>NC_138962.1:216432495-226432495 GCF_055761805.1 Camellia sinensis | reverse complement strand
TTCATGTTCTTTCTCTTACTTCGGTACTTACTTTTAACCGTACTAACTGTTGTCTCCTTCCTTCATGCAGCTTTCTCAAGTCCCAGCACAGCTACCCCAACTTAAATGCACTTCGCGTCGCTCTGCGATATCCCAACCGAAGTTGGGCCGAGCTACTGAATTTTGAACCGACATACAGATATAGTAGCCGTAGGAAGACCAGGGTGACCGATTTCCTCCTTGAGCCATCTCCAGAACCTGATCCTTCCCTTCCACAAATCAACTCGATCCCATTGATTGCGGAGCAAGAGATGACCAAGAAAAGAGTAGTAAGGGCCCTTCTAACCGAAACAAACCAGGCTGAGGTACCACCAGCCAACCAACCTCAAGAGACCGTGGTAGCCCTGCCAACCCATCAGCCCTCAACATCTCGGGCAAGCAAGCGTGCTCGGATTTTCATAACCGATTCACGCTTTGTTGATGAAGAAGACACCATTCTCCCACAATCCACTCCACCAAGCCCACAACCGGAACGCTCAGACCGAGATAGCTCCTCCAAGTGGGGGCCAAAGTTCACCTTCAGGAACCGCGCTACCACTGACTCCGATTCGTGGAAAAAGATCATTTGCTAGCTTTCAACCTGGCCAAGAGCGTCTGCCTTTCAGCCGACATGGATCATCATGATCACCTTACCGAGCTGAAGGCCATTCGTTCGGCTTCAAAGTCAATGGTGTTGGTAAGTTCTCTTTTTCTTTCTCCAAATTTCAACATCTTTTAGCTCGGTTCTTACTCAATACTATCTCCCTCCCCTCGCAAGCCTTACAAAAGAACCACATTGCCCACAAACGCGTGCTGGAACTTCGAAAAACTACAAGGCAGGCCATGGTAGAGGCCAATGAAAAAATGGCCGAACTAAAAGAATCTCAGCAAAAGATGGCCGAGCTATAGGCTGAAGTAGCCCGGCTCACTGGCCTAGTCAATTCAGCCAAAGCTGATAAGAAGAAGGCTGCGGCCGTGGTGAAGATAAATACTTGCGCGAGCTGGCCAAGCTCGAGGGAAAAAAGAACGCCGAGATAACTGAGCTAGAGAAGAAGGTTGAGGACGCGGAAGACCGCGGTTTCAAGGAGGGGGAGGCCACTTACATCAAGCAATGTGAAGCTGCAAAAGATCTTTTCTTCAAGTGTAGATGGACGGCGGCTGTGGCGCAGCTTGGTCATAGCCCAGAGACCGAGGTCTTCAATCCTCCTCCGTATTTCATATCGAGCTCTATGGCGGAGTACGTTGTCGCCATTCAACAAAAATTTCTGGAAGAGGAGGACGAAGATGCTGCTCTAGAAGACAACACCCAGCCCGGTCGCCAGTCTATCTCCCCAACTCCAGTGGTCTCCATTCTACCTTTGCCTGCAGTGTCTGATGCGGTGCCTCCAACCGAGCTGAACCGAGAGGTCCTTGCAACAACCGAGGTATCTCTGGGTGAAAATCGGATTGTTTTGGATGCCGACCTAGACGATCTTTCTCTTGATTTTTCTTTGTTGTCTAGCAAAAGAATTTGTAACCGGGCTAAGGTCACATCTTTTGTACTTTGGCTTTGCATTATCAATGAAATCATCTTTTGTTTTCCTCAACTGTCTGCTCGGTTTACTTCTATGATATAATCTGAATGAAATAAATTCTCTGGCCGAGATATTTATCCCGGTCTTAACTTTGCAATCTAACTGGCCATACCTGCCAACCTCTTCAGCCTAGAGCCTTATCTCGGCTGAAGGACAATAAGTGTTGATTTTTTCAGTCAACCTCTGCAGCCTAGATCCTTATCTCGGCTGAAGAACGATAAGTGTTGGTTTTTCCAGTCAACCTCTTCAGCCTAGATTCTTATCTCGGCTGAAGAACAATAAGTGTTGGTTTTTTCAGCCAACCTCTTCAGCCTAGATCCTAATCTTAGCTGAAGAGTGCTTAAAGTTGGTTGTTCCTGCCAACCCTGAGTGGAATGTTTGGTTATTACTGCCAAACGTCCTGCAGCCTGGATCCTTATTCTGGGCTTAGGAGGGGTGTTGGTTATTCCAGCCAACCTCTAAGTTGGTTGTTCCTGCCAACCTAGAGTAAAGTGTTTGGTTTTTCCAGCCAAACGTCCTGCAGCCTGGATCCTTATCCTGGGCTTATGAGGGGTGTTGGTTATTCCAGCCAACCTCTAAGTTGGTAATTCCTGCCAACCTAGAGTAAAGTGTTTGGTTTTTCTGGCCAAACGTCCTGCAGCCTGGATCCTTATTGTGGGCTTAGGAGAAGTGTTTGTTAGTTTTTCCAGCCAACCTCTAAGTTGGTTATTCCAGCTAACCTAGAGTAAAGTGTTTGGTCTTTTCGACCAAACGTCTTGCAGCCTGGATCTTTATCTTGGGCTTAGGAGAAGTGTTTGCTGGTTTTTCCAGCCAACCTCTTCAGCCCAGATCCTAATCCTAGCTGAAGAGAGCGCAAAGTTGGTTATTCCGGCCAACTCTGCTTTTGTTGCCCCTAGCTTACTAAAACAACTTTTACAGAATAAAACAATTATGCTAAAAAGAAAACTACTTGTTTTATTGAGAAAAAGAAAAATTACAAGTATGTCTAAAGAGAAAGCTAAAAATAAAATAGTTTGAGATTGACAGTATTCCATGACCTAGGAATGGCTTTGTTGTCCTCGTCTTCCAAGTGGTATGCCCCTTTTCCTGTTAACCCAACCACTTTGTAAGGTCCTTCCCAATTGGGCCCTAACTTGCCGTCTCCGGGTACCAGGGTGTTTCCCATTATTTTGTGTAGTACCCAATCTCCAACCTTGAATAGCCTTGGATGTACTGTCTTGTTATACTTTCTGGACAACCCTTGCTGGCATGAGGCAATGTGAACCAGTGCTCTTTCTCTTATTTCTTCCGCAAGGTCGAGTTCCAAGGCTATGGCTTCCCCATTTAAGTTTGGATTAAAATTCTCGCTTCTCATTGTGGGGAGGCCGACTTCTATTGGGATTACTGCCTCCATGCCATAGGCTAAAGAGAATGGCTTTTCTCCAGTTGATCGCCAAGGTATGGTACGGTAAGCCCATAAAACATGAGGAAGTTCCTCAGCCTACTTGTTTTTTGCTTTCTCTAACCTTTTCTTCAATCCATCTAAGATGACTTTGTTTGATGCTTCCGCCTGGCTATTTGCTTGGGGGTATGCCGGTGTAGAGTTGTAGAATTCTATCTTGTACTCCTCACAAAAGCCTCTAAAAATTTTGCCGTCGAACTAAGTATCGTTGTCTGATATCAACGCTTTGGGTATGCCAAACCGAGTGATGATATTCTGCCAGACAAACTTCTTCACATCTTTTTCCTTTATTGATGCTAGTGCTTCTGCTTCCACCCACTTTGTGAAGTAGTCTGTTGCTGCAAGGAAGAACTTTCTGCTGCCGGGTGTTGTCGGAAGTGGTCCTACTATGTTCAAGCCCCACATTGCGAAGGGCCATGGGCTAGTTAATGATAGAAGTTCTCTGGCTGGTTGATGTATTTGGTGTGCGAACTTCTGACATTTCTCGCATTTCTTGACATACTTCTCTGAATCTGCTTGCATGTAAGGCCACCAATATCCTTGCGAACTCGCTTTGTAAGCCAATGATCTTCCTTCTTGGTGGCTGCCGCATACGCCTTCATGAATCTCGAACAGGAATGCTTTGACCTTGCTGGGATGGACGCACTTCAGGTAAGGTCCTGTGAAGGATTTCTTGTACAAGGCCATTGATGGGGAGAGCCAAAATCGTTGCGGCTTTGCTCTAATCTTGTTGGCCTCCTTCTTCTCTTCGGGCAAAATGCCGTCTTTTAGGAACACTATAATGGGATCCATCCATGAAGGGCCTAATTCGGCACAACATACCTCTTCTACTTTGGGTTCTTCAATGCTTGGTCTTGGTAAGTAATCAATTAGTAACGGATGTGGAATGGATGTATCTGCCATTGAAGCAAAGCCTGCTAGCTCGTCTGCTCTGCTATTTTCTTCTCGGCCAATCTGCTCTATCCGTACTATTTCAAATTTCATGATCTTTTTTCTGACCAACTCTTGGTACTCAGTCATCCTTTCATCCTTTGTCTCGTAGTCGCCTGAAATCTGGTTCACCACCAGCTGTGAGTCACTGTAGACCATGAGCTCGGCGGCCTTCATGTAGAATGCTGATTTCAGTCCTGCTAAAAGATACTCCGCTGTAGACGTCCCTGAACGTCCCGGGAGGATGAATCCCGTTTTGCTCATATGGGCTCACTACAGTTCAGGACTCAAAGTCACGGTCCTGTATCTAATCTCGTAGAGTGCAATGCAAGACCGATGAATCATCAAAGAGTCCAAATCCGGCAAATCATTTTTGAAAATAGTTTTTTTTTGAAAGAAGTGCCAAACATGGACTGCTTTGCCCGATACGGAGTCGCCACCTAAATATTTTATTTTGGGAAATTTAGGAAACCCTGACTCGTTTCCTAAGGCCACGTGTCTGTCATCACCAAAGTTGCCTCGGCTCGGGAACTTGGGTACGATTGGGGAAGGTCACTTCGTGAGCACCCCCGCTTGCCCGATCAAAGATCGGCCTCTACTAACCATGATATCTAGTTTTAAAAATATTATGCGCTCTTATTCCGGTTATTAGCCTAGATTTACTATGTGATGCGCACAACATATAAGTATAGACAGGATTGCCTGAATTGGAGCAAAACGTTTCATGTTTGTGTTTGAAAGCGGTTTGCTACTCGCAAGTAGGCTAAAAATGCAGATTTTGCCACCCTCGGGTGGGCTTAGAAAACATGGTTTTGCCACTATCTAGTGGGCTTAAAACTTACAGTCAATGCATTATTCTAATTCAGATAATCCAACCTTCACCCACAGGCATTCAGGCAGATATATCACATAAGCACATAGTCTCATGGTAAGCATGCTATCATGGCAGTCACTTACACATATGCAAGGATGCTGAAACATAAACACTTGCCGAGTACTCCAAGCCAAAACAAAAGCTATGTTAGAAATCCATGCATGATCCTAACTATACAGAAATGCCTAATGCAACACATGCAAAAATGCAACTACAATAGGCTCGGCTATTCTAAACATGGCATATGATGATGCTACAGTTAACACGTATTCAATTTGGAATTGAAATACAAATGCAGTTAGTATGATGCGCCGAGCCCGGTGCATGCAAGACAGATGAATGAATGCAAACACGCTATCATACTGTATGCTAATTGAAACATGCCCTAATCTAACCATCATAAGCTGGTAAATAAAAGAGAGAAAGACGTGGGGTTGGAAGACATACATCACACGCACGCACACTTATTACAATTGCGCCCTCGCTCAGAGGGTCTGAATAAATAATACAGTCCGAATAATAATACAGCTAATTATTACACATCCACTAACTAACTAACAAATTAGCTAAGTAAGTTATAAACTGGCATGCAAATGGACTGCCCCGGCTCTGTTTTGGATGATAATGGATGCATGCATGCTCGATGCGCTTTGTCGGTAAATTCTATCGCGATGCCTTGTCTCGCCATTGTTTGCAACTGATTTCAGAAACTTACACAAAGCTCCAGGAGGCTGAAACTCCACCTTGGGAAAGCCACCAACCAGGTATTGGCTTGGAAACCCCCTGCTGACCACCTCTCATGGTGAAAACCAAAAAAGGTGGTCGGCCTACCAGAAAACCTGGTCGGCCGACCACTTTCTGCCCTTGGACTCTGGTTTTTCTGCAACAAAGGCAAGAAGGAGAGAAAGCAATGTATTTTCAACATATGTGTGCGCGACCACTCCTCCTCGTCCTTGCACAAGCTCTAGGGAGTGTGGCCCTCGGTTCTTGAGCCACCAATCACGCATCTCGATGCATGATGGCCGAGAGACCGAATTGCATGTTTTAATAAGACATGAATGCAAGTATGAACATATGAAGCCAACAATTCTATCATAGATAATCAAGAACGCCGGGGACCGGGAATTGAGGCACGTTTCGTCACTTGGAGTATGAAACGCCCCTCGTTTCCCGTGCTTGAACTAAACCCTATTCCAAGCACCATGCAAATGGAATGGCATGCACAATGCGACTAACATGCACCCTAGCATACGCAATCCTCTGTACTAAAATGGCATACACAATGCGCGTGATGTAACATGGCATATACAATGCTCTAACATGCAACTCAGCATACGCAATGCTGTGGACCGAAATGACATACGCAATGCACGATGGACTTACACCAATATGAATGGACCTCAGCCACACTCACATCAATGGCCATGGTATGGAAAAGAGACAGCCGAAATGCGTGCACACGTGCAGCCATACCGAAGACCGAACCTAAGGCATAAAATGCCACTCTACCAAAGCATGGCAAGGGATGAAAGATAGCATACAAACATGTAATCTCCAGCACTGAAACATGATGCTAAATGATCCCGAAACATGGAAATAAGGCACCCGATGCATGAAATAAGCCCCGAAACTCAAAGCTAGGCACATGTATTGAATTATAACTATGCAAAGCAAGCATTATTTGGCCAAGAGGTACAAAGACAGAGCCAAGGCAGTCCCAAAATATGCACATTCATAGTTTAAAGCATGGCCAAAAAGTGCTAACATGATGGACTAAAATAGCATGCAAATTTGGCTAGGAAGCATGGTTTACATGGCATGTATATGAAGCGTATGAGAACTCATCAAACCAGCCAAAAACAATGAATAAAACATGTCACAATATATGCCCAAATAACCACTGAAATGCAACCAATGCATGCAAAAATGATGAGTTCCTTTAAAGGGCCATACAAGGGGTTATTAAGCACATACAAGATAGACATGTAACATAGCAAAACCACCTCTGGAAATGAGTTATGATAGCCCTAAAACCCACCAAATAGGCCCTGAAATCAGTCTGGGAAACATACAAAGAAAGGGCCCTTTGAAAGGCCCCTTTGAAAGGCCTTGAATGGGATTGCTCTATACATGCATCATAGACATAAAATATGGAAAAATGGGCTCTTGATAGAGCTTAGGTAGACCTTAAAACTCTCAGAATGAGGCCTGAAACATGACTTCAATGCATGAAAAATAGGGTCCCTTTGGAAGGCTAACCATGCTAGTAAAGAGCATGAGGGGTGAGAAGGTCACTCCTCTATGATTTTGGAGCTCAAAGGCACATCAATGCCACTAAAAATCCACTGGATTTCAGTGGCCAAGATGCCAAAACAAGACCAATGCAAATGCTCAAATGCATGGCTCAAAGCATGAGGAAATGAAGCATGCAAGGAAGAAGATGACTCCAAACAGAAAAGTGACCTCAATAAAACTTAAAGAGGGGGTCAAAACAAGACTTTTTTCAGTTTAGGCCGAGGTTTAAAAATGCTCAAAAATAAGGCTAATATATCATGCAAAATAAGCTTTAAAAGAGAGATAAAGCATACAAGGATGTAAGAGACCTCAAACAAAAAAGTATCCTTAATCAAACATGAAGAGGAGCTCAAAATAAGACTATTTTCAGTTTACACCAAGGCTCAAAAATGCTTGCAAATGGAGCTAAAGTATAGAGCAAAATAGTGCAAAAAATGGGTAAATGAAGACTTACCCTTGTAGAGCCGACCCTCAGCAACTTCTGGACCAAGAATGTGACTCCTCAAGCTCTGCAAATGACCTCCAAGACACTGGAACGGATGGTGGGGGTGGTAGGCTATGGGGTGTAGTGTAAAATGGCCAAGAATATTAGGGTTTGGAGCTTGGAGAAGAAGGCTATGGAGGATGGAGTGTATATGCCTTAACCAAATGTCTAACCCTTGCAAAATGAGATGGCGGGTTAGTTATATAGAGGGAGAGAAGTAAGGCTTCTTGGAGAAGCCAAGAGAGAGGTTCAAAGCTTCTAAAAGAAGCTAGACCAAGCTTCCTCAAGAAGCTTGACCAAAAGGGTCAAACTCCTCCTACCAACCAAGCAAAGGGGTCAAAACCCCCTTTTAAGGACCAAAACAGGGACAAAACCCTCGGACAGTGGGTCAAGTGCAAAACAGCTGGCACAACTGGAACACACTTGAGAAGAGCAAAAAGCAGAAAGCTGGCCGACCAGCTAAGGTGGCCGGCCGGCCACTCCCCCTGGTCGGCCGACTAGGGGTCAAAAGGGTCAAGAAAAAAAGCTGGTCGGCCTCCCCAGAAAGGTGGCCTCCCAGATGAGTAGAATATAGCTGTGTGGTGAAAAACCAGAAAATGTGACCCAAGAGAGAGAAAAACTAGCTTTTTAGAGGGGGTTCAAAAGGGTCAAGAAGAATTACTGGTCGGCCTACCCATATTGGTGGCCTCCCAGATGAGCACAACACAATGATGGTGTGAAAAACCAGAAATTGTGGCTCAAAAATGAGAAAAACCAACTTTCTGTCAGAAAAATCAACTTTTGGAGAGAGAAAAAGAGAAAACTGGTTTTTCAGGGGAAAAGGTGGCCTCCCACCATCCTACCACCTCCCTAGCAATGAAAATAGGGTCCCCACCAAAAATGGACTAAGATGGATGCAAAACGAGGGTTCGGGGAGCAAAACGCGCAATCCGAGGCCCCGAAAACAGGCCGTTAGGCACTGGAAGTGGCGTATGACCACGAAGGTGGTCTCCCGGGCCACAGTGTCCCTCTAAAGGGAGGAAATAAGATGTGAGCCAAAAACCGGAGCAACCGGAAGTAATTAAGCGGTCCCGAACCGAGGCACACGACCGACGGCTCCGAAAATCGAAAACTAGGCTCCAAACGGGAAAAAATGCCCGACGACCACGAAATGTAGCCTACGGCCACTGAAAGATGGTCTACGAGACCTCTCCCCCCCTTCAGGAAGAGAAAACAGAGAAAACAGGACCTGGTTCGCAAACCGAGGCAAAGCACAAAAGAGCTCCGAAGTCTGGAGGCAAGGCTCGCAGCCAAGACTCCGCAACCTCAGATCGAGCACAAAATGCAACTTCACCGAGCGTTCAGTTGGTGACGTCTGAGTCTTAAGGTCGGTCAAAAATGGGGTGTCTACAGTTGCCTCTCTTTGACAGAACTCGAAAGTCATAATTGACGGGAATGAATGTCAAAGTCTAGAGACGACCCATTTTTGACAAGGCCAAAGACTTAGACAAACAGGCAAGATAACAAAGATATGCCCACAAGCATGCCCGCATGCAGGGTGCAAGATGCAAAATGTTATGTGATATTACAAAACAATGTAGTAAACAATGCAAATGATATGCAATGCATTTGAGATGATCAAACCACAAGCAATATAAAACCGCACAAATATCATAAAGATGATGGAGATGCAAAATTCGTCTACCATAGAAAAGGTGCCGGCACCCTCAAACCACAATCCCATCAGTGGAATAGGCTCGTACACATGTAGAACTATGTGTGTGTAGATGGAACACAAGATACAAGTAATTGGGTGGTATGATATAAGTGAGGAATGATCTGCTGAGGAAAGATTATGATCCTAAATGCTGGATGCAACACACTACACTACAATGCAATGAATGCAATGGATAAGACACGCGGCCAAACCGTATCTTGCCTAGGAAAGGCATGGACACAAACAAACCATTCCTAACACGGGAATGGTGCCGTCACCCTCAAACCACAATCCCTTTAGTGGAATAGGTGCGTACACAAAATCTCATAACCATGCTTCGACGTGAAAAGTATGGACACATACCAGATCAAGCTCAATATGGAAAGGCGCAAGCCATAGATAGATAATGGAGTAAATGCATGCAAACTATAATGCAATGTATTCTATATGCAATGTGATAGACATACTAGATGACTTGGTAGTTAGGAAGCGAAGGTACCTTACAGGGGCGTTTGGCAATGACCTACCTCAGCAATGTCCTACCTCATGCTGATGTGGGAATCTTTCCCTTTTTTTCAGTTGAACCGCAGGTACTACTTTTCTCCCTGACTATGGTCGCAGCTTTCCCTATTCTCCAACAGGGTGATAGACTAGGTTGATTCAGTATCCAGAATTGAGGTGCATACACATGCTATCTCAATATATGGGGCTGCCATACAGATTTCAAGCTGAAGATAGACCCCTGGGTATTTAAACCAGACTTTAGTCTCAAAAATCTCGAACCTTTGCGTTCTAGGCATAAGCCATTCGAACTCTAGTTTCCACCGTCTCAGTTAGTCTCCTAGGAACTCACCGCAAACACAGACAGGTGGCTATACCAGACCACCGGAAGTCGTTCGGGCACGACAAACACCAAAGGAATTGCACCTTTAGAGGATTTAAGGTCTCCTTGACCAGAGAGTGCACAAGATAGTGTGAATGAAGATGCAGGATTTAAGGTCTCCTAGACCAGACGATAAAACAGATATGGTGCAATAGATAATAGATGCGATGCAACAGAGAGTACAATAGATGCAAAGGGTGACATACTCCAACCACGTTGGACTCGTGAGGGGAGGCAGAACAAAGAAAATTAATCAGGAGCGCGTTCCACGCAACCTAAGATAAATTCCAAACACGCTGAAAATCGTGTGAGGATTGGGAGGCTCCAATCACGTTGAAATCGTGAGAAGAGGTAAATAAATTCCAAACAAGCTGAAATCGTGTGAGGAAATGAGGCACTCCAACCACACTGAAATCGTGAGAAGAGGTGCGAAAATAACCGCTCGGGCTCACGCTTCATGCGTCCCGAGATAAATTCCAAACACGCTGGAGTCGCGTAAGGAACGGGACGCTTAAACCACGTTGAAATCGTGAGAGGAGGTCTAACAATCTGCCCAGCGCGTCTACAACGCAACCTGGGATAAATTCCAAACACGCTGAAATCGTGTAAGGAACGGGACACTCGAACCACGCTAAAATCGTGAGAGGAGGCCTGAAAACAACCGCCCAGGTGCGTACACAACGCAACTTGAGATAAATTTCAAACACGTTGAAATCGTGTGAGGAAACGAGCACTCAAACCACGCTGAAATCGTGAGAGGAGGCAAACAAATTCCAAACACGCTGAAATCGTGTGAGGAAGGAGACAAACTCTAACCACGCTGAAATCGTGAGAATAGGTCAGGTAAACAATCGCCCAGGTGCGTACACAACGCAACCTAAGATAAATTCTGAACACGCTGAAATCGTGTGAGGAAATGGGACACTCAAACCACGCTGAAATCGTGAGAGGAGGTCCAACAAATTCCAAACACGCTGAAATCGTGTGAGGAAGGAGACAAACTCTAACCACGCTGAAATCGTGAGAAGAGGTCAGGTAAACAACCGCCCAGGTGTGTACACAACGCAACCTGAGATAAATTCCGAACACACTGAAATCGTGTAAGGAAAGGAACACTCTAACCACGTTGAAATCCTGAGAAGAGGTCAGGTAACTCAGGAGCGCGTTTCATGCATCCTAAGTTAAGTCCCGGGGGACCACGATCCTAAACGCTGCACAGCGTAAAAGGATAAACAATAAGAGATAATACAAGATGCAAATGAATGCAATAAGTGCGATGATACAGTACATGTTACAAGCGATGTAGAGCATGACGTTTAGGGAATGCAATAAACAAACAAAGTGGCACTTTAGAAAGCACCTCATGGAGTGAGTGGCGGTAAACCGCTTTACTCTAACGGGGAATGGTATTCAAGGAGAGTACTTCTGATCGCCATTCTGGCTTGAAACAGTGAAACAGTCAACACAGTATTCTGTTCACTCTGAACACACAGCTCATATCGTCACACTGCTCATTCTTAACACGCAGCTCATAACACAGTATTCGGTTTATTTGGGCACACAGCTCGTTTCGGGCACACAGCTTATTCTTCGGGCACACAGTTCGTTTTCGGGCACATAGCTCGTTCGGGCACACAGCTCATTCGTTGGGCACACGGCTCGTTTTTGGGCACACAGCTCATTCGGGCACACAGCTCATTCTTCGGGCACACAGCTCATTCTTCGGGCACACAGCTCGTTTTCAGGCACACAGCTCATTCTTCGGGCACACGGCTCGCTTTTCGGGCACGCACCTCATTCTTCGAGCATACAGCTTGTTTTTGAACACTTTAGCCTATGACACAGCATCCTGTTTGCATTTTGAACACACAGCTTAATCACTTGAATTTCTGAACACATAGCCCATAAATTGATTATGAATGCACAACACACACTTGTTGAGAGTTGAACACGCAGCCCAATGCTTTTGAAATCTGAACACACAGCCCAAGTACTTGATGTTGAACACGCGGTTCAAACTTTGAGGTGAACACATAGCCCACTGATCTTGAAATCCGAACACACAGTCCAAATACTTGATGTTGAACACACGGTTCAAACTTTGAGGTGAACACACAGCCCACTGATCTTGAAATCTGAACACATAGCCCAAATACTTGATGTTGAACACACGGCTCAAACTTTGAGGTGAACACACAGCCCATTGATCTTGAAATCTGAACACACAGCCCAAATACTTGATGTTGAACACACAGCTCAAGCTTTGAGGTGAACACACAGCCCACTGATCTTGAAATTTGAACACACAGCTCAAACACTTCTATTCTGAACACACAACTCAAACTTTGAGATGAACATACGGCCCACTGATTTTGAAATCTGAACACACAACCCAAATACTTGATGTTGAACACACAGCTCACACTTTGAAAGTTGAACCCACAGCTCACACACTTCAATTCTGAACACACAGCTCATATACTTCATGTTAAACACGCAGCTCACACACTTCAATTCTGAACACACAGCTCATATACTTCATGTTGAACACGCAGCTCACACATTGTATTTGCACGTAGCTCATATACTTTATATTGAACACGCAGCTCACATACTTCAATTCTGAACACACAGCTCATATACTTCATGTTGAACATGTAGCTCACACACTTCAATTCTGAACACATAGCTCATATACTTCATGTTGAACATGTAGCTCACACACTTCAATTCTGAACACACAGCTCATATACTTCATGTTGAATACGCAGCTCACATATTGCATTTGCACACAGCTCATATACTTTATGTTGAACACGCAGCTCACATACTTCAATTCTGAACACACAGCTCATATACTTCATGTTGAACACGTAGCTCACACACTTCAATTCTAAACACACAACTCATATACTTCAATTTTGAACACATAGCTCATAACACAACACTGCTCGATCTGAACACACGGCTCATAACACAGTATTCTTTTAATTTTTGAACACACAGCTCATTCTAAACATACAGGACGCGACGACGGAACTTGCAGAAGTTGAAACAAACTCGGATGCCCGACATTTTTCCTTTTTCTTTTGCTTCGAAGTCTGGAACCTATATAGCTTTAGATAGGTCCTGCTTTTACTGTTCTCACATGACCTAGGTTGAACCCTGTGATTTTTGAAAGAACAAAATCTTGTTTTGCACAAATGTGGAGAACGGCACAGCACTCTGAGCACAAAACGATTTTTTTGAAATTGAGAGTGAGAGTAAGTTCTTAGTTGGGTATTGAGCCTATGACTGAACACAGCGCACCACGACTCGACAAAGGAAAACAAAGGTAAAACAACCTAAACTCAAACACAGACACTTGAAATGACTCAACAAGAATCGAGACAAAATAAACAAGAGACACGGCACTCAGACATGTTCCAATGGCGAGAGACCTCTTAGTTCACGAGGAGCCAGTTTCTCCGGGTATTGCTTCCCACCCTTTCTCATTTGTGATTCTCACATCACTTGACCCTCAGGCTTTGTTTTCTTTGAAAACCCTTTTCTCACTTTTTCTCTCCACTCGCATCTCTCTATTCTTCAATCTCTCAGATTTTTTTTTATCCCTCCCCTGGGTGGTTGATGGATAAACAGGAAGTTGTGGGTTCATGCCTAACACTATCAGTTCGCAGCTATTTCCTCCGATGACGTTTAGTCGACGCCTCGGATAAGGGAGTGGAATATATTGATCCATTCCAATTCGTGCCTCACACTTGGCTTGATACCTCGTTGCTCAGAGGGTGAGAGAGCTTTCCGCCTTTCGTTATTAACCTCAGTTGTGCCCTTTCTGGCAGATAGAGTGCCTTTCTTGGCAAGTAGAGTGCCTTTCTGGCAAGTATGTTGAAAATGGGGAAAAGATAGAACACTTGACTCAAATGTGCCCATAGTTCATCATTTTGACCATTTTTTGTTTTGGTTTTCTACTAAAACAATTTTGACCAACATGAGAGTTAGATTAACATGCTTGTTCGATTTTCTGATTTGAAATCATGCAAGTCAGGTTATGAGAACTAAAAATTTTCCTTTTTTGAGTCCAAGAAATGGTCCAGTTTTTAGAAAAGATAGAACAATTTCGAGAAAATTAGTCAACCTTAGTAAAAATTCTCAAAAACTATTTTTGCAAACGGCCACTGCTTAACGAGCATGAAACTTACTTTTGAGATGCACAACCTCAGATCTTAAGGAAAATTGCCCCTTGCTTGAAGAGAGCTGTATGGCAATGGAAAGTTGCCCCTTGTTTGAACGGCACCGTAGCGCATTGAATGGCAACGGAAAGTTGCCCCTTGTTTGAATTGCACCGCAGCGCGTTGAATGGCAATAGAAAGTTGCCCCTTGTTTGAATGGCACCGTAGCGCATTGTAGTCAGTCCTCAGAGTGACGAACACAACCAAACTCTCGAATACAGAGAAGGCAAAGATGATCAAAACCATTACATGGGCACATTCAATTTGAAGTGTTTTACGGTTGGACTTCAGAATGAAGTTGCCTATGTATCCCAAAGATGGGAATCAAGCCTTACGTAGTTCGGGGTTAAGGTACACTCGGGTATTTAACCTCTCCTTTTGCGCTCTAACTTTTGCCAAGGTCGCCCTTCCGGGTTTTTAACCTTGTGAGTTTTGTTCTTCTTTTCTTTTCATTTTCTTTTCTTCAATCTTTTCAAGATTTTTTTATTTCTTTTTCTTCATTTTTTTTGCAATTTTCTTTTCTTTCTTTCTTTTTTTTTTTTTTGCTTTAACTTTTGCCTGGGTTACCCTTCCGAGTTTTTGGCCCAGCGAGCCTCTCAAGGGTAAAAGAGTAGCTTTGTCCATGTCAAATGGTTTTGAGATCCTGAAGTCATCTGAATCCAGGAGAATGGATGCTGTTCGCTGACGATGCCGGAGTCCATCCAATGGGGGGCTGAATTTGCTCCTAGTGTTGTAGATAGGAACTTAGTTATCCCTTAGCAATACTTTCTTCTTTCCTCCCTTCTGAGATTTGGCATTCTTGCCGATCTTCGTCTTTGACTCTTCGAACACATCTGACATTTTTGTCCCTAGTTCGAGGGGTGCTCCTGATCTAGCTTCACAAGCTTCTTGATCTTCTGATCTTCTTGATCTAACTTTCCAGGCCTCTTGTTCGAGGGCTGCTTCAAATTTGGCCACACAGGCCTCACATTGTGGTTAACCGTTGAACATTCTGAATGCAAGTTCAAGGTTTGAAATCAAGGGGCCGAGTCTTGAGGCTGAGAACGATCCTAGGCTGCACAATCTCAAGAGCGATTCCACACAAGTCTTCGTAGGATCGCGCAAAATATTTTTTGAAATCTTTTAAGAAAGCGACAAATCGCTCGCGCTGAAGACAGTGTGAAGCCAATCTGTATCAAGCCAGGATCCTTCTCAATACTCATATTAACAAGCATGATCTCATTCATTAAGGGCCTAGCATGCCTCTCTTTCTCTCAATGGATTAAATTTTTGCAAAACCCAAGGAATTCCTTCCTCTTCGTTTTCACCACAGTGTTAGAAAAAGTTTTGAAAAACTTAGGTCAATGCAATAATTTCAGAGCACAAAAGAGCAGGTGGAATGCACTGCCGTTTCATTCAAGCTTCTGGCATAACTGGCGCAAGGCGGAAGCAAACACAAGAGTGTGAAAACTACTGCTGTTTCATTAAGATCTGTTGGCACAACTGGCTCCTCGGCAGAAACAGACTCAAAAGAAAGCAAAAAGACAAACACAAAACAAAAATAATGACGTCTGAGGTAACACCCTCGGAATCACCCGACTCCTATACAACAGGACTGACTCGATACAACAATACAGGCTTGAAACAAAAAGACTGACTCAGGACAATGAGACAGACTCAAAACAAAACTACAGAGCTGACTCAACACCCAAGTCAGAAACTACAAAACTAGCATTCGCAAATGCCCCAAAACAGTGCGTGCCAAACGCCACATCTGAAGTAAACTGAACACCGCCCGCAGGTGGTTCATCCCCTGATCACATTCTTGTATTACCCTCGAAATTTGCTGACCCAGTGATGGTGGACTTCACCGAGCTTGGCGGGAGGACAACCCCGTTGTCAAACAGATCCTGTATTTCATAACGAAGACGGAAGCAGTTGTCGGTTGCGTGACCAGTCTGTTGGTGGTATGCACAGTACAGGGTAGCATCATGTGAGAGAGGGAGATTACTTGGGAGAGGTCGAGGCTCGAGGGGTTTGAGATACCCCTTTTTAGAGAGGATTTGAAGTGCCTTAGACAAAGGCATGTAGAGGGCGTGAAAGACCCTGCAACCTCGGGGCAGATACTTCGAGGTCTGCGTGCTTTTGCTGGACGCACTTGAAAAAGGATTGGCAGGTGCTGCCTTGGCTCTCCGATCTTTTCCAGGTGCAGGGTTAGGATTGGCAGGAAAAGTTTCGGTGCGACGGTCCCTATCCTGATTTTCCCCCCGGCCTGAACTGGTCTCAGCCTGAGTGGGAAAGACGTCATCTACAGTCTTAGCCACAACCGCAAGTATTTGCTGCTTATTCAACCCCCTGGCTTTCAGAGCCTCAACAGCTTGCTGGAGTTGTTCATAGGGATCAGTGTCCACCTTCATCTTGTTCTTTCCACTAGCCTTAGCTTGGCAAAAGGTTTGGGTTACTTGGTCAGAGTGGAGCCTTGTTGTCGGCATGTCATTGTCAGAGCTGGAGACAGCTTCAGGTTGGCTGAGTTCGATCATAATTCGCCCCAGCAGTGGGGGCTCCTGTGGTATGAAATTCCCGACATACGGTGTAGTTAGTGGTGAAGCCGACATCCCATAGGCGAGATCAGCCACAGACCTCTGATGGTCACCAATCATTCCCATCAACTCAAATGTTGTGAGTTCACGAGCTTGAAACAACTGGGGTTCCCAAATCGGGCGCGCGGTAGGCGACCTGGGCGGGTGTGGTATTTCAGCGTCGATTTCACCCTACAAGATGATTCCTTGATCGAATGCGGCTGCCCTGACCATAATTTCGTCTGAATTTTGTGTCATCATAAATTCGCTGAACTGAACGGAGGTAAGGTGACTGGTGACTGACGGATTAGACGTCTGCCTTGTCCCAGCGAAGAAGAACACCGGCTATTGTGAACTAAGTCTCTGAACCCCCCTGAAAAAGAAGACAAGTAGCATTTCAGCCCGATTTCATCAGAACTGACACAGGCATAGCTGAATGACTGTACTTTACTACTGATCACTGTTTTCCAAAATTACTGCCCCAAAAACTGAATCTGATACCCGCAGATAACTGATTCCCAAGATACCGAGCTGGTGTCCGCAGGCCTAACACCCAAACTTGTGAACTGATACATGCATTCCTGCAGAGACGCACTCTAAAAGCATATAGCAAGCAAGTGAGAGCCAAAACACCCCTATGTTGGGGTAGGGTTTCCCTCTCCTATTTTATCAGGAACTAGGGTTTCACTACGCACACAGCGGTTTCAAACAACCTATAATCAGGTAAGCAACCTGTCCTAGCTTTGGAACGGTCACTATGGATTCCGAACATGCACTAGGTCAAATGGTCAAAAAGGGTGCCCCGGTAAAACCGGGATTTGTGTTTCCGTCGTGGTAGAGCCCGCCACCGATCAGCCTTATGGCACGCTTCTCGAAGCGAGCCTCTGGCAAATCGTTTAGGAATAGCATACGGAAAACACGGTGTCTTAGGCGCACCAATGCACATGCAATGCAAAGAAACACATAAGTGTATTCAAAACACGATATCATGAGTTCGAGTCAAGTTCTCTAATTCCCTAGCAAAATCGCCAGAAACGGTAGACGTCCCCGAATGTCCCGGGAGGATGAATCTCGTTTTGTTCATATGAGCTCACTACAGTTCAGGACTCAAAGTCACGGTCCTGTATCTAATCTCGCAGAGTGCAAGGCAAGACTGATGAATCATCAAAGAGTCCAAATCCGGAAAATCGTTTTTGAAAATAGATTTTTTTGAAAGAAGTGCCAAACATGGACTGCTTTGCCAGATACAGAGTCGCCACCTAAATATTTTATTTTGGAAAATTTAGGAAACCCTGACTCGTTGCCTAAGATCACGTATCCGTCATCACCAAAGTTGCCTCGGCTCGGGAACTTGGGTATGATTGGGGAAGGTCACTTCATGAGCACCCTCGCTCGCCCGATCAAAGATCGGCCTTTATTAACCATGATATCTAGTTTTGAAAACATTATGCGTTCTTATTCCGGTTATTAGCCTAGATTTACTATGTGATGCGCACAGCATACAAGTATAGACTGGATTGCCTGAATTGGAACAAAACGTTTCATGTTTGTGTTTGAAAGTGGTTTGCTACTCGCAAGTAGGCTAAAAATGCAGATTTTGCCACCCTCGGGTGGGCTTAGAAAACATGATTTTGCCACTATCTAGTGGGCTTAAAACTCACAGTCAATGCATTATTCTAATTTAGATAATCCAACCTTCACCCACAGGCATTCAGGCAGATATATCACATAAGCACATAGCCTCATGGTAAGCATGCTATCATGGCAGTCACTCACACATATGCAAGGATGCTGAAACATAAACACTTACCGAGTACTCCAAGCCAAAACAAAAGCTATGTTAAAAATCCATGCATGATCCTAATTATACAGAAATGCCTAATGTAACACATGCAAAAATGCAACTACAATAGGCTCGGCTATTCTAAACATGGCATATGATGATGCTACAGCTAACACGTATTCAATTTGGAATTGAAATACAAATGCAGTTAGTATGATGCGCTGAGCCCGGTACATGCAAGACAAATGAATGAATGCAAACACGCTATCATACTGTATGCTAATTGAAACATGCCCTAATCTAACCATCATAAGCTGGTAAATAAAAGGGAGAAAGACGTGGGGTTGGAAGACATACATCACACGCACGCACACTTATTACAATTGTGCCCTCCCTCAGAGGATTCGAATAAATAATACAGTTCGAATAATAATACAGCTAATTATTACACATCCACTAACTAACTAACAAATTAGCTAAGTAAGCTATAAACTGGCATGCAAATGGACTGCCCCGGCTCTGTTTTGGATGATAATGGATGCATGCATGCTCGATGCGCTTTGTCGGTAAATTCCATCGCGATGCCTTGTCTCGCCATTGTTTGCAGCAGATTTCAGAAACTTACACAAAGCTCCAGGAGGCTGAAACTCCACCTTGGGAAAGCTACCGACCAGGTATTGGCTTGGAAATTCCCTGCCGACCACCCCTCATGGTGAAAACCAAAAAAGGTGGTTGGCCTACCAGAAAACCTGGTCGGCCGACCACTTTCTGTCCCTGGACTCTGGTTTTTCTGCAACAAAGGCAAGAAGGAGAGAAAACAATGTATTTTCAACATATGTGTGCGCGACCACTCCTCCCCGTCCTTGCACAAGCTTTAGGGAGTGTGGCCCTCGGTTCTCGAGCCATCAATCACGCATCTCGATGCATGATGGCCGAGAGACCAAATTGCACGTTTTAATAAAACATGAATGCAAGTATGAACATATGAAGCCAACAATTCAATCATAGATAATCAAGAACGTCGGGGACCGGGAATCACGGCATGTTTCGTCACTTGGAGTACGAAACACCCCTCGTTTCCCGTGCTTGGACTAAACCCTATTCCAAGCACCATGCAAATGGAATGGCATGCACAATGCGACTAACATGCAACCTAGCATACGCAATGCTCTGTACTAAAATGGCATACACAATGCGCGTGATGTAACATGACATACACAATGCTCTAACATGCAACTCAGCATACGCAATGCTGTGGATCGAAATGACATACGCAATGCATGATGGACTTACACCAATATGAACGGACCTCAGGCACACTCACATCAGTGGCCATGGTATGGAAAAGAGACAACCGAAATGCGTGCACATGTGCAGGCATACCGAAGACCGAACCTAAGGCATAAAATGCCACTCTACCAAAGCATGGCAAGGGATGAAAGATGGCATACAAACATGTAATCTCCAGCACTGAAACATGATGCTAAATGATCCCGAAACATGGAAATAAGGCACCCGATGCATGAAATAAGCCCCGAAACTCAAAGCTAGGCACATGTATTGAATTATAACTATGCAAAGAAAGAATTATTTGGCCATGAGGTACAAAGACAGAGCCAAGGCAATCCCAAAACATGCACATTTATAGTTTAAAGCATGGCCAAAAAGTGCTAACATGATAGACTAAAATAGCATGCAAATTTGGCTAGCAAGCATGGTTTACATGGCATGTATATGAAGCGTATGAGAACTCATCAAACCAGCCAAAAACAGTGAATAAAACATGTCACAATATATGCCCAAATAACCACTGAAATGCAACCAATGCATGCAAAAATGATGAGTTCCTTTAGAGGGCCGTACATGGGGTTATTAAGCACATACAAGATAGACATGTAACATGGAAAAATCACCTCTGGAAATGAGTTATGAAAGCCCTAAAACCCACCAAATAGGCCCTAAAATCAGTCTCGGAAACATGCAAAGAAAGGCCCCTTTGAAAGGCCTTGAATGGGATTGCTCTATACATGCATCATAGACGTAAAATATGGCAAAATGGGCTCTTGACAGAGCTTAGGCAGACCTTAAAACCCTCAAAATGAGGCCTGAAACATGACTTCAATGCATGAAAAATAGGGTCCCTTTGGAAGGCCAACCATGCTAGTAAAGAGAATGAGGGGTGAGAAGGTCACTCCTCTATGATTTTGGAGCTCAAAGACACATCAAGGCCACTGAAAATCCACTGGATTTCAGTGGCCAAGATGCCAAAACAAGGCCAATGCAAATGCTCAAATGCATGGCTCAAAGCATGAGGAAATGAAGCATGCAAGGAAGAAGATGACTCCAAACAGAAAAGTGACCTCAATAAAACTTAAAGAGAAGGTCAAAACAAGACTTTCTTCAGTCTAGTCCGAGGTCCAAAAATTCTCACAAATAAGGCTAATATATCATGCAAAATAAGCCCTAAAAGAGAGATAAAGCATATAAGGATGTAAGAGACCTCAAACAGAAAAGTATCCTAATCAAACATGAAGAGAAGCTCAAAATAAGACTATTTTCAGTTTACACCAAGGCTCGAAAATGCTTGCAAATGGAGCTAAAGTATAGAGCAAAATAGTGCAAAAAAGGGGTAAATGAAGACTTACCCTTGTAGAGCTGACCCTCAGCAACTTCTGGACCAAGAATGTGACTCCTCAAGCCCTGCAAATGACCTCCAAGACACTGGAACGGATGGTGGGGGTGGTAGGCTATGGGGTGTAGTGTAAAATGGCCAAGAATATTAGGGTTTGGAGCTTGGAGAAGAAGGCTATGGAGGATGGAGTGTATATGCCTTAACCAAATGTCTAACCCTTGCAAAATGAGATGGAGGGTTGGTTATATAGAGGGAGAGAAGTAAGGCTTCTTGGAGAAGCCAAGAGAGAGGTTCAAAGCTTCTAAAAGAAGCTTGACCAAAGGGGTCAAGCTTCTTGAGGAAGCTAGACCAAAAGGGTCAAACTCCTCCTACCAACCAAGCAAAGGGGTCAAAACCCCCTTTTAAGGACCAAAATAAGGACAAAACCCTCGGACTGTGGGTCAAGTGCAAAACAGCTGGCACAGCTGGAACACACTTGAGAAGAGCAAAAAGCAGAAAGCTGGCCGACCATCTAAGGTGGCCGGCCGGCCACTCCCCCTGGTCGGCCGACCAGGGGCCAAAAGGGTCAAGAAAAAAAGCTGGTCGGCCTCCCCAGAAAGGTGGCCTCCCAGATGAGTAGAATACATCTGTGTGGTGAAAAACCAGAAAATGTGACCCAAGAGAGAGAAAAACCAGCTTTTTAGAGGGGTTCAAAAGGGTCAAGAAGAAATACTGGTTGGCCTACCCATATTGGTGGCCTCCCAGATGAGCACAACACAATGATGGGGTGAAAAACCAGAAATTGTGGCTCAAAAGTGAGAAAAACTAGCTTTCTGTCAGAAAAATCGGCTTTTGGAGAGAGAAAAAGAGAAAACTAGTTTTTTAGGAGAAAAGGTGGCTTCCCACCATCCTACCACCTCCCTAGCAATAAAAATAGGATCCCTACCAAAAATGGACCAAGACGGATGCAAAACGAGGGTTCGGGGGTCAAAACGCGCAGTCCGAGGCCCCGAAAACAGGCTGTTAGGCACCGGAAGTGGCGTATGACCACGAAGGTGGTCTCCCGATCCACAGTGTCCCTCTAAAGGGAGGAAATAAGGTGTGTGCCAAAAACTGGAGCAATCGGAAGTAATTAAGCGGTCCCGAACCGAGGCATACGGCTGTCGGCTCTGAAAATCGGAAACTGGGCTCCAAACGGGAAAAAATGGCCTACGACCACGAAACGTAGCCTATGGCCACTGAGAGATGGTCTACGAGACCTCTCCCTTCCTTCGGGAAGAGAAAACAGAGAAAACAGGACCTGGTTCGCAAACCGAGGCAAAGCACAAAAGAGCTCCGAAGTCCGGAGGCAAGGCTCATAGCCGAGACTCCGCAACCTCAGAACGAGAACAAAATGCAACATCACTGAGCGTTCAGTTGGTGACGTCTGAGTCTTAAGGTCGGCCAAAAATGAGGTGTCTACATCCGCCTCGTTGTTTGATGCTGGGAAACCAAGTTTGACTGCCCGTTCCACCACTAGGCTATCTGGTGAGATGAGGACTATACCGAGTCCTGCTTCGTGCCTGTTGGATGCTCCATCCACAAAGAGCTTTCACATCTCTCCAATGAATAGCTTCCAGCAGGTAGAGGGATCGAATGATGCCTTGGGGTCCTGAGTGTTGCTGGTGTTTTCTTCAAAGTCCACACTTACTATTTGCCCCTCGCTATCTGATTGTACCAAGTCTTTATTTGTTAATGGGTCTTTGCTTGGTGCTGCATGGTTTGTTTCTCCCTCCCTTTGTTCACTCTGGTTTGTCCTGGGAGGTAGCTGGGTATCCTGTATTAGGGGTTGCGCTATTCTGACGCCACTTTCCATCCCTATTTCGGTTGTACCCGTTAAGTCAACTGGGCAGACGTGATGACTTCCTAGTGTGAATTCTACGACAAAGTCTGCCAAAGCTTGGGCTTTTATCGCGGTTCTGAGTTGAAACTTGATATCAAACTATCCCAACTCTACTGCCCACTTCAAGATTTGCCTAGAAAAGTTCGCCCTCTCAACCAGAGCTTTTAATGGAAAAGCTGTGAGGACGATTATGGTGTGGGCGTGAAAGTAGTGCGACAACTTCCTTGAGGCCATCATCAAGGCTAAGGCCAGTTTTTCCAATGGTAAATACCTGGTTTCTGCGCCCAGCAATGTCTTGTTGACATAAAAGATGGGCAGATGTTGGATTCTTTCCGCTCGGACCAACACTGCGCTAATTGCGTACTGTGAAACTGCCAGGTACAAAAATAGTTCTTCTCCAGGTATTGGGGTCACTAGCAGTGGTGGAGAAGACATGTATTCCTTCAAACTTTCTAGGGCGCGGTCGCATTCTTCATCCCACTCAAACTTGGCTTTTAATGCTTGAAAAAATGGTCAAAATCTGTCTGACGACCGACTTATGAACCGTTTTAGCGCGGCTGCCATACTGGTGAGATGCTATACTTCTTTTACTGAGTTGGGCCTCTTTAGATCCTGAATTGCTTTGATCTGAGAAGGGGTCGGCCTCTAAACCTCGGTTGGTCACCAAGAAGCCTAGGAACTTGCCTGATCCTACATCGAACGCACACTTAGATGCATTAAGGCGCAACTTGTGCTTCTTTAGGATCTGAAACATCTCACATAGGTCCCTGAGATGGTCATTCTTATCCTTACTTTTGACTACCATATCATCGATGTAAGCCTCCATTGTTCTGCCTAACAATGGTTCGAATATCTTGGTAATCATCGGCTGGAATGTTACCCCTGTGCTTTTTAGGCCAAAGGGCATGACCTTGTAGCAATACAGTCCTCTTGGCGTTGTAAATGATGTGATCTCCTGGTCTGGGTCATACATAGCGATCTGATGGTAACCTCTGTACGCATCAAGAAAGCTAAGTCGATTGTGTCCTGCCGTTAGGTCTACCAGTTGGTCTATCCATGGCAGGGAAAAACTGTCTTTTGGGCATGCCTTGTTGACTGTTTTGTAGTCCACGCAGACACGCCATTTTTCATTCTTCTTTGACACCACTACTGTGTTGGATATCCACTTAGGATAGTGCACTTCTCTGATAGCTCCTGCCTCTAGAAGGTTTCTCACTTCTTCTGTCACTATCTCGGCGTGGTGGAGTGCTGATCTGCGAGTGCGCTGTATGATTGGTCTTGCAGTTGGGTGGACATTCAATTGGTGACAGATGAAGTTTAGGTTAATGCCAGGCATGTCATACGGCATCCAGGCAAACACTTCGATGTTAGAGGTCAAGAATTCCATGACCTCTGTTCTCTCGGTGCTGGACATAGATGATCCAAGCAAAAAGAACTTTTCTGGGTCCTTTTCATCTATTCTTACCTGTACCAAGTCTTTCATTGCCTTCTGTTCAGCGGTTTTGCCAACATCCACAAACAATTCATTGCTCTCAGGTTCTTCCACCATCTGAACAAACCCTTCGGTAGCTCTGCTGCCATTTACTGTGACGAAGCACTGCTTGGACATAATTTGGTCTCCAAAGACCTCTTCAATTACTCCAGCTTCATTGGGGAACCGCATTACTTGATGGTAGATTGACGCTACTGATCGCATGGCATGCAGCCATGTCCTCCCCAAGATTATGTTGTAAGTGGAAGGGACTTTCAATACCCAGAATTCCACTTGTTTCGTCATGCTTCCTGCTCTGACTGGGAGGATAATCTTGCCAACTGGCCACTCTGGCATTGAGTTGAATCCGATCAGGGGAGATACGGTAGGTGCCAAGTCTTTGTCCTCCAGTTTCAGTTATTTGAAGGTTTCGTAATACATTATCTCACATGAGCTCCCTTGGTCAATCAAAATTCACTTGACGTCGTAATCCTTGATGCGGAGAGTGACGACCAGTGCATCGTTGTGAGGGCAATATATCCTTGCCAAGTCTCTGTCTGTCACGACCTAAACCCGCCTCTATAGGTTTAGCATCGTAATCGGCCAGTAATCCTTGAATTACCGAAGGCCTCTGAACAGATTAACAAAAATAAAGGGGCTAGCGGATGCAAATACATAAATTTAATTGTCCAATGAGCTGTGCTGACTTATACAAAACAGAATATTTAAAAGTTTATATACATATCCGATAGTCAACCATACATTATACCCACACACATTACAGTATCTTAAGTACAGCCAACTTAATCACATCCAGTCTTATACATATACAGAACCAAAAGGATTGAACACAGGACACTTCGGGAACCTCTACATGAGGCGCAATGGTTGGCTGACAACAAAAACACAGTTCTAGACAAAAGCTTTCGGGCTTGAACTCCAAAATGCTCACCTATATACATATATATACAAACAGTGAGCTAAAGCCCAGTGAATAACATTAAGGTAAAGGGGTTAGTGAACGAAATCCGAACAAATCATAAGCGAAAACAGATCATAACATAATAATCTCATATCAGAACATAATAATGGTACATCCCATAGAACACATCACAGAACATCTTCCGACTAGAGTAATCGGTTCCGGATACCGACTAAATACATATCACCACAATGAAGTGGCTAACGAGATCTCGTAATTACTTGTATGTCATGGACCCGCATTTTCATACCGTCCCCCATGACTTAGGACTATCTATGGATGCCATAATAGATTTCAAACTTGGAATGTTCGTTCACGTAAACAGATAACATTTCAGAAATCATAGCTTATCATATTTCATTTGGAACATAATTCATATGAACGTATCTTTACGATAACGTTACTCACAGTGGTTCCAGTAAGCGGTCAATCAATCCTCGAGTCTTGACCTACAATCACAAAATACATAATACAAGCATGTCTTATCATTACACATTCAAGTGACCATTAAGGCTTAGCTTTCATTACATTAGTTCTTATTCTTTCTTACCACATTGCCTAAAACACACACACTTGCAGTCTTATAACTTAGTACATTCATTTCTTAGTGTGTTTCTAATCCATAACCTCCTTAATATGGCTTAATTAAGGCTTAGGAATGCCTAAGATGCAATGAGGATGCCAAAACATGCCTTGGAACACTTGGTAAAATTTTCTGAAAAAAAGGTCCCCGCCCGAGCGTAGACTTCCTCATTCGAGCGGACATGCAAAAATGAGAGGGGCCGCTCGAGCGTAACTTACTCCGCTGGAGCGACCTGCAAACTTGGAAAGAGTACTGGTTAGTCAAAATCCACGCTCGAGCTACAGATCCCATGCTCGAGCGTATCGACAACATGCAAAGGGTTCGCTCGAGCGTCCAAGTGGTCGCTTGAGCAGAAAGCTCATGTCTGAAAAAAAATACTGAAAGCTCTTATTCTCCACTCGAGCGCAGGTTTCCTCGCTCGAGCGGACTGTAAAATTCTGGGTTTCCAAAAACAGGGTTTTGAGCTTCAAAATGCAATTCAATGGCTACACTCATGCATAGCTTGATCAAAACACTTGGAAAACTTTTCTAAAACACCAATACATGATCATTTACAAACCCTTAGCTCAAAACTCGTGGATTTAGCTAAAATTGAGTTCAAACCTCCATGTATAAAAGGTTTATAAATTCTTTTTTCTCCAACACTATGGTTTTAACAAAATTGAGCTCAAAGGCTCCATGCATGAAGGAAATCCTTTTCAAAACATGAGTTTAAACTTTAAAACATGACGAATTATACATGCATGTGCCCAATAACTTATGATAACAACATAGATGCTCAAAATCAAACTCAAATGGAAAACCTCTATATATATATGCATGCATGTGAAATTATAATCAAATTCTCTCTTTTCTTGACAAATACATGTGAAATACATGCAAATGATCATAATAACTCCATGAATGCATCTCTACAACACAATTTTCATGAATTAATAGTTAAGGGCTTACCCAAAGTCTTCAAACACACAAGATCCTTGTCAAACTTGAGCTACTCTAGCAAAATCCCCAACTTCAACTTTAAATCAACAATTTCTCTCTCTAAAATGGTGTCTCTCTCACTCTAGGATGAAATTTCAGATTTTTGCACTAAGGGAAATGAAGAAGATGTGAGCTCACATGAGCTTAAGTCTCACATTTAAAGCTATGATGCCCAAATACCTTAATTAGAACATAAGGTTTGCCAAACGCAACTTAACGAATCGTTCTGAATCAATTTTTAAGAAAACTCGCCATATGGTTCTAAAAATTCCAAATAACATATTGGTGTAGCCAATTTCGGTTTCGGATGCCGATAAGGCTTTCAATTTTCATTTTAAAGTGGAAAGTCCAAACAGATATTTCTATAAGTAACAGATAGAAGGCCAAATATCATACAATTTACATATTAATCCCATAATTCATTTGATCCACTCAATTAGCACCTTTAATCATTGATTAGTAGCTAATTACGGGTCGGGGTTATTACACTGTCTGAAAAAGACATGACGTTCGTGGCCTCTGTTCTCCCCTTTTTAATGGTGGGTTGCACACTTAATACCTCCCTTAAGTGCTCAACCTTCTTTATCATTCCCTGAGCTCACATACTCACTCAGATTCGAATTCCCCATGTATTACGTTTATTACGCCTTGAGGTTGGGTGTCGATCGGCGTTCCGTCTGGGTGATCGTGGTTTTGGGGGGCTGGCTGTGTCCCTCATTCTATGTACTGGTCAAGGTTCCCAGCTGCCACTAACTCCTCCAGGTGCTATCTCAATGGCGCGCAATTTTCAGTGCGGTGCATTTTTTCTTTATGGAAGGTGCACCGAGATCTTTCGTCATAGTCCTTTTGTGCCTCTCCCAATTTAGTTGGCCATCTGATGAAAGGTTCATCGTGTATCTCACTGAGAATCCGATAGATCGGTTTTTTGAACACCGTGGTAATGGCAGTGCGGACTCTCAACCACCTTTTATCATGGTCCTCTCCGTTGTCCCGCTTGCCTCGCCCGTTTCTGCTTGGACGTTCTACCGCGTTGACTTTTGCCGATGTTTTTTATCTGGTATTGCGGTTGTACCAGACTTCATTTTAGCACGGGCGCCATCCTCCTCCACCTGAATGTGCGGGTGTACTCTCTCCATTAAGGCTTCCATTGTGAGGGGTGGCGTCATGGTGATTGAGTCCCTTAACTTGTTTTCAACTGAAAGACCTCTTTTGTACTGCACGATGGTGAGATTTGTGGGGCAATCTCCTATCTGGTTGAAGGTCTCCCAATAACGACTGTTGTAAGATCTCAACGTCTCCTTGTCGCCCATGTCAATGGAGAGTAGCTGATCGATCTCTACTGGCGTCTTGGTGTTCGTTCTGAACCTTGTCACGAACGCCTCCGCTAATTGCGCGCAGGAGGCTATGCTGCCTTCTGGTAGCCTTTCGAACCAGGTTAAACCTAGGTCGCCAAGGCTGGATGGGAATAGGATGCATATCAAATTCTCGTTCCGCCGATATACTGCCATGACCTGGCGAAAGTGGCTTAGGTGTATGTAAGGGTCTGTCTTCTCCTCGTAAGTCGTAAATTTAGGCTGGATGAAGCCTGAAGGTAATGGTGCATTCTCAATTGCTTGAACAAACGGCGAGCTATGTAGCCTTGCCAATGCTTTATCTGTTGGTACGTAGGCTAGGTGCGGTATTGGAATTCCTACCTCGACGCTTCCATGCGTCTGAGGAGCCAACCGCTGAAGGGCTGAAACTCTATGCGGGTCGCGTGCCCTGGTATCCTCCTTCCATCGTGCCCTTTCTTCAAGCACAGTCAGTAAGTCGGATGATCTAGGCAACTCTGTTTGCCTGCATGATGCCTGGTGCGTATGTGAGGGCCGATAGTTGCTTCCTTCAGTGTAAGACCTCAATGTTCTCGGTCTTTCAAACCTGGAGTAACGAGTCCTGGAAGTCCTTGATTGAGTGTCGCCTGTTCTGAGGCTCCTACTCTCTGCTTGCGATGACGTGGTATGCCTACCACGATCTTCTGAGTGGCGAGGAGGCGTATTGCTTTTGCGCTCATCTCCTGTCGCCACCCCCTTCCCTTTTATCTGTGCGCTTCATCAATTCCATGTCCGTCACAATCTTTCTGATTAACTCGTCCTACTCTTTTTGCCGATCCTCCAAAACTTGAGGGTCGATCCTCCGCCTCTGCCTATCAGGACTTGATGAGCGACGGGGGTTGTTACCCCGCCTCCCTCTTGCATTCCTCCGGGGGTTCTGTCGCTGGGGCTCTAAATCTGCCATGAGAGGGATGGAAGGAAAACCTTCGCACCTCCCACCTTCCTCTGGGGTTTGTCCGTCAATGGCGGACTGCGGCAAATCTTCATTGTGCGTCATTGCGTCTAATCTAGCGAGGAAAACTTTGATCAAAAGGTTTTGTTCTTTCTGTGATTCCCACAGACGGCGCCAATTGTACGAGCAAGAAATAATCTTCTCGTATAATCCTGTTGATCATGTCTGCGCTCCTCCAAACGTCGTCGCTTCACTCCCTTAAAACACAAACGTGAGCTAGCCGGCGGGTATGTGCCGGATACCTCTCCGATGCCTAAGTCAGCAAAATAGACAAATAGGCAAAAAGCTCTATGTATTCGAGAATCAAAGTTGTGTTACCTCTCCAAAGGTGATGTTATGAGCTTTTATAGGTTTCGCGTGGCACAATCCTATTAGGACTCTTATTCCTCCATGCGGAGTCCTCCTAGGAATCACACTCCTGAAAGATAATGCTTATCCTTCAACACCCCCTCACTGCTTAAACCAAGTAAGATGGTTTTACCTCGGTGGTATGAAAAAACGACCGAGCTATCACAGCCATGCTATACTGGCTGAAATGACCGAGCTTTACCTAGTTCGGTTCTCCTATTCACTGCGTGTACATCGGCTTCTCCTGCTGAGACCGTGCTAACCATAACGAGATTGGACCGAGCTAAACCGTGGCAAGGTCCTGAGAAAAGCTCAAAATACTTCGGCTCAGAAGGGTATGGCTGAGCTGACTGCCATCACTCTAACAGCGGTGACCGAGCTAAATACAAGGCTCTCTTGGACCGGACTCTTTTTGGATCAGGCTAACTACAAAACTCTTTTACTCAGCCCTTTTTACTGTGGCCCACAGAACCGCCCATCACCCAGCTCGACCCAATTTACATATAAATTATCTTCTCACTAAGCATTGACAACTTAATATTTTAGTTTAAAAGTTAAAAAATTACTAAAAAAATTAAAAATCAACAGCTTATATCAAAAAGTCAAAAATTCATTTTTTTCTCTACTTTTTGTAAAAAATTAAAATGTTATTTTAAACATATCAATTTATTTTATCTCATATTTTAATTGAAAATTTTAAAAATTATTAAATAACTTATTCCCAAATAAGGTTTAAACTATTCTACTTTTATCCAAATTTTCACCAAGAAACAGTCAATATATATTCTAAATTCATTACACGTTTCCCTCCGCTCACATTTCTATAAGTTGTCTAACTCTGTAGTTTTTTTTAATAGATCTGTTTTTAATTTTAATGAAATGATATTTTTACTTTGAGATCTATCAATGAATTGGACGACGACAACAAAAATATATGGAGAATTTGGTTAACTCTTTTATAATAAAATTTTAATGCATTAAGGATGAATATTAAAAAAAAAAAAAATTTGAAATGTCTAACATATATCATTATTATTAAAATATTAAATTTTAAAATAATATAATTTTTGATGTAAATATCAATTTTTAATAAAATTAGTATTTTTAGAATTTTCTCATCAAAATTTATCAAATAAGATTCATGTTGACTATGAAATTCTAAAATATATATATATATATATATATTACTGTCGAAATTGATATAAACAGTAACAATAACAGTAACAATAACATGTTATTCTGTTTGACAGTAACATATTACTTTGTCTCACAGAAACATCTTACTCTGTTTGACAGTAACATATTACTCTGACAATATTGTCTAGAAAAAAAGATATCTTACTTTGTTCTTATTCAATTATGCGTTTTCTCCTTAGGAGGTTCATGAAGTAAAATAAATTGGACTGTCTTTTTCACCAGATAAGGGTCCAATGGAAGGATTTTGCCTAATTTTCCTAAATTCATTCTTTACCTTTGTTTGGGATGTGAGTTGACTTTTTTACTATTTTCATCTGGGGCTACAAAGCTTTGTTTTGAGTTGACTTTTTTAATTTTATAAGAGAAAAAATGAATTGATTATAGTTTAAATATGATGTTTTATCTCATTGATTTTTAATTTATTTTCTCTTTTTATAATTGAAATAACTAAAAAAAAAAATTTATGCCAAACGAAGCCTTTATAGGTTCAGTTTTTTGGGTATATAATGCCACGAAGGATAAAGACAGTACGTACACTAACCAAACACTAAGGTCATGTTTGTTTGGGCGGACTGAATTAGCATTCCCATGACTAATAGTCCTAGGACTACGAATTCATTGGATTATGTATCCTATCTTAACTATTAGTTAAGTTTAAAATAATTAGTCCGTACTTCAATTGTTTAACCAAACATCGGATTAATAATTTTATTGGATTATTAGTCCAATCCCAAGCTCATGTCTACCCAAACAACTATGGCCTAAGGATAAGAACAGTGGCTTTGGAGAGTGGATTAGCTTTTTGATTTTTTTAGTTATTTTAGTCTAGATTAAAAAGTTTGATTTGGGAAGAACTTTTTAATTTTTTAGTTTTTTTAATTTTTTTTGTAAGAGAAAAGTGTAATAATTATAAATTAAATATGATATTTTATTTATTGTATTAAAATAACTTATTTTATTTTTTGTGACTATTTTAGCCACAAATTAGCTCCCCCAACGGTTAGTGAGAAAAGAATTGCAAACATTCCATTTGGATATACAAAAAGACAAAAAGTTGCTTGGCAGCTAAGAAAACAATTTGGCTTTGCAAAAGTCAGGATTCAAAATATAAAAGGTAAATTATAAATATACTCTGAGATTTGATTAAAATACTAATTATTCTCTATAATTTTAAAAATTATATTTTATCTTTTAAGATTTTTAATTTTATAACAAATCGTCTCTTTTATTAATAAATCATGAGGTCAATTAACAGTTTTTAATGATGTTAAAAATATATTTCAATTAATAATTTAGATAATTTTATTATTATATAGGAGATCAATTATGAATTTTATTTTTTTGGTTAATTTTGTTAAATAAAAAATTATAACAAAGGGGTATTTATAATTTTGTAAATCACAATAGGCAATCTGTGTTTTAAGTAAACCTCACGAAGTGTATTTATAATTTACCCAATACAAAAATAATGTTTGGTTTCATTCTTCGGAAAAAAAAGAAAAAAGAAACTAGTTTGAAAAAAATAAATATAAAAACTATATTTTTAAATTTTTAAATTTTTTTTTTCTCTCCAAAGAGATAAAACACTAAAAATTAAAAGTACTTTTTATTTATTTTTTAGTTTTCAAAAAATTAATTTTTAATCTTTTAAAAGATATTTATGAAAGAAGTTTCTAAATCAAACCAAACATACATAACAACATTTTTGTATGTGAGGTAAAACTATGTATCACTTATTATTATTCTTATTGACATGGACAGACCCACGAGGCATATAGCCCACGGCAAATCGCCCCGAACCCATCACCTCGGACCTGTAGCATAACTTAATTGGCAAAGCCCAGGACAGCTGGAGTCCACCTGGACTGTATCACCCAAGGGCATTCGGACACATGACAGATGAGACACAGGCCACATCAGCAGACAAAGATCTGCAGAGTTATTGCCACAACACATCACCATTAATGCAGCCCATCACAGCATTTATTACGACAACACCTCCCCGTCGGAACAGAGCCCCCTCACCCTGAACAAGGTAAGCTACGGCACAGGCTTTCGGCGAAAAGGGGGGCACGTCACAAAGGACAGTGAAATGATTACCAAAGGATATAAGCAACAAGGGAAGCACAAGAATAAGGTTAAGCTTTTCATTTTCTCCATCTTCTTCGCTACATTTTCCTGTCTTCCTTCTACTAATTCTCTCGCCGGAGGGTTCACTGGGGGACTGCCCCGTTCCCCTTTGGACTTGCTTGCAGGTCATTTGACGGAATCACCACCCGAAACCAGAACCTGAAGAACCTGGGCCAGCCTGACCCATCCACTCGGGACGGCCTGTATCATCAGTTGGCACTGTCTGTGGGAAATTAGTGGTTTATCCGTGCGCTAGTTGTGTTCACTACCGCCGGAGCCCTCCCCTCTCACCATCACCTTTCCCTCTTGCCCGTCCAGGTGTATGGTCACGACTAGGTCCATGGCTTCTCACCACAACGCCGCCGATCACCAAACAGATTCTTCCCACCCAACTAACCCACCACAATATATCATCGAGCTCACCAACAGCATTAACCGCATGGCCGAGCAAAACCAGGCCCTGATCAATGCGTTACTCCAGAGAAACCCCCCCGTTCCACCTCCAAATATCCCACCCAACCAAGGAATAACCCCAGGCCATACTGCTCCACAACCCCCTCCGCCTAACCCAGAAGGCTCGCAACCCCTTCCTCCCCAACATGAAAACCTACCACCCCCACCTCCACGCCCGCCAGTCGCAGCACTGGCTCCTGAGGGGGAAGCTAGCAGTGTCCAGCCTCCATTGACCGACCATGGCGACAACATTCCCCTCTGGGACGCTGAAATCCGAGCTATGAAACTCCAACTACAAGGGGTCATGCAGAACATTCAGCACAAGCCCTCAGTCACCACCAACTCGCCTTTTGTTGCCTCCATCCCCGACAAACCATTGCCTGCCAAGTTCAAGATGCCTACCGTTGACTCCTTCGATGGCACGACGGACCCAGTCGACCATCTGGAATCCTACCGCACCCTCATGATCCTCCATGCTTTCCCTGACGAGATCATGTGCCGAGCTTTTCCAGTGACACTGAAGGGATCAGCTCGGCTGTGGTTTAGCCAACTCCCGGCGGACTCTGTCTCCACCTTTCAACACCTCAGTGACTCCTTCCTGAGCCACTTTATTGGAGCCCAGCGTCAGAGACGCCCAGCCACCCAGCTCCTTAACATTCGTCAGACCGAGGGAGAGTCGCTCCGCAGTTTTGTCACCCGGTTCAACACCGAAGCCCTTCAAGTAGCGGAGAATGACGATAAGGTCATCCTCACCGCTTTCATGGCCAGCCTGCGGTCGTCTGATTTCCTTTTCTCCCTCTCCAAAAACCCTCCAACCACCATGGCAGCTCTACTATCCAAAGCCCAGAAATACATGAATGCTGAAGATTCCCTGGCCGCTCGGCAAGAGCTGACCCCTAAAAATCTGACCCCCAGAGACAAGAGGAAAGACTCCGAGCCCAGAACCGCCCAGTATAATAGCCAAACACCCCACTATAATGACCGACCCCACCGAACCGACCGGCCGACTCCGACCAGACCACCCGGTCGGTTTGAGTGGTACACACCTCTCAACTCCCCCATGGAGCACGTCCTCAATCAAATCCAGCGGGACTACCCCCTCAAGTGGCCCCTACCGTCCAGAAACCCTTCCACCCAGAAGGATCAGTCCAAATACTGCCACTTCCACCAAGACCATGGCCATACTACCGACGAGTGCATCAACCTCAAAGACCAGGTCGAGACCTTCATCCGCCAGGGCCACCTCAGCCGATTCACAGACCCCCGCCCCGCACAGAGGCAAAGAACTGACCTTCCCAGGAACAATCGGCGACGCACACCACCCCGCAATCAAGCCCCACCAAACGAAGGCCACGATCGCCCGCCACCACAGCCTCGGCCTCCGGGCAATCCCCCTCCACTAGTCGGAGAAATCAGAGTCATTTCGGGGGGCCTAGCCTGCGGGGGGCCATCCCGCTCAGCTCAGAAGGCAGAACTCAGAAAAATCAGACAAGGCTCAGACAAAGCAGTGGCGACGGTGGACCGATCTCCCAAACAGTCAAAACAATGGATCGAACCCATCACCTTCACCGACACCGACTGTGCAGGAGTCCGTTACCCACATGATGACCCCCTTGTCATTTCCACCATCCTCTCCAACTACAAAGTCAGACGAGTCCTCGTAGACAACGGCAGCTCTTCAGACATTATCTTCCTCAATTGCTTCCGCCAGCTCAAGATTGGGGAAGAGAGTCTGTCTCCTCTCCAAACCCCTCTGGTCGGCTTCACCGGCGACCGCATTACCTCCATCGGTTCCATCGATCTACCTATCACCATTGGCGAGCACCCCCGGCAGACCACTAAGTTGCTCACCTTTCTTGTGGTCGACTGCCCCTCTGCTTACAACATCGTCCTCGGCCGCACAGCCCTCAACGTCTTCCAAGCCATCACATCTACATATCATCTTGCCATCAAATTTCCTACCGATCTCGGTGTCGGCACTGTCAAAGGAGAGCAGACCGTGGCTAGGGAGTGTTATGTCGCCTCGCTCAAGGAAGTCAAGTTAAAAGAGGCCATGATCATCGAAGGGCTTGACGTCCGAGATGAGGACGAGCTGGTCAGAGGTGAACCTGTAGAGGAACTTATTGAAGTTAACATTGATCCCACCAACCCAATCAGAACCGCCAAGATTGGCAGCCAATTACCTTCCCAAGTCAAGGCCGATCTCACTGCTCTACTGACCGAGCACAGAGATGTATTTGCCTGGACCCATTCTGACATGCCAAGCATCGACCCCTCCTTCATAACCCATCGCCTCAGCATCGAGCCCCACTTTCGACCCCACCGCCAGAAGCAACGCATTTTCCACCCGGAGCGTAACACCCTCATAGCCGCTGAAGTTGACAAACTCCTCGAGGCCCAATTCATCAAAAATGTGGACTATCCTAGGTGGTTGTCCAACGTGGTCCTCGTCCGCAAACACAATGGCAAATGGCGGCTTTGTGTCGACTACTCTGACCTGAACCGAGCTTATCCCAAAGACAGCTACCCCCTTCCCCGCATAGATTTGCTGGTCGACGCCACGGTCGGTCATCAAATGCTCAGTTTCATGGATGCCTTCTCTAGGTGCAACCAAATTCTAATGCACACATCCGACCAGGAGCACACATCATTTATCACCGACCGAGGTACCTACCACTACTGTGTAATGCCGTTCGGATTGAAGAATGCTGGGGCCACTTATCAGCGGCTGGTTAACGCCGTTTTCCACCACCAAATAGGTCGGAATATGGAAGTCTACGTCGACGACATGCTAGTCAAAAGCAAATAATCCTCCGATCACCTTGCTGACTTACATGAGACCTTCGCCACTTTGCGCAAGTACCAGATGAAACTCAACCCAGAGAAGTGCGCCTTTGGCGTAGGGTCCGACAAATTTTTGGGCTTTATGGTCAGTCAGCGCGGCATCAAAGCTAACCCTGAGAAGATCAAGGCCTTGGTTGAGATGCAGTCGCCTAGGACGGTCAAAGAAGTTCAGAGACTCACGGGCCGAGTGGCGGCCCTCAACCGGTTCATCTCCCGTGCGACAGATAAGTGCTTGCCCTTCTTCAAAGTTCTTCGGAAGACTTTTGAATGGACAGCTGAATCCGAAGAGGCTTTCCAACAGTTAAAGCAGTGCATGGCCAACCCCCCCTTCTCTCCCAAGCAATCACGGGCGAACCCCTCTTCCTCTACCTAGCGGTATCGGACACCGCAGTCAGTGCAGCTTTCCTCAGAGAAGATGGCTTAATCCAACGGCCGGTCTATTACATCAGTCGGGCTCTTAGGGGCGCGGAGTAGAACTACCCCTTGTTGGAAAAACTGTCCCTGGCCTTGGTCATTTCCTCCAGACGACTCCGCCCATACTTCCAAGCTCATTCCATTGTGGTCCTCACCGACCAACCCCTGAAGAAGGTCATGCAGCAACCAGAACTCTCAGGTAGACTGATGCAGTAGTCTGTAGAACTCAGCCAGTTCGACATCTCTTACCGCCCTCGGACAGCAATTAAGGGGCAGGCCGTAGCTGACTTCATCATGGAGTTCACCAAGCCGACCCCGACCACAACACCTCCGCCCCTACCAACTCCAACAGAGCCAGAAGATCCTCATTCTTGGACTCTTAATGTCGACGGATCGTCCCGAAGAGAAGGAAGCGGTGCCGGCCTCATCCTCACCTCTCCTGAGGGCGGCTTCTTCAAATGTGCCCTCCGTCTCTTGTTTGAAGCAAGCAACAATGAAGCCGAGTATGAGGCATTAATAGCAGGACTCCACCTCACCAAGGGCATAGGGGTCAGCCATCTCCGAGTTTTCAGCGACTCCCAACTCGTCGTCGGTCAGATGACGGGGGACTTTGATGCCAAGGACGACACGATGCGAGCTTACAGAGACCTGGCACTCCCCTTTGCTCGCCTCTTCAATACCTTCCACATCAGGCATATTCCTCGGGCAGAAAACTCCAAAGCAGATGAGATGGCTTAGTTGGCCTCTGTTGATCATCCTACTCTCAGCCAGGATGTCCGCATTGAATATCTACTCCACCCGGCCGTTTCACCCGATCTACAAGCTATACAATACATTCAAAATGAACCTATCCCTTGGGCATCCGACATCCTCCTATTCTTGACCACAGGAGTACTCCCAGATGACCAGCAGCAGGCTTCCAAAGTCCGATCCCGAGCGTCCAATTACGTCATTGTCGACGATATATTGTACAAACGCGGCTTCTCCCGGCCATATCTACGGTGCCTCAATCCAGCGCAAGCAACTTACGTAATGCAGGAGATCCACGAGGGGATTTGTGGTAATCACTCAGGAGGCAGGTCCCTCGCCCAGAAGATACTCCGTACTGGGTACTTTTGGCCAACTCTCAATCAGGATGCGACCAACTTCGTGCTCAAATGCGATAAATGTAAACGGTTCGCCAACATCCCTCACGCCCCTCCTACAGAGTTAATCACACTATGCAGCCCTTATCCGTTTGCCAAGTGGGGGATCGACCTGGTCGGTCCGCTTTCCACCGGTCGAGGTCAGACCAAGTTCGCGATCGTTGCCATTGATTACTTCACCAAGTGGGTCGAGGCTGAACCCCTTGCCACAATCACCGAGCGGAACACCACCAGGTTTATCTGGCAATCGATCATTTGCCGATTTGGCATCCCTCAAGCCATTATCTCTGACAATGGCAAACAATTCGATAACGCGAAGTACAGAAAATTTTGTGCAGATCTCCACATCCAACCGTGCTTCTCCTCCCCCGGTCACCCCCAAGCAAACGGCCAAGTTGAGGTTACCAACTGTTCCCTTCTGAAAATCATCAAAACCAAGCTCGAAGCTGCTAAAGGCCTTTGGGCTGAGGAACTGCCAAATGTACTCTGGGCTTACCGAACCACCGCTCGCACTCCCACGGGTAAAACCCCTTTTCGCTTAACATATGGCGCTGAGGCGGTTATTCCGGTAGAAGTCGGCTTGCCCACCCCTAGGATTTTACATCCGGATCTGGCCGCAGCCGAAGAACTCCACCGAACAGAATTGGACCTCATCGAAGAGCTCAGAGAGACCGCTGCTGTCAGATCGGTTTCGTACCAGCAGAAAATGAGAACACACTACAACCGCCGAGTCTGACCACGAGAGTTCTCCGTAGGGGACCTCGTCTTACGAGAAGTGACTCTTGCTACAAAGAATCCAACCGAGGGTAAACTGGCAGCAAAATGGGAGGGGCCCTACGTTGTGAAGACCCGACCACGACCAGGCACTTACCGACTTCAAGACATGGAAGGCCGAGACCCGCTCCATCCCTGGAATGCGGAACATTTGAAGCGTTACTATCAATAATTCGTACTTTTGTATTGACAATATCGTTGTATTTCCCTTTCTATACATAATGCAAACTCCGCCTGGTGATTTCGGTTTTCATAATTCAACTGTCTCTATGTCGCTCCCATAACTTTTTCACTTGCAGCACTTCAAAGCCTCCGCCAGACTGAGCACTTCAAAAGCCTCGGCCAGACCGGGCACTTCAAAAGCCTCGGCCAGACCGAGCACTTCAAAGCCTCCGCCAGACCGAGCACTTAAAAGCCTCGGCCAGACCGAGCGCTTCAAAAGCCTCGGCCAGACCGAGCGCTTCGAAAGCCTCGGCCAGACCGAGCACTTCAAAGCCTCGGCCAGACTGAGCACTTAAAAGCCTCGGCCAGACCGAGCACTTCAAAAGCCTCGGCCAGACCGAGCACTTAAAAGCCTCGGCCAGACGGAGTACTTAAAAGCCTCGGCCAGACCGAGCACTTCAAAAGCCTCGGCAGACCGAGCACTTCAAAAGCCTCAGCCAGACTGAGCACTCCAAAGCCTCGGCAGACCGAGCACTTCAAAGGCCTCAGCCAGACCGAGCATTTCAACAGCCTCAGCCTGACTGAGCACTTCAACACCAAGCAGCACCACATTTTCAACACTTAGTCACATTCTGAAGCTTCTTCACAGTTCCAGGACCACGTCTTTACCTACTTAAATTCTCCACATACTCTCACGTATTACATTTACTGATCAGATTATTCGCCAACTATTTTGTTACAATTTACAACCTGCCTTTTACTCCAATTTTTCCATTATCTTTTCAATTTTCATACAACTCCAATCGCATTATTTTTATTGACAATATTTTATGACCAGTTTTAACTCTCACGTTGGCTAATTTATGACCAATATTTTAATCGCATTATTTTTATTGACAATATTTTATGACCAATTTTTATTGACAATATTTTCATACAACTCCAGTTTTAACTCTCAATTTTTTAACTTGTATAACTCTCACGTTGCACAATATTTTTATTGGCCCAATCTTTATGACCAGTTTTAATTACAACATTTCATTCATGCTGGCAACATAAGCACAATGCACAAAATTCAACTGGCTATACATTCATCCATTACGATTAAATAATCTTTGTACACAACTTCATTACAGTTAAATTCTCCATACCTTCATTCATTCCCTCCTTTACAATGTGTTTACAAGTTAAAAAAAAAAAAAAAACACAGAGCACGCCCAGTCTTTCTTCTCCTTGGCTACTCCTCCTCGCTAGATGCCAGATCCTCTTCTTCAACGCCTTCGTCCAGGGGGGTCTGGGCCACATCATCTTCGCCTATTGTCACACTACTAAGGTCCAAGTGTGGGAACAGCTCTTCAGCTCTGCGCTTGAACATTTTCCAACCGCTGTCCCAGAACTCGGCCATTTCGTGCTTATAGAAGTTTGACTGCTGGAACCTTTCAATCACCTCTGCCTCTGTCCTACCTCCAGCAGTCTTCCTTGATGGGCCCACCCCCCCAGACTCCTGACCTGCCAGACTCCTGGCGACAGCAGCATCCACCACCATCTGAAATTCGGGGGACCCTTTATATTGCTCTACTGCTGCGACGCATAGATCAGGGTAGGCCGCCTTTTCAGACGCCGCCTTCGCCTTCTCCTCGTCCAGCTCCCTTTGCAGGGCCCCCTTTTCAGCAGCCGCCATCGCCCTCTCCTCTTCCACCCCCTTCCTCAGACTCTCCAGCTCCGCCGCCGCCTTCGCCTTCTCCATCTCCCACTCCCTTAGAAGCCTCCCCTTCTCCTCCTCTGCTTTGGCACGCTCCTCCTCCAACTCCTTCAACAGATCTCCAATTCTGAAGTCCGCTTCATCCTTTTGCCTGACCAGCTCTTCATTGCTGGTCATGGCCTCTTCATGCCGCTCGATTGCCACGGCGCAGGCCCTCTCAGACTCTTCCAACTTTTTCTGTTCACCAGCCAGTTGGAACTCCAGCGACACAACCTTACGGCGTGTGTCCTCCAGTTCCAACTTGACTGCTGGCAGATCGGCATAGGCAGTCTTCCAGTCGGCACTATCCTTCTTTAATTTGGCCAACTGGGCCCTGGCCTCCTCAGCCTTCAACTTGGCAGCCCCAGCCTTCCTAAGAAGGGCCCCCGCCAAGGTAGTTACCTCCATTTGGGCGGAGCATAACCCCCTCAGCAGGTCGGCCTCATTATACCCAGATGCCGCGCGCAGAGCTCCCTCCTTCACAATCTTCACCAGGCGGTCTGCCCCCGCCCTGGCTAGGCCTTCTTCTCCCTCCAACCTTCCAGCCACCGCGCGCGCGTGATAAATCGCCGTGGCCAGACGAACCCCTCATTCCTGGGAGTCAGGCCTCTTCTGGACCTGTTCTCCTCCGCTCGGCGCCGCCTCACTCACCCCAGCCTCCACTTGCACTGGTGGAGCAATCTCCACAACCTCCACCATCGGGATGATCTCCACCACCTCTGGGGCGTCCTTTGCCACAGGGACCTCCACCTCCGTTGGGGCCACCTTCGCCCTCTTGGCCCCAGACTCCTCTGCAGCTTCCTCTGGGGCACTCCTCTTCTTCTTCTTCTTTTTCAGAGGCTCCACCCCCTTTCTGGCCTTTTCTTTTACAGGGTCTGCAGGCGGCGGCCGCGGCTCAAAGCTGCTTAAGTCTTTTTTCCCGTTTCCCCCACCATTCGCACCTCCGTCCTGTATTGCGCCGCTAACTCCTCCCCATCATCATCCCCCAAAGGGTCCACCCTCACATTAACTCCTTCTTCTTGTGCCATTTCTAGGGTTTACTTGCAACTCACTTCTGACGCAGGAACGAGGAAGTTCTGAAAATGCTAACACAGGTATGTCGTATGCAGTGAAGGAATTAACACTTGGATATTTTGGGTTTTTGTACACAGGTAGTTGAAACGCATTATACCAACACCCCACGGTTTACCCGTATTCCGTGGATCCGCATTAATTTTCGCCCGTTTCAAAACCTTTCAAATCAACCGCCAAAGCCGCCTTTTCAAAACCCCACTCGTGACCTATCGTTTAATTTCTGCTCCAACGCTTCACTTCCCCCACGATATTACCGCGTGTATGGCCACGATACACTGTCCTCTACCCTTCCCCACTGTTCCCCCCCTTTCCCCTGTCTTTTCCATTTCAAATCATCACATGGCCCCAACCCACCCCCTCTCCTTTCGAACCCCGCGCCGTCCTGGTCGGCACGCCTCTCGGTCGACCCTTCTCACTCGGCCACCCTCGCGGTCGGCACGCCTCTCGGTCGACCCGTCTCACTCGGCCACCCTCGCGGTCGACATGCCTCTCGGCCGACGCCTCCTGCTCGGCCACCCTCACGGTCAGCTATTCGGTTCAAATTTCTCTTCCTTATTACTATTTCCTTCGTTGGACGAAAGCTGCACTCGGCAATGGGGGACTACTGACATGGACAGGCCCACGAGGCATACAGCCCACGGCAAACCGCCCCGAACCTATCACCTCGGACCCGTAGCATAACTTAATTGGCAAAGCCCAGGACAGCTGGAGTCCACCTGGACTGTATCACCCAAGGGCATTCGGACACATGACAGATGAGACACAGGCCACATCAGCAGACAAAGATCTGCAGAGTTATTGCCACAACACATCACCATTAATGTAGCCCATCACAGCATTTATTACGACAACACCTCCCCGTCGGAACAGAGCCCCCTCACCCTGAACAAGGTAAGCTACGGCACAGGCTTTCGGCGAAAAGGGGGGTACGTCACAAAGGACAGTGAAATGATTACCAAAGGATATAAGCAACAAGAGAAGCACAAGAATAAGGTTAAGCTTTACATTTTCTCCATCTTCTTCGCTACATTTTCCTGTCTTCCTTCTACTAATTCTCTCGCCGGAGGGTTCACTGGGGGACTGCCCTGTTCCCCTTTGGACTTGCTTGCAGGTCATTTGACGGAATCACCACCCGAAACCAGAACCTGAAGAACCTGGGCCAGCCAGACCCATCCACTCGGGACGGCCTCTATCATCACTTATTATTATTATTATTATTTTTTATCGTTGTCACAGAATCAGCTAAGAGCAAATGGATTAACGAGGGCTACTCTGGCTTGCTTTGACAGGTTAGTAAAAAGTTAGTTTTTAATTTTTTTTTGTTCAAAAAGTTAACTTTTTTATTTAAGTCACAACTCAAAAAGTTAATATTCTTGGTTAAAAAAATTAAAAATTAATTTTTTACCAACTTTCTAAAACACCACTATGTATCATGAGTTTTATCATTTTTTTTAAAATATTTTTCAGGTAGATCGATATATGGTATAATATATGGGTATATATAGAATTCACCATATTTAAAAAAGCATAGTATTTAATTTCAGGGTGAATTACACTAATGGTCCATATAGTTTGGAATTTGTGTTATTTTGGTCATTAATTTTTCAATTATGATACATTTGACCCTAAATTTTGAATCTTGTTCCAAATAAGGACAATTGAAGATACCATTGCTTAATTTCAAAAGCAAAATTGTCAATTTAATAAAATATTAATTAATTTGACAAAAATAAATGTCAAAAAAATATTTTTTAATTTTTAAAAATTATTTCTACCCACTAAAAATAAAATTATGTAAAATTGATAAATCTTTAAATATTTATTTATTATTATTTTTACCAAATTAATTTTTATTATGTGTTTGGATGATGATCATGTAATGGATAGTTATTTTTATTTTCATTAAATTAGTTTCTATTTTTTCAAAAGTCAAATATAGCGATAACTTTGATATTATTATTAAACCAATCCATTAAATCAAAAAATCTAAAACTAAAAACATTCTATATATTAAATATATGGATTACACATTAAAATTCTAACAACCGCCAATTACAAGATTATTATCCAAACACAAAATAAAAATTAATTTGGTGAAAAGAATAAATATCTAAAAGATTTATTAATTTTACATAATTTTGGTAGGTAAAAATAATTTTTAAAAATTTAAAAATAGTTTTTTGACATTTATTTTTTGTCAAATTAATTTATATTTTATTAAATTGATGATTTTGCCCTTGAAATTAAGTTATGGTATCTTTAATTGTCCTTATTTAAAATAAAATTCAAAATTTAAGATTAAATGTGTCACACTTAAAAAAATTAATAACTAAAATAATATAAATCGTAAACTATAGAAACTGTTAGCGTACTTCACTTTTAATGTCATTATTTTCTAAACCAAATCGTGTACGCTTAGGCCTTGTTTGGGAATAGGCTAATTTAGTAACTTTTTGATTATTTGCTTAAAATATAAGTGAAAAAAAAACTAGTATATTTGTGATAACTTTTCGATTTTTTACGAAAATATGTGTAAAAAGTAGAGAGAAGAGAATCTTTAACTTTTTTTGTATAAATTATTAACTTTTTAATTTTTTTAATGACTTTTTGACTAAAAAAATCACTGGCCAAATAAGGCCTATACTTTGGAGGCAAGGGGTCAAGCATATTAAATGCTTAGATTGATTATTTATCACTAATTATAAGGGTTGTATTAACTAAGCTGTTTATTTCGAGTCATTATGAATTTTTGTGTAGCGATTGTTGCAGTTATAAATGTGTTGTTAGATTATAATTGTCCAGTTTAATATAAGAATAGTGTTATATATATATCAATTAATGTATTAATTAATGTACCAATACTAGTTATGATATTATTATTCACCCCGCTTATTATACAAATTACAAATATCAAAAATATCTTAAATTATGTCACATCATTAATTGGTACACTAGTTAATATACTAATTGCTGTGTATAACATTACTCTTAATATAATTTGTAATTAATTTTACTATTATTTTTCAGATATGATGAATTATACATTTACACATATCATTGGTCGTGTGAATGGGAGATTAAAAAGGAGAAAAATAACAATTCAATGTATGTAAAAATAACTTCAAACAAATGTTAAAGTTTATAAATTTTAATGATTAAAGTCATAAATTGTTTCATGAATTAGTAATTATTTTAAAAAATTATCACTAATGTGTAATTTTTTTTAAAAAAATTTGTTAAATTCATCCGGGAGGACACATCTTTTCCCACTATCAATTACGCTATGTTAAGGCTACAAATGAATAGAGCCGTTCGTGAACAAGCTCGAGCTCGGCTCGGTAAGAGCTCGTTTGAATTCGGTTCATTAATTTTTTTTGCCATTCGAGCTCGAGCTCGTTAAATTTTTAATAAACAAGTCCAAACATTCTAAAGCTCGGCTCGTAAGCTCGGCACGTTAGCTGACTCGTTTAATATTTATTATTTATATATTAAATAATATAAAATTATGTATAAAAAATAAGAGAAATAATATTTAAAAAATATAAATGTAAATAATACTTAACTATAGATAGTACATTTATATAATAGTGGTAGTAGATATTATTATTTTAGTAAAATATGGACTTTTTTTTAATATGTTTATATATATATATATAATTGTATAATCAAAGTTTTAATTGTAACTTTAGTCTCACATGCAAGTATGAATTTATAAATTTTTTGGCTTGTTAAGGTTCGTGAACAGGCTCGAGCTCGAGTCGAGCCTAAGCCAACTCGGCTTGAGCTCGGTTCGTTAAATTTTTATTGAGCTCGAGCTCGTTAAAATCTTAATAAACAAGTCTAAACACACAAAAGCTCGGCTCGGCTCGGCTCGGCTCGGCTCGTTTGCAGCCTTACTCCATGTAGAGGCCAATTTTGTTTATACACATAAAAATGTGTAAACAAAATACACTTCTAATTTAATTTAAATAGTAGAATTCTTTAATTTAAACGAATCTATTATATTATAAGTGGAAACTATCAACTCATCATAAAATATGTTTTTTTTTTTTTGTTACAGGAAAATCCTCCATATCCTCCCGCAGGTCCAAGGCAGCGCCACTTACAGAGATCACCAAGGTATCTTGTTAGCCGTTCCGAACGAGAAGACTATAACATGAGAACTTGCCCCGACCTGCCAAGACAAATAAAATATGTTTTTGTTCACACACATACACATGACCATCATCACATCAGCATTTTATGTCAATTTTCTTAATGGTGAGTAATGAGAGGATTACAATGGCCATATTTGATTTGATTTTTAAAATTTTGTTTTAGAATTTTTTTAAGAAAAATAAAAATTAATTTGATGAAAGAAATAAAAAAAAAATCAAAACACTAAGTATCATTTTTATATAATTTTATCTTTTGAAAGGTTATAAATACTTTTTAAAAAATTTTAAAATATCTTTTTGATATTTATTTTTATAAAATTAGTTTCAATTTTTTTTTTCAGGGAAAAAAAATATTTTTTTTAAAGCAAACCTAACATGGCCATTAAAATAAGGATTGAAATTTAAAAACTTAATTATTTCAATTAAAAAATGAGAGTTTAAAATAAAATTTGAATAATTGTCCCAGCACGCGAGGCCAATTATTGGTCAAGGAAATAAAAATTTTGCAGGAGAGAGTGAACTTTCATTTTCAAAAATAAAAAAATTAAGATTCCGTTATATATTCTACGTGATATGTTTTACAATTTTATTATGTTCTATATTCTTCTTCCTTATAACAAGATTCTTAGTCTTAATAAAATTTGAGTTTAATTCTATTTGGCGGTTTGTATGATTTATTTGCTTTTCTATTCATTTGTTTACTTTAGTAATGGATACATATGTCTATTCTCACTTCATCATTGAATGACATAATTCAGTTGACCATAATAGGTATGTTTAATTCTTCTTAATTCATAGTTATTGATTTTTGTATTTCTCATATGTATTTTGATGCGATTTTTCATGTTACAGTTTCTTTTGATGCAATTATTCTTCATTACAATTTCTTCCGATTTCTCATATGTATTTTGATGTAAGTTTTCATAGCTATTGGTTTTTTAAAGCGGATTTAAACGAGTGATTTTATTGCAGGTGACTGATCCATATTAGAAACGTTGGATTACGTTGCTTCTACATGTGTGTCGTTGGTTGGCTCTCTCATTCTAAACAAAATGATTAATATTTTTTTTTGGTTAGTTAGGATGATTGTTTTGTACCAAAATGTTCATTGACCTTTATTTGACGGCATTGAAATTTGATAAAGCAAAAACGATACTAATTCAATAATGTTTTTTTTATTGAAAGTTATCCCATTCTAACTTGCTATAGTGTATTTATGTGTTATTTTGACGTGGATAAAAATCTAAAATTTGTTATTTGGACTTTAAGTTTAGCAAATATTTCTAGATTCTTTGCTTGTGTTACATTGAAATATATAATTCATTTTTTGGACTTTAATTTTAAAATTTGTTATTTGAAATTCATAAATGTTTTCGTTAATTCAATGTGTAGAAACAATTTCAGTTTCTTATAGGTAAAGTTTTAAATCTGAGTAATATTATCATTTTGAATTGATTTATTACCACTAAATTTCCTAGCACGTGATATCAAAAAAATTGTTGTCAGTGCCTTCAGGCACGGATTATCTCTAATTATATTATAAGCAGAAACTATCAACTCATCATAAAATATGTTTTTGTTCACACACAATCATCACATCAGCATTTTATGTCAATTTTCTTAATGGTGAGTAATGGGAGGATTACATTGGCCACATTTGATTTGATTTTTAAAATTTTGTTTTAGAATTTTTTTAAAAAAATAAAAAATAATTTGGTGAAAGAAATTTTAAAAAAAAATCAAAACACTAAGTATCATTTTTGTATAATTTTATCTTTTGAAAGGTTATAAATACTTTTTAAAAATTTAAAAAATATCTTGTTGATATTTAATTTTATAAAATTAGTTTCAATTTTTTTTTCAGGAAAAAAAATAATATTTTTTTTAAAGAAAACCTAACATGGCCATTAAAATAAGGATTGAAATTTAAAAACTTAATTATTTTAATTAAAAAATGAGAGTTTAAAATAAAATTTGAATAATTGTCCCAGCACGCGAGGCCAATTATTGGTCAAGGAATTAAAAATTTTGCACGAGAGAGTGAACTTTCATTTTCAAAAATAAAAAAATTAAGATTCCGTTCTATATTCTACGTGATATGTCTTATAATTTTATTAGTTATGTATTCACTATTTTCTATTTTTTTCAATATTATTATATAAAATAATTTCTATTATCTTATAGACAAACAGTCTAATTAAAATTTTTGAAACTGAATAATTCCTAAAAAAAGAAAAAAAAATGACAGGAAATGGTGAAAGCGATTGATTCGTATAATATTTGAGTTTTTGAAAACAATAATGATTCATCCCACTAATTTGGGAGTACTAATGGATCACTAATGAGGTGGAAATTCAAAAAAAAAAAAAAACACAAGAGCAAAACATCCCATCATGGGAGATCACTACAAGAAAAAGCATTTTTGCCGACCACTTTTAGCTACCAAAACTAATTTAGTCGCCAAAAGTCACAGAATTGGCTACCAAAAATAATATTTGTCGGCAAAAGTCAACTTTTTAGCTACTAATTTTTTTTAGTAGGGGAATGTTGATTATTGGCTACTAAAACAATTTTTGGTAGCTAAACATATGACAATTGGCGACTAAATAAAAATTTAGTAGCCGTAGAGGTACCTTTAGCTACTAAATTATTTGGTAGCCGAATGAAAATAAAAAAATTAATTTTTAATCTTTCCCGACCAAACTTTTGGTCGCCAAATGTCAAGTTTCGGCGACAAAATTTTTTTTAGTCGCGGTATACCTACTTTCGGCTACTAAATTGTTTGGTAGCCGAATGAAAATAAAAAAAATTAATTTTTAATCTTTCCCGACCAAACTTTTGGTCGCCAAATGTCAGGTTTCGACGACAAAATTTTTTTTAGTCGCCGTATACCTACTTTCGGCTACTAAATTATTTGGTAGCTGAATGAAAATTAAAAAATTAATTTTTAATCTTTCCTGACCAAACTTTTGGTCGCCAAATGTCAGGTTTCGGCGACAAAATTTTTTTTAGTCGCCGTATACCTACTTTCGGCTACTAAATTGTTTGGTAGCCGAATGAAAATAAAAAAATTAATTTTTAATCTTTCCCGACCAAACTTTTGGTCGCCAAATGTCAAGTTTCGGCGACAAAATTTCTTTTAGTCGCTGTATACCTACTTTCGGCTACTAAATTGTTTGGTAGCCGAATGAAATTAAGAAAATTAATTATTTTTATTTTTATTTTTATTAAGAGGTTGTACACCCACCATCCAAAAATATTAATATCTTATTTTTTTTATTATCTCAAAATATTAATTTTGTGGCTCTGAAGATGAAGATGATGTGTTGATAATGGTGATGTTGATGAAGATGTTGTTGTTGTTGATGATGATCCAGATCTATGGGTGGGTTTGATTTTTGTGTTTGATTGGGTTTGATTTTTGGGTGGGTGGGTTTGATTTTGATTTTGTGTTCAATTTTGTGGTTGAATCAATTTTGTGGTTGAAGGGAAGTGGGTTTGATTTCAGATCTTCTGCTTCTTCTTCTTATTCTTCTTCTTCTTCTTCCTTTGTTTCACACTCTTCTTTTTCTTCAGACAAATGAGAAGGAAAAAATAAAAAATATAAAAAAAATCCCAAAACGACATCGTTTTGGGATTTCGAAGAATTCGAGCTCTCACGCATTCGAGTTACATAGTGGAGTTGTTCTGAAAAAAGGCAAACCAAACAAATTTTCGTACTTTTTATCTCAAAAACTACTCTGCAAACACAAACCAAAACACCCAAAATCTCTCATTTTCCAAAGGGGGTTAATGTTTTGCTAAGAAAATAAAGTGGAGATAATGTCGTTTGGGAAGAACTCATTTGGGCTCTTTTGGCTCTTTAAGCTACAAAAGACAGAATAAGCTATTTGAACCATAACAGACAAAACATCACATACAACCCGTAATCATTACCCTATTCTCTCACAAAAAAAGTCAAAAAAGCCAAAAAGCCCTTTCCAAACCAAGCTTTTGAGCCCAGGCTCAAATAGCCAAAAAAGTCAAAAAATCAAAAAGCCAACTCAGTTCCCAAACGGAGGCATAATTATTGAAAATATCAAAGGAGGTAAGCGTAATTAAAAAAAAAAAAAAAAAAAGGCTGGGTAGCCTTACCGCCAACCACCTAAAATCAAAATGAACTTTCCCGCCATGTCAAGCGAGCAACACCCCGCTAATTAAAAAATATATAGTATATCTTCTCCCTTCTCTCTTTCTCTCTCTATAATCTCTGTACTCTATTCCCCATCGCAAATGGAGAGCTCCAAATCGCTGTCATTCTTTCAAGATATCAGATCAAGAGAAGTTAATGGATTCAGAGGTTCCTTTCTCTCTATCTCTGTCCATATATACACAAACACACACAAATCAATCGAATTTACACTTTAATTTGGCTTAGCTTTGCTTTTTTCAGTTCGCAAGAGACCCTATCCTGACAATGATTTGTCAAAATTCACTCAAACCGGAGCTGTGGTTGTCGAACACAACGGCAATCACAGACCTCCAATGGCTCTCTCTTTTTGCAAGGTGAAATTTCATTTATTCCAATTTACATTTATGATTTTTGATGTTCAGAATCAGATTCAAGTTTCGTAACCTAAATTAATCTACGGACAAGTAAGAATTCTCATATTATTGTTGTGACCGACGAGGATGGGTATATTAGCTTATTCAACACTCGATTGAAGTTTTCTTCTTCGTCTACTTTCCAAGAAAATTCAGGCAAGATCAATTCATAGAAATTTGTTGAAGGGTTTTAATTTGTAGTTTTTTGTAGGGGATTATTATATATTTTTTCAAGGCGTACTGAAATCTGTACCACTAATTTGCAGAAAAAGCTAGGGTTAACGAATGGGTTGCTCATGAAAATGCCATATTCGATGTATGCTGGATCAAGGTATTTCATGATTTCCAGTTTTTGCGAGTGGATTACTGTTTTTAATTGTGCATTAAATACTTGAAATGGGGATGCTCTGTTCAATATTCATCTTAGTCTTAAATGTGCTGATCCATGCATTTATATTTCTTGGGCATTAAGTTTTCAATCTGATATTGGCATGGTTTTTTGATGCTTCTAGGACCATCCAAAGCACTGGTTTGGATGCTATGCTTCTAAGTTTGTCACTATACCCTTATCTTATATTCTATTCTCCACGTCACTGGTATTTTAAAATTTTACTGGGATAGCCTGAATGAGATTAATTTCTCAGAGTTGATTAGAATGCTATGAATAAATGGTGGGAATCAATAGCGAAGATACAAAAAAAAACCTATGTTGAATAGTCTTGCTCCTTTTTGGCCTCCTTTAGTAATTTTCTAACATTAGTTATGGTTTGAATTTGCTCCTCTTTAATGTGCATGTTAAGTCTGTTCTGATTGTTCTCTTAGGAGAAGGAAAAATGTACAGTTTGATTTAGATTTAGTTATTTATTTATTTGTTCTTTCTTAATACAGGGAAGCGACACTAGAATAAATTATGACAATGTTGTTTTCACAGTTTGCCCTAATTTATATGATAATGCTGTTTACACAGGTTTGCCTCACTAATATATATATATATATATATTTGAACTTTGTAAATAAATTACTTATAAGAATATATGCATGAGTAGCTAAGAGTGTGGAAAGACTAAAATGTGACACATTGGTAGCAGTGTTTGGTCTCTATCTGGTTTACTGAAATGCAGGTAAAGCAGTGTCTGGTTTACCGAAATGATTATAAATAGGAATAGAATATATGAGGCTCGAGCTGTGTCTCTGTGTCTCTATCTCCCTTCATCTATTTCTTTCAATCTTGACAGGCCAGATTTCTTCAAGTTGTTGTTTGTTCACATCTATTATTAAAGTTTGGCAAGTAAGACTCTTGACTCTCTATTATTAAAGTATTGTTATTTCTTCTAATTGGGTCTATGATCCAATATGATTTCAATAGTCATATCAGCATATTGCTTTTATGTAATCTGATATGATTCAGAACTCAGATCATGAGTTATAAAATGTTTTTTTTTATGTGTTTTCTAACCAGGTATGTTAATAACACTCTTATATGTTTAAAGAAAAAATTTCCATTTAAAATGCTTCTAAAAAATAAAAGATGTTCTGGAGACAATATTCTACGAGGTTGATAAGAAGATGGATTTTAGATTGAATATTCTTGTTGGCTGAATTTTGTTCTTTCCTAGGATTTTTTTTCTCTGCTGTTTTAAATCTGTTACAAGTTTGTGTGTCCTAACTCCATTAATTAATTCTGTTCCATTATACTTTTGTCCCTTTTGTCTAGCTTCATGGGAAGGAAGTAGTTGTTGAGTGCAAATTTGATGGTGACCGCATTCAAATCCATAAAAATGGGAAAGATATACAATTCTTCTCAAGGTAGTTGCTGGCCTAGTAGTTTCAAATAATTTTCTGCTCTTTGATATTTTTTGGTTGTTTTTGTCACTTTGATTAATTCTTTTTGTTATCTTTACATTGGAATATTTATATTATATTTCATTGATTGTCTTTGACTTCTTAAATGCTCTATTGTATCTGCATCATCTGAACTGATGTCACCATTGTTAACCCAATAGATTTTAGTTTAATGTAATTCACAATTTTATGTCATTTATGCAGGAACTTTCTTGACCATCCTGAATATGCGCATTCCATGTTGGATGTTATCATGCAAAATATTCTTGTTGACAGGTAATATTTTAACACCAACTTCACACTCAAGAACTTCACACTCAGCAACCATATGATATCTAGTTACCTTTTGTTTCTTAGGATTCTATTAGTCTGGATCATGCAGTGAATACCAATCATATATTTTAACACCAATTTTCTGCTTTTTGTTTCTTATGAATACCAATCATGCCACTGTAGAAGCAACATTTAAAATTGATATCAGTACTTCACAAGGTTACTTCACTTGGTTCTCTATTGATAATTAAACAATCTCCAACCACATCCTGACCCTTGAGGTTTTTAAAGAGGCAGAGTATTAACATGTAGTATTTTTGCAGAAGTGCAAATCAATCTTTGCAGTCAAAAAAAATAACAAATAACAAATAACAAATAACAAATAACAAATAACAAATAACAAATAACAAATAACAAATCTTCTACAGCTGATTTGTTCAGTCTCCTATAGTTGAAAACAAATAACAAAGTTCGACACTTCGTTTTTGTTTCCAATTTTTTGTTTAATTGGTCATGCTTAATAATTCATTGAGATAAATTTCTTTGTTCAGTGGAGACACTGATGCAGTGGTTCCTGTGACTGCAACTCGATACTCCATTGATGCCTTGAAGCTTCCAACTATTACCAACTATTACAAAGTTAGACAAAGTTTTATTGGGAATTCTATTGGTTGGGGAAGTGTATGTATTCGTCATGAAAATTTAAATTCTATTATATATAAACAATTTAATGATTTATTGGTTGGGCAAGTTTTGTAGACATGCATAGGAGTGACAAACAATTTATTGGTTTTGTATTTTGGATTAGGACTGATTTCATCATGATTCACGACATTAATATATGTGTTGAGGTGAAATTAAAACAAAGTCTTACGAGCTTGTAATATGCTAGTCTTGGCAACACATGATAAAGCTGAACCTGTTAAATGCGTACTCAACTCATTAAATCTTTTTATTCTATTTACTTCTTGTTGGCTTCATGTACTATTTTTCGCAATTCAGCTGTCTATGCCATCATCTTCGGCCATCATGACCGAGATTAGGTCTAGTCACATTAACAGGCGTACCCTGTTAGAATTCATTCATATTATTCTGTGTGAATGAGTTTGCCTTTCAATTTAAGTTTTAGTATGGCTTACATTTGGCATTTTGGCAGATGATAAAATAACTGTTTTGGAGTCAGAAAAGAGAGCTTGGGAAAGTTCCTCGAATTATGAACATATAGGGGCTTCTTGCATTTTTTTTACGCATATTGTCACCAACCTTTTGATCCTTCAGTAAATAATTGGGATGTGAAGTATTTTTGCTGTATCATGAACTACTTATTTTATTGTTTCCATAAATAACTTTCCTCAATAATTTGTTTGATACCAGTGCAAACCACATTATCTAAGCAACCTTCCCTCCATATTGTTGTCTTACTTTTATTGCCGTTAAATATTTTTCTTTCTGCTGCATTTTTGAACACCAGAAGTTGAAATGAATATGGACCTTTTTATCTTTTTGTTTCTTTACTTATTAGATCTTTGCAATTTATTTATTTATTTATTTTTGAGTGGTTTCTTCCAATTAGGAAATTTTTTTATCATTTGTTGGAGCCTGTAATTGGAAATTTAGTGATATAATTTGACATGATTCGGTGGATACTAAGCTACCAATAGAAACTTGTTACAAAAAAGCTTTGTAAATGGTCTAAGGGTTTTATGTTTTAATTATGGCCAGTCTGTGTAATGCCTGGTGCTTGGTATTGATAATGGTGGATATTCTTCACAGGTGCTTCTCCTTCTTACCAACTGAAGCAAGAATAGCAAGATCATGAGACGAAGTACATAATGATCCTATATGTGTATTGCCTTTCTGTGTCTCCCAGTACATATCATTTTTCCTATGTTAGTACAAAGAGCCAAAAAGGTGTGAGCACACATTTTTATGAAAATGATTGGGGCCCACAGGTTTTGCTGGCCTAATCAACTTCTATTGTTGAATGGTTGCCTCGTGTCTGACTTTTTCAAAATATTTTTGGAAGTATATCAGTTTAAAGGCATTTGAAAATCTTAATGGCGGAGTTATTTGGTCTGATGCATGTTGAACTCTCAAATGGAGTGATCATTTCTTAGACCATGATTCTTTAAACAAATTTAACATTTAGCATGGAATTGGTTTTTAATAGTGTGACACTAGATTCCACCAACGCAATTTCGGCTTGTCTCCTGAGCATGCCAGTGCCCTAGAACAATACCTGAATGTTTAGAAACATCAATTTTTATCATTCACTTTTTTTTTTCCCATACCATTTTCTTGACTTAATCTTGAATTTGTTTGTAAATATGCTAATCTTTTTCACTCATCAATGTTCCTTTCAGGCCATCCATGGATCTTGCTCTACACTGACCGCACATTAAGGACGCTATCTATAAAGTCGAAATGAAAGAGCCGGTCACCACCACCACCACCTTCCCAGCTACTAGCCACAACTAGACTGGAGGAGCAGAATGACCGTAGGACAGCCTATGATTCTTTTGGTGAGACTACCGATCCAACATCGTTGCCTGGAAGTTTGAGTCGCAAGACTAAAGAGCAAGACGACTCTGGTGCCAGGACGACATCTTGTACTTATGGAAGGACTGAAAAGCAACCTTCCCTCCATATTGTCCTCAATAAAAGTAAGAGAACAATATTGAAGGGTTTTATGGAAGGACTCGAACAATGGGAGCTTATAGTGATGTCAGGACGACATCTTGTACTTATTAGAACTTATTTTTGGATGGTTGGAACTAAAATGTGTAATGGGAGTAGTTGGTTTTTTTTGTATTATGTATGAAATTAAATTATTGACGTTGGATTACACTTGGTTCTTATGGAATTTGTAATAAATATATAATTGGACGTTCAATATTAATTTTTTGGATGGTTGGAGCTAAAATGTGTGCACATTGTTGAATGCTTGATAACATTAGTGTTGATGGATTATATTATTTATACAGGGTACAGGTCGTATTCATAATGGATACAGGTTGTTTAGAAATTTTTTTTTTTTTAAAAAAAAAAAAAACACGTTAAAGCATTTGGCTACCAAATATTTTGGTAGCCAAATACGTAATCAAATGTTTTGGTGACTAATAATTTAGTAGCAAAACATAACCTAAAAAGTTTTGGCGACCAAATAATTAGTAGCTAAAATAATTGAGAATGAGAGAAAGAAACTATTGGCCACTAAATTTTTAGTCACGGAATGCACCTTTTGCCGACTAAATAATGTTTCGTAGCCAAATGTGTACTTTCAGCGACTAATTTTTTAGTAGCTAAAGGTGACACCTTCCCTGACCACAACAACTTAGTAGCCAAAAGGCCTCATTCGGCGACTAAAGTTTTAGTGGCGGAAACATAACATTTGCCGACTAAACATAATTTAGTAGCTAAATGTAGTCACTTTCGGCGACCAAACAAAGTTTAGTCGCCAATACTATCGCCGACAGGGTATAGGCGACGAGTTTGGCGACAAAATATTTTAGTCGCTAAATGGTTTCGGCGACTAAATATTAGACTTTTGGCGACCAATATTTTGGTAGCCAAAAGTGACATTTCTTGTAGTGGATCCACACCACTTTAAAGCTGTTAGTGTTTCTCTTTTTAGTGGTCTCACTCATTTTTGTTTTCAAAACGTGTTTTGCAGCCACAAAATCAACGGTGGTGATCATTTGGTTGTAAGCCACTTGTATGTCGCTTTTAATTACTTTGGTTTGGTCCCCGTATTGGTTTGGTCCCCGTATTTGTAAAGTTGATTATTTTAATTTTTGAATATTTTAGTATATTGTAATAATTATATTTGAGAAAAATGTTAGATTTTTTTGTAATTAGATATGATATTTGTGAAAGAAAAAGTTAAATAATTATGTATTTGATGTGATATTTTATTTTATTAATTATTCTAACTTATTTTGTATTTTAACCCAAAAATTCCAAAAAGTGGCTTTCCAAACACCTTATATTTTATAATTTTCCATTTATTGACTACAGAATTATGGTTGTGATTTAAGTCTATTTTGGGTTGTTTTTGTTATGACTTATTTATTTATTATAAAAAGATATATAAAAATATAAAAAAATGATATGACCTAAATAAGTTAGTATGCAACTAATTTCCGATGTTGCCAAATGAGCCAAACCAATATGTTAGTTAAAAAGTTATTACAAAAGTCTTTTCATTTTCTGAATTGCCTGGTCTGCTCTGTTAGGGGTTCTGCTGTAGTTGTGTGGTGTGTGCTATAGTTGTGTGATGAGGGCCATGGTTGGATAATATGGCTAGTGTGCTATAGTTGTGTGGCTGGTGTACCTATTCTGCATCTGCTTGAGGATTCTGCTTCTGTCCCAGAACTAGTAAGGCTGGTTATTTGTTTCCATCAGATAGGGAAGGCAAAATAGAGTTAAAACTGCTGAGGATTATGTTTGAGAATTCTGTTCCTGTGATCATCTGGCTGATTCATTGTTTTGAACTAGTAATGGGTTATAACTTCTATGATTTTGCGTCTGTGATCTGCTGCTTTTGGAAAGCAAAGCTTCTCAACTGAGGTTGCTGCTGTCAATTTTTGGAAAGCAAAGCTTGGCTGCTACTGTGTATTTATTTCTGGCTGTTTTGCTTCTGTTGTTGTCTTTTTTCTTCCTCTCTTTTGTTGGTTCCTCACCAATTGGCGCTTGGTGCTTTTTAGCCCAAACCTCCTCTTTATTGATGTAATTTTTCACTCCTTGTTGGTTTCACCAATAAAGATTTTCTTCACCAATAAAATAAAAAAAAGTCATTTTTTTCTATTTTTTTTACGTCATTTTATAAAAAGTTGGTAAAGTTTTTTTAAAAAGTCAATGTAAATTTTTTTAAAAAGTCAATTTTCAAGCTTGGTTTGACAATATCACTTTTTAACCTAAAAGCTAAAAAATTATTAAAAAAGTTAAAAATCCAACAAATTATACACAAAAGTCAAAGATTATAATTTCTCTATATTTTTTGTACATCTTTTTGTAAAAAAGTCAAAATTCATTCCAAACATACTTTTTTTTTACCTCATATTTTAGCAAAAAAATCTAAAATTTACTAAAATAATCTGTTCCCAAATGAAACCGAATCAATCATATTTTTTTAGACAAATGCAATAAAATGAGAAATTATAATTATTGAATCGAATTATTTTTTTATGAATGATATACGGAGGGCCCTACAAAATAAACAACTTGGATCATCGAAATAAAACTCATAATAAGCTCTATGAACACCTCAAGTTTTGTAAAACTCAAATTTAAATTTGAGAGAAGTCCAACCTTACTAAATATATAATAAAAAAAGGAAAATTAACAAATTAGTGTAGTTGTTGAAATTGTTTTTCAATTAATGATAAAGTTTATAAACTTTAATTATTAAATTCATAAATTTTTCCATGTATATATAATTATTTTTAAAAAGTACACCTAATTTGTAATTTTACTAATAAAAAAATCGTAACGAGTAATGCTAGAGACCTACATTTGAGACTCTCAAATATATCCATAATGATATAGTAAGGAAGTAAAGCCCCACTTGATGTGGCAAGGAAGTAGAATCTTACTTAATTGAGTATGCGACAAATCAAAAGTTGACACTTATCATTTCATGACATTGTGGGTGAAATTGTGGGGATTTTTGCATTGATTTCAAGTTATTTCTACCTAATATAAGTTATAAGTAAAAATTACGCTAAATAATTTGGTAAAGACTCTCAAAATGAAAACATATAAAAAATTTTAGATAAATTGTGACAAACAACCTGTATAAGTAATTATTCTGGTCCTAAATAATGCATGTAATTTCTTTAAAATATAATTTTCATTAATAATAATAATTATTATTATTATTATTATTATTTTATGAAGGAAAGGAGAAGGGCAGATAGTAAGAATGGTGGATAGGCACCTGCTCCACGCACATGTTGGCTCAAAAAACTCACATGCTCCCTACAAGTAGTAAACCCATACGTGGCCTCTTTTTTCTATTCTTCAGCATTTGCTTTTTTGTTTTTGTTTTTTAAGAAAAAAACAATCATTGTATTAAACACTGTTTAAATAGCCATGGTTTAAAAAGGGTAACATGTTTGTGTTAGTCTTGTGCTCCCCTAAGAGCATCATAACTTCATCATCAGAATCTTCTCTCTCTCTCTCCTTCTCTAATTCTCTCTGTCAATCTTTCTCCGGCCAGCATAGCCGCCCGCTCTGGCATAGCTGATCGGTTGATATCTCGTTTGACGACAAAGACGGAGAAATTAGAAAGTGAATAATAAAAGAGATGGGAAGGGCTCCATGTTGTTCCAAGGTTGGGTTGCATAGAGGTCCATGGACTGCTAGAGAGGATGCATTGCTCACCAAGTATATTCAGCTTCATGGTGAAGGCAATTGGAGATCTTTGCCTAAAAAAGCTGGTAATTCACTCACTAACACCATTCTTTCTAGCTTGCTTTTCTTCTCTTTTTTCATTTCAAGCTTGTCTTAATAGATACATAATAAATATCATTAAAAAAAAAGAAAAACAAAACAAAAGTCGAGTTAATTTTCACCCTAAAGTAGGGTTTAGCTAGCACACCAATGTATGGTTTAGAGTATGCAGCCTTACTCTCATTTCGGGGAGTTTATTTATATTCGTAATTTGAACTTTTCTCACCAGGAACTCTATCAGCTAGTCCTATTGTTTGTTAAGGATATAAATAATTAAGTTGTTCATCTTTTCTAATAACTTAAGTTTTTTAATTAAGTCATGATAAAAAAAAAAAAAAAAAATAAATAAAAATTAATATGGTATCAGATCAAGTAGTAAATTTTGGGCACAAATTTCACCATTGTTCAATAATTATAATAATTGCAAGTGTTTCTCACTTAGAAAAAAAAAAACGTACTACAAAAAAAACAAATTGGTTTTTTGGTTTTTTTTTTTATTTTTTTTTCACTAAAAGACAAATTGGTTACAAAAAAAAAATAAAAAAATCTAAATAGCATATCATATTAAACCCTATAATCATTTTATTTTTTCTCTCACAAACATCACATCCAACCATAAAAAAACCCAACTATCTTCCCAAACACAAAAAAAAATTTCTCCAATAATATCCTACCACTAAAAAACTTACAAAAAAATTCACTTCCCAAACACCTACATAAGAGAGTGTTGATTATAGGAGGAACTATATGAAGGTGAGAGAAGGGGAAAAAAAAAATTACCAACACTTGAGGTGCAAACTGTTCCACCTCTCATGTGTTGGTATTTTTTTTTCCTTCTCCCACTTATATATGATTTTCCTTTGATAATATGAATAATTATTTTTTTGACTTTTTTGCTAAAATATAATGTTAAAAAAAATTAGTATGTTTAGAATGATTTTTTAATTTTTTACGAAAAGATGTGCAAAAAATAGAGGAAAAAAAATAAAATTTTGACTTTTTAATATAAGTTATTGATTTTTTAATTTTTTTAATAACTTTTTAACTAAAATTATCACTTTCTAGATGATGTTTAAGTGGGCCAAACCACTTGAGCTTTTAGATTATGAGTGAGGGTTAACAATACAACAGTGTTGGACAAACTGCCCTTGACATGCATATATATTATATATGAACAAATATATAGTTGCTTTGTGGGTTTTTTTTAGAGTCATGTTTAGAGACACGTATTTCAATATGACTTATATATAGACTTTTTTTTCTCTCTCTCTTATTGGTGCACGAAGGTCTACTAAGATGTGGAAAGAGTTGCAGGCTAAGATGGATGAACTATCTAAGACCTGATATCAAGAGAGGGAACATCTCCCCTGATGAGGATGACCTAATTATCAAAATGCATGCTCTTCTTGGCAACCGATGGTCTCTTATCGCAGGAAGACTACCGGGTCGAACTGATAACGAGATTAAGAACTATTGGAACACCCATCTCAGCAAAAGACTCTTAAGCCAAGGAACCGACCCGAATACCCACAAAAAAATATCAGATCCTCACCTAAAAGAACCAAAGAAGAGAAGGAGCAACAGCAAAAAGCAAAAAAACAAGTCCAAATCCAATGTTGTAGTGATTGAAAAGCTCAAAGTTCATAACCCAAAGCCCACTAGGATCAAGTCCTTGAGTTCCTTCTCAATGTCAAGGAATGGTAGTTTTGGTTGGACAATTAGTGGCGGTTCTTCATCAAGTCATGAGGGAGACCACAGAGGATCATTACTTGTTGGTACAGAAGTCGTGCATGTTCCACGGTCTGATTTCAAAGATGATGCGGATCATGAAAATAGGGTTGGCTTTCTTGTTGGTGATGATCATCAAGATCGCGATCTAGTCAACGGTTCGGCCCTCGAATGCCATTCTCAATTGTTGCCAATGTCTGATCACACTCTAGAGAAGCTCTATGAGGAGTACCTACAACTTCTCAAGGCAGAAGATGATGTCAAAGTTCAGTTGGATTCCTTTGCTGAATCTTTGCTGATATGCACATAGTTCTAAATCACCGTATCAGGTAACGTAATGGTATCGATCGCGGAGTATCAGTATCGGTAGTATCGATCGGTACGTATTGCGTATCAGGCGTCGCGACTGTAAAATTTCAAAAATCATTAGCAATTCATCTAAAACTCAATTTTATGAATTTTTTGGGGCTCTTTTAGCCTTAATTTATCACATTTTAATCAAAGTTTTGATATATAAAGGCACTTTTGACTCATTTTCAACTAAATGATATGTATTTATTTTAGTCTCAAGCTTTTATTTGGTACTAATACAATACTAACCTCCACCTCTCATCATAATGTTAGATAATTTTTCAAACAAAATGATTAAATGGGAAAAATATGATTTAGAATTTGGTACATAATGTTGGACTCTGCAAAGAAACTAATCAACACATGGGAGACTAAAATAGAAAAATAAAATGGGACATCAAATATAAAGGTGGATGGGGGATCTGCAGAGCTTTGCTTCAATATATATAAATGCTCCAAATATATATATATATATATATAAATATTTAAACAATCATAAATATATATTAAAATATATTCCATTCCCATCCCATACCATAATATAAATAAAAAAATAACCACAGGAAAAAAAAAAAAATTATAAACCGAACACAACAACTTAACAAGCAAAAGCATCACTTATTCAGCCAAAAGAAAAAACAGAGCATGACAAATACAAACAGAGCGTGAGAGAAGTTCTCAGAGAACAAACCTTTGCTCAATTACAAACACACTTAATCAAGGTAATTCACCCTATAGAGTCTTGTAGTTACAAATAGAACTTCTGACAAACCTTTGCTCAATAGGTGATCATATAAATTCACATTTGATCATACAAACCTTTGTAATTGAGTCTATAGGTGATCATATAAATTCACCCACATAACAAACCTTTTCTCAGAGAAGTTCTCCAAAGTCCATACAAACAGTCTCAAAACAGAGCAGTATAGCTCTCAGAGAACAAACCTTCAACGAAGAAGTTTGAAATCGGTGAGAGAACAAACCTTTGCTCAATTATTTTTGCAGGTGCTTCGCTCCATTTTCAGCTGTACCGGTATCGGAACTGTATCGCTCACGTATCGGATTCAGGCCGATACGTAACGGGAATCGGCCGCTACGGACGCGAAATTCATTCTCACCGGTATACCGGTGAGTATCCGACTCGGGACTCCAATTTTTCGGTACGAACCGGCTGGTACAGCACGTACCGGGCGATATTTAGAACCTTAGATATGAACCAAAAAAACAAACTAATAATAGTTTTTAAGGTTTTGAATAGGAAATGTATGAACCTTAGCTTTCACAAGCTTACCTTCCTCGTCAACTTAGTTTGGAACCATGGTTAATATGTGATGATAATAATGTATTAATGTTGTAACAATAGTGGCTTAATAGTAAATTGTAATACGTGAAATACACGGTTATTTGTATAGAAATATGCTACCTACTTAGAATTTTTTTATCTTAAAAGTTCTTTTAAAAGAGAGATAGATGGCGTAAATTTAGAATTGATGTGATGTAAGTTATATTTAAAATGAATATGATCCATAAATATATTTTTACGATAATTCTTCTAGATATATATTATTTTACATGGTAATAATTAGCATGCATTATCTCGAGCTCTTTGAAAACTGTCTCTCTATCTAGACATTTTGCTCTCAATTCGAAGAACCTTTCAATGTCATCTGAGAACCTTTCAATGTCATCTCTGAGTACTAAACCTGCTGGACTGTTTGAAGATGTTAAAATCTCGACTAATCTTTCTTTGGAGACTTTGGACTACGAATTTCTATCGTGTCACGTTGCTACTGACTCTATTTTAGAATGGTATTTTTAGAATTATGAAAAATGAGTTGCAAATAAAAATTTTATACAAAAAATATCTAAGAATGATATGAAAATGGCACATTTGAAATAATAAACCACTTTGATGAGTTTTTTTTTTTTTAATGAATAGATATAAATTTTTCATATCATTTTGTATAAATAAATATTATTATTTTATTTGTATTACTGACTGCAAGCCATACTCTTTCCCCATGGCTCTTAAATTTGCTTCCTCTTCTCCCAATGATAATTTACCTTGTTCCAATCCTTCTCTCTATAGAAGTATTGTTGGAGGTCTTCAATACCTCACCATCACCAGACTAGATCTTGCTTTTGCTGTGAATTTTGCTTGTCAATTTATGCACCAACCACTTGTTCGACATTTTGTGATGGTCAAAAGGCTTCTCAGATATCTCAAAGGCACCCTTGGTTATGGTCTTCAGTTTAGTCCTAGTCCTCTTACATTGCATGCTTTTCAGACTCTGATTGGGCTGGTAATTCTCTGGATAAAAGATCAACTACTGGGTTTTGTGTTTTTCTTGATCCAAATTTGGTGTCATGGTCTGCTAAAAAGCAGCCTACTATGGCTAGATCCTCTACTGAAGTTGAGTATAGGGCATTGGCTCACACTGCTACTGAGTTAAGCTGGCTGGTATGCTTCTTTCTGACCAGCATGTTCCTTGTTCTTCTCCTACATTGTGGTGTGATAATATCTCTGTCATTTCTCTGTCTTCTAATCCTGTTTTTCATGCCAAAACTAAACACATAGAGGTCGATTATCACTATGTCAGAAAAAGGGTAGCTGCTAAACAGCTCACCATTTGTTATATCCCTACTTCTGATCAGGTGGCATATATTTTCACGAAGACTCTGTTTATTTCCCGCTTTAATTACCTCCAATCCAAGCTTATGGTTCTTTCCTCTCCCATTAGCTTGAGGGGGCATGATAATGTATCTGCAGAAGCTGCAGAAGCTCAGCACACATCTCCAGAAGAAGCTCAGTCCACACATACCAGCTCATGTGAGCTGACCAAGGCAAAGCTACAGTTGAAACCACAACTACATCTCACCAAATCAGTTAGAGCTGCTGTAGGTCGTAGTGCAGTTGTTTACATGTAGTGGTTTGTTAGTCAAGAAGTTTTGTGTTAACTGTACCTTAGTTAGTTTAGTTAACTAGTTACTAGAGTTACTAATGGTTGTATATAAATATCACTATCATAGAAGATATTTTTGTTAAGTTGAATAAGATTCATTTTCTCATCAATTTTTTGTCAAATTAGTTTATATTTTATTAAATTGATGATTTTGTCTTTGAAATTAAACAATTGTATCTTCAATTGTCTTTATTGAGAATAAGATTCAAAATTTAAAATCAAATGTGTCACAATTAAAAAACTAATAACTAAAATAATATAAATACTAAACTACAGAGACTGTTAGCGTAGTTCGCTTTTAATCTCATTATTTTCTAAACCAAATGGTGTACACTTATACTTTGGAGGCCAGAGGTCAAGCATATTAAATGCTTAGATTGGTTATTTATCACTAATTATAAGGGTTGTATTAATTAAGTTGTTTATTTCTAGTCATCATGAATTTCTGTGTGACGATTGTTACAGTTATAAATGTGTTGTTAGATTATAATTGTCCAGTTTAATATAAGAATAGTGTTACATATATCAATTAGTGTACTAACTAGTGTACCAATGCTAGTTATGACATTTTTATTGACCCCGCTCATTATACAAATTACAAATATAAAAAATATCTGAAATTATGTCACATCATCAATTGGTACACTGGTTAATGTACTAATTGGTGTATATAACATTACTCTTAATATAATTTGTAATTAACTTTACTATTATGTTTTAGATATGATGAATTATATATTTACACATATCATTGGTCGTGTGAATGGGAGATTAAAAAAGAGAAAAATAACAATTCAATGTATGTAAAAATAACTTCAAACAAATGGTACATCTTATAAATTTTAATGATGAAAGTCATAAATTGTTTCATGAATTAGTAATTATTTTAAAAAAAATATCACTGATGTGTAATTTTTTCTTTAAAAAATTGTTAAATTCATCCGAGAGGACACATCATTTCCCAATATTAATTACTCCATGTAGAGGCCAATTTTGTTTATACATTGTGGGAGCCGAATAATGGCAAAATCAGAAGGAGCGTACCTTAGAAGACTGATATTAATTGGCTGTATCCTACAAGAATGGGAAGCCGAATATAATATATGTGCTGAATAAGTGTAGATCCTTAGGGCCAAATAAGAGAAAGGATAATGATCAAAAAGTAGGCCCTGGCCCTGAGGATCAAAAGGAACAGGTATAAATACAGGAATAATGGATTGAGAAAGGTATGTAACAATCACTTTTTGCTTAACTTAGAAGACAAGCTATTTTGAGTACAAGAACTGACTTGTCCGTCGGAGTGCTAATTCCGGCACCCCCGACCGGAGTATTTGTGTCTTTTCAGGTGACTAGCTGAGGATCACTAGCGTCTCCTAGGATCTGAAGAATATTTCCAAAACCACTTCTCCACAATTGGCGCCGTCTGTGGGAATACTCAAATACATCCATGGCAGGCATGACTGAAGATCCTTCGATAGCCACCGACCAGACCACACAGAGAGATGACCTCACTCCGGCAAATATGCTCGGAAAGGAAACCATCGCTGCAAGACGCACCTTGAACTTCGATTCACCAACGACTTCAGCGTAAGAGACAATGCAAGCGATCATGGAACAAGCAAAGCAGAATGAACAAAGGCTGGAGAACATGATCGCTGAAAATGAACGTCTCCGTCAAGACTTGGCCCTGGAAGTGGCAAAATTCAGAGAAGCCGTGCGCCAAGATCCTGAACATCCTCCGAAGGCAGGTGGACAACCACCTCGAGCCCGACCAAGGGATACCGATAGCGACTCCAACTCACTGTCCACGGAGCTCAACACTAGGGGACGATCCGAAATTTCCAACTCCTCCAAAAAGAGTCTTCGTACAAGGAACAAGCGCAGAAAAAACAGTTCAGACGAAGACGACCAGCATGATCCCTTTGTCCGACGGATTGCAAGGGCAGCCCTGCCCAAGAAGTTCAAAGCTCCGCCATTCACTCTCTACGACGAAAAATCAGACCCCACTGATCATATCCGTCACTATAAGCAGGCCATGACATTGCATGCAGACAACGAGGCTCTCATGTGCCGAATATTCCCCAGCAGCCTGGGGCCATTAGCTGTCAGGTGGTATTACAAGCTGGAGTCGGCTTCGATCAAAAGCTTCCATTAATTGTAGAAATCTTTCAGGGCCAAGTTTATCACCAACGAGGTACAACCGAAACAGGCCGACTCTCTCTGGGCTATGTAGATCCAGTTAAGAGAAACGCTCAGAGCGTACTCGGCACGCTATTGCGAGTGCTTTAATCTCGTTGACGACGCTTGCAACGACTCCATGGCCATCATCGCCTTCAAAATGGGACTACACCCTGACAGCGCTCTTTGCAGTTCCCTGACCAGAAGACCCCCCAAAACAGTCTGGGCGTTGATGAAGAAAGTTGAGGAGTATTGCAAAGTCGAAGACGATGCCTTGAGAATTAAAGCTGGACAAACGTCCAACAAAACAGCACTCCCGGAAATTGCTCAACCAATAAGTTTCGTGCCACCTCTGAGCCCTGAGCCACGGCAACGGGCTAAAAGAGACAAAAGGCGGGACTCTCACCGATCAAGCGATCAATGCTCCCACCGGACGAATGAACAACTGCAAGTCGACAGCAGGCGCTTGAGGCGTGCCGACAAGAAGTACACAGAATTGTCCGAACCAATCACTGCGATAATGACCAAGGTCCAACACCTTCCATTCTTCAAATGGCCGTCGAAGATGGTGGGACCTCCTGACACGCGAAGAAGGGATAGGCGGTGCGAGTATCACAAAGATCACGACCACGGGACTGAGAATTGTTACGCATTAAAGGATCACCTGGAAGAGCTGGTGCAAGACGGCCGACTGCAGCAGTATATGCGAAACGGCAAGCCAATCAAGGCACTAGCCTTGAGGCAGGACTCACCCCCACTTGGCGTGATCCATATAATCTACAGCCTGCTAGCGCCCCCAACCGTGCACGCAATCCAATCGCATCCAATCCCCTGAAAGCAATATATTCTGACCAAATGGCCCAGAGAAGCTCTGACAATCACTTTCAATGACTCTGATCTTAGCGGCACAACAGCCTCCTACGTCGATCCGTTGGTCATCAAATTACGCGTAAATCGGTTCACCATTGAACGCATTCTCATAGACCTAGGGAGTACTTCAGAGGTTATGTATCACAAGACTTTCATCAAACTCGGCTTCAACAAGGCAGATCTGTCTCCGGCTCCTCTCCCATTGTTCGGTTTTAACACGAACCTTGAGTACCCGTTAGGAAAGATCACACTACCTGTTCGAGCGGGCTCCAGAACGGTCGAAGTAGAATTCCTGGTCGTAAAGCTCCCTTCGCTGTATAACGTCATCATGGGGTGAACCTGATTACATATTATGAAGGCCATTCCAAGCACTTATCATCAGCTTGTACGCTTTCCGACAGCCCACGACATTGAAGAAATCCGTGGCTCTCCGCAATCGGCACAAGCAGAGATTTTATGAAAACCTTATCACTGACCCGACCTGTGGGCTTTGATACTTGTATACATTTCACTTCTGCAATGCAAACCATTTTCTTTGTCGCTCAAATTCATTTCCCAACTCCCATTCTAGCGCTCGTCATATCGCCGATTAAAGCTCCCTTTGGTGCATGACACCTTAGGGCCGACTAAGACTCCGGATTCGGAATGCCCTTCGTGGATATCACGATTGGCCAAACTAAGTCTCCGGATTCGGAGCCCCTTTAGATGCATGACACCTTAGGGCCAACTAAGACTCCAGATTCGGAACGCCCTTCGTGGATATCACGATTGGCCAAACTAAGTCTCCGGATTCGGAGCCCCCTTTGGTGCATGACACCTTAGGGCCGACTAAGACTTCGGATTCGGAGCACCCTTCGTGGATATCACGATTGGCCAAACTAAGTCTCCAGATTCGGAGCCCCCTTTTGGTGCATGACACCTTAGGGCTGACTAAGACTCCGGATTCGGAGCGCCCTTTGTGGATATCACGATTGGCCAAACTAAGTCTCCGGATTCGGAGCCCCCTTTTGGTGCATGACACCTTAGGGCCGATTAAAGTCTCCAGATTCAGAGCCCCCTTTGGTGCATGACACCTTAGGGCCGACTAAGACTCCGGATTCGGAGCGTCCTTTGTGGATATCACGATTGGCCAAACTAAGTCTCCGAATTTGGAGCCCCCCTTTGGTACATGACACCTTAGGGCTGACTAAGACTCTAGATTCAGAGCGCCCTTCGTGGATATCACGATTGGCCAAACTAAGTCTCCGGATTCGGAGCTCCTTTTTGGTGCATGACACCTTAGGGCCGATTAAAGTCTCTACATTGAAACGCCGGTTACGGAGCCCCATCGGCGCAAGATGTCTTTGGGCCGATTAAGACTCCGAATTCGCAGCGCCTCTGACGCGTAACACCTTAGGGCAGATCATACCTCCGAATTCGAAGCACCCTTCGGCACGAAAAAAACGAAACAAAACATGCCAACATTCGAAATAAGGTGATTAGCTAAGCATATAAAAAATCCAGAGTAAGACGCAAATGTTTGAAATAAAACTTTTTATTTGATCAAACAGTTGTTACATAGACGCAATCCGCGTTCGAACATTACAATATCTATCTTTAACTTCTAAGGCAAAAAGGGGAATTAATAGCGTTGATATAGTGGAGGCCCCGAATCAATGCACGTCGTTTGGAAAGCCTCCGCGGCTCAAAATGCCTTGATCCAACCGTGCCCGAATTAGCATATCTCTGGACCTCCCTCTGACACCATCGACAATGTCAAGGCCAAGATCCAAGACAAGGAAGGTTAAGGGCAACAGTCGTTGTGTCTCCTTTCGGGGTGATCTGCTTCGACGACTTGGAGGCTGACGCGCCTCCCGTTTCTTTTTTAACGACCTACCTCCCACACCAGAGAATTCTCCGCTGTGATCCATTGCGGCATCAAGCTCGGCCAAAGTTCGAGTTTGACTGATTAAAGAAACTCTGTTTTATATCCACAATATTACATAACCCTACGTAACAAATGGCGTTATATTAATGAGGTCACTGGCACAAAGAGTCCATTCCATTTATTTTTAAATGCTGGCAATGACCCCGAGGCAATTTCATTAACTCCAAAACCTCAAGAGACGAACGTCGATTGACATTCACCACGGCCTAGGTACCCAAACAGCTTTTTGGAACACATGCACTGACTGAGACAGGGGCAGCGTTATCAATCCAACCGGCCAAGCATTTAGACCCCATGCCGACTGGAATTTGCCACAGCCACTCCACGTATTGGCTTTTGGCCTCTTGAAATTACAATGGCCACATTCAAGAATAAACGGCCATCACGATTGGGCCGACCTCGCCTATAAGCCGGCGTATCACTATACGATCTATATTTGTACATTCATTCAAACATCCATGTAATAAAACGAAACACGTATATGCCGAATACGAACTACGACGAAATATTTATAATAGAACGTTTTTATTCAATCCAACAATAAATTACATAGTTTTTATTGCGTTTCAACCTTACAATGCATATTCTTATACGGCGTCACCCTCATCCTCACTTTTCTCAACTTCGAAAGCAAAAAACGGAAAATGTTTACTGTGGTAGTGTGGCGATGTCGAATCAATGCCTGACGCTTGAAGAGCTTCCGCGGCTTGAGATGCCTTGATCTAACCGTGCCTAAATCCACGATTCTCACATCGGCAAACCTTTTCGATAAGCTTCTCCTTGGTCTTTTCGATTCTAACTTTTCGGCCTTCATGAAAACCTTTTTCATAGGCCCTCCCCTTCGCAGACTCCATTGCAAACATACTCGCCGTCTCGCGATCGGTGAGTGCGGTACTGATAAGCCGATTGGTAACCCTTTCCTCCATAATTGGGTTTCCCTGCCCGGCGGGTTGTGCCTGAGCCGCCCTGGTCTTCCTTAACTCATGCTCAGCCGCCTCCGCGCGAGCCTCCAAACTTTGAATACATTCCTCCTTCTTCTCTAATTCTCGATGGGCAGCGCGTAGCCGCATGCCAATTTCATAGGCAGTGTAAAGTCCCTTCACCGCCCCGTGAATGCCTTCGTGAAATACGTCATAGTCCTATCGACCTACCATTGACTGCTGAACCTCAGGAGGAAAAATTTGTCGAGCAAACTCGACCGCTACATTTGGGTCTCGAACGATCGAGTTCGCCTCTGTCATGGGTCTATTCCCCACAAATACCGTAAAGCTTAATGGGCACGGATTCGCGTCAGATTCCCTCTCGACTTGGGGTTGCGGAGATCTGCCCTGCGACTGCTTGTCCTATCTGGGTGACCTGCTTCGACGTCGAGGAGACTGACGCCTCTCTTGATCCCTAGAACTCTTACTTCCTATGCGCGAAGGTTCACCACCTAGATTCATGTCTCCGCCCAGCTCAGCTAGCGTCCTCGCTTCCCCTCTGCTGTTAAAGAAGAGTCTGTTCGACATTCACACGATAAATCTTCCTCCAAGAACTGGAGTCAGCTGTTTACTAAGCTCATAAAGGTTGTACCTTTGTTCATTTATCCTTTACAGAGGCAGCACCCTCGAGGCAATCTCATTAATTGAGAAAACCTCAATCGTCCGGTGCCCGAATGATTATGCACCGCCTGGGGTAAGGGTAGATTCATCAATCTATGCGGCTCAAGTGCCCCAGCCGACTCATGAATCATGAATCGATTCGTCAAAATTCCTAAGGTCGTCTCATCTGGTGTCTGAATGATCATGCACTGCCTGGGGCAAGGGCAGATTCATCAATCTATTCGGCTCAAGTGGCCCAGTCGGCTCATGAATCGATTCTTCAAAATTCTTAAGATCGTCTCATCCGGCGCCCGAATGATCATGCACTGCCTGGGCCAAGGGCAGATTCATCAATCTATTCGGCTCAAATGCCCCAGCCGGCTCATGAATCGATTCTCAAAATTCTTAAGGTCGTCTCATCCGGAGCCCGAATGATCATGCACCGCCTGGGGCAAGGGCAGATTCATCAATCTATTCGACTCAAGTGCCCCAGCCGGCTCATGAATCATGAATCGATTCTTCAAAATTCTTAAGGTCATCTCATCCGGTGCCCGAATGATCATGCACCGCCTGGGGCAAAGGCAGATTCATCAATCTATTCGACTCAAGTGCCTCAGACGGCTCACGAATCGATTCTTCAAAATTCTTAAGGTCGCCTCATCCGGCATTCGAACGATCACGAACTGCCTGGGGCCAGGGCAATTTTGCCAACCTATTCGGCTTGAATGCCCACAATACTCGGCATATGAATGATAAATCAATATTGTCATAAGATATTCAATCTCTGAAAGCTCAAACACAGCAATGATTTTATCCAAAGTAGTGAAAGGCAAAACATTCTTCATGAACATAACTTCACAAACTGTGTACAAGTGGTGGTGAAATAACAAAGAAATTTTCATTAATAAATTGAGTGCAAATAGTAACCAATTTATACATGAAAACTACCCTGAACCAACAAAAGTCTATCGAACAAAAACTTACATCGGAATTAAAAATACTTAATAAAATTGAAATGTCTCCCAGATCAATCCTCGGGGTCAGATTCAAGTGGCTCAACGTCCACTTGCTCGTAGGGAATTGGCAAGGCCAATGTAACTCCAGCGGCAGCAAGGGTTTTGAGCCACCCATGTTTGAACCCCCGATTCTCGAATTTGGGGACTTCATCTACATAATCCGTGAAGGCGGCGCTTTTTCCTGCCTCAAATGCCGCAGAAGCCTCAGAATCGGCTTTTTCCTTGGCCGCCTTGAGCTCCTCTAACTGAACCTCCACCTCGGCAAGCGCCTCTTTGGCTAACTTGAGCGATTCTTCGCTCGCATTTGCCCTACTCTCAGCGTCAGAGCAGAGCTGTTCAGGTGAGTGAGCCCTCTCCTCCTCTGCTTCAGCTCGCGCACTCTCCATTGCAGCTCTCATCACTTCAAACTCGGCCCTACTCTTTTGACCGTTCGCTTCCATTTACAAACGATCAATCCTGCCAAGGGCATCATGCAGGCGGTGGCCTAGGTCTGCGATCTAGCCAACCGTCTGCAAAACGAGTTGGGATCGTCAGATACCTTAATGAAAACAAATTCAAGAGAATTTGAGATGGTCACTTACCAGGAGCGCCGACTGCACAGATAGGGCTACGACGATAACATCCGGCATAGCGCGAAAGGCTGCGTTGTTAGTGGGCAAGGAAATTGAAGCCTGCCAGGCTCAACGCCACGGCTGAATCCTCAATGGCTGAAGCGTCAGAAGAGATCGGCGTATCTTTGATCTTTGGCCGAACAATAAAAGGAGCAACCACGTCCGACTCTTCTAAATGAGGCCGTTTGGAAGCAGGGTTAATCTCTAACCCAGCCTCTCCCTCGGCACTACGCTTTTTACCCTGCTCCTCTGGAATCAGTCGTTCGTCAATGACCTGTTGTTCAACCTCTTTCCCCGCTTCGGCCGCAGCAACCTGAGCCATCTCTTCAATAACGGGTACGAAAGTTTTAATCAAGGTGGGCTCAGAATGGGCGACCTCGGCCTTCTTTCGAGCAGCCATTCACTCGGCATTTTTCTTTCGTACCATCTGCGTAAGGTTTTCTCCAGCCATACCTTCGAAAAAATCATCGGGTAGGTCTCCCAAATTTGCAAAAATATCTTCAGAAGAAAACTCTGCCCGACTTGAAGTGGACGGTGAAGGCTGGTTAAGTCCGGCAGCCTCGAACGCCGTGCGTATCGCCTCGTCGACCTCTTCGGCCTCCTCAGCAACCTCTCTGGTTAGTTCGGCAACTACCTCTACCACCAGCTCCGCGTTCTCCCCCGATTCCGAATCCTCGAGGCCAATTTGCCTAAGGCTCTTGAAGCTAGAAAAGAGAAGAGCCGAAAGGTGTTGATCGCCGGATGGAATTGGAATGCCGTCCGCGGCCAAGAATGTAGTATAAGTAGGTTCGTATCGAAGGAGTATGTGAGCAGCTCTCCCTTGCTTTTGTATGTTTGGACGGCCGAAGTATCTGAGTGCAGACTTAATTTCCTCAAGGACTGCGTCGTTAGTTGAGGGAAGAATCTTCTTCAATCTATTACCTGCAAAGAAGAAGGGGTGATTAAAGGAAAACAGACGAATAAAAGGCAGATCAACAAACATGAGGCGTTACATGGCAGCTTGGATCACCCTTCCGTCTAGGAATAGGGTCTAGGCGGTCTTCGCCTTCACCGAACTCCCAATTACCGCGGACATTGACCATTATGTTGTCAACTCTCTTACCAGAACTGGCAAGCATGGTTATCAAGTGATGGTCAGTGTCCTTGGCCCTGAGAAAGTGTCGCCCTAGCCGATCGAAAGATTTGGCCAAAGCGTAGCAGTGTCGAATCGCCAGAATGCCAAGGTTGATCCTAAGGGTTCGGTTCAACTCTATCACCCCCATGATGATTCGAAAGAAATTTACCTTGGGTTGAGAAGGAATCAGACTCCAATAGCGGAGGACGGCCGTAAGCAATGGATGTAGGGGAAAACGGACTCCGTCTTCCGCTATGGATAAGAGAGGGAAGACGATCGTATTTTGATCCTCCCTCTCCATATCAAGAGTACTGTCTGTTACAAAAGATAAGTGGACATCGTCGGGAATGGAAAAGTGTCGCCAGGATCCGGAAATACGACCCTCAGAAAGGAGGTTTTTCAAGTGTTTAGCCATTTTTTGCGAGGATTTAAGTTTTCGCCGAAATCAAAATGATAAACAGAAAATAGGATTGCAAAAAAGAGAGAAGGGGACTTACGAGGAGTAAACGGGGCAAGGATAGACGGAGAAGAGTTGCAGAAAATGCGAGTCAGAGAAGGGATACGTGCTAGCGGTCTAAGAGTCACGAATACTCGACGAAATGTGTACTCGAAAGGATTGAAATTTCAAATCACAATAAATGCGAGATGCACGAATGAGGCGGGAAAGTGTAATGATGACCGAAAAGGTGTGCGCATTCTGACATCTGTATCGGGGTACGCGAAGATGCTTGACCTATTTTGACTTTTCCAATTCAAGACCAAACACGCCGATTAACTACCGTCAATAGGGAGTTCGGGGGGCAATTGTGGAAGCCGAATAATGGCAAAATCAAAAGGAGTGTACCTTAGAAGACTGATATTAATTGGCTGTATCCTACGAGAATGGGAAGCCGAATATAATATATGTGCCGAATAAGTGTAGATCCTTAGAGCCGAATAAGAGAAAGGATAATGATCAAAAAGTAGGCCCTGGCCCCGATGATCAAAAGGAACATGTATAAATACAGGAATAATGGATTGAGAAAGGTATGTAACAATCACTTTTTGCTTAACTTAGAAGACAAGCTATTTTGAGTACAAGAACTGACTTGTCCGTCGGAGTGCTAATTCCGGCACCCCCGACCAGAGTATTTGTGTCTTTTCAGGTGACTAGCTGAGTATCACTAGCGTCTCCCAGGATCTAAAGAGTATTTCCAAAACTACTTCTCCACATACACATAAAAATGTGTAAATAAAGGCCTCGTTTGGGAAGTGGCTATTTTTTAGGCTTTTTGGCTATTTGGCTATTTTAATAGGCTATTTTAGTTTGTGTGTTTGGGAAGATGGATGAAAATATTTTGAAATGATTGTATTGGAGAGAGTGTTTGATATGATGTTTTGTTATGAAATTACCAAACTGCCCCCAGATCAGCAGATCGGCGTGCGTTGGTCTCAGCTCGGCAGGAGGCTTGACGTGGACGTACGGACTGCACTTTTGTCCAAGTTGAATTGTGTAATTGAAATGCCAACTGTAATTGAAAAAAAAAAATGGAAATAATTCTACCCATTGTTATTTAATTGGAAAAAAAAAGATTGTTACTTTTAATTGAAAAAAAAAATAAACAGACATGGGTAACAAAAAATAAAAAAGATTATTATTTATTTTAATTGAATTGTAATTTTTAACATGTACAGATAACAAAAAAAATATATGTAAAATTTATACACAATTAATTACATATATGAACACACCTTCAGTCATTTATTAAACCTAACTCATTAATTTATTAAAATAATTTATAATTCTTTTGAAATTTAATATAATTTATAATTCTTTTGAAATTCATAATTTATTAATAATCATCAGTTTATACATATTTACAATTTATTTATAATCATCAATGTAGGCTTCTATTGATATTTATAGTGTGAAAAATACATATTTTTCTCCAATTATTTACTTGTCAATTAATTTTCTTTTTCAAATAAAAATTCGGAATTTACTTTTTTTCCAAATATGAAAATTTTGGCCATTACATTTGTTTGAATGTTTTTTTGCAATAATTTGTTTGCAATTTATGATTTGATATTTTTTTTTACAATAATTTGTTTTCAATATTTTTTTTGGGGAGTAAATTTTTTTGTCGGCGATTAATTTTTTTTTTTTCTGTAACTAGTTTGTTTTCATTTTTTTTTTCAAGTAAAACAGATTATTATTTATTTTACTAATCTTTCTTAAAATAAAGATTATTATTTTTTCAAGTAAAAAAGATTATTATTTATTTTAATACGCTTTATTAAAATAAAGATTATTATTTAAGATTATTATTTTTTTCCCCAAATAAAAAAGATTATTATTTATTTTATTTTCTTCTGCAATTTATGATTTTATATTTTTTTCGAACTATAAATGTGTATGCTATCATTATCATAAATAATAAATATTAAATTGAAATATATTTTTGGCTTGACCACAAACTGTTTTCTTTAGTTCATGTTTACAAAAAAATGGAAAACATTTTTCTCAAAATCTGTTAAAAATTAAATATGAATTCCTATGTTTTTCTACAAAATAAAAAAAAAAAACAGATTAAAAAATTATTGAATTTGTTAGAAATTGAATAAATTACCAATAAAAATTATGAACTACATTTCAAAAAAAGACAGCAATTCTTTGTCATGAAATTTGATTGGGAGTCAAATGTCAAAGGCATCCAATAGGTGCAAAATTGAATGAAAGTAAAGGACGATCTAATTAATTAAAATGTATAAGTACATTACAAACATTGAAGATACTGCAGTTCGAATAGTATGCATTACAAATACGAACATAAGTCCAAAGGCTTGCTACGTGGGTCACATTCCATAACATAAACAAAATATCGAAAAAAGCATATTCACATTAGTCCCAAACTCCGTATGTAAAACAAATGGTCGCGTATGCGAACACGAACTCTTGCCATATCCACATCTGTATCCCCAACCATGAGCCCATCATCGACATTTTGTCCGCCGGCGTGAACGTCGGGCATGTCATCGGGCGCTGATGAAACAAAATAATGTCTGTCGTTGCCCAAGGCAGCTATCTCGTGTCTACGAATGAAATTGTGTAAGGCCATTGATGCACCGACCAACGGCACTTGCACCGTCGCGAAATCATAGTCCAGCATGTTGTGCAAGAACTTCCACCGAGATTTCCACACTCCAAAAGTCCTTTCCACTACACTCCTCAATGACGCATGCGCTTCGTTAAACATTTCTCTCGGGTTATCGGGTTGTCCATGTTCCCGAAATTGTGCTTGATGATATCGAGACCCTTTGAATGGTGCCAGGTACCCCTTCTTGTTTGGATATCCCGCATCAACAAGGTAATATTTACCTATAATTAAATAAAATAAATTAAAAAAACCAATTATATACACGTGACATAAACCCCAAATAGTACTGAATTTGAAATATGTTACCTTCTTGTGGGTGCGGAAACGGTGCACGCTGATTTTCAATTACTTCCTTAAAGATGCGACTGTCATGCATACTTCCATCCCAGCCGCAAGAAATAAAAATAAAGCACATGTCAAAGTCGCATACAGCTAGTATATTTTGGGTTGGATAACCTTTTCGGCCATAATATGTGCCCGCATCACGGACAGGCAACACAGCTTGTACGTGAGTTCCATCCAACGCACCTACACAATTCTGCCATAATAGAACACATCACAACTATTTAATTGAACACCGCATTGTACACAAGTGTTGTTAACGACAGTTACAGCATTCTCACCTTGAACGGTATGTATTTGCCTCTTGACCGCAATTTGGGATGCCTACTAGTTTGAGCTCTGGTTGGCTTGCAATGCTGTTCAGTGAACAACTTCATTGCATCCAACACTGCATGAAAATGTCGAGAAACCGTTTCTCCCGAGTGTTGAAACCGCTCTTGAATGCTTCGGTTTTGGTAGCCGGCCAAGGTATGTATGAACATGGCAACACTTTCTTCAATGTGTAACCCATGAGGTCTTTTAGGTACCCGTAAACCAAAATTTGTTTGTAATGTATGACATAACGCGTTAAACACGTAAAGAGGCATATGCAAATTTTCTTCACCCCTGCCCAAGTGTCCATCAAATAATTCCTGAATCCATGCACGACCGGTTAAAATTGAAGTTCGACATGGGATCTTATCCATGTACTTTACGTAATATTCCATTGCATGTCGCGCTGCGTCAAGAATTACATCATTCTGTTGGTCCTTTTGTTCTTCTGCTTGCTCGATTAAGTAATCATCGTTATTTCGATACAGATTGCTACATTCACCGTTCCACATATCAAAAGTGTTGAACCCTACAATGCACAGAACACAGTATTAATGACGTTGACCATATAGTCTTATCCTTCGTTAAAGTAATGCACAAAATAAAAAAGCATGGAACCACCTATGCATACATCCACATTTTCCTACAAACCATAAAGAATAATGCAGTCAATAAAATTGAACAATTGTAGATACGAATGATGGTATAGTCAACACAAACCACGCTTCAATGAAGCAATACTGCATAAAATGTTCCACATTAGGTCCGCATCCATTCACCCAAAAACATTAATATTAACTAACAGTACTGATAAGCGAAGCTACCAAAAAGCAAAAATAAATAAACAAAACAGCACAAGTCATGTCCACAAACACCCATAATGGTTTCCATTTTCCCCAAAAACAACAAACCACAGTTATCACAGTCCTTTGGAGGCCTTCAACGCTGCAAGCCAACCGACCACATTACTATCATCAGGCATGCACATTAGTATCTCACGGTAATCTGCATTCTCCAAAGCAATGCAGGCATAGTGGAAAAGAGGCGTACTGAGAAAGTCGGGTATAGCCATAATCCTCTGCATGCATGCCTCAATGCCATACTTCTGAGAGGCACCAGTTCCATGCCTGATCGTAAGGTGCTTCTGTGAACGAACAGCCTCGGATAGATGGTTGAAACTGTCTGCAAGCACAGATGCGCCACTGGACGGTTTCTTAGACTTTCCACTTGAACTAGCCCCCTTTTTGCGCTTTGGCCCTTGCTCCGTTTCATCTACCTGGACAATGGGGGAGGGTGGTGGTGAGTCGACAACCGGCTGATATGGCGCAGTAAATGGCTGCAACCCAGGTGAGTCAGCAGAATCGGATTCACCGTCCGCAATGTCCACAACAGTCTCGCCGGGCGTCCAATGATGTTTCCCAGTCGCGGTTGCACCTGTGAAAACTTCCCGCATCAAATCTTCATGTTCCAATGGCTTGCTCTTGAATTTGTACGCTAGCTTGTTTGTCTGCAAATGAGAATAATAAAAATTGGAAACCGAAATTAAAGTTGTAAAGTAACAAACAACCAAATTAATTACGAATATAATTGAACAATACAGTAGCAGTATAGATATTCCATTACATACCGATTTCAAATTTTCCCACCATTCGTCTGACGCGGTGAACAACCCGGTCGACCTGTCGAACCCAATCCCAGTTACACCCTTACTGGTGTCCATCAATTTATTCCAAGCCTGCCACTCCTTTTTCAAAGCAAGGTACTTGTTCTTGAACTGCTTCATGTCATGACGTCTCCCTGTGCGCTTAGCAAATTGCACTGCAATTTCCTTATACCCGGCAACTGTGATAGTTGTACCTAGCCTACGTCCCGCTAAAATTTGCTCCCGCACACACTCTAAGAAAATTTCGGTTGATACATTATCCCAAGTTGCTTTATGTGAAAGATCAATGTAATCAGGCAACCCTTCAGTCGGCAACTGTCCAACACCTTTATGTTTGGATGGTGTTCGAGGGGAGGAGCGTGTTCCCGACATTGAACTAATTACGGTACAAGGTAGTGTACACAGTTTACATAAATAAGTTAGAAACGGAAAATAGACAAAAACTTCCCACATCAAATATCATAAGGAAAAATAACTACTAATAGGAAGTTGCATGTACAGTAGTTCAGTTTTGTTACTTCAGTTACTAGTTAAACAAGCATCCAACGTACATACACGATGTTACAACGTTTTACATGCGCAGTAGTAATATGATAACCGTTATGCACAACATAGAAATAATCGTTTTCATGACACGCAATGCATTAAAAATTTGAGCGATGTCTGCCCGTAACTGGATGACTTCGGTTGGGGATGAGTCATGGTCGGGGCTCGGTCTCCCTGATTCATCACACCAACCAATCCAGTTTACACATTGCTGATGACCAACAAACATAACTGTGGTTAGCTAAGGAAGTTCAATATTGCCAATCAATAGAGATTCAAATAACATATTTTACACAACTCACCACAGGCCGAGGACAAACATAATATGCACGACCAGGATTTTTGTGGGATCTGGAAATCTTAACAAAACAATGGCCATAGCCGCAAGCACACATTCGTCGTGGCCATGTTGACGTGCTAGTGGACATAGACGAAGCCATCCGCTGTTTCTTACTAACAAATATTTAGTGAAAATAGTGATTTTTAAAATTTATCTAGTACACTTTACAGATAATATAGGTTCATCTGTAGTATAATTATAAGTTTCATGATGTGATTATAGCCAAACAAACATGCGTCATCTAAAGTTTGGCGTAGTCCGACAATATCATTTTAACTCGTAAATGAACCACTCAAGCAATACATATCACCTATGTTGTTGTCATTTATATTAAGAGCTATGACATAAATTAGAGTATTTTCACAATTATTTGAATATGAAACATAACAAACTCTTAAATGAACCACTCAACCAATACATACCAAGAAATTATGTATTTATAATTTATAAATTGTAAACTACAAATGTATTCCAAGAACATGAACTGGGCCATGGAAATGGGTGCATGACCAATTCTAATAACTGTATGTTTTTCATGTCTTGGTTTTCACTAAACTTTTCATGTCTTGGGCTACATGTATCATGTAAGAAAGTGACTTAAGACGGGTATAATGGAGGATTCGAACAGACAATTTCACCTCATATCATTACTGCTAAAGGGTCTCTATCCAAGTGTCCTCATGAAATTTGGTCATGGAGTCGTAGGAATTAACAGAAAAGAGAGGAGCTCCATGATCGTACTTTTAACAGGAGACATTAGGGCCTATAACCCCCACTGTAAATGTCTATAACAATATTTTGGATAGTGATATTTTAATTGAATTGTCCTTTCAATTCATGCAGGAATTATATGATTATCAATTACCAACATCTATCTAATATTCAAGAAAATTTCAACCTACTGCTCTAGTTCCTGATTCTTTTTGTTTGGATGCAAATCCCTCCAAATAGTTGACACCAACAAACCAGTTGAAAAACTTATTAAAACCATTATCGAACAGACTAAACTGCAGAAATTGTACAGAGCATTGAATTAATCTGAATTAATTCAGATTAATTCAGATTAATTGAACGGGTTGACAGGAATTTGTTTTGCTCCATCTCATAAACACAAATTGACGATTATTATGAAAAATTTGGTCCATCTCATATGTGATGAACAAACACGGATGGGCAGAAAAAAAATGGGAAAAAACTGGGGGATTACATCATTTCAGTTCGACAAACTGGGGAAAAAATGGGAAAAACTGGATTTATCATTATGAAAAAAACCGTTTTGAAAAAAAAAAAAAAAAAACAAAATCCAAACGTAAGCAAACATCATTCGGATTGTGAATGGTAATTATGGAAATCACAGGGGAAAAAAATGTAGCTGAACACAATCGTATTCGGTTGTTATGACCCATTTAACTGAGGCGAGAAAAAAAAAAAAAAAATTGTTGTCGGCGATTTATATTAGGGGAAAGACGGATCATCACCAGATCGGCGTAAATAGCCACCGAATACCATAACTATGGGCCAAAACAGATGAAAATCTTGTAGATCGGAATGGAAAAAGTTTCAAATCGAGTCGACAAAGGTCAGCAACACATGTATAAGCGGTTCAGGTGATTTACCTGTCGTAGATGTTCGTCCGTCGTGTTCTGTAGAAGGCAGAGCTCTGCCGGAGGTAGGTCTGCCGGAGCGAGATCAGTAGCGAAGTGGTGTTGCTACAGTCGGTGTGAGAGATGGAACGAAACAGATGAGGCACTCGTGTTTTAGCAGAGTGTGTAACCCATACCCTTTGAAATAGTCAAAGGGTAAAATGGTAATTCCACCCCATTTCTAACCTAGCTGACCACACGCGTTTTACTGTTCACGCTTTTTAGCTTTTTTTTGAAAAGAGGCTATAATAGCCTGAGTCTTTGTTTGCCAAACACCGCCAAAATATACTTTTAATTTAATTTAAATAGTAGAATTCTTATTTTAAACAAATCTATCTATATCATATGGTGTAGACGTCCCCGAACGCCTCGGGAGGACGAGGTCCTCCGTTCCGTTCGATATTGGGCTCACTACAGTTCGGACTCTCAAATTGTCACGGTTCTAAGTCTGAACCAAATAGCCCAAATCCGGCAAATCATTTTGAGAAAACAGATTTTTGAAAGAAGTGCCAAACATGGACTGCTTTGCCAGATACAAAGTCGCCACCTAAATATTTTATTTTGGGGAAATTTAGAAAACCCTGACTCGTTTGCCTAAGGCCACGTATCCGTCATTACCAAAGTTGCCTCGGCTCGGGAACTTGGGTATGATTGGGGAAGGTCACTTCGTGAGCACCCCCGCTTGCCCGATCAAAGATCGACCTTTACTAACCATGATATCTAGTTTTGAAAACTTTATGCGTTCTTATTCCGGTTATTAGCCTAGATTTACTATGTGATGCGCACAACATACAAGTATAGACTGGATCGTCTGAATTGGAACAATTTATTTTGAAAATGGTTTGATGGTGCTACCCGCAAGTAGGCTAAGACGTGGATTTGCCACCCTCGGGTGGGCTTAGAAAACATGATTTTGCCACTATCTAGTGGGCTTTAAAACACACATTTGATGAATTGTTCCAATTCAAATAACCCAACCTTCACCCACAGACATTCAGGCAGTTATATCACATGAGCAATTAGCCTCATGGTAAGCATGCTGTCATGGCAGTCACTCACACGCATGTAAGGATGCTAAAGCATAAAACTTACCGAGTACTCTAAGCCAAAACAGAAGCTGATTAGAAATCCATGCATGATCCTAACTATACAGAAGTGCCTAATGCAACACATGCAAAAATGCAACTATAGCAGGCTCGGCTATTCTAACCATGGCATATGAAATGCTACAGCTAACATGTATTCAAGTTGGAATTGAAAATACAATGCAGTTAGTATGATGCACCGAGCCCGGTGCATGCAAAACAGATGAATGAATGCAAACATGCTATCATACTGTATGCTAATTGAAACATGCCCTAATCTAACCATCATAAGCTGGTAAATAAAAGGGAGAAAGACGTGGGGTTGGAAGACATACATCACACACACGCACACTTATTACAATATTGCCCTCGCACGGAGGGTCCGAATAAATAATATACAGTCCCAAATGAATAATTACAGTCCAAATATGTACAAAATCCTAATTAATTAACAAATTAAATTAGGAAAGCAATAAATTGGCATGCAAGCCAGGGACTGTCTCAACTCTGCTCCGGATGATGGATGATGCATGCTTGAGTTGCCTTGTGCGGAAATCCACTGCGATGCCCCAATTAGCCTCTGTTTGCAATTATTCTCGGGATGCGTGCCAAGCATCGGAAGGCTGCTGATTCTTGATTTGCTGTAACAGAGAGCAAGAAAGGGGCATGGCAAAGTATTTTCACATATGTATGCATGACTACCCCTCAGGGAGTGTAGTCCTCGATCCTCGTCCCACCAATCACGCATCTCGATGCATGATGGTCGAGGAGTCGAATTGCACGACTCAATATGAAATGAATGCACATATGGACACAACAAGGCCTAGACTCCATCATGGATAATCCGGAGTGTCGGCGACCGAGGAATTGAGACACGTTCCGTCACTCGGAGTACGAAACGCCCCTCGTTTCCCGTGCTCGGGCTAACTCCTATCCCCAACACGATGCAATATGCATGAAATGCATGAAATGCAACTAAGATACAACCTATCATGCACAATGCTAGGAAATGGCATACACGATGCACGAGATAACATGGCATACACAATGCGCTAACATACGGCCTAGCATACACAATGCTATGAAATGAAATGGTATATACAATGCAATATGGGCTTACACCAACGTGAGTGGACCTCAGCCGCACTCACATAGGAGGCCATACGATGAAAATGAGACAACTCGAAATGCGTGCCCACGTGCACGTGAACCGAGGATCGACCCTAAGGCACCAAATGCCACTCTAACAAGACATGGCAAGGCATGGAATATGGCATACTAGCATGCAAATTTCTGTAGCAAAATATGATGCAAAACGGCCCCAGAACATGGAAACATGGCACCCGATACATGGAATGAGACCCGAAACATGAAATTAGGTACATGGAATGACCTATGGCTATGCAAAGCATGCATTATTCGAACATGAAGTGTGAAGACAGAATCAAGACAATCCCAAAAAAAGTATATTTACAGTTTTAAGCAAGGCCAAAAAGTGAACACAAATATGGCTAAGTTAACATGCAAAAATGGCCCCAAAAGAGAGATAATGAAGCAAGTAGCAGCTTCTGGCCCTAAATGGCCAAGAGCCCTTCAACAAAGTTGAAGAGGGGCTCAAAACATGGTATTTTACAATTAGTGACCAAACCCAAAACAGTGCACATGCAAGCTTAAAATACTATGCAAAATAAGGCCTAAAGAGAGGTTCAAACACAAAGAGCAAAAAAGGAGCTTCAAACAAAAAAAGTCCCTTGATCAAACATGAAGAAGGGGTCAAAATAAGGCTATTTATAGTTCGGGCCAGGGCCCAAAAACACAAGCACAAGGGGCTAACAAAACATGCAAAAGTAAGGCCAAAAGAGGAATGACGAAGCAAGTGACAAAAGGAAGCCTCAAACAGTGAAAATCCCTTCAACAATGTTAAAGAAAAGATCAAAATAAGCCACTTTTTAGTTTATGACCAAGCTCAAAACAGTTTACAAACGAGCCTAAAATACTATGCAAGAAAGAGGCATACAAGAGAGGTAAAGAAGCAAGTGGTAGCTAGAGACCTTAAACATGGAAGGACCCTTAATCAGTCATGAAAAATACATCAAAACATGACTATTTTCATTTAGGGTCGGAGCCCAAAAATGTAATCAAGTATGGCTTAGATATAGAACAAAATAAAGCACAAAAGAGGGAGAATGAAGACTCACCCTTGTAGACCAAGCTTCAGCAGCTCTTGGCTTGAGAAAAGGTGCTCCTAAGCTCTGGAAAACCAGCTCCAAGTGTTGGAAAGGATGGTGGTGGTGTGGTGCTATGTGGTGGTGTAGAAAGGGGTGTGGGATTTGAGGGGTTTTGAGGGTTGGAGTGTAGAGAGAGAGAGATACAATGTAGGAGGCTTAGACAAGATTTTCTAACCCCTCAAATGGGAGCTGGAGGGCCTGGATATATAGGCAAAAGAGGGGGGAAAAAGGAGGGGAAATGGAATTCAAATTTCCCCCCAAAAGTTGGCCCCCCCGGATACAAAATCTGGGGGGAAATAGAGGGCATTTTTGTAAAGTACCTGGAGAGAGGATCATGGCCGGCCAGTTTTCTAGGGTTTAGGTGGCCGATCGGCCTTCCCCATGGCCGGTCGGCCAAGGGTCAAAAGGGTCAATGAAGGTTAATGGCCGGCCATGGCAAAAAGAGGGCCTCTCATGTGTGCACAACACAACCATGTGGTCAAAAACTAGAGAGAATGAACCAGGAGAGAGAAAAGGCCACTTTTAGGAGGGGTTCAAAAGGGTCACACACAATTACTGGCCGGCCATATGATATTGGTGGCCTCCCAGGTGTGTACAACACAAATATGTGGTTTGGGGCAAGAAAAAGTGGCATTGGGGTGGCCAACATTGGCTTTCAAGTGGGAAAAACGGGCGATGGAGGGCGATGGAGGAATAAAACGTGGTCGTCAGAACAATTGCTGGCCTCTCACCCTTCTACGACCTTCTTAACAATGAAACAGAGGTCCCTGCAAAAAATGAACTCAAACTGATGCAAAATGGAGGTTCGGGGGTCGAAACGCGTAGCCCGAGGCCCCGAAAACTGACTGTTAGGCACCGGAAGTGGTGTTCGACCACGAAGTTGGTTTTTCAGACCGCAGTGTCCTTCAAAAGGGAGTAAATAAGATGCATGCCAAAAATCGGAGCAAACGAAGGTGGTTAAGCGGTCCCGAACCGAGGCACACGGCCAACGGCTCTGAAAAAAGGAAGCCGGGCTCCAAACGGGAAAAATGGCCTACGACCACGAAACGTAGCCTACGGCCACTGAGAGATGATCTACGAGACCTCTCCCTTCCTTCGGGAAGAGAAAATAGAGAAAACGGAGCCTGGTTCGCAAACCGAGGCAAGACACGAAAGAGTCCGGAAGTCCGGAGGCAAGGCTCGCAGCCGAGACTCTGAAACCTCAGAACGAGCGCAATATGCAACATCACCAAGCGCTCAATCGGTGACGTTTGAGTCTTAAGGTCGGTCAAAAATAGGGTGTCTACAGTTGCCCCTCTTTGACAGAACTCGGAAGTCATGCGTGATGGGAGTGAATGTTAAAGCCCAGAGACGACCCATTTTTGAAAAGGCCGAAGATTTAGACAAACAGGCAAGATAACAAAGATGTGCCCTCAGGCAGGGGGCAAGATGCAAGATGATATGCATAAAGTTGGACGTATCTCAATGATCATGCAAATGCAGCAAGCATATACAAATCTAACTACATTTCATGCCGTAAGGATCATGTAAATAAAGCTGTAACGAAGCAAATATTCACAATAAATGCGACAATTTTAAACGGGAAGGCAAATCAAACTACATTTCATGCAGTTATGATGCAATCTTAGCGAGCATGTGTGATAGATACACAAAAGTGAAGAGAGTGTGATGGATACACTATATGAATAAAGTGTGATTGATACACTAAGCGAACGTGTGTGATGGATACACAAAGTGAACGCGTGATAGATACACAAAATGAGCATAATGTGAAGCGAGTGTGACGAATACACTATATGAAGCAAAGTGTGATAGACACTAAAAGTGAATACAAAGTGTGATAGATGCACTAAGTGAACAGAGTGTGATTGATACACTGAAGGTGAACACAAAGTGTGATAGATGTACTAAGTGAACAGAGTGTGATTGATACACTGAAGGTGAACACAAAGTGTGATAGATGAACTATGTGAACAAAGTGTGATTGAAATACTAAAAGTGAACACAAAGTGTGATAGATGCATTTTGTGAACAAAGTGTGATTGATACACTAAAAGTGAACACAAAGTGTGATAGATGCACTATGTGAACAGAGTATGATAGATATACTAAAAGCGAACACAAAGTGTGATAGATGCACTATGTGAACAGGTGTGATGGATACACTAAAAGCGAACACAAAGTGTGATAGATGCACTAAGTGAACAGAGTGTGATTGATACACTAAAAGCGAACCCAAAGTGTGATAGATGCACTAAGTGAACAGAGTGTGATCGATACACTAAAAGTGAACACAAAGTGTGATAGATGCACTATGTGAACAGAGTATGATAGATATATTAAAAGCGAACACAAAGTGTGATAGATGCACTATGTGAACAGGTGTGATGGATACACTAAAAGTAAACACAAAGTGTGATAGATGCACTAAGTGAACAGAGTGTGATTGATACACTAAAAGCGAACACAAAGTGTGATAGATGCACTAAGTGAACAGAGTGTGATCGATACACTAAAAGTGAACACAAAGTGTGATAGATGCACTATGTGAACAGAGTATGATTGATATACTGAAAATGAACACAAAGTGTGATAGATGCACTATGTGAATAGAGTATGATTGATATACTAAATGAATGAAGTGTGATTGATACACTAAATGAATGAAGTGTGATTGATACACTAAAAGAGAATGTATGTGATAGATACACTAAAGTGAATATGTGCATGTTAGATATACAAAATGAGAATGTGTGTGATAGATACACAAAAGTGAACGAAGTGTGATTGATACACTAAGTGAATGAAGTGAAGTGTGATTGATACACAAAACGAGAATGTATGTGATAGATACACAAAATGAAAGAAGTGTGATTGATACACTAAGTGAAGAGAGTGTGGTTGATACACTAAATAAATGAAGTGTGATTGATACACTAAGAGAACGAAGAAAGTGTGATAGATACACTAAGGGTGAATGAGGTGTGATTGATACACTAAAGAAATGAAGTGTGATTAATACACTAACTGAATGAAGTGTGATTGATACACTAAATAAAGGATCTCAAACGGAACTTCTTTGAATGAACTGTACATACAATATCGTGCATGAATGAGAAAGAAACTTGATAGGTACAGTGCAATACAATGCATGATGTTTAAGGAATGCAATAAACAAGCGTAGCGGCGCTTTAGAAAGCACCTCATGGGGTGAGTGGCGATGAACCGCTCTACTCTGACGGGGATCTCTCCTCGTGCTCTTCGAACACTTACCTTCAACTCACAGTACAAAGGCTCTAAAATACTGACAAGGATTCTTCACGTAGAACACTTTGGATGCTGCCTTTCTTCCTGATCATATTCACAACTTTCCCTATTCTCCAACAGGGTGACAGACTAGGTTGGTTCAGTATCCAGAATTGAGGTGCATACACGCTATCTCAACCTATGGGGCTTCCATACAGATTTCAAGCCGGGGATACACCCCTGGATATTTAAACCAGACTTTAGTCCCGGAAATCCCGAACCTTTATGTTCTAGGCATCAGCCATTCGAACTCTAGTTTCCACCGTCGCAGCTGGTCTCTTAGGAACTCATTGCAAACACGGCCAAGATGTCCCTGGCACGAAACGGTCCTCAAGGAGAGCACTTCTGATTGCCTATTCTGGCTTGAAGCAGACTTGATCTTGAGCTTGAGGTAAAGGTACATTCATACTTCGGAACATTGGCAAGATCTGAAGAGGTACACACGGAATGTAGTCCTGGAACTTACTGAAGTTGAAACAAACTCAGATACCCGACATTTTCCTCTTTTTCTTTTGCTTTGTAGTCCGGAACCATATATAGCTTCAGATAGGTCCTGGTTCTACTGTTCTCACATGACCTGGGTTGAATCCTGCGATTTTGTGAAAGAACAACTTCTGTTTTGTACAAATGTGGAGAATGACACGGCACTTGGAGCACAAAACGATTTTATTTTTGAAATTGAGAGATGAGTTTTTGACCAAGTATTGAGCCTATGACTGAACACAGCAAAAAGACTCAAAAAGGGAATAAAAGGCACACAACCTAGACACATCGAGTAACACTCGAAACGACTCAAAACAAGAATCGAGATAAAACAAAAAGACACGACACTCAGACGTGCACAGGGAGCCTGTTTCACCGGGTAGTGTTTCCCACCCTTTCTCATTTGTGGTTCTCACATCACTCGGCCCTCAAGCTCTGTTTTTCTGAAAAAGCCCTCTTCTCACTTTTTCTCTCATCGCATATCTCTCTATTCTTCAATCTCTCATTTTTCATCCCTCCCCTGGGTGGTTGATGGATAAACAGCAAATTGTGGGCTCGTGCCCCTAGCATTCTGCTAGATTCTCTTTCTTCCGCTCACAGCTAGTGAATTCCTCCCACGGAAAGGTTGCGCTACAACTGGGTGTGTAGCAAATCTGCAGCTAACATCAGTTGATGATGCTTTGCTGGGGAGTTTGGGCGTGATAGGATCTGTCCAGATGATGGAGTGGAATATCTTGCCCCATTCTAGTTCGTGCTTCGCACTTTGCTTGATACCTCGTTGCTTGGAGGATGTGAGAGCTTTTTGCCCTTTGTTGTGCCCTTTTCTGGCGAATACGGTGCCCTTTCTGACAAGTAGAGTGCCCTTTCTGGCAAGTATTTTGACAAAGGGGAAAAGACAGAACACTTGACTCAACTATGCCCCTAGTTCATCATTTTGACCATTTTTGTTTTTGGCTTTCTGCTAAAACAATTTTGACCAAAATGAGAGTTAGATTAACATACTTGTTCAATTTTCTGATTTAAAATCATGCAAGTGAGGCTATGAGCACTGACAATTTTCCTTTTTTGGGTCCAAGAAAAAGGTCCAGTTTTGGAAAAATAGAATAGTTTTCGAGAGAAGATCAGTCAACCTTAGTAAAAATTCTCAAAAACTATTTTTTCAAACGACCACTGCTCAACAAGCATAGAACCCACTCTCGAGATGCACAACCTTAGATTCGAAGGAAAATTGCTCCTTGCTTGAAGAGAGCTTCCTGGCAACGGAAAGTTGCCCCTTATTTGAACGGCACCGCAGCGTATTGAATGGCAACGGAAAGTTGCCCCTTGTTTGGATAGCACCACGGCGCATTGTAGTCAGTTTTCAGAGTGACGAACACAACCAAATTTTCAGATTCAAAGAAAGCAAAGATGATCAAAACCATTACATGGTCACAGTCAATTTGATGTGTTTTACGGCTGGATTTCAGAATGAAGTTGCCTACGTATCCCAAACATGAGAATCAAGCCTTACGTAGTTCGGGGTTAAGGTACACTCGGGTATTTTAACCTTCACTTTTTAGGCTCTAACTTTTGCCAAGGCGCCCGTTGCGGGTTTTCGACCTTGCGAGCTTTGTTCTTCTTTTCATTTCTTTTTATCTTTTTTTTCTTTTGCTTCTTTTTCTTCTTTCATTTTCTTCATTTTTCTTCTTTTTCTTTTTTTCATTCTTTGCATTTTTTTTTGTTCTTTTTGTTCTTTTTCTTGCTCTAACTTTTGCCTGGGTCGCTCTTCCGGGTTTTCGGCCCAGCGAGCCTCTCAAAGGGTAAAAGTATAACAAGTCCATGCCAAATGGTTTTGAGATCCTGAAATTATCTGAATCCAGGAGAATGGCTGCTGTTCTAGCTTCGCAAGCTTCTTCTGATGAGATCTAATCTTCTTGACCTGACTTTGGGTGCCTCTTGTTCGAGGGCTGCTTCAAATCTCACCACACAGGCCTTACATGGCGGTTGACCGTTTGAACGCTCGGAATGGGTCCAAGGTTCGAAAACAAATGGATTCAATCTTGAGGCTGAGAGCGATCCTAGGCTGCACAATCTCAAGAGCGATTCCACACAAGTCTTCACAGGACTGCGCAAAACATTTTGTTTTTGAAAGTTTTTAAGCAAGCGACAAATCGCTCGCGCCGAAGATAGTGTGGAACCAATCTGGATCAAAGCTAGGGTCCTTCTCAGTACTCACACTAACAAGCATGATTTCATTCATTAAGGTCTTAGCACGCCTCTCTTTCTCTCAGTTGGATCAAAGTTTTACAAATCCGGAGGAATTCCTCCCTCTTTGTTTTCATCGCAACGTTCAAAAAGTTTTGAAAAACTCAGGTCATTACAATGACTTCAAGGCACAGAAAAGGCAGAGTTCTTAGTCAAATACTGCCATCTCATTGAGAACTTCCGCCATAACTGGCACAAGGCAGAAGCAAATACGAGAGCATGAAAATCACTATTGTTTCACTCAAAATCTGTCGGCACAACTGGTTCCCTGGCAAAAACAGACTCAAAACAAAACGAAAAGATAAACACAAAACAAAATGGTGACGCCCGAGGTAACACCCCCCAGAATCACCCAACTCCTATACAACAGGACTGACTCGATACAACAAGACAGACCCAAAACAAAAAGAGACTGACTCAAAACAAAAAGACAGACTCAAAACAAAACAACAAGACTGACCCAATACCCAAGTCAGAAAGCACAAAAGCTAGCATTGGCAAATGCTCAAAACAGTGCATGCCATACACCATATCTGAAATAAACTGAACGCCGCCCGCAGGTGGTTCATCCCTCGATCACATCACATTATTCCCCACAAGTTCACTAATCAAGTGCCGATAGACTTTGCTGAGCTGGTGCGGCAATGACCTTATTATCAAACAGATCTTGTACATCGTGGCGAAGACGAAAGCAACTGTCAGTGTCATGACCGGTTTGTTGATGGTACGCACAGTACTTAGTCTGGTCATGCTTTGGAGGGAGAGGATCGGGTAGAGGCCGTTGTTCCAATGGTTTCAGATATCCCTTTCGGAGTAAGGCCTCTAGAGCCTTTGACAAAGGTATATAAAGTGGGGTAAAAACCCTCTTGACTCGAGGCGGATATTTGGTTTTTTGTGAGCTACTTTCGGACGCACCGGTGAATGGGGTAGCTGTTTTTGATGCGGTGGTGGTAACCATGCCCACTTCAGAAGATCTTGCAGCTGTATCACCACTGGTGGTCGCATTCGAACTGCGGGAAAACGCCCTCCTGGGCTGCTCCTTCTCCTGGTCAAGAAGGCCCTGCTTCATAGCGTCCTCGATCTGTACTCCCATCTCATGTCAGTCTGAAAAGGTGGGGAAGGGGAGAACGATCATTTTCTGCATATGCTTGGGCTGGAGATTGCGCATAATCATCCGAATTTGATCTTTGTCAGTGGGCCTAAGGGTCATCATCGAGGCCTTGGCCCTCCAGCGGGCTACGAAATTAGAAACACCCTCCTTAGGCTCTTGCCTTGTTGTCTCAAGATCACGGGTTGTGACCTCGATTTGCGTGTTATAGGAGTACTGCGCAACGAAGGCCTCGGCCATCTCATCCCAGTTCCGTTTGACATCGTCTTCTAGTTTTGTATACCAGATAGCGGCCACACCCGACAGGGTCCGGCCGAATAATGAAAGTTTCTGCAGCCTGGTGAGGCCCATAGGCCTTAGTATGTCCGAAAACAACCGGAGGTGCACTATGGGATCACCAGATCCATCAAATCGGTCGATGTGTGGCATCTTAAATTTGTCCGACAGCGTTACAGCTGCGTCGGCATACCCGTCCTCAATGTCCGGAATGGATTTTACTCCTTGAGATTTCTTGAACATCTTTTCTAGCTTGCTCACCTTCAGCGCTATAGGGTCTAACTCGAACTCAAATGGTGAATCCGGCAGGTTGATCGGTGCTTTAGACAGCTGGGGTAAGATTGGGGGCGGAGTCGGTCCTGTCGGAATGTTCGTATCTCCCTGGACATTTGGTGCCTCCTCGGATGCTGGAACTCTTGGTGGGGGATGGGCTTGGTGCGAAGCAGATGCTCCATTTTACTGTTGCAGCCTGGTGATTAGCTCAGCCTGCTGGGCCATGATCGCAGCCTGCTGTTTGGCAAATTCCATTTCCCAGGCAGCGTCTTGCTGCATGAGTTTCATACTTTCTTGGAGTTGACGCATCATTTCCTCCATCCCTGCCATGTTCTGCTGTTCCGGCTGACTGACTGATTGGTGAGGTGACTAAAAACTGATAAAAACTGAGGTCTCAACCTGACTATTCACTGGTAGGGTGGATAAGGGCCACCGATCTGGTAACTGCTGAACCGGTGATCTGTGCCTAACTGGCCCCTCTTACCCTGCCTCTGGCGGAGGAACACTGATTTGTCCTTGAACTGAATCTCTGACCTGACAAAGTCTATCAGCACAAGTCCGATGAACCTCGGGGGATATCGGAGCCTTCTGAAGCTATGGTTCCAAGACTACCCCAGCAAAAGAGAAAAACATGCAGCATCTCAGCCTGATTTCACCAAAACGGATATGAGCATAACAGGATGACTGTGCCCTCTACTGAATTCTGCCCTAAAATTCGGCCTGTAAACTGTTACCCTTTGGTAAACTGAATCCCAAAGTACTGAACTGGTGCCCGCAGGCCTGATGCCCAAACTACTAAACTGGTGCCCGCAGGCCTGATGTCCAAACTTGTAGACTGATACATGCATTCCTATAGAGACGCACTCTAAAAGCACATAGCAGACAAGTGAGAGCCAAAACACCCCTATGTTGGGGTAGGGTTTCCCTGTCCTATTTTGTCAGGAGCTAGGGTTTCACTACGCACGCAGCGGTTTCAAACAACCTATATCTGGTAAGCAACCTGTCCTAGTTTGGAATGGTCACTATGGATTCCGAATATGCACTTGCCCCAGTAAAACCAGGGTTTGTGTTCCCATACTGGCAGAGCCCACAACCGGTCAGCCTTATGGTCATGCCTTGACAAGACAAGCCTCCGGCAAACCGTTCGGGAATAGCAGATGGCAAACACGATGTCCTAGGCGCACCAATGCACATGCAATGCAAAAAAACACATAAGTGTAGTCAAAAAAAGATATCATGAGTTCGAGTCAAGTTCTCTAAATCCCCAGCAGAGTCGCCAGAAACTGTAGACGTCCCCGAACGCCCTGGGAGGACGAGGTCCCCCGTTCCATTCGATATTGGGCTCACTACAGTTCGGACTCTCAAATTGTCACGGTTCTAAGTCTGAACCAAAGAGCCCAAATCCGGCAAATCGTTTTGAGAAAAAAGATTTTTGAAAGAAGTGCCAAACATGGACTGCTTTGCCAGATACAGAGTCGCCACCTAAATATTTTATTTTGGGGAAATTTAGGAAACCCTGACTCATTTGCCTAAGGCCACGTGTCCGTCATTACCAAAGTTGCCTCGGCTCGGGAACTTGGGTACGATTGGGGAAGGTCACTTCGTGAGAACCCCCGCTCGCCCGATCAAAGATCAGCCTCTACTAACCATGATATCTAGTTTTGAAAACTTTATGCGTTCTTATTCTAGTTATTAGCCTAGATTTACTATGTGATGCGCACAGCATACAAGTATAGACTGGATCGTCTGAATTGGAACAAAACATTTCATGTTTGTTTATTTTGAAAATGGTTTGATGGTGCTACCCGCAAGTAGGCTAAGACGTGGATTTGCCACCCTCGGGTGGGCTTAGAAAACATGATTTTGCCACTATCTAGTGGGCTTTAAAACACACATTTGATGAATTATTCCAATTCAAATAACCCAACCTTCACCCACAGGCATTCAGGCAGTTATATCACATACGCAATTAGCCTCATGGTAAGCATGCTGTCATGGCAGTCACTCACACGCATGTAAGGATGCTAAAGCATAAAACTTACCGAGTACTCCAAGCCAAAACAGAAGCTGATTAGAAATCCATGCATGATCCTAACTATACAGAAGTGCCTAATGCAACACATGCAAAAATGCAACTATAGCAGGCTCGGCTATTCTAAACATGGCATATGAAATACTACAGCTAACATGTATTCAAGTTGGCATTGAAAATACAATGCAGTTAGTATGATGCACCGAGCCCGGTGCATGCAAAACAGATGAATGAATGCAAACATGCTATCATACTGTATGCTAATTGAAACATGCCCTAATCTAACCATCATAAGCTGGTAAATAAAAGGGAGAAAGACGTGGGGTTGGAAGACATACATCACACACACGCACACTTATTACAATATTGCCCTCGCGCGGAGGGTCCGAATAAATAATATACAGTCCCAAATGAATAATTACAATCCAAATATGTACAAAACCCTAATTAATTAACAAATTAAATTAGGAAAGCAATAAATTGGCATGCAAGCCAGGGACTGTCTCAACTCTGCTCCGGATGATGGATGATGCATTCTAGAGTTGCCTTGTGCGGAAATCCACTGCGATGCCGCAATTAGCCTCTGTTTGCAATTATTCTCGGGATGCGTGCCAAGCATCGGAAGGCTGCTGATTCTTGATTTGCTGTAACAGAGAGCAAGAAAGGGGCATGGCAAAGTATTTTCACATATGTATGCATGACTACCCTTCAGGGAGTGTAGTCCTCGATCCTCGTGCCACCAATCACGCATCTCGATGCATGATGGTCGAGGAGTCGAATTGCACGACTCAATATGAAATGAATGCACATATGGACACAACAAGGCCTAGACTCCATCATGGATAATCCGGAGTGTCGGCGACCGAGGAATTGAGACACGTTCCGTCACTCGGAGTACGAAACGCCCCTCGTTTCCCGTGCTCGGGCTAACTCCTATCCCCAACACGATGCAATATGCATGAAATGCATGAAATGCAACTAAGACACAACCTATCATGCACAATGCTAGGAAATGGCATACACGATGCACGAGATAACATGGCATACATATGGGCTTACACCAACCTGAGTGGACCTCAGCCGCACTCACATAGGAGGCCATACGATGAAAATGAGACAACTCGAAACGCGTGCCCACGTGCACGCGAACCGAGGATCGACCCTAAGGCACCAAATGCCACTCTAACAAGACATGGCAAGGCATGGAATATGGCATACTGGCATGCAAATTTTTGTAGCAAAATATGATGCAAAACGGCCCCAGAACATGGAAACATGGCACCCGATACATGGAATGAGACCCGAAACATGAAATTAGGTACATGGAATGACCTATGGCTATGCAAAGCATGCATTATTCGAACATGAAGTGTGAAGACAGAATCAAGACAGTCCCAAAACAAGTATATTTACAGTTTTAAGTAAGGCCAAAAAGTGAACACAAATAGGGCTAAGTTAACATGCAAAAATGGCCCCAAAAGAGAGATAATGAAGCAAGTAGCAGCTTCTGGCCCTAAATGGCCAAGAGCCCTTCAACAAAGTTGAAGAGGGGCTCAAAACATGGTATTTTACAATTAGTGACCAAACCCAAAACAGTGCACATGCAAGCTTAAAATACTATGCAAAAATAAGGCCTAAAGAGCGGTTCAAACACAAAGAGCAAAAAGGGAGCTTCAAACAGAAAAAGTCCCTTAATAAAACATGAAGAGGGGGTCAAAATAAGGCTATTTACAGTTCAGACCAAGGCCCAAAACCCCAAGCACAAGTGGCTAACAAAACATGCAAAAATAAGGCCAAAAGAGGGATGAAGAAGCAAGTGACAAAAGGAAGCCTCAAAAAGTGAAGATCCCTTCAAAAATGTTGAATAAGGGCTCAAAATAAGCCACTTTTCAGTTTATGACCAAGCTCAAAACAGTTTACAAATGAGCCTAAAATACTATGCAAGAAAGCGGCATACAAGAGAGGTAAAGAAGCAAGTGGTAGCTAGAGACCTTAAACATGGAAGGACCCTTAATCAATAATGAAAAAGACATCAAAACATGACTATTTTCAGTTAGGGTCGGAGCCCAAAAATGTAATCAAGTATGGCTTAGATATAGAACAAAATAAAGCACAAAAGAGGGAGAATGAAGACTCACCCCTGTAGACCAAGTTTCAGCAGCTCTTGGCTTGAGAAAAGGTGCTCCTAAGCTCTGGAAAACCAGCTCCAAGTGTTGGAAAGGATGGTGGTGGTGTGGTGCTATGTGGTGGTGTAGAAAGGGGTGTGGGATTTGAGGGGTTTTGAGGGTTGGAGTGTAGAGAGAGAGAGATACAATGTAGGAGGCTTAGACAAGATTTTCTAACCCCTCAAATGGGAGCTGGAGGGCCTGGATATATAGGCAAATGAGGGGGGGGGAAAGGGGGGGAATGGAATTCAAATTTTCCCCCAAAAGTTGGGCCCCCCGGATACAAAATCTGGGGGGAAACAGAGGGCATTTTTGTAAAGTACCTGGAGAGCGGATCATGGCCAGCCGGTTTCCCAGGGTTTAGGTGGCCGGTCGGCCTTCCCCATGGCCGGTCGGCCAAGGTTCAAAAGGGTCAATGAAGGTTAATAGCCGGCCATGCCAAAAAGAGGGCCTCTCATGTGTGCACAACACAACCATGTGGTCAAAAACTAGAGAGAATGAACCAGGAGAGAGAAAAAGCCACTTTTAGGAGGGGTTCAAAAGGGTCACACACAATTACTGGCCGGCCATATGATATTGGTGGCCTCCCAGGTGTGTACAACACAAATATGTGGTTTGGGGCAAGAAAAAGTGGCCTTAGGGTGGTCAACATTGGCTTTCAAGTGGGAAAAACGGGCGACGGAGGGCGATGGTGGAATAAAACATGGTCGTTAGAACAATTGCTGGCCTCCCACCCTTCTACGACCTTCCTAACAATGAAACAGAGGTCCCTGCCAAAAATGAACTCAAACTGATGCAAAATGGAGGTTCGGGAGCTGAAACGCGCAGCCCGAGGCCCCGAAAACTGATTGTTAGGCACCTGAAGTGGTGTTCGACCACGAAGTTAGTTTTTCGGACTGTAGTGTCCTTCAAAAGGGAGTAAATAAGATGCATGCCAAAAACCGGAGCAAACGGAGGTGGTTAAGCGGTCCCGAACCGAAGCACACGGCCAACGGCTCCGAAAAACCGGAAGCCGGGCTCCAAACGAGAAAAATGGCCTACGACCACGAAACGTAGCCTACGGCCATTGAGAGATGATCTAAGAGACCTCTCCCTCCCTTCGGGAAGAGAAAACAGAGAAAACAGAGCCTGGTTCGCAAATCGAGGCAAGACACGAAAGAGCCCGGAAGTTCGGAGGCAAGGCTCGCAGCCGAGACTCTGAAACCTCAGAACGAGCGCAATATGCAACATCACCAAGCGCTCAATCGGTGACGTTTGAGTCTTAAGGTCGGTCAAAAATGGGGTGTCTACATATGGCAAGAAGGTTTTTGAATCTTTCATATATTTTTGTCCTACGTGGCATTCATTAACGGCTGAGATAATTCGTGACTCGAGATCAGATGGTCAAAATGTGTAGTTCTCAATGCTTTGGTTTCCTGCCTATGAAAAGAGTACCAAACACACCAGCCGTCCTCTATTCTTTCTCACATCTTTGATTTCAAAATTACAACTCCCTCTCCATCTCATTCGCTGTTTTTTGTTCATATTCTTTCTCTTCAACCCCTATCTCGGAGCCCAACCCTCATCGGAGACCCTACCCTAAACCGTATTCATTCTACGTTGATCGGTCGCAACCATCAAGAAAGCGAAGGTTTCATGTGAGGTGTCTAAGAAGATTAGGCATGGTAGGCTTTGCAAGTAAGCTAATTACAATTTTTTTGGCATATCTAAGGTTTTTATGATATGAGTTTAGTGTGATTTGAGTTTTAATGACCTGGGTTTAGTATATTTCTTTTTAATTTTTTGTTGATTTTTGTTTTTGGGAATTTGTTAGGTTGTTGTGGCACAAACAATGAGAATTTTTGGTTTGGTCTCTCTTCTACCTCCCTCATCTCTATTTAAACCTGAGAATTTCATTGTAGGTATTGTGCCTATTTTGTGCGTCTTTGTGCATACACCATGTTCTGTAAAATGCCTTAATTAAAATAGTGCATATTATCAAAGTAATTTTATCAAGGTAAGGCACCGAGAATCATATGCTTCAATATTATCAAAGCGTGCGTCTTTGTGAATACACCAAGTAATTTTATATATAGATTTTTTTAATTACTCTGGTCTAACTCTGTGATTATGGACATTCATGTTGAAAAGATTTGGTTTCCATTAATTTGTATTTCCTTTCTTCTTTACTTATTTTGGTTTCTAATTTTGATATCTTTGGGTTTTTATTAGTTGGTGCACTTTTTTTGGATTACATTAGTTGGTGTGCTTCACTTTTATTGAATTTTTATTTTTCTGTCATTGGTATTCCTATGGTAAGAGATAAATGATAAGGGAAAAACAGAGAATCGTGTGTGACTGTGTAGTATGGGGAAGGGGAATACAGCGAGGATCAATTTGGTTTGCAGTTGACATTCAATTTCTATGGTCACTAGCATAAGGCACCAAGAAACCTCACCATTAATCTTTCTTTTCTTTTTTTTGGTCTCTGACATTTTGTCAGTCAATACAGTTGCATTTTTTGTATTAGCCTAGCTGTAGACACCCCATTTTTGACCGACCTTAAGACTCAGACATCACCAACTGAGCGCTCGGTGATATTGCATATTGTGCTCGTTCTGAGGTTGCGGAGTCTCGGCTGCAAGCCTTGCCTCCGGACTTCGGGACTCATTTGTGCTTTGCCTCGGTTTGCAAACCAGGTCCTGTTTTCTCTGTTTTCTTTTCCCGAAGGGAGGGAGAGGTCTCGTAGACCATCTCTCAGTGGCCGTAGGCTACGTTTCGTGGTCGCAGGCCATTTTTCCTGTTTGGAGCCCAATTTCCGGTTGTCGGAGCCGTCGGCCATGTGCCTCGGTTCGGGACCGCTTAACTACCTCTGTTTGCTCTGATTTTTGGCACACACCTTGTTTCCTCCCTTTAGAGGGACACTGTGGCCTGGGAGACCACCTTCGTGGTCATACGCCATTTCCGGTGCCTAACAGCCTATTTTCGGGGCACCAGACTGCGCGTTTTGGCCCCCGAACCTTTGTTTTGCATCCATCTTGGTCCATTTTTGGTAGGGACCCTATTTTCATTGCTAAGGAGGTGGTAGTATGGTGGGAGGCCACCTTTTCCCCTTGGAAACCAGCTTTCTCTTTTTCTCTCTCCTCCAGTTGGTTTTTCTAACAGAAAGCTGGTTTTTCTCACTTTTGAGCCACAATTTCTGGTTTTTCATACCACCATTGTGTTGTGCTCATCTGGGAGGCCACCAATATGGGTAGGCTGACCAGTAATTCTTCTTGACCCTTTTGAACCTTGCTAAAAAGCTGGTTTTTCTCTCTCCTGGGTCACATTTTCTGGTTTTCCACCATACAGCTGCGTTGCACTCATCTGGGAGGCCACCTTTCTGGGATAGCCGCCAGCATTTCTCCTTGAACCTTTTGACCCCTGGTCGGCCGACCAGGGGGAGTGGCCGGCCGACCACTTGAACTGGTCGGCCTGCTTCTTGCTTTTTGCTCTCTCTGAATGCATCACAGTTGTGTCAGCTGGGAGGCATTTGGACCATCCTCCATACACATGTATGGAGGATATTTGAAGCTTCCAAGAGAAGCTTTAGAGCCTCTCCTCTATAAAGGAGAGGCTTGTCTTCATTTGCAAGGGTTCAACAATTTTGTTTAAGGCATACACACACTTTCCTCCATAGCCTACTATTCCAAGCTCCAAACCCTAATATTCTTGCACCATTTGCACTACACCTCATAGCCTACCACCTCCACCATCCATCCATGCATCTTGGAGCTGATTTTTAGAGGTTAAAGAACTCCCATCTTGGTCCAGAAGTTGTTGGAAATCTGCTCTTCAAGGGTGAGTCTTTATTTTCCCTTTTCTTGCATTATTTTGCTCCATTGATTAGCCTTATTTGAAAGCTTTTTTGGACTTTGTCATAAACTGAAAAGTGTCTTCTTTTGAGCTCTTCTTAAAGTTTGATTGAGGACACTTTTCTGTTTGAGGCCATCTACCTCCTTGTATGCTCTATCCCTCTTAGTAGGCTTATTTTGCATCATATCATAGCCTTACTTGTGAGCATTTTCGAGATTTGTCATAAAATGAAAAGAGTCTTATTTTGAGCCCCTCTTGATGTTTGATTAAGGTCACTTTTCTATTTGGGGTCACCTTCCCCTTTGCATGCTTCATTCCCTCATGTTTAAGGCTATGCATTAGAGCATTTGTGTTGGCCTTGGTTTGCCCTTTTAGCCACTGAAATCTAGTGGATTTTCAGTGGCTTAGATGTGTATTTGAGCCCTAAAATCAGAGGGGGGTGACCCCTCTCTCCTTGTCTTGTTTGTTGGCCCTTTTGGCCTTCCAAAGGGCCCCCATCTTGCATGTTTTGAAGTCTTGTTTCAGGCCCTATTATGTGAGTTTTGAGGTTTGCCTTAGCTCTGTCCGGAGCCCCTTTGGCCATATTTTATGTCTATGATGCATGTGTAGAACAATCCCATTCAAGGCCTTTCAAAGGGGCCTTTCATTGCATGCTTCCTAGACTAATTTCAGGGCCTTTTTGGTGAGTTTTAGGGCTGTCATAACTTATTTCCAGAGGTGGTTTTTCCCTTTTGTCTGTCTATCATGTATGTGTAGAACAACCCCTCGCATGGCTTTCCAAAGGGGCTCATCATTCTTGTATGTGTTGACTGAGTTTAAGTGATTATTTGGGCATATTTTGGCATGAAATACTTCTATTTTTATCTGGTTAGGTGAGCCCTCATATTCTTCATATAGTTGTAGAACAACTCATGGTTCACTAGCTTTCTTTGCATGCTTTATAGGCCATTGATTCTAGCATATTTTGGCTATACCTTAAACTGATAATGTGCTTATTTTGGATTGCCCTAGCTCTGTTTTTGGGTCTTGTGGTCGAATGATGTTAGTTTTGCATGCTTGTAGTTCAAGGTCCATGCTTAGATTTGAGTTTTGAGATCCATTCCATGCATATACTGAGGTGTGTTCATGTTTTGAGCCTATTATTCATCACATTTCAGAGCTTGTTTGAATGCCATGTTGCCATGTTTTTATCTCTTTAAATGCGTTTGAGAGTCGGGCTTGTATACCCCATTTACCGACCATTGAATGAGCTCCATTTCGTTGCATTCCGAGTCATCATTTTAGATCAATTTCCCACTATTTCAGACCTTCCTAGGATCTTTTTGGGGTTGGTTTTGCCTTTGGTGCATTGCTTTGGGTACCTCTAGTGTAACGCACTTCACTAGTTTCGGTACCCCCGGGCCCCCTAGCTTGCATTGTGTGCCATATTTGCATGTTTCGGGACCATATTTCATGCTGTTTCAGAGCTGTAATTTATGCTATTCCATGCCATCTTTCATCCCTTGCCATGCTTTGGTAGAGTGGCATTTGACACCTTAGGTTCGGTCCTTGGTATTTGTGCATGTGTGCACGTATTTCGGTTGTCTCATTTTCATCTAATGGCCACTGATGTGAGTGTCGCTGAGGTCCACTCATGTTGGTGTAAGTCCATCGTGCATTGTGTATGCCATTTCGGCTCATAGCATTGTGTATGCTGAGTTGCATGTTAGAGCATTGTGTATGCCATGTTACATCGAGCATTGTGTATGCCATTTCATAGCATTGCGTATGCTAGGTTGTATGTTAGTCGCATTGTGTATGCCATCTCATTTGCATTGTGTTTGGGATAGGAGTTAGCCCAAGCACGGGAAACGAGAGACGTTTCGTACTCCGAGTGACGGAACGTGTCTCAATTCCCGGTCGCCGACACTCCGAATTACCCATGATGGAGTTTAGGTCTTGTTGTGTTTACATGTGCATCCATTTCACATCGAGTCGTGCAATTCGACTCCTCGGCCATCATGCATCGAGATGTGTGATTGGTGGCATGAGGATAGAGGACTACACTCCCTGACGAGTAGTCATGCATACATATTTGAAAATACTTTACTGTGCCCCTTTCTTGCTCTCTGTTGCAGCAGATCAGAAATTAGCAGCTTTCAAAAACCTTGCACAGCATTCCGGCATTAATTGCAAACAGAGGCGAATCGAGGCATCGCAATGGATTTCCGCGCAAGGCAACTCGAGCATGCATCTTTCATCATTCGGAACAGAGCTGAGGCGGTCCATGGATTTGCATGCTAATTTACTTGCTTTCCTAGTTAAATTGTTAATTAAATAGGGTTTTGTACTTATTCGAACTGTAATTATTATTCGGACTGTATTATTTATTCGGACCCTCCGAGCGAGGGCACAATTGTAATAAGTGTGCGTGCGTGTGATGTATGTCTTCCAAACCCACGTCTTTCTCCCTTTTATTTACCAGCTTATGATGGTTAGATTAGGGCATGTTTCAATAAGCATACTTATGCTTGCATGTTTGCATCATTCATCTGTCTTGGATGCACCGGGCTCGGCGCATCATACTAACTGCATTTGTATTTTAATTCCAAATTGAATACGTGTTAGTTGTAGCATCATCACATGCCATCTTTAGAATAGCCGAGCCTATTGTAATTGTATTCCTGCATGTGTTGCATTAGGCATTTCTGTATAGTTAGGATCATGCATGGATTTCTAACATAGCTTCTGTTTTGGCTTGAAATACTCGGTAAGTTTTATGCTTTAGCATCCTTGCATGCGTGTGAGTGACTGCCATGTGTAGACACCTCATTTTTTACTGACTTTAAGACTCAGACATCACCAGTTGAGCGTTCGGTGATATTGCATATCGTGCTCATCCAGAAGTTTCAGAGTTCCGGCTGCAAGCCTTGCCTTCGGACTCTTTCGTGCCTTGCCTCGATTTGCAAACCAGGCTCTGTTTTCTCTGTTTTCTCTTCCCAAAGGGAGGGAGAGGTCTCGTAGATCATCTCTCAGTGGCCGTAGGCTACGTTTCGTGGTCGTAGGCCATTTTTCCCGTTTGGAGCCCGGTTTCTGTTTTTTTCGGAGCCGACGGCCTTGTGCCTCGGTTCGGGACCACTTAACCACCTCCGTTTGCTCCGGTTTTTGGCATACACCTTATCTCCTCCCTTTTGAGGAACACTGTAGCCCGAGAGACCAACTTCATGGTCGAATGCCACCTCTGGTGCTTAACAGCCCATTTTCGGGGCCCCGGGCCACGCATTTCGGTCCCCGAACCTCCGTTTTGCATCTGTTTTGGTTCATTTTTGGTGGAGACCTTATTTTCATAGTTAGGAAGCTTTTAGGAGGGTGGGAGGCCAGCAATTGTTCTGAAAAGCTAGCTTTATTTCTTCATCGCTCTCCGATGCCCGTTTTCCTCACTTGAAGTCAATGTTGACCACCCCGAGGCCACTTTATTGAACCCTAAACCCCATATTTATGTTGTACACACCTGGGAGGCCACCAATATTTGGTGGCCAACCAGTAATTGGGCCTGAACCTTTTGAACCCCTCTAAAAATGGTCTTTTCTCTCTCCTGGTTCACTTTTTCTGGGTTTCAACCACATAGTTGTGTTGTGCACACATGGGAGGCCACCTTTTTGACCCTTGGTCGGCCGGCCATGGGAGGTGGTCGGCCGGCCCCCTGAACCTTCTGAACCTGGCCGGCCGTGATCCTCTCACCTGGTTACTTACAGCTACACCCTTTGTTTCCCCCCAGATCCTGTATCCGAGGGGGGGTCTTTTGGGGGGGAAATTTGAATTTGATTTTCCCCCCCTTTCCTCCATTCCTTTGCCTATATAACCAGCACCCCCAGCTGCATTTTAGAGGCTTACAAGAATTGGTTTGGAGCTCTTGCATTAAATCTCCCTCTCTCTCTATTCTAACCCTCAAAACCCCTTAAGTTCTACACCATTTACCCTACACCTCATAGCACAAGGCCTCCATCCTCCATTCCAGCAACTTAAGGTTGCTTTCCAGAGGTAAAGAGCTCCCCAAATTGGTCCAAGAGCTGCTGGTCCATTGGTCTACAAGGGTGAGTCCCATTTTCCCTCTTTTGTGCCTTATTTTGCTTTGTATCTAAGCCATACTTGCTAGCATTTTTGGGCTCCGTCCCAAGCTGTAAATATTCATATTTTGAGCCTCTTTTCATGTTTGATCAAGGACCTCCTGCTGTTTGAGGTCCCCTACTACCACTTGCTTCTTTATCTCTCTTTTAGGCCAATTTTTGCATAGTATTTTAAGCCTATTTGTGAGCTGTTTTGGACTTATCCATAAACTGTAAAATAGCTTGTTTTGAGCCCTTATTCAACATTGTTGAAGGGCTCTCCTCTGTTTGAGGCATCCTGCTATCACTTGCTTCTTTATCTCTCTTTTAGGCCAATTTTTGTATAGTATTTTAGGCCTATTTGTGAGCTGTTTTGGACCTTTCCATAAACTGTAAAATACTTGTTTTTGAGCCCCTCTTCAACATTGTTGAAGGGATCTCCTCTGTTTGAGAACAGCAGCTGCCACTTGTCTCTTTACCCCTCTTTTAGGCCTTTTCTTGCATGATAGTTTGGCCTTATTTGTGATTATTTTTGTGGCTTGATGTAAACTGTAAAGTGCCCTGTTTTGAGCCCCTATTCAAATTTTTTGAAGGGATCTTTGCCATTTGGGGCCAACTGCTGTCCCTTTGTGTTTAATCTCTCTTTTAGGGCCTTTTTTGCATGATAGGTTAGCCCTATTTGCGTTTATTTTTAGGACTTGTTATAAACTGGAAATATGCATGTTTTGGGACTTTCTTGCATCTGTCTTCATGCTTCATGATCAAATAATGCATGCTTTGTATAGCTGTAAGTCATTTCATGTGCCTAGTTTCGAATTTCGGGGTTCATTCCATGCATCGGGTGCCATGTTTCCATGTTTTTGGGCTTTTTTGTAGCATATTTCAGCGCTGAAATTCGCATGTTTGCATACCATATTCCATGCCTTGCCATGCCTTGTTAGAGTTGCATGTTATGCTTAGGTTCGGTCCTCGGTTTGCGTGCATGCATGCGCGTAGTTCGAGAGTCTCATTTTCATCTGATGACCACTAATGTGAGTATGGATGAGGTCCACTCATGTTGGTGTAAGTCCATTATGCATTGTGTGTGCCATTTCATTTCATAGCATTGTGTATGCTAGGTTGTATGTTAGCGCATTGTGTATGCCATGTTACCTCGTGCATCGTGTATGCCATTTCATAGCATTGTGTATGCTAGGTTACATGTTAGAATTGCATTCATGCACGTCATGCATATTGCATTGTGTTTGGGATAAGAGTTAGCCCGAGCACCGGAAATGAGGGACGTTTCGTACTTCGAGTAACGGAACGTGTCTCAATTCCCAGTCACCGACACTCCGGATTATCCATGATGGAGTTTAGGTCTTGTTGTGTTTATATGTGCATTCATTTCATATTGAGTCGTGCAATTTGACTCTTCGGCCATCATGTATCGATATGCGTGATTGGAAGCACGAGGATCGAGGACTACATTCCTTGAAGAGTAGTCATGCATACATATGTGAAAATACTTTGTCATGCCCCTTTGTTGCTCTCTGTTGCAGCAAATCAGAAATTGACAGCCTTCCGGAGCTTGGCACGCATTCCAAGAACAATTGCAAACAGAGGCAAACCGGGGTATCACAAGGGATTTTCCGACAAAGGCAATCGGAGCATGCATCATTCATCATCCGGAGCAGATTTAAGGCAGTCCCTGGCTTGCATGCCAATTTATTGCTTTCCTAATTTAATTTGTTAATTAATTAGGGTTTTGTACATATTTGGACTGTAATTATTCATTTGGGACTGTATATTATTTATTCGGACCCTCTGCGCGAGGGCAATGTTGTAATAAGTGTGCGTGTGTGTGATGTATGTCTTCCAACCCCACGTCTTTCTCCCTTTTATTTACCCACTTATGATGGTTAGATTAGGGCATGTTTCAATTAGCATACAGTATGATAGCATGTTTGCATTCATTCATTTATTTTGCATGCACCGGGCTCGGCGCATCATACCAACTGCATTGTATTTTCAATTCCAAGTTGAATACATGTTAGCTGTAGCATTTCATATGCCATGTCTAGAATAGCCGAGCCTGCTATAGTTGCATTTTTGCATGCGTTGCATTAGGCATTTCTGTATAATTAGGATCATGCATGGATTTCTAATTAGCTTCTGTTTTGGCTTGGAGTACTCGGTAAGTTTTATGCTTTAGCATCCTTGCATGCATTTGAGTGACTGCCATGATAGCATGCTTACCATGAGGCTAATTGCTTATGTGATATATCTGCCTGAATGCCTGTGGGTGAAGGTTGGGTTATTTGAATTGGAACAATTCATCAAATGTGTGTTTTAAGCCCACTAGATAGTGGCAAAATCATGTTTTTCTAAGCCCACCCGAGGGTGGCAAATCCACGTCTTAGCCTACTTGCGGGTAGCACCATCAAACCATTTTCAAAATAAACAAACATGAAACGTTTTGTTCCAATTCAGGCGATCCAGTCTATACTTGTATGCTGTGCGCATCACATAGTAAATCTAGGCTAATAACCGGAATAAGAACGCATAAAGTTTTCAAAACTAGATATCATGGTTAGTAGAGGCCGATCTTTGATCGGGCGAGCGGGGGTGCTCACGAAGTGACCTTCCCCAATCGTACCCAAGTTCCCGAGCCGAGGTAACTTTGGTGATGACGGACACGTGGCCTTAGGCAACGAGTCAGGGTTTCCTAAATTTTTCCAAAATAAAACATTTAGGTGGCGACTCTGTATCTGGCAAAGCAGTTCATGTTTGGCACTTCTTTCAAAATCTATTTTCTCAAAACGATTTGCCGGATTTGGACTCTTTGGTTCAGATTTAGAACCGTGACAATTTGAGAGTCCGAACTTATAGTGAGCCCAAATCAATAGAACGGGACTCATCCTCCCGGGGCGTTCGGGGACATCTACAGTTTCTGGCGACTCCGCTGGGGAGTTAGAGAACTTGACTCGAACTCATGATATCTGGTTTTGACTACACTTATGTGTCTCTTTGCATTGCATTTGCATTGGTGCGCCTAGGACACCGTGTTTGCCATCTGCTATTCTTGAACGGTTTGCCGGAGGCTTGTCTTGTCAAGGCATGACCACAAGGCTGACCGGTTATGGGCTCTGCCAGTATGGGAACACAAACCCCGGTTTTACCGGGACACCCTTTTCGGCCATTCGACCTAGTGCATATTCGGATCCATAGTGACCATTCCAAATTAGGACAGGTTGCTTACCCGATATAGGTTGTTTGAAACCACTGCGTGCGTAGTGAAACCTTAGCTCCTGACAAAATAGGACAGGGAAAACTTTACCCCAACATAGGGGTGTTTTGGCTCTCACTTGTTTGTTATGTGCTTTTAGAGTGCGTCTCTATATGAATGCATGTATCAGTTTGCAAGTTTTGCCACTAGACCTGCGGGCACCAGTTCAGTGTTTCTGGGTATCAAGGGCCTGCGGGCACCAGTTCAGCATTTTCGGAATCAGTTATCTGTGGATATCAGATTCAGTTTTGGGCAGTGATTTGAGAATAATGATCAGTGGTCGAATACAGTTATTCAGCTTTGTTTACATCTGTTCTGGTAAAATTGGGCTGAGATGCTGCCTGTTTTCTCTTTAGGGGGGGATCAGAGATTCAGTTCAGAGCAACCAGTGTTCTCCTTCGCCGAGGTAGGGCAGAAAGAGGCTAGTCGAGGCCCACCAGTCCATCAGATCCATCAGTCACCAGTCCAGTCTATCTGATCCGTCAGTCACCAGTCATATCACCTCTGTTTAGTTCAACAAAACTCGTGATGACGCAAAATTCGAAAGAAATTGTGGTTATGGCAGCCGCATCAGACCAAGGAATCACATTGCAGGGTGAGACCGACGTTAAAGTACCACACCTACCTAGGTCACCTGCCGCGCACCCGGTCTGGACACCCCAGTTGTTTCAAACCCGTGAGCCCACCACATTCGAGTTGATGGGAATGATTGGTGACCTTCAAAGATCTGTGGCAGATCTAGCCTGCGGAATGTCGGTTCCGCCACCAAATGCATCAGATGCTGGGAATTTCATACTGCAGGTGCCCCCGCTACTGGGGCGAATTGTAATTGAGCTCAGCCAACTTGAAACTGTCTCAAGCTCTGGCAATGATATGTCAACAACAGCCGGACTTCATGCTGGTCAAGCAACCCAAACCTTCCACCAAGCTGAGGCTAGGGGAAAGAACAAGATGAAGATGGACACTGATCCCTATGAACAACTCCAGCAAGCTGTTGAGGCTCTGAAAGCCACAGGGTTGAATAAACAACAAATACTCGCGGTTGTGGCTAAGGCTGTGGATGACATCTTCCCCACTAAAGACGAGAGCAGTTCAAGCCAAGGGGAAAATCAGGATGGGGATCGTCGTACCAGAACAGTTCCTTCCAATCCTAACCCTACACCTGGAAAAGATCAGAGAGCCAAGGTAGCACCTGCCGACCCTTTTTCGAGTGCGTCCAGCAAAAGTCAGCAAACCTCGAAGTATCCGCCCCGAGGTCGCAGGGTCTTCCATGCCCTCTACATGCCTTTGTCTAAGGCCCTTCAAATCCTCGTCAAAAAAGGGCATCTCAAACCCCTCGAGTCTCGGCCTCTCCCGAGTCCCCTTTCAGCTAAGCATGATGGTACCTGGTACTGCGCGTACCACCAGCAAATTGGTCACAGCACCGACAACTGTTTCCGTCTTCGCCACGAAGTACAGGATCTGTTTGACAACGGGGTTGTCCTCCCGCCAAGCTTGGCAAAGTCTACCATCACTGGGTCAGTGAACTTCGAGGATAGTATGAGTATGTGATCAGGGGTTGGACCACCTACGGGCGGCACGCGGTTTACCTCGGATGTGGCGTATGGCACGCACTATTTTGAGCATTTGCGAATGCTAGTTTTGTAGTTTCTGACTTGGATGTTGAGTCAGTTCTGTAGTTTTGTTTTGAGTCTGTCTCATTGTCTCGAGTCAGTTTCCTTGATTAAGGGTCTGTCTTGTTGTATCGAGTCAGTCTTGTTGTACAAAGGTCGGGTGATTCCGGGGGTGTTACCTCGGGCATCACCATTTTGTTTTGTGTTTGTCTTTTCGTTTTGCTTTGAGTCTGTTCCTGCTTGGAGCCAGTTACACCAACAAATTTGGATGGAACAACGGTAATTTTCACGCTCTGGTATTTGCTTCTGCCATGTGCCAGTTGTGCCAGAAGTTCTGATTGAGATGGCAGTATTTGACCAGAACTGTGTCTTTTCTGTGCCTTAAAATCATTGCATTGACCTAAGTTTTTAAAACTTTTCTAACACTATGGTGAAAACAAAGAGGGAGGAATTCCTCGGGTTTTGCAAAATTTGGTCAACTGAGAGAAAGAGAGGCGTGCTAAGCCCTTAATGAATGAAATCATGTTTGTTAACGTGAGTACTGAGAAGGATCCTGGCTTGATCCAGATTGGTTCTACATTGTCTTCAGCGCAAGCGACTAGTCGCTTTCTTAAAAGATTTCAAAAAAATGTTTTGCGCGGTCCTGCGAAGACCTGTGTGGAATCGCTCTTGAGATTGTGCAGCCTAGGATCGCTCTTAGCTTCGAGACTCGACCCCTTGCTTTCAAACCTCGAACTCGGGCTCAGAAAGTTCAAAGGTCAACCATAATGTGAGGCCTGCGTGGCCAGATTCGAAGCAGCCCTCGAACTAGGGGCAAGAAGAGTCAGATCAAGAAGATCAAGTGTTTTCAAAGGAAGCTTGTGAAGCTAGATCAAAAGCCCTCAAACTAGGGGCAAAATTGTCAGATGTGCCCGAAGAGTCAAAAAATGGGGATGTTTCTCAAGCTAACAAAGATCGGCAAGAATGCCAAATCCCATAGGGGAAGAAAGAAGAAAGTATTGCTGAAGAAAAACTGAGTTCCGATCTACAACACTAGGGGCAAATTTAGCCTCCACGGGATGGACTCCTGCATCGTCAGTGAACAGCAGCCACTCTTTTGGATTCAGACGGATTCGAGATCTCAGAACCATTTGACATGGACCAAGCTACACTTTTACCCTTGAGAGGCTCGCTGGGCCGAAAACCCGGAAGGGTGACCTAGGCAAAACTTAGAGCAAGAAAAAGAACAAAAAAAAAAGAGAGAAGAAAAATGCAAAGAACAAAAAAAAGAAATGAAGAAAAAGAAATGAAAAATTCTGAAAAAGAATGAGCAAAGTAGAAAAGAAATGAAAAGAATTGAAGAACAAAGCTCGCAAGGTTGAAAACCCAGAAAGGGCGGCCTTAGCAAAAGTTAGAGCGCAAAAGGAGAGGTTAAATACTCGAGTGTACCTTAACCCCCGAACTACGTAAGGCTTGATTCCCATCTTTGGGATACGTAAGCAACTTCATTCTGAAGTCCAGCTGTAAAACACTTCAAACTCAACTATGTCCATGTGATGGTTCTGGTCATCTTTGTCTTTTTTGTATCCGGGAGTTCGGTTGTGATCGTCACTCTAAGGATTGACTACAATGCGCTGTGGTGCTATTCAAACAAGGGGCAAGTTTCCATTGCCATTCAACGCGTTGCGGTGCCGTTCAAACAAGGGGCAACTTTCCGTTGCCATGCAGCTCCCTTTAAGTAAGGGGCAATTTTCCTTTGAATCTGAGGTTGTACATCTCGAGAGTGGGTTCTATGCTCGTTGAGCAGTGGCCGTTTACAAAAACAGTTTTTGAGAATTTTTACTAAGGTTGACTGAGTTTCTCTCGAAAACTATTCCATTTTTCCAAAACTGGACCTTTTTCTTGGACCCAAAAAGGAAAATTTTCAGTGCTCATAACCTAACTTGCATGATTTTAAATCAGAAAATCGAACAAGCATGTTAATCTAACTCTCATGTTGGTCAAAATTGTTTTAGTCGAAAACCAAAACAAAAAAAATTAGTCAAAATGATGAACTAGGGGCACAGTTGAGTCAGGCTTCCTGTCTTTTCCCCGTTGCCAATGCCTTTGCCAGAAAGGGCACCATACTTGCCAAGAAGGGCACTCTCCCTACCAGAAAGGGCACAACTGAAACTGTCAACAAAAGAGCTGAAAGCTCTCTCATCCTCCAAGCAACGAGGTATCAAGCCGAGTGCGAAGCACGAATTGGAATAGATCAAGATACTCCAATCCCTCATCCGGCGCATCAACAGATGTCACTAGGGGAAATAGCCGCGAGCTGATTATGTTGGGCGTGAGCCCGCAACTTCCTGTTCATCCATCAACCACCCAGGGGAGGGATAAAAAAATGAGAGATTAAAGAATAGAGAGATGTGCGCTGAGAGAAAAAGTGAGGAAAAGGGCTTTTTCAGCAAAAACGGGGCCTGAGGGCTGAGTGATGTGAGAATCACAAATGAGAAAGGGTGGGAAACAATACCCGAAGAAACTGGCTCCTCGCGTACTAAGAGGTCTCTCGTCTTTGTAATACGTCTGTGTGTCGTGTCTTTTGTTTTGTTTGCCTCGATTCTTGCCTTGAGTCTTTCCGAGCGTGTCTCATTGTGTTCAGGTTGTTTACCTTTTGTTTTCCGTTGTTGAGTCTTTTTCGCTGTGTTCAGTCGTAGGCTCAATACCCAGTTAAGAACATATTTCTTAATTTCAAAATTGTCTTGTGCTTAGAGTGCCGTGTCGTTCTCCACATTTGTGCAAAACAAGATTTTGTTCTTTCAAAAAACCGTAGGGTTCAACCCGAGTCATGTGGGAACAGTAAAGTCAGAACCCATCTGAAGCTATATACGTTCCAAACTTCGAAGCAAAAAGAAAAGAGGAAGATGTCAGACATCTGAGTTTGTTTCAACTTCTGCAAGTTCCGTCATCGCATCCTATATGTTCAAAATGAGCTGTGTGTTCAAAATTAAAAGACTACTAAGTTATGAGCCGTGTGTTCAAATTGAGCAGTGTTATGTTATGAGCTGCGTGTTCAAAAATTGAAGCATATGAGCTGTGTGTTCAGAATTGCAGTACGTGAGCTGCATGTTCAACATAAAGTATATGAGCTGTGTGCTCAGAATTGAAGTATATGAGCTGTGTGTTCAAAATTGAAGTATGTGAGCTGGGTGTTCAACATAAAGTATATGAGTTGTGTGTTCAGAATTGAAGTATATGAGCTGTGTGTTCAAAATTGAAGTATGTGAGTTACGTGTTCAACATAAAGTATATGAACTGTGTGTTCAGAATTGAAGTATATAAGCTGTGTGTTCAAAATTGAAGTATGTGAGCTGCGTGTTCAACATAAAGTATATGAGTTGTGTGTTCAGAATTGAAGTATATGAGCTGTGTGTTCGAAATTGAAGTATGTGAGCTGCGTGTTCAACATAAAGTATATGAGCTGTGTGTTCAGAATTGAAGTATATGAGCTGTGTGTTCAGAATTGAAGTATGAGAGCTGCGTGTTCAACATAAAGTATATGAGCTGTGTGTTCAGAATTGAAGTATATGAGCTGTGTGTTCAGAATTGAAGTATGTGAGCTGTGTGTTCAACATGAAGTGAATGAGCTGTGAGTTCAGAAGTGAAAATTTATGAGCTTCATGTTCAGAATTAAGAATGAGCTACGTGCAAATGAACATGAATGAGCTGCGCGTTCAGAATTGAAATATGTGAGCTGCGTGTTCAAACTGAAGTAAATGAGCTGTGTGTTCAAAAGTGAAGTGTATGAACTGTGTGTTCAGTATAAGCTGCGTGCAAATGAAATGAATGAGCTGCGTGTTCAGAAGAGAAATGTGTGGGTTGCGTGTTCACAAGTGAAATGTGTGAGCTATGTGTTCAAAGTGGGATGTATAAACTGCGTGCAAATGAAATGAATGAGCTGCGTGTTCAACTTTTAAAAACTGTGGGCTGTGTGTTCACCATCAAGAGTTCGGACTGCGTGTTCAACTTTCAAAAATGGGCTGCGTGTTCAGAAGTTCAAAAGTTTGAGCTGAGTGTTCAACTTTCAACAAGAGTGTGCTGCGTGTTCACATTCAAAATATGGGCTACGTGTTCAGAAATCAAAGTTTGGGCTGCGTGTTCAACTTCTTTCAACAAGTGTGTGCTGCGTGTTCACAATAAAAAAATGGGCTGCGTGTTCAGAAGTTCAAAAGTTTAAGCTGCGTGTTCAACTTTCAACAAATGTGTGCTGCGTGTTCACAATAAAAAAATGGGCTGCGTGTTCAGAAGTTCAAAAGTTTGAGCTGCGTGTTTAACTTTCAACAAATGTGTGCTGCGTGTTCACAATCAAAAAATGGGCTGCGTGTTCAGAAGTTCAAAAGTTTGAGCTGCGTGTTCAACTTTCAACAAGTGTGTGCTGCGTGTTCACAATCAAAAAATGGGCTGCGTGTTCAGAAGTTCAAAAGTTTGGGCTGCGTGTTAAACTCTCAAGAAGTGTGTGTTGCGTGTTCACAATCAAAATATGGGCTGCGTGTTCAGAAATCAAAGTTTGGGCTGCGTGTTCAACTTCTTTCAACTTTCAAAAAATGGGCTGCGTGTTTAGAAGTTCAAAAGTTTGAGCTGCATCTTCAACTTTCAATAAGAGTGTGCTGCGTGTTCACATTCAAAATATGGGCTGCGTGTTCAGAAGTTCAAAAGTTTGAGCTGTGTGTTCAACTTTCAACAAATGTGTGCTACGTGTTCACAATAAAAAAATGGGCTGCATGTTCAGAAATTCAAAAGTTTGGGCTGCGTGTTCAACTTCTTTCAACAAGTGTGTGCTGCGTGTTCACAATCAAAAAATGGGCTGCGTGTTCAGAAGTTCAAAAGTTTGAGCTGCGTGTTCAACTTTCAACAAGTGTGTGCTGCGTGTTCACAATAAAAGATGGGCCGCGTGTTCAGAAATTCAAAAGTTTGAGCTGCGTGTTCAACTTTCAAAAACTGTGAGTTGTGTGTTCACGACAACAAGTTTGAGCTGTGTGTTCAGATTTCAAGAAAATGTGGGTTGCGTGTTCACGACAAAAGTTTGAGCTGTGTGTTCAGGTTTCAAAAATGTGGGCTACATGTTCATGCCAAAAGTTTGAGCTGCGTGTTCAGAAATTCAAGTGCTTGAGCTGTGTGTTCAAAATGCAAACCAAATGCTGCGTTATGGACTGAGTGTTCAGATTGAGCATTGTTATGAGCTGTGTGCCCGAAAATGAGCTGTGTGCCCGAAAATGAGCCGTGTGCCCGAAAATGAGTTGTGTGCCCGAATAAGCTGTATGCCCAAAACAGCCGTGTGCCCAGAAAAACAAAGTGCTGTGTTTTGAGCTGTGTGCCAAATAAACAGAATATTGTGTTGGGAGCCGCGTGCCAAACAAACAAAGTGTTGTGTTGTGAGCTGTGCGCCAAATGAATGGAATGCTATGTCGTAAGCCGTATGCCAAGTCTTGCGTTGTGTATGCATTTTATCGCGCTATCTTGCGCACCTCATTCGCACTGTTTTGTGCATTGCATTCATCGCGCTATTTCACGGATCCCACTGTCTTGTGCTTTGCATATCGCATCGCGCTATCTTGCGCACCTTATCTGCACTTGTTAGTGCATAGCATCGCGTTATCTTGCGCACCTTATCTGTATCGCACTGTTTCGTGCATTCACCCTGCTCGTAATGGTTTGTACACCTTTAGCGTCGCACTATTTTGTACATCTGTTTAGCACTGTTTTGTGCATTCGCTCTGCATCACACTGTCTTGTGCACATTGTATTTTTGTTTCATTCGCACTGTCTTGTGCACTTTCTGGTCTAGGAGACTTTAAATCCTCTAATGGTGTCATTCCTTTGGTGTTTGTCGTGCCCGAACGACTTTCGGCGGTCTAGTATAGCCACCTGTTTGTGTTTACGGTGAGTTCCTAGGAGACCAACTGAGACGGTGGAAACTAGAGTTTGAATGGCTCACGCCTAAAACGCAAAGGTTCGGGATTTCCGAGACTAAAGTCTGGTTTAAATACCCAGGGGTATATCCTCGGCTTGAAATCTGTATGGCAGCCCCATAGATTGAGATAGCATGTGTATGCACCTCAATTCTGGATACTGAACCAACCTAGTCCGTCACCCTGTTGGAGAATAGGAAAAGCTGCAACCATAGTCAGGGAGAAAAGTAGTACCTACAGTTCAACCGAGAAGAAGCAAAAGATCCCCTGCGGCATGAGGCACGATATTGTATGTACGGTTCATTTGAAGCTGGTGCGACCAGATGAACCGGACGGTATTGTATTCTCCGTGTGAGACGTGGTGAGAATTGCATAATTCTCTTGTATCGTTTCTGCATATAATGTAGTTTGGTTGATTTCATTTGCCTGCTTAAACTGTTGCATTCGTTGTGTATGATTGCTTCGCTACGGCTGCCTTTGCATAATCATAAGTTACGTCTGACTTTGTGCATATCATTTTGCATCTTGCCCCCTGCCTGCAGGCATGCCTGCGGGGACATTTCTGTTTGTCTTGCTTGTTTGTCTAAGTCTTCGGCCTTGTCGAAAATGGGTCGTCTCTGGGCTTTGACATTCGCTCCCGTCACTTATGACTTCCGAGTTCTGTCAAAGAGGGGCAACTGTAGACACCCCATTTTTGACCGACCTTAAGACTCAGACATCACCAGTTGAGCGCTCGGTGATATTGCATATCGTGCTCATCCAGAAGTTTCAGAGTCCGGCTGCAAGCCTTGCCTCCAGACTTCCGGACTCTTTCGTGCCTTGCCTCGGTTTGCGAACCAGGCTCTGTTTTCTCTATTTTCTCTTCCCAAAGGGAGGGAGAGGTCTTGTAGACCATCTCTCAGTGGCCGTAGGCTACGTTTCGTGGTTGTAGGCCATTTTTCCCGTTTGGAGCCCGGTTTCCGTTTTTTTCGGAGCCGACGGCCGTGTGCTTCGGTTCGGGACCGCTTAACCACCTCCGTTTGCTCCGGTTTTTGGCATACACCTTATTTCCTCCCTTTTGAGGAACACTGTGGCCTGAGAGACCAACTTCGTGGTCGAATGCCACCTCCGGTGCTTAACAGCCCATTTTTAGGGCCTCGGGCCGCGCGTTTCGGTCCCCGAACCTCCGTTTTGCATCCATTTTGGTTCATTTTTGGTGGAGACCTTATTTTCATAGTTAGGAAGCTTTTAGGAGGGTGGGAGGCCAGCAATTGTTCTGAAAAGCCAGCTTTATTTCTTCATCGCTCTCCGACGCCCGTTTTCCTCACTTGAAAGCCAATGTTGACCACCCCGGGGCCACTTTATTGAACCCTAAACCCCATATTTGTGTTGTACACACCTGGGAGGTGGTCGGCCGGCCCCTTGAACCTTCTGAACCTGGCTGGCCGTGATCCTCTCACCTGGTTACTTACAGCTGCACCCTTTGTTTCCCCCCAGATCCTGTATCCGAGGGGGGTCTTTTAGGGGGGAAATTTGAATTTGATTTTTCCCCCCTTTCCTCCATTCCTTTGCCTATATAACCAGCACCCCCAGCTGCATTTTAGAGGCTTACAAGAATTGGTTTGGAGCTCTTGCATTAAATCTCCCTCTCTCTCTATTCCAACCCTCAAAACCCCTTAAGTTCTACACCATTTACCCTACACCTCATAGCACAAGGCCTCCATCCTCCATTCCAGCAACTTGAGGCTGCTTTCCAGAGGTGAAGAGCTCTCAAAATTGGTCCAAGAGCTGCTAGTCCATTGGTCTACAAGGGTGAGTCCCATTTTCCCTCTTTTGTGCCTTATTTTGCTTTGTATCTAAGCCATACTTGCTAGCATTTTTGGGCTCCGACCCAAACTGTAAATAGTCATATTTTGAGCCCCTTTTCATGTTTGATCAAGGACCTCCTGCTGTTTGAGGTCCCCTACTACCACTTACTTCTTTATCTCTCTTTTAGGCCAATTTTTGCATAGTATTTTAGGCCTATTTGTGAGCTGTTTTGGACTTTTCCATAAACTGTAAAATATCTTGTTTTGAGCCCCTCTTCAACATTGTTGAAGGGATCTTCTCTGTTTGAGGCCTCCTGCTATCACTTGCTTCTTTATCTCTCTCTTAAGACAATTTTTGCATAGTATTTTAGGCCTATTTGTGAGCTGTTTTGGACCTTTCCATAAACTGTAAAATATTTTTTTTTGAGCCCCTCTTCAAAATTGTTGAAAGGATCTCCTCTGTTTGAGAACAGCAGCTGCCACTTGTCTCTTTACCCCTCTTTTAGGCCTTTTCTTGCATGATAGTTTGGCCTTATTTTTGATTATTTTTGTGGCTTGATGTAAACTGTAAAGTGCCCTGTTTTGAGCCCCTATTCAACTTTGTTGAGGGATCTTTGCCATTTGGAGCCAACTGCTGTCCCTTTGTGTTTAATCTCTCTTTTAGGGCCTTTTTTGCATGATAGGTTAGCCCTATTTGCGTTTATTTTTAGGACTTGTTATAAACTGGAAATATGCATGTTTCGGGACTTTCTTGCATCTATCTTCATGCTTCATGATCAAATAATGCATGCTTTGTATAGCTGTAAGTCATTCCATGTGCCTAGTTTCGAATTTCGAGGTTCATTCCATGCATCGGGTGCCATGTTTCCATGTTTCGGGGCTGTTTTGTAGCATATTTCAGCGCTTAAATTCGCATGTTTGCATACCATATTCCATGCCTTGCCATGCCTTGTTAGAGTTGCATGTTATGCTTAGGTTCGGTCCTCGGTTTGCGTGCATGCGTGCGCGTACTTCGAGAGTCTCATTTTCATCTGATGGCCACTAATGTGAGTATGGATGAGGTCCACTCATGTTGGTGTAAGTCCATTATGCATTGTGTGTGCCATTTCATTTCATAGCATTGTGTATGCTAGGTTGTATGTTAGCGCATTGTGTATGCCATGTTACCTCGTGCATCGTGTATGCCATTTCATAGCATTGTGTATGCTAGGTTGCATGTTAGAATTGCATTCATGCATGTCATGCATATTGCATTGTGTTTGGGATAGGAGTTAGCCCGAGCACGGGAAACGAGGGACGTTTCGTACTTCGAGTGACGGAACGTGTCTCAATTCCCAGTCACCTACACTCCGGATTATCCATGATGGAGTTTAGGTCTTGTTGTGTTTATATGTGCATTCATTTCATATTGAGTCGTGCAATTCGACTCCTCGGCCATCATGCATCGATATGCGTGATTGGTGGCACGAGGATCGAGGACTACACTCCCTGAAGAGTAGTCATGCATACATATGTGAAAATACTTTGTCATGCCCCTTTGTTGCTCTCTGTTGCAGCAAATCAGAAATCGACAGCCTTCCGGAGCTTGGCACGCATTCCAAGAACAATTGCAAACAGAGGCAAACCGGGGCATCACAAGGGATTTTCCGACAAAGGCAACCGGAGCATGCATCATTCATCATTCGGAGCAGATTTGAGGCAGTCCCTGGCTTGCATGCCAATTTATTGCTTTCCTAATTTAATTTGTTAATTAATTAGGGTTTTGTACATATTTGGACTGTAATTATTTATTTGGGACTGTATATTATTTATTCGGACCCTCTGCGCGAGGGCAATGTTATAATAAGTGTGCGTGTGCGTGATGTATGTCTTCCAACCCCACATATTTCTCCCTTTTATTTACTCGCTTATGATGGTTAGATTAGGGCATGTTTCAATTAGCATACAGTATGATAGCATGTTTGCATTCATTCATCTGTTTTGCATGCACCGGGCTCGGCACATCATACTAACTGCATTGTATTTTCAATTCCAAGTTGAATACATGCTAGCTGTAGCATTTCATATGCCATGTCTAGAATAGCTGAGCCTGCTATAGTTGCATTTTTGCATGCGTTGCATTAGGCATTTCTGTATAATTGGGATCATGCATGGATTTCTAATTAGCTTCTGTTTTGGCTTGGAGTACTCGGTAAGTTTTATGCTTTAGCATCCTTGCATGCGTGTGAGTGACTGCCATGATAGCATGCTTACCATGAGGCTAATTGCTTATGTGATATATCTGCCTGAATGCCTGTGGGTGAAGGTTGGGTTATTTGAATTGGAACAATTCATCAAATATGTGTTTTAAGCCCACTAAATAGTGGCAAAATCATGTTTTTCTAAGCCCACCCGAGGGTGGCAAATCCACGTCTTAGCCTACTTGCGGGTAGCACCATCAAACCATTTTCAAAATAAATAGACATGAAACGTTTTGTTCCAATTCAAGCGATCCAGTCTATACTTGTATGCTGTGCGCATCACATAGTAAATCTAGGCTAATAACCGGAATAAGAACGCATAAAGTTTTCAAAACTAGATATCATGGTTAGTAGAGGTCGATCTTTGATCGGGCGAGCGGGGGTGCTCACGAAGTGACCTTCCCCAATCGTACCCAAGTTCCCGAGACGAGGCAACTTTGGTGATGACGGACACGTGGCCTTAGGCAACGAGTTAGAGTTTCCTAAATTTTCCAAAATAAAATATTTAGGTGGCGACTCTGTATTTGGCAAAGCAGTCCATGTTTGGCACTTCTTTCAAAAAAATCTATTTTCAAAAATGATTTGCCGGATTTGGACTTTTTGATGATTCATCGGTCTTGCATTGCACTCTGCGAGATTAGATACAGAACCGTGACATTGAGCCCTGAACTGTAGTGAGCCCAATGAACAAAACCCGGGGGGGGGTTGGGTGGGATTTTCCTCCCGGGACATTCGGGGACGTCTACACTAGCATTTGGGTTATTGGGTTGTACTTTTGAGAGCCACTTAATTGAAACATTTTCTTCTCACTTTTGAGAGTAAAGAATAAACGGTTATACTGATTGTTTGGTTTGGAAGCTCATTGTTTTGTGATTTTAGACAAGTTTTTTTAGGTTCACAATAATTGCAGTTTGGTTGTCCAAGATAAAGTTTGGGTTGTCTTTGTAATCACAAAACTCAAAAGTGGCTACAAAAATAATTAGTGGTTAAGCGTGAGGGTGTAATTGCACTGAATTAAAATTTTAGACTGTGTTTGGTTGTAGCTATTTGGAAAGAAAAGGAAAAATATAAGTAAAATTTAACTATATTTTATTCCTATTTAATCTATCTCTTTCCTATTTTTTTATAAATTTCTACATAAATTCATGAATCAAACACATTATTTTTAGAAAAAAATTCAAAAAGCCTACGTTTATATCATGTGTAATATGTGTAATATTCAAAAAATTCAAACACACTTGAATCAAATGTGTAATATGTGTCATTAGGCTTCGTTTATATCATGTATTTGGGTAAGAATTTAAAATGAAAAGGAGAAAATGTGTGTAAAAAGTAAAATGAATACTATATCTTATTTACATCTCACCCACTTATCTTGGTGCTAATGAAGTCTCAAAAAGCCTCCACCTTTATGCTACTAATGTGTCTCTTTGGCATTCATGAATTCAGATTTGGCAAGAGCATTGGCTGCTCCGGATACAGACCATCCAAATGGAACACCAGGCCATAAGAATTATGGGTTGAGTGTTCTTCAGCAACATGTGGCCTTTTTTGACATGGACGACAATGGAATCATTTACCCTTGGAAGACATATACTGGTAATTTCCATGCATTTACTTTGTCATGCTATCATTTGCTTCCTACTGGACCATAACTTCACCTTCACGAAAATAAAATAATGAGGAAAGAAAGACAGAAAATTTGATTTGATTGTTTTTGTGCGTTTTGTCAAGATGAAACTGTTGGTCAAGGGCTATCGCCTTCACTATTCAAGTTTCCCAAGTTTTGTTTTTGGCCATGCCAATATGGTGGCTGGTTGAATCACTCTGCTGCCCAGAAAAATGTCGGGTCACGAGTTGTCTCACACTACGTTTGGATGGGGTGGTTTGGTGAGAAATGATGCAAAAGTGAACTCTTTTCTCATTTTCAATTTATCAATTGTTTATAAATTGAGTGAGAAATGGTGAGAAAGAGAATTTGTTTACTAAGGCTGTGTTTGGAGATTTGGAAATAAAAAAGGGAAAAGATTAGTGAAATGTGAGAAAAATATAATTACATTTCAGACATCTTTCCTCTCTCTTTCCAAATCCCTTCTCAAAATTCATGAACCAAAACAAGTCTGTTTCATTTTTTACCAAAAGTGATGGGATTTAGTGAGAAACAAGTTGATCGTATTTTTACCTAGAGTGATGAGATTTAGTGAGAAACTAGTTGATTGGTTACAAGATTGCCCGAAGAAAGATAAAAATTCCACTCATATCCCCCTCTCTTGATAGTGAAAATATATTTTTTTTCTCATAAATGAGATATCACAATCATTTCTTTTCCTTTCTCACCCTCCAAACGGAGTGTCAATTCTAAATGTCATTGGTTTTATACTTTGAAAGGAAAGTGTAAACATTCCCCTTTTCTTTTTGTTTCTATCGCAGGGCTGCGTGCAATTGGTTTCAACATGATTGCATCTCTTACAATGGCTATTGGTATTAATGGAGCTTTGAGTTACCCTACTCTTCTCGTAAGTTCATACTCTTTTTCTAGGAAATAATAATTTATGTGTTTTGAAACACTACTTATGTAAATATTTTCAAATGTGATCATGTGCCTCATCAAAAAATTAGCTAACTATTTTGGAAAAGAAAGAAGAAAAAACAAAGAAAAAATTGGAGTTTAAAGCTAAATAATCTACATTTGACCTTGATTTTCTTTATTGTCGTTACATTGAGTCACAAGCCATCCAACACATAGCCTGTTTCTAGGTTATATATTAAATAGAAAAAACAATCTGCTCTATCCTGTTCACCGGTAGCTAATATGGAGAAGGATTTTGATTCAAAGCTAAGGATTGAGGGCAATTCTTCCAATGGAGGGAACATACCCAGATCTAAGAGCTTTGAATTGGGTAGTATCTATGGCATTGGTTCTTATTCCAGGATCTCATTTTTCTTCATCATATTTAATTTTTTTACTGTATTTATTATTATTATTATTATTATTATTATTATTATTATTATTATTATTATTGTCATTATTATTATTATTATTATTATTATTATTATTATTATTATTATTATTGTGAATTAATTTGATTTATGTTGATTTATTATGGTGTTTTGATGATTTATGTTCATTAGAGGCTAATTTGAATGTCATGTTTCATCTATCTTTTTAGGATTAGTTTAGATTGTTTATGGGCCATTTAGATTGGGTTTGATACAGTTATTATTAGAATTCCATTTTCTCAAATACACAATTTTTTGAATCAATCTAATACATTTTATTTGAATTCCATTCTCTACAATTAATTCCATTCTCATCTCATTCTCTCTTTCACGGGTCTCTTACGGGTCATTTGTTTATTAAACCCATCCAAGCACCAAGAACTTTGTTCTCCACCCGACATATAACCGGATCTATATTTGAACTGGTAGTTTATTTGGGTTTGGGTTTGTGATTTTCGTTCAACATATAACTGGAGAATCCAGGCAAGTGTATAGTGGGGTTTTAATTGTTGTATGACTTGCATCTATTTCAAAGCATTTAATATTAGCCATACTTGATCTAATAAACGGAATGGAACCACAAGAAGGTATTGGGTCATATATGTAAATGACATTGCAATTCGAACCAATCTTTTTACAACAGACCTATGTTATAAAAAAGTCTTCAGGAACACGTAGATTAATTATTTTCTAGATGAACATTATTAGCTAAAAATACAAAAAATCAATTTTTAACCAACTTTTCAAAACAACTCATAATTATTAGGATTGGTTAGAATAAGTGTACATTAAGTTTAAAGTATTTTCGGGTGCAAAGCCAGTACCAGTGTTTGATTTTGGATTTTTGAATGGATTAATTATTTTTTTGCTGCTCAATCACTCTGTAGCAGAGCGCGTCCCAGACACGCTAATTTAGCTTCGTATCCAGGTAATCGTCTATTTACTTATAGGCTTTTCTTTTTCTTTTTCTTTTTCTTCTTTTCTTTTATTTTTATTTTTATTTTTTTTTCTTATATTAATTATAAGTATTTATTAAAGTTTGGTAGGCTTATATGCCACCAATCTGGGTTCCATTTTTTTTAAAAAAAAATTTGGTGGGTTTGGATTCGGATCAGCATTCTTTATTTGTTTATTTATTTTTAAATTGAATGTCTAGATCTAGGGAATCACTATCCTCAATTGGGATAGTAATCCCATTATTTAATGTTAATGTTAATGTTATCATACACTTGAGCCACACCAAATTACAGAAATATCCACCAATCCCATTTTGATTTATGGGTGGAAAATTGGTGGGTTTGGCGTTTTCCACCCATAAATCACAATACCGGCCCGAAAGTAAACCTCCCCTCTCTCTCTCTAAAATGTGGATTGGATTATCATATTATATAACGCTCTTTGCAACCTATTAAGTTTTTTGGGTTTGTAACGGAGGATTCATATCTTGCTGCTGAAAAGAAATCAGGCGATCCAACTGACAGAGGTATTAAAAAATAAAAATAGAACATTTCTGATTACTCTCAGACTGTTTCCAAAGGCCTAATTTACTCTTTGCTCCTATCAAATTTTGTACCTTCTTTTAATTTTATTAGTTATGTCATGAATTGTAAACTCTTCTTAATTCCTCAATTTCACGTATACAATCTCATCCCTCAAAGAGAGAGAGAGAGAGAGAGAGAGAGAGAGAGAGAGAGAGAGAGAGAGAGAGAGAATTTTTCAATGCTATCCATGAATTTTTAAATCAAGCTTTTGTGCCTAGGGTTTTAAAAGTTACAAAAACATATTGTAGATTGAAATTGATGTGATAACTGACCAGTCGATGTTGGAACTTGCAAGTATATATATTTGGTTTCTGTTTTTCAATTTCCTTTTGTCGCTGTTGTATTCGGTCGAACTTGCACTCACAAGGTAATTTCAGTATTCTCTCATCTCCTCTTTTGAACTCGGCTGTTGTATGGCTGACGGCTATTTTTGTTTTTGGCTGGGTTTGTTTGTCGTGTATTACTTGGGACATAACAAGCATCTTTTATGGTTGTTTAACTTCGACTCAACCAAGAGATCATCAGTTACACTTTGAGGAGAATCGATGGTCGTCACAAATCTAAGAAGTGTGACTCTGCCATTTGGCATGTATTACACTACTCTGCCTTTTCCTAATTTAACCTCTCAGGTTTGTTTAATTTAATCTACTATATTGTGCCATTTATTTTGAATCCTTTAATGGCTTACTCTCTGTTTTACCTATTTTGTACATTTAATTAAGGTGTGAATTGTTTTGTTAATGTAATGTAAATAGAAATGAGGGTATACTGAGTGACCCCAAGGGGGTCAAATGCTTCATGTGTTATGTTTTGTTGATATGAAAATGTAATTATAGGTAGAGAAAGAAGGTGAGAGAGAGTTTGTCAGTGGATCACAATGTTTTATTGATTTTGCAATGAAATGATAGAAGAGATGAGTTTTTTAAAAGGAGAGTTTTCTTTTTCAATGACTTACTGTTTGATTGATTTTGAAGGGTACACATTAGGAAATGATAGTTTCAAAATATGTGTTTTCTTTTGTTGATATCAAAAGATAATTATAGATAGAGAAAGAAGGTGAGAGAGAGTTTGTCAATGGATCACAATGTTTTATTGAGTTTGTCATTGTTAACTTAGTTTTAGTTGCCAAATCCTTGGACACATTATTTGGAGTTTGGATTTACAGAAAAACAAGAAGCATGAAGGGAGAAGTGGAGATGAAAATGGGAACATGGTGGATACATCTATTTTGGATTGGAAGAATTAGTTTCTGCTTGCTGAGATGGAAATTGTCATTACTCAATTTCATTTTGCAAGTTCTGATTTGAATTTCTTAAATAAAATAAGTTTTGAATTTTGGATTTGATTGTTTTGGCCATGAGCACCTTATTACAAACTGTCATAGGTTGCTTCTTTTTTTCCTAAATTTCAGTTTGTTTCTTTCCGCCATTTTCATGTTGTGTTGTGTCTTTTTGTTGTAGGTCATCAATTTATGGGTTTTCGATATAATCGAAGGTATAAGCTCTAAGCGATTTTTTTGTTTTTTATTATATCTGTTTCATTACTCAAAATTGTAAAAAATTTATTTTTTTGGGGTATATTACGTATTGTGTCTTTTGTTGGATTTTTTGGTATTTTGTGCTTTTTTTTTTCCCTCCACCTCTCTCCTCCTCTTCTCTCCTTAATCTTTCTTTCTTTTGAATTTATTTGGGTTTTTGGTTTATATCCATTTAATTTACAAAGAAACTATAAATTGCAAACGTTTTTTTCCCTTCCCCGTCTCTATCACATTTGTTTTAATCCCCAGTGGAATAAAAGCTAACAAAATCATAGTGTATTGCTTTTGTTGTCCCATTGTTCTTCCTACATGTGAACTCATTTTTTTCAAAATATGATTCAATTGGTAAGAGAAAATATGGTGCTTATTTTTTATCAAGTGCGTTAGAGAAGATAGTAAAAGTAGATGAGGAAAAAAGGTGAAGAACATGGGAGCAGGTACCACAAGAATTAGCATATTTTTTAGCAGTTAGAAAGTTCATTGCTTACTATGTGACGTGATTTGGACATAGCCAAGCATTAGTTATTTTTTATTTGAAAATGACTTTAATCCATCTGACTTATTCTTTTCGAATCCTTTTAATTTGGCTATTTTTTAGGGATTTTTATTTTTATTTTTTATAGAGAGTAAATTTCACCATTTAAGTGGTCTTTATATGGGAGTGCTTTGTGGTTAAAAAAATTATAGCAATGCATTTTTTTTCCTCTATTTTTCTCACTATATTTTGGGTTTATAATTTGCAAAGAACTGTTAAAATGTGATTGACAGTAGTAGTACTAGGAGGTGTACATTGTTTGGTGAGATTGTAGAGCACTAACTAATGTGCATTTTAATTTTAATTTTTTTGAATCACAGAGTATTGGTTGGTGTCCATTTTAATTTCAATATTTTTATATTGCAGAGTATTGGTTGGTGCGCATTGTTTGGTGTTTAATTTTAATTTTTGTGGGATTGCAAAACACTTGCTGGTGTGCTTTATCTGGTGTTTAGTAATTTTTTTTTTTTTTGGGATTATAAAACGTTAACATGTGTACAATAGCTTTGGTTTGTGTGCTTTGTTTAGCAGGCGATATACACTTCAGTGTTGATGTGAAGCTTACACTTTGGTTTTTGTCTATAATAAAATTAAAATATATTCTTAAGTTTTATTAGGCGTGCCTTCAGGCACGGGCTATCAATAAAGTTTTATATTCTTAAGTTTTATTGGGTGTGTTTATAATAAAGTTTTATTTTTTCACTTTTCTCTATCCTCACTTAATAACTAGCATGTTATCAATCACCTACAAAGCATACAAACTAACTAATCCCTTTTTCTTTTCTTTTTTTTAGTAGGCAGATCAATTAATTGGTTTGAGGCAAAGGTGGTGTTGGGTATGAGGTGAGGAAAAGCCGTGAATTTCATGTAATGATTTTTTGAAATGGTTTAGATTTTAGAAACCTATCTTCATGTAATGATTTTTTAAAATGGGTTAGATTTAAATGTGTTTTTAAATGGTTTTGATTTCAAAAATATGAAAATGATAAATGAACCAACGCGATTATTATAATGGGTTTCTAAATGAGTTTCTAAAATCAATTTTCATGTACTGATTTTCGGAAACTTATCTTTATTTTGTTTAATTTAGTTCCCCTAAGTAACTATTCTATTTATATCATTTGGAGTATTAATTATGTTTTTCTCATTCTCTTTCTAACTGTTCCGTTTCATTCAGTTTCATTCTTTCTTTCATTTGTCAATTGTGGTAAGTATCTTTTATCAGTATTTGGTTGTTATCTTTGTTTAAAAAAATAGTACAGTTAATTTTATTTAATGAACCTTAGGTTTAATTTTAGTTAGCTTTGTCCATTAACATTGATTTCAAGTTTGATTCTTTTTTGTTGCCTACTAATTGTTATACATAATGCTTCAACTAGAAAATGAGATATGCATTACTACATGGATAGAAATTCAAAGGAGTATGATCATCCAAAAAAGGATCTTCACACAAGGTAAGCTTTAATTGTTTTAAAATTTAATTCTGTTTGATTTTACAACTTTCAAAAATTCTTCTTCCTTATAACAAGACTCTTAGTCTTAATAAAATTTGAGTTTAATTATTCGCTCCCCTTACAAAATTTGAGTTTAATTCTATTTGGCGGTTTGTATGATTTATTTGCTTTTCTATTCATTTGTTTACTTTAGTAATGGATACATATGTCTATTCTCACTTCATCATTGAATGACATAATTCAGTTGACCATAATAGGTATGTTTAATTCTTCTTAATTCATAGTTATTAATTTTTGTATTTCTCATATGTATTTTGATGCGATTTTTCATGTTACAGTTTCTTTTGATGCAATTATTCTTCATTACAATTTCTTCCGATTTCTCATATGTATTTTGATGTAAGTTTTCAAAGCTATTGGTTTTTTAAAGCGGATTTAAACGAGTGATTTTATTGCAGGTGACTGATCCATATTAGAAACGTTGGGTTACGTTGCTTCTACATGTGTGTCGTTGGTTGGCTCTCTCATTCTAAACAAAATGATTAATATTTTTTTTTTGGTTAGCTAGGATGATTGTTTTGTACCAAAATGTTCATTGACCTTTATTTGAAGGCATTGAAATTTGATAAAGCAAAAACGATACTAATTCAATAATGTTTTTTTTATTGAAAGTTATCCCATTCTAACTTGCTATAGCGTATTTATGTGTTATTTTGACGTGGATAAAAATCTAAAATTTGTTATTTGGACTTTAAGTTTAGCAAATATTTCTAGATTCTTTGCTTGTGTTACATTGAAATATATAATTCATTTTTTGGACTTTAATTTTAAAATTTGTTATTTGAAATTCATAAATGTTTTCGTTAATTCAATGTGTAGAAACAATTTCAGTTTCTTATAGGTAAAGTTTTAAATCTGAGTAATATTATCATTTTGAATTGATTTATTACCACTAAGTTTCGTAGCACGTGATATTAAAAAAATTGTTGTCAGTGCCTTCCGGCACGGATTATCTCTAATTATATTATAAGCAGAAACTATCAACTCATCCTAAAATATGTTTTTATTCACACACAATCATCACATCAGCATTTTATGTCAATTTTCTTAATGGTGAGTAATGGGAGGATTACATTGGCCACATTTGATTTGATTTTTAAAATTTTGTTTTAGAATTTATTTTAAAAAAATAAAAAATAATTTGGTGAAAGAAATTTTAAAAAAAAAATCAAAACACTAAGTATCATTTTTGTATAATTTTATCTTTTGAAAGGTTATAAATACTTTTTAAAAATTTAAAAAATATCTTGTTGATATTTAATTTTATAAAATTAGTTTCAATTTTTTTTTCAGGAAAAAAAATAATATTTTTTTTAAAGAAAACCTAACATGGCCATTAAAATAAGGATTGAAATTTAAAAACTTAATTATTTTAATTAAAAAATGAGAGTTTAAAATAAAATTTGAATAATTGTCCCAGCACGCGAGGCCAATTATTGGTCAAGGAATTAAAAATTTTGCACGAGAGAGTGAACTTTCATTTTCAAAAATAAAAAAAATTAAGATTCCGTTCTATATTCTACGTGATATGTTTTATAATTTTATTAGTTATGTATTCACTATTTTCTATTTTTTTCAATATTATTATATAAAATAATTTCTATTATCTTATAGACAAACAGTCTAATTAAAATTTTTGAAACTGAATAATTCCTATAAAAAGAAAAAAAAAAATGACAGGAAATGGGGAAAGCGATTGATTCGTATAATATTTGAGTTTTTGAAAACAATAATGATTCATCCCACTAATTTGGGAGTACTAATGGATCACTAATGAGGTGGAAATTCAAAAAAAAAAAAACACAAGAGCAAAACATCCCATCATGGGAGATCCACACCACTTTAAAGCTATTAATGTTTCTTTTTTTAGTGGTCTCACTCATTTTTGTTTTCAAAACGTGTTTTGCAGCCACAAAATCAACGGTGGTGATCATTTGGTTGTAAGCCACTTGTATGTCGCTTTTAATTACTTTGGTTTGGTCCCCGTATTGGTTTGGTCCCCGTATTTGTAAAGTTGATTATTTTAATTTTTGAATATTTTAGTATATTGTAATAATTATATTTGAGAAAAATGTTAGATTTTTTTGTAATTAGATATGATATTTGTGAAAGAAAAAGTTAAATAATTATGTATTTGATGTGATATTTTATTTTATTAATTATTCTAACTTATTTTGTATTTTAACCCAAAAATTCCAAAAAGTGGCTTTCCAAACACCTTATATTTTATAATTTTCCATTTATTGACTACAGAATTATGGTTGTGATTTAAGTCTATTTTGGGTTGTTTTTGTTATGACTTATTTATTTATTATAAAAAGATATATAAAAATATAAAAAAATGATATGACCTAAATAAGTTAGTATGCAACTAATTTCCGATGTTGCCAAATGAGCCAAACCAATATGTTAGTTAAAAAGTTATTACAAAAGTCTTTTCATTTTCTGAATTGCCTGGTCTGCTCTGTTAGGGGTTCTGCTGTAGTTGTGTGGTGTGTGCTATAGTTGTGTGATGAGGGCCATGGTTGGATAATATGGCTAGTGTGCTATAGTTGTGTGGCTGGTGTACCTATTCTGCATCTGCTTGAGGATTCTGCTTCTGTCCCAGAACTAGTAAGGCTGGTTATTTGTTTCCATCAGATAGGGAAGGCAAAATAGAGTTAAAACTGCTGAGGATTATGTTTGAGAATTCTGTTCCTGTGATCATCTGGCTGATTCATTGTTTTGAACTAGTAATGGGTAATAACTTCTATGATTTTGCGTCTGTGATCTGCTGCTTTTGGAAAGCAAAGCTTCTCAACTGAGGTTGCTGCTGTCAATTTTTGGAAAGCAAAGCTTGGCTGCTGCTGTGTATTTATTTCTGGCTGTTTTGCTTCTGTTGTTGTCTTTTTTCTTCCTCTCTTTTGTTGGTTCCTCACCAATTGGCGCTTGGTGCTTTTTAGCCCAAACCTCCTCTTTATTGATGTAATTTTTCACTCCTTGTTGGTTTCACCAATAAAGATTTTCTTCACCAATAAAATAAAAAAAAAGTCATTTTTTTCTATTTTTTTACGTCATTTTATAAAAAGTTGGTAAAGTTTTTTTAAAAAGTCAATGTAAATTTTTTTAAAAAGTCAATTTTCAAGCTTGGTTTGACAATATCACTTTTTAACCTAAAAGCTAAAAAATTATTAAAAAAGTTAAAAATCCAACAAATTATACACAAAAGTCAAAGATTATAATTTCTCTATATTTTTTGTACATCTTTTTGTAAAAAAGTCAAAATTCATTCCAAACATACTTTTTTTTTACCTCATATTTTAGCAAAAAAATTTAAAATTTACTAAAATAATCTGTTCCCAAATGAAACCGAATCAATCATATTTTTTTAGACAAATGCAATAAAATGAGAAATTATAATTATTGAATCGAATTATTTTTTTATGAATGATATACGGAGGGCCCTACAAAATAAACAACTTGGATCATCGAAATAAAACTCATAATAAGCTCTATGAACACCTCAAGTTTTGTAAAACTCAAATTTAAATTTGAGAGAAGTCCAACCTTACTAAATATATAATAAAAAAAGGAAAATTAACAAATTAGTGTAGTTGTTGAAATTGTTTTTCAATTAATGATAAAGTTTATAAACTTTAATTATTAAATTCATAAATTTTTCCATGTATATATAATTATTTTTAAAAAGTACACCTAATTTGTAATTTTACTAATAAAAAAATCGTAACGAGTAATGCTAGAGACATACATTTGAGACTCTCAAATATATCCATAATGATATAGTAAGGAAGTAAAGCCCCACTTGATGTGGCAAGGAAGTAGAATCTTACTTAATTGAGTATGCGACAAATCAAAAGTTGACACTTATCATTTCATGACATTGTGGGTGAAATTGTGGGGATTTTTGCATTGATTTCAAGTTATTTCTACCTAATATAAGTTATAAGTAAAAATTACGCTAAATAATTTGGTAAAGACTCTCAAAATGAAAACATATAAAAAATTTTAGATAAATTGTGACAAACAACCTGTATAAGTAATTATTCTGGTCCTAAATAATGCATGTAATTTCTTTAAAATATAATTTTCATTAATAATAATAATAATTATTATTATTATTATTATTTTATGAAGGAAAGGAGAAGGGCAGATAGTAAGAATGGTGGATAGGCACCTGCTCCACGCACATGTTGGCTCAAAAAACTCACATGCTCCCTACAAGTAGTAAACCCATACGTGGCCTCTTTTTTCTATTCTTCAGCATTTGCTTTTTTGTTTTTGTTTTTTAAGAAAAAAACAATCATTGTATTAAACACTGTTTAAATAGCCATGGTTTAAAAAGGGTAACATGTTTGTGTTAGTCTTGTGCTCCCCTAAGAGCATCATAACTTCATCATCAGAATCTTCTCTCTCTCTCTCCTTCTCTAATTCTCTCTGTCAATCTTTCTCCGGCCAGCATAGCCGCCCGCTCTGGCATAGCTGATCGGTTGATATCTCGTTTGACGACAAAGACGGAGAAATTAGAAAGTGAATAATAAAAGAGATGGGAAGGGCTCCATGTTGTTCCAAGGTTGGGTTGCATAGAGGTCCATGGACTGCTAGAGAGGATGCATTGCTCACCAAGTATATTCAGCTTCATGGTGAAGGCAATTGGAGATCTTTGCCTAAAAAAGCTGGTAATTCACTCACTAACACCATTCTTTCTAGCTTGCTTTTCTTCTCTTTTTTCATTTCAAGCTTGTCTTAATAGATACATAATAAATATCATTAAAAAAAAAGAAAAACAAAACAAAAGTCGAGTTAATTTTCACCCTAAAGTAGGGTTTAGCTAGCACACCAATGTATGGTTTAGAGTATGCAGCCTTACTCTCATTTCGGGGAGTTTATTTATATTCGTAATTTGAACTTTTCTCACCAGGAACTCTATCAGCTAGTCCTATTGTTTGTTAAGGATATAAATAATTAAGTTGTTCATCTTTTCTAATAACTTAAGTTTTTTAATTAAGTCATGATAAAAAAAATAATAAATAAATAAATAAAAATTAATATGGTATCAGATCAAGTAGTAAATTTTGGGCACAAATTTCACCATTGTTCAATAATTATAATAATTGCAAGTGTTTCTCACTTAGAAAAAAAAAAACGTACTACAAAAAAAACAAATTGGTTTTTTGGTTTTTTTTTTTTAGTTTTTTTTCACTAAAAGACAAATTGGTTACAAAAAAAAAAAAAAAAAAATCTAAACAGCATATCACATTAAACCCTATAATCATTTTATTTTTTCTCTCACAAACATCACATCCAACCATAAAAAACCCAACTATCTTCCCAAACACAAAAAAAAATTTCTCCAATAATATCCTACAACTAAAAAACTTACAAAAAAATTCACTTCCCAAACACCTACATAAGAGAGTGTGTTGATTATAGGAGGAACTATATGAAGGTGAGAGAAGGGGAAAAAAAAAATTACCAACACTTGAGGTGCAAACTGTTCCACCTCTCATGTGTTGGTATTTTTTTTTCCTTCTCCCACTTATATATGATTTTCCTTTGATAATATGAATAATTATTTTTTTGACTTTTTTGCTAAAATATAATGTTAAAAAAAATTAGTATGTTTAGAATGATTTTTTAATTTTTTACGAAAAGATGTGCAAAAAATAGAGGTGCAAAAAATAGAGGAAAAAAAATAAAATTTTGACTTTTTAATATAAGTTATTGATTTTTTAATTTTTTTAATAACTTTTTAACTAAAATTATCTTTCTAGATGATGTTTAAGTGGGCCAAACCACTTGAGCTTTTAGATTATGGGTGAGGGTTAACAATACAACAGTGTTGGACAAACTGCCCTTGACATGCATATATATTATATATGTACAAATATATAGTTGCTTTGTGGGTTTTTTTTAGAGTCATGTTTAGAGACACGTATTTCAATATGACTTATATATAGACTTTTTTTTCTCTCTCTCTTATTGGTGCACGAAGGTCTACTAAGATGTGGAAAGAGTTGCAGGCTAAGATGGATGAACTATCTAAGACCTGATATCAAGAGAGGGAACATCTCCCCTGATGAGGATGACCTAATTATCAAAATGCATGCTCTTCTTGGCAACCGATGGTCTCTTATCGCAGGAAGACTACCGGGTCGAACTGATAACGAGATTAAGAACTATTGGAACACCCATCTCAGCAAAAGACTCTTAAGCCAAGGAACCGACCCGAATACCCACAAAAAAATATCAGATCCTCACCTAAAAGAACCAAAGAAGAGAAGGAGCAACAGCAAAAAGCAAAAAAACAAGTCCAAATCCAATGTTGTAGTGATTGAAAAGCTCAAAGTTCATAACCCAAAGCCCACTAGGATCAAGTCCTTGAGTTCCTTCTCAATGTCAAGGAATGGTAGTTTTGGTTGGACAATTAGTGGCGGTTCTTCATCAAGTCATGAGGGAGACCACAGAGGATCATTACTTGTTGGTACAGAAGTCGTGCATGTTCCATGGTCTGATTTCAAAGATGATGTGAATCATGAAAATAGGGTTGGCTTTCTTGTTGGTGATGATCATCAAGATCGCGATCTAGTCAACGGTTCGGACCTCGAATGCCATTCTCAATTGTTGCCAATGTCTGATCACACTCTAGAGAAGCTCTATGAGGAGTACCTACAACTTCTCAAGGCAGAAGATGATGTCCAAGTTCAGTTGGATTCCTTTGCTGAATCTTTGCTGATATGAACAAAGGTCTAAATCACCGTAACGGTATCGATCGCGGAGTATCGGTATCGGTAGTATCGATCAGTACGTATCAGGTATCAAGCGTCGCAACTGTGAAATTTCAAAAATCATTAACAATCCATCTGAAACTCAATTTTATGCATTTTTTGGACTCCTTTAGCCTGAATTTATCACATTTTAATCAAAGTTTTGATATGTAAAGATACTTTTGACTAATTTTCAACTAAATGATATGTATTTATTTTAGTCTCAAGTTTTTATTTGGTACTAATACAATACTAACCTCCACCTCTCATCATAATGTTAGATAATTTTTCAAACAAAATGATTACATGGGAAAAATATGATTTAGAATTCGGTGCATATAATGTTGGACTCTGCAAAGAAACTAATCAACACATAGGAGACTAAAATAGAAAAACAAAGTGGGACATCAAATATAAAGGTTGATGGGGGATCTGCAGAGCTTTGCTTCAATATATATAAATACTCCAAATATATACATAAATATTTAAACAATCATAAATATATATTAAAATATATCCCATTCCCATCCCATACCATAATATAAATAAAAAAATAACCATAGGAAAAAAAAAATTATAAACCGAACACAACAACTTAACAAGCAAAAGCATCACTTATTCAGCCAAAAGAAAAAACAGAGCATGACAAATACAAACAGAGTGTGAGAGAAGTTCTCAGAGAACAAACCTTTGTTCAATTACAAACAGACTTAATCAACGTAAATTCACCCTATAGAGTCTTGTAGTTACAAATAGAATTTCTCTGACAAACCTTTGCTCAATAGGTGATCATAGGTGATCATATAAATTCACCTTTGATCATACAAACCTTTGTAATTGAGTCTATAGGTGATCATATAAATTCACCCACAGAACAAACCTTTTCTTAGTGAAGTTCTCCAAAGTCCATACAAACAGCCTCAAAACAGAGCAGTGTAGCTCTCAGAGAACAAACTTTCAACGAAGAAGCTTGAAATCGGTAAGAGAACAAATCTTTGCTCAATTATTTTTGCAGGTGCTTCACTTCATTTCTATACCGGTATCGGAACTGTATTGCTCACGTATCGGATTCAGACCGCTACGGACGCGAAATTCATTCTCACCGGTATACCGGTGAGTATCCGATTCGAGACTCCAATTTTCCAGTACGAACAAGCCGGTATGGCACGTACCGGCCGATATTTAGAATCTTGGATATGCACCAAAAAAACAAACTAATAATAGTTTTTAATGTTATGAAGAGGAAATGTATGAACCTTAGCTTTCACAAGCTTACCTTCCTCATCAACTTAGTTTGGAACCATGGTTAATATGTGATGATAATAATGTATTAATGTTGTAACAATAGTGGCTTAATAGTAAATTGTAATACGTGGAATACACGGTTATTTGTATAGAAAAATGCTATCTACTTAGAATTTTTTTATCTTAAAAGTTCTTTTAAAAGAGAGATAGATGGCGTAAATTTAGAATTGATGTAATGTAAGTTATATTTAAAATGAATATGATCCATAAATATATTTTTACGATAATTCTTTTGGACATATATTATTTTACATGGTAATAATTAGCATACATCATCTCGAGCTCTTTGAAAACTGTCTCTCTATCTAGACATCTTGCTCTCAATTCGAAGAACCTTTCAATGTTATCTGAGAACCTTTCAATGTCATCTCTAAGTACTAAACCTGCTGGACTGTTCGAAGATATTAAAATCCCGACTAATCTTTCTTTGGAGATTTTGGACTACGAATTTCTTTTGTGTCACGTTGCTACTGACTCTATTTTAGAATGGTATTTTTAGAATTATGAAAAATGAGTTGCAAGTAAAAATTTTATACAAAAAATATCTATGAATGATATGAAAATGGCACATTTGAAATAATAAACCACTTTGATGAGTTTTTTTTTTTTTTTAATGAATATAGATATAAATTTTTCGTATCATTTTGTATAAATAAATATTATTATTTTATTTGTATTACTGACTGCAAGCCATACTCTTTCCCCATGGCTCTTAAATCTACTCCCTCTTCTCCCAATGATAATTTACCTTGTTCCAATTCTTCTCTCTACAGAAGTATTGTCGGAGGTCTTCAATACCTCACCATCACCAGACTAGATCTTGCTTTTGCTGTGAATTTTGCTTGTCAATTTATGCACCAACCACTTGTTCGACATTTTGTGATGGTCAAAAGGCTTCTCAGATATCTGAAAGGCACCCTTGGTTATGGTCTTCAATTTAGTCCTAGTCCTCTTACACTGCATGCTTTTTCAGACTCTGATTGGACTAAATTCTCTAGATAGAAGATCAACTACTGGGTTTTGTGTTTTTCTTGATCCAAATTTGGTGTCATGGTCTGCTAAAAAACAGCCTTCTATGGCTAGATCCTCTATTGAAGTTGAGTATAGGGCATTGGCTCACACTGCTACTAAGTTAAGCTGGCTTGGTATGCTTCTTTCTGACCTGCATGTTCCTTGTTCTTCTCCTACATTGTGGTGTGATAATATCTCTGTTATCTCTCTGTCTTCCAATCCTGTTTTTCATGCCAAAACCAAACACATAGAGGTCGATTATCACTATGTCAGAAAAAAGGTAGCTGCTAAACAGCTCACCATTTGTCATATCCCTACTTTTGATCAGGTGGCAGATTTTTTCACCAAGCCTCTGTTTATTTCCCGCTTTAATTACCTCCAATCCAAGCTTATGATTTTTTCCTCTCCCATCAGCTTGAGGGGCCATGATAATGTATCTGCAGAAGCTGCAGAAGCTCAGCACACATCTGCAAAAGAAGCTCAGTCCACACATACTAGCTCATGTGAGCTGACCAAGGCAAAGCTACAGTTGAAACCGCAACTACATCTCACCAAATCAGTTAGAGCTGCTGTAGGTCATAGTGCAGTTGTTTACATGTAGTGGTTTGTTAGTTAAGAAGTTGTTGTGTTAACTGTACCTTAGTTAGTTTAGTTACTAGAGTTACTAATGGTTGTATATAAATATCACTGTCTTAGAAGATATTTTTGTTAAGTTGAATAAGATTCATTTTCTCATCAATTTTTTGTCAAATTAGTTTATATTTTATTAAATTGATGATTTTGCCTTTGAAATTAAGCAATTGTATCTTCAATTGTCCTTATTTAGAATAAGATTCAAAATTTAAGATCAAATGTGTCACAATTAAAAAATTAATAACTAAAATAATGTAAATACTAAACTATAGAGACTGTTAGCGTAGTTCACTTTTAATCTCATTATTTTCTAAACCAAATCGTGTACAGTTGTACTTTGGAGGCCAGAGGTCAAGCATATTAAATGCTTAGATTGCTTATTTATCACTAATTATAAGGGTTGTATTAATTAAGTTGTTTATTTCTAGTCATCATGAATTTATGTGTGACCATTGTTGCAGTTAAAAATGTGTTGTTAGATTATAATTGTCCAGTTTAATATAAAAATAGTATTACATATATCAATTAGCGTACTAACTAGTGTATCAATACTAGTTATGATATTATTATTGACTCCGGTCATTATCCAAATTATAAATATCAAAAATATTTTAAATTATGTCACATCATCAATTGGTACACTGGTTAATGTACTAATTGGTGTATATAACATTACTCTTAATATAATTTGTAATTAATTTTACTATTATTTTTTAGATATGATGAATTATATATTTACACATATCATTGGTCGTGTGAATGGGAGATTAAAAAAGAGAAAAAAAACAATTCAATGTATGTAAAAATAACTTCAAACAAATGGTACAGTTTATAAATTTTAATGATGAAAGTCATAAATTGTTTCATGAATTAGTAATTATTTTTAAAAAAATATCACTAATGTGTAATTTTTTCTTTAAAAAATTGTTAAATTCATCCGGGAGGACACATCTTTTCCTAATATCAATTACTCCATGTAGAGGCCAATTTTGTTTATACACATAAAAATGTGTAAACAAAATACACTTTTAATTTAATTTAAATAGTAGAATTCTTATTTTAAACGAATATATTATATTATAAGCGGAAACTATCAACTCATCATAAAATATGTTTTTGTTCACACAATCATCACATCAGCATTTTATGTCAATTTTCTTAATGGTGAGTAATGGGAGGATTACATTGGCCACATTTGATTTGATTTTTAAAATTTTGTTTTAGAATTTTTTTTTTAAAAAAATAAAAATTAATTTGGTGAAAGAAATCTAAAAAAAAAAATCAAAACACTAAGTATCATTTTTGTATAATTTTATCTTTTGAAAGGTTATAAATACTTTTTAAAATTTTTAAAAATATCTTGTTGATATTTATTTTTATAAAATTAGTTTCAATTTTTTTTTTCAGGAAAAAAAAATAATATTTTTTTTAAAGCAAACCTAACATGGTCATTAAAATAAGGATTGAAATTTAAATTAAACTTAATTATTTTAATTAAAAAATGAGTGTTTAAAATAAAATTTGAATAATTGTCCCAGCACGCGAGGCCAATTATTGGTCAAGGAATTAAAAATTTTGCACGAGAGAGTGAACTTTCATTTTCACAAAATAAAAAAATTAAGATTCCGTTCTACATTCTACGTGATATGTTTTATAATTTTATTAGTTATGTATTCACTATTTTCTATTTTTTTCAATATTATTATATAAAATAATAACTATTATCTTATAGACACACAGTCTAATTAAAATTTTTGAAACTGAATAATTCCTAAAAAAAGAAAAAAAAAATGACAGAAATGGTGAAAGCGATCGATTCGTATACAATTTGAGTTTTTGAAAACAACAATGATTCATCCCACTAATTTAGGATCACTAATGGATCACTAATGAGGTAGAAATTCAAAAAAAAAAAACACAAGAGCAAAACATCCCATTATGTGAGACTCACACCATTTTAGAGCTATTAGTGTTCCTCTTTTTAGTGATCCCACTCATTTTTGTTTTCAAAACGTGTTTTGCAGCCACAAAATCAACGGTGGTGATCATTTGGTTGTAAGCCACTTGTATGCCGCTTTTAATTACTTTGGTTTGGTCCCCGTATTGGTTTGGTCCCTGTATTTAGAAAGTTGCCTATTTTAATTTTTGAATATTTTAGTATATTGTAATAATTATATTTGAGAAAAATATTAGATTTTTTGTAATTAGATATAATATTTGCGAAAGAAAAAGTTAAATAATTATATATTTGATGTGATATTTTATTTTATTAATTATTCTAACTTATTTTTGTATTTTAACCCAAAAATTCCAAAAAGTGGCTTTCCAAACACCTCATATTTTATAATTTTCCCTTTATTGACTACAGAATAATGGTTGTGATTTAAGTCTATTTTGGGTTATTTTTGTTATGACTTATTTATTTATTATAAAAAGATATATAAAAAAATGATATGACCTAAATAAGTTAGTATGCAACTTATTTCCGTTGTTGCCAAATGAGCCAAACCAATATGTTAGTTAAAAAGTAATTACAAAAGTCTTTTCATTTTCTGAATTGTCTGGTCTGCTCTGTTAGGGGTTCTGCTGTAGTTGTGTGGTGTGTGATGAGGGCCATGGTTGGATAGTATGGCTGGTGTGCTATAGTTGTGTGGCTGGTGTACTTATTCTGCATCTGCTTGAGGATTCTGTTTCTGCCCCAGAACTAATAAGGCTGGTTTTTTGTTTCCATCAGATAGGGAAGGCAAAATAAAGTTAAAACTGCTGAGGATTATGTTTGAGGATTCTGTTTCTGTGATCATCTGGCTGGTTTATTGTTTTAAACTAGTAATGGGTTATAACTTCTGTGATTTTGCTTCTGTGATCTGCTGCTTTTGGAAAGCAAAGCTTCTCAACTGAGGCTGCTGCTGTCAATTTTTGGAAAGCAAAGCTTGGCTGCTGCTGTGTATTTATTTCTGGGTGTTTTGCTTCTGTTGTAGTCTTTTTTCTTCCTCTCTTCTGTTAGTTACTGACCAACTGGCCCTTGGTGCTTTTTAGCCTCAAACTCTTCTTTATTGATGCAATCTTTCACTCCTTGTTGATTTTATCAATAAAGATTTTCTTTGCAGATCACAAAAAAAAAAAAAAAAAAACAAGTCATTTCATTTTTCTATTTTTTTGTACGTCATTTTATAACAAGTTGGTAAAAATTTTTAAAAAGTCAATGTAAAACTTTTTAAAAAGTAAATTTTCAAGTTTAGTTTGACAATATCACTTTTTAACTTAAAAGTCAAAAAATTATTAAAAAAAATTAAAAATCTAACAAATTATACACAAAAGTCAAAGATACACCTCAAGTTTTGTAAAACTCCAGTTTAAATTTGAGAGAAGTCCATCCTTAATAAATAAATAATAAAAAAAAGGAAAATTAACAAATTAGTGTAGCTGTTGAAATTGTTTTTCAATTAATGATAAGTTTATAAACTTTAATTATTTAATTCATAAATTTTTCCATGTATATATAATTATTTTTAAAAAGTACACCTAATTTGTAATTTTCCTAATAAAAAAATCGTAACGAGTAATGCTAGAGACCTACATTTGAGACTCTCAAATTTACCCATAATGATATAGTAAGGAAGTAAAGCCCCACTTGATGTGGCAAGGAAGTAGAATATTACTTAATTGAGTATGCGACAAATTAAAAGTTGACACTTATCATTTCATGACATTGTGGGTGAAATTACGAGGATTTTTGTATTGATTTTAAGTTATTTCTACCTAATATAAGTTATAAGTAGAAATTACACTAAATAATTTGGTAAAGACTCTCAAAATGAAAATATATAAAAAAATTTAAATAAATTATACCAAACAACCTATATAAGTAATTGCCCTGGTCCTAAATAATGCATGTAATTTCTTTAAAATATTATTTTTAATAATAATTATTATTATTATTATTATTATTATTTTATGAAGGAAAGGAGAAGGGCAGATAGTAAGAAGGGTGGATAGGCACCTGCACCACGCACATGATGGCTCAAAAAACTCACATGCTCCCTACAAGTAGTAAACCCATACGTGGCCTCTTTTTTCTATTTCTTTTTTATTTTTGGCTCTGTTTGATAAAATTTTTGAAATGTAATTCTATCCGTTAGTTTAAGCGTGTTGTTTGGTTGCAGTTTTAAAAAATTAATTTCACACTCACTTTTCAAAATACTTTCAAAACATTCACTTTTCAATAATATAAGTCACATCACTCAATTTAAACTCTTTTTAAAACTCATAACCAAACAATTTTTTCACACTTAAATCATAATTTAAATACTCACAAACTCAAAATACAACTCTATTATCAAATTATAATTCTAAAACTCTACCCCAAGCATCTTTGTTTTTTCAAGAAAAAACAATCATTGTATTAAACACTGTTTAAATAGCCATGGTTTAAAAAGGGTAACATGTTTGTGTTAGTCTTGTGCTCCCCTCAGAGCATCATAACTTCATCATCAGAATCTTCTCTCTCTCCCTCTCTCTCTCTCTCTCTCTCTCCTTCTCTAATTCTCTCTGTCAATCTTTCTCCGGCCAGCATAGCCGCCCGCTCTGGCATAGCTGATCGGTTGATATCTCGTTTGACGACAAAGACGGAGAAATTAGAAAGTGAATAATAAAAGAGATGGGAAGGGCTCCATGTTGTTCCAAGGTTGGGTTGCATAGAGGTCCATGGACTGCTAGAGAGGATGCATTGCTCACCAAGTATATTCAGCTTCATGGTGAAGGCAATTGGAGATCTTTGCCTAAAAAAGCTGGTAATTCTCTCACTAACACCATTCTTTCTAGCTTGCTTTTCTTCTCTTTTTTCATTTCAAGCTAGTCTTAATAGATACATAATAAATATCATTAAAAAAAAAGAAAAACAAAACAAAAGTCGAGTTAATTTTCACCCTAAAGTAGGGTTTAGCTAGCACACCAATGTATGGTTTAGAGTATGCAGCCTTACTCTCATTTCGGGGAGTTTATTTATATTCGTAATTTGAACTTTTCTCACCAGAAACTCTATCAGCTAGTCCTATTGTTTGTCAAGGATATAAATAATTAAGTTGTTCATCTTTCTAATAACTTAAATTTTTTAATTAAGTCATGATAAAAAAAAAATTAAAAAAAAAATTAATATGGTATCAGAACAAGTAGTAAATTTTGGGCTCAAATTTCACAATTGTTCAATAATTATAATAATTGCAAGTGTTTCTCACTTAGAAAAAAAACCGTACTACAAAAAAAACAATTTGGTTTTTTGGTTTTTTTTTTTTTGTTTTTTTTCACTAAAAGACAAATTGGTTACAAAAAAAAAAAAAAAAAAAAAAATCTAAACAACATATCACATCAAATCCCGTAATCATTTTATTTTTTTTTTCTCACAAACATCACATCCAACCATAAAGAAACCTAACTATCTTTCTAAACACAAAACAAAATTTCTCCAATAATATCCTACAACTAAAAAACCTACAAAAAAATCTACTTCCCAAACACCCACATAAAAGAGCGTGTTGATTATAGGAGGAACTACATGAAGGTGAGAGAAGGAGAAAAAAAAAAATAACCAACACGTGAGGTGCCAACTTTTCCACCTCTCATGTGTTGGTATTTTTTTTTCCCTTCTCTCACTTACATACAATTTCCCTTTGATAATATGAATAATTAACTTTTTTGACTTTTTGGTTAAAATATAATGTAAAAAAAATAGTATGTTTGGAATGATTTTTCGATTTTTTATAAAAAAATGTATAAAAAGTAAAGAAAAAAAAGAATATTTGACTTTTTAATATAAGTTGTTGACTTTTTAATTTTTTTATTGACTTTTTACCTGAAATTATCACTTTCCAAATGAGGCTTAAGTGGGCCAAACCACTTGAGCTTTTAGATTACGAGTGAGGGTTAACAATACAACAGTGTTGGACAAACTGCCCTTGACATGCATATATATTATATATGTACAAATATATAGTTGCTTTGTGGGTTTTTTTTAGAGTCATGTTTAGAGACATATATTTCAATATGACTTATATATGGACTTTTTTTTTTCTCTCTCTCTTATTGGTGCATGAAGGTCTACTAAGATGCGGAAAGAGTTGCAGGCTAAGATGGATGAACTATCTAAGACCTGATATCAAGAGAGGGAACATCTCCCCTGATGAGGATGACCTAATTATCAAAATGCATGCTCTTCTTGGCAACCGATGGTCTCTTATCGCGGGAAGACTACCGGGTCGAACTGATAACGAGATTAAGAACTATTGGAACACCCATCTCAGCAAAAGGCTCTTAAGCCAAGGAACCGACCCGAATACCCACAAAAAAATATCGGATCCTCACCTAAAAGAAACAAAGAAGAGAAGGAGCAACAACAAAAAGCAAAAAAACAAGACCAAATCCAATGTTGTAGTGATTGAAAAGCTCAAAGTTCATAACCCAAAGCCCACTAGGATCAAGTCCTTGAGTTCCTTCTCAATGTCAAGGAATGGTAGTTTTGGTTGGACAATTAGTGGCGGTTCTTCCTCAAGTCATGAGGGAGACCACAGAGGATCATTACTTGTTGGTACAGAAGTCGTGCATGTTCCATGGTCTGATTTCAAAGATGATGTGAATCATGAAAATAGGGTTGGCTTTCTTGTTGGTGATGATCATCAAGATCGCGATCTAGTCAACGGTTCGGACCTCGAATGCCATTCTCAATTGTTGCCAATGTCTGATCACACTCTAGAGAAGCTCTATGAGGAGTACCTACAACTTCTCAAGGCAGAAGATGATGTCCAAGTTCAGTTGGATTCCTTTGCTGAATCTTTGCTGATATGAACCAAAAAAACAAACTAATAATAGTTTTTAAGGTTTGGAAGAGGAAATGTATGAACCTTAGCTTTCACAAGCTTACCTTCCTCGTCAACTTAGTTTGGAACCATAGTTAATATGTGATGATAATAATGTATTAATGTTGTAACAATAGTGGCTTAATAGTAAATTGTAATACGTGGAATACACGGTTATTTGTATAGAAAAATGCTATCTACTTAGAATTTTTTTTGTCTTAAAAGTCCTTTTAAAAGAGAGATCAATGGCGTAAATTTAGAATTGATGTGATGTAAGTTATATTTAAAATGAATATGATCTATAAATATATTTTTACGATAATTCTTCTGGATATATATTATTTTGCATGGTAATAATTTGCATACATCATCTTGAGCTCTTTGAAAATTGTCTCGCTATCTAGACATCTTGCTCTCAATTCGGAGAACCTTTCGATGTCATCTCTGAGTACTAAATCTGCTAGACTGTTTGAAGATGTTAAATTCTGACTAATCTTTCTTCGGAGACTTTGGAGTATGAATTTCTTTCATGTCACGTTCCTACTGACTCTGTTTTAGAATAGTATTTTTAGAATTATGAAACATGAGTTGCAAATAAAAATTTTATACAAAAAATATCTAAGAATGATATGAAAATGGCACATTTGAAATAATAAGCTACTATGATGAGTTTTTTTATTTTATTTTAATGAATAGATATAAATTTTTCATATCATTTTGTATAAATAAATATTATTATTTTATTTGTAATTTTTTTTTTTTGATCGGCAAACGAAGTCTTTATTGATGAATTAAACAAGAATTACATCAATAAAGAGGAGCTTGGAGCTGAAACAAGCTCCAACCTCCAAGTTGGTGAGAAACCAACGAGCAAAAAATTGCATTACAACAAAAAATAGAGGAACAAAACTCCATCTAAGGGGAATTTCAGTCCAAACCAACCCCTAACTCCTAAGGCAAACATCTGAGCTTGGGGCTCCAATCCACACTGACACAGGTGAGAAAACTACCAGCAGCTATAATACCCATCAGCTGCACAGCCAAAAGCTACCAACACAAACCTCAAATACAACCAGCAGCCACTCAAACCTACAGCACCCCAAATCAGAGTCACACCAAGACAGCACCAGAGACGGACAACATATATCCACTAACCCTATTTCAGAAACATACTTCACAGATACACAACTAAACCAAGCATGTGCAGCCCCAACATTGTAGAATTCCATAATATGAATACACTCCAACCAGAGAAGGAATCTGCATTAACCTGCATTGCCTTGAACAATACTCCATGCATTCACATGATCACTACTGCAGACCTATAATCATTCTGCGAACTCAGAAAAAGAACAACACAGTGAATGAACACCAGGCAGAAGCCCAGCCGACTGAAGAACCCCAACAGAAGACAGAAGACAGAGTATGCTGGTGCTGACATTTCAACAAAACAGAGGAGGCTTTCTTTTAAACTGAATAGCATAGCAGCTATCAATTGTAGCATAGCCTGGTTAGTCTCCAATTGAGAGCCACATCCTCGACTGTAAAGGGAAAGTTCTTGATAGAGGCTTTAAGCCAAATGGCCAATCTGATCTTGATAAGTTCCCATAGTTCTGCAGAGTTAGGATGAGCATCTCTGAAAACACACTCATTCCTTAGCTTCCAGAGAGACCACAATACAACCAGTGGGATTGCTTCCCAGAATTTCCTGAGAGGGTGTTTGAACTTAGTCCCCATCCACCAGTTAAACAGAGCATCTACGGACTAAGGGATACACCAACAGAGCCCCCACTCGAATAACACAGATGACCAAATAACCCAAGAGAAATGACAGTGAAGTAACACATGAGAATTAGATTCAGGGGCCGCTTTGCAGAGAGGACAAAGAGGAGAAACATTGCTGCTTAAGATACCTATATCGAGCAGAAACACCGCTGTTTTAACTCTGTTTTTCCAAGCTAGCCAACCAAAAAAACTGACTTTGGGAGGTAAGGTATTGCTCCAGATGAATTTGCTAATAATGAGGGGAGGCCCAAGGATAGAAGTACAGAGAGAATATAGGGAAGACACAAAGAAAACACAAGAACCAAGTGCAGACCAAACCAGGCTGTCAGCACTGATGAGGCACAAGGAGGGGGCGGAAGATAACATTGTAATCAACCTAGCTTCACTGGTCTCTTCCCAAGTATATAGGATTCTTCTATATGGAAAGTTCCAAACTGAAGTGCTGGTTTTCCTGGTAAAGTATTGTTGAAGAGAACCATTCTTATCAGCAGACAGGTTGTAGAGGGAGGGGAACTCATCCTTAAGGTGTGTAGATCCACACCACTTGTCGTGCCAAAATCTGATACGACTACCATTCCCAACCTTGATATGGCAATTGTCCAGGAAGGATTGGAACGTATGAGAGCTATGGAGACCTATGCAAATGATGTCCTTCCATACCCTAGAGAGCTTGTAGGAGGATTGCACAGGAGGATGCCAACACTGAACCTCGATTTTATACTTGCTACAAACAACTTGCCTCCATAATGCTGAGATTTGATTACCAAATTTCCACCACCATTTTAAAAGCAAGCATGCATTAACATCCCTGATCCTTCTGATGCCCAACCCCCCTTGGGCAACACTCTTTGTAACCTCCATCCATTTGACCAAGTGAACTTTCCTTTTTAGGCCATCACCACCCCACAGGAAAGTAGCCTCAATCTTTTCAATTTCACGGGCCACTCCTTCGGGCATCTTGAAGAGGGAAAGGTAGTACACCGGGAGACTAGAGAGAACAGACTTGATCAAGGTTAACCTCCCAGCAAAGGACAGCATTTTTCTCTTCCAACCTAAGAGCCTAGATCTAATATTATCAAGCATAGGTTTCCAGGTTGATTTTCTACCCGGGTTTGCTCCTAAGGGTAGCCCCAAAAATTTCAGTGGCAATCTTTGCACTTGACAGTTCAAGAGACTGGCAATTTCATTTAGACACTCATCATTCAAACCTACACCACACACAACACTCTTGTGATAATTTATTCTAAGCCCCGACAGGACTTCAAAGCAACGGAGGAGTCTTTTGACAATCACCACCTGGTCCAAATCAGCCTTGCAGAAGAAAATTGAGTCATCAGCAAATTGGAGGTGGGATAGAAGAACCCCATTAACCCCAACCGAGACACCATGGAGGATACCAAGGTTTAGTGCTCTATTTAGGAGAATATTGAGCCCCTCAGCCACTATATTGAATAGAAAGGGTGACAATGGGTCACCTTGACGGAGTCCTCTTTGCGGAGAGAACTCATGAGTTGGTGAACCATTGACAATGATGGAGACTCTAGGTGTAGAAACACAGGTTTTAATCCAAGAGATCCATTTAGGCCCAAAACCAAAGCTGGACATCAAAGAGAACAGGAACTCCCAGTTAACTGAATCGAAAGCTTTCTCAAAATCTAGCTTGATGATCAACCCTTGTTGCTTAGCCTTCTTCCAACCATCTACGACTTCATTAGCAATGAATACCCCATCAAGGATATTCCTTCCCCCTATGAAAGTAGTTTGGGAATCACCAATAATGGAGAAGAAGGTGCCTTACTAGCGATCTCACTAGAACAAAAAAGTGAATCCAAATTGTACGGGAAAGAAATAAACCTTCTTGTATAATCCTGTTGACCAAGAAAAAATCTTCATAAGAAAACTATGAAAATCATGAAGCAACCTATAGAACGTAGTTTTGATCCAGAAACTTGTCTCAACCGAACTAGGACACTGTTTGTGCTATATATGTAAATCAATTCAGACAATAACCGAACTAGAACTCATAGAAATAACAGTAGTTTCAGTAAGTTACCAACTCCTGATTCACTTTAGCTGAGATAAGCTCACCGAACGAAGTTTGAACTCAGTAAACTAGGAACCTCGGCCTTTAACCGAGCTAAGCCTTTGGGGCTAAGCCAGCTTTCTTAGTTTCTAAACCAAACTCAGAAAGCTGCCCCTAGAGGCTCAACCGAAGTAACAAAACCCATAGTTCAAACCGAGATAACCAACCTCATACAAAAACCGATCTCGCGAACCCTATGCTCAATCCGAGCTACCAAGCATTTTGCTGAACCGAGATACAGCATCCCCCATAGGCCGAAGTAGGACTTTTTATCTTTGCTTTGATTTTGTAGCACGGTCTGCGATCTGTGCTTAACACCTTTGTTTTCCACTTTGCAGATTTAGGTTGCCTAGACACTCTTCTGCGCGCTCAACCGAGCTACTGAGCACATTCTTCCGACCGAACTAATTTATTAATAAATTATACAATAAATGGGGAAGTATATGTATCTAGTAGACACTCTGGGCGGCCTAGCCGAATTCAGAAAAGACTACAATATACCTGATGACGTTCACCTGATTTTAGCCGAAAAGGATGTCATTCTTTGGGATAATGAAGGCTTTGTCCCCTTTACCCTCTTATTCATAATCGAAACCGGACTACGATTTCCAGTCCAACCTTTAATTTGCGAGTTTCTTAGGCAAACTAGACTATGCCCTACCCAACTATCCACCAATTCATACCGCATAATAATGGGAATAGCCGAACTAAACCGGCAAGTCGGTCTCAACCTTGGTCTGGCCGAAATCTTTCACCAATACTCCATTGGTTCGAAGGAAGACGGCTGGGTATACTACCTCAGAATACGCCGCCGTCGTGAGAAAATAATAAAAAACACACCGGATAAGGACTTAAATGACTACGATTTTTTCTGGGTGTCTGGGAATTTTGAGGATCATCAAGCCCAGATTCCTGGCCGACGTATAAACTGGAAAAAAAGGAGAACCTGGTAAATTTACTTCAGTTTTCTTGTGTGCTATTTTATATTTCGGTTTTTTAATCTTTCAGTCGGACTAACAGTTCTTCTTTCGCAGATTCTGCCCACCTTCATTCTTTATATAGCTACCCAAACCTAGCGACTTTGCGCGCCACACTACGGTATCCAGAACGTAGTTGGGCCAAGTTGCTCAAATTCGAGCCGACCTATAGATACAGCGGTCGCCGAAAAGCGAGAGTGACCGATTTTCTGCTAGAGGAGGCCCCTGAACCGGACCCAACCTTGCCAGAAATCAGACTAATCCCCCTAACCGTTGAAGAAGAAATGGCTAAAAGAAACAGAGTCAGGGCCCTCTTGACCGAGACCAACAGGGCCGAAGTACCACCATCAAGTCAAACCCAAGAAACGGTGGTGACCCTTCCTACTCAACAACCGTTCTCATCCCGCCGAACCAAGCGCGCCCGGACTACCGAAACTGAACAACGTTTGGTTGATGAAGAAGAAACTGCCCTTCCACCGAGCCCGCCACCGAGCCCCCAACCGGAGCCTTCTTACCGAACTACCACTAGCTGGGTACCAAAACTTACCTTCAACAACCGAGATATCCAAGACTCTGACTCGGTTGTTGTTGATAATGATCACCAGTTGGCCTTCAACCTGGCCAAGAGTGTGTGCCTCCCTAAAGATATGGAGCACCACCAAAAGCAACTAAACACCGAACTGAAGGCCATCCGGTCTTCAACAAAATCCATGATCCTGGTAAGTAGCTCTGTCCGTTTTTCTGTCTAATTTTTCTAACTTTCACTTCAGCTCAAGGGAAGTCTATGTTTTGTCAGGCCATTCAGAAAAACAACATCACTCACAGGAAAGTGTTAGAGCTCAGGAAAACAACAAGACAAGCCGTGGCAGAAGCCGAAGCGAAGACGGCCGAGTTAGAGGAGGCCAGAAAGCAAATGGCCGAGCTACGATCTGAGAACGGCCGACTGGCCGAACTGGTTAGTTCGGCCGAAGCAGAAAAACTGAAGGCCGTCATTGAGCTAAAGGATAAGTATCTGCGCGAGCTGGTGAAGCTTGAAAAGAAGAAAGATACCGAGATAACCTAGCTGAAGGAGAGCGCAAAAGGAGCCGAAAAGCAAGGCTTCAAGAAGGCAGAGGATGCTTATACTCAGCAGTGCGAAGCCACCAAGGAACTCTTCTTTATGTGCGGCTGGAGGGTAGCTGTTGAGAAGCTTGGTCACGATCCACAGACCGAGGTCTTCAACCCTCCAACCTACTTCATACCGAACTCCCTAGTGGAGTATGCTGATGCCATTCAGCAGCAATTTCTTGAAGGCTCAGACTCTGACGAAGACTCTGCCTCTGAGGACACTCCGGTTGTCAATGTAGACCAGTCAGTTCGGCTGGAGCCCACGGTGGAAGACCTGTCTATTGAACTACCAGGTGAAACCGTGGTTCCGACCAAAACCACCCTTGTGACCGAGAGCGAGCTCCCGCCTGAAACCGGTCTTCGTGTTGATGCCGATGCTGCGTTTGATGCCGAAATTGATGATCTTTTCAACTGATTGTCTTTTTGCTTTTCTTTTGTTTTCAAACTTGTAACCGTGCTGTGGCCTCTCCGTTGTAGTTTTTTTGTTTAATGAAAATTTGCTTGAACTCTTACTTCGGTTGATCTGTACGTTGTACTTGTTATGATTTTTCCATGATCTTTTTACTTTCAACTGTTATCTCGGTTTTAGCTGGTCAATCTAACTACGCTTACTAGCCAACCACTCCTTGGCCGACATAATTACTTCGGCTGAGGAGTAAAAAGAGTTAAAAAGCCAGCCAATCTACTCTTCAGCCATACCCTTATTCCGGCTGAAGAGTACAAAGAGTTGGTTTAATCCAGCCAACCACTTTTCAGCCATACCCTTACTTCGGCTGAAGAGTACAAAGAGTTGGTTTAATCCAGCCAACCACTCTTCAGCCATACCCTTATTTCGGCTGAAGAGTATGAAGAGTCACTCTTCAGCCATACCCTTACTTCGGCTGAAGAGTACAAAGAGTTGGTCTAATCCAGCCAACCTCTAAGTTAGTTTTTCCAGCTAACTTAGAATGAAATGTTTGGTTATTCCGACCAAACGTCCTGCAGCCTGGATCCTTATCCTGGGCTTAGGAGGGGTGTTGGTTTATTCCAGCCAACCTCTAAGTTAGTTTTTCCAGCTAACTTAGAATAAAATGTTTGGTTATTCCGACCAAACGTCCTGCAGCCTGGATCCTTATCCTGGGCTTAGGAGGGGTGTTGGTTTATTCCAGCCAACCTCTAAGTTAGTTTTTCCAGCTAACTTAGAATAAAATGTTTGTAATGTGCCTAAACTTCACTAAAGCTATCTTTTACAGAGAACAACTCATGCTGAAAAGAATTGATCGTTTTATTGAGGAAAAAGAAATTACATATGTTTGAAAAGAAAAAAACTAAAAATAAAATAACTTGAGATTGGCCGTGTTCCATGGCCTAGGGATTGCTTTGCCATCCTTGTCTTCTAGGTGGTATGCCCCTTTGCCTGCTAACCCAACCACTTTATAAGGACTTTCCCAGTTTGGCCCTAACTTGCCATCTCTTGGTATCAAGGTGTTTCCCATCACTTTGCGTAGTACCCAATCTCCAATCTTGAATTGTCTTGGATGCACCGTTTTGTTGTATTTTCTGGATAACTCTTGTTGGTATGAGGCAATGTGAACCAGTGCTCTTTCTCTTCTTTCTTCCGTAAGGTCAAGTTCTAATGCTATGGCTTCTCCATTCAAGTCTGGATCGAAATTTTCGCTTCGAATTGTGGGGAGGCCAACTTCCAGTGGGATTACTGCTTCCATTCCGTAGGCTAAGGAGAATGGTGTCTCTCCTGTTGATCGTCGAGGTGGGGTGCGGTAGCCCATAAAACATGAGGAAGTTCATCCGTCCACTTGCCTTTTGCCTTCTCTAACCTTTTCTTCAGTCCATCCAAGACGACTTTATTTGATGCTTCTGCCTGACCATTTGCTTGGGGATATGCCGGTGTAGAATTGTAGAACTCTATCTTGTACTCTTCACAAAAGCCTCTGAAGATTCTGCCGTCGAACTGAGTGCTGTTGTCTGAGATTAGGGCTTTTGGTATGCCAAACCGAGTGATGATATTCTGCCAAACGAACTTCTTCACATCTTTTTCTTTGATTGATGCCAATGCTTCTGCTTCCACCCACTTTGTGAAGTAGTCTGTTGTTGCGAGAAAGAACTTCCTGTTTCCGGGTGCTATGGGAAGTGGTCCTACTATGTCCAAGCCCCACATTGCGAAAGGCCATGGGCTAGTCAATGAAAGGAGTTCTCTAGCTGGTTGATGTATTTGATGTGCAAATTTCTGGCATTTCTCGCACCTCTTCACATATTTCTTTAAATCTGCCTGCATGTATGGCCACCAGTATCCTTGCGAAATGGCCCTGTAAGCTAGCGATCTTCCTCCTTGATGGCTTCCACACACCCCTTCGTGTATTTCGAACAAGAATGCTTCCACTTTGCTGGGATAAACACACTTTAGGTAAGGTCCTGAGAATGACTTTTTGTATAATGCCAAAGATGGGGAAAGCCAAAATAGTTGCGACTTCGCTCTTATTCTGTTGGCTTCTTTTTTCTCTTCTAGTAAGATGTCGTCTTTTAAGAACAGGATGATGGGATCCATCCAAGAGGGACCTAGTTCTGCGCAGCATACTTCTTCTGCTTCTGGGTCTTCGATGCTTGGTCTTGGTAAGTAGTCGATGAGCAATGGATGAGGGATGGATGTATCTGCCATTAAGGCAAAGCCAGCTAGTTCGTCCGTTCTGCTCTTTTCCTCCCTGCCGATTTGTTCTATCCTTACTACTTCAAATTTCTTGATCTCTGTTCTGACCAATTCTTGATACTTGGCCATTCTATCATCCTTTGCTTCATAGTCACTAGAAATTTGATTTACCACCAGCTGTGAGTCGCTGTAGACCATTAGTTCGGTGGCCTTCATGTAGTATGCTGATTTGAGTCCTGCGAGAAGCGCTTTATACTCTGCTTCGTTGTTTGATGCTGGGAAGCCAAGGTTGATTGCTTGCTCCACAACCAGGCCGTCTGGTGAGATGAGGACTATGCCAAGTCTTGCACCATGCTGGTTGGATGCCCCATCCACAAAGAGCTTCCACATCTCACCAACGAACAACTTCCAGCAAATGGAGGGGTCGGATGATGTCGTGGGGTCAAGAATGTTGCTGGTGTTTTCTTCAAGGTCCATGCTTGCTGCCTGCCCCTCGCTATCTGACTGAACCAAGTCTTTATTTTGTGGTGAGTTTTGGTTTGTTGTAGCTTGGTTTGCTTCTTCCTTGCTGTCTATAGTCTGGTCTGCCTTGGAGTCTGACTGAGTACCTTCTGCTAGGGGTTGCGCTATTCCGGCATCAACTTCCATCCCTAGTTCGGTTGTGTCAGTTAGGTCGACTGGGCAGATATGATGACTTCCTGGAGTAAATTCTGCGACGAAGTCTGCCAAAGATTGGGCCTTTACTGCGGTTCTAGGTTGGAACTTGACGTCGAATTATCCCAGCTCTACTGCCCACTTCAAAATTCGCCCAGAAAAGTTCGCCCTCTCAAACAAAGCTTTTAGTGAAAAAGCTGTGAGGACAACTATGGTGTGGGCGTGAAAGTAGTATGCCAATTTTCTGGAAGCCATCATTAAGGCCAATGCAAGTTTTTCCAATGGCAAGTACTTTGTTTCGGCTCCTAGTAATGTCTTGCTGACATAATAGATGGGCAGATGTTGAATTCCTTCTGCACGGACCAATACTGCGCTAATTGCGTACTAAGAGATTGCAAGGTATAGGAAGAGTTCTTCTCCTGGTATTGGAGTGACCAGCAATGGTTGAGAAGACATGTATTCTTTCAGGCTTTCCAGTGCTTGGTCGCATTCTTCGTCCCATTCGAACTTGGCTTTTAAAGCTTGAAAGAATGGTCGTAGTCTGTCTGACGATCGGCTTATGAACCGATTGAGTGCGGCCGCCATGCCGGTGAGATGTTGTACTTCTTTTACTGAGTTTGGCCTCTCCAGCTCCTGAATCGCCTTGATCTGAGAAGGATCTGCTTCTATGCCCCGGTTGGTCACCAAGAAGCCTAGGAATTTGCCAGATCCTACTCCGAAAGCACATTTTGACGCGTTGAGGCGTAACTTGTGCTTCTTTAGGATCTCAAACATCTTGCCTAGGTCCTTGAGATGGTCATTCTTATCCTTGCTTTTGACTACCATGTCGTCGATGTAAGCTTCCATTGTTCTGCCTAACAATGGTTCAAACATCTTGGTGACCATCCGTTGGAACGTTGCCCCTGCGTTCTTTAGGCCAAAGGGCATGACCTTGTAACAGTATAGTCCTCTTGGAGTTGTAAAGGATGTGACCTCCTGGTCTGGTTCATGCATGGCGATTTGGTGGTAGCCTCTGTATGCATCCAGAAAGCTAAGTCGGTTATGCCCTGCCGTTAGGTCTACCAGTTGATCTATCCGTGGTAGAGGAAAGCTATCTTTTGGGTACGCCTTGTTGACTGTTTTGTAGTCGACGCAGACACGCTATTTGCCATTCTTCTTTGGCACTACGACCGTGTTGGAGATCCATTTTGGGTAGTGCACCTCTCTAATTGCTCCTACCTCCAGTAGGTTACCTACTTCTTCTGCCACTATTTCGGCATGGTGAAGTGCCGATCTGCGGGTGCGCTGAATGACTGGTCTGGCGGATGGGTGGACATTGAGTTGGTGACAGATGAAGTTTGGATCAATGCTTGGCATGTCGTACGGTGTCCAGGCGAACACTTCGATGTTAGAGGTTAAGAATTCCAAGACCTCTAATCTCTCAGTGCTGGACAGCGACGAACCGAGCAAAAAGACCTTATCCGGGTTCTTTTCATCTATTTTTACCTCTACCAAGTCCTCCACTGCTTTCTGATCCGCCGCTTTGCCAACATCTGCGAATAGCTCATTACTCTCTGGTTCTTCCACCGAATGAACATATCCTTTGGCAGCGCAGCTGCCATTTACTGTGACGAAGCATTGCTTCGACATGATCTGATCTCCATAGACTTCTTCAATTATACTGGTGTCATTGGGGAACCACATTACTTGGTGGTAGGATGACGCCATCGATCGCATGGCATGCAGCCATGTTCTGCCCGGGATGATGTTGTAAGTACACTTGTTTCGTCACGCTTCCTGCTCTAATTGGAAGAATTATTTTGCTGACGGGCCATTCTGGCATGGAGTTGAATCCAATTAGGGGAGATACAGCAGGCGCCAAGTCTTTGTCTTGTAACTTCAGTTGTTTAAATGTTTCGTAGTACCTGATTTCACATGAACTACCCAGGTCAATCAGAATCCGCTTGACGTCAAAATCTTTGACTCGGAGAGTGACGACCAGGGCATCATTGTGAGGGCAGTATATTCGTTCTAACTCTTTATCTGAAAAAGACATGATATTTGTTGCCTCTGTCTTTCCCTTTTTGGTGGCTAGTTGGGCGCTTAGCACCTCTCTTAAATGTTCAGCCTTTTTGATTGATCCTCTGAGCTCGCATACACGCTCAGGTTCAAAGACTCCATGTATTACATTGATAATGCCTTGAGGCGGGGCGTCGATTGGCATCCCATTGGGGTTATTGTGATCCTGGGGGGCTGGTTGCGTTCCTCCTTCAATGTACTTATCCAAGTGTCCTGCTGCCACCAATTCCTCCAGGTGTTGCCTCAATGGAGTGCAATTCTCAGTGCGGTGTCCCTTTTCTTTATGGAAGGTGCACCGTGATCTTTCGTCATAGTCCTTCTGAGCTTTTCCTAGCTTGGCTGGCCACTTGACGAAAGGCTCATCTCTTATTTCGCTCAGAATCCGATATATCGATTTTTTGAACACCGTGGTTATGGCAGTGCGGATTCTCAACCATCTTTTATCTGGGTCTTCTCTGTTATCTCGTCTGCCACGTCCGTTTTTGTTCTGACGATCTACTGCATTGACCTTTGCTGAGGTTTTCTTTTCTGGTACTGCGGTCGCACCAGATTTTGCTTTGGCACGTGCGCCACCCTCTTCTACCCTGATGTACTGATGCACTCTTTCCATCAGGGCTTCCATGGTGAGGGGTGGCGTCATGGTGATCGAGTCCCTTAGTCTGTTCCCGACTGGAAGGCCTCTTTTATACTGTGCAATGGCGAGATTGGTGGGGCAGTCCCCAATCTGATTGAATGTCTCCCAGTAGCGACTATTGTAGGATCTTAAGGTCTCTTTATCGCCCATGTCGATGGAGAGTAGCTGGTCGATCTCCACCGGGGTTTTAGTGTTTGTTCGGAACCTTGTTACGAACGCCTCTGCCAATTGTGCCCAGGAGGCTATGCTGCCCTCTGGAAGTTTCTCGAACCAAGTCAAGCCTAGGTCGCCAAGGCTTGATGGGAAGAGTATACACATTAAGGCCTCGTTTCGCCTGTACACGGCCATGACCTGGCGAAAGTGGCTCAAGTGTGAGTAGGGGTCCGTCTTCCCTTCATATGTAGTGAATTTGGGCTGAAGGAAGCCTGATGGTAGAGGCGCGTTTTCAATCGCCGGAACAAACGGCGAAGCCTGTAGCCTTGCTAATGCTTTGTCCGTTGGTTCGTAGGCAGGGCGCGGTATTGGCATTCCAACCTCGACGCTTCCATGCGTCCGAGGAGCCAACCGTTGTAAGGCCGAAACTCTGTGTGGATCCCTTGCCCTGGCATCCTTCTTGCATCGTGCCTTTGCTTCGAGCACGGTTCGTAAGTCGGATGATCTGGGTAATTCTGTTTGTCTAGATCTGGTTTGGTGCGTATGTGAGGGCCAATACGTGCTTCCTTCAGTGTATGATCTTTCAGATCTCGTCCTCTCAGACCTGGAGTGACGAGTTCTGGAAGACCAGGATTGAGTATCGCCTGTCCTGAGGCTTCTACTCTCTCCTTGCGAGGGTGTGGTATTCCTACTACGATTTTCTGAGTGGCGAGGGGGCGTCTTGTTTTTGTGCCCCTCTCTTGTCGCCACTTCTTTTTTCTTCATCTGGCGCTTTAAGGCCTCCATGTTCGCCGCCATTTTCCTTATTAATTCATCTTGCTCCTTCACGCGGTCTTCCAGAGTTTGATCAATCCTCCGTCTTTGCCTGTCAGGACTTTGCGAGCGAGATTGACGGGGGCTATAAGTTCGTCTTCCCCTAGTATCTCTCATTTGGTTATGCCGTTGGGGCTCCAAATCTGCCATGGGAGGGATAGAAGGTAATCCTTCACGCCTTGTTCCCCCCTCTGGAGTTTGCCCGTCGATGGCGGAATCTGGCAATTCTTCAATGTGCGCCATTATTCTTCAAGAGGTAAAGCTTGATCAAGAGGTTTTGTCCTGTCTATTTTTCCCACAGACGGCGCCAATTGTACGGGAAAGAAATAAACCTTCTCGTATAATCCTGTTGACCAAGTCTACTCTCCTCCGTACGTCGTCGCTTTACCACCTGAAAACACAAACGTAAGCTAGTCGGCAAGTGTGTGCCGGAAACCTCTCCGATGCCTAAGTCAGTAAACTTGACAAATAGACAAAAGCTCTGTGTATTCAGAAAGCAAAGTTGTGTGTTACCCCTCCTAAGGTGATGTTTGTGAGCTTTTATAGGTTTCGTGTGGCACAATCCCAGTAGGACTTCTATTCTTCCATGCAGAGTCCTCTTAGGATTCATACTCCTGTAGGATAATGCTTATCCTTTAACACCCCCCTCACTGCTTAAACCAAGTGAGATGGTTTTATCATGGCCGAACTCCAATATGACCGAAGTAATCACGGCTATGCTGAGCCGTAGAGTAGGCCGAACTATCCTTAGTTCGGTTCTTCCCTTTACTCCTTACTTCGGCTTCTCATGTGCAACTCATGGTATAGTTAGACCGAACTAACATGTCAAGACCGGTTCAACTCTAGGACCGGTCTAGCTCCAAAGCATCTCTAGGCCAGTAACTTCAATCTTCTTTCGGACCGGACTAACTCCAAAACATTCACAAGACCGGAGTAACTTATACGGCCATTCTACTCTGCCCTTTATACTGCGGCCCATAACAGTCCATTTACCTAGCTCGGCCCAATTTTCATATAAATTACCCTCTCACAAATCTTGTACGGTTAAGTTGTAAATTAATTATAAAAAGTGAATGCAAACCTTCACATGTTATAATTAAATTTTACAAATAGAAATTACATAACAATGTCTCCTATGATATGATATAACAAGAAACTACTTTCCTACAATAATAAGCCATATATTTTGATTTTAAAAAAATTCCTATTAAATTAATTAAGTATATACATTAAAAAAAATCATCAATCAAACCAAAACATTATAAATAAAAAATGATAGGAACCCACTAGTAATTATAATCATTTAATCAAAAATATTAAAAATAAAAAATGTTATGAACTCACTTAAAGTATAAAATGTGGAGATATATTTTCTGGGTACCAGCACGTGGCCAAGGTGACGCCGACGTGTCAGCCGAGGTGCCACGTGTCCTGGTCATGACACCGAGGTGATCTCGGCTAGGCCGAGGTTATCTCCGAAGATATCGGAATCCGGATAAGCGGATAAGGGACTAGAGTCATAGAATGAGAAATGAACTCAGTTTGGATACGGATAAAGCTCTTAAAAAGTTTATCTTTATCTATAAGAGAATCCAGGATAAGCACTGAGTTAAAGTCCATTGAAGCTAGGCTTCTATTGGGACTAGGATTGGGTTGGTTATAAAAGAGAGGCACTCCCGATGGGTCTAAGGTACGCAATTTACATTCTGAACAGTGATTTATCTTTGAGAGATAACTGACTTGTTCGTCGGAGTGCCCCCGGGTAGACGAACCACTGCCGAAATCTCTTCTTTCTGTTGCAGGTCAATCAAGTGTCATCTATTCTGCTAGTGCTCCACAGCTGAATACTGAGTTGGCAGTATGATCGGAAATTAACACACACATAAAATATTATAATAAAAAAAATCTCAATTATTTTATTTTATTTTATTTTATTTTGCACACATGGGACCCGCCCATGCGTGACATAAGGCATTACATGATGTTAGGTCTAGGCGAGCAACATTATTGTGACAAATGCTATAGCAGCTTTTTTCTATCGATAAAAACAAGATCTAGTAGTTGAATGGAAAAAAAAAAAAAAAAAAAAAAAACAAGATCTAGTAGTACTTACCGCACTCATCTGGGCTGCTGCCCTAGAATTTCTTGTACTTTTAACTCTGCTAGGGATCTGTGAATACTACTCTATGTTTTCCAAACTCAGCTTTGCAACAGTAATACACTAGCCAAAGCAAAAATTTAAAATTTTAGAGACTAAAATTTAATGGTAAAATTATTTTTTATAGATCAAATATTTTTATTGTGAAAAGTGTTATTATCATATTTTTAGCAACGAAAATTAGATATTAGTGATAAATTATTATCCTTTTGGGACCACATTTTTTGTCTAAAAAAATAAACTATTTTGAGATCAAATTATTTTATTTTTAAAAGTTTATTTATTAGTGATATTTTCAAAATTTTATCGTTAAAAGTTTTATTTTTGACTTTTCAAAACAATCTTTTAACGGTTATTCTTGTAACGATAGAAATTGATCCTTAAATATTTTTTACAACAAAATTTTTACTTTTAAAGATCAAAATATTTGCTCTATTGTAGTGATAGTACCACTGCATGGCCCAAGCCGTCATCATGTGATATTTTCACCAAATAAGGCTATGACTTAGATCAGAATATTTATAAACTTAAACTTAACTATTTAAAAAATATTTAGAATTTTTATTTTGTAATTCATATTTATTCTACATATAAACCCTACACTATATAAATTCAATTTCAACCATGCAATTCCCATTCAGAATAAATTCGAGATACTTAAATGGGGTTCATATCATTTTTCGAGTTAGATAGTCTAACAGTCAATACAGAAAAAAAAAAAAATCATCAAATTTCTTATAAACATAAACCCTAATGTGAATAACTGAGTCTGAACACATAGCCATTAAGAAAGTTGAATGACAAAAAATTATTCACGCAACTAATGCTGATTTGTTTCAATTTTAAATTATAATTTATTTGACTTTTCTAATATATTTTACCAAAAAAAAAAACAAGAGCCTCATTTTTTTGTGTTTACTACTAGTGTAAAGACTTTTGAAGACATTTAGATATTTGTATAAACAAAAAGGCTATGTGAGTGCTTATTTAATAAATAAAAAAAATGTTCAGATTTTCATAGATTACCCCTCCCCCCCCCCAAAAAAAAAAAAAAAAAAACACACCAAACAAATTTATAACTTATTTTAAAAAAAGAAAAAATTTAAAATTATAATCATAAAAACCAACTTATAAATGACATCAGACAGGGTTTAGTGTATTTTGAGATTCCTCGTTCGTGGGTACCACATAAATAATATGACTTGAGGTTTTGGTACCAATGTTCAACACCTATGGAGGATGAATGAATACTATAGAGATGGGCATAATTGTAGCATTGTTGAAAAAATTATTAGACTCAACTTGAAAATAAATCTGTGTCACACATTAATATTTTAATGATTGATTTTTTGTGTTGACTACATGTACATGGATGTTGAAAGAAGTGTGATTATCAGCAATATTTTTATTTAAAGCATTTTATTATCGTGTGTCTTTATTTCACATATTGAGAATTTTTAAAAATATTATACATTTTTTTTAATATATAATTATTTTAAGTTTTCTTAACATCTATCTAAACTAGAATAATTAACAAAACAAATATTTAAATGTGGTGATTATGAAAATAATATTTTGAAACACTAATTATGCAAAAAAAAAAAAAAAATCCTAAAAGCTCATTTTAATTGCAACTTGTGGTTGTAATCTCATGAAATGGATTTCTCCATTCCATTTAACGTATAGTAATTATAAAATATTTCACAAGTCATCTTTTATAATTATTAAAGAACCACACTGATGGACCAAGATCGTCCAATTGTATGTTCTCAAAAAATTTCTATCATTGTATTTTACAAGACTTATAATCATTAGATTATTAAAAATCATGATATGCGATAATTTGAAAATATAATTTAACAAAATATAATTAATTTAAGAATCCCATGCCACAGTAACATTGGTGGTGGAGTTCTAGTCTGGAATGCATTGTTGATACATTCCTACCCTGCTTCACTAGCAATTTAAGAGTGTTTGAAATAGTGTATTGTCTACAAAAGAGGTAAAGGCACGTGGGATGTGCCTAACAATTGTCTCCCCCATAAACAATACAAAAAAAATTAGAATTAATGTTGGGTCCCTTTTAAGATGGTATTTCATTGGGTGGTGCTCTTACTTGAGGATGGTGTAGGGCTTCATACAGGACTGTTTCTGTTACTCTTTCTTAATTTATGGTATCTTTATTTTATTTAAAAAAAAGAAAAAGAAAAAGAGGAAGGCAGGCATCATTTGTGAATTAATTTGATTTCCTTCTAGATGCCATTTGGTGAAGTAATCAAAGAAGGGAAAGTAAGCAAATGTTATGCAGTGAAAGAGCTAGCTAACTTGGTAGGTGTGGTCAATACTTTATTTTTTAAATAAAATAATTTACTGCCAAAGTCATAGGGAGGGGGAAGAACATTCCTATTTTTTTTTTTTTTTTCCTTTAAATCAGATTAAGGGAACCTTTTGAAAAAGGTGATTTGACATGATTAGCTCATAAAATTCTTGGAGCCCATGAAAAAGACTCAAATGATTTCAAGAATATCCGATAAATCATTGATAAGCCATTGTGATCTAGCAAAAGGCCTTAATGTTGTGTTTGGTTAGAAAATTTGGGGAAAAATTTAGAAAGAAAAAGAGAAAAGGTGTGTGAAACTAGGTGAAATGTAGGTACATTTTATTCCCATTTCACCTAACTTTTCCCTTTCCTTTTTCAAATCCCTCCTCAAATCCTCCAACCAAACACAACGTAAAGGAAAGAATAAAGATTGAGAGTTTTAGGGTTTGTTTGGTTTGCTTTTTGAAAAGTTACTTTTGAAATAAAAAATTTAATTTTTGTTTGGTTTGTGATTTTTCTCAAAAAAAATTTGAAATCACTTTCTTTCTCTTATACATTAATCAATCACTTTTTCTCTTTCTTCTTTCCTTCTTAATTACTTTTTCTCTCTCACACACATCTACTCAATTATAACAAAATATTAAATCATCACAAATTCCTAGATTTCAAAACTACTTTCAAAATATACAACCAACCAAACAAAAAAAATTTCTAAACTCTCTCTATTTTTTTTTTTTTTTAAAATCACTCTCTCAAAAACGAACCAAACACACAATTTTGGAGCTCCAAAGAAAGTTCTAGTGATGTGGCAAGGAGTATGGCCCACATGTGATGTGATGTGTGTGGCCTATGTTTTTATTTATTTTATTTTTTTTTCTCTTATCGCATCATTAGAGCTCTTTTTAGAGCTCCAAAATTAGAGCCCTCTACCATTATTGTAAAGGAAAAAAAGAAACATTCTCCTCGAAGGACTTTGCATTGTCGGGAGATACAAACCCACTTAAAGTACGAATTTGGTATAAAATGCATTCTATAGACATAAAAGCTCCTTAGCAAACAAAAGCAAAAGGAATTGCTCTTATTCATAACACCGAAAGGATTAAAAGGAATGCCCTTGAGACCCATTGAAGATAATGAGAAGTAATCTCCCCAAGTTTTCCAATTTAGTCTTTTATATGACACAATTTGTAAGACCTTTTGAATAGAGCCGAGAGTAAAGGCTCTGAAAACCATTTAAGGTAAGGCAAAAGTGTAACTTCCTTGAGCATGGAAAGTGTGAGATTCAAGAACAAAGAATTAGCTTCTCATAGTGAATGTGCGGGGAGGAAACATTCTTAGCTCTCCTTACTTCCTCATGTCCAAGCTTCGCTACGCTCCGAGTAACCTGAGAACATAATGACGATGAGCTACCCGGCGGATGGTTTGCCAGAAAATCCCCTCTGACGGTCAAGTTAGCACAGTTTTAGGAAGAGAAGAGACAAAAGGGAGAGAGCTCTGATAACCAGGAGGTCTTAGTGTGTAAAGGTTTCAGACTTGTGCATGGAGGCTCTGCTCCCTTTATATAGTTTATGCGCGCACCTCTCTACTCGTCCTTCCTTGAACGCGTGGACATGCTCCCCTCTTATCTTCTTCTAAGTGTAAGTGCAAATACTGCCAAACACTAAATAACAAAACTGCCTAACGGTATTGACTCTTACGGATGGCGGAATCTCCTTCCTACGATTTGATTAGGCCACATGGCAATTCCTACCGAGTTGAATACAGCCCAGTCCGCACTAGCCCTAATCTTGGTTGTCTCCTTTGATCGAGCTTATGTACTAGCACGGTTGCCCACACTTAGCTCATTTAAGCTTCACTTATCTGCCAAGGTGTTCGCCGCTTGACCTTAGCACCCTACGGACTAGCTCGGCTCAAGTTATGAGCCCAACAACCAGCCCGGTGAATCTCTCAGACCTCGGGCTAGCCCAAATGCATAATCTAAAACCTCGATTAGACACACACTTTTACTTCGACCATGCTAGTACCCCGACCCAGAGCATGCGACCTTATTTCACTCGAACTAAGACCTTAGCCCAAGTCCAAGACTCACTCGGCCGGGGCCCAACTTTGCTTGCCCACCAAGACGAAATAAATTTCTTTCTCAATTGCCCCTTAATTTCTGTTGTGTACACGTGACTGGCATTACATTCGTTGACCAAGCTCATTCCCTTGCTCGGTCTTATCTACTTGGCTTAGTGCTCGACCACCCATACTCCCAAATTGGTTCATTATCTTCAACCGTGCTAATCCTCATGCTCGGCCTTACGACTTGCTCTGTTGGTGTTTTGATTTTTCAACCTGTCTCTTTAAGACTAACATCGGTTCTATCATAGACACGCGTTGCTCGTCTATTGGCCCCGTACTGCTAACCCAGCTGTCCCACATCGTCCTTTCAAATTCAAAATGTTAGCCTCTTCCCATTCTATATGTACAACCCATACATTTAACTCTTCACGTTTACTGTTCACTTTCTTCTTCGATGGGAACCCTACGAACTAGAGTAGCGATCTCTGAGTTTCTATGTTTTGTGCCCAATTCAAAGTGTTTCTCCAGTGGGCGTGGTCTTCACATCGCCGTTGGAACACATTTCACCGATTGAAACGTCAATCTAAGCCTTTATCTATAATTTCTCTTTATCTTCTATCGTTCTTCACTGTTGTTCATGTTCTTCTGCCTTAACTCATCACATTTACCCATTGTGCATTTTAAAAACATCCAAACACTATTAAAAACTTGATTTGGCAAGGGTTTAGGATTGCCCCAAGTGCTAAATGGTTTTAAATCACTGATTTCTCATTGAGCTATTCATCTTCTGGGCTGAACATGGATGGTTTTGGGACCAACCAGCAAAAATTAATCTTTTGATCCAAAATCACTGCTATGCCGAGCAAGATTCTTTTTTATTGAACTAGCACGACTGACCGAGCTATTAAGTTACATGACGGTCACGCGACCAAGCTAATGCCTGGTCACTCGCATGACCGAGCTAGGATCTGCTTCAAAGATGTCGTCGAGCCACAATTCAGCTAACCTATGTGACTGAGCTAAAATCAGGCTCATCCGCGCGACCGTGCTGTCACTTACACTATATTTTTATCTTTCACCTTGCAGAATCCTAGGAGACCAGGCATACCAACATAAGGGTTCTCAAAAGACCGAGCAGTTAATATCTTTGATAAACATTTGCAGAGTAGGCTGAACCATGCTCTATGGATCAATATCCCTACCTAGTAAATACGTCGGGTGGTTTCGCTGTGTTTTGCAAGGAGTACGGCATTATGGCAGATGTACATTTGGAGCTCGATGAGGAAGACATCCTTCTATGGAGCAAATTGGATTATTGCCCCTTTACCGTGCTGTCCATAGTATTAATCTGTGAGTTCCTAAGAAGGACCAGGCTAGCATCGACTCAAGTCTCAACGAACACTTACCGAATAATAAACGGAGTTGTTGAACTGAATCATTGGCTAGGTTTGAATCTAGGATTGGTCGAGATCTTACACCAATATACCCTCGGTCGCACGGCTGACGGATTTAATTATTGCTAGGAAATAAGGCCTAGTTGAGAACGCTTAATAACCGACACACCAGACAAAGATATGCACAAAGACGATTTCTTCTGGGTGTCGGGCAATTACTAGACTGCTAATGTGCCTGGTTGGTACATCAGTAAAAATAGTGGTTCATCATGTAAGCAGTCCTCCTCACCCGGTCAATTTGTTTACCTTTATTATTTTGTGCTAACTGATTTCTTCTTACAGCCATTGAAGAGTTGCAAGCAAATTATTCCAACCCAAATAAGGTTGCGATCAGAGCTGCACTAACTGATTTCTTCTTATAGCCATTAAAGAGTTGCAAGCAAATTATTCCAACCCAAATGAGCCTGTGATCAGAGCCGTACTAAGGTACAGGCACTGAGATTGCCACGAGCTTCTTGGTTACATGCTGAGCTACTGGTACTCCGCCAAACAAAAGGTTACGGATTTTCCACGGGAGCCTTCTCCGCCGCCAGACCTAACACTACCAGACATCTCCCTGATTCGTCTAACCGAAAAAGAAGAAATGGCTAAGAGAAGCTGAATTAAGAACCCCATCACAGCTACTTCCACCGAGCTACCGAGCAATCCTCCACCTCCCCTTATTGTCGGTAAAAATTTCGGGACTATGATCCCTTTGGCTCAACTGTTACCGCCCAGGTCAGCATGGAGGCGCGCCGAGCTAGCAAACGGGCTTATCCCATTGATCCGTCTAATGAACTTGTGGTTGAACTGAGCACCAAGCAGCAGGTACAGGATGTTGAGCCAATACCTCCATGGAAACCGGAATTGGAGCACCGGCACCGAGGAAAGGAGATCCTAGCTAATGTTTCAGTTTCTAGTGACAAAGAGCACCTTTTGGCTTTTGACTTGACAAAAATGTTGCTCCTACCAGGCGACGTGATCGGGAGCGACCATAACCCTTACACCCGAATGGTGAAGTCCGCGATCAAGTCTATGACAAGGGTAAGATTCAAAATTTTGCCAAGTTTTTGCTTAGTTTGAGTTTAGCTCAGATTAACATTCCTCTGATTTCTTGCAAGCTATTCAGAAAACCCACCTAGTCATGGACCACGTTCAAAAGTTACAGTAGAAGGTCACGAATCTGAATGCTGCTGGTAAAAATGTCTCAGCTGAGCTAGGTCGAGCTAAGGCTTCGCTCGAAATTACAAATGCTAACAATGCGAGGCTCTTTGTCCAGCTCGGCAAGAGAGAGACACCTTGCGAGCCGAGCTGGAAGCGATAAAAAAAGTAAAGGACCAAGCCATGGATGAGGCTAAAAACTGCAGCTTTAAAAAGGTTAGGGAGAGCTACACTAAGCAAGTTGAAGCCACTAAGGAAATCTTTTTCAAGTCTGGCTGGAAGGCATCCTGCGAGAAGCTTTGTCAAGGACCTACGACTGAGGTGTTCACCTCTCATGCCCTCATCTTCCTGCCAGACTACATGGTCTCTTATGCCATTGATGTCTTCAACACGTTGCAAGACGACGAAACTGAGGAGGAGGCCGATGTGGATGGTCAAAATGGGACTAGCCAGCAAGAGCGCGATGATGAAGAACCTATCGCCGTGGTCAATCTAGAGAACATCGCGGCTGGAGCTGGAGATGAATTCACCGATCTCTCCCCCTTAGTTTAGATTTGCATCTTCTTTGTTTTTCTTTTAAACTTTTTATAACTGGGCTACTTGCCCCAACTCTGTACTTGCTATTCAATCAATGGAAATTTTTATAACTTTTTGTCAATTGTAACTTCTAGTGTATGTTTGTTTCTTGCAACTGTGCAACATTATTGAACAAAACATCAACTATCATTGCTGTTATAAAGATGGAGTGTGAACAAAACATCAACTCTTTTTGCTAGGTGAAACCATCTCGACTGAAGGATTGGATAGTTCACCAACTCTTTTAACCAGGCAAAACCATCTCGGCTGAAGGATTGGACAGTTCACCAACTTTTTCATCCGGGTAAAACCATCTCGGCTGGGAGGTTGGACAATTCACCAACTCCTTTAGCCAAGCAAAATCATCTCGGCTAGAAAATTGGAGTTAAACAATTCATCAACTCTTTCAGCTGGGTGAAACCATCTCAGCTGAGAGGTTAGACAATTCACCAACTCCTTTAGCTGAGCAAAATCATCTCGACTATAGGATTAGAGTTGAATAATTCATCAACTCCTTCAGCCGGGTAAAACCATCTTGGCTGAAAGGTTGGACAATTCACCAACTCCTTTAGCCGGGCAAAGTCATCTCGGCTAGAGGTTACAGTGAGTTGTCCCTTGCCTAAGGCAGATCCAACAAGAAAATAAAAAGAATTACAACAATTTTCTAAGCAAAGTGACTTTCATTCCCATTACATATATAGATTTCATAAATCCTTAAGGCGATTGAAAGAATTACATTAGAGATTAGAGGGGTATGTCTTCCCTTCAAAAAAATTACATTGAAAGTTTAAACTAAAAGTAATACAATTTTAAATTAGCTGCGTTTCACGGCCAAGGTATGGCTCTGCCATCTAAATCTTCTAGATGATATGCCCCTTTACTTGCCATATTGGTTATCTTGTAAAGCCCTTCCCAATTTCCCCTAGATTTCTTTTGCTCGGCAGTAGAGTGTTACCCATCACCTTTCGCAAAACCCAATCGCCAACCTTGAATTGTCTGGAGTAAACTATTTTGTTATACTTCTTGGACAGTTCTTGCTAGTATGTCGCGATGTGGATCAGTGTTGTTTCCTTGCGTTCTTCTGCAAGGTCTAACTCTAGGGCGATGGTTTCTGCGTTTAAGTCCGGTTCAAAATTTTCGCTTTGGATGGTCGACATGCCGATCACCAGCGAGATGACCGCCTCCATGCCATATGCCAAGGCAAAAGGCATCTCCCCTATTCAGCGTTGTGGTGTTGTTCGGTAAGACCAAAGGACACTTGGAAGTTCTTTGATCCACTTTCTTTTGGCTTTCGCTAGTTTTTTCTTTAATCCATCCAGAATAGTTTTGTTTGACGCTTCGGCTTGGCCATTCGATTGAGCGTAGGCCTGCGTGGAATTATAAATTCTATTTTCAACTCATCACAGAATCCTCTGAACAACTTTCTATCGAATTGGCTGCCGTTGTCGGATATTAAGGCTTTGGAGACTCCAAACCGTGTTATAACGTTCTACCAGACAAATTTCTTCACTTCTTTCTCCTTGATAAATGTCAGGGGCTCCGCCTCTACTCACTTGGTAAGTAATCCGTCGCGACGATGAAGAACTTGTGATTTCTTGGGGCTGTTAGGAGTGGTCCTACTATCGAGCCCCCGCATTGTGAGCGACTACGGACTTGTGAGGGGAAGGAGTTCTCTCACTAGTTGATGAATCTGGTGCACAAATTTCTGGCACTTTTTACATTTCCTCACTTATTTCTAGGCATCAGCCTGCATACATAGCCACCAATACCCCTGCGAAATAGCGCAGTAGGTCAATGATCTGCCTCCAACGGGGCTTCCGCATATTTCTTCATAGATTTCGAAGAGAAAAGCTTCAACTTTGCTTGGATGGACAAGTAGCTTGCTTTTCGTGCTCCTTTCGGATACAATAGCTCTACAGTTCGGACTCTTGTGATTCTGAATCTGATTTCACAAGTGCAATGTGAAATAGATAAACATAAATGAGTCAAAATCCAACAAATCTTTTGAAAAATCGATTTTGAATGAAAATGCCAAAAATGGACTGCTTTGCCAGATTTTCAAGTTGCCACCAAAATATTTTTGAGAAATTTAGGAAAGCGAGACTCGTGCCAAAGGCCACTTATCCTTCATCACCAAAGTGTCTCAGCTCAAGAACTTAGGTATGAGAGGGGAAGGTCATGAATTGAGCACCCCACTAACCCGATCAAAAATCGACCTCTACTAATCATGATATGAATCTTATGCACAGTACATGCTCGTGCTCCGATTATTAGGCTGATTTACTATGTGATACACACAAGTATAGACTATTTTGCAAAAGTTGGAGCACTTTGCTTTTATGTGTGTTTTGAAAGGTGTTTGAACATGTACCACTTAAAAAACTGATCTCATATGTACGTTGCAAAACATCCCAACTTAAGCAATTAGCCTTCATCCACAGGTATTCAAATAGGTATATCACTTAAGCACTTAACCTTATGGTAAACATACTCGATATGGTAAAGTAATAAATGCTCACCTAGTACTCCAAGGCAAGCCAAAAGGAATAAAATAATTAAAAAAATGAATGCTCTAAAATGCAAGTGACTAATGCAACACGTACACAATACAACTATTAGGCTCGGCTACTAGCATGACATGTGAATCAATTCAAGGCATGCGACAAAGCACGTATTCAAGTAAGGAATTTGAAATTGACATTGATTAGTATGATGAGCCAAAACCTGATGTATGCAAGACGAATGGATGCAAGTCATGGAAAATGCTAATTAAAACATGATACTCTATGCTATCCATCATAAGCAAGTAAATAAAAGGAAGAAAAACATACACATTATTACATTTTTGCCCTCATACAAGAGGGTCCGAATGAATGCCATACTTTATGCTAATTATTACAACACCAAAATAACTAGCTACGCTAACTAATTTATTACAAATTAGAATTAAACTAACTAATTAGTTACAACACGAAATTAATTAACTAAGTATTTAACTATTACAAGTTCAAAAGAATTAACTAATTAATTAACTAAAAGCTATGTAAACTAATTGAACTTGAGCGGGGGTTAAGGAACCACACGTGCCAATGAGAACATCCTCCCAGAAATGCCTCTATTTTGTTGCCAGAACTATTCTGTCTGCAAAAAAACTTCTTTTTTTGCCTCAGCTTCTGCTCTATTTTGCAGGAAAATGACACTGCCTGGCTGAAAAGAGGTGGTCGGCCTGCCAGGAAAAGTGGTCGGCCAGATTCAAAGGGTGGCCGACTGGCCACTAATTTTGATACTGCCCTACTGTATCAAAAAAGAAATAGCGCAGAAACAAAGTGTTTCCAATGGATGTTTATCCTCTCTACCTCTCCCTATCACGAAATTGATCAAGGAAGGGATATAATTGGTTCACAAATCATCAATGGTTGTAAGGTTGTTGCATGATGATCCATGACTCGATTGGACAAAGGTTTAATAAGTGAAAATAAAAGACCAAGAAAACCTCCTCCCTATCATAGAATTGATCAAGGGAAGTGGTTGACATTGATTCTTGAGCCATTATCATCACTAAAAATATGAAATGGCTCAAGACTAAATGGGTTAAATTAATGTCTGATTGAACTTAACTTGATTTTATTATCTTGTACCATTTTAGTCCAATTTTATTGCCTCTTTTACTTACCTTTCCATTCATTAGTCATTTTAGTCCAAGAATGAGAATTAAGTCCACTAAATTGAGAGAAATGTCAAACAAGAAGTTGTTTTGGGCATGAGAGAGATGTAATGCCTTGGTAATGAACCTCCGAAGAGATTAAACCATTAAGCATGGAAGGGTCTCTTTCTCAAGCTTAAGCAACACTCGTTTGAAACAACTCTCAAGCAAATAAAAAAACCAAGAAAGAAGGGAGAGTGCAGAGGTGATTATGTGTGAACATAGGTAGGAAAAGCATAAAACAAATGCTATCAACTCAAATAGGTTGGTGTCTAAGGCCTAAACTACCAAACCTATGAGGACAATTACTCTACAAGTATACTATACAAAGAATAAATGGAATAAATACACCAAAACAATCCTAAAAACAGCTAAAATAGTGCTGAAATTATCACGGAGAAGCTAAAAAAAATATGCTAAAACAATGGAGAAATTAAGCTAATAAACAAGCTTACACCCCTTCACTTTTGGGAAGTCCCAAAACCACCTTTTTTAGCCTTTGAAAAAATCTGAAAAACAATAGGAAAAAGTTGGAAAATAGATAGGAAACACAAGGGCGAAAGCTAAAGAAGGGTGGTTAACCCCTCTATCTTGGATAGATTTAAGTCACAAGTTTTAGCCCATAAAAACAGTGGAAAAACAACAAGTAAAGATAAGGAGGAAGTAGTGCGAAGAAGCTAGAAGTTATACCTCTTGAAGAGGAGTAACACTTTGATTCACAAACCCACAAATCCTCACCCTCAAGTGTTAGAATTCAAGTTCAAGAACCTCAGCAAGGAGCCTTAAAAATTTGGTTCAGAGAGTATAGATAGAGAGTGTATTGGTTGCAAGATATATATATATATATATATAGATAGATAGATAGATAGAGAGAGAGAGAGAGAGAGAGAGAGAGAGAGATTTTCAAGGATTTTGCATTTCACAAATTTTCTAACCTAAAAACATAAGGTATGGCTCTCTACATATAGAACAACTGGTTAATATCTTGGAAATATCTGCATTGAATCATCTGGTGCAGTGCATGCACATAGGGAGACAACTGGCAACAAATATTTACTATATCGGAACACTTGGCGGGCCAGCCAAGTGGGGGATGGCCAGCCACCAAAAACTGGCTAGCCGGCCACTAGTTGGCCGGCAGGCCTCCGAGTGATCAGGCTTGGAAAAATTCTGTTTTGGTCCTAAAATGGTGCAAGGTTTTTAGGTTTTTGAGACTCAAAACCGAGGCTTCCTGTTGAAAAAATCAAACGTTTGTACAGCGTATAAATTCATCATTGGATTATCAATTTAAGGTGCCTAAGTCTTAAAGGCAGTCAAAAATGTGGTGTCTACAAGACGCACTTTAGGTAAGGTCTTGTGAAAGACTTTTTATACAAGGCGCCAAACGGGAAGAGCCAAAACTGCTAAAATTTAACTCGGATTTTGTTTGCTTCTTTCTTGTCGATCGGCAAAATTCTGTCTTTTAAGAAGCTTTTGATAGGACCCATCCAAGAAGGGCCTAGCTCGGTGTAGACGTGCCCGAAAGTCCTGGCCCCGCACTCGAGATGGCGTGAAATCCATTTTGTTCATTAGCTACTACAGTTCGGACTCAATGTCACGGTTCTGAATCTAATCTTGCAAAGTACAATGCAAGATTGATAAATCACCAAAGAGTCCAAATCCAGCAAATCATTTTGGAAAACTGATTTTAATAAAGAATTGCCAAACATGGACTGTTTTGCCAGATACAGAGTCGCCACCTAAATGTTTTGTTTTGAGAAATTTAGAAAACCCTAACTCGTGCTTAAGTCCACGTGTCCGTCATTACCAAAGTTGCCTCGGCTCGGGAACTTTGGTACGAGAGGGGAAGGTCTTGCAATGAGCACCCCCGCTCGCCCGATCAAAGATCGGCCTTTACTAAGCATGATATTTTGTTTTTGAAAACACATGTGTTCTTATTCCAATTTATTAGCTAGCTTACTACATGATGCGCACAGCATACAAGTATAGACTAGATCACCTAAGTTGGAACAAAATATCTCATGTTTATTTGAAAATGGTTTGAAGGTGCTACTCGCAAGTAGGCTAAGACGTAGATTTTTCACCCTCAAGTGGGCTTAGAAAACATGATTTTGCCACTCTCAAGTGGGCTTAAAAAAAACTCGCATTTCGACGAATTGTTCCAATTCAAGTAATCCAACCTTCACCCACAGGCATTCAGGCAATTTATATCACTTAAGCAGATAGCCTTATGACAAGCATGCTATCATGGCAACACTCACACTCATGCAAGATGCTAAAGCATAAAAGCTTACCTAGTACTCTGGGCCAAAACAATAGCTAGTTAGTAATCAATGCATGATCCTAGCTATGTTAAGATGCCTAATGCAACACACACGAAAATATAACTAAAATAGGCTCGTCTTATTCTAAGATGGCATATGAGATGCAATTAGATAACATGTATTCAAATTGGAATTGAAATACAATGCAGTTAGTATGATGCGCTAAGCTCGGTGCATGCAAGACAGATGAATGAATGCAAACATGCTATCGTAAGGATGCTAATCAAAATATGACCTAGAACTAACCATCGTAATCGGTCAAGTAAAAAGGAGAAAGACGTGGGGTTGGAAGATATTCACACACTCACGCACACTTATTACAAAATTCGCCCTCTCGACGGAGGGTCCGAATAAATAATACAAACCAATTAATTAACTAACTAACAAGCTAATTAATTATTACAAAACCTTAACTAATTAAGAAAATTAATTAAGTTACAAAACCAACTAAATAAGAAAAAAAAAAGCTAAAACAAGCTGCCACAGCCCTGCCTCAGAATGATGAATGATGCATGCTCGGTTGGCTTCACTCGGAAATCCGTTGCCATGCCTCATGTTGCCTCTGTTTGCACTGTTTTGCACCTCTGAAAACTGTACAAATCTCCAACACACTTCTGATTCACCCCATGGGCATGCTGAAAGGTCATCGACCAAGAGATATGGCCATCGGCCAGAGAACAATGGCCATCGACCAATTCTTATGCTATCGGCCAAATATTGTTAGCTAATCGGCACACTGGATAGCCGATTGGCCATCTCTTCCTGTAAACTGCTTCTTTGGCTGCAACAGATCACAAACAGAGGCATGGCAATACATTTGCAAGAAAATGTTGTGCAATTACACCCCTTATCATGTTTGAAGCTCAAAGGAGTGTAATGCTCGACTCTCGAGCCATCAATCACGCATTCCGATGCATGATGCCCAAAGAGGTCAAGTTGCACAATTCAATGTGAATGAAATGCATGAACACACACAAATGCCTAAACCTCTATCATGTTTGATCGAGAGATAGGGCATGCACACACAATGCAATGCAGCAAGCATGCAAAATGCCATGCAATGCAACATGATTGACTTATCAAAACTAATGGCATGCCAACTCAATGCAATGCAACCTAAGCATGCAAGCAAAGCTAATGCAACATGAGTATGCCAACAACAATGCCATGCAATGCAACTAGCATACAACAACATGCAAAGACAAGCATATTAGACCAATGTCATGCATGCATGATTAACTTAACAAAGCAATACAAGCATGCGAATATGAGGCCATATAACAAGCATGCAACAACATGCAATGTAATAGGCATGCAACAACATGCAAACCACATACTCAATGGACTTAAACTAAAAATGGACAGACCTCAGCCATGCCCAAATCAGTGGCCATTAACACCAAAACGAAGGCACCAAAAGGCAAGACATGCACGCACGCATATTGGTCCATAAGCTAGGCAACAATGCATAACCCTTAGAGGCACCCAAAGGGTGAAAGGAGTGGGAGCATGGAAAGTGTATATGCTCTGAAATGTCATGGTAAATTATGCCAAATCATATACATGTCACAAATTAAGCATGCTATGGTGCTCAAAACTCAAAGCTAGCAAGTCCAATTGCACTACAACAATGCAATATAAGAACCATATGGCAAGTACAACAAAAAATAGTCCTAAAGTATGTCAAAACAATGCTAAAACATGTATGGAGCAAAGCCAAAACAAGCTAGCATCAAGGGTCAAAACATCAAGTAAGCTAGGCCAATGTGCATGATTACACTACACCTACCAAAACCAAGCATGAGATAACTTTGCCAACAAAAATCAGAGTTATATCATGCCAAAATAGGACCAAATACACACTGAAATCATAGCTCACAAGCTTAGGCAAGATGGCATACGCGTTGGCTCATGTTTTAAGGCATAAGATACCAACTCTCCAAAGCATTGAAAGAGTGACAAAAGTGAGTGTATGGAAACATTATATAGACTGAGATAACATTTCAAATGATGCCAAATCATGGAAATAGTCCAAGCAATGCATGTTAATGGACTCAATACACGAAGCTAGTGAGCAAGATTGAACCGTGGCTATACAAAGCAATGCATGCATGGCCGAAACGACATGAATCAGACCTTAAACATGGTCAAATATGAACAAAATCTTCTTAGAGTTGAGCCAAAAGCATGCTAGAATGATGATCAAAAGCATGATACACATTAGGCTAGTGAATGGAAATGCACTACAAGTGCATGGAGCATGCAAAAGGCCATCAAACCAACTTTAGAAAGAGTTATGACATGCTAAATAATGACCAAAAACATGCTGAAATGGAGCCCATACATGCTTAACAAACATGCTACTTCATGAGGCATATAAGGCTAGTTTGTAAGAATTACACTACAAGTGTATAAAGCATGCATAAGGTGACCAAATTAGCCATAGACAGAGTTAAGGCAGGTCCTAAAAGTCACAAAAAAAGTGCCTGAAATAAGTCTCAAAATAGTAGAAGCACATGCTCATTTGATACGCCAATAAGAGATGCAAACAAGAGAAGAGGAGGGGGGACAACCCCCACCCATTTGGGACCTCAAAATAGGGTTTTTACTACTCAAAATCCTCTGGATTTTAGTGGCTAAAAGGCCACAAAAATTTGTTTTAAAAGGCCTTAGAAGATGGCTCAAAAGCTATACAAGCTAAGGAACAAAAGGGAAAGACAAGCCCTAACACAAAATAGGCCTAAACCATCACTTTTAGGACTGAAAAACAGAGTTTTATTTAGTTCAAAACCAAGCCAAAAATAGTTTACAAAGGTGGTAAAACAAGCATGCAAAGTAAAGGTTTAAAGGAGCAAGTGTTTACCCTTGAAGAACTTTGAAGAACAGCAGCAAAACCAACCAAAATCTGAGCCAAACAACCTTCAATCAACCCAAAAATAGGTTCCAAGGGACCTCAAGCCAATGGTGATCAACTCTTCTCAAGGGTTGATAGGTTGAAGATGGTTGTATGCAAGCCTTCTATCACAAATGCTCAAGAGAGGGTTGTAGAGAGAGAGTGGTTGTAGTGTGAGAAGCTCACAAATTTTTTGCCAAAAATGTTCTATAAATGTTCTTCCCCTTGAATATGAGATATAAGGCTTCAATATATAGCAAAATATCAAGTCTGGTAAAAAATATCTCAATTGGAAATATCTGATGCAGTGTATAACAGCTGGAGGAGAAATATCTGTCAATTCTGGGCTTTCTAGACACTTCTTGCCGACTGGCCATCTTTGGTGCCAACCGGCCACCATTTGTGGCCGATAAGGTTCACTTTTGGCCGACATATATCTGCTGAGGTCAAATTGTGGCCGATGCACTTCCATAGAGGCCGATGGAAAAAATCAGTCTTGGTCCCTAACTTGAAGCAAGCCTAATTCCTTCATCTGGACTCCTTTTCAGGCCATTCTTGAGCCTAAACTGTAGCCCCGGAAATATTCTTTCCAAATTTGGAAGCTTCACCTCAAAATTCCATGTGTTCTAAAAGATATCCCTCTTTTAGTGAAGGATGCTCAGTTTCGGTCCAACCGGAATGATGCCCAACTTCAACCAATCATATCTCCCCCATCCGGACTCGGTTTTAGAAGATTCTTAAGTGAAAAGTGAAGCCCCAGAAGTAAGCTTTCCAACGGTGGTGGCCTCATAACTGAAATCCAATTATTCAAAAGGATAGGCTTGATTTAGCGAGGGCTGCTCGACTCTCTCTTAGCGATTTATGCCCATCTTTTTCTCCAACTTGGCTTCTTCCCTCTTCTCCTCTTTTGTTCAACTCCAAACCCCTAAACAAGGTGTTTTCAAAGATTTTCCAAATATTTCATCTCTCTTTCATTCATTTCCACTTTGTCCTTGCTCGGTTTATCGAAAAGCGCAACATTTGACAAAATGCGAGCGTCAGAACATCGTAGGAACTTTATTTCAAAAATATTTTGAAAGAGAGGATTTTAAGGTCTAAAAACCATTCAAAATAGCTTTGGTCGAAAATGGGGTGTGAGGTTAGGATTTGACTCTCCTCTTGCCGAAGAAATCAAACCTTTGCCCTGCACATCTTCCGTCACCAAGTAAATAATCAGTAGTGCCCAAGTCTTAAGGGCGGTCAAAAATGGGGTGTCTACAGTTGCCCCTCTTTGACAGAGCTCGGAAGTCATGAAATGACGTGAGTGAATGTCAAAGCCTAGAGACGACCTATTTTTGACAAGACTGAAGACTTGGACAAACAAACAAAATATAGATAAATAAATGGTTACGCCCGCAGGCTGCCTACGTATCCCTTTGTAAGGAATCAAACCAGCGTAGTTCAGGGGCATGATGCAAAATGATATGCAATATTACGAAACAATGTAATAATATACAATGTATTTGAATCATCAAACCACAAGCAGTGCAAAACCACACAAATATCATAAAGGGATGGAGATGCAAAATCAAACTACGTGTAACATAGAAAAGGTGCCTGAGCGCTCTAACCACAATTCTCTTAGTGGAATAGGTGCATGCACAGACAGAACTATGTGTTTCGCAGAAAGAATACAAGTAATTGAGTGGCATGATATAAGTGAGGAATGATCTGCTGAGGAAAGATCGTGATCCTACATGCTGAATACGATAAAACAAACTACAATGCAATGGATGCAATGGATAAGGTGCGCGGCCAAACCATATTTTGCCTAGAAAAGGCATAGACACAAACTAAACCACGTCTAACACAGAAAAGGTGCCGACACCCTCAGACCACAATTCTCTTAGTGGAATAGGCATGTACACATAATCACAGAACCATGCTTTAACGCGAAAAGTATGGGCACATGCCGAACTAAGCCTAACATGAAAAGGATGCAAGCGATATATTCTATATGCAATGTAATAGACGTACTAGATGATGCAATGGATAATAGATGCGATGTAACAGATAGTACAGTAGATGCAAAGGGGTGACATACTCCAATCATACTGAAATTATGAGAGGAGGAAGAAAAGATTCCAGACACGCTAAAATCGTGTAAGGAAGGAGACACTCAAATCACGCTGAAATCGTGAGAAGAGGTCTGAAAACAACCAATCAAGAGTACGTTCCACGCACCCTGAGATAAATTCCAAACACGCTGAAATCGTGAGAAGAGGAAAACAAATTCCAAACACGCTGAAATCGTGTGAGGAAGGACACACTCTAACCACGCTGAAATCGTGAGAAGAGGAAAACAAATTCCAAACACGTTGAAATCGTGTGAGGAAGGGCACACTCTAACCACGCTGAAATCGTGAGAAGAGGAAAACAAATTCCAAACACGCTGAAATCGTGTGAGGAAGGGCACATTCTAACCACGCTGAAATCGTGAGAAGAGGTCTGAAAACAAACAATCAGGAGCGCGTTCCACGCAACCTGAGATAAATTCCAAACACGCTGAAACCATGTGAGGAATGGGAACACTCTAATCACGCTAAAATCGTGAGAAGAGGTTCGAAAACAAATAATTTAGAGCGCGTTCTACGCAACCTGAGATGAATTCCAAACACACTGAAATTGTGTGAGGAAAGGAACACTCTAACCACGCTGAAATCGTGAGAAGTGGTCAAAAACCGCTCGGGCTCGCGCTTCACGCGTCCTGAGATAAATTCCAAACACGTTGAAATCGTGTGAGGAAAGGAACACTCTAACCACGCTGAACTCGTGAGAAGAGGAAAATAACTCGGGAGCGCATTCCACGCATCCTAAGTTAAGTCCCAAGGGACAAAGATCCTAAGCGCTGCTCAGCGTAAAAGGATAAACGATAGAAGATAACACAAGATGCAAATAAATACAATAAGTGCGATGATATGATGCATGCAATGCAGTCAATGATGCTTAGGGAACGCAATAATCAAACAAAGCGGCGCTTTAGCAAGCACCTCATGGGGCGAATGACAATGAACCGCTCTACTCGGACGGGGATCTCCCTTTGTGTTCTTCGAACACTTACCTTCAACTCACGGTACAAAGGTCCTGAAATACTGACAAGTAGCGACATCTGCATGTAGAAGCCACGGATGCTGTTTTTCTTCCTGATCATATTCACAACTTTCCCTATTCTCCAACGGGGTGACAGACTAGATTGGTTCAGTATCCAGAATTGAGGCGCATATACATGCTATCTCAATCTATGGGGCTGCCATACAGATTTCAAGCCAAGGATACACCCCTAGGTATTTAAACTAGACTTTAGTCACGAAAATTCCAAACCTTTGTGTTCTAAGCATCAACCATTCGAACTCTAGTTCCCACCGTCATAGTTGGTCTCTAGGAGCTCATTGCGAACACAGCCAAGATGCCTCTGGCAGGAAATGGTACTCAAGGAGAGCACTTTTGATCGCCTTTTTGGCTTGAAGCAGGCTTAATCTCGAGCTTAAGGTAGAGGCACACTCATACTTCGGAGCATTGGCAAGACCTGAAGAGGTACACACGGAATGTAATCTCGGAACTTACTGAAGTTGAAACAAACTCAGATGCCCAATATTTTCCCTCTTTTCTTTTGCTTTGCAGTCTAGAACCTATATAGCTTCAGATAGGTCCTGGTTTTACTGTTCTCACATGACTTAGGTTGAACCTTGCAGTTTTATGAAAGAAAAAAGCCTGTTTTGCACAAATGTGGAGAATGGCACAACACTCTGAGCACAAAACGATTTTTGAAATTGAGAAGTGAGTTCTCGACCGGGTATTGAGCCTATGACTGAACACAACGCACCACGACGCAACAAAGAGAAAGATAAGGTAAAACAACCTAAACACATCTATTGACACTCGAAACAACTCAAAACAAGAATCGAGACAAACAAAACAACAGACACAACACTCAGACGTGTTCCAATGGCAAGAGACCTCTCAGTTTGTGAGGAGCCAGTTTCTTCGGGTATTGTTTCCCACCCTTTCTCATTTGTGTTTCTCACATCACTCAACCCTCAGGCTCTATTTTTTTTTTTTTTTTGAAAAAAGCCCTTTTTCTTCACTTTTTCTCTCATCGCACATCTCTCTATTCTTCAATCTCTTTTTTTTTTTTATCCTTCCCCTAGGTGGTTGATGGATAAACAGGAAGTTGCGAGGTCTTGCCCCTAGCATTCTGCTAGATTCTCATTCTTCCGCTCAGAACAATGAGCTTCTCCTACAGAGTGGTTGCGACATGATGTGCAGTAAATCCGCAGCTGACATTGATTGACGATGCCCTTGGCTAGTTTGGATGTGATCAGACCTGTCCAGATAAGAGAGTGGAATATCTTGATCCATTCCAGTTTGTGCTTCGTACTGAGCTTGATACATCACTGCTTGGAGGATGAGAGAGCTTTCAGCCCTTTGTTGTTTGCTTCAATTGTGCCCTTTTCTGACAGGTAGAGTGCCCTTTTTGGCAAGCATGGTGCCCTTCCTGGCAAGTATGTTGACAATGGGGAAAAGACAGAACACCTGACTCAACTGTGCCCCCAGTTCATCATTTTGACCATTTTTTGTTTTGGCTTTCTACTAAAACAATTTTGACCAACATGAGAGTTAGATTAACATGTTCAACTTTTTGATTTGAAATCATGCAAGACAGGCTATGAGCACTAAAAATTTTCCTTTTTTGGGTCCAAGAAATGGTCCAGTTTTGGAAAAAAAAGACGGAATAATTTTCGAGAGAAAATTAGTCAACCTCATTAAAAATTCTCAAAACTTGTTTTTACCAATGGCCACTGCTCGACCAACACAAAATTTACTCTTGAGATGCACAACCTCAGATCTAAAACAAAGGAAAATTGCCCATTGGCTAAAGGGCACTGCACGGCGACGGAAAGTTGCCCCTTGTTTGAATAGCACCGCAGCACACTGTAATCAGTCCTCAAAGTGACGATCATAACCGAACTCTCGGATGCAGAGAAGACAAAGATGATCAGAACCATTACATGGACATAGTCAATTTGGAAGTGTTTATGGCTGGACTTCAGAATGAAGTTGCCTACGTATCCCAAAGATGGGAATCAAGCTTGACGTAGTTCCAGGTAAGGTACACTCGGGTATTAATCTCTCCTTTTGCGCTCTAACTTTTGCCAAGGCCGCCCTTTCGGGTTTTCAACCTTGCGAGCTATGTTCTTCTTTTCTTTTCATTTCATTTCTTTTTTTTTTTCATCTTTTCTTTTCATTTTCTTCATTTTTCTTCTTTTCCTTTTTTCATTCTTTACATTTTTTTTTGCTTTAACTTTTGCCTGGGTCGCCCTTCCGGGTTTTCGGCCCAGCGAGCCTCTCAAGGGTAAAAAGTGTAACAAGTCCATGTTGAATAGTCGTAGGATCTCGAATCCATCTGAATCCAAGAGAATGGCTGCTGTTTGCTGATGATATAGGAGTCCATCCAACCGGGTCTGAATTGCCCCCAGTGTTGTGGATAGGAACTCGATTGTCCTTCAACAAAAACTTTCTTCTTTCCTCCCTTCTAGGATTTGGCATTCTTGCCAGTCTTCGTTAGCTTGAGAAATGTCCCAATTTTTTTCTCTTCGAGCGCATTTGACATTTTTGCCCCTAGTTCAAGGGCTACTTCTGATCTAGCTTTGCAAGCTTTCTTTTGATCAATCTGATCTTCTTTGCCTCTAGTTCGAGGGCTGCTTCAAATCTGGCCGTACAAGCCTTATGTTGTGATTGACCGTTGAACATTCTGAATTAAAGTCCAAGGTTTGAAAGCAAAAAGGGTCGAGTCTAGAGGCAAAAAGTGATCCTATGCTGCACAATCTCAAGAACAATTCCACACAGGTCTTCGTAGGACCGCACAAAACATTTTTTGAAATCTTTTAAGAAAGCGACAAATTGTTCGCACTGAAGACAGTGTAGAACCAATCTGGATCAAGCCAGGATCCTTCTCAGTACTCACTTTAACAAGCATGATCTCATTCATTAATGGCTTAGCATGCCTTTTTTTCTCTCAATTGATCAAATTTTTACAAATCCAGAGGAATTCCTCCCTCTTTGTTTTCATCACAATGTTCAAAAAGTTTTGAAAAACTTAGGTCAATGCAATGACTTTAAGGCACAAAAAAGACACAGTTCTAGTCAAATACTGTCATCTTATTCAGAACTTCTAGCACAACTGGCACAAGGCAGAAGCAGACACAAGAGTGTGAAAATCACTGTTGTTTCATTCAAAATCTGTTGGCACAACTGGCTCCAAGGCAGAAACAGACTCAAAAGAAAACGAAAAGCCAAACACAAAACAAGCAAAGTGATGTCCGAGGTAACACCCCCGAAATCACCCGACTCTAACAAAACAGGACTGACTCGATACAACAAGACAGACTCGACTAACTCAGCACAAAAAGACTGACTTTATACAACACAACAAGACTGACCCAATACCCAAGTCAGAAAACAAAATTAACAGCATTTGTACATTGCTCAAAATAATGCATGCCATCCACCATAGCTGGAGTAATCTGAACGCCATCCGTAGGTGGTTCATCCCCTGATCACATAATCACATTATCCCCCAAGTTCACTAACCCAGTGCTGATAGACTATGCAGGACCTGGCGCGACGATGACCTCTTTATCAATCAGATCTTGTATTTCATGGCGAAGACGGTAACAACTATTAGTGCCATGACCGGTTTATTGATAGAAGGCGCAGTACTTGGCCGGATCATGGGAGGTACGAAGTTTATCTGGCAGTGGCCGCGGCTCCAGGGGTTTTAGATACCCCTTTCTAATCAGGACCCTCAAGGCCGCTGATAGAGACATGTACAGTGGGGTGAACACCCTCTGGCCCCGAGGTGGGTGTTTAGAGGTTTGTGGAGTTTTGCTGGATACACCAGCAAAGGGATTGACAGGCGCTGATTGGGTTTGTTGATATCTTTCGAGCACGGGATTAGAGCTGAAAGGAACATTCCTGGTACAACGGCCTTTCTCCCGATTTACCCCTTGATTCAAACTGCCACCAACTTGAGTGGCGAAAGTGTCATCCACATCCTTTGCAACAACTGCAATCACTTGCTGTTTGTTCAACCCTTCGGCTTTCAAAGCCTCAATAGCCCATTGAAGGTCTTCATGAGGACTAATGTCTGCCCCTACCTGGTTCTTACCATTGGCCTCCACTTTGCCAAGGGATTGGCCTTCTTCAAATGCAGACCGTCCAAAAATTGGGGAGCCTTTTGACATGAAATTCCTGGTATATGGTGTGGTCGATAACGGAGCCAATATCCTAAAGGCTAAATCTGCCACAGTTCTCTGAAGATCTTCGATCATTCTCATCAGCTCAGAAGTAGTGGGCTCATGGGTTTGAGATGATTGGGGTCCAGGTGCATCCATCATGCACAAGTCCGTGCTTTCTGGAATGAACACCTCAGGCTTGGGTAGATGAGCTGGGGTGATGTATATGCTGGGGTCATAGGTGGACGACAGTATATGGATGAGGTTGAGATATAGAGGTGACGGGTCAGTACTAACCTGAGGTCCTTTTGGTGGAGCTAGGGTCTCTTCGTTAATAAGATCCTGAATCTTATGACGGAGACGAATGCAACGGTTCGTATCATGACCGTGCTGTTGATGATAGACACAGTATTTAGCTGGGTCATATCTTGGTGGAAGAGGATTTGGAAGGGGTTGAAGTTCTAGGAGTTCTAGGTGCCCTTCTTCTCGTAGCTTTTTCAAAACTTGAGAGAGACTCATGTAGAGAGGATGGAATTTTCGGGCTTGGGGCCGAGTTGAAGTGGCGGGTTTTTGGCCATTGAGTGAAGTGGTGATAGTGTCTACTTCTGAGCATTTCGCAGCTGTGCTACCATCAGTAACAGCATTGGAACTGCGAACAACATTCTTCTTTAAAGGCTCATTATCTTCTGTAAAGATCCCTTGTCGGATGACATCCTCTATTTGAACCCCCATTCCATGAAGGTCTGGAGAGGTAAACAGAGATAGAATGATCATCTTCTGCAGCAACCTGCCATGCAGATTCTGAACAATCATCCTAATCTGATCTTTGTCAGAAGGCCTTGTAGTCATCATTGAGGCCTTTGCTCTCTATCTCGTCACAAACTCTGAGAAACCCTCCTTTGGCTCTTGGCGGGTGACTTCGAGATCACGAGTTGTGACCTCAATCTGTGTGTTGTAGGAGTATTGAGCAATGAAGGCCTCAGCCAGCTCTTCCCAATTCTGTTTCACAGAGTCCTCCAATTTAGCATACCAGATTGCAGCTATCCCAGACATGGTTTGGCCGAAGAGAGATAACTTCTAGGCTGTGGTCAAACCCATTGGCCTCAGAATATCAGAAAGCAGGTGGAGATGCACCACTGGGTCTCCAGAGCCATCGAACCAATTGATACACGGCATTTTAAACCGCTCCGGTAAGGTAACTGCAGATTCAGTATAGCCGTCCTCTAAATCCATGATGAAGTTCACTCCTTGTGCCCGCTTGAATAACTCCTTCATTTTATTGACCTTAAGTGCAGTTGAGTTAACCTCAAATTCAAATAGAGCCTCGCTTTGATGGACAAGAGCTTTAGAGGTCTGTGCTAGGATTGGCTCTACTGGATTGCCCTAAGTCTCTCGAACATTAGCAGTATGGGCAGTGGCTCCGGGTGTCGAGTTACCCGTAGGAGGTGCATGAGATGTAGAAGTCGCAGCCTGCTGTAATTGTTGTTGTTGTAGCTGGGTTATCACTTCGGCCTGACGAGCCATGACTTCAGCCTGACGAGCCGTGACTTCAGCCTGACGGACTACGTCCTGCTATAGTGCCTCAATTGTTTGTTGCAGGTACCGCATCTGTTCTTCCATATTGGCTGGGGGGATACTGAGCCATAGGAAAGGGTGATTGATCTCGTGCTGAGCTGAATACAGACAACTGTTCCCAAACCAGACTAAACCCGGGTGAATTGAGGGATGACTGCTGTAGAAACTGCACTAGTGAATTCTGCCTGAACCTCCTTCGTCTTGTAATCGGTGGGGGTGAGGCAAACACAGGTTGCTTCTTAACCAATTCTGACCTGACAAAGTCTATCAATATAAGTCTAATGTACTCGGGGGATATTGACGCCTTCTGAAGCTATGGTTCCAAGACTACCTTGCAAAAGAAGAAAACAGACAGCATTTCAGCCTGATTTCACCAGAAGAGATATCAGCATAGCTGAATGATAGTGCTCTCTACTGAATTCTATCTAAAATTTTGCCAGTAAACTAATACCCTCAGGTACAACTAATTCCCCCAAATACTGATGCCCTCAGGCCTGATACCCAGACTTGCAAACTGATACATGCATTCCTGTAGAGGTCAACTCTAAAAGCACATAATCAAGTAAGTAAGAGCCAAAACACCCCTATGGAGGGGTAGGGTTTCCCTGTCCTATTGTCAGGAGCTAGGGTTTCACTACGCACGCAGCGGTTTCAAACAACCTATAATTGGGTAAGCAACCTGTCCTAGCTTGGAATGGTCACTACAGTTTTCGATATGCACTGGGTCGAATGGTAAAAAAAGATGCCTCGGTAAAAAATGAGGTTTGTGTTCCCGTCGTGGCAGAGCCCGTAACCGGTCAGCCTTATGGCATGCTTCTTAAAACAAGCCTCCGGCAAACCGTTCAGGAATAGCATACGGCAAACATGGTGTCCTAGACGCACCAATGCACATGCAATACAAAGAAATATAAGTGTAATCAAAACAAGATATCACGAGTTCGAGTCAAGTTCTCTAAATCCCCAGCAGAGTTGCCAGAAACTGTAGACGTGTCTGAACGTCCCGGCCCTGCGCGCGAGATGGCGCGAAATCCGTTTTGTTCATTAGCTACTATAGTTCGGACTCAATGTCACGGTTCCGAATCTAATCTTGTAAAGTGCAATGCAAGATTGATAAATCACCAAAGAGTCCAAATCTGGCAAATCTTTTTGGAAAACTGATTTTAATAAAGAAGTGTCAAACATGGACTACTTAGCCAGATACAGAGTCACCACCTAAATGTTTATTTTTGGGAAATTTAGGAAACCCTAACTCGTGCTTAAGGCCACGTGTCCGTCATTACCAAAGTTGCCTCGGCTCAGGAACTTGGTACGAGAGGGGGAGGTCCTGCAATGAGCACCCCCGCTCGCCCGATCAAAGATCGGCCTTTACTAAGCATGATATTTTATTTTTGAAAACACATGTGTTCTTATTCCAATTTATTAGCTAGCTTACTACATGATGCGCACAGCATACAAGTATAGACTAGATCGCCTAAGTTGGAACAAAACATCTCATGTTTGTTTGAAAATGGTTTGAAGGTGCTACTCGCCAGTAGGCTAAGATGTGGATTTACCACCCTTAAGTGGGCTTAGAAAACATGATTTTGCCACTCTCAAGTGGGCTTAAAAAAAACTCGTATTTCGACGAATTGTTCCAATTCAAGTAATCCAACCTTCACCCACAGGCATTTAGGCAGTTTATATCACTTAAGCAGATAGCCTTATGACAAGCATGCTATCATGGCAACACTCACACTCATGCAAGATGCTAAAGCATAAAAGCTTACGTAATACTCTGAGCCAAAACAATAGCTAGTTAGTAATCAATGCATGATCCTAGCTATGTTAAGATGCCTAATGCAACACATGCGAAAATACAACTAAAATAGGCTCGACTTATTCTAAGATGACATATGAGATGCAATTAGATAACATGTATTCAAATTGGAATTGAAATACAATGCAGTTAGTATGATACGCCGAGCCCGGTGTATGCAAGACAGATGAATGAATGCAAACATGCTATCATAAGGATACTAATCAAAACATGACCTAGAAGTAACCATCGTAAGCGGTTAAGTAAAAGGGAGAAAGACGTGGGGTTGGAAGAAATTCACACACTCACGCACACTTATTACAAAATTCGCCCTCTCGATGGAGGGTCTGAATAAATAATACAAACCAACTAATTAACTAACTAACAAGCTAATTAATTATTACAAAACCTTAACTAATTAAGCAAATTAATTAAGTTACAAAACCAACTAAATAAGAAAAGAGAGAGGCTAAAACAAGCTGCCACAGCCCTGTCTCGGAATGATGAATGATGCATGCTCGGTTGGCTTCGCTCGGAAATCTGTTGCTATGCCTCATGTTGCCTCTGTTTGCACTATTCTGCACCTCTGAAAACTGCACAAATCTCCAACACACTTCTGATTCACCCCATGGGCATGCTGAAAGGTCATCAACCAAGAGATATGGCCATCGGCCAGAGAATAATGGCCATCGATCAATTTTTATGCTATCGGACAAATATTGTTAGCTGATCGGCACACTAGATAGCCGATCGGCCATCTCTTCTTGCAAACTACTTCTTTTGCTGCAGCAAAGCACAAACAGAGGCATGGCAATACATTTGCAAGAAAATGTTGTGCAATTACACCCCTTATCATGTTTGAAGCTCAAAGGAGTGTAATGCTCGACTCTCGAGCCATCAATCACGCATTCCGACGCATGATGCCCAAAGAGGTCGAGTTGCACAATTCAATGTGAATGAAATGCATGAACACACACAAATGCCTAAACCTCTATCATTTTTGATCAAGAGGTAGGGCATGCACACACAATGCAATGCAGCAAGCATGCAAAATGCCATGCAATGCAACATGATTGACTTATAAAAACTAATGGCATGCCAACTCAATGCAATGCAACCTAAGCATGCAAGCAAAGCTAATGCAACATGAATATGCCAACAACAATGTCATGCAATGCAACTAGCATACAACAACATGCAAAGACAAGCATATTAGACCAATGTAATGCATGCATGATTAACTTAACAAAGCAACACAAGCATGCGAATATGAGGCCATATAACAAGCATGTAACAACATGCAATGCAATAGGCATGCAACAACATGCAAACCACATACTCAATGGACTTAAACTAAAAATGGACAGACCTCAGCCATGCCTAAATCAGTGGCCATTAACACCAAAACTAAGGCACCAAAAGGCAAGACATGCACGCACGCATATTGGTCCATAAGCTAGGCAACAATGCATAACCCTTAGAGGCACTCAAAGGGTGAAAGAAGTGGGAGCATGGAAAGTCTATATGCTCTGAAATGTCATGGTAAATGTTGCCAAATCATATACATGTCACAAATTAAGCATGCTATGGTGCTCAAAACTCAAAGCTAGCAAGTCCAATTAGAGATAGAAATCGGAACCCGGCCCGACGGGGAACCGATCCCCCAACCCCGAATTGAGTGGTGATTCCCCGAAAAATACCCCCGACGGGCCGGTGGTGGTATTAAAAATTAAATCCCCGATGATATACGGGCTGGGGACGGGGATACATGTTTCAGCCCCGGCCCCGGCCCGACCCCAGCCCCGATCCCCGCCCAGATCCCTGCCCCGTTTTCCCCAATATAAAATTACTGTTTTGCCCTTATATATATATATAACGTATATAGGGTATATATATATATAACATATATGGGGTTTGGTTGAACCAAACCGCAGCCTCTTCTCCTCCTTTTTATCTTACTCTCTCTCTCCTCTCTCTCTCTCTTCTACTCTCACTCTCGCACCTCTCCGCGACGCCGATCGCCTACTCTGTCGTCCTCATCCGCCGATCGTCCTCATCCGTCGTCCTCCTCCCCCGATCGTCCTCCACCGACACAGATCTTGTTTTGAAACAGATTTTGTGTGGAGGGTTTGTATGAAATACCATTAACCAAACCAAACCTCAGCCTCATGCCCTAGGGTTTGGTTTTGTGTAGAGGGTTTGGAAATACCATTAACATATGTGTATTGGGTTTGTATGTGTATGTATGTATACAATTTTTTTTTTTAATTTTTTTTGAACGAATACAGATCTGTTTGTGTATACAATTTTTTTTTTGAACGAATACAGATCTCTGTAACAGATCTGTAAGTGAATTTTTTTATTTTTTTTTTGAACGAATTTTTTTTTGTGTAGAGGGTTTGTACGAAATACCATAACAAAACAAATTTGTTTTTTTTATCTGTTATTGATTTTTTAATCTGGTGGTGGTGATGTTGTTTTTTGATCTGTTGATGAGGATCGGGGAATTTCAGGGTCGGGGAAACCCGATCCCCGTTGGGGACGGGGATGGGGACTGTGATTGGTTCCCCGTCGGGGATCGAGGCCGGGGACGGGGAAGTTTTGGCCATTGGGGATCGGGGACGGGGAGGGTGATCCCCGGCCCCGCCCCGCCCCGTTGCCATTCCTAAGTCCAATTGCACTACAGCTATGCAATATAAGAACCATATGGCAAGTACAACCAAAAATAGTCCTAAAGTATGCCAAAACAATGCTAAAACATGTATGGAGCAAAGCCAAAACAAGCTAGCATCAAGGGTCAAAACATCAAGTAAGCTAGGCCAATGTGCATGATTACACTACACCTACCAAAACCAAGCATGAGATAACTTTGCCAACAAAAATCAGAGTTATATCATGCCAAAATAGGACCAAATACACACTGAAATCATAGCTCACAAGCTTAGGCAAGATCGCATACGCGTTGGCTCATGTTTTAAGGCATAAGATACCAACTCTCCAAAGCATTGAAAGAGTGACAAAAGTAAGTGTATGGAAACATTATATAGACTGAGATAACATTTCAAATGATGCCAAATCATGGAAATAGTCCAAGCAATGCATGTTAATGGACTCAATACACGAAGCTAGTGAGCAAGATTGAACCATGGCTATACAAAGCAATGCATGCATGGCCGAAACGACATGAATCAGACCTTAAACATGGTCAAATATGAACAAAATCTTCTTAGAGTTGAGCCAAAAGCATGCTAGAATGATGATCAAAAGCATGATACACATTAGGCTAGTAAATGGAAATGCACTACAAGTGCATGGAGCATGCAAGAGGCCATCAAACCAACTTTAGAAAGATTTATGACATGCTAAATAATGACAAAAAACATGCTGAAATGGAGCCCATACATGCTTAACAAACATGCTACTTCATGAGGCATACAAGGCTAGTTTGCAGGAATTACACTACAAGTGTATAAAGCATACATAAGGTTACCAAACCAGCCATGGATAGAGTTAAAGCAGGTCCTAAAAGTCACAAAAAAGTGACTGAAATAAGCCTCAAAATAGTAGAAGCACATGCTCATTTGATACGCCAATAAGAGATGCAAACAAGAGAAGAGGAGGGGGGACAACCCCCACCCATTTGGAACCTCAAAATAGGGTTTTTACCACTGAAAATCCTCTAGATTTCAGTGGTTAAAAGGCCACATAAAGTTGTTTTAAAAGGCCTTAAAAGATGGCTCAAAAGCTATACAAGCTAAGGAACAAAAAGGAGAGACAACCCCCTAACACAAAATAGGCCTAAAACATCACTTTTAGGACTGAAAAATAGAGTTTTATTTAGTTCAAAACCAAGCCAAAAACAGTTTACAAAGGTGGTAAAACAAGCATTCAAAGCAAAGGTTTAAAGGAGCAAGTGTTTACCCTTGAAGAACTTTGAAGGACAGCAGCAAAACCAGCCAAAATTTGAGCCAAACAACCTTCAATCAACCCAAAAATAGGTTCCAAGGGACCTCAAGCCAATGGTGATCAACTCTTCTCAAGGGTTGATAGGTTGAAGATGGTTGTATGCAAGCCTTCTAGCACAAATGCTCAAGAGAGTTGTAGAGAGAGAGGTTCTAGTGTGAGAAGCTCCCAAATCTTTTGCCAAAAATGTTCTCTAAATGTTCTTCCCCTTGAATATGAGATATAAGGCTTCAATATATAGCAAAATATCAAGTTTGGTCAAAATATCTCAATTGGAAATATCTGATGCAGTGTATAACAGCTGGAGGAGAAATATCTGTCAATTCAGGGCTTTTTGGACACTTCTGGCCGACCGGCCATCTTTCGTGCCGAATGGCCACCATTTGTGGCCGATAAGGTTCACTTTTGGCTGACATATATCTGCTGAGGTCAAATTGTGGCCGATGCACTTCCATAGAGGCCGATGGAAAAAATCAGTCCTGGTCCCTAACTTGAAGCAAGCCTAATTCCTTCATCTGGACTCCTTTTCAGGTCATTCTTGAGCCTAAACTGTAGCCCCAGAAGTCTTCTTTCCAAATTTGGGAGCTTCACCTCAAAATTCCATGTGTGCTAAGAGATATCCCTTTTTTAGTGAAGGATGCTCAGTTTCGATCCAACTGGAATGATGCCCAACTTCAACCAATCATATCTCTCCCATCTGGACTCGGTTTTAGGAGATTCTTAAGTGAAAAGTGAAGCCCCAGAAGTAATATTTCCAACGGTGGTGGCCTCATAGCTGAAATTCAATTATTCAAAAGGATAGGCTTGATTTAGCGAGGGCTGCTCGACTCTCTCTTAGCGATTCATGCCCATCTTCTTCTCCAACTTGGCTTCTTCCATCTTCTCCTCTTTTGTTCAACTCCAAACCCCTAAACAAGGTGTTTTGAAATATTTTCCAAAGATTTCATCTCTCTTTCATTCATTTCCACTTTGTCCTTGCTCGGTTTATTGAAAAGCGCAACATTTGACAAAATGCGAACGTCAGAACATCGTAGGAACTTTATTTCAAAAATATTTTGAAAGAGAGGATTTTAAGGTCTAAAAACCATTCAAAATAGCTTTGGTCCCAAATGTGGTGTGAGGTTAGGATTTGACTCTCCTCTTGCTGAAAAAATCGAACCTTTGCCCTGCACATCTTCCATCACCAAGTAAGCAATCAGTAGCGCCCAAGTCTTAAGGGCGGTCAAAAATGGAGTGTCTACACTGAACACAGAAGACCCCCACCATATCTGGTTCTTTAATGCTAGGCCTCAGGAGAAATTCAATCAGGAGACGGCTGGGTGTTGACCAGCCAATTCGTCTGTTCGGCTATTCCCTTCATGGCCGATTTGCTTGATTTTTACTTCTTAGAACTTTCTGAGCTCGTCCCTTACCAAGTTCTAGTATTTGGCCATCTTGCTATCTTTAGCTTCACACTCTCCAAATACTTGGCTGACAACGAGTTGGGAGTCGCTGTAAATTATGAGCTCGGAAGCATTCAACCAAAGTGCACTTTTTAGTCCGACTAGTAGCGCTTCGTACTCAGCTTCGTTATTTGATGCAGGGAATCTGAGGGTGATGGAGTGTTCAATTGTCAGTCCGTCTGGTGAGATTAAAACTACGCCTAACTCGGCACCATGCCTGTTTGAAGCGTCATCGATGAATAGTTTCCATATTTCGTAGATAAAAAGCTTCCAACATTCTCCGGGGTATTTAGAATTTTGGGGGGCTATGCATTTCTTGTCTTCATTGTTCGGCAGCTCCGCAACTCCTGCTTCAAGCATACCATGATTGACTGTAGTGTGTATGACCTCTTCCTCCATTGGTGATGCGTCGTTAGATCTAACAGGTTATCCTGTTATTAACAAATCCATCGGTGCACTGCCAAGTCCTGCTTGCGTGATTGGTAGGTTAGCGAGCTGGCATGCTACATCCACAACGCCGACCACGTTGTGTTTTGGAGTAGGAGTTGGTTGTGCTATATCTGTGGTGCCAACTTCTGGTTGTGCGAATGTGTTGGTGAGGTCCACCGGGCAGACTGAGTGGGTTCCGGGTGAAAATTTTGGGACAAAGTCGGCCAATGCATGGGCATTGATGGCTGTTCTGGTTTGAAACCTAATGTCGAACTGCCCCAATTCAACTGCCCACTTCAATGTGCAGCCAGAAAAGTCTGCTCGCTCAAACAATGCTTTCAAGGGAAATTTCGTTAGCACAATGATCGTATGTGCATGGAAATAATGTGCTAATTTCCTGGAGGCCATCATCAATGCTAGTGCGAGCTTATCTAGCAACAAGTATCTTGACTCCATAGGGAGTAGGGTTTTGCTCACATAGAATATCGGTAGATGTTGAATGCCTTCTGCTCTAACAAATACCGCAATGATGGCATGTTGGGAAACTACCAGATAAAGGTAGAGTTCTTCACCTTGTTTCGGCGTGACAATGAGGAGGGCAGATGACAGGTGTGTCTTTAGCTCAACTAATGCTTTGTCACATTCTTCGTCCCACGAGAACTTTGACTTTAAAGCTTGGAAGAAATGGTGGCAATGATCTGATGACCGGCTAATAAATCTATTAAGTGCGGTTGTTATCCCAATAAGATGTTGCACGTCCTTCGCTGAGTTTAGCCGCTTTAAGTCTTGTATGGCCTTGATTTATGATGGGTCTACTTCAATGCCTCAGTTGGTCACCAAGAAACCCAAGAACTTCCCCGATCCCACGCCGAAGGTGCACTTTGATGCGTTGGGGCGTAGTTGGTGTTTCTTAAGGATCGTGAACATTTTCATTAGATCAGTTAAGTGGTCGTCCTCGCTCTTGCTTTTGACCACCATGTCATCAATGTAAGCTTCCGTTGTTCGGCTAAGAAGCAAGGCAAACATCTTAGTAACAATCCTATGAAAAGTTCCTCTAGCGTTCTTTAACCTGAAGGGCATAACTTTGTACCAAAATAACCCCCTCAGTGTAGTGAACGAAGTAATCTCCCAATCAGGCTCGTGCATGGCAATCTGGTGATAGACGCGGTATGCATCCAAGAAATTGAGTCTGTTGTGTCCAGCTGTAAGGTCCACTAATTGATCGATTCGGGGCAATGGGAAGCTATCCATAGATCAGGCTCTGTTCACAGTTTTGTAATCAGCACAGACCCGTCATTTTCCATTCTTCTTTGGCACGACTACGATTTTAGAAATCCACCGAAGATAATGCACTTCCTTGATTGCCCCTGCTTCCAGCACGTTCTTCACCTCCTCCGCTACTACCTCAGAGTGGTGAAGTGCTGATCGCCGTGATTTCTGTATGACTGGCCGAGCATCTGGGAAAACATTAAGTTGGTGACAAATGAATTTTGGATTGATGCCAAGCATATCGTAAGGCGTCCATACAAACACTTCGATATTTGCCACCAAGAAGTTTACAATTTCCAATCTTCCTTGGGCGGTCAAGCATGACCTAAGCAAAAAGAATTAGCTCAGATCGCTTTCATCGATCTTCACCTCCACCAAGTCCTCAACAGGTTTTTCCTCAGCATTTTTGCTGACATCGTCAAGGACCGTCTGACCCTCTGACCCTTCAATCATTTGCATGAAGCCTATGATGCCCCAAAATTTAAGGACATCATAATAAGATTTAGAACTTAAAATAAATTTTCTTAATTAAGAAACTCCTCATCAATGTTGCCACCAAGTTTACCATCATCCACTAATTAACAACATAGAAATTAAAAGTTCTTAAATTACAACTCCAATAAAACTTAAAACTTAGTCTTAATACATGAAAGAAAGAAACAAATAAAAAAAAGAAAAGAAGAGAAAACTAGAAAAAAAACTAGAAAAAAAAAATTCAGAAAAGAGTTCATGGAACTTGGGCACGCTTAAAGCTAACCAAGGCTGAATGTCGCATTCCAAGACCTCAGTGTTTTCTTCGGTTTCTTCGGTTTCTTCGGTACCTGGCATAAAACGCCAGGGTAACGAGAATGCCAATGAGCGACGAGCTCAATAATATACTACAACCCGAAAATACCCACCCCAATAATAATACTCACAATTAATGAATACTGTGTAGTAACAGAGTAACAAGCAGCGTTTAATAAGCATTACAGAAATGTTATCAGTTGAAATAATAACAATAGATAATAAGAACAATGGCAAGCGAAAGAAGTAATTCATCATAAGGAAAATGTCAACTTTTCTTTTAAATTCACATAGGTTTAGTTTATCAGGTAAGTCTAAGTAACTCCCCGCAGAGCTCTATTTCCACTCAACCGCTAAGCAATGGCCACAGGGAATTCTGCCTCCCCCTTGGGCAAATAATCAAATGTTACTTACTGTAACTACCAATGATGCCCACGCACTAGGGTTACGTATCCGAGTCTTGACATCACGGTCTGCCCCAAGGGAACGGTCTATGTTGTGACACCCGCACCACCAACCTTATATCGCCTATACCGATAAGAGCCAAAATACCTTCCCGTACCATGTTATGGTTTGCAACTCACTTGCGCAAGACTCTAAAACGGGCTCACCCCATCACTTTTAAACTTTAATGCATTGGTTCAATTTCGTGTTTCTTTACTTCGTCGAATTCACCTTTTGATGCATATACGAGTTTTAGTTTGCAAACCACAATGACATAAGGTTTATATAGCACAACATAATCACGTATGGCAATCAAAATAAATATTATACAATGTCTTAGCAGTCATTACAAAATTTCAATGAATTTCTCGCACTTCTTCTTTTCAGTAGTGTATGGTCAGACTAGAAATAATGAAACCCATATGAAACGAAGTTCAATTATTACAATATTTTAAATGGTTCTAGTTCATTGAGTTAGGAAAATGTTTCATGAAGAATACCAGGGCTAAAACAGATTTTAAAATGGAGAAATAAAATTTGGAAGAAAGCTGGTTTCTGGAACAGTAAGTTACAGTAACTTCCAGCACAGGTGATCTGTGTTTGCAAAATAAAAAGGGGCATTAAACGGTGTCAAAAAGAGGTATGTTAGAACGTCTTGTTAGAAATTTGAGTTTAGAACATATTTCCAGAAGAGTTTTAAAACTGAAAACCAATGGAAGATGGTCAAATAATTTTTCTAAGAAAATAGGACAGATTCTGTCTCATTTTAGTAAAACTACAATTTCTCCTTTTACACTTATCCATTTTTTTTGAAATCAGCGGAAAATGAAAGATAACACTTATATTTAACTATCTCAAGTGGTAGTGTAGAAAAATACCATTTTCAGAGAAAATGGGACCTGTTTGAAGTCACTATTTCTACTGTGTTGTGAACAACACTTAGGACAAATATTTACTTTGGTAAGAAAATGGTGTCCAATGATTTTATAAAAATTTACACGTGTATAGAACACCTATATGCACTCCCAGTACCAACAATTTTTTGACACAATTTATTTTCAATTTATTAAAGCATTTTATCTCTGATAAATCTGAGACAGTGAAGATGATATAAATTTTAAGTAAAAGTAAACCAACTTTATCTCATTTTACCCCATGCAAGATTATTTCAAACAATGGAGAATATTTGAACACATAAGAACATAAAATCAGTAGCTAAACCATCTAATCTCTGCTTGCGAGAAGGAATAGAAATCATACAATCATGAAATTATTATTCTATCAAAATGTAAGAATGCATTGAGCTATTCTTGCTATGTGTGTATTAACAATGCACACTCTTGCATATTTTTAATATATAGATTCAGTAAAAAAAATATCTAAGGGAGGATAGAGATTGAGTATTCCTAACTCAAGACCTTTTACAAACTATTCTCAAGATTAGTTTTGAAATGGTGGCCACCAAGCACCCTCTTTTCTTCCTCTTTTTTTTTTTTTCTCAGCCGTGTGTATAGAAATGAAAAGGCCTGAAATAGTGTTCTATTTGTAGGATTTTGGAGGCCTATTTTTATTTCATTTTATTTTATTTATTTATTTATTTATTTTTCCTTTTGGCTTGGAAAATATTTCCTACATGTATAGGCTTAGGGTGTGGTTATATCATTGCTTTAGCATGCCTTAGCATGCTTGCTCTCACCAGCCTCCTTTCTTGGGAAGGAAGGGTGGCCGAATTCTCTAACCCCAAAAAAAGTCTGATTTCATTTTTTTTTTTTTTTTGATTGTGTGTACAAAAAATAAAAATCAGTGTATATATATAACCTAGTCACTAGATATTTTGCTCCCTACTATCCTCTGATTAATTTAGTTACTATTTATTTAACTCATTTAGTTTCCATAACTGTATTTAGATACAAAAATTTAATCATAGAAAGATAAACAAATTTATTTAAAGGAATTTAATATTGATATTAATCATGATGCTATTAACATTATAATTTAATAATTTAATAATCACTATTAATTGACTTAATACTGTTATTAACAAAGTAATTAGTTGTCCAAAAATTCAAGTTCTTACAACCTATCCCCCTTAAATAATTTCGTCCTCAAAATTTTAACGCGTACATTTATCTTTAAACAACTGAGGGTAGTTGGCTCGTATTGCATCCTCTTTTTCCCAAGTAGACTCCTCCACTCCTCAATGCTGCCACAACACTCGCACCAAATGGATGACTTTGCCTCTCAAGTTCTTTTCTCGTCGATCCATAATCTTTATTGGCCTTTCCTCAGAGTTTGCATCTTCAGTGAGATGAATCTCGCCCTAGTTGATAACATGGGAATGGTGTGGCTCATATTTTTATAACATTGAGATGTGAAAAACATTGTGCACCACTGCGAGTTGCGGTGGTAGTGCTAAATGGTATGCCACCTCTCCTACCTTGTTCAGAATTTCAAAGGGTCCCATATAACGAGGTGTAAGTTTTCCTTTCTACCCAAATCGTGCAGTACCTCGATGAGGTCGAACTTTGAGAAAAACATGGTCTCCTACCTCAAATGTTAAGGGTCGTCTCCTTTGATCTGCATAGCTCTTTTGTCGACTTTAGGCTGTGATTGGCTATTGTCTGATCAGTTTTATCATCTCAGTGGTCTCCTGAACCAAGTCTAGTCCTAACAAGGTTACTTGCCTTATTTCAGTCCAATAGACTAGTGACCGACAAGGTCGCCCATAAAGTGCTTCATACGATGCCATCCCAATACTAGCCTGAAAACTATTGTTCTAAGTAAACTCAACAAGTGGTAGGTGTTTCTCCCAACTTCCATTAAAATCCATAACGCAAGCTCGAACCATATCCTCCATGGTTTGTATCGTCATTTCAGATTGTCCATCTGTTTGTGGGTGAAATGCCGTGCTAAAGCATAGGTTCATTCCCATTGCCTTCTGCAAGCTCTGCCAAAATTGAGAAGTGAATCGAGGATCACAATCAGACACGATGCTAACTGGTATTCCATGTAATCTGATCACTTCTTTGATGAACAATCTACTTTAGTGAATCTAACGTATCTAATGACCTGACAGGTAAGAATCGGGTTGTCTTAGTTAGTTGATCTACCACTACTCACACGGCGTCAAGTCCCTGTGGTGATCGAGGCAAACCCATCACGAAATCCATGGTTATGTGTTCCCATTTCCACTCCAGGATTGGTAAAGGTTAAAGTGTTCCTGCCGGTCTTTGGTGTTCAGCCTTCACTTGATGACATGTCAGGCACTGAGACACAAACTTTACTACATCCCTTTTCATTCCGCCCCACCAATATTGGTGCTTTAAGTCTTGGTACATCTTAATACCTCACGGATGTACTGCGAATACTGAATAGTGGAATTCCTTAAGTACCTTTTCCCTTAGTGAGTCATTGCTTAGAACGAACATTCGACCTTGATATTTCAAACTCCTATCTGTGTAAATTTCCCAACCAGGCATGGTTTCGCTAGATTCCATTTGTGCCTTGATGAATGCTACCTCTTGATCGTACTTTTATGATTCTAATATCTCGCTCAAAATTTTAGGCGTAGCAATCTGAGTACCAAGGTAAGCCCTTTCATCTTGAACCTCCATCTGAACCCCAAATTCATTGAGTGTTCCAACCATATTCCATTCTCTAAGTGCTAAACTAGCAATAATCTCTCTATTCTTGTGACTTAGCGTATCTGCCACCACGTTAGCCTTGCCGAGATGATAGAAAAGGGTAAGTTGGTAATCCTCAAGATACTCCATCTAGCGTCTCTGACGCATGTTCAAATCCTTTTGGGTGACCAGATACTTCAAGCTTTTGTGATCGATGAATATCTCAAACTTTTCACCATACAGGTAGTGTCTCCAAATTTTGAGTGCGTGAACTATGGTTGCTAACTCCAAATCATGAGTTCGATAATTCTTCTCATGGTTCTTTAATTACCTTGATCCATATGCCACCACCTTGCCATTTTGCATCAATACGCACCCCAGACCTTCTTTGGAAGCATCACAATACACATTGTACCCTACGTCACATTTTGGTACTATAAGAATAGAGGCACTCGTCAATCTTTTCTTGAGTGCTTGGAATGAATTTTCACAAGACTCGTTGTAGCACGTCCGCGAGGGACCCCGCTACAGTTCGGACTCGATTTTGTGTCACAGTTCTTAATCTTGAACCAAAGAGTCCAAATCCGGCAAATCGTTTTGAGAAACAGATTTTTTGAAAAGAAGTGCCAAACATGGACTGCTTTGCCAGATACAGAGTCGCCACCTTAATATTTTTTATATGGGGAAATTTAGGAAACCCTGACTTGGTGCCGAAGGCCACATGTCCGTCATCACCGGAGTTGTCTCGGCTCGGGAGCTTGGGTACGATCAGGGAAGGTCAGCTATGAGCACCCCCTTTCGCCCAGTCCGAAGGCCGGCCTCTACTAACCATGATATCCAATTTTGAAAACGTTATGTGCTATTATTCCAATTGTTAGCCTAGAATTACTATGTTATGTGCACAGCAAACAAGTATAGACCAAATCGCCTAAATTGGAACAAAACATTTCATGTTTGTTTTAAAAATGGTTTGCTACTCGCAAGTAGGCTAAAATGCAGGTTTTGCCACCCTCAAGTGGGCTTTTAGAAAAGATGATTTTGCCACTATCTAGTGGGCTTTAAAATTCACAGTTTTAATGTGTTATCCCAATTTAAGCAATTCGACCTCCATCCACAGGCATTCAAGCAGTAATATCACGTAAGCAACTAGCCTCATGGTAATCATGCTATCATGGCAACACTCACACGCATGCAAGGATGCTAAAGCATAAATACTTACATCGTATTCCGTGCCAAAACAAAGAACTTGTTAGCAATCAATGCATGATCCAAGTCCATGTTTAAATGCCTAATGCAACGCACACGGAATGTCACTAGAGTAGGCTCAGCTAGTCTATGAATGACATGTGAAAAGGCACAGGTAGCATGTATTCAAGTTAGATTTGAAATGCTAATGCTGTTAACATGATGCGCCGAGCCTGGTGCATGTAAGACAAATGTATGGATGCACGCATGCTATCATACTGTTATGCTAATTTAAATATGCCCTAGTCTACCATCATAGGCAGGTAAATAAAAGGGAGAAAGAAGTGGGGGTTGGAAGACATACACACACGCACCCACACTTATTACAAGTACGCCCTCACTCGGAGGGACCGAATAAATATTACAGTCCAAATAAATAACTAACTACTTAATTAATTATTACAGAATTCCTATTTAATTAATAAATTAAATGCAAAGGGAAGGTGGCCACGGCCCCCGCCTCGGGATGCGCAAATGATGCATGCTTGACCCATATCGCCCGGAAACTCGCTGCCATAGCACTACTGCCTCTGTTTTCACTGCCTTTTCTTCTTTGAAAACTTGTCAAAGTCCCAAAGAACCTTCTATGAGCATTGCAGAACATCATCGGCTGGGAGGGATGGCCACCGGCCGTGTACAGTATCCATCGGCTGGAGATAAAGCTATCGGCACTGAATAAATGGCCGGTCGGCACTGAATGTTGCCGGTCGGCAGAAACTTCCTGCAGAAGACAGTTTTGACAGTAACAAAGGACAAATAGTGTATGGCATGAAATTCCAAGCAAATGTGTGCACCAACACATCCCTTATCATGCTTTTGACTCAAAGGGGGATGTTCCTTGATTCTCGGACCACCAATTGCGCATTTCGATGCGTGATGGTCCAAGAAACCAAGTATGCGCTTTGATTTCAAATGTCATGCAAACCAAACAAACACATAAAGCCCAACCTCTATCACATGATCAAGAGGCAAGGCATGCATGCCAATGCAATGCAACCTAGGTATGCAAACAAGAATACAAGCATGCTATGCAACTACATGGCATACACAATGCTAACAACATAACATGTGCAACACTTTGAAACATGGCATACACAATGCAAGATGGGCTTACACCAATACAAGTGGACCTCAGCCACACTCACATAGGAGGCCATAAGATGAAAATGAGACGCCTCGAAATGCGTGCACACGTGCACGTAAACCGAGGACCGACCCTAAGGCATGGAATGCCACTCTAACAAGACATGGCAAAACATGGAATATGATATGCAGACAATGCAAATTTCAGTAGCTAAATGAGGGGGAAAACAACCCCGAAACAAGGCGAAATGACACTCGATGCATGGAATCACTCCCGAAATACAAAACTAGGTGCATGAAATGGCTTACAGCTATACAAAGCATGCACAATATGGACATGAAGCATGAAGACAGAAGTATGGCACCCCCAAAACAAGCATTTTTATAGTTCAAAGCATGGCCAAACAGTAGGTAAACATAGGGCTAAATAAGCATGCAAAAATGGGGCTAACACATGGATTTCAAAGCAAGTAGCACATGGAGTATCCAAACAGTGTTAAGCCCTTCTTCAATGTTGAAGAAGGGCTCAAAAGAAGCAACTTCACAACTTATAACATGCCTCAAAACAGATCACACGCAAGCCAAAAATATTATGCAAAATTATGGCATAAAGAGGGCTAGTGAAGGAAGTGCTAGCTACTATCCTCAAACAGCAAGAGGTCCTAATCAAACATGAAGAGGACCTCAAAATATGATGATTTACAATTTGGGTCGGAGCCCAAAAATGCAAGCAACTATGGCTTAGATATGAAGCAAGAAAAGACTAGAAAAGGGAAGAGGAGGACTCACCCTTGAAGATCAGCAAACCAGCACCTCTTGGACCAAGTTTAGGTGCTCCTAAGCTCTGAAGAACAGCCTCAAGTTGCTGCAATGGAGTAAGGATGCCTTGTGCTATGAGTTGATGAAGAAATGGCCCAAGAACAAGGGTGTTTGATGGTTGAATGTGAGAGATATAGTGAGAGATGAAGGGATATATGTATGTATATATCAGATATATCTATATATCTCTGGTTTTTTGTTCAAAACATCCAACCAACCCTAATGGAGGAGGAGAGGCCCCTTATATAGGCAAGACTAAGCTTCTAAGACAAGCTACAAAGGGTCAAAGGGGGCTAAGGGGAGGTCAAGGCTTATTGGAGAAGCTAGGACAGCTGGTAAGCTTCTTGGGGAAGCCAAGACAAGGGGTCAAGGCTTCCTCAACAAGCCTTGAGCAAAGGGTGCAAGAAAAGGGTCAAAAGGGGTGCAAAGGGTGCAAAACAGTCACACACGTGCATGGGGAGCAGAGTTTGTGCATTCCAGCTGGCACAGCTGGCATCCATTCAATCTGTAGAATAATCCGGAAGGTCATCGGCTAGAAAACTTGGTCGGTCAGCCATCTTTTCTGGCTGGTCGGCAATCTATTTGGCCGGTCGGCCATCTATTTGGTCGGTCGGCCATTTGTTTTGGCCGGTCGGCAGTAAAAATCTGCTCTGCAGGTCCAACTTCAAATGGGAATAACTTCTTCATATGAACTCCTTTTCAGGTCATTCTTGTGTCAAAATTGAAGCCCCGGAAGTAAGCTTTCCAATGGAACCATCCGTGCATCAAAATTCCAACCGAGTAAAAAGTTATGCTTGTTTTAGTGAAGGCTGCTCAGTTTCGGTCCAACCGGGATGATGCCCAACTTCAACCAATCATATCTCCGCCCTCCGGTCTCGGATTTAAGAGATTCTTGAATGAAAAATGAAGCCCCGGAATTCTTATTTCCAACGGTGGTGGCCTCATAGCTTAACTCAAAGTGTATAGACAAATAAGCTTGATTTAGCGAGGACTGCTCGTCCCTCTCTTAGCAATTCTTGCCTATCTTCTTCTCCAACTTGGCTTCTCCCCTCTTCTCCTCTTTTCTTCAACTTCAAACCCCTAAGCAAGGTGTCTTGAAAGAATTTTCAAATATTTCATCTCTCTTTCATTCATTTCCACTTTGTCCTTGCTCGGTTTATCGAAAAACGCATTTTTTGACAAAATGTGAGCTTCGGAACATCGTAGAAACTTTATTTCAAAAATGTTTTGAAAGAGAGGGCTTTAAGGTCTAAAAACCATTCAAAATAGCTTTGGTCCAAAATGGGGTGTGAAGTTGGGATTTGACCCTCTCATTGCCGAAGAAATTGAACCTTTGCCCTGCACACCTTTCATCACCAAGTAAACCATCAGTAACGCCCAAGTCTTATGGGCTGTCAAAAATGGGGTGTCTACACTCGTTCCATTCAAACTTAACTTCCTTTTGAGTCAAATGTGTCATTGGCTTGGCTAACTTTGAGAAGTCTTGAATGAATCTTCAATAGTAACCAGCTAATCTTAAGAAACTACGAATCTCATATGTGTTCTTAGGTTGCTTCCATTCTGTCACTGCTTCTACTTTAGTTGGGTTTGCTGATATTCCCTTTTCAGGCGCCACGTGACCCAAAAACTTTACTTCCTCCATCCAGAACTCACATTTACTAGCCTTAGCATACAGCTGGTTCTCCCTAAAGGTTTGAAGTACTATTCTCAAATGTTGTTCATGGTCTCCTTCAGACTTAGAATACATCAAAATATTATCAATGAAAGCTACCACAAATTGATCTAAGTAAGACATGAATATTTTGTTCATTAAGCTCATGAACATGTCTGGTGCATTGGTTAGACCGAATGGTATCACTACGAACTCATAGTGGCTGTAACAGGTTCGAAACGCAGTCTTAAGAATATCTTCTTCCCGAATACGTAACTGGTGATACCCAGACTTGAGGTTTATCTTTGAGAAATACTTTGCCCCTTTAAGCTGATCGAAGAGGTCATCAATCCTATGTAGTGGATATCGATTCTTAATGGTAACTCTATTGAGTTGTCGGTAATCAATGCACAACCTAAGTGTCTCATCTTTCTTTTTAGCAAATAAGGCGGGTGCTCCCCACGGGGATGTGTTTGGCCTTATAAATTCCTTGTCCAATAATTCTTGCAACTATGTCTTTAGCTCTCTCAATTCAGCTAGTGCCATATGATGTGGTGCCATTGAGATCGGTGATGTACCAGGTTGTAGTTCAATGGTAAAGTCTACTTCTAGCTTTAGGGGGTAGTCCTGATAGTTCCTCTAGAAATACATCAACATACTCACACACCACACGAGGTAGCCCTAGTTCCATAGGATCTTTATCTTCCAGAACTAAGCTGGCTAACCACCCAGCCAAGTGATCGTGCCACTTTGACTTTCAAAGTGTTGGTAATAGAGAATCTTGTCTATCCCCCTTAAAAACTAGGAAGTGGCTAATAACCCACTTCCTAAAAAAGCCCATAGTCTATAAGGCACATGGTAATATGCACCATGCTGATTGTTTGACATCAAAGCGAGTTAAGGACACTTATAAAGGGGTGCTCTTCCCATAGATCAATAATGAGAATGAATCCTAAGAAAAGATATTAAAGCAAGGGATAAGGCTAACTCCCTCATTCAGTCATAATTTCCTTTTAGTTTTGTTTTCCGTAATTTTCACGCAAAGACCTTATCCATACTCTCAGTTTATTGTCTGTGACTTGTTACAGCTCGATTACTATTCATTCAATACTCCCTTTCGCAACCCTCTATAATGGTTAGTGTTTATATGCTACATGCAATTTAGTTAAAGTTTAAATAGGTTATTGGGATGGATTTACAAAATCACCCTTTTAAAATTTACTACAACATATTAACTTGACAATTATATCACTTTATCATTTGTTCTCCAAAAAAAATCAAACAATAAAAAAAAAGTGTTGATTTCACGAATGTTACAGTAGTAGAACAAAAGGTTGATAAAACCAAGAATATTACGAATTTGAGGTGTGTTGATTATACTAACTTTAAAATGACAATCACCGCTCTCAAAATAACTTACTATTGTGGATCGAGTACATTCCTCCTAAGGTCCAATTTTTTGGGTGGCTAATATGGAACAACAAAATCAAGATGGTAGAGTTTTTATAAAGAATAGTTGTTTACATAGGAATGTGTCCACTGTCTTTATCTTTTGCAATTTTGAGAGAGAATCAGTGAATCGTGTATTGATTTTTTGCCCTTTTGTTTGGAAAGTATAGTTGAGATGCTAAATTGGTGGGGTGTGCAAGGAGCCAGACCAGGATCAATAGAAAACTTACTTCTATGGTGGGCATGGGAGAAGATACTATGATCAGTATGGAAGCATAGGAATTTGTGTTTAAGGCATCTATCCCAAACTTGCCTGAGCTGTGTGACTTGATTAAACTTAGAATTGCTCTATGCATGAAATCAATCTTCAATGACTATCACTTTATAGTGTAGGACTTCCGACTCAACTTGAGGCAGATTAGAAGTTGTATAGGAGGAAGTGTGGTGCACTGAGTAAGGGCTGTTATGTAACGACCCCAAAATCTGTAACCGAAATTGCTTTTATGCATTTGTGAGTTAAGGCATTTTAATTTGATGGTATCTGTTCAAATTGAGGAATTATCTGTTGAGTCACAGCTTTAAAAATTAGAATTACCGACCTTTATGGGTTCAGAAATCAAAATTGAGTGCTCGGGTATGTTAATGAGAATTTTTAGAGTTATTTGGGAAAATTAATTAGAATTTAATTCGTTTGATCTGTTAATGCATGTTTGGGTGGCTAACTTTGTACTGTAAATTGAAGGCCTTAGAGGCTTCAGAAACCGGAACAGAAGATATATTCATGATTGGCATAATTTTTAGAGTCATCCGGAAGGTTTAATTGAAACTTAATTTCGTACGATTCATAAGGTCACGTTTGGCTTCCCCTTGTGTAAGCTTGTGTGTGATGGATTTATATATCTATATATGTAGAGATATGCCATATGAGTGAGGGGAACTCATCTTTTGAAGACAAAAGAAATATTTAAGCCATCATGTATGCACAAGCTCAATGGATGTTGCATTTTATTGATATTGCTTCCGCTTAAGGCCCCATATGTGGTTAAATATTATTCTAAAATTTCTGTTTGAGGCCTACGTACAGGTCGGTCATGGACCAAACTTTTAGGGGCGGGTTTGGGTCGTGACAGGTGGTATCAGAGCACGAGTTAAGATCTCACACACGTGTCCATTGAGCATTAGAGTGTCTAGAATGCATTTAAGTTGCATGTTTCTAGTAACGAAAGGATATGATGTGCATTTTAAAAGATGTATGTGAGCTCGTACAATGTGTGGACCATTGAGATTAAGAATGAGAATTCTCATAAACCTTGGGGCAATAAAAGAAGATTCATATATTTTGTTTCAAAGACAGAGTTTTGTGAGTAAGGAAAATTGGATAATTGTTATGAAGTGAGAATGGGTTACATAAGGCTAAAGTTTTGAAAGATGTGGAATATCGGTGTTCTTCGGCTATTCAAATTGATAAGTATAAGCCTGTCGTGGAAACATAATGTGGATAAAAGGATTGCCCCACTCATATCCTTGTATGCTTATGTGTGTTATGACTAGGTATAAGGAAACATAGGGCTAAGGTTTATGAAATTGTGGTGTTTTGACTTGAATAATGGGGAGTGCAAGCATGTTGAGTTCTTGAAACATGAAATGACAAGAGGTTTAGAGCTTACTTAAAGCCATAGAAAGGATATTTGGGAAAGAGATGTTAGAATTATGGTAGTTGGCAAATCATGGAATTATTGTGATTGAGATATTTGGTGATTGATAACAAGCATGGAACTAGTAATCAAGAGCTAGGACGTTGAAATTGCTACCTGGAATGTTAATAAATACAAGTATCCTGATCTGCGATCACATAGTATTTGGTGGAATTTTATAGAAGTTCAGTAATATAGGGAATTTGAAATTTTGACTGGAATGTTGGTGGTGTTGAGTATGTTAATTTGTGGAGAGAGTGTGTATATTTAGGAAATTGAGATATGTATGCTGGCAAAGGAAAATATCATCTAAAATCTTGAGCCTTGAGCCATGGAGTTAAATGGCTTGGTATGATCTTATGTATTTAGCTAATTGTATCTAGTGGCTTGAGGGAAAGGTAGTAAGAATGAGGTGATGTTTATGTTGTCTTATTACGTGTAAGAACATGTATGGGCATTGTTAATGTAGTGAGATGATATGTTTGTTAATCAAATTGTTTGGGTTACTGAAATGGATCATTGGTGAAAAGAAGGTCATGATATGAATTTTTTTTTTTTTACGGGATGATAAGTGAAGTTTTGTTTCTCCTTTCAGTACGGACATATATTCTTGTGAATGAATGTAAATAAAAGGAAAATTGTGTTTCTTTTGTGGGTTGCCATTTATCTGAAAGGCATAATTTTGCGTGAGTTGATGAATAATTTTGATGAATGTCATACCATCAATTACATTCGGTACTTCCGATATAGATGAATAATGTGTGATTTTGCGTGAGTTGACTATAGACCTTAGCAAGTATTGTCCCGATGACGATGCTTTTGTATGAATGATTTTAAAAATGGCTATGCTATACAATAGTTAATGAAATCTGTGTATTGGTTACGAAATGTTCTATATGATAAGTATTTTCTGAAATAATAAGATATACCATGAGCTTCCGACATGTTTATTGTATGATGAGATTTCCGAAAAATTTCCCCAAAATGATTTGGTATGCTATGAAACTCCGATTGTTCAGGATATGACAAGTTTTCTGAAAGAGATATTTTGCTATGCATGAATGAATTTTCTATTTGATAATGTATTGTGGCACGCTTGATGAATGCAATGTGTTGAACTCGAAGTCATTCTGTCCTATTTGTTATAAGTTGGACCAGAGGTTGTTCTGTCAAAGTTTAAATAAGTTTAATACTATTGGGAATTATCACATCATCTGATAATCTTTGAAAGTTCTGCTAAGTTTCTGAATAATACCTCTGAATAACGTATTGTGTGAAATTATGAAAGGTTTGATGAACTTTGTGTATTGCATATTTTTGGAAAATGTTTTTGTCCGTGATGGTTTGATGACCATTGATGACATATTTTTGATGGCTTGGAAAAGCTTTGATGAACTTTGATGACATGATGCCGACTTTAAGATCTTCCAAGCGAATATGCATTTTAAATGATTATTACCTTACTGCAATTTGGGAATTGTGACCATTAAGGTTTGATCCGTATTTGATTTTGCTAACAATTCATTTTGAAATTTGTACTACGATTGGATAAGTTTACTTCTGATTATTTGAGCCTTCATTGAAGTTGGAGATTTGAATATGAATTTGATTATCCAAAATTTGGACCTTATTATCCCATCTGTTATGGAAGTAAACCGCTCGGGGATACTTCAAATTATTGAAACCATTGTTCTGAATGTTTAACTTCTTAGTGAGCAAGAGTCATAAGATCATGGGTTAGAACTCATTTGTTTGTTCTGGGCCTAATTGTTGTAGCTTGTTTGTGCCATTTAAAACTCGATTGAGTAGTAAATGCTTCCTTAACCTTTGAGGAATTATGATAATGGGGGTTGTTTGTGAACCTAAAGAGTTTGAATTATGTTTGATAGCCTATCGGTCACATGTAATCGAATACTTGAAGTGAATCCATTTCCGAATACCCTTAAGTTGTTATATTATTTGGAAGGTATGACTTGTGGATCAATAGATTGAAATGTACGAGGATTGGGAATAATGAGATGATGATTTGATGTTATGTAGTATTATTATCAATTGGGTTACCAATTAGTCAGTGAAAATGACTTACTTGTGATCCTGGGAGAAAACTCCATTGAAATTGACTGTATATGATTGTGAATGGCTAAATAATTGAGAAACGTTGTATATCCAAGACGAAACTTGACTTGTAGCAGGGTGAATCAAGTTTGGAGGACCAAACATCTTAAGGTGGGGAGGATGTAACGACCCCAAAATCTGTAACCGAAATTGCTTTTATGCATTTGTGAGTTAAGGCATTTTAATTTGATGGTATCTGTTCAAATTGAGGAATTATCTGTTGAGTCGCAGCTTTAAAAATTAGAATTACCGACCTTTATGGGTTCAGAAATCAAAATTGAGTGCTCGGGTATGTTAATGAGAATTTTTAGAGTTATTTGGGAAAATTAATTAGAATTTAATTCGTTTGATCTGTTAATGCATGTTTGGGTGGCTAACTTTGTACTGTAAATTGAAGGCCTTAGAGGCTTCAGAAACCGGAACAGAAGATATATTCATGATTGGCATAATTTTTAGAGTCATCCGGAAGGTTTAATTGAAACTTAATTTCGTACGATTCGTAAGGCCACGTTTGGCTTCCCCTTGTGTAAGCTTGTGTGTGATGGATTTATATATCTATATATGTAGAGATATGCCATATGAGTGAGAGGAACTCATCTTTTGAAGACAAAAGAAATATTTGAGGGAGAGAGAACCGAGAGAAAGGGAGGCAAAAGGGGAGAGGAAGCTTCTTCAAGAGAGGGAAAGAGAGAGAGAGTGTGGGAGCTCACCATTGTTGGGAGCTTGAAGATAGCTTGAAGAAATTGAAGAGAGAGGTGGAAGAGGTTCAAGGAAAAAACATGGATTTGGGTTAAGGTGTGTGACTCTAATTATTATCTTTGTAGATAACTCATTCACCTTAAGGAATTTAGGATTAAATAGAAGATTTGATATGTAAATGAATTAGAATTGTTTGATTGAAGAGTTAACTCCTTTATATTTGTTTATCCTGAGGCTGATTAGAAGAAGATAAATTCCACTCTTGAAGTTTTGCATAGTTAGCCATATATGTGAAGGAAGATAGATGTAAATATGAAAGAAGTGAGCTTGAATTCCAAACCATGGCTATTTTATGCTTTTGGTGTTCTAATTCTTACCCTTGTTTGTGTGCTTGGGAATTGAGTAGTATTTTAAGATTATGATGTATAATGGAAGCTAATAATGTGAAATTTAGCATGTACTAAAGGGTTTTGGGCTTTGATTTACATGAATTTGAAGTTTGATTTTGAAAATGAGGAGATCCTAATCAAAACACCATTTTCGGACTGAAAATTGCCCATCGCCGCACGTGCGGCGGGTCTTCCCGCACGTGCGGCAGTCCAGCCCCAAAACCAATTTTGCTTCTGCTAAAAAGGCACGTCGTGCCGCACATGCGGCCCCATTCCCCGACGTGCGGCCCTGTTTCCCGCACGTGCGGGAGACAGCTTCGTTCCGTCAATTTTGAACAAGCATATCTTTTGTATCTGGACTCCGTTTTGAGTGATTCTTGAGCCTAAAATGAAGCCCCGGAAGTCTAGTTTCTAATGGTGGTGGTCTCACTCCCAAATTCTAAATACAGAAATAGTTATGTCTAAATTAGTGAGAGTTGCTCACTTTTTGTCTACCGATTTTGTACCGTTTCTTCATCAGAACCTTTCTCCTATCGCTTCCTCTTATCTTGAGGCATGGATTATAACCTATGGAGGACTAATGAGTCTACAACCACCATGGTTATTGATTAAAGAATAAGAAAGAGATTGGTTTTATTCTCATATTCTGTTATGTGCATTATGTTTGTAGGTCAAGACGAGGACATCGTTCCACCGCTTCAGAGACCTACCACTGTGAGTAATACTACGGAAATGTACATTTTATTTACCATTGATAATTATTGTCACTAATGCTCTGTTCTTCGTAAGTGATACATGAACATTTATGACGATTGGAAGTCAATGTGAACGTTGAAAGATTGGCATACATCGGTATGACTTTAAAATCATTATGTCCTGTCAATAGCTAATAAATGGAACTATGGTATTCTAGTATCTCTGGAATCCTTCAATTGGTAAGATGTGTTACCTTTCGTTAATATTTATCAAGAACGTTCTGTTAAACTTAAGTTACCTGTATTAATTCAGGTGAATGATGCAATGGTTACCAGTAATACTCTGTTAATTGCGGGTCAACCATATTAACATATATGAATGATTAAATAAAGGTGTATGTTACTGATTAATAGCTCAAGTGAACCATACCATTTCTTAATAAATAAAGAGACTTTGTGTTCATCTTCGAAGAATCAGAATAATTGGAAAGTTATGTAAATCCATATGAACTCAAAGTGATTCTGAATCTACAACATGAATGCAAAAGTTTAACATCATTAAGTGACCCACATGAGAATGTGAATTATTCCATTTTGTTAAGCGCACGATAATGACATGTTATGAGTTATTGAATGATTATCCATATATGTAAAAGTATTCATGGCATCCTAAGCACAAGGCCCTTACCCGGGGGTAATAATACCGTGGTCTTATGGCCCTTGCCCGGGGGTAATAATACCGTGGTTCAAGTAAGTTATGAGATATCTCTTGCCACCGACGGTCTTGTATGGGTGGGTTATGTTTTGTCATTGACGGTCTCGTACGGATGGTACCACCGACGGTCTTGTACGGGTGGGTTAGGTTTTGCCATCGACGGTCTCGTACGGATGGTACCACCGACGGTCTTGTACGGGTGGGTTGTGTTTTGCCATCGACGGTCTTGTACGGATGGTACCACCGACGGTCTTGTACGGGTGGGTTATAATCAAGCATGAACTCTGATTTCTGTTTCTGATTCAAGCATAATTAAGAATATGTATGAATATGTTTCCATTTATCCGTTCCGTTATGCTATGTTATAACATGATATGAATTGATCGGTCTTTAAGACCTAATGATTTCTGGTATGGAACAAAGTGCTACACGGAACTAAGTGCTACGACGTGAGTCACCTCTAGAATCCGTGTGAGACACCTCTTGGGTTCATACAAGTATGTTCAAGGGCTATATGCCAACATGTGTAAAGCTTAATGTTAATACGTTCAAGGGCTTAATGCCATTCTGTTTAAGGGCATAATGCCACTCTGTTCAAGGGCTTAAAGCCATTCTGTTTAAAGACTGGGCCTAAGGCTGTCCTGAAATTAGTACAAAATTAGATTAACTATAAGTTCTCTACATTTATATACTTTCTGATTCAAGTTAGTTATTGGATTATCACGTACTATTATTCATTGGGCCTTGCTCACTCTGTTTTTATGCATGTTTATGTAGGTGAGCCATCGGGGATTGACACTAGAATTGTGTTGGGGTCAACCTGTTTGCCAAGCCGCCTGGGGTACGCCTCCGTGTTGAGGCGTTACTTTTGATTACTAGGAGTTATGTAATTTTTGGAGTCTTATTTAAGTTTGTGTGAGATCTGCATAATTTTGTGATTGTATATGTAATTATGGGAATGTATGTAAATGCTAAATTAATTAAGCCATCATGTATGCACAAGCTCAATGGATGTTGCATTTTATTGATATTGCTTCCGCTTAAGGCCCCATATGTGGTTAAATATTATTCTAAAATTTCTGTTTGAGGCCTACGTACAGGTCGGTCATGGACCAAACTTTTAGGGGCGAGTTTGGGTCGTGACATGTTAAGTTGGATATTGCACTGGCAGTGTGTCCTGCTTTAGATTGGCCCTGCTGATTGAAGTGAGTCTGCATTGGAGTTTTATTGCAGACTTGTTGTGACATGTTGTGGATTGTTTTCTTTTGTTGCTTGTTTCTTGTTTCTTGTTGATTTCTCAACCTATGAGGCTTGTGTTAGCAAATGATTAGGTGTGTTTCTCAGTATCAACCTAGTTAGGATCATGTAGCTATACTTTGATACTTTTTACACTTCCTCCTCTTTATTGATATATTCTCATATGTTATGTATGTTTATTTCATTAATGAAGTTTCCTTTATTTTGCTTTAAAATATATATATATATATATATATATATATATATGGTTGTTGCTTGATATGACTTTTGTATCCCTTGTGTGTACGTCAAGGGCTGATCTTGGCAACTAGCAAACAAGCGTCAGGTAGAATAGAAATTGATTATAGTTAGATAAAGTAACAACTTGACTCTTGCTTGATATGACTTTGGTCCAATAGTAACAACATGACTCAAGTTTGTCATGACATCAATGGTCTCTTTTTAAAATTTCGTTAACAACGGTTAATAGGGGTTATGAAATCAGTGTATCTCACTCACTTCAAATAAATAAATATATATATATATATATATATCACTGTGGAGACGTATTTTGTGTGAATGACAACACATGGCTAAGGTGACGCCGAGGTGTCAGCCGAGGTGCCACGTGGCTTGGTCATGCGCCGAAATGATCTCAGCTAGGCCGAGATTATCTGTGGAGATACCGGAATCCGAGATGAGCCGATAAGGGACAAGAGTCCTAGAACAAGGGAGGATCTCAGTCTGGATAAAGATAAAGCTCTTAAGGAGTTTATTCGTATCTAGCTGAAAGTCCAGTATGAGCATTGAGCCTGAGTCCACTGAAGTGAAGCTTCTACAGGGATCAGGTCAATACTGGCTATAAAAGCAGAGCACCCCCGTGGGTCTGAGTATGTGTGCTATACTGTAAGCAGTAAGTTCTTTCTTGTGAGTTTAAGCACAATTTGTTATCTTTGAGAGATATTGATTATTGACTTCATCGTTGGAGTGCCCCCGGGTGGACGAACCACCGCCAGATTCTTATCTTTCTATGACAGGTTGTTTGGGCTTAATCTATTCTGCCGATACTCTGCAGCTGAGTTCCTCGTTTTCTTGTGTGGTCAAAAATCAACACCCACAATCACTATACAATCTTGATTACACATGCACGTGGCAAAATGTTGAATGTGCCATTACTATGTTGGCATTGTAATACATATCTCAAATTCTCTCATAATTTACCTAGTGTTATTTATGCCATACATAAAATTTTCATGAAGCACAAGCTTTAAGCCATGACACAAACACATATTCTCAGGTCTCGTTTTATATAACAATTTACAAGTTGAAGTAAGATTTAAAGAGATAGAATAAAGAAGAGTTCGAATTAGAGCATTCAAAAAGCTTTGAAGAATTTTCATCACCTAGATAAGCTTGAATGATCTAAGGGCTTAAAATAATTATGTGTTCAAAAGAAATAAGAGATTGAGAAGATTGCAAAATTAAAGGCAAAAGGGTAGGTGATGTAGCACCAAATGAACAGAAGAAGAATGAAGAAAGGAATCACAATCCCAAATTAATATTTGAGTAAATTACATTGACACCCCCTAAGGTTTATATTTATTACAGTTTTCCCTCTCACCTTTTAGAAATTACATCCCCCTCACTGAGGTTTAAAGTTTCATTACAGATTGTTCCCCCTCACCGTAATGATCATCATACATAAAATTAAGGATAAATTACATTGACACCCCCTGAGGTTTATGTTTATTACAGTTCACCCCCTCACATTTGGGAAATTACACTGACCCCCCTATTAATTTAATTTTATATATGATGATCATTACGGTGAGGGGGGAACTATTATGAAACTTTAAATCTCAGGGACAATCTATGATGAAACTTTAAACCTCAGGGAGGGTGATGTAATTTCTAAAAGGTGAGGGGGAACTGTAATAAACATAAATCTCAGGGGGTGTCAATGTAATTTACCCTATAATTAAATTAACAGGGGGGTCAATATAATTTCTCAAATGTGAGGGAGTGAACTGTAATAAACATAAACTTTAGGGGGTGTTAGTGTAATTTATCCTTAATATTTGAATAGTTAATACTCAAATCCATTACATAAAAGGCCTATTTATATATACGTATTATAAGCACTATCTAATTATGAAAATACCAAAAATGAATAGAAAACTAACTAATAAAGAAATAAAATTCTATTAAAACTGTAATTCATATCTTAGAGTTGAACAAAACTCTCCTCTGAAGAGTTGTGATAATATAAGTACTCCAAAAGGTGTAGCTTATGTTGGCGAAACAGTTCTTCAATATGGCACAAGATCGATCAAGGACCCTTCAACAAGATAATATTGAGAAGCTCCATGTTGGAAAACAATCTATCGCCTCTTAATAACACCAATAATATAGGATTCACAACATTCTTGATCAAAGACATAAATTGGTGATCAAAAGAAAAATCAAAGATATGAGAAATATGGTGTCACTTGATCGATTTTGTGAAAGCGGATATCAAAGAGAGAGCTCTCGTTTAGTGGATTGGGCCACAGAGTTTGGTAATCATAATTAAAGATAAAGAGATAGGTAATTAGAAAGAGAGAGGCTTTGTGTGTGTGTGTGTGTGTGATGTGGTTTTGTAAAGAGACAACAGATCAACGATTAAAATGGGCATTACACCATTGAAGCAACTTTCCCGGGTGATGCTATGGTACATTTAGATGTACCATACATTTAGTTATGAACTTATATGATTTTATGTCATAACCAATATCATATTAGTCATAAGCACTATCATATTCAGTCATAACTTAGTTATAATCAGTTATTTATTTATGCCATATTACCTCATAACCAGGTCATAACTAAATTATTTAAATAATTTAACTCTCAAATAGGCAACCGATGTAGTCGGTTACAAGGGGGGAGCAAAATTGAATCAGTTGTGTTTGGCCCTCTTGTTGGCCCTTCTCCTCCCTCTTCTCTTCCGCCATAGCCGAAGCTTCCGAGGACCACTAGCTTCGTCGGAGATCCAGGCTTCAGCCATGTCGACATCTTCTTCACAAGCTCTCACTCTCTGGACGTCTTCACCATGGGTTTGTGAGATATGTGATGTTGGTTATGAGATATGTGATGTTGGTTATGACTCAAAGAGGCTGGTTATGAGATGTGGTTATGATTCATGTAGTTATGAGATATGTGATCAATGGTTATGAGATATATGATGTTGGTTATGATCAAAGTAGTGTGGTTATGAGCAAAAATGTGTTAATTATAAGATATGTGATTAGTGGTTATGAGATATGTGATGTTGGTTATGACAAAAAGGTGTTGGTTACGAGATATGTGACTAGTTATTATAAGATATGTGAATTGGGTATGACTATAGGGGCTGGTTATGAGATGTGATTATGATTTATATGGGTAGTAGTTATGAGATATGTGATTAATGGTTATGAGATATGTGATATTTGTTATGATCAAAGTGGTGTTGGTTATGAGATATGTGCTTATGATTATGAAATATGTGATATTAGTTATGAACAAAATGATGTTGGTTATGAGATGTCGTTATGAAATATGTGATATTAGTTATGAACAAAATGGTGTTGGTTATGAGATGTGGTTATAACTAAGTTATAATCAATTTGATTATAGTTATGAAGAAATATGATTTTAGCTCATAACTATAAAAAGTGACCTGTTTAGCAGGTCACTTTTAATGATGTGGCTCAATCCTAGCCATTAATTTTTTATGTACCATATATTTTTTGAACAAAATGTACTGTAGACTTACCCCTTTCGGTCTCTAAAATAGTGTCAATAATATTCCGCATGTCATTTTACATAATTATTAAGAGCCACATTTTAATGGAATTAAATAATAATATTCTTGTAATAATTAAGATTATTACAAGAATGATTGTGCTATAGGCTTAAATTATATATTTAAACCATCATTGATTATGTTTTGGGTATAAACCTTGCAAAAATAATTATTGCACTGAATCCTAATCGTAATCCTAATTCCTTATTTGGTTTTGGAATTTTGAATACAATTTTTCAGAAAATTGAGTTTTTTATTCTTCATATTTTTGTTTTCACTAAAAAAAACTTTAATATTTGAAGAAATTTTTTAATTTTTATGTGCACCAGACATATTTTACTTTTTAAGTACATTTAAAAAGTAAAAAATTTACTTAAAATATTAATAAAATTCACTAAAAATAAAAATAAAAAAAAACATGAAAAATAAAAAATTAATTTCCAAAAAAATTAAGTTAAAAAATTAGAGCCAAATTCCCATTGTTTGTTTGGATTGTGGATGCCTACTCTTCTTCACAAGTAACGTCTCTATACTTTAAACAGTGTTTTGTCAACAAAATAAGAGGTAGAGGCAAGTGGGATGTGCCTACCAGTTTTGAAAAAAATGGCATCAAATTAGAATTAATTTGGTTCCCTTTTAGATGCAAAATGTGATGTTATCAAGATGGGAAAGTATTTTAAAGGGGGGGAAAATTTGTGTGTTAGCTAACTTGATAGGCAGTATTGAAAGCAAAAAAAAAATTATTTTATAACAAAGTATTCGGATCAGTGTACATGTATTTCGCCTAATTCTAATTTTGAGACTATACAGTTAATGACCAGACAGAGTAACTACCAGTAATCCAAAGGTTTGAGATATTTGACTTTCGTGAGATTTGACCCCGCGACTTCTTGGCTGATAAATTATTTGGTTGTCTCTCCTTTCACTAGGCCAAACTCTTTGGGATTAGTGTTGAAAGCAAATTTAGTCCAACTCCACAAGTTAATTAGACCAACCCAAAATACTAATTTAGATATAATCAATTCTAAAACAATAAGAAGGTTTTTTGAATGAGTAGTGATCAATAAATAAAAAATTCACACAGAAAAAATATAAATAATGACTTAATTGGGGTTTGAGTATAACACTTTAGAACAAAGAGTTTATTGAGATATTTTTAATTACACAAATAACATTTTTAAATCCTCCTAGTGCAATATTTTGTATGATGGAGCTTCTTTTTTATTAAAAAAATTAAAAAAAAATTAAAAATATAATAAATCAAGTTCTTTACTTGCCATTCATAAGTCGATCCTTGAATCGAATGGGATTAACAGCGTGTGTGTCAATTTCTGACCACATCGCCAACTTAGTACTCAACTAGAGAACACCGGCAGAATAGGTTAAGCCCGAACAACCTACAACAAAAAGAAGAGATTCCGGCAGTGGCTCGTCCACCCAGGGGCACTCTGACGATTAAGTCAGTAAAATATCTCTCAAAGATAAACAAAAGTGCTTAACTCACTAGACAAAGCATAAAAAACACATCTTAGACCCATGAGGGTGCCTCTCTTTTATAGTCAACACAAACCCAATCCCAATAGAAGCCTAGCTTTAATGGACTTAGGATTACTGCTAATCTTGGACTCCCAGTAGGATTGGAATAAACTCTCTATGAGTCTTATCTTTATCCAAACTGAAATCTTCTCCCATTCTAGGACTCTTGTCCCTTATTCGCTTATCCCGGATTCCGATATTCTCGCAGATAACCTCGGCCTAGCCGATATCATCTCGACATCATGACCAGGACACATGGCACCTCGGCTGGCACTTCGGCGACACCTCGGCCACGTGTTGTCATTCAAAAATTATGTCCCCACAACTGCCCCCTAGGTTCTATTACCTCGGCATCTTGAGGTGATGGAACCTATATCATTCCTTCCTTTAATCATGACCCCAGTTTAACTTCAACTTGTAAATTTTTCTTAAAATTTCAACAAGTGTTAAACATGACCTCGGTTTAATTTCAACTTGTAAATTTTTAAAATTTCAACAAGCGTTAAACATGTCCGCGATATAACTTCAACTTGTAAATTTTTAAAATTTCAAAAAATGTAAAACATGTCCTCGATTTAACTTCAACTTATAAATTTTTAAAATTTCAACAAGTGTTAAACATGACCTCGGTCTCTTGTTTGTTAGATCAATTATTACCTCGGCCTCGTTTCAGCGAGCCGTTTCCCTTCTCTTGTTTTGTCGCCTTCGTCCCCGGCGTGCTGAGGGATTGTAGGAACTGTATTCTGCCCCCTTTCTGGGCACCCTCGACATATCTTGTAACGGGAACGGTGGCTATATGATGTTGTTCTGCATCATGAAATTGACGACCGTTTGCAGGTTCGCCAATTTGTCTGCCATCCTTTTCATCTCGCCATCCCTCCGTAGGCATCTATCTTTCCATACCTGGAGGTCATCTTCGTTATAGTATTCACCTCAATCCGATTTCTTTGGCACGTCGCTCTCCTGGCCAACGTCCTTTTCTCCGTGATTCTTATCACGAGTCTTTTCGTTGCAGTTGTCTTCTTCGACGTCAAGGTCTACATGTTTCCCACTTCCAATAGGGATGTTGTTCCCAACCTTCTCTTTCTGTCCATTGCTGGCTATCTATTCTCCTTTCGTTTCCACAGACGACGCCAAATTATGTGTGTCAATTTCCGACCACACTGCCAACTTAGTACTCAACTGGAGAACACCGACAGAATAGGTTAAGCCCGAATAACCTACAACAGAAAGAAGAGATTCCGGCGGTGGCTCGTCCACCCAGGGGCACTCCGACGATCAAGTCAGTAAAATATCTCTCAAAGATAACCAAAAGTGCTTAACTCACTAGACAGAACATAAAAAACATACCTTAGACCCATGAGGGTGCCTCTCTTTTATAGCCAACACAAACCTAATCCCAATAGAAGCCTAGCTTCAATGGACTTAGGATTACTGCTAATCTTGGACTCCCAGTATGATTGGAATAAACTCTCTAAGAGTCTTATCTTTACTCAAACTGAAGTCTTCTCCCATTCTAGGACTCTTGACCCTTATCCGCTTATCCCGGATTCCGATATTCTCGCAGATAACCTCGGCCTAACCGAGATCATCTCGACATCATGAGCAGAACACGTAGCACCTCGGCTAGCACTTCGGTGACACCTCGGCCACGTATTGTCATTCAAAATTATGTCCCCACAAACAGGAATTGTTGTTAAAAATGTATGGATGGAGACTCGATTTTAAGATGTGATATTTGGCATTTAAATCTTGCAGAAAAATCAAAAGTAATGTTTGTGGCATATATATTTTATTTGGCATTCTAAATGTTATGAAAAAATATTTCTCATGGCTTCATATGCAACCAAGAGCTCACATCAAAAGCAATATTCTTTTACTAGAGAATCTCTAACGGTATAATATTTAAGTGTAGTAAAATAATATATATATATATATACACACACTAGTGTAGTATATGTTACATTAAAAATAACATTGTGTTGTTTGATCAACAAACATTTTTGGTAAAAATAACATTGTGTTGTTTGATCAACAAACATTTTTGGTAAAAAATATATCTATGTCATTATAATTAAAATTTAATTAGTTGTTACTTACAACTATGTCATGTGAAGATAAATTAAGGGAGAAATAATTGGTTATAAATATATTGTGATAAATTAAATATAAAAATAAAATTTATATCTATGTAATTGATCACAAGTAGTTTGGAATCAAAATTGACGTAATGATCTAAGATCACTGAATAATTACTTTAGATACATGATTAACACCTAAATCAAAATCTAATTGAATGCATGATATCAAATTTTATATTGGGCCTGTTTGGTGTAACTTCTTAGACCATCTCCAACCATTCACCAAATCCATCATCAAATTTAAATTTGGTGAAAAATAGGTACTTTTTGTGCTCCAACGGTTGTACCAAAACGGTATCAAAATGAGAAAATATCAAATCTTTCACCAAACTAAGGATGGCTCGCCCCTTTCACCAATTTACTGTGTGTAGCCGTTGAGTTGAACCCACGGGATGACCGGCCGGATGTCCCTTCGGATGACCGCTTTAAGACAAAAATTGGTGAAAATTTACACTGACAGGTCGATCACCTCAACATCTTTTTTACTCCATTTCCATTTTTCCCTGAATCCATTTCCATCCTGTTCTCTTTCTCAATTCGTATCTCTAATCCACACTATACCTCCAATTCCAATTCCATGAGTATAGGTTTGATCAGTTTATTATCATCTGCTGCAGAAAGAATCTTGGAGGACAGTATTGATTTTGGCTTATCAAAGCCTTGGAGTTGTCTATGGAGATTTGAGCATATCTCCACTTTATGTATACAAAATTACTTTTGCTGAAAACATTACACACTCAGAGACCAATGAAGAGATTTTTGGGGTTTTATCTTTTGTGTTTTGGACACTAACTTTAGTTCCTTTTCTTAAATATGTGTTCATTATGCTCAGAGCCGATGATAATGGCGAAGGGGGCACATTTGCTTTATACTGCTCCAACCACTTTTGGGTCAAGTTTGAAATCTACACTAGAGAGGCATAGAGTGTTTCAAAAATGTTTGCTTGTATTGGCTTTGATTGGGGCTTGTATGGTGATCGGCGATGGCGTCCTCATGCCTGCAATATCTGGTATATTTATAATTTTAATCTTATGCATCTTAAATGAATTTGGGCTTGTAGTTTGTTCATGTATGATTGATTTGATTGTTGTGGCCAAATATATATCTGGTATACCTCCTTCCTCCATCTCCATGTGATATTATTATTATTTATAGATGAAGGAAAGGGATGAAGAAAGGGAACAGACGACAACAAAAATGAAGGCAAAAAAAAAAATTGCTCTTGCTGGTCGACCTGCCAGTTGACCCCCGGGATGTCCTATGGTTTGATGAAAGCTCCGTTGGAGCGTTTAATATCAAATAGAGGAATTGGTGATATTTTTACTCAGATTTGATAAAATGTTTGGTGAACCATTGGATATGCTCTTACTAGCTAAAAAATAATGATAAAAAGTAAAAGTTAAAATAATATTCATTTCCCAGTTTTTCAAAAATAACTTTTTTCATTTTCTTTAAATTATTTTCTCTTCATAAGTTATGAGTAGAAGTCATACTAAACGCTATGACACATATACCTAAAAAAAATTATAAACAGTTCTATAAGCTGCAGTTGATAATTATAAACAATCCTATAAGCTGCAGTCAATAGACCATTATGTTCCATACTAGAATAATTCAACCCTTTTGCCCATTTTACAAATTGTATAACGCCCCGAAATTTATAACAATAATCCACATCATAATATTTCATAGCATTGATCAATAACATCATAATTAATGGAAAGGAGATTCATAATCTGGCTTTGGGCTGTGATAGAAGCCGGGCAGAATGAGGGCCGAGCTAGTTTGGGCTGAGCTAACTTGGGCTTGTCCAGAGTTGGTTTGCTCGGTCGAGTCCCAGGTCCCATGTTTGGGCCGAGCTAACTTGGGCCGAGATGATCGTCTGCCAACCCGGGTTTCTTGGTTCGCACATTCAGCTCAGCGGGAAAGGTCTTCTAAATACCGGCTTAATCTGTCTAGAGCTCAGTCGTACCAAAATGCTACTGAGCTCGGTTGTGATGGAGCTCGGCGAGTGGCGCCGTTGGACTCGTTACCTAGCACGATCATATGAGGCCGAGGTGATGCTGCCGGGCTGCCCCGTTCCCGCTAATGTTGTCTGGCGGTTTGATTAGGTGGTGTTTAGCTGGATTTGAGCTAACGGATGGGAGAGCAGCCCCACGTGTCAATAGACGAGTGGGTGCAGAGGTGAACGCAGAAAGTATATAAGCATGACTGCGCCCCTCATGCTGCGGATGGAACATCATTTAGTGAGAGAAACTTAACATTCATTCAGCTCTTCTCTCTCTCTCTCTCTCTCTCTCTCTCTCTCTGAGTGTGTGCTAACTAGACCGTCGAAGGGGTTTTCTAGCAACACCTCGCTGGGTAGCTCACCGCCATTGTGTTTTCAGGTTGATCGGATAGACACGAAGCTTGGACGAAAGAAGTACGGACAGCGACGAATATCTCATTCCCGTACAGTTGGCGCTGTCTGTGGGAACCTTTAGCAAACACAACCTTGTCCTCCAAGCTCATTTGATCGCCTTCCATGGAGAACAATGATGAAATACCGTTGCCTACCATTGATGGTGTTACCTCGGAGTCAGCCAGACGGAGATATGGACTCCCCGCCGTTCCGAACATGGCGGACTTGGAGACTTCCCCAAGAGAACTTCCAAGAGATGCACGAGATAAGCATGCCAGATGTTTTGGTCACTCACGGAGCCCAGACGGACACCGGCGGCGAAGAGAATCGCATGCTAGACGTCTGGAGCACAAGTTAAGAGACCAAGACACCGTCATCCGGAGAATGGCGGCAAAGATGGAAGCTCTCAAATGGCATGTCAAAGGGAAGGGTGTTGCTGGAGTGGGAGACCACAATGAGCGCACCCAACCATGCCGCTCATGCAGCCAACGCCAGCGGCACACCCCCTCCATTTCTATCACCAGAAGCTATAAGGTTGGAGAGTCAAACACACCTATAGAGAAGTCTAGCGCGCAAGATAGTACCTGTCATCCCTCGCGTCCGGCAACGACGTCGAGATATTCCTACTCTGTTCGTTCAGAGGACTTGCGGGTTGTCTTGAAGCAATGGGCTCGCTGACGAGAGACTCAAAAGGTGCCGGCGCTCTACCAGCTATCTTACGGGGGTCACGCCAGTGAGGAGGTCATAATGCCACCGCTCCACTCAGTCGTGCATGTCCCTCTGGACACAGATTTGGCAAGGCTGAACGCCACCCCCTTCTCCCTTGAGATAGAAACCACACCGCTCCCAGCGGGCTTTCATCAACCAAAGTTTACACTTTATGACAGAAAAACCAATCCGTGCATGCATGTAAGCCACTTCCGACAGGTCATGGCCAGACACAAGCATAATGACGCTCTCATGTGCCTTATTTTCCCATCGAGTTTGGGCTAGTTGGGCTTGAATTGGTTTGAGAGGCTGCTGAAGGAAAGCATCGAAAGGTGGCAGCAGTTGGCGGAAGCATTCGTGACTCGTTTCAAAACCAACACCAAAACGCCAAAGGAAGTGGACCACCTTCTCAGTGTCAAGATGGAGTCGAGTGACACCCTCAAGGTATACAACTCCAGGTACTGGAAAACCTTTAACGAGATCTTAGATTGCCCGATCAACCTGGCAATCACCCAATATAAGCACGGTCTCCCGGTCGGACATAGGTTGAGGGACTCGCTTACAATGAACCAGCCGACGTCCATGGGGCAACTAATGCAACGCATCAATGAGCACATCCGAGTAGAGGATGATGTGGCGGCGTCTACCGCGAAGACAAATTCGGTGACAACAGACAAAAGGGCGGCTGGCTAGGTGCACGTGATCGGACGGGAGACTAACTGTCCAAATGATCGCACCGGGGAATCTGGACGTAGACCAAATCATAGAAACCGGGGTAGAGGTCGCCGCAATGACCAAGCAGAATATCCCTGCGATGATGCAGCTAATGCTAACAAAAGGTTGAACACTCGGACGGGCATCACCACGGTATTTAAGATTCCAATCTATCGCATACTTAGTGAAATTCGCGACGAGGATTACGTCTGGTTTCCTGCTAAGTTAGGCGATGCTCAAAAAGGCTTCAATCCGCGGTACCGCTGCACATATCATAGGGAGCGAAGACACCAGACAGAGGACTATTTACCTTTGAAGCAACACTTGGACGAGTTAGTCGCAGCCGATCACTTCGACCTTTACATTGATGGGGGCGTTAGAGTCGCGCATCCCACCCCGGCTGATCCGAGTGGTTCAGATGACTTAGAGGTGCCCCCTCAAGGAGTGGTCAATGTGATGCACGGCATAGTGGAGCCAGTGCATGTATGCGAGCTCCGAGGAATGATAAAAAAGATAGAACATATGAGGGAGGCTTTGTCAGTCCAGCCCGCGATCAAAAGGGGGAAGACCGAGGAGAAAGATGTGATTAGTTTCCCAACTAGGGACCTAAAGCGCATTCAATGCCGCACAACGACGCCCTAGTAGTCACCCTCCGCGTCAGAGACTTCGATGTCAAGCGCATCTTGATTGACCAAGGAAGCTCGATTGAGATTATGTACTATGACGCGTTCAAGCAACTCAAACTCCGGGATACAGACTTGGCTCCGTCAACTTCGCCACTAGTTGGTTTCAACTCACAACCGGAGTGGCCTCTGGGAAAGATAATCTTACCAGTTAAAGCCGGATCCGTGGTCAAGCAGGTGGAGTTCTGGGTATTGAAGGTGTTGTCCACATATAACCTGATCTTAGGTAGGGGATGGCTTCATGCTATAAAGGCGGTAGCGTTAACCTACCACCAAGTTATGAGGTTCCCCTCGGCTATGGAGGAAGTTGAGGAAATTTGGGACGATCAAGTCATGTCGAAGCAATGTTTCGTGGCAGTGAATGGGAGTCGAGCTACCAAAGGCTTCGTGCAAATGATTGAAGGTCCGGAAGACCAGAGTGTCCTTGATTATGTGGGTGCCAAGGCCAAGGACCAGGCTGTTGAAGAGTTGATAGAAGTGCGGATCGACGCCAAAATTCCAAACAAGTTCTTTTTGCTAGGGTCAAGCCTGACCGCCCAAGAAAGGACCGAGATGGTAGAGTTCTTGATGGTGAATATCGAAGTCTTTGCATGGATGTCGTACGACATGCCTGGTGTTGATCAAAGCTTTATTTGCCACCAACTCAATGTTTTCCCGGATGCACGCCCTGTCATTCAAAGAACGAGGAGATTGGCTCTTCATCACACCGAGGTAATCACGGAGGAAGTGAGGAACCTGCTAGAAGCAAGGGTTATCCAGGAAGTGCACTACCCTTGGTGGATTTCAAACACAGTCGTAGTGCCCAAAAAAAATGGGAAGTGGCGAGTTTGCGTTGATTACAAGACTGTCAACTGAGCTTGCTCTAAAGACAGCTTTCCTCTGCCCAGAATAGACCAGCTGGTGGATCTTACGGCCGGGCATAACAGGCTCAGTTTCTTGGATGCCTATCGTGGTTATCACCAGATCGCCATGCATGGTCCCGACCGCGAGATAACCTCTTTCACCACCCCAAAGGGACTATTCTGCTATCGAGTCATGCCTTTTGGTTAAAAGAACGCCGGCGCGACTTTCCAAAGGATGGTGACCAAAATGATCGCTCCTCTGCTAGGCCGGACGATGAAGGCTTACATCGATGACATGGTGGTCAAAAGCAGGCATCAGGCTGACCACTTATTCGACCAAGCCGAGATGTTCGCCATTCTTAAACAGCACAAGCTATGCCTAAATGCGTCAAAGTGTGCCATCAGCGTGGGATCTGGGAAATTCCTGGGCTTCCTAGTCACAAACTGAGGCATCGAGGCGGACCCCACACAAACCAAAGCCATACAAGAATTGAAGCATCCCAACTCGGCAAAGGACATGCAGCATCTGGCCAGTATGGCCGCCTCGCTTAACCGATTCATAAGCCGGTCATCAGATCGCTGACGCCCTTTCTTTCGAGCCTAGAAGTCCAAGTTTTCATGGGATGAGGAATATGACAGGGCGTTGGCTGAGCTCAAGGCATATTTGTCTTCTGCCTCATTATTGGTGACACCCAAGCCCAGCGAAGAACTCTACCTTTATCTGGCAGTTTCTCAACATGCAGTTAGCGCGGTGCTTGTCCGGTCAGAAGGTATCTAGCATTTCCCTATCTTTTACGTGAGAAAAACCTTGTTACCGGCAGAGTCGACGTATTTATCGTTGGAAAAACTTGTTTTGGCATTGATGATGGCCTCCAGGAAATTGACGCACTACTTTCATGCTCACACAATCGTCGTGTTGACCGAATTCCCCCTTAAAGCCTTGTTCGAGCGGGCCGATTTCTCCGATCGAATCCTGAAGTGGGCGGTCGAATTGGGACAATTTGACGTCAAGTTTCAACCCCGAATGGCCATAAAAGCACAAGCATTGACAAATTTTGTTACTGAATTCTCGCTTGGAATTCACCAAGTATGCCCGGTGGATCTCACCGCGGTAGCCGAGGTGGCGAATGAAGGCTCAACGGAAATTGCACAACAGGGCGATGTTGGCGACGCGAAACTTGCGCGCCCGTCCATAGAACCTCCAGTCGGAATAGTACTGCAGCCTGGCAATGCGACGACGGACTTGGGAATAACAAACCACAACTCCACTCTGGCTTACCCGCAGTCCAACGGCCAAGCCGAAGCATCAAACAAGACCATTCTCGCTGGGTTGAAGAAAAGATTAGAGAAAGCCAAAAGAAAATGGGCCGAGGAACTCTCAAGTGTCCTTTGGGCATATCAGACGACCCCAAGGCGATCCACCGGGGAAACTCCTTTTGCCCTGGCATACAGCATGGAGGCGGTCATCCCATTAGAGATCGGCATGCCCACCATCCGCAATGAAAATTTTGCGCCCGAGTTGAACTCTGAAGCAGTCGCCCTGGAATTGGACCTAGTTGACGAGCACCGAGAAAAAGCTTTGATCCACGTAGCCGCTTACCAACAAGAATTGTCTAGGAAATACAACAAAACAGTGCACCTCAGACCGTTTAAAGTGGGCGACTGGGTTTTAAGGAAGGTCATGGGCAACACGCTGGTGCCGGGGGAAGGCAAGCTAGGGGCAAACTAGGAAGGGCCTTACAGGATAACCGGTCTGGCGGGCAAGGGGGCATACCACTTAGAAGATTTGGATGGCAAAGGCGTACCCCGGCCATGGAATGCGGCTAACCTCAAACTGTACTATTTTTAGTATTTATCGCTCTTATGTAATTTTTTTGTGGAAGGACTTGTTTTCCCTACACTTCTGAATATAATACTCTTTTTGCCAATGTAATGAAAGTGAATTATCTTTGCTGAAAAGGTTTGTTGTGTTCCAAGTAATGTAGTGACTGAGGAGCATACTCTTGTGTTTTAGCCGAGATGACCTAACCCGGCTAAAAAGAGTTGGTGATTTTTCTAACCTAGAAATCTTAGCTGAGATGCTTTACCCAGGCTAAAGGAGTTGGTGATTTGCCCAACTCAGAAATCTTAGCCGAGATGCTTTACCCCGGCTAAAGGAGTTAGTGATTTGCCCAACTCAGAAATCTTAGCCGAGATGTATTACCCCGACTAAAGGAGTTGGTGATTTGCCCAACTCAGAAATCTTAGCCAAGATGCATTACCCCAGCTAAAGGAGTTGGTGATTTGCCCAACTCAAAAATCTTAGCCGAGATGCTTTACCTCGGCTAAAGGAGTTGGTGATTTGCCCAACTCAGAAATCTTAGCTGAGATGTCTTACCCCGACTAAAGGAGTTGGTGATTTGCCCAACTCAGGAATCTTAGCCGAGATGCCTTACCCCGGCTAAAGGAGTTAGTGATTTGCCCAACTCTGAGGTTTCAGCCGAGATGATGAGATGATGTACCCTGGCAAAATGAGTTAATGATTTGCTCAACTCTAAAGTTTTAGGCTTTAGCCGAGATGCTTTACCCCTGCTAGAGCAGTTGCTCAACTTTTGTGTTTTAGCCGAGAAAATTTATTCCAGCTAAAAGAGTTTATGTTTTGCTAAACTCAGGGTTTTAACTGAGATAATTTATTCCGGCTAGAGGAGTTGATATTTTGTTCAACTCAGGGCGCTAGCCGAGATGCTTTACCTCGGTTAGTAGAATTGATGTTTCGCATAACTAAAAGGTTCATGCCGAGATGATGAAATGTAGTATAACAAACAGTAAACAAAATGAGAACTTTTCATTGATGACAAACTGTAGTACATATAGTGGGTCAACATGGCATCCCGGTTACATTTCAGAGTTCATAAAAAAAACAAAAAAGACTAAACCAGGGGAGAAAGGTCAGCAAAGTCGTCTCTGGTGCCCTCTGTCGCAGCCTCCAGGTCAACCGTGGGGATAGTTTCACAGGCGCTAGAACCAACCTGGCCGGCCTCTTTTAGGTGGCCTTCTCCCTCGGCATCCTCCTCTGCGTCATCCCCGCCTTCTTCCTCGGCCTCTGCTTGCAATGAATTAAAGACTTCATTCGCGTACAGCACCATGTAGGCTGGCAGAAAGGCAACGGGGGGAGATGTAAACATCTCGGTTCCAGATCATTGGCCGAGCTGATCACAAGCAGCCTTCTAGCCGGACTTAAAGAAAATGTCCTTGGTGGCCTCGACTTGCTTGGTGTAGCTATCCTCGGCCTCCTTGAAACCTTGATTGTTTGCCTCATCCAATTCATCTTTCCTTGATCGCTTCAACACTTCCAGCTCGGCCCGGAGAGCGTCTTTTTCTTTCTCAGCAGATCCAAGTTGGCCGAGCAACTTGGAGTTGTCAATGTTTGCAATCTCCAAAGAAGCCTTTGATCGTCCCAGCTCGGTTTGAAGGTGCTCGACCTGGCTGGCAGCATCGGTCATGTCACACCCCAAATCCGGGCATGACCGGCCGTGGCCCACAGAGACTTAGCCCAAGGCACACGTAAGCCTAAACATGAATCCAAAACCATAAAGAATAAATGTGATGATAGCCCAGAAATAAATAAATCAAAACTCAATCCAGTGACATGCCACAATTGAAAAACAAGTCATAACCAACTTCCTAAAACTATATATATACTAAATGGGACACAAACCGCCCACAAAATAAAATAATTCTAAACAAAACTCAACCACAATGTATGCACAAAACTCGACAAAGCAACCTAAAACAAATTAAATAAATGCCCTAGAGGTCCATGCAATTGGGTCTCCGCTACGCCATGAGTCGACTCTAAGTCTTTCTAACACCTGGAAATGGTAAACAACTAAGTCAGCTGATAGCTCAGTGAGTAGCAACATGGATAGTAAATACAGTTTTGAAAACAGGGTTCAATTCTAAAATAAGATATATATCACAGAAACTAGATTGGCATACAGTTTGGTAAATAAAATCTGTTTCAAAAAGAAGGTTCCACAATTCAACACTTAAAATACTCATGTCTCGCAAAGAACATGATAAACGACATTTTCCACTTAAAACAGATTATAACATGAACACCAATAATTTTCTGGGTACCAAGAAAAACAAATAATATGCCACACAGTTCTCAAGGCTATAAGCCTCATTGGATCCAATACCGAACTAAGAGTCATCCTCAGGGTGGCACCTGGGCCTTTTCTCAAAGACGATCCAATTGAAGGTCACCTAGTTGTTTTTAAAGGTCTTTTCCTTACAATCGTTGACCTTACAATCGTTGAGCACTAGAGTCATCACGGCCCAACCCGGATCTGTTCCCTAGTGGCCAGAGTCACCACACACAGTGGAATAATTTCCCTGGACTAAATACACACATGGCCCCAATAATCAATACACATCAGTTTCGCAAAACATGGTAGTTCATCATTATAAACATGAGACCAAAACAAATAGTTTACAGTATGCCAAATTCACACATGTTTCAGAAATAATTTGATTCCATTGATAATATAATAATTTATCAAAATAGTTTAGTCTTGAAACAACAATTTAATTTTTCAACAGTTCAGGGCAGAGGAACATTTATAAAAATACGTAGCATGAAACTACTCACCTGGAGACGAAATAATATAATCCTCGAATAGAGTATGAAAGTCCAACTAGTGCCCTGAACCAATATGAAAACTACACGTCACTACTAATTTAAAAATACTAAAGAATACGAATTAAGTAACCCCAAACTAAAGCGCACTAACACGGCTCAACCCAACTCACCGTTACTCTTAAATATTACCTAAGTTCATGTTCTTCAAGGTCTAAAATCACCCAAGACATGGGTTCTGATCGAAACTTAACTAAAAATAACTTTAAGATAAAACTGAGTTTTAAACAAGTTTTCCCAATCTATTCGCTAACTTTGAAAACTGAAAAACCCACTCCACGCTATTCAAAAAATTATAAAAACCTCCAGATATCAACTAATATATCCTAAGTTTCAAACCCAATTGGTTTCACTTGATTTGCTTATCAAAATAATTATCTACAATTTATTATATCCAAACAGGTTGTTTTCTGCATCACTTTAAAGAAATTGACGGTTCTCTTAATATACACGAGCAATCAATGCAAGGCCAAAAACGTACGAAACTAGACTCGTAACCGGTTCTAATGAAACTAATTTGATAATTTTTGGATTTATACCCAAAGAGAACAACACTCCCAAATTTACTGTTTCGGACTGGTTTCCTGGACAGATTTGAATACCTCAATTAATATGGATTTTGACCCCCAAAAATTATGAAAAAAATTCAGATATGCAATTCAATATGTAATTGATCTACTTTAAAATTTTCAATTTAAAATTCACTCGTTTGATATGATTTCTTGATTTTTAAAGTTTGTCACTTTGTACAGAATTTTTAAACTACAATTTACACCCTCTACATGGCACTCTCACAATCCAACCCCATACCACCCAAACACACCTTCAGCCCTTCACCTTACCAAAGCCATACATGCTAGCCTCCAAATAACCTCTGCACACAAGCCATACACTACACCCAAAACAGTGCCAAACGGCACATCACAATGAAGAAAGAAGGGAGGGGGGGGGGGAATGTAAAAGAAGAGACAAAACAATTAAAACATTAGTCTACCTTGAAGAATTTGCTTTAGATTCAGATGATTCCTAGAGACAACCCAACGTAGCTTCTCTTTCCCTCTCTCCTTTCTTTTTCTCACGGCTGCTATGTGTTGAAAGTGATGTGGAAAACAATTATAATAAGGGTTAGGGTTTTTGTTAGTAAAACTAGGGTTGCTTTATGTATATATCTAAACTTAAAAGATTCTAAATTATTATCATATGTTTTATTTTATTATATTTCCTCTCATCATTAATTTAAATAAAATACAACTATTATTAAATCAAAATATACATACTAACTTGCCCCCTATTTTTTTTTTTTAAATAATAAATCTTACCTCTAAATTAAAGACTGTCACCATAAATTTATTTTAGGTTTAAAAATTAATTAAAAGATCCTCCAATAATATTTAATTTGCACCTTAGAGTTCATCACCAAAATATTTGAGATTGTAATATTATTATTTAATTATTTACTTAATTTTTATATTCGGGTTCTCACATTCTCCCCTCCTAAAAGAAAAGTTTCGTCCTCGAAACTAACCTGAGTAAATCATGAGAATAGATGTGGGTATGTCTCGCGCATCTCGTCCTCACATTCCCAAGTCGCCTCTTCAACTAGATGATTATGCCACAGGACCTTAACCAATTTAGTGACCTTTGTACACAACATTTTCTCTTTTGAATCCAAAATCTGAACAGACATCTCCTCATACAAAAAATCCTCTCTAATCTGAAGCGGCTCATAATCTATCACATGCGACAGACTATGCACATATTTCCTCAGCATAGACACGTGAAACACATTATGCACTCTTGCCAATCTAGGGGGGTAGAGCAACATGGTACGCAACCTCACCAACCTTCTCCAATACCTCAAATGGATCAATGTATCTAGGACTCAACTTTTCTTTCTTTCCAAACCTGATCACTCCTTTCCATGGTGATACTTTCAAGAATACCATATCCCCCACATGAAACTCTAAGTCTCTCCTACGATGATCAGAATAACTTTTTTTTTGGTCTACTTTGAGCAGTCAATAATCTTTCTCTGATGGTGATCATTTTTTGTATAGCATCCTCCACCAAATCAGATCCTAACACTTGCCTCTCACCAACCTCATATCAACACAAAGGAGACCTACACTTCCTCCCATACAAAGCCTCATAAGGAGCTACTCCCAAACTAGAATGATAACTATTATTATATGCAAACTTCATAAGTGGCAAATAATCAGCCCAATTACCTCTCCATTCCAAAACACAAGCCTTTAACATATCCTCAAGGGTTTGAATAGTCCTCTCCGATTGCCCATCTGTCTGAGGGTGATAAGCTGAACTAAAATTTAACTGAGTACCCATAGCTGACTGTAACGCACCCCAAAACTTGGACACAAAACGAGGGTCCCGTTCTGACACTGTTGACACAGGTGCACCATGCAATCTAACAATCTCCTTCACATACAACTGTGCAAATCGAGCTAGAGAACAGTTCATTCGAACTGCAATAAAATGTGCTGACTTGGTTAATCTATCAACAACTACCCAAACTGCGTCGTGATTACTACTAGTACAAGGTAATCTGCACACGAAGTCCACGATAACATGATCCCACATCCACTCTGGTATAGGTAAGGGTTGTAATTTCCCTGCAAGTTTCTGATGTTCTACTTTAACCTGTTGACACACCAAACATTGAGCCACAAATTCTGTAATATCTCCCTTTATACTATTCCACCAAAAAATGTTCATGAAGATCCCGATGCATCTTAGTGCTTCCTGGATGAATGCTGTAACTAGAACTATGTGCCTCTGCCATAATCTCCTACCTCAAATCACCACCAGCAGGAATACAAATTCGGTTACAGAATCTAAGCAACCCATCATCACTAACCATAAAGTCTACATGATTACCCTCTGCCATCTCTTCTTTAATACGCTCATACTGGGGGTCAATCTCCTGTGCTAAACGAATCCGTTCTCTCAAGGTTGGCTGAACTGTCAATTGACTACAATAAGCCCTATTACCAGGCGTAACAACCTTAAGCCTCAAACGTCTCATGTCTTCCACCAAACAACTCTCAATAGACAAAGCAGCTACATCTCCAACTGCGACCTTCCTACTCAAGGCATTTGCAACCACATTTGCCTTCCTCGGATGATATAAAATATTCACATCATAATCTTTTAGTAACTTAAGCAATCTTCTTTGCCTCAAATTTAATTCCTTCTATGTAAAAATATACTTCAAACTCTTATGATCAATGTAAATCTCACATGACTCTCCATACAAATAATGTTGCCAGATCTTAAGAGCGAAAATCACTGCTGCTAACTCTAAGTCGTGCGTAGGATAGTTTCTCTCATGTACTTTCAACTGTCGTGACGCATAAGCAATCACCTTCCCATGCTGCATGAGCACACATCCTAAACCCTGTCGTGAAGCATCACTATAAATCATAAAACCACCTCCATCTGTAGGTAAGGCAAGGATTAGAGCTGATGTCAATCTCTGTTTAAACTCTTGGAAACTACGCTCACAATCATCATTCCACTCAAACTTTACCACTTTCTTGGTGAGATTGGTAAATGGCAAAGCAATACAGGAGAATCATTCCACAAACTGTCTATAATATCCAGTAAGCCCTAGAAAGCTACATACCTCTGTCACAAAAGTAGGTCGCGGCAAATCAATAATTGCTACCACCTTCGTACTATCCACAAATACCCCATCTTTACTTACCACATGACCCAAAAAGGATACAATGCTCAACCAAATTCACACTTCTTAAATTTTTCATACAGTCTCTTCTCCCTAAGGGTCTGCAGTACTACCCTCAAATGCTACTCATGCTCTTCCTTACTCCTCGAATAAATTAGGATGTCATCAATAAACACTACCACAAATTTATTCAGTTAGGGTTTGAATACTCTGTTCATCAAATCCATGAATGCGACTGTTGCATTTGTGAGACCAAAAGGCATCGCCAAAAACTCATAATGCCCATAACGGGTTCTAAAAGCAGTCTTAGGAACATCCTCATCCCTTATTTTCAACTGGTGACAGCCTAACCTCAAGTCAATCTTAGATAATACTTGAACTCCCTGCAATTGGTCAAATAGGTCATCAATACGTGGCAAAGGATACATATTCTTCACTGTGACTTTGTTCGGTTCTCTTAATCAATACACAACCTCATAGACCCATCATTCTTCTTCACAAATAACACAGGTGCTCCCCCAGGTGAAATGCTAGGCCTAATAAAACTTTTGTCTAGCAACTCCTATAACTGAGTTTGTAACTCCCTCTACTCCAACGATGCCATTCTATAGGGTGCTTTAGAGATAAGTGTTGTGTCAGGGACCAAGTTAATGGAAAATTCGACCTCACGGTCTGGAGGAAGACCAGGTAGATCCTCTAGAAAAACATCAACACAATCACTCACTACAGGCAACTCCTCTAACTTCTATTATGGCAGTTCAATACTCACCACACAAGCTAAGTAACCATGATACCCTTTTCTCAACATTCGGTTAGCTTGAAGGGAAGAAATAAAACAGATAGAAATCCCTTTCCTATCTCCCTGAAAGAAGAACTCATGTTACCCCGGCATAGCAAAAACTACCCTCTTTCTAAAACAATCAATAGAGGCATGATGCTTCGTTAACCAATCCATCCCCAAAATCACATCAAAATCCTTCATCTCCAAAGAAATCAAATCTACTGGAAAAATCCTACCATCCATTTTTATCTCACAAGATCTACAAACATCTCCCAATACTACTGATTCTCGTAATGAAGTAGACAAGGTAATACATGCATCCAAAGGCGCACAAGGAATAGACAATCCACGTAGAAATCTAGATGCTAACTCTTAACCTTCAAACTGAAATCAAGAAAGATTCAACACAAGTTTAAAAAAAACTAACTTAACCAAACACTACTAAGGACTATAAGGACTTGGACCTTGTCTAAATGATGAAATGCAAGATATGTAACTCAATAAACCTATTGCTCTGATACCACAATTGTCACACCCCAAATCCGGGCATGACCGGCCGTGGCCCACAGGGACTTAGCCCAAGGCTCACGTAAGCCTAAACATGAATCCAAAACTATAAAGAATAAATGTGATGATAGCCCAGAAATAAATAAATCAAAACTCAATCCAGTGACATGCCACAATTGAAAAACAAGTCATAACCAATTTCCTAAAACTATATATATACTAAATGGGACACAAACCGCCCACAAAATAAAATAATTCTAAATAAAACTCAACCACAATGTATGCACAAAACTCGACAAAGCAACCTAAAACAAATTAAATAAATGCCCTAGAGGTCCATGCAATTGGGTCTCCGCTACGCCATGAGTCGACTCTAAGTCTTTCTAACACCTGGAAATGGTAAACAATTAAGTCAGCTGATAGCTCAGTGAGTAGCAACATGGATAGTAAATACAGTTTTGAAAACAAGGTTCAATTCTAAAATAAGATATATATCACAGAAACTAGATTGGCATACAGTTTGGTAAATAAAATCTGTTTCAAAAAGAAGGTTCCACAATTCAACACTTAAAATACTCATGTCTCGCAAGAACATGATAAACGATATTTTTCACTTAAAACAGATTATAACATGAACACCAATAATTTTCTGGGTGCCAAGAAAAACAAATAATATGCCACACAGTTCTCAAGGCTATAAGCCTCGTTGGATCCAATACCGAACTAAGAGTCATCCTCAGGGTGGCACCTGGGCCTTTTCTCAAAGACGATCCGATTGAAGGTCACCTAGTTGTTTTTAAAGGTCTTTTCCTTATAATCGTTGAGCACTAGAGTCATCACGGCCCAACCCGAATCTGTTCCCTAATGGCCAGAGTCACCACACACAGTGGAATAATTTCCCTAGACTAAATACACACATGGTCCCAATAATCAATACACATCAGTTTCGCAAAACATGGTAGTTCATCATTATAAACATGAGACCAAAACAAATAGTTTACAATATGCCAAGTTCACACATGTTTCAGAAATAATTTGATTCCATTGATAATATAATAATTTATCAAAACAGTTTAGTCTTGAAACAACAATTTAATTTTCTAACAGTTCAGGGTAGGAGAACATTTATAAAAATACGTAGCATGAAACTACTCACCTGGAAACGAAATAATATAATCCTCGAATAGGGTATGAAAGTCCAACTAGTGCCCTGAACCAATATGAAAACTACACGTCACTACTAATTTAAAAATACTAAAGAATACGAACTAAGTAACCCCAAACTAAAGCGCACTAACACGGCTCAACCCAACTCACCGTTACTCTTAAATATTACCTAAGTTCATGTTCTTCAAGGTCTAAAATCACCCAAGACATGGGTTCTGATCGAAACTTAACTAAAAATAACTTTAAGATAAAACTGAGTTTCAAACAAGTTTTCCCAATCTATTCGCTAACTTTGAAAATTGCAAAACCCACTCCACACTATTCGAAAAATTATAAAAACCTCCAGATATCAACTAATATATCCTAAGTTTCAAACCCAATTGGTTTCACTTTATTTGCTTATCAAAATAATTATCTACAATTTATTATATCCAAACAGGTTGTTTTCTGCAGCACTTTAAAGAAATTAACGGTTCTCTTAATATACACGAGCAATCAATGCAAGGCCAAAAACTTACGAAACTAGACTCGTAACCGGTTCTAATGACACTAATTTGATAATTTTTGGATTTATACCCAAAGAGAACAACACTCCCGAATTTACTGTTTCGGACTGGTTTCCTGGACAGATTTGAATACCTCAATTAATATGGATTCTGACTCCCAAAAATTATGAAAAAAATTCAGATATGCAATTCAATATGTAATTGATCTACTTTAAAATTTTCAATTTAAAATTCACTCGTTTGATATGGTTTCTTGATTTTTAAAGTTTGTGACTCTGTACAGAATTTTTAAACTACAATTTACACCCTCTACATGGCACTCTCACAATCCAACCCCATACCACCCAAACACACCATCAGCCCTTCACCTTACCAAAGCCATACATGCTAGCCTCCAAATAACCTCTGCACACAAGCCATACACTATACCCAAAACAGTGCCAAACGGCACATCACAATGAAGAAAGAAGGGGGGGAAAAATGTAAAAGAAGAGACAAAACAATTAAAACATTAGTCTACCTTGAAGAATTTGCTTTAGATTCAGATGATTCCTAGAGACAACCCAACGTAACTTCTCTTTCCTTCTCTCCTTTCTTTCTCTCACGGCTGCTATGTGTTGAAAGTGATGTGGAAAACAATTATAATAAGGGTTAGGGTTTTTGTTAGGAAAACTAGGGTTGCTTTATGTATATATCTAAATTTAAAAGATTCTAAATTATTATCCTATGTTTTATTTTATTATATTTCCTCTCATCATTAATTTAAATAAAATACAACTATTATTAAATCAAAATATACATACTAACTTGCCCCCTATATTTTTTTTTTAAATAATAAATCTTACCTCTAAATTAAAGACTGTCACCATAAATTTATTTTAGGTTTAAAAATTAATTAAAAGATCCTCCAATAATATTTAATTTGCACCTTAGAGTTCACCACCAAAATATTTGAGATTGTAATATTATTATTTAATTATTTACTTAATTTTTATATTCGGGTTCTCACAGGTCACCTTTTGTCGGAGTCTATGACTCCGATTCATCACAAGATGTTTCTTCTGGATGGCCTGCAAAGGGACACGTTAAGCGTTCAGAAAAGAAAAGCAACCGTGCAAACACTTAACAAATTTGAAAAAAACATGCCGAATTCTTACCCGGATCATAGACTTAACCGAGGACTTCACAAGCTGGGTGTCGGGCACGTGGTCGCTGCCAGACACATCGCTCGGTAGGAGCAAGGCCTTTGTCAGGTTGAAGGCCAGCAGATGCTCTTTGTCGCCTTTGACTGAGGCGTTCGCCGGGATCTCCTTACCTCGGTGCTTGAGCTGTGGCTGCCATGGGGGAGTTGGCGCTGAGGCTTCAGCTAGCTGCTCAGTGCTCAGCTCAGCAACGAGCTCAGCTGACGGATCGGCAGACTGGGGCCTTTTCCCTGCTCGGCGACTTTGTTTACTGACCGGCGCTGCAGCAGTCTATGCCAATGCTATCACAGTCCCAGATGATTGACTGGCAGCCGGAGCACGGGGAGGGATGCTCGGCAGATCGGGGGATGTGGCGGTGATGAGATTTTTATACGGCTTCGTTTGGCCATTTCCTCTTCCTCGATCAGTCGGATAAGGGGCACGTCCGGTAGTATTGGATCGGGTGGTGGAGATGGTGCTCGGAGAAAGTCTGGAACCCTACTCTGGCGGGGAGCTGTGTATCTGTAGCTCGGTACGTAGCCGAGAAGGTCGTGGCAATCCCGATTGTGATACCGCAGTACGGTTCTGATGGCAGCCTCGTTGGGGTTGAAGTAGTTCGCTTGCAAGGCTTCGATAACTGCAAAGAGGAAAAGAAGAAAAGGTATTAGAGCAGAACAGTAAAGGAAAATGGGTTGACCGAGCAGTGAGCACGGCTTACATGTCGAACTGAAGTTCTTGCTGATGTACCAGCCGTTCACGTCAGGTGTTTCATAATTTTCAGACACCCAGAAAAAGTCATCCTCGTTCATATCTTTATCTGGTGTGCCGGTTACAATCTTCTCCTTGCCCGGCCTAATCTTTAAGTAGTAGTTAAGCCCATCGCCTATATGCCCAAGGGTGTACTGGCGTAGAATCTCGGCTAATCCTAGGTTCAGGCCCAGCCGGTTGTTCAGCTCGGCTATCCCGTTTATTATTCTGTAGGTGTTGGTTGAAACTTGTGTTGGTGCTAGCCCAATGCGCCTCAGGAACTCGCACATTAGAGGCTGAACTGGGAAGCGAAGGCCGCCTTCGATTATGGAAAGCACGGTGAAGGGCCATTGGTCCAGTCTGCCTCAAGGATTGGTGTCCTCGTCACCGAGCTCGAGATGTACGTCTGCGAGGACGCCATATTCTTCCTGGAACGCGGCTAGTGCGACCGACGTGTCAACAAGGAAGCGATAATGCCCCATGTGAAGCCGACTGGGTTTAGCACGGCTGTGTTGGTTTGGCAAACTTTCATTTGATGGCTGCTCGGCCTTTGAGAGCCTCAGTGTTGGTGTCTGGTCCCCTAGGACTCTGCACTAAAAGTCAAGTGTAAGTGGTAGCGCGGTCGCGCAAATGAGCTCGGTTGTAGCTCGGACACAACAAGTGTAGCATCACCTCGGTCACTACTGTGCATCCAGAAGCTCAGCCCCTCGAGCAGACCAGATGTTAGCCCGGTCGAGCGGTCTAGCGTTCTTTTAGATCTCACCCCTCTCTCAAACCTCCAACTTGCTCGGTTCTATTATTTTTTGGATCAAATAAGGTCCAGTAGCCCGGTCAGCCCCAGATCCTCACGTGTTCATCGCAGAAAATGAAGAACAGTTGAAGGAGAAGGGGTTGAGGTGGTTTTTGGGGGGCTACATCCTAAAGCCTACACCTATCATGCCCCAGACTCAGCTATGACAATCATAGACCTAAAAAGAAATATGAGTATCAAATGAAGAACAAAGAAAGTTGGAGAACTTACCAGTTGGGGCACTGACGGTGGCACGAAGCAATGGGAAGGAGGCCCTCAGCGACGACGATGGGGTAAGACTTGCTTGCGTGGATGCTCTGATGAAAAATGAAGAGTGAGGGAAAAAGCTTTCGATTGCAAGATGGTTTTGGCAGAAGGAAGTGAACTGAACAAGAAAAAAATGCGAAGGGGAAGCGGTGTGCATAAAAGAGAGGAAAAAGTGCCAAAAATTAGAACATGAAGAGACGGTGGGGTTGGTGGTTCGAGACCAATGAGCGAAGGACGCGTGTCCATAATGACAGCGGCATCAGTACTAAAGCGACAGGATGGCCAGTTGAGGTGTCTACCAAGCAAGTCAAGAAACCGAGCATGGGGATTAGCGTGGTTAACGTCTTGCGGATTAAAGTCGGGCGGAGAATCGACCCTGGTCGGATCATGTAATCCCAGTCACGCTTGCGCGGATGGAATTAAGGGGCAATTGAGAGGGAGATTCATAATTTGGCTTTGGGCCATGGTAGAAGCCAGGCAGAATGAGGGCCAAGCTTGTTTGGGCCGAACTAACTTGGGCTTGTCCAGAGTTGGTTTGCTCGGTCGAGTCCCAAGTCCCATGTTTGGGCCGAGCTAACTTGGGCCGAGATGATCGCCTGCCAACCCGGGTTTCTTGGTTCGCACATTTAGCTCAGTGGGAAAGGTCTTCTGAATACCAGCTTAATCTGTCTGGAGCTCAGTCGTACCGAAATGCTACTGAGCTCGGTTGTGATGGAGCTCGGTAAGTGGCACCGTCGGACTCGTTACGTAGCACGGTCGTATGAGGCTGAGGTGATACCGCCAGGCTGCCCCGTTCCCGCTAATGTTGTCTGGTGGTTTGATTAGGTGGTGTTTAGCTAGATTTGCGCTGACGAATGGGAGAGCAACCCCACGTGTCAATAGACGAGTGGGTGCAGAGGTGAACGCAGAAAGTATATAAGCATGACTGCGCCTCCCATGCTGGGGATGGAACGTCATTTGGTGAGAGAAAATTAACATTCATTCAGCTCTTCTCTCTCTCTTTCTCCAAGTGTGTGCTAACTAGACCGTCGAAGGGGTTTTCCGGCAACACCCCGCCGGGTAGCTTACCGCCGTTGTGTTTTTAGGTTGATCGGATAGACACAAAGCTTGGACGAAAGGAGTACGGACAGTGACGAATATCTCCTTCCCGTACAATTAATATTTTCATTTATACTCATTGTTCATACAAAAGATAACATATGCGTATATACATTTATAAATCATAAATTCTGAATTTATAACATATGACATGTGTACATAAATTTAAAATAAAAAGAGAATCGATAAATTTTATATCCTAATGGCTATATTTTTCCAAGTCAATATTTAGTTACAACAAAAGGAGTTTAACTCAATACAATTAAATCCCAAGACTTGTATAAAAATAATTACATCAAAGATAACAAAAGAAACTCTTGACTCCAAGTCCTCCCAAGCTATGTCCTTGGTGGAGGCATATCATCAGTACCTGAAAGTTGTTTTTGCCACATAAGGTGAGCTAAACCCAGTAAAGATGCTTTAACACAATGTAAGAATCTTAACGAAATCATAAGGTGAATACATATGCATACCATTTGTCATACGTTTTACATTTCCATCTCAAAACAATGCAATGCTAGATTTATATATCAATTCATGAAAATATCTTTTTCTATTAGAAAACAGGACAGTGGATACAAAATAATGTGAATCTCTAGATTCATGTCTGCTAGTAGGCTATACAAGCACTACTAAAACCATTTTATTAGTATTAACCTGAAGGATCGGCACCTAACCACACAAGTTTCTGGACTTTCACCAAGAACACACATGCCAACATAATAACCATAACCACACCCCATAACCAAATTCACCAACGTATTCACTCCTTTTTCTCAAAACAATACATTTTCACTGCTTAAGTATAAAACCATGCACAATGCAAAATGTATGAGTAATTAGTTTCAATTCATCTAATCCTCATGTAATTTTTACAACAATCAAAGTTATCCTCCACTAATAGCTCAAGACAAATATTTCTATTCAATAGACAATTTTCAACAAAAGATAAAATCTCATCATTTTCAAAATGGGAGTGATATTAGATATCCAACTCCACCATTATCATCAACAGATACAGATCTTTTCAAAACCTCACATATTTTCTTCCATAAATCAAATATCAATGATTTTTGAACAAAGTCTTATTTACTTTCAAAATCAGATTTAAGTAAAGAAATTCTAACATTTCAACATATCTCAACCATAAACACATTCTCACAACCTTTCTTAAGTACCCATTTGAAAACCCATATTTTACATTTAAAATCAAATCCTAGGTTTAATCCAAAATTTCCAAATTGCTAAATCCTTTCACTGAGCAAATAACTAAGCTAAAAATCATACCAAGGGTTGAAGAAATCCTTACCTTAAGAGTAGAAGAAGAAGAGAGCAAGAGTGAAACTTTGACGAAATCGAAAATAAGATCCTCTCTGATTAGAACGAAACTTTTGACGAGCTCTACTATTTTCTCCAAGGAGTGATGATGGAGTATTTGAGGTTTTCAGCAAGAACTAGAAAGAGAGAGAGAGAGAGAGAGAGAGAGAGAGAGAGAGAGAAGATATTAGAGTTTGGAAGGTTTAAGAGAGAGAAAGAGAGGAAATGAAAAAGTGATTCAAAAATTTCTTTTTCTAAACTGACATACGCGCAAACTGCTCGAGCAACCAAAATACCGCTCGAGCGTCAGACACAAAACACTGCTTGAGCACACAATGACCCCCTCTCAGAAGTTCAAACTTGCAAAAGACCGCTTGAGCACAAGAAATACCGTTCAAGCGAAGATGCTCCACTACCAAAAATTTTGCAGACCTGGAAAAATATTGGGAGGTCACAAACACCGCTCAAGCAACCAAAACACCGTTTGAGGTAACAAAAGGAATACTGTACAGCAACTCCTTTGAAAAACTAACTCCCATCCTGTTTCAAATACAACAATAACTCCCCAAACAACCCAAACTCAACTAGTAATAAGAGCAAGAGGTTATAAACAACAATTAAAGATATGAAATTCTAGATCTAAGAACATGAAAATGGTCAGATTTAAATCAAAACCTTTATGAATTGGGCCCACCAAATGGTAACAAAAACAATAATCAATAGTAGAAAAGTCCAACCCAATTTTAATACTAGCCAAGCAGAATAGAAACATAAATGTAGCGTCAATCTTATTGGAGGGACCCTCAAAATTTGTTGGCTTTTGTCTCAAATTATTTTTCAATCAAAACCACTTTTTTCATGTGCTTGATTTTCAGGTTGCATGAATTAGTTCACTAATTTTACATGTTTACAGGGTTCTAAAAAGCGGTTGCAGTCGCCGTAGCAGTGGCGGTGGCGCGGTTGCGGTTGCGGGTTGTAAAGGCCATAGCGTAACGGTTGCGGTAACCGAAACCGTGAATTTTTTTATTTTTCGCACAATTTGAAAAAAATTTACCGATACGCACATTTTTTTCCATGATCATATTTATTGAGTTTTAAAATAAATATTGATCAATTTTTATAAATTTTTAAGTTTGATCCAATATATTTCATAATTTTAAATCACTATAAATTGAGTTTTTTACATTTTATTTTAATAATTAATGACTTTAAATTATACAAAAAAATCAATTACTAACTATTATATATAAGATAAATAATGACAAAAGTAAGAGAATATATAAAAACCTAAATATATATATATATATATATATATATATTAATCATGCCAAATAGATAATAACCGCACTTATTATTATTATTATTATTATTATTATTATTATTATTATTATTATTATTATCAAACAATATATAGATAGACACACACAAACAAAATGGTTGAGTGATAGCAGCTGAATAAAATAACACAGATCTTACAACTTCAACAAATCAATAACATGTTCTTCATCTTCCATATTCTCTCTCTCTCTCTCTATCTCTTGTTCCTCCATCTTCCGTCTTCTCTCTCTATCTATCTTTGCCCATTTTCAACCTTTTTTTTTTTCAAAAGAAACAATTCGGAACCGTTACGTAACAGTGCGTAATAGGCCATTACGACCGTTACGGCACTGTTACGACTGCTATAGCAGTCGCTATGGCCAATACACCTATGAATCTCAATCACACTGCAAAAGCGGCCGTAACGGGTGACAGTAACTACCACAACCGTTGCGTAATGACGTTACGTAACGGTTGCGCCCACTTTTTAAAACCTTGCATGTTTACTATGTTATATCATAATTCATTCCTTTCCAAAATAGAAAAAGAATGTAATTCTGTCCAATCCTCGACTGGATCGTCCAGGTCGAGGCCATAGCCGTTACTTTGATAAATGATTCGTTGACTTTGATAATTGATGCGCTGAATTTCTAGGCTCATGTGTGTTGATCATCCAAAAAAAAAAATGCTAATTGATATGATAATTGTACTAACATAATTTATTGTACAAATATGATGAAATTACATGTCTAAATTTTAAGCTCTAAAAGATCCACAGATCGGATTATTAAAATTGTTAACGTATATATGGTACATATCCCTACATATATTAGGTATTGATTTCCTAGATATATTAGATATTGTCATAGTTAGGTCTCTTATAGAATACTTTTTCTCATAGTTAGATTTATAGTAGGATACTCTTTCTTAGTCTATATATACAGGCCTTCTATTATTTAATACAATTCATTTAATACAATTCATATTATTTCTCTCTCTCTCTACTATTTTGATATGATATTAGAGCTATAGGTTAAGCTCTTGGTATTCTTCGTCTTACCAGTGGACGGCAGCCTTGCCTTGGCCGCCCGCCGAACCTCAACCTATTCCACTATCATATTTTCCTGTTAGTATCACTTCGTGATAATTTCTTCCTTTATCCACTGGCTTATTCCTACCTCAAATATTTCTATTATTCATTTTATTTTATTTTTTACTCAGAGTCCATTTTTGTGTGCTTTTGTTCCCTCTGTTTCAACCTCAAATAGGTTTCTATATCATGGTGAGCATGGTTATATACCTTGTGAACCACCCAAGCCGCCCTCTTTGGCACACCACCCAAGCCGCCCCCTCTGGCGCACAATTCAAGCTGCCCTCTCCGGCGTACAACCCACGCCGCCCCCTCTGGCGCACAATTCAAGCTGCCCTCTCCGGCGTACAACCCACGCCGCCCCCTTTGGCGCACAATCCAAGCTGCCCCTTGACACACTCAGTTATTTGTTGCCATCATCGTTCAGTACCACATCATAAGTTATGTGTGTTCACGCTTGTTGGTTCAACATCAAGCTCTCTACATCGGTCCGACATAACACCTTTAAACTGTCCTAACATTGATTCTGGTTAGCTCCTACATCGGTCCGATATGACCCCTTTAAACTGTCCTGGCATTAGTTCCAGCCAGTTCCTATAATGGTCCAACACGACCATAAACTATCTCTCGGTATTAGTTCCAACCAGTTTCTATATCGGTCCGGCATAACCTTAAATTGTCCTGGTATTAGTTTCAGTCAGTTCTTACAATGGTCCGACACGACCATAAACTGTCTCCCGACTTTAGTTTCAGCCTCTGATTTATTTCAAGCGCCCTTACGCTCCCGTTTAGATTTTGCAATCTATTTGCCTTTTATTTTATTTAGTTTTATTTTATCTTGAGTTTGAGGGGGATGTTATAACCAAACATTATTCTAAGTTGGCTGGAAAAACTAACTTAGAGGTTGGCCGGATTAAACCAACTCTTTGGACTCTTCAGCCAAAGTATGGGCATGGCTGAAGATTGGTTGGCTGGATTAAACCAACTCTTTGGACTCTTCAGCCGAAGTATGGGCATGGTTGAAGAGTGGTTGGCTGGATTAAACCAACTCTTTGGACTCTTCAGCCAAAGTATGGGCATGGCTGAAGATTGGTTGGCTGGATTAAACCAACTCTTTGGACTCTTCAGTCGAAGTATGGGCATGGCTGAAGAGTGGTTGGCTGGATTAAACCAACTCTTTGGACTCTTCAGCCGAAGTATGGGCATGGCTGAAGAGTGGTTGGCTGGATTACACCAACTCTTTGTACTCTTCAGCCGAAGTAAGGGTATGGCTGAAGAATGGTTGGCTAGAATAAACCAAGTCTTTTGTACTCTTCAGCCGAAGTAAGGGCATGGCTGAAGAGTGGTTGGCTGGATTAAACCAACTCTTTGTACTCTTCAGCCGAAGTAAGGGCATGGCTGAAGAGTGGTTGGCTAGATTAAACCAACTCTTTATACTCTTCAGCCGGAGTAAGGGCATGGCTGATGAGTGGTGGGCTGGATTAAACAATTCTGTGTACTCCTCAGCCGAAGTAATTATGTCGGCTAAGGAGTGGTTGGCTGGTAAGCATAGTTAGTTTAACCATCTAAAACCGGAATAGCAGTTGGAGTAATAGAAGACATTAAGAGTTCAAACAAAATTTTCATTCATTGAAAAGCAATTACAGAGGGGCATAGCCTGGTTACAAAGACAAAAGGTAACAAAAAAGAGAAAAAGTACAAAATCAAGAGAAAAGGTCTTCAATTTCGGCATCAAAAGCTGTATCAGCATCATCACGAAGACCGCTTTCAGTCGGGAGCTCGCTCACAGTCGCAAGGGTGGTTTCGGTCGGAACCACGGTTTCCCCTGGACGTTCAATAGTCAGGTCTTCCACCATGGGCTCCAACCGAACTGTCTGATCCATATTGACAACCGGAGTATCCTCAGAGGCAGAGTCTTCATCAGAGTCTGAGCCTTCAAGAAACTGCTGTTGCATGGCATTAGCATACTCCACAAGGGAGTTCGGTATGAAGTAGGCTGGAGGATTGAAAACCTCGGTCTGTGGATCATGACCGATCTTCTCAACGGCTGCCCTCCAGCCGCACTTAAAGAACAGTTCTTTGGCGACTTCACACTGCTTGACATATACATCATCTGCCTTCTTGAAGCCTTTCTTTTCGGCTCCTTTTGCGCTCTCTTTCAGCTGGTTTATCTCGGTATCTTTCTTCTTTTCAAGCTTCACCAGCTCGCGCAGGTACTTGTCCTTTAGAGCAATGGCAGCCTTCTGCTTTTCTGCCTCGGCCGAACTAACCAATCCGGCCAGTCGGCCGTTCTCGGCTCGGAGCTCGGCCATTTGCTTTCTAGCCTCCTCTAGCTCGGTCGCCTTCGCTTCAGCTTCTGCCACGGCTTGCCTCATTGTTTTCCTGAGCTTTGCCACCTTCCTGTAAGTAATGTTGTTTTTCTGAATGGCCTGACAAAACAAAAACTTCACTTGAGCCGAAGTGAAACATGGAAAAATTAGACAGAAAAACGGACAGAGCTACTTACCAAGATCATGGATTTTGTGGAAGACCGGATGGCCTTCAGTTCGGTGTTCAATTGCTTTTGGTGGTGCTCCATATCTTTGGGGAGGCGCACACTCTTGGCCAGGTTGAAGGCCAACTGGTGATCCTTCTCAGCAACAACCGAGTCTGAGTCTTGGATATCTCGGTTGTTGAAGGAAAGTTTTGGCACCCAGCTAGTGGTAGTTCGGTCGGAAGGCTCCGGTTGGGGGCTCGGTGGCAGGCTTGGTGGAAGAGCAGTTTCTTCTTCATCAACCAAACTTGGTTCGGTTTCGGCGGCCCGGGCGCGCTTGGTTCGGCGGGATGAGGACGGTTGTTGAATAGGAAGGGCCACCACCGTTTCTTGGGTTTGACTTTCTGGTGGTACTTCGGCCCTGTTGGTTTCGGTCAGGAGAGCCCTTACTCTGTTCTTTTTGACCATCTCCTCTTCAGCAGTGAGTGGAATGAGTCTGATTTGGGGTAAGGTGGGGTCCGGTTCTGGGGCATCTTCAAGCAGAAAATCAGTGACTCTGGCTTTTCAGCGACCACTATATCTGTAGGTCGGCTCGAACTTCAGCAATTTGGCCCAACTACGTTCTGGATACCGTAGTGCGGCTCGCAAAGTGGCTAGGTTTGGGTAGCTGTATAAGGAGTGAAGGTGGGCAGAATCTGCGAAAGAAGACCAACTGTTAGTCCGGCTGAAAAAAAAAAACAAAAAAAAAAAAAAAAAAAAACCGAAATATAAAAAAAATGCAAGGAAGAAGACCGAAGTAAATTTACCGGGCTCTCCTTTTTTCCAATTTATAGGTCGGCCAAGAATCTGGGCTTGATAATCCTCAAAGTTCCCAGAGACCCAGAAAAAATCGTCGTCGTTCAAGTCTTTGTCCGGTGTATATTTTATTATCTTCTCTCGGCGGCGACGTATTCTAAGATAATAGACCCACCCATCTTCTTTTGAGCCAATGGAATATTGGTGGAAGATTTTGGCAAGGCCAAGGTTTAGTCCGACTTGACGGTTCAGTTCGGCTATTCCCATAATGATGCGGTATGAATTGGTGGATAGTTGGGTAGGGCATAATCTAGTCTGCCTAAGAAACTCGCAGATTAAAGGTTGGACTGGAAATCGCAGTCTGGTTTCTATAATTGACAAAAGGGTAAAGGGGACAAAGCCTTCATTATCCCAGGAAATGACGTCTTTTTTGGCTAAGATCAAATGGACATCATCGGGTATATTGTAGTCTTTCTTGAATTCGGCTAAGCCGCCCGGAGTATTTACTAGATACCTATACTTACCCATTTGTTGTATAATTTACGAATAAGTTATATCGGTGCAAAAATTGTGCTCAGTAGTTCGGTTGAGCGCACGCAGGAGTGCCTGGGCAACCTAAGTCTGCAAAGTAGAAAACAGAGGGGTTAAGCACAGATCATTGGACCGTGCTACAAATTAAAAGCAAGGTAAAAGAGCCCTACTTCGGCTTTATGGACAGGTTCTATCTCGGTTTAGTGAAATGCTTCATAGCTCGGTTTGAGCAGGGTTCTTATTTGCCAGATCTTGGCAAGCATCTCGACATACTGGCTTTGGAAACAATTTTGCTAGACCGGCTCATCGTCTAGGGGCAGCTTTCTGAGTTCGGTCTAAGAAACTAAGAAAGCTGGTTTAGCCCCAAAGGCCTAAATCGGTTGAACTATGAGTTTTTGTTACTTCGGTTGAGCCTATAGGGGCATCTTTCTGAGTATAGTTCAGAAACTAGGAAGGCTGGCTTAGCCCCAAAGGCTTAGCTCGGTTGAAGACCAAATTTCCTAGTTTAATGAGTTCAAACGTCGTTCGATGAGCTTATCTCGGCCAGAGTAATTCAGGAGTTGGTAACCTACTGAAACTGCTGTTATTTCTACAAGTTCTAGTTCGGTTATTGTCTAAAGTAATCTACCTGTATAGGACAAACAGTTTCCTAGTTCGGTTGGGACATGATTCTGGATCAAAATCGAGTTGTCTATAGGATATATAGCATATACTCATAGGTTCTACTGATTTTCCCATGAAAGTTCGGAAGCAAAAACAAAAATGAACAAGCATGTTTCGCAAAAACATAGAAAGCAGAAAGAAGAAAAACAAAACGGGTTTTTTGAAGCTTACCAGAAGAAGATGAAGCTGAAGAGGGGAGCAACAGCACCAGCAAAGAACGCGAGCTCAGGGAACTCAGAGGTTGGAGAAACAGAGGCACGAAGAGAGAAGAAGATGAACATAGAAGGTGAATAATTCAAAGATGAAAGGGTTGTTTTGTGAAAAAGACGAAAGAGAAAAAGCGGGAACTGTTCAAATTTTTCGTAGTACGAGGGCGGCGTGACAGCTGCCCACAGCCTATCAGAGCCTACCACGTGTCATTGGAAAGTGAAGCGTTACAGTCACTGTGATTGAAGAGACGTTTTGACCGAACGAGTAGAGCCTGGAGTGAAGTAAGCTCGACTGGAGAGGCTAAACGGTTTTTTAGCTCGGCTGGAAAGGCTTAAAAACTTCAGCTCGGCTGGTAGACAGGTAATCCCAATCATGCTGTGCAGATGGAATTAAGGGGCAATTGAGAGGGTAATTTTTGGTAAAGCTTGGGCCGAGCTATGAGATGGACTATATGGCCCAAAGTATGAAGGACTGGGTAAAAAGGCCGAAAAGTTATTCCGGCCCAAGAGAGATAAAGTTACTCCGGCCCAGAAATTATGTTAAGTTACTTCGGTTTGGACAACTTGGAGTTAGTCCGGTCTCAGAATTAGTCCGGTCATGACATATTCTGGATAGATCGGTCAGGACCTTGCTACTCGGTAGCTCAGTCCGAACACACCATGGTTCATACAAGGGAGAACCGAGATAAGGTGTAACGAGAGACAGAACCGAACCAATGATAGCACGGCTTATTTTGTGGCTCGGCATAGCCGTGGATACTTCGGTCAAATGGTAGTTCAGCCGTGGTAAGAACCATCCCACTTGGTTTAAGCAGTGGGGGGGTGTAAAAGGATAAGCATTATCCTTTAGGAGTATGAATCCTAGGAGGACTCTGCATGGAGAAATAAAAGTCCTACTAGGATTGTGCCATTCGAAACCAATAAAAGCTCACAAACATCACCTTGGAGGAGGTAACACAACACACAATTTTGCTTTCTGAATACAAAGAGCTTTGTCTATTTGTCAAGTTTGCTGACTTAGGCATCGAAGAGGTTTCCGGCACACACCCGCCGGCTAGCCCACGTTTGTGTTTTCAGGTGACAAAGCGACGTCGTATGGAGGAGCACAGACTTGGTCAACAGGATTATACGAGAAGAATTATTTCTTTCCCGTACAATATGGTATATATTCCTACATATATTAAATATTGATTTCTTAGATATATTAGGTATTTTCAAATTCAGGTCTCTTGTAGGATACTCTTTCTCATAATTAGATTTATAATAGGATACTCTTTCTCAGCCTATATATACAGGCCTTCTATTATTTAATACAATTCATATTATTTCTCTCTCTCTCAATTTGTTCGGATTTTGCAATCTAATTGCCTTTTATTTTATTTAGTTTTATTTCATATTTTAGTTTTTCTCTCCAAACTGAAGATAAGATGTTTATCCTCCTTGAGTTTGAGGGGAGATGTTAATGTATATATGATATATATTCTTACATATATTAGATATTGATTTCCTAGATATATTAAGTATTACAATAGTTAGGTCTCTTATAGGATACTCTTTTTCATAATTAAATTTATAGTAAGATACTCTTTCTCAGCCTATATATACAGGCCTTCTGTTATTCAATACAATTCATATTATTTCTCTCTTTCTACTATTCTAACAAAAATAAAACCTGTGGTAGACCTATGAGCCTGAACTGGAACAGTTTATGTGGATAGAAAACAAGCCCACTTAATTGAAAAAAAATTACTTTCGTATGGATTGAAATGAAAACGAAAGTACGTCCAAACTTTTTGTTTTGTTTTATTTTTAAAAATACAGAAAACAAAAATGAAGAAAATGAATACGACACCAGACAGGATTTAACTATCCCACAAACATGATTAGTGGCCTTTATTGGAAGCTTTTGAAAAGTCTCTAACTACTCATTGAAATTTTCCTTAGTAACCCTACGCAACCTAGTAGCAAAAAGAAAAACAAATATATAAAAAAAAAAAATGAAGATAATGATAGATAATAGAAAGAACAAAAAGAAAAATAACTTTGAATCTTTTGATATAGAGACCTTGGCTTTTGTTTTGTCTCTTCTAATTTTTGGTTTGAAGGTTAGTTAAACTCGTGGCCATCTTCAATTCTTTGTGCTGGTAGATATATGTACATACAGACATAATGGAGTTTTCAGATTTCATGCCAAACCCACTGGAAAAAAATATATATATATATATATATATTTATTAATTATATAAAATTTTTAATAGCGCAACGGTTTTTGAAATAATAAGTGGTTTATTTTTTCTAACTCAGTCTGCAAAATTAATTTTCTATCTACGAATGTCTATTTTGCCTTTCACGAACATATAGTAATTCAACCGCCTTAAACCATAATTAAAACACGCTTTTTTACTAATAAAATTATCAAATTTTTATACACAAATAAGTGAGAATGCCGTTTCTAACAAGGTTATGTCTTCACGAATACCAAACTTACCACCATCACCACTGAAAAGGGGTTTGAATTTTCAATTCACGGCTGGAAAATTGACTTTTAGCGGCGTTTTTAAAACGGCGCTATAGGTATTGAAAACGTCGCTAATTCTTTTTGTGACGTTTACTACCAAACGCCGAAGACGCGGCCGTCGCTATAACTTTATGGCGTTTGGAAAACGTCGGTATATTAATATAGGCGGCGTTTTTAAAAACGCCGCCACATGTCCCACCCTAACTCACTATGACATTTAGCGACGTTTTGAAAACGCCGTCAAAGACATTTATACATTTTAAAAATCTAACCGTTGGGATAGGGATATAGTGACGTTCAAAAAACGCCGCCATAGCCTCTTTTTTTTTTTTTTTGAAGTTGTGCTAATTTTATATGGTTGAAAAAAATATCTGTCATAAACAATTATTAAGAACTAATAATTGATGTTTATTAAAATTATAAATAAACTAAGTTTGAAAACAAAATTAAAAATAAAAAACAATGCAATAAGATGTGATACATGTACAATTACAGAATATATCTAGACACAAAAGCAACGCCCAATTAGTACACATTAATGTGTGTTTGGGAGGGGAAAGATTGAGTACACACCTAACCTTTAGCATAATGCACAAAGTGGTGGCCCCAAGACTTGAAACCATAACCTTAAGGTTATTAGGCCAAGTCTTAACCATTGAACCAATAAATCCTCACGGATTTCTAATATATTTTGTGTATATCTAGACAAAAAATATATTAGAAATCCGTGAGGATTTATTTACAAAGTCAGGCTTGAAAACTCATGCAGAAAGCAAAGAAGACATCTATACTCCTAATGACATAATACCGATAGTAACAAAAGCTTGGCCCAGTTCATAAACAAAATTATCTTTCTGAACGAGGCAAACTTTGCCAATTTGTCCTCCTGCAAAAAATCACAACCAGGACCAAATTAGAAAAGTTAATATCAGTACAATAGATTGACACATTAGATTAGAATGGAAAACATTAGATTAAATTTCATTTACTAATATCAGTACAAACCAACTTCATATATATACATATTTAAGTCCAAAAACCAACCAAACAAGACAAACAAGTAAAAAAAAATAATCAATTTAACAGAAACATATAACTCATTTAGGTGCTAGCCAAAATTGAGTGGATGCATCAAGAATTCACATCCTGTTAACAAATATAAACCACTTTGATATATATATACATACACATTTAAAGAGGTCCACATACTCCATGAAATCTGAAATGTGCATCTCTGTTAAGTTGAGACAGCATGTACCGACTACATAGCGCTTACAATACAGTGCTTGAGAAATTTGCATGGATCTATTTGCTGCAGCAGCAAGTATGGCTTCATTTAACCGAAAATTGGAACTTCGGCATCACCGGTTGAACTTCTTGTGTGGTGATGCCAATGAGGTTGTTGTGGCTGATTCAAGCTGTAGTTGCACTGTTTGGTTGTTCCCTTAGCTTCCTCTTTGGATGACACTGCAGCGAGGAGATCTATTCCACTCAAATCCACCTTACTGAACATGAGGTTAGCAACAGCCCTGTCAATGGAATTCGTCTCTGATTCCATAGTTTTCGTGTCCTCCAACCTGAGAGAATAAAATTAGCTTTGTGAATATCTGTCGTTGCAACAAGAACACCAACACCATTGTTCTCATGACAAAATGAAATTTCATCATTTGACATGTATAAAAATGAAAAACCCTACACGCACAGAAAGTTTGTGTGCACAAAATGCAGCAATTTGTACATTTTGTGAGACATTGGTGGATACTGTGTGCGTAAACTTTTATGCACATATCATTGCTGATGCAATTGTATTTAACATGAAGGAAAATAATAAATGATGCAGTAGAAAATCTTAAGAGAAGTAAAGATGACAACATGAGCTTCAGGAAGAGGAGAATAAAACAGGTTATCCTGATTGCCAAATTATGACTATTTTCATAGATCAAGGTATCTCTCTGTTCTCTCTCCCCCTCTCTATCAATGCACCTAGTTCTGATTTCTCCACTCTTACACCCCTAAGCATGGTTCGTATTGGATCAATTTAGTCGTAAATCAAGACCAATGAATCAATTCATCACCTACAATTCCATCAAATTTGAAACCAAACCAATCTATAAAAAAACAAAAATTTTCGGATTTAAATAGTAGACCTATACAACAGATTTGTCATAAATAATTAACATAAATAAATATTTTATGCTTTAAAATTAACAAACATGTCTTTGGGATTTTATTTTTTAAAATTTTCAATCCATCACAGACAATGCACAAAATCTGATAATCTATTAATCAATGATGAGAAGTATGTTATAGCCTGGAAATAAACACCATGCCCTTGTAATTTGTGAGCAAAATTGTTTATTAAGATTGAAGCCAGAGCAACACAAAATATACATAATTCTAAAAGTTTAAATAGGGCTTGTGTGAAATGAGACGAGTCGAAATGAGTAGTAGATATAGTTCAAAGTTTGCTTGAAAACTAAATAAGTTTCAAAATGTGTTGAGTCGATCTCAGACATGCTTTAAACGAGCCAAATTCAAGTAGCTTATTTGTCTATAGTAAATAAAAACTTATCAAGCCGAATAGTAGATTGTTCAAACTTGGCTTAAAAACTTAATGAGTTTTAAAATGCATTTAACTGTGGGTTTTACATAACGAGCCAATATCGAACGAGCATTTAACGAGCCAAACACGACTCAAGCTCAAGTAGCTTGGCTCATTTAACAGTCCTAATTTTAAATCATATAAGGTGTGTGGGCATGATAAAAAGAATGCATGATAAGTTTTCATTGACTTATGTCCTTATAAGTTTGAACTGGACTAAAAGGTTGTCTTAAAACCTCCTTGACTATTTGTTTAACTTCTAAATAAGACCTAAATGGTGGAACTTGATTGCAAGGTGCATTCGAGCAGGGGTCATGGCCAGTCATGCAGGGTTGTCCAGAAAGGGATGAACAGCTACTAGAGTAAGCGCACTTGCATAAGGCTGAGAATGGAAGCTCAATTGAGTGGGCCTATGGGCACTCGAGTGAGCTGTCTGCCTAGACTTACACGGAAAGGCAATTTTGATCTGATTTTGACGTCTGGACTCTAATCCTAGTAATCCTAGGCTTTTTTCAGGCTAGCTCTATAAATACTCATTTGTAACTCTATTATAGTAGTCTTGAGAGTGTGAGAAACCTATTTATTAGTGAGATCAATAGAGTGAGTTTGTGAAATTGAGTGTGAGAAACTCTTGTAATTCCTCTATTATGATCATAGTGAAATCACAACGAATCCATAGATGTAGCCCTTTCTTTAAATGAACCATGTAAATCTTTGCGTTGCTTTTGTGTGTTTAATCTAGTTTCTGTTACAGATTCATTATTTGTGCGTGTGGTTCCTCAGGTCCTAAAGGTTTTGGAATTTATTCCAGAACAGCCTTCTGTCCAAAATCTTACTGATCATTTTGCATGGCAAATGAACAGATCCTACTGCTTTACATGGACAGTTTTGGTTTTTTTCAACAATCACAGATTAAAATTCTGAAATCTTCAAAATGCATCCCCATACAATAGTTCTAAGAAAAATGTCTTGTCATTTTAATTGTGTCAGCTGGAGAACACATCCTGAATTTCCTGTACCGATTTCCAACCTACAATACATGCAACTAAAATATGAAGATACCTTGATAATTTCTGACATGCTGGCCGGCATCCATATGATTCCAATTTTAAATGTTGAAGGAATTATTTCTTTTAAGACCTTCAAATATCCAAAGCAGGAGGCAGTTTCTAGTAATTCCATGAATTATAATTCTCCTGGAACCAAGGGGGAAAATGGGTGGGAATTGAGTTAGTCAACAGAAGAAAGGAGATAAACTAAGAGTACCAAAACACAATTTCTATTCAAATGAATGGTGAAGAATAACAAAAATGGAAAAATCATAGACAAGACACGGCACACTAGTGTCCTTGGGGTTAACCTCATTGAAATGTATCCATTATTGCACTAAAAAAGATCCCTTCAGTGATTGCAGTTTCAAAACTAATCCTCCATTTGTTTCGGCAAAAAACATTTTCCTATGTTAGACATGCTGAGATCTCATGCAAATCATAATGGAGTCTTTTCAGAATTACCTTGGGATTAATGATGAAGATTTTTCCCTTTGGGATTCCAACCTTAAGGTAGCTAAACTCATCAGTGTCTCTATTTCCAAAACCAGCATAGAACGGGTTGCAATCCACAAGAAATAATGCCTTAATATCCTGGAAAATTGTAAACAAACATAATTAAGAACCTCTCTCTTCCAGACATATTAAGATACCTGTGTAGTAGAGATGACAAGAACCAACCTCTAAGCAAGCAATTTTGAATTCATGAGGAGCTCTTCTGATGACTGCAAAATTTTGATAGGATAATCTCTCAGTGCACTAAATATATGCAAGATGTACATATTAATGGAAGCTATTTGCAGAGATTGCAAATCATTCCTATTCTTGTTTTCAGATAATGGATCAAGCAATATAATTTGCAAAGAACCCAAAATGTGTGGATTGTTACACTTGCATGAAAATAAAGTTGCGAAATTTACAAAAATCAGGCAATTCATGAATGAGTTTCAATAAACAGAGCACTACACCAAGTACCTTCTCGAAACAAGGAAGGAAACAGTCCGTCAGGGGAAATAACAACAGGCCCTTCTAGTAAAGCCTTTCCATCCTGCAAAAGAGAGAAATGGAATCTGTGAGGAAACAAACAGCAGATAGCACCAATCACTTTCGTGACATTGACTCTCCATCTCATCACCTGCTTAAGGTTGAATAGGAATTCTCTAGTGTGATAGGCCTGTGAGATAGCACGTGCGCTTAGAAAAAGTAAATGATACCCATTTTCCTGCAATACGAAAGAACATAACTGGTTAATGAAAATTTTTAACAATCTTGTCAGTAGAGATGTTTTTCAGAATTGTGATTCCAATTACACAATCAATCAGTAAATAATAGAACAAAAGAACACACGCAAAAACAAGACACAAGATATACGTGGTTTGGCAGAGTGTGCCTACATCTACTGCAGAAATGGAGAACAAATCCACTATACTCAATAAGGATTATAAGAAGACTTTCAACCTCTCAATGCAGCACAGTTTTCTATAACACTCTCTATGAAACCTTACCCAAAAAAGGCCCCTTACAGTACTCTAAAGTGAATGGTAAATACAAGACACCTCACAACAAGGGAAGTAGTAAAAGTAATGAGATAAATAAAATGTACAAAAAATTGTCCATTCTCAAACTCCAGAGACAAAAGTAAGAAATGAGAAATAAAGCAATGCAAAGCCAATAGCGTAAATCACAATGACAAAATGGAGTAAATACATGATTGCATAGATTTTTGGCCCAAAAAAAAAAAGGTGGCTGCAAATGAAAATATTTATTTGAATTATGGAGTCATGAATTGCAATATGCATCATTACCGTAAACTGAAAAGAATAGATTAAAAATTACAAATAAAAAAACACATAAGAGGGATACATTCGAAGAGACTGCTAATATAGCGACCCCGGTCTTTTTTCTTTAAATTATTGTATCCGGACTTAGGTTCCGTGGATCCTGTCATTACTTATTGGTTGTTGTTGTCCTTTAATCTCTTTGTATTTGAAGTATAGGTTGTGTTGGACGGGTCTGTTACAGGTTGGTTGATTTTAGATGCCGATAGGTGATGCCCAGATTTTGGCCTTCACGCTCGAGCGGAAGTTTTAACGCTCGAGCGGTCCCTTCGTTGTTGCTTCTCCGCTCGAGCGGGAATTTTGACGCTCGAGCGGGATTTTCCATCTCCCAGTATTTTGCTCTGCAGTTCTTCCGCTCGAGCGGTAGTTTTTACGCTCGAGCGTGATCCCTTGTTTTTGCTCCTCCGCTCGAGCGGGGAGTTTGACGCTCGAGCGGGTGCAGCGCCTGCAAAACTTCTGGAAGGGTGCAATCGACGCTCGAGCGGCTTTCTTCACGCTCGAGCATGATTCTGTGTCTTACGCTCGAGCGGGGCTTTCTACGCTCGAGCGTAGAGTCGATTATATCAGTCCGTGATTTCACTTTTTGGATCACTTTTTGACCTACTTTTCCTTCATAACTTTTTAAAAACCGCCCCTGGAGTGTTTTTTTATCTCTCTCTCTCCCTCTACACACCTTCTCTCTTTTGATTGATCTACTTAGAGTGAGTTTCTACCTTAGATCCTTTATTAAAAAGTTAGAGTGAGTTGAGGGCTTCGTTTTAATCTGAGAAACTTGGGATTTGGAGCACGTTGGTCTTTGGTCTTCATCTCCATCTTCTCCATACGGGTTATTTTCTTCGAGGTAGGGATTTTCCTACTCCATTTTATATGCTTTGTTCTAAGTTTGGTATTTTGATAGGTTGGGGACACTTTGAAAATCTTGGGAAAAGAAAACCCTAGTTGAATTGCTAAATTGATTTGAGTAATTAATTTAAGGTAATTGGGGAATTTATTGATTAAATGGTGTAGTTGGATGATTTAAATCACTCACCTATTAAATTGTTGATATATTTATTTCCAGTCTAGAAATAACTGTTTTGGGCTATCGGTGGAGGATAGTCATGATTGTTGTAGACATTGCATGTGGATTAGGAATAACTGAAACTAATCACATTGGTTAAGTCATTAATTTTGACTATTGCATTAATATAGAAAATACGTGTATTGATTGAGCATTGCATTTGCATACATTGTTTTGTGTGTGGGAGGAGATAGGGGATGTACTCCACGGTTTAGGGGAAGATAGGGGATGGACCTCTAAACCGGATTTTTGTTTGGGAGGAGATAGGGGATGGACTCCATTAGCACCATTTTTATGTGTGCTTATTATATTGAAGTGTTTTTACATGATTATTGATGCAGCACTAAAATGTGTATCAAATGGGAAGTATGAAGTGTTTTGATATGAGCATGAGTCTCATTTGTTTTGTTGATATTGGAAGTAATGTGAATATGATATATAATTCACTGTTGTAAGTTTGGCCAGGTTCTGAGCCATGTTGATAATAATGGAAGGTAAAATGTGTCTTAGACATTAGTGTCATGAGACTGTTTAATGATAAAATTGATTATCTTGGTTAACCATCTATTGAATGCTATAGCTTTATTCAATGCTTATATTTGGTTTAGTATTTTTCTACTGGGCTGTGGCTCACCCTTTATGGGAACATCATTTTCAGGTTCAGGTGATAAGCTACCTCCACGGACTTAGCCTGGAAGGATTTGATGTTTGGGATTTTGAAGACTTGTCTTTAGTTATATGTTTTATTTTGTTATTTTTTTTGGGATTTCATGTAAACATTCAAGCCTAGGGCTTAACTTGTAAATGAGTTAGTACTCATCCTTTTGTGTCCAAGTGTTAGCTTGGAAAGATGTAAGCCCTTAGGGCATTTATTTTGATGTTGCAGGATGTTACACGTGATGTCTTTCAATAAGAATACTCTGATGAATAACTCAAATGATTCGTTTTCTTTTATAAATGCATGTTAATGTTATGGTTATTATGGGTTTATTTTGAGGGCGTCACAACTTGGTATCAGAGCGTACCGGGTTTGAATACTTTGGGTACGTGGGAAGTGATTAGTATCACAATGGGTTCGTCTCGTTTGATAGAGACTTAGTGTAACGTTATATGCTTATGTGATAACATGTTTATGTGATTATGTGGGTATGGAATGTAGTTTCTAGGATGTTGATTGGACCCTTGAGTTCTAGTAGTCTTGTTGGAAAGGCACTTGATCACTGCTGCTTCCAACCGGAACTATAGTAACGCATTGGGACTATCATTATCCGGGAATGAAATTCGTAGGTGCTTATGTGATTATGTGCTTACGTGGAATGAATTATTTTTGTCCAATGCATTAGGACGCGAGTGTTTAGTTTCGGCACATTTATTAATGTGCTAACGTCTTTGTTTGTTTCCTTTATTAGGATGTCAGGGCGAGGACGAGGACGCGGTAGGCGTGGTAGGCCGGGTAGGCAGGAGGTACCGGTGCCAGAGGAGATTCCGGCAGTTCATGAGGGAATTGGCCAGGCCAATGTGGCCGAGCCAGTAGGCCAGCAGGCTATGGGCGCTTTAGCCCGAGAGATAGCAGGGGCATTCAGGGAGTCAGTAGGCATTCTCAGAGCTGAGAATCAAGCCCAGGTTGTTGTTGCGGATGCAGGACCTTCCTTTCTAAAGAGGGAGTTCTTCCGGTCTAATCCGGATGAATTTGTGGGTGATCCTAAAGAGCCGCTTAAGGCAGACGAATGGCTCGAACAGACAACGAAGACGTTTGAGATGCTTGGCATCGAAGACGAGGGGTTGAAGGTGACCTTGGCATCATTCCAGTTGAAGGGGGATGCGGGTCAGTGGTGGAAGTTCACTAAGGGGCGTATAGGAGGTACATGGGAGGCTTTTGTGAATGCTTTCCAGGAGAAGTTCTTATCTCCAGCAGTTAGAGAGAAGCTGAGAGACCAGTTCTGCCAGCTTAAGCAGTCGAGTTCTTCAGTGGCCGAGTTTGAGGCTGCATTTACTAGTTTATCCAGGTTTGCACCTGAATTGGTGGCGTCTGAGGAACGCCGCTGTATTGAGTTTGAGAGGAAGTTGAGGCGTGGCCTCAAGCTGAGAGTTGGGGGAACTATGATTCGGGATTATGGGCGTTTGGTTGATGCTGCAGCCCACATGGAAATCATGATGCAGGAGGAGGAGGAAGGACAGAAAGGCTCCAAGAGGAGTCAGGATGGTCAGAGTGATGGTAGGAGACAGAAGGGTTTTAATCCCCAACAGTCTCAGAGTAGCTTTTCTAGATCGACTTTTCCTGTGCCGAGTGCTAGTTCGGGGAAAGGCAGTCAAGGAGGCATTACCTGCTTCAAGTGTGGCCAGCTGGGCCACAAGTCTCCAGTTTGTCCTCAGAGGGGAGGAGTGCAGAGAGCAGCATCATCTTCGGCTCGATGTCAGAGCCAGAGTCAGGGTAGAGGCCAGCCACTCTCGTGTTATCAGTGTGGTCAGCCAGGGCATATGAAGAGGTATTGCCCGCAGTTGGGTGGCACACCTGGTGCATCTGGTTTGAGGCAGATTCAGGGTCAACAGCCAGCTCAGTCGGGTCAGGCCTCGAGGGCCAATCAGGGGGCTTCATCGTCTCAGTCGGTGCAACAATCTTATGCTCCTAGGGGTGAGCAGGTTGATCAGAGGTCATCTGGGCGCGTGTATGCTGTTACCGCGCAGGATCTTGTACCGGCTCCATCTGTTGTGAGAGGTACTTTCTTGTTTTGCAACTCGGTTGCTAATGTTTTGATTGATACGGGTGCATCTCATTCCTTTGTGTCTGCTGCATTTGCATCTGTTTTGGAGTTGGAGTTAGCACAGTTAGCATCTCCTATTTGTGTAGTGTCGCCTCTTGGGGGTGAATTGATTTTGAAACACGGTGTTAGGGGTTGTGATATAGAGGTTGATTACCATAGAATCCCATTTTCCTTTGTAGTTATGCCTATGAGAGGTTTCGATGTTATTTTGGGTATGGACTGGTTATCGTCATACCGGGCAGTTATTGATTGCTACCGCCAGAGAGTCACTTGTCGTACCGTGAATGGTGAGTGTTTTCATTTTCTGGGGGACCGTGTTGGTAGTGTTTTGCCACCGGGGTATGTTCCGCGAGGACGGAGTGAGCTTAGTGGTCTACTTGCTAACCTTTCGATTAGTGAGGACGGTGAGACTCAGATTGTGTTGCCAAGGGTGGTGTGTGAGTACTCGGAGGTTTTTCCCGAGGATCTTGTTGGTTTGCCACCACATCGAGAGATTGAATTCTCTATTGACTTAGTGCCCGGCACGGCGCCGATTTCTATGGCACCCTATCGTTTTGCCCCAGCTGAGTTAGTTGAGTTGAAGATCCAACTCCAGGAGTTGCTAGATAAAGGCTTTATACGTCCTAGTGTTTCGCCTTGGGGAGCACCGGCCCTCTTTGTTAAAAAGAAAGGTGGTGCTTTGAGACTTTGTATAGATTACCGGAAATTGAATCGGGCTACGGTTAAGAATAAGTACCCTATGCCCCGTATAGATGATCTGTTCGATCAGTTGAAAGGTTCCCGTTGTTTCTCGAAGATAGACTTGAGATCAGGTTATCATCAGTTGAGAGTCAGGGAGGAGGATATTCCAAAGACGGCATTCCGTACGCGGTATGGCCACTATGAGTTTTTGGTGATGCCATTTGGGCTCACCAACGCACCGGCAGTATTTATGGATTTGATGAACCGGATATTCCGGGAATTTCTAGATCGTTTTGTAGTCGTCTTCGTGGACGACATCCTTATCTATTCACCTTCAGAGGAAGAGCACGAGGAACACTTGAGGGTGGTGCTTGATTTACTTAGAGCCCATCAGCTTTATGCTAAGTTTGGGAAGTGTGAGTTCTGGCTAGAGGAGGTGAAGTTCTTAGGCCATGTAGTTTCTTGGGAAGGGGTGTCTGTTGATACATCCAAGACAGAGGCAGTGCAAGATTGGGTACAGCCTAAGAGTGTGTTTGAGATCCGCAGTTTTCTGGGATTAGCTGGGTATTATCGCCGGTTTGTAAGAGATTTCTCCAGATTAGCTTCGCCTTTGACTAGATTGACTCGGAAGGGAGTCAAATTTGCTTGGAGTGAGACTTGTGAAAAGTCGTTCCAGGAGTTGAAAGTTAGACTGACCACTGCTCCAGTCTTGATTATTCCGGAGAGAGGGTTGGGTTATGCAGTCTATTGTGACGCCTCACGAGAGGGTCTTGGTTGTGTGTTGATGCAAGAGGGGAAAGTGGTTGCCTATGGCTCACGTCAGTTGAAAGTTCACGAGAATAATTACCCTACGCATGATTTAGAGTTAGCAGCTGTGATATTTGCCTTGAAGATTTGGAGGCATTATCTTTACGGTGAGAGGTTCGAGGTATTCTCGGATCATAAGAGTCTGAAATATCTGTTCACACAGAAAGACTTGAACTTGAGGCAGAGGAGGTGGATGGAATTTATTGAGGATTATGACTTTGAATTGCATTATCATCCGGGAAAGGCCAATGTGGTGGCCGACGCCCTTAGCAGGAAACCTGTTGGTGACATAGCTAGTATAGCCATCCGAGAGTGGGAGATGTTAGGTGCACTTGGAGAGTTTGATTTGCTTCTGGGCGAATCCGTTGAGGCTGCGGCCTTGTTTTCTGTTGTTGCGCAACCTACACTTGTGACTCGAGTGTTAGAGGCTCAGAGGGGCGACCTTGAGGTAGAATCCCTCCGTGAGAAGATTTCTGGTGGGAAGGTTGAGAAAGGTTTGACGGTGTATCCCGACCTAAGTGTGAGATACCGAGACCGTCTGTTTGTGCCGGAGTCTCATCGAGAAGAGGTACTCCGAGATTTTCATCATTCACGCCTTGCGGTGCATCCGGGAGGTACTAAGATGTATCGGGATTTGGGTCGCCAGTTTTGGTGGCGGGGTATGAAGAGAGATGTGGCAGCTTTCGTATCTAAGTGCCTTACTTGTCAGCAAGTGAAGGCTGAACATCAGAGGCCAGCGGGTTTGTTGCAACCCTTGCCTATTGCTGAGTGGAAGTGGGAGCACGTCACTATGGACTTCGTTGTGGGTCTTCCGAGGACTCAGCGGGGTAGTGATGCTATTTGGGTGGTTGTAGACCGGTTAACTAAGTCGGCGCATTTTATTCCTATGCGCGTGAGAGATACGGTAGATCATCTTGCCGACTTGTATATTCGGGACATAGTGAGATTGCACGGGGTTCCAGTGACGATCGTCTCGGATAGAGATCCTCGTTTTACTGCCAGATTATGGCAGAGCTTGCAGAGCGCCTTAGGTACTAAGTTGACCTTTAGCACAGCCTATCATCCTCAGACTGATGGGCAGTCCGAGCGTACTATTCAGATCCTTGAAGATATGCTTCGGGGTTGTGTTCTTGACTTTAGCGGGTCATGGGAGAGGCACTTGCCATTAGTGGAGTTTGCCTACAACAACAGCTTCCAATCTAGTATCGGTATGGCACCGTTTGAGGCCTTATACGGCCGACCGTGTAGGTCTCCTGTTTGTTGGGCCGAGGTGGGTGATGCACCTCTGTTGGGTCCGGAGTTAGTGAGGGAAACGACGGAGAAGGTTGAGCTTATCCGTAAGAGGCTTGTTACAGCCCAGAGTCGTCAGAAATCTTGTGCCGACCGTAGGAGGAGACCTTTGGTGTTTGAGGTGAGTGATCATGTCTTTTTGAAGATATCACCAAGACGGGGATTGATGAGGTTTGGGAAGAGCGGGAAGTTGTCCCCTCGATTCATTGGTCCTTTTGAGATCCTTGAGAGGATTGGCGAGACTGCTTATCGTTTAGCTTTGCCGCCGCAGTTGTCCGGAGTACATGACGTGTTTCATGTGAGTATGCTTCGGAAGTATGAGCCGGATCCATCACATGTATTGGATTGGACCGATTTAGTAGTTGATGAGGATGTCTCGTATGAGGAGAGACCGGTTCGAGTCTTGGATAAACAGGATCAAGTCTTGCGAGGCAAGACCATTCCTTTGGTGAAAGTTTTGTGGAAACATCACGGGGTGGAGGAAGCCACATGGGAACGTGAGTTGGAAGTCCGCGAGAAATATCCGGACATGTTTATTGATTTGTAATCTTGTAGTTAGATTTTGTAATATTGTCAAACTTTAAAGCTTTTTATATATGTCTTAAGCTGTAAAACATTTAGAATGTTTTGGTTAATGGAAATATTTTGGAACTTGCCTCGAAATGGAAGTTTAATGGAACATTGTATATATTGAATATATTGAAAATTGTTGAAATTGAAAGAAAATTGCATAGTGTTAATGCAGGTTGAAATATATGGTTGTTTTGCACATTGTGGCATATCTCTTTGTTAAGAGATGGAATGGCCGGTGTTGGGTCAAGTTGTTTATTAGTGAGTTATCATATTGTTGGAATTTGAGAAAAACTTGTTTTCGAAACCTTGTGCTAAATTTCGGGGACGAAATTCTTTTAAGGAGGGGAGGTTATAGCGACCCCGGTCTTTTTTCTTTAAATTATTGTATCCGGACTTAGGTTCCGTGGATCCTATCATTACTTATTGGTTGTTGTTGTCCTTTAATCTCTTTGTATTTGAAGTATAGGTTGTGTTGGACGGGTCTGTTACAGGTTGGTTGATTTTAGATGCCGATAGGTGATGCCCAGATTTTGGCCTTCACGCTCGAGCGGAAGTTTTAACGCTCGAGCGGTCCCTTCGTTGTTGCTTCTCCGCTCGAGCGGGAATTTTGACGCTCGAGCGGGATTTTCCATCTCCCAGTATTTTGCTCTGCAGTTCTTCCGCTCGAGCGGTAGTTTTTACGCTCGAGCGTGATCCCTTGTTTTTGCTCCTCCGCTCGAGCGGGGAGTTTGACGCTCGAGCGGGTGCAGCGCCTGCAAAACTTCTGGAAGGGTGCAATCGACGCTCGAGCGGCTTTCTTCACGCTCGAGCATGATTCTGTGTCTTACGCTCGAGCGGGGCTTTCTACGCTCGAGCGTAGAGTCGATTATATCAGTCCGTGATTTCACTTTTTGGATCACTTTTTGACCTACTTTTCCTTCATAACTTTTTAAAAACCGCCCCTGGAGTGTTTTTTTATCTCTCTCTCTCCCTCTACACACCTTCTCTCTTTTGATTGATCTACTTAGAGTGAGTTTCTACCTTAGATCCTTTATTAAAAAGTTAGAGTGAGTTGAGGGCTTCGTTTTAATCTGAGAAACTTGGGATTTGGAGCACGTTGGTCTTTGGTCTTCATCTCCATCTTCTCCATACGGGTTATTTTCTTCGAGGTAGGGATTTTCCTACTCCATTTTATATGCTTTGTTCTAAGTTTGGTATTTTGATAGGTTGGGGACACTTTGAAAATCTTGGGAAAAGAAAACCCTAGTTGAATTGCTAAATTGATTTGAGTAATTAATTTAAGGTAATTGGGGAATTTATTGATTAAATGGTGTAGTTGGATGATTTAAATCACTCACCTATTAAATTGTTGATATATTTATTTCCAGTCTAGAAATAACTGTTTTGGGCTATCGGTGGAGGATAGTCATGATTGTTGTAGACATTGCATGTGGATTAGGAATAACTGAAACTAATCACATTGGTTAAGTCATTAATTTTGACTATTGCATTAATATAGAAAATACGTGTATTGATTGAGCATTGCATTTGCATACATTGTTTTGTGTGTGGGAGGAGATAGGGGATGTACTCCACGGTTTAGGGGAAGATAGGGGATGGACCTCTAAACCGGATTTTTGTTTGGGAGGAGATAGGGGATGGACTCCATTAGCACCATTTTTATGTGTGCTTATTATATTGAAGTGTTTTTACATGATTATTGATGCAGCACTAAAATGTGTATCAAATGGGAAGTATGAAGTGTTTTGATATGAGCATAAGTCTCATTTGTTTTGTTGATATTGGAAGTAATGTGAATATGATATATAATTCACTGTTGTAAGTTTGGCCAGGTTCTGAGCCATGTTGATAATAATGGAAGGTAAAATGTGTCTTAGACATTAGTGTCATGAGACTGTTTAATGATAAAATTGATTATCTTGGTTAACCATCTATTGAATGCTATAGCTTTATTCAATGCTTATATTTGGTTTAGTATTTTTCTACTGGGCTGTGGCTCACCCTTTATGGGAACATCATTTTCAGGTTCAGGTGATAAGCTACCTCCACGGACTTAGCCTGGAAGGATTTGATGTTTGGGATTTTGAAGACTTGTCTTTAGTTATATGTTTTATTTTGTTATTTTTTTTGGGATTTCATGTAAACATTCAAGCCTAGGGCTTAACTTGTAAATGAGTTAGTACTCATCCTTTTGTGTCCAAGTGTTAGCTTGGAAAGATGTAAGCCCTTAGGGCATTTATTTTGATGTTGCAGGATGTTACACGTGATGTCTTTCAATAAGAATACTCTGATGAATAACTCAAATGATTCGTTTTCTTTTATAAATGCATGTTAATGTTATGGTTATTATGGGTTTATTTTGAGGGCGTCACAGCTAACATATCAAATCGCAAACAAAGGGACTGAAATGTAATCAAAACAACATTTAAACAATTGAGATATTTAAGCACAACAAAAAGTAAAGTTGCGATAGAAATGATGATATGACACACAATCTGACCTCACCTCCAACCCTAGAAGGAGATTCAAGACTGTAAACCCTAGGAGAAGAATCAGTGGAATGAAGATTTTGACAGAAAGAGAGAGAACTTCGACATCGAAATCGAGATTGTAGACAGTAGTGCTCACCTTAGTAGACGATGCAGATGGTGGTGGTGGTGGTGGTGGAGCTTCGAAATCGAGAGAGAGAGAGAGAGAACTTCGAAATCGAAATCACCGAGCTGAAGAAGGTTGAATCGTATCTTCCAAATCGATATTGAAATCGATTCTGCTCTACGAAATCGAAATCACTCTGAGATTGGATCACCGAACTTCGATATCGAAATCACTTTAAGGGTTTAGAGAGAGCGAGCGAGCGAGATTCATGCACTGGTGTTTCTCAGATTTGAGTGAGTGAAAGTGAGAAGAAGGGTTTCTCAGATTAGAATGAGGGTTCGACGAGGAAGAGAGAGCGCGTGAGAGTGGGATACATTCGAAGGCGTTTCCAAACGGGTTAAACGGTACCGTTTTATTTAATTAAAATGTGGGATACATTCGAAGGCGTTTTTAAGCAGGGTAAACGGTACCTTTTTATTAAATTAAATTGCGACGTTTATAAAACGTCGTTAATATTAGAAAATATGGCGTTTAAAAAAACGCCGTTAAAAAAAACGCCATTATATCACATATTTCCTGTAGTGATTGATGCTAAAAAAATGACAATTCATTTTTCCATTTAGTTAAATATTCGTTTATTTTTTGTTATACATTTGATGTTATGAGTAAATTGTATATATATTTGAACCAAAATGATGTGATTTGTTCAAAGTAAAGTCAGAATTAGATGAAATTAAATGTTAAATCCAATTTTGTGCTTCTACCAAATGTAAATTGATTCTGTACATGTATCAAATGTATTATGTTGTTTTTATTAATTTTTATTAGTTCTACCATTATGGATAGATTTCTATAAAGAAAAATTAACACTATAACATATAAGATTTTTAGCGACTAATTATTTTGGTCTCTAAATACTTTTTGTGACAAAATTATATTCATCACCAAAATGAGATCGATTGATGCTGAAGATCATGAAAATGAGATCGATTGAAGCTGAAGATCTTAGATATCCATTGGAGTCCTAGACGATTGAGCCTGAAGATCTTAGATCTCCATTAGAGTCCTAGATAGAGAGCCCTAGACAAAGAGGAGAGAAAACAGATCAAGAGCATGCATTTGACAAATTAAGGCGAGAAGATGAGTTTTTATTGGTCTATTATTGAGACGACAAAAATTTGGTTTCTAAAAGTCTTCACACTTTAGCAACCAAATATATTGGTCTCTAGCTCTTAACCATATCAAACACGGGCGGATCAATTGGTCAAATATGGTGTATATCCATATCATAAAAGGAATATGGAGTGTTTGTATGGCTTTCTCTTAAAATTTATTTTTGTTCCTAAATGATGGCTTTTAGAGATCAAATTCAATTGGTCTCTAAATATTAGTCTCTCAATCACTAATTTCTTGTAGTGTAAGAAACTTGTGCTGACATGACCAATCTTTGTTAGAGCTAGACGGAAAAAAATCTCATCCTAATATCCTGTCAACTGAATATACATGTTGAACATGACCAATCTTTGTTAGAGCTAGATGGAGATCTAATGGGATCCTAGACAGAGAGCCCTAGACAAAGAGGAGAGAAAACAGATCAAGAGCATGCATTTGACAAATTAAGGCAAGAAGATGAGTTTGTATTTGTCTATTATTGAGACGACAAAAATTTGGTTTCTAAAAGTCTTCACACTTTAGCAACCAAATATATTGGTCTCTAGCTCTTAACCATATCAAACACGGGCGGATCAATTGGTCAAATATGGTGTATATCCATATCATAAAAGGAATATGGAGTGTTTGTATGGCTTTCTCTTAAAATTTATTTTTGTTTCTAAATGATGGCTTTTAGAGATCAAATTCAATTGGTCTCTAAATATTAGTCTCTCAATCACTAATTTCTTATAGTGTAAGAAACTTGTGCTGACATGACCAATCTTTGTTAGAGCTAGACGGAAAAAAATCCCATCCTAATATCCTGTCAACTGAATATACATGTTGAACATGACCAATCTTTGTTAGAGCTAGACGGAAAAAAAATGTCATCTTGATATCCTATCAACTGAATGTACATGTTGGACATGACCAATCTTTGTTAGATGACCAATCTTTCACTACTACAAAAATAGTTAAAGATTACACTTTGACAAAAAAAAAAAGATCTCACTTTTATTGGAAGTGTGATAAAAAAAAATTAGATTGATATTTTAATTACACTTAATTTGATTGAGTGTGATAATATTTATTTTTTATGTCACTTTTCAATTAAGTGTGATTATATATATATATATATATATATATATATATATATATATATATATATATATATATATATATATATATATATATTTTTAATCACACCTTCTAATTAAAGTGTGATTATATATACACTACTACTTTTTAATCACACTTTTTAAACAAGTGTAATTATATATATATATATATATATTTTAATCACACATTCTAATTAAAGTGTGATTATATATATACTACTACTTTTTAATCACACTTTTTAAATAGGTGTGATTATATAGATATTTTTTAACCACACATTCTAATTAAAGTGTGATTATTTATATATTTTTTAATTACACCTTCTAATTAAAGTGTGATTATATATACACTACTACTTTTTAATCACACTTTTTAAATAGGTGTGATTATATAGATATTTTTTAACCACACATTCTAATTAAAGTGTGATTATTTATATATTTTTTAATCACACCTTCTAATTAAAGTGTGATTATATATACACTACTACTTTTTAATCACACTTTTTAAATAAGTGTGATTATATATATATTTTTTAATCACACATTTTAATTAAAGTGTGCTTATATATACATTACTACTTTTTAATCACACTCCCTAAATAGGTGTGATTGTATAAAATATTTCAATTTGATTTTTATATAAAATATACAATTCCCAAATCCGCGCCTCTATTCTACCCATGAATGATAAAGATGACTCACTACTAGAAAATAAGGCTTTAGACACGAAACGTTTTCACCTATTTTTTCATCTTTCTATCTCTCTGTCTCTGTCTCTCTTCTCTCTCTCTCTCACTCATCACTCTTCTCTGTCTGTCTGTTTGTCTATCTGTCTCTCTCTCTCTTTCTCTCTATCTATCTCTCTCATCTCTTTCTGTCTCTCTTCTCTATCTCTCTTCTCTTTATCTCTCTCGCTCATCTCTCTCTATCTCTCTCTTGTTTATCTCTTTTCGCTCTTTTTTTCTCTCCCTCTCTCTTTGTCTATATCTTTTCACCCATTTTTTCATCTTCCTCTCTCTCTTCTCTTTCTCTCTCTCACTCATCACTCTTTTCTTTCTGTCTATCTGTCTCTCTCTCTCATCTCTTTTCTCTCTCTGTCTCTTTCGCTCATCTCTCTTCTCTCTATCTCTCTCATCTTTCTCTGTCTCTCTCGCTCATCTCTCTTTTATGTCTCTCTCGTTCATCTCTCTTCTCTCTATGTCTCTATCGCTCATCTCTCTTCTCTCTATCTCTCTCATCTTTCTCTGTCTCTTTCGCTCATCTCTCTTTTATGTCTCTCTCGTTCATCTCTCTTCTCTCTATGTCTCTATCGCTCATCTCTCTTCTCTCTATCTCTCTCTCTCGTTCATCTCTCTTCTCTCTCTATCTTTTTGTCTCTCACTCTCTATCTTTTTGTCCATCTCTCTCTCTTCTCTTTCTCTCTCTCTTTCTCTCCCACTATGTTCGCGTTGCTCACTCTCTCCCTTCTGTCTTCTCTATTTACTGAGCTCCCTCTCGATTTATCTATCCACTACAAGAAAAATGCACTTTTAGCGACCACTTTGTCTCTCTCGCTCATCACTCTGTCTTTGTCTCTCTCTCTCTCTCTATCTTTCTCTCACTCATTTTTCTCTCTCTCACCACCCATCTCCTTTACCACCTTCACCACTACTGCCAACGCCATTCCACTACCACCATTACTACCACTGTCGCCACTTCACCTCTACGACTACCATTGCTACTACCATTGCCATCACTACTACTACTGCCACTATTACTACCATTACCTCTCATTCACCCTTGCCACTTCATCTACTCTACCACTACCACAATTTCACCACTCATCTCCTTCGCCACCACCACCACCACCACCACCATCATCTCATATCCACCACCTTCACCACTACTGACACTACTACTACCATTACCTCTCATTCACCCTTGCCACTTCATCTACTCTAGCACTACCACAACTTCACCATTAATCTCCTTCGCCGCTACCACCACCACCACCACCACCATCATCTCTTATCCACCACATTCACCACTACTGCCACTCTCTATCCTCTACAAACAAAAAAAAAAAAAAATCATTAATTACAAAAAAAAATATATTTTAACAAAAAATATTTTTTTTTGACGACGGCAACTCCCGTCGCAAAAAAAAAAAGTTAAACAACATTATTTTGTTATTTAAATTTCATTTCTAACAAAAAAAATATTTTTTATTCCCGCCTGTTTTTGTTTTCCATTCCCGCTCTATTCTCTCTCTCTATCTCTTCTATCTGTCTCTCACTCATCTCTCTCTCTCTCTCACCACCCATCTCCTCTACCACCTTCACCACTACTGCAAACGTCATTCCACCACCACCACTACTTCCACTGTCGCCACTTCACCTCTACGACTACCATTACTACTACCATTGCCACCACTCCACTACCACCACTACCACTACTGCCACTACTACTACCATTACCTCTCCTTCACCCCTACCACTCCATCTACACTACCACTACCACAACTTCACCACTAATATTTTTCGCCATCACCACCACCACCACCACCATCATCTCTTTTCCACCACCTCCACCACTAATGTCGCTCCCTTTCCTCTACTACAAAAAAATAGTTCATGATTTTTTACTAACCAAAAAAAATAGGCCGTAGAAAAATATTTTTCATTGACCACAGAAAATAAACTTTTATTTTAGTGGAAAATATTTTTCGTTAAAATATTACCCATACTTCTACCAAATAAAAAATAATAATAATATTTTTTTTAATTAAAATAAAAATGAAACAAATAAATTTTCAATCTTAGTAACTAAAAAAAATGAAATTTTTTTCATTAACTATAAAAAAATTTATTTTAACAAAAAATAAATTTTTTTAACGACAGCAACCCGCGTCACAAAAAAAAAAAGGAAGAGTTAAACGGTATTATTTTATTGTTTAAATTTTATTTGTGACCCCCAAAAAAAAAAGGTTTTAATTTTTTTTTATCCACCCCCTGTCTCCCTCTCTTTTTTTTTTTCATTCCCGCTTATTTTTTTGCCATCCCCCCCACCCCTCGGGCGCAAAACCAAAATCCCTAATCTCAACATCACTGTCTCTCTTACTCTCTCGTTTCTGCACCGATCACCCTCTCACTCCCTCGTTGTTCATCTCATCGCACCGATCATCATCGCACAGCCGATCTACTCACAGGTAAACTCTCTCTCTCAATCTCTGTCTCTCTCTCTCTCCCGATCGTTGATTTTTTTTGTTTTATATATATATATATATATATCTGATCTGACCTAATCGGCTCCGTCACTCTCTCATCTCATCAGTCTCACACTCACTCTCTGGTTTTGCATCTCTGCACCGATCGACTCACACACAGGTAAATATGAATCTGTCTATTAATCTGTGTTTGTTTTGGCACACCGATCGACTCTCACACTTACTCTCTGTGTTTGTTTTGGCCTCTATTTGGAATGTAAATATGAATCTGTTATTAATCTGTAAATATGAATCTGTTTTGGCCTCTATTTGGAATGTAAATATGAATCTGTTTTGATCTTAGTTGTGTCTTAGTTGAATCTCTTTGTTTTATTAATTGTGTTGTGTCTGTTATTAAATCTGAAATCAGAAAAAATAGGTGGAATAATTTTGGTCTCTAATTGTGGAATTCATATTGTGTCTGTTATTGAATCTGTTTTGGCATCTAATTGTGTCTGTTATTAATTGTTTTATTTGAAATTCAGATTGACCAACTAGGTGGAATTCAGAAAAAATAGGTGGAATAATTTTGGTATGAATATGTCTGTTAATTTTGGTATGAATTTAATAATAGGTGGAATAATCTGTATGAATCTGTCTGTTATTAAATGTTTAAGAAAGTTCCCGCCAATAGTGATGAAAATAACAGAGAAAAGTAGTATCCAGAACAGAATTGATAAATGCTGACTGACTAAAACGATTGAGTAAGCACTCCATAACTTGAAGAAAAACCTGCAACATGATTAACTATAGTTAGAAAACTATTTTGTTGAGTGCTTTCATATTTAAAACATTTAGGGAAACTTGACCACTGACTTTTAGAAGACTTGATCACTGATGGCTCCCAAAAAAAATAAGTTCATTATATATTTGGAAAGACAATGAACAGGCCAAATCTTAGTGGATTTGTTGCCCTCCATGCCATATTGGTCATGAAAAAGTTACGCAATGTTCAAATAAGTATTACCAGCCCAGATTAGAGGCTTATATCAAACTCCAGCTACCTTCCTCAATTTTCAATCTTCCTCTGATTGAATTTGCTATATTTTTTTATTTCTCTATTTTTTTGTTTTGAATTTCCTATAGTTTGAATTTTGAAAAAATATTACACGGAAATGCTGATTTTGTACTCATCTTCATTCTTCCACACAAGGTTTTGTGACCAGAGATTAGTCATTTAGCAATTCAAGCCTACAATAAAGCAACTAGTCTCAGAGTTGGGCAACTTGGTAAGCAAATAAATTTTGTTTTATGATTGTGCTTCAGCTGAACACTTACTGCCCAATTAATTTCATGAATCTGTGTCTGTTAGTCTGTGTCTGTTTACATTCAAACTGAATTTGTATCTGTTTACATTCAAACTGAATCTGTTTACATTCAATCTGTTTGATTGAATATGTGACTGTATTTTATATTTTATTAATATTTTATTATTGAATCTGTTTAATATTGACTATTGAATCAGTTTAATATTTTATTAATCTGAATCTGTTTAAAGGAATTCAATATTTTATTAAAAAGGTCCAAAATAAAGATTGACAAAATAGGAGAAAAAAAGGTTTAGAAATTGACTATAATTGCTATAATTGCTTTAATTTTGCTCTGTTATGTTATTTGTTTATTTTTCACTTTTGTTCCACAAGTTTGGTCATAAAAGAGAGATCTTCATTTTACAATTTCGACTAGTGTTTTTGGTGTCTTGTATCAAATAAAATGAACTTGAGATTTCAATGACATTGTTTAGTATTGTTTGGTTTTGCTACTTTGGAATCTGATTTTCATAATTTTGCTTATGTTTGGTGTAATATGGAATGAAATGGACTATAATTGCTATAATTGCTTTAATTTTGCTTATGTTTGGTGTTTCATAATTTTGTGTTTTAGGCATATATAAGGAAACTTTGTTCATAAGGTTTGATAGAACTAGAGTTTGTCATAGTTTTATGTATATCATTTCACACCTAGATTCAATTAGCAAAGATTCTGAAGAAGCAAAAAAATAGCAAGGGGAGTTTAATGTGTATTTTGCTGGGAAATAATTTGAGAGAAGTGAGTGGATCTATAAGTGACACCGAAAAAACTTGAATGGTGTAGACTATATTGTTTTAGACTAGCACAATACATTGATCTATAAGTGAGTGGATGTATACATATTGTTAATCATATTATTTAATTTTGATGATGTCTAAAATATATTAGTTAATATACATATTATTTGACACAAATTATTATCTTTTTAAAATATATATATTTGTTAAATATTATTTAAATAAAATAATATTATCTTTTTAAAATATATATGTTAAATATTATTTTAAATATTTTCAAAAACTTTACTATTCACTTTTTGAAAAATAGGGTTAATTACTATTCATCTTTTGACAAATCGATTAATTATATTATTTTGACAAAAATGATTATTTTAAATATTTTCAAAAACTTTACTATTCACTTTTTGAAAAATAGGGTTAATTACTATTCATCTTTTGACAAATCGATTAATTATATTATTTTGACAAAAATGATTGATTGGTTGTATTATTTTGACAAATTTGATATTTATGGGTTGTCTTATTTTGACAAAATTAATATGGAGTGGTAAAATATTTAGTATAAAATCTTTACAACATATACAATATTTTAAAGAGGATATATATTTTCAGATCCATCATAAATATTAATTATAGAGATTTTTCTGTATGCAAAAATTCGATTAGAACTTATATAACATTATATGCAGAATACATCACGTGCGCTATTAAATTTTTTTACATTACATTGATTATATTATATTATAATCAAACAAGAAGAAAAAGATGGAGTTATATATATATATATATGTGTATATATATATATATATATTATAAACTAGATGGAGAAAATTATTTGTTTGTTTGAAAGTTGTGAACTTTGTATTAAATTGTCTACAAAAATGGTGGCTCCATGTTTGATAAAACAAAAAGAAAAAATCAGTCTTATTTTTTATCTTTTGCTGACTATTCAAAATCAATGAGTGTACTTATGTAAGCGATGACATCAAGAGTGTGCTTATGTAAGCCATGACATCAGGAGCGTGCTTATGTAAGCCATGACGTCAGGAGCGTGCTTATGTAAGCCATGACGTCAGCAAGGAGTGTCCAACGGGCATATTTTTGTGTATAAATAGAAGTGTTGGATGTGGAGAAAAACCAAGAACTTGAAGAGAAAATTTTCTGTGAGCTCCAAATTGTATTCTTCTCTTTCACTTTCAGATCTAAGTCTAGCTTTTGTTCTTACACTTTCATATCTACTCTTTGTGAGAGAATTATTGTAAAAGTGGGTTCAATTACCACTTATTCTTATTCCTTATTTTTGTGAGAGATTTTGTAAGGGTAAGGCATTTATTGTTGAGTGAGGCTCAATAGATAAGAGTAAGCCCTGTGCCAAATCCACAAGCTTGGTGGTGTATTTATTCAATTGATAGTAAAGAAATTCTCAAGGAGGTTCCTTGGGGAGTGGACGTAGGCCTGGCGTGCCGAACCACTATAAATCGCAGTGTTTGATTTTCTCTCTCTATCTCTTCTACTTTTATATTGATAATTATTATTCTGTTTGTTTTTATTTATTCAAATTCTGAATATTGTGTTATATTTAATATTGTGAAATTTTTAATAACCCAATTCACCCCCCCTCTTGGGTTGCCTAACTGGGATAACAATTGGTATCAGAGCCTAGACTCTAGTGTTTGTGACTTAACCGTCTTAGAGTAGATCATGGCAACCCCTAGTTATTCCTTACCCGAGGGACAAGCATCTAATAGGCCACCTCTATTTAGCGGCACAAATTTTAGCTATTGGAAAACTAGGATGACCATACATATTCAATCTAATGATTATGAATGTTGGAAAATTATTTGTAATGGTCCAAAAATTCCTACCAAAACTATAGATGGACTTAGGGTACCAAAACCTGAAGATGAATGGGATGAATCAGATACTAGAATGGCCCAAATTAATGTCAAAGCTACAAACATGTTGTACTGCGCTTTAGATGCCAACGAGTTCAATAGAATTTCCACATGTAAAACCGCTAAAGAAATTTGGGACAAGCTTATAGTGACTCATGAGGGAACCGAACAAGTTAAAGAATCTAGAGTCAGTTTGCTAGTCCATAATTATGAACTTTTTAAAATGAAGCCTGATGAAACTATTCCTCAAATGTTTACTCGTTTTATTGATATTATTAATGGTTTAACTTCTCTTGGCAAAATATATACTAATGCTGAAATTGTAAGAAAAGTGCTTAGGTCATTGCCAAAAAGTTGGGAGACAAAAGTCATTGCCATTACCGAAGCCAAGGATTTATCAAAGCTAAGTCTAGATGAGTTAATGGGATCTCTCTTAACTCATGAGCTCATAATGCAAGAAGGAAAGGAAGAGGAAGACAACAACAAGAAGAAAGGAATAGCTTTCAAATCCACCTCGAAACATCAAGAGAATAACGAAGATGATTCAGATGAGGATGAGGAAATGGCATTCATCACTAAAAAGTTCCAAAGGTTTGTGAGAAAGAAACAAGGTGTACGAAATTTTTTCAGAAAAGACTTCAACAGCAGGGATTTTCAAAGAGGAGAAAATCACAAAAAATCTAAAGTAACCTGCTATGAATGCAACAAACCTGGACACTACAAATCAGAATGTCCAGAACTTAAGAAAAAATTCAAGAAGGACAAAAAGAAAGCTATGATTGCAGCATGGGGAGAAGATAGTGATGAAAGCGACACAGAAACCGAAGTTTGCAAAAACGAGGTAGCTAACCTATGTTTAATGGCACTTGGAAATGAAAATGAGGTAAATGACGAATCCTTTACATTTGATGAATTACAATTAGCTTTTGATGAATTACATGCAGAATTTAAGAAACTTAGTTTAAAAAATAATTGTCAAAAGAAAGTAATTTCAAGTTTATCAAAAGAAAATGAATCATTGACTTCCAAGATAAATGTTTTAGAAAATGAAGCCATGAAAATGAAAAAGGAAAATGAGATTTTAACTCAAAAAGAGTCTTCAATTTCTGAAAAACATTTAGTTGTATTACAAAAAGAAAACGAGTCTTTAAAAAATGAGCAAATTATTTTGAAAGAAAATATTGAAGACTTGAAAACTACTCTTTCAAAGTTCACTCAAGGTAGAGAGACTTTAGATAAAATTCTTAAAAATCAAAACCGTACTTTTGGTAGAGCCGGAATTGGATATAAACCTTTTTCAAAAGTAAAAACTGCCAAAAATGGTTTTGTATATGCATCTTCTAATCACTCTCATCTCACATGTCATTTTTGTGGAACAAAAGGTCATATTTCACCTTCATGTCCTATTAAAAGAAATCCTTTTGCTAAAATAAAAAAGATGTGGGTTCCTAAGGATATCTCAAGGGTGTCAAATTCTAACTTTTATGGACCCAAGAAAAAATGGGTACCAATAGAGAAATCAAATTTTTGTAGGTATGTTTCAAGACAAAATCTAGTAACGATAGATGGTATCTCGACAGTGCATGTTCAAGGCACATGACTGGAAATAAAGCTATGTTCGCCACACTCCAACCAAAGGATGGCGGATATGTGACTTTTGGCGACAATAGCAAGGGTAAAATCATTGGTGTAGGAAGTATTGGTAAAAATCCCTCTCCTATTATTGAAAATGTTTTATTTGTTGAAGGTTTAAAACATAACTTGCTTAGTATTAGTCAATTATGTGATAAAGGTTATAGAGTTATTTTTGAGAAAACTCATTGCACTATTGAAAATACCTTAGAAAACAAAACTTTATTTATAGGTTATAGACATGAGAATGTATATGTGTTTGATTTACATGATTTATCTTCTCATTTTAACATTAAATGTTTATCTGCTATAAATGATAATGGTTGGCTTTGGCATAGAAGATTAGGACATGCTCATTTTGATTTAATTTCCAAGCTTTCAAAAAATGAGTTAGTCATAGGTTTACCAAAAATTATTTTTGAAAAAGATAAACTTTGTGATGCATGTCAATTTGGAAAACAAACTAGAATTTCTTTTAAATCCAAAAATATCGTTTCAACTACTAGACCGCTTCAACTCTTGCATATTGATCTATTCGGACCATCTAGAACATTAAGTTTAGGAGGAAAATCTTATGCCCTTGTTTGTGTTGATGATTACACTAGATATACATGGGTATTATTTTTAACATACAAAAATGAAGCTTTTTATAATTTCTCAAAACTTTGTAAAAGAATTCAAAATGAGAAAAATCTTAATATTTGTAGTATTAGAAGTGACCATGGTAGAGAATTTGAAAATGATGATTTTATTAAGTTTTGTGATGACTTAGGAATAGATCATAATTTCTCAGCCCCTAGGACTCCTCAACAAAATGGTGTGGTTGAAAGAAAAAATAGAACTCTTGAAGAAATGGCTCGTACTATGCTTTGTGAAAATAATTTGCCTAAATATTTTTGGGCGGAAGCTGTAAACACTGCATGCTATGTTATAAACCGTGCCATGATTAGACCTATTCTTAAGAAAACTCCTTACGAACTTTGGAAAGGTAGAAAACCTAATATTAGTCACTTGCGTGCTTTTGGTTGTAAATGCTTTGTATTAAATAACAATAAAGATAATTTAGGAAAATTTGATGCTAAATCGGATGAAGCTATATTTCTTGGTTATTCTATGTCTAGTAAAGCTTATAGAGTATTTAATAAAAGAACTCTACTTGTTGAAGAATCTGTGCATGTTGTTTTTGATGAATCTAACGATATTATTTCCAAGAATCTTTTAAGTAATGATATTGTAGAAAATCAACCAAGCATGGAGAGTATTTATAAAAAGGAAAATGAAGAAAATCCATTACGCAAACATGACGAAGAAATGACAATGGAGAATCTTCAAGAAATATATGCTCTTCCAGAAAATGACTCAAATCTACCAAAAGAATGGAAGTATGCTCATGGCCACCCCAAAGACCTCATCATAGGTGATGCGGCAGAAGGTATAAAAACTCGTTCCTCTGTTAGAAATATTTGTGGTAACTTGGCATTTGTTTCACAAATTGAACCAAAATCATTTTTAGAAGCTGAAAATGATGAAAACTGGATTTTAGCAATGCAAGAAGAATTAAATCAATTTGAAAGAAATGAAGTTTGGTTTTTGACCCCTCGACCTAAGGATCATCCCGTTATTGGTACAAAATGGGTTTTTCGAAATAAAATGGACGAATCTGGAGTTGTTACTAGAAATAAAGCTAGATTAGTAGCTCAAGGCTATAATCAAGAAGAGGGAATTGATTTTGATGAAACTTTTGCACCAGTTGCTAGACTTGAAGCTATTAGAATGTTACTTGCTTTTGCGTGTTTTAAAGATTTTAAATTATATCAAATGGATGTTAAAAGTGCTTTTTTAAATGGGTACATTTCGGAGGAAGTCTATGTTGAACAACCTCCCGGTTTTGAAAATCATAAATACCCGGATCATGTTTTCAAACTTTCAAAAGCCTTATATGGCTTGAAACAAGCTCCTAGAGCATGGTATGAAAGATTGAGTAATTTTTTACTTGACAAAGGTTTTTGTAGAGGAAAAATTGATACAACACTTTTTATAAAAATCAAAAAGGAAGATATGCTAATCGTTCAAATTTATGTTGATGATATCATTTTTGGTGCTACTAATGAAAATTTGTGCAAAGAGTTTGCTAAAGACATGCAGGGTGAGTTTGAAATGAGTATGATGGGGGAATTAAATTACTTCCTTGGTCTACAAATTAAACAAACTAATGATGGAATCCATTTAAATCAAACGAAATATATCAAAGATCTACTCAAAAGGTTTGAAATGGAATCATCAAAGCCTGCAGCAACTCCAATGAGCACATCAATAAAAATCGACAAAGATGAGCAAGGTAAACCCGTAGATGAGAAGAAATATCGAGGTATGATTGGTTCTTTACTTTATCTTACTGCAAGTAGGCCCGACATAATGTTTAGTGTTTGTATGTGTGCACGTTTTCAATCCGCACCGAAAGAGTCACACATCATCGCAGTCAAACGCATTTTCAGATATCTTGTCGGCACTCAAAATTTGGGATTATGGTATCCTAAGGGAACCACCTTTGAACTTTTTGGTTACTCAGATGCCGACTTTGCGGGATGTAGACTTGACCGAAAAAGCACTAGTGGCACTTGTCATTTTCTTGGACACTCACTCACCTCTTGGTTTTGCAAAAAACAAAACTCAGTGGCTTTGTCAACTGCTGAAGCAGAATACATTGCCGCCGCTGGGTGTTGTGCACAATTGCTTTGGATGAAACAACAACTTCAAGATTTTGGACTTCACTATGATCATATTCCTATAAAATGTGACAACACAAGTGCCATTAACCTTTCAAAAAATCCTATTCAGCACTCACGCACTAAACACATTGAAATAAGGCATCATTTTCTGAGAGATCATGTACTCAAAGGTGACATTGAACTCGAATTTGTGCCTACAAATTGTCAATTAGCTGACATATTTACCAAGCCTCTAAATGAAGAACAATTTTGTTTTATTAGAACAGAACTTGGTATGATGAATACTCCAATATAATGTTTATATTAAAAAATAATTTTTTAATAATTAAATAAAATAAATATTGTAATAATAATTATTATTATAAAAAATAATAACCATAATAATAATATACATATATTTATATATATAATTTTTCTCTCTCTCTCTTCCGTTCCGTCTCTATCTCTCACCCACTCTCTCCCTTACTCTCTCTTTTTCTCCTTCTCTTGCTGTCTCGCTCTCCCCTTCTTCCTCTACCCTTAGCCGACTCCATCTCCACCCTCACCATAGCCTACAACCAACTCCACCATCCACAAAATCATCGATCACTTTCATCACTATCACCATCCATCCAAATCCCTCACTAATCTTCCAAACTCCATCACTTCTCCACCCAAAATCTGCATCACCATCTTCACCGATTCATCAAGTTCCATCACCGATCCATCAAGATCCGTGACTGATCCATCAAGATCCATTGTCGATCTACAAAAATTCGTCACCGATCTACCCAATCGTCTCAATTTCTTCCGTTCATCAAGGTTATCACCGATCAACATGTTAAAATTTTTGTTGCACTGTGTTGTATTTTTTTACTTGTTATATGTGCTCCAAATTCTCTTGGATTTAATATTGGTTGCTTCTACCTTGATTGAGGTATTTGTTTTTATTTTTATTTTCTCCTTTTTTGCTAGTGCACTTGGTGTAGTTGTTTATGGCCAGATCTTAAGGGCCTTTGGTGTCATAGATTGGTAATTTATTTCTTCAATTTTATGAAATTTCTAGTGCATTAACTCAGGGGGAGACTCATATTTTGAGATTAACAATCATTATAAATATATATACATATATATAAAAAAAAAAAAGAGGGCATGTGTATATTCTGTGCATAATTTTAGGGGGAGTATATATATACATTTTTTTTTATCTGCCATACTCCTTATCTGAACCAACAAACAATTTTTTTGTGCAAAGTCAAAATTTAAAAAAAAAATAATAATAATAAAAAATAAATAAAGGAAGAAATGCTCACAATTTTATTTCAGAAAAAGAAAATATTACTCGATTACAGGTAAATTTTCAGAAGGTTTCACAGATTTTTTCTTTTTCACTTCTCTCAACAATTTTTCATGAGCCTCTGTTACATGCCTCTCTCTATTTTCGATTTCTGTGAGTCTTGGCATTATCACCATTGCATAATACTGCACTGCATTCTCCAACTGTGCATTTTTTCTTTTTAGCTCTTTCTTCTCCTTACACATATTCACTACTTGTTGTTTTAACAAGCACACCTCATCTCTCCATTGCTGATTTTCTTGTGCTCTTGCTTGTAATCGTCGCGCCATATTGGAAACTGCAGTCATGGCCTGTGTACTAAGAGCCATAGTGTGATTAATAGCATCGAAATCATTTCGATTGCCAATACCACTAGAACCCTCATTTACAGGCATAGCATGTGCCTGCGTCACTGGTACTCTCTCATTTGCCTGCATTACAGGCACCTCATGCAGGTCCGACTCATTGATAGACAAGGTAAGGAATGACATGATTACAAAATGAGCTAAAACAAATTTTTCTCTCAAACACTTGATGATTTCGTATCTTTGCTTCTGATCTGTGTCACTTTTTATACACTCCATTGCTCCATTCCTCGATGCATATCTGCTATATCTGCTCAAATCTTTTGTTTGTCCATACTTCCTGCGCTCGAGATGCTACAAAATCCCCACAATGATTCCGACAAGACAGCCGGACCCTTATTTTATTTTTGGCCACCCAGATTATTGTATCCACTGTGTTTGTTTCTTATCTTCATCTGTATTTTGATGATGTCAAAGGGGGAGAAAAAATATGATTTTGAAAATTATATGTTACAGGGTTACCATTATCAAAATTATATGTCGCAGGGTTGTCAAATATTTTGTCAAATTTATTTTGTGTCAAATCCATACAAATATTGCCATCATCAAAAAGGGGGAGATTGTTAATCATATTATTTAATTTTGATGATGTCTAAAATATATTAGTTAATATACATATTATTTGACACAAATTATTATCTTTTTAAAATATATATATTTGTTAAATATTATTTAAATAAAATAATATTATCTTTTTAAAATATATATGTTAAATATTATTTTAAATATTTTTAAAAACTTTACTATTCACTTTTTGAAAAATAGGGTTAATTACTATTCATCTTTTGACAAATCGATTAATTATATTATTTTGACAAAAATGATTATTTTAAATATTTTCAAAAACTTTACTATTCACTTTTTGAAAAATAGGGTTAATTATTATTCATCTTTTGACAAATCGATTAATTATATTATTTTGACAAAAATGATTGATTGGTTGTATTATTTTGACAAATTTGATATTTATGGGTTGTCTTATTTTGACAAAATTAATATGGAGTGGTAAAATATTTAGTATAAAATCTTTACAACATATACAATATTTTAAAGAGGATATATATTTTCAGATCCATCATAAATATTAATTATAGAGATTTTTCTGTATGCAAAAATTCGATTAGAACTTATATAACATTATATGCAGAATACATCACGTGCGCTATTAAATTTTTTTACATTACATTGATTATATTATATTATAATCAAACAAGAAGAAAAAGATGGAGTTATATATATATATATATATATATGTGTATATATATATTATAAACTAGATGGAGAAAATTATTTGTTTGTTTGAAAGTTGTGAACTTTGTATTAAATTGTCTACAAAAATGGTGGCTCCATGTTTGATAAAACAAAAAGAAAAAATCAGTCTTATTTTTTATCTTTTGCTGACTATTCAAAATCAATGAGTGTACTTATGTAAGCGATGACATCAAGAGTGTGCTTATGTAAGCCATGACATCAGGAGCGTGCTTATGTAAGCCATGACGTCAGGAGCGTGCTTATGTAAGCCATGACGTCAGCAAGGAGTGTCCAACGGGCATATTTTTGTGTATAAATAGAAGTGTTGGATGTGGAGAAAAACCAAGAACTTGAAGTGAAAATTTTCTGTGAGCTCCAAATTGTATTCTTCTCTTTCACTTTCAGATCTAAGTCTAGCTTTTGTTCTTACACTTTCATATCTACTCTTTGTGAGAGAATTATTGTAAAAGTGGGTTCAATTACCACTTATTCTTATTCCTTATTTTTGTGAGAGATTTTGTAAGGGTAAGGCATTTATTGTTGAGTGAGGCTCAATAGATAAGAGTAAGCCCTGTGCCAAATCCACAAGCTTGGTGGTGTATTTATTCAATTGATAGTAAAGAAATTCTCAAGGAGGTTCCTTGGGGAGTGGACGTAGGCCTGGCGTGCCGAACCACTATAAATCGCAGTGTTTGATTTTCTCTCTCTATCTCTTCTACTTTTATATTGATAATTATTATTCTGTTTGTTTTTATTTATTCAAATTCTGAATATTGTGTTATATTTAATATTGTGAAATTTTTAATAACCCAATTCACCCCCCCTCTTGGGTTGCCTAACTGGGATAACACATATTACCCCTATTCTCTTTGTTGTGTCGTGCTTAGTATCTAATCTTTTATTAAATGTCTTGTTTCTCAAATAATATTGTCATTTTCTACAAGTGCATATCTTGAGTTTTAGATCACTTTTTTTGTTTTATTATTAAATTATTCTAGCTTAAGAAAGTTTGAAATCATTCATGCCTTGATGATTTATTTTGGCTTCTACAAGGGTATTAATATCTTTTGTAGCTTTATACTATTTTTGCATAAGAGTATCCTTATTGTATGATTTTTAACCCTCAGGATAAAAGATGGAAATGCTGAAACACTCTATCCTAGATCATCCTTTGCCATCAATTGTACTGGTAAAGGTTTATTTACATACATTTCTTTTGAGTGCACTATTTTTGTTCACTTCAAGGTGGTTTTGAAAATTTAAAGCTTCTTTGATTCTCTTTTCAGGTGATGTCTGCAAAGGAGATGTTGTTTTGTTTACACATAAAGTATACAAGAAGTAACTCACTGGTTTCAGCTCTTGTTTTCCTTCTGTATATGAATCTCTTGATTTCCATCGTAGTTTGTAAATCATATTTGCTCGGTAAATGAAGGAGCTAATTCCGAACAGGTTTATATCCAAACAGGTTTGGAAAGAGAACTATTGCTGGGAGAGTTGTTAAGGAAAGTTATGGTGCTGCCAAACAACAACATACATTTACAGTAAGTTTGGGACATGTGTAGTGATGACTCGCTCAATTACTCAAGCCTCTCTTTTGCTAATGAAATCAATAATCTAGTGTTTTTTTCCTTTTCAATTTCCTTGAGTTAAACATTGTCATAGTTCATCTCTTATAAGTTTTTTTGTACAAAAATTCAAGATCTCCCTCTGTTTTGTCTTTATTAGAAGTTATTATTCTGCCCCTGTTTCTGTGGGTCACCTATTATTTCCTAACTAGTGACAAATGGTAGATGTCTCCAATTGAGGTTAGAGGATTAACACAAGTTGTGGAAGAAGGCAACTATTGATCATAAATCTAGAGACACTTTCTAACTAGAGCAACCATATTTTTATGTGGATTCAATGTACCCACAGTACTGTCACTACAAACCTACTACTGTTCTAGATTCCAGATTTTTACCATCTACCTTATCTTTTCTACTTTCACATAGGGATTAACCTGATGAAATGATGTCCTGACTAAACATATTCTATGTAACAGCATGAGGTGACATTGGATGAAATTTCAACATTATGCTGTTTGAAAGATGGATACCCTTGTTATGGTTATAATATTGTTATCTTCACTCTATTTATCCTTGTTTCTATGATCGGTAAAATACATCCTTTTCAGAATTTGATTATGATATATGTATTACTATTGTTCAGTGAACTGACTGAAATGTTAAAACTATTTGCAGACATACTTGGGGATCCAAATATTCAGGTTTTATTTCAAATGCACTTAGTACTCTGCTGGCGAAAAGGTAAGGTCATTTATGCTAGTTCATTATTTCAACCTTTTGGGTGTAAATGCATTTTGTGTAGGCCTTGAACAATGAAGCCCAATTTCCATTTTGGTCACTTTTGTGATGTACTAGATTTATGTAAATGGCAGTAGCAGTGTCTATTGTGGGATTGAATTTATGTTTAGCTGGCAATACTATTTTATACCTGCAGAACTGCCTGAAGTAAGCATGTAGTTTGACCTTTTTTTTTTGGGTGGGCTGCATTCAAGTAATCTTCTACTCACTTTTGAACATAACAGGTTTTGATTCAGGTTGCCTCCTTAACTCATTGAACTGAAAATTAACACAAATAATAAGTTCTAGATGTATATATATATATATATATTAAAGTCTTTGAATGTCTATTTTTCTTCTTTTGAGATAAGTTATTTAAATGGCTGGTTTGGCATGCCTACCTAAAATCTATTCAGTGTTAAGGCTAGGCACTGGCTGTATTGATCTGACGAGAATTTGATAGGGCTCAAATTCAAAAGCAAACTATAATTTTGCTGGAATTTGAGCTTCAGTATTTCTATACTTTAAACTGTTGGACCAATTGATGTCATAACAAATCATCCAGAGGTATAGCTATTTGACCACATCATAGCTGCAGTGTGAATTTGTCAAGGCAGCATAGGGACTCAAAACATGTGAATTTGGATACTATTTTAACCATCCTGCCCCCACTGAAGGGCAAGGTTGCATGGTCTAAGACTGTTAAAACATAGCAAGATAATTGTTAATTCTTGACATTGGTATACTTCCAAAGTTGGTTTCACAAATGGGCCTAAGTTATATTTGAGGTGCATGGTGCAGATCTAAGATATGATATCGTTGATGAGATCCGTATGAGCTACTTTTTCTGCCTAAAAAAATATGATTTCAGCAAATAATGTCATGGTCCAACAGAAAATTGGGTTCATATAAGAGTTAAGATATACTAATTGAATGAATTGATAATTACAAGTCTCCTACTTCAATTTTTGCGAATTGCTTTTATATGTTGTATGTGATGGATTTCATTGACATGCACAGAGAGAAGTGCTGGATAATGAGGACCTGTTATTGTTTGTCACTTACATGGACAGACTTTAATTGTGGAGAATTTGCTATTTCAATAGAGTATTTTGTCATGGTTGAAAATCATATAATTCTCGTATTTTTTACAGTTACAATCTTGAAAGTATCTATCTGTTGCTGATCATATTCCTATAAAGATGTGCTTCATCTCAAGTTATTAAATTAGGGAGCTGAAGGTTTAGATAAGGGGGTTGTATGCAAGTTGTTTCTTTTTAATTTAGTGTGCTGGGCTCTTATTATTTCCTCTACTTGGATTGCTCCCATACCAATTTGTAATTATTCAAGCTATGTGGTTTCTACTTTTAAGACCAATAAGCTTTATTGATCCTTATTTGTTTTATAGTTTTTAGTGAGTTATATGTTGATATCATATGATTTTGATTGTCCATATAATACTCCATTTTATCATTTATGTGATCCTTTCTGCATTGTTGCATATTGTCTTCTTTTGTGGTGCTGTTTTACTGATATTTGTGTGGAGAATCAAAATAATTATGTCATTTTTGGTGGCTGTGGGGAAAGGATTGGGGGCAGTTTAACAACTGGATAAATTACATTATTTTTGGTGTGATCTAAATGTAAGTTTATAAATTAATTAGTAAGTTTATTCATATGCTTCTGGCAGTTTTTAAATTAATTTGTTTTTTTATTTTTCAGGTCAGAAATTTCTTGGAGAGATGCAAAATATGGTCAAAGAATTCAAGAACTTACTTTTTTCAAGTTTTTTATTTTTTATTTTTTAATGTTTGTAATCACAGTTAATTTTTTTTTTATTAATTTCTTTGTATATACTTTTAAACATTTAACTTTCATTTATGAAATATATGATATTATTTCATTCAATATATGGTTGTGATTCAAAATATAATATATAGTGTGTATTATATTATTCAAATGCGCGTGCAAAAATAATATTGATTATTCTTTAAATATGTCAAAAAAAATTTTATCACAAGTTTTATTAGTTATTGATCACACTTAAAATGTGTGATCTAAATGTTTTTAATCACACTTAAAAGGTGTGAACTAAAGTTTTTAATCACACTTAAAAGGTGTGATCTAAATATCACACTTAAAAGGTGTGATCTAAATGTTTTTAACCACACTTAAAAGGTGTGATCTAAATATTTTTAATCACACTTAAAAGGTGTGATCTAAATATTATTAATCACACTTAAAAGATGTGATGAAAGCATTTTTTAATGACACTTAAAAAATGACAATTTTTTTAAGATGTGACAATATATTATTAAAAATGACAATTTTTAATCACACTCCTAAAGACCACACTTTAATAAAACTTAAAAGGTGTGATTAAAAAAATACATCATACCAAAAAAGTGTGATCGTTATCTATATTTGTAGCAGTGTTTGTTAGAGCTAGAGGCAAAAAAAATCTCATCCGATATCCTATCAACTGAATGTACATGCTGGACATGACCAATCTTTGTTAGAGCTAGACGGAAAAAAATCTCATCCTAATATCCTATCAACTGAATGTACATGTTGAATATTGAAAAGTGAATGATATTCTATGGGATTTGTATAATTTAGAGGGTATTTGGCACCATTTTCATTTTCTGTTATGGTTTTAAAAATAAAAAAATCAGAAACCAACGCACAGAAAAAATATAAATAAATAAATAACTGGGAAATTATATCAACTATTTTTATAATTGTCTTTGTTTTTTGGTTTTTGAGGTATAAAAAATTCTGAAGTCATCATCATTAAGGATCCTATTTTCAAATTTCACTATCACCTTATCCCAAGCATTAATAACCACTAAATTATTGAAAAATCTCAAAATATGATCAAAATATAATTCAATAAATATGAATATTTTAGAGCATAACGATGTAGAGACAAATCACGCATTCAATTCATCATTATCATTGGCATAGGAAAAGGAATCAACGGTTGGGGATGAAGAATCATGGTCCCTTATAGTGGGGTCAACAATTTTGACATTTCGTAATTATTTATGAAGACAACTTTTGCTAGCTACTATTTTTATGGACTTTTCGCAAAAGGGTGTAACATACGATGGACAAAAGGTGAAGCCATGTGATCCATATGTATGAAGCAGTGTTTTAAAAATTATACGGGGAGTGAATCAGAAAAGTAATTAGGTGAATAGGTAGCTGGTTTAATTTATATGTATGAAGTAATGTTTTAAAAATTAGATTGGTAAGCAAATCAAAAAAGTGATTAGATGAACGAGTCACCAATTCAATCATTAGGTTGAACAGAAATCGAATCGTGACATGACATCATAAATATATTAAAATTATATTTAAATAAAAATATAAGTAATAAAATTATAAATTAAAAAAAAATAAAAATATTAAATTATCTTAAATATTTCTCTTAATATTTTTTTTACTAAAAAATATAATAATATATTTTAAAATATTATTTAATTTTTATTTTGGAAGAGGAAATAAAATATTTAACATTCCCTCTATATGATTTTAATTCAAATAATTTGATTGAAAGAAGTGTAAAAATTTTGAAGGGATATTAAAATTTCAAGTCTCTGTCCAATAAATTTGATTGAATCCCACATAAATTTTTTAAGTTTTTTTGAAAGAATTTTTTTCTTATAAATAGGTAGAGAATTTCATAATAATTTTAAACTCTCAATGAGATTTCTCACAAAAGGAGACCTTTGAAAAAGAGTTTATAATTAAAATTTATATATATATATATATATATATAATAAGAAAGAAAGAAAGAAAGAAAGAATAAAAAAAATAGTTAGAAAATATCAAAAACAAATTCAAAATTTTTAATTTCTTCAACTCGGTCAGTTCGCTTGACTGGGGAACGGGTCACCCAATTCGGCGGTCCAATCGCCAGTTTTTTCGATTCTCTCTAAATAGGCCGATTTTTAGCTTGGAAAGGTTTAGAAGGTATTTTCAGTCCAGAACCCCGATCAATCGACGGTTCAACTAGTCGAACAGACTGGTCCGATCCGATTTTCAAAACCATGGTATGAAGAACATGCTGCTACCCTAACTCTTCACACAAGTAGTCCAATTGTTTAGGGGCATTGTGAACAATGACAGAACTATGGATGACTTGGGCAGGTTTAATTTGAACAACCCGATACCATATGTGGCATTTTTTTTTTATTGAAATGTCACTGTGGAAGCTACCCAAACTCTTCACACAAGTAGTCCAATTGTTTAGGGGCATTGTGAACGATAACAAAACTATGGATGACTTAGGCGGGTTTAATTTGAGCAACCCGAGGCCATATGTGGCATTTTTTTTTATTGAAATGTCACTGTGGGAGCTACCCTAACTCTTCACACAAGTAGTCCAATTGTTTAGGGGCATTGTGAACAATGACAGAACTATGGATGACTTGGGCGAGTTTAATTTGAGCAACCCGAGGCCATATGTGGCATTTTTTTTATTGAAATGTCACTGTGGGAGGTAGAATTCTTCTTCACAAGAAAAGCAAGATGGCGTGTCCCTTCCTTTACTCTATCAAGAGCAACCAAAATGTCAGTAATCACCCCCAATCAGTGTTAGTCTGGAGGAACATCTGACGGTCAAGTTAGAATATTGTTTGGCCATGAGAATTTGTATTTAAAAGAGAGTTCTTGGATTACCATTGATCTATCATCTTTGCTTCGCCTTTTATAGTTTTCCTGACTTAAATCCCCTTCGTTGGATTAATGTTTGATCCAAGGGTTCTGCCCGTTCCTAGATATAGCGATTCCGGGTTTACCCTTGTTGTACAGTGATCCGAACATGTGTCCGTGGATGTTGGTAGTTGATTATTATCTTGTTTACATCCTTTTTACTTCGTATTTGAGTTATAGGATGTGTTGGGCAGGTTTGTTACAGGTTGGTTGAGTTTAGAAACCAAAACTAGTTGTCCAGATTTTGGCCTGTCCGCTCGAGCGGGGGTTTTGGCGCTCGAGCGGGAATTGCACCCATCCAGTATTTCCTGTGCAGTGTTGGACGCTCGAGCGTGGAATTGGCCGCTCGAGCGGGGTTGTGTGAGTGCCGCTCGAGCGAGGAGTTGGAAGCTCGAGCGAAGACCTGGTTCTGTAAAAGTTCTGGGAGTGTGTATCCGCCGCTCGAGCGGGATTGTTGACGCTCGAGCGGGAGTCTGTGAGTGACGCTCGAGCGGGGTGTTTGACGCTCGAGCGGGTCGACTGGGTTTAAGTTCCGTGTTTTGACTTTTCAAATCACTTTTTCACTTTCTCTTCTCTCTCCTACTTTTCCAAAAACACCATTGTTGAGCCTCTCATTCTAGAACTCTACCTTCTCTCTAGGTTTTGATCTAGTAGGAGTGATTTGCTCATCTTTGGCCTTTACAAAAAGGTTGTTGATCGTCGAGGGCTACATTTTAATCTGAAAATTTCGGGATTTGGAGCATGTTGGGTTTTGTCACCTTCTCCTTTAAGGCTCCGAATTTGAGGTAGGGATATCCTACTCCTCTCTACGGATTTTGTCTTTAAATTTTAGTATTTTGAGATGTTGGGGTTGGTTTGGTAATTTTGTGAAAGTTCGGGGCTTTTGTGTAATTTTACAAAAGTTGGGGTTTTATTCATAATAAACCTAGATGCATGTTTGGCATAGAGAAATGGAATAAATGTTGAATCATTGGTGAAAATGGGACCTAAGGGTTGAAATGTCAATTATGGATAATGACCTAATTACATTGTTTGATTAATTGGGATAATTAATTGTGAGAAATGAGGAAATGAAATGTTGATTGAATATCCATTGTGCATTTATTTTCTGTTTAGAGATAACTGCTTTGGGCTATCGGTTGAGGATAGTCGTGATTGTTGTAGACAATGCATGATGATTAGGCAAACGGAAACTAATCAATGGAATGTGTCATGGAATTTGACGGTTGATAGAATACATTAATTGTATGTATTGAGTGATTGTATATAGAACCAATGTGTTTGTATACGTTATGTGTAGAAGAGGAGATAGGGGATGTACTCCGCGGTTTAGGGGAAGATGGGGGATGTACCTCTAAACCGGATAGTGTTGGGAGAAGATAGGGGATGAACTCCGTAGATACAGCTCATATGCTTGTCTAGAGAAGTGAAGATAGAGCTCATATGCTTATCTGTTGTGAAGTGTGGATATAGCTTATATGCTTATCTGTGAATGTGGATATTGTTGTTATACATATCTGTTGAGAATGTGGGTATAGTTTATATGCTTATCTGTGAATGTGGGATATAGTTTTTATACATATCTGTTGAGATGATGATAGAGCTAACAGGCTTATCTGTTGAAAAAGGAAAAATGAAAAGTAACTTGGACTTATAAGTCGTATGACATAAATATGTGATTTATGTGAATGTATCAGTGTTGGCCATCTATCAATTGCTAATCTTTTACTCATTGTTCATGGTTGGTTTAATGTATTTCTATTGGGCTGTGGCTCACCCTATATGGGAATATCATTTTCAGGTACAGGTAGCATGCCACTTCCAAGGACATAGCTTGGGAGGCTAGAGGCGGACATACTTTTGTCGTTTTACTTTTTGATGTATTACATGTAAATTCAAGCCAAGGGCTTAATGTGTAAATGAGTTAGCACTCTTTTGTTGTAACCAAGTGTTAACTTGGAAAGCTGTAAGCCCGTAGGGCATTTTGCTTTTGTTGTTAACATGTAATACTTTTGTAATGAAACTCTGATGAATAGAAAAATGTGGTTATTTCATATGTCAATGAATGCCTTATTTGATGGGTTTAATGTTATTATTTTGAGGGCGTTACAACATGGTATCAGAGCGTACCGGGTTCGAATACTTTGGGTATTTGGGAAGTGATTAGGATCACAATGAGTTTGTCTCGCTTGATAGAGACTTAGATGTAATGTCATATGCTATGTGCTTAATTGATAACATGCTTATGTGGCTATGTGGGTATGGAATGTAGTTTCTAGGATGTTGATTGGATCCTTGGGTTTCTGGGAGTCTTGTTAGAAAAGCACTTGATCAATGCTGTTTCTAACCGAAACTCTAGTAACGCCTCGGGACTATCATTATCCGGAAATGAAATTCGTAAGTGCTTATGTGTTTGTGTGCTTACGTGGAGTGAATTACAGTTGTCCATGCATTAGGACGTGGGTGTTTAGTTTCGGCACATTTGTGAATGTGCTAATGTTCTGTGTTACCTTTATTAGGATGTCAGGACGAGGAAGAGGTGCTAGACGTGGTAGGCCTGCGAGGCAGGAAGTACCGTTACCGGGTGAGGTTCCGGCAGTACAGGAGGGAGTTGGCCAGGCCAATGTGGCCGAGCCAGTAGGTCAGCAGGCCATGGGTGCCTTGGCCAGAGAGATAGCAGGAGCTTTGGGTATTCTTAGGGCTGGGAATCAAGCAGCTGAGGCAGGGCCTTCCTTCTTGAAGAGGGAGTTTTTCCGGTCTAATCCGGATGAGTTTATCGGGGATCCGAAGGAGCCACTGAAAGCTGATGAGTGGCTATAGCAAATGAGTAAGACGTTTGAGATGCTTGGCATCGAGGACGGAGCACTGAAAGTGACCTTGGCATCCTTCCAGCTGAAGGGAGATGCGGGTCAATGGTGGAAGTACAAGAAGGCTCGTGTTGGTGGTACATGGGAGGCGTTTGTGAATGCTTTCCAGGAGAGGTTTTTGTCTGCAGCAGCTAGGGAGAAGCTGAGGGATCAGTTTAGCCGGCTTAAACAGCAGGGCTTGTCAGTGGCCGAGTTTGAAGCTACTTTTACCAGTCTGTCCAGGTTTGCACCTGAACTGGTGGCGTCTGAGGAACACCGTTGCTATGAGTTTGAGCGGAAGTTGAGGCGGGGCCTCAAGTTGAGAGTTGGTGGGTCTTACATCCGAGAGTATAGACACCTGGTAGATGCCGCTGCTCATATGGAAATTATGATGCAGGAAGAGGAGGAAGAGCAGAGGGGCTCCAAGAGGAGCCAGGATGGTCAGGGTGATGGCAGGAGACAGAGGGGTTATAACCCTCAGCAGTCTCAGGGAGCAGTTTCTAGATCGACCTTTCCAGTGCCGAGTGCAGGCTCGGGGAGAGGCAATCAGGGGGAGTTTGCTTGTTACAAGTGTGGCCAGCTGGGTCACAAGGTTTCTGTTTTCCCGCAGAAGGGTAGGGGTCAGAGAGCTGCTTCTTCTTCAGCTAGACCGCAGAGTCATAGTTTGGGCAGGGGGCAGCCCTTGTCTTGTTATCAGTGTGGACAGCCTGGGCACCTGAAGAGGTTTTGCCCGCAGTTGAGTGCCACTTTGGGAGCGTCTGGTTCTAGACAGACGCAGGGATTTCAGCCAGCTCAGTCTGTGCAGGCCTCGAGGGCCAATCCGGGAGCTTCGTCATCCCAGTCTGTGCAGCAGTCTTTTGCTCCGAGGGGTGAGCAGGTAGACCAGGGGCCTACGGGGCGCGTGTATGCTGTTACCGCGCAGGATTTAGTACCGGCTCCATCGGTAGTGAGAGGTACTTTTCTGTTTTGCAACTCGGTTGCTAATGTGTTGATAGACACGGGTGCATCTCATTCTTTTGTATCTGCTGCATTTGCATCTGTTTTGGAATTGGAGTTAGCACAGTTAGCATCTCCTGGTTGTGTGGTATCGCCTTTGGGTGGTGAGTTGATCCTGAAACAGGGTGTTAGAGGTTGTGATATAGAGGTCGCCGACTATAGGCTTCCTTTTCCGTTTGTTGTCATGCCCATGAAGGGTTTTGATGTTATTTTGGGTATGGACTGGCTATCGTCATACCGGGCTGTTATCGATTGCTACCGCCAGAGGGTCACGTTATGTACCTTGAGCGGGGAGTGGTTCCATTTCTTGGGAGACCGGGTTGGTTGTGTGTTGCCACCGGGGTATGATTCGCGAGGGCGAAGTGAGCTTAGTAGTCTACTTGCCAGCTTTGAGAGTGGTGAGTGTGATGAGACCCAGATTGTATTGCCGAGGGTGGTTTGTGAGTATTCGGATGTCTTTCCCGAAGATCTCGTTAGTTTGCCACCTTACCGAGAGATAGAGTTCTCTATTGATTTGGTGCCCGGCACGGCGCCGATTTCTATGGCACCTTACCGTTTTGCTCCAGCAGAGTTGGTTGAGTTGAAAGTTCAGCTCCAGGAATTGCTAGATAAGGGTTTTGTTCGCCCTAGTGTTTCACCGTAGGGAGCACCGGCCCTCTTTGCTAAAAAGAAAGATGGTGCCTTGAGATTGTGTATAGACTACCGGAAGTTGAATCGGGCTACGGTCAAGAATAAGTACCTTATGCCCCGTATAAATGATTTGTTTGACCAGTTGAAGGGTTCCCGTTGTTTCTCTAAGATAGACTTGAGATCGGGTTACCACCAGTTGAGGGTCAAGGAGGAGGATGTTCCTAAGACGGCATTCCGTACGCGGTATGCCCATTATGAATTTCTGGTGATGCCATTTGGGCTTACCAATGCACCGGCAGTCTTTATGGACTTGATGAACCGGATCTTCCGGGAATTCTTGGATCGATTTGTATTCGTTTTCGTGGACGACATTCTTATCTATTCGCCTACTGAGGAGGAGCACGAGGAACACTTGAGAGTGGTGCTTGAGTTGCTTAGAGCCCATAGGCTGTATGCCAAGTTTAGGAAGTGTGAGTTCTGGATGAGGGAAGTCAAATTCTTAGGCCACGTGGTATCCGGGAAAGGGGTGTCTGTTGATACATCCAAGGTTGAGGCAGTGCAAGATTGGGCACAACCTAAGAGTGTGTTTGAGATCCGCAGTTTTCTGGGATTAGCTGGATATTATCGTCGGTTTGTGAAAGATTTCTCCAGGTTAGCGTCACCGTTGACTAGACTGACTCGGAAGGGAGTCAAGTTTGTGTGGAGTGAGAGTTGTGAAAAGTCGTTCCAAGAGCTGAAGGTTAGATTGACCACCGCTCCGGTGTTGATTATTCCAGAGAGAGGGTTGGGTTATGCGGTTTATTGTGATGCCTCACGAGAGGGTTTGGGTTGTGTGTTGATGCAAGAGGGAAGCGTGGTAGCTTATGGCTCACGTCAGTTGAAAATACACGAGAAGAATTACCCCACACACGACCTAGAGTTAGCGGCTGTGATCTTTGCCTTGAAAATCTGGAGGCACTACCTTTATGGTGAGAAGTTCGAGGTGTTCTCGGACCACAAGAGTTTGAAGTATCTGTTCACACAGAGAGACTTGAATTTGAGGCAGAGGAGGTGGATGGAGTTCGTCGAGGATTATGATTTTGAGTTGCATTATCATCCGGGAAAGGCCAATGTTGTGGCCGATGCCCTTAGTAGGAAATCCATTAGTAATGTAGCTAGTATAGCCATCCGAGAATGGGAGATGTTGGGAGCACTTAGGGAGTTTGATTTACTTCTGAGTGAATCCGTTGAGGCTGCGGCCTTGTTTTCTGTTGTTGCGCAGCCTACACTTGTGACTAGAGTGTTAGAGGCACAGAGAGGTGACCTTGAGGTAGAATCCCTCCGAGAGAAGATCTCCAGTGGGACAGTTGAGAAGGGTTTAACGGTGTATCCCGACCTGAGTGTGAGATACCGAGACCGTTTGTTTGTACCGGAGTCTTGCCGAGAGGAAGTACTCCGAGAGTTTCATCATTCGCGCCTTGCGGTGCATCCGGGAGGTACTAAGATGTATCAGGATTTGGGTCGCCAGTTTTGGTGGCGGGGTATGAAGAGAGATGTGGCTGTTTTCGTATCGAAGTGCCTTACTTGCCAGCAAGTGAAGGCCGAGCATCAGAGGCCGGCGGGTTTGTTGCAACCCTTGCCTATTGCCGAGTGGAAGTGGGAGCATGTCACTATGGACTTCGTTGTAGGTCTTCCGAGGACTCAGCGGGGTAGTGATGCTATTTGGGTGGTTGTAGACCGGTTGACTAAGTCGGCGCACTTTATTCCTATGCGCGTGAGAGATTCAGTAGATCATCTAGCCGACTTGTATATTCGGGACATAGTGAGATTGCACGGGGTCCCAGTGACGATCGTCTCAGATAGAGATCCTCGTTTTACTGCTAGGATGTGGCAGAGTTTGCAGAGTGCCTTGGGCACTAAGTTGACTTTTAGTACAGCTTACCATCCGCAGACTGACGGGCAGTCCGAGCGTACTATTCAGATCCTCGAGGATATGCTTCGGGGTTGTGTCCTGGACTTCAGTGGGACGTGGGAGAGGCACTTACCCTTGGTAGAATTTGCCTACAACAACAGTTTTCAGTCTAGCATCGGTATGGCACCGTTTGAGGCCTTGTATGGCCGACCGTGTAGGTCTCCAGTTTGTTGGGCCGAGGTGGGTGATGCACCTTTGTTGGGTCCGGAGTTAGTTAGGGAGACGACGGAGAAAGTTGAGCTTATCCGTAGGAGGCTTGTTACAGCCCAGAGTCGACAAAAGAGTTATGCCAACCGTAGAAGGAGGCCTTTGGCGTTTGAGGTAGGTGATCATGTCTTTCTGAAGATATCACCTAGGCGAGGTTTAATGAGGTTTGGGAAGAGTGGGAAGTTATCCCCTCGGTTTATTGGTCCTTTTGAGATCCTTGAGAGGATTGGTGAGGTTGCTTATCGGTTAGCCTTACCGCCGCAGTTGTCCGGAGTTCATGACGTGTTTCATGTGAGTATGCTTCGGAAGTATGAGCCAGATCCATCACATGTGTTGGATTGGACCGATTTAGAGGTAGGTGAGGATGCCTCGTATAAGGAGAGACCGGTTCGGGTCTTGGATAGGCGGGATCAAGTCCTGCGTGGCAAGACCATTCCTTTGGTGAAAGTCTTGTGGAAACATCACGGAGTGGAAGAAGCCACTTGGGAACGTGAGTTGGAAGTCCGTGAGAAATATCCGGACTTGTTTGTTGATATGTAATCTTGTATTTAAATTTTGAACTATTGTTGAACTTAAGAGCTTTTATATATGTCTTAAGTTGTGAAACATTGAAAATGTTTTGGTTTATTGGAAGTATGTTTTGGAACTTGCCTCATATGGAAGTTGAATGTAACATTATATATGTTGAATATATCGTTGAAATCGGAAAGGGAATGTGTAATGTTGATGCATGTTGAAAGTACATATGTTGTTTACATATTATGAAATGCCTCTTGTTAAAGGGATGGGATGACCGGTAATGGGTCGAATTGTTGAATGTTAAAATGTAACATTGTTTAAAATGGAGAAAAAAAACTTGTTTTTGAAAACTTGTGCTTAATTTCAGGGACGAAATTCTTTAAGGGGGGGAGGTTATAGCGATTCCGGGTTTACCCTTGTTGTACAGTGATCCGGACATGTGTCCGTGGATGTTGGTAGTTGATTATTATCTTGTTTACATCCTTTTTACTTCGTATTTGAGTTATAGGATGTGTTGGGCAGGTTTGTTACAGGTTGGTTGAGTTTAGAAACCAAAACTAGTTGTCCAGATTTTGGCCTGCCCGCTCGAGCGGGGGTTTTGGCGCTCGAGCGGGAATTGCACCCATCCAGTATTTCCTGTGCAGTGTTGGACGCTCGAGCGTGGAATTGGCCGCTCGAGCGGGGTTGTGTGAGTGCCGCTCGAGCGGGGAGTTGGAAGCTCGAGCGAAGACCTGGTTCTGTAAAAGTTCTGAGAGTGTGTATCCGCCGCTCGAGCGGGATTGTTGACGCTCGAGCGGGAGTCTGTGAGTGACGCTCGAGCGGGGTGTTTGACGCTCGAGCGGGTCGACTGGGTTTAAGTTCCGTGTTTTGACTTTTCAAATCACTTTTTCACTTTCTCTTCTCTCTCCTACTTTTCCAAAAACACCATTGTTGAGCCTCTCACTCTAGAACTCTACCTTCTCTCTAGGTTTTGATCTAGTAGGAGTGATTTGCTCATCTTTGGCCTTTACAAAAAGGTTGTTGATCGTCGAGGGCTACATTTAATCTGAAAATTTCGGGATTTGGAGCACGTTGGGTTTTGTCATCTTCTCCTTTGGGGCTCCGAATTTGAGGTAGGGATATCCTACTCCTCTCTACGGATTTTGTCTTTAAATTTTAGTATTTTGAGATGTTAGGGTTGGTTTGGTAATTTTGTGAAAGTTCGGGGCTTTTGTGTAATTTTACAAAAGTTGGGGTTTTATTCATAATAAACCTAGATGCATGTTTGGCATAGAGAAATGGAATAAATGTTGAATCATTGGTGAAAATGGGACCTAAGGGTTGAAATGTCAATTATGGATAATGACCTAATTACATTGTTTGATTAATTGGGATAATTAATTGTGAGAAATGAGGAAATGAAATGTTGATTGAATATCCATTGTGCATTTATTTTCTGTTTCGAGATAACTGCTTTGGGCTATCGGTGGAGGATAGTCGTGATTGTTGTAGACAATGCATGATGATTAGGCAAACGGAAACTAATCAATGGAATGTGTCATGGAATTTGACGGTTGATAGAATACATTAATTGTATGTATTGAGTGATTGTATATAGAACCAATGTGTTTGTATACGTTATGTGTAGAGGAGGAGATGGGGGATGTACTCCGTGGTTTAGGGGAAGATGGGGGATGTACCTCTAAACCGGATAGTGTTGGGAGAAGATAGGGGATGAACTCCGTAGATACAGCTCATATGCTTGTCTAGAGAAGTGAAGATAGAGCTCATATGCTTATCTGTTGTGAAGTGTGGATATAGCTTATATGCTTTTCTGTGAATGTGGATATTGTTGTTATACATATCTGTTGAGAATGTGGGTATAGCTTATATGCTTATCTGTGAATGTGGGATATAGTTTTTATACATATTTGTTGAGATGATGATAGAGCTAACAGGCTTATCTGTTGAAAAAGGAAAAATGAAAAGTAACTTGGACTTATAAGTCGTATGACATAAATATGTGATTTATGTGAATGTATCAGTGTTGGCCATCTATCAATTGCTAATCTTTTAGTCATTGTTCATGGTTGGTTTAGTATATTTCTATTGGGCTGTGGTTCACCCTATATGAGAATATCATTTTCAGGTACAGGTAGCATGCCACCTCCAAGGACATAGCTTGGGAGGCTAGAGGCGGACATACTTTTGTCGTTTTACTTTTTGATGTATTACATGTAAATTCAAGCCAAGGGCTTAATGTGTAAATGAGTTAGCACTCTTTTGTTGTAACCAAGTGTTAACTTGGAAAGCTGTAAGCCCGTAGGGCATTTTGCTTTTGTTGTTAACATGTAATACTTTTGTAATGAAACTCTGATGAATAGAAAAATGTGGTTATTTCATATGTCAATGAATGTCTTATTTGATGGGTTTAATGTTATTATTTTGAGGGCGTTACACTAGATCTAGTTAGGCAAGTGGCCAAGTTGCCTTTACCTTTGATTGTTAGATCGTCCTCTCATGGACAGTTTAGATTATGTCAGATGTTAGTGGCCAACTTACCAAGTGCTATGTTCGCCCAATCAAGCTAATCGAACAATTGTACCGTCCAGTAGGCATGATTTGTGTCCCTGTATTTGCTTCTTGATATCTCTACCATTCAATGAAGATGAATCTGACGTTCTTCTTACATTCTGCAGATCCTCCTGTTAGATAATGTCTCAATGGGACCACATAATTAAATGTGGTGTTATCATTTATAAGAAGCCTACAATTTAAGTGATTCAATTTAGTTAATAGGCTTAAGGGTATATGTGTTATGGACCTAATGTGTAGATACTAGTTGTATAATTTCTATTTCTATGAGGGGCAGAAATAGAAATTAAAACATATTGGTTAAAGTTGGTTTTCATTCCTTTTGAACTTCCACAACCTTTCAGTTTTGAAAACCAATAAATAGAAATTAAAACCAATAATGGTTAAAGTTGGTTTTCATTCCTTTTGAACTTCCACAACCTTTCAGTTTTGAAAACCAATTACAACCTTTAAAAGGTTATGGTTCCTATTCCTTCCCAAGTGGAAAAATAAGAACACTACCATTTTTCTTTCTAAATCCTCTCAAGGAGAAACATAAGGCACCAAAGGGGAAAGGATTAGAAATTAATAACATAATCAATAACAAAGAGTTAATTGATAATCACGCTTCCGTTTAACCGTTCATCAATGGATTCAGGTATGTCATTTTGTCTTGATTTCTTGATAACACACATGGTAAATGATCCAAAGTGTAAAGTTTCATGTTCTGAAATTTATGTTTACACCTCCTTCTAGAAGGAGATCTTTATCCCATTATTATTCCTCACGCTCATAGTAGTTTATTGCTAGTTGTCTTTTGATGGGCTCCTTAAAAGATTTATTTGGGTTCTTCCTTTTTGGGTCGTTTGTTTGATTGTTTTGGACTTGTGCCAATATTTTATCCCTCCAAGGCAACTAGAGCCGTTTATGTTTGTAACTTTATAACTTTTTTTAAAACATGTCACCAAATGTTATTTTTGTGGCATTTTCTAAAAACACACCACTAATATAGTGCCATTAAAGTGTGTTTTTGTCGTAGTGCTAACCTGAATTTTTTTAGAATTTTGGCAAAATATTTTTGAATTCAATAAAAATTTGGACAAAAATTTAAAAATTCGAATTAAATTTGGGCGAGCTTAGAGAAAGACATTAAATAATTTGAGCAATTTGAAGCTCGAATTATATATATATAATATATAAAAATATTAAATATACATATAAATTATCAATCATTTGATAATATTAAAGTAATATACTATATACAGAAGTAATACAACACAAAATCTTATCTTTTTTCTCACTTATAAATTATAAAGACCACCATAACGACATTTATCTTATATTATAGTTATTAATGATTTTATAACAAAAAATGTAAATAAAGTCTAATTTTATTAAAAAAAATTAATTAATTTAGCAACATTGAAAAAAAATAATTAAAATTTATGTGTAATTTGGACAACTCGATCAATTCGATTTAATTTGGATTGGACTTGGGGCAGACAATCACGAGTTATAATTCGAGCATGGGTGCCCTCGGACAACTCTCAATACAATTTAAGTTAGGTTTAGATAGAACTAATATTTTTAAATCAAACTTCTGTCAATTTAGTCATTTTCAAATTTATTTAATAAATTCATGTATTTTTTTTAATTTTGTTTTCAAAATAGATTTTGAACTTGAAATCATGATTTCATAAGACGACTAGTTACAATACAAGAAATAAAAAGTTGATCACAGTAAGACTGTCAAATCTCTTTTCATTTTGTTGACATAGATTTAGAGGTGTCGTTGTCTCTCTCTGCGATCCGTAGAATCTTCGTTCTAGAAGAATCTAGATTCTTTAAACCCAAATTATGAAGTTAGTTTCTTTGCTAACTATTCCGTTTTCAGTTTATATTTATAAAAATTTTAAAAATTGTCATAGAAACTTGTTTGATAATTTTTTTGATTTATAAATTATTGTCTCAGTTTATAAATTTGAGAAAAAAATGTAAACTCAAAAAATAAATTTACGTTTTCAGTTTTTAATTTTTTTTTTTTCAATTAAATTTTTTTCCCAATTAAATTTTTTTCAATTATTTTTTTAATTAATTTTTTTTCAATTATAATGTGTGTGATCCTATTTTCATAAATAATAAAAATAAATATAAATATTTTAGGTCTAAACAAACATATTTTTTAGTTTATGTTTTTAAAAAAAAAATTAAACATTTTATTCAAAGTGCGTTTATAATTTATATTTTTTTAAAAATTAATTTATAAAACTTTTATAAACATAAACAAAAAAACGTAAACGTTAGCCAACGTTACCAAAATAAACGTTTCATTCGGTCAGCTGTGCAATTACACTTTAAGCAGAGCTATTCGTTGCCTCACACAATTAATATATATATATTTTGGTCTTAGGATTCTTTTATTAAATATCATCATAGAAAGTAAGATAAATTATAGATATACCACTCTCGAGTTTTATTTAAAATATGAATTATTTTTTATAAATATAGAAATTATATTTTATCTCTTTAAATTTTTAAATACATAACAAATGACTCATTTTATTATTAAATCATGAAATTAATGAACAGTTTTTAATGATATTAGAAATATAATACAATTAACAATTTTGATAATTTTATTATTGTTATAGGAGAGTAGTTAGGAATTTTATTTTTTTGTTAATTCTATTAGATAAAAAATTATGATAAAAGTGTATTTGTAATTTTTAAAATTACATGGGACAATTTATATTTTAAATAAATCATAGGGGCGTATTTATAATATATCCTATAAAGTATTTTCATTCTATTTTTGTTTGAAATTAATTGAGAAATATATCCTACGTGGACCAATATAAAATTTACTTTACAATTAACTAAAGTTAATCACAAATTATTTAAATTCTAGAGGGAATATCATTTTGTCCTTCACCTAAACTTTGCATTATTTAATTTGACACCGAATTTTTTTTAAATTTGATCAATTTATTTCTCACCGTCTGTTTTTATCTACAATTAAACGGAACTTGTTGACTCGGTATCAAATTTCATTTGAAATTTCATTTAATCCTCCAAACTATATTTTAAAAATCAATTAGCCCTCCAAATATTAAAAAAAAAATTATCTAAATAATGAAAAAAATTAAATAATATTCTTTGCAAAAAAATAAAAAAAAATATTTATAATCCTCATTTAAAATTATCATTTTAAGTCTCAAATTGTCTTGAGTCAATCTTGGAAAAATTAATTGAGCTAAAAATTTCTTGGCTACTCTATGTGTGTGTGTATGCACCCAATTTTAACTAGTTTATTCCCCAAATTAATTCCAATAGAATTGATCGATTAATAATAATTTCAAAACTGAACAGGTAAAAAAAATTTGAAATTCAATTATTGTCTAAAGAATACTCAACGTGACTAATACTCAATTTTTTTATTTAAAATTTAATTTTTTTCAATTTTTAGATGAAAAATTATTGTTTGGTTCCAAATTTTTGAAAATATTTTCTAAATTTAATTTTCTAAAAATTAAGAATTTTGCTTTTCGCGTTTTTGTTTAGTGAATTTTTGTAATGTTTTAAACAATTTTTTTACTTTTTATATTCTCCTAACCTAGATATACCTAAAAAATAAAATATTTGTTAAAAAATATTTAAAAATAATAAATAGACAAGAATACAAAAATATACTAAATTTTTAGATTTTTTATATTTTTGGTATTTAGTAAATTTTTAAATATTTTTTTCACAAATATTATACTTTTAAATTGTATTTATATTAAGGGTTCGTTGAGGATGTAGATTGGCTTTTTGACTTTTTGGCTAGATTAGTTTGGGACTAAAAAGTCTCGTTTGGGATGAGTTTTTTGAATTTTTTGGCTTTTGTACAAGAAGAAATGAAATGATTATGGTTTAGATATGATATTTTGTCTTATTAACTTTTTAGCATATTTTGTATTTTTGTGACTATTTTAGTACTGTAACGTCTTTTCAAACGAGTGCTAAGTGTATCTAAAAACTAAAAAAAGGATTTAAAATATTAAAACAATTTAGTGAAAACAAAAAAACTAGGTGAATTTTCAAAAAATTAGAATCAAACCAGGTGATTTACTAAATATTTAATTTTTTTTTTTTTAATATTTGAGGGGGCTAATTGATTTTTAAGAGATAGTTTGGAGGGATAAAATGAGTTCCAAATAAAGTTTGATAACACATTAGTAAGTTTCGTTTGATTATAGATGGATACTGACCGCGAAAGATAAATTGATCAAATTTTTAAAAAAAATAAAGAATTAAATTAAAATAATAATATGTCTAAATGCCAAATTAATTTTTGCGTAATAATTTTGGCGACAAAGTGATATTTCCTCTAAATTCTATATGGGCAAAATGAAAGCTGATTTCTCTTTGGCCAACTTAATAATTATTTGAAAAGGCATACATCAACATTTTATCCTTTCTTAGAGCATCTCTATTAATTCATTAAATGAGCTACTAAAAGCAAAATATAACAGGCGTGGAAAAATATGGTATTCCAACTATTTGTTATAAAAGCTGTTAAATATAGCAATTATTATATCTTGTGTCAAATTTGGTACACGTTTTACCTATAGCTAAAGTCGCCAGTATAACAAATTTTGGGTGACTATCTGGACAACCACCCAAATGATCACCTAATGTTTGTTGCATGGACAACTACCGAGATGACTACCTAATATTTGTAAAAGCTGTCAATTTAAATGACCACCTAGACAACCACCCAAACGGCCATCCGAAAGTTGATTAAGCTTAAAAAATGGCAATTTGACCATTAGAGTAATATTGATATCCTATTGCTATTTTACACTATTCATTGCTAACTATAATTTTAGTTATTTATTTTACCTATTCACTATTGGAGATGGTCTTAGTGACATTTGACAAATTCTATAATAGAGTGAAAAGAACTTCAAAAATACTTTTAATTTTTTACTAGTTAAAATATTAATAATAAAAAAAAGAAAGTAGATCTTTATTTTGCCTAATTTTTTTTTAATCTATGTATTCTAATGTTACTATTTATTTTACTTATTGTGAAACCATGAAATATCATCTCACATAAATTGTTGGTGAGATTCAACGAAGGTAGTTCCATGAACCTGCAAGAGATAAATATGGTTGATGCCACCCAACCGGGGTTACCGGCCGGGGACACTCCGATAATGAAGTTAGAATCCATGAATGAAGAATCAAGAATTATAAGTGCTTGTGTGCTGTGTGGAGCAGAGAGAGATCATATCTATATGTCATAAGATGCCTTCCTTTTATAGACGGTGGGTGGGCGGGCCGAATGTGACACCTCAAAATTTAAGGACATCATAATAAGATTTAGAATTTAAAATCAATATTGCCACCAATATTACTAACATCCATTAATTAACAACCCAAAATTTAAAGTTCTTACATCACAACTTAGTCTTTGTACATAAAAGGAATGACACAAATAAAAGAAAACTGGAGAAAAACTAGAAATTTTAGAAAATAGTTCATGGAACTTGGCACTCTTCAAGCTAACCAAGGCCGAGTGATGCCTTACAAGGCCTCGGTGTTTTCTTCGATTTCTTCAGTACTTGGCATAAAATGCCACTACAACAAAAAACACTTTTAGCGACTTGTTTTTTAGTCACCAAAAGTGTAATTTTGGTTGCTGAAAGTATCCGCAACATGAACAAAATTGGTCGCTGAAGCCCTGTCACTAAGTGCTTCAGCGACCAAATCAATTTTGGTTGCCTTTATAAATAAATTGGCGACCAAATATTTCGGTCGCCAAAAGACTAAAATTTCGTCACCATAAATTAACATTTAGTCACTAAAGTAGCCTTGAGCTGATGACATGTTAAGTTTCAGCGACATATAAATGTGTCGCTAAAAATATCCTTCAGTGACTAAAAAAATTGGTTGTTGAATGTTAAAACTTTTGGCGACCAATCAAGTTTTGGGTTGCTAAAAAAATTATGGACACATACTTTCAGCAACATACATAAATTTTCACCAAAAGTAAATTTACAACTAAAAAAATTTATCACCAAAAATTCATTATTTATAAATTTTTTTTAACAATTTCCCTGTTCAATATATAATTCAAAAACCTATAAATACAAGCAAAATATAATTCAAATTAACACACTTGTGCAAAGCATCCAAAATATAAACTTAATTCAAAAGTAGAACCATATTAAATATAAAGATATCAAATCCAAAACATCTAATTTAAGTACAAATCTCTTACAATCCCAAACTTCAAACATGTAATGCCCAAAAACCTTTTAAGCTTACAAATTCATAACAAAAACCTATGACAAAATATATTAAAAAATTCAAAATGTAATCCTTTGATGCTCCCCGAACTATATTGCATCCATTGCCAATCTGTCAAACATATGGAAAAAACTTCAAACATGTAATTCCAAAAAACCTTCCAAGCTTGCAAATTCATAACAAAAACCTATGACAAAATATATCCAAAATTCAAAATGTAATTATTTGATGCTCCTCGAACTATATTCCATCCATTGCCAATCTGTCAAACATATGAAAAAAAAAATTATAATGTTAAAATGTTAATAATCAAGGTCTTGGTCTAAAAACATTGGTTTCACATTATAGATGAACAAATTGAGAGCAAGTTTTCCTACGGTGAATTACAAAATTTCAATATACCAAAATCAAAAAGTAACACATGATTCACCAGTTAAACTTGGCATATATGAACTAATTACAAGAAATATCTCTATAAATTTGTAAATCAGTCACATATTATCTAACCAAAACCTAACTTAAATTATGTCATTATGGAATACTGATGAAATCCAATTTCAAGGTTCCAAAACAAGAGCAAATATCAATTGAGTAGGAGCTACCACTGGAATGAGATGTAATCCAAAGTGCTAACTTTATTTTCATGACTAAATTGAAATCAGAAGGGCCTAAATCATAAACTTGAGGTTTCTTTTACTTACATTTAAGGTAAAAAAAGTTCCTCAAATAAAAACTAGAATGAATATGAATAGTTTGCTAGCATTGTGCCCACAAATCATACTTTACTGCCGATGATATTTAGTGATAATTAGTTGTCTGATATTGCAAAAGTAAATTATGAGATGTGTGACATTTCTAGTATAGCATTATAGTGTTCTTAGGAAACGTAATAAGAGTTTAACATTAGGATAATGAAATTAAAACATATCTTTGGTCCCCAGATTAAAACAAAATATAGCAGCAATCTCAAAAACGTAGGGATAATAAATCATCCTTTCTTTGAAACTCTCATTCCTAAACTCTAGTTCCTTCTTAAACTCTACTAGTCTCCTTCCTAAACTCTCATTTTCTTTTCTCTAGTTCCTCTCAAAACCCACACATCCCACCATACAAACCAACTAGCATTAAACCTACAATAGCCATCACGGCCAATAGAGAGATAGTAGCCATACCTATATGGAATTAAATCATCCAAGCAGTTCTTTGTAGATTAAGAAAATGAGATCTAACAAGTCCAAGGAGTTCTTTGTAGAGCTCAAGGTCTTGTGCAAGATATATCAAAAGCCATAGTTCAACAATAAAGAAAAAAATAAAAAAATAAAATCTACTAACAGAACTTGAACTTTGTACAAAAATTGGTTCATAGGTCTCATGAGAGCATCTATTTTTTGTTGTCAAATTTCAAATTCCCTAACTCTTAAGAGAGATGGTTTCCTTGGGAGCCCACTATAGAAATCAAAAACTGGAACTACTAAGGCAGCTGTTGGTTGACTGCTTGCATTTGGCACCACTGCAGCTCTTGAAGCCTGTGACGGTGCAGTGACATTTGAAGCAGCACCTGTATTTGGATGAATAAACCTTGGGCGCAACATCATGAAAGAACGAATAGCAACCTTGGTGCATACTGAGCCATTTTGGCCAGTCAAAAACAGGATTTATAACTATGATCTTGATAACATGTCCATCATACAGTGAAAAATGTTTCTATAATTGATACAAGTCATATTAGAGAGAAAGAGAGAGACAGAGAGAGTAATGAATGGGATTGTTAGGGCAATTTATCAAGACAAACAATTCAATCTCAAAAGTTTTCTGATGCATTGGAATAATGCATTTTTAAATGTTAAATCAAGTCCTCCAACTTCGTGCCGAAAAACATTTCTAAATTGAGAATCCAATGCTATCATATGGTTAAAATACACAAAATGTTGTTAAAAAATAAAATAAAATAAAAAAGGGAAAATAAAAGGGCCTACAATTGAAGATGCATGTATACACAAGTCGAATACATAATTTAAATAGATACAGCATTATACGATAATAAATTTTACCTTTAATAATGGATCCTTGGCCAATTGTAAAGCTGAATGAATGACTTCTGCCCTGGGTCCTTTGTGCTATTTAGAAAACAAATGTGTGTGTGTGTGTGTGTGTGAGATAGAGAGAGAGAGAGAGAGAGAGAGAGAGAGAGAGAGAGAGAGAGAGAGAGAGAGAGAGAGAAGAGAGAGAGCAAAAAGCCAAGTTAATGTAAAGCAAGCCCACAAAAACTCAACCTTCAAAAACTAGCTAAGAAAATCTAAAAACATATAACAGATCTTTTATGAAACTGAAAAGGCACAGTTTGACAAATTTAGAGGGGAAGAGAGAGAGAGAAACCTAAGGGATCCTTATAATTTCACAAGGGACCTTCATATGCTTGCGAGCATCTTGGGCCCCTTCGTAAGACATCCAATCTTCGTAGCCATATATAAATGTCGTTGGCACTTTCCATTCGGATGCACTGCACCCCAAAGGAATGAGATCATTATATAATAGTCACTCACTACCTTCCAACCCTTCTTAGGTGGGGAATTTAAATGCACTTTCATTTCTTTTTATTTACTTGCTAAAAAACACACTATCATTTCTACATGATGAATTCATGCCATTTGGCAGCAATTATCTTTTACAAATCCATTAAACAAGTTTAGGAGGAGAATCACCGCACCTTTCTAAAAGAGGCACCCGAGTAAATGCTCCAAATGCAAATATATATTTTAAACACAGCTCTCCACTGGCTTTGACCGCCAATGTGTGGTACACATATTCTTCAATTGAAATAGCAACTATTAGATTATTGTAGTCAAAATGTGCCACAGACAAAAAGTTAAACCATTTAAATACCTGATAGTAATTTGGACTCCTCTTCATTCAAAACTTGGCCAGTTGAATATGAACCAAATCTAGCACTAGTATACTTGCGGACCATATCTGGACCAAATGGGCCAACACCTCTGCATAAAAAGACCGCCAAAAGGCACCAAAACAGATAAGTTCAACTTGATATAATTCATTGTCCTGGAACTAAGTGCAACATGTGAACTAAGAGCATTCAACAAATGCAAAAACAGGTGCTGATACCCAAAGTAGAACAGGGGGAAAAACTAAAAACCCAAGCGCAGCATATAACAAGGAAAGGTGAGTAACATGCATAACTCAAATCCACTCCTCCACTAAATGGTATATGGTATATGGCATAAGCAATTACAGATTACAAGTTTGAGATTTGTATACACATTCATGAAGAAACATGCCAAAAAGGAGAGAATTATCTTCAATTAGTTTGACAGATATAGTAAAATCGACTCCATAACCATCAGGGGTAAGAATGAGATTTGCAACAGATTAGTAATAATAATACCATGTTTTTCAAAGTGTTCATTATAAATCACAACCCAACACCAACAACAACGCCAACATTTGGCCCAGAGGAGAGAAGAGGGCATCGACCCAAAGAAGAGGGCATCGATCTGCCGCCCAGCGTTGCTGCTGCCCAGCGGTGTTGTGCTATTGGCATCCGACGGCTCGAGAAAGCAAGAGGGAAAGGGACTACATTCAACATATCAGAGATAGAGAAGAGAAGAGGGGATCGACCCAAAAAGAGGGTGCGATCTGCTGCCGTGCAGCGCTGCTGTCAACAGCGCTCCGGTGCCTTTCACATTCGGTGATGCAGCAGAGCAAGAGGGAGAAGGGGAAAGAGAGAGAGAAGAAGAAGAAAAGAAGAAGACATTACTTGGATCGACCCGTGTGTGCCGTTTCAGATGGAGTGAGAAAGTGAGAAGGAAAGTGATGACCAATTGTTTGTTTATTCACTCAGTCAATTATTTTTGGCAATAAAAAATTAGAGTAAAAACAAATAATTTATTGGCAACCAAATAAATTTGGTTGCCATACATATTATTTAAATTTTTGGCGACCAAATTATGCTTGTCACCAAATACATATAATTAGCGACTAAAATTTTTGTCGCTAAAAATAATTTGGCGACCAAATTATTTTTAGCGCTCCCGCCCAAAAAAAACACTTGGCGCCAAACTCAATAGTGACCAAAATTTTAAATTCGTCGCCAAAAGTTTAGTTTTTAGTGACAACAACTATTCTGTCGCCAATGATGTATCTTTGGCAACTAAATTTTTGTTTGGTTGCTAAAAAGCGTCGCCAAAAATGTTTTTTGTTGTAGTGTGCCACGGCAACAGGAATGCCAGTGAGCGATAAGCTCAATAAGATACTATAATCCAAAAATACTCACCCCAATAATAATACTCACAATTTATGAATAATGTATTGTAACAGAATAACAAGTAACACTTGGTAAGTATAAAAGGAATGTTATCAGTTGAAATAACAACAATAGATAATAATAAATCAAATATATATATATAACAAACGGAAGCCGTATTTCATCATAAGGAATATGCTCACCTTTCTTTTTTTAAAATTTTCATAGATTTAGTTTATCAGATAAATTTAAGTAACTCCCCGTAGAGCACTATTTTCACTCAACCACTAAGCAATGGCCACGGGTAATTCTGACTCCCCCTTGGTCAAATATTTAAATGTTACTTATTGTAACTACCAATGATGCCCACGTACCAGAGTTACGTGCCCGAGTCGTGACATCATGGTCTGCCCCAAGGGAACGCTCTATGTTGTGACACATGTACCACCAACCTTATATCGCCTACACCGATAAGAGCCGAAATACCTTCCCGTGCCATGTTAGGGTTCGCAACTCACTTGCGCAAGATTCTAAACCGGGCTCACCCCATCACTTTTACATTTTAATGTATCATTGATTAAATTTCGTGTTTTCTTTATTTGTTGAGATATTCACAAAAATTCAAAATTTTAATTACCAATAATGTTATACCAACTCATTAAAATCCCAACATATAATATTACATATGTCACACAATAATAAACAATTGTACAAAATTTAAATAAACAATTTATTTAAAATATGGTATGAAATAATAATGTAGATACCAAAAAAAAATAAATCATAATCACACACATGCATGGATTTTTAATCTACAAGATTAGATTGGCACAATATTAAATTTTTGTCCAAATAAACAATTGGAGAGATAATTTTTTATTCCTCCTTAATCTGCCAGAATTTTCAGAATGCATAACTCGTAATTAAAATTATAAATAAATTACTTATACAACTCTAAAATTCATATAAATCTACAGAATACTCAATAAACTTGTTATGGTCATTTTTCAAAGCATTTTTCAAAAATAAATTATAAATAATTCTGAAAAATTCCAAGAAAATTTATGACATAGATTTATCACATTTTCTTAAATTAACTCCATACTTAAATTTATAAATCGATTCCATGATCTAAAAATTTATTATAAAACTAGACTTCTCAAATTTCATTTTTTGTTTAGAAATTACCAGATTTGGTTTAATATAAAATTTTTAATGATTTTTCAAACACATAGTAAAATCTGCCTATAGCTCCAGATTTGGTTACAAATTTGTATAAATTTTAATAATTGTTGAAAAAATTTGTGGATAAACTAGACGCCATTATCAACAACTTTGTAGAAGAAATCATCTTCAAATTTTGAGTATAAAATTGTCTAAAAATTCGTACACCTATCTGGCCGATTTAAAGGGTCAAATAACATCTTCAATAATCTTTTTAATGGCATAAACTACACTTGCAAGTCCAAATTTCACAATATTATCATGATTTTCAGACTACCAATATTTGAGTACCGTCATAAATTTTCATGCAACTATAAATAAAATTCTACCTACAAGTTTAGACATTTTATCATATGTATATAATCTGAAAATTTCAAATATATAAAAAAATGAGAGGGTTGAGAAGATTTTCTTACTTAGTTGTAGAATTGAAATGGAATAATGAAATGATAGGAAAATATGCAATCTCAACCTCCTCATCTTCTTCCACAAGAATTCCCTCTATTTTTTTATTTTTATTTATTAGTCTTTGAAAACACGAACACAGTGTGTATAAACACTGTGCATGATATGAATTTATAAAAGTCACTTCTCTGAGGCTCTCTCTCTCTCACACATTCTTTTCATTATTATATCTATTCCCTTTCTCTAAATTATAAGAAGGATGATGGGTTATGGTTCCTATACCACCATGCAAACAAGTAGGTGGCATTCTACTGCCACAAATTTTTTTTTTTTTTTGGTGTGTGTGTATTTGTATGGGTTTATTAAAATTAAGGTTTTTAACTAAGTTATTTATCAAAGATAATTATTATGTTGAATCCTTATTAAAACAATTTATAAACAACAAATATTAAACATCCACAAAATTATTATTCTTAATAATATCTTTGTTAGGGATTGAATTGTGTTAATTTAAAACTAACTTTTATACTAACATATATTTCAAATAAACTCTGGATATAATTAATTAATTAATTATTATTATTATGAATAATTAAATGCGGATTTTCACATCGAACAAGCCCAATAATTAGTCTCTTGGCAGGCCTTCTTTGGATTAGCCCAATAAGCTGATATATATTTTTTTATGGCTCTCACAATTGCCCCAAAACTTTCATTGTCTTCGATAGAAGAAATGAGAGTTTTTATTGCCGAGTTAAGCTGTTCAAACAGATGTTAGGTCTCTTGACAAAGAATACAGTTGATAAATAAATAACATGAATGAATGAATGACTGGATGAATGTATGTATGTATGAGTGTATGTACAAATATATGTGGTACATCAATAATGCACAATGGGACCATATAGGTCTAACAAAGGGACCCCTTGGGTCTACATCCGGTATCTCTTCAACGATGGGCCACGGTATGAGGGTGTAGGTCGCGGTATTATAACTCTCGGCCGAGGGTGTAAGCCATGGTATTAGGACCCCCGGGCGAGAGTGTAAGCCACGGTATTATAACCCTCGGGCGAGAGTGTAGGCCACGGTATTAGGACCCCCGGGCGATAGTGTAGCCGCGGTATTAGAACCCCCGGGCGAGAGTGTAGGGTATTGCCTGGTGCGAAAATTGCTTCAGAATATAAACTTCTGTGCCGAGCTAAAGATATTTCTATGTGCCAAGTACGGAAAGCTCCAAAATATGGAGGCAGCTGTTGGTGTTAGGTGGCAATCAATTGCAGACATTGCAAGAGGATAATACCCTATGTCAATGATTGCCTGTGCCAAATGCCGAGTGTGTAGCCGAATGTGTAGTATAATTGTGTATTGCCCCAAAACTATGTGAAAAGAAGCAAGAGTTTGGAAGTCAAGTAATTGTCGTTGTGTAATTCTTGTATCAAGTGGGCTGAGTATGCATGCATAGCAGACATGCTGAGATGATGATCAACTGATATGCCCCAATTAGAAAGCGAAAAATTGGCTAAAATGTCCCAGTGGGCAATAAATGGCCAAGGTAGCGAAATGAACGATCGGGAAAGATGGAGGATTATTTCCTAGCCCCAAGATCCTACTATTGAAATTGCATGTCGATCAGATATGATATGACCGTTGAGCAATCTTGTAACACCTGAACATTCCAAGTCGTTGATCTCAACATTAGATGCGAGAGGCACAAAATTTGTAGAATTGGACTTCAAGGTGATTTCAGATTTGTTATTGATACTCGGCCGACTGGATTATTGGGGGAAGTGGGAAATATGTTTGTGTACTCCGGAGTCGCCGAGAACAATAGTGACTCAGTTGCAGGTGTATGAATGATGCATAGGTTTTTACGCAGTAGGTTTTGAAGCGACTAAATGGAGATTGAGCTGCCAAGTTGCCGAATTGGTGGTAGAATTGCTTCCATTGTTGCAAACATGTAACATTAGATCACTATTGCCCCATTTCTTGCGAATGACATTAGTTATTCGGAAGAAATGCAGCTTTAACGCAGGCCAAAAGTGCCGAGGAGTAGACCAAGAACAAATTGTTAAAACGGATTCCGTGCCCCAATGTTGTTGAATGACAGTTGTTATTCGAAAGGAATTCATCCTTTGGTGACAAATGAGTCGGGCTGGGAGATAGGCAGAAAGTCGCCAAATAAGATGTAGTTGGTGAATTCGACATTGAGCAAACTCCAAGCGTGGCGGCAAAAATGTTATTTTAGTTGCGATATGTAGCATTGCATATAAAAATCTATAAATTTGTGGTATAGAATTTGCAAAATCAAACCGTACGGATGTGTTCAGAAGGCTCAAAATAGTTGGAAACGACTATTGGATCGTTGGAATTAGACTCCGAATGACGTAATTTTAGCCAAAATGGATCTGACAGCTTAGATCGGTGGAGAATTAGGCTCCGCGAAGCACTAGATAATTTCACTGACACACTAGAAGGCTTGTCAAAAAATAAAAGTTACCAACAAGACTTGAACTCATGCCTATATAGAGAAGGAGTAGGACTTAACCAATTTGCCACACCTTGTTGTTTGCATTCGGCAAGAAATATATTTGAACTTGATTGTTCTTCAACCAAGTGGAGCATAGCCGCAACACACGTAAGACTTTATTTGGCTGCCAACTTATGGTCGTCTTCTCTAGCGAAGAACTAAAATTGCTTGGCAAATTGCAACGGCCCATACGGCTTTGTCTGTGCTCCGATTTCGACACGGTTTGGTGCGTTGGATTAGTCTCAATGACTACTTCACACTGATATGGTCAAAACTTGATTTCGATAATGTTGAAAATTTCAGTTTGCTGAAACTTTGGTACGTTCAGCTAATACTAGCGAGCGTCGGTTACTTTTTGGCTCCATGGGTTAGTAGGTTTGAACTTTTAAGTTGACACGAATCCTCTAGTATATTTAGAAGTTGATTTTGATAGGCCGAGATGTTAGTTCTATGCCGAGATAGTAGCCCCAAGCAATATTGTACTCCGAAAAATCATGAGATTTTTGCCGAATAGGTGGTTAAATTAATAATTGTAATTGTTCCGAGAATGTCCGCTGCTGTTGACGTAGGTGTGACCGAGTAGTCTTGCTGAGTAAGCAATATTGGTCAGATATTGTTACCAAAAATGTTAGCCGAATAAGCAATGTCGCGGTGTAATGTTTCCGAATACTTGCCGAATAAGTTGTCAAGTAAGTTGCCAAAGCCGAATAATGTTGCCGAAGCCGACATAATATGCAAAGAACTAATAGTTGATAAGATGCCGAATGATATGCCGAATTTGCTGAGTTTGATAAGCAATGTTGCCGAATAAGCAATGTCGCGGTGTAATGTTTCCGAATACTTGCCGAATAATTTGCCGAAGCTGAGTTGATAATATCCAGAGTTTACAATGTTAATATGCAGTGGACAATATGCCGAATGAGAAGCCGACTTGCAGGGTTAATAAGCAATGTTGCGTTGTTCTTGCATGATGACATGGCTGAGTGACATAGGTGAGCTTGCCGAAGAACCTTGGTGTGGTCGGAATGAGCTTTGATTTTATGCATGCTCAGCGAAAATTTTTCTCGGCCTTTCATTGACACCAAATGGCTTGCACCTTTTGCCGAGAGATTGTCACGAGTCCTCTTGGTGAGTTTGGGAAATCGGCGGTGACCCAAAGTAGTGAACGAGCTACTTTGATGTCGGTGAACGCACTTTATTGCCGAATCAGTCACACTTTGTTGCCCCAGCTTTGGTGGTGCGATTAGTGAATCTTAGTTCTTTACAGAAAGAAAATTATGGAGCAACGTCTTCAAAAGAAAATCCGAATATTAACAAGATATTAATGAGTTTACATATGCATGCGAGGCATAAAGAAAACATATACATATATTTTGGGAATGGAAGCTTTTGAGTGGCACTTTTCCGACCAACAGTTTTAGAGAGAGAGTTGAGACCCAACCATGGGTTTACGAGCAACAATTCAATTATTGAATTCTAATATTTATTTATTTGTAATTCATTTAAATAATTCATGGGTGTGCATATAAAAAAATGAGAAATATAAGGAATTCTCCATTTTTTTGTCACAACCGCTGTGATTGTTACTCGTTCCGCGATAATCACAATTTGATCTTTAGCACCAAGTTGTCTGGAATGCTCGAAATGAAGATGGTTATGGGTTGATTGATGACGTTTAGCTGTAATCAAAATACTTCGTGCTTAATGCCGAATTTTTGATGCCAAAAAAGCCTAGAAGCCGAGCAATATTGTAATTGGAAAATTCAGTGTTCATGATCGGCTTTGTCCATGTAACGGTGTTAACCATCTAATCATTTTGTCGGCCGCAGCCTGTTCGGAGCTTGGCATAATGAAGCTAGCGTTGGGTCTTTATTTGCCGATCACGCAGAGAGTCGGGGTGCTTCTTGACAGCTAGTCAAGCTTTGGTGAAAATGTTTGCATTTGTGATCGGCGCCGAGAAGAGGCTAGCTTGTTATGGGTGCTAAATGGTTTTGTCGAGATTTTGATCGGCATCAACATGAGCCATTCATGACAATTGAAGTGGCCTCCAGATCAAACGGTTTGAATTTATATGGATATATATATATATATGGCCAGCCGACTACCACAATTAATTAAATAAGAATAATAATTTATTTTTATCATAACTCATGATCCATTCTAGAGAGAGAAAAAATTGAAGACCCAGCCTTAGATTCTACATAAAGTTTTAGCATAGGTACATGTGCATACATGTCAAGAATCAGCTTTAAGCTAAGTTTTGAGAAACATAGAATAAATAAATAAATGGGCAGACCCACGTATGGATTTGGCCGAGCAACTTTATTGAATTGCCGAAAAGATGTTTACACCAAGAAAAGTGTGAAACCCATTTTTAGAGAGAGAAAATGGGAATGTAAAAGTAGACCCATGAATTCTATTCTGTTTTAAAACTTTTTCATCAACATAAGTTTGTACGCAGACACATACATATATACAATTCAAGAACTCATTTAATCAGAGAGAATAGATCACCATCACAGTGTTGTTAAATTTTTACTTACAGTACCATGTTTGCTATTTCCTTCGTTGACCTATTTCAGACGATTCCCACAGACGGCGCCAATTGTGAGACCATGAAATATCCTCTCACATAGATTGTTGGTGAGATTCAATGAAGGTAGTTCCATGAACCTGCAAGAGATAAATATGGTTGATGCCATCCAACCAGAGTTACCGGCCGAGGACACTCCAATGATGAAATTAGAATCCATGAATGAAGAATCAAGAATTATAAGTGTTTGTGTGCTGTGTGGAGCAGAGAGAGATCATACCTATATGTCATGAAATGTCTTCCTTTTATAGACGGTGGGTGGGCCGAATAAGCCCAATAGTTGGTCCCTTGGCAGGCCTTCTTTGGATTAGCCCAATAAGCTGATATATATTTTTTTCTGGCTCTCACACTTATTTATACATACAAACTATGTTAAAAAGTCTCTCAAGAATGTTTAAATATAGTTAGTTGTGGCTGTTAATTTCTGACAACACTGCCAAACAGGTACTCAGCTGGAGAACACCGGCAGAATAGATTGCGCCCGAACGACCTGTCACAGAAAGATGAGACTCCGCGGTGGTTCGTCCACCTGGAAGCACTCCGACGATCAACTCAATACTCAATTATCTTTCAAAGATAGCAAATAACACTTAACTCACTAGACATAATACAAAAAAGGCCCACGAGAGTGCCTTACTTTTATAACCAACACTAACCTGATTCATCTAAAAGCCTAGCCTCTCTTGGACTCTAACTCAATGCTCATCCTGGACTCTCTAATAAATAAAGATAAACTCACATACAGGCTGAGGTCTTCTCCAATTCTAGGACTCTTATAACTTATCCGTTCACCTCGGATTCCGGTATCTTCGCAGATAACCTCGGCACTATGACCAGGACACGTGGCACCTCGGTTGGCACTTCGGTACCACCTTAGCTACGTGTTGTTATTCACAAAAATATACCCCCACACTAGCCTTAAAAAATTTATTAAAATAACTGTTGTAATAGCTAATGCTCTGAAATAAATAAAATATAATAATATTAGTTAGGATAACTAACAAGTCTCATTCAAATAATTCCTTAGAGAAGCTAACTGTTTATAATAGAGATGTTTATATATATTACCCACTAATTACATATTATTTTCAACAGCAATGGTAGGTGGCCACAAATTATGTGACTCGAATGGCCCGAAACTGTCAAAACGATGTCGTTTTGAATGCAAAACAAGCCAAAACGACGTCATTTTAACAGTTTCGAACTATTTGAACCACATAAATTATGGCCACCAAACATTTTTCTATTTTCAAATATCCTCACTCACTTTCTCTCTCTTTATTTCTCTGTATTCACTACAAGAAAATACACTTTTGGCGACTAAAACATTCGTCGCCAAAAGTGCATATTTTAGTCGCCGAAAGTATTTCCCGACTAAATAATTTGGTCGTTGGATTTGTCGGCCATACATAGTCGCCGAAAGAATTAGCGACTAAAATTCATTTAGTCGCTATAAGTATCACAAAATACCGACTAACATGTTAGTAGCCAAAAAGACAGGTATTGGCGACGAAATAATTCTTAGTCGCCGATAGAATACATTGCCGACTAAAACTTTAGTCGCCGAAACCTTTCATTAAATATTTTAACTCAACTATTAGCTACTAATGTTTTTGTCGCTAAAAAATGAAATATCTACGGCGGCAATATTATTAGTCGCTAATAGTGAAGCTTCAGCTACTAATGTTTAGTCGCCCATGATTTTTTATGTTTTCGCGACTAAAATTTAGTCGCCTAAACTTTCTTGGGGTTTTAGCTACTAAAATAAGTTGTCGCCATAGCTGTTTTGGAGTTGTTTTGGCTACCAAAAATTTTGTCGCCAAAAGTCTTTTCAGCTTTAGCCACTATACATTTAGTCACCATAACTATTTTATTCGTTTTAGCTACTAAAATTTTAGTCGCCAAAAGATTTTTCTTTTTAACTACAAATTGATTTCTCACCAAATGCATCATTTTATATTTTTGTTTTGTTTGTTTAATTTTACTAAATTTTGTCCAAACCTGTATGTATCCATCGCAACCTGTATGTATCACCTACATGGTTCACTTAGAACCATAAAACAAAAATGAACACCTGCTATATATATTCCAATTACAAATAATAATGTAAACTTATATACGAACGAACTATATATATTCCAATTACAAATAATAACATCATACATTCCAAATACGTTACCAAAATTATGTCCTCTATACACAACATTTTTACTATACTATGCATTGTAATGACCATTTGACAAGGTACAAATTACTATGGTAATATGTACCACGACAAAAGGTAATACAAGCTCCAAAAATATTACGTACCCCACCATAAATTATATGTACGATGCATCCAAATTCCACGGTTCATTAATTAATACAAGCTCCAAAAATACTTTGTACCCTGTCAAAAAATATATGTTCGATGCATCCATAGTCCACAGCAAAAAGTATAGGACGACAAAAAACTTCCCAACTTTCCCAGCTTGTGTATCTTCCGAGAAAAAATTAGAAGATCCACATGTCAATGCCAAAAGCCATCTACACAACAAAAATTACATCCATTAGTTCCATTGTAAACAAAAAGTTATATTGATCTACAAAACACAAATTGCAAGGATGTCAATTGTAATTGAAATTGTATGTAAATATAATTTGAATTTAGGTATTTCAATATACTTTTTGTACACGTTAACTTTTATTTAAAGTGCAAACAAATTTGTAAGTCAACCCCAACTCAAGTTTACTCTAATGTGTAAACATACATATATTTTATTCATAACTGTACGTATATAGAGATTGTTATAGAACATATATATATATTGCTAAGCTTTAATATATTTGTATAAGCTTTAGGCATTTTTCACGCCAACTCCCAACGTACACGTGCTAATTACGTCCCGTCCGTCCCCACACGTCCTATTTGACACGAGGAAACTACCCGTACCATCCCCGCAGTGCTTCGGGGGCTGCTCTCAAGTTTTGGCCCTCGAACGCCTTTTTTCGGCTAAGTTTATTGCTTTTTTCACGCCAACTCCCAACCTACGCGTGCTAATTACGTCCCGTCTGTCCCCACAGGTCCTACTTGACACGAGGAAGCTACCCGTGCCATCCCCGTAGTGCTTTGGGGGCTGCTCTCAAATTTCGGCCCTCGAACCCCTTTTTTCGACTAAGTTTATGGCGTTTCTCACTCTAACTCCCAACGTACACGTGCTAATTACGTTCCGTCTGTCCCCACAGGTCCTATTTGACACGAGGAAGCTACCCGTGCCATCCCCGTACTGCTTTGGGGGCTGCTCTCAAATTTCGGCCCTCGAAGCCCTTTTTTCGACTCAGTTTATGGCGTTTTTCACGCTAACTCCCAACGTACACGTGCTAATTACGTCCCGTCTGTCCCCACAGGTCCTATTTGACATGAGGAAGCTACCCGTGCCATCCCCATAGTGCTTTCGGGGCTGCTCTCAAATTTCGGCCCTTTAAGCCCTTTTTTCGGCTAAGTTTATGGCATTTTTCACGCTAACTCCCAATGTACACGTGCTAATTACGTCCCGTCTGTCCTCACAAGTTCTATTTGACATGAGGAAGCTACTCGTGCCATCCCCGCAGTGCGTCGGGGGCTGCTCTCAATTTTCGGCCCTCGAAGCCCTTTTCTTGGCTAAGTTTATGGCGTTTTTCGGGTATGCTCCCAACGTACACGTGCTAATTACGTCCCGTCTGTCTCGTCTGTCCCCACTGCCATCCCCGGAGTGTGTTTGGTGTACATAAAGATGCACTATGGAGAAGAATTATTTGCAACAAATATATATTGGATGTGACTAGGTGGCATTGTGTCCATTGGAAACCAGAGTAATATCCTAAGAACTGCTTTTCAAAAATCCAAACAAATTTTAATTTTGTTTTACACATTATTCAGTTCAAATTAGTGTTGGTTTTATTTTTACAAATTTATTATTAAGAATCACATATTCATTCTTCACAGTTAGCGTTTTGAAATCAAAGCTCCTTTGCAGTATTTATATGGCACTCATTATATTGTAGTAAATCAAAATTCATTCTAATTTCTCTTTAGTCTTAAATCTCAAATCACATTCAATTGGAGTTGGTTACCTTATAGAAATCAGCGTACGGTCGTTTCTGTAATGTATCAAAACACCAGGTCCGCTGCTGCAATGTCTACTCACATGATGCCTCATAACCTATTCGAAGCACATCACAAAGAAAATATTTGCATACCAACTTTAGAAGACAATTCTATGAAAATATGATCCATATTTTTTGTACAACTTGCAGTGCCAAGAAAATTATGTTTACGAAATAGTAAGAAAATTATGTTTACCGAATAGTAGGATGACCGTTTGAACCTGGCAAGAGGGTTGTGAGCCGTGACACCACGTCGTTTAGATGATTGAGTTGTAGTTGTTGTGCCTCCCGTGCTTTTTTTTCTTCATCAACTTGTTTGATTATCTGCTCTCTTTCCCTCGTAATTTCCTCCCGATCTCTTTCGCGCGCCTCTTTCTCCTTCAATAGCTCCTCCCTATCTCTTTGTCGCTCCTCTTTCTCCTTCAATAGCTCCTCCCGATCTCTTTGCCGCTCCTCTTTCTCCTTCAATAGCTCCTCCCGATCCCTTTGCCGCTCCTCTTTCTCCTTCAGCAACTCCTCGTGATCACTTTGACGCTGCTCACGAAGAACCTCCAGTTCCGCTCTCATTAACTCCATATGTTTATCACGTGCTCGTGCCGCACTAGAAGCTGTGGAAGAGGGTTGTGGGCCTACCCCACATCCACGCAAGTAATTTTTTTTTTCCCCGAGCACTTGCCTTGATATTTCTTCGTGGGTCAATTGCAACCCCGCATCGGTGGCTGTCGCTTGTAGATTCACCATATCATCCTGTAATGCCAACAAAACAATAAAGTGAAGATGGGAGAAGGAATTTAAAAAAACTTTATTAATTGATATGCATCACACTTTGTTTCAACATTCAATACTCACATGTAGCTCACCACATTTGGGGTCAATCCAATCTCCCGTCTTCTTAGACTTGTGTGCTTTCTTATAAAATTCGGGGAAATCTATATCCCCATCCTCATTTGCCTGTTATGTTCGGGAAAAATCCATTGACGAATTAGTACATGGTAATATTCACAATCAAGAAGAATTAATCATCCATTACATGTCTAAATTAACTTCTCACCATTAGCGACATTGCTATAGGAAATGATCGCGATCCACTTGTATGATTATAGGGGAGCATACCCCTATTTGCTTTACCAGCCGTAGACCGTTTCTACAAAAATATTAAAAGAAAAAAAAAAAAAGAACATGCTTTACTAAGTTTCAGTGAAGAAGTTGTACATCTATTAGTGAAGAAGTTTTACATATTAACACATAAATTAATTTCAATAATGGCCTTTCTAATTTATTTGTTACCAGGTGAGATTCGTCTTTCCAAGCAACATCAATCAAATATTTCCAGTCCTCCAAGCTCACTCCACTAGGCGGACGACTATAGGGGTCATCAACACCCTTTTCCTCAAGTTCGAGGAACTCTTGCTTTAGATTGTACCTCCAATCCTTGTATAGCAAATATGCCTTCCTATCGAGGATCTGTTGAGCTTGTTCATCGTTATCAAAATCATCGCCGATAACAAACTTGTCCTACAAACATAGATACAGAATTAGTTGAACAATTAATTTAACGAAGTACAAATTATATAATAAAGACATTATGGCAAGATGAATGTCATACTAGCACCGCTTGGATGACCGCATCTTTCGTACTTTGATCAATTTTTATCCATGACTTCACGCTCTGAAGAGGGCACAATCGTCTAATTTGAAGCCCCAACTCATTCGTCGCTGGGGTTGCATTCCCTCCTGTGATTGCGTTCAACACCCGATTGACGTAGACATGTAATTTCTCCCCCTTTTTCCTAGCAATTTTTTTCTGCACGCCTTTGCCTAATGTAGGTCCTCGAACACGAGTTGACCTCGTTTGCCCTACTACAAAAGGGGAACGTTGTCAACATTACAAACATTGCTAATGGAGTACAAAAAGAAAATGCTGCACGTAAAGTCCTGTCACTTTTTTTGCTGCCTACTGTTGCTGCCAGCTACTGTTTGTGGATATAAAATCGGACGTTAATTATGACTACTGTTGCTGGCAGCTACTGTTTGGCTGCATACAATCTTGGAAAATTATGCGACAACTTGGATAAAGTGTTGGTAAATTATGCATAAAGTCTTCGTAAATTGTTATGCCGACCGTTGCTACCAACTTGGAAGGTTGTGTACCTAATATTTTATTTCTTGTGTAAGTGTCCTTGTTATGTGTATATTAATGTTTAGTTTTTTTTTCCTTTGTTTTTATTTGCCTTTATGGGGTTTTCATTGCCTTACTTGATGACTTATGCACCCCCCCCCCCCAAAAAAAAAACCAAATTATTTTTAAACAACTAAATAGTATGCTCTTACCCACTCCACCTGGTTGCGTCTCCTCCACCACAGTTTGTGTATCATCTGGTGGTTGCGTCTCATCAGAGAACATCATCGGGGTGCCACTCTCCTGTGGACATGCTTCAGATGTTGATAGTACGTTGCCACTTGTTGCTCTCTTCCGTCGGCCTGTCTTGACTCCCGGAACCATTGTACCTACATTACGTAACAAACATACATGAGTAATAAACATCGCATAAATTAGTAGTGTAATTGCTGCAATAATGACACAAGACTGTCTACTCAATAATAAAATGCTCGTTAAGCAATGGTAAACTAAGAGAACATGATGGTGATACACATTAATCTAGCAATGTCCTTCCTACTCAAACCCATTTATTCTGAAATTTTTAAAAATAGATTTGTAATTTTTTTTATTAGGTTCCCATAGCTATACATGTAATTTTGTTTTTTTGTATATTTGCTTATTGTTTAAAAATAATTTTATTAACCCAGCAATTACATAAGTTAATAAATATATATTTTTTACTATCTTATAATTTCATATTAGTGGAAATCTGAAGGAACAAAATAATATCAACTCAATCGGAGAGAAAGGATATTATGTCAAGTTACCCGAGGAAGCTGCCCGGCAAGAACACCGAAAAAGCCTGTTGTCCCTACCACCGTAAAGAGAAAAGATGCCTGCATGACTGAATGAAATCAAATTCATGGAGAATATAATATTTACGAATTACGATGGTTTACATCTTGCAAAAATAAGAAAAGAAAATCAAATGGAAGGCACAGGTGTCATCACATTCTACTCTTGATTCCCCAAAAGTACAGAATGAAATTTATGCAATGGAATGTATGCTCTTTTATTGTTATAGGTTAAACAAAACATTTAGTGTAGGGCAACTTACATCATTTCTAACACTTGGGATTGCAAGGTTCTCCGCGTTTTAAAATGGGAGTGGTTTTAGATAAGGGGAAAAAAATCAAATTGTAGATTCAGAACATGAGAAAATAATTCAATTTTTTTTTTTAAAAAAAAAAATGCAATCTTCAAATATATTGTCATCCTAATCCAGTGAAATGCCCTAATTTTGAATTCAAGAAAAGAAGGGTTTCAGAAATTTTTTTTTTTTTGGGGGGGGGGGGATCATATTGTAGCTTCAAAATATGAGAAAAAAATTCGGAGAAAACATAAAATAAAAAAAAAAAAATATATATATATATATATATATATATATATATATATATATATATATAAACTAACTATAGAACATTACAAAACCAGATTTTTCCTCAACCAACAATGTTGGTTTTGAAACCAAAACTCTTTGTTTTGGAAGCCCATTAAGGAAATTGATAGCCTTAGTCAATTGGTATTGCACTAAACATTTAACATGTATCGCATGTTGATGCAAAAATATGGATGTGGTTGATTTGAGATTGGATGCAAATATCTATGAAGACAAATTATGGATCAATTAAATTTTGTTATTATGACATGGATGTGGGTGTGTTTGATTTGAGATTGGATGTTAAAGCTAAATTTAGCTTAACATGTACGCAATATAATGTGCTGATTTAGGAGGGTGGTCGGTTATAATTAAGATTAGATTTGGGAGGGTGGTCGGTTATACTTTGGTGTTTGCTTAGAGTTTAAACATGGATTCTTCAAGTTTCCATAGCACTTGGCATTTTCAATGCATAGAAACATATCTATATTACATTTCCCAAATAGATCATGGAAATTCACTCAAAGCGACGTATTAAAGAAGATACAATGAAGTGAAATTCTACTTGACATAGGTTTAATGGTCGAAAGTTTTCAAGTATTCTTGGTTTCTATGGAATTATCATGATGGAGTGATAGGTTATATATATTTAACAATTAATCATTAGCTTGTATTTAGCTACTTGTTTTTAATGCAGTATTTTGTTCATAATTATAGTCTTATTTCTATGGCAAACGAAAAAAAAAAAAGGCATTCGCAGTTATAAACTCTAGCTAATTAAGTAATAAGAAACAATCTTGAGGGCAGAATGGATAACAGAGGCTGGAAACCAGTTGTACGAAGAAAAGGACCGGTAAGGTATTCAGGGGATCGTAGGGGAGGGGGTCTATTTACAATTTTTGTAGACAACATCCGTGAGTCCATGAACCCCAAAGGTCTATTTGGCTTATTCTCCAAGTTTGGTGTTGTTAAGGACATGTTTATACCAGTGAAAATGAGGAAGCTAACAGGTTTGAGATTCGGTTTTGTTCGGTACGATTGTCCAGTAGCTGCTGAGGTAGCAGTGCAAAGAGCAGATGGGTTATGGTGTGATGACAAAGAGATAAAGGTCAAACGAGTAAAGTTTACCAAAGAGGAGAGAAGTATTACAAGGGGGGATAAAGTGAGCCATCAACCAGGAGGAAATCCTCAAGGAATGCTGAAGGACAGTGAGACTGTCAATATAGGCGTCCAAAAGGTTGGCATACTGAGATGGCGAGATTATGGAGGGAGTAAGTCTTATGTCGAGGTCGTTACAAATGGCAGCAGCTATGGGAAGGAGGAAGCAATTGTTCAGGTTAGAGAAGTAGGAAATAGGTGGCTGTATAAAAGCCTAGTTGTCAAACTCCACAAATTTTTCTCATTCCCAGCTTTGAAGGAGGAATGCAAGAAGAGAGGCTTGATGAAGGTGCAAGTCAGAGCAAAGGAATGAAGGATAGCAGTGTTATCATTTGAATCAGTTCAGGAATTGAAGAGTAGTAAGGAGAAGTGAAGAGGTGCACAGTGAAGAGATAAGTAATATATAGACCTAAACCTTCAACTGATGGTTTTGAAGTGCACATTTTGTTCATATAATGAAATTAAAATGAACCAAGCAATACATACCAAAACAAATGTACATTATTTATGTACATTTACGCACAGCAGTAAACAAATGAACATTATTTATGAAGAATGGATCACAGAAAAGTAACAGCAGTGCCAGATTTGCTGCACAGCCCCTAGTAACAGTTGAGTAAAATTAATCATGAATTCATGGCAACTTACTTCTTTTACTTTTGAAAAGACACGAAACTCACATTTTGCCAGTTCTTCTTCAACAATGAAACCAGAAAATTAACACTGAATTGCACAGTTGGAAAACAGCAACTCCCATGCAGAGAACCTTCTTCAGTTGGAATTTGACTGTCACTTTTGTCTCATTAACTTTAGACGCGACAGGTTCTTGATGCGTGACAAGGGTAGGAAACTTCCCTGCATTGGAAGAAATGGAACTCGTCAGATACGATCAATGGTAACTAACAAACTGAGACATAATAAGGAAGAACAAACATGAGCAACATACTCCCCAAAATACAACATTCCATAAATGACATCCCAAAACATGCAACTATACAATCACAATACACCCCAAAATCAGGTCATACACCTTTCATTGAGCCTAAATCTGCTCCAGCAGCATTCATGGAGTGTTGTCTTCCTAGTTTTTTTAATGGTTTGTGATCATGTCAAATATGAACAAAAGCAAGAACGAACATGAGCAACATACTCCCCTTACAAATGATCTCATCCACCATATTGGTTTAAAGTGGGTAACGGGCAGAACACTTTTCTTTGTCTTCATAATTGGCATCCTCTTGGTCCTTTGAAGGAAAGATTTGCAGATTGAGTTATTTATGATGTAGGCTCTCTAGCTTAGGCTAAGGTTGCTTCCATTATAGATGATGGGAGATGGAGATGGCCTGTGTGCCAGACCTGGGAATTAGATGACATTAAGGCTAATGTTCAGGGAAACCCAACTAATATGGAGGATAAAGCTATTTGGCTGGCATCCTCTGATGGGTGCTTCTCTATTCAATCTGCTTCGAATTTGTGGAGAACCCAGCACCCTAAGGTGCAGTGGGCTAAACTTCTTTGGCTCAAGCAATCACTTTCCCAGCCAGCATAGCAGATCCTCAAACATGGAGAGTTCAACTACAATCAAAGCAAAAGTGGGTATGCTCCCACGCTACCAATAAGGGTTCGATTCCCCTCCTGTTTACCTGGTTCAAACTTGGCGGTGGCCTACACCTAGCACAAATTCTCAGTCATTAGCCTTGACATTTATATGAAGTTGTGACTGCAGCCCCGCGCAATTTTGGGACACATAAATCTAATTATCATCCTGGAGAGAAGCATCTGCTGCTAGAGATGCTAGAGCAGAGACTACTACTCAAAATAAACAGAGGGCTGCAGTAGGACCTTCCACAACTTAAAGCATAGGTCAAATGCATATTTTAACATAACCTACCATAAAAATCTTGCCAGACAAAGCTGGCAGACACAATAATGCAGCTGAATAGGGGATCCATAAAGACCACAGAAATACCATCCCAGTTAATACAACTTGACACACAGATCGTGATAAGGCAACAGTAAGTAACTCGACAAACCGCTGCAACATGAAGACGACGACATGACTGACTTTCAGACACCCATACTGAGCAATTGCTGGACTGGACGACAACTCTGGACCTTCCCGACTGAGAGTAATAGCTGCAGCCGTGAGAGTTTGTGTGCATGTGATGTTCTGAACTGTATTAGAGCACCACACATAATTATGCAGCACCATTGACAGACCACTGGTTCTTCACATGAAGGCTGCATTTTCAGCTTTATGTACAGTTCTGGTTTCCTAAGCTATCCTTTGAAGGCTTGTTGACTAGAGCACCACACAGAATTTTACATAATAGTAATTATTAGTATAATTATTATTATACTAATATCAAAGGGAAAACCTCTCTCTCACTATTTGCATATGATGTCAGTAGATCCTCACACTTAAACCAATTCATTAGAAAATTCATAGATGGGAACAAATGTGATGTTTGCAAAAACACATTTACTACTTGGTGGGCAACTTAAAAGAAATGGAAGTTTGTAACCCTGCAAACGCAATTATCACAGATTAAACAAGCATGAAGCAATTAGTCTTAAGAACACATGATTTACTATAACTTGTGATTTACCATTGAGATAGTATATGGTTCGTAATTTCCATTATGGCTAGTATGTAGTAACAATATAAAGAACTTACATTCTATATAAGGGACCTAGCACCTAAGCATATCAGTGAAGCATGAAGCAGCCAAAGTGGACAAAGACAGCGGCGAACTGTCAAACTCAGCAAACAGAGACAGAGCAGATGTGCAAACCAGCACAAATTGTGGGAAAAGCAGCCAAACAGCACAGGTGTCCGACTGGAAAAACTGAACTGAGTATGAATTTGATCCTCAATTTGCTCTAACAGTTCATACAAAGTGTAGAGGAAATTAAAATTAGAAGGTTCAAATTACATGAAATTCAAGAGTAGGCATGAAATTCAAATTACAATTTCTTCAATATTCTTAATTGCCCTCATGACATCAACAAAACAAGCCAAACAAAGAAACAAACTGAGTTAAAATTCTAGGTCCGTATCTGCATCAAAATCACTTTCCATCTCATGTTCTTCGTCATCACCCGAGATTGTTAGGTCATCGTCGTCATCGCAGATGAAATCATTGTCCATAACACCCTCCGGTTGTACACGCTTATTGGACTGAGAAACTTCCATTGAAATAATTTGCGGTTCAATGTCATCCCGACGTAAAACAACAACATCATCAATAGGCTCAGTTGGTACAACAGTACTATTTTCATCATCTTGCAACACTTCATCAAATTCTGGCACATCCAACTCTGGCACATCCCAAATTCGTCGATGTTGAAACTTTTCTACGACTCGCCAATTCGGCCCTAACTTCGTATCAGGAACGTAGAAAACTTGTTGAACTTGGCCTGGGAACACAAAGGAGTCATCTTTATACCATCGACTTCTTACATCAACAGTTGTCACATGTGGTTCGACACGCAAAGTTCGAGTACTACCAGTGTTATACCATTCACATTGGAACAAAACAACCCGGTGTCCAAACAAATATGTCAGTTCCCACACTTTACAAAGGTAGCCGTAGAACTTGATCAACTGGCCTTGGTGGTCGCCTTCCACTACCAACCCACTATTTTGACATTTACGACGGTTATCACGGTCGATAGTATGGAATCGGACGCCATTACAAATGCATCCCGAATATGTATTGACTAATGCATTAGGTCCATTGGCTAATGCCCACATCTCATCGGTTGCTTCGGGTGAGTTTTCATTTCGCAACTGGTTCATCTACAGAAGAAAGTATGTCATGTCAATTCAAAGTTAGAATAATTCAACGTTAGGTCCACACTTTAGAGTAACACGTTACATAATCTTACGCGAGCTTTGAACCATTTAGGAAATTCTTTGCATTGTCGCGTTGCAATGTTGCATGAACTTCCATATTTTTGTTGCAACACGAGCTTGTGTTCCCTAGTTAATACGAAGTACATGATAAGTAATTACAATAATGAAGACTTTAAAAAATAAAAACCATGAAGGAAAGGTATGTTGCATATATGATGAAGAAGCATACTCTAGATATTCATCCACTTCCAAACTATTGTGTAGGACAAACCAATGAGCCAATTCACGGTCAGCTACGGACACATCAACAGCCCTGGGGAGTTGACCAAAAGGACGAAGAATTTGAGTGAAGATCGCCAACCCCGGGCCATTGGCACCCCCATCGTAGTTCCTTTCTTCCCGGTTGAACACCGTTTCAACTCCATGCAAATACATTGAACAAAACATCGTACACTCTTTGGATATGTAGGCCTCCGCAATGGATCCTTCTGGACGAGCTTTATTGCCCACAAATCCTTTAAGAAGTCCAAGCATCCTACACATAAACATCGGCGTGATCGTCAGTATGTTCATATTGAACTATAATTACAAGAAAAAATTACTGACTCGTTGTTATACCTCTCAATAGGATACATCCATCGAAATTGGACAGGCCCTCCAAGCCTAGCCTCGTAAGGCAAATGAATTGCCAAGTGGACCATCACATCAAAAAAAGCTGGAGGAAAAATCTTTTCAAGCTTACAAAGTATAAGTACGATTTGTTCTTGCAATTTCTCCAAATCAGTCACCCTCAAAGTCTTCGAGCACAACTGTTTAAAAAAAGTTCCAAACTCGAACAATGTGGTCCCAATCTCGGTAGGAAGGTATCCTCGCATCCCAGTGGGAAGAAGTCGTTGTAGAAGGACATGACAGTCATGACTCTTGAGGCCAACTAACTTACAACCATTCGCGGTGACACAATTGGATACATTTGCCGCATAACCATCAGGAAACTTAATTGATTTCAAGAAATCATAAAACCCTAATCGTTCTGTCGGGGACAATGTGTACGATGCCGGAGGCTTTAGGAAAGAGCCATTCGCATGCCTTATCAAGTGTAAGTCCTTTCGTATTCGCATGTCCTCTAGATCCAAACGTGCTTTGTCGGTGTCCTTGTTCTTGCCATCAATGCTCAATAGTGTCCCAAGCAGATTGTCACATATATTCTTCTCTATGTGCATGACATCAAGGTTATGTCGAAGCTTAAGTGTTTTCCAATAGGGTAGGTCGAAAAGAATGCTTTTTTTTGTCCAGTTCGGAGTTGGATTTTCAGTCCTTTGTCTTTTTTGGTTGGTTGGATGCTTTCCATATGGCCTGTACGTACCCAAATTAACTTGCTCCAGTATTTGTTCTCCCGATAACTCGACAGGTTTGGACCGATTCTCAATGTCACCGTTGAATAGCTTACTTCTACGCCAATTATGGTTCTCAGGTAAGTACCGCCGAGCACCCATAAACCCTATCTTATTGCGCAAACGCTGAGATGATGCATCCACGTTACAATTAGGGCAGGCCAAGTAACCTTTTGTACTCCAACCAGACAACGAACCATATGCAGGGAAATCATTGATGGTCCACATGACTGCTGCATGCATTGTAAATATTTGGCCGGTAGAGGCATCATATGTGTCCACACCATGCTGCCACAGATTAGTTAACTCTTCTACTAATGGTTGCAAGTAAACATCGATGTCCCTGCCGGGTGCGGATCGTCCGGGAATAAGCAATGACATCATGAGAAATGGATCTTTCATACACTTCCATGGGGGTAGATTGTAAGGCATTAAGATTACGGGCCACATGCTGTACGATGTACTCATATGTCCGAATGGATTGAAACCATCCGTCGCAAGCCCTAGCCGTACATTCCGAGGATCCGCAGAGAACGTAGGATGCAACCTATCAAAGTCCTTCCATGCCTCACCATCAGCTGGATGTCGCAGTACTCCATCATCCACACGCTTATCTTTGTGCCATCTCATATCTACAGCTGTTTTTTTCGACATGTAAAATCTCTTCAACCTCGGTGTCAAAGGAAAGTACCTCAGTATTTTCTGTGGAATTTTTGTACCCGTCTTGTCGTTCAACTTGTATCTAGACTCCGTACATGTAGAACAATTCTCCAATGTGGCGTTGTCCTTCCAAAATAAAGTACAATCATTCTTGCATGCATGAATGGGCTCATATCCCAAACCCAACTCACGTAAGAACTTTTTCGCTTCATAAAGGGTCCATGGAACATTTTCATGACACTTTGGGAGAATGTCTTTGAAAACTTGCATAACCATATCGAAAGATTTGTTGCTCCATTTATTGTACACCTTCACGTGAAGCATCTTAATTACGAAGGACAAGATGGAAAACTTTTCACACTCTGGATATACTTTACGTTGAGCATCATCGAACAACTTCATGAACTTAAACAAATTGTGCCTCTCCGAACTAGTACGTTCTCCGTCGATAGGATCATCCATGAGACCACTCATGTAAATCTCTTGTAACATGGTTGGAAGTTCATCCACATTTTCGTGATTGGTTGTCATTCCAGCTCGGTCGGTTTGAGTGTCATCGTTTCGCATAGTAGGATGACCACGAAATAGGGGGACACGTTCCCCGTGGTGGACCCAAGTGCGATAAGAACATGCGATTCCTCTTCGAAGCAAGTGCAACCGTACAACATGTCGAGGTAATTTCGTGCCGTTCAAGCAATCAACACAAGGACAACGGATTTCATCCTGCGGCCCTAAATTCTTCGTAGCGAACTCCAAAAATGACTGAACACCTTGTACATACTCTTTGCTTTTTAGCCTATCTGTTATCATCATCCAACTCTTGTCCATTCTTGGAACAGTACACATCAAGCGAAGATGAACCTGGGAATCGACAGGGAATTGGAAAAATACTCTGTAATGGAAGAGAGCTTAAGTAAGTTTAGCAAATTGATTAGCATTGCTTTTTGAAGTGAAGAAAATAGTAATAACAGATCGGTCTCATGGATGATCATAAGAAATCATTAATCTTTTTCAAATTTTCTGCTCACTTTAGCTTTTTAAAATCTGTGGCTCCTTTTCTCTGGAAGCTTGTCAAATGTAACCTTTTATCCCTTTCAGACAAACCAAATGTACACAACTTTAATCTGAACCATCAAGATTTTTCTTTAAAGAAACAATAATGCACTAATGTCAAGTACGTTTGAGGTGTATCTTGCAAAAAGAAGGCTTGAACCCTTGATACATTTAGATAGGAACACCAACAATGGCCACTGTCACTCTCTTCTCATTATAAAATGGGTTTATTTATTATGGCATAGCTCATATTCTCAATTTAGATTGCCACAAAAAAATTACAAAAAGAGAAAAAACAACATATTTCATCAATCTCATAAACACTTTGTCTTTAACTTTGAAAACTCTTTGTCACATTTTTTCAAAACATTTTGACTTTGATTTTGATATGAAACAATATGTCAACAACTAGAGTTTAGCATTTTTCACTCTAATTTTGACATTAAACAATATCACAAGAGCACTCAAGAAGTAGAGATGGCCCAAGCCTATTGAGGGCCTAGACAAATGAAATGTAGTTAGAATATGGTTTGGTGCCTTACATTGGCCATTGCCATTCTATTATTGTTCCCATTCTATAGTAAGATAGTGCAACTTCTTGTGCAACTTAGATTGTGAAGTTAGGTGCTTCCAGAATCAACGGTATGGTTGAAAGGGTACAGATATCTCGGGAGATCCGAGAGATTTTTTGTCATCTGTTTTCAACAAATTATGAGTGAAAGGACGACCATGTTCTGTAATCGTCATATTGACCAGATTATCGTCGATTGTTTCTATGGAGTTCCAAAGGTTTGCAGTGCAAAAATGTGAGAGTAATTAGGATATTGAGTAATCACACTTTGTAATCCTAATATCTTATGTGACGGCCACATATTTCTAAACTAAAATTGACTTTTAAAGAAATAATTTTCAACTATAGAAATGGACGACAGTGTAAACCTCAAGTTTTTCGTAGTGTGTTTCTTGATTGGTCATCAACACGCCGTGATGGGGTATGTGTTCATAATGTATATGTTTCTCCGTTGCGGTCATCAAAGGTAGTTCCATATTTTTTGAACTATCTTTGTCTTACTCTTCTTGAAATGTGTAGAGAGAAGTACTGAAATATCTGAGTTTTAAGTCAGACAATAATCTAAGGGTCATGAAGAGTATAGACTACAAAAACAAACGAATGTGGATGTGTCTAATTGTTTGAAGAGGAGAATGCAAATAGTTTATAATGTTAAACTTGCAATTCTTTAAGGTCCAAGAAATATATATCGAATTGAGGTGTTCCAAATAACAACTACCTAACCCATTGAGATGCGGAGCTGGAGTATATCACTTGTCTTTCGTCTGTTGAATAAAGTGGTCAGGGGCTTATTCTGAAGTGTTTTGGTGGATAGGAATTGGGATAGATGATCTCATACTATGATCATCAGGCTTATTCTCAACTGATTTGGTGGTTACGATTCGAGTTAGGGGAGAGCAAGGTTGAATTTGGTTTGGTTTTGAAGTAAACTAACATCGAATAATTAGCTATGGTTTTATGAAATTTGGAATGAAACTGAATCTTGAAAATATTGAAAGTTTTCAACCAAACTATGAAAATGAGATTAAATTCTGTAATTTGGAACTACGATTTCTATAAATATATTTACATAAATGGAACTAAAATTCAAATAAAAATCATAACTATAAAGTCATGGACCTAACTGTCAATAATTAGGATTGAATCGAACCGATTTGTGGTTTTTAAAAAAAAAACAATTTCTTTTACTTAATTCGAATTTGAGTCACACCATCGGAACGTTTGAAACATGTTTGATACAAAAAACAGAGGCACATTTATAATGATAAGACTAACTCAGGAAAAGCATCCAAAATCAACAAGTGTTCAAAAAACAGATGCACATTTCGAACATTTTCGATACAAAAAAAAGAGGCACATTTCGAACATTTTCGATACAAAAAAAAGAGGCACATTTCGAACATTTTCGATACAAAAAACAGAGGCACAGTTATAATGATAAGAGTAAATCAGGAAAAGCATCCAAAATCAACAAGTGTGTTAAAAAAACAGAGGCACATTTCGAACCGATTTGGAACATTTCTCCAAAACGGAGGCACATTTAAACAATACAAAAAGAATCCAAATCCAAAATCAAAATGGACAATCTGCAATGTCAACCACACCCATTCACGAAGTCAGAAAAGCCCTAAAAATTTGTGTACGAAATAAATGGAAAATGAAAGGACAAAAACATGTCAAACCCTAAAAGTAATCGTCAGAGAAGGGGATGGGAGAGACATCGACAACCAGATAGAACCAGCTCGACAGAGAGGGAGAGAGACGACAGAAACATACCTGCGATGGTGATGATCGCCGATTTGCAGTGGTGCTGGTGGCGAGCGCCGGTGGCCTGCGATGGTGATGCTCGCAGGTGGTGAGCGACGGGTTTGGTAGGGACGGGTTTGGTATGTTGATGTCGGTGTGTGAGAGGGAGACAAAAGAGAACAAAACACTGTGTGCAATATATATGTACTGGGCGCGAAAATTATTTATTTTCCCTCTAAAAAAAAAATTCGAACTTTTAGCGACTAAACGACAATTTGTCGCCAAAATGCATGTTTGGCGACAAGAAATTGGTCGGCTAAAGATTACTTTTTGGCTACTAAATTCAAATATTCGTCGCCAATACTGAATATACAACGACTAATACAGATTTGGTCGTCAAAAAGTGATAACAAAAATACCCTTTTTTTGGCGACAAAAATGCTTAGTCGCCAAATTAAACCATACGGCGACAAAATAAAATATTGGTAGCCTAAGTGGGTAACAACAGCGACTAAATGGAAAGTTGGTCGCCAATGATACTATATGGCGACGAAAATACGTTAGTCGGCAAAAGATTTCAATGAATGCCGACCGAAGCCGATATTTGGTCGATGAATGTGGTATTTTTGGCGACTAAAATTGGTTTGGTCGCCAATTTTAGTCGCCAAACATGCATTTTGTTGTAGTGATTGTCAACCATGTGAACACAACAATCCTATCCCTATTAAGTCCACAATTACGCAACTCTATTGTTTTCTTCTTGTAGACTATCAAAATCATCTTTCTTCTCAAATGTGCGGTTGGAGTATTTGCAAGATTATATCAATTTCTTAACGTTGTACTAGTATTCAACAAATGCACCTATAAAATATGCGCAAGACACTTATTCACTTTATCAAAGTACCAAGCATGTTTGACAAAATTTCTTTTGTTTCGTATAGTTATGATTAAAAAATAATAATAATAAAAATAATAAGCCAGTTTATTAGTTAAAAATCTTTTTTTTATTAAAAATTTAAAAATAAAAATAAAAATCTTCTAGAATAAAAATTTTGGCCTAGTTTGGTAGAACTGTGGGAAAGTGATTATAACTTATAGCCTAACAGCTTATAGCTTATAACTGTGAACATAAGCTGATTTTTGACTTATAAATTAAGCTTCTCCTCCCCTACTCAAAGAATAAGTTGATTTTTGACTTACAAAAAGCTATGAACTGTATTATTAAGCTGAACTAAACACATCAAAATAACTTAAATTAAGTTAAAAACTGAAATAAATTGAAAATAAATCTTACCGAATAGGGCCTTTGATTGTTTCACTTGCCACTAGTAGCCATGAAAAGTTGCACATCAACATTAATATCAATGCCTAGGCGGTCACTCAATTGAACTAAAATACATTGCCAAATCTTTGACGATCCTAGCCATGACCCACATAAATAAGTTGTATCAATTGAATGATTACTATTTTAATTATTGATGTTTTTCTTATTTCAATGTATTTAGAAAAAATATCATTTCAATTGAATTTAAGGAAAATAATTTCATATTAATGAAATTTTTTAATTTTTTGCTATATTAAAAAATAACCTCATGAACTTTTTCACGAGATTAATTTTGTGATTGTTGACCTTGTTGTATAGCTATAATTAGGTGTTGTTACTTTCTTGCATGAGATGCATTTAGTTAAGATCATCAATGGTTACTCAAATATTTCATCAAGTTTGAATTTGAAAAAAAATGACTTATTTTTTCTACTTCAATAGTTTCATCAAATATGTATCAAATTGAGAATTTTACTTTTCTTTCATCAAACTAAGGACCAATGTTCCTTTTATCAAATCACTGTTCATTGTCATTGCCAGATGTCCCCTCGAATGTCCTCCTGGTCATCCTCCTAAATGACCACCTGAAGGCAAAAAATTGTGAAAAAATTACATTACCCAGTTGTTGCCCGGTCGACCAGTAGTTTGATGAAACTTCAAAACCATCCGTTGGAGTATTTGATATCAAATGAAAACTTTTATTCAAATGTTTGCTCAAATTTGATAAAAAAATTGATGCATCATCAAAGATGCTATAACTAATATAAATAAAAAAAAAAAAAAAAAAAAAACCTCATTTAGTTACAACTTATAAGTACAAAATAACTCACTAACAAATAAGTCGATGTTGAAATAAGTCATGTTATATTCTAACTTTTCAATTTTTATTTATTTTATATTTTTAGTTTTTTGTTAACATTTTTTTAGAAGTTTTTTTTTTTTTGGATTTTTTTTTGCCTATTTTCGTTCCTAGTAATTTATTTTAATTTTTGAGCCAATCTACATTGACGACTTTAAAATTAAAAAAAATATATTACAAATTTTAAAAAATTATATTAAAGTAAGCCAAAAAATAAGTCATCTTTTTACGACAAATGACAAAACAACTTTATAACTTATTGGATTAAAAAAAAAAAATCTAAATAAGCTACTTATAAGCCTTGGTCAAAAGAGACCATAATTGAATATCTAATTTAGTATAATTTTCATAATATTTATAAATTCATAATAATCAACTCAAAAAAAATGAAAATTGGTAAAGTTCAATAATGGGCTCATTATTCTTCTTCTTCTCTCTTTTTTTTCTTTCCTTTTTTTTTCATCAATCGATGCGAGAGTAATTACAAGTAAGAAAAATATTTATATCATTAATGCTGTGTTTGGTTGGGAAATTTGGATAGGGATTTGAAAAGGGAAAGGGAAAAGATGTATAAAACTAGGTGAAATATAGGCATGTTTTATTCACATTTCACCTACCTTTTCCATTTCCCTTTCCAAATCCCTTTTCAAATCCTCCAACCAAACACAGCATAAATAGACTACTAACCCATAATAATTAAAAAGTCAACAAAGCTTAACACAACCAATATACCAAGCCCTACCGGCAAAATAAACTATCACAACAACCTCCACAATGGAGAGAAATAAACAACTTTTACAAAGAGTATCAAACTCCTTTCCATAGGAGTTGAATCTGAGATCTCACACCACAAAGAGTATTACAAATCATTGGGCCAATAATGGGCTCATTCAATACATTTAAATTTTATTTTATTTTAGCCTAAATCTCAACTAAATTTAGGATTAATTACTCACAGGTCATGTTATAAGAACCTATACACCATTAAGTCCCACAAGTGTTTGTATATATTAAAAAATCTTACTAGTTGGACTTAAAAACTTTTTGTGACAATTTTATGAATCTTTCGCTAAACTTACAATTAGTGATGATTTTCTAAATCTATCACTAAAAAATGACAATTAGTAATGTTTTTTTATGACGAATTTTTCAAACTGTCGCTAAAAATTAATAATTAGTGACACTTTTTATAAAAACGCTGCTAAAATGATAAAAAAAATAAAAATAGAAATTCGTGATAACAATTAGAAGTGAACAGGATTTTTTTGATGTATCAAAAAATCAAGAAACTTGTTGGTGTGCAACAATCTTTCTAACAAGACTTTTTAGTCGGTTCTTCCTAAATTTAAAATTATATTATTTAAGCATTAAAAAAATTTTTGGATTAGGCTTGGGTTGGGCCGTCCAAGTAGCACATCTAATGTATATACAGTAGGATTGCCTTGTATTAAACAAAAGCCACTGTTTTGGTTCAAGATGGTGTACATGAAATGGGCTGTGCTGTGTAATAGTGAACAAAAATTGGCCCACTGTAAATAATGTCTAGCTGGCCCAATATTGAAATAAACCCACTTTCCAATTTATTTCATTGAAGCCCTCTACAGCTAAAATAAAAATAAACAGGATAAATTCCATTAACCTCACTCAAGGTTTATAGAAAATACAGCAAGTTCATAATTTTAATATAATTATATTGAATTTGTTGAGATTTTAATTTAGATATTATTTAGTTTTTTTATTAATAATTTATTAGTTATATGGATGAAAAAATAATATTGCTATATTTTTTACACAAAAATATATATATATATATATTATATTATTTATTTTTATATTTTCACACCATCTGAACCTATCCACTCTTTCGTCTGGATGGGATGATTTGGTGAAAAATAATAAGAAATGATGAGGAAGTAAACTCTTTTCTCATGTTTGGTCTATAAGTTGAGTGAGAAATAATGGTGTTTGCGAAGTCTTGAATTTGGGTTTTTTCTTTTTTTTTCACAAAAAGACAAACTTTTTGCAAAATCAAAAAAAACACATCCAAACAAAATATCACATCCAATTCTATAATCATTTTACTTTTTCTCTCACAAACATCACATTCAACCACAAAAAAATCCAACTATTTTCCCGAGATCACAAACATCACATCCAATCCTATTAACTTTTTGAGGCTACGCCTGCGAATTCTACTTGAGATTTACATGATCCACATGGAGTAGATGCTTTGCATAACTTCCGAAATTACTCGAGATGTGTATAAACTAGCTCAAACACCATTCATCAAAAAAAATTGAATGAGAAATTGTGAGAAAATAATTCTCTTACTAAGCTTATTTAAATTCCCACAAAAAATGGTAAGATTTTGTGAAAAAAATTGAATAGTTATAAAATATTTATAATATCAAAATTGCAGCTTAGAATATAAAAGAAGATAAAAAAATCTCAATTATATCCGTCTCTACCATTGAATAGCCCATTTCGTGTAAATCATATCCACGCACAAATCTCCCTCCCAATAAGGTTTGGTAGTGTTTGGTTCTCTTTTCAAAACATGATTTGGAACAAAAAAAAATTTAAATCCTTTTTAAAATTCATAATCAAACAAAATTTTAAAATTCTTTTTCAAAAACATATTTAAAAAAACTTATACCCAAACAAGTTTTCAAAATTATATTTAAAAATAAAAAAATTATTTTGTTCTTTTAAAATATTTTTTATTTTTTTAATTGTTTTTCAAAAAAAACATTTTTTTTATTTTTGTAAAAAAAATTATTTTTTTGAAAAAAATATTTTATTATTTTTTTAAATATTGATTAAATAATTTGTTATGATTTAGATGTATATGAGCGGTCCAATTTTTTTAAAATTAAAATAAAAAAAGAAATTAAATATTTAAAAAAATAAAAATATATTAAATAAATTTAAAACAATATTTGGAAATATTTAAAATAAAAAAAATAAATTAAATAATATTATTATGAATGAAAATATTTTAATTTTTTAAATTACTAAATATTTAAAATATTTTTAAAAAATAAAAAAAATATTTATTTGTTTTTAAAATAACTTTTGTGGAAATTTTTTAAAAAAAAAATTTAAATCCTTTTTAAAATTCATAATCAAACAAAATTTTAAAATTCTTTTTCAAAAACATATTTAAAAAAACTTATACCCAAACAAGTTTTCAAAATTATATTTAAAAATAAAAAAATTATTTTGTTCTTTTAAAATATTTTTTATTTTTTTAATTGTTTTTCAAAAAAAACATTTTTTTTTATTTTTGTAAAAAAAATTATTTTTTTGAAAAAAATATTTTATTATTTTTTTAAATATTGATTAAATAATTTGTTATGATTTAGATGTATATGAGCGGTCCAATTTTTTTAAAATTAAAATAAAAAAAGAAATTAAATATTTAAAAAAATAAAAATATATTAAATAAATTTAAAACAATATTTGGAAATATTTAAAATAAAAAAAATAAATTAAATAATATTATTATGAATGAAAATATTTTAATTTTTTAAATTACTAAATATTTAAAATATTTTTAAAAAATAAAAAAAAATATTTATTTGTTTTTAAAATAACTTTTGTGGAAATTTTTTTAAGTAATTTTAAAAAATAAAAAAAATTATTTTGTTTGAAAATTAAAAATAAATGAATAAATATTTTTATAAAAATATTAAATAAAAAAATTAGTTTCAAAACTTTTTTTAAAACTTATAACTAAACAAAATTTGTCTTTTCCAAAATTTATTTAAAAATTTTATTTTTTAAATATAATTCAAAATTAAAAACTTATTTTAAAAGGCAAATTACACTAACGGTCCTTATAGTTTGGGACTCATGTTACTTTGGTCTCTAACTTTTCAATTATGACACATTTGATCTTGAATTTTGAATTTTGTTCCAAATAAGGATAATTAAAAATATCATTACTTAATTCGAAGGACAAAATTGTTAATTTGATAAAATATAAACTAATTTGATAAAAATAAATATCAAAAAATATTTTTAAATTTTTAAAAATTATTTTTACCCACCAAAAATAAAATTATGTAAAACTGATAATTTTTTGAGTTAATTATCTAAAATTCCTATTTACAAATGTCATGGTAGCTTAGGTCTTATCTAAAATTTTTTGAACCAATAAGTCCTATTTAGTAAAACTGATAATATTATCAGTTTTTCTTAATTTTTAAAATTAAGAATATTATCAAATTTGTATAATAATGTTTCAGATAAATGTTTCACTAACTGATAAAAAAAAAACATGAGATTAAATATTTTGACCTTTTTACTTATTGATTTGATTCAACTATCCAATAAAACCGAGCAAATAATCAATTTTTTTTTTATAATTTTAAAACTGAGAATATATTTATTTTTTCAATTTTACACATTAATGTTTCATTATCATGCTCCTTTATAGATACAAAATTTTCAATTTTGTACAAAAAAATAATTTAGTATTTTCAATTTTTTTCAAAAAAAACTTTAATTTTTTTTTTTGCACATAATTTTTTTTTTTTTTTTTTCAATTTGAAAGTTGATGTTTTAAAGTTTTGAAATCAAAATAAATGTCAAATCATCATATTCCTTTATAGATAATCAGAAATGATGAATAATCATTACTTAAAAATAATTATGATTATTAAAAATTTAATGGGATTAATGGAGTATAAGTTAATAAATTAGAACTTGCGTGTAAATATCCTTATTTTTTATCAAATTAATTTTTATTATATATTTAGATGATTATTATATAATTGGTAATTGTTAAGATTTTAATATATAATTGATATATTTAATATATTAAATATTTTAAATTTTAAATTTCTTAATTTAATAAATTCGTTTAATAATAATATCAAAATTATTACCATATTTGATTTTTTAAAAAATAAAAATTAATTTAATGAAAACACAAATCGATGCTTTGCTTTTTCTCTCATTCATAGTAAAAAAAAAAGGGCCATTTCTTTTATTTTTCTCACCCTTCAATCCAAACGGCGTGTTACGAATCGTTTATCGACGATCGAGTCTGTGTTTGTGTGTTTGAAAGTATTGAAATTTCTCACACGGCACTGACTGCCAAACTCGCAAGGTTCTTTCTCTTTATGCTCTATTTGTTTTGGGTTTTAATTTGTATTGATCAATTAATGTAATAGTTTTAGTGTGTGTGTGTATATATATATATATATGTGAAAACATTGTTTGATTAATACAATATTGAGTAAATTTAACTTGTGATTAAATTATGAGATGGGTTTTTATACTTGGAGTCATATTTTCAACTTAAAAATTGCAGATTGATGATCTCAACTAACTATCAAGCATTGCCCATTTGCAGAGGTAATATAAATCTTTACTGGGGTTTGCTGCTTATATATATTTATTGTGATTAATCTTCTCTCATCAGTGAAGACTCATTAAAAAAAAAATAAATAAAAAACTTAATTTGCTTCAAATTTATTTTAAATTTAATGTTTTTTATGATTTAGCTATGTTGGTATTTTGCTGACTATTTGGGAAAAATTCCGGATTAATCATCGGAATAGTTGATTTCGTTGATGGGTTGTGTCCCTCTGAGGCTTTTTCAAGAACACTGCATATACCCCCTTTTTTTTTTTTGAGGGGGGGGGGGGGGGGGGGGGGGGGGGGGGGGGGTTATGATTTTCTTTTTGATTGTTGAAGAATGTATGTTTGAGTTAATTACCCAGAGCCTTTTTTGATTGATATAAGTTTGTGCATTTACACTTCTGTGTGACGTACATATAAAAGCATCCAAACCTGCCATATTTTTGTAATGCTGCTGCTCAAATTCATTGTTAATTTGAATTATCACATTGATAATTCAACACAATCAATTTGTTTTTTCAATATAAAGTAAATATAATTGCATAACAGTGAAGGTTATCACTAAGTGAGAACAGCCAAAATGAGTATCTAAATTATTTCTTGTCATTGCTAAGAGGAATAAAATTGGGAATGAGCACACCCCCCTATGATAAGATAGAAATTGCAGAGGTTAGTGAAAACTGTAACCAACATCGGGCGGCTGATCATTTTTTTCTTTTTCTTTTTTTGGGTGCTTCACTAATTCATATTGTCGGACACAAGCATAGTCCATAGACTACGAAAGAATTGAGGGGAGACTCCAAAAGCAGGTTTGTATGAATAAACTCGGGTTTTATCTCAAGCACAACCATCCTTTTCAGCTGAAGAAACTGATGATAACCAAGTTTTTTCATAGCCAATTCTTGTGAACCTTAAACTAAATAAATAAATTGGAACCCGCTTAATTGTGAGATGTTGACAGAAATTTGACGAATGAAATTATTAAACAAAATGCTCAATCTGCTAGCCTTCTGAGTCCCTAATACTATTTCCTTGAAGCAATGTTTGATTTCATATTGTCCTAGAGTCCTAATTTTGGAAGAGACTTCTCAAGAATAAAGATAATCCTAAAAATTGGATCAGATGCCAAGTCAAAATAAATTAAATAAATCTACAAAACCTGTAGCTCAGTTGTATTTATGCTGTCAAAAAAAGGAGTCTGTTTCTGTAGATATGTAGAACAACTTTGGAAGCTTGTCTGTCAAGCTCAGGAGTCTTTTGTTGATGCAGTACAGTTTTGTTCTTTGTTATATTTGTTATATATAACGCTTTCACCCCTTGCTGCTGAAGTAGAGCGTAAAATAATGTTTTATCGGAGACATACGAGTTCCAAAATTTTAAAGCTATCTATCAAGCTCATTTCCTGGATTGATGTAGTACATTTTATTTTTGATATTTATATATTTCACCAAACTTTCACTTCCAGCTGCTGGCCTAGTGCCTAAAGTAAATAATTGGTTGGAATTTCTGTTAGTTTAACACTCGGGTTCTGTAAGATCTGTTTTCTTTTCTTTTTTTGTTTCTCCCATCTTTTTTTTTTTTTTTGGGGGGGGGGGGGGGGGGGGTTTGTACAATGAACTGTAAGCTCTCCCAAAACTATTTTTACTTGCCACAAATAGCTCTGCTGACTGTGTTGAAGACTCGAAAATCAAACTGTCTTATCACTAGTCAGTAGTGACCCACCATTCGTCATGTTTGGAAACAGGAATTGTTGGTGTCAATATATATAATATATAAATTTACATCCAGTGTTGACACTGAATTGATTCTTTACCTATGCTCTTCCTCCGTCTTTCCTTCTTCACCAAAGAAGAAGAATTATGGGAGAAGTATATCATTGACACATAACAACGCTGCTTTGACCTAAAACATCAAATGGTTATTGACTCTGGCAAGAATGTGTGAGCATCGGGGACAGTATTCTTTAACATCAGCACATGACCACCCAGCAGTGGTGGGAACCTCTTGCACTGACACTGCCCGTTTACTTGCTTTTACTTTATTATTTTGAACTTATAAGGCTACCTAAAACTTATGATTTTTGACCTTGTAAGACTACTTATGATTTTTTTGGCATTGTCTTCCGTCTCTACGTGAACAACCATCTGAGGACTTGTCTCTACGTATGCATTTTGTTTGCTATTTCTAGTCTCTGACCAGTTCCAAGTTCTTCTCTGCTCTTGTATTTGTTCCCTGCTGATTTCTTTACACCCTAAAATTTACAATCATGTACGGGTTGATTACTTGAATTTAAAGATTAATGAGAAGCTAACCTTTAAATCCAGATAGAGGACCAATGGAAAGAAGTTTTGGACCTCAGAAAGAACCAATCCATAATCTTTTGTCCTGGATATTAAGATTCTTAGGTTTTCCGATCAAATAAATAAATAAATAAGATTTTAATATGGAAATTGCTTGCCATTATTCACTGAATAAATGATGGTTTATTGTAATGCAATTTACTAATATTTTCTACTATTGAGCTGTACGAAAGACCAAGGGATTGGCGTAGTGGATGCAATACTCACTTATTAGGCATGATGTCTGGGTTAAGTCTTACCGTTGCGCTATGTAACTTTCCCCTGTTCCCTCCTACCGATTGTCCAAAAAAAAAGAAAAAACTCTGTAAGAAAATGTATTTTTGTGACCAGATGATGAATATTTGTGTGTGCATGAATGTGCTATCTAATGATGTTATGGATTGGGCACCAATAGGACTATTTAGAATGTTATTGTACTAAAAGTAGCAATGGCTTCACGTACCTCTATGTCTATAGAAGACCCTTCAAGATGATGCAGTGGATGTATGCAAGCCTCCCATGCAAAGCATCTTGCCCAGATGAGTATTTCAAGCAACATTGGAAGAACCAATCCAATAACTTCAGAAAGGAAATTTGCGGCTTTCCCAGATGAATTTGTGGAATACTCATTTGAGCAAGAGGCCTTGCCAGGAGAGGAATTGAACAGTTCTTTTCTTTTCTCTGCTGGGAAAGTAGAAGGGCTGCGGATTTAAAAATATCTATTTGCTTGTGTGTCTATAGCTACCAAAGACTATATGTTACCATGAGAGTTGGTTGTACCAGCCTTGCTTTAAGGACTCTTGGGCTGTTAGATGTAGTCTGTTATTCTTTTCATTATGTGATTAAGTATTCTGGCTTGTTAGTTGAACACATTTAAGGGGTTGTTTGGGGTATCCTAAATAAGTGCACTTTTTGTCTTTTTGAACAAAAAAATTGAGGAAGAAAATATAGATGTTTGGGTTAACTTTTTGACTTTTTATGAAAAAATATATAATAAAAAATTGTAAAAATTGGTTTGTAGGGAAAAATTCGGATTGGGAGTTGTGCAGCCATAATTGTTGACTTTTGTGAATAGTGTTAACTTTTTAACTTTTTGAGTAATTTTTTGGCTTTTTGGCTTTTTTGCAATATGCCAAACTTGACCTTAGTCTAGGAGAATGAATATTTCCACAATTTGTCACAAGCTAAGAAGTATGGACACATGACAAAACACAGATATGCAGATGTTTGGTTTGTGTTTGAGAGATGTGTTTTAAAGATAAAAAGTACGAAAAGTTGTTTGGTTTGCTTTTTTTCAAAAGATGTTTTGAAAAATTATTTTGAGAGAGAATTTTGGAAAAAGTGATTGATTTGATGTGTGTGAGAGAAAGATTTGTTTGGAAAACTTGTTTGGTTTACAAGTTTTGAGAAATTTTTTTGGGAAAATTTGTTTGGTTTGATTACTTTTAAAAACTTATTTGTAGAAAAAATTTCCCAAAATTTTTTCAGAAATACAAACCAAACGAACCCATAAATTTTCGAAATTTGCAAGGCATGGCATGGCTTATTGGAAGCTAAGATGGCAATTGCATGCCCAACACGTGTTTGTGCTTGTGCTTCATGGATTGCAACTTTACTCCAATGCATTAAACTAAGTAATTTAGATAATGGTTGTACTTCGTTGAGTTCATTGTTTGTACTACACTTAAGGTTAGTACTACCCTTAAAATTAGTACTACCCATGCTTTGGAGGAAAATAATGGGTTTAATAAAATGGGTTTGTTGAAAATCCTATTTATATGGTTAATTTCTCTTTTCTTGCACTCTCATGTCTCTGAAGATACTATGAAAACTATCTAATCCCATGGTTCATTGGATCATAATAAGTTTGGTTTTTGTTTGTGCAGATAACAGATACGTGTTTTCCAAAAAATGAAAATGTAAAACAGAAAATTGAAACACAACCTAATTGACTAATATCCCTGATTGATGCTTTCATTTTTTGTAATGTCATTGTGCATTGATGCAGGTTATGGAAGTTGACAATCTGATCTGACTATGCACAGTTCAAAGCATTCAATTGCATCCAACGGACACCGCAATTCATTTACTGAGTACTCCTTAATCTCCATGTCCATTTTTCTTCTTAATTTGGGTTCCATATTCTTCTTACCCAAAAAATTTATTGTGATACCATCTGACTTCCAGCTTTGCTAGGAGCTACCCACCTTTCAAAGATCCCATTTTATTGGATTCCATATGACTTTCTGCATTTCTTTCCTGACTTGTCAAACTAATCTTACAGGTAGTTGCATAGTTGGTTACAGTGTTCTGTTCTCCGTAATTTGTTGAAGATTTGATTAAATAGGAGTAGGATTTCAATAATTTGCTCTTACTTCAATCTCTTGAATGTCAATCATGCATATATTCATACCATGGATTAAATCATGGCATTGCATTACTGTCGTAATGCAATGGTATTGGGATGCCCTAGAAAACACTAAAAAATCATTGATAAGCATGTTCTGATCTGACTCTATTTATCACAATTTGAATATTTGTAGTTTTATGATTAGTATTGTAACACCTAAACATAGGTCTTCAATACAATAGCTGGAATTATTGTTGTTTATTTATTTGGTGAGAGAGAGAGTTGACTTCCATATAAATAATCCAAAGAGTTGTATATGATTTAGTTTTGTCCAAGTCTAGTCATCTCCATCTAGGGCAGGTCTATTATCACCTAACACAGAAAGATACCATACTTGTATATGTATATCTTATCATGATTGATCAAATTTTTGATTTGGTATGTTATTTGGTTGGCTTGGAATTGGAACCTTGAGGAAAATGGGAAAAAATAAATTGAAAATATTTGGAAACAAAAACTAAAACCTATATAAATATTAATACATTCACAATAATTAAATAGTTGATTATGTTGACATCAATAAATATTGGAAACTCATAAAAATAAATTAAAGAAGGTATAAAGGCTTAGTTGGGGAAGAGGTTTATCACTATAAGAAAAAAATATAAGAAAAAAGTTAAATTGCAGTAGTAGTAGGGATGAAAGATGATGTGGATCATCACCATTATGATCTCCATTACATTATCAATGGTTGTGAAAGATTCCCATCAACATATTTGTATTTCAAATTAAAAAATAGCTAACGAAGATTTTAAAATTCAATATAATATACGGTTGATTTTATGCTATGAAGCATAATAATCTCATGCATTGTGATGGAGAAGCATAATAATCTTATGCTATGAAGCATAAAATCAATATAATATACAGTTAAATTTTTAAAGACTTCATAATCTTATGCCTTGTGATGGAGATGATCTAAATCTAAAAGATATATTATATGCTATGAAGCATGGGTACTTCAACAAACATGCCGTTGTGAGAATACTATATGGAGATACACTAATATTCTCACAGACGTACCTATTTACCAGCATATGGTATTTCGTATGGTACTTCTGCATACGTACTGTGTACATGAAATACATATCTAAATTTTTTCTTTTTAATTTTTGATGTATCTAAACATACCTAGTATATTATCTAAGTCGTACTGTATCTTAGTTAAAACAATATTTTCTTCTACTATAGAGATAAAACTCATTTCACTAGATTTTTTTTTTATTTTTAGTTTTATACGCAGCATGATTTTAATTGTAAGTTATTTAATATATTTACGTGTAATTTTAGTTTATGCTTGTACTTTTGGCATTAAATGTTAATGGTAACAAATTAAACCGTTTAATCAATTTTTGCATTATTTCAAATTAAAAATAAGTATTTTTTTACAAACATACCAAGCCGTATCTGGACCTTACGTTTTTTGGATTTACTATATTAACGTACCCATATTAGTACCAATACTAGTACAAATACAAGTATTCGCACCCGTATCCGTACCTATGCTTCATAAATTATATGACTTGATCATGCTTGTGTCATCTTCTTCTCGCAATCTCTCTTATATGGTAACTCAAATTGTTTAATAAAATTTGTTACTGTCCTTGATTCTCAAAATTTCTTTTGACAAGGATGCATACAGAAATTATCATTGTTAAATATTCTTAATAGGTGTCGTAACAACCCATTTTCCTTTGAGTTCCGGTATGCTTCATTGGAAACATATGAATTTCTGACATTTCAATAATGTTTCATATCGGTTCTCAGAAACAGGCATTTTGGCTGTTTCGATGGAAAAGAAACAAAATGAAACAGATGGAAAAAACAATTTTGCAGTTTTATTTCATCCAGACTTTAACTTCCTCTACAACACAATTTCTCATAATCTGAAAGAAAATGGAAAACACTGTGATACACACTTCGTGTCAAAGAATCCTTCATATTGGAAAGCTCACAACCGTCAAATCTTGTAGTTATTAACAACAATCCAACAACTCTCTAGCACCGGGGCAGGTCTGCCGGAGGGTGAGGAAGTGTCTCTAGCTCTCCCACCCCATTCTTCACAATAAACGCCACCGATAAGCCCCATGACAAATGGATCTCCAAGTGACAGTGCATGAACCAAACCCCTTCAACAATACACTCAAATCATCAGCAACCAAGATTAACAATCCATTACCTTAATAACCTAGCAACATGAATCTACTCACAGACACACATATATGCATGCATATTCATGTTTGATTTGTACATAGAATTAGGCGAGATAAGTTATTCCTGAATTAGGGTATTTTCATCATTTTTGCAACAAAAGTATTATCCCACCTCGACAAAATAATCATGAATATGCGGGATAAATAAATTATCCTAATGTAGTGGGATAATTTTATCCTAGGATAAGATGGTCTTATCAAGGGTATTTTTGTTATTTTGTGATGAAACTCCTCTCCCACCTGCCTTGAGACAAAATATATGAATATGTAGAAAAAAAGATTCATCGTGATAAATTATCCTAATGTGGGATAATTTCATACTGTGATAGAATAGTCCTATCCTGCTCTTTATCTGCAAATCAAACATGGTATGTGTATATATTACCTGGATTGTCGGCAACAAATCGGATTGCGGCCCATCCACCCACCGGAACTCCAATTGTGTTCATGTAAGGTGGATCAACCAAGTTCAAATTGGCGGTTTGTGGGTTATAGTTCCCGGTACCAAACCCTACGACATAGAAGCTGTAACCGTGGAGATGAATTGGGTGGTTCTCGGTGGTAACTGTCCCAGTGTCCTGCAAGATTAGCTGCACCCTTGTTCCATACTCAAGGACCTTGATCCTAGTCCCATTCAAGGAACTTGTATCGTTAGGGATGTTATTAGGTGCTCCATTGACAAAGTCATAGAATTTAAGGGGTACCCCAGGGAAATCCTCAGTATAGTAGCCATTAATCTTTTTGTAATAAGCTTCTAGAAGTGAAATGTTAGGTTTAATAAAGCTTATGTTATTCATCGATGCGGCCATAACCCCGCCATTAATGCCTTGGCAGCTCTGCGGTGACATCTTGGATTTACATTTTTGAACGTTTATCCCAATAGTGATGAATAGGTTTGTGTCGATCTCTTTAGGGACATTAACGGAATTAAGGCTTTTAAGCCCGTCCATGACGGTCTTAACCGCAAGATTATCATTAAAGCTCGGCAACGGTGCTGGTAGAGCTAAGCTGTTTGCTGTGGCACCTAGGTATTGGAAGTAGGCAATGGATGTTATATTTTGGAATGGGACATTTCTTGCTGACATGTAAGGTCCCATGCCCATGGAGTATTGTGCGATTGGCTGGTCTGCAGTGACGAGGACGTTGAGTGTTTGACCGGGTCCTAGCATCACACGGTCCGTGGTGAACGGTTTCGTGTACTCGGCGTCGGCTTCAACTATTGTTAGTTTGTGATTAGCGATGGCGAAAAAGTTCTCCATGTTCAAGGCTGCGTTGATTAACCTTAACAGATACGTCTTTCCGGGGACGACACTGATCGTATACACATCTGAAACAACAATAAAATTACCCATAATCAATTAACCAATCAAAATATATCTATAAAAAAAAAAAAGAAAAAAAAAAAAAAAAGATAACACTTTAATATAAAGTGAGAATATTATTAGATGAGACAACATCATATGTGAGAGAGTCAATATTTTACTAAGCATGCACTTAATATGTCATGCACCCTCACTTTTTCTATAATATGTTTGGCATCTTAGAAAGAGAAAAGAAATTTAAAGTCATTTTCAGTAGGTGGTCATTGCATTTTAAAATACTTTAAAGATGACAGCTGATTGAAACTTCTTGTTTGACCTAGACCGTGTCACTGAAAACAATTGTAGGCATAATCAGAGTTTAGATATCATATAATGTGTAATTTACATTTTTCACCCTCATACTTTATCGGGTGCTTTTAAATACACTCTAAAAAGTACAATCTTTCGCATGCTTTGACTTACATTCCTCTTTAATTGTGACAGTTAAAATTTGACACCTCCAATCAAGTTTCAGTGTCAATTCTCAATCAAATTCATTTGAAAGATGAACGTAAAATAGTTAAATTTAACAGTACTTATTGGCGGATGCTTTAACATTGTAATTTAACCAAAAATACAAGATTTTGACGAGAAGTGGATGAATGAAAGTAAAATTGGAGTTTTAGTGCGAAGTGTAATATACCATTACTGGAACAATTGTACTTGGGGCCTGGGTGTCCATTAATCGTAAAAGCATCCGCTGGTGGAGGACCGCCGCCGCTCGCCAGAGTTGCTTGCTCAAGTTGTACAAGGTCTCGTAACCAATACTCCCCTGTTAATCAACTATCGAACCAATAAGTGAAAGGAAAGTGCAAGGAATCCGAGAAAATAATTCAAAAAATGACCAGGAAATGAATCTAGTCTACGCTCTTTATTTTCAAAATGGGTTTAGCAGTAACTTTTTTAACAGTTTTTTATTTTTATTTTTTTGGACCTTATTTTAGTGAATTTTAAAAATTAAAAAAAAAATTAAAGAAAAAATCATTTTTGGGTCCTATTAGAAGACCCTAAAAATATAAATAAATAAATAAAATACAAAATTGAAAAAAATCTAGCAAAAATGGAGAAAAAGAATCCCAAAAAAAAGTTGTTACTTTTTCCTTTCTTTCATTTTTTTTTTTAAAATTTTTTTTTAATTGTAAAACAAGATGTTAATCAACTTTTTGGATTACTCTTTTGAGTTCTAGGATTCTCAAGTTTTGTATTATGCAACTTAGCAAATTAAGTTTAATTACAAAAATGAGCTTGGCTACCTTAATAAATAGTGACAATTTGGTAGAACTACAGAGATTTTACCTAGGATGATGATGTGCTCTTCATAAGGGAATTTAAAAGGGTATGGGACTCCAGTTTTAGGGTAGACAACAATGGCACCATAAACAGTCCCTCTTAGCCATGAAAAATGAGCATGCCAAAGAAATGTGCCCTTTTGCTGCAGCATTGTGAATTCATACGTGTACGTCTGTCCTGTTTGGATTGGGCACTGGGTAATGTAGGAAGGACCATCCGACCAGCATGACAACCTCTGTCGGACACCGTGCCTGAAAAATCAACAAGACATTACCCTACAATGATCTAAAAATATGTTAAGATGGAACCAGGGTTTAAATGACAACCAATACGTATCGGGATTTTGGATTTCTAATAATGATATATTATTTAATATCGACAGATATATGATTACATCATCGATACTGAATGTTGTTATTTAAAACGATCATGCACGGAAATTAGGGTTTTTACCAGTGGATGGTGGCATTGTAGGGAGATTGGTTGGTGACTCTGATGATCACTCTATCATCTTCTTGAGCATAAACAACAGGTCCAGGATACATTCCATTGACTGTGACTATGTCCCTTGTATTGCAGAGCTTAGTGATTTTCATGGTTTGTAACTATTACCAAGTATCAAACTATTTAGAGGACAATGACATACAAACAGAAAAACTTATATAAAAAAATAAATAAAAATTTATAAATGAGAAATTGAGTTGTAGGCCTGTCACTTTGAAATCAAAAACTTATTAATAGGCGGTTTATTTACAATACTACTATGTCATTCTTGTGAGCAAATCTATGAAAAGGTCTAAAAGAATAGCATTTTCTATTTATAGAACTATAGAAACAAGCGTAACAATCGTTTAAAATTTACGTACTCCAAATTTGTGTCTAAAAATTTACCAAAAAAATATTTACAAATTTCACTCTTGTATGGAAGAGATTATATTTAGAATAAATTTGAATTATATACTATTTTTTTTATAGTAAAAATTCCAAGTATATAGCATTACTTGGGGGGGAGAGAGAGAGAGAGAACCTTGAAGTCATAGAACCTGGTTGATCTTCCACCAGGCCAAAGTGGCATAGCATGCATGGTTTGAGTACACAATACTATGATCAACCATAGTGTGAATGAAGTGAACAAGTTGGCCATTTGGAGAGAGAGAGAGAGAGAGTGCGGAGTGGAGTCTAGAAGGGGTGATGAGAGGCTTTTTAATGGAGTGCAGAACCCAATTTTTAATTTTTTTAATAATTATTTTTTTTTTAAAAAAAAAATTAAGAAGAAGAAGAGAAAAGGGGTATGTGGAGATGTATTATGTTTGTCAGCTTTCATGATTCCTCTAACATGGACTTGTAAATTGCAATAATAAGTTGTTGGAAGCATCTTTTTATTTATCAATTCAATTCAATCACTCATTCATATCTCTCTCTCTCTCTCTCTCTCTCTTGCATGCTTTTGATTTTTTGTTTCATAATAATAATTACTATTATTATATATCTAACACTTTCTCTTTCTGCATGAAATCATGCAATTTGACCACGAACAACGTACGCACACACCTGCCCTAAAGTCTAAACCACCATTTTTGTAGACCCCACCCCCTCAACCAGAGATTATTTATTGCTATTTTGAGGTACTAATTAGTGATTTTTCTTCACTCTCACTCCCCAAAATGAGACCCAAATTTTTTGTCCCTCTTGTTTCATATTATTTTTTAATTATATGATTTATCTTTTTTTATTTTAATCTTATGATAGAAATGGAGTTTAAGATAGAAAGATACGAAAAAGTCCGACAGAAGATCCTCAACGTCCAAATGTACTAAAATTGTTGCGTGGAGTAACGCCATTTGGAGACTTTTTTAAGAATCATTTTTTTTTTAACTGTTTATAGGATTGTTTTAAAAAATTGTTTAAAAGTTAATTTTTTAATTTTTTTGAAAAAATATATAAAAAAATTTAAAAAAAGTAATATAACCTAAAATAGATTAAAAGTTAAAAGTCATTTCCCCAAAAGGGCCCATAGCCTTTTGGTCTTAACAATCTTTAAAATAAAATAACTATGTTCAACAAATTTATACCACTAAAAATAAATAAATAAACTCATAAAAAAATAAGTTTAAAAACCATCTAATAAAACCTAAAGGCCATGTTTGTTTGGGTGGACATGAGCTTGGGATTGGATTAATAGTCCAATAAGGCCATGTTTGTTTGGGTGGACATGAGCTTGGGATTGGACTAATAGTCCAATAAAATTATTAATCCGATGTTTGGTTAAACAATTGAAGTAGGGATTAATTATTTTAAACTTGACTATTAGTTAAGATAGGATACATAATCCAACGGATTCGTATTAAACAATTGAAGTAGGGATTAATTATTTTAAACTTGACTATTAGTTAAGATAGGATACATAATCCAACGGATTCGTAGTCCTAGAACTATTAGTCATGGGAATGCTAATCCAGTCCGCCCAAACAAACATGACCTAAAATTATTAATCTAATATTTGGTTAAACAATTGAAGCACGGATTAATTATTTTAAACTTGACTATTAGTTAAGATAGGATACATAATCCAACGGATTGGTAGTCCTAGGACTATTAGTCATGGGAATACTAATCCAGTCCGTCCAAATAAACATGGCCAAAGAGTACTTACTTATGTGGCACTTGTCATATCATTGAAGTGAGTCTTGTTTTAATTTGGACACTTTCATTTAACAATAAATCGTAGTTGTAAAAAATTGCCTACTAGCTCATGGAGGGTTAAATGAAAAAAAAAGTCAATTGTGCTGTAGAGGGGAAAAAAAAAATAGCAACTATTTGTCACAGAAATCAAAATATTTTTTAAGTTTTTTCATTTATTTTTACTCCGATGTTGATAACAATTTCGCAAAATATTTTGTTAACATTTGTCAATATACATACATAGGTGAGAGAAAATTGTAATGTTAAATTTTTTTTGATAACAGTGTATCCAAATTAACTTGTACTTGATTAATCTCAGAATTCTAAATTTAACAATTAGACAAATCTCTAACCACTCTTTAAAATAATTCGAACTCATGACCTTACCCTTCCGAGTTAAAGTGTAATGTTAAACTGTGAGAGTGACTTTTACAAAGTCTGCAAAAAACGTGAGGGAGCCCAAAACAAAAAGGGTAACTAAAGAAGAAAAGTGTTATTGGTTGGTGGCTGTGTTTGGTTTGCTTTTTAATTGGACAGTCTTCAGTTGAGAAGAAGATCAAAAAGCAGTTTTTGCACGCCTTCCTTCCTTCCTTCCTTACCCCCCCCCCCCCCCCCCCCCCCCCCCCCCCTTTGTGGGGAACAAACCTCTGAACATGAAACTTCCAAACTTTTTTTTTAGTATTATTATTAAAAAGGTGAATCTAAAATAGTGTTAAATATTTAAATTTGTGTAAAAAATTTTTTTAAAAATGATTAAAAAAAAAAAATTAATTCAATAAAAACTGTTATGAATTAGTGAAAATGTCTTGTAAGTTTTCATTATTTTTGTTTTTTTCGTGTGTGTAATAAGACTAAGGGGTTGTTTGGGGAGTGGTTCTTTTATGCTCGTTTCGGAATTAGTTATTTTACTTAGTTTTTTTTGACTTTTTTTACGAAAAGATTTATAAAAAAAAATAAAAAGAATGATGTAAAGTGATTTTTTAACTTTTTGGCTAAAAACTTAGCTTTGCAAAACAAGCCAAAGCCAAACCAAGTTATCACAGTTACATTTGGTAGAATTTTGTAAATATGATTTGAGAGTATGAGTTGTATTTTGAGTTTGTGAGTTTTGAAATTATGATTTGAGTGTGAAAATTTTGTTTGGTGAAAGAGTTTTGAATTGAGTGGAGAATTTTTGATGTGACATATGATATTTGATACAAAAACTTACAATTCATAACCAAACATACAACTCAAAATTCTATTAAAGGACATAAAAAAAAATTAAAAATTCAGAAAATATTTTTTCTGAATATATAAAAATTAACATATGTCAATTGCAAAAAAAAAATTTTGCGCCATTCCGGTCAGCCGGTAGGACGACCGGTTAGGCCAAATTTGAAAAAAAAAAAAAAAAAAAAAAAATTGAAAATCGCGCCTCAGACATAGTTTTGTGCAGAGTTTTGTAAATGTTATGGAAATGTGATTTGAGTGTGGTATCCAAACATCATGTTGGAATATGGGGATAGAAATATAGTTTGAAAATCATTCCAAACAGAGTCATAATCTTTTTTTTTTATACGTGTTTTCATAAAAAATTAAAAAGTCAACTAAAATAAACAATTCATAAACGAGTTCTAATTAACTTTAAGGAGTTGGTCTAATGGGTGTAACTTGAAGCCTAGGAGTGTATTCCTTTCAAGTTGACCCAAACACTTGGTCATTGAGAAAAACCAAAAAAAAAAAAAAAACAAGATACTAAAATAAATGTGATTGATGTGATAAGCAAATTTAGAAGTGCAAGTCATGAGTTTGAATTTCGTCCGATAATTATTTTGATACGTATGAAATAGAGGACTATGAGCTTGTTTGTTATATCTTCTAACAAATTAAAAACTAATAATCAAAAACCAAAGGTATCTATGCCCTACTTCTCAATAATCAATTTTTTAATAATTTATTTAACCTGTTTCTGCCTCATAAATTCTAAACAAAATTTATGCTAAATACTTTGACAAATTTTTTAAAAACAAAAAAATATATATTTATAAGCTAATGTATAAATTGTACCAAACAACTGCTATATATCAAGGGCACTACTGGGGACAAAGCTCTTCAATGTGTTTGGAGTCTCAATATAAAATTAAAGGTGGCATGTAAATTATGTTATTTTAGTAGTTGCATTGGCTGTTTGGTGGTTTCTACATATTTTTAATTTTTGTTATGATGAATAGTGATAATTGCAACAACTTACTTGTCATGAGATGCTTAACTTGCGTTTTGACATTAGTGAAATAATGTCAACATAATGGGAAGATTAAGCTTATAATTAGCTATTGAGTCTTTAAATCAATTCAATTGAATGATTAGCTAATTTAACTTAATGCAATTGTGATTATTTGCTTGTTTGGAATTGGCACATGTATTTTTACCACACATTGTCTGATGTAATTGTAAATAAATAGAACAGGCTTATCTTCGGTTAGATATTTCATCTCTACTATGTTGTTGGGTTTTGGTGGGTTCATCACCAGACTCATTTCGATGATTTAAATTGTTTATTTTATAAAAACCTTCGAGCATATCATTCATGGGAGAAAACAATCTAGTTAATCGGATAGTCATATCTGCATGACCATATCATATTTATCTTTTAAAAAATAAACTGAAAATATGGTTTTGAAAATAGATTGTTTATTAATTGGTTTTGTATGAATAATCTATTCGAAAATCCTTACAAGATGAATTATCAGAATCATCAAAATGGCTCTTGTGGTGGGCCCCTTGAGACCCAATAACACTAGCCAGCTAGGGGGACCGGATGGGAGACAATCCTATTCCTAAGTAAAATGCCAAAAAAATAATTAATTAAGTAAAGTAGTGGGATTAAGAAATAAGTGAATGAGCTCATTATATTAGTAAACATAGACATCCAAATTCAATGGAGTTTTTTTTTTTTTTTTTTTGTGAAAGAGTAGAACAAATATAACTAATGTTTATGTTACAATTCCTGGAGATTAAGCCATGCTTATGAGCTGTGTAGCATTGCCAATTTAAGATGAGTTTGAATTTAAAATTTTTAAAGTCTAATGCTGAAAATAGTAGGTGTGTGAACATGCTGATGATGTTGTTCCAACGACAATGATATTTGTGCCTTTATCATGTATCATCCTGCTGGCCTGCAAATTTAATGATGTTCAGGACTTCCATAAAATTTTTATAAAAATAAAAATTTTAAATTTTAAAAAAGGAATAAAAACTAGACACTTCAAACTTATGAAACTCGGGGAATTTCAGTATAATCGTGTGTTTGTTTCATAGAATGCAGTCACAAGGTCTTCTTTTTTCTTTTTTTTTATTTGTCACATACTTTGTTTGTTATGAGGTGTGTTGTTCTAAGAACCCATAACATGTATATACATAAAAACACAAGGACAATTACCCTTTTTTGTTGATCATAAAAATTATCAAATAGGTTGGAAATTTCAGCATGATTGTGTGTCTGTTCTATAGCACATGATTTGTTCTTAATTTTTCTGTCACATGCCTTCTATTATTAGGTGTGTACATAGTTACGTATAGAGTTCTTAGAACCCACCATGTATATATACACACACAGATATACAAGAACATCTACCTTTTTTTGTTGATCACCAAAAATTATCAAGGAAGTAGGGAATTTCAGCATGATCGTGTCCGTGTTATGTAGCAAGCAAAATGTTCTTAATTTTTCTTAAAATAGCCATATACTCTCTATTATTAGATAAGCACATAGTCACGCATAGTGTTTCAGAAATTCACCACAATGACATACACAAAAAGACAAGGTCACTTGCCCTTTTTTGTTGATCACAAATAAATTATCAGGAAAGTTTGAAATTTCAGTATAATCGTGTGCCTATTCCATAATAGACATAAATGAGGTCACGATGTTCTTAATTTTTCTTAAAATGGTCACATGCTCTCCGTTATTAAGTGAGCACATAATCAAGCATAGTATTCTCCTTGTTGATCATATACCTAAATTTTCTTCTTTTTTTTCCCTTTTGAATGTTCTCTTCAAACAATGGACATTACAATATACATAGTTTCAAAAAAAAAAAAAAAAAGGTTATTTCATTGGAGCAGTTGGCCTACAAAAAAAATTCCACGAAAATGGAAATAATTAATATTAGACATCCAACTCTGTGGATGTCTACACATGCACTGGTGGGCTGGCTACACATGCAACAAAAGGTTATTAAAAATCTGGAATGCCACACCATTCGTGGTCCTATGGTCCATTGGGAATTTGAGGAACAACTGTATCTTTAATGGTGCTCAACCAAGAGTTGAAGACTTGTGTGATATCATCAAGACCAGGATTGCCCTTTGGGTGAATAACTCTTCCAATGATATCCCTTATTCAGTGCATGTTCAATTTTAGGCATGTCTGCTCTTGCCTTAGGGAATCATCTCAATGTGAGATAGAGTGTTTGTTTTGTAACTTCATTTGACTGTTGCTTTTTGAGTTGAATCCTCTCTGTACGGGGAGCAAATATTCCGGCAAGCCCGTACTCCTTTCTTCCAAGCTCTGTTTATGTCCGACCACCTGCGCGCAAACAATGGTGAGCTACCTGGCGGTGTGTGGCCGGAAAAACCCTCCGACGATCAAGTTAGCACACACCTTAGGATAGAGAGAGAGAGAGAGGTGTTTGAATGTAAGAAATTCCTTACTAAGTGTTCATCTGTCGCGTATGGGGGGCGCAGACATGCTTATATACCCTCTGCGCCCCATATCCACTCCCAGTCATCTCCTGACACGTGGCTCCGCTATCCCATCTGCCAGCATAAACCTTGCCGATCATCACCTAATCTCAACTGCCTGCCTACTCAGCAGGAGCTCGGCAGCCGGGCTGCTCTATCCACGGCCATGCTATGCTTCATACCCAAGCACCTCACTGGATAAACCCAAGGAGGACCGGGCTAGGCGGCATCTCGGCAGAGCCTAGCCCGGGCACCTCCTGTGGTCGGCCTCCCTGCCGATCAAACAGTCTTCTCGGTTGACCACGCCTTTCCGGGCGCCGGTCACTCAGCTTGTCTGGCTTCAGCCATCCCCTGATCAAGCAGCTCGGTCCAACCGAGCACTGCCTTGCCGAGTTTCTTTTCGGTCCGGGGCGGCTCACACTTGGCCCAATTCCCACCCGGGCCAAGTTCTGGCAGCCCAACTCTGGGCGGATAGTCGATCATCTCGGCCCCATGCACGGTTGGGCTCTCTTCCTGCTCGGCCGTTGCCTCGGCTCAATTCCAGATCATAAATCACCCTCTCAATTGCCCCTTAATTCCCTCCGCGAAAGCGTGACTGGGATTACTCACTTCGACTGAGATAACATTTCTCCGGTCTTCAAGATGCCAAAGCTCGACCAGGCTAGTTAACATAACTGTCTACAAACTTGCCCGGTTATATTCCTCGGCTAACATCATTTTCCTCGAAAGTAGCTCGGTTGGCTCTTCGACTCTTCAACCCGTCGCTTCAGTCCTGACATCACCATAAATGGGGACACATGGCGGGCTGCCATTGGTCATCGAGCAGCCAACCTGCCGTTTTTGCCAGAATTTTGAATTTGGGCGGCCTCTCTCGTCTATACATACAGGACCTCCCAAACTTCACCTCCCCCTACTGCTATTCTGTTATACGACCTCAGAGCTCTTGCATCCTTGCCTTGGCCTCGTCTGGCATTCTTCGTGTTCGAGGGAATAGATCCTGCCCTTCACTGGTGAGTTCTTCTACCCCTATTTTGTTGCTATTCTCTTTTATATTACACACATTAGGGCACAAAAACGTAGCTCTTAGGGCATAGGCCATAGAATCCGTCCCAAACCTTCCACTATTCTTGGTGTTCTTCATCTTCATGAAGAACACTGAAGAACTGGGGCGAACTGGGCTCCTGGTCCTCTTTTGATCCAAAAAACCAGTCTAACCGAGCAAATAACAAGTTCGTCTCAACCCCAGCAAAAACCGAGATAATAAAAGGGGCTTGGTCGCTCAACCGGGCTAACATTTGGTCTGCTTGGGCGACCGGGCTCCTTAGTTAGAATAGACAACCGAGGTGGTTTGGCACTCTTAATGACCGAGCTAAAGTCCAGCTCCTTTTGCGCGACCGCGCTCACACTTACACTTGCCATCCTTTTCCTGCAGAGTCTAAGGGGACCACTGTCATTCCTGAGGCTCTCAGGACCGAGCAGCAACCAATTACCACAGTGCCAAACCCCTCAGCCGGGCTGTACCAAGCCGGCCACAAATGGGGAAATTCCGCTTCCTAGTGGATACTCCGGCCGCGCTGGCTGCGTTCAGGGAGGAGTACGGCGTCCCGGCCGATGTCCACCTGGAGCTCGCAGAAGAAGAGACCACACCTTGGGGTAGAACAGAACAATGCCCTTTCACCGTGCTGTCGGTCGTCGAAGGAGGGCTCCGCTTTCCTCTGAACCCACTCATCACCGAATTCCTACGCCGAACCGGGCTAGCACCCACCCAAGTGTCTACCAACACTTACCGGATAATAAATGGCGTGCACGAGCTAAACAACCGGTTAGGCATTAGCCTAGGTTTAGCCGAGATCCTGCGCCAGTACACTCTAGGCCACACCGGCGACGGTCTTGCCTATTATCTCAAGATTAGACCGGGCAGAGAGAAAATCGTGACCGGCACACTAGACAAGGATCTTCACGACGATGATTTCTTCTGGGTGTCTGGCAATTATGAGACAGCCGAGGTACCGGGCTGGATGATTAGCAAAAACTTTGGCAGCACATGTAAGTCGCGCAAATTACCTCGGTTAATACACTTTCTTAATGTTTCTGTACCTTGATCATTCTCTTCCTTGTTTCTTTTGCAGCCATCCAAGCCTTGCAAGCCAACTATAACTTCCCCAACGTAGAGGCAATCAGGACCGCGCTTCGCTACCGCGACCGAGATTGCAACCAATTACTCGGCTACAGTCCCACATACAGATACTCCGCTCCCCGCCGGAGTAAAGTTACTGATTTCCTCCGAGCTCCAACGCCTCCACCAAATCCAACTCTGCCAGACGTTCCCCTCATTCGCCTGACAGAAGAACAAGAAATGGCCAAGCGCAGCAGAATTAAGAACCTGCTCACCGCCACATCCGCCGAGCTGCCGAGCGTTGTAACTCGCTCGCCAGCCGCCGGTCAATCCAGTGGCGCTGTGGTCGCCCTTGCCTCTCAAGCGACCGGGCAATCCAGCCGAGAACCCTCTGCACGACGTGCCAGTAAGAGAGCTCGGGCAGACCCATCCGCCGAGCTAGTCGCCGAGCTCACTACCGAGCATCCATCTGACGCCCCTGTCCCAGTGCCGGCCTGGCGTCCACAGTTGAAGCACCGGGGTCAAGACATCCTGGCAACGGCTTCGATCAAGGCTGACAAAGAGCATCTGCTCGCCTTCGATCTGTCCAAAGCTCTTCTACTACCGAGCGACGTGGTCGGCAGCGACCACGTCCCTGACACTCGATTGGTCAAATCATCAGTGAAGTCTATGGCTAGGGTAAGTCAATGTTCCTCTGAAAATTTCACAAGTGTTTGCCCGGTTCCTTTTCTGATCAACTTTGCTTTTTGCAGGCCATTCAAAAATAGCACCTGGTTTTGGAGCGCATCCACAGACTTCGGCAAAAGGCCAATGACACAGCCAGCCAGGTCGAGAGCCTCCAAGCCGAGCTCGGCCGGGCTAAGGCTTCGCTTGAGATGGCCAATTCCGATAACAACAGACTGCTCGGTCAGCTGGATGCGGCTGAGAAAAAACGGGATGAGCTCCAGACCGAGGTAGACGAGCTCAAAAAGTCGAAGAAGAAAGCTTGCCGGGCTGCTAATAACGCCGGCTTTAACGAAGCCGAGCAGAGCTATAAGAAGCAAGTCTTTGCAACACAAGACATCTACTTCAAGGATGACTGGAAGTCTGCCTGCGAACACCTCGGCCAGGGCTCTGACACCGACGTATTTGCCAACCCTCCTCCAGCTTTGCTACCGGTCTACCTCGTGCCTTATGCAAACGACGTCTTCAGAGCTTTGCAAGCTGAGGCCGAGGAAGGACTTGAAGAGGGAGGCGGTGAGACAGATTCTGAGGCAGAAGAGGCCGAGGTGCAAGAGCAGCCCGGCAATGGCGAGCCCGGTGCCCAAGACATTAGTCCAACCGTCAATCTTGATGTCGGCGAGGACGAGTTTACCAATCTCTCCCCCTTAGTTTAGTTTTCTTTTCTTTTTTGTGTTTTTGCTTTCAACGCTTCTGATGTAACCGGGCTCTGTCCCCACCTTTTGTATTGATTTTCTTGTCAATGAAAAATTCAAATTTTGAATAGTGTTTGCACGGTAGTCATCAATTCCATCTTCAGCAAAATATCTCGGTATAAATCATTGTTTGAACAAAACACCTCGTCAACCGGAATTCATAACTCGGTTGAAGTACTTAAGCAGAACAAAACAACAAATTTATAAACCGAAATAACCATCTCGGTTGGTAATAACAAGGTTGAACAAATCATCAACACTTCCAACCGGATTAGATCATCTCGGTTGGGAATCCGGAGTTGGTCGAAACACCAACTCTTCCAACCGGAACACATCATCTCGGTTGGGAATCTGAAGTTGGACAAAACACCAACTCTTCCAACCGGAGTACAACATCTCGGTTGGGAATCCGAAGTTGGACAAAACACCAACTCTTCCAACCGGAGTACATCATCTCGGTTGGGAATCCGAAGTTGGACAAAACACCAACTCTTCCAACCGGAGTACATCATCTCGGTTGGGAATCCGAAGTTGGACAAAACACCAACTCTTCCAACCGGAGTAAATCATCTCGGTCCTTAACATTAAAACAACAGTCCAAGCCAAAAAAGAATTACATGCTGTAGTGCAAGCAAAATTACTTCTATAAATTGACAAAAAGAATTACATGCTGTAGTGCAAGCCAAAAAATTTCTTTGCACAAGAAAAGAAAGCAAAAGCTTAAAAATAATACAGTTTTAAGTTGGCCGCATTCCATGGCCGGGGTATTGTTCTTCCCTCTAAATCCTCCAAGTGGTAAGCCCCCTTGCCCGCCAGACCGGTGATCTTGTAGGGTCCTTCCTAATTTGCCCCTAGTTTGCCTTCTCCTGGCACCAGGGTGTTGCCCATAATCTTCCTCAAAACCCAATAACCAACCTTGAATGGTCTGGGGTGCACCGTCTTGTTGTATTTCTTGGAGAGCTCTTGCTGGTAGGCGGCCACATGGATGAGGGCCTTCTCCCGACGCTCGTCCACTAGGTCCAACTCCAAGGCAATAGCCTCGGCATTCAGTTCGGGCTCGAAACTCTCGCTTCTTAGGGTGGGCATGCCAACTTCCAGGGGTATGACCGCCTCCATGCCATAAGCCAAAGCATATGGAGTTTCCCCGGTAGATCGTCGCGGGGTTGTTCGGTATGCCCAAAGGACGCTGGGTAATTCCTCAGCCCATTTTCCCTTTGCCTTCTCCAGTCGTTTCTTCAACCCATCTAGTATAGTCTTGTTTGATGCCTCGGCTTGACCATTGGACTGCGGGTAAGCCGGGGTGGAGTTGTGGAATTCTATCTTCAAATCTTCGCAAAATCCTCTGAATAGGCGACCGTCAAACTGGGTGCTGTTGTCAGAGATCAAGATCTTGGGGATGCCAAACCGCGTGACCACGTTCTGCCAGACAAATTGCTTCACGTCTTTCTCTTTGATGGTTGCCAAGGGCTCAGCTTCAACCCATTTTGTGAAGTAATCTGTGGCCGCGATGAAGAATTTCCGGTTGCCCGGTGCTGTTGGCAGTGGTCCCACTATATCTAGCCCCCACATGGCGAAGGGCCAAGGACTGGTGAGGGGAAGAAGTTCCCTAGCGGGCTGATGGATCTGATGGGCGAATTTCTGGCATTTTTCGCACCTGCGGACGTACTTTTGTGCGTCTGCCTACATGCATGGCCACCAGTATCCCTGCGAGATAGCTCGATAAGCCAAGGACCTGCCCCCTATGTGACTGCCACAAATGCCTTTGTGAATTTCATACAAGAAGGCCTCCACACTATTCGGGTGCACGCACTTAAGATAAGGACCAGTGAAGGACTTCTTATACAACGCGCCAGATGGAGAGAGCCAAAACCGCTCTGACTTGACCCGGATTTTGTGTGCTTCTTTCTTGTCAGTTGGAAGAGTCCGGTCTCTGAGGAACAAGATCAAGGGGTCCATCCAGAAAGGACCGAGCGCGACGCAGAGTACATCCGTCTGTCCGGTGTCTTCTATGCTTGGCCGCGGAAGAAAGTCAATTAACAGGGGGTTTGGAGACGTACTATCTACCATGGAAGTGAGACCGGCCAGTTCATCAGTGCGGCTGTTTTCTTCCCGGTCAATCTGTTGGACTCTGATCGCCTCAAACTGCTTGATATGTTCCCTGACCAGAGCTTGGTACTTCGCTATCCTGTCGTCCTTTGCTTCATAAATCCTAGAGACTTGGTTAACCACAAGCTGGGAATCACTGTACACCAGGAGCTCGGCAGCCTTCATTTGAATTGCGCTCGTGAGCCCGGCGAGAAGTGCCTCGTACTCAGCCTCGTTGTTAGATGCTGGGAAGCCAAGCGTGATAGAGTGTTCAATGGTTAGGCCATCCGGGGAGATAAGAACGATACCTAGGCTGGCACCATGACGGTTGGACGCCCCATCAACAAAAAGCTTCCACATTTCCCCCACAAAAAGCTTCCAGCAGTCTGATGGGTCCTGAGAGTTGCGAAGGGCAGTGGGATCACCACTGCTCGGCTGTGCGGTTTCAAGGTCTGTGTTGACCGGTTCCAATTCAGTCCCCCTTGGTGATTCGGCAGCGGACTCAGCAAGTTCTATAATGCTAAAGTCCGTGGGCGAATCATCAGGTGGCGGTGTTAAGCCGGCCGCAGGTTCTGAACTGTGTGGTTCAATTTCTTCCCCCCTTGATGATGCGGGACCGGACAGAGTGGATGGGTCGGTGATACTCAACTCCGTCATCGCATCACCGGGTGGTATAACCGTGCAAACTGAGGGTGCTTCACTGGTGCGCGCAAACTCCGCGTCGTTACTCCCACCAACTCGTTGTATCTCGGATGGTCTTGCGTGCACCTCATCATCTGCCACGGTAATATCGACTGGGCACACCGGATGAGTGCCATGTGAGAACTCGGCGACGAAGTCGGCCAAAGTCTGAGCTTTGATTGCAATGCGCGGCTGGAACTTTACATCAAACTGGCCCAACTCGACCGCCCACTTAAGAATCCGACCGGAGAAGTCTGCCCGTTCGAATAAAGCTTTGAGGGGGAACTCGGTCAAGACGATGACGGTATGGGCGTGAAAATAATGCGCCAACTTCCTTGAAGCCATCATCAATGCCAACGCAAGCTTTTCCAGTGACAAATATCTCGTCTCAGCCAGCAGCAAGGTCTTGCTGACATAAAAAATTGGGAAGTGCTTGATTCCTTCAGCGCGGACTAGCACCGCACTGACCGCGTGCTGGGAGACGGCAAGGTAAAGGTAAAGTTCCTCTCCCGGCTTTGGTGTAACCAACAGTGGCGGAGTAGACAGATATTCCTTAAGCTCGGCCAAAGCTCGGTCACACTCTGCGTCCCACGAGAACTTTAACTTCAATGCTTAAAAGAAAGGGCGGCAGCGATCTGATGATCGGCTTATAAACCAATTAAGCGCGGCGGCCATCCCGGCCAGATGCTGCACGTCCTTAGCCGAGCTGGGCTGCTTCAATTCTTGCACGGCTCTGATCTGAGTAGGGTCTGCTTCGATGCCTCGGTTCGTGACTAAGAATCCCAAAAATTTTCCGGATCCCACGCCAAAGGCACACTTGGACGCATTCAAGCGCAGCTTGTGCTTCTTTAGAATGGCAAACATCTTGGCTAAGTCAGACAAATGGTTTGCTTCATGCCGGCTCTTTACCACCATATCATCGATGTAAGCCTCCATTGTCCGGCCGAGCAGAGGAGCAAACATTTTGGTTACCATCCTCTGAAAGGTTGCCCCGGCGTTCTTCAAACCAAAAGGCATGACTCGGTAGCAGAAGAGTCCCCTTGGAGTCGTGAAAGAGGTGATCTCCCGGTCAGGCCCGTGCATGGCAATCTGATGGTAGCCGCGGTAGGCATCCAAGAAACTGAGCCTATTGTGTCCAGCCGTCAAGTCCACTAGCTGGTCAATGCGCGGCAAAGGGAAGCTGTCTTTGGGACAAGCTCGGTTGACTGTCTTATAGTCGACACAAACTCGCCACTTTCCATTCTTCTTCAACACCACTACCGTGTTGGAAATCCACCGAGAGTAGTGCACCTCCTGAATTGCTCGTGCCTCAAGCAGGTTTTTCATCTCCTCTGCAACTACCTCGGCGTGGTGCAGTGCCAATCTCCTTGTTCGCTGGATGACTGGCTTTGCTCCAGGGAAGACATTGAGGTGATGGCACATAAAACTTGGGTCGAGGCCGAGCATGTCGTAAGGCGACCACGCGAAGACCTCGATGTTGGCCATCAGAAACTCAACCATCTCGGTCCTCTCTACGGCCGTGAGACTTGAACCGAGCAAGAAGAACTTGTCCGGCTGTTCTGTATCAATTCGCACCTCAACCAATTCCTCAACTGCCTTGTCTTCGACCTTGGTACCCACGTCGTCCAAGACACCCTGGCCCTCCGGTCCCTCAATCATTTGAACGAATCCTTTGGCAGCCCGGCTCCCGTTGACCGCCACGAAGCACTGCTTGGACATGACCTGATCGCCCCAAATCTCCTCGATTGCCCCCATAGCCGAGGGGAATCTCATCACCTGGTGGTAGGTCGACGCTACGGCTTGCATAGCGCGAAGCCATCCTCTTCCAAGGATCAGGTTGTACGTCGAAGGCACTTGTAGCACCCAAAACTCCACTTGCTTGACCACGGATCCCGCTTTGACCGGCAGGATAATCTTTCCCAAGGGCCACTCTGGTTGTGAGTTAAATCCAACCAGGGGCGAAGTCGCCGGAGCCAAGTCTGTTTCCCGGAGTTTGAGCTGCTTGAACGCATCATAATACATGATTTCGACCGAGCTTCCCAGATCGATCAAGATCCATCTAACATCGAATTCTTTGACGCGTAGTGTTACTACTAGGGCATCGTTGTGCGGCGTTTGGATACGCTCTAGATCCCTTGAGGTGAAACTAATCACGTCTTTTTCTTCAGTCTTGCCCCTTTTGATGGCAGGTTGTACCGACAAAACTTCCCTCATATGCTCTGCCTTTTTTATCATGCCCCGGAGTTCACAAACACGCTCCGGTTCCACGATGTTGTGGATGACATTAATAACTCCCTGTGGTGGTGCGTCTCGGTTATCCTGTCCCCTGGGATCAACCGGAGCCTGATTCGGCTTCACGCCGCCATCAATGTAAAGATCTAGATGCCCGGCCGCAACCAGCTCTTCTAAGTGTTGCCTCAAAGGCAGACAATCCTCAGTTCGGTGGCCTCTCTCCCGGTGGAATGTGCAACGATACTGCGGATTGTAGCCCTTTTGTCCATCGCCCAACTTAGCAGGAAACCGGACATACTCCTCGTCTCGGATTTCACTAAGTATGCGATAGATTGGAATCTTGAAGACCGTGGTTATGCCAGTCCTGGCCTTCATCCTTCTGTTTGCGTCTGCTACGTCATCTCGGGGGTAGTCATCCCGGTCATTCCGACGTCCCCTTCCCCGATTTTTACGAGTCGAACCACGGTCCGATTCCTCTGCTCGGTCACTTGTGCGGCTGGACTCTTGCCCAACTGCGTGCACTTTGCCTGCTGTCTTCTTGTCTATTGCTACCGGAGTGGCCTTCACGGTAGAAGCTGACGCGTCATCCTCAACTCGGATGTGCTCATTGATGCGCTGCATAAGCTGGCCCATGGAGGTCGGTTGGTGTATGGTAAGCGAGTCCCGCAGTTTATGTCCGACCGGGAGACCACGCTTGTATTGCGTGATTGCAAGGTTGACCGAGCAGTCCAAGATCTCGTTGAAGGTTTCCCAGTACCTTGAGTTGTATACCTTCAGTGTGTCGTTCGGTTCCATCTTGACACTCAACAAATGATCAACTTCCTTTGGTGTCTTTGTGTTGGTTTTGAAGCGTGTAACAAACGCCTCGGCTAGCTGATGCCACCTTTGTATGCTTCCTTCCGGCAACCTCTCGAACCACTTTAAGCCCAGCTCGCCCAAACTTGACGGGAAGATTAGGCACATAAGTCCGTCATTGCGCCTATGTCCGGCCATAACCTATCGGAAATGGCTCACATGCATATATGGATCGGTTTTCCCGTCGTAAAGTGTGAACTTAGGCTGGTGGAAGCCTGTCGGAAGTGGTGTTGTTTCTATTTCCAGGAAAAAAGGGGTGGCACTCAGCCTAGCCAAGTCCGTATCTTCAAAAAGTGGCACTACTTGGCGGGGTGGAGGCATTCCGACCTCCTCGCTGGTGCGAACCCCGTAGGATAGCCGCTGGAAAGCAGGTATTCTCTGGGCTTCACGCCGACGAGCCCGCTCCTTTAAGACCGCCCGTAGATCCTCTGACTGAGCGAAGTAAGAGTACCTTGACGTCGTCGCCGGACGAGAAGGTTTGTAGGTGCTGTCTTGGGCGCTAGACTTTTCTGCATGCGCGTCGGAATCACCAACCTGGTAACTTCTGGTAATAGATATGGACTGAGTACGTCGCTGACTCTGGCCGCCTGAACGACGGGATGGGGTGCGCTCACTGTAGTCTCCCACTCCAGCTACTCCCTTTCCTTTGACATGCCGCTTCAGATCCTCCATCTCCGTCGCCATTCGCCGGATGACAGCGTCTTGATCCCTCAACTTATTTTCCAGACGCCTGGCGTGTGAGTCTCTCCTCTGCCGGTGACCGTCTGGACTCCGCGAATGTCCATGACTTCTTCCACGCTTATCCCGCGCGTCTCCTGACTGGCCTCCGGTGGGCGTCCCCAAGTCCGCCATTGGATGGATTGCGGGAGGGCCCTCTCTCCTTCGGGTGAACTCCGGGGTAGCTCCATCTATGGCGGACAACGGAAACTCATCATTGTTCGCCATAGACGGCGATCAGATGAACTTGGAAGATAAGGTTTTGTCTGTCAAGATTCCCACAGACGGCGCCAATTGTACGGGGAGCAAATATTCCGGCAAGCCCGTACTCCTTTCTTCCGAGCTCCGTTTATGTCCGACCACCTGCGCGCAAACAATGGTGAGCTACCCGGCGGTGTGTGGCCGGAAAAACCCTCCGACGATCAAGTTAGCACACACCTTAGGATAGAGAGAGAGAGAGAGAGGTGTTTGAATGTAAGAAATTCCTTACCAAGTGTCCATCTGTCGCGTATGGGGGGCGCAGACATGCTTATATACCCTCTGCGCCCCATATCCACTCCCAGTCATCTCTTGACACGTGGCTCCGCTATCCCATCTACCAGCATAAACCTTGTCGATCATCACCTAATCTCAACTGCCTGCCTACTCAGCAGGAGCTCGGCAGCCGGGCTGCTCTATCCACGGCCGTGCTATGCTTCATACCCAAGCACCTCACTGGATAAACCCAAGGAGGACCGGGCTAGGCGGCATCTCGGCAGAGCCTAGCCCGGGCACCTCCTGTGGTCGGCCTCCCTGCCGATCAAACGGTCTTCTCGGTTGACCACGCCTTTCCGGGCGCCGGTCACTCAGCTTGTCTGGCTTCAACCATCCCCTGATCAAGCAGCTCGGTCCAACCGAGCACTGCCTTGCCGAGCTTCTTTTCGGTCCGAGGCGGCTCACACTTGGCCCAATTCCCACCCGGGCCAAGTTCTAGCAACCCAACTCCGGGCGGATAGTCGATCATCTCGGCCCCATGCACGGTTGGGCTCTCTTCCTGCTCGGCCGTTGCCTCGGCCCAATTCCAGATCATAAATCACCCTCTCACTCTCCAACTCTTGTTTGGCTTGGATTTGCATATAATTAGTTTTGCTTCAGGTACCAACATTGTTAAGATGTCGTATATTGACAATGATACAGCTTTTTACTCAGTCATTTGTATCATTTCTTCTCTTTTCACTAATAATACTTTCTTCTTTACTGATCAAAAAATTAGACATCCATAACTAATTTTAGTTATTTTATTTCTCAAAATACCAAATAATCAATTAAAAAAACTTAAGATTCTAACTGTACCTATGACCTTTTTGTTTATTTGTCCAGAGAGTAGTTATATTTATCTTAATCAAAAATCTTAGATTCCACAACAACATGCATGCGCTAGCTAGCTAGCTGCTGAATTCACTAACCATCCCTGAGGTTCATGAAATTACAATCAATCCCATAATTTCGACATAATTACATTGATTTTCCTAAAGTGGCGAGAACTAATGTATGGCTAGAAGAAACATGAATAAACAACATAAAATATATATTTCAATTTTAAAAATATAAAAATAATATAGTTTTTTTCATCCATATAATTACTAATTATTTATGAAAATGAGAGAAAATGTTATATAAATTAAAATTTTAAAGAAGTTCATTGTAATTGTGTCAAACTTGTGAGGTTCAATGTGTTTTTTACAAACATCAGGGGATGTTAGTGTAATTTACCCTATATATATTAGTATATAGTTGCATGAAATATGTGAAAGTTGTACCATATTGTTTATAATTTTCAAAGTGATAATTGAAGGAGGCTTGTTATACTTGCCTACAAATCCAGACAAACGTTTAGTTCCAAAGTGTTGACCATTATATATATATTTAAATTAATTTTGAGTGCCACAGCATAACAAATTTGAGATATAAAAAATAACATCAATAGATACTGATTTGATTTTTGTGTAAAAATTTAGTCTTGCTTTTGGAAAGAGGATTAAGCTAAAATAGTTTACGAAAACGTCATTTTATTTTTTCTCTCACAATCATTTAATCAATTACAAAAAAAAAAGGCAACCAACTTCCTAAACACAATTATTTTAGTCAGATTAAAATAATCAAAAAATCAAATAACCAACTAAAATAGTTAAGAGCTTCTCCAATGTAAATGCTATAATAGCATTGCCATTGCCAAATTATGACAACGAATAATAGAAAATAGATGAAAAATAGCAATGGTGCTCCAATGGTTCAGCTGCTAATTTTGTCATTTTGACACAAAAATTGGTGTTTTCAGACTAATGGCATTGCTATTGCCAAATTATGGCAATGAATAGTAGAAAATGGATGAAAAATAGCAATGGTGCTCCAATGGTTCAGCTGCTATTTTTGCCATGTTGGCACAAAAACTTGTATTTTCGGACTAATAGCATTGCTATTGCCAACTTATGGCAATGAATAGTAGAAAATTGATAAAAATAGAAATGGTGATCCAATGGTTCAGCTACTATTTTTGCCATTTTGGCAAAAAAACTTGTGTTTTCGAATGACCAACCTGTCGTCCAAAAAGACCAATTTCTGTGTTTTTCTGCAAAAATAGCAGGCGAGCGGGCGGAGGGGGGGCGGGAGGGAAAGAGGGAAAGAGGGAGGTTTTTCTTGATGATCTACCACATATGACAACTGCCAAAACTTGTGTCAAATTTGACAAAACCTTTTGCATTTGTCAAATTTGACAGCTGCCATAAACTTGCCATTGGAACAAGGTTTATAGCATCTGCTGCCAAATTATGGCAATAACAACTCAACTCTCATTGGAGATGCTCTAACTTTCCAAACAAGGCCAATATATTTCTCATGCTTGAAATTAAAAATTCAAGCACAAAAAATTAAAATTAAAAGTACAAGTACAAATAAATTAAAATATTATAATTATATCAGTAGGAGAAAATTTATTAAGGGGTATTTTGAAAAGATAGTTAAGTTGATTTTTTAGCTTTTTTCACTTTTTATGTGAGAGATTATGTAATTCAAATTAGGTTAAAAATTAACTTTTGAATTTTTTGTAAATGGCCCCTAACACACATCTAAAAGATTAGCCTACCTTTAAGAACTGTGTTAGTTGGGAGAGGCCAGGGATAAGTAATATCACGGATCTTACAAGTTTTTGTTTGTTTTTAGTATCATGGGATTGTTGGATAGAAGTATATATTATGGGATTATTTTATTAATGTTGGATAAATAAGATTTGATGGATTATTTTTGACTGTTCGGTAGAAGAAAAATAATTCGAAAGGGAGGAGTATAGGTCCCAATGGATGGAATTCAATAATGTTCCACATAGTGAATATAACAAACATTGGACCAGGAAGAATTGATGAACAAGTAATAAATTTAGTTCTCATTAGATGGTGGCCAGAATAGTAAATTAAGTACAAATTTAACATTTGGCATTATGTTGCACATAGTGATTATCTTTAAATTCAAACCCATAATCAAAAGAAAGTTGGCAATTGGTTTAGCCATGACCGACATACGTACTATTAATAAGAAATGTCATTGCAAATAGTGGTAACGGCTATTGCTAAAACGTGTTCTAGCATTACTCACATTGTCATTAATAATAATTTTTTTGGTTAATCACACTAATAGTTTTTATAGTTTGAGACTTGTGTCACTTTAGTCTTTGACTTTTTAATTGTGATACATTTGATCCTGAATTTTGAATCTTATTCCAAATAAGGACAATTGAAAATATCATTAAATTTTTCAAGGGTAAAATCGTCAATTTGATAAAATATAAACTAATTTGACAAAAATAAATGTCAAAAAAATATTTTTAATTTTTTTAAAATTATTTTTATCCACCAATGATAAAATTATGTAAAATTAATAAAAATTACATGATTAATTTTTTAAAATTAATTTTACATGATCGTCATCCCAACACATAATAAAAATTAATTTGGTAAAAAAAAATATCTAAAAGATTTATCAATTTTACATAATTTTATTTTTAGTAGATAGAAATAATTTTTAAAAATTCAAAAATATTTGTTTGAAATTTATTTTTGTCAAATTAGTTTATATTTTATTAAATTGACAATTTTACCCTTGAAAAATCTAATTATATATTCAATTGTTTTTATTTGGAACAAAATTCAAAATTCAAGGTCAAATGTGTCACAATTGAAAAGTCAGGAACCAAAGTGACACAATTCCCAAACTATAGGGACTATTTGTATAATTTGTCCTAATTTTTTTGCGACGGTAAAATACTATTTTAAATAGTGATTAGGACCATATACTCAAAGGGGTGAAATATCCACTTTTTAATGATATTTCTTAGTACCACTTCTACCTAAAAAATAAATTAAATTAAATGAAGTAACAAAACCCATAAATTATAAATTATATATTAGGAGAGGATATCATTAAAAAATATCCACTTTTTAATGATATTTCTTAATATCCACTTTTAATGGTAAAAGTTTGATTCTATATTAGGAGAGGAAATCACAATTATATGATCATTTAGATAAGGGCAAATTACATATACCCCCTCGAGGTTTGGCTAAATTACAGATACCCCCCTGAGGTTTGAGAAATTACGAATTCCCCCCTGAATGCTATATTTGCATAAGAAATTATGGGGTAATTTGTTATGAAATATAAACCTCAGGGGGCAAATTGTTATGAAAATACAAACCTCAAGGGGCGGGATGTAATTTTTGAAACCTCAGGGGGGTATCTGTAATTTAGCTAAACCTCGAGGGAGGTATATGTAATTTGCCCTTTAGATAATTGGGGAAGGTCTTGCCCAGCCGGCTAACTTAAAATTTATATAATATCTCATATGATTAAGAATTTATATCATTTTTGACTTGTTCTCCTCAATGTATAGCCTTGAGAGTTAGGTGTGTGTTTGGGAGTGCTCTTATATATGTTTAATTAATTTTGATTGCCTAAGTAATCATATATCTACCAAGTCCAAAAAAGGTATTGTGCGGGCACGAAATATTAGTCACACATGTACTCCTCGTAATCAAGCTTATATCTCCTTGAACGGTGTCTTGTAATCTGCAAAACAACTCAAGTGAACAACCCGGTGGGTGTGTGCCGGAAAACCTTCCGATACTTAAGTCAATTCTTAAGATCAATATGGGAAAACTCTCAAGAGTTCTAGTGAGTAAAAATGCATTACACTTTCCCAAGTCTATTTTTGAACTTTTATGTATTCTGCAAGGTAGACTCCTAATGGGACTCTAATTTCTCTTCGTAGAGTTCTATTAGGAGATCATCTCTTAAAGGATAGTGCCTATCTTTTAACACCATTATCTCTAGAGTGTAGGAGAAATAACACAACTCCTAGCTCGGTCAACAAGCTAAGGAAGCCATTCTGGCTGATCAAGAACCGAGCAACCATAATGGAAGACTGCGAGCAACAAGTTACCTCATACAACCCTGACACAAGACCCAGCACGGTTGCCAACCGTTGTCTGGTCCCTAAGTAATTCTAGCTTAGCTCGACCCTAACGCCACGTCCTTACTAGCAAAGCTCAGCCCGCTGCACAGCTCAACAAAAAGCCCATGTAGATTTTGCTCGGCTTCTTTGCACGCAACCTTAGTCCGGCTCGATTGCACAGCCCAAATCCATGACCCATGCTAGCTTAGCTCGACCCATTTGCATGGTGCAAATTATCCTCTTAGGTACCTTACCATTTAATCTAACATGCCAATAATAATTAAACAAAAACAATGCTAGGAACACATAATGGATCCCAGAAAATGTAATGGCAGGCTAGGATTAAATTTCAATTACAGAGATATCCACTTTCAAAATAAATCTTAACTTATCATTACACTCTTTGTAACCCATTTTGTGTTTTAGTAGTTCTTAGCATTAACAATACCGAATATATATATATATATATATATATAATTTCTATGTAGAATGTTTTTTTTTTCTCTTTTTTTCTTTTTATCAACGAAAATCAATTGTTACTTGTTAGATTAACACTTATGAGAGTTAGTCTCCCCATATTTGCTAAGCACCAAGTGCTTCCCTCTTGAGATTAAGCCTTGGAAGAATTATGATGGCTAAATAAATTAGGCCTAATTAATTTATGTAGAATGTTATGGTTGTATTAGGACTTATCATTTTAATGCATAATGCCCATTAAAGGAGAGAATTTCGATAGTGTGGGGGAGTTACATGGGCTTCTCTTAGGCCCGCAAGTTGGTTAACAGTCTACAGAAAGAATTGCTTGGGCTGGCCCATATTAGGGTCCAAACAAATAAAGTTCACTTGTCTCTCTTCAACAAGCCACCCAACCCACAATAAGAAGAAGGGAAGAAAAAGATGCTTGAGGTTGATAATAATGGGTCATACCTCATATCTTTCATTTGAGCACGAGGGGCCATACCATGTGAGGCCGAGGTCCACCCCATTTTGGGTGCATACTATATACTATATGTAAGTTATAATTTAAGCTAGTGTTAATTTTGAATTACTGTGGTGTGAGTTATTGATCATTTTGGTGGTGGGGTTATAAATTATCAAATCAAAATTAATTGTTGGTTATGTCAAAATAGTATTATAATTCATTGTAGTAATTCTAGTTATAGTCAAAGTGATTTTCAATTTCAATAATAAAAAGTTTACGTGATACTCCAAATATTATTGATCACGTGACATGTAAAAAAAATACCTCCACACAAATTTAACATAATTACATTACACCTTGCTCTTCTTTCTTTGCTACTTTTATCAATAATTTATTAGTTGTTTAGCTAGAAAAATGATATTTTCATCTCTTTTACACTAAAATGTAAATTTTACATTGTTTATCCCTATATGTACACAAATTTGCATAGTTCCATTTGCTTTATTTTACAAAAGAAAAGTTATTGTAATTTTGTCAAACTTCGAGTTTAATGTATTTTTTTCTAAACTCATGTGTAATTTATCCTTTAGAATTTAATATAAAAATATCAATTAATAAATTGAGTTAAACATTATTCCAAGAAAACCTAATATTTTTCATTTTAAAATTATGTTAATTACATCTCAATGTAACTATTATCAACTCATATTTGATTTTTTTTTTTTTAAATTGAACCACTAAAAGTAAAGATACAATGCCCACTTTTTTTTCTTTTTTTTTTTTTGGTTACAAGAAAATCCTCCCTACCCTTCCGCAGGGCCAAGGCAGCGCCCCTTACAGAGATCACCAAGGTGTCCTATTAGCCGTTCCGAGCGATGAGACTATAACCTGGGAACTTGCCCCGACCTCCCAAGACAAGCTCCGCTAGGTGTCCTGTTAGCCGTTCCGAGCGAGGAGACTATAACCTGGGAACTTGCCCCGACCTCCTAAGACAAGCTCCGCTTAAGTCAGGACTCGCACAACGGGGGAGCATTGAACCCACACCAAATGCTGACTAGACAACTTGAGCTCCAACCTCCTAACCACAACAGTGTTTCGCCCAGGAGATTGGCCCAAGGGGAGAATTGAACTTGTAACCTTGGGGCTTAAACCCCAAAGCCTTACCACAATACTACAACCCCTTGGGTTATGTCCACTTTTTTTAAGTGTGCATAATAGAACTTCTCAATATCTAAAGAAAAAAAAAATATATATATATATATATAACCTCCAATATCGCATAGATGTTATACAAACAAAAAAATCAATTAGAATGGCATGATAGATTTGTTTCTATTCATTTCAAATCAAAAAACTCATTAAAGTGATTTTTAATTTTTAAAATGTTATTGTATTATTCTTATAAAATTTTTTATGAATTTTTTATTTACAAATCACTTTCCTATGACATAAGCTATCTAATCCACGTATATGATCTCATAAATAATCTCTAAATGAAATGAAGAGTTCTTGGTTTAATTTGATGACTGGTGATTGATAATCCATTAACAGCCCTTTTCTTTAGTGATTGATAACCCATTTTTATTTGATGAGAACTTACTGTGTAAAGGGTTGAGAATATGAAAATTGTGCAACTAAATTCAGACATCTTACACTGTATAGTTATTGAGAAAACTCAAGTATTATCATAAAGACAAATACCCCTTGCTTATTATCCGACAATCACTTATTCTTAAATATAAAATTTTCATAATATCAAAACTATTTATTTAAAAGGTCTTGTTAACATGTATCCTAAACACACATGTTAAAACGCAATAAATGAATTTCAACTTCTTGCACTTGCATAAGAAATATAAAGATACAATAAAAATTAATTATGATGTTCTTGAAGAGTTAATTTTCTATTCATATGGACATAACTACCCTTTGTTTTTGTAAGACAAAAATTCTTTAACTACTATGTACATGTAATTAAAAAAAAAATATTCTATATTTTTTTTAAAAAAAAATTGAATAGTTCTAATATGGTCAGAACTCAGGCAACATTTATGAATGTACTGTTAAAAAAATTTTAGTTGTAAAATATTTTTATTTGATTGAATTTTTAAAATTTGAATTTAAAAGTTAGTTTTAGAAAATTATAAATTTTTTTGAAAAAAATAAATATAAATATATATATATATTTGAATTTTTAAATATTATTTTATGTTCCAAAAAAAATCATATGAAAATAAGTGTTTGATTTTTAAAAGTTTTATTTTCACCAAACTAAATTTTAAAATTTTTATAAAAAAACATATTAAAAAAATTCTGTTACTTAAAAGACAACTTAAGAGGGGGGTGAATTAGGTTTTTATAATTAAAATTAATAATACCCTAATAAAAATTATGGCTAGCACAATAGATAAATATAATTAATGAAATAAAAATAATTAAAACAAGTGTCTTAACAACTATGTTAGTTAATGATTTTAACACAGTAAAAATGTGAAATATAGTTATGGCAATTTAAAATAAAATAAAGAGATAAGGCAGAGAGAGGCAAACAAATTTATAGTGGTTCGGCTTGAACTCGGCCTACGTCTACTCTTCAAACTTCACTTGAGATTTTTCACTATCTTCTAGCTTCACAAGGGTACTAACAACCTCTTTACAAATGGAGCAATCCTCCACGGATTTTACACAGACTTCACAAGTTCAAACCCTTGCAAATCTTAAGTGATTCACAATCACTCTCAAGATTTCAAGAACACAATATTTACAACACTTTTACAAGATGAAATGGTATTTTTGCTTTCAAAGAAAGCTTACAATGAATATCTCTTAAAGATAGATATATAAAATGAAATTTTGATTTTTCTGTAAATCTCACACAGGAAAGATAAGCTTAATGCTATAAGGTTCAGTGTATAATTTTTTAGAATAGATGTGAGTGATTATAGATTAAAGAATATTTTCAGATTTTTTGTAACTTATTTCCATTAGAAGCTTTGGTATATATAATGAAATTATAGCCGTTTATAGCCGTTGTAAAAATTTGAATTTATAGCCATTCATAACTGTTGTAGTCATTTGAATTTATAGCCGTTTATAACCGTTGTACTTCATCATTACTAATTTGAATAACTTCCACTCCATCATTACAAATTTGAATATCTTCTACTAAATAGTTTATAGCCGTTCTTGAAGTGCTTTTTGAGATTTCTACTAAACATGGCATAGCTTTCATCCTCACTGGAGTTTTTATGTTCTTCTTCATTTGATGAGACTTTGAATGCAATTCCACTTTTCTTTTTGTTTTCAACATCCTCGTGTCCTTTCATGGTGATCTCATGAGTCATAAGGGAATCCATAAGCTCATCCAATCCAAGTGTGGAGAGATCTTTGGCTTCTATAATGACGGTGACCTTTGCGTCCCAATTCTTTGGTAGACACCTAAAAATTTTTCTTACCAACTCACCGTTAGTATAAATTTTGCCAAGAGATTTCAAAGAGTTTACAATTTCAGTAAATCTAATAAACATACTTGAAATAGATTTATCAGAATTCATTTTAAACAATTCATAACTATGAGCAAACATATCAATGCGAGATTCCTTTACTTGGTTTGTACCTTCATAAGTTACTTCAAATTTGTCCCAAATTTCTTTTGCCGAATAACAACTTGAAATTCTATTATACTCTTTAGAGTCTAATCCACAAACAAATGTGAGTTTGGCTTTAGTATTGGCTTGCAATAATTTGTGATCCCTCTCATCACATTCATCTTCAGTTTTAGGTACACTAATATTGTCTACTAATTTGGTAAGAATTTTTGCACCTTTGGTGGCAATAATCCACATAGCATAATCAGTGACTTGTAAGTATAAGGTCATCTTATCTTTCCAATGACTATAGTTATTTCCGTCAAATAATGGTGGCCTATTTGTGGATTGTCCTTCAGCTGGGTTACCATGGATCGAAACTCCTAGATGGTTAAATCTAAAACAAGAGTCTAGACTTTGATACCAATTGTTACCCAAAAGACAACCTAAGAGGGGGGTGAATTAAGTTTTTATAATTAAAATTAATAATATCCTAATAAAAATTATGACTAGCACAATAGATAAATATAATTAATGAAATAAAAATAATTAAAACAAGTGTCTTAACAATTATGTTAGTTAATGATTTTAGCACAGTAAAAATGTGAAATATAATTATGGCAATTTAAAATAAAATAAAGAGATAAGGGAGAGAGAGGCAAACAAAATTATAGTAGTTCGGTTTCAACTCGGCCTACGTCCACTCCTCAAACTTCACTTGAAATTTTCCACTATCTTCTATCTTCATAGGAGTGCTAACAACCTCTTTACAAATGGAACAATCCTCCACGAATTTTACACAGACTTCACAAGTTCAAACCCTTGCAAATCTTAGGTGATTCACAATCACTCTCAAGATTTCAAGAACACAGTGTTTGGAACACTTTTACAAGATGAAATGGTATTTTTGCTTTCAAAAAAAACTTATAATAAATATCTCTTAAAGATTTGCAAATCTTAGGTGATTCACAATCACTCTCAAGATTTCAAGAACACAGTGTTTAGAACACTTTTACAAGATGAAATGGTATTTTTGCTTTCAAAGAAAACTTATAATAAATATCTCTTAAAGATAGATATATAAAATGAAATTTTGATTTTTCTGTAAATCTCACATAGGAAAGATGGGCTTAATGCTATAAGGCTCAGTGTATAATTTTTTAGAATAGATGTGAGTAATTATAGATTAAAGAATATTTTCAGGTTTTTTGTAACTTATTTACATTAGAAATTTTGGTATATATAATGAAAATTATAACCGTTTATAGCCGTTGTATTCATTTGAATTTATATCCGTTTATAACCGTTGTAGTCATTTGAATTTATAGCCGTTTATAACCGTTGTATTCCATCATTACTAATTTGAATATCTTCCACTTGAATATTTTGAACATTTTGACCTTTTGAACCCTTATATTTGTTTATATCTGTTGTACTCCATCCTTACTAATTTGAATATCTTCTACTTGAACCTTTTGAACTGCTGTTGTGCTAGGCTGTTTGAACATTTGTTTTGGACTGTTTGAACTCCCGATTTAATCAAATATTAAATACATTCTAACAATATTTAGGATAAAGGTTTAGGTGGAAAATAATGGGACAAAATAAATTTTAATTATATTTTACTCTATCAAATAAATCATCAAAATAAATTTTGATTAAAATATAATTAAATAAATCATCAAAATAAATTTTGAATTCTATTTTTCTCTTTCAAATAAATTAAAACATAATTAAATAAATTATCAACATAAATAACTCTAACAAATTCGATCAAAAATAAAGAGAATGGTGAAAAGCAAAAAGAGTATTTTGATCTCATTATAGATTTAAAAAAATCTTTAATTAAGATAACTTTTAGGACTTTTCTTAAGTGTGCAACTTACCCCTTACACTTACGCCTTTCTGTTTACTGTCCTGTTTTATGTTTACACCTTCCACTTACACCTTTTGTGTTGGTTGCATATGGTGTGCAACCTTAAGGGGTTGCACACCATAACAGCACCCTAACTTTTAATATTGTGTTATTTTTTATATAAATAGGGATAAATATACTCATTTAATATTTTCTTAACATATGATCTTAGAGCACATATTAACAAAAATCTTAAAATATAAAGTAAATAAAATAAAATTTCATTTTGAGAAGTAAATTAAAAGTTATATTTTTTAATTTTTTTTGGTTTGTTTTCGTTTTTAAAAAATGTGAAAATAATAATAATAATAATAATAATAATAATAATATGACGTAAAAAAAATTAAAAAGTGAATAAATTAACTTTTAATCTTATTTTCAAAATAGGCCAAATGACTTTTGATTCTGGTTCATTCAAATAAATAATAAAATCATTTTTTTTTCTTCTTTTACTTAGACATCATTTGACAATAAATTATTTTAGTAATTTTTTAATTTTTTATAAAAAGATATATAAAAAAGAAAAGCGAATAATGTGATAATTTAGTGGTCTATAGCATTACTCTTATAAGATATATATGGTAGATACTTTATAAAAGATGTGTACTATAATCTTTCTCTTTTGTTTATCATCTAAGATCTTGTTTGACAACTACATATTTTAATTAAAAAGTTAAAAAATTATTATAAATTATCACATTATTCGCTTTTCTTTTTTATGAGTAATGCTATAGACCACTAATTTATCATCACTAATCCTACCACTAGTGAGGTGGCAATTGAAAAAAAAAGAAAAAAAGGAAAAAACAAGGCACAAAACACATGTGGCAGTGGATGGGACCCACTGCCACATCATTAGAGCCACCACTAATTAGTGGTCTAAAGCACTTTTGATCTTATAACTATAACTTCATATTTTTTAAATTATAATTAAAAAAATAAAAAAAAATTATAACTAAATACAAAAAAAAATATATAACTAAAATCTCAAAATAATATCATAATTAAAATTAAAATGTGTATGATAGCATTCTCCTAAACTATAATCCTATAATTCTTTTCTGCCTTTTCTCTAAAAACCCAATCAAATACGCAGTCTTCAACAAACACAATTCAGAATATGTAAAAACTTACCAAACGCCACCTAAAATTTCAAAATTCAATCAAATGGAGTCTCATTGATGAGTTTAATCATAAATTTCTAATAAAAACCAAACCAAACCAAATTACAAAAACAAAAAAAAACAAAAAACAAAAAAAAAACAAACCTCACAATGAAACAACAAAACAAAAAAGCTCAATTCCAAAAAACAAACCTCACAGAGAGCAAGAGAGATCAGAAGACACACAGAATATCTAAATTCCCGATTCGAACACCAAAATTTTTACAAAAACCATACAGATCTTCCAATCCAAACCAAACCAAACCAAACAAAAAAAAAAAAAAAACCAAAGCAGAAAAACCCAATTTCCACCTCTTATTCAGCATATAACAATCGAAAAGTTGTTATTAGATTGATGTAGATCATAGTATGATTGATAATGTGTGTGTGAATGAGGAGGAGTGAGAGAGGAAGCTTATCCGGTGTGGGGATGAGGAAGGTGAGAGGAGGTGGAGGAGGAGTCGTAAGAGGCGAGCTTGGTGAGCATGAGAGGGCGATCCTTGGCCTCTTCGTCGTCTTCGGCGTCGTCGTGAGAGGTGCTGAGGTTGATGCAGGCGCATCGCTCGAGAGAGGCGAAGAACGCTGAAGCCACGCTCGTGCCCACCCAGTTCGCCATCCGATCAAGCTTCTCGCACGACATGAATCCGCAATTGTTCTCCACGGACTGATTCGCAGACATCTTCTTCTTCTTCTTCTTCTTCTTCTTCTTCTTCGTTGATGGGTTTGAAGATGGTGATTTTGGTTTCGGAGGAAATTACGAGAGAGAGAGAGAGAGAGATTCGGTAGGGACGGTTTTGGATCGAAGGAGGGTAAGCTAAGATTATACATACAATAATCGGTTGGGAATTATTCCGAAACTGTTTTTTTTTTTATTTGAGTGTTGTTTTTTTTAAAAAAAAAATTAAAAGAGTTTTATGTTTTTAAATTCTACTTAACTAAATGAATTGAAGAATTAATTTTTTAAAACAATAAAAGTAAGTTTAAAATTATTAACTTTTTTTGCCTTTTTGTTATTTTTTAATTTTTTTTATAACTTTTAAAGGCAAATCAAAAAAATAAAAAATTTAATATAATTTTTAAAAATATATTTAAAAAATTTCCAAAAAAAAAAAAACATAACTTATTTAGAGCCCCCTCAATTTATAAGGGGAAAGAAACAAATTCTTTATTTTTCAAAGCATGTTGCTGTAGTGTTATGACCAAATCTTAGGAGCTGAGGCTAAGTAGCCAAGTGCTTCTTATTACAAAATTATCTTAATAAGATAAGGAAAATGTCTCGTAGCTCAAATTTTGTGGCTCAAAAGTGGCTCAAATGGCCAAAACGACATCGTTTTGGCCATTTTTATATTGTTCTGTACTCAAAACGACGTCGTTTTGACCATTTGAGCCACTTTTGAGCCACAAAATTTGAACTACGTAGCATTGTCGATAAGATAATAAGGTGTGCAACAATTACAGCTACACCGCGCAATAATCCCAAACTCAAACAATTTTATATCAATCATTTTTGACTAATTATATTTGGAGTCTATTGAAAGTTATGCCAAACTCATTTCAAAGAATAAGAAGCAAGATTGGAATATACATTACATAAAATAATTAGACAAAACACATTTATTTTTTCACATATTTTTATTAAATAAAATGTCTATTAATGTTGAATTTGTTCCAAGAAAGAATCATCATTAAACCCAATGATCTACACCCAACTCTAATTCCCTGTCCTAATAAGTTTTAGGTCAACCCAAACTCTTATCTCAAAACGAACTAAATTAGCTCAATAAATGTTACATAAAATAATTAGACAAAACACAAAATGTATTTTTTCATATATTTTTATTAAATAAAATGTTTATTAATGTTGAATTTGTTCCAAAAAAGAGTCAATATTAAACCCAGTGTTCTACGCCCAACTCTAACTCCCTATCCTAATAAGTTTTAGCTCAACCCAAATTCTTATCTCAAATAGCCTAAACTAACTCAATTATTAAGTTTAGGTTGGGATTAAACTTAACCAAGCCGAAGATAGCTCATGTTAGGCCGCCAAATATATATATAAATGTTTAAGCCCAAACCTTATGAAGGATTGAATGGTGCCAAAACTTGAAGCAACACTCTGAAACTTGAAGAATCCACACACAGACAATTTCACTGAATTTCAAGGATGACTAGTAATTTTCAAAAGTATATCAATGGCTTCTTCTAGCAACCAATAGCCAAAAACCAAGTATATGAATGTAAAGAAAATACTCACAGATGATTACAATGATTGCAATGCGTGCAAAGTGTTTATACCAGGCCTTTTTTCACAGTTGAATGTAAACAATCTAACAAGTCCACGACGCAGATCGAGTGAGCCTTGGCTTGGCTATCTTTTTGTCCTCTTCGAGAGAGATCATGAGAAGATTGGATGGGTTCTCTATCATGGTTTTTGCAACCAGATAGCCAGCAATGCTCCATGTCTGGTACCTCCTCGCTTGCTTTCCCACGTAACGACCTGTCTTACCATCATAATACTCGGGCCACCCATCTTTCGAAATCCGCTGCTCCACCAGCTCTATTGCTCTCTTTGCAATTTGAGGCCTACCGGTCTTGATGCATGCTGCTGTCAGCAACCATAGCAGAACTACAAGAACAAACGCACCACAGCAACAAAACATTAGATACTATACAACCCTTAATGTTTATTTGTTCTCAGTGATAAGGCAAAAAAATACATTTATGTTTCTCTTTGTTGACTATGAACTCATATCAGCTCTACATTATAAGATAACCCATTTCAACTATAAACTAATCTGTGTTTCTGTTGAGACCTGATTCCTAAGATGCTAATTAGTGGAGTCATCTTATGCTAACAGTAAAGTATGTGCTTCCATAGCATGAATGAGACATACAAGTGTTTTTAACATATCTAGCATTGTGCACAAACTTTATTCTCACCTGGCCAAGTTCCACCATTATGGTAACTCCAGCGAGTATTCTTTGGATCACAACCAGTGACAATCCTCCACTGGTGTCCTTCCAGTGCCGGGTAAGTGATTTTCAGAGGCATTTCCCCAATCAAGTCCTCCCAGCGCTCCTCAATTAGATCCATGATAGCTGTAGCTTGAGCAGGTGTGGCTAGAGAGCTCAAGATGGCGATGCAGTTCCCAACTAAGAACCAACGGAAGTCCATGCGAGCTGGGCTGACATTGCCAATGAAATACCCTCCTCGCAAGGGCATGAAATCAAACACCCAATCTGGTATAGATTCAGGAATGACATTGAATTTATTGACAGCAGTGTGGGAGTACTCCTCAGTACGGTAGCGGTAGATGTTATTCAGTTGAGTGAAATCGAGCCAGTAGTAATTTTGTATGTGGAAGCTCAGGGCTGTAATCCTCTTGTCAATCCGCTCAATCAATTCCTTGCCACCACCCTCTGGTTTTAACATTTGTTGTGCACACCTCAGCGCAAAAAAGAAGAGGGCCTGGATCTCAATTGGATAACCATATATTCCCTGTTCCAAATGTAATTGAAAAACAGAAGTTATAATCTAATATATGAAAGCAAGCTAAGTGATAATTGAGAAATGATACTGTCAATTTGCCAAAAAAGTGTTATTGACTCAAGCAAGCACCACTCCGTGCCATGCAGTTCATGCTGCCATAAAAACTCCAAAATTGGATCAGACCAAGCTCAATTAAAATTGGGTCAAACATCCTCAAATAATGCCAAGAATGCAAGTTGGACATTTTATCTTAAAACCACATATGTAATAGAAATGCCATACTCAAAACAAAATATCAGAACAGAATCACATAACAGAGAAAAACTAACCATCCTCCTGTCAATCATGCTACACCCATCTGCACATAGAAGTGTTGGGAAAGTGTCAAAGCCATCAGAAAGGCAAAGGTTAAGTATCAACTTCATCCCTCTTTGCACCTGAGGTAGTTCAGACAGTGTATGATCCCTCGTGCATTTTGTGTATGACCTTAGCAATATAATCCACCAGAACCCTGAATCAACAGGTGCTACTCTTCCAATTGCACTGCCTCCAAAATCTGCAATCAATGTATCCTTTATACGATGTGAGTCAAACAGAACCTTGAAACTGGCAGGCATCACGCCTTCTCCAAGAGTGAAGTTATCAATCCTCTTCTCCCAGCCTTGAAGGTGAAGGGTCTTCAATAGGAAGTTCTTTACAATTTCTGGTTCAGGTGGAGATTTCATCAGGCAAGCTAAGCCGCTGGGAAAAAAGTCTCTCACGAAAACCTGCCCATATAATGGATATTTATAACCAACTTGAGGCAACAGAAGAAGAACATATGGGCTTAACCACCCCAGCGACAATAACAGACCGAACATCAGAGGCTGATGGAACCATCAGTTTGACAGAACAACTGGTCCCAGAAGGGTATAGCTTATTGACGTCATGATGAATATTTGAAGAATTTTTAGAATTGAAGCAGCTTCAATGTAATGGGATATCATTTGAGGGAACTTCAGTTTGTTTGAATCAAAATATATAGACCTAGTTGCTCTCAGCATTATTCAGGGGAAAAAATCCCTAAAAAATGTCATACATCAAGAATTGCTAAAAAAAACCATATTTTTATTTTTTTCAAATATCACACCATCTCATTATTCCTCAAGACCTCAAGAAGTGGCAATTCATGACTTTGCTTGGTTATTCATGACTTTGCTTGGTTATAATTTTTCAAAAACACTTTTGAAAAAATTCTAATTTCTTATTTTTCATGTTTTTTTGTTTTTACTGAATTTTTTTAATACTTTAAGCATTTTTTTTTTTACTTTTTAGACATACCTAACATAAATATACATAAAAAGTAAAAAAATTGTGAAAAAAATCTTTTAAAAATTCACTAAATACCAAAAATATAAAAAAAAAATACGATAATTCAGTACATTTTTCGTATTTTTATATATTTATTAATTTTTTAAAATATTTTTTCACAAATTTTTTACTTTTTAGATACATCTAAGCAAGGTACATTTAAAAAAGTAAAAAAAAAATGTTAAAAATTTTAAAAATATTCACTAAAAACAAAAAAATACAAAAATCAAAATATTCAATTTTCAAAAATCTTAATCCAAAAAACTCAAACCAAACACAGTACTTTTATCTCACTACTTAACAAATTGCCAAAATCCTACTTTGTAAAACTTCTGACTTGGCAATCCAATAGTATAAAAGGTAAACTCAAAGTCAAAAAAATAGGATTAAATTAATTCATTTTGTCAGCTGCATTCTATTAGAATACTCTTCTTTTAAGAACATTGTTAATGGACTCGTTGTTCTGCATTACCACTACTAAATCAAACTGACATTTTATACTTCAAAATAATTACATGCAACTCTAAAGTCCTGTTCTTATTTAGTACTGAGTCTGTGTTACATAGGTACTGGCATAACATATTTCTATCAGAAACCTGATATCTTCCATGTGTCTATAGCAGGAGAGGTCCTTCAAATTGATACAAATAACAGAGGGCCAGTAACACAGAGAGAGAAAGAGAGAGAGAGAGAACCAATTCCCAAGGCAACATGACAGTGAGATGGCTCATGATGAATAGAAAGAAAAAGAGATCCAAATAAAATATGTCAATTCAATTTCCGTAATAGAACTCGCTTACATATCATTCATGTATCAATATACGAAAAGATGAATCATCTCAAGCAATGTATTGTAATTGTAATCAAGTTCGACTTTCAACAAAGGGAAATAGTACACAAGCAATATACTGATATTGTGACTCTGTCAATGACTATCAGAGTGAAATGAACACCTCACAAACAAATAGATCGACAAACAAATTCAGATATAAAGGAATAATCTGTTAAAATTATGAACAATAATACATTGTGCAAACTGCGAACAACAATCTGGATATATAGCAGATACATGATCAAGAACAAGAATCAAGCGTAACTTATCCTTCAAGTATTAATCTCTCTCCCTCTCTCTCTCTCTCTCTCTCTCTCTCACACACACACACACACACACACACACAAGCACATAGTCTCAAAAATAAGTTTTACCTGATTGTAATTCAAAGCTTCAGCGCTGGGATCGAGAGCGGCCAAGGTACCAACAGGCATTCCTTTGAAGTAGACGAACGACTTCTTCAATCTCTCCCACGCTTCGTCCATCATCGAACCATTCTCTGAACTCCCTTGCTGTCCATTCATCCTGTTGCTTCCAGGAGACACTATCTGATCCAGATGCGTTACGCTCGGCGACGGCTTCAACAACACCGACGCCTTGTAAATATTCCCGCTCGGCGCTCCTCCATCAGAGTTGTTCTCAACACTACTCTGTATTCTCACTGTCTTCGTCGCCTTCTCCATAGCTCCACCTGCCGTCTCCGTCGGAGAAACCAGAGGCTTCTCAGACTCCGACGATGGAGAAATCGGAGCGTCGTTTTGTTGAAGGTCCAGCAAATCCTCCTCAACTGAATCGTCCTTCGAGCTCTTCTCTTCTACGATCACTGGTGGTGTATCAGATTTTTCTTCCGGCGAAGTTTGCTGATCAGCATCATCGCCGGAGACGGCGATGACGCTCAGGATAGCCATTGGAGAGAGTGAAAATGAGCACAGTACAAATCCTAGTGAGAGAAAGTGGAGAGAATCTAGAGAGAGAGAGACAGAGAGAGAGTAGTGTTGATGAACAAGAAGCCAAAAATGCTGAGAGAGAGAGAGAGTGAGGGTCAAGAAGAAGCATGGCCGCGATGTTTGTATTTTTGGTTTTGGCGGTTAATGAGGAATTCGAGGAGTCTGAGCGTACGATCTATGCAGTAGCCACTTATGTTTGTTATATTTACGAGAGCTGCCATTGAGGGGTTTGTTGAGGAATTGAGGTTTAATTAGCTGATTGTTTGTTTGGAATTAAAGTTTATAGGTTGGGGTAGTTTCGGTAATAGCACTTCTTAGTTCATGCATTTCGACGTTGGTTGTGCCTGGCTGGACGCTATTGTGCTCCAGGTATGCAGCAATGGTGGAACGTGAAACGAAATTTTGAATAACAGCCATGTTCATGAACACGTGGCAGCCTTTCAGTGGTCAACTAACCAGACGAGATATTGGGAGTGTCTGGAAAGTTAGTTTTTAGATTTTTTTATTTTATTTTTTTTACTAAAAGACAAATTAGTTATAAAATCAAAAAAAATAAATCAAAATAAAATATCACATCAAATCTCATAATCATTTTATTTTTTCTCTCACAAATATCACATCCAATCACAAAAAACTCAATTATCTTTCTAAACACAAAAAAAAAAAATTTCTAATAATATCCTAAAACTAAAAAAACCTACAAAAAAATTCACTTCTCAAACATCAACATAGTAGTCAATTTTGTCTTTTTATTTTTAGGATAAATTACAAATATTTGATTAAAATACGAATTACTCTTCTAATTTTAAAAATTATATTTCACCCCTTCAAGTTTCTAATTTCATAATAAATAGTTCTTTTTATTAATAAATTATCAAATCAATTAACAATTTTTAATGATGTTAGAAATATGTTTCAATTAATAATTTAGGTAACTTTATTATTTGTATAGAAGAGCAATTATGAATTTTATTTTTTTTGTTAATTTTGTTAAATAAAAAATACTAACAATGAGGTATTTGTAATTTTTCAAACTATAAAGAACAATCTGTACTTTAAACAAATCTCAAAAGTGTATTTGTAATTTACCATTATTTTTAACAACTCAAAATTGACAATAATATTAAAATTTCTCAAAATTTTAATGGAAACAATTTGTATTTTATTTGTTTTTGCATATTATTTTAGATTTTCTTCCGTCTTCTTATTTTTAACTAGTTAAAATTGACGATAGTATCAAAATTTCTCAAATTTAATGGAGACCTTGTATTTTATTTGTTTATTAAATGCCATTCTAATTTTTCACATCACCTCTAGGTTACCATTGCCATCCAACACTTCCAGCAAGCTTGTGGTGAAATTATTTGGTAGTATCAGTACTCTTCTCACTAATCACAAATCATAATACTTTCAAACACAAACTCGTAAACTTCATTCTCTCCACTAATCGCAACATCATTGGAACACCACTTGACAATACTCCAAAACCAACTAATAACTTCTCAACCTCGCCCCTTGTGCCATCAGTAAAGATCAAAGAAAATACTATGCATCCTAAATAAATTATACCAAATTTTAATTTGGTATAATAATAGAAAATTTGGTATAATTTATTTAGGATCCCTAACATAACATCATTGTCAAGTTGAGCAGGAAATTAGAAGGGGAAAAAAATGACAATTTTTTTTAGAATAAAGGTTGAAACCCCCTTTGGGGGTCACCCCCTTGACCCCCTTCAGTTTTGATTGGTCAACTTTTCCTTTTTTTTTTTTTTTTTTCTTCTCACCCAATCCCCAACCTCCATGTGTGTGTGTGGGGGTTATGGGGTGAGTGTTTTAAGGAGGTCTAAATCAATACCATTTTTTTTAACGAGCTAGACCAATCGATCAATGGTATATCCCAATCCTTACCGAATGATTTTGGCACATACAGGCTAGCAAGCCACTCCAATGGCAATTCTAATGGATCAGGATTTGATCCAACCTTTTTTGTTTTGTTTTTCTGTTCGTTTTTCAAAATTTCAAGCCGGATCAATATGTTGCTTCTCACAAACTAATGATCAGGTCGGATTTCAACACCTAAACCTAAGTCTAAACCAAATCTTATTTGGATTGGACAAACTTTCTAGAGGCACGAACTTGGGCCGGGTAAAAATCAAATAAGCTCATATTGGCCTTAATCTTTTTAGGCCAAATGATAATCCTTATGGCCCCATTTGTTTTGGGTGTAATGGATGGGAGGGGATTAGGATGGAGGTAGGGTTATTTAGTGTTGTGTTTGTTTGTAGAGTTGGGGAAGGAATTAGGATGGAGGAGGAGATTAAGACGGAGGTTGAAAAGGAGATTAGGATGGAAAAGGTGGAGGTAGTATTAGAAAAATAGTGAAGGGATTAAAAAAAATTATTTTTTACATATTGAGAATTTTTTTTTAAACATTAATGTTTAATTTTTTTATTTTTTTATTTGTTTTATTATTTTATATAAAAATAATTTAACAATTCTTACACTAATAACTATCATCAAAACAAACACAATTTTACTTAATTTCATCACTAACAATCTCCTCATTATTAATCTCCTCTATTTTACCTTTAAAAACCAACGAAAATTCCCTTCTATCTTATCTCTAAAAACAAATAGGACTATAAACCATTCTATATTGTCTACAGCCTTTGAGACTCTTTACTCCTACACATACTAGCACTTTCAAGAATGTTAAAAAACAAAAAAAAATATATATATATATATATATAATTTGTTTAATATCGTTTGAAAATAAATTTTATTTTCGACTGGCATCGTTACCAAATGTTATCATTATTTTGTTATTATTCGAATTGTTTTACCAAAAAAGTTTAAATTTTTTTAAAAAGTTAAACAAAATTTGAAAAATATACTAGTTATGATTAGTTCTAAAATTTATGAAAGAATTTATATATATATATATATATATATTTAATTTAATTTTCTTTTACATTTCTTTTATTTGTCATAAATAATTTTACATTTCTTTTACTCTAAACTCTATTTAATCAGACATTTTTAGATCTTGGAAGTTTTTGGTCTTATAATTGTAGTATTCACAAAGTTCATATTTCATTTACAATTTTGGACTTTTAGTCTCATAGATTTTTAGACTTTTTGACTCTTTAAGTTTTTGTATCTACGGAAGTTGTCTATAGATTGCCTTTGAAGACTCTCTTCATCATCCCAAGCATCCATATGTTCGCATCAATAATTGGCATTAAGATGCTTAAAAGAAAAAGACAAATAGCCAATTTGTAGAAGATAAAGCCTCTCTTCACCGTGCGGTAAAATTCACGCCAGCTATTGTAACTATTTGCGTCTGTCAGTAGTAAGGCTTCTCCTTCACTCACTACTTTAATAGAGCGGATGATCCTTACCCTGCTCCATTAAAGAAAAGATGTGGGGATCCTTACACGTGTTATAGTGTCAACTTTTTATTTTATTTTATCAAGAGGGAGAGAATAAAATGATGTGCGATGGGGCCCAAAGCAGTACCCGGCATCCATATCCTAACTCTTTATTGATTCCTTCTTTAGTCGGTGTCTAGGAAGTGTGTCAGAAAAGGTGTATATAATTGTAGTTTTACTTTTTGGTCTTTATCTTTATTAGTTTGAAGACTTTGTTTTTATAGATTAGGTATAGGTTAGCTTTTTGATTTTGATTTTTTTAAAGATGTATTGTATAAATTGGCATTCATGCCAACAAATAAAGCAATGTAAATTCCCTCCACTCTTCATTGGAAAAATTCTCCAACTTCTTTACTCAAGTCTTTGTCTAAAAAATTCCAAGTGTTCAAGTCTTTCAAGGTTTTACAGTATCTCAAAGTCTGCAATATAATCTTCATAAGTATAATGTATATTAATATAAAGTGTGAGTAGTTTCTCTTTTTTCTTAGATATTTCAAAAGGATAACTCTTCTGTTCTAAAATTTATTTTCTTTTTAGGAAACTAAGCTTATGGAATGCCTGCTTACTCATTAATATTACATGCTTTGAACCTTCATAGTATTTATTGTTTTCTATTTCATTACTGAGTGACCTTAACGGAAGAACTCGTGTAAGCCATGGTTAGGCATTGAGAGTAAATTGTAGGCAGAAAGGGAAAAGTAAGAAGTAGAAAATAAAAATATACTATGTGTACGGGGCCAAATATCTGATGTTATCCGTACTCCTCGTGCCCAAGCTACACTTCACTCTGATCAACCTGAGAACACCAAGAAGGTGAGCTACCCGACGGTGTGCTACCAGAAAATCCCTTCGACAGTCAAGTTAGCACACTTAGAGAGAGAGAGAGGAAAGAGAGGAGACAGAGTGGTAGTTGAGCTCTGACCAAATGATGTTTCAGCCCTGAGTATGGAGGCGCAGCTTCGTTTATATAGTTTCTGCGCGCACTTTTGCGCCCATTCCTCTTAGGACACGTGGACCTGCTCTCCTCTCACATTTCCCCACATGTCAGCGCTAATACAGCTAAATTGTCACGACCCAAACCCGTCCCTATGGGTTAGGTATCGTAACCGGCCAGTAATCCGTGATTACCAAAGGCCTGCTTAACAGTAATGACATTAATGCAGAGTAAAGGGGCTGGCGGAAGCCAAAACAATAAATAAAGATGTCCAATGAGCTGTGATATTCTGTATGCAAAAAGACTTTTCTAAACATATTCACATTCGTAGTCAAAACACATTTACATATCAGATATACATACATACAAGTTAGGGATTCAATCCCTATGCCATAATTGTACAGTCAAACTTATTCAGTCTATACAAAACAGAGACAAAAAGGGTGATTCTGAAACACCCCAAAACAACCTTGGCTTGGACGGACTTGGAACCTCAAGGTGAGGCACAATGGTTGGCTTTGACAAAACAAGAGCTAACCCGACGCTCCTAGCTCCGATCCGGTGCCTGGACACCTACATATATATGTAAACAGTGAGCTAAAACCCAGTGAATAACAGTCATGTAAAGAGGTTAAGAATGAATGTCCTTTCAGTAATTAAACAATTATATCAGTCACTTAGAAACCATAGCAGTTATATGTGGTGCATCCCATAGCAAAACAGTACAGTAGGTCTTAATAGACCGAACAGTCAGTTGATGGCCATCATAACAGTAACAGTAGTGGTTCTAAACATGGGAACCGACAGAGATCTCTGTGTCAGTAGCAGTAACAGTAAATTGCTATGGATGCCACGAATACAGTTTACAAATAGGACAAACATTCATTCATTAAAAAATAACGTTTCAGTAAGCAGAACAGTTGATCATTCAGAAAATAATCATAATTGGACATATCTTTACAACATTGTTACTCACAAAGCACTGGGCTATAAGCAACTAGTGGGCGTCCTCGGGTGCCAACCCTATACAGTTACAGAACGAACACACACTAAGTTACACACTCGGGAATCAACAACTTAGTCCTTATCTTGACTCGATGTGGTTCTACATCAATATCCTCATGAAGATGCCTTAAACATGGCTTAGGAATGCCTAGGATGGAAAGAGGATGCAATGATGCACTTTAAAACACTTTTCAAAATTTGCTGAAACAGGAGTCCACGCTCGAGCGTGGCTTCTACGCTCAAGCAGACATGCAGACAAAGAAGCTCCGCTCGAGCGCGGACTGCAAACTTCATGAAAAGTGCTGGATGCGTGCAATTCACGCTTGACGGATGCTCGACCCCCGCTCGAGCGTGAGACTCAGGTCCTCGCTCGAGCTTGAACTTTCTTGCTCAAGCGGACTGTAAAACACATGAAGTTATAGGCATATGCATTTCACGCTCAAGCGTGACTTTCCACGCTCGAGCGAAAGTGCATGTACTCAGAGTGCACGCTCGAGCGTGAAGTCTTACGCTCGAGCGTGGGTCCAAAATCTGAAATTTCTAGATTGAACCTCAAGCATGAAATTCAACTTTTAAAGCTTCAAATTCGATCCCCTTGGGCTACTTTTCTGGAAAACTCTTGGAAACTCATAGTATAACATGTTTCAAAGATCAATTTGTAAAATCAAAGCCCATAGGTAAGTCAATTGAACACAAATTCAAAGGAACTTTCATGAACAATACAGGAACTTAACATGCATGAGTTCTAATGAATTCCAATGCTCCAAAACATAACCACATGCAAGTTTGAACTCCAAAACATGATGAATTCATGGACTACAATCCAAAATGTGGACATGCATGTGGAAATTCATGAAGAACAACCTCAAAATTTAAGAATAGGTACATGCATGCATGGATTAGTTACTCAAATCAACTCTTTAACTCAATTCTTGACTCTAGTCACCAAATTTCCATGAATCATGCAAGAAACAATTTAAACACATGAATAAGCGGATGAACTCCCTACCTTAGGTCTTGAATTCAAGTATGGAAGCTCAATTATGTAAATTCCTTTCAATTCTCCTACCTCTCCAAGCCAATTCTTGTTGAAATCAAATTCCTACAAAGTCTCTCTCTCTATCTCCCACGGTTTTGTCTAGGGGAAAGGAAGAAAAGTGGTGCATTAACATATGTAAAGTGTAAGGAGTGTTGGTCTAAAATTAGGCCACTTAGTGGCAAAACTGGTAATAAATCCAACTAATGTGATTTAACATTATTTAATCTAATTTAATCATTCCAAATCAAATTTTAATTAAACCTACCATAAAATCACATAAATTCTAATTAGCATAAAACACTAATCAATTTTTGGTTCGATCGCCGATAAGACCTTCAATTCACAGTTCAAAGCTAAAACATGAACAGATTCATTCAGAAATCAAACAGATAGAAATGCATTCAAAACAATACACTCATACAATCAGTTTAGAATTTCATTCTTATCAGTTACTTATCATGCTTAATCATAGATTAACACTAATCAGAGGTGAGGGTTGTCACATAAACACCACCTAACGAAACTGTCAAACGGTTGGCGCGTACGGACAGCGGGATCTCATCCGTGTAGACTTAGCGCGACGCTACGCCGTCACCTCATGCCCATGCTACTTGTCCGGTTTCATCGATGGTTCCACACCGTAGCTCGATCGAGCTTCTTAGTCATGACCGAGCTCTTTCTTGATTCATCCTGATGTTTTGAGGACTAACCTCGTCCAATCCTGTAGAGCGCGCATCCTGTCCAGACCGGCAATCCAAAGTTGTTCCAAATCAACCGAACTAAATCCTCGATCCAGTGTGCGCCCAATGTCTGACCGAGCAAGGGCTCTTGACTTCGGCCCAATATTAGGTTGCGAACCTCCCTCTTAATTGCCCCTTAATTCCGTCCACATTAGCGTGACCGGGATTAACTTCTCCGATCGAGGCCATCCATCTGCGAGGTCATCCACTTCAAATCGTAACCGAGATTACCTTCTCTGGCCGAGGTCACTCATCTGTTCGGTCATCCTCCTTAGGTCACTCATCGTGCTAACTTTCACGCTTGGCCTTATGACTTGCTCGGTTGGCGCCTCGACTTTTCGGCCTGTCTTTCCAAGACTGTCACTGGTCTTATCACAGACACGTGTCCTATATTCATTGGCCTCGTATAGCCAACCCAGCCGCCCCACGCCATCTCTTCAGTTTCAAATTTTGGCGCCTCTTCTCCTCTTATACACACATGGTATGCCCCTTCACATTTCTTCATCTACTGTTCATCTTCTGTCTTAGACAACCCAGCAATCCAGAGCTACAGCGCAACCACCCTTATTTCTTGCATTTCTTGCCCACATCGAAGCATCCCTCTGGTGAATTTGGCCTCGCTGTTGTCGCGTGGAAGCGTCTCTCTATCTGGAACTTCGATTCTCGCTCCCAAACCCGTAAGTCCTTCGAATTCCCTCTGTCGTTCTTACTGTTCTTCATGTTCTTAGGCTTGCCATGTTCTTAAATTCAACTCCCATAGACGAGTTTAGGGTATGATAACAGTAGGTCTCAGGGCTTTGAATGAAGTTAGGCTAGGGTTCTTTTCTAGTGTGATCGTAAAAGCTGTCTTTGACACTATTCATCATCTTCTATGATGAACATGTTAGAATCTGGGACCGACCGGGCTACAAGCCTTCGTTTGATCCAAAGCCATAAGTGAACCGAGCAAGTTCCATGTTTATAGAACTTAGGTGAGAATTAAGCTAATAAACGTGTTGGGCCGCTCAACCGGGCTAATATTTAGTCCGCCTAAGCGACCGAGCTGTTGAGTTCACCTATCGAGACCGAAGTGCTATTGCGCCCAAAGTGACCGGGTTGAAGTCGAGCTCGTGTGCGCACCTACGCTTTCACTTACACTTCATTTTTAACTGCAGAGTCCTAGGGGACCAAACACACTAACACAAGGGCTCTCAAAGACCGAGCAACCACCGTGCAAAAATTTGCAAACCTAACACTACCATGCTGAACAAGCCTACCTCCCATGGGGCGTTACCACTTCCTTTTTAATACGCCGAGCGCGTTGGCTGTGTTCTGAGAAGAGTTTGGTATTCCGGCCGATGTGCATCTGGAGCTTGGCGAGAAGGATATAAACCCATGGGGTAGGCTGGAGTCCTGTCTCTGTACCGTGCTAAGCATAATCGAAAGAGGGTTACGTTTCCCTGTGCAACCCTTGATATGCGAGTTCCTGAGACGCACTGGGCTCGCTCTAACCCAAGTATCCACCAACATTTTCATAATCATAAATGGTGTGGCCGAGTTAAACCCCCAGCTTGGTTTAAATCTGGGACTGGCCGAGATCTTGCGTTAATACACGCTCAGTCGAACAAAAGGCAGTTTCAACTATTATTTGAAAATAAGACCGGGCAGAGAGTAATTAGTGATCGGCACGCCGGATAAGGACATGCATGATAATGATTTCTTCTGGGTGGCCGATAACTATGAAACAGCTGATGTGCTCAGTTGGTACATTAGCAAGGACTTCGGTTCTTCTTGTAAGCCTATCTTTTTGACTGATTTATTTTGTCAATATTAATTGTGCCGAGCTAATTGCTTTCTTTTTGCAACTATCAAAGAAATACAAGCCAATTACCAGTATCCGAACGAAGAGGTGATCAGGGTCGCGCTGAGATACCAACACCGAGATTGCCACGAGCTTCTCGGTTACGTACCAACCTACAGCTATTTAGGCCCCCGCAAGAGCAAGGTCACAAATTTTCTGCAGGCACCTTCTCCGCCTCCTTACCCAACACTTTCGAACGTTCCCCTCATCTGTTTGACTGAGGAGCAGCAAATCACAAAGAGAAATCAAATCAAGAATCTCATCACCGCCACTTCGACCGAGCTACCAAGCATCCTTCCTCTTGCCACAACCGTCGGCCAAAGTTCAGGGACCGTGATTGTCCTGGCTTCCACGGCCGCTCCACTTGCTAAGTCTCGCTGTGCTGCTAAGTAAGCCCAGTCAGCTGACCCCTCTATCGAGCTCGTGGCCGAGCTAAGCACTGAGTAGCCAGTGTAGGATGCTGAACCCAAACCTCCATGGAGGTCGAAATTCAAACACCGAGGTAAAGAGATCCCGGTTAGCGCATCAGTCAAGGGGGATAAGGGGCACCTCTTGGCTTTTGATTTATCAAAAGCATTGTTGCTGCCGAGCGACGTAACCAGGAACGATCATGTCCTTGACACCTGGCTCGTGAAATTGGCGGTCAAGTCCATAACTAAGGTATGACTCAAAACTTCATCAAGTCTTTGCTCAATTTATTTCTTTGCTCGGTCTAACTTTCCTTTTACTTCTTGCAGGCCATCCAAAAACAGCATCTCGTCATGGACCGCATCGTCAATTTGCGCCATAAAGTGACCAAGCTGAATAACGTCGGCAAGAACGTCTCAGTCGAGCTCGACCAAGCTAAGGTCTCTGTCACGACCCAAACCTGGTACCCAGAGGTTCGGCGTCGCAACAAGATAATAATTGAAATCATAACAAATTAATAATGCAACAGAGTAAAATAAAAAGGTACCCAAAACTTTATTTAATAATAACAGAACATATACATTGGAGCTTCTATTTAGTTTCATTACCTGAGCCTAGATTATGATTATAAAGTGCCTTGTGCCTACCCCACGCACTGGTCCCTGACATATCACCTGAAAGTGGTAAACATCTATAAGCACATGGTAGAGTGAGAAATATTATACCGAAAGCATGAGGGTATAAAAATCACCATGGATAATTATTGGGCTAAACAGAGATTGATATTAAAATACATAATATAAAATACGAAAATCATTTTGAATAACAAACATATAATATATAGATCATATAAACAAAATAATCATAACCACGGTACATAACATAACAGAACAGAGATCACTATAGTGACAATCAGAACAGATGTCAATGGATCCAGGACAAATAGAGGACCACAAAGTGGCTAAACAGAGGCAAATGGTTGTTTAAGTCTCCCAAGGCATAGGACTCCCATGGTGGTACTTACAGAAAATAATTATTTACAAAATCATTGTCAAATAATTTCTAAAATTTAAACAAACATATCCATGGGTTTCATATAAGCAATTGGAGTCCAGAAAATAATTAACGTAATTGAAATATAAATATAAGTTATAAATATAACTTGTATAAAATAAATTATGGTAATTCAAAATATACGTAAAATGTATTATGATGCCTCAAGGTATAATATAACTCACCTAAATATTAATCCTTAAACTTATCGATCCTCTGTTTCTTTGTATGCTGCCCTTAGGTATATCCTTTTTACTCCTTGCTTAGCAACCCACTATTTCCTCTATTTATAGTTGGTGAAAGTCTCATAGTTCCTAATCAAAAGTTAACGTGTGGCAAGCGTCCAACCTGGTCATCTATCCAATAGATTTCCACCTGTCCCTTTAGATTAGGTGACTCACCAAATCTTTAAAACTATACATACATATTCACCAATCTATGCTAGACTGGAGAACATATAGGCCCTCTTTTTTATTTATTTTAATTTTTGACTTAATTCTAATTTGGTCCACTGTTTAAACTAATTATATACCATATTTTTTATATTATATAACTCCTAATTAAATTACATCTTTAGCATGTATAGTTATGTATTATTATCATTATTATAATTATTTATTTATTTTTTTTATAACTTAATCAACTCTAATTCGGTCCCAATTAATAAAATTTTAAATTTACTAAACCGAATCAGATATTTAATTAAACTCTCATATGGTTCGATACTTGACATTAAAATAATGCAATTCGTCAATTTCACCTTATTGAGAATTCCGCAATTAAATTAGAATAAGAATTAATTAAATCTAAAATATTATACGTGGCGGGATCGTCACAATCTCTCCCCCTTAGAGAGTTTGGTCCTCCAAACTTAAGGTGCTTGTACTTGAAAACTAATCATATGCCCTTGTTTTTTCCAAGTAACTTTCCTTGTCATTCGGTTGTCTCATCACAGGAGTTTAGCTCATTTTCATTTAGTGGTAACCTAAATTGTGGTTCGTCCTAATTCATTTCAAAAGCTATTTAGTAAAATATAGCAGACCTCGAAGTCATCCTCGTAATATTAAGCCACAAAATATATTACTCCCAACATACTACCCTTATCAATTACATATACTTTTATTTAGTTATTCACATATTTTCTAATAATATTTATATCTCCAATAATCCACATGTCTTCAAATAGACAAATGATATTCATGATCTTACTTAGTTTTAACAAATCAAAGTACTCTCCTATTGACATCTCATATGAAGTCTTCAAAATGGATTGGGTATGTGATACAACCTCAATAATTTGGTTATTTGTTCTTATGGAATTCATAAGCCATCAAGTCAAATCGGTAGGGAAAAATTTTCTCCATTAGTTCCACAAGATAACTATTTAATCTCAGAAGTCAAAAAGACACACTTAGGTGTATGATCACATTCACTTGATAGATCGAAAATCCATTTACATTCAACATTACATTCTAGGGTCCATATCGAAGGTATTGGGCCATACTCATAGTACAACGTTCCCAAATAATAGAATTCTCTGACTAGCGATGAAACAGTTTTACACAATAATAGTCCCAGTGACACAACCATCTTATAACAATTGACTTTAAATGAATGGATGGATCCTGAATCCATTAACATATAGATACTTTACTCACAAATAGTTTCCTTACAACAATCTCATTCTAATTATCTTAACAATCTCATATCAGCTTTCAAATGCTCAAGTAGATGAGTTCTAAATTTACCCACAATCAATTCAAATATTTAGAAGGGTGCCAATTCTGATTCAAGACTTTTTGCATTAACTAGCAATGTTTATTTATTTATTTATTTTTATCTATTTATGAAGTACCAATCTTCGATCTAAAAATAATACAACTTTAGATTAGCTGTGTTCCATGGCCAGGGTATAGTGTTGCCATCCAACTTTTCTAGATGGTATGCCCCTTTGCCCACCAGACCGGTTATCTTGTAGGGCCCTTCCCAATTTTCCCCTAGCTTCACTTTGCCTGGCACAAGAGTATTGCCCATTACCTTCTTTACGACCCAATCTTCGACCTTGAATGGTCTGGGGTGAATCGTTTTGTTATACTTCCTGGACAGTTCTTGTTGATACGCTACGACATGGATTAGGGCCTTTTCTCGGTGTTCTTCTGCTAGGCCCAATTCTAAGGCAATGGCTTCGGAATTCAAGTCGAGCTCAAAACTTTCACTACGGATGGTGGGAATACCGATCTCCAATGGGATGACTGCCTCCATGTGTAGACACCCCATTTTTGACCGACCTTAAGACTCAGACGTCACCGATTGAGCGCTTGGTGATGTTGCATATCGCGCTCGTTCAGAGGTTTCAGAGTCTCGGTTGCAAGCCTTGCCTCCGGACTTCCGGACTCTTTCATGCTTTGCCTCAGTTTGCGAACCAGGCTCTGTTTTCTCTGTTTTCTCTTCCCGAAGGGAGGGAGAGGTCTCGTAGATCATCTCTCAGTGGCCGTAGGCTACGTTTCGTGGTCGTAGGCCATTTTGCCCGTTTGGAGTCCGGTTTCCAGTTTTTCGGAGCCGTTGGCCGTGTGCCTCGGTTCGGGACCGCTTAACCACCTCTGTTTGCTCCGATTTTTTGCATACATCTTATTTGCTCCCTTTTAAGGGACACTGTGGCTCGAAAAACCAACTTCGTGATCGAACACCACTTCCGGTACCTAACAGTCAGTTTTCAGGGCCTCGGGCTGCGCGTTTCGGCCCCCGAACCTTCATTTTGCATCGGTTTGGGTTCATTTTTGACAGGGACCTCTGTTTCATTGTTAAGAAGGTCGTAGAAGGGTGGGAGGCTAGCAATTGTTCTGACAACCAGTTTTATTCCTCCGTCGCCCTCTGTCGCGCGTTTTTTCTCACTTGAAAGCCAATGTTGACCACCCTAAGGCCACTTTTTCTTGCCCCAAACCACATATTTGTGTTGTACACACCTGGGAGGCCACCAATATCATATGGCCTGCCAGTAATTCTGTGTGACCCTTTTAAACCCCTCCTAAAAGTGGCATTTTCTCTCTCCTGGTTCACTTTCTCCAGTTTTTGATCACATGGTTGTGTTGTGCACACATGGGAGGCCCTCTTTTTGGGATGGCCGGCCACTAATCATGATTGACCCTTTTGACCCTAGGCCGGCCGGCCATGGGGAGAGCCGGTCGGCCAGCTAAACCCTAGCAAACCAGCCGACCTTGATCCTCTCTCCAGGTACTTTACAGATATGCATTCTGCTTCCCCCCAGGTTTTGTATCCGGGGGGCTGCACTTTTGGGGGGAAACTTGATTTCTTTCCCCCCCATTTTTCCCCCCTTTTTCTCCCCTCTTTTGCCTATATAACAGCAGCTCCAGCTCCTATATAAGGGTTACAAAAATTTGCTCTAAGCCTCTTGCATTGATCCTCCCTCTCCTTCTCTTCCAAGCACCAAAACCTCTCCAAACCCTACACCATTTCCACACCACCACCTAGCACCATACCACCACCATCCATTCCAGCCACTTGGAGCTGTTTTCCAGAGCTAAGGAGCCACCAAACTTGGTCCAAGAGTTGTCAAAGCTTTGTCTACAAGGGTGAGTCTTCATTCTCCTCTTTTTGGCTCTATTTTTGCATACAATCTAAGCTATACTTGCTTGCATATTTGGGCTCAGACCCTAACTGAAAATTCCATTATTTTGAGCTCCTTTTCATGTTTGTTTAAGGGCCTCTCCCTGTTTGAGGCTTCCTTTTAACACTTGCTTCTTTACCTCTCTTGTATGCCTCTATCTTGCATAGTATTTTAGGCCTATTTGTAAACTGTTTTGAGCTTGGTTATAAACTGAAAAGTAGCTTATTTTTATCCCTTATTCAACATAGTTTAAGGGCTCTTCACTGTTTGAGGCTTTCTTTTGTCACTTGCCTCTTTATCCCTCTTTTGGCCTTATTTTTGCATGATTCGTTAGCCCCTTGTTCTTGTATTTTTAGGCTCTAGTCCGAACTGTAAATAGCCTTATTTTTACCCCCTATTCATGTTTGATCAAGGGTATTTTGCTGTTTGAGGCTCCCCTTTTACACTTTGTGTTTAAACCTCTTTTTAGGCCTTATTTTGCATAGTATTTTAGGCTTGCATGTGCACTGTTTTGGGTTTGGTCATTAACTGTAAAATACCATTTTTTTGGCCCCTTTTCAATTTTGTTGAAGGGCCCTCCCCTGTTTGAGGTCAGAAACCATCACCTGCTTCTTTGTCCCCCTTTTGGCCCATTTCTTGCACATTGTTTTAGGCCTGTTTGTGTTTAGATCTGTGGCTTGTTGTAAACTGTAAAGTGCTTCATTTTGAGCCCCTCTTCAACTTTGTTGAAGGGATCTTGGCCATTTAGTGCCAGAAGCTGCTACTTGCTTCATTACCTCTCTTACGGGGCCATTTTTGCATGCTAGCTTAGTCCTATTTGTGTCCATTGTTTGGCCTTGATTAAAACTGTAAATATGCTTTTTTTGGGACTGTCTTGATTCTGTCTTCACACTTCATGTTCAAATAATGCATGCTTTGAATAGCCATAGGTCATTCCGTGTACCTAATTTTATGTTTCGGGTCTCATTCCACGCATCGGGTACCATATTGCCATGTTTCGGGGCTGTTTTGCATCATATTTTGCCACTAAAATTTGCATGCTAGTATGCCATATTTCATGCCTTGCCATGTCTTGTTAGAGTGGCATTTGGTGCCTTAGGGTTGGTCATCGGTTTGCGTGCACGTGGGCACGCATTTCGAGCTGTCTCATTTTCATCTCATGGCTACTAATGTGAGTGTGGCTGAGGTCCACTCATGTTGGTGTAAGTCCATTATGCATTGTGTATGCCATTTCATTTCATAGCATTGCGTATGCTAGGTTGTATGTTAGCGCATTGTGTATGCCATGTTATCTCATGCATCGTGTATGCCATTTCATAGCATTGTGTATGTTAGGTTGTATCTTAGTTGCATTTCATGCATATCATGCATATTGCATCGTGCTTGGGATAGGAGTTAGCCTGAGCACGAAAAACGAGGGACGTTTCGTACTTCGAGTGACGGAACGTGTCTCAATTCCCTGTCACCGATGCTTCGGATTATCCATGATAGAGTTTAGGTTTTGTTATGTTTATATGTGCATTCATTTCATATTGAGTCGTGCAATTCGACTCCTCAGCCATCATGCATCGATATGCGTGATTGGTGGCACGAGGACCGAGGACTACACTCCCTGAAGGGTAGTCAATACTTTGCCATGCCCCTTTCTTGCTCTCTGTTACAGCAAATCAAGAGTCAATAGCCTTCCGGAGCTTGGCATGCATTCCAAGAAAAATGGCAAACAGAGGCTAATTGGGGCATCGCAGTGGATTTCCGCACAAAGCAACTCGGACATGCATCATTCATCATCCGAAGCAGCGTCGAGATAGTCCCTAGCTTGCATGCTAGTTTACAGCTTACCTAGTTTAATTTGTTAATTAATTAGGGTTTTGTAATTATTTGGACTGTAATATTTATTCGGGACTGTATATTATTTATTCGGACCCTCTGCGCGAGGGCAATGTTGTAATAAGTGTGCGTGTGTATGATGTATGTCTTCCAACCTCATGTCTTTCTCCTTTTTATTTACCAGCTTATGATGGTTAGATTAGGGCATGTTTTAATTAGCATACAGTATGATAGCATGTTTGCATTCATTCATTTGTTTTGCATGCACCGGGCTCGGCGTATCATACTAACTGCATTGTATTTTCAATTCCAAGTTGAATACATGTTAGCTATAGCATTTCATATGCCATGTTTAGGATAGCCGAGCCTGCTATAGTTGTATTTTTGCATGTGTTGCATTAGGCATTTCTGTATAATTAGGATCGTGCATGGATTTCTAATTAGCTTCTGTTTTGGCTTGGAGTACTCGGTAAGTTTTATGCTTTAGCATCCTTATATGCGTGTGAGTGACTGCCATGAATAGTATGCTTACCATGAGGCTATATGCTTATGTGATATAACTGCCTGAATGCTTGTGGGTGAAGGTTGGGTTATTTGGATTGGAACAATTCATCAAATGTGTGTTTTAAGCCCACTAGATAGTGACAAAATCATATTTTCTAAGCCCACCTGAGGGTGGCAAATCCACGTCTTAGCCTACTTGTGGGTAACACCATCAAACCATTTTCAAACAAACAAACATGAAATGTTTTGTTCCAATTCAGGCGATCCAGTCTATACTTGTATGCTGTGCGCATCACATAGTAATCTAGGCTAATAACCGGAATAAGAACACATAATGTTTTCAAAAATAGATATCATGGTTAGTAGAGGCCGATCTTTGATCGGGCGAGCGGGGGTGCTCACGAAGTGACCTTCCCTAATCGTACCCAAGTTCCCGAGCCGAGGCAACTTTGGTGATGACGGACACGTGGCCTTAGGCAAACGAGTTAGGGTTTCCTAAATTTCCCCAAAATAAAACATTTAGGTGGCGACTCTGTATCTGGCAAAGCAGTCCATGTTTGGCACTTCTTTTCTAAAAAAATCTGTTTTCTCAAAAATGATTTGCCGGATTTGGACTCTTTGGTTCAGACTTAGAACCGTGACAATTTGAGAGTCCTGAGCTGTAGTGAGCCCAATATTGAACGGAACGGGAGACTCGTTCCTCCCGGGGCGTTCGGGGATGTCTACAGTTTCTGGCGACTCCACTGGGGAGTTAGAGAACTTGACTCGAACTCATGATATCTGGTTTTGACTACACTTATGTGTTTCTTTGTATTGCATTTGCATTGGTGTGCCTAGGACACCGTGTTTGCCATCTGCTATTCCTGAACGGTTTGCCGGAGGCTTGTCTTGTCAAGGCATGACCATAAGGCTGACCGGTTGTGGGCTCTGCCAGTATGGGAACACAAACCCCGGTTTTACCGGGGCACCCTTTTTAACCATTCGACCTAGTGCATATTCGGATCCATAGTGACCATTCCAAACTAGGACAGGTTGCTTACCCGTTTATAGGTTGTTTGAAACTGCTGCGTGTGTAGTGAAACCTTAGTTCCTGACAAAATAGGACAGGGAAAACCCTACCCCAACATAGGGGTGTTTTGGCTCTCAATTATCTGTTATGTGCTGTCAGAGTGTGTCTCTACAGGGATTGCATGTATCAGTTTATGAGTTTGGGCATCAAGCCTGCGGGCATTAGTCAGTGTTTGAGAATCAATTATCTCCGGGTATCAGAGATTCAGTTTTGGGGACAGTGATTTAGGGACAATGATCCGTGTTGGAGGACAGTGTGTATTCAGCTTATCGACCGTGTGTTGTTATGCCCGGCTGTGTGTTATGCATTTACTTTAAACTGTTATGCTGTCCGTTTATCTGTTTATTTCTTTCCTTATTACTTTATTTATCTTTTTACTAGGGGCAGTTCTAGCACAATTGCTTCCGACCCTGTAGATATTCCCCAAGCACTTTGGACAAGAGGTCGCCGGCTCAATCGATCCGAGGATCTAGTTGGCGGACGGCCAGTGTTTCATTCTCTACCCCCAATTGTCAGAAGAAGGCCGAGAAGACGCAGTGTGTCTGAGCAGAGGTTACCAGAACAGTGGTCTACCCTAGCAATGAACAGTCGGGCTGAGGTTTTAGTTTCTGCCATAGAGATACACATACCAGTCAGTCAGCAAGATCAGCAGAATACTGCCAGGATGGAAGAAATGATGCGCCAGCTCCAAGAGAGCATGAGACAAATGCAGGAGGACGCTGCCCGCCAAGCAGAGTTCTCTAAACAGCAGGCCACAGTCATGGCTCAGCAGGCCGAACTAATCACTAGACTGCAACAGCAAAATGCAGCATCTGCCTCACATCAAGTTCCTCCCCCACCAGGGATCCTGTTACCCGAGCAGGCACCTACTGTCCAGAATGCCCTGCCAAACACCCAGAACACCTTACCCAATGTCCAGAACATCCAAGAGGACATAGGCCTTCCAACGGGGCCAGCTTCGCCCCCACTTCCGCCTCAACTGTCCAAGACCCATACACCCAACCACTCGGACTCTCCCTTCGAGTTGGAAATAGACCATACAGCTCTGAAATTGAGCAAGCTCGAGAAGCTTTTCAAGAAACCACAAGGGGTAAAGGTTATTCCGGATATCGAAGACGGATATACCGATGTGGCCGTAACATTACCAGATAGATTCAAGATGCCGCAGATTGATCGTTTCGACGGATCCGGAGATCCCATGGTCCACCTCCGATTATTCTCAGATATACTGCGGCCAATGGGCCTAACCCGACCACAAAAGCTTTCGCTGTTCGGCCGAACCCTGTCGGGTGTGGCTGCTATCTGGTACGCGAAGTTGGAAGATGAGGTAAAAAGAAGTTGGGATGAAATGGCCGAGGCCTTTGTCGCACAGTACTCGTACAATACCCAGATCGAGATTACAACTCGTGATCTCGAAACAATGAGGCAGGAGCCCAAAGAGACTTTCTCAGATTTCGTAACTCGGTGGAGGGCGAAAGCATCGATGATGACTTTGAGGCCCACTGATAAGGACCAAATCCGGATGATTGTGCGGAACCTCCAACCAAAATTGATGCAGAAGATGATTGTACTCCCCTTCCCCACCTTTTCGGATCTACATGAGATGGGGGTACAAATCGAGGATGCGATGAAGCAAAGTCTGATTGACCAGGACAGAGAGCAACCCCGGAGAACATTTAACCGCAACAACAATGCAGGCCCGAGTGGCGCTGCAACTGCAAGAGCTTCAGAGGTGAGCATGGTCACCACCATTCCCCCTCCCCTTCCAAGACCCATGGCAGCCACACCCTTCTCCGGTGTATCCGGAAGTAATACCCAAACCGCTAAATACCAGCCTAGAGGCCAATGAACCTTCACCCCACTGTACATGCCTTTGTCTAAGGCTCTGGGGGTCTTAATCAGAAAGGGGCATCTAAAACCCCTGGAGCCGAGGCCATTACCGAATCCACTTCCACTCTCTCACAACCCAGCCAAGTACTGTGCATATCACCAGCAGCACGGTCATGATACTGACCAATGTTTCAGGCTGCGTCACGAGATTCAAGACCTCGTTGATAAAAATGTGATCCTACCTCCAGAGAAACCTAACGTCACAACCAATCCACTCCCTACACACAACCAAGCTCCACCTCCCAAAAGAGTCAATCTTATCCAGACTGGGGTCGTGTCTTACGATCCTAGCATCTATATTACTCCTACCCATCTACCTAAGCCGGAGGTGCTCCTTCCCGACTGCACTGACTTCTTGTGCATGATGGACATCTTCACAACCCAACCTAAGCCAACGGTGGTGACCATCGAAGATGGGGCAGGGCAGACTTCAGGAAAGAATGGGATTGTTGAGTCTGGGATTGAACAGTCTGAGAGTTTTACTGGGGAAGCCTACGATCCAAGTGAGTACATCTTGTCAACAGGCCAGATTGGGCTGGGTATAGAATTGCCAGAGAAGGAAGAGCTGTGTGTGATCCAGGGGAATGGATTTGAGCAAGTGGCAAATGATCTGACAGCTGTGGAGGAGGACTTTGCCAAACTACAGTTTTTCGATGACCAAGAATCAGGGGGCGCGGCAGTCAACTGGTTTGATTATGAGGAATCGACAGAAGCCACTGGATGGCTGGATGATCAACCAGATATGGTGGAAGAATCCCAACCAGAACAGGGCTCGGCAGGGGCGAGAGTATCAACTGTGGCCGGAAGGGCCGGAAGTCAGATTACATTGCCGGAGAGCGTCGGTACAAAGAATTTCGCTCAGGACAGAAGCATTGTGAATGCAGGGAAAGTTGAACAACAAACTGCACTGACGCAGGTAGAACAACAGGGTTCTGAGAGAACTGGGAAAGCCAAAATCCATGAGGGGATCGGAAGTGCTGTGGGCACAAGAACAGAGGATGCTGTGAGCATGCAGGCTGAAAGTGCTGTGAGTACAAACATGCCCGAGCCAGACAGGTGCCTTTTGAATGCCAACGGAATGTGGTGGGAAGACGATGACTTATGTCTTGTCCACACAGACGAAGACTGGGGAAGCAATCAACCAGATGACACCTGGTACCTCGATGAGGTTGATCACATGACAAGAAGCGGGCGGTACTTCAAGCCCCCGCACCTAGACCAACCCGAGGCATCTGGGAAGGATAAAGATGCTGAGAAACAGAAGGAGAAGCAGTTTGAAGAGGAGGCTGTATTAAAGCAGTTAAAGAAAATACAAGCAGACATCTCCATCTGGGGACTGCTTATGGCGTCGTAAGTACACAGACAGGCTGTCTTATCTGCCATGGACAAGGCCAAACTCTCTATAGATACTACACCGGAACAGCTGGTTGGGCTGGTTTTTCCGGGAGGAGGTTCCCTGGCATTAACCTTTCAGACAAAGAATTACCACCTGAGGGCACAAATCACAACAAACCCCTCTACGTTTCCGTGGAATGTAGAGACAAATGGGTGCCAGTGGTTCTTATCGACACGGGATCCGCCATTAATGTATGCCCGTCAAGGACGGCATATGCAATCGGGTTGAAGCCCGCGTACTTCGTGCCGACTGCTCAGGTGATCAGAGCATATGATAATACTAGCAGGGAAGTGATGGGGACTGTCAAAATTCAGACTCAGGTTGGTCCAGGACAACACGACATTGAATTCCATGTCTTGGACGTTCCCACAACCTTTAACCTACTTTTGGGGCGATCGTGGTTGCACCAGGTCAAGGCAGTCTCTTCCACTTTGCATCAGATGTTAAAGTACCCTCATGGGAAATGGGTAGCTATTGTTTTTGGGAATTCATCAATCCATCCACCGCCAGAAGTGTCTACACCAGTCTTGGAAATCGAGCACGGCATGGAGGATGTGTTTTTATCAGGATTTACTTTGGCTGAGGCCCGGGTTGTGCAAAATATCATGGCCGTTAATGAGGGAGTATACGTCAGTGCTCAATCCGTCTACCTCATGAACAAGTTACAACACGTCCCCGGGATGGGATTAGGAAGGAGCGGCCGGAAGGGCGTCACAGCATTGGCCGAAGTGCCACACAACCCTCATACCTTTGGCTTGGGTTATCTGCCCACCAAAGAGCACTGGGTGAGGAATGGTAAAGAGATGGCTGGGAGAGCCAGAGCAAAGAAGGCGGGGAAGCCTTTTGAGCTGATGCATAGGCCCATTCAGGGTACCCTAAACGGACGCTTCGTCCGGGAGGGGGAGGACTTCCCATTTTGCGGCTTCCCAGAGCCGTGGCTAAACGCGGAGAAGAAGCGCGTGCCAGGTTTCGAGATTTTCTTTGACCTGCAACTATCCGGGGATGACGTTGCCAAAGAGCAGACAGACCCATCAGCTGAGATTGAGCAGTATAAGAAAGTGCAGTCTGAGGACGCCGAACTTGAAATGGGGGTAGCACTGGCGAGTCTACTCTCAAATCCTCCGATCGACCATAAGTGCTTGGGGGATAACTTCTCGGTATGTGTGATCGGAATGGAACAGCTGCAGGCCTACCAGCAACTATTTTGGATGCATCTATCGCACCCTCTCTCACTTGGCAGTACGAGGAGGGGTTTTTGTCCAACAACGCCGGGTCAGGTAGTGAGCCGGAATCTGATTCCACCGAATCTTGTGAGTCGGAATTAGGTTCCAGCTCGACTGAGTCTGAGTCTGGTAATCCTGGGGATGATAACCCAGATGCCACAGTTATGTCTAGGTCGTCTTTTTCTTTCTCGTTTGAGTCTGTTGTAACCGATAATTCGGACGATTTGGATGTGCTTAATGAGAATCAAGTAACTGTGGTTTCTGAGTACTTTTCTGTGCCCTTAATTTATTGCATAAACTCGGACTTTCAAAATTTTGATGAAAACAACGAGGAAGAAATTCCTCCGGTTTTCAACGTTTAATTGAGCAGGAGCAGGAGAGATTTGTCAAACCCTTAACGGATGAAATCATTACCGTGAATATTAGTACTGAGGAGGACCCGCGGCTGGTCCAGATCGGGTCCACGTTGTCTTCGGAGGAACGCGAGCGCTTAGTCGCCTTATTAAAAGATTTCAAAGATGTTTTCGCGTGGTCCTACGAAGACATACCTGGGATCGATCTTGAGATTGTACAGCACCGGATCCCCCTTGACCCCGAGGCCCGACCTGTCAAACAGAAACTCAGAAGGATCCGCCCGGACTGGGCTCTCAAGATTAAGGAAGAGGTCACCAAGCAAATCGACGCAGGCTTCCTACTGGTATCCGAATACCCGACTTGGTTGGCCAACATCGTTCCAGTGCCGAAGACGGATGGCAGGATCCGGGTGTGCGTGGATTTCAGGGATTTAAACAGAGCTAGTCCGAAGGACGACTTTTCCTTGCCGCATATAGATGAGTTGGTGGATTTCACAGCAGGGCATGCTTTGCTCTCATTCATGGATGGCTTCTCAGGGTACAATCAGATAGTAATGGCACCTGAAGATCGGGAAAAGACTGCATTCACCACCCCGTGGGGGACATACTGCTACAGAGTAATGCCGTTTGGGTTGAAGAATGCTGGAGCTACTTATCAACGGGCCGCGACCACAATATTGCACGACATGATCCACAAAGAGGTTGAGGTGTACGTGGACGACATGATTGTCAAGTCTAAAGAAAGAGAGGGCCACTACATCGCCTTGCAAAAGTTCTTTCAAAGGATCAGAGAATTTCGGCTGCGGCTAAATCCTTAGAAGTGTACGTTCGGTGTTACAGCGTGAAAAATGCTGGGATTTCTGATTACACAAAGGGGCATCGAGGTCGACCCTTCAAAGATCAAGGCCATCTTAGAAATGCCACCACCAAGGACTGAAAAGGAGGTACGAGGCTTTCTGGGTAAAGTGCAATTCATAAGACGGTTTATCTCAAAATTAACCTTGACTTGTGAACCACTTTTTGGTCTCCTGAAGAAAGGAAAGAAATTCCAATGGGACGGCCGATGCCAAGCTGCTTTTGAACAGATCAAGAAATATTTACAGAACCCGCCCATGTTATCGCCACCAGAGCCGGAGAAACCGTTGATATTGTACCTTTCAGTGACTGAGACTACAATGGGATGCATGCTCGCACAAGAATCAGAGGATAAGGTGGAGAGGGCCATCTACTATCTAAGCAAGAAGAAGTTGGATTACGAGATCCGCTACACTCCGCTGGAGAAGGCTTGCTTAGCTTTGGTATGGGCTACTAGGAAGCTGCGGCACTACTTGTTAGCTCACGCCGTAATGTTGGTTTCACGACTGGATCCCATCAAATACCTTTTCGAGAAACCGGCACTTACGGGTAGGCTAGCTCGTTGGTTGTTGTTGCTCTCTGAATTCGACCTGAAATATGTGACACGCAAGTCAGTCAAGGGAAGAGCAGTAGCAGAGTTCTTAGCCAGTCATCCAGTCGAAGGAGGTGAGGCAGTTGAGTACTTATTCCCAGATGAAGCCATTTTGCACATCGACGACGAATATTGGACGATGTACTTTGACGGAGCGTCAAATCAATACGGGTATGGGATAGGAGTGTTGCTGATAGCACCCAACAATTCCCGTATCCCTTTAGCCTTCAAACTCCGGTTCAAAGTCTCGAACAACGAAGCAGAATATGAGGCATGCATTGCCGGTCTAGAAGCGGCCCTGGAACTAGGAGCAAGACGGTTGGACGTCATCGGGGATTCAAACCTTGTTGTGTCTCAAGCAAAAGGAGACTGGAAGGTCAAAGAAGAAAAGATGATGATGTACCACCAGACCTTGGACTTGTTAATTCCTCAGTTTGAAAAGCTAAACTTTGCTCATCTTCCAAGAGAGAACAACAGGTTCGCAGATTCTTTAGCAACTCTATCTTCCATGATAGACATCCCGTTTGGAATCCGGATGCGTCCAGTCGTCATTGACCAGAAATTTGCGCTAGCCTACGAGTCGATTGCTGCTATAGATGAGGTTCAGGACGAAAACCCCTGGTATTATGACATTTGGAATTTCTTGGAAAATGAAGCATACCCACTAGGGGTAAATGCCAAGGATAAAAGGGCAATGAGAAGAATGGTCGTTCAGTTCATCATCTATGGGGGTAAGTTGTATAAAAGAGGTCATCTGGGAATGCATAAGCTGTGTGTTGAAGCCGAGGAATCGAAACGCCTGATGGAGGCCATCCATGGGGGAGAATGCGGTGCGCATATGAACGGAGTAATGCTAGCACGGAAGATCCTCAGACAGGGTTACTACTGGTCCACCATGGAGGAGGATTGTATCAGTTTTGTCCGACGATGCCACAAGTGTCAGATTCATGCAAACCGCATGAATATCCCGCCGTCAAAGCTGTACAACATGACTTAGCCATGGCCATTTTCAGTCTGGGGAATTGATGTGATCGGGGCAGTCACTCTAAAGGGGTCGAATGGGCACGAGTTCATCCTGGTTGCGATAGATTATTTCACGAAGTAGGTTGAGGCCCAATCGTATACGGTGTTGAAGGTGTCGCACGTTGCAAAATTTATCAGAAATAACATCATTTGTCGCTATGGGATCCCAAACGAGGTCATTTCAGATAATGGTTCCCACTTTAAGAAGGAAGTGATTGACTTGTTGGAGAAATACAACGTGGCCTTTCATAAGTCATCCACATACCGGCCGCAAACCAATGGAGCGGTCGAGGCCGCCAACAAGAATATCAAACACATACTGCAGAAAATGGTGGAAACCTACCGGGATTGGCCAGAAAAGCTGCCCTTTGCTCTGTGGGGCTACAGGACTTCAATTAGAACTTCTACCGGAGCAACTCCGTATTCATTGGTTTATGGGATGGAGGCCGTTCTACCTATCGAGATTGAGGTTCCGTCATTGCGAGTATTGGCTGAGTGTCAAATAGCCGAAGCAGATTGGCAGTAGAGCAGGTTTGAGGAACTCATTCTCTTTGATGAGAGAAGACTGAAAGCACTGTACCATGTTCAAGGTTATCAGCGCAAAATTGCTCGGGCTTTCAACAAGAAAGTTAAGTCCAGGAATCTAATGGAAGGAGATTTGATGTTCAAGGACAACCGAGCTCCCATCCACGACCCAAGGGGCAAGTTCAGACCTAATTGGACTGGTCCCTATATCATTAAAGGTATCTGGTCAGATGGAGCTGTGGTTCTGATGGACCTAGATGGCCTGAAATTTTCCCAACCGATCAACATGGACAAGTTGAAGAAATATTACCCCTGAGAGGCTCGCTAGGCCGAAAACCCGAAAGGGCGACCTAGGCAAAAGTTAGAGCACAAAAAATTAGAAAATATAAAAATTGAGCTCGCAAGGTTGAAAACCCGCAAAGGGCGACCTTGGCAAAAGTTAGAGCGTAAAAGGAGAGTGAAAATACTCGAGTGAACCTAAGCCTGAACTACGTAAGGCTTGATTCCCATCTTTGGGATACGTAGGCAACTTCATCCTGAAGTTCAGCCATAAACTTTTCCCCGATCAACTTTGTTCATTCGATCATCTCAGTCATCTTTATATATCAGCATCCATTGGAATCTCCGGTGCAGTGCTATTCAGACTAAGGGCAACTTTCTGTTGCCATGCAGTGCCGCGGTACTCTTCAGACTAGGGGCCACTTTCCAGTTGCAGGGATCCGGGGTTGTGCATCTCAGTGACAAATCTTAGGCGTGTCCAGTTCTGATCCATATCGAAAATAGTTTTGAAAATTTTTAATAAAAGTTGATGTTGTTCAAATTAATCTCTTTACAACTAAGACCATTTTTGGACCAAAGCGGAAAATTTTCAGTACCACAACCTTCAATTTCATTGATTTCAAAACAGAGTTCTCCTGCTCTTGCATACAATCGAAGTTGCTTTTTATTACATTCATAAAGAAAACTTGAAAGTACTAATAAAGCAATAAATCCGGGGCATAGTCAAGTCAAGTATCCCTGCGCCCCCTCCCAGAGCTGGTCGAAGCCTCTGATGCCAAGCTGGGCCCGACCTGTGCCTCCTCATTAAGCCAGTCCCAACACTCGTCAGACAAAGTGCAACTGAAAGTGGGAGCAGGGGCCAAGAGCTCTCTAGTCCTCCATGCTGTGGCATATCGGGCAAGCTGTGCACCTCGGACAGGGAAAGCAGCCGGGTACTCAATCCCCTCTGGCGGGCAAATATGATCATGACCGAACTAGCGCAGGAACCGAAACGAAAAGTAGAACACACAGTAGGTTAGACCAATCAACTGGATCCCGATCAACCGGGACATGCTATAGCTCATTGCCGGGAGATTGAGCCAAGGACAACGCCAAGCAATGCAACCTGCAGACAAATTGCACATCCAGTCAAACCGCCACCTTTCATTAGGGGCATCGACTAGGCGCTGTCGAAAAAAATAGCCTCGAGCTGAGTAGGCTGGGCAAGAGTCCACAACCTGCAATTTGTCCATCAACCATACCTGGGGAGAGGGATGAAAAATGAGAGAATAAAGAATAGAGAGATGTACGGTGAGAGAAAAGTGAGAAAAGGGTTTTTGTGAGAAAAACCGAGCCTGAGGGCCGAGTGATGTGAGCAAATACATATGTAAGATTGGGTGGGAAACATTGCCTGTAGCAGCAGTGGACTCCCAGCAAATCTAGTCGTCTCCCGGCGATAGATAGCATCCAAGCCCATCAGCGTCTCGGCCAAGGTCATGGCGATGCAGCTCTTTCCTTCTTTCAAGCCTTGAGCAACTTCAATCAGACGAATGCTAAATCCGCCAAAGCCCGGGGAAAGCAGAAAGTGAGACAGCAGACACAAGCAAAGGGCGTGTTGCCGGAAACCTTGCCAATAATGGTTGCTGCGGTCACCAGCGTCAGAAAAGCAATGAATCAAACTGAGGATATCCAGTTCCCCATTATAGATCAGGGACCGAGCGTCATGCGCGGTGAGTCCACACATCCGCCCTAAAGCTTGGGCGTGGCCAAAGCGGAACTGGGGCAAGATCTCTTCATGACTTTCAGATTCCATCAAAACTTGAAAATCTTCAAAAGTTGGACATACCTCTTGCCCGCCAAAGCTAAAGACATGCGTCACCGGGTTCCAAAACCTAGCCGCGGCATGGAGGAAAGGAAGGTGCAGCGGAGTACGACTCAGCGTAAACAGTGCATTCAAGCCGAAACCCTGGAAGTTCAACTTTTCCGAACCATCTAGAGAAGCGATCCAAGCTGTGAGATTTTCAACAAGAAACGCCTCCATTTTTGTGCAAAACTAAGATGAATTGAATCAAAACACGAAGCTAAGGCTTTTAAAGAGGAAAAGACACTATTCGGGGGACAAGTGTCAAAAATTTGACGGTTGCTGAGCTGAGTGGCCGACCGGCCACCTTTTCTGGAAGGCCGGCCATTTCTTTTTTCAAAAACTGGCCGGTGGCCTCCCCTTTGTAATAAATCTGGCCGGCCGGCTCCCAAAAGTAGCCGACCATGCTCCAATGTATGTCTTTAGCCCTGTTTTACCCTCCAAGAGAAAGTTTCAAGCATTTCCATGCAACGGGTGTGTCGAAGGCCTCTATTTCCCTCTGTTTCGGATGCATTCCGTTGCCCAGATCGTCCGAAGTACACTTTGTTTTGCTATGTTTTGTTTATCGAGTTGTTGTTTTGTTTATCGAGTTGTCGTTTTGCTCATCGAGAGCTGTCGTGTTTTGTGTTTTTGAGTTGTTACTCTTTGTTTTAAGTAATTTTTGTTTGAGTCTTGTTTATTGAGTTGTCAACACTATTGTGTTTTGTTTATCGAGTTGTAAACTTGCTAAGTTTTTGTTATATCTTAGAAAGTTAAGTTGTTGCGTCGGTTCACTACCTGATTGGGCAAAATGCACAATGCACATTTCCATTCAATCTCATTATGGTGCAAAATGATGCGATATGATGCTAAGAGTTTAAAATACAACACTTTTTTCAAAAACTGTTTCATTCCATCATGCCTCGCTTGTTACAACATTTTACAGACTAAGGCACAAGTTTTACAGAGAATAAAACTGTCTGATAATGTACAATGTGCTACAACTACTAGCAAAAAGATAAATAAAGCAGGAAATAGCCGCATCTATGCTCTCAAGAGCAGGAATAAGAGGCCCTCTTCGTCCTCTTCTACGGAATAGACTCTCCGCCACCATCGCCATCATCATCATCTGAATCGGAGTCGTCATCCTCGGGATCCCCCTTAGCCTCGCCTCCACTCCCGGAACCGAGACCAGAGCCGTCCTCTCTGTCAGCAGATGTCTCTGACTGACGATCTGCAACCTCCTCCTCCTCATCCTCACCAGGCTCCTCCTCTACAATGTGTGCTCTGCGTCTACGAGACGACCCCCCTCCAGCTCCTCGAAAAGGCCTGGATAGCCCAGCTCCTCGAAAAGGCCTGGATGGCCCAGCTCCTCGAAAAGGCCCAGATGGCCCAGCTCCTCGAAAAAACCTGGATGATCCACCTCCCCGAGAAGGCCCGGGTGGCCCGGCCTGCAGCTGAGCATATACCGGGGGCATCTGAGAATAAAGAGTTCAATTTAAATACATCAGTCCAAATATGTACATCAGATGCAGATACAAGAAAACTACATGAAGTGGGAACATGTAAACACAGTGTATAAGTGAAGTGTGTGTCAGGTGTGCTCTACACAAGTAGCCTATCAATGCAGTAGAAATCAGCATATTGTCAGAAGTATGATAAATGCCAGAAAACTAAAGGGTACTTGGAAGCCCATGATGGACAACTGCGCCTCCCTCCGCAGGACCATCCCCTCAAGTGAGGCTACCATCTTGAGCACCTGATCCATGTACTCGACAGGGGGCTGCAGATGCAAAGGCAAGGATATTAGTAAAGGAATGAACGTCCAAGTATCTGAGTAATGAATCAAAGCCATAAAACATACCGATAGTGAGTCGGGGTCTCTGACATATCGATGGCCGGGAATCGGAGGCTCTATCTGGATCAGAATCGGAGAGGTAGTCCCATACTGCCACCCCATCAACTCGGTCGGCATGTTCGGCCATCCAGGATGAGGATAAGTTGGAGGAATCTGGGGAACCAATCCACCCCCACCTCTAGATGTACCAGCCCTGCTGGTGGAAAGGGTGTCTGCAGCCCGAGCCCGGGCCTAGCTCGAAGATGGCATGCCAGCAGGCCTCATCGTCGGAGTACGAACTCCCGTCAATGGAGGCATCAGGTATATATGACGGTAAGTAGCGTAATCCCCCTCCTCAAGATGTAGCAAGGCATCAGTACCCAGCATAGCATTAACAGCATCCCGGGAAGAGAGCCTATCAGTAATCCGCATATCGACTGGGGGTGCTGAGGGAGGGTCCTGAGAAGTGTACCCCCAGACTTGACGCAAGAAGCGATCCCCCAAAAACCAGGCCCTACTAATTGGCCCTTCGAACAGGAGCCTGTACTGGGAGGCACCCCACCCTCCGGCAAACTGGAATCAGAGACCTTCACCTAAAGGCGCCCATGGCTGCCATGTAATCTACGGATAACAGACGCATAAACCAAGTAGAAATCGAAAATGTACATGACAAATCAAAGATGAAAACAGAAAGAACTGAGAGTTCTGAAATACCTCCGTCGACCGCACCGTGTCGAAGTATTGCCGCAGATAAAGGAGGGACTCCCGAGGTCTTGGCCGGTGCTGGCCTTCAAATACAAGTGAGTACGGGGTCACGAGAGGTCCCTCTACCACCAACTCCGGGGCCAATGTCGGGAAATACACATAGACCCACAACTGTGGAAAACAAAGCACAATACGAAGTGCTGAGGGCAAAGTGCACGATACAGAATACAAAGTGCGCCGTGTGTGCAATGTGCAGGTAATGAGGAGCAGAAATGTCAATCAAGAGGGCAGAAAGTACCTCCCAGGCTCTCCAATAGCCGCCAAGTAAGTCCCCCCGTCCGCGGGAGGTCGCGCTTATGCAGCAATAAAGGGTAGCCAAGCCGGCGCCACCCCAGTCATATCATCTGACCTGTGATAGGTCCACCAAAGCACTCGATAGATAAAGCCCAACAGTGTTCCCCCTGTCAGCAAACAAAGTGGTCCCGAAGAGGAACATCAGAAAGCCACGGGCATACTGTGCTGCCTCCTCAGGAGTCCCGGGCTCCATCTCCACCCGCCGGAAATGGGAAGAGAACCAGGTGTATCGGACTCTCCCCGAAGATCTATCAATAGGCGGGCGAACCCCCAACAAATATATCCAAGCAGCCTCCCACTGGCCCATGTCCTCGTCGTAAGGGATAAGCCAACCTCCCACGTCAAGGCCAGTCAGTACGGCAAAGTCAAACGGGGTCATAGTTAAGTCCCCCGTGGCAGAAAAAATGGAAGGAGTTGGTGGTGTCCCACCATCTCTCCACCAAGGCGGCCATCAACGTCCTCCTGGCAGGACAACGAGATAGCCCAGTACAGAAGGGCCCAAACCCCGCCAAGTCAACCAAATGCCGAACAACCTCTGGGAGCTCGGTATACCAATCTCTGGCCGCGGTAGAGCCATATCCCCGCACAGTGCGAGAAGTCACCTACATTCAGAATAGATACATCTTTCAGCATAAAATGAATAAGCTGCATGCAAATAAAATGAATAGGCTGCGTGCAAAGTAAAGTAAGTGGGCTGCGTGTTCAACTCTCAATCAGTGTGGGCTTCGTGTTCACAATCAATTTGGGCTGTGTGTTCAGAAAATCAGTGTTTTGGGCTGCGTGTTCAACTCTCAATCAGTGTGGGCTGCGTGTTCACAATCAATTTGGGCTATGTGTTCAGAAAATCAATGTTTTGGGCTGCGTGTTCAACTCTCGATCAGTGTGTGCTGCATGTTCACCTTCAATTTGGGCTGTGTGTTCAGAAAATCAGTGTTTTGGGCTGCGTGTTCAACTCTCAATCAGTGTGTGCTGCGTGTTCACCTTCAATTTGGGCTGTGTGTTCAGAAAATCAGTGTTTTGGGGCTGCGTGTTCAACTCTCAATCAGTGTGGGCTACGTGTTCATAATCAATTTGGGCTGTGTGTTTAGAAAATCAGTGTTTTGGGCTACGTGTTCAACTCTCAATCAGTGTGTGCTGCGTGTTCACCTTCAATTTGGGCTGTGTGTTCAGAAAATCAGTGTTTTGGGCTGCGTGTTCAACTCTCAATCAGTGTGTGCTGCGTGTTCACCTACAATTTGGGCTGTGTGTTCAGAATATCAGTGTTTTGGGCTGCGTGTTCAACTCTCAATCAGTGTGTGCTGCGTGTTCACCTTCAATTTGGGCTGTGTGTTCAGAAAATCAGTGTTTGGGTTGCGTGTTCAACTCTCAATCAGTGTGTGCTGCGTGTTCACCTTTAATTCGGACTATGTATTCAGAAAATCAGTGTGTGGGCTGCGTGTTCAACCCTCAACTGATGTGTGCCGTGTGTTCACAATCAATTTATGGGCTGAGTGTTCAGGAATTCAAGTGATTGAACCGTGTGTTCAGAATGCAAACAGAATGCATGAAAAATTCATAATATGTTACAGAAAAGGTAAAAACGAAGTAAATACCTCTCGTGCCTCATGGGAGAGGTGATACTCTGGCTCCCGCAGAAGGAGATCCCCGGGTGCTCGCTCGTCGAAATCAGTGAAGTGATAGAAAATAGCTCGCGGGAGGATATGAGCCGGTGGGTCGTACCTCTCGGGGATAAAGGGGCGAACCCTCGGATGCAAAAACATGATGTCAGGCTCGCCTCCGGCGCCTGGAGAACCTCCGCCGTGGGGAAAGTGACCCGCCATTTCAAGAAATTTGCAAAAAGGGGCAAAAATGAGCCAAAATTGGAAAAAGTCAACTCTCGGGAAATAAAAAAGTCAACAAAAGTCAACTCCCGAGAAAATCTTCCAAATATTGAGACAAACTCACCTCAAGTGGCGAAAATGAGAAAAGAAGCCCCGAAATGAAAATTTAATCGGTTCAAAGTGCTTAAAACTGAAAGATTTCGCGAAAATAACTTGCGTGGGACGTTGGAAAACGCGTATAGAGCCAGATCTGAGGGAGAAAATGGTTTGGGAAGGAAGAAGAGATGCTTTCGGAGCTGCACTTGTGAGCACGAAGTGTTTGGATAAGTGTGTTTAAAGAAAAGAGGCTGAAAAGACAAAATTGCCCCGAATCTGGGCTAAGTGGCCGGCCAGCCACTTTTTCTGGCAGGCCGGCCATTCTCTTTTCAAAAACTGGCCGGTGGCCTCCCTCTCCCAATAAAAATGGTCGGTGGTGTTCCCCACATGCCCCCCAATGTCCTTGCAAATTTTGGGGAGGATTGGAGTCCCCGGGACCTGAAAAAGTACAAGAGAAGTGCACTTTCTGTCACGAAATCGCTCCGCCGGAACCTCAGCTTCAACTTCCGATGCGTGTCTCATCATTACTCATCAAAAGTGAGATATATCCTTTTGAACATGTTGTAACCTCTCCGGGAGGTGAACCGGAGGCCGCGATCAAGTTGTCCTCGCCGAAACGCACATTTCCTTGCTCGTTGTTTTGGGACAAACATATATCCTAGTTTACGCTTGTTCTGCATTATCATGCACATAACTTGCATTCTCATGCACATACTTGCATTGTTATGCACGTCTCTTTGATATCACTGAGCCTCCGTGCTTAAACTCGCGTTGTCACGCGCGTTTCTTCCCGCATTGCGATGCACTTTTCCATCAACACCGCGATTGTCTGCATTCGATATCACATTAAACATATATTGTTAGATATATTGTGCTTGTTGAGTTTCTTTATTTTGCAGGCACGATATTGTATGTACGGTTCATTTGAAGCTGATGCGACCAGACGAATCGCGCAGGTATCGTATCTTCTCCGTGTGAGACGTGGCGAGAATTGGATAATTCTTCGCATTCTTAACTGCATGAAATATAGTTGTTGCTTTGCATTCTTGCTTAAAACTGTTGCATCTATTGTGAATATGTGCTTCATTACAGCTTGCTGCATTCGCATGATCCTTGGGTTACCTTTGGCTTCTTGCATTATCATTTTGCATTTTGCCCCTGCCTGCGGGCATGCATGCGGGCGCATCTCTGTTTATCTTACCTGTTTGTCTAAGTCTTCGGCCTTGTCAAAAATGGGTCGTCTCTGGGCTTTGACATTCACTCCCGTCACTCATGACTTTCGAGTTCTGTCAAAGAGGGACAACTGTAGACACCCCATTTTTGACCGACCTTAAGACTCAGACGTCACCGATTGAGCGCTTGGTGATGTTGCATATCGCGCTCATTCAGAGGTTTCAGAGTCTCGACTGCAAGCCTTGCCTCCGGACTTCTGGACTCTTTCATGCTTTGCCTCGGTTTGCGAACCAGGCTCTGTTTTCTCTGTTTTCTCTTCCCGAAGGGAGGGAGAGGTCTCGTAGATCATCTCTCAGTGGCCGTAGGCTACGCTTCGTGGTCGTAGGCCATTTTGCTCGTTTGCAGTCCGGTTTCCGATTTTTTGGAGCCGTTGGCCGTGTGCCTCGGTTCGGGACAGCTTAACCACCTCCGTTTGCTCTGATTTTTGGCATACATCTTATTTGCTCCCTTTTGAGGGACACTGTGGCTCGAAAAACCAACTTTGTGATCGAACACCACTTCCGGTACCTAACAGTCAGTTTTCGGGGCCTCGGGCTACGCGTTTCGGCCCCTGAACCTTCATTTTACATCAGTTTGGGTTCATTTTTGGCAGGGACCTCTGTTTCATTGTTAAGAAGGTCGTAGAACGGTGGGAGGCCAGCAATTGTTCTGACAACCAGTTTTATTCCTCCGTCGCCCTCTGTCGCCCGTTTTTTCTCACTTGAAAGCCAATGTTAACCACCCTAAAGCCACTTTTTCTTGCCCCAAACTACATATTTGTGTTGTACACACCTGGGAGGCCACCAATAGCATATGGCCGGCTAGTAATTCTGTGTGACCCTTTTGAACCCCTCCTAAAAGTGGCCTTTTCTCTCTCCTGGTTTACTTTCTCCAGTTTTTGACCACATGATTGTGTTGTGCACACATAGGAGGCCCTCTTTCTGGGGTGGCCGGCCACTAATCATGATTGACCCTTTTGACCCTTGGCCGGCCAGCCATGGGGAGAGCCGGCCGACCAGCTAAACCCTAGCAAACCAGCCGGCCTTGATCCTCTCTCCAGGTACTTTACAGATATACATTCTGTTTCCCCCTAGATTTTGTATCCGGGGGGCTGCACTTTTGGGGGGAAACTTGAATTCTTTCCCAACCCATTTTCCCCCCTTTTTCTCCCCTCTTTTGCCTATATAACAGCAGCTCCAGCTCCTATCTGAGGGTTACAAAAATTTTCTCTAAGCCTCTTGCATTGATCCTCCCTCTCCTTCTCTTCCAAGCACCAAAACCTCTCCAAACCTTACACCATTTCCACACCACCACCTAGCACCATACCACCACCATCCATTCCAGCCACTTGGAGCTGTTTTCCAGAGCTAAGGAGCCACCAAACTTGGTCCAAGAGTTGTCAAAGCTTTGTCTACAAGGGTGAGTCTTCATTCTCCTCTTTTTGGCTCGATTTTTGCATACAATCTAAGCTATACTTGCTTGCATATTTGGGCTCAGACCCTAACTGAAAATACCATTATTTTGAGCTTCTTTTCATGTTTTTTTAAGGGCCTCTCCCTGTTTGAGGCTTCCTTTTAACACTTGCTTCTTTACCTCTCTTGTATGCCTCTATCTTGCATAGTATTTTAGGCCTATTTGTAAACTGTTTTGAGCTTGATTATAAACTGAAAATTGGCTTATTTTTATCCCTTTTTCAACATTGTTGAAGGGCTCTTCACTGTTTGAGGCTTCCTTTTGTCACTTGCCTCTTTATCCCTCTTTGGGCCTTATTTTTGCATGATTCGTTAGCCCCTTGTTATTGTATTTTTAGGCTCTGGTCTAAACTGTAAATAGCCTTATTTTGACCCCCTCTTCATGTTTGATCAAGGGTATTTTTCTGTTTGAGGCTCCCCTTTTACACTTTGTGTTTAAACCTCTTTTTAGGCCTTATTTTGCATAGTATTTTAGGCTTGCATGTGCACTGTTTTGGGTTTGGTCATTAACTGTAAAATACCATGTTTTTGGCCCCTCTTTAACGTTTTTGAAGGGCCGTCCCCTGTTTGAGGCCAGAAACCATCACCTGCTTCTTTATCTCCCTTTTGGCCCATTTCTTGCACATTGTTTTAGGCCCGTTTGTGTTTAGATCCGTGGATTTTTGTAAACTGTAAAGTGCTTCATTTTGAGTCTCTCTTCAACTTTGTTGAAGGGCTCTTGGCCATTTAGGGCCAGAAGCTGCTACTTGCTTCATTACCTCTCTTACGGGGCCATTTTTGCATGCTAGCTTAGTCCTATTTGTGTCCATTGTTTGGCCTTTATTAAAACTGTAAATATGCTTGTTTTGGGACTTTCTTGATTCTGTCTTCACACTTCATGTTCAAATAATGCATGCTTTGCATAGCCATAGGTCATTCCATGTACCTAATTTCATGTTTCGGGTCTCATTTCACGCATCGGGTACCATATTGCCATGTTTCGGGGCTGTTTTGCATCATATTTTGCCACTAAAATTTTCATGCTAGTATGCCATATTCCATGCCTTGCCATGTCTTGTTAGTGTGACATTTGGTGCCTTAGGGTCGGTCCTCGGTTTGCGTGCACGTGGGCACGCATTTCGAGCTGTCTCATTTTCATCTCATGGCTACTAATGTGAGTGTGGCTGAGGTCCACTCATGTTGGTGTAAGTCCATTATGCATTGTGTATGCCATTTCATTTCATAGCATTGCGTATGCTAGGTTGTATGTTAGCGCATTGTGTATGCTATGTTATCTCGTGCATCGTGTATGCCATTTCATAGCATTGTGTATGTTAGGTTGTATCTTAGTTACATTTCATGCATATCATGCATATTGCATCGTGCTTGGGATAGGAGTTAGCCCGAGCACGGGAAACGAGGAACGTTTCGTACTTCGAGTGACGGAACGTGTCTCAATTCCCTGTCACCGACGCTCCAGATTATCCATGATGGAGTTTAGGTTTTGTTGTGTTTATATTTGCATTCATTTCATATTGAGTCGTGCAATTCGACTCCTCGGCCATCATGCATCGATATGCATGATTGGTGGCACGAGGACCGAGGACTACACTCCCTAAAGGGTAGTCATGCATACATATATGAAAATACTTTGCCATGCCCTTTTCTTGCTCTCTGTTATAGCAAATCAAGAGTCAGCAGCCTTCCGGAGCTTGGCACGCATTCCAAGAAAAATGGCAAACAGAGGCTAATTGGGGCATCACAGTAGATTTCCGCACAAAGCAACCCAGACATGCATCATTCATCATCCGAAGCAGCGTCGAGGCAGTGCCTAGCTTGCATGCTAGTTTACAACTTACCTAGTTTAATTTGTTAATTAATTAGGGTTTTGTAATTATTTGGACTGTAATATTTATTCGGGACTGCATATTATTTATTCGGACCCTCTGCGCGAGGGCAATGTTGTAATAAGTGTGCGTGTGTGTGATGTATGTCTTCCAACCCCACGTCTTTCTCTCTTTTATTTACCAGCTTATGATGGTTAGATTAGGGCATGTTTTAATTAGCATACAGTATGATAGCATGTTTGCATTCATTCATCTGTTTTGCATGCACCGGGCTCGGCGCATCATACTAACTGCATTGTATTTTCAATTCCAAGTTGAATACATGTTAACTGTAGCATTTCATATGCCATGTTTAGGATAGCCGAGCCTGCTATAGTTGCATTTTTGCATGTGTTGCATTAGGCATTTCTATATAATTAGGATCATGCATGGATTTCTAATTAGCTTCTGTTTTGGCTTGGAGTACTCGGTAAGTTTTATGCTTTAGCATCCTTGCATGCGTGTGAGTGACTGCCATGAATAGCATGCTTACTATGAGGCTATATGCTTATGTGATATAACTGCCTGAATGCCTGTGGGTGAAGGTTGGGTTATTTGGATTGGAACAATTCATCAAATGTGTGTTTTAAGCCCACTAGATAGTGGCAAAATCATATTTTCTAAGCCCACCCGAGGGTGGAAAATCCACGTCTTAGCCTACTTGCGGGTAGCACCCTCAAACCATTTTCAAACAAACAAATATGAAATGTTTTGTTCCAATTCAGGCGATCCAGTCTATACTTGTATGCTGTGCGCATCACATAGTAATCTAGGCTAATAACCAGAATAAGAACACATAATGTTTTCAAAAATAGATATCATGGTTAGTAGAGGCCGATCTTTGATCGGGCGAGCGGCGGTGCTCACGAAGTGACCTTTCCCAATCGTACCCAAGTTCCCGAGCCGAGGCAACTTTGGTGATGACGGACACGTGGCCTTAGGCAAACAAGTCAGGGTTTCCTAAATTTTCCCAAAATAAAACATTTAGGTGGCGACTCTGTATCTGGCAAAGCAGTCCATGTTTGGCACTTCTTTTCTAAAAAAATCTGTTTTCTCAAAAATGATTTGCCGGATTTGGACTCTTTGGTTCAGACTTAGAACCGTGACAATTTGAGAGTCCTGAGCTGTAGTGAGCCCAATATCGAACGGAAAGGGGGACTCGTTTCTCCCGGGGCGTTCGAGGACGTCTACACCATGCCATATGCCAAGGCTAAAGGTGTCTCTCCGGTCGAGCGTCTTGGTGTTGTTCGGTAAGCCTAGAGAACATTTGGAAGTTCCTCGGCCTACTTTCCTTTGGCTTTATCTAATCTTTCCTTCAACCTATTTTAAATGGTCTTGTTTGATGCTTCGGTTTAGCCGTTGGATTTAGGGTAGGCCGGTGTGGAATTATAGAATTCTATCTTTAGTTCCTCACAAAATCCTTTGAACAACTGCCCATCAAATTGGGTGCCATTGCCGGAGATCAAAGCTTTAGGGACGCCAAACCGTGTTATCACATTCTACCAGACAAACTTCTTTACATCCTTTTTTTTAATTGTCGCCAAGCGCTCGGCCTCGACCTATTTGGTGAAGTAGTCTGTCGTCGCGATAAATAACTTGCGGTTGCCCGGCGCGGTGGGGAGTGGTCCCACTATGTCAAGCCCCCATATTGCCAAAGGCCAAGGACTTATAAGAGGAAGGAGTTCTCCGACCGATTGATGAAATTTGATGAGCGAACTTCTGGCATTTCTCACATTTCTTCACGTATTTCTGTGCATCTGCCTGCATGCACGGCCACTAGTATCCTTGCAAAATAGCGCGATAGGCTAAAGATCTTCCGCCGATGTGGCTTCCACACGTGCCTTTGTACATCTCGTAAAGGAAAACATTGACTCTATTTGGGTGAACGCATTTGAGGTATGGATCGGTGAACGACTTATACAAAGCACCGGATGAGGAGAGCCAAAACCACTCAAACTTTACCCAAATTTTGTGTGCCTCTTTCTTATCAGTCGGTAGGATCCTTTCTTTAAGGAAAAGGATGATAGGGTCCATCCAAGAAGGGCCTAGCGCAGTGCAGAGAACTTCCGTCTACTCTAAGTCTTCAATGCTAGGTCGTAGGAGGAATTCAATCAGGAAAGGGCTGGGGGTAGATTTGTTGATTATGGAAGCTAAACCGGCCAACTCATCTGCCCGGGTGTTATCTTCTCGGCCAATTTGTTGGACTCTTATGGCTTTGAATTTCTTGATTTGCTCTCTTACTAAAGTTTGGTACGTGGCCATTCTGTCATCTTTGGTTTCGTATTCTCCAGAAACTTGGTTTACAACGAGTTGGGAGTCACTGTAAACCATCAGCTCGGATACTTGCATTTGGAGTGTGTTGTTCAGCCCGGCTAGTAGCGCTTCATACCTAGCCTCGTTGTTTGACGCAGGAAATCCTAGCATGATGGAATGTTCAATGGTCAGTCCATCTGGAGAGATCAAGACCACTCCTAGCTCGGCTCCATGCCGCTTTGAGGCACCATCGACAAAAAGTTTCCAAATTTCACCGATGAAAAGCTTCCAACATTCGGCGGGGTCTTGGGATGTCTGAAGCTCCAGGTGATCAAAATTTCTCGGCTGCTCGGCTAGTTCCATGGTGAGCGCGCCATTGACGATTGCAACAAGAATGCCTTCATCCTCCCGTGGTGAAGCGATGTTGGATCCCACAGGTTACCCTATAATTTCCAAATCCAACGGCGCATTACCAAGCTGAAGTGTGTTTTCAAGTGATGGGTCTGTAGACGGGCACACAACTTCCGCGTCGCCTTCAATATTCAGTTGGATGGAAGGCTGTATGATTTCTGCCGTGCCTATCCCCTATAGCCCGGTTGCACCGGTAAGATCTACCGGGCAAACTAGATTAATCTTGGGCAAGAACTCCGCAATAAAGTCTGCCAATGATTGGGCTTTGATGGCAGTTTAGGGTTGAAACTTAATGTCAAATTGCCCCAACTTGGCTGCCTACTTCAGGATTCGACCAGAGAAGTCTATTCGCTCAAACAAACCTTTCAAAGGGAATTTAGTCAACACCACGATCGTGTGAGCGTAAAAGTAGTGTGTCAATTTCTTTGAGGCCATCATCAGTGCTAAGGCGAGTTTCTCCAATGGCCAGTATCTCGACTCCACCGGGAGTAAGGTTTGTTCATGTAGAAGATCAGTAGATGCTGGATGCCTTCTGTTTGAACAAGCACCGCGCTTACGGCATGTTGAGAAACAACCAGATAAAGATAGAGTTCTTCGTCATGCTTTGGCGTGACCAAGAGTGGAGCGGAAGATAGGTATGCCTTTAGCTCGACTAAAGTTCTGTCACATTCTTTACCCCATGAAAACTTGGTTTTCAAGGCTCAGAAGAAGGGGCGGCAACGATCTGATGACCGACTTATAAATCAGTTAGGCGCGGCTGCCATCCCGGCAAGATGTTGCACGTCCTTTGCCGATTTGGGTTGCTTCAATTCTTGTATCACCTTGATTTGGAAGGGATCCGCCTCAATGCTACGGTTGGTGACCAAAAAACCCACGAATTTCCTTGACTCCACGCCGAAGGCACACTTTGATGCATTCAGACATAACTTGTGTTGTTTAAGAATAGCGAACATCTTCGCCAAGTTAGACAGGTAGTCAGCCTTACGTTTTTTCTTTACAACCATGTCATCGATATATGACTCCATTGTTCGGCTGAGCAAGGGAGCGAATATCTTCGTGACCATCCTTTGAAAGGTTGCCCCGGCGTTCTTCAACCGGAAGGGCATAACTCGGTAGCAGAACAACCCCCTTGGTGTGGTGAAAGAAGTAACCTTCTGGTCAGGCTCATGTATGGCGATCTGATGATAATCACGGTAAGCGTCCAAGAAGCTGAGTCGGTTGTGGCCGACAGAAAGGTCCACTAGTTGGTTGATTCTAGGCAAGGGAAAACTATCTTTAGGGCAAGTGCGGTTGACCGTCTTGTAGTCAACACAAACTCTCCATTTGCCGTTCTTCTTTGGCACCAAGACCGTGTTGGAAACCCATCGAGAGTAGTGCACTTCCTAGATTGCCCTTGCTTTAAGTAAGTTTTTGACCTCCTCTGCCACTACCTCGGCATGATGAAGCGTTGATCTACGTGTTCTTTGAATAACATGTTAGGTATCTAGAAAGATGTTGAGTTTGTGGCAAATAAAGTTTGGATCGATGCCAGGCATGTCGTAAGGCGTCCATGCAAACACTTCGATATTCGCCACCAAAAACGCCACCATCTCTAGCCGTTCTTGGGCGGTCAGGCTAGATCCCAACAAAAAGAATTTCTCAGGATTAGCTTCGTTGATCCTTACTTCTACCAAGTCTTCAACAGCATTTCTTCGACCTTGGTACCCAAATCATCCAGGACGCTTTGATCTTCCGATCCTTCAATTATTTACACGAATCCTTTGGCTGCTCAGCTCCCATTCACGGCCACGAAACACTGCTTGGCCATGACCTGATCACCCCAAATCTCTTCTATCACTCCTGCAATAGAAGAAAACCTCATACTTGGTGGTAGGTCGAGGCCACCACTTGCATGGCATGAAACCATCCTCTACTTAGGATCAGATTGTATGTGAAATGCACCTTCGACATGCAGAATTCTACCTGCTTGACCACGGATCCAGCTTTTACCGGTAAGATGATCTTTCCCATGGACCACTCCGGTTACGAATTGAAACCAACCAATGGCGAGGTTGCTAGGGCCAAATCTTTATCATTTAGCTTGAGTTGCTTGAAGGCGTCATAGTACATTATTTCGACCGAGCTACCCTAGTCGATCAGAATACGCCTAACGTCAAAGTCATTGACGCGCAGGGTGACCACCAGTGCGTCATTGTGCAGCATTTGAATTCGTTCAAGATCCTGGCTTGAAAATTTGATCATATCTTCTACCTTGGTTTTGCCTCTTTGACCGCGGGCTAGACAGACAGGACTTCCCTCATATGCTCTGTTTTTTTTATCATCCCATGGAGCTCGTATACCCACACTGACTCGACGATATCATGGATGACGTTGATCACGCCTTGTGGGGGTGCCTCTAGGGAGGCCAAACCGTTTGGCTCAGCCAAAGCGTGGTCCGCGGCCTTGGTGCCTTTGTCAATGTAACGGTCCAAGTGACCGGCGGCCACTAACTCTTCCAAATGCTGTTTCAGAGGCAGACGATCCTCGGTACGGTCCCCTCGCTCGCCATGAAAGGTACAACGATACTGTGGATTGAAGCCCCTCTGTGCATCGCCCAACTTAGCCGATAACCGAATATACATCTCGTTTCAGATCTCGCTAAGGATGCAGTAGATTGGGATCTTGAAAACTGTGGTGATACGTGTTCGGGCATTCAACTTTCTCTTCACGTCTGCCGCAGTGTCACGAGGGTAATCAGCTCAGTGAGAGCGATGTTCTTTACCCCAGTTGCTGCGGTCTGCATCGCGGTTTGACTATCTTGCGCGGTCACTTAGACAGTTTGCCTCCTGTCTGACCGCATGAACCTTTCCAGCCACTCTTTTGTCTGTTGCCATGGGATTCGCCTTCGTAGTCGCCGCGGTAGCATCATCCTCTACTCGGATGTGCTCGTTGATGCACTGCATCAGTAGCTCCATGGTTACCAGTTGGTTCATGGTAAGCGAGTCCTTCAGTCTATATCCGACAGGGAGATCGCGCTGGTATTAGGTGATTGCCAAGTTGGTTGGGCAATCAAGAATTCCGTTGAAGGTTTTCCAATATTTGGCATTGTATGCTTTCAGGGAGTCGCCCGGTTCCATCTTGATGCTCAGAAGGTAGTCGACTTCCTTCGGCATTTTTGTGTTCGTTTTGAATCGGGTCACAGATGTCTCCACCAACTGCTGCCACCTTTTGATACTTTCCTCCAGCAGCCTCTCAAACCATTTTAGGCCCAACTCACCCAAACTTGACGGGAAGATGAGGCATATAAGAGCATCGTTTCGCTGGTGTCCAGCTATAACCTGCCGAAAGTGGCTCACGTGCATGTATGGATCTGTTTTTCCATCGTAAAATGTAAACTTGGGCTGGTGGAAGCCTGCAGGGAGTGATGTGGTATCTATCTTAAGGGAGAAGGGGGTGGCGCTCAGCCTCGCCGAGTCTCTGTCCAAAGGGGCATGTGTAGCTGGATGTGGTGGCAGCATTACGACTTCCTCACTCGCGCGACCTCCATGGGATAACTGTTGCAGCATTGGCACCCTCTGGGCCTCTCGCCGGCTGGCTCGTTCTTTTAAGACATCCCTCAAGTCCTCCAAATAGGTAGAGTAGGAGTATCACGACGTCGTTGACGGACGTGAGGGACGATAACTGCTTTCTTGCGCGTAAGACTTCTCTATTGGCGAGTCTGAGTCAACAGCCCCTTAACTTTTGGTGATGGAGGGGGAAGGTGTCTGCCACTGGTTCTGGCTGCCTGAGCGATGGAGTTGGGTGCACTCACTATGGTTACCCACTCCAGCAACACCATTCCCTTTGACCTGCCTCTTTAGTGCCTCTATCTCCGTCGCCATCCTTCGAATGATGGTGTCTTGGTCTCTCAGCTTATGCTCCAGTCGTTGAGCATGCGATTCTCTTCTCCACCGGTGCCCGTCCCAACTCTGCGAGTGGTTAGTGCTCCTTGCACGCTTGTCTCGTGCATCTCTGGGAAGCTCTCTAGGAGAGATCTCCAAACCAGCCATGGAAGGGATAGTAGGAAGACCATCTCTTCTCTGGACGGACTCCGGAGTGATACCGTTGATGGCAGACAGTGAGACGTTGTCGTTGTTCGCCATGGAAGATGATCGGAAGAGCTTAGAAGACATGGTTTTGTCTGTCGGAAAGACTTCCCACAGACGGCGCTAATTGTACGGGGGCCAAATATCCGATGTTATCCGTACTCCTCGTGACCAAGCTGCACTTCACTCCAATCAACCAAAGAACACCAAGAAGGTGAGCTACCCGGCGGTGTGCTGCCAGAAAACCCCTCCAACGGTCAAGTTAGCACACTTAGAGAGAAAGAGGAAAGAGAGGAAAGAAAGGAGACAGAGTGGTAGTTGAGCTCTGACCAAAGGATGTTTCAGCCCTGAGTATGGAGGCGTAGCTTCATTTATATAGTTTCTGCACGCGCTTTTGTGCCCATTCCTCTTGGGACGCGTGGACCTGCTCTCCTCTCACATTTCCCCACGTGGCAGCGCTAATACAGCTAAACACCACCTAACGAAACCATCAAACGGTTGGCGCGTATGGACAGCGGATCTCCTCCGTGCAGATTCACGGCGCTACGTAGTACTCTCCATCGAGTTACACTTAACACGACGCCACGCCGTCACCTCACACCCGTGCTACTTGTCCGGTTTCATCGATGGTTCCGCACCGTGGCTCGACTGAGCTTCTTAGTCACGACTGAGCTCTTTCTCGGTTCATCTTGATGTTTTGAGAACTAACCCCATCTAATCCTGTAGAGCGCGCATCCCGTCCGGACCGGCAATCCAAAGTTGTTCCAAATCAACCGGACTAAATCCTTGATCTAGTGTGCGCCCAATGTCTGACCGAGCAAGGGCTCTTGACTCCGGCCCAAACCGGCTCGCCCCAATATTAGGTCGCAAACCTCCCTCTCACTATGTCAAATGAGGCTTAGCTTCAAGGTGGGAGAAAGAAAATTAGAATACAATGAGACCAATCTGAGTAGAAATATCAATGAAATATTTTCAATATAATAGTTTTAAAAATCAGACTTTTATACATTTAGAAGAACTTAGAATTAAAATCAGATCCAGTACTGAGCATAAACAAAAATTGGAAGATCAAAAGCAAAGATATCAATTTCTGCTATCATTAGCTTCCGATAAATCTCTAGTACACTATAGTTTGAAAGTCACACAAATAAATGGACAGTTAACGATAGAGCAAGAAGCCTTATAGCAATTAATACGGCAGTTTAAGGATTTAATATTAGCATAACTGTAGAATTAACTAGATAATTCTCAGCTCAACATCAAAATAGTGGTATACCACTAACTCCCCCCAAAATTGGTATCAGAGTAGTATTTGGTTTTAGGACAGTTTAAGTTAGTTTATGCATTTTGCTCACGGAAATAGAGTAGTTTTATTATTGGACAATGTAGTTATAAGTTTCATATTATAGTAGCTTTCAATAATTTTAAAGTAGGATTTAATTTTGTGTATGAAAAAAGTGGAATACTTACATTTAGAACTCAGTAATTATAACCAACATTAATATAGATAAAAATAAACTTCGTTGTAATTTTGAAGATACTTTTACATATCAGCTCTATAGCGAACATAATTCTCAACTAAATAGTATTATAGATTATCAGATTAATTTTGTAGAAAATATTAAAAAGGACGTAAATAAAATCAATAATCTTTTTACATTTTAGTTCATCTATAGACCATCTTTGTAATACTCGTAGTATAATTAAGGATCAAGATAAAAAATTAGATTATATCCAAGATTAATGTAGTTCAATTCTACAAAAAACAAATAGATTTAAATTTAGAAAAATTTTCCACTAAGCTAGAAATAGAAACTTTAATTTCAACTATAAATATTAGTAGTTCAAAACAAATAGAGTTAAAATTTAAGCAACTAATTGAAAAAATTCATAATCAGATAAATCAAATAGCTAGGCAAATAGAACAGATCAACCAAATTCAAGATAATTTAAAACAAAAATTAGAAATTTTTGAACAACTAATAAGATCTTAATTTATGAGTAATGATAAAAAAAAAAAAAAGCTAACAGAGATTACCAGGTTATTTTAAAACAAGCAGAAGACTTTCATAATAACCCAGAGGGAATTAGTAGCTATCAAGAAATAAATCAGTCAAATAAAATATTTGTAAGACAAAATAATATAGATATTTTATTTTTTATTCGGTTGTGTGAAAAATTTGAAGAGTTATCAAAACAACTGCACAGTTTAAAAAATCGTTTAGCTTTGTTAGAAAAATTAGTACTTCTAAAAGGGAAAGAAGTAGAAGGACAAGCAAGTAAAACCCAGTCTATGATAAACGAAGAAGATATAGCTAAATATTTTGAAAAACTTAAATTACCATCAGGATTGGCAATAAGAAAACCTATTTATAGAACTTACAAAAAATAAAAACGTTTAAACAGATAGCAAAAGGAAGTAGTAGTACAAAGCATAATAATGAAGAAGATGTTAAGGTAGAAGAATTTATAGATGTAGAACAGCAAATTGAAAATTTTAAAAAGGAAAAGTTAGAGTTAATTCCAGCTAAGTATGTATATAAGCTAGGAAAAATTCATAAAAAATAATATTTATTTAAACACTATAGTGAACAAATGATTAGTGTAACTCAAGAAGATGAAAAACTAGTGGTAGATTTAATAGATAGAGAAAGTTATAATTATACTGTAAATGAACATCTCAAAATGACCCACTTAGGATTAGTTGTAATAGGAGTTAAGGCTTTAACCAAAGAAAATTTAGGAGCTAAAGTCTTTGTATGTCTTTGTGATGATAGGTTTAATGATGTAGGATAGAGTATTTTAGGCACCTATGAATTAGATATGAATTCGAAAGGAAGAATAGTTTATTTGACACCATATTTCCTTTTACCAACCTCGACCATTCATAAAAAGATAAAAATAGGAACAAAAAGTAGAGGATATAAAATGAAAAATGGAGAAAAGAATTTATTAGTTTGTACATAGTTTTTAGGCTTAGTAGTCTTAGAAAACAATACCCATTATAGACTTACAAATGATCAAATAGTTAAGACATTAGGCGTAAAAGGAATAAAGGCACTACCAACTAAAAAATATAGTTATGAAGATAATGTAACACTAGATTGGAATTTAGGAGATTTCTTAGGACAAAAAAGGTTAGCCCCTCAAGAAAATTTATTATATCAAAGAGCAAATGGAAGTTATGCAGTAAGATTTACTCAATACATATATGTAGCACCAGAAAAATCCGAAGATGATGAATTTAGTAATATAGATAGGGAAGAAAATCAAGATAATCATAGTGGCATACATCAACTTTATGTAATGATAGAAGAAAAAACAATATCACAAAATAAGATATATAATATCAATGAAATAGATTTGAAATTTTTTACTCTAAGTGATATGAATAAAATATTAGATATCAGATACTATGAATATGTAGCTATGGGAGATACCCATGATAAAGCAGTGTAATTTTTAGATGATGAATTTCATCCTGAATATGTAGATGATATTTTAGAAGATAAAATACATCCTAGTAAAATATTTAAAATACCAAAACAGTCTAACTTAGAAGACACCTTTTATATGAATACTCAAACAATAGAAAGCACAGGAACTAACAACCCACATCATACGGTAGAAGAACCAGTAGAACCAATGCAATATGAAGTAGAAGGAAGGAGACCACTAACCAATACAAGACGTAGTAAAACAGATCCTAATAAACAGTACATGTCACGACCCAAACCTGCCCCTAAAAGTTTTGGACATGACCGGCTTAATCTAAGGCCTCAACTTTGTTGTAATAAGTTTTACTCAATATTGGGGCCGGAACGGAAGCAAAAATAATAGAATAAAATATTCATTGAGCTGTGACTACATGCCAAGATCTTAATGCATTACCATACATAGGTACATAACATTCCATATACCATTTACGTTACTGGATGTGGAAAAGGGTAACGACCCAAAAGTTAGGTATTGACAATATATACACATGTCTGTTCTTCCGAATTCCAACAAAACATGCCAACATATACGTTTCCCAAAAATAAACAAAAGAGTCACTTTCGGTGACTCAACAAAACGGGTCCAGTAAAAGGCTCCTAGGCTAACCTAAGGTTGTCTCGCCACCTGATCACCTACAAAACATCCATAAAAAAAATGCAATGAGTAAGGCTCAGTGAATGATAGTAATACGAACAGATCAGGAGTACGAGTATAATTTAACAGTGCATATTCTTAAACCATAAGTTGGTCTTGTTCATATTTCCCTTCCTGAATGGCCTTGGGCCCATATAAGACGAAACGGCCTTAGGCCCAACGTAATACAAAACGATTTTGGGCCCATCGTAGTATAGAACAGCCTTAGGCCCATCGTAATACAGAACGACCTTAGGCCCATAACAAAACGGCCTCGGGCTCAAGGAAATGCAAAACGGCCTTAAGCCTATCATATTGTCACGACCCAAACCCGCCCCTATGGGTTTAGTACCGTAACCGGCCAGTAATCTGAGATTACCGAAGGCCTGCTTAACAGTAATACAGTAATACAGAGTATAGGGGCTGGCGGAAGCCAAAACAGTAATTAAAAGATGTCCAATGAGCTGTGACAGTTTGTATGCAAAAAGACTTTTCATATATATACACATTCATAACAGAACAGTCTATACATACATGTACAATATATACAATCATTCAGGACAGGGACTTGATCCCTATTAGAACAGTACAGTACAACGCCATTCAGTCTATACAGTAATTACAAAACAGATACAAAAAGGGGGAAACTAAAACACCCCAAAGGCCCTAGCTTGACAGGCTCAGAACCTCGCAGTGAGGCACAGTGGTTGGCTTTGACAAAAAGGAGTCTAACCCACGCTCCTAGCTCCAGTCTGGTGCCTGAACACCTACATATATATATGAGTAGTGAGCTAAAGCCCAGTGAATAACATAATGTGTAAAGAGGTTAAGAATGAATGTCCCTTCAGTATTGAAAACAGTCAATTGATTCAGTGCATCAGTCATTCAGTCATAACAGTCATATGTGGTACATCCATTAGCAGAACAGTACAGTAAACAGTAGGTCTTGAAAAACCGAACAGTCAATGATGGCCATCGTAACAGTAAACAGAAGTTCCAAGATAGGAACTGACAGAGATCTCTGTAACAGTAGCAATAACAGTAACAGTAGTTGCTAAGGATGCCACAATATAATTCAGAATAGAGGACAAACATTCATTCAGTTAACAGTGAACAGTTCGAGAAACAGTTCAGTTAATCATTCAGAAAATATTCATTTTCGAATATATCTTTACAACATTGTTACTCACAGAGTTTTGGGCTACAGATAAGCTAGTACGCGTCTCCGGATGCCAACCCTACACAGTTACAGAGTGAACACACACTAAGCTACACAGTTGGAAAAAATAATAACTTAATCCCTATCTTGACTTGGTGTGGTTCTATATCAATATCCTCATTAAGATGCCTTAAACTAGGCCTAGGAATGCCTAGAATGAAATGAGGATGCAAAGATGCATTTTAAAAATATTTTCAGAATTTTCAGAAAAACAGAGGTCCCGCTCAAGCGTGGGTTTACCCGCTCGAGCGTACAGGCAAACAAAATACTCCGCTCGAGCAAGAGTTACCCCGCTCAAGCGGACTGTAAAACATGCCAAAAGTACTGGATGTGTGAAAATTACGCTCGATTGGGCGCTCGATACCCGCTCGAGCGTGTGACACAGGTCCTCGCTCGAGCGTCCAATACCCCGCTCGAGCGAACTGTAAAACAGTGTAAAGTGCTGGATGCACAAATATCACGCTAGAGCACCAGTCACTCCGCTCGAGCGTGAGTCCAAAATCTGGAATTTCCAGATTTGAACCTCAAGCTCAAAAACAAGTTTTAATGTACCAAATTCGATCCTTTTGGGCTAATTTTCTGGAAAACACTTCAAAACTCATAATATAACATGTTTCAAAGATCAATTTGAGAAATCAAAGCCCAAAGGTAGTTCAATTAAATCCAATTTCAAACTAATTTTCATGAACATAACTCAAACATGACATGCATGAGTTTAAACCAATTCAAAGCTTCAATTATTTGCTCAAATGAGCCTCAACTTCCAAAAACAAGATAAAAACATGGACTATAACAATAATATGAACATGCATGTACCAAATTCCATGTAATCAACCTCAAAATGCAACAATGTAGGCATGCATGCATGATATATGCTACAATTCAACATATTAAGCAAATTTTGACTCCAATTTCCAATATAACAAGAATCAAGCAAGAACTAACTTAAAGACAAGTTTAAGAAGGTGGATTCTCTACCTTAGACCTTGAATATCAAGTGTAGGAAGCTCAACTATGAAATCAACCTTCAATTTCTTTAATTCACCAAGCAATTCACAAGATAGAGTTCAATTTCTCTCACTCTCTCTCTCTTAGTCGGTTGAGGGCTCAAGAATGGCTGAACAAATGTTTTGTTTGAATGTAATAAGGCTCAACATGTATTGCCTAAATGGTCCACTAACATGGCAATATGGTAAATAAGGCAACTTGTGTAATTTAACTTATTTTAATCTAATTTAATCATACCAAATACAAATTCAAGTAATTATACCATAAAATCCTATAAATTCTAATCATCACATAACACTAATCCATTCCTGGTTCAGCCGCCGATAAGGCCTTCAATTTGCAGTTTAAACATAAAACGTGAACAGATAGTTTAACAGTTGAACAGATAGAAATGCACTTAAACAGATACAGACAATCAATCAATTCAGGATTTCAGTCAATTCAGTCAATTATCATAATCAGTCCCAGTTTAACAGTAATCAGTGGTTTATCAGTAAACAGTGGTGAGGGTTGTCCCACATATTAACAAAACAGCCTTGGGGCCATCATATTAGCAAACAAAACGACCTCGAGTCCATATCTCATATGTCAAAGTTCAAACATATATCAAACATATCTCATATAACATAAGTTGTTTACTAAAAAGAGTGAAAAGCTATCAAACAACATATATAAACACAATACATGAATAGAGCATAATATTACACTACTATCACTCACTGTGATACGGGTGAGCGTTGGTCCCCTCCTGCATGTGCCCTACACATAGCACTCAACTCGTAAATACATCACATTTCCTTAGTTTCCTCTTATTTCTCAATTATTCGATTCGTTAAGTTTCATGTAATTAAATGCATTGTAAGAACATTAAATGAACATAAAAACATATTTAGAGGGTCGAAAAGAGCGAAAGAAAATTATAGAATTTTTCAGCTTTGGCCGCACGTGTTTTTATTGCAATGTAGGCCAACCTTTCTCCCCTGTTTTCCGCACGTGTGGCTGTGATCCCCGCACGTGTAGCTGTGCCTCCCGCACGTGCGATCATATACCCTGTTTTAGCTAGGGGTGTAATTTTGGCCCAGGCCGAGCCCATGTCGAGCCTTGCGGGCTCCCGCCAAAAATCGGGCCAGCCCACTGCCAGAAAACTAGGCCCGGGTCAAAGCCCAGGCCCAGGGGTATTCGGGCTTTAGGCGGACCAGGGGGCCGGTGTGACAACCCTCGCCACTGTTTACTAATAAGACCACTGATTAGTGCTAATCTATGATTAAGCATGTTAACTGACTGATTAACTGAAATCCTGAACTGATTAATTGGTATTAGTTTGAATGCATTTCTACCTGTTTGTCAGTGAACTATCTGTTCGTGTTTTATGTTTAAACTACTAATTGAAGGCCTTATCGGCGGCCGAATCTGAAATTACTTAATGTTTTATGCTCGTTAGAATTTATGTAATTTTATGGTATATTTAATTGAAATATGATTGGGTATGATTAAATTGGATTAAATAGTGTTAAATCACATAAGTTACACTTATTCACCAAATTGCCATCTAGTGGATTTATCTAGGCAACCCCTCTCCACTTCATACATGTTGATACAACATTTTTCAGCTCATTTCCTAGAGCAAAACCGACTAGAGAGAGAGGGAATTAGGAGAAAATAGAATTCATCAAAGATTGCTTGGAGAATTTGAAGGAGAATTGCATATTGAGCTTCTACATCTTGAACTTAAGACATAAGGTAGAGAATTTCCCTTCTTGATCGTGAAATTTAGTAGATTCTTGCATGGTACATGGTAATTGAGTGAGTTGAGTCAAGAATTGGATTAAATTATTGAATTGGAGCTTGATTCATGCATGCATGTGCATATCTTGAAGTTTTGAGGTTGTTTTCATGGGAATTGCTTCATGCATGACCATCTTTTGACCATAGCCCATGATTTCATCTTGTTTTTGAAAGAATTGGCTCTTAGGCCCATGATTTCATCTTGTTTTTGAAAGAATTGGCTCTTAGGAGCATGAATTGGAAGCTTTGAAGTTGGTTAAATTCATACATGTTGCATGTTCATCATGTTCTTGAATTATTGTTGAATTTGTGTTTAATTGAACTGCTTTTGGGCTTTGATTTCTCAAATTGACCTTTGACACATGTAATATTATGGGTTTTGAAGTGTTTTCCAGAAAATTAGCCCAAGAGGATCGATTTTGGTGCATAAAAATTGAGTTTTGAGCTTGAGGTTCAAATCTGGAATTTCTAGATTTTGGACTCACCCTCGAGCGGGGGATTCCACGCTCGAGCGTACCTACTGAATTCATGTAGTCCGCTCGATTGCAGAAAGTGATGCTTGAGCGTGAAATGCGTGTATCCAGTACTTTGCATGTTTTTACAGTCCGCTCGAGCGGGGGAATGCACGCTCGAGCGAGGACTTATGTCTCACGCTCGAGCGGGGGTCGAGCGCCTATCAAGCGTGAATTTCGTGCATCCAGTACTTTTGCCATGTTTTACAGTTCGCTCGAGTGGGGAAAGTGACGCTCGAGCGTGGACCCTATTTTCTGAGAATTCTGAAAAGTGCTTTAAAGTGCATCTTTGCATTCTCATTCCATCCTAGGCATTCCTAGGCCTAGTTTAAGGCATCTTAATGAGGATATTGATGTAGAACCGCATCGAGTCAAGATAGGGATTAAGTTATTATTTCCTAACTGTGTAGCTTAGTGTGTGTTCACTCTGTAACTGTGTAGGGTTGGCATCTGAGGACGCGTACTAGCTTATCTGTAGCTCAAAACTCTGTGAGTAACAATGTTGTAAAGATATGTTCAATTGAGATTATTTTCTGAACAAATGACTGTACTGCTTTATGAAATGACACTGTTTACTGAATGAATGTGTGTCCTATTTGTGAACTGTATTCATGGCATCCATAGCAATTTACTGTTACTGAACTGTTACTGCTACTGTTACAGAGATCTCTGTCGGTTCCCATGTATGGAACCACTACTGTTTACTGATATGATGGCCATCATTGACTGTTCGGTCTGTTAAGACCTGCTGTACTGTTTTGCTATTGGATGTACCACATATGACTATTATATTTTCTAAATGACTGTTATGGCATGAATTATGAGCCACAAACTGAACGACTGATATACTGATAAATGGCTGTTTTCAATACTGAAGGGACATTCATTCTTAACCTTTTTACGCATATGTTATTCGCTGGGCTTTAGCTTACTGTTTATATACATATGTAGGTGTTCAGGCACCGGACCAGAGTTAGGAGCGTCGAATTAGCTCTTGTTTTGTCAAGCGTCGGATTAGCTCTTGTTTTGTCAAGCCAACCATCGTGCCTCACCTTGAGGTTCCAAGTGCTGCCAAGCTAAGGCTGTTTCAGGGTGTTTTAGATCTCCTTTTTCTGTCTCTATTTTGTATCGACTGTATAGACTGTTATTGTACTGTTATGGTAGGGACTTGGTCCCTAACTTGAATGATTGTATATGATATGTGTATACACGGTTTTTGTTCTGAATGTGAATATGTTATAAAAAGTCTTTTTGCATACAGATTGTCACAGCTCATTGGACATTTTTTAATTATTGTTTTGGCTTCCGCCAGCCCCTGTACTCTGTATTACTGTTTTACTGTTAAGTAGGCCTTCGGTAATCTCGGATTACTGGCCGGTTACGGTGCTAAACCCATAGGGGCGGGTTTGGGTCGTGACAAAGTGGTATCAGAGCGATACTAAATCCCGAGTTATACCGCACACACGTGTCCAAATGAGCTATAGGATGTCCTAGAAAAGTAAATAGGGCATTGTATGAACATTGATAAGTGTGTGTGGCCAAGACATGAATATCTGTGCTAATGTGCTAATGTGTTTACGTATGCAACTGCATGTGTTTATAATTGCCATAATTGTTTATAGTGAAATGGATAACGCAAGAACTACTGATGAATCTGAATCATCTGAGGCCAGAATGGCAAGGCTAGAGAGAACAGTGGAAATGTTGACTGAGGCCTTAAGGCTGCAACAACAGAACCAACAGCTCCCACCTCCTCCAGTACAGCCAAAGCCACCTGTTAATGATGATATAATAGCTTTGACACAAAAGTTCAGTAAGATGAAACCGCCATCCTTTCAAGGAGGCCTTGAACCCTTAAAGGCCGAAGCGTGGGTGCTTGAAACAGAAAAGTTATTTGAAATCTTTCCGTGTTTCGAAGCACACAAAGTGCTACTGGCTACCTTCACCTTACAAGAAGAGGCCAGAAGGTGGTGAATGCTAGTCCGTGACACCGACATTGTTATGACTTGGGCTCAGTTTAAGGGAGCCTTCTTTGAGAAATACTTCCCACAGTGTGTCAAGGACAGAAAGGTGACTGAATTTGAACAACTAAAACAAGGTACCATGTCCGTGGCTGAGTATGAGTCAAAGTTTATTGAACTCGCCAGATATGCACTGCACATGGTTGACACTGACAACAAGAAGGCCAGGAAGTTTGAAGGCGGCCTTAATGTGGAAATACTGGACAAAATTAATGTTTTGAAACTGCTTAAGTATGTGGATATTCTTGACTGAGCAATAATGGCTGAGTCAAACATTGAAGCATTGAAACAGACTGAAACACCAGCGTCTAAATGGCGTGGTAAGAGACGGGGTTTTAAATTCAAGAAAGGCAGAAACAATTCATCGAATAAGAAGCAGAATACAGGGTCAACAACCAGTTCCAGTCTGGGAAGTGGTTCTATACCACCCTATTCTAAATGTGGTAAAAAACACAAGGGGGTTTGTTATAAAGTCTCTGGTGCTTGTTACAGGTGTGGCAAGGTGGGCCACATGGTTAAAGATTGCCCTTCCACTCCTCCGGGCAATAGTAAAGTTGCAGCCAGCACCGCAACATCAACTGCTGCACCGAAACCCAACCCTAAAGCTACTGGGAAAGAGCCTATGAGGCAAGGCCGAGTGTTCGCACTCGTACCGGGAGACGTATAAAATACCGAGACCGTCGTGTCAGCTATACTCTCAATTTGTGCTCAAAATGCGTATGTTTTGATTGATTCGGGGTCTACACATTCATATGTATCGCATGCTTTTTCGCAAAAATTGAATAGACCATTGGAACCCATGAACTATCTGTTAGCTGTATCTTCACCTGTTGGGGGATCCATGACTTGTACTTATATGTACCCTGCATGTGAAATTATTGTTGGAGATGCACATTTGCATATTGATTTACTGCCATTGAATATAGATCATTTTGATGTGATATTGGGAATGGACTGGTTAACAAAATATCATGCTACCATAGACTGTGTAACAAAACAAGTTGTTTTCTGTCCACCCGGACTGCCTGAATTTGTGTTTAATGGAGTAGGAGTAGTTCCTCCCCCATATCTGGTTTCATCCATGAAAGCTCTCAAACTGATTAGAAAGGGGTGTAAAGGGTATCTATATTCTGTATTGACTGTACCTACTGATGATAAAACTGATGTGAACAGTATTCCTATAGTCAGAGAATTCCCAGATGTTTTCCCAGATGATCTGCCAGGAGATTTGATTGATAGGGAGATTGAGTTCACCATTGATGTGATTCCAGGTACACAGCCAGTATCTAAAGCTCCTTACAGAATGGCACCGACTGAATTGAAAGAGTTGAAAGTTCAGCTGCAAGAACTGTTAGATAAGAAGTTCATCAGGCCCAGTACTTCACCGTGGGACGCGCCAGTCTTATTTGTGAAAAAGAAAGACAGCTCACTGAGACTTTGCATTGACTACCGTGAACTGATCAATTTGACCAGTTACAAGGTGCCCAAGTGTTCTCCAAAATTGATCTGAGATCTGGATACCACCAATTGAAAGTCAAGACAGGGGACATTGAAAAGACTACCTTTCGAACGAGGTACGGACATTACGAATTTCTTGTTATGCCTTTCGGAGTTACCAATGCACCTGCTGCATTTATGGACCTTATGAACAGAATTTTCAAACCATACCTTGATGACTTTATTGTTGTATTCATAGATGACATATTGATTTATTCCAAAAGCACAGAGGAACATGAACATCATTTGAGAATTGCCCTACAGACCCTAAGAGAACAAAAACTTTATGCAAAACTAACTAAATGTGAATTTTGGCTAGACAGTGTAATGTTTTTGGGACATGTGATCAATAAGGATGGAATTTCAGTTGATCCACAGAAAATTGAAGCAGTAGTGAACTGGCCTAGACCAACAAATGTTACTGAAGTCTGAAGTTTTCTAGGCTTAGCCGGGTATTACAGAAGGTTTGTCAAAGACTTCTCCAAAATTGCCCTACCACTGACACAGCTTACTCAGAAGGGGATATCGTTTGACTGGATCGATCAGAGGGAATCAGCTTTTCAAGAGTTGAAAACTTGACTAGTGACTGCACCGATTCTCACCTTACCCTCAGGTACAGATGGTTATACTGTATTTAGAGATGCTTCTCATAAGGGTTTGGGACGTGTTTTAATGCAGAATAGGAAAGTGATTGCGTATGCTTCCCGATAACTGAGACCGCATGAAAAGAACTACCCGACCCATGATTTGGAACTTGCTGCAGTAGTGTTTGCACTGAAAATCTGGCGTCACTACCTTTATGGGGCAATATATGAGGTGTATATAGACCACAAGAGTCTGAAGTACTTCTTTACACATAAAGAATTGAACATGAGGCAGCGGAGATGGTTAGAACTGATAAAATATTATGACCTACAAATTTTGTACCACCCAGGGAAAGCCAACACCGTTGCCGATGCATTGAGTCGGAAATCGATTAGAAATTTAGCCTGTTTACTCACCGGACAGAAAGAGTTGCTATGTGACCTTGAAAGATTTGAAATTGAGGTTATTTTGCATGAACAAGGTGGAACCTTAGTTGCTATTTCTGCTCAATCGGCACTGATTGAAGAGATTAAAGAAAAACAACAGCAGGATGACTTCTTGAAGAAGATCATCGAAGAATGGGAATCCAAACCGATGCCGGATTTCAAATTTGAAAGTAATGTGTTGAAATTTCAGGGAAGATTGTGTGTGCCGAATGATCCTGAACTGAAAAGAAGAATTCTGCAAGAGGGCCACAATTCGAAACTGTCTATCCACCCAGGAAATACGAAAATGTATCAAGAGTTGAAATTGAATTTCTGGTGGCCGGGAATGAAGAAAGAGATTGCTGATTTTGTGTCGAAGTGTCTTCATTGCCAACAAGTTAAAGCCAAAAATCAACGACCCGCAGGTTTACTGCAACCCTTACCGATACCGGAGTGGAAATGAAAACATATCACTATGGATTTTATCATTGGTTTGCCCCGCTCCAGTAAAGGTATGGATTCAATTTGGGTTATTGTTAATAGATTGACTAAATCTGCTCACTTCTTACCTGTTAAAACAATTTATAATGCGGACAAATTGGCTATACTCTATATTGATGAAATTGTGAGATTGCATGGAGTGCCTGTGTCCATTATTTCTAATAGGGACTCGAAATTTACATCGAGATTCTGGCAAAGCCTACAGACAGCTTTGGGTACTAAACTAAGACTGAGTAGTGCATACCATCCTCAGACAGATGGTCAGTCAGAAAGAACCATCCAGACTCTGGAGGATTTACTGCGGATGTGTGTTCTTGATTTCCAGGGAAATTGGGAAAGTCATCTACCTTTGGCTGAATTCGCCTACAACAATAGTTTTCACTCGAGCATTGGTATGGCACCTTTCGAGGCTTTATATGGCAGGAAATGTTGATCTCTGATCTGCTGGGCAGAAGTTGGAAATGGGCCTTTGCTTGGGCCCGAGATTGTACAAGAAACTACTGAAAAAGTGAAACTGATTCAACAGAGACTGAAAACCGCATAAAGCCGACAGAAAAGTTATGCGAATGTCCAAAGGCGAGACAGAGAAGATGAAATGGGTGATCATGTTTTTGTAAAAGTGACATCGATGAAGGGCCAGACCTGTTTTGGGGTTAAAGGCAAGTTAGCGTCGAGATATGTCGGACCGTATGAGATTAGTGAGAAAATTAATCCGGTGGCGTATCAAGTAGCGCTTCCTCCTGAAATGGAGCATATGCATAACATGTTCCATATTTCAATGTTGAAGGAATACCTTCAAGATCCCTTCCATGTGATTGAGCCTACCCGTGTAGTGCTAAGTGATGACTACACCTATGAAGAACGGCCTATACAGATTGTAAACAGACGGATCAAGAAGTTGAGGAATAAAGAGATTCCGTTAGTGAAAGTTGACTGGCAAAACCATGGTGGCGTATATGCCACTTGGGCGAGGGAAGATGATATAATCAAGAGATATCCTGAATTGTTCCCACTGAATCCTGTTTTCTTCCAAAATGAAGGTAATTCGAGTTTGGAGGACCAAACTCTTTATAAAGAGGGGAGACTATGACAACCCTCGCCACTGTTTACTGATAAGACCACTGATTAGTGCTAATCTATGATTAAGCATGTTAACTGACTGATTGACTGAAATCCTGAACTGATTGATTGAACGTATTAGTTTGAATGCATTTCTATCTGTTTGTCAGTGTACTATCTGTTCGTGTTTTATGTTTAAACTGCTAATTGAAGGCCTTATCGGCGGCCAAATCCGAAATTGCTTAATGTTTTATGCTCGTTAGAATTTATGTAATTTTATGGTATATTTAATTGAAATGTGATTGGGTATGATTAAATTGGATTAAATAGTGTTAAATCACATAAGTTAGACTTATTCACCAAATTGCCATCTAATGGATTTATCTAGGCAACCCCTCTCCACTTCATAGATGTTGATACAATATTTCTTCAGCTCATTTCCTAGAGCAAAACCGACTAGAGAGAGAGGGAATTGGGAGAAAATAGAATTCATCAAAGATTGCTTGGAGAATTTGAAGGAGAATTGCATATTGAGCTTCTACATCTTGAACTTAAGACATAAGGTAGAGAATTTCCCTTCTTGATCATGAAATTTAGTAGATTCTTGCATGGTACATGGTAATTGAGTGAGTTGAGTCAAGAATTGGATTAAATTGTTGAATTAGAGCTTGATTCATGCATGCATGTGCATATCTTGAAGTTTTGAGGTTGTTTTCATGGGAATTGCTTCATGCATGTCCATCTTTTGACCATAGCCCATGATTTCATCTTGTTTTTGAAAGAATTGGCTCTTAGAAGCATGAATTGGAAGCTTTGAAGTTGGTTAAATTCATGCATATTGCATGTTCATCATGTTCTTGAATTATTGTTGAATTTGTGTTTAATTGAACTACCTTTGGGCTTTGATTTCTCAAATTGACCTTTGAAACATGTAATATTATGGGTTTTGAAGTGTTTTCTAGAAAATTAGCCCAAGAGGATCGATTTTGGTGCATAAAAATTGAGTTTTGAGCTTAAGGTTCAAATTTGGAATTTCCAGATTTTGGACTCACGCTCGAGCGAGGGATTCCACGCTCGAGCATACCTACTGAATTCATGCAGTCCACTCGAGCGGGGAAAGTGACGCTCGAGCGTGAAATGCGTGTATCCAGTACTTTGCATGTTTTTACAGTCCGCTCGAGCGGGGAAATGCACGCTCGAGCGAAGACTTGTGTCTCACGCTCGAGCGGGGGTCGAGCGCCTGTCAAGCGTGAATTTCGTGCATCCAGTACTTTTGCTATGTTTTACAGTTTGCTCGAGCGGGAAAAGTGACGCTCGAGCGGGGAGCCTTTGTCTGCATGTCCGCTCAAGCGGGGAAATCCACACTCGAGCGTGGACCCTGTTTTCTGAAAATTCTGAAAAGCGCTTTAAAGTGCATTTTTGCATTCTCATTCCATCCTAGGCATTCCTAGGCCTAGTTTAAGGCATCTTAATGAGGATATTGATGTAGAACCACACCGAGTCAAGATAGGGATTAAGTTATTATTTCCCAACTGTGTAGCTTAGTGTGTGTTCACTCTGTAACTGTGTAGGGTTGGCATCTGAGGACGCGTACTAGCTTATCTGTAGCCCAGAACTCTATGAGTAACAATGTTGTAAAGATATGTTCAATTGAGATTATTTTCTAAACAAATGACTGTACTGCTTTATGAAATGACACTGTTTACTGAATGAATGTTTGTCCTATTTGTGAACTGTATTCGTGGCATCCATAGCAATTTACTGTTACTGAACTGTTACTGCTACTGTTACAGAGATCTCTGTCGGTTCCCATGTATGGAACCACTACTGTTTACTGATATGATGGCCATCATTGACTGTTCGGTCTGTTAAGACCTACTGTACTGTTTTGCTATCGGATGTACCACATATGACTATTATATTTTCTGAATGACTGTTATGGCATGAATTATGAGCCACAAACTGAACGACTGATATACTGATAAATGACTATTTTCAATACTGAAGGGACATTCATTCTTAACCTCTTTACACATATGTTATTCACTGGGCTTTAGCTTACTGTTTATATACATATGTAGGTATTCAGGCACCGGACCAGAGTTAGGAGCGTCGGATTAGCTCTTGTTTTGTCAAGCCAACCATCGTGCCTCACCTTGAGGTTCCAAGTGCTGCCAAGCTAAGGCTGTTTCGGGGTGTTTTAGATCTCCCTTTTCTGTCTCTGTTTTGTATCGACTGTATAGACTATTATTGTACTGTTATGGTAGGGACTTGGTCCCTAACCTGAATGATTGTATATGATATGTGTATATACTGTTTTTGTTCTGAATGTGAATATGTTATGAAAAGTCTTTTTGCATACAGACTGTCACAGCTCATTGGACATCTTTTAATTACTGTTTTGGCTTCCGCCAGCCCCTGTACTCTGTATTACTGTTTTACTGTTAAATAGGCCTTCGGTAATCTCGGATTACTGGCCAGTTACGGTGCTAAACCCATAGGGGCGAGTTTGGGTCGTGACAGCCGGGCCCCTGGGATTGGGCCTAGGCTCGGGCTTTGGGCGGGCCTAAACAATTTTTTAATATTTTTTATTTTATTTTTTCCACCAAAATTTTATTATTTTCCATTAAAAATAACACTGGGCCTCGGGTAGGCTGGGCTTTGAGGGGGCCGATGGGTCGGGCCACGGACCGGGGCGGGCTTCAAAATGATGCCCCAAGGCCTCAGGTTAGGCTTGGGCCCGGGCCTAAACGGGTCAGGCCCACCTCGGGCCACAGGCGGGCTTCAGGCTGCTTGTGGGCCACGGGACAAAATTACACCCCTAGTTTTGGCAGTCCGAAACCTAAACAAGACTTAACTAACCAAACTCATTGCAACGTAAAATATAAGGAAAAATTAGCCCAATATTATGGTATATCATCATAATGAACATAAATCACAAGCATAATGAGTACATTTTCCTCTTAAATTTATATATACATCCCAAATTCTTTATATTTCATCCATGCTTGGTTGATCACAATATTTCTCTATAAACAACAAGATGTATGTGTGAGCTAAAAATATGTAGAGCTAAAGGAACATTGCTCAAAACAACCTTAAACACAAGGATCATCCATCAAAGCAACCAACTACCATAAGCAAGGCTCTTGTTGTAAACCCTAACTTACATAAATGTAAAGATTTCATTCTCAATTCAAATAGAGAGAGAGAGATTAGGATGTTCTAGTTAGATTATACATACCTTGAACTCTAGTCTTAAAGCCTTTTTCAATTCTTTCAATCCTCACTCTTGTTGACCCTCTATTCTTCCCTCTTCTTCTCTAGCTCCTTCTCTCCCTCTCTCCGGAGATATTAAGTCATCCATGTCTTTTATATCTATCTAGTCTAAGTTTTAAGAGTGTTGACTCTAAATTTTTCCCAATTAATTCGTTACAAACCAATTTTTTACAAAACTTAATATTATGTCCTAAAAATTATGCTAATCATAAATGTAAAGTCAAATTTGGGTTATCGTGCCTCTACGGCTTTCAATTTCAAATTCAAACATCTTAATTTTAATAGATTTCTCCAGTAACCAACAGATAGAATGACATAATTAAATAATTCAAATGTGTAAGCACAACTCCACATGGAATTTCACACTATATAAGTAATTATGCATATAACTCGAAATGTAAAGCACATAAGAGGGTCGGGTTATTACTGTAATAACCTGACCCTCGCACATGTTACTGGTATACTTTTAATCATTTATTCTGAGCAATTATATGTTTATTGTGAAATTTCATGTGGAATTAAGTTTAATTAAGTGAACCTTGTGCCTAGAGATTTATATCTGTGTAATAAGAAAACATACCTGTCATAATTAAAATGTTTGGACCGAGAATTGAAAGCCTTAAGAGCTTAATAATCTGAAATTGACCTTATATTTGAGATCAGCATAATTTTTAAGTCATAATAAGCATTTTTGTGAAAATTTGATTTGGGATATTTAAATTGATTAACTTTTGTCTTATTCAACTTTATATATATGTGTGTGTGCATACTTTAGCTCTTGGACTTAGAGCCTTATACATATCTCCTGAGAGAGAGAGAGAATTAGAGAGGAGGAGGATTTGTGAAGGAGTTCATCAAGGAGGATGATTGAGAAAAAAAAAGGGGGTTATAAAGATTCCAACTCAAGGTATGTATAATTCATTCCAATTGGCCCCTCTCTTTGATGATTGAGTAAGAATTCCTTTATGTTATGCAAGTTAGGGTTTATAATATGGAACAAGTATGTGTTAAATGATTAATTAGAATAATGTTTCTTGAGTTTGGTTGATTTGGGGTACCATTGAGTTATCTAATAGGAATCACGTCTCATTTCTTCAATTGAGATACTTGAGCTTGGTTATGTAGATTAATAACCATGTGGGTGTATATGTCTAGGCGTGTGTGAAGATGGGAATATTATGAAGTTGAGTTGTGTTTGTGAATTAAGATTAAAGATCCAAATTGTATGTAGATTGATCTATGTTGTAGTTCTATTTACACGATTTTTTAACCCATGTTTTAACAATTAAAAGATCTATTTTGAGCTCAAGAATACTCATCAAAAATGGAGTTTTGCTGGAATTTTGAACTGCAATCTGCCAGAATCGCCGCATGTGCGGGGATCATTGCCGTACGTGCGGGAAGCCTTGCTGCACGTGTGGGGCTCACAGCCGCACGTCAGGGCTCACAGCCGCACGTGCGGCCCATGTTGAAAATTTTTGTCTGCTCCGTTTTACGTGCTTAACCCTCCGATATTTTTGAAATCTGTGTTTGATGTTCTGAAGATGCCTGTAAATTCGTTCGAAGTAAAATGAAGCAGGAAATGAATTAAGAAAGAAAGGGAACTAATGTATAAGTTGTGCATGTGTGTAGGTCATAACCCGGGAGGGACAAGCACTCCACTACAGCACTGTGAGTAGTAGTACTATTATCGAACATTTACTTACCGTCAATAATTCTTATTATTATTAACGTTCTGCTCCTTGCAAGTAAATATGTTAACATTTGTGTTGATGGGAAATCGGTACAAACTTGTGTAGATATTGAAAGAGCTGAGTACATTGGTATAACTCTGGAACTACTCTGCATTCCGGTTACATTTAAAGATTATCTGTAATGTGCTATAATCTGTAAATTACTAGTGATTCCGCATAAGAATTGCGTACAAACTATTAATGCTGTGAAGTTGGTTAATAGGAAGAAATCGTTAATGTAAGCTCGTGTACCGGAAACATGATATTGAATAGGAACATGACTTTATATGATACTTTATACATGATGCTTTGTATGTTAGTAACCGTTGAGAATTATGCTAAATATCAGATTAACCTATGAATAACTCAATCCAAGGGAGAATCGAATATTAATAACATTATTATGTGACCCACACTATGAAGTGAATTATGCTGTTCAGTTTATCCGTTCCGTTATACTATGATATGAGATGAGTTGTTCGGTATAATCCGTTAGACCTATTAATTTCTGGTATGGAACAAAGTGTTGTACGGAACTAAGTGCTGCAATGCGAGTCACCTCTAGAATCCGTACGAGCCGCCTCTTGAGTCCATACATATGTGAACTGGGCTTAAAGCCGTTTTGTGAAAGTTATGAGGCCTGTGGCCGTTCTGTGAAAATTATGAGACCTATGGCCGTTCTGTGAAAATTTTGAGGCTTATAGCCGTTCTGAAACATCTGTGAGGCCTATGGCCAATTTGTGACATCTGGGCCTATGGCCATTCTGTATGATCTGTTAGTATGAAACAAAGTGCTGCACGGAACTAAGTGTTGCTATACGAGTCATCTCTAGAATTCGTGCGAGCCACCTCTTGAGTTCATACATGCATGAAAAGGGCTGTATACCATTCTGATAAGGGCTATATGCCATTCTGATATGGGCTATATGCCATTCTGATAAGGGCCAATTTGTGAAGCTATGAATCTATGAGGCCGAGGGCCAAATTGTGAATGTGTGAACCCACCAGGCCAAGGGCCAATCTGTGACATTGTGAGCCGACGAGGCCGTTCTGAATATTAGTACAGAATCAGATTAACCACCTGTCTTTTACATTGTATACGCATTGCTTTGTATTATAATTCCAGTTGAACATTGAGTTATTGAAGTACTATTACTCACTGAGATTGTCTCACTCTGTATTTTGTCTGATTCTGTAGGTAATTAATTTGGAGGTCAGCCATAACCCTCGATGCTCGTCTTCCTTTGTCAACCTCTATGTGTGTACCTGTTTATCGTGAAGTTTGTTGAGTTTGGCTTATACTCTGATTGTCTATAAATGTAGAAGTTTCCAATGTTTTTGTTATACGCATATTCAAAGGGCGGGGTTGTATATGTATATGTAAATATTTATCATCTGATTCACTGTTTGTGATCCTGGCATGATAGTGGTCGCTCAATGGATGTAGTTTCTTTTATTCCATGTTATCTTATAATATTTAATGCTTCCGTTTAGGCCTCATATGTATGTATACCGAATTTTATGTCCATTTCTGAAACGGTCATGCCCAAACTTTTAGGGGCGGGTTTGGGGCGTGACAATTACACTCTCCACCCCCTTAAATAAGTTTGGTCCCTCAAACTTGTTTTACCTTAGGGTGAAAATAATTCTGGGTACCGTTGTCTCATTTCCTCCTCTCTCTCCCAAGTCGCTTCTTTCCCATAATGTTCTTGCCACTCCACTTTCACTATAGGGATCACTTTACTTCGTAGTTGCTTCATCTGCCGGTCTAGAATCTAAATTGGTTTCTCTTCATAAATCAATTTATTGTCACGACCCAAACCCACTCCTATAGGTTTAGCGTCGTAACCGGCCAGTAATCCTTGGATTACCAAAGGCCTCATAAGACTTACTTGAGATTAGGGGCTGCGGAAGCAATTACATAAAGAAATATACATAGTCCATCGAGCTGTGCAGACATACATGGAGCTAAAAATCTTAAACTTTATACACATACAAGTGACATCATAGGTACAGTATTTACACGTCACTATCAGGTACATACAAAAGAGAACTGGTTCATAAAACAAAAGAAACAGTCTTATACATCCATATTGACATAGCCACAAACATGACTTGATCTAGAACTTCCTCGTGAGGCGCAAAAGGTGGCTAACCAACACAAAATATCCCAGGCATCATCTTAAGCCTGATCACGAGCCTGCTCACCTACATACATAATAAATAACTAGTGAGCGGAGGCCCAGTGAATAATAACGAAGTAAAGGGGTAAATAAATGATATCCCATAACTGTGGCTGAACCTGAAATTCAAATTCGTATTCACATTCTGAGCACATATAAAATTCAGAGTTCATGCTTAGTCTTACATAGTACATTCATTAGCACTGACAGATCACATACGGAATGTCTTAAATCATACTTGTCAGTTCTATGGAAGAACCTCCGGCCGAGTAAGAATAACTTGTCAGTCCCATAAGGAACCTCCGGTACCAGGATCTTGCATATACTTGAATCATAGCACAATGTCATAAGTGCTTGTTAGACTTGGACAATCATTCATAGCATAAAACATGATATTTCATATAACAGTTCTTAATTCGTGTACAGAAAATAATTTACTTGAATATAACTTTACTAAGTTATTACTCACAGATAATTGGTAGCTCCAAATTGACGGCAAAGTAGGCAATTCACCTATCCTGAGGTGCGTGACCTACATAACATGGCAGATTTATACATTGAATACACACGCTCGGAAATTTCATCTGTTCTTAGTGTGTTCCTAGCCTTTAACCTCTTATGGGGTCTTAAACATGGCCTAGGAGTGCCTAGGATGTAATGAGGATGCAAAAAAATACATTTGAAAACATTTTTCAAATTTTGCTGAAAACAGGGTCCACGCTCGAGCGTGACTTTCCTCGCTTGAGCAGATATACAAAAAGTGAGGGTTCGCTCGAGCGTGACTTCCCTCGCTCGAGCGGACTGTAAACTCAGAAAAAGTACTGGTTGCTTGTTTTTCACGCTCGACGGACGCTCAATCTTGGCTCAAGCGTGAGGCTCAGACCCTCGCTTGAGCATACTGCAAAACATGTGAACTTCTGGATACATGCATTTCACGCTTGAGTGGGTATCATGTCGCTCGAACAGAGGTGCACGCATTCAGATTGCTCGCTCGAGCGCGAACTCCTACGCTCGAGCATAGATTCAAATTCTGGAATTTCTAAATTTGATCTCCAAGCTTCAAACCCAAACTAAACACCTCAAAACTCATCCTCTTGGGCCAAAATGCTGGAAAACATTTAGAAATTCACAAAACATCATGATTTAAAGATCATTCCATGAAATCAAGGCCCAAAAGCATGTCAATTGTTCACAAATTCAACTTAACTTCATGAATTCTCAAAAACATGACATGCATGGAATGGTTGAGCTTCAACTTGCTAAAGCATGATCAAATAAAATGAGAGGATGTAAAACGTGATGAATTTCTTCAACTAAGCTCAATTGGTGACATGCATGAGAGAATTCCTAGTAAACATGCTCCAAATGTAATGAAATGTACATGTATGCTTGAATTGGTCTTCCTTCCTACTTCTTAAGCTTGGTTCATACATTTCCTAGCTCAATTCACTTAAATTCATGGGTGAATCAACTCAACTTCAAGACTAAAGGTTTGGTCTCTTACCTAAAGTCTTTAATTCTTTGAGCTCTTGGTGAATCCTAACTCAAATCTCAAATTCTCCTTTAATTTCCTAGCAATTCTCCCATTTTTGCCTCTTGAGATTAACTCTCACTCTCCAATTCTCTCTTCCCCTCACGCTTATGAGCTTAAAGGAGTAGGGAATGAGGGTGTCAAGTAAAATAAGGGAGTCAAAGTAGCCTTATATAAGCTTAATTAAAGTGGCTTAATTTAAAATTGACTTAAGTTAATCATATTGACATTAATTATTCTGATTTAATCGTTCCTATTCAAATTTTAATTAAACCTATTATAAAATTCTATAAATTCCAAATAACACATAAATCAAATCAATTTCAGAATCAGATGCCGATAAGGCCTTCTATTCACAACCGAAACTAAAACATGAACAGATTTTCCTACGTCAAACAGATATGAACACAAAAATGATGCAATGCACATGTAATTAACTCATGATTTCTTCTTAATTACTTATTAGGCATACATAAACATGAATTAGCGCTAATCATGGGTCGGGGTTGTTACATTTATCATCCAAGGTAATTTGTTGATAATCTATAACATGGGACGGATCTTGAAGATAACTTCGTAACATTGATACATGAAACACGTTATGTACTTGCTCCATATTAGATGGAAGAGCAACACGATAGGCTACTGGACCTACCACTTCCAGGATTTGAAACGGACCAACGCATCAGAGTGCTAACTTACCCTTTTTGCCAAATCTTAAGTGTCCCTTTATTGATGTGACTTTCACAAAAACATGATTACCCACTTCGAATTCTAAATCCCTTCGCCGGTGATCTACATAACTCTTTTGTCTACTCTGTGCAGTCTTTAACCTTTCTTGGATAGTTTTAATTTTCTTTGTTGTCAATTGAACAATCTAGGGTCCAAACAACGACTTGTTACCAACTTCAGTCCAGCACACGGGAGTGCGACACTTTCTTCCATATAAAGCTTCATAGGGTGCCATTCCTATGCTTGAGTGGTAACTGTTGTTGTATGCAAATTCCGCCAACGGTAGATGAGTCTTCCAACTTCCTTTGAAATCCAAAGCACACATCTGAAGCATGTCTTCTAACGTTTGTATGGTTCTCTCAGATTGTCCATCTGTTTGAGGGTGGAAGGCTGTACTGAATTTCAATTCTGTTCCCAAAGCATCTTGTAGACTCTGCCAAATCTTGATACAAACTTTGAATCTCTATCGGACACGATTGAAACTGGAACACCATGTAATCACACAATTTCATCCACATAAATGGTAGCCAGCTTGTCTGCATTGTATTGAGTCCTTACAGGTAGAAAATGGGCTGACTTAGTTAGTCTATCAATAATCACCCATATGGAATTCATGCCCCGAGGAGTTCACGGTAAACCGACAATAAAATCCATAGTTACATGTTCCCATTTCCATTCCGGCATTGGGAGGGGTTGGAGTAAACCCGCCGGTCTCTAGTGCTCCACTTTTACCTGCTGACATTGCAAACACCTTGAGACGAATTCAGCAATTTCCCCCTTCATACGAGGCCACCAAAAATTATTCCTCAAATCTTGATACATTTTCGTATTACTGGGATGCATCGCAAATTTGGAGTTATGTGCTTCCTCCATAATTCTTTTCTTGATTGCTGGCACATTTGAAACACACACTCTGCCTTGAAATTTTAATACCAAATTTTCAATCATGAATCCAGACTTTGGCTTTGTTTTCATTTCATCACAAATTTTCTATAGGAATTCGTCTTCTAGTTGTCGTTACTTGACTTCTTCCATAAATGTCGGTTGAGTTGATATCGCTACTACTATCACATTTTGGCCATGCAACACAATTTCCACGTTCATTCTTTCCAAGTCATGTAACAGCTCCTTCTGCCTCGTGAGCAAACTTGCTAAATTCCCCGTACCCTTTCGACTAAAAACATCTATAACCGTGTTAGCTTTACTAGGGTGGTAATGGATTTGTAGGTCATAATCCTTAATGAGCTCTAACCATCGTCTTTGTCGCATATTTAACTCCTTTTGGGTAAAGAAGTACTTGAGGCTCTTGTGATCGGTGTAAACTTCACAAGTAGTTCCATATAAATAATGCTGCCATATTTCCAAAGTAAAGACTACTGTAGCTAGCTCAAGGTCGTGCGTAGGATAGTTCTTTTCATGAGGTTTAAGTTGGCAAGAGACATATGCGATGACCCTTCCGTTCTGCATAAGTACACAGCCCAACCCTTTGTAAAAAACATTACTATAAATTATGAATCCTTCAGTACCAAATGGTAAGGCAAGGACAGGTGCTATAGTAACCTTGTCTTTAATTCTTGAAAAGCGGATTCCTATTGTTCTGACCACTCAAACAAGACACCTTTTCTGAGTTAACTGCGTAAGTGGCACAACAATTTTGGAAAAATCTTTAACAAATCTTTGGTAGTGCCCGGCTAACCCCAAGAAGCTACGCATCTCGGTTACATTGGTAGGAGTTGGCCAATTCACAATAACTTCAATTTTGTGTGGGTCGGCAAAAACACCCTCATTCGTTATGACATGACCCAAAAATCCCACTTCATGCAACCAAAATTCACATTTTTTCAATTTTGCATACAGTTTCTTATCCCGAAGAGTCTGAAGAATTAACCGTATGTGGTTCTCATGAGCTTCCACACTTGTTGAGTAAATGAGGATGTCGTCAATAAACACAACCACAAAGTCATCTAGGTAGGGCTTAAAAACTCGATTCATTTGATCCATAAAGGTCGCTGGTGCATTGGTAACCCCAAATGGCATAACTAAAAATTCATAATGTCTGTAACGGGTCCGGAAGGAAGTTTTCTCAATATCTTCAGTTTTAACCTTTAGTTGGTGATATCCAAATCGCAAATCTATTTTAGAGAAGACTTGAGCACCCTGTAGCTGGTCAAACAAATCATCGATCCTAGGCAAAGGATACTTATTCTTTATGGTCACTTTATTGAGCTCTCTATAATCCACGCACAACCGGAGGGTCCCATCTTTCTTTTTCACAAAAAGAACTGGTGCGCCCCAAGGAGAAGTGCTCGAGCGAATAAACCCTTTGTCAAGGAGGTCTTACAATTGGACCTTCAACTATTTCATTTCAGCGGGTGACATTCTATAAGGGGTCTTGGAAATGGGCTGAGTTCCCGGCACTATATCAATTGTAAACTCAATTTCATGATCAATTAACTCTCCCTGTAACTCTTCTGGAAAAACATCTGGAAAATCCCGAACGATTGGAATTGCGTTAATGCCCCCATCCACTGGTTGTTCACCCAAAATACTACACAAATACCCCTGACAACCCTTTTGTAATAACTTATACGCCTTTATTGCAAAAATCAGATAGGATGGGGAAATTACCCTCTGTCCCTTGAAAATAAAGTCAGATTGTCTTAGGGATTGGAAAGTAACTTGTTTCGACATACAATCTATAGTCGCGTGATACTTGCTTAACCAATCCATCCCTAAAATTATGTCAAAATAAGCCATGTCAAGAGGCAGCAAGTTGGCATCTACCCAAACATTTCCGATTAGGATTTCATATGAAAAATAAATAGACGCACATACCATGGACTCCCCCGGCGGTGAGGATACACACAAGACATAAGGTAGTGGTTCCATTGGCCTATTTAAATGACTAGCAAATGCTTTTGATACAAAAGAGTGAGTAGAGCCCGAATCAAATAACACATGTGCGGAATAACCATTAACAGAAAATGTACATGATACCACAGCCTCGGTATTCTGCACGTCCCCCGGAATTAGCGCAAATACCCTCCCTTGTTTAGCGGTATCTTTAGCGTTGGCGGGTTTCATAGCTCTCTTTGTAGTTGGAGTTGGATTTGAACGGACTGAACTTGTGGTAGTCTTATTGCCATTCTGACGATCTTTTTGCGGGCATTCTCTGGCTAAATGATCTGTCTTGCCACACTTGAAGCATGCCCCTATTACCCGATAACAAATCCCACGATGTCTCTTTCCACAATTCGGACAAATTGGTGCAGAGTCACGGGTAGAGGTAGATGTACTAGAGGTTCTCGAATTCAGTTTCTTATTTGGTGGTGTCACCGAACCTCTTGAGGCTTGGGTATTCTGTCTTTTCCCTTTCTATTCCAAGACCCGGCTTTGAGCGGCAATGTTACCTTCAGTGATTACTGCCCTTTCCAACACATTAACATACGTAGGTAATTTCAGCACGTTGATCCGGTCGAGAATAGCAGTCCGTAACCCACCTTCAAACTTTCTTGCCTTCTTGTAATCCGTATCCACCATATATGGTGCGAAACGGGCCAATTCAGCAAATTGAGCCTCATATTCTGCAATAGTCCTGTTCCCTTGTCTCAAGGTCTCAAACTCGGTCACTTTCTTGTCTCGCATACATTGGGGAAAATACTTTTCATAAAACAGCTCCAAAAATCTAGCCCATGTTAACCCTTGATGTGCAATTCTTGTAAGCATCCACCACCTCCGTGCTTCGTTTTCAAGAGTGAAGGCATCAAGTTGTACTTTTTGGGCTTCAGTACAAGGAAAAACCTCAAATAATTTTTCTATACCCAACACCCACACTTCTGCTTTCATTGGTTCAATTCCCCCTTTGAATGAGGACGGCTTCATCTTTTTGAATTCCCTCGTGAGTGTAATTGTTCGATCCTCAGCTTGGTAGTCTTGTACCTCTGGTGGTGGTAGAGGTACTGGTGGTGGTGGTTGTTGCTGTTGTTGTTGTTGTTGCCTCAAGGTTTCTGCCATCTCCATAATCATCCTTTCCATTCTATCCAATCGTACAGAGGTAGCATCTTTCGGATCATCCGTTCTTGTCCTCACCATGATCTACATAACGGTTAGTTATAGTACATATATAAAAAAAAAAAAGATACACAAGTAGGCATGGGCCATAGTCATTACCAAAATTTACATATATATCAGTGATTATTGAATGCACAATCTAGCTACCACATATCATTTGGTACGCACCAAAAATTACATGCATGTAACTTAAGTTTTTTCTAGACACTCTAAAGCTCAACGAACTCGTGTGTAAGGTAGCAACTCGTGCTCTGATACTAACTGTCACGACCCAAACCTGTCCCTAAAAGTTTGGACATGACCGGTCTAACCTAAGGTCTCAACTTTGCTATAATAAGTTTTACTTAATATTGGGGCCAAAACGAAAGCAAAAATAATAGAATAAAACATTCATTAAGCTGTTACTACATGCCGGGATCTTAATGCGTTACCATAAATAGGTACATAACATTCTATACACCATTTACATTACTGGATGTGGAAAAGGGTAACGACCCAAAAGTTAGGTATTAACAATATATACACATGTCTACTCTTCCGAATTCCAACAAAGCATACCAACATACGGGTTTCCCAAAAATAAACAAAAAGTCACTTCGGGTGCCTCAGCAAAACGAGTCCAGCAAAAGGCTCCTGGGCTGACCTAAGGTTATCCCGCGACCTGATCACTTACAAAACATCCGTAAAAAAAATGGAGTGAGCAAGGCTCAGTAAATGATAGTAATACGAACATATCAGGAGTACAAGTATAATTTAACAGTGCATATTCTTAAATCATAAGTTGGTCTTATTCATATTTTCCTTTCTGAACGGCCTCAGGCCCATATAAGATAAAACAGCCTTAGGCCCAACGTAATACAGAACGGCCTTAGGCCCATCAAAATACAGAACGACCTTAGGCCCATCGAAATACAAAATGACCTTAGGCTTATTCTAATAACAAAATGGCCTTGGGCCCAAGCGAATACAAAACGGCCTTAGGCCCATCATATTACTCCTAATCTGTTCGTATTACTATCATTCACTGAGCCTTACTCACTCCATTTTTTTTATGGATGTTTTGCAGGTGATCAGGTCGCGGGACAACCTTAGGTCAGCCCAGGAGCCTTTTGCTGGACTCGTTTTGCTGAGTCACTCGAAGTGACTCTTTTGTTTATTTTTGGGAAACCCATATGTTGGCATGTTTTGTTGGAATTCGGAAGAATAAACATGTGTATATATTGTCAATACCTAACTTTTGGGTCGTTACCCTTTTCCACATCTAGTAATGTAAAGTACAAGTTTCATGAAAAGTGCAGACAACCAGATATGAGCATACAATTAGAATCAGCAACCAATCAAGAAACGCTTTTAGACTAAGCTAAATTCGGTTGTTGATTGTAATTGCAATTGTTGCTCGGTATCCTTATCGTAACTCTTTATTGATTCCTTCTTTAGTTAGTATCTAAGAAGTGTGTCAGAAAATGTGTATATAATTGTAGTTTTACTTTTTGGTCTCTATCTTTATTGGTTTGAAGACTTTGTTTTTATAGATTAGGTATAGGTTAACTTTTAGATTTTGTTTTTCTTGAAGATGTATTATATAAATTGGTATTCATGCTAACGGATGAAGCAATATAAATTCTCTCCAATCTTTATTGCAAAAATTCTCCAACTTCTTTACTCAAGTTTTTGTCTAAAAAATTCCAAGTGTTCAAGTGTTCAAGTCTTCCAAGGTTTTCCAGTATCTCAAAATCTATAATATAATCTTTGTAAGTATAATATATATTAATATGACGTGTGAGTAATCTTTCGTTTTCCTTAGATATTTCAAAAGGATAACTCTTCTGCTCTAAAGTTTATTTTCTTTTTGGGAAACTAAGTGCTTGTTTTTAGCACATGCAATTTAAACACATTATTCTATTTAGATCACAAACATCTTATTTTGATCATATCACCTCTCTACCACATCACTTTAACCCCAACTCATATTTCACATTTTTTTCGGTAAAAAGTCAAAAGTATACTAATTTAGCACTTCTCAAACAACCCCTAAGTTTATGGAATGATTGCATGCTTATTAATATTACATGCTTTGAACTTTCTTAGTTTCTATTGTTTTCTATTTCATTACTGAGTAACCTTAGTGTAATGACCCCGACCTCCGATTAATGCTAATTCGTGATTAATTATGCTTAACAGTAATCTAGAAAGGATTTGGAGTTTATATGCATGCGTATTACATTATTTACGTGTTTCTATCTGTCTGCGATAAATGATCTGTTCATGTCTCTAACTTTAAATTGCGAATTGAAAGCCTTATCGGCGTCCGAATCAGAAATTGACTTGATTTATGTGCTAGTTAGGATTTATAGAATTTTATGGTAGGTTTAATTAAATTTCGGTTCGGAGCGATTAAACTAGATTAAATAACGTTAAATTACATTAGTCTAATTATTTACGAAATTGCCCTTTTGTGGGCCACTACCTACAAAATTGTTTGGAGCCTTTGATACATCACTCTTGTCCAACCTTTAGAGACAAAAAACGTGAGAAAGAATGGGAGTGTGAGAGACTTGTCTTCAACAAGAGATTTGAGCTTGAACTTGGAGGAATTGAAGAATTGTGTGCATACTTGAGCTTCTAGGCTTGGAATTGAAGACTTAAGGTAGGAGAATTACCTTCTTAATTGTGAATTGAGTTAGTTCTTGCATGGTTCATATGAAATTACTTACCTAAGCCTAAGATTAGCTCAAACATGTTGAATTTAAGCTTAATTCATGCATGCATGTTTATATCATAACAATTTGAAGTGTTTTCATGGAATTTCTTGCATGCAAGGCTATGTTCTAGTTATAGTCCATGAGTTCATCATGATTTTGAGTTTAATCTTGCATTTGGCTACATTCTTGGAGCATTGGATTCAATTGAACACTTGCATGTTTTGTTCTTTATTAATTCTTAAAGTTTTACTTGGAATTGTGTTCAATTGACTCACCCTTGGGCTTTGATTTTACAAATTGAGCTTTGAAACATCTTATACTATGAGTTTACAAGTGTTTTTCCAAAAATGAGCCCAAAAGGATCGAATTTGATGCATTGTAGTTGAGTTTTGAGCTTGAGGTTCGAATCTGGAAATTCCAGATTTTGGACTCACGCTCGAGCGTACATACTGGGTTCATGCAGTACGCTCGAGTGGGTAAAATGACGCTCGAGCAGTAATTTCATGTATTCAGCACTTTGCATGTGTTTTCAGTCCGCTCGAGCGGGGTAATTCACGCTCGAGTGAGGACTTGTGTATCACGCTCGAGCGGGTATCGAGCGCCCATCGGGCGTGAATTTCATGCATCCAGCACTTTTACTGTAGCCTGCAGTTCGCTCGAGCGGAGTAATACACGCTCGAGCGTATTCCTTTTGTCTGCATGTCCGCTCGAGCGTATAAGTACACCCTCGAGCGGGACCCCTATTTCAGCAAAGTTTTGAAAAGTGTTTTAAAGTGCATCTTTGCATCCCCATCCCATCCTAGGCATTCCTAAGCCGTGTTTAAGACTCCATAATGAGGTTAATGGTTAAACACACACTAAGAATAACGAACTAAGTTACGTCTAACTCGAGCGTCTGTTTCAAGCGGATAATTGTATGCGTGTTCGTGTAGGTCATGCACCTCAGGACAAATGAAGAGCCATTTTACCATCTAGTTTGGCCGACCAATTGTTTGTGAGTAATAACTCTGTAAAGTTATGTTTAACTTTAATTATTTTCCAATGACATGAGATGATAAGTTCTGAAATGCTATGTTTTGAATGAGTGAACGATTGTCCAATCTTCCTTGAAATGTAAACGTGGTATCCTTAGCCGAGGCCTTCGCCCAGGGGACACAATACTGAGGCACATGGTCATGAGGCCCCAGCCCGGGGGTTAATACCGTGGCACAGGCCCTCGCCCGGGGGAAACAATATCATGGCACGGATATGTTACCCGGTACCGGAGGTTCCATTATGGGACTTACTATGCTTGACTAACATTATATGTTGTGCTAAGGGGAATGTAGCACACATGATTTGAATATGGATATGACTGTGATTCTTTTCTAATACGAATATGATTATGTTTCCGATCTGATAAGGGACTGATTTCTGATTTCTGTATTCAATATGGTCATCATTCATTAAACCCCTTTACTCTGTTATTATTCACTAGGCTTTAGCTCACTCCTTATATTATGTATGTACGTGAGCAAGTACGAGACCAGGCCCGGGGTTGATGGCCTACACCCTAGTTTTTTCAGCCAACCATTGCGCCTCCCGAGGAGGTTCCAGTTGAAGTCAATCACCATGGCTATTTTTGTAGTTATGCTAGTCTCTGTCTGTTTGTAAAGTCAAGATCTGGAAGCTACAGTCTGTAAATATTTGTGAATATTGGTGTCCCTTGACTAGTATGCTTATGAATATAAATGTATTTGACTTACTCTGTCCCATGTACGTCATCACAGCTCATTGGACTTTGGTCTAGTTGCTTCCGCAGCCTCTTATTACTTGCTAATCTACTAAGAGGCCTTTGGTAATCCGAGGATTACTGGCCGGTTACGACGCTAAACCTATAGGGGCGGGTTTGGGTCGTGACAGAGTGGTATCAGAGCACGAGTTATACCGCACAAACAAGTCCATATGAGCTCAGGATGTCCTAGTAAGAGGTAGGGACATTTCATCTGCATGTCTTCGAGCATTGTCGGAAAGTGAAAGTATAACCTAAGCATATTCTTATGAACTTGGATAAAATAATGAAGATTAATTGCCAATATTTATAAATTTGTGTTTACCTATAGCAAATGGACAATACAAGAGGTGATGACATAGCGGGCTCCTCGGATGCCCGAATGAACAGAATGGAACAAATGCTTGCCACTTTAACCGAAGTGCTAATGCAACAACAGAGGCGACAACCCTCACCACCTTCGCCCCCACCAGCTCAAGTTGAAATGGGCAACAACAACATGATTAACATGACTCAAAAATTCATGAAGATGAAACCGCCAACCTTCTTAGGTGGCATTGAACCATTGAAGGAAGAAACTTGGCTACTAGAGATGGAAAAATTGTTTGAAGTGTTTCCCTGCTCTGAAGTACAGAAAGTTTTGTTGGCCACCTACACTTTGAAAGACGAAGCTTGAAGATGGTGGTTACTAGTTCGGAATGGTAATGAGAATATGACATGGACTCAATTCAACTCAGTTTTCTATGACAAGTACTTTCCTCAATGCTTCCGAGATCGGAAAGTTTCAGAATTTCAAGAACTTAAACAAGGCAGAATGGCCGTAGTTGAATATGAAGCTAAGTTTACCGAACTGGCTCGTTTTTCTCCACACATGGTAGACACGGATTACAATAAGGCACGAAAGTTTGAGGGAGGCCTGGATTTAGAAGTATTTGATCGAGTGGGTGTCCTGAAATTGCCTACTTACGTGGAGGTACTTGACAGCGCATTAATGGCAGAAGCTACTATAGTAGCAAAGAAACAGACTGTAAACCCACCAACCGAATGGAAGGGCAAGAGGACCGGGTCCAATTTTAGACGGGACCAATCGTTTTCAAAGAGACAAAACACAGGATCCTCCGGTAGTTCCAACCTGAGTAGTGGGTCTATACCGACTTGTGCAGATTGTGGCAGGAGGCATAGAGGAGTATGCCATCGCGTGTCAAGCGCCTGTTACTGGTGTGTCAAAGTGGGCCATATGATGAAAGATTGTCCAATGGGATCAGGGAATACCAGTCACCCCACAGCCAGTTCAGCAGGGTCTGTTTCAGCGACCAAATCAAACTTCAGAAGTAATGCCAGGGGCAACAATGGGAATGAAGCATTGAGGCAAGGAAGAGTATTTGCTTTAGTGCCCGGAGATATGCAAAATACTGAATCGATAGTGTCATGTACTATTTCTATTTATGCTCAGAATGCGTATGTGTTGATTGATTCTGGATCCACACATTCATTCGTATCGCATGCTTTTTCTCAGAAATTAACTAGACCGTTAGAACCCATGAACTGCTTACTATCTGTATCTATACCATCTGGGGGTTCCATGATGTGTGCTTGTGTTTATCCGGCATGTGATCTTGTAATTGGAGAGATGACATTGTATGTCGATTTAATACCCTTGAACATTATTCACTTTGATTGTATTTTGGGAATGGACTGGTTGACTAAATACTGTGCTACCATTGATTGTGCAAATACAACTGTTGTGTTTAGACCACCGCGTATGCCTGAATTTACTTTTATTGGGAATGGGGTAGTTTCTCCCCCATATCTGATTTCAACCCTGAAAGCCAGAAAATTACTTAGGAAAGGATGTAGGGGATACTTGTGCTGTGTACTGACTGCATCACCTGATGACACTAAGGTAGAAGCTATCCCTGTGGCCTGCTATTTTCCTGATGTGTTTCCCGATGATCTGCCCAGGGACTTGATTGATAGGGAAATAGAGTTCACCATTGATGTAACACCTAGGACACAACCTATCTCCAAGACTCCATATAGGATGTTGAGTTCTGAACTGAAAGAACCGAAAACCCAACTTCAGGAACTCCTAAACAAGAAATTTATTCGTCCAAGTACCTCACCTTGGGGTGCTCTGGTATTATTTGTTAAAAAGAAAGACGGATCCTTGAGACTGTGCATTGACTACCAGGAATTGAACAAGGAAACCATTAAGAACAAATATCCATTACCCCGAATAGATAATTTATTTGACCAACTCCAATGGGCCAAAGTGTTCTCAAAAATTGATCTTCGATCCGGATATCATCAGTTAAGGGTTAAAGCAGAAGACGTAGAGAAAACTGCATTCAGGACTAGATACGGACATTATGAGTTTTTAGTAATGCCTTTTGGGGTAACAAATGCACCCGCAGCTTTTATGGATCTAATGAATAGGGTCTTCAAACGATATCTTGATGTATTCATTGTTGTGTTTATTGATGACATTCTGATTTACTCTAAAGACAGGAAGGAACATGAGAATCATTTGAGAACTGCCTTGCAGATTTTGAGAGAAAAGAGGTTGTATGCTAAATTATCCAAATACGAATTCTGGCTTGACAGTGTAGCATTCTTGGGCCATGTAATTAATGGGGATGGTGTTTCTGTAGACCCCCAGAAGATTGAAGCTATTGTGGATTGGCCTAGACCGACGAATGTGACAGAAGTTAGAAGTTTTCTGGGATTGGCTGGGTATTATAGGAGATTTGTGAAAGATTTCTCAAAGATTGCAATGCCATTAACACAATTAACACAGAAGAATGTACAGTTTGACTGGAATGACCAGCGTGAATCAGCTTTCCAAGAACTAAAGACCAGGCTGATAACTGCACCAATCCTAACCTTATCTATTGGTACCGATGGGTTCCAGATTTACAGTGATGCTTCATATAAAGGGTTGGGCTGTGTATTGATGCAAAATGGAAAAGTCATCGCCTATGCTTCTCGACAACTTCGTTCTCATGAAAAGAATTACCTGACACACGACCTTGAACTAGCGGCTGTGGTGTTCGCTTTGAAAATCTGGCGTCATTACTTGTATGGGGTAACTTGTGAAATGTATACCAACCATAAAAGCTTGAAATACTTCTTCACCCAAAAAGAATTGAACATGAGACAGAGGCGGTGGTTAGAACTGATCAAGGACTATGATTTACAAATTTTGTATCACCCAGGGAAAGCTAATACCGTGGCAGATGCTTTGAGCCGAAAATCAATGGGAAGTTTATCATGCCTGCTTACCAGCCAAAGAGAACTAATGTGTGATTTGGAAAGGAACGAAATCGAGATTGTGATACGGGAACAGGGCAAAATACTGGCCGCTATCTCCGCTCAGCCTGCAATCATTGAAGAAATCTGAGAAATGCAACTTGAAGACGAATACATGAAAAAGGTCATGGAAGAACTTGATTCCAAGCCGAGGCCAAGGTTTGTATTTGAAAATAATGTGCTGAAATTTCAGAACCGTCTTTGTGTACCTGATTATGGTGACTTAAGAAAACATGTGATGACCGAAGCTCACAACAGTAAGTTTGCCATGCACCTGGGGAACACGAAGATGTATCATAATTTGAAGCAAAACTTTTGGTGGCCTAGAATGAAAAAGAGTATTGCAGACTTTGTGTCTAGATGTTTACATTGCCAATAGGTTAAAGCTGAACATCAACGATCCGCTAGTTTGCTACAACCACTCCCAATACTGGAATAGAAATGAGAGCACATTACCATGGACTTCATCGTGGGATTGCCTCGTTCTTCTCGAGGTATGGACTCTATTTGGGTTATAGTTGACCGTTTAACTAAGTCTGCCCATTTTCTGCCTGTCAAAACTATTTATAACGCTGATAAATTGGCTAATATCTACATGACTGAAATTGTGAGATTGCATGGAGTGCCAGTATCTATTGTGTCTGACAGGGACTCAAAGTTTGTATCGAGGTTTTGACAGAGTTTACAACAGGCTTTGGGAACTGAATTGAGACTAAGCAATGCCTATCACCCACAGACAGATGGCCAAACTGAACGAACGAATCAAACTCTGGAGGATATGCTCAAAATGTGTGTGTTAGACTTCCAGGGGAATTGGGAGACCTACTTGTCATTAGCTGAATTCGTGTACAATAACAGATATCATTCAAGCATCGAAATGGCTCCTTACGAAGCTTTATATGGAAGGAAGTATCGTTCTCCGATATGTTGGGCTGAAGTAGATGATAGACCTTTATTGGGACCGGAACTTGTGCAAGAAACAACCGAGAAAGTGAAGCTGATACAGCAGCGTCTGAAAACTGCACAGAGTCGGCAGAAAAGCTATGCCGATGTTCGAAGGAGAGATAGGGAATATGAAGTTGGAGACCATGTGTTCATAAAGGTGACCCCGATAAAGGGTCAAACTCGGTTTGGTGTTAGGGGCAAATTGGCGCCAAGGTATGTTGGACCTTATGAAGTTTTCAAAAAGATCAATCCAGTATCGTATCGGGTAGCCTTGCCTCCAGTAATGGAACATATGCATAACGTTTTTCATGTATCGATGCTTTGAGAGTACTTGAGAGATCCATTTCACATCATTGAACCGACACAAGTGCTTCTGAAAGATGACTACACTTATGAGGAGAGACCTATCCAGATTGTGAGTCGCCTAATCAAAAAGTTGAGAAATAAAGAAATATCATTAGTGAAAGTTGATTGGCAGAACCACGGAGGAACCTACGCAACTTGGGAAACCGAGGAAGACATGATGAAGAGATATCCGGATTTGTTCTCTTTGGACCCAATGTTAATTCCGAATGAAGGTAATTCGAGTTTGGAGGACCAAACTCTTTTAAGGGAGGAAGACTGTAATGACCCCGACCTCCGATTAATGCTAATTCGTGATTAATTATGCTTAACAGTAATCTAGAAAGGATTTGGAGTTTATATGCATGCGTATTACATTATTTACGTGTTTCTATCTGTCTGCGATAAAATGGTCTGTCCATGTCTCTAACTTTAAATTGCGAATTGAAAGCCTTATCGGCGTCCGAATCAGAAATTGACTTGATTTATGTGCTAGTTAGGATTTATAGAATTTTATGGTAGGTTTAATTAAATTTCGGTTCGGAGCGATTAAACTAGATTAAATAACGTTAAATTACATTAGTCTAATTATTTACGAAATTGCCCTTTTGTGGGCCACTACCTACAAAATTGTTTGGAGCCTTTGATACATCACTCTTGTCCAACCTTTAGAGACAAAAAACGTGAGAAAGAATGGGAGTGTGAGAGACTTGTCTTCAACAAGAGATTTGAGCTTGAACTTGGAGGAATTGAAGAATTGTGTGCATACTTGAGCTTCTAGGCTTGGAATTGAAGACTTAAGGTAGGAGAATTACCTTCTTAATTGTGAATTGAGTTAGTTCTTGCATGGTTCATATGAAATTACTTACCTAAGCCTAAGATTAGCTCAAACATGTTGAATTTAAGCTTAATTCATGCATGCATGTTTATATCATAACAATTTGAAGTGTTTTCATGGAATTTCTTGCATGCAAGGCTATGTTCTAGTTATAGTCCATGAGTTCATCATGATTTTGAGTTTAATCTTGCATTTGGCTACATTCTTGGAGCATTGGATTCAATTGAACACTTGCATGTTTTGTTCTTTATTAATTCTTAAAGTTTTACTTGGAATTGTGTTCAATTGACTCACCCTTGGGCTTTGATTTTACAAATTGAGCTTTGAAACATCTTATACTATGAGTTTACAAGTGTTTTTCCAAAAATTAGCCCAAAATGATCGAATTTGATGCATTGTAGTTGAGTTTTGAGCTTGAGGTTCGAATCTGGAAATTCCAGATTTTGGACTCACGCTCGAGCGGGAAACTCTACGCTCGAGCGTACATACCGGGTTCATGCAGTACGCTCGAGCGGGTAAAATGAGGCTCCAGCGGTAATTTCATGTATTCAGTACTTTGCATGTGTTTTCAGTCCGCTCGAGCGGGGTAATTCACGCTCGAGCGAGGACTTGTGTATCACGCTCGAGCGGGTATCGAGCGCTCATCGAGCGTGAATTTCATGCATCCAGCACTTTTACTGTAGCCTGCAGTTCGCTCGAGCGGAGTAATACACGCTCGAGCGTATTCCTTTTTTCTGCATGTCCGCTCGAGCGTATAAGTACACCCTCGAGCGGGACTCCTGTTTCAGCAAAGTTTTGAAAAGTGTTTTAAAGTGCATCTTTGCATCCCCATCCCATCCTAGGCATTCCTAAGCCATGTTTAAGACTCCATAATGAGGTTAATGGTTAAGCACACACTAAGAATAACGAACTAAGTTACGTCTAACTCGAGCGTCTGTTTTAAGCGGATAATTGTATGTGTGTTCGTGTAGGTCACGCACCTCAGGACAAGTGAAGAGCCATTTTACCATCTAGTTGGGCCGACCAATTGTTTGAGAGTAATAACTTTGTAAAGTTATGTTTAACTTTAATTATTTTCCAATGACATGAGATGATAAGGTTTGAAATGCTATGTTTTGAATGAGTGAACGATTGTCTAATCTTCCTTGAAATGTAAACGTGGTATCCTTAGCCGAGGCCTTCGCCCAGGGGACACAATACTGAGGCATATGGTCATGAGGCCCTAGCCCGGGGGTTAATACCGTGGCACAGGGCCTCGCCCGGGGGAAACAATACCGTGGCACAGGCCCTCGCCCAGGGGAAACAATACCGTGGCACGAATATGTTACCCGGTACCGGAGGTTCCATTATGGGACTTACTATGCTTGACTAACATGATATGTTGTACTAAGGGGAATGTAGCACACATGATTTGAATATGGATATGACTGTGATTCTTTTCTAATACGAATATGATTATGTTTCCGATCTGATAAGGGATTGATTTCTGATTTCTATATTCAATATGGTCATCATTCATTAAACCCCTTTACTCTGTTATTATTCACTGGGCTTTAGCTCACTCCTTATATTATGTATGTAGGTGAGCAAGTACGAGACCAGGCCCGGGGTTGATGGCCTACACCCCAGTTTTGTCAGCCAACCATTGCGCCTCCCGAGGAGGTTCCAGTTGAAGTCAATCGCCATGGCTGTTTTTGTAGTTATGCTAGTCTATGTCTGTTTGTAAAGTCAGGATCTGGAAGCTACAGTCTGTAAATATTTGTGAATATTGGTGTCCCTTGACTAGCATGCTTATGAATATAAATATATTTGACTTACTCTGTCCCATGTACATCATCACAGCTCATTGGACTTTGGTCTAGTTGCTTCCGCAGCCCCTTATTACTTGCTAATCTGCTAAGAGGCCTTTGGTAATCCGAGAATTACTGGACGGTTATGACGCTAAACCTATTAGGGCGGGTTTGGGTCGTGACACTTAACTGAAGAACCCATGTGAGTCGTGGTTAGGCATTGGGGGTAAATTGTAGGCAAAAAAAGGCAAGGTAAGAAATAGAAAATAAAAATAGACAAGGTCAAATGAGGCTTAGCTTCAAGGTGAGAGTATATATAATGAAAGTATAAATATCACTTAAAAGTAATTTTGCTAAATAAGAGAAAGAATTTTAAAATATAAGGAGAGTAACTTAAATAGAAATATTAAGGAAATATTTTCAATATGATAGTTTTAAAAATCAAACTTCTATACTTTTAGGAGAAAAATTTAGAATTAAAATCAGATACAATACTGAGCATATATAAGAATTAAAAGATTAAAAATAAAAATATCAATATCTATTATCATTAAATTCCGATAAATCTTTATTACATGATAATTTAAAAGCCACACAAATAAATAAACAGTTAATCATTATTGGCGCTGTTTGGGAAGCCTCGGATGAGGCTGTTACAGCCTATTTTCAAAAAATAGCCAAAAAGCGTCACTGTTGAAAACTTTTTCAAAAAAAAAAAAAATATATATATATATATATATAGGCTGCTGCCGGACAGTGCAGGCACAGCTTACACTGTCACAGCCGGACATTTGTTACATCATGGCTAAATTACCATTTTGTCCCTTTATATTAATTTTAAAAATAAAAAATTAGGGATAAATTTGTTATTTTAAATTTAAACATTATTTCAACACACTTTTTAATACAACAACTCAACTAAAAAATCATCTCATATTTCCAAACACAAAACTAAAATAACTTATTAAAATAATCAAATAATCTACTAAAATAGTCACTTCCCAAACGACTCCCTTGTTTCTTTTATTTTGCCGTAAATAATTTCACATATCCAAATCCAAACAAAGTCGCTTTTCCCAAACACTCGGTATACACTTGCTCGTTCCTGCATGACTGTGTATTCTCTCTCACGCACACACAAACACACGCAACAATGCGAGAGAGAAGTTCCACTACTTCGTCCACCATTCCAATCGAATCAATCAACTCAATCACGACCGTGGATTTCGCCGACCACCTACCTCTCCAACTCATCAAATCGGAGACAATCCCTCCGGCGCCGACTCTGTCGGATTCCGCAGTTGATTGGTTGCCGGAGTTCGCCGGTTATTCATGGATCGCATACGGAGCCTCCTCTCTCCTCGTGATCTCTCACTTTCCCTCTCCTCTTTCCGGAGAACAAAACTTGATCGGACCTATTTTCCGGCAAGTCTTCGAACTCTCCACCGACGGTTCCGCCGCCGTATCGGCGGTTTCGTGGTCGCCGGTATTGCCTTCGGACGGTGAACTCGCTGCTGCTGTTGGTAATTGCGTCGGCTTGTTTTCGCACAATTCTGGTTCTTCTGATGGTAAGTGTAAATTAAATTTTAATTTTTTTTCCCAGAATTTAGTTATAAATTTCTGGAATGGATCGTAAAAGATAAGTTTTTGTTGTAATTGTGTGTATGTGTATACATATATGAGATACACATTGATGAGTTTTGACTTTTTTTGTTGTCTATTTTTGCAAATAATGATTTTTTCTACGAGTATTCTTGAGAGTGCGTGCATTCATTGAATGCATTTAAATTAATTTGTGTATTACTGAAGATTGTTATTAATTGAAATCTTTGTAGGGAACTTGGCTTTTAGAAGAAAATGATAATATTAGGGAGATCAGTGGGAGTAGAATTTTCCAAAGAATAAAGGTATTTGAGGTCAAGATAGTATCGAGAAAGATAAAAATAGGAGGGCTTGATAGGAGATGCAGGTCTGGCTTGGAGACTAAGAGCATCTCCAACTGGCTCTTTTTTAATGGGCTAGCTACTACAATATATAGCTATTTTAACAAAATTATTCCAAGCTAGCTACATTTGGAGAGCGTTGGGAGGCTTTTTAAACCAGTTTGTGTGGATAGATAGGTAAAATAAAGCGTAGCGTTGGAGCACATAGACGAAAATTTGGTTAGGTAAAATAAAAAGTTTAGCTAGTGAAAGATGAAGAGTAGCATTGGAGGTGCCCTAAATAATCTTGGAGATCAAACAATACAAAAATTAGGAAACAACCTTAATTGAGCAATCTAAAAATTAAGAGACAACCAACTACTCTACTTCTTGAAAAGCAAGTAACTTAAAAATTAAGAAAACAAAATCAATGTAAATGAAGAAACCTCATAAATCTAGGATATTCATACCAAATTATAAGATTCCTAATCAAATACTAATTTCAAAATCCTAATAGTAAAAATATAAATACTCTTAAAATATTTTCCTACATCAAGAAGTTCAATAAATTTTCACCATAAGTATTAGTTATTGGGTATCATTTATACACATACATATCACATATATATCCCTCTCTATTTTGTGAATATCTTAAATTTGAACTTCCTTACTCATATTCAGGTTCTTTTTCTTGGAGCCAGACTGCAGTGCTTGTGCAACATACGAAAGTGGAAACCATCAAATGGACGGGCTCTGGCGATGGGATTATTGTAGGTGGTGTTGAAGTGGTCTTGTGGAGAAAGAAAACCAGGTCCTGGGAAATAGCTTGGAAGTTTGAAACAGAACTGCTTCAAACTTTGGTTTCTACAACCTTCTCTATTGAAGGACCATTGGCAACGGCACCTTTGAATACACTACATGCTGATGAATCATCATCCCGGGTCATTGAGGCAAGCAAATGTGTGCTTGTGTGTTATGGTGATGGAAAGTCCAATTACATGAAAGTTGAGCTACGGCATCCTATGCCCGTTTCTATGATTCAATGGAGGCCTCTAATAGGAAAACAATCGAAGCTCGATGCTAGACATTCACCGAGGCATGTGTTGCTGACATGCTGCCTAGATGGAACAGTAAGGTTATGGAGTGAGATTAGTGATGGGAGGGGCAGAAGAATAGGTAAGGACATTCATGATCAGAAAATCACGAGAAGATCTTTCCATGTTGCTGCCACAATTGAGATAAACCAAACATTGGATGGTACTCTGGGCTCCAATATATTTGTTAGTTGGGCAACAGAAATTGATGGTTTGGTAACTGCTGGTAAAGAAGCCAACCAATATTTTTCTTCTGGAGGTCATCATCAGCATGACAAGATTGGAAGGTGTGAGTGGTTAGTAGCATTTGGGCCTCATATGTTGGTGACCTTCTGGGCCATTCACTGTCTCGATGACGTCCCAATGAGGTCTCCACGAGTGACTTTATGGAAGAGACAAGAATTAATGGGTGCGAACATTGGAACTAATGGTTTCCTACTCAATAAAGTTGTTATCTTGAGAAATGAACTTTTTGGTCCACCAAACATATGCTCTTTAGTTCGGTTATTGCCTTGTAATTCCTTCAGCTGGTCACAATTTTATACTCCGATATCAACTAATGTAGAGGAGGGACCTTTATATAAATCTGAGAAAGAGAACTTTTTGTCAACTCATGCTTGTGGAGTTCTAAATATAGATGGTCATACTGGAAAAGTTTTACAAGTTGCAGTGCATCCGTATGGATCTGTCATTGAACTTGCTGTTTCTTTGGATACTGATGGATTGCTTTTATTTTGGTCACTTTCAACCAATTCTAATTGTGTTATGGGCCTGCCTACTTTGTATCCGATGTGGAAACTTTCTGGAAAAATTGAAATGCAGGATTCTTATCCCAAATATATGAGCTTGACGTGGGCACCTTCAGTTTTAGATGAGGATACGCTTCTTCTTATGGGACATGATTGGGGCGTTGATTGTATTGTGGTTAAGTTTTTCAGAAATGAAGAAGAGAAGATATTATGTCATAACTTATGCACTATCCCTTTTACTGGCCACTGTCATGGAAATGGGCCCACCAATATCTACTCAATTCCTTTGCCTTCATCCTGTAAGAAAACCTTTAGCTTTAACAATTTTTTGCTCTTAGCAATATGGAAGAAGGGCTTTCAGGCTTTGTCATGGAAAATCACCATTCATTCTTATGATTTGGATAATAACTTTTGTGGATGCAATTTTGATACTGGAAAGGCAGTTAGAAATAGTTCGTGGGCATTTGAAAGCAATTTTGCCGGAAAAAGATATTGTATTGTTGTTGATTCTTGTTCTTCGTCATTGCCAAAACCACACAACAAGGATGAGGTTACAAGTTTTGCCGTGGTTTGTCCTGGTATTTCTTTTTTCTCTGAAGAAGAAAATAGGACTTCTGTTGATGAATTGTGCTGCAATTATTCTGTATATCACATGGCCACAGGCTGCACCAATGGTAGTTTGAAGCTATGGAGAAGTGTGTTGACTGAACAATCAAACTCAAATTTACAGTGGGAACTTGTGGGTATGCTTGCCGCACATCAAGGCCCCATCACATCAATATCTTTAACCGATTGTGGCCGGAAGATTGCAACTGTCTGCCCTACAGGTCCTTCAAATACTTCTAGCGCTGTTCATATATGGGAATCTGTGCACCTTGCAGGCACAGGCAGTTTTTTACTTGAAGATACATTATTTTTTGATGGAGAAGTTGTTGCTTTAAAATGGTTAACTATGGGAAGTGGCCAGCTATTACTTGGGATTTGCTTACAAAATGAATTGCAGGTATATGGTGAAAGACATAGTGATTCTCAGCCTCTGATGAAACAGGGAAAATCTTTAGGAGGAAACATTTGGTTTTGCATTGCATTTGCTCATGCTTACCCTGCTATCCGTGAGTTCCTTTGGGGCCCTAGAGCCACAGCTGTGGTTGTTTATGATCGGTATTTTTCTCTCTTCAGTCAGTGGTTATTCTTGGCTGATAAGAAATATCAGACTAAGTTCAATTCAGGAAGTAGCAAGGACAATTTTTTTAATTACAAGGGTGGATCAGATAAAGATATGGTTAGTGCAATTTTCATTGCTCATGATATTTTAGAATCCAAGGAATCAGCAGCAAAAGACAATTGCGAAGAACCACGGTCCACACTCCCTATGAAGATGAATATAAAAAATGATATTCTGTCAAGCATACTTGTAGCAAGCGCTCTGCAGAAATATAATTCAGATATCAAGATTGCTTTCTGTAGTATGCAAGAAATAGCAGAGAAGTTACATGGATCTCTACCTGTTTATCATCCCAAGGCACTCCTATTGAATATTTATTCAGGTTTGTAATTTGTGAGTGTTTTTTCTTTTGGAAACTCCTACACTCAACTTTCAGCTTTGTAAATCTGAATAAATTTTAGGACGACCATTTATTAGATGCTCAAATTTGCACGTGCACATAGCCTGTTGGACCTCTCTCTCTCTCTCTCTCTCTCTCTCTCTCTCTCTCCCCCCCCCCCCCCCCCAACACACACACACACACTCTTTTCATTTCTGTTCACAATGTATTTATGGGGAACAGTCATCTTAACAGTGACATTGAGATTTTTGAATTGTACTGGAGAGGGGGCAAGTGAGTAATATTCATTAGAAGAAAAGGCTAGTATGTACATTTGCCTTTACTATATGTTTCTTTCTTTCTTTCTTTTTCTTGGTTTAGCAGCACAAAAATTTATTAATGAAAGATAAGAAGATTATATCAGGCGACTAGAAGAAAGATCAAAAGAAGACAAAGAAAATAAGATTAGAAATCATGAACAACTCTCCAATCTCTACTATTCAAAAACAAAGGAATCCCCTTAAAAGGCGTCACTGACGGCCAAAGCAAAGACAAATAACAGATTTTATCCCATAAGCCTTCAAGAACATCAAACTTATCCCTATAAATTGGTGGCGCTTCTCTCCAACCAAATAACCTAGAACAAAGTGAAAATGACACAACTCCAAAGCACCAGACCCTTCCTCTATGTTTCTTTTTTAAAACAGAATCAGCATAGTCTATAAAATATGTCAAAACAAAAGTGTAGAATTTTGCAAACAACAAAATTTTGGAATTTAGTTATTCTACTAGGTATTGAAGATCATGTATGGGGTAAAGGTTGGTGGCTAGTGGTGTTAATGATGAGAGCAGAGTGGTGATGGTGGTGTTGGGTGGTTAAATAGATGATGAAGGCATTGTTCAATATTCATAAGGTAGTGGAAGTTTCGATTCTGGATTGTTGAGGAAGCGGCAGCAGTGACGGTGCCATTGGATCTGTTGGTGTGGTGATGGTAGAGGTGGTTTTTTTTATGGCAATCATTGTAGTGGGGTGTAACAGAGTGAAGATTCAATTTTCTTTGTGTTTAAACTTTGAAGTAGTGATAAACGCACCATTGTTTTGCAGAAAAGGTACTCTTGTGCTCTAACTGAAGACAGCCTATTTTCCTTTGTTTTCCTGTTGTGTTTCCACATGCCATTAAAGTTCCAATCTGCAATAATGTTATCCATCTTCTGTTTAGATTTCAACTCTCTATTTTACAATATGCTCTTTTTCAATTGCAACTATATTTGAATGCTATTAATGCATATCTGAACACAGATACAAGCATGTAATAAGTGTTTTCTTTCAGCTAAAGTTAATTTTAACCAAAAAATTTCATTTGTGTTCAGGTCACTGGAAACGTGCATGTGTAGCTCTACGACATCTTGTTGAATATCTCAGTTCTAGTAATGCTTCTCTGAGAGGATATTGCTCTGCACAGTGTAGCCATGCCATTCCACTTGTTCACTTGTCAAATTATGTTGAAGGAGTTATGTCAACAAGTTTGAGTGGCAAAGCATTCCAGTGTAGGGACAATGCCTCGTTAATCACCTCACATTTGCAGCTTCCTAAAGACTTGAATCAATTTGCATTTAGTTGGGGGTCTGATACTTCCAGTAAAACATTCACTTCATCTTCAACAAATTCTGAACTTAGTGGCTGCATTGAAGCAGTTGAGAAGTTGCATGATATTGCAGCTATAAGCAACACAGAAAAGATGCAAATTCTTGCTGTTGTTGATCTTCTCTGTGACGTTAGCGATCCACACTCTGCTTCTGCTTATAAAAGTCTTGATGAACCTGGTCGAAGGTACTTATGATTTTTGTTGATTATGTGGGTACCATGGATTTAACATATATGTTCTTTGCCATTTGGGGTATCTCTTATATAAAGACTTCATGTCTAGGTTATGATTTTACTGGACTTATTTTGATTTTGAGGTTGGTCTATTCTCTTAGATTTCTTGTACCAAAAATCATAAAACTGGTTGTTTGACAACCTAGTTGCTAACTTTCTATTGAGGAGGATGGGACTTCACTTGTGTTATGTGGATGGAAGAAATGCTGAAGCAAAAACTAGAGGATTGTATTGGAGCTCGCTTCGCTCTTGTACTCTTGTTCATATATGTTTTGTCGAGGCAATAGGGACTGTCGATCTATGTCACTACTGAGTAGGTGTGCTTGAGCGGTGCTCTGGCCCAACGCCTTGGACTCCCCGTGCTTTGACTTTCTTCATTTGGTGCTTTGGCATGCCTCTACGACACTGAGTGTGTTAGTGGGCCAAGCTATCATACTTGGTGATTCATGTGCCTTAGGCTAGGCGCATAACTCCAATAGTTTGTTTAGTAGATGTCATGGCACCCTGAGGGCATGCCATGCGGAGGTCGTATTCCTAAGTTGTGGGTGACGTGGTGTTGGATTGTGTCCCCATCACCTGGAGTTGCCCCATTTGTGCTGGTTATAAGGCTTCAGAATGTGGGCTAGGCTTTTCAATTTGGTATCAGAGCTTGGTTGGGCTTGTGACTGGTGTGTCGTTTGTCTGGCTACTGTATATTGTGGTTCAGGAGGTGTATTGGAATGTATCCCACATCGTCTGGAGTTGCCCCCATTTGTGTTGTTTATAAAGCTCTAGTTTCCCTTTTCTTAACACCTGGATTTTAAAGAAAAGTGTGGGCTAGACTTTTTAATTCGTGGTTCCCATGGGGCCTACCGCATACTGGGGGTTGTTAAGTCACCTACGCTACCATATCCGTATTTTATGCTGTTAAAATCCACCCACTACACCACTACCACCTCACCTACTCCACTAAACCTAACCCACTACACCACTATCACCTCCACTTCACCTTCTCCACTAAACCTAACCCACTACACCATTACCACCTCCACTTCACCTACTCCACCTACCACCTACTACCACCTACTCTTCTATATATAGGAATCATTGTAACATATCAATATAAATCAATCAATAATACATCAATTTTAACATGGTATCAGAGCAGGTTTAGAACCTAGCATTTTTGCTTCACCGGCGGGCGGCAACTTCGCCTTGGCCGCCCGCCGGACCTCAACCTAGTCCGCTAGAATTTTCTACACATACCTTGAAATTTCTTTGAGTCCACCACCACTGCCCCTCCTCTCACTGTTGTCCTCCCATACACCACCGTCTCGGTCGTCTTCATTCACCCCCACATGTCCAAACCAGCCGCTGACTGTCCTCATCTCCCTCAGGCAGGTCCTCAGCATCACTTTCCTTATCATTTTCTTCCTGATCCTTCCCGCCAGAAACATCATCAGCAGCTCCTTCCTGAGGCTTTGAACTCCCTTCTAGTTCAACATTACCAGAAACAGAAGCCGAAGATGATTCACCAATTACTGCATTTTTAACAGATCCATCTTTATCAGAGAATTGTTGAGATTCCAGTTTAATGCAGCTTGCTTCTTCAAGTTCCACTGCTGTTGGTGCCAATGTCTCAGCACGAAGAACCGCATCTTCAATCTTCTTTCTTAAAGAGAACATACCCAGTTCTTTGTAGACCTTGTTCTTGTCCTCCATAGGCTGAGAAGCTCGAATTGTTGCAGATTGAAATGGGCAAGCATTGAATTTGACACTTCTTGAAGCTTTCCATTTTGGGGTGAATGAAGCATTTGAATCAACTGTCCATACAGATACTGATTCAGCAGCTATTGTAGCCATGGAAGAGCAACCGAGTCACTCTTCTCTTCGAAGCTCGACGGTGTTTCGGCCTGCAACTCCGCCAATCTGCTTTTCAATTTTTCATTTTTATTTTTCAAATACACAACCAAGAGGGCGTGCAGTGGCCAGGAACACAGAAATAGAGAGAGACTCTGCTATGCTAGGGTGCACAACTCAAAATACGAAAATGCATTTAATCTCTGCCAACTCAAAATAGGAAAATGCATTTATTCTCTCACCTTCTCTCCACTTTATCACGTGAGTTTTGTCCCCTCTTTTCGTTTCTTTTTATTTTACTACCCACTCTTCTTTTTATTTTATATATATATGTTTATCATACTATATTACTTACACCTCCACTATGTCAACTTTTGCCCCGACTATATCAACTTTTCTCTAACATTCCTCTCTTTCATGGATACACACCAAAAAAAAAAAAAAAAAAAAAAAAAAACCACCGCCCAAAATTTTTTTTTTTTTCTTATCAAAGCTTAATTGGTGCTCTTGATTCGCCCTGTTCCCCACTCCTACTTTTCTTATTTTTTATTCATCATTATATATTCATCATCACCATGCTCAAAAAAAAAAAAAAAAAAAAATTTACAAATTTTTCACAACAACCCATATTTTATTCATCTCAGGGATCAACCCCGATCACAATTTTACACACACACACAAAAAAAAAAAAAAAAAAAAAAAAACCACAAAACACAAACAAACAAAAACCCAAACAACCACACCCACAGTGGGATTTTTCTTCTCTACTCTGCCGCCGGTCTCTTCTTCTTGCCTCCGTCCTGGACGGCCCTTGCCGGTGTTGCCTCCGTGTTTCCCACTCCACTGGGCATGATCACTACTCCCTGCTCCTCCACTGCAGCATATGGCGGCCCTCCAAATCGGAACATCACGGTGGCCTTCCGCTTCAGCTCATTGTTTTCCGCCTTTAGCACACTTATCTCTGCTCGCGCATCCTTATACATGCGTTGGAGCAGAGTGTTAAAATTGTAGTATTATTGATTGATTGTATATATTACAAGATTGATATTGTTGATATTACAAGGCTTCCTATTATGTAGGAGAGGATTTGGGAGTAGGTGAGTGTGTGTGGTAGGTGTAGGAAAGTAGGTGAAGTAGGTGAGTGTGTGTGGTAGTGGAGGTGGTAGGTGGAGTGGGTTATGGTAAATTCTAACAGCCCCCCGCAAACTCAAGGAGGATAGAAACTAACCAACTTGAGTTTGAAGAGAGGAACAAAACAAGAAAATACATAAAAATAAAAAAGGATAGGAGACACTGTATGGTGGTGTCATAACGGTGTAGAGGACACTGTATGGGGGTGTCAGACCGATGTAGAAGACAGTTTATGGGGTCATGTCGGACCGTTGTAGAAGACAGTTTATCGGGTCATGTCGGACCGTTGTAGAAGACAGTTTATGGGGTCATGTCGGACCGTTGTAGCAGACAATATTGTGACAGTTGTTGGGACAGTTTACGGAGTCTTGCTGGACCCTTATAGAAACTAACCGGAATCAATGTCGGGACAGTTTACAGAGTCTTGTCGGACCCTTGTAGAAACTAACCGGAATCAATGTCGGGACAGTTTACAGAGTCTTGTCGGACCCATGAAGGAGCTAACCGGAATCAATGTCGGGACAGTTTACAGAGTCTTGTCGGACCCATAAAGGAGCTAACCGGAATCAATGTCGGGACAGTTTACAGAGTCTTGTCGGACCCATAAAGGAACTAACCGAAATTAATGTCGGGACAGTTTACAGAGTCTTGTCGGACCCTTAAAAAATGTACCCTCAAAAGGTGTGCCCAATTTTTCAAAAAGCGTGCCATCAAAAGGCGTGCCCAATCCATAAAAAGGCGTGCCGGACATGATGATGGCGAGGCACGTGAGCGCCTTGGCTGGCGCGCCCGTTTGTCGTCGAGCGTCGAGCGGCGCATGATGCGCGTGTCTGCCGCTTCGTCAGGGTCTTTATAAATCGAAGCGGGGGCTGAGGCTGGGAAGCATAACAAACCAGTCTGAAACCTCTGAACCTTTGCAGTCTGAAACATTCTGTAAACACTCTGTAACCAACCCGTCTCTGAAACACTCAGCAACATGGCCTCTTCTTCCCGTCCAGCTACCCAAAACATGGCCTCCTCGTCCCGTGGTCTGCTCACGCTCTTTCCAGAACTGAACGAGCCCACAAGAGAAGTAACTGGTGCGGTGGCCAGTGAACCTCAACCAAACACCTCTGTGTTTGCTCCGTTGAACTTTCCGATGCGGTCGGTGGAGCAAAAAATGGCAGTGCAAACGGACATTGAAGCCAATCAGTATACTTTGAAGTCCTGTGTGGAGACGATGACGGCAGTCACAAACTTGTCGCACCGGCTGCAGAGCAGGACAAATGAGGTGCAGCATTTAAACGCCCAACTGGCTCTGCTCCAACGCATGTATAAGGATGCGCGAGCAGAGATAAGTGTGCTGAAAGCAGAAAATAAGGAACTGAAGCGGAAGGCCACCGTGATGTTCCGATTTGGAGGGCCGCCATATGCTGCAGTGGAGGAGCAGGCAGGAGGCAACTTGCTTGGTGGCCTAGGAAGTACGGAGGCAATACCGTCAAGGGCCGCTCAGGACGGAGGCAAGAAGAAGAGACCTGCAGCAGAGTAGAGAAGAAAAATCCCGCTGTGGGTGTGGTTGTTTTTTTTTTTTTTTTTTTTTTGTGTAAAATGGTGATCGGGGTGAGACCCGATATGAATAAAATGAGTTTGCAGTTGTCTTCTTCCTCTTTGTTTTTTTTTTTTTTTTTTTTTTTAAATAAAATAAATAAATAAATAAAATAAAATAAAAGAAAGAAAGTGGAGCAACGGGTGAGGTGCAAAAGGTGATGATAATGTTTTGTGAGTGGAGAATAAAGAAAAGAAAAGAAAGGGGTTGTGTGGTGTGGGTGGTGGAACCAAAGCTGGGCCGAGTAGCAACTTAACAGAAGGAATAATAATACTTATCTAAAAAAAAAAAAAAACCTTAATAACTAGGAAATGATCTGATCCACGAGGCCTGTTCCAAAAAAGGGTACTTTGCAGCAAGCATGTTCACATGATCCCTCGGGAAGATTGAGAGTCGTCTTCTATTATGTGAGCCAGGCACATACAGAGCCATCTGCAGCTGGCGTGTACTGTATGGCAGATAGAATAAGTGAGCCTTGTCAGGGTCCCTGGTGACGAATTGCTTGTTTTCCTCCATTAACTTCATAAACCATCCTTCAGATGAATAAATTCCTTGGAGATTGGTTTAAATAAAATAAAAAAATAAAAAGAAGAAGAGAGACAGCCGCTGCTGCCCTTATTATTTATTTATTTATTTATCATGGCCTTGAAGAGAGAGAGCTCGAGGATGTTGGAAACACCAATGAGGTTTCAGAGGGTGATGCTTTTAGCATAAGAGCCAGCAACGGACCTCGCGGATGTGGACGGAGAACGCTGAAGAGACGATGCCGAAGAAGATGCCGAAGAAGATGTGCGTGAACAGCAAAGCCGAGGAGGCGAGGGCACGGAAGACAGCCAGCGAAGTCGAACGCAAAGATCGCGATGCTCCGTTGCTGGAGATAAAGAAGACCAGTACTGGCGCGAAGCCGAGGGCTCGAAGTCGCGCGCCGCCAAGAAGCGGGAGGAGGAGAAGGAGAAACGCACCGAGGCAGCCGCTCGCAAAGCAGAGGCGCGCCGGATCGCCGAACAGGAGGAGAAGGAGCTCGAGAAAGCTAGACGCAAGCCCAATAAGAAAGCGAACAGAGTGTTGATTCCAGTGCCTAAAGTCACCGAGTCGGAGCTCCAGCGGCAGAGGGAGGCGGAGCAAGCGCAGATTTTGAAGATAGCGGAGGTCCTAAGGTGGGTGATGAATATGACAGCGATAGTGAAGGTATGTGTAGAGGTCCGGCGGGCGGCCAAGGCGAGGCTGCCACCCGCCGGTGAAGCAGAATTATTAGATTCTAAACTTGCTCTGATACCATGTTAAAATTGTAGTATTATTGATTGATTGTATATATTACAAGATTGATATTGTTGATATTACAAGGCTTCCTATTATATAGGAGAGGATTTGGGAGTAGGTGAGTGTGTGTGGTAGGTGTAGGAAAGTAGGTGAAGTAGGTGAGTGTGTGTGGTAGTGGAGGTGGTAGGTGGAGTGGGTTATGGTAAATTCTAACACAGAGCCAGTTGGGCGTTTAACTGCTGCACCTCATTTGTCCTACTCTGCAGCCGGTGCGACAAGTTTGTGACCGCAGTCATGGTTTCCACACATGACTTCAGAGTATACTGATTGGCCTCAATATCAGTTTGCACCGCCATTTTTTGCTCCACCGACCGCATCGGAAAGTTCAACGGAGCAAAACCAGAGGTGTTTGGTTGAGGTTCACTGGCCACCGCACCAGTTATTTCTCTTGTGGACTCGTTCAGTTCTGGAAAGAGCGTGAGCAGACCACAGGAAGAGGAGGCCATGTTCTGGGTAGCTGGACGGGAAGAAGAGGCCATGTTGCTGAGTGTTTCAGAGACGGGTTGGTTACAGAGTATTACAGAGTTTCTCTCTCAGCAAAGGAAGAGTTTTTCAGAGGTTTCTCTCAGTTTTTCTGTCTCAGCTTCTGCCTCAGCCTCAGCCTCCGTCTTGGTTAAATAGCCGAGGCAGCCACGCGTATCGCGCGCCACTTGACGCCAGACGACAAACGGGCGCGCCAGCCAAGGCACTCACGTGCCTCGCCATCATGTCCGGCACATCTTTTTATGACTTGGGCTCGCTTTTTGATGGCACGACTTTTTATGGATTGGGCACGCCTTTTGATGGCACGCCTTTTGAAAAATTGGGCACACCTTTTGAGGGTGCGACTTTTTAGGGGTCCGACAAGACTCTGTAAACTGTCCCGACATTGATTCCGGTTAGCTCCTTCATGGGTCCGACAAGACTCTGTAAACTGTCCCGACATTGATTCCGGTTAGTTTCTACATGGGTCCGACAAGACTCTGTAAACTGTCCCGACATTGATTCCGGTTAGTTTCTACAAGGGTCCAGCAAGACTCTGTAAACTGTCACAACAACTGTCACAACATTGTCTGCTACAACGGTCCGACATGACCCCATAAACTGTCTTCTACATCGGTCTGACACCGCCATCCAGTGTCCTCTACACCGTTATGACACCACCATACAATGTCCTCTACAACGTTATGACACCACCATCCAGTGTCTTCACCAATGGTCTGACACGACCATACAGTGTCTCCTATCCTCTTTTATTTTTATGTATTTTCTTGTTTTGTTACTCTCTCCAAACTCAAGTTGGTTAGTTCCTATCCCCCTTGAGTTTGCGGGGGGCTGTTAAAATCCACCCACTACACCACTACCACCTCACCTACTCCACTAAACCTAACCCACTACACCACTATCACCTCCACTTCACCTACTCCACTAAACCTAACCCACTACACCACTACCACCTCCACTTCACCTACTCCATCTACCACCTACTACCACCTACTCTTCTATATATAGGAATCATTGTAACATATCAATATAAATCAATCAATAATACATCAATTTTAACATATGCCCTTAAAGATAGTAATGCATATGCCATTTTATTTTATTTTTTGATAACTCAGTATCTGGCCTATTGGATCGACTAACCTGGGGGACTAATCCCACTGCCCACTTGCAGGGGTCCCAATTAAAGCCAGGGAAAAGCCCTGTATGGATTAGTCCCAAGAAATTGTTTGCACTTAGGAGGTTTTGAACTTGAGACCTTGGAGGGAGCACACCCCCAAGCCCCAAGCCTTGACCACCAGGCCAACCCTTTGAGGTTGCATATGCCATTTTATTTGAATTTTTTTAACAAGTCTACCAAGGGCTTTGTGTTAAGGTGCCTTTATTGCTTTGAAATTATCTTTAAAAAAAAACTGCGAGTTAAGTTCTTTGTTCATCATATCTATGCAGTTGTATAGTATTTTGGTTCATTGCCATGATTGCCTTCGTCTCTATTGGTCTTGCTCTTGATGCTACAATTGTGGTCTTTGTTAATTTTTTCTTTTTATCAAATTTATTTATCATTATTTTTTTGGGTCAAGATTTTGGGTGGCTGTAAGGTTTCAACAACTATATTTCTCCCGAAGATTTGGTAGATCTGCACCGGTGGGAGAGTTGGTTGTTGACTCAGGGCTGTTTGCTTGGGCTTTTCACTCTGATTGTCAAGACAATTTGTTCAGTTCACTTCTACCAAATGAACCATCTTGGCAAGAAATGCAGAATATGGGAGTCGGATTTTGGTATATAAATGCAACGCAATTGCGCTTAAAGGTAATGTTTGGAGCTACTTTGTTTAATCTCTTTTTTCCTACATGAAATTTCTTGTTGCTTTTGTAATATTACTTAGTTATATTTTTGACAAAACCCAATCTATTAAGGTGATTTAAAGCATTTTGGGTGTGCTTTTTCTGTTTATGTTATCAATTGTGTTTTTCTGCTGTCTGCTGTTTAGTTGAAAATGAGAAATTGAAGACGAGCATTGAATTTCTGTTGAGCTTTTACGGAAAGCAATAATGCATGTTTTTCATGAATTTTAATTGCAAATGGAGAGAATGCTTTTGCTTGTTCTCTTCTTTTCTTTTGTTTTACCACTTCATTTCCCTTTGTGAAGGATAAAGAGATATACTGAGGCGTTCCATTGTAATTGTTAACCTGTGTTAAGGTTTTTAATTGAGCACTTCAAGGGTCCATTTTCTATTGCTACCAACAGCATTATAGTATCTAAGTAGCATTAATTTGGTGGATGTAGTAAGAATATGTTTAATATCTGTTGTATCACCATGTATACTTTCTATATTTTTCTTACATTACTGGAGTACATCATATATATATATATATATACACATATATTAACTGCACTCTTGTTAAGCTTTGGTTTGTGTTTGCTAAGTTAGCGGTTGTCTTTTATAACATGTTTCATATTATGAGAAATTTGTTAGGTCTATCATGTATGCATGCAAATTTATGTTATATATACACAAGCACATGGATAAATTTATACATATCTCATTTGTATTTTGTTTGGCTGTTCATGCCATCAAATTTATCATTCTTATCATTTTCCACAGCTGTTTCTAAAGGAATGGTTTTTAATTTAAGTTCTATTTCATACAGCTTCTCCCTGACTCTGATAAGGTTGTTATATTGTAGATGGAGAAGCTAGCTAGACAACAGTATTTGAAAAGTAAGGATCCTAAAGCCTGTGCACTTTTATATATAGCATTAAACAGGCTTCAAGTTTTGTCTAGTCTCTTTAAAATTAGCAAAGATGAGAAGGACAAGCCGTTGGTGGGATTCCTTTCACGCAATTTCCAGGTATCTTCTTGATTTATGGATATTGAGTAATTGGTCCACATGTTGCAGTCTTGAATAATTTCTTTGAAATTTACTTTTATTTTCTAATGTGCATGAATTCTTTAATGTTTCTGAGGATAATAAGTCATCGATCCTTCTTTTGGTACATTGGATAAACAATTGGGAGCCAAAAATGTTTATTTTCCTCCTTAATTAATCTTAATCAACTTTTGTCTTCTCCTGTCAGAGTCAAACTGCAAACTAAGGCTTACCCCACATAAAATTACATTTAATTTCGTCAAGTTTGTGGCTTGCATTTTGCTTCTTGTGCATAGGATGCTGTTGACTGCTGGCATTTCATAAAATGGATTGAATTTTTTTTCTGTTGTATCCAATGAGCACTCACATGGACTCACTCTTACAGGAGGATAAAAATAAAGCAGCTGCTTTAAAGAATGCTTATGTTTTAATGGGAAGACATCAGCTGGAGCTGGCTGTTGCTTTCTTTTTGCTTGGAGGTGATACCTCTTCTGCTGTTAATGTCTGTGCAAAAAACCTTGGGGATGAGCAGCTTGCTCTTGTAATTTGTCGCCTTGTTGAGGGATATGGTGGGCCATTAGAGCGTCATCTTATATCAAAGTTTCTGCTTCCATCTGCAATTGAAAAAGGCGACTCCTGGCTGGCAAGCTTTCTAGAGGTGCTAAATTAAGTATTCAAGTTTGTTCATAAAAAAAGGGGTTCAGGACTATGGCTTCATTTATGATATTTCATTATTTTTTGGTGTGTAATAATTCTTGTTAAATCTCATCTGTTTTGCAGTGGATGTTGGGGAATTATGCACAATCCTTTCTGAGCATGCTTGGTATTCAAAAGGATTCTCCTATCAATAACTTGGCCCTGTTTTCCAATCATACTTCTTTTTTGGATCCAAGCATTGGTCAATACTGCCTAATGCTGGCAAACAAGAACAGAATGAAGAATGCTGTAGGAGAGCATAATGCAGCAGTCCTGGGAAGGTGGGCAGTTTTGATGAGTTCTACTGCTCTTAACAGATCTGGCATGCCTGTAAGTTCATCTAAATGTATATTCTTGTTATCTGGTTTATGGCATGGTATTAGCTGTTTTTGTTGAGTTTACTTTTTTAAAGTTTTCATTTCTTTTTTGATATTGACAACCCACCTTCTTAAGCCAGTTTTTATTTATTCATTTGGATCACTTGTATGACTCATAAGCTAAGCAAGCTGTTGAAATTATGAAACACTTTGTAATATTCAAATGCACAGTTGTCATTGTTGTGTGTGAGTCTGTACATAATTACCCTGATCTTTTTTGATGATTTTTATTTATTTTTATTTTTTTAATATCTTCTGATAGGGGTCAAATCATTTGGCCCTTAGATTGGATATTCTTGTTTTATTGAGAAGTTGAGATATTCAAAATATTTTTTAGTTGTTTGAACCTTACCAAACTTTGTACCTTTGTTGTGTTTCCTAATTAATACTAAAGAGTGCCTAATTAGATGTGTTTTTGTTATGAAATTTTTTTCAATTGGAGTATAAAATAGAAAACCTATGTTACATTCTCACATGAGAGTTGGGATTCAAGTTATTGTTCAATTTCGAGGTTTCAGTTCCAGAACAATTTCCACTTGTCTCATATATATGTTGGGAGTCTTCTGACTGATTTGGGTTAACAGGTGTGCCAGAAGCTAACTCAGCCTGATTTCAACCTTTGCACAAAAATGAATAAACTGAGCTGTATCATTATTCATCAGTTACCCTTTTCATCTAGTGACTCGATGGACAGGTTATTCCCTAATAGGTCCTGATTTCATTTTTCAAGGAGTTGATAGCTAAAGCCTAGGAATTAGGTTTGATGTTTAAAGTGAAGTTTGAAGGTGAAATATAAAGTTGAGTGTAAGTGAATAACCTTCTATTTCTGAGGTACGAGGAATACAAATACAGAAAGATACCTCACAGTGCATTAGCTGCATGACAGTACATAGTACAAGAATAATATGTGAGAGATGAATGAAACAGTTGTGTCTGTCTGTAGAAATGGCCTGAGAGTTGAAGCTCTCTGACAGATTTAATATGCATGAGGGGAGTTCATGGCTCTCTTCAACATATCCACTATTTTGCTTCCTTTCGCACTCAGCCCATTTGTTTTCTAACTTATTATTTGGAATCAACAGGGATCTCTATCTTCAAATGTGATATTGTTAGAATTTACCATCACCTACCACCACTACCACCTCACCTACTCCACTAAACCTAACCCACTACACCACTACCACCTCACCTACTCCACTAAACCTAACCCACTACTCCACTATCACCATCCACTACACACCATCCACTACACCTACATCTATATAAGGAACCATTTGTAATAGACAGAAAATAACTACAACAAACATTATATCAATCAATAATACATCATTCATTCTCTATACAATTCTCTTTATACATTGATTCCTTCATGGTATCAGAGCGGGTTTAGAACCTAATATTTTCGCTTCCCCGGCGGGCGGCAACCTCACCTTAGCCGCCCGCCGGACCTCAGCCTAGTCCGCTAGAATTTTCTACACATACCTTGAAATTTCTTCGAGTCCACCACCTTCACAACCAACTCCTTCTGAAACTGCATAGCAGACGAATTGGGCTCTGCCGAAGCACCCATTGGGAAGAAAGACTTGATGGTGTCGACAATGGCATCGGAGTCCATCGATGGCGGCAAGAAGCTCGAGTTGTTTTCGTTTTCATCGTTACCCATCTACTGATCCTGAATCTCACATCTCGCAACGACAGTGTCTTCAGTACCCATCAAAGCATTTATCTCTCTCCTAGAAGAAGAAGAAGAAGACCCACCAAGTTGTTGTTGTTGTTGCTGCCCCTGTGGCTCTTGATTTTGCCCAAAACTTGCATTTGTTGAAGCCACAGATCCACATGCCTACATAGGTACTCATTCACCTCACACCATTATAATATATTATAATATATTATACAACGCAATACCACCTCAAACAAATCACCGTGGGAACACCATAGTTTGCTCTCACGTGGGAACTTTTCAAAAACAAAACCAGCACACAAGTTTTCATATACCACCAAGGATGTTTGCATTAAAAAAAAAAAAAAAACAGCTGGCTCTGATTTGCACCTCAATACTCTTACTTTTCCTCGTGGGCTTGTTCCCACCACACTATTATACTATATTCTATTATTATTATTATTATTAAAAAAAAAAAAAAAAAAAAAACATTGCAGGTTTTTCACAAAACCGTGGGTCACGAAACCTTGTTTTCATTATCTTTTCTTTGCGCACACAAAAAAAAAAAAAAAAAAAAGAAGAAGACGAACTGCACACCAAACCATATTTTATTCATCTCAGGGATCCACCCCGATCACCATTTTACACCAAAAAAAAAAAAAAAAAAAAAAAAAAAACAACAACAACAACAACAACACAAATCGAAACAGTGGGATTTTTCTTCTCTACTCTGCCGCCGGTCTCTTCTTCTTGCCTCCGTCCTGGGTGGCCCTTGACAGTGTTACTTCCGTGTTTCCTTGTCCACCGAGCACGTTCACTCCCCCATACTCCTCCACTGCAGCATATGGTGGACCTCCAAATCGAAACATCACGGTGGCCTTCCGCTTCAGCTCCTTGTTTTCTGCCCTTAGCACGCTTATCTCTGCTCGCGCATCCTTATATATGCGTTGGAGCAGAGCCAGCTGGGCGTTTAAATGCTGCACCTCATTTGTCCTACTCTGCAGCCGGTTCGACAAATTTGTGACCGCCGTCATGGTTTCCACGCATGACTTCAGAGTATACTGATTAGCCTCAATATCAGTTTGCACCGCCATTTTTTGCTCCACCGACCGCATCGGAAAGTTCAATGGAGCAAAACCCGAGGTGTTTGGTTGAGGTTCACTGGCCACCGCACCAGTTATTTCTCCTGTGGGCTCGTTCAGTTCTGGAAAGAGAGTGAGCAGGTTCTGGGTAGCTGGACGGGAAGAAGAGGCCATGTTTTGGGTTGCTAAGTGTTTCCGAGCAGGGTTTACAGAGTATTTCAGACTGCCAAAATTCAGAGGTTTCAAACTGGTTTGCACAGCCTCTGCCTTCGTCTTGGTTATATAGCCAAGGCAGCCACGCGCATCGCGCGCCTCTTGACGCCCGACAAACTGGCACGCCTTTTCATGGCACATCTTTTGATAAAGTGGACACGCCTTTTGATGGCACGCCTTTTGACAAAATTGGGCACACCTTTTGAGGGTGCCACTTTTACAAGGGTCCGACAAGACTCTGTAAACTGTCCCGACATTGATTCCGGTTAGTTTCTACCAGGGTCCGACAAGACTCTGTAAACTGTCCCGACATAGATTCCGGTTAGTTTCTACAAGGGTCCGACAAGACTCTGTAAACTGTCCCGACATAGATTCCGGTTAGTTTCTACAAGGGTCCGACAAGACTCTGTAAACTGTCCCGACATTGATAGACTCCGTAAACTGTCACAACAACTGTCACAACATTGTCTTCTACAACGGTCCGACATGACCCCATAAACTGTCTTCTACAACGGTCCGACATGACCCCATAAACTGTCTTCTGCATCGGTCTGACACCGCCATCCAGTGTCCTCTACACCGTTATGACACCCCCATACAGTGTCCTCTACAACGTTATGACACCACCATACAGTGTCCTCTACAACGTTATGACACCACCATACAGTGTCTTCACCAACGGTCTGACACGACCATACAGTGTCTCCTATCATTTTTTTTTTTTTATGTATTTTCTTGTTTTGTTCCTCTCTTCAAACTCAAGTTGGTTAGTTTCTATCCTCCTTGAGTTTCCGGGGGGCTGTTAGAATTTACCATCACCTACCACCACTACCACCTCACCTACTCCACTAAACCTAACCCACTACACCACTACCACCTCACCTACTCCACTAAACCTAACCCACTACTCCACTATCACCATCCACTACACACCATCCACTACACCTACATCTATATAAGGAACCATTTGTAATAGACAGAAAATAACTACAACAAACATTATATCAATCAATAATACATCATTCATTCTCTATACAATTCTCTTTATACATTGATTCCTTCAGATATCCCACCTTTCTTTGTCTTTCCCTGCTTTCATTTTCTATCCAGGTCCAGCAAATTGTTTTTCCAGTTCCATCTTTCTTGTTTTTGTTATTTTCTAAAGTTCGTGCTAGTACATGCCATGACAATGAACTCTTTAATGGCAAGATTCAAGTCTTGTTCTGTGATTGTTGAGACTCTACCCATGTATCAGGAAGAAAGGTGAGGATATTGTTGTCCATGTCTAATCTATCCCTTGCAAATATCTCTAATTCTTCCTTCTTTTTTTAACACCAACGAAAACACTTATCATGAAATTTTCCATTGCAAGTATAGTTTCTAAATGTTGGCAAATTTAGAATATGCATTTGGGAAGATTCAAATAATCTTGGAAAATAGTGTATGTTATGCACACTGTAGACTCAGGTACCTTAGCTGACTGTGTATGGGAAAAGGTTGGGTGGCAAACTTTCTCATATACTTGTAAACACACTCTCAAACAATTGCTGTTTGTATAATTTGTAGAGCTAGATTTATTCTCACAGAATGTGAATTCATATTAGATATAGTATATCATAATATGTAACAAGACAATAACTCCTGTTTGAGCATGATTCATAAATTTTCTACGGATGTTTCATATTTGTTGAATATGCATGTTGCAAGTAATGGAACTACATAATCATTGAAGAAATTATGACGAATGGGGATTTTCAGATATTTAATTCCTTTTTCTTTTCTTTTATTTTTTTCTTTTCTGGAAGTTCTTTGAGTGTGTGTGTGTGTGTGATATCACGTATCTATTTTGCATAATTTCATGCCCAGGTAGGCATATTGAACTGATCCATTTTGGATGCATTTTAAGATTGAAGCTCTGGAGTGCCTTTCATCTCCTTTGAACATGCTTGGAGGTTCAGATCAAGGAAGCAGATCAGATATTGGAAAAATTGAAGGCTTAAACAAACTGCTAAAGCCATTCCCATATAATTCCTCAAGTAACTGGATATCAGATGATGTGGCTTTTCATATGGAGACACATGCTAAATTAGATTTAGCAATGCGGTACATTTCAAAATTGTTAAGAGAGCATCCAAGCTGGCCAGGTACCAACATGGCACCTACAGAAGCATGTAAATCCTCCAAGTATGAGACTCAACAGTTCAAGATATTACTTGAAAATTTTCAACACAAATTAATGGCAGGGCTTGCATATTTTGAGCAGAAGTTCTGTTTGATTCCTCTCCATTTAATTAACATGGTATGTAGTTTATTGACCCATGCATACACATCTCATTATCTCATCTGTTTTGATGCATGCCCACTTTCTTCCAGGTGAGATTGATATGTTCTGTTTTCTCATCCTACAGATTGTTACTTCCCTGTCAAATAATGGATTACTCTTTATCGGATACCATATATTGCATGGCTATGCTTCTCAATATTCCTCACAAGATAAGAGGGCTGAATATGACAGTTTTCTCTTATATCCTATCAAGCCCAAGCTACTTGTGAAGGCTACTGAAGAAATGTCCTGTTTGTTTTCGAGATATATTGTTGCCTGTTCTATAACTTGCTCTCTGCCAAAATCACGTTCCACCAATAGTAATGTTGCTGGTGAAAATGGATTCGACTGGTCGGCTGCTTGGCAATTTTACATGCAAGGTCTCCTATGGTCATTGTGGAGGTTGAGAGCCACATTGAAGTTGTTCCCTGATTCTTGTGTTGAAGACTTCATCAGGATACCTTCTACCATTCTTGATTTATCTGAATATTGTGTATATTTTGCATCAGCTTGGCTTCAAAGGAATTATAAAGGTCTTATTCTGATTATGAAACCCCTTTTGCTCTCATGTATAAATGGGCATGCTTATGAAATCACCATGGCAGATTTGAAGAAGCTCCTTCATGAGAATGAAGAGTTGTTTTCTCACAATACATTGATTGATAATACGAGAAGTGCTGTTCAGTTCACAGAAGCAGCACAACCTGATCAAGACGAGGTCATAATATCTTCACTACCAGAAGATGTAAGATGGCAAATCATTGGGGCTGCTTCGTGGGGACACATGTCCGCTTATCTAAAACATCAGATGAATTCACTATCTCAGAATCTTGAAGACAGTTATTCTTTTGGTCCCTTTTATAGACTTTCCTCCATGTCTAATCCTGACATTTCTGAATCTGATGGAAATAATATGCATAAACAAATGAGGCTGGTCTCTGTGGTTTTGGCTAAGTTACTGAAGACTACGTCTGCGCAAATTTCTTCTTCTTGTACAAAGAAATTTGCATCATTTGTGCTGCAAAAAATGGAGGATGGATCCAATGAACCTATTCTTATGTGGTTAGAAGGGTTTAGTGAGTCACATCAAAAAACCCTTGATAAGCATCTTAGTCAAGATGTTGACAGTCGGGATGTGATGAACACTGAAAATGATTTATCAGCATTTGATATGTTATGGGATTTTTTTGCTGATCCTAAAGTTATACTTGATGGACTTGCACAAGAAAACTTTGAGTGGAAACAGTATATTAAGCCAAAGTCCTCTAAAGAATGGAGTGACATATTTGTGGCAACCACTGGTGAGAATAAAGCTGAGGAAAGTTGTGACCAAGAAAGTAGGGTTGGCAGTATTTTTGCTGGCAGTGGAACTGGATCACCTGTACGGGGCCCATCTCCAGACGGTCATTCTTTTCTAAGTTTTGGACAATCAAATACAATGCTTTCTGAGAAGGTTTTGCCTTTCCAGAACACTAAAGAAGTTTATAAGAGAAATGGAGAACTTTTAGAGGTACTTCTTCTGCTTACCTTCTATTATTTCTTATGTCACTGACATCCTGGCAACCAAATATTCGGAGCTTCATAATGTATTTGATGATTACTAATCCTTCATGAATGAGCAGGCATTGTGTATCAACTCCATTGATCAAAAGCAAGCTGCTCTTGCTAGTAACAGAAAGGTGAGACCCCATCCATAAATTTTTTTCATTCATCTGAATTATTTGATGATGTGGCTGCTTGGTGAAAGATGCTCGTCTTCTTCATCGATTGTCTTTGTTGTACTCTGCTTATCCACATTTGCATTTTGCATGTAATTGAAAGTGTACCGTATGCAAAGAATAACCTTAGGGCTTTCAGCACCTAGTTATCTCTCTCTCTCTCTATATATATATATATATATATGTGACCTTGTGAACTTTAGCCTGATAGACCTACTTGTGAAAACTAAAAACCAAAAAAGTGAAGTGCCTTTCTTAGGAAATAATTGATGCAGGACAAGTATGGAAACTTCGCCTAGTGTTGCCCACAATTGGTTTGTGGTAGGTTTTGGTTATGGAAAGCTTCAAGTCTTTAGAGTTCCTTCTTTTTTGTTGGAAAGTATGTGTGTTATTACCATGGCTATCAAAATCCCGATCCGGATCTTACGATGCTACGATCTTACTATCCATTTGAGTACAATCGATTCAGATCGTGTAAAAAGTTCCTTATAGGTAGGATTTTTCGATCCTGGTAATGGGATCTTATAGGATCGTGGAATTCGAATCCGAATCTGATCCTATCAGATCCAATTTACAAGTCTTGTTTTGTATTGTATGACATGTTTTATTGTAAATTTTATGTTTGTCGTCTAAATACCAATTTATGTGGTCAAAATAAATAATAAAAATTGAGTAGTATTGAATCAAATAGACTAAGAAAAACAAAATAGAAAACAAATATTCAAATATTGCGGTAATTTAAGAAAATTAATTGGTTGGAAAAACAAACTTAGCTTTAGCAGAGTTTAAGGAGGATAAGATGATTGCAACTTTATCCCAATTTTTGGATAGTTTATTTTTGTGACTTGAATTTGCTCCACTAGGGATGCTAACGACAAGCCTTATCATTCAGTTAAGCTGCTCTTTTGAGTTCTTAATCTATTTGTATATCCAACTTTGTTAAATATTTTTTCTTCACTTTTTATGCATTATTGTAGATTGTAAAGTATTTTGTTATAGAATTCTTCTTCTTCACCTTCTTTTTTGATAAAATACAAAACTTTAACCATTGAGTTTTCTATTGTATAATATTATATGTACATTTTACATGGAGTATTATCACGATATCTTTACTTCTTTTCAATAGAATATAGGCTCATTTTGTGTATACTTTTTGAGAAATACTTATTTAAATTAAATTATTATGTAGTTTGTCTTTTTCGGTAGGATCTTACGATCCGATCCTAGAAACACTTCCAGCGATCCAACGTAGGATTCCGATTTTAACAACCTTGGTTATTACAAAAAAAAAAAAAAAAAAAAAAAAAAAACACTAATGATTTAAAATGAAGTTCAAGACACACCATAGGCAAACACCCCCTCTAGAGGGGAAACACATGCATATCCTACAACAGATAAAACCTCTCATAACCTGAGTGGCTAGGCCAACAATACTCCTAAATGCCTAGTCTATAATAATAAAATCTTTCACAGTGATACTAGGCAGCCAATTCCAAAGGAAACAATCTCACACCACGTGAGCACACTAGAGCATGGCCTAACATTGGAACACAAAATCTGGCCAAAAATGGCATGGCCCAAAAACGCACCAGCCCCTAAGGAGCCATAAGCACCCATTCGTGTTATAAATAGTGCACAGTGGGAAACCACCAGCAGAATAATAAACCAAAAAACGGAACATCAAACATGCATCCCTACCAAGCTTAATCTGTGGCCAACTAAAAGAAAAAGGGTAAAAGAAACAGCTGAGACAAAGGAGATAGAACAGGGTGAGTTTGGCTTGGTTTTTAATGTGTAGTCACAAGGTTTAAGGAATTCGCTGAAATTCTTTAAGGAGTTTTGGCGTTGAATTAACAACCGATGGGCAAGGGAAGAGTTATGCTTGATCTAGAAGAGTTTTGAGGCTGAAATTGTGGCTGTGTATCGTACCCATGAAACAATATTTTGGTGATTTTGTAGAGAGAAGAAGGGCTTATCCTCAAATAAATACAATCACAGGTTCTCTAAAACTCAATGGATAGAAAGGTTCCATGAGTATTTATAGGTTGATGAGTTCTCCTAATTGTACTGACCAACTAGATATTCGAGGCCTATTAAAGACTCCATATAATACCTAGTGACATTGTTCGACTTGTACTATGAGCCATGAACCCATTATGTAGACAATATCTAGCAAAATTTTGAATTACCTAACCACCCGTAACTCTTGCAAGCTAATGAAATTTACATAGTCACTCCAATAAAAAAATGCTTTTATTCATTTTCCACGTTAGCAGGAATACATTGAGTTTAATATTTTAATTTACATAAAGGTAATCTTTCAAAAAGAAAGAATTTGTGAATCGAGTTACAAAATCATGATGCGTGTTGCTCTTCTTGTAATTGTATTGGTGTATGCTGTAAAAGTGTTTCTTAATCCCAATTTCCAATCAGGACAGCATGAAGGTGAAGACTGCCATCTCACCTAGGATACACCAATTTTCTTAAATGAATGAGCACTAGTCACGTGTGCTTCAGGATGTATCAGGGCTTCAATTTGAATAAATTATTGATATTATGCATACATGGAATTGAATTTATTTTCCTTTTCATTTAATGGTTTTCTCGTAATATATCTCAATTTTAAAATCTATATGTTTCCCTTGACATCATATTCTATCTGATTCAGGGGATAATATTCTTTAATTGGGAAGATGAGCTGCCTATCAGAGATCATTCTAATTACATCTGGGCGGAGGCTGATTGGCCACAAAATGGGTGGGCAGGATCTGAATCTACTCCGGTCCCTACATGTGTGTCTCCTGGCGTTGGTCTTGGGAGCAAGAAGGGGACACACCTTGGGTTGGGTGGAGCAACCATTGGTGTAGGTTCTTTGGCAAGACCAGGGAAAGACTTAACAGGTGGTGGAGCATTTGGAATTCCAGGTTATGCTGGTATGGGTGCATCTGGCCTAGGTTGGGGGATTCAAGATGATTTTGAGGAGTTCATTGATCCACCTGCCACTTTGGAAAACATTAATACAAGGGCATTCTCAAGTCACCCTTCTAGGCCTTTCTTCTTGGTTGGATCTAGTAATACACACATATACTTATGGGAGGTATGTAGTGTCGACCAAGAAATCTCATTACTATATACTTTTGCCTCTGGATTTTATTCTTTTCAGATATGCTCTAGTAAACTTTTTCAGAGCAAGAAATTGTTCCAGATTACTCTTGTGAGGGGGGAGTACTATAATTTCACCTCTGTTTTCTGTGAAAAATTCTTCTTGGTTTTGAGTCTCATTCCATGTGGTAATTCTCGTCATAATCATGACCTTCGCAACCTTACCTTAGATGCCAATAATGTGGTCAAAATCATCCATGAATCCAAAATGTAAGAAAGAATGAATTAGCCAATGAATTGATTAACAACCATGCTCAAGTTGCATATTTAATACTCAAGTGTATAGCTGATGGACTCTGAAAATACAGAAACGCCAATTCAAATTCTGTCTTGTATATTGGATATTTGGACTAGTGTTGTTGTATGTCACCGGATGGATTTCACCAATTTTTTCCCATGTCCTACATAGATCCACAATAAATGCCATGTCTACATGTAAGACCCACCATATCTAGAAAATAATGGGACCAGCCTATTTTTTTTAGATATGGTGGGTGCTAAATGTACACATGACGTTTGTTGAGTGAGTCCACGTAAGGGATGAAAAAAATAAGAGTTAACATTTATCTGGTGACAGATATTATATTCCATATTTTATTGTCATTCATATATATATTCAATGAAAGCATGGCAAATAGTTATATGGGAAAGTCATAAAAACATAACTAGTCTTACGTACAAGGCATACTGTTCAAATTTTGAAGTTGCAGTGCATAATTGCAATTTTTTTTTTTTTTTTTTTTTTTTTGAATTGGTACTGGTGTCTCTCATATGAACTGATAGAGCAGCTAACAAAGACTGTAACAAGTGCAGTTCGGTAAGGACAAAGCTACTGCAACATACGGAGTGCTTCCTGCTGCAAATGTACCTCCGCCATATGCTCTTGCATCAATATCAGCTGTGCATTTTGATAACTGTGGACACAGATTTGCGACTGGTGCATTAGATGGAACTGTATGCACATGGCAGCTTGAGGTGGGAGGAAGGAGCAACATCCGTCCAACAGAATCATCTCTATGCTTTAACAACCATGCATCGTATGTACATTTTCTGAACTAACTTAAATATGCAATTTTGGTTTCTGTTTTGTTCTATGGAAAAATTTTATGCACAATTCATTAGGTGCAGATGTTGTAAGTGGCCAATAAAAGCACGTCACAAGTGTGTCATATCTGCAAGTCAAAGTGAACATTTGTGGGGCCCAGCATTAAAGCTTAGATTTATGAGTGGGAAAGATGAACGCACAACTTGCTCTTATTAGACACTTGCAGCACTTGCACCTAAAGAACCCTTCCCAAGTTCTTTCCTTGTTCCATTCATGCTTTGTTGATTCTAAAATCCTTTTAAAATATATGTTTTGGAGTCGACTGCGCCACCAGGGATGCTAACGGCAAGCCTTACCGTTGAGCCAAGTCGTCCTTTCAGCTGAAGAAATTTTATAGTTATGCTTTTTTGTCAGCTGCGATTTGAGAGTTTGCTGAAGAAGAAATTGCTTTCTATAAATTTGAGTGGTTTTCTTTTTAATCGCCTACCTTTATGGTCCCTTCTATGTGTGTGTTATGAATGGCTTGATGGTAGTTGTAAAACATGAGTCCAGCGGAAGTCTAGTGGTGCTATTCGTGCTATTTCCTTTTGGTTTTATTCCTCTATTTCTGGACCATCCAGTTAGATATCTGTCTCCTCTTTTTATATTCTGGACATTATCCATTGAAATTGGTTTAAAACGTGACTGTTATATGGATAGTTTTATCTTCTAAAGAGTATTCCTTCAAAACACGTTACATAAAATGAAATAGCACATAAATTGTGCTGTTAATGTGTTGTATATATGGACAGCAATCTGGGGTCTCCATTCACATTCTGTATTGGTTTAGATAAATGTCCTCTATTCATAGGTTTATATCAGAGTGATACTACCGTGTCATATTTGTACTTCTTGTTGCAGGGATGTCACTTATGTTACTGCCAGTGGATCAATAATTGCTGCTGCTGGGTATAGTTCCAATGGTGTCAATGTGGTTATATGGGATACACTTGCTCCACCCACAACCTCTCGAGCTTCTATAATGTGCCATGAAGGTTTGTTTATATCTCTATAAACTGTTAATTGCATTTTATTATATTGCTTGTATTATTTTCCCGCCTCAAAGTTACATGGGATCTGACAATGAAGTCAGTTACAACTGTCGATGGAAGCTGTACTTTTTTTCTTTTAATGTTGTCAGAAGCCTGGAACCAAAGCGCTGGTTATGTTAGTATTGGTAAAGCATTTGTTAGTTTGAGGAGGAACTGATAATTTGTTGGTGATGACATAATTACTAAAGGAAAATAAAAAAAGAAAATTCGATGTGGTTTTTGGAGTTGGATGTCGTGTAGATGTCTTATCAAATGAATGAAAATCTGGACTAGGTTATGCATGCTAAAAAAAAGGAACTTGGTTGGGATTAAAAGAATTGTAAGCTAAGTTAAATGTGTATTATCTTCTTCTTTCTTTTCTTTTTTTCCTTTTATTTTCTCTTGTTGGGGAAATAATTATAACCTCAAAAGAATCAATAGCTCATCATCTTTCTGTGTAATTTTTGCTATCATGATTGGCACATATAGGGAAATTTTAATTGCCTTTCCTTTTAACTTTTTTCCATGATGAGTTTTCCTTGTTGAACCTGCTTCTGCATGTATACTTGCACGAGCAGGTGGTGCCCGCTCCCTTTCTGTGTTCGATAATGACATTGGAAGTGGTTCTGTTTCTCCCTTCATTGTGACCGGAGGAAAAGGTGGTGATGTTGGACTTCATGATTTCCGTTACATAGCTACTGGAAGGACGAAGAGGCACAGACATTTTGCTAATAGTGAACCAGACAGCAACACATCTTTGACTGCTGATGCGCAGAACCGGACCGGGGACCAGAATCGAGACGGGATGCTTTGGTATATACCAAAGGCTCACTTAGGTAATGAAACATTGTCTTCTGTGGAGTTACATAACCGAATATGATAAATTTTCTTATTAATGTTTTGTTTGATCTTATTGAAGGGACTGTTACCAAAATATCGACCATCCCAAACTCTAGTTTATTCTTGACCGGAAGCAAAGATGGAGACGTTAAACTTTGGGATGCAAAAACAGCCAAGTTAGTATGTCATTGGTCGAAATTGCATGAAAGACATACCTTTCTCCAACCAAGCTCACGGGGCTTTGGTGGAGTTGTTCGGGTAATCTATTTAACTAACCCAGTTGATCTTCCAAGTTTTATTGTATATTCTATATGTTGGAACTAAGAAGCACAACAAACATGAAACTCGTTACAAAGTCACGTGTCCATATCTGTGCTTTTTAGGTTGGAAGCATATATTGCTTTTTACTTGTGATCGTGACCTAAATGAATCAAAAAAATTGCAGGCTGCCGTTACAGATGTTCAAGTGATTTCTCATGGTTTTTTGACTTGTGGCGGAGATGGCTGTGTAAAGTTGATTCAGTTTAAAGGTCAAACATAGGAATTTTAGCGAATGAAATCAAATTTTGCTTGGGGTCTGAAAATTCTCGACTAAACCTACAGAAGTTATTTCTTCTCGGAAATCACCCAACAGTGAAAGGTTGATTTTGCTGTCCATTCTGCCCGATCTGTGGCTTTGTCACCGACATCTTACTCTTTTGTGCTTCAAGTAGCCATGCCATTCTCTGCTTGGGCGTTGAAATGAACCTAAGCTATGGGAAATATTCCATCAAAAAGGATGATTGATTTAGCACGGTCACTCCATGAGAGCGAGAGGTAAAGCAGCCACTAATTGACAAGTTTTCTTGTTCTTCACGCTTTCTTTTCTCAGAACTCTAACGTCTTTGTGCCGAGTTTGCCCAAAAAAGAAAAAGAAAAAAGAGAAATGTATTTGTGGATTGGTGAGTGATTGAATGGAGTTGATTGTTGTATTTAGGTGAGCTAACGAGCCCGGGGAATGTGTAGTGAGACCCAAGCAGTTGGGATACGAGATCTTGTTAATTTTTTGAGTTTAATGTACATATTGGAAACATTTCATAAATCAAATGCAAAAATAAGATTGGTTGCATTTATTTATTTATTTTTGTAGTTAAACCCTTGTATGAGTTTCTATCATTTTGCTAGTGAACATCTGAAGCACTGAGATGATGGTTAAATCCTTGTATGTGTTTATCATTTTTGTTAAATCCTTTAATCTTATTAAAACGGAAGTTAATGTAATTATGTTAAATTTATAATATAAAAATTTCAAATCTCAAGAGTGGTAATTCACTCTTCAATTTTTTTTTCTTCCATGACTTCAAGATTCAAACACAATTTAAAGTGAAATGATATTTGAAACAGGATTTTTTTTTTTTTTTTTTTCTTCATGGAGATTTACAATTTTTAGTGAATATAATGTGCTTGATACTGTGGGTAAGGTCCATAGATTTAGATACAAGTCACTTTTTAGACGGTGAATCTTTTGGGGGATATTATATCTGTTTGGTGCTAATAGTTTGGACCAGTCAAAACCAGTTGCAGCTCAGGGATTTTTGAGATTCAGGCTAAACTTTAAATTGAGATCTTATTCAATTATGCCTAATAAAATTTGAGGCTTTCAAGAATAAAATATTTTTAAGCTTTAAGTGACTAAGTAAGTGACTTAATGGTTGAGTCACTTTTAAAAAAATAGTCCGAGCAATGAATTTGTGTCATGTCAGTAATTTTTATAAATAAAAGGTTTAAATTTTGTGTATTTATTTATCCATTATATATTGGGTTTGGACTTTTTGTTTTGATCTGATATCGTGTTTGTAAGTACGTAAATAAAATCTAATTTACAAAAAAATATAGACGTGATAAACATTTAATTCTTTAATTGGATAATGAATTTAAACAATCCAAACGGAAGACAAGCTCGACTCTAATAATAGTTGTAAATTTTGAGTTGTATTTGTTAAAATTTTATTTGATATCAATTCATTTTGTAAATAAATCAACCGTGAATATATTTTAAATTTATAAACTTTTTAAACTCAACTTGAACTCAATTCGATAAATTAATACATTTTTATGAAAACTTAAGGGTCCGTTTAGTTTAATTTTAGAATTATGATTTGAATGTGGAGTTATGTTTTGAGTTTGAGTTTTTAAATCAGGATTTGAAAAAAAAAAATTGTATGAGTTTTGAAAATAATTTTGAGATGATTTGTTTAGTTAATATGCTACATTCAAATCATGATTTAAAAAGAGAGTTAAGTTTTGAAAAGTAAACCAAACGGTACCTAAATTATTTTAAAACTTATTTAAAATTGACTTAAAAATACGTGAGTTAAATTTAAAAAATATTTTCAAAATTCATCAAAAGTTTTAGTAACTTTTATTGAACTACTCATTTATAATTTTACTAATTAATTAAATAAATAAAACCATCTCACATGACCAAACCGACTGGAGAGGGAACAGACAAAGTGTTTCTTAAAGAAGTACGCGTGCCAAAAACGTCGTTTTAAGCATCCAATTCAATTCAGCCAAAGACTTGTTTGTTTCTTCTAAAAAGTCTATTCTAAATACATGAAGCTTTTACTACAAGAGAATGATTCTGCTACGTTACTTCCATAGAGATATTCAACCCTGCTTTTATTTTTTCTTTTCTTTAGCCACCCCCAAGAAAAAATAAAAATAAAAAACTAATTAGTGTGTTTGATTTTCATTTTCTAAATTCAAATTTTTGAAATTGAGGTTTTTATGTTTTTTTATTTTATTTTTAGTGAATATTTTTAAATTTTTAATTAATTTTTTTTATTTTTTAGATGCACCTTACTTAGATGTAAAAAAGTAAATTATTTGTAAAAAAATTAATAAAATAAATACACAAGAATACGAAAAATATATTGAATTATCGTATTTTTTTTATATTTTTGGTATTTAGTAAATTTTCTAAAGATTTTTTTCACAAATATTATACTTTTTAAGTGCATTTATGTTAGCTGTATTTAAAAATTAAAAAAATTCAGCAAAAATATAAATAAAAAAAAACAAAAAATAAAACATTTTAACTTTTTGAAAAGTGAATCTTAAAAATTCAAACCAAACAAGCTGAATGTCACCTTTGCATATATTACTTTTATAATTGAGTATTCAGATCAACTTACATACAACTTAACTAATCCCCGAAATCTTAGACTTAGGCCTCGTTTGGCAAGTGATTTTTTTAGCCAAAAAATCAAAAAGTAACTAAAAAAACCAAAAAGCCAACAACTCATACCAAAAAGGCCCTGTTTGGTAGGGTTTATTTCCAACTTATTTCAGCTTTTAGCTTAATTTAAGCTATTTTGATGTGTTTGGTTCAACTGAATAATATAGCTTATAGCTTTTTGTAAGTCAAAAATCAACTTATTCTTTGAGTGGGGGAGGAGAAGCTTAATTTACAAGTAAAAAATCAGCTTATGTTCACAATTATAAGCAATAAGCTGTTAAGGTATAACTTATAATCACTTTCCCACAGTTCTACCAAACGGAGCCAAAGTCAAAGATTCTCTTTTCTCTCTATTTTTTGCACATCTTTTCGTAAAAAGTCAAAAAGTCATCTCAAACATACTAGTTTTTTTTACATCACATTTTAGCTAAAAAATCAAAAAGTTACTAAAAAAGTCTGTTCCCAAACGAGGCCTTAATGATTGAATAAACCTCCGATGACTTTTTAAAATGAATGGAACTTAACTGGGTAATATTACTTATTCTTCCCATTTGAAATCTCACATGAAAATAAGAAATTTAGGAAGGACTTATCCCGCCACATAAAAATATATATCTACACAAACGTATATTTTTTCTTTGCTTAATTATTCTTAATTTTATTGTTAAACATAAGTGAAAAGAATCGATCATAAAAAGTCTAGACAACTTTTTAAACGTACAATATTCATAAATACTTTCTCAAGTCAAAGTTTAGGAGTATAAATTTCTTATCTCCCCATCCCAATAGATCCCCCAAATCATTAAATTATGCACCAAATTTTTAGATTGTAGAGTGGTCACAAAATTAATAAAGAAGTGGGCATAAATTTTAATTGACATGAGGCTTTTTTACCACTAGCCCATGATGGTCACCCACCTACTCTAGGGAGAATTTTGCAAACCAGGCATTCAAGTGACACGTGGACCATAAGATCTATTCAACAACCCTGATTCGTCTTCCACCCAAAATGGGGGTATAATGACTTGTGATACCATGGGCAAGCCACTGATTTTAGCTTTATTGATTAGAAATGCTCATTTTTTTACTTTTAAAATTTTCACATTCTTTTACCAAAAGTAAACAGTCTTAAAAATATTGGGTTCGTTTGGTTTGAATTTCTGAAAAAATTTTGAGAAATTTTCTCTACAAATAAGTTTTTAAAAGTAATTAAACCAAACAAATTTTTCCAAAAAAATTTCTCAAAACTTGTAAACCAAACAAGTTTTCCAAACAAATCTCTCTCTCACATACATCAAATCAATCACTTTTTTCAAAACTCTCTTTCAAAATAATTTTTCAAAACATTTTTTAAAAAAAACCAAACCAAACAACTTTTCGTACTTTTTATCTCTAAAACACATCTCTCAGACACAAACCAAACATACCCATTATTCTTGTATATTAAAACAATCATGGCCTAATAGATTGTGCCTGTTTAGTGCAGTTTAAAAGTTACTTATTTCAGCTTTCAGCTTAATTTAAATTATTTTGATGTGTTTGGTTAACAATACAACTTATAATTTTTTGTAAGTCAGAAATCAGCTTATTCTTTGAGTGGGACAGGAGATGCTTAGGCCAAGTTTGACAAGTCCAGAATAAGTCAAAAAGTCAAAAAGTTACTCAAAAAGTTAAAAAGTTAACACTATTTACCAAAAGTCAACGATTACGGCTGCACAACTCCCAATTCTAATTTTCTCTTACAAACCAATTTTTACAATTTTTTATTACACATTTTTCCATAAAAAGTCAAAAAGTTAACCCAAACATCTATATTTTCTTCCTCAATTTTTTAGTTCAAAAAGACAAAAAAAACACTTATTTAGGACACCCCAAACAACCCCTAAGTTTATAAGTCAGAAATCAGCTTATGTTCATAGTTATAAGCTATAAGTACTTTTCCACAACTCTACCAAACAGGACCATTGTTAGGTTCGGGCTTGTGAGTCCACCAAAGTTACATTCGATTTGTTGATTTTTAAAATTTTTAAAAATTATTTATAAAAAAAATTAAATTAATTTGATAATTATAATTATATAATATTAATCTTTAAAAACATATGATATATTTTAAAATTATATTTATAATCTATTTTTATTTTTGGTAAATTACAAACACACTCTCTAAGGTTCCCTTAAAATACAGATTGTCCCATGTGATTTGAAAAATTACGAATTCTCCCTTGTTATAATTTTTTATTTAACAGAATTAACTGAAAAAATAACATTCATAATTGTTCTCCCATACAATAATAAAATTACGTAAATTATTAATTGAAACATATTTCTAACATCGTTAAAAATTGTTAATTGACTTGATAATTTATAAATAAAATGAGCAATTTCTTATGAAATTAAAATCTCAGGGGTTGAAATATAATTTCCAAAATCACAGGGGAGCGATTCGCATTTTAATTAAATGTCAAGATTTTTATTTAAAAAAAGAATTTAAATAAAATTTGTGACTACGATAATGAGATTAATTTGAATTTTTTATTTTTATGAATGATATATACAAAAATTTATAAATTTAATTTATCATTTTATGAGAATGAATTCTATAGTAGGCCCACAACCTTATACTAGTCCAATTTGGTTCATATCGTCCCATCCATACACATGAATTCAAGGGAAATCCAATCTGTTTTTTTTTTTTTTTAAATGATAACATATTATGACGTAGTATTCTAATTCAATTTATGTAAATACATCACTTAAGTATGTTTATAGACCCGGGCGGAGCCACAGAAGCCCCGGGGGTTCACGTGACCCTCTCAATTTTAAATTTTTTTTTTGTTTTTGTTTTTGTTTTGTGGTTATATATAAAAAAAAAAAAATTCTTTAATATTTTCTTTGGTTAAGAATTTATTATATTGTTCATAATAAGTAGATATTTGATACTTTTGAAGCACTATGTGGCATTGTTTATCTAGTAGGCTAAATCAATAGTGTAGTGGGAAATCTTACGAATTGAATATAATTAATTCATTATTTTTAGATAGTTGACAAACTGCTCAGTGTGATTTGTGATTTCTCATGCTTTGAGCATCACATAGGCAACGCGATATGATATTCTAAGACTATTTAATAATTTTCATTCAAAATACATCATTTATAAGCAATATCATCTCTTTAATATTTTCTATCAAATAAAAATTAAATAAATTTTATAATAATTTGTACTATAAATGATGTGTTTTTATTTTCTAAAATTAGAAATTTTGATCCATAATTTTTTGTGTTAAAATTACAAACTTACGTCACCATCCTGCACCAAGCTATTATACACTATTATAGAATTTTGATTTGTTTCTATTAATAATGATTTTTAATTTCTTATGCTTAAATTTACCTCATAAAATTATTGTTATTATCTTAATGTTGATCATGATTTATTTTAAATAAAAAACTATAATTCATAAATACCCCTCTAACTTAATTCTTAACTCCGCTGCTGTTCATAGATATACAGTTTATATATTTCTTTCTAAGGGAAAATCCCAAAGGGGATAGTCGTGTTGTTTGGTAACAAGTTCCTCTTAAGGGATATATTTATATAAACATTTCGTGATTGATCTTAATAAAGAAATTTGGGGTTGCTTGAATTGAATTGTAGCCCTGCTTACTCATAAAAAATAAAAAATAAAAAAACAATTGGTTATCCCTAATTTGCATCACCACTGCTTGGACCACCCCAAAGTCCAAGTGGCCCACCAAACTTGAAAATATGGTTCCTTCCAAAGTTGCTCTTGCTTGGGGAGTCTCTTTCATTTCATGGTTGTGTATTATTATCATTAGAACAAAATACAAGATAATAAATAAAAAAATCTTCCAATGCTTTTCATACCCAAGATGAATAAAATACAATAAAATAAAATAAAATTGGATGCAGAGTCATGTCATCATCTCCCTAATCGCCTCCTTATCTCTTCTATGAACAATGTGCGTCCCACCACTCATTTTGATTTATTGTATGATAGACAAGTGTCTTTGTTAATTTCTTTTTTCTTTTGTTTCTTTTTACGATATAAATTAATTATAATAACTCACTTCATGTTCATATGTATCAAGTAATTAGCAAAATTAATGATCACTAATTCATTTTTAAGCTTACAATCCATTATTTTATATATATATATATATATATATTTTTTTTTTGTATTTTTAATTTATGAAAGTTATAAGCTAACACGTGTACTGTGATTGAGCTCTAGTTAGTACTACTATTATAACCAAAAATAAAATAAAATAAAATGTTCTCGACATGAATTAAAAAAAATACAGAATTACTAATATTTAATTCTCTTACAAATGCTATCTAAAAAACAAAAAAAAAAAAAGATAGAATAAAATTATTTTAAAAATATTTTTTGTAACAAGTAAAGTACCTCTAGAAATAAATAAATATATATATATATATAAATATAAAATAAATAACACAAGACACTTTCATTAATTTTAAGATATTTTTTATTAGTTTTATTTTTTTAAATTAATTTTACAAATAAGGCTTGTTCAGTGTAACTTTTTTCAAACTAAAAATTAATAATAAAAAAATATATGCTAAAAACACATCTTTACTATCTTTCACAAAATCAATTTTTTAAACTTATTAAACAATTTAAATCTCAAAAGCTATAAGTTAAAATTACATTAAATATTCTAACATAAACTCTAAAAAAAAAAAAATTTACCTTAGAAATGAGAGTGTATTTTGCTTCAAGAGAAAATCTGTGTAGCGCTCTAATTTGAAGTTGATTGATTATAATAGATCGTCTTACTCTTATGTGAATATTAGATTTGGTGTCCAAACTTCATTCTCATGTCGCATGATAGATTTTTATTTACTAAAATAAAAAATTATTATACTACAATATAAGTAAGGTTTGAACACACTTACCATTTAAGCGAACTTACATGTTATAATATTAATTTTTTTATTTTTATTTTTGTTCTTGTTTATTTGAATTACACACGCATTATGTGTGCTATCTGTTAGTTCTTATAAATTGTACTGAAGATCATTATATTGGATTTCATTAAAAACACACTTATCATTTAAGCAAACTTACATATTATAATATTAATTTTTTTATCATTTATTTTTGTTATTAAATTACACACATATCATATGTCTTATCCGCTAATATTCTTATAAATTGTACCGATGACCAACAATAATTAAAATTTATTATAACTATAATTTTCACCATAATTAGAATGAATCTAAGCAAAAAATATATATTTTATTTTATTTTTATATTCTAATTTTATGAAACACAAATGACACTCATGAACCCCACCTTGCCACCCCACCACACACCTATGATGTGGACAATTTAGGACAGAATGGTGGTCCAAATAAATACTACACGACACCGTTTTCTGAAAAGTTTTGTGCGTTGTGTAAGGAGACTGAGTCATCTAAACGTCGTCGTTGTATGTACTTGCTGAAAAAGCAGTACGAACCGACAAGAAAAATGGAAATGACAATTGAAAAACAAAACGGAACTGGTCTCGTCTCGTCCCCTCTCTCTCTCTCTCACTCTCTCGCTCTCGCGTTAGGATGAAGAAGAGGGTTCGCCTCTTTACACCTCAACAACTGTAAACGCTTCCTCAATTTGGGATTTGGATTCAATCATCAGATCTACAAAACCCACTTTCCCAATTCATTTCTATTCAATTCTTCTGTTGGCTTCTTTCAGGTCCTTTTTTTTTATTATTTTTTCTCCTCTCTCTCTCTCTCTCTCTCTCTCTCTCTCTATTTATAATTATATATGTTTGTATATGAACTATTTGGTGTTTGGTTTTTCATTATTTCATTAATGTTTATCCTCTTTTGTTCTATTTTTATTTGGGTTTTTATGTATTATGTTTATGGATAATAATATAGTGTAAGGTTTTGTCCACTGTGGATCATTCTAGGTTTTTCGTATCTTTTTTACTATTGTGAGTGATGGGTTTTTCTGGGTATTGGTTAATTCTGGTATTCCTCTGGTGATTCTATTCCCTTTTTTTATTTTTATTTTTATTTTTAAGTTTTGTGAATAAAAGTTTTGTTAATCATTTGAATGATTTGGAGACTTTTACTATCTCAGTTTTCATGAGATGTTGAGCATGAAGGTTATAAATTATTTGTTGTGGATCTGATTTGTTTTTTTCAGATCAGTTGTGTTTGGCTTGCTTTTAGCTTAAAAGTGGAAAAATGATATCTAAAGTAGGATCTCTTGCATTTTACTTTAATGTAAACTTCTTATAAATTATTCAAGTTTAAATAAGGGTCGCTTTGGGGTAAAATTCACAAGTTTGCAATAAAGCTTCTCTCTTTGACCTGACTTTATTTTAGGTTAATTTTTGTCTTTGATTTGCAATCTTTTATGCTGAAATCTCACGTTTTCACCCAATAAACTTTTTATTTTATTTTTATTTTTTTGATGTAAACACATGGGTCATTAAATACACTGTATCTAATAAACAAGCATTTGAGCAATCAACATTCATCTATACATCATAGTGCACATTTTTTTTTTTTTTTTTTTTTTTTGGGTTATATAATTCCCCTATGATCTATAAATGTATTGACAAGCATTTACTTTGACACATACCATAATGTGTTGTGCATTGATATTTCTGTAGATAGTTAAATTACAAATGCAAACACACACAAATAAAATTGTGCTTCTTTGAGTATAGATGGAGCGTATGGGACTTAAATATGGAGTCTGGTTGGAGCTCCTTTGCTTACATGTATGCCAAGTAGATGTAATCTTGATATGCACACTTGTTTCTCAGACACTGTTTTTGTTATTATCTTGACGCCTTTGTTCATTAAGTGTTATGCAATTATGTGATAGTATTTGTTAGTATTTTATATGATTTAATTAGTATCTATGAAGTACGGGTACGGGTACGGGTACGGGTACGGTATGGGTACGTCGATACGGTAAAATTTAAAAAAAAATATCGTTAGGGTACGGGTACGGCTTGGTATGCTTGTAAAAAAATATTTATTTTTAATTTAGAATAATGTAAAAAATAATTAAATGGTTTCATTTGTTAAGGTCCAACCTATAATTAACATTTAATGCCAAAAGAAAAAGTATAAATCAAAATTAAATGTCAATATATTAAACAACTTACAAACCATAGTTTAATTTTAAAATCATGCTAAACATAAAACAAAAACTAAAAAAGAAATCTAGTGAAATTAGTTTTATCTCTGTAGTAGAAGGAAAATATTATTTCAACTGAGGTACGGTACGGCTTGGATATATACTAGGTATGGCTTGGATATATATTAGGTACGTCTGGGTACGTCAAAAATGAAGAAAAAAAAATTTGGGTACGTGTTTCATGTACCCGGTACGTATGTGCAGAAATACCATACGAGGTACGGTACGCCGGTAAGTATCCGGTACGGGTACGGGTACGGTATGTTTTTCGGAGTACCCATGCTTCATAAATTAGTATAGTGTAGTTGACACGTGCATGTACGTTGATACATATAGGAACTGCTAAGATTTCTTTGAAAGCTTGTGTTTAAGTGATCTGGAATGGGTTGATCAGAATCTTCTTTCCCTTGGGCCATTTCTATTATTCGTCCCAAACACTAATGCTGTGTTTGGTTGGGAGATTTAGAGAGGGATTTGAAAAGAGAAAGGGAAAAGGTATGTGAAATTAGGTGAAATGTAGGTATATTTTATTCACATTTCACCTAACTTTTTCATTTCCCTTTTCAAATCTCTCCTCAAATCCCCCAACCAAACACAGCATAAGAGACTCTGAATTATTTGAAAACCTGAGTTGTAAACAGGGAAACCATATGATCTTTTAGTCTTTATTTTAAAACTTATTTGTTTGTTTGTTTGTTTGTTTGTTATGGTCTCTTAGTCTTAGGTGCGAAAACAGGATAGGGAACATTTTAGTCTCAAAAGGGCCGGGACATTGCCTTGGGACTATGTTTGGCTTCACCTTGGGTTGCGTTCCAACCTGTATTCTATTTCATTATTTTATAGTTCCATGTAGCTGACTTTTGAGTACATGGAATCATAACTTGAAAAGCAATGCGGACTGTTTCCAGAAATATATTAGTTATTATTTCTTCATGAGCTTTATTTTGTTTTAATTCTCAGTATTACTTTTTAAAGCCGTCGACTCACAGGTGAGAGAAGATAGTCATTTGCTTAAGTTTCTGATTTTCCTTTTATTTTTTTTTATTCTAATAATAGATTTTAGTCGTGTGACCGATTGGAGTCTATGTTTTTAAGGAAAAGGCTCTTTCTGTGTGAATAATGATTTACTCAGTTGATGTATAGAACCTCATTTTTGCATGTTGTTTCTTCTTCTGCAGCAACTTTTGAATCTGTATTTGTATCTATCAAATTTCCGTTTGTTTTCATATTACTACATCTATATATTTGATTTTATTTAATGACAGATGTCTTGTATTTGATATCAAATCCTTCCTTTACTCTTGAAGACGTCCATCCTTTTCTGAGAAATTCTTCCTCTACGCAGTAAAACACCTTGAAATATGGGTGAATGATGGCTGCAGCAGAAGCAAGGGCTGCTTGGCAAAGAACAGCTAACCGTTGCTTTGTCCAAGAAGATGCCAAAAGAGCTCCAAAATTAGCGTGCTGCCCCTCAGCATCTTCATTGTCCAAACAGGTTGATGCGGGACCTGCAAATACAGCAGACGGCCATGATAATCCCAATGTAGGTTTCATGCCTCTTAACCGAAACACTTCATATTCCAATCTACCCCCCGAATCAAGATGGTGGCTGCAGCTGCAACAGCAGCAGCTGCAACCTAATTACGGGCGCCAAACAACTTTAACAAACGAACAGTTAAATACATTGGAGGAAGAGATGGAAACTTTTCAAGCCGGTGTTTTAAAATCTACCGTTAAACCAAGTGAAGTCCACGATGGTTCGCACATCGATGACCACTCTGAACCCTCCCTCGACGCTTGTTTTAGGACTTCCACAACTTGTATGAAGAAAGATCTTGAAGTCGAGAATAAAGAGCTAAAGACTGTATATAGTAAGAGTGCCCAAGAACCTCTTAAACCTGACAACATGGGGGAATATTATGAGTTATTGGATATCGATCCTGTTGGTTGCTCAGTTTCTAAGCAACCAAATGAGCTTGGTTTTGATTCGGACTCTCCTTGGATTGGTGGTGAAAAACCAGAGCCGTGGTGGCGTATGGCAGATAGAGGTGAATTGGCTTCATTGGTTGCACAGAGATCACTTGACCTTATTGAGAATTGTGATCTCCCTCGGCCTCAAAGCAAGCATGTTAAAACAGAAGACCCATATGCTTATCTTGGCAATTTTGATCGTGATGGGATTTTACCGTCATCTAAAGATTTCAAGGTACAAACAGGTAATGCACTAAGCAATCGCACCGTACGAAGTGCATGTGGGAAGCAGTGGACCTTATCTGAGGAGCAACCACAATATGGTTTAGATAAGCAAAACAGGTAATGCTTGAATTTTATTTTTCTTTGTTCTGTCTCTACCATTTTCTTGTTGAAGTATGTCATCTGGTTTCATTTCTCCAATTTTATAAGTTAATTATAATTATTTGTGATATTAATTGTCTTGTATTGTAGTTAAATTTGTGTTTGACTAAAAGTTTGATTGTGGGAGCACAATATTTGTATTAACTGCATGGGGTTTGCAACATACATAGGCTACTTGGGGGCTTTGCTTGTCTCATTTTGTTGCTCTATTTGGTTTTGTTTTCAGAATCTATTTTCTGAAAATACTAATAATTAGTCTTCATTCAATTTTATGTGTGAACCTCTACTTGTGAAGTTACAGCTGCTGAGTTCTCTATAGTTGAGGACTTTTGTATGATCTACTTTCTTGTTTGCCTTTGCTGTTACATTGAACTTTTCAATGAAAATTAGGTCAGAAAGTTCAAAACTTTAAGAATTAAGCATGGACTTGATAGGGTACCAATTTCTTCAAAAGTTACAGTTAATGATTGATTAGTGATGATGGGAGTTAGAAATGTAAGACGAGAGATAGAAAAGTAAAAATGAGTGTTACGTGTATTATTTTGGTGTTTTAGTCCTACTACATTTAAGAAAATTGAATTATAATTTATATTTATTATATACATATACAAAGAGATCTAATAATTAACAGGGGTGTGGGCAGGGGAATGAAATCTCGTCCTGCCCCACTTCCTTATCGGGGGCGGGAAAAACCATGTGGAGCGGGGGACGTGGGGGCAAGGGAAATTGCCATCCCTAATTATCTCCCCCAATTTGTTTGGATTTTCATACTTAGATGCGTACATATGAAGAAAATGGTTCATATTTCACCGTTTGGTTGGACCCATTTTCATAATTTTGAGGTCTTCCTACGAATTTGAAGAATTACAGGGTTATGAAATTATTCAGGCAGGTTTTATTGTTTCATTAAAAATCCCTTTTGACAATTTTTTGCAAATTAGTTATAACCTATTCTTTATATTTGTTTATTTATTTGGAGGATCTCTATCTAAAGACTTGACAGAACATAAAAAACATGGATGTTTACATTTGTTGTCTTTTAGCCAACACACCCTGTGATTTCAAAGCCACATGAAAACAAAAAATATGTTTTGTATTATATTGTTCTTTGATGTTGAATATGATCACTAAGCCAAGAACAATTGAATTTTCTCTATTATGATTTTCAAATCTTTTAACGTTATCTTGGTTGTTGGAACTTCATGATGTCTGAAACAGTGATGGCCCAGCCCGCAATGGTATGACCGAAGCACAATTTTCCGACACTGATTCCAGCAAGGCTCAGCTATTGGAAGCACTCCGCCATTCTCAAACACGTGCAAGGGAAGCCGAGAAAGCTGCAAAACAAGCCTACGCAGAGAAAGAACACGTTCTCAAGCTCTTTTTCAAACAGGCGTCGCACCTCTTTGCCTACAAGCAATGGTTGCAACTTCTTGAGTTCGAAAACCTTTTTTTTCAGATCAAGAACAATAACCAGCCAACATCAACTCTGTTTCCTGTGGTGCTACCGTGGATGATGCCAAACAAATCTTGGAAACTTCCAAAGAGGTGTCAAAAGCCTGCCAAAGGAAAACGAGGAAAGCGGGGTCGTCCCCGACGCGGCATTAGTAAGTTTGCAGTTGCTTTTGCGGTGAGCTTGGGTCTCGTTGGTGCGGGGTTGATTCTGGGATGGACTGTTGGATGGATGTTACCGACCTTTTAAGTTGTGTGCGTTTGTGGTGTTATCTGGATTTATTGTTGTTTGAGGTGATTGGTTACAGGGAAAGTTTGTCTGGGCCGTGTATTTCATTTTTAGTTCTCATTTTATGTATATAATCTTAGAGTTTTTAGGTTTTGTACTAGAACTTTGATGAGTTTGTAAAAGTGGTGTAAAAGTGGTGGTGACGAAATGTTGGTTTACTTGAACATATCAGCAGGCCTAATTTAATTAGTCCTTTGATGCTGTAAATATGATGTGATGAGCAGGTCTTTTTCAAGAAGTCCTCTCTCTATATATATATATCGCCCATATTTAGCTCACTTGCTAGACATGCGTGCAAAAAATTAAGTGCATCTTCGGCTCATTTATTAGTATATGAAATGAACACGAATGGGAGATTAAGAGATGGCCTAATAAATGAAATGCTTCATTGTGCATGTGCCTTATGCACGATGCAATTTTCTCTTTTTCTTTCTTAGCATGAAAAAAAAATGCAATTTTATCATTTTTAGCATAAAAAAAAAAGATATGTTATATGAGGAAGGGTATCTAAGACGTGCAGGGGAGCTAATTTTTCAATATTGTTGGAGATCAATGGGTTCACTTCATTAATCCGAGTTTATTTTTTAATTTTTTTGGTGAAGGACTCATTAAGCCTATCATTTATGTAAAGAAATGAAATTGATAAAAAAAATAATAATAATTACATGCTCCTAACATTTATTTTTTATGATATGATTATGTGATTTTAATATTTGATCAATTTAATTTTTCTGTGTATATATATGATTTGCTTAGTGGATCTTACATTATGATCACTTCTTGTGCGTGGTGAGCGTATTTTATATGTATACGTATTATTCATTTTTGTAATTCAATCAATGTGATTATTGATATTTAATCAATTTGATTTTTTTTACATGAATGATTCTCTTGGTGGGCTGTCTTAAGGCTAATCAAGGAATTCGTAATCCAATCTGATTCAGTCCAATCCGGTAAGTTTGGATTAGTTTTTTAAATCCATGGTTTGGTTCCGGATTGAAAAATTAAAAATTCATAATTCACAATTGGTTTCGGATTGAACCTCACAGTTTTGAATTGGAACTGATCTAGACTGTATACAAATAGCCTATATTTATATTATACACTCTCATGCATAGTATCTTCTCTTATTCCATATAAAACCTAAACGCAAACCTAAATCCACGTAGTATCTTTTTTTATTGCTTTTGTTTGTTAGTTTTTAGTTTTAACTTGTAATGGTCTAAATACTTATGGTGGAATCAGTTTTCTTATGGTTGTTTAAATTTTAAAACAGTATGTCACTATTATGGAAAAACATATTGCTATTGTAGAACTAATATGATATTATGTTTATGTTTTATGAAATTAAAAAATTCTATATTTTTTTTGTTATTTATGTGAATCCGTTGTTCTAAACCGATCTAATCCGTGTTTAAATGGATTGGTTCGAATTGGTTTCACGATTTAAACGGATTGAATTGGTTCCAATTTTTCAGAAACTGTAGATAACAAATTGATCCTAATTTTATCCTGACGTGGTTAGGCCCACAAAAGTCATAGCCCACTATGAACAACCCAAGCCCATCACTTATAGCCCAACACATAACCCAACTGATGAGATCCTGAACAGCTGGAAGCCAACATGGCACAAAGAACCAATGATATTCAGATATGTAGCAGGTAAAGGACAAGCCACATCAACAAACAAAGATCTGCAAAGTTATTGCCACTGCATATCGCCATTAAATGCAGTCCATCACAGCATTTATTACGACAACACCTCTCTGTCAGAATAGCACTCCCTCACCCTGAACAAGGTAAGCTACAGTATAGACTTTCGGCCAAGGTGGTAGGTCGGAAGGGATGGCGAAATGATTACCAAAGGATATAAGCAGATGTTGAAGACAAAAAGAAGGTTAAGTTTTCTATCGCCAATTCATATCTCCACATTCCACTTCTCTCTCTAACTTGCTCGTCGGAGGGTTCGTTGGGGGACTCCCTGTTCCCCTGTTGAACTTGTGTGCAGGTTCTCTGGTGGGCTTAAACACTCAGTTACCGGTTGAAGAAGCGTGGATTAGTCCGACCCATTCCACCTGGGACCCGTTGTGTAGTAACTGTATTATCAGTTGGCGCCGTCTGTGGGAACGCTTTGCTCCTCGCGCTAGTTGTGTTCACTGTTGCCGGAGACCCCGTTCCAATAACCCTTTCTCGCTACCCATCGAAGTGTATGATCACGACTAGATCTATGGCTTCTCACCAAAATGTTGCCGACCACCAAGCCGACGCCCCCAATCCAAACAACCCACCACCATATTTCATCGAGCTTACCAATAGCATTAACTGCATAGCCGAGCAAAACCAAGCCCTGATCAATGCCCTACTCCAAAGAAACCTTCTTATGCCCCCTCTATCACCTCCCGATATTCCTCCAAACTACGAACAAGCCCCGAGCCATACTATCCTGCAGCCTAATCCGCCCAACAGAGAAGGCTTGCAACCCCCTCCCCCAGGTATAAACCTACCACCCCGGGGCCCACAACCATCGATCCCGCTACCAATCCTTGAAGGAGAGGCCAGCAGCGTCCAGCCCCTGTTGCTCTCCGGAGGTGACCACATCCCTCTCTGGGACGCGGAACTCCGAGCCATGAAGCTCCAATTCCAAGGGGTCATGCAGAACATTCAACATAAACCCTCTACTACAGCAAACTCACTATTTGTCGCCTCCATCCGTGACAAACCTCTACCCCCCAAGTTCAAGATGCCCACCATCGACTCTTTTGACGGCACGACGGACCCAGTCGACCATCTGGAGACCTACAGAACCCTCATGATCCTCCATGCATTCCCTGACGAGATCATGTGTCGAGCTTTTCCTGTGACACTGAAGGGGTCAACTCGGTTGTGGTTTAGCTAGTTACCAGCAGACTCCGTCTCCACTTTTCAACATCTCAGTGACTCCTTCCTCAGCCATTTTATTGGAGCCCAGCGCCAGCGACGCCTGGCAACCCAACTCCTCAACATTCGACAGACCAAGGGGGAGTCGCTACGCAGTTTTGTTACTCGCTTCAACACCGAGGCCCTGCAAGTAGCGAAAAATGATAGCAAGGTCATTCTCACCGCTTTCATGGCCGGTCTGCGGTCGTCCGACTTCATGTTCTCCCTCTCTAAAAACCCCCCGACATCCATGGCAGCCCTACTCTCCAAGGCCCAAAAATACATGAATGTTGAGGATTCCCTAGCTGCCCGGCAAGATCCAATAACCAAAAACCCGACCCCTAGAGAAAAGAGAAAAGACTGAGAACCAAGAAACACCCAGTATAATAGCCAAACACCACACTATACCGATCAACCCCCCCGAGCTGACCGGTCGGCACCAGCCCGACTGCCCGGTCGATTCGAGCGGTACACACCCCTTAATTCCCCACGGAACAAGTCCTCAATCAGATCCAGCGGGACTACCCCCTTAAATGGCCCCAACCTTTACGAACCCCTTCCAATCAGAAAGACCAGTCCAAATATTGCCGCTTTCACCAGGACCATGGCCATAACACCGATGAGTGCGTTAGCCTCAAAGATCAGGTCGAGACCCTCATACGCCAGGGACGTTTTAGCTGGTTCACGGACACCCGCCCTCAGCAGAGGCAGAGAACTAAACCCCTCAGAAACAACCGCCGGTGCACCCCCTCGGTAGCCAGCTCAACCTAACCAAGGCCATGATCGCCCTCCACAGCAACCTCGGCCGCCAGGCAACCCCCTCTACCTGTTGGAGAAATCAGAGTCATTTCAGGCGACCTTGCTTGCGGGGGACCATTGTAACAACCCTCATACTGTTTACTGATTAATGACTGACCGATTACTGTTAAACGAAACTGATAATGACTGATAACTGACTGATAATCGAACTGAATGAAATACTGAACTGACTGACTGAAATTAAAACTGAATTGACTGAGTATATGTTAGTTAATTGCATTCTATCTGTTTGATTGTCTGATTATCTGTTCATGTTTATATGTTTAAACTGCTAATTGAAGGCCTTATCGGCGGCCGAATTAGAAACCGATTGATGTTCCGTGACCCTCATAATTAATGTGATTTTATGGTATATTTATCTGAAAACTGATTAGGTATGATTAAATTAGATTAAAAATAAGCCAATTAAAGAGTTTGCCATATTTACCATTTTGCCACTATCTCATATACACACACTTGAGCCTTATACTTGAATCAAAACACATGTGCTCAGCCATTTTCTTGTGCTTAACCGACCAAGAGAGGGAGAGGGAGAGAAATTGAGTTCTACCTTGTGAATTGCTTGGAAATTGAAGGAATTGGAACATAGGTTGCAAATTTAACTTCCACACCTTGTAACTAAAGCTCTAGGTAAGGAATTCAACCCCTCTTTGTAATGTGTTTGAGCTCATTCATGTTAGATTCTTGAGCCTCTAGTGATTCAAATCTAGAATTGGTTCATTGTGTTGATTTGGAACTCATTTCATGCATGCATGTTTGTAATGTAGATATTTGAGTTGTTTTCATGGCAAAAGGTTACATGCATGTCCATCTTTTGGTCATACCCCATGAATTCATCATGTTCTTGAAGAAATGAGTCCATTTGAACAAGCTTTGAAGATTTAATTTGGTTTGAAACTCATGCATGACATGTTTGAATGTTGTTCTTGATAATGGGTTTGAATGTGGTTTTAATTGACTCACCTTTGGGGCTTGAATTCATAAATTGAGCTTTGAAACTTGTTATACATTGAATTTAATGATGTTTTCCAGAATTTGGGCCCAAGAGGTCGAGTTTGGAGTGGTAGAATGCTTGGTTTGAGCTTGGGAGGCAGATCTGGAAATTCCAGATTTGGCTTCCTCGCTCGAGCGAAGGATTCCCCGCTCGAGCGAGCACCTTTGTCCAGGGCTCCGCTCGAGCGACCATCGCGCGTAAAATCTCAGCATCCAGTACTTTTACTGTTTTGCAGACCGCTCGAGCGAAGGATTCCTCGCTCGAGCGAAGCCTTTGATTTTGGACTTACGCTCGAGCGGAGAAAGTCTCGCTCGAGCGAAGCCCCTATTTTCAGCAAAGTTTGCAAAATGTTTTCTAAGTGTATTTTTTTGCATCCTCATCCCATCCTAGGCATTCTTAGGCCTAGTTTAAGACATTTAGATGAGGATATCGTTGTAGAACACACCAAGACAAATTAGGGATTAAGTTATGATATTTCCCAACTGTGTAGCTTAGTGTGTTCAACCTGTGAACTGTGTAGGGTTGGCAACTGGGGAGACACGCTCTAGCCTACTGTAGCCCAAACTCTGTGAGTAACGATTGTGTAAAGATATGTTCACAAATGATTATTTTCTGAACAACTGAACTGTACTGTTTTCTGAACTGATTACTGGTATTACTGAATGAATGTATGTCCTTTATTTCTGAACTGTACTGTGGCATCCTTAGTACCTACTGTTTACTGTTACTGTTACAGAGATCTCTGTCGGTTCCCTCGTGGAACCACTACTGTTTACTGACTGATGGCCATCATTACTGTTCGGTCTTTCAAGACCTACTGTACTGTTATGCTAATGGATGTACCACATATGACTGTTTACTGTACTGAACGACCGAAATACTGATTGAATTGAACTGTTTTCATTACTGTAAGGACATTCATTCTAAACCCCTTTACGCTTTATGTTATTCACTGGGCTTTAGCTCACTGCTCATATATATATGTAGGTGTACAGGCACCAGACCGCAGCTAGAGGCGTCAGGGTTACTCCAGTTTTGTCAAGCCAGCCTTTGTGCCTCACTGCGAGGTTCCGAGTTGCCATGCTATGGCTTGGGGGTGTTTTGTCTGTTTTTCCCCCTTCTGTACTGTTTTACTGTTTTGTATAGACCGTACTGTTTTGTACAGACGGAATGTTTTCTGTACTGTTCTGTAGGGTTGAGTCCCTAGTTGAATGGATGTGAATATTGTACATACTGTTCTGTACCGTTTATGTGTGAATATATGAAAAGCCTTTTCGCATACAGACTGTCACAGCTCAATGGACACTATTTATTTACTGTATTGGCTTCCGCCAGGCCCTGTACTCTGTTTTACTGTATTACTGTTCAGCAGGCCTTCGGTAATCTCGGATTACTGGCCGGTTACGGTGCTAAACCCATAGGGCCGGGTTTGGGTCGTGACAGAGTGGTATCAGAGCGATACTTACCACGAGTTATACCGCACACACGTGTCCAAATGAGCTATAGGGTGTCCTAGAAAAGTCATTAGGGCATCTCATGAGCATGATAAGTGTGTGGTTATGTTATGACTGAATGCATTGCTAATGTGGTAAACTGTTAAACAAATGACTGCTTATGTTTAAAACTGTTATAACTGCTTATAGTGAAATGGACAATGCAAATGAACCTGAATCCTCGTCTACTGAGGCAAGAATGGAAAGAATGGAAAGAATGATAGAACTGATAACTGCTAGACTTGAGCAACAGAACCAACAGCCCCCTCCTCCTCCTCCTCCGGTACAGCCGGAACCTAATGCGAATGTGGATGATGGGGATATTATTGCTCTCACCCATAAATTCAGCAAGATGAAACCGCCATCCTTTCAGGGAGGCCTCGAACCGTTAAAGGCTGAAGCTTGGGTGCTTGAAACAGAAAAACTATTTGAAGTGTTTCCGTGCTCAGAAGCAAATAAAGTATTGTTAGCTACCTTCACCCTACAAGAAGAGGCTAGAAGGTGGTGGATGTTGATCCGCGACGCAAATACTGTTATGACTTGGGCTCAGTTCAAGGAGTCCTTCTTTGAAAAGTACTTCCCACAGTGTGTCAGGGATAGGAAAGTAACTGAGTTTGAACAACTGAAGCAGGGCACAATGTCCGTTGCAGAATATGAAACAAAATTCACTGAACTTGCCCGTTATGCACCGCATATGGTGGATACTGAATATAAGAAGGCCAGGAAATTCGAAGGTGGCCTTAATGTTGCGATCCTTGATCGAATAAATGTCTTGAAACTACCGACTTTTGTGGGTGTTCTCGATCGGGCATTGATGGCCGAGTCGAACATTGCAGCAGTGAAACAATCTGAAACACCAACAACTGAATGGCATGGAAAAAGGCAGGGTTTCAAATTCAAGAAAGGCAAGCACAACCCAGCCAATAAGAAACAGAATACGGGGACGACAACTAGCCCCAGTCAAGGGAGTGGATTCATACCACCCTGTCCTGAGTGTGGCAAGAAGCACAAGGGAGTCTGTTACAGAATATCTGGAGCCTGTTACAGGTGTGGCAAGGTGGGCCACATGGTTAAAGACTGCCCCTCTGCTCCACAAGCCAGTGGTAAAGCTGCACCAAGCGCAGCAGCATCAAATGCTCCACCAAAGCCTAACCCTAAAGCTACCGGGAAAGAGCCTGTGAGGCAAGGCCGAGTGTTCGCACTAGTACCGGGAGATGTGCAGAATACCGAGACCGTTGTGTCAGGTATTCTCTCTATTTGTGCACAAAATGCATATGTATTAATTGATTCGGGGTCTACGCATTCTTATGTATCGCATGCTTTCTCACGGAAATTGAATAGACCCTTAGAACCTATGAACTATCTGCTAGCCGTATCATCACCCATAGGGGGATCTATGACATGTGCTTATATGTACCCCGCATGTGAAATCATTGTTGGGGATATGCATCTGTTTATTGATTTACTGCCATTGAACATTGATCATTTTGACGTAATATTGGGGATGGATTGGTTACAAAAATATCATGCCACTATTGACTGTGTGACCAAGCAAGTTGTTTTCCGTCCACCTGGTTTGCCTGAATTTGTGTTTAATGGGAGTGGAGTAGTACCTCCTCCGTATTTGATTTCGTCAGTGAAGGCTGTTAAATTAATTAGAAAGGGGTGTAAGGGATATCTATACTCTGTATTGACTGTATCTACTGATGATAATGCTAACGTGAACTGTATTCCTATAGTCAGCGAATTTCCAGATGTTTTTCCAGATAATCTTCCAGGGGATTTGACCGACAGGGAGATTGAATTTACCATTGATGTGATTCCCGGAACACAACCAGTTTCTAAAGCTCCATACCGAATGGCTCCAACTGAATTGAAAGAACTAAAAGTGCAACTGCAAGAACTGCTAGACAGAAAGTTCATCAGACCGAGTACCTCACCATGGGGTGCACCAGTTTTGTTTGTAAAGAAGAAAGATGGCTCACTGAGACTATGCATTGACTACCGTGAATTGAATAAGGTAACTGTAAAGAACAAATACCCATTACCGCGTATTGATGACCTGTTTGATCAATTACAGGGTGCTAAAGTATTTTCCAAGATTGATCTCAGATCCGGATACCATCAGTTGAAGGTTAAACCGGAAGACATTGATAAAACTGCTTTTAGAACAAAGTATGGACATTATGAATTTCTAGTTATGCCTTTTGGAGTCACGAACGCACCAGCTGCTTTTATGGACCTCATGAACAGAATTTTTAAACCATACCTTGATGACTTTATTGTTGTATTTATCGATGACATATTGATTTACTCCAAAAGTATAGAACAGCATGAACATCATCTGAGACTTGCCCTGCAAACCTTAAGAGAACAGAAACTGTATGCTAAACTGTCTAAATGTGAATTCTGGCTTGACCATGTGATGTTTTTGGGGCATGTTGTTAGCAAAGATGGAATTTCTGTTGATCCGCAGAAAATTGAAGCTGTAGTGAACTGGCCTAGACCAACAAATGTGACTGAAGTCCGAAGCTTTTTGGGATTGGCTGGATATTACAGAAGATTTGTCAAAGATTTCTCCAAAATTGCCCTACCACTGACACAGTTAACACAAAAGGGGACATCATTTGACTGGACTGACCAAAGAGAATCTGCGTTCCAGGAATTGAAAACTCGACTTGTGACTGCACCAGTTTTGACCTTACCTACAGGTACGGATGGTTATACTGTATTTAGTGATGCTTCTCATAAGGGTCTGGGGTGTGTTTTAATGCAGAATGGGAGAGTTATTGTTTATGCTTCCCGACAATTGAGACCGCATGAAAAGAACTACCCAACCCATGATCTGGAACTTGCTGCAGTAGTATTTGCACTGAAAATCTGGCGTCACTATCTGTACGGGGTGACATGTGAAGTATACACCGACCACAAGAGTTTAAAGTATTTCTTCACACAGAAAGTACTGAATATGAGACAGCGGAGATGGCTGGAACTGATTAAAGACTATGACCTACAGATATTGTACCATCCGGGAAAAGCCAATACCGTTGCCGATGCATTGAGCCGGAAGTCGATTGGAAACTTAGCCTGTTTGCTTACAGGGCAGAAAGAGTTGCTTTGTGACCTTGAAAAATCTGAAATTGAAATTGTTTTGAGAGAACAAGGTGGAATCTTAGCTGCTATTTCTGCTCAACCGGCACTGATTGAAGAGGTTAAAGAGAAACAGCAACTGGATGACTTCTTGAAAAAGATCATCGAAGAAAGAGAATCTAAACCGAGGCCGGGATTCAAATTTGAGAATAATGTACTGAAATTTCAAGAAAGATTGTGTGTACCAAATGATACTGAACTGAAAAGAAGAGTTCTGCAAGAGGGCCACAATTCGAAATTGTCTATCCATCCGGGGAATACGAAAATGTACCAAGATCTGAAACAGAATTTCTGGTGGCTGGGAATGAAGAAAGAAATTGCTGATTTTGTATCCAAATGTCTTCATTGCCAACAGGTCAAAGCTGAACATCAACGACCTGCCGGACTATTGCAACCCCTACCCATACCAGAGTGGAAATGGGAGCATATCACGATGGATTTTATCGTCGGATTACCTCGCTCCAGAAAAGGTATGGATTCAATATGGGTTATTGTTGATAGACTAACCAAATCTGCTCACTTCTTACCTGTCAAGACAATCTATAATGCGGATAAATTGGCTGTTGTCTATATTGATGAAATTGTAAGACTGCATGGAGTGCCTGTGTCTATTGTTTCTGACAGGGATTCGAAGTTTACATCGAGGTTTTGGCAAAGTCTACAGACTGCATTGGGTACTGAACTGAGACTGAGTAGTGCCTACCATCCTCAGACAGATGGCCAATCAGAAAGGACCATCCAAACTCTGGAGGATTTACTGAGAATGTGTGTCCTTGATTTTCAGGGAGACTGGGAAAGTCATCTGCCATTAGTTGAATTCGCCTACAACAACAGCTACCATTCGAGTATTGGAATGGCGCCTTTTGAGGCATTGTATGGCAGAAAATGTAGATCTCCAATCTGCTGGGCAGAAGTTGGAGATGGGCCTTTGCTTGGACCCGAGATTGTGTATGAAACAACTGAAAAAGTGAAACTGATACAGCAAAGACTGAAAACTGCACAGAGTAGACAGAAAAGTTATGCAGATGTCAGAAGACGGGACAGAGAGTATGAAGTGGGTGATCACGTTTTTGTGAAAGTGACACCAATGAAAGGCCAGACTCGTTTTGGAGTCAAAGGCAAGTTAGCACCGAGATACGTCGGACCATATGAGATCATTGAGAAAATCAATCCGGTGGCGTATCAAGTTGCGCTTCCTCCTGAAATGGAGCATATGCATAACGTCTTCCACATTTCTATGTTAAGAGATTACCTCCGGGATCCCTTCCATGTGATTGAGCCTACTCGGATAGTGTTGGGAGATGACTACACTTACGAGGAACGGCCTATACAGATTGTAAACCGACGAATCAAGAAACTGAGGAACAAAGAGATCCCGTTAGTGAAAGTTGACTGGCAAAACCACGGTGGCGTGTACGTCACTTGGGAAAGGGAAGATGACATGGCCAAACGATATCCTGAACTGTTTCCACTGAATCCTGTTTTCTTCCAAAATAAAGGTAACTCGAGTTTAGAGGACTAAACTCTTTATAAGGAGGGGAGACTGTAACAACCCTCATACTGTTTACTGATTAATGACTGACCGATTACTGTTAAACGAAACTGATAATGACTGATAACTAACTGATAATCGAACTGAATGAAATACTGAACTGACTGACTGAAATTAAAACTGAATTGACTGAGTATATGTTAGTTAATTGCATTCTATCTGTTTGATTGTCTGATTATCTGTTCATGTTTATATGTTTAAACTGCTAATTGAAGGCCTTATCGGCGGCCGAATTAGAAACCGATTGATGTTCCGTGACCCTCATAATTAATGTGATTTTATGGTATATTTATCTGAAAACTGATTAGGTATGATTAAATTAGATTAAAAATAAGCCAATTAAAGAGTTTGCCATATTTACCATTTTGCCACTATCTCATATACACACACTTGAGCCTTATACTTGAATCAAAACACATGTGCTCAGCCATTTTCTTGTGCTTAACCGACTAAGAGAGGGAGAGGGAGAGAAATTGAGTTCTACCTTGTGAATTGCTTGGAAATTGAAGGAATTGGAACATAGGTTGCAAATTTAACTTCCACACCTTGTAACTAAAGCTCTAGGTAAGGAATTCAACCCCTCTTTGTAATGTGTTTGAGCTCATTCATGTTAGATTCTTGAGCCTCTAGTGATTCAAATCTAGAATTGGTTCATTGTGTTGATTTGGAACTCATTTCATGCATGCATGTTTGTAATGTAGATATTTGAGTTGTTTTCATGGCAAAAGGTTACATGCATGTCCATCTTTTGGTCATACCCCATGAATTCATCATGTTCTTGAAAAAATGAGTCCATTTGAACAAGCTTTGAAGATTTAATTTGGTTTGAAACTCATGCATGACATGTTTGAATGTTGTTCTTGATAATGGGTTTGAATGTGGTTTTAATTGACTCACCTTTGGGGCTTGAATTCATAAATTGAGCTTTGAAACTTGTTATACATTGAATTTAATGATGTTTTCCAGAATTTGGGCCCAAGAGGTCGAGTTTGGAGTGGTAGAATGCTTGGTTTGAGCTTGGGAGGCAGATCTGGAAATTCCAGATTTGGCTTCCTCGCTCGAGCGAAGGATTCCCCGCTCGAGCGAGCACCTTTGTCCAGGGCTCCGCTCGAGCGACCATCGCGCGTAAAATCTCAGCATCCAGTACTTTTACTGTTTTGCAGACCGCTCGAGCGAAGGATTCCTCGCTCGAGCGAAGCCTTTGATTTTGGACTTACGCTCGAGCGGAGAAAGTCTCGCTCGAGCGAAGCCCCTATTTTCAGCAAAGTTTGCAAAATGTTTTCTAAGTGTATTTTTTTGCATCCTCATCCCATCCTAGGCATTCTTAGGCCTAGTTTAAGACATTTAGATGAGGATATCGTTGTAGAACACACCAAGACAAATTAGGGATTAAGTTATGATATTTCCCAACTGTGTAGCTTAGTGTGTTCAACCTGTGAACTGTGTAGGGTTGGCAACTGGGGAGACACGCTCTAGCCTACTGTAGCCCAAACTCTGTGAGTAACGATTGTGTAAAGATATGTTCACAAATGATTATTTTCTGAACAACTGAACTGTACTGTTTTCTGAACTGATTACTGGTATTACTGAATGAATGTATGTCCTTTATTTCTGAACTGTACTGTGGCATCCTTAGTACCTACTGTTTACTGTTACTGTTACAGAGATCTCTGTCGGTTCCCTCGTGGAACCACTACTGTTTACTGACTGATGGCCATCATTACTGTTCGGTCTTTCAAGACCTACTGTACTGTTATGCTAATAGATGTACCACATATGACTGTTTACTGTACTGAACGACCGAAATACTGATTGAATTGAACTGTTTTCATTACTGTAAGGACATTCATTCTAAACCCCTTTACGCTTTATGTTATTCACTGGGCTTTAGCTCACTGCTCATATATATATGTAGGTGTACAGGCACCAGACCGCAGCTAGAGGCGTCAGGGTTACTCCAGTTTTGTCAAGCCAGCCTTTGTGCCTCACTGCGAGGTTCCGAGTTGCCATGCTATGGCTTGGGGGTGTTTTGTCTGTTTTTCCCCCTTCTGTACTGTTTTACTGTTTTGTATAGACCGTACTGTTTTGTACAGACGGAATGTTTTCTGTACTGTTCTGTAGGGTTGAGTCCCTAGTTGAATGGATGTGAATATTGTACATACTGTTCTGTACCGTTTATGTGTGAATATATGAAAAGCCTTTTCGCATACAGACTGTCACAGCTCAATGGACACTATTTATTTACTGTATTGGCTTCCGCTAGGCCCTGTACTCTGTTTTACTGTATTACTGTTCAGCAGGCCTTCGGTAATCTCGGATTACTGGCCGGTTACGGTGCTAAACCCATAGGGCCGGGTTTGGGTCGTGACAACCATCCCGCTCGGCTCAGAGGGCAGAACTTATGAAGATAAGGCAGGGCTCAGACAAAGCATTTGCCATGGTCGATCGACCCTCCAAACAGCCCAAACAGTGGACCGAGCCTATCACCTTCACAGACGCCGATTGTACAAGCATCCGCTACCCTCATGATGACCCTCTCGTCATTTTTGCCCTCCTTTCCAACTACAAGGTCAGACGAGTTCTCATCGACAACGGCAGTTCTTCAAACATCATCTTTCTCAACTGCTTTCGCCAGCTCAAAATTAGGGAGGAAAGTCTGTCTCCTTTCCAAACCCCTTTGGTCGGATTCACTGGCGACCGAGTCACCTCCATCGGTTCCATCGATCTTCTCATCACAATCGGCGAGTACCCACGACAGACTACAAAGTTGCTCACCTTCCTTGTTGTCGACTGCCCATCCGCCTACAACATCATCCTTGGCCGCACTGTCCTAAATGCCTTCCAAGTTATCACATCAACTTATCACCTTACCGTTAAGTTTCCCACCGATCTGGGGGTCGAGACTGTAAGGGGAGAGCAGACCGTAACCAGGGAATGCTCTGTTGCCTCACTAAAAGAACTCAAGCTGAAGGAAACCGTGATCATTGAAGGACTTGACGTTCGGGATGAGGACAAGCTGGTCAGAGGGGAGCCTATGGAGGAGCTCGTTGAGGTTCCCATCGACCCCACTAACCCGGCAAAAACTGCCAAAATTGGCAACCAACTGTCCCCCCAAGCAAAGGCCGACCTTACTGCCCTCCTGATTGAGCACAACGATGTATCCGCTTGGACCCACTCAGACATGCCGGGCATTGACCCCTCATTCATAACCCATCGCCTCAGCATTGAACCCCATTTCCAACCTTACCGCCAGAAGCAGCGCATTTTCCATCCGAAGCGCAATACACTCATTGCCGCAGAGGTCGACAAGCTCCTTGAGGCACAATTCATCAAAAACGTGGACTACCCTAGATGGTTGTCAAACGTGGTCTTGGTCTGCAAGAACAATGGTAAATGGCGACTCTGTGTCGACTACTCAGACCTCAATTGAGCTTTCCCCAAAGACAGTTATCCTCTTCCCCGCATAGATCTGCTGGTCGACGACATGGCCAGTCACCAAATGCTCAGCTTCATGGATGCCTTCTCTAGGTATAACCAAATTCTGATGCACCCATCCGATCGGGAACACACCTCCTTCATTACCGACCGAGGAACCTACCATTACCAAGTGATGCCATTTGGACTGAAAAATGCTGGGGCCACCTACTAACGGTTGGTCAACGCCGTTTTCCATCACCAGATCGGTCGAAACATAGAAGTATATGTCGATGACATGCTAGTCAAGAGCAAACTCTCCACTGACCATCTGGCCGACTTGCGAGAGACCTTTGTCACCCTACGGAAGTACCAAATGAAGCTCAACCTGGAGAAGTGCGTCTTCAGCGTAGGATCTGGGAAGTTCTTGGGTTTCATGGTCAGTCAGCGGGGCATTGAAGCTAACCCTGAAAAGATCAAGGCCTTGATCGAAATGCAGTCACCCAGAACGGTTAAGGAAGTTCAAAGACTCACTGGCCGAGTTGCCGCCCTCAACCGCTTCATTTCCCGCGCAACGGATAAGTGCCTCCCCTTCTTCAAAGTTCTTTAGCAAACTTTTAAATGGACGACCAAGTCCGAAGAGGCCTTTCAGCAGTTGAAACAGTGCATGGCTAACCCCCCCTCCTTTCTCAGGCAATCACTGGCAAACCCCTCTTCCTCTACTTAGCCGTTTCAAGCACCGCAGTCAGTGCAGCTCTTATCAGAGAAGACGACTCTGTTCAACAGTCGGTCTACTACATCAGTCGGGCCCTCAGGGGTGCCGAGCAGAATTACCCACTGTTAGAAAAATTGTCTCTAGCCTTGGTCACTGCTTCCAGACGACTCCGTCCTTACTTCTAAGCCCATTCCATAATGGTCCTCACCGACCAACCTTTGAAGAAGGTAATGCAGCAACCAGAGCTCTCTGGCAAACTCATGCAATGGTCAGTGGAACTCAGCCAGTTTGACATCTCCTACCGACCTCGAACAGTCATTAAGGGGCAGGCTGTCGCCGATTTCATCCTGGAGTTCACTAATCCTACCCCAACCACGGCCACTTCACCCCCACCAACCCCTACCGAGCCAAAGGACCCTCATTCCTGGACTCTCAACGTCGATGGATCATCCCGTAGAGAAGGCAGCGGGGCTGGCCTCATCCTCACCGCCCCTAGGGTGGTTATTTCAAATGTGCTCTCCGTTTCTTGTTCGATGCCAGTAACAATGAGGTCGAATATGAGGCATTGATAGCAAGGCTCCGCCTAGCTAGGGACATTGGTGTCAGCCACATCTGGGTGTTCAGCGACTCCCAGCTCATTGTCGGACAAATTACAGGGGAATTCGATGCAAAGGAGGACACAATGCGGGCTTACAAGGATATTGCCCTTCATCTTGTTCGCCTCTTTAATACTTTCCACATCCAGCACATTCCTCGGGCGGAAAACTCAAAGGCAGACGAGATGGCTCTGTTGGTTTCTGCAGACCAGTCTAACCTCAGTCATGGTGTCCGTCTCGAGTACCTAGCCCATCCTGCCATTTCTCCCGATCAACAAAAAGTACAGTTCCTCCAAAATGAGCCCATCCCTTAGGCGTCGGACATCTTTCTATTTTTGACAACGGGGGAACTTCTAGATGACCAACAACAAGCCGCCAAAGTTAAGACCCGGTCATCCAATTACAATCTCGTCAGTGGTGTCTTGTACAAACGTGGTTTTTCACCCCTGTATCTGCGATGCCTCAGTCCAGCTCAAGCAACCTATGTGATGCGAGAAATCCATGAGGGTATCTACGGTAATCATTCAGGTGGCCGGTCCCTAGCCCACAAAATACTTCGCACTGGTTATTTCTGGCCTACCCTCAACCAAGATGCAACCGACTTCGTACTCAAATGTGATAAATGTCAACGCTTTGCCAACATCTCTCATGCTCCTCCTACTAGGCTGATCACACTTTGCAGTCTCTATCCGTTCGCCAAATGGGGGATCGACTTAATTGGACCACTTCCCACCGGTCGAGGGCCAGACTAAGTTCGCGATTGTCGCCATTGATTATTTCACCAAGTGGGTAGAGGCAAAACTCCTTGCCACCATCACCGAACGGAACATAACCAAATTCATCTGGCAGTCGATCGTATGCAGGTTTCGCATCCCTCAAGCCATCGTCTCTGACAACAGCAACCAATTCGACAACGCCAAGTACAGGAAGTTCTGTGCAGACCTCCAGATCCAACCCTGTTTTTCCTCCCAAGGTCATCCCCAAGCCAATGGCCAAGTTGAGGTTACCAACTATTCTCTTCTGAAGATCATCGAAACTAAGCTAGAAGCTGCTAAAGGACTTTGGGCTGAGGAGTTACCGAATGTACTCTGGGCTTACCGTACTACCGCTCGGACTCCTACTGGGGAGACCCCCTTTCGTTTAACATACGGCGCTGAGGCGGTCATCCTAGTGGAAGTCGGTCTGCCTACCCCAAGGGTTTTACATCCGAACCCAAAACTAGCCGAGGAGCTCCGTCGGGTTGACCTTGACCTAATCGAAGAGCTCAGAGAAACCGCTGCTGTTAGACTGGCCTCCTACCAACAGAAAATGAGAACACACTACAACCGCAGAGTCCGACCTAGGGAGTTCGTCGTAGGGGACCTTGTTTTGCGAGAAGTAACTCTTGCCACCAAAAATCTGACTGAAGGCAAACTGGCAGCCAAATAGGAGGGACCTTACGTTGTGAAAGCCAGACCACGACCGGGCACTTACCAACTTCAGGACATGGAAGGTCGAGACCTCCCCCACCCTTGGAACGCTGAACATTTGAAGCGTTATTTTCAATAAAAGTTGTATTTTTGTATCGTCCAAAATGTTGTATTTTCTTTTGGATAATCTATGTTCTCATTTTCTCCTCATATAGTATAAATTTGTGACCCCACGGGATACACTTTGTATAACAGCAAGCTTATATCTCAACTATCTGTGGAATTCCAATAACGCTTTGATTGTAGCCTCAGCCAGACTGAGCATGAAGAGCTCGGCTAGACCGAGTCACAAAAAGCCTCAGCCAGACTAAGCATGAAGAGCTCGGCCAGACCGAGTCACAAAAAGCCTCAGCCAGACTGAGTACAAAAAGCCTCAGCCAGACTGAGCATGAAGAGCTCGGCCAGACCGAGTCACTTAAAGCCCCAGCCAGGCCGAAAACCGCCATCGCGACTTCTTGATCATAAGCACAGTGGCCATGTTTTCTCACTTTCACTCTGCATTGAATTTTTCTTACAAGTTAAAATTCACTCTGCATTGAGTTTTCTCACTTTCACTCTGCATTGAATTTTTTCTTACAAGTTAAAATTCACTCTGCATTGAGTTTTCTCACTTTCACTCTACGTTGAATTTTTCTTACAAGTTAAAATTCACTCTGCATTGAGTTTTCTCACTCTCACTTTGCGTTGAATTTTTCTTACAAGTTAAAATTCACTTTACATTGAGTTTTCCTTACATTTTACACTTCACAATAATTTATACATTCCAGATGCACAAGCAAAAATAATAGACTGAAAACACAACTCAAATTTTATTTATTCACCCACTAGTACATAAGTTCATTACAACATTTCAAAAAAAAAAAACAAAAACAAAAACAAACACACAAACACAACTCTGTACAAATTTTGTTCACTCCAAATCATTCCTCCTCACTGAAAACGAGGTCTTCTTCTTCAATACCCTCATCCAGGGGGGTCTGGGCCACATCGTCTTCGTCAATTTTTACATTACTGAGGTCTAAGCCTGGGAACAGCTTTTCAGCTTTACGCTTGAACATTTTCCAGCCACTGTCCCATAACTCAGCCATTTCGTGCTTATAGAAGTCTGACCGCTGGAAGCTCTCAATAACTTCCGCCTCAGTCCTGCCTCCAGCGGCCGTTCCCGACGAGCCCCCCAGACACCTCCCTCGCCACGCTGCTGGTGACCGTGGCATCGATCGCCATCTGAAATTCAGCAGACCCCTTGAATTGTTCTATTGCTGCGACATACAAATCGGGGTATGCTGCCCTTTCAGAGGCTGTCTTGGTCCTCTCTTTCTCCAACTCCTTCTGCAGGCTCACATTTTCAGAGGCTGCCTTGACCCTCTCTTCCTCCAACTCCTTCTGCAGGCTCACCCTCTCCTCCATTGCCTTAGCATGCTCGTCTTCTAGCTCCTTCTGCAGCCCAGCAATCTTCACGTCTGCTTCATCCTTTTCTTTGATTTTCTAGGCGCATAGTTTTTCATTGCTGGTCATAGCCTATTAATACCGCTCAATAGCGACCGCGTAGGCCCTTTGAGCTTCCCACAGCATTTTCTGCTCACTAGCCAGCTGGAACTCGAGCGACATAACCTGCCGGCGTTTGTTTCTAGCTCCAACTTGACCGCGATTAGCTCAGCTTGGGCTCGGTCGGCAACATTGCGGTGAACAATGGCCAACACTTGCATCTTTTTAGCTTTTTTAGCTTCCTGCCAACCACTGGAGCATGCGCTTCACGCAGCCTTCTTCCACCCTGCACTCTCCCTTGTGAAGTTTGCAAGTTGAGCCTTGACCTCATCCGACTTGACCTTTGCAACCGTCGCCTTTCTCAGCAGAGCCCCAACTAAGGTGGTTACCTCCATTTGGGCAGAGCATAACCCCCTTAGCAGCTCAGCCTCATTGAACCTGGCCACCGAACGAACGGTTGCATCATCCACTATCCCCACAAGGCGATCTGCAGCTGCCTTGGCTGGGCCTTCTTCTCCCTCCAGCCGCCCAGACACCATGCGGGCGTGGTAGATAACAACCGTCAGCCTAATCCCCCCTCCTTGGGGCGCAGGACCCCTCTGGGGCTGTTCCTCTACCCTTGGCTCAGGGCCAGTTGCCCCACCCTCTACTTGAACTTCTTGGGCGATCTCCACCACTACTGGGACGACCTCCACGACCTCTGAGGCGATCTCCACCATTCCTAAGGCAACCACCCCTCCTAGGGTCTCCCCCACTCCCTCATCCTCTGCCTCTTGGGCCATGGGGGTCTCCTCTGGCGTCATCTCCTCCCTCCTCTTCAAGGCAGGCTCCCCCTCACTCCTCCTCACCTTTCTTTTCTTCTTCCCCACACTGCCCATCTCCTTGGCCCTCTGTTTCAAAGGATCAATCGGGGGCAGTCGTGGTTCAGATTCACCCAAGTCTTTTTCCTCCAGCGATTTTGGGCGCGATCGGATCCTCTCCCGCGCGATCGGCTTATGCGGTCGGTTTTCCTGTGCCTCCTTGAACTTACTGGCTTGGGCGAGGATGGTCCTATCCTCCGCCTCTTGTGCCTTCCTTCTCGCCTCTAATTTCGCCTGGTCGAGGTCTCCACTGTTCGGTTGAGGACCCAACCCTGCCGCAAACAAGGCTGACGGCTGAACAAGCTTGTCCCACTTGGCCCCCTCCTTCTCCCGCCATTCCTTCACCCTCTCCTCCGCTGCTGTCCCCAGTCTTGGCTCCATCGATTTGGTGGGCACTTTCCAAACTGTCCGTACCCCAACCCCTCAATTGGTGGACACATAGAACCACCGCGGCCTCTATCCCTTGATCGACGACGGCAGCCCCGCCACCAACCCCTTCCCTACTACTGCCTGCAGGGTAACCCAAGTCTCCTGCTGCCCTAACGCCTTGCAGCACGCAAAAAACTCGTCCACTGTCATTTCAGCCCCCCCGTTCGCCTTCGGCCAGGCACTCGCACAAGCCAGCAAGATCTTTCACGCGTTGGGCATTAGCTGGCCTGGGGCTACCTCTAACCGGTTCAGTACATCCACCACTATCCGGGGGAGGGGCAGCCTTAACCCTTCCTTCAGCGCCTTCTCGTATAGGGCGAACTCCCCCAGTCGAGCATCAAACGCCCTCTCATTTGATTCTGGCAGTTTCAACTCTATCTCTACGGGGATCTGGTACTTCTCCCGCATCCCCTCCAACTCTTTCGGGGTAATGATCGACTTATTAGCCTTTGTATGCCAATGATCTGGCTCCACCTGGCTTATCGGTGTTGGGGCCGCCATCGTGGTGGAAGAATGAGATCGTACCGCCGGCTCCCCTACCCTCTCTATTTGCCTCTCCGCCCTGTACTGCTCTGCCAACTCCACCTCATCGTCATCCCTAAATGGATCAACCCTGGTGATTCCAGCTTCTTCTTGGGCCATCTCTGTGGTGTGTCTACGAATAGCTTCGGATGCGGGCGCAAGGAAATTCAAAAAATGTCGTAGAGGTGTATCGTCAGCAACAAAGGAGTTAACACTTGGAATGTTTTGATTTTTTGCAAAGAAGTAGGCAAATCGAATAATACCAAAAGCTCAAGGCTTGCCCATATTCCAAGGGTCACAATTAATTTTCGCCAGTTTTAAAACTTTTCAAAACATCCGCCAAAACTGTCTTTCCAACACCCATTATGACCTATCGTTTCATTTCTGGCCCAATGTCTAATCTCCCTCTCCACGAGATGCTGCCACCTGTACGATCACGATTCATTGCCACTCCCCCTTACTATGTCTTTTCCACTTCAAGTCATCACGTGACACGCTGCCTCTTGAGCCCTGCGCCCCCTCCACCTCAACCTTTACGGTCGGTCCTCCTCATTGTCGGCCTATCCACTCAGCCACCTTTCGCGGTCGGTCCTCCTCATGGTCGGCCCTTCCACTCGGCCACCCTTCACGGTCGGTCCTCCTCATGGTTGGGCCTTCCACTCGGCCACCCTTCACGGTCGGTCCTCCTTATGGTTGGCCCTCCCACTTGGCCACTCTTTGCAGTCGGCCCTCCTCATGGTCGGCCCTTCCACTCGGCCACCCTTCGCGGTTGGTCCTCCTCATCTTCTTCATTAGTATTTCCTTCGTTAGGCTAAAGCTGCACTTAGGAATGGGGGACTACTGATGTGGTTAGGCCCACAAAGGTCATAGCCCACTATGAACAACCCAAGCCCATCACTTAGAGCCCAAACATAACCCAACTGATGAGATCCTGAACAGTTGGAAGCCAACATAGCACGAAGAACCAATGATATTCAGACATGTGGCAGGTAAAGGACAAGCCACATCAGCAGACAAAGATCTGCAAAGTTATTGCCACTGCACATCGCTATTAAATGCAGTCCATTACAGCATTTATTACGACAACACCTCTCCGTCGGAACAGCACCCGCTCACCCTGAACAAGGTAAGCTACAGCATAGATTTTCGGCCAAGGTGGCAGGTCGGAAGGGACGGCGAAATGATTACCAAAGGATATAAGCAGACGTTGAAGACAAAAAGAAGGTTAAGTTTTCTATCTCCAATTCATATCTCTACATTCCACTTCTCTCTCTAACTTGCTCGTCGGAGGGTTCGCTGGGGGACTCCCCGTTCCCCTGTTGAACTTGTGTGCAGGTTCTCTGGTGGGTTTAAACACTCAGTTACCGGTTGAAGAAGCGTGGATTAGTCCGACCCATTCCACCTGGGACCCGTTGTGTAGTAACTGTATTATTATATCCCAATCCGGACCATACTCACCCATAGTCTGTGTATTGTTCATATTTATAACTGTAGTGCTACATGCACCAATTAGTATACTACTTAGTGTACCAACATATGTTATGACACTATTACTGAAATATCCAAAACTTCTAAAATTGTGTCACATCATCTGTTAATACACTAATGATATACCAATTGATACATATAGTATTAATGATATATTTTAATTTAAATTAATTACTATAAATTTACATTCTTAATCATAACTATTAGATATATAATGAAAATTCTCCGTTACATATATGAAATTGAGAGAATCAAAGTTCAACTCTCTAATTAGAGAAAAGTCATCTTAACCACATTTGAGAGTATTAAAAATTATTTTATCATTTCTAATATCATCATTTTAAGTGCATAATAACACAAAAATATTAGAGATTTTAAAAATTTTATCAAAATTTCTATCAAATGTCTTAGATGGGTGTGTGACTTACACCATGTAAGACATTTGGTTAAATTTTTGGTAAAATTTTTAAGAACTCTAGTATTATTTATACACATTACGTAATAATCAAAATTAAAATATAATAAAACAAATGTGATTGTGATGGTATTATTGACTTTATTTATATTTTCAAACACTAACTTAGAGCATCTGCAATGGTGAATCATTTTTTTCATCAAATTCGAGGAGAAAAAAAAAAACGATTTCCTCAATCTGATACAAGGTACTCCAACGGTTGCACTGTAGCTTGCATCAAAGATGTTCGACTGGACAACCAGTCGATTGACCGGAAAAGGCACTGAAATATTTATTTTTTGCTCCCACCACAGTCAAGACTCTTCTTCAAGGTTGGAGGTCTATGAGATAAAAAATGATAATATGATTCATATTCTGCAATCAATTAAACCTCTCTAAAACCCTCTTCTCTTCTTCCTCTCTTTGCTCCCACCACAGTCATGACTGCTAGAGAGACAGAGAGTGAAATGCTCTGTGTATGATTTTAACTTCTCATACACTGCTTTAGCTTTTAATTCCAAAATGTAATGATTTGGTATTTGGGTTCATCATCAATGACTGTAATATTGAACAAGATTTTTTGAAATTCATTGTTTGGTTGTTGAGAATCTCAGAAAGAAAATCATGAAAGTTGGAATCACAGCCAAATTTAAAAATTTCCTTTTGTTATATATCTTTTTTAGTTTCATAGTCTAAATTTTAATCTTTTTTTTTTTTGGGGGGGGGGGGGTTCTGTATTATGGATTTTGCTTTTGGGGTTTATCATTGTTCCCATCTTGGTCTTTTTGAAAATTACATGGAACTTGCATTGTGGGTTCATTAGAAAATAGAAGTAGCTGTGTATTTTTTCAATAAATTGGTCGATCGGCGGGTCACCAGGCCGGACGTTCGACAGGTTGATCGGTGGGCCACGCGGATCCTCAGTTGGATGAAACATTTGCTCCAACATTTGCTCCATTCTCAGTTTAATATCAATTTGGTGAAATTATTGAAATGAGAATCAAATTCAAATTTGATGCTCAATCTGATGCAACGTTGGAGATGGTCTTAGGAGTAGTTTGGACATTGACCTTTTAAATAAATTTTATTTTAAATTTTTAATAAAAAATTGTGTAAAAAATAAAGAAAAAAAAATCTTTATGATGACTTTAATTATTTTGTTAAGTTGCCAAATCGTCCCCTTAAACTTTTCCGGATCCTTATACCCGACCCGACACACGATCACATATGGTCCACACTGTGACTGTTGTTTCTACAGAGAATTGTAGGCCCATTTCGAATTTTCGATCGAGACAGAGATAGAGACGAGCACAGTCGAAGGAGGAAAAAGAAGAAGAAGAAGAGATGCCGGTGATGGAGAAGCTGAAGATCTTCGTGGTGCAAGAGCCTGTCGTCGCTGCTTCTTGCCTCATCGCTGGCTTTGGTACGCACACCTCCATCCCCCATTCATTGCAAACCCTAACTTCTTAACTAGTTCATAATTTTGTTTCTTTCTCTCATAATCATAAACCGTACTTCATTTGATTTTGTATTGCCCAAAGATCTCTATTTTAACTTCAGATTATGCTTTCCGAGTTGTTTCTCATCAATTTGATTATGGTTTCTTGTTATCTAATTAATTGTTTTTTAATTTTGTTCCAAGAAGAAGACCTATGTAGTCATTAAGGCTAGAAATCATTGTATAAGGGTAATGGCATTGGAATTGGAATTGTTTGATTAAAATTTAGGTTCATTTGTATTTATGGTTTTGAAACTCAAATATTGATTTCATAGTTTGCCTACGAATTTCAAGCTTTATCATGATGGATTTCAAGTAACTATATAAAACTAGTTATTTGAAATCATGCCAAAGATTCTTTTAATTAACTCACCAATATTTTTTATGAAATTTAATCTCAAATCTCTTGATTTAAAATCCATTCATCGAAATAGACTTCATCGATTTGCCATTCATTGGCCTGCAATTGTATTAATTTCATGTGTGTTTGTGTGGGTGGATGTTAGTCTGTCTAGATTTGTAAGTACTTTGATAGTATGATCATAGTAGTATATGGTGGCATTTGAGTGGCAATTTTCCGAAAGGTTATTGTCTTCTGCTGATGCTGGTCATCATGTATGCCATAGAAGTTAAGTTCGTAATTTGTGCTACTCTTTTTTTTTTTCCCCCCCACTTGTGCAGGTCTACTGTCTTTAGGATTTAGATTTGTCAAATCTGGTGATTCTTGTAATGAATATTATAGAATGACATGGCTCAAATCTGGTGATTCTTGTAATGAATATTATAGAATGACATGGCTGTGAAATCATACCCAAAAATGGGTTTTGAGCTACCCTTGTGAAATGCAAAACTTAGTGGAGATAAACTGTTCCTTGTATTTTGTCAAGTAACATTAGGATATTAGTGGAAAATGCTCGCATTACTTAATCTAAGCATGTTTGTTTGCCTTTTTGTTGCACTCCCTTCTGGCCAGTGTTTGAAAACTCAAACCTACTAGTGTTGGACAGACATAATCTTTCTTAAACAATTCTTGATAGAAAAGTAGGACTCCATATAATTTCTGGCCTATTACTATTGAGTGAAACTTATTTAAATGTGTTCTACAAGTTCTAATAGAATCAACTTAGTAGTTTATGGAGGGTAGGAATAAGGCCTCGTTTGGGAACAGGCTAATTTAGTAACTTTTTTGCTATTTGGCTAAAATATGAGTTAAAAAAAACTAGTATGTTTGGGATGACTTTTTGGTTTTTTACGAAAAGATGTGCAAAAAGTAGAGAGAAAAAAGAATCTTTGACATTTTGGTATGGGTTGTTGGCTTTTTGGCTAATTTAGCAATTTTTTGGCTAAAAAGGAGGGTTTCCAAACGAGGCCTAAAAATAAAAGGGGATTGAGGTCAAGATCTCCTTTACAGGGTGCTCGAAAAAGTTGCATTCTTTGCTTAAACGGCGGCTTTTAGTCTATTCTGATGTCCTATAATTTGAGGATGAGAGTATTCTTGTTGGATTGGTGTTGTATATGCAAGAAAGGGGGAGAGTGTGAATCATCTTATTTTATATAGCACGGTTGCAAAGGAGGCGTGGAGTTTTGTGTGCTTCTCAAATTTTGAAGTGGAGTGTGATGTGATGTGTGGATCGATTTAGAAGTTATTTTAGTCTTAGTAAAGGTTGCCTGAGTGGGAGGTTTTGGAAGGCGTGGGAGTGTATTGTGTTGTGCCTTATGTGGTGTTTGTAGAATGAGAGAAATAGAAGACATTTTAGAAATTTGGAGAGTTTGGTTCTTTGTTTGAAAGAGAGAATGCTTTTCTCCTTGTATTTGTTGCTTAGAGAGACTTCTTTTTCTTTAGATGATTTTGAAATTTTGGGGGAATTGTATATCCTTGCTTATATAAACATATAGGAGTGAAACTTTTTCTTTTTCTTGTATATGCAGTGAGTAAGGATCGAGCCGGTATTGTCAAATTGAGGGCCACAGTGAACGAAAAATAAAAATTGAAAGGGCCATGGTGGATGAATTTTTTTTTTAATTGCTAATAACTAAAAAAACATTAATAGTTTATGGGATTTTAAAGAAATCTTTATACAAATGGGGCTTTTTCAAAAAAAATAAAAATTTGGGGTAGTTTGGTGCTTTTCCTATCAGAAAACATTCCTCGTGAATAAAAAACAGTTTGAAGGATAGAGCAAAACATTTGGAGATTTGTACCAAATTCAACCCCAAATAGTTGCAACTCGTGAGATTTTAAGCTTGTTTCTTCCTGTCCCTACAGAAAAAAGAAGTGTTATTTTGGCACGTAAGTTAGTAGTTGGAATTTGTGGATGTTTATAACATGCAACTTGGTTCAATAATCATGTCTGATGAGTGATGACACTTGTGTTAGTACCCAAAGAAATTACTACTAATAGTGTAATCTGAATGTAGCAACTGTTGTATGGGGAGTGTTTTTCTTTTTTTTTTAGTCTTATTGATTTCTTTGTTGTGAATATTTCAGGCCTTTTCCTTCCAGCTGTAGTGAGACCCATACTGGACTCCTTTGAAACTTCAAAGCAAGTACCTCCTCCTGCTTTGAATGATGTGAGTACTGAATTTTCCAATATGTCTACTTTTATTAAATACTATCTTGATTTGCCATAGTAGGATCTGCTTAATTTCTGCTGCTTCTTTTTTTTTTTTTTTTTAATTATTTTTTTAAAGCAAGGATGTTACCCAATGTTGGTCCTGGTAATTATTATTATTTTTAATAACATCTGAATGTTTAATACACTATAGTTACGCAGAAGCTAAGAGTTCTTAGTGCTTTGTATGTTAGAAAAAGTCATTTACTGGTCAATGGCATAATTTTCAGATAAAACATTTTATGGCTGATTTGAGGAATCTTGCTTGAACATCTGTACCTGAAATCTATGTTATCTTCAAGTTGTGGTGGTATCTTTTACGCTCAAGTTGGTATTGGCCAAATCTAAAATAGAGATGTCTGCAGCTCTGTTTACTCACCCTACATCATGTCAGCACGCAGTACAGCTAATCTATATAGGAATGTCCAGTGCATTACTGACTTTGCAATGCCAGTATTCCAGTCCTTCCATCTGATGTTTCTTAGTAATTTAATTAACTGTATGACTTATCAAATGGAGGGCCTTATATTATATTTGGTGCTGGTATGATGAGATTGGGATGTTATTGTAATCACTAGGCATCTTCCAATAGCTGCCTTTTGTAGACCCTAGTGCTTCCCAGCTGCTTTCTCTAGACCTTGATAACTGGAGTTTTGGGCTCCTATTTGATGTCTTGCCTAGAAAAATTACTAGGATTCTTCCGCTATAAAAACCATGTACTTTACCCCTAAGGTTTTTTTTTATGCATTTCAACATTTCGAAAGTGAATTTTTTACGTTACGGGCATTTTATGTACTACTTCAAATATACATATGTACCTGATGGAAGAATTTTGTGCACGGGTAATTTTAACTAATTTGATTATTCGGAATGCATCTTTGCAGGTGGTTGCAGGTATGACCGGTAAAAAACAAGGGTAGTATGGATATTAGAAGTAAGCAATGATTTGTCTTATCCTGCCTCCATTCCCCTTCCCCTCTTACTCTGATTAGAGATTGGAATAAGATTTTTTTATCATGTGAGAACAGAGAATTATTGTTGCTACTGGTTATTCACCTTTATTTTTGCTTGTGGATTTTAATGCTGTTAAAACATGTGGTTTCTCATGCTATCAATCGGAATTGGATGAGCTCCATAAGAAGCTTAGTTCTGCATGTTTGGTTGTCTATACTTGATTGCATTTTTATGTCTTGTCACAATGATGTTCCCAGTCCTTTAAAGGCCTCGTGTTAGATCTTAAACCTTTAGTTCATCATTGGGGCTTTGAAATGCTTGTGCTTCATTGACACGCCTTTTATAAGCTCTATTAGTAGTATTGTATACTGGAAGTGTTTTGACAGATATTACCCCAACTGGAATATGATTAAAAAAAGTTTCACATATTAAAAGTATTTGTTTAATTGTGACATTTTTTGTTTTTATTTTGTTCAAGCTTTAATATTTGAAGAAAATAGGAAGAATATCGAGAGGTTAGCTGTGGGTTTGATTTGTCTAATTTGTTTGATAAACAGCTGGATAGGTAAAAGGGCTTTAATGTTTCACAATTTGCCCTGGAGTTGTAGCTATCAGTTGGTAGTTATGTCTAGTTGTACAATTGTGTCTACCTGTGCCAAGGGGAGGATATAAACTTGTCTAGTTGTACAGTTGTGTCTACTTGTGCCAAGTGGGGGATATATACTGGTCTTGTCTAGTTGTACAGCTGTATCTTCTTGTGCCTACTAATGCCAAGGAAAAAATTGTGGTAATTTGCCTTGTTACTGATAGGAAGTGCTGGGATCAGGGAGGATCATTGTAATAGTAATACATAACAATCTCACTAATTAAAACATTTATTTGTAATCTGTGTTGCATTTATGTTAACGGGTTCAATGAAGTGTGGAGTATCCCAACTTCAAGAGGATAGAAGAGTTAACCATGAATAAATGAGTTTAGTTTCAAATGATGTTGAGCTGAAATTTAACCGGAGTTGGAGGCTCGACAAAGGAGTTCTTGTGCTGTTAGTGCTAAATAGATGTTTTGAGTGGTTGCTTAATTTGTTTTAGCTTACAGTTAAATTATGTTCTATCAGTTCAGGTTGGAGTACAGACAATGATGCATGGTGTCTTTGTGGCATCTTGTAAGTTGAAATAAATTACACATTGTTAGGTTTTACAGATTTCTACATTAGGCATATGTTACCTAGGGCCGTAGAATGAATCAAGTTATTCTAGTTCAATTTCATGTTTAAGTTTGTTAAAAATTATTTGACATCAGTTCATTAGGTGTTGTTAGGGGCCATAAAATTAATTAAATTATTCAAGTTCGATTTATATTTAGTTTTTTAAAAATTTATTCGAGATCAGTTCATTACATGTTTCTAGGGATTTATGTTGAGTTTGTTAAAAAATTATTTTAGATCAGTTTGGTACGTGTTATTAGGGCCATGAACTTGGCTTGATAAGCTTGTACTCACTATAGAATTATATATATAAACTAGGCTACTCAAGTTTAGCTTATGATCGGCTCCATTGAAGCAAGATAAACAAATTAAGTTTGAATAATTCATTACTCGGTTCATTACAAGAAAGAAAAACGGAGTTGCCTTTATACATGAAAAAAAACAAAAAAAACAAACACACAAGAATTATAGGTGGATACATAGGCACTTAAGTCAGGGAGCAGGACTTTTTGCCGTGTATTATGTAGTACAGTACATTTTTTTCTTTTCTTTTCTTTTCTTGAGATTATAAATTTCAACCTCTGGAAAATCTGAAACCAACAAAAGATTGGGCAAAGACTTTTTGGATGTTTGGTTCAACAAGAATGAAAGAGATCAGATTCAAATAATAAACCCATCTTTCTTCGATTTTCTACTCTTCCATGGTAGCACTTGCTTCAATCCATCATATATACTTGCCTGTAAAATATTTTTACAATGCAGGAAATCAATAAGCAGAATAAGATAATAATCAAGAAAATGAAGCATAATATCCAAAAATAAGAGGAAACAAATTATCTTTTTTCATATATAGGAGATGAACCCTTAACCTTTTTGATGTATGAAAAGAAAATTAATAAATATTAGTTAAAAACACCATTTTTTGTTGTTGTTGTGTGTAATTACTTGAAAATTAATATGTATAAATAATTCAGAAATGATATATCCTCTAATTTGAAAGCTCTAAAAAAGCATTAATGATTTGAAAAATAATAAATAAATAAATAAATAAAGTCAAAACATTACATCACATGGGACTCACACACTAATTAGAGTTATTAGAGCTCAGTTTGTTGTCTTTTTCAAATTTATTTTTTAAAAGATAATAAAACTAAAAAATAATTAATTCAAAAAATTAAAATATAATTTTATAGTACCTTTTTTTAATATATTTTTTAATAAATTTAAAAACAGAACCAAACAAAATGTATTGCCTCCCTCGACATGGAGTGGGTTTTTGGAACGTGGATTTTTTTAGTTGTAAGATATTCGAAATTTTTTTTTTTTTGTGTTTGGAAAGATAATTTGATTTTTTTGTAGTTAGATATGATGTTTGTGAGATAAAAAATTGAAGTGATTATGAGATTTGATATGATATTTTATTTGAATTAATTTTTTTTTGATTTCGTAACCAATTTGCTTTTGAGTGAAAAAAAAAAAAAAAAATCAAAACCAAACTTCCCAAAGTAAGACTTGTTGGATTTTACTTGCCAGCTGTATGGCTTTTTAGATTTGCCATTATCGCTAAGGTTTTTATTTCAACCATCCAATTATGCAAACATTGACTTCAGTTCAGAGAGAGAGAGAGAGAGAGAGAGAAAAGCTGATTTTCGGTGGTCCTCGGTCATGTTTCGGTGATACATTTTGCGCTTTTAAAATATAGATTTACACTCTTATGAGCATAATTCTACAATTTTCAAATGTAAGTTTAGATTTTTTATACCCAAAATAAAGATTTTGAGAGTTTTCTATTCTAATTTGGAAATAGATTTTTGAATTTTTGACACTCACATGGTTTCCCTTCTCTCAAGTCTTCTTTCATATCATTGTAAGTATACTTTCTTCTCAACTTTACCTTCTAACGGTGTTCGATGTCTAACGACAGCAATGAAGTTGGGCAGTAGTGATGGGGACGTCAAGTTTTCAAACAGATTTTACTTTTCAGACTACATCTTTGAAAAGATCGATAATTTTTCCTGACTTGTAACTGTTTTTTTTGGGATAGATTTAACCCTTTGGGGTCTTATTTATATAATATTGTTGTTTATTAATATAATGTTTCCCATCTTCAAAAAAAAGAAAAAAAGAAAAAAAGAAAAAGCACAAATATTGACCTAACTGTCTATCTATCTTCTATGCCCTCGTTTGGCATCTCACTTGAGGGGTTATCAGACTAAAATAATTACAAAAAAAAGAAAAGAAAAACAAACAAACAAGCAAACAAACAAATAAACAAAATAAATTAAAAAATTAATAAAACAAAATGTCATATCTAAATTATAATTATTTTTTTTATTTTTTTTAACAAAAATTAAAAAAATCAAAAAGTTCAACCCAAACTAGACTTTTTAATCCAAAGATAAAATAGCCAAAAAGTCAATCTAATTTCCAAATGAAACCTATATGTCTATATCTATATCTATAGCTATGTACTATTATTAAGCCTCTGTTTGGAAAGTGGGTTGATTTTTTGACTTTTTTGGCTATTTTAGCCTGGGCTAAAAAGCTTGGTTTGGGAAGGACTTTTTGACTTTTTTTACTTTTTTTTTGTTAGAGATGAGTATAATGATTATGAGTTGGATGTGATATTTTATTTTTTGTGGCTAAAATAGCCTATTTTATCTTTTGTGGCTAAAATAGCCAAAAAACCCCACTTTAGTTCTTCCCAAACGGACCCTAAGTGATGCCTCAATTGGTATAGTGAAACTTTTGTTCTCCCTCATGTCAGGTGAAAGTGTTTTTTATTTTTAAACTCATGACCATGGTTTTAAGGGATGATGATTTATATCACTTAAGCATACATTAAAATATTAATTTCAATATTATTCAGTGTGTTTGGTTTGAGTTTTCTGGATTAAATTTTTTGAAAATTGACTTTTTTTATTTTCGTGTTTTTTTATTTTTAGTGAATATTTTTTAAATTTTAAACATTTTTTTTTACTTTTTTAGATGGACCTTACTTAGATGTATCTAAAAAGTAAAAAATTTGTGAAAAAATATTTTAAAAAATTAATAAATACATAAAAATATAAAAAATGTACTGAATTCTTGTATTTTTGGTATTTAGTGAATTTTTAAAAGATTTTTTTTACAATTTTTTTACTTTTTAGGTGTATTTATGTTAGATGTGTCTAAAAAGCATAAAACTTGCTTAAAATATTAAAAAAATTCAATAAAAACAAAAAAAAATACAGAAAATAAGAAAATAAAATTTTCTGAAAAGTATTTTTTAAAAAGTGGAAACAAGCAAGGTGATTATTTTTTATTCTTAGTTATTTAAATAGCACACACATCGAATCCATTAATACTATTATTAAGTGAAGCGTAGACTTGGTATCCAAGCCTTCACTTTATGCCACGTGACAACTTTATCTAGCTTAAAATAAAAAAATTAGAAAAATGTTTGGGGGCCCTAATTTTGTGGCTCAAATGTGGCTCAAATGGCCAAAACGACGTCGTTTTGGCCATTTTGATGTTGTTTTGTACTCAAAACGACGTCGTTTTGGCCATTTGAGCCACATTTGAGCCACAGAATTTGGGCCCTCTACCATTGCTCAAAAAATTATTATTCAAAGGCGTAAGAAAGGTTTGAACCAAGATAGTTTATTAAGAGCATTCTTATCACTTAGACAACATATATATTATGATATTAATTTATTATTATTTATTTTTATTCTTATTTATCTGAATTGTACACGAATCGCGTGTGCCACTTGCTAGCTAATCATATAATAATATATGATATATCCTCTCTCTCCAAAATTTCTTTCTCCCTAAGTAATTTATTCATCAGTTTCATAATATTTTGACATATGGTGCACGTGTTACTATCGATTAATGAATAATGATGACTTATTTTTGTTAATTAAACAAAAGATAAAAGATAACTCAGATTGTGTTTTGCTATTTATCATTTGTCAAGAGCATACTCTAAAAATATTTTGAGTCCTTACCGCTAATTAAACAAAACAAATTAAATAAATTGAAAAGGATAATTGGTGGGAAGTTGAAAAAAGTGCTTTTTAATTTAATTTAATTTTTTTTATCACCTTTAAATTTATAAAAAAAAAATTACACATCTTGTTTGACAACTTTAGGTTTTAATTAAAAAATCATTATAAATCATCGTATCACTATCTTTATTTTTTTATAAAAAATTTAAAAAATATTAAAAAATTACTAAAATAAATCATAATTGCAATGAGAATTCCAATATATAAAAAATCTAAGAGACGATGTACAACAAGAAAAGTACACCGTTTCCCCTCACCACACATTGGCTACTTTAATGTAATAGGGCAATAAAATCACAACCAAATCATAGCCTACCAAAATGGAAAAATGAGCAACTTTCAATATCAATAACAGTGATGGACTGTTGGTTGAAATATCCATGGCCCTACACTACAGTTTATTAACCAAAAGAATCCCAAGTCTAAATGTGCAATAGTGTAACACAATTCAGGACACAGAAAACAGATAACAGATGAGTAATTAAGATTTTATAACAATTATTGGTGTGGCATGCACACTTAAAAAAAAAAAAAAAAAAAAAAAAAAAAAAATTAATGTGAAAACAGAAAACAGATGAGTAATTAAGATTTTATAACAATTATTGGTGTGGTGTGCATACTTAAATTAAAAAAAAAAAAAAAATTTAATGTGAAAACAGAAAAAAGATGAGTAATTAAGATTTTATAACAATTATTGGTGTGGTGTGCACACTTAAAAAAAAATTTAATATTCATTTATTTTTGTTTTATTTTGTTTTTTTGGGTCTATGTGCTTATGTAACCCTAGGCTAAAATTGTCAAAAGAGAAAAAAAAAAAAAAAAAAAAAGAGTATAGAAACACTTATGTTGTGTTTGGTTGAGGGATATGGAGAGAGATTTGGAAAGAAAAAGAGAAAAATTGTGTGAAACTAGGTGAAATAGGTGAAATGTAAGTGTATTTTATTCACATTTCACCAAAATTTTCCTTTTCCCTTTTCAAATTCCTCTTCAAATCCTCTAACCAAACTCAGCGTTAAAGAACCGGACGCGATCACAACACCAGATAGATTTAACTTTTTGGTATGCATGTGAAAGAATTGTATTCGATTCTGTAATTAATTTAACTTCTGTATGAACTATAGAGGGGGAGAGAACTTACCCAGAAGTGAGACTTGACTTGAGAGAGGCTGGAAAAGCTTGATCCGTTCCTTCTAATCCTTGACATCTTCTTCACCTTTCCACCACCAACAAAATCTGCCAAATCCATGGAAGAAGGAGATGAAAAGACAAAACTACCCTCACCACCAATAACTTCTTTTCTTGGATAATGCTGCTGTTTTCTTCTCCAAGAACCAAACAACCCTCCTCCTCTCTCCTCCTTGCTCAGAAAAACCAAGGCACCAAGCTGTCCTCTCTCAGAAGGACTCTCACAGCTACTCCCAAAAGACCCTTGACGCTCTCGCCTTCTGACCCTGAAAGAAGATGACCTAAATACAGGAGGCATCATACCCAGATGATAAGGACCATCTAGGACTGTATTAGGGGAGGGCATTTTGGTCATTTTAGAGGACTCCATTATCTGCAGCCTTGGAGGCAGCTCTAGGAAGTACTTGTTTGGTGGTGATGGTGGTGGAGTGATGGCGGTGGTTGTGGTGGTGGTGGTGGTGGTGGAGGGGAGGGGCTTGCCGGGTTCTTCTTCCCATCGAAAGGGGACGGTGGCAGAGGTGTGGAGTGGTGGTGTAAGCATCCCTGAATGCTCCGGTGACTGCAGAGGTAGTGGGATGGTTAAGACGAGTGGAAGCTTTGGTGTGGAACTTGCCTCCTCCTCCTTGTTTTCTTCTTCTGCCTTGGATCCCATCTCTCTGTCTCTCTCTCTCTGTCTCTCTCTCTGATGAGTCTACTGTGAATAGAGATTGCGAAGAATAAAATGGCTTTTTATTTTGTTTTTTGTTTGACTCAATAGCTATTTAGGGATACACAAAAATTTTTAGAAAAAAATTTCAGTCAATTTATGATTCAGATTTATTTAAATTAAGGTAAGATTTTAATTAAGAAATAAAAAATTATAATTTCTTTTTATTTTTTGTACATTTTTTTATAAAAAATTAAAATATCAATTAAAATAATCAATTTTTAAATGGGCCCAATGTACTAGTTAAATTTAGTGGCCTCGTTTGGCAAGTTAACATTTTAGTCAAAAAGTTAAAAAATTATTAAAAAAAGTCAAAAAACCTATAATTTATAACAAAAATTCAAAGATTTAACTTTTTCTCTACTTTTTGCACACTTTTTCGTAAAAAGCAAAAAAATCACCCAAAACATACTAATTTTTTTACCTCATATTTTAACAAAAAAATTAAAAAATTACTAAAATAACTTGTTCCCAAACGAGGCCTTAAGATTTTTAGAGAACTCACTATTGGTTAAATTCCAACCACATATATGTTTAGGATGTTAGTTTGAGATATTTTAGTCGCAAAAAGATAAAATAAATTAAAAAATTAATAAGATAATATATCACATTTAAATTATAATTATTTCATTTTTTTTATAAAAATTAAAAAAGTCAAAAAATTCATCTCAAACGAGACTTTTTAGCCTCAAGCTAAAATAATCAAAAAAAAATTTAAAAAGTTAAAAAATCAACTCACAACTCAAATAAAGACATAATTTAATTAGTACAAATCTTAGACTATATTTCTAGATTCCTAACTTTTTGGTTAAGATACCTGTAGAACAATCTTCACTGTATTTATAAGATTTAATTATATTATGTACACAACAACAATTAGAATTTAAAGAAATAAAGAAAAGGAGAGAATTTGTTTGATTACAAAAATCAAACTCGAAATAAAAATAAATAAATAAAAACAGATTTTATTTTGTTACAAAAACAAAATTTAAATCTGATTTTAATAAATAAAAACAATACTGAAAATAAATTAAATAACTTACTTGATTTAATTTGTTCGAATTATTTTCTGATCAAGTCCAGTGTTTGACACTGTATCCTTAAGACAGATTCATCCTCTCCACGGTGCTTTCAGAATTTGGACGTCTATCTCCCAGGATGAAATGATCTTACCACAAACAATAGCAACACTACAAATTGTTTGATTTACGAACACACTAAGTGTTTACACTCTTTCTTTCAGAAATAAAATGCAGCAAGATGAAGAATATAATTAGCAGAGGTGAAATACGAAATTTCTGAATGAATAACATCAAATGAGGGTGGTCCTATTTATAGATGTAAAGGTGGCTCTTGGTTTTAAATTGAACAGGTATGATACCTGTTGGTTTTGAATTCAAACAGATTTGAATCTGTTAACAATTCAAACAGATAAGCAAAAACGGGAAGGGCCCTGTTTGGGTGTGCACTAATTCCAAACTAGTTTATTTCTGTTTGAAAACGGGAAGGGCCTTGTTTGGATGTACAGAAAATTTAAATCAGTTTAATTTGAATTCTGGATTTTATTTTACCAAAAAATAAAATTAAATTCAAATGTTTTTGGCCCAAAAAGATTAGAAGCCCAACCCAACCGGACGGATGGCGGCGTGCGTGTGATGATTTTTGGGTCCAATGGGTCTAGCCCATTTTGCCCATAACCTCTCCCTCTAAAACACTTGGGTACCCCTTGGGGCACACCCCAAGTATCTCACCCAAGCCTTATAAACCCTTTCAAAACTTCCCACCAAATCAATGTGGGATAAACCAATTTACAACTTTAAGGAATTTTCACCAAAACTCCATTTCCATGGAGCACACTTTGGCTTCAATTTCCCATTCACTCGGTAATGGTTTTGAGCAACTAAATATACCACGTGAATCACAACGCGGCATAGAACGCGTTACCACTTTGACCCGAGTAAATCGACACTCGGGGCCTACCTAAAAAATAGACCAAACTTGAGAAAAAATTCTGGTTTTACCCAGAATTTTCCTACCATTTCCAACAATACCGATACGAAAGAAAAGGTAACCATACATGTAGAACCAATTAGGAGTGTGTATGGCGCGTTTCGGGTGGTTTAAGAGTAAAATTATAAATTAAATAGCAGTTTGGCGGATTGACAAATTACGGTTTGAGCTGTTTTGAAAAGATTGGCAAATTGAAGAATATTTTAACTAATTATTAAGCTTTTGCATAATATATAACACTAATTTACATAATATTTTTCATATATATAACTACTAATTTGTAATAAATTTTACATATTAAATCTCTTTCACACTAATTTTTACTTTGATATGTTATTATACGTTAAAAAATATATATGTATTAACTATAACAGAGCGGGACAATTTCAAATGTGAATTATAAATTTTAAAATTTAAATTAATTATAAATTTTAAAATTTAAATTTCCATTAATGAATAGGGTTGCAATATAATTGTTTGAACAGTATTTTACACGGTTCTAGAACCAATTATATGGGTCCCTAATCACTACCTTAGTGAATTTCTTCTGTCTCTACATATGGGGTTACCTTTTGTCTCATACGCGTCTTATTATATAAAAATTAGAGCAATGGTAGAGGGCCCAAATTCTGTGGCTCAAATGTGGCTCAAATGGTCAAAACGACGTCGTTTTGAGTACAAAACAACATCAAAATGGCCAAAACGACGTCGTTTTGGCCATTTGAGCCACATTTGAGCCACAGAATTAGGGCCCCCAAACATTTTTCTAAAAATTATTGGTGCGTGTACTTATTAGACTTTCTCATTCGCTAAATGATGTTATTATTTTACATGCTAAATTACTCTCTCTTTAAATGATATATTATGGGTTACACATCTCATAGAAAAGAAAAGAAAAATTAAAATACAAAATTTGATGTGTCAATATCTTCGCGAATCATTACTGGAGTAATTAAGATTAGATTAATGAGGATATTTCATAAAATAATTATAAATATATAAAAAAATTAAGACTTTAATTATTAATACTCATAAATTTTATTACTAATCATCTGAAATTTTGTTATTAGAAATTATTTGTAATTGTGTGAAAGAAAAATGAAAAGTAAAAACACTTGGACATGCACTTGTCTTGTCATAAAGCGTTTGTTTGGAATATGAGTTCACATTTTGACATTTTAATCCGGGTAAAAAAGTCTCGTTTGTGATAGATTTTTTAATTTTTTTGATTTTTGTGAAAGAGAAATAAAATATTTATGAATTGGATATGATATTTTGTCATATTTGACTAAAATAACTAATTTTGTCTTATATGATTATTTTAATCCAAATGTGCATTCCAAACGGAGCCAAAGTCTTTTAACTCTTTTTTTGGCCAGAATTAACATTGAGTGGTTACTTTAAAAAAAGAAAAGAAATTACATTTATAAAAAAATTAAAAAATTTAATTATTAATATTAGTAAAATTTATTATTAATTTATAATTTTTAAAAATATATATGTTGATGTGTTATTTTTCTTATTATATTTTATTTATTGAAATATAAAAATTTCAACATACTTAAAATGCAGCAAGATGAAGAATATAATTAGCAGAGGTGAAATACGAAATTTCTGAATGAATAACATCAAATGAGGGTGGCTCTTGGTTTTAAATTGAACATGTATGATACCTGTTGGTTTTGAATTCAAACAGATTTGAATCTGTTAACAATTCAAACAGATAGCAAAAACGGGAAGGGCCCTGTTTGGGTGTGCACTAATTCCAAACTAGTTTATTTCTGTTTGAAAACAGGAAGGACCTTGTTTGGATGTACAGAAAATTCAAATCAGTTTAATTTGAATTCTGGATTTTATTTTACTAAAAAATAAAATTAAATTCAAATGTTTTTGGCCCAAAAAGATTAGAAGCCCAACCCAACCGGACGGACGACGGCGTGCGTGTGATGATTTTTGGGTCCAATGGGTCTAGCCCATTTTGCCCATAACCTCTCCCTCTAAAACACTTGGGTACCCCTTGGGGCACACCCCAAGTATCTCACCCAAGCCTTATAAACCCTTTCAAAACTTCCCACAAAATCAATGTGGGATAAACCAATTTACAACTTTAAAGAATTTTCACCAAAACTCCATTTCCATGGAGCACACTTTGGCTTCAATTTCCCATTCACTCGGTAATGGTTTTGAGCAACCAAATATACCACGTGAATCACAACGCGGCATAGAACGCGTTACCACTTTGACCCGAGTAAATCGACACTCAGGGCCCACCTAAAAAATAGACCAAACTTGAGAAAAAATTCTGATTTTACTTAGAATTTTCCTACCATTTCCAACAATACCGATACGAGAGAAAAGGTAACCATACATGTAGAACCAATTAGGAGTGTGTACGGCGCGTTTCGGGTGGTTTAAGAGTAAAATTATAAATTAAATAGCAGTTTGGCGGATTGACAAATTACGGTTTGAGCTGTTTTGAAAAGATTGGCAAATTGAAGAATATTTTAACTAATTATTAAGCTTTTGCATAATATATAACACTAATTTACATAATATTTTTCATATATATAACTACTAATTTGTAATAAATTTTACATATTAAATCTCTTTCACACTAATTTTTACTTTGATATGTTATTATACGTTAAAAAATATATATGTATTAACTATAACAGAGCGGGACAATTTTAAATGTGAATTATAAATTTTAAAATTTAAATTTCCATTAATGAATAGGGTTGCAATATAATTGTTTGAACAGTATTTTACACAGTTCTAGAACCAATTATATGGGTCCCTAATCACTACCTTAGTGAATTTCTTCTGTCTCTACATATGGGGTTACCTTTTGTCTCATACGCGTCTTATTATATAAAAATTATTGGTGCGTGTACTTATTAGACTTTCTCATTCGCTAAATGATGTTATTATTTTACCACCAAGGATCCTCTAGAGTGAAATTTCTCTAAAGTTTTCTAGAGTGTTACATTGTGTGGTTGAGATTTACTGGCAAGTCACATCAGAAAAATTGATGTGACTTGCCAGTAAATCTCAACCACACAATGTAGCACTCTAGAAAACTTTAGAAAAAAATCACTCTAGAGGATCCTTGCTCTTATTTTACATGCTAAATTACTCTCTCTTTAAATGATATATTATGGGTTACACATCTCATAGAAAAGAAAAGAAAAATTAAAATACAAAATTTTATGTGTCAATATCTTCGCGAATCATTACTGGAGTAATTAAGATTAGATTAATGAGGATATTTCATAAAATAATTATAAATATATAAAAAAATTAAGACTTTAATTATTAATACTCATAAATTTTATTACTAATCATCTGAAATTTTGTTATTAGAAATTATTTGTAATTGTGTGAAAGAAAAATGAAAAAGTAAAAACACTTGGACATGCACTTGTCTTGTCATAAAGCGTTTGTTTGGAATATGAGTTCACATTTTGACATTTTAATCCGGGTAAAAAAGTCTCGTTTGTGATAGATTTTTTAATTTTTTTAATTTTTGTGAAAGAGAAATAAAATATTTATGAGTTAGATATGATATTTTGTCATATTTGACTAAAATAACTAATTTTGTCTTATATGATTATTTTAATCCAAATGTGCATTCCAAAAGGAGCCAAAGTCTTTTAACTCTTTTTTTTGGACAGAATTAACATTGAGTGGTTACTTTAAAAAAAGAAAAGAAATTACATTCATAAAAAAATTAAAAAATTTAATTATTAATATTAGTAAAATTTATTATTAATTTATAATTTTTAAAAATATATATGTTGATGTGTTATTTTTCTTATTATATTTTATTTATTGAAATATAAAAATTTCAACATACTTAATATTTATTTGAGTAAATTACACTTATCTTCTCCAATTAATAAAGAAATAACGGATAGCACTACAATTTTGATAAATTTACAGTGATCTATTGTAACGATAACTTTAATGGTGTTAAAGGAAGTGATGAAATTAATTTATTATTATAGATAAATGGTAGAATCAATTCTAAATTGGTGAAGAAAATTTTAAAAATGGATCTTTTTAACATCATTAACTTGATATTTTTAAAATATGTGAAAGATTTTTTAATGAGTACCTTTAGGCCAAGTTTGGTATGATTGAAAAAAGACAAAAAGTCAAAAAATCACTATCCTATTTAAGTCACATCATCTTATTTAAGTCACATCATCTCTCTAACACATCACTTCAAACCCAACCTAAACCCAACCCATATTTCATAAAAAGTCAAAAAGTACACTTATTTAGTCTTCCCAAACTAGGCCTTAATGTGGAAGCTTTGTTAACGTGTATGCTTAGGGTATATATTAAATTTTTTTTATCTGTTTATACATTATATATATAAATAAATGTAATAAAAGATGTATAATATTTTTAATTTTTGTATGAAAAATGCCTCATACACCCACTGGGGGTCGACCCCCAGTGAGATGGCACTCCATTATTGGCAAAAAAAAAAACTGTTTTTTTTTTTTTTTTTAATTTTAAAGTTTCAACCAGTGGGGGCGCGACACCTCACTGGGGGTGCGACCCCCACTAAGAGTATGCAGCACTGCTGTTTTTGTATTATGTGCCCTGACAAGATCCTCATACCAAACGTGGAGCCTTTTCCAACAGCTAGAACATGCATTATGCTCATATAAGTGAAATCATATATTTGTTTTCCTTTTTTTGGTTTTGTGGATGTCCTTTTCAAATTATGCATTTTTCAAATATATATATATATATTAATTGTCAAGTGATAAAAATAAGATTTGAGAAGTTATTTTGTACTCCGCTAAATATATTAAATGTTTGATCACATTAAACTCTGATCTAAACTTCAGATCCGTTGTTTATTACACATTAATAAATGAATAGAAGGATATAATAAAATCATTATATAAAATTATAAAATCATTTCTTATCAATAACATCACTTATCTACAATAGATTTTATGTGCATATATATAGCATGAATAATGACATATAAGCAGAGTTTTTATATCAAACTTTCGTATATAATTGTGTGATTTTTTGTGATTTTTATTTTTTTCCAATCAAAACATTTGTTATTATCTTTATAATTTTAAAAGGGGTCATGTTAAGTACATAATGTCAAAAAATTTATAATCTTAATATACTTTTCGTATATCCTAAAACACTTTTACATATTTTTACATATTTTTCTACACATTCCAATATTTTTTTTTACATATTTTTCAACTTTAACAACAACCCTAGCATTTGAGTAATGATACGGAAACAGAAAATTCGTACAAAATTTTTATTTAGAATAATGTGGTTCAATTTAGACCTTTTATTTTAAAATACAATACCTATAAATATGGATTTATTTACAAAAATAATAATATCATATTATTCTTATGAAACTTTTTAACCAAAATTTTATACATGAATAAAATTTTTCTTCTAAAAATATCAATGATATATTATTTTGAATATTTTTTACATATAAATTTTATCCTTACAAATTACTTTTCATATAACAAATTTATGTGGTGAAGATTCACACACATCTACTGATCTGATCCATAGCCTGTCTCAATAAAGCAAAATCACATTAAAACATATGCTCTAAAAGTGGGATCCTAAGTCCAAAGTCAATACGGTTAGGTGTGTGAGTGACTCAAGTATGATGTCTCCTGTACAATTTTTTTTTTTTTTTGGTTTTATCATAAATACTATTTAATTATTAAAATTTATTTTGAAAGTGAGAGTAAGAAATAAATTTAAAATTAACGAGAGGTGGGTTATATCCATTTGTCGCGTATGTTAATAGGTTAAAATAGTTAAAAAGTCATTATAAATTATCATATTATTTTTTTTATTTTTTGAAAAAATTACAAATAGATGTGACATTAACAAAATAATTGCATTATAACTAAGAATCTTTTTTGGTACAACTCTAATATATAAGAAAAGCTACACTAAACACATGAATAAATTTATATTATGCACACAGGAGAATTATTCCATCATAAAAGTGTAATTTTTTGGCTACTGCTCCACTAAAATGTAATTTTTTCTTATTTTACTGTAAATCTTTTCATAAAAATCAAAACACCAAGTAAAATAGTCGATTCTCAAATGTGTCCAATGTAGACTATTGATCCCCTATGTAGTATAGTTAAAAAATTATTCCCTATCAGCAATGCCATATATAAAATGATCTTAGCCTGCTATGCTAAACTTAAATAAAGGGTCGAGATCCCTTTGCAGCTTCGCCATGTCAAGCCCTATTTTGGGAAGTTTTAACTTTGTTTAATTTTTTGGCAAAATGTATAAAAAGTTGAGAGGTAATGTAATCTTAAAAAAGTCAAAAAATTGAAAAATGAACTTTTAACAAACTTGCCAAAATAGGTCAATATTGGTTTGTTTGGGTTAGTCACAGGATTTATTTCGATAGTTTATGCTATTTATTTTTTAAATATTTGTATATAAATTATCCATGAATTTTCTTTTTAAGATAATTAACTTATGTAATTACAATTATCAAATCAATTAAATTTTTTTCATAAATAATATACACACAAAAATCTAAAAAATAAACAAAAATCGAAATGGAGCCATGACAGATCTAATCCAACTGGACCTCTAAGTCTCCTATAATGTAAACCAGAGAGATTTTACCTTTTCATTGAATAATTAACCGTAACTTACCACACGCTATCATGACTTATCATGGAAATTGATATATTATCACAAATGCTATGAATTATGAAACTTAATCTTGAATTTTATTTCAAAAATTGAGTATGTGGAGAAACTTTAAAATTAATATCCACAATAAATATAGACCATAAGTTTTTTTTTTTTTTTTTTTTTGGAGTATTTTTCTGAATTTATAGTATTATTGATATATTTATTAATTGCTTACCAGAAAAAACTGCGAAGAAGTTCATGGAAGAAGAAGGAGAAGATGAAAAGACAAAACTACTCCAATCAACTTGTCTTGGCTGGTGCTTTCTTCCCCAAGAACCAAACCCTCTTCTCTCCTCCTCCTTTTTGTTCTTGTCTTCTACTTCTAATCTCCTCACTAGGTCACCAAGCTTCTGAAGCTGCTAGTAGTACTTGTACTACTCCCAAATAACCCATTAACGTTTTCTTCTAAACCTGAATGAAGAAGATCGAAACATAGGCTTACCCATATGATAATAAGGACCTGATTCATGGACTGTGTTTTGGGGGGAGGGCATTTTGGTCACTTTTGAGGACTCCATTAATTTCTGCAGCTTTGGAGGTAGCTCTAAGGAGTACTTGTTGTTTGGTCGAGTAGTGGCGGTGGCGGTGGCGGTGGCTGTGTGCTTGTTGGGCTCTTCCTCCCACCAGAATGGAATGGTGGTGGCGGAGCTGTGGAGGAGTGGTGGTGTTAGCATCCATGAATTCTCAGGTGGTGACTGCATGGGCACTGTACTGAGATGGTGAATAGTGGAAACTTTTGGACTCTGGAGAGTGGTGGTAGTTTGTACGAGGAGGAGATAGAGAGAAGGTGTTGAAGAATAAAAAGTTTTTTTTTTGTTTTTTTTGTAACCGAGAACCGATTGTAGAAAAGTTTATTCAAATCACTTTCTGTATGTTTGGTTAACAAATTGGAGGTAGAATTTAAAAAGAAAAATAAAAAAAATAAGGGAAATATGGATAAAATATATTTAAATTTTATTTAATTTTTTTTATATATATATATATATATTTTAAATTTTTTTAATAAAACTCTCAACCAAATACAATATTCATCTATACAAATATGTGCCATCGCCAGCTAACTTAAATACGACATAAAGACTAGAAACTTCCGGGATAGAACCTATAGGTGACTAATCAAGCTGATTTGTGAAAAATGATTTCTTCACTAGGTCCGAAACCCTTCATGTTAATATTATAAAAATGATTTACAAGTGAAAAATTGTTATATCAAAAAATCATATTCACAATAATGTAGCAGTGAGGATATCATGAGGGATTATTTAAAATGAAAGGATTACAAGAGATTATATTATTATATATGAAAATTTTATATAAAAATTATATTTATATATTATTGCTTAATTTATAGTTTCATACCTAACTGTCGGGTTTATCATGAGTACACTCTGATGATATGATTCATTAATAGTGTAGATCTTTGGGCATAGATGATTATGAGATTTATATACATAAATTTAAGTTCATCATTGTATTATGCATTACCACATGAGTTTTAATTTTATCGTTTTAAAACAAAATATTCATTTAAATGACAGATTTTTTAAAATGTTAGCATCATGTTATTCTTGTCATGGATTCCATATAAGTATTCTATAAGCATACCATTTTTTTTTTAAAATAACAATATCATAATCAATTAATATCGAATAATATTTGCTAATATATTAATAAATAATAGTATTAAAGTTTTATAATCCCATTGCATATCAACCGACATGATGATATTCAAAACAATGCTTCTAAGCAATGTCTTGGAGTAGAGATACAGACCACAATGATTGAGGAGAATTTTTTTTTGTTTGTTTGTTTGTTATCGTTTTGCCGTGGGGCATGAATTGGATTCTAAGGTATATAAATTATGGAAAAGGTAGTATTTCATAGTACACCAGACCTTTTGAACTTCACTAAGGCCTCCTTTTTTAGAATAAGTTTTTTTTAATAATTTTTTATTTTTTAATTAAAATATAATATAAAAAAATTAATTTGTTTGGTATGCCCTTTTGGTCTTTCAATTCAAAAGTAGTTAATAATGCTTTACCCCAGCACCCAAAAAGTAAAATATGCAAATATTCTTTGTACCCAAAATTGGAACCAATGAGAAGGCCTCAAGTGACAATTTAAGATTGATTTTTGTATCAACATTGCTGAGCAATTTGAATTTGAGTTTCGTTCAAAATTTATTTTGTCGGTCGTTTGGCCGGTTGTTCAGTAAAAAAGTTAATAGTCACGGTCAATAAGGTGATAACTACGGTAAACAAGTATTTCATCTGGTTGTCCAAGTGATTGTCCGGTAAACACCAATTCAAACCATTCGAATCTCTTCCTTTTCGAACTACAAGATATTTTTGTTTTTGAATTCAGGCATAAGTCATGTAGTTCAAAAAAAAAACCGAAGTATGAGTCACTCACTGGGCTTTTTTCAAGTCATAAAAAGACAGACTGTTGTGATTTCATTCATATTCTCTCTCGCATTGGATCTTTTAGAGTATATTTTTTAAAAAAGATCTTGAATAGAGCAAAGTAACAACATTTTTTTTGCTTTTTTTGAACGAACAACATTTTGTTTTGCTTAGAAAAAGGAAACTCTCTTTCATCCCCCAACCCCACTCCGGATGGCATATTTGTACTTTTCTTTTTCCCTTATATGAATTCAAAAAAAAAAAACTAATTACTCAAAAATTAATTGGAAAAAAAGTGATATGCAGTTTAAGGAAAATTTACTCATCAATCGTATCATGAAAAATGATAATTCAATTAGTCTCAATTTTTTTATTTTTTTATTTATAAACCAATTAGTCTTATTGATTTTGGAAAGGCAGATTTAATATATTATTTTAAAATTAGATTTACGATTTACTCTTATTTCTATTATGTTTTTTTTTCCCTTTGCTTTTGTGTTAGAAATGTAAAATACACAATTTATAATAATCAAATTTGGAATAACTTTTTATATGAGAATCTTTTTATTTGGAAAAACTTGATAAATGAAATTCTTCAAACATCCTAAAAGGGAGTGAGATTGTTCAAATATTTTAAAAGGAGTATAAAAACTCCTTAGTAACCTTTGTGCAAATGTATAAGTTTAATAACATTCTAATGTAACACTAAAAAAAAACTCCTTATTATACTTTTTACAAACATAACACTCTAATGTAATAGTTCAAAAAAAAAAAAAATTTATTATACTTTTTCCAAACATAACACTGCAAAAAAGCTCTTTATTATATTTTTTCTAAACATAACACTCTAATATAACACTTTAAAAAAATTCTTAGTATACTTTTTCTAAACGTAATATTCTAATGTAACACTCCAAAAAAAGGATATGAGATTTTTCAAACCATTCTAAAATGGTGTGAGATTCTTCAAACTATTCCAAAAGGAGTACAAAAATTCCTTAATAAGCTTTGGATAAATGTATCATTCACTACTAGAAAATTGACTTTTTGCGACTATTTTTTTGCGACTGCTTGTTTGGCCGTTGCAAAAGAAAAAAAAAATCCAATTTATATTTAACATTTATTTCTCCTATTTTCTTTTATTTATTTGCTTTTGCCCTAGCTTGGCTCGTTCAACCTCTCTCTCTCGCTGTCACTCTTGCTCTCGCTCACCCCGTATGAATCTCTCTATCCCTCTTGATCTCAATCGATTGATCTCTCAATCTCTCTATCCCAATCTCTCAATCTCTCTTTGTATCTGCGTACACATTATCTATTCTCTCTCTGCAATTTGAGCAATTCGTTGTAGAGAAACCCTAACTCTGCCATGGAAAAGTTCTCTCGGAGCATTCAAATGTAGCAGAGTAAGCTCACCTCTCATGCGTTTCATCTACCTCAAAATTCACCTACATTACGCGCACACACACAAAGACTACCTTTGAGCTTCATTGTGTACATAGTGTCCTATCAATGCATAATTACATGAATGCTTATATACGTATGTATATGTATTTAGCATTGCAATGCAGATCTGTTCTCGGTTCTATTTTTGCTTCCTTTTTTTTTTTTTTTACCTTTGTTTTGGTTCTTTGATCCATAAATTGCTCGATTTGTTCTAATTTTTGTTCTTTTTTCGATGTTTTTTGCGTTTATTGGTTGATTAATTGGTTTGAGAAAATCATCGTAAAACTTTGTGGCTATTTCTAGTGGTGATGCCTTTGAGGCCTTTGTACAAGCATTACAAGAGAAGGTTTTTTGTTGACATTCTCATCTCATTAGAAACAATATTCAAAATGTAGCTCTTTAATTTTTATGAGTAATAGGCCTTACAGCTAATCTTTGTCATAGTTTGTTGTTTAAAACTGTCCATGGACCAGAAAATACACAATTGGAATAGGTTGTCTGCCATGGCTGCTAAACAGATTGTAATGACAGAGTGATCCATTCTACAGGTTAGAATTTTTTTTGCTAGACTTTGTTATTATGTTTAGTAATTTTCATGTTTTTTTTTTTTTTTTTGGGTTCTCTAATTACAGTTATACTTGTTAATGAGCTAAGAAATTTCAAAAATTATGAGACAGCTCACATTTGTATCTATAAACATAGGAATATTAATTTTTATTGAAACTTTCATATAAACTTACATTTGTTGTCATTCTTTTGAAGGTGTCAGATGAGTGGGGCCAAAACTCATGGTGGAAGTCTTCCATGAACCAAAGAATAGAAAAAAGAGTTCAAGGTTTGTACATTTAGTCCCACATTTCATCTTACCCTTCTGTATACTAAGGTGGCTTGGTTGGATTTTGAACATCTGAGGAACTAATAAGAGCCAGGATGAGAGTAACGGATATCGTGCTTATACTTAGATGGTATGGAACCAAATAAGTCTATCAGTCTTAGTCTTGTAAAGTTTCATGATTATAAATTTTGTCTCCATTTCGAAGATTAACATTAACATGTGTTTCTCTCTTTATATATATACCTTTATGTGTTTCCCTATGACTTATGCTCATTGATTAACATTATGTTCATTGATTTAGGCTTTAATGTTTTGTTTGTTTGATCACTTAGCAGACACTTGGAATGCATAAAAAAGATTTTTTTTCTTCTTTTTTTAATACTTTTTTTTGGGTCCATATATGAATTTGGGATTGAGGTTGAGATATACTCATTTATTAATATTATTTTTTTGGTCTGTTTTTTTCTTTTTCTAGAGGGTCCAAGTTGGTGCTCTTTGCTTTTATGATTTGGTCGGCTAGCCTCTCTATCAAATTTCTTGCCTTAGCCGGAAAAATTAATGGTAACTGATAATATTTATTTTATTTATAACATTGAAATGTTTTATTCCCATCATTTTCCTTTATTATCTTTTTAGTGTTCAACTAATAATCTCTTTCCAATTGCTTCGTTATTACGAAGCAAATCATGTGTTTAATTTATTCCTTGTCGCACTTTAAAATGTTACTAATTAATTTTATAAAGTATAGCAATCAAAAGTGAAAACCACAATATTTGAAAATGACATACAAATGTTACAGAACACCCTCAAAATTTGTACATCCTGTGCAATATCAAGTGCAGTGGTCAGAGCTTTCATGAATCAATCCTAGGGGAGTATATGAACAAGTTTTGATATTGCCAAGTAACCATCATTCCTTGACTAACATAGGCAAAAATGCTCAAGAACATGTTTGGAGCAATGCACAAACAACTTGTTTTTTGGATTGATGTTGCTGCTGTATTGTTTTTGGTAAAACTAACTCTCTCTCTCTCTCTCTGTCTCTCTCTCCAAAATGAGTGACCTTTCGGTAGCATCACATTGCCAATTTTCTACTCAAAAGAATATTGTTTCTAGCTCAATTTGTGTACTAAAATTTTCTAATCACAATGGTGCATTTTCATATCAAACGCATTCTCATTGATGTTGCTACTGTATTGTTTCAGAATGTGATGTTCTTGTATACACACACATATATATATTTGGATTTTTAACATGTATTTTGAATTGGGTAGGATCTTTTAACATCCTTGCTGATTAGTTTGCCTCAGAATTAAGGAGTGTGAAGGGTTTTGCTTGCCTTATCTTAAATTTGATGTTTGTGGTTTGTTGAATTGAAATGTTTCACTATGAAGTGATAGATTTGGAATTGGTATAAAAAACAACAGGTCAAAACTTGGGCCTCAGCGCAAGCTTGGATCAGGTGCAAGCTTGGATTTGAGGAACATATATTTTCCATAGAGAAATCTTTTCTTATTGTTAATTCTCTTGCATATCTGCATGTGTATATTTTTCATATAGAAATCTTTTTTGTTTGTGGTTTTCTCCCTTGAAATAATCCAAACTCTGTAACTCAAGTTCTGGTTCGTATATTTGAATATTAGTCTTTGCGGTGTAACTCTTACTTTGACTCCTTCAGGTTCCACTACTTCCACCGAGTAAATGGAATTAGGACTCCCTACATTTGTCAATTGCCTTTTAATCACCTTACTCATCTTCCCGGGCTTGAACATTACCGAAATCGAGGGATAATTGAGGCTAAAACCCCTGTTCTCCAGCAAAGTCTCATGGCAACTCCCATTCCTGTGAGTAATTACGAAAATTTCTGATTTTGTGTATCCCAGGGTGCACAGATGAGTGATATACTCATCTGGCCTGATATCATATACGAGTCATGGATTGATGGCTCTCTCAGGGTTTACATGTCCAACTCCAGTTGCGAAAACTCCTGCAGGTTTGTATCCATTCATTATTGGCCTTCCTGAATGGTCTGTGATTTCCACTGCTGTTATGATTGCAGATTTAATAGCCGTCGGGGTCGATGTTGGATGAGCTGAGTGGATCAGAGCAGCAATTCCACCGACATGTGGACAAGGAATGGAAGTCCCTGACATGACAGTGAAGTTCACCCTCTCAACCTGTGAGTTTTTCCTTTGATAACAATTTCATAGGGATTTTCATATTTGTGGTTTGTGAACTTAAAATATTGGTTCCTGAAAATTACATCTTGTTTTGTACTGGTGTAGGTCTTTATGTTTACTCATCCAAAGTACTCAATTAAAAGAAGCAATCAGTGGTATATGAAGCTTCAGTTTGAGATGCCCAATGACACTGGATCAGCCTTGGTTCGTGGTATGTGGTTGCCTAAGACTTGTCACTATTTTAAACTAATCTGCATGTGAATATTTTATTAAATCAAAATATCCATGTTACCTAGAGAACTGTGGGAAACTCGAATTAGTTTCATTCCTACATGTGTAGTGCTTGATTGAAATGTTAGAATACTGGAATTAGGAACATGGAATGACATTGGTGTTGTCAAAATTTCAAGGAACATAGAAAACTATGGTTTGTGGGGCCATTCTAATGGATACTAGGATTGCACGTATTCTTCTATTAATAATTCTTGTACTCTCGAATAACAGTGATGGTAGTCTAAACTGATTGTCTCGAAGGAGCATGTAATGGAAAAGGAATAGAGAGCAAGTTACACTGTGTGCACTTAGGATCAGAGTTCCACTTCAATAGAGATCCAAAATGTTGAATATTACTAAATTTTTTTGTCCAACAACTTTCTTTTGGTTCTGCCACTTTGTTCCGTCATATTTTGGCGATATAAAAAATAATGAATCAGATCTCACTGAGATGAATTTCTTGAGACGTGATGTGTGAGAATCCTAGGGACCAATATTAAATAGGTTTACGTTGACATTTACTGTTGTCAACTGTAGGACATTCGTTGCTTTCTCTCTCTCTCTCTGCCGTTTTTAGTTTTCTATATAGCGTTTCTAAGAATTCAAATTGTCACTTTACAATATTTTTTTTACACCTGATTAATAGGATTTGCTAACTATTTTGATGCAACCCTTTACAAAGATGTCCATCTTGGTATTGAGCCATCAAATCTATCTTGGATTCAATTTGGGATTAGATCAAATCTGTTAGGAACTTTGACTGGACTAACTTTACTTGAAGGATGAGCATAATATGGATTATAGCAACTCGTGACTGATATACTTCAAGGGAAGAACAAAAAATAATAATTATTATTGCTAGTGTGGTTTGGGCTCAATCAGCTTATGTTTTTAAAAGTTGGGTCAGATTTTTTGAGTTGATATTTGTACTGGTTGTTGTGGGTTGATTTTGGTATATATGGGCTGGTATGTTTTTGGAGTATTGGGTTGAGTTTTATCAATTTAGCAGTTTAAGATATTCATTATAATATGCATAGTGTTTAGTAATTAAAAAATATATTGATGTTGATATTATTGCTGTAGAATGACATACACAAGAATCCTGCATTCAAGATAAAAATTGGTAGTCATTTTATAGGTATATATAGTGTTTGAATTTGTAAAGTTGTGTTCTGGCGGTCTATTTTGATTTTTATAATTTTTTTGTAATGTTTTCATTATTTCTTTGCAATCGCTGCCTTTTCTTTGCTCGGCTAGGCTTTATTTAAAGAAATATCTAGAAATTTGATACTCAGTGTTCTGCTCTATTGCTCTTCATAATGTGTATTGATCAGGTGCAAGCTTAGATTTGAGGAACATATATTTCCATGGTAACAAATTGGCACTCGGTCGGTACCTTGTACAGTGGTGAACACTAGCATTGTAGATTTTGATTTTACTAGCTTTCTATCTGGATTGTATTTTTTTTCATAAAAGAACCTTTCTCAAGTTTTTAGTTGTAATAACTTTCACATATGGCTCTAATTTTGAGGCTAAAATGGAATGTCTAATTAAATTACAATGATATACTGTTTGAATTCTTGTCATTGCTATTCCTAGAGTGCTTAACGTTACATTTTTTTTTTGCGATGGTAACAAGATGGTCGCCAAAAATCATGTTAGTGTTTTTCTGTGTTTTTTGCAACGGAAAAATAACAGTCGCTATAAGTAGTTTAGGCAGTCACAAATAGTTTGTGACCGTCGCTTTGTCGTCGCAAAAAATATGTGTCACCCCCACATTCGCGACCCCCATTTGCCGTCGCATGAGCCGTCGCAAAAGGTTTTTTGCGACTGTTTTTTTATTATTTGCGACGGTTTATAGCAGACGCAAAAAGTGATTTTTTTAGTAGTGATTTCAAACTGTGAGTGTTATGTTTGGAAAAAATACACTTGGTAATTTTTTAGTATTTTTATGTGTGTGACACTGAATTGTTACATTTAAGATTACATTGATTGGAGTATTACATTTGGGAAAAATACACTAAAGAGTTTTTTTGTGTGCTATATTGGAGTGTGCTATATTAGAGTGTTACGCTTGGGAAAAGTTTAAAGTGTTACGTTGTTACGTTTAAGAAAAGTACATTACAAAATTTTTAGTATGTTACATTGAAATGTTACATTATTAGAGTGCTGTTACGTTCTTATTCATAATGTGAGATTTGTTCCAAAAGAAGGAAAAATTCAAAACCTCTATAGTGCAGATTGGCTAAATATGTAATTTCACATTTGGAGAAAGTCACTTTTATCCTTAAAAATTAAATCTAAACATATAAGCGACTATCGTTTTGTGTAATTTTCACTTTAATGGGACCTTTGGATTCATTTAAAAAAAAAGGACTAAACCGTTCATAATATCATATTTTAAGATTTATTGATATTTCACCATGTAGCGACCCTAATTTTCTTAAGTCATTACTTATTATTATTATTATTATTATTATTATTATTATTATTATTATTATTATAACTTTATTTTATTTTTGGCTTTATTAATTGTGTGGATATATGAGAATTTAATGTGGTATTTAATTAATTTAATGTGTTATGTAATTATAGGTAATTAATTTTTTATATTGTTTATAATAAAAAAAAGTGTTTATATATTGATAAAATATATATCGTATTTATGTATATTATATTTATGTTATATGTGTAAGATATAAATATAATAGTCAATTAGATATAATATAATAGACCTAGGTTTAATCACTTTTTGTGGAAGAATTTTCAGCAGCAGCCGCAAGAGAGAGAGAGAGAGAGAGAGAGAGAGAGAGAGAGAGAGAGAGAGAGAGAGTAATCAATCCTTGAGAAATTGAGAGAGAACAAAGATACGGCAGAGGAGAAAATGAAGGAAAAGATTAGGGTTTTATTTTGGTGACTTTATGAATTATTCAAGTGATTCTTTGATTTTCAAAAAAATATTGTGAGTGCAAAATCCACTTCTCTTGATTTATGTTTAATTTGTTGTTTTTATTTATTTGATATTAGTTTGATTTTGTATTTACGTGAAAATGATAGATTGATTTTAATTATTTTGGTTAGTTGTGTATGTCAGGTTTAGGGTTTTTATATGTATTTATTTTATGGTTGTAATTACACTCATGGATATTTGAAATTAAAATAAATTTAAAACCCATAGATTAATTCCTTATACTCTACCATGACTCCATGGATTGTTGTTTTGTTTGAGTGTTGGTAAGAAAGAATGTATAAAAAAAAAGATGAGAATTATGAAATTTATTTGAATGCCGTAAGCTTGGCATTGTTATGTTTGTTCTCATGAGTCAGATATTTTGTATATATATTGTTGCCTCATTCTCAGGAGTAGACGAATGGTTTGATTTACGCGCGTATGTATATGCTAGCCATTCAAGGAGTTTGAGTCAAACTCGGGACAATATCCTCATGCAAGTTTGGCTTCGGAGCGGTGTTAGGTATACGGAAGGCACATGGGATATGTGTGTAGGCCGGAAGTGAAGGGCCGAAGTGGTGGAATTAAGGTACAAAAAATTAAATATGAACTTATATGTATAGTTTGAATTGTATTGATTTGTACATCTTAAAATAAATAATAATCGACCTAGCTAAATTATGAAGTTTGGACAGAGGCATGTGTACGTAATTCTAAACAACTTTTGTGTTTTAACTTCTTATTAAAAAGATTGATTAGAACTTGTAATCGGATGATCTTGGTTACAATAGTTTTTATTCGTTTTAGCATTGCAGATTTTGGATGCTGTTTTAACCCACGAAACGAGCTCATTTTTATTGGTTTCGCCCAAACTGAAGTAAAACATTATTCTAAACACTTTTCGTGTTTTGAATTTTTTCCAAAAAAAATCATCTTAGGGCAGTTTCTTTTCGTTTTCAATTCTAGATTTTTCGATCGAATTTTGTTTAGGTTCTTCTATTAAGTTTTTTTTTCGACCTGTTCAGTTTTTACTAAATTCCTTCGCATTACCTTTTATAAAATTTGATTTTGTACAACTTTTATTCTTTGAGTTTTGGTCAATTCGAATTATTTAAGCATGAAACGGTGCATTTTTATACTTCTTTAGCAAGTTACTTATGATTGAATTGTGCTAATTTTATTTTTTTTGCAAAATGGTGGGTCTTACTAACTTTTTATGTATGGCTTACCCACCATAATTTTATATTTATTTTGTTTATTTTATACTAAATTTATATTTAGCTATATACGGGCAAGAAACTAAATGCCACCGTATCTCGGGAAACTATACTTTCGTCTCGGTGCGGGTGGAACTACTTGTCTTATCCTATAACAAGAATTAATGTACTTTTTGTTGGTGTTTGGTGGACATGTGGGTGTCAAATCTTGTACTTATACTAGTATACTTGTATACTGACCCGTTTTATCTCTTGGCAACTCGAGTGCGTTCTATTTGAGCACGGCCGAGCTTCTTTTGCAGGATTAGTTGGGGCTACGGTGATGACGTGAAATAACTATAGTCGTTGGACATGTCTCTTGGATTTCTTTTATTTTCTTGAACTTAAGGTTGATTTTAGTTTATGTATTTATTATTATTTTTTTATGACCTTAGTATTATCATTGTACGGGAAAGAAATAAACCTTCTTGTATAATTCTGTTGATCAAGTCCACACTCCTCCAAACATCGTCGCTTTATTCCCTGAAAACACAAACGTAAGCTAGCCGGCGGATGTGTGCCGGATACCTCTCCGATGCCTAAGTCAAAAAAATAGACAAATAGACAAAAAGCTCTGTGTGTTCGGAAATCAAGGTTGTGTTACCTCTCCATAGGTGATGTTGTGAGCTTTTATAGGTTCCGTGTGGCACAATCCTAATAGGACTCTTATTCCTTCCTGTAGAGTCCTCCTAGGAATCACATTCCTGAAAGATAATGCTTATCCTTCAACACCCCCCTCACTGCTTAAACCAAGTGAGATGGTTTTACCATGGTCGGAACCCAATATAACCAAGGTAAGCATGGCTATGCTAAGTCGCAGAGTAGGCCGAACTAAAGCCAATTCGGTTTCTTCCATTCACTACTCTCACCTCGGCTTTTACTGTACAAACCATGGTGTTTAGACTGAGCTAAGAAATAGCAAGGTTTTGACCGAGCTAACCGCAACATGCCACGATCGGGCTAACTCTGAGTGTGATAACCGGGTTGTCTGTAACACTCTCTTGGACCGGGAGAACAACAAGGCCTTTTTGGGGACCGGGCTAACGCCAAGGCCCTTTTTACTTCGCCCTTCTTACTGTGGCCCACAACGGCCCATTACCCAGCTCGGCCCAATTTATAGATAAATTACCCTCTTAATTGCCCTTTAATTCCATCTACACAGCATGATAGGGATTACCTGTTATTAGCCGAGCTAAAAAACCTTTAGCATTCCAACCGGACTAAATTCTTTAGCATTCTAACCGGGCTAGGTTAACACCAGGGTACTTAAATATGCCCGATCAAAACATCTCTTCAATCGTCGCAACTGAATCGTTTCTCATTCCTAGGACACGTGGCACACTCTTATTGGCCCAGTGCAGCTGTCACGCTGTCTTCGTACTTCGCGTAATTTAAACAGTCCCGCCTTTTTTGTCCTTCCTTATACACAAAACAAAACCCTTTTGTTTATGGATTTTTTACTTCACTTGCACTATTCACCTTCTCTCTCTCCTTTGCTTCTGATCTTCTATTGCTCCTCAAACTTGCAACTGCAAAGCTCGTGAATCCCTCCAGTGCCATTTCCAACTTCCAATTCCTTCCTCTTCATTTGGTAAGCTACACAGCTTTCTTCTATTTTTCTTGTTTTCGCACTTGTTTAATCCACAGCATATTGTTTGTGTTTGCAAAACACATGTTTCCCATTTTTTGTTCTGCCTTGTGTTTGCTAAGAAAAAACCTTGTAAGAACCATTTGTATTTACGAAATAATCTGCAGAACATTGTATTTGATCCAAAATCACCATCTAACCGAATTAAGAAGTTGTTTGTGGTTGATGTCAGTCTGGCCAGACTAACCAACCGAACTAACACTTCGCGCTATACTAGTAGTTTCAACAAGTCAAACCATCGTTTGATTCATTTTCATCGAACTATTGAACTGTACTAAGTCTGCGCAATAGTGTGCTCGAATGCCTTAACCACGACCGAGCTACAGCTTGGGGCTAAACCAGCCCTCTTAGTCCAGACCGAACTAAGAACGCTGCCCCTAGAGGCTCAACCGAGCTAACAAACACCTTGCTTAAACCGAGCTAAGACCCGCAGTATCTCACATAGCCGAGCTAGGACTTCATTTATCTTGCCTTTATTTGTTTTAGCACGGTCCAACGATCTGTGCTTAACACCTTTGTTTTCGCTTTGCAGACTTAGATTGCCCAGGCACTCCTTTGAGCGCTCAACCGAGCTACTCAACGTCATTCTTCGACCGAGCTAACATTCCAGTTTAATTTATTCATAACTTAAACCATAAATGGGAAAATATAGGTTCTTAGTTAACTCACCAGGTGCCATGGCCGAATTCTGAAAAGATTATAACATCCCTGATGATGTCCATCTCACTCTAGCCGACCTGGATATCATACTATGGGGAAAACACGGCTTCGTTCCCTTTACCTTGCTGTCCATATTAGAGACCGAACTAAGATTCCCTGTACAGCCTCTCCTCTGTGAATTCCTTAGGCAGACCAACCTTTGCCCAACCCAACTTTCCACCAATTCTTATCGTATAATAAATGGTATTGCCGAGCTAAACCGCTGGGCTGACCTTAATCTCTGTTTAGCCGAGCTGTTCCATCAATTTTCTATAGGCTCCGCCGAAGATGGATGGGTCTATTATTTAAGAATAAGACGCCGACGTGAAAAGATAATAAAGGATACCCCGGATAAAGACGTAAATGATGATGACTTCCTCTGGGTGTCTGGAAATTTTGAGGACCAACAGGCCCAGATCCCTCGTGACAGAATAAATTGGAACAAGGGTGTAGCCGGTAGAGTTATCTCGGCTTCATACTATGCCTTTCTTTACTTCGGTTTTCTCATCTTAAACCGCACTAACTGTTTGTCTTTTTTTATGGAGATTTGAACTTCCTCAAGTCCCAATACAGCTACCCCAACTTGAATATACTTCGCGCCGCCTTGCGATATCCAAACCGAAGTTGGACCGAGCTACTGGACTTTCAACCGACCTACCGATATAGTAGCAAACAGAAGACCAAGGTAACTGATTTCTTATTGGAAGCCTCTCCTGAACCGGACCCAAACTTGCCTCAAATCAGATTGATCCCTTTAACTGCTGAGCAAGAAATGGCCAAAAAAGGAGCTGTGAGGGCCCTTTTGACCAAAACAAACCAAGCCGAGGTACCACCAGCAAGCCTACCCCAAGAGACCGTGGTGGCCTTACCGACGCATCAACCCTCTTCATCTCATCCAAACAAGCGATCTCGGACTTCCACGACCAAGCCACGCCTTATTGATGAAGAGGATACCATTCCTCCACCAAGCCCTCTACAAAGCCCACAACCGGAGCGCTCTGACCGAGCTAACTCTTCCAAGTGGGCTCCAAAAATCACTTTTCAGAACCGTGCTATACGGAATACTGACTCGGTGGTCGCTGAAAAAAATCATCTAATGGCCTTTAATCTGGCCAAAAGTGTTTGCCTTGCACCTGACATGGAGCACCCCGACCACCTAACCGAGCTAAGGGCACTTTGCTCATTTACAAAATCATGGTGCTGGTAAGTAGCTCTTTTGCTTATCTTTCAAATTCTTACAACTTTCTACTCGGTCGTACTTAAAAAAGTTTCTTTCCATCCCTTTGTAGGCCATACAGACGAACCATATCGCTCATAAGCGAGTGTTGGAGCTTCGGAAAACAACAAGGCAGGCTATGGCAGAAGTAACTGAAAAAACCGCCGAGCTAGAAGAGGCCAGGAAGCAGCTGGCCGAGCTACGAACCGAGAATGGTCGTCTGACCGGTCTTGTTAGCTCGGCCGGGGCGGACAAACAAAAGGCAGCGGCCGTGGTAAAAGATAAGTATCTCCGCGAGCTCGCCAAGCTCGAGGGACAAAAGAACACCGAGATAACCAAACTTGAGAAGAAGCTGGAAGATGCGGAGGACCGTGGTTTCAAGGAGGGGGAGGCTCTTTACATTAAGCAATGTGAGGCGGCCAAAGACTTATTCTTTAAATGCGGATGGAGGGCGGTCGTGGCACAGCTCAGTCATGGGCCAGAGACCGAGGTCTTCAACCCTCCTCCGTATTTTATTCTTGGTTCGATGACGGAGTACGCTGTTGCCATTCAACAACAATTTCTTCAGGCTGAGGATGACGAAGAAGAGATTGAGCCAAACAATACCCCGGTTGTTAATGAACCTGCTATTCAATCAGCTCAGTTGGAGCCACCGGTTGAAGATCTGACAACCGAACTACTAGATGAGACCAGGCTACCAGATAAGGCTAGGCTCCGAGTTGATCTTGACGCTGAAATAGATGACCTTTTTGCTTAATCTCTGTATTTTTCTGTTTTTGCTTTTGGAGAAGAAGTTGTAACCGGGCTGAGGTCCCACCTTGTGTATTCAATTTGCACTTAATGAAATCCTCTTTTATTCCAACTGTTATCTTGGTTTACTTCCATGCCGGTACTTTCTTTCTAACTGTAATCTGAATGAAGTATAACCTTCTCTTGCCAAGATACTTTATCCCGGTCTTTAGCTTTCCAATCTATCAAGCCATAGTTTCCAACCTCTTCAGCCTAGATTATTATCTCGGCTAAAGAACAATAAGTGTTGGTTTTTCCAGCCAACCACTCTTCAGCCTAAATCCTTATCTCGGTTGAAGAGTACAAAGTGTTGGTTTTTCCAGCCAACCACTCTTCAGCCTGAATCCTTATCTCGGTTGAAAAGTACAAAGTGTTGGTTTTTCCAGCTAATCACTCTTCAGCCTAAATCCTTATCTCGGCTGAAGAGGACTAAGTGTTGGTTTTTCCAGCCAACCACTCTTCAGCCTGAATCTTTATCTCGGCTGAAGAGGACTAAGTGTTAGTTTTTCTAGCCAACCACTAAGTTGGTTTTTCTAGTCAACCTAGAGTAAATTGTTTGGTTTTTCCAGCCAAACGTCCTGCAACCCAGATCCTTATCCTGGGCTTAGGAGGGGTGTTGGTTATTCCAGCCAACCTCTAAGTTGATTTTTCCAGCCAACCTAGAGTAAAGTGTTTGGTTTTTCCAGCCAAACGTCCTGCAGCCTGGATCCTTATCCTGGGCTTAGGAGGGGTGTTGGTTATTCCAGCCAACCTCTAAGTTAGTTTTTCTAGCCAATCTAGAGTAAAGTGTTTGGTTTTTCCAGCCAAACATCCTGCAGCCTGGATCCTTATCCTGGGCTTAGGAGGGGTGTTGGTTTTTCCAGCCAACTTCTTCAGTACTGATCCTAATCTTAGCTGAAGAGAGTGCAAAGTTGGTTATTCCGGCCAACTATGCTTACTAAAACAATCTTTAACAGAAGGAAACAACTATACTGAAAAGAAACTACTTGTTTTATTGAGAAAGAAAAAATTACAAATACTTGAAATGAAAGCTAAAAATAAAATAGTTTGAGATTGGCAGTGTTCCATGGCCTGGGAATGACTTTGCCGTCCTTGTCTTCTAAGTGGTATGTCCCTTTTCCTGCTAATCCAACCACCTTGTAAGGTCCTTCTCAATTAGGCCCTAACTTGCCATCTCCAAGTACCAATGTGTTTCCCATTACTTTGCGCAGTACCCAATCTCTGATCCTAAACTGTCTTGGATGTACTGTCTTGTTGTATTTCTTTGATAACTTTTGCTGGTATGAGGCGATGTGAAGCATTGCTCTTTCTCTTCTTTCTTCCACAAGGTCGAGCTCCAAGGTGATGGCTTCTTCATTTAGGTTTGGATCAAAATTTTCACTTCTGATTGTAGGGAGGCCGACTTCCAATGGGATTACTGCTTCCATGCCATAGGCCAAGGAAAAAGGTGTTTCCCCAATAGATCGACGAGGTGTGGTATGGTAAGCCCATAAAACATGAGGGAGCTCTTCAGCCTACTTGCCCTTTGCTTTTTCTAGCCTTTTCTTCAATCCATCCAAGACAACTTTGTTTGATGCTTCTGCTTGGCCGTTTGCTTGGGGGTAAGCCGGTGTAGAATTATAGAACTCTATCTTGTATTCTTTACAAAAGCCTCTAAAAATTTTTCCATCGAACTGGGTGCCATTGTTTGATATTAGAGCTTTTGGTATGTCGAACTGAGTAATGATATTCTGCCAGACGAACTTCTTCACATCTTTCTCTTTTATTGATGCTAGTGCTTCTACCTTCACCCACTTTGTGAAGTAGTCCGTTACTGCTAGAAAGAACTTCTTATTGCCGGGTGCTGTTGGGAGTGGCCCTACTATGTCCAAGCCGCACATTGCGAAGGGCCATGGGCTAGTTAATGGTAGAAGTTCTCTGGCTGGCTGATGTATTTGGTGTGCGAACTTCTGACATTTCTCGCACCTCTTTACATACTTCTCTGAATCTACTTGCATGTATGGCCACCAATATCCTTGCGAAATGGCTCTGTAAGCTAGTGGGTAGAGTCATAATAATCGAATCCCTTAATCTGTTTCCCACTGGAAGTCCTCTTTTGTATTGTGCGATGGCGAGATTGGTGGGGCAGTCCCCTATCTGGTTGAACGTCTCCCAGTAGCGACTGTTGTAGGATCTCAATGTTTCTTTGTCGCCCATGTCAATGGAGAGTAGCTGATCAATCTCCACTGGCGTCTTGGTGTTTGTTCTGAATCTTGTCACGAACGCCTCCGCTAATTGTGCCCAGGAGGCTATGCTGCCTTTTGGTAGCCTTTCGAACCAGGTTAAACCTAGGTTGCCAAGGCTGGATAGGAATAGGATGCACATAAAAGCTTCGTTTTGCCGGTATACTGCCATGACCTGGCGAAAGTGGCTTAGGTGTATGTAAGGGTCTGTCTTCCTTTCGTACGTGGTAAATTTAGGCTGGATGAAGCCTGAGGGTAATGGTGCGTTCTCAATCGCCAGAACGAACGGCGAGCTATGTAGTCTTGCCAATGCTTTATCTGCTAGTTCGTAGGCAAGGTACGGTACTGGCATTCCAACCTCGACGCTTCCATGCGTCCGAGGAGCCAACCGCTGAAGGGCTGAAACTCTGTACGGGGCGCGTGCCCTGGCATTCTCCTTCTGTCACGCCCTTTCTTCAAGCACCGTCCGTAAGTCGGACGATCTAGGCAACTCCGTTTGCTTGGATGATGTCTTGTGCGTATGTGAGGGCAGATAAGTACTTCTCTCAGTGTAAGATCTCAATGATTTCGTTCTCTCAGACCTGGAGTAACGAGTTCTGGAAGTCCTTGATTAAGTGTTGCTTGTCCTGAGGCTTCTACTCTCTGCTTACGATGGTGTGGTATGTCTACCACGATTTTCTGAGTGGCGAGGAGGCGTATTGCCTTTGCTCCCCTCTCCTGTCACCACCCATTTTCCCTTGATCTGGCGCTTCATGGCCTCCATGTCTGCCGCTATCTTCCTTATTAGTTCATCTTGTTCTTTTACGCGATCCTCCAGAGCTTGAGGGTCGATTTTTCGCCTTTGCCTTTCAGGACTTTGTGAGCGAGAGCGACGGGGGCTGTTGTTCCACCTCCCCCTTGCATCCCTCCGGGGATTCTGTCGCTGGGGCTCTAAGTCCGCCATGGGAGGGATAGAGGGCAATCCTTCGCGCCTCCCACCCCCCTCTGGGGTTTGTCCGTCGATGGCGGACTGTGGAAAATCTTCGTTGTGCGCCATTCAATTAGCGAGGGAAACTTGATCAAGGGGTTTTGTTCTTTGTTTGATATTCCTACAGATGGCACCAATTGTACGAAAAAGAAATAAACCTTTTTGTATAATCCTGTTGATCAAGTCCACGCTCCTCCAAACGTCGTTGCTTTATTTCCTGAAAACACAAACGTGAGCTAGCCAGTGGGTTTGTGCCGAATATCTCTCCAATACCTAAGTTAGCAAAATAGACAAATAGACAAAAAGCTCTGTGTGTTCGGGAATCAAGGTTGTGTTACCTCTCCATAGGTGATGTTGTGAGCTTTTATAGGTTCTATATGGCACAACCCTAGTAGGACTCTTATTCCTCCCTGTAGAGTCCTCCTAGGAATCACATTCTTGAAAGATAATGCTTATCCTTCAACAACCCCCTCACTGCTTAAACCAAGTGAGATGGTTTTACCATGGTCGGAACCCAATATAACCGACGTAAGCATTGCTATGCTAAGTCGCAAAGTAGATCGAACTAAAGCCAGTTCGGTTTCTTCCATTCACTACTCTTACCTCGGTTTCTCCTCTACAAACCATGGTGTTTAGACCGAGCTAAGAAATAGTAAGGTTTAGACTGAGCTAACCGCAACATGCCACGACCGGGCTAACTTTGAGTGTGATGATCGGGTTGTCTGTAACACTCTCTTGGACTGGGATAACAACAAGGCCTTTTTGGGGACCGGGCTAACGTCAAGGCCCTTTTTACTCCGCCCTTCTTACTGTGGCTCACAACGGCCCATTACCCAGCTCGGCCCAATTTATATATAAATTACCCTCTCACTCATAGTTTGGCATTATGGGTTATTTTCTAACTTTGCATTATTTAAGTTGTTTTGACTAGTTGTTGATACTTTAATGTTAGAGGTATTTGATAGTTATGAAATTATGGTGAATGGTTTGATTGGCGTTTTGTTAGTTTTTTTTTTTTTTTAAATCCCTTATTATCTTTTGAGTATGGAAATTTACTTAAACCTTATAGGACGGAAACGTTTAGATTTTATTTCACTCCTAAGATTTGAATGATGGAATATTGATTGAAATTTAATCTTAATTTAATATTTAATTTTTTAAATTTTAAAGCGTGACACATACTATATTTAAATCTCAAATTATGAGGTACATATTTAAAATAAAACTCAACCACAGAATATTATTTATTTATTTTTATTTTATATCGGTTGCATTGTTCAATTCAAAATTTAAACGCATCGGTCCATAAGGCAACTAACTCATGTTAGTGAAATCCCAGTCACAAATCAGCAAATTAAAGTGGATTTGATTTGCTTTTATTACGATAATGTAAAGCTTGTTTCCATTAACTATAGAAAAATGCTAGAGACAATAAAATTTTTATCAAATTTTTTATTAAATATTACACATTTATATGAGATATTTAATAAAAAATTTAGTAAAAATTTTAAAATTTCTAACATTACTCTTAACTATAAGTTGACAGAGAATAGTCATTGCCAACTTTCATCAATGGTATCGCAAATGTCTTATTCTAATTTTAAAATTTGTATTAAATTATTTAGTTTAATTTAAAATTTGTATTAAATTATTTAGTTTAATAGATATAAATATTTTAAATAAATTTAAAAAAATATCTAAAAGTTAAAAGAGAAATATTTTTAATTTATATTTTTTTATTTTAACTTTTAAATTATCTGTTGCACAACCCAATTTTGCCCTTGTTAGCTAATATTTTTTTTAAAATTTTCTTTAGAAACTAAAAACGAAATTTTGTTTTGTATATATATATATATATTGTTTTAAAAAGGGGTGCACGGTCCAAAAATTCAAATTTAAATTTTATTACGCCAAAGGTTCGGACGTTGAAATTATTTATCCATATGGACAAGCTCATGCAAAATTTAGATTTTATTAGGCCAAAGGTTCAGTTGAAATCATTTATCCACGAGCTCGGATCACCTCCTTCTTACTTTGCTTTTCAGCCCCTATTTAATTGATTGGTTTTTTTCATCATCATCTTCAAAATCTTTGATTGTTCTTTATAGAGAGTGGTTCCACTGAATACATGGATCCTCATATCAAACTTCAAGCTAGCTTACAGCGTGCTTCGCCGCTCGGATGACACATTCAACCGTGATCTAGCACTTAAAAGGAAAAAAGAAGTATAAAAGAAAATATTTAGAAAGAAAAAATTAGAAGTGTGGGGATATATTTTCTGAGTCCCAACACGTGGCAAAGGTGACGCCGACATGTCAGTCAAGGTGCCACGTGTCCAAGTTGTGAAGCCGAGGTTATCTCGGTTAGGCCGAGGTTATCTCTGAAGATATCGGAATCCGAGATAAGCGGATAAGGCACAAGAGTCCTAGAATGAGGAAGGGCTTTAGTGTGGATAAGGATATCACTCTTAGGGAGTTTATCTTTATCTCTTGAAGAGTCCAACATAAGCACTGAGCAGAAGTCCATTGAAGCTAGGCTTCTATAGGGACTAAGATGGAGTTAATTATAAAAGAGAAGCACCCCCGATGGGTCTAAGGTACGCAATTTATATTCTGAACAATGAGTTTAGCACTATTGATTATCTTTGAGAGATATACTGACTTGATCGTCGGAGTGCCCCCTAGTGGACGAACCACCGCCGGAATCTTTTCTTTCTGTTGTAAGTCAGCCAGGTGTCATCTATTCTGCCAGTACTCTCTAGCTGAATACTAAGTTGGCAGTGTGATCGGAAAATCACTCACATAATTTGGCGCCGTCTGTGGGAAAGAAAGGAGAATAGATGGCCAGTGACGGACAGAAGGAAAAGATTGGGGACGACACTCCTGCTGGGAGTGGCAGACCTATCGACCTTGATATCGAAGGAGACAACCGCAACACAGAAACTCGTGACCAAAATCACAGCAAGAAAGACGTCGACCAAGATGGCGACGTACCAAAAAATCCAGATCGAAGTGGGTACTACAATGAGGATGACCTCCAGGTATGGAAGGATAGATGCCTGCAGAGGGACGAAGAGGTAAAATAGATGGCAAACAAGTTGGCAAACCTGCAATCGGTCAGCAATTTCATGATGCAAAACAATGTCATGCAGCCACCATACTCGCTGCAAGACACGCCGATTCCAGTGGCCAATGCCCAGAAGGGAGGGCAGAAGCCAATCCCAATAGCCCCTCAGCACACCAAAAGCGAAAAACACTCTCATCGGCCTTCCAGAGAGGTCGGGCGAGGAGAGTCGATGAGAGAAGAATCACGGAGGACGCATCACACAAAGGAGGCAGATCCCAAAGAACATCGGCATGTTCAAGGGCAGGCGCTGTGCTTTGACACAACTAATGGAGAAAGGTCGAAGAGGACTCACCACGAAGCTGAAAGTAGTGCACCAAAAAGATTGAGATCAGGAGATAGCCAAGCTCCTGGGTGGACAAAGGAGGACTTAAGAGATTACCTCAAGAAGAAGCAACAAAAGCCTGATGTCGAGGTAAACTCCCCAAATAAACTGAGGACACCATTCTTGGTGGAGTTAGACAAGTTTGAGGCGCCGAAGAGATTCAATATGCCAAGGTTCCAAATATACGATGGTAAGTTAGACCCCAACTTTCACGTTGGATTATACTTGAACTCAATGGCATTATATAGTGGGAACGAGACGTTGCTCTGCAAAGTGTTCCCCTCATCCTTCGGGGAGATTGTATCAGATTGGTTTCACAAACTACTAAAGGGAAGTGTGAAGACCTGGGAAGGCCTAGCTGAGATGTTTGTGGCTAGGTTCGTGACAAATAAGCTGCAGCCATTAAGGGTGGACGCATTGATGGCTCTAAAGATTAGTAAGGATGAAGGCCTTAGGGCCTATGCAAAAAGGTACTATGAGGTGTTCAACTAGATACCAGAGTGTAATCAAGAGGTGGCGGTTGTACCTTTCAAGAACGGCCTAAAAAACGACTGTCCACTACGAAAATCTTTGGCAAAGGCATTGCCAAAAAGTATGGAAGAGCTCATGGTGAGAATCGAGAAGTATACCAGAGCTGAAGAAGATACATCGAGGACCAAGGAGGCAAAGCAAAAAAAGGGAAACGGCTCGCCGAAGCGAGGCCGAGGTAACAATGGATCCAGCAAGCAAGAAATAGGACTGAGGGCTACACAGACAGTTACGACTGTGTTCCGAATCCCAATTCACAAAGTCTTGGACAAAATTCAGAACCAACCCTATTCAGAGCACCAGCTAGGGCACTAGGAGAGTTTATAGGAAGAAATCTTGGCAGACATTGTGCTTACCACAATGAAGATGGGCACATGACTCAGGGTTATAGAGCCCTGAAAACACACTTAGAGGACCTGGTAAGGCAAGGCCATCTGAGGGACCTTGTCGAAGAAGCCAGGACAAGGGAACAACAGGCAAGATTGCCTCAGGCAACAGCCGCCCCACCTCCCTCAGCATAGCAACCACAAGTAGGAGGACCTCGGGTAATTAATGTAATTCACTCGAAGGTCAGCGAAAATGAGATTAGGGGGGAGACCCAGAAGGTAAAGTACTTGCAGCATGTCTACTAAGTCGGGGAGAAGAGACATCGGGCAGAGGAGTGCCAAGGACCAGTAGTGTCCTTTTCTGAAGTCGACCTTGAGATGGTGCAGAATCCGCATAATGATGCCTTGGTAGTATCCCTCCAGGTTGGGAAATGCTAAGTAAAGCGCATCTTGATTGACCAAGGCAGCTCTTGTGACATCATGTACGTCCGATGTTACAAGGAGTTTGACCTTCACCCAGACGATATGGAGCAATCTAATAGCCCAATGGTCGGGTTCAATGGAACGCCGACATGGCCACTGGGAACAACCAGCCTGGAAGTGCAAGCAGGCACCAGGAAGATAACAACAGAGTTCACCGTAATTGACACACCCTCCCCTTACAACATCATTTTGGGAAGGCCATGGTTACATGCAATGAGGGCTATTCCCTCAATATTGCATCAACTATTGCGGTTCCCAACAGAGCATGGGATTGAGGAGGTCAGAGGAGATCAGCTGCAAGCAAAGAATTGCTCCATGGCAGCAATGAAATTCACCTACAGCATAAGAGAACCAGAGAAGGCAGAGATCGAAGACAAAGACATGGAGGTCTTAAAAGATGTTGGCAAAGAGCTAGTCGAGAAGAGTGGAGAAGCATTGAAGAAAGTCCTCGTCCAGGAGGGGGATGAAGAACACTTCTTTCTTCTCGGCTCATGTTTAGCTGAAGAAAAGGAAAAAGTGTTGGAAGCTTTTTTGAGAACAACTATTGAGGTGTTTGCTTGGACGCCTTACGAGATGCCTGGAATTGACCCTGAGGTCACTTGCCATAAACTGAATGTTGATAGGTCAACAAAACCCATAATCCAACGAGCAAGACGACCGACGTTGGTACACGTCGAAGCAGTGGAAGAGGAAGTAGACAGACTTCTGGAGGCAAGGGCCATTCGAGAGGTAAATTACCCGACATGGCTATCAAACACAGTGGTGGTGAAGAAAAAGAATGGTAAATGGAGGGTTTGTGTGGACTTTACTAGCCTGAACAAAGTCTGTCATAAAGATAGTTTTCCTCTACCCAAGATTGACTAGATGGTAGACGCCACGTCGGGGCATGGAAGGATGAGCTTCCTGGATGCCTACAAGGGATACCATCAGATAGCCATGCATCCCCCAGATGAGGAGAAGACTGCGTTTATCACCCCAAAAAGTCTGTACTGCTACAGAGTGATGCCTTTTGGGTTGAAAAACGCAGGAGCAACTTACCAAAGACTGGTAACCAAGATGTTCAAACACCTGATTGGTAGAACAGTGAAAGTTTACATCGATGACATGGTCGTGAAGACCAAGGAATCTAAAGGTCATCTGGCCGACCTGAAAGCAGTCTTTGACATCCTCAAAACATATCAGCTCCAACTCAATGCAGTGAAATGTGCATTTGGAGTGGGATCTGGTAAGTTTTTAGGATACCTAGTGACTAGAAGGGGCATTGAGGCCAGCTAAGATCAGATTAAGGCCATCCTGGAATTGAAGAGCCCGACGTCGGCAAAACAGGTACAAATGTTGACTGGAAGGGCCGCAGCCCTGAATAGGTTCATAAGCAGAAGCTCAGACAAGTGCAAACCTTTCTTAAACTTAGTGAAGAAAGCCACAGATTTTTTATGGACAGAAGAATGCGAGGCTGCCCTGGCCGACCTAAAAAAGTATTTGACCACAGCTCCAATTCTTTCAAATCCAAAACCTGGGGAGGAGTTATTTTTGTATTTAGCAGTCTCAGAACACGCAGTAAGCGCAGTGGTAATCCGAGAAGAAAAATGAGAGCAAAGGGCTGTTTACTATGTAAGCAAAACCTTGGCTGATGCAGAAACAAGGTATCTACCCTTAGAGAAATTGGCACTGGCTTTAGTAATGGCTTTAAAGAAACTGAACCATTACTTCCAGGCCCATAAAATTATGGTGCTAACAGAACACCCCTTGAAGTCTTTGCTACAACAAGGAGACCTGACAGGAAGAATAGCCAGATGGGCAGTGGCCTTGGGACAGTATGACTTGGAATACAGACCCAGAACAACAATCAAAGGCCAAGTTTTGGCCGACTTCGTGGTCGAGTTCACACCAGAATCCATCGTACATCGGGCTCCATTGAGCCGAGGTGAACGATGTCCAAGCAAGCAAGGAGAAGCCCAGCCAAATGTAACAGAACAAAGGAAAAAGGAAAAACTCAGACCCTGCAGCATTTACATCGGCGACTCCTTTCGACTGTTTGTCGATGGGAGCTCAAACCGATAAGGAACGGGGGCAGGAGTAATGCTGGTATCTCCAGATGGAGAGATATTGGAACAGTCTATTCGATTGGGGTTCAAGGCCTCAAATAATGCAGCAGAGTATGAAGCATTGATTGCAGGACTAAAGTTGGCAGTAGTTGCAGAAGCAGATGAAGTGATAGTCTTTTGTGACTCCCAGCTCATAGTCAACCAGACAACGGGCGAGTTTGCAACCCGAGATGAAAGGATGTCAGTCTACGCAAAGGAAGTCAACAGGTTAATGGCCTTGTTTCAGAATTGCCGACTACATCAGGTTAGCCGAGATGATAACAGTCACACCGATGCACTGGCCAATCTAGCTAGTGTAATATAACCTAGAAGAACAAGGACGATAATGGTTGAATACCTGTCGGGCCCGAGCATTGAACCACCAATCGCAGAACACGAAGCAATGTGTGTGGAAATGGGACCAAGCTGGATGGATGCAATTGTAGCATTCTTAAAGGAAGGGAAGCTGCCAGATGAAAACAAAGAGGCACACAAGATCAAATTGAAGTCAGCAAGATTCAGTCTGACAGCGGAAGGACATCTCTGCAGAAGATCCTTCACTGGATCCCTTTTGAGGTGTGTACATCCTTCACAAATTAAAGATTTTTTATATGAAATCCACGAAGGAATTTGTGGAAACCATACTGGGGCAGATCACTTGCCCATAGGGCCATTACCTAGGGGTATTGGTGGCCCCACTTGCAGAAAGATACAGAAGCCTATGTGAAGAAGTGTGAAAAATGCCAAAGGTTTGCACCACTGATACACCAGCCAGCAGCAGACCTGAACCCAGTATCCAGTCCTTGGCCGTTTCCCAATGGGGCATGGATCTCGTTGGGCAACTGCCCCAAGCAATTAGACAAAGGAAGTACCTGCTGGTAGCAACAGATTATTTCACCAAGTGGATAAAAGCTGAGCCCCTAGCCAAGATCCGAGATGTGGACGTGAAGAACTTCTTATGGAGGAACATCATCACCAGATTTGGGATTCCGAGAGCAATAGTTACCGACAATGGAACACAGTTTGATAGTAAGCTAATCAAGAGCTTCTGTGCAAAGTTCAAAATCAGGAATTACTTTTCTACCCCGAGTTGCCCTCAGAGCAATGGACAAGCAGAAGCATCCAATAAAGTCATCTTGGATGGGATTAAGAAGAGGTTGCAAGCAGCAAAGGGAAAATGGATGGATGAACTGCCAAGTATACTCTGGGCATATCGGACTACGCTGAGAAGATCAATAGGGGAACCCCCATTTGCCATGGCTTATAGCACAGAAGTTGTCATTCCACTAGAGGTCGGCATCCCAGGACTCAGAACCCAGGGAGTAGAGAATGGGACTAATGATGTACTCTTAGCCCGAGATTTGGATCTTTTAGAAGAAAGAAGGGAGAAAGCTGCAATTCAGCTAGCAGCATACCAGCAGCAGCTTGCTAGGGCTTACAATAAAAGGGTTAACCCAAGGGAGTTCCAAGTCGGCGACCTAGTCTTGAGAAAAGTCGTCGGCAACAAGAAGGATCCCAGGGAGGGCAAGCTTGGCCCAAATTGGGAAGGACCCTATAGAATCACTTGGATATTGGGCAATGGGGCATATCGGCTTGAAGATAATGAGGGCAAAGAGTTGCCAAGACCCTGGAATACTTGTAATCTGAAATTTTTCTATCATTAGATTTCCCTTGTTTTTTGCCGACATAATGAATAAAATTTTAGCAGAATTCTTCTACATTTATGACTGATAAGATACTTGCCGATGTTTTTGAAATACATGTATAATGAGAACCCAAGTGGAACTTAGGTTCACCTTAGGGGGCAGAGAGAAGAGAGATGATGTTTAACACCTGTTGAAACTTGAGAAAAGTTTACAAGTTGAAGTTAAACTGAGATGATGTTTAACACTTGTTGAAACTTAAGAAAAGTTTACAAATTGAAGTTAAACCGAGATGATGTTTAACACTTGTTGAAACTTGAGAAAAGTGTACAAGTTGAAGTTAAACCGAGATGATGTTTAACACTTGTTCAAACTTGAGAAAAATTTACAAGTTGAAGTTAAACTGAAATGATGTTTAACACTTGTTAAAATTTGAGAAAAGTTTACAAGTTGAAGTTAAGAAATGATGTTTAACACTTGTTAAAACTTGAGAAAAGTTTACAAGTTGAAGTTAAACCGAGATGAAGTTTAACACTTGTTGAAACTTGAGAAAAGTTTACAAGTTGAAGTTAAACCGAGATGATGTTTAACACTTGTTGAAATTTGAGAAAAGTTTACAAGTTAAAGTTAAACCGAGATGAAATTTAACACTTGTTGAAACTTGAGAAAAGTTTACAAGTTGAAGTTAAACCGAGATGATGTTTAACACTTGTTGAAACTTGAGAAAAGTTTACAAGTTGAAGTTAAACCGAGATGATATTTAATACAATTTTCAACCACTTGTTCAACAAGGTTATGCTAAGAAAGGTACTTAGGTACTTGCTGAGGTAAGCCATCAGTTTGTATAACCGAGGTATTCCGCCCTGAGAAGGCTACATAAAGATTGAAGTATATACTAAAGATATACAAAATATTCTAAGTATGGAATAACACAAGAGCTATACAGAGAAGACAAAGACACAAGAATTTAGAAAAGAGAGTTTATATATCGGCGATGTAAAGAGTTTACATTACTTCAAAAAGAAAAACAAAAGTACAAAATACAAAGGAAAAAGACATCAAAGTCAAGACTCTTCGGCGACGACGGACGGTTGGGTCTGAAGTTCGGATGACTGCTGGGAAGACACCTCGGCTGCCTTTTCCGCTGCAAGCTCAACATTAATTTCTTGAAGGGTTTCGTCAAGGCTCTTGTCAGCAAGAAGCACGTCGGCTGATACCTTCTCAGCTGTAGCATCTTTGGAAACCTCCTCACCCTCCTCATCTTGAGTCAAGTCCAGGACTTGCTCATTCAGAAAAGGGGACTTGGTCCCATCAGCCTCATTTGGTTTCCTCACCAGGGTCTCCTCCTCAAACTCAGATTCGTCGTCGGGTTGACTTGGAGTTTGAGGGAATGGAAGAGGAATGACGTCGGCATTTCTGAGGGGTGAGTCCTCGGGGACTTCAAGCTTTTTTAGCAATGTCAACCAACCAAGGGTAAAACCCTTGTTGCATGCTTGCTTTACTTGCTTTTCATAATTCGTTGTGATATCGGCCACACCCTCATTGTAGCCCTTCTCATCGGCTGCCTTGAGCTCGGCATCCTTCGTGGCCAAGGCATCCTAAAGTTCTTTTTGGGCTTGGGCCATCTTCTCCTCGGCCTCTTTCTTCTTGGCCTCAAGAACCTTCTTGATGGCCTCAACAGATTCTGTATTTTCTTCGGCATCAGTTTGAGCTTTGATGGCAGCCTCGGCCTGGTCTTCCAACTTCTTTATTTTTTATTATAAGCCTTTGTTGGCCTTTTAGATTGGCAACTTCTCTCTTCTTGTCGGCCAGTTCTTTCCGGTTCTCAAAGGATTGTATTGAGAAGGAATGAGCATACTGGATGGCCTGAAAGTGAACAAGACAAAAGTTATTAGAAAATTTTCTAAGTGCAAGAAAGAAAGAAAAATGACCAAATGAAGACACTCACTTGGACAGAGCGCTGAAGCATTAGAGCATAATTTTCATACTCATTCAACTCGGCGTTTCTGTCGAGATCGCCGGGAAGGAGCAGAGCGGTACTGAGGGCGACGGCGACATTTATGTCGTCAGCACTATCGTTAGCCTTGACTGGCTTATCTTCCAGTGTGATTTGAGGGGCCCAGGGGGCAACCTGCTTTGAAGACCCCGACGTGGCTGTATTGGATGACCTCGGCTTCTTTGATTTTGGGGATTCAGATGGTTGGGCCTTGGCACGACTCTTCTCCGCGGCAGATTGGGACTTATCACTCTCAGCCAGTTTTGAGATCGGCAAGGTGTCCTTAGTGTCAACCTGAGTCACCTTTGCCTTTGGCTGAGTCTTCTTTATTCTTTTCGGCTTCGCAGGGGGCTGGGATTGTGCTGGTGGAGCATCAATGGTTGATGGGATGCTGGCCAAGAGATCTTTGGCAACTGCTTTTTGACGGCCCATCTCGGCAGAAAAAATAGTTCGTCGCCGGCATTGGCGTTGGGATATCAGGATTAGATATGGAGCCGAGGTTGACGGCTGCTCGACTGGATCAGAAGTTGATCCTTGATCTTGCCGAGATATGGATGCAGCTTGAGGAGTTGTGGTGGAAGGAGGGGACAAACTCTTCTTCTTCTTTTTCTTGGGGACGTCAGGAAGAGCTGACTTATACGTAGGAATGAAATTGAGTAGAAGAGGCGCCTTCCGTTTGAGAACTGGCAGATCCAAAATTTTCCTCAAGTCTTTGCTGGGAAAGAAAGACTGACGGAAGCCCTTTGGTGGTTGAGGAAGAGCTGCAAGCAAAACAGACGTTAAAAACAGATAAAGTATTGTAGACTTTGAAAACAAGTAAGTATGAACGGAGGGCTCTTACCATTGCCTTCTACAAAAACTGTTCGAGGCAGAGGATAGAGATGAAGGTCCTCATCTGGAGTGAACTCCCAGTTCCCTGAGGTAATGAAGTAATCGCCTCCAGCTCCCTTGTTGGAGTCTGGAAGGTCGGCTATGATTTTGTACTCCATGGACCTCGGCTTAAGATAGTAGACATAGCTTGTATCTTTTTTGAGGCCATACATGGTGTAGCAGTACTGGATATCGGTTAAGGTAATCCTAGCGTTTTCTTGTTTAGCTAAGGTTATTATGCCATTGTAGACACCCCATTTTTGACCGTCTTCAAGACTTGGACGCCACCGTTTGAACACTCGGTGATTATCCATGTTTGTGTTCGTCTTGAGTTCCTAGAAGTCTTGGCTGCGCGCCTTGCCTCAGGATCTCTCGACCTGACTATTCCATGTTTGGTTTTGGCACCAAACACTTGTGTCTTTGCCTTGAAGGGCGGGAAATGGCTTGTTGGCCATCCCCACATTCCACCGGCCTTCCCCTAGCATCACCGGCTGTTTAGGGGTTCCACCAGCCATGATTTCTTAAAATCAATGGCCGATCGGCACTGTATTCTGCCGATCGGCATTTTATTTTGTCGGTGACATCTTTTGCTGGCCGGTGTGACTCCTTTGCACCCTTGAGGCATGGTGCATGCCAGCTGTGCCAGCTGGAATGCACCATCACTCCTCCCCGTGCAGTTTTTGGCTGGTATGAGCCTTTGAACCCTATTTCCTTCTAGAAGCTTGAACCCTTTGGCCAATCTTCTTGGGTGGCCAGCTGTTTTAGCTTCTCCAAGAATCCAAAACTCCTTTGCACTCTTGGCCCCTTTCATTTAGCTTCCTTAAGAAGCTTTAGTCTTGGCCCTTTGCCTATTTAAGCAATGATCCTCTCCCTTTGTTAGGGGTTAAAGCTTTTGAACCAAAAAAAATAGAGCTTTTATATCTATACATCTGATATATCACTCTCACTCTCTCTCTCTATATCTCCCTCTCTCTCATCCTTAGGGTGTGTTTGGAAGCCTAAAAGTGCATTTTGACCTTACTTTTGCACTAAAACACACACCATTACACCTTGCTCCGAGATTGAGAGGCTTTGAGGGTTGATTCTTGAGCTTTAGGACTGATTTTGATCAAAAGAAGAGGGCTGCATTGGCTGTTCTTGAGGTGTTCTTCAAGGGTAATCACTTTGCTTTAGTTTTCCCAAACTTGTACTAGTTTTTTACCTATCTTGCTTGCTGATTTAGGCTTTGTGCATAACATAAAAAAAGCTTATATTTTCATGCTTAAGAACTTTCATTAAGGGTGTTTTGTGGTTTGAGTTCAAACTCACCCTTTTAGGCCTTATTTGGCCTTTTTGGTGCTTCCTTTGTGAGGCTTGGTTTGCTTGAGTGTCTTAGTCTTCTCACCATTGAAAACTAGTGGATTTTCAGTGGTGAGGAAGGTGGTTTGAAGTCTTGTATAGGGGAGGGACACCCCTCTCCCTTCATTGCCTCATTTATTTGTCTTTTGGCTTAAAGGGCAACATGCATGCTTGACTGATTTTGGCCCTATTTCAGAGGTTTTTGGGTGTCTCTAGGTCACATGTTATCTCTGTTTTTGGTCGGATTTGTGCCCTTTTTCATGCTTAACATACTTGCTTTACATTCCTCTATTTGGCCTAGAAATGCATCTTGTGTTTAGGTCATGATTCTTGCATGTGTTAGCCTAATTTTATGAAGGTATTGGCATTACTTTACCATGTTTAAGGCCTGTTGGCCATCTGTTTCAGTCATGCTTGCCATGTTTGGTGTCATCTCTTTGTGTTTTGGCTTGTAAGCCTTGAGTATATTGGCCTCTAGCATGCGTAGCTTAGACCATCCTCATGATTTGGCATCATTTAGGATCGTATTTCAGTCCATAAATCATGTTTGTATGTTTGCATATGTGACCTCTTTCATGCTTTGAGGATGTGCCCTTTTATGCCTAGAAATGAGTTTTGGTGCATGCATCTCATTGGAGCCACTTAAGCTGCCATTTCAGTGGGTTTTGGAGTCCATTTTTGCATGTTAGGATTTTTTTTTTGCTTGTCTAATTCATGCCATGAATGGTCATGTTAGGGGAAGTAAAGTGCCCCCTTTTTGTGCCTTAGCCTTAGGTCTATTGGCTTGCGCGTTGGCATGAGTGTTTGTCCACCATTTTGGGCACTTTTGGCCACTGTTTTGGGGTGGATTGAGGTCTGCCCCTTTATGATTTAAGCCCACCATTGCATGCTTGTCTCATGTTTGTTGCATGATTGCTTCATTAGGTGTTGTAACATAATGATCCTATTGTTTAAATCTTCCATGTTTGCATTGCATTTGCATCTTGCATGCCTAGCATTGCATACTTGCCATGGTAGTTGCATGGTATTTGGCATGCCTTGCATCTTAATCTCATGTTGTATCTTTGAGTCATGTTTGCATAACATGCATTGCATTACTTGGTTTGGGGTGTCAAACCAAGTGTGAGGGTTAAGGAGCGTTCATACTATAAGTGATGTAATGCGTCTTAACTCTCGGTCACCGGGGCCCTTGACTTCGACATGATAGGGTCTTGGTCCTCATTTGTGTGTTGCATGCATTTTTTTACATCAAATGGCAAGCTTGATCTCTTAGGCTATCATGCACAATTGATGGCTCGAGGATCGAGGGCCATGCTTCCCTGAGTTCAATACATGATGGGGAACATGACCATGCTCACATGTGCCTGAAATCCCATGCCATATATTGTCTGTCCTTGTTGCTGTCAAAAACCAGATTCTGCAGGAACTTTCTGCCGACCGACAGTGTTCAGTGCCGACCGGCAATCTTTCCTGGGCCGATAGCTTCGTAAACAGCCGATGGATATTTTCTATGGCCGGTGGACGTTTCCTTCAGCCGATGGTGTTCCACAGTGTTCAAGGGACCTGTCCCAGAACTTTGGCAATTTTCAGGGAAGCAGGGCAGTGTAAACAGCGGCGGCAGTAGTATAGTACGGACTTTCCGGGCAAGACGATTTTGAGCATGCATCATTCGCGCATCCCGAGGCAGGGGCTGTGGCCACCTTTCTTTTTGCATTCATTCTGTTAATTAATTAGAAATTTTGTAATAATTAATGTGTTTGTTATTCGGACTGTAATATTTATTCGGATCCTCCGAGTGAGGGCAATTGTGTAATAAGTGTGCGTGAGTGTGTGTATGTCTTCCAACCCTACGTCTTTCTTCCCTTTTATTTACCCGCTTACAATGGTAGACTAGGGCATGTTTAAATTAGCATACCTTATGCTATGCATGCGTGCATTCATACATTTGTCTTGCATGCACCGGGCTCGGCGCATCATTCTAACTGCATTTGTATTCCAATTCCAAATTGAATACGTGTTAGTTGTAGCATTTCACATGTCATTGTAGATTAGTCGAGCCTATCTTAGTTGCATTTTGCATGTGTTGCATTAGCCATCTTAACAGGAACTAGGATCATGCATGTGATTACTAACTGGTTTCTGTTTTGGCTTGGAGTACTAGGTAAGCATTTATGCTTTAGCATACCGCATGTGTGTGAGTGTTGCCATGATAGCATGATTACCATATGGCTGGATGCTTATGTGATAAACTGTTTGGATGCTTGTGGGTGAAGGTTAGATTGTCTGAGTTGGAAAAATTCGTTGAAATTCGTATTTTAGCCTACTTACGAGTAGCAAATTCCAAAACATTTCCCAAAACAAACGGATATACAATGCTTATTCCCAAATTAGGCAATCTAGTCTATACTTGTTTGCTGCACGCATAACATAGCAATTCTAGGCTAATAATCGGGATAAGAACACAAAACGTTTTCAAAAATGGATATCACGGTTAGTAGAGGCCGATCTTCGGATCGGCCGAGAGGGGGTGCTCATAGCTGACCTTCCCCGATCGTACCCAAGTTCCCGAGCCGAGGTAACTTTGGTGATGACGGACGCGTGGCCTTTGGCACCAAGTCAGGGTTTCCTAAATTCCCCCATTTTAAAATATTTAGGTGGCGATTCTGTATCTGGAAAAGCAGTCCATGTTTGGCACTTCTTTTCAAAAATCTGTTTCTCAAAACGATTTGCCGGATTTGGACTCTTTGGTTCAGATTAAAAACCGTAACACAAGTCGAGTCCGAGCTGTAGCGCGGGGTCCCTCGCGGACGTGCTACAGCCATTAATGACTTGATAGGAATTGATGGCAAGTTGCATTGGGTTCAACTTATAATAATGAATGATCTCATGAAAGAGGATATTGAGTGGGAGCCGAAGTTCGCACTCGATGAAAGCTACAACAGGAAGGGGCATGGAATCAGCTGTGGGCATGATAGAGTCTTCCTTCCCAGCCAACCTCAGATGAACGTCGGCGGGGACGTCAAACTCCCGCCTAAAGTGCTCTAATTTGCTCAGGGTGTCTACCCTATGTTTCTACATACCCATGATATCGGCTTAACTGAAGGGGTTGGATTTCAGAAGGGTGTATTTCTAAAGGGTTTTATGGACCTCGGCAAAAACCTAAAAATTTGCTGGGAAAAGAATTTGTGGAAATTGTTTCAGTTTTTCTTAAAAAATCGTGGGTTCTACAAACAAATCCCAACCCTAGATCTATGGAAATGAAGATTGAAGGTTTTATGGACCTCGGCAAAAACCTAAAAATTTGCTGGGAAAAGAATTTGTGGAAATTGTTTCAGTTTTTCTTAAAAAATCGTGGGTTCTACAAACAAATCCCAACCCTAGATCTATGGAAATGAAGATTGAAGGCACGAATCTGGAAAACAAAAAAGCAAAAACGTGTTTCAGAATCAAGAACAAGGGTGAACTACCAAGAACACTGTGTGACAAAGTATGTGAAAAGGTACAAGGCCTAGAACAACGGCGAAAGCAAAAAAGTCGTGAGCAGTGCGAGTATTCAAGACATGGGAAAAGAGAAAAATCGTGAAATAAATACACTCAGAGGCATGATTCATGAATCAAATATTTGAGTAAAATAGCAATGGCCACTAATGATAAAACAAAAATTTCTTGGAGCACAACAAGAACTAAAACTAGGAGGAATGGTGACTTACCAGAGAGACGAAGCCGATGTTGAGATCGCTGAAGTCAAAAGAACGGCGGCAGCGGAACAGATTGGCAAGAACTTCGCCGGAGGAAATGGACAGAGCAAGTTGCAGAGCTTTGGAAGCTTGAACAATGGAGGATCTTGAAGGGAAAAGTTAGAAAGAGAAAAAGAGCTTCAGACGCGAAAGTGAAAAGTGAAGAGATGAAGAGAAAGAAACAAGTTTTGTCAAAACTTGAAACGGTAGCAAAAAGGGCAATTAATGCGTTTGGAACAACGAATGCGTCAGACGACGCATATAGGCACCAGACAACTTGCGAGCGCGTACGGAGTACGATCCCGTAAAAGGAAGACGCGTGGCTGAAACGATTGAATTATTTTGCATGATAGCTCATACGCGTGAAGGAGATCTTAGAAACTTTTAAACCTTAAAGAGACATGTCAGCCTATAATGATGATCTCGGCTGAAGCCGATGTACTAGCAGGAAGTACCGATATAGGTTCCATCATCTCAAAATGCCGAGGTAATAGAACCTAGGGGGCAGTTGTAGGGATATATTTTTTGAGTCCCAACACGTGGCGAAGGTGACGCCGACGTGTCAGCTGAGGTGCCACGTGTCCAGGTTGTGACGCCAAGGTTATCTCGGTTAGGTCAAGGTTATCTCCGAAGATATCGAAATCCGAGATAAACGGATAAGGCACAAGAGTCCTAGAATGAGAAAGGGCTTTAGTGTGGATAAGGATAACACTCTTAGGGAGTTTATCTTTATCTCTTGAAGAGTCTAGGATAAGCACTGAGCAAAAGTCCATTGAAGCTAGGCTTCTATGGGGACTAGAATGAAGTTAACTATAAAAGAGAGGCACCCCCGATGGGTCTAAGGTACGCAATTTATATTCTGAACAGTGAGTTTAGCACTATTGATTATCTTTGAGAGATATACTGACTTGATCGTCGGAGTGCCCCCTAGTGGACGAACCACCGCCGGAATCTTCTCTTTCTATTACAGGTCAGCCAGGTGTTATCTATTCTGCCAGTACTCTCCAGCTGAATACTAAGTTGGCAGTGTGATCGGAAAATCACTCACACAAGAAGTATAGGCAAGAGTGCAGAGAGAAGAATGAAGGAAGAGGCATCACTGAAAAATTATTAGAAGGAAAGGGCAACCAAATTGATACCTGTGCAACTCGATTGGACTCATAAACAACCAAGTTAAACGGAAAATTATTTCATTTGGTTTGAGATTTTATTAGATATGGGGGTCTATATGTGATTTGTTGCAGATTTGATATTGCATCTATATTGAATCTATATTTGATAAGCTTATAGGTTTGTAATTTTTCTTTTTGGGTTTGAATCTGGGTTTATTTTGTAGTGGATGTGATTTGGTAGTTTTTAGAGAGAGAAAAGAGGAAGAAGAAGGAGATGAAGAAAAATAGATGGTGGGTTTGGTAGTTTCTATAGATAGAAAGGAAGAAGAAGGAGATAGAGAAGAAGAGGTGGTGGGTTTGGTTCAAAAATGAAAAGGGGCTGAAATGCAAAGTAAAAAAAAAAAAAGAATCCCTAAAACGACGTCATTTTGGCCAACGCGACAAGGAAGGCCGCAAAGAAGTATGATCGACGATCTGAACTCATTTATCCATGTGGACAAGCTCATGCAAAATGACTAAATTATCCCTCCATTTTCACGTGTTTTAAGACATTGGTCTTCTCTCAGATCGCACATTTCTCTCTCTCTCTCTCTCTCTCTCTCTCTCTCTCTCTCTTCTCTTTGAGATTAGGGTTTTGAACTGCCACATCCATTGAAGCCCTCTCACTCGCAACAGCTCTCACATTTTCCCCACACCATCGCAGCCTCGCCTCATCACCTCCACTCATCTCTCTCACTCTTCCTCTCTCTCTATCTTATCTCTCTTTGATCTAAACCCTAGCCGTCACTTCTTCGCCACCACCTTTGTTGGTAGCTCTAGTGACACAGCTCTACACATACTTCGTGGAATGAAGACGGATCTACGAATCCAGTCCCGACCTGAAAATTAACATCTGTGGCCAGTCTCTCTCCGCTTCATAGTGGTTCTCAGCGTCGACGCTTCGTATACAGGCGAACTCCGTCTTTCTCTCTCTTTAGATCTAAGCTATGCACACCGATCCACCAGTTGCTGTTTCTTCACCCTCTTATCACAACCAACTGGTCCATTAAGGTGATGTTGACATCCCCAATATCAATCCTCCTTGGCCCCGTCATTGCCTTTGATTTTAGTTTCGAAGCTTGGACATCCCAGTAGTTAACTGACAAAGGATCCTCACCACTAGAACCAAAACCGAAGTTGGAAGTTTGAGTTTGAGCCGTTCTCTGCCCCCATTTGATGTATATAATATATATATATACTTTGAAGTTTGAGTTCAAGGTGATTTGGATCATGGATATATATATATATATATATATTTGTTTTAGTTATTGTTGTTGTTGATTATTATTATTGTAGTGGTAGATCTGGATCTATGGAGATCTCAGATCAGAGCTTTATTTTTTTTTCTAGTTGTTTATTATTATTGATGATGATGATGAAGAAACAAATTGTATCAAATATGGGAGAATCACAAAAAAATTGAACAGATCAGATCTATTTTAACAGATAAAAAAATTGAATTGTTATTTTAACAGATAAAAAAAATTGAATAGATAAGAAATAGACACATGAAAAACTGGCTTGGTATTTTAACATATCACTGTTTGAATTTCAACACATAACTTTGTATTTTAACAAAATGTAAAATATTTAAACAGATAAGGAAAATTTAAATTGAAAAGATTAAAAAATTAAATAGATAGAGTAAAAAAATTGAATAGACAGGGAAATTTTTTGGACAGATAGGAAAAAATTTGAACAAAAGTCAACAAATAAGTTAATAGATGAAATTGAAAACAAAATATTCTTCAAAACAAACAAAAAGACTTCTCACCAAACTATTTCATAAATGGTGAACTTCTCACTAAACTATTTCACAAAGGCTGACTTCTCACCAACAAAAAATATTTACTAGATCTAATGTCTTATACCCTCTTTAATTTAGATTTATCACAAATTTACTCTTTAAAAAATAATAATAATAAAATTCATTTCAAAATTTTTTACAAAATATAGGGTACTAGTTCAAAAGTCCAAATTTTAACTTTATTTGCTCAAAGATCCAAGTGCGGAAATAGTTTGTCCAAAATGACAAGCTCAACTAAAATGACCTAAATACCCTTCCTTATATATCCTATACACACGGTCCAAACCCCTCCCACTCATTCATTCACTTACTCAGATCTCTTTCTTTCTCTCCCTTTCTTTCTCTCACTCCCTCTTTCAGATCCGTGTTGCCATTTCACCCCCTCCTGCCTCCTCGTCGTCGCTACTAGAGATAGCAATGGGGTCCTACCCTATGGATATCCATGGAGACCCAACCTAAACATATGGATTTTCCCTATTTTTTTATCCATTGGATTAATTAAGTGGGATTTTTTAAATACCCATAGGATATGGGTTGGAAATAGGTACCCACCCATTTTTTCATATGTTAGGGTTCTCATTCTTAATCTCATGGTCATCTCATTCTCATTCTCATTCTCACATAGCAGCGAAGGCAACAATCTCCATCCGATTTGCAAAGGCAACGATCTAGCGGCGGCGATCTCCGTCGGCGTTACCACAGTGGTTCTCCGACATGGTGAGTTTCTCTATCTCGTTCTCTCTCTCTCTCTCTCTTGTTCTGTGTGTGTTTACAAATTTATCTATTCAATCCTCTTCCTTCTCTCCCACTTTAGTCAAACATTATTGGTGGGTTTTCATTTCTGTGTGTGTTTCTGCGATGAAACAACAAATTTGATGAGTTTCTATGTGTGTTTCTACAATGAAACAACAAATTATTGATGGGTTTTCATTTTTTTTCAATCACTTTAGTCAATATTGTGTATTTGGGTTGTATTTAGATTTATTTGATAAGAAAAAAAAACTAGGTTTAACGCTATTTTATTGTTATGCAATTTAAGGTATTGTTTGTCAATGTCCACATTTGTTTTCTTTTGTCCAATCTGGTACAAAGCAAAGAGAATAAAGGGATCTGACTATTTTTTCTTTTATCATTTGAGTTGAATTAGGACTTGGGTTTTGGGTTTTTGGAACATAGAAGTGCTACTTTTAGGGAAATTCTTATGTAAAGTTTGGATTCAAGAGTAATTAGAAGTGGTGTGTTTCATTAATTTGCCTTTTATGAGGTGCACAGGCGATTGGTGTTTTTCATTTATATAACAAATTTGAAAAAGTAAAAGACTGTTTTTGGCTGTGGAGAGAATGTGGAAAAGTGAAAATAAAGTGAGAATTTTGTTTATGTCACGAGCCAAACCCGCCCCTATGGGTTTAGCATCGTAACTGGCCAGTAATCCTGGGATTACTGAAGGCCTCTGAAACAGATAAATGTAATATTAGGGGCTAGCGGAAGCAAATAACAATATACAACGTCCATTGAGCTATGAGACAGAAAAATTTTAAACTTTTTTATATACACATATACACATTAACTTTAAGTCGTCACATAAACACAGATTACACAAAAGGAACTTAACCCTATTTACAAAATACACAAAACTTGTTCAACCAAACACGAAAATAAAACTTAAACTTTAAGTCACATAGCAATAATCACTTGACATATCCGGAACCTCCACGGGAGGCACATAGGTTGGCTGACAAAACTGATTCTAGGCAGAAGCCTCTAAGCCTGGTCACGCGCCTGATCACCTACATACATAAAAAATAAAGTGAGCTAAAGCCCAGTAAATAATAACAGAGTAAAGGGTTTTAATGAATAAGTCCGTACAGATTCAGAAATCATAATTCAGTTTCGTATCAAAATCATACTTTGCCTAGATCATATACAGAAATCATAAGTCATGCTTAAGTTTACGTGATACATCCATTAGCATTAATAGAACAGAACGTATACGCGTAAGGTTACGAATAACCAGTTCCATAAAGGAACCTCCGGATCCGAGTAACAGAACAGAAGCTGAGCCCCCATGACGGGGCCTCCGGTACGGGTAACAGAGTGCAGACAGATATAAGTTCCATAAAGGAACCTCCGATACCGGGTAACAGCCAACGGATATCACATGATGCTAAGGATGTCACGAATACATAACAGAAATTGGACAATCATTCATTGTGCAAAACATATCACTTCAGAAACACAAATTCTATTTTATCAGACAGAAAATAGATACAGTTGAACATAACTTTACTAAGTTATTACTCACAGATGGCTGCAGAAGCAAATCAGATAGACTGGGCATACCAGATAAATCAGGCAGACAATGGCGTGCGACCTACACAAGCACATAACATATACAAATTGAAATATAATACTACTCCCTTGATCAAACTTGATTTTTCTAGTCTTTTTCCGTCTAAATAGTCCGAAGTTCTACTATGCTTATTTTTTCTCATTCAAACAAACCAGATTCTTATTTCACATATTCTTTCATTCCCTTCTTTTCCAAATAGATTGATCTTTTACTTTGCTTCTTAAACAATTACCGCTAGATCAATGATTCATTCTTTAACTAACTAATCTATATTGATTGGTAGCTTATTAGTCTTTGTTGAGTCGTAAATCATGTCTAGAATGCCTTGGAAAGAGATGACAATAAAAATGTGAACCAAATGCAATTTTTTAAAATATGCTGAAAATGGGTCTCCGCTCGAGCGCCACTTTGGCCGCTCGAGCGGACTGTAAAATTTGAAAAACTTCTGGGAGCTCGATTTTCACGCTCGAGCGAGACTTTCCTCGCTCGAGCAGACAACGTAAATTATGAAAATTCTAGAATTGCAAATGAAGTTCAAATTTGATATTCAACGCCTCAAAACATGTATTTTTAGTACACAAAAATAGAAAACCATTGTATGATTTAGTAAACACTTCCAATTAGAAAACATTCAACCAAAATCATGTTCCAATTGCCCAAATTTAATTTTAATTCATTTTATTAATATCAACCCACAATTCTAAGATATAAATTACGCTTTCCAATTCTTGAACTTGCATGATGCATGTGTGATTGAACTCAATTTCATACAAGACAAATAAATTCAAACCCAAAAGGGTTATTTTCAAATTAACTTCCAAAATTTTGAATCTACTTCAATTTCTACACCATTTTACTAATTCCTTTTAATGTACATGAAATTGAAGTTATATGACCCTTAGGAAAATATTTGCATGTATGACATTAAGATTAAAACTAATTAATTTTTCTACATTCAAAATTAACTCAATGTTTAATTTTCCATAAACTTGATTTTTCTTATAAAATTTCTTCCTTCTTCTCTTCAAAACATGAAATTGTTTACCTTAAATTCCTCAAAATCCAAAATGCATGTATAAAACACTTACCAAATCTAACCAATTTTTACATCACCAAGCTCAATTTATAATTTGACTTCTTAATTTATATCATAATTTAATCGCAAGGTCATAAATTTAAAATATGAATTAAATTCTGAAATCTTGAAAACTTACCATGCATGTAATGGAAAGCTTCAAATATGTGAAGGATGAAGAAAATCAAACTCAAATATTTAATCTCAGTATCAATTTCTTAATAATTACTTTCTAATTTATTTTCCATAAACTTGATTGTACATGTAAACCCAAATCTTAACAATTCACAATATCTACAAAGCTTTATTTTTAATTCCTTCAAAATTCATGATGTATGTATCAATCTAGTCTAAATTCCTTTCCATAGCTTTCAAATTATAAGATTGAACTTCAACATAACTCAATCCTAGAATGCATGTAACATATAATTTCAAAATCCAACATATTCATGTGTGTATGTAAGGAATCACCTTCTTCTTAACATGCTCAAGCAAAATACATGTAATGGCCCATAAATCCAACTCTATACCATAGGATCTTCAAGATTTGAGAGACAAATCTTTGCCTAGAGCCTTCATAGACATTTAATCTTGCATAATTTTGACAAATCCAAGCCAAACTTGAGTTTCTCCTTCCTTTTCTTCACTTTTCCATTGGTTTTCCTTCAAATTTCCAGCAAAGATTTAAGGAGTTGAACTCTCCCTCATTCACGGTTCTCTCTTTCTCACCCACGGCTGTCTCTCTGTTTCTCACGGTTTTGCCAAGACAAAATGAACCACAGAATGCACTCAATAATAATAAGTGGGTTTGCCTACTCTCTCTCTCCTCATGTACACATATAAAACTTGAAGGCTTAATAATTTATTATATATATATTTAATATACACTCATAATTCTAATTTAGTCCACAATTCAATTTATAGTTAAGATTGATTTAATTAAATAATACATATAATTAAATTGACCATAACTAATCATAAATCTCTCATAATTTAATTAATCTAACTGACTTCTATTAGAGCCTAATTAAATATACTTAAGTTTATCAATCCGAATCAGATTTTTAGTCAGACTCCCAAAAAGGCTCCAAATATTAAATTGAATTTATTATCACTATCACTTTCGATTTCCCAAATCATTTAGGTCTTCAATTTCTGATCAGACTCAAATTTCCAACAGTAAATTACATATTCAAATTGGACGTTCCATAAATAACTTTAATTCACAATAATCACAATTCTCAATCCTCATAATCTAATTAACTTAATTAACCGCAATTCGGACCCAATTTAATTGAATCTCAATTTATAAATCTGAATCGAATAGTTAATTAAACTTCCACACGGTCCGATATTCGAAATTAAAATAACTTAATATACTAATTGTACTCTCTTGAGCCATTTGGGCATTCTATTTCTAATTCCAAAATAAATCCTCAATAGAATCATGTATGGGTCAATCTCCATAATTTTTGTAAATCCCAAATTAATTATAATAATCGGCACTTAAATTTCAAATCCTCTTAATTACCCAAGTACTAATCATTATACGTGATGGGGTCATTACAGCCTTCCCCACTTAGGAAGTTTGGTCTTCCAAACTTAAGATACTTGTACAGAAAATCAGTCATATAACTTGATCTCACTTCAATTCCTCCCCTAGGTAACTCCTTTTTCATTGGACTTCTTCACGTAAATTGAACTTAGTTCCAATCACTTAATGGTTAATAACTAAAATTGGCAATTCCTTAACGTTTCTATTGACATCAATCTTATAATTTAGATACCTTAGTTCCTCAATCTATAATTCAGATACTTCCAATAGGAGGAGATTTTATTTTAAGAAATGTTTTTCAAACAGATCAAAATATTTTGCTATTGACATGTTAGATTCTTCAAATTAAATTTAATAGTCAACGCATTACTAATAACAAACACAATTTCTGGATCCTTCAGTCCTATTAACAAAAATACAATCCCGACATTATTGCTATGCAATTTGTAACTCATCCTACCCCAAAAGAACAGACATTTAACTTTCGTTGACTATGGTCAAGGTTCTTAAGTTATGCACATAACGTAACTTCCCAAAATAAGGTTCCACGTGTTAATCTATAACAGAAATTTCCGAATTATATGGAAACGTAATCACATATTAATGGTCTTAGTTTCAAACAAACATCTTGGGTACCAATTATGATGGTAATTTCAAAATAGAGGAGCACATTGGATTTCAAACAAAAGCATATCGGAGTCATAACAAAGCATATTTCACAGAAATTCATTGAGCCTATTGAATAACAGATGTTGGCTTGCTCTCATATAGTAGCAAGCAGTCATACAGATCAGAGCAGAACTTTACATACTTCTGTGAAATTAAAATTACCGTTTTGACAATCTAACTCACACTATCATTTCAAAGTGGTGATTTGATTTCACAAAAGGTCCATGTTTTATGCGGTCATTAGTTTCCTTAGTTACTTAAGATTACACTTATATACAAAATTCAAATTACATTGTCTTTATGTAAATTCCAATTCGTAGACCCATATAGACACGTTCACCAAATTTGATCAATTGTCACGTGGTAGTTTAGGGCTACACTTTCAATTTTCTTCAAATCATTATAATTAGCCAATCAAAATTCTTATGTTCCCAAAGGTTCCTTAAGAAATATGCGCTTGTCATTCTAACGATATTTACTTCCTTATTTCCTATTACGCTTTCTTTCTTCCGTTCGACACTAGAATTGAATTTATTTGCAATAGGTTATGCTAATGTCGGATTCAAAATCGAAATTTAATTATGCCTACAAGATCATAATATCATTCATTTCTAATCACTTTTCCAATGGGGAATTATTGTGTTTTCCTTTCTAGAAGTCTATATTTTGACTTTGTAGCTTAAGATAATTATAAATGTTTCTTTCAATGTTAGAAGATTCAATAGCGATACGATTTTTGTAAATTGGGTCTTTCCTTTCTAACTCTCATAAGTTTCAGTCTCCTAATATGGAGTACAATTTTCTGTCTATTTGAACAAGGTCCCAAAAACATATAGCTTTGTTAGACTAAACAGAAATCCCAATTATTTTCCCATGTTCATCAATTGGTCAAGTCTAAGCGATGTTTTAATCATTTTTGGCAATATCAAGTTGAGTTCTAAATGGTCCGACAAATGGGTTCCATCTATATCAAAACAATACATGACATAGCTTGTAACAAAACATGGGATGACATTCTTGACAAAACAAGGGAATAACCGTCCCGGAATCGAAGCACACCCGTTCATGACCGTCAGTGGCCAACCCGAAATCGGTTAGACAACCCATCCGGAAAACCGTTGGTGACAAAACATAACCCACCCGTATAAGACCGTCGGTGGTACCATCCGTACATGACCGTCGATGGCAAAGAGATATCTCAACAAGGTGTTACATAAGCTTAACGTCCCTTAGCACGAAAGGACCTTTCAAGAATGTCATCACAACAAAGCTTATACTTGATACAGAAACTAATGGATAATCATTCATATTTGATCAAATACTTTTCCAAAACAAAGCAAAGTAAAGCTCTATCAAAGTATTATAACATAGCTTTATTAAAAAAAAAAACCACTCACACATAAACTGTTAACTTCAAACAGTCCTACTTGTACTCAAGTACTCTCCTTAACCAATTAAATTATTTGAGCTTTCGCTTAGGTTTGGGATAGTCTTTTATTTGATGCCCAACTTCTCACATTCCCAGTAATTTGATGACACAGTCCCCGATAGATCTTGTGACATATTGACATACTAGGATAACTTACCTCTCTTACAACTTGCTTAGAATTACTCATCTTTCTTACCACAAAATTCTTAGTTTTCTTCTTTGATTCTCTTTCACTTCCACACTTAACTCTTCCTTTTGATCTTGCCATAGGATTCACAGCTCTCACTATGTTCTCTAGTACTTCTTCTCTTTTACCTAATCACTCTGATAAAGACTCAATTTCCACTCCATTCAGACTTTTTCACCATCTACTCCTAATGACGAAAGGAAAGGGTTAAACACAAGAAGATAATTGATAACATTTGGGTTAATTAATTGACATAAGTTATAACACAAAGCACATATCATATACAAGCAGACATACACATATAGGCATATAAGGACATTGGTAGGGTAACCTGTTCATTCCCTAGGAATTTACCAAGAATTTCCAACTCGAAGTAACGCTGGCCAAACGTGATTCCAATCGGACTTTCAAGATCATTCAACAAAGGCATGAGACTCTACGGTTTAACATTCCACATAATAGGTTCCCACCAAAATGTACTATCTTACATATCAAATGACTTTTCTCATCCTCAATTACCATAGTTCCACATATTTTATTGATCAACAATTTTCTCAATTTCTAAATATTCTCATAGTCCAATTTAACATATAACCCATATAGCTTTCATGACTTTCGTTAAAGATTCTAATTTTGCACAATACTATGTTTCCACAAATCAACATACTCATTCTCACCAATGTACTAGTCAAATTTTCTGATTTCCTTATAATAGTAGAAATTTCAGAGATGTCACCATAATTCCTAGCTTTCAGCCTCATCGCTAAACTGATTCAACACATTCTAGTTTCCTTATAATCATCATAATTCCATAATAGCTCATAATTCTTAGTTTCAATAAACATATTACACAAACATATATGCATATTCCTGAATGTACCACTTATTACTTACCTTCTACATGCATGAAACTAAGATCTGTTCTAGACATTCTAATGCTCAATGGACACGTGTGTGAGAAATTAACTCGTGTCTTGATACCACTCTGTCACGAGCCAAACCCACCCCTATGGGTTTAGCATCGTAATCGGCCGGTGATCCTGGGATTACCGAAGGCCTCTGAGACAGATTAACGTAATATTAGGGGCTAGCGGAAGCAAATAACAATATACAACGTCCATTGAGCTATGAGACAGAAAAATTTTAAACTTTTTTATATAGACATTAACTTTAAGTCGTCGTATAAACACAGATTACACAAAAGGAACTTAACCCTATTTACAAAATACACAAGACTTGTTCAACCAAACACGAAAATAAAACTTAAACTTTAAGTCACATAGCAATAATCACTTGAAATATCCGAAACCTCCACGGGAGGCACATAGGTTGGCTGATAAAACTGATTCTAGGCAGAAGCCTCTAAGCCTGGTCACGCGCCTGATCACCTACATACATATAAAATATAGTGAGCTAAAGCCCAGTAAATAATAACAGAGTAAAGGGTTTTAATGAATGAGTCCGTACAGATTCAGAAATCATAATTCAGTTTCGTATCAAAATCATACTTTGCCCAGATCATATACAGAAATCATAAGTCATGCTTAAGTTTACGTGATACATCCATTAACATTAATAGAATAGAACGCATACGCGTAAGGTTACGAATAACCAGTTCCATAAAGGAACCTCCGGATCCGGGTAACAGAACAGAAGCTGAGCCCCCATGACGAGGCCTCCGGTACGGGTAACAGAGTGCAGACAGATATAAGTTCCATAAAGGAACCTCCGATACCGGGTAACAGCCAACGGATATCACATGATGCTAAGGATGCCACGAATATATAACAGAAATTGGACAATCATTAATTGTGCAGAACATATCACTTCAGAAAACAGATTCTATTTTATCAGACAGAAAGTAGATACAGTTGAACATAACTTTACTAAGTTATTACTCACAGATGGCTGCAGAAGCAAATCAGATAGACTGGGCATATCAGATAAATCAAGCAGACAATGGCGCGCGACCTACACAAGCACATAACATATACACATTGAAATACAAAACTACTCCCTTGATCAAACTTTATTTTTCTAGTCTTTTTCCGTCTAAATAGTCCGAAGTTCTACTATGCTTATTCTTTCTCATTCAAACAAACCGGGTTCTTATTTCACATATACTTTCATTACTAACCCTTCTTTTCCAAATAGATTGATCTTTTACTTTGCTTCTTAAACAATTACCGCTAGATCAATGATTCATTCTTTAACTAACTAATCTATGTTGATTGGTAGCTTATTAATCTTTGTTGAGTCGTAAATCATGTCTAGAATGCCTTGGAAAGAGATGACAATAAAAATGTGAACCAAATGCAATTTTTCAAAATATGCTGAAAATGGGTCTCCACTCGAGCGCCACTTTGGCCGCTCGAGCGGACTGTAAAATTTGAAAAACTTCTAGGAGCTCGATTTTCATACTCGAGCGAGACTTTCCTCGCTCGAGCAGACAACGTAAATTATGAAAATTCTAGAATTGCAAATGAAGTTCAAATTTGATATTCAACGCCTCAAAACATGTATTTTTAGTACACAAAAATGGAAAACCATTGTATGATTTAGTAAACACTTCCAATTAGAAAACATTCAACCAAAATCATGTTCCAATTGCTCAAATTTAATTTTAATTCATCTTATTAATATCAATCCACATTTCTAAGATATAAATTACGCTTTCCATTTCTTGAACTTGCATGATTCATATGTGATTGAACTCAATTTCATACAAGACAAATAAATTCAAACCCAAAAGGGTTATTTTCAAATTAACTTCCAAAATTTTGAATCTACTTCAATTTCTACACCATTTTACTAATTCCTTTTAATGTACATGAAATTGAAGTTATATGACCCTTAGGAAAATATTTGAATGTATGACATTAAGATTAAAACTAATTAATTTTTCTACATTCAAAATTAACTCAATGTTTAATTTTCCATAAACTTGATTTTTCTTATAAAATTTCTTCCTTCTTCTCTTCAAAACATGAAATTGTTTACCTTAAATTCCTCAAAATCCAAAATGCATGTATAAAACACTTACCAAATCTAACCAATTTTTACATCATCAAGTTCAATTTATAATTTGACTTCTTAATTTATATCATAATTTAATCGCAAGGTCATAAATTTTAAAATATGAATTAAATTCTAAAATCTTGAAAACTTACCATGCATGTAATGGAAAACTTCAAATATGTGAAGGATGAAGAAAATCAAACTCAAATATTTAATCTCAGCATCAATTTCTTAATAATTACTTTCTAATTTATTTTCCATAAACTTGATTGTACATGTAAACCCAAATCTTAACAATTCACAATATCTACAAAGCTTTATTTTTAATTCCTTCAAAATTCATGATGTATGTATCAATCTAGTCTAAATTCCTTTCCATAGCTTTCAAATTATAAGATTGAACTTCAACATAACTCAATCCTAGAATGCATGTAACATATAATTTCAAAATCCAACATATTCATGTGTGTATGTAAGGAATCACCTTCTTCTTAACATGCTCAAGCAAAATACATGTAATGGCCCATAAATCCAACTCTATACCATAGGATCTTCAAGATTTGAGAGACAAATCTTTGCCTAGAGCCTTCATAGACATTTAATCTTGCATAATTTTGACAAATCCAAGCCAAACTTGAGTTTCTCCTTCCTTTTCTTCACTTTTCCATTGGTTTTCCTTCAAATTTCCAGCAAAGATTTAAGGAGTTGAACTCTCCCTCATTCACGGTTCTCTCTTTCTCACCCACGGCTGTCTCTCTGTTTCTCACGGTTTTGCCAAGACAAAATGAACCACAGAATGCACTCAATAATAATAAGTGGGTTTGCCTACTCTCTCTCTCCTCATGTACACATATAAAACTTGAAGGCTTAATAATTTATTATATATATATTTAATATACACTCATAATTCTAATTTAGTCCACAATTCAATTTATAGTTAAGATTGATTTAATTAAATAATACATATAATTAAATTGACCATAACTAATCATAAATCTCTCATAATTTAATTAATCTAACTGACTTCTATTAGAGCCTAATTAAATATACTTAAGTTTATCAATCCAAATCAGATTTTTAGTCAGACTTCCAAAAAGGCTCCAAATATTAAATTGAATTTATTATCACTATCACTTTCGATTTCCCAAATCATTTAGGTCTTCAATTTCTGATCAGACTCAAATTTCCAACAGTAAATTACATATTCAAATTGGACGTTCCATAAATAACTTTAACTCTCAATAATCACAATTCTCAATCCTCATAATCTATTTAACTTAATTAACCCCAATTCGGACCCAATTTAATTGAATCTCAATTTATAAATCTGAATCGAATAGTTAATTAAACTTCCACACGGTCCGATATTCGAAATTAAAATAACTTAATTCACTAATTATATTCTCTTGAGCCATTTGGGCATTCTATTTCTAATTCCAAAATAAATCCTCAATAGAATCATGTATGAGTCAATCTACATAATTTTTATAAATCCCTAATTAATTATAATAATCGGCACTTAAATTTCAAATCCTCTTAATTACCCAAGTACTAATCATTATACGTGATGAGGTCGTTACAGTTTACCCATATTTCAATTACTCAAATATTATTTAATTAAGGTTTTGCACATTATGACCTTAATCATTTCCACCTCTGAGATTTTGCTGAAATAAAAAGGAAAGTGTCACTGCAACCTAAACAATTTATTTTATTGAAGTCAGTAACCAATCTACTTACATTCTCTCTAGCCAAAAACAATGTTTTCTGGCTTATCATTTTACGTTACATTTATGTTCCATGTCCACACACAAAAGAAGTTCTTTGTGATACTTTACTCAATTGTTTGATGGATTGGGATCTTGATAGAAAAGTATTTACTATCACTGTTGATAATTGTTCCACCAATGATGCGATGATTAACATTTTATTGGATAAATTGGATAGTAGTTCTCTTTTTTTGGGTGGGACTTTGTTTCATATGCGTTGTTATGCACATATTCTCAATTTGATTGTCAAAAATGGATTGGATGTGATAATATTAGGTGTAGAGAAAATTCAAGATAGTGTAGCTTATTGGACAGCAACTCCTAAAAGAGTAGAAGAATTTGAAGAAACAACTCATCAAGTGAAAAATTTGAATACTAAAAAGATGGGACTTGATTGTGCAACTAGGTGGAATTCAACATACTTGATAATCCAAACTGCCTTGTTGTACAAGGATGTATTTTACCATTTGAAATATGAAGAGACCCAATATATAACATTGCCAAGTGAGGAGGAGTAGGAGTTTGCTAGAGAAATTTGTAGGAGATTCAAAATATTTTATAAAGTAACTGAATTGTTTTCTGGAACTAAATATCCCACAACTAATGTTGCTTTTCCAAATTTATGTGAGATTAGGATAACTATCTCTCAATGGCTCTTTTGTTCAATTGAGGTGGTTAGATCAATGGCATAAAAATGTTGGGAAAGTTTGATAAATATTGGGTTATTATACATGGTCTTATATGAGTTGCTGTTGTACTTGATCCTACATACAAACTTAGTGTGTTGAAATTTTATTTTGATAAACTTTATAGAGATACAGCTGAAGAGGAAATTGCGAAGATTCGCCAACTTTGTTATGATTTGTTGCAAGAGTGTCAAAGAAAAGAAAATTTAGTTTGGGGACTAATGCTAATGTTGAATCTTCTACAAGTTCAAATTTTGGAGATTCAGAGGTAGTTTCGAATTATGATTTGTTAATTAGTAGAAAGCGAAGAAAAAAGTCAACAATGTAACATCAGAGTTGGAACATTATTTAGAAGAGGATGTTGTGATAAGAACTTCCAATTTTGATGTATTAACTTGGTGGAAATCAAATGCATCGAAGTATCCAACCTTACAAGTAATAGCTAGGGATTTTTTAGCTATTCTGGTATCCACTGTTGCTTCTGAGTCTACATTTAGCACTAGTGGTAGGTTGGTGAGCCCGTATCAGAGTAGACTTCATCTAGAAACTTTAAAAGCATTAATGTGTGCACAGAGTTGGTTGTGGGCTATAGAGATGCTAGATACTTAAATAAATCAATGAGTAATGATTCATCCCCCCTTTTCCCCCCACCCCCTTTGACCCCCTCTCTCTCTCATTGGTTACCTTTTCTTTTTCTTTTTCTTTTTTTTTCTGCTCCACCAATCACCCCCTGCCACGTGGCAAAGGGGGTGAGGGGGTGACCCCCAAAAGGGGGTCTCAAGCATTATTCTAAATCAATATGTAATTATTTTTAAAATAATATATTTTCATTGAATAGTCTCAGTACTTAATTTATTTTCTTATTTTTTAGGTAATTCAACATTGGAATCAGTTGCTTACGCTACTATATATGATGAGATGGATGTCAATCAAAGTTGATCTTTCTTTTGCATTTCCCTTGTTGGACAACTCAAACTTTCATAGTAGGATCTTTTTACATGTTATACATTGTCTTTCAATATATGGATGTGAATCAGAGTCAAGCAACATATTTTTCTTTGATCTTTATTATCCTTGTGTAGGTTTTGTTGCTGGAGCACTGCTGCTGTTGGAATGCTGCTGCTGCTGTAGTGTTGTTGCTGCTGTAAAAAACTTGTAAAAAATTAAAGTTGAAATGTCAAAGAATGCACTTTGTTGAATTGGGAGCTAAAATGCCAAAGAATGTGCATTAAGAGTTTAGTGTGTTTTGCTTTCAGCTGAATTAAGCCTTACTATGAACATCTAACTACTTTAATAATTTTGTGCAATTCATTTATGATGTTTAGAATTACACAGATAGGTACTTTAACATACATGTGTATTTAGAGTGAAGTCATGCATATATGGGCTTTGGTTGGCAAAGAGTTTTTTGACATTATTTTTTTGGTTTTGTCTTTAGGATCTTTGTTATGCATTTTGATTTGTTACAATTTATTTATTTTTTGTGTGCGCTACTATTGGGATGAACATGGGTAGCTCTGTATTAGTGTTGGTTAGTAGAGATCAGCAAACAATTCATTGTTTATGCCCTAATGCAATTTAATATGGGTCTTATAACACTTTCTTCAAACAGGATCTTTCACATTTTATTTCTGCAAACAGGCTCTTATAACGTTGTAAACAGGCTCTTATAACATTGTCGGGGGAAGAGAGAGAGAGAGAGAGATAGTTGTAATTTATTTTTTATTTTTAATCTTCTACGTTCTTCCATATTTTTTTTTTCAATTACTAAAACTTATTTGATTGTCTCAAAATTATATATTTGATTATTTTAAAATAAAATTTTTAATTAATTAATTAATGTGAATTTAATTTTGTTGTTGAATCAAATAAAATAAAATAAGATCGAATGTATATTTAGCTTTTGTTGTAAACCTTAAAAAAGTAATTAAAAAAAAAGAAGAAGAAGAAGTTGGTTGTTAACCTTAAATAAAAAAATAAAAATAAAAAAAAGGGGGCCAAGTTGGGCTAGGGAAAATCCAAACCCATTAGAAGATGGGAAGGATAGTATCCATGGGAATGGAGAAAATTTATTATAGGATAATGAGAATGGGGAATTAATATTCACCCCATTAACCTCCATTGCCATCCCTAGTCGCTACCTTCCCATCTTCTCGCTATCACCGCTCTCTCCCCCCTCTCGCCTCAGATCTACCTTTCTTGAAGACAAGTTTGCGTCAACGCCATGCGCAGTGGCAGCAGCAGTGGCAGAGCAGCAATTAGAGTTCAGATATACCAGCCTCGAAGAATATTTTCTTTCTAGGTCCATCCCCTTCTCTACTTTAAGGTAAAACCCCCATGTTTCTTCTTTCATACATGTGTGTGTATATATATATGTATATATGTATCTATTTTTGTGTATTTATGTAAGTAATTGTATTGGATTTCAAGAAGCGGAGTCGATCTATTACTGAGTATAAATATTAACGTTCCTCCACCGCTACAGCACTAATATTTTGATTTGATTTGGAATCTATAAATCCTTTGTTTCACTGCACAAAACTTATGGATTAGTTTAACAGTAAGAAGTCATGTCACGACTCGCTCCCCGTACCCAAGGGTTAAGCATCGTGATGGCCAGTAACTGAAGTTACCTACGGCCAATTCTTGAATAAATTAATAAACGCTAGTGGAAATAATATTTAAGTGAAGGTACCAAAATAATCATTGGAGCTTCTATTTAATTAAATTGTCAGAGCTGAACTATGTCTACGAAGTGCTTTGTGCCTACCTCATACGCTGGCCCTGACATGTGGCCTGAAAGTGGTAAACAACTATAAGAACATGGCAGAGTGAGAAATACTATACTAAGAGCATAAGGGCATAAAATCACAATGGATAATTATAGGGCTAAACAGAGCTTGATGTTAAATATAGAATATATAATACGGAAATCATTTGGCATATAATACAGCAATTATGTAAATAACTATAACTACGGTACAGAATAGAACAAAACAAGGGTCACCGGCGTGACAATTATAATAGGGGTCAATGGATCCATAACAAACAGAGGACCACAAAGTGGCCAAACAGGGGCCAATAGTTATTTAAGTCCCCCAAGGCATGGGACCACTGCGGTGGTACTTATAAAATAATTACTCAAAACACATTTTAAGAAACAGTTATATCCATGGGTTTTCCTTATTATATAAAATAAGGTTCATAAAATAAATAACATAATTAAAACATAATTATGTAAAATAAATTTTGGTAATTCAAAACATACGTAAAATATATTATGGTGACTCAATGTACAATATAGGGATTTTTGGTGAAACCCCCATTTTGGGCCTTTTTATTAGGGTAAAGGATAATCCAATCAATTTTCTTTCAAAAAGCCCCTGAGTAGGAAATGCCTACCTTAATAAGGACATTTTATATTTATATTTTTTTATAACAATATTGCCCCTCTATATATACGTATAATACATTTGAAATATTTGAAATCTAAGTTGAAGATCTCGCAGGAGCGAAATCGATGAAGACGATCTCCAAATCTGAAGATCTTGAAGCCGAAGATCTCTCACTTAGTCAACAATAGATGATCTCGCCGTCGACGATCAACACTCTCAATTAAACGAGAGTTTCATTGAGATTTGTGACTATTGATCGAGTTTTAGAGGTTTTTCTTCTCAATTAGGTATATTGATTTGTTGATTAATTTTTTTTTTTGTTTTTGTCTTTGTTTGTTTGTTTTTTTTTTTTTTTGATTTATTTTTGTTGTGTTTGATTTGATTTCGTTTGACAGAACCAGAGTAAAATTTTACTCTGGTTATTGCTCTGTTTTTTGTTAAGAGAATGAGAGTAAATTTTACTCTGATTTTATTGCTATGTTTTTTGTTTGAGAGAATTAGAGTAAAATTTTACTCTGGTGTTAGAATGACAGTAAAATTTTACTGTCAAGAGGTGGTTATTGCCAAACACTTCAATCACCACAAACACTGCCTCCACTGATGTTGATCATGATTATTGAGAAGATATGGGAGATATGTTCTTTTAGCTTATGCGTTTTAGTTATCAATTTTTAACTAGCAAAAAATTGCACCAAACAAGTTCATTGTCTGCAAATAATACCATTTCTATAAAGTACAAATTTACTATGTTATTGAATGGTCGTCTATGGGTGTGTTGAGCCTATGGTTTCATAGTAAAATTTTACTTTATTTCAGAGTAAAATGTTACTTTTAGACTAAAATTTTACCTTATTTCAGAGTAAAATTTTTTACTTTTGTGTAAAGTAACATTTTACTTTTAGATTCAGAGTCTAACATTTTACTTGTTTTTCAGAGTAAAATTTTATTTTTATACAGAGTAAAATTTTACTTTTGTACAGAGTAAAATTTTACTTTTAGATTCAGAGTGTAACATTTTACTCGTTTTTCATAGTAAAATTTTACTTTTGTGCAGAGTCTAGCATTTTACTCGTTTTTTAGAGTAAAATTTTACTTTTATAGAGAGTAAAAATTTACTTTTAGATTCAGAGTGTAACATTTTACTCTTATTCATAGTAAAATTTTACTTTTATACAGAGTAAAATTTTACTTTTAAAATCAGGGTGTAACATTTTATTCTTTGATTAAGAGTGTAACATTTTATTCTTATTTCACAGTAAAATTTTACTTTTAGATTCTTTTTGTAACATTTTACTCTTATTTCATAGTAAAATTTTACTTTTATGCAGAGTAAAATTTTACTTTTAGATTCATGTCTCAAGTTGTGTTGGTGACACACTGTATGAGTTGTCAATCTTTGGCAAACCAAATAGTAAAAATTAACTCTAAAATATAATACAATGTTACACTAAACCACAATAAAATGTTATCAATTCAAACTAAACACAAATTGACTTTTGGACTTGTAATGATAGTAAAATTTTACTTTGATAGTGATAGTAAAATTTTATTTTGATAGTGACAGTAAAATTTTACTTTGATTGACAGTAAATTTTTACTGTTAATTGATTGCAAATTTGTAAAATGGTTCCACCTCTTATGTTGTTATGCAAGTATGGTGATCGTACCATTGTGTTCAAGGTTATGTCAAACTGCACGTTAAAGGATTTAACTAATTTCTTAAGTTGTAAATTGAAGAAGTTTGACCGTAGTGGTTGCATACTGTTATTGTACTGTTTGCCTGGACATTTGCAATGCATGATTGATGATGATTCTGATTTTCAGAATATGTTGTCGCTTGTTTATCCCCTTGGTGTTGACCGGGTTGATGTGACTATTACTGAAATGGGCATTTCAAATGAAAAACATGGAGTTGAAGAATTAGGGGACGCTAGTGGATCCAACATTACTGATGATGAAATGGATTTACTCCCTATGTTTTGTCAACATGAAGAAAGGACTTTGTTGTCTTGTGGATGGGTGGATGGGTGAATGGAATTACTCATGTAAGTGAAAGATTTATTGGAGGTGCAAAGGATTTCCGGACTACATTATGTAAATATGCCATTGAGATAGGATTTGAATTTGTGTATGTGAAGAATGAGAAGTGTCGGGTCACTGCTGTGTGTTCAATGCGGGAGTCCAAAACTTGTTTATGGTGAGTACATGCATCTCTAGAAAGTGCTAATAATGTTTTCTACATTAGGACTCTACATGATGAGCATACTTGTGGAGCTACAGTTTGTACTTCTAAAAACTCAAGGATGAGTTCAAATTTGGTTGCAAGTTTGATTGTTAATGAAGTTCGTGGGAATCCCCAAACTCGTCCAATTGATGTTGCGCGTCAATTTATAGATCAATACGGGTTCATCATTACGTACAATCACGCTTGGTTAGGAGTTGAGAAAGCTAGGACTACTACTTTTAGAGATTTCTCTATGTCTTATGATGAAATTCGATGGTATATGGATATTGTGATGAGCACAAATCCTGGTAGCTATTTGCGTCTTGACTATAACCATCAAAGTGGACGGTTCAAGAGGTTTTTTGTTGCATTTAATGCTTCCATTCAAGGGTTTAGGCATTGCCGTCCTCTATTGTTTATCAATGGAACTTTTCTGAAGGGGAAATATAAGGGCACCTTGTTAACAGCTACAACGAAGGATGAGGATTAAGGTAGATATTACTATAGTTTATTCAAAAGTAACAAGCTACTTATTCTCAGAGTAACATGTTACTTATTTTCAGAGTAACATGTTACTGTTATTCAGAGTAAAAATCTACTATATTTGTCCTTTTCGTTTAATATACTTACTAATTGTAAAATGTTATTTTTCAGGTTTTTTTCCCTCTTACAATGGCAATTGTCGATACGGAGACTACAGACAGTTGGGAATGGGTTTTTTATGCATTTGTCGAATATATTGTTGGATGAAAGACCAAGTACCTTCATATCTGATCAGAACGCAGGACTTTTGGAGGCTTTACCCAAGGTTTTACCTACTGCTTACCACTATTTTTGTCTCCAACACTTGAAGGCCAATTTGAGGGATAGGTTCTCCGGTCTAAGTTTCAGCAATACTTTCAGGAGTAGAATAGTTTTTTTGTTTTCTTCATGTGCTTATGCTTCGATAGTGGGATGTTTTAATCAGTGCTTGAAAGAATTGCAAGATAAGGGAAAAGGGATCGTTTGTAGGTTTCTATCCAATTTGCCCTATGACAAGTGGACTAATGCATATTTTAAAGGACAAAAATACGGTGAAATGCACTCAAATGTGGCAGAGTCTTTCAAATCATGGATCCGTCAGGCTCGTCATTTGCCCACTACAAAAATGATTGATTCAATTAGGTTGAAGATCATGGATTTGATGTCGAGAAGGAGAGAACAAGCTAAGAAACTGAATACTTTTCTTTGTCCGGAGATGGATTCAACATTAGTAAATGCTCTTAAAAGTGGAAGAACTTGGTTGGTTAGTCGTTCAAGTGATCATGTTTTTGAGGTTCAATCCCGGCCATCGGTTAGCGTTGACCTCTTGAATAGAACTTGCTCATGTTACCAATGGCAATTGAATGGATTTCTTTGTGCTCACGCGGTGACCGCTATCCAAAAGAGCGGAGGTGATTTGCATGCACATGTGGAACCATTTTATTACACTAGCAAGTTCAAAGATTGCTATGCTGAGTCCGTTTATCCAATACCCACTGTTGAGAAACCTCTTGTAGCTATGGATGATCTTGTTGTCCTTCCTACAATTTGTAAGAAACCACTTGGTAGGCCAAGGAAGAATAGGACCCCATCTAGGGGTGAGAAGATAAGGCGAGTACAATGTGGTAAATGCGAGAAGTACGGTCATAATAGGAAGACTTGCAACGAGACATTGCCGTGAAAGACATTATTGATTTTGTAAAAGAAGTATGAAAATAATGCAGTTCTTCTGCAATAAATAGTCCATAGCAATAATAGTATAGTCTTTTAGACTAGATTTGTAAGGAGACATTGCAATAAAAGACATTTTTACTATGTTCTTGAAAGGTTGTCTGTTCTAGTTTCTGATTTGCTTTGTGGTTGAGTTTGACATTTTAATATTTTTTTTTAATGTGGTTGAATAAGTTTCATGTAAATGAACTTATAATGGAGTTTGTTCAGTTGGTGTGAAGGTTGGAAATGGTTGTGCTTAGCCTGTACTTTCAAAGTAAAATTTTTCAGTATTTCAAAGTAAACTTTTACTTTATTGCAGAGTAAAATTTTACTTTTTTCAAAGTAAAGCATTGCCTTCACTCACATGAAAGTAAAACTTTACTGCCTTTCAAAGTACAAATTTCCTATGTTGTTGAATGGTTGTCCATGGGTGCGATGAGCCTGTGGTTTCACAGTAAAATTTTACTTTATTTCAGAGTAAAATGTTACTTTTAGATTAAAATTTTACCTTATTTCAGAGTAAAATTTTACTTTTATAGAGGGTAAAATTTTACTTTGTGTAGAGCAACATTTTACTTTTAGATTTAGAGTCCAAATTTTATTCGCCCTTCAGAGTAAAATTTTACTTTCATACAGAGTAAAATTTTACTTTTGTACAGAGTCTAACATTTTACTCGTTTTTCAGAGTAAAATTTTACTTTTATACAGAGTAAAATTTTACTTATTCAGGCTAAAACATTTTGTTCTTAGATTCAGAGTGTAACATCTTATTCTTATTTCAGAATAAAATTTTACTTTTATACAGAGTAAAATTTTACTTTTAGATTCAGTGTGCAACAATTTACTCATGTTTCAAAGTAAAGTAAAATTTTACTTTTATGCAGAGTACAATTTTACTTCATTTCAGAGTAAAATTTTACTTTATTTCAGAAAATATGTTAGCCCCCTTAGAAAAACATTTCCAACCTACACCAAAATTTACCACAACACACAAACTCCCCTGATAATCATCATGCAATCTTTGTGCAAAAATAATCTAACAACACAACTACATATATCATTAGAGATACACAAGTATAACCTGTATCATTGTATTTTATCCATAACAACATTCATTCCTAGTCAAAACAATATCCTTCTATAATAATGTATTAATCACCAAACCACAGTAAAATTTACTAGAACAATAGACATAGCATGTACTATCTAATACTCTTTTAGTATTCTTTCACTTACAATTACTTTTTTACAATTCTTTCATTTACAAAAACCGAAATTACATACATCATTCACAATAGTTTCCCAGAACTTGCCCACATTGTCATCCTTGAGGTCTTCGCTCTTGCCTTTTTTTTTTTTTTTGAGGTTGAAGTGTTCGTCAGTCCATGCTTTTGAATAATCATTCAAAAATTGATGCACTATTGACGCTCGAAAATTGTTAATTTCATCATCTTCCATAGAATTTGCAATAGGCTCATCTATTATGATTTGGCGCATGATATAACATACAATAATTCCACAATCAACACTGTTAATAAAAATTGATATCTTGTTAGATTTAGTCAAATTGGAAAACTACCAATTCAAGCATGTAATAGTAGCGTGAAATACTTACGATGTTGGGCGTTGTTGCGGACTATCTTTCACCGAAACCAAGTTTGTAACCTTTCTTCTACCTCTCTTCGTTTTGTTGGCCAACTTGCTATCCACATATGTTATCTAACATCATTGCATAATTGTTTGGTCACAATTAAATTCAAGAATAAAACACAGCAAAAAATTATTGTTAATATGATGCAAAGCACTTACAATCTTTTTTGTATCCTTAAGGTAAGGATCTTCTCTGTTGTCTCTTGGCCTTAAAGAATTGTAATGTCTCCACTCATCAAGTTCAGTGTCAAATATAAGAAGTGTCCAGTGGTAGGGTTTTTCTTCCTTCTTGTTCCCATTGGAGTTCATGCAAAAGTGAAGGTATCTGTATGCACTCAAATCTTGCTCAAGCACTTGGTTAATTAAATGATTTCTCAAATCTCCATAACCCCATTTCACTAATGACTGCATTTAATCATATAAGAGTGTCATGTCTCAAGTTGTGTTGGTGACACACTGTATGAGTTGTCAATCTTTGGCAAACCAAATAGTAAAAATTAACTCTAAAATATAGTACAATGTTACACTAAACCACAGTTAAATTTTATCAATTCAAACTAAACACAAATTGATGGCTTACCCAACAAAGGCTTGAGAAAAAGATGACTTATTCTTTTCTAACTTCTTTGCTTGTTGCTCAATCTCAAGCATTTCTACAAAGCTGTCAATGACCTACAAAAACAAAAATCAATTAAATATATGTTAGTAAAATGAACTATTTTTAGTTATTGAAGTGAACACTAGCCATTGAAAATTGTATGGCCACTTACATTATTTGTAGTAACACCATCTCTCAGAATTGCATCCACATCATGCAATGTAACATATACTCCATTTCCTATGCCGGACCATATGATTGCATTAGTCATAAGGTAAAAAAAAATGTTGATTAACACGTTGCAGTTTGATAACAGTAAAAATCTATTGTTTGATAAAATTAAAATGGTCTTACTCTTTGGTTTCTAAATTGTAAATCTTGTTCAGTAGACACTTATCATTCTCATCAAGCAATTTGCATATTGCAGCCTTATCTGGAAACAAAAACCTTTCAACTAGCTTTGGTTGGCTTAGAGGCAAGTTGTCAACACAAATCACTTCATTTGATATCACTTCAATTGCTTGTTTTGTGGTCTTTTTTTTCTTTGCCTTTCTTGGCTCACATTTAAAATCAGACATCTCTTTTTTCTTTCTCGCCTTGATTTTGATTTTCTTGACCATGGATGTTTGCAATGGCTCTACGACTATAGGTGTTTCTTTCAATGTAGTTTGAATCCCAAAGTTTTGTTCTTGTTCTACTCCTTTAGCATGTGGCATTTTTTTAGAAGCAAAAGCTTAGGTAGCTGCATGAACTGCATTTTCTTCAATCTGTTCAACCAACTGTTTATTTTCAGATTTGAGTACTTCAAACTCCTTTCTCATTTTCTTTCTCTGTGTTGCTCATCTTTTCCATCATTTCTTTTGTTTTTGCCTTTTGATCCTCTTGTATTTTTTGCATTGTTTCCCTCATTTTCTTCAGTTTGTCAACCAATGCTAGATTCTCACTTTTCAGCCTCTTGTTTTCCTTTTGAACTCATTCTAATTTCCCAAGATCAATAAAGTCCTTCAAAGGTTGATCATTTCTTAAAGCTTCAACTACATGATCTTCATTTTCTTTAGTCTCCAAACTTTCCTCCATGTCCAATGCATCTTCTTCCTCATTATTGCGAATGAGATCCATTCCTTTTCTGGAAATGGGTTTCAATTCATCGTGATTTACCTGCATTTGAAAAATAGAAAAAGAAAAGAAGTCAGCAATGAAGAAAACTTTAACCACCAGAGTAAAATTTTACTCTGTTTCAAAGTAAAAGTTTACTCTGATTGTAAGTAAACTTTTACTCTGTTCAAGAGTAAGTAAAATTTTACTCTGTTTCAAAGTAAAATTTTACTCTGATTGTAAGTAAGAGTTTACTTTGATTGTAAGTAAACTTTTACTCTGTTTGAAAGTAAAAGTTTACTCTGATTGTAAGTAAACTTTTACTCCAATTTTAAGTAAACTTTTACTCTGTTCAAGTGTAATTTTAAGCAAAATGAACCAGTAAGGCTGAGTTTGGAAAATGATACCTCTTCGAGCTTTAGTGTTTGCAATGACCTCTTCATTAGCTTTTTCCTCAATGTTGATAAGTCCCAACGAAGGAGCCTTGGACACAAATTTTTTCCTTGAGGTTGAATGAGGATAGTATGCTCGCATAACCAATACTATAAAATAAAAAATCGAAATTATTTAATTTTGTAAAGATAGATTGCATAATATTTCAAGTAGTTCAATTTACTTACCAAAAGAAGAAGTACACATCCAGTTACATTTTCAGGACTTCTTAATGAAGAATGGATTGAAGTAGTCAACGTGGATGCAACTGCAATCGACCATGCATATGAATTCATCATTTCCAAATCTTCTACAAGGGCGACAAAAGCTTATCCAACTGTTAGACCAATTGTTGGTATTAGCAAAGTTGCCACAACAAACAAACACATTATTCGGGTAACATCCTCAACATCAACTGTCGTTGTGCCTTCCAATTCATCTCCTAATGCCTCTCGCAAACTCTTTACGGATATTCTTGACATATTGTGAAACCTTCTCTGCACAAAAGCTGATTCTTGTTTCTTCCCATATGAGACGTCTACTTTTTTCGTTCTCGATTTTATCCAAAAAATAAAAGTAACGTCACTGTCCTGTATGTCACACGTTTTCCCCCCAAGCTTAAATCCCTTTGCATGAAAGTCATAGTATTTGATCACATCCATGACATTATCATCAACTTTCTTGAACTTCTTTAACACCACATCTTCTTTCTTCCAAAAAGATTTAAATAACATCCCAAAAGTTGTTCTCTCGAGGATAGTAATATGTCTTTCAGTGAACCTCGTGTCTCGCATTAGGTTTATCAGTGAAACAATATTTGACCTATATTGTTTCATATAGTTCTCCATCTCCCGTATTCCATGTACAACATTCAACTTCGAAGGTTTTGTTGTTGAAGGCATTGGATTGCTTTCATTACAGTCTTCATCATCACTAGCATTGGACTGAACTTCTTTACTACTTTTGCTTTTTTTTTTTAAGGACTTTCTTATTTTGTATAGCCGTTGGTGGAACTTCAAAACCATCATCATCATCATCACCACATTTGCTTCTTGTAACAACTATTTTAAAACAGTAAAAAGTTTTCCTATATCAACAGTGTAACATTTTACTTTAAACAACAAAGTGACAAAACAAATAAGCACAAAATGCACAAGCATTGTAATGAGACAATAAAGTTTTACTTTGTTTGACAGTAAAACTTGACTTTTATTGACAATAAAATTTTACTCTGATTGGAAGAAAAATTTTACTCTGAACAATATACCCTAGGAAATAAACCAAAAACACATACAAAATTTATAGAACCAAGAATCAACAAAACCTTGTCTCAATTTTGACTATACGCAACACAATTCTGAAATTAACATGTACAATTCATATTCAAACTGAAATCAGAGAAATGACGAAACTACAATCACATTTACATACATAAATAGTAGGGGTGGGTGCAGGTCAGTTGCAGCCACGGAACTTCCAATCCGCCATTCGTCCGCCAGATTGGCGGATTGGAGAAAATCAATCCGCATCCGTCCGCCAATCCGGCGGATGTGGATTGAGTAGATTGGCGGTTTGGCAGATAGATACGAATCAGTTGGCGGTTTAAAATTTTATAAATTTTCAACATAATTCAACTTATGCACTTCCTCAAAAAAAAAATATATATATATATATATATTACAGTCAATGACTTAAAAAAATATTACAATCATTGCATGCCTCATCTAAAGTAAGAAAGTTTGAAACTTTAGAATATCATAATCACTGCATGTCTTATCCACATACTACAATCACAGCATACCTCATCCACATAAAGTATTACAATCTGTGGTTCTTAAAATATAAAAACAATTCAAACCACCAAAACCATGAACAGAGTAGTAGTAGAGATTGTATGTTTCTGTATTGTTACATCTATATCTATTTTTAAAAACAAAAATCAACCAACATATATCATATTTTCTATTTATTATTTTTAGAGATAGATTTAAAAACCAAAAAATATAGATACATAATACGTTTATTTTTTTCAATTCAAAAAAGATATTCAATTTGAAATTTTTTTTCAACAGAATATTTAAATTCTTTTTTAATTGAAAACACAAACAAAATATTTAAAAAAATTGAAAACACAAAGTCTTATAAATTATTAGAGATGCTCGCGGTTTGGCAGTTCGGTTGCGGCCAAAGGAATTTCAAATCTACCATCCGTCCGCCAGATTGGCGGATTGGAGAAAATCAATACGCAACCGTCTGCTCATCATTACGCATCTGTCCAAAATGCGGCAGATCAGTTCGGTTCAGTCGGTTTTGGCGGATCGGTATATCCGCTGCTCACCCCTAATAAATAGATACATATATATATATATATATATATACAAATTGATATGCACATTTATGTAATGAGCAAAGGCTAGAGTTAAAGTAAAATTTTACTTTGGTTGGAAGTAAAATTTTACTCTAAGAAATTCATGAAGCAAGTGAAATTGAAAGCATTGAAATTGCAGGACCAAAACACTACAGAAATCAAAGCAACAAAATTGAAGCAAAACTGCATACACCATTCTAAAATACCTAAATTAGTTTTCAAAATTTTTAAACCTTAACATTCTCACATGATTTAGTAATTTAAAGTATTTTAAGCTAGTGATAAAAATTTTAGAACAGATGATCCTTAGTGTAACCCAAAATCCCAAACTCTACTTACCCTAATGCGACAATGAAAAAAAAAAAGAAATAAAATCCTTAGCAGCCTTACAATCCCACCCCATACCATGCCAACGTAATCTCATACACCACTCGCAAAATGAAAACAAACCTAGACAGACTTCATAACATCGAAAAACTAGAAGAAAGGGAAAAAAATCACCTGCAAAATATGTGTCCAAGAGAGAGAGAGTAAAGCATAATGCAGAGTTCGATTCGAGCCCAAGCGACAAACCTATAACGTTCCAGGGGTAGAAAGACAAAATAGCTCTAGAGAGCGAGAGTAATGAGACTCAGAGAAGGGTTTTCAATCGATGCTAGGGTTTTCGAATGAGGCTAGGGTTTTCGAATGAGGATATTCAGAGGAGGGTTGTCAATCAATGAAACAGAGCGATGAGAGAAAAACGGTGCGATTGTTTCATATTTCTCTACTTATATGAAAGGACATTTCAGTCAATTCATAATATTTTTTTAATTGAGGGGCTTTTGGGCTCATTGTTTTATTTCGTAGGTTTCACACAAAATAGGCCCAATGGGAGGAGTTTTTTTACCAAAAATCCCTATAATATAACCCACATTTATATTAATCCCTTATCGAAACATCCTTCTTTACTGATTGACTACTCTTTTCCTTGTTCATCTTTTCTTACCCGAGGCATCCTTATATAGGTGTCTTTCCAACCATATTCTCTCTAATCTGACCATTTCTTTCTCCTCCAAGGAATCACGTGATATCACCACGTGGCCCTTTCTTTGGCATGCTTATCTTCATCTTCTTTTTTTTTTTTCTTTTTTTTTTTTCTTCTTCTTCTTCTTCTTTTGAGCCTATCCACTATCATGATTGATTATGGTATTAAAATACTAAGAACTTGTATTTGAAATGTTTTCATCCCGTTGATATTTTTGTCTCAAAATTTTTTTTTTTTGAAAAATTTAAACAGATAGTTATTGTTGTTGTTGTTGATGTTGATGATGATGATGATGAAACAAATTAAAATTTTTTTACTAGATTTATCAGTTCTAGGTTAGGGTTTTGTGATTTCCAGTTCTAGATGTGATGATGAATACATTTTTTTAATATGGAGAAAATAATATTGTAGATGATTTTCAGGAGTTTTGTTGTTATTGTTGTTGTTGAAAAGTATATCGTAAATGAATAGGGGAAAAAACTGATTTTATTGCCTAGATAGAGAAAGATAATAAAATTTGAACAAATAATAAAAATATATTTAAAATTTGAACAGATAAAAAATTTAAATAGATAAAAAAAATTGAACAGATAGTTTTAAACAGATAAATAAAAAAATTGAATAGATAATAAAATTTGGATAGATATTTGAATAGATAAGGGTAAAAAATTTGAACAAATAGGGAAAACTTTACATCAAATAAGAAAAAATTTGAATAGATAGGAAAATCTTTGAACAGATAGTTAACGAAAGTCGACAAATAAAAAAAATTCAACAGATAAATTAAGGGATAAAATTGAAAACATATTTCACAAATGGTGGACCTTTCATCAAAAAAAAAAAAAAAAAATATCGGATATACACTATTTAAATTAAATTTATCACCAATTTACTCAAAAATATATTTATTTTTTTTAAAAAAAATCACTATTTTCTTTTTTCTCACTATTAATGCTAGCCAACCAACTACCAGCGAGCTCCTTTGAGTTTTGGACACCTTCCAACACTCACCAGTCACTACCTATAACCTCTTCCCTTTAGGGTGGGTTGGGTCGCCTCCTACTCCTTTGAAGGAGCTGTTGCTGCTTGACGCTTCATTGTAATTCCAAAGTTTTCACCAGTTCCAAAAAAAAAAAAAAAAAAATTCAAATAAATTATGTATTTTTATTTTCTATATTTTATTCAAGTTGCAAATGTTACGAGCCTTCCGCTCGATTGCTACTATTCATTATTGGTGGCTCTAATGTTAAGAATGCTTCTTCTTTCTTAAGATTTATAAGAAGCCGCCTACATATACTTTTTACTTAGATTTTTTTTAATACTAAAGATGTTAAATTTTTTATGAAATAAATAATTAAATATCTTATAGGAGTGAGGGTTTACACTTTTGTGAATTTTACACTCATATGAGACATTTAGTAGTGGTTTGGAATAATCTAAATAAGTGTACTTTTTAAATTTTTATGAAATATGGATTAGGTATGAGTTAAGTTTGAAGTGATGTGATAGACATGTAATGTAACTTAAAAAAGATAATATAACTTAAATAGGATAGTGACTTTTTAACTTTTTTAAGTTATGACAAACAAGACCTTAATTATTCATTTAGTAAAAAAATTGAGACATGCAAAAATTTTCTTAGATTTTATCTTAGCATAAAAAGGCCAGAACAAAAGGATTATTTCTCATTTATCACTTAGATTTTGGACTCCGCAGAATTCTAAATTAACCATATAAAGGGTTCGTTTGAAAAGTGGGATTGGCTTTTTAATTTTTTGATTATTTTAGTTTGGAACTAAAAAGTCTCATTTATGAAATTTTTTTTGATTTTTTTTTACTTTTATGAAAAAAAGAATATAATGATTATGGGTTAGATATGATATTTTGTTTTATTAAGTTAAAGGTTTATTTTATTTTTTACAACTATTTTAGTCTAAAAAAAAAAAAATTCTAAAACCTAACTTCGCAAACGGGTTGAAAATATTATTTATCATTTTTATTTTTGAAATTACAAAATTGAATTCATTCCATTCCGTCTCGTTCACTCTCGTTATCTCTCCAATTACTAGTAATTTGCTCCGCTCCAACATATGGTGCAAGGAATTTGGATCCTCGGCCGCCCTTTTGGGCGGCAGTTCCAGCAGCCCCCCCAAAACGACGTCGTTTTGGGGGGTTTTTTCGTTTTTTTTTTTTTTTTTTTTCGCAGAACCAGAGCAGCAGAGGGGAGGGGAGGGGAGCTCGCCGGAGGGGAGGGGAGGGGAGGGGAGGGGAGCTCGCCGGAGGGGAGGGGTCCGGATTCGCCGTCGCAGGTCGTCGAGCTCGCCGTCGCAGGTCGTCGAGCTCGCCAGCCGTCCGATCGTCGCCCGATCTGCCGTCGCCTCCGCGTCCGGCCCGCCTCCGCCTCCTCCTCCTCCTCCCCCGGTGATTTAGGCCCCCTCCAGTCCGGTGCTCCCTCTTCTTCTCCCTTCCTCTCTCTCCTTCCCCTCCCCTCCCTCTCTCTCTCTCCCTCCCCTCCTCTGGTTCTGTCAAAAAAACGAAGAAGAAGAAAGAAAAAAAAAAAAAAATTCAAAAAACCCCCAAAACGACGTCGTTTTGGGGGGCTGATGGAACGGCCGCCGGAAAGGGCGGCCGAGAATCCGGACTCATGGTGCAAGAAGGGAGGGGCACTAAAATCTGCCCATAACATAGTAATACGGTGAGAGGAATTTTAGAGATTTCAAATATTCTATCAAAAGTTTTATCAAATATTTTATATGAATGTAAAATATACACAATATAGGTTTCATGTGGGTTTCATATTTATGTGACACATTTGATAAAACTTTTAATAGAATTTTTAGAATTTTTAGCGTTTTTGATACGGTAATATATCGGGTCCGAAAATATGCGGTAATGGACCGATTATCGATAATTAAATGTCGGGTCCAGACGTTTTCCTTCCCGCATGTCCATCTATGGCGGCTTCGCTGCTTCCTCGTTCAACATACCCTAGATTGATCTTCGCCCCTCTATTCTCTCTCCAACGTGATCTTCTCCTTCCAAGCTTTGATCGCCTCGTCCATGTCTCCTCCCCAATCGCCGCCTTCAATCGTCGATTTAGGGCTCAGAACTCGAACAACAGCGCCGACGCAACCGTCGTCGCCGGCGACGAGAATTACGGCAACAAACGAGTCATTAGCGTCACACCAAGGCTCTATGATTATCTATTGAGCAATGTCAGAGAGCCTGAGGTGAATTTCTTTCGATTTTGTACTCGAATGTATATATATATACACACATGTAAGTATTGTTTATGCGTTGTAATGATTTGATTTTAAAGTGTGTTTTAGATTCTGAAGGAACTTAGAGAGGAGACCGCGACCAGGCGAGGTAGTCAGATGCAGGTATTCATAGTTTCATTCAAACCTTAGTTCTTATTTTATTGTCGTTTTCTAGGGTTTGTTTGAATCAGATTTTTTGTTGTTCTTTTTCTTCTATTTTTGTTGAGCATAATAGTAATTAGAGATATAATTTATTTGTCATTTTGGTTGTTAAATTTTGTCTTGACAGTTCGATAATGGAAAAATCATGTTTGAAACTAGAACCTCTCTGCAACCAAAGAATCCATTATGTGTTCTGCATTTAGAAGATGACATATTATAATCATTTCATAATTAATTGGTGCTGTTGTTAGATCACCAATTTCCCCAAGAGTTCAAGCTGTTAGGAAATGAGTGTAACAATGTATATCAAACTATGCAACGCCCTCTTTCACGTGCAACCTATTTGGTTGTGAAGATGCAAATAGACATACATAGAGAGAAGCTCAATGCAAATGGGGAGCAAATGCAGACACAGAAACTTGAACTCAGGACTTTTCCTAACTTGAGTTTTGATACCATGTTTGGTCACTAATTGTCCAAAAATTAATTTGTCAGAAAATAGACCCACAATGTATGTCAAGTTAGTTGCACGTGCAAGAGTGACAAGGAAAATGGACCTCACATCATTTTATATTTTAGGGCGGTGAAGGAGTTATGAGAATTGAGCTTATTATGATGTTTGGCTTGACATAGCTTTGACTCTTTTGTGTCTCATGTGGATTATTTGGGGTGAACACAATGAGATTTTATAGAATCGAGGAACCTATGCATAGACTTAAGAGTGGTTTTGTTATTATTTTGTATAGTTGGATTTCTTGGGATATTAGACCTAACCTGGGTCAAGACTTTGATGTTTTTTGACAGTCTTACTTTCTGTAAGATGCTTGTATGGCTGTTGGATTCTTTGAGACCCTAGTTTAAGGTTGTCTGATGTATATAATACAATTATTTACTTATTAGCAAAAAAAGGTACCATGTGGGGTCTATTGTAGCGACATTGTGAGCATGGTGTGAGGCAGTAGTGCTCTTGCCAAAATTATTAAATACAAGGTGTGTTTTAGAGAGTACATAAATATTGTGATGCAAGTTGTAATAAGTCAACTTAGTTAGCTTATTTGATTAAAATAAGTTTAGTAATGGTGTTTGGTTGCAATCTTAGATTACAGTTTTTTTTTTAACTTTTTCAGTTTATTTCTCCGAAATAAGCGAGATTTTCTTAAGGTATAATTCGTAACTTTTTTAGCTTATTTGAAATTCTAAAATCATTATGGATGAAGAAGCCCCGTCTCTTTTGCCTTCATTATTATAGGTGTAGACGTCCCCGAACGTTCCGGGAGGGAAATCCCCCCCTTGTTTTGTTCATTGGGTTTACTACAGTTCAGGACTCAATGTCACGGTCCTGTATCTAATCTTGCAGAGTATAATGCAAGACCGATGAATCATCAAAGAGTCCAAATCCGGCAAATCGTTTTTGAAAATAGATTTTTTTTTTTAAAGAAGTGCCAAACATGAACTACTTTGCCAGATACAGAGTCGTCACCTAAATATTTTATTTTGAGAAATTTAAGAAACCCTGACTCGTTGTCTAAGGTCACGTGTCCGCCATCACCAAAATTGTCTCGGCTCGGGAACTTGGGTACGATTGGGGAAGGTCACTTCGTGAGCACCCCCGCTCGCCCGATCAAAGATCGGCCTCTACTAACCATGATATCGGATTTTGAAAATATTATGCATTCTTATTCCGGTTATTAGTCTAGATTTACTATATGATGCGCGCAACATATAAGTATAGACTGGATCGCCTGAATTGGAACAAAACATCTCATGTTTGTTTTGAAAACGGTTTGTTACTCGCAAGTAGGCTAAAATGTGGATTTGCCACCCTCGGGTGGGCTTAGAAAATAAGATGATTTGCCACTCTCAAGTGGGCTTAAAGCTCACAGCCAATGTATTATTCCAATTCAAATAACACAACCTTCACCCACAGGCATTCAGACAGTTATATCACATAAGCAATTAGCCTCATGGTAAGCATGCTATCATGGCAGTCACTCACACGCATGCAAGGATGCTAAAGCATAAAATTTACCGAGTACTCCAAGCCAAAACAAAAGCTATGTTAGAGATCCATGCATGATCCTAACTATACAGAAATGCCTAATGCAACACATGCAGGAATGCAACTACAGTAGGCTCGGCTATTCTAAAGATGGCATGTGAAATGCTACAACTAACAAATCTTCAACTCGGAATTGAAATACAATGCAGTTAGTATGATGCGCCGAGCCTAGTGCATGCAAGACAGATGAATGAATGCAAACATGCTATCATAAGTGAGAGGGTAATTTTGGTGAAAATTGGGCCGAGCTATGAGATGGACTTTATGGCCCAAAGTATGAAGGACTGGGTAAAAAGGCCGAAAAGTTACTCCGGCCCAAGAGAGATAAAGTTACTCCGGCCCAAGAATTGTAAAGTTACTCCGGCCCGGAAGCAACTTGGAGTTAGGCCGGTCTCAGAGTTAGTCCGGTCATGACGTATTGAGGTTAGAACGGTCAAAACCTTGCTACTCGGTAGCTCGGTCTAAACATACCATGGTTTGTACATGAAAGAACTGAGATAGGGAGTAGAGAAGAAAGAACCGAACTAAGGATAGTTCGGCCTACTCTGTGGCTCAGCATAGCCAGTATTATTTCGGTCATGTGGTAGTTCGGCCATGGTAAAAACCATCTCACTTGGTTTAAGCAGTGAGGGGGTGTTGAAGGATAAGCATTATCTTTCAGGAGTATGAATCCTAGGAGGACTCTGCATGGAGAAGTAGAAGTCCTACTAGGATTGTGCCACACGAAACTTATAAAAGCTTACAAACATCACCTTGGAGGAGGTAACACACAATTTTGCTTTCTAAATTCACAGAGTTTTGTCTATTTGTCAAGTTTGCTGACTTAGGCATCGGAGAGGTTTCCGGCACACACTCGCCGGCTAGCTCACTTTTGTGTTTTTAGGTGATAAGGCGACGTCGTACGGAGGAGCGCAGACTTGGTCAACAGGATTATACGAGAAAATTTATTTCTTTCCCGTACAATAAGTATGCTAATTGAAACATACCCTAATCTAACCATCATAAGTTGGTAAATAAAAGGGAGAAAGACGTGGGGTTGGAAGACATACATCACACGCACGCACACTTATTACAATTGTGCCCTCACCGGAGGGTCCGAATAAATAATACAGTCCGAATAATAATTACAGTTCGAATAAGTACAAAATCCTAATTAATCAACAATTTAACTAGGAAAGCAAGTAAATTAGCATGCAAATCCATGGACCGCCTCAGCTCTGTTCCGAATGATGAAAGATGCATGCTCAAGTTGCCTTGCGCGGAAATTCATTGCGATGTCCCGATTCGCCTCTGTTTGCAATTAATGCCGGAATGCTGTGCAAGGCTTTAGAAAGTTGCTGATTTCTGATTTGCTGCAACAGAGAGTAAGAAAGGGGCACAGCAAAGTATTTTCACATATGTATGCATGACTATTCTTCAGGGAGTGTAGTCCTCGATCCTCGTGCCACCAATCACGCATCTCGATGCATGATGGCCGAGGAGTCGAATTGCACGACTCGATGTGAAATGAATACACATATAAACACAACAAGACTTAAACTCCATCATGGGTAATCCAGAGTGTCGGCGACCGGGAATTGAGACACGTTCCGTCACTCGGAGTACGAAATGTCCCTCGTTTCCCGTGCTTGGGCTAACTTCTATCCCAAACACAATGCAAATGAGATGGCATACACAATGCGACTAACATACAACCTAGCATACGCAATGCTATGAAATGACATACACAATGCTCGATGTAACATGGCATACACAATGCTCTAACATGCAACTCAGCATATACAATGCTATGGACCGAAATGGCATACACAATGCACGATGGACTTACACCAACATGAGTGGACCTCAGCCACACTCACATCAGTGGCCATTAGATGAAAATGAGACAACCGAAATGCGTGCACACATGCACAAATACCAAGGACCGAACCCAAGGCATCAAATGCCACTCTATCAAAGCATGACAAGGGATGAAAGATGGCATGGAATAGTATAAATTACAGCTCTGAAACAGCATGAAATATAGTCCCGAAGCGTGCAAATATGGCACACAATGCAAGCTAGGGGGCCCGGGTACCGAAACTAGTAAAGTGCGTTACACTAGAGGTACCCAAAGCAATGCACCAAAGGCAAAACCAGTGTTTTTAAAGGCTCAAGGCGCATTAAGGCGCTGAAGGTCTCTCGGGGCCTAAGCGCAAGGCAAGGCGCGGGCTTTATTGAAGTAAGGCGCATAGTCTTCGTAAAAAATAGAAAAATTAATATAGACTAATCATTCATAGTACTAAGACAATTTTTTACATTCTAGTACTTACTACACAACACAAAAAATAAATAACAGAAAAAAAACAATTTCAGTATAATGATTATTACATAAATAAATAAAAAAAAACAATTTCAGTATAATGTTTAAATTAAATAACAATTTCAGTATAATTAATTAATTCATACATACATAAATAAAAAAAATAGATACATAAATTAATTAATTATTATGATTATTACATACATAAATAAATAAATAAATTAATTCATACATACATAAATAAAAAAAATAGATACATAAATTAATTAATTATTATGATTATTACATACATAAATAAATAAATTAATTAATTCATACATACATAAATAAAAAAATAATTAATTCATAAATAAAAATTATTATGATTATATGATTATAACAATTTCAGTATAATGATGAATCAATTTCAGTATAATCATAATGAATGTAATGTATCTATTTTTTTTATTTATGTATGTATGAATTAATTGATTAATTTATTTATGTATGTAATAATCATAATGAATGTAATGTAATGTATGTATAATCATAATGAATGTAATGTATGTATGAATTAATTAATTAATTAATTTATGTAATGTATCTAATTTATTTATTTCAGTATAATCTATTTATGTATGAATTAATTAATTAATTTAATTTAATTCATGTATGTCATTTTTTATTTTTTTTTTAACAGAGACAGAGTCAAAACAAAGGGAAAAAATAAAAACAAAAAATAGAACAGAGCTAACTAGCAGAATAAGAGGAGAAGAAAAAAAAAACAAAAACAAAAACAAACAGAGCTTGGATTCGACAGAGAAGAGCCCAGTCAGAAGAAGAAGAGGAGCCCAACGAGCGAAGCAGAAGAAGAAAAAAAAAAAAAAAGAACGATCGAGGTTCGAAGAAGGAGGAGTCGAAGGGGGTTCGACAGAGGTTCGTGAAGAAGAAGAGGAGGAGGAGTACCTGGTGAGAGAGAGAGAGACGAGCCCAATCGGAAGGAGTCGAAGGAGCTTCACCGAAGGAGAACACAGATTAGGGCTTCGATCAGGTTCGATTTGAGTCCTCTTCTCTTTTCAAATGTATTGTATTGCATCTGAGTTGTAATCGTATGTGTTGGAGGCAAGAGCTTCACAATTTTCAGCCGTCAGATATGAATTAAGCACAAACCGAAGAAGCCTGACTAGACGCACGACTTGCGCCTCTCTGCGCCTCTTCCAGGCGCACCCAAGGCGCGCGACTGTTATACCTCGCCTCGCCTGGGCCTCCTCAAGTCGCGCCGGCTGCGCCTCGCCTCGCCTGGCGCCTAGGTGCGCCTTTGACAACACTGGGCAAAACCAACCCCAAAAAGATCCTAGGCAGGTCTGAAACAGTGGGAAATTGACCTAAAATGATGACTCGGAATGCAACGAAATAGAGCTCATTCAATGGTCGGTAAATGGGGTATACAAGCCGACTCTCAAACGCATTTAAAGAGATGAAAACATGGCAACATGGCATTCAAACAAGCTCTGAAATGTGATGAATAATAGGCTCAAAACATGAACAAACCTCAGTATATGCATGGAATGGATCTCAAAACTCAAAGCTAAGCATGGACCTTGAACTACAAGCATGCAAAACTAACATCATTCGACCACAAGACCCAAAAACAGAGCTAGGGTAGTCCAAAATAAGCACATTATCAGTTTAAGGCATAGCCAAAATATGCTAGAATCAATGGCCTATAAAGCATGCAAAGAAAGCTAGTGAACCATGAGTTGTTCTACGACTATATGAAGCATATGAGGGTTCACACAACCAGCCAAAAACAGAAGTATTTCATGTCAAAATATGCCCAAATAACCACTGAAACTCAGTCAATACATGCAAGAATGATGAGCCCCTTTGGAAAGCCATGCGAGGGGTTGTTCTACATATACATGATAGACAGACAAAAGGGCAAAACCACCTCTGGAAATAAGTTATGACAGCCCTAAAACTCACCAAAAAGGCCCTAAAATTAGTCTAGGAAGCATGCAATGAAAGGCCCCTTTGAAAGGCCTTGAATGAGATTGTTCTACACATGCATCATAGACATAAAATATGGCTAAAGGGGCTCCAGACAGAGCTAAGGCAGACCTCAAAACTCACATAATAGGGCCTGAAACAAGACTTCAAAGCATGTAAAATAGAGTTCCTTTGGAAGGCCAATAAAGCTAGTAAAGAGAACAAGGGGTGAGAGGGTCACCCCTCTCTGATTTTGAAGCTCAAAAACACATATTGGCCACTGAAAATTTACTGGATTTCAGTGGCCAAAAGGCCAAACCAAGGCTAATGCAAATGCTCTAATGCATAGCCCTAAACATGAGGAAATGGAGCATACAAGGGGGAAGATGACCCCAAACAAAAAAAAGTTCTTAAACAAACATGTTTAGAAGATCAAAACAAGACTTTTTTCAGTTTATGTTGAAGTCCAAAAATGCTTGCAAATAGGGCTAAAGAATGGAGCAAAATAATGTCAAAATGGGAGAAATGGAGACTTACCCTTGTAGCACAGCAATGCAGCAACTTCTGGACCAAGAAAGTGAGCTCTCAACCTCTAAAAATCAGTCCCAAGGTGGTTGAATGGGTGGTGGAGGTGGTAGGCTAGGATGTGTAGTGTAAATAGTGCAAGAACAAAGGGGTTTTGGAGCTTGGAAGAGAGAGATATGGAGGGAAGTGTATGTATGCTCTAACCAAAGGGTTCAATCCTAGTAAAGGAAGGGAGGGCCTCTCTTATAGAGAAGAGAGGCCAAAGCTTCTCTTTGAAGCTTCAAATATCCTCCATACACGTGTATGGAGGATGGTCCAAATGCCCCCCAGCTGGCACAGCTGTGATGCATTCAGAGAGAGCAAAAAACAAGAAGCAGGCTGACCAATTAAGGTGGTCGGCCGGCCACTCTCCCTGGTCGGCCGACCAGGGGTCAAAAGGTTCATGGAGAAATGCTGGCCGGCCACCCCAGAAAGGTGGCCTCCCAGATGAGTGCAACACAGCTGTATGGTGGAAAACTAGAAAATGTGACCCAGGAGAGAGAAAAATCAGCTTTTTAGCAAGGTTCAAAAGGGTCAAGAAGAATTACTGGTCGGCCTACCCATATTGGTGGCCTCCCAGATGAGCACAACACAATGGTGGTATGAAAAACCAGAAATTGTGGCTCAAAAGTGAGAAAAATCAGCTTTTTGTCAGAAAAATCGGCTGGAGGAGAGAGAAAAAGAAAAAGCTAGTTTCCAAGTGGAAAAGGTGGCCTCCCACCATACTACCACTTCCCTAACAATGAAAATAGGGTCCCTACCAAAAATGAACCAAGACGGATGCAAAACGAAGGTTCGGGGGTCAAAACGCGCAGTCCGGGGCCCTGAAAACAGGCTGTTAGGCACCGGAAGTGGCGTGCGACCATGAAGGTGGCCTCTCGGGCCACAGTGTCCCTCAAAAGGGAGGAAACAAGGTGTGCCAAAAATCGGAGCAAATGGAGGTAGTTAAGCGATCCCGAACTGAGGCACACGGCCGACGGCTTCGAAAATCGGAAACTGGCCTCCAAACGGGAAAAATGGCCTACGACCACGAAACGTAGCCTACGGCCGCTGAGAGATGGTCTACGAGACCTCTCCCTCCCTTCGGGAAGAGAAAACAGAGAAAACAGGATTTGGTTCGCAAACTGAGGCAAAGTACAAAAAAGTCCCGAAGTCCGGAGGCAAGGCTCGCAGCCGAGACTCTGAAATCTCAGAACGAGCACAATATGCAATATCACCGAGCGCTCAGTTGGTGATGTTTGAGTCTTAAGGTCGGTCAAAAATGGGATGTCTACAATAGGCATCTTGGATATTTACATGACAAAAGGCTATGTAACAACTTATTTAACCATACATGTTTATTTATTTATTATTTTACAGATTATGAAAAGCTGCACTAAACAGATTTTCAACATATTTAAAAAAATTAAGTTAATAATCTAAACAGTTATAATTGTAAAAGCTAACTTATAAATGACACCGAATGGAGCCAATATCTTGATTCTTGAACCCATCCTAGACTATTATGGTGACTAAGATATGCAATTTTTTTTATTTTTTTTAAAATTTTACTCAGGATTCCCATTTTCTCTGTCATAATAACCCTTCCCCCTGGCATCCTTTCACGCACTTGGAATTAAGTTTGGGTCATCACTGTGGTAAATGATAGTCCTTGGGGAAATTTTATTTTTTGTCTTTTTTGGGGCATAAAAGGTATGTTTTTACCATATTTAGATCCAGTTATGACAATTGTGGTATTGTAAATGTGTCTGAAATCGCCTCTCTTTTTGCATCAAACTCAGTTTGAAAAGAAATCATTGCAATTGTGAAGATTTAGGGGACTGATTGAAATTTACTTTCTATCTTTTTGAACCATTTATTGACTTGCTTGATGCATGGAATTGATAGGTTGAACTGCTTCTTACCAAGTCGACGTTCTATTGCATTCCTGAAGTTGTGAGGTGATTTCCTAAACATGTACCCGAAATCTGAAAATTGTTGCTCTGTTTGATAGGTATCTCCTGATCAAGCACAACTACTTGCAATGCTTGTCCAGATTCTTGGGGCAGAGAAGTGCATCGAAGTTGGTGTTTACACCGTAAGTATTCGTGCATTCTAAAGTATAATTACCTCAATTTCTTAACAACTTGTTTGTTCTTTCTGTATCATAGTGTTCTACTTGTTTATCTCCTCTCTTTACCATGGAGAACCAAAATGTAAGAAATTTGGTGTTCTTGTTGAGGAGTAATTTTCACACATTATGAATCAAAAATTAAATAAAGTAAATTTATCAACAAAAAAATCAAATTAGGTAAAAATTTGGAGAAAATCAATGACCTAACAAAGCTCCAATCATTTTTTAGCAAGCATAGGTTAGATGAAGTTAAAGAAATTTGGTAAAAGGTTGAAATAGGAAATGCTATAGTACCTTGTACTAGGATCAGTAGCAATGATTGATTACATGGCCAACAGTTTTGACATTCCTGATGCACATAATTCAGGAGGGAAAGAGCAGTACTAAGGCCTCGTTTGGGAACAGGCTAATTTAGTAACTTTTTGGCTATTTGGCTAAAAAGGTAGGTAAAAAAAACTTGTATGTTTGGGATGACTTTTTGGCTAATTACGAAAAGATGTGCAAAAAGTAGAGAGAAAAGAGAATCTTTGACTTTTTGGTATGGGTTGTTGGCTTTTTGGCTAATGTAGTAACTTTTTGGCTAATTGGCTAAAATAGCCTCTTGCCAAACGAGGCTTAAGTCTCTTTCTTTGAAAGATATTTCTCATAATTGAAGTCTATTGATTGAGTGAGGGCCTTATGTTTGTTTGTTCTTATCCCCCTCTTCTTTGCCATAGGGGGAGTGTATGTCTTCTTGTTTGAATGCTCTTTGGCATCTGAGGAAGGATTCAAGCTGATTAAAAAAAAAAAAAGGTTAGGAAGGATTCAAATTTTGGTACAAGTAAGATGTAGAATGAGGGATTTGCAAGAACTCCACCAGACTCACAAGTCAAGCTGTGAGAAGTGAATGTCTAACAGACTGTCCTTTACTGAACTTGTGTAGAGAATATCAATTTAGAGAGTTATAGACAGGATAGCCACAACCCCAAGGGGTTGGCCGAGCAATAAAGACTCGAGGATAAGATCCAAGGTTTCGAGTTCGATTCACCCAAGGGGCCACTGGAGGTTTACTCGGTTGTTAACTTCAGGGCCCTGGGATTAGTTGAGGTGCTCGCAAGCTGGCTAGACACCCAGTTACCAAAAAAAAGAAAAGTTCCAGGATAGCCACTTGTTCTGTGTTTGAAGGTTGTGGCCTCTAGAGAGTGGAATGTCTCGGGGAATGTGATGTAGATGGGCATAATTCTGAATCACTAAGTACCAGAGGAGGTGTTCATTTCTCAAGAATTTCCACGACCATTTCCTATTAAATGCTGTATTCTTTCTTCCAAATTTCCGAAACCAGCTTTGCTGTTAATGAGCATAACAGTGGCAGTTAATCATACGATCCTTTTCTCAACAAAAACACACCGTTGAGAAGGTTTAATAGAGATGGTCATCAACACTGTGTGATAAGTACCATAATTGATACTGCAGTGACGCTATTGAGGATTACTAGACAGTTGTCATTTTTTGTTTATTATCTTGTTGCTGAGACTGCAGGGGCCAATGGGACGAAAGGCAACGACCACGCTGTTGAACCTGTGATTTTGGGAATGAGGTCCATGTTTGGTAGAGTAGTCTTATTATTCCCAACTGGAATAAACTTTTAAAAGCTTGGAAACTTGTTATTTAAGCGGGAGCGGGAGCGGGAGCAGGAGCGGGGAAGCGTGAGTCAATAGAAGTTTCTTAGGTTGGGAGCGCCTCGGGGAGCGGTAATATATAAATATATATATATATATGTTTTAATACACATTAAAAGTTTTTTTTATAAATATTTTTTTTAATACATATTAATTATTTTATTTATTTATTATATTTTTTAAATAATGTGTTAAAATATATTAAAATAAATAAAAAATTAAAATTGGAGAGGGGTGAGATAGACACAAATTATATTATTTATTAGATTTATTATATGTATTATATATATATATATATATTTTATTAGACACAATTATGTTAATATAATTTATTAGATATATATTTTATATAATAAATTAGATATATATATATTTTATATATAACCAATTATATTGTTATAGGTTGAAAACGGGAGGGACAGAGACGCACGGTAAGAGAGAGAGAGAGAGAGAGAGGAAGGCAGATCGAAAGCGAGGACATGGCGACGCAGATCGAAGGCAAATCGGAGGAGCTAACGAGTCTCTACAGCAGATCGGAAGGTAGATCGAAGGCGAGAGACTGAGATCAAAGGCAGATCGAGCAGATCGAAGGCAGACGCACCAGGTCTCTCTCTCTCTCCCCTTTACGATCCCATCTTCATTTGAATCGCGTTTCTCTCTTCACAGAAACGCGATTCTTACGCGTTTCTTTCTAGGAAGCGCGGAATCGCGATTCTGAGTAAGAATCGCGGCCTGTTTGCGCGAATCCTGTAACTAATAGCCTTTATAATATTAGTTGGATATTATGGACTACAAATCTTTATGACACAGGAAGGCTCAAGGTCAATTGATGGTGATCACTCTGTTACAGTCAGTTGTGTCTTTTTTATTTAATGGAACTGAAATACCGTCATCCATGGTTGGCATTCTTTTATGGAAGCATAGGATCACTAATTTGGCATTCTTTTATGGAAGCATAGGATCACTAATTTTTACTAGTCCTCACAATGATGTTCTCTTTTGTTTTTCTTGTTTCACTGTAAGCATATAACTCTTCTTGCAAAGAAAAGAGGGTCATGTTTTGTTGGAATCTCATGAAGCATGTCTTTACTAATGTAATGATTTTGAATCCCAGGGATACTCATCGTTGGCTATAGCTTTAGTCCTACCAGAATCAGGCCGTTTAGTTGCTTGTGAAAGAGATATGAAGTCTCTGGAGGTTGCGAAAAGGTATTATGATCGAGCTGGTGTTTCACACAAGGTGAGTCATATTTTCATTAATGCTTGTATTATAAAAGTGTTTGGTTTTGCATATAATGGATTCTGTAAGGAAGATGTACTAAACATGTTTCCAGAGAACTGCTTAAGACGCCCATTACATTATGATTGCTGCTATTTATTTTCATTTCCCCCCCTCAAACATATAGTCTATCATTCACACTGTGTTCTTCCTTGACAGGTGTAGACTTTACAGTGTTTACATCTATGTTAATAAATTTCTATCTTTACATATTTGTGCTACTCTTTCTCTCCTTCCATTGATGTTTGTATGGTTACTGATACAATATAATTGGCATTAGGTGGATGTGAAGCATGGTATGGCTGCTGATGCTTTAAAATCTATGATTCAAAAGGGGGAAAGTTGCAGGTATTTAGCATATAGAGCCCAGTTATATTTAGTAATAGTTCTTGAAATTGTGCTGTCATTTATCCTTGCATCCATGCCTTAAATATAGCCAACATGCAAATGGGGCAGATGAACATTTGTAGACACCCCATATTTTATTGGCTATAAGACTTAGGCTCCTCTTTTGAGTCTTCCAGTGATGACCAGAGAATGAATTGAATTTCAATGAAAATGTGCTCAAATTTTCTCCGGATTGAGCACAAGCTCAAACACACCCTTATGTATGGTGGTTTTAGACCTTAGAAATGGTTCTCTAGGCTAGAAATTGTTTCAAATGATTAAACATGGAAAATGGCCAAATGCCCCATTGTTTGCCTTTGTGAAGGGTTTACTTCCACACATTATTTTATTTGCAAAATATCCCTTTCTAAATTTGGTTTCCACCATTCTGTAGTAATATGACAGAACTTTTCATGTGTATCAAATGGGCCTTGATATGATTTTAATTGAAAGAGTTGTGAACATTTTAAGAAAAGGAATCCATTTGCTCTTTTCAGGTAACATGGTGATGAAAAGTATTAAGGATATGGAAACTAAATGAAAGTAGACTCTTTAAGCTTTCCAACAGTATTTGGCTTATATAAAATGGAGTGTTTTTTTTTATAACTCGGTATCTAGCCCACTGGACTAGACCGACTAATTTGGGGACCAATCTCACTGTCCACTAGTTGGTGGGGAGGGGGGGGGGGGGGGTGGGGCAATTAAAGCCGGGACAAAGCCTGTATGGATTGATCCCAATAAATTGGTTGAGGAGAATTTGAACTAGACTTTGGAGGGAGTACACCCCCAGGCCCAAGCCTTGACCACCACTGAATTGACCATGCAAAGTTTGGTCACAGAACAGAGTGACCTGGAATCACGTAGAAACATCCTAGAAACATGGATGTACTGATGCATCATAGCCGGCAGTGGCAGCTCCAGGAATTGTTCTCATGATATTCTTTCTAGAGACACTCCAAATACATTATTTAGTACTAGACATAAGCAAATAAATTAAAGTATCTGTCGCTCCTTTTGGGGTGGCAGCCAGCGCGGATACTTTCGAGGAGAAGATCAAATGACTTCCCCTTTTTATTTTGTATAAAGGGAGGTACAGTGGAATCTGGGTGCTGTAGCTAAACTGATTGCAAAAGAGTGAAAATTGGCCATATTAAAATTAACTTCTGGGGAGGCCTGTTTGATATCCAAAACATTTGATTGAAAAATCAATCTGATTTATTTCGTACCCACTTGCTCAATGGGAAAATGAGTAAAAATCAATAGGATCAGGCTTCCCTTGTCGGCTCTTGTCATTAGACCACTATCTATGATCAAATAAACAAAGAAACAACACACCTAATTTTTATCTACGCCATACATAATTTCTGGGTAAAAAGAGTTGTTAAAAATAAGAGAAGAGAATTGCTCTTGAAGCCCTTGGAAGACGCACAAAACTCTCTTTCAGCCATCATCACCATAAGCCATCCATCACCCTTTTTCACTCCTAGTGGCCGGTCATACCATGGCTAGACATTTCATTTGGTGTTCCATTTGCTGCAGACAGTGCCCAGTGGTTACTTTGTGGTTAATGCATTTGTCGCAGTTCGATGATTTTTTCTCGCTTTTTTTCATGTTGTGAATTTGTGATGCACCTGAAAATCACTATTATAAATGAAAGAATATCATTTCACCACAACTTTTTCTTTTATGCAGCTATGACTTTGCATTTGTTGACGCTGAGAAGAGAATGTATCATGAATACTTTGAATTGCTGCTGCAACTGGTTAGGGGGCCAAGACATACAATCAAAACTTGTAGCACTTTGTGACAATGTACTGATTGTTGTTCATGTACTGCTGCAGGTGAGGGTTGGGGGTCTCATTGTGATTGATAATGTCCTCTGGCACGGAAAAGTTGCTAATCCACTGGTGAATAAGTAAATAAATATGCTCTGTAAACCTTGCCAGAGATATTATGCGACTTAACTAGCTTCTTTTGAGCAGGTCAACGATGCAAAGACTGTCAGTATAAGAAATTTCAACAGAAGTGTAATGGAGGACAAACGTGTCAGCATCAGCATGGTAGGTGCACGAGTTTCTTTTTTTGATATTTTTCAAGCTACTCAATTTATTCTATATTCATATACCAAATAGTTTTAATTTTAGGTACCCATTGGTGATGGCATGACAATTTGTCGAAAATTATGATTTTGCAACAAAAGACTGATGGCATTGGTTGACCTTCCCGTGGTGGCAATTTTCTGGAAGGGTATAATACATGCAGTCGGAAGCATTTAAAATTTTATATTTATCGATTCCATTGAAGCGTATACAGCCTTTATTTTTATGTGCTCCAACCAACTAGGATACATGCATTTTTCTATCTCAGTCATCCTGGGAGAGAGGTATTTGGATGTTAAAAAGAGAGTTAAATAGATTAAGGCTGCATTTAGATGTTGTAAAGATAGTTAAAGATAAGAAAGAAAAAATGTTTTTTTTTTTTTTTGGTTGGGGCAAGTAAATGAGAAGTAAATATATGTTTGTCAAAATAACTTCTTTTATTTAGTTTTGTATAGAAAAAATTTATATGGGTGAGTTCATTTCTCTTCCATTTTTGTTTATTCTTGACAAATCAAGATCCAAACAAGGTGTAAATGGCATGACATTTGTCGCATAGCAAGATAATGCCTGAAACTGGGTCGGGCCGGGAAAATGGTTTGCAAGCCCACCTGCTGGATAAGCCTTGGACTGGGTTGTGCGCTTGAACTTTATGCCCAAGATACAAGCATGGCCCAAATGGTGGACGGGCTGAAGGGGCCCAAATAGTCCACCTTTATGCGCAAGACATGCCAAACAGGCTTGGCCCATATAGTTTACAACATGGCAAAAAAGGTCTAAGCAGCCTACACAACCCAACTTTAGGCCCAAATGATGTACAGTCTGGGCAAAAGAGGCCCAAATGCTCCAACTTTAGGCCCTGTTATGATCCAAATATTTTATATTCTGGGCCATATAGGCCCAAATGTTCAACTTTAGCCCCAAAACATGGCCCAAATCGTTTACAGTAAAGAGCCCAAAATATATGGTCAAAGTAGTTTACATAGAGGCCCAATAGCCCAATTCCAGGCCCAAGACAAGATCCAAATGTTCAACGGTCTGGGTTAAAGAGGCCCAAACCAGCTTGAGAATACATGGCCCAAATGGTGTACAATCTTGGTGTAAGGGGCCCAAGACATGTCCCAACTCTAGGCCCAAGGCATGTCAAAAAGGCCCAAATGGTTCATAGGTCAAACTGGGCCAACAAGCTTTGGACCAAGATTTAAGGTTTTTGTTTTTTATTCTTTCTTTTGTTTTGTGCACTGTCGGTATTTTACTTTCATAATTACTAATGGCCCCAAGGACCAACTCAATGGACTGCCTCTCATGAGACAATAACAAGACAGACTTCAAGCGCCCAGCTCAAGCGCCCAGCTCAAGCGCCCAGCTCAAGCCCCATGTAGTGTAGGCAGGCCCAATAAAAGGCTGCTAAATATTTTTGCTTCCGTAGCCTAAAACAGCTAGCGACTTTACCAATATTTTCTGATGGCTCCACAAATCAAATGAACAAAAATAATAAAAACTATATTGCTTTCCACATGCAACAACAAATTAAAATAATAAAAACTACAGTGCTTTCCACATGCAACAAAAATTATCATAAAAATACCAACAAATTTTTATTCTGCTAGCAAAATTCTTTTAGCTTTCCAACTTCCACCAAAAACCTGTATATCCATCCACGAAACATTACCATTTTCTCCGACATTGGTAATTGCAAATTCCATTGTCTTCCTGCCCCAACATCTTTCATGGCACCTGCTTCAAATTTAATTTTCATGGTCTTGTACATGGTCATTGTGCTGGCCATCCTCACCAACTCCATCTCCGACACCATAATCAACCCACGGCAACATAGACTCGAACAAGACGGCCAATGCATTTCGGTTCGCTATATTACGGGGAGCACCTCCCCCATGAGGTGGGTTGGCAACTTGATCACCATTCGGTACCTCTCTCATTCTTGGATCAACAAGAAAATTCTGCAGGTTATCAGGTGGCATTGTTGGTACTGAATCGGAGAAATCAGATACCAATAAATGGCTGTACCTGAAAATCAAGAAAATTCCGTTGTTCAAAAATTAAACGATGCACGAGCAACCAGCCAATAAAAGTACAGAGTCGTGTATGTTTTACAACATATAACCAGGGCTGCAAGACAAAAACCAAGTTACTTATGCGCGACTCATATTCAGTTCATTATGTAAACAACCTAAAAGATTGAACGCAAAGCTAAGCTTGAACAATCAATTACGCGGTTTGATAAGCATATATGCATCATAAAAAAACTAAGCTACTTGACTCATGTTTGCCTTGTTAAAAGCTCGTTCAAGATTGACTTGCTATGTAAACAAGTCAAAGCTTGTACAAGTCTTGAAGCTTGTGAAGTTTTCAAGCAAAGCTTGAATAATCTATTACTCAGCTCATTTGTAGCCTATATATAACAGCCAGATAATTAGGGGTTGTTTAAGGTATCCTAAATAAGTACACTTTTTGTCTTTTTGGACTAAAAAGTGGAGGGAAAAAATATGGATGTTTGGGTTAACTTTTTTACTTTTTATGAAAAAATGTGTAATAAAAAATTGTAAAAATTGGTTTGTAGAAGAAAATTAGGATTGGGAGTTGTGCAACCGTAATTGTTAACTTTTGGTAAATAGTGTTAACTTTTTAACTTTTTGAGTAACTTTTTGACTTTTTGACTTTTTTTAAGTATTCCAAACTTGGCCTTAGTTACACTGCATAAATCTCGGTAAATAACTTATCTAACCAAAGTACAAACATACAATATATCTACTGCGGCCAAACTGAAGCAAGATAAAAGAGTAGGATAACCGTGTAAATGAAAAGAACACTTACTCATTCTTGTCCGATGGGAAAGCTTCTTTCCTTACACAAGCCCAGTCCTGAGTTTCACACTTATTACGCTCCAGTGTATCAATCGCTAGTAGCGCAGAGTTCCTAAGCAATTTTTGCAGATCGGGGAGCCTCCAGATAAGATAACTCCTTTCGACATATATATTAATCAGATGGTCTACAGTCGGGATTCCTGTTTGATCTGATCCGAAGTAACTGTGCTTGAGTATCTTTGTCCACGCTTGATCCTTTAGAGGTACTTTTGCAACTAATTTTTTCAAGACTGGCGGATGAAGTAACAAAGCCTGCTTTAGGAGATCAGTCGAAGTAGCTTTTCCAGGCTTCATTTGTGTATTGTTTGAGCCTTCCTCATGCTCAAGATAAAATCGACAAATGGCAAGAGAAAAGGAAAAGTTTGGAATTAACCATATGGAGTTATCTGTTCTATATTCCTCAGAGAACTGTTCTAGCCATTTGTACTCCTCTGCCCTCAAAGAGAAATAGTCAATACATTGCATGGCACCCTTTCGATCATCTGAATCCACAGAAAGCAATAATTTGCAAATTTCAAGTGCAGAGCGATGACATCCACGCCTGTGCATGTCATTCATGTGAGTGAAAAGTGCCGTGAACAATGGCCTGTTACTTTCATGGCCAATATATTTCAATTGGCAAGTGCCCTGGAAGGGGCTGAACATTGGATGCCACGCACATTCCAAGGCATATAGACACTTTGCAATAGAATCTGCCGCCATTTGTTGATCACCAGAGAACTTAAAATACTCCGCCATAGTTATCAGTGAATCTAAATGATACGGATGATAAAACAAAATACTTGCTATACCATTAAGATCATGTGTTGCTTTAGCCGCTTCATATGCACTCTGCACTTGGCTATAGGAAGATGAGTGTACGTATCTACATGATGACAAAAACCAATTAAAATATACATCAGTACGACACCAAAATTTGAAACTGATATGTAGTCGAGGTTAATGCATGTCATAAGACTCATAACATTGATTATGAGCATATCAGGTAATAATAGCATCTCTAAATATATTGTGCTCTGTGCATAAACATATATCCCATAAGACATTGTGCATTTGATAGAATACATAAACTGCATATTCTGCCTATAATGAGAAAAAAAAGATCAATATCAAAGTTTAAAAGAGTATGGTAACTTCAACTCTAATTTCAGAAACGGAGCTAGCAGCCTAATTGGATACCATTTAAGATATTTTAATTACAATGCTCGAATGTAAATGTTCACGGAAGCGATGTGTGAGGAAATAAAACTTATAGACATAAAACATGCTTGGGGCTTGGGCTTAAAGATTCAGACATGTTACATTTATGACCAAATGAACTCAAAATCACATCTCAATGCAAGGACACCAACAGGGTGCTCCAACCATGTTTCACACTGTATTCCTTTAATCAACAGATTGATACACCACTTTCATTGGCTTAGTACTTGAGAACAGGTGAGGACCAATTTTAAAAATAAAGGCAATACCATATTAAAAAATTTCTTGCAGTGGGGCAAAGGAAGAAAAGAAGATATTAATTTGCAAGGAAAATGGGCTGAGGTACCACTAATGCATACTAAGAAAACTAAGACCAAAAAAAAAAAAAAAATGCTTCTACACAATTATAGGAATGGTGTTTCTATGGAATTTCCACAACATTTTCAAGAGTTTCATTACATTCTTTTAAAATCATGCTAGAGTTTCTGAAATGTCTCAAAAATGTTCCCTAGGAATTTTCCTTAAAATGAGTTTCCCCTCTCGACGAGAGTTTCTTGATAACTATTATTTATTGGAAACAAATGAATGCCAAGTCAAAGCATAAGATTACCTGAATGGTTAAATGCTATTGATGAGAATAGTAATTCCCCATTCCGAACAATCAGACCATGGAGGTGTTTTCAGCTCATCATATTATACTAGACTCACAAACTACAACAGCTCTAGAATCATGCAGTTCCATCTCAAGGCTAGATAAAAAAATAAAAATAAAAAATGTATGCACATCACATCAGGGTAAACTGATGTCTAAGAACTGGATAGATATTTCCTACTCCGTAGCTTCAATTAACAAGAAAGTAAAGTAGTTTAATTGCAGTATAAACAATGATAAGACATGTATAAAGTAAGTCTAATCAAACAATATCTAGCAGATTAAGCATGAGATTTACTTGAAATAGTGGTACCCATCTCTTGTTTCCAAAAGTTCCATTGACAAAGACCCATCCCAACGATGCCAATGTTCTGATGGAGTGACAAGAATAGTTTTTCGATGGTTGTGACTTCCATGTCTCCCCCCACGTACCTGTCTCGAACTGCCTGTTTGGTGACTCTTTTGAAATGAACTTACTACCTTAGAACCAAATATTCGTCGCAGCTCATTTTCTGCACTTAGAAATTTGGGATCCACTTGTAAAATGGAGGGCGTGCATTGTTTAAGCATGCTGTCACCGATTTCTACCTTTGCTGGCTTGGCTTTTAAAGGGCCCAATGGATGACTAGAAGAGTTATCTTCAATAGACAAATTTTCTAAAATCACATCTAGGGGCTTTTCAATGTTTCCCATACTTGATGAGGGATCCACCTTGTTCTTTTTCTTTTTCTTTTTCTTTGCTTTGTGATTGGATGATGGAACTGTGTTAACAGTAGCTTTCACTGAGGGTTCTCTGTCATCAATGTTTCCTATCAAGGGTTCATGTTCATCAGCAATTTCTGGCTCACTACCCTGCAGCTGAAAGTTGACCAATAGTCATTGAAATTCAACAAAATGTCCTGAAATGATGGTTCTTAATTACTTCCATCAGCAATACCAAGTTGGAAAAAGGATGAAAAGTATATCTCAGCACCATAGTGTCACTAGATAGCAGTTGAAAAATGGGTACGAAGCATTGATTGCCAAAGCTTCTTTATATGTATCTATAAAGATTTGTTTCAGCAATTTATTCTTGGCAGGAACACAGCTAGCATGATTGCCATAAAACAATTTTAAATGGTCTTGGAAATTTCATTGCAAGTCAACAAGTTACCCTCTGATTTCCATAACGTTGTCTGTTCCACACTGAGGTCACACAGGACTTTGATTGGTCAAAAGCACAACTATAGAATGTGATATTCAGAACAAGGACACAGATCTTAGCTAAATTGTATGATAATGCTCTCTCTGGAAGGCGACACAAACAACAAGAGGACCAAGAGATGGAAATTTTGAAGCAAAATAAATTTGGATAAGTCATTCAATTAGAAGATGGGATCCACTATGAAGACTGATGGCTAAGATTGATGTATGCAAGTCTTAAAATATTTGTCCTAATTTTAGGTCCGACTTTAATCTATGTATATCTTTCAACAGCACATTCTGATAATTTTAGTTTCCTTTGCCTTGCCTTGAAGTTCTTTGTCCAGAGATAAGGATTTCAATAGCAAAGTTTTTAACTTGATGAGTTCCCATTCCGCTTTGAATTTTACAAGGTTTGGGTCTTTTACACAAAATCTAGGGTTGTTTATGGTTGTCTGTCTATATATATTTTGCACGTACGTGGGTTATGTGCGCCCACTGACCTCTTCCAAGTTCCAACAAAGCAAAAACAAACAAACAAACAAACAAACCATAAAAGAAAAGGAAACAGCAAAAAACAGTGTCGATTTTAACTTTTAGCAAAACCCTTAAACATATAATGATTAATTTGAGCTGCAATAAATTATCTCTTGTGGATTTACAATATAATTCAAAATTTTATGGTAAATTATGCTTTCACCCCCAAAAGTATTGCTTGTTTCTCACTTTCATTGTAAAAGAAAAGATTATTCCACTTTAATCTCTCAACTACCAAACTTTTTCCAGTTTGGTCCAATTTGCAAAGGAGGTGTCAGTGCTGAGGTAGTTTTGGATTTTTATGTGTTATATTTCTCACTTTGGCACTTTGGCCCGTTACTTACACTTTAGTCCATAAGTATCTGACAAGGTCTATCTCTAAACTGAGGGAAAATTCCCCACATTGAGGGGTCCCATCACCGAACCCCTCCCTTCTCTCTCCAACCCAATCGGCAAATACCCCTCCCCCCCCCCTCTCTCTCTCTCTCTCCTCTTCTTCCCCCTCCAACTCCACCACCATCACCACCACCACCGCCAAACTCCCCCGGCAGCCACCATAACCAAACCAACCGTCTCTCTCTCTCTCTCTCTTGACTAATCAATGCCTTTATCACTATACCCATTATCTAGTTCCTTTTGCTTGACGAATCTCAAGGACTTGAGGAGGAGGTTATGATGGTAGTGGTAACGACCAAGGTGGTGGTGAGAATGGTTATATGGTTATAGTGTCAATAAATGGTGTGGTAGTGGTGATGGTTATGCCAGTGGTGTTAGCGAACAGCATGGTGGCAGAGTCAATGAGGAGGGGGACTAGGGTGGTTGATGGTAGTGTTATCGTGGTTGGTGGTGGTGTGGGAACAATCATATAGTCTAGTGACCAGATTGGGAAAAGTAAATTTTAAGGGCCAAGGTGAGAGAGGCAAAGGGTGATTTACCCATTTTTTCATATTTCCATGGATACCCATTGATACAAGTTGAATATGGGTTAGGTCAAGATCACATTGTGCAATGTGTCCTTATCCATCACAAAAACATAACATCCAATACAAATTGGACCAAACTAGGAAAAGTTTGATAGTTGAGAGACCAAAATGGCATAATTTTTTCTTTACCAAGTAATACTTTAGGAGTTGTAAGTGTCTCGACATAAAGATATGGATTGCAAAGCTTTTAACTTGATGAGTTCCCATTCCATTTGACATTTCACAGAGTTTGAAATCCAAATGGTTCCTTTTTTATGGTTGTTAGTCTGTATATATTTTCATGCGGTTGTTTATGGCTGTCTCCATCTATATATATTTTACATGTATATGGGTTGCGTCCATCTACGTTACACGGACTTGGGTGTGGGTATTGGGTGTGGGTGCTTATCTGGGAGTCAGACACTTCAAAATTAAAAATTGAAGATACGTGGATATGGATCCAAATGTGGATATGGGTACGGGAATACGTTATATATTATAAATAAAAAATAATTATAATAAATAAGGAATAATAAATTATGCTTAAATAAAAAACAAAAATTAAATGTTTTATTTTATAAATTTTTTAAGATTTTTTTTTATTATATATGATTTAAATAGATTTTTTTAAAACAATTATATGATTTGTTTTATTTATTATATCTTAAAAAGTTAAGAAATAACAATTAAATGATTTGTTATATTATATTTTATTATATCACAATATTTTCCCCCAAACCACTCTCTCTCTCTTCTCTATCTTCTTTCGTCTTTACCTTTACGTCGATTTGAACCTCTACGATGACGGCGACAAACCTGAAGCAAAACTCTCTCTCTCTCTCTCTCTCTCTCTCTCTCTCCCAGATCTAGAAACAGACCACATCGCGCGACCACAGATCACCACGATCACAGATTTGAAGAATGGATGACGGCGTGGGCTTCGCAATCCAGATCGGGGTTTCGGTTGTCGTTCATAGCGGCACAAAAGATTGACGAAGACGATCGAAGCCCTACAATTTTAGCCCTAATCGCAGGTATGCCATCGTATCCACTTTCTATATGCTGTATCCCGTCCGTATTCCGCACCCGTACCCGTGTCGTGTCGTGTCGACACGGGTACTTCGCCAAAACTGGAGAGTCCGTGTAACGTAGGCGCCCATTGGCCTCTTCCAAATATATATATATATATGTTAACAAAACTCTTAGACATAAAATGATTAACTTGATTTATAATAAATCATCTCTTATGGATTTGCAATATAATTCAAAATCTTATGGGTACATTTCTACTCAATGATGCACACAAGTTGACATGACTATGACAAAAAGTTTACCATAATTTATCAAATTGTCAAAAGCTTATTTCATTTTCTCCTTTCCAAAGTAAATAATTTTCATTCTTTTACACTATGCTCCTAGTTTAAGTACATATTTCTCATTCTCCTAATTACTACCATTTTTTTGGTAATTTCTAAAAAAAAAGTAGTAATACACCCATAGTGAATTGCTTAAGCTTAAGGATACGTCATTCTCCTTTGATCTATCTCCTCAATAGAGGTCTCCTAACAATTTTTTTTTCACTTTCTTTATATACAAACAAATTTATTAACAAAGCCTCTCTATTTTTCCTTATTCCATAAAGACTTGGAAAATTGACCCCAAATTGCTCCCCTCTCAAACCACAAAATTCTCACTCTCATCAACAAGACATGGGCCTATCATCATTCAACCATAGTATTAATGCTTCTATGTGAATCATGCCTCATCAGTTTGATAGTCTTCACTTTATTGGCAAAAAATCAAGCCTAATCATGGCATAACTCAAACCCAACTGAGTGGGGGACAAAGCAGGATGGTTGCTTCCCTTACTTAGACTATGAAGCACGAGAAATCCAAAAATGATGTCGTATGAGTACTGGGTGCTTACCGAGTGCTGATACGCGTACTAGTACGGCGGTACACGTACTGGGTACACCAAATACATGCCGAGTACGGCAAATACGTTTGGGTACATTGTGGGTATGGCACGGGTACGGCGAGGTTTTTTTTTTTTTTTTTTGGCAGCTGTTAGAATTTATTGCAGCCTTTATTATTCTTCTTTCAACTTCGAAAATCATCAAGTAATTTATTTCCAATACCCTTTACCCATGAGTCATGATTTCGCTCTCTTTTGCATCATGTTTTGGACAATCAAAAAAATAAATAAATAAATAAAAATAAAAATTATATAATTTTTTAGACAAGTTTTCTTTTTAGTTTTGATATAGAAGCTTTGATTTATACGTTGGATGTTTAACTATAAATTTATAAAAAAAATTAAAAATTGGCGTACCTTAGTCGTACCTGTACCCTAGGTTACACGGACTTGGGTACAGGTATCGGGTGCGGGTGCGGGTGCGTATCTAGGGGTCGGACACTTCAAAATTAAAAATTAAGGGTACGTGGATATGTATCCAAATTTGGATACGGGTATGGAGATACGTTAAATGATTTTTTTTTAAAAATATATATATTTATCATATGAAGATAAGTTATATTATATAAATAACAAATAAAAATCTATGGAGATGAGTTATATTATATATATTTTTATTTTAATATACATTAATTATTTAATTTATTTATTATATTTTTTAAACAATGTATTCTAATTAATTTTTTTATTTTATTTTACATAGATGTGTTTATTTTTTTTTATTAATATATACAAGTATATAATATCTTATAAATATATTATATGTTATATAATAATTATTATTTAATAATATATAATAATAATAGTTATTATTATAGTTATTATAATAAACATATTATATGTTACATAATAATTATTATATGATATATAATAATAATATTTATTATTATAGTTATTAACTATTAATAGTTTATTAACTATTATTATTATTATTATTATTATTATAGTTATTATAATAATAGATAGATACGAATAGATAGACAGAGTCAGGAAGAAGGAAGAAGGAAGAAGATAAAACGATAGAGAGAGGGAGAGGGAGAGGGAGTAAAGGGGAAGCGATAGCAATCGCGATCGCGAGGGAGAGAGAGACCTGATGGAGCTTCGATCTTCGACTGGATCGACCGGATAGAGCTTCGACTGAAGGTCTTCGAGCTTCGACCAGGTTCTTGCTCTCTCCTCTTTCATTTCTTTTGCTGTCTGTGAAGAGCCATGTCTGAATGAGAACAGGCGAATCCGACACAGATCCCACACCCGCACCCGTGTCGTGTCGTGTCGACACGGGTACTTCGCCCCAAAGTGGCGAGTCCATGTAACACAGCCTATACCCTACTTTTTTAAGAATTTGCCTAGCTATGAAAGCTGCAATTACACGGAAAAACTAGGTTGTCACTACTGCAAGGATCTTTAGGCGACATTGGTCTATTCCTTCAATCTTGATCAATTTACAAAGTCAAGTTATTGCAAATGGCACCAAGATAGTTATGGGGCTTCTACAATGAGCCACTAGAACAAGAAAAATTAAGGTTGCAGGTTACTATCTATGGCATCACCAACCCAGTATGCATGATTGAGAGGTTATACCCAACCCACCCTCCGAGACCCCTATGGCCACTGGTTCAATGATTAAAACTCGGTCTATTAACTTTGAGACTATGAGTTCAAACCTGAGGGTAGCCATCTTGGGTACATAATGCCAAAGGTTAGCTCTCTTTACCCAATCCACTTCACCCCTCCTCCAGACCCCTATTCATGGACACTAATAGGGATACTTTTTTATTGTGGAGCTAAGATGAGTGACATATAATATATTATTTACTATTTAGTATTAGTAGTTTTTATCTTATAGCTTAATCGTTTGCTAAATTATCTTCTTGCTTGATCTTTCTAATGCGTTATGCACGAGCATTGCACGGTTTGTAGTCTTAGGTTGTCCATGTAGCAGATTGTTTTGTGTAGTCTAGTCTCTTTTAAATTAGCTAAAACTCTCGAGTTAAATGTACTTTATATATTTTCTTCATATCTCCATTACACTACATCAAATGAAATGTTTTAGTTAATACAAAACTCAAAACTTTGTGTCAGATATTAACAAAAGGAAAAAGAAAATCACTTGGCATCCTTCATTTTTAGTTGCACCACTAGTTAGGATATGCAAATGCACTATGATAGATAACATAATTCTCAACAATAATTACAGAAGGATCTTAATTGGAAGATAATTTGGTTCAGTAGAAAAACTTCGACTTTATTAGAGAAGAAATGGATCTTTTAAAGGTTTTGAACTGATAAAGAGGCGGAGAGATATCAAAAGGTTGAGAAGGTTGGAGGAGGAGGAGGAGAAGCTCATATAGCTATGTTATATGTTGGGCTAAGGCTTCTAAAAGATTTTGGGGGCTCATTATTTTGACAATTGAGGTAGGGTTAAAGATCAGTGGTATGTCATGGACTTTCTAATTGGGGGAGGGGGGAGGTACATGAAGGTAGAGAAGGTAGAGACTCTAGTGCATGGGAAGCGGGAAGTGGTTAAAATCCCGAACATCCAGAATGGGAGTGGGTGGGTGGTGATGACCAAGGTGTCCAAGACTCTGGTCATGTAGGCGAGGGGTGGCATAAGAAAGTTTTTAAGTGTTTCCTTGAGGCAGCAAATATTTAGTCATGGCCAAGGAAAGTAGTGGAGGTAAAGGGTAAATTGTTGGCATGGAGAATCATGGAGAAGTGGAAGTGGCGCAGTAGTCATTTGAAGAGATTACCATTTTTGCAAAGTTGTCCGATGAGGAGGTGGTTGGGGCCTTGGCATATACCATTGCCAAAGGTGGTGTAGAAGTAGGTTAAGAAATGATGGCGTGTTTCACTAGAGGTCAAATTATAGAGTTGAGTGGGGCACAATTTCTCTTTATGCTCTCATTAGAGAAGACCCTAGAGGGTTTTAAAGAAGAGAGATTGCAAAATAGAAGAGCAGTTATTTTTGGATAAGTGGTCAAGATGGGGTGTCACTACAAACCCCAAGTTAATCCTAAAGTACCTTTTTTTTTTTTTTTTTGATAAATAGGTTAATCCTAAAGTACTTAGTCTATAAGAGAAGCTTGTGGGGATTTCATTGCAATGGATAACCAACGACAAAGAAGGTTGATATTCGCCTCATCGATGGGCTTGTCTATTGGAACACAAAGATGTAAGATTATGTCCTATATGCTAGTCGCAATTAGTAGTATGAAGTATGAGATATCGGTCTAGTTGGAATTCAACCCTTGGATAACATATACCAAGTTGAGAGAGTAGTTGCAAAAAACTCTTCGAAGACAATAATAGCCAGTGAAAATAGAATTCTCTAGCTTCTTGCAATTCAAATTTTGAAAAGCAATCAAGGGTAGGGGGTGTAAAAATGACCCGTGGGCCACCCGAAGCCTACCCGCAAGCCCAGCCCGAGATCGGGCTTGGGCCGTGTGTTTTGGAGCCTGGCCCATCGACCCACTCAAAGCCAGGCCCAAGGCCAAGCCTAGCCCGACCCGCCCGAGGTCCAGTGCCATTTTTGGTGGAAAAGAAAAAAATTTGATGAAAAAATACAAAATATATATATATATATATATATTCAGGCCCGCCCAAGCCTAGGCCCGAGGCTCAAATACCCCTAGGTCTGGGCCTAATTTTCTCGCCCGTGGGCTGGCCCGGCTCGGTTTGAATTTTAGATGGAGCCTGTGTGACCCGACATAGGCCGGGTCAGGCCAAATTTATACCCCTAACCAAGGGGTAGGTAGGAAAAGAAGGGGCATTGTGAGGACATGTAGCAATAATTGATTCAGTAAAAAGCGAGCTCAAGTTGGATACAATTGGACTCACTTCCTACATTTAGACACACATAAAACACATTATGAGTTTGAATAAAATAATTTCTAATTCAATAATATAATAAAAAATAATAAAAAATTATAACTATTTTTTCTCCTTTAGATTTTAAAAATTATCACTTTTAATTTTAACTAAAAGTTTCCTTTTATTTATTTATTTTTGATAACTCAGTATCTAACCTACTGGACCGACTAATCCAAGAAATCAATCTTACCGTTCACTAGCAAGGGGCCAAATAAAGCTGGGCCAAAACCCTATATGAACTAGCTCTAGTAAATTGTTTTCACCTAAAAGGTTTTGAACCTGCAACTTTGGAGAGAGTGCACCCCCGGGCCCTGACCACCAAAACCAACCTTTTGAGGTTAACTAACATATTCATATATATGATATATAATAATTATTTATCATTATATATGATATATAATAAATATATAAAATTATAAATTTTACACGTGTCCCTTACACATGTCATGTCCCTCATTTTTTAAAAATTTGTGTGTTGGCGTGTCGATGTCGTGTCTGTGTTTGTACTTCTTAGATGGTCATTACTAACAACCGCCACCACCCCTGTCTTTCTCTCTCCCCCTCCACCAACCCACCCATCCACCGATGCTGAAGCCTCTCCCTTGCCACCCCTAAATACTCTTTGCCACCTACTAGCAACCTCCATTCCCCCTCCCCGGCTACCCACTTGCAGCCCCATGCTTCTCCCTAACCACCAACCTGCAATCACAATCCTCCCCCATCATCTCCCCACCCTCAGCCACTACTCCCCTTCCTTGGTCACCTACCAGCAACCCAGTAATATTATTTACGTGTAGCAGACAACAATTTAGGGGTTTTGAATCCACATATAACAATTCCAAATCTAAGACAATTGCATCCAGCATTATTAGAAACAATGTGTACAATCAACCAGAATTGAAGATAGTGAATTCTGAGTTTCTAAGGTTTCGATTTAATAAAAAAACGTGATGGCCAAAATTTTCATTCAAATGATAAACATCCACGCACAATTTAAAAGTAATTTGAAACCCTAAGTCGTCAAGATTGAAAGCCTAACTCATTCAAAGAGAAACAGATTCGCGATAGGTAATCAAAAACCCTAACTCGTCAAGATTGAAACCACACGCAAATTAGAAAAGTATAATACATCAACAAGAATAAAAGCGATTGAAGGTAAATATCAACAGAGAGAGAGAGAGAGAGAAGAACTAAACCTGATCGCGATCATGATCGTCGTCGTTGAGGAGATCGAAAGGGTTTACAAAAGCTGGGGTGGAGGAATCGGGAGACTCGGAGTCATCGTCGTTGTCGAGTTGATGATCTTCTTGTTGTTGTTCTTGAGATTCTTGTTGCCTGAGAACTTTTCTCAGATATCGAGCCGACATTGTTGTAATCACGACTATCAGAGAATCGTTTCCCCCAAACACCCTAACCTAATCAGCTTTCAGCTCATATCCGAGGGACAAAGTTTTACCCTCACGCCACGCTGGTTTGGATCGTTAGTGAAAAAATGATTAGCAAATAGATTATTAGTGCGAAAATGATTAATAAAGAAATGGAAAATGTTATGGATTTGAAATAAATTATCAAATTTTTTACCAAACCTCTCACATGGGTGTACGATCCACACAAATTAAATGTGTGTGGGTCTCACACCCATATGAGATAGTTTGTAGAAAATTTAGTAATTTGTTTGAGATTCCTAACATAACTCTAAAGAAATTGTTAGTGTGATGATTATTAGTGAGGGATTAAATAAAAATATATTTATGTTGATAATAGCGTGAAAAATAGTTAGAAATAAGATTGTTAAAATTATTTTTATATAAAATAAAAGTATATTTTTATATTAAAGAAAATATAAAAAAAAAATTACAAATAATATACTGCACTTGGGTGTAATAAAAAATAAAAAACTATTTCAGTCAATCAGCCAAACAACTAGATACACTCTAATTTTCAGATTATTTTTTCAATCTCACCTCTCCCAAAACTACACTAATCCGGTCACTGAGACGGACTGTCAATACCATTGGGTGTGTTTGTTTGAACGGACTGGATAAGGAGGAATTGTAATCCATCATACTATTAGTCCTAGGATACATTGTCTCCGGACTATTTGGTTGGACTGGATTTGTATCCTATGTTTGTTTAGTCATAGGATTAGATGTCTGGATTTGACTATTTTTAGTTAATCCAATGTTTGTTTGGGATATTATAGAAAATGATAAATGCTCAAATGACTAGTTTATCCTTTTCAATTATTTACTAAGTAATAGCAATATTAAACATAGCTTTAATATTTTAATTATTTTTAGCTAGATTAAATAAAAATTTATTTTATTTTATTTTTTGCACAATTAAATAAATTTATTTTTAAAAAATTAAATAAATTATATATAAATAAAAATATATGTTATTTTTTAATTAAAATTTTAAATAAATTTATTTTAAATAATAATAATTAAAGAATGAAATAAAATAACACATCTATTAAAATTTAAATAATGAAATTAAATAAAATATAAACAAAATTTTAAAATAAGATATCTATAAAAAAAATTAAAAAAATTAAATAAATAAAACAAAAATAAAAATTAAATAAAGGAAAAATTATCAATAAATCCCAACCTGAGGAATGTTGTTCCATTTGGTCCTGTGTTTTTTCTTATGAACCGTTTGGTCCTATTTAGTTAGGAAGGAATCTTTTTATTTGATTTGATATTGTTCAAGTTTACATTTTTATCCTTTTTTATAGGATTAAGGGGATTATAGTGATGATGTGGATTTGCACATTTCCGTTTTTATATATTTGATTCAGTGATTTATAGGGGAATTGGTTAGTTTGTTGATGTGGTTTTATTGGTTGTGGGTTTTGTATTTGCTAGTCTAGGAAGCCTATCGTGCTGTTATAGGTTGCCAGCATTGGCGATGTTCTAAGATTTTTTTTCTCAAGATAAATGTTTCAGAAAAACCACCTACAACATTTCTAGAAACAATCTATGATTGCATAAACTAATATTACACACCTTCGCACTACCGCTAAACATCTATCATTTTCCTAATCGACGTTACAATTACTTTCACCCAGTTCTGAACAATTGGATTTGTCATACCATCAGCCTAATCTAAACATCTTCGGAGTTACGGCGCAACCATGTTGAATATATCACCCCAAAATGGCAAACATAACCATTACAACCGGAGACATTACCGTTACTATTCAATAAAGACCACCAGCACGATCAATATTGATAAAAAACATTCAACAACGACACAATACCAACGACGTTTACATTACCCAATAGAATATACAGACAGTAAGGTTGCCTTACTCTCATTATGCGTAGTACATTGGGGAAATGAGTGAATACAATAACTAGTGTTAGTGTTAATAATGAAATACACCCACAATGATATGCGAAGGGGTTTGAGAGATAAGGGAACTATTGTTAGTGTTGAAAATCAAAAAATCTATATCGAAATCGGATAAGAAAACCCTCAAGACTTATATTTTAGACATAACAAGTCAAGATTTGCACTCTAAAACTATAGATATATGCTCTAGCAGTGTAAATCTCCACTTTAGAATTGTAGAATTAAACTAATTTTAATTTTTAACTTAAATAGAATGACAATGTTTGAGAACTTCTATATAAGTCACATCTTTTGTTTCCCTTTAGTAACTTTCTTTTATAAATTATATGAAAACTTTTTACTTTTTCGATCAGTCTTGAGTAAGTAAATATAAAAAATAAAAAAAAATCCCAAAATAAGCTATATATATATATATTGTCTTCTCCATACTTTTTTTAAAAAAGATTTTAAGTTTTTTTTTAAAAAATATTCATATTTGTCTCGTTAAATAAAATTTAGAAACTTAAATTTTTTGATTTTTTTTTATAGTTAGGACAAAAAAAAGTCAACATAAAGGTCACCAAAAAACCAAACCCCAAACACCCACACATAATTAAAGTGTAATTGTTCAATTTAAGACAAGCAAGATTAAAGTAAAATTTAAATCAAATTATTAGAGTTAAAAGTATAATTTATTCAAAACAAAACTTAATATTTAAGAAGTTAATTACACGAAAACCCAATTGCAGCCAAATATTGCTCACTAGTTTGTTCATTTTGGACAACTGTTTATTGGATAAATTACTAGTTTGTTCATTTTGGACAACTGTTTATTGGATAAATTACACCAAGCACCCAGAAGTTTAAAATATACAACAAGGTTATAAAATTGGTATAATTGTAAGTAGGGTTAAAATGATTCAAACTAATGTAAATGATATGCAGATGCAAAAATAAAAAATATAAAAATATATATTCTAATATAAAATATCTGACAATAATTTTTCTTTTATATAATTATTGAATTACTGACAAAAATAGGTTAAGGTATTATATGAATTAAAATATTAAAAGATCCTAATATAATTGGAAAAATTACTCATAAATCTCATTTGAAGAAAAGTTATTCTATTTAGTCTTAGAAGTTTTCTTTCAAACCAATTAGTCATTTTTATTTTGGGTATTTTATATTTCATTGATTTGGGGGTTTAAAAGTTTACTTGTTTGCCATTCACTACAAGAAATAACACTTTTTTGCCGACCAAAAAATTAGTCGCCGAAAGCCTATTTTTAGTAGGCAAAAGTTATCCGCGACTAATTTTTTTGGTCGCTACTTTGGTCGCCAATTGAGGGTCGGCAAAAGTAACTCGTGACCAAAATTTTGGTTGGTCAGAAAAAGTTAGATTTGCCGACTAAATTTTTGGTCGCTAAATATGTCATTACTGTGACTAATCCATTTTGTCGCTAAAACACTTTGGTCGCGAAAAGTGATATTTTCCCAACCAAATATCTTAGTCGCCAATTGTGACATTCCATGACCAAAAAGTTTGGTCGCCAATTATCACATTCAACGACCAAAAAGTTTGATCGCCAATTGTGACATTTCATGACCAAAAAATTTTGGTCGCCAATTGCGACATTCTACGACCAAAAATTTTGGTCACCAATTGTGACATTCTACGACCTCTTAATTTGGTCGCCAATTGTCAGATTCCACAACCAAATTGTTTGGTCGCCAATTGTCACATTCCACGACCAAACATGTTTGTCGCCAAAAGAAATGTTTGCGCAACTGAAACTTTAGTCGGCAATAGACCTATTCGAGACCAAATCCTTTGGTTGCCAAAATTAATAATTTTAACGACTAATTATTTAGTCGCCAAATGTGCTTAGCGATACACTGACTATTTTATTTAGTCAGCAAAAGTATAACTTATCTTTCCCGACTAATCAATTGGTCACCAAAACTAGAAAAACAAAACCAAAATTTGATCGCCAAAATCCAACAAAATAAACTTGTAATTTATAATAATCCATCCGATTTATTCAATATAATCTGTAATTTGCAAAAATCATTCAAACCAAAAAATTGTAAATAAAACAACAACATTCTTATTATGTCTATAGCATTACCACTTTGGTATTTCATTGTTTAGTTTTTTGAACGGACTTAAATGTAATTCAAAGAAGAACAAGTCAAAAATAATTAAATAAAATAACAGTTCACAATAATATGCAATGGACTTCTTAATTAGCAAATATAAACTATACATATTGGCATACGAGAGTGTCTAACCATACTGAAGGGAAAAATTGAAGCGGAATTCAAACGGTTCGTCTATCTGTACCAAAAAAAAAGAGAAATTATGTTAGGTAATTTTTTTATGAAAATATTTGCACATCACATTATTGTAAAATTGGACAAAAAATGAAACATGTCCATGGAAAGTGACATGGGTAAGCCCATAAAGATTATAGCCCACCATTTAGGGCCCAATACATAACTCAAATACTAAAACCCAGCATTGCTGAAGCCCCACGTAGCAATAAGAACCAATGGCAACAAGACACATGGCAAGAGAAGAGCAAGCCACATAAGCAGACAAAGATCTGCACATCGCCATTAATGAAGCCCCTTACAGCATTTATTGCGATAACCCCTCTCCATCGAGACAGAACGCCTTCACCATGAACAAGGTAAGCTAGAGCGTAGACTTTCAGCTAAGGTGACAGGTCAGAAAGGACGACGAAATGATTACCGGAGGATATAAACAGACGTCGAAGACAAGAAGAAGGTTAAACTTTTCTATCTCTAAATCATCTCTACATTCCGTTTCTCCCTCTAACTTGCTCGTCGGAAGGTTCACTGGGGGATTTCCCGTTCCCCGTTGAACTCGTGTGCAGGTCTTCTAGTGGGCTTGATCATTTGGACACCGAATTGGGAAGCGTGAATCAGCCCGACCCGTTCTATTTGGAATCCGCCGTATCAACAGTTGGCGTCGTCTGTGGGAAAGGTTTTTGTTTCGCGCGCCAATTGTGCTCATTGTCGCCGGAGACCCTCTCCCAATAACCCCCTTCTACCACTTGTGAAGGTGGATGGTCACAACTAGATCCATGGCTTCTCACCCCAATGTTCTCGATCATCAAGCCAATCCTCCCAATCCAAATAACCCACCATAGTATTTCACCGAGCTCACCAACAGCATTAACCGCTTGACCGAGCAAAACCAAGCCCTAATTAATGCTCTACTCCAAAGAAACCTTCCTATGCCTCCTCCACCACCTCAAGATATTCCACCCAACCAAGAACGAGCCCCGAGCCATACTATCCTACAACCTAACCCACCAAACTTGGAAGGCTTGCGAGCTCCCCTCCCGAATATAAACCTGCCACTCTGGGCCCCGCATCCATCGGCCTCGGTACCAACCCCCGAGAGAGAGGCCAGTAGCGTCCAGCCCCCGCTCCCCTCCGGTGGTGACAACATTCCTCTCTTGGATGCAAAACTCCGAGCCATGAAGCTCCAGCTCCAAGGAGTCATGCAAAACATACAGCATAAACCATCAACCACGGCCAACTCGCCGTTCGTTGCCTCCATCCGGGACAAACCTCTACCCCCTAAGTTCAAAATGCCCACCATCGACTCTTTCAATGGTACAACAGACCCAGTCGATCACTTGGAGACCTACAGAACCCTCATGACCCTTCATGCATTCCCTGACGAGATCATGTGTCGGGCTTTCCCCGTAACACTCAAGGGGTCGGCTCGACTCTGGTTTAGTCAACTACCAGCAGATTCTATCTCCACTTTCCAGCACCTCAGTGACTCCTTCCTCAGCCATTTCATTGGAGCCCAGCACCAACGACGTCCAACAACCCAACTCCTCAATATCCGTCAGACTGAGGGGGAGTCGCTGCGCAGTTTCGTTACCCGCTTCAACACCGAAGCCTTGCAGGTAGCGAAAAATGATGACAAGGTCATCCTTACGGCTTTCATGGTCTGTCTACGATCATCTGATTTCCTTTTCTCCCTCTCAAAAAATCCCCCGACCTCCATGGCAACCCTACTCTCTAAAGCCCAAAAATACATGAATGCCAAAGATTCCCTAGCCGCCCGACAAGACCCAATAGCCAAAAACCCGACCTCTAGAGAGAAGAGAAAGGACTCAAAAACCAGAAATACCCAGTTGTAGACACCCCATTTTTGACCGACCTTGAGACTCAGACGTCACCAGTTGAGCGCTTGGTGATATTGCATAATGTGCTCATTCAGAAGTTTCAGAGTCTTGGCCGTGGGCCTTGCCTCCGGATTTCCGAACCCACTTTTGTGCCTTGCCTCGGTTTACGAACCAGACTCGGTTTTCTCTGTTTCTTTTCCTGACGGGAGGGAGAGGTCCCGTAGACCATCTCTCAGTGGCCGTGGGCTACATTTTGTGGCTATAGGCCATTTTGCACATTTCGGAGCCCGGTTCCCGGTTTTCAGAGCCGTCAGGCCGTGTGCCTCAGTTCGGGGCCGCTTAACCATCTCCTATTGCTTCGGTTTTTGGCATACATCTTATTTACTCCTTTTTGAGAGACACTGAGGTCTGAGAGACCCACTTCGTGGTCGAGTGCCACTTTCGGTGCTTAACAGGCAATTTTCGGGGCCCCGAACTGCGCGTTCTGGCTCCCGAACATTCGTTTTGCATCGATTTTCGTTCATTTTTGGCAGGTACCTCTGTTTCATCACCCGGAAGGCCGTAGAAGGGTGGAAGGCCAGCAATTGTTTCAGCAACCAGTTATATATCCTCTGTCGCCCTCCGACGCCCGTTTTTCTCACTTCCAAGCTAATGTTGAACACCCTTGGGCCATTTTCTTGAACTTTTAACCACATATTTGTGATGTACACACATGGGAGGACCCTAAAAGTTAGTGGCCGGCCACTAATTCCACTTGACCCTTTTGAACCCTTCCTAAAAATGGCCTATTCTCTCTCCTGTTTTATAGTTGACAATTTTGAACCACAGGGTTGTGTTGAGGGCACCTGAGAGGACAGCAATGTGAAGTAACCGGCCACTAATTCAACTTGGCCCTTTTGACCCTTGGCCGGCCGGCCATGAGGGGTGGCCGGCCGGCCACCTGCATCTCCAAAAAGTGGCCGGCCATGATCCTCAGGTTGTGTTTGTTACAGTTGTACACTTTTTCCCCCCAAAAACCTGTATCCGGAGGGGACCTTTTTTGGGGGGAAACTTGGCTTGTTTTCCCTCCATTTCTTTCCCTCCTTTTCCCCCCTCTTTGGTATACAAAGCTGGCCTCCAGCATTGAGAGAAGGGTTACAAAAAATTTCCTAAAGGCCTCTTGCATTGTATCAATCTCCATCTCCATCTCCAAGCTCCAAAACACCAAAATCCTACCCCATTTTCACACCACCACCTAGCGTCACCACCACCGCTCCATTTCCAGCAGCTTGGGGAACTTTCCAGCAGCTAGGAGGCATCACTTCTCAAGCCAAGAAGCAACCAAGGGTTGGTCTTCAAGGGTAAGTGTCAATTCCCTCTTTTTGAGCTTAATTTTGCAACATTTTTCTAGCTAGTTTTCTTGCTGTTTTGAGCTCCGGCCAAAACTGAAAGTACCCTTTATTTGAGCTCTATTTCATGTTTCATTAAGGGACTTTTGTCATTTGAGGTCCCCATCTTGCACTTGCTTCATTATTCCCCTTGTATGCCATAATCTTGCATAGTATTTTTGGCCTGTGTGTGATCTGTTTTGGAGCATGATGTAAACTGTAAGTGAGATTATTTTGAGCCCCTCTTCAACATTGAAGAAGGGCTCATCACTGTTTGGGACCTCCATATGCCACTTGTCATTATATCCCTCTTTGGTCCCCATTTTTGCATGATTTATTAGCCCATTATGCTTCTGTTTTTGGTCTTTTTACAGAACTGAAAACAGTCTTATTTTGGCCCATTCTTCATATTTCATTAAGGGTCTTTCATGTTTTGAGGTATCTTTTATACACTTCATGTTATATCTCTCTTTTGGGCCTCATTTTTGCATAGCATTTTGGACATATTTGCATACTGTTTTGGGTCCGTCCATCAACTGTAAAATGCTTTATTTTTTGCCACTCTTCAACATTGTTGAAGGGCCCCTTTGTGTTTAAGGCCAGCAACCACTACTTGCTTCTTTGGCCATCTTTTGGCCCATTTCTTGCATGAGAATTTAGCCATACCTGTGCTGGTTTTTGTGGTTTTCCATAAACTGTAAAAAATCATATTTTGGCCCCCTCTTCAACTTTGTTGAAGAGCCTTAATCTGTTTGGGGTCAGCAGTTGTGAGTTGTTTCATTATCTCACATTTAGGGCCATTTTTGCATGCTATTTTTGCCCTATTTGTGTTTGCTGTTTGGCCATGCTTTGAACTGTAAAAATGCTTATCTAGGGGCTGCCTTGCTTCTGTCTTTTCATCTCATGTTCAAATTATGCATGCATTGCATAGCTATAGGCCATTTCATGCGCCAAAACTCATGTTTCGGGACTCGTTCCATGCATCGGGTTTCATTTTACCGGGTTTCGGGGCTATTTTGCATCTCATTTTACTTCTGATTATTGCATTGCGTATGTCATTTCATCCATAGCATTGTGTATGCTCGGTTGTGTATTACCTTATTGTATTGTGTATGCCATTCCATAACATTGTGTATGTTAGGATTGTATCTTGGTTGCATTTCATGCATGTCATGCATATTGCATCGTGTTCGGGATAGGAGTTAGCCCGGGCACGGGAAACGAGGTACGTTTCGTACTCTGAGTGACGGAACGTGTCTCAATTCCCTAGTCACCGACACTCCGGATCATCCATGATGGAGTTAGGTTCTTGTTGTGTTTATATATGCATTCATTCTACATTGAATTGCACAATTCGACCCCTCGGCCATCATGCATCGATATGCGTGATTGGTGACACGAGGATCGAGGCATGCATATATTTGTGAAAATACATTGCTATGCCCCTTTCCTGCTCTCTATTGCAGCAAATCAAGAATCAACGGTTTTCCGAGGCTCGGCGCGCATTTCAAGAAAAGGTATAAACAGAAGCTAATTGGGGCATCGTCATGGATTTCCGCGCAAAGGCAACCCGGGCATGCATCATTCATCATCCGGAGAGGAGTCAAGGCAGTCCCTGGCTTGCATGCCAGTTTATTTATTTTCTTAGTTAATTTGTTAATTAATTAGGAATTTGTACATTATTTGGACTGTATTATTTGGACTGTAATATTCTTTTATTCGGGACTGTATTATTTATTCGGACCCTCTGTGCGAGGGCATAATTGTAATAAGTGTGCGTGAGTGTGATGTATGTCTTCCAACCCCACGTCTTTCTTTCCTTTTATTTACCTGCTTATGATGGTTAGATTATGGCATATTTCAATTAGCATACAGTATGATAACATGTTTGCATCATCCATCTGTTTTGCATGCATCGGGCTCGGCGCATCATACTAACTGCATTGTATTTCAATTTCAAAGTTGAATACGTGTTAGCTGTAGCATTCCATATGCCATGTTTAGAATAGCCGAGCCAGCTTGTAGACGTCCCCGAACGCCCCGGGAGGGTTAGCTCCCGTTCTGTTCATTTGGGGTCACTACAGCTCGGACTCTTGAAATGTCACGGTTCCTAATCTGAACCAAAGAGTCCAAATCCGGCAAATCGTTTTGAGAAACTGATTTTTTGAAAAAGTAGTGCCAAATATGGACTGCTTTGCCAGATACAGAGTCGCCACCTAAATATTTTATTTTGGGAAATTTAGGAAACCCTGACTCGGTGCCAAGAGGCCACGTGTCCGTCATCACCAAAGTTGCCTCGGCTCGGGAACTTGGGTACGATTGGGGAAGGTCACTTCGTGAGCACCCCCGCTCGCCCGGTCATAGACCGGCCTCTACTAACCATGATATCTAGTTTTGAAAACTTTGTGAGTCCTTAAACCGGTTATTAGCCTAGGTTACTATGTGATGCTCACAACATACAAATATAGACCGGGTCGCCCGAATTGGAACAAAACATTTCATGCTTGTCTTTGAAAATTGTTTGCTACCCGCAGGTAGGCTTGAAACATTTGATGATTTATTCCAATTTAAGTAACCCAACCTTCACCCACAGGCATTCAGGCAGTTGTATCAGATAAGCATATAGCCTCATGGTAAGCATGCTATTCATGGCAGTCACTCACACGCATGCAAGGATGTTAAAGCATAAAGCTTACCGAGTACTCCAAGCCAAAATAGGAATTTATTAGAAATCATGCATGATCCTAAATATACAGAAATGCCTAATGCAACACATGCAAAATGCAATTATAGCAGGCTCGGCTATTCTAAGATGGCGTATGGAATGTTACAACTATCATGTATTCAATTTGGAATTGAAAGTACAATGTAGTTAGTATGATGCGCCGAGCCCGGTGCATGCAATACAGATGAATGATGCAAACATGCTGTCATACTGTATGCTAATTTAAACATGTCCTAATCTAACCATCAAAAGCAGATAAATAAAAGGGAGAAAGACGTGGGGTTGGGAGACATACAACACACACACGCACACTTATTACAGTTGTGCCCTCACTCGGAGGGTCCGAATAAATATACAGTCCAAATATTACAGTCCAAAATATTACAGAATCCTAATTAATTAATGAATTAACTAAGAAAGCAAATAAAACTGGCGTGCAAGCCAGAGACTGCCTTGCTTCTGATGGATGATGCATGTCCGGATTGTCTTGCGCGGAAATCCATCGGAATGCCCCAATTAGCCTCTGTTTACACCTGTTCTTGAAATGCGTGCCAAGCCCCAAAAGGTTGCTGATTCTTCGTTTTGCTGCAACAGAGAGCAGGAAAGGGGCATAGCAATGTATTTGCACAGATATATGCATGTCTCGATCCTCGTGCCACCAATCACGCATACCGAGGCATGATGGCCGAGGAGTCGAAATGCATAACTCAATATAGGATGAATGCACATGAAACTACAGCTAAAACCTAACTCCATCATGGATAATCCGGAGTGTTGGTGACTGGGGAATTGAGACACATTTCGTCACTCGGAGTACGAAATGTACCTCGTTTCTCGTGCCCGGGCTAACTCCTATTCCGGACACGATGCAATATGCATGATATGCATGAAATGCAACTAAGATACAATCCTAACATACACAATGCTATGGAATGACATGCCTCGAAATACGTGCACATGGGCGCGCAAATCGAAAAAATGACAGAATGTAATCTAAGATACAACCTAGTATGTACTATGCTATGAAAATGGGATGTCTTGAAATGCGTGCACACGGGCACGCAAACTGAGAAAATGGCAGAAAACGATGAAAATGAGATGCCTCGAAATGCGTGCACACGGGCATGCAAACCGAGGCGATGACGGAATGCGATGAAATGACATGGAAACATGATATGGGCTTATACCAACATGAGTGAGCCTCAGCCACACTCACACAGGATGCCGGCGGATAAAAAAGAAGTGCCTCGAAATGCGTGCACACGGGCACGCAAACCGAGGCGATGGCAGAATGTGATGAAATGACATGGAAACATGATATGGGCTTATACCAACATGAGTGAGCCTCAGCCACACTCACACAGGATGCCGGTGGATAAAAAAGAAGTGCCTCGAAATGCGTGCACACGGGCACGCAAACCGAGGCGATGGCAGAATGTGATGAAATGACATGAAAACATGATATGGGCTTATACCAACATGAGTGAGCCTCAGCCACGCTCACACAGGATGCCGACGGATAAAAAAGAAGTGCCTCGAAATGCGTGCACACGGGCACGCAAACCGAGGCGATGGCAGAATGTGATGAAATGACATGGAAACATGATATGGGCTTATACCAACATGAGTGAGCCTCAGCCACACTCACATAGGATGCCGGCGGATAAAAAAGAAGTGCCTCGAAATGCGTGCACACGGGCACGCAAACCGAGGCGATGGCAGAATGTGATGAAATGACATGGAAACATGATATGGGCTTATACCAACATGAGTGAGCCTCAGCCACACTCACACAGGATGCCGGCGGATAAAAAAGAAGTGCCTCGAAATGCGTGCACACGGGCACGCAAACCGAGGCGATGGCAGAATGTGATGCAATATGACAAAATGATATGTAAGCATGCTAATGGAATTTCAGCACTAAAATATGGGGGAAACAGTCCCGAAATGAGGCGAAATGACATGAAATGTAAGTAATTGTCCCGAAACATGGATTTTGGGACCCGAAATGGCCTATAGCTATGCCAAACATGCACAATATGGACATGAAATGCAAATACAGAAGCTATAAAGTCCCAAAAAATGCACTTTCACAGTTATAAACATGGCCAAACAGCAAGCATAGGTATGGCAAAAAAAGCATGCAAGAATAGGGGCCAAAAGAGGGGTAATGAAGCAAGTGATATAAGAAAAACCCAAACTGAAAAATTTCCTTCTACAACACTGAAGAGGGACTAAAAATATGAATATTTACAATATATGGCAGCCCCAAAATCAGTATACAAACATGATAGAAATGTGATGCAAAATAAGGCTCAAAAGTGGCTATAACATGAGGTATACAAAATAATCACCAAACAGCCAAAGGCCCTTAATAAAACATGTAGAATGGACCAAAATAAACACTTTTACAGAACTGTAAAATGGCCAAAAACAAAAGCATGATAGGCTAACTAAACATGCAAGAATGGGGAATAAAAGAGGGATATAACATGAAGTGACCTATGGAGGCCCCAAACCATGAAAGGACCTAAATGAAACATGAAGTATGGACCAAAATAAGAACTTTTTCAGAACTGTAAAATGGCCAAAAACAAAAGCATGGTAGGCTGCCATTGCATGCAAGAATGGGGAAGAAAAGAGGAGTATAAAGGTAGGTACAACATGGAAGTCCCAAATGGTGTTGAGCCCTTCTTCGATGTTGAAGAGGGGCTCAAAATAAGCCTAATATCAGTTTACAACATGCTCGAAAATAAATTGTTCATGGGTCAAAAATAGCATGCAAAATTATGACATACAAGAGGATCAATGAAGCAAGTGTATCATGGAGGGCTCAAACAGGGTTGAGCCCTTAATGAAAAGTGAAGATGAGCTCAAAAGAGGGCCCTTTTCAGTTTGGGCCGGAGCTTGAAACAAAAAGCAAGTGGGGCTTACAAATAAATCAAGAAAAAGGGTCAAAATGAAGAAAAGGTTACTCACCCTTGAAGACTCAAACTTTTGTTGCTTCTTGGATGAATTTGCAGCTTCTTTGGCCTTTGAGAAACCTTCCTTGTTGCTGGAAATCAGGTGGTGGTGGTAGAGCTTGGTGGTGTAGAAGGAATGATGGTTAGGGACTTAGAGATTTTTCAAGAAATGAGGGGTATGGAGATGGAGTTGTGTATGGAGGCTTGAAGGTGAGTTTTTCTAACCCCAAAATACTACAAGGCTTGCTTGCTATATAGGCCAAAAAAGGGGTGTAAAGGTGGGGGAAAGGGAGAGTAATATTCCCCCACGAAATATCCCCCAGATAAAGATCTTTTCTGGGGGATAAAGCCTCACAGCTGTAAAGGGAACAGTGCAAGGAATACGGCCGGCCTGGTACTTTTGTTGCAGGTGGCCGGCCGGCCACACCCCCTAGCCGGCCGGCTAGGGGTCAAAAGGTTCAATGAGATTTTCTGGCCGGCCACCAATTGGTGGGGTCCTCCTATGTGTGTACAACACAACCATGTGGTTAAAAGTCCAAGAAAGTGGGTCCAAGGGGTTCAACATTAGCCCGAAAAGAGGGGGTCAAAAGGGTCAAGTTGAATTAATGGCCGGCCATGAACTTTTAGGGTCCTCTCATGTGTGTACATCACAAATATGTGGTTCAAAGTTCGAGAAAAAAGGCCCAAGGTGTTCAACATTAGCCCGGAAGTGCGAAAAACGGGCGCCGGAGGGCGTCGGAGGATGTATAACTGGTTGCTGCATCAATTGCTGGCCTCCCACCCTTCAGTGACCTCCCCGGTGATAAAACAGAGGTACCTGCCAAAAATGAACGAAAACCGTTGCAAAACGAATGCTCGGGGACCAAAACGCGCAGTTCGGGGTCCCGAAAATGGGCTGTTAAGCACCGAAAGTGGCATTCGGCCACGAAGTGGGCTTCTCAGCCCCCAGTGTCCCTCAAAAGGGAGCAAATAGGAAGTATGCCAAAAATTAGAGCAATAGGAGATGGTTAAGCGGTCCCGAACCGAGGCACACGGCCTGACGGCTCCGAAAACCGGAAACCGGACTCCGAAATGGGAAAAATGGCCTACGGCCACCAAATGTAGCCTACGGATATTGAGAGATGGTCTACGGGACCTCTCCCTCCCCTCAGGAAAAGAAACAAAGAAAATCGAGTCTGGTTCGCAAACCGAGACAAGGCACAGAAGAGGGTTCGGAAGTCCGGAGGCAGGGCTCACGGCCGCGACTCTAAAACTTCTGAACGAGCACATTATGCAACATCACCAAGCGCTCAATCGGTGACGTCTGAGTCTTAAGGTCGGTCAAAAATGGGGTGTCTACAGTTGCCCCTCTTTGACAGAACTCGGAAGTCATAAGTGACGGGAGTGAATGTCAAAGCCCAGAGACGACCCATTTTTGACAAGGCCGAAGACTTAGACAAACAGACAGGATAAACAGAGATGCGCCCGCAGGCATGCCTGCAGGCAGGGGGCAAAATGCAAATGATATGCAAGAAGCTGAACATAACTCAATGATCATGCAAATGCAGCAAGCTGTAATGAAACAAGTATTCGCAAATAGATGCAACAGTTTTAAGCAAGAGTGCAAAGCAGCAACTACATTTCATGCAGTTAAGAATGCGGAGGATTATTCAATCCCCGCCACATCTCACACGGAGAAGATACGATACCTGCGTGATTCGTCTGGTCGCACCAGCCTCAATTGAACCGTACATACAATATCGTGCCTGCAAAAGAGAGAAATTGCAACAAGTACAATATGCTACCAACATATATTTAATGTGATTCCGAAAGTTCGACACACGCAGTGCCGGCGAGTGAATGCATCGCAATGCAAAAGTGGAACATGCGTGACAACGCATGCTCAAGCATGGAGGTATGCCAATATCAAGAAATGTACATGACAAGGCAAGTATGCTCATGAGAATGCAAGATAATGCGACACGAGCATGAATCAGGGTGTTCATTTGTCATGAAACAACGAGTACGGAAACGCGCATTTCGGCGAAAGCAACTCGATCGCGGCCTCCGATCCGCTTCCCTGAAAGGTTACAACTCATTCAAAAAGGATACACTTTGATTTCGATGAATGATGATGAGACATATGTCAGAACTTGAAGCTGAAGTCCCGGCGGAGCTATTTCGCGACCGGAAGTGTACTTTTCTTGAACTTTTTCAGGTCCCGGGAACTCCGATCTTCCTCAAAATTTGCAGAGAGCTAGGTGAGCATGTGGGGAGCATGGCCGGCCGTTTATCTTCCCAAGGGGAGGTGGCCAACCGGTTTCCCATAAAGCTAATGGCTGGCCGGCCAGTTATCCAAAAAGCAGATAGCTGGCCGGCTAGAAAAAGGGGCCGGCCGGCCATATGCCAGATCCGAGGGCATTTTGGTCTTTTTCACCCCCTTCCTTCATGCTTCTTCAACCAAGACTTGAGGCCTATAAAAGGCAGCCGAGGCCTCTTCATTTCTTGCCTTCTACACCACTTTCTTTTCCAGATCTGAGTTTCATACGCGTTTTCCAACGCCCCGTGCAAATTGTTTTCGCAAAAACATTCAGTTTCAAGCACTTTGGAGCGATTAAATTCCGGCTTCGGAGCTTCTTTTCGCATTTTCGCCACTTGAGGTAAGTTTGTCTCAATATTTGGAAGATTTTCTCGGGAGTTGACTTTTGTTGACTTTTTATTTCCCGAGAGTTGACTTTTGTTGACTTTTTCCAATTTTGGCTCATTTTGCTCATTTTTGCTCCTTTTGCAGATTCTTTGAAAATGGCGGGCAATTCACCCCACGGCGGAGGTTTTCCAGGTGCCGGCGATGATTTCGATCCCATGACTCTACCCCCGAGGACCCGACCTTTTATTCCCGGGAGGTACCGTCCGCCAGCACATGTCCTCCCTCGTGCTGTCTTTCGTCATTTTACTAGCTTCGACGAGCGAGCACCCGTGGATCTGCTTCTCCGAGAGCCGGAGCACCACCTCTTTCATGAGGCCCGAGAGGTATTTACTTCATTTTCTGTATTTTTCCTAGATTTCACACCTTTGCCATGCTTGAACACGCAGTTTAGCTTATGACATAGTACTTTGCTTGCATCTTGAACATGTAATTTCAACATTCGAATTTCTGAACACTCGGCTCATTAATTAATCGCGAACGCACAGTCCACATTAGAACACACAGCTCAAACACTGATTTGTCGAACACACAGCCCGAATTCGAAAGTGAACACACAGCCCACACTTTAAATTTTCTGAACACGCAACCCAGATTAGATAGTGAACACGCAGCCCACATTTAACTGAAAGTTGAACACGCAGCCCAAACTTCAAATTTTCTGAACACGCAGCCCAGATAGATAGTGAACACGCAGCCCACAATTTTAAACTGAAAGTTGAACACGCAGCCCAAACTTCAAATTTTCTGAACACGCAGCCCAGATAGATAGTGAACACGCAGCCCACAATTTAACTGAAAGTTGAACACGCAGCCCAAATTTCAAATTTTCTGAACAGGCAGCCCAGATAGATAGTGAACACGCAGCCCACAATTTAACTGAAAGTTGAACACGCAGCCCAAATTTCAAATTTTCTGAACACGCAGCCCAGATAGATAGTGAACACGCAGCCCACAATTTAACTGAAAGTTGAACACGCAGCCCAAATTTCAAATTTTCTGAACACGTAGCCCAGATAGATAGTGAACACGCAGCCCACAATTTAACTGAAAGTTGAACACGCAGCCCAAACTTCAAATTTTCTGAACACGCAGCCCAGATTAATAGTGAACACGCAGCCCACATTTAACTGAAAGTTGAACACGCAGCCCAAACTTCAAATTTTCTGAACACGCAGCCCAGATAGATAGTGAACACGCAGCCCACAATTTTAAACTGAAAGTTGAACACGCAGCCCAACCTTCAAATTTTCTGAACACGCAGCCCAGATTAATAGTGAACACGCAGCCCACAATTTAACTGAAAGTTGAACACGCAGCCCAAACTTCAAATTTTCTGAACACGCAGCCCAGATAGATAGTGAACACGTAGCCCACAATTTAACTGAAAGTTGAACACGCAGCCCAAACTTCAAATTTTCTGAACACGCAGCCCAGATAGATAGTGAACACGCAGCCCACAATTTAACTGAAAGTTGAACACGCAGCCCAAACTTCAAATTTTCTGAACACGCAGCCCAGATAGATAGTGAACACGCAGCCCACAATTTAACTGAAAGTTGAACACGCAGCCCAAACTTCAAATTTTCTGAACACGCAGCCCAGATAGATAGTGAACACGCAGCCCACAATTTAACTGAAAGTTGAACACGCAGCCCAAATTTCAAATTTTCTGAACACGCAGCCCAGATAGGTAGTGAACACGTAGCCCACAATTTAACTGAAAGTTGAACACGCAGCCCAAACTTCAAATTTTCTGAACACGCAGCCCAGATAGATAGTGAACACGCAGCCCACAATTTAACTGAAAGTTGAACACGCAGTCCAAACTTCAAATTTTCTGAACACGCAGCCCAGATAGATAGTGAACACGCAGCCCACAATTTAACTGAAAGTTGAACACGCAGCCCAGATAGATAGTGAACACGCAGCCCACAATTTAACTGAAAGTTGAACACGCTGCCCAAACTTCAAATTTTCTGAACACGCAGCCCAGATAGATAGTGAACACGCAGCCCACAATTTAACTGAAAGTTGAACACGCAGCCCAAATTTCAAATTTTCTGAACACGCAGCCCAGATAGATAGTGAACACGCAGCCCACAATTTAACTGAAAGTTGAACACGCAGCCCAAACTTCAAATTTTCTGAACACGCAGCCCAGATAGATAGTGAACACGCAGCCCACAATTTAACTAAAAGTTGAACACGCAGCCCAAATTTCAAATTTTCTGAACACGCAGCCCAGGTAGATAGTGAACACGCAGCCCACAATTTAACTGAAAGTGCATGTAGCTTATTTCACTTCATCGGCATACAGCCCATTTCATCTCATTGGCACACAGCCCATTCATTTCATTGGCGCACAGCCCATTCATTTCATTGTTGACACAGCCCATTCATTTCATTGGCGCACAGCCCATTCATTTCATTATTGACACATGTATTCATTCTGAATGCAGGTTGGTTCCCGCAGTGTGCGGGGGTATGGTTCTACCATCGCGCGGGACTGGTATGCCGAGCTCCCGGAGGGTGTCCGAGATTTGGTAGATTTGGCAGGGTTCGGGCCCTTCTGCGTCGGGTTGTCACGTTGTCCTGCCAGGAGGACACTGATGGCGGCCTTGGTAGAGAGATGGTGGGACACCACCAACTCCTTTCATTTCTCTGCTACCGGGGACATGACCATGACCCCTTTTGACTTCGCTGTATTGACCGGCCTTGACATCGAAGGTTGGTCCATCCCCTACGATGAGGATATGGGCGAGTGGGAGGCCGCCTGGATGTATCTATTGGGGGCTCGCCCACCTGTTGACAGGGTCTTTGGGAGAGTCCGATACACTTGGTTCTCTTCCCATTTTCGGCGGGCGGAGATGGTGCCTGAGACTCCCGAGGAAACAGAGCAGTATGCCCGTGGTTTCCTTATGTTCCTCTTCGGGACTACCCTATTCGCCGACAGAGGGAACACAGTTGGGTTATATCTGCTGAGCGCTCTGGTCGACCTATCACATGTCCATCGATATGACTGGGGTGGCGCCGGCCTGGCTACCCTTTACTTTTATATGAGCGCGACCTCCCGCGGGCGGGGCGATTTACTTGGCGGCTACTGGAGAGCCTGGGAGGTACTTTTCTGTCCCCTTGATTTACATTTCTGCTTCTCATTACTTGTACATTGCACTCACAGCTGTAGACACCCCATTTTTGACCGACCTTAAGACTTAGACGTCACAGATCGAGCGCTTGGTGATGTTGCATAATGTGCTTGTTCAGAAGTTTTAGGGTCGCGGCCGTGAGCCCTGCCTCCGGACTTCCGAACCCTCTTCTGTGCCTTGTCTCGGTTTGCGAACCAGACTCGGTTTTCTCTGTTTCTTTTCCTGAGGGGAGGGAGAGGTCCTGTAGACCATCTCTCAGTGGCCGTAGGCTACATTTTGTGGCCATAGGCCATTTTGCCCATTTCGGAGTCCGGTTTCTGGTTTTCGGAACCGTCAGGCCGTGTGCCTTGGTTCGGGACCGCTTAACCATCTCCTTTTGCTCCGGTTTTTGGCATACTTCCTATTTGCTCCCTTTTGAGGGACACTGGGGTTTCGGAAACCCACTTCGTGGTCGAACGCCACTTTCGGTGCTTAACAGCCCATTTTCGGGATCCCGAACTGCGTGTTTTGGTCCCCGAGCATTCGTTTTGCAACGGTTTTCGTTCATTTTTGGCAGGTACCTCTGTTTTATCACAGGGAAGGTCACTGAAGGGTGGGAGACCAGCAATTGTTGCAGCAACCAGTTATCTCTCCTCCGGAGCCTCCCGGCGCCCGTTTTTCCAACTTCCGGGCTAATGTTGAACACCTTGGAGTTAATGTTGCCAACTTTCAACCACATATCTGTGATCTACACACATGGGAGGCCCCTAAAAGTTGGTGGCCGGCCATTAAGGTTACCTGACCCTTTTGACCCCTTTCTTCCGGGCTAATGTTGAACCCCTTGGGCCCACATTCTTGAACTTTGAACCACATATCTGTGATCTACACACATGAGAGGCCCCTAAAAGTTCATGGCCGGCCAGTAATTCAACTTGACCCTTTTGACCCCCTCTTTCCGAGCCAATGTTGAACCCCTTGGACCCACTTTCTCCAACTTTCAACCACATGGTTGTGTTGTACACACATAGGAGTACCTCCCCAGTTGCTGGCCGGCCAGAAAATATGATTGAACCTTTTGACCCCTAGCCGGCCGGCTAGGGGGTGTGGCCGGCCGGCCACCTGCAACAAAAGTGATAGGCCGGCCGTGTTCCTTGCACTGTGCACTTTACAGCTGTGGGGCAATATCCCCCAGATATTATCTGTATCCGGGGGATATTTTGTGGGGGAGTTTTGCTCTCCTTTTCCCCCACCTTTACACCCCCTTTTGGACCCTTATAACCAGCTGGTGGCCTCCTTTGTTGGGGTTAGAAAACTTCATCTTCAAGCTTCCATACTCAACTCCATCTTCATCCCTCTCAATTCTTCAAAAAACCCTAAGTCCTTAACCATCATTCCTTCTACACCACCAAGCTCTACCACCACCATCTCATTTCCAGCAACAAGGAAGGATTCTTGAAGGCCAAAGCAGCTGCAAATTCATCCAAGAAGCAACAAAAGTTTGAGTCTTCAAGGGTAAGTGATACTTTTACCCTTTTGACCCTTTTTCTTGATCTATTTCTAAGCCCCACTTGCTTTTTGTTTCAAGCTCCGGCCCTAACAGAAAAGGGCCCTATTTTGATCTCATCTTCACCTTTCATTAAGGGCTCAACCCTGTTTGAGCCCTCCATGACACACTTGCTTCATTGATCCTCTTGTATGTCACAATCTTGCATGCTATTTTTGACCCATGAGAAATTTATTTTCGAGCATGTGGTAAACTGATATTAGGCTTATTTTGAGCCCCTCTTCAACATTGAAGAAGGGCTCAACATCATTTGGGGTTTCCATGTTATACCTACCTTTATACTCCGCTTTTCTTCCCCATTCTTGCATGCAATGGCAGCCTACCATGCTTTTGTTTTTGGCCATTTTACAGTTCTGGAAAAGTTCTTATTTTGGTCCATACTTCATGTTTCATTTAGGTTCTTTCATGGGTTGGGGCTTCCATAGGTCACTTCATGTTATATCCCTCTTTTATTCCCCATTCTTGCATGTTTAGTTAGCCTACCATGATTTTGTTTTTGGCCATTTTACAGTTCTGGAAAAGTGCTTATTTTGGTCCATTCTACATATTTTATTAAGGGTCTTTGGCTGTTTGGTGATTGTTTTGCATACCTCATGTTATAGCCACTTTTGAGCCTAATTTTGCATCACATTTCTATCATGTTTGTATACTGATTTTGAGGCTTCCATATACTGTAAATATTCATATTTTTGGTCCCTCTTCAGTGTTGTAGAAGGAAATTTTTCAGTTTGAGTTTTTCTTATATCACTTGCTCCATTACCCCTCTTTTGGCCCCTATTCTTGCATGCTATTTTTTCCATACCTATGCTTGCTGTTTGGCCATGTTTATAACTGTGAAAGTACCTTTTTTGGGACTGTCTAGCTTCTGTCTTTGCATTGCATGTCCATATTGTGCATGTTTGGCATAGCTATAGGTCATTTCAGGTGCCTAAATTCGCATTTCGGGACAATTCCTTGCATTTCATGTCATTTCGCCTCATTTCGGGACTGTTTTCCCCCATATTTTACTGCTGAAATTCCATTAGAATGATTGCATGCTATTTCCATGTCATTTCATCACATTCTATCATTGCCTCGGTTTGCGTGCCCGTGTGCACGCATTTCGAGGCACCTCATTTTCATCCGCCGGCATCCTATGTGAGTGTGGCTGAGGCTCACTCATGTTGGTATAAGCCCATTTGTCATTTCCATGTCATTTCATCATATTTTGTCATTGCCTCGGTTTGCGTGCCCGTGTGCACGCATTTCGAGGCACTTCATTTTTATTCGCCGGCATCCCATGTGAGTGTGGCTGAGGCTCACTCATGTTGATATAAGCCCATTTGTTGTTTTCATGTCATTACATCGCATTCTGTCACCGCCTCGGTTTGCGTGCCCGTGTGCACGCATTTCGAGGCACCTCATTTTCATCCGCCGGCATCCCATGTGAGTGTGGCTGAGGCTCACTCATGTTGGTATAAGTCCATATCATGTTTTCATGTCATTACATCGCATTCTGTCACCGCCTCGGTTTACGTGCCCGTGTGCATGCATTTCGAGGCACCTCATTTTCATCCGCCGGCATCCTATGTGAGTGTGGCTGAGGCTCACTCATGTTGGTATAAGCCCATTTATCATGTTTCCGTATCATTTCATCACATTCCGTCATTGCCTCGGTTTGCGTGCCCGTGTGCACGCATTTCGAGACACATATCATCGCCTCGGTTTGCGTGCCCGTGTGCACGCATTTCGAGACACCTCATTTTCGCATCATTCTGCCATTACCTCGGTTTGCGTGCCCGCATGTACGCATTTCGAGACATCTCATTCTCATAGCATTGTGTATGTTAGGATTGTATATTAGTTGCATTTCATGCATATCATGCATATTGCATCGTGTCCGGAATAGGAGTTAGCCCGGGCACGGGAAACGAGGTACATTTCGTACTCCGAGTGACGAAATGTGTCTCAATTCCCCAGTCACCGACACTCCGGATTATCCATGATGGAGTTAGGTTTTAGCTGTAGTTTCATGTGCATTCATCCTATATTGAGTTGTGCATTTCGACTCCTCGACCATCATGCCTCGGTATGCGTGATTGGTGGCACGAGGATTGAGACATGCATATATCTGTGCAAATACATTGCTATGCCCCTTTCCTGCTCTCTGTTGCAGCAAAACCAGGAATCAACAACCTTTTGGGACTTGGCACGCATTTCAAGAACAGGTGTAAACAGAGGCTAATTGGGGCATTCCGGTGGATTTCCGCGCAAGACAATCCGGACATGCGTCATCCATCAGAAGCAAGGCAGTCCCTGGCTTGCACGCCAGTTTTATTTGCTTTCTTAGTTAATTCATTAATTAATTAGGATTTTGTAATATTTTGGACTGTAATATTCTTTTATTCGGGACTGTAATATTTGGACTGTATTATTTATTCGGACCCTCCGAGTGAGGGCGCAACTGTAATAAGTGTGCGTGTGTGTGATGTATGTCTTCCAACCCCACGTCTTTCTCCCTTTTATTTATCCGCTTATGATGGTTAGATTAGGGCATATTTCAATTAGCATACAGTATGATAGCATGTTTGCATTCATTCATCTGTTTTGCACGCACCGGGCTCGACGCATCATACTAACTGCCTCGCACTTTCAATTCCAAGTTGAATACATGGTAGTTGTAGCATTTCATATACCATCTTAGAACAGCCGAGCCTGCTATAGTTGCATTTTGCATGTGTTGCATTAGACATTTCTGTATACTTAGGATTCATGCATGATTTCTAATGAAGTTTCTATTTTGGATTGGAATACTCGGTAAGCTTTATGTTTTAGCATCCTTGCATGAGTGTGAGTGACTGCCATGAAAAGCATGCTTACCATGAGGCTATGTGCTTATCTGATATAACTGCTTGAATGCCTGTGGGTGAAGGTTGGGTTATCTGAATTGGAGTAAAACATCAAATGTTTCAAAGCTTACCTGCGGGTAGCAAACCATTTTCAAAAACAAGCATGAAATGTTTTGTTCCAATTCGGGCGACCCAGTCTATATTTGTATGCTGTGAGCATCACATAGTAAACTAGGCTAAATAAACCGGAATAAGAACTCACAATGTTTTCAAAAATTGATATCATGGTTAGTAGAGGCCGGTCTATGACCGGGCGAGTGGGGGTGCTCACGAAGTGACCTTCCCCAATCGTACCCAAGTTCCCGAGCCGAGGCAACTTTGGTGATGACGGACACGTGGCCTTTGGCACCGAGTCAGGGTTTCCTAAATTTCCCATTAAAAAATATTTAGGTGGCGACTCTGTATCTGGCAAAGCAGTCCATGTTTGGCACTACTTTTTCAAAAATCAGTTTCTCAAAACGATTTGCCGGATTTGGACTCTTTGGTTCAGATTAGGAACCGTGACATTTTAAGAGTCCGAGCTGTAGTGACCCCAAATGAACAGAACGGGACTAACCCTCCCGGGGCGTTCGGGGACGTCTACAACAGCGCACTTTTACAGTCTGTATTTTGCCCTCAGCATTTCGTACTTACATTCTGCATTGCTTTTCTCAGTTATGGGTCTATGTATACTTCCCATCATTAGCCCCAGAGTTGGAGGTGGCGGGGATTCTCATGACCCCATATTCATTGGTGTTCGAGGGCCCGCACCGGCCGAGACCTCGAGAGACCCTCCTTAACCTGCGACAGTACTTCGACACTGTGCGACATTCAGAGGTACCTCAGAACTTTCAGTTCCTTTCATTTTCATCTTTGATTTGCCCTGTATATTCTTGATTTCTGATTGGTTTATGCATTTATCATCCGCAGATCACATGGCAGCCCTGGGTGTCCCTGGGTGATGGCCTCCGACTTCAGTATACCGGAGCGTCGGACATCTCCCAGTATAGGGTCCTGCTTGAAGGGCCGGTTGGCAGGGTATGGTTCCTGGGGAAACGCTTTCTGCGCCAGGTATGGGGGTATCTCTCTCAGGATCCTCCCGCAGTACCTCCAGCCAGTATGCGGACTGCTGACAGGCTCTCTTACTCGGAGGTAGTCGGCGCCCTGTTGGGCAGTGATGCTTTATTATATGTTGAGGAGGGGGACTACGCCACTTACCGTCACATATATTTGATGCCTCCATTGACGGGAGCTCATATCCCGATGATGAGGCCTGCCGGTATGTCATCTTCGGGCCAGGCTCGGGCTCGGGCTGCAGACGCCCCTTCTACTAGCAGGGCCGGTACATCTAGAGGTGGGAGTAGACCGGTTCCTCCGGTTCCGTTGACTCATCCTCATCCCGGATGGCCAGATATGCCTACTGAGTTGATGGCGTGGCAGTATGGGGCTAGCTTTCCGACTCCGATTCCACTAGAGCCTCCGATGCCCAGTGATCGATACGCCATTGATCCGGACTCACCGCCGGTATGCTCCACTTTTTTCATTCATCATTCAGATGTTTAGACACTCTTCTGTTCACTGATGATTATGAGCTCATTTTTGCAGCCATCGCGAGGGTACATGGAGGAGGTGGTTGGACTGGTGGCCACACTCGAAGGCATGGTCCTGCGTAGGGAGGCACAGTTGTCTGTCGCGGGCATTCAGGTACCCTTCAGTTTTCTGGCATTTATCATACTTCTGATGACATGCTGATTTCTACTGCATCAATAGACTATTTGTGTAGAGCACATCTGACACACACCCCACTTGTACACTGTATTTACATGCACCCACTTCATGTAGCCTTTGCTTGTATCTGCATCTGATGTATATATTTGGACTGATGCATTTGAATTGAACTTTTTGTTTTCAGATGCCTTCATGGTCCGGTCAGCCACAGGCCAGGCCACCCGGGCCTCCTTGGGGAGCTGGGCCATCTGGGCCTTTTCAGGGGGCGGGGCCATCTCGGCCTTCCCGAGGATCCGGGTCATCTAGACCTTTTCGAGGAGCTCGAGGAGGGCCTGTCCGCAGACGCAGGGCTCACGTTGTGGAGGTGGAGCCTGATGAGGAGGAGGAGGATGCTGAGGAGGAGGAGGAGGCTACCGACCGTCAGTCAGAGACATCTGCTGAGGAGGGGGGCTCCGGTTTTGGCTCGGGGAATAGAGGCGAGGCTGAGGGGGATCCTGAGGATGACAGCTCCGACTCAGATGATGATGATGGTGCGGAGATTGTCCCGCAGAAGAGGATGAGGAGTGCTTCCCGTTCCCGTTCCCGAGGACTCTGATGTTGCTATTTCCTGCTTTATTTTTCTTTTTGCTAGTAGTTTGTAGCACTTTGCACATTGTTAGGCAGTTTTATTTTTTGTAAAACTTGTACCTTTATTTGTTGTAAAGCATGATGAAATGAAATAGCTTTCGAAAAAGTGTTTGTATTTTAAACTTTTAGCATCGTATCGCATCATTTATTTCGCACAAAAATGAAATTGAATGGGAATGTGCATTGTGTAATCACCAAGTCAGGTAGTGAACCGATGCAACAAACTAAGCAACTCAACCTACTAAGATATAACAGGACCTTAGGAAGTTTACAACTCGATAAGCAAAATGCAACAATGTTGACAACGCAAATAAATAAGACTTTAACAAAAATTGCTTAAACAGAGAGCAATGACTCAAAAACACAAAACACGTCCGCTCGACAAACAACTCGATAAGCAAAACAACAACTCGATAAACAAAACTCAACAACAACAAAGTGTACTTCTGACAATCTGGGCACCGGAACGCATCCGAAACGGAGGGAGATGAAGGCCTCTGACTCTCCCGTTGCATGGAAATGCTTGGAACTCTCCCTCGAAGGGTAAAACAGGGCCAAAGAGATACACTGCAGCATTGTCGGCCATTCCTGGGAGCTGGCCGGCCATTTTTGTGGAGAGAGACAGCTGGCCAGCCATTTCTGCAAAAAGTAAATGGCTGGCCAGCCAGAAAAGGTGGCCGGCCGGCCAGCTATTCCTGCAGCCTCCAGATTTTTGACACGTGTCCCCGTGAATAGTGTTTTTCCTTCTATAAAAGCCTCAACTTCGGGAACATTCATTTCATCTTAGTTTTAGGCAAAGATGGAGGCGTTTCTCGTAGAAAATATCACATCTTGGATCTCTTCTCTAGATGGCTCGGAAAAGTTGAATTTTCGGGGTTTCGGCTTGAATGCACTATTTACGCTGAGCCGTACTCCGCTACAGCTTCCTTTTCTCCATGCCGCGGCAAGGTTCTGGAATCCAGTGACACATGTTTTTAGCTTTGGCGGCCAAGAGATGTGTCCCACTTTCGAAGATTTTCAGGTTTTGATGGAGTCTGAATGCTCTGAAGTGATCTTGCCCCAGCTCCGTTTTGGCCACGCTCAGGTTTTAGGGCGGATGTGTGGGCTCACGGCGCATGATGCTCGATCTTTAATCTGCAGTGGGGAGCTGGACATCCTCGGCTTGATCCACCGTTTTTCCGACGCCGGTGACCGTAGCAACCATTATTGGCAGGGTTTCCGGCAACACGCCCTCTGCTTATGTTTGTTGTCTCACTTTCTGCTTTCCTCGGGCTTCGGCGGGGCTAGCATTCGCCTGATTGAAGTCGCCCAAGGTTTGAGAGAAGGAAAGAGCTGTATTGCCATGACCTTGGCCGAGACACTAATGGGCTTAGATTCTGTCTATCGCCGGGAGGCGACTAGGTTTGCCAGGAGTCCACTGCTGTTGCAGGTAATGTTTCCCACCCAACCTTACATATATATTTGCTCACATCACTCGACCCTCAGGCTCGGTTTTTCTCACAAAACCCTTGTCTCACTTTTCTCTCATCGTACATCTCTCTGTTCTTTATTCTCTCATTTTCCATCCCTCCCCTAGGTATGGTTAATGGACAAGTTGCAGGTTGTGGACTCTTGCCCGGCCTATTCAGCTCGAGGCTACTTCTTTCGGCAGCGCCTAGTCAATGCTCTTGACGAAAGGTGGTGGTTCGATTGGATGTGCAATTTGTCCGCAGACGGCATTGCTTGGCATTGTCCTTGGCTCAACCTCCCGGCAATGAGCTATAGTATGTCCCGGCTGATTGGGATCCAATTGATTGGTCTAACCCACTGCGTATTCTATTTTCCGTTCCGGTTCCTGCGTCAGTTTGGTCATGATCAGACCTGCCCACCGGAGGGGATTGAGTACCCAGCCACTTTTCCGGTCCGGGGTGTACAACTTGCCCAATATGCCACGGCATGGAGGACTAGAGAGCTCCTGGCCCCTGCTTCAACTTTCAGTTGCACTTTGTCCGATGAGTGCATGGATTGGCTCAATGAGGAGGCACAAGTTGGGCCTAGCTTGGCATCAGATGCTCCGTCCAGCTCTGGGAGGGGACGCAGAGATACTTGATTCAACTATGCCCCAAATTTATTGCTTATTTAGCATTTTCAAGTTTTCTTTATGAATGTACTAAAAAAGTAACCTCGATTGTATGCAAGAGCAGGAGAACTCTATTTTGAAATCAATGAAATTGAAAGTTGTGGTACTGAAAATTTTCCGCTTTTGGGTCCAAAAATGGTCTTAGTCGTAAAAAGATTAATTTGAACAAAGTCAACTTTTATTAAAACTTTTCAAAACTATTTTCGATGTGGATCAGAACTGGACACGCCGAAAATCTGTCACTGAGATGCACAACCCCAGATCCCTGCAACTGGAAAGTTGCCCCTAGTCTGAAGAACAATGCGGCACTTCACAGCAACGGAAAGTTGCCCCTAGTCTGAGTAACTTTGCACCGTCGCGGCAACGGAAAGTTGCCCCTAGTTTGAACAGCACTATACCGGAGATCACGATAAATGCTGATGGACAAAGATGACTGAGATGATCAGAATGGATAGAGTTGATCGGGGAAAAGTTTATGGCTGAACTTCAAGGTGAAGTTGCCTACGTATCCCAAAGATGGGAATCAAGCCTTACGTAGTTCAGGCTGAGGTTCACTCGAGTATTTTCACTCTCCTTTTGCGCTCTAACTTTTGCCAAGGCCGCCCTTTGCGGGTTTTCAACCTTGCGAGCTCAGTTTTTATATTTTCTAATTTTTTGTGCTCTGACTTTTGCTTAGGTCGCCCTTTCGGGTTTTCGGCCTAGCGAGCCTCTCAAGGATAGTATTTCTTCAACTTGTCCATATTGATCGGTTGTGAGAACTCCAAGCCATCTAGATCCATCAGAACCACAGCTCCACCTGACCAGATAGCTTTGATGATGTAAGGACCAGTCCAATTGGGTTTGAACTTGCCCCTTGGGTCGTGGATGGGAGCTCGGTTGTCTTTGAGCACCAAATCTCCTTCTTTCAGATTCCTGGACTTAACCTTCTTGTTGAAAGCCCGGGCAATTCTGTGTTGATAGCCTTGGATGTGGTACAGTGCTTTCAGTCTTCTTTCATCAAAGAGCATGAGTTCTTCGAATCTGCTTTGCTGCCAATCTGCTTCGGCTATCTGGCATTCAACCAATATTCGTAACGACGGAACCTCAATCTCAATGGGTAGAACAGCCTCCATTCCATAGACCAATGAATATGGAGTTGCTCCAGTAGAAGTTCTGATTGAAGTCCTGTAGCCCCACAGAGCAAATGACAGCTTGTCTGGCCAATCCCGATAGGTTCCCACCATCTTCTGCAGTATATGCTTAATATTCTTGTTGGCGGCCTCAACCGCTCCGTTGGTCTGCGGCCGATATGTAGATGACTTATGAAAAGCCACATTGTATTTCTCCAACAAGTCTATTACTTCTTTCTTGAAATGGGAACCATTATCTGAAATTATTTCGTTTGGCACCCCGTAGCGACAGATGATGTTGTTCCTGATGAACTTTGCGACGTGCGACGCCTTCAACACCGCGTATGATTGGGCCTCGACCCACTTTGTGAAATAATCTATCGCTACTAGGATAAACTCATGCCCGTTTGACCCTTTCGGGGTAACAGCTCCGATCACATCAATTCCCCAGACTGAAAAAGGCCATGGAGAAGTCATGTTGTACAGTTTTGACGGCGGGATGTTCATGCGATTTGCATGGATTTGACACTTGTGGCATCGCCGAACAAAACTAATACAATCCTCCTCCATGGTTGACCAGTAGTAGCTCTGTCTGAGGCCCATGGATGGCTTCCATCAGGCGTTTTGACTCTTCAGCTTCTACACAGAGCTTATGCATTCCCAGATGACCCCTTTTGTACAGCTTTCCCCCGCAGATAACGAACTGAGCAGCCATTCTTCTGACAGCCCTCTTATCTTTGGCATTTGCCCCTAGTGGATATGTCTCCTTTTCCAAGAAGTTCCAGATGTCGTAATACCAGGGGTTGCCGTCTTGAACCTCATCTATGGTGGAAATCGACTCGTATGCTGGCGCAAACTTCTGATCAATAATGACTGGACGCATCCGGACTCCGGACGGGATGTCTATCATAGAAGATAGAGTTGCTAATGAATCTACAAACCTGTTGTTCTCTCTTACGAGGTGGGTGAAATTTAGCTTCTCAAACCGAGGAATTAGCAGATCCAAGGTTTGGTGGTAAATTATCATCCTTTCCTCCTTGACTTTCCAATCTCCTTTTGCTTGAGACACAACAAGGTTCGAGTCCCCAATGACGTCCACTCGTCTTGCCCCTAGTTCCAGGGCTGCTTCCAGGCCAGCAATACATGCCTCATACTCTGCTTCATTGTTGGAAACTTTGAACCGGAGCTTGAATGCTAAAGGGATACGAGAATCGTCAGGCGCTATCAACAACACCCCTATCCCATACCCATACTGGTTTGACGCTCCGTCAAAGTACATCGTCCAAGTTTCATCTTCGACGTGCAGAATGGCTTCATCTGGGAATAGATACTCAACCGCTTCATCCCCCTCAACCGGGTGGTCGGCAAGGAACTCCGCTACCGCTCTCCCTTTTACTGACTTGCGCGTTACATACTTCAAATCAAATTCGGAAAGCAACAGCAGCCAACGAGCTAGCCTGCCCGTAAGTGCTGGTTTCTCGAAAAGATATTTGATGGGATCCAAACGCGAAACCAACATTACAGAGTGGGCTAACAGGTAGTGCCGCAGCTTCCTGGTTGCCCATACCAAGGCCAAACAAGCCTTCTCCAGTGGTGTATAGCGGGTCTCGTAATCCAGCATCTTTTTGCTCAGATAGTAGATGACTCTTTCCAATTTGTCTTCTGACTCCTGCGCAAGCATGCAGCCCATGGTAGTCTCAGTTACCGAAAGATACAATATCAACGGTCTCCCCGGCTCTGGTGGTGACAACACGGGTGGGTTCTGTAGATACTCTTTGATCTGCTCAAAAGCTGCTTGACATCGGCCGTCCCACTGGAATTTCTTTCCTTTCTTCAGGAGACCAAAAAGTGGTTCACAAGTCAAGGTTAATTTAGAAATAAACCGTCTTATGAATTGCACTTTACCCAGAAAGCCTCGCACCTCCTTTTCAGTCCTTGGTGGTGGCATTTCTAAGATGGCCTTGATTTTGGAAGGGTCGACCTCGATGCCCCTTTGTGTGATCAGAAACCCTAGCATCTTCCCTGCTGTAACACCAAACGTGCATTTCTGGGGATTCAGTCGCAGCCGAAACTCTTTGATCCTTTGAAAGAATTTTTGTAAGGCGGTGTAGTGGCCCTCTCTATCTTTGGACTTGACAATCATGTCGTCCACGTACACCTCGACCTCTTTATGGATCATATCATGCAATATTGTAGTTGCTGCCCGTTGATACGTAGCTCCAGCATTTTTCAACCCGAATGGCATCACTCTATAACAATATGTCCCCCACGGGGTAGTGAACGCAGTCTTCTCCCGGTCTTCTGGTGCCATTACTATCTGGTTATAGCCTGAGAAACCATCCATAAATGAAAGCAAGGCGTGTCCTGCCGTGAAATCCACCAATTCATCGATGTGCGGCAAGGGGAAGTCGTCCTTCGGACTGGCCCTGTTCAAATCTCTGAAGTCTACACAGACCCGAATTCTGCCATCCTTCTTTGGCACCGGAACAATATTGGCCAACCAAGTTGGGTATTCAGATACCAGCAGGAACCCTGCGTCAATTTGCTTGGTGACCTCTTCCTTAATTTTGAGGGCCCAGTCCGGGCGAATCCTTCTGAGTTTCTGTTTGACAGGGCGGGCCTCGGGATCAAGAGGGATCCGGTGCTGTACAATCTCAGGATCGATTCCAGGCATGTCTTCGTAGGACCACGCGAAAACATCTTTGAAATCTTTTAATAAAGCGACTAAGCGCTCGCGCTCCTCTGAAGACAACGTGGACCCGATCTGGACCAGCCGCGGGTCCTTCTCAGTACCAACATTCACAGTAGTGATTTCATCCATTAAAGGTTTAACAAATCTTTCCTGCTCTTGATCAATTAATCGTTGCAAAACTGGGGGAATTTCTTCCTCGCTGTTTTCATCAAAATTTTGAAAATCCTGATTTAAGCAATAAATCAAAGGCACAGAAAAATACTCAGAAACCACATCCACATCATTCTCGTTAAATATTTCCAAGCCGTCGGATTCCTCTGTTACAACAGACTCAAAAGAAAATGAAAATGACGACCTAGACAGGACTGTGGCATCCGGGTTATCACTCCCAGGAATACCGGACTCAGACTCAGTCGAGCTGGAATCTGATTCCGACGTACAAGATTCAGTAGAATCAGATTCCAGCTCACTACCTGACCCGGAACTGCTAGATAAAAAGCCTTCTTCATATTGCCAGATGAGAGAAGGTGCGATAGATGCATCCAAGATCGGCGCTGGAAAGCCCGCAGCTATTTCATCTCCAATCACAGAAACCGAAGAGTTATCCCCCAAGCACTCTTGGCCGATCAGAGGATCTGATAGTAGACTCGCCAGTGCTACCCCCATTTCAAGCTCTGTGCTCTCAGGATCCACTGTTTCACATTGCTCAACCTCAGTTGGTGGGTCTGTCTGCGCTTCGGCAACGTCATCCCCAGATAATTGTATGTCGAAGAAGATTTCAAAACCAGGTACGCGCTTCCCCTCCGCGTTTTGCCATGGCTCAGGGAAGCCGCAGAATGGAAAATCTTCCCCCTCCCGGACGAAGCGTCCGTTTAGGGTACCCCAGATGGGCCTATGCATTAACTCAAATGGCTTCCCGGCCTTCTTTGCTCTGGCCCTTCCGGCCATTTCTTTTCCTTTCCTCACCCAATCCTCCTTGGTGGGCAGATAACCCAGTCTAAAGGCGTGAGGGTTGTGTGGTACTTCGGCCAACACTGAGACGCCCTTCCGGCCGCTTCTCCCTAATCCCATCCCGGGGGTATGTTTTAGCTTGTTCATGAGGTAGATAGATTGTGCACTAACGTACATGCCCTCATTCGCAGCCATGACATTCTGCACCACTTGAGCCTCGGCCAAAGTGAACCCCGATAAAAACACATCCTCCGTGCCGTGCTCGATCTCCAAGACAGGTGTAGACACTTCCGGCGGCGGATGGATTGATGAATTCCCAAAAACGATCGCTACCCCTTTCCCATGAGGGTACTTTAGCATCTGATGTAGAGTGGAAGAGACTGCTTTGACCTGGTGCAACCACGGTCGCCCCAAAAGTAGGTTAAAGGTTGCGGGAACGTCCAAGATATGAAATTCGATGTTGTGTTGTCCTGGACCAACCTTGGTTTGAATTTTAACAGTCCCCATCACTTCTCTGCTGGTATTGTCGTATGCTCTGATCACTTGGGTAGTTGGGACGAAGTCCGCGGGTTTTAACCCGATTGCATATGTCGTTCTGGTCGGGCAGACATTAATCGCAGACCCGGTATCAACAAGTACCACCGGTATCCACTTATCTCTACATTCTACAGAGATATAGAGAGGTTTGTTATGACTTGTGCCCTCAGGCGGTAGTTTCTTGTCCGAAAAGGTTAATGCCGGGGAACCTCCTCCCGGAAAAACCAGCCCAACCAGCTGTTCAGACGTGGTGTCTATGGAGAGTTTGGACTTGTCCATAGCAGATAGGACAGCTTCTCTGTGTACTCGTGATGCCATTAGCAGTCCCCAGATGGAGATGTCTGCTTGTATCTTTTTTAACTGTTTCAGCACAGCCTCATCTTCAATCTGCTTCTCCTTCTGTGTCTCCGCTTCTCTATCCTTTCCGGATGCCTCGGGTTGGTCCAGGTGTGGGGGCTTGAAGTAACGCCCACTTCTTGTCATATGGTCAACCTCATCGAGGTACCAAGTATCATCCGGCTGGCCACTTCCCCAGTCTTCATCGGTGTGGGCAAGACACAGGTCGTCATCTTCCCACCACATTCCGCTGGCAGCCAACAGACACCTGTCTGGCTCCGGTTTAGTTGCACTCTCAATATTCCCTGTCCATATGCTCGCAGCATTCTCCATTTTCGCGCACGCAGCACTTTCGGTCCCCTTAGGGCCTTTAGCTTTTCTAATTCTCTCAGCCTCCTCAAACTTTCCTTGTTCCAGCTGCGTCAGTACAGCTGTTTGTTCAACAGTTCCCACATCCATAATGTCCATATCCTGAGCGGAATTCTTAACACCGGCGCTCTCCGGCGGTACAACTTGACTTTCGGCCGTTCCGGCCACAACTGATATTTCTGCCCCTGCCGGGCTCTATTCTGATTGGGCTTCCCCCACTGCATCCGGTTGATCTTCGAGCCATCCGGTGGCCTCCTCTGATCCCTCATAATTGTACCAATTGATTGACGCCTCCCCCAGTTCCTGGTCATCAAGAAGTTGCAGGTTGGCAAAGTCCTCCCCTGCGGCTGTCAAATCATCTGCCCATAGCCCAGATCCATCCCCCCGGATCATGCATAGTTCTCCTGTCTCTGGCAATTCTACGCTTAGCCCAATTCGGCTCGTTGATAGGATATACTTGCTTGGATCATAGGCTCCCCCAGCAAAATTCTGTCCAGTCCCAGATTCAACAATCTCATTTTCTCCCAAAATCTGCCCTGCCCCGTCTTCGACGGTCACCACCATTGGTTCTGGTTGGGTTTTGGAGATGTCCACCATGCACAAGAAATCAGTGCAATCGGGGAGGAGCACCTCCGGCTTGGGTAGGTGGGTGGGCGTAATGTAGATGCTAGGATCGTAAGATACAACCCCAGTCTGGATAAAATTAATTCTTTTGGGAGGAGGAGCTTGGTTATGTAGTGGGAGAGGGTTGGTTGTGACATTGGGTTTATCAGGAGGTGCGATCACCTGTTTGTCAATAAGATCTTGGATCTCATGACGCAATCTGTAACAATGGTCGGTGTCATGACCGTGTTGTTGGTGATACGCACAGTACTTTGACGGGTCATAAGAGGGGGGGAGTGGATTCGGTAATGGCTTTGGTTCTAGGGGTTTTAAATGATTTTTTCTGATCAATATTCCCAGAACTTTGGTCAGAGGCATATATAGTGAGGTAAAGGTTCTTTGGCCTCGCGGTTGGAATCTGTTGTTTTGTGTGTTGCTTCCGGACGCGCCGGAGAAGGGTGTGGCGGTCATGGGCCTTGGAAGGAGAGGGGGAGTGGTGGTGACCATACTAACTTCCGAGGCCCTCGTATTTGCAGCGCCACTCGGGCCCGCATTGTTGTTACGGTTAAAGGTCCTCCTCGGTTGTTCCCTGTCATGGTCAAACAGACATTGTTTCATTGCATCTTCGATTTGCACCCCCATATCATGTAAATCTGCGAAAGTAGGGAAGGGGACTACAATCATTCTCTGCATCAGTTTTGGGTGGAGATTGCGCACAATCATCCGGATTTGATCTTTGTCTGTGGGCCTTAAAGTCATCATTGACGCCTTTGCCCTCCATCGGATCACAAAGTCCGAGAAAGATTCCTTGGGCTCTTGCCTTGTCGTTTCAAGATCACGGGTTGTGATCTCGATCTGAGTGTTGTACGAATATTGCGCGACAAAGGCCTCAGCCATTTCATCCCAATTCTTTTTCACTTCATCTTGTAATCTTGCGTACCAATGGGAGGCCACACCCGACAGGGTCCGGCCGAATAATGAGAGCTTCTGTGGTCGTGTTAGGCCCATTGGCCGCAAGACGTCTGCGAACAGTCGGATATGGACCATGGGGTCGCCGGACCCATCAAAACGGTCGATTTGTGGCATTTTGAACCTATCGGGGAGTGTTACGGCCTCCTCGGTATATCCATCTTCGATATCCGGCATAGCCTTGACCCCTTGGGATTTCTTGAAGAGCTTCTCCAGTTTGCTCAATTTCAGAGCTGTATGATCAACCTCGACCTCGAATGGAGAGTCCGGGTGATTGGATGTATGGACCTTGGACAGTTGTGGTGGAAGCGGGGGCGGAGCTGGCCCCGTTGGAAGACTCGTGTCCTCTTGTAAAATTTGGACATGCGGCAGGGTATTCTGGGCATTTGGTGGGGCGTTCTGAACAGTAGGTGCCTGCTCAGGTAACGGAGCCCCTGCCGGAGGAGGGATTTGGTGTGAAGCAGATGCCGCGTTCTGCTGTTGCAATCTGGTGATTAGTTCGGCCTGTTGGGCCATGATCGCGGCCTGCTGTTTGGAGAACTCCGTTTGACGGGTGGCATCATCATGCATCTGTCTCATGCTTTCCTGCATCTGGCGCATTAGAGCCTCCATCCCTGATGTATTCTGCTGATCCATCTGTCTAACTGGTATGTCTATTTCTGCAGCAGTAATTGAGACCTCAGTCCTATAGTCCTCTGATGAAGTAACCCACTGTTCTGACAACCTCTGTTCTGACACACTGCGCCTTTTCGGCTTCCTTCTGGTAACAGGGGGTAGAGAATGGAACACCGGCTGTCCATCGATTAGATCCTCAGATCGATGGAGTCGACGACCTCGTGTCCAAAGTGCTTGGGGAATGCCTGCTGGGTTGGAAGCAATTGTGCTAAAACTGACCTAGCAAAAGATAAATAAAGCGAAAAGGAAATAAATAAACAGATAAACGGACAGCATAACAGCTTAAAATAAAATGCATGACACACAGCCGGGCATAATCAACACACAGTCAATAAGCTGAATACACACTGTCCTCAAACACTGATTATTATCCTTGTATCACTGTCCCCTAAAACAGAATCTGATACCCGCAGATAGTTGATTCTCAAATACTGGCTGATGCCCGCAGGCCTGATACCCATAATACTGAACTGATGCCCGCAGGCCTGATACTGACAATACCGAACTGATGCCCGCAGGCTTGATATTCAAACTCATATACTGATCTGATGCCCGCAGGCTTGATACTGTCAATACTGAACTGATGCCCGCAGGCTTGATACCCAAACTCATATACTGATACATGCATTCCTGTAGAGACGCACTCTAAAGCACATAACAGATAAGTGAGAGCCAAAACACCCCTATGTTGGGGTAGGGTTTCCCTGTCCTATTGTGCCAGGAGCTAGGGTTTCATTACGCACGCAGCGGTTTCAAACAACCTATAAACGGGTAAGCAACCTGTCCTAATTTGGAATGGTCACTATGGATCCGAATATGCACTAGGTCGAATGGTCGAAGAGGGTGCCCCGGTAAAACCGGGGTTTGTGTTCCCATACTGGCAGAGCCCACAACCGGTCAGCCTTATGGTCATGCCTTGACAAGACAAGCCTCCGGCAAACCGTTCAGGAATAGCAGATGGCAAACACGGTGTCCTAGGCGCACCAATGCAAATGCAATGCAAAGAAACTCACAAGTGTAGTAAAAAAAAAAACAGATATCACGAGTTCGAGTCAAGTTCTCTAAATCCCCAGCGGAGTCGCCAGAAACTGTAGACGTCCCCGAACGCCCCGGGAGGGTTAGCTCCCGTTCTGTTCATTTGGGGTCACTACAGCTCGGACTCTTGAAATGTCACGGTTCCTAATCTGAACCAAAGAGTCCAAATCCGGCAAATCGTTTTGAGAAACTGATTTTTTGAAAAAGTAGTGCCAAATATGGACTGCTTTGCCAGATACAGAGTCGCCACCTAAATATTTTATTTTGGGAAATTTAGGAAACCCTGACTCGGTGCCAAGAGGCCACGTGTCCGTCATCACCAAAGTTGCCTCGGCTCGGGAACTTGGGTACGATTGGGGAAGGTCACTTCGTGAGCACCCCCGCTCGCCCGGTCATAGACCGGCCTCTACTAACCATGATATCTAGTTTTGAAAACTTTGTGAGTCCTTAAACCGGTTATTAGCCTAGGTTACTATGTGATGCTCACAGCATACAAATATAGACCGGGTCGCCCGAATTGGAACAAAACATTTCATGCTTGTCTTTGAAAATGGTTTGCTACCCGCAGGTAGGCTTGAAACATTTGATGATTTATTCCAATTTAAGTAACCCAACCTTCACCCACAGGCATTCAGGCAGTTGTATCAGATAAGCATATAGCCTCATGGTAAGCATGCTATTCATGGCAGTCACTCACACGCATGCAAGGATGCTAAAGCATAAAGCTTACCGAGTACTCCAAGCCAAAATAGGAATTTATTAGAAATCATGCATGATCCTAAATATACAGAAATGCCTAATGCAACACATGCAAAATGCAATTATAGCAGGCTCGGCTATTCTAAGATGGCGTATGGAATGTTACAACTATCATGTATTCAATTTGGAATTGAAAGTACAATGCAGTTAGTATGATGCGCCGAGCCCGGTGCATGCAATACAGATGAATGATGCAAACATGCTGTCATACTGTATGCTAATTTAAACATGTCCTAATCTAACCATCAAAAGCGGATAAATAAAAGGGAGAAAGACGTGGGGTTGGGAGACATACAACATACACACGCACACTTATTACAGTTGTGCCCTCACTCGGAGGGTCCGAATAAATATACAGTCCAAATATTACAGTCCCGAATAAAAGAATATTACAGTCCAAAATATTACAGAATCCTAATTAATTAATGAATTAACTAAGAAAGCAAATAAAACTGGCGTGCAAGCCAGGGACTGCCTTGCTTCTGATGGATGATGCATGTCCGGACTGTCTTGCGCGGAAATCCACCGGAATGCCCCAATTAGCCTCTGTTTACACCTGTTCTTGAAATGCGTGCCAAGCCCCAAAAGGTTGCTGATTCTTCGTTTTGCTGCAACAGAGAGCAGGAAAGGGGCATAGCAATGTATTTGCACAGATATATGCATGTCTCGATCCTCGTGCCACCAATCACGCATACCGAGGCATGATGGCCGAGGAGTCGAAATGCACAACTCAATATAGGATGAATGCACATGAAACTACAGCTAAAACCTAACTCCATCATGGATAATCCGGAGTGTTGGTAACTGGGGAATTGAGACACATTTCGTCACTCGGAGTACGAAATGTACCTCGTTTCCCGTGCCTGGGCTAACTCCTATTCCGGACACGATGCAATATGCATGATATGCATGAAATGCAACTAAGATACAATCCTAACATACACAATGCTATGGAATGACATGCCTCGAAATACGTGCACATGGGCGCGCAAATCGAAAAAATGACAGAATGTAATCTAAGATACAACCTAGTATGTACTATGCTATGAAAATGGGATGTCTTGAAATGCGTGCACACGGGCACGCAAACCGAGAAAATGGCAGAAAACGATGAAAATGAGATGCCTCGAAATGCGTGCACGCGGGCACGCAAACCGAGGCGATGACGGAATGCGATGAAATGACATGGAAACAAGATATGGGCTTATACCAACATGAGTGAGCCTCAGCCACACTCACATAGGATGCCGGCGGATAAAAAAGAAGTGCCTCAAAATGCGTGCACACGGGCACGCAAACCGAGGCAATGGCAGAATGTGATGAAATGACATGGAAACATGATATGGGCTTATACCAACATGAGTGAGCCTCAGCCACACTCACACAGGATGCCGACGGATAAAAAAGAAGTGCCTCGAAATGCGTGCACACGGGCACGCAAACCGAGGCGATGGCAGAATGTGATGAAATGACATGGAAACATGATATGGGCTTATACCAACATGAGTGAGCCTCAGCCACACTCACACAGGATGCCGGCGGATAAAAAAGAAGTGCCTCGAAATGCGTGCACACGGGCACGCAAACCGAGGCGATGGCAGAATGTGATGAAATGACATGGAAACATGATATGGGCTTATACCAACATGAGTGAGCCTCAGCCACACTCACAAAGGATGCCGGCGGATAAAAAAGAAGTGCCTCAAAATGCGTGCACACGGGCACGCAAACCGAGGCGATGGAAGAATGTGATGCAATGACATGGAAACATGATATGGTCTTATACCAACATGAGTGAGCCTCAGCCACACTCACATAGGATGCCGGCGGATAAAAAAGGGGTGCCTCGAAATGCGTGCACACGGGCACGCAAACCGAGGCGATGGCAGAATGTGATGCAATGACATGGAAACATGATATGGGCTTATACCAACATGAGTGAGCCTCAACCACACTCACATAGGATGCCGGCGGATAAAAAAGGGTGCCTCGAAATGCGTGCACACGGGCACGCAAACCGAGGCAATGATAGAATGTGATGAAATGACATGAAAACATGATATGGGCTTATACCAACATGAGTGAGCCTCAGCCACACTCACATAGGATGCCGGCGGATAAAAAAAAGTGCCTCGAAATGCGTGCACACGGGCACGCAAATCGAGGCGATGGCAGAATGTGATGCAATATGACAAAATGATATGTAAGCATGCTAATGGAATTTCAGCACTAAAATATGGGGGAAAACAGTCCCGAAATGAGGCGAAATGAGGCGAAATGTAAGTAATTGTCCCGAAACATGGATTTTGGGACCCGAAATGGCCTATAGCTATGCCAAACATGCACAATATGGACATGAAATGCAAAGACAGAAGCTAGACAGTCCCAAAAAATGCACTTTCACAGTTATAAACATGGCCAAACAGCAAGCATAGGTATGGCAAAAAAAGCATGCAAGAATAGGGGCCAAAAGAGGGGTAATGAAGCAGGTGATATAAGAAAAACCCAAACTGAAAAATTTCCTTCTACAACACTGAAGAGGGACTAAAAATATGAATATTTACAATATATGGCAGCCCCAAAATCAGTATACAAACATGATAGAAATGTGATGCAAAATAAGGCTCAAAAGTGGCTATAACATGAGGTATACAAAATAATCACCAAACAGCCAAAGGCCCTTAATAAAACATGTAGAATGGACCAAAATAAACACTTTTACAGAACTGTAAAATGGCCAAAAACAAAAGCATGATAGGCTAACTAAACATGCAAGAATGGGGAATAAAAGAGGGATATAACATGAAGTGACCTATGGAGGCCCCAAACCATGAAAGGACCTAAATGAAACATGAAGTATGGACCAAAATAAGAACTTTTTCAGAACTGTAAAATGGCCAAAAACAAAAGCATGGTAGGCTGCCATTGCATGCAAGAATGGGGAAGAAAAAAGGAGTATAAAGGTAGGTACAACATGGAAGTCCCAAATGGTGTTGAGCCCTTCTTAGATGTTGAAGAGGGGCTCAAAATAAGCCTAATATCAGTTTACAACATGCTCGAAAATAAATTGTTCATGGGTCAAAAATAGCATGCAAAATTATGACATACAAGAGGATCAATGAAGCAAGTGTATCATGGAGGGCTCAAACAGGGTTGAGCCCTTAATGAAAAGTGAAGATGAGCTCAAAAGAGGGCCCTTTTCAGTTTGGGCCGGAGCTTGAAACAAAAAGCAAGTGGGGCTTACAAATAAATCAAGAAAAAGGGTCAAAATGAAGAAAAGGTTACTCACCCTTGAAGACTCAAACTTTTGTTGCTTCTTGGATGAATTTGCAGCTTCTTTGGCCTTTGAGAAACCTTCCTTGTTGCTGGAAATCAGGTGGTGGTGGTAGAGCTTGGTGGTGTAGAAGGAATGATGGTTAGGGACTTAGAGATTTTTCAAGAAATGAGGGGTATGGAGATGGAGTTGTGTATGGAGGCTTGAAGGTGAGTTTTTCTAACCCCAAAATACTACAAGGCTTGCTTGCTATATAGGCCAACAAAGGGGTGTAAAGGTGGGGGAAAAGGAGAGTAATATTCCCCCACGAAATATCCCCCAGATAAAGATCTTTTCTGGGGGATAAAGCCTCACAGCTGTAAAGGGAACAGTGCAAGGAATACGGCCGGCCTGGTACTTTTGTTGCAGGTGGCCGGCCGGCCACACCCCCTAGTCGGCCGGCTAGGGGTCAAAAGGTTCAATGAGATTTTCTGGCCGGCCACCAATTGGTGGGGTCCTCCTATGTGTGTACAACACAACCATGTGGTTAAAAGTCCAAGAAAGTGGGTCCAAGGGGTTCAACATTAGCCCAGAAAGAGGGGGTCAAAAGGGTCAAGTTGAATTAATGGCCGGCCATGAACTTTTAGGGTCCTCTCATGTGTGTACATCACAAATATGTGGTTCAAAGTTCGAGAAAAAAGGCCCAAGGTGTTCAACATTAGCCCGGAAGTGCGAAAAACGGGCTCCGGAGGGCGTTGGAGGATGTATAACTGGTTGCTGCATCAATTGCTGGCCTCCCACCCTTCAGTGACCTCCCCGGTGATAAAACAGAGGTACCTGCCAAAAATGAATGAAAACCGTTGCAAAACGAATGCTCGGGGACCAAAACGCGCAGTTCGGGGTCCCGAAAATGGGCTGTTAAGCACCGAAAGTGGCATTCGGCCACGAAGTGGGCTTCTCAGCCCCCAGTGTCCCTCAAAAGGGAGCAAATAGTAAGTATGCCAAAAATTAGAGCAATAGGAGATGGTTAAGCGGTCCCGAACCGAGGCACACGGCCTGACGGCTCCGAAAACTGGAAACCGGACTCCGAAATGGGAAAAATGGCCTACGGCCACCAAATGTAGCCTACGGATATTGAGAGATGGTCTACGGGACCTCTCCCTCCCCTCAGGAAAAGAAACAGAGAAAACTGAGTCTGGTTCGCAAACAGAGACAAGGCACAGAAGAGGGTTCGGAAGTCCGGAGGCAGGGCTCACGGCCGCGACTCTAAAACTTCTGAACGAGCACATTATGCAACATCACCAAGCGCTCAATCGGTGACGTCTGAGTCTTAAGGTCGGTCAAAAATGGGGTGTCTACACTGCTATAGTTGCATTCTTGCATGTGTTGCATTAGGCATTTCTGTATACTTAGGATTCATGCATGATTTCTAATGAGTTTCTGTTTTGGCTTGGAGTACTCGGTGAGTTTTATGCTTTAGCATCCTTGCATGCGTGTGAGTGATTGCCATGAATAGCATGCTTACCATGAGGCTAATTGCTTATGTGATATATCTGCCTGAATGCCTGTGGGTGAAGGTTGGGTTACTTGGATTGGAATAAATCATCAATTGTTTGTTTTAAGCCCACTAGATGGTGGCAAAACCATCTTTTCTAAGCCCACCCGAGGGTGGCAAAATCTGCATTTTAAGCCTACTTGCGAGTAGCAAACCATCTTTCAAATAAACAAGCATGAAATGTTTTGTTCCAATTCGGGCGACCCAGTCTATACTTATATGCTGTGTGCATCACATAGTAACCTAGGCTAATAACCGGAATAAGGATACACAAAGTTTTCAAAAATTGATATCATGGTTAGTAGAGGCCGATCTTTGATCCGGCGAGCAGGGGTGCTCACGAAGTGACCTTCCCCAATCGTACCCAAGTTCCCGAGCCGAGGCAACTTTGGTGATGACGGACACGTGGCCTTTGGCACCGAGTCAGGGTTTCCTAAATTTCCCATTTAAAAAACATTTAGGTGGCGACTCTGTATCTGGCAAAGCAGTCCATGTTTGGCAATTCTTTTCAAAAATCTGTTTCTCAAAACGATTTGCCGAATTTGGACTCTTTGGTTCAGATTTAGAACCGTGACAAATTTGAGAGTCCTGAGCTGTAGTGACCCCAAATGAACAGAACGGGAGCTCGTTCCTCCCGGGGCGTTCGGGGACGTCTACACCAGTACACTCACCAAACACCTCAGTACAATGACTGACCACCCCGAGCCGACCGGTCGGCACCAGCCTGACCGCCCGGCTGGTTCGAACGGTACACACCCCTCAATTCCCCCATGGAACAAGTCCTCAATCAGATCCAGTGGGACTACCCCCTAAAATGGCCCCAACCATCACGAACTCCTTCTAATCGGAGAGACCAGTCCAAATATTGTCGCTTTCACCAGGACCATGGCCATAATACCGAGGAGTGTGTTAACCTCAAAGATCAGGTCGAGGGCTTGATTCGTCAAGGACGTCTCAATCGATTCACAACTACTCGCCCTCAGCATAGGCAACGAACTAAACCCATCAGAAACAACCGCCGGCGCACCCCTCACCGACAACCAGCACAACCTAACCAAGGTCATGATCGCCCTTCCCAACAACCTCGGGCACAAGGCAACCCCGCCCCACCTGTTGGAGAAATCAGAGTTATTTCCGGCGGGCTTGCTTGTGGAGGACCATCCCGCTCGGCTCAGCGGGCAGAACTCAGAAAAATAAGGTAAGGCTCAGACAAAGAAGTTGCCACATTGGACCGACCCTCCAAACAGCCCAGGTAATGAACCGAGCCTATTACCTTTACAGACGCCGACTGCACAGACATCTGTTACCCCCATGACGACACTCGTCATTTCCGCCCTCCTCTCCAATTACAAGGTCAGACGGGTTCTCGTCGATAACGGCAATTCTTCCGACATCATTTTCTCAAATTGCTTTCGCCAGTTCAAGATCGGGGAAGAAAGTATGTCCCCTCTCCAAACCCCATTGGTCGGCTTTACGGGTGATCGGGTGACCTCTATCGGCTCCATCGATCTTCCCATCACAATCGGCGAATACCCGCGGCAGACCACAAAGTTACTCACCTTCCTTGTTGTCGACTACCCCTCTGCCTACAATATCATCCTTGGCCGCACCGCCCTAAATGCCTTCTAAGCTATCACATCCACTTTCCATCTTGCCATCAAGTTCCCCATCGATCTTGGAGTCGGCACAGTGAGGGGAGAGCAAACCATGGCCAGAGAGTGTTATGTCGCCTCACTTAAAGAAGTCAAGCTTAAGGAGGCCATGATCATTGAAGGACTCGACGTTAGAGACGAGGACGAGCTGGTCAGAGGGAAACCAGTGGAAGAGCTCGTTGAGGTCCTCATCGATCCCACCAATCCATCAAAAACTGCCAAGATCGACAGCCAACTATCCTCCCAGGCCAAGACTAACCTCACCGCCCTCCTGATTAAGCACAACGACGTATTTGCCTGGACCCACTTCGACATGCCAGGTATTGACCCTTCATTCATCACCCACCGTCTCAGCATCGAGCCCTATTTCCGACCAATCCGCTAGAAACAACGCATCTTTCGCCCGGAGCGTAATAACCTTATTGCTTCTGAAGTAGATAAGCTTCTTGAGGCACAGTTTATCACAAATGTGGACTACCCCAGATGGCTGTCGAATGTGGTCCTGGTTCGTAAAAACAATGGTAAATGGTGACTCTTTGTTGACTACTCCGACCTCAACCGAGCTTGCCCCAAAGACAGTTACCCTCTACCTCGCATAGATCTGCTGGTAGACGCCACGACCGGCCATCAAATGCTCAGCTTCATGGATGCCTTCTTTGGGTATAACCAAATTCTGATGCACCCGTTTGACCAGGAACACACCTCCTTCATCACCGACCGGGGAACCTACAATTACCGTGTGATGCCATTTCGGTTAAAAAATGCTGGAGCCACTTACCAACGGTTGGTCAATGCCATTTTTCATCACCAGATAAGCCGAAACATAGAGGTATATGTCGACAACATACTAGTCAAAAGCAAGCTCTCCACTGATCGTCTGGTCGACCTGCGGGATACCTTCACCACCCTACGAAAACATCAAATGAAGCTCAATTCGGAGAAATGCGCCTTCGGCGTAGGATTTGGAAAGTTCTTGAGTTTCATGGTCAGTTAGCGGGGCATCGAAGCTAACCCTGAGAAGATCAAGACCCTAATTGAAATGCAGTCACCCAGAACGGTTAAGGAGATTCAGTGACTTACTGGCCGAGTTGCCGCCCTCAATCGCTTCATTTCCCGCGCAACGGACAAATGCCTCCCCTTCTTCAAAGTTTTTCGGCAAACTTTTGAGTGGACGACAGAATCTGAAGAAACCTTTCAGCAATTGAAACAGTGGATGACCAACCCCCCTTTACTTTCTCAGGCAATCACGGGCGAACCCCTCTTTCTCTATTTGGCCGTGTCAAACACCGCAGTTAGTGCAACACTCATCAAGGAAGACAGCTCTGTCCAACGACCGGTCTACTACATCAGTCGGGCTCTCAGGGGAGCAAAACAGAACTACCCATTGCTTGAAAAAATGGCCTTAGCCTTGGTCATAGCCTCAAAGACGACTCCGACCTTACTTCCAGGCCCACTCCATTATCGTCCTCACCGACCAACCGTTGAAGAAAATCATGCAACAACCAGAGTTGTCCAGCCGACTTATGCAATGTTCAGTCGAACTCAGCCAGTTTGATATCTCCTACAGACCTCGAACGACGATCAAAGGGCAGGTTGTCGCCAATTTTATCCTGGAATTCACTAATCCCATTCCGACCACGGCCCCACCACCTCCTCAACCCCAGACTAAGGTAGAAGACTCCCATTCTTGGACTCTCAACGTCGACGGATCATCCCGCAAAGAAGGCAGTGGGGCTGGTCTCATCCTCACCGCCCTCGAGGGCGGTTATTTCAAATGTGCTCTCCGATTCTTGTTCGATGCAAGCAATAATGAGGCCGAATATACGGCATTGATAGCTGGTCTCCGCCTAGCCAGAGACATCGGTGTCAGCCATATCTGGGTGTTCAGCGATTCCCAGCTTATTGTCAGACAAATCACGGGGGAATTCAATGCCAAGGAAGACACAATGCAGGCTTACAAGAATATTGCACTCCCCCTTGCTCGTCTCTTCAATACTTTCCATATCAAGCACATTCTCCGGGCGAAAAACTCCAAGGCAGATGAGATGGCTTAATTAGCTTCTGCAGACCAGTCAGACCTCAGCCACGGTGTCCACCTCAAGTACCTGACCCACCCTGCCATTTTCCCCAACCAACAGGAAGTCCACTTCCTCCAAAATGAACTTATCCCATGGGCATCCGACATCTTTCTATTTTTGACAATGGGGAAACTGCCAGATGACAAACAACAGGCCGCCAAAGTCAGGGCCCGGTCGTCCAATTACATTCTTGTTAGTGGTCTCTTGTACAAACGTGGCTTTTCACGCCCATACCTGAGATGCCTCAACCCTGCTCAAGCGACCTACGTGATAAGAGAAGTCCATGAGGGTGTATATGGCAATTATTCGGGTGGCAGGTCCCTAGCCCACAAAATACTTCGCACTGGTTACTTCTAGCCTACTTTCAATCAAGATGCGACAGACTTCGTACTCAAATGTGATAAGTGCCAGTGTTTTGCCAACATCGCTCATGTTCCACCTACAGAATTGATCACACTTTACAGTCCCTACCCATTCGCCAAATGGGGGATCGACCTAGTTGGCCCATTGCCCACTGGCCGAGGCCAAACCAAATTCGCCATTATGGCCATTGATTACTTCACTAAATGGGTGGAGGCAGAGCCCCTTGCCACAATTACCGAATGGAACACAACCAGATTCATCTGGCAGTCAATCGTATGCAGATTTGGTATCCCTCAAGCCATTGTCTCCGACAACGACAAACAATTCGACAATGCCAAGTTTAGAAAATTCTGTGCGGAGCTTCAAATCTAGCCATGTTTCTCTTCCCCAGGTCATCCTCAAGCCAATGGCCAAGTTGAGGTCACCAACCGTTCTCTTCTGAAGATCATGAAAACCAAGTTAGAAGCTACTAAGGGACTCTGGGCTGAAGAATTACCGAATGTACTCTGGGCCTACCGCACTACCGCTCGAACTCCTACTACGGAGACCCCCTTTCGCTTAACATACGGCGCTGAGGCAATCATCCCAGTAGAAATCGATCTTCCTACCCCAAAGGTTCTACATCAGAATCCAGAACTAACTGAAGAGCTGCGTCAGGCAGACCTAGACCTAGTCGAAAAGCTCCGAGAAACCACAGCAATCAGATGGGCCTCATACCAACAGAAAATGAGAACACACTACAACCGCAAAGTCCGACCGAAGGAATTTGCAGTGGGGGACCTTGTTTTGCGAAAAGCAACTCTTGCCACCAAAAATCCAATTGAGGGTAAGCTAGCAGCCAAGTGAGAAGGACCTTACGTTGTGAAAGCCAGACCTCGTCCGGGTACTTACCGACTTCAGAATATAAAAAGGTCGAGACCTCCCTTATCCGTGGAACGCTGAATACTTGAAGCGTTATTTTCAATAAATTCCTATGTCTGTTATTGATCAGTTCTTGTATTTTCTTTTTGACAATCTACACACTTGAATGTTTTTCTTCTTCTCTCACATGATGTAAATTTCTGATCCAATGGGTTACACTTTACATGACAACAATCTTACATCTCAATTATCTGTGTGGTACTTCAATAATGTCCTGATTGCAGCACTCAGCTACAAGCCTCAACTAGACTGAGCATGACAAGCCTCAGCCAGTCTTATCATGACAAGCCTCAACCAGACTGAGCATTAAAAGCCTCAGTCAGACTGAGTATGACAAGCCTCAGCCAAATTGAGCGTGAAGAGCTCAACCAGACTGAGTTACTTGAAGAGGCAGCCCGACCGATTTCATCATGGCTCAACCCGAACTGAGCACGAATGACGAGATCGGCCAAGGCCATTATTACAACTTTATGATCGTGGCATAGTTGCCATACTTAGTCATATTCCGTTCCAACGTTTTCCAAGTCAAACTGGCTCCTTGTTGGGTCATGATTCACAACTTCACTCTGCATTGAGGTTTTCTTACATTTTAAACTTCACACTGCATTGAGGTTTTCTTACATTTTAAAATCTTCACTCTGCATTGAGGTTTTCTTACATTATAAACTTCACTCTGCATTGAGGTTTTCTTACATTTTAAACTTCGCAGTGACTTATACACAAGCCCTATGTAGACCACCACTTTCATTTTTTGCAGATCCTCAAATAATAAAGACAATAGCATAAAAACACACACACAGCTCATAATTTTATTCATTCACAACTTATACGTAAGTTTATTACAGTAACTCTAAAAAAAAAAATTAAAAAAAAAACAACCAAAACTCTTAAGTACAAATTTTGTTCACATTAACTATTCCTCTTCACTCGAGACGAGGTCTTCTTCTTCAACACCCTCGTCTAAAGGGGTCTAGGCCACGTCGTCTTCATCAATCTTCACATTGCTGAAATTCAAGCCTGGGAACAGCTCTTCTGCTTTATGCTTAAACATCTTTCAACCGCTGTCCCAAAACTCAGCCATCTCGTGTTTGTAGAAGTCCGACCGCTGGAAGCTCTGGATTACTTCTTCTTCACTCCTGCTTCCAGCGGTCGCTCCCGACGGACCAGCCCCCCCTAGACGCCTCCCTTGCCAAGTTACTAGCGATCGCAGCATCGATTGCTATCTGGAAGTCAGCAGACCCCTTGAACTGCTTTACTGCTGCGACGCACAAGTCGGGGGTATGCTGTCATCTCAGAGGCTGACTTGGTCTTCTCTTCCTTCAACTTCTCTAACCCCGCCTTCTCCTCCATCAACTTGGCCTGCTCATCCGCTAACGTCCTCTCCAGCCCAGCAATCTTCAGATCCAACTCTTCTTTCTCTTTGATTGACTGAGCGTGAAGATCTTCGTTGCTGGACATGGCCTCCTCCCACCATTCGTTAGCGACGGTGCAGGCTGCATGGGCCTCTTCTAGCTTCTTCTGCTCGTTCCCCAATTGGAACTCAAGCGATACCACCTTGCGGCATTTCGCTTCCAGCTCCAACTTGGTCACGAGCAGTTCAGCATTAGCTCGATCGACTGAGTACCCCTGCACCATCACCAACACTTGCTTCTTCTTGGCCTTTTGGGTCTCTTTCAACCCCCTAGCGTACACACTTCGCACGGCCTTCCTCCATCCAACAGTTTCTCTCCTCAAACTTTCAAGTTTGGCCTTCGCCTCCTCCAACTTTACCTTCAGTGGCCCCACTTCGCCTTTGGCAGCCGCCGCCTTTCTCAATAGGGCTCCTGCTAAGGTAGTGGCGTCCATTTGGGCAGAACACACACCCCTTAGCAGCTCAACCTCAGTAAAACAGGCCACCGAGCTTACGACCGCTTCTTCCACTACCCCCAAAAGGCGATCAACAACTGTCCTAGCTGGGCCTCCTTCTCCCTTCAGTTGCCCAGACGCTGCTGGCGCATGGTAGATGGCAGTCTTCAGCCTGATCCCCTCTCTTTGGGGCGCAGACACCCCCTTGGGCTGTTGCTCCACCCCTCCTCAAGGCCAGCTAACCCACTCTCTACCTGCATCTTGGGGCCCATGGCACTCATGGGCTCTTCTCCTCCTTGGCCCTCTTGGCTAGTCGCCCCACTCTCCATCCCCCTTGTTTCCTCCAACCCCACTTCGGGGGTCTCCTCCGCCGTCACCTCCTTCCTCCTCTTCAGGGCTGGCCCCTCCTCCCTCTCTTTTACCCTCTTCTTCTTCTTCGCCACAGCCTCCACCTCCTTGTTAGCCTTTTCCTTCAAAGGATCAATTGGGGGCGGTCGTGGCTCAAATTCACCAAGTCCTTTTCCCTGGTCGGATCCTCTCCCTCGCGATTGGCTTCGGCGACCGGTCTGCCTGTGACTCTTTGAATTTACTGGCCTTGGCGAGAATGGTCCTATCCTCCGCCTCTTGCACCTTCCTTCTCGCCTCTAATTCCACCGGTTCCAGGTCTCCACCGTTCGGCTGAGGGCCCAACTATGCAGCAAACAAGGCTGACGGCTAAACGAGCTCGTCCCATTTGGCGCCCTCATTCTCCCTCCATGCCTTCACCTTCTTCACCCTCTCCTCAGCTGCTGCCCCCCAACTTTGGCTCCACAGACTTGGTAGGCACTTTCCACACCGTGCGCACCCCAACTCCTCCGTTTGTGGACACGTAGAACCACTGCGGCCTCCACCTTTTTATTGATGACGGCAAACCCGCCACCAGGCCCCTCCCTACCACCGCCTGCAAAGTGACCCAAGTTTCTTGCTGTCCCAAGGCCTTGTAGCATGCAAAAAACTCGTCCACTATCATAGCCGCCCCCTTATTCGCCCTCGGTCACGTGCTTGCACAGGCCAGTACAATCTTCCACGCGTTGGGCATTAGTTGACTCGGCGTCACTTCCAATCGATTTAGAACATCCACTACCACCTGCGGAAGCGGCAACCTCAACCCTCCCTTCAACGCCTCCTCGTAGAGGGCAAACTCCCCCGGTCGGGCGTCGAATGGCCTCTCCTTCGTTGTCGGCAACTTTAACTCTATTTCTGCGAGAATCTGGTATTTCTCGCGTATACCAACCAACTTATCAACTTTCGTATGCTAGTGATCTGGCTTAACCTGGCTGATTGGCTGCGCAGCCGCTATCATTGTGGACGAACGAGGTCGCCCCAGCGGCTCCCCCTCACTTCCCACTCGCCTCTCCGTCCGGTATTATTCTGCCAAATCCACCGCATCGTCATCGTCCAATGGATCGACTCTTGCGTTTGTTGCTTCCTCTTGGGCCATTTCTCTCGTATGTCTGTGAATAGCTTCAGATGCTAGTGCGAGATAGTTCATGAAGTGTTGCAGGGGTGTATCACTAGCGACGAAGGAGTTTACACTTAGAATATTTTGGTTGTTTACAAAAAGATACGTGAAACGAATAATACCAAAAGCCCAAGGTTTGCCCATATTCCAAGGGTCACAATTAAATTTCGCTAGTTTGAAATTTTTCAAAAAAATCTGCCAAAACTGTCTTTTCGACACCCTATAATGACCTATCGTTTCACTTCTTGCCCAACACCTAACCTTTCCCACTACAGGATCCTGTCACGTGTACGACCACGATTCACTACCCCTCCACCTACCCTGTCTTTTCCACTTCAAATCACCACGTGCTCCGCCGTTCATTGAGCCCCGCGCACCACCACCCATCCTTCGCGGTCGGCCCTCCTCATGGTTCGTCCCTCTGCTCGGCCACCCTTCGCGGTCGGCCCTCCTCATGGCCGGTCCCTCCACTCAGCCACCCTTTACGGTCGGCCCTCCTCATGGCCGGTCCCTCTGTTCGGCCACCCTTCGCGGTCGGCCCTCCTCATGGCCGGTCCCTCCACTCAGCCACTTTTTACGGTCGGCCCTCCTCATGGCCGGTCCCTCTGTTCGGCCACCCTTCGCGGTCGACCCTCCTCATAGTCGGTTCCTCCACTCGGCCACCCTTTGCGGTCAGCCCTCCTCATGGTCGGTCACTCCGCTCGGTCGGCCTTCACCCTGCCAGTCTCTCACAACCCTCGTATTCTTCATTATTCCCTTCGTTGGGCTAAAGCTGCACTTGGAAATGAGAGACTACTAACATGGGTAAGCCCATAAAGATTATAGCCCACCATTTAGGGCCCAATACATAACTCAAATACTAAAGCCAGTATTGCTGAAGCCCCACGCAACAATAAGAACCAATGGCAGCAAGACACAATGCAAGAGAAAGGCAAGTCACATAAGCAGACAAAGATCTGCAAAGTTATTGCCACTACACATCGCCATTAATGAAGCCCCTTACAACATTTATTGCGATAACCCGTCTCCGTCGAGGCAGAACGCCTTCACCATGAACAAGGTAAGCTAGAACATAGACTTTCGGCCAAGGTGACAGGTTGGAAGGGACAGCGAAATGATTACCGGAGGATATAAACAGACGTCAAAGACAAGAAGAAGGTTAAGCTTCTCTATCTCTAACTTGCTCGTCGGAGGGTTCGCTGGGGGATTCCCCGTTCCACGTTGAACTCGTGTGTAGGTCTTCTAGTGGGCTTGATCATTTGGACACCGATTTGGGAAGCGTGGATCAGCCCGATCCGTTCCATCTGGAACTCGCCGTATCAATAGAAAGTAAAAGTGACATGAACAAATTAATTGACTATCATTACCATTTTGTAAATAAAACAACAACATTTATATGTATATATCCAATAAACATTACAATTCTAACTATTGATCCACAATTTGCCAATATTGACTTGTGCTTCAACAATGGAAACTAAGTTAAAATTTGGAGCTATATGTTTTCATAATTTAGTTGTAGTTTTATATCCTTTGTACTACTATATTTTGGTCCAAAGGTTTTTTTTTTACCCCTTGTTTTTCTTCCCCTTGGTCCAAAGCTTAAAGAACTGATAGAAGTGTCTCACATGTAAAATAGTTCTAGACTTACATCCATGTAGAGGCAGCGCAATGGCAGAAGGCTTTAGTGCATTAGCATAATCAGCAGGTTGATGGTAGCTTCACCGAAGATGGTAGATTATGAAGAACCTTGATGCCAATTCAATCCAAGATATCATAAAGTTAATCACTATGGAATAATGTGCGTAATAAGTACATAAAAATACAAGAGGCATCAGTGTATCAAGTACAGATAAGTAGCAGTACAGAAAAATATATTTATAAACATAAGAATCAAAGTGAAGAATTAGTGACGAATAAGAATCAATTTAAACTGTTTACTACTTCCACATTATATGGCATATTGGACAAGTTTGTTTATTCATATCGGGAAGAGTCAAGACAAAAGATGGTCACATTGCTTTCTTCCATTAGAATCCCCTTAGCCTTCTCGCATAACACCCTAACCTACAACAGAGAGAGAAGATGTCAATGGAGAACCTTTTTCCATTACACTAAAACAGAAAGGTATCCATTAAAAGGTGAATACTATAGCATAATAATAACAACAGTTTCATAACATGGATAAGGCAAAGTACAATATATAGATGTTCTGGGTAAGAGGCAAATCTAGGACATCATCAAGAGCCATGATAATATTGCTCCAATTCTATTCTACAAAAGTTATAGACAAAAAACACAAACATATGAGATGTTGAAGAGTGAAGCTGAACAGATATAAAATAACAATGAATCCTTAAAATTCTCACACAGTGCTTATGATAATCAGAGGTCATATTCCCATTTCCTTGTCAAAGTTTCGATACTTGAGAAGCTACAAGATGTATGTTTCGCTACTAGATCTGGTCAAAAATGATTTTAACGGAGAGAGATTACGACATTTTAACTGTTGTGCATGTTCATGTCTGTATCCAAGTGAATATGCCTATTTTGATGCCTATGTTTATTGGCAGTGTCAACAAAACTATTCATGTTATATACACATTCTACCAGTTGAATAGAATTGCTTACATGGCACAACTTTAGGGGCTCTTTTGAAGCCAGAAAGTGCATGTCATACTCCATGGCACTGCAGAAGATGCATATACAACAAGAAGTTTTATTGTGTTACATCTATTAAGATGTATTGATCCATGAGCAAATTAATGTAAGTCTAAAAACTTGATTTTAACAGAAGGCTCTATGAGAGAGAATTATTAGACCACATTAAAGTTACTCTAAAAAAACAATCTCCAAGTACTGCCAAAACAATCATTGTTGAACCTAAATTCAGAGGACATATGTTCCCAGTTTCTTAATAAGCCACAAGCTATATGTTAATAAGCTACTAACAAAACCAACTTATTTAGAAAAAGAAATCAAACCACCATAAAAAAATTAAAAACAAAAACCAAGATTATTCATCTTAAAGGATGGCATGGAGCCGCTTTGAGTGAGTGCATGTCATACTCCATGTCACTGCAGATGGCGTACATATACATAACAAGAAGTTTTACTTGTGTACCAAGATGAGAAGATCCTTGAGAAAATTATTTAATAGTCTAACGAACTAGATTTGAACAAAAAGTTCTATGAAAGTTCTATGAGAAGGAGAGTTATACCAAACTGTAACTACAATGGATTTGCTTTTAAAAAAAACTCTCTTCGTACTGCACAAAACAATCACTGTTGAACCCAAATTCAGAAGTTATGTGCTCCCATTCCACTCTCCTGAAAATTTCCTTTTTATTATTATTATTATTATTATTATTATTATTATTATTATTATTATTATTATTGTTTTTTATTTTTTAGATAGGGAGTATGCAAGCTATCTTAATAAATCTTTTATTTTTATAAAATCAAGATCTCAGTTGCATTATTTTTTATTGATTTTATTTATAATTTTTATGTTTGTAATGTTTATTTTATAATCATCTTTATTATTGATTAATTTGTTATTAATGATTTTTTAATATTTTATAGTAATACATTTATTTATTTTATTACAAAAATAGTATCTTTTATTTATTTATTTATTATTGATTAATTTGTTATTAATGCTTTGATTTAAATAGAATATATTCTCTTACTTGAGACCATAGTCATATGTTAATTAAAAGATACTGGTACACACTATTTTACACATCCATAGTTATGTGTGAGTATAAAATAGTGTTCCAAAATCTAGACACGTTAACAACTATTATCTAAACTGACTCATCATTTCAACATTTTGATTAAAAAATGGTATCAACAAATTTTGATTAAAAAAAAAAGTAGCAGCAACATTAGCTTTATATCAACAGAAAACATTGCACAGCTTCTTAACGCATGGAAAGTTGTTTCAGAACGAAGCATTTGGATTTTAAAATGGAATGAGGCCGGCAGAATGGTACCACACACACGAGTTTCAAGCTATCGATTAGTTAGTGTGTCCCCCCACGTAAGACCGACAACACCACACCAATCAACGGTTTAGATCCCGACACATATTATAAAGGCAAGCAATATGACAGAAACCAATCAAATAACCGAATTAGTTTTTCTGTTCCTAGAACAACTGCCAATAAATAGGATCAAAATAATAGCTGAGAACAACTATAGGTCAAAAGAATACCAATCAAATCCATGATAACTGAACAAACTTTAAAAATGACAGAAAAGTCTAAATAAACTGAAAATAAAAATAATAATCCTAATACCAATTCCCAGATCTTCAAACTCTCTCTCCATACCAAATCCCAACCCTAAAAAGTATTTCAGCAACCAATTTGCCACCCCCCACAAAAATGAAATAGATCCTAGAAATTTTAGGAGAAAACCCCACAATCGCAGCTCATGAATCCTAAAAATAAATAACACTAGGCCTCTACAAATGCATATGCATATATTAAAGAAGAAATGTATATACCATGCCAAATTGGGCTCGCTTCATTCGTTCGAGGACAATGAGCCGAGCTAATCACCAACATTGGGTCCTGATGATGTTAAATAGAGGACACCCAAAGCCTCGGAAACTTTCTTCTTCAGAGCATCTGGAGCCTCGATAAGATGGAGAACCTCGGTTTGGTCCATCTCCAGCAACATGCCTGTCACTTTTCCAGCATGGTCAGGCTCAACCCTCTCCACTAGTGGAAATAGCTGTTCCCCTAACATCTGTCATTTTGACAACAAGGCCATTGCAAACATTCAGAATCAAGAACCAACATTTCAAAGTAGTTTTCAGATTTTTATGCCATGGAAGCTAAAATGAAGAGACAAGATTAAAAAACTCACCATGCGCTGATTCTCTAGCGTAACAGAAGCCAGAGCAGAAGCAAGTGTTGACATAGGCACTGGCCCAGGATGATGAGCATCCAATGGAGTCGTTGGCATTCCCGAAACATCAAAAGGCAATGGCATCATTGGAGCCATGAGACCTTGAGGAACAATAGATGGGTCCATACTATTTTGTGTGCTGGCCACATATCTTAAGCCTTGGTTGGCGTTTCGATGCATCAACTAATTTAAAATGACAACAAAAATACATACAACACCATTAGAGAGATCATGAAATTCAAAAGCAGAACACAATAGTCTTAAAAGACATGGGACAAAGACGTTCGTAAATCAGTCACCGGGAATTCTTGCTAAAGTTTTTTTATATCAGCCTTCCAACAAGGCTGGAATTTTTAAAAATTACGAAGTGTATGTCATGTTTGATCTAATTCCAAGGCCAAAGACCCTTGATTATATAAATGCATAAAGCATGAGGAAGAAATGAAAAACAACACTTGGAGACAACATAGAGAACAATAATGTATCTGCTGATGCTGGTGCTGCATCTATAGAGGATTCCCACCTCTCCTTGCTCCGACATACTGTCCGATTTGTCCTTTTTGCCTATTCAAGTTGCTAAATATCTCCCTATTCCACTCTTTTACCTTCTCCTTGATTAATTTCAACTTCCTCAAAACAATTATAAATAAATATTATAAAATGGGTCCATTCACATGGTTTTCTTTGTTGCAAGTTTACAATTCAAGCTCAAAGCTACATATGTTTCCAATTTTGAGTGACCATCTACATCTAAAAATTTCTACTCCACCCAGTATGTCACATGAAGATGTAAGGGCAATAATCTCATTGATTTTTTTTTTCTTTTCCCCAAGGTCCCCTTAATGAAGAAAACATGACAGCTTTCTAAAGTAATTTCATATACATTTACAATAATACAGTGGTGAGGCAGTGCAGCACGCACATGATCCATAAGGCATAGTAACAAGACTTTAATTCAAACATTTTCCATCCACATCCTGTACACCAAATAACAAGGTTCAGAAGACAAGGCAGGGACATGATACACATGAAGCAATGCAGCATGTATGTAGCCCAGAATGCATGTTGAGAAAATGTCAAATTCAATTTTTAGCATTATGTAAACCAAACAAAACAGATCAAGAGTCAAAGCAGGGACATGACACAATGAGCAAATGTATTATTAGAATTATTTAACTTTGACCTTGTCCTCCATCCCAAATAGGGGATGGGTCCAAAAGGGGGTTTTACACTAACTAGTTCCTAAGAGACATTTTATCAAACAGTTTAAAGACAAGAAAAACAGACATATATATAGGCAAATTGGTACAAACGTATACACATCATTTCATATACACATACAAATAGGTACAAACATATAAATCTATAAATTCAACAACAGTTCATAGTTTCCTCTACAATGTGCAAATGATTATTGGTACCTTCAAGATTCCAAGTACTCTAGTGACATCTTCCTTCATGAGCTTCTTTCTCAAATCCTTAAAATACATCAAACTTAGAGCCTCAATGTAAACTTCAACATCATCACAGTCAGCAATCTCGACAATGTAGGGGTTAGAAGTTCGCTGCTGCTTCGACCACCGATCGGAAAGCTTAACCGCGAAGAATCGGCTGTGAGCAACCAAGATCTGCTGAGAGAGAGATTGATCTGATTCAGGGGGGAAAAACGAAGAACTTAACTAATTAAAATACCTGTTTCGGATCTCTTTGAATATTGACGACGACCGAGTACCGATCTCCCTGGAGACGGGGGTGGTCCAGTGAAATCTCTCTTTTTGTAGTGGCTCCTTTCAAAATCTCCCCTATGGCTGAAATAGGAAGTTTGGGGCCACCACTATTGATGAAGATTGGGATGGCGGAGAGACGGAGTGAGGAAGAGAGAAAATGAAGACAGTAATATGGGGTTCGGGGTTGGGTCTGCGGCAGGGAATTGAGGAGAGAGAGAGATAATCGGAGGAGGGCAGATGCGAAAGAGACAGAGGGGCCGTTTGGCAAGAAAAAAAAAACCTAGTTTAGGCTAAAATTTATAAAAAGATAAAATAGATTAAAATAGTTAATAAGATAAAATATCACATCAAATTCATAATCATTTCATTTTTTCTCTCACAAACATCACATCCAATCACAAAAAAATCCAATCATCTTCCCAAACACAAAAATTTTAACCTACTAAAATAATCAAAAATTAAAATAACCTACTAAAATAATAACTTCCCAAACAAAGCCAGAGAGTCACAGAGTGAGAGAAACTTGTTTCTAAGCCCTAACTCATTTGTGTGTTTGAAATCCCTCCAAAATCCCTCTAGAGTTCTTACCAAATTAATTTAAAAATTCCTCCAAAATTTGAAGTTCAGCCTCCAAATTTTTTAATTATAATTAGTGACCGAAATTTAATAGCTAAAAATTAAATAAATAACGATTAAATTATTTTTAATTGTTAAAGATTGCACATTTAGAGACCAATTTTATTTTTTGTAGTCCAAAATATTATTTTCGACGACTAAAACTCATTAGTCGTCAAAAATAAAATAAATATTTACTAAGTCTCCATTTGGGAAGTGGATTGGTTTTTTAGCTTTTTTAACTATTTTAGTCTGGGCTAAAAAACTTGGTTTGGAAAAGACTTTTTAACTTTTTTTTGAGAGAATAGTGTAATGATTATGGGTTGGATGTGATGTTTTGTTTGTTGTGGCTAAAATAGCTTATTTTGTTTTTTGTGGCTAAAATAGCCACAAACTAACTTGCCAAACGGAGTGTGTTTTGGTCACCACAAATGTATATTTTCTGACCAAATGAGGTGGTCACCAAATATTAAAATCAAATTATACTAGATATTTGGCGGCTGAATTTCTTTTAGTCGGCAAAAGTTAGTATATGATGACTAAAATTTATTTAGTCGTTGAAAATAAATTTTTTGCTACCAAACTTTTGGTCGCTAAAAATAAAAAGTAAATTTTTATTTTTCATTCGACGACTAAATAATTTTAGTTGCCAGAACTAATTATACAACTGGGCTCATCCTCCTTCTCCTCCACTAGTGCCTCCGCCGAATCCGAAAGATCGTCGAGATCTGAATCAGATTTGAGTCATCGTCTCGAATCCTGATCTCTCTTAACCTTCTCTCTACCACACCCCTCGAAACAAGCCAGCTTAGAAAACATGAACCAGCTTAGATTACCCAAAGTTGTAGGAATGGGCTAAGTGCTTTGGTTGTTTTTCAAAAGCGTTTTTGAAAATCTTCATCTTCTTCCTCTTCATCATCAGCTAGGGTTTCCTGGTTTTCGAGCTCTTCGAAGATGTCAATGGCGTCGCAAGAGCATCTGGACAAGATGCAGCTCTGCCAGAACTACCGTAACCTCTGGCACACCGATCTCATAGGCACCATTTAGGTCAACACTCCATGTACTCTCTCTCTCTCTCTCTCTCTCTCTCTCTCTTCTGTACTCTAATGTGGTATTAATTTTGGTTTGTTTTCTTTGATACAAATTGTTGCCTTGCGTTTTGGTGGCCACCAGCAGTGAGGTGGGGATGAAGGAGAATCTGTGTGAGAGAGAGAACAATCTGATTTGTTTAAACAAAGAACAAACAGAACAATTGGTTTCCCTCTAAAATTTTCACACCTTTGGCGACAAAAGTAGTTTTTGGTTGGCAAATGTTAATAATTAGTGACTAAAATTTTATGGTAGCCAAATCTTAATTAACGGCGACTAAAATATTAGTCGCCAAAAGTATTAATTTGGTGACTAACTTTTTTTTTTGTAGGAAAAATTAAATATACGTGTAGACACCCCATTTTTGACCGTCCTCAAGACTTGGACATCATCGTTTGAATACTCGATGATTATCCATGTTCGTGTTCATCTTGAGTTCTCAGAGGTTTCGGCCACGTGCCTTGCCTTGAGACCTCTCGACTTGTTTGTTTTGTGCTTGGTTATAGACCAAACACTTGTGTGATTGCTTCTAAGGGCAGGGAATAGCTTGTTGGCCATCTCCACACCTCACCGGCCATGGCCTGAGGCCACCGGCCCTGTTTTCTTGTTATCGGCCAAAGGTGTTGGCCGGTTGGCATTGTTTTTGGTTGGCCAACCATTGTTTTGATCAATTGGCCACTTTTTCTGGCCGATACCTTTTCTTGGGAAGGCTTGACCCTTCTGAACCTTTGGTTTAGCTTCTTATGGGAGGATTGACCCTTTTGAACCTTTGTTTTAACTTCTTGAGGAACCTTGAACCTTTTGAACCTTTTTTTAGTTTCTTGAGGAAGATTGAACCTTTTTAGCTTCTTCAAGAAGCTTGACCCTTTTTAGCTTCTCCAAGAAGCTTGACCATTTTTTTGGCTTCTTAGAGAAGCTTGGCCGTTTTGCTCAAGCTTCTAAGAGAAGTATGGACCTTTGTTCCTCTATAAGAGAGAGCCTCTCCCTCATTAGAAAAGGTTCCAAAAAATTTTGCTAAGGCATGCACATATATCTCTCTTTGTCTCTACACTTAGGCTTAGAAAGAGTGAAGCTCTTGGTCCCTTTGCACACCAACTCGTAGCCTAACACCTCCATCATCAACCTAAGGATCTTGGAGCCCATTTTCAGAGGTTGAAGGTCTAGTTTTTTGGTCTCAAAGCTGCTGGTTTTGCTGAAGCTACAACAGTAACACACTCTACCATCTTTTGATCTTTATTTTGCTTCATCTTTTAGCCATACTTGCAAGTATTTTCGAGCTTTGTCATAAACTAAAAAAAGTCTTATTTTGAGCTCCTTTTGAAGTTTATTTAAGACCACTTTTGTGTTTGGGGTTGTCTACCCCCTCTTAGGCCTTGTTTGGCCTTATTTTTGTGCCTTTTTTATGAGCTTCGGGACCACCTTGTATTGGCCTCCTCACCACTGAAATCCAGAGGGATTTCAGTGGTAGGGATGATGTTTTGAGGTCCTAAGAAGGAGAGGGCCATCCCCTCTCCTTATTGTCTTGTTTACTTGCATTTTTGGCCTTACAAAGGAGCTCATATTTGCATACATCCCAAGCTTGGTTCAGGCCCTTTTTGGTGAGTTTTAGGACCTGCATAAGCTTTGTCCAAAGCTGGTTTTGCCATATTAGATGTCCTTCTTGCATGTGTAGAACAACTCCTTTCATGGCCTTTCAAAGAAGCACCTCATTCTTGTATGTATTAGACACATTTCAGTGGGTATTTGGTCATATTTTTGGCATGCCATGAATCTTTTTTTGGCTGGTTTGGTGGTCCCTCATATGCTCCATATGTTTGTAATGTAAACCATGCTTACTAGCTTACATTGCATGTTATTTTGGCTCTCCATTCTAGCATATTTTGGCTATGCCTTAAACTGATTTTGTGCATGTTTTAGACTGTCTTAACTCTGTTTTTATGTCCCATGGTCGAATGGTACTTGCCATGTATGCTTGTAGTATAATAGCCATGCCTAGTCTTGAGTTTTGAAGCCTATTGCATGCTTATATTGAGGTGTTTGTATGTTTTGGCGTCATTGGATATGATATTTCAGAGCTTATACTTGTGTCATACTCCCATGTTTTCCATGCTTTAAGTGCTATTGAGAGTTGTGCTTGTATGCCATGTTACAATGTGTTGTGAATGTTATGTTGTTGGCATTATATATGCCATGTCACTCCTTGCATTGTGTATGCTAGGTGGTTAGTTGCATTGAGCATACCATAGTTCATATAGCATTGTGTGTGCCATATAGTCCATAGCATTGTGTATGCTAGGTTGCATGTTTGCATATTTGGGTTGTATGCCTATTGCATATTGTTTGCTAGCATACTCATTTTGCAATAGTTTGTTTGCATGCTTAGGTTGCATAGCATTGAGCATGCATCCCTTGCCTCTTGATCAATCATGATAGAGGTTAGGGCCCTTTATGTGTTTTATGCATTTCATTCCATATTGAATTACACACTTGACTCTTTGGCCATCATGCATGAAAATGCGTGATTGGTGGCCCGAGAGTCGAGTACCATACTCCCTTGAGTCTTAAACATGATAGGAAGGGTGGTTGTGCATACATTGCTTTGAAAATGTATTGCCATGCTTTGTTTGCCCTCTGTTGCTGTCAAATAGAATTCTGCAGGAAGAGATGGCCGGTTGGCCATCTTTAGTGCCAGCTGGCTATCCATTGTTGGCCGAGAGCCTCACAACTGGTCGATGACCACTTTTCCATGGCCGGCGACCATCCCTCTTGGCCGGTGACCTCCCATAGTGTTCAAGGAGTGTTCTAGAACCGACCTTGGGACGCATGCAATTTTTAGAGGCATAAAACAGTACAAACAGAGGCAACTATGGCATGGCGATGGATTTTCGAGCGAAACCGAGCATACATACATTCATCCCTCTTCCCGAGGCTATTTTACTGTTTTCAGTAGCTTAATTAATTTGTCAATTAGTTAGGTGGTTTTGTAATTAATTAATTAATTAGCTTGTTAGTTGATTAATTTGTATTATTCATTCGGTCCCTCCGAGAGAGGGCAAATTGTGTAATAAGCGTGCGTGTGTGTGATGCATGTCTTCTAACCCCCACTTCTTTCTCCCTTTTATTTACTAGCTTATGATGGTTAGTTTAGGGCATGTTTCAATTAGCATACTTATGCTCGCATGTTTACATTCATTCATCTATCTTGCATGCACCGGGCTCAGCGCATCATGCTAACTGCATTGTATTTCAATTCCAAATTGAATACATGTTATCTGTTGCATCTCATATGCCATCTTAGAGTAGCTGAGCCTATCTTAAGTTGTATTTTTGCATGTGTTGCATTAGGCATTTCAGCATAGTTAGGGCTCATGCATGATCTCTAATTAGCTTGTTTCTTTGGCTTGAAGTACTCGGTAAGCATTTACGCTTTAGCATCCTTACATGAGTGTGAGTGTTGTCATGACAACATGCTTACCATGAGGCTATATGCTTATATGATATAACTGCCTGAATGCCTGTGGGTGAAGGTTGGGTTGCTTGAGTTGGAATAATTCGTCGAAACCCGTGTTTTAGCCTATTTCCAAGTAGCACCTTCAAACCGTTTTTCAAAACGAACATGAGATGTTTTGTTCCAATTCAAGCGATCCAGTCTATATTTGTATGTTGTACGCATCACATAGTAATTCTAGGCTAATAACCGGAATAAGAATGTATAATGTTTTCAAAACTAGATATCATGGTTAGTAAAGGCCGATCTTTGATCGGGCGAGCGGGAGTGCTCATAGCTGACCTTTCCCAATCGTACCCAAGTTCCCGAGCTGAGGCAACTTTGGTGATGATGGACACGTGGCCTTAGGCAAACGAGTCAGGGTTTCCTAAATTTCCCAAAAATAAAATATTTAGGTGGCGACTCTATATCTGGCAAAGCAGTTTATATTTGGCACTTCTTTCTAAAAATCTGTTTTCCAAAACGATTCGCCAGATTTGGACTGTTTGGTGATTTATCAATCTCACATTGCATATTGTGAGATCAGATTAAGAACCGTGACAATTCGAGTCCGAATTGTAGTGAGCCCCGAATAAACAGAACGGGATTTCCCTCCCGGGATGTTCGGGGGCGTCTACAATACGACGTCTAATTTTTTTTGGTCGCTGAAAATAAGTTTTTGGCGACCAAAATTTTGGTCACCAAAGATAAAAAATAATTTTTTATTTTCCATTCAACGACTAAGAAGTTTTAGTAGCTGAAACTCAATATATGGCGACTAGAATATTTTTAGTCGTTGAAAATAAGTTTTTGGCGACCAAAATAGATAAAAAAATAACTTTTTATTTTCTATTCGGCAACTAAATAGTTTTAGTAGCCAAAACTCAATATACGGTGACTAAAATATTTTTAGTCGCTAAAAATAAGTTTTTTGGCGACCAAAATTTTGGTCGCCAAAAGATAAAAAATAATTTTTTATTTTCCATTCGGCGACTACATTGTTTTAGTAGCCAAAACTCAATATACGACGACTAAAATATTTTTTGTTGCTAAAACTAAGTTTTTTGGCGACCAAAATTTTGGTCGCCAATTCCACAACCAACTTATTTTTGATTTTCCGCGACCAACTTAATTTTTGGTCGCCAAAATGTGACCTTCCGCGACCAAATTTATAGTTGGTCGCCAAAACCATGCCACTTTCTACGACCAACTCATTTTTTGGTCGCCAAAATATGACCTTCTGCAACCAACTCATATTGGTCGCCAAAAATAATGATCATTCGCTACTAATTAATATTTGGTCGCCAAAAGGTAACTTTAGCTACAAACTTTTATATTGGTCGCGGAAAGTGGTCGCACAGATTCTTGTAGTGATTGTGTGTAATTTTGTTTGAATTTTTTTTTCTAATGTTGGGTGTGCGTAGGTGAGGTATGTTTTTATGTTTCTATTATTTTTTTTTATCTTTTTTTTTTTTGTGTGGGGATTTAGTTAAGTGATTTGTAGGTGGATGATGTTACCCTATTTGTGGTGTTATTGGTGTGGTGTTCGTTCTTTTTTTATGGTATTCGTTTCTATTGTAACATTGACATTAATTAACATACAAACGTAACACTAATGTATCACATAAAATACCCCTTACTGTACTTTTTTCAAATGTAATAATTCAATATAACACTCTAAAAAAAATTATTAGTGTAACACTCTAAAGTAATACACAACAAAATTTCTTATTGTAACACTCTAATGTAACACACAAAAAAATTCTTTAATATATTTTTCTCAAACGTAACACTCTAATATAACACACAATTTTTTTTTTAATGTAACACTGTAATGTAACATACAAAAAAACTTCTTGATGTACTTTTTCTAAATGTAACATTCTAATATAATACTCTAAAAAAAAATTTTAGTGTAACATTCTAATGTAACACACAAAAATTTCTTAGTATAACATTCTAATGTAACACACACAAAAATTCTTTAGTGTACTTTTTACAAGCGTAACACTTTAATATAATACTCCAAAAAAATTTCTTAGTGTAGTACTTTAATGTAACACAAAAAACAAAATTTGGTGTACTTATCCCAAACGTAACGCTCCAATGTAACAAAAAAAAAAAAAAATTTATTAGTGTACTTTTTCTAAATGTAGTATTTTAATATAAAACTAAAAAAAATATGAGATTCTTCAAACCATTCCAAAATGAGTACAAATATTCCTTAGTAAGTTTTGAACAAATGTATAATTTCAAACTGTGAGTGTTACGTTTGAAAAAAGTACACTAAAGAGTTTTTTTTAGTGTTTTTGTGTGTTACATTGGAGTGTTACGTTTGAGATTACATTGATTGAAGTATTACGTTTGGGAGAAGTACACCAAAGAATTTTTTTAAGTGTTACGCTGTTACGTTTAAGAAAAGTATACCAATGAGTTTTTTAGTGTGTTACATTGAAGTGTTACGTTATTGGAGTGTTACATTAGAGTTTAGGTTTTTGTTCGTAACATGTGATTTGTTCTAAAATGAAGAAAAATCCAAAACTTGTATAGTGTAAATTGCTCAAATGTGTAATTTTACATTTTGAAAAAATCACTTTTATCCCTTAAAAAATTAAATTCAAACATATAAGTGACTACCCTTTTATGTAATTTTCACTTTAATGGGACCCTTGGGTTTATAAGAAAAAAGGGTGGATTAAGTCGTTCACAAGATCACATTTTGAGATTTATTGGTGCTTTACCTAATATAATTATTGTTGGAAAATGGTTTGGAAAATCTGGGTAAAAAAACAGATTTTATCCTAACTTTGGTCAAATATTTAGGTGGGACCCGTGGGTCGATTTTCGCGAGTCAAAGTGGTAACGCGTTCTATGCCGCGTTGTGATTCACGTGGTACATTTGGTTGCTCAAAACCATTACCAAGTGAATGGGGAATTGAAGCCAATGGAATGGAGTTTTGGTGGAACATCCTTAAAGGTTTGAATAAGGCTTGTCCCACATTGATTTGATGGGAAGTTTTGAATGAGTTTATAAGGCATGGGATTGTAACTTGGGGTGTGCCCCAAGGGGTACCCAAGTGTTTTAGAGAGAGAGGTTATGGGCAAAATGGGCTAGACCCATTAGACCAAAAAATCACCACACGCGCGCGCGCACTGCTGCCCCCGTTCGTCCGATCGAGCAGGCTGGGCTGGGCTTGGGCGCTGGTGTGAGGTTGGGTTGGGCTTATTCAGCCCAATACTAATCTTTTTGGGCCAAAAACATTTGAATTTAAATTTTATTTTTTGAAATAAAATTTGTCCAAAAATTCATTCCAAATTTTTGTCCAGATTTAAATTTTAAATTCAAATTGTTACACTTTTTCACAGACAAACCCGAATCTGTCTAGATTCAAACCCAAAACCGAATTTGTTTTGTTCAAATTCAAATCCACCCGAATTTCAAACCAAATAGTGCCTTAAACAGATTTGTATCTGTTTAATTCAAATTGAACAGGTTTGCACCTGTTTAATTCAAAACCTGCAGCCACCAATCCATCTATAAATAGGACAGTCCTCATTTGATGTTTAAAAATTCAGAAATTTCGTACTTCACCTCTGTAAATTTATTCTTCATTTTACTGCAGTTAATTTTTTGTGAAAAAAAGTGTAAACACTTCATGTGTTCGTTAGGCAAACAATTTGTAGTACTGCTATTGTTTGTAGTTGATCATTTCATCTTGAGAGATAGACGTCCACATTCTAAAAGCACTGTGGAGAGGACGAATCTGTCTTAAGGACACAGTGTCAAACACTGGACTTGATCAGATTATTATTCAAAGAAATTAATCAAGTAAGTGTTAGGGAAAATATGTGATTCCCCACAAGTAAATCAATCAATGGGAATAAAAACTAATGCGAAAAAATTAAATCAAAGGCAACACAAGAATTTTTACGTGGTTCCCTCAATGTGAGGTACGTCCACGGGATCGAAATTCGATTCCACTATCAACCAAATAAGTTTCAAACGATTACAAACGAGACACTAATGGTCTCACAAAACCACCCTTAGGTGAATTCCAAATAATCACAAATAAACAAAAGGAAAGACTTCACCAAATAGATGAACCAAAATTTTCAAAATCAACGTTGAAGAAGACCCCAAAAATTTCACCCAAAACAAAACGGAAACGCTTCAAAATAGAGCACTAATGAAAGCACACTATTACTGGTTTGTGAAAGTAATATACAAAGCCACACCTTGACCCCGAATTGACTTTTCCAATCAATTATTCTATAGCAGCCACACATTCAGAAGAAGAGAACAATGTGTATGTAGCAGTCGTACAACCCTTGGGATGAGCAAAAAAAACAAAACCCTAAAATATTGTGAATCTAGGGTTTATTATCAAACCTTAGTTGTTTCCAAATTAGATTGGGTCTCCACAAATTAAATATAATATATTAAAATATATTATAATTAATACTAAACCAAATTAAACTCTTTTTCCAAAACCAATTGGGTCTCACACTCCAATAAGGAGGTATACCCAACAGTAAGTTGTTTAATTTATTATTCTGTTTTATTTGTATATTTAAATCAGATTTTAATTTTGTTTTTGTAACAAAATAAAATATGTTTTTATTTATTTATTTTTATTTCTAGTTTGATTTTTGTAATCAAACAATTTTCTCTCATTTCCTTTATTTCTTTTATATTTTGTTTGTTGTTAAGTACACAAACAAAATTAATTAATTACAGTGAAGATTGTCCAACAATCTTAAGACAGAACCGATTTTGGTATCTTTATTGTATTTAATTTTCTGTGATTTCATAAAGACATATTCTGGTTGGAAAAACAAATAGTGGTTCATGCTATTTGACAGATAGTAGTAATATACTGTCTATTTTCTTTGACAACTAGTAGTAATATACTGGTGTCATTAACAATTGTAGAATATTCATTTGTGTTACAGAGAGTTATTGTGGTATTTTATTTTTCTAGTTTTAGTAACAAGGAAAATAAAATTATTTTGTGTAATAATTTATTTTCTGGTTTTAATAACTAGAAAATTAATTTGTGTTTTAATTTTTTCTGATTTTTGTAATTAGAGATTATGACTACTGCAACTGAAACTGCAACTAGTAGTGGTACTCCGATTGTTACACTAATACCGGTCCCTATCCAGAACCATGTTCAAGTACCAATCAATCATGGAGAAAAATCGAAAAAATTTAACGGTACTGAGTTTAAGAGATGGCAGCAGAAGATGCTGTTCTATCTTACAACTCTTAATTTAGCCCGGTTCCTCCATGAAGAGGCTTCAGCACTTAAAGAGGGTGAAAGTGATCAGCAAGTTGTTGCCGTTGTAGATGCTTGGAAACATTCAAATTTCCTGTGTAGAAACTACATCCTCAATGGCCTTGACAACATGTTGTATAATGTTTACAGTTCTCTGAAGTCAGCAGAAGAATTATGGGATTCTTTGGAGAAGAAATACAAGACAGAGGATGCCGGTATGAGGAAATTTGTTGTCGGTAAATTTCTGGACTTCGTTATGGTAGACTCCCAAGCGGTAATTTCTCAAGTCCAAAGTTTTCAATTAATTTTACATAATATTCATTCTGAGGGTATGTCTCTGAGCGAGTATTTCCAAGTCGCTGCTTTAGTGGAAAAGTTACCACCGGCTTGGAAAGATTTCAAAAATTATTTAAAACATAAACGCAAAGAGATGACCATGGATGAACTTATTGTAAGACTAAGAATTGAGGAAGATAACCGTAAGGCTGAAAAAAAGGAATGGAAAAAATCTCATTGAGTCCAAGGCTAATGTGGTTGAACAAGTTCATAAACCACATAACAAAAGGAGGAAGTTTACTGGAGATGGTCCTAAACAAGGCAACAACAATGGCAATAAGAAGTTCAAAGGAAAATGCTATAATTGTGGCAAGACTAGACATCGAGCTTCTGACTGTCGTCGCCCTAAGAAGGATCATGGAAGTACAAGCAATAAGACTACTAATCAGGCCAATATAACTGAACTAGATTACATCTCTGATGGAGTGAATGACATTAACCTCTCTGTTGTGGTGTCTGAGGCTAATCTGGTTGGAAATCCTAAGGAATGGTGGGTTGACACTGGGGCAACTCGTCATATTTGTGCGAACAATAAGATATTCACTACCTACAATGAGGCTGCAAATGGTGAACAACTTTTCATAGGAAATTCTTCTACTTCTACTGTGGCTGGACAAGGGAAAGTGATCTTGAAGATGACAACAAGGAAAGAACGGACCCTCAACAACGTACTGCATGTACCTGACATCCGGAAGAATTTAGTTTCTGGTTCTTTGTTAAGTAAAAATGGTTTTAGGCTTGTTTTTTAGTCTGATAAATTTGTATTAATAAGGAGTGGTATGTATGTTGGTAAGGGATACATGAGTGATGGTCTCTTTAAACTAAATGTAATAACAGTTGTACCAAAAGTTGCTATGAATAAGAATAACACATCTTTTGTTTATATTCTTGAGTCGAATTTATGGCATGGTAGATTAGAACATGTGAATTTTGATGCTTTGCGTAGATTAATTAGTTTAGATTATATACCAAAGTTTGAAATTGATCCTAAAAATAAAATGTGAAGTTTGTGTAGAAGCGAAACTAACTAAGGCTCCATTTAAATCGGTTGAAAGGAAAACCGAACCTCTAGAATTAATTCATACAGATGTATGTGATCTTAAATTTGTTCAAACTAGAGGACGTAAAAAATATTTCATAACATTTATCGATGATTGCACAAGATATTGTTATGTTTATTTACTTAGAAGTAAAGATGAAGCCTTAGAAATGTTTAAACTCTACAAAACAGAAGTTGAAAATCAACTTGATAAAACCATTAAAATGATTAGAAGTGATAGGGGTGGTGAATATGATGCACCATTAAATGATTTTTGTGCACAATGTGGCATTATTCACCAAACTACAACACCTTATTCTCCACAACAAAATGGAATTGCTGAAAAGAAGAATAGAACCCTAAAAGAAATGATGAATGTCATGCTACTAAGTTTAGGCTTACCACAGAACTCATGGGAGGAAGCAATATTGTCTGCTAATTATGTTCTTAACAGAATACCCCACAAGAAAACCAATAGCACTCCTTATGAATTGTAGAAAGGTCAATCGCCTTCCTACAAATATTTAAAAGTGTGGGGGTATTTGGCAAAAGTTGAAGTTCTTGTTCTTAAAAAGACTAAGATTGGACCAAAAACAGTAGATTGTGTGTTTATTGGTTATGCTCAGAATAATAGTGCTTATCGGTTTCTGACTTATAAATCAGAAATACCTGATATAAATGTGAACACTATTATAGAATCAAGGAATGCTGTGTTTTTTGAACATGTCTTTCTTTATAAGAAAGGACAAGAATTAAGTTCACAGAAAAGAACTTATGATTATACACAAAGTCAAGAGACTAATGACAATCAAACACAAGAGACTAGTAATGGTCTCAACCAACAAAATTTAACTGATGATGAACCAAGACGAAGTAAGAGAACGAGAATATCAAAATCTTTTGGTCCAGATTTTCTGACATACCTGTTAGAAAATTAACCTCAAAGCTTTAAGGAATCAATGACAGGTCCTGATGCTACTTTGTGGAAAGAGGCTGTTAATAATGAAATCGAGTCCATTATGCAAAATCATACTTGGGAATTGGTGGATCTTCCGCCAAGTTCTAAACCTCTTGAATATAAATGGATATTTAAGAAAAAATGAAAACATATGGTTCAATTGACAAGTATAAAGTAAGACTTATAGTAAAAGGTTACAGACAAAAGGAAGGTCTGGATTATTTTGACACATATTCCCGGTGACAAGAATAACATCCATTCGTATGCTTATTTCTATAACAACATTGTTTAATTTAGAAATACATCAAATGGATGTTAAGACAGATTTCTTAAACGGTGATCTAAATGAAGAGATCTATATGGAGCAACCCGAAGGGTTTGTAGTGTCGGGGCAAGAAAAGAAAGTTTGTCGGTTTGTAAAGTCTCTTTATGGATTAAAACAAGCACCTAAGCAATGGCATGAAAAATTTGATCATGCAATGCTTACTAATGGGTTTAAGATAAACGAATGTGACAAATGCGTCTATGTTAAAAACACTGACTAAGGATATGTCATAATTTGTTTTTATGTGGATGACATGCTTATCATTGAAAGCAGTCAAAACGTGATCAAATCAACTAAGCAAATGCTTAACAAAAGATTTGATATGAAAGATATGGGGGTCGCAGATGTTATATTAGAAATGAAAATTACTAAAACATCTGACGGATATGCATTATCTCAATCACATTATATTGAGAAAATTCTTGGTAAATTTATCAAGGACGATATGAATAAACCTTCTCGTATAATCCTGTTGATCAAGTCTGCGCTCCTCCGTACGACGTCGCCTTATCACCTAAAAACACAAACGTGAGCTAGCCGGCGGGTGTGTGCCGGAAACCTCTCCGATGCCTAAGTCAGCAAACTTGACAAATAGACAAAGCTCTGTGAATTCAGAAAGCAAAGTTGTGTGTTCCCTCTCCCAAGGTGATGTTTGTGAGCTTTTATAGGTTTCACGTGGCATAATCCTAGTAGGACTTCTACTCCTCCATGTAGAGTCCTCCTAGGATTCATACTCCTGTAGGATAATGCTTATCCTTTAACACCCCCCCACTGCTTAAACTAAGTGGGATGGTTTTTACTATGGCCGAGCTACCATATGACCGAAATAAAACTACCATACTATACAGGCAGGTATGGCCGATCTGACTACTAGTTCGGCTCTTCCCTTCCTTGCTTCTATCTCGGCTGCGAATGCTAAGACTGAGCTATCCATAGAAGTGTCAAGCCGAACTAACTCAAACTTCCCTGAAGTTCGCTCACTCTGGTTAGAGGAGATAACCGGGCTAATCCGTAATATGCCGCAACCGAGCTACCCCAAAGCCTATCTGACAACCGAACTAATCGTAGTACTCCTTTTGACCGGTGTATCCACTGTCTTTCGTATTTGGACCTATCTCGACCCAACACCCAGCTCGGCCCAATTTATATACATAAATTACCCTCTCAATTGCCCCTTAATTCCATCTGCATAGCATGATAGGGATTAACTGTTCATCAGCCGAGCTATAGTCCCCAAACCTTCCAGCCGAGCTACAACCATTTAGCTTATCCTGCTGAGCTAAACTTAAACCGAGCCGCTCTCATCCGGTCACAATGTCTTTTAAATCACCAAAAGGTGAATCGCTTCCTTTTCCGTATACACATGGCACGTTCCCATTCGCGTAAGGCAGCTGTCAATGCCGTCTTCGTATTTCGCAATTTTTGAACAGTTCCCGCCCTTTCTCTCTCTTTTCCACAAAACAAACATTCTGTCTTTGAATCATTCACCTATACTATTCACCTTCTTCTCTCTCCGTGCCTCTGCTTCTCCAACCTCTGAGTTCCCTGAGTTCGTGTCCTTCGTTGGTGCTGTTGCTCCCATCACCAGCTTCATCTTCTTCTTCTGGTAAGCTTCAAAAAATCTGTTTTGTTTTTTCTTCCTTCTGCTTTCGTTTAATCCATTGTAGTTTGTTTTGTGTGCTTTTTGAAAACACTTTTTCTATCTTTCTTTGCTCTGTATTTTCATGGAAAAATCAGTAGAACCCATGAGTATATGATATATCCTATAGAAAACTAGCTTTTGATCCAGAATCATGTCCCAACCGAACTAGGAGACTGTTTATGCTATATATGTAGATCAATTCAGACAATAACCGAACTAGAACTCGTAGAAATAACAGTAGTTTCAACAAGTTACCAACTCCTGATTCACTTTAGCCGAGATAAACTCACCGAACGAAGTTTGAACTTAGTAAACTAGGAACCTCGGCCTTCAACCGAGCTAAGCCTTTGGGGCTAAGCCAGCTTCCTTAGTTTCTAAACCAAACTCAGAAAGCTGCCCCTATAGGCTCAACCAAAGTAAGAAAACCCATAGTTCAAACCGAGATAACCAATCTTATACAAAAACCGATCTTGCGAACCCTATGCTCAATCCGAGCTACCAAGCATTTTGCTGAACCGAGATAGAACCTGTCCACAAAGCCGAAGTAGGGCTCTTTTACCTTGCTTTTAATTTGTAGCACGGTCCAATGATCTGTGCTTAACCCCTTTATTTTCTACTTTGCAGACTTAGGTTGCCCAGGCACTCCTCTGCGCGTTCAACCGAGCTACTGAGCACATTCTTCCGACCGAACTAACTTATTAATAACTTATACAATTGATGGGGAAGTATAGGTACCTAGTAAATACCCCGGGCAGCCTAGCCGAATTCAGAAAAGACTACCATATACCCGATGACATCCACCTGATTTTGGCCGAAAAGACGTTATTCCCTGGGGTAATGAAGGCTTTGTCCCCTTCATCCTTTTATCCATAATAGAAACCGGACTACGATTTCCAGTCCAACCTTTAATTTGTGAGTTTCTTAGGCAAACCAGATTATGCCCAACCCAACTATCCACCAATTCCTACCGCATCATAATGGGAATAGCCGAACTGAACCGCCAAGCCGGACTAAACCTTGGCCTGGCCGAAATCCTCCACCAATACTCCATTGGTTCAAAAGAAGATAGGTGGGTCTATTATTTAAGAATACGTCATCGCCGAGAGAAGATAATAAAACATACACCGGATAAAGACTTGAACGACGACGACTTTTTCTGGGTATCTGGGAATTTTGAGGATATCAAGCCCAGATTCCTGGCCGACGTATAAATTGGAAAAAATGAGAGCCCGGTAAATTTACTTCGGTTTTCTTGCTTGCTTTTTTATATTTCGATTTTTTAATGTATCAGCCGGACTAACAGTTGTCTTCTTTCGCAGATTCTGCCCACCTTCACTCTTTATACAGCTACCCAAACCTAGCCACTTTGCGCGCCGCACTACGGTATCCAGAACGTAGTTGGGCCAAATTGCTGAAGTTCGAGCCGACCTACAGATACAGTGGTCGCCGAAAAGCCAGAGTGACTGATTTTCTTCTTGAAGACGCCCCAGAGTCGGACCCAACCTTACCACAAATCAGACTAATTCCACTAACTGCTGAAGAGGAGATGGCCAAAAAGAACAGAGTAAGGGCCTTATTGACCGAGACCAACAGGGCCGAAGTACCACCAGCAAGTCAAACCCAAGAAGCGGTGGTGGCGCTTCCTACGCAACAACCGTCCTCATCCCACCGAACCAAGCGCGCTCGGACTACCAAAACTGAACAACGCTTGGTTGATGAAGACGAAACTGTTATTCCACCGAGCCCGCCACCGAGCCTCCAACCGGAGCCTTCTGATCGAACTACCAGCAGCTGGGCACCAAAACTTAGCTTCAACAACCGAGATATCCAAGACTCTGACTCGGTTGTTGCTGACAAGGACCACCAGTTGGCCTTCAACCTGGCCAAGAGTGTGTGCCTCCCCAAAGATATGGAGCACCACCAAAAGCAACTAAACACCGAACTGAAGGCCATTCGGTCTTCAACAAAATCGATGATCCTGGTAAGCAGCTCCGTCCGTTTTTTTGTCTAGTTTTTTCAACTTTTACTTCCGCTAAAGGGAAGTCTTTGTTTTGTCAGGACATTCAGAAAAACAACATCACTCACAAGAAAGTGTTAGAGCTCAGGAAAACAACAAGGCAAGCCGTGGTAGAAGCCGAAGCGAAGACGGCCGAGCTAGAGGAGGCCAGGAAGCAAATGGCCGAGCTTCAAGCTGAGAACGGCCGACTGGCCGGACTGGTTAGTTCGGCCGAAGCAGAAAAGTAGAAGGCTGCCATTGTGCTAAAGGATAAGTATCTGCACGAGCTGGTGAAGCTTGAAAAGAAGAAAGATCCTGAGATAACCCAGCTGAAGGAGAGCGCAAAAAGAGTCGAAAAGCGAGGCTTCAAGAAGGCAGAGGATGCTTATATCCAGCAGTGCGAAGCCGCCAAGGAGCTCTTCTTTAAGTGCGGCTGGAGGGCAGCTGTTGAGAAGCTTGGTCACGATCCACAGACCGAGGTCTTCAACCCTCCAGCCTACTTCATACTGAACTCCCTAGTGGAGTATGCCGATGCCATTCAGCAGAAATTTCTTGAGGGCTCAGATTCTAACGAAGACTCTGCCTCTGAGGATACTCCGGTTGTCAATGCGGACCCGTCAGTTCGGCTGGAGCCCACGGTGGAAGACCTGACTATTGAACAACCAGGTGAAACCGTGGTTCCGACCGAAACCACCCTTGTGACCGAGAACGAGCTCCCGCCTGAAACCGGTCTTCATGTTGATGCCGATGCTGCGTTTGATGCCGAAATTGATGATCTTTTCTCTTGATTTTGTACATTTTCTTTTTTTGCTACCTTTTTTACTTTTGTAACCGGGCTACGGCCCCTCCTTTGTACTTGCTTCCTGATGAATGAAAATTTTCATTAACTCTTACTTCGGTTGATGTGTACGTTTTGGTACTTGTTATGATTTTTCCACGATCTTTCTTAGTTTCAACTGTTATCTCGGTTTTAGCTGGTTAAACTAACTATGCTTACCAGCCAACCACTCCTTAGTTGATATAATTACTTCGGCTAAGGAGTACTCAGAGTTGGTTTAATCCAGCCAACCACTCTTCAGCCATACCTTTACTTCGGCTGAAGAGTACAAAGAGTTGGTTTAATCCAGCCAACCACTCTTCAGCCATACCCTTACTTCGGCTGAAGAGTACAAAGAGTTGGTTTAATCCAGTCAACCACCCTTCAGCCATACCCTTACTTCGGCTGAAGAGTACAAAGTTGGTTTAATCCAGCCAACCACTCTTTAGTCATACCCATACTTCGGCTGAAGAGAACAAAGAGTTGGTTTAATCCAGCCAACCACACTTCAGCCATACCCTTACTTCGGCTGAAGAGTACAAAGAGTTGGGTTCATCCAGCCAACCATTCTTCAGCCATACCCATACTTCGGTTGAAGAGAACAACGAGTTGGTTTAATCCAGCCAACCAGTCTTCAGCCATACCCATACTTCGGCTGAAGAGTCCAAAGAGTTGGTTTAATCCAGCCAACCTCTAAGTTAGTTTTTTCAGCCAACTTAGAATAATGTTTGGTTATTCTGACCAAACGTCCTGCAGCCTGGATCTTTATCCTGGGCTTAGGAAGGGTGTTGGTTTAATCCAGCCAACCTCTAAGTTAGTTTTTCCAGCCAACTTAGAAAAATGTTTGGTTATTCCGACCAAACGTCTTGCAGCCTGGATCCTTATCCTGGGCTTAGGAAGGGTGTTGGTTTAATCCAGCTAACCTCTAAGTTAGTTTTTCCAGCCAACTTAGAAAAAAAGTGTTTGCAATATTCCTAACTTCACTAAAGCTAACTTTTACAGAGAACAACTCATGCTGAAAAGAATCGATTGTTTTATTGAGGAAAGAAAAAATTACATATGTTTGAAAGAGAAAAAAGCTAAAAATAAAATAACTTGAGATTGGCAGTGTTCCATGGCCTAGGGATTGCTTTGCCGTCCTTGTCTTCTAAGTGGTATGCCCCTTTGCCTGCTAACCCAACCACTTTGTAAGGACCTTCCCAGTTTGGCCCTAACTTGCCATCTCTTGGTATCAAAGTGTTTTCCATCACTTTGCGCAGTACCCAATCTCCAATCTTGAATTGTCGTGGATGCACCGTTTTGTTGTATTTTCTGGATAATTCTTGTTGGTATGAGGCAATGTGGACTAGTGCCTTTTCTCTTCTTTCTTCGGCGAGGTCGAGCTCAAATGTTATGGCCTCTCCATTTAAGTCGGGGTCAAAATTTTCGCTTCGAATTGTGGGGAGGCCAATTTCCAGTGGGATTACTGCTTCCATTCCATAGGCTAAGGAGAATGGTGTTTCTCCTGTTGATCGTCGCGGTGTGGTGCGGTAAGCCCATAAAACATGAGGAAGTTCGTCCGTCCACTTGCCTTTTGCCTTCTCTAACCTTTTCTTCAATCCATCTAAGACGACTTTATTTGATGCTTTTGCTTGGCCATTTGCTTGAGGATATGCCGGTGTAGACTTGTAGAACTCTATCTTGTACTCTTCACAAAAACTTCTGAAGATTCTGCCGTCGAACTGAGTGCCATTGTCTGAGATTAGGGCTTTTGGTATGCCAAACTGAGTGATGATATTCTGCCAAACGAACTTCTTCACATCTTTTTCTTTGATTGATGCCAATGCTTCTGCTTCCACCCACTTTGTGAAGTAGTCTGTTGCTGCGAGAAAGAACTTCCTGTTGCCGGGTGCTGTTGGAAGTGGTCCTACTATGTCCAAGCCCCACATTGCGAAAGGCCATGGGCTGGTTAATGGTAGGAGTTCTCTTGCTGGTTGATGTATTTGGTGTGCGAATTTTTGGCATTTCTCACACTTCTTCACATATTTCTCTGAGTCTGCCTGCATGTATGGCCACCAGTATCCTTGAGAAATGGCCCTGTAAGCTAGCGATCTTCCTCCTTGATGGCTTCCGCACACCCCTTCGTGTATCTCGTACAAGAATGCTTCCACTTTGCTGGGGTGGACACACTTTAGATAGGCTCCTGAGAACGACTTTTTGTATAATGCCAAAGATGGGGAGAGCCAAAATCGCTGTGATTTTCCTCTAATTTTGTTGGTTTCTTTCTTTTCTTCTGGTAGGACGCCATCTTTTAAGAATAGTATGATGGGATCCATCCATGAGGGGCCTAGTTCTGCGCAGCATACTTCTTCTGCTTCTGGGCCTTCGATGCTTGGTCTTGGTAAGTAGTCGATGAGTAATGGATGAGGGATGGATGTATCTGCCATTGAGGAAAAGCCTGCTAGTTCGTCTGCTCTGCTGTTTTCCTCCCTGCCGATTTGCTCTATCCTTACTACTTCAAACTTCTTGATCTCTGTTCTGACCAATTCTTGATACTTGGCCATTCTATCATCCTTTGCTTCATAGTTGCCAGAAATTTGGTTTACCACCAGCTGTGAGTTGCTGTAAACCATTAATTCGGTTGCCTTCATGTAGTATGCTGATTTGAGTCCTGCGAGAAGCGCTTCGTACTCCGCTTCATTGTTTGATGCTGGGAAGCCAAGGTTGATTGCTTGCTCTACAACCAGGCCGTCTGGTGAGATGAGGACTATGCCGAGTCCTGCACTATGCCGGTTGGATGCCCCATCCACAAAGAGCTTCCACATCTCACCAACGAACAACTTCCAGCAAGTGGAGGGGTCAGATGATGTCGTGGGGTCAAGAATGTTGCTGGTGCTTTCTTCAAGGTCCATGCTTGCTGTCTGCTCCTCGTTATCTGATTGTACCAAGTCTTTTTTTGTTGGAGAGCCTTGGTTTGGTGTAGCTTCTACCTTGCTGTCTTTAGTCTGGTCTGCCTTGGAGTCTGACTGAGTACCTTCTATTAGGGGTCGCGCTATTCCGGCGTCAACTTCCATCCCTAATTCGGTGGTGCCAGTTAGGTCGGCTGGGCAGATATGATGACTTCCAGGAGTAAACTCTGCGACGAAGTCTGCCAAAGATTGTGCTTTTATTGCGGTCTTGGGTTGGAACTTGATGTCGAATTGTCCCAACTCTACTGCCCACTTCAAAATTCGCCCAGAAAAGTTCGCCCTCTCAAACAAAGCTTTTAGTGGGAAAGCTGTGAGGACGACTATGGTGTGGGCGTGAAAGTAGTGTGCCAATTTTCTGGAGGCCATCATCAAGGCTAATGCCAGTTTTTCCAGTGGCAAATACCTTGTTTCGGCTCCCAGCAATGTCTTGCTGACATAATAGATGGGCAAGTGTTGGATTCCTTCTGCACGAACCAACACTGCGCTAACTGCGTACTGAGAGACTGCCAGGTACAAGAAGAGTTCTTCACCAGGTACTGGGGTAACAAGCAGTGGTGGGGAAGACATATATTCCTTCAAGCTTTCCAGAGCTTGGTCGCATTCTTTATCCCACTCAAACTTGGCCTTTAAGGCATGAAAAAATGGTCGTAGTCTGTCTGACGACCGGCTGATAAATCGGTTGAGTGCAGCTGCCATGCCGGTGAGATGCTGCACTTCTTTTACTGAGTTTGGTCTCTCCAAATCCTGGATTGCTTTGATCTGAGAGGGGTCTGCTTCTATACCTCGGTTGGTCACAAGGAAGCCCAGGAATTTGCCAGATCCTACTTCGAATGCACATTTGGACGCGTTGAGGTGCAATTTGTGCTTCTTCAGGATCTCAAACATCTCGCCTAGGTCCTTCAGATGGTCATTCTCATCCTTGCTCTTGACCACCATGTGGTCGATGTAAGCCTCCATTGTTCTGCCTAACAATGGTTCAAACATCTTGGTGACCATCCGTTGAAATGTTGCCCCTGCGTTCTTCAGGCCAAAGGGCATGACCTTGTAACAGTATAGTCCTCTTGGAGTGGTAAAAGATGTGACCTCTTGGTCTGGTTCATGCATGGCGATTTGGTGGTAGCCTTTGTATGCATCCAGGAAGCTAAGTCGGTTGTGCCCCGCCGTTAGGTCTACCAGTTGATCTATCCGTGGTAGAGGAAAGCTATCTTTTGGGCACGCCTTGTTGACTGTTTTGTAGTCGACGCAGACACGTCATTTGCCATTCTTCTTTGGCACTACGACCGTGTTGGAGATCCATTTTGGGTAGTGCACCTCTCTAATTGCTCCTGCCTCCAGCAGGTTACCTACTTCTTCCGCCACTATTTCGGCATGGTGGAGTGCCGATCTGCGTGTTCGTTGGATGATTGGTCTGGCGGATGGGTGGACATTAAGTTGGTGACTGATGAAGTTTGGATCAATGCCTGGCATGTCGTAGGGTGTCCAGGCGAACACTTCGATGTTAGAGGTTAAGAATTCTAAGACCTCTAATCTCTCAGTGCTGGACAACGACGAACTGAGCAAAAAGAACTTATCCGGGTTCTTTTCATCTATTCTTACCTCTACCAAGTCCTCCACTGCTTTTTGATCAGCCGCTTTGCCAACATCTGCGAATAACTCATTGCTCTCAGGTTCTTCCTTCGAATGAATGTATCCTTTGGCAGCGCGGCTGCCGTTCACCGTGACGAAGCATTGCTTTGACATGATCTGATCTCCATAGACTTCTTCAATTATACCAGCGTCGTTGGGGAACCGCATTACTTGGTGGTAGGATGATGCCACCAATCGCATGGCATGCAGCCACGTTCTGCCCAAGATGATGTTGTAAGTGGAGGGGACCTTTAATACCCAGAACTCCACTTGTTTCATCACGCTTCCTGCTCTGACTGGAAGAATTATCTTACCGACGGGCCATTCTGGCATGGAGTTGAATCCAATTAGGGGACATACGGCAGGCGCCAAGTCTTTGTCTTGCAGCTTTAATTGTTTAAATGTTTCGTAGTACATGATTTCACATGAACTACCTTGGTCAATCAGAATCCGCTTGATGTCAAAATCCTTGACTCGGAGAGTGACGACTAGGGCATCATTGTGGGGACAGTATATTCGATCCAAGTCTTTATCCGAAAAAGACATGATGTTTGTTGCCTCTGTCTTCCCCTTGTTAATGGCAGGTTGGGCACTTAGCACCTCTCTAAAGTGTTCAGCCTTTTTGATTGATCCCTTGAGCTCGCATACACGCTCAGGTTCAAAAACTCCATGTATCACATTGATAACGCCTTGAGGCGGGGCGTCAATTGTCATTCCGTTAGGGTGGTTATTATGGTCCTGGGGGGCTGGCTGCGTCCCTCCTTCAATGTACTTGTCCAAGTGGCCTGCTGCCACCAATTCTTCCAGGTGTTGTCTCAATGGTGTGCAATTCTCAGTGCGGTGTCCTTTTTCTTTATGGAAGGTGCACCGTGATCTTTCGTCATAGTCCTTCTGTGCTTCCCCTAATTTGGCTGGCCACTTGACGAAAGGCTCATCTCTTATTTCGCTAAGAATCTGATATATCGATTTCTTGAACACCGTGGTTATGGCAGTGCGGATTCTTAACCATCTTTTATCCGGGTCTTCTCCGTTATCTCGTCTGCCACGTCCGTTTCTGTTACTTCGATCTACTGTATTGACTTTTGCTGAGGTCTTCTTTTCTGGTATTGTGGTTGCCCCAGATTTTGCTTTGGCACGTGCGCCATCCTTTTCTACCCTGATGTGCTGGTGCACTCTTTCCATCAAGGCTTCCATGGTGAGGGGTGGCGTCATGGTGATCGAGTCCCTTAGTCTGTTTCCGACTGGAAGGCCTCTTTTATACTGTGTAATGGCGAGATTGGTGGGGCAGTCCCCAATCTGATTGAATGTCTCCCAGTAGCGACTATTGTACGATCTGAGGGTCTCTTTATCGCCCATGTCGATGGAGAGCAGTTGGTCGATTTCCACCGGGGTTTTAGTGTTTGTTCGGAACCTTGTTACGAACGCTTCTGCCAATTGTGCCCAGGAGGCTATGCTGCCCTCTGGAAGTTTCTCGAACCAAGTTAAGCCTAGGTCGCCAAGGCTTGACGGGAACAGTATACACATTAAGGCCTCGTTTCGCCTGTACACAGCCATGACCTGGCGAAAGTGGCTCAAGTGTGAGTAGGGATCCGTCTTTCCTTCATATGTAGTGAATTCCGGCTGAAGGAAGCCTGATGGTAGGGGCGCGTTTTCAATCGCCGGAACAAACGGCGAAGTCTGCAACCTTGCTAATGCTTTGTCTGTTGGTTCGTAGGCAGGGCGCGGTATTGGCATTCCAACCTCGACGCTTCCATGCGTCCGAGGAGCCAACCGCTGTAAGGCAGAAACTCTGTGTGGATCCCTTGCCCTGGCATCCTCCTTGCATCGTGCTTTTTCTTCGAGCACGGTTCGTAAGTCGGATGACCTGGGTAACTCTGTTTGTCTAGATCTGGTTTGGTGCGAATGTGAGGGCCAATACGTGCTTCCTTCAGTGTATGATCTTTCAGATCTCGTCCTCTCAGACCTGGAGTGGCGAGTTTTGGAAGACCAGGATTGAGTATCGCCTGTCCTGAGGCTTCTACTCTCTCCTTGCGAGGGTGTGGTATTCCTACTACGATTTTCTGAGTGGCGAGGGGGCGTCTTGTTTTTGCGCCCCTCTCCTGTCGCCACTTCTTTTCTCTTCATCTGGCGCTTCAAGGCCTCCATGTCCGCCGCCATCTTCCTTATTAATTCATCTTGCTTCTTCACGCGGTCCTCCAGAACTTGAGGATCAACCCTCCGCCTTTGCCTGTCAGGACTTTGAGAATGAGATTGACGGGGGCTGTGAGTCCGCCTTCCTCTAGTATCTCTCTTGGGGTTATGTCGCTGGGACTCCAAGTCCGCCATGGGAGGGACAGAAGGTAATCCTTCATGCCTTGCGCCTCCATCTGGAGTTAGCCCGTCGACGGCGGACTGCGGCAATTCTTCAATGTGTGCCATTATTTGAAAAGAGGAGAAGCTTGATCAAGAGGTTTTGTTCTGTCTGTTTTTCCCACAGACGGCGCCAATTGTACGGGAAAGAAATAAACCTTCTCGTATAATCCTGTTGACCAAGTCTGCCCTTCTCCGTACGACGTCGCCTTATCACCTGAAAACACAAACGTGAGCTAGCTGGCGGGTGTGTGCCGGAAACCTCTCCGATGCCTAAGTCAGCAAACTTGACAAATAGACAAAGCTCTGTGAATTCAGAAAGCAAAGTTGTGTGTTCCCTCTCCCAAGGTGATGTTTGTGAGCTTTTATAGGTTTCACGTGGCATAATCCTAGTAGGACTTCTACTCTTCCATGTAGAGTCCTCCTAGGATTCATACTCCTGTAGGATAATACTTATCCTTTAACACCCCCCCACTGCTTAAACCAAGTGGGATGGTTTTTACTATGGCCGAGCTACCATATGACCGAAATAAAACTACCATACTATACAGGCAGGTATGGCCGATCTGACTACTAGTTCGGCTCTTCCCTTCCTTGCTTCTATCCTGGCTGCGAATGCTAAGACCGAGCTATCCATAGAAGTGTCAAGCCGAACTAACTCAAGCTTCCTTGAAGTTCGCTCACTCTGGTTAGAGGAGATAACCGGGCTAATCCGTAATATACCGCAACTGAGGTACCCCAAAGCCTATCTGACAACCGAACTAACCGTAGTACTCCTTTTGACCGGTGTATCCACTGTCTTTCGTATTTGGACCTATCTCGGCCCAACACCTAGCTCGGCCCAATTTATATACATAAATTACCCTCTCACTTACTAATGGGTTTAAGATAAACGAATGTGACAAATGCGTCTATGTTAAAAACACTGACTAAGGATATGTCATAATTTGTCTTTATGTGGATGACATGCTTATCATTGAAAGCAGTCAAAACGTGATCAAATCAACTAAGCAAATGCTTAACAAAAGATTTGATATGAAAGATATGGGGGTCGCAGATGTTATATTAGAAATGAAAATTACTAAAACATTTGACGGATATGCATTATCTCAATCACATTATATTGAGAAAATTCTTGGTAAATTTATCAAGGATGATACGAATTTAGCTAGAACACCTGTAGACGTCAATATTTATGTATCAAAAAATAAAGGTGATGCGGTGTCTCAGTTAATATACTCTCAAATCATTGGAAGTCTAATGTACCTAATGAATTGTACTCGTCCTGATATAACTTATGCTATTAGTAAATTGAGTAGGCACACTAGTAACCCTGGAGAAGACCATTGGAAGGCGATCATTCGGGTTCTTAGATATCTAAGATTCACCCGTGATCATGGTTTGAATTTTACTCGATATTCAGCAGTACTTGAAAGTTATTGTGATGCAAATTGGATATCGGATACTAAAGATTCAAAATCCACAAGTGGATATGTCTTTACTCTTGGAGGCACTGCTATTTCTTGGAAATCCACAAAACAAACATGCATCGCATGATCCACAATGGAATCCAAGTTCATTACTTTAGACAAAGCAGAAGAAGAAGCAGAATGGCGTCGTCACTTCTTAGAAGACATTCCAATGTGGCCAAAACCTGTGCCAGCTATTTGCATTCATTGTGATAGTCAATCTGCAATAGGCAGGGCACAAAATCATATGTATAACGGTAAGTCACGACATATTCGTCATCGACATAATACCGTTAGGCAATTGTTGTCAAATGGAATAATCTCAATAGATTATATAAAATCTAAAGAGAATATTGCGGATCCGTTAACAACAGGTTTGACAAAAGAGCTAGTGTATAGTTCATCCAAGGGGATGGGTTTAAAGCCTATTACATAAGAGTCATCATAATGTTAACCCTACTTATATGACTGGAGATTCCAAGAACTAAGTTCAAAGGGACAACTAAGTTATGTGTGGCTCGCCAGAAATCACTAAGGGATTAAAATTCCCTACGCATTCCTATGGTGGGAGTGATATCTGCAACATATGTTGTATGTAGGGGTATAAGGATAAGTTTTGCTTTTAATGATTACTTATATCTTGATTGAGGCATAAATCAAGACGAGCATAAGGAGATACGCACAATAAGAATCACCTATATGAGTGTCAAACTTGGGCCAGTTCTATGAGAATGAAAAATGCTAAATTCTCTAGAAACACTCATGAAAACCAAGAGCGTTCAAGGCCAAAATGAACACAACAGTGAGAACCACGATGTGTTAGAAGATATTTTGTGTGAAATCTATTGTCTTGGCTTACACAAACGGCTGAACAATTCAAGGCATCGCGTCCATTGGTTAGCCAGTGAGTCCGATAGGTAATCACTAGGGAAGGTTCAAGGCCGAAAGCTACCTATCCTGATGCAAGATATTTTCGACTTATACTCTTTCGATAAAGTCTGCATATTATTGCATTTCCGTTGTCATCAAATTCCATTCATGTGGGGGATTATTGGAAAATGGTTTGGAAAATCTGGGTAAAAAAACAGATTTTATCCTAACTTTGGTCAAATATTTAGGTGGGACCCGTGCGTCGATTTTTGCGGGTCAAAGTGGTAACGCATTCTATGCCGCGTTGTGATTCACGTGGTATATTTGGTTGTTTAAAACCATTACCAAGTAAATGGGAAATTGAAGCCAAAGTATGCACAATGGAAATGGAGTTTTGGTAGAAAATCCTTAAAGGTTTGAATAAGGCTTGTCCCACATTGATTTGGTGGGAAGTTTTGAATGGGTTTATAAGGCATGAGATTGTAACTTGGGGTGTGCCCCAAGGGGTACCCAAGTGTTTTAGAGAGGGAGGTTATGGGCAAAATGGGCTAGAACCATTGGACCCAAAAATCACCACACGTGCGCGCGCACCGCTGCCCCCGTCCGTCCGGTCGAGCGGGCTGGGCTGGGCTGGGCTTGGGCGCTGGTGCGTGGTGTGAGGTTGGGTTGGGCTTGTTCGGCCCAATACTAATCTTTTTGGGCCAAAAGCATTTGAATTTAAATTTTATTTTTTGAAATAAAATTTATCTAAAAATTCATTCCAAATTTCTGTCCAGATTTAAATTTTAAATTCAAATTGTTGCACCTCTTCATAGACAAACCCGAATCTGTCTAGATTCAAACCCAAAACCGAATTTGTTTTGTTCAAATTCAAATCCACCCGAATTGCAAACCAAACAGTGCCTTAAACAGATTTGTATCTATTTAATTCAAATTGAACAGGTTTGCACCTGCTTAATTCAAAACTTGCAGCCACCAGTCCATCTATAAATAGGACAGCCCTCATTTGCTGTTTAAAAATTCATAAATTTCGTACTTCACCTCTGCAAATTTATTCTTCATTTTGCTGCATTTAATTTTTTGTGAGAATGAGTATAAACAGTTAGTGTGTTCGTTAGGCAAACAATTTGTAGTGTTACTATTGTTTGTAGCTGATTATTTTATCTTGGGAGATAGACGTCCACATTCTGAAAGTACCGTGGAGAGGACGAATCTGTCTTAAGGACACAGTGTCAAACACTGGACTTGATCAGATTATTATTCAAAGAAATTAATCAAGTAAGTTGTTTAATTTATTATTCTGTTTTATTTGTTTATTTAAATTAGATTTTAATTTTATTTTTATAACAAAATAAAATCTGTTTTTATTTGTTTATTTTTATTTCTAGTTTGATTTTTGTAATCAAGCAATTTTCTCTCATTTTCTTTATTTCTTTTATATTCTGTTTGTTGTTAAATACACAAACAGAATTAATTAATTACAGTGAAGATTGTCCAACAATTATATCAAACTTATAAAACTTAATATATTTTTTAATTTTTTTAAAAAAAATAAGTATAATTTACCATTGTTTGTTTTTTAATTTATGTAATTTTTTTAAAATTTAGACATTACCAATAACACATAACTCTCGTCCAACCACCAAATCTCTCACCATTCAAAAGCAGAGAATTTTTCAATGTCTGAGCTCTGAAGTACCTATGTGAGTCTCTTTCTATAATTATATATTATCATACACTAAGGCCCAGTACGTGGGGAGTAGGTCACGTGCTTCCCTTGATTTTTTTTAATTTATTTTTTACATATATATATATATATATATATAAATAAAATTTTAAATAAAAATAAAATTTAAAATAAAATATCAAGGTTATTTTTAAATTTATGAAAGCAATAGTGATTGTTTTATTAAAAATGAAGTGATTATAACAAATTATATTTTTATGTATGAAAATTTTGTGAAAAAATCTCAATATAAAAGTAATATCTATTATTATTGATATGTAAATATAATTAATCTCATTATATATGTAAAAATTAGTAGAGTATTAATCATTTTTACATGTGGAGTTCACCATTTATATGTTACTTTACTGTTGGTTGGTGATATCATATGTCAATAATGACGTGATATTACTATTATATGAAATTTTTACGCAAATTTTGTAAAAATTTGATTTATCTTACCATTATATAATTTATTTTACAACTTAAATATATGATTTTTTTACATTGTTCATGATACACTAGTTATACGCAATATTTTCTTTTCGATTTTACTCAAAATTAATTGTAAAATTTTATGTGAAATACTTTTGTAACAATTTATTTAATTTTTTGTACTTAATATTAATCCAAAAATTATTATCATCTTCTTATTGTTAGTTATGAAAAAATAAATAAAGCTGTAATTAATAAGTGCTCCTCCTGATTTAATTTCCTAAGTCCGCCACTGCTAAGGCTTATTTTGACAAGTTGGTTAAAAGCTAATTTTTTGACTTTTGACTTTTTTGAGTTATACCACCTCTTTATTTTTTACACGTTTTTTTTAAAAAAAATCAAAAAAACAAAAAAAAAATTAATTTTTAACCAATTTTTCAAAATACTCATAAATGATTGTCTGTTTTATATTTTGTGTTTCATGATTTGGCTAAATTATTTTTTTTAAACCATTAATTTTTTTCCCGTTACATACTAACCATTAAGGCCTCGTTTGGCAAGTGATTTTTTTAGCCAAAAAGTCACTAAAAAAATTAAAAAGCCAACAACCTATACCAAAAAGTCAAAGGTTTCATTTTCTTTCTACTTTTTACGCATCTTTTCGTAAAAAGTTAAAAAGTCATCCCAAACATACTATTTTTTTTATATTATATTTTAATTAAAAAATTAAAAAATTACTAAAAAAACCTGTTCCCAAACGATTTATGGTTTTGGCTCCCATTGTAATCTTGCAATAATGAAATTGGACATATGAATGTGAATTTAGAGAGAAGATAATAAAACAGTTCATTTTCAACCCACATTTGAGATAATATGGGTGGGTAGGGAGTCATTGGCTGGTCCAACTTTTCAAAATATGAAAGCAATATATATTTTTTCCCCATTTGGGATCTTTTGTATTCTTCACAGCTGAGATAATAGGGGTGGGTAGGGAGTCATTGGCTGTTCCAACTTTTCAAAATATGAAAGCAATATATATTTTTTCCCCATTTGGGATCCTTTGTATTCTTCACAGCTGTGTACTATTGTGTTTCATTTTGTAGGGCAATCAAAGGCCATTTTTTCAGCTTCACTAGCAAGAAACATGAAGGATCATATACTCTCCTCTATTATCAGGTTCCATAAATTCCATCACCCTAGAGCGCCTAGTGTCTAGTATTATCAGGTTTTATAAATCCCAACACATTATATTTTATTTTATTTTTATATTTTAGTTCGGTAAAATTATCATTTTTTCTTTGAATAAGAGCCATCCAATTATTTTGCTAAATAAGAGTTGAGAGTCTAGTGGGTAGAGAAAATTATTTTGGCATATTTCTCTCATGAGTTTGATTAATAGGTGTCTCGAAAAAGAATACAGTTATGTACTAATAGATGATGTAATATAATTTTATTAGTTTTAAATATTTATAATTTATATAATAAGCGGGGTTTATAGTTTTGAAATTGCAATGTTATAGTATGTGTTGGTACACTAATCATATATATATATACACTAGCGTATGCCCGTGCCTAAAGGCACGGTGTAAATAATTTTAAAATTAAAATGCAACTATAATTTATACGTATTATGTTGAAATTTATAAAGTTTGTGTCATTTTTTGATAAAGATACTGAAAAAATATATTGAAATATTTTTCTTCTTAAAGAACTTAATACAATTTTGCTTGTATTACACGCTCTACAAAACTCAAATAAAATAACAACTCTCCCTAATCTTAATGCAAATTAAGAAACAAACATATAAGATTTAAAGTTATATTGCATATCAAAATATAAAGACAGTAAAAAAAAGTGTAAACACTGAATAAAAAACAGAAATAAAGTTATACTGTCATACACCGAAAGAGTAGGTTAAAACTTTACAAAAAGTGGGTTAAAGCTTTACAAAAGATGTATTCTTTACAAACGATGTGTCACTAACATGTCATACACCAAAAATTATATTGTCATACACCAAAAATATGTATGCTTTACAAAAGATGTGTCAATAAAATGTCTTCAAATATGCGTTTGCCCAAACTTCCTCCTTATTACTTTCCAAAAAGTCTTTGTATCAACTTTTATGTATCCCCAATGAGGAATATGCACAACAATCTGGTAATTTGTGGAAACAAAAAAAATATAAATTAGTACATTTGTTGGAAATATACATGTCAAAATACTTTCAGATTGAAATTACCTTATTACATCCCCATCGAAGCAAGGTAGTCGTATTTCTCCTTTTAAGCTCCATAAATTTTTCGGTCCAATCCTACAAAAGTCCAAATTTCAAATTATTATTAAAAATTGAAATTTTTTAAAAAGTTATATAATCAACAGAAATAAATCTACGTGGTCACCTTCTAAAAAAACGTCATTTAATCTACATAGAATACTACAACAATACTTCAGGATAAACAATATTTGTAGTAGAATCCAAATTATCTTTAGGGAGGAGAATACTTATACGATCAAAGGATGTACATCTAGACAATGCCACATATAATTGCCCATGGCTAAACACTGGTATACGCAAATCAACCCCAACAAATTTCACAGATTGTCCTTGAGATTTATTAATGGTCAAGACATATGCCAATCGGACTGGAAATTGACGTCTTATCATTTGGAAAGGCATTTCTGAAGAAGATGGTGTCAAAGATATCCTTGGTATGAATGCCAAATTGCCAAACTTTTCTCCAGTTAAAATTTGAGCTTCAATTATGCGAGTGCCGCACCTAGTAACCATCAATCTTGTACTATTAAATAGTCCATCTTTCGGTGCAATGTTTCTCAACAATATTATAGGACAACCCACTTTCAACTCTAACTTAAAAGTTGGCAACTCAGGAGGATCCAATGAATTTAAATATTCATTAGGATATCTATTTGTAATGGTAGGATCAATTTCATTATCTTCAGACATTTTATCTGCTGCAAGATAAGTATATAATCTCCCTGGAAAGATATTCAACGCAGTAGTATTAATGTCACTGACATCATCGTTACGCGCAGACAGAATTGTGTGTTCAGTTAAAAATGTTGTGGTTGACGTCTCTATCATATTCAATTGTGGATAAACTGTAGAGAGTAATTCATTCAAATCTTGACATTTGTGTATTGTTGATGGAAGGTTAACGATTTCTTGAGGATTGGTCCCAATCTAAAAAAAAGCTAAATCAATAAAAAAGTAAGTGTAAACACAATTTATTAATTTAAAATAATCTATATAATACAGGTTAAAGTAATGTTACCTCCATCAAGAAATTTGCAAAATTAGCATTTTCATGGCCTTCATGATTCAAGCGCATATTCAAATCCAAAGTCAAGATACATATATGCTTCCATAGAACAGAGTGTCTTAATGATGCATTCACAATTTGCTCACAAACTCCTTTGGGTATAACTGGTAAGATTTGTCGAAAGTCTCCTCCAAGAACAACAGTAATACCTCCAAATGGCTTTTCACTATCACAAATATCCCTCAATGTACGATCAACCGCCTCAACACAATGTCTATGTTGCATAAGAACTTCATCCCAAATTATAACTCAGCTTGTAATGATTGTTTGCTAAACCCACAAAGTGAATTTTCCAATACATCTAACGGAATGGAAAATGTTGAATGTGCAGTGCGACCTCCTACCAGTAATAGTGATGCAATTCCAGACGAAGCCACAGTAACAATGATATGCCCAAGGCTATAACATTTTAATGCAATCGTATTGTATAGAAATGTTTTCCCTGTTCCTACACCCCCATTCAGAAAGAAAACAGTTCCTTTATTTTGAAAAACTGAAGAAATGATTGTATTATAAGCATTCCGCTGTCCATTATTGAGACAATCAATAGTAATTTGTCGATCTGCATGTTGTGCCTCACTCTGCAGTTGTTGATGTTCAACTATCAATCGATTACCAACTACTGCACTCCAATTTACAGTAGGTCGTGGCATGGGTGGGAAGTCAATTAAGCTTTTGCCTGATTCATGAAGCATTTGAATCAAAAGATGGAGACCATAATCTTCAATTTGAGCCTCAGTTGGTTTAGAAATGATAAACAATGTACAAATCTTATGTGCAAGATCATCACATATATGCGTTGAAAATTGATTCCATAATGCACATGGATTTAGTGGAGAACACTGGGTGAGAATAATACTAAACAATCTCCTCAATTGATATCTAGTTTTTATGATTGCAGCCTCTTTCAAGCATTGTATCCATTCTTCTTCATCTTCTAAAAGCCCCTTGCAACACATGCTAATTTAAATGTATCATGCACAACATTATCGACCGTGCGTAAAGACTGAAACGACTTTGGTCCTTTGACAACGGTTAGTAACAAACGTAGATAAAATCTTTCGCCACAATTAGGGCTAGCAAAGTACATTCTACCAATTGCATATCCCCTTTCTCTCGATTTCCATCTCTTTTTTGACTTGAGCCAAACAAAATGTTGTGGAAATTCTTGATAAGTGAATGGACATTCATCTTCACTGGCAGCACAATATGCAAAGAAGCCAGTAAGAGTTGACATTTGTTGACCAGCTCTAGATTGAATCGTTTGTAATGACTCTTTTGGGTTAAAAACAACACGATGCATTCCAGGTAAATGAAGTGCCAATCGTACAACTGTTGGCATCTCTGTATGCAAAGGATGACCAAATATTCGCTAAGCAACTTCTGGAGGTCCAATATACCTTGCATTGAGATATTGTTGAATCTCATTTATCATTCCTAACACCATCGTTGTACGATCATAACCCTTATAAATGTATTTATGTATATACTTGACATATCTCATTCTGACACAAACTTCCACATTTATGTGACAGTTGAAAAGTTTTGAAAGATATGCATTGTATGGTACGACATCCCTGTTATCAACTTCTTGCCCTCTTACAGTATGTACTTGACCATTATTGCGACGACGATAGATAGGGTATCCATCTTGATCCATAGTTGTTGTTTCTGTGAAAGCTCGAGGGTATCTTTTAGTGCATCTACCATTTTCCATACATGGTGCTTGCGGATTTCGAGCACCACATGGTCCATGTACCATACGACATTTGATAGTTTCAAAAAGCATAGGATCATCTTTTGGGTCTGGAAATTCTGCACGGACCAATTTGTCTACTTGAGCACATGTCTGAATTTTATCTGGACTCTTGAGAAATAAAAGTGCATGCATATGAGGGAGGCCTCGTTTTTTAAATTCAATTGTAAAAACATGTGCAACTTTATTTCCAAACACTTTATTTGTTTCTATCTCCTTCATCAAACATTTTCTCTTCAACTCAAAAACACGGGCAATTAAATCAGGACGATCAATAAGTTTTTGATATGGTAATAATGCTGAAGTAATTTCTGGCCAATTGGGATTTGCAGTCATGGTAAGAAAAATATCTGGGTGTTAGTTGTATCGTGTGATAGCCATTGAATCTTGAAAGATTTCAAACATATGTCTAGGACTACCAGTAAATGAAGATGGCAAAACAAACCTTTGATCAATTTGTCCAGGTCGCACATAATCTGGATCCATAACTGACAACTCTTGGTAAAGCTCAGCCCGAAGTTTCCCTTGATTAAGCTTGTAGTATGTCAATCGATTTTGCTCAGTTGCAGCCCAAGCATCTACCAAAAACTCTTGAAATAGTTTCCCACCTCTCAAAATTGTTGAATACTCTGTGGGTCGTTCAAACAAACGATAACTATAAAAATTCATTTGAGTAAGTCGATCAGTTGAAGGTCGATCATATTGAACATTCCACAATTTCAACTCAGGTTCCCATCCAAGCTCACCATATGGAAATAATAGAACATAATGTAATGGCAAGTATGCTGGGTGACATTCATTAATTTGCATCAACTCATTATTTCCTCGGAAATGTAAAATAATATCTCTCATTCCATTTACCTCTGTTCCATCACCTGGTATTACAATTGCAATCTCATATGTAGTTGGTAGGTTATACCGACGTCAATCAGTTATTGAACTGTAATGAAGATGAGCAGGTAAATTGTGTCCTGCCGAGTCTAATTGATGTAAAATGGCATGAGCCTGGCGATATTTATCTACAAATGCATTGACTTGCAACAAACTATCTTGAATAGTTTTGAGAACATCCCTTCTCAAGTTAGGATTTCTACGATTACGAATTTCTAAAGCTGAATAAGGGTCATAGATATACAGCTAAGCATAACTCGCATCTTGCCCTGGTTGTGGTTGTAGTGATCCTGTTCGATGTCGCAATTCCCCACAAATTGTGAATGATGTAGGGCCCCTTCCACTGAGTACTCTAGGATCCAATGTAGCACCAAGACTTGTAAAAGCATTGGCTGCATTGTACACTTGAGTATAATTTCGAAAGGATTTTGATTGATTATTATTCCTATCATACAATGCCTGAAGTGGTGGAGGGGGTGTAATAAGTAAAGGTAGCCTAATCTTTCCTTTCAAACAGCAAGTTCCGAATAAGGGACGCTTTATAGATGATTTTGTCAATTTTTCATCCATCCAATGTAAGGCTGAACAATAAGGACATAATACATCCATCTTGCCAAGATAATGGCGGCAAGAATCTTTGTGTGCCCGGGCGTCAATTGATATACTCGTAGGCAAATCTTCTAATTCATCATCAGTACATAGATCTTGTTGAAGGAATCGATTTATAGGAGTAGACCTACGGATATTTGTGTATAAATAAGATTTTTTAAAACAAAACGGTATGAGTAAAAGTATGTATTTCAAGATTAGACACAGTAGTTTACCGATTCCTTTGTGAATTTGAAGATGTGCTTGGCATAGAAAACGAACATGTAGAATGATGGGTAACCGTTTTTCGTTTTTGTGCCGACTGAGAATCTTCAGTTATTGTTTCCCACTCCAAGTGAGTGCGATCGCGACGAATTGGTGTTCAAGAATGTTGTCTTAGTTGAACACATTCTTCTAATCTCTCTTGATCTCGTTGCAAGCATTGAAATTCAATTTTTTCACGCTCTCGCTGTGCCCGTTGGGCCAATGCGGCTTTTGATATTACATTATCATTTTGTGCCTAAAAAGAAAATATTTTATCATTGAAGCAAAAGATGTGAATATTTTGTGCTTAAAATGAAACTATCTTCTTATTTCTTCCCTTTCTCTTAATTTTGTTTTCTATTTTATTTGTTTTATACCTTTAATAGTGTTATCTTTATTTCTTTTTTTCTTATTTCTTCCCTTTCCCTTTCCATTTCCCTTTCCCTTTCTTTGTTTTCTATTTTATATATTAAATAAGAATTAAAAACCTATCTTATTTAGTTTCTCCTTTCTTTACATATTTTTTCTTTATTTCTTCGTTTCTTTTTTCCTATTTTCTTTATATATGTAGCAACTTATGGATAGTACATTATAAATGCACATGTATCCATGCAAAATAAGAATAAAAAAAATTTGAAAAACACATACAAATAATAGCAAGTTACAGGAAAATATATTACAATCATTCTACAAAAACAACATAATACAATAAATTCATTTTATACACTCATATATTTTAGCTATTCAAAATTTTGATTAGTTTTGCATCATATTTTTAAAAAAGAATATATACCACTTGACATGCATTTGTCATTCTCTTGCCGGAAGGAGCCATCTTTTCTTTTCCTTTAGACATTGGGTTGACCTTTTCTTTATCTTTTGCCTAACAAATATAAATAAAATATTGAAAAGATTAAAAAAATCTTATATAAATAAAATACATACAATGTTTGACTTGATTTTGTACTTACCGCACGAACACGGATAACATTAAGGTCGTGCTCATCACGGATGACCACACCAACATTTCTACATAGAGTTGTAGGAGGAGGCCTACAGAAATTAAAATCTATATAATAAAGTGGTAATAGTAAGAGTAAAAAATTCAAGATTGTCTTGGGTAAAAAATTCTTTTTCTTTTTACCAATTTGGTGTTAAAGAAGGTTGTCTTGGGTTAATACATTCCTTCGATCTTTCTCTTTCTCGTTCTCATCGCAGGCGTTGTCCTAATTGGTATGCAGAACATGACTTTTGATTTTTTTCACGTTCTCGCCGTGCACGTTGGGCCAATGCAGCTTTTGATAACACATTATCATTGTGTGCCTAAAATGAGAATAAGAAGGTGCATAAAATGTGAAGATTAACTAACTTGCTTCCCTTTCATCATGTATTTTTTCTTCCTTTTAACTAACTTTTCCTCATCACTCGGTTAAGTTGTTAGTCATATAAGAACCAATGCATGTATTTATGAAATTTAAAAAGGAAGGGAAAAATAATTTGAAAACACATTAAGCACCCAAAACTGCAAACTCACTATGAACGCACTTATTGGTTTTAAGACACTACCCATCTCTTTACAAAATGTACGTTGAAAAGGTAAATATTAGATCATTGGGTACGTAAAATGTGAATATTAGCGTGTAATGTCTTGTACTTTCCTTTTCTCTCTTCTTGTTGTTTCTGTTATATTAAAATGCATGTCTTTTCATCACATAATGCATGTCTTTTTCTTCTTTCCTTAAGAACTTCTTATAAGAAAAATAAAAATTAAAAAAAATTATATTATATAGTTTCCTTTTCATCACATATTTGTTCTTTCTTCTTATTTTCCTTTTTCGTTTTCTTCTATTATATTTTTATTATGCTATGTTGTAGATGCAACATATTGTACAAATGTAACATATTTTTATCATACAAATAGACAAACATATTAAAAATTCAAATTAATGTTCATACAAATGCATTAGCATGTTGTACAAATGCTTAGTTTAACATGCTTCAGAAAAATATTTCACATTCAATAAAAAGAATCGAATAAATTTTTGAAAAAGAAACTTTTGAAAAATATACATAAAAAATAGTATATGACACTACGCAATTCCTAAAAAAATCTATATAATATTCGAAAAATGTACATAAAAATTGTTGAGAAACCATACCATGGGATGTGCATTTTCCTTTCCTTTGCCATAAGGAATAGCTTTTTTGTTTTCCTTTGATATTTCTTTGTCTTTTTCCTTTGCCTTTGCCTATAAAAAATAAGTAGAATATATTTATAAATTATTTTTAAAATGATAAGAAAATACATGTCCAATGTTCAAGTGACTTTTAGGCTTACCTCATGAATGCGAATAGTATTAAGGTCACGCTCATTGCGAATAACAACATTAACATTTCTTTCTTGAAGAAATCGAACCTATACATACAAAAACTTTAGAGTAATAAATAAAACTTTATACACATAAATAAGAAAATTAGTAAAGGGAGGAGATATTACGGTTCGGTGTAAGTCCCCATCCACCTATAAAGTATGAGGAAAAAAAATAATTAGAATAGTGATATTGTCCATAACTGTTGTACTTAAATTTAGAAGAGAGGTACTTACATTTATATGAAGAGAAAAAAGAAGAAAAAAAACTTACTTGACCAAAAATAGTGATATTGTTCATAACTGTTGTACTTCAACCTAAAAATTTTAGACACAAAGAAACAAAAAATTAGCAACAATAAAAGTTAACATGGATTTCATTGGCAATGAAATGTTATTTCCAAATATGTTGCTACCAAATCGAATAATAAAATTCAAAATTTTATTTAAATAAATAACTGCCATGAATAGAAAATACTTAACGGGTTACAATCAAGAGGAAAAGAAATAAATAAAAATATAAACTTCTAAGAAAAAGAAAAAGGTCAACAGATACTAGAGGCACGTGCCTTCTCTGTTTAGAATGGTACAATTTTTTTTAAAATTTTTTTTATAACAAAATGCTAAATACATTTGTTTGGATTAAGTTAAAATCCTTATGTTAAATACTTGCGTTAAGTTAAATACTTATAAGTTTAATACATTTTTTTTTTCATGAAGACAACTAAAGTAATACGCACACACATAAGGATTGACTAGAATTATATTCCCTTAAAAAGGTGCAAAAAAAAAAAAAAAAAAAAAACATAGAATGTTAAATAAAAAATAGAATATTACACATAGAATATTCTATGTTGTGTTCATGAAGACAACATAGAATATTATATTCCCTTAAAAAGGTGCAAAAAAAAAAAAAAAAAAAAAAAAGAACATAAACTCTCTTGCCATATTATACATAAATGTTAAAATGCCAAGTCTTTCAAATTTTTCTTTTAATTAGGAACTCTAGATATTCACAAAAGAATTAAATGAAAAATATTTATCATCTATACATTAGAATCACACAGCAACTAAATATTACATTTGAATGGTTCAACTAAATAAATATATTACACAGCAAATAAAATGTTAAATAAAATTTTTTGAGTGTCAGTTTAATTTTTTTGTTGCAGGAAGATCAACTAAATAAATCACCCTTACTTTTTTTTTAAATAGCTCCAAACAAACAGTCCCTTCCCCCTCTCCCTCTTTCCCTCTACATTCTTTGCGAAACCCATAATCAAACTCACTTTTTCTGAGTCAAACCAGCATTTAGAATAGATGTTTTTTAACAGTCACATTAAAATGATAAATTAAAACTGGAGCACAATAAAATGGTCTAAATTTAAACTTTTCTCTTTGTTAACTGACTTCAATTTTATAAAGATGAAATTAAAACCAAAATAACACAACAAATATATTACACAGCAAATAAAATGTTAAATAATTTTTTTTTGAGTGTGAGTTTAATTTTTTTGTTGCAGGAAGATCAACTAAATAAATCACCCCTAATTTCTTTTTAAATAGCTCCAAACAAACAGTGCCTTGCCATAATAACCTATCTCTATATCTATCTCTCTCTCTCTCTCTCTCTCTCCCTACATTCTTTGAGAAACCCATAATCAAACTCACATTTTCTGAGTCAACCCAGCATTTAGAATAGGTGTTTTTAACAATCACATTAAAATGATAAATTAAAACTCGAGCAAAATAATTGTCCGAATTTGAACTTTTCTCTTTCTTAACTGACTTCAATTTTATGGAGATGAAATTAAAACCAAAATTAAAACCCATTATAATCATAAATATTTTGAAGTTCACCATTTATGACTTGGAAAGTCCAAACATAAATTTATGCAAAAAAAAAAAAAAATTCACCACATAAGAAAGCCATTTTATAAGCAATAAAGTAATACACACATATGCATTGACTAGAATTTTTGAAATGCAACATAGAATATTATACTCTCTTAAAAAGGTGAAAAAAAAAGGAACATAAACTCGCTTGCCATATTACACATAAATGTTAAAATGCCAAGTCTTTCAAAAAAAAGATTAAATGAAAAAAAACAGTCCCTTTCTTTTTAGAATGGTACAATTTTTTTTTTTACATTTGAGTGGTACAAATTTTTTTTTTTTTTATAACAAAATGTTAAATACTTGATGAAGTTAAATACTTGTAGGATATCTATAACGGATTATGTTAAATACTTGTGTTAAGTTAAATACTTGTAAGTTTAATATATTTTTTTTCATGAACACAATTAAAGTAATATACACATATATACATTGACCAAATTTTTTTGAAATACAACATAGAATATTATACTCCTTTAAAACGGTGCCCAAGAAAAAAAAAAAAAAAACATAAACTCTCTTGCTATATTACACATAAATGTTAAAATGCCAAAGTCTTTCAAATTTTTCTTTTAATTAGGAACTCTAGATATTCAAAAAAAAAAAATGCAAAAAACAGTGCCTTTCTTTTTATAATCACACAACAAATATACTACATTTGTATGGTACACATTTTGTTTTTAATTTTTTATAACAAAATGTTAAATACATTTTTGTGGGTTAAGTCAAATACTTGGTGAATTTGATTCAAAGTAAAACGGATTATGTTAAATACTTGCGTTAAGTTAAATACTTGTAAGTTTAATACATTTTTTTTTTCATGAAGACAACTAAAGTAATACACACATATATACTTTGACCAGAATTTTTTGAAATATAACATAGAATACTATACTCCCTTAAAAAGGTGCAAAAAAAAATAAAAATAAATAAAAGCATAAACTCTCTTGCCATATTACACATAAATGTTAAAATGTCAAGTCTTTCAAATTTTTGTTTCAATTAGGAACTCTAGATATTCAAAAAAATGAAAAATTTGAAAAAAAAACAGTCCATTTCTTTTTAGAATCACACAACAAATATATTATATTTGAATGGTACAATTTTTTTTTTTTTTTTATAATAAAATGTTGAATACATTTTTGTGGGTTAAGTTAAATACTTGGTGCATTTGATCCAAAGCAAAACGGATTATGTTAAATACTTGGGTTAAGTTAAATACTTGTAAGTTTAAGACATTTTTTTTCATGAAGACATCTAAAGTAATATACACATATATATATTCACCAGATTTTTTTGAAATACAATATAGAATACTATACTCCTTTAAAAAGGTGCCAAAAAAAGAAAAAAGAAAACATAAACTCTCTTGCCATATTACACATAAATGTTAAAATGTCAAATCTCTGAAATTTTTCGTTTAATTAGGAACTCTAGATATTAAAAAAAAATTATGAAAAATATTTATCATCTGTACAACACAGAGCACTAAAATATTTTAAAAAAAATATTCAAAAGAAAATTGATAAAAATATTTATCATCTGCACAAAAAAAAAAAAAAAAACAAAAACTCTCTTGCCATATTATACATAAATGTTAAAATGCCAAGTCTTTCAAATTTTTCTTTTAATTAGGAGCTGTAGATATTCAAAAAAAAAAATTAAATTAAAAAACACAATTCCTTTCTTTTTAGAATCATACAACAAATATACTACGTTTGAATGGTACAATTTTTGTGTAAAGGTACATCGTAGTGATGTCTCTCTCTATATCTTGCACACATGTGTGACCTACTAAATGAAATGTTCTTTCATTAAAAGGGTGACTAAATCATGGTTGATTGCATCTATTTTTGAAAAATAAAATTGAGCATGTAGAGTTCTTCAACTGAGCATTCCAGTGATTAATGATGCGCTTGATGGTTTAGTAAGTTGAATAGAAATGAATAATGCCTTTTTGTCAAACAATCCTATGGGCGCCTAAGCCTAGGTTTTTATTTTGGAAAGAATAAATAAATAAAAGGAAGAATAGAAGCCCATATTATATCAAAAGATATCATCACATAACTACGATGAAGCAACCCGACTATGACTCACTAAGGGCACAATGCAAGTAGCAGTGCACACATGATTTTCAATATCAAGTTAATCTACAAAACTACCCACTACTACTATATCTAGCACTCAAGCCTCCAAGAAGAATAAAAAAATAAATAATTGTGAAGGTCCTTGGGTTAGGGTATGAGAGAGAGTACTTGACTTTTTTCTAATAATGCAGCAAAATTGACCAAATTTAAACAAATCTTGACCAAATTTTAAAAATGTAAGACAGACCAATTTTATTAATAGCGACGTAATCAGCTAAATGTTTTATACTTCAATTTTCCCACTGGAGTTAGGACAACCAATCCTAATCCAAGTTTAAGTTCTAACAATAACAATATGGAGTCAGGACAACCAAACCATGATGGTTATGATTAGTAAATTACTTAACTTACTCTCTCTCTCTCTCTGTTCATCAAATTTGAGTGAAAATTTGATTAAAAGCTTGATCTGATATGAATACTCCAATCCTTACTCTCTTTGCATCTTCAAATCTTTTCAAAAAAATTCCAAACTTATCCTAAAAACCATCTCCTATCCATACTCTATTTTAAAATTTTATCAAAAAAGAATAAAAGTATTATTATTGGAGATTTGGTGAAATTTTTTGTTCATCCTTGAGACCAACCTTACTCTCTTTGATGAAAAAAAATTTCTGCTTAATGTTTTTTTTGATTAAAAAAATTGGCAATAATTCTGATTAAAAATTGACAGAAATTTGGTGATGAGAGACATTTCCTCAATGTTTAATAGTTCTGAGAGAAATTTGGTTCACAATAATTCAGCTTAATGTTTAATCAAAATTGACAAAAATTTGGTTCACATAATGTTTTTTTAATTCTTTGATGAAATTTAGTTCAAATAATTTCTGCTTAATAGTTCAAATAATTGACAATAATTGACAGACCAACTATTATACACAGTTGACAGTAAACACAATGTGTATAACCATTTTTTTTTTTTTTTGAACACCAAACCAATTTTTACTTAATGTTTTTTTTGATTAAAAAAATTGACAATAATTTTGATTAAAAATTGACAGAAATTTGGTGATGAGAGACACATTTCCTCAATGTTTCTGAGAGAAATTTGGTTCACAATGATTTTGCTCAATGTTTAATCAAAATTGACAGAAGGCACGATGTAAATAATTTTAAGATTAAAATGCAGTTATAAAAAATATATTTAATTTTTTTTTTCTTAAAGAACTTGTAACATTTTTGCTTGTATTACATGCTCTACAAAACTCAAATAAAATAACAACTCACCCTAATGTTAATGCAAATTAAGAAATGAACATATAAGATTTATAATGTTCACCAATATTGCAAATCAAAATATAAGAGCAAGTAAAAAAAAATTGTAAGCACTGACAGAAACTAAAGTTATTGTATACTAAAATCTATAATAAAAAGAAAAAAAATATTACAAAATCTATAATGTAGGCATTCAACTCATCTTGGTAATGAAAAAAAGAAAAGAAGCAGAAATATGTGATATTCTACCAAATTGCTATCAAAATGCTAGCACATATTCTGTCTATGATACCAAGAACCCGTTTATTTACTCTCCATTTGATACTGTCAAGTGTATTAAGGGCTTGAAATGCAGAAAAATTTGTAGAGTAATTCAAATTTCAAGTGTAAACATAACAAATTAGTTAGACCAACTCCCCGAAGCTATTTGAAATGAAAATCATCCAAAAGCACACAACACCTCAGAACTAAATACTGTCAAGAAAATGTAAATAAATTAAAACCCATTTAAAAAATAAAACCCATCAAGTATTAATTCAAATTCAAAACCTTTTAAAAAAATTAAATCCATTTAAGAAATCTATTATTACATTTTAATCTAGATGATAAATTACATTAAACTGGATAAATCTATTATTGCAGATTAATCTATCTATTATTGTAGATTAATCTATTATTGCAAAACATTTACAAATGATAATATTAATTTTTTTTAAAAAAAAATCGTAAACTAAAAGCAAATTGAATAATTTAATTCCCAATGGAAGCCAAACAACATATTAAAGAAGTAGGATACCTTTAATGGTTTAGCCAATTTTCTATGAACAACAGCTGATTAAAAAAAAAAAAATCAAATAGATCTTTGTGTAAGATCTATGTGTAAAATCAAATAGAGAGAGGAGCATTAAAGATGTTTGCAATTTTATTATTTGTACAATCAATTTTACTCCCCAAAATTACTATATGTGAGAGAAAGATTTCAGTCAACACTATTACAATGAGCACATAACAGGTTCTAATTTCTTATTTGAAGTCATTTGCTGTTCCAATTCTACATGCACTGAACATATAAAGCTGATCAAGAAGGCTTATTCTTTCTAATTTTGGCTACTTGTATTTCAAGCATCTCCTTGAATATAGCTAGCTATGAGACCTAGGATGGTTTTGAGTGGACGTTTTTTTTTCCTCTCCATTTTAGCATTGGATACTATCATGAGCTAAATTTATATTAAAGAACTGGTAGTTTTGGGTCAAAAATATAAAAATACCATATGGAGGTGGAGTGTGATCATAGAAAGGGAAAACATTATGGAGTAAACAAACAAATCAAATTTTTTAAAACTGAATTTATGCACAATTTGTATATACAGAATCTTTTTATATAATACACCTAATATTTTCTTAGTTGATGATTCAAATTAATATTATTATTATTATTATTATTATTATTTTGTCCATAGTTTGATGTTCTATAAAAGCAACAATATAGTATATATGTTAGAACCTAGCAATATTAAATTCTAAATTTAATACTTACAGTGCTTTTGAAGAAAATGAGAATCAAGAATTCTTATTCTATAGTTTGTCTATAAACTGAATTCAATGCTTTTCTACGCCAATTTCCTACGCCAATTTTCTAGCGTATTTTCTACGTACTAAAGCACATCAGTATCTGTAAAAAAATTTAGAATACTTAACGTGTAAACACAAAACTAATGTGTATTAACCTTTTTTTTTTTTTTGAACACCAAACTAATTTTTGCTTAATGTTTTTTTGGTGATAAAAAATTTCTGATTTTGGTGATAAACAGTTGACAGTAAACACATTGAGCAAAATTTTTGGTGATTTTGGTGATAAAAAACAGAGCCAAGTGATTTTGGTGATAAAAAAACATAACCTTTGCAACTACAAAAAACATATACCATGACACATCATCCATAAAAATAAACCACAAATTTTAAAAAGCTCCATAAAATGTGCAAACAGATTAACAAAAAGAACATTATAGACCTCTTTGCAGGTTCATAAATGTTTTCAACCATAAAAATGTTATACATGAAACACCTATAGAGCATATAGGTTGTGAATTTACATAAAACACCAACACGTATCCACATGCTTCTTAATGGAAACGTGTTGAACCTTGTAACTGATTAATTTATGTCATAATACTATTGGGCATTGTTTGTAATTGGAGGAATGAGATTTGCCCCCCCCCACACACAGAAGAGCATATCACAAATCAAGCATATATGTATTGGTGATCATAGTTTGAAGATTATTCTTCTAGAACTTTGATATGGGAACAAAGTAATTATTCCTCTATGCTATCAGAGAAATATGTTAGTTGCCTAATGTCATACCTTCGTAAGGTAGTGTCTACTCTTCTTCAGTTTTACTCAATAGCAAAGCAATAACAAAAGAAATAACAAAAGAAAAAAATTCACCCGTATATATTAGTTGGCTCAATAACAAAAGAAAAAAAAATAAGAAAAAATAAATGAACAAAACAGTCCCTTTATTTTTGAAAACCATTGATAACATCTTGCCTTTAACAGCCAATGTGCTTTTTATTTTTTTATTTTTTTGAGAACATCTTTTCTTTTTGTTGAGGTAGGAAAATCTATATCAGCAAGACAAAAAAGTGAGTGTGAATATTTACTATTACCAATTTGGTATCCATATATTTATTATGATGTCAGATTGAAATTAGGACATAAAAATGTAGTCTGATAAGGGGAGGGGAAAAGATGTTAAATAAAAAATCAAATCTCTATTACACCCTTTGTTACTTGTCACTAAGTAGATTGATGATGGAAGGAAATGAAGTTTGTATAAAGTGCTATATGTGTATCAGTCTTACAATCCCTCCAGAAATTGTAGTATACACAGATATAAATGCAGAATATACATCTTTTATCTATCTATTTGGGATGATCAAGTAGGAGCTTGAAATGAATTTGGATCATATAGAAGCTTTAAGTTCTTTAATGAACTTGGATCCATACCTGTTATATTAGCAACCTATATAACAGTTCTTTATAGGAGCATTAAACTTTAAGCTTTAAACTTCAGCTTTAAACTTCAGCATTAAACTAATAACAGTTCTTTATATTAGCAACCTATATAACAGTTCTTTATAGGAGCATTAAACTTCAGCTTTAAGCTTTAAGTTCTTTATAGGAGCTTGAAATGAATTTGGATTGTATAGAAGCTTTAAGTTCTTTATACATCTTTTTTCCATCTTTTATCTATCTATTTAAGTTCTTTAATGAATTTGGATCCATACCTGTTATATTAGCAACCTATATATATGTTCTTTATAGGAGCATTAAACTTTAAGCTTTAAACTTCAACATTAAACTTATAACAGTTCTTTATATTAGCAACCTATATAACGGTTCTTTATAGGAGCATTAAACTTCAACTTTAAGCTTTAAGTTCTTTATGGGAGCTTGAAATGAATTTGGATTATATAGAAGCTTTAAGTTCTTTATACATCTTTTATCTATCTTTCATCTATCTATTTAAGTTCTTTAATGAATTTGGATCCATACCTGTTATATTAGCAACCTATATACATGTTTGCATATAAAATTTACTAAAATTAAAAACAATCACTACAAAAAAAACACATTTGGCGACTAAATTTTTAGTCGCCAAAAGTGAATTTTTAGTCGCCAAAAGTCGGGTTTTGAGTTTTCCCGACTAAAAAATATAGTCGCCGGCTTGGTCGCTGGAAAATTGTCGCGAAAGGTATTGGCGACTAACAAACTTTTAGTCGCCAAAAACCAAGTCTGTAGCGACTAAATGTTTCGTCGCCAAAGCTCATTTATATTTTTTAAATTATACATTTGGCGACTAAATTTTTAGTCGCCAATAGTGAATTATTTTTTTTTAATTTATAAATTTGCCGACTAATTACTAGTTTTGGTCGCCAAAAGGTTATTCAAAAAAAAAAAAAAAATTAACCCTCTGCTCTTCCCAAGTTTTGAACCACTAACCTTCCACTTTCTAACCCTGTAGCAACACACTCTCTCCACTATGCCACAATACCACCACATGAATATGTATGCAAAATATATTATTTATATACTATATTGACCCGTATCAATATTAAACTATATATATAAACATAATTATTTTTTATTCAATATAATTTATGTAAAAAATAAATTATTTATTAAAAAAAAAAGGAAGCTACTTTTGGCGACTAAATTTTTTTTTAGTCGCCAAAAACCTTAGTTTTGGCTACTACCCAATAATTTAGTCGCAAAAAAATTAATTTCTGCCTAAAAATAACCACTTTCGGAGACTAAACTGATTTTTAGTCGCCAAAACTGCCACTTTTGCCGACTAAACTCAATTTTAGTCGCCAATTGTCCACTTTTAGCTACTAAATTTTTTTTAGTAGCCAAAAACCTTTACTTTTGGCTACAACATTTTTTTTTGTCGGTAAAACACCTACAATTGGCGACCAAACCATTTTTTAGTCCCCAAAACCTATACCTTTGGCTACTAATTTTTTTTAGTCGCCAAAAACCTTCACTTTTGGCTACTAAAATTATTTTAGTCGCTAAAACCCATGTAATCAGCGACTAATCTGATTTTTAGTCGCCAATAAGTATACATTTGGCTACTAAACTGTTTTAGTCGCCAATTGTCCTACTTTCAGCGACGAAATTTACATTTTTGGTCCCCAAAACTACTTTTTGTTATAGTGAATACACAGATAGAAGCTTATACCAGTATACTAATACACAGATATAATTATAGAAGTATGGTGGTCTGTTGAATATTTTCTAAACAAACCGAGCAGGATGTCGAGCAGCCGAAGTGATGTCGCAGTCGGAGTGAACAGCCTTGAGAGTGGTCAGAGTGATCCACAGAAGCTCTGATGAAGGCAAAAGCTGAGAGAGGAAAAAAAAAAATTCAAGAAGAAGATGGTGAAATGATTGGTCTGTGCAGAATTTGAATTCAAGTAATCCAGAATTTCTTAGAATTTCTTAACTGCTGGAAAGAAATTCTTAACTGTGCAGAAATTCTTTTGATTTGCAGAATTTCTTAACTGTGCAGAATTTCTTTTGATTTGTATCACCCGTGTAATCCAATAAAATCTGCACACACCATAATAACTCAAATCTGCACACACCATAATAAAATGTATATCACCCGTGTAATCCAAATCCAAACCGTATAACTCACCCGTATAACTCAAAAACACAAAAACAGAGCAAGGAATTCAGATGGTAGACAGAGAGGGAAGGTAGACAGACGATAGACAGAGAAGGAGATAGAGAGGGAAGGTAGATAGAGGGTATGAGAAGACAGATGGTAGACACATGGTATGGGGGAGACAGAGAGTAGATACTGATATAAATACAGACAAATCAAATGAACTGTGTTGGGCGGGAACACCTATTGATCTAAACCATCCATATACACTTAGGATTCATCTAAGCCATTGAATCAAAATGTATCTCACATACATTTTAGACATTTTCAAAAACCTTTGTGACTTATTATATAGATATATATATTATTTAAAGTAGTATTTGTTCTCAACTTTTCTCTCTCCTATGTGGCACATCTCCCCTTTTTTCTTTCTTTGTTAAAATGCCACATCAATATATTCTTTTATCCAAATTCTTTCTAAAATTTAATATTTAAAAGATTTCTACTTAATTTAAATTATCCATAAACAAAACCTAATAGAATTATACATACTAAAAGCACTTTACAAATTACTTTTATTTTACTTTTTTCACTTTTTTTAAATAAAATATTAAAATTATTTCTTATTTTTATGCCTATCTTATTTATAATATTAATTATATTAAATTTATTAAATAATTATAATCACTTTTAATTTTATAACAATTATTTCTAATATTAAGTTATAATTTAATATCATATAAATTTATTATATCTATATTTATTTAAGTTACATTTTTTTCATGAAAGGTTAAAATTATCAAATGAATGTGTTTTTTTTTTTTTTTTTGTCTTATAATTTAACAAAATTTAAAATTATTATACATATTTATTTAGTTTATATTTTTGTAGTATGATAGAGTTAAAATTATTAAAATATACACAAATAATTTATTTAAAATTTTTATGTGTTGATTTAAATAAGACTTTTATAAAACAATAGGACTAAAGTTATCAAAATAAAAAAAAAAAATTTGTTTACCTTTAACTTTTTTTTTCTCTCTTTTATGTAGCGCATCTCCTTTTTTTTCCTTTTTCCTTTTATTGAGATTACATATCAATACCTTCTCAAAATTCTTTCTAAAATTTAATATTTAAAAAACTTATACTTAATCTAATTACCCATAAACAAAACTTTAGGACTAAAAATATTTTACCAATTAATTTTATTCTACTTTTTTCTTTTTAAATATTAAAAATATTTATTTTTATGAAATTTATTACATATATATATATATATATATTTATGTAAGTTACATTTTTATAAGACGATAGAGATAAAATTACTGAAATACACATAAATAATTTATTTAAAATTAATATATGTGTTGATTTAAGTAACGCTTTTATGGAATGATACAACTAAAATTATTAAAATAAATATTGGAATCATTATTTAAATTTTAAATTATTGCTTCTTTTTTTCTCCAATTTAACGATTGTTTTAAATATTTTATATATTCAAAAATATAAATAATTTAACTAAATTTTATAAAAAAAATATTTTAAAACAAATATGTTTAGCCCGTTCATTGCACAGATTAACTACTAATTAGTATAGTCATTAGTATGTGTAACACCAGCTCAAAAAAGCAATTAACAAAATATTAAACAATTATATTTTTTTACCATTCATATTTTGTATGGAAAATGTACAAAGTAGTATACTATTCAAAATCCTTCACTTATTGCATTGCCTTAAATCATAGATGGTGAGTCTCACTCCCTCTACCAATCACAATACTATTAAAGTACCACGTGATGGTATCGCAAGACCAACTAATATCACGAGTCATTGTGAGGTGTAGTTGCTTGTGTATAGCTTACCAAAAATGACCATAATGGTGATATTATCCAAAAAAAAGTTTAAAATTTTTCTATAATTGGGTGTCCGCATTAATTTGCATGTACATTGATTAATTATGAAGTCTTAAAATTAATGATACAAATCTTTAATACTAATATTGTGTTTGATTTTCTAAAATATGGGTGGAATAATGAATAAAATACTCATTTCTTTACATAATTACTTTTTATTTATTTTTTTATTTTATAATAGAGAAGAATGTTTCGTTTGTAATATATATATATATATATATATATTTTATCATTTTTTAGGAAATCAAATATAAAAATAAAATGATCATTTTATTTTATTTTCATTGCAGTAAACTAAATACTACCTCAAATTCACTTATTAAAAATAAAGTATTAATTAGTGTGTCACACCTGACACTAAATAAAGCATCCACGTCATTTATTAGTATTGTAGACCAATAAATTGTGTGGTGGCCGACCATTTTAATAGTTTGGAGATTACAATTAAAAAAAAAAAAAAAAAAAAACATAAGGATACTATGATAATTTTTAGTTGAAGATAAAATTATTTTTAAAACATGACACTATAAATCTTTGAACTTAGGAAGAAGGTTTAGTCGAAATAAAGCTCTCACCTTCTCGTCTCTCACATCACTCATCACTCTCTCACAGTCACCATTTTACAATCTTTCATTCCATACATTTGAACAATTATACTCAAGATTTCAAGTGAAATCAAAGAATAAAATAATAATAATAGATGTGTATATAACACCATTGATAGAGATTATCCAAAAGATAAACTCTTTAATAATTGTTGTCTTATGAATTATTCAAAAACTTACATAAGATTACGTATTAAACTACGAAATATCTAATTCTTAAAAATAAGATTTCCATTTTTTGAGCCATCCAACCATAATTGTATGCATGTATGGGAAGAGAGTTACAAACATCATAATATCCAAATTATTATGCCAACTCCAAGTAAAATCATAAATACAAATATTATACAAATATACAAATTTTAATATTTAAAATGTGACTCCATGATAGAACCAAGACACACTGAACTAGGCCATGTATAAATAAGAATAATTTGGAAAATTTGTATGACAAATTATCAACATTGAAACACGAGAGGGAAGAAATTACAAATACAGTACTAATAGTCATAGATGTACCTATTAATGACTATTACAACCAATAGGTTAGTATACATATATATGTATAAGGGTAAATCACACTTGACAATCCTTGAAGTTTGTCTTTAATATAAGTAATCATCTCATGTTCTGAAAATTACATTCTCCTTCTTAAGGTTTAAACTTTCATTACAATTTAATTCTTATGTTAGTCAACCATTAAGTTAATTAACGGAAAAAATTAATATTTTTAAATGCCTATTTTATTCTTATTTTAAAAAAAAAAACTTTTAAAAAAAACTCTACTAGATGAGTAAAGAAAATCAGCAAAGAATTACAAAAATTCATTTACTACATATATTATTAAACGATCAAACATATAGATAATACTATGGTACATAAGCTTTTGTGGTATTAATTATTACAAATATTATAATTAAATTCTTTTCAGTCATAATTAAAAAAAAATAGAATTAATTAAACACCACATAAGATATAATTAAATACTTTTTGAATCATCATCAAAATAATGTTATAATTAATACCATAATAGGTATTAACTAAAGACCACGACTGAGGCATATAAAATTTTCTTAAACAGTAAATTGTTTGTCAATTTTATAAATGCAAACAAGGGTATAATATGTATTTTTAAAATTAATTTCTTATATTAATTTTTTCCTTTAATTGACTTAACAGTTAACTAACGAAAAAATTAAATTATAATGAAAGTTTAAATTTTTGAGTGAGAAATATAATCTAATTAGAGAACACTTATATTAAAGACAAACGTTAAGAGGCGTGCATGTAATTTATCCTACATATAAAATGAACCTCTAATGATACACCATTAATGCCAAATTATGCATTTAAGAGAACGGTTGTTTTATTTGTACAGAAATTAAATACAATCTTTTATTTGAGTACATATATACAAAAATGAAAATAACAAGGCTCACTTTATTTGAGAATGTTTTGTACGGTTCGGTGATCCATTTTTGTGTTCTTGAATTTTTTTTTTTACTTTTTATCCATCAACCCACGTGGCATCACCAGCGAAAGCCCCATCACAAGAATCCCGGAACCATACCTCGGACAAATAATCACTCCCCTCAGTCCAAGCCTCTCTACCACCCCCACCACCACTCTCCATCAGCTCCGGCAGCTCAATTTCACCCCAGAAATCATCATCATCTCCGCCGTCACTGTCCGAAGCGCCGCCGCTCTTCTTCTTCTCCGCCGCCGCCACAGACTTCGCCGCCATTGCCGCCGCTGCCTGAATATCTCTAGCGGCGCAACTCGAAGGCCTCGGCAAGAGCTCGATCTCGTCGGGGAAATTGAGCAGAGCTTTGCTTCCTTTGAGGCAGTACGCCGCCACGTCGTACGCACGCGCAGCCATCTCTGGCACCGGAAAAGAGCCTAGCCAAATTCGGGACTTCTTGCGGGGCTCTCGGATTTCGGAAACCCATTTGCCCCACCGCCGCTTTCGTACTCCGCGGTACACTGGGTGCCTTGTGCCGGCGGCCGTGTTACGGCAGTTGTCTCTGGTGGTGGTGGTGTCCGATGACGTCGTTTGGTCGTCTTCATTGCATGGTGGTGGTGGTGGTGGTGGTGGTTGGTCCATTATAAGGCAACTACCTCTGGCTTGTGTTCCTTTTAAATACAGGATTGTTTCTCTCATGACTTGTACAATTATCATATTACCCTTATCTTGAAGCTGTTTTGAAGTTGTTTTTGAGCCAGCCAGTGTATCAAAAGAGTAATGTTAGGGATTATGAAAAAAATATCATAAAATTTATTATGAAGATTTTTCATTCTTTGATTAGTGTGTAGTGTTTTATTGTGTGTGTAATCTAAAGGTGAAAATTTTGTAACATTTTTTTTATGATCCCTAGCATTACTTGTATCAAAATTGTAATAAATTAAGTAAATAATATAGTTATATTATGTGGCAATATTATCAATAACAAAATAATAATGGTAATTTTTTATTGATTAATGATATTATGGGGCCATTTGAGAACATACAAAAAAAAAAAAAAGTCAGAAGTCAGATTTTAATTTATTTTGGATCATATTTCCTTTCACGTAGAAAAATCAAAAAGTTAAAAATTCAGCTTTTAATCATTTTTCCAAAACATCCCTGTGTGAGTGTTAAAATCTAACGTCACAATCAATCTAATCTTGTCTCCGAGATGTAGGAAACAAAGGCGAAGAGCAAGCAGCAGGATAGAGAAACCCAACACTTGCACATAAGAAAACAACAAACACCGGTGGCTCGTCCACCTAGGAGCACTCCGACGATTAAGTCAATCAACTTATCTCTCAAAGATAACAACTTAATCACAAAACTCACAAAGTAAAACATACCTTAGACCTATGGGTGACTTCAATGCCCTCGTCTTCTAGAAGTTTTACTTTATAAGACTGTATATCCCTTATAAGAATATCACTTATCAAGACTCTTTCTATTTAGATTGAAACAAACTCGAGTACATCCTTATCCAAATAGGCAGTTTAATATTATTAAGACTCTTGTTCCTTATTCGAATATCTCAAACTCTAATATGGTCATACCATATCTTGGTAATCCAAGACCACCCATGTGGCACCTTGACTAACCATTTAGGCCATGTGGACAAATCCAAAAATATATCCCCACACTATGATAATGTTACTAGTATACTTGATATTTAGTCCACTTGATTAGGTTCGATCTATCTGGACGACTGAGAACTAAGTCTTACAACTTAATGGCCCCGTTGATGGAGCTGTGGGAAAGTGATTATAACTTATAGCCTAACAGCTTATAGCTTATAGCTGTGAACATAAGCTGATTTTTGATTTATAAATTAAGCTTTTCTTCATCCACTTAAAGAATAAGTTGATTTTTGACTTACAAAAAATTATAAGTTGTATTATTAAGCTGAACCAAACACATCAAAATAGCTAAAATTAAATTAAAAACTGAAATAAGTTGAAAATAAATTCTACCAAACATGACCACTAGACTATTTGAGATTTAGATTTTATCCGTGAGTCTTTATGACTTGGTCAACTCTTTAAAATATATTTTTTTATTAAATGGCCCTTAAGAAGACTAAAATTCGAGATTTATATTTTATCTTCGAGTCTTTATGATTCAACCAATTCCTTAAAATATATTTTTTATTTTAAAAATGTATATGATTATAACTAAACATAAGTCTTACTATTCTTAAGCCGCTCTGGTTTCTCTCTTTTATTTTTCGTAATATGATTGTAGTTAAATATGTTGTGTATTATTGTAAGATGTAGGAAATTTTTGTATAACCGATAGAAATACTGAGGTGGGTTCCATATGTGTACAGCTTGAACCCACTTGTTTATTTCTTATTTGTGATTTGCTAAGAGTTGGTTTGAGAAATGGGTTAATCTTTTGATTTTTTTTTGATTATTTTAGTCTGAGTTTAAAAGTTTAGTTTGAGAAGAATTTTTTGATTTTTTAATTTTTTTGACTTTTTTTTGTGAGAGAAGAGTGTAATGATTATGAATTGAATGTGATATTTTATTTTTTGTGATTAAAATAATTAATTTTATTTTTTGTAACTAAAATAGCCAAATTAATCCTTACCAAACGGACATTTATTTATTTACGACGACGAAATTTTTCATGTCTCTATGTTCTGCACACTCTCCCTATCTTATAATGTGATGGGAACTTTAAAGTACATTTTACGCATTAAAAAATATTTTTAAAATATGTTGTACTTTTTCATTTATAAGACTAACAATGTTTTAGTACTTTTTTTGTTTTTTATAAAATAACAACTGTGATAAGAATTTCAAATTATCAAAATTTTGATTTTGATTATGAATATTATTGTGTCGTTTGATAACACTTATGTTTTTAATTTTTTATTTATATTTATAAAAATTTTAAAAATTTAAATAAAAATTTGTTTGGTAAAATTTTTGATTTATAAATCAGTGATCTCAGTTTATAAATTTGGCCAAAAAATGAAACACAAAAAATATATTTCCATTTTGAGTTTTCAGTTTTTTTTTTTTTACCACCCAACACTAGCCACCACCCGCCACCATTTTCCACTATCGTCTTCAGCCACCGCCATCCACCTGTCACCCACTCGCCACCACCACCACCCACCACCCACCTGCCGCCACTACCATTCTTCGCCCGCCACCACCACCCGCCACCTACTTGCCACCACCACTCACCCAGCCACCCACCACCACCACCACCCACCATCATCACCACCACCACCCACCCACCACCCACCTGCCACCACTACCCACCACCCACCACCACCACCGCCACCACCCACTCGCTACCACCCACCATCGTCATCTACCACCACCACCACCCCTACTACCACTCGCCACCTACCCGCCACCACCCACCACCACTCACCATCTGCCACCCACCTGCCACCACCACCCACCACTCGCCGCCGCCACCACCACCCACCACCCGCCACCGTCACCCACCCTCCACCGCCACCACCACCACCCACTCGCTACCACCCACCACCTGCCACTATCACCCACCCACCCACCACCACCACCACCCACCCGCCACCACCAACTACCCACCACCCATCGTTACCACTTTTCACCACCGTCTTCTACCGTTACTTGTCACCACTTACCATTTATCACTCTTTTTTATATTTTTAAATTTTTTAAAATATTTTGTCAATTATCAAGCGCGTTTGTAATTTATGTTTTTCTAAAAATAAACAAAAATCAATTTATAAAATTTTTATAAATATAAACAGAAAATGTAAACGTTACCAAACAGACCCTACGCGATTAAAAGCGCATTAAGATGGAAACTTTGAAACATATCCAGTATGAAATGACTAGACACCCCTTTACGTAAAAGCTCACTATCAGAGCTCAACAACAGCCAAGAGAAGCATGGTCCCGTAGGGTTGCGGGAGTTTTCACATGTGGACGGTAGCACGAGATTCCGGTGACCATCTTTTGATTTTCATGGCCTTTTTGGTAGGATTTTTGCACACCATATTTTAGTGGTCCATACATGCAAATATTATCCGTTCTAAAAAAATAACATGCAAATAATATATGAAATAATCCTACTTGTAGTGTACATAAATTTTAATGTATACTCTAGATATATTTTAAGTGTGCTGAGGATCACACATTTAAAATAAAATCTAAATTACACATTAATTTTTTTTTAATGCAGATTTATGTGTTTTTTCTGTGAAAATGAAAATAACATTTCGGAGGGAATGCTTCAGAATTTGATTAATATAAGGTAAAGGAACTTTCACCCTCATAATTTCACGTTGATTCCCTCCCTTGTGATTGCAATACAACTCAAATTTAAATGTGATCCATCTGTCACACATTATTTAAAATTTGTGTGAAATTTAAAATACAAAAGATTAAGGATAAATTACAAATACAACCCGTAAGATTTACTTAAAATACGGATTGCTCTTTGTGGTTTTGAAAATTACGTCCCACCCCTTCAAGTTTCTAATCGCATAACAAATTATTCATTTTATTAATAAATTATGAAGTAATTAACAGTTTTTAATGATACTATAAATATATTTCAATTAACAATTAAGTAATTTTATTGTTGTATTAGAGAGTAGTTAGAAATTTTATTTTTTATGTTAATTCTACAAAATAAATCTTTTTAATAAGGGGATATTTGTAATTCTTAGAACTATAAGAGTAATTTTTATTTTAAGCAAATCTTATGGATGTATTTATAATCTACCCTACAACTAAATTAGAATTTGAGTAAAAGTGAGAATGAAAAATATAATTCGCCCAACAATTATTTTTTTCTAATGTCCTTATAATGTACTCACATGAGTATTCATCCAAAATTTTAAGGGTAAATTATATTGATACCCTTGAGATTTTTGTTTAATATAGATTCTTTCTTCACGTTTGAAAAATTACACTTTCCTTCCTAAAGTTTGTAATCTCATTACAAATTGCTCCATGCATTGCTAACGTCATGCCCTAAAATTTTTTAAATGACCATTTTGTTATTTTTTCTACTATTTCTTCTTCCTATCATCATGATTACATTGTACAACTTTCTATCATTAAATTCTATTTGAACATATTCGTATTGAGTGATAATATATAAACATAAATTTTATATAAAATTTACAAACACAACTTAATAGTGACCTGTCTATTTACCTATATTTATTACAGTATTATCAAACACCGTTATTCACATTTATTACAGCATTCCTAAATTTTTTTTATCTTCGTATTTTTTTTTTCTATTTGGGGAATTTAAAAAAAAATACAAAATATTATACTTCTTAAGAATTTCTAAATTAGGTGTATCTAAAAAAAAAAAAAAAAAAACTACTTAAAATATTAAAAAAAATTCAATAAAAATAAAAATAAAATTCAATTTTTTGTATGACTTAAACTAAAGAAGTTGATTGTTATTTTTTTTGAAATGACATGAACAAAATATCAATATTATTTTATTATTTTGTATGTATAAAGACTAAGAGGCAAATATGTTATTTTAATTTGACAGTGAGATAAATATAATTTTTCAAACATGAGAGAGGGATCTATAAAAAATAAATAAAAAAACTCAAGTAGTGTCAGTGTAATTTTTCCAAATTTTAATGATAGCTGACAGGAGAACCACAATCACCCAATATTCCTAGCTTTCACAATCAAAATAATTTTGATATGTAATAAATAAAATCATGTAATTTTCATAATTTTTTGGAAAATAAAAACAAAATATACTTTAATATCATAATATTTTGCTTAATAAATTCTTTTATCTATATATAAATACTATAGAACAAAAATATAATAAGTAGGAACCTAGGCGAGCACTTAACCAACCTGTACTCCTTAAGCTACCGATGGTTGATGGAGTTGTCTTTACATTATTTTTAGGAAAATATTGGCCCTGTTTGGTAGGACTTATTTTCACTTTATTTTAATTTTTAGCTTAATTTAAGCTATTTTGATGTGTTTAGTTCAACTTAATAATACAGTTTATAGTTTTTTGTAAGTCAAAAATCAACTTATTATTTGAGTGAGGGAGAAGAAGCTTAATTTATAAGTCAAAAATCAGCTTATGTTCACAGTTATAAGTTATAAGCTATTAGGCTATAAGTTATAATCACTTTCCCACAGCTCTACTAAACGGGACCATTATTGACTTTAAATAATCTATTAAATTTTCTATCAAATCTCTTATATAGGTGTAGAATCACGCAAACTCTACGAGTTTCACACTTATGTGAGAGATTTGATAAATTATTTAAAATCCCTAACATAACTCTTATTTTTAAGGGTGATATATCGAGCCACAGTTTTTTAGGATCTAACTCTAAAAGTTATCCCCATGTAGTTAAGTTTTTTATTTTATTTTTTGGGGATAAAATTTATGACTTCATTCATGCACGAACCTAAAAATAATAATATTATATATCTAAAGTTTTTATTTAAAAATATCAATATATAATTTAAATTGATTCATAATTATTGTGTTTGGTTTTAATTTTTTGTATTTAATTTTTTAAAAATTGAGTTTTTTTATTTTTTGTGAATATTTTTAAATTTTTAAACAAATTTTTTTTTTTTTACTTTTTTAAGATACACCTTAGTTAGATATATCTAAAAAATAAAATATTTATAAAAAAATATTTTAAAAAATCAATAAATATTCAAGAATACAAAAAAAGTACTAAATTATATATATATATATATATATCTATTCATATTTTTGGTATTTAGTAAATTTTTTAATGATTTTTTCACAAATATCATATTTTTTAAGTGTATTTATGTTAAGTGTATCTAAAAATATTTTCTTAAAATATTAAAAAAATTCAATAAAAACAAAAATAAAAAATATGAAAAATAAAAAATAAAAAAATTTAATTTCTAAAAAAAAGAATCCTGAAAATTCAAATCAAATAGAATAATTTTCTTCACAATTTTTCATCATATCTAAAGTTTTCCACTTAAAAGCCATTTTTTATTAGGAACTAATCAGCTGACCAGTTTCCACTAAAAACTTTATAAATTGAATGATTGGTGAGTGATTGGGGGTAAAGAGTAGAACACAGCTCCACTTTACTTTTGGATAATGGTGTTATAATAGGTCTTATTTTGATGATGGTAGAGACTCCGAAGTTAAGGTAAAAATTAAGTGTGGATCTAAGTGCGAAGTTCGCCCCTGCTAGATGATCAGGAATGATTAAAGGAGTATGGGCTAAAGTCCAAAGGAAGTGAGTCAACAGTGGGTGGAACAAGTCCGACCCGCCAAGGGTTTGAACAAGCTCCATGAAGAAAAATGTCGAAATCAAGTTGCGGAAGTAGCACTTGCAGCAGTCAAGTTGCTAAGGCACTTTGTTTTAGCGCCACCATCTCAAGTATTGTCGGCGCTGCCATTTGAAGTTGCTGAGAGAAAGAGAAAATTGGAACAACTAAGTTGCAGAGGGAACACTTGTAGCAGTCAAGTTGCGGAGGTACTTTGCCGGCGCCATCATCTTTAGTATTGTTGGCGCGCCATTTGAACATGTAACGGGAAACGGCCGCCGCAGCAACTATAACCACCGCAACCAACTTGTGGTGTGAAGACGCCACCAAGGGGATAACAGCCTTTGAGAGAAGCTGCCATTCCACAAGCAGAGGCTAATACTTGGTGCTGATAGCAAGTCCCAAGGCATTACTAGTTTAGGGTTGATAGTAAGCCTCCAAAGTCATCACTAACTCGGCGATGATAGCAGGCCTTGAAACTCACTAGCTTAGCGTTGATAACAAGCCCCAAAGCTTACTAGTTGGGGTTGATAGCAGGCCTAAAGACACCAGTATACCACAACTATCCCGCAAAGATGGGAGCAGGGTAGCTTGAGTGTAAAGGACTCCTTTTACATTTTCCCAGGTCATGGACCTACCTTGGTTGCACAAGCAGGACCAAGGAAGCCCCCTTAGGCTTAGTATTAAGGCACACTATGGCTGACAGTAGGCTTGGTTGTGGCCTTCGCTCTGGGAAGCTGGAGAGTTTGTGGTTAGGTGACTAAGGGTGGATGCGTTGCTGAGGTGAACACAAACATAACTGATAGCAAGTTATGAAGTCCTAAGAATGCATGTCCTAGCTAAATAGAACTGAGAATGCAAGTGTACTGGTAAGGTTTATCGCTGCAAGTGCACCGGTAACGAAACCACGGGCTACTTGGATCAAAAGGAAGCCCTTAATGAGATTTACAATCTTTCTTAAAGGACTAAAGTGAAAAGATAACTCTAGGTGAGTAGATCTAAAGATCTAAGTGAAAAAGTTGAGTTTAGAGAGAGAAAAGAGAGACTCACGGTGTTGAGATGAAAAAGAGAAAGTGAGAGAAAAGAAAATAATGAGGAAAGTGTGTTTGGAGCCTATTTATAGTAGTAGAATGATAGCCCTAAAGTCAATGAAAAAAATAAGTCAAAACCCCCAAAATGTAGGGCCCAAATTGTACCAAAAAATTTGAAATTTACTCACAAGAGTCAACCCTTAAGACAGTGGTGTCGACCTTCAAGAAGAAAATGCTGAGACACTAATGTGTGCAGCAGACAAGGGTCGATCCTAGAAACAAGTGGTGTCAATCCTATATTTCAATAGCAACACTTAGAGCACAACAACAAACAAGGGTCGACCCTAAGACCCATGGTGTTGACTCTATAAACCAACAGAGACACTAAGAGCAAGGCAGTAAGATGGCGTCGACCCCCAAGAAGACTAGCCATAACAAATTTTCCAAGTTCCCAAAGAACTTTTTAACGAAAACAAGAGCGAACGAACAATCCCAACAAGTTTAAATCAAATTATACTCCTTCAAACCAAGATACAACAATTCCAAAGACTCTAAAATGAAATTAAAGGAATTAAATACACTCTCCAATAATTTAAAGAACACAAGTGCTACACAAAGGGTGGAGGTGTTGCTGAGATGAACACGAATATGGCTGATAGCAGGCTATGAAATCCTGAGAATGCATGCACTGGTTAAATAGAATTGAGAAGACAAGTGCAATAGCAATGTTTACAGCTGCAAGTGCACTTGCTAAGGTTTGAGCTGAATAGGCAAGTATAGTAGCAAACACTACCGCCTCAAGTGCATTTGCTGAGGCTCAAAAGGTAGTTGCTGCACCAAACACTACCGCTACAAGTGCATTTACAGTAACTCAAAAGGTAGTTGCAACGGCGCTTCTACCAAACAGATAGTACATAGTACATGCAGAGGGACACGTGACACTTTCATTTTACTGGTCCAAGGTAGAATATTCCATGTGATTCTCAGGGACATATGTCTCTATATTATTTGGTTACTTGGTACTCTTTGGTGCTAAGAAAAATCCTATAAATATGAACCATTTCCCAAGGTACAAGGAGAGGATTTTTGGACACTTGAGGAGATGTTACCCATTTGTGCACTGTCATTCTCTTCTCCTTGAACCACTTGCTCCACCCTCACCCAACTACTTATTCTCCAACTTTCCCAAATTTTGTTTAACTCATTTCTCCAGCCATTTTAACTTTTTTAATCACTGTTCACCTTGAACCCCTACAATGATTTATACAGTTCATGTTTTAAATTGCAATATGAAAATCATTTATTTAATTGATAATTATAATAGTATACTTTTATTATTATTTTGTGCTTAAAAAAATGAACGATACATTTTTCTATAGACAATAAGATTATACTGTTTTGATTATCTACTTAATTTGATTTTTTTACTTGAATCTAGACCTTTTTATTTTTCATTTTTAATTAATTTATTAGTATTTTTTGGGACAGTTTATATGAAGACAGCAAGGGGAAAAAATTGATAGTAAATGAGTTTTCGTTTGGCATGTAGGTTAATTTGGTTTTTTGGCTAAATTAGTCATAAAAAGACAAAAATTAAAATTAATAAGACAAAATATTACATTCAAATCATAATCATTTTACATTTTCTTTCATAAAAGTCAAAAAAATCAAAAACTTCAATCCAAACAAATTTTTTTAATTTTAAACTAAAGAGTCAAAAACTCAATAAACTTCCCAAACGAATGTTGTAGTACTTCTTTGCCACTTGCTTGCAATATGTCCTTCAACCAGACAAGAAGAGGGACTGCAATACTAGAAAACAACAGTTTTTTTTTTTTTTTAATATCTTTTTGGGGAGTACTATTATGGTGATTAGATTTTTATATTAATTTTGTTTATATTATGAAACATTTTACGTGTCATCGATGCAATTTATGAAAAATGAGAGTCATTGCACTAATACAATTATAACATATTGTTGAATAAACAAATTTAATCTACTGTGATAGAAATGCCGTAAATGTAGTGTTATTATCTTAGAAATTTCTTACTTGTCATTATCTTGTATGGAGTCGAGCACATGGTGGTGCAATGGTAAAACATAGATTGGATTGTTTAGAATGATCTAAACAAGTGTATTTTTTAATTTTTTAATAAAAAAATATACAGAAAAATAGAAAAATAATGTGACTAAAAAAATATAAAAAGATAAAAAGTGTCCACTCGAGATCCATCCATTTTCCCTTTCTCCTTCCCCTTTGCCAGACCAAAGAAAATAATTAAAAAAATTATATAGAGCCATAATTCTTGCCTCATTAATTTTATAAAAACTGAACAAATAAAAATTAATATATATACACACGTGTGAAACACATCACTCTATATCACACTTCAAAACTAAAATAACTAGCTAATGGATTTCAATAGAAATATATATATTTTTTTAATGGTTAATGGCTACAAGTGAGTCACATCATTAAATATTTATATTAAATTCATAAAATATTAAGGGATACAATAATATTTATAAAGATATAATAATTTATAGACCATTAATTTCTAATTTAAATGATGGAAAGCAACTTTATGAATTGAAAAGGATGGCAAATGAATGAAGCCATCACATTATAAACCACCCTCTCATGAGTTGCTATCTAATCTATACAACAAAAAGTTAACATTAATTGAACGAAATTAGCATGTTATTTATTCATTAGGTGGCGGTTATACCACATATGATGCTCTAATCATCATTCTTTTTTCCTTTTTTCTTTTTTGATCTACCTTAACTGTGGATCTACCTTAACTGTGTAAACTCAAGGTTTCGAAGTCACACTTTAAGCCCATAAACCTAGCAACAGAGGACTCGACTTGGATAGGATCATTAAGATTTATAAATCTAACAACAGAAAGAGATTTGAAACTTAAACCTACCGAATCTTACAACTCCTATGTCCTCCCTTTTCACAATGAGCAATAGTTCCAATTGTCTCATTTTCTTGTTAGTAGCTAACATATATTTGTCATTTCGCTATGCTACAAAGAAACCATTAATTGTAACCTAACAACCAAAACATGCAAGTGGTAGGAAATGAGGTCCTCATCACATCAACAAGAGAACTACAAGTAACCAGAAGAAGGGTATCTTTTATATCCCTTAAGATATTTTTGAAAGATTGAAAACCAACCTACCATGCATACAATGATCCTTGCAAAAGGCACCTTTTGTAGATGAAAATTGCCTTACTCTTGTGAGATCGTAACAACCTAACTTTAGTGATTGTTTGGCTTTTAGTATGATATGTTTGATTACTCGTTCATTTAATATATATATATATACATACATATAATTTCAAGATTTAATATTTATTTCATAATAACTCTCATATTACTATTGGACTAAAGATATGAGTTCATTTATGTTTTACGTGTTTTGTATTGAGGAATTTTTTTAACAAGTATTTCTGTTTTATAATGTGCTAGAATCCACCAAAAGGATACCCATAGTTTTAGTTTTTGGCTAACAAAAAACTTCTTTCCATCAATGATGGTAGCAAGAAAAAAAAGTCTACTCAAATCTCCTTGTGATTGCACTTTGGGATAAACAAGAAAGTTCTCTTATATCTCAAGTACTGTTCTCGCTACACAATGGCTTCTTTCAAATAAAAGTCAGGTAATGTGTCACATTGTCCCATGGTAACCAATGAGAAAGTTGAAAAGATGAAGATAAAGATTTTGATATAAAGGATTCATCTAGAATGATCTAGAAATAACTAAACTCTGCCTAAATTTTGGCACATATGTAGTGTCACTTGGGGTATTCAGAATTGTCAAATTGTGAAATCATTTTCGCAATTCACAATTTAACTGTTGAACTAGTAATCTTAGCAATATTTAGAACACATTGGATTTTCAATTAAAACAATAATTTTGAAGGTTTGTTTGAATTGTTTTAAAGAGGTTGTTCCCAATTATACCAATCAAACCTTCGATCAAAATAGTAAACAAAAGTGAACTCTCTCTCCCTAACTGAGAGCTTCTCTCTCTATTCTTTCTCCTAGGGTTATTCTCAGTGGCACTGCTTGGGGAGGGGGAGGGGGAGGGGTTTTCGGCCTCTGGCCACCTCTCTCCTCTCCCCCTCCCATTTTTCTCTTTCAGTTTTCTGCTAAATAAGTTTGGGAGCTTTTCCTCCCAACCTCTCCCTCTTTTGTGAGGCGATTCTCTTCCCCCATGGTGGAAGTGTGTTGGGTTCTCCTCCAACTTGTTAGTGTAGATCTGCTACAGATTTGATTTGAGGTTTGAGTTTTCTGGTCTTATTTGAATTGTTTTAAAGAGGTTGCTCCCAATTATACCAATCAAACCTTCTATCAAAGTAGTAAACAAAAGTGAACTCTCTCTCTCTAACCGAGATCTTCTCTCTCTATTAATTCTCCTAGGGTTCTTCTCAACGGCATTGCTTGGGGGTGGAGAGGGGAAGGGAGAGGGGGAAAGTGAGGGGGTTTCGGCCTCCGGCCACCTCTCTTCTCTCACTCTCCCATTTTTCTCTTTTAGTTTTCTGCTAAATAAGTTTGGGAGCGTTTTCTCCCAACCTCTCCCTCTTTTGTGAGACGATTCTCTTCCCCATGGTGGAAGTGTGTTGGGTTCTCCTCCTACAACTCGTTAGTGTAGATCTGCTACAGATTTGGTTTGAGGTTGAGTTTTCTGGTCTTTTTTTTGTTTTTGTTTTTGTTTATATTTTGGTTTGATTTTAACTCTGGAATTCATCAGTGCTTGGTGTAGCTTACCCACTTTGTGGTTGTAATCTATGATTTATCTTTGGCATGCTCTACGGTCGTTTGTTGGCCTCTGCTTACAGTACGAGCATAAGCACTTGTTGTGTAGCTGGGTATTCTTCATAAATTTACTTCTGTGTTTTATTTGTTGTTCATCTTTACTTTGATGGTGTAAGTTTTCTTTTTCTTTTTTGATGGATTCCTCTCTTTGTAAGTGCTATTTGGCTACTTTAATGGAAATTCCTCTTCTGATTTAAAAAAAAAAAAAACCTTCTATCAAATCCAAGTTTTAACACTAAACTTGGATTAAAGATGAGGTCATGAGTTTCATAGCTGTTAAAGATCCTCTCTTGAACTAGCATGTCTTGAAATACCATACAAACTGATTGACAATTCTTCACAAACATTAAATATTAGGGAAAAAAAATAGAATTGATCCTTTTGTTTTAAGCAAAAGAGTAAATTACAAATACATTTTCTGAGATTTGTTTAAAATACGGATTACTCATGTGATTTGAAATATTACAAATATTTTCTTGTCAGAATTTTTTATTTAACATAATTAATTGAAAAAATAAAATTCATAGCTACTCTTCTATACAATAATAAAATTAATTAAAATAAATTTTTAACATCATTAAAAATTATTAATTGACTTGATAATTTATTAATAAAATAGATTATTTGTTATGAAATTAGAAATTCAAGATGGGGGATGTAATTTCCAAAATCATAAGAAACAATTTGTATTTTAAGCAAAGCTTAAAGTATGTATTTATAATTTTAATAAAAAACAATCATAATCATGATTTATAATTTTAAAAATAGCACTGTCAAGTCATTTCAATAAATTTTCTCTAAAATATTATGCTTGCATATAGTTTTCCCTCCCAAACATATTTGGTAACAATAATGATTGGGCCGGAGCACTTTTTCGGTGGTTAATTTTGGGCCAGAGCACGATTGCATTCTCAGCCCGTCTGATACGCCAAGTGTAAGTTGGGCCAACATAGGCCCAAAAGCCCTCACCTTACAATCCTCCACTTCATACTTATTTGGTGTCATTTAATAGGAACTAATACTAATTTGACAAAGATAAATACTAATAAGTTATTTTTAAATTTTCAAAAAATATTTCAACCCTCAAAAAGAAAAAAATATATAAAAATGATGATTATTTTTTTATTTTTTCAATTTATTTTTTTTAATTTAAAAATTAAATTTTGAAAATCAAGCCAAACAAAGGAGAAGGATTATGCATCCTTTGATTATGCATCCTTTAGGATTATACATCCTGTCACATGTTTGGAATGTTATTTGACATATACTGAATGGTGTAACAATAGTTCAAGAATATTTGTATGCGAAGAGTTCACGAACGTGCAACAATAACACAACCTTATTCTTTCAAAGTAACAGCAGAACTCATAATGTGTAACACCAAATTTTAACACATTATCTAAAACTCATTCTTTTTTTTTCTTTTTTTTTTTTTTTATCGGAAAACTCATCCCATTTAAAAATTTAAGCTATAAGTATGCTTTAGTCCTAACACAATTCTAATTAAAAATACACTTTCAAAAACACTCTAGTGTGAGCCCTCTCTCTCCTAGCCACAAAAGCAATAGTGATCAAGATTAAGATGGTGACCTTACAAGTATCTTATTTCTCACCTCAATGAGAAATAATAGGACCACAACAATAAATGTTTACTACAAACCATGTAGCTTTCTAAAACCATATTTGTGTTCATTGATCTTCATACCAAATATGTGGTGATCATAAATGATGACCAAGTAAAATGTTCAAATAATCTTTTTGAATGTTTGGTGAGTCACATGATCTTAGTCATTTAAAACGACAATCTTCTCTCAAAACAAACAGTCTTAGAGTCATCGTTACAAACAATATTTTTAAATAAAAAAAAAACACATAGAATACAATTTTTGATGAAATGTTGAGCCCATTCAAAATAAATATAGTGATGTCAGAACTATATTCTATGCATTTTTTTTTTTTTGAAAAGTTATTGTGATTATTGTTACTATTCCCACCCCTTGAAAGATCCTCAATTCAAATATTCGATCAAATAACATATAATTTTACTAAGCCTAAGTCTAAGCCTAAACCTAAACCTAAACCCAAACCCAACTCCTTGTGGGGCCAGTCAAACATTACTTATAAAACAGCCCAAACCCTTTCAAGCCCATCCGAAATCCAGTGGTCCATTAACAATATGCTCAAACTCAAAAATATATATACATATATATAATGGATTGGTTTTGCGGATTAGACTTATTTATCAATATAAATCTTACTCAAACTTTTAATGATATATTTATTACCATTAAAATATGTTTTAAAAAAATATGATTCAACTGCTTACACTTCTCATATCATATTTAAATAAAAATTAATACAAATAAATTAAAAATAAATCAACATTCACAAATAAAAGTAAAAAATTTCCAATCATTTATCACTTTGATAAATTTTCAGTATCATTATGAATAATAAATGATCATTCCAAAAACACAACATAGATTAAAAAAAAAAATTAAAAGTTCATGATCAAAATAATGCAAATATATATATATATATATATATATATTTTCAGGATTCATGACATGAGCAAAAATAAGTCCGATAAATAGGATTTGGTAATAATTATCCCTAAAAATAATGTAAGATTGAAACCATCTCTTTCCTTTGTGCTAAGTTTATGATGGGAATTGTGCTAGGAGTTAAAAGCCTTTTTTTTGTTTCAAAATTTTAGGTTTCGTAAAAGATTATGGATGAGAGCAAGAAATGTACAATTGATGTTGCATGATATAATCAACTCTTACCTAAAAAGTTCAATGTACTAGGAACATGGATAGTAAAAGTCCTGCAATTACAGACAAATGAAACAGTCACACTGTCTGAATAATTGAATCCATCCCTTTAAATGTTGTCCTACAAAACTAAGGACAATAATAAAAATTGAAGATTACTTGACAAAAAATGTAAAAGTTGTGTCATCTTCCAAAACGTGTAGCATTGAATCCTATACAAAGACAAAGATCAAATATTGTAATTTTATATGTTTGGATTACAAATTTAGGTTTTAAAAAAAAAAAAAATTTGAGAATAGAAGGAAAATAAAGAAAAAAATTTAATTTATATTTCATTCACATCTATCTCACATTTTCCTTTTCCCTTTATAAATTCATAATCCAAACACAACCTTAATGTTGTTATATTTGGATCAAAGATCTAAGTGAAGATTTAAGGAAGAAAAAGAAAAAATAAATGAAAAATTAGTCTCTATTTCATTTATTTTTTCTTTTTCTCCACAGATTCTTACTCAAATCCTTAATTCAAGCATAACTTAAGTTTTAACACACATGAAGAACAAAGAAAGGTTTAAACCAAATAAGATCTAGAGTTCAACAAATTGCATTATTTAACTAACCATTATGTGCAATGATACACATCTTGGTAAATGATTGTGTATATATTTGGTACTATTTTTTTTTTTTTTTCAAATTGTACTATTATATAATGCATGTACTCAATTTGGTGTCAACATAAGTTTTATTGCATTTAAATATATATTTTTTTGAAAAAAGTTGTCCATCAAAACAAGTCCATATTCTAAACAGTTATTACTATCATCTACTTTTACACATATATTGCATACTAGCGGTTGCCACACGCGATGCGTGTGCAATTCAAATAAAATAAAACATTTATCATATATTATGTATTAATTAAATGGTAAAAGTCTTACTTATTTGACATAAGTCTAAGGTTCAAATCTCCTTATCTCATCTATCTTAAGAAGTATTTGCTTTATAATAGTATAGAAGATGTGTACAACTGCTAATAATAAAGAGAAGTGACAGTCATTCCCTCATTCTATGATTAATTTGCTTATTGTGTTTTTCTGGTCTTGATTCATCCTTGGGAAAAGAAAATATACATTTATACATACTCATCTTTTACAAGTAATCAAAAAAATGACTTTTTACAAATATGTATTTATTTTCTTTTCATTTAAAAAACATTTGTGCTTCATTTTCTTTTCATATAGTTTCGTTTATTTTTTTCCCCTCCCTTAACTAATCTAAAATTCAAACACTTTCTTAGTTATTATCATGACTTGATTTTGGATATTTTGGTGTTTAGGAAGAAACTAACAAGAATGAAACACGATGACTTTAATGTGTTGCTTCTTCACCTTTTCTAAACCAAAGTCATGGTTGGTGACTTAATTGGATAATCTACTTTTAACATGTGGGTTCATGATGATTTTTTATTTTATTTTATTTTATTTTTTTAATGATTGATTTGATAATAACAATCAAATAATTGTATAAATAAATAAAAAATAAATAACAAATATAATTTTGCGAGTATACTACAAAACTAGTATGGTAAAATTATATGATTACAAATTTCAAATCAATTTGATTTATTTTTAAATGAAATAACCCATACAGAAGCGCCCAAGGAATGAACATAGTGAATTATCCAAGGGCTTATTATACTATGGAATAAAATAAAATAAAAGGTAGTTTGAAATGTTTAAAATAGTTTAAAAAATGTGTTCTCAGGCCAAAAATGGAAATGAATAGCACTATCGTCTTAATAATTAATGTCAATTATATACAAAACAAAGAGTAGAGACAAATAAAAGGAAAAATTACTCATAAATCCCATATGGAGAAATGTTACTCTATTTAGTCCCAGGTGTTTTTTTTATTAAACCATTTAGTCCTTTTTATTTTTGGTATGTTAGTTATTTTTGATTTGGTGGTATTTGAGTTTACTTGTTTACCCTTGTTTGTGATTTCATTTTGATTTTATTTCCTAGTGTTGGATGTGTGTGGTAAGGTATGGGCTAACATTACTATTTTTGTTGAGAGGGGATTGCTTAGATTGATTTGGGGAGTTTTTGATTTCTTTCAGTCAATGTTTCATTTACAAATGTGGATCTGGTGTTTTTGCTGAAGGGTTGTGTGTGGGTTAGGTGGTGGCGCTACTAATTTCTCGTGTTTTGTGTTTCACATGTTGTGGGATTTATGTCAGGTTGGTTTGCTTTCTTTATTTTTGATGTTGTTTTGCTGTAGGTTTTCCGATGTTGGGTTGGTATATACGTCGGACCATGACTTTCTGATATTAATAGCGTCTATTTCCCCTTTTTTGGACGGGATGTTATTTCCTTTTTTTGTGTAGGCCGAACGTGTAAAACAGTGCTGTTGGTGTGGATATTGTCACAGTATATGGTAATGATGTTTATATTTTCTATCGAACGTAGTTGTGATATTGTTCACAGGTTTAACATACCAGAATGTTTTGTGAGGCTTTGCAAACTTGGGTTGTGGAATTGTTATGCTAATATCTTGACGTATTGGTTAGTCGACGTGTTAATTTTATGTAAATTCAATGTTGTGTCATCGTGATGTTGCAAGCATACCATTGATATGAACATTTTGTCAATTCTTCCAGATAGACTACCCACATACACTCATATGAACATAAATTTGTAAAAGTAATTTTTTTCCCCCTTTGCAGGTATGGAGTTCATGGTGTTGTTGTTGTTTGAAGGGACAATTGTGACCGCAGTGTTTTTGTAGCACTTGTACCCTTTTTAAAACATTTAGGAAGTGTATTTGAATCCTTTATTTTATTTTGGGGATCTTTGGTACTGTTGTATCTTGGTTTTGGATGAGTGAAAATCAATTTAAACTTGTTGGGATTGTTCGTTCACGCTTGTTTACGTTGAAAAGTTGTTTGGGAACTTAAAAATCTTATTCGGGGGTTGACACCAATCTTGGTGGTGTCGACATTTGCCTTTTGTTGTTGGCTTTAAGGGTCGACACCAGTCTGGAAAGGGTAGACCCTTGTATATTGCAGCATCTGTGTGTTAGTTGCTGGAAATTAGTGTCGACCCTTCTTGTCTAAGGGTCGACCCCTTGCTTACTGCCAGATTGCCTTTTTTACCTGAAGGGTCGACCCTTGCGTGTTTTTTTTTCAGAATTTTGGGGTTCGAATGGGCCCTACTTTTGGGGGGTTTGGACTTGTCGTTTTTATTTGACTTTAGAGAAATTTTCTACTACAATAAATAGACTCAAACTACTTTCCTGTCATTACTTTTTCTCCTCTTTTCATCTTAAACCGTGATTTCTCTCTTCTCTCTCTAAAACTTGACTTTTCACACCTAGATCTCTAGATTTACTCACCTAGAGTAATCTTTTCACCATAGTCCTTTGAGAAAGATTGTAGATCTTGTCAAGGGCTTCATTTTGGTCAGAATAGTTCATGGTTTCATCGCCGATGAATTTTGGGTTGTCATCTCTTCACTTCAAAAGGTAGGGATTTCTTTACTCCTTTCCAATACTTCGTCTATAGATATGTGGTAGATTTTATTACATAAAACTATATTCATTATGTATTTTCTTGAAAGCCATGAAAGGGGATTTAGAGTTTGATATTTGTGATTGGAGTTGTTAAGTTATTTGTTATTGGGTTATTTGGGAAATGATTTATTATGTTTGTGAAGAAATGGAGGAAAGCTCTAATTTAATATTATTGATATAATGGATTTAAAAGGGAGAAAGTTGAATAATCTTTATATTTTGCTAATATAGGTTGTATAATTGTGTTTATATCAAAAGAAAATAAATGGAGAAGTAACCATGATATTGGTATTGTTTTAGACTAATCACGTGAAGTTGAGTTGAGTTATGGTTTTGATACTAATGGAATTGGTTTTGTAAATTAAAGAGGATGGATTTGGTTTTGGTTTTGTAAAATGACGAGAATGAATTCTTAGAAAATGGTTAGAGTTGTGTGGATTGGAAAATAAAGAAAAGTGGTCTTTTGAAAGAAAATGAAATCATCACCCTTTGTAAATTGATAACGAACTTGATGTCGGATTTTGGAACCTTTACATATTATCATTGTTATTGGACTGAAAGTCTTGCGAGAATTGGATTTTTGTTTTCCTTTCGTATAAGATGTAGAAATGGATATGAATGTAAATGGTGGAGTTGGATATTTGTAATCTCCCACCTATGAAAATATGGATAGTTTATCTATTTTGGAGATTGTATGTATGTTTAGAAATATATGTCTTGGACTATCGGTGGAGGATAGTTATGACTGTTGTAGAAATTGCATGTGGACTAGGTGAATTGAAATTAATCTTTCGTTGGCTGTCATTGAATATAACTATGTTTATATATATTGTATATGTATGATTAATTGGGAGGAGAAAGGGGATGCACTCCATGTGTGATTATGTGTTTATATACATTATGTATGTATGAATGATTATTTGAGAGGTGAAAGGTGATGAACTCCATTATAATTAAGTTGGCCGGATTGTCCTAGGTGAAAGTCCCGAAATTATACATGGGTGCCTAGCCCACGGATGAAATATCCGTAAAATGTCAATTATAGCGCTTGTATAGCCTACGTTTACATGGGTCCCGTTTGACGGCTGCCTGCGGACGAAATATCCCTGAAAGAAAAGTTTGAAATGTTTATGTGTATGTGTTGTATAATTTGAAAACCATTAAGTTGTAGCCTCAGTTGGGTGTCTAAAATGTAATGAATTGGCTCATGAATTGAGATGAAATAAATTAATTTGAAATGAATTGTCACGAAATGAAGTAAGACTAAAATGGCTAGAGGTACATCTTTGACTTGGCATTTTGTTATGGAAAGGTGTATCCTTGGCTTACCGTGCTTAAGACAAGTGGAGTGGAACTTGCTTATCATTATTGTCTTAGTATATTTGTGTATATTATGGGTTATGATGGTTATGGTTCTGGAAGGCTGAGTTGCCTCATTTGTTGAGTAGATAATTGTTGGTTACTTGTTGCTTTCCTTTTGTACTGAATGTATATGAGTAAAGGCATGAATGTGTTGGAAACAGGCGTAAGTACTGTATTCAGATTGTGAATAATGTGAAGGACATCAGATACTTGTGAACATGTTTCAAAAAGGCAAATCAGGTGTACGTCTGGAAAGTGGAAGAAAACGTAATGGGCTTTATGAAATTGTTTTCAGAAACTTGTTATTGTCATATGAATTTTGCAAAAGGTAACATGAAGAAATAAAAGTAAAAATGCTTATGTTATTGAATGAAATGAATAATTTTGAGAAAAGTTCCTATATAAGTATATTTCTATAAAAACCGTCACATTATGTATATGATATGATTTAGAGCATTTATAATCATAGCTATCTGTATGTTATTATGATTTAAGATCATATTGGGATCCCTACTGGACTTTATGTTCGTTCCACGTTGCTAATCTTTTTTCAGGTAAACGTCGAGAAGGGTTTCAAGATTGATGATCTTCTTTATGTGTTGGCCACGGGGCCTTTTATTTGTAGATAGAATGCCATTGATGTAAAAGGGTTAAACATTTTCTTTTAATTTAAAAGATGGAAGCCTACGGACAATTTATTTATTTTTATCTCATGTTGCATTCATTTCATATCCGAATGAGAGAACCTTTAATAATAGTACTCGTTAATGTGTTAAATTTCTGCTCATGATCTCTGAAAATTGTGTTATAATGAAGGATTTGGTAATGGTATCTGTTAATATAAAAGTGGGGCATGACAGTTCTCCCGCCCGAATTACGTTTTGAGCTACTCATGCATGCATTACTTGAAACATAATCAACAATATCACATTAGTAAACAAAAACAGAAACAAAAAATTTGCAATTCAACACCACCACTAGCCTCAAATAATATAATTCAACACAAATGCGTCCACAACTCAAATGATGACAACGCAACGTCCGTATATGAATATCATTAACTAATTGACCATTGAAAATAAACTGCCAACGCAATAACACTGACACAGTGACACAAACCATTGTGCTCACAGTTAAATGATGAGAAACCATTGTCCCCAAAATACACCCGCCCTACAACTTAACATTACTTATTATATAGTAGCCGAACGTGTACAACAAAATACATTCAAACATGATCTACTACAATGATTACTAATAGTCATAACAAACATGCAACTGCACGCCGCACAAAATAAGGACGATGTCATTAATTATTTGCCCAACCAAGACACATCATGCCAATGCAACCAACTGACAATTTAACGCTACTCATTGTACTCCCATTTAGACAACTACAACCACATGAAGTCTGTCCCTTACAAAAAATCCAATACGTCAAGATATATAACATTCATATCATTTTCATAAGATTCCAATACGTTAAGATATATAACGTTCATATCATTCATATCATTTTCAAAAAATCTACATTGTCATATCATTTTCATACGTATTTTAATGCGTAAGTAGGAAGCGAACATATATAATAATGTAGATTCAAACATGCTTTGTTATCATTTTCATTCACATTACCATAATCATTACCACATTACTACATTGTTTTAGAAAATAAGATTCCATATATACGCTTAGCAACAACCAAAAAAAAAAAAAAACAACAACAGTGCCAAGCACACCGACCAACCCACAATTCAAATCAAAACGCCGACCTCATCAGAACATAGACCTACGAAACATTGTATGCACCATCACATACTGACAACCACATCAAAACTCACCTCCACAATTCCTCGATTACCGAGGTAACTTAACACTTAAATAAGATGTGAACATATATAACAATGTATATTCAAACATGTTCTACTATCATTGTCGTTAACATTAATAACAAACATGCATTAGCCATAGTCCAAAAACAGGGGTTCATAAACCGCATGGAACCACAACTAATAGAACCCAGTTAAGCACAATGAACACAGAACGACATGAGATAACTTTTTCAATTTATGAACCTTTGTGCTCACTAACATCACACATATATTAGTAAAATAGACAACACTATCAACACCAATACACCTAACTCAACTACAAACACATGCTAAGGACCCTACACAGGGGACCCCAAACCACATTTTGAACAAAAACCTCAAAATCAACTCAACCAACTCTCACATCACAAACACCACGACTCAACTACCCCAACTGCAGATAATCCTCAATGGATTACTCACACTAATACATACAGTTACATTAGATTCCCACATTACCATTACAATCATGACAATGTCCACCACACCACATACTCTCCATACATTAGATTCCCACACTACCATTACACACATCGCCATTTAATTGACTACCTAACATTACTCAATACCACAATCACAAGGAAATAGGCTATGCAATCAAGCACAAATCATACATTAATCAAAAAAACATAGACTAACCTAACATCATTGAATAGATACCTATCGTCATTCGAGCAAACAATAAACACTGTTTGTGATGCTGAAAACACTGTCATCTTCACCGTTAATGGCAGTACAAAACGTCTTGCTCAACGATCTGAAAGGACCACCGAAATGTACAATAGAAAAGGGGTTTATCGACTTTCTAGGGTTTAGGGAAAACAAATGTTATTTTTGGGAATGATGAGTGGGAAATTAACATTAACATTACCCAAAACAACATCACATTAACGAAATTGGAAACATGATTATCGATGCAACATTAGAATCGAAATCAAAAACTTTCCATTTTGAATTTTCTGTTAACATCGCGCAAGAGGGAAATCAAAAAACACTATAATAAAACCCACAAATACCCTTACAATTGGTAACTCACGCACTAAAATCAAGGGCTACAATGACTTTAACATTGCAACAAGACCTCTCAGTCTACAAAATAAAAGGTAGTACTAAATGGTTCAAGATATCTTGATTTGGGATTTAATGGTGCTTTATCCCAAATAAAAAGAGTTTATATTCCATAAATTCTGTCGTTCAAAAAAAAAAAAAAAAAAAGGGCTAGATGTGGAACAAATAGTTTTGATTATGTAAAATAATTGTAAGTTCTAGAGTTCAATGAGTTATGATTTAACTAATTTGTGATGTGCATTAAATAGATGATAATGAGTTGTGATTCAAATAAAAATGGGTAGTTTAATGAATGTTTAATGGTTAATTTGATTCTTAGTTATTATCATAATTTGGTTTTGGACATTTTTGGTTTTTAGGAAAAGACTAATAAGAATGAAACACATTTTGTGATGACTTTAATGTTTTGGTTTAGCTATGCTCAACCAAATGTGTTTGTCATAATTGAAGGCTTTGATTGGATAATCTATTTCAAACATGTGGGTCCATGGCATGTTTTATTTTAATAAATTTTCCTCTTTCTTTTTTTTTAGACCAAATCAATTTGATAATTATAATTAAATAATTATATCGAAAAAAGAAACTATAATTTTGATTTTGACTGTACAAAACTAGTATGATAAAATTACATTACTACGATTATGAGATTAATTTACTTTTTTCATAAATAATCTACTCACAAACGTTTGAACCTGTGTTCCCAACTTGCACCCCACTACGCCTTCCCAAGGCTTGCTCCCCCACTACGCCACTCCCAATATTATTTATATACTATATTCACTGGCATTAATACAAAATTGTATATATGAAAATAATTTTTTTTATTTAATATATTTTATGTAAAAAATAAAATATTTACAAAAAAAAATAGGGTAAGCACTTTTGGCGACTAAAGTCAGTTTTAGTCGGCAAAACCTCTACTTTTAGCTACTAATTTTTTTTTAGTAGCCAAAAACAGCCACTTTTGGCGACTAAAGTCAGGTTTAGTAGCCAAAACTCCTCCTTTTAGCTACTAATTTTTTTTAGTAGCCAAAAACAGCACTTTTGGCGACTAAAGTCGGGTTTAGTAGCCAAAACTCCTCCTTTTAGCTACTAATTTTTTTTTAGTAGCCAAAAACAGCCACTTTTGGCGACTAAAGTCGGGTTTAGTAGCCAAAACTCCTCCTTTTAGCTACTAATTTTTTTTTAGTAGCCAAAAACAGCCACTTTTGGCGACTAAAGTCAGGTTTAGTAGCCAAAACTCCTCCTTTTAGCTACTAATTTTTTTTAGTAGCCAAAAACAGCACTTTTGGCGACTAAAGTCGGGTTTAGTCGGCAAAACCCCTCCTTTTAGCTACTAATTTTTTTTAGTAGCAAAAAATCTGCACTTTTGGCGACTAAACTGAATTTTAGTCGCCAAAACCCTTACTTTTGGCTACGAAATTGATTTTAGTCGCCAATAACTATGCATTTGGCTACTAAATTGTCTTAGTCGCCAAAAGTGAACACTTTTGGCGACTAATTCCATTTTAGTCGCCGATTGTCCTACTTTCAGCGACGAAAATTCATTTTTTAGTCGCCAAAGCTGGATTTTCTTGTAGTGAACATCTAAAAATAATAGTGTGAATTATCGAAGTGGGGATTTATTGTCGTATGAAAATGAAAGAAACGTGTAGAAGGGATTTACTAATTTACAAAAAAGAAAGAAAAGTAGTTGGTAATATTAAAAACAAATACAATTTACTATCTTAATTAATTACTATCAACTCTTGAAACCACAAAATCAATTATATACAAGACAAAGAGCGGAGACAAGTAAATAGAGTTTATAATCCATAAACTGTGTCTTTCTACAAATATAAAAGACTAGATGAGGAACAAAACGTCACAATAAGATTCATTCCCGACTACTAAATAATTACCTTAAAAATGGTTATTTTAAATTTAATGAATGCTAAGTACGCTTAATCCTATGTTGTATGTTTCTTTGTTTGATCAATCCATATATAAAAATTAAACTTATATATTTTAACATTTGATCATTGAGAAAATCGTAGTTAATATAATGTTGTCTTAAAAGAGTTACAAATACTAAGCCTATGTTTGGATTATGAATTTAGGTAAGAATTTGAAAGTAAAAAGAAAAAATGTGAGAAAAATTTGAATAAAATATAAGTTAATTTTTTTCTCTATTTCTCTTCTTTATTTTAAAATTTCTATCTAAATTCATAATTCAAATACAGTGTAAAAGATAGCCGTATGGAAGCGAACAACATTGAATCATAATTGCTCTCAAAGTTTGATTGTTGAACATTTTGGTTATTGGGAGAGACTAAAAATAAAAAACAAACATGTTTTACAGTTGTTTTAAACCAACTTTCAGCTATAATTTGGACTAATTGGTTTAAGGCTTCATATCCAAAGCACTGGAAGAAAAAAATTTGTCCATTTCATAAGCTTGTGTCAAGATGGGCAAAAGGAAAAGGACAACAATGTCCACTTTTTTTTTTTTTTGGCATCACAAGAATGTACTTATAATATTTGTAAAGGATGAGAATTCTCTCCGGTACATCGGATTGGAACATCCTTTTGGGATTATGAAGTTCATCATGAGTTCTATTTATTTATTATCAAAAATTATCTATACATTTTTTTATTATTATTGAGAATTATCTTTACATAATGGCCTACAAAATAAGTAGCTTAAATTATCAATATGTGAACCTCACGAGCTTAGACTAAATGCTCCAATCAATTATGTGGAATGGTCGAGTTTTTTGTTTTTTGAAACAAATTTAAAAATCAATTTGGTGGGAAAAAAAAAAAAAAAAAAAAAAACTCATTTTCTCTTTTTTTGGGGGAAAAATTTTTTGGTATTCATTTTTGTCAAATTAATTTCTAAATATTCAACAAAAAACAGTTTTTCAAAAACTCAATCAAATATAAGAAATAAAAAATTTAAATATAAAAAAAAAAAACAACAACAAATAGAAGAGGACATGAAAATGATTTGAAAATCTAGTACAGTACTGAATATGTTCATTAGAGGACAAGTCCTGAAAACTTGAGATGGGAACAATTTTCTCTCTCTCTCTCTATGTATATATATATATATGAAAAATGTTTGGTAGTCTGAATTTTTGTAGTTTGAATGGTTTAAATGTGTTAAAACGACGTTGTTTTGAGTGTTTCAAACCATTTGAGCCATAATTTTTCAAACCACCTAATACTGTTGTATATATATATATATATATATATATATGAATGCAAAGAGATCATGGATGTTTCCAAACCAAATAATACCAAACAATATTTAAAAAAAAAAATGATTGATTACTTTTGGACCAAAACAAAAAGCCCACTAGCTATGATAAGGACCCATGATAACATTCAAATTCATATACATATTTACCTAGAAAAAAGAAACTTATTTTTCAAATGTAAAATGTGATTACTTTTGAGACTTCTATATTAAGTCCAAATACAAATGTACACAAAAGTAAAATGTGTTGTCATGTGTTTCTTGAGAGCTCTATATCATGTCCACATTCAAATGTATTGCCCTGGGTTAAATTAAAACATGAAAACTAACATTGATACCATACATACATATATAGTAGGCACATTTTGCATGTGCAAACTATTTTATGTTACCATTTTTCCTGTTAATTTCAAGAAAAATTATAATATACGCCCTTTAAAAAGGATATATCATATGTGCATTTAATTATGTCATTTTTTTTTTTAATTATGACTATTTTTTTTCATATTTATAACATTATTTTAATTATGACCCATGAATTCTTTAATTATGTTTTATCTTGTTTTTAGTTGTGATATTTTTTTTAGTTATCACTCAGAAAATTAAAATTATATCATTTTTTTTAATTATAAAATGTATATGATGCACACTATTTAAAGGGTATGGACCCTAATATTTTCCTAATTTCTATCAACTTGGAGGAAAAAAATAAGTCATAGTGTAATCATTCTGTGCCAATTTTCTCGTTGTGATTTGATAAGATTAAGGTTATCAAACTTGCAACGTCAAAACAATTGTTGCTAGGGCTGTAAAAAGTAATTTCAAAACAGTTCTAACTCGATTGACATAGACCCAATAGGACATGTGGTGCGATGGGACGGGGTCATGCGCTAATAGGTGATTAAAACCAAAATCACTGGTAAGCCTCGGTTTGAGAAGTTTGGTTCGGAGGTTTTTTTAGTTAAAATAATCACAAAAAATAAAATAAATTTTTTAATTTAATAAGATAAATTATCACATCCAATATCTAATAATTACATTTTTTTTTATAAAAAAATTAAAAAAGTCAAAAGTCTTTCCAAACTAAGTTTTTTAATCTCAAATTAAAATAATTAAAAAGATAAAAATTTAAAAAAACGAACCCACTTTCCAAACGAAAACAAAATCAAACTCCGACCCCACATTATATAAATGTGACCTACGAAGTCAGTTTATGCGGCCTAATGAGGTGCTAATTTTAGTCGCATCAAATTCTAATTCTACTTTTTATTACATGACAACAAAAAAAAAAATGAAAGAATGAATTACATCAGTTTTACTACGTAATAACCATCTTAATGAGTTTATTACTTTAAAATGATAAAATCAAAGTTTATTACATCATTATGTATTGATTATCAATTTTTTTTTTGTGTGTATGTCACTGCTCTTTAAAATGATAAATCTCAATGTAACTACTTTACTCTATGGCCCTTTTTGATAATTTCCAAAAAAGTTACTTTTTAGGTTAAATAAATAAAATTAAGTTTTGTGTTTAGTTAGACCAAAATAATAATCTCGAGATAAAAAATAAAAAATAAGAATATTTAATCTAAAATTCCTCTCCAACTCTTGATAATAGAAGAGATTTACAACATTTTTTTTTTTTTTTGTAGTTTAAGGTCTCTCACCTATTTTTGTACCACTAACCCATTCACACCCAACTCTCTCTCTCTCCCTAACAATGGTTTCGTGTATGTGGTCTCTCTTTTCCGTCGCACAAAGTCATCGCAATCGTCGCCCTAACCCAACCTCCCACTCTCTACACCAACGAATCCGATGGCTCCATTGTTTTTCTCTCTCTAACAATGATTACGTGTATATGGTACGTCTCTCTTCCGTCGTATAGAGTCATCGCCGTCACCACCCTAAGTCAACCTCCTACTCTCTACACCGACAAATTCGATGGCTCGATCATTTAGTGGAACATCTCCACCACCGACTACAACCAGGTAACCCAAACTACCTCAACTCATTTTCACTTCACAAATCTCACTTGTTTGTTACTATTCATTAACTAGAGCTACATATATATATATATATATATATATATTTCTTTATATGAATTTGTTATTATACTTAATTTGACTACTCTAGGGGACAAACTCAAATTCAAGCATAAATTTGAGTAAGAGCATTAATTCTCACAAAGAAAATTATCTCAGTGAAAAGACACAATTTTCTCTGGTTTGGTTAAAATATAGAGAAAATTGTAAGCAAAATATAGAAAAATTTGTGAGCAAGTCAGAGAAAATTCAAACCAAAAAAATTTCAAAATATAGAAAATCTAAAAACATTGAGAAAATCAGAGAAATTAAGCAAATCAAAGAAATTTCAAAATACAAAGAAATTTGTTTGTGTTTTGAAATTTTGATTTCAAAATTTTTCTAAATTGAAATTTTTCTAGAAAAATTTTGAAGGACTCCAACCATAATAAAAATATTGTATATCCTTTCTTTTTTAAAATCTTAATATCAGAAATTTTAAAAAATTCTCCAAAAAAAATGACTCTTTTTTAATTAATCTCACCATAATACGACGATGACTATTTTGATAAAGAGCAATGGTAGAGGGCCACAAAAAGTGTGGCTCAAATGGCTCAAAACTGTCAAAACGATGTCGTTTCGTTTTGACAATTTTGAACCATTTGAACCACACTTTTTGTAACCCTCAAACATTTTTCTTTGATAAATTTATCGCAACAAAGGCACACCACTTTTGGCAAGGGCTCATGTTTGGTAAGAATAATATCGTCATTTCGCTCCAAAAGTAAAAGTTTAAAAAAGGCAACTTTTTTTCATAATAATTCACCCAAAAACTTTTTTTCATAATTAAAAAGGCAAATTAAATTAAATATCAGTATTTTAATTTGAGAATTGTTTGGTTTGTGTTTCTCAAAAAATTTTGAGAAAAATTCTCTATAAATAAGTTTTCAAAAGTAATCAAACCAAACAAATTTTTCTAAATTTTTTTTCCAAAACTTGTTTGGTTTACAAGTTTTCCAAACAAATCTCTCTCTCATACACATCAAATCAATCACTTTTTCCAAAATTCTCTCTCAAAATAATTTTTTAAAACATCTTTTGAAAAAAAACCAAACCAAACAAATTTTTGTACTTTTTATCTCAAAACATGTTTCTCAAATACAAACCAAACAAGCCATCACGTCTATATACTAAGGCTTAGTTTGGCATAATAAAAAAAAGTCAAAAAGTCACTGCCTATTTAAATCACATCATCTCTCTATCATATCACTTCAAACTCAACCCATACCTAACTCATATTTCATAAAAAATCAAAAAAAACACTTATTTAATTTATCTCAAATAACTCCTAAAACTACCACATCTTCAAGATAAATTAGTCAGCACGCATGTCTTTCTTTCTGTTTCTCGTTTTGCGTTTTTTTGGGGATTAGGTCGTCTTACACATCCCAGTCTAACGTATTGTGGACTCATTTTAATGATATAAGATTTTATTTTATAAAATCTTCTAATAAAATTATAAATATTAAAAATAAAATTAATTAAATATCGAGAGTCACTTAATCAAAAAAATTAAAAAAAAATTATACATATTAAAAATTAGATTGATTAAATGTCAATAACACTCAATTAAATCACATATAAAATATTTAAATTCTCAAAACGAGCCCAAAATTAACCTAAATTGGTCTACACTGGACCGTCCAATTAAATATTTTAGTTGAAGAAAATTCGATCCCTTTATTTCTCAATCTTATTTTTAATTTTTTCCCTTGACAAATTTTAATCACACACAGTACATAAATGTGCGCAACCACCGCTAGATTTTCAAGCCAAACAAACACACAACTACCTTTCGTGAGAAAAAGACGTCACATGCACAAACATAAACAGGTTCCTTCCAAAAAAAAAAATAATAATAATAATTAAAAAATAAAAGTAAATTACACTGAACTTGTCGAGGTTTAGGGATAAGTTTAATTATTCATACAAAAATAAAAATAAAATAAGACTCAAAATCTCTTCTTTTTTTCTTTTTTTGTTAATAACTTTTTTAAGGAGATGAATTCGATTAAGGTTGTAAATAAATTGAATTAAGTTGAGTAGTGTTTGGCTTATTATCTTTGGAGCTAATATTAAAAGCTTTTTATTATCAAAATAATTCTTTTTAGCTAGTAAGCTAGTTTTTAGTCACAACCAAACAAACCCTTTGGGAACAGGTTAATTTAGTAACTCTTTGGCTATTTGACTAAAATATGAGCTAAAAAAAAGTAGTATGTTTGGAATGACTTTTTGATTTTTTACGAAAAGATGTGTAAAAAATAAAGAGAAAAGAGAATCTTTGACTTTTTGATATAAATTGTTAATTTTTTAACTTTTTTAATAATTTTTTGACTTTTTGACTAAACCGGCCTGTTGCCAAACGATGCCTTAATCCATTTTACAACTCTAGCTTTGACAAAAATTAAACATTAATTAGTTGAGTTTTTAGAATTTATTTATGAGAAATTAAGAAAAATAAAAAAATACTTATTATTTTCATATATTATCTCTCTATTTTTTTTAGAAAAAATAATTTAAAATTTTAAAAAAAAATTTTAATATTTATTTTTATCAAATTAATTTTTAATTTTTTTTTAAAGTTTTCCTCGTGGGAGCCCAATGGGCCGTGGAAACTTCTTCATTGTGGGGCCCACGTGTGTTTTGGCTTTGAGCTTCAAGTCCAACGAGCACGTGAACTGTGTGGGTCTGTGTTTATCGCTTTTTATTATTATTTTTTTTATCTTATTATTAAAAATATCACGTACTTCTCGATGCCCTCGTAGAGGCGTAAATTGACCAAAATGCTCTCCCATAAACATCTAAGGGGGAATGATTTGGTGTCACCCACCCTATATACTTTGTTTGGATCACGGATTTTAATAATAATAATTTGAGTGAAAAAAAAAATTAAAATGTGAAAAAATATATATGAACCAAATTTTTGTCAATTTTTTTTTGTTTTTGTTTTGCCTCTTTTCATTTCTCTTAAATTGTGTTTTGGATTATGAATTTGAGTAAAAATTTGAAAAGAGAGAAAAAAATATAAGTGAAATGTAAATAAAATATAATTATATTTTGCCCATATTTCTCTTTATTTTTTTAATTTTTTCCCTGAATTCATAATCTAAACACAATTTTAAAATGAGAAAAAATGTGCAACATTAAACCGCATTTACCTATAAAATATCAACAACATTGAATTTAGCTTGATTGATGAAATATTTCCTTACCAAATGTATAATATTTTAAAATTTTATCATATTGAAGTAAAAAAATAAAGGTCTTATTGGGTTTGTTTTTGAGAAATAAATTTTGGAAGAAATTTTCTAAAATTTTATTTGGTTTAGTGATTTTGGAAAAAAAAAATTCAAAATCCCTTTCTATCTCCTACACATCAATCAGTCACTTTTTCTCTCTCCTCTTTCATTCTCAATCACTTTTTTTCACACACATCTACTCAACTATAACAAAATATTAAATCATTCTAAACTCTCATACTCCAAAACTATTTTCAAATATACAACTAAACAAACTAAAAAAATTTCTAAATTATTTCTCCCAAATTTTTTTTAAAAAATTTATCTCCAGAATTAAACCAAACGTTTAGTTGGAAACTTGGTAATCATCAATGCTTATTTTTATATGATATTTTGGATGGTTGTGAGAAGATAATTAAAAGTTAATTTTTTGAATTTTTTAAAAAAAAAACGTGTAAAAAATGTAAAAAATGATGTGATTTAAAATGGGTTAAAAGTTAAAAAATAATTTTTAATCATCTACTCAAAATAATTCATCCCTACTATATATAAAACACAGAGTACATAGCACTCGTTTGGCATACAAAATTTTGGGGTTAAAAAACTATTTTAGGGGTGGTTTGAGATATTCTGAATAAGTGCACTTTTTGATTTTTTATAAACAAAAAATGTGTCGAAAAGTAGAGAAAACGGGTAGAAAAGTAGAGAGGAAATGTTGATAGATGTTAATTGATGTGATCAAAATGTATGCAAAAAAAAGTGCATTTTTTTAGTGCATGCCAAACGCTTGGTCATTTTCCTTTCCGATGTATCCAAAAAAGAAACGCTTGGTCACAAAATAGACAAAGAGGTGGTTTGGAATGTTCTAAATAAGTGTACTTTTTAAATTTTTATAAAAAAAAATGTGTAGAAAAATAGATAAAGTGGATAGAAAAGTAGAAAGTAGATGTTGATAGATGTGACCCAAATAAGTATATGTATGTAAAAAAAAAGTACACTTTTTTAGTGCATGTCAAATACTTACAAAATAAGTTAAAAAGTCAATGAGACAAAATATCACATCTTAAAGTATAATCATTTTAATTTTTCTCTTATAAAAGTAAAAAAAACTAAAAAAATTATTCCAAATAAAAATTTTTAATCTCAAATTAAAATAACTAAAAAATATTAAAAAACTACAAAATCAATTCACATCCCAAACCTTTAACAGATGAGTAGTTTACGAAAAACGCGGTGACAGTAACTTATCATCGCAAATACCTTTTACAACACCAATTTTAGTCACGCTTGGCAGTGTGTAGTAGCTAGTTATTGCAAAAAAAAAAATTATTTTTTATAGTGGATTAAGAATAAGAGACCTAGATAGTGACAGAGATCCCACTAGTAAATTAATGTGAAAGTAATTACCTCAGAATTAAAATTGGAACTGACTTAACCTTGATTAATTTAGCCTATGTTTGAGATGTTGGTTTGAGACTATTTTAGTCATAAAAAGATTAAAATGAAAAATATCTCGTAACTCAAATTTTGTGGCTCAAAAGTGGCTCAAATAGCCAAAACGACATCGTTTTGGCAATTTTTATGTTATTCTGTACTCAAAACGACGTCGTTTTGACTATTTGAGCCACTTTTGAGCCACAAAATTTGAGCTACGTAGCATTGTCGGATTAAAATAAAGGAAAATATTTGGTAACTCAAAATTTTGTGGCTCAAATGGCTCAAATCTGTTAAAACGACGTCATTTTGAGTGATTTGAGCCATTTGAGCCACAAAATTTTGAACTACTTAGCATTGTTGTATAATAAATTAAAAAGTCAATAAAATAAAATGTTACATTAAAATTATAATCATTTTATTTTTTTCTTATAAAAATTAAAAATTTATTTCAAACGAGATTTTTTAATTCTAAATTAAAATAACTAAAAATTAAAAAACTAAATCACATCCCAAACGACAACTTTGAGCATGGGATTAAATTTGTAATTTTGTATTCCAAAAGGTGCAACGGATTGGGCACCCTTTGAACATAAATATTATCCATAATACATGGGCTCTTCAACAGCATGGGCGAGCAGCTAAATTCCAACAAAATTTTATTTTTTTATTTTTTTAATAATAGGGAGCCTTGTAAGTCAGAAAATGTGTGCAATGTCATTGGTGGTGATCATGTATATTATATCTTTTCTTTGGGCAATTCTTAAATTTGTAAGTTCATATCATAGGTATTTGTGTAAATTTTCATAAATATATATATAAGTTATTTTATAAAATTATATAAGTTTTTGAGAGGGTAATTTATATGTAATTTGGGCCGAGCTGGGTGATGGGCCGTTCTGTGGGCCACAGTAAAAAAAGCTGAGAAAAAGGGCTTGTAGTTAGCCCGGTCCAGAAAGAGCTTTGTAGTTGGTCCGGTCCAAGAGAGCCTTGTATTTAGCTCGGTCACCGCTGTTAGAGTGATGGCAGTCAGCTCGGCTATACCCTTCTGAGTCGAAGTATTTTGAGCTTTTCTCAGGACCTTGCTACGGTTTAGCTCAGTGCAATCACGTTATGGTTGGCACGGTCTCAGCAGGAGAAGTCGATGTACACGCAGTGAAGGGGAGAACCGAGCTAGGTAAAGCTCGGTCATTTCAGCCAGTATAGCATGGCTTTGATAGCTCGGTTGTTTTGTCATATCACCGAGGTAAAACCATCTCATTTGGTTTAAACAGTGAGGGGGGTGTTGAAGGATAAGCATTATCTTTCAGCAGTATGATTCCTAGGAGGACTCTACATGGAGGAATAAGAGTCCTACTAAGATTGTGCCACGCGGAACCTATAAAAACTCATAACATCACCTATGGAGAGGTAACACAACTTTGATTCCCGAATACACAGAGCTTTTGTCTATTTGTCTATCTTGCTGACTTAGGCATCGGAGAGGTATTCGACACACACTCGCCGGCTAGCTCACGTTTGTATTTTCAGGAAGTAAAGCGACAATATTTGGAGGAGCGCAGACTTGATCAACAGGATTATACGAGAAGATTATTTCTTGCTCGTACAATTGGCGCCGTCTGTGGAAATCACAGAAAGAACAAAACCTCTTGATCAAAGTTTTTCTCGCTAGGTTAGACGCAATGGCGCACAATGAAGATTTGCCGCGATCTGCCATTGACGGACAAACCCCAGAGGGAGGTGGGAGGCGCGAAGGTTTGCCTTCCATCCCTTCTATGGCAGATTTAGAGCCACAGCGACAGAACCCCCGGAGGGATGCAAGAGGGAGGTAGGGTAACAGCCCCTGTCGCTCATCAAGTCCTGATAGGCAAAGGCGGAGGATCGACCCTCAAGTTTTGGAAGATCGGATAAAGGAGCAGGACGAGTTAATTAAGAAGATGGCGGCGGACATGGAATTGATGAAGCGCCAGATAAAATGGAAGGGGGTGGCGACAGGAGAGGGACGCAAAAACAAGACGCCTCCTCGCCACTCAGGTGATCGTGGTAAGCATACCACGCCATCGCAAGCAGAGAGTAGGAGCCTCAGAGTAGGCGACACTCAATCAAGGACTTCCAGAACTCGTTACTCCAGGTCTGAGAGAACGAGAACATTGAGATCTTACACTGAGAGAAGCACCTATTGGCCCTCACGTACACATCAAACATCATCCAGGCAAACGGAGTTGCCTTGATCGTCCGACTTACGAACTGTGCTTGAAAAAAGGGCACAACGGAAGGAGGATGACAGGGCACACTACCCGTACAGAGTTTCATCCCTTCAGCGGTTGGCTCCTCGGACGCATGGACGCGTCGAGGTAGGAATGCCAATACTGCACCTAGCTTATGAACCAACAGATAAAACATTGGCAAAGTTACATAGCTTGCCGTTCATTTCAGCGATTGAGAACGCACCATTACCTTCAGGCTTCATCCAGCCTAAATTTACGACTTACGAGGGGAAGACAGACCCTTACATGCATCTAAGCCAGTTTCGCCAGGTCATGGCAGTATACCGGCGGAACGTGGCTTTGATGTGCATTTTATTCCCATCCAGCCTTGGCGACCTAGGTTTAACCTGGTTCGAAAGGCTACCAGAAGGCATCATAGCCTCCTGGGCGCAATTAGCGGAGGCGTTCGTGACAAGGTTCAGAACGAACACCAAGACGCCAGTAGGGATCGATCAGCTACTCTCCATTGACATGGGCGACAAGGAGATGTTGAGATCCTACAACAGTCGTTATTGGGAGACCTTCAACCAGATAGGAGATTGCCCCATAAATATCGCCATCGCGCAGTACGAAAGAGGTCTTCCAGTCGGAAACAGGTTGAGGGACTCAATCACCATGACGCCACCCCTCACAATAGAAGCCTTAATGGAGAGGGTACACCAGCACATTCGGGTGGAGGAGGATGGCGCCCATGCTAAAATGAAGTCTGGTACAACCGCAATACCAGATAAAAAAAACTTCGACAAAAGTCAACGCGGTAGAACGTCCAAGCAGAAACGGGCGAGGCAAGCGGGATAACGAAGAGGACCATGATAAAAGGTGGTTGAGAGTCTGCACTGCCATTACCACGGTGTTCAAAAAACTGATCTATCGGATTCTCAATGAGATACGCGATGAACCTTTCATCAGATAGCCAGCTAAATTGGGAGAGGCACAGAAGGACTATGACGAGAGATCTCAGTGCACATTCTATAAGGAAAAAGGGCATCGCACTGAAAATTGCACGCCGTTGAGACAGCACCTGGAAGAGTTAGTGGCAGCTGCGCACCTTGACCAGTACATAGAAGGAGAGACACAGCCAGCCCCCCAAAACCACGATCACCCAGACGGAACGCCGATCGATGCCCCACCTCAAGGCGTGATAAACATAATACATGGGGCATTCGAAACCTGAGCGAGTATGTGAGCTCAGGGGAATGATAAAGAAGGCTGAGAACTTAAGGGAGGTATTAAATGCGCAGCCCACCATTAAAAAGGGGAGAACAAAGGCCACGAACGTCATGTCTTTTTCAGACAGAGACTTGGCAAGGATATATTGCCCTCATAATGATGCATTGGTCGTCACTCTCTACATCAAGGATTACGACGTCAAGCAAATTTTGATTGACCAAGGGAGCTCATGTGATATAATGTATTACGAAACCTTCAAACAACTGAAACTGGAGGACAAAGACTTGGTATCTGTCGTATCTCCCCTGATCGGATTCAACTCAATGCCAGAGTGGCCAGTTGGCAAGATTATCCTAACAGTCAGAGCAGGAAGCATGACGAAACAAGTGGAATTCTGGGTATTAAAAGTCCCTTCCACTTACAACATAATCTTGGGGAGGACATGGCTGCATGCCATGCGATCGGTAGCGTCAACCTACCATCAAGTAATGCGGTTCCCCAACGAAGCTGGAGTAATTGAAGAGGTCTTTGGAGACCAAATTATGTCCAAGCAGTGCTTCATCACAGTAAATGGTAGCCGAGCTGCCAAAGGGTTTGTTCAGATGGTGGAAGAACCTGATAGTAATGAATTGTTTGCAGATGTTGGCAAAGCCGCTGAACAGAAGGTGGTGGAAGACTTGGTACAGGTAAGAATAGATGAAAAGGACCTGGAAAAGTTCTTTTTTCTTGGCTCATCTATGTCCAGCACCGAGAGAATAGAGATCATGGAATTCTTGACCTCTAACATCGAAGTGTTTGCTTGGGCGCCGTATGACATGCCTAGCATTAACCCAAACTTTATCTGTCACCGATTGAATGTCCACCCAACTGCAAGACCAATTATACCGCGCACTCACAGATCAGCACTTCATCACACCGAGATAATGGAGGAAGAAGTAAGAAACCTTCAAGAGGCAGGAGCTATCAGAGAAGTACACTATTCCAAGTGGATATCCAACACAGTAGTGGTGCCAAAGAAGAATGGAAAATGACGTGTCTGCGTGGACTACAAAACAGTCAACAAGGCATGCCCAAAAGATAACTTTTCCCTGCCACGGATAGACCAATTGGTAGACCTAACGGCAGGACACAATCGACTTAGCTTTCTTGACGCGTACAGAGGTTACCATCATATCGCTATGTATGAACCAGACCAGGAGATCACATCCTTTACAACGCCAAGAGGACTGTATTGCTACAAGGTCATGCCCTTTGGCCTAAAAAACGCAAGGGCAACATTCCAGCAGATGATCACCAAGATGTTCGAACCATTGTTAGGCAGAACAATGGAGGCTTACATCGATGATATGGTAGTCAAAAGTAAGGATAAGAATGACCATCTCAGGGACCTAGATAAGATATTTCAGATCCTAAAGAAGCATAAGTTGCGCCTTAATGCATCTAAGTGTGCGTTCGGCGTAGGATCAGACAAGTTCCTAGGCTTCCTGGTGACCAACCGAGGTATAGAGGCAAACCCTTTTTCAGATCAAAGTACTTCAGGATCTAGAGAGGCCCAACTCAGTAAAAGAAGTACAGCATCTCACCGGTATGGCAGTCGTGCTAAGTCGGTCGTCAAACAGATGTCGACCATTTTTTCAAGCATTAAAAGCCAAGTTTGAGTGGGATGAAGAATGCGACTGCGCCCTAGAAAGTTTGAAGGAATACATGTCTTCACCACCGCTGCTAGTGACCCCAATACCTAGAGAAGAACTATTTTTGTACCTGGCAGTTTCACAGCACGCAATTAGCGTAGTGTTTGTCCGAGCGGAAGGAATCCAACATCTGCAAATCTTTTATGTCAGTAAGACATTGCTGAGCGTAGAAACTAGGTACTTACCATTGGAAAAACTAGCCTTAGCTTTGATGATGGCCTCAAGGAAGTTGTCGCACTACTTTCATGCTCGCACCATAATCGTCCTCACAGCTTTTCCATTAAAAGCTTTGTTTGAGATGACGAATTTTTCTGGGCGAATCTTGAATTGGGCAGTTTGGGGTGTTCATGAAAAATCGAAAACCGATCCACCCGCCTGGACCGACCCGAACTAAAATAGACGGTTTCGAATATTCAACCGGTCGGCTGTGGTTTAGTTTGGCTAAATTTTGCAGTTTCACAGACTGCAACGATTTTATATAAATTATTGCGGTTGAAACCGACCCGACCGAATTCTTCAACATAAGCAGACAGCTCCTACATCTTTAATAGATATTTGTATAATTGTTTTATTTTTGGGAGAAGTGCAAAGCTTCCCCAAGAAGCTTTCTAATATGATAATATGTATTTCAACTATCAAAACAAAAAAAAGTTGTCCAACAGACCTTCATTATATTTCTCTCTTCCCTATATTTCTCTCTTCCCCATATTTCTCTCTCTCTCTCTCTCTCTCTCTCTCTCTCTGTGTGTGTAACGTAAACCCACATTCCCTCTATATTAGATATCTTATTATATCTATGATTTACCCATTTTCAAATTCCATCTCTTTTCAATCTCTCTCTCTCTGTGTGATACTTTGTGAGGTGTTCATCTATCCTTCAAATCAGAAGCTCCGATGCTGGTGGTGGTGCTCTCTTACTAACCAAAACCGTAGGTATGAATTTATTTGTTTATAATGTTTTTGATTAATTACAACTCTTGATTGATATTGTGTTTATGATTAATTTTTTATTAAATAACTGAAATCTTACATGAATTTTGTATTTTTAAATTTTGTTTTAAAAAAAGCACTAGATTTAATATATATATATTTTTTAATTTTTTGTAGACTAACATAAACCCTACATGAAATTTTTTTTTATTAACAAAAACCCTTGTTTTAAGTCATTGTTTTTGTTTAAAAGAAGCTAAATGTAAAAATCTGAATGCTCATGTGTGGTTTTTTTAATTTTTTTATTGTGTGGAATTTATTGTTTTTGTTTGTTTGGTTAACAAATAATTTTTTTATTATGATAGTTTTTTAGAATTGTAAAATTATAAATTTAATATTTTTTGCTAATTATATTTTCAATTGTAAAATTGTCTATTTTTAAAATTACTAATATTTTAACTTGGTAATAAATTAAAAATCGTAAAAAATTGTTTATTTTCATAATAAAATTGCTAATGGTGAAGGTCCAGTTATGATTTGGCCCAACTATCACAACCCAACCCGTGAAACCGATTGAATCCGACCGTCAATCTGATTCCTATGAACGGACGGTTTCGAACCATCATTCGGTCGAAATCGGATATTAAAACACTCAATCTGAATCTGTTCGGTCGGTTACCGGTTGATAGGTTAACCCGATCCAATCCAATCTGACTCGTGTGCAGCCCTATGGGCAGTAGAGTTGCAACAGTTTGACATCAAGTTTCAACCCAGAATCGCGATAAAAACCCAAGCTTTGGCAGACTTTGTCGCAGAATTCACACCAGGAAGTCATCATGTCTGCCCAGTTGACTTAACGGGTACAACCGAAACAGGGATGGAAAATGGTGTCGGAATAGCGCAACCCCTAATACAGGATACCCAGCTACCTCCCAGGACAGACCAGAGTGAACAAAGGAGGGAGAAACAAACCATGCAGCACCAAGGAAAGACCCATCAACAAATAAAGACTTGGTACAATCAGATAGTGAGGGGCAAACAGTAAGTGTGGACTTTGAAGAAAACACCAGCAACACTCAGGACCCCAAGGCATCATCTGATCCCTCTACCTGCTAGAAGCTATTCGTTGGAGAGATCTGGAAGCTCTTTGTGGATGGAGTATCCAATAGGCACGGAGCAGGACTCGGTATAGTCCTCATCTCACCAGATGGCCTAGTGGCAGAACATGCAGCCAACCTTGGCTTCCCAGCATCAAACAACGAGGCGGAGTTTGAAGCACTTTTAGCAGGACTGAAATCAGCATTCTACATGAAGGCCACCGAACTCATGGTCTATAGTGACTCATAGCTGGTGGTGAACCAGATTTCAGACGACTACGAGGCAAAGGATGAAAGGATGGCTAAGTACCAAGAGTTGGTCAGAAAAGAGATCATGAAATTTGAAGTAGTACGGATAGAGCAGATTGGCCGAGAAGAAAACAGCAGAGTAGACGAGCTAGCAGGCTTTGCTTCAATGGCAGATACATTCATCCCACATCCGTTACTGATTGATTACTTACCAATACCAAACATTGAAGAACCCGAAGTAGGAGAGGTATGTTGTACCGAACTAGGCCCTTCATGGATGGTTTCCATTATAGTGTTCCTAAAAGATGGCATTTTGCCCGAAGAGAAGAAGGAGCCTAACAAGATTAGAGCAAAGTCGCAACGATTTTGGCTCTCCCCATCAATGGCCTTGTACAAGAAATCCTTCACAGGACCTTACCTGAAGTGCGTTCATCCCAGCAAGGTCGAAGCATTCCTGTTCGACATTCACGAAGGCGTATGCAGCAGCCATCAAGAAGGAAGATCATTGGCTTACAGAGCGATTTCGCAAGGATATTGGTGGCCTTACATGCAAGCCGATTCAGAGAAGTATGTCAAGAAATGTGAGAAATGTCAGAAGTTCACACACCAAATACACCAACCAGCCAGAGAACTTCTACCATTAACTAGCCCATGGCCCTTCGCAATGTGGGGCTTGGACATAGTAGGACCACTTCCGACAGCACCCGGCAGCAGAAAGTTCTTCCTTGCAGCAACAGACTACTTAACAAAGTGGGTGGAAGCAGAAACACTAGCATCAATAAAGGAGAAAGATGTGAAGAAGTTCGTCTGGCAGAATATCATCACTCGGTTCGGCATACCCAAGGCGCTGATATCAGATAACGGTACTCAGTTCGACGGCAAAATTTTTAGAGGCCTTTGTGAGGAGTACAAGATAGAATTCTACAACTCTACACCGGCATACCCCAAGCAAATGGCCAGGCGAAAGCATCAAACAAAGTCGTCTTAGATGGATTGAAGAAAAGGTTAGAGAAAGCGAAAGGCAAGTGGGCTGAGGAACTTCCTCATGTTTTAAGGGCTTACCGTACCACATATCGGCGATCAACCGGAGAAACACCATTCTCTTTAGCTTATGGCATGGAGGCAGTAATCCCACTAGAAGTCGGCCTCCCCACAATGAGAAGCGAGAATTTTGATCCAGACTTAAATGGGGAAGCCATAGCCTTGGAACTCGACCTTTACGGAAGAAAGAAGAGAAAGAGTACTGATTCACATTGCCTCATACCAGCAAGAGTTGTCCAGAAAGTATAACAAGACAGTGCATCCAAGGCAATTCAAGGTTAGAGATTGGGTACTACGCAAAGTAATGGGAAACATCCTAGTACCCGGAGACGGCAAGTAGGGGCCCAATTGGGAAGGACTTTACAAAGTGGTTGGATTAGTAGGAAATGGGGCATTCTACTTGGAAAACGAGGACAGCAAAGCCATTCCCAAGCCATGGAACACTACCAATCTCAAACTATTTTATTTTTAGCTTTCTCTTTAGACATACTTGTAATTTTTCTTTTCGTCAATAAAATAAGTAGTTTTCTTTTTAGCATAATTGTTTTATTCTGTAAAAGTTGTTTTAGTGAGTTAAGGGCAACAAAAGCAGAGTTGGCCGGAATAACCAACTTTGCGCTCTCTTCAGCTAGGATTAGGATTTGGGCTGAAGAGGTTGGTTAGAAAAACCAACAAACACTTCTCCTAAGCCCAGGATAAGGATCCAGACTGCAGGACGTTTGGCCGGAAAAACCAAACATTTTACTCTAGGTTGGCAGGAATAACCAACTCAGAGGTTGGCTTGAAAAACCAACAAACATTTCTCCTAAGCCCAGGATAAGGATCCAGGCTGTAGGACGTTTGGCCAGAAAAACCAAACACTTTACTCTAGGTTGGCAGGAATAACCAACTTAGAGGTTGGCTGGAATAACCAACACCCCTCCTAAGTCCAGGATAAGGATCCAGGCTGCAGGACGTTTGGCTAGAAAAACCAAACACTTTACTCTAAGTTAACAGGAACAACCAACTTAGAGGTTGGCTAGAATAACCAACACCCCTCCTAAGCCCAGGATAAGAATCCAGGCTGCAGGACATTTGGTAGGAATAACCAAACACTTCACTCAGGGTTGGCAGGAACAACCAACTTTGAGCTCTCTTCAGCTAAGATTAGGATCTAGGCTGAAGAGGTTGGCTGGAAAAACCAACACTTATTGTTCTTCAGCAGAGATAAGAATCTAGGCTGAAGAGGTTGGCTGGAAAAATCAACACTTATTGTTATTCAACTGAGATAAGGATCTAGGCTGAAGTGGTTGGTTGAAAAAACCAACACTTATTGTTCTTCAGCCGAGATAAGAATCTAGGCTGAAGAGGTTGGTAGGTATGGCCAGTTAGATTGCAAAGTTAAGACCGGGATAAATATCTCGGCTAGAGAATTTACTTCATTCAGACTATATCATAGAAGTAAACTGAACAAACAGTTGAGGAAAATAAAAGATGATTTCATTGATAATGCAAAGCCAAAGTACAAAAGATGGGACCTTAGCCCGGTTACAAATTCTTTTACTAGATAACAAAGAAAAATCAGGAGAAAAGATCGTCTAGGTTAGCGTCCAAAACAACCCGGTCTTCACCCAGAGGTAGCTCGGTTGTTACAAGCACCTCTCGGTTCAGCTCGGTTGGAGGCACCGTATCAGACACTGCAGGCAAAGGTAGGATGGAGACCACTGGAGTTGGGGAGATAGACTGGCGATTGGGCTGGGTGTTGTCTTCTGGAGCAGCATCTTCGTCCTCCTCTTCCAGAAATTTTTGCTGAATAGAGGCAGCATACTCCGCAATAGAGCTCGGTATGAAATACGGAGGAGGGTTGAAGACCTCGGTCTCTGGGCTATGACCGAGCTGCGCCACAGCCTCTGTCCATCCACACTTGAAGAAAAGATCTTTTGCAGCTTCACATTGCTTAATGTAAGTGGCCTCCCCCTCCTTGAAACCACGATCTTCCGCGTCCTCAACCTTCTTCTCTAGCTCGGTTATCTCGGCGTTCTTTTTTCCCTCGAGCTTGGCCAGCTCGCACAAGTATTTATTTTTCACCACGGCCTCAGCCTTCTTCTTATCAGCTTCGGCTGAATTGACTAGGCCAGTGAGCCGGGCTATTTCAGCATATAGCTCGGCCATCTTTTGCTGAGATTCTCTTAGTTCGGCCATTTTTTCATTGGTTTCTGCCATGTCCTGCCTTGTAGTTTTTCGAAGTTCCAGCACGCGTTTGTGGGCAATGTGGTTCTTCTGTAAGGCCTGCGAGGGGAGGGAGACAGTATTGAGTAAGAACCGAGCTAAAAGACGTTCAAATTTAGAGAAAGAAAAAGAGAACTTACCAACACCATTGACTTTGAAGCCGAGCGAATGGCCTTCAGCTCGGTAAGGTGATCATGATGATCCATGTTGGGTGGAAGGCAGACGTTCTTGGCTAGATTGAAGGCCAGCAAATGATCTTTTTTTGTGACCACTGAATCGGAGTCAGTGATAGCGCGGTTCCTGAAGGTGACCTTTGGCACCCACTTAGAGGAGCTAGCTCGGTCTGTGCGTTCCGGTTGTGGGCTTGGTGGAGTTGATTGTGGGAGAATGGTGTCTTCTTCATCAACAAGGCGTGGCTCGGTTGTGGAAATCCGAGCATGCTTGCTTGCCCGAGATGTTGAGGGCATATGGGTTGGCAGGGCTACCATGGTCTCTTGAGGTTGGCTGGCTGGTGGTACCTCGGCCTGGTTTGTTTCGGTTAGAAGGGCCCTTACTGCTCTTTTTTTGGCCATCTCTTGCTCCGCAGTCAATGTAATCAAGTTGATTTTTGGAAGGGAAGGATCAGGTTCTGGGGATGGCTCAAGGAGGAAATCGGTCACCCTAGTCTTCCTACGGCTGCTATATCTGTATGTCGGTTCAAAATTCAGTAGCTCGGCCCACCTTCGGTTGGGATTTCGCAGAGCGGCGCGAAGTGCATTCAAGTTAGGGTAGCTGTACTGGGACTTGAGAAAGTTCAAATCTGCATGAAGGAATGAGACAGCAGTTAGTACGGTTAAAAGTAGGTACCGAAGTAAGAGAAAGAACATGAAAGTGGGCTGAGGTAGTTATACCGGCGACTCCTTTATTCTAATTAATTCGGTCGCCCGGGATCTGGGTTTCGTGGTCTTCGAAGTTTCCAAAAATCCAGAAAAAATCATCATCGTTTACATCCTTATCTGGGGTATTCTTTATTATCTTTTCACGCCGGCGCCTTATTCTTAAATAGTAAACCCACCCATCTTCAGCCGATCTTATGGAATATTGATGGAAGAGCTCGGCTAAACCGAGGTTAAGGCCAGCCCGGCGGTTTAGCTCGGCGATGCCATTTATTATGCAGTATGAATTTGTGGAAAGTTAGGTAGGGCAAAGGTTGGTTTGTCTGAGGAACTCGCAAAGAAGGGACTGTACAGGGAATCTTAGTCCGGTTTCTACAATGGAAAGAAGTGTAAAAGGAACAAAGCCAGTGTTTCCCCAATGAGTGATATCTAGTTCGGTTAAGGTAAGATGGACATCATCAGGGATATGGTAGTCCTTTCGGAACTTGGCCATAGCACCTGGTGAGTTTACTAAGAACCTATACTTCCCTATATAGGTTTAAATTATGTATAAATTAGCCTAAGTGTTAGCTCGGTGTTGAAAAAATGTTGGACATCTCGGTCGGACGTCCAAAGGAGCGCCTGGGCAACCTAGTCGGAGTCTGCAAAGTGAAAAAAGAAAGGTGTTAAGCACAGATCATTGGACTGTGCTAAATGAAACAAAGGCAAGATAAATAAAGTCCTAGCTCGGCTACGTAGGCCACTATCCATTCTTAGCTCGATTTGAGCAAGGTCCGTCAACCCGGTTGAACTTTTGGGGCAGCATTCATAGTTCGGTTTTAACTAAGAGAGCTGGTTTAGCTCCAAGTTTTTAGCTCGGTCGGTGGTTGGGACTTTCTACCATAGTATTGCGCAAACTTAATGCAGTTCGCTAGCCCGGCTAAGAGGTAGGGCCTATTAAAACTACAAGTAGGGTATGAAGTTTTAGTTTGTACCTAATACAAATAGTATCCTAGTTCGGTTGGAGTGTAATTTTGGATCAAAACTACCGTTTCCCAGGTTATTCATATAGACAGTGGTTATGTTATAGGGGTTTTTCCCAAAAAAATGGAAACCAAAATGCTATATGTGTTGTGAAAAGCATACGAGTATTATGCTATATATTTCAGAAACTAGACAAACAAAAAGGGAATAGGACTGAGGTACTTACAGTTTGAAGGAAGGATGCAGATCTGAAACCACGAAAATGGTGTTGAAAATGCAAGCTTCACAGGTGCAAAGGTCGCAGAACTCTAGACTCAAGCAAGAGAGAGAGAGAAGATGAATAGTGTAGGTGAAATGGTTTGAAGCATAAGGGTTTGTTTTATGAAAAGGGAAGCAAAATGGCGAGACTATTCAAATTTTGCGAAGTACGAAGACGGCGTAACAGTTACGCAAGGCGAATGACAGCTCGCCACGTGTCCTCGGAATGAGAAGCGATTCAGTTTCAGTACAACTGAAGAGATGTTTTATAACCGTACCAATCGGTAGCCCCGCGACATACTAGCTCGGTTAAAAGGCTAAAGATTTTTAGCTCGGCTGGAAAAAGATAATCCCTATTATGCTGCACAGATGGAATTAAAGAGCAATTGAGAGGGTAATTTATAGGTAAATTGGGCTGAGCTGGGTGATGGGCCATTCTGTGGGCCACAGTAAAAAGGGCTAAGTAAAAGAGCTTTGTAGTTAGCCCGGTCCAGAAAAAGCTTTGTAGTTAGCCCGGTCCAAGAGAGCCTTGTATTTAGCTCGGTTACCGCTGTTAGAGTGATGTCGGTCAGCTTGGCCATACCCTTCTGAGCTGATGTATTTTGAGCTTTTCTCAGGACCTTGCTACGGTTTAGCTCGGTCCAATCTCGTTATGGTTAGCACGGTCTTAGCAGGAGAAGCAGATGTACACGCAGTTAAGGGGAGAATCGAGCTAGGTAAAGCTCGGTCATTTCAGCCAGTATAGCATGGCTATGATAGCTCGGTTGTTTTGTCATACCACCGAGGTAAAACCATCTCACTTGGTTTAAGCAGTGAGGGGGGTGTTGAAGAATAAGCATTATCTTTCAGCAGTGTGATTCCTAGGAGGACTCTGTATAGAGGAATAAGAGTCCTACTAGGATTATGCCACGCGGAACCTATAAAAACTCATAACATCACCTATGGAGAGGCAACACAACTTTGATTCCCGAATACACAAAGCTTTTGTCTATTTGACTATCTTGCTGATTTAGGCATTGGAGAGGTATCCGACACACACCTACCGGCTAGCTCACGTTTGTGTTTTCAGGGAGTAAAGCGATAACGTTTGGAAGAGCGCAGACTTGATCAACCGGATTATACGAGAAGATTATTTCTTACTCGTACAGTTTTCATAAATATACGTAAGTTAACCTAATTGCATAAATTTTCATAAACATACATAAATAAACCCATAAAAATTTGATAAATCACAAATTACATATATTTGTGAGAATTTATGCGATTTTGTGAGATAACTTATATATATTTGTGAAAATTTATGCAAGTGCATAAGGTATGCACCTTGCATACCCAAACACTTCCCTTTTCTTTTCTTTTTTGTTGTTGTTATTTTAGTGACTTTGTAATTTTATTAAATCTAATTAAGAGAGTGTTTAGGATGATCTAAATAAATATACTTTTAATTTTATTTGAAAAAAATGTGAAATATGAGTTGGATTTGAAATGATGTAGTAGAGAAGTAATATGACCCAAATAAGATAATGTGTTAAAATTAGAGTTATGCAAAATACTGTCCAATCTGCTAAAACCGCACCGATTTGCATCAATGCACACTGCTCTAATCGCTAATCACGATTTAAACTTTAAAATTTATAATCCGCCTTTCAAACCACTCCACTCCATTATAGTTAATAAATATATATTTTTTAACCTGTAATGAAATATCAATGTAAAAATAAATGTGAGAGATATTTAAGATATGAAATTTATTATAAATTAGTAATTATATATATATATATATGTGTATATAATATTATGTAAAATTACTTTGTGTTATATATATAAAAAATATTATACAAAGTAGTGTTATACCACCAATCTGTCATTTGATTTATAATTTTACTCTTAAACCGTCTGAACCGCACTGTGCACAAGCCTAGTTAAAATAGCACATGCCAAACAATGCCTAATATTGTTGGATTAAAAAAGAATGTCAAACAACAATTTTACTTCTTGTTTTTCTTGAGAAGATCATAGATCAGTAATGTGAAAGAAGTTTCCCAAGTGGTTGGGGTTTAGTTGGTTTTTTTTGGTTATTTTAGTTTCGATAAAAAAGTTATGTTTAAAAAATTAGTTGATTTTTTTTTATAGTTGATTTAATTATTGTAAGAGAAAAAATAAAATGATTATGATTTGAATATGATATCTTGTTTTATTGACTATTTTAAATTATTTTATCTTTATTAGCTATTTTAGCCTCCAACTCTCTCCCCAAACAGAGTTATCTGATTGGAATACGAAGTTTGATTTATCTCCTTCACTTACATATAAATTAATTATAAAATTAAATACAATCTTTTTATATTGATATCACAAAAAGGTTAATCCACATTTTGTGAGAAGATTATTGTATTAAATTATTTGATCAGTTTTATGTCCGGAAACTTTGTTTATTTGATTGACCAATGAGAGAAATTAGCAATAAGGGATTAATATTCCCCTAGAAGCGTAAATTTATTAATAATAGGACTAGAGGAGAGATTTTTTTTTTTTGTCCCCACCTTAAAAAAAAAAAAAAGCATTTTATATAATAAGAGATTTTAGGTAACTTCATAAGGGTAATCCACATTTTGTGAGAAGATTATTGTATTAAATTATTTGATTTGATTTATGTTCGGAAACTTTGTTTATTTGATTGACCAATGAGAGAAATTAGCAATAAGGGATTAATATTCCCCTAGAAGGGAAAATTTATTTATAATAGGACTAGAGGTGAGATTTTTTTTTTGTCCCCACCTTAAAAAATAAATAAATTATATAATAAGATATTTTAGGTAACATCATAAATTTAATCTCAACAAATTAATATCACCATATTAGTGGGCAAATAAATATAATTAATAATTTTTGATCTTCAACTTAAAACTATCACATTAATAATTTCATTAATCAATCTCATTGTACTCATAATTATAAGAAATCTAATATAAACTTAATTCGTGAATCAAAACATGACCTTAATCTAGTCTGATTCCTTCATGTGTTTACATTGTTAGACCCGCAAAAATCTTGTCATCTTTAAATTAATGATAAATGACACTTTTCATTTTTATATAATTTAATCTATAATATTTCAATTTGAATAAAGGTAACTCTAAATTTTAAGTTTAGATTAAATTTAGTTATTTAATTTCACTCATATCCATATTGGACTTGTTTCCTGTAACTTATTGTAAAGTTATAATAATCAAAATCTGAAAGCCAAATGTATCATTCCTCAACTTTTAAACAATTAATTTTTTTCTACTTTCATTTGGCGACACCAAAAATAAATTGTTTATTGACTTATTTAGGCGATATTACATCTCTACATTTTTGTACATTTTTTCGTAATAAATAAAATAACTAGTTTATTGTAAATCAAAGTATTATATTACAACGGGAAAAAATATCAGAATCATACATTGTAGCGAAGAACCTCGTAGGTAAATCACGTGCTTCCAAAATTTGAACAACGAACCCAACAGTGGAGTGATACTACAAAATGAGTATCACCCACACAAGTCACAGTGCAAAATGACTTGATCGTTGTTTTATGGGAGAGAGTCAGAGAGAGAGTATGGGAAAAATGGTTATGGGTAAAAACCACATAACGTATATCTGATATACGTATCTCATAGATTAACCATATAATCTGATATATAACCACATATATATCAATCTATCCATCTATCCATATCTATTGATATGATGGATATAGATATCCTGAATGGTTATCCAAATAAGTTTTGAATTCAAATTCAAACTTAAATGGATAAGGTTCAAAAGGTTCAGGTTCAAAGGGACATGCCACATGGGCGCCCAATTTCTAACATCTCCCACTCGCACATGAGCTGGCATGACACTACCACATCTCTTATCTCAATCTCCCAAAAAAAATAATAATCTCATACTAGCCAATGCACCGTGCGACTGCTGAGAACACCTGCATGTGGGAGCTCTAACTCAAAATAAACCAGCATAGAGACATCAACCCAAAAAGAACAAAAATAGTGTCTCATATACCCCAGACCCATCTAATTACACCGGTCCAAAAAAAAAACATCTCTAATCCCTCAAAAAGGAGCATGTATGACCATCTCAATTCTTGCAATATATTCACACTCAATCCGCCTCTCATACAGAGCAATGTGAGTTGCTGGCAGTGAATATACAACAGTGATGTAATACTAGATGATCTTCCCTTTGCCCTCATGCCATTTAGTTTAGGATTGACCGTTTTCCCAGTGGTGTCCCTTAAGGCCGAATCATACATGACCGCAGGCAACATACCAAAGTAGCAGAACATTAATCCTTTACCTTATGACATAGTCAAAAGTCACAAAAGGGTACATAAATGAAAGTCATATCAATAATGACACGTAAGACTCACACGGTGAGGAAACAGGAATCCATTCTCTCACCTCATTACTCGGTCGCCAAGCACATATAGTATGAATACATGCTACGATGGAGTAACTCTTCCATAAAGAGTGACGTCATACTCGATACACCGTACAGATATTAGTCTAGTCGCTTTCTAGTGCCTAACCCGAATTCTTTATTTGCTCGCCTTTCAGGAGCCAAATGAGATCTCGCATCTGGCTAATCATAACAGGCACAACATGGAAAGTGGGTACTAACATCCATGTTTGGTCCTTAACACGACCTCATCTTGGTTGTAACCAAGGCAACATGCATAGTGGATTATTTAAGCCTCTCTTGGCTCCAAATAAAAATAAATCACTAGTCTCATCCTTGCTCGCTCCCAAGCGCCAAGGGCGATTGCTCGTGTGAGTGAGCCAATCTTGCCTGCTGACATCATCATCTGCTAATCATTATGACACAAACCATAATAGCGTCAACATCCCATCATCTCAAAATAAGTGATCGATTTTTTTTAAAAAAAAGACCACAACTTGCGCAATTATAGATTCCAATCATAAGCCTTATCAGCACCTATTACGATAAATATATACAACGGAATCCACCATGTGCGCCTCACATGAAGTAATTTAAGATCACTACCTCTTGCGCAATAACTTCTCTAAAGATATTTTGGTGACCAATTTGCGTTCATTCTTAATGCGCCTAACTAGCGCAGATGCGCCCAACTAGCGCATTGAATCTTACAAGGAGCAAATTAATATACTACTAGTAAAGCATTTTATCCACAGTCTCATGAGCAAGGTCAATGTCTAAACAACTCAGTTGACCATTTACCAAAGATAACACTTATCATGTCGAATACGCCCACATAGCGTATTTTAGGCTCCCACAACAAAGAAAAGATCAAGGAATATAGGTCATCTGTTTCTCCCAAAGACAATCCGAGGATTCACTCAATAGCTAGGGCTCTGGCTTTTACCGATAGGTAAATCAATGGGTTTGTAATTTTGCATCTAGAATCGTTCTAGGATATTCCTTATGTAAGTCATCAAAGACAAAACATGAATTCTCCCAAAGCAATCCCTAAGGATCGTACAACCGAGCATATAAATTACATCACCCATGTCCATCATATCTAAAATAGAGGACTGCCCACCCTAGGTGGCGACAACCTTACAAATTCCTGGCTCATAATGGCTAAGTAAGGAAAAATTTCTTTTGGACGATTGATCATGCCTCAGTGGTCTTCATCGATCATCGCTGGCCTATCATGGCTTGACGAAATCTAAGAACCACTATTTGGATAACTGTTTTAGGCTGTAAAAGATTTATTGGAACTAGCAACCTTTTTGCGCTCCTAACTTTTCACCATAAAAGCAGAAGGTAAATCCCTACGGATCTACTTATCCAATTCTCTAACGAGAAAGTTGGGTCACAATGTCCACAAATCAATGTTTCGAACTTATGTCAATCATAGCCTAAGTCAAAATAACCTCACTCCCCAGGAGGAAGTCTTCTCATGGTCTACATTTTCCTCAATGGTGCAACCTTTCGGTATCTAGCGAGCCTTATGCCTCAACAATGACTATCCAAATTACGCATAACTTTATAACAGTTTTTCGTCATAATGGAAAGTCAACCAAATTATAAAGATAGTTAATCCTCAAAGACTTTGTCTTAAACTGCGCAACATTGATCCACTTTCTAAAAATAGGGAACTAGAGCCTTAGGCATTATCCTAGGCTCTTTATCATCTTGCGGAGCAATCATGAATGTTTCCCTCTCAATCACCCAGTGATGACGTGGAAAATTTTCACATTCGCTACCACGCAACTAAGAATGTAGAGTATTCTTCTCTAATGGAGTAATCCATTAGTAGGCACATCGCTCTCACTGTCCCTAGGATATTGGAAATTTCTTTCTATTCTCAACTAGGCTACATAGAGCACTATGCTTAGAATTCTCTATCTTATAGAGTTCCAAAAGCTCTATTCATGTCACCTTTACTGATAAAACTTTATGTGACTTAGTTACACTACCGCAAAGCGGCTTACCTATATGCACATGACCCGGAGGGTTTGCATGACCGCATACAATAATGCGCCACACGACCGTTTGTGTTTACAAGACAGCACACAATAATGCGCTATAGAACCCTAGGTCTTAACTTCGCAATCTTATGAGAAGTAAAATAAAGATAATCTGCTTAACGGTTACAGATCACCCATAGATGGCTCTCCGCTAACCTATTACTCAAAATAGAGTGTAAAATCTGATATGGAGGGCACTTAGTTAGGGATATAAGCAACAAACTAGTGCAATTTCTAATTGGGAAACATTTTGCGCCATTATCCACCTAACATTAACAATATTTAATTCCTTATCTCTACTACACCATTTTGTTGTTGAGTACTAGGAATAATCAATTTTCTAAGCATCCATCTCTCTTGACAGAGTTTTCTAAAAATAACTCAAATAGATACTCGCCACCTTGGTCAAAACTAAAAGCACGAAAGCTGTTATCTAATTGATCTCAACCTCATATGTGCAATGTCAAAAATCATCTCAAAACTTTTAACTTATGGGAGATCAAATAGTCTTGACTCAAATGTGTATCGTAATCTATAAATGTGTCGAGATTGAGGCTTAGCTATCATACCATTACACATATCTAGTCACAAATATCATAGTGGACTAAATGCGCCAAAACAAATGACCTTCTACGGCTTTCCTACTTACTTGTGCGCATCCATTGCGAACAAAGTTACACATTCACATGAGAGCAGGATATCATAAGCGAGTGGACCCGAGAAAGTCTACTCAAATCATCGTGTCATCATCTCATTAATGTGATTAAGTACAATAAGCCACTAGTTCATGACCAATGTCATAAACTAATTCCAACCATCTTAATGTGTGAGTTCTAGAAGACAAGTTTTAAAGGTTTAGGCCCAACTAGGTAATGACTCACGACTAATTCATGTTCACTAGATTATAAAAGGATGTCATGGAGATATCAAGTGCGCCTAAGTCGCAAATTTAACTAGTAAGTGCTAATCCCCTACACCTTCAAGTCAATTTTATTCTCCATACACTTTACTGCATCTAGTTGAAAGATGACGATACTCCTCTTGCCATATCTATTTCTCGCTTCATAGTTACTTGCAATTAATTCTACTATCCACAAGAATGAGAGAATAAGCTATCAACTATGACAGCTCCAAAGTAACTTAAGCGCGAATTAGGCTAAAGAGTCTAATTCAACACAATGCTCTCACAAGCGATGCGTCAAATTCTTAGAGTCATAACAACCGTGTCGGCCTTGACCTTTTCATCACTATGCCGCAACGTTTGCGCTTAGTGCTAAACATTATTCAAAAACGTTAATCTAGCTAAGGAATCATACAAAGAAGCCCCTCCTCATGTCTCACACTCAAGTGTGGAAACAGTAAGTGTCCAGACTTAGACAAGTTGGCAATGCTAATAGATTTTGCAGTTTCTAAGCGCTAATCTTTTCACTTAGTGTTAATAGATTTTGCAGCTTCTAAGCCCTAATCTTTTAACTTCATGTGATATTTTAACGCACACTATTATAGTGCATGAAATTTTGCTCCATCGACTCCCAATAATTGGGTAGAGAGCAAAACACTGCTCATATTGGCTACTCGTCTTACAGTTAATGACTAATTTATTTAAGCTCGCATTTCTTGGATGACATGACTCTTGAATGTTACTTCATCTAATGATGTAACATTATTTACAAGTCAAATTACAAAGTCAATCCGCGCAGCTCAATGGTCAAGACCATATACAGATCTATTGAGGGCTTACTAATTTCATAACTCCAAAACTCGCTAACCAAAACTACGTAGCGTGCCGCTAACCATAGCGCACACATTAGTTTTTATTATGCCAAACAAGGCAACAAAACCACAGCGACTTTGAGTCATGTTTCCTTACTTGGCTCAATTAAGACTTGACCTAAAGTCTTCAAGACTTTTGCTCATCTAAAGAATGGGATTATATTGTTCACATTTGAACATCTTTACTAAGTCTAGGTCAACCAATTAACTTCCATAAGCTAAGTCAATTTAGAGAGAAATTCGCATTGGGATTAATTTGATTAGCATAATATAATTTTGCCACAAAAATCTAAATTAAACAGTGACAATATTACACAAGTCGCAAGATTGAAAATCCGCTATACTCCTAATCATCTCTTGCGCCACAGGTAACAATTATCCAAAATTTAATTTAATTTATGCGCAAAATATTAGTTTACGGGAGTTAATCTACAAAGATTTCTCTCAACCGAATAACCTCCCACTGACGATGGCATGTCTAAAAGCATGATAAAATATTCTAATTCCATACAATAGCATCATAATGTAGATTCACAATCAACTCATGCTATGTTACATTTAATAACGGAATTAAAATAAAAAAAATTAATCATGCTATTCTAATTACAACATATGCAAAAACTAACAATATGCTGTATTTAATATTCAGATTATGCCATAACAGAAAGTATATCATTCTGAAATTTTCTAAAATTTTTCTGAATTTTTCTGGAATTTTTTTCTGAAATTTTGAATAACTAATAAACACACAAAAAATTAGAAATAAATATTTCAGAATCTGGTAAAATGCAATAACCATACCAGTAAATAGTAAACTACAACAATAGTCTACAATAAAAAATTCAGCCTCAAAAACTTAATCATGCAACACCAGATGCATTTTAAAGTAGAAATAATGAATTATTATTTCAGGAAAAATATTTTTATTTTCATAAAATTTTCAAAATTTTACAAAAGATAGAAAATATAATTCTGAATCTAATAGTACCAACCATGCTTAAAACAAAGTTATAACGAATTACTTATGACCATTTAACGTAATTCAGAATTAAAAAAGAACAAACAGAGCCTTAGAACCAAGCCAGCTGGGAAAAACGGCTCGGCTCGCGCCGCTCAGCTCAGCGCAACTCGGGGCGAGGCGGCTCAATGGCGGTGCGGCGCATGGCACACGCATGGCTGCGCACGTGGCGCGGCGCGAAGCAGCGCGTTTAACGCGAGCGTGGGAAAGGCGCGGACAGCGCGCGCGTGGAGCGCATGGTGGCCCGTGAAAGCACGTGGAACCGCTGGGCGGCGTTATATAGTTTGTGAGGCACACGCGCCGCCTTCCACGGTGTTTTCTGGTCTAATTTTGGTACTGCCAGACTCCACTTTTCGCAATAAATACATTTATAGTCTCAAAAATGACATTTAATGGACATAAAAATGAGATGTATCACATTCTCAATCTAATTTTTATGCAAATAATATGTATGTATATTTGTATAAAATTATACACATATTTTATCGCATACAACTAAGCACGAAAATACTCATATTAGGCTCTGATACCAATGTAAATCAAAGTATTATATTACAGCGGGAAAAAATATCAGAATCATACCTTGTAGTGAAGAACCTCGTGGGTAAATCGCGTGCTTCCAAAATCTGAACAACGAACCCAGCAGTGGAGTGATACTACAAAATGAGTAATACCCACACAAGTCAGTGCAAAATGACTTGATCGTTGTTTTATGGGAGAGAGTCAGAGAGAGTATGGGAAAAATAGTTATGGGTAAAAACCACATAATGTATATCTATATACGTATCTCATAGATTAACCATATAATTTGATATATAATCACATATATATCAATCTATCCATCTATCCATATCTATTGATATGATAGATATAAATATCCTGAATGGTTATCCAAATAAGTTTTGAATTCAAATTCAAACTTATATGGATAAGGTTCAAAAGGTTCAAGTTCAAAGGGTCATGCCACATGGGCGCCCAATTTCTAACATTTATAAGTCACACCTAAGACAACCCTAATTATTTATGCCTAGTAATATGTTGCAAGACCAAACAATTTGATATAAACTCCCAAAACAAAATATTATAGATTGTTGAAATAATTATTTTGAATTATTATTACTGAAACACAATTTTTTCAAGAATTATCACCAGGTCAATTATCTTACCCACCCAAACGAACGATAAATATAATTTGAATAATAGCTATCTATTTTTTATAATACAAATGCAATTTAAATATATAACTAATAATATTTGATCATCTTGATTTTTTACATCAATACTTTACTTAACGATTCCTAAAAAATGAATAATTTAAATTACTGAAGTCAACTCAAAAATAGACCATTAATCCCAAACTATTTATGAAATTGGATAACTAAACTGAGAGGGTGATTTATGATCTGGAGTTGGGCCGAGATATCGACCGATCAGGTTGAGAGCCCAGCAGTGCATTGGGCCGAGATGATCCACTGTTCGCCCAGAGAAGGGCTGCCAAAACTTGGGCCGGGCAGAGTTTGGACCGAGTGTGTGCCACCCCGGACCGTACAGAAATTGCTCGGCCAGGAAGTGACCGGTCAGACCAGGATGCTCGGTCGGAGGATGGTCGAAGCCAGACAGGCTGAGAGACCGGCGCCCGGAAAGGCGCGGTCAGCCGAGGTAGTTGATTGACCGGCAGGAAGGCCAACCAAAGGAGGTGCCCGGGCTAGGCTTTGCCGAGATGCCGCCTAGCCCGGTCATCCACGTGTTTGTCCGGCTAGGCGCATGAGTATGAAGCATGACATGGCCGAGGAAGAGCAGCTCGGCTGCCGAGCTCCAGCTGCGAAGTCATGCAGTTGAGGTTAGGTGGTGAATGGCATGGTTTATGCTGACAGATGGGATAGCAGAGCCACGTGTCAGGAGACGACTGGGAGTGGATATGGGGGTCAGAAGGTATATAAGCATGTCTGCGCCCCCCATACGCAAGAGACGAACACATCTGTAAGGATTTCTTACACTCAAACACTCTCTCCCTTCTCTCTATCCATCCTAAGGTGTGTGCTAACTTGACCGCCGGAGGGTTTTTTCCGGCCACACACCGCCGGGTAGCTCACCATTACTTGCTCGCAGGTGATCGGACATCGACGGAGCTCAGAAGAAAGGAATACGGGCACGCTGAAATATTTGCTCCCCGTACAATTGGCGCCGTCTGTGGGAAGTTTTCAGACAAAACCTTGTCTTCCAGGCTCGTCTGATCGCCGTCCATGGCGAACAACGACGAGTTTCCGTTGTCCGCCATCGACGGAGCCACCCCGGAGTATACCCGAAGGAGAGAGGGACCACCTGCCGTCCATCCAATGGCTGACTTGGGGACGCCCACTGGAGGACAGTCAGGAGATGCGCGGGATAAGCGCGGAAGGAGTCATGGCCGTTCACGGAGTCCAGACGGTCACCGGCGGAGGAGAGACTCGCACGCCAGGCGACTGGAAAACAAGTTAAGGGACCAAGACGCTGTCATCAGGCGAATGGCGGCGGAGATGGAGGATCTTAAGCGGCATGTCAAAGGGAAAGGTGTAGCTGGAGTGGGAGACCACAGTGAGCGCACCCCATCCCACCGGTCAGGCGATCAGAGTCAGCGACGTACACAGTCCATTTCCATCACCAGGAGTTACCAGGTTGGTGATTCCGACGTGCATGCAGAAAAGTCTAGCGCGCAAAACAGCACCTACAAACCCTCACGTCCGGCGACGACGTCGAGGTACTCTTATTCTGCTCAGTCAGAGGACCTGCGGGCAGTATTAAGGGAGCGGGCTCGCCGGCGCGAAGCTCAGCGAATACCAACTTTCCAGCGGCTCTCCTACGGGGTTCACGCCAGCGAGGAGGTCGGAATGCCTCCACCCCGCCAAGCAGTGCCAATATTTGAAGATATAGACCTGGCCAGGCTGAGTGCCACCCCTTTTTCCCTGGAAATAGAGACAACACCGCTTCCGGCAGGCTTCCACCAGCCTAAGTTCACGCTCTACGACGGCAAAACCGATCCTTATATGCATGTGAGCCACTTCCGACAGGTCATGGCCGGACATAGGCGAAATGACGGACTTATGTGCCTAATCTTCCCGTCCAGTTTAGGTGAGCTGGGCTTAAAGTGGTTTGAGAGGTTGCCGGAAGGGAGCATACAACGGTGGCATCAGTTGGCCGAAGCGTTTGTTACGCGCTTCAAAACCAACACAAAAACACCAAAGGAAGTCGATCACTTGCTGAGTGTCAAGATGGAACCGTGCGACACACTGAAGGCATACAATTCAAGGTATTGGGAAACCTTCAACGAGATCCTGGATTGCCCGGTCAACCTTGCAATCACGCAATATAAGCGTGGTCTCCCGGTCGGACATAGACTGCGGGACTCGCTTACCATGCACCAGCCGACCTCCATGGGCCAGCTCATGCAGCGCATCAATGAGCACATCCGAGTAGAGGATGATGCATCAGCCTCCACCGTGAAGGCCACTCCGGTCGGAACAGACAAGAAGACAGCAGGCAAAGTGCACGCAGTTGGGCAAGAGTCTAGCCGCTCAAATGACCGAGCAGAGGAATCAGACCGAGGTTCAAATCGTAAAAACCGGGGAAGAGGACGTCGGAATGACCGGGATGATTACCCCCGGGATGACATTGAGGACGCAAACAGAAGAATGAAGGCGAGGACTGGCATAACCACGGTCTTCAAGATTCCAATCTATCGCATACTTAGTGAAATCCGAGACGAGGAGTATGTCCGGTTTCCTGCTAAGTTGGGCGATGGACAAAAGGGCTACAATCCGCGGTATCGATGTACGTTTCACCGGGAGAGGGGCCACCGGACTGAGGATTGTTTGCCTTTGCGACAACACTTGGAAGAACTGGTTGCGGCCGGGCATCTGGACCTTTACATTGATGGCGGCGTGAAACCGAATCAGGCTCCGGTCGATCCCAGGGGACAGGATGACCGAGATGCACCACCACAAGGAGTTATTAATGTCATCCACGGCATCGTGGAACCGGAGCGTGTCTGCGAACTCCGGGGCATGATCAAGAAGGCAGAACATATGAGGGAAGTTTTGTAGTACAGCCCGCCATCAAAAGGGGGAAGACAGAAGAGAAAGATGTGATTAGTTTCACCTCAAGGGATTTAGAGCGTATCCAGACGCCGCACAACGATGCTCTTGTAGTAACACTACGCGTCAAAGAATTTGATGTTAGACGGATCTTGATCGATCAGGGAAGCTCGGTCGAGATCATGTATTATGATGCGTTCAAACAGTTCAAACTCCGTGAGACAGACTTGGCTCCGGCCACTTCGCCACTGGTTGGATTTAACTCGCAGCCGGAGTGGCCATTGGGAAAGATTATCCTGCCGGTCAAAGCGGGATCCGTGGTCAAGCAAGTGGAGTTTTGGGTGCTACAAGTGCCTTCAACGTACAACCTTATCCTTGGAAGAGGATGGCTTCACGCCATGTAGGCCGTAGCATCGACCTACCACCAGGTGATGAGATTCCCCTCGGCTATGGGGGCAATTGAGGAGATTTGGGGGGATCAGGTCATGTCCAAGCAATGCTTCGTGGCGGTCAACGGGAGCCGGGCTGCCAAAGGATTCGTTCAAATGATCGAGGGACCGGAGGACCGGAGTGTCTTGGATGATGTTGGCACCAAAGCCGAAGACAAGGCTGTTGAAGAATTGGTTGAGGTGAGGATTGATGCCGAGCAGCCAGACAGATTCTTCTTGCTCGGCTCAAGTCTCTCGGCCATGGAGAGAACCGAGATGATTGAGTTTTTGATGGCGAATATCGAAGTCTTTGCATGGTCGCCCTACGACATGCCTGGCCTTGACCCAAGTTTTATCTGCCATCACCTCAATGTCTTCCCTGGAGCAAAGCCAGTCATCCAGCGAACAAGGAGATCGGCGCTGCATCAGGCCGAGGTAGTAACGGAGGAGGTAAAAAACTTGCTTGAGGCACGAGCAATACAGGAAGTGCACTACCCTCGGTGGATTTCCAACACGGTAGTGGTGCCTAAGAAGAATGGAAAGTGGCGAGTCTGTGTCGACTACAAGACAGTCAACCGAGCTTGTCCAAAAGATAGCTTCCCTTTGCCGCGCATTGACCAGCTAGTGGATTTGACGGCTGGACACAATCGGCTCAGTTTCTTGGATGCATACCGTGGCTATCACCAGATTGCCATGCATGGGCCTGATCAAGAGATCACCTCTTTCACGACTCCAAGGGGACTCTTCTGCTATCGAGTTATGCCCTTTGGTTTGAAAAACGCCGGGGCAACCTTTCAGAGGATGGTGACCAAAATGCTTGCTCCTTTGCTCGGCCGGACAATGGAGGCTTACATCGATGATATGGTGGTAAAGAGCCGACATGAGGCAAACCATTTGTCCGACTTAACCGAGATGTTCGCCATTCTGAAGAAGCACAAGTTGCGCTTGAACGCCTCGAAGTGCGCCTTTGGTGTGGGATCCGGGAAATTTTTGGGATTCTTAGTCACGAACCGAGGCATCGAAACAGACCCTACTCAGATTAGAGTCGTGCAAGAGTTGAAGCAGCCCCGCTCGGCTAAGGACGTGCAGCATCTGGCCGGGATGGCCGCCGCGCTTAATTGATTTATAAGCCGGTCATCAGATCGCTGCCGCCCTTTCTTTCAAGCATTGAAGTCAAAGTTCTCATGGGATGACGAGTGTGACCGAGCTTTGGCCGAGCTCAAAGATTATTTGTCTTCTCCGCCGCTGTTGGTTACACCAGAGCCCGGTGAGGAACTCTACCTTTACCTTGCCGTTTCCCAGCACGCAGTAAGTGCGGTGTTAGTCCGGGCTGAAGGAATCAAGCACCTCCCAATTTTTTACGTAAGTAAGACCTTGCTGCCGGCTGAGACGAGGTACTTGCCGCTGGAAAAGCTTGCGTTGGCACTGATGATGGCTTCGAGGAAATTGGCACATTATTTTCACGCCCATACCATCGTCGTACTGACCGAGTTCCCCCTCAAGGCCTTGTTTGAGCGCGCAGACTTTTCAGGCCGAATTTTAAAATGGGCGGTCGAGTTGGGACAGTTCGATGTGAAGTTCCAGCCGCACACCGCAATCAAAGCCCAAACCTTGGCCGATTTTGTTGCCGAGTTCTCACCTGGCACTCATCCGGTATGCCCGGTCGACATTGCCGAGGCAGATGATGAGACGCACACAATGCCAACCGAGGAACAACCCGCTGCAGAAGGTCGCGCCGCGGAGTTAGCGCGCACCATCGAAGTTCCCTCAGTTTGCACGGTAATACCTCCCGGTGCTGCGATGACGGAGTTGTGTATCAACAACCCATCCACTCTGTCCGGTACCGCATCACCAAGGGGGGAAGGAATGGTTCCACACAGCTCAGAACTTGATTATTCGCCTACGGACTTGGGCATTCTGAACCAACTTGCTGAGTCCGGTGCCGAATCATCAAGGGGGGGAGGAATGGTTCCAGACAGCTCAGAACCTGCGGCCGGCTTCACACCGCAACCTGGTGATTCGCCTACGGACTTGGGCATTACGGACCAACTTGCTGAGTCCGGTGTCGAATCACCAAGGGGCACTGAATTTGAACCGGTCAACACCAAACTTGGCACCGCACAGCCGAGCAGTTGTGATCCCATTGCCCTTCGTAACTCTCAGGACCCATCTGACTGCTGGAAGCTTTTTGTGGGGGACATGTGGAAGCTTTTTGTTGATGGAGCGTCCAACTGTCATGGTGCCGGCCTAGGTATCGTTCTTATATCCCCGGACGGCCTAACCATTGAGCATTCTATCACACTCGGCTTCCCGGCGTCTAACAACGAGGCTGAGTACGAGGCGCTTCTTGCTGGGCTCAAGAGCGCAATTTAAATGAAGGCTGCCGAGCTTCTGGTATATAGTGATTCCCAGCTTGTGGTTAACCAAGTTTCAGGGATTTATGAAGCGAAGGACGACAGGATGGCGAAGTACCAAGCTCTGGTCAGGGACCATATCAAGCAGTTTGAGGCAATCAAAGTCCAACGGATTGGCCGGGAAGAAAACAGCCGGGCTGATGAACTTGCCGGCCTCGCTTCCATGGTAGATAGTACGTCTCCAAACCCCCTGTTGATTGACTTTCTTCCGCGGCCGAGCATTGAAAACGCCGGGCAGACGGATGTACTCTGCGCCGAGCTAGGTCCTTCATGGATGGACCCCTTGATCTTGTTTCTCAGAGACCGGACTCTTCCAGCGGACAAGAAAGAAGCACACAAAATCCGGGTGAAGTTAGAGCGGTTTTGGCTCTCTCCATCAGGCGCGTTGTATAAGAAGTCCTTCACCGGTCCTTATCTCAAGTGCGTGCACCCGAACAGTGTGGAAGCCTTCTTGTTTGAAATTCATGAAGGCATTTGTGGCAGCCACATCGGGGGCAGGTCCTTGGCCTACCGAGCTATTTCGCAGGGATACTGGTGGCCGTGCATGCAGGCCGACGCGCAAAAATATGTCCGCAAGTGCGAGAAATGCCAGAAATTCGTCCATCAGATCCACCAGCCTGCCAGGGAACTTCTTCCCCTCACCAGTCCTTGGCCTTTCGCCATGTGGGGGCTAGATATAGTGGGACCATTACCAACAGCACCGGGCAACCGGAAATTCTTCATCGCGGCCACAGATTACTTCACAAAGTGGGTTGAAGCTGAGCCCTTGGCAACCATCAAAGAGAAAGACGTGAAGCGATTTGTCTGGCAGAACGTTGTCACGCGGTTTGGCGTCCCCAAGATTTTGATCTCTGACAACGGCACCCAGTTTGACGGTCGCCTATTCAGAGGATTTTGTGAAGATCTGAAGATAGAATTCTATAACTCCACCCCGGCCTACCCGCAGTCCAATGGTCAAGCCGAAGCGTCGAACAAGACTATACTGGATGGGTTGAAGAAACGGCTGGAAAAGGCCAAGGGAAAGTGGGCTGAGGAATTGCCCAGTGTACTTTGGGCATACCGAACAACCCCGCGACGTTCAACCGGGGAAACTCTATTTGCTTTGGCTTACGGCATGGAGGCGGTCATACCCTTGGAAGTTGAAATGCCCACCCTCAGAACTGAGAGTTTTGAGCCCGAGCTAAATGCCGAGGCTATTGCCTTGGAGCTGGACTTAGCGGAAGAGCGCCGGGAGAAAGCCCTCATCCATGTGGCCGCCTACCAACAAGAGCTCTCCAAGAAGTATAACAAGACAGTGCACCCCAGACCGTTCAAAGTTGGAGATTGGGTTTTGAGGAAGATTATGGGCAACACCCTGGTGCCAGGAGAAGGCAAACTAGGGGCAAATTGGGAAGGACCCTACAAGATCACTGGTCTGGCTGGCAAGGGGGCTTACCACTTGGAGGATCTAGAGGGAAGAGCTATACCCCGGCCATGGAATGCGGCCAACTTGAAATTGTATTATTTTTAAGCTTTACTTTCCTCTTTTTGTAAAGAAATTTTTTGGCTTGTAAAGCAGAATGTAATTCTTTTTGTCAAAATTATAGAAGTAATTTTGCTTTAACACATGGATTATTGTTTTAATGTTTAGAACCGAGAGGATGTACTCCGGTTGGAAGAGTTGGTGTTTTGTCCAACTTAGGATTCCCAACCGAGATGGTGTACTCCGGTTGGAAGAGTTGGTGTTTTGTCCAACTTAGGATTCCCAACCGAGATGGTGTACTCCGGTTGGAAGAGTTAGTGTTTTGTCCAACTTAGGATTCCCAACCGAGATGGTGTACTCCGGTTGGAAGGGTTGGTGTTTTGTCCAGCTTAGGATTCCCAACCGAAATGGTGTACTCCGGTTGGAAGAGTTGGTGTTTTGTCCAACTTAGGATTCCCAACCGAGATGGTGTACTCCGGTTGGAAGAGTTGGTGTTTTGTCCGACTTAGGATTCCCAACCGAGATGGTGTACTCCGGTTGGAAGAGTTGGTGTTTTGTCCGACTTAGAATTCCCAACCGAGAGGATGTACTCCGGTTGGAAGAGTTGGTGTTTTGTCCAACTTAGGATTCCCAACCGAGATGATGTACTCCGGTTGGAAGAGTTGGCGTTTTGTCCAACTTTGGATTCCCAACCGAGGTGATGTACTCCGGTTGGAAGAGTTGGTGTCTTGTCCAACTTTGGATTCCCAACCGAGATGATGTACTCCGGTTGGAAGTGTTGATTTGTTCGACTTAGTTACGGCCGAAGTGGCTACTTCGGTTCATGAATTTGTCTTGTTCTGCTGAAGTGTTTAGACTGTGTTATGTATTCCGGTTCGATGAGTTATACTGAGATGTTTTGCTGAAGACAGAACTGATTACAACCGTGCATACACTTGGAAAAATTTGAATTTTCATTGATAAGAAATTCATTACAAACGGAGGGGACAGAGCCCGGTTACATCAAAAGAGTTGGAAGCAAAAATACAAAAACAAGGAAAAAGAAACCTAAACTAAGGGGGAAAGATTGGTGAACGCATCCTCGGCAGCATCAGCATCAAGGTCAATAGCTTGGCTTGCTTCTTGGGCGCCGGGCTCATCGTTGCCGGGCTGCTCAGGCACCTCGGCCTCTTCTTCCTCAGAATCTGTCTCCCCGTCCCCATCTTCAAGTCCCTCCTCGGCCTCAGCCTGTAAAACGCTGAAAACATCGTTTGCATATGGCACAAGGTAGACCGGTAGAGAAGCTGGAGGAGGGTTGGCAAATACGTCGGTGTCAGAACTTTGGCCGAGGTGTTCGCAGGCCGACTTCCAACCGGCCTTAAAGTAGATGTCTTGGGTTGCAAAGACCTGCTTTTTGTAGCTCTCCTCGGCCTCGTTGAAGCCAGCGGTGTTTGCAGCCCGGCAAGCTTTCTTCTTCGACTTCTTCAGAGCGTCCACCTCGGCTTGGAGCTCATCTCGTTTTTTCTCGGCTGCATCCAGCTGGCCGAGCAGTCTGTTGTTATCATTGTTCGCCATCTCGAGAGAAGCTTTAGCCCGGCCGAGCTCGGCTTGAAGGCTTTCAACCTGGCTGGCAGTGTCGTTGGCTTTTTGCCTAAGCCAGTGGATGCGCTCCAAAACCAAGTGTTGTTTTTGAATGGCCTGCACAAAGAAGCAAAGTTGATCAGAAAGGAGACCGAGCAGAAAGGAAACCGAACAAACACTTATGAAATTTTTCAAAGCAACATCCACTTACCCTGGCCATGGACTTCACCGACGATTTGACCAACCGGGTGTCTGGGACGTGGTCGCTGCCGACCACGTCGCTCGGTAGCAGCAGGGCCTTGGTCAGATCAAAGGCGAGCAAATGCTCTTTGTCAGCTTTGATAGAAGCCGTTGCCGGGATGTCCTGACCCCGGTGCTTCAAATGTGGGCGCCAGGCCGGCACGGGGGCGGGCGCGTCTGTTGGGTGCTCGGTGGTAAGCTCGGTGACTAGCTCGGCGGACGGGTCTGCCCGAGCTCTCTTCCCGGCGCGCCTTGCAGAGGGTTCTCGGCTGGATTGCTCGGCGGATGGAGTGGCAAGGGCAACCACAGCGCTACTGGATTGGCCGGCGGCTGGCGACCGGGTTACAACGCTCGGCAGCTCGGCGGAGGTGGCGGTGAGAAGATTCTTGATTCTGCTGCGCTTTGCCATCTCTTGCTCCTCGGTCAGGCGAATGAGTGGAACGTCTGGAAGGGTAGGATCTAGAGGTGGCGAAGGAGCTCTGAGGAAGTCTGTTACTCTGCTCCGGCGCGGAGCAGAATATCTGTAAGTCGGGGTGTAGCCGAGCAGTTCGTTGCAATCTCGGTGACGGTACCTAAGCACGGGCCGAATTGCCTCGACGTTTGGGAATTGATAGTTGGCTTGTAAGGCTTGGATTGCTGCAAAGGAGACAGGAAAACCGGTTAGATGCAGAGTAAAGAGTTAGACCAACCGAGCAAGGTGAGTGGCTTACATGAAGAACCGAAGTTTTTGTTTATAGACCAGCCCGGTACCTCGGCTGTTTCGTAGTTGCCGGACACCCAGAAAAAATCGTCGTCATGCATGTCTTTATCCGGGGTGCCGGTTATGATTTTTTCCTTGCCCGGTCTTATTTTCAAATAGTAAGCTAGGCCATCACCGGTATGGCCCATAGTGTATTGCCTCAGTATCTCGGCTAGACCTAAGTTGATGCCTAGCCGATTGTTTAATTCGTGAACGCCGTTGATTATTCTATAAGTGTTGGTGGACACCTGTGTGGGTGCCAGCCCGGTGCGGCGGAGGAACTCGGTTATAAGAGGGTTGAGCGGGAAACGAAGACCCCCTTCAACGATGGATAGCACGGTGAAGGGGCACTCCTCCCTACCCCAAGGTGTGGTCTCCTCTTCTGCGAGCTGCAGGTGGACATCGGCCGGGACGCCGTACTCCTCCCTGAACGTAGCCAGCGCAGCCGGAGTATCCACTAGGAAGCGAAATTTCCCCATTTTTGGTCGGCCTAGTGTATCCTGGCTGAGGGGTTTGGCTCTGGGTATTGAATGTTGCCCGGTTCTGAGAGCCTCAGGAATGACAGTGGTCCCCTTGGACTCTGCAGGAAAAGGATGGCAAGTGTTAAGTGTTAGCGCGGTCGCGCGAAAGGTGCTGGATTTTAGCTCGGTCATTAAGGGTGCCAAACAACCTCGGTTGTCTACTCTATCTAAGGAGCCCGGTCGCCCAAGCGAACCAGATGTTAGCCCGGTTGAACGGCCAAGTCCTTTTGTTATCTCGGTTTTCGCTGGGGTTGAAACAAACATGTTGTGCCCGGTTTGGTTGGTTTTTTGGATCAAAGGAAGGCCCATAGCCCGGTTCACCCCAGTTCTTCAGCGTTCTTCAGGAAGACGAAGAACACCAAGAACAGTGGGGGGTTTGGAACAGATTCTATGGCCTTTGCCCTAAATGCTACGTTTTTGTGCCCTAATATGTGCAATACGAGAGAAAATAACAACGAAATGAGGGTGGATTGACTTACCAGTGAAGAGTAGGACCTAATCCTTCAAGCACGAAGAATGGCAGCGAGTCTGGATGAGGATGCAAGAGCTCTGGGATCGAATGTCGAAATGGCAGTAAGAGGATTTGGAGTTCGAGCAGGGCATGTATGTATAAGCAAAGAAAACCGCCCAAATTCAAATTCTAGCAAAAACGGCGGGTTGGCTGCCCGATGACCAATGGCAGACCGCCACGTGTCCCCATTTATGGCTTTGACAGGACTGAAGCGACGGGTTGAAAAGACGAAGAGCCAACCGAGCTACTTTCGACGAGAATAGGTCAGCCGAGGAATATAACCGGTCAAATCTGCGGACAATTACGTCAACTAGCTCGGTCGAGGCTTGGCATCTTGACGGCCGGAGAAACGTTATCTCGGTCGAGGTGAGTAATCCCAGTCACGCTTCCGCGGACGGAATTAAGGGGCAATTGAGAGGGTGATTTATGATCTGGAGTTGGGCCGAGATATCGACCGATCAGGTTGAGAGCCCAGCAGTGCATTGGGCCGAGATGATCCACTGTTCGCCCAGAGAAGGGCTGCCAAAACTTGGGCCGGGCAGAGTTTGGACCGAGTGTGTGCCACCCCGGACCGTACAGAAATTGCTCGGCCAGGAAGTGACCGGTCAGACCAGGATGCTCGGTCGGAGGATGGTCGAAGCCAGACAGGCTGAGAGACCGGCGCCCGGAAAGGCGCGGTCAGCCGAGGTAGTTGATTGACCGGCAGGAAGGCCAACCAAAGGAGGTGCCCGGGCTAGGCTTTGCCGAGATGCCGCCTAGCCCGGTCATCCACGTGTTTGTCCGGCTAGGCGCATGAGTATGAAGCATGACATGGCCGAGGAAGAGCAGCTCGGCTGCCGAGCTCCAACTGCGAAGTCAGGCAGTTGAGGTTAGGTGGTGAATGGCATGGTTTATGCTGACAGATGGGATAGCAGAGCCACGTGTCAGGAGACGACTGGGAGTGGATATGGGGGTCAGAAGGTATATAAGCATGTCTGCGCCCCCCATACGCAAGAGACGAACACATCTGTAAGGATTTCTTACACTCAAACACTCTCTCCCTTCTCTCTATCCATCCTAAGGTGTGTGCTAACTTGACCGTCGGAGGGTTTTTTCCGGCCACACACCGCCGGGTAGCTCACCATTACTTGCTCGCAGGTAATCGGACATCGACGGAGCTCAGAAGAAAGGAATACGGGCACGCTGAAATATTTGCTCCCCGTACATAAACCAAACGCATATTAAAACTATTTATACTTAATAAGTTACAAGAACAAACATTTTAAAACAAATTACTTAAAAAAAATTATAAACAATTCAAATAAACAACTTCCGTTCATTGAGTTGAGCGTGAACAATCAATTTTGAGCTACCAAACAAGAAATTAAATAATTTATTTAAATACAACAACCACCCTTATCCATGAGTCAAAACAAGGCCTTGTGGGTGGAAAAATTATTAATGGATTTAGAGTATCAGGCGATTATATTCTTAACTAATTATAAATTATTATGTTATTTTATATTATTTAATTATTTAATATAAAATTGTAAATTATATTTTTTCATATATCTGTGACTAACCAATAACTTATCTAGTTCGAGTAGCTATCAACTGGTCGCACACAAATGACATTCTCCTATGAATCTATGATGCTCGAATTACATGACAACACACAGCGACGACTCGCTCGTATGTGAACACTTTTTCCGTAACCCCGTCCGTACAGCATCGGATAGCCACAAGATAATGAAAAATGCTTGGGAGCACTAATTAGTGCTCCCACTAATTAGGTGGCAGTGGGTCCCGTCATTAATGATATGATGTTTTGGTCTTGGAGTTGTATTTTTTTTTTTTTTTTACTTTTTTAATGCATTAGTGCTATTAGTGGTGGTGTTTTTAGTGGGATGAATCATTGTTGCAAGACAATCAGAGGCCCGTCATCAAATATTAATTCAAGATCTGACGGTTCACAATAAAAGCATACTGTACTAACCGCAGTACAAAACGTACTCTTTAACGCATACTAGAATATTTTCCATTTGGGGTAGGCTCACTCTACTTCATTGAGTGTTGTTTAAGCTGGGTTTGGCTAGGGGTGAGTATGATCTGGATTGAATTGTATTGGAATAAAATGAGGATTAATTTGTTATTTATGGATTTTGAAAAATTGGAATTAATTCAATCCGTTTAAATCATAGAACTAATCTGAACTAATTTATTTAAACACGGATTGGATCGGTTTAGGAACACGGATTTACATAATTAAATAACAAAAAAAATATATATAACACTTTAATTTCATAAAAATATAAATATAGCACCATATTAGTTTCACAATAACAACATGTCTTTTTATAATAGTAACAAACTATTCTAGAATTTAAACAACCATACGAAAACTAGTTTCACCATAAGTATTTAGACCATTGCAAATTAACACCAAAAACTACTAAACAAAAGTAATAAAAGAAGATGCTATGCAAGTTTAGGTTTTGATTTAAGTTTTATATGAAATAAGAGAAGATATTATGCAGGAGGGTGTATAATAAAAATATAGACTATTTGTATATGGTCCGGATCGGTTCAAATCCGGAACCGTGGCGTTCAATCTGGAACCAATCCGTGAATTACAGATTTTTAATTTTTCAATCCGAAACCGAACTACGGATTCAAAAAACCAATCCAAACCTACTGGATTGGACTGGACTGGATCAGATTACGGATTTTACGGATTTCTTACTCAGCCCTAGGTTTGACCTTCTTTAAAAAAAATTAAAAAATTAGAAAGTTGTTATCTTATTTAATTCACATTATCTCTTTACTACATAATTTTAAATTCAACTTATATTTTATAAAAAGTAAAAAAAGCTACTTATTTAGAACATCCCAAACAACTCCTAAATATATAAAACTTATCACGGATTTTATTTTAATATTTTGAATTAGTTATTTGTATAGGATATTATATATATATAATTTATAAAAAAATTAAATCGATTCGATATTTATAATTCATTTATTTTATTGCATTTGTATCAAAAAAATAAATAATTTATTTTTAAAAAAAAATTAATTGTTAATTTTTTAGAAACAAACTGGATAAAATAAAAGGGTTACGGATATCAGATTAATCTATATTCTTTTATAATTGATATACGCACATGATATAATAAAATAAATTATTTGAATCATTAAAATTAGACCCATAATAAGCATCACGGGCTCGAAGAGCACCCTCCAACCCTTACCATTTTGTCAACAAAAACTTAAAATAGCTTTTGAAAGCTTCTAAATAAATCACATTTTATTTCTATTTTTTTTTTGTGTCTTTAACAATATATTTTTTAAATTATGTCAAAAAAATTTACTTTTTTTTTTTTAGTTAATCTTGTCTATACAAATTTACAAAAGGATTTTTTTTTTTGAAAACTTCTAAAAATAAATAAATAAAAAGCCAAAGTAAGTTAAAAAAAAATCACAATTTTTTTTTTTTGTTTATGTTTGCCTTTCTAAGAGTTTTTTTTTTCAAATAAATTTTTAATTTTTTGGATTTATCTAGTTGAGTATAATCTAAGAGGTTAAATTTAAAAAATAAAAATAAAAATTCACTAAAAATGAAAATAAGCCAACTAAAAAACCACTAAAAAATCAAATCTTTAGTGATTGTTGTTGTCACGACCTAAACCTGCCCCTATAGGTTTAGCGTCGTATTCAGCCAGTAATCCTTCAATTACTGAAGGCCTCTGAACAGATCATGACATAATAAGGGGCTGAGGAAATAAATATATATATAAAAAAAACATACATAGTCTATTAAGCTGTGTAGACATATATGAGGCAGAAATTCAAAAACTTATATACAGAATCGTGACGTTATACGTATAATAGTCTTACGTCACATTTATTACAGATAAAGCAAAACGGGAACTTAGTCCATTATACAGATAAACCAAAGCTTGTTCATGTATCAAAAGAAAACAAGGTCTTAAATGATCACAAAAAATGGTCACAAAACTTGACTTAATCCGGAACCTCCTCGGGAGGCACAAAAGGGTGGCTGACAAACCATAACTTCAGGTTATCAACTCTGAGCCTGGTCACGTGCTTGGTCACCTACATACATAATATAAATAGAGTGAGCGAAGCCCAGTGAATAATAACGGAGTAAAAACTTTAATGAATGATGTCCCATAGCAGATTTCAAATCAGAAACAACTTCTGATTCGCACACTTAACCATAAATCATACCAGTTATATGTGAAACATCCATTTAGCTATCATATCATATCAAATTTGCATAGTCTGTACCGACGACTACATAGGTCCACATCTTGTGCACAAGTAGCCAGGGTATTGTTACCCCCAAGCGAGGACCATGTGAACATAGGCCTCGATATTGTTACCCCTGGGCAAGGGCCACATGGATATGAGTCACAGTATTGTTACCCCAAACTGTATCACCAGAAACTCATAGTACCCATATCTAGTCCGAAAGGCGGTTTTCTTTATGTCTTCGGCTTTAACTTTCAATTGATGGTATCCAGATCTAAGGTCAATTTTTGAACAGACTTGGGCTCCCTGGAGTTGGTCAAAGATAGTCACTCAATTTAATTTCCGGTAATGTATACATGACCTCAAGGACTCATTTTTCTTTTTAACGAACAACATTGGAGCACCCCAAGGTGAAGTGCTTAGTCAGATAAATTTCTTGTCTAGTAAGTCTTGGAGTTGAATTTTTAATTCTTTCAATTCAGAGATTGACATTCGGTAAGGGGCCTTAGAAATCGGTTGTGTTCCAGGTACAACATCAATAGTAAACTCAATTTCCCTATCGATTAAGTCTCCAGGCAAATAATTTGGGAATACATCGGGAAACTCGTTAACTACAGGGATATTCTCAACATTATCATTATCAGCATTCATAATCAAAACACAACATAAGTAACCTCAACACCCTTTTCGCAACAATTTATTGGCTTTCATGATGGACATCAGATACAGTAGAGGAACTACTCTATTCCCAGCAAACACAAATTCAGGTAATCCCGGAGGTTGAAACACAACAGATTTATTCACATAATCAATAGTAGCATAATACTTCGTCAACCAATCCCAACCTAATATGCTGTCAAAATGATCAATTCCCAAAGGCAATAAGTCAACATACAACGTCACATCACCAATTACTATTTCACATGCCGGATAAACATAAATACATACCATAGAACTCCCAGATGGTGTAGATAGAGACAGTAAATAATTCATGGGTTCTAAAGGTCTAGTCAATTTTCGAGAAAAGGCATGCAACACAAATGAGTGTGTAGAACCAGAATCTATCAAGACATATGCATTTTGGTTACAGATGGAAATCATACCTAACACCATCGACTCAGTGTTCTGTACATCCCTGTGTACTAGTGTGAATACTCTTCCCTGTCTTAGCATCTCATTTCCCGTGTTTCCCTTGACATTAGCTCTTGTATTTGTTCTTGCTACAGAAGCAGACCCGACCGAGCTTGTTGCAGGACGGTTAACATTGTCGGATCTCAGCGGACAATCTCTAACCATGTAGCAAGTCTTGCCATACTGAAAACAAGCACCTGATGCACGGTAACATGTGCCTTTATGCTTTCTCCCACAATCGGGGCAGTTTGGAATAAATCCACTACTCTAACTAGAGCTACTAAAGGATCTCGTGTTTTGCTTCTTCGAAAATAACTGGCCCTTCTTGAAGTTGAATCTGGCTCTTTTTCCTCTCCATTTAGTTGTTGGAGTTGTAGTTTGTTTCTTTGCCGCTAGAATGGCCTCTGCCATCAATACTCTATCAAGTACTTCCACACATGTAGGTAATTTTAGTACACCTACTCGGTCAAACACATCTAGGTCTAATCCTCCTTCAAATTTCTGAGCCTTCTTATAATCTGTATTGACCATATGAGGAGCAAATTTGGCCAACTTGGTGAACTTAGCCTCATACCCGGCTATGAACTTCTTGTCTTGCTTGAGTTCTTGAAATTCTAACACTTTACAGTCTCTGAAGCATTAAGGGAAATATTTCTCATAAAAGATCACTTTACACTGCTCCATATCATAGTCCTACTATTATCTCGGATTAGCATCCACCAACGTCTAGTTTCTTCCTTCAACGTATAGGTATTCCAAGCACGGAAACACCTCAAATATCTTTTCAGTTTCTAGCAGCCATGTTTCAACCTTTAACTGCTCAATACCACCTAAAAAGATTGGCGACTTCATTTTGTTAAACTTTTGAGTTAAATTTATAATATTAGTGTTATTCGACTCAACTTGCACTGGTGGTGGGGGAGGTACAGGTTGTTGCCTCTGTTGTTGCGTCATTGCTTTAGTCAAAGCTGTAAGCATCTGTTCCATTCAGCTTAGTCGGGCCTCAGAAGATCCAGCTATATCATCACTTCGTGTATTTTCCATTTGCTATAGATAAACAGAGCACTTATAAAAATAGGCAAATAGTTCGTTTCATAATGTTCAGAGTATTTAGTTCCAGTTCACTCGTTTCAATTTCATGTATTCATGTCCATATTCAATTTTCACTGTTACAGAAACAAATACTCACTCACACATGCAGATGGAATGTCCCTAATCTTTTCTAATACATCTTGTAGCTCATATGGGCTCGTGTGTGTGGTATAACACATGCTCTGATACCACTCTATCATAACTCAAACCCGTCTCTATAGGTTTAGCGTCGTAATTGGCCAGTAATCCTTCAATTACTGAAGGCCTTTGAACAGATCATGACATAATAAGGGGCTGCGGAAGTAAATATATAAGAAAACATACATAGTCCATTGAGCTGTGTAGACATATATGGAACAGAAATTTAAAAACTTATATACAAAATCATGACGTCATACATATAATAGTCTTACGTCACATTTATTACAGATAAAGAAAAAAGGGAACTTAGCCCATTATACAGATAAACCAATGCTTATTCATGTATCAAAAGAAAACAAGGTCTTAAATGATCACAAAACATGGCCATAAGACTTGACTTAATTCGAAATCTCCTCATGAGGCACAAAAGGGTGGCTGACAAACCATAACTCCAGGTCATCAACTCTGAGCCTGGTCACCTACATACATAATATAAATAGAGTGAGCGAAGCCCAATGAATAATAACGGAGTAAAGAATCTAATGAATAATGTCCCATAGCAGATTTCAAATCAAAATGAACTTCAGATTCGCATACTTAACCAGAAATCATAGCAGTTATATGTGAAACATCCATTTAGTTATCATATTGTATCAAATTTGCATAGTCGGTACCGACGACCACATAGGTCCACATCTTATGCATAAGTAGCTATGGTATTGTTATCTCCAAGCGAGGGCCACGTGAACATAGGCCTCGGTATTGTTACCCCCGGGCAAGGGCCACATAGATATGAGCCACAGTATTGTTACCCCTAGATGAGGGCCACATGCATATTGGCCACTATGTTGTTACGCCCGGGCGAGGGCCACGTGAACTAAGAATGTCAACAATACATTTCAGAGAGATGGAAGTTCATTCATGATTCTTAAAATAGCAATTCACAAAATCAATCATTTCATATCATCGAAAAATAATTAAAGTCAAACATAACTTTACAGAGTTATTACTCACAGAATGGTCCAAAGCTGACAGACAAAGCAGGCAAATCAAATCAAATACCTTACGGCGCGTGACCTACACAAACATAATAGATACATCCTTAAAACACACACCTGGATATAACTTAACTCATCACATTTCGTTCTTAGTGTGTTTCTAAGTCTTATCCTCATTATTATGTCATACTCTTAGCCTAGGAATGCCTAGGATGCATTGAGGATGCCAAAACATGTTGTTTAACACTTAGCCAAACATGCTGAAAGCAGGGTCCTCGCTTGATCGTAGCTTTCTTCGTTCGAACAGAGGTTCAAAAATGTGAGTGGTCACTTGAGCGGTTTGTAAACTCTATAAAAGTACTGGTTATGTGATTTCTCCGCTCAACGATCTCTCGAGCGTGTGACTGAGGTCTCTGCAACGTAACTCTTGTTGCTCGAGCGGTCTGCAAAACATGTGAACTTTTGGGAGTGTGCAATTTACGCTCGAGCCAACTTCTGGTCACTCGAGTGAAGGTGCAAAACATTGAGTGGTCGCTCGAGCGCAGGTTCTATCGCTCGAGTGAAGAGACAGAATCTGAAATTTCTAGATTCCTCTTCCAAGTCCAAACTCAGATTCAAAGCTGCAAATAATGGTCTTTTGGGACAAAAACTTGAGAAAACACTTGTAAACGTGTAAATCATTGAGAATTGAAGATCATTTCATGAAATCAAGGCCCAAAAGTACGTCAATTGCTCAAAACAAACTCAAATCTTTGAAAACATAACATGCATGAGATGGTTTGGCTTCAAGGCTTCCAAGACATGATCCATTGGTATAAAATGATACAACGCAAGATGAATTCTCCAAACAAAGGTGGGATAACCACATGCATATGGGAATTCTTGGAATCAAATTCAAAATGCTATGATATATGCATGCATGCATGATACACCCCTATATTCATCTATCTAAGTTTGATTCTTGCATTACACAACTCAATTCTTTGGATTCACATGCTAAGTGACTCAATGTCAAAGTTAAAAGGTTGAATTCTTACCTAAGAATCTTGGGTTCACGAGTGTAAAAGCTTAAATCTCCAACTTCACTTCTATTCTTCAATAACTCCTAGTAATTCACTCTTTTCAAGCTCTTGATCTCAATTCTTTCCTTCTCTCTCTCTCTCTCTCTCTCTCTCTCTCTCCACGTTTGAGCTCAAGAATATGAGTGAATGAGAGTGTAAAGTATATAAGAGGTGATGGGGGTGGCCTTATATAGGCTTGGTTAGAGTTGGCTAATTAAACTTGAATTAGTCTAAGCAATGGTCATTAATTTATTTTAATTATTTTGTTCCAAATCAAATTTCAATTAAACCTACCATAATTTTTCAAAAGTTCCAAATAACACAAATATCAGGTCAAGTTCGTGATCGAATACCGATAAGGCCTTCAATTTACAGAACAAAATAGAAATACGAATAGATATTCCTACAGCAGACAGATATATACACAATTAATGCCATACACATGCAATTAATTCAAAATTTCATCTTAATTACTCATTAAGCATAAGTAATTATGGTTTGTCGGCTAACCATAGGTCGGGGTTGATGATATTTTGATTTACTCCAAAAACAGGGAAAAACATGAAAATCATCTAAGAATTGCTTTACAGACTTTAAGAGAAAAGAAGTTGTACACAAAAATGTCCAAATGTGAGTTCTAGCTTAACAGTGTAGCATTTCTGGGGTATGTAATCAGCAAGGATGGTATCTCTATTGACTCACAGAAAATTGAAGTTATTGTGGACTGGCCAAGACCAACCAATGTGTCAAAAGTTCGAAGTTTTCGGGGCTTACAAGCTATTATCGCAGATTTTTGAAAGACTTCTCCAAATTTTCCATGCCATTGACACAGTTGACACAGAAAAATATGTCGCTTGATTGAAACGATCAAAGGAAGTCTGCCTTTCAAGAGTTAAAGACCAGGTTAGTAACTGCACCAATTTTGACTTTGCCTAATGGTATTGACGGGTTTCAAATTTACAGTGACGTTTCCTATAAAGGTTTGGGATATATACTAATGCAAAATGGTAAGGTCATTTCTTATGCCTCTGGTCAATTTCGACCACATAAGAAGAATTATCCAACCCATGACCTTGAACTCGCAACCGCGATTTTTGCTTTAAAAATCTGGCATCATTATTTGTATGGCATAACTTGTGAAGTGTATACCGATCACAAAACTTTAAAATATTTCTTTACTCAGAGGGAATTAAACATGAGATAGATGAGGTGGCTCGAGTTAATTAAGCACTATGAATTGTAAATTTTGTACCATTTGGAGAAAGCCAGTACCGTTGCAGATGCCTTGAGCCGAAAATCTATTGGGAATTTATCATGTTTACTCATCGGTTAGAAGGATTTGATATACAACCTAGAAAGAAATGAAATTGAAATTATGATTTGTGAACAGGGCGAGATCTTAGACGCCATTTCTGCTCAACCTGCAATCATTGAAGAGATTAAAGAGAAACAACGTGAAGATGAGTTCTTAAAGAAAATTTTTGATGAGATTGATTCAAAACCAAACCAGGATTTGTATTGAAAAACAATGTGTTGACATTTCAGAGCCGACTTTGTGTATCGGATTGTTTGGGTTTGAGAAAACGAGTTATGACTGGGGCTCACAGTTTGAAATTTGCTATGCATCTGGAGAATACAAAGATGGACCATGATTTGAAATAAAATTTCTGGTGGCCAGGAATGAAGAAAAGCATTGCAGATTTTGTGGCTAGGTGCTTACATTGTCAACAAGTAAAAGCTGAACATCGGTGACCCGCTGGGTTACTTCAGCCGCTTCCATTACTGGAATGGAAATGAGAGCATATTACTATGGACTTCATTGTGGGATTGCCTCGCTCTTCTCGAGGTATGAACTCTATTTGGGTAATTGTTGATCGTTTGACTAAATCCGTAAATTTCTTACCAGTCAAAACTTTTTATAATGCGGATAAGTTAGCTAACATGTATGTGAATGAAATTGTGAGATTGCATAATGTGCCAGTATCTATTGTATTTGATAGGGATCCTAAGTTCACTTCATGATTTTGGCAGAGTCCACAACAAGCTTTGGGAACTGAGTTAAGATTGAGCAGTGCATATCACCCACAGACAAACGGCCAATCAGAAAGAACAATAAAACTTTGGAAGATATGCTTAGAATGTGTGCCCTAGATTTCCAAGGCAATTGGAAGACCTACTTACCATTGGCCGAGTTTGTGTATAACAACAGCTACCATTCGAGTATCGGTATGGCTCCTTATGAAGCCATGTATGGGAGAAAATGCTATTCTCCGATCTATTGAGCCGAGGTAGGTGACAGACCTTTGTTAGGAACGAAACTTGTACAAGAGACGACAAAAAATGTGAAATTGATTCAACAAAGATTGAAAACCACACAGAACCGCCAAAAGAGCTATGCAGGTGTCCGAAAAAGAGGTCGAGAATATGAGGTCGAGGATCATGTGTTCATCAAAGTGACTCCTATGAAAGGGCAAACGCGGTTTGGAGTGAAAAGCAAATTGGCACCGAGATATGTTGGACCATATGAGATTCTTGAGAAAATCAATCCAGTGACGTATCGGGTAGCTTTACCTCTGGTCATGGAACATATGGATAATGTTTTTCATGTTTTGATGCTTCGAGAATATTTATGAGATCCATTCCATGTGATTGAGTCGACCCATGTGCTTCTGAAGAATGACTATGTATACGAAGAGAGGCCAATTCAGATTGTAAATCGCAGAATCAAATGATTGAGGAACAAAGAAATGTCGTTGGTCAAAGTTGATTGGCAAAACCACAGAAGGACCTATGCAACCAAGGGGACAGAGGAAGATATGATGAGAAGATACCCTAATTTGTTTCCTTTGGACCCAATGTTCTTTCAAAATGAAGGTAATTCGAGTTTGGCAGACCAAACTCTTTAAGGGCAGAATACTGTAACAACATCGACCTATGGTTAGTCGATAAACCATGATTACTTATGTTTAATGAGTAACTAAGATAAAATTCTGAATTAATTGCATGTGTATGGCATTAATTGTGTTTATATCTGTCTGCTGTAGAAATATCTGTTTGTATTTCTGTTTTGTTCTGCGAATTGAAGGTCTTATCAGCATTCGATCACGAAATTGACTTGATATTTGTGTTATTTGGAATTTTTGGAAAATTGTGGTAGGTTTAATTGAAATTCAATTCGGGAGGAAATAAGTATAATAAATTAATGACCATTGCTTAGACTAATTCAAGTTTAATTAGCCAACTCTAACCAAGCCTATATAAGGCCACCTGTAGACACCTCATTTTTGACTGCCTGCAAGACTAGGGTGCTTTGTCTTGTGCACTCGATGATGAAAGTTATATTGTGTATGATTCAAATTCTTAACAAAGAAATCCAAGGTCAAGCTCTAAGATAGTCCCAAAACGTTCATATTTACCTGGTTCTTACCTCAGAGGTCCCTTTTTGTACATTGTGCCACCCTACACTGAACCTGAAGCAGAGGAACATGGGAGCACATTGGGGCCCGGCTGTGGCCATTTGGGGTCGATCGTGCCTTGTTGGTGAGAAACACTGTTTTGGACGGGAGCCCGCCAGCTGTCTATTTTTGAAGATATTTTCGACCTATTTTGCTCAAATTCTATAAATACGAGGTCATATCTCTATTTTCAGGGTTGAAGAATTTCCAAAAGCTTATACGCTCACTTGAGAGCTCGTTCTTCCTTGCCAAGCCATCTTTGAGCAAGCTTACCATCCTTGAGCTATATCTATGCACTATACATACCCTCAAACCTTAACCTTGGAGTCTTGGTTGAGCCTTGAGAATCATAATTCAACCTTGAGAGTGTGCTAGGATTGAGTTTGATTTGCAAACAAAGCTTGTTCCCTTCAAGAGGTATAAGCTTGTCACCTTTGTTTTTGCTTTCATTTCAATCTATCTTAATCTATTTCTTGTGTTCTTGTGATGTTTTGGATCCATTTCAAGTGGTGAAACTTGGGTTTGAATAGCTACCAAAGGTAGTAAGGATTAACACCTTTACTTGCACCTAACTCCATAGCTCATACCCTTGTTTTTTTACACTCTTTTCTTTAACTTTTAACTGTTTTTCAAAGTTTAAAAAAAGATAAAAAACATGGTTTGAAGTCTCAAAAGTGGAGGAGTTAGCCACCTCTCCTTGTTCTTATTTACTAGTTTAGTGTCTTCTTGCTTTTACCTATCTTTGTGCTCTTTAAAACACTTGTAGCTACTTTCTTTTTTGTGTGTTTTGGGGCTATTTAGGTTGTTTTAATTCATTTAGTTAGTTTATTCTTTGAATACCTTGCTTGTTGTGTTGTACTTCCTCATGGCTTCGGGTGTTTAGGCCTTAGACACCGAGTCATTCGAGTTGATAGCTGTTGTTTATTACATAGTTATGTAAAGAGTTCCATTTTAATAAACAACTTTGCATAATCATTCAGCACCCTCTCTCATTTCTTCTTTTCTCTTGTTTGAGAGTTATTTCAACCGATTGATTGTTATTTAAGGCATGAGAAAGAGACCTATACTTAATAGCTTAATCTCTACGGAGATTCATTGCCAAGGCGTAGTCTCTCTTTCATGTTATGGATCACTTCTCGTTTGACATGTCTTCTCATTTAGTGGACTTAACCATCACTTTGGACAAATTGATTAAGTAATGGAAATGATTAATAAAATTGGCTTAAAATCAATGAAACCAACATACAAGGATGTTTAGAATTGGTTGGATTTGGCCGGACGTTATGCCAAGTCCATCGCTTCAAGAATTGTCACTTATCAATTCATGATATGTTAATGAGACTTGGGGTGTGTCTACCTCCCTCTTTGAGCTAAATTCATGATAAGAGGGAGAGGTGGTCACCTTTTATTGCCTTCATTGATTTTTTTGTCCAAATTATCAAGCCATCATCTTGTGCTTATTAATGACTTTGGAGCCAAACTTGTTATTCTCTTGAGTTTTCCCATGATAGAGAAGCACAAAAAGGACAAGTAGAGCTTAAGCTGCTCTGTCTGCATTATTTTCACCTCAGAGAACAAAAATAGGGTTTGCATCGAATTTGGGCACGATCGGCCTTGTTTGGACCCGGTCGAGCCTCATTGGGAGCCAGCCAGCCCCCAATATTTGGTAAATAGTGGATTTTGGCAAAAATAGAAGGTAGTGGCTGAGGGTGAAATAGAGCAAGTCTGGGCAGATAGAGCAGTTTTTGGACATTGTGCATGCGATCGTTGTGCCTCATTGTTGCTTGTATTAATAATTATAGTTGTAATTATCATTGTTGTAATTATCATTGTTGTAAATTAAATAGTTAGCTAGCTATTTATTAATCATTCAGTTTTGTAATAGCTAGTTTTAATTTGGACACTTGAACACTTATTCGGACTCTCTTGCATGAGGACAAATAGACCCTCTTACACGATGGCAAATATGTAATAATGTGTGTATGCCTTCCAACCCCATTTCTTTCTCCCTTTTCTTTACTTGCTTATGATGGTAGCATAGAGTATCATGTTTTCTTAGCATTTTTCCCTAACTAGTATCCATTCGTCTTGCATACATAAGAGTTCGGCTTATCATTCTAACTAATGTCAAGATCAAAATCTTTGCTTAAATACATTCTTTATTCCATGTCTTGGATTGAATCAAATGCCATGCTAGTAGCCAAACTTGTTATTTGCATGATTGTATGTGTCACATTAGTCATATTGCATTATTTAGGAGCATGCATGTTTTCTAATTATTTTGCTCTATTTGGCTTGCCTTGGAGTACTTGGTGAGCATTTATTGCTTTAGCATATTGCATTGCGTGTGATTGTTGCCATGTCAAGCATAGTACCATGAGGCTACATGCTTAAGTGATATAACTCTTGAATGCTTGTGGATGAAGGCTAATTGTTCAAATTGGAATAATTTGAGTAATGTATATATGAGATTACTTTTTCAACTGGTACATATTCAAAACAATCTTCAAAACAAACATAAATCAAAGTGTTCCAATTTTTATAAATTAGTCTATACTTGTGTGCATCACATAGTAAAATAGCCTAATAAATCGAAACAAGAGCATATAATGTAAATAAGAATCACATCATGATTGGTAGATGTTGATCTTTGATCAGGCGAGTAGGGTGCTCAATTCATGACCTTCCCCTCTCGTACCTAAGTTCCCGAGCTGAGACACTTTAGTAATGATGGATAAGTGGCCTTTGGCATGAGTCTCGAGTTCCCTAAAGTTCCCAAAAATATTTAGGTAGGACTCGGTATTCTGACAAAGCAGTTTATTTTTGGCATTTTGATTCAAAATCAATTTTTCAAAAGAATTGTCAAATTTTGACTCATTTATGTCTCTCTATTTCACATTGCACTTGTGAAATCAGATTCAGAACCACGGGAGTCCGAACTGTAGGGCTATCATATCCGAAAGGAGCACGAAAAGCAAGCTACAGTTTCTAGCGACTCTGCAAGGGAATTAGAGAACTTGACTTGAACTTCATGACGTGAAATTTTATTTACACTTATATGTTTCTTGCATTTCATTTGCATGGCTACTTTAAGTCACTGTGTTTTCTATCTGCTATTCCTGGACAGTTTGGTGAAGGCTTGCCCAAAATGCTCGCCAAAAGGCTGACCGGTCGTAGGCTCTGCTATGTTGGAAATACAACCCTTGGATATGGACTACCGTTGTACCATTTGATCCTCCTTTCATTTCTCGGTGATAGGTGTGAAAGGTATACAACCATTGGATGCTGAGGTACCTTCTTTGACCATTTGGCCTAGCTGCATGTAGTAAGCCATAGTGACTGTTCCAAACTAGGGTAGGATGCTTACCCATGTGTAGGATTGTGTGAAACCGCTTGATTGAAATAGTGAAGCCCTAGTTCATGACAAAAACAAGGACAGGGTAACCCTCCCCCCTCATAGGGGTGTTTTTGGCTCTCTCTTAACTGGTATGTGCTTTACAGTGAAGCTGTACAGGAACGTGTATATCAGTTGCAAAGTTGGTATTTGTTTGGGGGCAGGATTTAGTGTGGAGTGCAGTCCTATAGCTTTGATCATGTTTGTGTTGATAACATCTTAGCTGAGGTGCTGTGTGGTTTCTTACTGTTTTTTTTTTTCTTTATTTTCTTTTGCTAGGTAGTTAAAAACCATACTTTCAGAAGGTTCTAATATCCTCAAAGTACTCTGGACCCGTGTCGGAAGACTGCGCAAGGTAGGAGATCATGTTCGCGGACACCTGTGTCGGACAAAGTTCACCTATCCAGTTTTTACAACAGTCACCTCTCAGCTCATTTGCATTCAGGCCGGTTTGAGAATGGTCAGCTACTTCTAGTTCAGCTCGAGAATAGTCACCTATTCTAATGGCACAGTATCCCCAGGCAAATATAGACGACTTAATACTCCAATTGCAACAAACAGTTAAGACACTGCAACATGATGCAGCCTGTCAGGTCGAGGTTATAACTAGGCTACAACAATAGCAACAGCAACAGCAATCGCAACCGACTGTGGCCTCTACATCCCATATACCCACCGCGGCTATCCCTGTGCTCGGTGCCACTGCTAATACTGTCGCTGCTCAGGATCCACAAACCAAGGGTATTTTGGTTTTTCCAAACACAGTAGAACCCATCCCAACACAAGCATCCAAAGCCCCAGTTTATCAGACCGATGCACCGTTTGAATTAGAGGTTGATCCTACTGCACTCAAAGTCAACAAATTGGAGAAGCTGTTCAAAAAAGCGCAAAGGGTCAATTCCATTCTAGACATATAGAATGGATACACTGAATCTGCAGTTACATTACCGAAGCGGTTCAAGATGCCAAACATTGACCGCTTTGATGGTTCCGGAGACCCGATGGTTCATTTACGATTGTTTTCGAATATCTTACGGCCGATGGGCTTAACTAGACTGCAGAAGCTATCACTTTTTGGTTGCACTATGTCAGGCATAGCTGCTATTTGGTTTATGAAGTTGGAAGATTCAGTAAAACAGAATTGGGAGGAGCTAGCCGAGTCCTTCATCACTCAGTACTCTTACAACACGCAAATTGAGGTCACAACTCATGATCTCGAAGGGACGCATCAAGAGCCAAAAGAAGGTTTCTCTGAATTAGTGACAAGATGGATGGCTAAAACATCCATGATGACTGTTCAACCTTCAGAGAAAGATCAGATCAAAATGGTTTTTTGAAATTTGCATGGGAAGTTGAGGCAAAAAATGATTATTCTCCCTCTATTTATTTTTAAACAGTTTCATGAAATAGGGGTACAAATTGAAGATGCCATAAAATAGGGGATTATTACTGCCGATAAGGAGCCGACTAAGAGACCGTTTGTTCGTAGTTCCAATGCTGCCAACGGTAGCACAACTGCGACGCCGTCTGACGTAAGTGTTGTCACCACAACGAAAACTGCCGACCCCTTCGCCAACACAGGCCTACAGGCACCATCCAACCCTACCCGACCACTGAGTAGAATTTTCCATCCGCTGTACATGACTCTATGAAAAGCCATGCAGGTGGTGATCAAGAAAGGGCATTTGAAACCCTTAGAACCTCGCCCACTTCTGAACCCTCTTCGACCCAAGCATGACCCTGCAAAATACCGTGCATTCCACTAGCAGCACGGTCACAGAACCGACCAATGCTACTGCTTGCGTCATGAGATTCAAGATCTCATTGACAACAAGGTCATCGCTCTACTCCAAAAACCAAATATAACTACCAACCCACTTCTCGCCCATAACCAAGTCCCCCCTCTCAAAATCTTCACCTCATCCATACATTGTCCACCTCATATGACCCCAGTGTCTATATTATCCTCTCCCATCTATTGAAACTGACAGTGTTCATTCCTGAGGGCACAAACTTGTGCATAGACACATCTAATCTACAACCTAAACCTCACAGATCGGTGGTGACAACACCTGTGGTAGAAGAGATGCTGACCTCGGAGTGAGACTAATCTGCTATTAGAATGTCCCAAGGATCTATTTGAAAGCGAGTAGGACCTGAGCCATTATATTGTTCATATCACTCAACTTAGGCCTGAGGTGGTGCTACCAGCCTCGGCAGACATTAATGTGGTCAAGGAGGATGACCCAAACTAGGGATTGGATGATTTGGCTGACCTAGTGGAAGATTTGGACAACCTACAGTTCTTTGACAAGCATGATTAAGGAGAGGTACAAATTGGGTAGTTCGACCTGAATGGATTGAATAACAATGCTAGATGGCTGAGTGATAAGCCAGATAAGAAAAAAGAAACTGGGGGTAAAACAGAGGGAACGAAAGTTGAGATAGTTTTGGTAGTCGGAGAGGCTGATGGGAAAGGAAAATTGCCAGAGAGCACTTGTGCGGGAAAATCCATCCAAGCTGTGGGTGTTGTGGGAACGACAGACACAAGATAGAAAGCTGCGTTGGGATAGTTTGAAAGCGAAAGAATTGAAGACAGCTAGAAAATCGCAACTGCATGTCGCCTTGAGAGGGACACTTGCACTGTAAAAATGATTCAGGTAGAGCAGGACAACTGTTTGTCGGCGACTAATGGCGAGTGATGGGATGACAATGATTTGCATCTGGCTCATACTGACGAAGACTAAGGAGACAGCAGCCTAGATAATACATGGTATTTTGAGGAGATAGACCATCTCACTCGAAGTGGACGGTACTTTAAGCTGTCACACCTAGATTAAGCAGAGCCATCAGGAAAGGATCGGGAGATCGAGAAACAAAAGAAGGAGCAATTAGAAAAGGAGCTAGTTCCGGAGCAGCTCAAGAAAATTCAAGCCGATATCTCTATTTGGGGATTTCTCATGGCTTCACGAGTGCACCGACAGCCAGTTGTAGACACCCTATTTTTTACCGTCCTCAAGACTTGGACGTCACCGTTTGAACACCCGGTGATCATCCATGTTCGTGTTCGTTTTGAGTTCTCGGAGGTCTCGGCGACGCGCCTTGCCTTAGGATCTCTCAACTTGCTTGTTTTGTGTTTGGTTTTGCACCAAACACTTGTTGTTTTGCTTTTGAGGGCAGGGAATGGCTTGTTGGCCATCCCCACACCTCACCGGCCATGGCTTGAGGCCATCGGCCCTGTTTTGTTGCTACCGGCCATTGGTGATGGCCGGTCAGCACTCTTTTTGGTCAGCCGACCATTGTTTTGGTCAATCGGCCACTTTTTCTGGCCGAGCCCTTTTCTTGAGAAAATCTTGACCCTTTTGAACCCTTGTTCTAGCTTCTTAAGGAAGCTTGAACCTTTTGAACCTTTGTTTTAACTTCTTGATGAAGCTTGAACCCCTTGAACCTTTGTTTTAGCTTCTTGAGGAAGCTTGAACCCTTTGAACCTTTACTTTAGCTTCTTGAGGAAGCTTGAACCTTTTGAACTCTTGTTCTAGCTTCTTGAGGAAGCTTGAACCTTTTGAACCCTTTTTTTAGCTTCTCAAAGAAACTTGAACCTTTTTTTTTAGCTTCTCCAAAAAGCTTGAACCCTTTGCTCTAAGCTTCTAAGAGAAGCTTGACCCTTTCTTAGCTTCTTGAGGAAGCTTGAAACCTTTGCTCTAAGCTTCTAAGAGAAGTTTAACCCTTTCTTAGCTTCTTGAGGAAGCTAGAAAGCTTCCTCAAGAAGCTTGACCCTTTTTGCTTTAGCTTCTAGGAGAAGCTTGTCCCTTTTGCTCAAGCTTCTAAGAGAAGCTTGGACCTTTTCTCTTCTATAAGAGGGAGCCTCTCCCTCATTAGAAAAGGTTCCAAAAAATTTTGTGAAGGCATACACATATATCTCTCTTTGTCTCTACACTTAGGCTTAGAAAGAGTAAAACTCTTGGCCCCTTTGCACACCAACTCTTAGCCTAACACCTCCATCATCAACCTAAGGATCTTGGAGGCCATTTTCAGAGGTTGAAGGTCTAGTTTTTTGGTGTCAAAGCTGCTGGTTTTGATGAAGCTACAAGGGTAACACACTTTACCCTTTTTTGGTCTTTATTTTGCTTCATCTTTTGGCCATACTTGCAAGTATTTTCGAGCTTTGTCATAAACTGGAAAAAGTCTTATTTTGAGCTCCTTTTGAAGTTTGTTTAAGACCACTTTTGTGTTTGGGGTTGTCTACCCCCTCTTAGGCCTTGTTTGGCCTCATTTTTGTGCCTTTTTTGTGAGCTTCGGGACCACCTTGTATTGGCCTTCTCACCAAGGGATTTCAGTGGTGGGGATGATGTTTTGAGGTCCTAAGAAGGAGAGGGCCATCCCCTCTCCTTATTGTCTTGTTTACTTGTATTTTTGGCCTTACAAAGGAGCCCATATTTGCATGCATCCCAAGCTTGGTTCAGGCCCTTTTTGGTGAGTTTTAGGACCTGCATAAGCTCTTTCCAGGGCTGGTTTTTCCATATTAGATGTCCTTCTTGCATGTGTAAAACAACTCCTTCCATGGCCTTTCAAAGGAGCACCTTATTCTTGCATGTATTAGACACATTTCAGTGGGTATTTGGTCATATTTTGGCATGCCATGAATCTGTTTTTGGCTGGTTTGGTGGTTCCTCATATGCTCCATATGTTTGTAGTGTGAACTATGCTTACTAGCTTACATTGCATGTTATTTTGACCCTCCATTGTAGCATATTTTGGCCATGCCTTAAACTGATTTTGTACATGTTTTGAACTGCCTTAGCTCTATTTTTATGTCCCATGGTCGAATGGTACTTGCCATGTATGCTTGTAGTGTAATAGCCATGCCTAGTCTTGAGTTTCGAAGCCTATTGCATGCTTATATTGAGGTGTTTGCATGTTTTGGCATCATTGGGTATGATATTTCAGAGCTTACACTTGTGCCATACTCCCATGTTTTCCATGCTTTAAGTGCTATTGAGAGTTGTGCTTGTATGCCATGTTACAATGTGTTGTGCATGTTATGTTGTTAGCATTGTGTATGCTAGGTGGTTAGTTGCATTGAGCATGCCATAGTTCATATAGCATTATGTGTGCCATATAGTCCATAGAATTGTGTATGCTAGGTTGCATGTTTGCATATTTAGGTTGTATGCCTATTGCATATTGCTTGCTAGCATACTCATTTTGCATTAGTTTGTTTGCATGCTTAGGTTGCATAACATTGAGCATGCATCCCTTGCCTCTTGATCAATCATGATAGAGGTTGGGGCCCTTTATGTGTTTTGTGCATTTCATTCCATATTCAATTGCACACTTGACTCTTTGGCCATCATGCATGGAAATGCGTGATTAATGGTCCGAGGGTCGAGAGCCATACTCTCTTGAGTCCATAACATGATAGGGAGGGTGGTTGTGCACACATTGCTTTAAAAATGCATTGCCATGCCTTGTCTGTCCTATGCTGCTGCAAAACAGGGTTCTGCAGGAATGAATGGTCGACCGACCACATTCGGTGCCGGCCGACTACAAATCTCTAGCCGAGAGCCATACTTCTGGTTGATGACCACTTTTCCATGGCCGGTGACCATTCCTCTTGGCCGGTGACATCCCACAGTGATCATGGAGTGATTCTGAAGCATCCTGGAGACTTGTGCAGTTTTCAGAAGTGCAAAGCAGTGTAAACAGAGGCAGCATGAGTATGGCGATGGATTTCCGAGTGAAACCGAGCATACATGTATTCATTCCTCTTCCCGAGGCCTCTTTACTTCTTTCTTAGCTTAATTAATTCATTTAATTAGTTAAGTGTTGTGTAATAATTAATTAGCTTGTTAGTTAGTTAATTTGTATTATTCTTTCGGTCCCTCTGAGAGAGGGCAAATTGTGTAATAAACGTGCGTGTGTGTGATGCATGTCTTCCAACCCCACGTCTTTCTCCCTTTTATTTAACTGCTTACAATGGTTAGTTTTAGGGCACGTTTCAATTAGCATACTTATGATAGCATGTTTGCACACATTCATTCGTATTGCATGCACTGGGCTCGGCGCATCATGCAAACTGCATTGTATTTTAATTCCAATTTGAATACATGTATCAAGTTGCATTTCACATGACATCTTAGAATAGCCGAGCCTATTTCTAGTTGCATTTTGCATGTGTTGCATTAGCCATCTTAACATGAACTAGGATCATGCATTTGATTACTAACTAGTTTTTGTTTTGGCTTGGAGTACTAGGTAGGGGTGAAATCGGTTCGGTTCGGTCGGTTTTTTCACTATTTTTGTACCGAACCGATCATTTCGGTTTTTTATATTTGTGAACTGAACCGCCCAGAAAAATGACATAAACCGGCGCGGTTCGGTTTATTACGGTGCGGTGCGGTTTTTTCGATTTTTCGATTTTTTAGCCTTTTTTTTTTCCCTAGTTGGGCCTCATATTTTGGGCCTATATTTCAATCCATTTTGCATAAAATTTGGGCTCAGGCCATGTAATTCCTACATATGTTTGGGGCCTCACATTTTGGGCTTATTAATATTATATAAGTCGGTTCGGTTCGGTTCGGTTCGGTTAAAAAAATCAAAAACTGCAAACCGAACCGAATGTGCAGAAAAACAAAAACCGAACCGAACCGAACACTTGAAAACTTAAAACCCCAACCGAAAACCATTCGGTTCGGTCGGTTTGGTCGGTTCTTCCGGTTATTCTTTCACCCCTAGTTCTAGGTAAGCATTTACGCTTTAGCATCCTTGCATGTGTGTGAGTGTTGCCATGACAGTATCCTTACCATGAGACTATTTGCGTATGTAATATAACTGTCTGAATGCCTGTGGGTGAAGGTTGGATTGCTTGAATTGGAATAATTCATTGAAATTCGTATTTTAACCTACTCGCGAGTAGCAAAACTCAAACCATTTTTCCGAACAAACGGATATGCGATGCTTTCTTCCAAATTAGGTGATCTAGTCTATACTTGTATGCTGTGCGCATCACGTAGTAAATCTAGGCTAATAACTGGAATAAGAATTTATAATGTTTTCAAAACTCGATATCATGGTTAGTAGAGGCCGATCTTTGATCGGGCTAGCGGGGTTGCTCACGAAGTGACCTTCCCCAATCATACCCAAGTTCCCGAGCCAAGGCAACTTTGGTGATGACGGACATGTGGCCTTAGGCACGAGTCAGGGTTTCCTAAATTCCCAAAAATAAAATATTTAGGTGGCGACTCTGTATCAGGCAAAGCAGTCCATGTTTGGCACTTCTTTCTCAAAAATCTGTTTTTCAAAACGATTTGCCGGATTTGGACTCTTTAGTGATTTATCAATCTCATATCGCACATTGTGAGATCAGATTAAGAACCGTGACAATCTGAGAGTCCGAACTATAGTGAGCCCAAATAAACGAAACGGGATTCCCTCCCGGGACGTTTGGGGACATCTATAGCAGTCTTGTCGGCAACGGACAAAGCTAAATTGTCCATCGATACTACGCCCGAGCAACTTGTGGGTCTGGTCTTTCCAAGTGGAGCCAAGCCAATGCTCACTTTCTCTGACAAATAGCTGCCGCCGAAAGGATTGGCTCATAACAAGCCATTATATAACTCTGTAGAGTGCAGAGAAAAATGAGAGCTACTGGTGTTAGTAGATACTGGTTCTGCTATTAATGTATGTCCTTCCCATATTGCATATGCGTTTGGCCTCAAACCGGCAGACTTTATCCCCACAGCCCAAGTGATATGGGCATATGACAATGTAAGCAGAGAGGTCATGGGCACAGTGAAAGTGCAAGTCTAGGTGGGCCCGTCTGAGCTAGAGATTGAGTTTCACGTACTGGATGTGCCGGCAACCTTTAACCAGCTGTTAGGGAAGCCGTCTCCTCCACCCTTCATCAGTTGTTGAAGTATCCTCATGAGGGAGGCGTAACAATAGTTTTTGGGAACTCATCTATCCACCCGCCTCCAGAGGTGACAACGCCAGTGCTAGAGATCAATCATGGTGATGATGATGTATTCCTCTCAAGATTTACTCTGGCAAAAGCCCGAGTAGCGCAGACACTTTTGGCCGCGGATAAAGGTATGTATGTCAGTGCCCAGTCCGTCTATTTCATGAAAACCTACGGTATATTCCGGGAATGGGGCTCGGAAAGAGTAGACGAAAAAGTGTTAATACATTAGCTGAGGACTGGATCTGAAAGGGAAAGGAAATGAAAGGCAGAGCCAAAGCTAAGAGAGCTGGGAAGCATTATGAGCTCGTCCACAGGCCAATCTGGGGGACGTTGAACGGCCATTTTGTTCGAGAGGGAGAGGATTTCCCTTTTTATGGCTTTCTCGAGCCTTAGGTCAATTCCTCGGAACAGCGCGTCCTCGGATTTGAGATCTTCTTTGATCTACAATTGCAGGACAATGATGGGGAAAGGACTGAACCAAGCATCAACACTGACTAGAGCAAAGATGATGATTCCGGTAATAGTGAGGTTGACATAGGGGCAATACTTGCTGATCTCTTGACAAATCCCGCGACCAACCTAGAGAACTTGAGGGATAACTTTACTGTCTCCGTGATTGGCGAGGAACCAGGTGTGGACCCAACCAATTGTATTTTGGATACTTCAAGGGCACCATGTCTTACTTGGCAGCTGAAGAAGGGCTATCTTTCCAGTTCGAAATCGGATGATGATGAGCTAGAATCTGATTCCATTGAGTCTATGGGGTCGGGATCAGATTCAAGTCAGTCTAGGGCGTCTGAGTCTTGCATTCCCGGGGGTGGTAACCCAGATGCTAAGGTCCTGTCGAGCTCTTCTTTTTCTTTTGCTTTTGGGTTCTATTGTAATAGAATAGCCGGAACTTATAAATGAGAACACTGCAGATTCTGTGTACTACTCTGTGCCGCTGGTTTATTGTATTGACCAAGATTTTCAGAATTTTAACGAAAACAAAGAGGAAGAAATTCCTCTGGCTTTGAAAAACTTGATTAATCGAGAAGAGGAGAGGCGTGCTAAGCCCTGTATTGATGAAATCACTGCCATTAATGTGGGTACTGAGAAGGATCCGGGTTTGGTCCAGATCAGGTCCACATTGTTTTCAGAGGAACGCAAGCATTTAATTACTTTATTAAAAAATTTCAAAGATGTTTGTGTGGTCTTATGAAGATATGCCTAGAATCAACCTTGAGATCATACAACATCGGATCTATTTTGACCTTGAGGCCCGACCAGTCAAACAGAAGTTGCGCCGAATTTGTCCGGATTAGGCATTGAAAATCAAGGAGGAGGTCACCAAGCAGATTGATGCAGGATTCTTGTTAGTATTCGAGTATCTGACCTAGTTGGCCAATATCGTCCCAATGCCGAAGAAAGACGGCAGAATTCGAGTTTGCGTTGACTTCAGAGGCTTGAACAAAGCAAGTTCGAATGATGACTTTCCACTGCCACACATAAATAAGTTGGTGGACTTTACTGCTGGCCATGCCTTGCTTTCCTTTATAGATGAGTTTTTTGGGTAAAATCAGATTTTGATTGCAGTGAAAGACAAGGAAAAGACTACTTTCACCACACCATGGGGTACGTACTACTACCGAGTCATGCTTTTGGGTTGAAGAATGCTGAGGCTACCTATCAGAGGGCTGCGACCACCATTTTGCATGACATGATCCACAAAGAGGTTGAGGTGTATGTGGACGACGTGATTGTCAAGTCCAAAGAGCGAGAAGGCCACTACACCGCACTGGAAAAATTCTTTCAACGGATCAGGGAATACAGATTGAGGTTAAACTCGTAAAAATGCACCTTTGGCGTAACGACAGGGAATATGCTGGGATTTCTGATCACACAAAGGGAAATTGAAGTAGATCCTTCCAAAATCAAGGCCATGTTAGAAATGCCATTTCCAAGGATGGAAAAGGAGGTGCGCGACTTTCTAGGTAAGGTGTAATTCATAAGACAGTTTATTTCTAAATTAACATTGACTTTTGAACCACTATTTGGTCTCCTGAAGAAAGGAAAGAAGTTCTAATAGGACGATCGATGTCAGTTTGCCTTCAAGCAAGTCAAGCAATACCTCCAGAATCCGCCTGTATTGTTGCCACCAGAGCCGGGAAAGCCTCTGATTCTGTATTTGTCAGTGATGGGCTCAACCATGGGGTGCATTTTAGCTCAAGAATCTGAAGATAAGGTGGAGAAGGCTATCTATTACTTGAGCAAGAAGATGTTGGACTATAAGACCTGCTACACTCCCCTAGAGAAAGCTTGTTTAGCCTTGGCATAGGCTACCAGGAAATTGAGACACTACTTGTTAGCTCACTCCGTAATTCTCGTTTCGAGATTAAATCCCATTAAATATCTCTTTAAGAAACCAGCGCTTACGGGTAGGCTAACTCGTTGCTGCTCATTCTCTCTGAATTTGATCTCAGATATGTCACGCGCAAATCTGTTAAAGGGAGAGCTGTAGTGGAATTCCTGGCAAACCACCCAGTAAAAGGATATGAGGCAGTAGAATACCTGTTCCCAAATGAGTACATTTCGTAAGTAGAAGACGAAACATGGACGATATACTTTGACGGAGTGTCTAATCAATATGGTTGCAGGGTAGGTGTGTTGCTAATAGCACCTAATGATTTCCATATACCCCTAGTGTTCAAACACCGGTTTAAAGTGTCCAATAACAAAGCAGAATATGAGGCGTGTATTGCAGGTTTAGAAGATGCCTTAGAACTAGGGGCAATAAGGTTGGATGTTATCGGAGACTCAAACTTGGTTGTTTCTCAAGCAAACAGAGACTGGAAAGTCAAAGAGGAGAAAATAGAGGTTCACCATCAGGCCATGGATATTCTAATTCCGAGGTTTGAAAAGCTAACATTTACTTATCTACTTGATGCTTTGGCAACTCTATCATCTATGGTAGACATCTCGCTGGGAGTGAAAATGCGTCCAATTATTATTGAACAGAAATACACACCGGCTTATAAGACCATTAATGCAATAGATGAAGTTTAAGACAAAAACCCCCGGTATTACGATATTTAGAACTTTCTAGAAAAAGAGATGTATCCACCAGGGGCAAATGCAAAGAATGAACGGGGAATATGGCGTTTAGTCGTCCAATTTATCATTTGCAGGGGGTAAACTATATAAGAAAGGTCATTTGGGAATGCACAAGTTGTGTGTAGAGGAAAAAGAATCGAAACGTCTCATAGAGGCTATCCACGGAAGAGAATGTGGGGCACACATGAATAGTGTGATGCTAGCTCGGAAGATCCTCAGACAAGGTTATTACTGGTCAACCATGGAGGAGGATTGCATTAGTTTTGTACGGCGATGCCACAAATGCCAGATCCATGCCAATCGCATGAACATATCGCCGTCAAAGCTTTAAAATATGACTTCGCCATGGCCTTTTCCAGTTTGGGAAATCAACGTTATCGGTGCAGTCTCGCCAAAGGGGTCAAATGGGCGCGAGTTCATTCTAGTAGTGATTAACTATTTGACAAAGTGGGTGGAAGCTCAGTCCTATGTGGTGTTGAAAGCGTCGTATGCAGCCAAGTTCATCAGAAATAATATCATCTTCTGGCATGGAGTTCCAAACGAGATCATATCAGATAATGACTCACACTTCAAGAAAGATGTGGTGGATCTGCTTGAGAAATATAATGTGGTTTTTCACAAGTCATCAGCCTATAGACCACAGACTAATGGAGCTGTTGAGGCCGCTAACAAAAACGTTAAGAATATCCTGTGAAAGATGGTTGAGACCTACAAAGACTGGCCAGATAAATTTCTATTTGGTCTATGAGGCTACAAAATGTCAATTCGGACATCCACGGGGGCAACCCCTTATTCTTTGGTGTATGGGATGGAAGTCGTTCTACCAATTGAAATTGAAGTACCGTCTCTATGAATTATGATCGAGTGTTAAATAGCGGAGGTGGACTGGCAACATAGCAAATTTGAGGAGTTGATGCTATTTAATGAGAGGAGGCCGAAGGCATTGTATCACATCCAATGCTACTAATGCCAAATTGTTAGGGCTTTTAATTAGAAAGTTAAGTCTAGGAATCTCAAAGAAGGGGATATGGTACTGAAAGACAACTGAGCTCCCATCTATGACCCTAGGGGCAAGTCAATCTGGTCAGGAGGGGTGATTATTCTCATGGACCTAGATGGCCTGAACTTTTCACAGCTGGTCAATATGGACAAGTTGAAGAAATACTATCTTTGAGGCTCGCTAGGCTGAAAATCCAGAAGGGTGACCTACGCAAAAGTTAGAGCATGAAAAATTAGAAAGAAAGAAAGAAAAACTAAGCTCGCAAGCTTGAAAATCCGAAAGGGCGACTTTGGCAAAAGTTAGAGCGCAAAATGAGAGAGTTAATACTCGAGTGAACCAGAACCGAACTACGTAAAGCTTGATTCCCATCTTTGGGATACATAAGCAACTTCATCCTGAAGTTCGGCCATAACCAGCTCCAACTTAGCTGTCCTACTTGTTCACTTTGATCGAGCCATCTTTTTCCATTATAAGTTTGCTCGGTTGTGTGATCTTCTATTTTTGGAAGAAATGGCTAGTTGTGAAATAGAGCAATGATGGTCAATGCAGTTACGGGTAGTTGCAATCTATTGATTTGGGGTTGTGCATCCTGAGGACTGATTCTGTGCGTGTCAGGCAATGATCATTTCTGAAAATGGTTATGAAATTTTTTAATAAAAGTTGATTTTTTCTCAAAATTTACTTTTTACAACTTAGACCATTTTGGGACCAAAAGAAAAAAATTTAGTGCTCACAACTTTAATTCTATTAATTTTAGCACAAGTACATTCTCCAACTCTTTAACTTAAATCAAAATCGTTTTTACATCACAAAACTAGAAAAAAAAGGTCAAAGCAATAAACTAGGGGCATAGATAAGTCAGGTGGTTTTACGTCCTCTGTCATGCTACTCGTGTTTGCAGAAGTCTCTGCAGCCAAAGTTGGACCAACCTGTGCCTCGTCTTGACGCCAAGCCAAGCACTCGCTAGAAATGGTGCAACTGAAGCTAGGGACAGGGGCTAGAAGTTCTCTTGTCCTCGAAGTAGTTAGATACCGAGGCAAGTGTGAATCACAAATGGGAAATGAAGCCAGGCATTCCTCCCCTTCTTCTTGACAAGTCTGATCATGTCCAAATTGGCGTCTGAACTGAAAAGAAAAATAGAACACGCAGTGCGTAAAGCCAATCAACTGTATGTCAGGACATGCTGTAGCTCATCTTAGTCAAATTAAGCCAGGGACAACGCCAAGTTATGTCAGCCGCAGATCTGCTGCACATCCAATCACACCACCATCTCTCTGAAGGTAAGTCCACTAGCCGTTGGCGGAAAAAGTAAGCTCGGGTTGAACACTCGGGGCAAGGGTCCACCACTTTCAGTTTATCCATGAGCTATACCTGGGAAGGGATGAAAAATAAGAGAGATTAAGAAAAGGGTTTTGAGATGAAAATAGAGAGTGAGTGCCGAGTGATGTGAGGAATCATAAATAAAAAGGGTGGGAAGCAATATTTTAAGAAGTAGCGGACTCCTTGTAAATTGGGTAGTCTCTCACCAATGAAAGGCATCCAAACCCATCAAGGTCTCGGCCAGCGCTAAACCAATGTAGCTCTTACCCTCTTTTAGGCAATGAGCCATCTTAAACAACCTAATGCTGGCTCTGCCGCAACTAGGGGCAAGCATGAAGTATGCAAGTAACCATAAATAGAGGGCATGTTGCCGATAACCTCGCCAAAGAACGTCGCCTCTGTCTCCGGTGGCAGAAAACTAATAAATCAAACCTGGGGTGTCCAACTCCCCATCATGAACCAAGGATCAAGCCTCGTGCAAAGTGAGCCCACACATCCATCCCAAAGCCTGGGCATGGCCAAAACGGGATTGAGGCATGATTTTTTCGTTGCATTGGGATTCTATCAATGCTCGAAATTCTTCGAGCTTCGGACACATTTCTAGTGATTCGAAGTGAAATACATGTGTGATCGGGTTCTAGCATCAGACCGCGACATGGAGGAACAAAAAACAAAGCGAAGTATGGCTTAAATAAAAAAGAGCGTTTAGGCCGAAAATGCGAAAGTTCATATTTTTCGTGACATCCAAAGTAACTATCCAGTCTCGGAGCCTATTGTTGAGTAGTATCTCCATCTTGAGAGCAAAATACCAAAGACTTGTTATTCTGCCATAAAAACAGCATGGGAGCACCATTTATAGAGTTTGAGAAGAGGCAGCGCATGACAGGTGGATCCTACTGACCGACCTCATTTTTAGGCCCAACTATGCCGCATTGAAGCCCGGCCGTGCCTATCTGGACCTGGCCAGGTCTAAATGTTGGCCCAGGCTGAACAGGTTGCAAAAAGGCAAGTTCTGACCTTGAAGTGTTGTGGCTATGTTTTGAGTCTTGTTTTGTCTGTATCAAGTGTTCTTTTAGTGTTTTCAAGTTGTTTTCATTGTGCTTTTCTGTTATTGAGTTGTATTTTACATTTTTATCCGGTTGTAGGTTGTTATCCGATTCAAGAATGAATACAAGAGCAAGAATTTGCAGTTGTAAAGTCTTGTGCAAAGTTACCATGCAAACATTGTGCCATTTATCACATATTATGCAAGAGGAGATCATCCAAAAATTTTCTTTTCATTAACTGGCGGATCTAACCCCGATCATTGTTTTACAAAGACCAAAAACAAAATAAAAGTCTTCAAAAACAAAATACATAGGTCTATCTGAAGCTACAAAGTTCCTAACTACAAAGCAAAAGAAAACAAAAGAAAAATCAACCCATCATCGCGCTCTTCTTCCTCGGCTGCGGAGAAGGTGCATCACTGTCATCATTGGGACTATTAGACTGGACATTGACCTCATCCCCCTCATCCTCAGGGGTCATGTACTCATAAAAGGACTTCTCAGAGGGTGAGCGCTGTTTCACTCAGCCATTCCCCCGATCAGCCCATACTCTGCCTCTCACTGGGCCCCATCTCCGTCTCCTAGTTGGAGGAGGTCCTACAGGTGCAGCTGGTGCTTGCTCAAGCTGAAAGAGTACATATAGCAGAATTAGATATTAGAATGAACTAACAGAATTGAAGGCAATACAACAATAGTAGGCTATAGACAAAGTGTACCTCGATCCTATAGGTGATTAGAGCAGTCTACCTCCCCCGCACTATCAAAAGGAGTCTGTCAACTGTCCGGAGGAGGTCATCTACATACCCTGCAGGCACCTGCAAAAGAGGTAAGATTTGAGTATATGAAACAAAGTGGTAAAGCATAGTAAACAAAGTGGTAAAGCACATGGGCAGAAAGTGATCAAGTACAGTGGGCAGAAATCTAGAGAAGTGTGTACCTGCTCGACGCCGAGAGCAATCACCAACCTACGATCCCTCTCATAAATGTGCTCAAGAAGAATCTGCTCAATCACTCCATCTGGTCATATGTATACGACCTCTGTCAGTATCACAAGAAGCCTAGGAACGGGAGTTGCAACAGGAACCTCTCTAGCTACAGCAGCAGCAACCTCAGGAACGGCACAAACCACACCCTAGGTAAGAAGCGCCATCACTCGAGTCTATAAGGAGGTAGTGAAGTCGCCAGCCCCATGATACCAGTTACCATCCTCTCCCTACATGAGGTAATCGATCAAGGGCCCGTCCTGGAGGTCGTCGGCTATCCTCATACTGAAAAAAGGAGGATATGGGATGTCAAGGTTGGCCTGGCCCCGAGTCTAGCAAATGAATCACTCCCCCAAATAGTACGCCCTGCCGAAAGTGCCTTCAAACAAAATTCGCATAATGGAGGCGTCCCATGCGGCAGCATAAGTCACCCTCGACGCTGGAGCGATGCCGGCCTATAGGTGCTAGTCAACCTGTGAACAGAAGATACAAGGAAAGAATCAGGTATCCGGGGTTGAATAACAATATGGAAACAACAGTATGGGAACAACGGTAAAAAGTAGTAAAAGATCAAGGCCAGTGTCAGATTTTTGTTACCCTATCCGTGGTGATAGTGTTAAACAAGCAATGGAAGTAAGGCAAGTCTCGGTCTACGTGCTGGCGTCGCTTGAATCAGGAGTTGTACTACTGGGAGCAAGGTACTGACAACTCAATGGGCCTGATTGGGATCAGAGCCAGAGAAGTGAAATACATGTAAACCCATAGCTACAAGAAAAGAAAGATAAGTGAAGTATATGAGCAGATATAAACAAAAACTGCAAAGCAGATATGGGCAGGAAAGGCAAAGTTGAACAGAATGCAAAGCTGAACAGAAAAGTAAGTGTGAAGTGCACCTCACAAACCCTCCAGTAGTTACCAAGTGAATCCGCCTTGCGGCGAGACACGGAGCTTATGTAGCAATACATGGTGGCCAGGCCGACACTACCCCAATCATACTTCGTCACCTGCGATAGGTGCACGAGAGTGCCTATGAGGTATAGCCCTATGGTATTTTCCTTGTTCACAAACAGGGTAGTACAGAGGAGATACATGAGAAACCCACAGGCATACTAAGTAACCTTCTCTGGGGTGACTGGCTGAAGGTCGGTGAAGTGATCCAGGAGCCAACTATACTGCACTATCCTATGGCCAGTAACGTCTAGAATCGCCCTGAGAAGATGAAGTTGTACAGCTCTCCACTGTGTCATATCAGGATCAAACGGGATCAGGCCGCCAACCCTAGCCCGTAGGCCAGTGAGCATCGAGAAGTCATATGGGGTTAGAGTCAGCTTCCCGATCAATGAAAAGTGGAACGAGTTTGTGGTGTCCTACCACCTCTCTACCAGGACCTCGTAGAGCAACGACACAGCCTTTATCTGTACCATTCCTACGCAAAAAAGCCCAAAGCCGGCAGTATCGAAAAGTGTGTGGACCTCCGTAGAAAGCCTCTCATACCAGTGCCAGGGGCCAGATATGGATCCATAGCCGCCAATCCTCCTGGCTATCATCTGTAGGTTGGGAATGTTATCAGTATTTGCTTGGCATGAAAGGTAAAATATGTGCAAACCAAAAGAAAGATTGCTTACCATAGAGGCATTGACGGACAAGTGCTCTGCGGGCTCTCGTAGCAAGATGTCCTCGTCGATCCTTAGGATAATGCCCTTGAATCTCAAGATACCGCCAGGAGTTGAAGCGTGTGTGCAGGGCTGGTAAGTGGCTGCATCAAAAGGCCTATCAGCAAGAGGCGGCAACGTGGTCTCAGGAATGTCCTCGGCCTCCATATCCTTACCTAGGACGGCATTAATACCCATAACAGGGTTGAGGATGGGAACCTTGTCACTAGCCATAGTGAGAAAAGTGGGGAACATGAAAAAAAAGTGAGCGAGTGAGCGAGTTTGAGTGAAAATTCCAAAAAACCCCAATGGTCTAAATTCTAGGAGAGAGAAAACAAAGAGAGAGTGAGGAATCAAAGGGGAAGAGAGAAAAGTGTGGGTAAATGTGTGAGAATCTAAGAAAAATCAAGGAAAATCCCTAAACTCAACCAAATCAAATTTTGTTTAGTTCAAAACGTAAAGGAGTGAGTGGGTTTTACGAAAAAAATTCGCGAGGCTTGTTGGCTAATGCAAGAAGAGGGAAAATCTATAGAGAGAGGAAGGTTAGAGAGAGAGGAGATGGAGTTTCGGATAGGTGTGTGTGTGGAAATGAGGGTTGGCTTTGTTTAAAATAACTGTGGCTCGCGAAATGACCGATCTGCCCGCTGCTGCTGTCGCGACCTGGCCGGCTCTATTTGAGCCCGACCGTGCTTCGTTTAGGCTCGGCCGGCTGCTAATGCAAGTCATTTTTTTTTACTGTGTTTATTTCCATATTGGGCCTGAGAAGGAGAAAAATGAAAGAAAAAGAAGAAACACTAAAAAAAACAAAGGAAAGAAGAGAAGAACAAAAAAAAAAAGCCAAAAAAAAAATAGAGAAGAAAAAGAGAAAATAGAAAAGGAGAGAGAAAGAGCATTGTTCTTTTTGTGTTGTTTTGTTCAAATTTATAGCTTTCATAGGTATGTTGTTAAGCCTATTTTCGAAATAACTCGGCAAAATTGATTTTCCAATTGATAATTCGGGCATCGTTTTGATTGTGTTGATTATATCTTTGTTTAGTTTGTGAAAGTTCACATTTGAAGCTTCATTAAAGTCATGTTTATGCTTTGTACCTTGATTTGCGTTTACGCTTTGTACCTTGTTTTGGGTTGTCTTTGTGGGCTTTACTCTTTATTCTTACGAGGTCATATCTCTATTTTGAGGGTTGAAGAATTTCCAAAAGCTTATACACTCACATAAGAGCTCCTTCTTCCTTGCCAAGCCATCTTTGAGCAAGCTTACCATCCTTGAGCTATATTTATACACCATGAACACCCTCAAACCTTAACCTTGGAGTCTTGGTTAAGCCTTGAGAATCACAATTCAACTTTGAGTGTGCTAGGATTGAGTTTGATTTGCAAACAAAGCTTGTTTCCTTTAAAAGGTATAAGCTTGTCACCTTTGTTTTTGCTTTCATTTCAATCTATCTCAATCTATTTCTTGTGTTCTTTTGCTCTTTTGGATCCATTTCAAGTGGTGAAACTTGGGTTTGAATAGTTACCAAAGGTAGTAAGGATTAACACCCTTACTTGCACCTAATTCCATAGTTCATACCCTTGTTTTTTTACACTCTTTTCTTTAACTTTTTACTGTTTTTCAGATTTTAAAAAAGGCTAAAAAACATGGTTTGAAGTCTCAAAAGTGGAGGGGTTAGCCACCTCTCCTTGTTCTTATTTACTAGTTTAGTGTCTTTTTTCTTTTACCTATCTTTTTGTGCTCTTTAATACACTTGTAGCTACTTTTTTTTGCATGTTTTGGGGCTGTTTAGGTTGTTTTAATTCATTTAATTAGTTTATGCTTTGAATACCTTGCTTGTTGTGTTGTACGTCCTCATGGCTTCGGGTGTTTAGGCCTTAGACACCGAGTCATTCGAGTTGATAGCTCTTGTTTATTACTTAGTTATGTAAAGAGTTCTATTTTAATAAACAACTTTGCATAATTATTCTGCACCCTCCCTCCTTTTTTCTTTTCTCTTGTTTGAGAGTTATTTCAACCGATTGATTGTTATTCAAGGCATGAGAAAGAGACCTATGCTCAATGGCTTAATCTCTACAAGAATTCATTGCCAAGGCGTAGTCTCTCTTTCATGCTATGGACCACTTCTCGTTTGACATGTCTTCTCATTTAGTGGACTTAGCCATCACTTTGGACAAATTGATTAATGGAAATGATTAATAAAATTGGCTTAAAATCAATGAAACCAACATAAAAGGATGTTTAGATTGGTTGGATTTAGCCGGACGTTATGCCAAGTCCATCGCTTCAAGAATTGTCACTTATCAATTCATGATATGTTGATGAGACTTGGGGCTTGTCTACCTCCCTCTTTGAGCTAAATTCATGATAAAAGGGAGGGATGGTCACCTTTCATTGCCTTCATTAATTTTTTGTCCAAATCATCAAGCCATCATCTTATGCTTATTGATGACTTTAGAACCAAACTTGTTCTTCTCTTGAGTTTTCCTATGACAGAGAAGAGCATGAAGGACAAGTAGAGCTTAAGCTGCTCTGCCTGCACTGTTTTCACCTCAGAGCACAAAAACAGGTTTTGCATGAAATATGGCACGGTCGGGATAGTTTGGACCTAGCTGGGCCTCATTGGGAGCCAGCTAGCCCCCAATATTTGGTAAACAGTGGATTTTGACAGAAACAGAAGGCAGTGGCTGAGGGTGAAACATAGCAAGTCTGGGCAGACAAAGTAGTTTCTGGTCATTGTGCATGCAATTGTTGTGCCTCATTGTTGCTTATATTAATAATTATGGTTGTAATTATCATTGTTGTAATTATTGTTATAATATCATTGTTGTTATATTTATGTATTTGCTTCTGCTAGCCCCTTAATCTTGTTAATCTGTTCAGAGGCCTTCGGTAGTCCAAGGATTACTGGCCGGTTACGATGCTAAACCTATAGGGGTGGGTTTGGGTCGTGACAGAGTGGTATCAAAACACGAGATAATACCTCACACACGTGTCCATTGAGCATTGGAATGTCTAGAACAAATTTAAGTAGTTAATTGTGCATTCAAAATTATGTATTCACATTTGTGTGATATGTTCAGGTGTTGAAGCTGAGTTTTATGAGCTGTCAAGGAATTGTGATGGTTATAGGGAAACTCGAATGTGTTTAACAAGCTTAGCATTGAGGCTAAAAGCTAAGAAATGTTGTGAAATGTCTAATGTTATAAGGGAATCAAGAGTTTGACTAAAGCATTGGTGAGAATAGGCATGTTGATCTGTGGAAGCACAGTATTATGCAAAATTAGAATCTTAAATGAAGGTCATGGAAGCTATATGCATTATATGTTAAACTGGACTATGAGAATACTTGGAAAATTGAGGAATTTGATGATCAACGAGATGCGTGGAACTATGGTGATTGAGGATAAGAGAAATCATTTGATATGTAAGATAGTACATTTTAGTGGGAACCTATTATGTGGAATAGTAAACCGTAGAGTCTCATGCCTTTGTAGAATGACCTTGAAAGTCTGATTGGAATCACGTTTGGCCAGCGTGCTTCGAATCAGAAATTCTTGGTAAATTCCTTGTGAATGAATAGGTCACCCTACCAGCGTCCTTATATGTCTATGTGTGTATGTCTACTTGCATGTGCTTTGTAATATAATTTAAGTCAATGAATCAACCCTAGTATTGTCAACCATTTTCTTGTGTTTAAACCTTTCCTTTCGTCAATAGGAGGAGGTGGTGAAAAAAAAAAAAGTATGAATGAAGTGGAAATTGAGTCTTTATCAGAGTGATGAGGTTAAGTAGAAGAAGTACTAGAGAACGCAGTGAAAGCTGTGAATCCTACCGCACATAGCAAGATCAAAAGGGAGAATTAAGTGTGGAAGTGAAAAGTGAACCAAGGGAGAAAACTCAAAATTTGTGGCGGGAAAGACGAGCAATTCCAGGTAAGGTTGTAAGAGAAGTAAGCTATCCTAGTATGTTATATGTCACAAGATCTATCGGGGACTGTGTCATCGAATTACTGGAAATGTGAGAAGTTGGAGCATTAAATAAAAGACTATCCCAAAACCTAAGAGAAAGCTTAAATAATTTAATTGGTTAAGGATAGTACTTATGTACAAGTAGGACTGCTTGAAGTTAACAGTTTATGTGTGGGTGTTTGTTTTTAAATAAAGTTGTGCTATAAAGTTTTGCTTTGCTTTGTTTTGGAAGAGTATTTAATCTAGCATGAATGATTACCCATTAGTTTCTGCATCAAGTGTTAGCTTTGTTTTGATGACATTCTTGAAAAGTCCTTTCGTGCTAGGGGACGTTAAGCTTATGTAGCACCTTTGTTGAGATATCTCTTTGCCATCAACGGTCATGTACGGATGGTACCACCGACGGTCTTGTATGGGTGGGTTGTCTAACCGATTTCGGGTCGGCCACCGATGGTCATAAACGGGTGTGCTTCGATTCCGGGGCGATTATTCCTCTGTTCTGTTAAGAATGTCATCCTTTGTGTTATGTATATGTTAGTAATCAGCCCTAGAGGCTTTGAAAGATTTTGATTGATGAACTCAATTCATCCCATGTTTTGTTACCAGTTATGTATGTGTGTTATTTGATTAAGACGGAACCCATTTGTTGGAATCATTTAGAACTCAACCGAGGTCGCTAAAAAGGAAATTATTATTAGAGTATTGCTAAGATTTGCACTAACTTAAAGACTAAACGATTTGAGCCAATGAAAATTTTCCTACTTGATATCTGAAGAAGTAAGACTTCATTTACTGAAATTACATTATTATGGAACTAGTGAAAACATTGATAGTGACTAATTACGTTATGTTGAATTATAAACCTGGAAGAATTAACAGGGCTGAACTGTGATTAATGAACGCTTTGAAACCCACTTCTTGATATGAACAATTACATACCTATGCACCCACATGTGAACTTACTGGGAGAATGTAACATTGTATTTGACCTGAACTCTTCGATATGAACTATTGTGGTACATAACTCTGACGTGATTTGAGAACCGAGGAACTTGGAACAACTGTAGAACTACTGACTATGTACCTAAGTGAATGGAGTATAAACTATAGAATTAATATACCTCGTTTGGAAATAATTAGGCTAGAACTTTTACCTAATCTAATGTGATAGAACTATGGTTTGATGAGACCTTTGTTTACCTGAGAGAACTTCTGTTTGATAACTCATGCTTGAACTTGGACTTGATATGACTGGGTAGAACCTGCATCTGCTATGACCTGGTTGAACTTTCATTGATTTGATCTGAGGAGACCCTTATTGAGAGCTATTATCTGATTGATTACATTATGGGGGATTGTGAATTGCTTATGATTGAATAACAAGGCCGTGTTTCTAAGGGAACTAACCGAATGAGAATTAGAATCAATCTTGAACCCTTAGGAAGAATGTGAACCGTCAACGGTAGACTTTGTGATTACGAATAGCTTCTTACTATATGCCTGTAACCGATTGGGAAAACACGTGAATGAGATTATGAACTTTGGTAACTTGTGCTTGGGGAATATGAGAATATTGTATATAGGAGATGTGATTAATTACCCGGTATTACCGTTTTGACCTTGAACTTGTTTGACTAGAGAATGATTGTTTTGGTATTATTGTACTTCAAAACTGATGGGATTTGTGACAACAGACTAGTTTGATTATAAACTTTGACTACCTGGGGGTGTATGTAATCAGTAGGACTGCTTCTGTATTGACACATAGTACAATTAAATCTGTGGAAACTGAGGCTGATGAATAATATATGAATGATAACTTCAGAATGACCTGGATTAACTGTAATAAGATTACCAAATTGAAAACCAAATCGAACAAGGGCCGAATGGATGACTCGGGAATGAGTAAATCAAGTCTCTGTGACTTAATAATGGGAAACAGTGTGAATCTATGACCCCGATAAGTACTTGATAAGTAATGAGTGTAATAACTTAATAAAGTTATGTCCAACTGTACTTATTTTCTGTGTGATAAAATGAGATCTATTTTCTAAAGTGATATGTTCTGTACAATGAATGATTGTCCAATTTTTGATATCTATTCGTGACATCCTTAGTATCATGTGATATCTGTTAGCTGTTACCCGGTATCAGAGGTTCCTTTATGAAACTTAATCTGTCAGCACTCTGTTACCCGTACCGGAGGCCCAGTCATGGGGGCTCAGCTTTTGTTCTGTATCTGTTCTGTTGCCCGGATCCAGAGGTTCCTTTATGGAACTAGTTATTCGTAACCTCACGTGTATACGTTATGTTTTGTTCTGTTCTGTTAATGCTAATGGATGTATCACGTAAACTTAATCATGACTTATGATTTCTGTCTGCATTTGATCTAAACAAGAATGTGAATATGAACATGTATATGAATCTGTTTCTGATTAAAATCTGAATGTGTATAAGACTCTATTTTAATACGAACCCTAATCTCTGTATATGATTTGTGATTCTGTTTCGGTACGAAGCTAAGGTCGAGATTGGGTTATGAGCATATTTATAAATATGGTTATGCTTCTGTTTTGTAAAGAATTACAGTTATATTTTGATGGACATCATTTCTTTTGATATAAGACAACTTGAGTTTAGAGGACCAAACTTTTTAAGGTGGGGAGACTATAATAACCCTGATCCACAATTAACCACTAATCGGTAGTTAAGGATGTTAATTAAGTGAATAAAATAAATTATGGGTTTATTATGTGATTTACATGATATTTGACTTACTATCTGTTACTTGTAGAAATATCTGTCTGGAATTCACTTTAATATGTAAATTGAAAGCCTTATCGGCATCCGAAACCGAAATTGATTCCACCAATATGTTATTTGAAATTTTTAGAACCATATGGCAAGTTTTATTAAAAACTGATTCAGTCTGATTCGTTAAGTCGCGTTTGGCAAGCCTTATGTTCTAATTATTATATTTTAGCATCATAGCTTTATATGTGAGCCTTAAGCTCATTTTTTAGCTCAATCCTCTTACCCCTTGGTGCTAAAATCTGGTGAAACATTTTAGAGAGAGAGAGGGGGCATAATTCTAGAGAGAGAAAGGAAGAGATAAGAATTGAAGGTTATAGCTTGAATTGATTAAAGATTGTGCTAGTACCTAGCTAATTGAAGACTCTAGGTAAGGATTTAAGACTTAATTATGACTTTTAAGCATCAAGTAGATCATTTCAAGAAGAATTTGTGATTATGTACAAGAATTGGACCAAGGATGATGTATTTAGCGCTAATTCATACATGCATGCTTAGTTTAGTTTAATTTCATCATTTAGAGCATGATTCATATCATCCATGTTTGAATTATCATGTTCCTTCACTTAAAATCATGTTTTGGGAAGAATTTCTTACATGCATGGAGCTTATGAGCTCAATTTGCTAGTTTCATGAGGTTTGAAGAAAAAATTTTACATGCATGTTGTGTTCATGAACATTCATCATGTTTTAAGTTGAAATTGTGAGTTTTTAATAAACTCTTGGGCCATAATTTTATGAAATGATCCTAAATTCTTCATGTTCTACAAGTTTACTATGTTATCTCAAGTTTTGGGGCCCAAGAGATGTGTTTTGAAGGTTGGAATTCGAGTTTTGAGCTTGAAGGTGCAATCTGGAAATTCCAGAATTTGCATCTACGCTTGAGCGTGGGAGTTCACGCTCGAGTGACCAGTCTGAGTGCGTGCACTCCGCTCGAGCGACCAAAAATCCGCTCAAGCGTGAATTGCAAGCTCCCAGAAGTTTCATGTCTTTTACAGATCGCTCGAGCGAAGGAATGTGCGCTCAAGCGACCATTCACATTTTGCATGTCCGCTCGAGCGAGGAAAGCTACGCTCGAGCGTGGACCTTATTTTCAAAAATTTTGCCTAAGTGTTCCAAGGCATGTTTTGGCATCCTCATTGCATCTTAGGCATTTTTAAGCCTTAATTAAGCCATAGTAATGTGGTTATGGGTTAGAAACACACTAAGAAAAGAATGTACTAAGTTATGAGATTCAAGAGTGTGTTTTGAGCAATGTGTTAAGGAAGAACAAGAATCAATGTAGTGAAAGCTAAGCCTTAATGGCCACTTGAATGTGTAATGATAAGACGTGCTTGTGTTATGTATTTTGTGATTGTAGGTCAAGACTCGAGGATTGATTAACCGCTTACTGGAACCACTGTGAGTAACGTTATCGTAAAGATACGTTTATATGAATTATGTTCCAAATGAAATGTGATAAGCTATGTTTTCTGAAATGATATCTGTTTTTGTGAACGAATATTCCGTATTTGAAATCTATTATGGCATCCATAGATAGTCCCAAGTCATGGGGGATGGCATGAAAATGCGGGTCCATGACATTCATGTGTTTACGAGATCTCGTTAGCTACTTTATTATGGTGATATGTGTTTAATCGGTATCCGGAACCGACTACTCTATTCGGAAGACGTTCTGTGATGTGTTCTATGGGATGTACCATTATTATGTCCTGATATGGAAACGACTATGCTATGATCTGTTTTCTGCTTATGATATGTTTGGATTTCGTTCACTAACCCCTTTACCTTAATGTTATTCATTGGGCTTTAGCTCATTGTGTGTATATATATGTATAGGTGAGCATTCTAGAGCTCGAGCCTGAAGACTTTTGTCTGGATCTGTGTCCTGTTGTCAGCTAACCATTGTGCCTCACGTGGAGGTTCCCGAAGTGTCTTGTGTTCAAGTTCTGTTGGTTCTATGTATATGTATGACTTGTTTTAATTCTGTTGGCTGGACTTAAGATACTGTAATGTGTGTGGGTATAATGTATGAATGACTTTGATTTATGTATATAAAGTTTTTAAATATTTCGTTTCATATAAGTCAACACAGCTCATTGGACAATTATATTTATGTATTTGCTTCTGCTAGCCCCTTAATCTTGTTAATCTATTCAGAGGCCTTCGGTAGTCCAAGGATTACTGGCCGGTTACGATGCTAAACCTATAGAGGCGGGTTCGGATCGTGACACCGAGACACTTTGGTGATGACAAATAAATGGCCTTTGGCACGATTCTCGGATTTCTTAAATTTTTCAAAAATATTTAGGTGGCGACTCTGTAATCTGGCAATACAGTGCATTTTTGGCATTTTGATTCAAAATCGATTTTCCAAAAGAATTGCCGGATCTGGACTCATTTGTGCCTCTCTATTTCACATTGCACTTGTGAAATCAAATTCAGAACCATGGGAGTCCGAACTGTAGGGCTATCGTATCCGAACGGAGCAAGAAAAACAAGCTACACCACTCCCATCACCTCTTATACTTTACACTCTCATTCACTCATATTCTTGAGCTCAAACGTGGAGAGAGAGAGAGAGAGAGAGAGAGAGAGAGAAGGAAAGAATTGAGATCAAGAGCTTGAAATGAGTGAATTACTAGGAGTTATTGAAAAATAGAAGTGAAGTTGGAGATTTAAGCTTTTACACTCGTGAACCCAAGATTCTTAGGTAAGAATTCAACCTTTTAACTTTGACATTGAGTCACTTAGCATGTGAATCCAAAGAATTGAGTTGTGTAATGCAAGAATCAAACTTAGATAGATGAATATAGGGGTGTATCATGCATGCATGCATATATCATAGCATTTTGAATTTGATTCCTATAGACACCCCATTTTTGACCGACCTTGAGACTCAGACGTCACCAGTTGAGCACTCGGTGATATTGCATATTGTGCTTGCTCAGAAGTTCCAGAGTCTCGACTGCGAGCCTTGCCTCCAGACTTCCGGACTCTTTCATGCTTTACCTCGGTTTGTGAACCAGGTTCAGTTTTCTCTGTTTTCTCTTCGCGAAGGGAGGGAGAGGTCTCGTAGATCATCTCTCAGTGGCCGCAGGCTATGTTTTGTGGTCGTAGGCCATTTTGCCCGTTTGGAGTCCGGTTTCTGGTTTTTCGGAGCCGTTGGCCGTGTGCCTCGGTTCGGGACCGCTTAACTACCTCCGTTTGCCACGGTTTTTGGCATACATATTATTTACTCCCTTCTGAGGGACACTGAGGTCTGAGAGACCCACTTCGTGGTCGAATGCCACTTTCGGTGCTTAACAGGCAGTTTTCGGGGCCCCGAACTGCGCGTTCTGGCCCCCGAACATTCGTTTTGCATCAGTTTTCGTTCATTTTTGGCAGGTACCTCTGTTTCATCACCAGGAAGGCCGTAGAAGGGTGGGAGGCCAGCAATTGTTTCAGCAACCAGTTATATTCCTCCGGCGCCCTCCGACGCCCGTTTTTCTCACTTCTAAGCCAATGTTGACCACCCTTGGACCATTTTCTTGAACTTCTAATCACATATTTGTGTTGTATACACATAGGAGGACACCAAAAGTTGGTGGCTGGCCAGTAATTCCACCTGAACCTTTTGAACCCTTCTTAAAAAATGGCCTATTCTCTCTCATGTTTTACAGTTGACAATTTTGAACCACAGGGTTGTGTTGAGGGCACCTGGGAGGACACCAATTTGTGGTGGCCGGCCATTAATTCACCTTGGCCCTTTTGACCCTTGGCCGGCCGGCCATGGGGGTGGCCGGCCGGCCACCTGCAGCTCCAAAAACTGGCCGGCCTTGTTCCTCAGGGTGTGTATATTCCAGCTGTATACTTTTTTCCTCCCAAAAATCTGTATCCGGGGGGGGGCAACTTTTGGGGGGAAACTTGATCCATTTTCCCCCCACTTTTTCCCTCCTTTTCTCCCCCTCTTTGGTCTATATAACTGGCCTCCAGCATTGGTCCAAGGGTTGGAGAAAGTTTGCCTTAAGCCTTGTATACGCTTCTCCCTCCATCTCTCTCTTTCAAGCTCAAACAACCAAGTTCTACCCCTTTTTCTTCATCACCACCTAGCACTACACTACCACTTCCATTTCCAGAAGCTTGGGGAGCTTTCCAGCAGCTAGGAGGCATCACTTCTCAAGCCAAGAAGCAACCAAGGATTGGTCTTCAAGGGTAAGTGTCAATTCCCTCTTTTTGAGCTTAATTTTGTAACATTTTTCTAGATATTTTGCTTGCTGTTTTGAGCTCCGACCAAAACTAAAAGTATCCTTTATTTGAGATCTATTTCATGATTCATTAAGGTAATTTTGTCATTTGAGATCCCCATCTTGCACTTCCTTCTTTATCTCTCCTTTAGGTCCTAATCTTGCATGTTATTTTTGGCCTATGTGTGATCTGTTTTGGAGCATGATGTAAACTGTAGATAGGCTTATTTTGAGCCCTTATTCAACATTGAAGAAGGGCTCATCACTTTTTGGGACCTCCATGTGCCACTTGTCATTATACCCCTCTTTGGTCCCCATTTTTGCCTGATTTATTAGCCTATTGTTCTTCTGTTTTTGGACCTTGGTCCGAACTGAAAGTGGCCATATTTTGACCCCCTTGTCATGTTTCATTAAGGGTCTTTGGCTGTTTGATGAATTTTTTGTATACTTCGTGTTTTGACCTCTTTTGGGCCCTACCTTGCATGGCATTTTGAGCATACTTGTATATTGTTTTGGGGGTTTCCATAAAATGTAAGTAGTCATATTTTTGGTCCCTATTCAGTGTTGTAGAAGAGTCGTTTTCTGTTTGGGCTTTTCATCTACCACTTGCTTCATTGCCTCCCTTGCGGAGCCATTTTTGTATGATAATTTAGTCCCACTTGTGCTTACTGTTTGGCCATGCTTTGAACTGTAAAAATGCTTATTTTGGGGCTGCCTTGCTTCTGTATTTTCATTCCATGTACCAATTATGCATGCTTTGTATAGCTGTAAGCCATTTCATGTACCTAGTTTTGCATTTCGGGAGAAATTCCATGCATCGGGTGTCATTTCGCCTTGTTTCGGGGCTGTTTTTCCCCTCATTTTGCTACTGATCTTTACATGTTTGCATATCATATTCCATGTCTTTGCCATGTCTCATTAGAGTGGCATTTCGGTGCCTGAGGGTCGGTCCTCGGTTTACGTGCACGCATGCACGCATTTCGAGTTGTCTTGTTTTCATCTGATGGCCTCTTATGTGAGTGTGGCTGAGGTCCACTTGTGTTAGTGTAAGTCCATTTGTGCATTGTGTATACCATTTTATTTCATATCATTGCGTATGCTAGGTTGTATGATTAGCGCATTGTGTATGCCATGTTACCTCGTGCATTGTGTATGCCATTTCATAGCATTGTGTATGGTAGGTTGTATCTTAGTTGCATTTCATGCATATCATGCATATTGCATCGTGCTTGGGATAGGGGTTAGCCCGAGCACAGGAAACGAGGTACGTTTCGTACTCCGAGTGACGGAATGTGTCTCAATTCCCCAGTCACCAACACTCCGGATTATCCATGATGGAATTAGGTTTTGGTTGGGTTTTCATGTGCATTCATTCTATATTGAGTTGCACATTTCAACTCCTCGGCCACCATGCATCGAGATGCGTGATTGGTGGCACGAGGATCGAGGCATGCATACATTTGTGAAAATACATTGCTATGCCCCTTTCCTGCTCTCTGTTGCAGCAAGTCAAGAATTAGCAACCTTCCGGAGCTTGGCGCGCTTTCCAAGAAAAATTACAAAACAGAGGCTAATCGGGGCATCCCAATGGATTTCCGCGCAAGGCAGCCTAGACATACATCATTTATCAGAGTCAAGGCAGTCCCTGGTTTGCATGCCAGTTTATAGCTTTTCTTAGTTAATTTGTAAATTAATTAGGAATTTGTTTATATTCGGACTGTATTATTTGGACTATATTATTTGGGACTGTATATTATTTTATTCGGACCCTCTGCGCGAGGGCACAACTGTAATAAGTGTGCGTGCGTGTGATGTATGTCTTCCAACCCCACGCCTTTCTTCCCTTTTATTTACCTGCTTATGATGGTTAGATTAGGGCATGTTTAAATTAGCATACAGTATGACAGCATGTTTGCATCATTCATCTGTTTTGCATGCACCGGGCTCGGCGCATCATACTAACTGCATTTGTATTTCAATTTCCAAGTTGAGTACTTGTTAGCTATTGCATCTCATATGCCATGTTTAGAATATCCGAGCCTGCTATAGTTGCATTTCTTGCATGTGTTGCATTAGGCACTTCTGTATAATTAGGATCATGCATAGATTTCTAATTAGCTTCTTTTTTGGCTTGGAGTACTCGGTGAGTTTTATGCTTTAGCATCCTTGCATGCGTGTGAGTGACTGCCATGATAGCATGCTTACCATGAGGCTATTTGCTTATGTGATATAACTGCCTTGAATGCCTGTGGGTGAAGGTTGGGTTGTTTAGATTGGAATAAATCATCAACTGTTTGTTTTAAGCCCACTAGATAGTGGCAAAACCATGTTTTCTAAGCCCACCTGAGGGTGGCAAATCCACATCTTAGCCTACTTGTGAGTAGTACCATCAAACCATTTTCAAAAAAAACAAACGTGAAATGTTTTGTTCCAATTCAGGCGATCCAGTCTATACTTGTATGCTGTGCGCATCACATAGTAATCTAGGCTAATAACCGGAACAAGAACACATAATGTTTTCAAAAATAGATATCATGGCTAGTAGAGGCCGATCTTTGATCGGCCGAGCGGGGGTGCTCACGAAGTGACCTTCCCGAATCGTACCCAAGTTCCCGAGCCGAGGCAACTGTGGTGATGACGGACACGTGGCCTTAGGCAAACGAGTCAGGGTTTCCTAAATTTTCCAAAATAAAACATTTAGGTGGCGACTCTGTATCTGGCAAAGCAGTCCATGTTTGGCACTTCTTTCAAAATCTGTTTTCTCAAAACGATTTGCCGGATTTGGACTCTTTGGTTCAGATTTAGAACAGTGACAATTTTAGAGTCCTGAGCTGTAGTGACCCCAATATCGAACAGAACGGGAGCTCGTTCCTCCCGGGGCGTTCGGGGGACATCTACAGTTTCTGGCGACTCTGCTGGGGATCTAGAGAACTTGACTCGAACTCATGATATCTGTTTTTTACTACACTTATGTATTTCTTTGCATTGCATGTGCATTGGTGCGCCTAGGACACCGTGTTTGCCATCTGCTATTCCTGAACGGTTTGCCGGAGGCTTGTCTTGTCAAGGCATGACCATAAGGCTAACCGGTTGTGGGCTCTGCCAGTATGGGAACACAAACCCCGGTTTTACCGGGGCACCATTTTTGACCATTCAACCTAGTGCATATTCGGAATCCATAGTGACCATTCCAAACTAGGACAGGTTGCTTACCCGTTTATAGGTTGTTTGAAACCGCTGAGTGCGTAGTGAAACCCTAGCTCCTGACAAAATAGGACAGGGAAACCCTACCCCAACATAGGGGTGTTTTGGCTCTCAATTATCTGTTATGTACTTTTAGAGTGCGTCTCTACAGGAATGCATGTATCAGTTTGCAAGTTTGGGCATCAGGCCTGCGGGCACCAGTTCAGTACTTTGGGATTCAGTTCACCTGAGGGTATCAGTTTACGGGCAGAATTTCGGGCAGAATTCTGTAGAGCACACTCATTCAACTAGGCTCATATCTGTTCAGGTGAAATCAGGCTGAGATGCTACATGTTTTCTCTTTTGCTAGACAATCTTGGAACCATAGCTTCAGAAGGCTTCGATATCCCCCGGGTACATTGGACTAGTGCTAATAGACTTTGTTAGGTCAGAAATTCAATTCAAGGGCAACCAGTGTTCTTTCGCTGAGGCAAGGTAAAGAAAAGCCGGTCAAGGCTCATCGGTTCATCTAATCCGTCAGTCGCCAGTCACATCACCTTTGTTCAGACTCAGCAGACCGTGATGGCACAAGGTTCGGAAGAATTTGCGGCCGTGATAGCAGCGCTAAATCAGGGAACTGCCATGCAGGCTGAGACCAGTATTGAAACGCAGCGCCCATTTGGGGCATCTGCCTCACATCCAGCTTTGGGACCCTAGCCGAACTTTGACCCAATTTCGCCAGTTGAAGATTTGCAGTGTCTGAATCCTCGAGAAGGGTTGGCTCAAGCTCAGGTGCTCAGACCCCTGATGCAGCCTAATGAGAGAACTCAACCCTTTCATGTTGATGAGTTCAATATGACTGCAGTGAAAATTGCAAACCTTGAGAAGCAATTCAAAAAGGCACAGGGCCTTAACTCCATTCCCGACATTGAGGATGGGCACACCGAGGCTGCCATCCGGCTCCCAAACAGATTCAAAATGCCATATATCGACCGTTTCGACGGGTCTGGAGATCCAATGGTACATATCTGACTTTTCTTAGATGTCCTGAAGCCGATGGGTCTGACTAAGCCACAGAAACTCTCTCTGTATGGAAGAACCCTGTCAGGTGTAGCAGCCACTTGGTATGCCAAATTGGAGGATACAGTGAAGCAAAACTGGGAAGAACTGGCTGAGGCCTTTGTCGATCAGTATTCCTACAATACCCAAGTTGAAATGACCATCCAAGAGCTTGAAGCAACTCGCCAGAACCCAACAGAGCCTTTTGTGGAATTTGTTGCAAGGTGGAGAGCAAAGGCAGCACAAATGACAAATCGTTGCCCTTTTGAGAGGGATCAAGTGCAGATGATGGTACGAAACCTCGAGCATGATATGTTGCAAAAGTTGATAGTCGCTTCACTATTCACTTTCAAAAGTTTGCATGAACTGGGGGTTCAAGTCGAGAATGCGTTCAACAGCGGGATCATTCCCAGGACAAGGGAACTGACAAGGAGGGTGATTTCAGGGAGTACCAACGCTGGTAGTAGCGCTATTCCCAAACCCACCAAAATCAATACAGTCGCCACAACCGACCCTTTTGCCAAACCAAGCCTACAAACAGCTGGCCCAGCCCGAGCTCAGGGCAGAACTTTCACCCCCTCTATATGAACCTGACTAGTGCACTAAAAGCCTTGATGGAAAGAGGGCATCTCAAGCCCCTCGATCCTCGACCTCTTCCTGACCCACTCCCAGCCAGACATAACCCCTCCAAGTACTGTATATACCATCAGCAGTGCGGTCATGGCACCGACCGTTGCTACCGCCTTCGTCATGAGATCCAAAATCTCATCGACAATCAGACAATAGCTCCACCTTCAAACCCCAATGACCAAACATCTCCTGCCTACCTCAATCTCATCCACATACTGCCATCCACCTATGACCCCAGCATATACATCACCTCGGCCCATCTACCCAAGCCTGAGGTGTTTATCCCAAAAAGCATGGACTTATGCATGACGGGTGCACCTGAACCTCAACCATCTCAAACCCGTGAACCCACTACTTCTGAGTTGATGGGAATGATTAAAGATCTTCAAAGAACCGTGACAGATCTGGCCTCCGGGACATTGGCTCCATCATCGACCATACCACATACCGGGAACTTCATGTCAAAAGGCTCCCCGATGTTGGGACGAGCTGCATTTGAGGAAGGCCAATCCCTTGGCAAAGTGGAGGCGAGTGGAAGGAACAAGATAGGGGCGGACATGGATCCCAATGAACATCTTCTGTTGGCTGTTGAGGCTTTGAAAGCCGAGGGACTGAACAAAGAGCAAGTCCTCGCAGTTGTTGCAAAAGCTGTGATGACACTTTTGCTACTCAGGTTGGGGGCAGTCCGAATCAAAGGGAACATTGGGAGAAGGGCTGTCATACCAGAGATGATCCTGTTATCTCTATTCCTCCACTCGGAAGAGATCGACAAACCAGGCCAGCACCTGCCAATCCCTTTGCTGGTGCGCCTAGTAAAAATCCACAAGCCTTGAAGTACCAACCCCGAGGTCGGAGGGTCTTCCATGCCCTCTATATGCCTTTGTCCAAAGCTCTCCAAATCCTTGTTGGACAAGGCCATCTCAAACCCCTTGAGCCTCGGCCTCTCCCGAACCCTCTTCCGGCTACACATGATACTACCCAGTACTGCGCGTACTATCAACAAACTAGCCATACTACCGACGACTGCTTCCGTCTACAGGATCTATTTGACAATGGGGTCATCCTCCCGCCGAGCTTAACGAAGTCTATCGGCACTAGATCGGTGAATTTGGGGGGATAATGTTATGTGATCTAGGGATGAACCATCTGCGGACGGCGTTCAGTTTATTTCAGATATGGTGTATGACACGCACTGTTTTGAGCATTTGTGAATGCTGGTTTTTGTACATTCTGACTTAGGTATTGGGTCAGTCTTGTTGTTTTGTTTTTGAGTCTGTCTTTTGTTTTGAGTCAGTCTCTTTTGTTTTGGGTTTGTCTTGTTGTATCTAGTCAGTCCTGTTGTATAGGAGTCGGGTGATCCCGGGGGCGTTACCTCGGATATCACTATTTTGTTTTATGTCTGTCTTTTCGCTTCCTTTTGAGTCTGTTTTTGCCGAGGAGCCAGTAACACCAGAAGATTTGAATGAAACAGCAGTGGTTTTTCATGCTTTTGTGCTTACTTCTGCCGTGTGCCAGTTGTACCAGAAATTCCAAATGAGATAGCAGTATCTGACTAGAAGCTGTGTCTTTTCTGTGCCTTGAAATTCATTGCATCGACCTAAGTTTTCCAAAACTTTTTGAACACTGCGGTGAAAACGAAGAGGAAGAAATTCCTCGGGTTTTGCAAAATTTTGATCAATTGAGAGAAAGAGAGGTGTGCTAAGTCCCTTAATGAATGAAATCATGCTTGTTAGCGTGAGTACTAAGAAGGACCCTGGCTTGATCCAGACTAGTTTCACACTATCTTCAGAGCGAGCGATTTGTCGCTTTCTTAAAAATTTTCAAAAACAAAATGTTTTACGCGGTACTGCGAAGACCTGTGTGGAATCGCTCTTGAGATTGTGTAGCCTAGGATCGCTCTCAGCCTCGAGACTCAACCCCTTCGCTTCCAAACCTTGAACTTGAATTCAGAAGGTTCAACGGTCAACTACGATGTGAGGCTTGTGTGGCCGGATTTGAAGCAGCCCTCGAACAAGAGGCCAGGAAAGTCAGATAAAAAAGATCAGAAGAAGCTTGCAAAGCTAGAACAGAAGTACCCCTCGAACTAGGGGCAAAGATATCAGATATGCTCGAAGAGCTAAAGATGAGTCCTTGCAAATCAACAGCCACTCTCCTGGATACGGATGGCTTCGAAACCCTATAACCATTTGGCATGGACCAAGCTACACTTTTACCCTTGAGGGGCTCACTGGGCCGAAAACCCGGAAGGGCGACCCAGGCAAAAGTTAGAGCAAGAAAAAGAAGAAAAAGAAAAAAAAAAAAAAAAAAGAAAAGAAAAAAAAAAAGAAGAAAGAAAAAATGCAAAAAAAAAAAGAGAAAAGAAAAGAATATCAAAAAAAAAAAAAGAATTGAAAATTGAAAATTGAAAATTGAAAATTGAAAATTGAAAATTGAAAAGAAAAGAAGAACAAAGCTCACAAGGTTGAAAACCTGCAACGAACGCCTTGGCAAAAGTTAGAGCCTAAAAAGGAGAGGTTAAATACCTGAGTGTACCTTAATCCCGAACTACGTAAGGCTTGATTCCCATCTTTGGGATACGTAGGCAACTTCATTCTGAAGTCCAGCCATAAACACTTCAAAATCGACTGTGTCCATGCGATGGTTCTGGTCATCTTTGTCTTCTTTGTATCTGAGAGTCTGGTTGTGTTCGTCGCTTTGAGGACTGACTACAATGCGCTGCGGTGCTATCCAAACAAGGGGCAACTTTCCGTTGCCATTCAAAACGCCGCAGTGTCATTTCAAACAAGGGGCAACTTTCCGTTGCCATGCAGTGTCCTTCAGACAAGGGGCAATTTTCCATTGCCATGGATCCGAGGTTGCGCATCTCAAGAGTAGGTTCCATGCTCGTTGAGCAGTGGTCGTTTGCAAAAATAGTTTTTGAGAATTTTTTTTACTGAGATTGACTAATCTTCTCGAAAAATATTCCATTTTCAAAACTGGACCATTTCTTGGATCCAAAAGAGGAGAATTTTCAGTGCTCATGGCCTGACTTGCATGATTTTAATCAGAAAATTGAACAAGCATGTTAATCTAACTCTCATTTTGGTCAAAAAAATTTTAGGAGAAAACTAAAACAAAAAATGGTCAAAATGATGAACTAGGGGCACAGTTGAGTCAGGCTTCCTGTCTTTCCCATTGTCAACATACTTGCCAAGAAGGGCACTCTACTTGTCGGAAAGGGCACTGTACTCTCCAGAAAAGGGCACAACAAAGGGCTGAAAGCTCTCTCACCCTCCAAGCAACGAGGTATCAAGCCACGTGCGAAGCACGAACTGGAATGGGGCAAGATATTCCACTTCCTCATATGGACATATTTGATCACCTCCAAACTCCCCGGCAGAGCATCGTCAACTGAGGTCAGCTGCAGATTTGCTACACACCCAGTTGTAGCACAAGAATCTAGCAGCATGCTAGGGGGAAGAGCCCGCAACTTCCTATTTATCCATCAACCACCCAAGGGAGGGATGAAAAATGAGAGATTGAAGAATATAGAGATGTGCGATGAGAGAAAAAGTGAGAAAAGGGCTTTTTTTTTTCAAAAAAAAAAAAAAAAAAAAAACAGGGCTCGAGGGCCGAGTGATGTGAGAACCACAAATGAGAAAGGGTGAGAAACACTACCTGATGAAACAGGCTCCCTATGCACATCTGTGTGTCGTGTCTTTTGTTTTGTTTTATCTCGATTCTTGTTTTGAGTCGTTTCGAGTGTTACTCGATGTGTCTAGGTTGTGTGCCCTCTATTTTCCTTGTTGAGTCGTTTTGCTATGTTCAGTCGTAGGCTCAATACCTGGTCGAAAACTCATCTCTCGATTCCAAAAAAAAAATAATAAATAAAATCGTTTTGTACTCCGAGTGCCGTGTCGTTCTCCACATCTGTGCAAAACGAGATTTGTTCTTTTGAAAACTACAGGGTTTAACCCAGGTCATGTGAGAACAGTGAAATCAGGGCCTATCTGAAGCTATATAGGTTCTGGACTGCAAAGCAAAAGAAAAGAGGGAAAATCGAAGCACCTGAGTGTATTTCACCTTCAGCGGATTCCGTGATTGTACTCCGGATGTACCTCCTCAGGCCTTGTCACTACTCCGAGGTATGAGTGTATCTCGACCCCAAGCTTAAGCCTGGTTCAAGTCAGAATGGCAATTAAAGCAGCAACAGATGTTATCTCTCTAATATGAACAGGGTGTGCCCGTTTTTGCGCTGAATGTGTTGCAAACCCCTCTGAAAGGTAAATCGGAGGTCGCGTTTTTATCTGTTCTCGTAAAGGCTTGTTTTCCCTTATTCGGCATTTTGTTTCAAATATGCGTTGTCACGCACATTCCACTTGCATTGTTATGCATCATTCCACCCGCATTGTTATGCACTTCTCATGCTTGCATTGTGATGCACGTTCCAATTGCATTGTTATGCACCCACTTCACTAGCATTGTTATACTCATTCATTGTATTGATTATGCACATCTATCTCGCAGTGTTATGCTCATTACTTGTATTTTTATGCACCAATTCACTTGCAATTATCATCCTTTCTCCTCGCGCGTGCGACGGGTTAGACCCTCTTTGGTTAAAAGTGTTCGGAATACGTTCCAATGCTCACACCATTCTGAAACGCCGGGATACGTCCCTATGTTTCTCCCTCTTCGGTTAAAAGCGTTCGGAATACGTTCCAATGCTCACACCATTCTGAAACACCGGGATACGTCCCTATGTTTCTCCCTCTTCGGTTAAAAGCGTTCGGAATACATTCCAATGCTTACACCATTTTGAAACACCGGGATACGTCCCTATGTTTCTCCCGCTTCGGTTAAAAGTGTTCGGAATACGTTCCAATGCTTACACCATTCTGAAACACCGGGATACGTCCCTATGTTTCTCCCGCTTCGGTTAAAAGTGTTCGGAATACGTTCCAATGCTCACACCATTCTGAAACGCCGGGATACGTCCCTATGTTTCACATCCCTTGCGGAACGCCGGGATACGTCCCTATGTTTAACATTCCTTGCGGAACACCGGGATACGTCCCTATGCTTCTCATTCCTTGCGAAACACCGGGATACGTCCCTATGTTTCACATTCCTTGCGGAACACCGGGATACGTCCCTATGTTTCTCCTTCTTTTCTAACCCCCGGGATACGTCCCTAACCCCCGGGATACGTCCCTAACCCCCGGGATACGTCCCTAAAATCTTGGGATACGTCCCTAAAATCTTGGGATACGTCCCTAAACCTTGGGATACGTCCCTAAACACCAAGATACGTCCCTAAACACCGGGATACGTCCCCATGTTTCTTTGCATGATCATAAGTTATGCTCGGCTTCTTGCATTATCATTTGCATTTTGCCCCTGCCTGCGGGCACATCTGTGTTATTTTGTATGTTTGTCTAAGTCTTCGGCCTTGTCAAAAATAGGTCGTCTCTGGGCTTTGACATTCACTCCCGTCACTTATGACTTCCAAGTTCTGTCAAAGAGGGGCAACTGTAGACACCCCATTTTTGACCGACCTTGAGACTTAGACGTCACCAGTTGAGCACTCGGTGATATTGCATATTGTGCTTGCTCAGAAAGTTCTAGAGTCTCGGCTGCGAGCCTTGCCTCCAGACTTCCGAACTCTTTCATGCTTTGCCTCGGTTTGCGAACCAGGCTCAGTTTTCTCTGTTTTTTCTTCGCGAAGGGAGGGAGAGGTCTCATAGATCATCTCTCAGTGGCCGCAGGCTACGTTTTGTGGTCGTAGGCCATTTTGCCCGTTTGGAGTCCGGTTTCTGGTTTTTCGGAGCCGTTAGCCGTGTGCCTCGGTTCGGGACCGCTTAACCACCTCCGTTTGCCACGGTTTTTGGCATACATCTTATTTACTCCCTTTTGAGGGACACTGAGGTCTGAGAGACCCACTTCGTGGTCGAATGCCACTTTCGGTGCTTAACAGGCAGTTTTCGGGGCCCGAACTGCGCGTTCTGGCCCCCGAACATTCGTTTTGCATCGGTTTTCGTTTATTTTTGGCAGGTACCTCTGTTTCATCACCAGGAAGGCCGTAGAAGGGTGGGAGGCCAGCAATTGTTTCAGCAACCAGTTATATTCCTCCGGCGCCCTCTGACGCCCGTTTTTCTTACTTCCAAGCCAATGTTGACCACCCTTGGACCATTTTCTTGAACTTCTAACCACATATTTGTGTTGTACACACATGGGAGGACACCAAAAGTTGGTGGCCGGCCAGTAATTCCACCTGACCCTTTTGAACCCTTCTTAAAAAATGGCCTATTCTCTCTCATGTTTTACAGTTGACAATTTTGAACCACAGGGTTGTGTTGAGGGCACCTGGGAGGACACCAATTTGTGGTGGCAGGCCATTAATTCACCTTGGCCCTTTTGACCCTTGGCCGGCCGGCCACCTGCAGCTCCAAAAACTGGCCGGCCTTGTTCCTCAGGGTGTGTATATTCCAACTGTATACTTTTTTCCTCCCAAAAATCTGTATCCGGGGGGGACAACTTTTGGGGGGAAACTTGATCCATTTTCCCCCCACTTTTTCCCTCCTTTTCTCCCCCTCTTTGGTCTATATAACTGGCCTCCAGCATTGGTCCAAGGGTTGGAGAAAGTTTGCCTTAAGCCTTGTATACGCTTCTCCCTCCATCTCTCTCTTTCAAGCTCAAACAACCAAGTTCTACCCCTTTTTCTTCATCACCACCTAGCACTACACTACCACTTCCATTTCCAGAAGCTTGGGGAGCTTTCCAGCAGCTAGGAGGCATCACTTCTCAAGCCAAGAAGCAACCAAGGATTGGTCTTCAAGGGTAAGTGTCAATTCCCTCTTTTTAAGCTTAATTTTGTAACATTTTTCTAGATATTTTGCTTGCTGTTTTGAGCTCCGACCAAAACTAAAAGTATCCTTTATTTGAGATCTATTTCATGATTCATTAAGGGAATTTTGTCATTTGAGATCCCCATCTTGCACTTCCTTCTTTATCTCTCCTTTAGGTCCTAATCTTGCATGTTATTTTTGGCCTATGTGTGATCTGTTTTGGAGCATGATGTAAACTGTAGATAGGTTTATTTTGAGCCCTTCTTCAACATTGAAGAAGGGCTCATCACTTTTTGGGACCTCCATGTACCACTTGTCATTATACCCCTCTTTGGTCCCCATTTTTGCATGATTTATTAGCCTATTGTTCTTCTGTTTTTGGACCTTGGTCCGAACTTAAAGTAGCCATATTTTGACCCCCTTGTCATGTTTCATTAAGGGTCTTTGGCTGTTTGATGAATTTTTTGTATACTTCGTGTTTTGACCTCTTTTGGGCCCTACCTTGCATGGCATTTTGAGCATACTTGTATATTGTTTTGGGGGTTTCCATAAACTGTAAGTAGTCATATTTTTGGTCCCTCTTCAGTGTTGTAGAAGAGTCTTTTTCTGTTTGGGCTTTGCATCTACCACTTGCTTCATTGCCTCCCTTGCGGAGCCATTTTTGTATGATAATTTAGTCCCACTTGTGCTTACTGTTTGGCCATGATTTGAACTGTAAAAATTCTTATTTTGGGGCTGTCTTGCTTCTGTCTTTTCATTCCATGTACCAATTATGCATGCTTTGTATAGCTGTAAGCCATTTCATGTACCTAGTTTTGCATTTCGGGAGAAATTCCATGCATCGGGTGTCATTTCGCCTTGTTTCGGGGCTGTTTTGCCCCTCATTTTGCTACTGATCTTTGCATGTTTGCATATCATATTCCATGTCTTTGCCATGTCTCATTAGAGTGGCATTTCGGTGCCTGAGGGTCCGTCCCCGGTTTGCGTGCACGCGTGCACGCATTTCGAGTGGTCTTGTTTTCATCTGATGGCCTCTTATGTGAGTGTGGCTGAGGTCCACTTGTGTTAGTGTAAGTCCATTTGTGCATTATGTATGCCATTTTATTTCATAACATTGCGTATGCTAGGTTGTATGATTAACACATTGTGTATGCCATGTTACCTCGTGCATTTGTATGCCATTTCATAGCATTGTGTATGCTAGGTTGTATCTTAGTTGCATTTCATGCATATCATGCATATTGCATCGTGCTTGTGATAGGGGTTAGCCCGAGCACGGGAAACGAGGTACGTTTCGTACTCCGAGTGACGGAACGTGTCTCAATTCCCCAGTCACCAACACTCCGGATTATCCATGATGGAGTTAGGTTTTAGTTGAGTTTTCATGTGCATTCATTCTATATTGAGTTGCACATTTCGACTCCTCGGCCATCATGCATCGAGATGCGTGATTGGTGGCACGAGGATCGAGGCATGCATACATTTGTGAAAATACATTGCTATGCCCCTTTCCTGCTCTCTGTTGCAGCAAATCAAGAATTAGCAACCTTCCGGAGCTTGGCGCGCTTTCCAAGAAAAATTACAAAACAGAGGCTAATCGGGGCATCCCAATGGATTTCCGCGCAAGGCAGCCCAGACATGCATCATTCATTAGAGTCAAGGCAGTCCCTGGCTTGCATGCCAGTTTATAGCTTTTCTTAGTTAATTTGTAAATTAATTAGGAATTTGTTTATATTCGGACTGTATTATTTGGACTATATTATTTGGGACTGTATATTATTTTATTCGGACCCTCTGCGCGAGGGCACAACTGTAATAAGTGTGCGTGCGTGTGATGTATGTCTTCCAACCCCACGTCTTTCTTCCCTTTTATTTACCTGCTTATGATGGTTAGATTAAGGCATGTTTAAATTAGCATACAGTATGACAGCATGTTTGCATCATTCATCTATTTTGCATGCACCGGGCTCGGCGCATCATACTAACTGCATTTGTATTTCAATTTCCAAGTTGAGTACTTGTTAGCTGTTGCATCTCATATGCCATGTTTAGAATAGCCGAGCCTGCTATAGTTGCATTTCTTGCATGTGTTGCATTAGGCACTTCTGTATAATTAGGATCATGCATAGATTTCTAATTAGCTTCTTTTTTGGCTTGGAGTACTCGGTGAGTTTTATGCTTTAGCATCCTTGCATGCGTGTGAGTGACTGCCATGATAGCATGCTTACCATGAGGCTATTTGCTTATGTGATATAACTGCCTTGAATGCCTGTGGATGAAGGTTGGATTGTTTAGATTGGAATAAATCATCAACTGTTTGTTTTAAGCCCACTAGATAGTGGCAAAACCATGTTTTCTAAGCCCACCTGAGGGTGGCAAATCTACGTCTTAGCCTACTTGCGAGTAGCACCATCAAACCATTTTCAAAAAAAACAAACATGAAATGTTTTGTTCCAATTCAGGCGACGCAGTCTATACTTGTATGTTGTGCGCATCACATAGTAATCTAGGCTAATAACCGGAATAAGAACACATAATGTTTTCAAAAATAGATATCATGGTTAGTAGAGGCCGATCTTTGATCGGGCGAGCGGGGGTGCTCACGAAGTGACCTTCCCCAATCGTACCCAAGTTCCCGAGCCGAGGCAACTTTGGTGATGACGGACACGTGGCCTTAGGCAAACGAGTCAGGGTTTCCTAAATTTCCCAAAATAAAACATTTAGGTGGCGACTCTGTATCTGGCAAAGCAGTCCATGTTTGGCACTTCTTTCAAAATCTGTTTTCTCAAAACGATTTGCCGGATTTGAACTCTTTGGTTTAGATTTAGAACCGTGACAATTTTAGAGTCCTGAGCTGTAGTGACCCCAATATTGAACAGAACGGGAGCTCGTTCCTCCCGGGGCGTTCAGGGGACGTCTACAATTCCAAGAATTCCCATATGCATGTGGTTATCCCACCTTTGTTTGGAGAATTCATCTTGCGTTATATCATTTAATACCAATGGATCATGTCTTGGAAGCCTTGAAGCCAAACCATCTCATGCATGTTATGTTTTCAAAGATTTGAGTTTGTTTTGAGCAATTGATGTGCTTTTAGGCCTTGATTTCATGAAATGATATTCAATTCTCAATGATTTACACGTTTATTAGTGTTTTCTCAAGTTTTCGGCCCAAAAGACCATAATTTGTAACTTTGAATTTGAGTTTGGACTTGGAAGAGCAATCTAGAAATTCCAGATTCTATCTTTCCGCTCGAGCGACCACTCAGTGTTTTGCACCCCCGTTCGAGCGACAAAAAGTTGGCTTGAGCATAAATTGCACACTCTTAGAAGTTCACATGTTTTGTAAACTGCTTGAGCAACAATAGTTGCGCTTGAGCGAAGATCTCAGTCACACACTCGAGCAGCCGTCGAGCAGAGAAATCACACAATCAGTACTTTTGTAGAGTTTACAGATTGCTCGAGCAAAGGAATTTGCGCTCGAGCAACCACTCTCATTTTTGAACCTTCGCTCGAGCGAAGAAAGTTACGCTCAAGCGAGGACCCTGTTTTTAGCATGTTTGGCTAAGTGTTGAACAATATGTTTTGGCATCCTCATTGCATTCTAGGCATTCCTAGGCCAAGACTAAGACATAATAATGAGGATAAGACTTAGAAACACACTAAGAACAAAATGTGATAAGTTAAATGATATCCCGATGTGTGTTTCAAGGGCGTATCTGTCATGTTTGTGTAGGTCACGCGCCATAAGCCATTTGATTTGATTTGCCTGCTTTGTCTGTCAGCTCTGGAATAATCTGTGAGTAATAACTCTGTAAAATTATGTTTAACTTTAATTATTTTCGATGATATAAAATGATCGGCTTTTTGAATTGCTATTTTAAGAATCATGAATGAACGTCCATCTCTCTGAAATGTATTTGTGGCATCTTTAGTTCACATGGCCCTGGCCTTGGCCCCGGCCCGGGGGTAACAATACCGTGGCCAATGTGCACGTGGCCCTCGCCTAGGGGTAATATTATTGTGGCTCATATCCATGTAGCCCTTGCCCAGGAGTAACAATACCGAGGCCTATATTAACGTGGCTCTCGTCTGGAGGCAACAATACCATAGCTACTTGTGCACAAGATGTGGACCTATGTGGTCATCGATACTAACTATGCAAATTTGATACGACATGATAGCTAAATGGATGCACCACATATAACTGCTATGATTTCTGCTTAAGTATGCGAATCTGAAGTTGTTTCTGATTTGAAATCTGCTATGGGACATCATTTATTAAATTCTTTACTCTGTTATTATTCACTGGGCTTTGCTCACTCTATTTATATTGTGGATGTAGGTGACCAAACACATGACCAGACTCAAAGTTGATGACCTGGAGTTATGGTTTGTCAGCTACTCTTTTGTGTCTCCCGAGGAGGTTTCGGATTAAGTCAAGTATTGTGGCCATATTTTATGCTCATTTAAGACCTTGTTTTCTTTTGATACATGAACACGCTTTGGTTTATCTATATAATCGGCTAAGTTCCCTTTTTTCTTTATCTGTAATGAATGTGACGTAAGACTATTATACGTATGACGTCACGGTTTTGTATGTAAGTCTTCAAATTTATGTCTCATATATGTCTACACAGTTCAATGGAGTATGTATGTTTTTTTTATATATTTTGCTTCCGCAACCCCTTATTATGCCATGATCTGTTCAGAGGCCTTCGGTAATTAAATGATTACTGGCCAGTTAACAAGCTAAACTTATAGAGACGGGTTTGAATCGTGACAGTTGTAATGCTTTAGGTTTGAGTTTTTATAGTTATTTAGTGGGTACTCAAAGCACCACTTTATTTTCGGTCTTGATATAAGTGTGGTGGAATATTTTTCAAATTATTATGTGATACTAAGGATAATGCTTCCTAACGGATATATGGGACAGCTTATTCGCATATCTTTTTTTTCTCTTATACTAAAACAGAGTAGTAATAATCAAAAAATGAAAAAGGGAGGGATGCTAATATGCTTAAATCATTAAAAATAATAATTAAAATATACTTTAAAAATTTATGAAAACATAAAAATATATATTGATATTCTAATTGGTTAAACATTATTCTCCCATTAATAACAAATGACCCTTCGAAAATAGTAATCAATCAAACCCCATATATATATATATATATATATTAAAATAAGGAATTGTCACATTCTCACATTATTCTCTAATGAGTTTTGCTACATCTCTTATTTTATAATTTTTAATTACACCTCTAATGAGATGGCAAGTAATTATGAAAGGAGAGAGAGATTTTGAAAAAAGTTAAGATTCTATTTGGTAGAGATTTGTAAATTTAATTCCACCAAACGGTTTGAGTGTGGTGTTTGGTGAGAGCTTTGAAAAATTGATTTCATATCCACTGTTGAAAACACATCTACCCGATCATCCTTCCAAACGTCCCTTCGAACGTTCGGCCGGTTGACCAGAACATTGTTTGTATTTTTTTTTTTTTGAAACTTTTTATTTTTATATTTTAAATAAAAATTATTTTCAGATTTTTTTTAAATTTTTTATGAGCTTTGAATAGAATTTTGGATTGTGTGTTTGGTTATGAGTTGTAAGTTTTTTAATCAAATATCATATGTCATATCAAAAATTTCAAACTTAATTCAAAACTCACAACCAAACAAATTTTTTACACTCAAATTATAATTTCAAAACTCACAAACTCAAAATATAACTCTATTCTTAAATTATAATTCTAAAATTTTATCAAACACTATCTTAATTGATAGCCTTATTTGTCTTCTCATTATAGATGTAATTGGGAGGGATGACATGGAGGATAGAGCATTTATCTTCTCGGGTGTACTAATCAGATATTAAAAACAACAATGCTAGGTAGCTCAAAATTTTGTGACTCAAATGGCTCAAATCACTCAAAACGACGTCGTTTTGAGTGTAAATAAGTGTAAAACGACGTCGTTTTGACAGATTTGAGCCATTTAAGCCACAAAATTTTGAACTACCAAACGTTTTCCTATTAAAAATATACTACGTACATGAGCTATATACTAATTAAATTTCATGAGCTGATTTGGATGAAAAAATTCGAAGTTTTGAAAAAGAAAAAAATAATCATACTTAGGGTTGGTTTGGAATGTTTTAAATAAGTATACTTTTTGACTTTTTATGAAATATGATTTGGGTTTGAGTTGGGTTTGAAGTGATGTGACTTAAATAAAATGATATGACTTAAATAGGATAGTGACTTTTTAACTTTTTGACTTTTTTAGTACATGACAAGCAAGGCCTTAAAACAAACCAAAAAAAAAAATGACTTAAAATTAAAAGAATTCACTTAAAACATCCATTCTAAAAAATAAGTTATAGAAACAACAATTTTTATAAGCTATAGTAAAAAAGAAGTCATAAACAAAAAGTAAACTTTTTAATAATTTGAATTATTTATTTTATAAAATTAATTTAATAAATTTTTTATGTAAAAAATCAAATATATCGAACATTAATAATCACACGATCATATTATATTTGTTTTAAAATATAAACAAATTTAATTTTGAAAACAAACTATCGTGTTTTTTTTAAGACAAATATAATTTGAACATGTAATTTATCTCAGTCCCAATGTAATTAATCTTCCTCTCGAACTAAATTTGGATCATCGTATTAACAAGTTATTGTCTCACCGAGCAGCAAATCAGCCCGAGCAACTTCTCAAGCGAAATATTAGTAGCCATTTCGATCCATTATATCCTTCTAGATTTTCAAATGTCTTCTTAAATATTACGGTTAATTAAATTTTTTATATAAATAATTTTTTAATGATTTAGATGAAAACAACACCGAATAGCAAAACATTAACCACGGGAGTGGTGGCCTGATGGTAAGCTAATCCCTTTACTGAACAAGAAGTCTTGAGATTAATATTTGGAAGTGTGTCCATGGACGCACTGTACTCTTAGGCCATGTTTGTTTGGGTGGACATGAACTTGGAATTGGATTAATAGTCCAATAAAATTATTAATCCGATGTTTGTTTAAACAATTGAAGTACGGATTAATTATTTTAAACTTGACTATTAGTTAAGATCGGATACATAATCCAACGGATTCGTAGTCCTAGCACTATTAGTCATGGAAATGCTAATTCAGTCCCTCCAAACAAACATGGCCTTATCGCATAACAACTTGAGACGGTTGTTGTGACAAGATAATTGACATTCACTGGTGCTCCAGCAAAAGATTCTTTCCTATGAATTAAATTAAATTTAACAGACAACTGATTATTTTGAAATCAAGATATACAGAAGCCCTGATACCTCCAAAAACCTTTCTTTTTTACAAAATAAATAAATAAATAAATAAAAGCATAGCACCACCTTGGGTGGTATTCACCAAATCCTGTGGGACCGTGATCTGTTTATGATGAATTTCCAATTTCAAATAAAAATTTCTGACCAATTTGTAAGTTGTAAAATCACCGTCGGAGGGATGCCTGAAAACGACAAACTTCTGATTATTAGAAGACAAGAAACAGACGTCCAAAACGACGTGGTATTATCGGATATATATACACACGCCTTACACGTTACACGCTTAATAATAAGTCCTCCCTCCGTTCCAAAATAATGGTCCCTTTTGGGGAATTCAACTTTTTTTGGTAGTACAATTATTGCATTTGAAAAAAATTGATTTTCCAAAATTATCCTTTTGATAGTACATTTTTTGGAAATATCAATGCATAATTGTACTTTTTATGTTGTTTATTAATTTAAAAGAAGGGTAAAACAGGAAATTTATATTATTTTTGTACTTGATTTTTGAAGAGGGACTAATATTTTGGAACAATAAAAAATAGAATAAGGGACTAATATTTTGGGACGGAGGGAGTATTATTATTGTTATAAATTATAATACTTGGTCTATTGACATTGTCGTGTATAGGTTTAAATGACGAGGTGATTTTAAAATAAATTTATGTTGTGTTTTAATTTGATATTTAGGTCTCGTTTGGGAACAGGTTAATTTAGTAATTTTTTGGCTATTTGACTAAAAAAGTAGGTAAAAAAAATTTATATGTTTGGGATGAATTTTTGGCTAATTACGAAAAAATGTTCAAAAAGTAGAGAGAAAAGAGAATCTTTGACTTTTTTATATGAGTTGTTGGCTTTTTGGCTAAAAAGGTAATTTTTTGGCTTTTTGACTAAAAAGGTAAGTCCCCAAACGGGGCCTTAGAAGTCGTTTGGAATATTTTAAATAAGTGTATTTTTTGACTTTTTATGAAATATAGATTAAATATGAGTTGAGTTTGAAGTGATATGGTGGAAAGATGATAATGTGACTTAAATAAGATGATGTGACTTAAATAAAATAGTGACTTTTTAACTTTTTTAAGGGATAACAAACGAGGCTTAATTGAATAAAATTGTGAGATTTTGTATGTTTTATTAAAATTTTGGTGATAATTTCACAAATACAAAATGAGAAATAATATAAAATAATATTTTAAAATTACATAATTAAATAATTATTTATATATATATATATATATGTGCGCGCGCGCACCTTCTAAAGTGTATTATTAAATGCAGTTCACGTTCTAAGGCACAAAGCCCTAGATTCTCACTACTTCACGTTGGCCTCACGTGCTCTTCACGAGGTTTGCGAGACCTTTTTGATTTTTATAAATTAAAACCCATTTTTAAAAAACATTTGAAATAGTCCCTCTTTCATTCTCATCATTTTATTTTTATAGCCATACTTGTAAAGATAAAAAAACATATACATGTTTGTCCAACTCAAGTTGGACTTATACTGATTTTTTTTATTTGTTACAATTATGTGATTAAAAAGTGTCATTTGATCTTTAAATTTTCACTCTGAAAGTTTTCTTAAAAGAGTCTAAGAATACAGTTCTCAATTATTTAAAAAAAAAATTAAAATTTGACATTTTTTATCTTTGGTGTTAAATTTGGCATAAGTTTTGACATATTATTAAATTTTAATATTGATATCAAAAATACAATCTTGATTGGAAATATAAAATGATGATTGTGTCAAAAAATATGAGCAAAGAATTGAAGTAAAATTATGAAATTTAGATATTTTTATGATATAATGTAATTAGTATTTGATAATGCCAATATATAATTTATCCATAGTTTATGCGAAAAATAGTACTTGTTAAATTTATAGAGATCAATATAAAATTTAAATAATTATAAAAGCAATTGATCCAAATACAATAGGCTGTATTTATTATATTTTTATACTATATAATACTTATTATTTACTTGTCAACACAATATAACTCATATAAATCTTCAATACAGTATAAATAATTAGCTTAACACATTAAATGGTAAAAATAAGATAGGAAAGTTCATTCAAAATTAAATTGAGAAAAATGAAAGTGAAATATCGTTGAAACTAAAGGGACAATAATGTAATTTGACTCTACTCATACTTTTTGTGATGTGTGTTTTTTACAAGTATATATATCTATATATCTTTTGTGTTTTTGTCGAAATCGAGAATGGCTAGGATGGTGACGCGTGGCAGGGGTGGCACGTGGCTGATGTATGGATGAGATGTGTAAAACGTGTGTGTTTTCGGTGTTAGTTAGGGGTAGCAAATAGCAGTAGATAGGGCCATCCCAAAACGCGTGATATAGACAAAGCTGAGTCTGCGTGACTGCGTTTAGTGCGTGAAATTTTTTGATTCTTCCAAGACTCTCTCCCCCACACCACACCAACTACTTTCACGTGACTATTTCCCCGTGTTTTTTTCAAAAAATAATTATTTATAAGGAGATCCCTTCAATAATTATTGAGAATTATTTCTTTGCTCCTTAAAATATAAAAGTACATAAATAAACCTCCTAAGCCTCCGTTTGGGAAGTGGGTTGACTTTTTGGCTTTTTTGGCTATTTTAGCCTGGGCTAAAAAGCTTGGTTTGGGAAGGGCTTTTTGGCTTTTTGGCTTTTTTGACTTTTTTTGTGAGAGAAGAGTGTAATGATTATGGGTTGGATGTGATGTTTTATTTGTTGTGGCTAAAATAGCCTATTTTGTCTTTTGTGGCTATTTTAGCCCAACCCAACTTGCCAAACACCACCTAAATTATTAGTGTATTTCACTTTGACCCATTCTGTTAAGAAGTTCAATTTATATATTTTTATAATTTATAGGGTCCATTTAAGGCTGTGCAAAATACCATCCAATTCGTTAAAACTGCACCGATCTATATCAATTCGCACCGCTCTAACCACTAACTGCGGTTTAAAGTTTAAAATTTATAATCCACCAATCGAACCGTTCCGCTCCATTATAGGTAATACATATATATTTTTTAACTTCCAATGAAATATCAATGTAAAAATAAGTGTGAGAGAGATTTAAGATATGAAATTTATTACAAATTAGTAGTTATATATATATAACATATTATGTAAAAATTATTTTGTGTTATATATCTAAAAAATAGTATACAAATTAATATTATATATTATGCAAATGTACGATAATTAGTTAGAATATTCCTCAATCCGCCAATCCGCCAAAATCCTCCCAAATCGTAATTTGTCAATTCACTAATCCGTTAACCTGTCATTCGGTTTCTAATTTTACTCTCAAATTGCCCGAACCGCGCCGCGCACACCCCTAGGTCCATTTGTACGCTTTTGTAGATTAAGAAACCAAAGTAACACTTCTCAATAGTTTAAGGGCCTTCGTGTAAATAATTTTAAAAAAAAATAAATTATTTTAAATACACTTGAAAAGTAAAATATTTATGAAAAATATACAAAAGTTCAGTGAAAACAAAAACTAAAAACCCTATAATTTTTAAAAACCAAACTAAACGAGTTGAATATTTTTTAATTTTTTTTAACATTAATGTGCGTGAAAATAATTCATTAAAAAATTCATGTAGAATGCATGGAAATTTATTAGGCTGTATCGGAATGATCATGTTATATTTTTTATGCGGCTCTAGTAAATTTTGCATTCTGGACCATATTGAGATCTGTTTTGGTAAATTGGTTATAAGTCAATTTTTTAGCTGTCTAGTTTTTTTGAATCATATCATTTTTTTATTTTTTTTACATTTTTTCATAAAAATTTAAAAAAAAAAGACTAAAAAAATTAATTTTTAACCAACTTTCTAAAACAACCTGAATAAGTCATTTTTGTGGGTTGACTATTTAATTAAAATGAGGTGGATATTGTTTTATCAATAAAGTTTGTCACTACGTTAGTTGGAAGTAAAAAATAAATAAGAAGACCAAAATTAATTACAAAAGAGTGGAAAAATAACAAATAATTATATATTAGATATGAAAAGTTATAAATTAATTAATTATAAAACGGTGATTAAAATCTAAAATTACCAAAATACACTCATTTACCTCTCTCATCTACTCTTTTATCTTTTTTTGTTGCAAATCCTAATTGATCCATTATCGGCCAACCTCTTCTCCACCTTCCCAGTATGAAAGCCTCTGTCCTACTTTTCCCATCGTTCATCATCACCCCATCTACAACCAGCCACCCCTCTACCATTCTTTCTCATTTCAACTCTTTTTCCACCGTTGCGAACCACCCTCAAAACGTCCACTCCCTTCCCATCTATCTCACCACGAATGTCATTTTTGTTCAAATGAAGAAAAAATTCAATATTGGTTTTGATGAGATGACATGTGTCTTTTTTCTTATTTTTTTGATCAAACAGTGAAATTATTATGATTTTGCTAACAAATTTTTTTAGGACATAAAAAATAAATAAATAAAATTATAAGACATTTTCATTAATTTCAAAATGCTTTTACTAAATTTAAAACTTTTTTTTCCTAACATTTTCATTATTTTTATAATAATTTTTACATAAATTTCAACATTAAATAATATCCCATTGTGATCCACTTGTTAAAGTGAGAACGCCTCTGTTTGGGAAGTGGGTTGGCTTTTTAGTTTTTTGACTTTTTGACTATTTTAGCCTGGGCCTAAAAAGACTGGTTTGGGAAGGGCTTTTTGGCTTTTTTTATTTTTTTTGTGAGAGAGGAGTGTAATGATTATGGGTTGGATTTGATATTTTATTTTTTGTGACTAAAATAGCCTATTTTATTTTTTGTGGCTATTTTAACTCCTAACCCACCAAAACCAACTTCCCAAACTATGCCGTATGTGAACCCCTGAGTTTCAAATTTCAATGGTTCCCATGCAAGGTGCAAGTTGACCTTTTCATCTCTTTCCCACTAATGCATATACCATATGTTTTCATGTTTGTTACACAATTATTACATAATAAAAATGATATATATGGATAAAATCACAAGTAGCAATCTGAACCATTCATCAATTGTTCATCGTCATGTGCAGATAGGCTATTAAAGGGTCCCATGCTTGTACCTAAAAATATATACATATAACATATATATATATATATATAGCATAACCCTCATTAGCGAGATTAAGGATGTTTTTGGAATAATTTTCTATCTTTAGTTGCCTTAGATTCTACTCAATTAGGGGCCATGCTTGTCTTGTGTCATATTACTTGTGTTTCATATTAGCATCATCCAACTTTAAACCTCACAGGTTGGTTTCCTAGGATTGTTTTTTAAAACCTATTTTTTTTTATAAATTGTTTTTATGATGATGAAAGAATATGGCATAATCAAATGGATGAAATTGCTTGATTATTCACTTTTGAGTAATATTAGACACCTTAAAAATTTTATCAATTTTTTTTTTTTTTAAATATTTCACAGAGGTACAGGATTCACCTAAAATCCACATGATCTGATTTAATAAAACTTTTGACATTTTTTTTTCACTTTCCTCTAACCTTAGTTTTGCTTTTGCTTTGGGCCCACCAGTCAACTTCCTTACACATTGTAGATGTACTAAAATTGTTAGAAAGTAAGTGAGGCCTGTTTGGGATATGGCTTTTTTGAATTTTTTTTTTATTAAAATAATTAATAAAGATAAAATAGATTAAAATAATTAATAAGATAGATTATTATATTTAAATTATAATTATTTTATTTTTTCTCTCACAACTATTAAATCAATTATAAAAAAAATCATCATTTTAAATATAACTTTTTTAGCTAAGTAAAATAGTTAAATAATTAAAAAATTAACTTAAATAATCAAGTTTTCAAACCGAACATGAAGCATGGTAGAAACATGACATAAAAAGTTTGAAAGATAAAAAATTTGGCTTTGTTTGGTTGTATTTTCTAAATATATTTCTGCCTTTTTATTTACGTTTGACGTTTGTTTATGATTTTTAAATATCAAATGTCATATGTCACATTAAAAAATTTTCACTCAATTCAAAACTCTTTTCAAAATTTTTTCACTAAACAAATTTTTCACACTCAAATCATAATTCAAAAACTCATAAACTCAAAATGCAACTCCTATTCTTAAATCATATTTAGAAAACTCTACCAAACACTATCTTAGATGCTCACCAAGAATTTTATCAAATTATTCCTCAACAGCCAATATTTTTACAAGAATAATACTACCAATTCATCTTTAAATTTTTTTCGTATGGTTCAAATTTATTTTACACATGAATCTCACACTACACAAATTTAATCACCACCATACAAACACCTATCTAGAAAATTCTAAGTGGGCAAGTCTAGGTCTCTAGAGTTTTCCTTTTTACAATTAGTCCAGATTTTTAGAAAAATGTTTGGGGGTCCAAAATCAAGGGCTCGAATTTGGCTCGAAACGCAAAACGACGTCGTTTTGCGTTTCGAATTTTTTTTTCCCCTTTTTCTTCCTTTTCTTTTTTTCTTTCTTTTCTTCTTCTTCTTCGTTTGAACACAAGCGAGAGAGAAACAGAGGCGAGAGAGAGTCGTCGTCGTCATCGCAACTCGTCGTTATCGTTGCAGCTCGTCGGCCGATCGTCACAGATCGTCGCTCGTCGCTCGTCGCATCGCAGCCCCGCCTCCGCCTCCGCCTCCAGTTCCATTTTTATGGTCCCTTCCAGTTCTGCTTCTCCTTCTTCTTCTTCTTCTTCTTCTTCTTCTTCTTCCTCTTCCTCCTTCTCTTCTTCTTCTTCTTCCTCCTCCTTCTTCCTTCTCAAATTCGAGCCAAATTCGAGCCCTGATTTTCGGGCTCTGTACCGGGACTGAGATTTTTATGTTTGCCTCTCCAGTTGCCTATTTATCTTAACTCAATTATGTTTAGATTTTAAATTTAAAAATGAATTTATGAAGAGAACCTAAGAGTTAGGACAAAAAGATGAGAAGAGATTCAAATAAAAAATCTCGACATGATGAGATTTTACAAATTTCTTATTATTTTACAAATTTCTTATCAAATTTAAAATTTAAACACAATTTTAAAATTATTTTGTGCAAACACTATAAAAAAAAAATAATTATAAACATAATCTATAAATCAAACCAATATATTTTTACAACACAAAAAAATCAACACATGAGATGTTGAGATATTTTCTTATAATAAAGCTCTCATATTTAACACATTATAGTAATTAAGAATAAATTAAACATGAGGTGCCTATAAATTTTTCTATAACAAAACTCCCATATTTAACACACTAGCAATTAAATAGCTCATACAAATGAGTTATATATACAAACCTCATCTGCAAATCATAAATATTCATTAAATTCATAATATTTTTACAATACATAAAAATCAAACATGAGAAATTGAGATATATTTTCTTATAATATAGCTCTCATATTTAACACATTACGAAATTAAGCATAAATTAAACATGAGATGTCTAGATATTTTCCTATAACAAAACTCACATATTTAACACACTACCAATTAAATCACTTATACAAATTATGTTGAATAAAAAATTATCAGATGTGTCAAGAATTTAACATGACCATATATCCGTCCAATTATTAATAATCATATATTGAAAATATTTATATTTTTTTCAAAAGTAACTACATGTTCTCTTGTTATTAGAGGAACACATCGCAATATATTATTTTGTAAAACACTAGATAATTAAATATCGACACATTTTTTTAAAACTCACATAAAATAAAACAAACTACACAAAATCGTTGCCGACTACTTCTCAACCTCCAATCATCAAGCTCATTTTTTTCCCCCTAATTAACCATGGTTACTTTTTGAACTCTAAACCCACTAACCACAGTCGACACGTGCAGTTAAGGATTTAGAGAGCAGAAGCAACGCCCTCTCACCTCTCTCGCTCTCTCTCTCTAAAAATTTCACTTTGCTAGAAACGGAGAAAAGTTCTCTCTCTCTCTCGTTGTTGTTGTTCAAACTACCGATCGTTTGTTTTCCGGGAAAATTAAAAGTTTTCTCAATTGGGTTGTCACCGTTGGGGAATATTTTCGGTACAAGATTGTTACGTTATCCTGCTTATCAACAGCCAATAATGGTTTGTACCCTCTTTCAATTTTGTGCTTTCTGTGTTTTTACATACATGCATATTTATTTTTAGTTTAATTTGATTTGGGTTTTGTTGTTTCTAGCTGTTGAGCTTGTGAGATCTGAGAAAATTGAGCTATGACCGAATGGGTGTTGAAAAAGAAGATGTATTGGAGTGTGACAACTAAGATGCGTTTGTTCTTGACTTGCTTGTTCATATCTTGAACGTATTGGATTTGAATTCATTTCAGTCTGTTTTGGTTGTTTTGTTACATAGATTTGAACTGGGTATTGAAATTTCAATTCTGTTTTGGTTGGTTTGGGTATAGATTTCAACTCTGTTTTGACTGTTTTGATTTGAACTGGGTATTGAAATTTCAAGTCTTTTTTGGTTGAAGTGGGCATAGATTTGAACTGGGTATTGAAAAATCAAGTCTGGTTGTTGTTTTGGTAATAGATTTGAACTGGGTATTGAAATTTCAAGTGTTTTTGTTTCTGGGTGGTTCTTTGTTTTTTAATTTTTCGGGTGTTTTGAGATGAAAGTAGAGTTGGGTATGGGGGCTTTGGTTTGGAGTGAGGAAGACAAGGCTATGGTGGCGGCGGTTTTGGGCAGTCGAGCTTTCGATTACTTGATGTCGAGCTCAGTCTCGGCTGAATGCTCGTTGATGGTGGTGGGGAGTGATGAGAATTTGCAGAATTTTCTTTCGGATCTGGTGGACCGCCCCAACACCGCCAATTTCAGTTGGAATTATGCATTTTTCTGGCAAATTTCACGTTCCAAGGACGGTGATTTGGTTTTAGGATGGGGAGATGGGTCTTGTAGGGAGCCGAAGGAGGGGGAAGAATCGGAAGTTACACAAATTCTCAATTTTCGACTCGAGGATGAGACCCAACAAAGGATGAGGAAAAGGGTACTTCAGAAATTGCACACACTGTTTGGGGGATCAGATGAAGATAGTTATGCCTTTGGATTGGACCGTGTGACCGATATTGAAATGTTCTTTCTAGCATCCATGTACTTTTCGTTCCCTCGTGGGGAAGGCGGCCCTGGGAAGTGTTTTGCATCTGGGAAGCATATTTGGCTCTCAGACGCGGTGAAGACATCGTCTGACTATTGTTTCAGATCATTCCTTGCAAAGTCCGCGGGTATCCAGACCATTGTTTTGATCCCAACTAAGATTGGAGTAGTTGAATTTGGGTCGGTGAGATCTATACCAGAGAGCTTAGAGTTGGTGCAGTCAATCAAATCATCATTTTCAGCATTTTCATCACCTATCAGAGCCAAGCCAATGGCAGTTATTCCAGTTATGAGCCAGAAGAAAGACGGAAATGCCCATTTCACCAATTTAGGCTTTGGTGATCGATCAAATGGGGTGGTTCCGAAGATTTTTGGGCAGGATTTGAACTCCGGCCATTCCCAATTTAGGGAAAAGCTTGCTGTTAGGAAGACGGAGGAAAGGCCGTGGGAAGCGTTCTCGAATGGGAATCGGATTCCATTCCCAAATGCTCGAAATGGACTTCATGGTTCGGGTTGGACTCAATTTCGTAGTGTGAACCAAGGGGCCACAGTTGAAACTTACAGTCCTCAGGCTGCAACAAACAATCTACAAGAGCTTGTCAATGGTGTCAGTGGTGTTAGGGATGAGTTTCGGCTTAACCAATACCAACCCCAAAAGACGGCACCAATGCAAATTGATTTTACAGGCGGCGCTACTTCGAGGCCTTCTATAATTTCCAGGCCAGTTAGCATTGAGTCTGAGCATTCAGATGTCGAGGCTTCTGGCAAGGACGAGCGGGCAGGGCCAGTTGATGAAAAGAGGCCTCGGAAACGGGGACGAAAGCCCGCGAATGGAAGAGAAGAGCCGCTCAACCATGTGGAGGCAGAGAGGCAGCGGCGAGAGAAACTAAACCAAAGGTTCTATGCATTGCGAGCTGTTGTGCCCAATATTTCGAAGATGGACAAAGCCTCACTGTTGGGAGATGCCATAGCATACATCACCGAGCTTCAGAGGAAGCTCAAGGACATGGAATCAGAGAGGGAAAAATTGGGGAGCACATCGATAGATCAATCATCACCTGCTTTGGAGGCCAACCCAAATTCAGAAAATCAAAACCAAGTTCCAGGCATCGAAATCAAAGCTGCTCACGATGAAGTAGTTGTGAGGGTTAGTTGCCCTTTGGATACCCACCCAGTATCAAGAGTCATCCAAGCATTCAAAGACGCTCAAATCACGGTTGTTGAGTCGAAACTCGCTACTGGGAATGATACGGTGTTTCACACATTTGTGATCAAATCCCAAGGATCTGAACAGCTCACAAAGGAAAGATTGGTTGCAGCATTTTCACGTGAATCCAACTCATTACAGCCTTTATCGTCAGTTGGGTAATAAGAGAAATCGCATTTTTAACATAGTTTGTAGTGAAGAACCAATTCAAAAGCTTCTTCTGCAGAGAGGTTTTGATATACAGAGCAAGGGATTATCATAAAAGGGAACAGCAATGGCAGCTAGAAGTAGAAAAAAATAACTACCTATTGACCAAGTAGGGCAGCAATTTTCTATGTTTGTTTATAGTATATACATATTTTCTGTCATAAGGAAGTATTCTTGCAAGATGAATTAATTTGTAAGTTCAATCAACTCTACCTTTGTTGCTTGTTTAGAAGCAGATAATTTTACTTTGTTATTTTATTTATTTATATTTATTTTTTTGTGAGTTGTTTCTTTGATCATACCCAAATCTATGTTTTCTTATGAGTTTTGTTCCATCATTTGCATAGTCATTCAAATCTCGAATTACAATTGTGCAGTTGAGAATACATTGGGGATTTTCATTCTGATCCTGATTTAAAATGGCATGATGTATAATAGTCAACGATGCTATGATCTTGTTTATTTATTATATTTTGTTTATCATCTAATCCGTAACATATATGAGTTGTGGGGTAATTCGACCAATAAAATTATAGTAGATGATAATATACAAATGTAACATATATGAGTTGTGGGGTAATTCGACCAATAAAATTATAGTAGATGATAATATACAAATGTGATCATCTTAGTATTATCGACAATTATGTGCATCTAAGTGAGTAATATGTACATAATTACTATAGTTGTATTATGCACATAGAAAGAATTTTACAAAATTAGACACAAATATATATCGATGTTTGCATATATAGTTATAAATATTTTGTTTCACATTTGCTCATTCTATATTCAATACCTAACTGTGCACGTAGACTTTTTCTATGTTCATGGATGAGCATTTTGTTGTTCTATCAAAGTTATTTCCATATTCAAAAGTTCTCATTAATTGAGTGAACAAATATGTATGAAATTTCAAGATTCATGAAAGACAAATTTGTGGAATATAATAAAAAGTGAGAGGGAATAACAAGGAGGTGAAGATGGTGATGATCAAGAAAAGTCCTTGATAGCATAAATATTTTGACAATAAAATGTTTGAATTGCATTATTCTATGATTTTTTTTTTCCTTGATATGGTATAAATTTTGAGTGTGTACAATTAGGTCTCATGTTAGACCTAACTCTTATTTAATCATTAGTAAATTGTTTTTCGCAACGTTTTTGGTGGCTATATCTTGATGGTCTCTTACCAACCAACATGTCTTTCAGGTGGATAAAAATGGTATTTTACCCTTGACCTTAGCTGTACAATTTCATTTATTTCAAAACTACAAATCTTGAAAAACAATTTTGTTTTTCAATAATGGATTGATTTACTTCAATTTTACCTAACTTTGATTTTAGGTTTTCCTTGTCATTGATTAATGGTGGAAAATTATCTTTCAATTCCATGTACAACAATTTTTTAAAGAAAATTTTATACATACATAAAATTCATGCAAAAAAATTCTACGAGAATGATATAATAATATCATTATCGTAAACAATCACATCGTCAATGGTGCTTTGTTTTAAAATGAATAATTCATAGTAAGCTACATTATTATGTAAGAAAATTATATATGAATTTTTTGTTTGTATAGCATTACTCATTTTTAAAAGGCCTATTTGGTATTGTTTTTGAAAACTATTCTACATTCTAGAAAATAAAAAAAATAAAAAACAAAATGCAAAACAATGCAAAAGTTTATTTTCATGTTCAAAAGAGAGAGAATAAATTCAAAAGGTAATGCAATAATTTTTATTTTAATTTTTTAAAAAACAGTACTATTTTAGGAAATTATTTCACTTTCGTTGGAATGAAGATAAATTTCTTTTCAAACTCTCCATTGTTTTAATTTTTACTTCCATCTACATATATTATACTTTGAATTTCTTCTCTCTCTCTCTCTCTCTCTCTCTCCATTTTCTTGGCAAACAAACAAGTCTAGCTTGAATGAACTGAAATAGAAAAGGAACAAGAATAAATCATGTTCTAAAATTTAAGGCCATTGCTTTTTCCTATAAAGGGAATTGAGGTATCTCCAACGTTGGGAGAAAAGAACATCAAGAGAAAAAAAAGGAAAACAAAAAAAAGAAAAAGATGATAAAGCCTATGGTTGCTATTTGCGGACATAGTAACCAATGATCTTTGAATTAGAATAAAGCAATATGAGACTACTAAAGATTCAATTTTGCGAGTGTTCACACATTTTGAAGAACAATCTTTCATCAGTTACAATAGTAAAATTCACAATTTCAAACACGGACAATATACTTTTTGAATGAGGGTTCCACAATTTTATGAGCCTGGATTTGTTAAAATTAAATATCTCAATTATATGGTGAAATTGATCTATTATTTTACTAACTTTGACTCACTTTTGTAATCTAAGCCATTCATCTCACACAATTAACTAAGAATATTATTCATTCTAAAAATCAAGTTAATCCAACATGATTATCATATTATTAGATAATTTTTTTTCTATACGACATATATGTTTTTAAGAATAAATTGTCAATGTGTCATAATATATATTTTTGATTTGATCATGTGATTATATATATCTGATCAATCCAATGAGCACAACGATTCAGATCATTGATATAGATTCAAATTAGTCTCAAAATAAGCTAACTTCACCCATGAAGTTGAAAATTTTAACTTTAATAAATCCAAACTCTAACTTCATATCAAGAGAATATTATGTTTTGTTCACACACTAGTGATGCAAGTTTGGAATAAAGTCCGAGAGTTTTTGAATTTTCAAAGTGTTTTTATCCTATTAAGATATTTAGACGGTTCAAATTTGTTCAAATTATAAAATAATAATTGTGATATATCCTACACGTACATTTTCTACTTTTTCACTTTTCTGTCTTACTTTTCTTTTTCTCACCCACTCTCCCATGATCCCATGAATGATCTCATGAATGATCCCATGATCCCACCTTCCTCATTTTTTTTTATTTTCCTCACTTTTTTATTTTCCTCCCTATTTATTTATTTTTTTTATTTTCTCCTTTTTATTTACTTATTTTTATTCACACTGTACATTCAGGTACAGACATACACTAGTGATTGAATAATACTCATCTTTTAAGAAAATTGATACTTTACTTTTAAAATCATATTTTTTGACAAAATTTTTTAAGATAAATATAATAATATCATAAGCCTATTAATATCTAATAAATATATATATATATATGTATATATATATTATTCTACAAACTCAACGACTTAGATTATGAATATAATCTGAAAGTGGGTCCCAGCATGTCAATAGAAATTGAGGCACATGTTTGGCCTTAAAATAGTAAAACAGAAAACTTGAACACAAATTAAAAATAGGGACAATAATATGAATATTAATAATAACACTGTTCTTGACGCGGTTGTTCATCAACCGACCATAGTCAATCAAATGCAATAATTCAAACAATAACACTGCACACACAAAAATAAATAAATAAAAATTGGGTAATTACATTACTTTTGAAAAAATTATAATAAAATCTTGTATATTTAACATAATTACTTTGATCTCTTTTTTAATAAAAATAAAATAAATAAAACTAATCCAGATGATATGTGGATAAAGATAATGTTGGAATAATCTTCATGTGTACGGTGTGAAACACGCAATCATTGCATCAAATATGTTACCAAATTATATTTAAAAACTATAAGTTGAACAAACGTAAATTATTTGGGTAAAACCAAACCAAACTTTATACAGAGAACCAGAAATATTTATAGATATAGAAAATTTGTAAACAAATTGTAAAATTTGGAAACAAAACCAAATGTGATCGAGATTTGTGTTGGACACAATTTCTTTATGACAAATTCGTCCCTCGCTATGGTGCTCACGAGTTTTTATCGGATGTTCATCTCCCAGGATACAACGATTGAACCTTGCAGAAGTAGCACTACCACGGCAATTTTGGCAAACCTTACTGTGCAGAATTCTCTCACAGAAAAGACAGAATGCAGAAGGAAAGAAACACAAGATGAATTCAATCTTTAATGAATGCAATGGGGGTCTAATTAGATAGGTGAATTGGTGGCTCTTTGATAGGTCATGGTGACTTTTTAATGAAAAGGCACATCTCTTTTCTACGAAGAGACACAACTTTTTCATAGAATAGGTGCAAAGAATATATATGATTGTTCTTTCAAACAGATTTGAATTTTGAATCGAATCTGGTTCAATTTTGACCCAAAAATATAACAAATAAATTAAATAAATTTTGTTTTAAAACCATACTCAAATGGTGCACTTTAGAGTTAATTTCTCATTCACTTATTAATGGTTTCCAAACCTTTTTTCCAACAATCTCCCACATGAATGAAATGATAGAAAAATAAGCAGGACTCAATGCAGACTCAAAGAGAATTCAATTAGAAATATCTGAATGGGGATAGGTAACTTTTGGCTTTGAACCTTCCTAGTGAAAGACTATTGAACTTAGTAGCTAAAAAGTGAACGTGTCTTGAACTGTTCAGCTGTTTGTGTAAACCAAAACAATAGAATTTACATAGAATATCTCCAAACACAACTTAGTTCTCACGGTTGTGCATGTTTTGGCCTTGGGCATGTCCTAGTATTTCATGAATGCTTTAGAAATTTTAGCCTTATCAATTTTCATAGAAGCGGCCCCTTCACACAAATAGGTGATCCTTATTTTGAGTCTTTTAAATGCTCCTCTTGAAAGATACCCATCTAGATTTTTCGAGATATAAGTGATCATTAAAAGCATAACTTAGCCTAAATCCCCTACATACAACACATGTTGCAGATATCACTCTCATCATAGGAATGGATAGGAGATAGACTCCTTTAGTGATTTCTGGTGAGTCATCCATAATTTGGTTGTCCCTTTGAACCTATATCTTGGGATTTCCAGTCAACTAGGTTAGGCTGCCATTATGACGACTTAATTAGCTCTAATCACATTCCTCTCGATAAACTTTCCTTCATTTGCTATTTGGTCAAACCTTTTGTTTAGGGGCCGCTATTTTTTGTTTGACTTTCTCAATTATATATCATTGAGTAGTTAGTGGATTCACTATATTATCCTTAGACAATATTCACAACTTAAAGCAAATGTCCACGGTATTAAATCTTTGATTACATCGAGACTTACCGTTACTCAATGTCACTCCTATTTTCAAATCAAATAATAAACATAGAGGTGTTCCTTAGGAGTTAATGAAACTATTTTTGCTTCTACTCCAACTTTGTCCTATAAAAAGAATTGAAATTTTTTGTGGAACTTCTATTGGAACCGTTACTTTAGTAAAATCCTCCAAGCACCCCCATGTAGACTCGACTTTTTTCGTGCGCCCTCCTTTTGGAGAGGGCGCGAATTGGTCTTACTACAGTTCCGACTCCTGTCACGGTTCCATATCTAATCTCACAAAGTACAATGTGAGACTGATAAACACCAAAGAGTCCAAATCTGGTAATTGATTTTGGAAAACCAATTTTGAATCAAAAAGTGTCAAACATGGACTGCTTTGCCAGATTACAAATTCGCCACCTAAATATTTTGTCTTGAGAAATTTAGAAAACCTTGACTCGTGCCAAAGGCCACGTGTCCGTCATCACGAAAGTTGTCTCGGCTCGGAAACTTGGGTACGAGAGGGGAAGGTCCTAAAATGAGCACCCCGCTCGCCCGATCAAAGGATCAGCCTCTACTAAGCATGATATGTTGTTTTATAAACACATGTGTTCTTGTTCCAGTTATTAGCTAACTTACAATGTGATGCGCACAACATACAAGTATAGACTCAATCACGAGAATTGGAACAAAACAACTCATGTCTGTTTTTTAAAATGGTTTGAAAGTGCTACTCGCAAGTAGGCTAAAGCGCAGATTTGTCACCCTCAAGTGGGCTTGAAAACATGATTTTGCCACTTAGCAAAGTGGGCTTAAAACTCACAATCATCGAGTTGTTCCAATTCAGGTAATCAAGCCTTCACCCACAGGCATTCAAGCAGTTAAGCACTTAAACAAATAGTCTCATGGCAAGCATGCTATCATGGCAACACTCACACTCATGCAAGTATGCTAAAGCGTAAACACTTACAATATACTCTAAGCCAAAACAAAAAGCTAGTTAGAAATATGCATGATCCTAACTATACAAAATGTCTAATACAACACATGCAATAATGTAACTAAATAGGCTCGGCTATCTAAGATGGCATATGAATGCAACAATTGATACATGTATTCAACTAAATATTGAAATACGATGCAGTTTGAATGATGCGCCGAGCCCCGTGCATGCAAGACAAATGAATGATGCAAACATGTAAAGCATAAGGTATGCTAATCAAAACGTGCCTTAAACAAACCATCGAAAGCGGTTAAGTAAAAGGGAGAAAGATATGGGGTTGGAAGACATGCACACACACACGCACACTTATTACAACAATGTGCCCTTTCGAAGGAGGGTCCTAATAAACAAGCTAACCTAGGCTAAGCTAAGCTAATTATTACAAGCCAACTAATTAACTATGCTAGCTAATTAATTACAAACCGAATTGAAACTAACTATGCTAAACTAATTAGAATATTACAAAGATGAATTAAATTAGCTAAGCACATTAACTAATTAATTATAAAACCGGCAAATTAACTAGCTAAGTAAAGCAGTAAAATGGCCTCGAGGGGAGGGAGACATGCATGCTCGGTTTGCTTTGCCCGAAAATGCATTGCCTTGCTATGAGTTGCCTCTGTTTGCACTCGCAGTGATCTCAAAACATCATATGAACTTCCAGATTGCATTTGCCCCAACACAGGAACACTTTGGATAATTTTCCCTGCAGGTGGCCGGCCGGCCACCTCAACTGGTCGATAAGCTACCTCAACTGGCCGGCCGGCCAAGGCAAGTGGTCGGTAGGCTAATGCAAGTGGCCGGCCAGCCACCTCTCTTTCCAGAATTTTGCCTTTGCTGCAACAGAGCCAAGACAATGTATTTGGCAAGAAATGTGTGTACTACCACCCTCTTCATCATGTCTCAAGCTCAAAGGAGTGTGGTACTTGGCTCTCAAGCCACCAATCAAGCATCTCAATGCATGATGGCCGAAGAATCAAGCTTGTACAAGCTTAGTGAATGCGCACATAAGACTCAAAGTGCCTCTACCCCATCATGCATGATCAAAGGTGTTGGCGACCAAGAAATGCGACACGTTTCATCACTTTGAGTATGAAACATCTCACATTTCTTGTATTTGGATTAACGTCCGATCCAAACACATGCAATGCAATGCAAATGCTTATCTTATTCATGTTTTACTTGGTTACTTCTTGTTTACACATTTTAGTTTACCAATTAGTCCTTTAACCGATTAAGTCCAATGTGAAAGTCCTTTAATTGGAAAGATGACCTAAGCCACTAATGCCTTAAGCATGAAAGAAGTCTCATGCTGTTAATTAGGAGGAACCCTCAAAAGAGAGTTAAAACCATTAGGCATGAGAACTTCAATTTCATGCTCAAGCCAATAAGGGGCTCAAGACCACTTTCAAAAAGCAAATTCAAAAATGAAGAACAAAGGGAGATTGCAGACTTTCAGTGCTAATATGACATGCTAAAGACACTAAATCATGCAAGCAATGCATACAAGACATGTTTAAAGCCAAAAACATCAAAGCTAGTGAAGTGCATTACACTAGAAGCATGCAATATCAAGCTCAAAGGGGACTAACAGTCCAAAACAGTCCTAAAATACCCTGAATGGAGTTCTAAAACATGCTCGAAATAAGCTAAGAATAGCAATATTAAGAGGCCAAAACAACAGCACATGCTAAGCAATTTAACACAATTGCACTACAAGTATATAAAGCAAAGCTCATGTGATCAAACCAGCTCAAAACAGAGCTTAATCATGCCAAATCAGTAGCTAAAACATGCTAGAATTGAAGCATAAGTGGCAAGAAAAACATGCTCACATGTTGGCTCACAAACAAGACACAAAGCACAACTCTCAAAAGCAATGAAATAGTGGAATATGTGAGAGTGTAACAGAGGTTATGGTGCTGAAATTGCATGTAAAATGATACTATATCATGCAAACATCACAAGCAAAGCGTGCTAGAGGCCCTAAAACTCAAAGCTAGTTAAGGCACTTGCACTATAGCTATACAATACATGGCTCTCATGACTAAGACCACTCAAAACAGAGTTAAAGTATGCTAAAACATTAGCAAAGATGTGCTAGAGTTGAGCTAACATAAGCTAGAATGATAGGCATACTCATTATGCATATTAAGCTAGTAAGTATGATTACACTACAAGTGCAAAATGCAAGTAAGAAGTGGCCAAACCAGCCAAAAACAGAGTTTAAGCATGTCAAAATAAAGCCAAAAACATGCCTGAACTAAGTTACAAAAGAGTATAAAAGCATGCTCAAATGCTAGGCCACCAACACATGCAAACAAGATACAAGGAGGGGGGACTACCCCCTCCTATTTGGAACTTCAAAACCAGGTTTTTGCCACTGATATTCCTCTGGAATTCAGTGGTTAAAAGGCCAAGAAAAGGTTGTTTCAAAAGTTTTGAGAGATGACTCAAAAGGCTTTACAAGCCAATAAGCAAAAATGGGAGAGGGAGGGGAAATACCCCCTAACCAAACAAGGCTTAAACCACCACTTTTAAAACTTAAAATCAGAGTTTTTTATGGTTGAAAAACCAAGTCAAAATAGGACAAAGAGATGGCCAAGCACTTAACCAAAACAAAGCTTAAAGGGACAAGGCCTTACCCTTGAAGCACAGCAGTAAACCAACCCAAATTCTGAGCTAAAACCAAGCTTTAGACATCAAATAGGACCTCCAAGGACCTCAGCTCCAAGGTGGTAGTGTTTGGCCTAGGGTCTCTTTGCAAGAGTGCAGGAAATTCTTACTTCTAAACACAATATAGGAAGAGAGAGAGGTTTCTAGAGAGAGATGCTGAAATTTTGCTCACAAAATTATAGAAAGAGAGAGAGAGATTTTAGAGAGAGAAGCTCTCAAACTTGCCAACCTTTCAAAACAAGAAATATGGCCTCTATATATATCAAAAACAAGAGCCTTGGTCGAAATATCTGAATATAGAGACAGCTGGAGCACTTGGAAGACAAATGGTGCAAAATATCTGCAAATTCTGAGCTTTCTGGACATTTGTGGCCGATCGGCTACTTTTATGGCCGACAAGAATCCCTTCTAGCCGGCATATGGCCGGAAAGATCCATTTGTGGCCGGCATATTCCCATAGAGGCCTACGGCAAAAACCAGTCCCTACCCCCGACTTCAACTAGGCATAACTCTTTCATCTGGACTCATTTTCAGGTCATTCTTAAGCCTAAACTGTAGCCCCGGGAGTCTTCTCTCCAATGGCGGAAGCCTCACATCAAAAATCCAAGTATGCTATGAGGTACCCCTCTTTTAGTGAAGACTGCTCAGTTTTGGTCCTAACCGGATCGATGCCCAACTTCAACCAACCATATCTCTCCCATTCGGACTCGGCTTTAGGAGATTGTTGAGTGAAAAATGAAGCCCTGAAAGTTTTCTTTGCAATGGTGGTGGCCTCATAGCTGAAATCCAAATGTACAAATAGATAGGCCTGATTTAGCGAGGGCTGCTCGACTCTCTCTTAACGATTCATGCCCAACTTCTCTCCCAACTGGGTTTCTTCCCTCCTCTCCTCTTTTCTTCAACTCCAAACCTCTAAACAAGATGTTTTCTCTTTCATTCATTTCCACTTTTTCATTACTCGGTTTACCGAAAAGCGCAATATTTAGCAAAATACGAGCGTCAGAACATTGTAGGAACTTTTTCAAAAAAAATTTGAAAGAGAGAGTTTCAAGGTCTAAAATCTTTTGGGTCAAAATCATTTTGGTCTAAACATGGGGTGTGAGGTTGGGGTTTGAAGCTCCTCTTGCTGAACAAATCGAATCTTTGCACTGCACAACTTTCATCACCAAGAAAACAATCGGTGGCACCCAAGTCTTAAGGGCGGTCAAAAATGGGGTGTCTACACCCCACATTTTAAGTACTCTAAGAAAAATTAATTTTCTTATTAAGATATTACCACACGAAAATATCAATACACCCCCACAATTTTGATATAAATCAGAATATGACATCTATCACTTATTAACTATAGTGTGCTTGAATCATAAAATTCCAAATCAAATTTATGAAATAGAAAATTCAAAATAATTATGACTACACAAGTCGCAATTATGTGACAACATCACAATCATATCATTTCATATCACAAAATATGAATAAAGATGATGATATTATTAAAATCCAATAACTCAAGCACAAAACTATATGTAAAGCTTTACAGCTCATTGTTAAAAAATCAAAAATAGACTACAATTATTTTTGCTTAACAACATAGAAATTCAAAGACTTCATCAGAAAGAGTCTCCATCTCAGTTACATTGGCCTGAAAATAGCTTTTATTGGAGTTTTCATTGTCCTTACGCAGTTGGCGACAATCCTTAACACGGTGCCCTTATATACCACAATTGTAGCATTTGCCATTGAACCTCTTATTGTCACCACCATTAGGTCCATTGCCAGTAAACTTTCTTTTCATGGTTCTCCGTGATTGTTCCACCACATTAGCCCTAGCCTCCATAAGATAATCCCCTACTTTCTTCTCAGAAGACCGATTGTCTTCTTCTATCCTTAATCTTACAATCAAGTCCTCAAGCGACATTTCTTTGCATTTATGCTTCAGATAATTTTTGAAATCCTTCAATGACGGTGGTAGCTTCTCAATGATAGCAGCCCACTTGAAAAGACTCATATAGAATCATTCCTTCAGCATGAATGTCATGAAATATCACTTGAAGTTCTTGTACTTGACTGATGACGGTTTTAAAATCTACCATTAAATATTCAAGAAACTTACAGACAATAAATTTCTTTATGCCAGCATCTTTTATCTTATACTTTTTGTCCAAAGATTCGCATAATTCTTTTGTCGTCTTCAATGAACTGTACACATTATACAAAGTGTTGTCCAATCCATTAAGGATATAGTTCCTACACAGGAAATCAACATGCTTCCATGCTTCTACTACAGCAACCATTTGTTAATCAATCTCATTTTCATCATTTAAAACGGGAGCATTTTCACAGATGAACCTTGCCAGATTTAAAGTTGTGATATAGAATAACATTTTCTATTGCCATCTTTTAAACTCTACTCCATTAAACTTTTTCGGTTAACCGAAACTGTTGCATGAATAGGAGTCGGAACAGGAACAATAACAGTAGTACCAGAACTAGTATTTCTAGTTTCAGAAGCCATTATTTCTGACATATAACCAATAAAAATAAAAAAAAATATTTAAAAGTTCACAACCTTTTAAATAAATTTTATTTAAAATCTAGACCCAACACTGAATTTAAACTACTCAGAAAATAACACATATCACCCAAGATTTCATAAAAAATTATGACAATATGATGTCATAAAAACTCATTCCAAATTAATTGAAAATGCTAAAATTAATACGCTCACGTAAACCAAATCAATAATATGATAAATAAATATTAATAGAGACAACACAATGTTTATCATTTCTCATTAAGTTTTAATATCTATAAACTGAAAGAGTTTATAAAAAAGAAAGATAATATCATAACTAGTCACAAAAATCAGAAACCGATTTTGTCTGAATTGGAAAGGACATGAAATGGTGGAGACAAGTATAGAAAACGGTTCTGTTCGAACAATAATCAAAATACATAAATTTGAAAATGGTTCCCATACAATCGCACTCTTTCAACAATGAAAGCCTTTGAACAATTGTTTGTTAAAACCAAACCCTTAATCTCCAGAGAATATTCACAACAAAATAATTTAATGCAATCTGAAACTGAGTCAACAACACACTATATATGAATAAACAAATTTGTATTTTATAGTACTGTTAACAAATATCAAACAAAGAGAGTACACAAATTGACATATACTTTGTAAACCACAAAAATCAAAATCTGTACTCCACATATTTGAATATATATGCATATCATAGAGAATAAACTTTTATTCTATATAATAAATTTATACAAATGAGACCTGAAATAAATTATGTATTAACCAAATTAATTTTGTAGACAATTTTCTTCATCGACACCGTGATAGTTCACAAGAGCAGACTTGTTTGTTTGGCCCAAGAAACAAACTGACGACCAATATTAATTACTAGGAAAATGATTGGTGGCCCTAAAAAAATTGCCCCTAATACCCCTAATTTCCAATTTTGGAAACTGTTTTTTTTTTTCTTTCTTTTTTCCTTTTTTTTTTTTTTTTTTTTACCTAAAATGTTAGATATTTTTTGTAAGTCACAAAGTTAATGAAGAGTTACATCTATTCAACCAAAGTCAAGTTTCCATAAATGCCATCAAGAAATTGATCTGAATATACTATATGCAACAAAAATAAAAAATAAAAATACATCCAATTAAAATATAGGTACGCAGTTTGATAAAATGCTCAAATTGGACTTAATAGATTCAAAAAAAAAAAAAAACAAATCTTTAATTTAATAAAAAGAAAATTGTATAATATAACTCCACATAGTAAATACCCAAACACTTCCAACAATTATTGTAAAACCAGTGTAGTGCAAAAGATAAAGAAGTAACAGAATTCTACAGAAACACAATTCTGGGTAAACAAAACAGTAAACAAAACTAGGAGCTTTACTGGAAATAGAGGACACATTATGCAGGAAAATCATATGTAAAAAAATTAATTTTTAACCGAAAAATACTAAATCTATATCACAAAATCTGTACACAGTAGATTAATCATATACACAGTAAAATAACAATACACAAAAATAAATCAAAATACCAAATATAAAATCTGTATTTAACTAGAACAGGGAAAAAGATAGAAAAATAATTCTATATAAAATAGAATTACTACGGAATTTTGTCTTAAGATTGTTGGAATAATCTCTTATGTGTACGGTATGAAACACGTAATCATTGTATCAAATATATTACCAAATTATATATAAATATTTACATATATATATATATATATATATAAGTTGAACCAACGTAAATTATTTAGATAAAACCAAACCAAACTTTATACAAAAAACCAGAAATACTTACAATTATAGAAACTTAAAAACAAATTGTAAAATCTGGAAACAAAACCAAATGTGATCAAGGCTTGTGTTGGAAACAATTTTCTTAAGACAAATTCGTCCCCCCCTATGGTGTTCACGAGTTTTTATCGAATGTTCGTCTCCTAGGATACAACGATCGAACCTTGCAGAAACAGCATTACCACAGCAAGTCGCAAAATTCTTTTACAGAAAAGACGGAGTGTAGAAGGAAAGAAACACAAGATGAATTCAATATTTAACGAATGTAATGGGAGTCTTATTATATAGATAAATTGGTGGCTCTTTGAAAGGTCATGGTGATTTTTCAATGAAAAGACATGTCTCTTTTCTATGAAGAGACACAACTTTTCCATGGAATAGGTGCAAAGAACATATATGATTGTTTTTTCAAATAGATTTGAATTTTGAATCAAATTTGGTTCAATTTTGATCCAAAAGTATAACAAATAAATTTAATTTTAAATTAAATAAATTTTGTCTTGAAACCATACTCAAATGGTGCACTTTAGAGTCAATTTCTCATTCACTTATTAATGGTTTCCAAACCATTTTTCAAACAGATAAGAGTAAAATATACATTTTGTTAAAGAAGAAATTATCATTCTAGGTGTTTTTTAAAAAATTATTACACATTAGTGAAAAAATTTATGATATTAATTATTAATATTTATCACATTTTTGTAATTATTTTTCACTCGCACCACTGAAGTGTAATTCCCCCTATTATATAAGAGATAATAATATTATTTTTCACGCATAACTGATTGGGTATTTCAAATTTCGCACACGAATTCCTACTTTTAAACTAAACTATTTTAGTAATACAATTTTATACTTTATTATAAACTTGGCAGTTTTGCCCTACATACCACTATACTATACTCTATCCAATCAATACTCTCTCAAATCATTTATACTAAAATCTGGTTCAAACAAATACAATTGGGTCAAAAAATTTTGCCATCCCTACGCATATGACAAATTGATGATTGTTGTTAAGTGATAAAGTATCAAATGAAATTAAACAATATGACATTATAATATAATTATACCAAATTTATAAGACTTGTAGTTTTTCAAATCTTGAAGGAGATTAGTATAATTTATCATCAAAAAAAAGTTATAAAAATGCACAAAATGCAGTGCAAGTAGCATTTAAGGTTATAAGGTAAATAAATCAAATTTACATACATTTTAAAACATGTTAATTTACCTCATATATATTATAATTAAAATTCAACTTGGTTCATAATCAATGAAAAAGATGAGTTTGAACACTTTTTTCATACTTCTAAATTTTTTAAGTCAAATTTAACCAAGTAACCATTCAACTTGTTTGCATTTCTATTAGAAGCATTCGTGTTTGATACGATTCACATTCTACTTAAATGAGTGCGGTGTTGAATACTATATATTGTGTACTTTTTTTCTTCTCTTTTTTTTGATGTATTTGTAGTATCACTGGGGATTTAGATCTGCTTGAGATATGAAACTTTAGAAAGTGTGAATAATTGCTAAAACATGTGACCAAAATAGAGACCATAAGTCCTAACAAACATGCTTTAGCTTTAAGCTTCCTTTGCCCATACCTCACCCACCATTCACAATTCCTCCGTGTTTCCCCCTTTCCACTTCATTTGGACTTTCTGGTTTATATATATATATACATATATATTTATATATATATATATATTTTTTTTTTTTTGAGACTAGAGTGGTATACATGGAGAATTTAGTCAAAATTCTTCCATTAAGCTCTTATTTGATAAAAATGACAGTTCAATTTATTTTGTTTTATAAATTCCTTAAGGAGAAAATAATTAATTAAGGACAAAATAAAATATTTTTTTTCTTAGATAATATTGCCAGGGTAATATGTTATTGTGAGACAGAATAACATGTTTCTTTACTGTTTATATCAATTTTGACGGTAATTTTTTTTTTCTTTAAAGAATTTCATAGTCAACATAGATCTTATTTGATAGATCTTGACGAGAGGATTCTAAAAATACTAATTTTATTAAAAATCGACATTTACATCAAAAGTTATATTATTTTAAAATTTCATATTTTGATAATAGTTATATGTGTTGGACTTTTCAAGAAATTTTTTTTTTACTTGTCCTTAATGCATTAAAATTTTATTATAAAAGAATTTTGACCAAATTCTCCTTAAAAAAAAAAAAACATAAAAACATGAAAATTATTAGAAATTCTCAAAAGTAGTATTTGGCATGTTTACCTGATAATCTCAACTAATAAAAAATAACAACACGGACTAAGTAAATTATTTTTTATTTTTTAATAACTTAACAAAGACAAGCCAACATAATTAATTTAGAATATTATATAAATAACGTAGTTTCGAGACTAAATTATCTAAAAGATGGTATGGCATGTGATATTGGTGGATCTTAAAGTACGTGGTGAGAGAGGCAAAGCAGATCATGTGGTAGGCAAAGTCAAAACTCACATTCCACTGTATCTACATCACACTTTGATGTGTGACCTATGGAATATTACCAAACTAATAATGAAAAATAAAAAATGAGACCCTACAATTTTGCATTATGGTCGAAATGGGAAACATAATTAATGAGTGTACATAAATAAATATATGTAATCATGTATGGCATGCATGAATTCAGTTCAAATGGTCAACACCATTATTTTCCAATTAAAAATAATTAAAATTATTTGACAACTGATTGATATACTAATGCAACTTGGGCAGGCTCAACCTAAACAACATGAACCCACCCCGAATTTTTTTAGGACTTGGATAATATATTTTCAAATTCGGTAAGGGTTTAGGCAAAAATTCGAAAGCCCAAATTAAATTTGGACGAGTTTGGACAAAGATATCAACTAACCCGAACAATCCAAAACCCGAATTATACATTTATAGATATATAAAAATATTAAATATGCATATAAATTATCAGTCATTACATGATATTAAAGTAATTTAAATTATTAAATCATATTGAATATACATTATATATACAAATAACATAAAATCTTACTCTTTTTTTTTCACTCATAAATTGTAAAGACTACTATAGTGACATCTCTCTTATATTATATAAATTATTTGTTTTGATGGTATTAATGATTTTCTATAAGAAAAAATATATAAATGGAGTCAAATTTTAATAATTTAATAATAATGTGGCTGCAACCAAAAAAAAAATTTGAAATTCATTTACAATTTGGCCAATTCGAGTTCAACTGGGGTTGGACTTGGACAGACAACCTCGGGTTACAATTCAAGTCTGGACAAGTCTCAGTACAATTTGAACTGGACTTGGACAACTTCTTAACCCAACCGAATCCGGTCAAGTTGCACCCCTAAATTGGGAATGAACTAAAAAATGGGGTTTGGTGGGCTCGTTCCATCAGGAATCAAGCATTTCATTAATGTTGTGTTTGCTTGGGCATACATGATGTTAGAATTAGATTAATAACCTAACAAAATACATAATTTAAAATTTAGCTAAGAAAATTAAGATTCTGATTACCATCCATTGGACATAGGATTCCCTCATATCCTATTGAATCCCAACAGAGGGGGTGGGATATCAAATGAAAAATTAAGAAGAGGTTCATACTAATTAGATAAATTACAAAACTAATATAATTTTATCAAACCCTCCTCACAATCCTGAGACAATCCAAACATGAAGTAAGATACATAATTCAAAGGGATTCATAATCTTAGAACTAAGAATGCTAATCCCATCCATCAGCTACAAAAGAGAACTTCAAGAAATGATCATATAAAAAATAAAACAAACAAAAGAATTAGTGAAAAAAATTCATGAATCCCTTTCGTAAAAATAAGTTTAAAAAATTTTGCCTTTCATTTTCTTTTCTTTTCATATATTCCTTCCCAAATTCTAAACATAACTTAAAAGAAAAAAAATTATTGTAAAAAAAAAAGAAGGATTAAGCAAAAAACCGTATAAAATTTTGGATTTTGTGTTGTTGAAGTGTCTAGTGGAGGGGCTGTGAAAGTTTTAAACATAATGGCCTCGTTTGGGAAGGGAAGTGGCTATTTTAGTAGGCTATTTTAGTTTTTAGCTATTTTAATAGGTTAAAATTTTTGTATTTAGGAAGATGATTAAATTTTTTTATGGTTAGATGTGATGTGTGTGAGAGAAAAAGTAAAATGATTATGGGTTTGATGTGATATTTTGTCTTATTAATTATTTTAGCCTATTTTATCTTTTTATAAATTTTAACCTAAACTAGACTATTTTTTTTCTTGTCAAACACCCCCAATAATATGTTCGAAAGAGTAGTGTTGTTGAAGCAAATATCTGGCTCACATGCTCAAGAAAATGTCAGCATTTCATGTGTGACTCTGAAAAGTGAATATTAACATTTGAAAAGTTATTCACCCAAAAAAGACTCTGAAAAGTGAAAATTAACAATCAACAAATAAAAGTCAACACACATTTCTTCAGAAAAATCATTACAGAAGTATTGACTTTCACAATCATCCACTACGCCAAAATTAAGTTTTAACAGCGATTTTTTATCGCCGTTAAAGGATGTAAAATCATCGTTAAAGCCTTTAACAGTGGTAATTTAGAACTGCCGTTTATACTCGTGTCGGAAAAGGTACAACTATCGTAAAAGGATAATTTACCGTTGTTAAAAGTCGACCAAAAACGACAATAATATAGGACCAAAAACAGCGATTCTTTACCGCCGTAAATAGGTTCAAATTTTTAAAAAAATAATTCTCTCTTTTTGCACCCCCAAGCCTCGAACCCATGACCTTTAATCCATGCACACCAACCACTACACCACAACCACTCTATATGAAATATATTCCCTAAATAAATATTTAAACATTACTTTTGCTTTATTGTAAATGGTCATATTCAACCTCTGGCCGCGCGTGGTCACCACACGCCGGAGTTCCGCCGGCAAAGACCGCCGTCATTAACGGCGGTAATTAGAGGGCTTTAGCGGCGGTTTCGTTACCGCCGTTAAAAAAGGGCTTTAGTGGCAGTTTTTTTAACGACGGTTTCATTACTGCCGTTAAAGATACTTTAGCGGCGGTTTTTTAAACGGCGGTAACAAAACCGCCGTTAAAGATACATTAACGGCGGTATTAACGGCGGTTTCGTTACCGCCGTTAATAGTATCTTTAACGGCGGTAACGAAAACTGCCGTTAAAAAAACCGCCGGTAATGCCCTGTTTTGGCGTAGTGATCCAGAGAAACATTTGAGCAGAGGACCCATAAATGGTTTGCTTGATTCTCATAACAATTGAGACAGTTTCCCATGCCCAACTTTGGTCAATCCTGATGGCTTCTTCCTAAGGCATCAACCCATAACTCTGTGGAACCACAGTATAACTCTAGTATTTGTCCATGTTCAAATTATTTAAAGTTCAAAAATAATAATCTAAGATTGAAAGAGCTATTAGTGTTTGTGTTTGGTGCAAGTGTAGTGCATGCACGGATGCAAGTCTTAACTATGTTCGGTGCAAGGACAAAGCATGTGGGGTTGTGCACACTTGTCACATACACCTGTGCAAACACAAGTAACACTTGTAAGTTGTACCCAATAAAAACTTGCAGCAATGCTGGAAGGGGCTGTGGGGTTGTGACAGAGGGATTGGAGGGGTTTGGGGGGTTTTGGTGGTTATGGTTTAGGCCGATTTGGTTGTTCAGTGTGGTGGGAAGAGGTTGGGGCAGAGAGGAGGGTGGGGGAGGGCCTAGGGTTGTGGGGAGTGGTTGATGGCTGCAAGAGCTGGTGGCCAGAGTTGCATAAAAAGAAGAGGGAAGATAGGAGAAGAAAGAAGATCAGGCATTTTCATAAATTGAAAGAGTGATTTCCACCTCTTTGTTATTAGTTTTCTAACTTCCATTTCAATTATAATTTATAAAAATAAAATAAAATAAAATAAAACTCATTAATTTGTAAATTTATACCCCAAATGCCACTGAAGTTATTATCCCTAAAAATAATAATCTAATATTGTGTTTTGTTTAAGGGATTAGGCTATGGGATTGATTATGCATTTTAACCAATCCTTGAATCTATGTTTGTATACAAAAGTAAACCTCACAATACCTACAGATTGTATATCCCCAATATTGAGAATCTCATAGGGAAGACGTGTACAAAATGGAGAGATTAAGAGAGATCTAGGGGATTAAAATGTCAAGGTACTCTCAAATTATGGTTATTACACCATGTAGTCTATATTCAGTGATTCAAAATAAACAAGGACCAAGATGTGATTTTACAAATCCCCTTCCTAATTTAGGACATTTCAAACGTGTGACAAGATACATAATCCCAGGGATATTAAGCTTTGTCTGTCCAGGAAGAGATTACTAAAATTGTGAATACAGCCATTAAAATTGTGATATTAAAAATTTTAAATAATAATAAAAAAATTGTTAGAAGAGAAATAAGAGTGGAAAGTTGTATCATACCTCATATAATAGTAAGACATGAACTCAGGCATCCCACTCAATAAAAAAGTGTCTCTCAACTACTAGACTACGGGACCTGTAAATTTAACAATTTCCATTCATAGTCTTGTATAAGCCACACCTGCCACATGCTTCAGTGAAATCACTCTTATGCAGTGAATGAGGTTAGAACTTTGGTTTGGTAAACAGGAAATGAATTCACATTGAAAATGGAATCACCATTTATCAATTTGAAAGAATGGTTATTCCATTGGTAGGCCAAGGAATAACCATTTCGTTCCTGCCTAAAACATTCTAGCGAGCCAAACAGTAAAAGGGTGAGAAAGATGAACCTTGAACTGGGTATTGAATTCTAACCATGCAAAAAGCAGATTGGCAGAACCTCATAGTATGGCCTCAAGTTTAATATATCTCTGCAGGAAAACTTTAGAAAACAAAAAAAATAGGAAGTCTCTTAACTGAGCTTTGCAAAGAGGAGGGCTGTTGAAACAAGTTCTATCCTTGAATGCATGCTTTAACTGAGAGCAAGCTCTATCCATGAATGTTTCTCCTTACTATGTTAGTAATGCACATAAATTTGCTCCACCCAACGAAAATAGATACCAAATATCATTTTTTTTTTTAATAAAAATAAACAAAAAACTGCAAACTCACATTACCAAACAGACTCTGAACTTAACTTTGCAAGGAGGAGGGTAGTTGAAACAAGCTTTATCCTTGAATGCAGGCCTTCACTGAAAGCCTGCTTACTGTGTTAGCAATGCACACCAATCAACTGGTCTACAAATTCCCTTGACCACGTCAGCTTCAACATTTCCTATATATAACAATTTCTTGAAATGTGCCCCTTACCACAATTGTTGCAGCATATGGCCTTGTTCTTCCATTCCCAAACACAACCCCCCCCCCCCCCCCCCCCCCGGCGTTAACAAGGGTATCAAGAACTTTGCTCCGACTAGTTCTGAGACATACAGTGCCTCAGTCCCACAAATACCAGATAATTACCAGGCACAGGCCCTAGGGTTGGTCCAAGAGGGTCAAGCTCTTCATGGGATTCAAACTCGTAATCTACTCTTCCCAAGGCACCAATCCAGGCTCAATTTGCAAATCGACTAACCCCTTGCGATTAGATTATTATGGCCTCCCTTGTCTCTCCAATCTCTCTTCTTTGGTCCAAGATTATGAAGATCTTGTGGCTACCATTGGTTCGCAGCCCTTTCAAAAATGGTGTTGTGTACATCATACCCGTACCCAGACACTGCTTTATCGACAGCCTCATGCACTGGGTTGCCATTTTCTTTAATCTTATGAAGCTCTTGAACTTGCTGAAGAATGGATATCCCATTAACCATCCGAAATTGAATATATTTGTCAACTTTGAGATCGCTTCATTCCCAAATTTTCATCATAAGCTAATTTGAGCTCCTCCCAAATTGCTTTTGCACTCTTAGTTCTCTTCAAGTATTGATCAAATATATGATCAGACAGAAGGTTCAAGATACAGTGAGGACAAATGCACTCATCGTCTACTGACTTTTGACAGCAGCTTTTGCTTGAGAAGTTTCTCTAAAACTTGCTTTTGGGCTTTTGCCAATGCTCAGGCATGCTAAGTAAACACATATAAGCAATCTTCAATTGCTTCAAAAATAAAGTCTATCTGGTGCACCCAAGAATGGTAAATTTTTCCATCAAGACGGATGGTCTTAACTGGAATGAGTCCTTGAGGGGCAAAAGCAGTCGCGGAATTAGACCTTTCTGCTTCAGTTTGTTTTGTCTCCATATAAATGATTTATTGAGCAACAGCGGTTACTGAATTTCACACATCTGCCTCACTTTGCTCTTCAGATCTACAATGCATTAATTCGACAATTGAAATCAGTCATCAACGGATAAGAAAACCATTAAAAACCTTTATTTGAACCAGCTTGATTTTCTTACACAACAACTTTCAGTGCCTAGTTTAGTAGGTTGAGTTTAAAAGCAGCACATCATTTTAACACCAAGTGCCAACGCGCTAATCAGTGATTGACACAATCACAGATTATATACATAATACTAAAAACAAAAAGATTCTATGTACTTTAATTTCTATATTCAACACTCCCCCTCAAACTGGTGTGACGATATTCAACGATCGCAGCTTGACAATGGATGACAGGAAGAAGCCAGAAAAAACTCAACAGTTAGTCCAAATAAATTCTACCGAACAAATCTGGTAGTCCACTAAATAAAAAAGGCCAAAAAGTGCTTAATACATCAGCACCACACCCTAGAAAGGGGGGGGGGGGGGGGAAAAAAGGACTGAACTGTCCTAGAAACACCCTGGTCAGTAGCCAACAAGACCCTTGTCGACATCAGATGCCAAAGCTAATGTCGAGAGATAGTTTATGGTCGTGCCGGATCGTTGTAAAAATTGGTCAGAACTAATGTCGAGATAGTTTAAGGTCATGCTGAACCATTATAGGAACTGATCGGAATCAACGTCGAGACACTTTACGGGGTCATGCCGAACCGTTATAGGAACTAACCGGAATCAATGTTGGGACAGTTTAAGGGATCAGGCCGGTCCGTTGTAGGAACTAACCAGAATTAATGTCGGGACAGTTTAAGGGGTCATGTTGAACCGTTGTGGAGACTAACCGCAATCAATGTCGAGATAGTTTAAAAGAGTCATGCCAGACCGATGTAGAGAATTGAATGTTGAACCAGTAAGCGTGAGACACACATAACTTATCACGTGCTACTGAACGATGATAGCAACAGATGACTGAGTGCGCCAAGAGGCGGCTTATTAGAAAGTGTGCTAGGGGGAGGGGCTTAGGTGGTGCGCCAAGGGGACTTGGATTGTGCGCGAGAGGGGGCGACTTGGGTTGTGCGCTAGATGGGGCCCCTTAGGTGGTTCACATGGTATATCACCGTGCTCACTATGATATAGGTATAATACCCTCTCTCAAACTCAAATAGAAATAAACTGGTGAATAGAGGAAGAGATCACCATGAAGTGAAACTAAAAGAAAATATGGCAATGGAGATCCGGTGGACAGCCAAGGCAAGGCTGATGCCTGCCGGTGAAGTAAAATTACTAGGTACTTAAACTAACTCTGATACCAAAAAAGAATGAAAAAAATTATTTGGCTTACCCATGAATGGAGTAGAGGCCATATATATATAATAGATTCATGATATAATTTAGGAAATCATACAAATAAGGAAACGATATAAATAAAGAAACAATATTAAATCAGTGATTGGCACAATCACAGATTATATACATAATACTAAAATAATAAGATTATATGTACTCTAATTTCTATATTCAATAGATCTCGCCTAATCTTCAATTCCATCTTCGTAGTGGCAGCTTCTATATCAGGCACACTTTCCCTGAAGGCTGAAAATTGTTCAGTATGCAAGCTAATTCCTGATCACATTGTAGACTGAGCATGATGAATACCAAAGCGATGAAAACAAAATAACCATAATAATACAGATTAACAGTGAAGAAATCAAACAGTATGTCTGAGTAATGTATGTTGCAACGTGCAACCAAATATAGTATTGTGCCCTATGACTTATTTTCTCAAATTGGGCATGAATGGGACCACACCAACTCATAACATGTTCAGTGTTGAGACTGAATCAATCTTATCAGACAAGTGGACAGAATTTTGAGAAGGAGTACAGAAAACGAGTATGTTTTCCATCCAAGGCTTTTGATCAAAGAAGACACAATATCTATGTTGTCTAGTAAAACATAACCTACACTCACTTGTGGAGCCGTCTTCACTATGAGAGATAAATGATTACCAAAAAAAGAACTGAGAGTTTGAATACCCAAACCCGAACCACTTGCACATCCACCACCTCACACCCAAATGACACACTTTCTCACCCAATCTTTTGGCTTGATACTTGCACATTACGCCGCACTTGCTTTCACTCTCATGTACCCATGTATTCAACCATTCCTTTGAGCTTCTCACATTCATTAGAAACACCCCCCTTATATGGACATAGCAAAGATGAAAGGTCAAGATACAATGAGTGTAAAACAAGAAGGTACATGAACAAGTAATAAAAGGTACATAACTCTCCAATAGACACCTTGAGACTTCAAAGCACTCACTTGAGAATTCAATCCATCCACATTGCAAATTTGAACCTTCCCAATGGGTAGTAAATCTCTAATTTGCACCAAAACATCCTGAAAAAAAAAAAAACAAATAAAAGGCTTCACTAGCAGTAGCACCAAGAAGCAAAACTACAAGTATAACATAAGATCAGAAAAGATTGAAATGGGTTTAAAGCAGGGCTTTTCTTCTTTCTTCTATGTTGTAGATGTTTATATATCACACTCCAAACAACAAAAGAAATTAGGCCTAACCAGGGCTCTAGTCCTCAATACTTCTCACTTCAACTCAACTACGTAGATTTCTCAGGGTTCATTGCCCATTTCTCTATTTCAATACCACATAAGTGCCAAAATAATAAAGAGAAAAATTCACGAAAATTGGAAATGGGTAAATTGAATGCAAATCAGTAGAGTACAAGCGAGGGTGTCGGGAGCACATTTTTTACTTGCACCGGCCACACACACTCGATTAATTTACAACTAGTTCCACTTTCTATAGAAATCTCACAGGGTTCATCGCCCATTTCTCTTTTCAGTAACTACATAGTACTACTAAATAATAAAGAGAAAATATCACAAAAATGGGAAATGCAAAAATTAATTGCCAATCAGTGGAGTGCAAATGAGCATCAACACAATTCTTTCTGACTTGCACTCCATTAATTTGCAAATAATTTCCTCATCTTTTACTCATCAATTACCTAATAATAAAAGAAAACAAATGTTTTGTAGTCCAAAGGGGGAAAAAAGGAAAAAAGAATAAACAAATGCCATAAACATTAACAGTGAGCTAGGGTTCGTTTGGTTTCCGAGAAAATATAGGAATCCAAGACATCAACCATTTTTTTCAATCGAAAAATCATATAACACAGTAACACTACAAGAAGACAAATACTCAGCTACTCCGAGACTAACTATAACTGCAAACGCTTTGCATTTACAAAACATAATCAACAGAAAACACCGAAACCACAAATTTTCTCTTCTACACTCAATTTTTTTTCCCCAGCTACCGAACATAGCAAAAAAAATAAGAATAGTAATTCTCTTAACTTTTCTCGGCAACCAAACATAGCATAAACAGGGCTCGGACCTTTGTTATCACTGTTTCTTCGATCCAAAAGAAAAAAAAATACAGAGAAAGCAAAAAAAGGGAGGTTCCACCGAGACTTGAACTCGGGTTACTGGATTCAGAGTCCAATGTCCTAACCACTAGACCATGGAACCACGTTGGTGCCAAATATCTCATCATAATTTATTTTTATCATTAAAACATCCCCAAAAATGTTGCCCAAACTTGCTTTTTTTTTTTTGTGGGCCAAGGCTCAATGCTACTTCTGGCCCAACCCATATGGCAAAACTTTCAGCTTAAACCTTGCCTAATCAGCGAACGGCAAGCACAAAATGGGATATAAATATCTCACAAAAAGTGGGACTCACGTGATTTTTTTAGGTTTTTGTTTTGTTTTTATTTTTCATATTTTCTATTGGGCTCACGAGCTGGTAGGTAAGCTCGTAAGTCGGTTTAACATTCGGGGTAGATTTTAAATGCCAAGTTTTAAGTTTAATTTAAATCTCATTCAGGTTCAAGTTATCTCACTCAGAGATACAAACTTAAAGCCTCTTTTGAAAACAAAGAAATAATAAAACTAAAAATAATTTGGAATATAAAATAAATAAATAAAATATTAATCATTTATATGATTTTTAAAAATTCGTTTAAAATCAATTTTTGCAAAATAAAACAAAACAAATCAAAATCTTCCAGGCAAGGCAACAGAGGCCCATTGGGCCGCGGGCTCAGAGTTTGGGCTCGAGAAGAAAACGAAGACGTTCGGCTTGGTTTGCAGTGGCACGTGAGACACGCATTACTTTTTTGCCCTTTATTTTATTCTCTCTCTTTTTTTTTTTTTTTTGGGTGAATAAATTTTATTCTTACTTGTTTTGTAAGTCCTTGTCAAGGGTGTGACGTCACTAGGATGATGTCACTGATAATAATTGAGAAAAACATATCACTAAATTTTAAAAAATAATTATAAATTCATGATTAATTTTATATATTTTAATAATTAAAGTCATTATTTTTTTTTATAAATCTATAATTATATTAAAATGATACTATTGATTTGTAAATTTCCCTAATAATTATATCCCCCTCGAAATTGTACCATCAGATACTTAAACCAAAAGGATAGTGAGAGGGTGATTTATGATCTGGAGTTGGGCCGAGATATCGACCGAGCAGGTTGAAAGCCCAGCAGTGCATTGGGCCGAGATGATCGACTGTTCGCCCAGAGAAGAGCTGCCAGAACTTGGGCCGGGCAGAGTTCGGGCTGTGTGTGCCACCCCGGACCGGACAGAAACTGCTCGGCAAGGCAGTGCTCGGTCGGACCAGGATGCTCGGTCCGAGGATGGCCGAAGCCAGATAGGCCGAGTGACCGGCGCCCGGGAAGGCGCGGACATCCGAAGAAGTTGTCTGACCGGCAGAAAGGCCGACCCCAGGAGGCACCTCGGGCTAGGCTTTGCCGAGATGCCGCCTAGCCCGGTCCTCCTCAGTCTTGGCCAGTGAAGTGCTAGGGTATGGAGCACGGCATGGCACAACAACGGATAGGGCAGCTCGGCTGCCGAGCTCCAGCTGTGATGACAGGCAGTTGAGGTTAGGTGATGAATGACATGGTTTATGCTGACAGATGGGATAACAGAGCCAGTGTCAGGAGATGACTGAGAGTGGATATGGGGCTCAGAAGGTATATAAGCATGTCTGCGCCTCCCATACGGAACACACGAACACTTTGTAAGGAATTCTTACACTCAAACACTCTCTCCCTTCTCTCTATCCATCATAAGGTGTGTGCTAACTTGATCGTCGGAGGGTTTTTCCGGCTACACACCGCCGGGTAGCTCACCGTTACTTGCTCGCAGGTGATCGGACATCGACGGAACTCGGAAGAAAGGAGTACGGGCTTGCCGGAATATTTGCTCCCCGTACAATTGGCGCCGTCTGTGGGAATCTTGACAGACAAAACCTTGTCTTTCAGGTTCATCTGATCGCCGTCCATGGCGAACAACGACGAGTTTCCGTTGTCCGCCATCGACGGAGCCACCCCGGAGTATACCCGAAGGAGAGAGGGACCTCCTGTTGTCCACCCAATGGCTGACTTGGGAACGCCCACTGGCGGACAGTCAGGAGACGCGCGGGACAAGCGCGGACGAAGTCATGGACATTCACGGAGTCCAGACGGTCACCGGCGGAGGAGAGACTCGCACGCCAGGCGACTGGAAAGCAAGTTGAGGGATCAAGATGCTGTCATTCGGCGAATGGCGGCGGAGATGGAAGACCTCAAGCGGCATGTCAAAGGGAAGGGTGTAGTTGGAGTGGGAGACCACAGTGAGCGCACCCCATCCCGCCGTTCAGGCGGTTAGAGTCAGCGACGTACTCAGTCCATATCTATTACCAGAAGTTACCAGGTTGGTGATTCCGACGCGTATGCAGAGAAGTCTAGCGCGCAAGACAGCACCTACCGGCCCTCGCGTCCAGTGACGACATCGAGGTACTCTTACTCCGCTCATTTGGAGGATTTGCGGGCGGTCTTGAAGGAGCGGGCTCGCCGGCGCGAAGCCCAGAGGATACCGGCGTTCCAGCGGTTATCCTACGGGGTTCACGCCAGCGAGGAGGTCGGAATGCCTCCACCCTGCCAGGCAGCGCCACTCCTAGTGGATTCAGATTTGGCCAGGTTAAGTGCCACCCCTTTTTTCCTGGAAATAGAGACAACACCACTTCCGGTAGGCTTCCACCAGCCTAAGTTCACACTCTACGACGGAAAAACCGATCCTTACATGCATGTGAGCCACTTCCGACAGGTTATGGCCGGACATAGGCGAAATGACGGACTTATGTGCCTGATCTTCCCGTTAAGTTTAGGTGAGCTGGGCTTGAAGTGGTTCGAGAGGTTGCCGGAAGGGAGCATACAACAGTGGCATCAGTTGGCCGAAGCCTTTGTGACGCGCTTCAAAACCAACACAAAAACACCAAAGGAAGTCGATCATTTACTTAGTGTCAGGATGGAACCGAGCGACACTCTCAAGGTGTACAACTCCAGGAACTGGGATACCTTCAATGAGATCCTAGATTGCCCAGTCAAACTGGCAATCACCCAATATAAGCGCGGTCTCCCGCTCGGACATAGGCTGAGGGATTCGCTTACAATGAGCCAGCAGACATCCATGTGGCACCTAATGCAACGCATCAATGAGCACATCCGAGTAGAGGACGATGCAGCGACGTCCACCGCGGAGACAACCTCGATAGCCACGGGCAAGTGGGCGACTGGGTTTTAAGGAAGGTCATGGGCAACGCACTAGTGCCGGGTGAAGGCAAGCTAGGGGCAAACTAGGAAGAGCCTTACAAGATAACCGGGCAAGGGGGCATACCACTTAGAAGATTTGGATGGCAAAGGCGTACCCCGGCCATGGAATGCGGCCTTATGTAATTTTTTGAGGGACTTGTTTCCCCTACACTTCTGAATGCAAATACTCTTTTTGTCAATATAATAGAAGTGAATTACTTTTGCTGAAGAGCTTTGTTGTGTCCGAAATAATAGTGGATGAGGGGCCTACTCTCCTGTTCCAGCCAAGATGATTTACTCCGGCTGAAGAGTTGATGATTTGCTCAACTGCAAGGTTCCAGCCGAGATGATTTACTCCGGCTGAAGAGTTGATGATTTGTTCAACTCCGAGGTTCCAGCCGAGATGTTTTACTCCGGCTGGCGGGTTGATGATTTGTTCAACTGCGAGGTTCCAGCCGAGATGTTTTACTCTGGCTGACGGGTTGATGATTTGCTCAACTCCGAGGGTCCAGCTGAGATGATTTACTCCGGCTGAAGAGTTGATGATTTGCTCAACTGCAAGGTTCCAGCCGAGATGATTTACTCGGGCTGAAGAGTTGATGATTTGTTCAACTCCGAGGTTCCAGCCGAGATGTTTTACTCTGGCTGGCGAGTTGATGATTTGTTCAACTCCGAGGTTCTAGCCGAGATGTTTTACTCCGGCTGGTGAGTTGATGATTTGTTCAACTGCGAGGTTCCAGCCGAGATGTTTTACTCTGGCTGATGGGTTGATGATTTGCTTAACTCCGAGGATCCAGCCGAGATGATTTACTCCGGCTGAAGAGTTGATGATTTGCTCAATTGCGAGGTTCCAGCCAAGATGTTTTACGCTAGCTGGCGAGTTGATGATTTGCTCAACTGCGAGGTTCCAGCCGAGATGTTTTACTCTGGCTGGCGAGTTGATGATTTGTTTAACTCCGAAGTTTCAGCCGAGCTAATGTTGCTCGCCAAGAAAGAAGGAAGTCGCGAAGCGGACCTTGCTCGCCTTCTTTGGAGTTCCTTGGCCGAGCTGATCTTGTCCGCCAAGAAGGAAATCGCGAAGCGGACCTTGCTCCCCTTCTTTGGAGTTCCTTGGCCGAGCTGATCTTGTCCGCCAAGAAGGAAGTCGCGGAGCGGACTTAGCTCGCCTTCTTTGGAGTTCTTTGGCCGAGCTAATCTTGTTCGCCAAGAAAGAAGTCGCGGAGCGGACCTTGCTCGCCTTCTTTGGAGTTCCTTGGCCGAGCTGATCTTGTCCGCCAAGAAGGAAGTCGCGGAGCGGACCTAGCTCGCCTTCTTTGGAGTTCCTTGGCCGAGCTGATCTTGTCCGCCAAGAAGGAAGTCGCGGAGCGGACCTTGCTCCCCTTCTTTGGAGTTCCTTGGCCGAGCTGATCTTGTCCGCCAAGAAGGAAGTCGCGGAGCGGACTTAGCTCGCCTTCTTTGGAGTTCCTTGGCCGAGCTGATCTTGTCCGCCAAGAAGGAAGTCGCGGAGCGGACCTAGCTCGCCTTCTTTGGAGTTCCTTGGCCGAGCTGATCTTGTCCGCCAAGAAGGAAGTCGCGGAGCGGACCTTGCTCCCCTTCTTTGGAGTTCCTTGGCCGAGCTGATCTTGTCCGCCAAGAAGGAAGTCGCGGAGCGGACCTTGCTCGCCTTCTTTGGAGTTCCTTGGCCGAGCTGATCTTGTCCGCCAAGAAGGAAGTCGCGGAGCGGACCTTGCTCCCCTTCTTTGGAGTTCCTTGGCCGAGCTGATCTTGTCCGCCAAGAAGGAAGTCGCGGAGCGGACCTTGCTCCCCTTCTTTGGAGTTCCTTGGCCGAGCTGATCTTGTCCGCCAAGAAGGAAGTCGCGGAGCGGACCTTGCTCCCCTTCTTTGGAGTTCCTTGGCCGAGCTGATCTTGTCCGCCAAGAAGGAAGTCGGGGAGCGGACCTTACTCGCCGACCTTGGAAGTTCCTTGCCGAGCAGTTGTTGCTCGCCAAGAAGCAAGTCGCGGAGTGGACCTTGCTCGCCGACCTTGGAAGTTCCTTGACCGAGCTGATGTTGCTCGCCAAGAAGGAAGTCGCGGAGCGGACCTTGCTCGCTGACCTTGGAAGTTCCTTGCCGAGCTGTTGTTGCTCGCCAAGAAGGAAGTCGCGGAGCGGACCTTGCTCGCCTTCCTCGGAGTTCCTTGACCGAGCTGATGTTGCTCGCCAAGAAGCACGTCGCGGAGCGGACCTTGCTCGCCGACCTTGGAAGTTCCTTGACCGAGCTGTTGTTGCTCACCAAGAAGCAAGTCGCGGAGCGGACCTTGCTCGCCGACCTTGGAAGTTCCTTGACCGAGCTGATGTTGCTCGCCAAGAAGGAAGTCGTGGAGCGGACCTTGCTCGCTTTCTTAGTGCAGTCACCATTTTGCATATTGAGGACCGAGGAAGTATTACCCCGGTCAGGATAGGTAATCCCAGTCACGCTTCAGCGAACGGAATTAAGGGGCAATTGAGAGGGTGATTTATGATCTGGAGTTGGGCCGAGATATCGACCGAGCAGGTTGAAAGCCAAGCAGTGCATTGGGCCGAGATGATCGACTGTTCGCCCAGAGAAGGGCTGCCAGAACTTGGGCCGGGCAGAGTTTGGGTTGTGTGTGCCACCCCGGACCGGACAGAAACTGCTCGGCAAGGCAATGCTCGGTCGGACCAGGATGCTCGGTCCGAGGATGGCCGAAGCCAGATAGGCCGAGTGACCGGCGCCCGGGAAGGCGCGGACATCCGAAGAAGTTGTCTGACCGGCAGAAAGGCCGACCCCAGGAGGCACCTCGGGCTAGGCTTTGCCGAGATGCCGCCTAGCCCGGTCCTCCTCAGTCTTGGCCAGTGGAGGCACCTCGGGCTAGGCTTTGCCGAGATGCCGCCTAGCCCGGTCCTCCTCAGTCTTGGCCAGTGAAGTGCTGGGGTATGGAGCACGGCATGGCACAACAACGGATAGGGCAGCTCGGCTGCCGAGCTCCAGCTGTGATGACAAGCAGTTGAGGTTAGGTGATGAATGGCATGGTTTATGCTGACAGATGGGATAGCAGAGCCACATGTCAGGAGATGACTGGGAGTGGATATGGGGCTCAAAAGGTATATAAGCATGTCTGCGCCCCCCATACGGAACACACGAACACTTTGTAAGGAATTCTTACACTCAAACACTCTCTCCCTTCTCTCTATCCATCCTAAGGTGTGTGCTAACTTGATCGTCGGAGGGTTTTTCCGGCCACACACTGCCGGGTAGCTCACCGTTACTTGCTCGCAGGTGATCGGACATCGACGGAGCTCGGAAGAAAGGAGTACGGGCTTGCCGGAATATTTGCTCCCCGTACAGATAGTATGGGTTCGTTTGGAGAGTGAGTTGGCTTTTTTGACTTTTTAATTTTTTTAACTATTTTAAACTGAGGTTAAAAAATCTCGTTTGGAAAGGATTTTTGACTTTTTTGACTTTTGTGAAAGAAAGAATATAATGATTATGGGTTGGAGAAATGTTTTGTTTTTTGTGATTAAAAAATTTATTTTATTTTTTGTAACTATTTTATCTAAAAAAAACCCAAGTTTGGCTTTCCAAACGAAGCCTATATGGTTTTTATCAAATTATCATGTGAAATCCTAAAAAAAAATAAGTGGGGAATATGGGGAAGACATTATTAGATGCTGTTGTGCACCGTTTTAATGGGTGATACGGTTAGAAGATTATTTTATTTTATTTTGTGTGTGAGAGAAGGATTAATTTTAATTTTATTTTATAAATTATCATTATTTTTTATTTTATCTTTAAATCATTATCTATTTAGTTTCTAAATTTTCTAATTGTAAGGGTAAAAATATAATTTTATGATTTAAACAATTATATAACCAAAAACCTAACTTCTTATCTTCTTACTCATATTATACTAGGTAACTTAACTTACATCATATGACCAAATATCAATCCTTCTCTATACAATAAATTATTGCATGGGTCAGGAAGACCACATGTCTATGTATCTATTTAATGAGATCATATTATTTTTTCATAATTCCCTTGCTTTTAGTGCTATGTAATTTTTAAGTCCCCTTCTATTGGTTTGGCATACTGCCAATGTAAAATTCATAGAATACATGATAATTACTCATTCTTATACACTCCTAGTTTAAAAACCGTGAATAAATTATTTTTTTAAAAAAATTGTATGATTTAAGTTGTTTAAATTTTAAAATAAATTTTTTTAGCCATGAAATTAGGTTTTAACAATTGCTTGTGTGAATGATTGTCTCCAATTGGAGTATATAAGTTGAAATTATTAACTTTTAAAATTAATAATTCAATAACAAAATAGAAAAAATAATGATAATTTAGGAAATAAAAAGTGAAATTAACCCTTTTTGTGTGACAAAAAATACTTGCTACAGCAATAGAAGTGACAATTGATAAACCAATGCCCTAAACTCTCACTCTTTGCGTTAATTGGCTGTCAAAAGTGAATAACTCCCTGACTAGAATGGTTAGTTGGGAGACTCGCTGTGTTTGGTTGGGAGATTTGGAGAGGGATTTGGAAAGAGAAAGAGAAAAGATGTGTGAAACTATGTGAAATATAGGCATGATTTATTCACATTTCACCTATCTTTTCCATTTCTCTTTTCAAATCCCTTCCCAAATCCCCCAACCAAACACAGCATTAGAATGACTATATCGCATATATCATATTCTTAGAATTAATTAAATTATTTGTTCTTACGGGCAGTCACTAGTTACCACTTTACCTTATTGTTCCACTCGGACAAGATAGTATCCCACATTTATGACTTTTTTTTCAATAAATGATAAAGCACAACCTCATACTAATGTGGCCTTCGCTTCATTTAGCATGAAAGTTTGGGTTGAATTTGGATTATTTTTGTTAAAAAAAAGATAAAATAAATTTTTTAATTTAATAAGACAAAAAATAACATTCAAATCATAATCATTCTATTTTTCTTTTATAAAAGTCAAAAAAATTAAAAAACTCATTCCAAACTAAATTTTTTAGCCTTAAGTTAAAATAATCAAAAAATTAAAAAACCAACTCACATCCTAAATGAAGGCCTTATTATTAACTTGGTCCACTTATTGCTCGGATTTGACTATTTGACTTAAGGGTTGTTTGGGGTGTCCTAAATAAGTGTACTTTTTGACTTTTTATGAAATATGGGTTAGGTTTGAAATGATGTGATAGAGAGATGATGTTACTTAAATAAGATGATGTAACTTAAATAGAATAGTGACTTTTTGACTTTTTAAATTTTTTTAAAGATGTCAAACTTGACCTTAATATCACGTTGCACATATATTCAAATTTTTTTATCTAAACACACTAAAATATGTCTTGTTCAACCGTCGTCTTATTTGTTTGGCTGCCCTGCAACGTAATTGTTCAAGACTTACCTCCCACATTAATGTAAAGAATATTTTTGCATTTATTTATGAATTACTCTTTAGCTTCCGTTTGGAAAGTAGATTAGTTTTTTGGCTTTTTTGACTATTTTAGCCTGGGCTAAAAATATTGGTTTGAAAATGACTTTTTGAATTTTTTGACTTTTTTTGTGAGAGAAGAGTGTAATGATTATGGGTTAGATGTGATGTTTTGTTTGTTATGGCTCAAATAGCCTATTTTGCCTTTTATGACTATTTTAGCCCCAACCTTCCTTGTCAAACGGACCCTTAGTATGAATTTAGGTCAAGTATAGGTTAATTTTTTTTTTTCATTTATTTATGAATTACTCTTTTAGCATGAATTTAGGTCGAGTATAGGTTAAAAATTGATCAAAAGTGAGAAAACAATCAATGATAAGGCTTTGTTTGGGAATTACAATTTTTAGCCAAAAGGTAAAAAATTAATGTAAATTATCAAATAATTTTCTTTATTTTTTTACATTTTTTTCTTATAAGGTTAAAAAATTATTTATTTTTTTATTTTTTTGTGTTATCCAAACATCCCCCAAAATCATAATTTTAGAAAGAAAAAGTATAAATTGACTCAAGCTTACACGGAATAATTGACCTGGCGTCAACCATGCGTGCTCACCAATGGTAATAACAATGTCCGTTTCTTCCTAGCTTCTTCCTTCAGCACAATCTCCGGTCTCGCGACTTTCCATTCTTAGATCAAAATTTTCTCATCATCTCAAAATTCCCAATTCACACATGAATTTTCTAACCCCTCTGTTACGTTTTTCAATACATTTTTCCTCTTAATCGCCTCTCTTTCTTGCGACAAAAGCTAAGCACAGAATCAAAATCGAATCCAAAAAATTTCAAGCCATTTCTCATGCATACATACATACAAAAACCCAATTCATGGATTTCAAATTACGATCGGTTTGATGGAGATAGATCTTGAATGATCGCTGTGAAAACGATCCCAGACGTTGGATTTTTGGTGATCGGTTGTGATGGAGGTCTCGTCGGATCACCGTTGCCGGAGACAGGGCTGTCAGAGATGGCGGTGCAACGAGAGGGCTTTGACGGGAAGGCCGTATTGCGAGAACCATTGCGATCAGCCGAAGAAAGCGAGTATGAAGAAAATCGCGAGAAAATTTGATGATGAAGGAAGGTCGAGTGGTGGATCCGAGAGGAGAGCGAAGATTAAGAGGGGGTGTTCGGATGATGAAGAAGCGTGTGGGACTGAGATTGAGTTGAAGCAACAGCTCTTGATGTTTAAGGCAGAGAAAGTTAATAAGAAAATGTTGAATTCCGGTGAGAAAATCAGTGAGAAAATGTTTAATTCTGGTGAGAATATGAAGAAGATTCGTGGGTTGGAAAAGAGAAAGTCGTCGACAGTCATTGGATTGGTGAGTTTGAATTTGCTACATTTTTTAATTGTACAGTAGTATATTATAGTATACTTTTCTTTTGCTGCTACAGTTTATCTTTGCGTTTTTTATTTCGTCGGTCGGCGAGTGGGTTGGCTTTTTTTACTTTTTGATTTTTTTTTTTTTTTTTTTTTTTATAATTTAGGTTAAAAAGTTTGGTTTGAGAATAATTTTTTTTGATTTTTTAATTTTTTTTTTTGACTTTTCTTATAAGAGAAAAGCGTAATAATTATGGATTATATGTGATATTTTATTTTTTTAAAGTTAAAATAATTTATTTTGTCTTTTATAAAAAAAAAATCCCAAAATAACTCTTCTCAAACGGAGGTTTTATATGTTAAGAATCTTAATTTTTTATATTATATTATGCTAGATTAAAATGTTCAAACTTTCATTTTCATTTTTCACCATGAGAAGAAAAAAATTGTTATTCCTTATTTGGGTTTATAAAATAATGAGGAAAAGAATAGTTGATGAAACAGTGTGAGTAATTGTTTTGTTCTAGATATTGTTTCAACCTTTATTTATTTATTATGATTTCATATCACTTCGTAATGGAAAGAAATAAAGATGAAATCAAGACGATTGAATATGCAGGGTATGTTTGGTTTGCATTTGGGAGATGAGTTTTAGAAAAAAAAATTTAAAATATTGTTTGGCTTGAGTTTTTTTCAAAAAAATTTCAAAATCACTTTATTTCTTTTACAAGTCAATCAATCATTTTTTCTCTCTCCTCTCTCGTTCTCAATCACTTTTTCTCTCACACACATCTACTCAAATTCTCCCAAAATATCAAATCATCCCAAACTCTCAAAAAAAAGAACACTCTCAAAATATACAACCAAACAAACCAAAAAAATTTCCAAACTCTCTTCCCAAATTTTTTTTCAAAAACAAGTCTCCCAAAAACAAACCAAACAAGCCGGCAATATTTGCGTGGTTCTGCAAAATACCCAATCCCTGAACCACTTGTACACTCACTCTCACGCCGGAATGACACTCTCTCTCAACCTTAGAGGTGTTTTACACAAGCTATGTTGTTGACTTTCGTACTCAATATTCGAATGAGCGTGTCACTGAAGCACATTGGTTTAGAATTCTTCTCTTTTTATTGTGAATTTTGAAACACTACTTACTATCTTTGACAAATTTGATGTTTCTCATTCACGACAAAATTTATCTTGAACAAGATAAGATTTTGTTCGATGTAAGGCACATTAAGAGAGAATTTAAATTAGGGGGAACATAAGCCATATGGATGGATATCCAACTTCTCACCCAAGTAATTGTGGATTAAGGCTTAAGTTGAGTATGAATATCTACCTCTTCACCTATTCAGTTTTTTGTTTTTGGTTTTGAATGCTTGCAACTTTCTTCGATATGACATCCTGGATTATTAGATGGGGTTGTTTGCCAGTGTCTCCATATGGGTTTGGGTTTATATTTAGCAGAGGACTCAGGAATGAGAATGAATATGTATATGACTTTGGGTCATGTGATTTGTGTTGTTTTAGCTTTCACACCTTTGACATAATCAGAAGGAAAAAAATTGTTTAAATGCCATATGTTTCTTTTCTCTTCTTCTTGCTGGATATTTGGATGACTGACTTGGTCTTTTCTCTTCTTTTCTCTTCCTCTTCACCTATTCAGTTTTTTGTTTTTGGTTTTTGGTTTTGAATGCTTGCAACTTTCTTTGATATGACATCCTGGATTATTAGATGGGGTTGTTTGCCAGTGTCTCCATATGGGTTTGGGTTTATATTTAGCAGAGGACTCAGGTATGAGAATGAATATGCATATGACTTTGGGTCATGTGATTTGTGTTGTTTTAGCTTTCACACCCTTGACATATAATTAGAAGGAACAAATTTGTTTAAATGCCATATGTTTCTCCTCTTCTTCTTGCTAGATATTTGGATGGTTGACTTGGTTTTTCATATCTGAAAAGTGAAAAAGAAAAGTTTATACATTAGTGGACTGAATTTGGATCTGTTAGCTATTCTTTAATGTTCAATAGTGTAAGTTGTATCAATTCTAACAAACTTGTTTTTCAGGATAAAACAAATGAAAACAAGGAGCGGGTGAGTTTAATGTGTCATCAATGTTTTCGGAATGATAAGGATGGTGTTGTCGTATGTTCCAGTTGTAAAAGGAAACGCTACTGCTATGAGTGTCTTGCAAAGTGGTAAGAATAGTGACTAGTAATTAGTGATAATTTTTTTAAGCAAATATTCTTGAAACAACTCTATCATATGATTGGGCAAACATGTTTACTGAAATATGAAACAACATTCCTTATTTTGACGATTGGAGGCGTGGCGTTGCATGTGCCTGTCACCTCCAATTACCTCTCCTTCTTTCTTTTTGCCACCTTCCTTGGTGGCTACTGGAAGATCAAAGAGATGGATGAGTTGGCCCAATTTATTGTTTGGCATTGCTGTTTAATTTTTGTTTTTAAGCAGTGGCACTGATATGGAAAGCTAATTTGTAGATATATACCACTTTGCTAATTCAATGTGCCATATATATGCGTTTTTGTGGTGTAGCTTACTCCGATTTATTATTATTTGTTTAATGGGGGGTTGTTGGCTTTCTATTCAGTTATTTATGTTAAACTAACGTGCATGGTTCAGAAATTTGGTTTATATGTGGCACAATTAAAAATTGCTGAAAGATCAAAGAAGTCTACTACTAGAAGAAAGTTGGGTGATTGTATAACTTGTGATCAGAATTTTTTTTCCCTTGAGGGAAAGATACAACTCTCTATTTGTCTCCCTCTTGGCATTAATTATTCTCTCTGATCATCTCTTCCTTTCTCGTCTTGTGTTCAGAATCGCCCTGTCTCCTGCCACCCAACCAAAAAAGAACCCTGATCGTTAATTTCATGATCTGCATGTGTGCTTTGAGTGGTGGATAAACAAGCATATAGCCCGATACTTGGCTGAATTGATTCTGGTGCTTCCTTAATAGCCTAGTTCACCTGACTGCTGTTTATTGGAAACCAAGTTGAGTTCAGTTGGCAGTTGAATGTAACCAACTTAATTAGTTGTAAAATACTACACATGCACACACAAATATCTATGTTTATTTAAGATATCTCATGATTTATTTTAAAAAACTTGTCAGGGTTTGTAGCTGGGACTGGTTTGAGTATTGCTTGATCACATCCTAATGCAGTCCTCAATCAATTATATTCAAACCTGTACTATTGTTTTAACTAAATTTAGTTGTCCTTGAGATGTGTGCTACTCTTTTAAAATCATAAAACAGGTATCCTGAAAAAACAAGAGAGGACGTTGAGAATGCATGTCCATTTTGTTGTGGCAACTGCAATTGCAAAGCTTGCTTACGGGAGTATTTGTCTGCGAAGGTGTGTGTTTTCCTCCTCTTGTTTCTCTCTCTCTCTGTCTCTCTCTATGTTTTTTTTTTTTCCTTCCTGATTTCTTTTGTATGGTCATCTGTGTTGGAATTTGTTTGCTTATTTTGTAAAATCTGGCAGGCTTGTGATAAAGAATTGGATAACGGTACCAAATTTCAGCGATTGCAGCACCTGCTACATAAAGCTCTGCCTGTTCTCAGGCATATATATGGGGAGCAGAACTCTGAAGTAGATATAGAAGCCAAAATACAAGGTAATAAAAGAGGTAATGTAATGGAGGTTTGTGCGGCTAGAAGAATATGGTTTTGAGATAATCAAGGATGTGGAGGTTTGTTTCTGTCTGGAAGAATATGGTTTATGCTGTTTCTTCTATGCTGTTAGGTATCCAGTTGGAAGAAAAGGATATAACAAGGTCTAAACTTGGCATCGATGAGCGTTTATACTGGTATGTCTCAAGACCTCTGTGATGGTTAAAACATTTGAAACTGTAGTTATTATATAGGTTGCTGCTTTTGCTTCTTGACACATCTGTTTTTAAAGCATTCTAATTGTTTTGCAAACTATTGAAACACATAGGTAGGTCATGGAAGTAGCTATTTCATTGTTAATAACCATGTCCACCTGCCAAACAGCTACCAATCATATTGTGGATGCCTCTCAGACCGATGTGGGAGCCCGAAATGGGTTTGTCCCACACATATGTAGGTGTATATATTGTTGTTTTTGTTTTGTTTTATTCTCTCTCTCTCTCTCTCCATGGGATGTCAATGGGTTCATAGTTTTCCTTAGTACTTCTCTAGATACTTTGTTGCAGCAGTGGAAATGGCGTTAGATAAGCTCAAGCAAACATAGATAAAGGGATAAATGGATGTGGAGAATATTTGAGCAATATGTTAGACACAATATACAGTTGAGTTTGGAGTTACATTTACTTCTCATGAATTGCTTCAATTATATGTACAAAAAGATTACATGAGCTTAAAATGTCGAACAAAGTATCCTTTTGTTTTCATTGAAACAGCCAAAACGTTTTCTTGTCCAGACTGAAACGAAACACTAGTGGAATAACAAAATTCTAGTATTTTCATTGAAACACCCTGCAACATAACCGCAATGCACCGAAACACACTGAAACCGTCCCAACCCCAACCCCAACCCCAACCCCAACCCCGACCCCGACCCCGACCCCGACCCTGCACTCTACAGCGGACAGCGACTGGCCAATAGTATTTTGCTACTAAGGCCTACCCTAAACTGGATGGGAAATACAGCTATTATTATAATTAATTAATTTAAATTACAGCAGAAGCTTAGTTTAAAAACTGGAGATAATGGTGCAAGTCATTCATCAGATGAGTGTCCAAGGTACATTCCCATTCCAGAAATGTATATCCCAAACAAATATCTTACATCATATACTCAAAATTAAGATTCTAAATCCTTCTACCCTTATATATATATATATATATATCACAAAAAGTTCCCATCTTCCAAATGCAAAAGCCTTCATGTACATGTGCACACAAGATGTCTTTGTCCTAATCATACCTTACACCTGTAAACATTTAAGAATCAAAGGTGAGCTATCAAGCTCAGTGAGTGACGTTATACTGGAGCAGTTTTTATTTACTATAGACATCACTTATAATCTATGAAACATGAACACTACAAAATTGGTGTCGTGGCAGTGTCCGACACGAGGACACGCCGGGGACACGGGGACACGCCAGAAGGCGTGTCCCTTTAATTTAATGATATTTTTTTTTTAGGGGACACGTGGGTCCATATCGGGACACGGCAGGCTCAGTCTTTTTTTTTTTCTTTTTTCTTTTGCCTCTCTTATTTAGTGCTTTTGTGAAGAATATTGTTAGATTTTGAATGTTTTCCCCTTCTCGTCTTAGTTCTTGTTATCGTTTATTATGACTTTTTTGTTAATGGATGATCTATTAATTTGTTTAAATGTAGTGGTTATATTTATTGAATTAATGTTACTATGTTAGTGTTTGTTAATTTTGATTTAGGATGAATGTAATATGAATCTACATAACACATAAAAATATATGTAAAAAAAAAAAAATTGCCATGCCCATGTCCTCATTTTTTGGAAATTGCCGTATCCCGTATCTGTGTCTGTGTCCGTATCCGTGCTTCATAGCTTATAATTGAAAATATAATGAATAATGAACATAACTAAACATTAGGGATCTTTCACTCCATAAATCATTTCAAATATTGCAAATCTTACATAATCAATAAACTTTTACTGTGGGGAATTCGTGTTGACTTGGACTTCAAACATATAACGAAGATATCATATAATGACAAGTCACATGTCAATCTGGCCTCTTAAATCCTTTACTCTTTTTAGTTCCTTCGTTAGACAAGCCTACACAATTTTTTACAAACACATTGTAATCAAGTTGAAATACAGATCCTGAGAGCTATTTCAGCCCAAACGTAAGCAGTAGATGTCTGGCTGTATCTCTGGACGTCTGACCACTCGGACATCCTCCCTCACATCTAGCAGTTGCGACACCAGTATTTGAAGTCGATAAACCAATATTCAGTTTAAATTAAGCCAAAATACAACTCCATAGTACCTCAAAATCAAACTAGGTTTGGCTTTGGTCTTGGATGCATCAGTTCTAGCACATGCACAAGTTCAAAATCATGCTCAGGTGGTTAAGTTAAATATCAACAAGCATGTAGGTTGTGACCCATACAAGTCCCAAATTCAAGTTTAATTCCATCTGAACAGCTATAAATAGAGGTGGCAAACTCAACCACCCCAATTATACCTGCCCAATTCCACCCATTTAAAATTCATTTAAACCCGTCCAAATTCATAAATCGGTTGCATCTTACAAACCCAATTAAAAGTGGATTTAAATGGGTTGGACATAGGTAATCGTTTAACGGGCACCACCACCATCTCCATTGCCACCACTACCACCACACCACTCCAACACCTCCATCACTCTACTACCCATTCATATATTCCCCATCAAAAAGAGGAAAAAAGAGAGTATCATATAATAAGCAAACAACCCTTTTTTGCATAATGAATTTACAATGTACTCATACTAACCCAACCAAAACGCAATTAATTTCCTAACCTTAAAAATTATATGAAAGGCATTGCACCACCAAGACAAGCAGCAGCAACAACAGCAAGATTAAGGCCGAACTGCCACCCCCCACGGTGAGCTCTCCCTATAAGGGTAAGTAGCAAAGGGCCTGACAACACTGGTTGCATGGACGCATTGGGTAGACAAGTGCAACACACAATAAACAGTAAGACAAGTGCACCACTACTCCACCACCATTGCCGCCGCGGCCGCCATTCTGCCACCACCATTCAACAAAGTAAATGTATTGGTTGGGTTCAATTGTCCAACCCATATCTAATTCAACCCAACCTGCATAAACCTATTATTAAATGGGCGAGTTTGGATTGGGTTGTTTTAAATGCATACCCATTTGACCCTCCCAAACCCACCAATTTGCCACCTCTAGCTATAAGCATGCAAAGCCCAGATTCTATGTTTACTATCATAGGTCTTTGAAGAAGGAGATGAACTAGAGAAGGTTCCAAAAGCATGAAAACAAAATGAAGATGGAGAATCTTACCTTAATGCAATCTCTTCTAAAGTTTTCTTCGTGGATTTACTCTCTCTAGCACTCGGTGAAGTCTCCAAATGAGACCAGACTTGGTCAATTGCATGAATAAATAAAGTGGGTGTTCAACATGAGAATGACTCGCAACATGAGGTGTCTTCTCCATATTCAGCCACCATTCTTTCATTAATCAAGTTTGATCACCATAATTAGCCGTGTTTGGCAAATGCAAGTTTACATGTTGAGTATGCTTTATAGTTATTTTACAATTCTTCCTTATATTTGTCAAAATGTTGTTTTTGTAGTCTATACTAAACTAGTTTAAATACAAGGAATTAAGGGAGAAAATCCTTTTTTCCCCTTACAATCAATAGGACAAGAATAGTGAAAGGGTAAGTTATATCGCGTAATGTTGACACTTGAATGAGGTGCTCCCTTAAATCGCCCAGTAGAGGGGAGCACCTCATTCACCAGGCCAACCCCTTGATCTTGAATCCTAATTTTCGTTCTCCCTTTCTATCTCAAGAACTTGTGCCTCTTCTCTTCTCTTCTCTCCCTCTCATTTTTTGACCATGTTCAACTTGGTATCAGAGAAACCATCGAATCTAGTGCTTATGGGTATAAAACCAAACTTCTTGTAATGTAAAACAAAAATATAAAAAATTTACTCTACATGATCGATTAGGAGAGTTGATTCTTCCTATATTTTTCTTTTTCTAATCCAAGTTGTCCTAATATATTTTTTATCTTTTCTTTTTTGCAAAAATTATGAAGCTATAAAAAGGTTTGACTGGCATAGAGCAGTGTTCAGCAACCCAAGTTTCTTCTTCATTTGGCTCAGCAGGGAATTGTTGGGGTTTGGAAGACCAATTTTTTAGGGCAACAGTGCTTGTCTTGGGTCTCAGCGGTACCACTCTATTTAACTCCATTGTTGTGGTCAGTTCACCATTTTTTTGTCGGCAATGGATCTTCTTCACTTTGGCAAGTTCTCTCGACACTATTTTTTCTTTGTGTTAAGTATTTTGTTTACTATTATTGGATAATCTTGCTTGGTTGTGGTGTAAGAAGCACAAACACTTCTAAGAAGGTGTCATAACACTCATCGGACACTAACACGACATGACACTTTGTAGACACCCCATTTGGTTTGACTATAAGATTCGTATACCTCCGTGATATCCCCAATGAAGAAGAAGAAGAAGAAGAAGAAGAAGAAGAAGAAGAAGAAGAAGAAACTACTCCTTAGAAAGCGAGATTGATTGAGAAAGGCTTGCATGACTCTAGAAATCTATTGAACCAATTCAAACCATCCTAAGACCAACATAGTTTTTGCCCCAAAAAATAGACCACCAAAAGCCTGTTGATGCGCGTCCGTACATCTAGGCGTGTGCTAGAATGAAACGGCGCACGACATACTGTAATAAAGCAAAGCAGCACGAACCAAGATCGTACTGGCATGTCAGAAGGCCACATGGCGGGTGCCATGGTGAGGTCTTGTTATTGCGCATGCCACTTTGAGGCCTCCCGCACCATCTTTGCCTGGAAAGCTGTTGTACTTTTCTTGCCCGACCAAGTCTTGTCTACTTGACTTTGGCTCGATCCTTCAGGCCATTTTCTCTATAAATAAGACCACTATTCACCCATTTCGAGAGGGAGAACGTACAGAGAGAAGATCTTCATACATTTTAGCCAAATTGGTGAGAGATTGAACCGTTGATACATACATGAATATCCCAAGCATATATCATCCCATTTAGAGTTCTTAGACTTGTTCAAGCATTCCTCAAGCAAGCTCACTCGAGAAGATCATTCACAACCGAGGGGATTTCATTAGAGGAACAAGGCCAGGCACTTTGTATTCTTCAAATCACGCTTTTATAGGTATAAGCTTTTTGTTTTTACTCATATCACCTTCCTCCTTTAAATTTTCTAAAATCAAACTTGAATATTACATATATAAATTATTGTTAGCTATTTATTTTAGCTTATAAATGTCATTTGCATGCTTAGGAACATGATAGGAATTTTCCTTCAGTTTAGGATTTTGTGCTATATTCACCTTGCCTATGATGCGCCATGAGATTAATGTTTTTTTACTTAGTTATTGAATTTATCATATTGTTTTCTTTCTTTCTTTTTTTCATGTAATAATTTGTTTTACTAGTTTGATTATTTGTTCACATCTTGTATATATGTGTTAAATTTACGTTTAGCTTAATTATGAAACAAGATTATGCTTCAATAGAGACTAACCACATGGTTAGGCTAAGTGAGTGTTTAACACCTTCCCACTTGGTAACATACCCCCGAGCTCATTATCTATGGGTAAACGACGGGATTGGTGCCTATCCTTGGAGGCTCATATCATATATATGGTTTCCTAGGACCTATATCCAGGTGGCTACTCCTAAAATCCATCAACCCCTCTCGGACCTTCTATTGCCTTTGAGACGCCTTTGGTCCCTCTCTTATGGAAATGGCAGCCTCAAAACCTCGTGTCCACACACTTGTCGGAGACTTATCGACTTATTGAACACACATCCATACATGTCCTACTATCGTTTATAATTTTATGTACTCAGATACGATTTAGACTTTTGGGGAGTATGTATATTACTTAGACGTACACGAAACACATTACGAGTTTAAATAAAATAATCGGGAATTAAATGATAAAAGAAAAACAATATAAATTTGTAATTATTCTTTTCTTTTACACTTCAGAAATTAGTGTTGCATTTCATTTTGTTATTATTTTTTAATTAAATATTTCCATGCCTGACATATAATAATTTTAATCCTTATCTATGACATATGACAAAATATACAATTATATATTTTGTGCTAGACCCTCGTGTGTCGTGTCTTATATTTTTTGAAAATTTTCATGTCATAGTATCACATTTTCGTGCTCATGCTTTTTAGGTTGTGCTATTCTTTTTTGAGATACTAGGTAATAATGGCTGAAGAAAGTGGTTTCTCAACAACCATCAAACATTGTTTGTCAAGTTGCATTTGGGACTAAAAATTGTACTCAACAAAAGGCAATAGTGAAGTTCAATGGGTTAGTCAGTCAAGTTGTTTATTAAGAGTAAGGGAAAATGGGTTATGTGACCTGGGGGAAAAAAAGTGGACCAAAGGATGAGGGTCCACTTTCATGACTAATATGACTTGGAGAATTCCATGATGTATCGTGGCTTGAAATCTATAATGGTGATTTATTCATGGATATTGCAAAGGAGATTTGGGATGCAACTGCATAGACTTACTCAAAAGAGGCAATATGGCACATGTATGATTTGAAATATCGGATTCATAACAATAAGCAAAGGGATTATATTGTTGCTACTTACTTTCACATACTTTGTGCCTAATGGAAGGAGTTGGATCTTAACTAGACAATTGGTGTGGATTATCTTGCGGATGCTTTGAAATTGTAGAAGTTAATTGAACAAGAAATGACTATTGAGTTTCTTACTAGATTAGGTCTAGCATATGATCAGGTTAGGATCCAAATCATGATAAACATAATGCCTTTGCCTATGTTTATCATGAAGAGAGTGAGCACAAGATTATGTTCTGTCTATAGGGTTGAGCATAAAAATCAAAAAAATCGTGAACCGGCTCGGTCCAGACCAAACCGCACGGTTTGGTTTTGGTTTTTGAAATAGGCAAACCATACTTCACGGTTTGGTTCGTGGTTTTATAGTTACGAATCTAGTTGGAACTAAGCCGGATCGTTTATATATAATTTGTTACTGAATGTAAATACTAAAATATTTTATTAGTATCGAATATATATATATATAAATTATAACTCTCTACTATTATAAATATATTTTTGTATAATGATAGAACTAGTTTTAAATAATCATGTAAACAATTCTTAGGTTGTGAATAATATTTTGTGATCATATTGTGAATAACAATAATATTTTTTAAAATTGCAGTTCCAAATCGAACCGAACTGTGGTTTAGTGGTTCGGTTCGGATTGATTCCAAGATTTTCATAGATTGGTTTGGTTCCAAATTTGATGGAACTGTAACTAATGGATTGGTCTTGGTTTATGACTAAACTGAACCAATCCGAACCATGCTCACCCCTATCTGTCTACATCCTTGTGAGAGTTCAACTCTATCTAGTTACTACTATTTCTTGTGACTCCAAGTTAGAACGTAAGAAACTTAATAGGGGTCGGCCTAATGAGATGTCTGATGATAAGGATAATTTTTTATGTGATTACTACAATCAATCGAGGTATGATAGGGAGCATTGTTGGAAATTTCATGGTCAACCTTAGTTGGGAGGTAGAAAAGGTCGTACTAGTGGTAAGGGGTACGTTACACAGACTCTTTGGATTTTCGGAGGTACCCGTGCCGACACGACACGAGTACGAGTGCGGGATACGGTTAGGATACGGCTTGTTACAAATGGATACGGCAAAAGAAATGAAAGAGGAGAGAGCAAGAAAGAACCTGGTCGCCGTTCAAGATGGTGAAGACATCGATCTGGTTGCCGACTTTGATCCCTCTGATCGTTGGCTTCGACGGCTTCGACTTCGACATTGATCTTCTTCGCTCAATGCTCGATCTCCTTCTCTATCTTCTCTCTCTTGATCTGTCTTTTGTCTCGTCTCTTGATCTCCCTCTTCCTCTCCTCTCGATCTCCCTCTTCTTCTACTCTCTCTCTCTCTCTCTTTTCTTTTGTTGTCTCGTCTTCCTCTTCTCTCTTCTCTCTGTTCTCTTTCTCTTCTTTTTAATTAGACTTATATTATATAATATAAATTACATTAATATAATAATATATAATATTATTCACCCAAAAAAAATATAATATAATATAATATCATAAATAATATAATTTTGATGCCTAAAATAAAAATAATTTATTTTATTATATATAATATAATTTATTTTATACCTAAAATAATTTTTATAATTTTTATTTGTTATTTATATTTTATTTGTTATTTTTTTTAACAAAATCTATTATTCCTTAGCTTTTTTTTTAACTCATCTTCATACAATAAATATGTTTAAAAAATAACTATTTAACGTATCCCCGTACCCGTATCCAAATTTGGATCCATATCCACGTATTCTCAATTTTTAATTTTAAAGTGTCCTACTCCCGAGTCCGTGTAATGTAGGGTAAGGGTGGATCTTGGGTTGTACCAGTATTCACCATCCTATAACTGCAGAGTCTTGCTTCCCCAGTTACTTCTCTTAGTTTTTTATCAGAGTCAATGACCTTTACCAAGGAAGAGATGGAAACATTCTATCACGTCATGTTAAAGATGGGTGCATCAACATCTACATCTACCTCTTTTTTTGTTTTCCCATTAAAGTAATATTACTATTGCCTTGAGTGCCACCTGTCACAATTATTCCCATCCCTACAACATTCATTAAGGGTGTTTTTGACCAAGATTCCATCTTATTTGTTTCCTGATATGCTATGTGTTAAGGTCGACAACAAATAAAAGTGGTTGATCGTTCTCTCTTCTTCAGTGTTTAATGAAGGTTCAATTCCTATTACTCCATTCATTTCTCTTCTCTTGCCTTTCATGCTCCTAACCTCTTTAACAATCTCCTCTCTATTATTGTTGTGCAACATTCTTTCCTACACATTGTGTTTTGCAAACCTCGTTACGAGAAAGATGATTGGCCGTGGTAAGAAGAGGCAAGCCTTTACTTTTTGGATTCTTAATGGATGAATGAGTTTAGGTTGAGCAATCTCACAAGTTGGAAACCTATGATACGTTTAAGGAGAAGATTTGGCTTTTACATCACAGATAGAGACATCCCTTATTTAATTTTTAAGAATACTTTTTCCATCATTGTTTTCCTAGGTAGATGTTTCTCGATTTGTTTGTCTTTGTACATGTGAGGCAAATTCACATGTGAGAGGGAGTATTAGCTTGATATATATTGTAAGGCCCATTTTCTAACAACTTAAACTTTTGGGACAATTGGTGATCTAACATTTATCAACGCACTTATAGTGACACACCCTAGCAGAATTGTGTTTTTGAAAGAAAAATCATAGCAATACATAAGAACACCAAAGCAACTCAATAATCCATCATTAAGCGTAATCATCTTGATTTGCATTAATTAATTCATACTTTAGTTAATTAATTCAAGATGAATTACACGTAAAGTTGCAACGATATTAGGCATTAATCCAAGCAATTTATGCATCTTGACTAAGATTATCAAATTTAGATTAAGGTGATGTTTGATAAAAATTTAAGTGTTGCACTAAAACAAGTTGTTTGATATGTACAAGATGAAATTCTCACACTCCACGACATCTTCTTTTTCAAAATGTAGTCGGTCATAGCTCTATTTTTTTTCAAATCTCACAAGCTTAACAACTGGAAACAACAAACCAAGATAAAAATAAGCACTTATGTATAATACAAAAAACACAAAATTGAAAGAGAGTACACACCCATATTTGTGGTTGAGAAGCAAGATAAGGTAACAACAACAACCTATTTGTACTACAAATATTCCCAATTTGGCAAAATTTTAAGTTTACTGAACAACAAACAATCGGTAGTTTGAGAAACAACGATGACAGAACTTTTCTCGTTTTCTAGCAAAGTGAAGGTTTTAGAGAGAGAGAGAGAGAGGGGGGGGGGGGGCATTGATTATGCTCCCTAAATCCTTAACTGCATGTGTCAACTGTGGTTAGTGGATTTAGGGTTAAAAAAGTAACCGTGGTTAAGTTGAAAAAAAAGAGCTTTGTGATTGGAGAATGGGAGGTTGAGAAGTAGTCGACAATGATTATGTGTAGTTTGTTTTATTTTATTAGAGTAAAAAAAATTGTTTATGACTCTTAAAAACTAAACAGCTTATGATCAAGTACCTTAATTCTTATTGCTGTTAAAATCCACCTACTCTCCACCTACTTTACCCACTTAAACCTACTCCACTAAACCTAACCCACTACACCACTACCACCTCACCTACTCCACTAAACCTAACCCACTACACCACTACCACCTCACCTACTCCACTAAACCTAACCCACTACACCACTACCACCTCCACTTCACCTACTCCTTACCTACTACACACTCACCCTCTTCTATATATAGGAATCATGAATCATTGTAATAGATATCAATATATCAATCAATAATAATACATACAATTTATTCTCTCTCTTTCTCTATACATTATTTTTTACACTTATATTGTAAACTATACGAGTTTACCCCTATTCAAGGATTCAAATAACGGTGGCGGTGATCATAACGGCAGCTGTAGCGTTGACATGGTTGTGGAGTGTAATGGCCGTAGCGTAACGGTAGCGGCAATCGGAATCATGAATTTTTTAATTCTTTGCACAACTTTAGAAAAACATACCGATACGCATGTTTTTATTTCAGAATCACATTTAGTGAGGTTCAAAATGATTTTTAGTATTTTTGTTTAGTTTTAAAACATGATCCAATATATATACACTAATTTTTATAAGTCGCTATGGATATATTTCCTATTGTTGGATTTATTTAATTTTCTTTATTTTACTAATTATACTTATGGAAAACTTCCAATTTGTTAAGAAAAAACATGAAATATGTTTAATATTAAAATACTAATGTCATAAACATAAGTTCAAAAGACAAACATAATAATGTAAAAATACATAACATGAAAGTAAAAATACATAACATGAAATTTAAATTTTGTTCAATAAATTTAACATAACAGAAATAGATATAAGTTAATATTCAAACATAATTAAGTGAAAAAGTAATAAAATCTTGTAGAACTAAAAGATTGGACATTCAAAACATATATAGATAAGATTTTTACTTAATTTCTATGTAACTAGAAAATAAAATGAGAAAATAGCATTATATACAAAATTTATAATAAAAAAAATAAAAATTGAAAAATAAAAGTGTAGTGGTTGTAACGGCCGTAAAGGTGCTACAGTGGCAATGTAATGGCCGTTATGGTTGTTACGGTTGTGAATCACACCGTTATAGCCACGTAACAGTTGGCGATAACCATCACAACCGTTACATAACGGAGCTACCGGTTGCTGCTGTTTTTTAAAACCTTGCCCCTATTGTACAACAATTTAGAACGTGAAGCGGACCAGTTTGCATTCCCATTCCACATACCCAAACGATCCATGTTCCTAGTATTTTAGATCCAAACTACTTTTCTAGTTCATCAATCATTGTAACAAACACTAACTAAAAGTCTCAAACAATTGGCTAAAATGAAATATCATTCTTGCATATTTATGTATAATTTTCGAATATATCTTACCAACAATTTTTTTTGTTGTCTTCTAAGCATTAACTTTCGAATGACTCAAACTTCTACGATTATCAATTTGGATGCATAGAGTTTCAAGATTCATTGTCCTTAGCATGTCTGAAATCTATTAAGCACTGGCACTTCAAAATATGCCGTAGAAGTGTCGGACACGTATGGGCATGGATACAGCAGGGACACATGAGGACACACCAAGTGACAAATTTTTTAATATATATAATTTTTGTGGGGACATGGCGTGGACACGACGGGATCTTACTTTATTTCTCATAGCTAATTTCAGAGGTCATATTGTGATATTTGGAAAGAAAAGGATTGAATTAAAAATATATATAGAACTCATATCAAACCAGCGATAATGCAACATGGTTCTAACCACAGCTGTGAAATTGACAAACTAGCTTCTAATGATCCTTGGAGCCTACACGTGTAGTTTATAGCTAATTTAAATTTAGTTTGTTTTTAATGCTCAATTGGTATTAGTTTTCATTAATTATGGATGTTTATAGATTTAGTGTTTTTATTTATACATAGCAAATAAAAATATATATATTTTTGTTGTATCCCTACTGTGTCTGTGTCTGTGTCCTATTTTTTTGAAATTGCCATGTCCCATGTTTGTGTCCGTATTCGTGCTTCCTAGGTTGAAATGATTTTGTGATGAATAAAGAGATTTTAATTGGAAACGAGCTTGGATGAATTTTGGGAATTTATTCCTCCAGATAGAATCATACGTGACCAAAATGTAAACATTCCAGCGAAGAAAGAAAAGAAGGAAAAACAATAAAATTATATGAACTAAGGCCGCAATTTTTGACCTCTTCCTTTTTTTTTCGTTGTCATTATCTGATTGTGGATGCTCATGGTGTTTTCAATCCCTAGTTTTCTTGTGTACCTGCTGCCTTCACCTTGTGGATTTCTTGTGTCCATGCAAGGGAGAGCGGTGTTGTGAATTATAGACAAATTTTTTTGTTAGGTTAATCTATTTTGAGAAAAATAAGATGATAGCTTCTTAGACTTAAATGTGTTCAAGAAACAAAATCATATATGAATAACCATAAAGAAGGTTATAACTTCTGATTTTTCCTTTTCTGAGCAGAAAAAATCTAGGTGATAACTAATTGCTTGAGAATGGGAGAATAGTGTTTTAGATGCTCTAGTCTATGAGTTGTAAGTGAATATGGGGTTTTCTTAAACATTTGCTTACACATTTTAGCATTGACATTGATGGAATTGAGATGGAAATTTGTAAGGAGTTGTGATAATGCCTTGAGTTATATTCTATATCATTGATCTATGTTTCTCATATCTCGCATTTTGGGGGTTTGGAATTTTTTTCAGTGTTTATAAGCAAGGTCTAACTTGAATACTGTGCCTATATTCAAGTGATAAATGAGGATTCTCTTATAAATGGAACCTGATATAAAAAAGTTTGTCCCCAGTGCATAGGACTCCCGCTTACAATAGGCAACCTTACCCCTACATTTTTGTGGAGAAATCTCCCATGACTTCAACTTGCACTGCACCACAACGCTAAGTTGGATAGGACTTACCATCTTGCCAAGTCACAATCTCAACTAGAGGATGATATGCAAGGGTATTTTTTTTTGGCATTTCAAGTATGAACTCATTATTGTGGGTGGAAGCTTAGGTCTTGGACTTGTGGAGTGGACGTCATATAATCTTCTTGTCGCATAATTTCTTTATTGTCTTAATTTTTTATGCTTTTAGTATAATCAGCCATATACATAATTTGTGTGTAGTTTTGTTTTTCATCTTTCTCTTCCATAGTTCCACTTGAACCCTAATCTCAGTCTTGTAACTTTTGTACAACAGTTTGAACAAACATTAGTTTGAATTATTGATTTGTAATCAAGATGGACATAATCGAAGGCATTTTAGTGTTTTTTTTTTTTGGTTGTTTTGTTTTGTTTCTTTATTATTTTTTTACTTTATAATGACTTAATGATATTAGAGATGAAAAAGTGTTGTTTATTTCTATGTTTAATTTGTTACTGCAAGAATGATAACTTGCATTGTGAATGAGAACATGAATTGTACAGCAATATGATCTACAATATGGACCATATATAGTCGTGCAACATTTCATGTTCAATGTCTAATAAAAGTGGAGAGGTTGTAGGAATAAATATCCGACTTTGTATCATTTATCAAACAAAAAGGAGAAAAATCCTACGCCCTACTTACAAGCACCAAAATTGCCATGAAAAATAACTGGCAGCCCTAAACTAGTTTACAAATATAGTGCATCCAACAGCCCTTTCCTAGCATCAATGAACAGCAATGTACATCCATGGTCATTTCTAGCGCAGGACAGGCAAGCCTGCTAGTAGATGGATAAATAATCCTGTCTGGTTATTAAGCAGCTACTACTGTTTTCATATCATTGGAGTAGAGATAAATTTTTCTACATCTTCATTTTTGTTGTCAAATGGTTAACTGTTCACATCTCCTTATTTGACAGCGACAATTGCAGTACATCCATTGTTGATTTTTACCGAAGCTGCCCCAACCCTGGTTGTTCCTATGATCTGTGTCTCACTTGTTGTCATGAACTAAGAGAGGGTTGCCAACCTGGAGGTACTGAAGCAGAAACATCTCACGAACAATTTGTAGAAAGAAAACATGGTCCAATGACAGTTGGGGAGCATCAAACTATTGCAGAAAGAAAAAGATACCGGCGGGAGAGACAAATGGTGTCTGCTGCCAATAATAATGAAGCTTATGTGTCTTGTCAATTTCCTGTTTGGAGAGCTAATACTGATGGTGGAATTCCATGCCCGCCAAAAGAGCGTGGAGGTTGCGGAACTGCAAATTTGGTGCTGAGACGCAATTTCAAAGCTAACTGGGTAATGAAGTTGATTAAGAATGCAGAGGACCTTACTAGAAATTATCAGTCGCTCAAGGTTGATTTTTCTCAAAGATGTTCTTTGTGCCCACCAAATGGTTCCGAAGGGAACAGCAAAATAGATTGTAAAATCAGGCAGGCAGCTTTCAGAGAGAACAGTCATGATAACTTTTTGTACTGTCCAAATGCTGTCAACATGGAAGATCATGACATTGAGCATTTCCAGCAACACTGGAGGAAAGGTGAGCCTGTGATTGTTAGAAATGTTCTTGACAGGACGTCTGGCCTCAGTTGGGAACCAATGGTTATGTGGAGAGCTCTTAGAGAAAAAGGTGCCAAGGGAAAGTTCAAAGAGGAGACAACAAGCGTAAAGGCCCTTGATTGCTTGGATTGGTGTGAGGTCGGCCATTTTATTTTATATTTTTTGAAAATATTGTTTGGATGGTCCACTTCCTCATTGAATCCTCGATTGTCAATCTCACAACTGATATCATATTTAATGGCTTGCAAATGGGTTTACCACTTCCTTATGTAAAGGAGTCTGAATGGCCATATTGTGATTGTTCTAATACATGGATACAGGCACATGTATAAAGCCCAAACATTGTCCTGTCAGAGGGCCAGGGGCAATATTGTTATTATTATTTTTTTAATTTACTTCCAAAAAATAAGGAATCTTTTATACCTTGTGCCACAGCTGTAAATCCTTTTTTGTTTCATCATGAATAGTAGTTGACATATATCTTCATTTTCTTAGCCAGTAAGCTGACTTTCAAAGTGAAGTATTGAAGGGAAATACACACCATATCACAAAACTATTGTAACGATGTTTTCTGTAGCTGCAACTTATATATATAGTCTTTTCCCCACTCTATTCCTCTTAATGTTTTTCACTGTTGTAAGTTCAGAGTGCTTCTTGTTGGGAATTATGTTCAATCTTCAGGCAATAGACTCCAAGTTTCTTAATTTTTTTTATTTCTTATTGTTGCATAGGTTGAGATTAATATTCACCAATTCTTCAAGGGATACTTGGAGGGTCGTATGCATAAGAGTGGGTGGCCAGAGATGTTGAAGCTGAAGGACTGGCCCCCCTCAGCTTTATTTGAAGAGCGCTTACCCAGGCATGGTGCCGAATTTATTGCAGCACTGCCCTATAGTGACTATACTGATCCAAAATCAGGTCTTCTGAACATTGCTACAAAGCTTCCTCACGAAATGCTGAAACCTGACTTGGGACCCAAAACATATATTGCATATGGATTTTCTGATGAACTTGGTAGAGGTGATTCAGTTACAAAACTCCATTGTGATATGTCCGATGCGGTATGTTTGCTAAACGATAGAAAGTTGTTATATTGATTTTTGATGTTATATAAATTCTGTTTAGACTGTTCTTCTGTGTTTTAACTTTTAAGATATCTTGTGCCTAACTGTTACCTAATCTGGGTTCAGGTGAATGTACTAACTCATGTAGCTAAGGTTAAGGTTGCTAATTGGCAACATGAACGCATAAAAAAAACGAGGAAGAAATATGCAGCTGAAGACTTACGTGAACTCTATGGTGGAAAAGATGAGGTGGTTGGATTTATTAGACAGTCACTGAAGAGACATCGTGCCCATGATAATGTGGATGCTGAACATGCAAACAGGGGGGAAATTGTTTCAGCTGATGGCATATTAATAGAGGGACAAGAAGTTAAGGTAATGAAATTGGTTAAACAACAATATGTTGGTCTTTTTTCTTTCTGTGGATATATGTACTTTTTTTAATAATCTAAAAGCACATTCTTTTCCCCAGTCAGGTGCTTTTTCCTGAATGTAGGGAAAATTTTACTATCTGCAATTTCTTGATCTGCAGAGTACTAAGGTTCAGATTCCTGATCGCCAAAAGCACAAGACTAACCAAGCCAACTCTTCAAGATGCAATGGCATTTATGAAACTGATTCACCAGTACAAAATAATGATGACACGATGCATCAACTGGGTAAGCAGCATGCTGAATTTAAGGAAAACTCTTCACCATGCAATGGAGCCGACAAGGATGATGTGTCTACTCAGTGTGTCGTTGCAAAATCAAGGACATTCAATCATTGTGAGCTAAACGAATCCATGGATAGGAGTGTGAAGAAAGGAATTGAATGCCTCTCAGAAAAGGATCAACTAGATGAACACATTGACTTTGTTGACCGGGATTCATCTTTGACTGAAAAGATGTTCAGGAAGTCAATAAAACAGGAAGGAGATCAGGCCAAAAAGGAAAGTTTCAGTAGTTCCAATTGTAGGGATTTGGATTGGAAAAATTTTTCCTCCCGAAATGAGATTGGCCTGACCTCCAATTTTCCTTACATTGAAGATTTACATTCAGCAAATGGACTTGAAGCTGAAAACAAACTTGCCGCTGAGAGAGATACGTCCAATCAAGAATCTATCCGTTCTTTTAGCAATGTAGTGGCAAGGAGGCTTACCAATGGGAAAGATGGTTTGAGGATTTCTTTTGCAGGTGATGATGGAGTTATTGATCCAGGGTCAAGGAAGTCAAACCTTGAACCAATTGAAGGAGAACTCCAAAGTAATGACAAGTCAAAGGTTGTTCATGGAGGTGCTGTTTGGGACATCTTTCGCAGGCAGGATGTTCCGAAGTTAATGGAATACCTACAAAAGCACAAGAAAGAATTTCGCCACATAAATAATCTTCCTGTAAATTCTGTGAGTATCATTTGCTTGTCATTCATAGTATATTTGTTCTGACTCAGACTAATTTCTTTCCTATGGTGCTTTCAGGTTGTTCATCCTATTCATGATCAGACCCTTTTCTTAAATGAAAAGCATAAGAAACAACTGAAAGCAGAATTCAGTAAGGAACTCTTCTATGCTTGTCTGGACAGTGTTTGAAGTAGTAACACACTGTTGCGGTACAATAATGCTTGATGTTCTATGCCAGATGTTGAACCCTGGACATTTGAGCAATATCTTGGCGAGGCTGTTTTCATTCCAGCTGGATGTCCTCATCAAGTGAGAAATAGACAGGTAATTGACTCCACCAACTAAAAATAAATAAATAAATAATTGGCATATAAGTTATTAGATTTCCATGAAATCTTACTTATCTGACATGCTTATTTTCCTGCTTGACATTCAAATATTGTGTGTTTCTGAAACAATTTTTGTTCTTGTATGTCTGATTAACATATAAGATTAGGGCTTTATACTCTTTCTAGTTGGTTAAGCAAGCTGGGTAATTCTTCTATGTATATAAACATATATATGTAATAGGAATTGCTTAGGGCCGCAGTGAACTGCCACCAGCAATGAGGGCATTCCTTTTATTGGGATCTGATGGCTCTCTAATTAGCATTATTTTTATTCATGTAAATTTGTTTGGGATCTTCTATCTGCAAGTTCATTATCTGGTTGTTGATTCTATTTTGTTTTATTATTCCAGTCCTGTATTAAGGTGGCCCTTGACTTTGTATCGCCTGAAAATGTTGAAGAATGTGTTCGGTTAACTGAAGAGTTCCGCATGCTCCCAAAACACCATAGAGCCAAGGAAGATAAGCTTGAGGTACCTCTTTGCTTACATACTCCCTTTCAGTACATTTGCCATGTGTGCCAACAGATTAGATTTTCCTATGATATAAAGAATAGATGCAGATCAACACAGTTCAACCATGATATTATATCTTGTCAATTAACATTGTTTGCTTGTACTGGGTTCGTGTCAATCTTAACATGAAATCCCGTTGTCTGGTGTTTTAAGTTTTGAGTTCTATCAGAAGTGTAGCTTTCTAGATAGTAAAATGGAAAAACTTTAAGATTATGATATTGCAAATTAAATGAGTGCCAAGATGCTACGGGAAATAAACCAAATCCTGTCTTCCATCATTCTCCTCCTGGTTTTTTCTTGTAAAATGAGAATGTCAACTTTGAATTTATGTTGCATATCTTGAATTAAAGCTAATGATGGAGATTTGGAGTGGTTCGCAAGAAAGGTTCTCTTCATGGTCTTGTTGGTATTCATTGATCACATAATATGCTAGATGCACTCCTTCACTTGAGCCAAATGCTTTAATTTACAATTGGCAACAGGTACATTTCAGATAAGGGAATAAAAAGAAGAGTTTTTTTTTACTATACAGATACGCTTGTATGAGTGTGCCTTATTTATACTTCAAATGAAAAAGAGGTTAGCAGATTTATGTCAAATGGACATAACTGAGAAATGACTTTCAGATAAGCTGTGGATATTGGATAGTTGCACTATTTCTGAACCTGTGCCGATTTTACTCTCTCTACAGGTTAAAAAAATGACGCTTTATGCTGTAAGTTCAGCTGTGAGAGAAGCCAAAAGTCTTATGTCAAATGAGTAAGATCCATTTTCTGCTTCTGAGTTTTTATTATTTCGCTAATATTTGGCCTGTTGTCAACTACATCAAAGATTTATGTTCTTGAAGTGGCAATTCAAAATTCAAAAACTGTTTCTAGATTCCCTTAAGCCGTTAGTTTGATTAGGATGAAAGTAGTGGAAAATGCAGGAAAGAGAAAAAAATGTTACTTTTTACGAGTTTGTTTAGTGTGAAAGTGGTGGAAACTATAAGAAAACTAATTTCTCCATATAACCCATATTAGCATGGTAACTAATCTTTATTTTCTTGCAAAAAACACAAGAAAATTTAAATTTGTCCATGCAAAGGATTCCTTTATAATTAAAATTCCAATTTTTGCTTTTTATTACAAATTTTTATTCTAATCAAATGCTTGCAACTTGCAAGAAAAGGTGTAGACCTCATGCCTCAATTTGATGTAGGCACACCATTTGTTTTCTACAAACTTCAAAAGAGTTTGATTGACTTCTTTTTTAAGTTGACTCTATTATAGAGCTGATGTCCAAATTTGAACTTGTAAAATCGTATTATTTGTTTGTTTTCGTATTCCATCCTATATTCAGCATCATAATTGCTTTTGAAATGCTACAAGACTGACATCACACACTTAAATGCTTCTGGTGCATTTAACACAGTGATAGGATTCTTTCATATCTGGATAGATGTAATCATCCAAAGTATATATCTGCCTTTATGTTTCATCCAGAATTCAGCATCGGTACCTTTTGCAGAAGTCAAGTCAATAAAAATGTGTTGCGATACAACCTTAGAATTTACTAATTCTTGTTTTTGGTTTTGGTTTTGTTTTTGTAGGTAATTCCTAAACTTTTTAGGTATGAACTTGTATCGGTTCAATAAAGAAAGCAGTGTCTGGTTTAGTGAAAGGTAGAAAAATTAGAGGTTATATATTTTCTTATAGGTTTTGTTCAACATGAGAGGATTTAAATCGACTGTCAAGAAAAAATACATCTCATGGCCTCAGGTATGTCTGATTTTTTAAATTTTAAATTAATAATATCAATAATAATAAATTCTTTGCAAATAATATGAAATAATTGGTTTTGTGTGCATGTAACAGGTCCCAACTATTTTCACTCTTTCAAGAAGTACAAGCACTTGTTGGAGCTGGAAGTGGTTTATAGAGTTATAGCTATGCCCTTAGGTTGTGTTTGGATCACATATGTGAGTAGGGATTTGAAAAGGAAAAGGAAATGTGAGGGAAATATAAATAAAATACAAGCCTTTTTTTTTTTGGTCAAATTTTTACCAAAATTGATGATCCAAATATAGTCTTAGTATTATTTAAGTTTTTTTAATTTAGTGATGTCAATACAAAAAATGTAGTCATCAGCACCAAATAAATCCTCAGTAAGTAGTATGTGTGAAAATTAAGAGTATTTGGAGATAGGTCAATTTCTGTAATGCCTAGGCTTGTATTAAATTCTGAAAATGGAATGTGAAAAAAAGAAAAAAGAAGGGGGGAAATGGTTCATCACTTGATTTATTTTATTTTTATTTTTAAATAGTATTTGTTTGGGTAAATTATAATGACCACCTATGAGATTTAGAAAAATATCGCAAATCTCATAATTTTGACCTAATTATATTAACTTCTCTTTAGTATAGTTGAAGTGACTTGAACTAATACAAGTGGTTTATGGAAACAAGAATAAACAATGGTAAAATATCTATTTCAATGTAAAAATAGTGCCTATTATTTTTTTCATACATCAAACTTCAAACCTTTTTTTTTTTTTTTTTTTTCTGAGAACATGGAAAACATTTATATTAAAATCAACAATATACAAAATATGATCTCAAAGGACAATACAAACTATACAACAAAAGGAAAAAAATAGCAAAAAAACAACAAATTCGTCAAAAAGACCAGCTACGATCTAGGGAAAATTATTGAATCTAGGGAAAATTATTGATCTTCTCAAACAAGTGATCTGAAAAATAAGATTTGCATCAAACTAAGTAAGATCTGCTTGAAAGTTCGCCATCTCCATTGTCGCTATCCAACTTTGCCCCTACCGTACTTCGGATACCGTTGGAAGTTAGATTTGAGAATGAGGTACACCCACAATGGTATGAGAGAAGTCTTAAGAGAGGACGAAATCATTGAAAGGGTAGAGAATTAAAAAATCTATGTCGAAACTAGAGGAAACAACTCCCAAACTTTTATTTCAGCCATAAAAAGTTTAGATTTACACTCTAAAATTATAGATTTATATTCTCTGAGTGTAGATTTACCCTTTAGAAGTGTAAAAGGAGTTGCTAAAGTATCATTGGAGCACTATCGGAAATCTCCCTAGAGAGAGAAGCACAAGCCCCGCCTGAAGCCTTCTTAGAGAAAGAAACTCTGTTCCCATCCCATCGCTCTTAAATCTTCAAACCTTAACACGTGTAATTTATCTTCTTTTTTTATATTTTTTTATTTTAAAATATTAAAAATTGTAAACAAACATATGTTTGAGAAATTAAAAAATAAGAATTTTCATTAGATTTTTAGATAATTTTTGCATTAGTGCCTCTCTCTCCCTCTCCCTCTCCCTCTCCTTCTCCCTCTCCGTATCCAGGCCACCTCTACCTTTGGCCACTACTTCTACTTCTAGAAAATTGATTAAAAGTTAGTTTTTTAAATTTTTTAACTTTTTAAAAAATATATATATAAAAAAAGTAGAGAAATGATATGATTCAAAATAGGATAAAAAATTGACTTATAACCAACTTTCCAAAATAATCCTTTGTGATCCCCTTGACAACTTATCAAATATTTCTTTTTTATGTTTTTATTTTAAAATAAAAATGTAAAAACAAAAAACATGTTACATTTATATATTATAGAGAAAATTAGTCTAAAGTCATTCTCCCATTTTTAATAATGGGAGAGGTCCACAAAATTATTTTGTGATGGCTAAGATCTCTCACCCAACCTCATATATCTTACCCATCCAATCTTGATTTAGCTTCACATTTCTCCACGCCAACTTCCACACCCCCCTCTCTCTACACGCATATATATACATACTTTTTCTGTTCATTTTCCCCAGCAGAGAACTTGTTCCTTGTTCGGTTTTGGAGAAGAGCAAAGACAGTTGTTTGGCGATGGACTTGAATTCTCCTCCGGTGAGAATAGTGGCTCTCGTTGGAGATGGTAGCTTCAGTCCTTTGAAATCCGCAACATGACTCGAAGTCATGGTCCACACAGTAAGTATCGTAGAGCAAAGCAACTCCAATTTCATATTATTGTTGTTGTTTTTGTCAATTTCGATGAGAGTTTGTTTCATTTCGGCTTTGGATTTTGATTTATTTTACTTGTTAGCTGATGAACCTTTATGCAATATGGAGATTATTACAGTAAAAAATGCCTAAAAATACTTGTAAAATTCGAAAGATGCAAATTTGGAAAAAATTCTCTAGTTTGGTTAAAACAATTTTCTCTAATTTAAAATTGTGAACAAACACAGAGAAATTTGTGCTAAAATTTATCTGATTTTGTTAAAATGTCTCTATTTTAGTTAAAACAATTTTCTCTGGTTTAAAATCAGTCTTCGTTTGGAAAGAGCTAAAATAACCTGGCTATTTTAGCCTCGTTTGGTTTTTGTTTTTATCTTTTTTGACTTTTGTGAGAGAAAAAGTGTAATGATTATGATTTTGATGTAACATTTTTGTCTTATTGGCTTATATAACCAATTTTATCTTTTATGTTTTTTTAGCCAAAAATCCATTGCCAAACATCATTGTGTTAAAATTTCTGTGGTTTGATTAAAATAATTTTCTCTACTTTAAAATCATTGTGCTAAAATTTCTCTGGTTTGGTTAAATCAATTTTCTCTGGTTTAAAATTGTGAACAAATACAGAGAAATTTGTGAACAAAATTGTTTGGTTCATATATTAGAACTTGTTTTTTGATTTTTTTAAAAATAAAATAAAATAAAAATTAGTAGCTATTTTGAGGTTCTTTCTCTTGTTAATGTTGAGGGCTTTTTTTTTGGGAAGAAATTTTCAAAATTTCTTTAGAGAGAAATTCTTTAGGAAGTCTAGAATTTCTCTGGAGAGTGTGAAATTTAGAGAAATTCTGGAGAGAATTTTTCTAGGAAGTCCAGATAAATTTTCTCTAGATTGATGTTGAGGGACATTAGATATTTTGAAAATATTTGATATCCTTTATGCAACAAATACAGAGAAATTGTGAACAAATATAGAGAAATTTGTGAACAAAAATGTTTGGTTCATATATTAGAACTTGTTTTTTGATTTTTTTTATAAATAAAATAAAATAAAAATTAGTAACTATTTTGAGGTTCTTTCTCTTGTTAATGTTGAGGGTTTTTTTTTTTGGGGGAAGAAATTCTCTAGGAAGAAATTTTCAAAATTTCTTTAGAGAGAAATTCTTTAGGTAGTCTAGAATTTCTCTGGAGAGTGTGAAGTTCAGAGAAATTCTGGAGAGAATTTTTTTAGGAAGTCCAGAGAAATTTTCTCTAGATTGATGTTGAGGGACATTAGATATTATAAAAATATTTGATATTCTTTATGCAAAAAAAAAAAATGCCATTATTATATTATCTCCTGGAAATTATATTCCATTGTTATCCAATGGTTAGAAATAATTATGATGTTTAAGACGAGAAAAGAAAATAAATATTTATATTTTTTTTACTATCATGTTTGAATAATTAAGAAAGCAAAATAAGTGAAATAAAAAGTAAGATTTATTGTTTATTTTTTAATTTTTTTGATATTATAAAAAAGTTATAACTAAATAATTTTTTTTGTAAGTAATTTACACTAACCTCACTTTAAATTTAAATAAAATGCATTAAGTCCAACGGTTTTGACACAATCCCCACTCATTTGTGAAAGAAAAACAAAAACAAAAACAGGTAATTGATTTACATCATTTTGGGGGGTCATGGGGTCCCAAGCATTTTTGTATAAAAAAATAAACAAAGTAAAATATACGTCTCAACATAAAAAAAAATGATAATATTCAACTTGTTTTAGTTTTTAAAAAATAATTTTCAGAAAATTCTATTTTGTTATTTTTTGTATTTTAATGTTTTCAATGATTTTTTTTAATATTTTAAGTAATTTTTTAATTCGTAGACACACCTAATATAAATACACTTAAAAAATATAATATTTGTGGAAAAAAAATCTTTAAAAAATTTACTAATACCAAAAAATACGAAAATTTAATATATTTTTCATATTTTTGTGTATTTATTAATTTTTACAAATTTTTTTCATAAATATTTTATTATTTAGATGCATCAATAAAAGTAAAAAAAATAATTAAAATTTTAAAAATATTTACTAAAAATCAAAAAATAAAAAAAAAATCAATTTTTAAAAAATTAAATTCAGAACATTGAAAGTAAACACATTAATTATTATTTTTATTTATATAATTACCTAATTACCGATAAAAAAACAAATAATGAATTAGAAGTTATATGAATTTGAACTTCAAATCAAATTTGGATAGCATTTTTGAATTCAAAACGGGCTGCTCAGGTTCACTGTGAAACAAAACACAGAGAGGATCGTAATTGTCTTCGTTGACAGAAATCGATCCGAATCTTGAAAATCAATCAAGAGATCACTGAGCATTCCCTTTATCAAGGTTCGCAACTTCGTTAAACCTCAAAACTCTCATTTCCATTTCTTTCCTCATTACCCAACTGCTTTGGATTTTCGACCAATGGAATGAACAATACCTGTTTATAAATATGCCTCACTGAGAATTTCTTTTCATGCGGACTTTGTATGCTTCGTCCATTTGATTTCATGCGATTCTATGTAGGTGTGAACTGTTTTCCCAACTCAATCTGACCTCTTCTCCAAGTCGACACAAGTGCCATTACAGAGAGCTCAATAAGGTATCATATACTATAATTCAATTTGATCTGGGTTTTATAGATACATTTGAATCTAAATTGTGAAGTTCGGTCAGCATTAAAACACCCATTTCCCAATTCTTTCTTCAGTAGCTAGTGCTTTGATTTTCGACCAATCGAATGAACTGTAGATGTTTGTAAATATGCCTCACTGAGAATTGGTTTTCATGTGGACTTGTATGCTTCACCTATGTGATTGAATGTGATTCTATCTAGTCTGGAGTGTTTTCCCAACCCAATCTGACCTCTGCCCCACCATGTTTCTTCGTCGAGTTGCTTTGACGTTGCCTCCATCGAGAAGGTTTTTTAGCAGTAACAGCAGCCATGATGTTTCGAGTGCCATTGCAGAGCTCAATAAGGTATCATACACTGTTATCTGTTCAGCTTATAATTCAATTTGATCTGGGTTTTGTGGATACAATTGATTTTAGATTAAGTTGGGTCCGCTCGTATTCTGTTGCATTGTTACTTGTCCCGTTGCACAGCATCATAGAACAAAGAGGTGTTGGAAGAATTTTGATTTAATTAGTGGTACATTCATTGATTCATTATGCCAAACTGATTTATAAAGTTTCCATTAGTAATAGAACAAAGAGGCGCTGGAAGAATTTTGATTAAATTAGTGGTACATTCATTGATTTATTATGCCAAACTGATTTATAAAGTTTCCATTAGTAATAGAACAAAGAGGTGCTGGAAGAATTTTGATTAAATTAGTGGTGCGTTCATTGATTTATTATGCCAATCTGATTTATTAAGTTTCCATTAGTAACATATTGGTGGTGTGTTTGATTTGAAGCTATGTATGCATTTAATGACACATAAGGTCTTCTTGGCCTGATTTTCAGATTGTGAAGCCATAAGCTCTTCTTGGTTGCAGGAAATGGAATCTGTATTTGGTGAACCTCCTCCAGCTACTCTTGCCGGTTCTAGTAATAATGAGCGCATGGTTCAAGATTCTCTGTCTGTATCCCCTAAAATTGCAGAAAATGAAACGGGCTTGACCCATATTGGCGGCAAAGGTGAAGCCGAAATGGTGGATGTCTCTCCCAAAGAAATTAGCAAGAGAGTTGCTGTTGCCAGTTGCAAAGTTATTCTGGGAAGGAAGGTGTTTGATTTGGTCTCAGCCAATCAGATGGCCAAGGGAGATGTCCTTAGTGTGGCGAGAATTGCCGGAATAAGTGGAGCGAAGCATACAAGCAATCTCATCCCACTATGCCACAACATCATCTTGACTCATGTTCGTGTTGATCTGAAATTGAATCCGATTGATTTTAGTGTTGATATAGAAGGGGAAGCGGCTTCAACAGGGAAAACTGGTGTGGAAATGGAAGCTATGACAGCAGTGACTGTTGCAGGTCTGACAGTATATGATATGTGCAAGGCTGCTTCAAAGGATATTCAGATTACAGATGTAAGGCTTGAATGCAAAACTGGTGGGAAAAGTGGTGAGTGGTCTAGGGAGAAATGACGGTTTTCTGGAATAATATGGGTTCTCATTCCAACCGAATGGCTTTGAGTTGGTGCTTTAGTTTGCATTTCATGCCATACTGAAATGAAAGTATTCCATATTAGTTTTCACTGTGTTTTCCGTACAATTGGAGTTGATTCATAATAATGAAATGAAATAGACTAGGGTGATCCAAAACTGAGCTTAAAAACGTCCTAAAACTGATGTTACTCATGCTTAAGATAGAGTTTTTAAATTATAGAATTTATGATGATGATGTGCTTGGATTTAGATATTTTGCTTAAGCGAGGTGCTAGATTGTGGTCCTTTTTAGCAATGGGTTCAAATCCTCTTCATAGATAGGAAAGACAAATTATTTAGAACTGTTGTAGCCTAGGGCATGTCTAGGTTTTATTTACCATAGGGCCTCTCTAGAGAACCTAAGCTTGTCAATGGATTCTAACATTACTTCTGCGAGAAATAATCCACAGGATACCATAGCTGATAACGTACAACGGAAAGTAAAAGAACTATAATCGAATTGTACATTCATGAAAACTAATCAAAGATCTTGAAGTTTCATGAAAACTAATAAAAGAACTAGTTTTAAAAAAGTTTTATTTTTATTTTTAAATTTTTTTAAATATTTTAATTCACTTAAGTTTAATATACTTAAAATTAAAAAATATATACAAAAATCTTTAAATATAACAAAATATAAAAATGTATTAAATTTTTATATTTTTTGTATTTGATAAATTTTTTTAGTTTTTTTATTACAAATATTATATTTTTAAGTATATTTAAATTAGATAATAGTTAAAAAATAAAAAAAAATTGTGTAAAATATTAAAAAAATATATAAAAAAATAAAAAAAAATTAATTTTTTGAAAAGTGGACTCAAATTTATGGAATCAAATGACTTTTTATTCAAATTTGAATTTTAGTAAGGATTAGAGATGTCCATGTAGTGTTCATCTGTCACAAAATTCGTAGGGTTTATCTGGATGTTTTTTCAAAATTTTCCCTACAGTAATGTCAAACAAAGAACAAATCTTGCAACACTATGTAAGGATTGAAAGTCTAAAAAGAATATTAAAAATAGATCCAATTAAAAAATAGAGAAGTTTATTTTAAAAAAGAGAGTTACGCTATATTTATAAGTAAATAATCCTTTCAAAAATTAATCCAAGTTTTTCACAGATCAAAAATTAATTCAAGTTAAAATTAATTTTTTTGCAATCCAACTAAAAAGCCATGGAACACCCAAAATAAAATTTTAATTAGAATGATATGAATCTCGTGTAAAACTCACACTCAAAAACTGACTTGGAAGGGGAGAGTGTTTAAGAGACTTAGGTCTCGTTTTCTTTTGGAAAGTGTTTATTTTAGTTTAAGTTAAAAAGTTATTAAAAGATTAATAAATTATTAAAAAAAGTTAAATATTCTTTTTTTCTAAAATAAAAAAATATCATAAGTATATCAATTTTTTTACCTCATATTTTAGCAAAAAAAAAAAAAAATCAAAAATTACAAAAATAAAATATTCACAAACGAGGTCTTATATGCATGGGTGATAATTTGATAGTCCGGAAATACGGTCACGTAGTGTTTCATGGTAGTATAATTGGTAGAAAATGTGGAATATTAATTATTTGTATTATGGTAGTATAATTAGTAGAAAAGGTAGAATATTGATTATTTGTATTGGATAATTTTGCAATTGATCAACTTCAACTGAAACTGAGGGAGTCCTTATTGGAAGAATAGGCTCAGTTGTTGTTGCTGCAAAAGAAGAAGTACAAAGTAATGTCAAGTCTCAATACCAAAAATTTGACAAGGAAAAACAGCAGAGGCATGAAAGAAGTTACTTGTTTCAAAAGTGATAGCAACAATGGGAGAGCTACGAAGGGAATAGTACTCATCAATATGTTGCTTTCTTGCAGTTTCCCTTTGGATTGCATCAGCAGCAGCTGCTTCATCTCTTAAGAATTGCTGCTGCCGTCTCTTCTTAGCTCTTTGAAAAACAATTATTTCTCTGGAATATTCCTCATCTACTACTTTGGCAGCCGCCTCATGGTTGGGGTCTTCGACCAAATCAGAAGGAGAAACTGTCACCTTCTTTCTCTTTCTTCTTGGTAATGGTATTTCCTGTTCTTTCTCAGTCTCCCTCTCTTCAATCTGGGATTCAAACCTTTCAGGGGTAAGTTCCTTTTCTGCTGTTTTGGTAGTTGTCTCATGAAAAGGGTCTTCGACCAAGTTAGAAGGAGAGACAATCATCTTTTTCCTCTTTGTTCTCTGTAATGGTATTTCTTGCTCTTCCTCCATCTCTTTCTCTTCAGTCTGAGATTCAGATTCTTCAATAAGGAGTATTAGCTTCCTTTTCTTTTTCTGTTGTTGTTTGTCTTTGAGAGTAGCTAAAGTTTCAGCTCTTTTAGGAGACTCTTCTTGTGGAGACCCTGAACCAAGAGATATGAATGTAAAGGAAACAAACAAAAGAGTCTAAGGAAAAAGAAGCCTGAAAATACTTACCCCTTTTTGAAGCAGCTCTGGTAACTCTAGCAGGAGAGGGTGAGGCTGCAGGAGTAGTTTTGGCAGCTGTGGAAAGAGAGGGAATGTTCTCAACTGTTGTTAATTTAGCTTTCGAAGGCACTCCTAACCCTGTTAGTAAATCATGAGGGTGTACGGATAAGCGCATTTCCATATTGGCTGTCCACTAGTTTTGAAATCTTTTCAGAGCCAAGCCAGAGGGAAGGAAGGGGACAAATTTGAACTCACCCAATTCTTTTAACGTTTAAATGTTGCCTCTTCTAGTTTTGATTTGGGTATTCTCAGGTCTCTGGCTATAAAATGGACATTCGAGAGGCTGCAAAGTGGAATGGGAATCCCCTGAGTTAACCCAAATTGCCTGGCAAATTGAGAAGGGCAGTACACCTCAGCTAAACACTTATAAGCTCGAGGGTTTAAAGTGCCAATGAACAGCTCCCTCGGCAGCAAAATAGAAGCCCACATGTCTTTGTAGGGTGGGGTGGAGCACTCTTTATCAGCTAAGAATGTTTACAGCCAAGTAGGTCCTTTGTTAACATCAAAGGGGCAAAAGAATGTGGCAGATGAAAAAATAGGAAGTTGGTGAAAAAAAGTGAGGTAGTAGGCAAAGGAAGCAGGATAAAGAATAATTCTGGCATATTTCTCCCCATAAGTGCCAGGGTCCTAAATAAGGAATTTTAAGCATTTAGGATGCAAATCAGTGAAGTAAGCAAAGAGCCAGAGTTGGAGCACCCAAAGGGGACCCCCTTGGTAAACATCAAGAGGTTTCTCACAAAATTGGGAACATGCTCTATAAACATGGCCTAAGAGGTAAGGAGCCAGGGCTATGTGTTTTTTCAAAACAAGTGCCTTCACAAGTGGGGCGAATTCAGGCATAATCCTTTAAGATGATGTATAAAAGAGAAACTTACACAGCCAGTATAAAATAAAGGAAAAAAGTTCTCCATCTCTCACGGGGCCTACCCTTTTGTTTTCAGCCTTTACAAAGTCACTATAGGAGGAATTTAAGGGTGGAAAGGGAAACTTCACAAGAAGATCCGGATAGCCGGGTGTAAAAAGAGTACCAAGGGGTGAAAGCCCTAGGAGATGGCAGATATCAAGAACGGTGGGGGCCATCATGCCACACCGAAACTAAAAAAAATTAAAAGCCATGTTCCAAAAGCAAAGAGCAGCAGGAATAAAAAAAGGGTCTTCAGGAATGCTAAACTTGGAAAGACGAAGGGCATCGAGAATACAAAGCTCTTGCAAGTCATCTTCTCTTGCAGGCATAACTCTCTCATACCATTCCTCTCATTCAGCTCTCAATGTCGGCTAGCAACGGTGAGGTCGGGTCATTCTTCAATTTTCCCAGTCGAGCCCTCCTTTGTAGAGAAGAAAGTGGTCCTCCAAGCAAGGGTATAAAGCTAGAAGTTGAGCAGGAGCTTCTCGAAAGATAGGACCGAGGACATATTCTTGTTTGTGGCTGTGACGAGGAACAAAGAGGCATCCATCTATGGCACTTGACCTATCAGTTGTTAACTTGGCGATTTCTTTATCGATACATCTTTTCAAAGCCATGGTTGGGCTTATACGATCGCCAGCAAGTACTTTCAGAGAAGAAGAATCCATTGGTAGCAAGCAGCGAGGAAGAGAGAGTTAATAAAGGAGAAGGGTTTATGTGTTAAGCGAGCGAGTGATTTCAGAACACGAAATAAAAGGGTTTTAAAGAACCTTTGTGTCTTGAAAATATATCGTGTAATTCGTAAAGTACTAAAGGTACAGATACGAAGAGTTTCCTTCAATATTGATACTTTTGGAGGGAAAAACACATCCCAGATGTTGATGTCAGCTTCGGAATAAAATATTTGGCTTCGAAACCAGATTTTGGTGCCAAAAGTCAAATAACAACGGCTTCGAAACTGAGAAGCCGCCTTCGAAGCACATTCCATACCTAAAGATGTATGAATACACAAGTATTTGTTTACTTCAAAGGGATTAAAAACCTGTTTTAGGCTTTTTAATGAGAGTAATGTCCTTCGAAGCAAAACTTGATACCCCATAAGGATGGGAATTGGTGTTCGAAACATCAAAACCAATAGTTGGTTTATATATACCGAAAGGATTGTCTTTTCGGACTAAAACAGTGTAGCCCTCAAAAAAGGCTTCCATATTTTTGAAAGTATGGACTGTTGTTCGAAACAAAAATGGTCAATTTAAAACTGATTGATCGTATTAACCATGATCATATTTTGGTTATGATTAAAACAAGCTTTAAGGGACAAGATTGTTAAATTCGAAGCACTGATTCTAAATAAAAATTAGCAAAAACTGTCAACTATAATCCATAAATTGGAAAAGTTCATGTTGGTTTTTTAGTGTTTCATTTAAAACGATTGAATCCGGATTCGAAGGATAAGATTGTTCAGTTCGAAGCCCTAAATTTGCTTTTAAAGACAAACGGAGACAAAATCAAACAATGCCAAACAACTTAGTTGTATTAAAGCAAAAACAATTACATCGAATGGCCCTCTTTGGGTACAAATTCGAGCTCATAAAAGTAAGGAATAGAATAAATAACAAGATCATGGAATTTGGTTCAGCTATGGTCAATGAATTTCTATTCTTTCTTTATTCTATTCTCTATTTCTTCCAAAATTGGCTGCTGAAGTTGATGTGCTCTCACTTGATAAAAGAGCTCTTCAGCCTTTTTATTTCGAACGATGTTCCTTTCAATCCCTGTTCCAGCTCGTCCATATCCAAGTCATCCCAGTACGCAGAATCTTTATTCTTGAAGTTATCGAATTCTTCAATGAGGTTCACTGCTTCGTACTGGGCATGAACTCGAAGGGATGAGAGTTGGTCCAAAGATTGAGTGGTGGCCACAGAAGTTCGATACCAGTGAAGAAACAATGGGAGTTGGTCTAAAAACATGTGAAGCTCTGCTTGGGCGAGGGGGTTGAGGATGTGACCCCGAGTCAGAATGTCACAAGCCCATCGAAGGTTCTTGAGAGGGATGTCGTCCTCAAGAACGTTGAAAGGCAAGTGAGAGAAGGCCGCAAGCAGAAGTTGGGCTTGCTTCCGCTCAGTTGGAGTAGGGAAAGGTGGAGGCTTGTAACGAGGAAAGACCTTATTCGCAGAGAGGGCAAGCCTCAGTCTCTCTGTCAAGCAAGGATTTGGCGGATGAGGAGGTATGGAAGCTTCCACTTTAGGAGAAGGAGCAAAGGCAGAAGAAACAAGGGCATTAATATAATCGAGCCAGTCAGAAGAGCAAAACTTCACCTTCTGGGCTAAGAACAATGGATTGTACCATTGTGCCTCTTTTGGGCGTCGGGTAGCGTGCACTATCTTTGTAGACATGGGGGATGTGTACTATGCTACAAACAGATTGTCCTCCAAACTGCGTTATCGGTCGATGGGCACGTAAGGGTAAACCACCGAGCTTCACGCATAGGAAGGGAATTCTAAAGGATCAGTGAACTCGACAAAGTGATGGTTAATTCGCTCTCTTAAATCACAGGCCTCAGGTTCTGACCAGCTTGCCCAGTCAGAAGCCCCAGAGGAAGAAGAAGCCACAACCTTATCCAATGCAGAGGATTGTGAAGAAGAACTTCCCATGTCCATATTTGCAACTTTCTGAATCAAAGGATTAAGGGCAGTTTGTTCGTAGTCCGAGGGTGAATCAGAAGAAGAACTTCCCATGTCCATATTTGTAACTTTCTAAATGAAAGGATTAAGGGCAATGTATTCGTAGTCCAAGGGTTGATAGTTTGCAAAGGCTTCCATGACTTAAATATAGAAAGGTGGGTAAAGGTGGCTAATTAATGCATGGAGGTTTTTTCGAGGAGGAACAACATCATCAGATGACTCTTCATGTGCTCGATCAATGGAGGAGAAAATTGATTCGGCCATAAAAAATGTATCAGTCTGTTCGAGTACTAAGGTGGTGGGGGTGTTCAAAAGATTGAAAGAGAGTTTAATGCAAATGATGAATGACAGTTGCATTTCTAGAAGAATGCAAAGCCCATGCACGTTCTAAGACGTGGATAAAAGACCTTGATCCACTAATATCACCAAGTATTGGGTATATTAGTGCGGGGGGTAATGTTGGCTACATATTTTGTATAAGCCAATTACAATTCGACGCGTGGCAGAATAAGGGTAATACAGGAAGACTATTCAAGTCTTCAATCATAATCGTACACGTGACAGTTAGCATTGGTTATTACGAGATCTGAGTAGCATTGGATCAGCAAAGAGATGCAGAATGATGTGGCTTCAACGGTTACTCACATTCAAATTCCAAATTATGAGGGAAGCCTAACTGCAAGTGATGGCATAGTAGAGCTAATTATAAGGCAACATGATCAGCGATCATGGAGGAGCAGTTCGACGGTTGGAAATGCAGTTTGATAGTCATCCTTGAAAAGTATAAATAGCAGAGAAGGCTCCAGAAAAAACCCCCAGACTCAGATCCAAAAAACCAGTCTTATTCTATTTTATTTCCTTTCCAGTTTTACATTTCATGTTCTTTACATTTCTGCACTTTAAAATTCTTGCACTGCACTCCATTTATAGGAGTAGTTTCAAGTAGATTGTTGTTGTAAACCTCTACGAGGCTGAGTTTGGATCATTGTAAGTTTTCATTTTAATGAAATGCTTCAATTGTTCTTCATTTAATTGTTATTTGCTTAATTCTCCTAAATCAAGCCACCAGTAAAAGTCTTTTTCATTGAAGTTGAAAGAACTAAAACACAATCGTCTGATAATTGGTTGGCAATTAATTTTCTACAAGGACTGATTGATCATTACTGGTATGCTCATAATTACAAAAGTTACCTTTGAAAGCCAAAAAAGCCAACAACTATGTAAGGATTGAAAGTCTAAAAAGAATATAAAAAATAGATCCAATTGAAAAATAGATAAGTTTATTTTAAATAAGAGAGTTGCGCTATATTTATAAGTAAATAATTCTTTCAAAAATTAATCCAAATTTTTCTCAGATAAGAAATTAATTCAAGTTAAAATTAATTTTTTTGCAATCCAACTAAAAAGCCATGGAACACCGAAAATAAAATTTTAACTAGAATGATATGAATCTTGTGTAAAACTCACACTCAAAAACTGACTTGTAAGGGGAGAATGTTTAAGAGCTTAGGTCTCGTTTTCGTTTGGAAAATGTTTATTTTAGTTTAAGTTAAAAAGTTATTAAAAGATTAATAAATTATTAAAAAAAGTTAAATATTCTTTTTTTCTAAAATAAAAAAATATCATAAGTATATCAATTTTTTTACCTCATATTTTAGCCCAAAAAAAATCAAAAATTACAAAAATAAAATATTCACAAACGAGGTCTTATATGCACGGGTGATAATTTGGTAGTCCGGAAATACGGTCACGTGGTGTTTCATGGTAGTATAATTGGTAGAAAAGGTGAAATATTAATTATTTGTATTATGGTAGTATAATTAGTAGAAAAGGTGGAATATTGATTATTTGTATTGGATAATTGAAGAATATAAAGAAATATAATAAATGATGATTGGTAAAGGAATATAGTTACGTAATACTTTAGGACTATTATATAATTTTCCTATATGGACATTGGCAAAGCCTATGTTAACCAATTTGAGATTGTAACAGAAATTAAAAATCCCATCCAAGAAGAATTATTTGGTTTCTTTGCATTCTAAACTCAAATCTCCAAACAAAATTTTAAGAATTTTAAAATTAAGTTGAAACAGATCAAATAAATTCTCACAAATCCTAATTTAAAGAAAATATATCAAAATCAAATTAATTTAAGGATAATTAATAAACAAAAAAAATCAATAAGTATGCAATGTAAAAAAATGTTTTCACCAACTCCTCCCCCAATTTTTAAACTATTAATCAATTGACCTATCTTTTAAAATAAAACCATCGTGAATGTGAAGGCAAACTAGTGACACTAGGCCATGAGGGCTGCTGTGCAAGGAAAAGAATAAGAAGAGGAAAGAACAAGGTAAGGAGAGAATAAGGCACGGTTTGAACAAGGAAAAGAACAAGAAAAGGAAAGAATAAGCGAGGGAGAGAAGAAGGCAGGGTTTGAACATTCCTGTTAGGAGCCAATAATCTAAATATGGAATATATTAACAAAGTGAATGAACTGCATTCTCGGAGATTCCAAGATTTAGAAGAGCAAAGAAGACCCCATAAGAGAATCAAAAAAAAGAAGACCCTATACGAAGAAGATACAGAGAGAAAGAAAGAGGATTCAGGGAATCATAGGGTAGGTTTCTTTGGGTTTCTTTGAGTTTCTCTCTCTTCACTGCAAAGACAGAAATGGGTGAATCGCCAACTTGTCTTGTTCGATCCTTCTCTCAACCTGCTGGCACTACTTCCACTGAACCCAAAGAGGTTTGTCCAAAAAACACAATCTTCTTCATTTTCACAGAAAACCCTAGTGGGTTTTGATTTTTCTGACATGGGATTGCTATTTCTTTGTCGTTGTTTTAATATTATTTTGACAATACTTGATTTGTTACTGTTCTCAGTATTTGGTTTTTCATTTGAGTTCTTGATTTGTCCCTTTTGCTAGTTATAGTTTCTTCTTCTTCTTCTTCTTCTTCTTCTTCTTCTTCTTGTGCTCCTTTCTTTACTAATAACTGCAATCATCAACCAATTGCATGGGAATTTCATGTAATGCTTAGTCAATGTTGTTACAGCAAATTACACCCGTAGTCTTGTAGTTTGTTTCTTGTGTCAATTTCGTTCTTATAGATAGTTCTAATTTGATCAATTCTACCCTTGAATTCTTCACATTTTGTGTCAGTTTAGTGTAATTGATAATGCCCATTTAGAAATTGAACTGAAATCAATGGGCAAAATAGTCTATTTCAAAGTGATTGATGGATTAAAATGATTAATTCCCTTTTTAAATGTACCATTTTCTCTTTGATTTTTGTCTAATTTCTTAGCAGATGTTTATCAATTGAACTAAATTTACACAATGTGAAAGGTTAAGAGGCAAAATTAATACAATGGGAACTACAATGACTAAATTGACTAAAGAGTCAAATTATAGACACAACTGGTATAATTTGCCCATGTTTTATTAGAATCACAAAATAATAGGGTACCTTGTTAAAATGTTTCTATCACATGTGTTCTTGAAGTAGATTATATTTGGAGTTGGGTATGTATGTCTTTGCAATTCTATTTAAAATATATTAGTGGATACATGTGTAAATTTTGATGATTTTACTAAGAAACACTTGAAAGAATCTCATTACAGGGAGATCCTTATTGTGCCCTGACAACATCAATCTCATTTCGGAGGTTCATGTTGGAATCATTGGCGTGTGAAAAATGGTCGTGTTTCTCTAACAATCAGTACTTGGAAGAAGCTAAGAAATCTTCTAAGCCAGGTTTAGTTGCCCAGAGGAAAGCTTATTTCGAAGCCCTTTACAACAGAAATGGTGCTAAGAAGCCTGCAGCATTGCTTGAGGAGCAAAATGCAGCGTGTAATGAACCAAATGTTATGGAAGAGACATCCAGAGACAGCTCAAATCCTCCACGAATTCCAACTAGGGTGCTTACTTTACTTCCTTGCCTTCACCTCATTCACCTTGTTTGCTGCTTTGTGCATGTGCAATAGCGTGCTAGTGCACACTGTAACACATAGCTGAGATAACGTTTTTGGTTTTTGGTAAACTGCAGGCATCAGCAAATGGGTTATCAGTGCATTCTTCAACAGCTCCTCAAGAAGAAAGAAGAAGGTTGTTTGTTTGCTTAACCCTTTAAAATTGTGCCATTTTTCTACGTGTATGTATATTCGTCTTCTTTCACTAAAATGTTTAATTTCATGGTTTACAGAAGTACACCAGTGGATGATTGCTCAGTTTCTAGAAGGAGGATAGCAGATGGGAAATCACATGGGATAGAGTAAGATCTTAGTTTGTCTATGTTGTGGATTGTAGAGTATTGATTAGATAGTATTTAACTTAATTCACTGGAATGAAATGATCATTTTATTAGGATGTCCATTCTCGTGTTGGGTTCACTAAAAATATGATAGAAAACACACTACAAATGCAATCATCATTCACCATTGAAAGGATCATTCCATAAAAAGGCTAAGAATGACTAGTCCATTCCATTCTATCTTCATTCCAGTGAACCAAGCACCACCTTGATATCATAAGTGCACGAAACTATTAAGGTAAAAGGAAAAAGAACAAATGACCAAAAAAAAAAAGTACTTTTGGACAGCCACAAAATTATTATTATTATTTTTTTTTGATAAGTAGGACAGCCACAAAATTATTGGAAGAGTTACAGAGACAAATACTTATTATTTGATAAAAAATCTGGCCATTTTTTGCCTTAGAAATCTTGTTCTTACAACTACTCAAAACACGAAGTATGTGAAAATAGCATTAGAGAGAAACAACTTATTACCTTAGGTGGTCGCGCAACAACAAATGCATTGCCATTTTCAATCATCTCCATATGAGCCTGCATAATATAGCAAAGGTTCTTGCAATCACCAGGGTCCTCAAAAGCAATCACATGATACTGCTTTGGATCCAATTCAAGATCTTCTGCCATCTCTAATGAATAAAATCCTACTTTTTGTTCCCCATTTTCATGTGTGTATAATTCGATACACTGGAAAATGTAAAAATAGAGAAATGAATAACTCAGCATTCTTTGTATAAATGGAAAACATATCATTAATGGCCAAGTTACAGAACCCATACTAAAAATATGACAATCGCATTCACTAATATTTTCAACAGATATACAATACATTTAAAAAAAAGAAAAAACAAATCAAAACATGAGCGTATATAAATTTGGTGTAAACAGACACACCAATTTTTCCATAAAAACAGTTCAATAAGTCCAGGAACACAGAATCAAACACAGAAAATAGATGGATGGATAGGATTTTTGAGAAGTGGGCCCCCACCAATAAATATTGTAAAATCTTGTCTACCCATATGTTTACCGATTCCTGTTATGTATTTGATTCTTGTGTTCCTACTGTCATTGGAGAAAAACAAAAAAGTTCTATATGAAGAGGACCAGTACCAACAAAATATTATCAAAGAAATATGAGCCAAAGGATGCAGCTTAAAGCACATGGGACTATCTAGCATTAGCTTATAGGAAGAATTGGATTAACATAGTAGAGAAGACAAGATACAAATTTACCAGTACAAAGGGAAGATCTAGCCACCACAAATAATCTTCTTCCTTCTCTTCAGCATATTCCCGGTATTTGCTCATGACAGCTTGTGGTCCAAACAGTTCCATTTCTCTTTTGACCTTGTTAAGTTTCTTGTCAATGAATTTCCGTCCTCTCTCAGATATTTTATCCATCAGATCAGCTGCTTCCTCTATTTCCTTCTCAGTGATCCATCGATCCAAATCCTTCCCAATATCCTTCATGATAGCTTTAGTTTCTGGGTCTGCCTCTGCATTATAAGATTCCAAAAACCCACGAGACCATTTCTTAGTGTGCTGCCAGTACTCTTTTCCTGATTTTTTGCCGGCTCTAACAGAACCATCGCTGCCTTCTATAACTGTCTTGGGACTCCTTGAATTCCCTTCAAGAATTTTTGTATTCTGATTATTTACTGCTGAGGTCAGCTGAACATTTTCATTGGCTGGAGGTTCTTTAGATTTCTGAGGGAAGTTCTGCCCATCCTTCCTCTCAATGTCTGAATTACTAAATTTCTAGCACTAAGTGTTGCCCTTTGTTCAGCAAAGTTATTGAGAAACTCGGGTTTTCTATCGAGTGGGGGACCTTTCCAGCGGGGTATAATTTTTTCCGGTGGATCATACATGCTAATACCATCTACAGGCAATAAAAACTCAATTAGACCATGGTTTTTAAAATTAAAAAGGGTAACTTACACTATTCACCCTCCAACTTCTACCAGAATTTCACTTTAGTCTCTCATCTTCTAATTGCAACGATTAAGTCCTCATACTTCAACTTGTGTTTTAATGTAGTCATCTTATCTGTTATTATTAAAATTTTGGACAAAAAGTGATAGTATGAGCATCTAATCATATCACTATCTACTGAGTGTAAAGATTTTGTATTGCATACTAGGAACAATAGCTCCAAGAAAGGTCCAAAAGTCCTGCTAGTATTGTGTTTCTGGCACAAGGTATTGATAAGACGTGGATGCAACCTAAAAAAAGTAATAATAATAGTAATAATAAAAAAGTACTCCCAGTTTAGCGCCCATAGGATTGGGGTCTAGGAGGCATAGATTGGATACAAGCCTAACTTTGGCATTATTTGCACAAAGTGGTTACTCATGGTTGAACCCACAAACTATCTATCCAAAATGAAGTAGCTTCCCTTGCACTTTCTGTTATGATGCCTTCTGTTTGTTATTACTCATGCCTAATTTATTTCATATTAAATACATATGTCAATACCATCCTTGCCAGTTATACCATTACAGTTTATAGGAACCAATTTTGCAATTCAAGTATCACTCTTCCTCATCACATGTGAGAAAACCTAAACAAAATTTCGTGCAACACAATTACTCTAATGATGTTATGCAATAATTCTAAATTTTATTTAACACTATGCAGCCATTTGAAGACCTCAGGTGTATCTGGACCCAAAGCACGACGTCCCACAGTACCCTCCCCTTTTAGCTTGAGGTGTGAAGATAGAGCGGCAAAACGTAAAGAGGCAAGTCCAGATCCATTCACTCCATGTATATCTACAGTTTTACTCATTTATTGTTATGCTGATGTTTTTTGCTATCTTTTTATCATTTACTGTTTCAGTTCTTTCAAAAGCTAGAAGAGAAGACAAATGCCAAGATCTTAGTTTCTGGAAGGAGGATAGCAGATGGGAAATCACATGGGATAGAGTAAGATCTTATTTTGCCTATGTTGTGGATTGTAGAGTTCTCATTAGATGCTCATATCGCTATCTACTGAGTGTAGAGATTTTGTATTACATACTAGGAACAATAGCTCCAAGAAAGTTCCAAAAGTCTTGCTAGTATTATGTTTCTGGCATAAGGGATAGATAAGGCGTGGATGCAACCTAAAAAATGTAATAATAATAATAATAATAAAGTACTCCCAGTTTAGCGCCCATAGGATTGGGGTCTATTAGGGGTAGATTGGACACAAACCTAACCTTTGGCATTATTTACACAAAGTGGCTACTCTCATGGTCGAACCCACAAACTATCTTTCCAAAATGAAGTAGCATCTCTTACACTTTTTGTAATGCTGCCTTCTGTTTGTTACTATTCATACCTAATTTATTTCATATTAAATACATATTTCAATACCATCCATGCCAGTGATACCATTACAGTTTATAGGAACCAATTTTGCAATTCAAGTATCACTTTTCCTCAGCACATGTGAGAAAACCTAGACAAAATTTCGTGCAACACAATTACTCTAACAATGTTATGCAAGAATTCTAAATTTTATTTAACACTATGCAGCCATTTGAAGACTTCAGGTGTATCTGGACCCAAAGCACGACCTCCCACAGTACCCTCCTCTTTTAGCTTGAGGTGTGAAGAAAGAGCGGCAAAACGTAAAGAGGCAAGTCCAGATCCATTCACTCCATATATATTTGCAGTTTTACTCATTTATTGTTATGCTGATGTTTTTTACTGTCTTTTTATCATTTGCTGTTTCAGTTCTTTCAGAAGCTAGAAGAGAAGACAAATGCCAAGGAGGCAAATAAAGTGTATCTCCAAGCAAAAAATAAGGTCATCTCTCGACCTATATTTTAACGGTGATTGGATTAATTGATTGAATTTTTTTTTTCTTCTTTTTTTGACACAAGCAATGCAAATGAAATGCATACCTCTCACAGACCTGAAGAACTAACAAGAGCAAGTGCCTAAATGTCTTGGTCCGGTTTCTAAGTAATTCATGGACGAAATAATTGAGAAACACAAATAGCCTCAGTTGATCTGAAGTTGTTGGGTTCAATAATTCATGAGAAATGTTTAACAGAAATTGAATTCAATTTCTGTTAAACATTTCTCATGAATTCTTAAAACTATTTGCTTTTCTCTTGTACCTTCCCTGCCAGCACTGAACCTGTTAATGTAAATTCTTTGTAGCAGATCTCACCGACACAGCCTATGCAGGTTAAGATGAAGTTAGTTAACCTGGGACATGCTCAGAGGTAGAATCTCATGACATTCCGTCTTGTTATTTCGATTTTTGGTTCTGCTATTTTTCTTTCTATCATCGAATTTACAAGTACTTGGTTATTCATAAACTTTCTGGATATTCACTAACAAAAAAATCCTGGATATTCTGCTTGTCTTGTTAATTGATGTTCTGGTCTTTTAGATTGAATCTTAGATGGGTTCAGTCATTTGGGTTCAGTTAATTGATATTTGTTTTTCTCTTTTGTTAGTTCTTGGAGGCTGAAGCCAGAAAAAGACTAAACTATTTTAATTTTTTCCTCCTTCAGTTTGTAATAATTTGTGCCTTGTTTACTGTTAATATTAGTCTGTTTTCTTCTTCAAATATGAGATTTTGGAAATTGAGAAGATTCAGTGAATTAGATGCTTGGCATTACCCTGGATTTGTACTAGGGCCTTCTTTAAGTCTAACAGGAGTTTTGAGTTTTTGACCTTCGGTTTGTAATTTTCCACATACTGCTTTAATCACTTTATTTACCATGTTCTTTATTGATTGTGCAGCGAAGAAACAAGGATGAAAATTGGCAATGGAGTGCGAATGGGGTGGGAAAGGCGCCGTGAAAAACTGAAGCTGCAGGAAACTTGCTACTTTGAGTGGCAGAATTTGATAGCAGAAGCTTCTAGAAAGGGATTTGTTGGTGAGGAAGAGAAGCAGTGGGACTCCTATAAGATCTTGGATGAACAGCTCGAGCAGGAATGGTTGGACAGTGTTGAACAAAGTAGAAAAATGGCAAGACCGAAAGGTAGCAAGAGAGCACCCAATTCTCTTGAGCAAAGGAGGAAAATTTCAGAGGCCATTTCTGCCAAATGGGCTGATCCTGCAAGGGCATATGTTGCATTTTCTGCTGAGAATGTATGCTGTTTATTTGGCCTAGTCCATCTTGTTTGCTTTTCATCAAGTGATCATTTAATTCACTTTGTCTAACCCTCCAAATGCGGAAAACATTTTCTGCTGATTTTTGGTGTTTGGTACAACAGAAAATGGAAAATGTTTTCCATGGTCAACGAAAAATAAAATTATTTGGGTAGAAAATATTTTCCACCACCATCACCACTAAAACCACCACGCCACGGCCACCACCACCACTAATTACATAAGTTTGAAGAATGTAATGAAACATAGAAAAATGTTCTCTATGGAAAACATTTTCTGGAAAAAAAGGTTTCCGTGGAGAATATTTTCTGCTGAAACAAGCGAAGCATAACTGTTCCGAAAAAGGGGTGGTAGCCTAATCCTACCAAGCTCTGGGTTTTGCTGCCATTCCTAAATGGATGACTAACTTATTACTAGTACTAGCTATGCATATGCCCCTTAGACTACATTAGCACGAAAACGGTGTGCAAACAGCTAATTGATGGGTATTTGAATTGAATCCAAGTACACGGAAAAAAGTAGAATATTTGATGGACGAACGAGGGATCCTTTTGAGTGTGTTATAATAAGAAAAGCCTTATATCTTGAAATTAATTCATGACGTTGATGATAAAAATCTATAACATATTATTGGAGCTTAACATTCCAAGATATCGATTTGTAGATGTTTCAACCTACTTTGTTTTTTGTCTTGTGATACACCATTGAATGTCCAATGAATAAATCCTTATACCCTCCGTTTTCTGATTTAAGACTTGAACTTCTATGCTACTTTTTACATAGAATTTCTCCAACTTCTTTTTTTTTTTTTTTTTTTGCCCTCTCTTTTATCCTGTGTGTAAGTTCCCAACATCTACTGATTATTTGTGGAGAGAGAAGTATCAAACGATTGGTAAGTTGGACTGAATATAAGTTTTCCCTTTTGGGCCCAAGGCTCACTTGTGATTTGTGGTGATAATCTGTTTATTTCATTGCAAAGTATCAGAAGAAAGATAGTAATATTTGTCCCACTGTAATTGAGATAGTCATTATAAGTTAATAAACCCTTTTGACTTTTTTTTATATATCACATTAAATTTGCCAAAACATGGTTTGTTAAGCAAGTTTTATCTTTTCCCACTAGGCATTCCGTGACAGGGTTTGCACTGCCCTTTATAAATGTCATGGCACACCAGTTGGAGCAGAAAGGAAGCGAAAGAGAAGGCCAAGTAGTGAGAGACAACCCAGAACACAGAGTCCCACAAAGAAGAAAGCTAATGACACTGATAATTCCGCAGGGAATGTGACTGAAAGCCAAAAGCGTCGTACTAGGTTAAGAAGTAATATGCCCTTATTTAAGGATCCTTTGGCAAGCTCCAAACTAGAGATGATAAAGAACATTAGAGCAGAGAGAGCAGCTGCTGAAAATAAGAAGACTGAAGCCATTGAACGAGCAAAGTAAGTGCCAATTCTTCTTCAATTATATTGTATTATATATTAACAAGGAATTAAGAGAATATGGAAGCAATCCACTGCTTGTTTGGTGCAGCTTATGGGGACTACTTATCAATTATTTTATTTTATTTTGGGAATCTATGTGAGAGTTTGGTATAGCTTCTACTTACAACTAAGAGGACCTCCAGTCTTTGATCTTTTTTTCATCGAATTTGAATGAAAATTTGATTAAAAGCTTAGTGGTTGTTTGGCATGTGCTAAATGCTATTTTAGCACATTATCCTATTTAGGTCACAATTATCATATTGAAGTCACATCATCTCTCTACCACATCATTTCAAACCCAACTCATATTTCACGTTTATACGTAAAAGGTCAAAAAATATACTAATCTAGCACTTTCCAAACAACCGCTAATCTGATACAGAACACTACCATCCTTTCTCTTTTTTCATTTTTCATTTTTTGGTCAAATATTTTTGAAAATTTTCGATCTTCTCCTAAAAAATTGTTTTAACCATTTTTGGTGAAAGAAAATCATTTCCAATCCTTACTCTTTTCAAAATTTCATCAAATTTGAGTAAAAATATGACTGTTGGGAATTTGGTGAAAGATTTGGTTCGTCATTGATTTGTGAAAAAATAGCCTCTCACTTGAGATTTGATGAAGAAGTTGGAGCACACTTTTAACCATTATGTAAGATGCTCTAACAAGCCAAAAATATCTTAAATAAACTGAAAAAGCTGATTGTTGAGAAACTGAGGAAGGATGCATTTAATTTCTACTCTATGATTATTATCTTTTAGCTTATAAGAAATTGTACCAAACAAGCCTGAGTCACTAACAATTGGTGGCTGGCTGAGTTATTGTTTGTACCTGTACATCTGTCACTACACATCATATGCAGAAGTGCAGAAGTCAGAAATGAATTGCAAACACAACCACCCTCCCCCTCTCAATTGACGTCGAGTCCCTGTTGATATGTTAGGCTGGTTTAGCTATGATTTATCTGAGGATTCTATTCATAGATTTATAACATTTTACAGGTTATTGAAAGCTGAGAAGGCTGCAAAGGCTCTTGAGGCAGCTGCAACAAAGAGCCCTCTCGCTCAAGCTTCCCTCTTTGAAACTAGGAATCTCATAGCCAAAGCAATTCAATCCATAGAAATTGGACAGATTGATTCTCATGGGAATGGTAGACACCCGTCAATCGCCTTAGCAGAACTGGTCAACCAGGCTGAGAGAAAATAATCCAGGTATTCAAGGTCTGAGCCAAACAGATCACGGAGAAATCAATCATTGTGTTTGGTTCCTATTTTCTATTCATTTTTTTGAAAATTTTGGAGTTTTTGTTTGGTTATTTTGAAAACCAGACAAAGTTTTTTGAAAACTAACATGGGAGTATTTTTTGATGTGACAATTTTTTTTAAAAAAAAAATTTATTTCTCTCCTTAAATTGCGGCCATTTTGGCATGAGAATGTTGCAGTTTAACCTTGTACATTGAGGTGCTACTGCAGTTGTCATGTGAGTTTCTTCATATTTATGGCCAACTACTATATGTATCATAATCACAATTACCTGGGTTACTAAAATTCTGGTTGGAAGGATGATATATTAGTGTAGTTATTGCTGTAATGCATCTTTGCAGTTACAATTGAATTAGGCACATCCATGTCATTGTAGACCTATATAATTTTATTTTATTTATTCTGGTTTTGTATACAATTTTATTGTATCCATGTTTGAGTTACGGAAATAATGGCCTTGCAAAAAAGCTCATTTTAGATTATATAATTTTATTCAAAATCTGACACAATTCTCTCTAATGACGTTTTGATACATTTGGTGGGTGAGTTTGGATTTGTTAAAGTTGAAAATCTTAATAATACATTGTCAATTTGAACGGTTTAGATGTTATTTGATCATATGGTTACTTGTATATGATTAACTTAATTTTTTGCATTAGCTTGTCACATGAGATAAACTGTTTAAATCACTAATATAGACATCCCGATTGGTCTTACAATGCACCAATTTCACAGGATCATCAATTTTAGCAAATCTAAATTCTTGGTTGATTTACTTCATATGACAGAGTTGTGTAAAATTTTGTGACCAAATTACGTGAACTTAAATTTTTTTCTAGTGTAATATTTGATTTATTTGAATAAATGTGGAATCGAATGATAATTCTATTAGATTGTTTATTTTCACGTTTGAATCACTAACTTTTATTTTTTACTTTTTAAAGGCATTCATCCAATAGCAAATGAAAAGTTATTATTTCATAAGGTAACAAGGAATGAGCATTTTTTTTTATTACACTTTCATTTTAAGAAACCAAAAAAAAAAACATTTTTTTATATATAAAACCCACAAATATCACAGAAAATGCTTAATTTTTAAGAAAATATTACTCTTAAATGTGTCTGGTTAGGCTTGGCCGAACAAAATTTCCACCATTGTTAAGGTACGAGAGCCGTTGTTATTAAAGTTGATTAGGCAATATTTTCTTCCACCACTTGCATTATTCTCTGAAATCGTGCCAAATTTATGAATGTTTTTGTGAGTCTTACTAGAATCTATAACTTGTTTGCTTAGAAATATAAGTGTCTATATTTTTTCACCACAACTTACATTTTATATCATTAATTTTATAATAATGTGAGTTATTACATATCAATTATTAATTTATTTAAAAATTAATATATGAGACTCAATTCCTATCCTTATATGAGTATAATTAATTTCTTTTTGTGTGTGTATATTAACTTACATATCTTATTATATATGTACATGTGTGCTTATATATATATATATATATATGATAAAAAAAATTATTCAAATTTTGACTTTTCTAATGATAAAATTTTGATTTCGTCCATACTACGTAAGAAGGATTACTTGAAATGTAAGAAACACTTATCAATGTTTTAATGGATTAAGGATTAAAACTACCTGATATGTAAGAGACACTTATTAATACTTTAATGGATTAATGTCATTCTTAGTCATCAAAAGTAGGGATGAATTCAAAATTCAAATGTTATTCTTATTAATACTTTAATGGATTAAGGATTAAAGCTACCTGAGCACTTTCCACATCATTAGAGCTGTATTAGAACTTTCAAATATTATTTTTTAAAATATATTAATAATTACTTTACAAGGGATAATTTTGAAAATTTTTAAATTTAAAATTTTGACTTTCAAAGTGGACATACATTTTGAGACAACAAAAAATGTAATAATGGACCAATAAAATAGGATGGAGAGAGTATCATCGGAAGAGTCAAAATTTGAATAAATTTTTTTTATCATATATACAGGTATCCTTGTACATATACAATAAGATACGTAAATTATATATATACACACGCACAAAAATATATATATATATATATATAAGGGTTAATTACAAAAAAAACTTCAAAATTTCCCGCATTTTTCACTTTAAACTGCAAAACAATTTTTCGTTACTTTACACAGACAAAGATGAACAGAAGAAGCACGTTGAGACACAAATGAAACTCTGAACTTTAACTTGTCTAAATTGAAATACTGGGTTTCAAAATAAAAAATACGTAAAACCTTAGATTTTTTTTTTTTTTGAAATTAATTCATTTTTTTTAGGTGTTCAAGATTTGGGCCTAGTTTAGGTAAAAGACCAACAAATTTGGGCCGGAATAGGTTTCAAAGACAAAAAACTATATGCCTTACTTTTTCGTCTTTCTCATAATTTTTAAAATTGAAAATTTAAGATTTATTTAATCCTCTTAAAAATAAGATTTATCTAAAAGAAGTGATTTCATAGAAGAGGATTGATTATATATATATATTTCCTTTGGACTTTTTTTGAGAAAAATATTTATATATGATTTTTTTTAGGTTAAACATATTGTTTTGGAAAATATATTTTGGCCTACTACTCATTTATTTGTATTAAAAAATAATTTCAAGTAAGAATATCGAATTTTGTTATAGCTACAATTGGGAGGAGGAAACTCAAATCTCCACATTATCAATGGGCATCTTCAACTAATTGATGTGTCATCAATGTACTGATTTAATAAATCTCACCTTTGATGTCTTATAACAAATACATTAGTAACACAAATAATCTAAAATTTAGTCACCGCAACATAACAAAAATTGAAATTATCTAAGCAAGCAATTATTAATACAATAGACAAACCAAAAGGAATCCAAACATGCAATAAGTTCCTGCTAATGAACATCCAATGCAATCAACCAATCCATAAATCTACACATTCTCACAAAAACAGTTTCTCTATATGTAGCATCATATCATTTTGACCATTTGCATTATACAACATGATCAAAACTAACAGCTAAGAAAGTACTGTAAGATTATGGAATGCAATGTGATTAGTGAGATAAGAAAGTCCTTTTAGACAGTTTTACGAGGGCCTACCAAAATTTATCAGATCAAAATACAATTGAAGAAAGAAAAAGAACAGCCGCCCCTTTCACGCAGGGGGCATTATTAGAACAAAAATGTCCATGTGACTAATCAACAAATGCGTTTGCTACTGCCACTAATTCAACTATATTTCTATACAAGTTATACCAAAGGGTTCAAGTAAACTGCTGTACAGTTCTTTGTGATCTATTTTTTAATATTATTATGTCAGTTCTTATCTTCAGGTGATGGGTTATATTACCAGTGTTCCTTCAGTGATTTGATTATCATCTGAAGAATCAAAGGGTTGAGATTTGGGTTTACTCATGATCCGAGAGTATCCATAACCGAGAGAGCCTCCACTTGCTTCAGAGAGCTACATGCAATATTTGATTGTGGTACCTCAGTCAAAATCCAGCATGATCAAAACTAACAAGACTAACCGAATTACGAAAACCAAACATTAATAAGTACCTCGGTAAGCTCAGAAAGATGGTGGGACCTAAACTTGTTGATAATAGCTTTTATTTCTGACATGGGCAGTTTAGCCTAACAAGGAAAAACAAGATAAAGTAAGAACATTCGAAAGATGCCAAACCAAAATAACCAAACTTCTGTAATGTTTTTGACTTTCCATAGCACATGCTAACAATTTCACAAGCAAGCATCAACCAACAGTAGTAACTAGGGCTGCAATCGAGCCGAGCCAAGCCGAGCTTTAGTATGTTTAGGCTTGTTTATTAAGATTTTAATGAACTCGAACTCGAGCTCAATAAAAATTTAACAAACCAAGCTCGAGCTAAGTTGGTTTAGGCTTGACTCGAGCTTGAGCCTGTCATGAGTCTTAACGAGCCAAAAAATTTATAAATTCATACTTGCGTATGAGACTAAAGTTACAATTAAAACTTTGATTATACAATTTTATATACAATATATATAAACATTCTAAAAAAAAGTCAATATTTTACCAAAATAATAATATCTACTACCACTATTATATAAATGTACCATCTATAATTAAATATTATTTATATTTATATTTATATTTTTTAAATATATAAATAACATATTTATCTTATTTTTTATACATATTTTTATATTATTTAATATATAAATTATAAATATTAAACGAACCAGCTAACGAGCCGAGCTTTAGAATGTTTGGGCTTGTTTATTAAAAATTTAACGAGCTTAAATGCAAAAAAAAATTAATGAACCAAGTTCGAACGAGCTCCTACCGAGCCAAGCTTGTTCACGAACAGCTCTGTTCATTTGCAGCCCTAGCAATAACAAGAGTTTGAGTTGCTGCATTGCAGCTGGCGGATCCACAAGATCAGATCCAAATGCCTTCAGTTTTCAATGCGTTAACTGAGTCAAATGCATTTGTGTGTGTGTGTGTCTCGTGAAAGTGAAATTATATCATATAAATCACAAAACACTTTGGAGAAGCAACAGCCGCTTCTACTTTACGATCAAAGAACCAGCATGGACATAAAACAGGCGCTCAACAATGAAGACGATGTACACAAATAGTTAAATTGAGACTTAAAGGTAAGCATGTAGCAAGTCACTAATTCAAATTAAAATATCCAATAAGATGCACTGTTTTTTACCTGTGCAAGAACAGCAGCAGCTAGTTGGAGACTAGGTTCCAAGGTCTCGGGGACAACCTGTAAGAGTTTCAACTAAAACTTAAGATATGATGTAATTTGAACAAAAATTTGATCTTTATATAGATAATGCAAGATATATTAGTACTGATAAAAGATTTATACACAAGTCAAACAAGAATAATGAGATCCTCAAACATAATCCTAAAATAAAATTGTAAGATTAACCTATATAGGCAATTAGAAAGAGTGAAATAACTAATGAAAATAGCAACAGAAATGTACCGCTGTTGCTTCCGCCTTTTCCAAAATGAGGCCATGATCAACGTCATGAGCACAGACAAATGTCTTGACATTTGGGAAATACTTGCTCAAAGCCCACACTATTTTATAGTTTGCACCGGGGGTATCTAAAGTTATTGCTGCTGCACATGCTCTTTCAGCACCAACTTTATGGAGCACCTCATGGCCAGGAATACAAGCAGCATGTCAGACAATGAACCTGCACAAAGCATATTTAAGTTTGAGCAGGATCATCTATCCCTCTCGACTACCAGCATCACCAAAATACACAGGAAGATCAAGTGCACAGCCAACTACTACTTAGTCACTGAAATGATGGAAAATCTAAAATCAGTTATCTGGATACTGTTGTAAAATATTCTCATAACCATTTAACACATTCTCGGTAAGTCATGGACACGGTACCTTTTCTTTTTTTCCAATTTGCATTTATGTTAAAATGTTCACAGATATTCAGGGAATATAAGTAAATATAGGAAAATATGGAACCAAAGGCTGGATAATCCTGGATATTCACTTCATAGACTTGAAATCCCCATGTTGTCCTTGGCAAGTAATACTATATTTTATCATAAAAAATGGACGTCATAAAAAGACAAAGAAGGCATACCCCCAGAACAGAACTACATGAAATAGTCATCAAACTGGCATAGATTACCCAAAAGGAACTAGAAAACTCACACAGCCCACACTCATATGACTAAGATTTTCAGCAGAATATTCAATCAGCAATCCCTTCTCTCTCTCAGCCCCAAAATTGACTTTATTCCAGGAATATCAATTCATTGTGATGGAAGCATACCTCCTCACATCAAGAGCAACAAATGGAATAAGTCATTCTGAAAAAAGCTGCGCAATGATCTGAAAGAACAACTGAAGGAAATACTACTCTTAGACAAAACATGATACATACATCCATACATGAACTACATTATTTTTTGGGGTACGAATCTATAAATAAACTACATTAAAAATAGATCCACCACAACAAATGATTTAAAACAAATTCATCAAAAAAAAAAAAAAAAATGCAAATAGTGACAATACCTGGCCAACGCGTCCAAATCCACAGATAATGATATGGTCCTGCAAATCATCTGTCTGGAAACAAGCCAAAGGAAATCAACGATCAATACATTCAGTGAATATTTCGGTGTAATAGCAACATCAACCCTATATCAAAAACAGACAATTCATCCCATGGTCAGATGTATGGCTGCACCAGACATTAAAAACGATTTAAAATTATTGAATAAAAATTTAGTAGATCCTACGTACAGTTGGACATACTATATTCAGGAGTTTGAATAGATTTAATAACGGATCATATCTTATACAAATATTGCAAGACCAAACTTAGTTTAGTGCGCAGACTTTATGGCAGCCAGTGGTTCTTCACCACCTTCATCCATCATCATCAAATATTTTTGCATGAACTCAAAATGGCATGACTTCGAGAAGTAATATAAACACAAAATACCAAATGCAAGCGAGTAAGTGTTTACCAAAGATTTCTCAAATGCATAAGCACAGTGAGTTTATTGAAACCTAAGATCAAAACAAAATTCATACACATACATGGTTCAACATTAAAAAAGGCTTCATGATGTTGACAAAGAGACTTTTGAGAGCACATCATACATATTTCCCCACATTCTAGTGCAATAACTAATAAAAATTCTTATAATACTTTTTTCTTTTCTTTTTTTCTTTTTTTTTGGGTACAAAAATGGATATGCAGATAGGCTACTCCAACATATCTGCCAGGGAGTATTTCCCTTAGCACCTACATCATATCTGCAGGGAACTCCATTGCACTTACGTTGGGGCTGAACCTTAGGCCCCCCGCGTGCTTCAGCCCTAAAGAGTATGTTTAGTCCCAACAAGGGACTATGGAGACTCGAACCCCAGCCTTGAGCGAGAGATTCGAAGGTCTTATCTACTGAACCAACCCCTTGTTAGTCATACAACAAAAAAAAAAAATAAAAATAAAAATACATTTTTTTTTTCTTTTTGATTTGCGCCTCCCATGATATAGTTAGAATGATCACTAGAAAATCTATGCTCCATTTTCCTAACCATGCTGAGTTTGAAAAGCTAAGCTACCTAGTAAGCCAATCCTGATTGACAAATCATATCCATAACTAACATAGTACCAATGAACTACAAATTATTATCTAGTGGAAATAAATAAATGAATTGAATTCTGTAAACCACCAATATAAATGCTTACTCAAATATCATCAAAATTGAAATTATGAATTCTACCTTACTCTCTAGAGGCTATGAAGCATGGACACTCCAAAATCGGTGCCGTGGCGGTGTCTGACACGCGGACACGCCAGGGACACGCCATTTGGCGTGTTCCTTTAATTTAATGAATTTTTTTGTAGGGGACATGGCGGGGACACGCATGTCCATATCAGGACATGGCATGGGACACAACGGAGCTGAATTTTAATTTTGTTATATTTATTTGGGGTCCAAGTGTAATATTTAAAAAGTAAAAATAAATAAATTAATTAATTAAAAAAAAATCAACTTGCCCTAATATAGTCTATCAGTGTTGCTGAATTGAAGAGTAATCAATCAATTGAAGAGTATCATTAGTGCCCTAAACCAGTCGATCCACCACCTCCTTGAACCAGTCGATCCAGTCGAAGATCGAAGACCTCCAGTCGAAGCTCCATCTAGTCGAAGATCGAAGCTCCATCAATTGATCGAACAGTCGAAGACCTTAGACGACTTCGAAGGTAAACCTCTCTCTCTCTCTCTCCTTGTCGAAGCTGAACGAAGCTGAAGACTTTTTTTTTTTTAAATTAGATTTATATATATATACAGACTGTTTTCAACCTTCAAAGACTATTTTTTTTTTTTTTATAAAAAAAATTATAGGTTTATATATATATATATACAGACTCTTTTCAAATTGAAGAGTGTTTATAGGTTTATATATATATATATATATAATTTGAACTATAGGAAAAATATATAATACATATTATAAGATGATATATACTTATACATATTAATTAAAAAAAATAAAATAAACACATAGGTAAAATAAAATAAAATAAATTAATTAGAACACATTATTTAAAAAATATAATAATAAATAAAATAATTAATGTGTGTTAAAATAAAAAAAAAAATTGATAAAAAAATTAAAAAATTTGTCGTGTCCTCATTTTTCAGAAATTGCCGTGTCCCGTGTCCGTATGCGTATCCGTGTCCATGTCCGTACTTGTGCTTCATAGTCTACAGGTAACAAACTCCACACATCATGTAGCTCAAAACGAGAGGCTAGTAACTGGCCTCCGGCAGCTAACCATGGGGTGAGGGCAATTGATACCCCTACCACAAGAAACAGCAAAGACGACATCTGACAAGACATTATACCCTGCAAAAAAGGCCAATTAGCAAACAATTAGTTGTGCTAGCAATACTAATGCCAATAGTTACCATTTATATTGTTTTGTTTTATTTATCTAATGTGGGAATACCAGTCCTACACAGTTTATTTATCTACTGTTATGTATTGAAGTTCACAAAAACATATATATATGTGTGTGTGTGTGTGTGTGTTGAAAAATAGGAATCAAAAGGGAAAAAAAAAGACCTAAAATAATAAAGGGATAGCATGAATTTCAGTCAATACTACTGGCTTCCATTCAATGCACCGCCACAGATTTGCTTAGACTCCCATTCACAAAATCAAACTCTCAACACCAATCCAGTCCTATGATCCCTTAAACATAAAATAACCTAAGGTTCACCCAATCTTGGTGGCCTATGTAACTTTGTCTAAATAAATCCCATATCATTTTCAGACCTTGCAATGCTAAACTGACCTAAATTTAGTACTATATCACTTTCATATACTTTTGAGCAAGTATTAAGTACTTATGCTGGTGCATTCTACTAATCAAAGACAAATGATATGGCATATCATTAGTGCATAATGGATAACTCGGATATGAGTGTAAGGTGCAGGTATGTGTCTAGGTGTTGGATTAATCTAATTCTCATGTCCAAGGATACCACAACATGACTAGATTTCATATTTCTTAAACATTTGTTTGTTTTGAATTTTTTTAGTATAGAATGGTATTTGCAACCAAAAATTATTATGAATGAAATGAAGGTCTAATGCATAGTGATATAGTAAACTCAAACCATTTAGACATCCTTGTTTGGTGCATGTCCAACTATACATGTTGGATGCATTTCTCATATGGAACCCTTACACTTACACACGTGGCATGTCTATGTATCAAACACATCATATGGCTTGTCAAATTATTAATTATTATTTTTTGCAAGACATGTTGAGAATACTTCACGGACACACATCCTATGTCTAGACAAGTCTCTTAGAAAACTGATTTGGGGTCAAAGTAAATATATGGAAATCGATGCTTCTCATATCTCTGTGTCCTAACTTAATATTCATATACATAGCAGATAAAAATATATATAAAATAAATAAATAATTTGTATCCCCCATGTTCATATCTTAATTTTTTTGAAAATTCCATGTCCCATGTCTGTACTCGTGTCCAGGTCTCTTAGGCTGCCACTATGAAACCTAAAAGGATAAGCGAAAGCATTTCACTTTCACACTCAAAGATGGTAGGAGACTATCTAGAATGATTTGCAATAATAATAATAATAATAATAATAATAATGTGTCACAAACTCAATCGAGATGTCAAATCCATTCATACATTAGCACCTTCTTAATAAGCCAACCAAATGGAAAACCACAAATATAAATTTTTTACTTTAAGCTCATATGACGGAAATCCATCTCTTGGACTGTGTTTAGATCATGGATTTGGGTTTTCAAATCTCCACCCAAATCCATGATCCAAACAGAGTCTTAGTCGATGCATAATACACATGGAAAATCATGGGTCCCTAAAATTTTGGATTTTAAGTTTTAGGAGACCTAAACCTCCAAGATTGTCCTAAAATGAATTTTCCTTCAGTATCAACTTTAAGGTGAATATACAATTCACACACCTTTTAGCTATGACATGTATGCACATATATGCACATTTAAACAAGTAATTTATGTCTCACCAACTATGAATCCTATTATATGGATCACAAACCCCAATGCATTTGTAACCACAATATGCACACACCTTTTAGCTATGAATCCTATTATATGTGATTCTCATGTTCGCCTAGTTACAAACCAAATATTCATATTAAGTAAGGCTCACTCACTGAAAATAAAATAAAGTCAAGTTTTTATTATGTGGGCCCATAGACATGCTTGAATGCAATACCCAGGAATTAGTAAAATTAAACAAACAAACAAATAAATAAAACAAAACAAAAAAAGTAAGGCTGTGTTTGGAATGATTTCCAAACTGTAATTCTATCCAATGTTTTCAAACCCGGACCGGACCGGCTGGTCGGACCGGTTGAACCGGGAACCGGGCCTCGTTCCGGTCCGGTCAACCCGCTAAACCAGGAGTGGGGCCAAAACTGGGAAAAACCGGTGACTCAGTGGTCGAACCGGCAAAACCGGTGACCCGGACCGGGTCGAGAGGGTTAGACCGGTCCTTTTTTTTATTTATTTTCTTTCTTTCTTTTCTCTTTCTTTCTTATATATTTATATATATATATATATATTTCAAAAGTTTGACTAAAAATTCTTATTTTAAGAGTCTCCTCTCATAAGGAAAAGTCTCATTGAAAGCTTGAGAAGATTATGAAATTCTATTCCTATTTATAGGAAAAAAAATTTCAAAGAGAACCTACAAAATTCTATGTGGAATTCAATTAAATTATTTGAAACATATTGATTGGAGGGAGAGTTGAAAATTTCATTTCCCTCCAAAATTAAATCTAACATTCAATCAATTTATTTGGAGGGAATGTTTAAAAAATTTAATTTCTTTAAAATAAGTTACTTTTTTTTTATTAATTATGACTTTATTAAATATTATTAATAAATACTACGCAACAATTTTTATTTTTATTTTTATTTGATTATTTATATATTTTTTTATTTTTTTATTTTTTTATAATTTATAATTATATTTTTTAATTATATAATATTAATTATGACATCACGGTTCGACCGCTTTGTCCCGACGGTTGAACCGGTGACCCGTCCACCCGATCCCTTTTCCGGTTCGCTCACCGGTCCGGTTTTGAAAACATTGATTCTATCCACACATTCCAACTTCATGTTTGGATATGACTTTCAAACTGTATTTCCAAAACTCTACAGAAAACTTTGTCTCAAGCGCGATTTTGAAAAAAAAAAATTCAAATTTGGCCTAACCGGTCGTCCCACAGGATGTCCCACTAATCGTCCGGCTGGTTGACCGAAATAGTGCAAATTTTTTTTTAGCACATGTTAATTTTTATATATTCAAAAAAAATAGTCTCCAAATTTTTAAAAAAATTGTGCGATTTAATAGAATTTTGATTTGTGTGTTTGAATATGAGTTGTAAGTTTTTGTATAAAATATCATATGTCACATCAAAAATTCTCCACTCAATTCAAAACTCTTTCACCAAACAAATTTTCTACACTCAAATAATAATTCCAAAATTCACAAACTCAAAATACAACTCCTACTCTCAAATCATATTTAGAAAGCTCTACCAAACGAAGCCTAAAGCTTCGCTACATAAACCATCAACTATACAACAACGCTCAATTAGTAGACATTAATATGTGTTTGGGAGGACAAATCAGACAGAAAAATTTGCAAGAAAAATATTTAGCTCATAGAGAGGAAAACCTAATTAACAGCTTCACCAAAAGCCACAAATGCGAACTCTCCACCCGGAGCAAGTAGAAGGCCAACTCTTATCGCAGATATGATTGAAATACCAAAAAGTCTACCTACTACAACAATATCCCTAGCCAGTTCACCATGCAAAGCCTTGCAATACATATACAATACAACACAGTATTAGAAGCCAAATTCTGAAGCAAAAACATAGCCATAATACTCGAACCCATCACAATCTGAAGAACAAAAGAAAAGGACTTCCACACATCACTGAAACTGCTTAAGAAAGTCCCCAAGCAAGCCCACACAACCCTAATCATAGCCCCAAAAAATAGCATCAAATACAACAAAACTAGTCTCATCCCCTTCATCAAATACGTGCTCCGCCACAACAGCTCGAACCCCCATTTCGATTGCATCACGACAATCACACACGCCAATGCCCAATTCACTTGCAAAAGAACTAATACCAGTAACAAAATCACTGAAACCACAACACAAAAATCCAGAAAATAATTCGAATTGTAATCAACATCAAGGCTTAGAATCTCAACCAGTTGGGCACCAAAATCACAAAAGAGGCAAAAACTATAAAGACGACGATTTAAGAGATGACTGTTGTGATGACGAGGGTGATGAAGGAATAGAATAGGGATATGATGGCGGAGGCGAATTTGACAGGTCTACTGTACAAGTCGTGGTAAGTGATGTAGGTGATTGTGCTTATTGCGTAGAGAGAGAAGAGGGAGACAAAGAGGATGAAGATGAGGGGGAGAGCTAGGGTGTGGAGAGAGTAATCAGAGATTTGGGTTGGATGGGAGGGGAGCATTCGGATTTGTTTGGGTTGGGATTGAGAGAGAGTAGTTTGGAAAGTTGGGTAGATAATGACAGAGAAAGAGATGGGAAAGAGGAAGAGGATTGTGAGGGCGAGGAAGTGGCAAGAGTGGGCTTTGATGATTCATTTTGATTCAAAGAGGACTCCCAAGAAGTTGTGGGTTGGGGCTAGGGTTGCCATGGGAGGTGAGCTTTAGAGAGAGAGAGAGTTGAGAGAGAGAGACCAAGTCTACTGGTCAAATCAAACGACTAGGTGTAAAATATTTGGGGGTTATTTTTGACTCTTTGGGTTAATTTGACAACACAGGTAAAAATTAAAAGTCAATTTTTAATCTATTTTGAACTAGCCTATCACCCGTGCTATGCACGGAATAATTATAGGAGTAATGCTAAGGACCCCAGTGACTGGGCACCCCCAGCACCCCCCAGTGCCACATGGCACACTGCCAGTGGCTGAAGTCTTAAAAATATATATATATATATTTTAGCCAATCAGCAAGGACCCCCAGCACCCCCACTGGGGATCCAACACATTTTCCTAATTATAGATATTTATATTTATTTTAGATTTTTTTAATATATAAATTATGCTTTTTAAGATTTTTTATAAAAATAATTTAATAATTTTATCACTAACCATAGTGTATAAGAGAAGTTGAAAAGGGTATTGCAGTAACTATACACAGATTGTATCTATAATTATTTGTATGAAGGGATTTTAAATGTTGATAAGGAGATTTTGACCAAATCAATAAATGTAGGCATGTGGAAAGACACATGGATTGAAAAAAATTAATAAATGCTAATCAGGGGATTTTGACCAAATTAATAAATGCTGAGTTTTTTTTAAATAAAAAATTAAAAAATTCAGATTGAGATATTGAAGCTTCCACAGGCCTTGGGGTTAAAAACCCCCATATCATCTTTTATATTTTTTATACTTTTTTTAAAAAAAATAAAAAAATCAATTTTTAACCATCTTCCCAAAACACCCATTTGTTTCTTCGGTCAAGTAAGTTTAAAATTGCACTGTAATATGAAGTTTTGAGGGTTTAAATAGTGCAAATGAAACTATAAGACCATCTCCAATGTTGCATCAGATTGAGTATCAAATTTGAATTTGATGAAAAAAGTCACTTTTTCTCTCTCTAATAGTTTTACCAAACTGATATCAAACTGAGAACGGAGCAAAAGTTTCATTAAATTGAGGATTCACGTGAGATTTCACCATTTTACTGTTCAGTAACGTTGGAGTAGGGCCCATCGGTCAACCGATCGGACGTCTGATCTACTTCAATTTGCTTCAATTTTTGATTGGCCTGCGAACTGGTTGAAATGTTACTGAAACAAAGGGATCTAACAAAGGAAATGTTGATTTTCTACCCTTCAACAAACTGACTACTCACGATGATGATGATAATGTTATCCCACAATCGAAACTTGGGTAACTATTTGTTCTTCCCCAAGAAATTGATTAGTCTTAAGAGCTTTCTTTATTGAATTTCTTGAATCTTTTGTGTCTGTATATGAATGCATGTTTATATACACACATATACAATATGTTCTTAAAAAAATTGCTTGCATGCAAATTCCATTGAAGAATAACAAATTTTTTTATCAGTTAAGTATACTGTGAGTTTTTTCATTCCAATTCCTTTCCTTTTCTCGGCTACCTAAGAGAGACTTGGGGTTTTCACCTTTGTGATCTTTCTTTTACAATCTTTTGCACTCATTCAATGATAAAGAGTCACTAACAAATTAATTTGTTGAAGTAAGTCCTGGTGTTTTTTGTTCCATATAGCCTTTTTGTCTCATTTGCAGAATTAGCATTTCCTGATTGAATTTGTCATAGGAGAGGAATTCGAGACCAACTACCTTATTCATGAATTCAAGCATGGAAAAAGAAATAAATAAATTGAGTTGCCTACCCGGTCGACCGGCTGGTCGATCCACCGGACGTCCTCTTCGCTTTGATGCACGCTATAGTAGAACAATTGGAGCTGCTCGTATCAGATTGAGAAAATTACCTTTTTTTATTCAAATTTGGTGAAATTTTTACTGAACCGTTGGAAATGCTCTAAAGGGCTTCTAGTTTTTTCATCAAACCACAAGGGGCTAATGTAATTTATTTATTTATTTTTATCTCATAAAAAAAATTAAAAAATTAAAAATTTATTAAAATACCTAATTCTCAAACGGAAAGACTATATTTAATTAAGAGATTTAAGAAACACACCCTAAAAAATCTTAAATTTGGGTTCAACTCGAAGAATTTAGTGTAAGTTTAAATTGTCCAAATTCAAATATAAATTGATCAGTTGAGGGAACGTCTCGACTCAATTTGAAGTATGGAGAGATCAATTGAAATATGAGTCTGAGATTGACACCAGTCTCTCTCTCAACTCGTTTGGACAAGTTCGACTTTGAGTTTAGCTCAAATAACTTTGGGTTATATTTGGGTTGCACAAATTCAAATATCAAAAAAAAAAAAAAAATGTTTATCTTAAACTGATATATTTGATCTTTAAACACTATAATAAAAAAAAAATCTTAAAAATTACAAAATATGAAACTCTAATATGAAATTTTGTTTATGTGTATCAAAGAGTAAAATTTAATCCAAATAGTAATATAGTAGTATGTGAGAACCCTTGCATAAGTATTATCCGAATTAATTCAAGTGGACAAGTTTAATCCAAACCCCAATCAAATTAAAGATTATATTGTCAAATTCTTTTAAAAAAATATTTAAAAATAAAATTAACTAGACTCATGTTGTTGGAGTTAAAACATTACTAGTGAATATAATATAAATGTCAATAAATAAGGATATTTTTCTGATCAAAAAAATAAAATAAGGATACTTTCAGTATGTTTTATCTGACATAGACATTCTTCATCCTTTTTTGTCATTCACTTATGTAAAATTAGTCCAACAAAAACAATTTGAATTAGATGGCTTAAGAAAATCGGGTCATTCCAAGCTTCAATCAAGTTGCCGCTTCACAAAACTGTAGATAGCCTAAACTTGGAACCTTGGTTTGTGTCAATCATTAAACAAGGAGATACCATAGTTTGTGAAAGCCTAGCATACATAGCCTAAACTTGTAACCCTAATTTGTGGATGCATCAAAGACCATGATTATCAACCTTTGCTATGCTAACTACATTGTTGATGCATCAAGAGTGGTGTAGGTGTTGTACATCTCTTTCAAATGTTATATGCCCTGTTGTTCTCCTTTTACTTTTGTAATGTTTTCATTGTTCTTCTCATCTCAAGGTAGTGTGAGATTTGTACATCATATTTTGGACACTAAAATTATACTTTGAGAAATCCACACGAATGGGAAAGTTTATGACCTTGTTTGGTTTGATTTTGGGAGAAATGTTTGTAACACTTTTTCAAGAATAATTAAACCAAATAGATTTTTTCAAAAAAACTCTTAGAAATGTGTTTGGTTATCCAATTTTCAGGATTACTTTTGAAACATGTTTGCAAAAAAGGCAAATCAAACAGGTTTTTGTATTTTTATCTCAAAAATTACTCTACGAAAAGGTAAACCAAACAAGTTTTTGTACTTTTTTATCTCAAAAACTACTCTACATAAAAAACCAAAGTTATTTTAGAGAGAATATTTGGAAAAAGACAAACTAAACAAGTTTTTGTACTTTTTATCTCAAAAACTACTCTACAAAAAAAACCAAAATTATTTTATAGAGAATATTTAGAAAAAGGCAAACCAAACAAGCTTTTGTACTTTTTTATCTCAAAAACTACTCTACAAACACAAACCAAATGTTTTCTACCATTCTAAACTATATGTTCTACCATTCTAAATTAAAAATTATGACATGCAAACTAAGGTAGCGTTTGATAGTGTTTTAGAATTATAATTTGAGAATAGAGTTGTATTTTGAGTTTGTAAGTTTTGGAATTATAATTTAAAAAGACAAAATTTGTTTGGTTATGAGTTTTGAAAAAAATGTTCAATTGAATTTTGAATTTTCGATGTGACATATAAAATGAGAAAAGAGTTTTCAAAACTTAATTCAAAAACTTATAGCTCATAATCAAATACACAACTCAAAACTCTATTGAAAATTCTATTCAAAACTCATAACTAAACTCTTTTTAAAATTCAACTCAAAAAAATAATTTGTATATTTAAAAAATAATATCAAAAATAAATATAATATATATATATATATATACGTTTTTCCAAATAACAGGTGGTGATTGACAATTGAAAAAAATAAAATAAAGTATTGATCCGATCAACCGACCAGACATCCGACTTTAAAAAAAGTACTGTTCCGGGTGAACGACCGCGCAGATCTGACTTACCAAACATGTTTTCTAAATGTGTTTTGAAATTGATTTGAAATCATAATTTGAAAATTCTTACCAAATATAGAATTAAAATGTAAAGATAAAATTAATTTTGAAAAATCTTACCAAACACAACCCCTGGTGGTTTAAGGAATGTTTTATATCATCCAACAAACATGGATGGAAGGAATAGATGTCTTGTCTTAGGGTGTGTTTTTGACAGCATTGTACAAAAGAAGAAAAAAAACAAGAATTCCAAGGTTATCTAAGCCTTCGTTCGAAGAACATTGATATTTTGATTTTTTAACTTTTTAATTATTTTAAATTAAGGTTAAAAAATTTCGTTTGGAATAAATTTTTTTAACTTTTTTAACTTTTGTAAAAGAAAAAATAAAATGATTATAATTTTAATGTGGCATTTTATCTTATTGAACTAAAAAACCTATTTTATCTTTTTGTGACCAAAATAACTCCACCCCAACCTAACCCAAACCAAACCTTCATGCCAAACATAGCCGAAGCCTAGCTCAAAAACTAAAATAATAAATAAATTTAATAAAGAAAAGTCAGCTGTAATTCACCAAATTGATTAAAGTGTCACTATTTGATATGAAATTTTCAAAAATAATTTTTTAAATTTTCAATTCATATTATTATATATTTTTAAATATTTTAATCAACTTTTTCAGTTTTTAGATTTACTTAAACTTTAATAAACTTAAAAAGTATAAAATTTATGCAGAAATCTTTAAAATAATTATTGAATATAACTAAATACAAAAATATACTAATTTTTTGTATTATTTTATAAAATTCACAAATATTAGCATATCTAAAAAAAAATTAACATAAATTTCTAAAAAAAATTCACAAAGAAAAATACAAAAATAAAAAAAAATAAAGTACTTCCATACAGTAGTCAAAAGCACATCAAAATTTTGATCAACAGCACATAAAATGAAACAAAGGGGCACTCTCTAGTAGCCACCCTTTAGATCGTTAACCACATCATAAGGTATGGGAGTGACGGTCTCTAACGTCACATTTCAACCATAAAACCAGGTTTAGGGCCCTCTGGCTGCCTCTTGGGAGTAATTCTATTTCCATACACTATTTACACTTTGTGAACATCTTTCTTAGTACATACACTTAATGAATTTATTTATCTTTTGTTTTACTCATTCTACACACAAAATGTTCCAAATATGCCCATGACATATAATGTGTATAAAAATTTCAACACATTAGGTACACATATCACAAAAAACATAAACTCCCACCACATCCCTAAGCCTAAGTCAAAACCTAAACCATGCCCAACACACATGACATTTTTTCGGCACACTCCAGCAATTTTCCAACCATATTTACTAAAGTATGCAAAAAAAAAAAAAAAAAAATTTTAAGTCAATAATTTTTTGTATTATTTTACTATTATTCTTTAAAAACTAATTTTCTGTTTAGTTTTAAGTTTTCAAAAATATTTTTGTTAATTTTAAAATCTTTTTTTTTTAGTGTAAACTTTTTACTAAATAAGTGCACTTTTTGTCTTTTTACGAAAAGATGTGCAGAAAAGTAGAGAGGTGATGTGATAGAAAAAAGATAAAAAGATGAATTATTTTTGGGTTGCCAAACTTGGCCTTAATCAACCTTTTACTTTTTAGAATTACTTAATTTAGAAACATTTAAAAAGTAAATTATTTGCCAAAAATCTTTTTAAAAAATAATAAATACAAAAAAAATATGTACTGAATTTTTATATTTTTATATGTTTTTTAAGTGTATCTAAATTAAGTGAATCCAAAAAAAATAATTAGAATATTAAAAATGTTCACTAACACAAAAGAATACAGATTGAAATTTTCAAAAATTATTTTTCAAAACTCAAAACCAAACTGAGTGTAAGTTATTGTTATACTATTTTCATTATTCATTCCATATTGACTGGCAACGAGATGGAAATAATTTGGTACTGGTTATCCAAATACATTAAACAAATTTGACAGTCAACAATTGAATCATACAATAGTTTTTGATAAATATAAATTTTCGACATATAACTATTTTTTAAGTTGGTTTTCAAATATATGAAATATTTTCAAAAGTTAATTTTTGTATAGGTGAAACATTTTCAAAATTGATTTTTAGAATGATAATTGTGACAAAAAAAAAAAAAAATACTTCCGAACCAAAAAACTCACCTATTTGTTGCCTAATTTTTTAATAACAATCATTTTTTCCCCTTACATATAAACATTCATTATTTTGTAAATCCTCCATTATACAAATCAATAATAACAATGGGGTATAATGGAACAATGTTATAAGCATTGGATAAGGAGTGAAAATTTAAGCAATATCGGTCAAATCTATGAGAAACAATGAAGGAATAGTAAAGTGAACAATGATCAATGGAGGGAGTGAGAAAGAAAAAAAAAATTAAAAAGTAAGTTTGATGTGTGTATTTTTTGAAAAGAAAATGTGTATTGAGAATTTTCATATAAAAGATGTGCAGTAAAAAATTTTAGTTTTAAGGATTGATGTGTGTATTGATATCCATATTGGTCATTTTATTTAGTGGTAAAATTATAAGAAAAAATTAATTCATTAACTGTGCGCACAGAGAGTAAATGATGTGTGGAAATAGAATTACCAGCCTCTTGGTGCTGATAACTTCACCCATTACCTTAGCCTCTGCCTTCAGCTTATCATTCTTCTTTTTCCTCAATTTGAAATCCTCGGTGCACCTTGAAGGTTGAACATGTTCGATGCGCACATGGATCCTCTTCCGGATGATCCTGTTACCCACCTGTATTTATGTACACCATAACTTCCACTTATTTTTTTGATAAATAATAAACCATAATTTCCATTACGTTTTATTTCATCAGTTAAAAAACCAAATTAAAAAAAAAAACTTCCAAAAAAATTCAATTAGAATTGCACTGACACAAAAATAGAAGGCTAATGAGCAATTGAAAAAGCCTAAACTGTGTCATAAAACTAATTGTGTTTGGATATTGGATTTGTGGATGGAGAAAATGGATAGTTTCCCCTTCACTAATCCTCCACAAATCCAAGAACCAACCACAGAGCTTGAAAAGAAGAAGGGTTTATCCTCCACAAATCCAAGAACCAACCACAGCCTGAGAAGAAGAAGGATCAAACCCATCACACATCCATATCAAACGCAAAATAACCCAGCTAATAAAAAAGCATTTACATACACCAATTTAAAAACTAAATACTCTTAATCAACTGACATAAAAATGGCACTTGTTTCTTTGCTATAAATACACAAAACTATGGAAAACTTGATGATTACTCCACCATTTCGAAACAAGCAAATCATCAAAGACAATTCAACTATATCACCATTTCGACACATACCCAATTAACTATATCACCTACAAACCACATTTTTAATCAAATTACACAAAAAGACACTTGTTTTTCTAATAAAAATGCGCAATGCTAAGTAAAACAAATCCAGATGATTGCTTCACAATTTCAACACAAGCAAATTATCTAACACCTTCAGATCACATACCAACTGACTACATAGTGTTTTGAGAAGTTGGTGAAAAACTGACTTTTTTGCTTTTTAGTCTATTTTGTCTTTTGTGAGTAAAAAATGTGAGAGCTGATGTGACTCAAAATACGTAAAAAGCTACTTCCAAAAGACCCTAAAAAAAATATTCTTAATCGGAGGATACAAAAAACACCTGCTTTTCAAATATAAATCAGCAAAACTAAAGAGAACCCAGATGAATATTCTACAATTTTAACCCAAGCAAATCGTCGAATACCTTCAGATCAGAAACACACAAAATAACTATTGTTTTTCTGATATAAATCCACAAACTAACAAAACCACAGATGATTACTCCTCCATTTCAACAAAAGCAAATCATCAAACATCTTCAGAGCAGAAACATATTTACAACAACCAATTTATGAACACAGACTACGCTTATATATATATATATATATATACACAGAGAAATTTATAATAAAAAAAATAAAAAATAAAAACCAGGCGATACCTCCAACATTTCAACACAAGCAAATCATCGAACACCTTCAGAGCAGAAACACATGTTTATATATTCTAATATAAATGCACAAAACTAAGAAAAACCCAGATGATACCTCCAACATTTAAACACAGGCAAAAAAAACTGTTTATATTAGGGGGATTTGATGATAAACCCTCACTGTCTAATTTATCTTTAAAAATGATAAGAATTATATAGTTACTTTCAAAACCTCCTAATATCTTAAAACTTGTTTCTTTTTCTATACTACCATCATATCTATTAGCTCTCCTATTAAGTCATTTTCATAGTATATTTTAGAGTAAAATTTTACTTTGAAAGTACAATTTACTCTGAATTAGTAAAGTTTACTATGATGCAAAATAATATTTTATATTGTTATGCAAATCAACATATTTTTAACCAGAGTAAAATTTTACTGTTACAAAAAATAAAACACATACTAAATGAATGAACTAGAGTCAAATTTTACTCTAAGATCTATTAACAAATTTTTTTTTAAAAAAAAAGCCAATTGGAAACAACAAGGCGACATCTACAACTCAGATTCATGTTTTCCATATCTATTACAATCTGTCTCATTTTCATCAACATCAACACAAGAAAAAAAAAGAGAGAGTATCTATTGCAATATGTTTCTTCATCATCATCAACAACAACAACAAAAAATGATTTAAACTTACATAATAATAATAATTAAAAAAAAGAACTTGAGAAGATCGAAAATAAATAGATCAAATTTTTGAACAAATCACAGCCTTTTATCTATACAAATAGTGTGGTTGAACACCAAACAAAAGCTGTGAGACCAGATTCGGAAGACCAGAAGCTCCTAAGCACAATCTCCCTTTCCGACTTCTTTTCTTCACTTTTGCCATTGGAGATCACTTCGCAACAATCAACCACCAAGGTGGCAGAAGATCTTTAATCTACAATAATTATAGAAAAACTTGCTCAAATCCACCATTAATGGAAAACAATTTCAAATCTCCAACCCTAAATTCTCGATTTCTTTAGAAATCAACATTCTAATAACAAACTCTAACCCTAGCTCAATCATTTAAAACCCTAATTTCAATAAAATCACCATCAAACATGAAGAACAATACCTTATTATGCATCAAAATTGCGCAACCAAGCTTGAGTTGATCCTTGTTAACAAACGACAAAATCCCAACACAGTACTCCGGTCACACCGACAGCAATATGATGGCGCAATTCTTATCGATCAGCTCCTCAAGATTGTCTCTCTCCTTTTACTTTGCCCTAGCTTGCATTTTAGTTGATGATTTTGCTTCGAACTTTGTAGTGTACTGAGGTTGATTATGAGGAGAGAGACAGAAAGTAGGGAGAGAGTGGGCGGAGAAGGTAAGAAGATTTAGTTGAGGGTATAATAGTTTAATAAAATATTTAAATAATAAATTTTGTCCTTTATGCAAGACTTTATAATTATGAGGGGGGTTTTAAAAGTATAATTTTTTTCTTAGTCCTTTTAACAATAAAAGAAAGGTAAAGGGGGTTTATAGCCAAATTTTCCTTTATGTTATATTACCAAAATAACCTTTTTATATTTTGTCAATCATTTTATTTCTTTTATTTTTATAGGGAAAAAATTGGTATTATAAAAATATAAGAATCTGTTGGTTTCTTTTTCCTTCCAATCTTTTCACTTTTGGGAAGATTGAAAATGAAGGTTATAAGAGAAATGAGTTTCTCTTTGTTTCTCTCCATTTCTTCCTATTTCTCTCCACTTAAATTATCCAAACAAGTAAGAGAAATACACATCTCTCCATTTCTTTTCTTTTCTCTCCAAATCACTCAATCCAAACATAGTGTTAGAGTTTGATTATAGAGCTGTTTAGCTCCACTAATAAGCGAAACCTACTAATTGGGTTGGGCCGGGTGAATCCGTTGAAGCCCAACCCATGTTTATAGAGAGGTGTAGGAACATGCAAAAAAAAAAAAAAAAAAACATAAAAAAAAATTAGAAGTCAGTTTTAATTCATTTGAGTCACATCACTTCTTACATAAAAAAAAAATTAAAAAATTAGCTTTTAACCAATTTTTCAAATCACTCTTATATTTGAGTTGGAGTCTAACTTCTATTCGAACTTGCTTAAAAAACTCTACGGCTATTTCGGAATTCAATTTGACAAAAAAAAAAAAAAATTGAATTAGAAAAGACAAAATTAAGACCCCCTTCTCGTTAAAAGAACCCCTTCCCATTAAAAATAATATACAAAGACCCCATTCCCGTTAAAAGAACCTTAACAACGTTAACTTAACAGTGAAATTGACCATAATACCCTTCAACCACATTGTGAAAAGACATAATTTAAGGTAAAAAACCCCCTCTCTCTCTCTATCTCCTCCCAGATCTACTTTCTCTCTTTATCTCTACTTCTCTTTCACTCTCTTCAAACCCCATACCTCTGTCGTCTCTATTGAGAAAGAGAGCACATCGTGAAACGACTTTGCTATTTTGTTGTCTTCTCCGATGGGTCATGTGAGTTGACTCATTGGGAAAGTGCGAGTCAGAGATGGAGGTGTAATTGTAGCCATGAAAGGAGGATGAGTAAAGGAGGAGAGAGAAGACGACGGTGGCGAGGCAATGCCAACAATGACAGAAATGAGTCACTGCTCTCAAAGCATGTAACGAATCGAATGAATCACAAAGAGTACGCATCGGACGTAGGTTGTATGTATCGAACGTGGGTTGGGTCTCGTGACCCCTGTAATCAACTTCGACCCCATTTCTCTATCTAAATATGTTTATGTATATGTATGTATGTATGTATGTATGTATGTATGTATGTATGGGGCTTCAATCGACGATTAGGGTTTACAAAGATGAAGTTAGAAGCAGTGGCGGTGGCGATTTGATGAATCTGTGACCTGTAACCCACTTGAGATATCACAAACCCTAACCTCAAACAGAGAAGATGAAAAGAGAGAAAACGGTGTTACTAGTTCACATAGTAAAAGTAATGTTACTGATTCACATAGTAGATCTCACTTTTTTTTCTTTTTTTCATTCATTCTTACAGATAAAGAGAGGATGAGAGAGAGCAAATGTTATGTTGCATTGTGGATCTATTGTTTGATTTTTATGCAATTTGATTCGATGAGCGAGATTGGCACCAGCGTTGTCGATGGCGAGAAAGCAGCGAGAGAGGTGTATGTTTTCCAGTAGAGAGAGAGAGAGAGAGAGAGAGAGAGAGAGAGAGAAGATAACAGAGACATAGAAGAGAGATAGTGAGAGGGAGGGAGGTAGATCATAGAGAGAGAGTGAGAGGGAAGAGAGATGGAATTTAAAGAATGTGTTTATGTATGACATAAATATACATTTGAAGAATTTGAAGAGAGATGGAATTTGATATGTATGTGTTTATATATATATATATATATATGGGTAAATTACACTTACCCCCTGAAGGGTAGTATTAGAATTTGAAAAATAATTATGGCTGACATCAGCATAATTTATTTGAATTTCGACAGATAGGTAACTGAAGGGGGGTCTTTATATATTATTTTCAAAAGTAGGGGAGATCAGTGTTATTTTTGAAACTGTAGGGAAGGAACCTGTAATTAAGGAAACCTTAGGGGAGGTCAGTGTAATTTACCCATATTTTCATAAAAAAATTAATATTATTTTTAATTTTTTAATTTCGTCCACACAAGATAGACCAAAAAATATTTTAAAAAAATTATTCAAGAAAAAATAAAATTAAAATGTGACTTTTTGTGCACACCCCAAACAAATTTGGGTTTAACTCATAGAATTCAGAGAAGGTTTGAGTTGTCAAAATTCAAATACGAAAAAACAAAATAGGCCTCTGTGTTAGGAAGCTGAGGTTGGGGTTTTTTTTGGCTAAAATAGTTACAAAAAAAATAAAATAGGTTTTTTAGCCCAATAAGACAAAATATCACATCCAACTCATAATCGTTACATTCTTTCTCTCACAAACAGTCAAAAAAGCTAAAAAGCCCTTTCCAAACGAGACTTTTTAGCCCCAAGCTAAAAAAATCAAAAAGCCAACCCACTTCCCAAACGAATTGGTTGGTTAAGGGTTATGTTTGGTATGTAAAGTTAGGACTAATAAGCCAATAAATATTTTAGTTAATAAAATAAAATATTACTTTCAAATTATAATCATTTCATTTTTTTTTTCTTCTTACAATCTTCAAATCAACCAAAAAACAAAAAAGCTAATTATCATCCAAAAAACTAGCTAAAAAAATTCATCACAAACAAAGGTTTAAAGTTCATCCTATGTATAGAGAGATCGTAATCTCAACTTTTATCTGAACTTGTTTGAAGAAGTCTAATTTGGGTTTAACTCAAACTCGAAGTGGGTTTGAGTTATCCAAATTCAAATACAAAGTAGTTGGTTGATGGTATGTTTAAACTTGATCTAAAGTATGTAATTATTTGTTAAAGTTCGAGTTTGACCTAAATCCAAGCCCTTTAAATTGGTGTAAACAAATGAGTTAATTATCTAAAAGTCTTATTTACAAATGCTATGGTAGCTCAGGTTTTATCTAAGATTTTTTTAATCAATAAATCCTATTTAGTAAAACTAATAATATTATCAGTTTTTTTTACAATTTTTAAAACCAAAAACATTATCAATTTTGCATATTAATATTTCAGATAATTATTTCACTAACTGATAAAAAAAAAAAGACATGAAATTAAACTTTTTTGCCCTTGGTTTGATTCAACTATCCAATAAAACCAAGAAGATTATCAGTTTTTTTTTTAGTTTTAAAACTGACAACATTATTATTTTTTTTTTAATTTTTAAATTTTGCACATTAATGTTCCATCATCATGCTCATTTGTAAAAACAAAATTTTAATTTTGCACAAAAAAATAATTCAATTTTTTTCAACCAAAAAAAAAAAAAATCAATGTGTTTGGTTTCAATTTTTTGAAAATTAAATTTTTTATTTTTATTTTTTTTTGTTTTTAGTAAATATTTTTTAAATTTTAAGTAATTTTTTTTAATTTTTTAAATGCATCTTACTTAGATATATTTAAATAGTAAAATATTTGTAAAAAAATATTTTTAAAAAATAATAAATACTCAAAAATATAAAAAAATGTATTGAATTTTTGTATTTTTTGGTATTTAGTGTATTTTATTAAAGATTTTTTTTCACAAATATTATACTTTTTAAGTGTGTTTATGTTAGGTGTGTCTAAAAATTAAAAAATTGCTTAAAATATTAAAAAAATTCATTGAAAACATTAAAATATGAAAAATAAAAAAATGTTTTCTAAAAACCAGAATCAAACAAGCTGAATAGTTTTTTTGTTTTTGTTTTTGTTTTTGTTACACATTATTTTTTTTTAAATTTTTTCAATTTGAAAGTTGATATTTTAAAGTTTTAAAAATCAAAATGAATGCCAAATCATTATGTTCCTTTATATATAGGGTTTGGCTTTGGTCCAGTCCAAGATCGGACTGGATTGTATCCCATTTTGATAATTCGAACTGTTCAATGTGTAAAACTTGTTGAGTACTATATGTCTAGCTATGTGATCAAAATAGTTTTTTGTCAATTGTTAATTTATTCACCGTCAAATTTTTTTTTTATACAAAACTGATTTGATCACATAGCTATCGATATCCGATCAACGTGATTTTTTACAGACATATAGTACTCGATGAATTCTACACATTGAACTGTTCGGATTATTAAAATGGGATCCGTGATGGGCCCAGGGGCCCAACAGCATGGTCCAGTCCGATCTTGGATTGGACCAAAGCCAAACCCTATATGTAATTATAAATGATGAACAATCATTGTTTGAAAGGTAATTTCGACTATTAAAAATTTAATGGGAATTAAAAGTCCAAAAAATCTTAGGATTTAATAGAATATAAATTCATAAATTAGGATTTGTATGTAAATATTTCAAAAACAAATTTGAGTATGAGTTTAACTCTAATAATTTGGAAAATACTTGGGTGATTCAAATTCAAACACAATAAATTATCTTTATGCTTATCTTAAATTAATGTATTTTACTTTAAAAACCTCAATAAATAAATACAACACAGCCGGCGCTTATATGTAAATACCTTGTGTGTCCGGAATAGTCAAATTTATCACATTATAATATAATTTAATAAATATTAACAATAAAATTCGAGTTTGTTGGGTTGGCCGCATTCTGAGAATCCTTGCACAACCGTTGTTCCAATTTAATTTAAATTGAGAAAGTTTATTGTTCAAATTATATTATTCCAAATAAAAAAAACAAATTGAAGTAAGACTTGTATTGATGGAGTTGAAACCACCCCAAGATGGCTCCGGATGAAACAAATTAAAACGCTAAGGTTTGGAGCCCTCGTATGGGCCGGACGCCGGACCTGTCTGCCTATATTTTTGACCACATTAGCTTTGTTTGGCATATTCACTTGAGCTAATTTAGTCATATAAAATAAAATAGATTTTTTAAATTAATAAGATAAAAAATTACGTTTAAATTATAATTATTTTATTTTTTTTACAAAAGTCAAAAAAATTAAAAAATCTATTCCAAACATAACTTTTTAATCCACGTTAAAAAAATAAAAAAATCAATCCACGTCCCAAACGAAAGCATTGTAAAAAAAAAAAAAAAAAAAAATTCAAGACTGCCTTAGTTAGCTAAGCCTAGCTCAAAAAATAAAATAAAAAATAAATCTAATTATAAAAAAAAAAGCCATCTGTATTTCATCAAATTGATTCAGAGTAGCAAATCAATTTTTTTTTTTAAACAAATTACAAATACATCCCCTAAAATATATTTAAAATACGAATTGTCTATTATAATTTAAAAAATTACATATACTTCCTTATAATATTTTTTTTATTAAATAGAATTAATTAAAAAATATATAATTTCTAATTGTTTTCCTAACTAAATGATACTTCAAAATTATTATATAATTTTTTCTATTCTCCTATATAATAATAAAATTAACTATATTATTGATTAAAGTATATTTTTAACATCATTAAAAATTGTGAATAGACTTGGTAATTTATTAATAAAAGACCACCTGTTATAAAATTAAAAATTCAATAGGCAATTCATATTTTAATAAGCAAAAATGTTAGAGATCCCAAAAGTTCTATCAAAATTTCTATCAAATGTCTCACATGGATGCAGGGATGGCAATTTAAACCCGGCCCGACAGGGACTCGATCCCCCGACCCCGATTAGAGCGGGTTTTTTCCCAAAAATAATCCCCATAAGGCGGGGATGGTATTGAAAATTAAATCCCCATTCATTTTCAGGCCGGGAACAATAATAAATTTCCTGACCCCGGCCCCGCTCCGCTCCGCCCCGAAATCCCCGAACAATTCCCTGTACATATATATATATATATCAACAATGATTCATCCCACTAAAAATATCACCACTAATAGCACTAATGCATTAAAAAAAAAAAAAAAAAACACAACTCCAAGACCAAAACATCACATCATTAATGACGAGACCCACTGCCACCTAATTAGTGGGAGCACTAATTAGTGCTCCCAAACATTTTTCTATATATATTTAGGCTTTATTACTTTATTATTTTATTATATTATATCTAATATAATATAATATCTTTATTGCTTTATTATATTATAATATAACATCTGACCAAGCCATTCTTCTAACGATGACATTGCTTTTATGTTTATTATATTATATCTGATATAATATCTACCTCCACTTTTTCTATCTCCACTCTCTCTCTCTCTCTCTCGTTCTTCTCTCTCAACTCTTTGTGAGAGAAATAGGCATTTCTGATCTGAGCACCTTCCAGGTTCAAGCCATGATGGAGAAGTCTAGAGAGAGATCGGCGACGGTGAGCATTTCTGAGCACCTCTGTCGCTGCGAATCCGCGATGAACATTTTTGATCGCACCACCGTCAGCCGCTAATCGCACTACCGTCACCAACACCACCATCACTCTCTCTCTCTCTCTCTCTCTCTCTCTCTCTCTCATTCTCACACCCCCGTTTGCTGCCTCGTCTCCAGATCTACTGCCACTGTTCTTCTCTCACTAGTATAGATATAGATATAGATATACATGGTGTTGATGTTGATGATATAGATATAGATATACATGTTGTTGTTGATATTGATGATGACGATCATTGATGATGATTTTGTGGACTATAGTTGTTGTTGATGTTGATGAGATAAAACAGATGCTGTTTTGCTTTTTTTTTTTTTTTGGGCTGGTGAATTTTTAGGGTCGAGGAAACCCGATCCCCGTTGGGGGCGGGGGCGGGGGTGGGGGCGGGGGCGGGGGCGAGGACGGTGCTAGGTTTCCCGTCGGGGATCGGGGTCGGGGCCGGGAACGGGGGAGTTTTTACCATTGGGGATTGGGGACGGGGAGTGTGGTCCCCGACCCTACCCTGGCCCGTTGCCATTCTTACGTGGGTGTGGAATCCACATAAGACCCATATGGTGTGGGTTCCACACCCATGTGAGATATTTGATAGAAATTTTAGTAGAACTTTTGGGGTTTCTAACATTACTCTTTAATAAGTCTCAATGAATATTGATATTGATGGGCCCCCAAGAGGGTCCAACCCACAACTCAAGACCCACTCAGGGCCCAATTCGAGGCCAAGATACTAAAGCCCAATATCTTTGAAAAACCAATATTGAACCAGGACCAATAGCATTTAAACACTTGTTAGGTAGGGAATCAGCCACATAAACAAACAAAGATCCTGCAAAGTTATTGCACCCACACATCAACTATTAATAAGGCCCTCATAGCATTAAATGCAACAACCTCTCTACGCCGGAAGATACAAACTCACCATAAACAATGCTAACTAGACTATAGACTTTCAGCCAACAAGACAGCTTGGAATGGGCAAGGAAATGATGAGCAATGGATACAATAAAGTCTTAGAGATACGTTGAGGTTAAGTTTTTCTATCCCTTTTTACACTCTCTCTTTCTCTCTCAAGTCAATCTGCCCCAACCTAACTTGGTCGTCGGAGTGTCCGTCGGGGGAACACTTCCCCCTTTAGACCTTTTTGCAGGTACGCTTTGGGGACTCCGAGGTGAGCAGATCTGTTAGAACCGTGGATCAGTCCAACCTATCTTCTGCTAAAGTTACCGTGTTGTCAGTTGGCGCCATCTGTGGGAACTCTCTCTAGTTGACAGTTGTGCTCATTGTCACCGGAGGAAGCTCCGGTATCACCCATCTCCTACGTTAGAGTGGATGGTTACGACGAGATCCATGGCTTCACAATACAATGCTAGTAACCCTGAAGCTGAGTCTTCCAACCCAAATAACCCACCTCCATACTTTGCCAAGCTCACTAACAGCATCAACCGGCTGACCGAACAAAACCAAGCCCTAATCAACACTCTACTCCAACCGGATTTACCTGTCCACCCTTTACCACCACCTGCAGCCCCCCAAACCTGGAACAATCTCACCATTATCACCAATTACAACCACATATGTCCCAAGGAATATTTCCCCCCTTCGTGCTGCACATTCAACCGCTGAATCTTAAGGATCTGTGCACGCTCCCTCCTAACTCGCAGGTCTGCTAAGAGGGACCATCACTTTTTCATAACCACCCTCCACCACCTCACGCTACTATCCAGGAAGGAGAAGCTAGCACCCCGATTCGTAATTGTGAGGACAATCGCCCCATCTAGGACGCAGAACTGTGGGCCATAAATCTTTAGCTATAAGGAGTCATACAGAATATGCAGCATAAATCTTCTTATCAACTCTCCTTTTACCACCTTCATCAGAGATAAAGCTTTGCCCCTCAAGTTCAAAATGCCATCGATCGACACCTTTGATGGTACCACCGATCCGATCGACCATGTAAAAGCGTATCGGACACTCATGATCTTTTATGCCTTCCTAGATGAAATCATGTACCGTACTTTCCCCGTTACATTGAAAGGGTTGGCGCGACTTTGGTTTAGCCAGCTTCCCCCAGACTCTGTCACTTCCTTTCACCAGCTCAGCAAATCCTTCTTGAGCCATTTCATCAGTGCTCAGAGGCAACACCATCCTGCGACTCAACTACTAAACATCCGGCAGGCGGAAGGGGAGTCGTTATGCAGCTTTGTCACCCATTCCATTACTGAGGCCTTGCAAGTGGAGGAAAATGATGACAAGGTCATTCTCACAATTTTCATGGCCGGCTTGTGCCCATCAAATTTCCTCTTTTCCCTTTCCAAAAACCCCCCATTTGCCATGGTCATCCTTCTCGCCAATGCCCAGAAATATATGAATATAGAAGACTCTCTAGTAGCCTTCCAAGACTCCACATCCAAAACCCCACCATCCAAGGACAAAAGAAAAAAAACCCGAGCCTAGGTCCACGCAATATACACACCGCCCCCCTCAGTAGTCAAACTGACCCGCACAATCAGATCGACTAATCCCCACCCGTCCACCCGGTCGGTTTGAACGATACATCCCCCTCAACACCCCTATGGAGCAAGTTTTGAACCAAATCCAACGTGACTATAACCTAAAATGGTCCCAACTGTCGAGATCTCCCTCCACTTGGCGGGATCAAACCAGGTAATGGCCAGAACACTAAGGAATATGTCAACCTTGAGGATCAAGTCGAGGGTTTGATCTGCCAAGGGTGCCTCAACAGATTCACAATAACCTATCCCTAGTAACGCCCTCGGACCGACCTCCTAAGGCCTAACCACCGCCACTCTCCTCCTAGGCAACTGGCACAGCCAAGGCAAAATGATGACCAGTGTCATGACCCGCTCCTCGTACCCAAGGGTTAAGCATCGTGATGGCCAGTAACTGAAGTTACCTCCGACTAATTCTTAAACAAATTACTAAACGCGAGCGAAAAAATATTTAAGTGAGGGTACCAAAATAATTATTGGAGCTTCTATTTTTATAACAAAATTTATTGACCAAAAAGGCCGATATTTACATCTAAAGAATAAAATTATAAATACTATAAAAGTGCTATGTGTGTTTATTCTGTAGCCCCGCGTCTAAGACTCTCCAAAAGTTATTCTGAATTGTATTGTTTCCTGAAAATTGGTAAACAGCTATAAGCACATGGTAGAGTGAGAATATTATACTCAGAGCATAATTACCATGGATAAACTTTAGTCTTAAAATAGATAAAATAGAATACTTTTTTATATAGAATTATAAATACTATAAAAATGTTATATGTGTCTATTCCGTAGCCTCGTGTTTAAGACTCTCCAAAAACTATTTCTGAATTGCATTGTTTCCAAAAAATTGGTAAATAGCTATAAGCACATGGTAGAGTGAGAACATTATACTAAGAGCATAATTACCATAGATAAGCTTTAGGCTTAAAATAGATAAAATAAAATATTTTCTACTGGAGTAAATATGTTGCTCATATTATAACAGAAATCTGTTTCAGAAATCATACGATATTATATGAAAATATATAAATACAACCACGGTACAGAACAGAACAGAACAGAGGTCATGGATTCAGGACAATACAAAGGTACGGATTCTAAAGGTGGCTCCCACAATAGTGTAGCACTTAGCTTCGCACAGTACTTTGCTCCGCACAGAATAGAGGTCAATGGATCCATAACAAACAGAGGGCCATAAGTGACCAATTAGAAGCCAATGGTTTATTTAAGTCCCCCAAGGCATGGGACTCCCGTGGTGGCACTTACAAAAAATAATTGCTTATGAAATCATTGTCAAATAATTATTAAAAGTTAAATAAACATATCCACGGTTTTCAATTTAAGCAAAATGTAATTGTAATATTAATATAATTTATAAAATATAAATTGCGTAAAATAAATTATGGTAACTGAAACATACGTAAAATATATTATGGTGCCTCAAGATATAATATAACTCAACTTAATGTTAATTTCAACTTTTACCTTTCGTTCATTGTGACTCACTAAATACTCCAAACTAAATTCAAAATTTTATATATAAAAGAAAACAATTAGAGGCAGAGAGAGAGAGAGAGAGAGAGAGAGAGAGATGAGAATGCTTTTGATGATTAAGGGATGACTATATATATCCTGAAGATGGCATGCGGAGCAAGACAGCTTGGGGCGTAAGTCAGTTGTTGTACAGAAAATGATGTATTTCAGTGTATTTCGGTCTAGGAAAAATATGTAGAAAAATATGATAAAAATATCATAATATTCAAAAAATATTATTGAATAATAATATAAAGTTAAAATTATTTTTTTTTTGAAATCATTTATAATTATATAATACTATTATAAAATTTAAGGGACAATTTAAATTTTCGGGTTGTTATAACCGGCCTTACCAACAACCCCGACCACAAGATGGTCTTGTCCCCCCATTAGGTGAGATCAGGGTTGTGGTGTTGACTTCCGACCACACTATCAAAGAGGGAGCTCAGCTGGAAAGCACTAGCATAATAGATTAAGCCCAAACAACTTGTCACAGAAAGATAAAAGTTCGACGGTGGTTCGTCCACCTCGGGGCACTCCGACGATCAAGTCAGTAATCAAATATCTCTTATAGATAGCTAATTGTGCTTAACTTATAAGCAAAGAACTTCTTATTCATAGTATATCACACATACCTTAGACTTACGAGGGTGCCCTGCTTTTATATCCAGCACTGACCTGATCCCTGTAGAAGCCTAACTTCAATGGATTTTGACTCAGTGCTCACCTTGGACTCTCAGCTAGACAGGGATAAACTCCTTAAGAGCTTTATCTTTATCCAAACTGAGATCCTCTCCTATTCTAGGACTCCTGTCCCTTATCCACTCATCTTGGATTTCGATATCTTCGCAGACAACCTCGGCCTAGCTGAGATCACCTCGGCATCAAGACCAGACCACGTGGCATTTCGGCTGACACTTCAGCGTCACCTTGGCCACGTGTTGTCATTCACAAAATATGCCGCCACAACTGCTCCCTTGGTTCTATTACCTCGGCAACCTGAGGTGATGAAGCCTACATTGCTAATTCATTTACCATATCGGTTGAAATTCGTTCTTTTTTCCACGTTTGAGATCATTACTTGTCGGCTTTATGTACCCAAGACTCAACTGTCCATCTCCTATTAATGACCAAGATCCAAAAAATCCAGTTCTTTGAGTTACTTAACCGAGATCGTTTCTATAGCTGAGGTTGTTGCCTTATCAGATCAAGAATTCTAAGAGTTTTATTTGTGCATGAGCTGTCACACACGGTTTTCTCAATTGTCTCATCCACGTGTCACGCCCCTATTGGCTTGTACTATTCACGTGTCACTAAGTCACGTCGATCTGCCCACGCCGCCTGACAAACACCTCGTCCTAGGCATTCCATTATGGTTTGCCGCCCTTTCGAATTTTTGACAAGACTCTTACTCTCTCTCCATCTCTTCACTTTTGAGAATTCAATTTGCCTTAGAATTTTCTCTTTCTAACTCTTCTCTCCCAATTCTCCATTTTCGTGCTTCCAAGTTCCTGCAACTGCTCCAATCATCTCCTTCGGTGAGCAATACATCATTTGGTTTTGATTCTTCACGCTGTCTGACTCCGATGAGACTCATTCCGGCATCCTTTCTGTTGGCTTCACTTGGTAAGTCCTTAGTTTCTTTATTTTTTTGCCATATATTCCCCTCTATATCTGTTGCTGTGGAAGTTACATCTGTTTTCGTAGTTGTACTTTGTTTATAAGATATCCTTTGTTCTTGAATCTGCCTTGTTCCTCGAACTTTCGTCATTGCATTTGCTTGTGATTTGTGCACACTGCTTTCACACACTCACACTGTCTTTGTAATTTTCCATGTTCTTGGACTGCCATTCGTATGACTAAGCACATCCTTGGTACATTTGTACTGGCATTGCTTTTGCCATATCTGTATTTCTACATTTTTGCTTTGTTCAATTTTTGAATTTTGCCTTTGATGCTTCTTGACTTTGAATCTTGCTCTTTTTCCTGCTTTTCTTGTTGTGTTTCCAGATTTTCCCTTCAATTCTTATTTCTGCGTAGACCTAAAACTTGGTTTTGCCTAGAAACCAATACTTAGGAAAAACTAAAACAAAAATCCCCTTAGATTTGAAAAAACCCTAGCTCCCTTGCTAGCTTAGGTTTTAGCCTAGGTATTCAAACCTTTATCCATCACTTTATTGCCTAACCCCTTTTAGCCAAGACAATGGGTATGTTCGGGTGGAGGGTAGACGCCCCAGAAAAACTCGAGTACTTTAAGAGGGAGTTCTCTATCCTTACCGACGTCCAGATTAGGTTGGCTGGGGAGGAGGACTCCATCATGCTAGATGGAGATTCCATGCCCTTCCCCATGGTGGTTGCCTTCATAGAATGCGGACTTCAGCTTCCTCTAGACATTCTCTTTAGAGAAGTCCTTCACTACTACAAACTCAACGATATGCAACTACCATCAATTCCTACAGGGTTATCTATGGGATAATTGCCCTAGCTTATCGAGAAAATGCAAGGATAACATTAGCCGACCTCCAATATTGCTATACCATGTGTGGCCTGAAGTCTAAAAAAGACTACATTTATTACCTCAAGCTGAGATCCACAGCTTACAAAATCATAGCCGACCTCCTAGACTCCAACAAGGGTGTTGGAGATGATTACCTGATCATCTTGGGTAACTGGGAGTTTGCTCTTGAAAACGATCTCCATCTCTTCCCTCTGTGCCGATCGGTGTTTAAAGAGGATGAGGGTAAGAACTAAGTGTTAACTTCTCTGCTTAAGACTTTATTACTTTATTTTCCTCTATCTGTTCTAATGTCTGCTTTCTATTCTCTGTAGCTCTTCCTCACCTTCCAAAGACTTTTGCCAATCTTTCTTCCCCAGCAAAGACCTGAAAAGACTGCTGGGCTTGCCTATAGACTAGTGCAAAGCTCCTCTGCTACTTAATTATATCCTATCAAACAAGTCGGCTTTGCCCGACGTCCCACAAAGAAGTCAAACTCCACCATCTGTCTCAACCACTCCAGTTATCTCTTCACCAAGAGCTGATCAAGCTTTCTCTTCTGATCTAGTTGAGTTGCCATCAACATCTGCCCCCCAACTCATCCTGATATCACAACGTCGACGCCGATGTCAAGCTCCACCAAACATCCTTGTCGGCAGAACCCGAAGTGGCAGACGACGAGATTTTAAAGAATCAACATTTGACCCAGCAAACCCACTGATCGCTCTGCTAGTAATTCATTTTGGCACTAAAATCACCGCTGTTGTTGCTGCTACTGTCGAGGAAATGGGCCACAGCAAAGCCGTTGTGGAGGACCTCTTGGCCGACTTGCCAGGAGTGGTGACAGTTCAATCTTCTCTATCAGAATCCCAGCCCAAGCCAAAACGAAAGAGGGTAAAAAAGGCTAAGGCAAAGGCCTCAGTTACCTAAATGGACACCGACGACACTGTGCCTATCTCAAAACTGGCCGAGGTCGAGAAAAATGCTTCTGCCACCGAAAAGTGGCCTGCCGAGGCTGAGCCATATGATACTGCTCGGTCAGAGAAGCCGAGGTCTAAGGCCGGAGCTAGCCTAAGTGCTTTCCAGCCCAACGAACCCTGGGCTCCTACTATTGCTATTGGGGACCAACCAATCATGACTGGTGACAGTGCCATTGACAATATTTAAGTCAGTGTTGCACTCTCCATCGTTGTTCTTCTGCTGACTGATCTAAACCGTATGACCGAGATCTCTGAATACAAAAAATTTGCTTTGATGATATAACACTCCATCCTGGTAAGTTCCAAATACTTGAAACTCTTGGCTTTTTGCTTCAAGTTTTTTATACTTCAAAATTTTACCAACTTGTTCATTCATTTTCTTTTTAGGCGATCCAACACACTCATTCCTTTGTGGTGAAATATGAGGATTTGAAGAAGGAATTGGTCCACAAGACCAATAAGGCTGTTGGCTTCCACACTTCCTTAAAAAACGCTGAGGCCAAGATGAAAGTTCTGTTAGATTAGGCCAAGGCAGCCAAACGAGCCCAAGACCAGGCCAAGAAAAAAGCAGAGTCGGCGGAGGCTGTGGCTGAGATTCTCAAATTCGAGGCCAAGGAGGCCAAAACAAAAACCGCCAAAGCCGAAGCAGAGTTCTGAAAAGCTTAGGCCACTAAAGAGGTCGAAATCAAAGCTGCCGATGAGAAGGCTTTCTCAAAGGGACAGGCTGCCGTCCGTGATGGATACAAAGCCTAGGTTACCCAAGCCTGTAACCAAGGCTTTCTCCTCAGCTGGACTGCGGCCCTAGACAAACTGTGTGTTCCTGTAAACTCCCTTTTCCGTGATACCAATTGCCATTCCCTCTTACTTCCAAGGATTCAAAGGACGAAGCCGAGGACGAGGACACCAAGGCTGATGATGCTGATAAAGAGGAAACTGTTACTGGGATCAAGTCCCCAACTCTAAATGATCAAGTGCTGGACTTGACTCATAATGAGGAAGAGGACTTGGTTTCCAAATGTGCCTCTCCCAAACAAACAACTTCTGAAGTTGAGGTCCTTTTAGCCTGTAGACACCCCATTTTTGACCGCCCTTTAAGACTTGGATGTCCTTGCAGGTACATTCGGTGATGAGTCTGATCGCTAGCTGAGTGCTTGAAGTCCTTAGCGGAACGCCACATCTTTGAGTCTTGCAAACCCTGCATCCATTTTATCTCATTTTTGACCAGGCCTTGGTATTTCTTGCCTGCAATCTCTGGTGGCCTGTCGGCCATCCTTGGAGGCTGCTGGCCAGAACTTCTTGTTTGCCGGCCATTGATGTGCCTTGCCTGCCACCAATGATGCGTTGTTGGCCATCACTGATGGCTAGCTGACCACTAGTGTTTTCTGCAAATATTTTATGTCAGCTGTGCTTGCTGTTTGCACAGATGCTTGCATCTGTCCACACATGGAGGGTTGGATCTCCTTGTATAGAATTCATGTTTTCTATATATAAGGGGTCTCCTCCCTCCATTTTTTAGGGTTAGAAATTTTGAAACAAAAATTCTCTCTCTCTCTCTCTCTCTCTCTCTCTACATTTCTCTATCTTTTGAAATTTTGTGCTTATTTGCTTAGATACACTCTACTTTTGCATACATATCCTTAACCAAAGTTGATCACCTTTGAGTTGAGGTCCCTTAAGGTCTTGTTAGATCTTTTAAAGGGGGTTTTGGCTTGCATTTGTGCCTAAATTTGTGCTTGGCTTCAAGAGGTATAACACTTGTCTATTACCTTGTTTTAGCATACTTGTTTCTCTATCTTCTCCTACTATTTTTGAGCCATTTTTGAGCTGTAAAAATCTCTATTTTAATGGGATGAAATTGGTGTTTTAAGCCATTTAAGGTTAGGGGGGTGTCTCACCCTTCTTTATTCCTTACTTCTAAGGCTTTTGCACCTTTGTTTTCCACTTTCAAACCAACCTTTTTGGCCTTTTAACCATTGAATTTCAAGTATTTTCAAAAGCATGTTTTGAAGTCCAAAATTGGAGGGGTTAGCCTCCTCTCCTTGTGTCTTGTTTGCTAGTCTAGTTAGCTCTATATGTTAGCATGATTTTCTAGCTTTTTGTAGCTATATTCCAACATGTTTTTGCCTTTGATTTAGACTACTTTAGTTATGTTTTGGGCTGTTTGGGTCAGTTGAGTCTTGTTTTGCATGGTTGTAGTGTAAAGATCCTCACAAGGATGGTGTTTTAGGCCATTAGACACCCTTTGTTTGAGTTGATTGCATGTTTTAGTATTATTTTGCACTTCATTTCAGCACCTAAAGCTTTGCAACCTCCCTCATTTCTTCACTCTTTAATTTGCTTAGAGGGTTGTTTCAAACTTGAGATTCTTTAAGCTTGAGATATTGAGGTCCATGCTTAACGGTTTAATCCTCTTTTAAGGGTTCATTACCAACGGCATGAAACTTCTCTTATGCCTTAAACCACCCCTTGGTTGACACTTCCTTCTCTTTAGAGAACTCTCACCAATGGACTTAATTGGATTAAGGAATGGTTAGTAAAGTTAAAATGAGCAATTGGAACTAAAAGTGAGCCAAGATAAGAATTTGGTTATGTTTTTGACGTGTTCAATCGGATGTTAATTGAACACATGGAACCTGGACCATTTCATACTTGTTAGTGATGAAATGATCTAAGTCTCCAAAGTCAACTTCTTTCCTTGATCTTTCATGAAAGGGAGGAGGTTTGTGTCTTATTTTTCATTTATTGAACTTGCACCTCTTGAGTCACTAGTCATCATGCAATGAAATTGCTTAAATTGGTGGTTTGTGGCTTAAGTTCACATTTCCTTGGATTTGTTCATGAAATGGAGAGGTGAATTGTGCAGACAATCTGTGAGAATGCCTTCCTTTTGCTCTGTTTGTCCTCTGTTGTAGCAGGTGAAATAGTGCATCAGTGGCCGGCAGAGCACCATAGATGGCCGGCAGGCCACTTCTATGGCCGGCATCTGGCCGACAGTACTTACCAGTGGTCGGCTAGCCACTGATATAAACCTCAGTAGAATGTTAGTAAGACTGAGCAACATGGTTCTGGAAGTGTTCAACTCTGCAAACAGAGGCTTTTGAGAGCGAAACAAAGGTCTTTTAGGGTGGTATCCGAGCATGTGCATCTTCCATTCTTGAGAAAGAGTAGTGGCAGTGTAGTTAGAGGCTTTAATTGCTTATTTCGCTTACACTTGAGTTGTAACTTAATTAGTTAGCTTACTAGTTAATTTATTCAAGTGATGTAATAATTAGTTAATTAGTTTAGCTATTTATTTCATTTTGGTTTGTAATAATTAGCCTAATTAGCCTAATTAGCTTAATTAGCTTAGCCCTAATTAGTTGCTAGTTAGTTTTGCTTTAATTCATTCGGACTCTCCTTCGTGAGAGCAAAATGTAATAATGTGTATGTCTTCCAACCCCGCGTCTTTCTCCCTTTTATTTAATCACTTTTGATGGTTAGATTAGGGACATGTTTCAATTAGCATACCTTATACTTGCATCCATTCATTTTGTCTTGCATGCACTGAGGCTCTTCACATCATTCAAACCACATTGTCATTTCAATACTTTGTTGAATACGTACTTAAACCGCATGTTATTTAAATTGAATCATATGTCATATTAGTAGCCGAGCCTATTAATTGCATATTGCATGCGTTGCATTAGGCATCTTGTATAGTTAGGAATCATGCATATTTTTCTAACTCATATCTTCTTAGCTTGGAGTACTCGGTGAGTTTTTAATGCTTTAGCATACTGTAGACGTCCCTGAACGCCCCGGGAGGGTGAGTCCCGTTCTGTTCATTTGGGGTCACTACAGCTCGGACTCTTGAATTGTCACGGTTCTTAATCTGAACCAAAGAGTCCAAATCCGGCAAATTGCTTTGAGAAACAGATTTTTGAAAAGAAGTGCCAAACATGGACTGCTTTGCCAGATACAGAGTCGCCACCTAAATATTTTTTATGGGGGAATTTAGGAAACCCTGACTCGGTGCCGAAGGCCACATGTTCGTCATCATCAGAGTTGCCTCGGCTCGGGAGCTAGGGTACGATTGGAAAAGGTCAGCTATGAGCACCCCCTCTCGCCCGATCCGAAGATCGGCCTCTACTAACCGTGATATCCATTTTTGAAAACATTACGTGTTCTTAAACCAATTATTAGCCTAGCATTACTATGTTATGCGCACAGCAAACAAGTATAGACTAGATTGCCTAATTTGGAAATAAGCATTGCATATCCGTTTGTCTTAAAAAAGTACTTTGGAATTTGCTACTCGCAAGTAGGCTAAAATACGGATTTCAACGAGTTTTTCCAACTCAAACAATCCAACCTTCACCCACAGGCATTCAAACAGTTTATCACATATGCATCTAGCCACATGGTAATCATACTGTTATGATAGCATTCACACGCATGCGATATGCTAAAGCATAAATACTTACATCGTACTCCGTGCCAAAACAAGAACATGTTAGCAATCAGTGCATGATCCAAGTCCATGTTAAATGCCTAATGCATCGCATACAAAATGTTACTAGAATAGGCTCGGCTAATCTAAGGATGGCATGTGAAATGCAGTCAGTTAACGCATGTATTCAATTAGGAATTTGAAGTACAAATGCAGTTAGCATGATGTACCGAGCCCGGTGCATGCGAGACAAATGTATGGATGCACGCATGCATAGCATAAGGTATGCTAATTTAAACATGCCCTAATCTACCATCATAAGCAGGTAAATAAAAGGGAAGAAAGAAGTGGGGGTTGGAAGACATTCACACACTCACCCACACTTATTACAGATTCACCCTCGCTCGGAGGGACCAAATAAATATTACAGATAATTAACCTACAAGCTAATTAATTATTACAAATTACCTAATTAGTTAACAAACTAAATAAGCTAGGAAAAACAGTAAACCGCCTCGGGAAGAGAGTTTGATGCACGCGTGCTCGGGTCTTGCTCGGGAATGCACTGCTATGCTCAAGCTGCCTCTGTTTTCCCTGCTATACTTCTCTGGAGGCTGCCAAAGTCTCAGAATTGCTTCTCTGGATACTGGGGAATGCCACCGGCTGAGTAGAATGCCCACCGGCAGTGATATGGTGGTTATCGGCCAAGAATGCATCCATCGGCCATCAATGGGTTGCCGGTCGGCACTGGACACTGCCAGTCGGCAGAAAGTTCCTGCAGAATCTGCAATTGACAGCAACAGAGGGCAAGGCAGAGCATGGCAATGCAATTCAAGCCATATATGCACCAATCATGTCCCTTATCATGTTAGTGACTCAAAAGGACACGTTCCTTGGTTCTCGGACCATCAATCACGCATTTCTATGCGTGATGGCCCAAGGGACCAAGTGTGCACATTTTGATGTCAAATGTAATGCAAACCAACAAACCAAAGTCCAATTCCTATCACTAGATCAAGGAGCAAGACATGCATGCTAAATGCAATACAACCTAGGCATACAAGCTAAGGATGCAACATGGAAATGCGAGATGTGCATGCAAGCATGCAAACAACATGCAAAGTAAGCATGCAAGCAAGCAAGGGATGGACTTAAACATGATTTGGGCAGCTCTAATAAGGCCCAAAACAGTGGCCAAAGTGACCAAAATAAAGGACTAAATACACATACACATACACATGTTAAAGGGCCAACACTTAGGCACAAATGGGGCAACTCTCAAGCACATTTGAAAGAGGCATAATATGGACTAATGGCATGCAAGGTAAGTGTTGAAAATCATGTTAAGATGGTGCCAAATTAACCTACCAATGCAAGCTATGCATGCAACCAAACCCAAGTACCTAAAACATGGCCCTATGACTCATGAAGCAAATGGCCAAATTGAATCAAAACAGTCCCAAATCATGCAAAAGTAAGCCTCAAGAACCACTTAGATGGCATCTAAATGACCTAATCCTAGAGGCATACACAATGGCATAAACATGAAGCATGGATCATCAACTCTTGAAACATCAAAAGGGCCATGAAATGCAAGCATATAAGCATGCTAAGTGGACTGAAATGATGCTATAAATGATGCCAAACCATTAAATCAAGGCAAGGATGCATGCTATGCATTCACACACTTAAGGCCAACAAGCCAAAAATGCAAAGGGGCTATACAATGCATGCCATGGCCGACCCAAACAACCATGGACAGACCTCTAGCATGGAAAAATAGGCACAAAAGCCTCACAAAACTAGACCTAAAACATGCTTGAGTAAGGGTTTACAACCTAAGGCATGTTAAGGCATCAAAGTGGCATCACAAGGTAGGTATGCTAAGCATGCATGGTGTACCAAAACCAACTAAAAACAGAGGCATATTATGACATAATAAGCACAAAAAACAGCCAAGGCATGGTCAACATGAAGCTTAGCTAGATGCTCCCTCAAGAGGCCAAAAATGGTCAATTTCAAGGACAACAAGGAGAGGGGGTGGCCCTCTCCTTCTTGGGACTTCAAGGCACCATCCTTACCACTGAAATCCCTCAAGATTTCAGTGGTGAGGAGGCCCAAACACCAAAGTCTCGGAGCTCACTCAAAATAGCACAAAATGAGTCCTCTCAAGGCCTAAGAGGGATCAAACACCTCCAAACCACAAAACACTCTAAACAAACTATTTAGAGGGCCTAAAAACATAACTTTTTTATGTTATACACTAAGCACAAAAACAGTTCTAAGATAGGTAAAAATACAATGCAAAAATGGGGAATAAAGGGACTAGTTTCTTACCCTTGTTGACTTTCTTCACAAATGGTGGACCGGCTGGTTCTTCAAGCTCAAAACCACCCAAGAACATCAAGAACAACCTCTGGTCTTTCAAGAAACCAAGGAAAGGTGTAACACTATGTGTTTGTGTGCAATAATAAGACACGAACACACTTAAACACACACAAAGGTAAAAGAGAGAGAGAGGTATAGAGATAGAATGTGTATCAATCCTAACCCTAGAACTCAAAACCCTAATATGGCTGTCTAAAATCTCTAACCTAAAGCCAAGAGGGGAGGGCTCCTCTGATAGGGGAGGGCTCCTCTTATAGAGGAGCCAATCTTGTAAAGCTTACAAGGTAAGCTAACAAGAAGGCCATCCCTCCATACACGTGTATGGAGGGGAACAAAATGCCATACAGCTGTATTAAAATATCTGCAAAAGTAGATGAACAGTAGTCGGCTGCTCAAAATTGCCATTTTGTCAAAATGGAGTGCCGACCGGCAACAAAGAATGTCGACCGGCAATATACATTGCCGGTGGCATCAAAACACCAGCCGGTGGCTTCTGGCCATGGCCGGTGATGTGTGGGGATGCCTCACAAGGCATTCCCTGCCTCTCCAAGGCAAAACACAAGTGTTTGGTGCAAAACCAGACACTAAACAGTTGAGTTCGGAGATCTTGAGGCAAGGCGCGTAGCCGAAACCTCCGGGAACCCCAAACGAACACAAACATGGATGATCACCGGGTGTTCAAACGGTGACATCCAAGTCTTGAGGACGGTCAAAAATGGGGTGTCTACACATACTTGCATGAGTGTGACTGATTGCCATAACTAGCATGCTTGCATGAGGCTAAATGCTTATTTGATAAACTGCTTGAGTGCCTGTGGATGATGGCTTGTTGTTTGAATTGGAGCGATTCAATGAATTTACGTTTTAAGCCCACTACGTCAAGTGGCAAATCAGTTTTAAGCCCACTTTGTTAAGTGGCAAATCCATAAACCTTAAGTCCACTTGAGGTGGCAAATTCAAACCCTTTTTGCAAAACAAACATGAAGTTGAATTGTTCCAAATTAAGCAAACTAGTCTATGCTTGTATGTGCGCATCACATAGTAAAACTAGTCTAATATCCAGAACAAGAGCACATTATGTACATAAAAAATCATATCATGATTAGTAGAGGCCGTTCTTTGATCGGGTGAGTGAGGGTGCTCAATTCACGACCTTCCTCTCTCGTACCTAAGTTCCCGAGCTGAGGCAACTTTAGTGATGACGGACACGTGGCCTTTGACACGAGTCATGGGTTTTCTAAATTTCTCCAAAATAAAATATTTAGGTATCGACTCTGTATCTAGAAAAGCAGTCCAATTTTGGCATTTTTGATTAAAAATTAATTTTTCAAAATGATTTGCTAGATTTAGACTCTTTGGTGATTATCAATTTCATGTTGCACTTGTGAGATTAGATTCAGAACCGTAGGAGTTTGAACTATAGGGCTTTCTTTCAAGCTTTTGAAAAGGGGCACGAAAGAGGTCGAGCTATAGTTTTTGGCGACTCTGCTGGGGATTTAGAGAACTTGACTTGAACTTATGACATTTTATTTTATCTACACTTATGTGTTTCTTTGCATTTGTATTTGCATTGGTGCGCCTAAGTCACTGTGTTTGCCATTTGCTATTCCTGAACGGTTTGCCGGAGGCTTGCTTGGAAAAGCTTGTCGAAAGGCTGACCGATTGTGGGCTCTGCCACGATGGCAACACAACTCTTGGATCTGGACTACTGTTGTACCGTTTGATCATTCTTTCACTTCTCGGTGTTAGGTGTGAGAGGTATATTAGGTGGTCTTGCTAAGGTACCCTTTTTGACCAATCAGCCAAGTTGCATATCGGAGACCATAGAGACTGTTCCAACTAGGATAGGTTGCTTACCCGAATGCAAGATTGTATGAAACCACTTATTGTGCATAGTGAAACCCATAGCTTCTGACGAAACTAGGACAGGGTAACCCTACCCCATCATAGGGGTGTTTTGGCTCTCACTTGCTTGATATGTGATTTTAGAGTGAAACTCTAAGTTTGAGAATTAGAATTGCGGGCAGAGATCGGTTTTGAGTGCAATGTTACAACTTTTGATTACAACTGTGTGTTGTTAGCATCTGAGCTGAGGTGCTACACGGTTTTTGATTTTTGTTTTCCATTTGCTTTATTTTTTTTGCAAGGTAGTTTATCACAATTGCTTCAGACGATTTTGTTACCCCCCAAGCACTCTGGACCCGTGTGAGAAGACTCTACAGATCCAGGGATCTTGTTAGGGGACAACCAGTGTTTGCTTCACTCTCACCAGTTATGAAACGGAGGAGAGTTCTGCATAATTCACCAGTTCAGCAATCACTTGTATCTAGTCAGGATCAAACCTCTACATCTAGACTAGCAAGTGACCACTCGCCTATTCATATGGCTCAGTTTCCTTCAGGAATGGAAGACTTGATCCGTAATCTCTTTCAAACCATTGAGGCCATGTAACAAGATGCTGCACGCCAAGCTGAAGTTACAGCTCGCCAAGCCAAAGTCATAAATAGGCTGCAGCAACCACAGCCGGCAGTAGTTTCCACATCCCATGCACCCCCAGTGGGTATTCCAGCACCCGGAGTCACAGTCAATGTCCAAGAGAATTTGGACAACCTGGTAGACCCCATCCCACTGCAAACCTCCAAGGAACCAGTGTACCAAATTGAGGCGCCATTTGAATTCGAGGTTGATCCCACTGCACTAAAGGTCAACAAGCTAGAAAAGCTTTTCAAGTAGGAACAGGGCGTGAATTCAATCCCTAACATCGAGGATGGATACACAAACTCCGCAGTAACTTTGCCAGACATATTCAAGGTGCCACACATAGACCGGTTCGATGGCTCCAGGGATCTCATGGTCTATCTCCGACTATTCTCAGATATTCTGCCGCCAATGAGCCTTACCAAACTTCCAAAGCTGTTGTTTTTCGGCTGAACCTTGTCAAGGATAGTGGCTATCTGGTATGCAAAGTTGGAAGACTTTGTGAAACAAAACCGGGAAGAAATGGCTGAGGCCTTCATCGCACAGTACTCCTATAATACCCAGATTAAGGTCACAACGCGTGATCTTGAAGCAACCCGTCAAGAGCCAAAGGAGGGCTTCTCGGACTTTGTAACGAGATGGAGGGCCAAGGCCTCTATGATGACTATCAGGCCATCCGAGAAAGATAAAATCAGAATGTTGGTCCGCAAACTACGAGGAAAACTACTGCAAAAGATGATAGTCCTGCCATTATTTACATTCACTGAACTCCATGAAATAGGGGTTTAGATTGAAGATGTAATGAAACAAGGGTTGCTAGCCGATGAGAAGAAGCAGCTTAAGAGGCCATTCACACGCAGTTCCAATGCAACCACAAGTGATAGCACCTCTGCACGGCCCTCTGATGTCAATATCGTCACCACCACAGCCAAAACAACCAACCCTTTTGCCAGTACAAATCCACAAACCTCAACCTCAAACAACCAACCTCGAAGTCAAAGGGTCTTTACCCCACTATACATGCCTTTATCCCAAGCCCTGAGGGTGCTGATCAAAAAGAGGCATCTGAAGCCGTTAGAACAACGCCCATTACCCGATCCTCTCCCGCCTAAACACAACCCGGCCAAATGCTGTGCTTTTCACCAATAGCATGGCCATAACATCGACCAGTGCTACAAGCTGCGTCACGAGATTCAAGATCTCATCGAAAATAGGGTGATAGCACCTCCCCAAAAACCCAACGTCACTACAAATCTTCTCCCACCACATAATTAAGTCCCTCCACCCCGGCATATAAACCTCATCCACACACTGGCTGTCCTTATGACCCTAGTATATATATCACCCTTTCCCACCTACCTAATTTGGTGTTGTTCATCCCTGAGAGCATGGACTTGTGCATGGTGTGCACGTCTACACTCCAGCCTGAACCCATGGTGGTAACATTCACAGAAGGAGGAAAGTTAGCCGTGGAGGAGTGTGCTAACCCATTGCCTGAGAGCTTTGCAGACTTATCTGAGGGGGTGTATGACTCGTGCAACTATATTATGCCAATCAATCAAGCTAAGCCAAAAGTAGTGTTGTCGGCTGGGATGGAGGTCAGTGTAGTTCGAGAGGATGGCTCAAGTCAGGGATTAGATGATCTGGTCGACCTAGAAGAGGACATAGACAATTTGTAGTTCTTTGAAGAGCAAGATCAAGGAGACGTACATATTAATTGGTTTGATCTGAATGGGTTGACAGATAACTCTGGGTGGCTTAGTGATGAACTTGACCAGGAGTAGGAAACTAAACCAAAACCTAAAGAAAAGAATCAAGAGTAACTGCAGTGGCCGAAATGGCCGAAGATAAGGGGAAATTGCCGGAGAGCCCTGGTATTAAGAATTTGGCTCAAGAATTGGGCGCCATGAGTACCACGTATACTAAACAAGAAGCTGCATTGAAGCGGTTTGTGCAAGAAAGGGATCAAGACAAACAAAAGGCTGGAATAGCTCAACACCCTGAGGGGGATGTTTCTGATAAGAGAATAATTAGACCAGAACTAGACAATTGCTTGTCGGTTGCTGGAGGAATATGGTGGGAGGATGATGATCTGTATCTTGCCCACACTGACGAGTATTAGGATGAGGACTTGCTAGACAATACCTAGTGTTCTGAAGAGGTGGACCATATGACTAGAAGTGGGCGGTACTTCAAGCCCCCACATTTGAACCAATCCGAGGCATCCAGGAAGGATAAGGAAGGCGAGAAGCAAAAAAAAAAAAAAAAAAAAAAAAACAGTTAGAAGAAGAGGTTGTGTTGAAATAGTTGAAGAAGATTCAAGCTGATATATCTATCTGGGGTCTGCTTATGGCTTTGCGAGTGCACAGACAGGTTGTACTGTTAGCAATGGATAAAGCAAAGTTTTCCATCAACACTACCCCGGAACAACTGGTGGGATTAGTCTTCCCGGGAGGCACTACGCCAACTCTAACCTTCTTGGACAAGGAACTGCCGCCAGAAGGCTCTGCACACAACAAGCCTCTATACATATCAGTGGAGTGTCGAGAAAAGTTGGTCAACACCGGGTCAGCAATCAACGTCTGCCCATCTCGTACAGCCTATGCCATTGGTCTAAAACCAGCGAATTTCGTGCCTATAGTCCAGGTGATTCGGGCTTATGACAACACCGGCAGGGAGGTGATGGGCACAGTACAGATTAGGGTTCAAATGGGCCCGGCTCAACAGGATATTGAGTTTCACATCCTCGATGTGCCGGACACTTTCAATCTTTTGCTCGGAAGGCCGTGGCTATACCAAGTAAAAGCTGTCTCCTCTACCCTTCACCAAATACTAAAATACCCTTATGGAAAGGTGGCGGTTGTTATGTTCAGGAATTTATCTATCCATCATCTGCCAGAGATAACTACGCCTGTGCTGGAAATTGTTCACAGCGAAGAGGATGTTTTCCTTTTGGGATTTACCTTGACCGAGGCTCGGTTAGTACATACCATCTTGGCATCAAATGAGGGCATATATGTCAGTGCTCAAGCGATCTATTTCATGAACAAACTCCAACACATACCAGGAATGGGTTTGGGAAGAATTGGCCGGAAGGGCGTTATTGCATTGGCCAATGTGCCACATAACCTGCATGCCTTCGGCCTTGGCTATATACCCACTAGAGAAGATTAGGTCAGGAAAGGAAAAGAGATAGCCGGCAGAGCCAGAGCAAAGCAAAGCGAGAAGCGCTATGAACTTGTGTACAGACCGATCCGGGGAACCATGAATAGTCATTTTGTTTAGGAGGGTGAAGACTTCCCATTTTATGGTTTCCCCGAACACTGGTTTAACTCTGAGAGGCGGCGGGTTCCCGGCTTTGAGATTTTCCTCGACTTGCAGCTGCAAGACAGTGATATAGAGGAAATGGTTGAAGCAACTGCTGAAGCTACAAAGAGCACATAAAGTGGTTCCAACAGCAGCGAGCTTGAAATAGGAGCAGCGCTGCCATGTCTCCTTCCGGATCCTCTGATCGACTTAGAGAGCTTGGGGAATAACCTGACCTTTTCTATGATCGGGGACCAACCAGGTGTGAACCCTTTTAGCAGCATCTTGGATGCATCTGACGCACCATACCTCATTTGGCAACTAGAGGAGGGCTACTTGTCTAGCAATTCTGAGTCGAGTAGTGAGCCAGAATCTGATTCCACAGAGTCTTTGGAGTCGGAATCAGATTCCGGCACTTCTAAGTCTGGGTTCAGTATTGCTGGGGTTGATAACCCAGATGCCGAAGTTTTGTCCAGGTCATTCTTTTATTTTTCCTTTGAGTCAGTTGTAACCGAGGAACTAGATGAGCTAGACTTTGTGAATGAGAATGCCACTGCAGATTATGAGTATTTCTCTGTGCCGCTTGTTTATTGCATTGATCATGATTTTCAAAATTTTGATGCAAACGATGAGGAAGGAATTCCTCTAGTTTTGAAAAATTTGATTAATTAAGAGGAGGAGAGGTTTGCAAAACCTCTTGCTGATGAAATCATTACTTTTAATGTGGGTACTAAGAAGGATCCACGTCTGATCTGGATCGGGACTACGTTGTCTTCGGAGGAGCGCGAGCACTTAGTCGCTTTATTAAAAGATTTCAAAGATGTTTTCGCGTGGTCCTACGAAGACATGCTTGGAATCGATCCTAAGATTGTACAACATCAGATCCCTCTGACACCGAAGCCCGACCCATCAAACAAAAGTTGCAGAGAATTCGCCCAGATTGGGCTTTGAAGATTAAGGAAGAGGTCACCAAGCATATAGACACAGGGTTCTTGCTAGTACCTGAGTATCTAACTTGGTTGGCCAACATCGTCCCAATGCCGAAGAAAGATGGCAGAATTCAAGTGTGTGTGGATTTCAGAGATCTGAATAGAGCCAGTCCGAAGGACGACTTTCCTCTACCGCACATCGATGAATTAGTGGAATTCACCGCTGGCCATGCATTGCTCTCCTTCAAGGATGGATTTTCCAGGTATAACCAGATTCTGATGGCACCTGAGGACAAAGAGAAAACTACCTTCACTACGCTGTGGGGAACCTATTGTTATCAAGTGATGCTGTTTGGGTTGAAGAATGCCGGGGTTACCTATCAAAAGGCTGTAACCACAATTCTGCATGATATGATCCACAAAGAGGTTGAGGTGTATGTGGACGACATGATTGTCAAGTCCAAAGAAAGAGAGGGCCACTACACCGCCTTGAAGAAATTCTTTCAACGGATCAGAGAATACAGACTGAGGTTGAATCCACAAAAGTCTACTTTTGGCGTAATAGCAGGGAAAATGCTGGGTTTCTTGATTACACAGAAAGGCATCGAGGTAGATCCTTCCAAAATCAAGGCCATCCTAGAAATGCCACCACCAAGGACTGAAAAGGAGGTGTGAGACTTTCTAGGCAAAGTGCAATTCATAAGACGCTTTATCTCTAAATTAACCTTGACTTGTGAACCACTATGGTCTCCTGAAAAAAGGAAAGAAATTTTGATGGGATGATTGATGTCAATTTTCTTTTGAGTAGATCCAGAAGTACCTTCAGAACCCACCTGTGTTGTCGCCGTTAGAGCCGGAGAAGCCTTTGATTCTGTATCTGTCAATAACGAACACAACAATGGGATACATGCTTGCTCAGGAATCTGAGGATAGGGTGGAGAAAGCCATCTATTATTTGAATAAGAAAATGCTGGACTATGAGACCTGTTATACCTTGCTGGAGAAAGCTTGCTTAGCCTTGGTATGGGCTACCAAGAAGTTGAGGCACTACTTGTTAGCTCACTTCGTAATTCTAGTTTCGAGATTAGATCCCATCAAGTATCTCTTTGATAAACCAGCGCTTACGGGTAGGCTAGGCCGTTGGTTGCTTCTCCTTTCCGAATTTGATTTGAAGTGTGTTACTCGCAAGTCTGTCAGGGGGAGAGTAGTAGTTCCTGGCAGATCACCCAGTAAAAGGGGACGAAGTGGTAGAATACCTATTCCCAAATAAAGCTATTCTACACGTCGAAGAAGAAATTTGGACAATGTACTTTGATGGAGCATCTAATTAATACGGTTATGGGATAGGGGTGTTGCTAATAGCACCCGACAATTTCCATATACCCTTAGCCTTCAAACTCCGGTTCAAAGTTGTGGGGGCCGAATAATGGAGATCGTAAAGAGGCCGAATGTCTGAACTTGGAGAGTAGGAATATAAATATAGTATTCGCCTTCGTCCTGCAATTTCAAATCTAATCCTCTTCGGTCAAAAGACGGGTTGGGTAAGGGGTCGAGTGAAAAGCAGTTTGCTTTAAAAGAAGCCGAATGGCGAACTAAAGATGGGCCCAGCCCCGAGGCCCAAGAAGGAAAATATATAAATAGAAGAACATTAACCAGAGAGAGGTATGTGAGAACTATTGTGCTTAACTTAGAATACAAGTAATCTTGAGTGCAGAGACTAACTTGCCCGTCAGAGTGCTAATTCCGGCACCCCCGATCGGAGTGTTTATTCCTTTTCAGGTGACTAGTAGAGGATCACTAGCGTCTTCCAGGATCAGAAGAGTATTTCCAAACCACTTCTCCACAATTGGCGCCGTCTGTGGGAATACTTAAACACATCCATGGCGGGCGTAACGGAAGACCCTCTGGTAGTCACTGATGAAACCACACAGAGAGACGACTTCACTCCAACAAATATGCTTGGACCGGAGACTATCCCCGCAAGACGCGCTTTGAACTTCGCCTCACCCTCGACTCCAAAGCATGAAGCAATGCAAGCGATTGTGGAATAAGCAAAGCAAAACGAACAAAGGTTGGAGAACATGATCGCAGAGAACGAGCGTCTCCATCAGGATTTGGCCTTGGAGGTGGAGAAATCCAAACAAACTGTACGCCAAGGCCCGGAATGACCTGTGAGGGCAGGTGGTCGACGATCTCGAGCCTGACAGCAAGACACTGATAGCAACTTCGACTCATTATCCCCAGAGCCCAAGAAGAAGGGGCGATCTGGAACTTTTAGTTCCTCTGAAGAGAGTCCACGTATAAGGCATAAGCGCAGAAGAAACAACTAAGATGAAGAAGACCAGCATAATCCTTTTGTACGACGGATCGCCAGGGCGGTCCTGCCCAAAAATTTTAAGCTCCGTCGTTCACTCTCTATGATGGAAAATCAGACCCCACCGATCACATCCCTCACTACAAGTAAGCCATGACATTGCATGCAGACAACGAGGCCCTTATGTGCCGAATATTTCCCAGCAGTTTGGGACCATTGGCTGTCAGGTGGTATTGTAAACTGGAGCCGGCTTCGATCAAGAGCTTCCATCAATTACAGAAATCTTTCAGGGCTAGATTCATCACCAACGAGGTCCAGCTGAAACAAGTTGATTCTCTCTGGGCAATGCAGATTTAGCCAGGAGAAACACTAAGAGCGTATTCGGCACGCTATTGGGAATGCTTTAATCTTGTTGATGACGCTTTCAATGACTCCATGGCCATCACTGCCTTCAAAATGGGTTTGTATCCTGACAGCGCTCTCCGCAGTTCTTTGACTAGAAGACCCCCCAAGACGGTCTGTTCGTTGATGAAAAAAGTTGAAGAATACTACAAAGTGGAAGATGACGCTTTGTGGGTTAAAGCCGGGAACACGGCCAAAAAGACAGCTCTTGAAGAAATTGCTGCCGATCAAGAGACCAATGCTCCCACCGAGAAAGCGGACAACTGCAAGTTGACAGCAGGCGCATGAGGCGCGCTGACAAGAAATATACAGAGTTGACAGAGCCAATCAGCACGGTTATGTCCAGAATCTAACACCTTCCATTCTTCAAATGGCCGTCGAAAATGGTGGGACCTCCCGACACGAGAAGACGGGATAGATGGTGTGAGTATCACAAGGACCATGGCTATGATACTGAGAGTTGTTATGCACTGAAGGATCACTTGGAGGAATTGGTACAAGATGGCCGGCTACAACAGTACGTCTGAAAAGGCAACCCGACCAAAGCAATAGCCTTAAGACAGGATTCACCTCCACTCGGCGTGATCCACATGATATACAGTTTGCCAATGTCATCAGCGATGCATACGATTCAGTCGAACTCCGACCCTCAAAACCAACTCACTTCGGCTAAACGGCCCCATGAAGCCGTGGACATTACTTTTGAAGATTCATATTTGGCCGGAGTAACATTGCCCCATATTGATCCCTTGGTAATTGAGTTACGTGTAAATCGGTTCACAGTTGAGCACGTACTCATTGATCCGGGGAGCACATCGGAGGTTATGTACTATAAGACATTTACCAAACTCGGCTTCTTCAAATCGGATCTCTCTCCAGCCCCGTATCCATTATTCGGCTTCAATGCCAATCCAGAGTACCCGTTGGGGAAGATCACACTACCCGTTTGAGCAGGCTCCCGAACAGTAGATGTGGAATTCTTGGTCGTCAAGCCATCGTCGCCGTATAATCTCATCATGGGGCAATCTTGGTTGCATACTATGCAGGCCGTGCCAAGTACCTATCATCAGCTGCTACGCTTCCCGACAGAGCGCGGCATTGAGCAAATCTATGGCTCCCAGAAATCGATACAAGCATGTTATCTCCTTGCCGAAAAAACACCAAAGGAGCTGCAGGTGAATTCTATGGAGGTGCCAAATCGAGAGAGCCTCGACGATGTTGGGCGGCTCTCAAATGAAAAGGCCACGGAAGGCTTAGACCAAGTTGAAATCGATGAAAGCCCAGATAAATTCTTTATGGTCGGCGCATCCCTGAATCAGGCCGACAGATAGCAACTTATCTCTTTCTTGCTCAGCAACCTCGATGTCTTTACGTGGACTCCATATGAGATGCCGGGTATAGATCCGTCCATCTCACAGCACCGTTTGAATGTTGATCCTAAGTGCAAGCCGATCATTCAGAAAAGTCGGCGGTCAGCCGCAGAACACATCACCGCCGTTGTTGAGGAGGTTGACAGGTTGCTTGACGCCGGGGTAATCAGGGAAGTGACCTACCCTACATGACTCTCTAATACAGTGGTGGTGAAAAAGAAAAATGGGACTTAGCGAGTGTGCGTCGATTTCATGGACCTGAACAAAGCCTGCCCCAAAGATTGTTTTCCCCTACCCAGAATTAACCAACTTGTAGAGGCGACGGCACACCATCAACGTATGGGCTTCCTCGATGCTTACAGAGGCTACCATCAACTCGCCATGCATCCAGAGGACCAAGGCAAAATTGCATTCCTCACCTCAAGAGGAACCTACTGCTACAAGGTTATGCCTTTTGGGCTGAAGAATGTAGGGGCAACCTATCAAAGAGTGGTCACCGCCATGTTCAAGGAGCAACTCGGCCACACTGTGGAAGTGTACATTGACGATATGGTGGTCAAGTCCAAGGAAGAGCAGAATCATGTAGCTATCTGGAAGAGACATTCAGCATTTTACGCAAATATAGAATGAAGCTGAACGCTTCCAAATGTACGTTTGAGATCGGCTCTAGCAAATTCTTGGGGTACATTGTCAACCACCGAGGAATCAAAGCCAACCCAAGGCAAATTATAGCAATCCTAGAACTCGACTCCCCTTGATCGGTCAAGGAAGTTTAGAAGTTAATGGGAATGGCCGCCGTACTCAACAGGTTCATCAGTCGGTCCACAGATCGCTGCCGACAATTCTTTCATACACTACGGCAGGGCAAGGCTTTTGAATGGTCCACCGAATACGAAGCCGCTTTCAACGGCCTCAAGACCTACCTCTGCTCAGTACAATTCTTGACAACACCTGCTGCTCGTGACCCGCTCATTTTGTATCTGACAGTTTCCGACAGGGCCATCAGTGCCGTACTAATAAAGGAAGAGCTGGGGGAGCAGCGGCCAGTGTATTATGTCAGCAAGGCATTGGTTGACGTCGAAACACGCTACCTTCCGCTGGAAAAACTCATCCTAACCCTAGTCATGGCAGCAAGAAAACTGATGCATTACTTCCAGGGACATAGCATTGGGGTGCTAACAGATTATCCTCTTCGATCAGTATTACGAAGTGCAGAAACATCAGGACATGTTTCAAAGTGGGCTCTTGAACTCGGCCAGTACGACATTCATTTTCTACCTAGAACCTTAATTAAGGGACAGGTGCTTGCCGACTTTGTTGTCGAATTCACTGGGGGTCTTGCCGATTTCAAGTCTAATGAGATTCGACCGGAGCCGAACTGGAGAATTTATGTTGGGGACATTGGCAGTTGTACTGTGATGGATCATCCAATCAGCGGGGCAGCGGAGCAGGAGTTGTAATCATGGCTCCCGACGACGTAATAATTGAGCAGGCCGTCAAGCTTAGCTTCGAAGCATCAAATAATGAGGCCGAACACGAAGCCCTTCTAGCCGGTTTGCGGAATGCACATCTTCTGGGTGCTCGACGTTTGCTTGTAATTTGTGATTCAAAACTGGTGATCAATCAGCTAAAGGGGAAGTATGCGGCAAGAAACGACCATATGGCGGCTTACATGAAAACAGCCAACTCCTTGCTGGCAAAATTTGACCATCATCAATTGAACCAGATAACACATGATTAGAACACACATGCAGATGCCCTTGCCTGCCTAGCCTCCGCCATTAACTCAGAGATTGAGCAGACCATTGAAGTGGGTTTCATCCTGGAGCTGAGCATCGGCCCTTCGGAGGAAGTTCAGGTCAATGCTATAGAATCTGGACCGAGTTAGATGGATCCCATTGCTACATTCCTGTCTTCCGAACAGCTCCTAGAGGACAAGAAAGAAGCGCACAAGCTGCGAAACAAAGCCCTGCGATACTACTTGGATCCGCAAGGAAGGATTTATAAAAAATCCCTCTCTGGTCCATACTTGGAATGTGTGCACCCTGACAAAGTCGAAGAGCTTCTTGTTGAAATACATGAAGGCAGTTGTGGTGCCCATTCTAGCGGGGGCGCTCTTTGGCCCATAGAGCTATAACACAGGGGTATTATTGGCTGACAATGAGATCTGATGCCGAATGCTATGTGAAAAAATGTGAACAGTGCCAGAAGTTCTTCCCATTAACCCATTTGCCTGCTGAAGAGTTGAGCTCTATCACCAGTCCCTGGCCGTTTTCCTAATGGGGGCTTGATATCGTAGGACCGTTGCCGAGGGCCCCAGGGAACAAGCGATACTTGATCGTTGCCACAGACTACTTCACAAAATGGGTTGAAGCGGTGGCATTAACGCACATTCGAGATGCTGATGTCAAGCGCTTTGTATGGAGAAATATCATAACGCGATTCGGCATTCCAAGAGCTCTTATCTTAGACAACGACACCCAGTTTGATTGTTGCGTTTAGCGGGAGCTGTGCAGTAAGTATGGTATCTGGCCCTACTTCTCCATGTCGGCTTACCCCCAAACCAATGGTCAAGCCGAAGCCTCTAACAAATCCATCTTGGACAGTATCAAGAAGAGGCTGGAGAAAGCAAAGGGCAAATGGGTCGAAGAATTACCGAGTGTATTGTGGGCACATCGAACTACGCCGAGGCGATCCACTGGTGAAACGCCGTTTGCTCTAGGCTTTGGAACCCAGGCGATCATACCCTTGGAGATCGGCCATCCAATCCTGAAATCTCAAGTTTTTGATATTGGCCAAAACGACATGATGCTGGCTTTGGATTTGATTCTGATCGAAGAACGAAGAGACCGCGCCCTTGCCTCCATGGCACGATACCAGCAAGAGCTCACCAAGTTATACAATCAACGTGTTTAGCTGCGACGCTACACACCAGGAGAGTTGGTCCTGAAGAAAGTACTTCCGGCGGCCAGGAAACCGGAAGATAGAAAATTGGGCCCTAACTGGGACGGCCCTTATCAGGTCGATTCAATTGTAGGGGTAGGGGCGTATTGGCTTAAGGACATGTCTGGAAGGAGTCTGCCACGGCCTTAGAATTCAACGCACTTACGAAAATTTTATCATTGAACCCGACTTATGGGGAATGATACTAGTTCTGAATGGTTCAACGTGTACATGCTCCACTCTTGTAATGCAAAGATCTTTGTTTATTCATTGTGCAATCCAGTTCAAAAGATTTCTGATAAAAGCCTTCGGAGTCGGAGCGCCCTTCATGGATATCACGATTGGCCAAAGTCTCCGGATTTGGAGCCCCATCGGCGCATGACGTCTTTGGGCTGAAAAAGCCTCTGGATTCGGAGCGCCCTTCGTGGATATCACGATTGGCCAAAAAGTCTCCGGATTCGGAGCCCCATCGGTTCATGATGTCTTTAGGCCGAAAAAGCCTCCGGATTCGAAGCGCCCTTCGTAGATATCACGATTGGCCCAAAAGTCTCCAGATTCGGAGCCCCATCAGCGCATGACGTCTTTGGGCCGAAAAAGCCTCTGAATTTAGAGCGCCCTTCGTGGATATCACGATTGGCCAAAAAGTCTCTGGATTTGGAGCCCCATCAACGCATGACGTCTTTGGGCCGAAAAAGCCTCTGGATTCAGAGCGCCTTTCGTCGATATCACGATTGGCCAAAAAATCTTCGGATTCGGAGCCCCGTCGGCGCATGGCGTCTTTGGACTGAAAAAGCCTCCGGATTCGGAGCGCCCTTCGTCGATATCATGATTGGCCAAAAAATCTTCGGATTCGAAGCCCCGTCGGTGCATGACGTCTTTGGACCGATAAAGCCTCCGGATTTATTGCTAGGGCCATGTAACACGTATGTTGAATAAATATTTAATGAAAAGCACTCCGTTATGACGAGCCGGCAAAAACCATTTGCACATTAAGGCATATATACATTTGAAATGAACTCCAGACGGTCAATGTCTATCCAATCATCTAAAGCACATTTATTCAAACATTCATGCAATAAAGCACAAAACATGCAAACATATGTGTGCCGAACAAAAATTATAAAGAAACACGAACATTAAAAACAAAACATTTTATTCAATCAGCCAATGATTACATAGTTTTTAACGTAATCTGCGTTTTCAGCATCACAATGAGTGTTTTTATCCGGCGTCTCCCTCATCGTCACTCTTTTCGACTTCAAAAGTGGAAAAGGAAAAATGATCACGCTGGTACATCGGCAACGCCGAATCAATACCCTTTGCATGGAGAGCCTCCGCGGCCTAAATTGCCTCTATCCAACCGTGCCTAAATCCTCGGTTCTCGCATCGACAAACCTCCTCCGCAAGTTTCTCTTTGGTTTTGTCAATGCCGACCTTCTGGCCCACATGGAAGCCTTGTTCGTAACCCATGGTCCTCGCATTCTCTACGGCGAACATGGTTGCCATGTCTTGGTCGGCGATGGTGTGACTCAACAGCCATTGAGTCACCCTCTCCTCCACGATCGGGTTGGATTGACCCACTGCACGTGGCTTAGTGGTTTGAGCCTTCCTGAGCTCCCTGAGCTCACACTCGGCTTTCTCCGTGTGAGCCTCCAAACAACGGATTCTTTCCATCTTCTTCTCTATTTCACATCGCGCGGTACGCAGGCACATGCCGACTTCATAGGCGGTATACAACCCTTTCACCGCCCTGTGGATGCCCTCTCGAAATACGTCGAAATCCTGTCGACCAACCATTGATTGCTAGACCTCCGGTGGAAAAATCTGTCGAGCAAACTCGACCGCCACACCTGGGTCCTTGATAATGGAGTCCGCCTCCATCATCGGTTTATTCCCCATGAAAACTGCAAACCTTAACGGTCGCGGTGCCACGTCGGCCTCATTTTTCGGTCGCGGTCGCGGAGAACTTCCCCGTTGCTGTTTCTCCTTTCGGGGTGATCTGCTTCGACGACTTTGAGGCTGATGTTTTCCCGTTCTTTGGACACCCTACCTCCTGCGCGGGTGGGTTCGCTGCTGTGATTCATTGCAGTATCAAGCTTAGCCAAAGTTCGCGCTTCTCCTCTGCTATTAAAGAAAACTCTATTTGACATTCGCACTTGCCTAACCCCATGCAACAAATTGTTTTAAATTGAGTCTCAACACAGTAAGCGAAGTTACTGGCGCAAAGAGTCCATCCCATTTATTTCTAATGCTTGCAGCGACCCTGAGGCAATTTCATTAACGCTAAACTCCAAAAGACGGATGCCGATCAATATGTACTAATTTTTGGCTTTTCGGAGTTAAAATTGCCTAATCATCTAATCGGCAATTATACATGAATGTCTTGGAGTTCATGCACTGGCTGGGCCAAGGGCAGATTAATTAATCTAACTGGCCAAGCATCTGGACCCTATGCCGATCGATATGTGCCACAGCCACTCCATGTACTAATTTTTTGGCTTTTTGGAGTTAAAATTGCCTAATCATCTAAACGGCAATTATACATGAGTGTTTTGGAGTTCATGCACTGGCTGGGGCAAGGGCAGATTTATTAATCTAACCGGCCAAGCATCTGGGCCCCATGCCGATCAATATGTGCCACAGCCACTCCATGTACTAATTTTTGGCTTTTCGGAGTTAAAATTGCCTAATCATCTAAACGACAATTACACATGAATGTCTTGGAGTTCATGCACTGGTTGGGGCAAGGGCAGATTTATTAATCTAACCGGCCAAGCTTCTGGGCCCTATGCCGATCGATATGTGCCACAGCCACTCCATGTACTAATTTTTGGCTTTTTGGAGTTAAAATTGCCTAATCATCTAAACGGCAATTATACATGCGTGTTTTGGAGTTCATGCACTAGCTGGGCAAGGGCAGATTTATTAATCTAACCGGCCAAGCATCTGGGCTCCATTCCGATTGACATGTGCCACAGCCATTTTCTGAATTTAAAATTGCCTAATTATCTAGTCGGCACATATACATCAATGAATGATCCAATAGCATAATTTAGCTCAAACAATAGCAAAGTGCAAAAGGAATTTTCATCAAGTATATTGGACACAAATTGTAGCCATTTTACATATGAAAACTACTAAACAAAAGGCTACAAATTTGCAGGGAAATGCCTAGAGAAAACTTAAAACCTATAGCCATATATAAAAAACTAAACAAAAGCTGTAAACAAAAACTACTGTTGCCCTGATCAATTCTCGGAGTCAGACTCCAGTGGCTTAACATCCACTTGCTCGTATGGAATTGGCATAGCCAATGTCACATTAGCAGCAGCAAGGGCTTTGAGCCAGCTGTGTTTGAATCCCCGATTCTCGAATTTGGGGACTTGTTGCAGATAATTATTGAGGGCAGCGCCTTGGTCGGCTTCATACTCCTTCGAAGCTTTAGAAATGACAACTTCCTTCGTCACCTTCGATTCCGCCAAGTCCACCTCAAGTTTGGCGATCGCCTCTTGGGTTAACTTGAGCGCAGCTTTGCTCGCGTTAGCCCTTTGCTCGGCAGTCAATCTGAGTTGGTTCGTATTTCTGGCCCTCTCCAACTCGGCCTCGGCCCTTGCAGCTTCCATTTTCGCCCTCATAGCTTTGAACTCGGTCTGGCTCCTTTGGCCCTCAATTTCGGTTTGCAAACGGCCAATTCGTTCGAGGGCGTCGTGTTGGCATCGGCCTATCTCGGCTATCCTTCCGATCGTCTGCAAAACAGAAGATTAAACCCAAAAATATATGCATAGAAGGGAAAGGAGATTAAATCCAAAAATATATTTTTACCAGAAGAGCCGATTGAGCGGCTAACGCTAGTGCTAAGACGTCTGGCTCCGAGCGAAAAGTTGCCTTGTCAGACGGCAATAAAACTGATGAAGCCATACTTAGCGCAACGGCTGGGTCTTTTATAGCCAACGCGTCAGAGGAGATCGGCATATTTCTTATCTTTGGCTGAACCATAAAAGGCACAACTGTTTCTAACTCCTCTAAACGTAGCCGTTTGTCGGCGGGCTCTTCTCCAGAGTCGGCCTCAACCTCGGCAAGATGTTTCTCCGCCCGTCGTTTAGCCTCCTCATTTGCCGGCACAATCAGCTCCGACTCGGTATCTCGTATTTGAACCGTCTCCACAATAACAGGCACAGGCGGCTCAACATCTGTGACGGGCGGCACCACGAATCGAATGGTCTCTACTCGAATGGCCTCTGCTCTCGGCCGTGTGACCATTCGCTCGGCGTTTGCCTTTTTGGCGAGTTGTGTGAGTGACAACCCGGCCATATCTTTAGGGTACACGCCGGGAAGATCTTCTAGTCCGATAAAGACGTCGTCGTAAACTTCCCCTCGACCCGAGGTGGATGGAGGCTTAGCTGAATTGAGGCTGGCTTCTTCAAAGGCTACCTTTAAAGCCTCGTCTACTTCAGCCTCAGATTGGCCAGATTCTTCAACGATCTCAACTTTCGCACGCTCCGAGTCGGATCCTTCGACACCGATTTGGCACAAGTTTCTAAAGTTTGTCAAAATAAGAGTCGTTGGAAACTCCTCGTCCCTTGGAATCGGGATGTTTTCTACTGTCGAGAAAGTCATGTACGTCGGCTCGTATTTAAGCAGAATATGGGCCGCCCTCCCTTGTTTCTGAAGGCTTGGACAGCCAAAGTATTTCAACACGACTTTTATCTCCGAAAGAACAGCGTCGTCGGTCGAGATTGAAACTTTCTTCAAATCGTTTCCTGCACAAGCAAAACCATTAGGTCCTAAAAGTGAAGCTTTACAAATATAACAAAGGAAAAATAAAGACAAGAGGCTATATGGCCACCTAGTTTGCCTCTCCGCCTAGGAAGAGGATTGAGGCGATCCTCGCCTTCGCTAAATTCCCAGTTGCCTTGGACAACGACCATAACGTCATCGACTCGCTTTCCAGAGCTGGAAAGCATAGTCACTAGTTAATGGTCAGTGCCCTTGGTCCTAAGGAAATAACAATCGTGCCGACCGGAAGACTTGGCCAAGGCATAACAATGCCGAATGGCAGGGATGTCGAGGTTGATCCTAAGGCGACGGTTTAGCGCTACAATTCCCATTATGATTTTAAAGAAGTTGACATTGCGTTGGGAAGGAATTAGACCCCAATGGCAAAGCACAACCCTAAGGAGTGGGTGGAGGGGGAATCGGACACCACCCTCTGCGATTGATAGAAGAGGGAAAACGATCGTGGTTTCATCAGCCCTCTCCATATTGAGGGTGTTGTTTGTCATGAGAGACAGACAGACGTTATCAGGAATGGAAAAATGGCGTCGGAAGTCAGAAATTCGATCCGAAGAGAGGAGACCTTCAAATGTTTTCCCATTTTCTTCAGTTTATAGGTATATTCTACACCAAAAACAAACCAAGGAAAAAGGATTTAGAGCAGAGAGGGAGAGAACTTACAAGAGACGAAGTGGATAGTGAAGGAAAGGAAGTTGCAGAGATAGTTCGGAGAGAAGTTCAGAGACAAGTATCTGAAAGTGTGTATGTATTTGAAAGGACGTCCAAATTTTAAATCATAATAAATAGAAGTGTACGAAGGGGCGGGAAGTTGAAATGATGACCGAGAAGCGTGTGCTCAGACATCTGCATTGGAATGAGGTCAGCCGTCGATAGTCACTGATGAAACCACAATTGGCGTCGTCTGTGGGAATACTCAAACACATCCATGGCGGACGTAACGGAAGACCCTCTGATAGTCACTGATGAAACCACACAGAGAGATGACCTCCCTCCAACAAACATGCTTGGACCGGAGACTATCCCCGCAAGACGCGCTTTGAACTTTGCTGGTTTGGAAGCTGCCCTAGAACTAGGAGCCAAAAGGTTGGATGTAACCGGGGACTCGAACTTGGTTCTGTCTCAAGCAAAAGGAGACTAAAAGGTCCAAGAAGAAAAGATGAAGATCTATAACCAGACCTTAGACGTTTTGATTCCTAGGTTTGAGAAGCTGACTTTCACACATCAACTAAGAGAGAACAACAGGTTCGCTGACGCTTCATCAACTAAGAGAGACCAACAGGTTCGCTGATGCTTTATCAACTCTATCTTCCATGAAAGACATCCCACTTGGAGTCCGGATGCGTCCAATCATCATTGAGCAGAGGTATACACCAGCCTACGAGACTATCGCTGCAATAGATGAAGTGCAAGATAAAAACCCTTGGTACTATGATATCTGGAACTTCTTGAAAAGGAAGGTTTATCCACTAGGGAAAACTGCCAAAGATAAGAGGGCAATACGGCAGATGGTCGTTCAATTTATCATATGCGGAGGTAAACTGTACAAGAGGGGTCATCTTGGAATGCACAAGTTGTGTATGAACGCAAAGGAATCAAAGCGCCTGATGGAGTCCATCCATGGAAGAGAGCGCAGAGCGCACATAAACGGAGTAATGTTAGCCTGGAAGATTCTCAGGTAAGGTTACTACTGGTCTACCATGGAGGAGGATTGTATCGGTTTTGTTCGCCGATGCCACAAATGCCAAATTCATGCTAATCGCATAAATATCCCACCGTCGAAGCTGTACAACATGACTTCACCATGGCCTCTCTCAGTTTGGGAAATCGACGTCATTGGCGTAGTCACACCAAAAGGGTCAAATGGACATGAATACATTCTGGTGGCAATTGATTATTTCACAAAGTGGATGGAAGCTCAGTCTTATGCAATGTTAAAAGCAGCATATGTGGTTAAGTTTATCTGAAACAACATCATTTGCCATTATGAGGTCCCAAACAAGATCATTTCAAATAATGGCTCTTACTTCAAGAAGGAAGTGATTGACTTGTTGGAGAAATACAACGTGCCTTTTCATAAGTCATCCATATACCGGCCACAAACCAACGGCAGCCAATAAGAACATCAAGCATATTCTACAAAAGATGGTTAAGACCTACAGGGATTGGCCAGACAAATTACCATTTGCACTCTAGGGCTATAGAACTTCAATTCAGACGTCTACAGGGGCAACTCCTTACTCTCTTGTCTATGGGATGGAAGCTGTTCTGCCAATCCAAATAGAAGTTCCATCACTGCGAGTTATGGCTGAGTGTCAAATAGCAGAGGCGGACTGGCAACAGAGTAGGTTCGAAGAACTGATGTTGTTTGATGAGAGAAGGCTGAAAGCATTGTACCATGTTCAGAGTTATCAGCACAGGATTGCTAGGGATTTTAACAAGAAAGTTAAGTCCAGGAATCTCAAGGAACGGGATTTGGTGCTGAAAGACAACTGAGCTCCCATCCATGATCCTAGGGGCAAGTTCAGACCCAATTGGATTGGTCCTTACATCATCAAAACTATCTGGTCAGGTGGAGCTGTAATTCTAATGGACCTGGATGGCCTAGAATTTTCCTAATCGATCAACATGAACAAGTTGGAGAAATATTATCCTTGACAGGCTCACTAGGCTGAAAACCCGGAAGGATGACTTAGGCAAAAGTTAGAGCACAAAAAATTGGAAACAAAGAAAAACTGAGCTCGCAAGGTTGAAAACCCTAAAGGGCGGCCTTGGCAAAAGTTAGAGCGTAAAAGGAGAGAGTTAATACTCGAGTGAATCCAAACTGAACTACGTAAGGCCTGATTCCCATCTTCGGGATACGTAGGCAACTTCATCCTGAAGTTTGGCTGTAAACACCTCCAAATCAACTGTCCTATCCATGTGTTGATCAGGTCATCTTTGTTTGTTCTTTATCTGAAGTTTGGTTGTGATCCTTACTCTGAGAGAAAAGCTGGTTACAGCGCTAAGCAGAGTTATTTAGTCAAGGGGCAATTTGTGATCTTCGGTTTGGGTGGTACATCTCGAGGATAGATTCTGTGTGTGTCAAGTGGTGATCCTTATCGAAAATGGTTTTGAAAAGTTTTGGTAAAAGTTTATTTTTGTTCAAATTTTACCTTTTACAACTTAGGCCATTTTTGGACCAAAAGGAAAATTTTTAGTGCTCACACCTTTAATTTCATTGATTTCAATACAAAGTTCTCCAACTCTCAATACAAATCAAAGTTGCTTTTATTACATTCATAAAACTTAAAAAGTAAGATCAAAGCAATAAACTAGGGGCATAAATGAGTCAGGTGTTCCTGCATCCCCCGCTTGTGCTTGTGAAATCTTCTAATGCTAAAGTGGGCCTGGTTTGTGCCTCATCCTCGAGCCAAGCCAGGCACTCGCTAGAAAGGGCACAGTTGAAACTAGGGGCAGGAGCTAGAAGCTCTCTCGTCCTCCAAGCAGCGAGGTACCTAGCCAAATGTGAACCTTAAACGGGGAATGAAATCGAGTATTCTACCCCTTCCTCTGGGCGAGTCTGATCATGTCCAAACTGACGCCTGAATCAGAACAGAAAGTAGAATACACAGTGTGTCAGGCCAATCAACTAAATGCCGGGTTTCCGAGTCATGCTGTAGCTCATTTCGGTCAGATTAAGCTAGGGACAACAACAAGCAATGTCAGCAGCAGACCTGTTGCACATCCAGCGGCACCACCATCCCTCATTCAGAAAATCCACTAGTTGTTGGTGGAAAAAGTATGCTCGGGCTGAGTGTGCAGGACAAGGGTCCACTACCTTCAGCTTGTCCATTAGCCACACCTGGAGAGGAATGAAAGAAAAAAGAGATTAAAGAATAGAAATATGTATGTTGAGAGAAAAGTGAGAAAAAGGCTTTGAGAGAAAAACAGAGCATGAGTGCAAAGTGATGTAAGAAGCACATATGAGAAAGGGTGGGAAATATTACCTGAAAAAGTAGTGGACTCCCTGCGAATTTGTTTGTCTCTTGCCGATGGAAGGCATCTAAGCCCATCAAAGTCTCGGCCAACACCAAACCAATGCAACTTTTTCCCTCTTTCAAGCCTTGGGCCACTTCGACAAGTCAAATGCTAGACCCGCCAAAACTATGGGCAAGAAGGAAATGAGCCAACATGCACAAGTAAAGGGTATGTTTCAAGAAGGAAATGAGCCAACATGCACAAGCACAAGCAAAGCCCGTAAAGCCATGACCATTATCGAATAAACTTCCTTTTTCCCACAACCCGACCAAGTACTGTGCTTTCCACCAACAAACCAACCATGACACTGACATGTGTTTTCATCTTCGCCACAAAATACAAGATCTGATTGACAACAAGGTCATCGTCGCACCAGGTCCTACAAAGTCTATCGGCACTAGATCAGTGAACTTGGGGGATAATGTGACCATTTGATCGGGGGATGAACCACCTGCGGATGACGCTCAGTTTACTCCAGATGTGATGGATGGCATGCACTGTTTTGAGCAATGTGCAAATACTGGTTATTTTACTTTCTGACTTGGGTATTAGGTCAGTCTTGTTGTGTTGTATTGAGTCAGTCTTTTTGTACTAAGTCAGTCGGGTCTGTCTTGTTGTATCGAGTCAGTCCTATCGTGTTAGAGTCGGGTGATTTTGGGGGTGTTACCTCAGACATCACTTGCTTGTTTTGTGTTTGTCTTTTATGCTCTTTCTTTTGAGTCTGTTTCTGCCTTTGAGCCAGTTACACCAGAAGATCTGAATGAAACAACAGTGATTTTCACGCTTTTATGTTTGTTTCTACCTTGAGCCATTTGTGCCCGAAGATCTGAATGAAATGGCAGTGCTTTTCATCTGCTTTTCTGTGCCTTGAAATCATTGCATTGACCTAAGTTTTTCAAAACGTTTTGAATACTATGATAAAAACAAAGAGGAAGGAATTCCTAGGGATTTGCAAAAATTTGATCAATTGAGAGAAAGAGAGGCATGCTAAGCCCTTAATGAATGAGATCATGTTTGTTAATGTGAACACTGAGAAGGATCCTGGCTTAATCCAAATTGGTTCTACTTTGTCTTCAGCTTGAGCGACTAGTCGCTTTCTTAAAAGATTTCAAAAAATGTTTTGCGCGATTCTGCGAAGACCTGTGTGGAATCGCTCTTGATATTGTGCAACATAGGATCACTCTCAGCCTCAAGACTCGACCCCTTTTGCTTTCAAACCTTGAACTTGGATTCAGAATGTTCAATGGTCAACCACAAAGGAGGCCTGCCAGGCCAGATTTGAAGCAGCCCACGAACTAGGGGTAATAAGGTCGTGTGACATCAAATGAGGCCCGTCAGGCTAGATTCCAAGCAGCCCTCGAACTAGGGGTAAGAAAGTCAGATCAAGAAGGTCAGGCGTCGTCAAAGGAAGCTTGCAAAGCTCGATTAGAAGTAGCTCTTAAACTAGGGGCAAAAATGTCAAATGTGCTCAGAGATTCAAAAGATGGGTCATTTTGCAAACCAATGAAGACTGGCAAAAAAGCCAAATCTCACAAGGGAGGAAAGAAGAAAGTTTTTGCTGAAGGACAACCGAGTTCCTATCCACAACACTAGGGGCAAATTCAGCCCCCATTGAATGGACTTCTACATCATTAGCGAACAGTAGCCATTCTCCTGGATTCAGATGGCTTTGAGATCTCAAACCGATCAACATGGACAAAGTTACACTTTTCTACCCTTGAGAGGCTTGCTGGGCCGAAAACCCAGAAGGGCGGCCCAGGAAAAACTTAGAACAAATGAAAAAGAAGAGAAAAGAAAAGAAAAAGAACAAAAATAGAAATGAAAAGAAAAGAAAAAAAAGAAAATAAGAAAAAAATGCAAAGAAAAGAGCAAAAGAAATGAAAAGAAAAGAAAAACAGAGCTCGCAAGGTTGAAAACCCAGAAAGGGCGGCATTGGCAAAAGTTAGAGCGTAAAAGGAGAGGTTATTACCCGAGTATACCTTAACCAGGAACTACGTCAGGCTTGATTCCCATCTTTGGGATACGTAGGCAACTTCATTCTGAAGTCCAACCATAAACACTTCCAAGTCGACTATCTCCATGTAATGGTTCTGATCATCTTTGTCTTCTCTGTATCCGAGAGTTTGGTTGTGATTGTCACTTTGAGGACTGACTACAGTGCGCTGTAGTGCCATTCAGACAAGGGGCAACTTTCCATCGCCGTGTAGTGCCCTTTAGACAAGGGGCAATTTCCATTGTTTTGGATCTGAGGTTGTGCATCTCAAGAGTAAATTCTATGTTGGTCAAGCAGTGGCCATTTGCAAAAATATTTTTTGAGAATTCTTAATGAAGTTGACTAATTCTCTCAAAAATTATTCTATTTTTCCAAAACTGGACCATTTCTTGGACCCAAAAAAAGGAAAATTTTCAGTGCTCATAACCTGACTCGCATGGTTTCAAATCAAAAAATTGAACAAGTGTGTTAATCCAACTCTCATATTGGTCAAAATTGTTTTCGTAGAAAGCCAAAACAAAAAATGGTCAAAATAATGAACTAGAGGCACAGTTGAGTCGGGTTTTCTTTCTTTTCCCCGTTGTCAACCAACTTGCCAGAAAAGGCACCTTGTTCGCCAGAAAAGGCACAACTAAAGCTAGCAGCAAAAGGGCTGAAAGCTCTAACATCCTCCAAGCCGCAAGATATCAAGCCAAGTCCGAAACATGAACTGAAAATGGAGTGAGATGTTTGATTCCCTCATCTGGATGATCACATTCGAACTGGCCAAGCGCATCGTCAATCGATGTCAAGAAGAAGGATCTAGTAGAATACTAGGGGCAAGAGCTCACAATTTCCTGTTTATCCATTAACCACCCAAGGGAGGGATAAAAAAATAAGAGAGATTGAAGAATAGAGAGATGTGCGGTGAAAGGAAAAAGTGAGCAAAGGGCTTTTTTTGAAAACAAGAGATTGAGTGCCAGAGTGATGTGAGAATCACAAATGGGAAAGGGTGGGAAATAATACCTGGAGAAACGGGCTCCCTGTGCACATTTGAGTCTTGTGTTTTGTTGTGTTTTTGTTTGTCTCGATTCTTGTTTTGAGTCGTTTTAAGTGTCAATAGATGTATTTAGGTTGTTTTACCTTTGTTTTCCATTATTGAGTCGCTTTTGCTGTGGTCAGTCATAGGCTCAATACTCGGTTAAGAACTCGTTTCTCAATTTCAAATTCAAAAATAAAATCATTTTGTGCTCGGAGTGCTGTGTCGTTCTCCATATTTGTGTAAAATAGGATTTGTTCTTTCATAAAACCGCAGGGTTCAACCCAGGTCATGTGAAAACAGTGAAACCAGAACCTATCTGAAGCTATATGGGTTCCAGACTACAAAGCAAAAGAAAAGAGGGAAAATGTCAGGCATCTGAGTTTGTTTCAACTTCAGTAAGTTCCCTCATTGCATTTCATATGTACCTCTTCAAGTCTTGTCAATGCTCCGAAGTATGAGTGTGCCTCTACCTCAAGCTTAAGATCAAGTTTGTTTCAAGCTAGAATAGCGATCAGAAGTGCTCTTCCTGAGTACCATTTCCTGCCAAAGGCATCTTCCTTGTGTTTGCAATGAGTTCCTAGGAGACCAACTGCGACGGTAGAAACTAGAGTTTGAATGGCTGATGCCTAGAACGTAAAGGTTCGGGATTTCTGAGACTAAAGTCTGGTTTAAATACCCAAGGGTGTATCCCCGGCTTGAAATCTGTATGGAAGCCCCATAGGTTGAGATAGCGTGTATGCACCTCAATTTTGGATGCTGAACTAACTTAGTCTGTCACCCCGTTGGAGAATAGGGAAAATTGTGAACATGGTCAGAAAGAAAAATGGCATCCAAAGTGTTCTACGTAAAGAATCCTTGTCAGCATTTCAGAACCGTTATACTGTGAGTTGAAGGTAAGAGTTTGAAGAACACAAGGGGAGATCCCCGTCAAAGTAGAGCGGTTCATCGCCACTCACCCCATGAGGTGCTTTCTAAAGCGCCTCTATGTTTGTTTATTGCATTCCTTAAACATCATGCATTGTATTGCATTGTACCTATCAAGTTTCTTTCTCATGCATGCACGATATTGTATGTACGGTTCATTTAGGGGAATTCTGGGTAAAACCATTCCTCTCATTCATCTCGTTGGTTAGAGACATCCGGGTACGCCCGGTGTTTACACTAACACCTTGTTAGAAGCATTGGGATGCACTCCGATGTTTACACAACTCTTAAGTGCCTGCACTGTTTACCTCCCTCTCTCGCGTGTGATATGCTGAGAGGTGTTTACTTTTCCTCTCTCGCGTGTGATATGTTGAGAGGTGTTTACCTTCCCTCTCTCGCGTGTGATATGCTGAGAGGTGTTGCCTTCCCTCTCTCACGTGTGATACGCTGAGAGGTGTTTACCTTCCTTCTCTTGCGTGTGATACACTAAGAAGTGGTGCTTTTCCCTCTCTTGCGTGTGATACGTTGAGAGGTGTTGTCTTCTTTCCCTCTCTTGCGTGGGATACGCTGAGAGATGTTGCCTTTCCCTCTCTCGCGTGTGATACGCTAAGAGGTGTTTACCTTCATTTTCTTGCGTGTGACACGTTGAGAAGTGGTGCTTTTCTCTCTCCCGCGTGTGATATGCTGAGAGGTGTTGCCTTTCCCTCTCTCATGTGTGATATGCTGAGTGGTGTTTACCTTCACTCTCTCGTGTGTGATACGCTGAGAGGTGTTTACCTTCCTTCTCTTGCGTGTGATACGTTGAGAAGTGGTGCTTTTCCCTCTCTCGCTTGTGATACGCTGAGAGGTGTTGCCTTTTCCTCTCTCGCGTGTGATACGTTGAGAGGTGTTGTCTTCTTTCCCTCTCTTGCGTGTGATACGTTGAGAGATGCTTTGTTTGAGACTTCCAGTATTCTCGGTAGTCGCTTTTAGCCTTCTCCGCGTGAGATGCAGTGAGAATTGTATAATTTTCTTGCATCCTTTCTATTGGAATGTGTGAGACTGTTGTATCTTATTCACTTGCTTAAAATGTTGTATTTTTCATGCCTAGTACTTGCATTCAAATGCTTCGTTACAGCCCTCTTTTCATAATCATAAGTTATGTTCTGCATTGTGCATGTCCTTTGCATTTTGCCCCTGCCTGCGGGAGCATCTGCATTGTTACCTTGCTTGTTTGTCTAAGTTTTCGGCCTTGTCAAAAATGGGTCATCTATAGGCTTTGACATTCACTCCCGTCATTTCATGACTTCCGAGTTCTGTTAAAGAGGGGCAACTGTAGACACCCCATTTTTGACCAACCTTAAGACTCAGACATCATCGTTTGTGCACGCGATGAACGCGTATGTTTGTTCTCGTTTCGAGCTTCTGGGTCTTTCGGTTGAGCGCTTTGTCTTGGGACCTCTTAACTCTCTTTTTCTTGGTTTGTTTTTGGACCATGCCTTGGTGCCTTTGCCTGGAGGGAGAGAGAGTCCTGTAGGCCACTTTTTGTAACTGTAGGCTACTTTTCTCTCTTGTAGGCCACTTGTGGTGGCCGGTAGGCTAGTTTCGGGGACTTTCGGTTGAGCGCCTTGTCTCAGGGCCTCTTGGATCCCTTCCTTTTGGTTTTTTTTGTGCCATACCTTGTTAACCCTTGCCTAGAGGAAGGGGAGAGCCCGTCGGCCACTTTTGGTGGTTGTAGGCCACTTTCTCCTCTTATAGGCCACTTGAAGTAGCTTAAGGCCATTTTTCTGTTTTTATAGATATTTTTGGTGCCAGCTGTGCTAGCTGTTAGGCACAAAATGCATCCTCCATAGTATGGAGGGATTCAAACAAGCTCTAAGCTTGTCAAGCAAGCTTGTGCTTGCATTGTTTTATATAAGGGGAGCTCTCTCTCCCTTTCCATGGTTCAGAATTTGGAGAAGCAAATTTTCCCCTCTCTCTCTCTAGAATCCTTTCTCTCTTCCCTTTTTGTGCTTGAAAGTGAACTTTCTTCACATTTTTGCAAAGAGACTCTTAGCCAAACACCACCATCATTGAGCTGAGGTACTTGGAGGTCTTGTTTGGAGCCTAAAAGCTGGTTTTTGGCTCACTAGTGCTGCTGCTTTTGCTGTGCTTCAAGGGTAATTCTTTACCCTCTTTAAAGCTTTGTTTTAGTTGCTTACTTAGCCATCTTTGCATGCTTCTTTTGGCTTAGCTTTCAACTGTAAAAACTTCTATTTTTAAGTGTTAAAAATGGTTGTTTGAGGTCTCTTTGGTGTTGAGGGTGTTCTACCCTCTTATGTGCCTTATTTGCTTAAGCTTGGTGCCATCTTTTAAAGCTTTAGAGGCACCCTTTGTTTGGCCTTTCTACCACTGAAACTTAGAGGAATTTCAGTGGTAGAAACCATGTCTTAAGGTCTAAAGTAGGAGGGGGTGGCCTCCCCTCCTCGCTTCTTGGTTCTATGCCTTGTTGGCCTCATACTTGAGCATATTTTTCTAGCATGTGTTGGCTTGATTTCAGCCTATTTTGGTCTTATTTCAGTATGTTGTAGCTCTGTTTTTGCTCGATTGAGTCACCTTATGCATGCTTCATACACTTGTAGTGTAATCCTACTTGCTAGCCTAACATGCTTCATGATTTAGCCTATTATTCTAGCATGTTTTGGCTTCTCTCCAGCATGTTTTTGGTGTTATTTTAACATGCTTTAGCTCTGATTTTGGTTGGTGAGGTCACCTCTTGTTTGCTTTTTGTACTTGTAGTGCAATCTCACTCACTAGCCTAGCATGCTTAGTGTTTTGGCCCATCATTCTAGCTTGTTTTGGCTCCATTTCAGCATGCTTTTGGCCGTCATTTAGCATGCTTAAACTCTATTCCAAGTGGTCTTGGTCATGTATGGCTTGCCTTGTAGGGCCATAGTGTGATTGGTTTTGCTAGTCTTGTGTTTTGAGACCCCTAGCATGCCTTATTTGTGATATTTGTGTGATATAGCATCATTTGGCATGTAAATTCAGAGCATAAACTTTTGTTATACTCTCATGTTTATCACTCTTTCATTGTGTTTGAGAGTTGTGTTTAAATGCCTAGCTTGCAAGCCAATGCATGAGCATATCTTTCTTGCCATTTATGATGCGAGTCTAGCATGTTTTTGGTACTGTTTTGACCCGCCTTAGGTCTGTTTAGGGTTGGTTTAGTCCATTGAGCATTGTATTGCATAGTCCTAGTGTTGTGTACCTCACTAGCTTTAATGCTTGAGTCTTCTAGCATGTTATACTTGTGTTGTTTGCATGATATGTCATCATTTGGCATATGATTTCAGTGCTTGTACCTCTGTCATGCTCTCATATATGTCCCCTTTTCAATGTGTTTGAAAGTTAAGCTTTATGCCTTGCTTGCGAGGAAATGAATAAGCATGTATTTCTTCCCTTTTTGTGCCTAAGTTTTATTGAGTTTTGGCCACTGTTTTGGAGTATCTTAGGTTTGTTCATATGTGGTTTGACCATTTGAGATTGATAGTGCATGCCTCATGTATAATGTTCTTCACTTGACTTAGTGCTCTTGGTCCCTTAACATTGTCTTGCATGCATTGCTTACATGATAGAGCCTTGTGCATACCTCTCTAGCATTGATAGATAAGCATGTTGTTTGCATATGTGTTGCATTGCATGTGTTTGAATTGGACGTTAATCCAAACACGACGAATGAGGGACGTTTCATACTTGAAGTGATGAAACGCGCCTCATTTCTTAGTCGCCATCCCCCTTTATTGTGCATGATAGAGTGGATTGAGTCTTGTGTGTTACTTGTGCATTCATTAACTTGTACAAACTCGGCTTCTCGGCCATCGTGCATTGCAATGCTCAGTTGGTGGCCTGAGAGTCAAGTATCGCACTCCTTTGAGCTTAAGAAATGATAAGGAGGGTGGTTGTACACACATACCCTGCAAATGCCTTGCCTTGCCCCTTTTGTACTCTGTTTGCAGCAAAACTGGAGTATGCAGAAGCAACTAGCTGACCGGCCACCTTAAGTGGCCTACAGCCTCCTTAAGTGGCCGACAAGTGGCCTACAGCCTCCCCTGGTGGCCGACAGCCCACCAGATTGAAGATGGTTCAAAATGATTCTGGTTTTGGAGCAAAAGTAGCCTAGGAATAGTGTTTAGGAATCAAAGAGAATGCAAACAGAGGCAACCGGTGGCAAGACGACGGGATTTTGGGAGGAAGCCGACCGAGCATGCATGCATCCCTCGTCCTTAAGGCCTTTTAACTGCTTTACTTAGCTAGTCAATTCGTTGGGTTCTGTACTTAAATAGTTAATGCGCTTAGCTATTCATTTGTGTTTGTAATTAGTTAACTAGTTAGTTAATTAGTTTTGTTTTGTAATATTTAGTTTAATTAGCGTAGCTAGTTAGCTCTCTTTCATTCCGACCCTCCGTCGAGAGGGTACAATGTTGTAATAAGTGTGCGTGTGCGTGTGAATGTCTTCCAATCTCACGTCTTTCTCCATTTTATTTACCAACTTTCAATGGTTAGTTTTAGGGCATGTTTCAATTAGCATTCTTATGCTTTGCATGCGTGCATCGTTTATTTGTCTTGCATGCACCGGGCTCGGCGCATCATACAAGCTGCATTGTATTTCAATTCCTATTTGAATACATGTATCAAGTGTTGCATTCATATGCCATTCTAGATAGCCGAGCCTATTTTAGTTGCATTTTTGCATGTGTTGCATTAGGTATCTTAACATAGCTAGGATCATGCATGATTTCTAACTAGCTTCTGTTTTGGCTTGGAGTACATTGTAAGTGTTTACGCTTTAGCATCCTTGCATGCGTGTAACTGTTTCCATGACAGCATGCTTGCCATGAGGCTATTCGCTTATGTGTGTAACTGCATGAATGCCTGTGGGTGAAGGCTTGATTGCCTGAATTGGAACAACTCGATGATTGTGAGTTTTAAGCCCACTTGAAGTGGCAAAATCATGTTTTTCTAAGCCCACTTAAGGGTGGCAAATCCTCGCTTTAGCCTACTTGCGAGTAGCACTTTCAAACCGCTTTTAAAAACAAACATGAGTTGTTTTGTTCCAATTCGCGTGATTGAGTCTATACTTATGTGTTGTGCGCATCACATAGTAAAGTTAGCTAATAATCAAACAAGAACACGTGTTTATAAAAACAACATATCATGTTTAGTAGAGGCCGATCCTTTGATCGGGTGAGCAGGGGGTGCTCATTTCATGACCTTCCCCCCTCATACCAAAGTTCCCGAGCTGAGGCAACTCTGGTGATGACGGACATGTGGCCTTTGGCACGAGTCATGGTTTCCTAAATTTTCCCAAAACAAAATATTTAGGTGGCGACTCTGAAATCTAGCAAAGCAGTCCATGTTTGGCGCTTTTTGATTAAAATCGATTTTCCAAAATGATTTGCAGGATTTGGACTCTTTGGTGATTTATCAGTCTTACATTGCACTTTGTGAGATTAGATTCAGAATCGTGACAAGAGTCCAAACTATAGTAGCTAGAACCCAATTCGCGCCCTCGCGCGCGGACCACGTTCGGGCGGTCTACACTTGGATGTGGCTAAAACAGGGCTAAGGTATGATTTCCTCATCGCGCCAGGATTCCATTAGCACTTGAAAATTTTCAATTGTCGGGCATATCTCTTGTCCTCCGAAGCTAAAGGCGTGTGTAATCGGGTTCCAACATCTAGCCGTGGTATGTAAGAATGGAAAACAAAGCGGAGAACCACTCAGCGGGAATAGTGCATTTATGCCGAAACCTTGGAAATTCACATTTTCTGAGCCATCTAAAGTTGTAATCCAATTTGAGAGTTTTTCGATGAAAAACGACTCTATTTGTGAAGAATTTGTAGTTGAAATGAAGAAACTATGAGGTCCAACCTTTTGTAGAAGATAAGGTAGTGAGTGGAAGCCAGGTGTCAACAATTTGGAGGTCCTTTACATCAATGGCCAGCAAGGTTCATTGATGGCTGGCAAGAGGTTTTGATGGCCGCCAGGCCACCTCTCTTGGCCGACACATGGCCGGCAACCACCACTCATGGCCAGTAGTCTCCCTCTGACCTGCTGTCCTTATTTGTGTTGAACAGTGTTGGAAGCATGTGTTTTCTTCTGTTCTTTGTGTGTTTTAAGGTCTTATTCTCAGTTCTTTCAACTTTAACGAGTTTGTTATTTCAGTTGTTGTTGCGTGGTTTTGCTTATCGAGTTGTATGTTGTTTTGTTTACCGAGTTGTTGTATTGTTTATCGAGTTGTATATTGCTTTTATTTCAGTTGTTGGTCGGTTCATTACCTGATTAAGACTGTTGCAAGTATTATGTTTTTCATTATCAAATTCAATCTCATTTTCATGCAATGCGATGCTCATGATGCAAAATACAACACTTTTTTCAAATAAAAACTGGTTTTCATTCCGATCGTGGTTGTTTTTACAAAAAGTGCAGTACAAGTTTTTAAAGTAAGTAGAACTTCCTAAAGCTGTACAATGTGCTAAAACTATAAACAAAAAGAAACTAAGCAAAAATACAATAAATCAGCACTGGTCGCCTCAGGCCCGAGAAGCCCTCTTCGTTCTCTTCCTCAGAGGAGAGGACTCTGGGGTACTGTCTCCGTCGACACCGCTGTCTGAATCTGAACCAAGGTCAGAACCAGAGCCATCTCCACTCTCCACCTCGGAGCTTGCCTCGGTATCACCTCCGCTCTCGGAACCTGAGCCGCGTCATCATCTCCACTCTCAGATGACTCCGAATGCTGACTTGCTGTCTCCTCAAAGTTGCTCATCTTAGTATCATCATTATTTAGAATAGGCTCTGAAGGGCGGCTCTCAGCTCGGGCGCTCCTAGCTTTACCTCAGCCGCGTGTCGGAGCCTGTCTCTCTCTCCTCTCAGCTGTTGGAGGAGGTACCGTTGGTACAGGTGCTGCAGCTACCGCTGGTGCACCCGGGATGGGTGGGATCTGAAAAGGACAGTTGTCACATATCAATCTCAGTGTGTATCAGATGCAAGCATAGTATACAGAATGAGTATATACAGAAGTTAGATACAGTGTGTGAATACAATATGCGAGCGTGGCCTATTGATGCAGTATATCAGTGCAGTTTGGGAAGTTTTCAATTGAAATGTCAGTGTCAATGTGTCAGTGGAAATTTAATGTTGGAATGTAAAAATGAAGAAGTTACCTAAATACCGTAGAGGTTGAATAGCGTTTCTCTCTTTCGTACCATCCCCATCAGCGAGGCTATCAGCTCATGAGCCCTCCTCGCGTACTTTGCGGAGACCTATAAATGGAGTTTGAATGATCAGTATTTGCAAATGAATATATTGAAAATGAAATATGGAGTGCAAGTGCTAAAGCGTGTTTTATACTGGAGTCGAGCCTCGAAACCCAACAAGATCATGACCAGTCGCTGCGGGCTTGATCAGGACCTAGTAGGCTTCCCCGGTGTGTCGCTAGCAAGTCACCGTAGTAGGAAGCTTTGGCCAATCATCCCTCTGCCTCGCTCGGGAAGCCTTTCTGCCATGGGCTCTACTCGCCCGAGTCACTCTGCACCTCGCTCTCACAGTAGGAGCTCTCGCCTCCTCATCTCCACGAACACCCATCAGGGGCGGCATCAAGTGTGTCTGGATGAAAGTCGCATAGTTGCCCTCCACTTGGAAGAAATCGACATCAAGGCCCACCATGAACTGGATAGATAGGCTCTATATGGACCACATGGACTCTGGTGGAGCCATAGGGACAATCGGGTCAGCCACGCCCATAATCTGGTGCACGAAGCGCTCACCCAAGAACCAAGCCCGACAGACCGAGCCCTCAAGCAGAATGCAGTAGTGGGAGATGGCCTAGGCGCGGGCAAACTGGTCCCGGATCCTCCCTGGCATCAAAGCCCATGGTTGCCATGTGATCTGCAAACAGGAGTTGTACAAATTATTAGTTCATGTTAGTTGTGAAATAGAACAGTTTCAAAGCAAAAATGAAATGACAGTGTTTTGGATTACCTCATGGGTAGCTGCCGTGTTGAAGTACCGCCTGAAGAATGTAAAAGGCTTGTGGGTCCTATGGCAAAGTTGACCGTCATATATCCTTGAATAGAGGACTGTCAACGGAAGCTCCTCTACAAGCTCCAAGGCGAGAGTTGAAAAGTAGGTGTATACCCATAGCTCCAGGTAAAATGCAATGGTATGTGTATCAGTATAATATCTAGCGGATGTAGAAAATGAAAAACAAAAAGCATAATGTATCAGTACAGTATCAAACAGATGCAGTATGTGCAAAACAAAAAGCACAGTGTATGAACAATGTTTGAGCAGATACAGAAATGCAAAGTAGAAAGCTTGTGTTGAAATAGATTTAAGGCAGAAACTGTAAAGAAAATATAAAGTACAAAGAGGAAACTGAGATGTGTACCTCCCAGGCTCGCCAGTACCCTTCAATCAAGTCCCCTCGCAGATGAGAGATAGAGCTCATATATCCGTACAATGTGGTGAGGCTAGCTCTGGCCCAGTCATAGAAACGAACCCGAGAAAGGGTTACCAGGGCACTTAGTAAATACAGGCCAACAGTATTCCACCTGTTCGAGTACCAAAAATGAACATCAGGAAGCCCCTTGTGTACTGTTTAGTCTCCTCTATCATCTCGGGCTCAGTCCCTCTGAATCGCTCAGCGAACCAAGTGTACCTAACCATCCCTGTCTGGTATATGGGTGGGTGTGCCCCCTGCAGCTCGAATCAAGCCGTCTTTCACTTCTCTATATCTGTGTCGATAGGGATTGGATCGCCACCTACGTTTAACCCGGTGATCATGGCAAAGTCATAAGCAGTCATCGTCATCTCCCCTACAGTGGAAAAGTGGAAGGACTTGGTGGTATCCTACCATCTCTCCACTAGTTCTCCTAGAAGGGGACAGCTCGCGACGACTTGAGTCAAACTAGAGCAGAAGAGGCCGAATCCCGCCTCATCAATGATGTCTCGAACTCCAGCTGAGAGCTCGTCATACCAGCCTCTAGCAGTTGTAGCACCATAGTCTCTGAAGGCGTGAGACTCGCCCTGTGGTGGAAGACAAATGCATCAGATAAGGGTAGTGCATAAAATGCATCAGATAAGAGCAGCGCATGACATGTAATCAGATGAAGGCAGTGCATGGTCAGATATAAGGCAGTGTATGAAATGCAACCAAGTGAATCAGATGAAGGCAGTGCAGGAATTGCAAATAACTAAAGGCAAAAATACATGAAAACATGGTGCTTACCTCAACTGTAATGGCCGACAAGTGAGACTTCGGCTCCCTCGGCAAAAGGTCCTCCGGTGCACCGCGGGCGAACTCGGTAAAGCGTCTGATGCCTCCAGAAATGGGTAGTATGTGTGTCTGTGGGTGATATCTTGTTAGATCGAAAGGCCGTACCCTCAGTGGTAGCTGCTCTGCCTCAGGCTCGGGCTTGAACTCTGCCTCTAAGTTAGCCTCAAGGCCAGCTATTGGCTTCTCTACCTTCGACACAGGTAGAACTACTGGGGGAATCTCCGAAGGGGCCCCGTCATGATGGACCTCATCCGCCATCTGAAAATAGGTGCGAGAGGGGTGAAAAGTGAAGAAAAATGAAGAAAAAGGGTAAACTTGGAAAGGTCAAACCCTAGGAGAGGAAAATTGAGGAAAAAGTGAAAGCCAGGAAAAGTGCACAAAACTCAAGAGAAACTCGAGAGGAATGAGCCTAAAATGGTGGAAAGGAGGAAAGAAGTATCGAAGTCAAGTTTCAATCAATTCAAAGTGAAAAGAACAAAGAGGATTTAGCAAATCAAATTTGTGTGGGGCGTTAGAAAACGCGTAGAAAGTGAAAATCTAGAGAGAAGGGGTGTCTAGAGAGAGAGGGAGATGATTTTCGGACAAAGAGGTGTGAGGAAATGAGCCCTAGTGGCTCATATTTAAAGACCCAAACTGAAAAGTCCAATTTACCCCCGATCTGCCATCGATGGCCAGCAAGGCTCATTGATGGTCGACAAAGCTTATTGTTAGCCGGTACCTGGCCGACGACCCTCCCTCATGGCCGGCAGGTGGTCGACAGCTTTCTTTAGGTTCTTGATACTATTTTGTGTCCTTGGTTTTCAAGAATTAAAGGGATTGTTCACTATTTGGTTCATAATGTCTCTATGGAAGCTCAAAACTGTGTTTTCGATGCGCGATGCTCGTCACTTGTCAACATGAACAAGGTGTATCCTTTTAAATGCATTGTAATTCTTCCGAGAGGTGAATTGAAAGTTGTTATTGAGTTTGTTCTCGTCAAATCATGCTTTGATATCTTGCGTAGAACACACATTTCTTATTTGTTGTTGCATGGAACATGCACTTCACTTTATGGCATGGAATATGCATTTCACATATGTTGTTGTAAGATGTGCATCTCACAGGAATTGCCTACATGTCTTGCATTCGTTCTTGAATCATGCATGGAATATGCATTCGCTCTTGAATAAGCATTTGTCTTCATGCATGGAAGCTGCATCCGTTTTTGTTTTACGCATAGAATATGCTCTCGTCACCAATCATGCATAGGATTATGCTTTTGTTTCTCGCATAGAACATGCATTCCTATTGTATCGCACTTGTTAAGTCTGTTTCCTTCACATGCACGATATTGTATGTACGGTTCATTTAGAGGAGTTCCAGGTAAAATCATCCGTGTCCTTCAAATTGCATCTTTTTACTCCTCCTCCTCTAGCGTGAGACACGTTAGGATCCCTTTGGTTAAAAACATTCGGGGTACGTCCCAGTGTTCACACCACTCCTTCAGTTAAAAACATTCTGGTGTGTCCTGGTGTTCACACCACCCCTTCCTCCTCTCACGTGAGACGCGTTAGGATTGTTTCGATTACAACCATTTGGGTATGTCCCGATGTTCACACCACCTCTTCTCCTCTCGCGTGAGACGCGTTGGGATTGTTTGTATTGATTAAAAACATTCGAGTGCGCCCGGTGTTCGCACCATCCTTTCTCCTTTCACGTGCAATGCGTTAGAACCTCGGTTGAGACCTCGAGTGTGCCCATTGGCTACATTGCCCGTTGTCTTTCCTGCATGGTGCATAGTTAAGCTTGCTTAATTTTCTTACATCATTTCTGTATGAAATGTGGTTTGGGCTCGTGTTTCTTGCGTGTGGCGCGTAGTTTTCTTTTCATATTTGGAATTACTGTGCTTTGTTTCAGTTTGTTTAACTGTTGCATTTTCTTTGCATAACATTTACATTTAAAATGTTTCATTGTACAGCTTCATTGCATGATCATAAGTTATGTTATTTTGCCCCAGAACCACGTTGGTTTGATTCCTTGCAAAGGGATACGTAGGCAGCCTGCGGGCACAACCATTTTGTTTTCTATCTTGATTGTTTGTCCAAGTCTTATGGCCTTGTCAAAATGGGTCGTCTCTGGGCTTTGACATTCACTCACGTCATTTCGTGACTCTGAGTTCTGACAAAGAGGGGCAATTGTAGACACTCCATTTTTAACGGCCCTTTAAGACTTGGATGTCCTTGCAGGTACATTCGGTGATGAGTCTGATTGCTCGCCGAGCGCTTAAAGTCTTTAGCAGAATGCCACATCTTTGAGCCTTACAAACCCTGCATCCATTTTTTCTCATTTTTTGACCAGGCCTTGGTATTTCTTGCCTGCAATCTCTGGTGGCCTGCCAGCCATCTTTGGAGGCAGCTGGCTAGCACTTCTTGTTTGCTGGCCATTGATGTGCCTTGCTTGCCATCAATGATGCCTTGCAGGCCATCACTAATGGTTGGTCGGCCCCCAATGTTTTCTACAGATATTTTATATCAGCTGTGCCAGCTGTTTGCACAGATGCTTGCATCTGTCCACACGTGGAGGGCTAGATCTCTTTATATAGAATTCATGTTTTCTATAAATAGGGGGTCTCCTCCACCATTTTTCAGGGTTAGAAATTTTGGAACAAAAATTCTCTCTCTCTTTCTCTCTCTCTCTCTCTCTACATTTCTCTCTCTCTTGAAATTTTGTGCTTAGTTGCTTAGATACACTCTACTTTTGCATACACATCCTTAACCAAAATTGATTACTTTTGAGCTGAGGCCCCTTAAGGTCTTGTTGGAGTTCTTGAATGTGGTTTTGGCTTGCATTTGTGTCTAAAGTTATGCTTGGCTTTAAGAGGTATAACATTTGTCTATTAACTTATTTTAGCATACTTGTTTCTCTATCTTCTCCCACTGTTTTTGAGCCATTTTTGAGCTGTAAAAATCTCTGTTTTAATGGGCTAAAATTGGTATTTCAAGCCATTTAAGGTTAGGGGGGTGTCTCACCCTTATTTATTCCTTGCTTTTGAAGCTTTTGCATCTTTGTTTCCCACTTTCAAACCAACCTTTTTGGCCTTTTAACCACTGAATTTCAGAGTATTTTCAGTGGCGAAAAACATGTTTTCAAGTCCAAAATTTGAGGGGTTAGCCTTCCCTCCTTGTGTCTTGTTTGCTAGCCTAGTTAGCTCTATATGTTAGCATGATTTTCTAACTTTTTGTAGCTATATTCCAGCATGTTTTTGCCTTTGTTTTAGACTGCTTTAGCTCTGTTTTGGGCTATTTGGGTCAATGGAGTTTTGTTTTGCATGGTTGTAGTGTAAAGGTCCTCACAAGGATGGTGTTTTAGGCCATTAGACACCCCTTGTTTGAGTTAATTGCTTGTTTTAGTATTGTTTTGCACTTCATTCAACACCTAAAGCTCTACAACCTCCCTCATTTCTTCACTCTTTAATTTACTTAGAGGGTTGTTTCAAACTTGGGATTCTTTAAGCTTGAGATATTGAGGTCCATGCTTAATGGTTTAATCATTTTTTGAGGGTTCATTACCAACGACATGAAACTTCTCTCATGCCTTAAACCACCCCTTGATTGACACATCCTTCTCTTTAGAGAACTCTCACCAATGGACTTAATTGAATTAAGGAATGGTTGGTAAAGTTAAAATGAGCAATTGGAACTAAAGGTGAGCCAAGATAAAAATTTGGTTATGTTTTTGATGCGTTCAATCGGACGTTAATTGAACAAATAGAACTTGGACCATTTCAGACGATGTCATACTTGTTAGTGATGAAATGATCTGAGTCTCCAAGGTCAACTTCTTCCATTGATATTTCATGAAAGGGAGGAGGTTTGTGTCTCATTTTGCATTTATTGAACCTGTAGCTCTTGAGTCACTAGCTATCATGCAATGAAATTGCTTGAATTGGTGGTTTGTGGCTTAAGTTCACCTTTCCTTGGATTTGTTTATGAAAAAAAGAGGTGAATTGTGCAGACAATCCATGAGAATGCCTTTTTTTTTGCTCTATTTATCCTTTGTTGTAGTAGATGAAACAGTGCATTAGTGGCCGGTAGGCTACCATCCTCGGCCGGCAGAGCACCATAGATGGCCGGCAAGCCACTTCCATAGCCGATACCTAGCCGACAGTACTTACCAGTGGCCGGCTAGCCACTGATGTAAACCTTAGCAGAATGTTGATAAGATGGAGCAAAATGGTTCTGGAAGTGTTTAACTCTGCAAACAGAGGCTTTCGAGAGCGAAACATAGGTCTTTTTGGGTGGTATTCGAGTATCTGCATCTTTCATTTCCCAAGGCAGAGTAGTGACAGCGTAGTTAGAGGCTTTAATTCCTTATTTCGCTTACACTTGAGTTGTAACTTAATTAGTTAGCTTACTAGTTAATTCATTCAAGTGATGTAATAATTAGTTAATTAGTTTAGCGATTTATTTCATTTTGGTTTGTAATAATTAGCCTAATTAGCCTATTTAGCTTAGCCTTAATTAGTTGCTAGTTAGTTTTGCTTTTATTCATTCGGACTCTCCTTTGTGAGAACAAAATGTAATAATGTGTATGTCTTCCGACCCCACGCCTTTCTCCCCTTTTTTTTAATCACTTTTGATGGTTAGATTAGGGACATGTTTCAATTAGCATACTTTATGCTTGCATCCATTCATTTTGTTTTGCATGCACCGAGGCTCGGCGCATCATTCAAATCACATTGTCGTTTCAATACTTCGTTAAATACGTGCTTAAACCATATGTTATTTAAATTGAATCATATGCCATATTAGTACCTAAGCCTATTAATTGCATATTACATGCGTTGTATTAGGCATCTTGTATAGTTAGGAATCATGCATATTTTTCTAACTCATATCTTCTTTGTTTGGAGTACTAGGTGAGTTTTTAATGCTTTAGCATACTTGCATGAGTGTGAGTGATTTCCCTAACTAGCATGCTTGCCATGAGGCTAAATGCTTATTTGATAAACTGCTTGAGTGCTTGTGGATGAAGGCTTGTTGTTTGAATTGAAACGATTCAATGAATGTACATTTTAAGCCCACTACGTCGAGTGGCAAATTAGTTTTAAGCGCACTTTGTTAAGTGGCAAATCCACAAACCTTAAGCCCACTTGCGGTGGAAAATTCAAACCCTTTTCACAAAACAAACATGAAGTTGAATTGTTCCAAATTGAGCAAACTACTTTATACTTGTATGTGCACATCACATAGTAAAGCTAGTCTAATAACTTGAACAAGAGCACATAATGTACATAAAAAATCATATCATGATTAGTAAAGGCCGATCTTTGATCGGGCGAGCGGGGGTGCTCAATTCATGACCTTCCCCTCTCGTACCTAAGTTCCCGAGCTGAGGCAATTTTGGTGATGACGGACACGTGGCCTTTGGCACGAGTCATGGGTTTCCTAAATTTTCTCAAAATAAAATATTTAGGTGGCGACTCTGTATCTAGCAAAACAGTCCAATTTTGGCATTTTTGATTCAAAATCGATTTTCCAAAATAATTTGCCAGATTTAAACTCTTTGGTGATTATCAATTTCACATTGCACTTGTGAGATTAGATTTTGAACCGCGGGATTCCGAACTATGGGGTTTTCTTTCGAGCTTCCGAAAGGGGGTGCGAAAAAAGGCCGAGCTACGCAGCCGAGAAAAGCTTAAATAAGACACTTCTAGAAATTGATGCCGAGATAGCGGCGGAGAAAGAGACCACATTGCTAATCGAGGCTGACACAACGCCAACAGTCGAGGTTAAGCAACCTGAAACTAATGCTCGTGCCTTCAACACTTAGAATTTTTTGAACTTTTCTTTTTTTAGTTGTACCTTCATTTTGTTTGAACACTTTTAAGTTCGAATTTGGCCAATGAGCCTTCTTTTGTAATCAAACAAGTTGTCCTTTTGCCATGCCGAAGTGCATTTTTGCCGATGAACAAGTTCCATCTTCTGGATATAAGTCTTATATTTCCTTCTAAGTGTTGAATGGTTCTCGTCATGTATGTTTACTGCTTTCCTTCCATGCCTTGTATGCCTTCATACTTAGAATATTTCTGCATTTCTTCAAAGTATACCTTAACTGTATAATAACTCTAGGATATAATACCTTGGATATAAACCGTGACTGTTTGCCTCGGCCAACCATTAGCATACCTCGGCTAACACTTTAAAAATATCAAAATATTTTTACAAGTGTTATTCAGTATTGCTTTTTTACCTCCATATGCTATCTTCTATTAAGACTACACCCTTTCCAAGTTTTGACAACCTGGTTGGTCACCTTGGGTAATATATATCTCGGATACCTTATTCATAATTACCTCGGCTAACTCCAACTTGTAAATTTCTCCGAAATTTCAACAAGTTTTAAGCCTATTTTAACTTGTAATTTCTTTTGAAAATTTTAACAAGTCCCAAGCTCTTAAGTTTATCTATCATTCCTGTTCCCTGCCCCCTAATGTGAACCTAAGTTCCACTTAAGTTCACATTATCTATTTATAGTCTGTCCTTGAAGTCAGATTCAAACATAGACTAGTCGAGGTGTTTAACCTTGGTTTCTGTGTTAATCCGACGAAAGCACACTGAGCTCCACTCTGAGTTTAACCCTGTCGACATGGCAAACCTAGATTAGTTCAACTTTATTATATGCAAGTATAGTTCAACTTTGCCATATAATAAGTCTAAGTTTTCGTCATGCTTCAATCAGAAACATTGCCAACTTAGTTCAACTCTATTATATGCAAGTATAATTCAACTCTGCCATCTAATAAGTCTAAGTTATTTGCCATGCTTCATTCAGAAACATCACCAACTTAGTTTAACTTTATTATATACAGGTATAATTCAACTCTGCCATATAATAAGTCTAAGTTATTATAGACTCGACTTTTTCCGCGCCCCCTTTCGGTGAACTCAAATTGGTCCTACAGTTCGGACTCTTGTCACGGTTCTGAATCTAATCTCACAAAGTGCAATATGAGACTGATAAACACCAAAGAGTCCAATCCGGCAAATCATTTTGGAAAATTAGATTTTGAATCAAATAATGCCAAAATTGGACTGCTTTGCCAGATTATATAGCCGCCACCTAAATATTTTGTTTTTGGAAAATTTAGGAAACCCTGACTCGTGCCAAAGGCTACGTCTCCTTCATCACCAAAGTTGCCTCAGCTCGGGAACTTGGGTACGAGAGGGGAAGGTCTTAAAATGAGCACCCCCGCTCGCCCGATCAAAGGATCGGCCTCTACTAATCATGATATGTTGTTTTATAAACACATGTGTTCTTATTCCGATTATTAGCTAATTTTACTATGTGACGCACACAAAACAAGTATAGACTAAATCGCAAGAATTGGAACAAAACAACTCATGTTTGTTTTCGAAAATGGTTTGAACTTGTCACCCTCAAGTGGACTAAAATGCGGATTTGCCACCTCAAGTGGGCTTTAAAACATGATTTGCAACTTCGCAAAGTGGGCTTGAAACTCACATTTATCAAATTGTTCTAATTCAAGCAACAAAGCCTTCATCCACAGGCATTCATGCAGTTAATCACTTACGCAAATAGCCTTATGGCAAGCATGGGAAACATAGTATTTATGGCACTCATGCAATATGCTAAAGCGTAAAAGCTTACCGAGTACTCCAAGCCAAAACAAAAGCTAGTTAGAAATAATGCATGATCCTAACCATACAAAAATGCCTAATGCAACACATGCAATGATGCAATTAATAGGCTCAGCTACTAATACGGCATATGACACAATTTGATAACATGCTTTGAAACTCGTATTCAAATAAGTGTATTGAAATTGCGATGCAGTTTGTATGATGCACCGAGCCTCGGTGCATGCAAGACAAATGAATGATGCAAACATGCAAGCATAAGGTATGTTAATTGAAACTGTCCCTAAACTAACCATCGAAAGCGGTTAAATAAAAGGGAGAAAGACGTGGGGTTGGAAGACATGCACATACATGCACACACACTTATTACAATATTGCACCCTCTCGAAGGGGGGTCCGAATAAATAAGCTAAACTACACTAAGCTAAGCTAATTATTACAAAACAAAACTAATTAACTATTTTAGCTAATTATTACAAATCAAATTTAATAACTAGCTACGCTAAGCTAATTAAGATACAATACGAATTGAATAATTAGCTATGCTAACTAACTAGTAAAGCGATTTAAACATCCTCGAGGGACGAGGGATGCATGCATGTTCGGTTGCTTCACCCGAAAATGCCCTTGCCTTGCCATCGGATGCCTCTGTTTACATTCGTTTTGATCACTGAAAACTGTACCAACTTCCAGATTGCCTCTGCTCCATCACAGGAACACTTTTGCACGAAAATTCACTGGTGGCCGGTCGGCCACAAAAAGTGGCTGTCAGCCACCTTAACTGGCCAGTTGACCACTCCATTTTCTAGACTTTTGCTTTTGCTGCAACAGAGAGCAACAGAGGCAAAACAAAGCATTTTCAAGGAATGTGTGTACTGCTACACTCCTTATCATTTCTCAAGCTCAAAGGAGTGTAACTCTTGGTTCTCAAGCCATCAACCAAGCATTTTCAACGCATGATGGCTAGAAAACTAAGCTTGTACAAGCTTAATGAATGCACAAATAAGACTCGAAGGACCACCACCCTATCACGCATGATCAAGGGTGTCGGTGACCAAGAAAAGTGGCACGTTTCATCACTTTGAGTATGAAACGTCCCATTTTTCTTGTGTTTGGATTAATGTCTGATCCAAACACATGCAATGTAACACAACATTCTTATCTTGTTCATGCTTTACTTGTCATGTTTTATTTACACATTTTACATTATCGATTAGTCCTTTAACCGATTAAGTCCAAAGTGAGAGTCCTCTAATTGGAAAGAGGGCTTAAGCCACAAGTACCTTGAGCATGAAAGAGACCTCATGATGTTGGTTAGTAGAAACCCTCAAGAGAGGATTAAAACCATTACGCATGCGAGCCTCAATTCCACACTCAAGCCAACAAGGGGCTCAGGGCCACTTTCAAAACAAAGTAAAAAGTGAAGAATAGAGGGAGGTTGCAGACTTTTTAGTGCTGAAATGGCATGCAAAATGACACTAAAACATATAAACAACTCATGCACAACATGTTAAGAGCCTAAAGCATCAAACTAGTGAGGATCATAATACTATAAGCATGCAACACGAAGCTCAACTAACCAAACCAGCTCTGGACAGAGTTAAAACATGCCAAAACGGTGGCTAAAATATGCTGAGATAGAAGCATAAAAGGCTAGAAAAACATGCTCACATGTTAGCTTGCAAACACGACTCAAAACACAACTCTCAAAAGCAATGAAAGAGTGAAATAAGTAAGAGTATGACAGAGCTATATACACTAAAATCATATGTAAAATGATGCCATAACATGCAAGCCACTCAAACACTTCATGCTTAAAGCCTCAAAACAATGAGCTAATGAAGACCATTACACTATAGCCATGCAATATAAGCATTGAAGGACTTAACCAGCCCAAAAAGAGTTAAAGTAGACCAAAATATTAGCTAAAACAACCTTAAGTTAAGCTAACACAAGCTACAAAAATAGGCTAAACCATTAGGCATGCTAGACTAGTAAGCACAATTGCACTACAAGTACAAAAAGCAAGCAACAAATGCTCCAACCAACCCAAAACAGAGTTGAAACATGGAAAAATAGAGCCTAAAACATGCTTGAACTAAGCTAACACAAGCTACAAAATCAAGCTACCATGTAATGCTAACTAGGCATGCAAGAGGGACATAAGGAGGGAAGGCTAACCCTTCCATTTTTGGACTTCAAAACATACTTTTTACCACTGAAATAACTCTGAATTTCAGTGGTTTAAAGGCCCAAAAAGTTTGACTTTAATTTGCTAAAAGATGGCACAAAAGGTCACACAAACAAACAACAAGAAGGGTGGACAACCCCTTAGCACAAAATGACTTCAAACCAACATGATAAGGCCCAAAAATTAGAGTTTTTTTGTAGTTGAAAACGAGGCTCAAAACAGTGTAAAATGATGGCAAAGTAAGCAACTAAAACAAAGCTCACAAGGCAAGTCCTTTACCTCATGAAGCACAGCACAAAATCAGTCATAATTTTGAGCTTAAACCATCCTTAGGAGCTCAAACTAAGCCTCAAAGAACCTCAGCTCCAAGATGAAGATGTTTGGTTAAGGGTCTTAGTGCAAAAGTGTAGAGAATTCTCACTTTCAAGCACAAAATAAGAAGAGAGAGAGAGAATTCTAGAGAGAGAGGGAGAAATTTGCTCCAAATTGTCTAACCTCCCAAAATGGGGGAGAGACCCCCCCTTATATAGAAAAGCAAGCTAAAGGCTTGGCTTCATCCCTCCATACACGTGTATGGAGATGAGCATCAGCGAACAACAGCTGGCACAGCTGGTAATGAAATATATGAAAAAGGAGAAAAATGGCCGTCGACCATCATCAGTGGCCGACCGGCCATCAATGTAGCTGACCGGCCACCATTGGTGGCCAATAGGCACAAGCCATGGCCGGCAGGCTAGGGGGATGGCTGACAGGTTACCCTCTCCTCCAGAAGTGAAGCAACAAGCTCTTGGTCGATAACCAAGCACAAAACAAACAAGATTAGAGGCTCCAAGTCAAGGCGCTCAGCCGAGACCTTTAGGGACTCAAAACGAACACGAGTGAGCACAATTATTGGGTGTTCAAACGATGACGTCCAAGTCTTGAGGACGGTCAAAAATGGGGTGTCTACAGTTGCCCTTCTTTGATCGAACTCAGAAGGCATGAAAATGACGGGAGTGAATGTCAAAGTCCAGAGATGACCCATTTTTGACGAGGCCGAAGACTTAGACAAATAGACAATCAAAACAAAGAACGGTTGCACCCACAGGCTGCCTACGTATCCCTTTGCAAGGAATCAAACTAGCGTAGTTCTGGGGCAAGATGCAAATGATATGCACAATGCAACAACATAACTTATGATTATGCAATGAAGGCTATAATGAAACATCTACATGCAAATATTATGCAAAGAAACGCTACAACAAACTCGTACATAAGCAAGTAAACATGAACCAAACCACATTTCATGCAGAAAGAATGTAAGAAAATTATGCAGGCTTAACTACGCATCATGCAGGAAAGACAAAGAATAACACAACCGTTGGGGACACCCGAGGTGTCAAACAAAATCCTAACATACTGCACACGAAAGGAGAAAAGATAGTGTGAACCTAGGGACACATCCTAAGGTTCCGAGCCACAGAGAACAGTGATAACAAGTGAAACACATCCAAATATTATGCAACTGAAACAAAGAGTGGTATAGACATTGGAATCCATCCAGATACACTTAACCAAAACGTCCTAACGCGCCACGCACGAAAGGGAAAAGGGAGCAGGGCGAACACCGGAGGGTGGTATAAACATCAAAACGCGTTCCAATGTTTCTAACCAAAATAGAGAGGTATAACCATCAGGACACGGTCCAAACACTTCTAACCAAAGAAAGGTGGTATAAACATTGGGCACGCCTCCCAATGTTTCTAACCAACAAGAGAGGTAGAAGCGTCGGGCACACGGTCCAAACGCTTCTAACCAACAGGGCGGTATAAACATTGGGCACACGACCCCATGTTTCTAACCAAAACAAGGGAGGTATAAGCGTCAGGCACACGGTCCAAATGCTTCTAACCAAAGAAAGGTGGTATAAACGTCGGGCACACGACCCAATGTTTCTAACCAAAGCAGAGGTAGTGGTATAAACACCGGGCATACCCAAGTGTTTCTAACCAAAAGGGGACGCCAAGGGCAGAAATGATCTTACCTGGAGTTCCTCTGAATGAACCGTACATACAATATCATCTGGTTGCACCAGCTTTGAATGAACCGTACATACAATATCGTGCCTGCATAAGAAAGAGACTTAACAGATACAGCAAGATAAGAATGCATGTTCCATGCAAGATTAACAGCATATTCTATGCTAAATACCAAATGCATGTTCTATGGGAGTGTAAGAAGCGCATATTCTATGCAGGCGCGAGAAGTGCATAGTCTATGTAAAGGTGACAAATGCATGCTCCAAGCTTGATTAACAAATGCATACTCCATACAGGTAAGAAGTGCATATTCTATGCAACGAAAATCATTCATGCAACATCAAGATGCATATTTTATGCCATGCTAGCAATCTCATACTCTATACAACAAACATAAACATTTTCATGTGAATATGAGAGCATATACAATCCAATGAATGCGAGCATTTTCTATGTGAGATGAAAAGCATGTACAATGCCAGACATGAGCATTAAAAACATATACAATGCAAGACATGAGCATTAAAGTTCGAAACACGTGTTTAATGCCCAAGTAGAAGCACCCCCCATGCTAAAGTACAAGATGCATGCTCTATGCGAAAACACAAGATGTACGCTCTATGCGAATAAGAGACAACACAAGACCTCAAGTGAAAGGCATGTTCCATGCAATGACAAAGAGGCATGCACTTTGTGCAATGACAAAATGACTCGACCACAACCTCCAACCTACCTCTTGGAGGAGTCGCAAGAATTTAAAAGGATATACCTCATTCGTGTTGAGTACCACACACTAAAAATGCAGTTCGGAGCTTCTGCAGAGGCCACTTAAGCTTAAAAAATGTACTTCCCTTGCACTTTCTTGAGAGATCAAGGCACAAAACAACAGAACAACATCCAAGGAGAGCACCAGAGGCCTACCGGCCCCTCTAGAAAGTCACCGGCCACCCATCGGCCACAAAATGATGCCATCGGCCACAAATGGTGGCCATCTACCACCACTAGTGGCTGGTCGGCCACTGATGGCAGATTCGGGGTATTCTTGGCATTTCACCATGGGACTTTAAATATAGGGTTCCAAACCCTATTTCCATACTACCTCAAGCCCAAAAATCCTTCTCCTCTTGCTCTAGACCATTTTCTCCTTGCGATCCACACTTTATACGCATTTTCAAATATCCCACGAACATCTAATTCACAAAAACCTCTTTGCACACTCCGTTTTGAACTGATTAAAAAGGGATTTCGGTACTTCCTTCTTGGCTTCCATCACTCGAGGTTTGTTTTCCTCGAGTCACCCTTGAGTTCAGTGCCCTTTTTCGAGCTTTGACCTTTTCTTCCATTTTTCCTCTCTTAGAGTTGACTTTTGTTGACTTTTGGCATTTCCCGTCCATTTTCCAAATTTTCGACCATTCTCTCATCTTTCTTCGAGATAGTGGACGACATCCCACACGACGAAGCTCCTCCGGGGATGGAGATGGACCCAGAGTTTGAGCCATTACTGCTTAGTATTCGACCATTCGACCTGGCGATGTACCATCCCGAGGTACACGTGCTACCTCCCGATAGCATCCGCCAGTTCAGGAGGTTTGTGCGAGGTGCACCGGAGGACCTCCTGCTACGTGAGCCGAAGTCACATTTGTCCCATGGCGCCTCCAAGGTATACACTTTCTTTATTTTCCACAATCTAGGTTGCATTTCTTGTATAGCTCACACTGCCTTTCATTTGTTCATCCCAAACACATTCTTGCAATGTATTTCTTACATTGCCTTGCATCTGCTTGTCCTGAACATACCCTTGCACTGTATTTCTTACACTGCCTTGTATCTACTTGTCCTGCTTATAGGGGGATTCACATGCCATCCGAGGATATGGGGCCACCTCCGCAAGAGAGTGGTATATGGAGCTACTCGACGCAATCCGTTACATCGTTGATGAGGCCGGCTTCGGCGCATTTTGTATGGGGCTCTCATGTCTCATAGCGAGCTAGCCTCCACTGGGCGCTTTAGTAGAGAGGTGGTGGGATACCACCGATTCCTTTCACTTCTCTACGGCAGAGAAGATGGCGATGACTCCCTTTGACTTCTCTATGCTCACCGACATAGCGGTAGGGGGTCATTCGATTCCTTACGACACAGACATGGGCGAGTGGGAGGCCACTAAGATCGATCTGCTGGGGATTTGCGCACCCATCTCCCGGTCAGGGATGGTGCGATATATATGGTTCATTGACCATTTCAAAAGGACGGCGCCGACGAGCCGCAAGGAGACCGAGTACTACGCTCGGGGTTTCCTCATATTTCTATTTGGCACTACTTTGTTTGCTGACTGGGCGAACACCATTGGGCTCTACCTCATGAGCGCCCTGGTGGACCTGTCTTGCGTCCGATTCTAGGACCGGGACGGCGCAGGCGTAGCCACACTATACGGGTACATGACCTCCACCTCTCGTCGAAGTGGGCATTTGCTAGGAGGCTATTGGAGGGCCTGGGAGGTACATCCTACCTTTCTGCTTTACATTTCTGCTTCGTATTTCCTGTATACTACACACACCATACACTGCACTGCACACAATCTTCTTTCTACTTTACATTATCTGTACACTGCACACACTGTACGCTTTCTGTATTACATTATCTATACACTGCACACACTGTTTGCTTTCTGCATTACATTATCTGTTCACTGCACACACTGTCTGTATTCTGCTTTGCATTATCTGTACACTGCACACACTGTCCGCTTTCTGCTTTGCATTCATTTGTGGTATTCTTACTGTTGTCCTTCTGTCTTTTGTAGCTATGGGTGTACGCCTATTTTCAGAGGCTTGCCCCTGAGCCAGAGGTGGAGATGCCTCATATTGTACCATACTCACACAGGTATGACGGGAGATTCCAACAAAGGCCCCGGGAGTCATTCTCATTTTTCTGTCGATTCTTCAACACCGTGACCGCAGTAGAGGTACCTCAAACCTTACAGTTATTTTAGCTTTACTTCGTATTGCATCTCTACTGGCAGCTAAAAATCTGTATATTCACTATTTACAGATCATCTGGCAGCTGTGGGCAGTGATGCCTGACGGGGTCAGAGACCAGTTCACCGGCGCTCGGGAGGCTTCCCGATTTCGGATCTTGTTTGAGGGCCCAGTTTATCGGCATGGTTTTTAGGAGAGTGATTCCTGCGTCAAAGCCTCGGCTTGCCCGAGCTAGTAGTTCTGATGTCGCCTTTCATATATATGAGGATCACAGAGAGATACACCATGCAGGAGATGATCGATTTCACCAGAGGTTGGGACGCTGACTTCTTCAGACTTGAGGGCGATTACACTGCCTTCATCTAGGCATACCTTATGCTGTCCTTGACTGGCATTTGCGGGGGTGAGGGAGCCAAAGCTCCAGCCATGGGAGGGAGAGCCGGGGGATCCAGGGCGACTCAGGCCCTTGACAGGAGAGGCTCCCAGACGAGGCGGAGGGCGGGATGGCCAGAGCTGCCCACTACACTGACTTGCTAGCGACCCACGACGGAGACTTACCAGATTCCCATCGAGCCTGCACCAGCTGGTCACAAGCTTGTCGGAGTTCGAGGCCCAACCCCGGTATGTACCATACTTTACATTTTGTACATTCAATTCATTTCAGTTATGCTTTATAGACCGCTGATCATCTCAACACATTTACAGGCATCTATAGAGTACATCGGGTAGGCTCTCGAGCTAGCGGCTTCTCTGATGGGGATGGTTTAGACGAGCATGAACCTGGTGAGTCTCTACAGGATCCTGGTAAGTTTCCTTCAGTTTGCACTTCATGCCATGAAATTCTCTACTGATGCATTAGCATTTTAACTGTAACGTGCTCCAAACTACACTGATCTGATTCATTGCATCAAAACACTGCATAGATACTCTGCTCCCATACATGACATACATGCACTGTATCCATATACCGCATCTGATATATTACATCTGATATACACCACAACTAATGTATTCTGACAAAATGCCCTTTTCAAATCCCTTTTTCAGGTGCCAGCCCCACCGGAAACCCCAGTGGGAGCCGCAGCAGGACCTTTAGTGCCTCTGCCGGCAACAGGGAGAGAGCATTTTAGCATATTGCATGAGTGCCATAAATGCCATGATAGCATGCTTGCCATGAGGCTATGTGCTTAAATGCTAAACTGCATGAATACCTGTGGATGAAGGCTTGATTGTTTGAATTGGAACAATTCGACGAATGAATGTTTTAAGCCCACTTTGCGAAGTGGAAAATCATGTTTTAAGCCCATCATGTTTGATGGCAAATCCACGTTTTAGCCCACTTGAGGGTGGCAACTTCAAACCATTTTTGAAAGCAAACATGAGTTGAATTCATTTCAATTCTCGTGATTTAGTCTATACTTGTTTGCGTGCGCGTCACGTAGTAAAGTTAGCTAAATAACCGGAATAAGAACACATGTGTTTATAAAACAACATATTATGATAGTAGAGGCCGATCTTTGATCAGGCGAGCGGGGGTGCTCATTTCAGGACCTTCCCCTCTCGTACCCAAGTTCCTGAGCCGAGGTAACTTTGGTAATGACAGACACGTGGCCTTTGGCACGAGTTAGGGTTTCCTAAATTTCTCAAAAATAAAATATTTAGGTGGCGACTCTGCAATTTGGCAAAGCAGTAAAGTTTTGGCATTATTTGATTCAAAATTGATTTTCTAAAAAGATTTGCTGGATTGGACTCTTTGGTGTTTATCAGTCTCACATTGCACTTTGTGAGATTAGATTCAGAACCGTGACGGGAGTCTAAATTGTAGGACCAATTTAAGCTCTCCGAAAGGGGGCGCGAAGAAAGTCAAGCTACACTAGGTTGCCCCTTTGGGTTTTCAGCCTAGCGAGCCTCTCAAGAGTAGTATTTCTTTAACTTGTCTATGTTGACTGGTTGGGAGAATTCAAGGCCATCTAAGTCCCTAAGGATGACAGCTCCACCCGACCAAATAGATTTGATGATATAAGGACCAGTCCAATTAGTTCTGAACTTGCCCCGAGGGTCATGGATGGGAGCTCGGTTGTCTTTGAGCACCAAATCCCCTTCTTTCATATTCTTGGACTTAACTTTCTTGTTGAAAGCCGTGGCAATCCTACGTTGATAACCGTGGACATGGTACAATGCTTTCAACCTCCTCTCATCAAACAGCATAAGTTCCCCAAACCTACTTTGCTGCCAATCCGCTTCTGCTATTTGGCACTCAGCCATAACCCACAGTGACGAAACTTCAACTTTAATCAGCAGAACATCCTCCATCCCAAAACCAGAGAATACGGAGTTGCCCCAGAAGATGTCTGAATTGATGTCTGATAGCCCCAAAGAGCAAATGGCAGCTTGTCTGGCCAATCTCTGTAGGTTTCCACCATTTTCTGTAGAATGTGCTTGATGTTCTTGTTGGCGGCCTCAATGGCTCCGTTGGTTTGCAGCCGATATGCGGATGACTTATGAAAAGCCATGTTATATTTCTCCAACAAGTCGATCACTTCTTTCTTAAAGTGGGAACAATTGTCTGAGATGATCTCATTCGGGACCCCATAACGATAGATGATATTATTCCTGATGAACTTGGCTACGTGCGACACTTTTAGCACTGCGTAGGATTGGGCCTCGACCCACTTTGTAAAGTAGTCTATTGCCACCAAGATGTACTGATGCCCGTTTGACTCCTTCCGAGTAACTGCCCCAATACATCAATTCCCCAGACAGAAAACGGCCATGGTGAAGTCATGTTGTACAGCTTCGGCGGCGGGATATTCATGCGATTTGCATGGATTTGGCATTTGTGGCATCGTCGAACAAAACCAATACAATCCTCTTCCATGGTTGACTAACAGTAACCCTGTCTGAGAATCTTCCGAGTTAGCATCACTCCGCTCATGTGTGATCTGTACTCTCCTCCATGGATGGCCTCCATTAGGCGATTCTGCTCTTCTGCGTCAACACACAACTTGTGCATTCCTAGATGGCCTCGTTTGTACAATTTACCCCCGCAAATGATAAACTGAGCAGCCATTCGCCGTACTACCCTTTTGTCTTTCACATTTGTCCCTAGTGGATAAACCTCATTTTTCAAGAAGTTCCAGATGTTATGATACTAGGGGTTCTGATCTTATACTTCATCTATCGCGGCGATTAACTCATAAGCCGGCCCATACCTCTGTTCAATAATGATTAGACGCATCTAGACTCCCAAGGGAATGTCTATCATGGAAGATAGAGTTGATAAAGCATCAGCGAACCTGTTGCTCTCTCTTAACAGATGCGTGAAGGTTAGCTTCTCAAACCTAGGAATCAGAACGTCCAGGGTTTGGTGATAGATTTTCATCCTTTCTTCTTTAACCTTCCAGTCTCCTTTCGTTTGAGACACAACCAGGTTCGAGCCCCCAATAACATCCAACCGTTTTGCCCCTAGTTCTAAGGCGGCTTCTAAGCTAGTAATACATGCCTCGTATTCTGCTTCGTTGTTTGATACCTTGAATCGGAGTTTAAAGGCTAAAGGTATGTGGGAATTGTTGGGTGCTATCAGCAACACCCTTATCCCATACCCGTACTAATTAGATGCTCTATCAAAGTACATAGTCCAAATCTCTTCCTCAACCTGCAAAATGGCCTCATCTGGGAACAGATACTCTATTGCTTCGTCTCCCTACACCGGGTGATCTGCTAGGAACTCCGCTACCGCTTTCTCTTTTACAGACTTGTGAGTCATGTACTTCAAATCAAATTCGGAGAGAAAAAGCAACCAACGGGCTAGCCTACCCATAAGTGCTAGTTTCTCGAAGAGATATTTGATGGATCCAATCTTGAAACTAGAATTACGAAGTGAGCTAATAGGTAGTGCCTCAACTTCCTGGTAACCCATACCAAGGCTAGACAAGCCTTCTTCAGCGGAGTGTAACGGGTCTCATATTCCAATATCTTCTTGCTCAGGTAATAGATGGCCTTCTCCACTCTATCCTCAGATTCCTGCACAAGCATGCAACCCATTGTCGTGTCGGTTACTTACAGATGCAAAATCAACGGCTTCCTCGGCTCTGACGGTGACAACACGGGTGGATTCTGTAGATACTGCTTAATCTGCCCAAAAGCTACCTGGCATCGGTCATCCCATTGGAATTTCTTTCCTTTCCTTTCTTCAGGAGACCAAATAGTGGTTCACAAGTCAAGGTTAATTTTGCAATAAACCATCTTATAAATTGCACTTTACCCAGAAAGCCTCGCACATACTTTTCAGTCCTTGGTGGTGGCATTTCTAAGATGGCCTTAATCTTGGAAGGATCGACTTTGATACCCCTTTGTGTAATCAAGAACCCCAGCATTTTCCCTGCTGTGACACCAAAAGTGTATTTCTGTGGATTCAACCTTAACCGACACTCTCTGATCCGTTGGAAAATTTTCTTTAAGGCAGTGTATTGGCCCTCTCTTTCCTTGGACTTGACAATCATGTCATCTACGTACACCTCAACCTCTTTGTGGATCATATCATGTAGAATCGTAGTCGCAGCCCGTTGATAAGTAGCCCCAGCATTTTAAGCCCAAACGGCATCACCCTATAGCAGTAGGTTCCCCACGGTGTGGTGAAGGCAGTCTTATCTCTGTCCTCGGGTGCTATTAAGATCTGGTTATACCTGAAAAACCCATCCACAAAGGAAAGTAGCGCATGCCCTGCGGTGAAGTCCACCAATTCGTCGATATGCGGCAAAGCAAAGTCATCCTTCGGACTAGCTTTGTTCAGATCTCTGAAATCCACACATACCTGAATTCTGCCATCTTTCTTCAGCACCAGAACAATGTTGGCCAACCAAGTAGAATATTCAGATAATAGCAAGAAACCTGCATCTATCTGCTTGGTGACCTCTTCCTTGATTTTCAGAGCCCAATCCGGGAGTATTCTCCGAAGCTTTTACTTGACGGGTCGGGCCTCAGGGTCAAGAGGGATTCGGTGCTGTACAATCTCAGGATTGATTCCAGGCATGTCTTCGTAGGACCACGCGAAAACATCTTTGAAATCTTTTAATAAAGTGACTAAGCGCTTGCGTTCCTCCGAAGACAACGTGGACCCGATCTGGACCAGACGCGGATCCTTTTCAATGCCCACATTAATTGAAGTGATTTTATCAACCATTTACAAACCTCTCCTCCTCTCGATCAATTAAATGTTTCAAAATCGGAGGAATTTCTTCCTCGTCATTTTTATCAAAGTTTTGAAAGTCCTGATTAATGCAATACGCAAGCGACATAGAAAAGTACTCAAAAATAGTAGTGGTACCATTCTCATTCATAACTTCCAGTTCGTCCAATTCCTCGGTTACAACTGACTTAAAAGAAAAGAAAAAAGATGACTTGGACAAAACAACGACATCCGGGTTATCAACCCTAGGAATACAGGACTCTTACTCAAAATAACTAGAATCTAATTCTGACTCCACAGACTCTGTGGAATCAAATTTTGGTGCACTACCTGATTCAGAACTAATGGACAAAAAGCCCTCCTCGAACTGCCAAACGAGGTAGGGTGCAATAGATGCATCCAGAATACCAGAAGAAGGGCCTATAGCTGATTGATCTCCAATCATGGAAACAGAGAAGTCATCCCCCAGGCTCTCTGGTGTGATCTGAGGATCTGAAAGGAGACAAGCCAGCGCTGCTCTTATCTCGAGTTCTGTGCCATCGGACTCATCCTCTATGCCCTGTTCAACCTCGGCTGGTAGGTCAGTCTACTCTTCTACAACTTCATCCCCTTGCAACTGTAGGTCAAAAAAGATCTCGAAGCCGGGCAAATGCCGCTTTTTTGAATTCACCCATGGCTCAAGAAAGCCACAGAATAGAAATCTTCCCTCTCCCCGACAAAGCGGCCGTTCAGGGTTCCTTGAATAGGTCTATAAACCAACTCATAGTGCTTCCCAGCTTGTTTAGCCTTGGCCTTTCCTACCATTTCCTTTCCATTTCTTACCTAATCCTCTTTGGTAGGTGTGTAACCTAAACCAAAGGTATAAGGGTTGTGTGGCACTTCGGCCAATATAGTGACGCCCTTCTAGTCGTTCCTTCCCAATCGCATTCCGGGTACATGTTGCAGCTTATTCATGAGGTAGACGGATTGCGCACTAACATACAATCCCTTATCAACAACCAGAATATCTTGCACTACCCAGGCCTTAGCCAAGGTGAACCCAGACAAAAAGACATCCTCCTCGCTGTGTACAATTTCTAGTACCGGTGTAGTGACTTCCGATGGAGGATGTATTGAAGAACTTCCAAAAACAATAGCTACCCCCTTACCATGGGGTACTTCAGTATCTAATGGAGAGTGGAAGAAACAGCTTTCACTTGGTGCAGCCACGACCGTCCAAGGAGTAAATTAAAGGTGGCCGAAACATCCAAGATGTGGAATTCAATGTTCTATTGCGCCGGGCCAGCCCGGGTTCTAATCTGAACTGTCCTCATCACTTCTTGACTTGTATTGTCATAAGCCCAAATCACCTAGGTTGTTGGCACAAAGTCTGTGGGTTTCAAACCAATAGCATAGGCCGTGCGCGATGGGCACACGTTGATCGCAGACCTGGTATCAACCAAGACAAATGGTATCCACTTCTCTTTGCACTCAACAGAGATGTATAGTGGTTTGTTGTGCTCAGAGCCCTCAGGTGGCAATTCTTTATCTGTAAAGGTTAAAGTCGGTGAGACACCTCCCGGGAAAACCAGTCCCACCAATTGTTCAGGAGTTATGTCGATGGAAAGTTTAGCCTTATCCATTGCAGACAAGACAGCTTGTCTGTGCACCCGTGACGCCATGAGCAATCTCCAAATGGATATATCCGCCTGAATCTTCTTCAGCTGCTTCAGTACAGCCTCTTCTTCTAGTAATTTCTTTTTTTGTTTCTCTCCCTTCTTATCCTTCCCAGATGCTTCTGGTTGGTCCAAGTGTGGGGCTTGAAGTACCGCTCACTCCGAGTCATGTGATCAACTTCCTCGGCATACCATGTATCATCTAGCAAATTTTGTCCCCAATCCTCATCCGTGTGGGCGAGATGCAAATCTAGTCCCTGGTTCAGTCCATCCTCCCAGACTACGTTAACCTCCATTCTCCTTGGTAATTCCACCTTTGACTTGGGCTGATTGGCTAGTGCAATATAGCGGCAAGGGTTGTATTCCTCCTCTGCTAAGTCCTCAGATCCCTTAGGTACTGAACCAACATTTTCATTCTTTACCAAGGTCACCCTAACTTTGTCTTCTACAGTCACCACCACTGGCTTGGGTTGGGATACAGACGCGCTCATCATTCACAAGCCTGTGCTTTTGGGAATGAACAATGCTAGTTTAAGTAGGTGGGAGGGGGTAATGTATATGCTGGGGTCGTATGGAACGACCATTGTTTGGATAAGGTTTATTTACCTGGGTGGAGAAGGGGGTTGGTTATGTGGTGGGAGAGAATTTATAGTGACATTAGGCTTCTCAGGAGGCGCTATCACTTTGTTGTCAATAAGATCCTAAATCTCATGATGGAGTCTAAAGCATAGGTCGGTATCATAACCATGCTGCTGGTGGAAGGTGCAGTACTTGGTCGGGTTATGTGTAGAAGGAAGGGGATTAGGCAATGGGCATGGCTCCAAGGGTTTCAGATACCCCTTTCTGATCAGGACCCTCAAGGCCGTCGATAGAGACATGTAGAGTGGGGTGAAAACCCTCTAGCCCCGGGGTGGGTAGTTTGCACGTTATGGGGTAGTTTTGAATGTGCCGGTAAAAGGGGTGGTTGTTTTTGGTGTGGTGGTGACCATATCAACATCAGAAGTCCTTGCAGCTGCATTACTACTCGTAGCCACATTTGAACTGCGTGTAAAAGCCCTTTTAGGCTGCTCCCTTTCATGGTCAATCAGACTGTGTTTCATCGCATCCTCTATCTGTACCCCTATCTCATGAAGGTCAACAAATGTAGGTAAGGGTAGGACTATCATCTTTTGTAGCAACTTCGGTTGCAGATTACGAATGACCATTCTTATCTGGTCCTTTTTAGCTGGTCGGGTCGTCATCATGGAGGCCTTATCCTTCCACCGAGTAACCAAATCAGAGAAGCCCTCATTCGACTCTTGTCGAGTAGCCTCGAGATCACGCGTTGTGACCTCGATTTGAGTGTTATAAGAATATTGGGTGACAAAGGCCTCAGCCATCTCTTCCCAGCTCCTCTTCACAGAATCTTCTAGTTTAGCATACCAAATAGTCGTGATACCCGATAGGGTCCGTCCAAAGAGGGGTAACTTCTGCAGTCTAGATAGGGCCATTGGCCGCAGAATATCTGAAAATAGCCGCAAGTGGACCATGGGGTCACCAGAACCATCGAAGCGGTCTATGTGAGGCATTTTAAATCTATCTGGCAATGTCACCGCCGAATCTATATAGTTGTCCTCTATGTCCGGATCGAGTTGACACCCTGAGCCCTCTTAAAAAGCTTCTTAAGCTTGCTCACTTTCAGAGCGGTAGGGTCGACCTTGAACTCAAAAGGGGACTTCGTTGGGTAGGCCAGTGCTTTGGAAGTCTGGGGTGGAATCAGATCCACTGGGATGTCCGCATTTTCTTGGACATTGACTGTGGGAGCAGGAGCCTTAGGTACTGGAATATCTACAGGAGATGGGTGGGATGCGAAAGCTGTTGCCTGCGGCAGTTGTTGTTGTTGTTGCTGTTGAAGCCTAGCAATCAGTTCAGCCTGCTGGGCTGCAACCTCTGTTTGGCAAGAGATAACTTCCGCTTGGCGAGCAGCGTCCCACTGTATGGCCTCGATGGTCTGTTGAAGTTGGCGCATCATATCCTCCATACTGTCTACGGGGTGCTGATCTATTAGAACCGGTGTATACTCTCTTTCTGAGTTGGAAGCAGAAAACTGGGCCCATCTATGCACAGGTGACGTAGATAGTGATCGCTGAATTGGCGACTGCTAAACCGGTGATCTATACCTGGCTGTCCTCCGTCACGTAATCGAGGGTAGCGAAGCAAACATTGGTTGTCCTCCAATAAGATACTCAGATCGGTAAATCCTCCTGACTTTGGTCCAGAGTGCTCGGGGGGAAACTGCCTCGTCGGAAGCAATTGTGAAATACTACCTTGCAAAAAGAAAATAAAGCAAAAAACAAAAGAAACAACAATTAGCAAACGCACAGCATCTCGGCTTAGACAAGGACAACACATAGCTGAAATCCTAAACTGGACAATCTGTACTCAAACAATGATTTTTGCCCCAAATTTTTGCCTCAAAATCGATACCCTCAAACTAATACCCAGACTTGCAACTGATACATACATTCCTGCAGAGTCAGACTCTAAAAGAACATATCAAGCAAGTGAGAGCCAAAACACCCCTATGCTGGGGTAGGGTTACCCTGTCCTAGTTTCGTCAGGAACTAGGGATTCGCTATGCAAACAAAAGGTATCAAACAATCCTGCATTTGGGTGAGCAACCTATCCTAGTTTGGAACAGTCTTTATGGCTGTCGATATGCAACTAGTTCAATTGGTCAAAAAAGGTGCCTCAGCAACACCACCTAATATACCTCTCGCTCCTAACACCGAGAAGTGAAAGGAGGATTAAACAGTACAGCGATAATCCAGATCCAAGGATTGTGTTCCCATCGTGACAGAGCCCGCAACCGGTCAGCCTTATGGCACGCTTTTCCAAGCAAGCCTCTGACAAACTGCTCAGGAATAGCAGATGGCAAACACTGTGACTTAGGCGTACCGATACAAATTCAAATGCAAAGAAACACATGAGTGTAGATAAAATAACATATCATGAGTTCGAGTCAAGTTCTCTAAATCCCCGGCAGAGTCGCCAGAAACTGTAGACTCGACTTTTTTCACGCCCCCTTTCGGAGAACTCGAATTGGTCCTACAGTTCAGACTCCTGTCACGGTTCTAAATCTAATCTCACAAAGTGTAATGTGAGACTGATAAACATCAAAGAGTCTAATCCGGCAAATCATTTTGGAAAATCGGATTTTGAATCAAATAATGCCAAAACTGGACTGCTTTGCCAGATTAGAGAGTCGCCACCTAAATATTTTTTTTTTGGGAAATTTAGGAAACCCTGACTCGTGCCAAAGGCCACATGTCCATCATCACCAAAGTTGTCTCGGCTCGGGAACTTGGGTACGAGAGGGTAAGGTCTGGAAATGAGCACCCCCACTCGCCCGATCAAAGGATCGGCCTCTACTAATCATGATATGTTGTTTTATAAGCACACGCGTTCTTACTTCGATTATTAGCTAACTTTACTATGTGACGAACACAAAGCAAGTATAGACTAAATCGCAAGAATTGGAACAAAACAACTCATGTTCGTTTTCGAAAATGGCTTGAAGTTGCCACCCTTAAGTGGGCTAAAATGCGAATTTACCACCTCAAGTGGGCTTTAAAACATGATTTTCCACTTCGCAAAGTGGGCTTAAAACTCACATTTATCGAATTGTTCCAATTCAAGTAACAAAGCCTTTATCCACAGGTATTCATACAGTTAATCACTTAAGCAAATAGCCTCATGGCAAGCATGCGAAACATGGTATTTATGGCTTTCATGCAATATGCTACAGCGTAAAAGCTTACCGAGCACTCCAAGCCAAAACAAAACCTAGTTAGAAATAATGCGTGATCCTAACTATACAAAAATGCCTAATGCAACACATGCAATGATGCAATTAATAGGCTCAGCTACTAATACGGCATATGATACAATTTGATAACATGCTTTGAAACTCGTATTCAAATAAGTGTATTAAAATTGCGATGCAATTTGTATGATGCACCGAGCCTCGGTGCATACAAGACAAATGAATGATGCAAACATGCAAGCAGAAGGTATGGTAATTGAAACTGACCCTAAACTAACCATTGAAAGCGGTAAAATAAAAGGGAGAAAGACGTGGGGTTGGAAGACATGTACACATGCACGCATACTTATTACAATATTGCACCCTCTCGAAGGAGGGTCCGAATAAATAAGCTAAGCTACACTAAGCTAAGCTAATTATTACAAAACAAAACTAATTAACTATTCTAGCTAATTATTACAAACTGAATTGAATAACTAGTTGCGCTAAGCTAATTAAGATACAATACGAATTGAATAATTAGCTATGCTAACTAACTAGTAAAGCAATTTAAATAGCCTCAAGGGACTTGGGATGCATGCATGCTCGGTTGCTTCACCGAAAAACGCCCTTGCCTTGCCATCGGATGCTTCTATTTGCATTCGTTTTGATCACTGAAAACTATACCAACTTCCAGATTGCCTCTACACCATCACATGAACACTTCTGCACAAAAATTCACTGGTAGCCGGTCGGCCACAAAAAGTGGCAGTCAGCCACCCCATTTTCTAGACTTCTGTTTTTGCTGCAATAGAGGTAAAACAAAGCATTTTCAAGGAATGTCTGTATTGCTACACTCCTTATCATTTCTCAAGCTCAAAGGAGTGTAGCTCTTGGCTCTCAAGCCATCAACCAAGCATTTTCAACGCATGATGTCTAGAAAACTAAGCTTGTACAAGCTTAATGCATGCACAAAAAAGACTCGAAGGACCACCACCCTATCACGCATGATCAAGGGTGTCAGTGACCAAGAAAAGTGGCACGTTTCATCACTTTGAGTATGAAACGTGCCATTTTCCTTGTGTTTGGATTAACGTCCGATCCAAGCACATGCAATGCAACACAACATGCTTATTTTGTTCATGCTTTATTTGTCATGTTTTATTTACACATTTTACATTATCGATTAGTCCTTTAAATGATTAAGTCCAAAGTGAGAGTCCTCTAATTGGAAAGAGGGCTTAAGCCGCAAGTACCTTGAGCATGAAAGATACCTCATGCTGTTGGTTAGTAGAAACCCTTAAGAGAGGATTAAAACCATTACGCATGCGTGCCTCAATTCCACACTAAAGCCAACAAGGGGCTCAAGGCCACTTTCAAAACAAAGTAAAAAGTGAAGAATAGAGGGAGGTTGCAGACTTTTTAGTGCTGAAATGGCATGCAAAATGACACTCAAACATATAAGCAACTCATGAACAACATGTTAAGAGCCTAAAGCATCAAACTAGTGAAGATCATAACAGTACAAGCATGCAACACAAAGCTCAACTAACCAAACTAGCTCTGGACATAGTTAAAACATGCCAAAACAGTGGCTAAAACATGCTGAGATCGAAGCATAAAAAGCTCACATGTTAGCTTGCAAACAAGACTCAAAACACAACTCTCAAAAGCAATGAAAGAGTGAAATAAGTAAGAGTATGACAGAGCTATATACACTAAAATCATATGTAAAATGATGCCATAACATGCAAGCCACTCAAACACTTCATGCTTAAAGCCTCAAAACAATGAGCTAGTGAAGACCATTACACTATAGACATGCAATACAAGCCTCGAAGGACTTAACCAGCCCAAAAAGAGTTAAAATAGGCCAAAATAGTAGCTAAAACAACCTTAAGTTAAGCTAACACAAGCTACAAAATTAGGCTAAACCATTAGGCACACTAGACTAGTAAGCACAATTGCATTAGAAGTACAAAACGCAAGCAACAAATGCTCCAACCAAACCAAAACAGAGTCGAAACATGCAAAAACAGAGCCTAAAACATGCTTGAACTAAGCTAACACAAGCTACAAAATCAAGCTACCATGTAATGCTAACTAGGCATGCAAGAGGGACATAAGGAGGGGAGGCTAACCCTTCTATTTTTGGACTTCAAAACATACTTTTTACCACTGAAATAACTCTGAATTTCAGTGGTTTAAAGGCCCAAAAAGTTTGACTTTAATATGCTAAAAGATGGCACAAAAGCTCACACAAAAAAACAACAAGAAATGTGGACAACCCCTTAGCACAAAATGACTTCAAACCAACATGTTAAGGCCCAAAAATTAGAGTTTTTTGTAGTTGAAAAGTAGGCTCAAAACAGTGTAGAAAGATGGAAAAGCAAGCAACTAAAACAAAGCTCACAAGGCAAGTCCTTTACCTCTTGAAGCATAACACAAAATCAGTCACAATTCTAAGCTTAAACCACCCTTAGGAGCTCAAACTAAGCCTCAAAGAACCTCAACTCCAAGATGAAGATGTTTGGTGAAGGGTCTTAGTGCAAAAGTGTAGAGAATTCTCACTTTCAAGCACAAAATAAGAAGAGAGAGAGAGAGAGAGAGAGAGAAATTTGCTCCAAATTGTCTAACCTCCCAAAATGGGGGAGAGACCCCCCCTTATATAGAAAAGCAAGCTAAAGGTTTGCCTTCATCCCTCCATACACGTGTATGGAGATGAGCATCAGTGAACAACAGCTGGCAAAGAAATATCTAAAAAAGGAGAAAAATGGCCGGCCATCATCAGTGGCAATCCGGCCATCAATGTTGCCAACCGACCATCAACATAGCCGACTGGCCACCACTGGTGGCTGACAGGCACAAGTCATGGCCGGCAGGCAAGTGAAGCAACAAGCTCTTGGCCCACAACCAAGCACAAAACAAACAAGATTAGATGCTCCAAGGCAAAGCGCTCAATCGAGACCTTCAGAGACTCAAAACGAACACGAGCGAGCACAATCATCGGGTGTTCAAACGGTGACGTCCAAGTCTTGAGGATGGTTAAAAATGGGGTGTCTACAGTTATTCATCATGCTTCATTCAGAAACATCTTCAACTTAGTTCAACTCTATTATATACAGGTATAATTCAACTTTGCCATATAATAAGTCTAAGTTATTCGTCATGCTTCATTTAGAAACATCGCCAACTTAGTTCATCTCTATTATATGCAAGTATAATTCAACTCTATCATATAATAAGTCGAAGTTATTCATCATGTTTCATTTAGAAACATCGTCATAGGACTGGTCAATCCTATCGCACAAATTCAAAAATCATAAAAATGAAACTAGCCAATAAAATTATGACATAAATTTTGAAAACAAAAAAACTAATGATAAAAAAACTTCAAGTTGCAAGTGTTCTATGGTCTTGGCAACTCTTTGCCCTCAGTGTCTTCAAGCCGATATGCCCCATTACCGGAAACCGAGATGACTTTATAAGGGCCCTCCCAGTTTGGGCCAAGTTTTCCCTCTCTAGGATCCTTCTTGTTGCTGATGACCTTTCCTAGGACGAGGTTCCCAACCTTAAACTCTCTTAGGTTGACCTTCTTATTGTAAGCCCTAACAAGTTGTTGCTGGTATGTCCCCAGCCGAATTGCTGCTCTCTCGTTTTTCTCCTCTAGCAGGTCCAAATCTCGGGCCAAGTATGCCTCATTGGTCCCATTCTCTACTCTCTGGGTTCTAATCCCTGGAATGCTAACTTCCAGTGGAATAACTACTTCAGTGCCATAAGCTATGGCAAATGGAGATTCCTCTATTGATCTTCTCGATGTAGTCCGATATGCCCAAAGTACATTGGGCAACTCTTCCACCCATTTTCCCTTTGTTGACTCCAGCCTCTTTTTGATCCCATCCAAGATAGTCTTATTAGATGCTTCTGCCTGACCATTACTTTGAGGAAAACTTGGAGTAGAGTAATGGTTCTTAATTTTGTACTTTGCACAGAAGCTTTTGATTAGCTTACTGTCAAACTGTGAACCATTGTCTGCTATTATTGCTCTTGGGATCCCAAACCTGGTGATGATGTTCTTCCATATGAAGTTCTTTACATCTATATCTCGAATCTTTGCAAGGGGTTCAGCTTCCATCCATTTTGTAAAATAATCAGTTGCTACTAGCAAAAACTTCCTTTGCCCAATTGCTTTGGGTAGTTGTCCAACTAGGTTCATGCCTCACTGGGCAAATGGCCAAGGGCTGGATACTGGATTCAAATCTGCTACTGGTTGATATATCAAAGGTGCAAACCTTTGACACTTCTCGCACACTAACGTAAACTTCAATATTCTTCTGCATGTAGGGCCACCAGTACCCCTGAGTAATGGCCTTATGAGCAAGTGATTTGCCCCCAGCATGGCTTTCACATACACCTTCATGTATTTCATACAAGAAGTCTTCAACCTGGGAGGGATGCACACACCTCAAAAGGGGACCAGTGAAGGATCTCTTGTAAATGTGGCCATCTGCTATTAGGCTAAACCTGGTCGATTTCAACCTGGTCTTATGTGCCTGCTTTCGATCGTCTCACAGCTTGCCATCCCTAAGGAACATCACTATTGCATCCATCCAACTTGGTCCCATCTCCACACACATTGCTTCGTACTCCGTGATTAGTGGTTCCATACTTGGGCCTAACAAATAGTTAACCATTATGGCCATTGCCTCTCATAACTTCATTATGCTAGCCAGGTTAGCCAAGGCATAGGTGTGGCTGTTATCATCTCGGCTAACTTGTTATAGCCGGCAATCCTGGGAAAATGCTAGCACTCTAACAACTCCTTGACATAGGCTATCATTCTCTCATCTCGGGCTGCATACTCGCCTGTTGTCTAGTTCACAATAAGTTGGGAGTCACAGAAGACTACCACCTCGTCGGCTTCCATTATTGCTGCTAACTTCAACCCTGTAATCAATGCTTCATATTCTGCTTCATTGCTTGAGGCCTTGAACCCTAAACGAATAGATTGTTCTAACATCCGCCCATTTAGCGTTACTAACACTACTCTTACCCCCAGTTCTTGACGGTTTGAACTTCCATCAACGAACAGATGTAAGGAGTCACTGAGGTAGATGTCACAGGGCTTTGGTTTCTCTACTTTCTTTTGCTTTGTTATGGGGTTTTTCATTCCCAGCTGGGTCTCTTCTTGTTCCCCTGGACACCCTAAGCCGCGGTTCACCGGAGCCCGACGTGAGATGGCACCGGGTGTGAACTAGGCCACAAAGTTGGCCAGAACCTGGCCTTTGATTACCATTCTGGGCCTAAACTCTAAGTCATATTGGCCCAACACTACTGCCCATCTGGCTACCCTACCTATCAAATCTCCTTGTTGTAGAAGGGACTTCAAGGGATGCTCAGTCAACACCACAATCTTGTGGGCTTCGAAGTAGTGATTCAGTTTTTTCGAAGCCATCACTAGGGCTAGTGTTAACTTTTTCAAGGGAAAATACCTAGTCTATGAACTTGCTAACGTTTTACTCACATAGTATACTGTGGGGGCATATTTTGTGAATGACAACACGTGGCCAAGGTGATGCCAAAGTGTCAGACGAGGTGCCGCGTGGTCTGGTCTTGATCTCGAGGTGATCTCGGCTAGGCCGAGGTTGTCTGCGAAGATATCAGAATCTGAGATGAGCGGATAAGGGACAGGAGTCCTAGAATAGGGAAGGATCTCAGTTTGGATAAAGATAAAGCTCTTAGAGAGTTTATCCCAATCTAGCTCAGAGTCCAAGGTAAGCGCTGAGCCAAAGTCCATTGGGTCTAAGGTATGTGTGATATACTGTGAATAACAAGTTTTTTGCTTGTGAGTTAAGCACAATTAGCTATCTGTGAGAGATATTTGATTATTGACTTGATCGTCGGAGTGCCTCCAGGTAGACGAACCACTACCGAATTCTCATCTTTCTGTGGTAGGTTATTTGGGCTTAATCCATTATGCCAGTGCTCTCCAGCTGAGTTCTCTCTTTGGTAGTGTAGTCAGAAATCAACACCCACAATTTGGCGCCGTCTGTGGGAACAAAAGGAGAATAGATGGCCAGCAATGGACAGAAAAAAAAGATCGGGAATGACATCCCCAGTAGGAGTGGTAAGCATGCCGACGCAAACATGGAGGAAGAAAACCATAATGAAGGAACACGGGATCAGAATCCCAGGGAGAAGGACGTCGGCCAACAGGCAGACACACCGAAAAAATCAGGCCAAGACGAATATTACAACGAAGGCGAACTCCGGGTATGGAAAGATAGACTCCTGAGGAGGGACAGCGAGATGAAGGGAATGGAAAACAAGTTGGCAGACCTGCAATCCATTGTCAACTTCATGATGCAGAACAATGTCATGCAGCCACCGTTTCCATTGAAGGACAAACCGATTCCAGCGACCAAGAACGACACCCAGAAAGGGGGGCAGAAAGTAATCCCAACAGCCCCCAGCATAACAAGGTGAAGGAACGTTCACATCGGCCTTCATGGGAAGTTAGCTGAGCAGAATCAATGAGAGGAGAGCCTCAGAGGACACCTCGTACCAAGGGAACTTATGTCAAGGAACATCGGCATGTTCAGGGGAGGGAACTTTGTTTTGACACGTTGAATGAAGAGAAGTCCAAGAGGAGGCATAACGACACCGGGAGCAGCACACCCAAGAGACTGCAATCCGTTGATAGCCGAGCTCTCGGACAGACTAAGGAGGATTTAAAGGACTACCTCCAGAGGAAACGATAGAATGCTGAGGTCACATCACCCATCAAGTCGAGAACACTGTTGTCAGTAGAGTTGAATAGGTTTGAGGCCCCAAAAAGTTCCATATGCCAAGGTTCTAGATATATGACGATAAGTCAGATCCGAACTTTCACGTCAGCCTATACCTAAATTCAATAGCCTTATATACTGGGAACAAACTGTTGTTGTGCAAGGTGTTCCCCTCGTCCTTTGGGGAAATCACATCGGATTAGTTTCACAAGTTGTCAAAAGGAACTGTGAAGAGTTGGGAAGGCCTGGTCGAGATGTTCGTGGCCAGGTTTGTCACAAATATGCTGCAACCATTAAGGGTGGACTCCCTGATGGCTTTAAAAATCGGCAAAGATGAGAGCCTTAGGGCTTATGCCAAAAGGTATTATGAGGTGTTCAACTGAATACTAGGATGCAACCAAGAGTTGGCGGTCGCGTCTTTTAAGAACGGCCTGGAGAATGACTACATGCTTCGGAAGTCGCTAGAAAAGACTCTGCCAAAAAGCATGGAGGAGCTCATGGAAGAGATCAAGAAATATGCTAGAGCAAAAAAAGATACACCGAGAATGAAGGCTCCAAAGCAGGAGAAGAGAAACGGCTCGCCTGTAGCTCGACTTTTTTGCGCCCCCTTTCAAGAGTCGAAATAAGCCCTACAGTATTAGACTTCTGCAGTTCTGAATTTGATTCCACAAGTGCAATGTGAAATAGATAAACACCAAAAAGTCTAAATTTGGTGAATCTTTTGGAAAATCGATTTTGAATCAAATTGCCAAAAATGGACTGCTTTGTCAGATACAGAGTCGCCACCTAGATGTTTTATTTTGAAAAAATTTAGGAAACCCATGACTCGTGCCAAAGGCTACGTGTCCGTCATCACCAAGACTGTCTCGACTCGGGAACTTAGGTACGAGAGGGGAAGGTTATGAATTGAGCACCCCTAATCGCCCGATTAAATATTGGCCTCTACTAATCATGATATGAATCTTACTTTTCATCATATGTTCTTGTTCCGGTTATTAATCTAGCATTACTATGTGATGCACACATACAAGTATAGACTAACTTGCAAAAATTGGAACACTTGAGTCATGTTTACTTTCTGAAAAGAGTTTGAATTTGCCACTTGAAAAGTGGGCTTAAATGTGCATGGCTCAAATTATTCCAATTCAAGCAATTAGCCTTCAGCCACAGCATACAAGCAGGTATATCAATTAAGTACTTAGCCTCATGGTATGCATGCTAGACATGGCAACAATCACGCTCATGCAATATGTCAAAGCAAGTAAAGGCTCACCTTGTACTCCAAGCCAAAAAGACATAAGAGAGTTAGAAAAAATACAGGATTCCTAACTATGCAATATGACTAATCCAACACATGCGATATGCAATCTAAAATAGGCTCGGCTACTTAACATGGCGTATGAATCACTTGATAGCATGTGGTTTAAGCACGTATTCAAATAAGTATTAAACTAACAATGCAGTTGGAATGATGAACCGAACCTCGGTGCATGCAATACAAGTGGGTGCAAACATGAAGAATGCTAATTTAAACATGATATCCCTATACTAACCATCATAAGCAGTTAAATAAAAGGGAGAAAGACGTGGGGTTGAAAGACATATACATTATTACAACATTATGCTCTCACGAAGGAGAGTCCGAATGAATAAGCTAACTAGCTAACTATTTAAGCTAAGTTAATTAATTAACTATTACAAACCAAATGAAATAAATTAACTCACAATTAATTAACTACTTTAGCTAATTAAATAATTACAACACAAGTATAATTAAAAGAAGTAAGTAAGCTAAACAACTAATTACTCCACGTTGGGAAGCGAGGAATGTTCATGAGCATGCTCGATTTCCACCCGAAAAGCCATTGTTTTGCTTCTAGAGAGCCTCTGTTGCACAATAGAACACATACATTGTTGCCCACTTCCAGAATAGCTCTACTCCGCCAAAGGAACACACTGCTGAATTTTACATTAGTGGTTGGCCAGCCACTGGTGAGAGATGTCGGCCATCAAAGGTGGTCTGCTAGCCACTACTGGCCATGGAAACTGGCTTGTCGGCCACTGCTGCCCAGTTCACCTTGTTGCAACAAAGGATAAACAAAGCATACACAGGGTATTCTCTAGGGTTGTCTACACAATTCACCTCTCCTTTTCATGAACGAATCAAACGAGAAGTAAACTTAAGCCACAAACCACAAACTCAAGCAATTTCATTGCATGATGACTTGTGAATCAAAGTGTGCAAGTTCAATAAATGCAACAAATATGACTCTAACCTCTTCCCTTTCATGAATTGATCAAGGGAAGTGGTGACCTTGGAAACTTGAATCATTTCATCACTAATGAGTATAAACTACCTCAAGTTTCCATGTGTTCAATTAACGTCTGATTGAACACAACCAAATTATTATCTTGCACCATTTTAGCCTCAATTTTAGTTACTCAATTTTAAATTACCATATGTTCTTTAATTCATTAAGTCCAATGGTGAGTTTAAGTCCTCTAAATGGAAAGAAGCGTCAAACAAGGAGTTGTTCTTGGCATGAGAGAAATGTAATGCCCTGGTAATGAACCTCCGAAGAGATTAAACCATTTAGCATGGAAGGTCTCTTTCTCATGCTAAAACAACATATATGGGACATCAGTTCATCACTTTCAATTAGATTACAACAATATATAATATAACAATAAATCAAAACAAAAGAGCTAAATAAGTAAGAAATGCAAGAAAATGAAAGGTTTGTAAAATTCATCTTCTAAGGAAAGGATGGACTTCTTAGTTCACAAACTCCCTCTTGATCACCCTCAAGTGTAGGAAGTGTGTTCTCAAATCCTTAATTCGAAATTATGGAGTTTATGGTATGTGTTGGCCCAAGTTGAAATGTTTTTTTTTTTTTCTCTCTCTAACTCTTTCTAACTCTGTTCAATTCTCTTCAGCTTAGCCCCCCCCATCCTTTGTTGAGCCTCCATTGCTTTATATAAGCAACAAAACAACATATAATATATATATATATATATATCTTATGTTGTTTGATTTGGATGTTGACAGCCGAGGGCTAACCGACATCAAAAGATTTTTATAATATAATATATAGCATATATAAATTATATAATTTATACCAAAATACTAAACATATAATATAATAATATAACTTTTTATTATTTTATTTATATATATATAAAATATATAATTTATACCATTTTATATAAAAACACCAAAAATATGAACAAACACATAAAATTATGCAAAATGACAAAAATACTTAACTAATGAAATATTTAGTATTTTAAAACAATTTGGCCATAATGGTAAAGGTTAGGATTAAAGTTCAAATTTCATCTATCTTACTGAGGACTTTGTGAGAAACACATTATACTTGTCATCATCGGGTAATCAAAAGAAAGTGCCCAAGTCTTAGGGCCGATCAAAATGGGGTGTCAACAGTTACCCCTCTTTGACAAAGCTGTAGACTCGACTTTCTTCGCACGCCCCCCTTTCGGAGAGGCATGAATTGGTCTCCTACAATTCGGACTCCTGTTACGGTTTTGAATCTAATCTCACAAAGTACAATGTGAGATTGATAAACACCAAAGAGTCCAATCCGGCAAATCATTTTAGAAAATTGATTTTAGATCAAACAATGCCAAAATTGGATTGCTTTGCCAGATTACAGAGTCGCCACCTAAATACTTTGTTTTTGGAAAATTTAGGAAACCTTGACTCATGCCAAAGGCCACGTGTCCGTTATCACCGAAGTTGCCTCAGCTCGGGAACTTAGGTATGAGAGGGGAAGGTCCTGAAATGAGCACCCATGCTCGCCCAATCAAAAGATCAGCCTCTACTACCATGATATGTTGTTTTATAAACACATGTGTTCTTATTCTGGTTATTAGCTAACTTTACTATGTAACGCACACACATGTATAGACTAAAATCACAATAATTGGAATGAATTCAACTCATATTTGTTTTCGAAAAATGGTTTGAAAATGCCACCCTCAAGTGGGCTAAAGCTCGGATTTGCCGTCAAACATGATGGGCTTAAACACATGATTTGCCACTTCGCAAAGTGGGCTTAAAACTCACATTCGATAAATTGTTCCAATTTAAGTAATAAAACCTTTATCCATAGGCATTCATGTAGTTTAACAATTAAGCAAATAGCCTCATGATAAGCATGCTATGATGGCATCACTCACACTCATGCAAGCATGCTAAAGCGTAAAGCTTATAGTGTACTCCGAGCCAAAACAAAAACTAGTTAGAAACAATACATGATCCTAACTATACAAGATGCATAATGCAACACATGCAAAAATGTACCTAACTAGGCTCGGCTATCCAAGATGGCATATGAATGCAACACTTGATAACATGCTTTGAAATATGTATTGAAATAAGTATATTGAAATACAACACAGTTTGAATGATGCGCCGAGCCCGGTGCATGCAAGACAAATGAATGATGCACGCATGCAAGCATAATGTATGCTAATCGAAAATGTCCCTAATCTAACCATTGAAAGCGGATAAATAAAGCGAGAAAGACGTGGGGTTGGAAGATATGCACACACGCACGCACACATATTACAGCATTACGCCCTCTCGAAGGAGGGTCCTAATGAATAAGCTAAGCTAATCTAAGCTAAGCTAAGCTAACTAATCTAATTAAACTAATTAGACTAATTATTACAAACCAAGGCAAAGAAATAGCTAAACTAAGCTACTTAATTATTACAACACTTAACTAATTAACAAATTAATTAATTAAATTACAAAGCCATGCTAACTAACAAGTAAAGCATTTAAACAACATTGCCTCAGCTCTGTTTGGAAATTAGAAGATGCATGCCTCGGCTTCCATCCCGAAAAGCTCTCTGGTTTGCCCTTAAGAGGCTCTGTTTGCAGGGTTACTCGAAGAACTATCTACTCTGCCTTACCAAAACAATGCTGGGGGGTGCACCAGTGGCCTGCCGACCATGAGGGCTTGCTACCGACCACCTGCTGGCCAAAAGTGGGCTCTGTCGGCCAACAATGAAGCACTGCCGGCCAATGATGGAGCACTGCCAGCCACTAGTGTGTTGTAACACCAAACTACAACAGAGCACACATAGAGGAAAATTGAGGGTTTTTCTAGGACATGTTTGTACTACACCCTCTCCTTATCATCTCAAAACATCAAAGGAGGGGGGCTACTGGATCTAAAGCCACTAACCAAGCATTTTTGATGCATGATGGCCAAGGATCCAACTTGTACACTTTCAATAAATGCACAAAACAAAGACTCAAGTCCACTACCTTATCATGGATGATCAAAGGTAACGGAGACCAAGAAACATGACACGTTTCATCACTATGAGTATGAAACGTCTCGCATTTCTTGTGTTTGGATTAACGTCCAATCCAAACACATGCAATGCAACACAAATGCTTATGTGGAGATGTGGTTTGGAAATACACTTTGGATCCTGTGGGACGTTCGTGATCCTCAGCTAGCCACCTGAAAAGGAATGAACACTCCGGTCGGGGGTGCCGGAATTAGCACTCCGACGGATAAGTCAGTATATACTTTCTTAGTTGCTTGTGTTTTAAGTTAAGCATACTAGTTCTCACATACCTCACTTTGGTTGTTCCTCTTCTATTTATATACGCCCTTGGTCCTCAAGATAGGGCCCACTATTAATTCGCCGTGTGATTGTTCACTCGACTTCTTCCGTCATAAATCACTTCCCATTCGGCTCCCATTCAACTGGTTCTGCGACCGATTAGGAGATTTGGCTTTCGAATGATGCAAGATGGGGCCGAAGAGGGATGTTTATATAATAAGCTTCCAAGTATATACTCGGCCCCCTTTGCAGTCATCGAAACTCGGCTCCCACAATTGCCTCCCAAACACCCCACTAACAACAATTTAGTTGGGGTGTTTGGTTTCGGATTTGAAAGGTCAAAAATATAAATTTGGCGGCTACCCTCATTCCAACGTAAATGTCAAAACGCACACGCTTTTTGGTCATTATTATACTTTTCCGCCCCCTCGTGCATTTCCCTCATTTATTGTGATTTAAAACTTTATTGTCTCTTCGAATGCATTTTTTTAATACTCGAAGCTCCTGGACAACGAGTCGATATACATCCTCCATTTTGCATCCTCTACAACTTTTTTTCGTCTGTTGTTGTCTCCTTTACTTCTTGTAAGTTCTTTTTTCCTTCTTTTCAAATCCCATTTCCTTGCTTATTTTTAGTGTAGCACTCTCCTTAGACTTGCTAGTATGGCCAAACATTTGAAAGACCTACTTTCTACGGATCGTATTTCTAGGTTTCGACACCATTTTTCCATCCCCGACGATGTCCATCTGTCACTCGTAACAGACAACGCTCTTGATATGGAGAGGGATGATGAAAGTACAATCATCTTTCCTCTCCTATCTATCGCTGAGGGTGGAGTCCGTTTTTCCCTTCACCCATTTCTTAGGATCGTCCTTCGCCATTGGGGTCTGATTCCTTCGCAACCCAACGTAAACTTTTTCCGTATCATAAAGGGGATTATAGAGTTAAACTGGCATCTTAGGATCAACCTTGGCATACCTACCATTCGGCATTGTTATGTTTTGACCAAATCTTCTGGCCGGCTAGAACGCTATTTTCTCAGGGCCAAGGACACTGACCATCAGTTGATAACTATGCTTGCCAGCTCTGTTAATGATGTCATGGTCGTTGTCTGAGGCAACTGGGAATTCGGCGAAGGCGAGAATCGCCTAGACCTAGACGGAAAAGCAAACCAGGTTACTGTGTAGCTCATTTTGCTTATCTATTTTATATCTACTCGGCCTTCTCGCGAGGTACTAATTGTTTATTTGTGCAGGCAATAATTTAAAAAAAAAATTCTGGTCTCGACTGACGACACAGTTCGTGTGAACATTAAAACCGCACTTCAATTTTTCGGCCGTCCAAATATTCAGAAGCAAGGGAGGGCCGCCCATATACTTCTAAGGTTGGAGCCAACTTACACAACATTTTTGGCCACGAAAAACATTCCATTTCCACGCGGTGAACAACATCTCACGGCTCTCACCTTCCCCTGGTTCAAAACCCTTAGGCAAATCGGTTTCGAAACTTCTGATTCGGAGCAGGCTGCAGAGCCAGTAGCTGAGGAGATCGCCGAACAACTGAGCCAATCTTCCTTAGAAGCCGAAGTCAACGAGTGCCTTCACTTGGCGTTCGAAGCAACCGGCCTTAATTAACCTGACCCTCCTTCCACTTCAAGTCAGGGAGAAATCTCCTTTGAAGATATCTTTATTGATTTGGGAGATCTCCCCGGCTCTTATCTTGAGAACATGGCTGGGGAAACACTCACGCAAATGGCACGAAAGAAAAACACTGAACGTATGGACGCCGGCGGAGAGCCGAGACCATCCATTCTGAACCTGCGCCGACTGAATCTTTTGAGCCTATTATTATAGAAGAAACGGCTCAAATTGGGGTGGCTGAGACGGTGTAGGAAGTCAAACGGCTGAGCCCAGAAGATCAGAGGGGGGAGAAACGTCCCGCCGAGTGCGAGGCAGGCTCTGAAGAAAACCCTATTGATAAACGGCCGCGCTTAGAAGAGTCGGATGTGGTTGCGCCTTTTGTTGTTCAACCAAAGATAAAAAAAACATGCCGATCTTCTCTAAAGGGTCGGCCTTGAAAGATCCAACTGTGGCGTTGAGCTTGGCTTCCTCGGTCTCATTGTCGGTAGACAAGGCAACTTTTCTGGCAGAGCCGGACTTGGTGGCAATAGCATTAACCGCTCAGTCGGCCTTTCTGGTATGTGACTTGATCCTAACTTCCGCTTTCTGCGTATATTGTTTTGGTTTTGTTTTGGTTTTAACTCCCTGTTTTGCAAACGATCGGAAGGATAGCTAAAATAGACCGCCGCCAACATGACGCCATTGGAAAAATTGGCCGTTTGAAATAGGAAGTTGAGGGTGAAACGAGCAGGGCCGAGTTCGAGGCGGTGAGAGCAACAACGAAAACTGCAAAGGCCGAAGCCGAGGCGAAAAGGGCGCGGAGTTCTGACCAGCTTAGATTGGCCGCCGAGGATAGGGCAAACGTGAGCGAAGATTCACTCAAATTAGCCAAGGAGGTGATTGCCAAGCTGGGGGCCGAATTGGAAGAGTCGAGGAAGGCAAAGGAAATAGCCGACTCTGAGGCTTCCAAAGCGTTAGAGGCTGGGAAGGGCGCCGCCCTTGAAAATTATGTAAAAGAAGTCCTCAAATTTGAGAATCAAGGATTCAAACACGGTTGGCTCAATGCCCTTGCTGCCGTTGATATGACATTGGCCATGCCGATTCCTTACGAGCAAGTGGACGTTGAGCTGCTTGAGTCTAACCCCGAAGATTGACTTGGGCGACACTTTAGTTTTGTTAGGAATTTTCAATGTATGTTCTTGCAAACATGTTTTGTTTTCTAGTAGACTTCTATTTACTTAGGGTTATCTTCATGTATAAAATGGTGACTATCTGTATTCACTTTATGACTGAAAATTTCCCTTGCTTTGCATTATTGCATGTACTCAATTGTTGTTATCAATGAAGATTTTTGTTTTTCACTATTTTGGGTAAGACTACTGCTGTCTGTTGCGCAATAGATAAACATTCCATTAAAAATATAAATAAATTAAATATTGATAAAAAATAACGGCGTATCCTCGCGGTTAGACTTTCAAATTAGTCGAATAAACCTGTGAGCATACCCTTCCATACGAATGGAGGCACGTGATCCTTTCGGCGCGAGGCCATGGGATTTAGCTAATTCGATTGGCCAGCCTTTAGCCGTTAAGATTAACGAATCTGCCCTTGCTTCAGTTAATGTGTGAACTGGAAAGCCGAATACTACTAGTTCATGGAGTGGCTGTGGCACATAAGTAGATCGGTGACAGGTTTAGATAGTGGGCCGATTAGATTAATGAATCTGCCCTTACCCCAGCCAATGCGTGAACTAGAAAGCCGAATACTACTAGTTCATGGAGTGGCTGTGGCACATAAGTAGATCGGCGACAGGTTTAGATATTGGGCGGACTAGATCCCTAAGGCTTTTGAAGTCTAGTAGTAATGAGGTTGCCTCGGGGGTGCTGCACTCGTAAAGAATATATGGGGTAAGAGTCTCGTGCGCGTAGGTTCCATCAGTGTGCTTAAACTCAATAACTGAAACCAGTCTGTTGTGAAAGGTTAGACAAGTGCGAATGTCACATAGACTATTCTTCAACAGTAAAGGAGAAGGGAGGACATTAGCTGAGCTAGGTGCGGAGATGAATCGAAGTGGCGAGCCCATGTGTACGGGAAGTAGGTCATCGAAGGAGCGAAAAAAACGTCAGCCCCCACCTCGTCACAGTAGGTCTCCCCAAAGGGAAAAACAGCAACGGGGCCACTCCCCTCGACCACGACCGAGAGGTGAATCCGGTGCGACACCGCGCCCATTGAGTTTTACGGTGTTTGTGGGGAATAAACCGATGACTGAAGCAGATTCAATTGTGCACGATCTAAATGTGGCAGTCGACTTCGCTCGACAGATTTTTCCACCAAAAATCCAGCAGTCATTCGTCGGTCGACAAGATTTCGAAGTGTTTCGGGACGGCATCCACAGAGCAGTGAAAGGGCTTTGCACCACCTATGAAGTCGGCATGCGTCTACGTGCCGCACGATGGGAAATAGAGTAGTAGAATGAACGCATTCAAAATTTGGAAGCCCACGCGAAAAAAACTGAGCATGAACTGAAAAAGGCCAAAACTACCGAGACACATTCGGCCAGCCAAACTAATCTGATCGTGGGTGAAAGGATGACTCAACGGCTAATAATTCATGCGATTGTCGATCAAAACACGGCAAGCATGTTTGCATTAGAGTCCGCAAAGACCAGGGCTTATGAACAAGGCTTCCATGGCAGAGTCCGCAAAGACCAGGGCTTATGAACAAGGCTTCCATGACGACCGAAAAGTTGGGATAGAGAAGACCAAGGAAAAGCTCGCCGAGGAGGTATGCTGATGTGAGAATCGGGGATTCAAGCACAAGTTGATTAGGGCTCTCCATGCCGCAGAGGCTCTCCAGGAAACAGGCGTTGATTCAGCGTTACCATTATATCAACGTGGTCATTTTCCCTACGCGGCTTTTGATGCCGAAAAGAGCGACGACGAGGGGGATGCCGAATAAAATTGAATATATTGTATTGTGCTGAAGTAAATTAAAAGCGAGTTATGTATCACCGATCAAAATTAATGAGATTTTTTATTAGAATCAAATTGTGTTTGCTTGTTATTTCAATTTATTTTTGTATATCTTGTTATGCTTGTACAAATCGAACATGTTGTTATTCAATTTATTTTAATTTATGTTTGCATGTGTCGACTTTCGCCCGCCAACTATGTGTGCTTTTTAATCGTAACATTCACAAAAAAGGTGCTAGATCCACGGCTTTTATCTGGGCCAGTCGTGACATCCACGAAGGGTGCTCCGAATCCGGAGTCTTTATTTGGCCTAAACGTGACTTCCACGGATGGGCCTCCGAATTCGGAGGCTTCTTTATCTTTGCCAATCGTGATATCCACAAAGGGCGCTCTGAATTCGGAGTTTTTATTCGGCCCAAACGTGACCTGCACAGATGGGGCTCCGAATTCGGTGGCTTCTTTATCTCGGCCAATCGTGACATCCACGAAGGGCACTCCGAATCCGGAGCTTTATTAGGCCCAAACGTGACCTGCACGGATGGGGCTTCGAATTCGGAGGCTTCTTTATCTTGGCCAATCGTGATATCCACGAAAGGCGCTCCAAATTCGAAATATTAATCAGCCCAAAAGTTCTCATTGATGGGGCTCCAAATTCGGAGACTTAGCTTGGCCAATCGTGATATTCACGAAGGGCGCTCCGAATTCGGAGGCTTAGTCTGCCCAAAAGTGTCATGCACTGATGGGGCTCCGAATTCGAAGTCGCAGCTTGGCCAATCATGATATCCACGAAGGGCGCTCCGAATTCGGAGGCTTAGTCAGCCCAAAAGTATCATGCACTGATGGGGCTCCGAATCCAAAGGCTCAGTCGACCCAAAAGTGTCATGCACTGATGGGGCTCCGAATTCAGAGACTTAGCTTGGCCAATCATGATATCCACAAAGGGTGCTCCGAATCTGGAGGCTTAGTCGGCCCAAAAGTGTCATGCATTGATGGGGCTCTGAATCCAAAGGCTCAGGCGGCCCAAAAGTGTCATGCACTGATGGGGCTCCGAATTCAGAGACTTAGCTTGGCCAATCGTGATATCCACGAAGGGCGCTCCGAGTCCAGAGGATTAGTCAGCCCAAAAGTGTCATGCACTGATAGGGCTCCGAATTCGTAGACTTAGCTTGGCCAATTGTGATATCCACGAAGGGCACTCCGAATCTAGAGGCTTAGTCGGCCCAAAAGGGTCTTACACTGATGGGGCTCTGAATTCTGAGACTTAGCTTGGCCAATCGTGATATCCACGAAGGGCACTCCGAATCCAGAGGCTTAGTCGGCCCAAAAGTGTCATGCACTAATGGGGCTCTAAATTCGGAGATTTAGCTTGGCCAATTGTGATATCCACGAAGGGCGCTCCAAATCCGGAGGCTTAGTCGGCCCAAAAGTGTCATGCACTGATGGGGCTCCGAATTCGGAGACCTAGTCGGAAGACTTGTTTTAATAAGCTGAATTTTAGTGAGGAAACAACAAACTTTGTATTGCAAAAAATGAAGCTTGTACACGGCGAACATTCAAAACAAGTATCATGCCCCATAAGTCGGGTTAATGGTAGAATTTACGTAAATTCGTGGAATTCCAAGGCCGTGGCAGACTTATCCCAGACATGTCTTTGAGCCGATGTGTCCTTACTCTCGCGATTAAGTCGATCTGATAGGGGTCGTCCCAATTAGGACCCAATTTTCTATTAGCCAGATTCTTGGCAGCTGGAAGCACTTTCTTCAGGACCAACTCTCCTCATGTGTAGCGGCGTAGTTGAACACGTTGATTATATGACTTAGCAAGCTGCTGCTGGTACCATGCCATGGATGCATGGGCACGACCTCTTCGTTCTTCAATCAGAATCAAATCCAAGGCCAACATCATATCGTTTCGGCCCAAATCAAAAACTTTTGATTTCAAGGTTGGGAGGCCAATCTCCAAGGGGATGATTGCCTGCGTTTCGAAGCACAAAACGAACGGCGTCTCCCTAGTGGAATGCCTCGAAGTAGTGCGATGAGGCCATAACACACTTGGGAATTCTTCGACCCATCTGCCTTTAGCTTTCTCTAGCCTCTTCTTGATCTCGTCTAAAATAGATTTATTGGAAGCTTCAGCTTAGCCATTACTCTGCGGATAAGCCGGGGTGGAATAATAGGGCCGATTACTATACTTGCTGCACAGTTCCCGGTAGACACCACAATCAAACTGGGTGCCGTTGTCTGAAATAAGTGCTCTTGGAATGCCGAATCGCGTTATGATATTTCTTCATACAAAACGCTTCACATCATTATCTCGAATGTGCGTTAGTGCCTCCGCTTCTATCCATTTTGTGAAATAATTTGTTGCGACAATAAAAAATCGCTTGTTGCCCAGGGCGCGAGGCAATGGTCCAACGATGTCAAGTCCCCATTGGGCGAACGGCCAAGGACTGGTTATAGAGCTTAACTCTTCAGTAGGCAGATGGGTTAAGGGAGAAAACTTATGACACTGCTCGCATTTCTTCACGTAACATTTGACATCAGCTCTCATTGTCAGCTAATAATACCCTTGTGTCACAGCACGATGGGCCAAAGAGCGCCTGCCAGAATGGGCACCACAGCTACCTTCATGTATTTCAGTCAGTAGTCCCTCGACTTTACCGGATGAACGCATTCTAGGTACGGGCCAGAAAAGGATTTTTTGTGGATGCAAATAGTATCGCAAGGCTTTGTTTCGCAGCTTGTGTGCTTCTTTCTTATCCGACAGGAGCTGTTCGGAAGATAGGAATGCAGCAATGGAGTCCATCCAACTCGGCTCTAACTCTATGACATTGATCTGGACTTCCTTTGAAGGGCCAATGCTCGGCTTAGGGATGAAACCCACTTCAATTGTCTGTTTCATCTTTGAGTTAATGGTGGAGGCTAGGCAAGCCAGGGCGTCTGCATGTGTGTTCTGATCATGGGTTATTTGGTTCAATTCATGATGGTCAAATTTTTCCAGCAAGGAATTTGTCGTTTTCATGTAAGCAGCCATACGGTCGTTTTTTGCTGCGTACTCCCACTTTAGCTGATTGATCACCAGTTTTGAATTGCAAAATATAAGCAGATGCTGGGCACCTAAGAGATGTGCATTCCACAAGCCGGTGAGCAGGCCTCGTATTCGGCTTCATTATTCGATGCTTCGAAGCTGAGAGCCTGCTCAATTATTGCCCCATCGGGAGCCATTATCACTACTCCGGCCCCGCTACCGCGTTGATTGGACAATCCATCACAGTACAACTGCCAAATGTCCCCAACATAAATTCTCCAGTTCGACGTAGGTTGAATTTCATCAAACTTGAAGTCGGTTAGACCCCCAGTGAATTTGGCCACAAAGTTGGCAAGCACTTGCCCCTTTATTGAGGTTCTAGGTAGAAATTGAATATCGTACTAGCCGAGTCCAAGAGCCCGCTTTGAAGCGCGCCCTGATGCTTCTGCACTACGGAGTACTGACCGAAGGGGGTGGTCCGTTAGTATCCCGATGGTATGCCCCTGAAAGTAATGCATCAGTTTTCTTGCTGCCATGACGAGGGCTAGGATGAGTTTTTTCAATGGAAGGTAACGTGTTTTGACGTCAACCATTGCTTTGCTTACATAATACACCAGTCACTGCTCCCTAAGCTCTTCCTTTAACAATACGGCACTGACGACCCAGTCGGAAATTGCCAGATATAAAATGAGTGGGTCACCTGCCGAAGGTGTTGTCAAGAGTGGAACTGATCAAAGGTAGGTCTTCAGGCCTTGAAAACGGCTTCTCACTCGGAGGTCCATTCAAAAGCCTTACCCTGCCGTAGAGTATGAAAGAATTGTCGGCAGTAATCTGTGGAACGACTGATGAACATGTTGAGTGCGATGGCCATCCCCATTAACTTTTGAACCTCTTTCACCGAACGAGGGGAGCTGAGTTCCAAGATGGCTATGATTTGCCTTGGGTTGGCTTCAATTCCTTGGTGGTTGACAATGTAGCCAAGGAATTTGCCGAATCCGATCCCAAATGCACACTTGGAAGTGTTCAACTTCATTTTGTACTTGTGTAAAATGCCGAATGTCTCTTTCAGATCGGCCAGATGAGTTTGCTTTTTTTTAGACTTGACCACCATATTGTCAATGTACACTTCCATAGTTCGGCCGAGTTGCACCTTGAACATGGCAGTGACAAGTCTTTGGTATGTTGTCTCTGCATTCTTCAGCCCAAAAGGCATTACCTTATAGCAATAGGTCCCTCTTAGGGTGAGGAATGTAGTTTTGTCTTAGTCGTCAGGATGCATGGCAATTTGATGGTAGCCTCTATAGGCATCGAGGAAGCTCATACGTTCATGATGCGCCGTGGCGTTCACAAGTTGGTCTATTCTGGGGAGAGGAAAACAATCCTTGGAACAAACTTTATTTTAAGTCCGTGAAATCCATACAAACACGCCAAGTCCCATTTTTCTTCTTGACAACCACAGTGTTCAATAGCCATGTAGGATAGTTAACTTCCCGGATTGCCCCGGCATCAAGCAACCGGTCAACTTCCTCAACAACGGCAGCAGTGTGTTTTGCAGCAGACTGCCGACTTTTCTGAATAATCATCTTATATTTAAGGTCAATGTTTAAATGATGCTGTGAAATAGACGGATCCACACCCGACATCTCATATGGTGTCCACACAAATACATCAAGGTTGCTGAGCAAAAAGGAAATTAGCTGCTGTCTGTCAGCTTCATTCAGGGAGGCGCCGATCATGAAGAACCTGTCTGGATTCTCGTCAATGTCAACTCGATCCAGGGCTTCCGTGGCCTTTTCACTTAGGATTCACCCAACATCGTCGTGGCTCTCTTGATCCAGTACCTGAATTGAATTTACTTCCAACTCTTTTGGTGTCTTTGCGACAAGGAGATGGCATGCTTGTGTCGATTTCTAGAAACCACGGATTTGCTCAATGCCGTGCTCTGTCAGGAAACGGAGCAGTTGATGATGGGTGCTTGGCACGGCTCGCATGGTATGTAACCAAGTTCGCCCCATAATGAGATTATACGGCGAAGAAAGCTTGACAACTAAGAATTCCACATCCACTGATCGGGAGCCCGCACGAACAGGTAGTGTGATTTTACCCAACGGGTACTCCGAATTAGCGTTGAAGCCGAATAATGGATAAGGAGCTGAAGACAGGTCCGACTCGGGGAACCCGAGCTTGATGAAGGTCTTGTAATACATAACCTCCGAAGTACTCCCCTGGTCTATAAGAACGCATTCAACGGTGAATCAGTTTACGCATAGTTCGATGACCAATGGATCAATGTGGGAGAGTGTTACGCCGATCAAATCAGAATCGTCGAAGGTAATGTTTGGAGCTTCATAGGGCCGTTTTGATGGTGTGATTTGCTTTTGGAGGTCAAGATGCGACTGAATTGTATGTGTTGCGGATGACATCGACAGGCTGTATATCATATGGATTACGTCGAGTGGAGGTGAATCTTGCCGTAAAGTTACTGCTTTTGTCGAGTTGTCTCTTCCGACGTACTGCTTAAGCCGACCATCTTGTACCAATTCCTCTAGGTGATCCTTCAATGCATAACAACTCTCTGTATCATGGCCGTGGTCTTTATGATACTCGCACTGCCTATCTCGTCTCCTCGTGTCGGGAGGTCCCATCATTTTGGATGGCCATTTCAAGAACGGAAGGTGTTAGACTTTGGACATAACCGTGCTAATCAGTTCTGAAAACTCCGTATATTTCTTGTCCGCGCGCCTTGTGCGCCTGCTATTTACTTGAAGTTGTTCACTAGCTCGGTGGGAACATTGGTCATTTGTTTGGCCTGAATCCTGTCTCTTGTCTCGTTTAGCCCGACTCTGTGATTCAGGGCTCCGTGATGGTACAGAGTTTATCGGCTGAACAATCTCAGAAGGGGCCATCTTGTTGGCCTTGTTCCCAGCTTTAACCCGCAGAGCGTCATCTTCTACTTTGCAGTATTCCTCGACTTTCTTCATCAACGACCGGACTGTTTTGGGGGGCCTTCTAGTTAAGGAACTGCGGAGGGCATTATCAGATCAGGATGCAACCCCATTTTAAAGGCGATGATGGCCATGGAGTCGTTCCAAGCGTCATCCACAAGATTGAAGCATTCCCAATAGCGTACCGAATACGCTCGTAAGGTTTCCCCTGGTTAGATTTGCATTGCCCAGAGAGAGTAGGCTTGCTTCGGCTAGACCTCATTGGCGATGAATCTTGCCCTGAAGGATTTCTGTAATTGATAGAAGCTCTTAATTGACGCCAGTTCCAACTTGTAATACCATCTGATAGCCAATGGCCCCAAGCTGCTCGAAAATATTCAGCACATAAGAGCCTCGTCGTCTGCATGCAGCGTCATGGCTTGCTTATAATAACGGATGTGGTCAGTGGGATCTGATTTTTCGTCGTATATGGTGAATGATGGAGCCTTGAAATTTTTGGGTAATACTGCCTTTACGATCCGTCGCACAAAGGAGTCATGTTGGTCCTCTTCATCTGAACCGTTTCGTCTTCGTTTACGGCGTGCACGTGGACTCTCTTTGGAGGAGCTGGTGGTTTCGACTCGTCCCTTCTTTTTGGGGTCTGCGGATAATGAGTCAGAATCACTATCACTTTCTTGTCTTCGGGCTCGAAGTCGTCGGCCATCTTCCCTCAGAAGTCGTCCTGTATCTTGGCGTACAGCTTGTTTGGACTTTGCCACTTCCAAGGCCAAATCCTGATGGAGACACTTGTTCTCAGCAATCATGTTCTCCAACCTCTGTTCATTTTGCTTTACATGTTCCATGATCGCTTGCATGGTTTCATGTGCTGAAGTCGAGGGTGAGGTATGGGCAACTGAGTCAAAGTTCAAGGCACGTCTTGCAGTGATATTCTCCAGTCCCAGCATGTTTGTTAGAGTGAGGTCATCTCTCGGTGTGGTTTCGTTAGCGACTATCGGATGATCTTCCGTTACGCCCGCCATGGATGTAGTTGAGTATTCCCACAGACGGCACCAATTATGGAGATGCGGTTTGGAAATACTCTTTGGATCCTGTGGGACGCTCGTGATCCTCAGCTAGCCACCTGAAAAGGAATGAACACTCCGATCGGGGGTGCTGGAATTAGCACTCCGACGGACAAGTCAGTATATACTCTCTTGGTTGATTGTGTTTTAAGTTAAGCATACTAGTTCTCACATACCTCTCTTTGGTTGTTCCTCTTCTATTTATATATGCCCCTGGTCCTCAAGATAGGGCCCACTATTAATCCGTCATATGATTGTTCACTCGGCTTCTTCCGTCATAAATCACTTCCCATTCGGCTCCCCGCTCAACTAGTTTTGCAACCGATTAGGAGATTCGGCTTTCGAATGATACAAGATGGGGCCAAATCGAGATGTTCATATAATAAGCTTCCTAGTAAATACTCGGCCCCCTCTGCAGTCGTCGAAACTCGGCTCCCACAGCTTATCTTGCACAAGTTTTACTTTGCTCAATTCTTGTTTACACATTTTACATTACCGAGCCATTCATTAACCGATTAAGTCCAAGTGATTGTCCCCTAATGGAAGAGGGGTTAACCAAAGGATTGTATAAGACATGAGGGAGCTCATGCCTTTGGCTAGGAGGAACCCTCAAAAGAGAGTTAAAGTTATTGAGCATAAACTCTACCTTAAGCTTAAACACTACCCTAAAGCCAACCAACCCTCAAAACAAATTAAAAGTGAAGAAATGAGAGAGGTTGCAGAATTTCAATGCTAAAATGGCATCAAAATGAATGCTAAAACATGCAAGCAACACATGCACAACATGTTCAAAGCCAAAAGCATCAAAGCTAGTGAAGAACACTACTCTAGAAGCATGCAATAACAAGTTTAAATGATCAAACCAGCCCTAGACAGAACTTAAACATGCCAAAACAAAGGCCTAAACATGCTGAGATATAAGCTTAAAAGACTAGGGAAACATGCACACATGTTAGCCCACAAAAAAGGCACAATTCACAACCCTCAAAAGCAATGAAGAAGTGAAATATGTAAGAGTGTGACAGAGGTTCATGCATTGGAATTACATGCTAAATGATGCCATGGCATGCAAACAACACAAGCAAAGCATGTTAGAGGCCTTGAAACACAAGGCTAGTGAGGCCAACTACACTATAGCTATACAAAGCAAAGCATATATGACCAGAACCACCCACAACAGAGCTAAAGCATGTAAAAACATTAGCAAAAATGTGCTGGAGTCAAGCTAACACAAGCTAGAACAATAGGCTAAATCATCAAATATGTTAGGCTAGTAAGCATGATTGCACTACAAGTGCAAGAAACAAGAAAGAAGTGATCCAACCAGCCAAAAACAGAGTTAAAGCAGGTCAAAATAAAGCCTAAAACATGCTTGAGCTAAGCTACAAAAAGGTAGAAAAGCATGCTCATATCTTAAGCCATCAACACACGCAAACAAAGCACAAGGAGGGGAGGCCACCCCCTCCTATTTGGGACTTCAAAACCAACTTTCTACCACTGAAATTCCCCTAGAATTCAGTAGTTAAAAGGCCAAGAAAAGATTGTTTTAAAAGCTTTGAAAAATGGCTCAAAAGGCTTTTCAAGCCAAAGAGCAAAGGGAGGTAACCATCCCTTAACTAAACAAAGACTCAAACCATCATTTAAGACCTTAAAAAAAATAGAGTTTTTAGAAGTTAAAACTAGCCTAAAACTAGCGTGCAAAGGTGGCCAAACAACTAACTAAAACAAAGCTTCAAAAAGGGTAAGGCTTTACCCTTGAAGCAGAGCAACAAACATCCCAATTTCTGAGCTCAAACCAAGCTTAAGACCTCAAACCAAGCTTCAAGGGACCTCAGCTCCAAGGTGAAGGTATTTGATCAAGGTTCTTAAAACAAATGTGTAGAGAATTCCCACTTTTAAGCACAAAATCAAGAGAGAGAGGAAATTTTGCTCACCAAAATTTGTAACCCCTCACATGGGGAAGGGACCTCCCCTTTTATAGAAATGCAAGCCAAAGCTTTCCTTCATCCCTCCATAGAGCACTAGTGCTCACCAACTGGCTTAAAATATCTAAAAAATATCTACTGATGCACTGGTGATCGGCCGGCCATCAGTGATGGCCGGCAGTGGCTCATTGATGGCTGGTAGGCCTCATCAATGGCCGACAGTGCCCAAAAGTGGCCGACAGTGCACCTAAAGAAGCATGCTGAAAGGAACAACACATGGTCCAAAAATGGGACAAAATTGGTGCAGGGTTTGGAAAGTTCAAACCTGGGGCGTTCCACTGTGGAATTCGAGCGCTCGACGAGCAATCACACTTGTCACTAGATGTACCTGTAAGAACATCCAAGTCTTGAGGACGGTCAAAAATGGGGTGTCTACAAGAGCTCGAAGTCATTTCATGACGTGAGTGAATGTCAAAGCCCGAAGACGACCCTTTTGACAAGGTTGGAAGACTTGGGAAAACAAACAAATGTGCAAACAATTGGTTGAACCCAAGGGTTGCCTACGTATCCCTTTGAGGGCTCAAGCCTACGTAGTTCAGAGGCAAGATGCAAATGATATGCACGATGCAACTTTGAAAGACGGACTGACACACTTTGCGAAGCTGACTATTTTGAAAATGATCATGCAAGATGATGCAATAAGCAATAATGAATACAATATGCAAGATAGCGAACAACACATGAACAAACAACACTCTACCTAAGCCAAAACACAAGACGAGGAAAGAAAACATTGCTCAGGACTGCATTTCCCGCATCCTTAGAAACAAGAAGACGAAAATCGCTCGGGGTCGTGTTTCACATGTCCCGAAGTGAAAGCAAAATAGCTTAGGGCCACACTTTGCGCGTCCGAAAATGGAAACAAAACCGTTTGGGATAGCATTTCACGTATTCCAAGAGCAAACACACCCAAGGCCGCGTTTTACGCATCTTGAGATAAAAAAAGAACTGATCGGGATCATGTTTCACATGTCCCGAGATAAAATCTGCCCAGGACCACGTTTCACGCATCTTGAGAAACAAAAATTGCTCGGGGTCATGTTTCACATGTCCCAAGATAAAACCCGCCCAAGGTCGCATTTCACGTGCCCTGAGAAACAATAGAGAGGTGTGCGATAGATGCACAAAGTGAACGAGTGTGATAGATGCACAAAGTGATCGAGTGCGATAGATGCACAAAGTGATCGAGTGCGATAGATGCACAAAGTGAACGAGTACGATAGATGCACAAAGTGATCGCAACTACAAAGCCGTGCAGGTTCTCCTACCGAGACACGAGACACGAATAACTTATCCGGAACTCCTCTAAATGAACCGTACATACAATATAGTTTGGTTACAACATAACCAACAGACGTACCTAACCGTATCTCATACGGAAAGAGGGGGGTTGTAACCAGATAAATATCAAATCCTAACACATTTCACATGGAAGGAACAAAGGTGAATTTGAAATCCAAACGCGTCTCATGTGAGTGGAAGAACGTATAATAGAATGATTTCTTTTTCTTTTTTCTTGTTTTCAAAAAAATGTCAAAAAGATTTTTTTAATATAAATACCAAATACCGTATACAAAATACACATAGATATACACATACGGTATACATACACATGTTCGGGAATATTCTGTTTGCTTGAATATTTTGTTTATAGCCATGAGCGGGAAGATGCCGTTACTGAGAAGGCATATTCCGTTTGCTGACGTCAGCGTGCGTACGTAAAACAAGCAAAAAGAAAGGAAAAACACAAATGCATGGATATGGGGGTTCAAACCTCTGACTCAGGCTTCTCCGAGTCCTCAACCACTAAGCCAAACCACTTTTGTGACAATATACAAATAAATATATATATATATATATAGGTATACGAGACATATATACATAAAACCAAGACAAAACAAAACAAAACAAACACTTGTTGCCATGGCGGCTCAAACCTCTGACCTCAAGCTCAACCCCTCAATCCTTAACCACTAAGCTGAACCACTAAGCCCAAGCCACTCTTGTGACCAAATATTCAAACAAATATATATAATACATAGATGTACAATACATATACACATATATATACATATACAACTCTCCCGCCTCTCTCTCTGTTTTTGTCTCACTCTCTCTTCTTTTATCTTCTTCGAGCGTCGTGTCTGGCGCACGATTTCAACAATCGCGGTGCCTGACCGACAAGCTATCCAATCCTGCCTTGATTGTTAATGATCGTCTCGGCTTTTCTCCCTCTTTGTCTTCTTTTTCGCTCTCTTCTTAAGTAGAGAGAAAGAGGCAGAGCAAAGGCCTGCAAACTTTCTCTGCCACCACTTTGCAACCTCTTTCTTTTGCATTACTCTCCTCTGCCATGCCTTCTTCACACAATTCTCTTACTCTTTTTCCAAACCTGAACGAGTCCACGGTAGAGATGATCGATTCTGACTGCCCTGAACCTCAACCACGAGCTCCTCCTCATTCCCCTATTTTCAACTTTCCAGCGATGTCAGTTGAACAAATAATGGTGGCACAGTCTAACATCGAAGCAAACTCGTATACGCTAAGGTCATGTGTAGAGACCGTGACTGCGGTCTCCAACTTGTCCCGTCAACTGCAGAACAGGATGTGTGAGGTACATTAGTTAAATGCACAACTCTCCCTCCTCCAACATATGTACAAAGACGCTTGAGTAGAAATTAGTGCGCTGAAAAAGCAGAACAAAGAGCTAAAATGATAGGCCACCTTTATGGCTCGATTCTGAGTTTCTTCGCACAACCAATTTGATGGCCGGTGAGGAATAATCTTCTTCGGAAGCTCTACCAAGAACGAGTCAGAGTCTTCAAGAGTTTCGAAAGAGTAAAGATGACGCAAGGCAACTGATGGTAAAGTCGAGCAACGAAGCTGTGTACAAATGAAGCCGATTGTAATCTTCGCCGCCGGGCTGTTACCGGAGAAGAAAGAAGAAAAAGATCCCTCTCTCTTTTTTTCTTTTTTTTTTATGCTTTTTTTTCTTTTATTTTTGTATATATATTTGTATAAATTTGATCGAGGTTAATCCCTATTAATAAAATGTGTTTTTTTTTTCTTTCTTTCTTTTTTTGCAAATCCAAATGACAATCAGTTTCGAACTAAAAATTAAGCCTCTCATTGATTATAACACAAATCAAAACTTGATGAAATGACAAAACTTGATAAAATAGACACAAAATGGACACAAGACAGAGCAATACCAAGCGATCACCTGGTCGATCGCTCATCAGAAACGCATTTCGGCGATAAAAACTCGATAATATGGGTATAAGATAGAATACCAGCACACAATATAACAGAACAACTTACGAATTATCGGAAAAAAAAAAAACAAAGTTCCTCATCTTTTTCTTTTTTTTGGTTTTATTATTTTTTCCTTTGTAGTTTGAACACTTGCTTTAGATGAACTTGTTGTATTAGAAGACTTTTCTTTTGTTTTATTGCTTTGTAAAACAATGATCAGGGTTGGACCCACCAATTTGGATGATCTCCTCGCATAAAGTGTTATGAATGGCATGTGATGAATGGTAGCATTGTAAAAGACTTAAAACTGTGAATACCTGTTCTTGCATTCGTTCTTTAATCGGATAACGACCCACAACCGGACAAATATGTAAAATGTAACTCGATAATAGGAAAACGAAATGAAAACAACTCAAAAATACTAAAAGACACTTGGTACAAATAGTACTCAAAACATAGCCGCGACATGCCAGGACAAAGGACCAACTTTTGTTGTATCTGCACTGGTCTGGGCCACCACCTAGACCCAACCGGGCTTCAAAAAGAGGTTGTTCAGTGCTGTCTAGCTATCTTGCACTGCTCCTTCTATGCCACTAGTTTATTACTTCGACCTTTCTTTTCAAGTTTTTTTTGTTGATTGTAATAAAAGCAACTTTGATTTGTATCAGAGATTTGGAGAACTTTAAGTTTGAAATCAATAAAATTAAAGTTGTGAGCGCTGAAAATCTTCCTTTTGGCCCAAAAAATGGTCTAAGTTGTAAAAGGTAAAATTTGAACAAAATCAACTTTTATAAAAACTTCTCAAAAATCATTTTCAAAAAGGATCATCACTTGACACGCACGGAATCAATCCTCAAGATATATAATGCTGGATCAAAAGATCATAACTACCCCTTGATTGAATTCCACTACTCTGCATTATACCCAGCTTTTCTCTTAGAGTAAAGACCACAACCGAACCTTTAGGTAAATAATAGATAAAGATGACTTGACCAACAAAATGGACAAGACAGTTGAGCTGGAATTGATTACAACCAAACTTTAGGATGAAATTTCCTACGTATCTCGAAGATGGGAATCAGGCCTTATGTAGATCGATTCAGTTTCACTCAAGTATTGACTCTCTCTCCTTTGCGCTCTAACTTTTGCCAAGGTTGCCTTTTAGGGTTTTCAACCTTGCGAGCTCAGTTTTTCTTCATTTCTAATTTTTTATGCTCTAACTTTTGCCTAGGTCACCCTTCCAGGTTTTCGGCCTAGCGAGCCTTTCAGAGATAGTATTTCTTTAACTTGTCCATATTGATCGGTTGGGAAAATTCCAGACCATCTAGGTCCATGAGAATGACCACTCCTCTTGACCAGATAGACTTGATGATGTAAGGACCAGCCCAATTGAGTCTGAACTTGCCCCTAGGGTCATGGATGGGAGCTTGGTTGTCTTTGAGCACCAGATCTCCTTTCGTAAGATTCCTAGACTTAACTTTCTTGTTAGAAACCTTAGCAATTCTGTGTTGGTAGCCCTGTACATGATACAATACCTTCAGTCTTTTTTTATCAAACAGCATTAACTCCTCAAATCTACTCTGTTGCCAGTTGGCCTCTGCTATTTGACACTCAGCCATAACCTGCAGTGATGGTACTTCAATTTCAATTGGCAGAACAGCTTCCATACCATAAACAAGAGAATAAAGATTTGCCCATGTAGACATTCGGATTGAAGTTCTATAGCCCTAAAGTGCGAATGGCAATTTATCTGGCTAGTCCTTGTAGGTCTCAACCATCTTCTGCAAAATATGTTTGATGTTCTTATTGGTGGCCTCAACAGCTCCATTGGTTTGCGGTCGATATGTAGATGACTTATGAAAAGTCACATTGTATTTCTCCAACAAGTCTATCACCTCCTTCTTGAAGTGGAATTCATTATCTGATATAATCTCGTTTAGGACTCCGTATCGACAAATGATGTTGTTTCTGATGAACTTAGCCACATGCGCTGCTTTCAACACTGCATAGGACTGGGCTTCCACCCACTTTGTAAATTAATCAATTGCCACTAGAATGTATTCATGCCCGTTTGACCCTTTCGGTGTGACTGCACCGATGACATCGATTCCCCAGACTAAGAAAGGCCATGGCGATGTCATGTGATATAGTTTTGACGGCGGGATATTCATATGATTAGCATGAATTTGGCATTTGTGGCATCGCCGAACAAAACCAATACAATCCTCTTCCATGATGGACCAGGAGTAACCTTACCTAAGAATCTTCTGGGCTAACATTACTCCGTTCATGTGCACTCCGCACTCTCCGCCATGGATGGCCTCCATTTGGCACTTCGATTCCTCTTTCTCGACACACAACTTGTGCATTCTCAGATATCCTCTTTTGTATAGTTTGCCTCCGCAGATGATAAATTTGAACGGCCATTCGTCGCATTCCCCATTTGTCCTTGGCATTTGCCCCCGGTGGATACGCCTATTTTTTCAAGAAGTTCCAGATATTGAAGTACCAAGGATTTTTATCTTGCGCTTCATCTATTACGCTGATAGTTTCATAGGCCGGCATGTATTTCTACTCAATGAGGATCGGACGCATCCAAACTCTAGGCGGGATGTCTAACATGGAAGATAGAGTTGCTAAAGCATCGGCGAACCTGTTGTTCTCTTTTAGTAGATGCGTGAAAGTCAGCTTTTCAAACCTAGGAATTAGAACGTCTAGGGTCTGGTGATAGACCTTCATCTTTTCTTCCTTGACTTTCCAATCTCCATTTGCTTGAGAAACAACTAAGTTCGAGTCCCCGATAACATCCAATCTTTTTGCCCCTAGTTCTAGAGTAGCTTCTAAACCAGCAATACACGCTTCATATTTTGCTTCGTTGTTGGACACTTCAAATCGGAGTTTGAAAGCTAGAGGTATGTGGGAGTCGTCAGGTGCTATCAGTAACACACCGATCTTATAGATGTATTGATTTGATGCTCCGTCAAAGTACATTGTCCAAGTCTTCTCCTTAACTTACAGAATGGCTTCATCTAGGAAAAGGTATTCTACTGCTTCGTCCCCTTCTATAGGGTGATCTGTCAGGAACTCCACTACCGTTCTCCCTTTAACCGACTTGCGAATAACATACTTCAGATCAAATTCGGAGAGAAGAAGCAACCAACGAGCTAGCCTACCTATAAGCACTGGTTTCTTAAAGATATATTTGATAGGATCTAATCTCGAAACCAGAATTACGAAGTGAGCTAACAAGTAGTGCCTCAATTTCCTGGTAGCCCATACCAAGGCTAGGTAAGCTTACTCTAGCGGGGTGTTGCGGATTTCGTAATCTAACATTTTCTTGCTCAAGTAATAGATGGCTTTCTTCATCCTATCCTCAGATTCCTAAGCAAGCATGCATCCCATTGTGGTGTCTGTTACTGACAGATCCAAAAACAAAGGCTTCCTCGGCTCTGGCGGCGACAACACAGGCGAATTTTGGAGGTACTGCTTGACTTGCTCAAAAGCGAATTGACATTGATCATCCCATTGGAATTTATTCCCTTTCTTCAGGAGACCAAATAGTGGTTCACAAGACAAGGTTAATTTAGAGATAAACCGTCTTATGAATTGCACTTTACCCAGAAAGCCTCACACCTCATTTTCAGTCCTTGGTGGTGGCATTTCTAGGATGGCCTTGATTTTGGAAGGATCTACCTCAATGCCTCTTTGTGTGATCAAAAAGCCCAGCATTTTCCCTGCTGTTATGCCAAAGGTGCACTTCTGCGGGTTTAACCTCAATCTGTATTCCCTGATCCGTTGAAAGAATTTTTCCAGAGTGATGTAGTGGCCTTTTTAATCTTTGGACTTGACTATCATGTCGTCCACGTACACTTTGACCTCTTTGTGGATCATATCGTATAGAATGGTGGTTGCAGCCCTCTAATAAGTAGCCCCATCATTTTTCAAGCCAAATGGCATGACTCGGTAGCAATACGTTCCCCACAGTGTAGTAAATGTAGTTTTCTCTCTATCTTCGGAAGCCATTAGAATCTGATTATACCCAGAAAATCCATCCATGAAGGAAAGAAATGCATGGCTTGCAGAGAAGTCTACCAACTTATCAATATGCGATAGAGGAAAGTCATCCTTTGGACTGGCTTTGTTTAAGTCCTGAAAGTCTACACAGACCCGAATTCTGCCATCCTTCTTCGGCACTGGGACGATGTTGGCCAACCAGGTTGGATACTCGGATACTAACAAGAAACCTACCTCAATCTGTTTGGTGGCCTCTTCTTTGATCTTTAATGCCCAATCTAAGCAAATTCTACGCAACTTTTGCTTGACTAGTCGGCCATCAGGGTCAAGAGGGATCTGGTGCTGTACAATCTTTGGATCAATTCCAGGTATGTCTTCATAGGACCATGAGAAAACATCTTTGAAATCTTTTAATAAAGCGACTAAGTGTTCACACTCCTCCAAAGACAATGTGGACCCGATCTGGACCATGCGTGGATCCTTCTCAGTAGCCACATTAATGGCAATAATTTTATCAATACAGGGTTTAATATACCTCTCCTCCTCTTGATTAATTAAGTTTTTCAAAGCTAGAGGAATTTCTTCCTCTTCGTTTTCATTAAAAGTTTGAAAATCTAGGTCAATGCAATAAATAAGCAGCAGAGAGATATACCCAAAATCTGCAGAGTTCTCATCCAACAGGTCCATCTCTTTAGTTACAACAGCCTTAAAACAAAAGAAAAGAAAGACCTAGATAGGACCTTGGCATCCGGGTTACCACCCCCTAGAATGCCAGACTCAGACCCCTCAGACTGACTTGAATCTGATCCCAACCCCCGCAGACTCTGTGTAATCAGATTCTGGCTCATCATCCGATTCAAAATTGGAAAGGTAACCTTTCTCCAGCTGCTAAGTAAAAGATTGTGCCCCTGATGCTTCCAAAATGCCACTGGTTAGGTTCATGGAGATGGTAAGGTTATCCCCTAAGCTCTCTGAGTCGACTAGAGGATCTGAAAGCAGACATGCTAGTGCTGCCCCTACTCTAAGCTCACTATTGTCGGAGTCACTTTCTATGCCCTGTTCAGCTTTAGCACTCGGTTCAACCTTTTCCTTGGCATCACTCTCTTGCAACTGCAAGTCGAAGAAGATTTCGAAGCCGGGGACACACTGCTTTGTAAAATTCATCCAGGGCTCGAAAAAACTGAAAAAGGGGAAATCCTCTCCCTCTCGAACAAAGTGACCATTTAGAGTTCCGCGGATCGGCCTGTGAACGAGCTCATAGCGTTTCTCGACCTACTTGGCTCTAGCTCTACTTGTCATCTCTTCTATTTTCCTGACCTAATCCTTTTTTGGTGGGCACATAGCCAAGACCAAAGGCATACGGATTATGTGTCGCATCGGCCAATGTTGTGATGCCCTTCCGACCACTTCTTCCAAGTCCCATTCCTGGCATATGTTGTAGTTTGTTCATGAGATAAATAGACTGGGTCTTGACATACATACCCTCATCTGCTGCCAAGATGGTTTGCACTACCCAGGCCTCAGCCAGACTAAACCCTGAGAGGAATACATCTTCCTCAGATGGATGGATGAGTTCCCGAAGACAATTGCTGCCCGCTTCCCGTGAGGGTATTTCAGTATTTCGTAGAGGGTAGAAGAGATTGCTTTCACAAGGTGTAGCCAGGGTCTTCCTAGCAGTAAGTTGAAGGTGGTCGAGACGTCTAGGACATGAAACTCTACGTCCTGTTGAGCTGGGCCAACCTGAACTTGGATTTGTACTGTGCCCATCACTTCCCTACTCGTGTTATCATATGCCTGAATCATTTGGGCTGTAGGTACAAAATCTGCTAGTTTTAGGCCAATAGCATAAGCTGTGCGAGACAGACAGACATTGATAGTCGAACCAATGTCTATCAACACCACCAGTACCCATTTTTCTCTGTGCTCAATAAATATGTATAGGGGTTTGTTATGTGTTGAGCCTTCCGGCGGGAGTCCTCTGTCAAAAACGGTTAGGGTTGGGTTGGCGCCACCTGGGAAGACCAATCCCACAAGCTATTCAGGGGTGGTGTCAATGGACAATTTAGCTTTGTCCATTACTAACAATACAGACTGTCGATGTACTCGAGAGGCCATAAGAAGACCCTAGATTAAAATATCGACTTGGAGTTTCTTCAGTTGTTTCAGCACTCCCTCCTCGTCCAGCTATTTTTCTTTCTGCTTCTTAACCTCTCCATCTTTCCCAGAGGCCTCAGGTTAGTCTAAGTGCGGTGGTTTGTTCTTGTCATGTGATCAATCTCCTCAGTATACCACGTGTTGTCTGGAAGGTACTCACCCCAACCTTCATCAGTGTGAGCCAGGTATAGATCATCATCCTTCCACCATATGCCTTCGGCAGTCGACAAACAGTTGTCTAGTTCCCTTGCAAGGTGTTGAGTCATTACAGCTTTTTGCTTGTCTTCCATCCTTTCTCATTCAAACACAACTTCGTGTTCTGTGTTCGCAATATGCACAGTGCCTAGTCCCTGAGCTGAATTTTCCTCACTGGTACTTTTCAACGATTTCCCCTTTTCATTGGCCATTCCGGCTACTGCAACAATTCTTGCTCCCTTTTTATCCGATTTTGTTTCAGTTCCTTCCTCCCTGTTGAGTTCATCACTCAACCACCCAAAGTTGTCCTTTGACCTATTGAAATCGAACCGATCAATCTGTGCATCTCCTTGATCTTGTTCATCAAAGAACTACAGGTTGTCTAAGTCCTCCTCAAAGTCCACCAGATCATCCAAACCTTGGCTAGGGCCACCCTCCTTAACCACATTAACCTCTGCTATAATTGACAATACCACTTCCGGTTTGGCTTGATCAATCGGTACAATGTAGCGACACGGATCATACCCCTCCTCAAACAAGTTCTTAGAGTACTCAGGCAATGAATTCGTACTCTCCTTTAAGGTCGGCCTCCATTCTACTGCACCTGTCACCACTACAGGTTTAGGTTGAAGTGTGGATGTGTTTATCATGCACAAGTCCGTGCTTTTAGGAATGAACACCGTCGATCTAGGTAGGTGGGAAGGGGTAATATATACGCTGGGGTCATTGGGAAGGGCCAGTGTATGGATTAGGTTTAGGTTCCGAGATAGAGGAACTTGATTGTGGGCCGAAAGAGGGTTTGTAATTGTTTTTGGTTTCTCAGGTGGTGCGATCACCATGTTGCCAATGAGGTTTTGAATCTCATGACGTAGTCAGAAGCATTGGTCAGTATCATGGCCGTGTTGTTGGTGAAACACACAATATTTTGCTGGGTTGTGTTTGGGTGGAAGAGGATCAGGCAGTGGACGAGGTTCTAACAGTCTGAGGTGCCCTTTTTTAATCAGCACTTCGATAGCTTGGGATAAGGTCATGTAGAGTGGGGTAAGGGTCCTCTGGGATTGGACAATGTTGGCTGAAGGTTGTGGAGCTGTATTGGCAAAGGGATTGGTGGTATTGGTTGTGGTGACAGCACTTACATCTGATGGCCTCGCAACTGTGCTACCACTAGCAACATTGGAACTGCGAACAAACGGCCTTTTAGTTGGCTCTTTATCATCAATAATGAGCCCCTACTTTATAGCATCTTCAATCTAAACCCCTATTTCATGGAGCTGTAAGAACGTGGATAGCGGGAGAATAATCATTTTCTGTAATAGCTTGCCTTGGAGATTTTGGACGACCATCCTTATCTGATCCTTCTCGGAAGGCCTCGTGGTCATCATCAAGGCTTTAGCTCTCCACCTTGTTACAAAATCAAAGAAACCTTATTTCGGTTCTTGATGTGTTGCTTCGAGATCACGAGTTGTGACCTCGATTTGGGTATTATAAGAGTACTGAGCCATGAAGCCTTCGTCCAATTCCTCCTAATTCTATTTTACTAAATCTTCCAACTTGGCATACCAGATGGCCGCTATACCTGACATAGTATGACCTAAAACGGATAGCTTTTGTAATCTGGTCAAGCCCATGGGTCGCAAAATATCCGAGAACAAATGCAAATGCACCATTGGGTCGCCAGAACCATCAAAGCGATCAATGTGCGGCATTTTAAACAGCTTTGGGAAGGTAACTGCAAACTCGGCATACCCTTCCTCTATGTCTGGAATGGAGTCAACTCCTTGTGCTTTTTTGAACAATTTCTCCAGTTTGTTGACCTTAAGCACAGTCAAGTAAACCTCAAATTCAAATGGAGCCTCAATTTGATATACAAGTGCTTTGGAGGCCTGTGCTGGGATCGGTTCAACTAGATTGCCTTGATTGCCCTGATTTTCCTGGACATTAGCGGTGTGGGCAGTGGCTCCAAGTGTTGGGATACCCGTAGGTGTATGAGCAAGAGGTACATGAGATGCAGAGGCCGCTGCCGGTTGTGGTTGTTATTGTTGCAGCCTGTTTAAAACCTCAGTCTGACGAGTTGTGACTTCAGCCTTTCAAATAGTGTCTTGCTGCATGGTTTCAACTGTTTGCTAAAGATGATGAATCAAGTCTTTCATACTGACCGAGGGATACTGTGCCATTGGAATAGGTGAGTGATCTCGTGCTGGACTAGAAGTAGAAGATCGTCCTTAAGCCTGACTGGATACAGGTGAATTGAGGGGTGACTATTGTAAAAACTGGACTGGTGAACTATGTCTAACTCTTCTCCATCTAGTAACCGGTGAGAGCGAAGCAAACACAGGATGTTCCCTAACAAGATCTCCGGTTCTGTAAAGCCTTCTGACACGGGTCCAGAGTACTTGAGGGATATCAGGTCTTTCTGAAGCTATGTTGGTAAACTACCTAGCAAAAAGAAATAATAAAATCAAAAGGAGCACAGTCAAGTAAACCTCAAATTCAAATGGAGCCTCAGTTTGATATACAGGTGCTTTGGAGGCCTGTGCTGGGATCGGTTCAACTAGATTGCCCTGATTGCCCTGATTTTCCTGGACATTAGCGGTGTGAGCAGTGGCTCCAAGTGTTGGGATACCCGTAGGTGTATGAGCAAGAGGTACATGAGATGCAGAGGCCGCTGCTGGTTGTGGTTGTTATTGTTGCAGCCTGTTTAAAACCTCAATCTGATGAGTTGTGACTTCAGCCTTTCAAATAGTGTCTTGCTGCATGGTTTCAACTGTTTGCTAAAGATGATGAATCAAGTCTTCCATACTGACCAAGGGATACTGTGCCATTGGAATAGGTGAGTGATCTCGTGATGGACTAGAAGTAGAAGATCGTCCTTAAGCCTGACTGGATACAGGTGAATTGAGGGGTGACTATTGTAAAAACTGGACTGGTGAACTATGCCTAACTCTTCTCCGTCTAGTAGCCGGTGAGAGTGAAGCAAACACAGGATGTTCCCTAACAAGATCTCCGGTTTTGTAAAGCCTTCTGACACGGGTCCAGAGTACTTGAGGGATATCAGGTCTTTCTGAAGCTATGTTGGTAAACTACCTAGCAAAAAGAAATAATAAAATCAAAATTGGATAGCACTTCAACCCTAATTCACAACAATCATAACACATAGCTGAACTGTAATCCCTACTAACTCTGTTCTCAAACTCATGCTGATATGAACCATTCTGTACAGTCTCACTATAAAAGCACATATCACGTAAAAGCACCAAAACACCCCTATGAGGGGGTAGGGTTACCTTGTCCTAGATTTTTGGCATTGTCTAAGCTGCACTATTTCAAACAACAAGTTTCACAACATCCTACAAATGGGTGACATCCTATGCTAAGTTGGAATAGTCACTATAGCTTCATTATATGCAACTAGGTCGAATGGTCAAAAGGGTACCTCAGCAAGATTACCTAATATACCTCTCACACCTAACACCGAGAAGTGAAAGGTGGATCAAGCGATACGGAAGTAATCCAGATCCAAGGGTCGTATTCCCATCGTGGCAGAGCCCGCGACTGGTCAGCCTTTTGGAAAGCTTTTCAGGTAAGCCTCCAACAAACCGTCAAGGAATAGCATATGGCAAACACAATGACTTAGGTGCACCAATGCAAATGCAATGCAAAGAACATATATAAGTAGATAAAATTTCACATCATGAGTTTTAAGTCAAGTTCTCTAATTATCCCCAGTAGAGTCGCCAGAAACTACAGCTCGACTTTTCGCGCCCCCTTTCAGAAGTCAAAATAAGCCCTACAGTATCAGACTTCTGTGGTTCTGAATCTGATTCCACAAGTGCAATGTGAAATAGATAAACACCAAAGAGTCCAAATTCGGCGAATCTTTTGGAAAATCAATTTTGAATCAAATTGCCAAAAATACACTGCTTTGCCAGATACAGAGTCGCCACCTAAATGTTTTATTTTAGAAAAATTTAGGAAACCCATGACTCGTACCAAAGGCCGCGTGTCCGTCATCACCAAGACTGTCTCGGCTTGAGAACTTAGGTACGAGAGGGGAAGGTCATGAATTGAACACCCCCGCTCGACTGATCAAAGATCGACCTCTACTAATCATGATATGAATCTTACTTTGCATTATATGTTCTTGTTCCGATTATTAATCTAGCATTACTATGTGATGCGCACATACAAGTATAGACTAACTTGCAAAAATTGGAACACTTGAGTCATGTTTGTTTTCTGAAAAGAGTTTAAATTTGCCACTTAAAAAGTGGGCTTAAATGTGCATGGCTCAAATTATTCCAATTCAAGCAATTACTCTTCATCCACAGGCATACAAGCAGGTATATCAATTAAGTACTTAGTCTCATGGTAAGCATGCTAGACATGGCAACAATCACGCTCATGCAATATGCTAAAGCAAGTAAAGGCTCACCTTGTACTCCAAGCCAAAAAGACATAAGATAGTTAGAAAAAATACATGATTCCTAACTGTGCAATATGACTAATGCAACACATGCGATATGCAATCTTAATATGGCATATGAATCACTGCCCAGTTCACCTTATTGCAATAGAGGACAAACAAAGCATGCACAGGGTGTTCTCCAGGGTTATCTGCACAACTCACCCCTCCTTTTCATGAACGAATCAAAGGAGAAGTAAACTTAGGCCACAAGCCAGTAACTCAAGCAATTTCATTACATGATGGCTTGTGAATCAAAGTGTGCAAGTTCAATAAATGCAACAAATATGACTCTAACATCTTCCCTTTCATGAATTGATCAAGGGAAGTGGTGACCTTGGAAACTTGAATCATTTCATCGCTAATGAGTATAAACTGCTGCACGTTTCCATGTGTTCAATTAACGTCCGATTGAACACAACCAAATTATTTTCTTGCACCATTTTAGCCTCAATTTTAGTTACTCAATTCTAAATTACCATATGTTCTTTAATTCATTAAGTCCAATGGTGAGTTTAAGTCCTCTAAATGGAAAGAAGTGTTAAGCAAGGAGTTGTTCTTGGCATAAGAGAAATGTAACGCCCTGGTAATGAACCTCCGAAGAGATTAAACCATTTAGCATGGAAGGTCTCTTTCTCATGCTAAAAGCAATATATATGGGACATCAATTCATCACTTTCAATTAGATTACAACAATATACAATATAACAATAAATCAAAGAAAAAGAGCTAAATAAGTAAGAAATGCAAGAAAAAGAAATGTTTGTAAAATTCACCTTCCAAGGAAAGTATGAACTCCTTAGTTCACAAACTCCCTCTTGATCACCCCCAAGTGTAGGAAGTGTATTCTCAAATCCTTAATTCGAAATTATGGAGTTTATAGTATGTGTTGGCCCAAGTTGAAATGTTTTCTTTTTTTTTTTCTCTAACTCTCTTTAATTCTCTTCAGCTTAGCCCCTCCCCCCCCCCCTTTGCTGAGCCTTCATTGCTTTATATAAGCAAAAAAACAACATATAATAAATATATATATATACCTTATGTTGTTTAATTTGGATATCGACAACCAAGGGCTAACCGACATCAAAAGATTTTTATAATATAATATATAACATTTATAAATTATACAATTTATACCAAAATACTACACATACAATATAATAATATAACTATAAATAAAATACTAAACATATAATATAATACTATAACTATACATAAAATACCAAACTGTAGACACCCCATTTTTGACCGACCTTAAGACTCAGACGTCACTGATTGAGCGCTCGGTGATGATGCATATTGTGCTCGTTCTGAGGTCACGGAGTCTCGGCTGAGAGCCTTGCCTCCGAACTTTGGGACTCTTTTGTGTTTTGCCTCGGTTTGCGAACCAGGTCCTGTTCTCTCTGCTTTCTCTTCCCGAAGGAAAGGAGAGGTCTCACAGACCATCTCTCAGTGGCCGTAGGCTACGTTTCGTGGTCGTAGACCACTTTTCCCGTTTTGAGACAAGTTTTCAGTTTTCGGAGCCGTCGGCCGTGCGCCTCGGTTCAGGACTGCTTAACTACCTCCGTTTGCTCCAGTTTTTGGCACACACCTTGTTTCCTCTCCCCAGAGGGACTCTGTGGCCCGGGAGACCACCTTCAGGGTCGCACAACACTTCCGGCGCTTAACAGTCAGTTTTCAGAGCCCCCGACTGCGCGTTTTGGCCCCCGAGCCCTCGTTTTGCATCGGTTAGGGTTCATTTTTGGCATGGACCCTAGTTTCATTGTTAGAAAGGTGGTAGTATGGTGGGAGACCACCTTTTCTTCTTGGAGACCACTTTTCTTTCCGCCGCCCGATTTTCTTGTTAGAGAGGTGGTCTCCCTCACTTTTAGGCCATAATTTCTAGTCTCCCATATCTCCATTGTGTTGCATTCATCTGGGAGGCCACCTATTTGGTATGGCCAACCACCTTTGGTGCTTAACCCTTTTGACCCCTTGGTCTCCCTCACTTTTAAGCCACATTTTCTGGTCTCCTATATCACCACTGTGTTGCATTCACCTGGGAGGCCACCTTTTTGGCATGGCCGACCACCTTTTCTTCTTGACCCTTTTGACCCCTGGTCGGCCAACCAGGGCAAGTGGTCGGCCGACCACTTGAACTGGTCGGCCAGCCTTCTGCTTTTTTGTCTTCCTGAGTTACATCCAGCTGTGCCAGCTGGGAGGCAATTGCAGCATCGTCCATACACGTGTATGGAGGATGTTTGAAGTTGGTTTTAAGCTTCTTGAAGAAGCTTTAGCCCCTCTCCTCTATAAAAGAAGGGCTGATCTTCCATTGCAAGGGTTCAACATTTTTGGTTAAAGCATATATACACCTCTCCCTATATCTCTCTATTCCAAGCTCCAAAACTCCCTTGTTCTTGCACCATTTGCACACCAACCCTTAGCTTAACCCTTCCACCATCCATCCAAGAACCTTGGAGCTAGTTTTCAGAGGTTGAAGGTTTGCTATCTTGGTCCAAAAGATGCTGGAGGTCTTCTCTACAAGGGTAAGTCCCTATTTCCCTCTTTGTAGCATTGTTTTGCTCTATACTTTAGCCTTATTTTCAAGCATTTTTGGGCTTTGTCATAAACTAAAAAAAGTTTTTTTTTGAGCTTCTCTACAAGATTGTTCAAGGTTATTTTTCTTTTTGGGATCATCTTCCCCTTTGCATGCTTCATTTCCTCATGTTTAGGGCCATGCATTAGAGCATTTGTGTTGGCCTTGGTTTGGCCTCTTAGCCACTGAAATCTAGTGGATTTTCAGTGACTAACATATGTTTTTGAGCCCTAAAATCAGAGAGGGGTGACCCTCTCACCCCTTGATTTGTTTACTAGCTTTGTTGGCCTTCCAAAGGGGCTCCTACTTGCATGTTTCAAAGCCATATTTCAGGCCCTATTTGGTGAGTTTTAAGGTCTGCATAGGCTCTGTCTAGAGCCCATTTTTCCATATAAAGTGTCTATTATACATGTGTAGAATAACCCCTTGCATGGCCTTCCAAAGGAGCCTATCATACTTGCATGCATTGACTGAGTTTCAGTGGGTTTTTGGGCATATTTTGGCATGGCATACTTCTTTTTTTGGCTGGTTTGGTGAGCTCTCATATGCTTCATATAGTTGTAGTACAAATCATGGTTTACTAGCTTTCTTTGCATGCTTTGTTGACCCTTGATTTTAGCACTTTTTGGCCATGCCTTAAACTAATTTTGTGCATATTTTGGACTGCCTTAGCTTTGTTTTTGGGTCTCATGGTCGAATGATGCTTGTTTTGCATGCTTGTAGTTCAATGTCCATGCTTAGCTATAAGTTTTGAGGTCCACTACATGCATATACTGAGGTGTTTTCTTGTTTTGGGGGCATTATACATCATATTTTAGAGCTTATGTGAATGCCATATTCCCATGTTTTGTACTCTTTACATGCGTTTGATAGTCGGGCTTGTATGTCTCATTTACCGACCATTGAATGAGCTTCATTTCCTTGCATTCTGAGCCATTATTTTAGGCCATTTCCCCACTATTTGAGACCTTCCTAGGGTTTGTTTGGGGTTGGTTTTGCCATTGGTGCATTACTTTGTGTACCTCTAGTGTAACCCGCTTCACTAGTTTCGGTACCCGGGCCATCTAGCATGCATTGTGTGACATATTTGCATGTTTTGGGATCATCTTTTATGCCATTTCGGAGCTGTGTCATGTGTGTTTATATGCCATACTTCATCCCATGCCATGTTTTGGTAGAGTGGCATTTGATGCCTTAGGATCGATCCTTTGCATTCGTGCACGTCTGCATGTATTTCGGTTGTCTCATTTTCATTGTATGGCCACTGATGTGGGTGTGGCTGAGGTCCACCCCCTTTGGTTTAAGTCCATATTGCATTGCGTATGCCATATAGTTCATGTGCATTGAATATGCCATTCTAGGTTCATAGGATTGCGTATGTTAATTGCATGTGTGCATATCATCCCTCGCATGCTAGCATGATTAGGTTGCATTGCATTTAGGGTTGTATATTAGCCGCATTGTGTATGCCATCTCATTGCATTGTGTTTGGAGTAGGGTTAGTCCAAACACGGGAAACGAGGGATGTTTTGTACTCAAAGTGACGAAACGTGTCTCAATTCCCGGTCGCCGACACTCTAGATTACCTATGATGGATTTCAGGCCTTATTGTGTTTATATGTGCATTCATTTTACATTGAGTCATGCAATTCGATTCCTCGGCCATCATGCATCGAAATACGTGACAGGTGGCATGAGGATCAAGAACTACACTCCCTAGAGCTTGTGCAATGATAGGGAGAGTAGTCATACATACATATGTTGAAGATACTTTGCCATGCCCCTTTCTTGCTCTCTGTTGCAGCAAACCGGAAACCGGCAGCAAAAACTAGTCAACAACCTTCTGGAGTTTTGTACAACATTTCGGGATCAATTGCAAACAGAGGCAAATCGGGGCATCGCAAGGAATCTCCCGACAAGGCGGCTCGAGCATGCATGCATCTTTCATCATTCGGAATAGAGTTGAGGCGGTCCACGAATTTACATGCTAGTTTATTCGCTTTCCTAGTTAATTTGTTAATTAATTAGGGTTTTGTAATATTTAATTAGCTAGAGCAGTTAATTATTTATTCGAACTGTATTATTTATTCAGACCCTCCGAGCGAGGGCACAATTGTAATAAGAGTGTGTGTGTGTGATGTATGTCTTCCAACCCCACGTCTTTCTCCCTTTTATTTACCAGCTTATGATGGTTAGATTAGGGCATGTTTCAATTAGCATATTTATGCTTGCATGTTTGCATCATTCATCTGTATTGCATGCACCGGGCTCGGCGCGTCATACTAACTACATTGTATTTCAATTCTGAGTTGAATACTTGTTAGTTGTAGCATTTCACATGCCATCTTCAGAATAGCCGAGCCTATTGTAGTTGCATTCCTGCATGTGTTGCATTAGGCATTTCAGCATAGTTAGGATCATGCATGGATTTCTAACATAGCTTCTGTTTTGGCTTAGAGTACTCGGTAAGTGTTTATGCTTTAGCATCCTTGCATGTGTGTGAGTGACTGCCATGATAGCATGCTTACCATGAGGTTATGTGCTTGTGTGATATACCTGCCTGAATGCCTGTGGGTGAAGGTTGGATTATCTGAATTGGAATAATGCATTAACTGTGAGTTTTAAGCCCACTTGAGAGTGGCAAACCATCACGTTTTCTAAGCCCACCCAAGGGTGGCAAATCCACGTCTTAGCCAACTTGCGGGTAGCACCATCAAACCATTTTCAAAATAAACAAACATGAGATGTGTTGTTCCAATTCAGGAGATCCAGTCTATACTTGTATGCTGTGCACATCATGTAGAAAATCTAGGCTAATAACCGGAATAAGAATGCATAATATTTTCAAAAACTCGATATCATGGTTAGTAGAGGCCGATCTTTGATTGGGCGAGCGGGGGTGCTCACGAAGTGACCTTCCCCAATCGTACCTAAGTTCCCGAGCCGAGGCAACTTTAGTAATGACGGACACATGGCCTTAGGCAACAAGTCAGGGTTTCCTAAATTTTCCCAAAATAAATATTTAGGTGGCGACTCTATATCTGGCAAAGCAGTCCATGTTTGGCACTTCTTTCAAAAAAATTATTTTCAAAACGATTTGCCGGATTTGGACTCTTTGATGATTCATCGGTCTTGCATTGCACTCTGCGAGATTAGATACAGGACTGTGACATTGAGTCTTGAACTGTAGTAAGCCCATATGAACAAAACAGGGGATTTCTCTCGGGACGTTTGGGGACGTATACAGTTTCTGGCGACTCTGCTGGGGAGTTAGAGAACTTGACTCGAACTCATGATATCTTGTTTTGATTACCTTTATGTGTTTCTTTGCATTGCATTTGCATTGGTGCGCCTAGGACACCGTATTTTCCGTATGCTATTCCTGAACGATTTGCTGGAGGCTCGCTTTGAGAAGCGTGCCATAAGGCTGACCGGTTGCGGGCTCTGCCACGACGGGAACACGAACCCCGGTTTTACCGGGGCACCCTTTTTGACCATTCGACCTAGTGCATATTTGGAATCCATAATGACCATTCCAAGCTAGGACAGGTTGCTTACCCGATCATAGGTTGTTTGAAACTGTTGCGTGCGTAGTGAAACCCTACCCCAACATAGGGGTGTTTTGGCTCTCACTTGCTTGCTATGTGCTTTAGAGTGCGTCTCTACAGGAATGCATGTATCAGTCTACAAGTTTGGGTATCAGGCCTGCGGGCACCAGTTCAGAATTTTGGGAATCAGTTATCTGCGGGTATCAGATTCAGTTTTGGGGGCAGTGATTTGGGAATAATGATCAGTGTTTGAGAACAGTCTATTCAGCATATCAACTGTGTGTTATGATACCCAACTGTGTGTTGTGTGCTTATTTAAACCGTTATGCTGTCCATTTGTCTAGTTGTTTATTTCCTTATTATTGCTTTATTTATCTTTTTGCTAAGGTAGTTTAGCACAATTGCTTCAGACCAAGCAGATATTCCCCAAGCACTCTGGACAAGAGGTCGCCGACTCAATTGATCTGAGGATCTGGTCGACGGACAACCAGTGTTCCACTCTCTACCCCCGGTTATCAGACGAAGGCCGAGAAAACGCAGTGTATCCGAGCAGAGGTTACCAGAGCAGTGGTCTACCCGTCGGGCCAAGGTCTCAATTGTTGCCATAGAGATAGATATACCAGTCAACCAGCAGGATCAGAAGAACATGGCTGGGATGGAAGAAATGATGTGTCAGCTTTAAGAAAGTATGAAGCTCATGCAGGAGGACGCTGCCCGCCAAGCGGAATTCTCCAAACAGCAATCTGCGATCATGGCCTAGTAGACAGAGCTAATTACCCGGCTATAGCAGTAAGCTGGGGCCTCAGCCTCACATCAAGCTCCTCCCCCACCAAGGGTCCCGCTACCTGGGGAAACATCGAATGTCCAGAATATCCTACCAAATGTCTAGAATATCCAGGAGGATACAGACATCCCAACGGGGCCGACTCCGCCCCCGATTCTACCTCAATTGTCCAAGGCACCTACGCCTATCAATCAACCGGACTCTCCCTTCGAGTTCGAAGTGGACCCTACAGCATTGAAGTTGAGCAAGCTCGAAAAGTTGTTCAAGAAATCCCAGGGGGTAAAAATCCATCCCAGACATTGAGGACGGATATACCGACGTGGCTGTGACGCTGCCAAATAGGTTCAAAATGCCACAAATCGACCGCTTTGACGGATCTGGGGATCCCATGGTGCATCTCTAGTTGTTCTTAGATATACTACGGCCGATGGGCCTCACCAGACCGCAGAAGCTTTCATTATTTGCCGGACCCTGTCGGGTGTAGCCGCTATCTGGTATGCAAAATTAGAAGATGATATTAAACGAAATTGGGATGAGATGGCTGAGGCGTTCATTGCACAGTATTCTTATAACACGCAAATCGAGATTACAACCTGTGATCTTGAGACAACAAGACAAGAGCCTAAGGAGAGTTTTTCTGATTTCGTAGCCAGGTGGAGGGCGAAGGCCTCAATGATGACCCTTAGGCCCACTGACAATGATCAAATCCGGATGATTGTGCGCAATCTCTAGCCTAAAATTATGCAGAAAATGATCGTACTCCCCTTCCCTACCTTTTCAGATTTGCATGAGATGGGAGTACAGATTGAGGATGCCTTGAAGCAGGGCTTGATTGATAATGACAAAGAGCAACCCAAAAGAACCTTCAACCGCAACAATAATACAGGCACCATCAATGCCGCAAATGCTAGAGCTTCAGAAGTAAGCATGGTCACCACCATCCCCCCTCCAAGACCCATGGCAGCTACACCTTTCTCCTGTGCATCCGGAAGCAACACACAAACCACCAAATACCAACCTCGTGGCCAGAGAACCTTCACCCCATTATATATGACCCTGTCCAAGGCTCTGGGGGTATTAATCAGGAAAGGGCACTTAAAGCCCCTGGAGCCAAGGCCATTGCCAAATCCACTCCCTCCCTCTCATAACCCAGCAAAATACTGCGCATATCACCAACAACATGGTCACGACACTGACCAATGTTTTAAATTGCGTCATGAGATTCAAGATCTCATTGACAAGCAGGTGATTGTGCCTCCAGAAAAACCCAATGTCATAACAAACCCTCTCCCACCGCACAACCAAGCTCCACCTCCCAAACGTATCAACTTTATCCAGACTGGGGCCGTGTCTTATGATCCTAGCATATATATTACCCCGTCCCACCTACCCAAGCCGGAGGTGCTCCTTCCTGACTGCACTAACTTGTGCATGTTAGACATATCCAAAACCCAACCCGAACCAATGGTGGTGACTGTCGAAGACAGAACAGGGGAGACTTCAGTGGAGAATGGGATTGTTGAGTCAGAATATGAGGAATCTGGGAGTTTTGCTGAGGAGGTATATAGTCCGAATGACTACATTCTATCCGTAGGCCAGGTTGGGCCAAATGTGGAATTGTCGACAGGGGCAGAGCTTTGTATGATACAAGGGGATGAATCTAGTCAAAGGATAGATGACTTAGCAGCTATGGAAGGGGGCTTTGCTAACCTCTAATTTTTCAATGAACAAGATCCAAAGGGCATGGTAGTTAACTGGTCAGATTTTGAGGAGTCAGCAGAGGTCACCGGGTGGCTTCATGACCTATCAAATGTTGTCGACAAAACTCAGTTGGAACGGGGCCCGGTAGGGGCAAGAACATCAGTTGTGGCCGGAAGGGCCGGAAATCAGAATGCATCGCCGGAGAGCGCCGGTGCTAAGAATTTTGCTTGGGACTTGGGCATTGTGAATGCGGAAAGTGTTGGACAACCAGCTGTACTGACGCAGTTGGAACAAGAAAGGTTCGGGGATTCTGAGAGAATCAGAAAAGCTAAGGCCCCTTAAGGGACTGAAACTGCTGTGTGCACGAGGATACAAAATGCTGCGAGCATGTGGACAAAAAGTACTGCGAGTACAATTGTACCAGAGCCGAACAGGTCTCTATCGGTTGCCAACGGAATATGGTGGGAAGACGATGATCTGTGTCTTGCCCACACGGATGAGGATTGGGGGAGCAACCAGTCAGACGATACCTGGTACACCGGTGAAGTCGATCATATGACTAGAAGCGGGCGGTATTTCAAGCCCCCACATCTAGATCAGCCAGAGGTGTCTGGGAAAGATAAGGAGGCAGAGAAGCAGAAAGAGAAGCAACTCAAAGAAGAGGCTGTACTGAAGCAGTTGAAAAAGATACAGGCAGACATCTCCATCTGGGGACTGCTTATGGCATCGCGAGTGCATCGACAAGCTGTCTTATCGGCCATGGACAAGGCCAAGCTCTCAATAGACACCACGCCCGAACAACTAGTGGGCTTAGTTTTTCTGGGAGGAGCTACCCCGATGTTGACTTTCTTCGACAAAGAATTGCCACCTGAGGGTGCGAACCATAACAACCCACTCTACATCTCTGTGGAGTGCAGAAACAAATGGATACCCGTGGTGCTTGTCGACACAGGGTCCGCCATCAATGTGTGCCCAACAAGGACTGCATATGCAATCGGTTTAAAGACCGCGGACTTTGTGCCGACAGCCCAGGTGATTCGGGCATATGATAACACAAGCAGAGAAGTAATGGGGACAGTGAAAATTCAGACCAAGGTTGGGCCGGGACAGCATGAGGTAGACTTTCACGTCTTAGAAGTTCCTGCGACCTTTAATCTACTTTTAGGGCGGCCGTGGCTGCACCAAGTAAAGGTAGTTTCGTCCACCTTGCATCAGATGGTGAAATACCCCTATGGGAAGGGAGTAGCCATCATTTTTGGAAATTCGTCGATCCATCCACCGCCAGAAGTATCTACGCCAGTTTTGAAAATTGAGCACGGTATGGGGGATGTGTTCATGTCGGGCTTTTCCCTGGCTAAGGGCCAGGTCGTACAGAACATCTTAGTTGCTAATGAGGGGGTGTATGTTAGCGCACAATCACTATACCTCATGAACAAGTTTCAACACATCCCCGGGATGGGATTGGGAAAGAGCAGCCGGAAGGGCGTTGCAACGTTAGTCGAAGTGCCACACAACCCACACACCTTTGGCTTGGGTTTTCTGCCCACCAAAGAGGATTGGATAAGGAAAGGTAAGGAGATGGCTGGGAAAGCCAGAGTGAAGCAGGCGGGGAAGCCTTTTGAGCTAATGCACCGACCCATCCAGGGTACCCTAAACGGACGCTTTGTCCGGGAGGGGAAGGACTTTCCATTTTGTGGCTTCCCAGAGCCGTGGATAAACGAAGAGAAGTGCCGTGTGCCAGGTTTTGAGATTTTCTTTGACCTACAGTTATCTGGGAATGACGTTGCCGAAGAGCAGACGGACCCATTAGCTGAGGCCAAGCAGAGCAAGAAAGTGGAATTTGAGAACGCCGAAAGTGAAATGGGAGTAGCGCTGGCGTGTCTACTTTCAGATCCTCCGATCGAACAGAGGTGCTTAGGGGATAGCTTCTCGGTATGAGTGATCAGGAATGAAACGGCTGCGGGCCTACCAGCAAACATTTTGGATGCATCTATCGCACCCTCTCTTATTTGGCAGTATGAAGAGGGATTTTTGTCAAGCAGCACCGGGTCAAGTAGTGAGCCGAAATCTGATTCCATCGAGTCTGTTGAGTCGGAATCAGGTTCCAGCTCGACTGAGTCTGAGTCTGGTATTCCAGGGAGTGATAACCCAGATACCACAGTCCTGTCCAGGTCGTCTTTTTCTTTCTCTTTTGAGTCTGTTGTAACCGAAGAATCGGACGATTTGGATGTGCTTAATGCGAATGATGTGGCTGTGGTTTCTGAGTACTTTTCTGTGCCCTTGATTTATTGTATTAACTCAGACTTTCAAAATTTTGATGAAAACGACGATGAAGAAATTCCTCCGATTTTGCAACGCTTAATTGAACAAGAGCAGGAAAGATTTGTTAAACCCTTAATGGATGAAATCACTACTGTGAATATTAGTACTGAGGAGGACCCGCGGATGGTCCAGATCGGGTTTACGTTGTCTTCGGAGGAACGCGAGCGCTTAGTCACTTTATTAAAAGATTTCAAAGATGTTTTTGCATGGTCCTACGAAGACATGCCTGGAATCGATCCTGAGATTGTACAGCACTGGATCCCTCTTGACCCCGAGGCCCGACCTGTTAAACAAAAACTTAGAAGGATCCGCCCGGACTGGCCTCTCAAGATTAAGGAAGAGGTCACCAAACAAATTGATGCAGGTTTCCTGCTGGTATCCGAATACCCAACTTGGCTGGCCAACATTGTTCTGGTGCCAAAGAAAGATGATAAGATCCAAGTATGCGTGGATTTCAAGGACTTGAACGGAGCCAGTCCGAAGGACGACTTTCCCTTGCCGCATATTGATGAGTTAGTGGACTTCACAGCGGTGCATGCTTTGCTTTCGTTCATGGATGGTTTCTCAGGCTATAATCAGATTGTGATGGCACCTGAAGACTAGGAGAAGACTGCTTTCACCACCTCGTGGGGGACTTACTGTTATAGGGTGATGCCATTTGGGTTGAAGAACGCTGGAGCTACGCATCAACAGGGCCGCGACCACAATATTGCACGACATGATCCACAAAGAGGTTGAGGTGTATGTGGATGACATGATTGTCAAGTCCAAAGAAAGAGAGGGCCACTACACCGCCTTGCAAAAGTTCTTTCAAAGGATCAGAGAATTTCGGTTGCGACTGAATCCTCAGAAGTGTACGTTTGGTGTTACAGCAGGGAAAATACTAGGGTTTCTGATTACACAAAGAGGTATCGAAGTCGACCCTTTCAAAATCAAGGCCATCTTAGAAATGCCACCACCAAGGACTGAAAAGGAGGTGCGAGGCTTTTTGGGTAAAGTGCAATTTATAAGGCGGTTTATCTCAAAATTAACCTTGACTTGTGAACCACTTTTTGGCCTCTTGAAGAAAGGAAAGAAATTCCAATGGGACAGCCGATGCCAAGCTGCTTTTGAACATATCAAGAAATACTTACAGAACCCGCCCGTGTTGTCACTGCCAGAGCCAAGGAGACCGTTGATTTTGTATCTTTCAGTAACTGAGACTACAATGGGCTGCATGCTCGCGCAAGAATCAGAGGACAAAGTGGAGAGAGCCATCTGTAGACACCCCATTTTTGACCGTCCTCAAGACTTGGACGTCACCGTTTGAACACTCGGTGATTATCCATGTTTGTGTTCATTTGGAGTTCCCGGAGGTCTCGGCTACTCGCCCTGCCTTAGGATCTCCGAACTCGACCGTTTTGTGTCTGGTTTTGTACCAAACACTTAGGTTTTGCCTTGGAGGGGCAGGGAATGCCTTGTGAGGCATCCCCACACACCACCGGCCGCAGCCACAGGCCACCGGCTGGTTTTTGCTGCCATCGGCAATGTATATTGCCGGTCGGCACTATTAGTTGCCGGTCGGCACTCCTTTTTGCCAAAATGGCATCTTTGGCCGGCCGACTACTGTGCATCTGCTTTTTCAAATATTTTATCACAGCTGTCTTGCATTTGGCTCCCATCCATACACGTGTATGGAGGGATCTCTCTCTTTAGAAGCTTGTCTTGTAAGCTTTACAAGACAAAAGGCTCTATAAGAGAGAGTCTTCTCTCTTGGCCTCAAGGGTTAGACACTTGAGACACTTTAGACATTTTTAGACAGCCATTTTAGGGTTTTGAGTTCTAGGGTTAGGATCCATACATATCCTATCTCTATATCTCCCTCTTGTGTGTGTTTAATTGTGTTTGTGTCTTACTATTGCACACAAACACATAGTGTTTCACCTTCCCTTAGTTTCTGAGGTTCCAAGAGGTTGTTCTTGAGGTTCTTGAGTGGTTTCAAGCTTGGAGGAGCTGTTGGAGCTTCATCTTTGAAGAAAGTCAACAAGGGTAAGAAACTAGTCCATTTATTCCCCATTTTTTCATTTTATTTTTACCTGCCTTAAAATCGTTTTTGATCTTGGTGTATAATACAAAAAAGTTATGTTTTTTAGCCCTCTTGATTGTTTATTAAGAGTGTTTTGTGGTTTGGAGGTGTTTGACCCCTCTTAGGCCTTGAAAGGCCCCATTTTGAGCCATTTTGAGTGAGTTTCGAGACTTTGGTGTTTGGGCCTCTTCACCACTGAAATCTTGAGGGATTTCAGTGGTGGGGATGGTGCCTTGAAGTCTCCAAAAGGGGAGGGCCACCCCCTCTCCTTGTTGTCCTTGAAAGGGACCCTTTTGGCCTCTTGAGGGAGCATCATGTTAGAGTGTGTATTGATCATGTCTTGGCTGTTTTCCATGCTTATTATGCCATGATATAACCTTGTTGTGTGTTGGTTTTGGTACACCATGCATGCTCAGCATATCTACCTTGTAATGCCTTGTTATTGCCTTAATATGCCTTAGGTTGTTAGCCTTTGCTCTAGCATGTTTTAGGTCTAGTTTTGTGAAGCTTGTGTGCTTATTTTGCCATGCTGGAGGTCTGTCCATAGTTGTTTGGGTCGGCCATGGCATGCATTATATGCCCCCTTTTGCATTTTGGCTTGTTGGCCTCAAGTGTGTGAGTTTGTAGCATGCACTACTTGCTTTATTCTAATGATTTGGCATCATTTATAGCATAGTTTCAGACCTTATAGCATGCTTGTATGATTGCTTTGGACACCTCTTTGAAGCTTTGGAAGCTTGACTTGAATGCTCCATGTTTTAGTCATTGTGCATGCTTTTGATTTTGAGCCATTTAGATGCCATCTAGGTGTCCCTTGGGTGTTGTTTAGGTCTACACTAGACCTATTTTAAGTCATCTTAGCCCTATAAGGCTTGGTTGATTTAGTCTTGGTTTAAGCCCCTTGGCTTGCCTTGGGTTTTTGGCTTTGTTTGTACGCCTTGTTTGTCTTGTTTAATTGGCTTAACACCCTTTGTAACATGATTTTCAATGCTTATCTTGCATGCTATTAGTCCATGTTATGCCTCTTTCAAGTGTGCTTGAGAATTGCCTTTTTATGCTTAAGTGTTGGTCCTTGTGTGCATGCATGTTTGCATGCCATTTAGCCCTCATTTTATAGCACTTTGGCCACTGTTTTGGGCCTATTTAGAGTTGCCCAAACCATGCTCAAGTTCACCCTTTGCTTGTTTGCATGTTTGTCTCGTATATTAGCTTGCATACTTGTTCATTGCTTGTTTGCTTGCCATGCCATGTTGCATCCTTAGCTTGCATGCCTAGGTTGCATTGCATCTTGCATGCATGCCTTGTTCCTTGTCTTGGTGATAGGAATTGGGCCTTGGTTCATTTGTTTGGTTTGCATCTCATTTGACATGAAAGTTGCACACTTGATTCTTTGGGCCGTCATGCATGGAAATGCGTGATTGGCGGTTCGAGAATTGAGACACATGCCCTTTTGAGTCACTAACATGATAAGGGACATGACTGGTGCATACATGCCTTGAATTGTATTGCCATGCAAGTTCTGTCCTCTGCTGCTGTGAGTTGCAAGTTCTGCGGGCATTCTTTGCCGACCGGCAGTATACATTGCCGACCGGCAGTAAATCACCAGCCGATGGATTCCTTTTGTGCCGGTGACCACAATTCACTGCCGGTGGTAATTCTACTCAGCCGGTGGTGATCCCCAGTATCCAGAGAGGCATCCTTGAGACTTTAGCAGTCTTCAGAGAGGCAGAGCAGGGAAAACAGATGCAGACTATGCATGGCCGTGCACTTCCGAGCAAGACCCGAGCATGCGCTGCATCTGGCTCTCCTCCCGAGGCGGTTTACTGTTTTTCCTAGCTTAGTTAGTTTGTTAATTAATTAGGCAATTTGTAATAATTAATTAGCTTGCGTAGTTAGTTAATTTGTAATATTTATTCAGTCCCTCCGAGCGAGGGCAAACTTGTAATAAGTGTGGGTGAGTGTGTGCATGTCTTCCAATCCCCACTTCTTTCTTCCCTTTTATTTACCTGCCTATGATGGTAGACTAGGGCATCTTTTAAATCAGCATACCGTATGCTATGCATGCGTGCATCCATACATTTGTCTTCCATGCACCGGGCTCGGTACATCACACTAACTGCATTTGTATTTCAATTTCAAATTGAATATGTGATAGTTATAGCATTTCACGTGCCATGTTTAGGTTAGCCGAGCCTACTCTAATTGCATCTTGCATGTGTTGCATTAGTCAACTTAACATGAACTAGGGTCATGCATGTTTGCTAACTAGTTTATTGTTTTGGCACGGAATACTATGTAAGTATTTTCCTGCTTGAGCATACCGCATGCGTGTGAATGTTGCCATGATAGTATGCTTACCATGTGGCTAAGTGCTTATATGAGATAAACTGTTTGAATGCCTGTGGGTGAAGGTTGGATTGTTTGAGTTGGAAAAACTCGTTGAAATCCGTGTTTTAGCCTACTTGCGAGTAGCAAATTCCAAAGCGCTTTTCAAAACAAACGGATATGCAATGCTTGTTTCCAAATTAGGCAATCTAGTCTATACTTGTTTGCTATGCGCATAACATAGTATTTCTAGGCTAATAACCGGAATAAGAACACATAACGTTTTCAAAATCGGATATCATGGTTAGTAGAGGCCGGTCTTCAGACCGGGCAAAAGGTGGTGCTCATAGCTGACCTTCCCCGATCGTACCCAAGCTCCCGAGCCAAGACAACTTTGGTGATGACGGACAGGTGGCCTTTGGCACCGAGTCAGGGTTTCCTAAATTCCCCCATAAAAAATATTTAGGTGGCGACTCTGTATCTGGAAAAGCAGTCCATGTTTGGCACTTCTTTTCAAAAATCTGTTTCTCAAAACGATTTGCCGGATTTGGACTCTTTGGCTCAAGATTAAGAACCGCAACAATTTAAGAGTCCGAGCTGTAGTGACCCCAAAATGAACAAGACGGGACTCACCCTCCCGGGGCGTTTGGGGACGTCTACAGTTTCTGGCGACTCTGCTGGGGATTTAGAGAGCTTGACTCGAACTCGTGATATCCTATTTTGATTTCATTTATGTGTCTCTTTGCATTGCATGTGCATTGGTGCGCCTAGGAACACAGTGTTTGCCATCTGCCATTCTTGAACGGTTTGCCGGAGGCTTGTCTTGTCAAGGCATGACCATAAGGCTGACCGGTTATGGGCTCTGACAGTATGGGAACACAAACCCCGGTTTTTACCGAGGCACCCTTTTGACCATTCGACCTAGTGCATATTCCGATCCATAGTGACCATTCCATGTTAGGACAGGTTGCTTACCCGATGTTAGGTCGTTTGAAACTGCTGCGTGCATAGTGAAACCCTAGCTCCTGACAAAATAGGACAGGGAAACCCTACCCCAACATAGGGGTGTTTTGGCTCTCTTTGCTTGCTATGTGCTTTTAAAATGTATCTCTACAGGAAAGTACATATCAGTTTGCAAGTTTGAGCATCAGACCTGAGGACACCAGTATCAGTATCAGTTATGAGAATCAGTTATCTGCGGATATCAGGTTCAGTTTTGGGGACAGTGATTTCTGGGACAGTGATCAGCAGTAGAGTACAGTTGTTCAGCTGCACCCGTGTTTGATCTGTTTGGGCTGAAATGCTGTTTGTTGTCTCTTTCAGTTCGGACAGCTGGTACAGAATAGCTAGTGCTTCCCCCTTGCCGAGGCAGGACTTATGATGACATAGAATTCAGAAGAGATCATGGTTATGACAGCTGCATTAGATCAAGGGATCACTCTGCAAAGTGAGGCCAACATTGACGTGTCACATCCACCCAAGTCGCCTGTTGCGCACCCGGTTTGGGCCCCCCAACTAATGGGGATGATAGGTGATCTCCAGAGGTCTGTGGCGGATCTCGCCTACGGGATGTCAGCTTCACCTCCAGCCGCACCATATGCCGGGAGTTTTGTACCCCAAGAGCCCCCGCTGTTGGGGCGAATTGTGATTGAACTTAGCCAACCGGAGATGGCCTCCAGCTATGGCAATGACATATCAACATCAACTCAAACCCTCGATCAGGCTGAGGCCAGAGGAAAAGACAAAATGAAGGCAGATGCCGATCCCATTGAACAACTGTTGTGGGCAGTCGAGGCTTTGAAAGCCGGGGGGATGAATAAGCAACAGATATCTGCAGTTGTGGCAAAAACTGTGGACGATGCTTTCCCCACTCCACCTGAGGGTAGTTCAAGCTAGTCAGAAAATCGGGATAGGCCCCGTCATACCAGAACAGTTCCTCCTATTCCCGCCCCTGCACCCGGGAAAGATCAGAAAGCTAAGGTGGTGCCTGCCGACCCTTTCGCTTGTGCGGCTAGTAGGAGCGCTCAGGCTCCAAAGTACCTGCCCCGGGGGCGCAGGACCTTTCATGCTCTCTACATGCCTCTGTCCAAGGCACTTCAGATCCTTGCCGAGAGGGGGCACCTTAAACCCTTGGAGCCTCGGCCTCTCCCGAAGAATCTCCCTGCTACGCATGATGCTGCTCAGTACTGCGCGTACCACCAGCAGACATGCCATGCAACCGACAATTGCTTCCGCCTCCATCATGAGGTGCAAGATTTGATTGACAACAAGGTTATCCTCCCGCCCACCTCAGCCAAGTCCGTTACCACCCAATTATTGGATTTTGAGGACACAGATACTGCAAGTATGTGATCAGAAAGTGAACCACCTACGGCCAGCATCTGGTATATTTTGAATGTGGCGTCTGGCACGCATTTTTTTGAGCATCTGTGAACGCTAGCTTTGTAAATCCTGGCTTGGGTATCGAGTCAGTCTTTTGTTTTGAGTCTGTCTCTTTGTCTTGAGTCAGTCTTTTTGCTTAAGGGTCTGTCTTGTTGTATCGAGTCAGTTCCCTTTGTATAGAATACCAGGTGATTCTGGGGTTGTTGCCTCGAACACCGTTTTGTCTTGAAATTACCCGTTTTTGTTTTTTGAATCTGTTTCTGCCGAGGGGCCAGTTATACCAACAAATCTGAATGAAACAACTATTGTTATCTCACTTTCATGCTTGCTTTCAGTATAAGTGCCAGAGAATTTGATTAGGCTGACAGTACATCTCACCTGCTCTCCTGCGCGCCAAACTCATTGCATTAACCTAAGTTTTTCAAAAACCCCTTTTGAACACTGCGGTGATAAAAACAAAGAGGAAGGAATTCCTCGGGTTCTGCAAAATTTTGATCATTTTAAGAGAGACGTGCTAAGTTCTTAATGAATGAAATCATGCTTGTCAGCGTGAGTACTGGGAAGGACCCTGGCTTGATCCAAATTGGTTCCACACTATCTTCGGCGCGAGCGATTTGTCGCTTTCTTAAAAACTTTCAAAAACGAATATTTTGCGCGGCCTTGTGAAGACCTGTGTGGAATCGCTCTTGAGATTGTGCGGCCTAGGATCGCTCTCGGCCTCAAGATTCAACCCGTTCGTTTTCAAACCTTGAACCCGTTCAGAAAGTTCAACGGTCAAACGTCATGTAAGGTCTGTATGGCCAGATTAGAAGCAGCCCTCGAACAAGAGGCACCGAAGGCGAGTCAAAAAGAGTAGATCTCACCTGAAGAAGCTCGTGGAGCAACCATGATGGATTCTTCTGCAAATCATTGCAACAGTCGTTCTCCTAGATACAGAAAGGCTTCAACTTCAAAAAAAACCATTTGGCATGGACTTGTTACACTTTTACCCTTTGAGAGGCTCGCTGGGCTGAAAACCCGGAAGGGCGACCCAGGCAAAAGTTAGAGCAAGAGAAAAATACAAAAAAAGTAAAAAGTAAAAAAGAAAAAGCAAAAAGAAAAGAAAAGAAAAAAGAAAAAAGCAAAAAAAGCAAAAAAAGCAAAAGCAAAGAAAAGAAAAAGAAAATAAAAAGAAGCTCGCAAGGTCGAAAACCCGCATTGGGCACCTTGGCAAAAGTTAGAGCCTGAGAGAGTGAAGGTTAAAATACCCGAGTGTACCTTAACCGGAACTACGTAAGGCTTGATTCCCATGTTTGGGATACGTAGGCAACTTCATCATGAAGTCCAGCCCCCAACGCTTTCATAGCGTCTCGGTCCATACAATGTTTCCGATTTCATCCCAAAGTCCAGTCGCCGACGCCTCCAAGGCGACTGTGTCCATATATTTGTTATGACCGTCTTCGTCATCTCTCTGTCCAAGAGCTCGACCACCACCAATGAAAACTGTTCGCGGACTGCTGCGGCACCATCGAAACAAGGGGCAACTTTCCGTTGCCACGAGTCGTCGCGATTTGCCATTCAAACTAGGGGCAACTTTCCGTTGCCAGCCACCCCCTTTAAGCCAGGGGCAATTTTCCATTGCCTCCGATCCGAGGTGGCGCATCTCAAAGAGTAAGTTCCATGCTTGTTGAGCATTGATTGTTTGAAAAATAGTTTTTGAAAATTTTTACTAAGGTTGACTATTTTCTCGAAAACTGTTCCATTTTCCAAAACTGGACCATTTTCTTAGACCAAAAAGGAAAATTTTCAGTGCTTACAGCCTGACTGACATGATTTTCAGATCAAAAATCGAACAAGTACGTTAATCCGACCCTCATTTTGATCAAAACTGTTTTAGTAGAAAGCAAAAACAAAGAACGGTTAAAATGATGAACTAGGGGCACAGTTAAGTCAGGCGTTCTGTCTCTCCCCCGTCGTCAACATACTTGCCAGGAGGGCACTCTACCCACACCAGAAGAAATAGTTGTGAGCTAACGACATCGGGCATGAACCCGCAACTTCCTATTCACTCATTAATCACCTTGGAGAGGGACGAAAAATGAGAGAATGAAGAATAGAGAGGTGTAAGTTGAGAGAAAAAGCGAGCCGAAGGGTTTTGAGAGAAAAACCAAGCGTGAGAGCCGAGTGATGTGAGAATCACAAATGAGAAGGGGGTGGGAAACTATACCCAGAGGAACTGGCTCCTCATGATCTGAGGTCCCCCGTCTTCGTTAACGCATCTATTGTTGTATCTTTTTTTTTGTTTACCTCAACCTTTGCTTTAGGTTTCTTCCGAGCGTGTCTCGTTATGTTTAGGTCGTGTACCCTTTTGATTGAGTCCTCCCCGCTGTGTTCAGTTGTAGGCTCGATACCCCGGTTTGAAAAACCCTTATTTAATTTCAAAAATCGTTTATACTCAGAATGCTGTGCCATTATCTATATTTGAGCGTGCTTCAACTCCAACCGGTTCCATCTTTGAGCTCCGTCTTGTCAGATTGGGTCGTTCGCTCAGGATTTGCTGTGTGCAGAATGAACCGAATGCTGTGTTACGGGCTGTATCAGATTAATCCCCAATAGAGTAAGGGCTGTGTGTCCAGAATCAGGCAGTGGGTTGCTTGGGTTATTTTGCTGTTGGCTGTTTAGTTATCTGATTATTACCATGCAAGTGTTCAGTTTTCAGACTACTGGTCAATTCCATTTACATTGAGGTGTAACATGATGTGATGCGATGCAATACATGAGATATGTAAATGTAACACTTTTTAAGTTGACCGTTTGTTCATTTCATCATCTTTTCAAGTACAAAGTTTTGAGGGAAACAAAAATCTGCCTATTCATTTGGCAAAGCAGTCCATGTTTGGCACTTCTTTTCAAAAATCTATTTCCTAAATTCCCCCATAAAAAATATTTAGGTGGCGACTCTGTATCTGGCAAAGCAGTCCATGTTTGGCACTTCTTTTCAAAAATCTGTTTCTCAAAACGATTTGCCGGATTTGGACTCTTTGGTTCAAGATTAAGAACCGCAACAATTTAAGAGTCCGAGTTGTAGTGACCCCAAAATGAACAAGACGGGACTCACCCTCCCGGGGCGTTCTGGGACGTCTACACCATCTACTACCTGAGCGAGAAGATGCTGGAGTATGAGACTCGCTACACACCATTGGAAAAGGCTTGCTTAGCCTTGGTATGGGCTACCAAGAAGCTGCAGCACTAACTGTTAGCTCACTCTGTAATGTTGGTTTCAAGATTAGATCCCATCAAATATCTTTTCGATAAACCGGCACTTATGGGTAAGCTAGCTCGTTGGTTGCTGTTGCTTTCTGAATTCGATTGAAGTACGTGACGCGCAAGTCAGTCAAGGAAAGAGTGGTAGCGAAGTTCTTAGTCGATCATCTGGTGGAAGGAGGTGAAGCAGTTGAGTACTTATTCTCAGATAAGGCCATTCTTCATATCGACGATGAATTTTGGATGATGTACTTTGATGGAGCGTCAAACCAATATGGGTATGGGATAGGAGTGTTGCTGATAGCACCTGACAATTCTCGCATCCCTCTAGCATTCAAACTCTAGTTCAAAGTCTCGAACAACGAAGCAGAATATGAGGCATGCATTGTCGGTCTCGAAGCAGCCTTGGAATTAGGGCCAAAATGGTTGGACGTCATGGGGGACTCGAACCTTGTTGTATCTCAAGGGAAAGGAGATTGGAAAGTCAAAGAAGAAAAGATGATTATGTATCACCAGACCTTGGACTTGTTAATTCCTCAGTTTGAGAAGTTAAACTTTGCTCATCTGTTAAGAGAGAACAACAGGTTCGCAGATTCACTAGCAACTCTATCTTCCATGATAGACATCTTGTTTGGAGTCCAGATGTGTCCAGTCATTATCGACCAGAAATTTGTGTTAGCTTACGAGTCGATTGCTGCTATAGATGAGGTTCAAGATGAGAAACCCTGGTATTACGATATTTGGAATTTCTTTGAGAAGGAAGCATATCCACCAGGGGTAAATGCCAAGGATAAAAGGGCAATCAGAAGAATGGTCATTCAGTTCATCATCTGCGGAGGTAAATTGTATAAGAGAGGTCATCTGGGAATGCATAAGCTATGCGTTAAAGCTGAAGAATCTAAATGCCTGATGGAGGCCATCCATGGAGGGGAATGCGGTGCGCATATGAATAGGGTAATGCTAGCGCGAAAGATCCTCAGACAAGGTTATTATTGGTCCACCATGGAGAAGGATTGTATCGGCTTTGTTCGGCGATGCCACAAGTGTCAGATCCATGTAAACCGCATGAACATTCCGCCGTCGAAGCTGTACAATATGACTTCGCCATGGCCATTTTCAGTTTGGGGAATCGATATGATCAGGGCTGTCACTCCGAAGGGGTCGAATGGGCATGAGTTCATCCTAGTCGCGATAGATTATTTCACGAAGTGGGTTGAGGCCCAATCTTATGCGGTGTTGAAGGCGTCACATGTTGTAAAGTTTATCAGAAACAACATCATCTGTCGTTATGGGGTCCCAAATGAGCTCATTTCAGATAATGGTTCCCACTTCAAGAAAGAAGTGATTGACTTGTTGGAGAAATACAACGTGGCTTTTCATAAGTCATCCACATACCGGTCGCAAACCAATGGAGCATTTGAGGCCGCCAACAAGAACATCAAGCACATACTGCAGAAGATGGTGGAGACCTACCGGGATTGGCCATATAAGCTGCCGTTTGCTCTGTGGGGTTACCGGACATCAATTCGAACTTCTACTGGGGTGACTCCGTATTCATTAGTTTATGGGATGGAGGCCGTTCTACCTATCGAGATTGAGGTTCCATCTTTACGGGTGTTGACTGAGTGTCAAATAGCCAAAGCAGATTGGCAGCAGAGCAAATTTGAAGAACTCATGCTCTTTGATGAGAGAAGACTAAAAGCACTGTATCATGTTCAAGGTTATCAGCGCAAAATTGCCAGGGCTTTCAACAAGAAAGTTAAGTCCAGGAATTTGAAAGAAGGAGATTTGGTGCTCAAGGACAACCGAGCTCCCATCCATGACCTTAGGGGCAAGTTCAGACCCAATTGGACTGGCGCTTACATCATCAAGTCTATCTGGTCAGGTGGAGTTGTGGTTCTGATGGACCTAGATGGCCTAGAGTTCTCACAGCCGACCAACATGGACAAGTTGAAGAAATATTACCCCTGAGAGGCTCGCTAGGCCGAAACCCTGAAAGGGCGACCTAGGCAAAAGTCAGAGCACAAAAAATTTGAAATTATAAAAACTGAGCTCCCAAGGTTGAAAACCCGCAAAGGGCGGCCTTGGCAAAAGTTAGAGCGTAAAAGGAGAGTGAAAATACTCGAGTGAACCCGAGCCTAAACTTAGTAAAGCTTGATTCCTATCTTTGGGATACATAGGCAACTTCATCCTGAAGTTCAGCCATAAACTTTTCCTCGATCAACTTTGTCCATTTGATCATCTCGGCCATCTTTGTCTATTCAGCATTCAAAACTTCAGTTATGATCTCCGGTGCAATGCTTTTTAGACTAGGGGCAAATTTCCGTTGCTGTGCAGTGCCGCAGTACTATTCAGACTAGGGGCAACTTTCCAGTTGCTAGGATCCGAGGTTGTGCATCTCAGTGATAGATTTCAGGCATGTCCAGTTCTGATCCATATCGAAAATGGTTTTGAAAAGTTTTAATAAAGGTTGACTTTGTTCAAAATTAATCTTTTTACAACTTAGACTATTTTTGGACCAAAGCGGAAAATTTTTAGTACCCACAGCCTTCAATTTCATTGATTTCAATACAGAGTTCTCCTGCTCTTGCATACAAATTGACGTTGCTTTTTATTACATTCATAAAGAAAACTTGAAAGTACTAATAAAGCAATAAATCCGGCGCATAGATAAGTCAAGTGTTCCTGCACCCCCTCCCAGAGCTGGTCGAAGCCTCTGATGCCAAAGTGGGCCCTTCTTGTGCCTCTTCATTGAGCCAATCCAAGCACTCACCGGACAAAGTGCAACTGAAAGTGGGAGCGGGGGGCAGGAGCTCTCTGGTCCTCCATGCTATGGCATATCGAGCAAGCTGTGCGCCTCGGGCTGGGAATGCAGCAAGGTACTCTATCCCCTCTGGCGGGCAAGTCTGATCATGTCCGAACTGGCGCCAGAACCGGAACGAAAAATAGAAGACACAGTGTGTCATGCCAATCAATTGAATCCCAGGTTGACGGGTCATGTGAGAAAAAATGAGAAAAGGGTTTTGTGAGAAAAATGAGCAATACATACGATGAAAAAATGAGCAACCACACCTAGGGAGGGATGAAAAATGAGAGAATAAAGAATAGAGAGATGTACGATGAGAGAAAAGGAAGAAAAGGGTTTTGTGAGAAAAACCGAGCCTGAGGGTGTAGACGCACCCGCGGGGGGCCCTCGCTACAGTTCGGACTCGATTTCTGTCACGGTTCTTAATCTGAACCAAAGAGTCCAAATCCGGCAAATCGTTTTGAGAAACAGATTTTTGAAAAGAAGTGCCAAACATGGACTGCTTTGCCAGATACAGAGTCGCCACCTAAATATTTTTTAAAATGGGGAAATTTAGGAAACCTTGACTCGGTGCCGAAGGCCGCATGTCCGTCATCACCGGAGTTGTCTCGGCTCGGGAGCTTGGGTACAATTGGGGAAGGTCAGCTATGAGCACCCCCTTTCGCCCGGTCCGAAGACCGGCCTCTACTAACCATGATATCTGATTTTGAAAACGTTATGTGTTCTTATTCCGGCTGTTAGCCTAGAATTACTATGTTATGCGCACAGCAAACAAGTATAGACTAGATTGCCTAATTTGGAAACAAGCATTGCATATCCGTTTGTTTTGAAAAGCGCTTTGGAATTTGCTACTCGCAAGTAGGCTAAAATACGGATTTCAACGAGTTTTCCAACTCAAACAATCCACCCTTCACCCACAGGCATTCAAACATTTTATCACATAAGCATTTAGCCACATGGCAAGCATACTGTCATGGCAACATTCACACGCATGCGAGATGCTAAAGCTAAAATACTTACATAGTACTCCGAGCTTAAAAACAGGAACATGTTAGCAATCAATACATGATCCAAGTCCATGTTAAGTGCCTTATGCATCGCATACAAAATGTCACTAGAGTAGGCTCGGCTAGTCTATGAATGACATATGAAAATGCACAACTAACATGTATTCAGTTTGGAATTTGAAATACAGATGTAGTTAGAATGATGCACCGAGCCCGGTGCATGCAAAGCAAATGTATGAATGCACGCATGCATAGCATGAGGTATGCTAATTTAAACGTGTCCTAATACTAACCACCAAAGCAGGTAAGTAAAAGGGAAGAAAGAAGTGGGGATTGGAAGACATACACACCACTCACACACACTTATTACAAGTTTGCCCTCGCTCGGAGGGACCAAATAAATATTACAAATTAATTAACTACGCGAGCTAATTAAATATTACAAATTGCCTAGTTAATTAATAAACTAATTAAACAAGGAAAAAAAAAATAGTAAACCGCCTCGGGAGGAGGGCCAAATGCAGCGCGTGCTCGATCCTGCTCGGAAATACACCGCCATGCATAAGCTGCCTCTGTTTTCCTTCCTTCACTCCTCTGGAGGTTGTCAAAACCTCAGGACTGCTTCCTTGGGCATTGGAGAACACCACCGGCTGAATGGAATTGCCACCGGCATTAGCATGTGGCCACCGGCACAAAATAAATCCATCGGCAGGGAAATTATTGCCGGTCGGCACTAAAAATTGCCGGTCGGCAGAGTGTTCCTGCAGAATCTGCAATTGACAGCAACAGAGGGCAAGGCAAAGCATAGCAGCACAATTCAAAGCATATATGCACCAATCATGCCCCTTATCATGGTAATGACTCAAAAGGGCATGTGTCTCGATTCTCGGACCACCAATCACGTATTTCCATGCATGATGGCCCAAGGAGTCAAGTGTGCAACTTTCATGTCAAATGAAATGCAAACCATACAAATAAACCAAGGCCCAATTCCTATCACCAAGTCAAGGAACAAGGCATGCATGCAAAATGCAATGCAACCTAGGCATGCAAGCTAAGAATGAAACATGGCATGGCAAGGCACTTATGCAAGCATACAAGCACACATGAGGCAATGCAAACCAATGAAAAGGTGGTCTAAAACATGAATTAGGCAACTCTAATTAGGCCTAAAACAAGGGCCGAAGTGCTATAATGAGGGACCAAATACACATGCACACATACACATGTTGAAAGACCAACACTTAGGCACAAATGGGACAACTCTCAAGCACATTCAAGAGGGTGTAAACGTGGGCATATGGCATGCAAATTAAGCCTTGTAAATCATGTTAGGATGATGTCAAACCAAGCAACAAGATAGGCTAAACATTAGCATGCAAATGGTCCAAGTACTTGGAGCAAGTCAAAGGGGCTTGAACCATGACCAAGCCAACCAAGCCTCACAAGCTAAGGAGACTTAAAATAGGTTCAAGGAAGGCCTAGACCATGCAAAGGGAACCTCCTAGATGGCATCTAAGTGGCTCAAATTCAAAGGCATGCACAAGTGCCAAAACATGAAGCATGCAAGACAGGCTTTCAAAGCATTAAAGAGACAACTAAAGCAAGCATGCAAGCATACTATAAGGTCTAAAATGACATGGTGGATGATTCCAAATCACCAAATCAATGCAAAAATGTCATGCTATACACTCATACACTTAAGGCCAACAAGCCGGAATGCAAAGGAGCTATACTAAGCATGGAAAATTCGACCCAAACAACTATGGACAGACCTAAAACATGGCAAAATATGCACAAAAGTTTCACAAGACTAAGCCTAAAACATGCTTGAACAAAGGCTAACAACCTAAGGCATATTAAGGCAATAACATAGCATTACATGGTAGGTATGCTAAGCATGCATGGTGTACCAAAACCAAGAAAAAACAGAGGTATAATATGACATATTAAGCACAAAAAAAACAGCCAAGGCATGGTCAATACGAAGCTTAGCTAGGTACTCCCTCAAGAGGCCAAAAATGGTCCTTTTCAAGGACAACAAGGAGAGGGGGTGGCCCTCTCCTTTTAGAGACTTCAAGGCACCATCTCCACCACTGAAATCCCTCAAGATTTCAGTGGTGAAGAGGCCCAAACACCAAAGTCTCGAAACTTGCTCAAAATGGCTCAAAATGGGGCCTTTCAAGGCCTAAGAGGGGCCAAACACCTCCAAACCAAAAAACACTCTTAATAAACAATCAAGAGGACTAAAAAATAGAACTTTTTTGTATTATACACCAAGCTCAAAAACGAATTTAAGACAGGTAAAAATACAATGCAAGATTGGGGTAAAAAGGGGTAAGATTCTTACCCTTGAAGACCTCTTCACAAATGATGCTCCAATGGCCCTCCTTGGCTTGAATCCAACACCAAAACTTCAAAACCAGCTCCTTAGAACCTCAGTAACCAAAGGAAGGTGAAACACTAGGTGTTTGTGTGCAATAGTATGGACTAAAACACAATTAACACACACAAGAGGGAGAAATAAAGATAGAAAGTGTATGGTTTCTAACCCTAAAACTCAAAATCCTAAAAATGGCTGTCTAAAAGTCTCTCAAGGCTCTCAAGTGTCTAACCCTTGCAACAAGAGAGAAGGCTCTCTCTTATAGAGGCTTTTGTCTTGTAAAACTTACAAGACAAGCTTCTCAAGAGGGAGATCCCTCCATACACGTGTATAGAGGGGAGCAAAAAGCAAGACAGCTGTAATAAAATATCTGCAAAAGCAAATGCACAGTAGTCGGCCGGCCAAAAATGCCATTTTGACAAAATTTAGTGCCGGCCGGCAACAAATAGTGCCGATGGCAGCAAAAACCAGCCGGTGACCTCTAGCCACTGCCGGTGGTGTGTGGGGATGCCTCACAAAGCATTCCCTGCCCCTCCAAGGCAAAACACAAGTGTTTGGTGCAAAACCAGACACTAAACAGTCGAGTTCGGAGATCCTGAGGCAAGGCGCGCGAGCCGAGACCTCCGGGAACTCCAAACGAACACAAACATGGATAATCACCGAGTGTTCAAACAGTGACGTCCAAGTCTTGAGGACGGTCAAAAATGGGGTGTCTACAGAGGGCCGAGTGATGTGAGCAATACATACGTGAGATTGGGTGGGAAGCATTACCTGCAATAGTAGTGGGCTCCTCGCAAGCCTAGCCATCTCCCGGTGATGAAAAGCGTCTAAGCCCATCAATGTCTCAACCAATGTCATGGCAATGCTGCTCTTGCCCTCCTTCAAACCTTGGGCAACCTCGATCAGCCGAACACTGAATCCACCGGAGCCCAGGGCAAGCAAGAAATGAGATAGCAAGCATAGGCAAAGCGCGTGTCGCCGATAGCCCTGCCAATGATGGTCGTCGCGGTCACCAGCGTCAAACCAGCGAACCAAGCTTGGGATGTCCAGCTCCCAATCGTGAATCAATGATCGAGCGTCATGCAAAGTGAGGCCGCACATTCATCCTAGGGCTTGGACGTGGCCGAATCGGAGTTGAGGCAAGATTTTCTCGTTGCGCTCAGACTCCATCAGAGCTTGGAAATCTTCAAAAGTAGGACACATCTCTTGCCTGCTAAAGCTAAAGACGTGTGTTACCGGATTCCAAAACCTTACCGCGGCATGGAGGAAAGGAAGATGCGGCGAAGTACAGCTCAGTGTGAATAGCGCATTCAAGCTGAAGCCCCGGAAGTTTAACTTTTCTGAACCGTCTAAAGTAGCAATCCAAGCTGTGAGATTTCGATGAGAAACGCCTCCATTTTGCTGCACAACTGAGATGAAATGAATGAACCACGAAGCTGGGACCTTTATAGAGGATAAGGCACTGTTCGAGGGATACGTGTCAAAAATCTGGTGGTTGCCAAACCAGGTGGTCGGCCGACCACCTTTTCTGGTAGGCCGACCACCCCTCTGGTCTCCAATGAAACTAGCTGGTCGGCCAGCTCCCTGGGGTGGTCGGCCATGGAGAGAAGTGTGGCTTTGGTCTTGTTCTAGCCACTAGAAGAGAGTTCCTATCATTTCCATGTGTTAGGAGTATCAAAGGTTTCCGTTTTCCTCTATTTTAGATGCGTTCCGTTACCCCGATTCTCCAAAATGCATTTGCTTATCGAGTTGTTGTTTTGTTTATTGAGTTGTAGTCTTGCTTATCAAGTTGTTAAGTTTATCGAGTCATTGCTTATCAAGTCGTTGAGTTTTGTATATTGAGTTGTTACTTTTTGTTTAATCAACATTGTCGAGCTTTGCTTATCGAGTTGTAAACTTGCTAAGGTTTTGTTGTTTCTTAGTAAGTTAAGTTGTTTAGTTTGTTGTGTCGGTTTACTACCTAACTTGGCAATATTCGTTATTCAATTTTCTTTCCATCTCATTTTTGTGCGAAATGATGTGATGCGATGCAAGAACATAAAATGCAACACTTTTTCAAAAAGCTGTTTCATTCCATCATGCTTTCTTTGTTACAACATTTTTACAACAAGGGTACAAGTTTTATAGAAAATAAAACTGCCTAATAATGTACAATGTGCTACAACTACTAGTAAAAAAGGCAAATAAAGCAAGGAACAGCTGCGTCAGTACTATCAACTACAGGAAAAAGAGGCCCTCTTCGTCCTCTTCTGCGGAACAGCCCCTGCACCATCTCCACCAGCACCACCATCTGAATCGAAGCTGCTGTCCTCGGAACCCTCCTCGGCATCACCTCCGCCCTCAGAAAAGGACTCAGAGTCATCCTCTCTGCCTGCAGATGTCTCTGACTGAGGATGCACAGACTCCTCCTCTATGACAGGTGGTCTGCGCCTGCCTCGTCTACGAGACAAGTCCCCTCTCCCAGCTCCCTGAGAAGGCCTAGATGGCCCGGCCTGTGGCCCAGTACGTAGCAGAGGCATCTGAAAAGGAAGAGGACAATTTGAGTACATTAGCCAGTATGTATATCAGATGCAGATGCAAGAAAACTACATAAAGAGGGTGTATGCAGATACAGTACATAAATGTGGTGTGTGTCAGATGTGCTCTAAACATACAGTCAATCAATGCAGTGAAATGTTCAAGTTCGGCATGTAATCAGAAGTATGATAAATGCAAGAAAACTAAAGAGTACTGGGACACCGATGATGGATAACTGCGTCTCTCTCCGTAGGACCATGCCCTCGAGCGAGTCCACCAATCCAAGCATCCCATCCATGTACTCCATGGGAGGCTGCAAATGCAAGTGCAAGTTATCAGTAAATGAATAAATGTCCAAATATTTGAGTGGTAAATCAAAAACTGTAAAGCATACCGGTGGCGAGTTAGGATCTCTGACATATCGATGACCAGGTAACGGAGGCTCTATCGGAATCGGGTAGGAAGTCTCGTATCGCCATCCTGTCAACTCAATCGGGATATCTGGCCATCTGGCGTGATGATAAGTCAGGGGAATCGGGGGGACCAGTCCAGTTCCACCTCTCGATGTGTCGGCCCTGCTAGTTGAAGGGGCACCTGTAGCCTGGGCTCGGCTCGACGATGGCATGCCAGCCGATCTCCTCGTAGGAGTGCAGACACCTGTCAAAGCGGGCATCAAGTATGTATGGCGATAAGTCGCATACTCCCCCTCCTCCGTATGCAGAGCCACATCAGTGCCCAACATAGCCATGTCAACCTCCTGGGGAGTGAGTCTCTCAGTAGACCGCATATCGTCCGGAGGTGCTGTAGGGACACTCTGCTCGGGGAAGCCCATAGTCTGGCACATGAAGCGGTTCCCCAGAAACCAAGCCCTACCAACGAGCCCTTCAAATAGGATCCGGTACCGAGAAGCGACCCATCCTCCAGCAAACTGAAATCGGGTATCTCCACCCAAGGGCGCCCAGGGCTGCCATGTGATCTACGGATAACCAATGCATAAGCCGATTAGAAATCATAAATGTGCAAGATGAATCGAAGATGAAAACATGAAGAACTGAGAGTTCTGAAGTACCTCAGTCGCCCGCACCATGTCAAAATACTGTCGCAGGTAGGGTAGGGTCTCCTGAGCCCTCGGCCGGTATTGGCCCTCAAAGACAAGCGAGTAAGGAATCATGAGCGGCACCTCTACCTCAAGCTTCGGGGCTAGCGTCGAAAAGTACGCAAAAACCCATAACTGTGGAAAACAGGGCAATAGCCATCAGAATACAGAATGCTGGGTGCAGAATGTGAATACAAAATGTACAAAGAATGCAGAATGCTGAGAGCGAAATGCAAAGTATAGAATGTAAAGTGTGCCATGTGTGCAGTATACAAATAACAAAAAGTAGAAATGTAAATCAAGAGAGCAGAAAGTACCTCCTAGGCTCTCCAATAGCTGCCAACTATGTTCCCCCGTCCGCGGGAGGTTGCACTCATGTAGCAGTAAAGGGTAGCTAAGTCGGCGCCACCCCAGTCATACTAGCTGGCCTGTGATAGGTCTACCAGAGCACTCAGCAGATAAAGTCCAACGGTGTTCCCCCTATCGGAGAACAGAGTGGTCCCGAAAAGGAACATCAAAAATCCCCGAGTGTACTACGCTATCTCCTCTGGAGTCTTGGGCACAGTCTCCCTGAACTGTGTGGAAAACCAAGTGTACCGGACTCGGCCCAAAGATCTGTCAACGAGTGGGCGAGCTCCCAATAGATAAATCCAAGCTGCCTCCCACTCGCCTATGTCTGCATCATTGGGGATCGGCCAGCCTCCTACGTCAAGGCCCGTCAGCATGGCAAAGTCGAACGGGGTCATCGTCATGTCCCCAGTAGCTGAGAAATGGAAGGAGTTGGTGGTGTCCCACCATCTCTCTACGAGGGTGCCCATCAAGGTCCTGCTCGCTGGATAACGGGATATCCCCGTGCAGAAGAGTCCAAACCCTGCCTGGTCGACCAGATTGCAAACGGCCTCTGGGAGCTCAACGTACCACTCCCTGGTGATAATCGATCCATATCCTCGTGTAATATGGGAAGACACCTGCATTTAGAATGAACACATGTAATCAATTTCAAAATAAAGTATATGAGTTGTGTGCAAATTAAATCAGATACAATGCCATGAGCTGCGTGTTCAACATAAAGTATATGAGCTGTGTGTTCAAAATTGAAGTGTGTGAGCTGTGTGTTCAACATAAAGTATATGGGCTGTGTGTCCGTCTCAGAGTTCGTGTTGTGTGTTCACCATCAAAGTGTGAGCTATGTGTTCAACATCAAATTTTGAGCTGTGTGTTCAGGCTTCAAAAACAGTGGGCTGTGTGTTCATCATCAAAGTATGAGCTGTGTGTTCAACATCAAAGTTTGAGCTGTGTGTTCAGGCTTCAAAAACAGTGGGCTGTGTATTCATCATCAAATTGTGAGTTGTGTGTTCAACATCAAAGTTTAGGATGCATGTTCAAATCTCAAAACAGTGGGCTGAGTGTTCATCTCAAAGTTCGAGCTGTGTGTTCAACATCAAGTGTTTGAGCTGTGTGTTCAGACTTCAAAAACAGTGGGCTGCGCGTTCATAATCAACAAGTTTGGGCCGTGTGTTCAGATTTCAGAAAATAGTGGGCTGTGTGTTCGCCGTCAAATAGTGGGCTGTGTGTTCATCATCAAAGTGTGAGCTGTGTGTTCAGAAATTCGAGTGCTTGAGTTGCATGTCAACTTAACAAAATACTGTGCTGTGGGCTGTGTGCTAGAATAAGCAGAAGCATGGTGTGTGAACGCGTTAAGAACGAGCAGATAAAAAATACATGGCAAAAGCATCAAATACATGGAAAATGCAAAATACATTGCAGAAAATGTAAAAGTGAAGTACATACCTCTCGTACCTGATAAGAGAGGTGGGACTCTAGCTCCTGCAATAATAGATCTACAGGTGCTCGCTCATCAAAGTCGGTGAAGTGGTAGAAAACGGCCCGAGGAAGCATGTGCGCCGGAGGGTCATACCTCTCGGAATAAACGGTTGAATCGTCGAAGGTAAAGACATAATGTCTGGCTCACCCCCGGCACCTGGAGGACCTCCGCCCTGAGGAAAATGACCTGCTATTTCGAGAAATCTGCAAAAAGGAGCAAAAATGAGCAAAATAAGCCAAAATTAGAAAAGTCAACAAAAGTCAACTCTCAGGAAATGAAAAAGTCTACAAAAGTCAACTCCCGAGAAAATGTTTCAAATATTGAGACAAACTTACCTCAAGTGGTGAAAATGGGGAAAGAAGCTCCGAAATCAAATTTTAATCGGTCCAAAGTGAAGAAAACTAAAAGATTTCGCGAAACAACTTTGCGTGGGGCGTTAGAAAACGCGTATAGAGCGCAGATCTGAGAGGGACAATGGTCTAGGAAAGAGGAGGAGCTAATTTCAGACCTGAAGTTGTGAGGAAAAGTGTTTTGGCCAAGTGCATTTAAAGATCCAAATGTAAAAGTACCAAACTGCCCCTGTTTTTGGCTAGGTGGTCGGCCGACCACCTTTTCTGGTAGGCCGACCACCCTCTCTCACCAAACCTGGTCGGTGGCCCTCCTGAGTGGTCTCCCATGCCTCTTTGAGCTCCCTGAAAATTTTGGTGGTGATCGGAGTCCCCGGCTCTCGAGAAAGTACAAGGAAAGTGTACTTTCTGGCGCGAAATCCCTCCACGGGAATTTCAACTCCAACTTTCGATGCATGTTTCATCATTACTCACCGAGAGCGAGGTGTATCCTTTTTGAATACGTTGTGACCCTTCCGGGAGGTAAACCAGAGGTCGCGATTTGAGTTGTCCTCGTCAAGGCTTGCATTTCCTTGCTCGATGTTTTGTTTTAAACATGCTCGTAAAGTCGCACTTATCCGGCATTGTTATGCATGCCACTCGCATTATTATGAACATCGCTTACATTGTGGTGCATGTTTCACCGGTATTGTCATACCTCCATGCTTAACTTGCATTGTCGCGTACTTTTCGCTTGCATTGTTATGCACTTTTCCACCGGCGTCATATTCGTCCACGTTTCGATATAACGTTGAACATATGTTGCTAACTATGTTGTGCTTGTTAGGTTTCTCTCTTTTGCATGCACGATATTGTATGTACGGTTCATTTGAAGCTGGTGCGACCAGATGAACCGCGCAGGTATTGTATCTTCTCCGTGTGAGACGTAGCGAGAGTTGTGATTCTCTTACATTCTTACTGCATGAAATGTAGTTGTTGCTTTGCATTCTTGCTTAAAACTGTTGCATCTATTGTGAATATTTGCCTTGTTACAGTTTGCTGCATTGCATGATCACGAGTTACGTTCGGCTTGGTGCATATCATTTTGCATTTTTCCCCCTGCCTGCGGGCACATCTTTGTTTATCTCGCCTGTTTGTCTAAGTCTTCGGCCTTGTCAAAAATGGGTCGTCTCTGGGCTTTGACATTTACTCCCGTCACTTATGACTTCCAAGTTCTGTCAAGGAGGGGCAACTGTAGACACCCCATTTTGACCGACCTTAAGACTCAGACGTCACTGATTGAGCGCTCGGTGATGATGCATATTGTGCTCGTTCTGAGGTCACGGAATCTCGGCTGAGAGCCTTGCCTCTGAACTTCGGACTCTTTTTGCTTTGCCTCGGTTTGCGAACCAGGTCCTGTTCTCTCTGTTTTCTCTTCCCGAAGGGAGGGAGAGGTCTCGCAGACCATCTCTCAATGGCCGTAAGCTACGTTTCGTGGTCGTAGACCACTTTTCCCATTTCTAGACCAGTTTTCGGTTTTCGGAGCCATCGGCCGCGCGCCTCGGTTCAGGACCGCTTAACTACCTCCATTTGCTCCGGTTTTTGGCACACACATTGTTTCCTCTCCCTAGAGGGACTCTGTGGCCCGGGAGACCACCTTCGGGGTCGCACGCCATTTCCGGCGCTTAACAGTTAGTTTTCGGAGCCCCCGATTGCGCGTTTTGGCCCCCGAGCCCTCGTTTTGCATCGGTTAGGGTTCATTTTTGGCATGGACCCTAGTTTCATTGTTAGAAAGGTGGTAATATGGTGGGAGACCACCTTTTCTTCTTGGAGACCACTTTTCTTTTCGCCCCCCGATTTTCTTGTTAGAGAGGTGGTCTCCCTTACTTTTGGGCCATAATTTCTGGTCTCCCATATCACCATTATGTTGCATTCATCTGGGAGGCCACCTATTTGGTATGGCCGACCACCTTTGATGCTTGACCCTTTTGACCCCTTGGTCTCCCTCACTTTTGAGCCACATTTTCTGGTCTCCTATATCACCACTGTGTTGCATTCACCTGGGAGGCCACCTTTTTGGCATGGCCGACCACCTTTTCTTCTTGACCCTTTTGAAGGGTTGATCTTCCATTGCAAGGGTTCAACATTTTTGGTTAAAGCATATATACACCTCTCCCTATATCTCTCTATTCCAAGCTCCAATACTCCCTTGTTCTTGCACCATTTGCACACCAACCCTTAGCTTAACCCTTTCACCATCCATCCAAGCACCTTGGAGCTAGTTTTCAAAGGTTGATGGTTTGCTATCTTGGTCCAGAAGTTGCTGGAGGTCTTCTCTACAAGGGTAAGTCCCTATTTCCCTCTTTGTAGCATTGTTTTGCTCTATACTTTAGCCTTATTTGCAAGCATTTCTGGGCTTTGTCATAAACTGAAAAAAGTTTTTTTTTCAGCTTCTCTACAAGATTGTTCAAGGTTATTTTCCTTTTTGGGGTCATCTTCCCCTTTACATACTTCATTTCCTCATGTTTAGGGCCATGCATTAGAGCATTTGTGTTGGACTTGGTTTGGCCTCTTAGCCACTGAAATCCAGAGGATTTTCAATGGCTAACATATGTTTTTGAGCCCTAAAATCAGAGAGGGGTGACCCTCTCACCCCTTGATTTGTTTACTAGCTTTGTTGGCCTTCCAAAGGGGCTCCTACTTGCATGTTTCAAAGCCATATTTCAGGCCCTATTTGGTGAGTTTTAAGGTCTGCATAGGCTCTGTCTAGAGCCCATTTTTCCATATAAAGTGTCTATTATACATGTGTAGAATTACCCCTTGCATGGCCTTCCAAAGGAGCCTATCATACTTGCATGCATTGACTGGGTTTCAGTGGGTTTTTAGGCATATTTTGGCATGGCATACTTCTTTTTTTGGCTAGTTTGGTGAGCTTCATATAGTTGTAGTACAAATCATGGTTCACTAGCTTTCTTTGTATGCTTTGTTGACCCTTGATTTTAGCAGTTTTTGGCCATGCCTTAAACTGATTTTGTGCATATTTTGGACTGCCTTAGCTCTATTTTTGGGTCTCATGGTCGAATGATGCTTGTTTTGCATGCTTGTAGCTCAATGTCCATGCTTAGCTTTGAGTTTTGAGGTCCACTACATGCATATACTGAGGTGTTTTCTTGTTTTGGGGCCATTATACATCATATTTTAGAGCTTATGTGAATGCCATATTCCCATGTTTTGTACTCTTTAAATGCGTTTGAGAGTCGGGCTTGTATGCCTCATTTACCGACCATTGAATGACCTCCATTTCTTTGCATTCCGAGCCATCATTTTAGGCCATTTCCCCACTGTTTCAGACCTGGCTAGGGTCTGTTTGGGGTTGGTTTTGCCATTGGTGCATTGCTTTGTGTACCTCTAGTGTAACCCGCTTCACTAGTTTCGGTACCCGGGCCATCTAGCATGCATTGTGTGACATATTCGCATGTTTCGGGATCATCTTTTATGCCATTTCAGAGCTGTGTCATGTGTGTTTATATGCCATACTTCATCCCTTGCCATGTTTTGGTAGAGTGGCATTTGATGCCTTAGGATCGGTCCTTTGCATTCGTGCACGTCTGCATGTATTTCGGTTGTCTCATTTTCATCGTATGGCCACTGATGTGGGTGTGGCTGAGGTCCACCCCCTTTGGTTTAAGTCCATATTGCATTGCGTATGCCATATAGTTCATGTGCATTGAATATGCCATTCTAGGTTCATAGCATTGCGTATGTTAATTGCATGTGTGCATATCATCCCTCGCATGCTAGCATGATTAGGTTGCATTGCATTTAGGGTTGTATTTTAGCCGCATTGTGTATGCCATCTCATTGCATTGTGTTTGGAGTAGGGTTAGTCCAAACACGGGAAACGAGGGACGTTTTGTACTCAAAGTGACGAAACGTGTCTCAATTCCCGGTCGCCGACACTCTGGATTACCTATGATGGAGTTCAGGCCTTGTTGTGTTTATATGTGCATTCATTTTACATTGAGTCATGCAATTTGATTCCTCGGCCATCATGCATCAAAATACGTGACAGGTGGCACGAGGATCAAGAACTACACTCCCTAGAGCTTGTGCAATGATAAGGAGAGTAGTCATGCATACATATGTTGAAGATACTTTGCCATGCCCCTTTCTTGCTCTCTGTTGCAGCAAACCGGAAACCAACAGCAAAAACTGGTCAACAACCTTCTGGAGTTTTGTACAGCATTCCGGGATCAATTGCAAACAGAGGCAAATCGGGGCATCGCAAGGAATTTCCCGACAAGGCGGCTCGAGCATGCATGCATCTTTCATCATTCGGAATAGAGTTGAGGCGGTCCACGAATTTGCATGCTAGTTTATTCGCTTTCCTAGTTAATTTGTTAATTAATTAGGGTTTTGTAATACTTAATTAGCTAGGGCAGTTAATTATTTATTCGGACTGTATTATTTATTCGGACCCTCCGAGCGAGGGCACAATTGTAATAAGTTTGCGTGTGTGTGACGTATGTCTTCCAACCCCACGTCTTTCTCCCTTTTATTTACTAACTTATGATGGTTAGATTAGGGCATGTTTCAATTAGCATACTTATGCTTGCATGTTTGCATCATTCATCTGTATTGCATGCACCGGGCTCGGTGCGTCATACTAACTGCATTGTATTTCGATTCCGAGTTGAATACTTGTTAGTTGTAGCATTTCACATGCCATCTTTAGAATAGCCGAGCCTGTTATAGTTGCATTCCTGCATGTGTTGCATTAGGCATTTCAGCATAGTTAGGATCATGAATAGATTTCTAACATAGCTTCTGTTTTAGCTTGGAGTACTCGGTAAGTGTTTATGCTTTAGCATCCTTGCATGTGTGTTGGTGACTGCCATTGTGGGAGCTGAATAAATAGAAGAGTCGAAAGGTGCGTACCCCAGAAATCAGATACTATTCGGCTCCATATTGCGTGACTAGGATGCCGAATACGTTAGGAAGGCTAAATAGCTGGAGATCAGTAGCTCCGAATTCATAAAAGGGGAATGGGATGAAAGTAGGCTCAGGCCCCGAGGCCCAGAAAGCAAGTATAAATACAAGAACCAAAGATTTAGAAAGATATGTAAGAATCACGTCACTTAACTTAGAAAAGAAGCTATCTTGAGTGTTTGAACTGACTTGCCCGTCAGAGTGCTAATTCTGGCACCCCCGACCGGAGTGTTTGTATCTTTTCAGGTGACTAGCTGAGGATTACTAGCGTCTCCCAAGATCTGAAGAGTATTTCCAAAACCACTTCCCCACAACTGGCGTCGTCTGTAGGAACACTCAAATACATCCATGGCAGGTGTGACTGAAGATCCTCCGATAGCCACTGACGAGACCGCACAGAGAGACGACCTCACTCCAGCAAACTCGCTTGGACCTAAAACAATTACAGCAAGACTTGCCTTGGACCTCTGCTCATCTTCAAACCCAACGCAAAAGACAATACAAGCGACCATGGCACGAGCTAGGCAAACCAAACAGAGGTTGGACAACATCATCGCCGAGAACGAACGCCTTCGTCGCGATCTAACCTCAGAAATAGCAAAATCCAAACAAATAGTGCGCCAGGCTTCTGTGCTACACCCGAGGGCGGATGATCGACAATCTCAAGCCCGACAGCAAGAAACTGACGGCCACTATGCCTCAACAGATCTTCTTGAGGCGTTAGCAACGGACGAACGTCTCCAACAATGCATCCGGAGGAGTGCAATCAAAACACCTGCCCTTCCAAAGGATGCATTTCCACTTGACACCGTCCACATGATATACAGCCTGCCAGCAGCCCCGACCGTGCATATGATCCAATCACATCCAGGTCCCCTACAGCAACGCACGCCAGCAAAGCAACTCCAAGAAATGCCAAGTATCACCTTTGACGACTTTGATTTGATCGGCGTAACACTCCCTCACATCGATCCATTGGTTGTTGAGCTACGCGTAAACCGATTCACCGTGGAACGCGTTCTTATCGACCAGGGCAGTACTTCGGAGGTTATGTATTATAAAACCTTCATCAAACTCGGATTCAACGAGTCAGACTTGACCCTGGCTCCTTATCCACTATTTGGCTTCAATGCCAATCCAGAGTACCCATTGGGAAAGATCAGCTTACCCGTTCGAGCAGGTTCCAGAACGGTGGACGTGGAATTCTTGGTCGTCAGGCTGCCATCGCCGTACAATCTCATCATGGGGCGATCGTGGTTGCATACCTTGTAGGCCGTCCCAAGCACCTATCATCAACTGCTACGTTTCCCAACAGAACACGGCATTGAGCAAATCTGCGGCTCCCAGAAATCGGCACAAGCATGTTATCTCCTTGCCGCCAGAACGCCAAAGGAACTGCAGGTAAACTCCATTGAGGTGCCAAATCGGGAGATCCTTGATAACGTTGGGTGGCATCCAAATGAGAAGGCCACGGGAGGTTTAGACCGAGTTGACATCGATGGAAGCCTAGAAAAGTTCTTCATGATCGGCGACTCTCTGAATCCGGCCGATAGGTAGCAGCTGATCTCTTTCTTGCTCAACAACCTCGACGTATTTGCGTGGACTCCGTACGAAATGCCGGGAATAGACCCATCGATTTCACAACACCATCTGAATGTCGATTCCAAATGTAAGCCGATCATTCAGAAAGGCCGACGGTTGGCCACGGGGCACACTGCCGCCGTTGTTGAGGAGGTAGACAGGCTGCTTGACGCCGGGGCAATTAGAGAAGTCACTTACCCTATGTGGCTCTCCAATATAGTGGTGGGGAAGAAGAAAAATGGGACTTGGCGAGTGTACATCGATTTCACGGATCTGAACAAAGCTTGCCCCAAAGACTGTTTTCCTCTACCTAGAATCGACCAACTTGTCGATGCGACGGCACACCATCAACGCATGAGCTTCCTCGATGCTTACAGAGGCTACCATCAAATCGCCATGCATCTAGATGACTAGGACAAAACTGCATTCCTCACCCCAAGAGGAACCTATTGCTACAAAGTTATGCCTTTCGGGCTGAAGAATGCAGGGGCAACCTACCAAAGACTGGTCACCGCCATGTTCAAAGAGCAACTCGACCACACTATGGAAGTATACATCGACGATATGGTGGTCAAGTCCAAAGAAGAACAGAATCACATAGCCGATCTAGAAAATACAGAATGAAACTGAATGCTTCCAAGTGCGCGTTCAGAATCGGCTCTGGAAAATTCCTGGGATACATTGTCAATCACCAAGGAATCAAAGCCAACCCGAGGCAAGTGTAGACGCGCCCGCGAGGGGGGCCCTCGCTACTACAGTTCAGAGTCGATTTGTGTCACGGTTCTTAATCTGAACCAAATAGTCCAAATCCGGCAAATCGTTTTGAGAAACAGATTTTTGAAAAGAAGTGCCAAACATGGACTGCTTTGCCAGATACAGAGTCGCCACCTAAATATTTTTTATGGGGGAATTTAGGAAACCCTGACTCGGTGCCAAAGGCCACGTGTCCGTCATCACCAAAGTTGCCTCGGCTCGGGAACTTGGGTACGATCGGGGAAGGTCAGCTATGAGCACCCCCTCTCGCCCGGTCCGAAGACTGGCCTCTACTAACCGTGATATCTGTTTTTGAAAACGTTATGTGTTCTTATCCCGATTATTAGCCTAGAATTACTATGTTATGCGCACAGAAAACAAGTATAGACTAGATTGCCTAATTTGAGAATAAGCATTGCATATCCGTTTGTTTTGGAAAAATGTTTTGGAACTTGCTACTCGCAAGTAGGCTAAATACATGGATTTCAATGAGCTATTCCAACTCAGGCAACCCAACCTTCACCCACAGGTATTCAAACAGTTTATAACACATAAGCATCTAGCCACATGGTAAGCGTGTTGTCATGGTAGCATTCACACGCATGCGGTATGCTAAAGCATAAAATACTTACATCGTACTCTGTGCCAAAACAATAAACTAGTTAGCCAACATGCATGGTCCTAGTTCATGTCGAATTGACTAATGCAACACATACAGGATGCAATTAGAATAGGCTCGGCAAACCTAAACATGGCATGTGAAATGCGATCAGTTAATGCATGTATTCAATTTGGAATTGAAGTACAAATGCAGTTAGCATGATGTACCGAGCCTGGTGCATGCAAGACAAATGTATGGATGCACGCATGTATAGCATAAGGTATACTGATTTAAACATGACCTATTACTAACCATCAAAGCAGGTAAGTAAAAGGGAGAAAGAAGTGGGGGTTGGAAGACATGCACACACTCACCCACACTTATTACAAATTCGCCCTCGCTCGGAGGGACCAAAAGAATCATACAATTCGAAAAATGAATTAACTATCCTAGCTAATTAATTATTACAAATTACCTAATTAGTTAACAAACTAACTAAGCTAGGAAAAACAGTAAACCGCCTCGGGAAGAGAGCTCAATGCAATGCATGCTCGATCCTGCTTGGAAGTACACTGCCATGTGCAAGCTGCCTCTGTTTTCCCTGCTATACTCCTCTGAAGACTGCCAAAGTCTCAGGATTGCTTCCCTCGACATTGGGAGACACCACCGGCTGAGTAGAATGTCCACCGGCAGTGGCATGTGATCACCGGCTGTTAGTGAAGCTATCGACCCTGGAAAGATTGCCGGTCGGCACTTAGAACTGCCGGTCAGCAGAAAGTTCCTGCAGAATTTGCAATTGACAGCAACAGAGGGCAAGGCAGAGCAAGACAATGCAATTCAAGCAATGTATGCACCAATCATGTCCCTTATCATGTGAGTGAGTCAAAGGGACATGCTCCTTGGTTCTCGGACCATCAAGCGCGCATTTCAATGCGTGAGGGCCCAAGGGACCAAGTGTGCACATTTTGATGTCAAATGCAATGCAAACCAACAAACCAAAGCCCAATTCCTATCACTAGATCAAGGAGCAAGACATGCATGCTAGATGCAATGCAACCTAGGCATGCAAGCTAAGGATGCAACATGGGAATGCAAGATGTACATGCAAGCATGCAAACAAACATGCAAGGTAAGCATGCAAGCAAGCAAAGGGTGGACTTAAGCATGATTTAGGCAGCTCTAATTAGGCCTAAAACAGTGGCCAAAACTTAAGAAATGGGACCAAACACACTTACACACATGCACATGTTAATAGGCCTATACTTAAGCAAACAAAGGCAACTCTCAAGCACACTTGAAAAAGACATAACGTGGACTAATGGCATGCAAAGTAAGTATTGAAAATCATGTTACAAAAGGTGCTAAGCCAATTAAAAAAGATAAACAAGGCATGCAAACAAAGCCAAAAACTCAAGACAAGCCAAAAGGCTTAAACCAAGACTAAGTCAACCAAGCCTCACAAGGCTAAGAGGACTTAGAATATGTCTAATGCGAACCTAAACAACACCCAAGGGACACCTAGGTGGCATCTAAGTGGCTCAAATTCAAAAGCATGCACAATGACCAAAACATGGAGCATGCAAGACAAGCTTTCAAAGCTTCAAAGAGGCATCCAAGGAAAGCATACAAGCATGTTAAAGGGACTGAAATAACATGGAAAAGGGTCCCAACCCACTAAATTAAGGCAAGGATGCATGCTATACATTCACACACTTAAGGCCAACAAACCAAAAATGCAAAGGGGCTATACTAAGCATGCCAAAGTCGACCCAAACAACTATGAACAGACCTTAAACATGGCAAAATAAGCATGAAAGATTCACAAGGCTAAGCCTAAAACATGCTAGAACAAGGGTTTACAACCTAAGGCATGTTAAGGCAACAAAGTGGCATTACAAGGTAGGTATGCTAAGCGTGCATGGTGTACCAAAACCAATTAAAAACAGAGGCATATTATGACATAATAAGCACAAGAATCAGCTAAGGCATGGTCAACAAGAAGCTTAGCTAGGTGCTCCCTCAAGAGGCCAAAAATGGTCCATTTCAAGGACAACAAGGAGAGGGGGTGGCCCTCTCCTTCTTGGGACCTCAAGGCACCATCCTCACCCCTGAAATCCCTCAAGATTTCAGTGGTGAGGAGGCCCAAACACCAAGGTCTCGGAGCTCACACAAAATAGCACAAAATGGAGCCTCTCAAGGCTTATGAGGGGTCAAACACCTCCAAACCACAAAACACTCTAAACAAACTATTTAGAGGGCCTAAAAATAGAACTTTTTTATGTTATATACTAAGCTCAAAAACAGTTCTAAGATAGGCAAAAATACAATGCAAGAAAGGGGTAAAAAGTGGTAAGATTGTTACCCTTGAAGACCTCTTCAACAATGGTGGACCAGCTGCTCCTCCAAGCTCCAAACCAGCTCCAAAACTTTGAAAAGAATCCCTTAGAACCTCAATAGCCAAGAAAAGGTGTAATGGTAGGTGTTTGTGTGCAATACTAAGAACAAATGCACCTAGAACACTCAAGAGAGAAAAAGAGAGATAGAATAGCTACAACTATACTAACCCTAGAACCGGAGCTCTCCTCTATATTTTTTGTCTCTAAAATGTCTAACCCTAAAGCCAAGAGGGGAGGGCTCCTCTTATAGAGGAGCCAATCTTGTAAAGCTTACAAGGTAAGCTAACAAGAAGGCCATCCCTCCATACACGTGTATGGAGAGGAACAAAATGCCAGCCAGCTGTATTAAAATATCTGCAAAAGCAGATGAACAGTAGTCGGCTTCTCAAAATTGCCATTTTGACAAAATGGACTGCCGGCCGGCAACAAAGAATGCCAACCGGCAATACACATTGCCGATGGCAACAAAACACCAGCCAGTGGCCTCTGGCCATGGCCGGTGATGTGTGGGGATGCCTCACAAGGTATTCCCTGCCCCTCTAAGGCAAAACACAAGTGTTTGGTGCAAAACCAGACACTAAACAGTCGAGTTCGGAGATCCTGAGGCAAAGCGCGTAGCCGAGACCTCCGGGAACTCCAAACGAACACAAACATGGATGATCACCGGGTGTTCAAACGGTGACGTCCAAGTCTTGAGGACGGTCAAAAATGGGGTGTCTACAGTTGCCCCTCTTTGACAGAACTCGAAAGTCATAACAATGACGGGAGTGAATGTCAAAGTCCAGAGACGACCCATTTTTGACAAGGCCGAAGACTTAGACAAACATGCAAGACAAACAAGGTATGCGCCCGAAGGCAGGGGCAAAATGCAAGACAATGCACCAAGCCGAGCATAACTAATGATCATGCAAAGAAACATAGGGACGTATCCCGGTGTTTCGGAAAGGTATAAGCATTGGAACGTATTCCAAATGCTCTTAACCAAAGAGAGAGAGGAACATAGGGACATATCCCGGAGTTTCGGAAGGAATGAGAAACATAGAGACATATCCCGGAGTTTCGGAAAGAAAGAAATGCATAGGGATGTATCCCAGTGTTCCAGAGTGGTTCAAGCACCAGAACGTATTCCAAATGCTCTTAACCAAAGAGGGAGAAACATAGGAATATATCCTGGTGTTTCGGAATGTTGTAAGCATTGGAACGTATTTCGAACGCTTTTAACCGAAGAGGGAGAAACATAGGAACGTATCCCGGGGATTAGGGACGTATCCCAAGGATTAGGGATGTATCCCAAAGGTTAGGGACGTATCCCAAAGATTAGAGACGTATCCCAAGGATTAGGGACATATCCCAGGGGTTAGGGACATATCCCAAGGATTAGGGACATATCCCAGTGATTAGAGACGTATCCCAGTGTTACGAACAAGGAGGAGAAACATAGGGACGTATCCCGGTGTTTCGACAAAGGAGGAGAAACATAGGGACGTATCCTGGTGTTTCAGAAAAGGAAAAAGAAACGTAGGGGCGTATCCCGGTGTTTCGGAAAAGGGAGAGAAACGTAAGGACGTATCCCAGTGTCTCGGAAAAGGAGGAGTGAAACGTAGGGACGTATCCCGGTGTTTCAAAAAGAGAGAAACGTAGGGACGTATCCCGGTGTTTCAAAAAGAGAGGAGAAACATAGGGACGTATCCCGGTGTTTTAAAAAAGGTGAAAGAAACATAGGGACGTATCCCGGTGTTTCGGAAGGAGAAGAAACATAAGGACGTATCTCGGTGTTTCAAAATGGAAAGAGAAACATAGGGACGTATCCCGTTGTTTCGGAATGGAAAGAGAAACATAGAGACGTATCCCGTTGTTTCGGAATGGAAGAAGAAACATAGGGACGTATCCCGGTGCTTCGGAAAAGTAGGAGAAACATAAGGACGTATCCCGTTGTTTCGGAATGGAAGAAGAAACATAGGGACGTATCCCGGTGTTTCGAAAGAAGGGGAAACATAGGGACGTATCCCGGTGTTTCAGAAAGAGAGAAACATAGGGACGTATCCCGGTGTTTCGGAGAGAAAAAGAAGCATTGGGACGTATCCCGGTGTTTCGGAAGGAGAAGAAACATAAGGACGTATCCCGGTGTTTCGGAAAGAGAGAGAAAAGTAGGGGACGTATCCCGGTGTTTCGGAAAGAGAGAAACGTAGGGACGTATCCCGGTGTTTCAGAAAGAGAGGAGAAACATAGGGACGTATCCCAGTGTTTCAAAAAAGGTGAAAGAAACATAGAGACGTATCCCGGTGTTTCGGAAGGAGAAGAAACATAAGGACGTATCTCAGTGTTTCAAAATGGAAAGAGAAACATAGGGACGTATCCCGTTGTTTCGGAATGGAAAGAGAAACATAGGGACGTATCCCGTTGTTTCGGAATGGAAGAAGAAACATAGGGACGTATCCCGGTGCTTCGGAAAAGTAGGAGAAACATAGGGACGTATCTCGTTGTTTCGGAATGGAAGAAGAAACATAGGGACGTATCCCGGTGTTTCGGAAAGAGAGAAACGTAGGGACGTATCCTGGTGTTTCGGAGAGAATGAGAAGCATAGGGACGTATCCCGGTGTTTCGAAAGGAGAAGAAACATAAGGATGTATCCCGGTGTTTCGGAAAGAGAGAAACATAGGGACGTATCCCGGTGTTTCAGAAAGAGAGGAGAAACATAGGGACATATCCCGGTGTTTCAGAACAAGGAGAAGAAACACAGGGACGTATCCCGATGTTTCAAAACAAGGAGAAGAAACATAGGGACGTATCCCGGTGTTTTAAACAAGGAAGGGGAAACATAAAGACATATCCCAGTGTTTCCGAATAAGAGAGCGTGCATAACAATGCTAGTGGAAAGTGCGTGACAACGCAAGTGAAAAGGTGCATGACAATGCAAATATAATGTGCATAACAATGCAGGTGTAACGGTGCATAACAATGCTAGATAGATGTGCACAACAATGCAATACAGGTGCACAAGGCAGTGCGATGTAGATTAAACGCACAAAACAATGCGATGAAATGCATTTTCTATGCAAGTATGGGGGCATTTTCTATGCAACATTGAAAGCATATTCTATGCAGAAACATAACGATGCGCGGCACGCATGCAACCGAAGTGTATATGAAAGTTCACATTCTATGCAATGGAAGGGCATCAAACATGTACTCTGGTGCCTCCGATTTACCTTTCGGAGGACTTGACAACACAACTCTGTTCGAAAAAGGGACACCCTATTTACATTGGCGAGAGATAACATCTGCTGCTGCTTTAATTGCCATTCTGACTTGAAGTAGGCTTAAGCTTGGAGTAGAGGCACACTCGTTCTTCAGAGCACTGACAAGGCCTGAAGAAGTACATCCGGAGCACAATCACGGAGTTTTCCGAAGTTGAAGCACACTCAGATACCCGATATTTTCCTCTTTTGCTTTTGTTTTGTAGTCTGGAACCCATATAGCTTCAAATAGGTCCTGGTTTTACTGTTCTGACATGACTTGGGTTGAACCTTACAGTTTTATGAAAGAACGAATCTTGTTTTGCACAAACGTGAAGAATGGCACAGCACTCTAAGCACAAAGCGATTTTATTTTTGAAGTTAAGAAAAGAGTTCTTAACCGGGTATTGAGCCTACGACTGAACACAGAGCACTACGACTCAACAACGGAAAACAAAAGGTAAACAACCTAAATACATCGAGACACGCTCGGAACGACTCAAAGCAAGAATCGAGACAAACAAAACAAGAGACACGACACACAGACGTGCACAGGGAGCCTGTTTCACCAGGTATTGTTTCCCACCCTTTCTTATTTGTGATCCTCACATCACTTGGCTCTCAAGCTCTATTTTTCTGAAAAAGTCCTTTTCTCACTTTTTCTCTCATCGCACATCTCTCTATTCTTCGATCTCTCATTTTTTTCAATCCCTCCCCTGGGTGGTTGATGGATAAACAAGAAGTCGTGGGCCCTTGCCCCTGGTATTCTACCAGCTTTTGATTCTTGTTCATAACAGTGAATTCCTCCCACAGAGGGGTTGCGCTATAACTGGGCATGTAGCAAATCTGTAGCTGACATCAGTTGATGATGCTCTGCCGGGAAGTTCGGACATGATCAGATCTGTCCAGATGAGGAAGTGGAATATCTCGCCCCATTCCAGTTCGTGCTTCGCACTTGGCTTGATACCTTGTTGCTTGGAGGATGAGAGAGCTTTCAGCCCTTTTGTTGTTAACCTCAGTGGTGCCCTTTCTGGCGAATATGATGCCCTTTCCGGCAAGTAGAGTGCCTTTTCTGGTAAATGCATTGTCAACGGGGAAAAGACAGGAAGCCTGACTCAACTGTGCCCCTAGTTCATCATTTTGACCATTTTTTGTTTTGGTTTTCTACTAAAACAATTTTGACCAACATGAGAGTTAGATTAACACACTTGTTCGATTTTTGATTTGAAATTATGCAAGTCAGGCTATGAGCACTGAAAATTTTCCTTTTTGGATCCAAGAAATGGTCTAGTTTTTGGAAAAGATATAACAATTTTCGAGAAAATTAGTCAACCTCAGTAAAAATTCTCAAAAACTATTTTTGCAAACGGCTGATGCTTAACAAGTGCGGAACTTACTCTTGAGACGTACAACCTCGGATCTGGACGAAAATTGCCCCCTTGCTCGAAGAAAGCTGCATGGCAACGGAAAGTTGCCCCTTGTTTGAACAGTACCGCAGTGCATTGAATGGCAACGGAAAGTTGCCCCTTGTGTGAATGGCACTGCAGCGCATTATAATTAGTCCTCGAAGCAATGATTGCAACCGAACTCTCGGATACAAAGAAGGCAAAGATTATCATAACCATTACATGGACATGATCGAATTTGAAGTGTTTTAGGGCAGGACTTCAGAATGAAGTTGCCTACGTATCCCAAGGATGGGAATCAAGCCTTACATAGTTCGGGGTTAAGGTACACTCAGGTATTAACCTCTCCTTTTTAGGCTCTAACTTTTGCCAAGGCGCCCGTTGCGGGTTTTCGACCTTGCGAGCTTTGTTCTTCTTTTTTTTTTCAATTTTTGTATCTTTTCTTTTTTTTGTATTTTTTTCTTTCTTTTTTTCTTTTCTTCTGCATTTTTTTTTTTTGCTTCTTTTTTTTTTGTATTTTTCTCTTGCTCTAATTTTTGCCTGGGTCGCCCTTCCGGGTTTTCGGCCCAGCGAGCCTCTCAAAGGGTAAAAGTGTAACAAGTCCATGCCAAATGGTTTTAGGGTTTTGAAGCCATCCGTATCCAGGAGAGTGGCTGTTGTATTGATTTACTGAAGGATCTATCTTCGGCTCTTCGAGCATATCTGACATTTTTGCCCCTAGTTTGAAGGGGGGCTTCTGGTCTAGCTTTACAAGCTTCCTTTGATCTGATCTTCTTGATCTGACTTTGGTGCCTCTTGTTCGAGGGCTGCTTCAAAATGGCCATACAGGCCTCACGTTGTGGTTGACCGTTGAACGTTCTGAACTCAAGTTCAAGGTTTGAAAGTGAGGGTCGAATCTCGAGACTGAGAGCGATCCTAAGCTGCACAATCTCAAGAGCGATCCCACACAAGTCTTCGCAGAACTGCGCAAAATATTTTTTGAAATTTTTTAAGAAAGCGACAAATCGCTCGCGCCAAAGACAGTGTAGAACCAATCTGGATCAAGCCAAGGTCCTTCTCAGTACTCACATTAACAAGCATGATCTTAATCATTAAGGGCTTAGCATGCCTCTCTTTCTCTCAATTGATCAAGTTTTGCAAAACCTGAGGAATTCCTTCTTCTTCGTTTTTATCACAATGTTTCGAAAAAAAGTTTTGAAAAACTTAGGTCATTACAATGACTTCAAAGGCACAGAAAAGGCAGGTGAAGAGCACTGTCATTTCATTCAAACTTCTGGCACAACTGGCACACGGCAGAAGCAAACACAAGAGTGTGAAAATCACTGCTGTTCCATTCAAATCTGTTGGCATAACTGGCTCCAAGGCAGAAACAGACTCAAAAGAAAGCAAAAAGGACAAACACCAAAACAAGCAAGTGATGTCCGAGGTAACATCCCCGAAATCACTCGACTCTAACAAAATAGGACTGACTCAACACAACAAGATAGGCCCGACTGACTCAGTATGGAAAGACTGACTTAATACAAAATGACAAGACTGACCCAATACCCAAGTCAGAAAGTACAAAACTAACATTCACAAATGCTCAAAACAATGCGTGCCAAACGCCACATCTTGGAATAAACTGAACGCCGCCCGCAGGTGGTTCATCCCTCGATCACATCACATTATCCCCCACAAGTTCACCGATCAAGTGCCAATAGAATTTGCAGGACCTGGTGCGGGGATGACCCTGTTGTCAATCAAATTTTGTATCTCGTGACGGAGACGGACGCAACTGTCGGTGTCATGACTGGTCTGTTGATGAAAAGCACAGTACTTAGTCAGGTCATGCTTTGGAGGGAGAGGATCGGGTAGAGGCCGTTGTTCCAACGGTTTCAGATGTCCTTTCCTGAGTAGGACCCCTAGGGCTTTAGACAAAGGCATATAGAGTGGGGTGAAAGCCCTCTTGCCTCGGGGTAGATAGTCTGAAGTTCGGGGGTTTGAAGTGGATGCACCAACAAAGGGGGTGGCTGCTCTTGGTGTGGTGGTGGCGATCATGCCCACGTATGAGGTCCTAGCAGCTGCGTCACCACCGATGGTAGCACTTGAATTGCGGGAAAACGCCCTCCTAGGCTGCTCCTTCTCTTGGTCAATAAGGCCCTGCTTCATAGCGTCCTCGATCTGTACTCCCATCTCATGCAAATCTGAAAAGGTAGGGAAGGGGAGCATGATCATTTTCTGCATTAGTTTGGGCTGGAGGTTGCGCACAACCATCCGTATTTGATCCTTATCCGTTGGCCTAATGGTCATCATTGAGGCCTTGGCCCTCTAGTGGGCCACAAATTCTGAGAAGCTCTCCTTTGGCTCTTGGCGGGTGACTTCAAGATCACGAGTTGTGACCTCAATCTGTGCGTTGTAGGAGTATTGATCACTGAAGGCCTCAGCCATCTCTTCCCAATTCTGTTTCACAGAGTTCTCCAATTTTGCATACCAGATTGCGGTTATCCCAGACAGGGTCCGGCCAAACAATGACAGCTTCTGTAATCTGGTGAGACCCATCGGCCTTAGTATGTCGGAAAACAGCCGTAGATGCACCATGGGATCCCCAGATCCATCAAAGCGGTCGATGTGCGGCATCTTAAATCTGTCCGGCAGCGTCACAACCGAGTCTGTATACCCATCTTCAATATCAGGAATGGAGTGGGCCCCCTGAGACTTCTTGAACAATTTCTCAAGCTTGCTCACTTTCAATGTTGTGGGGTCCGTCTTGACATCAAAGGGGAGGTCTGGTAGGTTGGTGGGTGTTTTAGATAGCTGGGGTAGAACCAGGGGTGAAGCTGGCCCTGTCGGAATGTCCGTATCTTCCTGGACATTAGCTGTCTCCCCGAGTGTTGGAACTCTTGGTGGGGCAGGAGCCTGGTGTGAAGTAGATACTCCAGTTTGCTGCTCTAACCTGGCAATTGTCTCTGCTTGTTGGACTATGACCACAGCCTGTTGCTTGGCGAATTCTGCTTGACGGACAGCATCTTGCTGCATGGCTTTCATACTATCTTGGAGTTGGCGCACCATCTCTTCCATTCCTACCATACTACCCTGATCTAACTGATCTATCGGTATATCTGTGTCGGCAGTAGGTTCGGAAATCTCAGCCCGACTGCTCAAAGATCACTGATCTGGTAGCTGTTGTACAGGTGGTCTGTGCCTGACTAGCCTTCTCTGGCCCTGATTACCCTTGAACTGAGTCTCTGACCTGACAAAGTCTATCAGTACAAATCCAATGAACCTCGGGGGATATTGGAGCCCTATGAAGCTATAGTTCCACGACTACCTTGCAAACAAGAAAACTGACAGTATCTCAGCTTGATTTCACCAGAACAGGTATGCATATAGCTGAACTACTGTGCTCTCTACTGAATTCTGCCCAAAATTCTGCCTGTAAACTGATACCCTCAGGTAAAACTGATTCCTCAAATACTGATCATGATGCCCATAGGCCTAATACTCAAACTTGCAAACTGATACATGTAATCCTGTAGAGGCCAATTCTAAAGCACATAGCAGATAAGTGAGAGCCAAAACACCCCTATGTTGGGGTAGGGTTTCCCTGTCCTATTTTGTCAAGAGCTAGGGTTTCACTATGCACGCAGTAGTTTCAAACAACTTAGCACGGGTAAGCAACCTGTCCTAGTTTGGAATGGTCACTATGGATTCCAAATATGCACTAGGTCGAATGGTCAAAAGGGTGCCCCGGTGAAAACCGGGGTTTGTGTTCCCATACTGTCAGAGCCCATAACCGGTCAGCCTTATGGCCATGCCTTGACAAGACAAGCCTCCGGCAAACCGTTCAGGAATGGCAGATGGCAAACACGGTGTCCTAGGCGCACCAATGCAAATGCAATGCAAAGAGACACATAAATGGAATCAAAATAGGATATCACGAGTTCGAGTCAAGCTCTCTAAAATCCCCAGCAGAGTCGCCAGAAACTGTAGACGCGCCCGCGGGGGGGGCCCTCGCTACTACAGTTCGGACTCGATTTGTGTCACGGTTCTTAATCTGAACCAAAGAGTCCAAATCTGGCAAATCGTTTTGAGAAACAGATTTTTGAAAAGAAGTGCCAAACATGGACTGCTTTGCCAGATACAGAGTCGCCACCAAAATATTTTTTATGGGAGAATTTAGGAAACCCTGACTCGGTGCCAAAGGCCACGTGTCCGTCATCACCAAAGTTGCCTCGACTCGGGAACTTGGGTACGATCGGGGAAGGTTAGCTATGAGCACCCCCTCTCGCCCGATCCGAAGACCGGCCTCTACTAACCGTGATATCTATTTTTGAAAACGTTTTGTGTTCTTATCCCGATTATTAGCCTAGAATTACTATGTTATGAGCACAACAAACAAGTATAGACTAGATTGCCTAATTTGAGAATAAGCATTGCATATTCGTTTGTTTTGGAAAAATGTTTGGGAACTTGCTACTCGCAAGTAGGCTAAATACATGGATTTCAATGAGCTATTCCAACTCAGGCAACCCAACCTTCACCCACAGGCATTCAAACAGTTTATAACACATAAGCATCTAGCCACATGGTAAGCGTGCTGTCATGGTAGCATTCACACGCATGCGGTATGCTAAAGCATAAAATACTTACATCGTACTCCGTGCCAAAACAATAAACTAGTTAGCCAACATGCATGGTCCTAGTTCATGTCGAATTGACTAATGCAACACATACAGGATGCAATTAGAATAGGCTCGGCAAACCTAAACATGGCATGTGAAATGCGATCAGTTAATGCATGTATTCAATTTGGAATTGAAGTACAAATGCAGTTAGCATGATGTACCGAGCCTGGTGCATGCAAGACAAATGTATGGATGCACGCATGTATAGCATAAGGTATGCTGATTTAAACATGACCTGTTACTAACCATCAAAGCAGGTAAGTAAAAGGGAGAAAGAAGTGGGGGTTGGAAGACATGCACACACTCACCCACACTTATTACAAATTCGCCCTCGCTCAAAGGGACCAAAAGAATAATACAATTCGAAAAATGAATTAACTATCCTAGCTAATTAATTATTACAAATTACCTAATTAGTTAACAAACTAACTAAGCTAGGAAAAACAGTAAACCGCCTCGGGAAGAGAGCTCAATGCAATGCATGCTCGATCCTGCTTGGAAGTACACTGCCATGTGCAAGCTGCCTCTGTTTTCCCTGCTATACTCCTCTAAAGACTGCCAAAGTCTCAAGATTGCTTCCCTCGACATTGGGATACACCACCAGCTGAGTAGAATGTCCACCGGCAGTGGCATGTGATCACCGGCTGTTGGTGAAGCTATCGACCCTGGAAAGATTGCCGGTCGGCACTTAGAACTGCCGGTCGGCAGAAAGTTCCTGCAGAATCTGCAATTGACAGCAACAGAGGGCAAGGCAGAGCACGACAATGCAATTCAAGCAATGTATGCACCAATCATGTCCCTTATCATGTGAGTGAGTCAAAGGGACATGCTCCTTGGTTCTCGGACCATCAAGCGCACATTTCAATGCGTGAGGGCCCAAGGGACCAAGTGTGCACATTTTGATGTCAAATGCAATGCAAACCAACAAACCAAAGCCCAATTCCTATCACTAGATCAAGGAACAAGACATGCATGCTAGATGCAATGCAACCTAGGCATGCAAGCTAAGGATGCAACATGGGAATGCAATATGTACACGCAAGCATGCAAACAAACATGCAAGGTAAGCATGCAAGCAAGCAAAGGGTGGACTTAAGCATGATTTAGGCAGCTCTAATTAGGCCTAAAACAGTGGCCAAAACTTAAGAAATGGGACCAAACACACTTACATACATGCACATGTTAATGGGCCTATACTTAAGCAAACAAAGGCAACTCTCAAGCACACTTGAAAGAGACATAACGTGGACTAATGGCCTGCAAGGTAAGCATTGAAAATCATGTTACAAAAGGTGCTAAGCCAATTAAAAAAGATAAACATGGCATGCAAACAAAGCCAAAAACCCAAGACAAGCCAAAAGGCTTAAACCAAGACTAAGTCAACCAAGCCTCACAAGGCTAAGGGGACTTAAAATAGGTCTAATGCGAACCTAAACAACACCCAAGGGGCACCTAGATGGCATCTAAGTGGCTCAAATTCAAAAGCATGCACAATGACCAAAACATGGAGCATGCATGACAAGCTTTCAAAGCTTCAAAGAGGCATCCAAGGCAAGCATACAAGCATGTTAAAGGGACTGAAATAACATGGCAAAGGGTCCCAACCCACTAAATTAAGGCAAGGATGCATGCTATACATTCACACACTTAAGGCCAACAAACCAAAAATGCAAAGGGGCTATACTAAGCATGCCAAAGTCGACCCAAACAACTATGGACAGACCTTAAACATGGCAAAATAAGCATGAAAGATTCACAAGGCTAAGCCTAAAACATGCTAGAACAAGGGTTTACAACCTAAGGCATGTTAAGGCAACAAAGTGGCATTACAAGGTAGGTATGCTAAGCGTGCATGGTGTACCAAAACCAATTAAAAACAGAGGCATATTATGACATAATAAGCATAAGATTCAGCTAAGGCATGGTCAACAAGAAGCTTAGCTAGGTGCTCCCTCAAGAGGCCAAAAATGGTCCATTTCAAGGACAACAAGGAGAGGGGGTGGCCCTCTCATTCTTGGGACCTCAAGGCACCATCCTCACCCCTGAAATCCCTCAAGATTTCAGTGGTGAGGAGGCCCAAACACCAAGGTCTCGGAGCTCACACAAAATAGCACAAAATGGAGCCTCTCAAGGCTTATGAGGGGTCAAACACCTCCAAACCACAAAACACTCTAAACAAACTATTTAGAGGGCCTAAAAATAGAAATTTTTTATGTTATATACTAAGCTCAAAAACAGTTCTAAGATAGGCAAAAATACAATGCAAGAAAGGGGTAAAAAGTGGTAAGATTGTTACCCTTGAAGACCTCTTCAACAATGGTGGACCAGCTGCTCCTCCAAGCTCCAAACCAGCTCCAAAACTTTGAAAAGAATCCCTTAGAACCTCAATAGCCAAGAGAAGGTGTAATGGTAGGTGTTTGTGTGCAATACTAAGAACAAATGCACCTAGAACACTCAAAAGAGAAAAAGAGAGATAGAATAGCTACAACTATACTAACCCTAGAACCGGAGCTCTCCTCTATATTTTTTGTCTCTAAATGTCTAACCCTAAAGCCAAGAGGGGAGGGCTCCTCTTATAGAGGAGCCAATCTTGTAAAGCTTACAAGGTAAGCTAACAAGAAGGCCATCCCTCCATACACGTGTATGGAGAGGAACAAAATGCCAGCCAACTGTATTAAAATATCTGCAAAAGCAGATGAACAGTAGTCGGCTGCTCAAAATTGCCATTTTGACAAAATGGACTGCCGACCGGCATCTGGCCATGGCCGGTGATGTGTGGGGATGCCTCACAAGGTATTCCCTGCCCCTCCAAGGCAAAACACAAGTGTTTGGTGCAAAACCAGACACTAAACAGTCGAGTTCGGAGATCCTGAGGCAAAGCGCGTAGCCGAGACCTCCGGGAACTCCAAACGAACACAAACATGGATGATCACCGGGTGTTCAAACGGTGACGTCCAAGTCTTGAGGACGGTCAAAAATGGGGTGTCTACAGCAAGTCACAGCAATCTTGGAACTCGGCTACCCCTGTTCAGTAAAAGAAGTCCAAAAGTTGATGGGGATGGCCGCTGCACTCAACCGGTTCATCAGTCGGTCTACAGATGACTGCCGATAATTCTTTCAGACACTACGGCAGGGTAAGGCTTTTGAATGGTCCGCCGAATGCGAAACAACTTTCAACGGACTCAAGACCTACCTCCGCTCAGTACCTCTCTTGACAACACCCGTCGCTGGTGACCCACTCATTCTATATCTGGCCGTTTCCGATAGGGCCGTCAGTACCGTACTGTTAAAAGAGGAGGAGGGAGAGCAACGGCCAGTGTATTATGTAAGTAAGGCAATGGTTGACGCCGAAACACACTACCTTCCGCTAGAAAAACTCATCTTAGCCCTAGTCATGGCCGCAAGAAAACTGATGCATTACTTCTAGGGACATAGCATTGCGGTGCTAACAGATTATCCCCTCCGATCAGTACTACGGAGTGCAGAGGCATCAGGACGTGTTTCAAAATGGGCTCTTGAACTCAGCCAGTACAACATTCAATTTTTACCTAAAATCGTAATCAAGGGGCAGGTGTTGGCCGACTTTGTTGCCGAATTCACCGGCGAGCTTGCCAACCTGAAACCTGACGAAGTTCGACCAAAGCCAAACTGGAGAATTTATGTGGGGGATATTTGGCAATTATATTGTGATGGATCGTCTAACCAAAGGGGCAGCGGCGCCGGAGTTGTAATCATGTCTCTAGACGACGCAGTAATTGAGCAGGCCATCAAGCTTAGCTTCGAAGCATCAAATAATGAAGCCGAATATGAAGCCCTTCTAGCCGATCTGCGGAATGCGCACCTTCTCGGCGCTCGACGTCTCCTTGTGTTTTATGATTCAAAATTGGTAATCAATCAACTAAAGGGGGAGTACGCGGCAAGAAACGATCGTATGGCAGCCTACATGAAGACGGCCAATTCCTTGCTGGCAAAATTTGACCATCACGAACTGAACCAAATAACACGCGACCAGAACACACACGTGGATGCCTTGGCGTGCCTAGACTCCGCCATCAATTCTGAGATCAAACAAACCATCGAAGTAGGTTTCGTCCCAGAGCCGAGTATCGGCCCTTCAGAGGAAATCCATGTCAACGTTATAGAATTTGCACCAAGCTGGATGGACCCCATTGCTGCATTCCTCTCTTCCAAACATCTCCCAGAGGACAAAAAAGAAGCACACAAGCTGCGAAATAAAGCCCTATGATACTATCTGGATCTGCAAGGAGGGCTTTATAAAAAATCCCTCTCTGGTCCATATTTGGAATGCGTGCACCCTGACAAAGTGGAGGAGCTTCTGACAGAGATACATGAGGGCAGTTGTGGTGCCCATTCTGGCGGACGCTCCCTGGCCCATCAAGCTATAACACAGGGGTATTATTGGCCGACAATGAGAACTGACGCGGAGAGTTATGTAAAAAAATGCGAACAGTGCTAAAAGTTCTCCCCATTAACCCATCTACCTGCCGAAGGGTTGAACTCTATCACCAGTCCCTGGCCGTTTGCTCAGTGGGGACTTGATATCGTAGGACCATTGCCGAGGGCCCCAGGGAACAAGCGATTCCTAATCGTCGCGACAGATTACTTCACAAAATGGGTCGAAGCGGAGGCTTTAACACATATACGAGACGCCGACATTAAACGCTTTGTATGGAGAAACATCATAACGCGATTCGGCATTCCAAGAGCTCTTATCTCAGACAATGGCACCCAGTTCAATTGTGGCGTATATCGAGAGTTATGCAGCAAGTATGGCATTCGGCCTTACTTCTCTACACTGGCCTACCCCCAAAGCAATGGTTAAGCCGAAGCCTCTAACAAATCCATTTTGGACGGCATCAAAAAGAGGCTGGAAAAGCTAAAGGCAAATGGGTCGAAGAATTGCTGAGTGTACTGTGGGCTCATCGTACCACGCCGAGGAGATCCACTAGAGAAACACCGTTTGCTCTATGCTTTGGAACCCAGGCAATCTTACCCATGGAAATTGGCCTCCCAACTCTAAAATCGCAAGTTTTTGATATGGGCTGAAACGACATGATGCTTGCCCTGGATCTGATTCTAATCGAAGAACGAAGAGACCGCGCTCTGGCATCTATGGCACGGTATCAGCAGCAGCTCGCCATGTCATATAATCAGCGAGTTCAGATATGCCAATACATGCCAGGAGAATTAGTACTAAACAAGGTACTTCCAACCGATCGGAGACCGGCCGATGGAAAATTGGGTCCAAACTGGGACGGCCCCTATCAGGTAGAATCCATCGTAGGAACGGGGGCATATCGACTCTCAGACATGTCAGGAAGAAGCCTGCCACGGCCTTGGAATTCAACACATTTACGTAAATTCTATTATTGACTCGACTTGTGGGCTTGATACTTGTACATGTTCTACCGTTGCAATACAAAGTTTCTCGTTTTCTCAAGCTCGCTCCCAAGCCTGTTAAGGCCAATTAAGCCTCCGGATTCGGAGCGCCCTTCGTGGATATCGCGATTGGCCAAAATAAAGTCTCTGGATTCGGAGCCCCCTTTTGGTGCATGACACCTTAGGGCCGATTAAGCCTCTGGATTCGGAGCGCCCTTCGTGGATATCACGATTGGCCAAAATAAAGTCTCCGTATTCAGAGCCCCCTTTTGGTGCATGACACCCTAGGGCCGATTAAGCCTCTTAAGGCCGATTAAGCCTCTGGATTCGGAGCGCCCTTCGTGGATACCACGATTGGCCAAAATAAAGTCTTTGAATTCGGAGCCCTGTTTCGGTGCATGACACCTTAGGGCCGATTAAGCCTCCGAATTCTGAGCGCGCTTCGTGGATATCGCGATTGGCCAAAATAAAGTCTCCAGATTCGGAGCCCCTTTTGGTGCATGACACCCTAGGGCCGATTAAGCCTCCGGATTCAAAGCGCCCTTCATGGATATCACGATTGGCCAAAATAAAGTCTCCAGATTCGGAGCCCCCTTTTGGTACATGACACCTTAGGGCCGATTAAGACTCCGAATTCGGAGCGCCCTTCGTGGATATCGTGATTAGCCAAAATAAAGTCTCCGAATTTGGAGCCCCTTTTGGTGCATGACACCCTAGGGTCGGTTAAGCCTCTTAAGGTTGATTAAGACTCCGAATTCGGAGCACCCTTCGTGCATACCACGATTGGCCAAAATAGTCTCCGGATTCGGAGCCTTTGTGAGAGATGCATTCGGACCACTTCACTGGCCAAATAAATATTCACCAAAAATTGTTCTTAATTCAAGCCGGTCAATGCATGTTTAAACATTTACGCCACGCAACACAAAACATGCCCGTAAGTTGAAATAATACGTTTAATTAAGCACATAACATTTCAAGACCAAATACAAACGTTGAAAATAAAAGAAATTCTATTTGTTCGGCGCAAAGTCTTCTCACGTTCCAACGTCTAATCATTCGGCACCCTCATCGTCGCTCTTCTCAATTTCGAAATCGAAATAAGGTAAGTAGTGACGATGATACAGGAGCGAGGCCGAATCAATGCCCACGGTTTCGAGAGCTTTCTCGGTTTGAAGGGCCTTGATCCAGCCGTGCTTGAATCCACGATTTTCACATCGGCAGACCTCCTCGGCAAGCTCTTGTTTGGTCCTCTCTATACCGACCTTCAGGCCGTCCTGAAACCCCTTTTCATAACCTGAGGTCTGTTGGGTCCCTCTCTCCTCAATGACCAATTTAGATTGACCGGCCGCCATCGACATGCTCGTTTGAACATTCTTCAGCTCCCAAAGCTCACGCTCAGCCTTCTCCGCACGAATCTCTAGACTGCGATTCCTTTTGTCTTTTTTCTCACTCTCACGTCGCACTTCCTACAGACGCATGCCAACTTCATAAGCAATATATAGTCCTTTCACAGCCCCATGTATGCCGTCTCGAAATACTTCGAAATCTTGATGTCCGACCATCGATTGTTGGACTTCTGGCGGGAAGATCTGTCGAGCGAACTCGACTGCCACACCTGGGTCTTTAATGATAGAATCCGCCTCCGTCATTAGTCTATTCCTCACAAAAACTGCAAAACTCAACGGTCGTGGCGTCGCATCAAGCTCGATTTTCGATCGCGGGTACGGAGAATTTCCCCGTTGTTGCCTGTCCTTTCGGGGCGACCTGCTTCGACGACTAAGGAGCTGCTGTGTTTCCCAATCCTTGGACATTCTTCTTCCCGTACGCATAGGCTCGCTACTGCGACTCATTGTGGCGTCTAATTCAGCCAATCTTCGTCCCTCCCAAGTTGCTTGAATGGAAATAAGTAGGGCCTCTGGCGTGCACCCGCCCCATTTATCCTTTAATGTATGCAGCTCTCCTGAGGCAGTGTCAGTAATCCCAAACGCCAAAAGTCGGATGACAATTGTCCAGCCCACGAGTTAGGTCCATTCAGCTTCTCAAGCCAAGGGCAGATCTACTAATCTGGTCAGCCATGTTTTCAAGCGCAAGCGCCGATCAATCTGTGCCTCAGCCAACCCACGAGTTAGGCCCATTCGGCTTCGAAAGCTCGCGCCCTAGCTAAGGCAAGGGCAGACTTACTAATCTGGTTTGGCTAAGGCAAGGGTAGATCTACTAATCTGGTCGGCCATGTTTTCAAGCTCAAGCGCCGATCAATCTGTCCCTCCGCCAGCCCACGAGTTAGGCCCATTCGGCTTCCCAAGCTCGCGCCCTAGCAAAGGCAATGGCAGATTTATTAAATCTGGTCGGCCAAATGCCTAAGCTAAGCAGCTGATCTAACCATAACCGAAAGCAATATTATTCATCAACAACATTTTCCTAAGCAAGTTGAGCACAACTCATGAAATTTTATATACGTAAATTACTAATCAAAAAGCTACAAGCCCGCATGAAAATGCCTAGCAAAAAACTATGACTGTAACAACACATGAAAAATACCAAATTAAAAGTTGTAAAAATACATTCGACATCCTAAAAACTATGTTAGTCGCCCAGATCAGTCATCGGAATCAGACTCCAATGTCTCAACATCCACTTGCTCATATGGTATTGGCATAATCAATGAAGCTTTAGCAGCTGCAAGGGCTTTGTGCCAGCCATGTTTGAATCCCCGATTTTCAAACTTGGGGACTTGGTCCAAATACTCGGCGAGTCCAGCATTTTTCCCGGCCTCGAATACTTTGGAAGACTCCGAGTCGGTTGTTTCCTTCGCCGCCTTCATTTCAGCCAACTCAGCCTCCAGTTTGGAGATCGCCTTCTGGGCCAATTTGAGCGCATCTTCACTCGCGTCTGCCTTCTTCTCGGCATTCGATCTCAATTGATCCGCGCTACGAGCCCTCTCCATCTCAGCCTCGGCCCTTGAGGCTTCCTTGTTCTCCCTCAAAGCTTCGACCTCGGCCTTTCTCCTCTGGCCCTCAACTTCCTTTCGTAAACGACCAATTTGTTTGACGGCGTCGCGATGGCGACGGCCCATATCGGCTATCCTTCCAACGGTCTGCAAAATAAGAATTTAAAACCATAACTTTAACAGTATTCGGATGAGGTGAAGCAAAGTCCAAATATGTTCCAAAAGTGTCAATTGGGCGTCTAGTGCTGTCGTATTCCGATCTGGTTCCACTTGGAAAGCCTCCCTATCAGACGACAATGACACGGACGTAGCCAAGCTGAATGCGACTTATGGATCTTTAAGTGCCGAAGCATCAGAAGAAACCGGCATGTTTTTTATCATCGGCTGAATGACAAAAGGAACGATCACATTCGATCGCTCTAATCGAGGACGTTTGCCACCTCATTCTTTTGAGCGGGCCTCAAACTCGGTAGGGCGTTTCTCTGCCTCTTCAACTTCTTGGCCGGCCTGCACGATCAAAGTAGATTCGGCATTCCGATTCTTTGCCATCTCCACCTCAATAACACGCAAGGACTCTGATTCGCTAACAGGCAGCGAGAGTTGAGATTCGGTGGCGGGTGGTACTTCAGATGGAAAGGCCTTCGCTCTTCGCCGCGCGGCCAACCTTTCCGTATTCGCCTTCCTGGCAATTTTTGTCAGGCTTAACCCGGCCATGTCTTCGGGGCCGGCGGTGGGAAGATCCTCTAAGCCGTGAAAAATTCCATAAAGCGAAGGATCACCTTGGCCCGAAGTGGATGGAGGATCGGCCGAATTCAATACCTCGTCAGACTCGGTTTCGAACTGATCTGACTCGATAACATTAGCTACATCCCGCTCCGAATCAGACCCTTCAAAACCAACCTGCCTCAAGTTTTTGAAGTCGGACAAAATATGAGCGATAAGAGAATCTTCACCCTCTGGAACCGGGATATTTTCCGCCGCCGAGAAAGTCGTATATGTCGGCTTGTAACGAAGCAGAATATGGGCAGCCCTCCCTTGTTTCTGCAAACTTTGGCGGCCGAAATACTTGAGCGCGACTTTGATATCCGAAAGAATGGCATCGTCAGTTGAAGACAGGACTTTCTTTAAATCGTTCCCTGCACAAGCCAAGCCGTAACATTTCAAAGAAGAGGCTTTACAACAAAAATGAACAAATAATAAAAGTGAGAAGGTAATCGGCCACCTGGCTCGCCCCTCCGCCTAGGAATAAGGTCGACGTGATCCTCCCCTTCGCCAAATTCCCGGTTACCCTGGACAACGACCATAACATCATCAACTCATTTTCCAGAACTGGAAAGCATAGTAATTAGCTGATGCTCGATATCCTTGGCCCTAAGGAAGAAACGCCCGTGCCGACCAGAAGACTTAGCCAAGGCATAGCAATGCCGGATGGCTGGAATGCCAAGGTTAATTCCAAGGTGACGGTTGAGAGCTATAACCCCCATTATAATTCTAAAGAAATTCACATTGGGTTGGGAAGGGATTAAACCCCAATGGCAAAGCACAGCCCTAAGAAATAGGTGAAGGGGAAAACGGACTCCACCTTCTGCAATTGACAAAAGAGGAAAGACAATCGTGGTTTTGTCCTCCCTCTCCATATCAAGAGTGCCGTCTGTCACAAGCGATAGACGGATATCATCAGGAATGGAGAAATGGCGTTTAAAGCCAGCAATTCGATCTGACGAAAGAAGGTCTTTTAAATGTTTTGCCATACCCTACAGTTTATAAGAATATACCAAGGAAGGAATAAACCAGAAAGAGTCTTCGAAGCAAGGAAGGAGAGAACTTACAAAGGACGAAGAGGATATCGGAGAAGAGAGCTGCGGGGAAGATTCAAAAGGCAGTCCAGCGACGAGCGTCATAAAATACATACTTGAAAGGACGTCAAAATTTTAAATCGCAATAAATAGACACGTACGAGGGGGTGGGAAGTCGACACGATAACCGAAAGGGGTGCACTTAGATATCCGCATGAGGATGAGTCCAACCGCCGAATCTCGGCTCTGACTTTTCAAAATTCAGAACCAAGCACTCCAGCCAACTGTCGTTGGTAAAGTGCTTGGGGGGCAATTGTGGCAGCCGAATAAATAGAAGAGTCGGAAGGTGCGTACCCCAGAAATCAGATACTATTCGGCTCCATATTGCGTGACTAGGATGCCGAATACGTTAGGAAGACCGAATAGCCGGAGGTCAGTAGCTCCGAATTCATAAAAGGGGAATGGGATGAAAGTAGGCTCAGGCCCCAAGGCCCAGAAAGCAAGTATAAATACAAGAACCAAAAATTTAGAAAGATATGTAAGAATCACTTCACTTAACTTAGAAAAGAAGCTATCTTGAGTGTCTGAACTAACTTGCCCGTCGGAGTGCTAATTCCGACACCCCTGACCAGAGTGTTCGTATCTTTTCAGGTGACTAGCTAAGGATCACTAGCGTCTCCCAGGATATGAAAAGTATTTCCAAAACCACTTCCCCACAGCCATGATAGCATGCTTGCCATGTGGCTATGTGCTTATGTGATATACCTGCCTGAATGCCTGTGGGTGAAGGTTGGATTATCTGAATTGGAATAATGAATTGACTGTGAGTTTTAAGCCCACTTGAGAGTGGCAAACCATCACGTTTTCTAAGCCCACCCGAGGGTGGCAAATCCACGTCTTAGCCTACTTGCGGGTAGCACCATCAAATCATTTTCAAAATAAACAAACATGAGATGTGTTGTTCCGATTCAGGCGATCCAGTCTATACTTGTATGCTGTGCGCATCACATAGAAAATCTAGGCTAATAACTGGAATAAGAATGCATAATGTTTTCAAAAACTCGATATCATGGTTAGTAGAGGCCGATCTTTGATTGGGCGAGCGGGGGTGCTCACGAAGTGACTTTCCCCAATCGTATCCAAGTTCCCGAGCTGAGGCAACTTTGGTGATGACGGACACGTGGCCTTAGGCAACGAGTAAGGGTTTCCTAAATTCCCCCAAAATAAATATTTAGGTGGCGACTTTATATCTGGCAAAGCAGTCCATGTTTGGCACTTCTTTCAAAAAATCTATTTTCAAAACGATTTGTCGGATTTGAACTCTTTGATGATTCATCGGTCTTGCATTGCACTCTGCGAGATTAGATACAGGACCATAACATTGAGTCTTGAACTGTAGTGAGCCCATATGAACAAAACGGGGGATTTCCCCCGGGACGTTCGGGGACGTCTACACAAACATATGATATAATAATATTAAACATATAATATAATAATATAACTTTTTATTATTTTATTTATATATATAAAATATATAATTTATACCAATTTATATAAAAACACCAAAAATATGAACAAACACATAAAATTATGTAAAATTACAAAAATACTAAACTAATGAAATATTTAGTATCTTAAAACAATTTGGCCATAATGGTGAATATTGGGATTAAAGTTCAAATTTCATATCTCTTACTGAGGATTCTGTGAGAAAAACATTCTACTTGTCATTATCGGGTAATCAAAAGATAGCACCCAACTCTTAGGGCCGGTCAAAATGGGATGTCTACGTTGCCGAAGCGAAGCCAAGGTAATCTGGATTTAACAGACACGAAACAGGGTTGAGGGATGCACAGGCAGCCACCACGGTGTTTAGGATCCCGATTTATAAAGTTCTAGAAAGGATCAAGAACCAGCCATATTATAGAGCGCCGAAGAAGATTCCTGGCGAATTTATGGAAAGAAGTCTTGGGAAGCACTGTGCTTACCACAATGAGGATGGGCACTTGACTCAGGGGTGCAGAGCACTAAAAACACATTTGGAGGACCTAGTCACACAGGGTCACTTGAGGGACCTAGTAGAGGAGGCTAGAATGAGAAAAGAATAGGTAAGACTACCCAGGCACCGGCAGCACCACCTCCACCACAACCACAGCAAGCAGATGGACCTCGAGTTATCAATGTGATTCACTCGAGCGTCAATGAGAACGAGGCACGTGGGGAGACTCAGAGGGTGAAACACTTACAACATGTGTATCAAGTCCAGCAAAAAAGGCCTAAGACAGATAAGTGCCAAGGACCAATGGTGTCCTTTACTGAAGCCGACCTAGACATGGTGCAACATCCACACAACGATGCTCAGGTAGTAACCCTCAAAATTGAAGAATGCCAAGTAAGGCGCATTCTGATTGACCAAGGCAGCTCTTGTGACATCATGTATGCCAGATGTTACAAGGAGCTTGCCTTCACCGAGATAATTTGGAGCAGTCCGACAGCCCAATGGTCGAGTTCAGTAGAACGCTGACATGGCCTCTAGAAGCAATAAATTTAGAGGTGTAGGCAGGCACCAAGAGGTAAGCACAGAGTTCACAATAATTGATACCCCTCCCTTTATAATGTTATCTTGGAAAGGCCATGGTTGCACGCAATGAGAGTTGTTCCCTCAACATTGCACCAGTTGTTGTGGTTCCCAACGAAGCATGGAATTGAGAAGGTCAGAGGAGATCAGGTGCGAGCAAAAAATTTCTCCATGGCAACAATGAAATCCACCTGCAACGTGTGAGAGGTAGAAACAGTAGAAATTGAAGATGAGGACATGGAGGTCTTGGATGACGTTGGCAAAGAACCAGTCGACAAAAGCAAGGAAGCCTTGAAGAAAATTTTGGTCCAACAAGGAGATGAAGAGCGCTTCTTCCTTCTTGGCTCAGGCTTGGCCGAGGAGAAGAAAAGGGAGTTAGAAGCTTTCTTACGGACCGACATAGAAGTATTCGCCTAGACACCATACGAGATGCCAAGCATTGACCCCGAGGTCACGTGCCGTATGCTCAATGTAGACAGGTTGGCTAAACCTGTCATACAGTGAGCGAGGAGGCTGACGTTAATGCATGTTAAGGTAGTTGAGAAGGAAGTGGACAAACTGCTGGAAGCCAAGGCTATTCGCGAGGTGAACTACCCTACTTGGTTGTCCAACACTGTGGTGGTGAAAAAGAAGAACGGCAAGTGGAGGGTGGAGTGGATGCCACTTCAGGGCATGGAAAGATGAGCTTCTTGGATACTTACAAGGGATACTACCAGATAGAAATGTATCCCCCCGATGAAGAGAAGACTGCATTTATCACCCCAAAAGGGTTGTATTGCTACAGAGTGATGCTTTTCTGGTTGAAAAATACAGGAGCAACCTACTAGAGGTTGGTGACCAAGATGTTCAGACATCTGATTGGCAAAATAGTGGAAGTGTACATTGATGACATGGTCATGAAGACCAAAGAACCTAAGAATCACCTGGCAGACTTAAAGGCAATTTTTGACATCCTCAGGACATATCGGCTCCGACTCAATGCTTTGAAATGCGCATTTGGAGTCGGGTCTGGTAAGTTCCTGGGATACTTGGTTACCAAAAGGGGCATCGAAGCAAGCCCGGATCAATCTAAGGACATCCTTGACTTGAAGAGCCCGACTTCAGCAAAACAAGTGCAGATGTTGACCGAAAGAGCCGCAGCCCTGAACAGGTTTATAAGTAGAAGTTCAGATAAGTGCAAATCATTTTTTAGTCTGTTAAAGAAGGCCATAGATTTTTTGTGGACAGAAGAGTGAGAAGTCGCCTTGGCCGACTTGAAAAAGTACCTAACAACAGCTCCTGTTCTATCAAATCCAATACCTAAAGAGGAACTATTCTTATACTTGGCCATTTCAAAGCACGCAGTGAGTGCAGTGATAATCAGAGAAGAGGAGGGAGAACAAAGGGCAATATACTATGTGAGTAAAACCTTAGCAAGTGCAAAGACCAGGTATTTACCCTTGGAAAAGTAAACACTAGCCCTGGTGATGGCTTCAAAAAAACTGAATCACTACTTCTAAGCCCACAAGATTGTGGTGTTGGCTGAGCAACCTTTAAAGTCCCTGCTATAACAAAGAGATCTGACAGGTAGGGTAGCCAGATGGGTAGTAGTGTTAGGCTAATATGACTTAGAGTTTAGGCCTAGAACGACAATCAAAGGCCAAGTTCTGGCCGAGTTCACACCTGGTGCCATCCCACATCGGGCTCTGGTAAGCCACGACTTAGGGTGTCCAGGGGAACAAGAAAAGACCCAGCTAGGAATGAAAAACCCCACAGCAGAGCAGAAGAAGGTAGAAAAATTAAAGCCCTGCAACATGTACATCGGCGACTCCTTCTGCCTGTTTGTTGATGGAAGTTCAAACCGTCAAGGAATGGGGGTAGGAGTAGTGTTAGTATCGCCAGATGGGCGGATGTTAAAACAATCTATTCGTTTGGGGTTCAAGGCCTCAAACAATAAAGAAGAATATGAGGCACTGATCCAGGTTTAGCCTAACAGCAGATGGCCACCTCTATAGAAGATCCTTCACTAGTCCCCTTTTGAGGTGTGTGCATCCCTTCCAGGTTATAAAATTTTTGTATGAAATACATGAAAGAGATTTGAACCCAGTATCCAGCCCTTGGCCATTTGCCCAGTGGGGCATGGACCTAGTTAGACAACTGCCCCAAGCAACTAGGGAACGGAAGTTCCTGCTAGTAGCAACTGATTATTTCACAAAATGGGTAGAAGCTGAACCCCTTGCAAAGATTCGAAATATAGATGTAAAGAACTTCATATGGAAGAACATCATCACCAGGTTTGGGATCCCAAGAGCAATAATAGCAGACAATGGTACACAGTTTGACAGTAAGCCAATCAAAAGCTTATGTGCAAAATACAAAATCAATAACTACTACTCTACTCCAAGTTTCCCTCAGAGTAATGGTCAGGCAGAAGCATCCAATAAGACTATCTTGGATGGGATCAAAAAGAGGCTAGAGTCAACAAAGGGAAAATGGGTGGAAGAGTTGCTTAATGTACTCTGGGCATATCGGATTACACCGAGAATATCAACCAGGAATCTCCATTTGCCATAGCTTATGGCACTGAAGAAGTTATCCCATTGGAAGTCGGCATTCCAGGGATCAAAACCTAGGGAGTAGAGAATGGGACCAATAAGGCATACCTGGCCTGAGATCTAGACCTGCTGGAGGAGAAAAGAGAGAGAGCAGCAATTCTGCTGGGGGCATACCAGCAACAACTTGCTAGGGCTTATAATAAGAAGGTCAACCCAAGAGTGTTTAAGGTTGGGGACCTCGTCCTAAGAAAGGTCGTCGGCAACAAGAAGGATCCCAGAGAGGGAAAACTTGGCCCAAACTGGGAGGGGCTTTATAGAGCCATCTCGGTTTCCGATAATGGGGCATATCAGCTTGAAGACACTGAGGGCAAAGAGTTGCCAAAACCCTGGAACATTTGCAACTTGAAGTTTTTTTATCATTAGTTTTTTTGTTTTCAAAATTTATGTCATAATTTTATTGGCCGAAGTAATAAAAGCATGCTAATTTGATTTTTACAATTTTTGAATTTATGCGATAGGATTGACCAGTCCTATGATGATCTTTCTAAATGAAACATGATGAATAAATTAGACTTATTATATGGCAGAGTTGAATTATACTTGCATATAATAGAGTTGAACTAAGTTGGCGATGTTTCTGAATGAAGCATGACGAATAACTTAGACTTATTATATGGCAGAGTTGAATTATACCTGCATATAATAGAGTTGAACTATGTTGGCGATGTTTCTAAATGAAGCATGACGAATAACTTAGACTTATTACATGGCAGAGTTGAATTATACTTGCATATAATAAAATTAAACTAAGTTGGTGATGTTTCTGAATGAAGCATGACGAATAACTTAGACTTATTAAATGGCAGAGTTGAATTATACTTGCATATAATAGAGTTGAACTAAGTTGGCAATGTTTTTTATTGAAGCATGACAAATAACTTAGACTTATTATATGACAGAGTTGAACTATACTTGCATATAATAGAGTTGAACTAAGTTGAACTAATCTAGGTTTGCCATGTCAGCCGAGTTAAACTCAGAGTGGAGCTTAGTGTGCTTTCGTTGGATTAACACAGAAACCAAGGTTGAACACCTCGGCTAGTCTATGTTTGAATCTGACTTCGGTGATAGACTGTAAACGCATAATGTGAACTTAAGTGGAACTTAGGTTCACATTAGGGGGCAGGGAGCAGGAATGATAAATAAACTTAAGAGCTTAGGACTTGTTGAAATTTTCAAAAAAATTTACAAGTTAAAATGGGCTGAACAACTGTTGAAATTTTAGAGAAATTTACAAGTTGGAGTTAACCGAGGTAATTATGAATAAGGTATCCAAGATACATATTACCCGAGGTGACCAACCAGGTTTTCAAAACTTGGAAAGGGTGAAGTCTTAATAGAAGATAGCATATGGAGGTAAAAAAGCAATATTTAATAACACTTGTAAAAATATTTTGATATTTTTAAAGTGTTAGGCGAGGTATGTTAATGGTTGGCCGAGGCAAACAGTCACTGTTTATATCCGAGGTATTATATCCTAGAGTTATTATACAGTTAAGGTATACTTTGAAGAAATGTAGAAATATTCTAAGTATGAAAGCATACAAGGCATGGAAGGAAAGCAGTAAACATACATGATGAGAAGCATTCAACACTTAGAAGGAAATATAAGACTTGCATCCAGAAGATGGAACTTGTTCATAGGCAAAAAGGCACTTTGACCTGGCAAAAGAACAACTTGTTCGATTACAAAAGAAGGCTCATCGACCAAATTAGAACTTAAAAGTGTTCAAACAAAATGAAGGTACAACTGAAAGAAGAAAAGTTCAGAAAATTCTAAGTGTTGGAGGCATGGGCATCAGTTTCAGGTTGCTTAACCTCGGCTGTTGGCTTTGTGTCGACCTCGGTTGGCAATGTAGTCTCCTTCTCCGCAGCTATCTCAGCGTCAAGTTCCAGAAGTGTCTTATCTAAGCTTTTCTTGGCTGAAAGAACCTCGGCTTCAGAAGTTGTTTATTTGGGAGAGGTACCCTTGGAAACCAAGTCCTCTTCCTCATCATGAGTCAAGTCCAGGACTTGAACATTCAGAGTTGGGGACTTGACCCCAGTAGCAGTTTCCTTTTTATCAGCATCATCAGCCTCAGAGTCTTCTTCCTTGGCTTCGTCCTCTGAATCCTTGGGAGCAAGAGGGAATGGCAATTGGAGTTGATTGGTATCACGAAGAGGGGAGTCTGCAGGAATAGACAGTTTGTCTAGGGCCGCAATCCAGCCAAGGAGAAAGCCTCGGTTACAGGCTTGGGTAACCTGGGCTTTGTATGCATCATGGACGGCAACCTACCCCTCTGAGAGAGCCTTCTCATCGGCAGCTTTGATTTTGACCTCTTTAGTGGCCAAGGCTTTTCGGAGCTCTACTTGGGCTTTGGCTGTTTTTGTTTCAGCCTTCTTGGCCTCAGTTTTGAGAACCTCAGCCACAGCCTCCGCCATCTCTGCTTTTTCCTCGGCTTGGTCTTGGGCTCGTTTGGTTGCCTTTGCTTCATCTAACAAAACTTTCATCTTGGCCTCAACATTGCTTAAGGAAGTGAGGAAGCCAACAGCCTCCTTGGTCTTATGGACCAATTCCTTCTTCAAATCCTCAACTTTCACCGCAAAGGAATGAGTGTGCTGGATCGCCTGAAAAGAAAAGGAATAAACAAGTTAGTAAAATTTTGAAGTATAAAAAACTTGAAGTAAAAAGCCAAGAGTTTCAAGTATTAGGAACTTACCATGATGGAGTGTTGTATCATCAAAGCAAAGTTTTCATATTCAGAGATCTCAGCCATACAGTTTAGATCAGTCGACAAAAGAACGGCGGTGGAGAGTGCAACGCCAACTTCAATATTTTCAATGGCACTATCACCAGCCATGATTGGTTGGTCCCCAATAGTAATAGTAGGAGCCCAAGGCTCGTTGGCCTAGAAAGCACTTGGGCTGGCTCCGGCCTTAGACCTCGGCTTCTTTGACCGATTAATATCAGATGGCTCAGGCTCGGCCTTGGCAGGCCTTTTTTCGGCGGCAGAAGCATTTTTCTTAACCTCGACCAGTTTTGAGATTGGCACAGTGTCGTCAGTGTCCACTTGGGTAACTGGGGCCTTTGCCTTAGCCCTTTTTACCCTCTTTGGTTTTGGCTTAGGCTGGGATTCTGATGGAGAAGATTGAATTATCACCACTACTGGCAGGTCGGCTAAGAGGTCCTCTACAACGGCTTTGCTGCGGCCCATTTCCTCGGCAGTTGTAGCAACGGTGATTTTAGTGCCAAAATGAATTGCTGGCAGAGCGATTGCTGGGTTTGTTGGGTCAAATGCTGATTCTTCAAAATCTCATTGTCTGCGATTTCGGGTTCTGCCGGAAGGGACATCTGGTAGAGCTTGATGTCAACGTCGGCGTTGTGGTATCAAGATGAGTTGGGGTGGCAGATGTTGATGGCAACTCAACTGGATCAAAAGAGGAAGCCTGATCAGCTCTTGGTAAAGAGGTAACTGGAGGGGTTGAGGTAGATGGTGGAGTTTGACTTCTCCGTGGAACGTCGGGCATAGCCGACTTGTATGTTGGGATATAATTGAGTAGCAGAGGAGCTTTGCGCTGGTCTATAGGCAGGCCCAGCAGCCTTTTCAGGTCTTTACTGGGGAAGAAAGATTGGCAGAAGTCTTTGGAAGGTTAAAGAAGAGCTGCAAAGAACAAAAAGCAGACATTAGAACAGATAGGGGAAAATATAGTAATAAAGTCTTAAGTAGAGAAGTTAACACTTAGTTCTTACCCGCTTCCTCTTTAAACACCGATTGGCACAAAGGGAAGAGATGGAGATTGTCATCAGGCGCAAACTTCTAGTTACCCAAAATGATCAGGTATTCATCTCCAGCACCCTTGTTAGAGTTTAAGAGGTCGGCTATGATTTTGTAGGCTATGGATCTCAACTTAAGGTAATAAATGTAGCCTCTTTCAAACTTCAAGTCACACATGGTATAGCAATATTGGAGGTCGACTAATGTTACCCTAGCATTTTCTCGGCGAGCAAGGGCAATTATCCCATTGATAACCCTGTAGGAATTGATGGCTAGCTGTATAGGGTTGAGTTTGTAGTAGTGAAGGACTTCTCTAAAGAGAATGTCTAGAGGAAGCCGAAGTCCGCATTCTATGAAGGCAACCACGGAAAAGGGTATGGAATCTCCATCTGGCATAATGGAGTCCTCCTCCCTAGCCAACCTAATCTAGACGTCGGCAGGGATAGAGAACTCCCTCTTAAAATACTCAAGTTTTTATGGGAAGTCTACCCTCCACTTAAACATACCCAATGTCTCAGCTAAAAGGGGTTGGGCAACAAAGTAATGGATAAAGGTTTGAATACCTCGGCTAAAACCTAACCTAGCAAGGGAGCTAGGGTTTTTTCAGATCTAAGGGAAGTTTTGTTTCAGTTTTTCCTAAGTAATTGCTTTCTAGGAAAAACCCAATTTTAGGTCTATGCAGAAATAAGAATTGAGGGAAAAAACTGAAAATACAACAAGAAAAGCAGGAAAAAGAGCAAGATTCAGAGTCAAAATGCATCAAAGGAAAAATTTAGGAATTGAACAAAGAAAAAATGTAGAAATACAGATATGGCAAGAGTGGTACCAATACAAATGTGCCAAGGACGTGCTTAGTCATACGAATGGCAGTCCAAGAACATGAAAAATTACAAGCACGATGTGAGTGTGTGAAAGCAGTGTGCGCAAATCACAAGCAAATGCAATGACGAAAGTTTGAGGAGCAAGGCAGAGTCAAGAACAAAGGATATCTTATAAACAAAGTACAACTGCGAAAACAGATGTAACTTCCACAGCAATAGATACAAAGTGGAATATACGGAAAAAAAAAACTTTATAAAAAAAAAACTGAGGACTTACCAAGTGAAGCCGACAGAAAGGACGCCAGAATAAGTCTCGTCGGAGTCAGATGACGTGAATAATCGAAACCAAATGATGAATTGCTTGCCGGAGGAGATGATTGGAGCAGTTGCAAGAACTTCGAAGCACAAAAATGGAGGATTGGGAGAGAAGAGTTAGAAAGAGAAAATTCGAAGGCAAATTGAATTCTCAAGAGTGAAGAGACGGAGAGAGAGTAAGAGTTTTGTCAAAAAATCGAAAGGGTAACAAACCATAATGGAATGCCTAGGACGAGGTACTTGTCAGGCTGCGTGGACAAATCGACGTGACGTAGTAACGCGTGAATGGTACGAGCCAATAGGGGCGTGACACATGGATAAAACAGTTAAGAAAATCGTGTGTGATAGCTCATGCGCAGATAAAACTCTTAGAATTCTTGATCAGATAAGGCAACAACCTTAGCTATAGAAATAATCTCGATTAAGGACCTCAAAGAATTGAGCTTTTTGAATCTTGGTCATTAATAGGAGATGGACAATTGAGTCCTGGGTACATGAAGTCGATGAGAAATGATCGTAGACGTGGAAGAAAGAACGAATTTTAGCCAACGTGGTAAATGAACTAGCAATGTAGGCTCCATCACCTCAGGTTGCCGAGGTAATAGAACCTAGGGGGTAGTTGTGGGGACATATTTTGTGAATGACAACACGTGGCCAAGGTGACCCCGAAGTGTCAACTGAGGTGCCACGTGGTCTAGTCTTGATGTTGAGGTAATCTCAGCTAGGCCAAGGTTGTCTGTGAAGATATCGGAATCCGAGATGAGTGGATAAAGGACAGGAGTCCTAGAATAGAGAAGGATCTCAGTTTGGATAAAGATAAAGCTGTTAGGGAGTTTATCCCTATCTAGTTAAGAGTCCAAGGTGAGCACTGAGCCAAAGTCCATTGAAGTTAGGCTTCTACAAGGATTAGGTCAGTGCTGGCTATAAAAGCAAGGCACCCTTATGGGTCTAAGATATATGTGATATATTGTGAATAACAAGTTCTTTGCTTGTGAGTTAAGCACAATTAGCTGTCTGTGAGAGATATTTGATTACTGACTTAATCATCAGAGTGCCCCCGGGTGGACGAACCACCGCCGGATTCTTATATTTCTATGGCAGGTTATTCAGGCTTAATCTATTCTATCGGTGCTCTTCGGCTGAGTTCCTCATTTTATAGCTATCTCAGCTGGGGAATTGTATTATGTGCTCGGTCTTTGGTCACTCGAGTGACAACTCATTCGCTCGAGCATGCCTCGGATAGGTCAGTTCGCTGTAGCTCATTTTTACTTCACTTTTTGTTATCTTTTCACTCAAAAACTCTAAATCGACTCCTTCTCTCTCTAAAATTTGAATTCTCTCTACAAACACACCTAGATCTAAGGGTTTCTCTACCCTACTCCCTTTGAGAAAAATATAGAGCATCTCATGGGCTTCTATTTGATCTAAATAAAGTCAAGTTTGGATGTCTTTGAGGTTTCTCCACTTCTCCTTTGGGCTTCTACCCTTGAGGTAGGGATATTCTATACCTTGATATGGGTTTTAACCTAGTTATTTGTTGTTATGTATAAGTGGTGAGGTTTTGGGAGTATTTGAGTAAACCTAGGGTTTGGATTCAAATTGAAAAGAGGGACTTCTATGTTGTGTTACATAAATGATTATGGGGTTTTGGTAATGAAGTTGTCTTATGTTAGAATAGTGGATTTTAACCTTTGGGGTTAATATTTGAAAAATGGGGAAATTTTCCCTTATATATCTTGAATGATTATTTTGCATGAATAATAAAATTGGCATAGAAAATGTGAAATTGGGGGAAAGTATAGATGAATGATGTTGTTGGATTTGTTTAATCACTCACCTATGAAAATGTGATGAATTATCTGTTATAAATATTGAATATCTATTTAGAAATATCTGTATTGGGCTATCGGTGGAGGATAGCTATGATTGTTGTAGAACTTGCATGAGGATTAGGTGAATTGAAACTAATCATTTAATTGTGTCATTGAAAATAACGGTACATTGAGGCATTGAATATGTATAATTGATAGTCATTGAATATGACGATATGCTTAGATACATTGTGTATGTATAATGTTTTGGGAGAAAAATTAGGATGTACTCCATATTTTGGGAGGAGATAGGAGATGGACTCCATTGAAATTAAGTTGGCTGGAGTGTCTAGAGTGAAAGTCCCAAAATCATATGTATACATGGGTGCCGATCCCGCGGATGAAATTTTCGTAAAATAGAAAGATTGAAGTGCTTGTATGATGGTTATGTTGATTGAGAACCACTGAGTTGTAGCCTCAGTTGGGTTATTTGAAAAATTGTAAACTTGGTTTATGCATAGAAATAAAATGAATTAACTTGAAATGAATAAATGGAAATGGATTGAGATGTGAGTATCAACACCGTGTGGTCATGTGAAGAATGTGCATTTGTTATAAATATTGAATATATCTCTAACACTTATATCTTAGTTAAACCTCATATATTGTGTTATACTGTTTTTACTGGGCTTAGGCTCACCCCACTTGGGAAACCATTTTCAGGTACAGGTGACATACTTCCTCCAAGGACATAGCTTGGGAGGACCGAGGAGGTGGAGGCTCTATTTTGTGTTTTGTGTTTAAATGTTTATTCAAGCCAATGGCTTATATATGTACAGAGCTTATGACTCTTTTTGTTGTAACCAAGTAATGTCTTGGAAAGATGTAAGCCCGTAAGGCATTTATTTTGTTGTTATTAACCGGTGTTACATGCAACAGATTCAGGATAAACATTTATGAATGTATATTGTATGTATTACCTCTGTATTATGAACTCTGATGAATGAAGGTATAGCAATTTTATTATGCTTACTTCTTCTGTGTGTTGGATTATTTATATTATTTCGGGGGCATTACACCTTTGGTAGTGTGGTCGGAAATCAACACCCACATATACTACCCTTTGTTCTCCCTTCTCTTCTCTGATTATCACTGTGCTCACTACGTGCTTTGAAATGGCCAAGTATAAGAATAGTTCCTCTCCAGGTACTGGATATGACAGAACTGGAGCTGTTATCAAGTACTTTTTCAAGTCGGCCAAGGCTAAAAAACGGTTTGCACTTATCCGAACTTCTGCTTATAAACCTGTTCAGGGCTGCGGCCCTTCCAGTCAACATCTGCACTTGTTTTGTCGACGTGGGGCTCTTCAAGTCAAAGATGGCCTTGATTTGATCCGGGCTTTCTTTGATGCCCCTTCTGGTAACCAAGTATCCCAGGAACTTACCAGACCCAACTCCAAATGCGTATTTTGAAGCATTGAGTCAAAGCCGATATGTCCTCAGGATGTCGAAAACTGCCTTTAAGTCGGCCCGGTGATTCTCAGGTTCTTTGGTCTTCACGACCAAGTCATCAATGTACACTTCCACTATTTTGCCAATCTGATGTCTGAACATCTTGGTCACCAACCTCTAGTAAGTTGCTCCTACATTTTTCAACCCGAAAGGCATCACTCTGTAGCAATGCAGCCCTTTTGGGGTGATAAATGCAGTCTTCTCTTCATCGGAGGGATACATTACTATCTGGTGGTATCCCTTGTAAGCATCTAGGAAGCTCATCCTTCCATGCCTTGAAGTGGAATCCACTAACTGGTCAATTTTGGGGAGTGGAAAACTGTCCTTGGGACAAGCCTTATTCAGGCTGGTGAAATCAACACAAACCCTCCACTTGCCGTTCTTCTTTTTTACCACCACAATGTTGGACAGCCAAGTAAAGTAGTTCACCTCGCGAATGGCCTTGGCTTCCAGCAGTTTGTCCACTTCCTCTTCAACTGCCTCAACATGCATCAACGTTGGCCTCTTCGCTCACTGGATGACAGGTTTAGCCGACCTGTCTACATTGAGCATATGGCACGGACCTCGAGGTCAATGCCTAGCATCTCGTATGGCGTCCAGGAAAATACTTTTATGCTAGTCCGTAAGAAAGCTTATAACTCCCTTTCCTCTTCCTCAGCCAAGCCTGAGCCGAGAAAGAAGAAGCGCTCTTCATCCCTTGTTGGACCAAAATTTTTTTCAAGGTTTCCTCGCTTTTGTCGACCAGCTCTTTGCCGACACCATCCAAGACCTCCATGTCCTCATCTTCAATTTCTACTGTTTATGTCTCTCGCATGTTGCAGGTGGATTTCATTGCTGCCATGGAGCAATTTTTTGCTTGCACCTGATCTCCTTTGACCTCCTTAATTCCATGCTCTGTTAGAGACCGCAATAGCTGGTGCAATGTTGAGGAAACAGCCCTCATTGCGTATAACCATGGCCTCCCCAAGATAACATTGTAAGGGGAGAGGGTGTCAATTACTGTGAACTTTGTGCTTACCTTCTTGGTGCCTACCTTCACCTCCAAATTTATTGCTCTCAGAGGCCATGTCGGCATTCCATTAAACTCGACCATTAGGCTGTCGGACTACTCAAAATCATCCCAATGAAGGCCAAGCTCCTTGTAATATCTAACATACATGATGTCACAAGAGCTGCCTTGGTCAACCAGAATGCACCTTACCTGGCATGCTCTAATTTTGAGAGTTACTACCAGAGCATCGTTGTGTGGATGCTACACCATGTCTAGGTCGACTTTAGTAAAAGACACCATTGGTCTCTGGCATTTATCTGTCCTGGGCCTTTTTTCCTAGACCTGATACACATGCTGTAAATGTTTCACCCTCTGAGTCTCCCCATGTACCTCGTTCTCATTGACCCTCGAGTGAATCACATTGATCACCCGAGGTCCATCTGCTTGTTATGGTTGTGGTGAAGGTGGTGTTGCCAATACCTAGGGCAGGCTCGCCTGTTCTTCTCTCGTTTTGGCCTTATCTACTAGGTCCCTCAAGTGACCCTGTTTGACTAGGTCCTCCAAATGTGTTTTCAGGGCTCTGTACCCCTGAGTCAAGTGCCTATCCTCATTATGGTAAGCACAGTGCTTCCCAAGACTTCTTCCTATAAATTCGCCAAGAATCTTCTCTGGCGCTCTAGAATACAGCTGGTTCCTGATCCTTTCGGGAACTTTATAAACTGGGTTCTTGAACACCGTAGTGACTGCCTGTGCAGCCTTTAACCTTGTTTCTTGTCTATTAAATCCAGTATTACCTCGGTTTCGCTTCAGCGAGCTGTTTCTCTTCTCCTACTTTGGTGCCTTCGTTCTCGGTGTATCTTCTTCTGCTCTGACATATTTCTCGATCCTTGCCATGAGCTTCTCCATGCTTTTTGGCAGAGTCTTTGCCAGCGACTTTTGAAGCATACAATAATCCTCCAGGCCATTCTAAAAAGACACGACTGCCAACTCTTGGTTGCATCTTGGTATTGGGTTGAACACCTGATAATACCTTTCGGCATAAGCCCTATGGCTCTCACCTTCGTCGATTTTTAAAGCCATCAGGGAGTCTACCCTTAATGGTTGCAGCTTGTTTGTGACAAACCTAACCACGAACATCTCAGCCAGGCCTTCCTAACTCTTCACAGTTCCTTTCAGCAACTTGTGAAACCAATCCAATGCGATTTCCCCAAAGGAACAAAGGTTGCACAGCAACAGTTCGTTCCCAGTATATAAGGCCATTAAATTCAAGTATAGGCCAACGTGAAAGTTCGGATCTAACTTATTGTCATACATTTGGAACCTCGACATATGGAACCTTTTTGGGGCCTCAAACCTATCCAACTCTATTAAGAATGGCATTCTCGGCTTGACGGGTGATGTGACCTTAGCATTCTGCCGCTTCCTCTGGAGGTAGTCCCTCAAATCCTCCTTAGTTTGTCCAGGAGCTCAGCTGTCAATGAACTTCAGTCTCTTGGGTGCACTACTCCCAGTGTCATTATGCCTCCTCTTGGACTTTTCTTCATTTATCGTGTTAAAACAAAGTTTCTTTCCCTGAACGTGCCGATGTTCCTTGGCATAAGTTCCCTTGGTATGAGGCATGCTCTAAGACTCTACTCTCATTGATTCTGCTCACCCAGCATCCCATGAAGGCCGATGTGAATATTCATCTCGACATCCCTCCTTAGGCATCTATCTTTCCATACTAGGACGTCACCTTCATTGTAATATTGTCTCGACCTGATTTCTTCGATGCATCTGCCTCTTGGCCGACGTCCTTCTCTCCAGGATTCTGATCCCGTGTTGCTTCGTTATGGTTTTCTTTCTCCATGTTTGGGTCAGCATGACTACCACTCCCACTAGGGATGTCGTTCCCGATCTTTTCTTTCTGTCTGTCGTTGGCCATCTATTCTCCATTCGTTCCCACAAACAGTGCCAAATTGTAGGTGTTGATTTTCGACCACACTACCAAACGGGGAACTCAGCTAGAAAGCACAAGTAGAATAGATTAAGCCCAAACAACCTACGACAAAAAGATAAGAATCCGACAGTGGTTCGTCTACCTGGGGGCACTCCGACGATCAAGTCAGTAATCAAATATCTCTCACAAATAGCTAATTGTGCTTAACTAACAAGAAAAGAACTTGTTATTCACAGTATATCACACATACCTTAGACCTACGAGGGTGTCCTGCTTTTATAGCTAACACTGACCTGATCCCTATAGAAGCCTAACTTCAATGGACTTTGGCTCAGTGCTCACCTTGGACTCTCAGCTAAATAGGGATAAACTCTCTAAGAGCTTTATCTTTATCCAAACCGAGATCCTCCCCAATTCTAGGACTACTGTTCCGTATTCGCTCATCTCAAATTCTGATATCTCTGCAGACAACCTCGACCTAGTCGAGATCACCTCGACATCAAGACCAGACCACATGGCATCTCGACTGACACTTCGGCGTCACCTTGGCCACGTGTTGTCATTCACAAAATATGCCCCCACAAGAATCATTGTTGGAGGGCTCGCGTGTGGTGGGCCATCTCGGTTGGCACAACAAGTTGAGCTTAGAAAAATCAGACAAGGCTCCGATAAAGAAATAACGACGGTGGACCAACCCCACAAGCAACCCAAGCAGTGGTCTGAGCTGATCACCTTTACGGAGACAAATTGCACAGGCATTTGCAACCCTCACGAAGACCCCCTAGTCATCTCCGCTCTCTTATCTAACTACAAAGTCAGGAAAGTCCTTGTTTATAATGGCAGCTCCTCAGACATTATCTTCCTCAACACCTACCGACAACTCAAGGTCGGAGAAGAAAAGTTGTCACCCTTACAAATCCCTTTGGTCAGCTTTATTGGGGATCAAGTGACCTCCATAAGCTCCATCAACCTTTCAATCACCATTAGGGAGTATCCACGACAGTTCGCCAAACTCTTAACTTTCCTTATCGTCGACTGCCCTTCCGCCTACAATATCATACTTGGACATACAGCTCGCAATGCCCTCCAAGCCATAACATCCATGTACCATTTGGCTATGAAATTTCCTATTGATCAAGGGGTCAGCATAATGAGGGGTAAACAAACAATGGCCAGAGAATGCTATGTTGCCTCGTCAAGATGAAAGAGGCTATGATAATCGAAGGCCTCGATGTCAGGGATAAAGAGGAGCTAGTTAGAGGAGAACCCAGGGAGGAACTAGTCAAAATCTCCATTGATCCCACCAATTCAACGAAGACGGCTAAGATTGGCAGTCAGCTATCCACTCAGGCCAAGGCCGACCTCATGACTCTCTTAGCTGAGCACAACGATGTCTTTGCTTGGACCCATTCGGACATGCCAGATATCGATCCTTCTTTATTACTCATCGCCTCAGTATTGAGCCCCAGTTCCGACCATTTCACCAGAAACAGCGCATTTTCCATCCTGAGCGTAACAATCTCATTGTCACTAAGGTGGACAAACTGCTGAAAGCCCAGTTCATCAGAAATGTGGAATATCCCAGATGGTTGTCCAATATGGTCTTAGTCTGCAAAAATAACTGCAAGTGGCGACTGTGCGTCGACTACTTCAACCTCAACCAAGCCTGCCCTAAAGATAGCTACCCACTTCCCAAGATAAACTTATTGGTCGACGCAATTATAGGACATCGGATGCTTAGCTTCATAGATGCTTTTTCAGGCTATAATCAAATTTTAATGCATACGGCCGATCAGGAGCACACTTCGTTCATTACTGACAGAGGGACTTATCATTACCGTGTGATGCTATTTAGTTTGAAGAATGCAAGAGCCACTTACCAGCGCTTGGTTAATGCCATTTTCAAAAACTAGATAGGTCAGAATATGGAGGTCTATGTCAATGACATGTTTGTCAAAAGCCAACTCTCCTCCAACCACTTAGTAGACCTTCCAAGCCCTGCGCAAGTATAAGATAAAGCTGAATCCAAATAAGTACGCCTTCGGCATTAGGTCTGGTAAGTTTTTGGAGTTCATGGTCAGCCACAGGGGCATTGAGGCTAACCTAGAAATGATAAAGGCCTTAATCAAAATGCAATCTCCCAGAACGGTAAAGGAGGTTCAGCGGCTCACAGGTAAGGTCACTGCCCTCAATCGCTTCATATCAAGGGCCACTGACAAGTTCCTTCAGTTCTTCAAGGTGCTCCAGAACTCTTTCGACTAGAATATTGAGTCTGAGGAGGCATTCCAACAACTGAAACAATACATGGCACACTCTCTCCTCCTCTCTCAAGCAATTCCAAGAGATACCCTCTTTCTCTACTTAGCTGTCTCCCACACTGCAGTCAGTGCTACCCTCGTCAGAAAGGACGACTCAGTCCAACGCCTGGTTTATTACATCAGGTGTGCCCTTCGAGGTGTCAAACAGACTTATCCCCTATTGGAGAAGATGGCCCTAGCTTTGGTCATCTCCTCTAGATGCCTCCGGCCCTATTTTCAAGCCCACTCTATGTTGGTCCTCACTGACCAACATTTGAAGAAAATCATGCAATAGAAGCCGGCTAATGTAGTGATCTATCAAATTAAGCCAGCATGAGATCTCTCATCGACCCCAAACAGCTATTAAAGGCCAGGCTGTTGCAAATTTTATCCTAGAATTCACAATTCTCACTCCAAACACACCCCCTCCAACGGCACGTGCCACTCTTGATACAGAAGACCCCAATTCCTGGACTCTTCGTGTTGATGGTTCATCCCGTAAAGAGGGTAGTGGTGCTGGCTTGATCCTCATCATCCCAAAGGGCGAATATTTCAAATGTGCCATTCACTTTCTATTTGTAGCCAGTAACAACGAGACTAAGTATGAGGCTCTGATCATAGGTCTCCAGCTGGCTCGTGACATTAGGGTCGACCATCTACTAGTGTTTAGTGATTCTCGGTTGGTGGTCGGACAGATAACAAGCGAGTTTGATACAAAGGAGGCAGCAATGCGACCGTATAGGGACATCCCTCTTCTCCTCACCCGCCACTTTAATAGCTTTCACATCAAGCATGTCCCCACGTTAGAGAACTCCCAAGCAAATGAAATGGCACAGTTAGCTTCAACAGATCAATCCAACCTCAGCCACGACGTCTGAATTGAATACCTAACCTATCCAACAGTTTCACCAGACCACAAATAGATTCATCTACTCCAAGACAAGCCTATCCCATGGGTCTAGGACATTATTACATTCTAGAATAGAGAGTACTACCAGAAAATAGGTAGGAGGCTGCCCAGGTTAGGGCTCGGTCGTCCAATTATATCCTTAACGGTGGCATCTTATATAAAAGAGGATTCTCACGGCTATACCTCAAATGCCTCAATAGTGATCAAGTCGCCTACGTCATAAGAGAAATACATGAAGGTATTTGCGGCAACCACCCTAGGGGACGACCTTTAGCTCATAAAATCCTTCGCACGAGCTATTTTTGGCCCACGCTCAACCAAGATGCCATCGACTTCATACTCAAATGTGACAAATGCCAGCGCTTCGCCAACATCCCACATGCCCCTCTAACAGAGCTGATCACACTCAACAGTCATCACCCCTTCGCCAAGTGAGGCATCGATCTCATAAGTCCCTTGCCGACTGGCCGAGGCCAAGTGAAGTTTGTCGTGGTCTCCATCGATTACTTCACTAAGTGGGTAAAAGTAGAGCCCCTTGCCAATATTACCGAGCAAAATACCACTAGGTTCATTTGGCCGTCTATTATGTGCTCGAAGCCATCGTCTCCAACAATGGCAAACAGTTTGACAATGCTAAATTCAGATAATTTTGTGATGAGTTCAACATCAGGACCTGTTTTTTTTCCCCTGGCCATCCTCAAGCTATCGGCCAATTGGAAATCACCAACTGCTCTATGTTGAAAATCATTAAGACAAGTTGGAGGCCACCAAGGAACTCTGGGCAGAAGAGTTGCTAAATGTCCTCTGGGCCTATCGGACGACAGGTAAAAATCCAACTGGGGAGACCCCTTTTCGCCTAACTTGAGGTGTTAAGGCAGTCATCCCCGTGGAAGTCGGCCTACCGACATCCAGGGTCATCAATCTCGATCCACAACTAAACAACGAATTTCAAAGGGTCAACCTAGACCTCATCGAGGAACTGCGAGAAACAGCCGCTGTCGAACTGGCCTTATACCAACAGAAAGTAAGGCAACACTATAATCGCAGAGTCCGACCGAGGGAATTCATAGTGGGAGACCTAGTCTTATGAGAAGCAACCCTTGCCACTAAAACCCGACCAAAGGCAAACTAGCAGCCAAGTGGGAAGGACCTTACATCATCAAAGAAAGACCTCGCCCAGGCACGTACCGTCTCCAAGACATGGAGGGCAGAGACCTTCCTTATACACAGAATGCCGAACACTTCAACGTTATTTCCAGTAAAGTGGCGCTTTTTACTTTTTGTATGATTCAAATTATTGTATGTTTCATTTTGCTGTTGGAAACACTTGTCCATTTTGGCCCTTCCCATACAATGCATAAACTTATGATCGCAAGACTACGACAACAATTTAAAATTCTCATTATTTGTGTTGTGCCTTAATCTAAAATTTTCAAGCAAAGCCTCAGTCAAACTGAACCCTTCAAGCCTCAACCAGAATGAGCATGAAGAGCTCAGCCAGACTGAGGTAAACAAAGCCTCAGCCAGACTGAACCCTCCAAGCCTCAATCAGACTGAGCATGAAGAGCTTAACTAGACTGAGTTAAACAAAGCCTCAGTCAGACTAAGCCATCAAAGCCTTAGCCAGACTGAGCATGAAGAGCTCAACCAAACTGAGTTAAACAAAACCTCGGCCAGACTGAGCATGAAGAGCTAGCCAGCCTGAGTTAAACAAAACCTCAGTCAAACTAAGCATGAAGAGCCCAGCCAGACTAAGGTAAACAAAACCTTAGCCAGACTGAGCCCTCTAAGCCCCAGCCAGGCTGAGCATGAAGAGCTCAGCAGACTAAGTTAAACAAAGCCTCAGCTAGACTAAGCCCTCCAAGCCTCAGCCAAACTAAGCCCTCCAAGCTTCAGCCAGACTAAGCATGAAGAGCTCAACCAGACTGAGTTAAACCGTACAATGCTTGGCCTCGTTTAAGTATCCATTCAAGTATGTCACTCCAGTTGTTAAAGTTACACTTAAAACTTGGTAAGTGTAGCCAAATATCTATTAATTGTGACATTCAAGTCAATTTTTATCAAAGCCAATTCATCCTTATCATATTTACTTAGCCTCACTAGATCCTTTTGCCAATTCCTACAATTTCATCCTTATTCTTTCTTAACCAACACCAAAACAAACAAAAAACACAAAAATTCATATTCAACACCCAATTTTTATAAATTAAATACAAATTCTTTACACACTTCCACCGTTCTTTACAAAAAAACTAATTCGATAAAAAAAACAAAAACACCAGCAAACAAAGAAGGTCTTCAAACTGCTCCACCTTCACTTTCCTCTTCCCCGCTGGATGCCAAATCTTCTTCTTGTACGCCCTCATCCAGCGGGATTTGGGCAATGTCCTTCTCTCCTAGCCTTACACCACTGAAGTCCATGTCTGGGAAGAGCTCCTCCGCCCTATATTTGAAGCTTGTCCAGCCATTGTTCCAGTACATGCTCATTTCGTGCTTGTAATAGTGCTGAAACCTCTGGATTATCTCTTTTTTGGTTTGCCCCTCCACCAGTTCAGCAGCAACCACATTTGATGGTCCAGCACCACCTTCCCCCTCTCTGGCCAAACTCCTAGCCACAGTTGCGTCAATGGCCATTTGGAAGTCAAGAGATAGCTTAAATTGTTCCACCGCAGCGGCACACAGGTCTGAGTAAGCAGCCCTCTCCGATGCCATTCTCCTAGTTAACTGTGCAGTTTTGACCCTCTCTTCCTCGACGATCCTCTCCAACTCCGCGATTTGTGCCTCTGCTTTCTCCTTATCTTTCGAGGCCTGATCGTGCAGTTCTTCATTATTCAACTAGGCCTCCTCCAATCTTTCGTTGGCAGTGGTGCAGGCTTGTTGAACCTCATCAGCCCTCTTCTGCTCGCTTGCCAACTCGAACTCTAATGACACCACCTTGCAACGCACTACTTCTAGCTCAGCCTTGACGACTGCCAGCTTGGCAACAGCCTTTGTTTAACCCATCATGGCGTGATTCGCCAAGTAACCCTACACCACCGCCAACACCTCCATCTTCTTCGCCTTCTCAACGTAGGCCAGACCCTTCGCACAGTCGCTTCGTGCTGCTTTCCTCCAGCTAGCCGTCTCTGCCCTTACATTCCACAATTGCTCCCGAACCTCTTCCACTTGGGCCTTAAGCGGCTCTGTTTCCACCTTCGCCCCGACAGCCTTGCCTAGCAGAGAGGCCACCAAAGTCGCTACCTCCATTTGTGCTATGCAGAATCCTCTCATGAGGTGGACCTCTGTAAATTGTGCAACACTCCGCACGGCTGCGTCCTCAATGACCCCCAACAGATGGTCTGCCCCAGCCTTAACCTCCCGTTGCACCTCAGAAAGGTCATTCTTATCCATCACCAAGTGACCAGCCACCACATTCACATGGTAAGTGGTCGTTCCCAGTGACACCACATTGGTGCTCCTCTCTAGTTCGCCAAACTGCTCATTCCCTAACTTTCGACTGGGAGGCAAGTCTGCTGAGGCCAAGTCCTTACCAGACCGGTCTGCCGATCGATCTCCCTCTACTCCCCCTTCCTGATCAACATTTGGCGCCCCCTGTACTTCCAAACTCATCTTGGCCTCTTCTTCTACAACCTTTGGGGCTATCTCCTCCACCCTCTCCTTCATCTTCTTCCCTACAGGCCCTTCTTCCCCACCCTCTGCAGTCACCTTCCTCTTCTTCTTCTTCTTCTTCTTCTTCTTCAACATCAACTCCACCTCTTTCTTACTTTTCTCTTTCAGTGGATCCATCAGCGCCTGCAAGGGCACGAAATCGATTAAGTCCTTCTCTCCCAAGGGTTTAGGACATGGTTGGACCGACCTCTTTGCGACCAACGTCGGCACTGGGCCTAATTGTTTCTCCTTATATTTTTCAACTATCGCGAAAGCACGCTTGTCTTCTGTCCCATGCACCTTCCTCCTTGCCTCCATCTCTTTTGGAGCAGGATCTCATTCGGCTAGCTCAGGCCCTAACTTTAGGGCAAACAAGGCTAAGGACTAAACAAGATCGTCCCATTTCAGTCCCTCCTTCTCCCTAAACTCCTTTACTTGCTTCACCCTCCTCTCCGCCGCCACATCTAACTTCGGCTCTACTAACTTGGTGAGGACTTTCCAAATCGTGCGCACCCCCGTCCCATCATTCGCTGATACATAAAACCATCTTGGTCTCCAACTCTTCACTAAAGAGGGAAACCCCCTTCCAATCCCCTCATTGCTACCGTCTATAGGGTCACCCATGTCTCTTACTGCCTTGAGGACTTGTAGCATGCAAAAAATTCATTCACCCCCACCGCTTCTCCCCCGGTCGCCCGTGGCCATGCAATCGCACAAGCAAATGGAATTTTCTATTCATTCGACATTAGTTGTCTTAGAGCCACCTCCAGGTGATTCAGTACGTCCACCACTACTTGTGGGAGGGGCAACCTCAGGCCCCCTCCACAGCGCCTCCTCATACAGCGTAAACTCCATCAGTCGTGCATCAGGTGCCCTCTCATTCACCATCGGTAGCCTCAGATCTACTTCTGCCAGAATCTGATATTTGCTATGCAACTCCTCTAGATCCTCTACCATTAACGTGGATCTGTCAGCCTTGGTCTTGGTGTGCCAATGGTTAGGCGCCACTTGGCTAATTGGTTGCGCCGCCGAGATCATTGTGGAAGGTAGGGGTTGCTCTGGTTGCTACACCCCGTTTTCCCTACGCTTTTTTGCCTTATACTGTTCCACCAGCTCTACATCGTCATCCTCTCCTAAGGCCTCCAATGCCATGGCCGACATTTTGCCTTGTGCCATCTCCTTCATGTTTCTGTCTATCGTTTCGGTTGCGAGGGCAAGAAAGTTGGCAACATACAAGAGGGGAGAGTCCGCTGAGATGTAGGAACTCAAGTATGGAATACGATAATTTTTTGTAATTAGGTAGGTAAAGCGCACAACTCCAAAGGCCCAAGGTTTGCCTATTTTCCAAGGGTCGCGGTTAAAATTCGCCAGCTTAAAAATTCGATAACAAGAACAACCCCCGCATTTTCCACACCCCCCACCCATCCCTTCCTCTCCCCTAACCATTTCGTATCACTTATCTATGGCTTACATTGCCCTATATGTAAGGCCACAATCCCTCCCTCGTCTATTCCATTTCACATCATCACACGCTTACCAGCTCCTTCAGCCCTGTACGCCGTCAATGCATTTTCGCCCTCCTCACGGTCGATCACCCCACTCGGCCACCTTCATGATCAGCCTCCCTCACTGTCGATGACTCCATTCGGCTACCTTAACGGTCGGCCGCCCTAACGATCGGTCACCCCATTCGGCCACCTTCGCAGTCGGTCCCCTAACAGTCGGTCACCCCACTTGGCCACCTTCACGATCGGCCCCCTTCACGGTCGGTCACCCCACTTGGCCACCTTCGTAGTCAACCGCCCTCACAGTCGGTCACCCCACTCGTCCTTCTTCGCTGTCGGCCACCCTCACTGCCAATCATTTCACTCGGCCACCTTCACTGTCGACTGCCCTCACGGTCGGTCATTTCGCTCGGCCTTCTTCACGATTAGCTGCCCTCACAGTCGATCATTTTGCTCGGCTACCTTCGCAATCGACTGCCCTCACGGTAGGCCTCCCATGGTGCCACCCCCTACCGGCCTATCTCTACCTCCTTTCCGGGCTTAGGGGACTACCTCCACTTTTTCTATTCCCTTCGTTGGTCTAAAGCTGCACTTGGGAATGGGGGACTACTGATATTGATGGGCCCTCAAGATGGTCCAACCCATAACTCAAGGCCCAAATCGAGGCCCAGATACTAAAGCCCAGTATCCTTGGAAAACCAATATTGAACCAAGACCAATAGCATTTAAACACTTGTCAGGCAAGAAATCAACCACTTGAACAGACAAAGATCCTATAAAATTATTACACCCACACATCAGCCATTAATAAGGCCCTTGTAGCATTAAATACAGCAACCCCTCCACGCCGGAGGATACAGACTTACTGTGAACGATGCTAATTAGACTATAGACTTTCGGCCAACAAGATAGCTTGAAATGGGTACGGAAATGATAAGCAACAGATATAAAAAGTCTTGGAGATACGTTGAGGTTAAGTTTTTCGATCCCTTGTTACACACACACACACACACACACACTCTCTCTCTCTCTCTCTCTCTCAAGTCAATCTGCCCTAACCTAACTTGGTGGTCGAAGTGTCTGTCGGGGGAACTCCTCCCCCTTTGGACCTTTTTGCTGGTATGCTTTGGGGACACGGAGGTCAGCAGATCCGTTAGAAGCGTAGATCAGTCCAACCCATCTTTTGCTGAAGCTACCACATTATCAGATATATTTATAACTTACCCTTTTCTAATTTTTAAATCTACTTAGTAGGTATTTGGCATGCACTAAAAAAGTATACTTTTTTTGTATACATACACTTATTTGGGTCACATCTATCAACATCTCCTTTCTACTTTTCTACCTACTTTCTCTACCTTTTTACACATTTTTTTATAAAAATTCAAAAAGTACATTTATTTACAACATTCCAAACCACCCCTTAATCTTGATATACTTAAAAAAAGTATAAAATTTGTACAAAATTATTATTAAAAATTCATTGAATACAAAAAAAAAATACAAGAATATACTAAATTTTCAATTTTTTTTTTTTTGTTTTTTGTATTTGGTTAATTTTTCTTTTTAAAAAAAATTACAAAGTGTATCTAAATTATGTATATTGCTGAAAAAAATTATGTATATCTAAAAAATAAAAATAACTTAAAATATTCAAAAAAATTACTTAAAAACAAGAAACTTCCATGCAATATTCAAAAAAAAAAATTAATAAGCAACACATAATGCAACGACGAACAACCGTAGTAGCCACCCTTGAGATCGTTCACCACGTTATAGGGTATTAGCGTAATAGTTTCCAAGGTGGCACCTTCCACCATGAAACCAGGTTTAGGGCCCTCTGACTGAGTCTTTGTGCTTATGACTTCACTCCTGGCCTTGGCTTCTACCTTCAGTTTATCATTGTTCTTTTTCCTCAGTTTGAAGTCCTCGATGCACCTTCAAGGCTAAACATGCTCGATACGGACATGGATCCTATTGCGGATAATCCTGTTACCCACCTGTATTTATGTACATACACCATAACTTAAATTATGTTCTATTTCATCAGTTAAAAAAACAAAAACAAAAAATGTAGAAGAGCACTTCCAAATAAATTTTAAAAAATTAGTAGATGAGGGGAGGTTAAGTGTTATAATATTTAGTTCAGGGTAAAGTGATACGGGACAATAGTTGAGGGGAGTAAAGTGTGATTCACCCTTGCTGAATATGTCAATTACTTGTTTCATGAAAATATGTTTTTAGAGAAAAGGATGTTCATGCTAAATATGTCAATTGGTTTTTTTTTTTGGTATTCACAACTAAATATGTTACAATGATAAGTATGTCAATTACTTTATCTTCTCTCTCTCTCTCTCTCTCTCTCTCTTTATTTTATGGTTGGGCTGTTTTATTAAAGTTTATTTTGAATTTATGAATGTTTTTGCATGTGTTCCACAAACAGAAGTTCGATCATTTGAAGACAAATTGGGATCATGGTCAATTTATGTAGGTTGAATGTGCCAGAAGATGACTGCATTATGGACTCTATTGCGGTTATTTGTGATGACACTGAAGGACATATAGCATCTGGAGCTTCAAGTGGTGGCATTGCACTGAAGGTAATTATTGCTTTGTTTTTGTGGCATTTTCGTGTTATATATGCAAAGAGTTTCTATATTATTTGTCTCAATTCCTTAAATTGTATCATTATTTTTCTACTATTCTTATTTAATTAACCCAAGTATGGTGATGGTGGTCGAATTGGTGTTCTGTGGGAGGAGTTGATTGGTGGCCATTGAAAGTTTGGTGGGGGCTATGGTGTATGAAGTTTTGTGTGTGTGTGTGTGTGTGTGTGTGAGAGAGAGAGAGAGAGAGAGAGAGGAGGGGGCATTCAGAGGCTTTGATTTTAAAAAAAAAAAATTCAGTTCCTCTATGGCATTTTGTCCTCCCAAGTTCCCAACAACCACGCAAAAGAAATGCTTTTCTTGGTAGTGAATGAAACCTTTAAGTGGTTATTGGGTAGCCAGTTCATTTGATGAAGTTAACCAAGTTTCTAGGGGCCTATTTGGCATCATTTTCATTTTCAATGCTTTTTTGGCTTGTCTTTTATTTAGATTCGATGCCTTTGTTGATCACAATTCACAACTAAAAGTTGAAATTTGCGTGACATCATTTCTAAAATGGATCATTATTTAGTTAAATTTGAAATTTATTCTTCAAATATTTTTAACAAATAAGTGGACGTGTGGGATTATCAGCAATATATGGCTCCAATTGTTAGGCATCCTCAAAAGGTCCGTTTGGGGCTCCATTTATAGTTGGTTGTTGCGTTAGTGGTGTTGGACAGTATTTAATGAAAGGATTTGCTGCTCGGGAGTGTTGTGTCTCATCCTCACCATATGTATCCTCGTTATTCAAAAATGTTATTTTATTTTATTTTGGGAAGTATAACTAATAGAATAAAAAAAAACAAAAAGAAAATTGTATCTTATAAACGTGCAATTTTAATTCATCTTTTACTATGAGGAACATTATATTTTCTTGGTATAAGGCTAGTTTAATACTGGGATATTTTTGTAAACGTCTTCGCGTTTTTGTGATTTTTGCCTAATTTAGTGCTTTCTTCTATGTATTTAGTTTTCATTATTTATTTTTGTGTTAAACCTACAAAGATCATATTCTACGTTTCCATTTATGTATACCCCCAGCTTGTGAATCTAACATGGTTATTATTTTTGTTGCACAAGTCGCAGGCAGGTCCGAGCTCTGCTTGCATGAAAGTTTTACGCTCTGTTATGTAAGATAATAGCCAACACGGTACTGATAAAAGTGTCAGAACTCTGGTTGATCAAGCCAAGGCTCCTATATCAGTGAGAGCTCCCAACCCTCAACCTTAATGGTTTTTTTGAAGGAAAAAAATGACTTATTGTTTGTTTGTTTCCTATTTAGCTTCCTGGGACTTCAACTAAGCTGAAAGCTATAGTGATTACAGCAGCCTACAATTCCCTGTCTTTTGGAATGGGTTATTTTGGAAGCTCTATGGAGCGGCCTAAGGTACTATAATATGTTTCGAGTAATATTTCAAAGCCCAGCATATGAATTTTCTTCTTTAATTGATATATTTAGATCAAATTTTAAGATCACAATGAGTTCAGTCATGGTGAATCATCTCATTGAGAGTAAACTAATACATTGTGTATCAATTAGGTGTGAAGTGTTCATTAACATTTGATATATTTAATGATTTCTTGTTTTATAATTGAACAAATGTTTTATATAAGAGCATATCATAAACTGACTGGAAGAGATTTGCATTTCGTATCTAAATTGTTCATTTTGTATCAGTCATAATTGTGATGGTGACATATAACAGTTTGTAGTTTGTCCTGTTCGGTTCTTTCTTTTTTTGCGTTTTTGTGTCCATATCATGTTATATTATGTTGGTTTACATTTATCGATTTTTTCGCTGATTACACGAAACGAGCAAGCGTGCCGCAATTCAAACCTAATTATGTGTATAATTTTTTACTTAATTATGTGTTTAATTTTTTACTTATACGAAACTTATTTGTTTTATTCATCTGTTTTTATGCAGGTCTCAATTCTTAGGACTACAAAATAGCAAAATAGGATCGGCATCGACCAGTTTGCCGCACGAAATTGATGTTGGTGAAAGTAAAGGATAAAATATTGTGTGCACTAAGATTTTGATAAGAAATTTAAAATTTGGAAATAAATCAAACTGGTTTATTTATTATTTCTTTCAAGTGACTCATCATGTTTCAAATGGTTATTAAGGCAAACCTAAAACTTGAAAGATGTTCATTTTTGCTCATGAGAGAGATCAGCACAATTATTTTATGGACCATTCTTCCGCAACATGATAATGGGCTTGTTTGGTGTAGAAAGTTGAAAATGTGTGAAGCCTCTTTCATTGGGCTACGGGCCAAAACCTTAAAGCCTAGGTGAGCTTGCATGGTGGACTGATGAGTGGGCCAAAATAGGCTACGTTTATGGGCTCGTGGCCTAGCCTCCAAGCTTAGCCCAAGATTTGAGTCTTTTTTTTTAAATAATTTTTCTTCGCTTTTTTTTTTTTTTATAATTTTTTGTGGCTAGGTTGTGCTGGGTTTCAAATTCAAGGCCCAATCTCTCTTGTGCTGGCATGTCTAGGATTTGGTCTTTATTTGTGTAAAATCCCAATGAGCTTCGGCCAAGTTGGGTTTCAAGTTCAAGGCCCAATTCTAAGCTTTGTCTAACTTGGGTTGGCCTGTCCAGGATTTGGCCTTTGTATGAGTAAAATCCCAGTGAGCTTCGGCCAGGTTGGGTTTCAAATTCATGGCCTAGTCTTACTTGGGCTGGCCAGTCTAGGATTTGGGCTTTGTTTAGGTAAAAGCCCAATGAGCTTGGGCTGCATTGGGTTTCAATTTCAAGGCTCAATACTAAGCCTAGTCTCATTTTAGCCGACATACCCAGGATTTGGGCTTGGTTTAGGTAAAAGGCCCAACATGCTTGGGTCGAACTAAGTTTCAAATTCAAGGTCCAATTCCAAACCTAGTCTCATTTGGGCTGACCCGTTCAGGATTTGGGCCTTGTTTGGGTAAAAGCCCAACAAGTTTGGGCCAGATTGGGTTTCAAGGGCAAAAAACTGTATGCCATTATCTTTGATATTTCTCAAATTTTTAAAATTGAGCCTTTGAGATTCATTACAATAAGAAAATAAATATGCACAAATTTTAATCACTAGTTTTTATAGTTTGGTTTTAGTGTCATTTCGACCTTTGTAATTTTAATTAATTCAATTTTAATCTTAAATTTTTTATTGTCTCAATTTAACTTAATTAACTGCAATCATTAACTCTTTTTTTTTTAATTATGAAAATTGCACACATAAGTAGCATGAGTTATGCTTTTAGGAACAAAATTATAATTTTTCTTAACTACGTCAGTCAATCTCAATCATCTCATTAACAATTTTACTTCAAAAACACTAATTGACGTTATTAATTGAATCAAAATAATACAAAATTTAAAATTTAAATCAAAATTAAATCAATTAAAAATGTGAGAATCAAAACGATAGATAAGACAAAATACAAAACTACCAATTTAATTTACCCAACAAACATTACCACTTTCCCTATCTTGATTCCAGGAAAGATCCAAGGCTGCAACCTAAGACAAGAAAATAAAACAAACAACAAAATCAAATCAAGGCCAAAAAAACAAAACTATGGTACAAAAGAATTTCCCTATCTTGATTCCAGGGAAGATCCAAGGCTGTTGGCTCGCATGCTATCAACTTGTAACCTAAGACAAGAAAATAAGACAAACAACAAAATCAAATCAAGGCCCAAAAAAAAAAAAACTATGGTACAAAAGAATTTTTTTTTTATGATTATCAAGCAAATATTCAAAAATATAATAAAAAATAAAAAAATTTAGTCCTCGATTTGTATTGAAAAGTGTTGCTCAGACTCATGGAGTTCGCTATGAGTTTCAGTCTGATAATCTAAACCAATCATTTTGTATTTTAAATTTCTCATTATTTAGTGTTTTTAGACTACTACGCATTATTCATGTCAAAACACTTGTTCAATTATCTCTTACAAAAGAGAGAAAAAAAAATTAATTAAACTGTAAATTAAATCATTGGTCTCTGTAATTTAAGTGAAGTGTCATTTTAGTCATCGTAATTTTAATTTGAACATTTTAGTCCTTACAATTTAAATTTTGTTATAAGATGATCTTTCCGTCAAATGTTGTTAACAATTGAAACATAAAAAATTAAGTGCAAAATTAGAAGGATCAAAATAAAATTCAAAACAAATTATAGGGACCAACGACATAATAAATATATTAATTACACAGGTGATCATATAATTGGTTTTGAATTTCACTTCAGTCCATCTTTTATTTTACTCATAGTATTTTTCCATTTCAAATTCAACAATAAGTAACAAAAAAAATCACATTCCAACAAAATTGAAAATGTATAAACCAAATCCCAAAACTATATTGTTGGTTAAAGATGGGAAAACTTCTAAGCCACCCTCTACCAACTGAGAAAAACCATGATAGAGATATGAATTCATTGAAAAACATATTAACAAACGTAATTGGGTTCTTCTACTAACAATATTATATTTGGGTTCTTTTATTTTTATTTTTTAATTTATATGTTGTTTTCGCAGAGTGACAGAGGGCTAATGAAAGGAGACTCTATTTTTGACTTAACTCTGAGCACTCAATTTCTTCTTCTTCTCACAAAAATATAGCCATTTTTTAGACTGCTAAAGCTTTTTTCACTAAAAAAAAAAAGTCAACAACCTCTTTGCTTTGCTTGGCTTCTGATCTATTGGTTTTTTCTTTTCCTTCTGTAATCGGAAACAATGCCTCTAGCAGAGATCTTTCTCTCTGGCTTCGTCAAATTGCTATTTGAGAAGATGACCTCTTTTGCATCCTCGAAATTACCTGCCTTTGAAGGTATTGAGACCCAGCTGACCAATTGGACCAAGATGTTGTGCCAAATTGAAGCTGTTCTGATTAACGCAGAGGAGAAGCAAATGATAGTTCCAGCCGTGAACCTATGGCTTGACGATCTCCAGGATCTGGCATATGATTTGGATGATTTAGTGGATGAGTTCCCACCGAAGCTTTGCAACACAAGCTCAAGGCAAAGCCACGCCAAGCTAGTTCCACCAAGGTATGGAACCTTATCCCTAATTTCAAGCCAACAGATGTTATCTTTAATTTTAAAATGAAGTCCAAGATTGAGGAGATCAATACCAGATTGCACAATAGTTTTGAACAATGTTCAAAATTTAATTTGGTTAAGATTGTTGGAACCACCACACCTACTAAGACTTGGCAAAGACCAGAGTCTACATCTTTATTTGATGAACCTCGCGTTTACGGCCGAAAACACGATCAGAGTAAGATAATTAAGTTTCTCGTAAAGGGGGATGAATCAAGTGATAACAACATTGGAGTAATTCCCATTGTGGGTATGGGTGGGATTGGCAAGACCACCCTCGCTCAGATGGTGTACAAGGATGAAACTGTGAAGGAGTATTTCAATCTGAAAGCATGGGTCTGTGTGTCAAATGAGTTTGACATTATGAAAATAACAAAAACTATTTATGATTCAGTGACTTCCTAAACATGTAGTTTTAATAACTTGGATCAAGCTCAAGTTGAACTACAGAAGGCTTTGGCGAGAAGGAAGATTTTAATTATTTTAGACGATGTCTAGAACGAAGACTACAATGCTTGGATTGTTTTGAAAAAACCTTTCAATGATGGAGCCCAAGGGAGTAAAGTCGTGGTGACAACAAGTAACAGAGACATTGCAACAATGATGGCAACTATTGAACTCCATGACGTTAAGATCCTATCAGATGAGGATTGTTGGTCATTGTTTGCACAACATGCCTTTACAAATACAAGTATTGATGCAAATCCAAATTTGGTATCAATTGGTAAGAAAATTGTGGAGAAATGTAAAGGTTTGCCTCTCGCTGCTAGGACACTCGGTGGCCTTTTACGTAACAAAGTACGAGATGAGGAATGGGTAAATGTATTGCGTAGTAAAATATGGGATTTACCACATAATAAAAGTGACATCCTTCCTCCTTTGAGATTAAGCTACCATGATCTTCCTTCACATTTAAAGTAGTGCTTTGCATACTGCTCAATAATACCCAATGACTATGAATTTGAGAAAAAGGAGCTAGACCTATTGTGGATGGTAAAGGGCTTCATTATACAACAAAAAGAGAAGCAAATGGAAGATGTAGGAGCTGAGTACTTCCATGAATTGTTGTCAAGGTCTTTTTTCCAACCATCTAGTACCAGTAAAAGCTCTAAATTTGTGATGCATGACCTCATCAATGATTTGGCTCAAGTTGTTGCAAGAGATATTTGTCATAGAATAGAGGATAGATTGAAAGATCAAGACCAATACAAGAATCTAAAGAAAGCTCGACATTCATCTTATATGCAGCAATACTATGAGGGTATGAAAAAATTTGAGATCATTGATAAAGCCATGCATTTACGGACTTTCTTACCATTTGGCTTAAAATATAGATCGGGTTATAATTTGGCAAGCAATGTTCCCCTTAATCTATTCCCGAAGCTAAAACGCTTGAGGGTGCTCAGTATGAGTAGATATTTCATTACAGAACTTCCAAATTCGGTTGGAGATTTGAAACATCTGCGGTATCTTAACCTTTCCTACAGCCATATAAAAGAATTACCCGAATCACTAGGCTCTCTCTACAATCTACAAACATTGATGTTAAGAGAATGTAAAAAACTGAAAAAGTTGCCTCTAGATATGGGAAACCTAATTGACCTACGTCATCTTGATACTACAGGTGCAGATTCCATAGAAGAATTGCCAATGGGAATAGGTAAGTTGGTTAGTCTTCATACACTATCCAATTTTATTGTTACTAAAAACAATGGGCTTCGGATAAAAGAGTTGGGGAACTTAATTTATCTACAGGGGAAGCTTTGCCTATCTGGATTACAGAATGTGGTGAATCCTCTAGATACAAGGGAGGCGAATTTAAATGAGAAGAAGGGGTTATATGTGTTATCAATGGAATGGAGTGTTAACTCAGATGATTCACGAGATGGAAGAGTAGAAACAGAAGTGCTTGACAAGCTAGAACCTCACAAGAATTTAAAAGACCTCCATATCAAAGGCTACCTTGGTACAGGATTTCCAACTTGGATAGGAGATTCTCTGTTCTCCAATATGGCTAACCTAAGTTTAGATAATTGTGGAAATTGTGCATCCTTGCCACCACTCGGACAACAACCCTCCCTCAAAAAGCTTTACATTAAAGGAATGAGTGTACTAAAGCATGTCGGTTGTGAGTTCTATGGGCAAGGTGGTGTTCAACCTTTTCCATTACTAGAGACTCTAAGCTTTGAAAATATGCCAGAATGGGAGGATTGGTATACTTTTGAAGATCACAAGGAAGTTCAACCATTCACACGTGTCAAGTATCTCTCCCTAATAAAATGTCCTAAACTTCTTAAAATGTTGCCTACTGATCTACCTTGTTTGAATAATCTAAAGATTTCAGAGTGCCCGCAATTCGTAGTTGAAGGTTCCAGCATTAGCCTCCCATCACTCACCTGTATAGCTATGAATGGCGTCCCTCTAACAAGCCTTGAAACGGTCCTTGAGATGGGGAGTATGGCTGATGATGAAGTGATATCAGCAAATGCAAAGTGTAAGCATCCGAGTTTAATAACTTCCTTGAGCATTGAGATGATCAAGAAACTCGAGCTCTTGCCGAAATGGGTTACTCATGGGCTGATGGAACTCAAAGCATTGAAGATTACAAGCTGTGAAGAACTCAAGACACTGTGGAAGAATGAGGCGAGAGTGCAGCACAGTCTCCTTGCATTTCGAAGTTTGCAAATTAGAGGTTGTCCCCAGCTTCTTTCATTGTTTGAAGAAGATAAGGATGAAGAAAATGAATGGCAACATCAACAACAACAAAAAGAGGGACTCCCTTGCATAGCGAGGCTTGAGCATTTAAGAATATATAATTGTGAAAAGTTGAAGAAACTGCCACAGCTACTACATACCTTCACTTTTCTTCAGGAGTTATATGTCTATAACTGTCCAAGTCTCGTCTCTTTTCCAAAGACAGGCTTTCCGTGCACGCTGAAAACACTCAAGATACGTAATTGTGAGGCTCTGCAATCCTTATTTGGGTGGATAACGCAAATTAATGACAATAATCTTGAAGTGTTAACGTTTGAGAATTGTCCATCCCTCACATGCTTGATATCGTGCAGAGGTGGGGGGCTACCACCCACACTCAAACACCTTGAGATTGAGAGGTGTAAAAAGTTGGAGGCACTGCTAGTAGAGGAAGGGATGGAAATTAACTGTCCATCTCTTGAGTCTGTTCAGATCTGGGGTTGTTATATGCTCAAATACTTGCCAGATGCCCTTCCTAATAATAATAATCTCAAGAATCTCAGTCGATTGATCTTGTATGGGTGTAAGAATTTGGAGTACATTCCAGAAGGATGGTTCCACTCCGCAACAAATCTAACATATTTGAATATCAGGGGATGCAAAAAACTGAAGGCCCTACCACACGGATTGCAGAGCATCAACTACCTCACTTCTCTTCAAGACCTGTATTTGAATATTTCAGAATGGAACAACTTCAAGAAGATTGGTTTGCACAGTTTATCCTCTCTTAAAATCTTGTTGATTGAAGGCAAAGACGAAGAACATTCAGTGGGTTCCAGCTTTCCGATAGATGGGATGTTGCTGTCCACCTCTCTGATCGATCTTCATATCTCGGGTTTCCGAAATCTGGAGAAGCTATCTTCTAAGTTGTTTCAAAATCTCGCCTCTCTTGAATTTCTTAAAATCGGTGGTTGCCCTATGCTCAAATCTTTACCAGTGCAAAGGTTGCCTCCCTCACTTAAGAGATTGTCGATCATCGGGGGAAGTCGGAAACTAACAGAGAAGTGTCAAAAGGGGAAAGGCAAATATTGGCCCCACTTAGCTCACATTCCTTGTGTCAACGTTGATGGTTGATGATTAATGATTCTAAGTTCTAAACCATGTGGAAATTCCCATCACAATACAAGCAATCAAATTGCCAGGTATCAAAACATAAACTAATTTGATAAATATATACATTTCAAAATATTTACAGATTTTAAAAACAAAATATTTTTTCAAAAATAGAAAATCGTATGAAAAACCATAACTGTTTTTGCTTATCATTTTTCATTTTTCATTTTTTTTTTTTTTTTTTTTTGAATGAGGGATCCCTGAAGTATGCAATACATTATATTTTCAAGTTAATCGAATTTTTTTGGATGAGGAACTTATTTGCAAATTCATATAAAAATTTAAAACAAAATAAATTTGTATTTTGAATTAACAAAAAAATATTTATGAAAATAATGAAAAACATATGTTAAATTTAAATTCAGATGACCATTATGGAATGAGTAAATAATTTTTAAAATTTTGTTTGGTTTTGCAGTTTTCAAAAACAATTTTAAAATTTTTAATTCATATTTTTTTAATATATTGGCTAATTTTCTTTTTCTTTTTAAATGCATCTAATCTACATATACTTAAAAAAAAATTAAAAAATAAAAAATATTTAAAAAATTTAATAAATACAAAATAAATACAAAAATGTATTAAATATTTAGTGATTTTTTAAACCATTTTTTTCATAAATTTAATATGTTTTAGGTGTATTTAGATTGATTGGATCTAAAAAATTTAAAAAAATATTGATTAAAATACTTAAAGAGTTCACTGAAAATTATAAAATATGGATTGAAACTTAAAAACTATTTTTGAAAACGCCAAAACTGAACAGAGTTTTAAAAATTATTTCAATTTCTAAAAACTAAATGAGTTTTGGATTTTCAAATTTCTAAAAAATATTTTTAGAATATACAACCAAACAAATTTTTAGAAAATTATCTTTCAAAATTGATTATGAAAACCAAACCTTAGTTTTTTGGGTTTTCTATGCTAGTCATTAATAAATTATTTTTGTATTTGTTAAGTTGTTACCTGTCTAGTGACTAAGGAAAAGTCAGATTGAAAGTGATTAAGCTGGTGTAAATTCTTGTTAAGGGGGAATTTTTGGCCAGTCAAATGAGGGTAATGTTGAAAAAAAAAAAAAAAAAAAAAAAAAAGGAAAGAGAATGAAATGCTATGAAATTATCTAAGTAGTTTGCAAATGCTTAGAAAAATTAAATAATTTTTTTGTTGTTGGAAGAGAAAACTTAAAAGGTTACAAACAAATATACGCATATCTGGTGTTCAAATTTCTTTTTGGTGAGCTATTCTAATAAATATGGAAATTGAAAGCAATTTTAATTGTATACTTGGAGTTGTTACATTTTCTGTATGAAAAGAATTCAAAGAAGTTTTATCAATCTATAAGGGATTATTTGATACAGATATGTGCTTTCAAGGATTTGAATACAAAGAGAGGCATATTCCGATAGATTTCCTTGCCTGCTTTTATTTCCCGAAGGAACCACAACAAATGGAAGAGTTCTCATTCTTTCCAACTTGGTGCAATTGTCCCTGGATATCCTGTCCATCTAGTGATTGTTCGCTATCCCCATGTACACTTTGACCAATCTTGGTAAGAATTTTCTTTAGTTGAAACCGTTTTGTTGTTGTCTTTCATAATGTCTTTACCTAACTTGCATCATATGGCCTATCATTTTGTTTAGGGGAAATATAGCTTTGGGAAAGCTCATGTTTAGAATGTTCAAAGTTTCACATTTTCATAGAGGTATGTTGAGTGATTTTTTATACTAAAAATGTAGTGAGTTTGGTTTCCCCCACTATTTTTGTTTGTAAAATTTTTGGGTAGTATGTTGTGTGAAGTGGCAATTCATATATATAGGTTGTTATAGTGATGGCCCAATTTGCTATTTTTCTTTTGATAACTAATTCACTCTCGCAGATCATCAATGCTGATTATTCATCAACTTAAATGTATATGCATTTATATGATGTGTCCTTGACTATATTATAATTTGAATTTTGGTTACAAAATAATTTGTATGTTGTAAAAAGTTGAAGCCATTTATTAAATTGTACAGGTAGAGTATCATCCTGTTATCTTACCCCTTGAAAATCAGGAGGAAAATGCTGCCCATTTTGCTTAGAGGGTGAGTCGACATTATTTGATTAATCTTTGTTTCCTTGTTGGCTTCACTTAATATTTTAATATTAATTATATTCTTATACATCAAAGTTTTTAATGGGCACATTACATACAATTTGTTAATTATTTTTTATAATGTCAACATGTTCTATATTTCATATGCTTAATCTCCTGAGCAATTCAGAACCAGTGGATCTTTAACACACCGTAAATATTGTAATTGAATTTGTGTGATGTTATGTCTACTGCATTTGTGTGTGGAAGCCTGCCCTTTTTTTCGCAGCTGTGCACAAAGAATTAGCCAATTGATGACTCCTGGTCCTTGGATTTCAAGTAATATTATATATATACAAGGATCAAAATTTCCGGTGTGTTGTTTCAAATAGTACAAAAACAAAAACATCGCGGAAATATTTTATGAAATAAAAATTAAATAAAAATGTTTGAAAACATAAATTGAAATATATCTAAATGTATAAAAGCTAATAATTGATTATAGCCATTCAAGTAAAAGGATTAAAAAACTAATGTCACCATGAACTAAAAATTATTAAGCATTGTCAAATAACTCAATTTTATCAAACAAAAATTTCCAATGAGGTCTAAAAACTTACTTAAACAGTAGCAATAAATGAAAATTTCTAAATTTGTATAGATACAATTTACTCTTTCAGTATATCGCACTATGTTTTGGTGTGTTTCACTATGTTTTGATGTGTTTCAATGAAAACACTAGAATTTTATTATTCCACTAGTGTTTCATTTCGGCCTCTTGGGAAATGGAAACACTTTGGCCATTTCAACAGAAACAAACGAAAATTTTGTTCCTCATATATATTAAAGATAAATCCATGTCAAAAAGTTTTCATTCATGTATTGTCTACGTTTTCATGTTATTTGGTTCCAAACAAATGGCATATGGTACCTATTAAAATTGGGTGTAATTGCACATGCAACAGCCCTCGTGTCTTCTATGTGCACTATGTTAACTTATTACAATTGGAGGAATAGTTTCCTATTGTCCGTCTTTAGTTTGGGAAATTTTTCCCTTTTGTATTCTTTTAGTAACTATTGGTGTATTGCCATGATTCCTAGGGCAGAGCCATGTATAACAAAGTTTCCACTGGAAATTTGAAGATCTGAAATTATATACACTCCACATGTTTACAAAACATCTACCTAACTCAGTTACAACAAGTTGAACTAACACTTGACTTGTTTGGTTTGCAGAACAACATATCTCTAGTCTGGTCTTAGATTGAATCCTGGATTGCTGAGTCTTGCTTGGTTACACTAACTGTACAAACATTTCATTCTTATGGGGATATCACGCTGCTTGCAAAAGATTTCGAGTCCAAACAGGTCACTTTTCGTGCTCCATGTGTTTTGGCTTTTATAGTTTATCTTGCTTTTAGGTCGGCAAAAATGATCTTGTACTTCATTCAAACATTCTATGAAGTGCTAGATTTTAGCTCTTAAACTTAATTTGAAGGCCTTTTTTGCGATGGACCAAGAATATTTGATGCAGCTGCAATGATGGAATTTACATTGTCTCCTTGGGATCTCATAATGTATTAGGTGTAGGCCTTGAAGCACACCATTTAACGCTTGTAATTCCTGTCTTCCAAAATAAATAACTTCAGCTCTCTTTCACATGCATTACTAAAAATATGTTAGTGTACTCTGGTTTGCCAAGTTTGATTTCTTTCAAATTGGGTATTTTAGTATTCATTTCTCCGTTGTATGTTTCCACTTTGATGGAAGAGTAATTTTTTTTTTTTTTGGCCAAATTCTAGGGAGTATATATGTTGTTTGGCAACATTGTGTTTGTTCATAGTGTTTATTGCCTAGCCTTAGAAAATTGTCCAGGAACTTTCCCGTATGCAACTTTAGCTTCATTGGTTTCTGTACGGGAAAGAAATAAATCTTCTCGTATGATCCTTTTGATCAAGTTTGCATTCCTCCAAACAATATTACTTTGCCACCTGAAAACACAAACGTGAGCTAACCGGCGGGTGTGTGCCGGAAACCCCTCCGATGCCTAAGTCAGCAACTAGACAATAGACAATAAGCTCTGTGTATTCTAGAGTAAGAATTGGGATACCTGTCCATAGGTCTGGTCATGAGCTTTTATAGACTTTACTTTGGCACAATCCTAGTAGGATTCCAACTCTCCCTATGAGAGTCCTCCTAGGAATCACACACCCTACTCACTACCAACCAAGTGAGGAGGTTTTGCACAAACCTAGTAGGACTATACTCTCCTTAGCAGAGTCCTCCTAGGAGTCATACTCCTACTCACTACCAACCAAGTGAGATGGTTTACACAATCCCAGTAGGACTCTAACTCTCCTTAGCAGAGTCCTACTAGGAGTCTCATCACTGCAAGCCAAGTGAGATGGCTGAACTTTTTACCTCGGTTATACATTCTTGCCCGAACTGATTTATCTCGGTCCCCTGCCCTTCGGACTGTGTGATCGAAAGCTGATCTATCGGATGCCACTCTGCCGAGCTATACACAGCTCGGCCTTCGCCATTGATGCTACCTCCTTTTAATAAGCTGCTGCAACCACACTGAGCTAAGTTACCTCGGTCACACGCTTAAGTAATGATGTAGATGGCGCCCAGCCGAGTTATACCAAGACCGGCCGAGTTATACCAAGCCCGACATCCTTTCTCACCAATACCTCAGCTAACCACCAGGCCCACTTATTTCGGCTGACATCATTACCTCGGCTAACATTGCGGTCAGCCAAGTTACTTCGGCTCTGTGATAGTTTAAGCATTACTATCAGTCTTGACTTCAAGATGACGTCCTGTAGAGCTATCGTTTTAGCTCGGTCCTCTTTCTACCGATACCTCGGTTCATAGTTCGGCCCAAACCCAAAATATGAGATGTCTTCTTGGCCTAAGACTCTTTTTTTGAGTTTACATTTTTTGGCCAAATTTATAAACTGAGACCACTGATTTAGAACTCAAAAATTTACCAAATAAGTTTTTATTTGAGTTTTTTAAATTTTTGTAAATATAAACTGAAAACGTAAGTGTTACCAAACGGCACCTATATGATCTTGTATTGGGTGATTTGTTGACGTTATAAGTTGTATTTTGGTTTGTTGTTTATTGTTGTTTGTTTGGTTTATGTTTAACTCTCATATTAAAAAAATCGCAAAGTTCCTTTCAACAGGGCAAGCTGTGAGACCATGAAATATCCTCTCATATGGATTGTAAAGATCCAACGAAGAGATGAATTTTGTCCTTGTATATTTGCAAAGATGAGCATGATCGACACCACCCAACCAGGATTGTCGGCCAGAGACACTCCGATGTTAAAGTTAGTCATTTGATTGAAAAAATGAATGTATAAAAATGAAGAGTGTTTGTGTGGAGTAGAGAGAGATGAGGCATACCTCTTGTGTTTGGGGTCCTCTCCTTTTATAGGGGATAGATGATATTTGTTTAGGATATTTTACCCCTAGAGTTAGGATATTTTTCTGGCTTCCACAATAACCCCAAAACTTTCGCTTTTTTTGACACAAGAGGTGGAAGTTTTTTTGTTCTGAGTTTGCTGACTTTGGACCACATTGCCAAGCGATATTACTTGAATAAATATGAAATCCCCTAGAAAAAACATTGTGGATACATATATACATGAACAAAGCAAATGAACAAATGCACGTATGAATGCGTGTATGAATGTATATATATGTGAATGTATGATTGCTTCGAAACTTTCATTGTCTGCGATAGAAGAAATGATAGTTTTTGTTGCCTTGCCGAACTACACTGTTCAAATAGATGTTAGGTTACTACCTCAGCGATTTCTGTAACAATGGGCCACGGTATTGTAACCCCCGGGCAAGGGTGTAGGCCACAGTATTATAACCCCTGGGTAAGGGTGTATGCCGCGGTATTATAACCCCCGAGTAAGGGTGTATGCTGTGGTAATATTACCCTCGGGCGAGGGTGTAGTGTAGTGTAGTGCTAAGTGCGAAAACTGCTTCAAAAGATGGCCTTCCGTGCCGAGTGAGAGATATTTCTATGTGTCGAGTACGGCGAGCTCCAAAATATGGAGGCTTTTGTTGGTGTCGAGCGACGATCAATTGCAGACCCTGCAAGGTTTATAAAGCATGTCAATGATTGCATGTACCAACTAATACAGATATATCAGGCACAAAAAATGGAAAGCTGCAAAGCTATAATAATGACAACGCGTAAAAATATGCGAAGAACTACCGGGCGTATATAAAAGTTGTACGGTGATTTCGGCGATGAGTATTAAGCTGATTAAATTGCACAGAATTTAGAGTGGACGGTGGCCAATAGTGCCAAGAAGTAAGCCGATAACAACGTAGCCCCAGTGCTTTCGCATGGAAGTGGTTATTCGGAAGGCATTTGGAATAGACTTGAGCCCAAATTGCTGAGTGATGCGAGCTGTTATGTAGGCAGGAAGATGCCAAAATTGTTGAATACGGCATGGAGAGTTGCGAGAGTGGCACTGCATAAAGAATCAACAAATTATTGGTATGAAATGTACAAAATCAAACCATATGGATGTGTTTAGAGGCTCAAAATTGCTGGAAACAACTATTGGATCGTTGGAATCGGACTACTAATGGCGTAGTTTTACCCAAAATAGATCTGAGGGCTTTGATCAATAGGGCGTAATGCAACCACAAAGCACAAGATAATTTCTGCATAGCTTGTTGGTCGTCTTCTCCAACGAAACAATTCACTTTTTGAGTAAGCTTTGATCGGCCCGTATAGCTTTGTTTTAGCTCCGATTTCGACGCGGTTTGTTGTGTTGGACTCATCTCGATGAGTACTTCACATTGGTATGATCAAAACTAGATTTCGACAATGTTGAAAATTGCAGCTTTTTGTAAATATGGGTTGTTGCACAACTATCGGCAAGCATTGGTTACTTTTTTACTCCTCTGGTTACTGGCTCTGGACTCCTTGAGTTGACGCGAATTCTCTGGTATTGTTAGATGTGGATTTTGGTAAGCCGAGGTGTTAGTTTTTTGCCGAGATCATAGTGCCAAACAAGTTGTCCATGCTAGATAAAATGCAAAGTTGATATTAATTTGCTCTTGATAATATGTCGAATAATCTGCGAATTGCAGCAGTAATATACCGAATAATTTGTGAATTGATAATATGCGGATTTGTAGTTGCTAATATGCCGAGTAAGTTGCCGAATAAGTTGTTGAAGCTGAGTTGATAACATGCAAAATGAATAAAAATAAAACTTGCCGAATAAGCCAATAAGTCGTTGAAACTCCTTGTTGATAATATGCCGAATAAGCCAATAAGTTGCCGACTTGTTCGTTGGGCCAGTGGATGTAAGTTGGTTCATTGGTGGTTGCCGAATAGGCGTAGTTGTGATAGCCGAATTTGAGGTATGTTTTGGACAAATAGTCCAAGCCGAAGACGACGCTGAAGTCGGAGATGGCGAAATCAAGCTCGAAATTGATGGGGTTGGAACTCGGTAATTGATTGCTTGCCAATCAATTTGTGCCTGCGACGAAGGATCTGAGAGGCCGAGGAAATTGTGTACAAAGCTTGTTCATGGCCATAGATCTTCCGATGTACCCATTTGACCAATCCTTGAATTGGTCCTGCATGACTGAAGTTGCCGAATTGAAGTTGGGGCGAGTTGGCAATTCGGCTTAATGAACCACATTACAGCTTATTGAACCATAATACAATTCTTTAATTCCTGTTAATTGTCAGCATATGCACATGTATATATATTCCAAGAATCAACTTTTGTGAGATAATAATTTAATAAATAAAGTCCCAGAGTGGGTTTGGCCGGGAACCTTTTTTGTAAAGCCGAAAAGATGTTCTCACAAAGAAGTGTGAAACCCATTTTTAGAGAGAAAAAATTTAGACTCTATGGTAGATTCACTACCTTCGTCTCATGCTTAATATTTATTTCACAGAATCTATGAGCATAAAGATAGAGACCTATACATATATATATATATATATAGTGTTTGCTCTGCTCTTCATTTAATTCTCAAACGTTTTCCACAGACGGTGCCAATTGTGAGACCATGAAATCACATGGACTGTAGAGATCCAACGAAGAGATGAATTTTGTCCCTGTATATCTGCAAAAATGAGCATGATCGGCGCCACCCAACCGGGGTTGCTAGCCGGAGACACTCCGATGGTAAAATTAGTCATTTGATTGAAAGAATGAATGTATAAAAATGAACATTGTTTATGTGTTGTGTGGAGCAAAAAGAGATGAGGCATACCGCTTGTGTTTGAGGTCCTCTCCTTTTATAGGGGATAGATGATATTTGTTTAGGGTATTATACCCCTAGAGTTAGGATATTTTTCTGGCTCCCGCACAAATATATTCAATCAATTAAAAACCATTGAATGTAATAAATAATCAAAGATTAGAGAACACCCATGCCTTTAAGACAATAAATACTATAAGGGCCCGTTTGTTTTGGGGTTAAGTAGATGGGAGGGGATTAGGATGGTGGAGGTGTTATTTAGTATTGTGTTTATTTTAAGAGTTGAGAGGGAATTAGGATGATGGAGGTGCTATAGATGGAGATTGGGGAGGGGATTAAGATGGAGGTTGGGGAGATTGTATTAGAAAAATAGTGAGGGGATTATAAATTTTTTTATTTTTTTTATTTTTTATATATTGAGAATTTTTTTACAAATATTAATGTTTAATTTTTTATATTTCTTATTTGTTTTATTATTTTATATAAAAATAATTTAACAATTCCTACACTAACAACTATCATCAAAACAAACACAATTTTACTTAATCCCCTCACTAACAATCCCCTCACTATTAATCCCCTTATTATGAATCCCCTCCATTCTATCTCTGAAAACAAACGGGACCGAATATTATATAGTATACATTTCTAAAACAATAAATGCTATATAATCATTCTTCTACAACTTCTACCAAATAATCACTCCACTATATTTCTAACCAAAAAATAAATAAATAAAACAAAAGCACTATCTTCAAATCAAAAAAACAAATTTTAATTAAAAAAAAATTGGGGCCAACTTGCCCGTGCAAGCACGAGCAACCAACCTAGTACTTACTAGTGAGGAAATATCTTCACGTGTTGTTTGTTGAATTTATCGATTAAATTATTATTGCTCTTTAATTACAGGGCAAATATAAGGATGGTGATAGGATTAAATTTGTATTATTTTTAGCTTTTTATTTATATTATGGGTGAAACATCAAAAAAAATCTTAAAATATGATCTTTTAAACTGTTTAATTTTTTTTTTAATGAATCCAAAGGTCTTATTAAAATAAAAATTACATAAAAAGATAGTCAGTTACATATTTAAATTTAAATTTTTAGAGACAAAAGTGGATTTTTCAAATTGTAAAATTACATATTTGGACAATTTGCACTATAAAAATTTTAGATTTTCTCTCATTCTAGAACAAATTTTACATTACGAACAAAAACTTAACACTTTAATGTAACGCTTTAATGTAGCACACTAAAAAATTTCTTAGTGTACTTTTCCTTAATGTAACAACGTAATATTCAGAAAAAACTCTTTGGTGTACTTTTTCTAAATGTAACACTCCAATATAACAAAAAAAAAAAAATCTTTAGTGTACTATTTCTAAATATAACGCTCTAATGTAACATATCCCAATGTAACACACAAAAATAATAAAAAAAAATTCTTAATATATTTTTTTCAAACGTAACACTCATGATTTAAAATTATACACTCCTTGGACATGTCTAGGTTTTATTTACCATAGGGCCTCTCTAGAGAACCTAAGCTGGTCAATGGATCCTAACATTACTTCTACGAGAAATAATCCACAGAATACCGCAGCTGATAACATACAACGGAAAGTAAAAGAACTATAATTGAATTGTACATTCATGAAAACTGATCAAAGATCTTGAAATTTTCGTAAATAGCCCACAAATTAAGAAAGAATTTTAAAAGAAATGGAAATAAGCATTAAAGATACATTCTTTGTTAAATATTTTTTGCATTACAAGTTGTTGAATCTATAGAAAGTCTTTTGTTGTTTCCTAGAAAAATGGTTCCAATGTATAGCCCGCAGATTATGTAGCATACAAAGATTTCATATTCAACCGATGTGAGATATAACGATCTCCCCCACTCAAATATGTAAAATCCTCATTACGCCCTATGTTACTTTGCACTACAACAAATTACACATTTGACGATTAAAATTGGTGACCAAAACAATTTTAGACCGATGTGAGATATAATGATCTCCCCCACTCAAATATGCAAAATCCTCCTTACGCCCTATGTTACTTTGCACTACAACAAATTGCACATTTGGCGACTAAAATTGGCGACAAAAACAATTTTAGTTGCCAAAAATAGTACTTTGGGCGACTAAAAGTTGATTTAGTCGGCGTTAATTGCATGTTTTAGCTACTATATTATTTTGGTCGACGTATAATTCTTATTGGTGACCAAAAATAGTTTTAGTCGGTGTTTGTTGGCATTTTACGCTATTAATTCTTCATTTAGTCGCTGTATAATGTCATTTGCCGACAAAACAAATTTAGTCGCAAAAAAATGGACACATTTAGATGAATTTTTAACGACAAAAAATAATTTAATCGTTGTATATTAAACATTGTTGACGAAAGTAAACATTAGTAGCCAAAATGTTACGTTTGGCGACCAATGTTTAGTCGTTGTTAATGAGTATTTGCGACAAATAATCATTTAGTCGCTAAAGCTTTGAAAAAAATTTAGAGGGAAGGCCATTAATATTCGCGCCCAGTATCCCATTTACACAAAAACACATTTCGGTTCTGTTATGTCTCACACACCAACATAGAGAGCAGCCAATACCAAACCTCACTGCCGCTCACCACTGCCGATCATATTGTTTTGGAATAAGTGATAATATGTCACGACCCAAATCCACCCCTATGGGTTAAGGACATAACCGGCCAGTAATCCTGAGATTACATACGGCCTCAAACCAAATCAAAGCTAACTCATCAGAGTAAAGGGGCCAAACGGAAGCAAAATTTAAAACTTTATCCATAGAGCTATGCTTACATGGCACATCAAATAAACCAAACATATAAACATTAATAACTCACAACGGGAAAATAGTACCATAAAATTCTGTACAAACAGGATCATATGAGTCTAAGTCAACCCATCAAAACCATATACAGGTGTACACAAAGTTCTCGCCAACATGACAAAAATAAACAAGACAACAAAAAAACGAAGACGGGTCTCATGCGTCAGACATAAAGGCTGACTCTCCAAAAACTTGGGTTGTTCCACATAGGCTTCACTGAGGCTGGGTCTGGACCTCTCTTGGCTCACCTACAAACACATGAATAAGCGTGAGCGATAGCCCAGTGAATAATATCAAATAAGAAGATACAAATGATATGTAGAACAACATACTCCGAATGGCCTTGGGCCCAATTCACATTTATATTTAACATTTATATACAGAATTTAAGTCAGGTAACTGTAGTTTCAAACATACTGGCCTTTGGCCCATTTATCTTCCATTCCTGTCGAAATGGCCCCTGGCCCACTCATTTATGTCAAAACGGCCTCTGGCCCATCCATTCATGTCAAAACGGCCTTTGGCCCATCCATTCATGTCCAAAACGGCCTTTAGCCCATCTATTCATGTCAAAACGGCCTTTGGCTCATCTTTTCATGTCAAAACGGCCTTTGGCCCATCCATTCATGTCAAAACGGCCTTTGGCCCATCCTTTCTTATCAGACATTTGTCCACAATTCAAACTAGCAAATCATAAGGCATAAGGCTTATAAGAAAATAAGCAATTGGACAAATGACAAGCTTCCAAATATCGATATTACTCACAGTGATCGGTTGGTTGGTTTGTCCTGGAGCTCGACCCTACACAGTCCATGAACACAAAAGGGTTACCAACAATTCAATCCGTTCTTAAATTCACATTTTCCTCTTTAGGCTTTATTCTTATCTCTTTAACTCAATTACAATGCTCAATGCATGCCTAAGAGTACTTGGAAGTGAAAGAGAACAGACAATGAAACACAAAATGTCTTTTCAAAATTTCAGAAAACAGGGTCCCCGCTCGAGCGTGGACTTCCCCGCTCGAGCGGACCCTTGAGGCCTGCAAAAGTACTGGTTATGTCATTTTTACGCTCGAGCGAAAGTCCATCCTACATAGCTCCCCGCTCGAGCGTAGACTTCCCCACTCGAGCGGACATCATGGTCTGCAGAAAATACTGGGAGCATGAAATTCACACTCGAGCGGTGGTTTCCCCGCTCGAGCGGACATCAAATTTCTGGGTTTTCCAGAATGTGTTCTTGAGCTCAAAACGACCTCCAAAGGTCCCAAACTCATAATCTCAGCTCAAACTTCACATATTCATGTACTAACATGGTACAAACACTAAATTACAACATAAAGGAGCTCAATTTCACAAAATAATCACATGCATGGCTCAAATTACACCAAACTCATTTTCATCATAACACATTCATGTATTCAAAGCTCCTATCCTCATAAATTATACATGCATGTGATGTATTACTCTCATTCTCAACTTAGATGATACAAATGGTGATCATAACATGAGCTTTAACCAAAACTCTACATGAATCATGTATTTCAAGCTCAAACATACAAATTCAAAGCAATTTCTTACATGCATGCACATATTAGCTCTTAATTCAACAAAACCAATTCAATTACACTTCAATCCTTACTCTTGATCATTAATCCACTTTGAATACATAAAATTACACATTAAACTCACGGATTCACTTACCTAGAGGCTCAATTCTTCCAATTTATAGCAAATTCTTGAGTAATCTTCCAAAATCTCCAAGCGTCAAGACCAAAACCTCAATCTCCTACACTCTCTCTCTCTAAGCCGACCCTCTCTTCTTTCTTTGAGTTTATGATCAGCCAAAATTCAACAAATGAGGAGAATTGAGGGTGTAGTGCCCTTATACAACAATTTCCACTAATTCCATTATAATAATATTAAAGTAATTGGGCACAAATTCCTTAATTAAATCAGTTTAATCTTATCCGAATCAATTTTCAATTAAATTTCACCGTGGGCTCTAAAAATTATGCCAATCACAATGGCGCAATCAATTCCGGGTTCTGTGGCCGATAAGGCCTTCAATTTAATTTCGAAAGCAGATAATCAAACAGATATTCCTACGATAAACAGATAGAAATTCAAAACCACATATTTTCACATAATTGCACACAAAATCATATTAAACACATAAGCATACTCATTTTAAGGACCAATTAACATATTACGAAACAGGGATATCACAGTCTTCTTCCCTTTAGGAAGTTTGGCCCTCCAAACTTAATTTACCTTCGTCGGGAAACAAGTATGGGTAGCGTATTCGCATTTCCTCCTCTTTTTCCCATATAGCATCCATCCCATAGTGTTCTTTCCATTCCACTTTCACCAATGGGATGGACTTGCTTCTCAATTGTTTCACTTGCCGATCAACAATTCGTTCCGGCCATTCAGCGTATTCCATATTTTCATCTATAGCTACCCGGTGATAATCAATCACATGAAACGGGTCTCGGAGGTAACACCTCAACATCAACACGTGAAGCACATTATGGATTTGTTCAAATCCCGGTGGCAAAGCAACTCTATAGGCCACCGAGCCAAGCCTTTCTAGAATCTAAAACGGCCCAATATAACGGGGCAACAACTTGCCATTCTTTCCAAACCTGACTTGGCCTTTCATCGGAGAAACATGGATGAACACATGGTCACCAACCTCATACTCAAGAGGTCTTCTCCGAATATCTGCACAATTCTTTTGTCGGTCCTGAGCTGTTTGAGCCTTTGTCGAATAGTCTTGATTTTCTCGGAAGTGTCTTGCACAATTTCAGGCCCAAGTAAAGCCCTATCCCCGACTTCTGTCCAGCAATTTGGTGATCTACACCTTCTGCCATACAAAGCCTCATATGGTGCCATACCGATGCTGGAGTGGAAGCTATTATTATAAGCAAATTCTGCAAGTGGCAAGTAGTCTTCCCAACTCCCCTGGAAATCCAAAGCACACATCCAAAGCATATCTTCCAGAGTCTGTATTGTTTGTTCTGATTACCCATCTGTCTGTGGGTGGAATGCAGTACTGAACCTTAGTTCTGTCCCCATAGCTTCCTGCAAACTCTTCCACAATCTAGATACAAATTTCGGATCTCTATCCAACACAATAGACACTGGAACTCCGTGTGAATGAACAATCTCATCAACATAAATAGTAGCCAATCTATAAGCATTAAACGTAGTTCTAACTGGCAGAAAATGTGCACATTTAGTCAGTCTATCAACTACAATCCAAATAGAATCCATACCTCGAGAAGTCCGAGGTAGGCCAATAACGAAATCCATAGTCACATGTTCCTACTTCCATTCAGGAATAGGGAGAGATTGAAGTAGACCGCCTGGTTTCTGATGTTCAGCCTTAACTTGCTGACACTGAAGGCACCTGGACACATATTCTGCAATCTTTTTCTTCATTTTAGGCCACCAATAGGTTTGTTTCAAATTCCGATACATTTTATTGTTACCCGAATGCATAGCAAATACGAATCTGTGGGCTTCATCTAAAATCCTCTTCTTTAGTTCCAGAATGTCAGGGACACACATTCGGTTTCGAAATCTCAACACTTTATTTACAATACTGAACTCTGCTTTCGGACTTGTCTCGAATTCATCAATTACTTTCTTGAGGAATTCATCCTCTTTCTGTTTCTGCTTAATTTCATCAATGATTGCCGGCTCAGCTGTAATAGCGACTATCAATCTGCCTTGTTCACATATTACCACTTCAATTTCAGATTTCTCAAAATCTTGCAAGATCTCTCTCCGTTCAGTAAGCAAACAAGCCATACTCCCCGTTGATTTTCTGCTCAAGGCATCAGCAACTGTGTTAGCTTTCCCGGGGTGATACTGAATCTCTAGATCATAATCCTTTATCAGTTCGAGTCATCTCCTCCGTCGCATATTTAACTCCTTCTGCGTAAAGAAATATTTTAGACTTTTGTGATCCGTGTAGACTCCATACTTTGCCCCATACAGATAATTCCACCAGATTTTCAAAGCAAAAACGACTGCGGCCAATTCTAAGTCATGTGTTGGGCAGTTTTTCTCGTGCAGTCTTAACTGTCGGGAGGCATAAGCAATAACCTTTCCGTTCTGCATTAGCACACAACCCAAACCTTTATAAGATGCATCACTGAAAATTACAAAATTTTCCGTACCTGACGGTAGTGTCAACACTGGTGCAGTGGTCAATCTCATTTTCAATTCATGAAAGGCAGCTTCTCTTTCATCATTCCATTCAAATAATTGCCCCTTGCGAGTCAGCTGGGTAAGAGGTACAGCTATCTTGGAAAAGTTTTTCACAAACCTCCTGTAGTACCCGGCTAGGTCCATGAAACTGCGGACCTCTGTTACATTTGTCGGTATAGGCCAATTCACAATCGCCTCTATTTTCTGCGGGTCTACTGAAATTCCTTCCTTATTGATCACATGCCCTAAGAAAACAACTTCATCTAACCAAAACTTACATTTCTTTAGTTTAGCAAATAATTTCCTTTCCCGAAGTATTTGTAAGACTGTTCTCAAATGATGTTCATGTTCAAGTCTATCTTTAGAATATATCAAAATATCATCAATAAAAACCACAACGAATTCGTCAAGGTAAGTTTTAAACATTCGGTTCATTAAGTCCATAAATGCTGCCGGAGCATTAGTCACTCCAAATGGCATAACAAGAAACTCAAAATGTCCATACCTCGTTCTGAATGCGGTTTTCTCAACATCCGCTGCCTTAACTTTCAGCTGATTATACCCGGATCTCAAATCGATCTTAGAAAACACCTGTGATCCCTGCAACTGGTCAAATAAGACATCAATACGGGGTAGGGGATATTTGTTCTTTATTGTTACCTTGTTCAATTCCCGATAATCGATGCACAGGCGTAGAGTTCTATCTTTCTTTTTCACAAACAGTACCGGTGCACCCCAAGGTGAAGTGCTAGGTCGGATAAACCCCTTGTCAAGCAGGTCTTGCAACTGTTCTTTCAGTTCTTTCATTTTAGCAGTAGCCATTCTATAGGGAGTTTTAGAAATGGGCTGGGTGCCTGGCACAGTCTTAATAGTGAACTCTATCTCCCTGTCTACCAATTCCCCTGGTAATTCATTTGGAAACACATCTGGAAATTCTCTAACAATAGGGATATCATTCAATTCAACATTCACAGATTGTTCAGACAACACATAACACAAATAACCCTGGCACCCCTTCCTGATCAGTTTACATGCTTTCATTGTAGATATCAAATAAGATGGAGGCACTACCCCATTACCCACAAACACAATCTCTTTATGTTCTAGTGGTTTAAATACAACTCATTTTGTCACACAATCGATAGCGGCACAATACTTGGTCAACCAATCCATGCCCAAAATTACATCAAAATGCCTAAAGTTCAAGGGCAGCAAATCTACATATAGGATAGCATCCTCAATACGCATATCACAAAACCGGTATATAGATTCACACAATACAGGTTTCCCAGATGGAGCTGACACACATAGCAGATATGGCAGTAATTCTAAAGGTCTATTCAGTCTAGATGCAAATGCATATGTCACAAAAGAGTGTGTGGATCTGGAATCAATTAATACAAAAGCATCCTGATTACATATAGAAATAGTACCTGAGACAACTGTGTTGGCATTCCATGTATTGCCCGGAACAAGCGCAAAAACTCTCCCCTGTCTTACGGTATCCCCGGTGGTAGCGGATCTCAAAGTATTTCCCAGTTTTGGGATTGATGCAGTGGAACTAGCAGCTATTTTTCCCCCATTCTGATTACAATCTCGGGCCATATGCCTTTGTTTCCCACATTTGAAATAGGCTCCTGACACACGGTACCAAACTCCATGGTGCTTTTTGCTACAAATATTACACATGGGAGCTGTGTCTCGAGAAGAATTTGAAGTATTTGAGGAGCCCGTATTTTGTTTTTTTCAAAAATTTCTTCTTCGAAAAGAAGCCTTGCCTTTTGTTACTTTTTCAGTCAGTTATTGACTTGGTCTGTCTAGCTATGTTAGCCTCTGATATGATAGCCCTGTCTAGCACCCCAATGTAGGTCTCCAGCTTCAAGACGTTCACCCTCTCTAAAATGTCACTTCGAAGCCCACCTTCAAAACGCCTCACTTTCTTGTAATCGGTATCAATCACATGAGGTGCCAACCTGGCCAATTCAATGAATTTGGCCTCATACTCGACTACAGTCATACTGTCTTACCTTAATTCCATGAACTCTGCTACTTTCCTATCCCGAACACGCTGTGGAAAGTACTTGTCGTTGAAAATTTTCAAAAATTTCGCCCAATCAACATCCTTGTGGTTTTCTTGCATTAACATCCACCATCTTCTTGCCTCGTCTTCTAGCATAAAAGTGGCTAGAAGCACTTTCTGGGTCTCCGAGCAAGGGAATACTTCGAACAATTTTTCAATACCAAGGACCCATGCTTTAGCTTTCAAAGGATCCAATCCCCCGTGGAACTGTGGTGGTTTCATTTTCTTGAACTCTTTGGTGAGAGTTATGATTTAGTCATCATTCTGATTATCTGGCATAGGAGCTGCCGGAGGCGGAGGTGGAGGATGTGGCTGCTGCCACTGTTGTTGTCATTCCTGTTGTTGCCTCAATGTCTCTGCCATTTCCTGAATCAGTCTTTCCATTCTATCCAGTCTGGCAGTAGAAGATTCCTCTATCTCATCACATCTTGTTCTCACCATCTGATTAAACTTGCATTATACTTTATACAAAAGATTTACAAGTATGCATATATTAAAGAGCATACATATTCAGATAATTTGCAATGCAAGCAAATCATAACTTATAACACATAGTTGGTCATATCAAAACATTTAAGCATATACTTGATGCTTTCAAATTCAGGCTTATCACATGAATACATCCTAGATCTTTTCTAGACGCTTATTGCTCTTTCAGACAAGTGTGTGAGTTATTAACTCGTGCTCTGATACCACTCTGTCATGACCCGAACCCGCCCCTATGGGTTAAGGACATAACCGGCCAGTAATCCTGAGATTACCTACGGCCTCAAACCAAATCAAAACTAACTCATCAGAGTAAAGGGGCCAAACGGAAGCAAAATTTAAAACTTTGTCCATAGAGTTGTGCTTACATGGCACATCAAATAAACCAAACTTATAAACATTAATAGCTCACAACGGGAAAACAGTACCATAAAGTTCTATACAGACAGGATCATATGAGTCTAAGTCAACCCATCAAAACCATATACAGGTGTACACAAAGTCCTCGCCAACATGTCAAAAATAAACAAGACAACAAAAGAGCGAAGACGGGTCTCATGCATGAGACGTAAGGGCTGACTCTCCAAAAACTTGGGTTGTTCCACACATGTTTCACTGAGGCTGAGTCTAGACCTCTCTTGGCTCACCTACAAACACATAAATGAGCGTGAGCGATAGCCCAGTGAATAATATCAAATAAGAAGATACAAATGATATGTAGAACAACATACTCCGAACGGCCTTGGGCCTAATTCACATTTATATTTAACATTTATATACACAATTTAAGTCAGGTGACTGTAGTTTCAAACATACTGGCCTTTGGCCCATTTATCTTTCATTCCTATCGAAGCGACCTCTGGACCCACTAATTTATGTCAAAATGGCCTCGGGCCCATCCATTCATGTCAAAACGGCCTTTGGCCCATCCATTCATGTCCAAAATGGCCTTTTGCCCATCCATTTATGTCAAAACGGCCTTTGGCTCATCCTTTCATGTCAAAATGACCTTTGGCCCATCCATTCATGTCAAAACAGCCTTTGGCCCATCCATTCATGTCAAAACGGCCTTTGGCCCATCCATTCTTATCAGACATTTGTCCACAATTCAAACTAGCAAATCATAAGGCATAAGGCTTATAAGAAAATAAGCAATTGGACAAATGACAAGCTTCCAAATATCGATATTACTCACAGTGATCGGTTAGTTGGTTTGCCCTGGAGCTCGACCCTACACAGTCCATGAACACTAAAGGGTTATCAACAATTCAATCCGTTCTTAAATTCACATTTTCCTCTTTAGGCTTTATTCTTATCTCTTTAACTCAATTACAGTACTCAATGCATGCCTAAGAGTACTTGGAAGTGAAAGAGAACAGACAATGAAACACAAAATGTCTTTTCAAAATTTCAAAAAACAGGGTCCCCGCTCGAGCGTGGACTTCCCCGCTCGAGCGGACCCTTGAGGCCTGCAAAAGTACTGGTTATGTCATTTTTACGCTCGAGCATGGAACTTGGACGCTCGAGCGGAAGTCCATCCTACATAGCTCCCCGCTCAAGTGCAGACTTCCCCGCTCGAGCGGACATCATGGTCTGTAGAAAATACTGGGAGCATGAAATTCACACTCGAGCGGACATCAAATTTTTGGGTTTTCCAGAATGTGTTCTTGAGCTCAAAACGACCTCCAAAGGTCCCAAACTCATAATCTCAGCTCAAACTTCACATATTCATGTACTAACATGGTACAAACACTAAATTAAAACATAAAGGAGCTCAATTTCACAAAATAATCACATGCATGGCTCAAATTACACCAAACTCATTTTCATCATAACACATTAATGTATTCAAAGCTTCTATCCTCATAAATTGTACATGCATGTGATGTATTACTCACATTCTCAACTTAGATGATACAAATGGTGATCATAACATGAGCTTTAACCAAAACTCTACATGAATTATGTACTTCAAGCTCAAACATGCAAATTCAAAGCAGTTTCTTACATGCATGCACATATTAGCTCTCAATTCAACAAAACCAATTCAATTACACTTCAATCCTTACTCTTGATCATTAATCCACTTTGAATACACAAAATTACACATTAAACTCATGGATTCACTTACCTAGAGGCTCAATTTTTCCAATCTATAGCAAATTCTCTAGTAATCTTCCAAAATCTCCAAGCGTCAAGACCAAAACCTCAATCTCCTACACTCTCTCTCTCTAAGCCGACCCGCTCTTCTTTCTTTGAGTTTATGATCAGCCAAAATGCAACAAAGGAGGAGAATTGAGGGTGTAGTGCCCTTATACAGCAATTTCCACTAATTTCATTATAATAATATTAAAGTAATTGGGCACAAATTCCTTAATTAAATCTGTTTAATCTTATCCGAATCAATTTTCAATTAAATTTCACCGTAAGCTCTAAAAAATATGCCAATCACAATAGCACAATCAATTCCGAGTTCTGTGGCCGATAAGGCCTTCAATTTAATTTCGAAAGCAGATAATCAAACAGATATTCCTGCGGTAAACAGATAGAAATTCAAAACCACATATTTTCATATAATTGCACACAAAATCATATTAAACATATAAGCATACTCATTTTAAGGACCAATTAACATATTACGGAACAGGGATATCACATAATATATACATATTGTTTTGTTTGAATACCTATTATAGGTTGCGGTGGATACATACAGGTTGTGAAAAAATTTATTAAAATGAAAACATAAAATGATGTTTTTGGCGACAAAACAATTGGTAGCCAAAAATGGAGTTAAATATTTTTTGTGACTAAAAAATTAGTAGCGAAAAAATAATTAAATCTTTTGACGACTAAATATTTAGTAGCCAAAAAGAATTGAAAAGAGTTTAAGCGACTAATTATTTAGCAGTTAAAAAGAAAAACACTTTTGGCGACTAAAAATTTAGTCGCCAAAAACATAATAATTATATCATAGGCGACAAAACCTTTGGTAGCTAAAAAAAATTAGACTTTCGCCAACTAACCTGTGTAGTAGCTAAATAAGAAATCAGACTTTCCACGACTAAATATTTAGTAGCTAAAACAGCACTATTGGCGACTAAAAATTTGGTCGTCGTAGATACTTGAAGTTTTGGCGACAAAAAATTTAGTACCTAAAGATGTGATTTAAATTAAAGGGTAAATTACATTGACACCCCCTGAGATTTGTTTATTACAGTTTCCCTCTCACCTTTTGAAAATTACATCCCCCTCCCTAAGGTTTAAGTTTCATTACAGATTGCTCTCTCCAGGAATTTAATTTTTTTTAAATACCAATTTTGTCCTCACTGGGTAAATTACATTGACACCACTCACATTTTAGAAATTATAGTCCTCTCCCTAAGGTTTAAAGTAACATTACCAATTGCTCCTTCGGTTAGTATTAGTTGAAAAAAAATTAATTGAAAAAGAAATTAATTGAAAAAAAAAATTGTTAGTTAAATTTTTAAATTTCAATTTAAAAACCATCGTAAGATAAAAATTACACTGACACCCCTTAAGGTTTTATGTTTATTACACTCGAAAGATAAAAATTATATAAAAATGATAATTATTTTTTATTTCTTAACCAAATTAATTTTTAATTTTTGAAAATCAAATCATACATAGCCTAAGAAACTTTTGATAAGTCATTTCTTACGTTGGTAACTTATTTAATTATTTGTTAATTTTACGACATTTTTTACCATCTTAGACCTATTTAGTACCCATTTCGTTTTTAGTTTTCAATTTATATTTACAAAAAAATTTAAAAAATGTCATAAAAACTTGTTTGACAATTTTTTTTTGTTTATGAATGGTTGTCTAAGCTTGTGAAATTGAGAAAAAAACGTAAATTCAAAAAATGAGTTTACGTTAGTTTTTAAACAGAAATTTAAAAATTTGACTAAATTTTTTTTTTCAACTAATACTAACCGAGATAGCAATTGGTAATGTTACTTTAAACCTTGGGGAGTGGATTGTAATTTCTAAAATGTGAGGGGTGTCGATGTAATTTACCCAATGAGGGCAAAATTGGTATTTAAAAAAGTTAAATTGTCGGAGGGAGTAATCTGTAATGAAACTTTAAACCTCAGGGAGAAGGATGTAATTTCTAAAAGGTGAGGGAGAGAACTGTAATAAACATAAATCCCATGAGGTATCAATGTAATTTATCCTAAATTAAATTGGTATCTTTGGGTGACTAATAGATTAGTCGCCAATTTGCCTCATCAGCAAGTAAAGTTATTTTGTCGCGAATACCTTTTACCTTTGCCTACTAAAATGTTAGTTGCCATTTTGTAGAACTTTTGGCGACTAAATTTTTTTAGTCACCAATACCTTACCCGACAATCTTTGCGCGACAAATCCAGCGACCAAAATATTTAGTCGGAAAAATATTTTGACAATTAAAAACCTTACTTTTGATGACTAAAAATTTAATCTCCAAAAATATAATTTTTTGAAATGTTAAAGTACAATTTCTTGAAGCCTATGTTTGGGAAGTGGGTTGGCTTTTTAGCTATTTTAGCCTGGGCTATTTTAGCCTGGTTTGGGAAGAACTTTTTGGGTTTTTTGGCTTTTTTTGTGAGAGAAGATTGTAATAATTATGAGTTTGATTTGATGTTTTATTTTTTGTGTCTAAAATAGTCTATTTTATTTTTTGTGACTAATTTAACCAAAAAAACTTAACTTTTTTCTTCCCAAACGAAACCATAATGTTACTTAAAACTCCCGAAGCAATGTGGATTCCAAGATTCCCAAAAAAAAATCACAAGATAGCACAACTCGCAAGGTGGCAATTCCCCCTTCCTCACCTGTGGGGCCCACATTTTCAATTGAGTTTGGCGATATCATTTGTCAAATCCCAAACAGTGTACTGGCCCAACAATTTGAATGAACTGGGTCTACTAACATGACCGAAAGCTTAAGCCCAAGTTGGAAAGAAAATTAGGTTGATCCAAGTTCCAACTGGTGGAGTAGTCCATATTTTGCGGGCTATTACATACCTTTTACTTCAGGATGGCTGACTGGTCTGATCTTAGCTATATAAATTCTTTTGAGCTCAGTGTATCTTGGCATGTTGTTTTACCACTACTATACCAAACCGAACCGGTAGTAGATTTCGGATTTCCTTATGAAGAAAAATACTTTGGGTGGGTTGACCCAAGAAGTGCTGAATGCGGTGAAGCTTATGGTCGGACTGGGCTAGAGTTTTGTTGGCTTGGTGGTTGTACCCCGTAATGTAGTTACCGTTTAATGTAGGCATTTTGATGTGGAATATGCATGCCCTTAGTTTGGACATTTTATTTTTATTTTTGTAATCTTACGTTTTAACATTTATGTCTATTTACTTTCTTTTATAGTTTAGTTTCTTATTTTATTAGGGATTAAGTTTCCAAATAAATTAGGATTTAGTTTCCTATTTTCAATTTGGGTTTATAGCCTATAATATTAGGTTTTGGCATTGTATTATTCAGCTTTGGATTAATATTATTGAGATTAAGGTTGTGGCCATTTGAGCTTAGGGTTGTGTGGCCCTTATGTTTTTCTTCCCCTTCTCACTTCTCTTCCGTACAGTGTTCTACATCACACTTTCTTTTCAGTTTGAAGTTTAAGAGATTGATTATTTCATTATTGTGAAATGCCTTAAAAAAAATAAAATAAAATAAAATAATTCAAGAATAAAATAAAAAGTCATATAGTAATAAAATAATTATATTTACTACAATATCTTTACATAAATACACACGACACACGTGGATAGAGATAAAAGTGAATTTCTTTTCTCATCATGAATGAGACCTGACATGGTGGTCCCAAATCTTAGGTCTAGTTTGGGAAGACTAAATAAGTGTATTTTTTGATTTTTTATGAAATATGGATTGGGTTTGGGTTGGGTTTGAAGTGATGTGTTAGAGAGATGATGTGACTTAAATAAGATAATGTGACTTAAATAGGATAGTGACTTTTTGACTTTTTATCATTTTTGCCTCGTGCCAAACTTGGCCTTAATATTGTTGGGATATGTAAGATTTTTTTTCTTTGCCTGTCTGTAGTGTAAAGTTGTGTGGGTCATGCCTAGACATTAATGCTCTTTCCAGTTAAAGATTCCTCTTTTTTCTATCTAATCTTTGCTTTTTTGGTTTTGTGAGATGCTTGCCCCACATGGGTTAACAAGGCTTCAATTGTAAGGGTTAAGATAGTCCCTTTGTCAGGAAGCCATTATGATATCGCTAACTGCACTTCAGCCTCCATGGAGCTTTCCCTGCCCTTTTCGGTTAGTAAATTCTTATAACTTCCTTTTCTTCTTGGACTCTTTGAGATCAACAGCATCTATAGCAATCTTAGCTGTCCGTTTTGATTCACTCTTTACTTGGTCTTTACTTGCGGCATCTAAAACATTGTTCATAATTTTTGTGACACTCACCATCAACTTTTTTGGCACAGTCTGTTTCTTCCGAAGTTATAATATAAACTCTTCTCTGTTCCTTTCGAAAAAGTTTTTTGTTGTATTGGAGGGGAAGGTGTGGATCTCACACACTCAAAATGAGTCTAAACCACGCATTGAGCATAAACTTTTTACATGTTTGGTGAAGTGATTAGATTATGAATTTAAGTTGCATAGTGTTTGTTTAAATAAGTTATAAAGTGCCTTTTTGTTGTGTCATGTTCATTTTTACCTTTTTAGGTTTGGGTGTGAAAGAGAAATAAGGGGGTGGGTTGTTTCTATAAGTGCATGATTGTAAAATTTAACAAAGATGGATGATTGATATTTAAGTAAATTTCTAATTAAAAACAGCTTCCTGCGTAAGCGGAATGCCAAGAAGCACCCTTTATCTGGCTTCTTAAAATTAGGTTATTTGGCCGCAAGTAAGTTAAAATAAAAAATTATTTTACCATAAGCTACAACAAACATGTCATGTTATTTCAGCTTAATTAACTGAAGTTGCAGCATTTAAGCTTCACCAAACCAAACACCCCCATTGACTCTTCTATGAACTTTTTTGTGCACATGGCATTGGTGCAGTCCTTTCTACTTCTGATCATAACAGAGGCCATATATATCACCATATTCTCTCTCTCTCTCTCTCTCTCTCTCTCTCTCAGCACAATCTAATTAATTACCTCATCTACTTCCCACAAGGGGGACCATGGCTAAGGCTGACTATAGGACTCGTAATTTATGTTCCATTTTAGAGTAGTTGCTACCAAACTCAACCATTCAAATTGGTGTATGTTGAATGAAACTCCCTGGAACATATAAATGTACGTATGTTCATAGGTCTATGAAACCTGTGGCCGATTTTGCCGCCTCTCCAGCATTTAAATCAATCTGTCCTCGATGTTTCCTGGTTTCATCACCTTCCTACTGACATCTCATTGATATCACTGCTAAAATCCGTTCTTTTTTTTTTTTTTCCCTTTAATAATCATTTGTGTTTGTGATAATTCATTTGGTTTGAGGATTTTTTTAAAGGAAAATGCTAGTAGGTAACATCTTTGTTTAGACATGGATTAGGCTTTGTATCGGGATAAAAAAAGGGTTTCAAGAGACTTGAGTCACTATTGACATACGAGAAGGGTTACATGTATGCAATTTCAACTAGGGGTGGACATTGGTCAGCTGGCCTGCCCAGCTTAGCCTACCCAACCCAATCCAATCCAACCCATCCCTGTTTTTAAGGGCTCGGTAATATAATTTTAGCCCAAAGGGCTGGGCGGGTTGATATTTTTAGCTCGATTAATGAATGGGCTGGGTTTGAGAATTGTACTTTTGACCCGTCCTAGCTCACTACATATTTAATTTAACAAATTAATTAATTTATATAATATATTGAAAAAATGTATATACTCCTTTAATTGTATAATTTTTTAATTTGATTTTTATTTCATGTTAATAATTTATTTGTTGATGATGTAAGAAACTTAGTATCATCAGAAATAATGATTAATGGTGATTTTAACTCTAACTCTTCAGAAGACGATAATGAAACAATAAAGGAAGAAGTTTGAAATTTAAATCATGGATTTTTTTAATGTTTTTTGATGTACTACTAACAATTTGATTTTAACAACTTTGAACTTAAAGAATTATGGGTGTGTTTGATTCAAAAAACTTTATAATGTTTTAATAAATATGGTATTGAACTTTAACTATTAGTTGCTCAATATGCCTTTGTTTATTTATGAAAAAATAGTAGATATTATAATGTTTATTTTTTTTAATAGTTTATGTATATGGCTTGATGGACGGGTTTGAAAATTATAATTTATATTGGGGTTGGACTTGGGATGATTATATAGACTTGATGTTTGGGTTGAGCGGACTTGGACAGATACAAAATTTCTTTATTAGATAATGTCAACTTGACCCGAATCTGGTTTGATCCGATAACCCATTAAAAAATTATTTAAATTTATATATACACATTCTATTAAAAAGTGGATGAAGTATATAGAAGTGTATTGAGAGAAGACACATGCCAAAGTTGATGTTTATTGGGGTGGAAGGTCTAGGTGCCCTTATTTACCTGAAATTTTGGTTGAGTGATTGTGAATTTATGTAGTGTGAAATTTATGTGGGTTGAAGAGTCCCATGTGAGTTATGATGATCAATAATGAAACACTTGAATGGAAGTGGCCCCCAAGATACCGGTAAGAGATTGGGCCTTGGTGGATGGGTCATCACTCTGTGCAAGCCCAACAATCAACACGTGGCATGAAGGGTGCCACTTATTTGGGTTGACAAGGTTTTTAAAGTAAAATATATGGGGGTCCAAATTTTTCGTAATGCACGTTATTCTTGGTCTCAATTAATTATTGTTGATCAATTAAACTCCACTCAGTGGAGACTTACTTTTTTAAAAGTAAAAAAAGATAAAAACCTGTGGCTCTACTTCAATTGAGTTAGCCGATAATGGTCATGGACCACTTAAATATATTCTTGTGCTATATGGCCATAACATTATTAGTGTGTTTTGTTTTAACTTTTTTGATAATTGAGTTTTTTATTTTTAGTATTTTTTTTTATTTTTAATGAATATTTTTAAAATTTTAATTTTTTTTTTTACTTTTTTAGATGTATTTTACTTAGATATATCTAAAAAATAAAATATTTGTGAAAAAATATTTTAAAAAATTGATAAATACACAAAAATATATTAAATTTATGAAATTCACTTTAAAATTACACAAAAATTCACTAAAATTTTAAAAATATTCACTATACAATTTTTTGTATAGTGAATTTTGAAAAAATTATACTTTTTTATATAGTGAATATTTTAATTGTATAATTTTAATTAACTTTAACAAAAAAGTTAATTGTATAATTTTAATTAACTTTAAAATTAATTAATTTTAATTATATAAAAAAGTACAATTAAAAGTATAATTTTAATTGTATATAAAATTATACAATTTTTTGTAAATTCACTATATAAAATTGTAAATTCACTATACAAAATTTTAACTGTGAAATATTCACTATATAAAATTGTAAATTCACTAAAATATATTGAATTTTAAAAATATTCACTATTCAACTCATAAATTCACTAAAAATATAGTGAAATATTCACTATATAAAAATTTTAAATTCAATTATGAAAAATATATTGAACTTATTGAAATTTAAAAATACACAAAAATATGAAAAATATATTGAATTTTTGTTTTTTTTTTGTATTTTTGATATTTAGTGATTTTTTTAAAGATTTTTTTTGTAAAAATTATACTTTTTAAGTGTATTTATGTTAGGTATGTATAAAAATTTTAAAAAAAAATGTTTGAAATATTAAAAAAATACGAAAAATAAAAAAATAAAATTTTCTAAAAAATATTTTCAAAAAATTGAAAACAAACATGGTGATTGTTATACAATACGTGCAAGACCACAGTGACAAATTACAAAACTATAGGTTATCACAGCCAAAAGCAAAGGGTTAAAAAACGTAAGACCTCAGACTCTACTTCAATTGAGTTAGCCGATAATGGCCATGGACTACTTAAACATCTTCTTGTGCTATAATGGTCCATAGCATTATTGTTTTGTAATTAGGGCCGTAAATGAATCGAATTGTTCATGAACAAATTCGGCTCTGCTCGTTAAAGGCTCGGCTCGGCTCGATTCGTTTAGTAAATGAGTCGAGTTTGAGCTTAAACTCAAATATTAAGCTCGTCAATTCGACTCGTTTATCTTTATTTAAATTATATAATAAATACATTATTTATATATTAAATAATAGATAAATATATATAAATAATATTAAAAAAAATTAACGAGCCGAGCCGAGTTGAGCCTAACTCGAGCCGAGTTCCTTATCGACTTGACCTCTAGCTCGATAAGTAAACGAGTTGAACTCAAGTTTAGCAAAATTCGACTTGGCTCGATTCGATTTGTTTGTAACCCTATGTGCAATACGTGCAAGACCTTTGGTATAATGACAAATTATGAAACTATAGATATCACAGTCAAACTTAGCAAAGGGTTTGAGTCCTGAGATCTCGTTCCTTCTCTCCTATTTGCATAAAAGTTTCTCATGGAAAGATACAAGTGCGCCCTTAATCACATTTGCCGTGAAAAAAACTAATGTGCTGACAAACTAGTCAACATGAGTGTGAATCACCAAGACCTTTTGATAGTTTTTGAAGACCCTCCTAGCCAAAGTGTAGGTTTGCTTGTTGCAGAGATGGTTAACATTTTCTGTGAGAGGATTAGTATCCTCATGAACTTTTGTTTTCTGTTTATTTCATCTTAATCCCAAAAAAAAAAAAAATGTAAATAGAAGTCGTTTTAAATATTATGACACAATTTTTAAAATGGAAATCAATAAACTGTAACAACATATGTTGGTAAATATTTTCATTGATAGAAAAACATTTACTTTGGCACTCAAATACACTCTTTTTGTTGTGAAAGAAAACAACTAAAAATATTTACCCAAAAAAGAAAAAGAAAAAGTGAAGATTTATAAATAATCAATAATATGCTACCTTGATCAAATTTGGGCACCGATGAAAAAGGGCAACATCAGATTTGTAGATGGTGTGCAGATTCATAGATAAATAAAAATAAAATATATATTTTGGTGTAAACGAAACATCTAACAAATTAATGATGAAAAATAATTTAAATATTATATTAATCAAAATCTCAAGACAATCCAAACTTATAGAGTTATATATATATATATATATATTTTCAAATATCAACAGAGATTTACATGTTAAAAATGTAATTTTAATTTTAAAATCGTCTTTTTAAAATGTGATTTTAAAAACAGATTAATTTTTCAAATAGTTTAAAAAGTGGGTCAATTCTTTTAATAATTTTTTTTTTTTAGAATATTAAAAAAAAAAAACTCAATCTACCCTATATTTAATTACTGTAACATTATTTTAAAAAGAAGAGAGGATGGTTGGGAAGATATGAGATAGTGTTGGAAAGAGAGACTATGAGAATCACAGGCTAGGATTACAAAGACTTTTCACAGGACTCCCACCCACCTACATATATCTCCTGTTGTTTATTTACTTTTGAAAGTATTTAATAGAAACTAGTTTGGTAAAATTAATTATCAAAAATATATTTTTAAAATTTTTAAAATTATTTATTTAAAAAAAATAAAATTATATAAAAATAATGAATATATTTGTTTTTTTTAACAAGTTAATTTTTAATTATTATTATTATTTTATTTTTTTTTGTAAAATCAAACCAAACCAAACATAGACCCACTATTTTTCCAATCAATGAGAACATGAAAATTCCATGGTTTCCTGGTCCAACATTCGTGTTTCTTTGTTATTAGTAAATAATGCGTGTGTCTCATCAAGTTTTGACTTGACCATACAAAAACATCCTTAGCCTAGCTTAGCTTCGCTTAGGTATATTTAGCTCCAACTCTATTAAGAAAAGAGTCCTACTTTTCTCCAATGTATATGTCTGAACGGAACTGCTGCGTGGTTTGAAATTGGTCTGAATTTAAAATGGCGACGTTTTAATTTTAATTTTTTTTATTCTTTCTCATTTTTTTTTTAAGATGAAGAAGGAGAAGAAGAAGAGAGAAGAAGGATCAACAGCCATTCATCTTCATCATCAACAACAGGAGGGAGTAGCTTCATCAACATCATCACCATTCATCTTTAGATCCAGAGAAAAAAAAAAAAAAAAAAATCAACATCTTCATCAACACATCATCATCATCAACCAACATATTTTTTTTCCCCTTCATTTTCAGATCTAGGTCCGTCAGAGAAAGAAAAAAAAAAAGAAAAAGAGTAGAGAAAAAGAGTCTGAAAGTGGCGATTACCGCCATCACCCGTCTTCTTCTCTTCCTCCTCCTTCTCTCCATATTTTCTTCCTCTTCTCTTCTCTCTTTCTCTCTCCCCTCTCTCTCTCTCACCTCTGTTTTTATTGAAAAGCAAGAAAAGAAAAAGAAAAAGAAAAAAGAAACCTAAAACGACGTTGTTTTGGGTTTTGAGCCAATTCGAGCCCAATATATTTGAGCTACAACTCATTTTTCATGTCCGAATTGAAAAGTCCAGTATGAGTATCAAATGGTGTCCAATCATTATTTTTTGAATAAATTAAATATTTATTCATTTTAATATCTATCTAAATTATTTATAATTTTATTCATTTTAAAAAATGTATCCAACTTTTAGAATAACTTTTACTTATAACTTATTGAATAAAAATAATTGAATTAAATTTAAAAAATAATTACTTGGATGATGGTGGAAGAGTTATTTTAGTATTTGCATTCTGATTATTATATTTTAACAATAAATTACACAAAAAAAAATTCCATTGTCTAGTGCTTGGACTATACATTTTCAGTTCATATATGAATTTGGGGTCATCCTATGATGCACATCTTCAAAAGTTATGACATTTGTGGGGTTGCATATTACAAATGTCATAATTGGATAATTTTTAGTCATAATTGTAAATAAAAAAAAATTAACCAAACGTTACATGAGGTATAATTAATGAATTTCTAAATCATAATTCAAATAATATTATAACTAATATCACAATAAATCATAATTAATATTATATTATATTATATTAATTAAATATTACAAAAGGTGTAATGAGGACATAAGAGCATCTCCAATGCATTCATTACGTGCACTGTTAAAGTTAATTAGTTACAGGTAGGTAAGAAACAAATGAGTAATATGCTCCCATGAATTTGCTAAGGTGTTTGTTAGTTACCGACTTTGCCAAGGTTGTTGCCAACTGCAAGGAGTGCAGTAGCAAATGAAAAAGCAGGAAAAGGAGAGAAAAGGAAGGGGGGAGAGAGAGAGAGAGAGCCACTCGAGTGTTGTGTGTTTGCTCTGTTATTTGTGTGTATTTTTAATTTTATTTTCATAAATATAAAATATAAATATATATTTATATATTTCAGTGGATCTTACTGTTAATATATATATTTTTTTCACTAAATTTGAATAAAACTCCATTTAATATTGAGAGGGAGATTAATGATATAGAGTTGAGCCAGACAGATTTGAACCGGAAAAAGTTATGCCGGACAGATTTGGGACAGGCAGAGTTGTGCCGGACAGGCGCTGGGCCAAGCTGTATGGCCCGGCCGTGAAGAAAGCTGCTCGGTTAAGGCAGCGCGTGGATTGAACAAAGCTGCAAGGATCCGTGGTAATGACGCCGGGGTACCTGTTTGCTCGGCAGGTTGGTTGACCGCGGACAAGCGTGGGTTGTCCCAAGCTCGGCTATGCCGAGATGCCGCCGAGTCCGGTCCCCATCTGAGCGTAGCTGTTGGAATACTTGGGCAAGAAGCGCAGCATGGCAGATGATGGCCGAGATGGTACTGACCGGCTGCCGAGCTCCCAGGAGAATGGGAGGGCAGTTGGGTTAGGTGGTGCCTAGCAAGATTTGTGCTGACGATGGGATAGCAGCGCCACGTGTCGAGAGACGAATGGGAGTAGATTTGGGGCGCAGAAGGTATATAAGCGAATCTGCGCCCCCCATGCGCGACAGATGAACATTTGGTGAGACATACACTAAACACTCAACACTCTCCCTTCTCTCAATCTATCCCCTGTGTGTGTGTTCTAACTTGATCGTCGAAGGGGTTTTCCGGCCACACACCGCCGGGTAGCTCATCGTTATTTGCTCGCAGGTGATCGAACAGTAACGGAGCTCGGAAGAAAGGAGTACGGGCTTGCCGGAATATTTGCGCCCCGTACAATTGGCGCCGTCTGTGGGAACCTTGACAGACAAAACCTTGTCTTCCAAGCTCGTCTAATCGCCGTCCATGGCGAACAACGATGAGTTTCCGTTGTCTGCCATAGACGGAGCCACCCCAGAGTTCACCCGAAGGAGGGAAGGACCTCCCGCCATCCATCCAATGGCGGACTTGGAGACACCCACCGGAGGACAGTCAGGAGACGCGCAGGATAAGCGCGGAAGAAGTTATGGTCATTCACGAAGTCCGGACGGTCATCGGCGGCGGAGAGAATCACATGCCCGACGTCTGGAACACAAGTTGAGGGACCAAGACGCTGTCATCCGGCGAATGGCGGCAGAAATGGAGGAGCTCAGGCGGCATGTCAAAGGGAAGGGTGTAGCTAGATTGGGTGACCACAGTGAGAGCACCCCATTCCGCCGTTCAGGCAGTCAGAGTCAGCGACACACTCCATCCATTTCTATTACCAGAAGTTACCAGGTTGGTGATTCTGACATGCATGCAGAGAAGTCTAGCACGCAAGACAGCACCTACCGGCCCTCACGTCCGGTGACGACGTCGAGGTACTCTTACTCCGCTCATTCAGAGGATTTGCGGGCGGTCTTAAAGGAGCGGGCTCGCCGGCGCGAGGCTGAGAGGATACCGGCGTTCCAGTAACTATCCTACGGGGTTCACGCCAGCGAGGAGGTCGGAATGCCTCCACCCCGCCAAGCAGAGCCGCTCCTAGTGGATTCAGATTTGGCCAGGTTGAGTGCCACCCCTTTCTCCTTGGAAATAGAAACTACACCGCTTCCGGCAGGCTTCCACCAGCCAAAGTTCACGCTTTACGATGGAAAAACCGATCCTTACATGCATGTGAGCCACTTCCGACAGGTTATGGCCGGACATAGGCGAAATGACGGACTTATGTACCTGATCTTCCCATCAAGTTTAGGCGAGCTGGGCTTGAAGTGGTTCGAGAGGTTGCCGGAAGGGAGCATACAACGGTGGCATCAGTTGGCCGAAGCCTTTGTGACGCGCTTCAAAACCAACACAAAAACACCAAAGGAAGTCGATCATTTACTGAGTGTCAAGATGGAACCGAGCGACACATTGAAAGCATACAACTCTAGGTATTGGGAGACCTTCAACGAGATCTTAGATTGCCCGGTCAACCTTACAATCACTCAATACAAGCGTGGTCTCCCGGTCGGATACAGACTGCGGGACTCGCTTACCATGCACCAACCGACGTCCATGGGCCAGCTCATGCAGCGCATCAATGAGCACATCCGAGTCGAGGATGATGCGTCAGCATCTACCGTGAAGGCAACTCCGGTAGCAATAGACAAGAAGGCAGCAGGCAAAGTGCACGCAGTTGGGCATGAGTCCAGCCACTTAAGTGACCGCGTAGAGGAATCGGACCGTGGCTCGAATCGCAAAAACCGGGGTAGAGGACGTCGGAATGACTGGGATGACTACCCCCGAGATGACGTAGCGGATGCAAACAGAAGGTTGAAGACAAGGACTGGCATAACCACGATCTTCAAGATTCCGATCTATCGCATACTTAGTGAAATCCGAGACGAAGAGTATGTCCGATTTCCTGCTAAGTTGGGCGATGGACAAAAGGGCTACAATCCTCGGTATCGTTGCATGTTTCATCGGGAGCGAGGCCACCGGACTGAGGATTGTTTGCCATTGAGGCAACATCTGGAAGAGCTAGTCGCGGCCGGGCACCTGGATCTTTACATTGATGGGGGCGTTAAGGCAAATCAAGTTCCGGTTGATCCGCGGGGACCGGATGACCGAGATGCGCCTCCTCAAGGGGTTGTGAATGTCATCCACGACATCGTGGAACCGGCGCGTGTTTTCGAGCTCCGTGGTATGATCAAGAAGGCAGAGCACATGAGGAAAATTTTGTCAATTCAGCCTGCGCTCAAGAGGGGGAAGACGGAAACGAAAAATGTGATCAGTTTCTCCTCAAGGGACTTAGAGCGCATTCAGGCACCGCACAATGACGCCTTGGTAGTTACACTCCGCGCCAAAGACTTTGAAGTGAAACGGATCTTGATCGATCAGGAAAGCTCGGTCGAGATCATGTACTACGACGCTTTCCAACAGCTCAAGCTCCGAGATACGGATTTGGCCCCGGCGACATCGCCGTTGGTTGGTTTCAACTCACAACCAGAGTGGCCTTTGGGAAAGATTATCCTGCCGGTCAAAGTAGGATCCGTGGTCAAACAGGTGGAGTTCTGGGTATTACAGGTGCCATCTACTTACAATTTAATCCTTGGAAGGGGGTGGCTTCACGCTATGCAAGCCGTGGCATCGACTTTCCACCAAGTAATGAGATTCCCCTCGGCTATGGGGGCAATCGAGGAGATTTGGGGCGATCAGGTCGTGTCAAAGCAGTGCTTCGTGGCGGTCAACGGGAGCCGGGCAGCCAAAGGATTTGTCCAAATGATTGAGGGACCGAAGGACCAGGGTTTCTTGAATGATGTGGGCACCAAGGCCGAAAACAAAGCTGTCGAGGAATTGGTGGAGGTGCGAATTGATACAGAGCAGCCGGACAAGTTCTTCTTGCTCGGCTCAAGCCTTACGGCCATAGAACAGACCGAGATGGTTGAGTTTTTGATGGCCAACATCGAAGTTTTTGCATGGTCGCCTTACGACATGCCCGGCCTCGATCCTAGTTTTATTTGCCATCATCTCAATGTCTTCCCTGGTGCCAAGCCAGTCATTCAGCGAACAAGGAGATCGGCGCTGCATCACGCCGAGGTAGTTGCGGAAGAAGTCAAGAATTTGCTAGAGGCACGAGCAATTCAAGAAGTACACTATCCTCGATGGATCTCAAATACAGTGGTGGTACCGAAGAAAAATGGGAAGTGACGGGTTTGTGTTGATTACAAGACCGTCAACCGAGCTTGTCCGAAAGATAGCTTTCCCTTGCCTAGAATTGACCAGCTTGTGGATTTGACGGCTAGACATAACAGGCTAAGTTTCTTGGATGCCTACCGCGGCTATCATCAGATTGCCATGCATGGCCCCGACCGAGAAATTACCTCTTTTACTACACCAAGGGGACTCTTTTGCTACCGAGTCATGCCTTTTGGTTTGAAGAACGCCGGGGCAACCTTTCAGAGGATGGTGACCAAGATGTTTGCTCCTTTGCGGGGCCGGACAATGGAAGCCTACATTGATGATATGGTGGTTAAAAGCCGGCATCAGGTAGATCATTTGTCCGACTTGGCCGAGATGTTCGCCATTCTCAAAAAGCACAAGCTACGCCTGAACGCGTCTAAGTGTGCCTTCGGCGTGGGATTTGGAAAATTCTTGGGGTTCCTAGTCACGAACCGAGGTATCGAAGCAGACCCTACACAAATCCAAGCCATGCAAGAATTAAAACAGCCAAGCTCGGCAAAAGACGTGCAGCATCTGGCCGGAATGGCTGCCGCGCTTAATCGATTTATAAGCCGGTCATCACATCGCTGCCGCCCTTTCTTTCAGTCCTTAAAATCAAAGTTCTCCTGGGATGAAGAACGTGACCGAACCTTGGCCGAGCTCAAGGAGTATCTGTCTTCAGCGCCACTGTTGGTCACACTGGTGCCTGGAGAAGAGCTTTATCTTTATTTGGCCGTATCACAGCATGCAGTCAGTGCGGTGCTTGTCCGGGCTGAAGGAATCAAGCACCTCCCCATCTTCTATGTCAGCAAAACTTTGCTACCGGCAGAGTCGAGATACTTGTCGTTGGAGAAGCTTGCTTCGGCATTAATGATGGCTTCAAGAATGTTGGCGCACTATTTCCATGCACATACCGTCATCGTCTTGACCGAATTCCCCCTCAAAGCTTTATTCGAGCGGGCAGACTTCTCCGGTCGGATTCTTAAGTGGGCGGTCGAGTTGGGACAGTTTGATGTGAAGTTCCAGCCGCGCACTGCCATCAAAGCCCAGACTTTGGCCGACTTCGTCGCCGAATTCTCACCTGGAACTCATCCGGTATGCCCGGTCGATATTATCGCGGCAGATGATGAGGTGCACGCAAGGGCAGCCGAGATACAACCAGTTGGTGGAGGTAGCGACGCGGAGTTTGCGCGCACCACTGAAGCACCCTCAGTTTGTGCAGTTTTACCACCTGGTAATGCGTTGACGGAGTTGAATATCACCGACCAACCAGCTCTGTCTGATCCCGCATCACCAAGGGGGAAAGAAATGGAACTACACAGCTCAGAACCTGCGGCCGGCATAATACCGCAACCTGGTGATTCGCCTACGGACTTGAGCATTGCAAATCAACTTACTGAGTCCGGTGCCGAATCATCAAGGGTGACTGAATTGGAACTGATCAACACAGAACTTGAAACCGCACAGCCGAGCAGTCGTGATCCCATCAACCTTTAAGCCTCTCAGGACCCCTCAGAATGCTGGAAGCTCTTTGTAGGGGAGATGTGGAAACTTTTTGTTGATGGAGCCTCGAACCGTCACGGCGCCGGGCTAGGTATAGTTTTGATATCCCCAGACGGGTTGACAACTGAACACTCTATCACCCTTGGCTTTCTAGCATCCAACAATGAAGCTGAGTACGAGACGCTTTTGGCCGGTCTCAAAGGCGTGCTTCAGATGCAAGCCTCCGAGCTAATGGTGTACAGTGATTCCCAGCTTGTGGTTAACCAAGTTGCTGGGATTTATGAAGCAAAGGATGACAGAATGGCAAAGTACCAAGCTTTGGTCAGGGAACGCATCAAGCAATTTCAGGCAATCAGAGTTCAACAGATTGGCCGAGAAGAGAACAACCGAGCTGATGAGTTGGCCGGCCTCGCCTCAATGGTTGATTGCGCATCTCCTAACCCCCTGTTAATTGAATATCTTCCATGGCCGAGTATTGAAGAAACCGGGCAGACGGAAGTACTCTACGCCGGGCTAAGTCCTTCCTGGATGGACCCTATCGTCGTTTTTCTCAGAGAACGGACTCTTCTAACCAACAAGAAGGAAGCACACAAAGTGCGTGTAAAGTCAGAGTGGTTTTGGCTCTCTCCTTCAGGCGTTTTGTATAAAAAGTCTTTCACCGGTCCATACCTGAGGTGTGTGCACCCGAGTAGCGTGGAAACCTTCTTGTATGAAATTCACAAAGGCATCTGTGCAGTCATATAGGGGGCAGGTCCTTGGCCTACCGCGCTATTTCGCAAGGCTATTGGTGGCCGTGCATGCAAGCCGACGCCCAGAAATATGTTCTCAAGTGCGAGAAGTGCCTGAAGTTTGCGCACCAGATTCACCAGCCGGCCAGAGAACTTCTTCCCCTAACCAGCCCTTGGCCTTTTGCAATGTGGGGATTAGACATAGTGGGGCCGCTCCCGACAGCTCCAGGCAACCGGAAGTTCTTCATCGCGGCAACCGACTACTTCACCAAGTGGGTTGAAGCCGAGCCTTTGGCAACAATCAAGGAGAAAGACGTGAAACGGTTTGTCTGGCAGAATGTGGTAACACGGTTCGGCATCCCTAAAATTTTGATCTCTGACAACGGCACCCAGTTTGACGGTCGCCTATTTAGTGGGTTTTGTGAAGATTTGAAGATTGAATTCTACAACTCCACCCCGGCTTACCCACAATCCAACAGTCAAGCCGAGGCGTCGAACAAGACCATTCTTGACGGGCTGAAGAAACGGCTGGAGAAGGCGAAGGGGAAGTGGGCTGAGGAACTCCCCAGCGTCCTCTGGGCATACCGTACAACCCCTCGAAGGTCAACCGGGGAAACTCCGTTTGCTTTGGCTTATGGCATGGAGGCGGTCATTCCATTGGAAGTTGGCATGCCCACTCTCAGAAGTGAAAGTTTTGAGCCCGAGCTGAATGCCGAGGCCATTGCTCTGGAGTTGGATCTAGTAGAAGAACGAAGGGAAAAGGATCTTATCCATGTGGCCGTCTACCAGCAAGAGCTCTCCAGGAAGTATAACATGATGGTGCATCCCAGACCGTTCAAGGTGGGTGATTGGGTCTTAAGGAAAGTTATGGATAACACCCTGGTGCCAGGTGAAGGCAAACTAGGGACAAATTGGGAAGGACCCTACAAGATAACCGGTCTGGCGGGCAAGGGGGCATACCACTTGGAGGATCTCGATGGTAGAGGTATACCCCGGCCATGGAATGCGGCCAACCTCAAACTGTACTATTTTTAGCTTTTGTTTTCTTTTTTGTGCAAAGGAATTTTTTTGCCTTACACTTCAGAATGTAATTCTTTTTGTCAATATATAGAAGTGTCTTCTTTAACTAAGCATTTTGACTGATTGCTTTGATTACTTGAAATTCTCAACCGAGATGAATTACTTCGGTTGAAGGAGTTGGTGGTTTGTCCAACTCAGAGATCCCAACCGAGATGAATTACTCCGGTTGAAGGAGTTGGTGGTTTGTCTAACTCAGAGATCCCAACTGAGATGAATTACTTCGGTTGAAGGAGTTGGTGGTTTGTCCAACTCAGAGATCCCAACCGAGATGAATTACTCCGGTTGAAGGAGTTGGTGGCTTGTTCAAATTCTCAGAATTAAAACCGAGATGTTAACTCCGGTCCAGCCAGTTGATGATTTGTACTCCATACTTTAAACCGAGATGTTTTGCTGAAAATAATTCGAGAAAACCGTGCAAACACTTGCTGAAATTAAAGCTTTTCATTGATAGAAAGTCAATACAAAAGGAGGGGCAGAGAGCCCGGTTACATTCCCAAAGCAATAAAAAAGAAAACTAAACTAAAGGGGAGAGGTCTGGGAATTCCTCCTCAACTTCCAGGTTGACCGTTGCTATCTGGTCCTGGACACCGGTCAAAGTCTGGCCGGTCTGCCCTTGCTGGTTTGGTCATCTCCCTTAGCGTCTGCCTCGACTTCTTCGAGTCCTTCCTCGGCCTCAGCCTGCAGCGCGCTGAAGACGTCATTAGCGTATGGAATGAGGTAGGTCGGTAAGAAGACAGCCGGTGGAGAGGCAAATACGTCGGTGTCAGGACCTTGACCGAGCTGTTGACAGGCAGCCTTCCATCCAGCTTTGAAGTATATGTCTTGGGTGGCGAAGACTTGTTTTTTATAGCTGTCTTCCGCTTCTTTGAAGCCGGCATTGTTGGCGTCTTCACAATCCTTCTCCCTGAACTTCTTGAGCGCGTCCAGCTTGGCCTGGAGCTCGTCCCTCTTTTTCTCGGCTTCGCCGAGTTGGACGAGCAACCGATTGTTGTCGGTGTTAGCGATTTCAAGCGAGGACTTTGCTCGGCCAAGCTCGGTTTGGAGGCCTTGGACTTGACTGGCAGTATTGGCTGCCTTTTGCCAAAGTCGGTGGATGTGCTCCATAACCAGGTGCTGCTTTTGGATGGCCTACAAGGGAAAAACTGGACCAAATTAGAAACCGTGCAAACACTTAATGAAAATTTTAGCAAAGGATTGAGACTTACCCTGGCCATGGACTTGACTGAAGACTTCACAAGCCGAGTGTCAGGAACGTGGTCGCTGCCAACCACGTCGCTCGGCAAGAGAAGGGCTTTGGAGAGATCAAAGGCAAGAAGATGTTCTTTGTCTCCCTTGATGGAAGCTGTCGCCGGGATCTCCTTTTCCCGGTGCTTGAGCTGTGGTCTCCATGCCGGCGTTTGGTCAGCTGTCACGGTTGGTTGCTCGGTGGATAGTTCGGTAATCAGCTTGGCAGACGGGTCCGCGCGAGCTCTTTTACCAGCCCGGTGTGTTGCTTGGCTTGACTCCCTGGCAGCTTGAGAAGCAAGGGCGACCACGGCTCCCCTTGACTAACCAGCGGCTGAAGAGCGGGTGATGACGCTCGGTATCTCGGCAGACGTTGCGGTGAGCAGGTTTTTGATTCGGTTTCGTTTGGCCATCTCTTGTTCTTCTATCAATCGGATTAGTGGAACGTCTGGCAAAGTTGGATCTGGAGGAGGTGATGGAACACGGAGGAAGTCTGTAACTTTACTCCGGCGAGAAGCGGAGTATCTGTAGGTGAGAGTGTAGCCGAGCAGCTCGTTGCAATCTTGGTGGCGATGGCAGAGCATGGTCCGTATTGCCTCTACGTTTGGAAATTGGTAGTTAGCTTGCAAGGCTTGGATTGCTGCAAAAGAAACAGGAAAACCGGTTAATTACAGAATAAAGAGGTAAGCTGACCGAGCAAGTTTGAGCGGCTTACATGAGGAACCGAAGTTCTTGCTTATAAACCAGCCCGGTACCTCGGCTGTTTCGTAATTGCCCGACACCCAGAAAAAATCGTCGTCGTGTAAATCTTTATCCGGGGTGCCAGTTACAATTTTCTCCTTGCCCGGTCTGATTTTCAAGTAATAGGCTAGGCCGTCACCGGTGTGACCCATCGTGTATTGCCTCAATATCTCGGCTAGACCTAAGTTGGTGCCTAGCCGATTGTTCAGTTCATGGACGCCGTTGATAATTTGATAAGTGTTGGTGGACACTTGTGTGGGTGCCAGCCCGGTACGGCGGAGGAACTCGGTGATAAGTGGGTTGAGTGGGAAGCGGAGGCCTCCTTCGATGATCGACAGCACGGTGAAGGGACATTGTTCTGTTCTGCCCCAAGGCGTGGTCTCTTCTTCTGCGAGCTCTAGGTGGACATCGGCCGGAATGCCGTACTCCTTCCTGAACGCAGCTAGGGCAGCCAGAGTATCAACGAGGAAGCAGAATTTCCCCATTGACGACTGGCTAAATTAGCTCGGCTTTGGTTTGGCACTGTCAGGTGATTTGTGGCTGCTTGGTCTTTGGGAGCCTCAGGATTGGATAGTGGTCCCCTTAGACTCTGCAGGAAAAGGAGGGCAAGTGTAAGAGGGAGCGCGGTTGCGCAAAGCGAGCTTGACTTTAGCTCGGTCGTCCAGAATGCCAAACCACCTCGGTCGTAGAGGCTGACAAGGAGCTCGGCCACCCAAGTAGGCCAGATTTTAGCCCGGTTGAGCGACTAAGACCTTTGTTATCCCGGTTCTTGCTATGGTTATATCTAACAGGTTATTTGCTCGGTTGATTTGGTTTTTTTGGATCAAACGAAGACCTGGAGCCTGGTCCGCCCCAGTTCTTCGAAGTTCATCAGCGAAAACGAAGAACACCATGAACAGTGGGAGGTTTGGGACGATTTCTATGGCCTACGTCCTAAGAACTATGTTATATTACCCTAATGTGTGAAATATTTAAGATAATAGCAACAATAGAGGAGTTGAAGGACTTACCAGTGAAGGGCAGAGACTAATCCTTCGAGCACGAAGAATGGCAGACGAGGCTTGGGGAAAGGTGCTTGTGCTCTTAAGCGTCGGATTGCAGAGAGGCAGTAGGAGCGAAATGAGGAAGAGGGGGCTTGTATGTATAGACGAAGAAACCGCCAAGAATTCAAATTCTGGCAGATGGCTGGGTTAACTGCTCGAGGTCCAATGGAAGCCTGTCACGTGTCCCCATTTATGACGACGTCAAAACTGAAAGGACAGGTTGAAGAGTCGAGGAGACAACCGGGCAAGTTTTGAAAAAGAGAACGTCAACCGAGGAGTAGGAGCGAGCAAATTTCGCGGACAGGAGTCAACTAGCCCGGTCGCCGTTTCATATCTTGAGGACCGAGGAAGTGTTATCCCAGTCAGAATATGTAATCCCAGTCACGCTCTTGCGGACAGAATTAAGGGGCAATTGAGAGAGAGATTAATGATATAGAGTTGAGCCGGACAGATTTGGACCGGAAAGAGTTATGCCGGACAGATTTGGGACGGACAGAGTTGTGCCGGACAGGCGCTGGGCCAAGCTGTATGGCCCGGCCGTGAAGAAAGCTGCTCGGTTAAGGCAGCGCATGAATTGAACAAAGCTGCGAGGATCCGTGGTAATGACGCCGGGGTACCTGTTTGCTCTGCAAGTTGGTTGACCGCGGACAAGCGTGGGTTGTCCCAAGCTCGGCTATGCCGAGATGCCGCCGAGTCCGGTCCCCATCTGAGCGTAGCTGTTGGAATACTTGGGCAAGAAGCGCAGCATGGCAGACGATGGCCGAGATGGTACTGACCGGCTACCGAGCTCCTAGGAGAATGGGAGGGCAGTTGGGTTAGGTGGTGCCCAGCAAGATTTGTGCTGACAGATGGGATAGCAGCGCCACGTGTCGAGAGACGAATGAGAGTAGATTTGGGGCGCAGAAGGTATATAAGCGAATCTGCGCCCCCCATGCGCGACAGATGAACATTTGGTGAGACATACACTAAACACTCAACACTCTCCCTTCTCTCGATCTATCCCCTGTGTGTGTGTGTGTTCTAACTTGATCGTCGGAGGGGTTTTCCGGCCACACACCGCCGGGTAGCTCATCGTTATTTGCTCGCAGGTGATCGGACAGTAACGGAGCTCGGAAGAAAGGAGTACGGGCTTGCCGGAATATTTGCGCCCCCCGTACAAATATCAAGTGCTCAAATAGAGAATTTTGCATTTTTATCAAAATATCGGTTGACTAGGCAAATGTCCAACTAGTCGACCGTTCAGTGTATTTTTTTCATAAATTTTTGTCTAGATGTAGTCATCCGAAGACATTCAGTGGTGAAAATCCAACAGCTGTGAATAATGATTTGATGAAAGCTCTCAGTCGTTCTCAATTTGGTGAAATTTTTTTGATATCCTTGATTTGATACTAATTTGATAAAACTATTGTTTCAGGAAAAAGATTATTTTTTCATCAAGAATTGGTGAACTGTTAGAAATGGTCTTACATGGCACATGCTTTAACATACATCTAACGACATTATTGAAACACACCATTGCTCCCTAAACTAATAAACACTAAAGTGTACACAAATAAGAGGTGTTTTGAGAAAATGACTAAAATTTGAGTTTTTGACCATTTTTTTTTTTAATTTTTTGTCTTTTTTTATGAGACAGGAAGTAAGTTAAAAATTAAGAAATGACTTTTAACTCACTTTTCAAAATAGGCCTGAGTCTCACTTTTATTATATAACAAACATTTTAACACATCAATTTAATTATCCCATTAGAGATGTTCTAAGATATGGTACAAACCACAGAATTTTCAAAATAGGCCTGAGTCTCACTTTTATTATATAACAAACATTTTAACACATCAATTTAATTATCCCATTAGAGATGTTCTAAGATATGGTACAAACCACAGAATTTTTCGTGAATTTGAGAAGAGGTTGGCCATTAAGGAATTTTTTTTGTTTTTTTTCTTTTTAAAAAAAAGAATTATATATATGGCTTGGTTTGGCATAATAAAAAAAAAAAAAGTTAAAAAGTCAAAAAGTCACTATCTTATTTAAGTCACATCATCTTTCTATCATATCACTTAAACCCAATTCATACCCAATTTATATTTCATAAAAAATCAAAAAGTACACTTATTTAGTTTATTTCAAAGAGGAGGAAAGAAAAAAAAGAATTATATATATAGCTTGGTTTGGCATAATAAAAAAAAAAAGTCAAAAAGTCATTATCCTATTTAAGTCATATCATCTCTCTATCATATCACCTTAAACCCAATTCATACCCAATCTATATTTTATAAAAAAAAAAAAGTACATTTATTTAGGGGTTGTTTGGGGTGTCCTAAATAAGTGCACTTTTTGTCTTTTTATACTAAAAAATTGAAAAAAAAAATATGAATGTTTGGGTTAACTTTTTGACTTTTTATGAAAAAATGTGTATTAAAAAATTATATAAATTAGTGTTTAGGAAAAAATTAGGATTGAGAATTGTGCAGCCGTAATTTTTGACTTTTGATGAATAGTAATAACTTTTTAACTTTTTAAATAACTTTTTAACTTTTTGACTTTTTGACAACCTGCCAAACTTGGCCTTAGTTTATCTCAAAGAGGAGAAAAGAAAAAAAAGAATTATATATATAGCTTGGTTTGACATAACAAAAAAAAGTTAAAAAATAAAAAAATCGTTATTTTATTTAAGTCACATCATCTCTCTATCATATCATTTTAAATTCAGGCCAAGTTTGGAAAGACTAAATAAGTGCACTTTTTGACTTTTTATGAAATATGGGTTGGATTTGGGTTGAGTTTGAAGTGATGTGTTAGAGAGGTAATGTGACTTAAATAAGATGATGTGACTTAAATAAGATAGTGACTTTTTAACTTTTTAAATTTTTTGAAAGATACCAAACTTAGTCTCAATTTATACTTAATTTATATTTCATAAAAAATTAAAAAATATACTTATTTAGTTTACCGGAAAAGAGGAAGAGGAAGATGCAAACCTTTTTAGACTGTAAATTAACAATATAATTTTTTAAAAAGAAAAAAGGTTGGTGGATCATGGTACCAATAAATTGAACTAGATCAATGCCGATAAATACGGGTTTTTAGAGTGAGAGTGGTCCGATAAATTTGGGGGAGAATGAATTGCATGGCCCACCCGCACCGCGTATTTTGAGGAGAGAGTGGGGCCCTTGATATAGTTGCTCATTTGTCTGTTTTTGTTTTGTTTTTGGTTGTGATTTTTAATTTTTTTTATAATGTGAAAAAATATATATAATATATTTTTTTTGTTATGTATTATTTTTTAGCTTGATTTTAATTTAAAAATTAAGTTTCCAAGCAAGTATGCACAAGCACTTTATAGGAATAAAAAAATAAAACCTTTTTATGTTTTTTATATTTAAGTTTCACTATATAATGATCCCGTTTGGTAGAGTTGTGGGAAAGTGATTATAGATTATAGTTTAACAGATTATAACTTACAGCTGTGAACATAAGCTGGCAACCTGTTTGGTGCAGCTATGAGATTATAGATTTAAGCCGCAGAGTACTATTTGATAAATAAGCTGTAAAATAGCTTTGTGTTATACAATTGTTATTTTTGCCCTAATAGAATATAAAATTTGTGATTTCATTTACAATACATTTTTTTTTCTTTTTCATTTTATTTTCTTTTCTTTTTTTTTTCACCTTATTTTCTTTTCTTTTTTAATTTTTTTTCTTCTCTTATTTCTTTGTTAATTTTTTTTAATTTATTAATTCATTAAAATTAATATTTATGTTCTAATTTATATTAATGTTGTGATTTCATTACATATTATTTTCATATATTCATCAATTTTTCATTAATTTATCAATTTATATTAATGTATCAATTTTTCCAATTTATTATTATTATTATTCATTTTAATTATTTTTAGTAATATCTCCTTTTTTCTTTATATTAATGCATCATTATTATTCTTTATATTAATGTATCAATTTATATTAATTTATCAATTTACATATATTCATCAATTTATATTAACTTATCAATTTTTCCATCAATTAATATTATCAATTAATATAAATTACATATATTCATCAATATTAATTTTTTTCATCAATTATTACATAAATTACATATATTAATATTATCAATTATTATTAATTTTTCCATCAATTACATATATTCATCAATATTCTTATTAATAGTATCAATTAATATAATTTTTTTTTTCATTTTTTCATTTTAAATTAATTAGTCTCAAGTTTTCATTTTTTCATTTTAAATTAATTAGTCTTAATTAATTAGCATCAATTATTATTTTTTATTCATTAATTATTTTGTTTTTTTTATATTAAAAAAGCACTGAAAAACCTCAAAATAATAATAATAATAATGAAAACCCTAACTCCGGCGAGATGAACCGGCGCTAGGGTTTTATTCAGATTGTGATGGTAGATGGTGCAGATCAACCGGCGCGAGGGTTCACGCCGAGGAGAGGGAGACAGACGGGTTCGCGATGGCAGATCGCGATGGCAAATCGCGATCGCGAAGAGGAAGACAAACGGGTTCGCGAAGGGGGAGAGACAAAGAGGGGGAGAGGGAGAGAGAGAGAGAGAGAGAGAGAGAGAGAGAGAGAGCTTGGTTGCCGGAAATGGACATTCTCGCCGGAAATCGCCCTAGCTCGCCGAAAATCGCCTCTCTCGTTTGTGTGAGAGAGGAAGAATGAGTGAAAAATAATTTATATACATGGCATACATGTAATTAGCATCAATTCGGAAGGGCATTTTAGTTATTTTAATCCTCCCATTTCAGCTTCTCGTATAAGTTGAATCCAGAAGCACCCCCTGAGGTGCTTAGAAAATTAAGCTGAAAATAGCTTAATAAAAGCTATAATTTATCACTTTAAGTTTTACTAAACACACCAAAGTAACTTAGTTTAAGCTTAAAAGCTGCTTTTAAGTGCTACCAAACAGGCACAATATATTATTTTGTTATTCAAATTTTAAAGTTAAATTTATTTTTTAAATTTAATAATGTGATAATTAATTAAAATATATAAAATAATTCTTTCTCTTTCATATTTTATCTAATAATTAGTCAATCATTTCTTTTATGCATCATTGGGTTTAGAAAATAAATTTATACATTTTTTTTTCTATAATTCTAAATGGTCCTATTTTTATTTTATGTTTTAATGAATGATATTGGAAATTCCCAATTTTTAGGGTGATGTTGTTTTTAATACTTTAAAATAATGCCACCTATTGTGGTGTTTGGAAAGTGACTATTTTAAAGGTTTTTTTTGATATTTTAATAGGTTATTTTAATTTTTGTGTTTGAAAAGGTGGATTGAATTTTTTGTTTGATTATTATATTGAAGAATATGTTTGAAATGATGTTGAGATAAAAAATAACTAAATTATTCCGAAAAAGGTATGTCTGACATGATGAAGAGACAGCAAGGACATGGTGATTGATTTGTTAGGATTTGAAATTACTAAATTGCCCCTATGAGTTAGAATGCTAAGTTGGTGGGTTAGTTAAAAATTAAACGGTAAAATGGTAATTTCAAATACGGTCGTGCTAGGGAGCTCGAAAATGAGCTCCCCGAATCCCCCTAATCTAAAAACGACGTCGTTTCGACGTTTGATTTTTTTTTTTTTTTTTGCAGATCAGAAGAAGGGAGAAGAAGAAGGAGAAAGATGGGGAGGGGGAGGGATTGGAGGGGGCCCAACAAATGGGGCTGGAGGCGGTGGCGGAGGGCGGGGGGACGGAGGCGACGAGCTGACGATCGGCGGAGGCGACGAGCTGCTGCTGCTGCGATGATCGGCGGCGGCGAGCTGACGATCGGCGACGGCGGAGGCACATGCGACGATCGGCAAGCTTTCTCCCTCTCTCCTCCTCTTTCCCTCTCTTCTCTTTCTCTCCCTCTGCAGGCTCGAAGGAAAATGGAAGGAAGAAGACTCGAAAATTGAACGAAAAAAGAAAAAAAGAAAAAAAAAAAAGGCTAATGCCCAAAACGACGTCGTTTTGGGCATTAGGGGGATTTGGGGGGCAATCTCTCGAGCTACCAACCATTATTCTTTCAAATATGCCCTACACTTCTGCCAAATTGTCTGTGTCAATTTCTGATAAAAACAAAAAAATAAAAAAACTCAACTACAGTTAGGTTTTTTGGCTATTTATTTGAATGAGGCTAAAACAGACTCACATCTTCCTTCCCAAACACTGTCATTATAAATTGTAATAACTATGGTATAATTGTTACACTATTTTAGGGAAACTTATTACAAAATTCTTTTTCAAGTGTTTGTATTTCAGTTAGTGTATAAGATATTCTTGTAATCTAATAAGTCTTATTATTTGAACATTTAATCTACCAAATTCTAATTTTTATATTTAAAGTATTTTATGAACGTTTCTACTTTCACAAATATTTTTTAAACAGTTAATAATTTAATATTGTGAACATTCATATTTTATAATATGAATATTCATATTAACAGTGTGAACATTTATATTGATATGTAAACATTTATATTGACGATTTGAACATTCATATTGACAGTGTGAACATTCACATCACAGAATAGTCACACTATAAATGTGAATATTATTAAAAATATTTTGATAGCTATATCATAAGATTTATTGAAATATAAAAAATTAATATATGCTAAATTAAATATAAATAAATGAAAAGGAATTTATGAAAAATTACAACCTTTTTTAAGTTGGAAGAAAGGGAATAGGGTTGTTTCAACTCTGCTATAAAAAGACTTGTACGGGACAAATAGTATTGTACCGTACCAGTAAAAAAAAAATGGTACACAAGAAGCAAGACTATACAAAAAGTGTGCTAGTTGTTCTTTAAAAAAAAAAAAAAAGTGTGCTGCTAGTTATGTTATAGTTGACTTCGTTGACAAAAGTCATCTTTTTTGACGTTGTTGACGAATTTTTACTTCATGATAATTTTGATAGTTTCCACCATTTTTTAAAATTATTTAGGTTTCATTTGAAAATTTAAAGTAGCGTTTGATAGAATTTTTTAAATATAATTTGAAAATATAAATTATATTTTGAGTTTGTGAATTTTAAAATTATGATTTGAGTGTGAAAAATTTGTTTGGTGAAAAAGTTTTGAATTGAATGAGAAAATTTTTGATGTGACATATAATATTTGATACAAAAATTTACAATTCATAACCAAACATACCGCTCAAAATTCTATTAAAACTCATAAAAAATTTTAAAATTTGGAAAATATTTTATTTAAATATATAAAAATTAACATGCGTCAATTGTAAAAAAAAAAAAAAATTACACTGTTCCGGTTAACCTGTCGGACAACTGGTTAGTTCAAATTTTTTCCCATTCAACTGAGTTTTCAAAAGTGAACGTGAAATTAATTTTTAAAAATTATAAACAAACGTCATATGCAAACTAAGGCCAAGTTGGCATGATTGAAAAAAGACAAAAAGTCACTATCCTATTTAAATCACATCATCTTATTTAAGTCACACCACCTCTCTAACACATCACTTCAAACCCAACCCAAACCCAACCCATATTTTATAAAAAGTCAAAAAATACACTTATTTAATCTTCCTAAACTAGACCTAAAAGATGAAACTAAAATTCCAAAACCCTTCTAAACACAGCCTAACTGTTTTAGTGATATTTTTTTATAAGATATAAACGAAAGTGTTTGAAAATAATTTTTTTAATTAAGTAGACGGTTATAAAATAAATTAATTATTTGATTTGTATAGAGGTTGAATTTTTGACTCTTTTTTCTACTTTATATTAACTTTTAAGACTGAAGCCACTCCTTAATTTGAATTTGGCATTTGCATTGAATTAATTGGGTTTCTCTTAAATTCAACATGAACCTCACCGTCATGTTTAGGCTTGTGGAACTCTCTGCGAATTTCATTTCAATTATTTAAATTATTTATTTTGTAAATATATTATAATTATTGAATTGATCTAATTTCTTTCATGAATAAAATACATTGAGAATATTATAAAATGAACGATTCGAATAATTAAAATGAGACTTACAATGGACTTTATGAGTTTAACCATGACAGTCAAGTTCAGATTTTAAAAGAAATTCAAATCATCTAAATTTTAGTAGTTTTTTGTTGTTTTACTTTTTTTTTGTAATAAAATTATTGTTAAAAAATTGATGCGGTTAGCGAATGTTAAAAAGTTAACCTTCTTGTTAATAGGAGAAAGTTCAATTGTGATAAACACTCTCGTACATATATGACTCTCATAGCTCTCACTCTCATTCCAACCACTCATAATATAAAGGCTCATGTATATAGGAGTAAATCCTACATACATATCAAAAGCCAAGATTAAATTGAAGGTTATGAAACTCTCAAAAAAGGGGATCTAAAACATTTCTCGGAAAGTTCAGGTAAATTGATTTTCTTTTTACGTTTGGCCCTTAATTGAAATTTGAAATAGTTCCTCCTAGGCCGAATGTTTTTTTATTATGAAGTTTGTGTATATCTTCTGTTTTTTTTGTACCACATACCATTTTCTTGTTGGTATGGTACAATCCAACTGGTGGAGCAAAGGTACTTAGCCTCTGTTTGGCAATTTGGTTCTTGGGCTTTTTTGGCTATTTTAGTCACAAAAGACAAAATAGGCTATTTTAGTCATAACAAACAAAATATCACATCCAACCCATAATCATTACATTCTTCTCTCACAAAAAAACTCAAAAAAGCCAAAAAGTCAAAAAGCCCTTCCCAAACCAAGCTTTTAAGCCCAGGCTAAAATAGCCAAAAAAATCAAAAAGCTAAAAAGCTAACCCACTTCCCAAACGGAGGCTTAACAAAACAAGAGAATTTAAATTTGCTTTTGAAGTGCAACAACTAACAAGCACTGTTTCATATATATGTTTTGGAAATGATAAAAAGTAGTAATTGCTTATTCATAGAAATTTTTATTTTTGGGTAAATTATACTTCCATTTTTAAAATTTGGATTTAATATATATTACCCGTTGATTTTTAGAAAATTACACTAACTCCCTTGTCATTATAATTATTTAGACAAAATAAGAATATTGAATTTACGCACTCTCTTTTTCTTTTCTTTTTTTCCTTTGCTTTACTTTTTTTTTTCAATGTAATTTTCTCTATTTTTTTCTACTAGGAGTTGTTGTCTTTTATATAAGTAATGAGGTTTGTGAAATGAAACTATTAACCACAGGGATGGGAATGTAATTTCTAAAGTGTTAGGGAAGTGGGATATAATTAAACCAAATCTCAAAGAGTGTCAGTGTAATTTATCCTTTATTTTTTTGATAATTAGGTAAGTTAACGATTAGAATAAATCTCTAGTAACTTCTTGAGATGATTCGAATTCGAAACTTTAAATTTTATTTTTGAGTTTGGATAATGTTAACAAATGCACATGACATTTGATAAGATGCATTTAAAGTGTATTAATTGGTTTTTAGTAATTTTTTAATTTTAACTTATTAATGTGTATTTATCATATGCAAACTATGTCATTTCTAATTTTAATTATTATAAATAACATAACTCAATATTATAAAGTTATAATTATAAAAAAATAAATTATAATCAAGTGCGCATAAGATATGACGATTAACTCTTAAATTATAATCAAAATATCAATATAAGAGAGTATTTGTAATGAACTAAATAAGTATATTTTTTACTTTTCATAATAAAAAAAAAGAGAATAAAATATGAGTTAAATTTAAAATAGTGTTATAAATCGATGACATGATCTAAATAAAATAATGTGTTATAAATTATTTTAACAAATGTCAAATACCACATAAGCCTTAACAAGTTTGATTTTAAAACTACAGTCTATTTTTCTGAACAAATAAAATATTTTTTTTTCAGAAATAATTTATACTTATTAATTAAAAATAAATTAATAAAATCATTTTAACAGAGCCACGTAGCCAGCCATTATATAAGTAAAAAATTTAATACATTATTTAAGTTCATATTTTAAACCCCATGTTATTACACTACTGGATTAAATGTACGGAGTGGGACTCATCCAAACCAGAACCGCGTCTTCCCCACACTCTCTCTCTCTCTCTGTCTCTCTCTCTGTGTCTCCATTATTTATACTACCAAACCCCTCTGTCTCTCTTACAATCTCTCTCTCTCTCTAAAATGGCATCAAGAGCCACCATACTCGTGCTCATTGTCTTTTCCTTCCTCTTCCTCTCTTCTATCTCCACCGCTCTCGAATACCAGACCTTACTTGTAACCTCTCTCCCCAATCCACACACCCTCTCCTCATCGACCACCCAACAAGACTCTCAAATCCCACAACCACCCAACTCCCAGACCTCTCTCTCTCTCCAGCTCCACCACCGCGACTCTCTCTCCTCCAACTCCACTCCCGAATCCCTCTTCCACCTCCGCCTCCAACGCGACGCCTCCAGGTCCTCCGCCATCTTCCGCCGCGCCACCAACTTCAGCAGCTCCGTCATCTCCGGCCTTGCCCAAGGCAGCGGCGAGTACTTCACTCGCCTAGGCATCGGCACTCCACCCAAATATTCATACATGGTTTTGGACACTGGGAGCGACGTCGTCTGGACCCAATGCCTTCCTTGCAACAGCTGCTACCCTCAGTCGGACCCTCGCTTCAATCCGAAGAAATCGGCGACTTTCGTCTTCGTCAAATGTGGGTCTCTGCTCTGTCTGCAACTCGATTCGCGAAGCTGCAATCACAAAACATGCAACTACCGGGTCGAGTACGGCGACGGATCGTTCACCGCCGGCGAATTATCCACCGAAACGCTCACGTTTCGAGGGACAAGAGTGAAGAACGTCGCTCTGGGTTGCGGTCACGACAACGAGGGTTTGTTCGTCGGCGCGGCCGGTTTATTGGGTTTAGGCCGGGGAAAGTTGTCGTTTCCGAGTCAGACCGGTCGGCGATTCGGCCGGAAATTCTCCTACTGCTTGGTCGACCGGTCCGCTTCGTCTCAACCGTCTTCAATCATGTTCGGCGAACCGGCTGTTTCTCGAACCGCCGTCTTCACTCCCTTACTCACAAATCCTAGAATCGACACTTTCTACTACGTCGGTCTCACCGGAATCAGCGTCGGCGGATCTTGGGTCAAGGGCATCACGGCGGCGCAATTCAAGCTCGACGCCGCCGGCAACGGCGGGGTCATCATTGACTCCGGCACCTCCGTGACCCGCTTGACCCAACCCGCTTACACAGCGTTCCGAAACGCTTTTATATCCGGAGCGTCCGATTTGAAACGGGCACCCGGCTTCTCGCTCTTCGATACCTGCTTCGATCTATCGGGGAAGTCAGAGGTTAGGGTTCCGACCGTGGTGCTTCACTTCGTCCGTGCTGACGTCTCTTTGCCGGCGGCGAATTATCTGATTCCGGTGGATAGTAAGGGAACCTTTTGCTTTGCATTTGCGGGTACGATGAGCGGGCTATCCATAATTGGCAACATCCAGCAGCAGGGATTCCGGGTCGTGTACGATTTGACGGGTTCTCGGGTCGGGTTTTCTCCGAACGGGTGTGCTTGATTGGGTGGTGGGAAAATTTCTCTCCCTTAAGATTCTTTGAGGAGAAGAAAATTATACATACTAGTGAAGGAGGAAACATCTTCACGTGTTGTTTGTTGAATTTATGGATTAAATTATTATTGCTCTTTCATTACAGGGCAAAGATAAGGATGGTGGTAGAATTAAATTTGTATTATTTTTAGCTTTTTATTTATATTATTATGTCATAATTAATGCCATGGGTTAAATTTATCAAACAAAAATGTTATACATTTTGTTTTTGTACCCAAAAAAAATTCAATGAAGAATGATGTGATTGATTTGTGTTTTATTAGTTTATAATTTTAAGAATGTATTTAGTATTTTGTATTTTTGGATTTGTGTTTTATTAGTTTATAATTTTAAGAATGTATTTAGTAGGGGGGGTTAGAATTTTCTTTTGGAATTTGTTAACAAAAACATTAGAGTCATTAATTAAAATTGTTAAATCATTTTGTAGCCATAAAGTATGTCGGGCTCACTTCATTATAAAATTATAAATGATGTTGAATTATTTTAAATTTTATTATGTACTTGATTTTGTTCACTTTTCATTTTGTCTTTTTATTTTTTTAAAAATAAAATTTCATCTTTTATTCTCTTCACAAATTTTAACTCTATTTTTTTTTTAAGAAAAATAATATACAAACTCATTTTTTAAATCCATTTTATAAACTCAATAATGTATAAACGATATGATTGATTGATGATTAAAAAATAAGTAAGAGAGTATTATATTTAGGGTCCAGCTTCTGTCCAGTCCAGGATCGGACTGGACCGTACTGTTAGGCCCGTGGGGGCCCACCACGGGTTCCGTTTTGAAAATCTGAACAGTTCAATGTGTAGAACTCGTCGAATATTACATGTCTGTAAAAAATCACATTGATTGGATATCGATAGCTATGTGATCAAATCAGTTTTGTATAAAAAAAAATGGACGGTAAAAAAATTAACGGTTGATAAAAAACTGTTTTGTTCACATAGCTATCGATATCCGATCAACGTGATTTTTTATAGGTATATAGTACTCGGCGAGTTCTACACATTGAACGGTTCAGATTATCAAAATGGGGCCCGCGGTGGGCCCCACAGACCCAACAACACGGTCCAGTCCGGCAGAAGCCCTGGCCTATATTTAATATCTTAATTGATTATGCCATCACTTGGCGTGAAAATTGAGTCTAATTTTTTTTGTCTTAAATAACAATGGCTATGTTTGGTTCCATTTTTTTAAAAACAGTTTTCAGAAAATTATACTTTTTTATTTTTCGTGTTTTTTTGTTTTTACTAAATTTTTTTAATATTTTATGCAAATTTTTTACTTTTTAGACATACCTAACATAAATACACAAAAAAAGTAAAAAAATTATAAAAAAAAATCTTTTAGAAAATCACTAAATACCAAAAATATAAAAAAATATATATAAAAATTCAGTTAATTTTTTTATGTATTTTTATGTATTTCTTAATTTTTTAAAATATTTTTTTACTTTTTAGATATATCTAAGTAAGGTACATCTAAAAAAGTAAAAAAAAATGTTTAAAATTTTAAAAATATTTACTAAAAACAAAAAAATACGAAAACTAAAAAACTCAATTTTTAAAAAACTTAATTCAGAAAACCTAAACCAAACACACTGAATGTTTTTTTTTTAAAAAAAATCTAAACACAGCTTTAAAGTTTAAAATGGCATTACTTTTTTGTCATAATGTTAAGAGCATAAAATTGAAATATTAAATAAATTGTAACAAATGTGTTGACACAACAACATTTATATAAATCTCATTACTAGATTTAATTTCAAATCCTTCATTATGCTTTCTATTAATGTTGGCTACACATTTTGTGCTAGTCAGTGACAATTCGACGCGTGGCAAAGTAAGGGTAATATGGGGAGACCAGGTAGGTCTCCGATCCTGATCATACACGTGGCAGTTAATATTGGTTGTTATAAAATCTGAGTAGTAGCGGATCAACAAAGAAATATACGGTGACGTAGCTTCAACGGTTGCTCACATTCAAATTCGAATATAGGGGGGAAGCCTAACTGCAAGTGAAGGCGTAGTGGAACTACTTATAAGGTAGCATGATCAGCGATCACGGAGGAGCAGTTCGACGGTTTGAAGTACAATTCGATGGTTATCTTCGGAGAGTATAAATAGCAGGAAGGACTTCAGAAAAAGGGACGAAGAAAGATCTAAAGAAAATCAGTCTTACTTTACATATTCCAGTGTTATTTCCTGTCCTTTACATTTCCGTACTTTAAGTTCCTGCGCTGCACTTCATTTGTAGGAGTAGTTTTCGAGTATATTGCCGCTGTAATTCTCTACGGAACTAAGATCATTGTAAGTTTTTCATACTAATGAAATGCTTCAGTTTATTTAACTGTTCTTATGCTCAAGTTCTCTGAAGTCAAATTACCAGTAAGCCACCAGTAAAAATCCTCTTTATTGAGGCTAAAAGAACCATAACACAATCGTCTGAATAATTGTTTGGCAATTACAATTCTGTAAGGACTGATTGATCCTTGCTGGCACGCTCATAATTACAAAAATAACCTTCGAAAGCCAAAAATCCAACATATATTTTTGGCACGCCCAGTGGGACCTTTTAAAAAATGGCTAGACGTAGGAGACAAGGAGAGATTGAACGATTGGAAGAAGGCGTGGAAGGAGAAGTAGAGACATCCAATCCACAGGATAATGTGATAACACATCCTGTGGAGACTCCTACTTTATCAGAACCCATGGTCTAACAGACCAATACTTCAGAGCAAATACCATTTGTTCGTAATAGTGGACGAGACCAAGGAATTGGACCATCTAGTGTCCCATCTACCCAGCCAGTCAACCCGTGGGGCGGCTTAGTAGATGCTATGGGACAGCAATTAATAAACACAATGAAAATGTGGGCAGTATCCTTTTTGGATCGAATGAATAACCACCAACCAACAAATATAAGACATATAGAGGAAGTAAATGTCCCTTAACAAAGATTGGCTAGACAGCCTATGCAAGCTAATGGACATTCCAATGGTCAAACTAGTAATCAGATTCATGAAAGATTACCACCTCAGTCTTGGTACGAACCCATTTCGAGGCCTGCGGCAGGCCAGAATGCCTCAATGTTTAACAGTGAAGCCATGCAAATTGGTGGATCTGGCCCAGTACAAGAAAATGGCATAAAAATGGTTCCAAATCCCACATTCGAAGCCTTACCTGGCACTAGGGGGTACAATAATCCCTTATTCGAATTTATACACGGGGGGTTGAAAGGTTTCCCTACAAGTGGAAGGGATACAATACCTGTTCCAGCACCTTTCGTGGGTCCTTTCGTAGGACAGGCTCAAAGAGGTTACTTACACCCCCAACAGCAGCCTGTACCACAGGGACAGCCAGTCCCGAACGTGCCACCTTATGGACCAAGGGGACCACAAGCACAAGCTTGTCCGTCAAATACTGTGTTTGTTCCCCCAGTAGTGGTTCAGCAGGCACAAAATATGGTCCCTAGGGACCAAATTACTGAGATAGTTAGGGAGTTGTGTGGACCAATGGCTCGGGGGGTCCAAACTCCTGTGTATAGAAAACCATACCCAGTGCTAGAAATTTGTGTTAATAATAAGATAGTGACATGTATATAATATGATAGTGGTGTTGGTGGTAGATAGTGGCATGTATAGAATATGTGATAGTGGTGTTGGTGGTAGATAGTGGCATGTATAGAATATGTGATAGTGGTGTTGGTGGTAGATAGTGGCATGTATATAATATGTTAGTGGTAGATAGTGGTAACATATAATATGTAAGTGGCATATAATGGGTTATAATGATGTTTGTAATATCTCCTCTATAAGGAGTGTCATTTGGTCTTGTAAGATAAGAAGTTTTGAATATAACAGAAATATATTCCTTCTTCCTCATATTTTTCAGAGTTCTTCTTCCTCATATTTTCTAAGTTGGTATCAGAGCAACAAAAAACACAGCAGCCCTAAAACCGTCATAGCCATATCGGAAGTCACGTCCGAAACCACTTCAACCCCTGCCGCTGCCATTCCAGTGAAAACGTCTAACTCTCACTCTGTCCAAATCACCACCATCCGCCTAAATGGTGATAATTTTCTCCGCTGGTCACAATCTGTCCGGATGTATATCCGTGGGCAAGGAAAGATCAGTTACATCACTGGTGACAAGAAGGCTCCTGCTGTTAATGATCCGTTATTCGACAGTTGGGACGCTGAAAACTCCATGGTTATGACATGGTTGGTCAATTCCATGGAGGAGGATATAAGCTCTAATTACATGCGCTATACTACTGCACAAGAGTTGTGGGATAATGTTAGTCAGATGTATTCTGACCTAGGAAATCAATCTCAAGTTTTCGAATTAACTTTGAAGTTGGGAGAGATTCGTCAAGGAGATGATTCCGTCACCAAATATTTCAATTCGTTGAAAAGGTTGTGGCAGGATCTTGACATCTTCAACACATACGAATGGAAATCGGTTGACGACTGCAACCACCACAAGAAAACTGTGGAAGACAGTCGTATTTACAAGTTTCTTGTCGGCCTCAACATTGAGTTCGATGAAGTGCGAGGAAGAATTATTGGCAGACCTCCTCTCCCATCCATTGGTGAAGTATTTGCCGAAGTCAGAAGGGAAGAGAGCCGAAGGAGCGTCATGCTTAAGAAAAAAGGTACTGGTGAATCAATTGAAATTTCTGCTTTAATTAGCGATGCTGCGGCCAACAAGGCTGCAAATTACCAGCGCAGGTTTGATGATAAGCCACGGGTCTGGTGTGATTTTTGCAACAAGCCTCGCCATACACGTGAAACGTGTTGGAAGATCCATGGCAAACCTGTCAACTGGAAAAGCAGCAAACAAGGAGAGAAGAATCGTGGCTTTCCTACCGCTAATGAAGCCGATTCAGGTCCCTTCAACAAAGAGCAGATTGATCAACTCTTAAAGCTGATAAAATCCAACTCCTCATCCGGTACTCCTAGTGTTTTGTTGGCACAAATAGGTAGAAATCCTAAAGCCTTCTCTTGCCTAAACTTCTCTCCGTGGATCATAGATTCCGGTGCCTCCGATCACATGACTAGTTTTTTCTATTTATTTAGTACCTATTTCCCTTGTTCTTGTCATGACAAAATCAGAATAGCCGATGGTAGTTTTTCACCTATTGCAGGAAAAGGATTTATTAAACTAACTGAGAAAATTAATTTCAATGCTGTTCTTCACGTCCCCAACTTAGCCTGTAACCTTTTGTCTGTCAGTAATCTATCTAAGGATTCTAATTTTGGTGTTACATTTTTTGAATCCCATTGTGAATTTCAGGACCAGAACTCGGGGATGATGATTGGGCATGCTAGGATGCTTGAAGGTCTTTACTACTTTGATGAAGTACCTGTTAGTAATAAAAAAGCTCAGAGCTTTAATAGTACTAGTTCAATCTCTGTTCGAGAAAAAATAATGCTAAGGCACTATAGGCTAGGACATCCTAGTTTTCTTTATCTGAAACATTTATTTCCAGAATTATTTAAAGGGATTGATTGTTCTTCTTTTCATTGTGAAAGTTGCATTTTTGCAAAATTTCATCGCTCTACTTATTTGTCAAAACCTTACTAGGCTTCCAAACCTTTTTATTTGATTCATAGTGATGTTTGGGGCCCTTCTAAAATCACTACTCTTTCTGGTAAAAGATGGTTTGTTACATTTATTGATGACCATACCCGCTTATGTTGGATTTATTTGATGAATAAAAAATCTGACGTGAAAAATTTATTCACAAATTTTTACAATATGATTGAAAACCAATTTCAAACCAAAATTGGTATTTTACATTCTGATAATGGAACAGAATATTTCAATGAGCAGTTGAGTGAGTTTTTGGAAAAAAAAGGGATTTTTCATCAATCTACATGTCGGGATACCCCTCAACAAAATGGCATTGCAGAACGAAAAAATAAACATCTACTTGAAGTAGCACGTGCTATAATGTTTTACATGCATGTTCCTAAATATTTATGGGGTGAAGCAATTTTAACAGTCTCTTATTTGATAAACAGGATGCCTACAAAGGTGTTAACATACAAAACACCTTTTGATTGTCTCAAAACTTTTTTTCCTGACACGAGGTTGTTTTCTGATTTACCCGCCAAAGTTTTTAGATGTACTGCCTATGTTCATGTTCCCAGTCAATTTCGTTCAAAACTTGACCCCCGTGCTATAAAATGTGTTTTTTTGGGTTATTCCTCAAACAAAAAGGGGTATAAGTGTTTCGATCCTCAAACCAAGAAATTTCATGTGAGTATGGATGTGTCATTTGTGGAAACAAAATCCTATTTCCCCAACACTTCTCTTCAGGAGGAGACAAGTGGAGTAGAAGACCGTTTTTGGGATATTTCTATCCCGCTCCCCAATGTCATTTATCCTACACAAAAACCACATCTGTCTGATAATGATCACTTAGGAGAACCAAGTTCTATGGTGCTTAGTCAAGAAGATTCTTGTTTAGGGGGAGAAGTACTACAAAATGATCTAAATCCTGAGCTTCAGGTTTATACTAGGAAGCGATTTCATCTGAGGAATAATGACCCGAATGTCCATCTTAATGACCCGAATGTCCACCAGAGTTCTGGCATCGAAATTTTAGGTAATCCTATTCCTTCTATTTTCGACCTTGATATTCCTATAGCAATTAGAAAAGGTATCCGAAATTGCATTAAACATCCTATTGCAAATTACCTCTCCTATCAAAGACTGTCTAAAAACCATAGAGCTTTCATATCTAGAATTTCACACTTGTTTGTTCCAAGGAATATACAGGAAGCATTGGATGATCCGAATTGGAAATTAGCAGTCATGGAGGAGATGAATGCTTTAAGGAGAAGTGGTACTTGGGAGATAGTTGATCTACCCAAAGACAAGAAAACAGTTGGGTGTAAATGGGTGTTTACGATAAAATGTAACGCAGATGGAAGCGTTGAGAGATACAAGGCGAGACTGGTGGCTAAAGGCTTCACTCAAACTTATGGGATCGACTATCAGGAGACGTTTGCTCCTGTTGCTAAAATAAATTCCATCAGAGTACTGTTATCTCTTACAGTAAATTCAGATTGGCCTATACATCAACTTGACATTAAAAATGCATTTCTCAATGGTGATCTTGAAGAGGAGGTGTTCATGAGCCTACCGCCGGGATTTGAGCAGAGACTTGGAAGCGACAGAGTATGCAGATTGAACAAGTCATTATACGGACTCAAACAATCACCAAGAGCGTGGTTTGAACGCTTTGGGAAGGCAGTTATCAGTTGTGGCTTCTCGCAGAGTCAAGCAGATCACACAATATTTTATAAACATTCAAAAGACAGTAAAATTGCAATTTTGATTGTTTATGTTGATGACATCATTTTAACTAGTAATGATGAAGCAGAGTTAGCAGCCCTCAAAGAGAAACTCGCAAAAGAATTTCACTTTAAAGATCTGGGAGCCCTCAAGTATTTCCTCGGAATGAAATTTGCAAGATCCAAGGAAGGTATATTCGTTAATCAGAGAAAATATGTTCTTGATCTCCTTGGAGAAACAGGTATGCTTGGTTGTAAGATGGTGGAGACACCGATCGAGCCTAACTTGAAGTTACAAGCTGCTAAGGCTGAAGAAGTCAAAGAGAGGGAACAATATCAGCGACTTGTAGGGAAATTGATTTACTTGTCTCATACGCGGCCTGATATTGCCTTTGCAATCAGCATGGTAAGTCAGTTCATGCACTCACCAGGGGCAGAGCACTTTGAGGCCGTTTATAAGATCTTAAGATATTTGAAAGGAACTCCAGGGAGAGGCTTACTGTTCAAGAAACATGGACATCTTCAAGTTGAAGTATACACAGATGCAGACTGGGCAGGAAGTGTTACAGACAGGAGATCAACATCCGGATACTGCTCCTTTGTAGGTGGGAACCTAGTTACATGGCGGAGTAAAAAACAGAATGTGGTAGCTAGAAGTAGTGTAGAAGCAGAGTTCAGAGCTGTTGCCCATGGAATCTGTGAAGTAATGTGGATTAAAAGAATTCTTGAAGAATTAAAGCTTTCTCACCCGACACCTATGAAGGTCTATTGTGACAACAAAGCAGCTATATCTATAGCTCATAATCCAGTTCTACATGATCGCACAAAACATATAGAAGTGGATAAACATTTCATCAAGGAGAAAATCAATGCTGGCATAATCTGTATGACCTACCTTCCAACAGGTGAACAATTAGCTGATGTGCTAACGAAGGGACTACACAAGAAGCAATTTGATAAGCTGACTAGCAAGCTGGCTATGGAAGATATCTTCAAACCAGCTTGAGGGGGAGTGCTGGAAATTTGTGTTAATAATAAGATAGTGGCATGTATATAATATGATAGTGGTGTTGGTGGTAGATAGTGGCATGTATAGAATATGTGATAGTGGTGTTGGTGGTAGATAGTGGCATGTATATAATATGTTAGTGGTAGATAGTGGTAATATATAATATGTAAGTGGCATATAATGGGTTATAATGATGTTTGTAATATCTTCTATATAAGGAGTGCCATTTGGTCTTGTAAGATAAGAAGTTTTGAATATAACAGAAATATATTCCTTCTTCCTCATATTTTTCAGAGTTCTTCTAACTCATATTTTCTAAGTCCCAGAATGGGTCGATAGGGTACATGAATATCCAAGAAGTTTCAGGGTACCAGATTTTGTCCTCTTTCATGGGAACGGAAACCAATCAACAGTAGAGCATATTGCTAGGTTTGCCGCTCAATGTGGTGAATTTACCAATCATGACTATATGAAATTGAGACTATTCCCGAATTTTTTAACTGGGGGAGCGTTTGTATGGTACATTAATCTTCCACCTGGCTCCATCCAGACTTGGCAGCAAATGGAAGAGGCATTTCATGCCCAATTCTTCCAATCTGAGCCAGAAGTTTCCATGGCAGACTTAGCAAGATTGAGTGAAAGGCCTGAAGAGAAGGCTACTCAGTTTATTTCTAGATTTAAGAGAGCTCGAAATAAATGTAGAGCAATCTTGCTAGAACGGAATTCGTAAGATTGGCTCAAAATGGCCTAGAGTTCAGGCTTCGAAAGAAGTTTGATTTAACAGAGTTTAGAGATTTAGTGGAACTGACTTATAAAGTATCTAGATATGAAGCATTACTAGAAGAAGAACATGATCGAAATAATGCATCATATAGGACATACTACAAAGATCCTAATTATGAGATTGATGCCGCAGAGATTGTGGGAAAAGAGCCTATGATCTGTGAAGCATTAATTCATAAAGATACGACAATTGACGAGCAGTTTAAAAAGAAAGATCTCCACAGAAAATATTCTTTCGATTTAACTAAGGCAGATGACATTTTTGATCATTTGCTTGCGGCCAACTTCCTTAAGTTACCAAGAGGGGTTAAAATTCCATCTCTTGATGAACTTAAAGGAAAAATATATTGTAAATGGCATAATTCTTGGTCTCACTCGACTAAAAACTGTGTTGTTTTTCGAGACAGGATCCAAGAACAAATTCGGAAAGGGAGTTTGAAGTTCCCAGCGAAAGCTGAAAAAGCCATGGGGATCAATAGCAATCCATTTCCAGAAATTGGAGAGGTGGCAGCCAATGTCATTATGTTAGACTTTCAGAAACTGTCTTTGAAAGAATTGGAGGAAGTCAATGTACAGATGCATGTGGCCAACCAGTCAGCAACCAAAAAAGACATTAGAAGTCCACCAGCTATGAGACGAGATTTCTCACATCAGAGGGAAGACTCTGAGGAAGAAGCACTGGATGATGATTCCTTAGAGGCAGCCGTAATGCAAAGAATGTGTCCCAGGTGTAGACTGAGTTATAAGTGGTTGAAAGGCCTTCCAGTTGATGGGAAGTAGTATTACAGGGATGTGCAGAGGCGTCCCAAACCAACCAATACTTATAATAAAAGGCCGTATCCGGCTAATGTTAGGCGACAGCCATTAGTGGTTGAACCTGCAGTTGATAAGATGCATGCTAAAGGCAAGAGGCCCTTATATGAGGCCAGGTCACCTAACTATTACAGGATGGAGAGTAGTCATTCTGAAAGAAGACTGGAGAAGAGTTCAGGTTTTAGGATCAAAGCCAGGAATTGGCCCCCTGGGCTAGCTTCACGAAAGACAGAAAATGATCACCATCATCGAGAGCCTGAATCAGGCTCAAAGCTTGGAGACAGGGCCAAACAATTGTCTTCACAGCCAGCCTCGAAGGTGACCTCGAAAGAAGAAAGAGGCAGTTCAACGTCTGGGTCAGTAAGTTCGTGTGGATACCTGGAGTCCCAGATTGGTTTGTGATGCAAAACAAACCTAGGGAAATGCCTACCCAAAGGAATTTTGGAAATCAAAGTAGGATGGTTAAGCCTCATTTGGTGGCCCCCAACAACTGGGTATTACTGAAACACCCAAGAACGAGGGAACCAGATATGGTCCCCGTTATTTGCAGATCACAAAGGAGGAAAATTCAGCGTAGGTACACCCAATACCAGAAAGACCTGAAAGAAAGTGGAGAGAGTTCTTCGTTGATCCAGACTGGAGAAAAGAAGAATCGAAAGTCAGACCATAATCCAAAGCCAGTTATACAAAACGAGGTGGATCGCAGCAGAGAACAGTTGGCCAAGGTTCATTCTGAACTGAAAGTCAGTGAGAAGGAAAGCCTAGCAGGGTTGGAGAAAGCTCTGATGGAGAGTGGTAGCGAAACGGAAGAAGATATTGGCGTAAGCCAGAAGAAAGAAATGGTGGAAGAAGAAATGTTCGAAGCTTTCATGGCCGAGCAAACATTTCTGGTTGGAAAACCAGCCGAGGAAAATCATTCGAAGGGACCCGTTAGCAATGACATACCAGAATGCAGCATGCAGGATGTTTCTGAGGTAATTGACCAAGGTGACCAAGAAGGGAAACAGGTACAGCCAGCCATCCAGTTTGGTTCGTTTCCCCCGGTATCAGTGAACATGGTACACATACTACCACAAGAATTCCAAGCTGGAGATGAGAATCAAGAGGGGCAGGAAGCTGATCCAATTCCGATCTCTAGTGAAGATTCACAAGTGAGTATGGTACAAGATAATTTCGGAATGGTTACCCCAATGGAAGCTGAATATGAGAGCGAAGAAGTGGTAAGCATTAACCTCTCGTATCCATTCGAATATCCCTCGAATTCCATGACGCAACATGTTAAGCCTTTGTACATTAAGGCCTTCTTCGATGAGATTCAGTTAAACCGAGTCTTTGTGGATAATAGAGCGGCGGTGAACTTATTACCGATATCCTCCCTGAAGAAATTAGGGAAGAGGAATCCCAGGTTGATCCCAACCAGTGCAACCATCGTTGGTTTTGCTAGAGACAAGCAGATAGCCCAGGGAATTCTACCCATCAACCTGAGTGTGGGAACCAAGGACTGCATGACGGCGTTTTTCGTCATCAATAGCAATGCGAAGTACAATGCTTTACTTGGTAGAGATTGGATCCACACTAATAAATGTGTGCCTTCCTCTTTGCATCAGAAAATGATAATAGCTCTAGGCAATGGGAAGATGGAGGAAATTAATGCAGATCCTCAACCTTTCATAGCCTGTGCAGATTTCGCAGAAGCTAAGTTGTATATTGATGGCGTGGCACCGCTCAGTATACTGATGGAATTCGATGGCTCAGCCGAAGTAACGACTGATGAGGAAGTAGCACACCTAAAGCATTTAGTCCAGGAGAGTGCTGGTGAAGAGCTAGTGGTTAAAGATGACAATGATGCCTGGTTATAGGCAGCAAGATGAAGCACCAGAAGCCAGGTCTTTGGCTTTAATCAAGTTTTCAACATTGGATATAAAGTCAATAGTCTAGAAAGTACGAGAGCAAGAGAGAGAAGTCATGACGATTGGCTGCAAGCTGGAGCAGCAACAAGCCAGAGTTTTGACCCTTGATAAATACTGTGCATTGGACATAGAAACAAAAGTCCAAGAAATACAGGAAGACGAAACCTTGTGGACAGACTTTGTCTATGAGGAGGAGAATAAAGAGGAGGAATCAAAGAGCCTGGAAACAGAACACAGCAAGGAGACTTCTGCGAAGTCGGAGAAGATCAAAGAAGGAGTTCCAGTAAGTACTCAGATACAAGACCCCCTAGAAGAAATAAATTTAGGGGAAGATTCTGTACAACAACTCATTTATATAAGTGCTTGGTTGAATTCTCTTGATAGGGACTAGTTATTGGTTATTCTGAGAAGATATAAGGATTGTTTTGCATGGTCATACAATGAACTACCAGGATTGGATAGGTCATTAGTGGAACATAGGCTTCCCATGAAGCCTAACTTCAAGCCACACAAACAAAAACCAAGAAGAATGGGTTCAGAAGTGATCCAGAAAGTCAAGGAAGAAATTCTTAGACTACTCAAGGCAGGCTTTATCAGAACAGCCAGGTATGTTGAGTGGCTATCTAATATTGTACCTGTAGTCAAGAAAAATGGCAAAATGAGGGTATGCATCGATTTTAGAAACCTAAATCTAGCAACTCCAAAAGATGAATATCCTATGCCTATATTAGATCTGCTGGTGGATAGCTCAGCAGGACATCACATTTTATCAATGATGGATGGGCACTCAAGCTATAACCAAATCTGCATTGCGGAGGAAGATGTTCACAAGACAGCATTTAGATGCCCTGGAAATATCGGGACCTTCGAATGGGTTAAAATGCCGTTTGGCCTAAAGAATGCCGGGGCCACATATCAGAGGGCTATGAACACTATCTTTCATGACCTTATTGGTGGGTATTTAGAATGTTATATTGACGACATTGTGGTTAAATCCCAATCCATGGAGGAGCATCTGTTTCACCTAGAGGCAGCCTTTGAAAGAATGAGAAGGTTTAAATTGAAGCTTAATCCTCTTAAATGTGCTTTTGGCGTATCATCTGGAAACTTCTTGGGCTATGTAGTACACAAGAAAGGAATACAGATCGACCAGAATAAAGCCAAAGCCATCATTGAAGCCAGACCTCCATCAAGTAAGAAAGAATTACAAAAGTTTCTTGGACAGGTTAATTTTTTTCGAAGATTCATTTCTAACACTGCAGGGAAAACTAAAATTTTTTCTTCTTTATTAAGGTTGAAAGATGAAGAGGAATTTGTGTGGACAACGGAGCATCAAAGTGCTTTCGATGGAATCAAAGCCTACTTGGCCAACCCTCTAGTACTGATGCCACCAAATGGCGTTAAGCCTTTGAAGTTGTACATAGCCGCAGCAGAAGATTCATTGGGAGCTTTCTTAGCCCAAGACAATGAGGAAGGCAAGGAGCAAGCTGTTTATTACCTTAGTAGGTTTTTAAATTCTTGTGAATGTAAATATTCAGCTGAAGAAAAGCTTTGCCTTGCGCTGTATTTTGCTGTAATGAAATTAAGATATTACTTTTTGCCTACGACTGTCTTGGTAATTGCAACCACAAATTTGGTTAAATACATGTTATCTAGACCTATGTTGAGGGGAAGAATTGGCAAATGGGTATTAGCCTTGTCAGAATTTCACTTAGAATATGTGCCCCAAAGGGCAGTGAAAGGACAAGTTTTAGCCAATTTTTTGGCAGACCATCCATCTCAAACAGAGAGTCAAGAAATAATGGAACTCAGTATGGCTAGTGTCGAGCCATGGCAAATGTGGTTCAATGGATCGAAAGCCAATAGCCTAATTGGAATTGGTATAGTAATCAAGTCACCACAAGGAATAGAAACCACACATGGTTTCAGAGTAGATGAAACTGCTTATTCTAATAATCAAGCTGAATATGAAACTTTGATAGTGGGATTGGAAATTCTTATTGGATTACAAGTACATGCAGTTGACATATTTGGAGATTCCCAATTGGTCGTTAACCAAGTAAAAGGGATTTTCAAGTGTCAAAGTATAAGTATGCTGCCATATTATGTCGTCGCATTACATTTGCTCTTTCAATTTGAAATAGTAAATGTAATTTATGTTCCGAGATTCTTGAATAATAGAGCTAACGATGTGGCGCAGAAAGCTTCGAATTTCAAGAGTAAAGATGGTACCCAGTGGGATGTGAGCCAAACAACATATCAAAAACCTATACCACCTTTAAGTAAGAGGAACATGGTCCTGGAAATCAATTATAATGATCTGCAGGAACAGGATTGGAGACATCCAATAATACAATACTTGGCTGGCCCATCCTCAAAAGCCAACAGAAGAGTTAAATTGCAATCTGTGCAATACATCATATACAACAATGATCTCTACAAAAGAGGGGGAGATGGTCTATTGTTAGAATGTTTAGGGCCAAAAGAAGCATTAATAGCTATGGCTGAAGTTCACGAAGGCATCTGTGGTGCATATCAGCCTGGCATAAAAATGAGATGGCTGTTTCGAAGACATTCCTATTATTGGCCGACTATCCTTAAAGACTGCATAGAATATGCAAAGGGTTGCCAGGCATGTCAAAAGCATGGTACAATAAGGCATGTGCCCATAACTGATCTACATGCGGTAATAAAGCCTTGGCCATTCAGAGGATGGGCCATGGATATGATGGGGAAAATACACCCTCCCTCTTCGAAGCATCATTGTTTTATTTTGGTAGCTACTGATTATTTCACCAAATGGGTTGAAACTAAACCATATAAAGCTCTAGATCAGACGGAGGTTATTGGGTTCATTAAAGATTTGATCCATAGATTTGGCATCCCACAAACGATAACGGTCGATAATGGGACTATTTTTGATGGGAAAATGGTAAAGTCTTTTGTGGCTGAGTTCGGGATTAGCCTTGTTAATTCCACTCCATATTACGCACAAGTCAATGGTCAAGCTGAGTCATCTAACAAGTCCTTAAAAAAGGGAATACAAAAGGTTGTGGAAGATAATCCTAGAAATTGGCACAACTTATTGTTAGATGTATTGTGGGCTTATAGAACTTCTCCAAGGTCAAGCACAGGAGTCACTCCTTATGCCTTAGTTTATGGGCATGATGCAGTGTTACCAGTGGAGATCAATGTTAAATCCTTAAGGGTAAGATGCCAAGACCAGTTGGATTCTAAGCAGTACTATCAGAGTATGTGCTTGGAGTTAGAAGATATAGATGAAGTTAGAATTTTGGCATTAAATAGCATTCTCTTTCAGAAGAAGAAAGCAACCAAAAATTATAACAAGAAAGTCAAACACATTGGCTTCGATGAAGGTGATTTGGTGTGGAAGACAATACTCCCAATGGGGATTAAAAGCCATAGATTTGGCAAATGGTCACCTAACTGGGAAAGACCATATCAAATTCATAGAGTTTTGCCTTTTGGGGCATACCATTTGAAAAATTTGAGTGGTTATGTGCATTCCAAAAAGATTAATGACAGATATTTAAAACCTTATTTTCCAACTATTTGGGAAACACAGGGAATAAAATAAACACTGAGTACAAGAACATAAAATAGTAAACAAGGAAATGTTTTATAAAGAGTCAAGTACATTGTGCCACAAGTTGGCCCAAAAATCATTACAATGTTTTAGCTGTTTTTGTACAACAGATTTCCTATTGGTAAACGACGAAAACAGTTGAATAGCTTCAGCCATATCTTTCTTTTGATCAGTCAGTCCTTGATTGGTGATTTGCAGTTTGAGGTCAGTTCGGAGTAAGTCCTGATTCACTGCAGAAAGCTCCTCTTCGAGTTGAGCTTTCCTCTCCAGCAGTTGAGTTCGAAAGTGAGAGGCAGATGAGTGTTATTCCTTAAGCGTCGATACTTCAGTATGCACTTGAGAAACAAAACTTTGATCTCTAACCAATTTCTCATCTGCGGCCTTGGCAGCATGACAGATGCTGATGTAAAAATCAATGGTAGCTGCTGCCTGTGATAAGTGATTAGAGACATCCATACCAGACTGCTCAGCAAGTTTGCAGCATTGAAGAAACCCGTTTTTAATTATAGGCCTTTGTAGAGCCTCGAAGGGAATTCTCGAAAAAGAAATTAGCAGGTCCAGACAGGTGTCCATGTCTATCAAAGGCACAGAAGGTTGGCTGCTGGAGGAAGGAGAGCTCTCAAAAATTTCCAGCAAAGAATCAGCCAAAACTAATGGCTCAGCCTCCTCATCGAATGTTGGAGAAGTAGAAGTGATGTCAAAAAGACTAGCTAATCTTGCTTCAAAAATATCAATCTCATCAGTAGACATGAAGGGCGCAGAGAGAGTTGCCATATGAGACACAGAAGATTGCATAGGGATAGGAGAAATGGATGGAGCATCTTTAATGGTCTCCATGGTCCTAGTCACCAATGAATCTAGAGAGGGAGGGCTGGAGCTAGGTAAAGGTAGTAAGTCATGAATTGGAGAGCTGTCAGCACCCATCAGAGACAAGGTAACAGTTGGAATCTCCTTGGAAGGAGAAAGATGAGCAAGACTCGGTAAAGAAGTAAATTGAGGAAAGTCAAGAGTCAAGTAAGAAAGATATGGAGTCAAACCAAGAGGAAGAGGTGTAGGAATGCTTGGCCTCAAGAAAAGTGCAGAAAATGTAGACCCTAAAAATAGAAGTATGGTCTGAGTAGTCCTTACATCCTGCATCTGATCAACCTCGAGTGAAACTGAGAGAGGTCTCATCGGAAAGATGAACTCAGAAGTTGCCGCTGCAAGAGGAAGAAATGTAAGGCAATGTTAAACCTCGATACCAAAGGCTAACAGAGGAAAAATCGCAGAAGCATAAAAATTACTTGCTCCAGAAGTATTGGCGATAATGGGGGAACTGCGAAGGGTGTAATATCTGGCAGTCTTTTGCTTTCTTACAGTTTCCCTTTGTAGTATGTCAGCAGCAGCAGATTCATCTCTCAGAAATTGTTGCTGCCGTCTCTTCTTAGCTCTCTCGAAGACAATCATGGCTTTAGGATGTTCTTGTTCTATTGTCTTGACGGCTGCTTCATGGATGGTATCTTCAATTGAGACAGGAGCGAAAGCAGACATCTTTTTTCTCTTCTCTATGGCTTTGGCAATTGTCTCAGAATCAGAGTCTTCGACCATATCAGAATGAGAGACAGTCAACTTTCTTTTCCTTTTCCTCTGTGTTGGCAGGGTCAGCTCTTTCTCAACTTTTCCCTCAAGTTCTTCAAGCTACGATCTGGATTCCAAAGAGATGAATTCATCTTCCGACTCTCTAGCAGTTGTCTCATCCCTAACCGAGTCGGATGAAAAGACGATCGCTTTCTTCTTTCTTTTCAAAAATAACTCTTCCTCTTCATTTGTTTCTTCCTTTTCTTCCCCTTGAATATTGGATGTTCCCTTCTCGAGTTCAAAGGGCCTCCTTTTCTTTTGTGATTGACCACCTCCACAAAAGAAGAATTAAAGATAAGGTAAAATGCATTATGAAAGACAAAAGGAGAAGAGACAAGGGTATACCTTTCTTCGAGGCAGCCCGAGTGACTCTGGGAGAAATTGAAGCAGCAGGAGCAGCATGTGCTATATCTGAAACAGGTGAAGAAGTGACAACCCCAGTTTCTTTGGGCTTGGTCATATCTAACACCGTTAGTAGGTTTAAAGGTGAAATGGCCAAATAAATCTCCATATTAGTCACCCACCAGTTTTGGTACCTCTTCAACACGGTACCTTGAGGAATGAAAGGGGTGTACTCAAAGTTGGCTAAGTCATCTACAAATTTCAAAGTTTCCTCTTCTAGCCTGGATTTCCGAACTTTCAGATCCCTTCTGGTAAGGCTGAGGTTTGTGTTGCTATAGAGAGGTATTGGGACCCCTTGTGTGAGGCCAAATTGTCTAGCAAACTGAGCTGGACAGTAAGGTTCAGCAATGCATTTGTAGGCCTTCGGGTTCAAAGTCCCGATAAATAACTCTCTGGGAATCAGAATGGAAGCCCATATATCCTTGTGAATAAGTGAAGTACAGGACTGGTCACTTAGAAAATTCCTCAACCAAGATGGACCAATGGAAGGTTCGAAGGGACGCAAGCGGTAAGTAGGAAGGGAGGTTGGAAACTGGTGAAAGAAAGAGAAGTAAAGAGCAAAGGTAGAAGGGTAAAGTGAAGCATTGGCCATCCTTATGCCATGAGTAAGAGGGTTTGGCTCGGAAAATTTAAGGCATTTGGATTGTAACTCAGTAAAATAGGCGAAAAGCCAAAACTGAAGGATCCAGAATGGCTCCCCTTGATTAGCATCTAAGGGTTTCTCACAGAAAATAGAGCAGTCTCTATATACGTGCCCTAGAACATGTGGGGCTAAGGCTACATTTTTCTGTAAAACAAAGGCTTTGGCAAGAGGGGCAAATTCAGGCATAATTCTCTGAGAGGAAGTGCAAAAAAGGAATTTGCAAAGCCAATACAATAAGAAAGAAAAGAATTCCCTATCAGTCACAGGGCCCTCTCTTTTATTCTCAGCCCCAGCGAAATCACTATAAGATGAGTTAAGGGAGGGGAGAGAGAAAGGGACTGCTAAATCAGGATAATCTGGTCCAAAAGGGGTGCCAATAGGAGATAGTCCCAGTAAATGGCAAATATCAAGAACAGTAGGGGCCATCATCCTACATCTAAATTGGAAAAAGTTAAAGACAGGATTCCAAAAACATAGGGCAGCAGGAACAAGGAAAGGGTCCTCTGAAATAGTTACCCTAGATAGTCTGAGAGCATCGAGAAGGCAGAGTTCTTGAAGGTCCAGGGTCCTAGCAGGAATAACCCGATCATACCATTCTTGCCACTCTGGTCTCACCGTGGGCCAGCATCGGTGGGGGCGATTTATCCTCCAGTTCCTCCAGTCAAGACCACCTTCATAGAGAAGACATTGGTTTTCTAGTCGGGGATACAGGGCTGGGAGCTCAGTAAGGACCTCTTTGAATATGGGTCCGAGCACGTAGTCTAACTGCACATGGTGACGAGGGACAAAGATGCGTCCATCAATAGCGCTTTTCTCCCCAGCTTTGTACTTTTTACATTCTGCATCAATAATCCTCTTCAGGGCCACAGATGGGCTCGCACGCTCTACGACTGATACTGAAGGAGAAGCCATTGACGGTATGCTTTTCTTGACACTGAAACCGGGAAAGGAAGTAGAGAGAAGCCGACGATCGGTAATAAGAGGGGTTTGTGCGCTTAGAAGAGCAAGTGATTTCAGAACACGAAACAAAAGGGTTTTTAAAGCCCTCGTATTTGAAAATATATTACATGAGCTGTTAAGTATTAAAAGTACGAATACAAAAGCTTCCTTCAATATTGATGCTTTTGGAGGGAAAACAAAGCCCAGTTGTTAAGGCTAGCTTCGAAGTAAGATATTTTACTTCGAAACCAAGTCAAAACGGCTTCGAAACAGAGAAGCCGGCTTCGAAGCAGGTTGCCATACCCAAAATATAAAAATACTCGAGTGTTTATTTCACTTAAAAGAGTTTAAAGACCTGTTTTTAGGTTTTTTAACAAAGGTAATGTCCTTCGAGGCAAAACTTGAGATTCTTTAAGGATGAGATTTGGTGTTTGAAACATCAAAAGCAGTAATGACAATGACTAGATGTTGACTATGGTCAAAACAGGCTTTAAGTGTAAGATTGCTAGATTCGAAGCACTGTTTCCAATTGAAAATCAGCCAAAACTTTATTCCACAAATTGGAAAGGTTTACAATTGGCTCATTTAGTGTTTCATTTAAAACAATTAAGTCCAGATTCAAAGGATGAAATTGTTCGAAGTTCGAAGCTTTGAGTTGACTTTTAAAACACAAGTGAAAACACAAGTGAAGACAAGGTCAAACAAAGACAAATGAAGAAGAATTTTGTTTATATTAAGATCAGAGCGATTACATCAGCTGACCCTATCTCGGTATGAACTCGAGCTCATAAAAATAAGGAATGGAATAAATAACAAGATCATGAAATTTAGCCCAACAATGATCAATGAACTTTTGTTCTTTCCTTATTCTATCTTCTAAATTTTCTAGCATTGGCTGCATAAGTTGATGTGCTCTCACTTCATAGTAGAGCTCTTCAGCCTTTATTTCGAAAGCCACCTCTCTTAATCCTTGTTCCAATTCATCAATGTCTAAGTCATCCCAATACGCAGAATCTTTATTCTTGAAATCATTGAATTCTTCAATAAAGTTCTCTGCTTCGTACTGAGCATGAATTCGAAGAGACGAAAGTTGGTCTAAAGATTGTGTGGTAGCCACAGAATTTCGATGCCAGTAAAGGAGCAATGGAAGTTGGTCCAGAAACATATGAAGTTCTGCCTGAGCAAGGGGATTAAGGACATGGCCCCTAGTCAGAATATCACAAGCCCATCGAAGGTTCTTGAGAGGGACTTCGTCCTCGAGTACATTAAAAGGCAAGTGAGAGAAGACTGCAAGCAGAAGTTGAGCCTGTTTCCGTTCAGCTGGGGTAGGAGGAGGTAGAGGTTTATAAGGTGGGAAGACATTCTCCATGGATAGGGCAATCTTCAGTTTCTCTGTCCAGGAAAGAATTGATGGGGGAGAAGGTATGAATACTTCAATTTCGGGAGACAAAGAAGAAGGTGTGGACGCTTCTGTTTTCGGGGATGATACGGGAGCAGAAGGAACAAAGGCATTAATATAATCAAGCCAGTCGGAAGAACAGATCTTCATCTTCTGGGCTAAGAATGATGGGTTATACCCTTGTGCTTCTTCTGGGCGGGGGGCAGCGTGCACTATCTTTGTAGGCATGGAGGATGTATACCATGCTACAAGAAGATTCTCCTCCAGACTACGCCGATGGTCAATGGGTACATAAGGATAAACAACTGAACTTTGAGTATAGGAAGGAAACTCTAAAGGGTCAGTGAACTCAACAAAATGATGGTTGATTCGCTCCTTCAAATCACAAGTCTCAGGTATTGACCAGCTTGTCCAGTCAGAACCCCCAGAAGAGGAAGAAGTTGCAGCTTTATCCCATACAGAAATTTGCGAAGAAGAGTTGCTCAAATCCATATTTGTAATTTTCTGAATCAAAGGTTTGAGAGCAGTTTGTTCGAACTGTAAAGGTAGGTTAGAGGGAAAAATTCTTATGTCTATGTTTGTAGCTTTCTGAATCGAAGGATTAAGAGCAATGTGTTCGTAATCCAAAGGTCGGTAATTTGAAAAGGCATCCATGACCTGAATATAGAAAGATGGGTAAAGGTGGCTAATAAATGCATGCTTTCGATGAGAAATAGCATCGACATATGACTCTTCGTATGCTTCATCACTGGAGGAAAGAATTAATTTGGCCATGAAATGTATCAGTCTGTTCGAATAATAAGACAGTGAAAATACTTAAAGGATCAAGACGAAAGTATTAATACAGATGGTGAGTGACAGTTGCATTTCTGGGAAGATGCAAAACCTATGCACGTTCTAAGACGTGGGAAAAAGGACCCTGATCCACTAATATCACCAAGTCTTGGGCATATTAGTGCGGGGGGTAATGTTGGCTACACATTTTGTGCTAGTCAGTGACAATTCGACGCGTGACAAAGTAAGGGTAATATGGGGAGACCAGGTAGGTCTTCGATCCTGATCATACACGTGGCAGTTAATATTGGTTGTTATAAGATCTGAGTAGTAGCGGATCAACAAAGAAATGTACGGTGACGTGGCTTTAACGGTTGCTCACATTCAAATTCGAATATAGGGGAGAAGCCTAACTGCAAGTGAAGGCGTAGTGGAACTACTTATAAGGTAGCATGATCAGCGATCACGGAGGAGCAGTTCGACGGTTTGAAGTACAATTCGATGGTTATCTTCAGAGAGTATAAATAGCAGGAAGGACTTCAGAAAAAGGGACGAAGAAAAATCTAAAGAAAATCAGTCTTACTTTACATATTCCAGTGTTATTTCCTGTCCTTTACATTTCTGTACTTTAAGTTCCTGCGCTGCACTTCATTCGTAGGAGTAGTTTTCGAGTATATTGCCGCTGTAATTTTCTACGGAACTAAGATCATTGTAAGTTTTTCATACTAATGAAATGCTTCAGTTTATTTAACTGTTCTTATGCTCAAGTTCTCTGAAGTCAAATTACCAGTAAGCCACCAGTAAAAGTCCTCTTTATTGAGGCTAAAAGAACCATAACACAATTGTCTGAATAATTGTTTGGCAATTACAATTCTGTAAGGACTGATTGATCCTTGCTGGCACGCTCATAATTACAAAACTAACCTTCGAAAGCCAAAAAGCCAACAATTAACTATTTTGTAATTCATTTTGTGTTAAAAAGTTTGTTCCATTGATGAAGGATAGAAAGTTTGAAGAATCCAATTTGATGATAAGAAACCACATGCATACAAAAGATTTAGTCAATTTTTATTTGGGGGACTGGGGACCCCACTTTCCTTTTTCTTTATCTTTCCCACTCTATGTTATTTTGAAAAGGCCTTTCGGTGCTCATCTCTTGATAGGGATGACAATTTGAAATCGGCCCGACGGGACCTGACCCCCTAACTTTGGATGGGATAGTTTTCTCTCTAAAAAACCTTCACACGGGTCGGGGATGGTATTAAAAAATAAATTTTTGATCATTTTCGAGCCAGGGACGGTGATACCTTCTCCAGTCCCGGACCCGCCCGTCCCGTCCCCGTTCCCGTCCCCCGTTTGCCCCGGTATGAAATTATAGTTATACCCCTCTATCTCTCTCTCTCTCTATATATATATATATATGTTTCCTTGTCTCAGGTATGAAAAACTCCTCTCTGGACTCAGTTTAGTCTCTCTCTCTCTCTCTCTCTCTCTAAAACCCTCCCCTCTCTCCAATGTCCCTACTTCCGATCTCCCTCCCTCCCTCCGATCTCCATCACTGCCTCACGCCGATCTCCCTCCCTCCGATCTCCCTCCTTTCGACCTCACTGCCTCACCCCGATCTCCGTCACTGCCTCCCTCCGATCTGCGTCTGGGATGCCGATAGTCGTCCTCGACGCCGATTGTCCTCTCCGCAATGCCGATCCTCCTTCATCGTTCAAACAAATTTTTGTATGTGTATGTATATATATAGATTTTTTATTTTTATTTTTATTTTTTATGTGTATGTATGTATACAGATTTTGTATTGTTGAAACAGATTTTTTTTTTTTTGAACGAAAATAGATTTGTACATGTATGGTGTTGTTGAAACAGATCTATTAGTGTATGTATGTATACATGTATAATGATGATGCTGCTGTTGATGTTGTTGATGGTATTGTTGAACAGAACAGATTTGGGCCGGGAAATTTTCGGGGCCGGGGAATCCCGATCCCTGTTAGGGAACGGGGATGGGAACAGTGATAGGTTCCCCATCGGGGCCGGGGACGGGGAGATTTTCTCAATCGAGGACGGGAAAGGTAATCCTCGACCCTGCCCCGCCCCGTTGCCATTCCTATCCCTTGGTTGAGATATATGTTTCAAATTTATGTCAAAATTATATCAATTTTAAACACAGTTCATGTCAACTGTGTAGATATCATATGTAATAAAATAATATTATATGTACTAATTAATATATTAATTAGTGTGATGTGATATAATTTTAAAAATTTTAAATATTTATAATATAAGTAGAGTAAAATTTTATATTAGAATGCTCTAGGGCCACGTTTGTTTGACGGATTAGATCGGATGAGATTGTTAGTGAAATGATTGTTAGTGAGGAGATTAAGTAAAAGTGTTTGTTTTAATAATAATGTGGGAGTAGTAATGAGATTGTTAAATTATTTTTATATAAAATAAATAAATAAATTATTTCTATATTAAAAAAAATTAAAACAAATATTAAAACAACCAGGTAGACTTGGTAAAAAAAAATAAAATTAAAAAAATAAAATTTTTATATAGAATAGACTCAATCCGCTCACTATTTTCATAATTCCATTCAAAATCTAACCAAGCTAATCTCTCTATGTGAGAGTATTCATAGTCTTATGAAACTACTAATCCCCTTCTATTTTTGTCAACCAAATATGAGTTACGTAAGACTTACATAATTGATAATTTAATCCTCCTACTTATAAAGCCAAACAAACACGAGTTAGAACACTTCCATGTGTTAATCTAAATAGTTAACACGCATCATTGATAATTGAGATTTTTATTACTTTAAGACTTTTCTCTCTTTATGGCCTTTTCATTTTCTCTTTGTTAAAAAAGTATTATAACTCCCTCCATCCATGTTTTGCTTTGGATCTCAAATTTTTTATTTCTTTTTAATTTCTACATATATTTTCTCCGTCTAGTCTTTTTGTTAAAAAATATTACAATTTCTCTTTAAAATTTACCCAGTTTTACTACGACTTTTTGCTCCAAAAAATTAATCTTTTCATTATTTTATAAACCATTTTCCTATTATCATTATTTTCATGTGTTTGAGATTGTAATTATATGTAAATTTTGACTAATCAATACTAGTTATTTCAACTTGATCAAATTATTTAACAGTTGATTATGAATAGATGCTATAAATTTAGAACTTTAATAATCCTTTAAACTTTTAAAATATGTAAAATACAACAACTTTTGTATTAAGTTGGGCTAATATTTTGTTATTTTTGGTTAACCTTATGAGTTTTGTTATAGTTAATGCAACATGTATGCATTACTCCCACCCAATCATGAGTCACTAACTGTGTTTGGTTGGGGGATTTGGGGAGGGATTTGGAAAGGAAAAGGGAAAATGTATGTGAAACTAGGTGAATGTAGGTACATTTAATTTATATTTCACCTAACTTTTTCCTTTTCCTTTCCAAATCCCTCCTCAAATCCTCTAACCAAACACAGTGTAAATGTCATAAGGGGAAGATATTTCTAACAAAGTTGCAGTGATAAATTTAATTTACATGGATAGTTCATAATAGTCATGCTGTGGTGTGTATAGAATTGTTATTTTTATTTTTTTATTCAACATGGAAAATTGATTTTGGATTTTAAGGGGCACAATTTGATTGTGAAACTTATATTATAGTACTATAGGAAAGGTAACATATTAACAAATGTGATATCGCTGATTATCCATTATTTTATTATCTTGAAATTTCAAGTATTTTTTTATAGCCATTATCATTTGTTTAAATGCTTCATACAAAGATATATATATATATATATATAAAGACTTTATACACCAAAAAATGTAAAATAAAAATTTAATCTAAACATTTGAAATAGTTCGTTTATTTGAAAAAAAAATATTATAATGATTACAAATAAGATAAAATATCAAATTTAATTTGCAAAATTAATTTTAATCACTTTAGAAAATTAAACACAACCCATGTTTGGGTAAGAAAAAAAAATTGATTATAATATTTTTTTTTCAAATAAACGAACTAAAAATGAAGTAAAATGTCAAAGTGTGAAAAAAAATCTACTCACAAAATGGAACGTTATGGTTATATAGAAAATTAAAATTGATTTACTTTTTTTGGGTAAGTAAAATTGATTTACTAACTAATATAATAGGAAAATGTTTGGTAGCTCAAATTTTTGTGGCTCAAATGGCTCAAATCTGTTAAAACGACGTCGTTTTACACTCAAAATTCAAATTTACTTTAACAATAATTTTAACTAACTTACTAAAAATGATATGTTAAAGCTAATTTTACATAAGATCAAGATTTAAACACAGCCCGTGCATAGCACGAGTAGAAAACTAGTGTGTATGATAATTTTATGATCAAATTTTCATAATCGGATTGAGAGGACTGCATAGTCTAAGGCACACTAATTTCAAATGAATTTCAATTAAATTGGTCTCCAGTAGTTATGTATTTATAGTGCATATAATTGAGCTAAGTAGTAAGTTATTTAAACTTAATATGAAAACTTAATAAGTTAAAAAATATGTCAAACTTTAATTTATTTACATATTAAAATAAAATTTTAACAAATCAAATTACAAATGAAACTCAAATAGCTTGATTCATTTTAGAGTTTCTATCGAAAACCCTAACGCCATTGCAAGGGTGTTTGAACTTCCTAACTCTTTGATGAAAACATGAAGAATTAAGGTGTAATACGCCACTATTTTTATATTACCTCTATATATAATATTTATATATGTATTTTGTATATAAAATGATTACAAAAATATATAGATGCTCCTTGGACATTAGGGCTATTCAAAAATCCGTTTAAATCGGTAATTCGGACCGAACCAGACCGAATCATACGGTGTGGTTCGGTTCCATTAAGAATTGGTTCGGTTTCGGATTAAGAAATACGAGAATCGTAAAAACGGTTCGGTTAATAGATTTTATGAAAAATTCGCGGTTCGAACCGAACCGAACCGAACCGAATTTTAAAAGATATATATATATATATATATATATATAATATAATATAATATCAAGTTTTATTTTTATTAATTGGTTTTTTATAATTTTAATGATATCAGGATGGTATAGATATATAATATTAAGTAATGCCTTTATATTATTAGTTTTTATCATGAGTTAAATGTAATTAGTTCGAGTAATTATTTTGCTAATATTAACAATTTATTCTTGTAAATAGAAATTTTTAGAACCGTAAACCAAACCGAAATCGAACCGTTTTTTTGGTTTGGTTCTGGTCCGATTTTACAAATGTAACGGTCTGATCTGGTTCTCAAAATTACAGAACCGTTAGGATCGATTCAATTCTTGAATTTTTTTAGAACCGAACCAATTCAGGCCGTGTATACTCACATGCAGCAGAATATCTAAGTCATAAATTGTCACAAGGCAATTTGTCTCTGTCAGGCTCTCATTTGTGGCCTAACTTTCCCCAAATAATAATAATAATAATAATAATAATAATAATAACAGCTTATACATTTTTACGATTTCAAATCAATTAACATAACTCTCGGTTCGGTGTATATAAGTCTTTTAAATATATTTTTTTGTTAGTTGATTTTTAAGGAGGAATTTTACCTAAAAAGTTTGTAGCATTTAGTATCAGAATCAGTTAATATGTCGAATATGAAATCGGATTGGTACAGTTGTGCAATTCAAACTCCAGAGGAGACAACTTATGAATTGGATTAAGATATTTGGAACGGTATTGGATATTGATAATTCAGTGAAACGGATAAAAGTTATTACTAATACATAATATACACCACCACAACATATTAGTTTTAAGAATGTCTAAAAGAAATAAGGTGTAAAATTTATTTGAAAAAAATTATAAATAAACGAGATAGTCTTAAAATAATTACATTATAAGTACAAAAAAACAAAAAAAGAATACAAGTCTACATATAAAAAAATTACACCAAACATTAAAAAAAAAAATTACAATATACATATCAAACTTATATCACTATAAAAATAAAATTATTTATTCACCACTTCACTTGAACTAATTTTTCTAATTTATTTCGGCTGGTTGACCTATTCTTCATTACCTGGCACCATCCATTATAGGAAGGAAAGAGCCCAAATTCTCTCTTCACCCATGTGCCATGATGGTCCATGTGAAAAGAGCCTAATCCCAGTAAATATGCATCAATGTATGACCCACGCACAAAACCCCAACCCAAACACCACAATTTTTCATACTAGATTCTCCCCCCCAAACACCACAATTTTTTATACTAGATTCTCCAAAACAATGCATGTCTTTTAGCCAACAAGATCTCACTAGGACATTAGTCTTTGTTTGCCAAAAAAAAAAACCACCCCCCTCAAGCCATGTTATATTATTTTATTTTATCATATTATAAAATGTCAAAGACATTCTTGGCTTAAAAACATGACATTTCTCCTTCTGATAAATGTTATTATTGGGATCAACATAATTCATAAATAATTATACTGTATGGTAATGTAATTTCCAAGGTTGGCTTTGAGTTAGAGTAAAAGTTTTTACCATGTATTATACATGAAAGTAGTCAGTTAAGATTGAATAATTTTTGAAATTTAAAATGACTCAATATGAACATAATCAATAACACGACACGATTCTCATCCTTATCTTGGTGAGTGAGACACTTTCTTATGAATAATACCTAGTAGCTCGGAAATTATTGGCCCGAATCAGCTCGAAACCCAAAACGATGCCATTTTGGATTTTTCTTTTTTTTTCCCCTCTTATTTTGCTTTTGAATACAAACGAGAGAGAGAGAAGAGAGAAGAGAGGAGAGAAGAGAAGAGAAGGAGAAGAGAGAAGAGGCGAGAGAGAAGGAGGAGGAAGAGAAGAAGACGGTGATAGCGGTGATCGCCGGTGGGTATCGCCGATCGCCACTTTCTTTGTTTTCTCTACTTTTTTTTTTTCTTCTTTTTTTTTTCTAGTTGATCTGAATCTGAAGATGAATGAAAAAAAAAAAAAAAAAATATATATATATATATATATATATATATATTTGTTGGCTGATGATGATGTGTTGATGATGATGTTGATGAAGATGTTGTTGTTGTTGATGATGATGCATTGATGAAGATGATGTGGATTTTTTTTTTTTTTTCTTGTGGATCTGGATCTGAAGATGAAGGGAAAAAAAAAAAATTGTTGGCTGATGATGATGTGTTGATGATGATGTTGATGAAGATCCATCTTCTTCTTCTTCTTCTTCTTCTTTTTCTTCAGAAAAACGAGAAAGAAAAAAAAAAAAAAAAAAGAAGGAAAACCCAAAACGACGTCGTTTTGGGTTTTGAGCCAATTTGAGCTAATTATTTTTGAGCTACCAAACGGACTGCTTCCTTATCAGATGTTATGTTTGGATTCAAATCTTACTCCTGTGTACTTTCCCATTCCCCTATTCCCTTCAATAAAAATAAAATAAAAAATTTGTACTAATATTCATTAATATGGCAACCTCACAGAACAGGTGTCGCTTCAGGACCTAGTTTTGTTACAATTTTGAATTGGGCCGAGCTTTGGGCTTAGGTCCATACAGTTTAAATTGGGGCCCAGGTTGAATTTTTTTAGCCCAAAGCATAGATTCATCCAACGACGTCGTTCCATTCACCTTGCATTGTACATTTTGTTAGGTGTACATGAGTGAGAGTACTAATTAGTGCTACATTAATAATGTGATAGTAAACTTTACCGTACATGATTTGATATTTTAACCTTAATATTATATATATATATATATTTTTTTATTGAGTGTCACCTTATTAATAATTTTTTTTTTAGAGCTTTAGATAATCGTCGTCGCATTGACTTTTGCCTCTATGCAAACAGCAAAAGAATTTTCCGGGAAAATTGATAAGAAAATTCAAAAAAATATTGCGAGGCAGTTTTTGAGGATAGAAACAAACAAACAAACAAACAATCAAATCAGATCAGAGAGTCTTCATGTGTAGATAGATAGAGGCGATGATGGAGGAGGAGAGAGAGAAGGCGGTGGTGGTGGTTGGTTTGATAGAGAACGCCACAAACTCTACGGCGGCGGAGGTCGATCCACGCCTCCTCAAGGCCATCAAATACGTCGTCCGAAACTCCGATTCCGAGCTCCGCCTCGCCGCCCAAACCCTAATGAATCTCATGAAACGAGATCACTCTCAGGTATATATATATATATGTCTATATATGCTGTGTTGTTTTTTTGATTTCATTGTGTTTTTTGGGTTAATTCTCATGCAATTTAAAACACAATATGAATAAATCTAGGGTTCTTGTTTCGCGCATGGCAAGAAATTTTTTTTTTCTTTCCAAGATTGGATTCGAAAGGTTTAATTGGGTGGATTTTGTGAGACTACATAAGGTGTGAATTTGTGACCTAGCTCTCTTGTTTACTGATTTGGTGCTTGAAATTGAGTTTGGGTTTGTGGGTGGGTATACTTGGTTTGATTAGATGTCAGTTTGTATTGGGAAATAAGCATTTAAATTCATAGCACAAAGTGGGAAATAGTCACAAATATTTTTTTGCGCAATACTTTGATGCACAAATTCTTTTTTGTGCACGTATATATTTATACTAGTGGTTGGTGCAAATGTGATGCATTTGCAATTTTATACATCTAAATTTTGGGCAGTGTAATGAATGAAGATTGAATTAGCAGTTACAGGATGTGGAGTTTTAGCGGTTACCAATTTTAGGGTTATTTTGGATAGAAAAAAAAAGTGTGACAAAGATTTTGAATAGTGTGCTTTATATAATGGAATAGAAGAATAGATATTTGAGATCATGAAAGGTAGTGCTATAGGAATTGGGAGTGTCTAATTGGAGGGTAATGGTTTAGATTGAAATGGACTCTAGTGAGGGAAAAAAACTAATCTGGGGTTTGCATTTTGGAAAATATGCCTAATGGAGTCAAAATATTTATAATTGAAGGTTATGGTTTAATGGTGGTGTGATATGATTTTCCAATAGAAGCTGGATATGATATTTTAATTTGAAATGTCTTCTGTAGGTTAGATATCTTGCGCTTCTCATAATAGATGAACTATTCATGCGGTCGAAACTGTTTAGAACCCTTCTTGTTGAGAACTTGGATCAGTTATTGACTCTAAGTGTGGGATTCAGAAGAAACTTGCCGCTTCCTGCTCCTCCAGCTGTTGCATCGGTTTTGCGTTCGAAGGCGATTGAATTCTTAGAGAAATGGAATGCTTCTTATGGGATGTATTACAGACAGCTTAGGTTAGGGTTTGACTACCTAAAAAACACCCTTCGTTTTCAATTCCCAAACTTACAAGCTAATGGGGTTCGGATTCAGCAGGAGAGAAGGGAGAGGGAGATGAGGACAAAAGAGATTTTACTGAACAAGTTTGAAACGCTGAAGGAAAATTTTCCCTCAATCAAGGATGAATTACAGTCAACACTTGATGAAATTGGGGAATGTTTAGAAATTGTAACTGCAACAAATGAAAATGTGCCAATGGATCTTTTAGATGATGAAGAAATGGAAGAGTTTCGTAGTTCTGAACTTCGACAGATACGTCTTGATTCATTGAAAGAAGCAGAGAAAGTTCAAGAAACAGGTGACAATAAAGTGGTTTTCGATGTGTTGAGGGAGCTTTACAAGCTCCTGGTGACGAAGCATTTGGTTTCAGTGCAAGAGTGGATCTCAGTTCTTGTAAGGGTTGAAGTGGCAGACAACAGATTCAGGGACTCCGCGTTGAAAGAGTTCATTGATATTCGAAATCATCTCCAGTCAGTGAAGAAGAAATGTGAAGAAGCAGGTTGTTCTCTTCCCGACAGCAAAAATCACGAGGAAGAAGATATTTGGGAAGAGGGTACTATTGAATCATTTGAGAACTGGAATTCTGCCACTCTCGATAAGCAAAGCGATGATTCTAATATTGCCTCGACTTCCATTGAGGTAAAAAAGAAAGGTTCCAAGAACAGTAATAAAAAAGAAGATAGCAATGAGAAGATGGATTGTGAAGGCAGTGGAACTGAATCGAACCCCCAGAGGAGTAAGTTTCTGGCTGAAGCTCCAGTGATGAAGTGGGGTTCGTTCTTGGATAATTGGGATAAAAAAAGGGATGTTTTGGCCAACCAAAGGGGTTTGGAGCTCGAAAATCATTGGGGTCGGGTGGATTACGATGCAGTTATTCCAGCTGCGAAAATCGCAGAATTGAATGTTCAAGCAACGGTTTATGAAGAAGACCCTGTTGAAATCCAACCATGTCGCGTTCGTTTGAGTAAAGGGGGCCTTTGTCAGAGAAGAGATTTGAGGGTTTGCCCATTTCACGGGCCTATAATACCGCGAGACGATGAGGGAAAGCCAATCAATCAAACCTCTTTAACAGAGGAGATAACTCCTGATTTCGGGAGTAATTTGGTGGAGCAATTGGCAAGACAGGCAGTGAAGAATATTCGGGATAGAGATACAGAGGAAGTAAAGAAGAGAGAACATGATAAAAAGGCATTGAAGCGAGCAAAGCTTGCAAAAGTTCGAGAACACAATGATGCTGTCTTACGGGAACTTGCTATGGCTTCAACTTCAAGATCTTCAGCTGTTGGAGAAGATATAGAGAAAACCAATGGGGAGAGGTCTTCAGCCAGAAACAAGAAGCAAACTCTTGCGTCGATGTTGAAAAAGAAAGTAACGGCTAAAGATAGATTAGCTCAAAGGTTGTTGAACACCGGTGCAAGAGATGCAACAACAAGACAACTCACTCTGGGAGAGGATGCAAAATACAGAGAAGCCTTCCCAAATCAGTGGTAGATGTGAAATTTCTCAGTTACACGTTTCTGATAACTCGTTCGGTTCATCCTGTAAGTCCCATAACACTTCCTCTTAATCATCCTGTAAGTCCCATAACACTTCGTCTTAATCACTTGATCCATTTGTTGTAATATCGGCTTTGGGGATAGTGAATGACACCAAGGGAGCGGTTTTTTTGGCTAGTTTGTATTATACATGAGTGTTTTTTTTTCTTTTTGTTCCTCTCCAATTTCTTTGCAGCAGATTGTATCTATTGCAGATAGAGAATTTTTTTATTTTATTTTATTTATATTTTTAAGTTATGAGAAGCTGTGAATTTTCATTGTTTATGTTACCTCTGAAATATGGTTGGTTACATTAATTATTGTTTAAACTCGGTGTTTGCCTATGAAGTGCGGACATAGACACATGACACGATACGAACATGTTAACACGGAATTTTTAAAAAAAAATGTAGGATACAATATGTGAGAATATGCACAAAAATATATAGTTTTATATATTTATTATACAACATATATATGTTATATATATGAATATTTAATTTAAAAATAATAATTTTAAAGTCAAAAGAAGAGAATATTTATAAATTTATGTGTTTTTTTTTTCATTGGATTTCAAGTTATTTTATTTAGATTTTTAATGTGTTTTTTTGTGTGTCTAAGCAATATCCACGTGGCCTTAAAGTGTCTAAAATGTGTAATTTTTTTAAAAAATAGTAGGACATATTTGGACTTGTGTTCACTATGTGTTGGGAAATATCCGATGAATGTCATGTTGTATCAGTGGCATTTTACTTTTTTAGAAATGTCTGTCTTTTTAATTTTTTTATGAATTGAAAAGCATGATTTGATCAAATTTTTTATGCTGATTTTGTTTAAGGCTGTTTAGACCCAGGTATATATCTATGCTCATTGATTGTAATAACCTTGTTTGGTTCTAGTTTCAGGCTATGATGAATGTGACCATTCTCAAACCTGCACTTTAATGTAGAAGGTGAAATGTTAGGTCTCAACAGACACAAACCTGTTCTCAACAAACACAAACCTGTTCTTTATTTAATAAATATAAATCTGATGGTCGGTGGTGGTGAAGTGGTTGTGATGTAGCTGACTTTCTCAACAAAATATTTTCTTTATGGTTTGTTTGGTAGCAGGAACAACAAAATTCCCCCCCCCCCCCCCCCCTCCCTTTTTTTTTTTCCCTTCTACTGTTCGTTTCATTAGAGTGAAAAATATGGTAAAAAATGAAAGTGATGGTTTTCTTTATGGTTTGTTTGGTAGCAAGAAGTAAATTCCCTTTTCATTTTATTTCTTTTTGTTCCTTACGGTGCCTGTTTGATTGGATTGAAAAATATGATAAAAAATCAAAACGATGAAAAATTCATGATTTTCTCTACTTTCATTTCATTCTAACCAAACCAAACCCTAAGTTGGTAGGAAGAACAAAACTCATGATCTTTTTCATCATCTTTGTGGCCATCATGATCAATAAGTTTGATCAATCTTTTGATTGGTTAGAGCACAAAATAGATGGAACATAGGTAACATCCTTTCAAAGCCAACTAAAGTAGTGAATATAATGCTTTTAGAATCCTATCTGCAACACTAGTGGCCTTTTTTAACCTTGAAGTGGCTTTTAACCCAAGTGATCTTTTATGCCCATTATTATTCTAACTAATCTTCTTTCTTTATTTATTATCTAAATATAATTATAAAGTACAATTGATGCCTTGCATAGTGTAGTCCACAAAGGATTATGATTACATCATGGGCATTTATTTGTAGAGGTGACAACATTTAAGAGAACATCTTTTGTACTTGAGTGTATGAAAAATGTTATTTTTATCAAAAGATTCATATAATTTTTTTTATTAAAATAATATATCAGTGACATTTTTATAATTAGCATATATCCTGATATTTGTGTCATTTTTTACTTTTTTTAGTTGGTAATAAGTTTTTCCAAAAAAAGTGAAGTAGGAGAGGGTTTTTTTTGGATTATAATTTTTCTCATTCACCAATCAATTGAGTAATTTCCTATTTGTTTGTATGTGTAACAAAATAGCAGTTTGAATTCAAGTTTATTTATTTATATTGAATTTAGGCCTCATTTGGAAATATACTATTTTAGTAATTTTTTATCTTTTTACGAAAAGATGTGCAAAAAAATAAATAGAGTGAAATGACAATTTATACTGATTTTTTAAATTTTTGACTAAAATGTATAATAGACAAACGAGACCTTAATATCCTTAAATGCTTCTACCAAAAGTAATAATATAAAATAATATATACTTCATATAATTGACTTATTAAGAAAAAATAAAAATTGACAAAGGCTTAAAAAGTAGAAAAGCAAATAAATTAAGGTTCAAAACAATAGGCAAATTTTATGGGCATAATTACATCGTGAAGTAGAATTAACAAATGGACATACAAGTGGTTCCATTCATGCACCTCTAATGATTTGCATCTTGAACCAAAACATAGAAGGAAAACAATATTTTTCACCCAATGTATTTCATATTCTCACACTAAATTGCATAAGAAATAAAAAGTTATGATAAAGTATTCTGATGATATATATATCAACACTCGACATAAAATACTAAAATGAAAATCTAAATTTTTTCTGTCTTGGATATAGAGAAAGTATTTTATATAATGTGTATGTTATATGATTGAGTTAACGTGATATACTTTTCCATTCATTATTTGTCATTTAATAACAAGTGAGATCGAAATTTGATGTGGCCAATCAGTCAGTACCTCAGACAGAGTATAAATTAACTTTTAAGTCTCATATTTATCATGCAATAAATAATAAGTGAAATGGTACCACGTAACGTAAAATACTCTCTCCTTCAATATAACATGCTTGATCGAGAACTTTTGTGATTGTTGTCAAATTGGCATATGCTTATTTCACATCCTAGTCTTCTTCATCAATATGAATCTTGGTATATATATATAGAAACAAATTGACAGCAAAAAGAGCATTAAAAATATATACATGTATATATGTATATATATATATATTGTGTACTATATCATCTAAAGAAAACCCATTAACTCTTTGTGCCCAATGTCCATCCTTTGCTGGAACATCATGTTATACTGGCCTAGTTGAAACCTACTCTGTTTACCCCAAAAAAAAGAAAAGGAAAAGAAACCTACTATATCAGGATAAACTTTTGTGTCCTCACACGAACTTTTGTGGGAAAAAATACGTAGACTACTTGCTCAATGCTCACACATGCTAGGTTCAAAGTGATGATGTAGGGCTTTAGGTCATTGGTGAACCTTTTGTTTAGTTGTGTTTTTGTTTTTCTAAATTTTTGTTCATTTGTTTTTGTGGTATTTTAGAAAGTGAGTTAAAATTCATTTATCAACTTTTAACCCACTTTTTCTCTTATAAAAAAAGTCAAAAAGTAAAAAAGTCAATTTTTAATTATCTTCTCAAAACACCATTTTATCCAATAAAAGTAATGAGAAGTTCAAAAATACTTCTTGTTTTCATTTTTGTGCAAAAATAAAAAAAACAAAAAAGATTTTGAAAATTCAGAAACAACTTTTTGTAATGTTTTCTAAAAAATGTCCAAAAGCAATGTTTGAAAGCAGTTCTCCAAATTTATTTGGCTGAGCTTTCAAATTTTGTTATCTAGAAAATTTTTAGAAACTAACTTGGTACAAAAAAAAAAATGGCAAAAAAAAAATCAAAATACTCATTATTTCATTTTTTTTTGTTTTCTTTGTTTTATGGGATGAAAAAAAAAAATTTGTTAAAAAATTTAAAAGATAAATTCTAAAAACTTAATCAAGTTATCATCCTATCGCATGATGTAATAGCCTTAATCGAGAAAACAAATTGTTTGGCACTCAATATAGACATTTGAAAGTGAAATAAGTCAAAAAGTAGATTCCACAAGAATTGTCTTATATATCTATTTCACATTTGATCAAAAATAAAAAATAAAAAATAAAAAAAGGATTGTTGTCTTTATATCTATGAAGACTATACAAAGTGAATTAAATATTATTGGAAATTATGAATACACTCAGAACAACATAAAATGGTGGGAGATATTACTCATAAAAAATAAAAAATAAAAAGTTGAAGAATCTTGCTTAAATTAATTCATTAGGATGTGGCTAAGAATAAAAAAATGTCAATACAATTTTAATATATTTTTATATAATTTATATATGTATATCAAGACTTATAATCAATCAATTGTTATTAGCCATGCTTAGACACCTACTCGAACTCAATATTTGTATCAAAATTTATGCATTACAATCTGTATATGCATACGTTATTATATTTATTAGCTTTCAAAGATATTTGCCAACAAATTTAATATAGTTGTATGTTTTTATTTATTTATTAGGGCCTTGTTTGAAGCTAAGTTATCTTTTGACTATTAAAGTAAAAAAATGCTAGACTTTGGCTAAGGTGTTTTTATCTGATAATTGTGAATTTTTTTAAAACAAAATTCATCTCTATTTCACAATCACAACTATTAAAAGATTCACATTTTTCAAAAAAATTTATATTTAGTGAATTTTTTAAAATTTTCATTAAACTTTTTTACTTTTCAAGTTGTTCTAAACTTGCCTAAACTTTTTCAATAACAATTTTTTTTTGTTTTTACATTTGCCAAAAGCATCTAATTCTTCTAGTGAAACAATTTTAATCGAAAAGAAAAAACAAAACATTACTAAAAAAAATTGCCGAATATAAACTAAACACACGTCATAAAAAATATATATAATTATTTTAAAATTTGTTAATAAATATACTAAGCTAGTAATTAATTAATATTGACCCATAGAAATTAGAATTACAATTAAGTGATGAAATATTGACCCATAGAAATTAGAATTACAATTAAGTGATGAACATAAAACAGCTAATAGCTTTATCAAAAAGTCTATTTTTTAACTTTTTAATAAAAAATATATAGAAAAGTAGAGAAAATAAATAAAAAAATAAAAAAAAAATATTGATAAATATCAATTAATATAATATAAATAAATATATGTATAAAAAAAAATATACTTTTTAATCCATGCCAAACAAGCAATAGCAAAATAAAAAAAATCCCAATAAAAAGTGAATCAATAATACCATTAATTTACCTAATCCAATCCGTCTACCTCTTTCTCTCTCTCTCTCTAAAAACCTTTCCCATTTCTTTTCTCTCTCTCATACAGCCCAAGAAAATGAAAGAAAATCAAAAACCCATCGAGAAAACCACTTCTCTCTGTGGGTTTTCTTTCTTCTTCCTTTCATTCTTCAAGAACCCTCAACACTGACTGATAATCACATCCAAAAAGAATCAAACCCATCTCAGAAAAACCCAGAATTTCGTGTTAATTCTCTGTTTGTAGATATATTTTATGAATATGGAATTGGATAGCATTGAATGCGTATCGGATGGTATGGATGAGGATGAGATCCATCACCATCGTCATCCTCAGTTTTCGTCCTCGAAGCCTCACAACAACGTTGTTTCTTCTGCGATTCATCCAACGACGAGTGTCCATGAGCTTCTCGAATGCCCAGTTTGTACCAATTCAATGTACCCTCCAATACACCAGGTTTGTTCTTTGTTCGATTTAGATTGTTGGGTTTGTTTTGCTTTTGTCTCAATCGTTTCACTAATTTATGTTTTGGGTTGTGCCTTTGTGTTTGTTTTGTTTCTTTTGATGTCTTTGGATTGTTGAATTTGATGTGGAAGATTGGATACTTGGGAACCACTCCGAAGATATATTCGATTCAAGCATGTGATTTGCTTGGTTGGGTTTCTATAATTCTATAATTTCTTGGGGTTTCTTGATTCTGTGTTCAAGCTAATTTGGTGCATTAGGGTTTCAAATTTGGTTGTAAATGCTGCAATTTATTTGAGAATTTGTTATGTATTTTGGCATGATGTTCTTCGTGGGATTTTTTTGGTGATTGATTGATGATGTAAGTGGGCTCTATTATGGGGATTGGGTTTTCCCAATTAATTCACAAATTTTCCAAATTTTGGGGGTATTTGGAGGTAAAGGATAATTATTGTGTAATTTTGGAATTGCTTAATTTGAATATAGGATGGGTGGAGATCTGTGTGGTTTCAAGAGTTTTTACTTGAAAGAAGGGTTTTGTGGTGCTCTTAATCCTATTCTCTTTGCTTATATACTAGCTTGGAGTTTGGTTTGAGTTTTGTCGCCAAATTATGATACTATCTTTATTAATGTATCTTGTATGATCAGGAAAACTGGCTTGGGGATATAGAATGGAGAATATGGAAGAACATATTCTATTGGAGAGAGACTATGGCTTCTAAAATTATGTGAATCACTTGTCGCTTAATAAGTATTTGATAGTTATCTGCTGTTCAACATTTTGTATGAGCAAGAAGGAACCAGTAATGCTTATAATTTAATTAATGTTTACTAGCCTTTGAATATAGGACTTATATTGTATCAAAGTATTTATTTGGAGATGTGTGTACACGTGCAAATGATTTCATAAACTGATGTTAACAACACTAGAAGAAAAATGGATTTAGTGAATGTCTGAGAAACTGCATGCCATTAGCTTCATGGATCTCAACTACAGCGGTTGGAATCAGATGTTCACAGTGCTGTCATGGCAAGGATTCTCTTTTTGTTTTCCTACCTCGTCACAAAATCTCATGACTGTTGACCAAGAAAGTTAATGTCAATTCAATTAATTGTTTGTATAATGTGTAGTTACGGCGACATAATATCTGGCATTAAAGAGTCAGTTTAAATGTCAACTGAATCATTTGCATTTATAGTTTTGTTTTATTTTATTTTAAATTGTATGAAGTGAAAGGGTTATTTCATGAATGAGAACAATAACTGCTTCATTGTTTGAATGTAAGAGAGTGTGAGTTGGCTATGTCTCTTGTAAGGGGATTTAACGGAAAAGGTTGAGCCAAGATGAGGGCGGTGATTTCTTCAATACATGGATGAATTAACGTCATTAAATGTGTGATCTTGGAAACAGAATGCTGGAACATAAACTCAAAATGAATTTTGAATGTGCATGTCATCTTAAGTTTTGTTTATGAGATAGCAAACTTGGAGTCGGTTAATACTTGTTAAGGCTTTCCTTAAGAAAAATGGTTTTTGAGGAGCTGATAGTAATGGGAGCTTTGGAGCAAGGATTTGAAAATGAAATGTTTTGGCAGCATATTAACATGTAGGACGGTTTTGGGGTTTCCTCTTTTGAAGCATTGTCGGGATAAATACCTTTAGAAAGTTATTTTACTTTGAATAAAGAATGTTCTTTGATATTGGAAGGTAACTCTTGTGCAACCCTTAGGATATCAATAGTCTGTTCTGCATGAGAAAGTTATGTTATCCAATCCCGGTGTTTGATCACGTTACGGTCATGCGCGTCATGTAAAGATGAATAAATTGTTGGCTGAACGGGACAAATACTTGTGGTTTTAGATCTGTTGACAATGACAACTGTGGTGCTGTTATAAATATTATCATAAAACTTGAGTTACATATGTAGACACTTCTACTATTACATATATGCATAGTTCTTCTAAATGTACGAAGTAGTAAGTACCTGTGTTGAACACTGATATTTGGGTAAGGGTTTGGGATATACTTATACGTGTTAGTCATTCACGTTTTTCCATACAACTAAAAAAATATTCCTGAACACATTAATTTACACCTCATAAAAAGCCAAAAGTCACCAAAAAAGCCAAACCCCAAACCACATCTTAATAATTCAAATTCATCATAAAATTGTGCATGTAACCCTCATATTATGTATAAAATACTCTTTGGCACCTTGTAACACAATTTTACCCTAGAAAAAAAAAAAAAGAAGAGAGAAAAGCATATTAAAAGAACCATGAATATTTTTCCTTGTCCTTGCGTCAATGGACATGGGAATTAGATGAATCAAATACTTGGACACATGCTTGCACTTGACATCCAACACTCGTAAACAAGTCCATGTAACATAGGTTGCATCCTAATGAGTGTGTTAAGTTGCATACACATGTAAATAATAATATCAAAAGTTCAACAGTAATAAGATGTGTCTACATGTATGTGTATATACGTATTTATTTTAGTTTTTTCGTTAGTATACTATTAAAATTTTTCAGGGTTGCATTTTTTTCCTTAAAAAGCGAATTGACTGGTATTTTAACAAGTCTTTTTGAATTTTGCAGTGTCACAATGGGCACACACTCTGTAGCACCTGTAAAGTAAGGGTACAGAACCGCTGTCCCACCTGTAGACAGGAGCTTGGTGATATAAGGTGTTTAGCATTGGAAAAGGTTGCTGAATCACTCGAACTGCCTTGCAAGTATTGCTCTCTTGGTTGCCCCGAGATATTCCCCTACTACAGCAAGCTCAAACACGAGGCCATTTGTAACTTTAGACCATACAATTGCCCCTATGCTGGATCAGAGTGCTCGGTTGTAGGTGATATTCCATACCTTGTTACCCATCTTCGAGATGATCACAAAGTAGACATGCACTCGGGATGCACATTTAACCATCGCTATGTAAAGTCTAATCCGCGTGAAGTAGAGAATGCCACATGGATGTTAACTGTAAGTATATTTCTTTATTCTGAAATAATCTTTAATGTATGGATATGTATATATATGTCTTGTTTAGAAATGATGTTTCTTGTGATGGATTGATGGTCCTCAATGAGCAAAATGCTAATCTTTTGGATTAATAGGCTCACTCTAAAGATGGGCCTCCTTTTCTTTTTGTTTTTTTGATACGGTTAGGTTTTTTAACAAATAATTCTTGAAAATTTTGGCCTATGCATTAAATAGATCATTTTTATTGCTTTACTGTTTCAAGTAATAATATCAATAGTAACACAGAACGATTTTTTTTTATTATTAATGATTATTAGGTAAAATTAACCACCTCATTAGAACTGCATGCATCAGGGGATGAGATTCCAAAAAGATAGGAACCTAGAAAATATGTCGAGCAATTTACCCCGGAAAATTATGCGTGATTCAGATTCAATTTTTGTATAGTGGGATCCACACTTGAAATAAATCTCAACCACACAATGTTTTCTGGGTAAATTTTTTGGGTTCCTAGCATTGCTGGACTAGAATAAGATTCACCATTATATATTGTTCTTGAGTTTTTACCATTGGTATCCCCTCTTCTTTTTTTTAATAATAATTTCAAGCCTTTTTTCATATCCCATCTTTATAAATATATATCAAAAAATGGAAAAATTATGTCGCCATGTTTATCTTGATCTATCTTTCTTTAAGTTGCTGGTAATTGCTGTTCTAGAGCACAAATCATTGAGCATTGATTGAACATCTTCAATTATAGTGTTCCCTAAATATTTGTTATCCGTTCCTTTTTTTAGGTTTTCAATTGTTTTGGTCAGTACTTCTGTCTCCATTTCGAAGCTTTTCAGCTTGGGATGGCTCCGGTTTACATGGCATTTCTACGATTCATGGGCGATGAGACAGACGCCCGAAACTACAGTTACAGCCTCGAGGTTGGAGGAAATGGACGGAAACTCATTTGGGAGGGTACCCCGCGAAGTATAAGGGACAGTCACAGGAAAGTGAGGGACAGCCATGACGGCCTCGTTATACAGCGCAATATGGCGCTTTTCTTCTCTGGTGGGGACAGGAAAGAACTGAAGCTGCGAGTTACGGGGCGGATATGGAAGGAGCAACAGAACCCAGATGGCGGGGCGTGCATACCCAACCTCTGTAGTTAAGGCTGGTCCTCTCTCTCTCTCTCTCTCTTGTGTGTGCTGAGTTTTCTGCTAATATTATTAGTTGATAGAGATGTTGAGAATTCTTGATATGTATGCATGAATACTAGCTGGAAGTTTCAGCTTTTCACACATTGTTTAATAATGGTTCTTTTGTTGTGGTTTTGTGGTCAGAACAGGCTTTGATTTCAAGCTATGCTCCTTGTATAATGCAATTGTAGAGAAGCTTGAATTGCTCAACTCATAAGAGTAAATCTAAGCGCACATATGATTTTCATAGAATGGGATACAGATGACATGCTAGGTCTCACATATGGTGGATCTCACATGTAGAGCCCACCTTTTGTCTCGTATTTGTATCTTATTCTGTGAAAATTTTCCGTGCCAATAACATAGAAGCCATTGATAATTAATGTAACATCTTTTCTTTTCTTTGTTTCTTTCTTTTTTTAGGACAAGCATTGACTTCATTTTATTTTATTTTTTGATTCAAACAAGTAATGACTTCATTGAGTACATTGTGCAATCTTATTTTGATTGGTTTTTGGCCTCTTGTTCTTAAGTTAATTGCCCATTTCATTACTTATCATGTAGATATGGCATTACTTTGTAAGATTTTACTGTGTCAAGCGAGGAAAATTATTCAATACTCTTAAAGTTTCACGGCACGTGATATTTTTGACTAATGAGACTGCACAAAAGAAGATAGATGAGGTTAACTTTATCTCAACTCTTTCCATTATTAGGTTTTTATTGGTTCGAGAGCACTATATTAATATGTTCAAATACTTTGAAAATATTGAATAATTACTCATCAAATAAGTAATAGTATTTATGAAGTTTCTAATGTTGTGTATTCTTCATTATTAGTTTTGGGTGAAAAATTGAAGGTCCATAAAATGTGAATCTAACTAGTTGGATTCTAATAATTCAAGAAAAGAATTATCATGTTCTCACAAAGTAAGTAGATGCAAGTTCAAGAAATATTCTTTTCATAGTGGAAGCGGTTTTTGTTTTATCGAAATTCTTTTTGCATTTTAACAAATTGATTAGTAGTTAAGTGACGAGTATGATTAATAATAATTAACAATATTAGATAGTATTAAACAATTAACAAGGAAAAGGAAATATTTTCTTTTGCTTTTTCTTTTTATCTTACAAATTTAAAATTTAAACAGAGAAGAAAAATCACGTTAAAAATATAATTAAAATTAAAGAATGATTTCATTTCAGGAAGTTCTATAAACATTGTGCAAATATTTCCCATGTCATTAGATTAACACACTACACGTGCATTATTTGACACCAAAGAGTGAGATTCACTGTATTTCATTAGTGAAATTTTTTTTGGAAAAATAACTGCACAGTAATGGGGTGTTTGTTTCAGCTTTTCAGAGTCAACTTATGGTTTTTAGCAGTGAAAAAGTTATTTTGGACTGTTTGGTTAAACTTATTTCAAACAGTTACTGATTCTAACAGCTTATTGTAACTCAAAAAAGCTGATTCTGAGAAGCTGCTCACCCATTGCTTCTGATTATCAGCTTCTGTTGTGGACATGTTAATTTATGGTTATACTCTTAATTTTTTTTATTTTTTATTTTTTTAAAAATAGAAAAAGACTCAAATGGACTATAGATTATTATTATTATTTTTTATGAGAAATGTAGACAAACAAAAAATAAAAATTAATTGAAAAAGCTATTTCACAGCTTATTTAACAAACACTACTCAGCAACTTAAATCTATAATCCAACAGCTACACCAAACAGATTAACTTCTTATTAAAGTCATAATCTATAATCTGTTAAGCTATAATCTATAACCTGTTTTAACAGCTACACCAAACGGGACCAATCTAGAGGAATTTTTTTTTTTGTAAATTAATGAAAAAATTTATACATTTTAATAATTAAAACACTATATATATTTTCATGATTTTGTATTTTTTTACTCATTACTGTGTAATTATTTCTCCATTTTTTTTTTCACTTAAAACTTAAAAATTACTAGATGACTTAAATATTTAAACAACAATAGCCATGAAAAGTGACAATTTAAGTTTTGGGAGACTTATTTATAAATCATTTTCAGACATTTATGCTAGGCTAAGTTTTGTGTAATTTCTTATAGAGTCTCAAGTCCTATTTAGATAGGAATGTATTCCACAAGATTCTATATAAACGTAACGTGACGTGACACTTATATAAACGTAACGTAACGTGACACTTATATAAACGTAACGTGTCACGTTACGTTTCGTAAACTTAATGAGTTTTTATTTTTTTAAATTGAATGTGAAAATGTTGTTGGTTTATGTTGGTGTCATATTACGTTTCATATAAATATGATCTATTGAATGTTGCCATAGATTATAGGTATCACGTTACGTTACGTTTATGTAGATATGATCTATGGTAACATTTAATTTTCTATATAGATTATAGGTGTCATGTTACGTTTATTTAGGTGTCACGTTATGTACATGTGTCACGTTACGTTTATGTAGGTGTCACGTTACGTTACGTTTATATAGATATGATCTATAGAAATATTCAATTTCCTATATATGGTTTTATTATTATTTATAATATTAACAACTAATATTGAGGGTAAATGTGTCAACAAACTTTCCACATGACTTATGGGAACATAAATTTTTTAGTAGGATCATATGTAGCATATAAATAATTTTTCCTTAAGTTTTGATTAAAATAATATTTGTTTTATTAAAAAGTAACTAAAAAAAAAATTAAAAACCTTATATATAAAAAAGTTTTATTTCTAACAATTACTAAATACATTATTATTTTTTAATTCCAAAAAATTTAAAATTAAAAAAAAAAAAAAAAACAAAACAAAATTTCCAAACCCCATCTAAAAAGTTTCTCTTATTTTCTATCCTACCAACCAATCACGCCATGAACTCCCTCTCATTACCGAAACGCCGTCCTCCTATAGCAGCAAGACACCTCAAACACTGATAAATTGCCACATAATACACACAAACCGAAAAGGCTTTATCAAAGGTTTTAGCGTTCTCTCTCTCTCTCTCTATGTGACCTCCCTCTTCGTCCATGGAGGCTCTCAATCCCACAATACCAAGCAAACCTCAATTCTTCTCTTCCCTTTCGATTTTCTCTCCCAAATATTCTCTGAGAACATGGAAAAAGAAAAACCTTTACAGGTTCAATATACCCAACTCCAAAATTCCTCTGTACCCACCATTTTCCGCCTCAAAACTTCGAATTTCAGCCCATTTCGGCCGACCCACGAATCGCCGAAACTCGCTGAGAAAAAAGCTCATTGAAGAACAACAACAACAGGTGCGTCATCGTTCTCAAAACCCAGTTCTTGATTATGATAATAGTGAGATTTATTATTCGAATTTGGGTAATGATAGTGTAGAAAAAAGTAAGTTTAGTTCTAATTATGGGGTTAGTGAAGGTAGTGTTGATTCTGATAGTATAGAGGAATTGAAATCAAAAGGTTTGGGTGAATCTGTATTGTGGAATAAATTGGAGAGTTGGGTTGATCAGTATAAGAATGATTCAGAGTTTTGGGGAATTGGGTTTAATCCTATATTCACTGTGTTTCAAGATTCAGGTGGGAATGTTGAGAGGGTGGTTGTTAATGAAGATGAAATCTTGCGAAGAAGCGGAATTGAGATGGAGATGTATAAGAAAAGTGAAATTGAGGACTTGACAGAAGTGAATTCAAAGATTTCTCATGCTAAATTTCTGGCTCGAGAGATGGAGAATGGGAATTGTGTGTTTTCCAAGAGTAGTTCGGTAGCTAAGTTCATAGTTTCGGGCAAGCATAGGGGTTTTGATAATGCAATTTGGGGTCTTGCTCTTCGACCCGGATTGTCTTTGAAGCTCCCAAGAATTGGGATCATGGTGTTGTGTGGTTTGTTTGTGTTCTGGGCGATGAAGGCAATTTTCAGTGGTGGGAAAGAGAAAGTGGAATACACGAGGTTGGAGAAGGAAATTATGAGGAGAAAGATGAAAGCAAGAAAGGAGAAAGAGAAGTTGGTGACGGGTAGCGTGGAAGTTATTCAGGATCCAATGGAGCCACAGATTGAAAGGCCAAGGCTTAATGAGCAGGATCTTATGAATAGCATTACGAAAGTGAAAGCATCAAGTAATAATACACTGGCACTACATGAATCTTCTAGTGATCGGGCGGTGTCTAAGGATTTAGATAGTAAAATTCAGGAAATTAGAGCAATGGCAAGGCAAGCACGAGAGATTGAGAGAAGAGATCCTTCACCAAGTGATACTGATGGAGGAGATGATTTAACTGTGAATGAGCTGACTGATGAAAAGGAAGTGGTTAAACAGCATGGAGTAGTCGTGATTCTCCCAAATGATCTTTCTATTGAATATTCAGGTCAAATGAGAGGCGTTAATGGAACCTCAACGCCCATGTCTTTCAATGATGTGGAAAACAATGATACTGAATTCAGTGAGGAAGTTTTGGTAGAGAACATTGACACACAAACATCTAGTACTTCAAGCATGAAAGTTTCCAATGATGGTGAAAGCACTACACGTGAAGGAGTTGTGAGTCTCCCAAATGGTCTTTCTAATGAAGATTCAGACCAAGTAGAAGGTGATGATGGAACCTTAACGCCCAAGTTCAATGATCTGAAAAACAATGATGCTAGATTTGGTGAGGAAGTTTTGCTGGAGAACAGTGGTACGCAAACGGCTAGTACTTCAATCATGAAAGTTTCCAATGATGGTGAAAGCACAATACAAGATGTGATCAATAGAGAAAGTGCTGTAAACATATCAGACACAACTAATGTGAGCCAATCCTCTAACACATTTGAAAGTCACTCAAGAAAACTAAAGAGAAGTTTCGGAACAAAACCAAGGGTTATACGCTCAGTTAAGGAAGCTAGGGAATTCCTCTCTCAAAAACGTAACAAACAAGAGCCTAATCAAGAATATCAAGAGAAAACCGTGCCAGAAGGTGCTGCAATTTTAAGTATTGAAAGGGAAAAAGATACCAATAGCAATGCGAGGAAGGGAATAGATAAGGACAATGAAGTGTCTGGCACGACCATTTTAGATGGGACGTCAGATTTTGCACCTGCAATAAATGCTGGTAAAGATTCTGCCCTGAAGAGAAAGGAATCTGTTCCGGCTGAAAAAAGTGGTCCTCAAGCTGCTGATGAAGGATGCAAGGAGATAGGGCCGTCTGTTTTAGCGTTATCAAGGGAAAGAGAAATGGATAGTAACACAAGCCTGGGATTGGACAAGGACAACAAAATCTTCCAATCAACCATTTTACGTGGACCGTCAAATTCTGCATCTGCTGCAAGTGCTTTTGGAGATTCTACTCGAAAAATAATGGATGGTGATCCTGAAGATGTTGAGGGAGGATATCAAGTGGACGATCTACAAAAGCCACCAACTTCCTCAGTTAATGAAAGTAACAGCAGAAGTTCAGAGAAAATATCATCAGTGAATAAGGAGAGCTGGATGGAGAAAATTTTTCACCAATTGGAGCCTGTAGTGAAGAAGATTGAAGGTGGATTTAGAGATAATTACATGGTTGCGAGGGAAAAAGTTAAACAAGAGTTGGATACAAATTTCGAGATGATACAGTCCAAATTTGATGAAGATGACGCTGAACTTGACTGGATGAAAGATGATAGGCTTAGAGAAATTGTATTTCAAGTCCGAGAAAATGAGTTAGCGGGGCGTGATCCATTTTACCTGATGGATGATGAAGATAAACTCGGGTTCTTCAAGGGCCTTGAGAGAAAAGTTGAGAAAGAGAATGAAAAACTATCCAGTTTGCATGAATATCTCCATTCAAACATTGAAAACCTTGACTATGGTGCAGGTAATTAATTTTTCTTATGTTTTCTTTTGGTTAACTATTTATCTCCTGAAACAGTGGAAAAAATTCGAAAATTGAATTTTATAAAAATGTTAACGGCCATGTATATAGTTGCCACCACTATACTGATATTTCTCTGGTTTAACCACATCTGGTCTATTACATTTTCCCATGTTTTAATTATCATTTTCTTTGAAAAACCACAAAACTAGATTTTCTCAAATGATATTTATAAAAAATTACTGTTCAGTTAACCATTAGGTTCACATTATTAATTGGGTAAATTTTACTTTTCACCCTCACTTTTTTCTGAATTTCATTTTGGGCCTTCACTTTCTAATTGTAACAATTAAGTCCTCAAAGTTCAACTTGTGTTTCAATTTGGTCCATATGTTACCCAGCCATTTAAAATTTGCATGAAAGTTGAAACATGAGGAACTAAAATGAAATTTAAGTGAAAGTAGGAGGGTGAAAAGTGTAATTTTCCATATATATAAAATAAAAAAATAAAAAACTCTCTAATGTCCCTAAAACGTGCTCATACTATCACTTTTTGTCCAAAATTTTAATAATAACAGATAAGATGACTACATTAAAACACAAGTTGAAGTATGAGGACTTAATCGTTGCAATTAGAAGATGAGAGACTAAAGTGAAATTCTGGTAGAAGTTGGAGGGTGAATAGTGTAAGTTACCCTTTTTAATTTTAAAAACCATGGTCTAATTGAGTTTTTATTGCCTGTAGATGGTATTAGCATGTACGATCCACCGGAAAAAATTATACCCCGCTGGAAAGGTCCCCCACTCGATAGAAAACCCGAGTTTCTCAATAACTTTGCTGAACAAAGGGCAACACTTAGTGCTAGAAATTTTAGTAATTCAGACATTGAGAGGAAGGATGGGCAGAACTTCCCTCAGAAATCTAAAGAACCTCCAGCCAATGAAAATGTTCAGCTGACCTCAGCAGTAAATAATCAGAATACAAAAATTCTTGAAGGGAATTCAAGGAGTCCCAAGACAGTTATAGAAGGCAGCGATGGTTCTGTTAGAGCCGGCAAAAAATCAGGAAAAGAGTACTGGCAGCACACTAAGAAATGGTCTCGTGGGTTTTTGGAATCTTATAATGCAGAGGCGGACCCAGAAACAAAAGCTATCATGAAGGATATTGGGAAGGATTTGGATCGATGGATCACTGAGAAGGAAATAGAGGAAGCAGCTGATCTGATGGATAAAATATCTGAGAGAGGACGGAAATTCATTGACAAGAAACTTAACAAGGTCAAAAGAGAAATGGAACTGTTTGGACCACAAGCTGTCATGAGCAAATACCAGGAATTTGCTGAAGAGAAGGAAGAAGATTATTTGTGGTGGCTAGATCTTCCCTTTGTACTGGTAAATTTGTATCTTGTCTTCTCTACTATGTTAATCCAATTCTTCCTATAAGCTAATGCTAGATAGTCCCATGTGCTTTAAGCTGCATCCTTTGGCTCTACCTTTTGGCCATGTTTGTTTGGGCGGACTGAATTAGTATTCCTATGACTAATAGTCCTAGGACTACCAATCCGTTGGATTATGTATCCTATCTTAACTAATAGTCAAGTTTAAAATAATTAATCCGTACTTCAATTGTTTAACCAAACATCGGATTAATAATTTTATTGGACTATTAGTCCAATCCCAAGCTCATGTCCACCCAAACAAACATGACCTTTATGTTCATATTTCTTTGATAATATTTTGTTGGTACTGGTCCTCTTCATATAGAACTTTTTTTTTTTCTCCAATGATAGTAGGAACACAAGAATCAAATACATAACAGGAATCGGTAAACATATGGGTAGACAAGATTTTACAATATTTATTGGTGGGGGCCCACTTCTCAAAAATCCTATCCATCCATCTATTTTCTGTGTTTGATTCTGTGTTCCTGGACTTATTGAACTGTTTTTATGGAAAAATTGGTGTGTCTGTTTACACCAAATTTATATACACTCATGTTTTGATTTGCTTTTTTTTTTTTTAAATGTATTGTATATCTGTTGAAAATATTAGTGAATGCGATTGTCATATTTTTAGTATGGGTTCTGTAACTTGGCCATTAATGATATGTTTTCCATTTATACAAAGAATGCTGAGTTATTCATTTCTCTATTTTTACATTTTCCAGTGTATCGAATTATACACACATGAAAATGGGGAACAAAAAGTAGGATTTTATTCATTAGAGATGGCAGAAGATCTTGAATTGGATCCAAAGCAGTATCATGTGATTGCTTTTGAGGACCCTGGTGATTGCAAGAACCTTTGCTATATTATGCAGGCTCATATGGAGATGATTGGAAATAGCAATGCATTTGTTGTTGCGCGACCACCTAAGGTAATAAGTTGTTTCTCTCTAATGCTATTTTCACATACTTCGTGTTTTGAGTAGTTGTAAGAACAAGATTTCTAAGGCAAAAAATGGCCAGATTTTTTATCAAATAATAAGTATTTGTCTCTGTAACTCTTCCAATAATTTTGTGGCTGTCCTACTTATCAAAAAAAAAAAATAATAATAATTTTGTGGCTGTCCAAAAGTACATTTTTTTTTTGGTCATTTGTTCTTTTTCCTTTTACCTTAATAGTTTCGTGCACTTATGATATCAAGGTGGTGCTTGGTTCACTGGAATGAAGATAGAATGGAATGGACTAGTCATTCTTAGCCTTTTTATGGAATGATCCTTTCAATGGTGAATGATGATTGCATTTGTAGTGTGTTTTCTATCATATTTTTAGTGAACCCAACACGAGAATGGACATCCTAATAAAATGATCATTTCATTCCAGTGAATTAAGTTAAATACTACCTAAGGACTATTGTTATTGCTTTCTGTTGGGTCACCCCAAGGTCAAACTGCTGTCTTTGGTGTGTTGGATTTCTTTTTTCTTTTGCATATATATATAGATAGTTGAAATCTGCAAATATCTTTCTTCTTGAGATCTCTCTTTTGAACTCTTGCTCTCTGTAGGATGCTTTTCGGGAAGCCAAAGCAAATGGACTTAGTGTGACAGTCATCAGGAAAGGAGTGCTGCAGTTGAATGTGGACCAAACACTGGAAGAAGTTGAGGAACAGATTACTGAGATTGGGACAAAGATATACCATGATAAAATCATGCGTGAACAGTCTGTGGATATAAGTGCATTAACGAAAGGTGTATTTGGTGCCATGAAACCCAGTAAAAGGTATCTTTTGAACTGTGACTAAGATCTGCAAAATTCAGCCATGGAAAATGTTGTTGGTACTCAATATTTTTCTTACACTGATGAAAAGAACAAATGTTTATGAAGTATTCTATATGCTAGCTGGATTGTTGTGGCAAAGTAAACACCTTTTGTTTTATCATTTTTGTTTTTCAGGAGAAGGTCAAGGCGGAAACTGAAAAAGCATACGAAGTAAAGGTTAGAGTCATTAATTAACTTCTATCACAGGTATCCTTCCTTATAAACTCTAAATATTCAGGAGGACCTTGCACTTCTTTTTGGTTGAGTGCCTGTATATATACTTCTTTAGAATAGGAGCGTGGTACATATTTGAGTTGAGTTGAGTTGAGTTGAGTTGGTTTATGGGTAATTAAGCCATTGTTGGCCCCGTTTGGTGCAGTCTAATGGAGTTGCTTATAGTAGCTGCTGCTTCTTTTTTTTTTTCTCTCTTTTTTTGAGAGGCTATGCCTGAGTTTTTGGTGCAACTTTTAGTTATAGCTTATGAGGTAAAAATAGCTTAAATAAGTTAGAAAAAACTGATTATCTAAAAGATGGGGGAGAGATGTTTATGTTTTTTTATCATCAACATTCAGCTCAAGAAAAGCTTCACCAAAGAGGCTCAGTATCGTGAATGACTGGAATGGATATCTCTACATTGTAAATGGTAACAATAATCAGATTATTCATCGTTTAAGCAACCGTGTATGTATCCTATCCAAGTCATGAACTGCGCTGAATAGTATGTGTTTGGTAACGTTTACGTTTTCAGTTTATATTTACCAAAATTTTATAAACTGATTTTTGTTTATTTTTAGAAAAACATTAACTACAAACGCGTTTGGTAATTGACAAAATGTTTAAAAATTTTTAAAAATATAAAAAAGAGTGAGAAATGGCAAGTGGTGACAAGTGGCGGCGGCAGACGGTGGTGGAAAGTGGTGACGGTGGGTGGGTGGGTGACGATGGCGGGTGGTGGGTAGTAGCGAGTGGGTGGTGGTGGTGGTGGTAGCGGGTGGTGGATGGTGGTGGCAGATGGGTGGTGGTGGGTAGTGACGGGTGGGTGGTGGTGGTAGGTAGGTGGCGGGTGGGTTAGTGACGGTGGCGGGTGGTAGCGAGTGGGTGGTGGCGGGTGGCGGATGGCGGGTGGGTGGTGGATGGTGATGGTGGGTGGGTGGGTGACGGTGGCGGGTGATGGGTGGTAGCGAGTGGGTGGTGGTGGTGGTGGCAGGTGGTGGGTGGTGGTGGCAGGTGGGTGGCGGATGGCGGGTGGTGGTGGGTGGTGGTGGTGGTAGGTGAGTGGGTGACGGTGGCGGGTGGTAGGTGGTAGCGAGTGGGTGGTGGGTGGTGATAGTAGGTGGGTGACGGGTGGGTGGTGGTGGTGGTGGGTGGTGGGTGGTGGGTGGTGGTGGCAAGTGGATGGCAGGTGGGTGGTCGGTGGTGGTAGGTGGGTGGTGGGTGGTGAGGGGTGGTGGCAAGTAGGTGACGGGTAGTGGAGGAGAGTAGTGGAGGAGAGGCGAGGGGTGGGTGGTGGCGGCGAGTGGGTGGGTGGTGGGTGGTGGCGGCGGAAGACGGTAGTAGAAAATGATGGCGGGTGGTAGCTAGTGTTGGGTGGTAAAAAAAAAAAAACTCAAAACTCAAAACGAAAACACATTTTTTGTGTTTTCATTTTTTGGCCAAATTTATAAGATGAGACCACTGATTTATAAATCAAAATTTTTACCAAACAAGTTTTTATTCGAGTTTTTAAAATTTTTGTAAATATAAACAGAAAATTGAAAACGTAAATGTTACAAAACGGCATCTAAAAGAATGATTTGTGTAGTATACACAATATAGTTGAAATATAGGGCTCTGATTGATTGATTTAGCTGACATATTGATGAAAGGATCCTCAAGCATCAAAGGATAAGTCACGAAACAAATGTCTATATTGTTTCAACTATTATTTATTTAAAATTATAATCATATATTTTTCGGGAACTAGAGCCAGTTCTCCCTACAGGTGATGCTTGCTTCCCATACTCCAGACAAGAAGGAACAAAAGCTAGTCATCCAAAGATCTTCATAGAAAACCTTGACGGACTCCCTGTTTGCACTTCTAAGTTGAAGTCGAGCACGTTTTCTTGATCTCATGGCAGGATGCAGAGGTGGCAGTCCCGACTCTTGAGCCAAACCATCATCCAAGCTCTCTTCAGCTCTAGCCTGTTCTGTTATTTCTGGTACCGGGTTCTGCCAATACCGTGCATACGATGTTGATCAAACTAAATCATGTGGATCTCTAAGCTCGACATTGGAACATCTTCTGTAATTTCAAAATATTTTCAGTCTCTGTACCAATCCCTACTGCCCTTAAAAAATTTATTTCTGCTCGTTCTCTCCCATGTATGGATGCTAAGAGGCGGGTTTTGATTAATGGGTTGATCAAACCATAAATTTTATTGCATAGCTCAAAATCGCCTCTCTCCAGTGATCTCCTTCCACCCATGACTAACCATTGATTTGCAGCTTGTGGCCTGTGGTAGAACCTGTATCTGCCCCTGTAGATGAAGCAAATTTGGAGATGAGCATAGCAATCTGGAAAATACTTCTATACTCCCTAAATTTTGTTGCCAATTTTTAAGGGGTGTTTGTGTAATTAATCCTAACATGAATTTTCCGATCTAGAGTATGGAATTTGAGTGGAAGACACACTCTCTCTCCCCCCCCTCTCTCTCTCATGAACTATATTTTAGGGGGTGCTTGGTTCAAAAGTCCAAATTCAATTTATTTTTTATTTTTTGTTTAAAGGTCCAGGCGCAAAGTTATTATTGTGTCCATAAGGACAGACTGATGCACAATGACCAAAGTACCTTTATATATATATATATATATGGTATCCACGGTGAAACACAAAACAAAGCTTTCTCTCTCTCTCCTCTCGTGTCTCTGTTTTACGGCCCCGTCGTCGTCATCGTTGCCGTCATGATCTTCATCTCGTACCAAATGTTCTCTCTCTCTCTCTCCCACATTGTGTTTCTCTCTCTTTTTTTCTCTCTCTCGAGTTCATGACTAATGATTGGTGTTGGCGGAGAGCGGTGAAGCCGAGCTGGGTGAGTCATACTCCGTCGTGCGCTACTGCTGAAGAAGTCAATCATAAGGGAAGTGATACTCTTAGATCTTGGCATAGTGATAGTGATCCCGGTGTGCACCGTCATCGGAATCGTGTTCTCCTTATTCTAGTCGGTGCTCGTCTCCAAAGTCAAGCTCTTCCTGGAAAAACTCTCTTTGGCGGCCGCAACGGTGAATAACAAGAACGAAGGCTCCACCGAGTCGTTGATTAAGAAAGAGAAACTTCTCAATGACCACAACATCGTTCAGAAATGTGCTGAAATTCATAACATTATCTCTGAAGATAAGGTTTCTTACTTAACTTTGAGTAGGTCTTGTGAATTTGGTTGTCTCTAGTTGTTGTATGGTGATTTTGGTGATTTGCTTTCTCACACAATTTTCATTTTTTCTGCATAAAATATTTCGTCTGCAAGGAAGTTGGGGGAATAGATGTAGTTGCTTTCATAGTTGGAGTTGCCGGTGGTTTCTAGATCTGGATTTGGCTTCTTTTTCTTCTTTGATCTGTTTACATCTTTTTTTGTTTTTTGTTTTTTGGTTATCCGTTCAGGTCTGGTGTTGAGTTGAGCCCTGCACAGTTAATGTAGATGAGTTGTTTTTTGTAATAGTTTCAACAGATAGGAATTGATTGCGATTTTGTTCTGTAGTTTGTTGTTGCAACTAAAAATTATATAGATAAAACATACACAACATGTTCTCTCTTTCACGAACTTTTTTACAGTCGGCAGTTTTGACCAAGATCAGTTCAAAAACATGTTTCTGGTAGAAGGTATGGTAGACCAATTGAACAGATACAATATTTTGGGATAAAAAATTAAACAAATAATTATTTTGAAAAGAAATTCAACAAAAAAAATTTGAATAGATAAAAAAATTAACATATAAAAAATTTGAACAGATAGATTAGGTTTTTGTATTTTTTTTAAATAGATAGAGTGAAATTCACATATTTTAAACAAGTAGAGAAAAACTCACAGAAAAATTGAACAGATAGGAAAAAAAATTCAACAGATATATATAAATTTGTACAGATAGGGAAAAAGTTAAATATATAGAAAATAATTTGAACATATAGATATAAATTTGAATAAATAGTTAAAAAAAGTCAACAGATAAATTAGGAGGTAAAATTTGAATCAAAATGTTCTTTAAAACTAACAAAAACCCACCAAATTGTTTCACAAATGGTGGATCTTTCACAAATAAAAAACATTTACTGGATCTAACGCCTTATACCCTCCTTAAATTGGATTTATCACCAATTTACTCTATTTTAGGGAAAATAAGAAATAAGTTTTTCAGGGCTTTATCTCACTTTGTTTGGTTTTAGCTTTCAGAATTCAATTTTTAGAAAATTCTACATTTTCATTTTCCTTATTTTTTTTTGTTATCATGGAATTTTTTTAACCTCCGGTGAGGTTTTTGACAAATACAGGGATCTCTCTTGTAGTTTCAATAATTACAGTAACCTCATTTAATTTATCTAACATTTTTTAGATTCTCCCGTTTTTTTACTTTCGTTTACTTGATTTACAAAACCTGCTGATGTCATCAAAGTCACACACTAAAATGCCCATAACGCCCTCAAATGTCCTCAACCTATCTATATATACCAATACCAAATGTTGGTCAGTAACAGTGCCTTTTTGTATGTGTATGTGTATGTGAAGAGGGGCAATTGCAACCTTTTATTTAAAAACACAACAACAGGTAGGTTGTCCACAACTATTAAAATTTATTCTTATTTATTTATTTTATAATATTACTCTAATCAAAATTTCAGTTTACAGTGAGGTAGCATAAACAATTAATTAGCCAAACAATAACAAAGAAACATATTTGGTTCTCTTTTAGAATTACAATTCCAATTATAATTTTTCAAAAATCTTTTCAAAACTTATAACCAAACATACAATTCAAAGCAACTCAAAACTCAATTCAAAACCCAAAGCCAAATTTTTTGTCAAAACTCTATTTTAAAAGAAAATATTATTTTATTTTATATTTTAAAATTATTTTTAGAATCATGATTTGAGTGTGGAGTCGTATTTTAAGTTTTGAGTTTCGAATTGAGTTTTGAAAAGAGAAAATTTGTTTGGTTATAAGTATCGAAAAGAGTTGAGTTGTATTTTGAAATTTGTTGGATTTATTTTTTGGGTAAATATTTTATATTTTAAATATTTATTTATTTGAATTTTTTTGGATTTATTTTTTTAGGGTAAATATTTTATATTCTAAATATTTATTTATTTATTTTAATGTGCACTATGTTTCATACATTTATGCGCTGTATTTTTAAAAATATTTTTTAAATATTAAAAAATTTAAAATTAATTTTTTTATTTTAAATATATATATTTTTATTTTAAATATTTTATTTTATTTTATAAATATATTTTTAAATATTTTAATTTTTTTATTATGTGTTTGGTTACAATTTGAGTGTAGAGTTTTGAAAGTAATGTGAAGTTTCGAGTTATGTGTTTGGTTATAAGGTTTAAAAATAATTTTTGAATTCAATTTTGAGTTATGTGTTTGGTTACGATTTAAGTGTAGAGTTGTGTTTTGAGTTTAAAATATTAAAATTAAAAAAATCAAAATATTTAAATAAAAATTATATATTTAAAATGAAAAATAAAATTTATTAAACGTTTTTTAATATTTTAAAAAAATAAATCAAAAAAAAAAAAACCATATGTTTTGTTTGATCAGCTGGTAGGTCGTGTCTAAATTGATTATGGTATGACGTTAACAGAGGGGACAAGGGTAGTATCGTCTTTTTGTGCTCATTTGTTATATGCAACTAACATTGTTTGTTCCAATTTGACGGAATGAGAGAACTTGGAGAATGTCGGGTAAAGTAAAGGAGGTTACTGTAATTATTGAAACCACATGTGAGGTCCCTGTATTTGTCAGAAACCTCAGGAGAGGTGAGTGTAATTTACCCATATTTTAAGCAATTTTTTAATTTTTAGACACACTTAAAAAATATAATATTTGTGAAAAAAAAATCTTTAGAAAATTCACTAAATACCAACCAAAAAAAAAAAAAAAAACGAAAATTCAATACATTTTTCTTATTTTTGTGTATTTATTAATTTTAATTTTTTTTTTCACAAATATCTTACTATTCAGATATATCTACGGAATGTGTATCTAAAAAATAAAAAAATAAAAAAATTGTTTAAAATTTTAAAAATATTCACTAAAAACAAAAAATATGAAATACAAAAAACTCAATTTTCAAAAAATTAAATTAAAAAAATTAAAACCAAAAACACTAATAAATTTTAAAAATAACCAATGACTTAAACATATTACAACTGAGCTACAACACAAGAAAGAAACCTCAACTTTACTTGGATTTCAAAATTTAAATACGGTAATGATAAAGATCTCCACAAAACAGAATCCAGTGTACTGCCGTGCGTGAAGCACAATAGTGATTGTTGTGCGGCCCGTAGAACCCATTTCGGGTCGTATTTTGATGATCCGAACTGTTAAAAATTTAGAAAATATCGAGAATAATATATCTGTAAAAAAATCAAGTTGATCAAATATCAATAACTTATTCATCAAATAACATTTGTATTTAGTTTGATACATATATATTCATTTTTTTTTAATATAAAGATGTTATTTGATGAACAAGTTATTGATATCCGATTAATATGATTTTTTACAAGTATATTGTTCTCGATATTTTCTAAATTTTCAACGGTTCAAATTATTAAAATATGATCTGAAATGAGTTTCACACGCCACACAACAGTTATTGCTGTGCTTCACGCACAGCAGTGACACTGCTCTCACAAAACATAACCCTCACAACTCCCAAAATGATCTAAATCATTCATGTCACTGTCAGACACAATCTCCAAAAAAATTCAAACACACCAACGGTCAATACATTAGTGGGGGTCATGGGGGTTCTCCTTTGTAGAGATCCCAAATATTTTCCATTTAATATAATGCTTTCAGTCTTTAACTCTAATGTAGTGTATGGTTTTTAAATATATATTTTAGTATAAATGGATAGTTTGGTTTTTAGGATTTATTTTTTAGAAAATTAAATTTTTTTATTTTTCGTATTTTTTTGTTTTCACTGAATTTTTAAAATATTTTAAGCAATTTTTTTTTTAAAATTTTTAGATATACCTAACATAAATACACTTGAAAAGTATAATATTTGTAAAAAAAATCTTTAGAAAATTCACTAAACACCAAAAAAAATAAAAAATAAAATTGAGAATTCAACACATTTTTCGTATTCTTATGTATTTATTAATTTTTTAAAATATTTTTTTACAAATATTTTACTTTTTAGATACATCTAAATAAGGTGCATCTAAAAAAGTAAAAAAAAAAAAAAAGCTTAAAAGGGGTTTTTATTGATAAATCATATTTAGGGGTGTTTTAATCCAATATGTCCATCAAGAAAATTTATAACCTAGTCCCCTGCGTTTATACTTTTATTTTATGAGATCCTTTTTTTTTTCTTTCTTTATTTACATTATTTGTTAGACTCTTATACCCTTGTGTTTATTATTGATATATATATATATATATATATATATATATATATATATATATATATATATTACGTAAAAAGGATATATACATTTAATTTTTTAATATCATTATATTTTGGCAGTCATCATGATTCACGCTGTTGATTGTGATTCAGTTTCATTGTCGTTGTGGGGTTGCTTGGTTGTACTAGGGTTTCGCTAGTGTGTGACGAAGATGATGAATCAAGACTGCATTAATGTTGTTCACTTGTGCTTTGTTTTTTTTTTTTTTTTTACATAGTTATTGCCAAGTTAGACATTGATAAGAAGGAGAGAACAAGTAGATAATATCGTCTCAAGGTTAATATATAAATGATGCATGTTCATTTGTGTTTGGATTTACATAAAATATTGTATGCTCTGTTTTTTGCTTTCTACTTCATTGTCTGGAATAGATGGAGATGCAAGTTTTGTTTGGTTGAATGATGTTATGGGTTTTGTTTGGTAATGTGTTTAGATATGGCTCTGGTTTTTAGATGTGGTGAATGTTTACATTGCACATATTATTGGTTATATTATTATGGGGAAATGTTTGCAGATTGTTTATTGCCATTATATTTGATGGTGTGAATTTGGACTTGTCTGATCTATAATGATGTGTGATGATGGAAATAAAGTGTTCGGTTTGGGATTGGCAGTGCAAAAAAAGGACGCAGCTATTTTTTGCATGATGTGAATGTTCACATATCATTAGTTATTTTATATTTGTGGTATTTCAGTGTGTGTATGTTTATTGGGTGGATATTTTAGTGTAAGTGAATGTGAACGTTCACATCCATCCCATGAAGTTATTGTTGTTGTGAATTATCAGATTTTAATGTTTTGTATTTGATGATGTAAACATTAAAAGCATGTGATGGTTGCATGATGTGCAATATAGACTGATGATTACATGGTTATTGCATAATATAAATGTTTACATATCATTGATTATCGTATGAGTTTTACATGGTTGTTATATGGTGTGAATATTCGTATTGTAAGGAGTCATTATTTGTTGTGAATTATCACATTATTAATCAATGTTAATATTCACATTCAGAAATAACCATACAAGTGTAAACAACAATGTGTTATTTTACCAACATGCATTTGTAATGTGAAAGTTCACATCAATATTTATTTATCACAATTTACATTAAGCCAATGGTTATGTGTATACAAATAAAACAACCATTAGTAATGTAAATGTTCACAGTGTCTATACTTTGTAGAGGGGTCAGAAATTAAGCACCAAACTAAGTATGGGCCAAAGTACTGGGGTCGTCCCAAAGAGGCGACCATTAATGAAAAAGGAGCATGGGCCAAAGTCTAAGGGAAGTGGGCCAACAGTGGGCTAAAGCAGGTCCGACTTGCAAGGGGTCCAAGTAGACTCTACGAAGGAAAATGACCAAGTTAAGTTGCAGAGGCAATACTGCAGCGGTGAAGTTGCGGAGGAAACATGTATAACAAGAAAGTTGTTGAGGCACTTTGCCTCAGCGCCGCTATTCCTAATATCTTTGGTTCCGCTGCCATCTGAAGTTGCTGAGGGAAAGAGAAAGCCGAAGCAACTAAGTTGCCGAGGCAACACTTGCAGCGACCAAGTTGCAGAGGCCAAGTTGTGGAGGCACTTTGACTCAGCGCCGCCATTCCTAATATTTTTGGTTCTGCCGCCATTCGAAGTTGCTAAGGGAAAGAGAAAGCCAAAACAACTAAGTTGCAGAGGCAGCACTTGCAGCGACTAAGTTGCAGAGGCCAAGTTGCGGAGACACTTTGTCTCAGCGTCGCCATTCCAAGTATCTTCGGTGCCCCCGTCATTCCAAGTAATGTTGGTACCACAACCATCTGGAGTTGCTGAGGAAAAGAGAAAACTGAAGCAATTAAGTTGCAGAGGCAGCACTTACAGCGCCCAAGTTGCGGAGGCATTATGTCGGCACCGCCATCTCTAATATTCTTGGTTCTGCCATTTGAACTTGTCTCGTGGAATAACTACCGCAGTAACTAAGTTGCAGAGGGAATATCCTGCCAATGTGATAGCAGCCTTTGAGAGAGGCCACCCTCTGTAACTAGAGGCTAATGCTTGGCGCTGATAGTAGGCCTCAAGGCATTACTAGCCCAGGGTTGATAGCGGGCCCCCCATTTCCAAAGTTCATTTAACTTGGCGTTGATAGCAGGCCCCAAGACTTACTTGTTGGAGCTGATAGCAGGCCCAGAGATACCTGTTTATCGCAACGATCCCGCGAAGATGGGAGCAGGTTAGCCCGAACATAAGGGACTCCCTTTCCGTTACCCAAGTCATAGACCTGGCTTAGTTGCACATGCAGGACTAAGGAAGCCCTCTTGGGCTTGGTACTAAGGCACAGCATGGCTGATAGTAGGCTTGGCTGTGGCCTTCACCCTGGGAAACTGGGGAGTTTGTGGTTATGTGGTTAAGGGTAGAAGTATCGCTGAGGTGAATACAAACATAGCTACTAGCAGGCTAATAGAGTCTTGAGAATGCATGTACCGGCTAAATAGAACTAAGAAGGCACTTGCAAGTGCACTTGCTGAGGTTCAAGCTGAGAAGACAAGTGTAGAGGAAAACACTCTCGCTGCAACCGCACTTGCTGAGGCTCAAAAAGGTAGTTGCGGAGGCAAACAGATAGTACACAGTACATGCAGAGGGACACGTGCCACCTTCAGCCTGGTGGCTCAAGGCAGAATATTCCATGTGATCCTCTGGGATACATGTTTTCTTTCTATTTGGCCACTTGGTGTCCTCTTAGTACCAAGGAAAAGCCTATAAATAGGACCTATTTCCCAAGGTTCAACAAGAAGAATTTTGGGGATTTGGGGGAGATGCTGTCCATTTTGGCACTGCCATACACTTCTCCTTGAGCTACTTGCTTCAACCTCACCCAGCTATACACTCTCCAACTCTTATACTGTTGCTGCTACTCATTCTTCAGCCACTTCCGCCCTTATTGGACCATTAGCATAGTTTTGCCTCTCGAATCACCTCTCTAACCTTGAACCCTTCTACATTTCTAGCGACTCTGCTGGGAAGGCTGCTTTGCTTATGGTTCATACTTGCAGTGCCTAACTTGTTCCCTGAGGTTTGGGCTCCGATCCAAGTGTCTTTGGTGGTGCCTCAGGCAAACAGTACGGCCGCTGGTTCAGCTACCCAGGAGCAGACTGGACCATTCCAGCCCACTTACTTCGTTACTCTAGCCGATGTACAAGCTATGCTCGAGTAAGAGCGAAGCAAGAAGCAACTGCCATCTTTCCTAGACCCAGATGTGAAGCCCCCATATTCTCAGGAGATATTGACCATGCCATACCCAATTGGGTATACAGTGCCCAAGTTTATTAAGTTTGATGGAAAGCAAGACAATGCTAGAGAACATGTGGTGAGGTGCATTAAAACTCTTAGCGTCCATAGCAGTGACCACTCTCTGCGCCTTAGGGAGTTCTCCAAATCACTTACTGAAAAGGGCCTACAGCTGGTATGTGAACTTGGCTCCCAACTTGATCAAGAGTTGGGAGGAGATGGTGAACAAGTTCCACACGAAGTTCTTCCAAGTTCAAGAGAAAGTTACAACCCTCTCACTTGGGCGAGATGTCCAAAAAGAAGGTGAAGATATACTGGACTATGTTAAGCGGTTCCAAGATAAGGCTATTGACTGTCATGAACCAATGGATGAGGCTCACTTAGTCAATATATGTGTGAAGGGTGCCATATGTGACTACAAAATTTTCTTGGTGAACCATAATCTGCCTACATTTTCAGCCTTGATTGAGGCAACTAGGAACCTCAGTACAACTGGTCCTTTGCACAGGTCTTGTGATAGCTACCTCTACTCCCGCAGTAGCAGAGTTTCTACGGTAACCTCCATAGGAGGAAGCCGTTCGCAAGTAGAGGCCTCGTCCTCTCGAAAGAGAAGAGTTATGAGGACAGAAATCCATATCCTTGCAGCCTTGAGAATGTTAAGGCCTTAGTTAAAGAATGGGTAGCTAATGGTGAACTTACTTTGCCGCCGGTTGATGTCCCTCTAACCAAGAAGGACAAAGAAAGCCCAGATTATTGTGTCTATCACAGAACCACCAGACACCGTACTAAGGACTGTTGGACTTTGAAAGTATCTTCAAGAAGAAAGTCAATGCTAATGAGCTGAAGTTCAAAGATGCCGGTAATCGCGATGTAAGGAAGGACCCCTATCCTAATCAAAAGGAGAATGGGAAGAATTTACACATGATTCACTATCTTGGGCCTGTGCCCGATCAAGTGCACATGGCGTCCTACTATGATGAGTTAGAAGAAATCGCAATTGGCCAGCTCCTTGAAACAGTACTTGCAGAGGCAAAATTTGTAGGGGATACTCATGCTCAAGCCTTGCCAAATTTTGTTAAGTTTCGCACTTTCTTTGACCAGTTGGGGTTGAGCCAAGCTGCCAGGTTGGAAGCAACAAAGGCCCTCATTAACATCTCCGAAATGCACCACGATGAAGTTGCTGAGGCTAAGGAGTACATGTCTCGATCCAGGAAGATTATGGGGCCATTACTTTTTCAGAAGCAGACAGAGCGTACCCATTTCCTCATAACCGTCATCTTTTTGTCACAGCTTACATTAATGATGTAGAGTTCAAGTGTGCTTTCCTTAATGGTGGGGCATCCATAAACATCATAATAACTGATACCTTTGCAAAGGCTGGTATCCTAGAGTCCAAGATGGTTTGCCAACCCATCATTGTAATGGGTTTTGGTGGCGACAAGAAAGTTACTAAGGTCTATGTTGTCGTGGACTTAGTAGTTGGCGAGATCCGTTCCGCAACTAAGTTCCATGTGATTGAAGCAGACACAAATTACCATATGATACTCGGCAAAGCTTGGATGCATCGATATGGGGCTATCCCATCAAGTTATCACCAATGCGTGAAGACAAAGTTGAGAAAGCGCACAGTGACCATAAATGCGTCTGAAAAGCCATTCGGAGTGGAAGAGGCACACTATTCGGATGCAATTTTCTTTACTGAGTTGTCCACATATGAAACTCCAAGGATTGGTAAAGTTGTAGGGGTAAAATTATTGAAGTGGGAGGACATTTGAGATGCAGAGGTTGCTCCAGAAAGCAGTGGACAGAAAAGGAGCAACAAATCTACAAGTCCTTTGCCCAAAGATTGTTAAAGTGCGCGAGGGCGGCAAGACCGTTTACTACCTATGACGGTTTTGGGGGCTAGACTTCATACCTTGGGAAGATGGCCCCAAGACGAATAAATGTGACGGTGAGGAGTCCCAAGAAGGGTTGGTGGAGACGCCTGAGCCCGCCCTTGAATGCATGCAAGATAGGTCCAAACCCCAGCAAGAGGTACTTGCTGAGGTCAACCTCAGTGACTTACCTGGGCAAAGCAAGCCGGTGTTTATTAGTGATACAATGGCTCCAGCAGCTAAGGCAGAATTGATAACACTACTAAAGCAGTACAATGATGTCTTTACTTGGACATATGACGAGATGCCTGGTCTTGACCCATCTCTTGTCACTCATCATCTGGACATTTTTCCCAACTCTAAACCAATCAAGCAGCACGCTGGAAAGTATCACCCTGATCTTGAAGCAAAGATTAAGGTAGAGATAGAAAAGTTGCAGAAGGCTAAGTTCATTGAGCCTATATAGTACCCAACTTGGCTAGTAAATATTGTGTCTGTGCAGAGAAGAACGGTCAGATTAGGGTCTGCGTAGACTTTTGCGACCTGAATAAAGCCTGCCCGAAAGATGAATTTCCATTGCCCCATGTTGACACACTTATCGATTCTACTGCGGGCCATTAGATGTTCTTCTTCATGGATAGGTTCAGTGGTTATAACCAGATTAAAATGGCACTAGAAGATACAGAAAAGACGGCATTCAGAATGCCCTTGGGAAATTTTTTCTATACGGTGATACCCTTTGGTTTGAAAAACGCAAGGGCAACATACCAACGGGCCATGACTACAGTGTTCCACGACATGTTGCATTATGAAGTAGAAGTATATGTGGATGATCTAGTGGTTAAGTCCACTGAGGCAAACCGCCACCTCTACGACTTGGAAAAAGTTTTTCAGCGTTGTCGTAAATTCTGCCTCAAGATGAACCCTCTCAAGTGTGCTTTTGGAGTTACCGCAAACAAGTTCCTTGGCTTTCTTGTACACCGGCGAGGGATCGAGGTAGATGGGCATAAGATCAAGTCAATCATGGAGATTCCGCCGCCACACTCTCAAAAGGCCTTGAAGAAATTCCTAGGCAAAGTGTCATATCTTAGGAGGTTTATTCCAACCCTTGTTGAAATAACCTTTCCCTTTGGGACACTGCTGAAAGGGAATCACAAGTTTGAATGGTTGCAAGAACACCAACAATCATTTGATATGGTGAAGAAAGCACTTACCTCTCCACTTACAATGATTTTTCCACAGCCCGAAAAGCCTCTGCTACTGTAGCTAACCTCTACTCCTCAGTCTATTGGAGCTCTATTTGTCTAAGACATAGATGGCATTGAGAAACCAGTCTATTACATCAGTCGCAAAGTTAATGGTGCCGAGTCACGATATACCCCAATTGAGAGGCATTGTTTAGTCTTAATCTTCATAGCACAGAAGTTGCGCCATTACTTTTTGGTACACCCGATCCAGGTTGTGACCCGGAGTGATCCAGTTCGCTACTTGCTGAGCAAGCCAGTTCTGACTGGAAGAATGACAAGATGGCTCTTGGCTCTAGCAGAATATGATATCACTTGTGTTACTCCCAAGCCTATTAAGAGCCAAGCACTTGCAGACTTACTGGCCCAGTTCCCATCTGGTGAACATGAACCTGCAGAGGTACCTCTACCAGGTGAGGTCCATGTCTCAGCAGCTGCAATTGAGACTTATTACGACTTAAAATTTGATGGAGCTTCTAGAGCTGGGAAAAGTGGAGTTGGCATAACACTAACCAGTCAAGAAGGAGAGAAGTTTCATATATCATATAAGCTTGACTTTGAATGTTCAAACAACGAGGCCGAACATGAGGCGTTGATACTGGGTCTAATTGCCGCCCAAAAGGAGGGCCTCTATAAGTTGAAAATTTGGGGCGACTCCATGCTAGTTGTCAAGCAAACAATGGGTGATTTCGCATTAAAGGAGCCTCTGTTGGCCCCATATCGCACCGTGGTTCAAAGGTTGCTCACTCAATTTGATGATGTCCAAATCCAACATATCCCTCGAACACACAACCTTTTTCCCGATGCCTTGGCTACACTGGGGGTAAAGGTGGATATACCAAATGATAGTATAGCCATCATTATCGAGAAAAGAACAACACCAGTAGTGTTAGCCGAAGAACATACAGAGCAAGATGTTGAGGGATGGAAAACAGATATAATCCAGTATTTGAAAACAGGCTAGAGAACAATCAGACTAGCAGAATTTGCATCATTTCTGCTCCTCAGAGGAGAGTTGTATTTTCGCTACCCCAACAACCTATTGGCAAGGTGCGTTGGCAGACAATAAGCAACCTACAGGCTTAAGCAGATCCATGCTAAGTCCTATGGAGATGGACATATCAGTCTATACCGATGGATACATAGGCAAGGGTATTACTGGCCAGAGATGGAGAAGAAAAGTACTGAGTTGCAGAGGCAATGTGAAAGTGTTAGTCCTATCCTAAGGAAGAGGAAGCCCATTTCTTAGGCAGTGAAGAATGGAGATAGCCATATATCGACTACCTTGGAAAGGGCACACTGCCCGGGAACAAAGCCGATGCAATTAGAGTTAAGAGGCGAGCCTTCTGCTTCTTTCTTTGACAAAGGCAAGCTGTACTGAAGAAGCTTTGAAGGGGAACCTTTAGCGTGTTTATCAAAAGATGAGGCAAATGAGGTGCTGAGGGAAGTCCACAAGACAGAGCACCAAGGAGGGCAGCGATTATATGGACATCTCATTCACCTCGACTACTATTGGCTGACAATGGAAGAAGATGCTAAAAACTTTGTGAGGAGATGCCAATCTTGCCAGAAGTTTGGGAACTTGATACATGCACCAGCAGTTGAACTATACAACATCAAGACTCCTTACCCATTCCATACTTGGGCATTTGACCTAGTAGGTCATATAGCGCAGCAATCCAAAGGCTACAGATGGATACTTGCTGCAACTAAAATTAGCACCAAGTGGGTAGAGGTCATACTGATGAGGAAGGCAGACGGGGCAGCAGTAGCCAACTTCATTAGAAAAAACATAATCTGCAGGTTTGGCATACCCAAAAAAATACCGTCTGATAATAGAGCTCCCTTTGTAAATCGCCATGTGAGAAGACTGCTAGATGTCTACAAGATCAAGCACCACAAGTCTAGTCTATACTACCCTCAAGGGAACGGACAGGTTGAGGCGACCAACAAAGCCCTCATCCAAATAATGAGTAAAATGATGGACGAAGCAGGGGGCACATGGTCTGAATAACTTTCCCGTAACACTCTGGGCACATGGAACGTCAAAGAGAAAGCCAACTCAGGCAATCCTATTTTCCCTAGTATATGGGTCCGAAGCTGTGTTACCAGTTGAATTTGGCAGTACCCTCACCAAGAATGGCTATGTCAGCACACTTACGCTATGTTTGGGTTGAGTGATTTGGAGAGAAAAGAAAAGAAATGGAGAGATATGCATTTCTCTTACTTGTTTGGATAACCTAAGTGGAGAGAAATGGGAAGAAATTGAGAGACATGGAGAGAAACTCATTTCTCTTATAAGCCTCATTTTCAATCTTCCCAAAAGTGGAGAAATTGGGAGAGAAAAGAAACAACTATTTTCATAATATCAATTTTGTCCCTATAAAAATAAAAGAAATAAAATGATTGAAAATATAAAAAGGTTATTTTGGTAATATAACATAAAATAATTTCTTTTCTTTTCTCTTAATGAAATCTAACTGTAGACACCCCATTTTTGACCGACCTTAAGACTCAGACGTCACCAGTTGAGCGCTCGGTGATGTTGCATATTGTGCTCGTTCTGAGGTTTCAGAGTCTCGGCTACGAGCCTTGCCTCTAGACTTCGGGGCTCTTTTGTGCTTTGCCTCGGTTTGAGAACCAGGTCCTGTTTTCTCTATTTTCTCTTCCCGAAGGGAGGGAGAAGTCTCGTAGACCATCTCTTAGTGGCCGTAGGCTACGTTTCGTGGTCGTAGGCCATTTTTCCCGTTTGGAGCGCAGTTTCCGATTTTCGAAGCCGTCGGCCGTGTGCCTCGGTTTGGGACCACTTAACTACTTCCGTTTGCTCCGGTTTTTGGCACACCCCTTATTTTCTCCATTTAGAGGGACACTGTGGCCGGGGAGACCACCTTCGTGGTCATACGCCACTTCCGGTGCCTAACAGCCTATTTTCGGGGCCCCGAATCGCGCGTTTTGGCCCCCGAACCTTCGTTTTGCATCCGGCGTGGTCCATTTTTGGTAGGGACCCTATTTTTATTGCTAGGGAGGCGGTAGGATGGTGGGAGGCCACCTTTTCCCCTGGAAAACCAATTTTCTCATTTTCTCTCTCCAAAAGCCGATTTTTTTGACAGAAAGTTGGTTTTTCTCACTTTTGAGCCACAATTTCTGGCTTTTCATACCATCATTGTGTTGTGCTCATCTGGGAGGCCACCAATATGGGTAGGCCGACCAGTAATTCCTCTTGACCTTTTGAACCCCTCTAAAAAGCTGGTTTTTCTCTCTCTTGGGTCGTATTTTCTGGTTTTTCACCACACAGCTGTATTCTACTCATCTGGGAGGCCACCTTTCTGGGTAGGCCGACCAGCAATTTTGCTTGACCCTTTTGACCCCTGGTCGGCCGACCAGGGGGAGTGGCCGGCCGGCCACTTTAGCTGGTCGGCTAGCTTTCTGCTTTTTGCTCTCCTCAAGTGTATTCCAGCTGTGCCAGCTGTTTTGCACTTGACCCACTGTCCGAGGGTTTTGTCCCTGTTTTGGTCCTTAAAAGGGGGTTTTGACCTCTTTGCTTGGTTGGTAAGAGGAATTGGCCCCCTTTGGTCTAGCTTCTTCAAAAAGCTTGACCCCTTTGGTTAAGCTTCCTTTAGAAGCTTTGAACCTCTCTCTTGGCTTCTCCAAGAAGCCTTACTTCTCTCCCTCTATATAACCAACCCTCCATCTCATTTTGCAAGGGTTAGAAAATTTTGGTTAAGGCTTACACACTCCATCCTCCATAGCCTTCTTCTCCAAGCTCCAAACCATAATATTCTTGGCCATTTTACACTACACCTCTAAGCCTAACACCTTCACTATCCATTCCAGGACCTTGGAACTCATTTTCAGAGGTTCAAAGCTCACTTTCTTGGTCCAGGGTTGGCTGCATTGCTGCGCTACAAGGGTAAATCCTCATTTCCCCCATTTTTGTATTATTTTGCTCTATACCTTAGCTCCATTTGCAAGCATTTTTGAGCCTTGGTGTAAACTGAAAATAGTCTTATTTCGAGCTCCTCTTCATGTTTGTTTAAGAGTACTTTTCTGTTTGAGGTCTCCTAACCCCTTGTATGCTTTATCTCTCTTTTAGGACTTATTTTGCATGATATATTAGCCTTGTTTGTGAGCATTTTTGAACCTCGACATAAACTGAAGAAAGTCTTTTTTTGACCTCCTCTTTAAGTTTAATTCAGGTCACTTTTCTGTTTGGAGTCATCTTCTTCCTTGCATGCTTCATTTCCTCATGCTTTGAGCCATGCATTTGAGCATTCGCATTGGTCTTGTTTTGGCATCTTGGCCACTGAAATCCAGTGGATTTTCAGTGGCCTTGATGTATCTTCAAGCCCCGAAATCATAGAGGAGTGACCCTCTCACCCTCATTCTCTTTACTAGTATGGTTGGCCTTCCAAAGGGACCCTATTTTGAATGCATTGAAGTCATGTTTCAGGCCTCATTTTGAGGGTTTTAAGGTCTGCCTAAGCTTTATCAAGAGCCCATTTTTCCATATTTTATGTCTATGATGCATGTATAGAGCAATCCCATTCAAGGCCTTTCAAAGGGGCCTTTCTGTGCATGTTTCCGAGACTGATTTCAAGGCCTATTTGGTGGGTTTTAGGGCTGTCATAAATCATTTCCAAAGGTGGTTTTTCCATGTTACATGTCTATCTTGTATGTGCTTAATAATCCCTTGTATGGCCCTCTAAAGGAGCTCATCATTTTTGCATGCATTAGTTGCATTTCAGTGGTTATTTGGGCATATTTTGACATGTTTTATTCATTGTTTTCGGCTGGTTTGATGAGTTCTCATACGCTTCGTATACATGCCATGTAAACCATGCTTGTTAGCCGAATTCGCATGCTATTTTTGTCTATCATGTTAGCACTTTTTGGTCATGCTTTAAACTAGAAATGTGCATATTTTGGGACTGCCTTAGCTCTGTCTTTGTACTTCATGGCCAAATAATGCTTACTTTGCATAGTTATAATTCAATGCATGTGCCTAGCTTTGAGTTTCGGGGCTTATTTCATGCATCGGGTGCCATATCTCCATGTTTCGGGACTATTTAGCATCATGTTTCAGTGCTGAAAATTACATGTTTGTATGCCATCTTTCATCCCTTGCCATGCTTTGGTAGAGTGGCATTTTATGCCTTAGGTTCCGTCCTCGGTACGCGTGCACGTGCGCATGCATTTCGGTTCTCTCACTTCCATCACTTGGCCACTGATGTGAGTGTAGTTGAGGTCCATTCGTGTTAGTGTAAGTCCATAGTGCATTGTGTATGTCATTTCGGTCCATAGCATTGCGTATGCTAGATTGCATGTTAGAGCATCGTGTATGTCATGTCACATCGAGCATTGTGTATACCATTTCATAGCATTGCGTATGCTAGGTTGTATGTTAATCGCATTGTGTATGCCATCTCATTTGCATCGTGTTTGGGATAGGAGTTAGCCCAAGCACGGGAAACGAGGTACGTTTCGTACTCCGAGTGACCGAACGTGTCTCAATTCCCTGTCACCGACACTTCGGATTACCCATGATGGAGTTTAGGTCTTGTTGCGTTTTCATGTGCATTCATTTCATATTGAGTCGTGCAATTCGACTCCTCGGCCATCATGCATCGATATGCGTGATTGGTGGCGCGAGGATCGAGGACTACACTCTCTGAAGAATAGTCATGCATACATATGTGAAAATACTTTGCTATGCCCCTTTGTTGCTCTCTGTTGCAGTAAATCAGAAATCAGCGGCCTTCTGGAGCGTTGCGTAATATTCCAAGAATAATTGCAAACAGAGGCAAACTGGGGCATCGTAATGGATTTCTGCGCAAGTTAACTCAAGCATGCATCATTCATCATTCGGAACAGAGCTGAGACAGTCCATGGATTTGTGTGCTAATTTACCTACTTTCCTAGATTAATTTGTTAATTAATTAGGATTTTGTATTTATTCGGATGGTATATTATTTATTCGGACCCTCCGAGCGAGGGCACAATTGTAATAAGTGTGCGTGAGTGTGATGTATGTCTTCCAACCCCACGTCTTTCTCCATTTTATTTACCAGCTTATGATGGTTAGATTAGGGCATGTTTCAATTAACATACAGCATGATAGCATGTTTGCATTCATTCATCTATTTTGCATGAACCGAGCTTGGTGCATCGTACTAACTGCATTTGTATTTCAATTCCGAGTTGAATACTTGTTAGTTATAGCATTTCACATGCTATCTTTAGAATAGCCGAGCCTATCTTAGTTGCATTTTGTATGTGTTGCATTAGGCATTTCTGTATAGTTAGGATCATGTATGGATTTCTAACATAGCTTTTGTTTTGGCTTGGAGTACTCAGTACGTTTTACGCTTTAGCATCCTTGCATGTGTGTGAGTGACTGCCATGATAGCATTCTTACCATGAGGCTAATTGCTTATGTGATATAACTGCCTGAATGCCTGTGGGTGAAGGTTGGGTTATTTGAATTAGAACAATTCATTAATTGTGAGTTTTAAGCCCACTAGATAGTGGCAAAATCATGTTTTTCTAAGCCCACTCGAGGGTGGCAAATCCACGTCTTAGCCTACTTGCGGGTAGTACCATCAAACCATTTTCAAATAAACAAACATGAAATGTTTTGTTCCAATTCAGGTGACTCAGTCTATACTTATATGCTGTGCGCATCACATAGTAAATCTAGGCTAATAACCGAATTAATAACGCATAATGTTTTCAAAACTAGATATCATGGTTAGTAGAGGCCGATCTTTGATTGGGCGAGCGGGGGTGCTCACAAAGTGACCATCCCCAATCATACCCAAGTTCCCGAGCCGAGGCAACTTTGGTGATGACGGACACGTGGCCTTAGGCAACGAGTCAGGGTTTCCTAAATTCCCCCAAAATAAATATTTAGGTGGCGACTCTGTATCTGGCAAAGCAGTCCAAGTTTGGCATTTCTTTCTAAAAAATTTGTTTTCCAAAACGATTTGCCGGATTTGGACTCTTTGATGAGTCATCGGTCTTGCATTGCACTCTGCGAGATTAGATACAGGACCGTGACACAAATTGAGTCCGAACTGTAGTAAGGCCCGATGGCGCGTCTACACTAACCAAACAAGAATAAGAGAAATCATAATCATTTCTTTTCTTTTATTTCTTCCTTATCCAAACAAAAATGAGAGAAATCAGAATCATTTTTTTCCCCCCTCTTATTACTTAAGTAATCATTTCTTTTATTTTCTCTCCTAGGTTCCCAAACACAGTGTTAGTTCTAAACAGCAGGAAGAATGACATAGAGGAAGCTGAAGAAAGAAGAGATCAGGCATCGTGGGCAATGGAAAAGTATCATTAATCCATAGCCCGTGCCTACAATCAATCTGTTCAACACAGAAATTTTAAGAAAGGGGACTTGGTATGGAAAACAGTAGATGCAATCATGTGGGGCCAGCCAATTCCCAAGTTCTCACCCAGATGGGAAGGCCCCTACAAAGTTGCTGAGGCAAGCAGTAGTGAGTACTACAAGTTGACAAGAGTAGATGATGGGTTCAGAACTGGCCCTATCAACGCCAAGTATGTTAAAGAATATTTTCCTTAATTTCTTTCGAAAAAAAAGAGTTGTAAGTTAATATATCCAAAGCAAATTGTAAAGAAAGTGTCATACACTTAGTAAATTTGTTACTCTCGTATACACTTAGTGTGCGGAAAGTTTTCCATACTTAGTGAATTTTTTTTTATCCTTGTAAAAGCTTAGTCATAATGAAGTTTTGTTCGTGGCAAGAGTACTACGTATCTTTAGAAGCTATGTAAAAGCAATGTAAAGAAAGCGATGAAATGAAACTCAAAAGTACTGCCAAATATCCACACTTTTCATTAAAGTCAAACTTCCAAAACGTGATTACAATGTTTGAAAAGAAGTTATGATAGAGAAGAGGAAAAGAAAAGGCGCCGTAAGCGCAATGAAACAACAAAATAAAGAAAAGAAAAGGAAGGAGGAAATCATAACAGAGTTACATCAAATCAAATCAAACCCTTCAAAAGGGAGTCCATCAGAGTCACATCTCGAGGCAGCTGGGCAACCAATGTAGAATCCTTCTCTTTGAACCGAGTTAGGTTCTGCTGATGCTGCTCCAAGGTATCCTCACACACCTTGATAGTCTTCTCCAAGGACGCAATCATCGCCACATTGTTTGCATGCTCAAGGAAACCATTAACTGTCTGAAGCCTATTCCTCATCTATGATAGGTCCAAACTGTTCCTCTCAAAGCTGCCTAAGTTGGCCTCAGCACTTTCCATGAACTTGCTGGGAGTCGTCAGGATCTATTTGGTAACAAGGTCACGGATGAAGCTGGCAAGTGACTCTAGTAGCACTGTCTGCACTATAGATCCAAGAACATTAAAGGTAGTAAAGGTGTTCGGATGCAGTGCTTGGATACGAACAAGAGTGGGAGCAGCTTCGGAGGAGACCCAGTAGCTTAGAAATAATATTTTCTCCAAGGACTGAGGCAGCTCTCTCACGTCGCCGCCAGCTTCAATCACTGGAGGGAGACTGGCAGAGCGACCAAAGGCCCGAGGGCGGTGCACTTCTCTTGAAGATGACTGCCTAGCAGCATTAGAGTGGGTAGATGCTGGCTGGCGATCGGGTGAACTAGCCATCGCGAGAAATTCCAAAACTATCTGCACCATCATGTCACTTTGAAAAGAGGTCATCCATCTGGTAATCTCTAACGTTTAGATCTGGAACAACAGTGGTATCCATCCTAGTATAAAAATCTTGAGACATCCTAAGGTCAGCTGGCACCTCTGGAAAATGAGTGGGGTATAAGTCTACCAATTGTTCAGAGGTTGCCGAATCAACTGGGTCAGAGGTCCCAGCGGCAGTAGTAACAGTGTGGGCGGCAGTAGTAACAGTGTGGGCGGCTAAAGTGACAACTACCTTTGCAAGTCGGTCCAAATTTAGAGGGGCCACAACAGGAACAGTGGAAGTAGCCGTTATACTGGCACTCTCTTCAGCCAATGGGATATTTGGAAGTGGAGTCTGTTGAACCAATGGAGACTCAGTGGACTAGGAGGAACCGCCAGATGTTGATCCAAAGGGAGGTGGTGTGACTTCCAGCGGCTTTTTCACGTTGCGATCTTCCCTTGGGGTTTCGGGGACAAAATCATCTCTGCCGACAGAGGAACGGTCGGAGTGCACAGAATCAGTGGGGTTTGGAGGCTTTGGACCCTCAATAATTGTATCACCCACTACAACTTCCACAGTAGGGAAAACTTGTACATTCTCTGCAGCCTTCATAACTGGCTCAGCCTCAGTAGTTGGTTCGGCTTTCACGCTTGGTTCCTTTTCAACATCTGGAAGTACTGTCCTATGGCTCCTGAACCTTGTGACCCTTGTAGCAATGGGAAGGTTGTCGTCATCGTCTGAATCTGAGGAAATGCCAATGGCAGTAGAAGAACCTCCAGGGCCCGAAGGTGGTACGGTCGATGGGCCCTAAAAAGGAAGAAGATTATACAATTACTAAAGTAAATATAAGAAGGCGAAAGAAGTAATGCGAAAATATTTTTCTAAGTATGAATACCTTTCGAAGTCTCTTCCTACTTGGTGAGGCATGTGCCTCGGCAACTGATGCCACTGTTGCTTGGGTTGCCTTCAGTCTGGAGCGGGTCATGTGTACTGTTGTGTCGACTTGAGGGGGATCAATTTACAAGGGTTGAACAGACATTTCCCCAGACAGGTGAGGCTCATCCACGATGGGCAAGGATAAAAGCTTAAAGTGGCAGAATATACTGGATTGTTTCCCTCGGCCAGAAGGCAGACGAAGGGATAAGTCAGGCAGCGGGATAGGTTCCATCGTAGGGACAACCGGAGTGCTGTTACAAAAATTGAAGAAAGAATTGAGGTTGCGGTGCCAGAACAGCCTGTTATTAGGAATAAAGACGCCTTCTCTCCCAAGTGAGGGAAGCTCCATGAAGCTTAAGCCCTCCATAAGTAGAGTGGTGTAGTCACGGGCAAACTGCTGAAAACTCTGGTGGAAATCAGTCTGAGGCGGAGGGGCATGTGGGACACCCTGATCCATTTTGAACTACCTAAGGACCCTGTCCGGTCGGTAGACGACGCTGGACATGCCCTCTTCGTTCCACACGGGTAGAAATCCGGGACGTATCATAGCAGTAATAAAAAGGGAGTTAGCCTGGACACTGTCAAGAGAAAAATCAACATGACGGGCCTCTAAAAATAAAATGGAACAACATAAATGCCTGGGAGAAGCTGAGTGAAATGGCGGAACACGCATTCCTCTATACGATCAACGTAGTCTGCAAAAGGTCTGTTGGTGCCAAGGCCGGACCATCGAGAGATGCGAGGGAGGGATTGACGCACTTGCCTCGTGACAGGTTGACCCTCTGCATCTAGAACAGGGCCGCCCTCCGCATTAAAGACTTCATCGGTGAAGAAAGGCTCGTGCTCTTTAGGAATAGGGCCCATGGCAGGGAATCTCTCGTAGAAAAAAGCAGTCAGGAACTGAGTGTGTACGAAGCTCCACACATCATAGCAGCCCATAGATCGCTCTATGTCCGAATGGATGAGATCAAGAAGGAAATATAGGTTCCTCAAAAAAAGAGGGGCTAGAGGAATCTGACTACTGTTGTAGAGCTTGACAGCCAAAGGAAACACCAGGGGATTAATGCTTTCGGCAGGGTTACTAGGTAGAACAAAAAAAGAGATGAAATAACGGATGAAGGCGGCCAAGTACAAGTCACCGCGGTAGCTGTCATGACCCAAACCCGCCCCTACAGCCCCTACAGGTTTAGCGTCGCAACCGGCCAGTAATCATTAGATTACCAAAGGCCTCTTGACATAATAACATATAGTTAGGGGCTGCGGAAACAGGTATACAAAATATACGAATTCCATTGAGCTATGAAGACATACATGGAACTGAAAATATTAAACTTTACATACATACAAGTGACGTCATAGGTACAGTATTTACAGGTCACTATCAAGTTCATACAACGGGGGAAACTATTCACAAAAGCAAGGAAACGGTTTTATACATTCATATTGACACATCCACAAAACATGACTTGATCTGGGACCTTCCCGTGAGGCACAAAAGGTGGCTGACCAACACAAAATACCCCTAGGAATCTTCTTAAGCCTGATCACGAGCCTACTCACTTACATATATAATAAATAACTAGTGAGCGGAGGCTCAGTGAATAATAACAAAGTAAAGGGGTAAATGAATGATTTTCCATAACTATGAAATTCACATTCGTATTCTCATTCTGAGCATATATAGAATTCAAAGTTCATGCTTAGTCTTACATAGTACATCCATTAGCGTTGACTGATCACGCACAAAATGTCTTAAATCGTACTTGTCACTTCTACATAAGAACCTCCGGCCGAGTAAGAATAATTTGTCAGTCCCATAAAGGAAACTCCGGACTGGGAACTTGCAAACTTGTCAATTCCACTGAGGAACCTCCAGCCGGGTATAGATAGCTTGTCAGTCCCATAAGGAACCTCCGGTACCGGGAACTTGCATATACTTGAATCATGGCATTACTTGAATCGTAGCATAATGTCATAAGTGCTTGTTAGACTTGGACAATCATTCATAGCATAAATCATAGAATAGTTCTTAATCCGTGAGTAGAAAATAGTTTACTTGAACATAGTTTTACTAAGTTATTACTCACAGTTAACAGATAGCTCCAAGTAAACGAGTAAAGTAGGTAATTCACTTAACTTGCGGCACGTGACCTACACAACATGACAGAGACATATATTGAAACACATGCTCGTACTAGGAGCCAAACTTCCGTGCCTCCCGAAAGGCGCTTTGGAGAGCAGTGACGGCAATTTGCTCTGCGAGGGTTAAGGACGTTGGATCAAAAAGATGATCTCCACGGGTGCTCAAACGCAGAAGAACAGTAACATCTTCCAAGGTTGGGGTTATTTTCTCCCATGCCAAGGCAAAAGTGTGAGTGTCGCGGCTCCAGCGGGAGACAACCATATCAGTGTTGGTTTGCACCTTGCGCACTGATAACTCCTTTGAAATCAAAATGGCATTGAAAAGATGAACATCAAGCAAACGTTGCTCGAAACCGCCATTTGCAATGATGTCATCAACCCAAAGGGACCAATCTGCTGGAGGGCCTGAATGAGTGTGATAGTAGATGTAAGAATGTGGAAAGTTGCGGTGCTGCACGCAGAACCGTAACACAGAGACTGGGTTCACCATGTCCGCGTCATCTAAAGTAGCCTTCCTAAAAAGAAGCAGAGGCTCCTCGAGAGGAAGGGCATCAGGAATGAATGGGTTAGCTAGCCCTCCAAAGTATGGGGCCCTCCTCTACTCAGTAGGGGGTGAGGCAGCCCTGTCGGGTAGAAACCTCGTGTTGGCCATAAGAGAGAGTAAAGAAAGGTAAAGAAGACTTTGGAAAGTGGGGACAAATGAGAGAAGGAGACAAGGAGACAAAAGGTATGTTTGGGCAGAAGTGGGAGACCAGTGGACCCAAGGGCACTATTTATAAAGGAGGAGGCAAAAGGCGCCAACACGCTTCCCAAGGCCCATTATGACCCATCAGTCAAAGGGGACACATTTTCAAAGCCGACGCAACTTCTGACCCAATCGACGCAACCTTTGGGTTGCTTGTTGAATTCATGCACACGCGGGAAACTAAGAGCGTGTCCTTATGCGCGCAAGGGGCAAAATGTAGAAGGGTCAGAAATTAAGTCCCAAACTAAGTATGGGCCTAAGCACTGAGGTCACCCCAAAGAGGCGGCCAGGATTGAAAAAGGAGCATGGGCCAAAGCCCAAGGGAAGCGGGCCAATAGTGGGCCGAAGCAGGTTCAACTTGCAATGGGTCCAAATGGACTCCACGAAGGAAAATGCCTAAGTCAAGTTGCAGAGGCAACACCAACAGCGATGAAGTTGCGAAGAGAACATGTGCAACGGGAAAGTTGCTGAGGCACTTTGCCTCAGCGTCGCCATTCCTAATATCTTCGGTTCCGCCTCCATCCGAAGTTACCGAAGCAACTAAGTTGCCGAGGCAACACTTGTAGCGACCAAGTTGCGGAGGCACTTTGACTCAGTGCCGCCATTTCTAATAGCTTCAATTCTACCACCGTCCGAAGTTGTTGAGGGAAAGAGAAAGCCGAAGCAACTAAGTTGCAGAGGTAACACTTGCAGTGACCAAGTTGCGGAGGCACTTTGTCTCAGCGCCGCCATTCCAAGTATCTTCGATGTCGTTGTCATTCCAAGTAATGTCGGTACCACAACCATCTAGAGTTGCTGAGGAAAGGAGAAAACTGAAGCAACTAAGTTGCAGAGGCAGCACTTGCAGCGCCCAAGTTGCGGAAGCATTATGTCGGTGCTGCCATCTCTAATATACTCGGTTTTGCCATTTGAACTTGCCGCGTGGAATGACTACCACAGCAACTAAGTTGTAGAGGGAATATCCTTCCAAGGTGATAGCAGCCTTTGAGAAAGGCCTACCTCTGTAACCAAAGGCTAATGCTTGGCACTGATAGCAGGTCCCAAGGCATTACTAGCCCAGGGCTGATAGCAAGCCCCCCTCTCTCCAAAGTTCATTTAACTTGGTGCTGATAGCAGGTTCCAAGACTTACTAGTTGGAGTTGATAGCAGGTCCAGAGATACCTGTTTACCGCGGCGATCCCGTGAAGATGAGAACAAGTTAGCCCAAACATAAGGGACTCCCTTTTCATTACCCAGGTCATGGACCTGCCTTAGTCGCACATGCAGGACTAAGGAAGCCCCTTTGGGCTTGGTACTAGGGCACAACATGGCTGATAGCAGGCTTGGCTGTGGCCTTCGCCCTGGGAAGCTGGGGAGTTTATGGTTAGGTGGCTAAGGGTGGAGGTATCGCTGAAGTGAACACAAACATAGCCAATAGCAGGCTAATAGAGTCCTGAGAATGCATGTACTGGCCAAATAGAACTGAGAAGGCAAGTGCAGCGGCAAGGTTCACTGCTGCAAGTGCACTTGCTGAGATTCAGGCTGAGAAGGCAAATGCAGAGGCAAACACTCTCGCTGCAACTGGACTTGCTGATGCTCAAAAAGGTAGTTACGAAGGCAAACAGATAGTACACAGTATATGCAGAGGGACACGTGGCACCTTCAGCCTGGTGGCTCAAGGTAGAATATTTCATGTAATCCTCTAGGATACATGTCTTATCTCTATTTGGCCACTTGGTGTCCTCTTGGTACCAAGGAAAAGCCTATAAATAAGACCCATTTCCCAAGGTCTAACAAGAAGAATTTTGGGGATTTGGGGGAGATGCTGCCCATTTTGACACTGCCATACATTTCTTCTTGAGCTACTTGCTTCAACCTCACCCAGCTACACACTTTCTAACTCCCATACAATTGCTGCTACTCATTCTCCAGCCATATCCGCCATTATTGGACTATTAGCATAGTTTTGCCTCTCTAATCACCTCTTTAACCTTGAACCCCCCTACACACTTCGGTCGATGTGAATGTTCATAGCGTTGTTTCTCACGTCGAAGTAAGGTAAACGATTTAGGATTTTTGAAATGTAAGAGATTTTCTTCCTAAAATAAGAGCGAAATTTTTTCTATAAAATAAATGAGGGATTTTCCCTATGAAAGAAGGGAAAGATTTTCTCCTTAGAATAATGGAGAACCTATTATGTATTGATTTAAAATGGATACATGCCCAAAAAGTTTGAAAGGGTGATTTGGTCATATTATCTTAAACAGAACCTAATAGAATATTAAAAAAGAAAATGGATTAAATGGAACATAACATTTAGAAATACAACTTTTTGAAAAATGGCCCATTTTAAAAATATTTACTAAAAACAAAAAACTCAGGCCTTGTTTGGTTTGTATTTGAGAAACATGTTTTGAGATAAAAAGTACGAAAATTTGTTTGGTTTGATTTTTTTTTCAAAGATGTTTTGAAAAATTATTTTGAGAGAAAGTTTTGAAAAAAGTGATTGATTTGATGTGTATGAGAGAGAGATTTGTTTGGAAAATTTGTAAACCAAATAAGTTTTGGAAAAATTTGTTTGGTTTGATTACTTTTGAAAACTTATTTGTAGAGAATTTTTCCCAAAATTTTGAGAAACACAAACCAAACAAGGCTTTTCAGAAAATTGAAACCAATTTTTTTTTTATTCATACGCAAATTAGTGATGAAAAATGACTTAATTATTACATGAATTAAAATCTCATGAGAAATTAATGCAATTAATTATTTTAAAAATGTCCGGTTAAAGGCTTATTTTATTTATTTATTTTAAATTGACGAAAGTTAGTTGTAAGTTGTTAAATTAACATTTATGGGAGTTAAGTCTTCTAACCTTTACAAAACACCAAGTGCTTGCCCTGTTAATTAGATTAGCATATATAAGAGTTAAGTCTTCCCACCTTTGCAAAGCACTATGTGCTTGCCTTGTTAATTCAACTTCCCCTGAGAGAGAGTTAAACCCATGACCTCTTCTTGGGACTACACCCTTAGCAGAATCATGGTGGCCAACTAAGTTGTTTCTAAGTAATTGTTTGATTAGCATGATTACTAGAGAAGGGATTAACAATCCAGTAAATTAGTGTAGGATTAGTTATCCAGCTATATTAGTAAAATATATAATTTTCTCTTATCCACGTTGTCTACATTTGTTTTACAATAGATATGTTGAATTATATATGTAAATATTTTGTGTTATTATTTGTATTAAAAAATCAATCAATTTTGCTTGACAGAATAACCATTGGAATCTAATCCTAATAACAAAATTTGTAACAAAATAATAGAATGTGAATCACATAGATTAATAATCTCAATCTTAAATTATGATCTCCCAATCAAACAAATGCTAATCACCTTGTTGGTTATTTCTGTTTTCAGAAAAAATGATTTTTTGTTTTTATTTTTTTTATTTTGTAGATATACCTAATTATTATAGAAGATGCAAGACATCTCTTGAAAAGGTGTAGATATTCTATTCAACACATTTTGAGAGAAAAGTTGGCTAATCTTGGAGTTGATCAAGATGAGCACGTAGTTGTCGTGGAAGACCCTCCTGAGGAGGTTTGAAGTCTGATGGTAGCTGACCTTATGTGACATGAATATTAGAGGCATTAGGCCTCTATTTGTAGTTGTGTTTTCTTACTTTCATTTCTTTTCCTCTTGAACTTTCATGTACTATTCTATATCTTTCCGGAGCAACCAAAATATATATATATATATATAATATTTATGATTTTATAAAAAAAAATATGAAAATTTATTATATTTTCTTATTTTGTTGTATGGAATGAATTTTTAATTTTTTATATAAATTATATATTTTTAAGAATATCAAGATTTAGTAGATTTAAAAAGTAAAAAAAAAAAAAGTTGATTAAAAAATTTAAAAATCACTAAAAATATAAAAATACAAAATTCAAAAAACTATTTAAAAACTTCAAACCAAACAGAGTAAATTACATTTTTATCAAACTTAACCTAATTATTAATAGTTAAAGAGTCAGTTATTTGTAATTTAATTATCAATAATAGGAAAAAATCTTCAATTTTATAACAGGAAAAATCTATTACAAATCATGAGAAATTTTATAATTTTAATTATTAATATTTATAAAATTTATCACTTATTTATAATTATTTTAAAAATATCAATTGAAGTAATTTTGGCAATAAAAAACTAATAGTAAAACCACAAATAGAGATGTAAACGGTTTAGTTTAGTCATTGTTAAGAGTATATTAGTATCAAACTGATTATTTCGTTTTTTATGATTGAGAGATTTATACAGACCGTACATTATGGTTTGATTTTATTAGTTGTGTCAGTTTGATGTAAAAAAGAAATTTATATAAAATTTTAAAAGATTTTATAATAAATTATTGAATTTTATATTAAAAATAAATAAAAAAAATATATAAAAATTGCTCTATAAATATTTTTCTTCTTAATTTTTATCACAAAATGCATTGTATTAATTACTTCTCAATGTTAAAGAAATTATAATATAAAAATATTTAAATATAACATTTGATCATTCAATTTGTATCAATATAAAAAATTTTAAAATCAAAACAGATTATGTAGTGTTTTGAGAAGTTGATAAATTTAAATTTTTTTGTAACTTTTTTAATTTTTAATATAAAAAAATAAAAAGATGATGTGATCTAAAAAAATTAAAAGTCAAAAAGTTAAATATAAAAAAAATTAAAAAATTAATTTTTTATCAACTTCTAAAAGAATCCTATATATTATAAAAAAACAGATCAAAAATTAAAATTTTGATCACTTTTAGGATAGGTTTGGGACTATTTTAATCACAAAAGATAAAATAGATTATTTTAGCCACAACAAATAAAACATCACATCCAATCCATAATCATTATACTCTTCTCTTACAAAAAAAATAAAAAAAAATCAAAAAATCAAAAAATTCTTCCCAAATTAAATTTTTTAATCCAAACTAAAATAACAAAAAAAAAATCAAAAAATTAAAAACCAACCTACTTTCCAGACGACGCCTTAATCGATCGACTTTTCATCGGTTTTTCTTTCCCCTCACCACGAAGCATATTCGTTGTGCAAACAAGTGGCGTATACGGCATCTCCGCTATATCACTCAGACAAAAACAAAGGCTTCTTTCAAGAATAACTGGAGACCCAACCAATCTCTCTCTCTCTCTTCCGCACAAACCTCAAAGCCTCTGGTCTTTTCCATCCCAATCTCTCTCTCTCTCTCTCTCTCTCCTCTGTTTCTATTCAATGCAGACTGAACCCAAGGAAGAGAGGGGCTTGGTCTCATGGACGCTCTTGTAATAAATCCCTCCTTGAGGAGTCTCAATTTCAACCCCTCCTCACATCCCCAAATCTCCACTACCAACTCTTTTTTCCACTTCACTTGTTTAAGCAAGTTCAAACCCTCTTCAATCTCTCTTTCTTGCAGACCCATTAATAGTAGCTACTCTAATCCTCAAAACCCAATTCAAAAATGCAAATTTCCCAACAAACCCACCTCTCCCTTTTTGGATTTGTTCCACAAAATCAAAGATAGTAATAAGTTGAAACACTCTTCAACAACCTCTGTTTCTTGCATACCCAATCATAGCTCAAACCCACAAAACCAAATTTCAAAATGCAATTTCTCCAACAAACGCACCTCTCCTTTTTCCCATTTGTTCCCAGTTCTATACAAAATCAAAGGTTTAGCCTCTTCCAAGAAATGGGTCTCTGTTTTTCCAGGCTCTAATGGTGGGTCAGAGGGCTATTTGCAGAACGGAGGGTTTGGTGTGGCTCTGTTGAGCGTGACCTCGACGGCGAGAGTCCAAATCAGCCCTTTTGTGGCGACTCTGGCATCGAATCCAACGTTCGTTTCGGGTTTGTTTGCTTTGGTGATTGCTCAATCGACGAAGGTGATATTGAATTTCTTTGTGGAGAGGAAGTGGGATTTGAGGATTATGTTTGCTTCAGGAGGAATGCCTTCGTCTCACTCTGCATTGTGCACTGCTCTGACTACATCTGTGGCGATTTGTCATGGAGTGGCTGACTCGTTGTTTCCAGTTTGTTTGGGGTTTAGTTTGATTGTAATGTATGATGCAATCGGAGTTCGAAGGCACGCCGGGATGCAAGCAGAGGTAATTTAGTGTTTCTTGAATCATTTGCTGTTTATTCTTGTGTAATTGTGTAGATACATACAAGTTAGTATGCTTCTAATTTAAGTTGGTTTGATTAAAGTGAAAATTTTGATGGAAAGTTGAAGTGAGTGAAAAGAAAATTTTACTTTTCTCTGTTTGATTAGAAAGAAAAATTAGTAGAAAGTGAAAGTAAAAGAAAATGAAAATGAAGCGATAGAAAAGAAATAGAAAAGAAAATATATTTTCTTGCAAGCATTTGATTGAGACGAAAATTTTGCAACAAAAATATAGAGAAATTTAACATTTTAGTTATAGATAACTCCTTATATAGACACATTCAGTTTTTCTTATGTTTTTTGCAAGAAATTAAAAGGTTAGTTACAATGCTAATATGGATTGTACAACTCTTGTACTTTCCACCACTTTCAAGCTAGACAAACTCATAAAAGTTAAGGTAGTGTTTGGTAGAGTTTTGTAAATGTGATTTGAGAGTATGAGTTGTATTTTGAGTTTGTGTGTTGTGGAATTATGATTTGAGTGTAGAAAATTTGTTTGGTAAAGAGTTTTGAAAATAGTTTTGGAAAAGAGGTTTGATTTGAGTGGGAAATTATTGATGTGACATTTGATATGTGATACAAAAATTTACAACTCATAACTAAACATACAATTCAAAATTATTTTAAAGCACATAAAAAATTTAAAAATTTTCAGAAAATATTTGTCCCGATTATGTAAATCAATTGCAAAAAAAAAAAAAAAAAAAAAAAAAAAAAAAATCTGGAAATTAACCGGACATCCGGGTGGACATCCGGGTGGTCTACCGGGTGGTCATCCGGGTGGTCTTCCTTTGGACAGAAAACACGCCTGTGTGCACAGAGTTCTCTGCAGAGTGTAGAAAATTGATTTGAAAACGGAACCAAACATCATGCGCCAAAACACACGTAGAAAATTGATTTGAGAATACAAACAAACAGAGCCTAAATTTTTTTTTCTGTTTCCTTCACTTTCCATCAGTTTCATCCCAAACAAAGCCTTAGTCTATGCATTTGAGAAAGTTGTAAGAAAATTGCAAAGGGACAACTTTTACAAGAAAAAAAGAAGGTAATTTTAAATTTTTGAAAGAAACTGAAAGGCTAGTTATTATGCTGAAATGGGTTGTTGAAAAATAACTTTCTTGCATTTTTTGGCACTCTAATGTTTAACAAAAGCAGAAAAAGTTGGATTTCCCCCCACTTTTCCACACTTTCCTTTTCTTTCATCCTAACCAAACTCATCCCATGGGGGTTTATGTCATATTGGGAATACATTGTTGTTTGTGCTATAATGAAGTATGGAACTCCAAACTAAAAGGTGGAGTCTGTTAGAGGTTTCTTTTCTCACTAGGAGAGCATTTCACTCTTCCTTACTTATATAGAAGTTATTGAATTTGTTATTAGCAACTTCTGTTTAATATTAGGGTGAACTTGGTTTCAATTTGAATACCACAAACACGGTCGTTTTTGGGTGGACTTGTTTCCATTTGATGATGCAGCATGCAATCCAATATCCATTGGAGGTATGGATGTATGCATAATTAAGTGGTTACACTCTGGGATTATTCAGCAGAGAACATGACACCACTAAGGCCTCGTTTGGGAACAGGCTAATTTAGTAACTTTTTGACTATTTGGCTAAAATGTGATGTAAAAAAAACTAGTATGTTTGGGATAACTTTTTGGCTTTTTACGAAAAGATGTGCAAAAAGTAGAGAGAAAAGGGAATCTTTGACTTTTTGGTATGAGTTGTTGGCTTTTTGGCTTTTTTAGTAACTTTTTGACTTTTTGGCTAAAATAGCCTCTTGCCAAACGAGGCCTAAATGCATTCTATTTTTTTTTGGGGGGGGGGGGGGGGGTGGGGTCATCTTTATTATATACTTAATTTTGATGATTTTGGACCTTCTTTGCTTTTGTGGTTTGAGGTCTTAAATTTCTCTAGGGATTTCCTACCTTGGTTTTGTTTGGAGATTGTATTTAAATGGGCTATTTAGGCGTCTATTGTGGTGTTGATGAGATCGTATAGGTTTGTTTGTTTTTTTGTTTGTTTATTTTTATTTTTCTTCCCCTTTTGTTATGGATTATGAAGGTTTGGGACTTGGAGGAGGCATATAATGTCTCATTCTGAAGGCTGAACTCACCGCAGTGCCCACGTGATTGCTTTGCACCTCTGAGTTTTCTGGTAGTTATACGCCAAAAATGTGGGCTAGGTATTGGATAAACCATATAGCGACAATAGACAAACTAAGAAAGTTTCAGAATGCAATTCTCTGTGGTCGCCTTTATGTTTTATCATGAAAGTTGCCATGTTATATAGATTGTGAAATGTGGATTACCCACATTACTAATCAGTGTTTTTATGGTGAACCTGGGCTACGTGATGACAGCTTGGTTTGAGGAGCATCTTAGGCTTAAAAGATTTTGCTATCTTTTCTTTTCTTTCTTTGTAAAACTAATAGTGATAGTCTTCTAGATATGATGATGATTTTCATAAGAAGAGGAAGGAGCATGAAGATGAATCCAGATTGGATTCGAAAGCACAGAATCATCCAATCCAATCTGTAACTTACAAGTTAGAGTTAAAAGCTTTGGCTATATTAGCAATCGGGTAGAATTGTATCTTCCTGAAGGCAGTCTCACGTAAAAGGGGAACAGAAAGTACAAAGGGAAAAAAAGCGGAAGAAAATAATGTGGATTATCTTGAATATTGACAAAATAAACCAACGAAGTAGTCCACTATAGAAGCTTAATAAGAGAGGTAATCTCATGCTGCTGGGCCTATTTGTTCGGTGCCCTGTGCAATGATTTAGTGACAGCTCTAACACCTGTTGACAATTAATGAGGATGAATTTTGAAGTACGTCGAATTTTTGGACCTATAATTTTGGAAAAAATTTTGTCATGATGATGGTATGAATTATTTCCAATTATTCTAAGGCTTCTTGAAGGGTGATAAAATCTTGTGTGTCAAGGTGAAGTGATCATTTTTCCAATTAGTTTGAAAGCTGGGGTCTTTACTTCACATGAAATGCCCTAATGGATTTCAAAGGGTTTGTAGCTAATAATGTATATAATTTACTTTCTTCTTTGCAACCAAGTTGTGGTCTCTTAGCTGCGATATTAATTGATTGGATATTTCGTTTTACACTTGAATGAGTATAAATTGACGGCTAGTCTTAATGATTCCCTGTATGATTACTTGTGAAGTTTATATGCACCATAATTCAAATCTAATATGTATTATTGATGTGCTCATGAACATATTGATTAATTTTCATTAATTTAGCAGATATGGAAGAACAGTGTCATGGATTAAGCATTCAAAGTTTTACTTCTGTCTGACAGTGAACTTTCGTAGATTTGGATTAAATGTCATGGGCTATGGCTTATTCTGGGGTTTTAACTCCTTGCTTAATGTGTTTGTCTTTCAAACCAGTGTTACTGCTAAGCCCAAGCCTCTTTGTTGCGACCTTGTTTTATTAGATGTGGAATTATCAGAGATACATGGTTCTGTGCTTCCCCTCCCCTCTTGTGTGAAGATGAATACGAATCATTTGGCTGCAACTTATAAATTGACTTATTTTTTCATTTATTTTTCTCTTCAGTGAACTGTTTACAACTTTGAGTAAAATTATACTTTTTAGATTTGTCTAGACTAGCTATCTACAAAATAAAACAAATTTGGAAATATTTTTAAAAAAGTATACTAAAGACGGCCAACTTCTGTAGGCTTTTTCGACAAATTTTGGTTTATCTCATTATTAGTAGATTTTTTCAAATTTTTTAATATTTTTTAATTTTCAAAAGAATTTTGAATATGACGGTGTTTTAGTTATTTAGACCCTTTGCTTAGCTTGATTGGATTCAAAACTTATCTTAATCTTTCTCTTGCTAACGTTTACGTTTTGTTTTACTGAATCATATTATTGTTTTCGCTTTATATAACTATGCTATGCTTAATCAACTCAGGTTCTCAATATGATCGTTGAAGACTTGTTCCAAGGGCATCCGATCAGCCAACGAAAGCTCAAGGAACTTCTTGGCCACACTCCGTCCCAGGTCTTTGCTGGAGCTATGCTTGGCATTGTTGTTGCTTGTATCTGTTGTCAGGGTTGCTTCGTTGCAATCTGATCTGCTGCTTCTTCTGCAGATAATTTTGTTGAAACTGTGAATAATTCATGACACTCTCATATTTAAAGTGCCTTGGTGTTGTATCAATGAGTTGCATTTTATTCTTTGATATCCAAAAATGCTGGAATGTTGAATTAAAATAGAATAGTCTTCTTCTATGAAGTTGCAAGTTTTGGTGATTTTCAATGAGTATGTGACTTAGGATGGACAAGTTTTGGTGATTTTCAATGAATATGTGACTGAGGATGGCAATTTGTCTGGCCAAACGTTCGATGAACATAAGCCTATATGAATATCACTTAAGTTTGGCTTCTTTGTCAACCAAAACCAAGGGTAATGCTCAATGATGCAGTATTATCCAAGATGATGCAAATGGCAAGCGAACCCACACTGGCTCAGAATTTCAGAACTAGCTCAAGCCTAGGATAGAAAGCCATTCTCTGTGTATGTGTGCACACGTGCAATGGTGGTGCCTTTGTTTTTCAAATTTTATTATTTTTCATATTTGTAGCCGTTACTTTGCTGGATTTGGGCGGCTGCTGTGCGGGGTGCACAACAGCCACTGTTGTACAGTCAAATGGGCTTATTTCGGGACCCATTTCGATGATTCGAATCGTTTACATTTTAGAATACATCAAGTAGAATATATTGAGTATTTTATTGAGAATCTATTGAGAATTTACTGAGAATTCAGCCATAAGAGCTCTATCATGTACATCCACATATGTGGGCAGCTTTAAGACAATCACCCGATCAAGCTAATCGGATATTGTTTACTCATTCATTCACTCGCATTTGTATCTACACAAATAAATAACAATTGTAATTTAAAGTATTAAAATGAATACAAATGTGAGTGGATGAAATGGTAAATGATATCCGACTAATTTGATTTTTTGCAGGTATGTTTTCCTTGATATATTTTAAAATGTGAATGGTTTAGATTATTGAAATGAGCTTATTTGGCTGCACAACCGTGACTGTTGTGCGGGCCCCAAATCTAGGAAACCCTTTAGCAAATCCCAAATAACCTGTTTGAGAATGCTTATTCCTTTATCTTTTTCTTCATTTTCCCCCTCTGGTAAGTAACGTTATGTTTGGTTGGAAGATTTGGTGAGGAATTTAGAAAGGGAAAGGGAAAGGGAAAGGGAAATAGTGTGTGAAATAATGTGAAATGTATGTATATTTTATTCACATTTCACCTATTTTTTTTTATTTTATTTTTTTCAAATCCCTCAACCAAACAAAGTATAGAGGTAATCAATAAGGATGTGTTTAATCTATGAATTTGGGAAGAGATTCGAAAAAGAAAATAGAAAAGGTATGTGAAACGTAATTATATTTTACACATTTTACCAATTTTTTCCCATTCTTTTTTCTAATTCATGAACCAAACACAGTATATGCGGTGCCAACCATGATAGCAATCCATGCATATGCAAAGTATATAGGGGCTAACAAAACATATGCTCCTACAAAATCTGAATCTCCTCTAAGATCAACAAAAGAGAGGATCAGAAAACTTACCTAGCCTAAATAATTGGAAGACTCCAACATAATCTCCTTCAGAAATAAGTCAGTCATGTCACCTCATCAAGCATACCATCCTATTGCTCCACTTAAGCCAAAGAGGCACAGCAAACTAAACTTGCTGGCACTTTTGGTCTCGCACATCCTTGGTGTAACACCCAGGTAACTCATTAGTCAAGCATCAAAGACTGTGTAATCTTCAAGAGTTCTTACAAAAAAAAAAAAAATTCAACTACTCGCCTTTGTTAAAGTTTTGCTGAAAAACCTGATGAAGGCTTCTTTTTGCAACAATGACATCAATTGTCATGCTTTTTATTCCATTGTTAGGTGAATGAACTGCACTCTTAAGCTTAGAAACTAGCATGTAAGTCTATAAGTAAATGGTACACACAAAACCACTGCAAAAGTAGCCCATAATTTCACAATTTTATTGAAAATAGATCATAAAAAATTAACGGGCATGAAAAAGATCAACTTAGAAGCAAAAAAAAAATCCACAATAGTAGGATTATGAAGAGCCCTTATTGTCAATTCTCAAACATTCTAAAATCAAGCTCTTTTTTTGTCACAAACTCCGATCAGACTTGAAGTGAATTTTCAAGGGGGTACAATCTTTGACACCCATGGGTCTGAATAATTTCTCCTCTGTTTTTTCTTCTTCTTCTTCTTCATCTGTGCCAGCATTGGTGCCCTTTTGGTAGAAAGGTTGGGTTGACAAAGACTGAACATATTTCAGTAATCACAAAACAAATTATTTATTTTATTAATAAATCATTTAATTAATTAATATTTTTTAATAATATCATAAATATATTTAATTCAAATTTAAATATTTTTATTATTATAGTAGAAGACTAGTTAGAAATTTTATTTTTACTGCTAAATAAATTTTTATAACAAAGGAATATTTATAATTTTTAAAATGGTTAAAAATAATCTTCATTTTAAATAAATCTTAAATACTATATTTATAATTTATTCTAAAAATATTATATATATATATAAGCTCTATATAAAATCCCATCAATCCTCGTGTCGCTTTATGTGGCGTTAACATGGGTGGCTCCTCTCTAGTTGAATTATTTAATTGGACAGTGCTGTTGGGCTACCGTAAGCTCTTTGCGGAGCTTCCTTTGATGATCTAAATTATTCAATTTGTAATGTCTTTCAAAAAGATCATCCATAAAAAAAAATTACATTGATCGAATAACTGCAACTACATAATCAAATCTACTCTAAAAATTATATTTGTTGATTACTACTTGGCCTTGCAGTTTTGGAATTTTACATATTTATCCATTAAAGCTTTACAATTTGAGATGTTAATGAATTAGTTATGTTGGTGCATTTTGAATATTTTAATATTAAAAAATTATATTTTGTAAATATAATATTATAATTAAATTATTTTGATTTAGATAATTATAGAAAGAAAACAAGGTTGTAGTTTTCATGTGAAGACAAAAGGAAACAAGGAGAAGGATGGAGAAGACATGAGATATTTGTACATATTAAGAAAATAAGCTTCTAGAGGAATGGAAAGTTCTAGAATTGCTTGGTTGCTTCTCCTCTTTACCGACTTGGTAAAGTCCGTTTCTCCTCCTATATATTAGTCTGCACCGATTCCTTTCTGAGAAAATATGGAGTGTAGAGTGTGTGCTCTCCCCTTATGATTTTATATTTATTATTATTTTGTATTGGGTTTTGTATAGTTTTTCAAGTAATTTGTAAGAGTATTTTTATGGTGGAGTTTTGAGTTTTACCTCTCATATAGAGATGGTTTAACCAATATGATGTATAGTCGGCTATTGTATTTTGAGAAAACAAATTAGAGATGTTGTTGCACTGAATAATTTAAATCTCCTTAAATCTAGCGAGATTACCGTGTCATAATTCATTTTGCAAAAATCCTTTATTTTGTCACATAATTTAATATAGTGGACAAATGGGTAATATTTGTGATGTCTCGTGTGATATTTTCTACCTCAATATTTTATTTTTGCCCTTGATTTATTTTCTTTTAATAAATATCCCTAACAAGTAATATAGTTGCTAAGGTTATATTAACAAGATCGGTTTTAGCATTATACGCAAACAAGATATCCTTGAACTTTCCTCCCAAGAGCTCTTAGATTGCTGCAGGGAAGAAAAAAAACGCTAAGTTACATCTTCTCTGAAAAAGGTTTTTAGTTACATCCAAACAAATGGAATTAGAATGGAAAGCGAAATGTTGTTGCAGACCTAAGAATGAATCGGAGGTAATATATTTTATATTTTAATATATATATATATTATATGAATTTAACACTTACTTTAATTTTTATTTTTAGAAATCAGGTTCAATTCGCATTAATGAGCTTTTTACCATAGATCATATGAATGAAACACAAATTCGCAAGCCACTGAAGCAACAGTCGGTAGCTAGAGGAGTACTACTCAAGAATTCAGTGAACTCACTCATGGAGGTAAATTTACCTAATTTTTATTGTATAATATCATCAAATACAATTTACAAATTATTTCTCACTGTTTTCTTTTCTTTTGTTATTGTGTACAGGAAAAACTATCTGAGATACGAGAACATGAAAAATTATCTGAGAAGCGAGAAAGGGAAGAGTTGAAGCATGTCCTCCTCATTGTAGGATTTGGCTACGACGAGAAATATGAGAAAAGTCAGTGAGTTATTGGATAATAAAGAATTTATAGTGATTCTGATTTGGACCCAACCCATCTTGTATTTTGGACTTGGGTTTCATGATTCTGTATTGTTGTTCTTGTCTTTTTCCCCTTATTTCTCATTGAGTTTGAGTATGGGAGTGTCTCGGTTGTATTTGCAACAGGTTGGTTGCTTAGTTTAAAAACTCTTGTTGTCCAGAATTTTGCTTCTTCGCTCAAGTGGCACTTAGCAGGCTTTGTGAACTCTCAATACTTTTGCAGGTCTGCAAAATTACTGGGAGGGTGTATTCTACGCTCTAATGGTTCTTCCTGCGCTCGAGCGGGCTCAGCTCGAGCAGCCTTTCTTGCGCTCGAGCGTTGATTTGTCGTCTGTAAAACTATTGGGAGTGCGTATTTTGTGCTCGAGCGTCACTTCTTGCGCTCGAGTGGAATAAGTTATTGTGTCTAACGCTCGAGTGGACTGTGCGTATATCAATTCGCAACAACTACTTTTTACATCATTTTTTCATCTGTTTCTCTCTCTAAAACATTTCAAAACCCTAGATCTTGAGTGTCTCTCTCTAGAACTCACATTCTCTCTACATTTTCACCCAGATTCATTAGGTTCTCTAACATGGTGCCTTTGTTAAAAAGGTAATGCGTCTCAAAAGCTCCATTTTGATCCGATCGAAACTTGGTTTCGGCGTTGCTGAACTCTCTCCATCTCTTCCTTTGGTCTTCTAAACTTGAGGTAGGGATTTTCTATACTCCTATATGACTTTTAACTCAGTTATTTGTTTTGTATAAATATTATTGTGATTTTTGGAGAATTTTAAACAAACCTTGGGTTTTAGTTTAAAATCAAAAGAGGGGTTTACAAGTGGATGTATTGAAAATCGTTATGGGAATGAATATGAGGTTGTGGTGTAACAAAAGTGTTGATTTTTATACTTGGGTTGTATTTCGGAAGAAAATGAAGTTTGCCCCAAAATGTCTCAAATATTTATTTTGTATAAATAAATAAAATTAGTATTGAAAATGTGGAATTGGATGGTTGATTATATAAATGGTGAAGTTGAATATGTATTGCCACTCATTTATGGAAATTTGGATAAAATATTTGTCTTGAGATTGTATATCTGTTTAGAAATATATATTTTGGACTATCGGTGGAGGATATCTATGATTGTTGTAGAAATTACATGAGGATTAGGTGAATTGAAATTAATTTCTCATCTGTTGTCATTGAATATGATTATGTCTTTAAATACATTGTATATGTATGATGTTTAGAAGGAAAAAGAGGATGTACTTCATTGAATTAAGTTGGCCTGTGTGTCTAGGGTGAAAGTCCCGAAAACCGCTCGTATGTATATATATGACGGACTAGAGATCCGCAAAATGGCAAATAGAAGTGACTGTATGATGATAGTACTAGTTAGAGACTTATTGAGTTGAATTATCAATTTGGTTGTCTAAATGAAATGAAACTGATGTCATGAATTGAAATAATACAGTTGGTACTGCATGGTTTGCAAAAGAATTATAAAACGGTTTATCAATGGCATTATAATTGCATATTACCCTTATATCTTCGTTAAGTTTCATATGTTGTACTGAATTATTTCTACTGGGTTTTAGTTCACCCTATATGGGAAAATTATTTTCAGGTGTTAGTGATATGCCTCCGCTAAGGACTTACCTTGAGAGGACTGTGGAGCTGAAGGCTCATATTATTTATTTTGCTTGTATTTTGTATTTCATATTTGTACAAGCCTAGGACTTTATTCGTATTGAATTTATTACTCACCTTTGTTGTATCCACTCAGTGGCTTGAAAAGATGTAAGCCATTCAAACATATGACTATGTGTGTAACTTCCATTTTGTTATGAATGTATATTAAATTCTGATTAATGAAAGTATGTCATTTATGAGATAGATTTATTATATTTATTTTGGGGCGTTACAGAATTCTTATGGGAGAGGATAGAGGATGAATGGATACGGACAGATAATCTACCCAACAAAATAATCTCAATTTTTGCAACTTGTTATCCAGTTTTTTTGAGGAACTTAAAGTCACGGCGTTACTTTTTTTAATAGGAACTTGAACACTGTTACTCTTGAATAGGGATGGGGTTACGATATTGTTGAATTGAATTATATACTCCTCCGATCCTAAAATAATGATCTCTTTTGGGGAATTTAAATTTTTTTTGATAGTATAATTATTGTACTTTACAAAAATTAATTTTTCAAAATTACCCTTTAATAGTATATTTTTTGAAGAATATTAATGTCATAATTGTACTTTTCATGTTGTTAATGAATTTAAAAGAAGAGCAAAATAGAAAATTTATATTATTTTTGTACTTAAATTTTGAAAAGGAACTAATATTTTGAGATATTAAAAAATAAAATAAGAGACTAATAATTTTTAACGGAGGGACTACTAGCGACAATATGTTTGATTAACTTTTTTACGTTGTGAAAAAAAAAATTGTTGATGCGATAACAAAAAATATTACTTAATTATATTATATAAAAAGAAATAGTCCAATTTAATAGAAAAAATGATGTTTAAATAATAGCAACATAAATTTGAAGAGTAATTACGAATATTTAACTTATTTTTATTTGTTTTGCAATTTAAAATGTGTAGAAATTGAAGTTATAAAAAAAATATTTTAAAAAACATAATAGAAAGTTTTTCTATTATTATCAAAACAAAAATTATGGCTCTATCATGCTATATCCTGCTACAAAAGTGTAAATTAAATAAATATGTATATAATTTTTTTGTGATATTTATTTAGAACATAGTAAAAAAAAAAAGAAAAAATCGGTCTAAGGTCCCTATCCAACTTTTAGTAATGGATTAGGTCCACAATGTGTTCTTTTGTAGTCTAAGGTCCCTCACCCCATCCCCTCTCCATCCACGTTGTCCTGAGCTTGATCACGCTGGCTCCAAATCCCCAACCCTTGACCAGTTGCTCTTCTTTTTCAACTCCAAATCCTGCGACGAACTCAACTCTCTCTCTTCGCAGCTCGTCTCCCTCGTCAACTGTGGAAGTTAGGAAGAGAGTATCATCCATGATTCCAAAGAGCCCTTACTGTTCTGAAATATCGATTCCTGCAGAACCAACCGAGCCCCTTTGGATGGAAACTGGTGCTTCGGCTGATTGCAGCTCCTTCATGAAAGCAAACCCAAAGAGTGTTTCAAGTGTCAGATTCTTCCCAAAATGGGGAATACTATCGGCCTTTTCCTCTCTAGAGTTGTCAGGGGCAGTGCCAACAATTGCACCTTCAGAAATATGTAGTTTGTCAAAGGATCTGCTGTCTAGATTAGAGGATTGTGCGATATCACATGCTTCCGTCTGTGCTTGGAGGGACTCCTCCTTAGAATACTGTTGTTTCCATTGCCCAGGATTCTGCTTTTTCAGACCTGAATCGGAAAGGGGGTTATTCATCCAATTCATTGGAGTCTAGGTTACTCACCTCTATAGTCAATCCTGCTCCCTCTGATTATTCTGATACACACAAACTGGTTCTTTTATACACATCAAACCCAGAGAAAATTCAAATTTCTCTGGGTTCAACCCAGAGAAAATTCAGTCCAACAACCCAAAGAAAATTCAGACCAACCAAACCAGAGAAACTGTGAAGAAGGCTATGCCGAAGCCGAGGGAATAGAGAAGATGGCCAATTTCCTTGAGTTGCGGCTGTTTGAAGTGTAATGGATGATTATAGCCACCCTGAAGGGCTTTGAACTAGAAATATATGTATTTATCTGTCTTTTGGTTTTGTTGTGTGAAAACCTCCTTGCATGCTTCTGAGATTGCGTCTAACTAGTGTCTCTGGATTGGTGAACTTCAACTGCATCTGTATACAGTGGCTATATCGGTTAGGTACTGCATTAAAAAATTATTCAAAGGATCCAGAGAAATTTCAAAATTTCTCTAGAGAGGTAATATTGATATAGTTAGTTATCATGCATGTTCATGAAACTTCCAAATCCTCTTGTAAATTTGCAGTTCTTATGTTGATTGATATGCTATACCTACTATTCCTCCTCTGTTATAAATCCTTGAATTTTACAAAATTGTTTTTTAAAAGTATACACACAAACTAGTTCTTATATACACGTCCAACTCAGAGAAAATTCAAATTTCCCTGGGTTCAACCCAAAGAAAATTCAGTCCAACCAAACCAGAGAATTTTGTAACTTGTTGCTGAGAGCAGGCGGGCGAAAGCTCATGTGCAAAACCAACTTGAGCAATCCGATGCTGAAAGGAAACGGGCATCTGTTCATGATAGAATGAGGGTACCTGTTACTTACGACGATCTGATTGGAGAGGAGGATCCAAAAGACAAATCAACCTGATCTGGGAAGAACTGCATGTTTCTGTGGTTCGAACAGTTTTGTGAATTTTTGGTTCTCCAATTTAAATTCCTTTCCAGCATTCTCTTTCTCAGCTACCAAGGTAATAGAAGACATATTTTGCCTATTCTCCAAGAAAGGAGGCGTTTGTGTTTGAAACTTTGGATTAGTGCTTTGCTTCTAACTGTCAAAATTGAATTGCTTATACATACTCTCTCTCTCTCTCTCTCTCTCTCTCTCTCTGATTGTTGGGTTTGATTACTTAATTGTCCCCATCATCATACAAGCATTCAGCCTTTGCCCTTCATAATCATTTCCTTCCCAGAATTGTCATCAATCTATTCTCAACATTTTTAACTCAGAGAATTTCTCTGGACCAGAATTTCTCTGGACCAGAATTTCTCTGGATCGAATTTTCTCTGGACTGAAATTTCTCTGAATTGATAGTGATGGACCTTAGACATCATGAAAATAGTTGATGTCCTTTATACTATAAAATCATAATATCAGGGATCTTAAAAAAAATATCCCTAAAAAAAACACCTCATTGTAAAATATTTTTGATAAGTATTTTTGCGGGATATATTTTTGTGGGATGTATTTTTGCTCCTCTTTTCTTTAAGCTAGATACGGTTGTTCAGTATGTCCCGCACAAAAAATAGCCACTAGAATTCGGTTAAGCACTCTATTGGTTCAATTAAGAACTCACCTTGAGGCTAAGAGCCTCTCTAATGGTTGTTACTGTATTTGTTATTGTTATTGTTATATTTTAGTAATGAGTAGAATTATTTTATCAAATTATAGTAATGGTACTCCAATAGTCATTTGTTATTTTGATAAATTTCAACCAATTTTCTCTCCAAGTTTATAGGTATTATTTGGATATAAGTTTTTTGTAATTTTATTTTTGTTTATTTTTTGTCTTTTGTGACTTTTTTTTAACTATTTGTAAAAAAAAAAAATTATATATTTATATTATAATTGACTAGACAAATATAAAAAATGAAAAAAATTGAAAAAATGGAAAAAAAATATTTATCTTTTTATTGCCTTCATTTCAAAAAATATATTTATTTTTTCATTATACTTTATTGAAAAATTTAAATTATTCTAAAAAATAGTCAACATTATACATTGCAAAAATAATATTTCATTCTGTTGTAGAAAATACTCAAAAAAAAAAAAATGAAATTTCATTACAAAATAAAAAAATGATATTGCAAATAAAGACTAACAATTACATTAAAAAATAAATGACATTGCAAAAGAAATACATTATCCCGTAATTATTCATCAGAAGGCAGAGAAAATAGTAATTTGGGTTGCTAACATTTGAGAACCACTTGGCAAAAATCTCATTTTTTCGTATTGTGTAATACGTTGTCATCTGAGATCCAAATGAGAAAATGATGGAAATGATGGAAAGTAAGGTAAATGAAAGAAAACAGTTGTTTAAGAATTTATTTAGAATGAAAGTAATGGAATTATAAAATAAAAAATTATTATTTTTATACAACTCATGACTGATAACTAAGTCTTTAGTTTCTCACAAAAAAAAAAAAAAAACCAAAAAAAATTAAATTTGTTACAAAATCATTCTTTTGGAATTTTTATTTATTTATAACCCAGGTGGTTATTTATTTATTTATACGGAGATTATAAGATTCTATTTTATTTTGTCTTTTTTTTTTTTGGTGTGAAAATTTTGTTATAAAGATGTCCCTAATCTTTCTTTAATACATCACATAAAAAATGTTCCACAAATTTTTTTACATTCAACCTAATAATGTTAGAATATTATTTAAAAATAAAAAACAAAAAAACAATGTATATAAACAAACAGTGACTACACACTTCTTCAAGATTTGCGATGATTGCTTTTAGAGAAACAATCATGCTAGAGGCCACTAATTTGGTGGCTCTAAACCTACCACTAATGAGGTGGAAAAGTCAAAAAAAAAAAAAAAAAAATACAAAAAAAAGAGACACAACACATACGGTCGCAGTGGGTGGGACCCACTGCCACATCATTAGTGGTAGCTCTAATTAGAGCTCTCACTCATTTTCCTTTAGAGAAATTCTATGTACCTATTCTTATCTAGTTTGAATTTATCCCGAATGAGATATTATAGTTGTAATTTAATTTTTGTAGTATAAAGTTCATGTCTAGAATAAAATTGAAATATAAAATAAAAATTATGAATAATTTCTAAGTAATTAAGTTCAAATTTGTTATATTTTATTACTTCTATAGTTAATGTAAAAAATGTCTTCTTATTTTATTTCACAATACTTGATCCATAATCCCAACCTCTGTGCAACGGATATCTAATCTAGATAGATAAAAAAGGTGTAAAATAACCCACTCAAAGTCCGTCCGTGGCCCGGCCAAGCCCAGCCCGTGACCCTAGGCCTGAGTCATGTGTATTAGGGGTTGACTCGGCTTGTCCAAGGCCTGACCAGACCCAATGTCATTTTCAAGCTATTTTAATGGAAAAAAAAAAGAATTTGGTGGAATTTTATTTTAAAAAAAATAGTTAGGCTTGACCCAAGCTCGAGTCCAGCCCAGCCTGCGGCCAAATTTTGAGGGAGCTTGGGCCTGGACATAATTCAAATCGAATATGTATTTTTCATGTGCCCATGAACATATTGATTAATTTTCATTAATTTAGCAGATATGGAAGAATAGTGTCATGGATTAAGAATTCAAAGCTCTTACTTTGTCTGAAAGAGAACTTTCGTAGATTTGGATTAAATGTCATGGGTTATGCCTTATTCTGGGTATTAACCCCTTGCTTGTCTGTTATACCGGTGTTACTGCTAAGCCCAAGCCTCTTTGTTGCTACCTTGTTTTATTAGATGTGGAATTATCAGAGATACATGGTTCCGTGCTTCCTTGTGTGAAAATGAATACGGATCGTTTGGCTGCAACTTATACATGGGCTTATTTTCTCATTTATTTTTATCTTCAGGGAATTGTTTATAACTTTGAGTAAAATTATACTTTTTAGATCCGTCTAGACTAGCTATCCTCAAAATAAAACAAATTTGGAAATATTTTTAAAAAAGTATGCTAAAGACAGAAATAGGCCTACTTCCGTAGGCTTTTTCGACAAATTTTGCTTTATTAGTAATTTTTTTCAATTTTTTTTAATATTTTTTAATTTTCTAAAGAATATTGAATATGAAGGTATTTTAGTTATTTAGACATTTTGCTTAGTTTGATTGGATTCAAAACTTATCTTAATCTTTCTCTTGCTAATGTTTACTGAATCATATTATTGTTCTCGCTTTCTATAACTATGCTATGCTTAATCAACTCAGGTTCTCAATATGATCATTGAGGACTTGTTCCGAGGGCATCCGATCAGCCAACGAAAGCTCAAGGAACTTCTTGGCCACACTCCGTCCCAGGTCTTTGCCGGAGCTATGCTTGGCATTGTTGTTGCTTGTATCTGTTTTCAGGGTTGCTTTGTCGCAATCTGATCTGCTGCTTCTCCTGCAGATAATTTTGCTGAAACTGTGAATAATTCATGACACTCTCATATTTAAAGTGCCTTGGTGTTGTATCAATGAGTTGCATTTTATTCTTTGATATCCAAAAATGCTGGAATGTTGAATTAAAATAGAATATTCTTCTCCTATGAAGTTGCAAGTTTTGGTGATTTTTAATGAATATGTGACTTAAGATTGACAAGTTTTGGTGATTTTCAATGAATATGTGACTGAGGATGGCAATATGTCTGGCCAAACGTTCAATGAACATAAGCCTATATGAATATCACTCAAGTTTGGCTTCTTTGTCAACCAAAAACAAGGGTAATGCTCAATGATGCAGTAGCATCCAAGATGATGCAAATGGCAAGCGAACCCACACTGGCTCAGAATTTCAGAACTAGCTCAAGCGTAGGATAGAAAGCCATTCTGTGTGTGTGTGTGTGCACAAGCGCAATTGTGGTGCCTACGTTTTTCGAAGTTTATTATTTTTCATATTTGCAGCTGAGAGGGTAATTTGTATAGTCAAATTGGGCCGAGCTAGGAAGCATTGTTTCTGAATATTGGGTCGTGTTGTGGGCCAAGTTATGAGCTCAGGATAGCTCGGTGTGGGAACCATGGTTGATAGGCCGGTCGGTGAGCTGCAGTTGTGGTCAGTGGGTGAGCCAAAGTGCTATGTCGGCCACATATAAGAAGCTAAGCTAGAGGTAGCCCGGCGAGAGGATTCAAAGCAGTTGGTGATCGTGCGGCCCGGTCAGGGTATTTGCGCCAGGTAGCTCCGCTAGGCATAGTGAGCCAAGCAAGGTGATAACCATCTCACTTAGTTGGCAGTGGGTAGGGTGTTATCAGAATATGCATTATCTTTGGGAATGTAATTTCTCGGAGGACTCTGCTAAGGATAGTAGAGTCCTACTAGAATTGTGTAAACCATCTCACTTGGTTGGTAGTGAGTAAAGTGTTATCAGGATAGACACTCTTTACTGGGAGTGTGATTCCTAGGAGAACTTTTATAAGGAGAGTTGGAATCCTACTAGGATTGTGCCAGGCATAATCTAAAAAAGCTCATAGCCGGACCTATGTACAGGTATCACAATTTCGACTCTCAAATACAGATAGCTTTTGTCTATTGCCTATTTGCTGACTTAGGCATCTGAGAGATATCCGACACACACCTGCCGGCTAGCTCACTTTTGTGTTTTCAGGAAGTAAATCGATGACGTTTGGAGGAGTGCAACTTTGATCAACGGGATTATACGAGAAGATTATTTCGTACTCGTACAGTAGCCATTACTTACTAGCACATTTGTAATCTATTTTTCAATGAAATTCAGAAAATCAAAATAGGGGTGTGTTTTTTGAGTACATTAAATTTCACATTTGTAACCATTAGTTTAGCACATTTATCATCTATTTTTCAATCAAATTCAGAGCATCAAACTAGGAAACCCTTTAGCAAATCCCAAATACCCTGTTTCAGAATGCTTATTCCTTTATCTTCCTTCTTACTTCTTCTTTTTTCCCCTCTCTGATAAGCAAAGGTAGTTAGTAAGGATATGTTTAGTTTATGAATTTGGAAAAGAAAAGGGAAAAGACATGTGAAATGTTGTTATATTTTACACATTTTACCTATATTTTCTTTTTCATTTTCCAAATACATGAACCAAGCACAATGCAAGGATGCCAACAATGATAGCAACCCATGCATATGCAGAGTATATAGGGGCTAACAAAACATATGCTCCTAGAAAATCTGAATCTCCTCAATCTACAAAAGAAAACAAAGAATCAGAAAACTTACCTAGCCTAAATAATTGGAAGACTTCAACATAATCTTCTTCAGAAATAAGTCAGTCATTTCACCTCATCAAGCATACCATCCTATTGCTCCACTTAAGCCAAAGAGGCACAGCAAACTAAACTTGCCGGCACTTTTGTTCTTGCACATCCTTGGTGTCAACACCCAGGTAACTAATCGGTCAAGCATCAAAGACAGTGTAATCTTCAAGAGTTCTTACAAATTTTTTTTTTCAACTACTGAACTTTGTTAAAGTTTTGCTGAAAAACCTGATGAAGGCTTCTTTTTGCAACAATGACATCAATTTTCATGCTTTTTATTCCATTGCTCAAGCTCTAGTTTTGTTAGGTGAATGAACTGCAAAATTAGTTCATTTACCATGCTCTTCATCACATCCTTCAGGCACTCTTAAGCTTAGAAACTAGCATATAATAAGTAAATGGTACACACATTTGGAAACTTGGCGGAAGATGTCAAAATCCTTTTTAGAGGGTGTGTACACACTATTCAACACATTTGGAAAGAAGGCAACTCATGTGTGGACGCATTGGCTAAATTAGGTGCTGACAACTTGAAGAATTGTTGGTGGTGAATGAACCCTAGCTGAAATTAGGAACTTGTTAGTTGCAAACATGATAGGTTTATCTAGTGAACGGGCTTAGCCCTTTGTTGTTGTTTGTTTTTTTTCGTTGTAACCAAAAAAAAAAAAAAAATGGTACACACCAAACCACTGCAAAAGTGGTCCCATAATTTCACAAATTTATTGAAAATAGATCATAAAAAATTAACGGTCATGAAAAAGATCAACTTAGAAGCAAAAAAAAAAAAAAATCCATAATGGCAGGATTATGAAGAGCCTTATAGTCTATTCTCAAACATTCTAAATTCAAGCTCTTTTTTTGTCGCAAACTCCAATTAGCCTTGAAGTGAATTTTCATGGGGGCACAATCTTTTTTTTTTTTTTTGATAAGCAAACAACTTTATTGATGAAGGAAGCAGAAAGCAATCCAGCTTACAACAACAAAGCAGGAAGATTGGTGAGGAACCAATCGGAACAACACGAAAAGAAGAAGAGAAACAAACAAAGCAGGTGATGAAAAAACAGAACTGCAGATGAACCAAGTGAGTAGCCGATCAAAGCAGCACAAAAGGAAGAAGAGAAACAAACATAGCAGCAGTTGTAAATAGCAAAGGCAGTAGCAGTAACGCAAAGGCAGAAGCAATACCACAGCAGCACAATCTTTGACCCCCATGGGTGTGAATAATTTTTTTTTTTTGATCAGCAAAGAAAGAACTTTATTGATGAAACAGAAGAAATTACATCAATAAAGAAGGGGAAAGAGGAGCCAGAAGTTGGAGAGAAACCAACCACAAGCAGCATAGAACATCAGAGGAAAACATTACAACCACTACTAGCAAAAGGTGTTCTGAAATAATCAGTAAAACACCTGCAGAGACACAACTCTGTAGAACACCTGCAAACATTACAACCATTACAACTCTGCAGCTCACAACTCTGTAGTTCATAGTAGTGGAGCTCACAGCTCTGCAGCTCGTAGATGGCCAATGGAATTTTGTCACGACCCAAACCCGGCCCTATGGGTTTAGCACCGTAACCGGCCAGTAATCCGAGATTACCGAAGGCCTGCAGAACGGTAATACAGTAACACAGAGTACAGGGCCTGGCGGAAGCCAATACAGTAAATAAATAGTGTCCATTGAGCTGTGACAGTCTGTATGCAAAAAGGCTTTTCATACATTCACACATAAACAGTACAGAACAGTATGTACAATATTCACATCCATTCAACTAGGGACTCAACCCTACAGAACAGTACAGAAAACATTCCGTCTGTACAAAACAGTACGGTCTATACAAAACAGTAAAACAGTACAGAAGGGGGAAAAGCGGACAAAACACCCCCAAGCCATAGCATGGCAACTCGGAACCTCTCAGTGAGGCACAAAGGCTGGCTTGACAAAACTGGAGTAACCCTGACGCCTCTAGCTGCGGTCTGGTGCCTGTACACCTACATATATATATGAGCAGTGAGCTAAAGCCCAGTGAATAACATAAAGCGTAAAGGGGTTTAGAATGAATGTCCTTACAGTATGAAAACAGTTCATTTCAATCAGTCATTCAGTTGTTCAGTACAGTAAACAGTCATATGTGGTACATCCATTAGCATAACAGTAACAGTAGGTCTTAAAAGACCGAACAGTAATGATGGCCATCAGTCAGTAAACAGTAGTGGTTCCACGAGGGAACCGACAGAGATTTCTGTCACAGTAACAGTAAACAGTAAGTACTAAGGATGCCACAGTACAGTTCAGAAATAAAGGACATACATTCATTCAGTAAATAATACCAGTTCAGTAAACAGTTCAGTTCAGTATTCAAAAGATAATCAGTTGAACATATCTTTACACAATTGTTACTCACAGAGTTCTGGGCTACAGTATGCTAGAGCGTGTCTCCCCAGTTGCCAACCCTACACAGTTCACAGGTTGAACACACACTAAGCTACACAGTTGGGAAATATCATAACTTAATCCCTAATTTGCCTTGGTGTGTTCTACAACGATATCCTCATCTAAATGCCTTAAACTAGGCCTAAGAATACCTAGGATGGGATGAGGATGCAAAAATGCACATTTAAAAGCATTTTCAGGATTTTCAGAAAAACAGAGTCCCGCTCGAGCTCAGGTTTCCCCGCTCGAGCGTACAGGCAAACAAAGGTACTCGCTCGAGCGCAAACTTTCCCGCTCGAGCGTACTGTAAAGGTACTGGATGGGTGAAATCCCCGCTCGACGCCCGCTCGAGCTTGAGATATGACTCCGCTCGAGCGCCCAATCCTCCGCTCGAGCGGACTGTAAAACAGTGCAAGATGCTGGAAGCTCGATTTTCCCGCTCGAGCGGCACTTCCCCCGCTCGAGCGGACGACGGAAATCTGGGAATCCCAGATTCGAGCTCCAGGTCCAAAACCAAGCTCAAAAGCATCAAAACCAATCCTCTTGGGCCCATTTTCTGGAAAACATTTATAAACACATAGGATATCATGTTTCAAAGCTCAATTTTAAGAAATCAAAGCCCAAGGGTGTTTAATTCAAACCCAATTTAAACCATTTTTCAAGCACAAGATGAACATGCAAACATGCATGAATTCAAACCATTTTGAAGCTTCAATTTGATGCTCTCAGGAGCCAATTCTTTTCAAAACATGGTGAAATCATGGACTTAAACATGATTATGAACATGCATGTAACCCTTTGCCATGAAAACAACTCAAACATCTACAATACAAACATGCATGCGTGAAATGAGCTTCAAATCAACAACAATGAACCAAAGTATGACTTAGTTCTACAATGAAGCATGACTCATGCAAGAACTAGCTCAAACACATCAATAAAGGTTGAGTTCCCTTACCTAGAGCCTCAATTCCAAGTGTAGGACCACAAAGCAACAATCAACCTTCAATTCTCTTCAAATTCTAAGCAATATTGAAATGAACTCAAGACTCTCACTTCCTCTCTCTCTAAATTCGGCTAGAACAAGAAGAAATGGCTGAGCAAATGTGTTTGGCTCAAGTATAATGAGCTCAAGGTGTAGAGGTAGTGGCCCACTCAAGGGCAAAACGGTAATTAAGTCCAACTCTTTAATTAGCATATTTTAATCTAATTTAATCATACCTAATCAGTTTTCAGGTAAATACACCACAAAATCACATAAATTATGATGATCATTAAACATCAATCAGTTTCTAATTCGGCCGCCGATAAGGCCTTCAATTAGCAGTTTAAACATATAAGTATGAACAGATAATCATACAATCAAACAGATAGAATGCAATTTAACTAACATATACTCAATCAATTCGGTTTCCAGTTTCAGTCAGTCAATTCAATTATCAGTCATTATCAGTTCCATTTCGCAGTAATCAATGATTAACGGTAATCATTCGGTCATTAATCAGTAAACAGTATGAGGGTTGTTACAGTCTCCCCTCCTTATAAAGAGTTTAGTCCTCTAAACTCGAGTTACCTTCATTCTGGAAGAAAACAGGATTCAGTGGAAACAGTTCAGGATATCTTTTGGCCATGTCATCTTCCCTTTCCCAAGTGGCATACACACCACCATGGTTCTGCCAGTCAACTTTCACTAGCGGGATCTCTTTGTTTCTCAGTTTCTTGATCCGTCTGTTAACAATCTGTATAGGCCGTTCCTCGTAAGTGTAGTCATCACTCAGCACTACACGAGTAGGCTCTATTACATGGAAAGGATCCCGAAGATAGTCTCTCAACATAGAGATGTGGAAGACGCTATGCATATGCTCCATTTCAGGAGGAAGCGCAACTTGATACGCCACCGGATTGATTTTCTCAATGATCTCATATGGTCCGACGTATCTCGGTGCTAACTTGCCTTTGACTCCAAAACGAGTCTGGCCTTTCATTGGTGTCACTTTCACAAAAACGTGATCACCCACTTCATACTCTCTGTCCTGTCTTCTGACATCTGCATAACTTTTCTGTCTACTCTGCGCAGTTTTCAGTCTTTGCTGTATCAGTTTCACTTTTTCAGTTGTTTCATACACAATCTCGGGCCCAAGCAAAGGCCCATCTCCAACTTCTGCCCAGCAGGTTGGAGATCTACATTTTCTGCCATACAATGCCTCGAAGGGCGCCATACCTATACTCGAATGGTAGCTGTTGTTGTAGGCGAATTCAGCTAATGGCAGATGACTTTCCCAGTCTCCCTGAAAATCAAGGACACACATTCTCAGTAAATCCTCCAGAGTTTGGATGGTCCTTTCTGATTGGCCATCTGTCTGAGGATGATAGGCACTACTCAGTCTCAGTTCAGTACCCAATGCAGTCTGTAGACTTTGCCAAAACCTCGATGTAAACTTCGAATCCCTGTCAGAAACAATAGACACAGGCACTCCATGCAGTCTTACAATCTCGTCAATATAAATAACAGCCAATTTGTCCGCATTATAAATCATCTTGACAGGTAAGAAGTGAGCAGATTTGGTTAGTCTATCAACAATAACCCAAATTGAATCCATACCTTTTCTGGAGCGAGGTAATCCCACAATAAAATCCATGGTGATATGCTCCCATTTCCACTCTGGTATGGGTAGGGGTTGCAATAGTCCGGCAGGTCGTTGATGTTCAGCTTTGACCTGTTGGCAATGAAGACATTTGGATACAAAATCAGCAATTTCTTTCTTCATTCCTGGCCACCAGAAATTCTGTTTCAGATCTTGGTACATTTTCGTATTCCCCGGGTGGATAGACAATTTCGAATTGTGGCCTTCTTGCAGAACTCTTCTTTTCAGTTCAGTATCATTTGGTACACACAGTCTTTCTTGAAATTTCAGTACATTATTCTCAAATTTGAATCCCGGTCTCTGTTTGGATTCTCTTCCCTCGATGATCTTCTTCAAGAAATCATCCAGTTGTTGTTTTTCTTTAACCTCTTCAATCAGTGCCGGTTGAGCAGAAATAGCAGCTAAGGTTCCACCTTGTTCTCTCAAAACAATTTCAATTTCAGATTTTTCAAGGTCACAAAGCAACTCTTTCTGTCCTGTAAGCAAACAGGCTAAGTTTCCAATCGATTTCCGGCTCAATGCATCGGCAACGGTATTGGCTTTTCCCGGATGGTACAATATCTGTAGGTCATAATCCTTAATCAGTTCCAGCCATCTCCGCTGTCTCATGTTCAGTTCTTTCTGTGTGAAGAAATACTTTAAACTCTTGTGGTCGGTGTATACTTCACATGTCACCCCGTACAGATAGTGACGCCAGATTTTCAGTGCAAATACTACTGCAGCAAGTTCCAGATCATGGGTCGGGTAGTTCTTTTCATGTGGTCTCAACTGTCGGGAAGCATAAGCAATAACTCTCCCATTCTGCATTAAAACACACCCCAGACCCTTATGAGAAGCATCACTAAATACAGTATAACCATCCGTACCTGAAGGTAAGGTAAGAACTGGTGCAGTCACTAATCGAGTTTTCAACTCCTGAAAAGCAGATTCTCTTTGGTCAGTCCAGTCAAATGATGTCCCCTTCTGAGTTAACTGAGTCAATGGTAGGGCAATTTTGGAGAAATCCTTGACAAATCTTCTGTAATATCCAGCCAGTCCCAAAAAGCTTCGGACTTCAGTCACATTGGTCGGTCTAGGCCAGTTCACTACAGCTTCAATTTTCTGCGGATCAACAGAAATTCCATTTTTGCTAACAACATGCCCCAGAAACATAACATGGTCAAGCCAAAATTCACATTTAGACAGTTTAGCATACAGTTTCTGTTCTCATAAGGTTTGCAGGGCAAGTCTCAGATGATGTTCATGTTGTTCTACACTTTTGGAGTAAATCAATATGTCATCGATAAATACAACGATAAAGTCATCAAGGTATGGTTTAAAAATTCTGTTCATAAGGTCCATAAAGGCAGCAGGGGCATTCGTGACTCCAAAAGGCATAACCAAAAATTCGTAGTGTCCATACCTTATTCTAAAAGCAGTTTTATCAATGTCTTCTGGTTTAACCTTCAGTTGATGATACCCCGATCTGAGATCGATTTTGGAAAACACTTGTGCACCCTGTAACTGATCAAATAAATCATCAATACGCGGTAATGGGTATTTATTCTTTACAGTTACCTTGTTCAATTCACGGTAGTCAATGCACAGTCTCAGTGAGCCATCTTTCTTCTTTACAAACAAAACAGGCGCACCCCATGGCGAAGTGCTAGGTCTGATAAACTTCTTGTCCAGTAGTTCCTGTAGTTGCACTTTCAACTCCTTCAGTTCAGTTGGGGCCATTCGGTACGGAGCTTTAGAAACTGGTTGTGTTCCGGGAATCACATCAACGGTAAATTCAATCTCCCTATCAGTCAAATCTCCTGGAAGATTATCTGGAAAAACATCTGGAAATTCTCTGACTATAGGAATACAATTCACATCAGTTTTAATACTATCATCAGTCGACACAGTCAGTACAGAACACAGATATCCTTTACACCCCTTTCTAATTAATTTAACAGCTTTCACTGACGAAATCAAATACGGAGGAGATACTACTCCACTCCCATTAAACACAAATTCAGGCAGACCAGGTGGACGGAAAACAACTTGCTTGGTCACACAGTCAATAGTGGCATGATATTTTGTTAACCAGTCCATTCCCAATATGACATCAAAATGATCAATGTTCAATGGCAGTAAATCAAGAAACAGATGCATATCCCCAACAATAATTTCACATGCGGGGTACATATAAGCACACGTCATGGATCCCCCTACGGGTGATGATACGACTAGCAGATAGTTCATAGGTTCTAAGGGTCTATTCAATTTCCGTGAGAAAGCATGCGATACATAAGAATGTGTAGACCCCGAATCAATTAATACATATGCATTTTGTGCACAAATAGAAAGAATACCTGACACAACGGTCTCGGTATTCTGCACATCTCCCGGTACTAGTGCGAACACTCGGCCTTGCCTCACAGGCTCTTTCCCGGTAGCTTTAGGGTTAGGCTTTGGTGGAGCATTTGATGCTGCGCCGCTGGCTGCAGCTTTGCTATTGCCTTGAGGAGCAGAAGGGCAATCTTTAACCATGTGGCCCACCTTGCCACACCTGTAACAGGCTCCAGATAATTTGTGACAAACCCCTTTATGCTTGTTACCACATACAGAGCAGGGTGGAATGAACCCACTCCCTTGGCTGGGGCTAGTCATTGATCCCGTGTTCTGTTTCTTACTGGCTGGGTTGTGCTTGCCTTTCTTGAATTTGAAACCCTGCCTTTTACCATGCCATTCAGTTGTTGGTGTTTCAGATTGTTTCACTGCTGCAATGTTCGACTCGGCCATCAATGCCCGGTCGAGAACACCTACAAAAGTCGGTAATTTCAAAACATTTATCCGGTCAAGTATTGCCACATTAAGGCCACCTTCAAATTTTCTGGCCTTCTTATATTCAGTATCCACCATGTGCGGTGCATAACGGGCAAGTTCAGTAAATTTCGTTTCATATTCGGCAACCGACGTGGTGCCCTGTTTCAGTTGCTCAAATTCAGTCACTTTCCTATCCCTGACACACTGAGGGAAGTACTTTTCAAAGAAGGACTCCTTGAACTGAGCCCAAGTCATAACAGTATTTGTATCACGGATCAACATCCACCACCTTCTAGCTTCTTCTTGGAGGGTGAAGGTAGCTAACAATACCTTATTCGCTTCCGAGCACGGAAACACTTCAAATAATTTTTCTGTTTCAAGCACCCAAGCTTCAGCCTTTAACGGTTCGAGGCCTCCCTGAAAGGATGGCGGTTTCATCTTGCTGAATTTATGGGTGAGAGCAATAATATCCCCATCATCCACATTCGCATTAGGTTCCGGCTGTACCGGAGGAGGAGGAGGTGGGGGCGGTTGGTTCTGTTGTTGTTCAAGTCTAGCAGTTATCAGTTCGATCATTCTTTCCATTCTTTCCATTCTTGCCTCAGTAGATGAGGACTCAGGTTCATTTGCATTGTCCATTTCACTATAAGCAGTTATAACAGTTTTAAACATAAGCAGTCATTTGTTTAACAGTTTAACACATTAGCAGATATTCAGTCATAACATAACCACACACTTTTCAAGTTCATGAGATGCCCTAATAACTTTTCTAGGACACCCTATAGCTCATTTGGACACGTGTGTGCGGTATAACTCGTGGTAAGTATCGCTCTGATACCACTCTGTCACGACCCAAACCCGGCCCTATGGGTTTAGCACCGTAACCGGCCAGTAATCCGAGATTACCGAAGGCCTGCAGAACGGTAATACAGTAACACAGAGTACAGGGCCTGGCGGAAGCCAATACAGTAAATAAATAGTGTCCATTGAGCTGTGACAGTCTGTATGCAAAAAGGCTTTTCATACATTCACACATAAACAGTACAGAACAGTATGTACAATATTCACATCCATTCAACTAGGGACTCAACCCTACAGAACAGTACAGAAAACATTCCGTCTGTACAAAACAGTACTGTCTATACAAAACAGTAAAACAGTACAGAAGGGGGAAAAGCAGACAAAACACCCCCAAGCCATAGCATGGCAACTCGGAACCTCTCAGTGAGGCACAAAGGCTGGCTTGACAAAACTGGAGTAACCCTGACGCCTCTAGCTGCGGTCTGGTGCCTGTACACCTACATATATATATGAGCAGTGAGCTAAAGCCCAGTGAATAACATAAAGCGTAAAGGGGTTTAGAATGAATGTCCTTACAGTATGAAAACAGTTCATTTCAATCAGTCATTCAGTTGTTCAGTACAGTAAACAGTCATATGTGGTACATCCATTAGCATAACAGTAACAGTAGGTCTTAAAAGACCGAACAGTAATGATGGCCATCAGTCAGTAAACAGTAGTGGTTCCACGAGGGAACCGACAGAGATTTCTGTCACAGTAACAGTAAACAGTAAGTACTAAGGATGCCACAGTACAGTTCAGAAATAAAGGACATACATTCATTCAGTAAATAATACCAGTTCAGTAAACAGTTCAGTTCAGTATTCAAAAGATAATCAGTTGAACATATCTTTACACAATTGTTACTCACAGAGTTCTGGGCTACAGTATGCTAGAGCGTGTCTCCCCAGTTGCCAACCCTACACAGTTCACAGGTTGAACACACACTAAGCTACACAGTTGGGAAATATCATAACTTAATCCCTAATTTGCCTTGGTGTGTTCTACAACGATATCCTCATCTAAATGCCTTAAACTAGGCCTAAGAATACCTAGGATGGGATGAGGATGCAAAAATGCACATTTAAAAGCATTTTCAGGATTTTCAGAAAAACAGAGTCCCGCTCGAGCTCAGGTTTCCCCGCTCGAGCGTACATGCAAACAAAGGTACTCGCTCGAGCGCAAACTTTCCCGCTCGAGCGTACTGTAAAGGTACTGGATGGGTGAAATCCCCGCTCGACGCCCGCTCGAGCTTGAGATATGACTCCGCTCGAGCGCCCAATCCTCCGCTCGAGCGGACTGTAAAACAGTGCAAGATGCTGGAAGCTCGATTTTCCCGCTCGAGCGGCACTTCCCCCGCTCGAGCGGACGACGGAAATCTGGGAATCCCAGATTCGAGCTCCAGGTCCAAAACCAAGCTCAAAAGCATCAAAACCAATCCTCTTGGGCCCATTTTCTGGAAAACATTTATAAACACATAGGATATCATGTTTCAAAGCTCAATTTTAAGAAATCAAAGCCCAAGGGTGTTTAATTCAAACCCAATTTAAACCATTTTTCAAGCACAAGATGAACATGCAAACATGCATGAATTCAAACCATTTTGAAGCTTCAATTTGATGCTCTCAGGAGCCAATTCTTTTCAAAACATGGTGAAATCATGGACTTAAACATGATTATGAACATGCATGTAACCCTTTGCCATGAAAACAACTCAAACATCTACAATACAAACATGCATGCGTGAAATGAGCTTCAAATCAACAACAATGAACCAAAGTATGACTTAGTTCTACAATGAAGCATGACTCATGCAAGAACTAGCTCAAACACATCAATAAAGGTTGAGTTCCCTTACCTAGAGCCTCAATTCCAAGTGTAGGACCACAAAGCAACAATCAACCTTCAATTCTCTTCAAATTCTAAGCAATATTGAAATGAACTCAAGACTCTCACTTCCTCTCTCTCTAAATTCGGCTAGAACAAGAAGAAATGGCTGAGCAAATGTGTTTGGCTCAAGTATAATGAGCTCAAGGTGTAGAGGTAGTGGCCCACTCAAGGGCAAAACGGTAATTAAGTCCAACTCTTTAATTAGCATATTTTAATCTAATTTAATCATACCTAATCAGTTTTCAGGTAAATACACCACAAAATCACATAAATTATGATGATCATTAAACATCAATCAGTTTCTAATTCGGCCGCCGATAAGGCCTTCAATTAGCAGTTTAAACATATAAGTATGAACAGATAATCATACAATCAAACAGATAGAATGCAATTTAACTAACATATACTCAATCAATTCGGTTTCCAGTTTCAGTCAGTCAATTCAATTATCAGTCATTATCAGTTCCATTTCGCAGTAATCAATGATTAACGGTAATCATTCGGTCATTAATCAGTAAACAGTATGAGGGTTGTTACAAATTTGAACTCAGAATCTGCAGGATTGGAGCAATCATAGATGGGTCTCATAAAACTGAGATGTCCTACCAGCCAAACCAACCAATGAGATGTCCTACCAGCCAAACCAACCAACCAAACATGGCAGCCAAACCACACTGCATAACCCACTGGCATAACCACTAACAGAGCAGAGACAGATCGGGGCAGTAACAGACCAGACAGCAGCAGCAGATTGCAACAGCTCAACATCCTAAAATTCAGGTGAAGCTCCTGATATTCCTCCAGTTGCAGACAAAACCCGAGACTGAAAAGGGGAAGTCTTTGATAGAGGCCTTGAGCCAATAAGCTAACCTGACCTTGATTAAATCCCACAGTTCCACTGGATTAGGTTGAGCATTAGAGAATACACACTCATTTCTATGCTTCCAAAGAGACCAAAGAACAACAAAAGGAATGGACCTCCAAACTTTGGAGATTAAGCCCCTAAACTTCCTACTCATCCACCAGTTAAGTAACTCTGCTACAGAGTATGGGATGTACCATGGGATTCCCCAGTCAGATAACACAGCAGACCAAATGGACTAAGAGAAAGGACAATGAAGCAAAGCATGACTGGCAGATTTAACAGCAGAATTGTCACGACCCAAACCCGCCCCTATGGGTTTAGTACCGTAACCGGCCAGTAATCCGAGATTACCGAAGGCCTGCTTAACAGTCGAACAGTAATACAGAGTACAGGGGCTGGCGGAAGCCAATACAGTAAGTAAACAATGTCCAATGAGCTATGAGTTTGTATGCAAAAAGATTTTTCATACACATATACATGAATAGTACAGAACAGTATGTATAACATCTACAGTCGATCAAGATAGGGACTTAATCCCTGTTATACAGTACAGTACAATAACATTCAGTCAATACAGTTATACAAAACAGATACAGAGACAGACGGGGAAATTAAAACACCCCTAAGCCATAACTTGACAGGCTCAGAACTGTAGACACCCCATTTTGACCCACCTTTAGACTCAGACTTCACCAATTGAGCGCTCGGTGATATTGCATATTGTGCTCGTTCTGAGGTTTCAGAGTTTCGGCTGCGAGCCTTGCCTCTTAACTTCGGAGCTCTTTTGTGCCTTGCCTCGGTTTGCGAACCGGGTCCTGTTTTCTCTGTTTTCTCTTTCCAAAGGAAGGGAGAGGTCTCGTAGATCATCTCTCAGTGGCCGCAGGCTACGTTTCGTGGTCGTAGGCCATTTTTCCCGTTTGGAGCCTGGTTTTCGATTTTCGGAGCCGTCGGCCGTGTGCCTCGGTTTGGGACTGCTTAATTACTTCCGTTTGCTCCGGTTTTTGGCACACATCTTATTTCCTCCCTTTAGAGGAACACTGTGGCCCGGGAGACCACCTTCGTGGTCATACGCCGCTTCTGGTGCCTAACAGCTTGTTTTCGGGGCCCCGAACTGCGCGTTTTGGCCCCCGAACCTTCGTTTTGCATCCGTTTTGGTCCATTTTTGGTAGAGACCCTATTTTCACTATTAGGAGGATGGTAGGATGGTGGCCGGCCACCTATTCCCCTAAAAAGCCGGTTTTCTCATTTTCTCTCTCCAAAAGCCGATTTTTCTAACAGAAAGTTGGTTTTTCCCACTTTTGAGCCACATTTTCTGGCTTTTCATACCACCATGGTGATCTACTCATCTGGGAGGCCACCTTTCTGGGTAGGCTGACCAGCAACTTTTCTTGACCCTTTTGACTCCTGGTCGGCCGACCATGGGGAGTGGCCGGCCAGCCACCTTAGCTGGTCGGCCAGCTTTCTGCTTTTTGCTTTTCTCAAGTGCAACACAACTGTGCTAGCTGTGAAGCACTTGACCCATTGTCCGAGATTTTGAGCCTCTTTTTGATCCCTTTTAATTGGTTTTGCCCCCCTTGCTTAACTTCTTGGAGAAGCTTGACTCTTTTGTCAACCTTCTTGAGGAAGCTTGATTATTTTGGTCTAGCTTCCTCAAGAAGCTTGACCTTTTTGGTTAAAGCTTCTTTGAGAAGCTTTGACCCCCTCTCTTGGCTTCTCCAAGAAGCCTTACTTCTCTCCCTCTATATAACCAACCCTCCTCTTCATATCAAGGGTGAGACACTTTTGCTTAAGGCTCATCACCTCCCACCTCCATTGCTACTATTCCAAGCTCCAAAACCCTAACTTCCATGGTCCATTTACACTACAACCCATAGCACCACACCACCATCATCCATTCCAGCCCCTTGGAAGTCATTTGAAGAGGTTGAAAGCTTATTTCCTTGGACCAAAGGTTGCTGGAAAGTTGGGCTACAAAGGTAAGCTCCTATTCTCCTCATTTTTGCACTATTTTGTTCTATATCTTAGCCCCTTTTGCTTACATTTTTGGGCTTTGTCCTGAACTAAAAAAAGTCTTATTTTGAGCTCATCTTCATGTTTGATTAAGGACTTTTCTCTGTTTGACGTCTTCTACTCCCCCTTTGTGCTTTATCCCTCTTTTGAGGCTTATTTTGCATGATATATTAGCCCTATTTTTGAGCATTTCTGGGCTTCAAGCCAAACTGTGAAATACCTTATTTTGAGTCCCTCTTCAACTTTGTTGAATGACTCTTTACTGTTTGAGGCCATCTACTGCCCCTTTCCCTTTATCTATCTTTCAGGGCTATTTTTGCATCATATTTTAGCCTTACTTGTGAGCATATTCAAGATTTTCCATAAACTATAAAGTATCTTTTTTTGAGTCCCTCTTCAACTTTGTTGAAGGTCTCTTTGCTGTTTGAGACCTTTTGCTGCCCTGTTTGTTCAATCTCTCTTTTAGGGCTGTTTTTGCATGATACATTAGCCTTATTTGTGAGCCATTTTAGACCTCGACCTAAACTGAAGAAAATCTTGTTTTGATATCATCTTTATGTTTTATTAAGGTCTATTCTCTGTTTGGGGTCATCTTCCCCTATGCATGCTTCATTCCTTCATGATTAAGGCTATGCATTAGAGCACTTGCATTGGCCATGGTTTGACCTCTTAGCCACTAAAATCTAGTGGATTTTCAGTGGTTTTGACACATTTTTGAGGGCCAAAATTAGAGGGGGGTGACCCCCTCTCTCCTTGTCTTGTTTGGGGATCCTTTAGGCCTTCCAAAGGGACCCTATTTTGCATGCATCGAAGTCACTTTCTAGGCCTCATTCTGAGGGTTTTGAGGTCTACCTTAGGTCTGTCTGGGGCCCTTTTGATCATATTTTATGTCTACAATGCATGTGTAGAGCAATCCCATCCAAGACCTTTCAAATGGGCCTTTCTTTGCATGTTTCCTAGACCAATTTCAGGGTCAATTTGGTGAGTTTTAGGGCTGTCATATTTGATTTCTAGAGTTGGTTGTGCCATGCTAAGTGTCCTTGATGCATGTGCTTAATTACCCCTTGTATCCCCTTCCAAAGAAGCCCCTCATTTTTGCACATGTTGGCTGCATTTCAGCGATTATTTGGACATATTTTGGCATATTTTATTCACTGATTTTTGCTAGTTTGGTGAGATTTCATATGCTTCATATGCATGCCATGTAAACCATGTTTACTAGTCAAAGTTGCATGTTATTTTAGTCCATCATGCTAGCATCTTTTGGTCAGACTTTGAACTAGAAATGTTCATGTTTTGGGACTGCCTTGGCTCTGTCTTTGTGCTTCATGGTCAAATAATGCATGTTTTGTATAGCTACAAGTCAATACATGTGCCTAGTTTTGAAGTTTCGGGGCTCATCTTATGCATCGGTTGCCATATATCCATGATTCAGGATCGTTTTGCATCATATTTCAGTGCTAAAATTTACATGTTTGAATGCCATGTTGCATGCCTTGCCATGCCATGTTAGAGTTGCACGTTGTGCCTTAGGTTCGGTCCTCGGTTTACGTGCATGTGTGCACGCATTTCGGTGGTCTAATTTTTATCTCAGGGCCACTGATGTGAGTGTGGCTGAGGTCTACTCATGATTGGTGTAATTCCATTATGCATTGTGTATGCCTTTCAATTCATAGCATTGCGTATGCTAGGTTGCGTGTTACAGCTTTGTGTATGCCATGTTACATCGAGCATTGTGTATGCCATTTCATAGCATTGCATATGTTAGGTTGTATGTTAGTTGCATCGTGTATGCCATCCTATTTGCATTGTGTTTGGGATAGGAGTTAGCCCAAGCACGGGAAACGAGGGACGTTTCGTACTCCGAGTGACGGAACGTGTCTCAATTCTCTGTCGCCGACACTCCGAATTACCCATGATGGAGTTTAAGTCTTGTTGTGTTTTCATGTGCATTCATTTCATATTGAGCCGCGCAATTCGACTCCTCGGCCATCATGCATTGATATGCGTGATTGGTGGCATGAGGATCGAGGACTACACTCCCTGAAGAGTAGTCATGCATACATATGTGAAATACTTTGCCATGCCCTTTTGTTGCTCTCTGTTGCAGCAAATCAGAAATCAGCAGCCTTCTGGAGCGTTGCGCAGCATTCCGAAAACAATTGCAAACAGAGGCGAATCGGGGCATCGCAATGGATTTCCGTGCCAGACAACTCAGGCATGCATCTTCCATCATTCGGAACAGAGCTAAGGCAGTCCATAGGCTTGCATGCTGATTTATCGCTTTCCTAGTTAATTTGTTAATTAATTAGGGTTTTGTAATATTTAATTATTTATTCGGACTGTATTATTCATTTCAGACTATATTATTCTTTCGGACCCTCCGAGTGAGGGCACAATTGTAATAAGTGTGCGTGAGTGTGATGTATGTCTTCCAACCTCACGTCTTTCTCCCTTCTATTTACCAGCTTATGATGGTTAGATTAGGGCATGTTTCAATTAGCATACAGTATGATAGCATGTTTTCATCCATTCATCTGCCTTGCATGCACCGGGCTCGGCGCATCATACTAACAGCATCGTATTTCAATTCCAAGTCGAATACGTGTTAGCTGTAGCATTTCATATGCCATCTTAGAATAGCCAAGCCTATCTTAATTGCATTTTGCATGTGTTGCATTAGGCATTTCTGTATAGTTAGGATCATGCATAGATTTCTAACATAGCTTCTGTTTTGGCTTGGAGTACTCGGTAAGTTTTATGCTTTAGCATCCTTGCATGCGTGTGAGTGACTGCCATGATAACATGCTTACCATGAGGCTATGTGCTTATATGATATACCTACCTGAATGCACGTGGGTGAAGGTTAAGTTATCCGAATTGGAACAATTCATCAATTGTGAGTTTTAAGCCCACTAGATAGTGGCAAATCATCATATTTTCTAAGCCCACCTGAGGGTGGCAAATCCACATTTTAGCCTGCTTGCGAGTAGCACCATCAAACCATTTTCAAATAAACAAACATGAAATGTTTTGTTCCAATTCAGGCGACCCAGTCTATACTTGTATGCTGTGCGCATCACATAGTAAATCTAGGCTCATAACCGAAATAAGAACATATAATATTTTCAAAACTAGATATCATGGTTAGTAGAGGCCGATCTTTGATCGGGCGAGCGGGGGTGCTCACGAAGTGACCTTCCCCAATCGTACCCAAGTTCCCGAGCCGAGGCAACTTTGGTGATGACGGACACGTGGCCTTAGGTAACGAGTCAGGGTTTCCTAAATTTCCCAAAAATAAAATATTTAGGTGGCGACTCTGTATCTGCCAAAGCAGTCCATGTTTGGCACTTCTTTCAAAAAATCTGTTTTAAAAAACGATTTGCCGGATTTGGACTCTTTGATGATTTATCGGTCTTGCATTGCACTCTGCGAGATTAGATACAGGACCGTGACATTGAGTCCTGAACTATAGTGACCCCAAATGAACAACACGGGATTTCCCTCCCGGGGCGTTCGGGGATGTCTACAGTTTCTGGCGACTCTGCTGGGGAATTTGAGGACTTGACTCGAACTCATGATATCTTATTTTGATTACACTTATGTGTTTCTTTGCATTGCATTTGCATTGGTGCGCCTAGGACACCGTGTTTGCCATCTGCTATTCCTGAACGGTTTGTCGGAGGCTTGCTTTGTCAAAGCATGCCATAAGGCTGACCGGTTACGGGCTCTGCCAGTATGGGAGCACAAACCCTAGTTTTACCGAGGCACCCTTTTTGACCATTCGACCTAGTGCATATTCGGAATCCATAGTGACCATTCCAAATTAGGGCAGGTTGCTTACCCGTTTATAGGTTGTTTGAAACCGCTGCGTGCGTAGTGAAACCCTAGTTCCTGACAAAATAGGACAGGGAAATCTTACCCCAACATAGGAGTGTTTTGGCTCTTACTTGTTTGTTATGTGCTTTTAGAGTGCGTCTCTATATGAATGCATGTATCAGTTTGCAAGTTTGGGTATCAGGCCTGCGGGCACCAGTTCAGTGTTTCTGGGTATCAGGCCTGCGGGCACCGGTTCAGTATTTCTGGGTATCAGGCCTGTGGGCGCCAGTTCAGTATTTTCGGAATCAGCTATCAGCGGGTATCAGATTCAACTTCGGGGACAGTGATTTGGGAGTAGTGATTTGGGAATATTGATCAGTCTTTGAGAACAGTGTACCAATTGCGTGTTAATTATACCCGACTGTGTGTTGTGTTTCTTTACGCCATTATGTTGTCCATTTGTCTGCTCGTTTATTTCCTTATTATTGCTTTATTTATCTTTTTGCTAGGTAGTTTAGAATAATTGCTCCAGACCAAGCAGATATTTCCCGAGCACTCTGGACAAGAGGTCACCGACTCAATCGATCTGAGGATCTGGTCGACGGACAACCAGTGTTCCACTCCCTACCCCCGGTTATCAGACAAAGGTCAAAAAGGCGCAGTGTATCTGAGCAGAGGTTGCCAGAGCAGCGGATTACCCCATCAGTGGACAGTCGGATTGAGATCCTAATTGTTGCTATAGAGATAGACCTGCCAGTAGTTCAGACGGATCAGGGCAATATGGCGGGACCGACAGGAGTTGAGGAAATGATGCGTCAGATGCAGGACACCATGAGAGCCATATAGCAGGATGCTGTTCGCCGAGATGAATTTGCCAAACAACAAGCCGAGATCATGGCCTAGCAGGCGGAGTTAATTGCCAGATTGCAACAACAAGCTGGAGCATCAGCTTCACACCCAGTTTCTCCCCCACCAGGAATCCCGGCACCCGAAGAGGCACCAAATGTCCAGGCAGATATGGACATACCAACGGGGCCAGCTCCGCCCCCAATTCTACCCCAGCTATCTAAGGCTCCCACGCCTGTCAATCAACCGGACTCTCCTTTTGAGTTCGAGGTAGACCATACAGCACTGAAATTGAGCAAGCTTGAGAAGTTGTTCAAGAAATCCCAAGGGGTAAAGGCTATTCCGGATATCGAGGATGGATATACCGACGTGGCTGTGACGCTGCCGGATAGGTTTAAAATGCCGCAAATTGATCGCTTTGACGGATCTGGGGACCACATGGTACATCTCCGGCTATTTTCAGATATACTACGGCCAATGGGCCTCACCAGACCACAAAAGATTTCACTATTCGGCCGGACCCTGTCGGGTGTAGCCGCTATCTGGTATGCAAAGTTAGAGGATAATGTCATGCGGAGTTGGGATGAAATGGCCGAGGCCTTTGTCGCGCAATACTTTTACAATACCCAAATCGAGATTACGACCCGAGATCTCGAAACAACAAGGCAGGAGCCTAAGGAGAGCTTCTCGGATTTCGTAACTCGGTGGAGGGCGAAGGCTTCGATGATGACCCTGAGGCCTACCGACAAAGACCAAATCATGATGATTGTGCGCAATCTCCAGCCAAAACTGATGCAAAAAATGATTGTGCTCCCCTTTCCCACTTTTTCAGATCTACATGAAATGGGGGTACAAATTGAAGATGCAATGAAACAGGGTCTGATTGACCAATATAGAGAGCAACCTCGAAGAACTTTCAACCGCAACAACAACACAGGCACCAGCAATGCCACAAATGTCAGAGCTTCAGAAGTAAGCGTGGTCACCACCATTCCCCCTCCCCTTCCAAGACCTATGGCAGCTACACTTTTCTCCGGCGCGTCCGGAAGTAACACACAAACCACTCGATTCCAACCCAGAGGCCAAAGAACCTTCACCCCACTGTATATGTCCCTGTCTAAGGCTCTAGGGGTATTAATCAAGAAAGGGCACTTAAAGCCCCTGGAGCCGAGGCCATTGCCAAATCCATTCCCTCCTTCTCATAACCCGGCAAAATACTGTGCATATCACCAACAACATGGTCACGACACTGACCAATGTTGTAGATTGCGTCATGAGATTCAAGACCTCATTGACAAACAGGTGATTGTACCTCCAAAAAAACCCAATGTCACAACAAACCCTCTCCCACCGCACAACCAAGCTCCACCTCCCAAAAGAATCAACTTCATCCAGACTGGGGTCGTGTCTTACGATCCCAGCATATATATCACTTCTTCCCACCTGCCTAAGCTGGAGGTGCTCCTTCCTGATTGCACTGGCTTTTTGTGCATGTTGGACATCTCCAGAATCCAACCCCAGTCAATGGTGGTGACTGGCAAAGATAGAACAGACGAGATTTTGGAGGAGGATGGAATTGTTCAATCAGGGTTTGAGCAGTCTGGGAGTGTCGCTGGGGAAGCCTACGATTCGAGTGATTACATTCTGCCAACAGGCCGATTTGAGCCAAATATTGAATTGCCAGAGAGGGCAGAGCTGTGTATGATCCGAGAAGATGGATTTGAGCAGGGGATAGATGATTTGACGGTTGTGGAAGAGGACTTGGCTAACCTTCAGTTTTTCAACGATCAAGATCCGGGAGGCGCGGCAGTCGACTGGTTTGATTATGAGGAATCGACACAGGCTACTGGGTGGCTTGATGACTTGCCAGATGTTGTTGACGAAGCTCAATTGGAGCAGGGCCCGGCAGGGGCGAGCATATCAGTGGTGGCCGGAAGGGCCGAAAGTCAGAATGAATCGCCGGAGAGCGCCGGTGCTAAGAATTCCGCTCGAGACTTGGGCATTATGAATACGGGAATTGTTGAACAACCAGCTGTACTGATGCAGCTGGAACAAGAAAGGTTTCAGGATGCCGAGAGAATTAGGAAAGCTAAGGGCCCTGAGGGGACTGAAAGTGCTGCGTGCACGAAGATAGAGAATGCTGCGAGCATGTGGACGGAGAGTACTGCGAGTGCAATTGAACCGGAGCCAGACAGGTGTCTGTTGGCTGCCGACGGAATGTGGTGAGAAGACGAAGATTTATGTCTTGCCAACACGGATGAGGATTGGGGGAGTAATCAGCCAGATGATACCATCGGTGAGGTCGATCATATGACGAGAAGCGGATGGTATTTCAAGCCCCCGCACCTAGACCAGCCAGAGGCATCTGGGAAAGATAAGGAAGCTGAGAGACAGAAAGAGAAGCAAGTCGAAGAAGAGGCTGCACTGAAGCAGTTAAAGAAGATACAAGCAGACATCTCCATCTGGGGACTGCTTATGGCATTGCGAGTGCATCGACAAGCTGTCTTATCGGCCATGGACAAGGCCAAGCTCTCTATAGACACCACGCCCGAACAGCTGGTGGGCTTAGTTTTTCTGGGAGGAGCTATCCCGATGTTGACCTTTTCTGACAAAGAACTGCTACCTGAGGGTGCGAACCACAACAAGCCACTCTACATCTCCGTAGAGTGCAGAAATAAATGGATACCCGTGGTACTTGTCGACACAGGGTCCGCCATCAATGTATGTCCAGCAAGGACTGCCTATGCAATTGGCTTGAAGACCGCGGACTTTGTGCCAACAGCCCAGGTTATTCGGGCTTACGACAATACAAGCAGGAAAGTCATGGGGACAGCGAAAATTCAAACCAAGGTTGGGTCGTGGCAGCATGAAATTGATTTTCACGTCCTAGAAGTTCCCACCACTTTCAATCTGCTCTTGGGGCGGCCGTGGCTGCATCAAGTAAAGGCAGTTTTTTCTACCTTGTATCAAATGGTGAAATACCCCCATGGAAAGGGAGTAGCCATTGTTTTTGGGAATTCATCGATCCATCTACCACTGGAAGTATCTACACCAGTTTTGGAAATTGAGCACGGTATGGAGGATGTGTTCTTATCCAGTTTTACCCTAGCTGAGGCCCGGGTCGTGCAGAACATCTTAGCTGTTAATGAGGGGGTGTATGTCAGTGCTCAATCGGTATACCTCATGAACAAGCTTCAACATATCCTTGGGATGGGATTGGGAAAGAGCGGCCGGAAGGGCGTCACAACATCGGCCGAGGTGCCATATAATCCACATACCTTTGGTTTGGGTTATCTGTCCACCAAAGAGGATTGGATAAGGAAGGGTAAGGAGATGGCTGGGAGAGCTAGAGCGAAGAAGGCGGGGAAGCCTTTTGACTTAATGCACCGGCCCATTCAGGGTACCCTAAACGGACGCTTCGTCCAGGAGGGGGAGGACTTTCCGTTCTGTGGCTTCCTAGAGCCGTGGCTGAACGCGGAGGGAAATCGCGTGCCGGGGTTTGAGATCTTCTTTGACCTGCAGTTACCCGGGGATGACGTTGCCGGAGAGCAGATAGACCCAATAGCTGAGGTTGAGCAGAGCAAGAAAGTGGAGTCTGAGGACGTCGAAAGTGAAATGGGGGTAGCGCTGGCATGTCTACTTTCAGATCCTCCGATCGAACAGAAGTGCTTGGGGGATAATTTCTCGGTATGCGTGCTCGGGAATGGAACGGCTACGGGCCTACCTGCAAACATTTTGGATGCATCTATCGCACCCTCTCTCATTTGGCAATATAAAGAGGGATTTTTGTCCAGCAGCACCGGGTCAGGTAGTGAGCCGGAATCTGATTCCACCGAATCTTGTGAGTCGGAATCAGGTTCCAGCTCGACTGAGTCTAAGTCTGGTAATCCTGGGGATGATAACCTGGATGCCACAGTCTTGTCCATGTCGTCTTTTTCTTTCTCTTTTGAGTCTGTTGTAATCGAGGAATCAGACGATTTGGATGTGCTTAATGAGAATCAAGTAGCTGTGGTTTCTGAGTACTTTTCTGTGCCCTTGATTTATTGCATTAATTCAGACTTTCAAAATTTTGATAAAAACGACGAGGAAGAAATTCCTCCGATTTTGCAATGTTTAATTGAACAAGAGCAGGAAAGATTTGTTAAACCCTTAATGGATGAAATCACTACTGTGAATGTCGGTACTAAGGAGGACCCGCGGCTGGTCCAGATCGGGTCCACGTTGTTTTCGGAGGAACACGAGCGCTTAGTCGCTTTATTAAAAGATTTCAAAGATGTTTTCGCATGGTCCTACGAAGACATGCCTGGAATCGATCCTGAGATTGTACAGCATCGGATCCCTCTTGACCCCGAGGCCCGACCAGTTAAACAAAAACTCAGAAGGATCCGCCCGGACTGGGCCCTCAAGATTAAGGAAGAGGTCACCAAGAAAATTGATGCAGGCTTCCTGTTGGTATCCGAATACCCGACTTGGTTGGCCAACATCGTTCCAGTGCCGAAGAAGAATGGTAGGATCCGAGTATGTGTGGATTTTAGGGATTTGAACAGAGCTAGTCCGAAGGACGACTTTCCCTTACCGCACATTGATGAGTTAGTGGACTTCACAACGGGACATGCTCTGCTTTCGTTTATGGATGGCTTTTCAGGCTGCAACCAGATAGTGATGGCACCTGAAGACCGAGAAAAGACTGCCTTCACCACCCTGTAGGGGACCTACTGCTACAGAGTGATGCCGTTTGGGCTGAAGAACGCTGGAGCTACATATCAACGGGCCGCGACCACAATATTACATGACATGATCCACAAAGAGGTTGAGGTGTATGTGGACGACATGATTGTCAAATCCAAGGAAAGAGAGGGCCACTACACCGCATTGCAAAAGTTCTTTCAAAGGATTAGAGAATTCCGATTGCGGCTGAATCCTCAGAAGTGTACGTTCGGTGTTACAGCAGGGAAAATGCTGGGGTTTCTCATTACAAGAGAGGTATCAAAGTCGACCCTTCCAAAATCAAGGCCATCCTAGAAATGCCACCACCAAGGACTGAAAAGGAGGTGCGAGGCTTTCTGGGTAAAGTGCAATTCATAAGGCGGTTTATCTCAAAATTAACCTTGACTTGTGAACCACTTTTTGGTCTCCTGAAGAAAGGAATGAAATTCCAGTGGGACGGCCGATGCCAAGCCGTTTTTGAAAAGATCAAGGAATATTTACAGAACCCACCTGTGTTGTCACCACCAGAACCGGGAAGACCGTTGATATTGTACCTTTCAGTGACTGAGACCACAATGGGCTGCATGCTCGCGCAAGAATCAGAAGACAAAGTGGAAAGGGCCATCTATTATTTGAGCAAGAAGATGCTGGAGTATGAGATTCGCTACACACCATTGGAGAAGGCTTGCTTAGCCTTGGTATGGGCTACCAAGAAGCTGCGGCACTACCTGTTAGATCACTCTGTAATGTTGGTTTCGAGATTAGATCCCATCAAATATCTCTTCGAGAAACCGACACTTACGGGTAGGCTAGCTCGTTGGTTGTTGTTGCTTTCCGAATTCGATCTAAAATATGTGACGCGCAAGTCGGTAAAGGGAAGAGCAGTAGCAGAATTCTTAGCCGATCATCCAGTGGAAGGGGGTGAAGCAGTTGAGTACTTACTCCCAGATGAGGCCATTTTGCATATCGACGACGAGTTTTGGACGATGTATTTTGACGGAGCGTCCAACCAGTATGGGTATGGAATAGGAGTATTGCTGATAGCACCCGACAATTCCCGTATCCCTCTAGCCTTCAAGCTCCGGTTCAAAGTCTCGAACAACGAAGCAGAGTATGAGGCATGCATTGCCGGTCTAGAAGCAGCCCTGGAACTAGGGGCAAAACGGTTGGACATTATCGGGGACTCGAACCTTGTTGTATCTCAAGAGAAAGGAGATTGGAAAGTCAAAGAAGAAAAGATGTTGATGTATCATCAGGCCCTGGACTTGTTAATTCCTCAGTTTGAGAAGCTAAACTTCGCTCATCTAGCAAGAGAGAATAACAGGTTCGCAGATTCACTAGCAACTCTATCTTCCATGATAGACATCTTATTCGGAGTCAGGATGCGTCCAGTCATTATTGACCAGAAGTTTGCGCCAGCTTACGAGTCAATTGCTACTATAGACGAGGTTCAAGATGAGAACCCCTAGTATTACGACATTTGGAACTTCTTAGAGAAAGAGGCGTATCTACCAGGGGCAAATGCCAAGAATAAAAGGGCAATCAGAAGAATGGCTGTTCAATTCATCATCTGCGGAGGTAAATTGTACAAGAGAGGTCATCTGGGAATGCATAAGTTATGCGTTGAAGCTGAAGAATCAAAACGCCTGATGGAGGCCATCCATGGAGGAGAATGCGGTGCACATATGAACGGGGTAATGCTGGCACGGAAGATCCTCAGACAAGGTTACTACTGGTCCACCATAGAGGAGGATTGTATCGGCTTTGTTCGGCGATGCCACAAATGTCAGATCCATACAAACCACATGAACATCCCGCCATCAAAGTTGTATAATATGACTTCGCCATGGCCATTTTCAGTTTAGGGAATCGATGTGATCGGGGCTGTCACTCCGAAGGGGTCTAACGGGCATGAGTTCATCCTGGTCGCGATAGATTATTTCACGAACTGGGTTGAGGCCCAATCCTATGCGGTGTTGAAGGCTTCGCATGTTGCAAAGTTCATCAGGAACAACATTATCTGTCGCTATGGGGTCCCAAACGAGGTCATTTCAGATAATGGTTCCCACTTCAAGAAGGAAGTGATAGACTTGTTGAAGAAATACAACGTGGCTCTTCATAAGTCGTCTACATACCGGCCGCAAACCAATGGAGCAGTTGAGGCCGCCAACAAGAATATCAAACACATATTGCAGAAGATGGTGGAAACCTACCGGGATTGGCCAGACAAGCTGTCGTTTGCTCTGTGGGGGTACCGGACTTCAATTAGAACTTCTACTGAGGCGACTCCGTATTCATTAGTTTATGGGATGGAGGCTATTCTACCTATTGAAATTGAGGTTCCGTCTTTGCGAGTGTTGGCTGAGTGTCAGATAGCCGAAACAGATTGGCAACAGAACAGATTTGAAGAACTCATGCTTTTTGACGAGCGCAGACTAAAAGCACTATACCATGTTCAAGGCTATCAGTGCAGAATTGCCCAGGCTTTCAACAAGAAAGTTAAGTCCAGAAATCTAAAAGAAGGAGATTTGGTGCTCAAAGACAACCGAGCTCCCATCCACGACCACCCAAGGGGCAAGTTCAGACCCAATTGGACTGGTCCCTACATCATCAAGTCAATCTGGTTAGGTGGAGCTGTGGTTCTAATGGACCTAGATGGCTTGGAGTTCTTGCAACCGATCAACATGGATAAGTTGAAGAAATATTACCCCTGAGAGGCTCGCTAGGCTGAAAACCCGAAAGGGTGACCTAGGCAAAAGTTAGAGCATTGAAAAAATTAGAAAATATAAAAACTGAGCTCGCAAGGTTGAAAACCCGCAAAAGGCGGCCTTGGCAAAAGTTAGAGCGTAAAAGGAGAGTGAAAATACTCGAGTGAACCTAAGCCTGAACTACGTAAGGCTTGATTCCCATCTTTGGGATATGTAGGCAACTTCATCCTGAAGTTCAGCCATAAAATTTTCCCCGATCGACTTTGTCCATTTGATCATCTCGGCTATCTTTGTCTATTTATCATTCAAGAGTTCGGTTATGATCTCCGGTGCAGTGCTCTTCAGACTAGGGGCAACTTTCCGTTGCTGTGCAGTGCCGCGGTACTCTTCAGACTAGGGGCAACTTTCCAGTTGCTGGGATCCGGGGTTGTGCACCTCAGTGACAGATTTCAAACATGTCCAGTTCTGATCCATATCCAAAATGGTTTTGAAAAATTTTAATAAAAGTTGACTTTGTTCAAAATTATCTTCTTACAACTTAGACCATTTTTGGACCAAAGCGGAAAATTTTCAGTACCTACAACCTTCAATTTCACTGATTTCAATACAGAGTTCTCTTGCTCTTGCATACGTATTGAAGTTGCTTTTTATTACAATCACAAAGACAGCTTGAAAGTTCTAATAAAGCAATAAATCCGGGGCATAGCTAAGTCAGGTGTTCCTGCGCCCCCTCCCAGAGCTGGTCGAAGCCTCTGATGCCAAAGTGGGCCCTTCCTGTGCCTCTTCATTGAGCCAATCCAAGCACTCATCAGACAAGGTGCAACTGAAAGTGGGAGCAGGGGACAGGAGCTCCCTAATCCTCCATGCTGTGGCATACCAGGCAAGTTGTGCGCCTCGAACCGGGAATGCAGCAGGATACTCTATCCCCTCTGGCAGGCAAGTCTGATCATGGCCGAACTGGCACCGGAACCGGAATGGAAAGTAGAACACACAGTGTGTCAGACCAATCAATTGGATCCCGGTCTGCCGGGACATGCTATAGCTCATTACCGAGAGATTGAGCCAAGGACAGCGCCAAGCAATGCGATCCGCAAACAAATTGCACATCCAGTTGAACCACCATCCGTCATCAAGGGCATCGACTAGTCGTTGTCGAAAGAAGTAGCCGCGAGCTGAGTAGGCCGGGCAAGAGTCCACAACCTGCAATTTATCCATCAGCCATACTTGGGGAGGGATGGAAAATGAGAGAATAAAGAATAGAGAGATGTGCGATGAGAGAAAAGTAAGAAAAGGGTTTTGTAAGAAAAATCGAGCCTGGGGGCCGAGTGATGTGAGCAATATATATGTGAGAAAGGGTGGAAAACATTACCTGCAGCAGTAGTGGACTTCCCGCGAATCTGGTCGTCTCTCGGTGATAGAAAGCATCCAAGCCCATCAGCGTCTCGGCCAATGTCATGGCAATGCAGCTCTTTCCTTCTTTTAATCCTTGAGCAACTTCAATCAGACGGATGCTAGATCCGCTAAAGCCCGGGGCAAGCAAAAAGTGAGATAGTATGCACAAGCAAAGGGCGTGTTGCCGAAAACCTTGCCAATAATGGTCGCCGCGGTTACCGGCATCAGAAAAGCGGTGAATCAAGCCAAGGATATCCAGTTCCCCGTTGCAAATCAGAGACCGAGCATCGCGCATGGTGAGCCCACACATCTGTCCTAAAGCTTGGGCGTGACTGAAGCGAAGCTGGGACAAAATCTCTTCATGGCGCTCGGATTCCATCAAAACTTGGAAATCTTCGAAGGTCGGACACATCTCTTGCCCGCCGAAGCTAAAGACGTGTGTTATCGGATTCCAAAACCTCGCCGCGGCATGAAGGAACGGAATGTGCAGCGAAGTACGGCTCAGCGTGAATAGTGCATTCAAGCCGAAGCCCCGGAAGTTTAACTTTTCCAAGCCATCTAGAGAAGCAATCCAAGGTGTGAGATTTTGGGTAAGAAATGCTTCCATTTTGGTGCAAAACTAAGATGAAATGAGAGAACCACGAGGCTGGAGTTTTTAAAGAGGATAAGGCACTGTTCGGAGGACACGTGTCAAAAATTTGGTGGTTGCCAAACTAGGTGGTCGGCCAGCCACCTTTTCTGGCAGGCCGACCACCCCTCTCCCCTCCAATGCAAAAAGCTGGTCGGCTAGCTCCCTTAGGTGGTCGGCCATCAAGAGGAGGGTGGCTTTGGTCTTGTTCTATCCTCTAGAAGAAAGTTCCAAGCATTTCCATGCATTGGGAGCCTTAAAGGTGCTAGTTTTCCTCTGTTTCGAATGCGTTCCGTCACCCAGATCGTCCAAAATGTATTTGTTTATCCAGTTGTTGTTTAGTCTTGCTTATCGAGTTGTTGTCTTGCCTATCGAGTTATTGTTTTGCTTATCGAGTTGTTGTTTTGTTTGTCGAGTTGTCAAGTTCACCAAGTTGTTAAGCTTTGTCGAGTTGACGAGTTTTGTGTGTTGAGTTGTTACTCTTTGTTTATCAACATTGTTGTGTCTTGCTTATCGAGTTGTAAACTTGCTAAGGTTCTGTCCTTTCTTAGTAAGTTAAGTTGCTTTGATTGTTGCGTCGGTTCACTACCTGACTTGATAATTTTCAATGCATGATTTCCATTCAATCTCATTTTTGTGCAAAATAATGCGATGCGATGTAAGAACATAAAATACAACACCTTTTTGAACAAAAGCTGTTTCATTCCGTCATGCTTCATTTGTTACAACATTTTACAACAAGGGTACAAGTTTTACAGAAAATAAAACTGCCTAATAATGTACAATGTGCTACAACTACTAGTAAAAAAGGCAAATAAAGCAGGAACAGCTGTGCTCTCAAGCACAGGAGTAAGAGACCCTCTTCGTCCTCTTCTGTGAAACAGCCTCAGCACCATCATCGCCATCTGAGTCAGAGCTGTCATCCTCGAGGTCATCCTCGGCATCATCTCCGCCCTCAGAACCAGACTCAGAGTCATCCTCTCTGCCAGCAGATGTCTCTGACTGACGATGCGCGGACTCCTTCTCCTCATTGGACTCCTCTTCAATGATATGTGCTCTGCGCCCGCCTCGTATGCGAGACGACTCCCCTCTCCCAGCTCCTCGAGAAGGCCTAGATGGCCCAGCTCCTTCGAAAGGCCCAGATGGCCTGGCCTGTGGTCTGGTATATATCGGAGGCATCTGAAAAGAAAGAGTGTAATTTGAATACATCAGCCAAAATATGTATATCAGATGTATGGATAAAAAGCTACATGGAATGGATGTATGCAAATATAGTACATGGATGTGGTGTGTGTCAGATGTGCTCTCCGCATACAGTCGGTCAATCAATGCAGTGAAATGTTCAAATTCAGCATGTCATCAGAAATATGATAAATGCAAGAAAACTGAACAGTACCGAGACGCCTATGATGGACAGCTGCGCCTCTCTCCGCAAGACTATGCCTTCGAGCAAGGCCACTAACCCGAGTAACCCTTCAGCATACTTTGTGATAGGCTGCAGATGCAAGTGCAAATCATTGGTGAATGAATGAATGTCCAAGTATCTGAGTGATAAAGCAAAGCTGTAAAATATACCGGTGGCGAGTCAGGGTCTCTGGTGTATGGATGATCTGGCATAGGAGGCTCTAGCGGAATTTGGTAGGAAGCCCCGTATCTCCATCCAGTCAACTCAGTCGGGATACCTGGCCATCCGGCATCATGATAAGTCGGGGGAATCGGGGGGACTAGTCCGGTCCCACCTCTGGATGTGCCAGCCCTACCGGCCGAAGGAATGTCTCTGGCTCAGGTGCGACTCGAAGACGGCATGCCGGTAGACCTCCTCGACGGAGTACGAACACCTGTCAATGGAGGCATCAAGTAGGTGTGACGGTAGGTCGCGTACTCCCCGTCCTCTAAATACAGCAGTGCATCAATGCCCAGCCTAGCGTCAATGACACCTTGGGGAGTAAGCCTATCAGCGAGCTGCATATCGTCTGGGGGTGCTGAAGGGACACTCGGCTCAGGGAATCCCATAGTCTGACGAAGAAAGCGTTCCCCCAGGAACCAGGCCCTACCAACTGGCCCCTCGAACAAGATCCTATACCGGGAGGAGGCCCATTCTCCGGCAAACTAGAATCGGAGATCCCCACCCAAAGGCACCCAGGGCTGTCATAAGATCTGCAGATAGCCAATGCATAAGCCGATTAGAAATCGCAAATGTCCAAAATGAATCGAAGATCGACACATAAAGAACTGAGAGTTCTGACATACCTCGGTCGCCTGCATAGTGTCAAAATACTGCCGTAGGTAAGAGTGAGTCTCCCGGGGCCGCGACTGGTATTGGCCTTCAAAGACGAGCGAATAAGGGGTCATGAGAGGGGCCTCCACCTCAAGCTCCGGGGCTAGCATCGGAAAGTACGCGAAGACCCATAACTATGGAAAACAGGGCAAAAGCCATCAGAATACAAAATGCTGAGTGCAGAATCTGAATACAGAATGCTGAGAGCAGAATACAAGTACAGAATGTAAAGTATGCAGTGTGTGCAATGTACATATAATGAAAAGTAGAAATGTAAATCAAGAGCGCAGAAGGTACCTCCCAGGCTCTCCAATAGCCGCCGACTATGTTCTCCTGTCCGCGGGAGGTCACACTCATATAGCAATAGAGGGTAGCCAAGCTGGCGCCACCCCAATCGTACTGACTAACCTGCGTGAGGTCTACCAGGGCATTCAGCAAATATAGCCCAACGGTGTTCCCCCCGTCGGCGAATAGCATGGTCCCGAAGAGGAACATCAAAAACCCGCGGGCGTACTGCGCAATCTCCTCAGGAGTCTCGGGCTCAGTCCCCTTGAACTGTGCAGAAAACCAGGTATATCGAACTCGGCCCGAAGATCGGTCTACCGGTGGGCGAGCTCCCAACAGATGAATCCAGCCTGTCTCCCACTCGCCCATGTCCTCGTCGTAAGGGATCGCCCAGCCTCCCACGTCAAGGCCCGTCAAAACGGCGAAGTCAAATGGGGTCATGGTCATGTCCTCGGTAGCCGAGAAATGGAAGGAGTTGGTGGTGTCCCACAATCTCTCTACCAAGGCGCCCATCAATGTCCGGCTAGCTGGATAACGGGATATCCCGGTACAAAAGGTCCCGAATCCTGCCAGATCAACCCAATTGCGGACAGCCTCTGGGAGCTCCGCGTACCAATCCCTTGCAACAATAGAACCGTATCCCTGCATCACGCGGGAGGATGTCTGCATTCATAACGAACACATGTATTCAGTTTCAGAATGGAATGAATAAACTATATGCAAATAAAGGAAATGTGCTATGTGCAAATCAAATCAACTTTCAATTAAATGTGGGCTGCGTATTCACCTTCAAATTTGGGCTGCGTGTTTAGATTTCAGAAATTTAAAGTTTGGCCTGCGTGTTCAACTTTCAATTAAATGTGGGCTGCGTGTTCACCATCAAATTTGGGCTGCGTGTTTAGATTTCAGAAATTTAAAGTTTGGCCTGCGTGTTCAACTTTCAATTAAATGTGGGCTGCGTGTTCACCATCAAATTTGGGCTGCGTGTTCAAATTTCAGAAATTTAAAGTTTGGGCTGCGTGTTCAACTTTCAATTAAATGTGGGCTGCGTGTTCACCTTTAAATTTGGGCTGCGTGTTCAAATTTCAGAAATTTAAAGTTTGGGTTGCTTGTTCAACTTTCAATTAAATGTGGGCTGCGTGTTCACCATTAAATTTGGGCTGTGTGTTCAGATTTTAGAAATTTAAAGTTTGGGTTGCGTGTTCAACTTTCAATTAAATGTGGGCTGCGTATTCACCATCAAATTTGGGCTGCGTATTCAGATTTCAGAAATTTAAAGTTTAGGCTGCGTGTTCAACTTTCAATTAAATGTGGGCTGCGTGTTCACCATCAAATTTGGGCTGCGTGTTCAGATTTCAGAAATTTAAAGTTTAGGCTGCGTGTTCAACTTTCAATTAAATGTGGGCTGCGTGTTCACCTTCAAATTTGGGCTGCGTGTTTAGATTTCAGAAATTTAAAGTTTGGGCTGCGTGTTCAACTTTCAATTAAATGTGGGCTGTGTGTTCACCATCAAATTTGGGCTGCGTGTTCAGATTTTAGAAATTTAAAGTTTGGGCTGCGTGTTCAACTTTCAATTAAATGTGGGCTGCGTGTTCACCATCAAATTTGGGTTGCGTGTTCAGATTTCAGAAATTTAAAGTTTGGGCTGCGTGTTCAACTTTCAATTAAATGTGGGCTGCGTGTTCACCATCAAATTTGGACTGCGTGTTCAGATTTCAAAAATTTAAAGTTTGGGCTGCGTGTTCAACTTTCAATTAAATGTGGACTGCTTGTTCACAATCAAATTTGGGCTGCGTGTTCAGATTTCAGAAATTTAAAGTTTGGCCTGCGTGTTCAACTTTCAATTAAATGTGGGCTGCGTGTTCACAATCAAATTTGGTCTGCGTGTTCAGATTTTAGAAATTTAAAGCTCGGGCTGTGTGTTCAACTTTCAATTAAATGTGAGCTGCGTGTTCACCATCGAATTTGGGCTGCGTGTTCAGATTTCAGAAATTTAAAGTTTGGGCTGCATATTCAACTTTCAATTAAATGTGGGCTACGTGTTCACAATCAAATTTGGACTGCGTGTTCAGATTTCAGAAATTTAAAGTTCGGGCCGCGTGTTCAATTTTCAATTAAATGTGGGCTGCGTGTTCATCATCGAATTTGGGCTGCGTGTTCAGATTTCAGAAATTTAAAGTTTGGGCTGCGTGTTCAGATTTCAGAAATTTAAAGTTTGGGCTGCGTGTTCAACTTTCAATTAAATGTGGGCTGCGTGTTCACCTTCAAATTTGGGCTGCATGTTCAAATTTCAGAAATTTAAAGTTTGGGCTGCGTGTTCAACTTTCAATTAAATGTGGCTGCGTGTTCACCATTAAATTTGGGCTGTGTGTTCAGATTTCAGAAATTTAAAGTTTGGGCTGCGTATTTAACCTTTAACGAATGTGGGCTGCGTGTTCACAATTAAATTTGGGCTGTGTGTTCAGATTTCAGAGATTCAAGTGATTGAGCTATGTGTTCAAGACAGAGTATTGTGTTATAAACTAAGCGTGCAGAACAAGTTGTGTGCTAAAATGAGTAGGAGCATGGCATGCGAATGTGTTCAGAATGAGCAATAAGCATACATAACATCAAATGTAGGGAAAATGCAGAATAAAGGCAGGAATTGTAAAAAAAGTGAAGTACATACCTCTCGCGCCTCATGAGAGAGATGGGACTTCGGCTCCCGTAACAACAGGTCTACAGGTGCTCGAGGGTCGAAGTTGGTAAAATGATAAAAAATCGCTCGAGGGAGGACATGAGTCGAAGGATCGTACCTCTCGGGGATAAAAGGGCGAACTCTCGGATGCAAAGACATGATGTCAGGCTCGCCTCCGGCGCCTGGAGAACCTCCGCCATGGGGAAATTGACCCGCCATTTCAAGAAATCTGCAAAAAGGAGCAAAAATGAGCGAAATGAGCCAAAATTGAAAAAAGTCAACTCTCGGGAAATGAAAAAGTCAACAAAAGTAAACTCCCGAGAAAATCTTCCAAATATTGAGACAAACTTACCTCAAGTGGTGAAAATGAGAAAAGAAGCCCCGAAATCAAATTTTAATCGGTTCAAAATGAAGAGAACTGAAAGTTTTCACGAAACAACTTGGCGTGGGGCGTTGGAAAACGCATATAAAGCGCAGATCTGAGAAAGAAAATGGTCTAGGAAGGAGGAGAAGGCAGTTTCGGAGCTAAAGTTATGAGCAAAAGGTGTTTGGCTTTGTATATTTAAAGAAATGGGAGCAAAAACACCAAACTGCCCCGGATTTGGGCTAGGTGGTCGGCCGGCCACCTTTTCTGGTAGGCCGACCATCCCTTACACTCCAACCTGGTCGGTGACCTCCCCCTGGGACCAAACCTGGTCGGTGGTGTTCCCAAGGTGGTCTACAAGGTCTTTGCAAATTTTGGTGATGATTGGAGTCCCCGGACCTGAGAAAGTACAAGGAAAGTGCACTTTTCGTCGCGAAATCCCTCCGCAGGAACTCCAACTCCAACTTTTGATGTGTGTTTCATCGTCACTCGTCAAGAGCAAGATGTATCCTTTTTGAGTATGCTGTGACCCTTCCGGGAGGTAAACCGGAGGTCGCGATTAAATTACACTCGTCGAAACTTGCATTTCTTTGCTCGTTGTTTCGCGCCAAACATGCATTTGAATTTGCACTTATCTTGCATTGTTATGCACGTCACTTACATTCTCATGCATACCACTTGCATTGTTGTGCACGTTTCATTGGTATTGTTATACCCTCACGCTTAACTTGCGTTGTTACGCGCGTATCTCTCGCATTGCGATGCACTTTCCCATCAACATCCTGTTTGTCTGCATTCGATATAATGTTGAACATGTGTTGCTAACTATGTTGTACTTGTTGAGTTTCTTCCTCTTTTAGGCACGATATTGTATGTACGGTTCGTTTGAAGCTGGTGCGACCAGACGAATCACGCAGGTATTGTACCTTCTCCGTGTGAGACATGACAAGAATCGAACAGTTCTCCGCATCCTTAAACTGCATGGAATGTAGTTGTTGCTTTGCATTCTTGCTTAAAACTGTTGCGTGTACGCTTCATTACAGCTTGCTGCTTTGCATGATCATGAGTTATATCCGGCTTTGTGCATATCATTTTGCATTTTGCCCCTGCCTGCGGGCATGCCTGCGGGCACATCTTTGTTATCTTGTATGTTTGTCTAAGTCTTCGGCCTTGTCAAAAATGGGTCGTCTCTGGGCTTTGACATTTACTCCCGTCACGTGTGACTTTCGAGTTTTGTCAAAGAGGGGCAACTGTAGACACCCCATTTTTGACCAACCTTTAGACTCAGACGTCACCAGTTGAGTGCTCGGTGATGTTTCATATTGTGCTCGTTCTGAGGTTTCAGAGTCTCGGCTGTGAGCCTTGCCTCCTGACTTCGGAGCTCTTTTGTGTCTTGCCTCAGTTTGCGAACCGGGTCCTGTTTTCTCTGTTTTCTCTTCCCAAAGGGAGGGAGAGGTCTCATAGGTCATCTCTCAGTGGCCGCAGGCTACGTTTCGTAGTCGTAGGCCATTTTTCCCGTTTGGAGCCCGGTTTTCGATTTTCGGAGCCGTCGGTCGTATGCCTCGATTCGGGACTGCTTAACTACTTCCGTTTGCTCCGGTTTTTGGCACACATCTTATTTCCTCCCTTTAGAGGAACAATGTGGCCCGGGAGACCACCTTCGTGGTCAAACGCTGCTTCCGGTGCCTAACAGCCTGTTTTCGGGGCCCCGAATCGCGCGTTTTGGCCTCCGAACCTTCGTTTTGCATCCGTTTTGGTCCATTTTTGGTAGAGACCCTATTTTCACTATTAGGAGGATGGTAGGATGGTGGCCAACCACTTATTCCCCTGAAAAGCCAGTTTTCTCATTTTCTCTTTCCAAAAGCCGATTTTTTTGACAGAAAGTTGGTTTTTCCCACTTTTGAGCCACATTTTCTGGCTTTTTATACCACTATGGTGATCTAGTCATCTGGGGGGCCACCTTTCTGGGTAGGCCGACCAGCAATTTTACTTGACCCTTTTGACCCCTAGTCGGCCGACCATGGGGAGTGGCCGGCTAGCCAGCTTAGCTGGTCCTCCAGCTTTCTGCTTTTTGCTTTTCTCAAGTGCAACACAGCTGTGCCAGCTGTGAAGCACTTGACCCACTGTCCGAGATTTTGAGCCTCTTTTTGATCCTTTTTAATTGGTTTTGCCCCCCTTGCTTAACTTCTTGGAGAAACTTGACTCTTTTGTCAAGCTTCTTGAGGAAGCTTGATCATTTTGGTCTAGCTTCCTCAAGAAGCTTGACCTTTTTGGTTAAAGCTTCTTTGAGAAGCTTTGACCCCCTCTCTTGGCTTCTCCAAGAAGCCTTACTTCTCTCCCTCTATATAACCAACCCTCCTCTTCATGTCAAGGGTGAGACACTTTTGCTTAAGGCTCATCACCTCCCACCTCCATTACTACTATTCCAAGCTCCAAAACCCTAACTTCCTTGGTCCATTTACACTACAACCCATAGCACCACACCACCATCATCCATTCCAGTCCCTTGGAAGTCATTTACAGAGGTTGAAAGCTCATTTCCTTGGACCAAAGGCTGCTGGAAAGTTGGGCTACAAGGGTAAGCTTCTATTCTTCCCATTTTTGCACTATTTTGTTCTATATCTTACCCTTTTTTGCTTACATTTTTGGGCTTCGGCCTGAACTAAAATCAGTCTTATTTTGAGCTCATATTCATGTTTGATTAAGGATTTTTCTCTATTTGAAGTCTTCTACTCTTCCTTTGTGCTTTATCCATCTTTTGGGACTTATTTTGCATGATATATTAGCCCTGTTTTTGAGCATTTTTGGGCTTCAAGCCAAACTGTGAAGTACCTTATTTTGAGTCCCTCTTCAACTTTGTTGAAGGGATCTTTACTGTTTGAGGCTATCTACTACCACTTTCCCTTTATCTCTCTTTTAGGGCTATTTTTGCATCATATTTTAGCCTTACTTATGAGCATATTCAAGATTTTCCATAAACTGTAAAGTATCTTGTTTTAAGCCCCTATTCAACTTTGTTGAAGGAATCTTTGCTGTTTGAGGCCTTTTGCTGCCCTGTTTGTTCAATTTCTCTTTTAGGGCTGTTTTTGCATGATACATTAGCCTTATTTGTGAGTCATTTTAGACCTCGACCTAAATTGAAAAAAATATTTTTTTGATATCATCTTTATGTTTGATTAAGGTCTATTCTCTGTTTGGGGTCATCTTCCCTTATGCATGCTTCATTCCTTCATGATTAAGGCTATGCATTAGAGCACTTGCATTGGCCATGGTTTGGCCCCTTAGCCACTGAAATCCAGTGGATTTTTAGTGGCTTTGATGCATTTTTGAGGGCCGAAATTAGAGGGGGGTGACCCCCTCTCTCCTTGTCTTGTTTGGGGATCCTTTAGGCCTTCCAAAGGGACCCTATTTTGCATGCATCGAAGTCACTTTCTAGGCCTCATTCTGAGGGTTTTGAGGTCTGCCTTAGGTCTGTCTGGGGCCCTTTTGATCATATTTTATGTCTATAATGCATGTGTAGAGTAATCCCATCCAAGGCCTTTCAAAGGGGCTTTTCTTTGTATGTTTCCTAGACCAATTTCAGGGTCAATTTGGTGAGTTTTAGGGCTTTCATATTTGATTTCTAGAGTTGGTTGTGCCATGCTAAGTGTCCTTGATGCATGTGCTTAATTACCCCTTGTATGCCCTTCCAAAGAAGCCCCTCATTTTTGCACATGTTGGCTGCATTTCAGTGATTATTTGGACATATTTTGACATGTTTTATTCACTGATTTTTTCTGGTTTGGTGAGATTTCACATGCTTCATATGCATGCCATGTAAACCATGTTTACTAGTCAAAGTTGCATGCTATTTTAGTCCATCATGCTAGCATCTTTTGGTCATGCTTTGAACTAGAAATGTTCATGTTTTGGGACTGCCTTGGCTCTGTCTTTGTGCTTCATGGTCAAATAATGCATGTTTTGTATAGCTATAAGTCAATACATGTGCCCAGTTTTGAAGTTTCGGGGCTCATCTCATGCATCGGTTGCCATATATCCATGATTCGGGATCGTTTTGCATCATATTTCAGTGCTGAAATTTACATGTTTGAATGCCATGTTGCATGCCTTGCCATGCCTTGTTAGAGTTGCACGTTGTGCCTTAGGTTCGGTCCTCGATTTGCGTGCATGTGTGCACGTATTTCGGTGGTCTCATTTTCATCTCATAGCCACTGATGTGAGTGTGGCTGAGGTCCACTCATGATTGGTGTAAGTCCATTATGCATTGTGTATGCCTTTCAATTCATAGCATTGCATATGCTAGGTTGCGTGTTACAGCTTTGTGTGTGCCATGTTACATCGAGCATTGTGTATGCCATTTCATAGCATTGCATATGCTAGGTTGTATGTTAGTTGCATCATATATGCCATCCTATTTGCATTGTGTTTGGGATAGGAGTTAGTCCGAGCACGGGAAACGAGGGACGTTTCGTACTCCGAGTGACGGAACGTGTCTCAATTCCCTGTCGCCGACACTCCGAATTACCCATGATGGAGTTTAGGTCTTGTTGTGTTTTCATGTGCATTCATTTCATATTGAGCCGCGCAATTCGACTCCTCGGCCATCATGCATCGATATACCTGATTGGTGGCATGAGGATCGAGGACTACACTCCCTGAAGAGTAGTCATGCATACATATGTGAAATACTTTGCCATGCCCCTTTGTTGCTCTCTGTTGCAGCAAATCAGAAATCAGCAGCCTTCTGGAGCGTTGCGCAGCATTCCGAAAACAATTGCAAATAGAGGCGAATCGGGGCATCGCAATGGATTTCCGCGCCAGACAACTCAAGCATGCATCTTCCATCATTCGGAACAGAGCTAAGGCAGTCCATAGGCTTGCATGCTGATTTATCGCTTTCCTAGTTAATTTGCTAATTAATTAGGGTTTTGTAATATTTAATTATTTATTCGGACTGTATTATTCATTTCAGACTATATTATTCTTTCGGACCCTCCGAGTGAGGGCACAATTGTAATAAGTGTGCGTGAGTGTGATGTATGTCTTCCAACCCCACGTCTTTCTCCCTTTTATTTACCAGCTTATGATGGTTAGATTAGGGTATGTTTCAATTAGCATATAGTATGATAGCATGTTTTCATCCATTCATCTGCCTTGCATGCACCGGGCTCGGCGCATCATACTAACTGCATCGTATTTCAATTCCAAGTCGAATACGTGTTAGCTGTAGTATTTCATATGCCATGTTTAGAATAGCCGAGCCTGCTATAGTTGCATTTTTGCATGTGTTGCATTAGGCATTTCCGTATAATTAGGATCATGCATGGATTTCTAATTAGCTTCTGTTTTGGCTTGGAGTACACGGTAAGTTTTATGCTTTAGCATCCTTGCATGCGTGTGAGTGACTGCCATGAATAGCATGCTTACCATGAGGCTATGTGCTTATATGATATACCTGCCTGAATGCCCGTGGATGAAGGTTGGGTTATCCGAATTGGAACAATTCATAAATTGTGAGTTTTAAGCCCACTAGATAGTGGCAAATCATCATGTTTTCTAAGCCCACCTGAGGGTGGCAAATCCACATTTTAGCCTGCTTGTGAGTAGCACCATCAAACCATTTTCAAATAAACAAACATGAAATGTTTTGTTCTAATTCAGGCGACCCAGTCTATACTTGTATGTTGTGCGCATCACATAGTAAATCTAGGCTAATAACCGGAATAAGAACACATAATATTTTCAAAACCCGATTTCATGGTTAGTAGAGACCGATCTTTGATCGGGCGAGCAGGGGTGCTCACGAAGTGACCTTCCTGTAGACGTCCCCGAACGCCCCCGGAGAGGAACGAGCTCCCCCCCCGTTCCGTTCGATATTGGGCTCACTACAGCTTAGAACTCTCAAATTGTCACGGTTCTTAATCTGAACCAAAGAGTCCAAATCCAGCAAATCGTTTTGAGAAAACAGATTTTGAAAGAAGTGCCAAACATGGACTGCTTTGCCAGGTACAGAGTCGCCACCTAAATATTTTATTTTGGAAAATTTCGGAAACCCTGACTCGTTTACCTAAGGCCACGTGTCCGTCATCACCAAAGTTGCCTCGGCTCGGGAACTTGGGTACGATTGGGGAAGGTCACTTCGTGAGCACCCCCGCTCGCCCGATCAAAGATCGGCCTCTACTAACCATGATATCAGGTTTTGAAAACATTGTGTGTTCTTATTCCGGTTATTAGCCTAGATTTACTATGTGATGCGCACAGCATACAAGTATAGACTGGGTCGCCTGAATTGGAACAAAACATTTCATGTTTGTTTGTTTGAAAATGGTTTGATGGTGCTACTCGCAAGTAGGCTAAGACGTGGATTTGCCACCCTCGGGTGGGCTTGGAAAAACATGATTTTGCCACTATCTAGTGGGCTTAAAACACACATTTGATGAATTGTTCCAATCCAAATAACCTAACCTTCGCCTATAGGCATTCAGGCAGTTATATCACATAAGCATATAGCCTCATGGTAAGCATGCTATTCATGGCAGTCACTTACACGCATGCAAGGATGCTAAAGTATAAAACTTACCGTGTACTCCAAGCTAAAACAGAAGCTAATTAGAAATCCATGCATGATCCTAATTATACGGAAATGCCTAATGCAACACATGCAAAAATGCAACTATAGCAGGCTTGGCTATTCTAAACATGGCATATGAAATGCTACAGCTAACATGTATTCAACTTGGAATTGAAAATACAATGCAGTTAGTATGATGCGCCGAGCCTGGTGCATGCAAAACAGATGAATGAATGCAAACATGCTATCATACTGTATGCTAATTGAAACATGCCCTAATCTAACCATTATAAGCGGGTAAATAAAAGGGAGAAAGACGTGGGGTTGGAAGACATACATCACACACACGCACACGTATTACAACATTGCCCTCGCGCAGAGGGTCCGAATAAATAATATACAGTCCCGAATAATTACAGCCCAAATAATTACAAAAATCCTAATTAATTACCAAATTAACTAAGAAAACAATAAATTGGCATGCAAGCCAGGGACTGCCTTGACTCTTCTCCAGATGATGAATGATGCATATACGGGTCGCCTTTGCGCGGAAATCCACTGTGATGCCCCAATTAGCCTCTGTTTTGTAATATTTTTTTGGAAAGCGCGCCAAGCCCCGGAAGACTGTTGATTCTTGATTTGCTGCAACAGAGAGCAGGAGAGGGGCATAGCAAAGTATTTTCACAGATGTATGCATGTCTCGATCCTCGTGCCACCAATTACGCATCCCGATGCATGATGACCGAGGAGTCGAATTGCACTACTCAATATAGAATGAATGCACATGAAAACTCAACTAAAACCTAACTCCATCATGGATAATTCGGAGTGTCGGTGACTGGGGAATTGAGACACGTTCCGTCACTTGGAGTACGAAACGTACCTCGTTTCCCGTGCTCGGGCTAACTCCTATCCCAAACACAATGCAATATGCATGACATGCATGAAATGCAACTAAGATACAACCTAACATGCAACATGCTATGAAATGACATACACGATGCACGAGATAACATGGCATATACAATGCGCTAACATACAACCTAGCATACACAACGCTATGGAATGAAATGGCATACACAATGCGATAATGGACTTACACTAACACAAGTGGACCTCAGCCACACTCACATAAGAGGCCATGAGATGAAAATGAGACAACTCGGAATGCGTGCACACATGCACGCAAACCGAGGACCGAACCTAAGACACCAAATGCCACTCTAACAAGACATGGCAAGGCATGAAACATGGTATGAAAACGTGCAAATTTCAGCACTAAAATATGACCCAAAACAGCCCCGAATCATGGAAACATGGCACCCGATGCATGGAATGGGACCCGAAATGCAAAACTAGGCATGCGCAATGGCCTATATCTATACAAAACATGCACTATTTGATCATGAAATGTGAAGACAGATTCAAGGAAGCCCCAAAACAAGCATGTTTACAGTTTTAAGCAAGGCCAAACAATGAACACAAATGGGGCTAAGCTAGCATGCGAAAATGGCCCTAAATGTGAGATAAATAAGCAAGTCACAGCTGCTGACCCCAAACAAGAGAGGGTCCTTCAACAATGTTGAAGAGAGACCCAAAACATGGCATTTTACAGTTTATGATAAAACCCAAAACAGTGCACAAGCATGCTCAAAATACTATGCAAAACAAGGCCAAAAAGAGAGCTATGACACAAAGTACAAAAAGGATGCCTCAAATAGTAAAAGACCCTTATTGAAACATGAAGAGAGGGTCAAAATAAGGTCATTTATAGTTCGTACCAGAGCCCAAAAATAGAAGCATAAGAGGCTAACAAATCATACAAAAATGGAGCCAAAAGAGAGATACAAAGGCAAGTGGAAAATGGAAGCCTCAAACAGTGATGAGCCCTTCAACAATGTTGAATAAAGGCTCAAAATAATCCACTTTACAGTTTATGACAGAGCTCAAAACAGTTTATACATAGGCCTAAAATACTATGCAAGGAGATGGCATAAAAAAAAGGTAAAGAATCAAGTGCCACAAGGAAGCCTCAAACAGTGAGAGGCCCTTAAACAAACATGAAATAGAGCTCAAAAAAATTCTATTTTCAGTTAGGGTCGGAGCTCAAAAAAGTAAGCACAAGGAGATAGAGTATGAACCAAGAAAAGGGTCAAAAAGGGGAGAAGGGGACTTACCCTTGAAGACTACTCTTTGACAGCCTTTTGGACCAAACTGCAGCACTCCTAGTCTCTGAAGAACAACCTCAAGCTACTGGAATGGAGGATGGAAGAGTGGGGCTATGGGTTGGTGAAGAAATGGGTGTAGGACTTGAGAGGTTTGAAGCTTGGAAGTGTAGAGGGGGAGAGATACAATATGGGAGCTCAAAGGTGATTTTTCTCACCCTTATTACAGAGCTGGGAGGCTGGTTTTATAGGCAAATGAGGGGATAAAAGGGGGGAAAAATGGGGGGGAAAATAATTCAAGTTTCCCCCTAAAAAGTTGGCCCCCCTGGATACAAAATCTGGGGGGGAAAGAGATACATATTTGAACTGTATCAATGTAGGGGGTCATGGCCGGCTGGTTATTGAGGTTACAGGTGGACGGCCGGCTCTTCCCATGGCCGGCCGGCCAAGGGTCAAAAGGTCCAAGAACAATTGCTGGCCGGCCACCACATATTGGTGGCCTTCCATGTGTGCTCAACACAATCATGTGGTCAAAAACTGGAGATAGGGAACCAGGAGAGAGAACAACCCACTTTTCAAAGGGGTCCAAAAGGTTCAAAAGCAATTACTGGCCGGCCACCAAATATTGGTGGCCTCCCAGATGTGTATATCACAAATATGGGATTTAGGGTTCAAGAAAATGGCCCAAGGGTGGTCAACATTGGCTTTGAAGTGAGAAAAAACGGGCGACGGAGGGCGATGAAGGGATAAAGTTGGCTGACAGAACAATTACTGGCCTCCCACCCTTCTACGGCCTTTTTACCAATGAAACAGAGGTCCCTGCCAAAAATGAACCCAAACCGATGCAGAATGAAGGTTCGGGGGCCGAAACGCGCAGCCCGAGGCCCTGAAAACTGGCTGTTAGGCACCGAAAGTGGTGTTCGACCACGAAGTTGGTTTTTTGGGCCACAGTGTCCCTCAAAAGGGAGCAAACAAGATGTATGCCAAAAGCCGGAGCAAATGGAGGTGGTTAAGCGGTCCCGAACCGAGGCATACAGCCAACGGCTCTGAAAAATCGGAAACCGGGCTCCAAATAGGAAAAATGGCCTACGACCACGAAACGTAGCCTACGGCTATTGAGAGATGATCTACGAGACCTCTCCCTCCCTTCGGGAAGAGAAAACAGAGAAAACGGAGCCTGGTTCGCAAATCGAGGCAAGACATGAAAGAGCCCGGAAGTCCGGAGGCAAGGCTCGCAGCCGAGACTCTGAAACTTCTGAATGAGTATAATATGCACCATCACTGAGCGCTCAATCGGTGACGTCTGAGTCTTAAGGTCGGTAAAAAATGGGGTGTCTACACTTCCCCAATCGTACCTAAGTTCCCGAGCCGAGGCAACTTTGGTGATGACGGACACGTGGCCTTAGGCAATGAGTCAGGGTTTCCTAAATTTCCCAAAAATAAAATATTTAGGTGGCAACTCTGTATCTGGAAAAGCAGTCCATGTTTGGCACTTCTTTCAAACAATCTGTTTTAAAAAACGATTTGCCGGATTTGGACTCTTTGATGATTCATCGGTCTTGCATTGCACTCTGCGAGATTAGATACAGGACCGTGACATTGAGTCCTGAACTGTAGTGACCCCAAATGAACAACACGAGATTTCCCTCCCGGGGCATTCGGGGACGTCTACAAGAACCTCGCAGTGAGGCACAATAGTTGGCTTGACAAAACTGGAGTTACCCCAACGCTTCTAGCCACGGTCTGGTGCCTGTGCACCTACATATATATATGAGCAGTGAGCTAAAGCCCAGTGAATAACGTAGTGCGTAAAGAGGTTGAGAATGAATGTCTTTACAATAATGAAAACAGTTCGTTAATTCAGTATATTAGTCATTCAGTGATATATGGTACATCCATTAGCATAACAGTACAGTAAACAGTAGGTCTTAAAAGACCGAACAGTAAATGATGGCCATCAATCAGTAAACAGTAGTGGTTCCAACAAGGGAACCGATAGAGATCTCTATAACAGTAACAGTAAACAGTAGTTGCTAAGGATGCCACAATACAGTTCAGAATATAGGACATACATTCATTCAATTAATAGTATCAGTTCAGAAAGCAGTACAGTTTAATTGTTCAGAAGATAATCATTTTGAACATATTTTTACACAGTTGTTACTCACAGAGTTCTGGGCTACAGTAAAGCTAAAGCGCGTCCCCTCAGAAGCCAACCCTACACAGTTTACAGATTGAACACACACTAAGCTACACAGTTGGGAAAGATAATAACTTAATCCCTAATCTGCCTCGGTGTCTTCTACATCTATATCCCCATTAAAATGTCTTAAACTAGGCCTAAGAATGCCTAGGATAGGATGAGGATGCAAAGATGCACCTAGAAAACATTTTCAGAATTTCAGAAAACAGGGGTCCCGCTCGAGCGTTGATTACTCAGCTCGAGCGGACATGCAGACAAATATTGCTGCTCGAGCGCAGACTTACCCGCTCGAGCGTAATGCAGAACAGTCAAAAGTGCTAGATAGGTGAAATTCACGCTCGATTGGGCGCTCGACACCCGCTCGAGCGTAAAACCCAAGGTCTCGCTCGAGCATAAATTATCCCGCTCGAGTTGACCTAAAAACAGAACAAAATGCTGGGAGCAGGATTTCCACGCTCGAGCGCCAGTCACCCCGCTCGAGCGCGAGTTCAAAATCTGGAAATTCCTAGATTCGAACCTCAAGCACAAAATGAAGTTGAAATGTACAAATTTTGATCCTCTTGGGCCAATTTTTCAGAAAACATTCCAAAACTCATAATTTAACATGATTCCAAAGCTCAATTGTAAAATTAAAGCCCAAGGGTGTTCAATTCAAACCAATTTCAAATCAATTTTCATGACAACAATTGAAATGAACATGCATTAGTTTTAAATCAATTCAAAGCTTCAGTACATGCTCTAATGAGCCAAATCTTTCAAAAACATGATGGTTTCATGAACCTTAGCTAGAACTTGTACATGCATGCAACAATCATCCATGAAATCAACTTAAAACTCAACAATACCAACATGCATGAATGGAATGAGCTTCAATTCAACATTATTAGACTAAGACATGACTTATCTCTCTAGAGGCTCAAGAACCATGCAAGAACAATCTTAAATACATCAATGAAAAGGTGAAATCCTTGCCTAAGTCTTGAATTATAAGGTGTAGGAGCTCAAATTCACAATTATCTTCTAAAATCTCCAAGTCTACAAGCAACTATCAAGGAGGAACTCACTTTCTCTCACTCCAACTCTCTTGGTCGATAAGAACAAGGGAAATGAGCTGAGCAAATGTTTGATCTAGGTGTAATGAGGCTCAAAGGTGGTCTTAGATAGTGGCCACTTACAATGGCAAAATAGTAATTAAGTCAACAATGCAATTTAATCCACCATAATCTAATTAAAACATACCAAATCAATATTCAGATAAATATACCATAATTTCACATTAATTCTAACGATCATAGAACATCAATCGATTTCGGATTCGGCCGCCGATAAGGCCTTCAATTAACAGTTTAAACATAAAAACTGAACATATATTTAAACAGTCAACAGATAGAAATGCAATTCAAACAGATATATTCAATCAATCAGTTTCAGATTTTAGTCAGTCAGTCCAGTATTTCAATCAGTTTAATTACCAATCATAATCAGTCTCAATTTAGCAGTAATCGGTAGTTTATCGGTAAGCAGTGGCGAGGGTTGTTACAAGAATTGCAGAAAGTGCATGAGATTGATGCATTGATGCATGAGATTGATGAATTGCAGAAAGTGCATGAGATTGTAGAGAGCCCACCAAGCTAATGGGCCCATAATCAGACAGATTCATGGGACTATCAAGCTTGGGAATGAGGGTAGTGAAAGAGCTGTTAATACCATAGGTAAGCTTGCTATGTTTGTGAAAGTCACTAAAGAATTGCATGATCTCTAATTTCATGACTTTCCAGAATTTCTGAAAGCACAACAGGTTATACCCATCCGGGCCCGAAGCTTTGTTACCATTATAGTCTTTAATGGCTGCCTGAACTTCTTCTTCAGTGAAGTTAGGTATCAAGCAGTGAGAGACAAGACTATCCTCAATTACTTTGAACTCCCCACCCAAAGCAGGCCTGTTAATCCAATGTTCTTGGAAGTGGTTCTTGAAATGGTTGAAAACCTCATGCTTAATCCTACCGGGATCCTCATAAGTAACACCATTGGCTGAGATTGTATTAATCATGTTTCTACTTTGGCGAGAGCTCGCAATAGCTTGAAAAAACCTAGTATTTTTATCCCCTTTAAGAGACCAATTCAGTCTGGACTGTTGATGCCATAGCCACTCCACCCTTCTGTATAGCTTTCACACTTCCCCTCTGACTTCTCTTCTTCTAGCCTTTTCAGAGTATAGCAATTCTCGTTCCTCCGCAATGATGTCAAGGTCATGCAATTCATCCTCTGTAGCCCTAAGTTTGGTTGAAACATTTCCAAACACGTCAATATTCTATTTCCTTAGTTTTAACTTTAAATGTTTTAGTTTTTGTTGGAGAATAAACCCAGCCCAACCTACGAAACTAGCATTCGCCCAGCTGGTAGTAAATAGTTGAGCAAATTTGGGGTGCAAAGTCCACGCATTGATAAACCTGAAGGGTTTGGGGCCCCAATCTCTTTCATCTTCCATCAATAAGAGGGGGCAATGATATGATATAAGTCTAGGCAGCCCCTAGAGTTTCAGTTTAAAGTGAATTAGCCATTCAGGGCTTAACAACACCCTATCAATTCTGCTCCAATTCTGGAATTCTTGGGCATTACACCACGTATATTTCCTACCAAGAAGGGGAAGATCATTTAATTCAGCAGAATCTATGAACTCATTGAGCTGTTGCATGCCTCTGTCTCTTCTGGAGCAGCCTACTCTTTCACCAATCTGTCGTATTTCATTGAAATCACCTCCCATGCATCAAGGGTTGGGAAAATAGGCCTTAAGATTGAGTAAAGTGTTCCAAAAAGAGGATCTACTACTGACATCATTAGGAGCATAAACATTAAGTAGAACACAATGAAAGGAATTATATAAGGTGCCTGAGAGTAGAATGAACCTCATGTTGCAGCAGCTACCAGACAATTGGAAGATATCTGGATCCCAAATACATAAAAGCCCACATGCAGTACCTTCTGGATCCACAGACAAGAACTCTATATTCCTTTGACCCCAAAGCCCTCTAGCTAAATTGTCAGATACCACAGTCTTTTTTGTCTCTTGTAAGAAAACAATATCAATATGCCTCTCCTTTAGTAGCCTTTTAATTCTTCCCCTCTTCTCAGGCTTGCCAATCCCTCTAACATTCCAAGATAAAAGCTTCATAATTAAACAAAACTAATCCTCTATTCGACCCCAGCACACTGTTATTACTGTTGGGCCTTTCCATCCCTTATAAGTCTCTCTTTATCCTTGAGTTCCAACTCGATAATCTTATCCACCATTCTATCTTCCTGACCACGGAAATTAATTCCTAGATCTTTCCTTACTTGGACAGTAGCCTGTGCTTCCTTGAGGAGGTAGCTGTGTGAGCTTGAGTCACCCTCTGAAAGCTCCGAACATGCTAGGGCCACAGCTGCTGGCTTGAATATAATGGACTTAGAGGAGTATTTACTGGTAGCTGCAGATGTGTGACCATATTGACGAGCAAAACGAGAGAACCCTTCCATGAACACCTTCTTCTTCCCAGCTTTCTTAGCATACCTTTGGGGGTTTAGGATGGGATCTGGGCAACGAGCATGTAAATTCAAAGTGTTCAACCCAGGTGGATGAGGCTTAGGTGATAGAGGAATAACTCCTGGCCTGCTACCAAGAAGACCAATTGAAGAGAGAATGGGGCCTTAGGCTATATTCTCATTATTTGGATGGCCCAAGTGAACCCCCAGATTAATTCCAGAAGTTGGGCCTTGAATTATATGTTCAATGTTTGGACGGCCCAAGTTGACCTCCAAGTTAATTCCAGGCCCAAGCTCGTCGATGGACCTGCTCAGATTATGTAGCAGCCCAGGTGGTGAAGCTTGCTCATCACACCTCTGTGGCTGGTCATTGCACGTGGGGCAGGTTACACGCTCCTCCATCATTGTTTGCTCTGTCCCTACTGCAGTAGGTCTGCTGCATAGTGAATCCTCAACCACCGTGCCTACCGCCTCTATACTGTTGCATGGTGAATGTTCTTTATCGTGCATCATGTTCATGGAGGACAGAACCGCCGCACCGGAGCAGTCTTGCCTGTTTGCCACTGGATCAACTTCATCTTTCCGTTTGCAAGCCCCATCCGTGAGAACATTTTCCTCAGCTCTACTTGAAGCCACATTGGAGCTGGTATTGCAAACATCCAGCCCAATGTTACTCCACTCTTGACAGTTCGAAGTGATAGCTGAATGATCTTCACAAACAAGAACTTGGTGTAATCTTCCCTTGCACTCCAGATTTATTGTTGCATTGATAAGCTCCATACTTGTTGTGGCTACTTTCACTCTAGAGTATGAGAATGATGTTGGTTGGCTTAGATCACCCTCCAAATAGAGAACTGACCCCCACAGAGCACCAATGGTATTTAGAGTGTCCCTGTTCCAGAGATTCAGAGGGATACCAAAACATTTCAGCCAAACACATCTCTCTTGCTTTATTTGAGCTCCTGGCTTCCATTCCGAAATAAACTGGCTCCAGTCCTTAAACAGGTCCGTGATCTTCTGGATATTGGATTGGAGCTCCTTCTGGGATTTGAAAGTCAGAATTACATCCCTCCCACCCCCTTGTCTGACCACAACTTGAGGTAACCCATTAACTTTCAAGGCAGATCTGATGCTGCTGATGTAGTAATCCAAGTTGAGCCTGATTATAACGCTTTCATAAAGCCATTCATGGCCATCTTCATTGACTTTGATAGTCATGGTTTTGCCCCTTTGTAGAACCTCTGCATAAGATTTTTGGCTAGTGACTAGGGTTGAACCGGCACCTCTGTTCAAGTTGAAAGCTTCTGTGATTGCCTGGGGCCTTCTCCTACTGGACATGCTCCTGTCATGAGTGGCGTACTTAACTGCAAGGACCTTATCATCCACCAAAAGACCATTTGCTTTTTGGATTGCTATGTCTGATGCAACATGGCAGTTGAAACGCACAAAACTGAATCTTGAATTTGTCGCTTTCCTTCTCTTGAAAGGGATGAAAACATCTTTAACTACGCCAAACTTTTGAAGAGTTTCAACAATGAGTTCGCATCCACAGATCTAGGAATGTTATCCACGAACACGGTGTACAAGCCATTTCTTGCTTCGTAACCCCTAGATCCACCTCCTCGCTGTTGATTCACCACCGGGATCCAACCACCATTTCTTCCGTGCTCCATCCCATGGGTGTGAATAATGCCTCCTCTTTCTCTTTCTCTTTCTCTTTCTTCTTCTTCTCCTTCTCCTGTGCCAGCATTGGTGCCCATTGGTGCCCTTTTGGTAGAAAGGTAGGGTTGACCAGGACTGAACATGTTTCAGTAATCACATAAAAAATTATTTATTTTATTAATAAATCATTTAATTAATTAATCATTTTTAATGATATCGTAAATATATTTTAATTTAAATTCAAATATTTTTATTATTACAGTAGAAGACTAGTTAGGAATTTTATTTTTTCTACTAAATAAATTTTTATGACAAAGAAATAATTATAATTTTTAAAATTGTTAAAAATAATCTTCATTTTAAATAAATCTTAAATACTATATTTATAATTTATTCTAAAAATAATATCTATCTATCTATCCATATATTATATAAGCAAAAATGAATTTCTAATGATAAGGTTTGTGGAAGTTCTAAACCCTCAAACTAAATTTTATGATTTTTTTGATAATAAAAAACATACTATTGGTTAAACTTTCATTGAATTATAATAATAAAACTCTAATTATTCTATAAATTACAATTTTGAAAAGAAAAGTATGCTTAACTATTTTAAAATTTAAATTTGTGGGATTTCTAATGACAAAACTTGTTGGAGCTCTAAACTCTCATACTAAATTTTATGATTTTATGATTTTTAAATAATAAAAAACATTCTATTGGTTAAACTCTCATTTAATCATAAAAATAAAATTATAATTATTCCATAAATTACGATTTTTAAAAAGAAAGTATGCTTAACTATTTCAAAATTTAAATTTGTGTGCCACTCTATATGGAAGCAATTCACTAAAATCTAATTATTTTTTATTTTTAAAAAGGCTATTGGTTAACTCTAATCTAACCATAACAATTAAATTTTAATTATGTGACGCCCCCAAATTTTTTTTTTTGAAACGTCATAAGATTTAAATAACGATAACTTGCTAGATAAAGTTTTAACTACTAATTAGGAACTTTTAAGTTCTTACATAGTCAAAGTCCAACGACAAAATAAAACTACAAGTTCACACACAACGTCACAACATAGTTAAATCCTAATACAAGGGATAACATGATTTTATTTTGATAAAATCTTGACTCTAAGTCAGCCAAGGTTCGATATTGGCAGCAGCTCCAATTTCAGCCTCAGTCCCTTCTTCGACATAATCTGGCATGAAACGCCAGGGCAACAAAATATATGCCATGAGTTTTGCAACACAGTAAGAAAACGTAACCAACCTACCATTCTTTTTAAGAGAAAAATAATAATATTCTAAACATGAGATAACAATATAATTATACACAGAATTTACAACCATTAGAATAATTTCAGTAATTTTTATAAATTAGGTGACACTCGAAATCTCACCAAAGAGATTTAACTTACCAACCACTAAGCATGGCAACGGTTAATTTGAAACCCTCCATTGGTCAAATATTTAAGTGTTACCAACCGTAACTACCAGGGATGCCCACGTCCGGAGTTATATACCCAAGTAGTGGCATTCGTGGTCTGCCCCAAGGAAACGGTCTGCCAGGGGTAAGTAACCTCCCTGTGTGCCACCTGCACATCCACCCTTATTCCAAAACTGAATACCGAAAAGGGTTCAAATAAGTCCCGTGCCATCTTAGAGTTTCGCAACACAATTTACGTGAGAATTCTCAAAACCAGGGCTTACCCTGAACAACCGGTGTTAACCGTCAACCCTTAATTCCGTACAGTCTTTAAACCAAGACTCACCCCGAACAACTGGTATTAACCGTCAATTGTTAACTTTGTATATGCCGTTAATCATTTCAGTTAATTTTGATATTAATCACAAATAATTTCAAATTTTTAATCACAAGTAATGTTATACCAACTCATTAAAATTCCCAATCATAAAATATTGCATGTGTCACACAATACTAAATAAAAGTACAGAATTTAAATAAACAATTTATTTAAACCATGGTATGAAATAATAACTTAGATACAAGAATTAAACCATAAATACACACATGCACAAATTTTTGATTTACAAAATTAGACTAGCATAATATTAAAGTGGTGATTTTATTCTGTCCAGAAAAACTTTCAGAGTATATATCTTGCAAATAAAATTATAAATACATTACTTATACAACTCTAAAATTCATATCAATCTACAGGATACTCAATAAACATGTTATGGTTATTTTTCAGAAAGTATTTTCCAAAAATAACTTATAAATAATTCTAAACAAATTCCAAGGGTGTTTATGACACAGATTTGTCACATTTCCTTACATTAATTCCATGCTTAAATTTATAGATCAAACCCATAATCTAAAAATTTATCATGAAACTAGACTTCTCAAATTTCATATTTTAGTTAGAAATTACCAGATTTGGCTTAGTATAGAATTTTAAATAAATTTTCAAATACATGGTAAAATCTGTCTCACAGTTTCAGATTTAGTTAGAAATTTGTATAAATTCGTAGAAAGCTCAAAAATTGTTACCAAAATTCCTGGACGAACTAGACATCATTATCAACAACTTTGTAGAAGAAATCATCTCGAAATTTTGAGTATAAAATTATCTAAAAATTCGAGTGACATTCTGGCAGATTCAAAATAGACTATTTTCATCACAGTTTCAGATTTAGTTAAAATTTTGTATAAATTCGTAGAAAGCTCAAAAATTGTTACCAAAATTTTCTGGATAAACTAGACATCATTATCAACAACTTTGTAGAGAAATCATCTCGAAATTTTGAGTATAAAATTATCTAAAAATTCGGGTAACATTCTGGCAGATTCAAAACAGATTATCCTCAACACAGTTTAGACAATGTATCATATGTATACAATCTGAAAATTTCAATTATGTAAAAAAAATTATAGGATTGAGAGGGTCTTCTTACATAGTAGTAGGATTGAAATGGGTGATGAAATGATAGAAGAATTTGCTTCCTAAACCTTCTTCTCTTCTTCTCCTTCTGCTGAATTCTTCTTCCCTATTTCTTCCTCACCCGTCAAAAGGAATACATGCATGCAAACACGTATGCATGACTATTATGTGCATTATATAGACCTCCGAGGCTAGCTCTCTCTCTCTCTCTCAGCCATTACCTTTCTCCAAGTTCTAAGAATAAGCTTTCCCTAAATTTTATGGTTTCCTAAATTCTAAGAGATGGTGGGTTTGGTAGGAACTGTGGGTTGTTTGCCCACGGTTTGTCTGATTGTATACATACATATATATATATATATATATATATATATATATATATATTATTTTATTTTATTTATTTATTTAACAATAATTATTGAACATCCACAACATTTTTATTCTTAATAGGGTCTTTGTTAGCGATAGAATTGGATTAATTTAAAAAAACTAATAATTTAATTAATTAATTTATTTTCTTTCAAGAATAATTTAAATATGGGTTTTCACAAATTATTCCATAAATTACGACTTCTAAAAGGAATGTATACTCAATTATTTCAAAATTTAAATTTGGGTGCCACTAATATGGAAACAATTCACTAAAATCTAATTATAATCATAAAAAAAATCGAATTATTCTATAATTTATGATTTTTAAAAACATATATATTTTTTCATTTCAAGATTTAAATTATGTGTCATTAAATATGATAAATAATTCAATTAAATCTAAAATTTATATTAAAAAAAATCTTTCAAATGGTCACGTTATCTATGCATACAACTAATATAGAAATTTTTTCAAAATTTATAATAATGCTCCTTTCAAAATTCAATATAGGCTTTCAAAATTACATTTAAAAAAATCAAAATTATTTTTATTTTTATTTATTTTCAAACCCACACACTAAATTTCTTGATTAATTTTCATTTATTATTAAAAATTAAAAAGAAAATCTATTGGGTAACACTTTTTGAACAATAAAAATATAACTATCTAATAATTTATGAAATTTAAAAGGAAAGTATACTAAACCATAAAATTCAAAAGTGTGCCACGTAACCAATAAAAAAAAAATCTAATTTTCTCATAATTTATGACTTTTAAAAGGAAAGAACATTAAATCAATTTTAAAAATTTAAAATTGTGTATCAAAAATTATGAGAAGCAATTCCCGTCTCCTATAAATCTTCTCTCTTGCACTTATTGGATTCAAGTCAAATTAGAATCGGTGTTCATCAATTATTTTAATTTTTGGAGATGGGAGCAGTTGTAAAGAATTCAATTGATAAATTTTTTCACTGTAAGTTTATGTTTTTTCAATAAAAATTAATTTCTAATCTTTAGTCTCCTTATTTCTATTCCGGCGTCCTTATTTCTATTATGTTTCTAACAACTATGTTAATTTGTAAAAATTTATTGCATCCTTATTTAATCTAAGTGTATTTTTATAAAATAAATCTCCAATCTCTTTGGTCGCGATTCATTGGTTTAAAATCTATATTTATCAAGTGCATAAATATAGATGACAGAGGCTATTGAGAACATGTGCATATTTATTCGCAATATAGTCAGTAACAAATTTTCATTGTAAGTTTCTTCTTCTTCTGAAGGATGCATATGGTTATAATATTACTTATGCATTTATATTTTGTAATTTTCATGATTTCATATTTCAAAATTTTTATAAAGTTTTCTTTTAATTTTCAGATTTTATAGTTGGTGCATTTTTTCTTGAATAATGTTATACTTATTATATTTTTATGTTTTATTTTATTTTATTTTGTTGTGTGACTAAGTTTATTTGGTTGTAATTTAAATTATAATTTATTTGATATTTTTATAGCTTATTTAGCTAAAAAATAGAGGTTTTTTAAATTACAATTTGTATTTTAAAAAAAAAAAAAAAACTTATTTGAAACCCTTAAATACACATATGAATATAAGGGTATCATATCTTTCGTTTTAGTAATAACTTTTGAGGAATTATGAATATTTACACAATAAAAATGTTATAGATTATCAAAAGCTACACTGCACCAAATAAATTTACAACTTATTTTAAGTTAATAATTTAAAATTTTACTTACAATTTATAACCATTATATGGGTCATGCCAAACATTAAAAAAAATTTAAGAAATGCAAGGTGTATTTAGGTTAATGCCTAAGTTACATATGACCGTGAACATGGTGCACTAACATGTGAATAGTTTTTCTAAATAAATATCTGCCAAAATTTTGAATGAGAAAATTTCTCTTAAAAAATAGGTTGATGATTAGATTTAGAACATATTTGATAAAACTTAATTATTGATTTTGTAATGCTAAAAGTTTTAATAAAGTATAAAATTTTTAAATTACATAAATTTATTCATAAATATTAAATATGAAAAATGTTAGGAGTATTTAAAAATATTAAATTTATTCATAAATATTAAATTTTCAAATGCTAGAAAAGCTATTTGATTAAGTATAGAATTTTTTTAATAAAAATAGTTTATTAATAAAGTTATTTCATACATATTTATAATGTATCATGTCCAATTTTTTTAAAAAAATTTGTGATTAACTCTTAAAAATTTATAAAATTCTTATTTGAAATGTGGATTATGCACAAATCTATTAACAAATGAGGGGAAAAATAAAAACTATAAATTCACATATAATATATACACTACCTTTTATTTGAACCATGCTAACTATAGGTTAAGTAGCTATTCTGGCTCAAACTACCCATTGTATAAATATTGAGGTTTAGGTACTGGCCATTAAAATGGTCTAACACATTTATGTGGGTGTTTGGAAAGTTGCTATTTTAGTAGGCTATTTTGATAGGCTAAAATTTTTGCGTTTGGAAAGATGATTGAATTTTTTTGTAGTTGGATATGATGTTTGTAAGAGAAAAAGTGAAATGATAATAGATTTATATGACATTTTTTCATATTAACCTTTTTTTTTTTTTTTTTTTTTTTGTGTGTGTGTGTGTGTGTGTGTGTGTGTGTGTGTGTGTGTAGCTTTTAGCCTAAAAAGGGCTAAAAACTTTCTTGCCAAACACCATGAATAAAAAACTTAGGCCTATGAGCTAGAGTTAAGTTGTTTTATATACATATTCAATTTAATTTATTTATTTACTATATTAGTTCTAAATTTTTTTAATATAAACACAATTAAAAAATATCAAAAATCCAAAATTAAAAATAAAAAATGATCTATAGTGGTGATCAAATTAAGAAAATGGCTTTATGGTTTGCAAAATGTTCAATTGGTCTAACCTCTAAAAAATTAGTAAATATAATTAACTAATATTTAATGAAACTGTTTTATAGGTTATACCTAGCAACCTAGCAGGATCGAAGTCATCGAAGTCTTATTTGAGGAGTGGGTTGAAGATTGTGGTCACTGATACTCTATTTTTTTTTTCTATTTTTATTTGTTCTTTAATTTTGATTGATTCAATTCTACAAAATAGATAAGATAATTGATTTTACGAAATAGATAAGAGGTAATTGGTAAATTGAAAAACTAAAATTACGAAATTCATCAAGGCGAAATATATTTATATTATATCGTAAATGTAATGATTTTATGGAAACTAATTAATGTTAAATAAATTTTCTTTTATTGTATAAACAAAGTTTTTGTTATAATTTAATTTCAAAAAAAAAATTTAATTATTTATTTAACTTGTGCATAGCACAAGTATTATACTAGTATATTATATAAGCAAAAAGGAGTTTTTAGTGAGAAAGCCTCTAAGGCCTCCACATGTCCAACCTCAATTTCTTATTTCTTTAATTTAAAAAAATAATAAACTATTCATATGTCTCACATATTTTTTGAATTATATAAAAAAAAAAATTTCAAATACACCTCCAAAGATCATTGCCTAAAAGATGATCTTTTCCTAAAATCAAATATAGAAACACGGTTTGTTGATTTTCCAGTTTATTTGTTCATCTTCTAAAATCTCTACCTAAAATCCTTGATTCCTTAAAATAAATTAAATAAAAAAATTCAAATTTGTTTAAATTTTTTTGTTTGATTGATTTGTTTCTTTATAATTAATTTGGAAAACTAATTTGGTTGTTTCCCTATAATTAAATTGTTTCCCTATAAATAAATTAAACAAATTGATTGGGTTGTTTCCCATACTAAATTTGTGAATTTTTAAGTTTAAATTTTTTTTTAAAAAAAATCATGATTTATGATTTAGAATTAAAAAAAGATGAAGAAGATCTTTCTTGTGCACTCTTTCTTCAATCAAGTTCTTCTCCTATCCCAAAATAATAGTGGTCATACAGTATACATTCTCCAAGTCATTCACATCCGCCTCATTCTATAAATATTACATTCATGTAATAATGCGACTCATTATTCTTTTTCTCTATTTTTATGAGACAATTGGATGTTAGTTAATAATTTGTCTATTGTATTATTTAAACAGACTCTTTTATCCTTTAAGTATACTTTTTTTTTTTTTTTTTTTTTTTTACTTCTGACCAATATTTTTTTGTTTGGTTGTTTTGCATTTCATATTTTGTGTATCATTTGTTCCTCTGCACTCTATTGACCATTATTTATTTATTTTTGCTTATAACCATTTTTTGGTTGGAAAATATTATTTCATTAAAATTATTATGCAAATTTTTACCCTAAAATGGCGTGATTGTGTCATTTGTATAATAAAAAATATGTCAATGGACTCTTTATTATAAAGTGATAGATCAAAATCCAACCAAATCATTATTAATAATTTATTTATATTGATTTTCTGTTTGTATATCATTACTTTTTTTTATTTTTTACTTTTAATATTTTTTGACATCATGATATACATGTGTTAATTGATAATTGGTGTAGAGCATTACTTAAAAAATACCTAAGAATTTTTTCTTTAATATTTTTATAACATCACTTTAATATTTTTATCTGTAGTTGATTTTGTTTAAAAATATCAATTCAAAAAATATTCACATAAACAAAAATCTATTTAATTTTGTTTAAATTGATTTTTGTTTAAAAATATTATAAAAACATATACAGTTGTCTAGATTAAAGTGGTTTATACACTTTGTCTACAGTTGTCTACAATTTTCAAAACTATTAAATATGCATAAATATGTACATTTTATTATGAATTTTTTTTTACTAATGATATATGTTTACCAATTTAAAAAAATATATATTATTACATAAATAAATTGATCATGTGACTCTTCAATTTGTGTTGATTGACATAAATCTAACATGGCTTAGGTATCTCGATCATCTCAAAATTTTTTAAATTACATTTTACGATCAACTTAAATTTATCATACTCTATTAATTGACAAAATTTTTTTTACTAATACAAGAATATTTTTTCTAATGTACTTACTGAAATAAATATAAAAATTTAAAATTTTCATTTCAATTTTTTTTCCACATCGTCTTAAAAATGAAGAGAGATAGAAGTTGGGAGAGAGGAAGGGAGACAAAAAAAAAAAAATGAGATTGTTATATCAGTTGACAAACTGTGGTAAGATGAATTATAATTACGAATTTAGTTGATAATATAATTATATTTGACCAAAAGTATAATTTTGGTAATTTTAGAAAATTTATTTTTTTTAATTTTACCAATTGAATTATTATATATTTATTTGTTATATAATACTTATGACAAAACATTAATAGCAACAAAAAAATAAAATAAAATAAAATAAAATAAAAATTGTGTAACTCATGACATGTTTGGGATGTTATATATCTTTTTGATTAAAAAGTTAATAAACTAAAAAATGCTAAAATGTGTTTAGCATATACCCAAAAATTAAAAGTTCAAAAATCTTTTATCTGTTTGAAAAGACCAAACAATTCTTGTGAGTGAGTGCATAGGTGTTTACACCTTCAGAAGGGTAAAACAGAAAATTTAAATTACAAACAAAAATATTTGCATTTTCTCGTACAATTAAAAAATTTATTTCTAAATACATTAACTTTTTTTTTAGTCTCTTAAAAAGGCCAAAAAAACCACTTAAAAAGTTAATTTCAAACATTCTTTTTTTTTTAAAAAAAAAAGTGAAAACTTACTTAAAATTATTTATTTTTTGTTTCTTTAAATTATTTTTAATTAATTTAAAAATAAGTTTATCAATTATCATTTAATCTGGTGCATAACACGAGTAATATATTAATATACATATATATATATATATATATATATAAACTCTATATAAAATCCCTTCAACCCTCGTGTCACTTTATGTGTTGTCAACAGAGACGGCTCTTCTCCGGTTAAATTATTCAATTGGACAGCGTTGTTGGGCTATTGTAGGCTCTTCATGGAACTTACTTTGATGATTTAAACTGTTCAATTTGTAATGTTTTTCAAGAAGATCATCTATGAAAAAAATTACGTTGATTGGATAATCACAACTACATAATCAAATCTACTCTAAAAATTATATTTTTTGTTTATTTCTTTTTAACATAAATTTGATTTGATCATATAGTTGCAATTATCTAATCAACGTGATTTTTTAAATGGATGATCTTCTTTAAAACACATTACAAGATTAACAGTTCGAATTATTAAAATAAGTCTCGTGATGAGCAAGAGTAGCCCGACAACGCCGAGAGGAGCCAAGGAGAGAAGTGGGAGCATAGACCTAAAAATGGGATGACCAATTGGACAATCAACCGCCTGACTCGTTCAATTGGCCTGAAAATCAATTATTCGTTTTGGTTTTGAATTTTTTAAATAAAGTTTTTAAGTTAGGGATTGGGATTGGGATTGTCTCAAGTTGGGCAATTCAATTGGACAGTCCAAATCTGGCTCATTTAAGGTCTATTTTGGGTCTATTTAGATAATTCAAATTGTTTAATATGTAAAATTTATCAAGTACTTTATCCTACAAAAGAATGTTTAAATTTAAGATTAAGAGAATGTTTGAGTTGACGTCACTATATTAAGCATGGCACATACTTGTTAAAAAGCTTGAACTTGAGAGAAAATATATAAATATGGGCATTAGATATGACATAGAATGAGCCTCTCCCAAATCCCAACCAAGTTCTAATTCTCTATAACATTGGGTATTACACATCCACAGTTGATTTAATTGGATGATTTGCGCTCCATTTCTTCTGACAAAAAATATTTTTATAAATTTTTTTAATAAATATTTTCAAGATAAATGTGTCCTAGGTTTAGTTGTGTCCTTCAAATTAATGTATTAATAATTGTAATAATAGTAATGATAGCAGTAAGGTGAAGGTAGTGGTGTGGTGGGGGCAAAAATAGTAGTGGTATAGTGGAGATGACTGAGACGGAGACGATATAGTAGTGGAAGTGATAATATAGTGATATTGATAATATTTTTGCTCAAAAAATATGCCTTCATATTAAACATCAAAACTGACAATAATTTTTAAAAAAATTCATATAGGTCTTAAGTGACAACTTAAGTGGGTGTAGACACTCCATTTTTGACCGACCTTAAGACTCAGACGTCACCGATTGAGCGCTTGGTGATATTGCATATCGTGCTCGTCCAGAGGTTTCAGAGTCTCGGCTGCGAGCCTAGCCTCCGGACTTTCGGACTCTTTCACGCTTTGCCTCGGTTTGCGAACCAGGCTCGGTTTTCTCTGTTTCTCTTCCCAAAGGGAGGGAGAGGTCTCGTAGATCATCTCTCAGTGGCCGTAGGCTACGTTTCGTGGTCATAGGCCATTTTGCCCGTTTGGAGTCCGGTTTCCGGTCTTTTGGAGCCGTTGGCCGTGTGCCTCGGTTCGGGACCGCTTAACCACCTCCGTTTGCTCCAGTTTTTGGCATGCATCTTATTTACTCCCTTTTGAGGGACACTGTAGTCCGAGAGACCGACTTCGTGGTCGGACACCACTTCCGGTGCCTAGCAGCCCACTTTCGGGGCCTCGGGCTGCGCGTTTCGGCCCCCGAACCTTCATTCTGCATCGATTTGGGTTCATTTTTGGCAGGGACCTCTGTTTCATTGGTAAGAAAGCTGTAGAAGGGTGGGAGGCCAACAATTGTTCAGACAACCAGTTTTATTCCTCCATTGTCCTCCGTCGCCCGTTTTTCCTCATTTCAAAGCCAATGTTGACCACCCTTGGGCCATTTTCTTGCACCCTAAATCCCATATTTGTGATGTACACATCTGGGAGGCCACCAATATTTTGTAGCCGGCCAGTAATTGCTTTTGAACCTTTTGAACCCCTTTGAAAAGTGAGTTGTTCTCTCTCCTGGTTCATTGTCTCCAGTTTTTAACCACTTGGTTGTGTTGTGCACACATCAGAGGCTCTCTTTTTGGTATGGCCGGCCACTAATTCTCATTGAACCTTTTGACCCTTGGCCGGCCGGCCATGGGAGGCAGCCGGCCGGCCGCCTAAACCGTAGATAACTGGCCGGCCAGAATACTTGCATCAAGTACAGTGCAGATATGCATCTATTTTCCCCTCAGATTGTGTATCTGGGGGGGTGCATTTTTGGAGGGAAACTTGGATTGTTTTCCCTCCATTTTTTCCCTCATTTTCCCCCCCTCTTTTGTCTATATAACAACAGCTCCAGCTCTGTTATTAGGGTTACAAAAATTCCCTCCAAGCCTCTTGCCTTGTATCTCTCTCTCTCTATATTTCCAAGCTCTAAACCCTCCAGTCCTACACCCATTTCTTCACCAACCCATAGCCCTACCCTTCCATCCTCCATTCCAGCAGCTTGAGGTTGTTCTTCAGAGCCTAGGAGTGCTGCATTTTGGTCCAAAAAGCTGTCAAGGAGTAGTCTTCAAGGGTAAGTCATCTTCTCCCCTTTTTTGACCCTTTTCTTGGTTCATACTCTATTTCCTTGTGCTTGTTGTTTTTGGCTCCGACCCTAACTGGAGCTAGGCTTATTTTGAGCTATTTTTCATATTTGTTTAAGGGCTTCACCCTGTTTGAGGCCTCCTTGTTGCACTTGCTTCATTGCCTCTCTTGTATGCCAATTTCTTGTGTAGTATTTTTGGCCTATGTATAAATTGTTTTGAGCTCTGTCATAAACTGTAAAGTTTCTTATTTTGAGCCCTTATTCAACATTGTTGAAGGGCTCATCACTGTTTTAGACTTCCATTTGCCACTTGCCTTTATATCTCTCTTTTAGCTCCATTTTTGCATGATTTGTTAGCCTCTTATGCTTCTGTTTTTGGGCTCTGGTTCGAACTACAAATAACCTTATTTTGACCCCCTATTCATGTTTCATTAAGGGTCTTTCACTGTTTGAGGCATCCTTTTTATACTTTGTGTTATAGCTCTCTTTTTGGCCTTATTTTGCATAGCATTTTGAGCATGCTTGTACACTGTTTTGGGTCTGGCCACCAACTGGAAAATGCCATGTTTTGGATCCCTCTTCAACATTGTTGAAAGGCCCTCTCTTGTTTTGGGTCAGCAGCTGTGACTTGCTTCTTTGTCTCATATTTAGGGCCATTTTTGCATATTGGTTTAGCCCTATTTGTGTTCATTTTTTGGCCTTGCCTAAAACTGTAAATATGCTTGTTTTGGGACTGCCTTGATTTTGTATTTACATTTCATGTTCAAATAATGCATGCTTTGTATAACTATAGGTCATTGCGCATGCCTAATTTTTGCATTTCGGGTACCGTTTCATGCATCGGGTGCCATGCTTCCATGATTCGGGGCTGTTTTGCATCACTTTTTGCTGATGAAATTTTCATGCTAGCATACCATGTTCCATGCCTTGCCATGTCTTGTTAGAGTGGCATTTCGTGCCTTAAGGTCGGTCCTCGGTTTGCGTGCACATGTGCACGCATTCCGAGTTGTCTCATTTTTATCGCATGGCTTCCTATGTGAGTGTGGCTGAGGTCCACTTGTGTTGGTGTAAGTCCATTGTGCATTTTGTATGCCATTTCATTTCATAGCATTGCGTATGCTAGGTTGTATGTTAGAGCATTGTGTATGCCATGTTACCTCGTGCATCGTGTATGCTATTTCATAGCATTGTGCATGCTAGGTTGTATATTAGTTGCATTTATGCATATCATGCATATTGCATTGTGCTTGGGATAGGAGTTAGCCCGAGCACGAGAAACGAGGTACGTTTCGTACTCCGAGTGACGGAACGTGTCTCAATTCCCCGTCGCCGACACTCCGGATTATCCATGATGGAATCTAGGCCCTGTTGTGTTTATGTGTGCATTCATTCCATATTGAGTCATGCAAATCGACTCCTCGGCCATCATGCATCGATATGCGTGATTGGTGGCACGAGGATCGAGGCATGCATATATTTGTGAAAATACATTGTTATGCCCCTTTCCTGCTCTCTATTGCAGCAAATCAAGAATTAGCAATCTTCCGGAGCTTGGCGCGTTTTCCAAGAATAATTGTAAAACAGAGGCTATTTGGGGCATCCCAGTGGATTTCTGCGCAAGACAGCCCAAACATACATCATTCATCAGAGTCGAGGCAGTCCCTGGCTTGCATGCCATGTTCATTGCTTTCTTAGATTAATTTGTAAATTAATTAGGATTTTTGTATTTATTTGGGACTGTATCATTTATTCATTCGGGACTGTATATTATTTATTCGGACCCTCTGTGCGAGGGCATAATTGTAATAAGTGTTCGTGTGTGTGATGTATGTCTTCCAACCCCACATCTTTCTCCCTTTTATTTACCAGCTTATGATGGTTAGATTAGGGCATATTTCAATTAGCATACAGTATGATAGCATTCATTCATCTGTTTTGCATGCACCGGGCTCGGCGCATCATACTAACTGCATTGTATTTTCAATTCCAAGTTGAATACATGTTAGCTGTAGCATTTCATATGCCATGTTTAGAATAGCCGAGCCTATATTAGTTGCATTTTTGCATGTGTTCCATTAGGCATTTCTGTATAGTTAGGATCATGCATGGATTTCTAACATAGTTTCTGTTTTGGCTTGGAGTACTCGGTAAGTTTTTATGCTTTAGCATCCTTGCATGCGTGTGAATGCTGCCATGAATAGCATGCTTACCATGAGGTTATATGCTTATGTGATATAACTGCCTGAATGCCTGTGGGTGAAGGTTGAGTTATTTGAATTGGAACAATTCATCAAATGTGTGTTTTAAGCCCACTAGATAGTGGCAAAATCATATTTTCTAAGCCCACCTGAGGGTGGCAAATCCACGCCTTAGCCTACTTGCGAGTAGCACCATCAAACCATTTTCAAACAAACAAACATGAAATGTTTTGTTTCAATTCAGGCGATCCAGTTTATACTTGTATGCTGTGCGCATCACATAGTAAATCTAGGCTAATAATCGGAATAAGAACACACAATGTTTTCAAAACTTGATATTGTTGAAAATCAAGCCACGTTTTCATCAGATGCCATATGCATCAAGCCCTTTTCTTTATTTCATATGCTTTCGGTGATTAATTTATTTCATATGCTTTCAGTGGTTAATCAAGCTAGTTATTATAATAATAAACAGAGTGTATGCTGATATATATGTAATATATATTAATGTATAGTTAAATATGTAGTGGCCTCGTGGCCTGCTTGTTTGTGTTTTTGGCCTCGTGGCCTCATGGCCTCCATCTGATCATATTGTATAAACCTCCTATATAATGGAGTAGCATTGTAAGGCTTAAGATATTGAAATAAAGAGTCTATGTTTAGTCTTTCAATCACTCTCTCTCTCTCTCAATATTAATATTTTCATGGTATCAGAGCAGGTGTAATCCTGTCTCGTCATTTTCGCCTCTTCAGTCAATATTCGAATTTTTCTCTTCTACTCAAATATATCCTTCTATTGCATGACTAAATACGGTCCAGCTTTCGGAATGACTATCAACTCATCCTCCTCTTCTTCTGATATTATCATCTCATCATCTTCATCCTCTCATCAAATGGAAACCTCTCATCTTCCGATCACTGCCCATAAACTGAATGGGCAAAATTATTTGCAATGGTCTCAATCCATGTTAATGTTTATACGGGGAAATGAGAAAGATGACTACATCACCGGAGCCTCGGCGCTACCAGAAACCACAGCATCAACCTACAAAAGGTGGATAGCTGAAAATAATATGGTCATGTCGTGGCTCGTCAACTCTATGACCACTGACATTGGCGAAAATTTTCTGTCATTTGATACTGCCAAAGAGATCTGGGACATGGCAAAAGAAACGTTTTCAGACAAGGAAAACACATCTGAAATCATCCAGCTTGAAAGCTCCCTCCACAATTTACGTCAAGACAATCTTACGGTAACTGAATATTTCAATACCCTTACTCGTCTATGGCGTCAACTTGATACGTTTGAGGTTCATAACTGGCAGTGTGTTACTGATGGTCTGTTATATAAAAAGATTGTCGAAGGGAAGCGTGTGTTTAAATTCTTGTTAGGATTGAACACAAATCTTGATGAAATCAGAGGAAGAATTATGGGAGTAAAACCGCTCCCTAACCTTAGAGAGGCATTCTCTGAAGTCCGTCGCGAAGAAAGTCGGAAAAAACTCATGATGGGATCTCATCAACAACTGAATATGGCAGAAAGCTCGGCTCTTAAGACTCAATTCGCTCCTATCGACAACCGTCAGAAAAATAAAGGAGGTAGGCCTTGGTGTGATCATTGCAGAAAGCCGGGTCACTCGAGAGAAACTTGCTGGAAGATTCATGGAAAGCCAGTAGATTGGAAACCACGTCAGCCTCTTGAGAAAGAAGGACGAGGTAATCATGTAGGTACAAATGAACCATCACCACAACCTGAAGCAAGCCCTTTCACCAAGGAGCAAATGGAGATGCTCCAGAAACTACTACAGTCACAATCTGGTTCGTCTTCCAATCACATCATAGGATCCGGAACCTTGGCTCACAAAGGTAATTCTTTGAACGCCTTTACTGTTAGTAAGAAACGTAAAAAACCTTGGATTGTGGACTCAGGAGCATCTGATCATATGACGGGAGATGCAACAATTTTTGATACATATAACTCATGTCAAAATAATTTAACGGTCCGAATAGCAGATGGTTCACTATCAAAGGTTGCCGGTACAGGTTCAGTTGTGCTGTCTAGGAATCTTATTCTCAACTCTGTTCTCCTTGTTCCTGACTTGGACTGTAATTTATTGTCAATTAGTAAACTCACTAAGGAAAAGAGGTGTGTTACTAATTTTTTCTCCACTCATTGTGAATTTCAGGATTTGGATTCGGGGAAGATGATTGGCAATGCTGAGGAATGCTCTGGACTCTACATCCTTAAGGAACGCCACTATCCACAAGAACAACCTCAAACGGCAATTTGTGGTAGTTCTTTTTCGGTTTCGTGTCAAAATAACGATAGAGCAATTATGTTGTGGCACTATCGCTTAGGTCATCCTAATGTTATGTATCTCAAGCATTTATTTCCTTCATTATTTAATAAAAATCCAAAACCTTTTGATTGTGAAATCTGTCAATTTTCTAAGCATGTACGGTCCCATTTTCCCATTCAATCCTATAAAGCGTCTCGTCCATTCTCACTAATTCATAGTGATATCTGGGGTCCATCCAGAATAAAAAATGTAACTGGTACTAGGTGGTTTGTCTCATTCATAGATGATCACACTAGATTAACCTGGGTCTTCCTCATGAAAGACAAATCTGAAACGAGCCAAATCTTAAAAAATTTTCAAATTATGATTCAGACACAATTCCAGTCAAAAATCCAAATTCTAAAGTCTGATAACGCTCGGGACTATTTCAACTCAATTCTAGGAGATTTTTTAGCAGACAAAGGGATAGTTCACTTAAGTTCATGTGTTGACACCCCACAACAAAACGGCATCGCTGAACGGAAAAATCGGCATTTGTTAGATGTTGCTAGATCACTCATGTTTTCCACAAATGTTCCACAATTCTTCTGGGGGGAAGCTGTTCTTACAGCTGCCTATCTTATCAATAGGATGCCATCTAAGGTACTACAATTCCAAACTCCTTGTCAACTTCTCCTAAAATCCTTTCCCACTACTCGCCTCATCTCCACCATCCCACCCAAAATTTTCGGGTGTTCTGTCTTTGTTCATGTCCATCAACAGTATCGAGGTAAACTTGATCCCCGGTCGCTCAAGTGTGTCTTCATTGGGTATTCGTCACATCAGAAAGGATATAAGTGTTACTCTCCGGTCACTAGGAAATTCTACACTTCCATGGATGTCACATTTTTTGAAACCCAGTCTTACTACCCTAAAATTGATATTCAGGGGGAGACTCCAACCCAGGAATATCAATTTTGGACCCCTGAGTCATTTAGTGAGCCATCCATCACCACCAAAAATCCCACACCTCCTGAGTCATTGAATCCATCTGTACCTGCCGAAAATTCCGAGTTCATTGTTGCCTTGCGGGATAATGAACACATCCAAGAGGAAATGGAGGAAGGAGCACTTTCTCAACAATCCCATGAGGCTGAACCGGGTTCTAATCCAAGCAACATTCCAGGTAACAATCTTCTTACCACAGATAATACTGTTGATTCTGAGTTCGAAAACAGTATTCTTAATATGCCCATAGCTTGGAGAAAAGGAGTTAGATCATGTACTCAGCATCCCATTGGGAACTTTATTTCTTATGATAATCTATCACCTTCGTTCCGTGCCTTCACTTCTAGCATCACGGAGATACACATTCCTCGGAATATTCAGGAAGCCTTCAAGTCTCCTCAGTGGAAGGCAGCAGTCAATGAGGAAGTTCGGGCTCTGGAAACGAATGGTACTTGGGAAATTACTGATCTTCCAAGAGGTAAGAAACCCGTTGGATGTAAATGGATTTTCACAGTAAAGCACAAGGCAGATGGTAATGTGGAACGTTATAAAGCTCGGTTGGTTGCCAAAGGATTCTCCCAATCCTATGGCATTGACTATCAAGAAACCTTTGCTCCGGTTGCCAAGCTCAACACTGTTCGTGTACTTTTATCCTTGGCTGCTAATCTCGATTGGTCACTTCACCAACTTGATGTAAAAAATGCCTTCCTCAATGGTGACTTAGCGGAAGAAGTTTACATGGACATTAAGGCTGGACTTGAGACGACATCAAATTTCAACAAAGTTTGCAGACTCCGAAAATCCTTGTATGGTCTCAAACAATCTCCCAGGGCCTGGTTTGAACGGTTCACTAAGGCAGTAAAAGGGTACGGTTTTGTTCAATGTCAATCCGATCATACATTATTTGTGAAGCACTCCCTAGGAGGGAAATTGGCAATTATCATTGTTTATGTGGATGACATAATTCTAACAGGTGATCATGAAGAGGAAATTGGCTTACTTAAAACATTCCTAACAAAGGAATTTGAGATTAAAGATCTTGGAAATCTTAAGTACTTTCTTGGAATGGAAATTGCTAGGTCAAAGAAAGGTATAGTCGTCTCACAACGTAAATACGTTCTAGACTTACTGAATGAAACAGGGATGCTAGGATGCAAGCCGGCAGAAACTCCTATGGACACAACTATCAAATTGGAAGAAAGTGACGGTAGTGCACCAAGTGATAAAGGGAGATATCAACGTCTTGTGGGAAAACTCATTTATCTTTCTCATACAAGGCCAGACATCGGCTTCTCTGTTAGTGTGGTCAGTTAATTCATGAACAATCCTACCGACAAACACATGACTGCTGTGACCAGAATATTGAGGTACCTAAAAAAGACACCGGGAAAGGGTCTCTTCTTCCAAAGAACAACAAATAGAAAAATTGAGATTTTTTCAGACGCAGATTGGGCAGGTTCAGTAACTGATCGAAGATCAACCTCTGGCTATTGTTCATTTGTTTGGGGGAACGCGGTTACATGGCGAAGCAAGAAACAGTCAGTGGTCGCCCGTAGTAGTGCTGAGGCAGAATTTCGTGCTATGGCCCTAGGTATCTGTGAGGGAATCTGGTTGAACAGACTGTTAGAAGAATTACGAGTTCCATCTGAGCATCCCATGGTTTTATACTGCGACAACCAAGCCGCCATCAGTATCGCTAAGAATCCGGTTCATCATGATCGCACTAAGCACGTGGAGATAGATCGACACTTTATCAAGGAAAAGATTGAAGAGGGAGTTTTTCAAGTCAGCTACACTCCAACAAACTGTCAAAAAGCTGACATTCTCACCAAAGCTCTTGCTCGAGTTAACTTCGAAGATCTGACGGAAAAATTGGGCATGATTAACATCTACAACGTCGCTTGAGGGGGAGTGTTGAAAATCAAGCCACGTTTTCATCAGATGCCATATGCATCAAGCCCTTTTCTTTATTTCATATGCTTTCGGTGATTAATTTATTTCATATGCTTTCAGTGGTTAATCAAGCTAGTTATTATAATAATAAACAGAGTGTATGCTGATATATATGTAATATATATTAATGTATAGTTAAATATGTAGTGGCCTCGTGGCCTGCTTGTTTGTGTTTTTGGCCTCGTGGCCTCATGGCCTCCATCTGATCATATTGTATAAACCTCCTATATAATGGAGTAGCATTGTAAGGCTTAAGATATTGAAATAAAGAGTCTATGTTTAGTCTTTCAATCACTCTCTCTCTCTCTCAATATTAATATTTTCAGATATCATGGTTAGTAGAGGCCGATCTTTGATCGGGCGAGCGGGGGTGCTCACGAAGTGACCTTCCCCAATCGTACCCAAGTTCCCGAGCCGAGGCAACTTTGGTGATGACGGACACGTGGCCTTAGGCAAACGAGTCAGGGTTTCCTAAATTTCCAAAAATAAAATATTTAGGTGGCGACTCTGTATCTGGCAAAGCAGTCCATGTTTGGCACTTCTTTCAAAATCTGTTTTCTCAAAACGATTTGCCGGATTTGGACTCTTTGGTTCAGATTATGAACCGTGATAATTTAAGAGTCATGAGCTGTAGTGAGCCCAATATTGAACGGAACGGGGGACTCGTTCCCTCCCGGGGCGTTCGGGGGACGTCTACAGCTCAGGACTCTCAAATTGTCACGGTTTGTAATCTGAACCAAAGAGTCCAAATCCGGCAAATCCTTTTGAGAAAACAGATTTTGAAAGAAGTGCCAAACATGGACTGCTTTGCCAGATACAGAGTCGCCACCTAAATATTTTATTTTGGAAAATTTAGGAAACCCTGACTCGTTTGCCTAAGGCCACGTGTCCGTCATCACCAAAGTTGCCTCGGCTCGGGAACTTGGGTACGATTAGGGAAGGTCACTTCGTGAGCACCCCCGCTCGCCCGATCAAAGACCGGCCTCTACTAACCATGATATCAAGTTTTGAAAACATTGTGTGTTCTTATTTCGGTTATTAGCCTAGATTTACTATGTGATGCACACAACATACAAGTATAGACTAGATCGCCTGAATTGGAACAAAACATTTCATGTTTGTTTGTTTGAAAATGGTTTGATGGTGCTACTCGCAAGTAGGCTAAGGCGTGGATTTGCCACCCTCGGGTGGGCTTAGAAAATATGATTTTGCCACTATCTAGTGGGCTTAAAACACACATTTGATGAATTGTTCCAATTCAAATAACCCAACCTTCACCCACAGGCATTCAGGCAGTTATATCACATAAGCATATAGCCTCATGGTAAGCATGCTATTCATGGCAGCACTCACACGTATGCAAGGATGCTAAAGCATAAAAACTTACCGAGTACTCCAAGCCAAAACAGAAACTATGTTAGAAATCCATGCATGATCCTAACTATACAGAAATACCTAATGCAACACATGCAAAAATGCAACTAATATAGGCTCGGCTATTCTAAACATGGCATATGAAATGCTACAGCTAACATGTATTCAATTTGGAATTGAAAATACAATGCAGTTAGTATGATGCGCTGAGCCCAGTGCATGCAAAACAGATGAATGAATGCTATTATACTGTATGCTAATTGAAATATGCCCTAATCTAACCATCATAAGCTGGTAAATAAAAGGGAGAAAGACGTGGGGTTGAAAGACATACATCAGACACACGCACACTTATTACAATTATGCTCTCGCACAGAGGGTCCGAATAAATAATATACAGTCCCGAATGAATAAATAATACAGTCCCAAATAAATACAAAAATCCTAATTAATTTACAAATTAATCTAAGAAAGCTATAAACATGGCATGCAAGCCAGGGAATGCCTCGACTCTGATGAATGATGTATGTTTAGGCTGTCTTGCGCGGAAATCCACTGGGATGCCCCAAATAGCCTCTGTTTTACAATTATTCTTGGAAAGTGCGCCAAGCTCCGGAATGTTGCTAATTCTTGATTTGCTGCAATAGAGAGCAGGAAAGGGGCATAGCAATGTATTTTCACAAATATATTCATGCCTCGATCCTCGTGCCACCAATCACGCATATCGATGCATGATGGCCGAGGAGTCGATTTGCATGACTCAATATGGAATGAATGCACACATAAACACAACAGGGCCTAGACTCCATCATGGATAATCCAGAGTGTCGGCGACGGAGAATTGAGACACGTTCCGTCACTCGGAGTACGAAACGTACCTCGTTTCTCGTGCTCGGGCTAACTCCTATCCTAAGCACAATGCAATATGCATGATATGCATAAATGCAACTAATATACAACCTAGCATGTGCAATGCTATGAAATGGCATACACGATGCACGAGGTAACATGGCATACACAATGCTCTAACATACAACCTAGCATACGCAATGCTATGAAATGAAATGGAATACACAATGCACAATGGACTTACACCAACACAAGTGGACCTCAGCCACACTCACATAGGAAGCCATGCGATGAAAATGAGACAACTCAGAATGCGTGCACATGTGCACGCAAACCGAGGACCGACCCTTAAGCATGAAATGCCACTCTAACAAGACATGGCAAGGCATGGAACATGGTATGCTAGCATGCAAATTTCATCAGCAAAAAGTGATGCAAAACAACCCCAAATCATGGAAACATGGCACCCGATGCATGAAACGGTACCCGAAATGCAAAATTAGGCATACGCAATGACCTATAGCTATACAAAGCATGCATTATTTGAACATGAAATGTAAATACAGAATCAATGCAGTCCCAAAACAAGAATATTTATAGTTTTAGGCAAGGCCAAACAGTGAATACAAATAGGGCTAAACCAATATGCAAAAATGGCCCTAAATGTGAGACAAAGAAAGCAAGTCACAGCTGCTGACCCCAAACAAGAGAGGGCCCTTCAACAATGTTGAATAGGGACCCAAAACATGGCATTTTCCAGTTGGTGGCCAGACCCAAAATAGTGTACAAGCATGCTCAAAATGCTATGCAAAATAAGGCCAAAAAGAGAGCTATAACACAAAGTATAAAAAGGATGCCTCAAACAGTGAAAGACCCTGAATAAAACATGAAGAGGGGGTCAAAATAAGGTCATTTGTAGTTCGGACCAGAGCTCAAAAATAGAAGCATAAGAGGCTAACAAATCATGCAAAAATGGAGCCAAAAGAGAGATATAACGGCAAGTGGCAAATGGAAGCCTCAAACAGTGATGAGCCCTTCAAAAATGTTGAAGAAGGGCTCAAAATAAGAAACTTTACAGTTTATGACAGAGCTCAAAACAATTTATACATAGACCAAAAATACTACACAAGAAATTGGCATACAAGAGAAGCAATGAAGCAAGTGCAACAAGGAGGCCTCAAACAGGGTGAAGCCCTTAAACAAATATGAAAAATAGCTCAAAATAAGCCTAGCTCCAGTTAGGGTCGGAGCCAAAAACAGCAAGCACAAGGAAATAAAGTATGAACCAAGAAAAGGGTCAAAAAAGGGAAGAAGAGGACTTACCCTTGAAGACTACTCCTTGACAGCTTTTTGGACTAAAATGCAACACTCCTAGGCTCTGAAGAACAACCTCAAGCTGCTGGAATGGAGGATGGAAGGGTTGGGCTATGGGTTGGTGAAGAAATGGGTGTAGGACTTGAGGGTTTGGAGCTTGGAAATATAGAGAGAGAGAGAGATACAAGGCAAGAGGCTTGGGGGGAATTTTTGTAACCCTAATAACAGAGCTGGAGCTGCTGTTATATAGACAAAAGAGGGGGGAGAAATGGGGGAAAAATGAAGGAAAAACAATCCAAGTTTCCCTCAAAAAATGCACCCCCCCGGATACACAATCTGGAGGGAAAAGAGATGCATATCTGCACTGTACTTGATGCAAGGATTCTGGCTGGCCAGTTATCTAGGGTTTAGGTGGCCGGCCGGCTACCTCCCATGGCCGGCCGGGCAAGGGTCAAAAGGTTCAATGAGAATTAGTGGCCGGCCATACCAAAAAGAGAGCCTCTGATGTGTGCACAACACAATCAAGTGGTTAAAAACTGGAGACAATGAACCGGGAGAGAGAACAACCTACTTTTCAAAGCGGTTCAAAAGGTTCAAAAGCAATTACTGGCCGGCCACAAAATATTGGTGGCCTCCCAGATGTGTACATCACAAATATGAGATTTAGGGTGCAAGAAAATGGTCCAAGGGTGGTCAACATTGGCTTTGAAGTGAGGAAAAACGGGCGACGGAGGGCGATAGAGGAATAAAACTGGTTGTCTAAACAATTGTTGGCCTCCCAACCTTCTATGGCCTTCTTACCAATGAAACAGAGGTCCCTGCCAAAAATGAACCCAAACCGATGCAGAATGAAGGTTCGAGGGCCAAAACGCGCAGCCCGAGGCCCCGAAAGTGGGCTGTTAGGCACCGGAAGTGGTGTCCGACCACGAAGTCGGTGTCTCGGACCACAGTGTCCCTCAAAAGGGAGTAAATAAGATGCATGCCAAAAATTGGAGCAAATGGAGGTGGTTAAGCGGTCCCGAACCGAGGCACACGGCCAACGGCTCCGAAAGACCGGAAACCGGACTCCAAACGGGCAAAATGGCCTATGACCACGAAACGTAACCTACGGCCACTGAGAGATGATCTACGAGACCTCTCCCTCCCTTCGGGAAGAGAAATAGAGAAAACCGAGCCTGGTTCGCAAACCGAGGCAAAGCGTGAAAGAGTCCGAAAGTCCGAAGGCTAGGCTCGCAGCCGAGACTCTGAAACCTCTGGACGAGCACGATATGCAATATCACCAAACGCTCAATCGGTGACGTCTGAGTCTTAAGGTCGGTCAAAAATGAGGTGTCTACAGTGGGCTAATAGTTGAGCTATAATATATAAAAAAAAATAATGATAATAATTTATATGTAAGAGAAATTAAATTATTTGAGTAAAAAAATATATTTTTCAATTAAATTTTAAATTGTTTTCTTCATGTTTTTGTCGAAAAAAAAAAAAAAAAAAATTCATATTGTATAAAGGATATTATAAAAATTAAGCTATGATAAGTACACAGAGTATGGTGCATAAAATATATAATATTCTCACATGAGAATGAGATCCAAACATATGAAATCCATGTGAGGTCAACCCTCATTTGAGAAAATTGTGCATTCTATACCGTACCATTTTGCACTTAGCATTTCTACTTAAAAAAATGACGTAAAAGTACGCATAACAAATTGCTCTACATTGAATACACGTTGATGATGATCCAGTGCGCGAATGTGCACAACTCAATTACATTTAAATGTGTGCCACATAACAATAAAAGACACCGAACAATTTTATAACAAAGTAGATTGCTATATAATATTTGTTTTTTTTCATCTTTTTATATTACTAAATTTTATGATATGCTATTATTTGTTTTCATTAATTGTTAATGAACCAATCATTAGTAATTACGTAAGAAATAATATAAAATGATGATTTAAAAAAATTAGTGATATACAAAATTTCTCATTGTTGATGTAAGTTTTATACATGTTTTGTTTTCTTCATCAATAAAATTATTTTTGCTGATAAAAAAAAAACATAATTTCTCATTATAAAACTGTAATTCATTATAAAAACAGTAACTATGATTTTTATGCAAGTATGAGGGTTAGAAAATAAAAAATGAAAATATTGGTAAAAAGATGGTTTATGCAAAAAAAAAAAAAAAAAAAACTTCAGAAGGTTCATTCAATACAGTGGGTTGGTTTGAAAACTTGATTATTTTAGTTGTTTTTTAATTATTTTAATTTGATTAAAAAAGTTATGTTTATGATAATATTTAATTTTATTTTTGTTTAATTGATTTGATAATTGTGAGAAGAAAAATAAAATGATTATGATATAAATATGACATTTTATCTCATTAATTATTTAAATTTATTTTGTCTTTATTATCCATTTTAACCCAAAAAAAACCAACCAACCCAAGTTTCCAAACACCCTACATTTAACTATAGAAATAAAAATTCAGATATAGTAATAAACATTTTTGAAATATCAGTGGATTCAATCAAGTGAACCCTCTCACCTTCACGTAGAGTCGCCTATATGATTGAGAAACCGTCCCCTGATTGAAGTTATACATTTCTTTTGTTCCTTCATTTTGTTGCTCTCTCTCTCTTTCTCTCTTGATACGCACTTGGTTATCGACTCCTTTATTACCTTGAAATCAAGAAGCGTCTAATCTTCTACAGTGTGGTACAACCTTCTTCTTTGAGCTTTCTCGGTGGGCTTTCTCTCTAACACATTAGCGATCGAAGGTACTTTATTCGATTGAATTTTAATTTCACTTTTCATATTCTGTTTGGTTCATGAGAAAGCGGGGGAAAAGAGATAACAGAGAGAGAAAAAGATGAGATTACAGGGGAAAAAAAGAAAAGTAAGTTGCACGAGGCAAATGGTTAAAACCTCTAGGCCCCAAGTTCTCACTAAAAGGGAAATAGTTTTAGATTTGTGAAGGTCCTTTCGTTTCCTTGTGTTGTGTCCCCAAATGACAATCAACTTCCTTTTCTTGCCCTTTCTCAGCAACCAAACAGACTCTCTCTCTCTCTCTCTCTCTGTGTGTGTGCCTGTCTGTCTGTGTTTCTTGAATCAAAACTTATTCTATGCATTGGACTTGGCCACGTGAACTTGTTGAGCATTCTTCTTCTGCAAGTTGTGTTTCAATGATGAGTTCTTAAATTTCTTTGTTTTCTCTCGCATTTTATCTGTCTTCGGTTCTAAGAAAAACCTGCGCATACAGGTGTATGGTGTATAATATATATATATCTATACTATTATAAAGTGAACACCTCTGTTCTGAAGCTTTACTCTCCTCATGTCATGTGACAGTATTTTTTATTTTTAAAAAAAAAGTTAAACAAAGAGATGGGTAAGGCTTGAACCCATGACCATTGATTTAAGGAGTTTTCTTAAGTGTGCAAGTGCACACCATGTGCCATTTACACAAAAAGTGTAAGTGTAAGGTATAAGTATAAGTATAAGGTGTAAGTGTAAGGTGTAAGGTGTAAGTGGGTTGCATATGGTGTGCAACCTCCAAAAAAGGTGTAAGTGTAAGGTTTAATTTTTTACAAAAGGTGTAAGTGTAAGATGTAAGTGTAAGGTATAAGGTGTAAGGTGTAAGTTGCACACCATAACCAAACCCTTGATTTAAATACGAGGACTCATACCACTTAAGCTAAGTACACATTATAATAAAAATTTCATTATTTTTTTTTTTTATTCCTACTTATTTAAATTCCACACAGACCCACTAGTATATATATATATACGTGCATATATACACAGCTATTGGGTGTCTATTTTTCCATATTTGGGGTGTCTATTTTTTCATATGAAGATGACACAAGTTTTTCAAAAGTGAGTCTAGGATTTTGAAAACCTCCATTGAAATTGTGACATTTCACTAGTACTCGGATCTAAGTTAAAACTGGAATCAAATCATATATCTTATTATTTTAAAAAAAACTCATAAAATTTTTTCACTGGTGTATCTGTTTTGAGAGAGAGAGGTTATTCAGTCTATGGGTTTAGGGTTTTGTTAGGTCGTCACTCATGAGATTGTCAGTATTCTCTTATAAACAAAAGATACTAGGCTAATCCCACTCGCATTCGGTGGTGTGTGTAATATACAATTCATTGTTTTTCCAAACGCGCGTCTCAGGTAGTGTTGCGTGCTTTCCAAACGCGCGCCTCCGGAGATAATGATTGTTACATACACCTTCTTTTTTTTTTTTCTTTTTTTCTTTTTATAATTGTTTTCAGTGTATAATATTGTTATTGATATTATATTTATTTTAAAAATTAAGATCTCAAAATTTGAGATTTTAAATATATTCATAAATAATTTGAGTGATTGAGATTAAATTAATAAAATGTGAAATTTAAGTATGAAATGAATCTAAGTTATTGATGTAAAATTTAGAATAATTTTTAAATTTTTATATTTGAAATTGTAGCATTACTAATATTTATTTCAAGTTAATTATTAAGCAATTAATAAAATAAAACAATATTTAATCCAATCGAATGGTATAAAAAAGATGGAAAAAACGAAGGCTAGGATATTTAATTGATGGAAAATTCTACCATTCACATTTTTAGGTTATATTTAATTCATAAATTTGGAAAGAAATTTGAAAAGAAAAAAATAAGTGCAATGTGAATAAAATATATTTCTATTTTACCTAATTTCATGTATATATATATATATATATATATATTTTTCAAATCTCTCTTCAAATTTATAAATTAAACACGACCTTCGTTACAATATTTGTGTCAATAGTTATGACCTATTATGTTATTAATTATGACATATTATGATATTGATTATGGCATTATTTTGATTATAATTTAAGAGTTATTTGGTTATATCTCATGTTATGTTTTGTTATAATTTTTTTTTCAAAAAAATATTTTAATTATGTCTCCCATAAAATTGAGTTACTTGCATATGGTATAAAACAATGTGTAACATAAAATTACCTGAATTATGCTTCCAGTTGTGATATTATTGTCTTGATTATAATTTATTGTGAACATCTCCAATGCACTAGGCATATAATACTTGTTAGTTAAAATACCTAGTGTGATTCATTTTTTTCAATTCCAATGCACTAGGCATATAATTAGGCATTTTGGCTCAACTCATATTCACTAGTTACATGTAGCTAGCCTTCAACACTAGGCAAAATGTATTCAATCATTAGGATCATTTCCCTCCATCTTTGTTATTGATGTGACATTCTATAAAATTAATAGTATTTGGATAAATAGCTAAAATAAAGAGTATGGTTAGAGTAAAAACATAAAACAGTTGAGAGACAAAATAAAATATATACTTTATAGTAATATTTAGATAGGTAAAATGCCTACTACCGTTGGAGATGCTCTTAGTTATGATATTTTTTATTTCTTATTATAATTTATTGTGTTGTTGTTATAAATTGATTATGACAATTGTAATTATTATTTTGAAAAATATATTTATTTATATTTTATGTGATGTTTAATTATAAGCTATTATTATTTTTAATTATGATTAACAAAATTGATAAACCACACAAATGTAATAATTTACATATGAATTTGGGGTGTGTATAGTAGACAAAAATATTTTTTTTTTAAAAAAAAAGAAAAAAAAACACCCTATTATGTTTTTCCTGTCTTTCTCTTCCCTCCCAGTACACCGGCCTATTCATCCTCCTGTTCTGCATCCCTTGCACACCCTCTTCTGCACCTACACCAACACCACCGATCACCCTCCATATTGAGCAACCAAAAACATCCACTACACACCACCAGCTGACAAAATCTCAGATAAAAAACAATCAAATAACTTTCATTAAACCCAATTCAATGATAGATATAATATATCTATCTAAACAAAATGATACATATAATATATGTATGTATGTCATACAGAGAGAAAGAGAGAGCAAAATGATGAATTTGCAATTATATACCCACAGAACAGAGTTGAAAATGATGCCCAGGTGATGTTTCTGCAAATCATATTGGCAAGAGTAATTTCAAGTCCTGAGAGTAATGGGAAATTTCAGACATTCCCTACCCCACCGTTTTCGGCTTCTCGTCATTGTCCCTCACCCCAGTCTCAGCCCCACCAACACCGCCATCGTCACTTCTTCCCTACCCAAAACCACCACAGAACACCTCTCTCTCTCTCTCTCTCTCTCTCTCTCTCTCTCTCTCTCTCTCTCTCTTTCTCTCTCTCTCCCTCCCTCTCTATTTTTCTTCCCCGTTGCTGAGTCTTGAAGGAAAGAAAGGAAACAAGAAAACAAATATATATATATATATATATATATATATATTCAGGATATTAAAGTCATTTTAAAATTTTAATAATTTAATTTTAAATAAAAATAATAATTTTTTTTTGCACACAGACATATACATTTTTATTTTATATAAAAAGGCCACCTTCCACCTGAAAAATATTAGAGGCTATGAGGTACGGATATTTCAAAGAGCAAGATGTATCCGTATCGTATTCGTATTAGATATAAATATTTTTTGGATATTTACGGATACGTATCAGATACTTATTAAAAGTATTGGATACTTCTTAATTAATTTTTCATTAATTTTGAAGTACCAGATACTTAGTTTTGAAGTATCGGATGCTCAAAGTCACATATTATCGAATACTTTAAAAGTATTAAATACTCCAAGTCACATGTTACTCCTTTTACGAAATTAGAATTGTATTATTTCTTGCATAACATCATAATATAATATAATTACGAGGATAAATAGAATATTTTTACAATACTTTACTTAGTTTTTTTTTTTTATAAAAATAACGTAGTAAGCTAATAGAATTTATCAAATTGATGCATGTCCCCTATAACTACATAGAAGTAAGGATTAATAAGGTAATATAACAATAGTAAAATTAAATATCAATAAATAAATAAGCAAATATAAACTTGCATTGAATATTTTTGACTAGTGTAAAAGAAAAAAACATAGGGTCAAGTTGTGAATTACTTTGATATTATAATATCAACATATTAGACTTGATATTGAAATGAAATGTTTGCAAGACCTATTGAAAATTTAAAAACTAAACTAGCTACTGCTTTAAATTAATACATAATTCTTAAATATTAGTATTTTGCATCATAAAGTTATTGTAGTTTCTCAACATTCTTGAGTTTATGTGTAATTCACTGCTAATAATTATTTATTTTTTATTTTTTACAAACGTATCCTAGTCCTAGCCATATCCGTATCCTATTTTTTAAAATTTTGCTATATTACCATATCCGTATCGTATCATATCTATATCTCATATCCGTATCCGTACTTTCTAGATTAGAGGTCTAGATATTTTACTAAACATTAATATGGGTATGGCATGGGTGTGATGTGAGTGTGTGATCAATTTTTTTATAAAATTTAATAAAGACAATTGTTTGTTAGTCAATAGGTGTTTTTTTTTCTTTTTGCTTTTTTTAAATCAACAAATTTTATTTGAGATTTTAAAATTCTCACCATCCTAGTTGTTTTTTTTTTAAATTTTATATGGTACCATTCTTGTTAAATGTTTACTTTTTATATAATAGAAATGATTCTCTTCTTTAATATTACATAAATAATGCAATAGGCATAAATTGATATATCAATTACTGTACTAAGTGATTATGTGATATAATTTTAAAAATTTTTAATATTTGTAATTTGTATAATAAGCGATGCCAATAATAATATCATAATATATGTTTGTACACTAGTCAATATATTAATTAATATATGTATCGATAATAAGTAGTGCCACATTTATATAAAACTCTACTAACAATCTTACTAAAAGTATTTATATCAAATATCATTGAAAGTTTAAATATTACCATTATTGTTTTCAGTGGCATTACATGTACCAACTAGTGTTACGATATTATTACTAATTTCACTTATTATATAAATTACAAATTTTTAAAATTTTTAAAATTGTGTCACATCATCTATTAATATATTAGTTAGTATATTAATTAATATATATATTATTATTCTATTATTTTACAACTAATCGCATTTGACTCTTTATATTTTTAATAAGATCGTTAATATGTGTTGGATTATTTCTATATTATATATTTTCCTGACGTTTTAATGTATACAGCAGATGGAATTGCCCAAAAAATTTCCCAAATATTGGGATTGGCGTATTCGTGACGGTGGAAAGTTGAATCCAGTCAAGAATCAGCGTAGATGTGGTAAGTGATGCAACAATTCCTCTTAGTCTTTTTCAGGAAAATTATTATATGACACTTTTTAAAGTGAGATTGCTTCTACCAAAATGAATTTATCAGGACACTCATGCACACAATATAATTAAGTTTAAGTATTTCTTATTTAAAAAGAAAGGAATTATAGATCAGTGGGAGTAGAAAAAATATTTGTAAAAATATGAAAAAAATAATTTTTCTACACCTCATTGTAGGAGCCGAATAATGGCAAAATCAGAAGGTGCGTACCTTAGAAGACTGATATTAATCGACTGTATCTTACGAGAATGGGAAGCCGAATACAATATATGTGCCGAATAAGTGTAGATCCTTAGAGCTGAATAAGAGAAAGGACAATGATTAAAAAGTAGGCCCTGGCCCCAAGGATCAAAAGTAACAGGTATAAATATAGGAACAATGGATTGAGAAAGGTATGTAAGAATGACTTTACTTAACTTAGTAAACAAGCTATCCTGAGCCTCTGAACTGACTTGTTCGTCGGATTGCTAATTTCGGCACCCCCGACCGGAGTATTTGTATCTTTTCAGGTGACTAGCTGAGGATCACTAGCGTCTCCCAGGATCTGAAGAGTATTTCCAAACCTATTTCTCCACAACTGGCGCCGTCTGTGGGAATACTCAAATATATCCATGGCAGGCGTGACTGAAGATCCTCCGATAGCCACTGACGAGACCGTACAGGGAGATGACCTCACTCCAGCAAATATGCTCGGAAAGGAAACCATCGCTGCAAGACGCGCCTTGAACTTCGACTCACCAACGACTTTAGCGCAAGAGACAATGCGAGCGATCATGGAACAAGCAAAGCAGAATGAACAAAGGTTGGAGAACATGATCGCTGAAAATGAACGTCTCCATCAAGATTTGGCCTTGGAAGTAGCAAAATCTAGAGAAGCCGTGCGCCAAGATCCCGAACGACCTTCGAGGGCAGGTGGACAACGACCTCGAGCCCGACCAAAGGAGACCGATAGCGACTCCAACTCATCACCCACGGAGCTCAACAAGAAGGGACGATCCAAAACTTCTAGCTCCTTTGAAAAGAGTCTACATACAAGGAACAAGCGCATAAGAAGCAGTTCAGACGAAGAAGACCAGCACGATCCTTTTGTCCGACGGATCGCAAAGGCGGCCCTGCCCAAGAATTTCAAAGCTCCATTATTCACTCTTTACGACGGAAAATCAGACCCCACTGATCATATCCATCACTACAAGCAGGCCATGACATTGCATGCAGACAACGAAGCCCTCATGTGCCGAATATTCCCCAACAGCCTGGGGCCATTAGCTGTCAGGTGGTATTACAAGCTGGAGCCAGCTTCGATCAAAAGCTTCCATCAATTACAGAAATCCTTCAGGGCCACATTCATCACCAACGAGGTACAGCCGAAATAGGCCGACTCTCTCTGGGCTATGCAGATCTAGTCAGGAGAAACGCTCAGAGCGTATTCGGCGCGCTATTGGGGAGTACTTCAACCTCGTCGACGATGCTTGCAACGACTCCATGGCCATCACCGCCTTCAAAATGGGACTACATCCCGACAGTGCTCTTCACAGTTCCTTGACCAGAAGACCCCCCAAAACAGTCTGGGCGTTGATGAAGAAAGTGGAAGAGTATTGCAAAGTGGAAGATGATGCATTGAGAATAAAAGCCGGACAAATGTCCAACAAAACGACCCCCCTTGAAATTGCTCAACCAATAAGTTCCGTGCCACCTCCGAGCCCTGAGCCACGGCAACGCGCTAAACGAGACAAAATGTGAGATTCTCGCCGATCAAGCGATCAATGCTCCCACCTGACGAATGAACAACTGCAAGTCGACAGTAGGCTGTAGACGCGCCCGCGTGAGGCCTTCGTGCTACAGTTCGGACTCAATTTGTGTCACGGTTCTTAATCTGAACCAAAGAGTCTAAATCCGGCAAATCGTTTTGAGAAAACAGATTTTTAGAAAAGAAGTGCCAAACATGGACTGTTTTGCCAGATACAGAGTCGCCACCTAAATATTTTTTTAAGGGGGAATTTAGGAAACCCTGACTCGGTGCCAAAGGCCACGTGTCCGTCATCACCAAAGTTGCCTCGGCTCGGGAGCTAAGGTACGATTGGGGAAGGTCAGCTATGAGCACCCCCTCTCGCCCGATCTGAAGATCGGCCTCTACTAACCATGATATCCGTTTTTGAAAACGTTATGTGTTCTTATTCCATTTATTAGCCTAGAATTACTATGTTATGTGCGCAGCAAACAAGTATAGACCAAATCGCCTAAATTGGAACAAACATTGCATGTTCGTTTTGAAGATGGTTTGCTACTCGCAAGTAGGCTAAAATGCAGGTTTTGCCACCCTCGAGTGGGCTTTTAGAAAAGATGGTTTTGCCACTATCTAGTGGGCTTAAAAAATTTACAATTTTAATGCATTATTCCAATTTAGGTAATACAACCTCCATCCACAGGCATTTGAGCAGTTATATCGCATAAGCAGCTAGCCTCATGGTAATCATGCTGTTATGGAAACACTCACACGCATGCGGTATGCTAAAGCATAAATGCTTACTGAGTACTCCGAGCCAAAACAAAAACTAGTTAGTAATCATATGCATGATCCTAGTTCATGTTAAGATGGGTAATGCAACAGATGCAAAAATGCAACTAAGATAGGCTCGGCTAATCTACAATGACGTGTGAAATGCTACAACTAACACGTATTCAATTTGGAATTGAAATACAAATGCAGTTAGAATAATGCGCCGAGCCCGGTGCATGCAAGACAAATGTATGAATGCACGTATGCATAGCATGGGGTATGCTAAATTAAATATGCCCTAACAATAACCATTAAAAATAGGTAAGTAAAAGGGAGAAAGAAGTGGGGGTTGGAAGACATGCACACACGCACCCACACTTATTACAAATTTGCCTTCGCTCGGAGGGACTGAAAGAATATTACAGTCCGAATAAATAATACTAAATTAATTGTTACAAAACTTCTAATTTAATTAATAAATTAAATACAAATGGAAGGTGGCCACAACCCCCGCCTCGAGATGCGCGAATGATGCGTGCTCGATTTGGACTGCCGGGAAATTCGCTGCCATAGCATTGCTGCCTCTGTTTACACTGCCTAGCTCCCCTGAAAACTACACAAGTCTCAAGATAGGTTCTTTTCACACTATGGAACACCACCGGTTGGGAGGGATGACCACCGGCCGTAGTAAATGCTCATCGGCCTTTGATAAAGCTATCGGCCACCAAAGGATGGCCGGTCGGCACTGTATGTGGCCGGTCGGCCAGAAATTCCTGCAGAACCTACAGTTGACAGCAGCAGAGGGCAAGGCAGTGTATGGCATGGAATTTTGAGCAAATGTGAACATGGCCACACTCCTTGTCATGCAACGGGCTCAAGGGAGTATGACCCTCGACCCTCGGGCCATCAATTGTGCATTTTGATGCATGATGGCCTAAGAGGCCAAGTTTGCAATTTGATGTAAATGCATGCAACCAAAAGAGATGAATGCCAACACCCTATCATGTTGAGGTCAAGGAGGGTCGGCGACCGAGGGTTGAGACGTGTTTCGTCACTTCGAGTACGAACACACCTTACCCCTCATGCTTGGTTTGACACTCCAAACCAAGCAATGCAATGCATGTATACAAACATGGCTCAAGTTATGCAACATAAGGCTAAGATGCAAAACATGTCAAATGCCATGCAATCTATCATGCAAGCATGCAATGTCCAACCATGCAATGCAACTAGCTAAACAACATGCAAACATGCAAATGTAATGCAATGTAAGCATGCAACCAATACAATGTAACATGCCAAACATGCAAAGTATGCGAAGATGGACTTATACTGAAATGAGAAGGCCTCAGCCCACCCCAAGACAGTGGCCTAAGTGCACTAAAATGATGATGCCAATCATGCAAAATAAGCATGCAAACTAATGAGCCTAAGACTAAGGCATGAAGGCCAATTCTCAAGCATACCAAAAGAAGGCAAACATGGACATTAGACCAACAAAATCAGTGCCATGGCATGCTAGAATGAGCCCCAAAACCCGCACACATGGCATCCCAAAGACTTAAACACAAGGCATGCACAATGCTCCATTCCAAGGCATCAAAGGAGACTTCTTCAAGGCACGGAAGGAATGATAGATGCGAACATTTAAGCACAAAACATGGACTGATATGGTATGGTAAGTGATTCCAAATCACTGAAATAGCCTAACTAAGGCATGTTTATGACCCACACCTTTAAGGCTCACAAGCCAAAATGCATAGCAACTATATCAAACATGTCAAGCATGACCAAAATAGTAACCAACGGACCTTAAGCATGGAAAAATAATGCCAAGAACTTTACAAAGCAAGATCAAAACATGAGAGCATGGCGGTCTAATGGCATGATGCACTTCTAGGCCAAATAAGGGAATAAAAAGCAAATGTATTAAGCATGAAAGAGAGCACTAATCCGACCAAATATAAGGGCATATTAGGACCCAACAACGTACAAAACCCCCTGAAATGGGACCAAAAACACCTAATCATGCATGCTACCCTTATAGGCCAGGAATATGCAAAAATGAGAGACTAAGGGAGAGGGGTGTCCCTCCCTTTTACAAGACCTCAAAACCTCTTCTTCACCACTGAAAATCCACTGGATTTTAGCAGTGGATTTTCAGTGGTGAGAAGGCCAAGACTCAAGAGTAACCAAAGCTTAAGAAAGAAAGCACCAAAAGGGCCAAACAAGGCCTACGAGGGGGAGGTCGACCCCAAATCACAAAAGGACCTTAATGAAAGATCTCAAGCATGAAAATACAAGACTTTTTTATGTTATACACAAAGCTTAAATCAGCATGCAAGGCAGGCCAAAAACTAATGCAAGATTGGGGAAAATAAAGCAAAAGTCTTACCCTTGAAGAACACTTCAAGAACAACTGGTCCAGCCACTCTCTTCTGAGCAAAATCAGTCCAAAACTTCAAAAACAAACCCTCAAAGCCTCTCAAGGTCGAAGCAAGGTGTAATGGTGTGTGTTTTAGTGCAAAACTAAGGTCAAAACACACTTTCTAGGCCTCCAAACACACACTAAGGATGAGAGAGGGGGAAATATATATATAGAGAGAGAGTATATGACAGATGTATATATGTATAATCTCTGGTTTTTTGTTCAAAATCTCTAACCCTCTACAATGGAAGAAGAGAGGTGCTTATATAGGCAAAAGAAATGGTTCTAAGCTTCTCAAAGAAGCTAAGTAAAAGGGGGCAAAGGGGGCAAAGGGGGCAAAGAGGTCAAGGCTTCTTCAGGAAGCTAAAATAGCTGGCCAAGCTTCTTGAGGAAGCTTTGACAAAGGGTCAAGCTTCCTCAAGAAGCTTTGACCAAAAGGGGGCAAAAGGGGCAAAACAGCCACATGTTAGCCCCGGGGTAGGTTTGGTGTATTCCAGCTGGCACAGCTGGCATGCACCATGCCTGAAGAAGACAAAAAGGCGTTACCGACCAAAAAAGGAGGTTGCCGGCCAAACAGATAGCCGGCCGGCCATATGGAGTGCCGACCGGCCATTGGTATTAAGAAACCATGGCCGGTGTCAGCAATTAATGGCCGGTGATGCAAAGGGAAGGCCGATGGGGTGTGGGGATGGCCAACAAGCCATTCCCTACCCCTCAAAGCAAAACACAAGTATTTGGTGCAAAACCAAATGCAAGACGAACAAGTTGAGAGATCCTGAGGCAAGGCGCGCAACCAAGGCCTCCGGGAACTCAAAACGAACACGAACATGGATGATCACCGAGTGTCCCCTCCGGTGACGTCCAAGTCTTGAGGACGGTCAAAAATGGGGTGTCTACACAGGCGCTCGAGGCGTGCCGACAAGAAGTACACAGAGTTGTCAGAACCAATCACTGCAATAATGACTAAAGTCCAATACCTTCTATTCTTCAAATGGCCGTCAAAGATGGTGGGGTCACCCGACACGCGAAGAAAGGATAGGCAGTGCGAGTATCACAAAGATCACGACCACGAAACAGAGAGCTGTTACGCATTAAAGGATCACCTGGAAGAACTGGTGCAAGACGGCCGACTGCAATAGTACGTGAGAAAGGGAAAGCCAATCCAGGCATTAGCCTTGAGGTAGGACTCACCTCCACTTGGCGTGATCCATATAATCTACAGTTTTCCTGTGTCCCCAACCGTGCACACAATTCAATCGCATCCAATCCCCCAAAAGCAACGTATTCGGACCGAATGGCCCAGAGAAGCTCCGACAATTACTTTCAATGACGCCGATCTTAGCGGCACAACCGCCTCCCACATCGATCCGTTGGTTATCAAATTACGCGTAAAACAGTTCACCATTGAACGTATTCTCATAGACCCAGGGAGTACTTTAGAGGTTATGTATTACAAAACTTTCATCAAACTCGGCTTCAACGAGTCAGATCTGTCTCCGGCGCCTCACCCATTGTTCGGCTTTAATACGAATCATGAGTACACGTTAGGGAAGATCATACTACCTGTTCGAGCGGGCTCCAGAACGGTCGAAGTAGAATTCCTGGTCGTAAACCTCCTTTCGCCGTATAATGTTATCATGGGGCGAACCTGGTTACATATTATGATGGACGTTCCTAACACTTATCATCAGCTTGTGCGCTTCCCGACAGCCCATGGCATTGAAGAAATCCGTGGCTCCCTGCAATCGGCACAAGCAGAGATTTTATGAAAGCCCTATCACTGAACCGACCTGTGGGCTTTGATACTTGTATATATATCACTTCTGCAATGCAAACCATTTTTCTTCGTTGCTCAATTCATTTATCAGAGCCCCCATTGGTGTATGACATCTTAGGGCCGATTAAAGTCTCCGGATTCGAAGCCCCCTTTGGTGCATGATACCTTAGGGCCGATTAAGCCTCCGAATTCGGAGCGCCCTTCGTGGATATCACGATTGGCCAAACTAAGTCTCCAGACTCGGAGCCCCCTTTGGTGCATGACACCTTAGGATCGACTAAGACTCTGGATTCAGAGCGCCCTTCGTGGATATCACGATTGGCCAAACTAAGTCTCCAGATTAGGAGCCCCCTTTGGTGTATGACACCTTAGGGCCGATTAAAATCTCTGGATTTGGAGCCTCCTTGGTGCATGACACCTTAGGACCGATTAAGCCTCCGGATTCGGAGTGCCCTTCGTGAATATCACGATTGGCCAAACTAACTCTCCGGATTCGGAGCCCCCTTTGGTGCATGACACTTTAGGGCCGACTAAGACTCCGGATTCGGAGCGCCCTTCGTGGATATCATGATTGGCCAAACTAAGTCTCCGGATTCGGAGCCCCCTTTGGTGCATGACACCTTAGGGTCGATTAAGCCTCCGGATTCGGAGCGCCCTTCGTGGATTTCACGATTGGCCAAACTAAGTCTCCGAATTCGGAGCCCCCTTTGGTGCATGACACCTTAGAGCTGACTAAGACTCTGGATTCGGAGCGCCCTTCGTGGATATCACGATTGGCCAAACTAAGTCTTCGGATTTGGAGCCCCCTTTGGTGTATGACACCTTAGGGCCAATTAAAGTCTCCAGATTCGGAGCCCCCTTTGGTGCATGACACCTTAGGGCCGATTAAGCCTCCGAATTCGGAGCGCTTTTCGTGGATATCACGATTGGCCAAACTAAGTCTCCGGATTCGGAGCCCCCTTTGGTGCATGACACCTTAGGGCCGACTAAGACTCTGGATTCGGAGCGCCCTTCGTGGATATCACGATTGGCCAAACTAAGTCTCCGGATTCGGAGCCCCCTTTGGTGCATGACACCTTAGGGCCGATTAAGCCTCCGGATTCGGAGCGCCTTTCGTGGATATCACGATTGGCCAAACTAAGTCTCCAGATTCGGAGCCCCCCTTTTGGTGCATTACACCTTAGGGTCGATTAAAGTCTCCGCATCGAAACGCCGGTCACGGAGCCCTATCGGCGCAAGATGTCTTTGGTCCGATTAAGACTCCGAATTCGCAGCGCCTCTAACGCGTAACACCCTAGGGTAGATCATACCTCCGAATTTGGAGCACCCTTCGGAACGAACAAAACGAAACAAAACATGCCAACATTCGAAATAAGGTGCTTAGCTAAGCATATAAAAAATCCAGAGTAAGACACAAATGTTTGAAATAAAACTTTTTATTTGATCAAACAGTTGTTACATAGACGCAATCCGCGTTCGAATATTACAATATCTATCTTTAACTTCTAAGGCGAAAATGGGATTTAATCACGTTGATACAGCGGAGGCCCCGAATCAATGTACGTCGTTTGGAAAGCCTCCGCAACTCAAAATGCCTTGATCCAACCGTGCCCGAATTAGCGTATCTCTGGACCTCCCTCTGACACCATTGACAATGTCAAGGCCAAGATCCAAGACAAGGAAGGTTAAGGGCAACGGTCATTGTGTCTCCTTTCAGGGCGATCTGCTTCAACGACTTGGAGGCTGACGCGCCTCCCGTTTCTTTTTTAACGACCTACCTCCCACACCGGAGAATTCTCCGCTGCGATGCATTGCGGCATCAAGCTAGGCCAAAGTTCGAGTTTGGCTGATTAAAGAGAAACTCTGTTTTACATCCACAATATTATATAACCCCACGCAACAAATGGCGTTATATTAATAAGGTCACTGGCATGAAGAGTCCATTCCATTTATTTTTAAATGCTGGCCGTGACCCCGAGGCAATTTCATTAACGCCAAAACCCCAAGAGACGAACGTCGGTTGACATTCACCACGGCCTACTCGAATGGCTTTTTGGAACACATGCACTAACTAGGATAGGGGTAGCGCTATCAATCCAACCGGCCAAGCATTTAGACCCCGCGCCGACTGGAATTTACCACAGCCACTCCACGAACTAGCTTTTGGCCTCTTGAAATTACACTGGCCACATTCAAGAATAAACGGCCATCACGATTGGGCCGACTCCGCCTATAAGCCGGCGTATCACTATACGATCAATGTTTGTACATTCATTCAAACATCCATGTAATAAAACGAAACACGTATATACTGAATACGAACTACAACGAAATATTTATAATAGAACGTTTCTATTCAATCCGACAATAAATTACATAGTTTTTATTACGATTCAACCTTACAATGCGTATTCTTATACGGCGTCACCCTCATCCTCACTTTTCTCGACTTCAAAAGCGGAAAACGGAAAATGTTTACTGTGGTAGAGTGGCGATGCTGAATCAATGCCCGACGCTCAAAGAGCTTCCGCGACTTGAGATGCCTTGATCCAACCGTGCCTAAATCCACGATTCTCACATCGGCAAACCTCTTCTGCAAGTTTCTCCTTGGTCTTTTCGATTCCAACTTTTTGGCCTTCATGAAAACCTTTTTCATAGGCCCTCCCCTTCGCAAACTCCATTGCAAACATACTCGCCGTCTCATGATCGGCGAGCGCGGTATTGATGAGCCGACTGGTAACCCTTTCCTCTACAATTGGGTTTCCCTGCTTGGCGTGTTGTGCCTGAGCCACCCTGGTCTTCCTTAACTCGCGCTCAGCCGCTTCTGCGCGAGCCTCCAAACTTCGAATACGTTCCTCCTTTTTCTCCAATTCTCAACGGGCAGCGCGCAGCCGCATGCCAATTTCATAGGCAGTGTAAAGCCCCTTCACCGTCCCGTGAATGCCTTCGCGAAATACGTCATAGTCTTGGTGACCTACCATTGATTGCTGCACCTTAGGAGGAAAAATTTGTCGAGCAAACTTGACCGTTACATTTGGGTCTCGAACGATCGAGTTTACCTCTGTCATGGGTCTATTCCCCACAAATACCGCAAAGCTTAATGGGTACTAATTCGCGTCAGATCCCCTCTCGACTCAGAGTTGCGGAGATCTACCCTGCGACTGCTTGTCCCGCCTGGGTGACCTGCTTCAACATCGAGGAGACTGACGCCTCTCTCGATCCCTAGAACTCCTACTTTCTGTGCGCAAAGGTTCACCACCTCGATTCATGTCTCCGCCCAGCTCGGCTAGCGTCCTCACTTCCCCTCTGCTGTTAAAGAAGAGTTTGTTCGACATTAACACGATAAATCTTCCTCCAAGAGCTGGAGTCAGCTGTTTACTAAGCTCATAAAGGTTGTACCTTTGTTCATTTATCCTTTACAGAGGTAACACCCTCGAGGCAATCTCATTAATTGAAAAAACCTCAATCATCCGACGCCCGAATGATCATGCACCCCTTGGGGCAAGGGCAGATTCATCAATCTATTCGGCTCAAGTACCCTAGCCGACTCATGAATCGACTTCAAAATTCTCAAGGTCATCTCATCTGGCTCCCGAATGATCATGCACCGCCTGGGGCAAGGGCAGATTCATCAATCTATTCGGCTCAAGGGCCCCTAGACGGCTCATGAATCGACTCTTCAAAATTCTTAAGGATATTTCATCCGACTCCCGAATGATCATGCACCCCCGGGGGCAAGGGTAGATTCATCAATCTATTCGGCTCAAGTACCCCAGCCGACTCATGAATCGACTTCAAAATTCTCAAGGTCGTCTCATCTAGCTCCCGAATGATCACGCACCACTTGGGGCAAGGGCAGATTCATCAATTTATTTAGCTCAAGTGCCCCAGACGGCTCATGAATCGACTCTTCAAAATTCTTAAGGTCGTTTCATCCGGCTCCCGAATGATCATGCACCCCCTAGGGCAAGGGCTGATTCATCAATCTATTCGGCTCAAGTACCCCAATTGGCTCATGAATCGACTTCAAAATTCTCAAGGTCGTCTCATCCGGCTCCCGAATGACCATGCACCGCTTGGGGCAAGGGCAGATTCATCAATCTATTCGGCTCAAGTGCCCCAGACGGCTCATGAATCGACTTCAAAATTCTAAAAGTCGTTTCATCCGGCTCCTGATTGATCATGCACCCCCTGGGGCAAGGGCAGATTCATCAATCTATTCGGCTTAAATGCCCTAGACGGATCATGAATTGACTCTTCAAAATTCTCAAGGTCGTCTTATCCAGCTTCCAAATGATCATGCACCGCCTGGGGCAAGGGCAGATTCATCAATCTATTCGGCTCAAGTGCCCCAGACGGCTCATGAATCGATTATTCAAAATACTTAAGATTCATCAAATTATTTGTAGACACCCCATTTTTGACCGACCTTAAGACTCAGACATCACCAATTGAGCGTTCGGTGATGTTGCATATTGTGCTCGTTCTGAGGTTGCGGAGTCTCGGCTGCGAGCCTTGCCTCCAAACTTCGAGGCTCTTTTGTGCTTTGCCTTGGTTTGCGAACCAGGTCCCGTTTTCTCTATTTTCTCTTCCCAAAGGGAGGGAGAGGTCTTGTAGACCATCTCTCAGTAGCCGTAGGCCATTTTTCCCGTTTGGAGCCCAGTTTCCGGTTTTTGGAGCCGTCGGTCGTATACCTCGATTCGAGACCACTTAACTACTTTCGTTTGCTCCGGTTTTTGGTACGCCCCTTATTTCCTCCCTGTAGAAGGACGCTGTGGCCCGGGAGACCACCTTCGTGGTCATACGCCACTTCTGGTGCCTAACAGCCTGTTTTTGAGGCCCCAGACTGTGCGTTTTGGCCCCCGAACCCTCGTTTTGCATCCGTCTTGGTCCATTTTTGGTAGGGACCCTATTTTCATTGCTAGGGAGGTGGTAGTATGGTAGGTAGGGGTGGGCGTGGGTCAGTTGCGGCCACGGAACCTCCAATCCGCCATCCGTCCGCCAGATTGGCGGATTGAAAAAAATTAATCCGCATCCGTCCGCTAATCCGGCGGATGTGGATTGAGCGGATTGGCGGTTTGGCGGATGGATGCGAATCGGTTTGGCGGTTTAAAATTTTATAAATTTTCAACATAATTCAACTTGTGCACTTCCTCAAAAAAAAAAAAAAAAGAAAGTATTATAATCAATGACTTAAAAAAGTATTACAATCACTGTATACCTTATCCAAAGAAAGCAAGTTTAAAACTTTAGAATATCACTATCACTGCATGCCTTATCCACATGTTACAATCACAGCATGATTCATCCACATAAAGTATTACAATTTGTGATTCTTAAAATATAATAACAATTCATATCACCAAAACCATGAACAGAGCAGTAGTAAAGATTGTATGTCTCTGTATTGTTATATCTATATATATGTTTTTGAAAACAAAAAACCAACCAGTATATATCATATTTTCTATTTATTATTTTTAGAGCTAGATTAAAAACAAAAAATATAGATAAATAATACATTTATTTTTTTCAATTCAAAAAATATATTCAAGTTGAAAACTTTTTTTCAACAGAATATTTAAACTCTTTTTCAATTGAAAACACAAACATAATATTTATATAAATTGAAAATACAAAGTCCTATAAATTATTAGGGGTGCTCACGATTTGGCGGTTTGGCGGTTCGGTTGCGGCCAAAGAAATCTCAAATCCGCCATCCGTCCGCCAAATTGGCGGATTGAAGAAAATCAATCCGCAACCGTTCGCTCGTCATCACGCATCCGTCCAAAATGCGGCGGATCGGTTCGGTTCGGTCGGTTTTGGCGGATCGGTATATCCGCTGCTCACCCCTAATGGTAGGAGGCCACCTTTTCCCCTTGGAAACCAATTTTTTCTTTTTCTCTCTCCTAAAGCCGATTTTTCTCACTTTTGAGCCACAATTTCTGGCTTTTCATACCACCACTGTGTTGTGCTCATCTGGGAGGCCACCAATATGGGTAGGCCAACCAGTAATTCTTCTTGACCCTTTTGAACCTTTCTGAAAAGCTGGTTTTTCTCTCTCCTAGGTCACATTTTCTGGTTTTCCACCATACGACTGTGTTGTACTCATCCGGGAGGCCACCTTTCTGGTATGGCCAGCCAGCATTTCTCATTGACCCTTTTGACCCCTGGTCAGCCAACCAGGGGGATTGGCCAACCGGCCACCTTAGCTGGTCAGCCAGCTTTCTGCTTTTTGCTCTTCTCAAGTGCAACACAGTTGTGCCAACTGTGAAGCATTTGACCCACTGTTCGAGATTTGAGCCATTTGTTTCTCTCCTTAAGCAAGCTTTGGTCCCTTTTCTTAGCTTCTAAAGGAAGCTTGACCCTTTGGCCAAGCTTCTTGAGAAAGCTTGACCTTTTTTGGTTAAGCTTCTTTGAGAAGCTTTCAACCCCTCTTAAGGCTTCTCCAAGAAGCCTTGGCTCTTCTCCTCTATAAAACCAACCCTTCTCTTCCATTTGAAGGGTTGAACAAATTTGTTTAAGGCATATACACTCCACCCTCCATAACTCACTATTCCAAGCTCCAAACCCTAACTTTTTTGCACCATTTGCACTACACCTCATAGCCTACCACTTCCACCATCCATTCCAGAACTTTGGGACTGATTTGCAAGGGTTGAAGGTTCACCAACTTGGTCCAGAAGCTGCTGCTTTGCTGTGCTACAAGGGTAAGCCTCCATTTCCCCTTTTTTTTGCCTTGTTTTGCATGATAGCTTAGCCCTATTTGCAAGCATTTTTGGGTTTTTTCATAAACTGTAAAGTGTCATATTTTGAGCTCATCTTGAAGTTTGATTAAGGATACTTTTCCATTTGAGGCCTCCTACATCCTTGTATTCTTTATCCCTCTTTGTAGGCTTATTTTGCATCATATCTTAGTCCTACTTGTGAGAATTTTTGAGATTTGTCATAAACTTAAAAAAGTTTCCTTTTGAGCTTATAAACATGATTACTTGAGGTCACTTTTCTGTTTGGGGTCATCTACCCCCCTTTCATGCTTTATTTCCTCATGTTTTGAGCTATGCATGTGAGCATTTGCATTGGCCTTGGTTTGGCCTCTTAGCCACTGAAATTCAGTGGATTTTCAGTGGCTTGGATGTCTTTTTGAGAGCTAAAATCAGAGGGGGGTGACCCCCTCTCTCCTTGTCTTGTTTGTTGGCCCTTTTGGCCTTCCAAAGGGCCCCTCACTTGCAGGTTGTGAAGTCACTTTTTGGGCCCAATTTGGTGAGTTTCAAGGTCTGCCTTAGCTCTGTCCAGATCCCCTTTGGCCATATTTTATGTCTATAATGCATGTGTAGAACAATTTCATCCAAGGCCTTTCAAAGGGGCCTTTCATTGTATACTTCATTGACCCATTTCAGGGCCAATTTGGTGAGTTTTAGGGCTGTCATAACTAATTTCCAGAGTTGGTTTGGCCATGTTAAGTGTTCTTGTTGTATGTGTTGAGTAACCCCTTGCATGGCCCTCCAAAGGAGCTCATCATTTTTACATGCATTGGATGCATTTCAGTGGTTATTTGGGGTTTATTTGACATGTCATGTTCCTATTTTTGACTGGTTTGGTGACCTCTCTTATGCTTCATGTACATGCCATGAAAACCATGCTTACTAGCCTAGGTTGCGTGTTGTTTTGGCCCTTCATGTTGGCACCTTTTGGCCATGTCTTAAACTGATAATGTGCTTATTTTGGACTACCCTAGCTCTGTTTTTGGGCCTCGTGGTCAAATGATGTCTATTTTGCATACTTGTAATTCAATGCATTTGCCTAGCTTCGAGTTTTGAGTTTCATTGCATGCATATACTGAGGTGTGTTCATGTTTTGAGCCTATTATCCATCACATTTCAGAGCTTGTTTGAATTCCATGTTGCCATGTTTTCATCTCTTTAAATGCGTTTGAGAGTCGGGCTTGTATGCTTTGTTTTCGGGCCATTGAATGAGCTCCATTCCGTTGCATTCCGAGCCATCATTTTCGGCCATTTCCCCACTGTTCCAGACCTGCCTAGGGTCCATTTGGGGTTAGTTTTACCACTGGTGCATTGCTTTGGGCACCTCTAGTGTAACGCACTTCACTAGTTTCGGTACCCGAGCCCCCTAGCTCGCATTGTATGCCATATTTGCATGTTTCGGGACCATAGTTTATGTTGTTTTAGAGCTGTAATTTATGCTATTCCATGTCATGTTTCATCCATGCCATGCTTTGGTAGAGTGGCATTCCATGCCTTAGGTTCGGTCCTTGGTATTCGTGCATGTGTGCACGCATTTCGGTTGTCTCATTTTCATCTCATGGCCACTGATGTGAGTGTGGCTGAGGTCCACTCATGTTGGTATAAGTCCATCGTGCATTGTGTATGCCATTTCGGTCCATAGCATTGCGTATACTAGGTTGCATGTTAAAGCATTGTGTATGCAATGTTACATCGTGCATTGTGTATGCCATTTCGGTCCATAGCATTGCGTATGCTAGGTTGCATGTTAGAGCATTGTGCATGCCATGTTACATCGAGCATTGTGTATGCCATTTCATAGCATTGCATATGCTAGGTTGTATGTTAGTCGCATTGTGTATGCCATCTCATTTGCATTGTGTTTGGGATAGGAGTTAGTCCAAGCACGGGAAACGAGGAACGTTTCGTACTCTGAGTGACGGAACGTGTCTCAATTCCTGGTCGCCGACACTCTGGATTACCCATGATGGAGTTTAGGTCTTGTTGTGTTTTCATGTGCATTCATTTCACATCGAGTCGTGCAATTCGACTCCTCGGCCATCATGCATCGAGATGCGTTATTGGTGGCATGAGGACCGAGGACTACACTCCCTGAAGAGTAGTCATGCATACATATGTGGAAATACTTTTCCATGCCCCTTTCTTGCTCTCTATTGCAACAAATCAGAAATCAACAGCCTTCTGGAACTTCGCGCAGTATTTCGGGATAAAGTGTAAACAGCGGCGAATCGAGCATCGCAATGGATTTCCACACCAGGAAACTCAAGCATGCATCTTTCATCATTCAGAACAGAGCTGAGGCGGTCCATAGCTTGCATGCTAATTTATCCGCTTTCCTAGTTAAGTTGTTAATTAATTAGGACTTTGTATTTATTCGGACTGTATTATTTATTCGGACCCCTCGAGGGGGCCAATGTTGTAATAAGTGTGCGTGTGTGTGATATATGTCTTCCAACTCCACGTCTTTCTCCCTTTTATTTACCAGCTTATGATGGTTAGATTATGGCATATTTCAATTAGCATACTTATGCTCGCATGTTTGCATTCATTCATCTGTATTGCATGCACCGGGCTCGGCGCATCATACTAGCTTCATTTGTATTTCAATTCCAAATTAAATACGTTTTAGCTGTAGCATCATCATATGCCATGTTTAGAATAGCCGAGCCTATTGTAGTTGTATTTTTGCATGTGTTGCATTAGGCATTTCTGTATAGTTAGGATCATGCATGGATTTCTAACATAGTTTCTGTTTTGGCTTGGAGTACTCGGTAAGTGTTTATGCTTTAGCATCCTTGCATGTGTGTGAGTGACTGACTTGATAGCATGCTTACCATGAGGCTAATTGCTTATGTGATATAACTTCCTGAATGCCTGTGGGTGAAGGTTGGGTTATTTGGATTGGAACAATTCATTGAATGCGAGTTTTAAGCCCACTTGAGAGTAGTAAAACCATGTTTTCTAAGCCCACCCGAGGGTGAAAAATCCGCACTTTAGCCTACTTGCGAGTAGCAAACCGTTTTCAAAACAAACATAAGATGTTTCGTTCCAATTCAGGCGATCCAATCTATACTTGTATGCTGTACGCATCACATAGTAAAATCTAGGCTAATAATCGGAATAAGAACGCATAATGTTTTCAAAACTAGATATCATAGTTAGTAGAGGCCGATCTTTGATCGGGCGAGCGAGGGTGCTCACGAAGTGACCTTCCCTAATCGTACTCAAGTTCCCGAGCCGAGGCAATTTTGGTGATGACGGACACGTGGCAATGAGCTAGGGATTCCTAAATTCTCCCAAAATAAATATTTAGGTGGCGACTCTGTATCTGGCAAATTAGTCCATGTTTGGCATTTCTTTCAAAAAAAATCTGTTTTCAAAAACGATTTGTCAGATTTGGACTCTTTGATGATTCATCGGTCTTGCATTGCACTCAGCGAGATTAGATACAGGACCGTAACAAATTGAGTCCAAACTGTAGTGAGGCCCAAGGGCGCGCCTACACTATTTAGCTTGAATGCCCACAATACTCGGCATATGAGTGATAAATCAATATTGTCATAAGATATTCAATCTTTGAAAGCTCAAACACAACAATGATTTTATCCAAAGTAGTTAAAGGCAAAACATTCTTCATTAACATAACTTCACAAACTGTGTACAAGTGGTGGTGAAATAACAAGGAAATTTTCATTAATAAATTGAGTGCAAATAGTAACCAATTTATACATGAAAACTACCCTGAACCAACAAAAGTCTAAGTCTACCGAACAAAAACTTACATCGAAATTAAAAAAATACTTAATAAAATTGAAATGTCTCCTAGACCAATCCTCGGAGTCAGATTCGAGTGGCTCAACGTCCACTTGCTCGTAGGGAATTGGCAAGGCCAACATAACTCCAGCGGCAGCAAGGGCTTTGAGCCACCCATGTTTGAACCCCCGATTCTCGAATTTGGGGACTTCATCTACATATTCCATGTAGGCGGCGCTTTTTCCTGCCTCAAATGCCGCAGAAGCCTCAGAATCGGCTTTTTCCTTGGCCGCCTTGAGCTCCTCTAACTGAACCTTCACCTCAGCAAGTGCCTCCTTGGCTAACTTGAGCGATTCTTTGCTTGCATTTGCCCTACTCTCAGCGTCAGAGTGGAGCTGTTCAGCTGAGCAAGCCCTCTCCTCCTCTGTTTCAGCTCGCGCACTCTCCATTGCGGCTCTCATCACTTCGAACTCGGCCCTACTCTTTTGACCGTCCGCCACCGTTTGCAAACGATCAATCCTGCCAAGGGCATCATGCAGGCGGCGGCCTAGGTCTGCAATCCTCCCAACCGTCTGCAAAACAAGTTGGGATCGTCAGATACCTTAATGAAAACAAATTCAAGAGAATTCGAGATGGTCACTTACTAGGAGCGCCGACTGCGCAGATAGGGCTACAGCCATAACATCCGGCATGGCGCGAAAGGCTGCAGTGTCAGCGGCAAGGAAATTGAAGCCACTAGGCTCAACGCCACGGCTAGATCCTCAATGGCTGAAGCGTCAGAAGAGATCGGCGTATCTTTGATCTTTGGCCGAACAATAAAAGGAGCAACCACGTCCGACTCTTCTAAACGATGCCGTTTGGAAGCAGGGCTAATCTCCGACCTAGCCTCTCCCTCGCCGCTACGCTTTTTGCCCCGCTTCTCCGGAATCAGCCATTCGTCAATGACCTGTTCAACCTCTTTCCCTGCTTTGGCCGCAGTAACCTGTGCCGTCTCTTCAATAACGGGTACGAAAGTTTTAATCAAGGTGGGCTCAGAATGGGCAGCCTTGGCCTTCTTTCGAGCAGCCATTCGCTCGGTATTTTTTTTTCGCGCCATCTGCGTATGGCTTTCTCCAGCCATACCTTCGGAAAAATAGCCGGGTTGGTCTCCCAAATTCGCAAAAATATCTCCAGAAGAAAACTCTGCCCGACCCGAAGTAGATGGTGAAGGCTGGTTAAGTCCGGCAGCCTCGAACGCCGAGCGTATCGCCTCATCGACCTCTTCGGCCTGCTCAGCGACCTCTCCGGTTGGTTCGGCAACTACCTCTACCACCGGCTCTGCGTCTTCCCCCGAATCTGAATCTTCGAGGCCAATTTGTCTAAGGCTCTTGAAGCTGGGAAAGAGAAAAGCCGAAAGGTGTTGATTGCTGGATGAAATTGGAATGCCGTCCGCGGCCGAGAATGTAGTATATAAGTAGGTTTGTATCGGAGGAATATGCGAGCAGCTCTCCCTTGCTTTTGTAGGTTTGGACGGCCGATGTATCTGAGTGCAGACTTAATTTCCTCAAGGACTGTGTCGTCGGTTGAGGGAAGAATCTTCTTCAATCTGTTACTTGCAAAGAACAAGGGGTGATTAAAGGAAAAAAGCCGAATAAAAGGCAGATCAACAAACACGAGGCGTTACATGGCAACTTGGATCACCCTTCCGTCTGGGAATAGGGTCTAGGCAGTCTTCGCCTTTACCGAACTCCCAATTACCTCGGACGTTGACCATTACGTCGTCAACTCTCTTACCAGAACTGGCAAGCATGGTTATCAAGTGATGGTTAGTGTCCTTGGCCCTGAGAAAGTATCGCCCCAGCCGACCGGAAGATTTGGCCAAAGCGTAACAGTGCCGAATCGCTGGAATGCCAAGGTTGATCCTAAGGCGTCGGTTCAACTTTATCACCCCCATGATGATTCGAAAGAAATTTACATTGGGTTGAGAAGGAATCAGACTCCAATAGCGAGGACGGCCCTAAGCAATGGATGTAGGGGAAAACGGACTCCGCCCTCCGCTATGGATAAGAGAGGAAAGACGATCGTATTTTGATCCTCCCTTTCCATATCAAGAGTATTGTCCGTTACAAGAGATAAGTGGACATCGTCGCGAATGGAAAAGTGTCGCCGGAATCCGGAAATATGACCCTCAGAAAGGAGGTCTTTCAAGTGTATAGCCATTTTCGCGAGGATTCAAGGTTCCGCCGAAATCAAAATGACAAACAGAAAATAGGGTTGCAAAGAAGAGAGAAGAAGACTTACGAGTAGACAGGGCAAGGATAGATGGAGAAGAATTGCAGAAAACGTGAGTCAGAGAAGGGTTGCCCGCTGGCGGTCCAAGAGTCTCGAATACTCGACAAAATATGCACTCGAAAGGACTGAAATTTTAAATCGCAATAAATGCGAGACGCACGAATGAGACGGGAAAGTGCAATGATTACCAAAAAGGTGTGCGCGTTCTGACATCTGTATTGGGACACGCGAAGTCGCCTGGCTTATTTTGACTTTTCCAATTCAAGACCAAACACGCCGATTAACTACCGTCAATGGGGAGTTCAGGGGGCAATTGTGGGAGCCGAATAATGGCAAAATCAGAAGGTGCGTACCTTAGAAGACTGATATTAATCGGCTGTATCCTACGAGAATGGGAAGTCAAATACAATACATGTGCCGAATAAGTGTAGATCCTTAGAGCCGAATAAGAGAAAGGACAATGATTAAAAAGTAGGCACTGGCCTCGAGAATCAAAAGGAACATGTATAAATACAGGAACAATGGATTGAGAAAGGTATGTAAGAATGACTTCACTTAACTTAGTAAACATGCTATCCTGAGACTCTGAACTGACTTGTCCGTCGGAGTGCTAATTCCGGCACCCCCGACCGGAGTATTTGTATCTTTTCAAGTGACTAGCTGAGGATCACTAGCGTCTCCCAGGATCTGAAGAGTATTTCCAAACCTCTCTCTCCACACTCACTTATGTTTAATTGCTTCTATAAAATATTATGAATCCATTTAAAATCATTTTAATATAATGATACGCTTACAATTCTACGCCAAAGCAAAATGTATGCGCTATTGTGCTTCTACAAACGACAAAGAAGAAAAATAGACTGCCTCATGTTCTATCAGTATGATCCAATTTAATTTAAGATTTTGTTAGCATGTATTCTTAGGGTATAAGTTAAATAAACTTTAAAAAATTATACTTTTTATTAGAATAATTTTCATGTAAAATGTATAATTATTATAAATTTATTGATATGTCTTATGATAACAGTCTTATGATAATTAATTTTCAGCCCAGAGAGAATTTCAAAACATTTGAGATTTCTTTTGATAGCAACCACTTCAACCCACTCACCTTCACAAAACAGTATTCTATCATCAGTAAATTGCAGATGTGTTACTTTTAACCCATGATTTCCAATGTCTACTCATTTGATTAAACCCATCTCCTTGGCTCTATCAAACAAGATGTTCAAACCCTCTACCACTATATTGACGAGGAAAGGTGACAATGGGTCACATTGCCATAGACCTCTCTGTGGACAAAACTCCTCAGTAGGTGAACCATTCACTAAAACTGACACTTTTGTGGAGGTTACACAAGTTTTTATCCACTTCATCCATCTATCTCCAAAGCCAAAGCTGGATAACATATTGAACAAGAATTCCCTATTAACTGAGTCATATGCTTTTTCAAAATCTAGTTTCAATACCAACTTTTTTTTATTTGACTTTCTCCACCCATCAACTATCTCGTTCCCAATTAGAATCCCATCCAGAATATGCCTTCCCCCCAGAAATGCTAATTTGGCCTTGCTAATGATCTTTGGTATCACTTGTTTCATCCTATTTGACAAAACTTTTGTCAGAATTTTATACAAGGAACCAATAAGGTTTATGAGCCTATATTCGCTCAAGCTTGATGCGCTATCTACTTTTGGGATTAGAGCAATGAAAAAGCTACTTAAACCACTAACTAGAGTGCCATTTTGATGAAACTCTCTTAAGAATAGGTTATATTTATAATGATTAACGGGTGATCTAAATATGCTTTTATAGGTAGAAAGAGAATCAGTTTTCTAATATAATTATAATTCCACTTGCCCATCAAAGTAGCAAACTTGAAAACTCCTCCATCTATTGACCAATTAAGATATGGAATTATAATCTTATTAAATCTATAATTTATATTGCCACATAGAATAGGTTATATTCAAAATGATTAACGGACGATCTAAATATACTTTTATAGGTAGAGAGAGAACCAATTTTCTAATACAAATATAACTCCACTTGTCCATCAAATTAGCAAACCTAGAAATTACTCCATCTATTGACCAATTAAATAATAACATATGATTTAATATATGGAACTATAATCTTATTACATCCACAATTCATATTGACATATCATGTGCGTCACCATAATGACTAAATAATTAAATTTAGGCTTGGTTTGACATAACTTAAAAAGGTCAAAAAGTCACTATCCTATTTAAGTCACATCACCTCTCTACCACATCACTTCAAACTCGACCCATACCCAACCCATATTTCATAAAAAGTCAAAAAGTGCACTTATTTAATTTATCGTAAACAACCCCTTAGTCTTACAAATATATTTTATTTGTTATATGTGTTGTTTATTAAATTTTTGTAATTTGTTTATTTGTTCTTATTTATTACTATTCTTGTTTTCTGTTTATATGTCATTTCCCCCCCCTTCTAATTCACATTTTAATTTGCTTATACACCTTATTTTTCATTCATTGATTTTCATTAATTCTTTAGAAATAAGAATATTGTCCGGAAATAAAAATATTGTCTGGAAATGAAAATATTGTCTATGTTCAACAAATTTTTTTTTGATCAGCAAAGAAAATCTTTATTAATGACGAAATCATACATTACATATGTGAATACATCATAAGGATGAGAAAGAAAAATTGAGAAAAAGGAAAACCAGGTATAGTACACTAGCTCACAGGATCACAAACACTTGTTGCCACCACCCAAATACTAGCTTAACAACTAGTTGCCACTAGCCAAATGCTCCAGAGTTGCTTACTTGTTGCCATCCTACTTCCTTCTTAGACTTATCTCTCATATTTGGATCTCTTTTTGTCATTTAGTTCTAGTTCAATAATCTTATTCAGAACATCATCTTATTTCCCATTGAAATTGATGCCAAGAGATTTACCCAATTGTAAAGTGGCCTTAGCTTCATTGAGGAGAAGGTTGCTCGGGCTAGTAACACCCTCAAACAGATTTGAATGGGCTATCGCAACTGCTACTGGTCTGAAGATAACAGACTTAGAGGTGTACTTGCTGACTGCTGCAGCTTTATGCCCATGAAATCTAGCAGAACTGGTGAACCCCTCTAGTTGAACATTCTTCTTTCTTTTTTTCTTCTCATTTCGCAAGAGTTTCGGGACAGAAGCAGGTTGCCTACCTAATTCTGAATGATTTAGGCTCAGAACACCCTTTCCATTTAAATTCTTACTTGGTGCTTGGGCCAAATCCACTTCAAGATTGATGTCATGCCCAAGCCCATCTCTAGATCCACTAAAGCTTCTAATAAAACTAGGAGTAAAGACTTGCTCAACATTAATTTTTGGGCTGTGCACTGACTCCTCCATTATGGTCTCCTTGACAACTGTGTTTACCTCCTCTCCCAAATGACAATCACTAGGCCCTGTCCTCTGTTCTACCTATTCGGTATATACTTCCTTTTCTCTACTAAAACCTCCATCACATCTTGACTCCTCAACAACTGTGTTTACCTTCATCACACTTTTTACCTCCTTCTCCATGTAGCACTCCTCTAGAATTGTTTCTTCGATGCCACTGCCACAGATTTCGTTGGAGCTGCACTCTTCCAAGCCATTATGCTTCATGTTACTAAAATCTGCTAAATGATCTTCACACACAAGAATGGGATGTAGTTTACCCTTGCACTCTAAAAATATAGTTTTGTTAATAATCTGCATGCAAGATGTAGCCACTCTGATTCTAGTATGGGAGAAGGACTTTAGTTGACAAATATCTTCATCCATGCTTAGAACAATACCACAAATGCTTCCAATATTGTTGAGTGTGTCCCTATTCCAGAGATTTAAAGGTATGCCATAACACCTTAACCACACACCTCTCTTGTTTGAGATAGAATCCTGGCTTCCATTCTACCACAAACTGACTCCAATTCTTAAACCATTCTTTGATATTGCAAATATTTGATTTTAGCTCATCTTGAGATTTGAAGGTTATACTATATCTCGTCCTCCCCTTTTTCTAACCATTACCTGATCCAACCCTTTCTCCTTCAGGACATTTTCAATGGTAATAGTAGAGCATTCAGTATTAAGCCTGACTATTGCACTATCACGGAGCTATCCATGACCTTCTTCATTGGCTTTTATGGTCAAACTTGTTTTTCCTGCCACAGTGGGTATGTCCCATTTTAATACTTCAGTGAACGATCTTAGGCCTGTATATGAAACATCACCCTTGTTTTTGTTAGTTTCAGGAGGTCTTCTGATGGTATGAGGTCTTCTCCTGCTCTGATCATCTCTGTTGCTCCTGACATTGGTAGCTTTTTTAACTTCTAGCACCTTTTCATCTACCACCAGTCCATTCGCTTTTTGGATGGCGACGCCTGCTGCTACAGGGCAATCGAACCTCACAAAACCAAATCTAGAGTTTGACACTGTCCTTCTTTTGAAGGGTATAAAGATATTTTTTAATTATGCCACATTGTGTGAAGAGTTTGAATATCCATAGTTGAAGGTACATTATCTACAAATACAGTGAACAGTCCATGCTTATCTTTCTTACCTTTGAGCTCCACCTCTTTCCCACTGCCTCATTATCGGAATCTAGCCTCTATTTCCTCCTTGTGCCATTACATTTTCATTGAAGCATTTTATCGAACTTGTGGAGTGTGAAAACTTTTTTGCTAGGAAAAACAGGACAAGCTACTCTTTTTTTTTTTTTGATCGGCAAAAACAAAATCTTTATTGATGAAATATACAAAGTATGAAATATTACATCAATAAAGAGGAGTTTAGAGCTAGGAAAAAGCTTCAAGCGCCAGTTGGTGAGAAACCAACAACAGAGAGAAAGAGAAAAGACACACAGATAGATAAACTAGTCTATAAACAGGACCAGCTACTCTTGGCTTCCCCTAAATCACAAAACCCAGATGAAATTAGAAGGTCAGAGAGAATGCTAAAAGCCTTACTCGAATGATGATGGATGGTATATTTGACAGTCTGATTAGTCGCTGCTAACGATGGTGACTTTGAAACAGTGATTGGATGCCGTTAACGATTAGAGAGACTCACCTCTCTCTAGTTCCTATGGCGTGACGGGCGATTGCGAACGAACTTTTTTTTTACTCTGTAGGAATTAGATTCCTACCAAGGAATTAGATTCTCTATGTTCAACATGGCATTCTTAAAATTGAATTCATAAACCATTTATTGAAGCAATTTATCACTTTACTCATAAATATATATATATATATATATTCAATTATGAAAATTTTCAAAATTAAACTGGTGTAATAGATTGTAAGATGACTTTGTAACAAGTTATTTGATATAAAAAAAAATAGTGATTACACTAAAAAAAATCATGATTATAACATTTTCAGATAGTTAACTTTAGTAGATTTAGAAATAATAATAATTACTATTTTTGTTAAGTTAATGCACATAAAAGAAATATGCCCAATTATATTTTTTTTATCAATTATAAATGTTCGGTTAATAGTAATATTATTTACTCTTTTTTTTGTTGATATAAATCAAAATTTATAATTTTTATAATACAGTTTTCGATGAAATATTACATTTGATTTTGCCCTAAAATTTGAATCTTGGATTCGTCCATGCATATATGGGTATACCGCAACAATAACCGTTGTCTCTCATTAAATTCCAGAAATGTTGGGAGTTAGTTTTTTGGGGTCTAGTGTATAAACTCTTCCATTAGAGGTGTTTATTACTTGGCCATGCAGTTAGGGAATTTAACTTATTTATTCATTAAAGCTTTACAATTTGAGATGTTAATGAATTAGTTTGTTATATAGTTGCTAAGGTTACATATTATTTTTTCTTAGACATGTGTTGGGCAATTGTTGCTGCTGAAGCTGTTGCAGCAGGTTTTAGCATTATATGCAAACAGGATCTCCCTGAACTTTCCTCCCAAGAGCTCTTAGATTGCTGCATGGAAGAAAAAACAGTATGTTACACATATTCGCTGAAAAAGGTTTTTAATTATATCGAAACAAATGGAGTTAGAATGGAAAGCGAATATCCTTTTGTTGGAACTAAATGTTGTTGCAGACCTAAGAATGAACAGGAGGTAATATATTTTATATTTTAATATATATATATATATATATTATAAGAATTTAACACTTAACCTAATTTTTATTTTTTATTAGAAGTTAGGTTCAATACGCATTAGTGAGCTTATTACGATAGATCCTACGAATGAAACACAAATTCTCAAGGCAGTGAAGCAGCAGCCGGTGGCGGGAGGAGTACTCCTGACTCGAGAATTCAGTGAACTCAAAGGGGGTAAATTTATTTAATTTTTATTATATAATGTCATTAAATACTATTTACAAAAAAATTTCACTGTTTTTTTTTTCTTTTCTTTTATTATTATATACAGGGCATTTATGAAGGGTCCGAAAATTATCTGAGATGCAAGAAAAGGAAGATTGGTAAGCATGCCGTCCTCATTGTAGGATTTGGCTATGACGAGAAATACGAGAAGTTTTACTGGATAATCAAGAATTCTTATGGGAGAGGATGGGGGGTGAATGGATACGGACGAATAGCCCGTAAAAGTGGTCTACCCAACAAAAAACCCCTAATTTTTGCAACTTGTTATCTAGTTTTTTGAATAAGAAATTGAAGTCAAACTGTTACTCTTGATGAATATGGATGGGGTCTTTATGATATTGTTGAATTGAGTTATATACTAATACCATACTAGTGATAATATGTTTGATTAAATTATAACCAAATGTCCGAAAATGACAACTAAAAGTACATACACTACAAGAAATTATATTTTTGGCGACTAAACTTTTTGTTGCCAAAAGTCAAATTTTTAGTTGCTAAAAAGTTTTCCCGACTGAATAGTTTGGTCGCCGGCTTGGTTGAAAGAAGATTGTTGGGAAAAGTATTGGCAACTAAAACATTTTTAGCCGCCGAAAGTCCTAAATTGGCGACTAAATAATTAGTCGCTAAAAGGAAAGGTATTGGCAACTAATTTTTTTAGTCGCTAAAAGTCAACAATTGACGACTAAATTTTTAGTCGCCAAAGTTTTCAACAAATGTGCTTTTTTGTTTTAGCGACTGAAATATTTAGTCACTAAAAATGTGACATACCTTTTTGGCTACCAATTTTTTAGTTGCTAAAATCATAGTGCTCCTTTTTAGCTACTAATTTTTTAGTCGCCAAAAACTTTCATTTTTTTTGACTACTAACTGTTTAGTCGCCAACAAATTCCCTTTATATTTTTTGGCTACTAAATGTTTAATCGGCAAAAGCTCTATTTATTAATTTTTTTAAAATGTACAAATTGAATATTTTTTTTTATTAATTTCTAAATTGTATGCATTCCATTATCAATGCAACCTGTAACCTGTACATACACAAAATAATATATCTATCAATTATAATCTAAATCCATTATCAAAAATACACATTTCATTATCAACTATCCAAAAACTTTAACTTGTAACATCATATTCCAAATATCATATAAATCCATACTAACCAAGTATAATTCATCTAAATTAAATATTAAATATAAAAACACTGGATTTCCAAAACAAAGGATTGTACAAAAATAAATGTCTTCCATATACAGAATACAGAACAAATGCTCTTTGTACACAAAATCCACAATAGCCCATGCAAAAGCAACCTGTATAAAATATAAAATAAAAAACCATTAGCACTTATTCAATAAAATTGACATTTCAAATTATAACAATTATAAAATTAATAATTCTGATATATTATACTCTGCAAATTATAACAATTATGACAATTTAGTAACTGACAATTATAACAATTATGACATTTCAGGATAACGTCACTTATAAAACAATTTAATAAATTAGGACAACATTGGAGTAGTTTAATAATTATTAGAATGTTACCATTCACAATGAAAATCATGCAACTGATGACAATTTAAGGAAATAGATCATATTTCCCATGTCCTAAGCAAAACCCTTCCACCTGGAAAAAGATCGTGTTGTGTTACTAAGTTTCTGTCTGCTATCATGAACAACCCAAAAATTATTAGGGAGTCAATTTCCACCCAACAAATAGAACAGATACAACTCAATTCTAGTTTAGTGAAACAAAAATATCAACTTATTTGTATTTCTGGGCTTTGTCATGTGCTGTGACCTACACAAATTCAACACCAGCATGGAATAGTAAAGAATTTGTCCACGGCAGCTGCAAAATATATCTTACACGGTACGAATTTAGAGCCAAAATCAAACAAATTCTTAATTCCTTTAATTTTTGTTTTTAAACCTAACTCAATTTCTTCATCTTCTTTCTAATTTACCAATATGACATGCAAATTAAACCTAATTTCTTTCCAATTACATGAAATTGAGCCTAATCATTTCTTGATTTTAATTATTAGATAATTAATCTACAACAATCAAGCATGTAATCCTTACCTAGAGTTCCTAATTGATTATCTCTTGAGTCAAAGTGATTTACATCACCTCTTGAGCTCCCAGCACACACCCGTGCACTCTGTGGGTGATGGAGATGCTTTATAAGTCCACAAGTTGTCAATCTTGAACCAGAACAGGGCACACATTCACATATATTCACAAGTACGTATGTAAAATTTTCAAAAAAAACTGGAGAAGTTAATGCGATTAGATTCAATGTTTGATTAAGAAACACAAATAGAAGTCCGAAATATCGAAATTAAAATGTAGACCAAATCAAAATCCAAAACCTAAAATCTATAGGCCATAATGTAACATATCTCTAAAAATCCAAAACCCGAATTCACCATTTCTTTTCAATAAAGAGCTTGACAAGTGTAGATTTCAAAAAACCCAATACATACATAGACAGATTGAGAGAGAGAGAGAGAGAGAGAGAGAGAGAGAGAGAGAGAGGTTACTGACTAAAATGCAGCAGCAATGAAATGAATACCATTTATCTTTTAAAAAAAAAATTGGATCAGCCAAAAAAGAACAACTTTATTGATAGCAACAATCATACAAAACATACATCAATAAAGCAATGGTTGGTGAGGAACCAACACCAAAGAAAACAAACAAAGCAAGCAAACTCCCCCACCTCAACCCAGCCTACAATAAAAGAACAAAACCAACACCTGCACTGAAATAGAAAACAGAGGATAGGATCCCAAAAATACCAAGCAACTCCACTGCCAAGTAACCAGCCGCAGAAGGATCCCAAAAATAATTATGTCCTTGATGAAGCTATTTTGTTGAAAAGTTAAGAGTTTACCATAAGGATTGGACATCCAAGCTACTTTTATTTTGTGCAAATAGTTGCTCTAATGTCTCTAAAGCATATTTGTTTTGGCCACTCAAAAGAGAAGAGGATGCCTAGCATAAATATTTTCACATCAGTAGAAACTACATAAGAAATAAGGGAACAAGTTTAATGGATATGAGGCCGAGTCAGAGATGCACATTGGCCATGTATAAGGCAAACAATAAAACATCATTTTCTAAATATAATACATCATTTAGAGTTAAGAGTTTACCATCATTTTCTAAAACATCATTGCCTAATTTTTGAATGCAAAACCCTAATATGTGAAGGTTGGAATATGAACCTGTTGAATCTGCTGAATGAATAACAATATAATGAAATCTTAATTTGATAACTTTGATAACTAAAAATATAATGAAATAACTTTGATAACTTTGAAACCTCCAATACCAAAATGACAAAATTCATACTTTGATAACTAAAAATATAATGAAATCTTAGTTTCAACATCTCTAGTATGCTTCTTATGTCATGGAAAACTTCTATAAATTCCTACTTTTTGGTAACCAAGTACCCACAAACAAACCTTAATTTGTGGATCTACCACCTTAAAATTCTCATTCCTGGCATGCATGCATGTGTATTTCTACATATATATATATATATATATATGATTGATCTTGAGCAAGCAAGTGGGCTGTCACGTGCAACTTTTCTTCCATTTTGAACTAATAGAGAGAGAGAGAGAGAGAGAGAGAGAGAGAGAGAAGGTTGCTGCTAAGGCAACCTTAACCATGGAGTCTAGGTTGTCAATTTGGGCACTTGGGTTGTTGTTTTTCACATTGGTGGTTGCTGACAGTAATAATAGTAATAGTACTAGTAATGGTTCAAGAAACTGCAAGTTTCCTGAACCACGGACTCAGTTGCTTATTTGATCCCATTGGGCCTACAATCTCCTCAATGGATAGCTGGGCTGGTGATTGATATTTTGTGATTTGGGCTTCATCCTGTTTCATTCACTTCTTATGTGGTTCAGACCTCTAATTAATCCCTTGAACTTGGCTTGGTCCAACATCACATTTAAATTAATGTTGGGCTTGTGCAGATCCGAATTGCTTATGCTCTTCATAAAGCCCACAGAAGGCCCACACCCTGTAACACTATTACTGCCCCTCTTATTGTTCTGAATCAAAACCCTGTGCATGCCTTCCTCTTTTCCCAGACCTATCCCAGTTACTCTTAGGTCTCCCACTTCATAGCACGTCTCATTAACTACTGACACAGCTAGTGAACTGTCGCTGCCACGTGAAGATTCTCTTCCGAGGGGCTTTATTCCCATCACACTCCTTAATGGTAGCCCGTATTTCTGATTCAGAAAACTCTTTCACCATCAACTCAGCTTGATAAGGTTCAATTGACCTAAAAGCTCTACCAATCTTTGGTCTAAATTTCCAATTTTCTGCAAATGCCTCACCAAAATACCTTGCAATTTCCCGTTTCATTTCTATAGGTTTGTTGTAAGAAGTACCCTTGATAATGGAATCCATCAGGTTTCTACTCAGCCTCTTTGTAGCCATGATATGGAAATATCTAGTATTCCTATCTCCTTTTAAAGCCCAGTTTACTTTGGATTTCTGCACCCAAAACCATTCTTTCATTTTTCTCAACTTCCAAATCTCCCCTTTAATGGTAGGTTATGCTTAGGTGCTAGTAAATGGTAGGATGGCTGATTAACTGTGTTGGGGTATGGTGTGGGTTGGTCTGTCCTAGATGAATGGCTGAATGTCTGTTGGTTGGTCTCTCACCAACTCTGGAGTTGCTAGCAAATGATAGGATGGGCTTTTTGGTACCAACCTAGTTGGGATGATTTAGCTCGTTGTGATGCTTTTGCACTCCGCTTTTCTTTATTGATGTAATTTACTTTGTACTTTGTACTTGTTTATTCCATTAATAAAGTTTCTTTTTTCCTGATCCAAAAAAAAAAAAAAAACTGCAAGTTTCCTGCAATATTCAATTTCGGAGACTCTCATTCCGACACTGGATCTTCCTCAGCTACTTTCTGTCCTAATGTCTATCTATCCAATATCCCTCTCTTTTTTCTTTATTATTGTCTTGAACATGGTCTGCAAATAGTCTACAAACATTACTCAACAGCCACAAGTCAAAGAGTTTGCTACTATGTAATCTCTACACTCAAGTGCATATTTCAATCACTAAAGCTTTGATATTTAATAGTTTGCTACTCAACTCGCTGGTAATGACAGACTTTGAACTCGTATATAGAACAGCCCAGATCTTATTCATTTTTTACCCAAATTACAATTTCTATTCATTCCCCATTAATTCCACAAACCAAACGAATCAAATCAACCATGAAATTCAAACTGAAACTTTAACAAATAAGACGAAAATCATACATCTACTAAATTGAATACATTTTGGGCCTTTGGAAAAAAGAATAGACACTAAGGTTGTGTTTGGCAATTGCTTTTTTAATAACTTTTTTGTTGACTTTTTTTGTCTTTAGTATTTTTATTAAAAAAAAAATTCTATTTTGGATCCTATTAGACTAGATGGAATTGAAAATTTAAAAAAAATAAAATGAAAAAAAGAGAAGAACATATGGACTAGTTAATACACTAGTTGGTATATATAACATTATTTCAGGAAAAAAATAAGAGAAGAACATATGGACACTTTTACCGACTAAAACAATTTTTGGTCGCCAATTTTGTAACTTTTGGCGACTAAATTTTTTTTAGTCGCCAATTTTGGTCGCCAAATGTGCATTTTGTTGTAGTGATATAATATAGAATGTGTATAATAGAATTCTCTTTTTTTTCTTTTTTCATTTTTTTAAAGTACTTGCTTATTTTCATATATTTGGTTATAACTTTTATTTTTTCAGTTATGATTTAGAAAGTATGGAGTTATGTTATTTTTTTCTATAATTACAAGGTGTATATGATACCCGGCATATGCTAACAACAAAGCCCTAACGGAACGAAGCTATGGCGAACTCAAAGAGCTCTGCAAATCTCAACGGTAACTCCCCTCTTCTCAGTAAGGAAGAAGAAGATCATCTAATCCAGAGTACTAAAAAGATCAAGAGCTCGGAGAATGGTGATGATGATACCATGTTGGACAAATCCAAAGCCTCACTTGTTTCAAACACCAAATCCTTCAAGGAAGCACTCATCGAGCGAAGACTCAACGAAAAAGAGTTCGATGAGGACTTGGAAAATTTGGATGTAGATGATGATAAGTTTGATAATGATGGTGAAGACAGAGATGAAGAAGTATTAATGGAGGATCTAGAATTGAAAGGTAATGGGATACCGAAGATAAAAATTCCTAAATCACTCCTCCACAAAATCAGAAGACCTTGGAAATGATGTTTGATTGTTAAACTTTTGGGGCGAAATATTAGGTATAAGTTATTGGTTTACAAACTAAAGAGGGCTTGGGATCTCCAAGGGGATTTTGAAGCTATTGAACTGGGTTTTGGTTTCTTTCTCATCAAATTCCAGATGAAGGAAGATTGTACTAGGGTCTCCACTGGAGGGCCTTGGATCATCTTTGACCATTATCTTACTGTCCAAAAATGGAAGCACGATTTTAAGCCTTTAGCAGCCAAAGAAATTTCCACGGCACTATGCGTAAGATTTCCTCAACTTCCAATTGAATACTACAATGAAAAAAATTCTATACCATATTGTTAAAAGTTTGGGCAAACCTTTGAAAATTGACATTAACACTGCTACATCTTCTAGAGGCAAATATGTCTGGGTTTGTATCAAGATGGATCTTAGTAAACCCCTCATTTCTTATTACTCAATTGGTAAATACTCTTATGTTGTTGAATATGAACACCTCCATTCCATTTGTTTCAACTATGGTAGAGCGGGCCATCAAAAAGAATTGTGTAATACTTCTCCGGTGAAAACCAAAGATCCGGCTAACGTTTTGGCCGACGGATTTGAAAAAGTAACCGTTGTGGACTCGGAGCAACAGTCAAGCATTTCTGCTGCTGGGCCTTCTGCTAATGGGCCGACCGAATTATCCAATGAAGGTTTTAGGCCTCGGATGTTGGTTAAAAAGAAATACAAAAGACCTCGCCATTTGGGGAGGGGTAGAGAAAATAATAAATTAGGTAAAAGGCCTCAAAATGCCAACCAAATAAGAGGGGGCCTGAGGCCCATGGAGCAGACTGATAAAAATCAAGCCCACACATGCTTTCATTTGGTAAGATTTCAACCCCTTTGGAAAAGATGTTGATAGTGGGTGAGAATTCCAATACCCTTACTGTAAACCCATGTGCTATACCTCTAGGAAGTGACAATACTCAGTCTATGGAAACTACTCCCATCACAGTCTCAAACCCATTCAATACGTTGCAGTCAGCTGAACAAGGCTCAGAAGATATTATGATCATGATCCAAAATTCGGATGGAAGTGAAAGTCAAAGTGCACAGCTTCCTGACCGAGTTAAAAACAAAGGAAAATTAGATCTTATTACATAGAAACCAACTTTTATACCTGAGAGAAACAGAGCCAATATTTCTCAAATGGAGAAGAAGGAAAGCTCATCTGAAGAAGATAATGGGACACAACTACGAAGAAATCCACAAGGTGAACTACAACTCGATATATCTTGCCATAGATCCAGAGAATGAAGTATTTCACCACATCGCTGTCGATTGGTAAATAGAAGAAGCCAAACTGGTGATAGAACATAGGGCTGCGAATCCTTACGGCTCAGTGAACAACATAGTCAAGGTGAGTCCTTCTCAGCCAATGGTCAAGGATCGCTTGAGAGTGCGAAAGATTTTAGGGACACCTGATTATGTCCCACTACCAAACCACCCTAAATCCTTTTCCATGAAGGTCCTTGTTTGGAACTGTAGAGGTGCTGGTAACAAAATTTTTAGAAGAACTATGAAAGAGTAGGTGAAAATCTATAAACCGTCTATCATTGTACTCATGGAAACCAAAGCTGGATTCAATTCAACAGGAATGTTTTTTAACAAGATGAATTTTACTGCTTCAACTCACATTGACCCCACAAGTAAAAGAGGTGGTATTTGGGTGATTTGGGATCCAGTTTAAGTTACAGTGAGGGTGTTCGAAGCTAATGATCAAGTCATTCATGCAAAAATCAAGAGGGAGAGCTATCCAGAGTGGATTCTCTCTTCAGTTTATACAAGCCCTAATCCTGTTAATAGGGCCCTTTTATGGGATAATCTTGAAGCCATAGCTGATAACATGACAGAGCCTTGGATGATAGCGGGAGATTTTAATGATATTGCTTCTAGCACTGAAAAAATGAGTGTTTCTATGATTTAGAGCCAAACTAATTCTCGCAAATTTGTGGCAAGAATGAATAGGTGCAATCTCATGGACTTAGGGTGCTCAGGTCCTCATCTCATTTAGTCTAATGGAAGACAAGGCCTTGCCAATACTCTGGAATGACTTGACCGGGCTGTTTGCAATTCAGAATGGAGGGTCAGTTATCCTGAAGGTGCGATGAAGAACCTTCCCAGAACATATTCAAATTACTGTCCTATGGTTATCTACACTCGAGGTATGTCTCTTCCTAACCCCTTTTGTCACGACCCAAACCTTCCCCTATGGGTTTAGCGTCATAACCGACTAGTAATCCTTGGATTATCAAAGGCCTCTGAACAGAATAATATATAAATAGGGGCTACGAAAGCAAATATATAAAATACAACGTCCATCAAGCTGTGTAGACATACATGAGGCAAAAATAATTTTTATAAACTTTTACAAACATACATTTGACGTCACATAGATACAGTAATTATACATCACTCCATGTACAGATAACCAAATAGAACTACTCACACCCTAAGCAAAAAACAAAGTTTTACATGTTCATAAAACATTGCCACAAGGCTTGACTTGATTCGGAACCTCCTCGGGAGGTGCAAAGGGTGATTGACAAAACGAAATTCTAGGCCATCAGCTTTGGCCTTGGTCACGTGCCTGATCACCTAGATACATAATATAAATAGTGAGCGGGAGCCCAATGAATAAAAACAAAGTAAAAGGTTTTAATGAATGCTATCCATGACAGTTACAGAAAACAAAATTCAGTAGTTAACAGAAATAGGTTCATAATCATATTCAGAAATCAGAGTTCATAACAAAAACAGATTCACATTCACATTCAATATCAGAATTTACAGTTAATCATACATGGTACATTCATTAGAACTAACAGAAACAGTTGACCCATAAAGGGACGACCATAAAGGCATACAGTTGACTCACGTGTATAAAGACGGTACAATTGGCTCATGAGACATACAATTGGCCTATAAAGGAGACGTATACATAAGGATCTATAACAGTTGGCTCATGAGACGTATAGTTGACCTATAATTGGGATATAACAGAACAGATTACAGATGTCATCTGAAGCTAAGAATGCCATAAATACATTTCAGAAAACAGATCATCTTGTATCATTCAGAAAATATTTATAAATTGAACATAGCATTACAAAGTTATTACTCACAATTAATAGATGGCTCTGAGGTAACAGACAGTAGGGGCAAATCAGGCTTCTTGTAGCGTATGACCTATATAGTTACAGAACGAACATATACTGAATTACATATCTGAAAACATTAATTTAATCCCTTATTATCTTGGTGTGTTTCTACTTCTTATCCTCATTATGGTATCTTAATCTTGGCCTAGGAATACCTAGGACGCAATATGGATACTAAAATGTACTTGAAAACACTTAACAAAAATTGCTGAAAACAGGGGTCTCGCTTGAGCGTAGCTTTCTTCACTCAAGCAGACATGCAAAATGTGAGTGGTCGCTCGAGTGCACATTCCTTCGCTCGAGCGGTCTGCAAAAGTACTGGTTGCTTAGTTTTTCTGCTCGATGCTCGCTCAACACTCGCTCAAGCGTAAGACTCATGCCTTCACTCGAGCGCAACTTTTGTCGCTCGAGCAGTCTGCAAAACATGCAAACTTCTGAGAGCATGCATTTTACGCTTGGGCCAACTTTTGGTTGCTCAAGTGGAGGTGCAAGACACAGAGTGGTTGCTCGAGCATAGGAGCAGAATTCTGGAATTTCCAAATTTGCTCTCAAGCTCAATACTCAATTCCAAAGCTGCAAATTATGGTTTCTTGGGCCAAAAATTTGAGGAAACTCTTGTAAAATTGGAAAACATGGTGAATTCAAAATCATTTCGGAAAACCCAAGCCAAAAACTTGCCAATTATGCAAAACAAAACCCAATTCCTTAATAACATAACATGACCATGACATGCATGATACGAATGAGATTCCAAGTCTCCAATTCATGATCAAATAAGATGTTCTACTCAAAAACATGGTGACTTCTTAAACTAAAACCAAAATATGAACATGCACAATATAAATTCTTAGACAACATGCTCGAAATGCAATGTAATGCACATGCATGTATGTATACTCTACTCTTCTACTTCATTATGCTTAATTCTTGCCTCAATTCACTTACTTCTTTTGAATACATGTGTTAAGCACTCTAAGTTCACAACTAAAGGCTTGATTTCTTACCTTAAATTTTCAATTCACTAGTGTAGAGGATTAAGCTTCACAATTCTCTTCAACTCCCAACAATCCTAGCAATCCTCCTCTTTCCCTTGTTAATTTCACTTGTTCTCTTAGTCTCTCTCTTTCTCTCACACGTTTGGAGTTCAAGGGGGAATGAAATGAGAATGTATGGATGCATATAGAAGCCTTATATAGGCTTGATTAGTGGACTAACTAACTTGGCTTACCACTTAATCAAATGAGCATTAATTATTCTAATTATTTCGTTCCAAATCGAATTTTAATTAAACCTACCACAAAATTCTAAAAATTCTAATTAACACAAAAATCAAGTCAATTTCTGAATCGGATGCCGATAAGGCCTTCAATTCGTAAACCAAAACGAAAACATAAATAGAACTTTCTACGTCAAACAGATGTAAACACAAATAAGGCAATATATGATGCAAAATTTCACTTTAATGTCTTATTAGGCATAATTAAGCGTGGATTAATGTTAATCATGGGTTGGAGTTGTTACACCTTTCTTAGACCCTTTAGGTTTGAAGCGGCCTGGATTTCTGACCTTAGTTTTAGAGAGGTTGTTAGAAATTCTTGGTTAAATGACCACAATCTTCTTCCGGAAGCCATCTTGAATGTCACTAAAAATGCTATTTGCTAGAATAAAGAATTTTTTGGTAATATTTTTTGCAAAAAAAAAATGGATTTTATGGAGGATTGAGGGCATTCAAAAATCACAATCTCATAATTATTCTCATAATCTACATATTCTTGAGACTAATCTTGATAAGGATTATAATCTTGTCTTGTATCAAGAGGAGCTTCTCTGGTTTCAAAAATCTCGAACTAACTGGATTTGTGAGGGTGAGAGAAACACTCGTTATTTTCATGTGTCTACCTTGGCCAAAAGAAAGAAGATGAGAGTTACTTCTCTTAAAGGTGAGGATGGATCTTGGATTTCTGATCCTGTTGAGATTAAAAGCCATGTAGAAAATTTTTTTCGCAATTTATTTACCTCGAATGTCACAGTTTCAAATCAAGAGTGGGGTGTCAAATCTCATGTCCATTTTTCTACTGAAGATAATGTTGGCTTAAACAAATTTATTTCGAATATGGAGATTTGGAAAGCTTTGAAAGGTATTAAGACTTTTAAAGCCCCTAGGTGTGATGGGTTTTAATCTGTTTTCTACCATTCTTATTGGGAAAATTGCGGGTGAGTCGGTTTGTGGTTTTATTAGAAATTGCTTTTTTTTCTAAGAATATCCCTGCTGATCTAAATAAAACCCTTATCACTTTAATTCCCAAAGTTGATAATCCAGAATCCATTAAACAATTTAGGCCTATTAGCCTTTGTAATGTCTTGTATAAAACTCTTACTAAGGTTTTGGTGAATCGTTTAAGACCCATTTTGGATAGAATTGTTAGCCCTAATCAAAGTAGCTTTATTCCAGGGCGTTCCACTAACGATAATGTTATTATTGCTCAAGAGATTATTCATACTTTCTGTTTTAAACAGGGCGTAAGTGAGGGATTGATTTTCAAAATTGATCTTGAAAAGGCGTATGATAATGTGTCTTGGACGTTTCTCCATGAAACTCTTCTAGATCTTAATCTCAATGCCAACTAGGTGGAACTTATTATGAATTGCGTCACTACTATGAATTCTACTATTCTTTGGAATGGTGAAAGGCTCGATGAGTTTCCTTTGGCTAAAGGCCTGAGACAAGGAAACCCTTTGTCATCCTATCTTTTATTTCTCTACATGGAAACACTTTCTCACCTCATTACTGCCAAGGTGAATAATGGGTTGTGGAAAGGGGTTAAAGCTTCAAGAAATGGGCCTCTTATATCCCATTTATTTTTGGCTGATGACTTGTTACTCTTTGCCAAAGCTGATACTCATAATTGTCAAACAATAATGGAAGTTTTTGAGGAGTTTGGTTCTTGTTCTGGGCTTAAAGTGAATATTCAAAAGTCTAAAATGTTCATATCTCCGAATGTAAGTCAAGCTTGAGCTAGAATGCTTAGTCATTTTTGTGGTATTCCCCTCACTATGGATCTTGGAAAATTCTTGGGCATTCCCCTCATGCATAGAAGAGTGAACAAAGATCATTTTATCCATAATCTTGATAAACTCCGATCTAGATTGACTAGTTGGAAAGCTAACCTCTTGTCTCTTGCAGGTAAAGCAACGTTCATCCAATCTGTTAGTTCTACTATTCCTAATTATACCATGCAAACGATGGACCTTCCCATTAGTGTGTGCAAGGAGCTGGATAGGATTAATAGAAATTTTTTATGGGGTGAGGTGGATAACCAGAAAAAAAAATTCATTTGGTTAATTGGAACACTGTGTGTTCTAGCAAGAAAGTTGGTGGGCTTGGCTTTCGTAAAGCTAGACCCAAAAATCTTGCTCTTCTTTCGAAGCTTGGTTGGAAAGTTCTAAAAGGGAAGCAAGCCTTGTAGGTTAAGGTTTTGAAAGCCAAGTATTTACATAATTCTGATTTTCTTAACTCCTTTGTGAATCATAGAAAATCCCTTGTTTGGAAAGGCATTCTTCAAACAAGGAAAACTTTGAATAAAGGTGTTAAATGGAGTATTGGTGACAATGCCTCTGTATCTATATGGTATGATTCGTGGTGTGGCGATAATTGCTTTGCGGAAGTTTATCCCAACCACAATCTGATGACTATGGATAAAGTTGAGACCCTCATGGATGATGAGGGAGGTTGAGAGTCTCATATTGTGAGTAGTAAACTCCCGAAGGAGGCCGCTGTTAATGTCCTCAAACTTCACTGGCCCATGTTTATTTATTTCCATGATTTTCCACTTTGGAAAGGTTCTATTTTTGGGGATTTCTCCATTGCTTCTGCTTATGATATTATTTCTGAGCATGATAGCAATAAGAGCAATTGGTCTTGGCTTTGGAAATTAAAAATTCCCCAAAAACTTAAGGGTTTTATATGGTTGATTTTGCAAGGCAAGTTGCTCACCAACCATCAGAGGTTGACTAGAGGCATTTCATCATTTGCAAAATGTCCTCGTTGTTCTGAGGAGAGAGAAGATTTGGATCACTTATTCCGTGATTGTGCTTATGTTAAGTCTATCTGGCAAACGTTATTTGGCTCCCAATGGATCCCTTATGATAGAGGCATCTCCCTTAACTCTTGGATAGAGCGGTTCTTAAAAGGAAAACAACCCTTTGCTTCTATGGAGAATAGTAAAATTCTTTTTGTTGTTTCCTTATGGCAGATTTGGAAGGACAAAAACTTAAAAATTTTTAAAATAAAATCATACCTTGGCAACAAAGTTATTTTTTTATTCAAACTTACACTTCACAAATTGTTGAAGCCTTTCAAGCTTCTATTCTTTTGAAATCTGTGAGTCCTAAATTTGTGAAATGGTGTTTACCTTCCACAGGTCAAATCAAGTTGAGCACGGATGGTTGTGCCCGAGGGGATCCGAGCAATGGAGGCTTCGGTGGATTGTTTCGAGATGACTCAGGAATTTGGCTTTGTGGTTACTTTGGGAAGCTAGAAATATGTTCAAGCTTAGAGGCAGAGCTATGGGGGATTTACAGAGGGCTCACTATTATCTTCCAAAAAGGCTACATCGATGTGCTAATTGAATCAGACTCGGCTGAAGCTGTGGAACTGTTGCAAAATGCAACTGTTGTTAATGTTTCTCTTTGGAGCATTGTAGAAGATGCAAGACATCTCTTAAAAAGATGTAGATGTACTACCCATCACATTTTGAGAGAAGGAAACCAGTGTGTTGATAAGTTAGCTAAGCTTGGAGCTGATCAACAAGAGCATTTGTCTGTCATGGAAGATCCTCTTGAGGAGGTTCGAAGTTTGGTGGTGGCAGACCAGCTGGGGCGTGAATACCAGAGACTTTAGGCCTCTGTTTGCAGTTGTTTGTTTTCTTGCGTTTTTGTTCTTTCCTTTGAACTCTTGTGGTCTGTTCTAATCGTTTCCGAGTACCAAAAAAAAACAAAAAAAAAAAAACAAGGTGTATATGATACACACCTTTTAAGGGGTGTGTACCATAGTCTTTCCACAAGAAAATTGTTGACGTGATAACAAAAAATATTACTTTAACTATATTATATAAAAAGAATTAGTCCAGTCTAATAGTAAAAATGATGTTTAAATAATAACAACATAAATTTAAAGAGTAATTATGAATATTTAACTTATTTTTACTTTATTTTTTTGCAATTTAAAATCTGTAGAAATTGAAGCTATAGAAAAAATTATTTTACAAAACATAATAGAAAGTTTTTCTATTTTTTAGAAAACAAAAATTAAATTATGGCTCTATCCTGCTACAAAAGTGTAAATTAAATAAATATACATATAAATTTTTTTTTTTTGTGATATTTATCTAGAACGTTAGACAAAAAAAAAAAAAAAAAAAAAAAGAGGAAAAAAACACCTCAATTAGATTGATAATGACGTTAGGATTTTTGAAGAAAAATAATTACTAATTTGATTGAAGTTAATTCAGTAGATTGTTTAAGTTTATAAATTTACCCTTAAAACGTGACAAATGTCGATCATATGCGCATTTTTTATTAAAAAAAAATTTAACAATTATAATAAATTGAATCAAATTGGGACAAGTTCAAAAACATATAATCAAAATAGTCAATTAAAATTATATAAACCAAAATGACATAGACAAAATGTAAGAACTATAGGCGCAATTTACCCTAAAATTTATTTTTACAAAAAGATTGGTTTTGAGATAAATAAAAATATAAAATTCAATTTCTATACAATTTTTTACTTATTTTTTTTCAACTAATCAAAGCTATTATTTCTTTTAGCAAATGTGAAATTCATTTTATTTTATTTATTACAGGGAAAATCCTCTCACTCGCATGCAGGTTCAAGACAACGCCCTTGCAGAGATCACTAGGGTGTCCTGTTGTCCGTTCTGAGCTAGGAGACTATAATCTCGGAACTTGTCCCAACCTCCCAAAACAACCTCCGCTTAAGTCAAGACTCGCACAGTGGGGGAATATTAGACCCACACCAAGTGTGATGAAACTACTTGAAGCTAACCTCCTAACCAACTGTGCTACACTCAAGAAATTGTCCCAATGGAGTTTTGAACTTAGGGACTTAATCCCTAGGCTTTTGCCAAGTTGCCAACCATCTTAGGTTAATTTCATTTTGTTTCTTTCTACCTAAACCCATTCACCAAAATTGAATTCATTTTTTTTTTTTTTTTACCTTCTCCTTTTTTCCTAAAGTCTAACCTAAGCCTAAAAGTGTAGTGTAAAAAAGGCATGCGCGTATTTCATACTTTTTTGTTTTTTTAAATAATCAGAAACGATACCGTTTTGTTGTGACAGCACCTACCCCCTTCCTTGTTTGATGACTTTATTTAGAATGAAAGTGGTGGAATTAAAAATATATATATATATATATATATATATTATTTTTATACAACTCCTGACCACATCATAATTAAGCTTAAGTTATATTTTATACTTAATTTGTCTATCTTTTATTTTTCTCTTTGCATTTCTTTTCAAACTAATAGAAATATGAACATATATGTCATATTAGATATAAATATATCTTGAAATTTGCAATAATTTTTTTTTTTTTTTTTTATAACCAAGTCGACAAAACTATAGAAAAGAGCACTATATTTATTTACTAATAATTCATCTATGTAATTTCTCTGAATAACTTGGCATGTAAAATTTAAAAATCTACATTCAAATATTTGTTCAAACTTTCCTTATATGTATTTTGGAAAGAAATTGTATAGTTATAACACTGTTATTGATAATAAGAAATTGTATTCCTTATAACATTGTTATATGTAAACATCTTATAACATAAATTTAACCAAAAAAAAATATGTTTATTATATCACTCCATACAGTAGCTTGTTTTCATAACATTATACATTATAGTAGATATGTACAACGGGGATTTGTTTACAAAAGATAAGAAGAAGAAGAAGTACCCTACGTTATTGTGATTACATACAATGTGTAGATACATCCTTGTCTTTCTTGATGTACAATATTTTTAATTTTGTGTGGTAAAGTCTTGTCATCGTATTTGAAGTTCGCATAATTTCCTTTGATGTGGTTACATAATACATCTGCTACAGAGTTACCTTATCTACGAATGAATTCTTCGAATGTTGCCTATGAGTTTCCACACGATGTTGAAATAATCTCTTTGTGTATTGTGTAGAATTGTTTTGATTAAAAATTTTGCATCACCTTCTGCCTATATCTTTGGCCATTCATTTTCTGCTGCAATTTGTAATCCGCACAAACATATCCACACAAAGAGGACAAAGATTAACAGGCAAACAACTCTTAATTGAATGGGGAAAAAAGATGAAAAAGAGATTGAAACAAAAAGTAATTAAAGAAAGAGGAATCACTCAAAAAAGGCAAGCATGAACAACATTGCGTTACTTCCTAGTTCATATGATTACCAAGTTATACACATACGCAATTAGGGGTAATCTGAATGATCAATCAATAGACTTAATGCAAAACTACCTATAATGAAACACCCAAAGGATCTGCTATGTTATACATGTTGAGAACGGAAAGCATGCAAATCATGAGAAAATGTAATCTTGGAATTATTGTATTGGGAAATCTTTCATTGGTTGTCCCAGCTCATAAAAAAAGTGTAAAAGACAATTCAGAAACAAATGGAGCATGACATGAAGCATGATACACAACTACCTTGCAAATACCTTGACATCTACAAACAAAAAATTTGCAAAAGCGTAGCAGCAAATATTGAAAAGGAATTGATTTCAAACCACTTGTAACTCCAAAACTTATCACACTGACTGTGTGTCATGCTTAATTGATTCATGCATATAATAGTAAAAAGTTATGTCAAGACAATACGGAATAGATTACTATCATAACATTGATAGCATTTACCAAACCTTCAGTTTCTCAATGATTTTCTGGTGAAATACATGGAAAGATACCATCTCATCTTCAATTAAAGAATGTTTCTAATAAAAAAATAATAATAATCAACAATTAATCGATCCACTTGAATATACAAAGGAATCAAATTTTCTTTTTATTTTCTTTTTCCCTAATTGACAAGCAGAGACCAAATCAAGGCTTTCAACTTAGTTAATGAAAGGTAAAGAAAGCCTCTCTTACAGCTATGTGACAGCTTTCATGAAAGTGGATACATTGGAGTTGTTCAATAACCCAAGTTGTAGATTTATCATCAGGCTAACATTGGCATTTTAGGAGATAAAAGTAAAGAAATGGTTAAAGAATTATATTATTGAGCAAAAACCAGCATAACTATGCAGCCATTACAATTTATTTATCTTCTGGCTCGTGTTGGTCAGTGTTTAATCTCTCACTCTAGTTTGGATCCTTCAATCAAATTCAACACACACTCATCCCATTTTATGTTTATATGACTAATTCAGTATATAGATAATAAACACCCGATTTTATGTCTATATGAGTATAGATATCAAATTGAATTCATGACTGACAACTATTTGTTAATTACAATTTTTACCTAACGTTGTCTTTGCAATTTCTAAGGTAAAATAAATAAATAAATAAATTGTGAAAAGGCCTAAAATAGATTACAAATTTTTTTATGAAGTAATAAAAAAATTGAAAAAGAGAGTTATTCAGAATTAAAAACTTCCCTGATGGTTATTTTTCTTCATGGTTTTCATGGTAACCAAAGTAATAATGATTTTCTTTACAATTTCTTCGCATTTTCCTTGTCAAATCCACGAGTAGAATTGCTGAATTGAATCAACACCCCAAATTTCATACATCCTACGTCTAAGAATTGAAAATACAAAAGAATAGAAAAAGAAAAGAATGAAAAAAGACATACCAAGAGAGAAAAGTCCTCTAAAGCCACCAATCCTAGGTGCCATTTTTGCAATTCTCCTAACAAGCTTGGACCCAGCATCTATATTAACACCAGACACATAAACATTTAAAATAGATTAGATTTCCCTCAAGCTCACAACTTTAGTATTATCATCAACAAGCATTGCTTGTGTTGCCCATATTATTGGATTCTGTTTCATGGACCTCCGACATAATTATATCCATCATTCCTAACTGGAAAAAAAAAATTCAGTGAATAACTGAACAATGTGTTTGACAATCATACACAAACATCTAAATTACAATGGAGTGCTGATGTCCTTGTCTATTTTATCACGACTTGCAAATTATCAAAATCTAATCTTACATAATCACTATGAACAAATATACATTAAATCAAACCAAAAATGTAAACCTATAATAGAGAGCCTATAACCCAAAACCTACTTTTTACATTACAACCTAGACCATGTGTTTGTTAATATGTCTCAATAATTGAGGAGTTCACTTGCTTAATTTTCTGAATAAAAAAAAAGCCCCATCCAATTTTCTAAGTTGAAAATTCCAATCCAAGCATGAGAAATGTATGATATATGACTTGGAAATATAAAACAAATAAAGCAAGAAAATGAAAATCCAAAAACTATTAGACAATGAAAACCCAAATGATGGAATTAAAAAACCAAAACCCAAAAGATGAAGAAGATGCAACTAAAAAACCAAAACGTGTAAGTTTTCTTTGGGTAAATGGATTAAATTTTTTTGGATTCTAAAAGAAACTTCTGGAAGTAAATTAGGTTTCATCTAAGAAAAGTATCTTCATTTAGCTTGAAAAATGGTATTACTAAATCCACCAAGAATAGTAGTAGATCCTCTTCACAGAAAAATTAATTTGATCTAGAAAATGAATTTGATCCTCTTGACAGCAATAATATTAGTATATCATTGAGGAACAACAAGATTGTAAAACAAGTATAATGCAGTGGGTAAAAATTTCAAATCATACCTTAGGTGATAAAACCTGAAGCGAAGAATCTTGTGGGTAAATCACGTGCTTCAAAAAATGTGAACAACGAACTTCCAGCAGTGGAGTGATACCACAATATGAGCATCACCCACACAAGTCACAGTGCAAAAGGTTGGATCGTTATTTTAATGGGAGAGAGTCAGTATGGGAAAAATCATTCATTATACAATTCATCCCATATCCCATATAACGTATCTGTTGGCTACACATTTTGTGTTAGCCAGTGACAATTCGACGCGTGGCAAAGTAAGGGTAATAAGGGGAGACCAGGTAGGTTTTCGATCCTGATCATACACGTGGCAATTAATATTGGTTATTATAAGATCTGAGTAGTAGCGGATCAACAAAGAGACGTACAGTAACATGGCTTCAACGGTTGCTCACATTCAAATTCGAATATAAGGGGGAAGCCTAACTGCAAGTGAAGGCGTAGTGGAGCTACTTATAAGGTAGCATGATCAGCGACTACGGAGGAGCAGTTCGACGGTTTGAAGTACAATTCGATGGTTATCTTCGGAAAGTATAAATAGCAGGAAGGACTTCAGAGAAGGGGACGAAGAAAAAGATCTAAAGAATTACTTTACATATTCCAGTGTTATTTCTTGTCCTTTATATTTCTGTACTTTAAGTTCCTGCGCTGCACTTCATTTGTAGGAGTAGTTTTCGAGTATATTGTCGCTGTAATTCTCTACGGAACTAAGATCATTGTAAGTTTTTCATACTAATGAAATGCTTCAGTTTATTTAACTGTTCTTATGCTCAAGTTCTCTGAAGTCAAATTACTAGTAAGCCACCAGTAAAAGTCCTCTTTATTGAGGCCGAAAGAACCATAACATAATCGTCTGAATAATTGTTTGGCAATTACAATTCTGTAAGGACTGATTGATCCTTACCGGCACGCTCATAATTACAAAAGTAACCTTCGAAAGCCAAAAAGCCAACATATATTTTTGGCACGCCCAGTGGGACCCTTTAAAAAATGGCTAGACGTAGGAGACAAGAAGAAAATGAACGTTTGGAAGAAGGCGTGGAAGGAGAGGTAGAGACATCCAATCCAGAGGATAATGTGATAACACATCCTGTGGAGACTCCTATCCTATCGGAACCTATGGTCGAACAGACCAATACTTCAGAGCAAATACCATTTGTTCGTAATAGTAGACGAGACCAAGGAATTGGACCATCCAGTGTCCCATCTACTCAGCCAGTCAATCCGTGGGGCGGCTTGGTAGATGCTATGGGACAACAATTAATAAACACAATGGAAAGGTGGGCAGTATCCTTTTTGGATCGAATGAATAACCACCAACCAACGAATGTAAGACACATAGAGGAGGTGAATGTCCCTCAGCAAAGATTGGCTAGAGACAAACAGCCTATGCAAGCTAATGGACATTCTAATGGTCAAACCAGTAATCAGATTCATGAAAGATTACCACCTCAGTCTTGGTACGAACCCATTTCGAGGCTTGTAGCAGGCCAAAATGTCTCCATGTTCAACAGTGAAGCCATGCAAATTGGTGGATCTGGCCCGATACAAGAGAATGGCATAAGAATGATTCCAAATCCCACATTCGAACCCATACCTAGCACCAGGGGGTACAATAATCCCTTATTCGAATTTATACCCGGGGGGTTGGAAGGTTTTCCTACAAGTGGAAGGGATACAATACCTGTTCCAGCACCTTTCGTGGGTCCTTTCGCAGGACAGGCTCAAAGAGGTTATCTACACCCCCAACAGCACCCTCTACCACAGGGACAGCCAGTCCCAAATGTACCATCTTATGGACCAAGAGGACCACAAGCCCAAGTTTGTCCACTAAATCCTGTGTTTGTTCCCCCAGTGGTGGTTCAGCAGGCGCAAAATATGGTCCCTAGGGACCAGATCACTAAGATAGTTAGGGAGTTGTGTGGACCAATGGCTTGGGGGGTCCAGACCCCTGTGTATAGAAAACCATACCCAGAATGGGTCGATAGGGTACATGAATATCCAAGAGGTTTCAGGATACCAGATTTTGTCCTCTTTCATGGGAACGGAAACCAATCAACAGTAGAACATATTGCTAGGTTTGCCGCTAAATGTGGTGAATTTACCAATCATGACTATATAAAGTTAAGACTATTCCCAAATTCTCTAACTGGAGGAGCATTTGTATGGTATATTAACCTTCCACCTGGCTCCATCCAGACTTGGCAGCAAATGGAAGAGGCATTTCATGCCCAATTCTTCCAATCAGAGCCAGAAGTTTCCATGGAAGACTTGGCCAGATTGAGTCAAAGGCCCGAAGAGAAGGCTACTCAGTTTATTTCCAGATTTAAGAAGGCTCGAAATAAATGTAGGGTAATCTTGCCAGAAACTGAATTTGTAAGATTGGCCCAAAATGGCCTAGAGTTCAGGCTTCGAAAGAAGTTTGATTCAACAGAGTTTAGAGATTTAGTGGAACTGACTCATAAAGTATCTAGATATGAAGCATTACTAGAAGAGGAACAGGATCGAAATAATGCATCATATAGGACATACTACAAAGATCCTAATTATGAGATTGATGCAGCAGAGATTGTGGGAAAAGGGCCTATGATCTGTGAAGCGTTAATTCATAAAGATACGACAATTGACCAGCAGTTTAAAAAGAAAGATCTCCACAAGAAATATTCTTTCGATTTAACTAAGGCAGATGACATTTTTGATCATTTGCTTGCGGCCAACTTCCTTAAGTTACCAAAAGGTGTTAAAATTCCATTTCTTGATGAACTTAAAGGAAAAATATATTGTAAATGGCATAATTCTTGGTCTCACTCGACTAAAAACTGTGTTGTTTTTCGAGACAGGATCCAAGAACAAATTCGGAAAGGGAGTTTGAAGTTCCCAGCCAAAGCTGAAAAAGCCATGGGGATCGATAGCAATCCATTTCCAGAAATTGGAGAGGTGGCAGCCAATGTCATTATGTCAGACTTTCAGAACCTGTCTTTGAAAGAATTGGAGGAAGTCAATGTACAGATGCATGTGGCCAACCAGACAGCAACCAAAAAAGACCTTAGAAGTCCACCGGCTATGGGACGAGATTTCTCACATCAGAGGGAAGACTCTGATGAAGAAGCACTGGATGATGACTCCCTAGAGGCGGCCGTAATACAACGAATGTGTCCCAGGTGCAGACTGAGTTATAAGTGGTTGAAAGGCCTTCCGGTCGATGGGAAGCAGTATTACAGGGATGTGCAGAGGCGTCCCAAACCAACCAATGCTTATAATAAAAGGCCGTATCCGGCTAATGTTAGGCGACAGCCACTAGTGGTTGAACTTGCAGTTGAGAGAATGCATGCTAAAGGCAAGAGGCCCTTATATGAGTCCAGATCACCTAACTATTACAGGTTGGAGAGTAGTCATTCTGAAAGAAGGCTGGAGAAGAGTTCAGGTTTTGGGATCAAAAACAGGAATTGGCCCCTTGGGCCAGCTTCACGAAGGACAGAAAATGATCACCATCATCGAGAACCTGAATCAGGCTCAAAGCTTGGAGACAGGGCCAAACAGTTGTCTTCACAGCCAGCCTCGAAGGTGACCTCAAAAGAAGAAAGATGCAGTTCAACGTCTGGGTCAGTAAGTTCGTGGGTACCTGGAGTCCCAGATTGGTTTGTGATGCAAAACAAACCTAGGGAAATGCCTACCCAAAGGAATTTTGGAGATCAGAGTAGGATGGTTAAGCCTCCTTTGGTGGCCCCCAACAATTGGGTATTGCTGAAACACCCAAGAACGAGGGAACCAGATATGGTCCCCGTTATTTCCAGATCACAAAGGAGGAAAATTCAGCGTAGGTACACCCAATACCAGAGAGACCTGAAAGAAAGTGGAGAGAGTTCTTCAATGATCTAGACTGGAGAAAAGAAGAATCGAAAGTCAGACCATAATTCAATGCCAGTTTCACAGAACGAGGTGGATCGCAGCAGAGAACAGTTGGCCAAGGTTCATTCTGAACTAAAGGTCAGAGAGAAGGAAAGTCTAGCAGGGTTGGAGAAAGCTCTGATGGAGAGTGGTAGCGAAACGGAAGAAGATATTGGCGTAAGTCAGAAGAAAGAAATGGTGGAAGAAGAAATGTTCGAAGCTTTCATGGCTGAGCAAACATTTCTGATTGGAAAACCAGCTGAGGAAAATCATTCGAAGGGACCCGTTACCAATGAAATACCAGAATGCATCATGCAGGATGTTTCTGAGGTAATTGACCAAGGTGACCAAGAGGGGAAACAGGTACAGCCAGCCATCCAGTTTGGCTCGTTTCCCCCAGTATCAGTGAACATGGTACACATACTACCACAGGAATTCCAAGCTGGAGATGAGAATCAAGAGAGGCAGGAAGCTGATCCAATTCCGATCTCTAGTGAAGATTCACAAGCGAGTATGGTACAAGATAATTTCGAAATGGTCACCCCAATGGAAGCTGAATATGAGAGCGAGGAAGTGGTAAGCATTAACCTCTCGTATCCATTCGAGTATCCCTCGAATTCCATGACGCAGCATGTTAAGCCTTTGTACATTAAGGCCTTCTTCGATGGGGTTCATTAAGGCCTTCCCAGGTTGATCCCAACCAGTACAACCATCGCTGGTTTCGCTGGAGACAAGCAGATGGCCCAGGGAATTCTACCCATCAACCTGAGTGTGGGAACCAAGGACTGCATGACGGCGTTTTTCGTCATCGATAGCAATGCGAAGTACAATGCTTTACTTGGTAGAGATTGGATCCACACTAATAAATGTGTGCCTTCCTCTTTGCATCAGAAAATGATAATAGCTCTAGGCAATGGGAAGACGGAGGAAATTAATGCAGATCCTCAACCTTTCATAGCCTGTGCAGATTTCGTAGAAGCCAAATTGTATATTGATGGCGTGGCACCGCTCAGTATACTGATGGAATTCGATGGCTCAGCCGAAGTAACGGCTGATAAGGAAGTAGCACACCTGAAGCAATTAGTCCAGGAGAGTGCTGGTGAAGAGCTAATGGTTAAAGATGACAATGATGCCTGGTTATAGGCAGCAAGATGAAGCACCAGAAGCCAGGCCTTTGGCTTTAATCAAGTTTTCAATATTGGATATAAAGTCAATAGTCCAGAAAGTTCGAGAGCAGGAGAAAGAAGTCATGACGATTGGCTGTAAGTGGGAGCAGCAACAAGCCAGAGTTTTGACCCTTGATAAATACTGTGCATTGGACATAGAAACAAAAGTCCAAAAAATACAGGAAGAAGAAACCTTGTGGACAGATTTTGTCTATGAGGAGGAGAATAAAGAGGAGGAATCAAAGAGCCTGGAAGCAGAACACAGTAAGGAGATTTCTGTGAAGTCAGAGAAGATCAAAGAAGGAGTTCCAGTAAGTACTCAGATACAAGACCCCTTAGAAGAAATAAATTTAGGGGAAGATTCTGTACAACAACCCATTTATATAAGTGTTTGGTTGAGTTCTCTTGATAGGGACCAGTTATTGGTTATTCTGAGAAGATATAAAGATTGTTTTGCATGGTCATACAATGACCTACCAGGATTGGATAGGTCATTAGTGGAACATAGGCTTCCCATGAAGCCTAACTTCAAGCCATACAAACAAAAACCAAGAAGAATGGGTTCAGAAGTGATCCAGAAAGTCAAGGAAGAAATTCTTAGACTACTCAAGGCAGGCTTTATCAGAACAGCCAGGTATGTTGAGTGGCTATCTAATATTGTACCTGTAGTCAAGAAAAATGGCAAAATGAGAGTATGCATTGATTTTAGGAACTTAAATCTGGCAACTCCAAAAGATGAATAACCTATGCCTATAGTAGATCTGTTGGTGGATAGCTCAGCAGGACATCACATGTTATCAATGATTGGTGGACACTCAGGCTATAACCAAATCTGCATTGCGGAGGAAGATGTTCACAAGACAGCATTTAGATGCCCTGGGAATATTGGGACCTTCGAATGGGTTAAAATGTCGTTTGGCCTGAAGAATGCTGGGGCCACATATCAGAGGGCTATGAACACTATCTTTCATGACCTTATTGGTGGGTATTTAGAATGTTATATTGACGACATTGTGGTTAAATCCCAATCCATGGAGGAACATTTGTTTCACCTAGAGGCAGCCTTTGAAAGAATGAGAAGGTTCAAATTGAAGCTTAATCCTCTTAAGTGTGCTTTTGGCGTATCATCTGGAAACTTCTTGGGCTATGTAGTACACAAGAAAGGAATACAGATAGACCAGAATAAAGCCAAAGCCATCATTGAAGCCAGACCTCTATCGAGTAAGAAAGAATTACAAAAGTTCCTCGGTCAGGTTAATTTTTTTCGAAGATTCATTTCTAACACTGCAGGGAAAACTAAAATTTTTTCTTCTTTATTAAGGCTGAAGGATGAAGAAGAATTTGTGTGGACAACGGAGCATTAAAGTGCTTTCGATGGAATCAAAGCCTACTTGGCCAACCCTCCAGTACTGATGCCACCAAATGGCGTTAAGCCTTTGAAGTTGTACATAGCCGCAGCAGAAGATTCATTGGGAGCTTTCTTGGCCCAAGACAATGAGGAAGGCAAGGAACAAGCTGTTTATTACCTTAGTAGGTTTTTAAATTCTTGCGAATGTAAATATTCAGCTGTAGAAAAGCTTTGCCTTGCATTGTATTTTGCTGTAATGAAATTAAGATATTACCTTTTGCCTACAACTGTCTTGGTAATTGCAACCACAGATTTGGTTAAATACATGTTATCTAGACCTATGTTGAGGGGAAGAATTGGCAAATGGGTATTAGCCCTGTCAGAATTTCACTTAGAATATATGCCCCAAAGGGCAATGAAAGGACAAGTTTTAGCCAGTTTTTTGGCAGACCATCCATCTCAAACAGAGAGTCAAGAAATAATGGAACTCAGTGTGGCTAGTGTCAAGCCATGGCAAATATGGTTCGATGGATCAAAAGCCAATGGCCTAATTGGAATTGGTATAGTAATCAAGTCACCACAAGGAATTGAAACCACACATGGTTTCAGAATAGATGAAACTGCTTGTTCTAATAATCAAGCTGAATATGAAGCTTTGATAGTAGGATTGGAAATTCTTATTGGATTACAAGTACATGCAGTTAACATATTTGGAGATTCCCAATTGGTCGTTAACCAAGTAAAAAGGATTTTCAAGTGTCAAAGTATAAGTATGCTGCCATATTATGTCGTCGGATTACATTTGCTCTCTCAATTTGAAATAGTAAATGTAACTTATGTCCCGAGATTCTTGAATAATAGAGCTAACGATGTGGCGCAGAAAGCTTCGAATTTCAAGAGTAAAGATGGTACCCATTAGGATGTAAGCCAAACGACATACCAAAAACTTATACCTCCTTTAAGTAAGAGGAACATGGTCCTAGAAATCAATTATAATGGTCTGCAGGAACAGGATTGGAGACATCCAATAATACAATACTTGGCTGGCCCATCCTCGAAAGCCAGCAAAAGAGTTAAATTGCAATCTGTGCAATATATCATATACAACAATGATCTCTACAAAAGAGGGGGAGATGGTCTGTTGTTAGAATGTTTAGGGTCAAAAGAAGCATTAATAGCTATGGCTGAAGTTCACGAAGGTATCTGTGGTGCACATCAGCCTGGTGTAAAAATGAGATGGTTGCTTCGAAGACATTCCTATTATTGGCCGACTATCCTTAAAGATTGCATAGAATATGCAAAGGGCTGCCAGGCATGTCAAAAGCATGGTACAATAAGGCATGTGCCCGTAACTGATCTACATGCAGTAGTAAAGCCTTGGCCATTTAGAGAATGGGCCATGGATATGATGGGGAAAATACACCCTCCCTCTTCGAAGCATCATTGTTTTATTTTGGTGGCTACTAATTATTTCACCAAATGGGTCGAAGCCAAACCATATAAAGCTGTAGATTAGACGGAGGTTATTGAGTTCATTAAAGATTTGATCCATAGATTTGGCATCCCACAAACGATAACGGTCGATAATGGGACTGTTTTTTATGGGAAAATGGTAAAGTCTTTTGTGGCTGAGTTCGGGATTAGCCTTGTGAATTCCTCTCCATATTACGCACAAGCCAATGGTCAAGCTGAGTCTTCTAACAAGTCCTTAAAAAAGGGAATACAAAAAGGTTGTGGAAGATAATCCGAGAGATTGGCACAACTTATTGTTAGATGTATTGTGGGCTTATAGAACTTCCCCAAGGTCAAGCACATGAGTCACTCCTTATGCCTTAGTTTATGGGCATGATGCAGTGTTACCAGTGGAGATCAATGTTAAATCCTTAAGGGTAAGATGCCAAGACCAGTTGAATCCTGAGCAGTACTATCAAAGTATGTGCTTGGAATTAGAAGATATAGATGAAGCTATAATTTTGGCATTACATAGCATTCTCTTTCAGAAGAAGAAAACAGCTAAAAATTATAACAAGAAAGTCAAACACATTGGCTTCGATGAAGGTGATTTGGTGTGGAAGACAATACTCCCAATAGGGATTAGAAGCCATAGATTTGGCAAATGGTCACCTAACTGGGAAGGACCATATCAAATTCATAGAGTTTTGCCTTTTGGGACCTACCATTTGGAAGATTTGAGTGGTTATGTGCATCCCAAAAAGATTAATGGCAGATATTTAAAACCTTATTTTCCAACTATTTGGGAAACACAGGGAATAAAATAAACAGTGAGTACAAGAACATAAAATAGTAAACAAGGAAATGTTTTATAAAGAGTCAAGTACATTGTGCCACAAGTTGGCCCAAAAATCATTACAATGTTTTAGCTGTTTTTGTACAACAGATTTCCTATTGGTAAACGACGAAAACAGTTGAATAGCTGCAGTCATATCTTTCTTTTGATCAGCCAGTCCTTGATTGGTGATTTGCAGTTTGAGGTCAGTTCGGAGTAAGGCTTGATTCACTGCAGAGAGCTCCTCTTCGAGTTGAGCTTTCCTCTCCAGCAGTTGAGCTCGGAAGTGAGAGGCAGAGGAGTGTTGTTCCTTAAGCGTCGATATTTCAGTATGCACTTGAGAAACAAAACTTTGATCTCTGACCAATTTCTCATCTGCGGCCTTGGCAGCATGACAGATGTTGATATAAAAATCGATGGTAGCTGCTGCCTGGGATAGGTGGTTGAGACATCCATACCAGACTGCTCAGCAAGTTTGCAGCATTGAAGAAACCCGTTTTTTATTATAGGCCTTTGTAGAGCCTCGAAGGGAATCCTCGAAAAAGAAATTAGCAGGTCTAGACAGGTGTCCAAGTCTATCGAAGGCACAAAAGGTTGGCTGCTGGAGGAAGGAGAGCTCTCAAAAATTTCCAGCAAAGAATCAGCTAAAACTAATGGCTCAGTCTCCTCATCGAATGTCGGAGAAGTAGAAGTGATGTCAAAAAGACTAGCGAATCTTGCTTCAAAAATATCAATCTCATCAGTAGACATGAGGGGAGCAGAGAGAGTTGCCATGGGAGACACAGGAGATTACATAGCAATAGGAGAAATGGGTGGAGCATCTTTGATGGTCTCCATGGTCCTGGTCACCAATGAATCAAGAGAAGGAGGGCTGGAGCTAGGTAAAGGTGGTAAGTCACGAATTGGAGGGCTGTCAGCACTCATCAAAGACAAGGTAGCACTTGGAGTCTCCTTGGAAGGAGAGAGAGGAGCAAGACTCGATAAAGAAGTAAATTGAGGAAAGTCAAGAGTCAAGTAAGAAAGATAGGGAGCCAAACCAAGAGGAAAAGGTGCAGGAATGCTTGGCCTCAAGAAAAGTGTAGAAAATGTAGACCCTAAAAATAGAAGTATGGTCTGAGTAGTCCCTACATCCTGCATCTGATCTACCTCGAATGAAACTGAGAGAGGCCTCATAGGAAAGATGAACTCAGAAGTTGCCGCTGCAAGAGAAAGAAATGTAAGGTAATGTTAAACCTCGATACCAAAGGCTAACAGAGGAAAAAACCGCAGAAGCATAAAATTACCTGCTCCAGAAGTATCGGCGATAATGGGAAAATTGCGAAGGGTGTAATCTCTGGCAGTCTGTTGCCTTCTTACAGTTTCCCTTTGTAGTATGTCAGCAGCAGCAGGTTCATCTCTCAGAAACTGTTGCTGCCGTCTCTTCTCAGCTCTCTCAAAGACAATCATGGCTTTAGGATGTTCTTGCTCTATTGTCTTGACGGCTGCTTCATGGATGGTATCTTCGACTGAGATAGGAGCGGAAGCAGGCATTTTTTTTCTCTTCTCTATGGCTTTGGCGATTGTCTCAGAATCAGAGTCTTCAACCATATCGGAAGGAGAGACAGTCACCTTTCTTTTCCTTTTCCTTTGTATTGGCAGGGTCTGCTCTTTCTCAATTTCTTTCTCAACTTTTCCCTCAAGTTCTTCAAGCTGCGATCTAGATTCCAAAGAGATGACTTCATCTTCTGACTCTCTGGCAGTTACCGAGTCGGATGAAAAGACGATCGCCTTTTTTTTTCTTTTCAAAAGTAACTCTTCCTCTTCATCTGATTCTTCCTTTTCTTTCCCTTGAATATTGGATGTTCCCTTCTCAAGTTCAAAGAGGCTCCTTTTCTTTTGTGATTGACCACCTCCACAAAAGAAGAATTAAAGATAAGGCAAAATGCATTATGAAAGACAAAAGGAGAAGAGACAAGGGTATACCTTTCTTTGAGGCAGCCCGAGTGACTCTGGGAGGAATTGAAACGGCAGGAGCAGCATGTGCTAATTCTGAAACAGTGGAAGAAGTGACGTCCCCAGTTTCTTTGGGCTTGATCACATCTAACACTGTTAGTAGGCTTAAAGGTGGAATGGCCAAATAAATCTCTATGTTAGTCACCCACCAGTTTTGGTACCTCTTCAACACGGTACCTTGAGGAATGAAAGGGGTGTATTCAAAGGTGGCTAAATCATCTACAAATTTCAAAGTTGCCTCTTCTAGCCTGGATTTCCTAACTTTCAAATCCCTTATGGTAAGGCTGAGATTTGTATTGCTACAGAGAGGTATTGGGACTCCTTGTGTGAGGCCAAATTGTCTAGCAAACTGAGCTGGACAGTAAGGTTTGGCAATGCATTTGTAGGCCTTCGAGTTCAAAGTCCCGATGAATAACTCTCTGGGAATCAGAATGGAAGCTCATATATCCTTGTGAATAAGTGAAGTACAGGATTGGTCACTTAGAAAATTCCTCAACCAAGATGGACCAATGGAAGGTTCGAAGGGACGAAAGCGGTAAGTAGGAAGGGAGGCTGGAAGCTGGTGAAAGAAAGAGAAGTAAAAAGCAAAGGTGGAAGGGTAAAGTGAAGCATTGGCTATCCTTATGCCATGAGTAAGAGGGTTTGGCTCGGAAAATTTAAGGCATTTGGATTGTAATTCAGTAAAATAGACGAAAAGTCAAAACTGAAGGATCCAGAATGGCCCCCCTTGATTAGCATCTAAGGGTTTCTCACAAAAAATGGAGCAGACTCTATATACGTGCCCTAGAACACGTGGGGCTAAGGCCACCTTTTTCTGTAAAACAAAGGCTTTGGCAAGAGGGGCAAATTCAGGCATACTTCTCTGAGAGGAAGTGCAAAAAAGGAATTTACAAAGCCAATACAATAAGAAAGAAAAAAATTCCCTATCAGTCACAGGGCCCTGTCTTTTATTCTCAGCCCTAGCGAAATCACTATAAGATGAGTTAAGGGAGGGGAGAGAGAAAGGGACTGCTAAATCAGGATAATCTGGTCCAAAAGGAGTGCCAATAGGAGATAGTCCCAGTAAATGACAAATATCAAGAACAGTAGGAGCCATCATCCCACATCTAAATTGGAAAAAGTTAAAGACAGGATTCCAAAAACATAGGGCAGCGGGAACAAGGAAAGGGTCTTCTGAAATAGTTACCCTAGACAGTCTGAGAGCATCGAGAAGGCAGAGTTCTTGAAGGTCCAGGGTCCTAGCAGGAATAACCCGATCATACCATTCTTGCCACTCTGGTCTCACCGTGGGCCAACATCGGTGGGGGCGATTTATCCTCCAGTTCTTCCAGTCAAGACCACCTTCATAGAGAAGACATTGGTTTTCTAGTCGGGGATACAGGGCTGGGAGTTCAGTGAGGACCTCTTTGAATATGGGCCCAAGCACATAGTCTGATTGCACATGGCGACGAGGGACAAAGATGCGTCCATCAATAGCACTCTTCTCCCCAGCTTTGTACTTTTCGCATTCTGCATCAATAATCCTCTTTAGGGCCACAGATGGGCTCATACGCTCTACGACTGATACTGAAGGAGAAGCCATTGACGATATGTTTTTCTTGACAATGAAACCAGGATAGGAAGTAGAGAGAAGCCGACGATCGGTAATAAGAGGGGTTTGTGCGATTAGAAGAGCAAGTGTTTTCAGAACACAAAGCAAAAGGGTTTTTAAAGCTCTCGTATTTGAAAATATATTACATAAGCTGTTAAAGTATTAAAAGTATGAATACAAAAATTTCCTTCAACATTGATGCTTTTGGAGGGAAAACAAAGCCTAGTTGTTAAGGCTAGCTTCGAAGTAAGATATTTTTCTTAAAAGCCGAGTCAAACGGCTTCGAAACAGAGAAGCCAGCTTCGAAGTGGGTTGCCCTACCCAAAATATAAAAATACTCGAGTATTTATTTCACTTAAAAGAGGTTAAAGACCTGTTTTTAGGTTTTTAAACAAAGGTAATATCCTTCGAAGCAAAAAACTTGAGATTCTTCAAGGATGGGATTTGGTGTTCGAAACATCAAAAGCAATAATGACAATGACTAGATGTTGACTATGGTCAAAACAGGCTTCAAGTGTAAGATTGCTAGATTTGAAGCACTGTTTCCAATTGAAAATCAGCCAAAACTTTATTCCACAAATTGGAAAGGTTTACAATTGGCTCATTTAGTGTTTCATTTAAAACAATTAAGTCCAGATTCAAAGGATGAAATTGTTCGAGGTTCGAAGCTCTGAGTTGACTTTTAAAACACAAGTAAAAATACGAGTAAAGACTGGGTCAAACAAAGACAAATGAAGAAGAATTTTTGTTTATATTAAGATCAGAGCGATTACATCAGCTGACTCTATCTCGGTACGAACTCGAGCTCATAAAAATAAGGAATGGAATAAATAACAAGATCATGAAATTTAGTCCAACAATGATCAATGAACTTTTGTTCTTTCCTTATTCTATCGTCTAAATTTTCTAGCATTGGCTGCATAAGTTAATGTGCTCTCACTTCATAGTAGAGCTCTTCAGCCTTTATTTCGAAGGCCACCTCTCTTAATCCTTGTTCCAATTCATCAATGTCTAAGTCATCCCAATACACAGAATCTTTATTCTTGAAATCATTGAATTCTTCAATAAAGTTCTCTGCTTCGTACTGGGCATGAATTCTAAGGGACGAAAGTTGGTCTAAAGATTGTGTAGTAGCCACAGAATTGCGATGCCAGTGAAGAAGCAATGGAAGTTGGTCCAGAAACATATGAAGTTCTGCCTGAGCAAGGGGATTAAGGACATGGCCCCTAGTCATGATGTCACAAGCCCATCGAAGGTTCTTGAGAGGGACTTCGTCCTCGAGAACATTAAAGGGCAAGTGAGAGAAGGCTACAAGCAGAAGTTGAGCCTGTTTCCGCTCAGCTGGGGTAGAAGAAGGCAGAGGTTTATAAGGTGGAAAGACATTCTCCATGGATAGGGCAATCTTCAGTTTCTCTGTCCAGGAAAGAATTGGTAGGGGAGAATCAATTTCGGGAGATGAAGAAGAAGGTCTGGACGTTTCTGTTTTCGAAGATGATACGGGAGCAGAAGGAACAAAGGCATTAATATAATCAAGCCAGTCAGAAGAACAGATCTTCGCCTTCTGGGCTAAGAATGATGGGTTATACCCTTGTGCTTCTTCTGGGCGAGGAGCAGAGTGCACTATCTTTGTAGGCATGGAAGATGTATACCATGCTACAAGAAGATTCTCCTCCAGACTACGCCGATGGTCAATGGGCACATAAGGATAAACAACTGAACTTCGAGCATAGGAAGGAAACTCTAAAGGGTCAGTGAACTCAACAAAATGGTGGTTGATTCGCTCCTTTAAATCATAAGTCTTAGGTACTGACCAGCTTGTCCAGTCAGAACCTCCAGAAGAGGAAGAAGCTACAGCTTTATCCCATACAGAAATTTGCGAAGAAGAGTTGTTAAAATCCATATTTGCAATTTTACGAATCAGGGGTTTGAGAGCAGATTGTTCGAACTGTAAAGGTAGGTCAGAGGGGAAAATTCTTATGTCTTTGTTTGTAGCCTTCTGAATCGAAGGATTAAGAGCAATGTGTTCATAATCCAAAGGTCGGTAATTTGCAAAGGCGTCCATGACCTGAATATAGAAAGGTGGGTAAAGGTGGCTAATAAATGCATGCTTTCGATGAGGAATAGCATCGACATATGACTCTTCGTATGCTTCATCATTGAAGGAAGGAATTAATTTGGCCATGAAATGTATCAGTCTGTTCGAATAATAAGGCAGTGAAAATACTTAAAGGATCAAGACGAGAGTATTAATACAGATGGTGTGTCACAGTTGCATTTTTGGGAAGATGCAAAACCCATGCACGTTCTAAGACGTGGGAAAAGGGACTCTGATCCACTAATATCACCAAGTCTTGGGTATATTAGTGCGGGGGGTAATGTTGGCTACACATTTTGTGCTAGCCAGTGACAATTCGACGCGTGGCAAAGTAAGGGTAATATGGGGAGACCAGGTAGGTCTTCCATCCTGATCATACACGTGGCAATTAATATTGGTTGTTATAAGATCTGAGTAGTAGCGGATCAACAAAGAGACGTACAGTAACGTGGCTTCAACGGTTGCTCACATTCAAATTCGAATATAAGGGGGAAGCCTAACTGCAAGTGAAGGCGTAGTGGAGCTACTTATAAGGTAGCATGATCAGCGACTACGGAGGAGCAGTTCGACGGTTTGAAGTACAATTCGATGGTTATCTTCGGAAAGTATAAATAGCAGGAAGGACTTCAGAGAAGGGGACGAAGAAAAAGATCTAAAGAATTACTTTACATATTCCAGTGTTATTTCTTGTCCTTTATATTTCTGTACTTTAAGTTCCTGCGCTGCACTTCATTTGTAGGAGTAGTTTTCGAGTATATTGCCGCTGTAATTCTCTACGGAACTAAGATCATTGTAAGTTTTTCATACTAATGAAATGCTTCAGTTTATTTAACTATTTTTATGCTCAAGTTCTCTGAAGTCAAATTACTAGTAAGCCACCAGTAAAAGTCCTCTTTATTGAGGCCGAAAGAACCATAACATAATCGTCTGAATAATTGTTTGGCAATTACAATTCTGTAAGGACTGATTGATCCTTACTGGCACGCTCATAATTACAAAAGTAACCTTCGAAAGCCAAAAAGCCAACAGTATCAGATATATAGGCAGAGTATATCTTCTATCCATTTCAGTTGATATGATAGATATAGATATCAAGAATGGGTTATCCAAATAGGTTTTGAATTTAAATTCAAACTTACATGGATAAGGTTCAAAAGGGTCATAGGTCATGCCACATGGGTGCCCAATTTCTAACATCTCCCACTCACACATGAGTTGGCATGACACTGCCACATCTCTATCTCAATCTCTCTAAAAAAAATGAACAATCTCATACTAGCCAATGAATCGTGCGACCGTTGAGAACACCTGCATGTGGGAGCTCTATACTAGAAACTTAAAATGAGCCATCATAGAGACATCAACCCAAAAGGAATATAAATAATGTCTCATATACCCCAGACCCATCTAATTACACTACTCCAAAAAAAAAAAAAAAAAAAAAAAAATCTCTAATCCCTCAAAAGACCATGCTTGACCCTCTCAATTCTTGCAATATATTCACACTTAATCCGCCTCTCATATAGAGCGATGTGAGTTGCCAGCAGTGAATATACAATAGTGGTGTAATACTAGATGATCTTCCCTTTGCCCTCATGCCATTTAGTTTAGGATTGACCGATTTCCCAGTGATGTCCCTTAAGGCCGAATCATACATAACTGTAGGCAACATACCAAAGTAGCAGAACATCAACCCCTTACCTTATGACATAATCAAAAGTCACAAAAGGGTACATAAATGAAAGTCATATCAATAATGACACGTAAGACTCACACGGTGAGGAAACAGGGATCCATTCTCTCACCTCATTACTCGGTCGCCAAGCACATATAGTATGAATACATGTTACGGTGGAGTAACTCTTCCAAAAGAGTGACATCATATTCGATACACCGTACAGATTTTAGTCTGGTTGCTTTCTAGCACCTAACCCGAATTCTCTATTTGCTTGCATTCCAGGCGCCAAATAAGATCTCGCATCTAGCTAATCATAACAGGCACAACATAGAAAGTGGGTACTAACATCTATGTTTGGTCCTTAACACGACCTCATCTTGGTTGTAACCAAGGCGACATACATAGTAGATAATTTAAGCCTCTCTTGGCTCTAAATAAAAATAAACCATTAGTCTCATCCTTGCTTGCTCCCAAGCGCCAAGGGCGATTGCTCGTGTGAATGAGCCAATCTTACCTGCTGACATCATCATCTGCTAATCATTATGACATAGTGTTAACATCCCATCATCTCACAACAAATAAGTGATCGATTTTTAAAAAAAAATACGACCACAGTCTGCGCAATTCTAGATTCCAAGCATAAGCCTTATCAGCACCTCTTGCGATAAGCATATAAAACGGAATCCACCATTTGCGCCTCACATGAAGTGGTTCAAGATCACTACCTCTTGCGCAATTACCTCTCTAAAAATATTTTGGTGACCAATTTGCATTCATTCAAGATACGTCCAACTAGCGCATTGAATCTTTCAAGGGGCAAATTTATATACTACTAGTAAAACATTCTATTCACAGTCTAATGAGCAAGGTCAATGTCTAAACTATTCAGTTGACCATTTACTAAAGATAACACTTATCATGCCGAATACGCCCACATAATGTACTTCAGGCTCCCACAAAAGAAAAAAAAAAAAAACAAGGAATATAGGTCATCTGTTTCTCCTAAAGACAATCCGAGGATTCACCGAATAGCTAAGGTTTTGGCTTTTACCGATAGGTAAGTCAATGGGTTTGTAATTTTGCATCTAGAATCATTCTAGGATATTTCTTATGTAAGTCATCAAAGACAAACCGGAAATTCTCCCAAAATAATCCCTAAGGATTGTATATCCAAGCATATAAATTACATCACCCATGTCCATCATATCTAAAACAGAGGACTGCCCACCCTAGGTGGCGACAACCTTATAAAGTCCTGGCTCATAATGACTAAGGAAAAACTTTTTTTGGACCATTGATCATGCCTCAGTGGTCTTCATCGATCATCGTTGGCCTATCATGGCTTGATGAAATCTCAGAACCACTATTTAGATAACTGTTTTAGGCTGTAAAAGATTTATTGGAACTAGCAACCTTTTTGTGCTCCTAACTTTTCACCATAAAAGCAGAAGGTAAATCCCTACGGATCTACTTATCCAATTCTCCAACGAGAAGGTGGGTCACAACGTCCACAAATCAATGTTCCGAACTTATGTCAATCATAACCTAAGTCAAAATAACCTCACTCCCCAGGAGGAAATCTTCTCATGATCTACACTTTTCTCAATGGTGTGACTTTTCAGTATTTAGCGAGCCTTATGCCTCAACAATGACTATCCAAATTGCGTATAACTTTAGAACAGTTTCGCGTGATAATGGAAAGTCAACCAAATTATAGAAATAGTTAATCCTTAAAGACTTTGTCTTAAACTACACAACATTGATCTATTTTCTAAAAACAGGGGACTAGAGTCTTTGGTATTGTCCTAGGCTCTTTATCATCTTACGGAGCAATAATGAATGTTTCCCTCTCAATCACCCAGTGATGACATGAAAAATTTTCACATTCGCTACCATGCAACTAAGAATGTAGAGTATTCTTTTCTAATGGAGTAATCCATTAGTAGGCACATCGCTCCCACTGTCTCTAGGATACTGGAAATTTCTTTCCATTCTCAATTAGGCTACATAGAGCGCTATGCTTAGAATTCTCTATCTTATAGAGTTCCAAAACTCTATTCACGTCACCTTTACTAAGAAAACTTTATGTGACTTAGTTACACTCCCACAAAGTTGCTTACCTATATGCACATGACCCGGAGGGTTTACATGACAACATACAATAATGCGTCACATAACCCCAAGTGTTTACAAGATAACATACAATAATGCGCTATAGAACCCTAGTGTAGACACCCCATTTTTGACTGACCTTAAGACTCAGACGTCACCAACTGAGTGCTCGGTGATGTTACATATTGTGCTCGTTCTGAGGGTGCGGAGTCTCGGCTGCAAGCCTTGCCTCCGGACTTCGGGGCTCTTTTGTGCTTTGCCTCGGTTTGCGAACCAAGTCCTATTTTCTCTGTTTTCTCTTCCCGAAGGGAGGGAGAGGTCTCATAGACCATCTCTCAGTGGCCGTAGGCTACATTTCGTGGCCGTAGGCCATTTTTCCCGTTTGGAGCCTAGTTTCCGATTTTCGGAGCCGTCGACCGTGTGCCTCGGTTCGGGACTGCTTAATTACCTCCGTTTGCTCCGGTTTTTGGCACACACCTTGTTTCCTCCCTTTAGAGGGACACTGTGGCCCGAGAGACCACCTCGTGGTCGCACACCACTTCCGATGCCTAACAGCCTATTTTCGGGGCCCCAGACTGCGCGTTTTGGCCCCCGAACCCTCGTTTTGCATTCGTCTTGGTCCATTTTTGATAGGGACCCTATTTTCATTGTTAGGGAGGTGGTAGTATGGTGGGAGGCCACCTTTTCCCCTTGGAAACTAGTTTTCTTTTTTTCTTTCTCCTAAAGCCGATTTTTCTGACAAAAAACTGGTTTTTCTTACTTTCGAGCCACAATTTCTGGCTTTTCATACCACCATTGTGTTGTGCTCGTCTGGGAGGCCACCAATATGGGTAGGCCGACCAGTAATTCTTCTTGACCCTTTTGAACCTTGCTAAAAAGCTGGTTTTTCTCTCTCTTGGGTCACTTTTTTTGGTTTTCCACCATACAGCTGTGTTACACTCATCTGGGAGGCCACCTTTCTAGTATGGCCGGCCAGCATTTCTCATTGACCCTTTTGACCCCTGGTCGGCCCACCAGGGGGAGTGGCCGGCCAGCCACCTTAGCTGGTCGGCCAGCTTTCTGCTTTTTGCTCTTCTCAAGTGCAACACAGCTGTGCCAGCTGTGAAGCATTTGACCCACTGTCCGAGATTTGAGCCCTTTGTTTCTCTTCTTAAGCAAGCTTTGGCACCTTTGCTTAGCTTCTAAGAGAAGCTTGACGCTTTGGCCAAGCTTCTTGAGGAAGCTTGACCCTTTTGGTCTAGCTTCCTCAAGAAGCTTGACCCTTTTGGTTAGCTTCCTTTAGAAGCTTGCACCCTTTACTTGAGGCTTCATAGAGAAGCCATGGCCTTTTGTCTTCTATAAGACAAGCTCTCAACTCCATTTTCCAAGGTTAGAAAAGTTTTGGCTGGAGCATACATACAACTCCCTCTATCTCTATACTTCAAGCCTCCAAACCCTAATATTCTTGGCCATTTTGTACTACACCTCATAGCCTACCACCTCCACCATCCATTCAAGCACCTTGGTGCTGATTTCCAAAGGTTGAAGGCTCACCATCTTGGTCCAGAAAATGCTGGAGTCATTGTCTACAAGGGTGAGTCTCTATTTCTCCTATTTTTGCATTATTTTGCTTCCTGTCTTAGCCTTACTTGAAAGCATTTTTGGGTTTCGACATAAACTAGAAAAATTCTTGTTTTGATCTTCTAAACATGTTTGTTTAAGGACTCTTTTCTGTTTGGGGTCATCTTCCCTCTTCCATGCTTCATTTCCTCATGCTTTGAGCCATGGATTTGAGCATTTGCATTGGCCTTGTTTTGGCCTCTTAGCCACTGAAATCCAGTGGATTTTCAGTGGCATTGATGTGTCTTTGAGCTCCAAAATCATAGAGGGGTGACCCTCTCACCCCTCATTCTCTTTACTAGCTTTGTTGGCCTTCCAAAGGAGCTCCATTTTTCATGTTGTGAAGTCACATTCCAGGACTTATTTTGTGAGTTTTATGGTCTGCATTAGCTCTGTCCAGAGCCCATTTTGCCATATTTTATGTCTATGATGCATGTGTAGAACAATCCCATTCAAGACCTTCCAAAGGGACCTTTCATTACATGCTTCCTAGACCAATTTTAGGCTCTTTTTGGTGGGTTTTAGGACTGTCATAACTCATTTCCAGAAGTGGTTTCACCCTTTTATGTGTCCATCATATAGGTGTAGAGTAACCCCTTGCATGACCTTCCAAAGGAGCTCATCTTTTTTGCATGCATTGACTGAGTTTCAGTGGTTATTTGGGCATATTTTGGCATGACATACATCTATTTTTGGTTGGTTTAAAGAGCTTTCATATGCTTCACATAGTTGTAGAACAACTCATGGTTCACTAGCTTTCTTTGCATGCATTGTGGGCCCTTGATTTTAGCACTTTTTGGCCATGTCATAAACTAATATTGTGCTTATTTTGGACTGTCCTAGCTCTATTTTTGGGTCTTGTGGTTGAATGATGTTAGTTTTGCATGCTTGTAGTTCAAGGTCCATGCTTAGCTTTGAATTTTGAGATCCATTCCATGCATATGCTGAGGTGTGTTCATGTTTTGAGCCTATTATTCATCACATTTCAGAGCTTGTTTGAATGCCATGTTCCCATGTTTTTATCTCTTTAAATGCATTTGAGAGTCGGGCTAGTATGCTTTGTTTTCGGACCATTGAATGAGCTCCATTTCGTTGCATTCCGAGCCATCATTTTGGGTCAATTCCCCACTGTTTCAGACCTGCCTAGGGTCTTTTTGGGGTTGGTTTTGCCTCTGGTGCATTGCTTTGGGTACCTCTAGTGTAACGCACTTCACTAGTTTCAGTACCCGGGCCCCCTAGCTTGCATTGTATGCCATATTTGCATGTTTCGGGACCATATTTTATGCTGTTTTAGAGCTGTTATCTATGCTATTCCATGTCATGTTTCATCATTGCCATGCTTTGGTAGAGTGGCATTCCATGCCTTAGGTTCAGTCCTTGGTATTTGTGCATGTGTGCACGAATTCGGTTGTCTCATTTTCATCTAATGGCCACTGATGTGAGTATGGCTGAGGTCCACTCATGTTGGTGTAAGTCCATCGTGCATTGTGTATGCCATTTCGGTCCATATGCTGAGTTGCATGTTAGAGCATTGTGTATGCCATGTTACATCGTGCATTGTGTATGCCATTTCATAGCATTGTGTATGCTAGGTTGTATATTAGTCGCATTGTGCATGCCATTTCATTTGCATTGTGTTTGGGATAGGAGTTAGCCCAAGCACGGGAAACGAGGGACGTTTCATACTCCGAGTGACGGAATGTCTCTCAATTCCCGGTCGTCGACACTCCGAATTACCCATGATGAAGTTTAGGTCTTGTTGTGTTTATATGTGCATTCATTCCACATCGAGTTGTGCAATTCGACTCCTCGGCCATCATGCAATCGAGATGTGTGATTGGTGGCACGAGGATCGAGGACTACACTCCCTGAAGAGTAGTCATGTGCACATATGTGAAAATACTTTGCCATGCCCCTTTCTTGCTCTCTGTTACAGCAAATCAGAAATCAACAGCCTTCTGGAGCTTCGCAGAGTATTCCGGGATTAAGTGTAAACAAAGGCAAATCGGGGCATTGCAATGGATTTCCGTGCAAGGCAACTCGAACATACATCATTCATCATTCGGAACAGAGCTAAGGCGGTCCATAGCTTGCATACTAATTTATCCGCTTTCCTAGTTAATTTGTTAATTAATTAGGGCTTTGTATTTATTCGGACTGTACTTATTATTCGGACTGTATTATTTATTTGGACCCTTCGAGGGGGCAATGTTGTAATAAGTATGCGTGTGTGTGATGTATGTCTTCCAACCCCACGTCTTTCTCCCTTTTATTTACCAGCTTATGATGGTTAGTTTAGGGCATGTTTCAATCAGCATACTTATGCTCGCATGTTTGCATCCATTCATCTGTCTTGCATGCACCGGGCTCGGTGCATCATACTAACTGCATTTGTATTTCAATTCCGAGTTGAATACTTGTTAACTGTAGCATTTCACATGTCATTTTAGAATAGCCGAGCCTATTGTAGTTACATTTTTGCATGTGTTGCATTAGGAATTTCTGTATAGTTAGGATCATGCATGGATTTCTAACCTAGTTTCTGTTTTAGCTCGGAGTACTCGGTAAGTTTTATGCTTTAACATCCTTGCATGCGTGTGAGTGACTGCCATAATAGCATGCTTACCATGAGGCTATTTGCTTATGTGATATACCTGCTTGAATGCTTGTGGGTGAAGGTTGGATTATCTGAATCGGAATAATGCATTGACTGTGAGTTTTAAGCCCACTAGATAGTGGCAAAACTATCTTTTCTAAAGCCCACCCGAGGGTGGCAAAATCTGCATTTTAAGCCTACTTGCGAGTAGCAAACCACTTTCAAAAACACAAACATGAAATGTTTTATTCCAATTTAGGCGATCCAGTCTATACTTGTATGCTGTGCGCATCACATAATAAATCTAGGCTAATAACCGGAATAAGAACGCATAATGTTTTCAAAACTAGATATCATGGTTAGTAGAGGCCGATTTTTGATCGGGCGAGCGGGGGTGCTCACGAAGTGACCTTCTCCAATTGTACCCAAGTTCCCGAGCCGAGGCAACTTTGGTGATGACGGACACGTGGCCTTAGGCAACGAGTCAGGATTTCCTAAATTTCTCAAAATAAAATATTTAGGTGACGATTCTGTATCTGGCAAAGCAGTCCATGTTTGGCACTTCTTTCAAAAAAAATCTGTTTTCAAAAATGATTTGCCAAATTTGGACTCTTGGATGATTCATCAGTCTTGCATTGCACTCTACGAGATTAGATACAGGACTGTGACACAAATTGAGTCCGAATTGTAATGAGGCCCAAAGGCACGTCTACACCCAGGTCTTAACTTCGCAACCTTATGAGAAGTAAAATAAAGATAAGCTACTTGATGGGTATAGATCGCCCACAAATGGCTCTCTGCTAACCCATTACTTAAATGGAGTGTAAAATCTGATATGGAGGGCACTTGGTTAGGGATATAGGCAACAAACTAAAGTGCAATTCCCCATTGGGAAACATTTTGCGCCATCATCCACCTAACATTAACAATACTTAATTCCTTGTCTCTACTACACCATTGTGTTGTTGAGTATTAAGAATAATCAATTTTCTAAGCATCCATTTCTCTTCACAGAGCTTTCTAAAAATAACTCAAATAGATACTCGCCGCCTTGGTCAAAATAAAAAACATGAAAGCTGTTATTTGATTGATCTCGACCTTATATGTGCAATGTAAAAAATTATCTCAAAACTTTTGACTTATGGGAGATCAAATAGCCTTGACTTAAATGGGTATCATAATCTATAAATGTGTCGAGATTGAGGCTAGCTATCATACCCTTACATATATCCAGTCACAAATATTATCGTGGACTAAATGCGCCAATACAGATGCCCTTTTACGGCTTTCGTACTTACTTGTGCACAACCATTGTGAACAAAGTTACACATTCATATGAGAGCAAAATATCACAAGCGAATGGGCCCGAGAGAGCCTACTCAAACCATCCATGTCATCTTCTCATTAATATGATTAAGTATAACAAGCCACCGTTTTATGTCCAATGTCATAAACTAATTCCAATCATTCTAATGTGTGAGTTCTCAAAAACAAGTTTAAAAGGTTTTGACCCAACTAGGTAATGACTCGCGACTAATTCATGTTCACTAAATCATAAAAGGATGTCATGGAGATACCAAGTGCGCCTAAGTCGCAAATTTAACTAGTAAGTGCTAATACCCTACACCTTCAAGTCAATTTTATTCTCCATACACTTTACTGCATCTACTTGAAAGATGACGATACTCCTCTTGCCATATCTATTTCTCGCTTCATAGTTACTTGCAATTAATTCTACTTTCCACAAGATTGAGAGAATAAGTTATCAATCTATGACAGCTCTTGAAGTAACTTAAGCGCGAATCAGGCTAAAGAGTCTAATTCAACACAATGCTCTCACATGCGATGCGTCAAATTCTTAGAGTCATTATAACCTTGTCGGCCTTGACCTTTCATTACTATGCTGCAACGTTTGCGCTTAGTGGTAAACGTTATTCAAAAATGTTAGCCTAGCTAAGGAATCATACAAAGAAGCCCCTCTTCATGTCTCACACTCAAGTGTGGAAACAATAAAAGTGTCCAGACTTAGACAAGTTAGTAATGCTAATAGATTTTGCAGCCACTTGGCGCTAATCTTTTCACTTAGTGCCATTTGGTGCTAATCTTTTCGCTTAGTGTTAATAAATTTTTAATGCACACTATTATAGTGCATGAAATTTTTCTCCATCCACTCCCAACAGTTGGATAGAGAGCAAAACACTGCTCATACTGGCTACTCGTGTTATACTTAATGACTAATTCATTTAAGCTCACATTTCTTGGATGACGTGACTCTTAAATGTTACTTCATCCAATGATGCAACATTATTACAAGTCAAATTACAAAATCAATCCGCGTAGCTCAATAGTCAAGATCATATACAGATCTATTGAGGGCTTACTAATTTCACAACTCCAAAACTCGCCAATCAAAACTATGTAGCATGCCGCTAACCATAGCGCACGCATCAATTTTTATTTTATTTTATTATTTGTCATTATTGTGCCAAAACAAGGCAACAAAACCACAGCGACTTTGAGTCATGTTTCCTTACTTTAGCTCAATTAAGGTCTGACCTAAAGTCTCCAAGACTTTTTGCTCATCTAAAGAATAGGATTACATTGTTCACATTTGAACATCTCTACTAAGTCTAGATCAACCAAATTAACTTCCATAAACTAAGTCAATTTAGAGAGAAATTCGCATTGAGATTAATTTGATTATCATAATATAATTTTGTCGCAAAGATCTAAATTAAATAGTAACAATATTACACAAGTCGCAAGATCGAAAATCCGCTATGCTCGTAATCATCTCTTGCACCACAGGTGACAATTATCCAAAATTTAATTTAATTTAATTCATGCGTAAAATATTAGTTTTCGTGAGTAAATCTACAAAGATTTCTCTCAACCAAACAACCTCCCACTAACTATGGCATGTCTAAAAGCATGATAAAATATTCTAATTCCATACAATAGCATCTTAATGTAGATTCACAATCAGCTCATGTTATGTTACATTTAATAATGGAATTTAAATAAAAAACAATTAATCATGTTATTCTAATTACAACATATTAGAAACTCTAGGAAAAAAATAACAATATGCTGTATTTAATATTCAGATTATGCCATAATAGAAAGTATATCACTTCTGAAATTTTTGGAAATTTTCTGGTATTTTTTAGAATTTTAAATAATTAATAAACACACAAAAAATCATAAATAAATATTCCAGAATTTGGGAAAAAGCAACAACACCATACCAGTAAATACTAAACCATAACAGTAGTCTACAATAAAAAATTCAGCCCTAAAAACTTAGTCATCCAACACCAGAAGCATTTTAATGCATAAATAATGAATTATTATCTTAGAAAAAATATTTTTTATTTTCATAAAATTTTGAAAATTTTACAGAAGGTAAAAAATTTAAATCTAAAACCAACAGTACCAATCATGCTTAAAACAAATCAGTAACGAATTATTTATGACCATTTAACGTGATTCTGGATTTAAAAAAAAAAAAAAAAACAAACAGAGCTTTAGAGCCAAGCTAGTGTGAGGGAAAAAAAACGGCGTGGTGCAGCTTGGCGCCGCTCAACGCAGCGCAACTCGACGCGAGGCGGCTCAACGCGGCGCAGCGCACGGCGCGTGCATGGCGCAGCTCGAAGCAACACAACTTAATGCGCACGTGGAAGGGCGCAAGTCGCGCGCGTGGACGACACGAACAGTGCACGTGTGGTGGCCTGTGGCAGCACGTGGGAAGCGCCTGGTGCGTGCTAACGCGTGGCAGCACGTGGCCGCCGCTGACGACGTCATCTGGCTCGTGCGGATCATGCGCCGCCTTTCGGGGTGTTTTCTGGTCTAATTTTGGTACTTCCAAACTCCATTTTCCAAAATAAAAACATTTATGGTCTTAAAAAAGACATTTAATGAAGATAAAAGATGAGATGTATTACACACTCTCTCTAATGAGAATGGAAGTGCAAAAATCCTGCACTTCATCTTCCTCCTTAAGCCATCAAAAAATCAAAACGAACACAAATTAGGGTTTGATGTATCTCATCAACCGTAAATCCAAATCTAACAAATAATATATGGTTTCAAAGGTCTTGAAATAAGGATTCTAAATATGTAAGATTTGCAGACTGAAATTAAAGCATGTAAAACCACCATGCATGTAAAGTTTCAAAAATATAAAATGGGTCTCCATTTTTCTTTAAATCTAACCGTTGGATTTTCATGAAACTTTACAGATATGTTCTACATTAAATATACTACAATATATATAAATTTCAGGTCGATTGGAGATAGTTCGAAAAATTATTAATTTTCATGCATATATCGTGTATATATTTATATAAAATTATACACCTATTTTAATGCATAAAAATAAGCATGAAAATACCCATTAAAGCTCTGATACTAATGTAAAACAAGTATAACGCAGCGGCTAAAAATTTCAGATCATACCTTAAGTGATAGAACCTAAAGCGAAGAATCTTGTGGGTAAATCATGTGCTTCAAAAAATGCGAACAACGAACTCCCAGCAGTGGAGTGATACCACAATATGAGTATCGCCCACACAAGTCACATTGCAAAAGGTTGGATCGTTATTTTAATAGGAGAGAGTCAGTATGGGAAAAAATCATTCGTTATACAATTCATCACATACCCTATATAACGTATCAGATATATAGGCAGAGTATATCTTCTATCCATATCAGTTGATATGATAGATATAGATATCAAGAGTGGGTTATCCAAATAGGTTTTGAATTCAAATTCAAACTTACATGGATAAGGTTCAAAAGGGTCATGGGTCATGCCACATGGGCGCCCAATTTCTAACAAAGATTAATTTGATCTATTCTCAAATACAAAATAAGGCTTCTAATTTCTGTTGATTTTAGAGTTGATTTTGTGCTAAAATTATGTGTTTTTAATTGTGTACTCCCAAATATTATTGGGAATTAAGAATCAATTTGTGCTATTTGTTTATGCAAATAAGTTTGTTAAGAATTATATCATTCCTTGAGCTATTTCTTGGATTTAGATTTGTGCTCTGTTGGTCGAGTAGTTTAGTTTTCTTGAGCTATTTATTTATTTATGTTTTATTAGTGGCATACTAATTTTGTGTGGTTAGAATGGGTTGTGATTTTTTTATGCCAAATGACTTATTATCTTCATGGTGTAGAGTATGGGACAAAAGTTTTTGAGGTTGTGATTGATGGTTGCATGTTAATTTTCTGGCTAAGCCACTAATTACAACATAATTATGATGGATATGGTCTTATCTTTCCCTAAACAAAAGAAATATTATCTCAGCAAACTAATCTGTATTGACCACATACATGACTTCGTAGAAGTCTAAATCATAAAAATCACAATAACAATCTTTCTCAACAATAAAAACCATTATTTGATGCAAAAGTCAAAAGCACAATGCTTTCAATGGAGACTGGGAAATTGAAAATTCAAAGTCCACAACATTATTTCAAACTTCTTCCAGAACATGTATAGTGTGTAATCACAACAGGCCCAGCTAGAAATCAAATAAATAATATCATATAAAACAAGATAGAAAATTTTTTAGGTGAGGGACCACTTTCTATAAGAGTTAAATGTACTAACCTCCATGTCAAACAACTCCAACTCCAACTCAAGTATAAAATAGTTTGAGATTTTGATCAGATTCAAGGGTAACCTTTTTCTTTGTCTTTGCATTTCTACTTCATTCATCCAATCAGAGAGCCACAACAGACCTTTGTAACCATAATATGTTGCTGCAATCAGAGCCAACACAAGGGTAACAAATAGAAGCAGCCTCCACATGGCAGTAGTAAATTTTTGTTCAAAATAGTAGTAGATGTTAGGCAAATAAAGTAACATAGTCAAAAGATTACTTTTGGATTTCAATGTCAGGAGCTAACATATTGGGTTTCATAGTGTTCATCTTCATCATTAGAGATATTCCAATCAAGGGAAAAAAAAATGGAAAACCTTGTTGTTGTTTTATATAAATTGGTTAGTAGTCAAGCATATTATCGAACAAATGATATGCGTAATTGGGCTACGTACTAACAAACAAGAATAAATGAGATATAAACACTTACTTAGAAGATTAAGAATTATACGACTGTAAGACCAGAATTTTACATACCAAATTCTCCGGTTTCGCAGCACAACTGTGAGCAACATAAAAATACAAAAGTGAATGAAGTTAGAATTCACAACGGAACAGAGAGAGGTACAAAACACACACAGTACATGGCTCGAAAGAGAACTTACGTATTGCGTTGTCTGGTTTTGTTTACATGATGGTGAAATGGAAACAGAACACAACATTGAGCTTTCGCTTTTTTCATATATGGTTATAGATAAATATAGAGATGGGAGCCCTCCTGCGTAGTGTGGAAGCTACCAGCACCGAACCACCGCTGCCGTTTGTAGCATATGGAGAATTCTTGGAAAAACAATTAAGGGATAGATGGTGTTCTCTGGTTGGTTGGCCGATCGGCAGGATTGAGATAGAGGGAACACGCTCTGAAGACAGCTCACCATCTGAGAGGGTGATTTGTGACCTGGAGTTGGGCCGAGGCAACGGCCGAACAGGTTAGAGCCCAACGGTGCATGGGGCCGAGATGATCGACTATCCGCCCAGAGATGGGCTGCCAGAACTTGGGCCGGGCAGAACTTGGGCCAAGTGTGAGCCGCCCCGGACAGAAAAGAAACTCGGCAAGGTAGTGCTCGGTTGGACCGAGCTGCCTGATCAGGGGATGGCTAAAGCCAGACAGGCTGAGTGACCGGCGCCCGGAAAGGCGTGGTCAACCGAGGAGACGGTTTGATCGGCAGGAAGGCCGACTAAAGGAGGTGCCCGGGCTAGGCTCTGCTGAGATGCCGCCTAGCCCGGTCGTCCTTGTGTTTATCCAGTGAGGTGCTTGGGTATGAAGCATAGCATGGCCGTGGTAGAGCAGCTCGGCTGCCGAGCTCCAGCTGTGAAGTCAGGCAAGTGAGATTAGGTAATGTTCAGCAAGGTTTATGCTGACAGATGGGATAGCGGAGCCACGTGTAAGGAGACGACTAGGAGTACATACGGGGCACAGAGGGTATATAAGCATGTCTGCGCCCTCCATACGCGGCAGATGAACACTTTGTAAGGATTTTCTTACACAAAAACACCTCCCTCTCTCTCTCTCTCTCTCTCTCTCTCTCTCTCTATCCTAAGGTGTGTGCTAACTTGATCGTCGGAGGGTTTTTCCGGCCACACACCGCCGGGTAGCTCACCATTCTTTGCGCGCAGGTGATCGGACATAAACGGAGCTTGGAAGAAAGGAGTACGGGCTTGCCTTAATATTTGCTCCCCGTACAATTGGCGTCGTCTGTGGGAATCTTGACAGACAAAACCTTGTCTTCCAGGTTCATCTGATCGCCGTCCATGGCAAACAACGATGAGTTTCCGTTGTCTGCCATAGATGGAGCTACCCCGGAGTTCACCCGAAGGAGAGAAGGCCCTCTCGCCATCCATCCAATGGCGGGCTTGGGGACGCCCACCGGCGGACAGTCAGGAGACGCGCGGGACAAGCGCGGAAGAAGTCATGGACATTCACGGAGTCCAGACGGTCACCAGCGGAGGAGAGACTCACACGCCAGGCGACTGGAAAGTAAGTTGAGAGATCAAGATGCTGTCATCCGGCGAATGGCGGCGGAGATGGAGGATCTCAAGAGGCATGTCAAAGGGAAGGGTGTAGTTGGAGTGGGAGACCACAGTGAGGGCACCCCATCCCGCCGTTCAGGCGGTCAGAGTCAGCGACGTACTCAGTCCATATCCATTACCAGAAGTTACCAGGTTGGTGATTCCGACGCGGGTGCAGAGAAGTCTAGCGCGCAAGACAGCACCTACAAACCCTCACGTCCAGAGACGACGTCGAGGTACTCTTACTCTGCTCAGTCAGAGGATTTACGGGCGGTCCTAAAGAAGCGGGCTCACCGGCGCGAAGCACGGAGAATACCTGCCTTCCAGCGGCTATCCTACGGGGTTCACGCCAGCGAGGAGGTCGGAATGCCTCCACCCCGCCAAGCAGTGCCACTTTTCGAAGATACGGACTTGGCTAGGCTGAGTGCCACCCCTTTTTCCCTGGATATAGAAACAACACCGCTTCCGGTAGGCTTCCACCAACCTAAGTTCACACTTTACGACGGAAAGACCGATCCATACATGCATGTGAGCCACTTCCAACAGGTTATGGCCGGACATAGGCGCAATGACGGACTTATGTGCCTAATCTTCCCGTCAAGTTTAGGCGAGCTGGGCTTAAAGTGGTTCGAGAGGTTGCCGGAAGGGAGCATACAAAGGTGGCATCAGTTGGCCGAGGCGTTTGTTACACGCTTCAAAACCAACACAAAGACACCAAAGGAAGTCAACCATTTGCTAAGTGTCAAGATGGAACCGAGCGACACACTGAAGGTATACAACTCAAGGTACTGGGAAACCTTCAACGAGATCTTGGACTGCCTGGTCAACCTTGCAATCACGCAATACAAGCGTGGTCTCCCGGTCGGACATAGACTGCGGGACTCGCTTACCATGCACTAGCCGACCTCTATGGGCCAGCTCATGCAGCGCATCAATGAGCATATTCGAGTAGAGGATGACGCGTCAGCCTCTACCGTGAAGGCCACTCCGGTAGCAACGGACAAGAAGACAGCAGGCAAAGTGCACGCAGTTGGGCAAGAGTCCAGCCGCTCAGGTGACCGAGCAGAGGAATCGGACCGTGGTTCGAATCGTAAGAGCCGGGGTAGAGGACGTCGGAATGACCGGGATGACTACCCCCGAGATGATGTAGCGGATGCAAACAGAAGGATGAAGGCAAGGACTGGCATAACCACGGTCTTCAAGATTCTAATCTATCGCATACTTAGTGAAATCCGAGACGAGGAGTATGTCCGGTTTCCTGCTAAGTTGGGCGATGGACAAAAGGGCTATAATCCACGGTATCGTTGCACGTTCCACCGGGAGAGAGGCCACCGGACTGAGGATTGTTTGCCTTTGCGGCAACACTTGGAAGAGCTGGTTGCGGCCGGGCATCTAGACCTTTACATTGATGGCGGCGTGAAGCCGAATCAGGATCTGGTCGATCCCAGGGGACAGGATGACCGAGACGCACCACCACAAGGAGTTATTAATGTCATCCACGGCATCGTGGAACTGGAGCGTGTCTGCGAACTCCGGGGCATGATAAAAAAGGCAGAGCATATGATGGAAGTTTTGTCGATACAGCCTGCCATCAAAAGGGGAAAGACTGAAGAAAAAGACGTGATTAGTTTCACCTCGAGCGATCTAGAGCGCATCCAGACGCCGCACAATGATGCCCTAGTAGTAACACTACGCGTCAAGGACTTTGATGTTAAGCAGATCTTGATCGATCAGGGAAGCTCGGTTGAGATCATGTACTATGATGCGTTCAAGCAGCTTAAACTTCGGGAGACAGACTTGGCTCCGGCAACTTCGCCACTGGTCGGATTCAACTCGCAACCAGAGCGGCCTTTGGGAAAGATTATCCTGCCGGTCAAAGCGGGATCCGTGGTCAAACAAGTTGAGTTTTGGGTGCTGCAAGTGCCTTCGACGTACAACCTTATCCTTGGAAGGGGATGGTTACACGCCATGCAAGCCGTGGCATCAACTTTTCACCAAGTAATGAGATTCCCCTCGGCTATGGGGGTAATCGAGGAGATTTGGGGCGATCAGGTCATGTCCAAGCAGTGCTTCGTCCCGGTCAACGGGAGCCGGGCTGCCAAAGGATTCGTTCAAATGATTGAAGGACCGGAGGACCTGGGTGTCTTGGATGATGTGGGCACCGAGGCCGAAGACAAGGCAATTGAGGAATTGGTTGAGGTGCGAATTGATACAGAACAGCTGGACAAGTTCTTCTTGCTCGGCTCAAGTCTCGCGGCCATAGAGAGAACCGAGATGGTTGAGTTTTTGGTGGCCAACATCGAAGTCTTCGCATGGTCGCCTTACGACATGCCTGGCCTCGATCCAAGTTTTATCTGTCATCACCTCAACGTCTTCCCTGGAGCAAAGCCAGTCATCCAGCGAACAAGGAGATCGGCACTGCATCACGCCGAGGTAGTTGCGGAGGAGGTGAAGAACCTGCTTGAGGCACGAGCAATCCAAGAAGTGCACTACCCTCGGTGGATTTCCAACACAGTTGTGGTGCCGAAGAAGAATGGAAAGTGGTGAGTTTGTGTCGACTATAAGACAGTCAACCGAGCTTGTCCCAAAGATAGTTTCCCTTTGCCGCGAATTGACCAGCTCGTGGACTTGACGGCTGGACATAATAGGCTCAGTTTCCTGGATGTCTACCGCGGCTACCACCAGATCGCCATGCATGGGCCTGACCGAGAGATCACCTCTTTCACGACTCCAAGGGGACTCTTCTGCTACTGAGTCATGCCTTTTGGTTTGAAGAACGCCGGGGCAACCTTTCAGAGGATGGTGACCAAAATGTTTGCTCCTTTGCTTGGCCGGACAATGGAGGCTTACATCGATGATATGGTGGTAAAGAGCCGACTGGAAGCAAACCATTTGTCCGACTTAGCCGAGATGTTTGCCATTCTAAAGAAGCACAAGCTGCGTTTGAATGCGTCAAAGTGTGCCTTTGGCGTGGGATCCGGGAAATTTTTGGGATTCTTAGTCACAAACCGAGGCATCGAAGCAGACCCTACTCAGATTAGAGCCGTGCAAGAATTGAAGCAGCCTAGCTCGGCTAAGGACGTGCAGCATCTGGCCGGGATGGCCGCCGCGCTTAATCGGTTTATAAACCGGTCATCAGATCGTTGCCGCCCTTTCTTTCAAGCATTGAAGTCAAAGTTCTCGTGGGACGCAGAGTGTAACCGAGCTTTGGCCGAGCTCAAGGAATATCTGTCTACTCTGCCACTGTTGGTTACACCAAAGCCAGGAGAAGAACTTTATCTTTACCTTGCCGTCTCCCAGCACGCGGTCAGTGCAGTGCTAGTCCGCGCTAAAGGAATCAAGCACTTCCCAATTTTTTATGTCAGCAAGACCTTGCTGCCGGCTGAGACGAGATATTTGCCGCTGGAAAAGCTTGCCTTGGCATTGATGATGGCTTCGAGGAAGTTGGCGCATTATTTTCACGCCCATACCATCGTCGTACTGACCGAGTTCCCCCTCAAGGCCTTGTTTGAACGGGCGGACTTCTCAGGCCGAATTCTTAAGTGGGCGGTGGAGTTGGGGCAGTTTGAGGTGAAGTTCCAGCCGCGCACTGCTATCAAAGCTCAGACTTTGGCCGACTTCGTCGCCGAGTTCTCGCCTGGCATTCATCCGGTGTGCTCGGTCGATATTACCGTGGCAGATGATGAGGTGCACGCAAGACCATCCGAGATACAACTAGTTGGTGGAAGTAGCGACGCGGAGTTTGCGCGCACCTGTGAAGCACCCTCAGATTTCACGGTTACACCACCCGGTGATGCCATGACAGAGTTGTGTATTACCAACCTATCCACTCTGTCCGGTCCCGCATCACCAAGGGGGAAGAAATTGAACCACACCGCTCAGAACCTGATGATTCGCCTACGGACTTGAGCATTACAGATCAACTTGCCAAGTCTGGTGTCGAATCATCAAGGGGGGAAGGAATGGATCCACACAGCTCAGAACCTGCGACCGGCTTACCACCGCAACCTGATGATTTGCCCACGGACTTGAGCATTCCAGAACTTGCTGAGTCCGGAGCCGAATCACCAAGGGGGACTGAATTGGAACCGGTTTACACGGAACATGAAACCGCACAGCCGAGCAGTTGTGATCCCATTGCCCTTCGCAACTCTCAGGACCCATCAGACTGCTGGAAGCTTTTTGTGGGAGAAATGTGGAAGCTTTTTGTTGATGGAGCGTTCAACCGTCATGGTGCCGGCCTAGGTATCGTTCTTATCTCCCCGGATGGCCTAACCATTGAACATTCTATCACGCTCGGCTTCCCAGCATCTAACAACGAGGCTGAGTACGAGGCACTTCTCGCCGGGCTCAAGAGCGCAATTCAAATGAAGGCTGCCGAGCTCCTGGTGTACAGTGATTCCCAGCTTGTGGTTAACCAAGTCTTTGGGATTTACGAAGCCATGGACGACAGGATGGCAAAGTACCAAGCTCTGGTCAGGGAACACATCAAGCAGTTTGAGGCAATCAGAGTCCAACAGATTGGCCATGAAGAAAACAGCCGAGCTGATGAGCTGGCCGGCCTCGCTTCCATGGTAGATAGTACGTCTCCAAACCCCCTGTTAATTGACTTTCTTCCCCAGCCAAGCATTGAACACGCCGGGCAGACGGATGTACTCTGCGCCGCGCTGGGTCTTTCCTGGATGGACCCCTTGATCTTATTCCTCAGAGACCAGACTCTACCAACTGACAAGAAAGAAGCACACAAAATCCGGGTGAAGTCAGAGCGGTTTTGGCTCTCTCCATCTGGCGCGTTGTATAAGAAGTCCTTCACTGGTCCTTATCTAAAGTGCGTGCACCCGGATAGTGTGGAGGCTTTCTTGTTCGAAATTCACGAAGGCATTTGTGGCAGCCACATAGGGGGCAGGTCTTTGGCATACCGAGCTATTTCGCAGGGATACTGGTGGCCGTGCATGCAGGCCGACGCACAAAAATACGTCCGCAAGTGCGAAAAATGCCAGAAATTCGCCCATCAGATCCATCAGCCCGCTAGGGAACTTCTTCCCCTTACCAGTCCTTGGCCCTTCGCCATGTGGGGGCTAGATATAGTGGGGCCACTGCCAACAGCACCGGGCAACCGGAAATTCTTTATTGCGGCCACAGATTACTTCACGAAATGGGTTGAAGCTGAGCCCTTGGCAACCATCAAAGAGAAAGACGTGAAGCGGTTTGTCTGGTAGAACGTGGTCACACGGTTTGGCGTCCCCAAGATTTTGATCTCTAACAACAGCACCCAGTTTGACGGTCGCCTATTCAGAAGATTTTGTGAAGATTTGAAGATAGAATTCTACAACTCCACCCCGGCTTACCCGCAGTCCAATGGTCAAGCCGAGGCATCGAAGAAGACTATACTGGATGGGTTGAAGAAACGGCTGGAGAAAGCAAAGGGAAAATGGGCTGAGGAATTGCCCAGCGTCCTTTGGGCATACCGAACAACCCCGCGGCGATCTACCGGGGAAACTCCATTTGCTTTGGCTTACGGCATGGAGGCGGTCATACCTTTGGAAGTTGGAATGCCCACCCTTAGAAGCGACAGTTTTGAGCCCGAGCTGAACGCCGAGGCTATTGCCTTGGAGCTGGACCTAGTGGAAGAACGTCGGGAGAAGGCCCTCATCCATGTGGCCGCCTACCAACAAGAGCTCTCAAAGAAGTATAACAAGACGGTGCACCCCAGACCGTTTAAAGTTGGTGATTGGGTTTTGAGGAAGATTATGGGCAACACCCTGGTGCCAGGAGAAGGCAAACTAGGGGCAAATTGGGAAGGACCCTACAAGATCACCGGTCTGGCGGGCAAGGGGGCTTACCACTTGGAGGATTTAGAGGGAAGAGCAATACCCCGGCCATGGAATGCGGCCAACTTAAAACTGTATTATTTTTAAGCTTTTGCTTTCTTTTCTTGATCAAAGAAATTTTTTGGCTTGCACCACAGCATGTAATTCTTTTTGTCAATTTATAGAAGTAATTTTGCTTTAGCACTTGGACTGTTGTTTTAATGTTAAGGACCGAGATGATGTATTCCGGTTGGAAGAGTTGGTGTTTTGTCCAACTTCGGATTCCCAACCGAGATGATGTATTCCGGTTGGAAGAGTTGGTGTTTTGTCCAACTTCGGATTCCCAACCGAGATGATGTATTCCGGTTGGAAGAGTTGGTGTTTTGTCCAACTTCGGATTCCCAACCGAGATGATGTATTCCGGTTGGAAGAGTTGGTGTTTTGTCCAACTTCGAATTCCCAACCGAGATGATGTATTCCGGTTGGAAGAGTTGGTGTCTTGTCCAACTTCGGATTCCCAACCGAGATGATGTACTCCAGTTAGAAGAGTTGGTGTCTTGTCCAACTTCAGATTCCCAACCGAGATGATGTACTCCGGTTGGAAGAGTTGGTGTCTTGTCCAACTTCGGATTCCCAACCGAGATGATGTACTCCGGTTGGAAGAGTTGGTGTCTCGGCCAACTTCGGATTCCCAACCGAGATGATGTACTCCGGTTGGAAGTGTTGATGATTTGTTCAACTTTGTTATTACCAACCGGGCTAGTTATTCCGTTTTATAAATTTGTTTTGTTCTGCTTAAGTACTTCAACCGAGTTATGAATTCCGGTTGATGAGGCGTTCTGTTCAAACAATGATTTATACCGAGATATTTTGCTGAAGATAGAATTGATGACTACCGTGCAAACACTTGGCAAAATTTGAATTTTTCATTGACAAGAAAATCATTACAAAAGGTGGGGACAGAGCCCGGTTACATCAGAAGTGTTAAAAGCAAAAATACAAAAAAGAAAAAAGAAAACTAAACTAGGGAGGAGAGATTGGTAAACTCGTCCTCGCCAGCATCAAGGTTGATGGTTGGACTTGCGTCTTGGGCACCGAGCTCAGCATTGTCGGGCTGCTCTTGCACCTCGGCCTCCTCTGCCTCAGAATCTGTCTCACCGTCTCCATCTTCAAGTCCTTCCTCGGCCTCAGCTTGCAAAGCGCTGAAAACGTCGTTTGCATAAGGCACGAGGTAGACCGGTAGCAAAGCTGGGGGGGGTTGGCAAATACGTCGGTGTCAGAGCCCTGGCCGAGGTGTTCGCAGGCGGACTTCCAGCCGGCCTTGAAGTAGATGTCTTGTGTTGCAAAGACTTTCTTTTTGTAGCTCTGCTCGGCCTCGTTAAAACCGGCGTTGTTGGCAGCCCGGCAAGCTTTCTTTTTCGACTTCTTCAGGGTGTCCACCTCGGTCTGGAGCTCATTTTGTTTTTTCTCGGCCGCATTCAGCTGACCGAGCAGTCTGTTATTATCAGCGTTGGCCATCTCGAGGGAAGCCTTAGCCCGGCCGAGCTCGGCTTGAAGGCTCTCGACTTGGCTGGCTGTGTTGTTGGCCTTTTGCCGAAGCCTGTGGATGCGCTCCAAGACGAGATGTTGTTTTTGAATGGCCTGCAAAAAGCAAGTTGATTAGAAACGGAACCGGGCAAACACTTGTGAAATTTTCAGAGAAACATCGACTTACCCTGGCCATAGACTTCACTGACGATTTGACCAACCGAGTGTCAGGGACGTGGTCGCTGCCGACCACGTCGCTCGATAGTTGCAGAGCTTTGGACAGATCGAAGGCGAGCAGATGCTCTTTGTTAGCCTTGATCGAAGCCGTTGCCGGGATGTCTTGACCCCGGTGCTTCAACTGTGGGTGCCAGGCCGGCACTGGGGTGGGGGCGTCAGGTGGATGCTCGGTAGTCAGCTCGGCAACTAGCTCGGTGGATGGGTCTGCCCTAGCTCTTTTACCGGCACGTCGTGCAGAGGGTTCTCGGCTGGATTGCCCGGCGGATTGAGAGGCAAGGGCAACCACTGCACCATTGGATTGACCGGCGGCTGGCGACTGAGTTATAACGCTCGGCAGCTCGGCGGATATGGCGGTGAGTAGGTTCTTGATTCTGTTGCGCTTGGCCATTTCTTGTTCCTCGGTCAGGCGAATGAGGGGAACGTCTGGCAGAGTAGGATCCGGTGGAGGTGTTGGAGCTCGGAGGAAGTCAGTTACTTTACTCCGGCGGGGAGCGGAGTATCTGTATGTGGGACTGTAGCCGAGCAATTGGTTGCAATCTCGGTCGCGGTAGCGAAGCGCGGTCCTGATTGCCTCTACGTTGGGGAAGTTATAGTTGGCTTGCAAGGCTTGGATGGCTGCAAAAGAAACAAGAGAATGATTAAGGTACATAAACATCAAGAAAATGTATTAACTGAGGAAATTTGCGCGGCTTACATGTGCTGCCAAAGTTTTTGCTAATCATCCAGCCCGGTACCTCGGCTGTCTCATAATTGCCAGACACCCAGAAGAAATCATCGTCGTGAAGATCCTTGTCTGGTGTGCCGGTCACGATTTTCTCTCGGCCCGGTCTAATTTTGAGATAATAGGCTAGGCCGTCGCCAGTGTGGCCCAGGGTGTATTGGCGCAGGACCTCGGCTAAACCTAGGCTAATGCCTAACCAGTTGTTTAGCTCGTGCACGCTGTTTATTATCCGGTAAGTGTTGGTAGACACTTGGGTGGGTGCTAGCCCGGTTCGGCGCAAGAACTCGGTTATCAGTGGATTGAGTGGGAAACGAAGGCCCCCTTCGACGATGGACAGCACAGTGAAGGGGCATTCCTCCCTACCCCAAGGTGTGGTCTCCTCTTCTGCGAGCTCCAGGTGGACATCGGCCGGGATGCCGTACTCCTCCCTGAACGCAGCCAGCGCGACCGGAGTATCCACTAGGAAACGGAATTTCCCCATTTCTGGCCGGCTTGGTATAGCCCGGTTGAGGGGTTTGGCACTGTGTTAATTGGTTGCTGCTCGGTCCTGAGAGCCTCAGGAATGACAGTGGTCCCCTTGGACTCTGCAGGAAAAAGATGGCAAGTGTAAGTGTGAGCGCGGTCGCGCAAAAGGAGCTGGACTTTAGCTCGGTCATTTAGAGTACCAAACCACCTCGGTTGTCTATTCTAATTAAGGAGCCCGGTCGCCCAAGCAGACCAGATGTTAGCCCGGTTGAGCGACCAAGTCCTTTTATGATCTCGGTTTTTGCTGGGGTTGAGACAAACTTGTTATTTGCTCGGTTTGATTGGTTTTTTAGATCAAAAGAAGACCAGGAGCCCGGTTCGCCCCAGTTCTTCAGTGTTCTTCAGGAAGACGAAGAACACCAAGAACAGTGGGAGGTTTGGGACGATTTCTATGGCCTATGCCCTAGGAGCTACGTATTTGTGCCCTAATGTGTGTAATATGAAAGAAAATAGCAACAAAATAGAGGTAAAAGGACTCATCAGTGAAGGGCAAGGTCGAGTCCCTCGAACACGAAGAATGGCAGACGAGTCCAAGGCAAGGATGCTAGAGCTCTGGAGTTGTGAGACGGAATAGCAGTAGGAGGAGATGAAGTTTGGAGGTCCCGTATGTATAGACCAGCGAGAGGCCGCCCAAATTCAAATTCTGGCAAAAAGGGCGGGTTGGCTTCTCGATGACCAATGGGAGCCCGCCACGTGTCCCCATTTATGGCGACATCAAGACTGAAACGACGGGTTGAAGAGTCGAAGAGCCAACCGAGCTATTTTCGAAGAAAAAGATGTCAGCCGAGGAGTATAACCGGGCAAGTTTGCAGACAGTTATGTTAACTAGCCCAGTCGAGGTTTGGCATCTTGAAAATCGGAGAAATGTTACCTCGGTCGAAGTGAGTAATCCCAGTCACGCTTTCGCGGACGGAATTAAGGGGCAATTGAGAGGGTGATTTGTGACCTGGAGTTGGGCCGAGGCAACGGCCGAACAGGTTGAGAGCCCAATGGTGCATGGGGCCGAGATGATCGACTATCCGCCCAGAGATGGGCTGCCAGAACTTGGGCAGGGTAGAACTTGGGCCAAGTGTGAGCTGCCCCGGACCGAAAAGAAACTCGACAAGGTAGTGCTCGGTTGGACCGAGCTGCCTGATCAGGGGATAGCTGAAGCCAGACAGGCAGAGTGACCGGCGTCCGGAAAGGCGTGGTCAACCGAGGAGACGGTTTGATCGGTAGGAAGGCCAACCAAAGGAGGTGCCCGGGCTAGGCTCTGCCGAGATGCCGCCTAGCCCGGTCCTCCTTGTGTTTATCCAGTGAGGTGCTTGGGTATGAAGCATAGCATGGCCGTGGTAGAGCAGCTCGGCTGCCGAGCTCCAGCTGTGAAGTCAGGCAGGTGAGATTAGGTGATGTTCAGCAAGGTTTATGCTGACAGATGGGATAGCGGAGCCACGCGTAAGGAGACGACTGGGAGTAGATACGGGGCACAGAGGGTATATAAGCATGTCTGCGCCCCCCATACGCGACAGATGAACACTTTGTAAGGATTTTCTTACACAAAAACACCTCCCTCTCTCTCTCTCTCTATCCTAAGGTGTGTGCTAACTTGATCGTCGGAGGGTTTTTCCGGCCACACACCGCCGGGTAGCTCACCATTCTTTGCGCGCAGGTGATCGGACATAAACGGAGCTTGGAAGAAAGGAGTACGAGCTTGCCGGAATATTTGCTCCCCGTACACCATCTTTCCAATTCAACAACAAACAACTACACCGCCGTAGCTGTGAGTTGTAATAAACAAGAACAACAAGGGCAATTGTAGACTTCTACCCATTGAAATAAGGATAACTAGCATATCACCCGTACTATGCACGAATTGTGTTTATAATTTTTTATATATGTGAATTACAATTTTTAAATGTCTTTTCTTTTAAAAAAAAAAAATCTTCTTTTTTTCCTTTTTTATATTATATTAAAGTTTAATATTTTGATAATAATCATATGTGTTAGACTTTTCAAGGAATTAAATGTCTTCTTTTATTATATTATATTAAAATTTAATATTTTGATAATAATCATATGGGTTGGACTGCTTGTTCTTAATGCATTAAAGTATTATTATGAATGATAATAATCGTATGTGTTGGAACTTTTCAAGAAATTCATATGTGTTGGATTTCAAAGAAATTTTTTTATACTTGTTCTTAATGCATTAAAGTGTTATTATAAGGGTAAGATTTGGAGGTTGGAAGAAGTCAATAAATGCTAAAATGTTTTGTTTTTTTAAATAAAAAAATCAGGAAATTTAGATTGGGAAATTGAAATTTCCACAAGATTTGGGGTTAAAAAATGTTTGAGGGTCATAATTTTTGTGGCTCAAATGGCACAAAATTGCCAAAACGACATTGTTTTGGCAATTTCAAAGTTGTTTTGTATTCAAAACGACGCCGTTTTGATAATTTCGAACCATTTGAGCCACAAAAATTGTGACCCTCAACCATTACTGTTTTACTTAATATATAGTATAGATTCTGGTATTGCGAGCATTAGACGCATCAGCTGAACAAACAAAAAACCCTAGCCCAAATCTACTTTGCAAACCAAAGAAGCCATAGACTTGCACAAGAGCGTTACACCATATGTTGCACCAGTCTTACATTCTTTTTACATAGGTTATAGATTACAAACTAATTTGAATTTGTAATAAAATCATCTTTTTGGAATTTTTATTTATTTATAACCTAGGTGGTTATTTATTTGTTTATAGGGAGATTATAAGATTCTATTTTATTTTTTAATTTTTTTTTGTGTGAAAATTTTGATATAAAGATGTCCCTAACCTCTCTTTAATACATCACATAAAAAATGTACCATAAAATTTTTAACATTCAACCTAAAAATGTTAGAATATTATTTAAAAATAAAAAATAAAAAAACAATGTATATAAACAGTGACCCATTGTATAAAGAGTTAGCTTCAAACACCAAACCCCCCCTCCTTTTTCTTTTTCTTTTTTTTTTTTTTTTTGAGAGGGATTTGGAAATAGAAATGGAAATAGAAAAAGGTATGTGAAATGTGAATAAAATATGTCTATATTTCACATAATTTCACATATATTTTCTCTTTTTCTTTCCGAATCTCTCTCTGAATCCCCAACCAAACATAGTATTAGTGACTAACACTTCTTCAAGATGTGCGATGATTGCTTAAATTTGATTATGTAATTGTGAATGTATCCCAAATGAGGTTATGTAATTGTGATTAAATTTGTGCTGAACTTATCCAAAATGAGATTGTATAGTTGTAATTAAATTTGTACGATATAAGATTTATGTTTAAATAAATTTGAATCACAAAATAATAATTCTCAAAAATATAGTTAGTTAGAAGAGTATTACAATTATTTAACCATTACATATAATAAAATTAGCTAATAAGCGGTGTGAGCATAATTTCAAAGATTAAAGAGAGTGAGTGATATTCAAAAAAACAAAAGTAGTTTCAATGTAATTTACCCTAAAACCATGCATAAAATACTTCGGAAAAAATATCAATTAAGTGATGTTTCACAAAAAAATATTTACAGATAAATGAAATAGTTTGAAACTTTAATTATTGATGTTCATAAAATTTACCATTAATGTGTAAACTTTTTTCCTACATCTACACTGAATGATAATTTCTCCAAACACTGTCAATGTTATCAATGTAAACTGAAGGTGTAACTCGGAGAAGTTGAAAGGTTATGTAATTTACCCTAAAACCCCTGGATAAAATATGAGATATTTATCGATAAATCCTACCTCACAAATAAGTATTTTAATTAGTCTCAAATTTTTTCTATTGATCTATTAAATCCTATTAGTGGAGAGTTTCTTTTTTTTTTTTTTTTTGATCAGCAAAAGAGAACTTTATTGATGATAAAAACATACACATACATATGATTTGAACATCAATAAAGGGGTGGAAGAGCAGAAGCGCATCAAAGCTAACAACCCAATCCCAACTAGGTTGGCACCGAGAAGAAAGCCCAATCATCTGCGAGCTCAACCACAAAGGGATGGTGAGAGACCATGCCCAGAAAAAAATAAAGACCCCAAAAACTCAACCCCCAATACACCATGCAACCCCCTAAAAGAATTTCAGCAGAGCAGAGCCGACCAATTCTTCTATCTGCAGTAGACCAGGAGACCACTAGCTTAGCAGCATCACACCAAATATAGTGCATTAGCAAACCAAAAAGGAAAGTCCATTCTAAGCTGTTCCAGCACCAGAACAGCGACATCACACCAAATCAGGTCACAGAACAGCGGCATATAATCTGTCCATTCTAATCAGGTCACAGAACAGCGGCATCACACCAAATCTGTTCCAGCACCAGAATCAGGTCACAGAACAGCGGCAGCCAATTCTGCCCAAGAAATTCAGTCCACCAACCAATTCATACAACATCAGCCAAAACAAGGTACCCATCTACTGATCCTATTTGACAGCAAAACCTGGGGAAGTTGGAGAAGTCACCATTCAGACCATTGTAACACACAGATCACAGTAGCTATTCAGTCATGAAGAATGCTGCCACTACACCAGAATAATGCAGATACATCCATAACAATGACAGAAAAAAGCTTGTACACCTGCTACTACTGCCAATTGAACTAGCTTGGGCCACTGATGCCTATTGAGCCATCCACAAACCAACTAACCAGCTTACAGACATGAATACATCCTCAGTCCCTTAATCTATACACAGTTGCAGACCTGCTTCAGGTTATATAACACATCATGCACCGAGTAATTAAACTCTCTCAAGGAAGATACAGCCCACATAGCCACTCTGATTTTTACCAGATCAGCCAACTCATCCAAAGGTGGTTGTGCTTCATTAAATATGCACTCATTCCTGAGTTTCCACACAGACCACATTACTGCCAAAGGTATCATCTTCCAGATCTCCCTTACCTTTTTCTTCATAACTGGACCAAGCCAGCAGTGGAGTACTGCCTCCACTGAACCAGGAATAGCCCAGCTGAAGTTCCACCAACACATGATACTGGCCCATATTCTCCAGATCCTAGGACAGTGAAGGAGGACATGATTTAAAGACTCCACCTCAGCTTTACAAAACACACACAGTGCACTAACATTAGAATTCAATACTCCAATTCTTTGTAGGAATTCAGAGGACTTAATCCTACCTCTCCAAGCCAACCAGCTCAGAAATTGTACTCTGGGAGGGGCTAAGTTATTCCAAATGCTTTTGGTGACTGAGATATTTGGCCCTTTACATGCTACCACCCACTTCCATACTGATGACACAGTAAAGACTCCAGAAGGGTGCGCTAACCAATAGCAATAGTCTTCAGTTTCTTTTGATAGTGTTTTGGTACACAACTATACCCTTTTATTAATGTGACGTGTGATACTCCAATATAGCAGCATTAATGTAACACTCTAACAATATGACACTCTAAGCCTCCGTTTGAGAAGTAAGTTGACTTTTTGACTTTTTTGACTACTTTAGCCTGGGCTAAAAAGTTTGGTTTGGGAAGAACTTTTTGACTTTTTGGCTTTTTTGACTTTTTTTGTGAGAGAAGAATGTAATGATTATGGGTTGGATGTGATATTTTGTTTTTTGTGACTAAAATAGCCTATTTTGTCTTTTGTGGCTAAAATAACCAAAAAAAGCCTCGTTTAGCTCTTGCCAAACGGAGCCTAAAAAAATTAAAAACTCCCTCGTGTACTATTTCTAAATATGACAACGTAACGGGTATTATGTAACACTCCAAGACTTTTACTCCAAAAATACTAAAAACTCCTTAGTGTATTTTTTTCCAAATATGACAACGTAACGAGTATGATGTGAAACTCTAAAAAAAATTAAAAACTCCTTAATGTACTTTTTTCAAATGTGACGTGTTAAGTGTAATTTTTCCAAATGTAACAACGTAACGGGTATGATGTGACACTCTAAAAAAAATAAAAACTCATTAATATACTTTTTCCAAATGTAACATGTCGAGTGCATTTTTCCTAAATGTGACGTGACGAGTATGATATGACACTCAAAAAAAAAATAAAAACTCCTTAATACATTTTTTTCTAAATATGACAACGTAACAAATATGATGTGACACTTCAAAAAAATAATAAATGTTTAGTATATTTTTTTCCAAATGTGACATGTGACACTTCAACATGGCAGATATGATGTAACACTAAAAAAATTAAAAGCTCTTTATTGTACTTTTCCCATATATGACACTCCAATGTGACAAACAAATGAATCATTACACTTCCAAAAAGAGTAAGCAAATTACAAGTCTAAAATATAAAACTTATTGGTCAATCTCTCATAAAATAATTGAGAAATTACAATTAAGTGGTATGTTAAAAAAAATATTTACAAGTAAATGAAATAGTTTGGAATTACAATCATAGTAGTAAGCTTACAATCAACAATAAACAAACGAATTATTCTAAGAAACTTTTTAAAAGCAAATTGAAGTGAGAACAAAATAAATATATTCACACCGTATGAAAGCAAATTAAAGCAAACTTGAGGAAAAAGCAATTAAAGCAAACAAACTTGACGGATAAGCACTTGGTTACCAAAAACGAAAGGCCACAAAAATCCATTGTTTAGTTTCATTTTAATTAAATTCAGTTGTCTACCCAAAGGGCGAAAAAACAAAAAAACACAATAAAATTAGCAAAAGCCAATAGCAGTTGTCATTCAATTAGCTCATGTATTACATAAGCCAACAACCTTCTTTAACTCCGTAAGGATGCAACCTACTCAATCTCCAACACAACCACCTGAAAATAAAAGGTTAATTATGTGCAAATAAAACCCAAAAATAAAAAAATAAAACCATTCACCAATTGGTTGTGATTAAAATGCCACTAGCTATACATACATAGATACATTTGTATGTATATATAAATTATTGAGCTGACACAAATAACAAATATTTTCCAGCCATTCATATACAACAGTGATTATTTTCGTGTTCAACATATCACAAGTAATCAATCAACAATAAACAAATTTAATATTTATGCAGTGAAAAATCTCATTCATCAACTATTACTTGGCAAAACACTACTCAATTCTCATAAATTAATCGAGTTCCAATTTATCTTGCACATTATCACCACATTTTAAATTCTAGACTCAAACCTTGACAGGGACTATGCTTGCATCATAATCTATTTACCTATTTCATCATGCTAGGCGAGGAAAAGATAAAACAGGAATTGAGAGAGAGAGAGAGAGAGAGACTTAAATACTTGTGTGTGCTGCAGACTGCAGCCCCCCCCCCCCCCCCCCCCCCCCCCCCTGCGCGGATGACCAACCAATCTCAACAAATCAAGTTTATCCAACAAACAACTTTTCTCTCAAGATTAGGAAATGTGTTGGATAGTGAAGAAAATTTGAAGCTACGTGGACATTTTGAATCTCAATTTGATGCGGTGGCTGATCCCACTAATGTGATGACTGAAGCATTAATTGGTTTCCAACTTAAGTCTAATTGTTATCTCCACATTAATGACTGCATAACTCCATTTCTAGCAATTCCATATTCAAAATAAACAACAAACAACTTTTCTCTCAAAGATTAGGAAATGTGTTGGATAGTGAAGAAAATTTAAAGCTACGGTGGACATTTTGAATCTCAATTTGATGCAGTGGCTGATCCCACTAATGTGATGACTGAAGCATTAATTGGTTTCCAACTTAAGTCTAATTGTTATCTCCACATTAATGACTGCATAACTCCATTTCTAGCAATTCCATATTCAAAATAAACAGAGATTTAAAGTACCAAGGTTGATGCAAAAAATTGCAATTCCAATTGAATCCATCGTGTTGAACTAGGCCTTCTAATGAATATGAGGCAAAGCAAAGGCAACTCAGAGGTGGCGAAGAGCACTAGTGCCAACCATGGGGGAGTATCAAAATCTATTTTCTAGTTGAAGCTAGGTGTTGGCAACAATGGGCTAAGGTCTATAATAGCCTCTTACATCTAGAGCTAGTTGGGTCCTCTTTGCAAGCCAAGGTCGACACAAATCAAAATCTTCAATTATCGTAAGAAACATTATTTTTCTCATAAACATTGTACAAATTAAATTTTCAGTCACTATCTAATTATTTAGTTATTTATTGCCGTAACCAAGTGTCTTATCTCAAATAGCATCTCCTCCCATCAAAGATATAGGTAAAGTTATGAGTTTAACACCCACTGGGTGTATAACTTAATAATCAAAAACAATTTTACCATTTATTTACAACAGTATCGGAATGCTCAAAACCCAAATTTGGCTCCTGCTAATTTAGCGAAGCCTGAAACAAAGAAGACAAGTTTTGACCAGAGAGAGAGGAGGGCATGAGTTATTGCAAGAATCAGAACACCTCCAGGCACACATACAAATAAACTGGTTTTAAGGCATACAGGTGAGGCAAGGCACCATGTAGTGCCTTAAGCCTAATAATGCAAGGCAATGTTTTTAAGGAGCTTGCCTTTGACATGCAGTAAAGGACCTCAACTGAGACAACAAGCAATATAAATGACAGCCAAAAGGACTAAAGACTTGTGCACTTAATTGAGTGATCCCCTTAAAAACCTGTGCACTTAATTGAATGATCCTCAACCAGGGCATTTGGCCTCACTCTGTGGTGTGAGGTCTCTGGTTCAACTCCTATAAAGAGGAGTTTGATACCTTTGTAGTGGTGGTTTATTTCTTCCCCATTATGGCGGTTGTGATTGTTGGTCTTCGGCTTGGGCTTGGTTTGTTAGTTGTGCAAGGCTTTGTTGACTTTCTAGCAATTATGGGCTAATACTGTTTGATGATGTATATATTTCTCATATTTGTAATTATTCTCCTATCGATTGACCAAATGAAAATTAAATAACCAAGTCCCTCCCTACCATTTAATTTTCTTTCAGATCTAAAGCTTTGTTCTTATTTTTTTGCTCTTGAAACTATGTTTCATTGACTATTGATTTCATTCATGCTCCAACACACATCATCAAGTATGTTTGTAAAAGGTATCCTCAAATGTATTATCAACAATTGATTTGATTATCGTACATCACTAAACTAACAGTATAGCAAGTAATAATCAAAATATGATATAATTAGTTTAGCTCCCAAAATAAAATAAAACAAAACAAAACATTATTATCAGTTCAATAATTCAAATCAAGCTTTCATGTCATGAAACATACTAACCATCACAAAGGTCATCTTCTTCCCAGAACCATTCTTTCCCATGACTGTCTGAACCTTCTTGAAAGAAGAAGAAATAAAACTCAAAATCAGATAAATATCTATAAACATTCACTTACACTCCAATTTTTTTTTTTAAGAAAAATATTTTCCAGAGAAAAAAGTTTGTGGAAAATATTTCCTAAAAAATATATTCTGTAAAACAAATGTTTTGTTTGGTTGCGACACTTAAAATAATGTGCTAGTTGTTGTGGAAGTAGTAATGTTTGGTGTGGTGGTGGCAGCAGCAAAGGCAGTGAGTGCAGACACAGTGATGGCGACGATGGTAGTAGTGATGTGGTGGTGGCGGCGGCGGTGGCAGTGGTAGTACTTAGTAGAGTATTGAGTTAAAACTGCTTTGTCACATGAACTCTTAAAGGTTGAAATTGTTTTCAAATGAGAGAGATTTGAACTTGACAAGACAAATTATAGTTTAGTTAAAGATATAAGATAGGTTCAAATCTTTGATGGGAATGTGGAGTTTCTTATCGGCAAGCAAAGGGTAACTCATTACTATGGAGTGTGTGTTTTAGTCCACTCTTCTATTAGAAGAAGGAAAGATGAACAAATGATTTAGTTAACTTCATCATTTGAAGTTGGGCTACCGTTCGTCTTTGATTTTATTTTGTTTTGTTTTGTTTTGAAAGATAGCTGATGAGTACTACAGGATAACAATTAAGGAGCCACCATATGCGTAGGCGTTGAGCAACTATGCGAGCTTCTTGTGGCAGGTGAGGAAGAACCAGTGATCTGCTAAGGAGACAGTGGCAGTGGTAGCATAGTGGTTGGTAGCAAGGTTCTAAATATCGGCCGGTACGTCCCGTACCGGCCGGTTCGTACCGGAAAATGGGAGGACCGAGTCGGATACTCACCGGTATACCGGCGAGAATGAATTTCACGGCCGTAGCGTCCGAGTCCCGGTACGTAACGGCCTGAAACCGATACATTGGGCGATACGGTCTGATACAGCTTTGTCGTCGCCGGTACGGATGAAATAAAGCGCAGAGAGCTGCTCGTGGCTGCTGTTTTCTGGTTTTGGATTGCTGGTCTTCGCTAAAGTGGGAGTGCAACTATAAGGTTCACGACGAGGTTGTGATGTTCTTCTGCGGCATCCGGCGTGTTTCAGAATCCTTTCTGGGTCGTCCGCCATTGAAGCTTTGAAGCTACAGCAACAAGCAACCTTTATATTCATATTTTATATAAATGTCTAGTGATAGTTTTGGGCCAAAATATTTTACTCAAGATAGTTGGTGGGTTGTTTTGGGCAATCTTGGCCCATATGTTTTTTAACCAACTCGTGGGTCTAGTTGGTAATACCACTGGGTTGGTGTACTGGGTGTACTGTCTAGTTGGTATACTGTTGTGGGCCAAATTTGCAAAAATGATAAAATTGAGTTTTGGGCCAAATTTGCAACTTTGGTATACTGTCCAGTTGGTATACTGTTGTGGATTTATTTTAAATCGTAGATAATTGAAAGTTATAATTGAGACTAAAATAAATATATATCATTTAGTTAAAAATGAGTTAAAAGTGTCCTTATATATCAAAATTTTGATTAAAATGTGACATTAAGGTTAAAAGAGTAAAAAAAATGTACAAAATTGAGTTTCAGAAGGATTGTTAATGATTTTTAAAATTTCACGGCCGCGACACCCGATTCCCGATACGTACCGGCCGATACTACCGATACCGATACTCCGCGATCGATACCGTTACGTTACCCGATACCGCGATTTAGAACTATGGTTGGTAGGGATAGTGACAATGGTAGTGGGGTTGGTAAGATACAAGTTCAAAAAATGTTTTCCACATTTAAAAAACTGAAAATATTTTTTGCCCAAATAAACTTGTTTTCCATTGAGCACGGAAATATTTTTGTTGAATTTCGTTTTCTGTTGAATCAGGCGTCATAAAATGTAGAAGAAAGTATTTTGCCAAAACAAATGGAGCTTCAAATACTAAACTCTCTAACATCTAAACAAATAAATGAAATAGCAGCCAATATTGTGCTAAAGAAAAACAAAGATTCAACAATCACCCTCATATTTATAATTGCTAAGCATATACACTTTCTAATCAGTTATTTGTTATCTCAGACATTTAAGGGTGGTGGAAATTGCAAAGAAGAAAATGCATCTGCCTTACCTTGTTCATCCTCAGGAGGTTTGAGCCTAAAAGATAACACTGACATCTCAGCACCTACCCCCATTAGCACCACAGCTTGATATGTCTTAATATTGCCTCCATCAGCAAGATCCTTGGCGCTGAAGGTCATATAAAACCTGAGTACACAGGCAGCCTGAGACATTGCCTTCAAAACCTTCACAAACTCCAACTCTTTATTTGTGTCCTACAAATGTTGTCATGAATAAGCTAAGTACTATTATATTTATAACTGGAAATAAAATACAATCATCAATTAAATGTGCGTTTCAGCAAAAACATGAACAAAAACCTTGATGCGACGGTTGTATTCATCAACTGCAAGCTGCGAATACCATTCGTATTCTTTAGCATTGTGGGTAATGTCCATTGGAAGAATTTGATGGAACTCATTGACACCAGGTATGTTCGCTACATCAAACCCCTAAAGCAACGAAAGAACCAGCAAAAAAATAAATAAAACATAAGCAAATGAACTAGTGATGTAAAGGCCATAGGGATTGGGATAGGGATGTAAATGTAAATTTTTACTTACGTCGCTCTTCAAAACTTGATCCTTGTAGACCCGGTATTCATCCTCAGTCATATCATGGTCATCATCGTAATCATAATCATAATCATCATAATCATCACCATCATGTGTATCACACCGTGGTGCAACTAGAGGAATACGTTTTAGTTCTTCGTCATACCCAAACAATTTAGAAAGACTAAAAACCTCATTATCATCATCATCATCATCATCAGATGTATCAGACGATGATGATAGATAAGTCCGAAAATCTATTTCTGGATCCATTGATCTTCAAGCAACCAACAAGAAAGAGATATATTATCAAAAAGATGCAGAGGGGGAAGGGATTTCAACTAGGGAGGGAATATGCAGAGAGAGAGAGATCTAAAAAACAAATAAAGAGGTATGTCAACAGATCGAGTTTCTTCGGAATCTGACCCGAATAATCCGATCTATTAATTTAAATCCACATCCGATTACCCGACTACGAATCCACAAAATCTGATTTCAAACAGAATAGAATTGGATAACCTTGATCTGATTACAATGTTTTACTTGTCGCTTAGCTGCCTCATTTCCCTGACTAGGGCATTTCCAGCACTTTATTCCTCAATTAGGCTAATTTTTTTACTTTAAGCATATAGGTTATGTTTGATTCATAAGATTAATAATGATGTATTAATAATTTTATTAAATTAGTATAATATTTATTAGTCCTGTTTGGTATAGCTTTTTTTCAGCTTATTTTAGCTTTCAGCTTAATTTAAGCTATTTTGATGTGTTTGATTTAGCTTAACAATGTAGCTTATAGCTTTTTGTAAGTCAGAAATCAACTTATTCTCTGAGTGGGGCAGGAGAAGCTTAATTTATAAGTCAGAAATCAGTTTATGTTCAGAGTTATAAGCTATAAGCTGTTAAGGCATAAGCTATAAGCACTTTCTCACAGCTCTACCAAACAGGGCCATTATCTAATTAGATTAATAAGATAAATTATTCATTGGATTTATGATCTCACCCTTACTCTATTATTAATAATCTTATAAATTTGTTGGATTAATTATCTATTAGATTAATAACCCTAAATCAAAATGTTAAAACAAATATAAGATAATTGGGCCCACAAATTAATAATCTCAATCTCATATTTTAATCCATCCAATCAAACATATCCTTATTGTACAGCGGATTTCAAAAATACACTTTTAAAATATGTGTTTATGGTTCGAATAAAATAATAATAAAATATTTCAAAAAAAAAAACATGTTTACCGTTTGCGAGACTCATGCTACTATAAGTCTTGTTCTAAAGTTTTCAACCCATAAGATCCAGGTGCTTCTATTTATACATCACATTTCATTTCAAGGCATACCATTACTTAAGGCACACTTTTAATAATTTGATAAGTATAAATCTGCTCAATACACACCACTAAATTCTCATGCATCGCACGAGTCACCTACTAATACTCATATAATTTTATTGGCAAGATACTAAGGTTGAGTAACCATACTCTAATATTAATTTAAGCACACAATGAAATAAAACACTGACAAAATAAAATTATCATATTTTTTAAATAAAATCTTAATTAAGTAAAGTCTTTTACTAATTTATAATATTTTCAGGGATTAAATATGTCTTAATTAAATATTTTAGGAACTTAATAAATTCAATAAATAGTTTAAAGATTAAATAATTTTAATTTATATTTTAGGAATTTAGTATACTCAATCTATAGTTTATTGACTAAATAGATAATTTGACGATGGCTTAGAAATAGAAATTTAATAAACCCTTCAAAATTTGATTCTAATACCAAATCAAATCAACTCAAGCCAACATAGTTTGGATTGGTTTGAGTTGAAACTACAATTTTACTGTACTAAAAATAAGTAAATTAATCAATAATAAATAATTTAAAATAAAGAAATATCTAATAACATTTAAACATAATACAAATAAAATTATAAAATATTATTAATACAAACCAACAACTAAAAATAGTATAATAAAATTCAACGTAACCTTTAATACAATCAATACTAATTAAATAAAATTCAATTCAATAACATAGCCAATAAAATAAATTAATAAAATCCAACTCAAGTTTTCAGTACTTTCTTTTACTTTCCCCGATCAATATAAAATCAATTATATCGTAGTAAACTAATTAGATGAGGATATATCAATAAAAATATAATTTTTTTTTGTAATATATATATATATATATATATTTAGGGTTTTGTTAACAAATAATGCATTAAGTACGAGTAATTAACCCCACCAAGTGAGAGGTTTGGTAGAATATTTAGAATTCCTAACATAACTCTAAATGAGAAATATATGTATCCCAAATATTTTACCAACTTCTCACATGGTAGGACTCACACAAATCCACATGTGTGTGGGTCCCACATCCGTGAGAGTTTTGGTAGAATATTTGGGGTTCTAACATAACTCTAAGGGTGTGTTTGTTTGGACAGACTGGATAAGGGGATTATAATCCATCGGACTGTTAGTCCTGGAATACATTGTCCTGGGACTATTTAGTTTGACTGGATTTGTATCCTATGTTTAATCATGAGATTAGATGTCTGCATTAGACTATTTTTAGTGAATCTAATATTTGATTGGACAGACTAGATAAGGATAAATGTTCAAAAGACTATTTCATCCTTATAAGTTATAATTTTTATTTAATATATAATTCTAAATTTGTAATCTATAATTTATAATTTAACAACACTAAAAAATTTTAATTTATAAGGCCATAATTTTTAATTTATTATTTTCAATCAATTTTCAATCAATTTCTACTGTTGCTCATTGCTCTACTTATGGTTGTTATGCTTCCTTTCCTTTGTTACTTTGTGAGAGAGAGAGATTGAGAGCTTGTATGTATTATTCTTCTCCCTGGACCATCAACACTTTCTGTAGATATTTTAATTTTAATTGGGCCAAATCACACTTACAAATAAATATGATCCAACAAAATATTTTTGGGCTTTTTGAATTGGCCCTAAAATAACAAAAATAATTTGGGCAAATTTAAATTTATAATATACTATAATACATTACTAAATTTGGGGTCCCTATTTTGGGCCAAATTTTTGGGGCCTAATCAGTGGCCTTAGCCCAATGCCGGCACTGGAAACACATATATATCAAACTTTGGTTGTGATCGTATTTTTTGTATTTCTGTCATTATCAGTTAATTGTCTTTAGGGGAGATGACTATCTCTACTGTATCTCTTGTAATATTTTTTTATCATAAATTTTTATTAAATTACATAAATTTTGTGTGCGTGTGCGTGTTTTTCTTTTTTTTTTTTAAATTTTATATATGCATGTAGTTTATTATTCTTGTGTACTTCTTACTGATATTAGTGTTTTGGATTGTTAAGAGCACTAACCTTTATTGGGGTTTAAGATTGAAACAGAACAATTCAATACATGCCTATTTGCAACCATTGTTAGGAGGTTTCCATTGTTTCTATCCAGTCATGGACGTGGTTCTCAAAATCACTACGCTCTCTCTGCATTTGATTTGTATGCACTTGTTAAAAGAGAAATAACAGGGTCCAAGATTGATTTAAATTTGGAGTGCTCTAAGATTGTGTTTGGATCAAGATATTTGAATATAGGGGAATAGAAATGTTAACTACTATTTCATTAACTTTTCTTCTTATTTTTATTTTTTTCTTCACATATTTGAACTCAAATTTTTAATTCAAACACAATCTAAATGTGTCAAACCATTGTATCCATAACAGGGTCAAAATTGGCTTTAATTTAATGGAGTGCTTAAATGTGCAAGCCATTGTATCCATATCATTTTTAGATAGAATTTGCAACTTAAAATGGCCTATATATAGCATAAAATGAGCTAAGTAAGGATACAATATAACGAATGAGAAAATAATTTCCTTCATTATGTTTCCACTGTTTCCAATTCAATCCTTTAGGGCATCTCCTCCTAAATCTTCAAAAATTGATATGGCAATTTTTTTTTTTTTTTTTGATGGTAAATTGACATATGCAAATTTGACATCTCTAAAAAGAAACACTCCACACAATATACTAATTTTATTGTTTTATTATATTTGTACTTTAGCCATGTCAGATTCACGAAACATTTGGCTATTCGGTTGGAGCTTGTTGAAGTCTCAATTTTTGCCTTTTAAAGTGTCAAGTAGGATTTGAGGTATCAGTTGAAGACGCTCTTATTGGGCTTATAACTCGTCGTCAACTTGCATGATGTGACAAAACATAAATCTGACTCTGTATTTGTATTTGGATATATTTTAACCAAGTTCGATAATGTTCGAATCTTAAGTATATTGGGTTATTTCAAGATTTTAAGATTAACCACACAGATCCTTTGAATGCTCCCATTTTCGTTTGGTTGTTTATTGTTTATTAATTTCTGGTTCCATCATAACACATACACATAGAACACAAAAAGCTAATTTAAAATTGTAATAGTATACCAAGTCAAGCCAGACTTCATCTTTCATGTGCAGTGCTCATGCAATAATTCTAGGTAGCATGAAAACTCAATCATAATTTCAATATAAAAGTGAAGTATAGAGTGTAGATTTAAAGTTAGCGTATTGTGAATCATATATAAAATAAATTGTTTTCAAATATTTAAAATTTGAGTAATTTTTCTGAATATGAAGCACAACTGGTATTTATATATATTCATGACGAAGAAGAATAGGAGAACAAGATGATGATATGAAGATTTTCCTGACATGACAACAAACATAGTAGTTTATTGCCATAGAAAATTGTCTAACCAGTACTGTTTCAAAGAAAGCAAATATCTGGCTAGCCAATTAAAAAAAGAATTAGGAGAGATCCCAAAGGTATTCCCTTCTTCTATACATCTACATTTCCTTATTTTAAATTTTTTTTCTGCACATTTTTTTTGGGTACCACCTAAGCTATTTTGAAAGTGACAACTTTGAGGTTAAATTGCACACAAGTTTACCAATTGATGAGCCACTAAAGTCCATATTTGGGCTGCCTTCTGATGAAGGGGATAATTGCATAGCTCATGAAGTTTCTCCCTTGAGAACTGAAATTATCTGCAAGTGCATGAAACTGATATAGTAAGCCATAATGAAACTAGAAAAGGCTAGCAGGAGTAGTAGAGCTACAAACGAGTTGAGTTTTAGGGTATTCAAGCCTACTCAAGCTTGACTCGATTACTAAATAAATGAGTTTAAAATTTTAGCTTAAGCTTGTATATTTTGCAATGAGCTGATCTAAAACGAGCCGAGTTTGAACTGCTAATGAACCATTCAACTCATTTGTAGCCCTAAATAGTACCAAATATTTTTTTTATCTATGCTGCATCACCTCGCTCATACTAGATCATGAAATAGGCTTAGTATTTATGCACTGAGCTGCAACACACATCAGCCTTGAAATAATAATTGGAGAAAGTGAGAGAAGATAGAGATGAGCGAATAGAGAGAGAGAGAGAGAGAGAGGCACAATTGTTTCTATGAATTGTACATGTCTATTACACAAAGAAGGCACTCTATTTATAGAGGATGCCTTGGATGCCTATGAACAATAACATAATGCTACACTAACATAATGCACTAACATAATGCTACACTAACATAATGCACTAACATAATGCTACACTAACATGATAATGCTACACTAACATAATGCACTAACATAATGCTACACTAACATGATAATGCACTACATAATGATACACTAATATACACTAACATCCCCCCGCAAACTCAAGGAGGGGAAGCATCAACCAAGTTGAGTTTGGAAACAAGATCATTGAAGCGGCCAGGAGGATGAGCCTTAGTGAAGATATCAGCGGGTTGATCGACGGAAGCGATAGGGAGAAGACGAACAGTACCACAGGTAACATGCTGGCGAATGAAATGACAATCAATCTCAATATGTTTGGTGCGATCATGAAAAACATCATTGTGAGCAATCTGAATGGCACTCTGATTGTCACAATAGAGAGGGGTAGGATCAGAAGAAGAAACACCCATATCAGCAAGGAGCCAGCGAAGCCAGAGAAGTTCCTGAGTAGTATCAGCAAGAGCTCGGTATTCAGCTTCGGTGCTAGAGCGGGCAGTGAGGGATTGTTTTTTGCTACGCCAAGCAAGAAGAGAGTCCCCTAAGAAGAAGCAGAATCCCGTGGTGGAGCGTCGATCCGTAGGATCCCCAGCCCAATCAGCATCGGAAAAGGCACGCAGTTCAAGAGAGGAGGAAGCAGAGAAGTGAAGACCATGGAACAGAGTGCCTTTGAGGTAGCGAAGGATGCGGAGTAGAGCAGTATAGTGGGGAGTGCGAGGAGCCGACATGTACTGACTGACAATGTGAACAGCATAGGCAATGTCAGGACGAGTTACTGTGAGATAGACAAGGCTGCCGACGAGTTGGCGATAAAGAGTAGCATCAGAGAGAAGAGTCCCATCGAGAGGAGTGAGACGAATCTGAGGATCAACTGGAGTAGAGGTAGTTTTGCAATCAGTCAGACCAGCACGAGCCAGAAGATCGGATGCATATTTGGCCTGGGACAAATAGGAACCAGTAGAATCATGAGAGACTTCAAGGCCTAAGAAGTAGTTAAGAGTACCAAGGTCCTTCATCTCAAACTGGTGGTGGAGAAACTGTTTGAGGTGGAGAATACCAGCTTCATCATTACCAGTGATAATCATATCATCCACATACAGAAGAAGAAGAGTGGTACCATGAGAAGTAGTCCGGATAAAAAGAGCAGAGTCATAGGAGCTAGAGGTGAACCCAAAATCATGAATGGTAGAACTGAACGTAGCAAACCAAGCACGAGGTGCTTGCTTGAGGCCATAGAGAGCACGCTGTAGTTTGCAAACCTGATGAGGGGGAAAAGTGGACCCAGGTGGAGGTTGCATGTAGACCTCCTCAATAAGATGACCATTGAGGAAAGCATTTTTGACATCCATCTGAAAGAGCCCCCAGTGGCGAGCAGCGGCAACAGCAAGTAAACTGCGAACAGAGGTTAGCCGAGCAACAGGAGAGAATGTCTCCTCATAATCAATACCATATTCCTGGTTGAAACCCTTGGCAACAAGACGAGCTTTGTAGCGTTCAATAGAGCCATCAGAATGTGTTTTGATTTTGTAAACCCATTTGCATCCAATGGCAGTCTTGCCAGGAGGAAGATCAACAAGATCCCAAGTATGAGCTTTGTCCAAGGCCTGTAGTTCATCGGTCATAGCTTGCTGCCAAAGAGGATTAGTACAAGCCTCACGATAGGAGGTAGGTTCATAAGTAGAGAAGGCAGCAGATCCAACAATATAATCACGAAGATGGATAGGAGGTTGAGTGACCCGGCGTGGTCGACCCGTAGGAGGATCGGTGGGAGGAAGAACCGGTGGAGAAGGAGGTGTGGCAATAAGAGGTAGACCTTCAGGGAGAGCAGGCTGGACAGGATCAGGAGTGAGCAAGGGCGTCTCGATGGAGGAGGAACCTGTATCAAAATCAGCAGAGAAAAGATCGACAGAAGGATTAGTAAACAGGACAGTAGTGGAGAGTGCGGGTAAGTGAAAAGAGGATAGCGAGGAAAACATTTGGTGCTCCCAGAAAACGACATGGCGGGAGATACGAAGACGTTTAGAGAGAGGATCCCAACAGCGAAAGCCTTTATGTTCAATTCCATACCCAAGAAAGCAACAAAGACGAGAACGAGGTTCAAGCTTGGTGTGTTCATGGGATTGAAGTAGAACAAAGCAGGCAGAGCCAAAAACCCGGAGATTAGCGTAAGGAGGGGGAGTGCCATGCAGACGTTCAAAGGGAGTTTGATTATGGATGACAGGAGAAGGAGCACAGTTGATAGTGTAAACAGCAGTGAGGGCAGCTTCCCCCCAAAAGTTTTCAGGGCAGGAAGAAGAGAGAAGAAGGGCGCGAGTAGTGTCAAGAATATGCCTATGTTTCCGTTCAGCACGGCCATTTTGCTGGGACGTGCCAGCACAAGAACGATGAGGCAGTGTACCATGATGCTGAAGAAAGGAAAGGAAATCAGAATCCCGATATTCCATAGCATTGTCAGAGCGAAAAATTTTGATGGTTTTGGAAAATTGGGTGTGGACCATTTGGGCAAATCTATAATAAATGTGTTTAAGTTCAGACCTAGTTTTCATGAGAAAAAGCCAAGTAAACCGGGAAAAATCATCAATAAAGACAACAAAATAGCGGGATCCCCCCATAGTAGTAGTAGGGGAGGGCCCCCAAATATCGGAATGGATAAGATCAAAAGGTGCAAGGGAAACTGAAGTACTTTTATTAAATGATAAAGCAGGTTGTTTGGCACGTTGACAGGGGATACAATCGAAATTATCCGGAATTACATGACCCAACTGTCCACTAGAAACCAAAGACCGTAAGCGATTAACAGAAATATGCCCTAAACGACAATGCCAAAGATGAAAGGGAGATAATGAGGAAGTAGATGTAGGAGCAGCAATCGGAGGAGAGGCAGGAACATGAAGGTGAATGAGTTCATAGAGACGTCCATGCTTACGGCCGATCCCAATAGTCTGCCCCGTCTGAGGGTCCTGTACCAAACAATCAGTAGCAGAAAATGTGACAGTTAGACCAAGTTCACATAATTGACCAATGGAAATAAGGTTTAAGGTAAGAGCAGGGATATGATAAACTTGAGGGATAGATAAAGAAGAGGTGGAAACAGTACCAACATGACGGACAGACATGAGGGAACCATCAGCAGTATGTATTGAGGGAATATGAGGAGATGAAGAGAAGGAAGAAAAGATAGTAGAACTGGAGGTCATATGATTACAACAAGCAGAGTCAAAATACCAAGAAGAGTTACCTGGGATTACAGACAAAGCAGTAGGAGGAGGTGTACCAGATGGGGAGAGAAGTTGTTTGAGCATGGCCTCTACATCCGTTGGAGAAAAGCGAGGGGTAGACGGAGCAGACGACTCAGAGAACCCCGCAGAGGTGACAGCATCAGTGTGGGGAGAATGATTCCCGGAAGCAGCAGCAGCAGTGGGATGAGGCTGATTCCTAGAAGCAGTAGTAGCAGTGTGATGAGACTGATTCCCGGAACGATGAAAGCTTCCCCGGGCAGAGCCACCGCGAGAGGAGTGGCTATTGGACGATGATCGGGATGGATTGCGAAAACAATCCTGTTGCAGATGACCAGGACCAAGTTTGTTGCAGTAGCGGCAGGATCTGACGGGGCAATTGACCAGGAGATGGGTTGAAGGAAGACCCCGATTCTGACAATAGAGGCAAGCAGTGGTCCGTTGGGTAAATGATGGCCGGTACGGAGGAGTGGCCAGAACAGAGTCCACATGATGAGTTTGAAGAGTACCGAGACGCGTCTCCTCTGATAGCAACTCAGAAATTGCTTGTTCAAGAGTGGGCAATGGATGGCGATGAAGCAGAGAGGCACGTACGGGCTCAAAGGAGGAAGTAAGAGCCATAAGAAAATGCACCAACCTTTGCTGGTTGCGATAGATAGTAAATAAAACAGCATCTTCAGGGGTATGCCAAGTTGGTTCTGAAAGAGCAAGCTGATCCCAAACAGAGTACATTTGAGAAAGGAAGTCATTAATGGACTGAGTGGATTCTTGGCGCATGCGATGAAGTTGGTTCTGAAGTTGATATTGGTGGGCAAGACCAGTAGTCTGGTATCGTTCTTTCAAGAAATCCCAGATGTCTTTTGCAGGAGTAGTTACAGAGTCAAGCTGAAAGCGACCAAACTGAAGACTGATAGATGTAACAGAGGTATTACGAAACCAGGTAATGATTTGGTAATTCTTACTGTCCCATTCCTCAAGTCGGTCTTCAAATGTAGCAGTAGGAACAGTGGTTTCATTAGTGTCACTGTCTTTCACCGGTTTAGTCACATCCCCGGTAACAATTCGCCAGAGCTTCTTCCCTTTTAGGAAGGAGGACATGGCTTGGGCCCACAGAACATAGTTTGAACCATTCAAAATAACGGAAATAGGATGGGAGGCATCATGACGATCCATAATACTAGTTGAATAGGGTTTAAAGTAATATGATAGACCTGTAGGAGCAAAATTAGGTAAAACAGAGTGTACCAGTGAGTCCGGAAGGTCGAAAATAGCCAGGAAAGGTATGCTGGACAGAGATGATGTCAGCAAATATGTCAGCGGCGCACGTTAGCAGAGTGCAGGAAGGAACACGTTAGCAGGAAGCGGCGGTGCACGGTAGCGGCAGGCGCAGACGCGGTGCACGGTAGCGGATTCGGCGCACGCGGGTGCACAGTAGTGAAACGGCGCACGAGAGGCGCACAGTAGCAGGCGCGGCGTACGGGAGAGGCAGGGCTGACGTCAGCCGCGGGTCGTGTGGGCGCGTGTAGGCACGTGTCGGAAGGGAGAAACAACGGATGGCGCGTGCGGGCGCGTGTGAGAGTGGTGGCAGAAATGATGACGCGCAGTGGACACTGGCGGCGCGTGTGGGCGCGTGAAAGGTTTTTTGAGGCCGGGCTTGGTGCCGTTGGAATCGTGAGGAAATTCCGAGTGGTTTGATGTAGTGCCGCTGTGGATGGGACTAAACACCAAAATCGCAAATTGCCAGAAATGTAACACTGTGCTCTGATACCATGAAATAATAATTGGAGAAAGTGAGAGAAGATAGAGATGAGCGAATAGAGAGAGAGAGAGAGAGAGGCACAATTGTTTCTATGAATTGTACATGTCTATTACACAAAGAAGGCACTCTATTTATAGAGGATGCCTTGGATGCCTATGAACAATAACATAATGCTACACTAACATAATGCACTAACATAATGCTACACTAACATAATGCACTAACATAATGCTACACTAACATGATAATGCTACACTAACATAATGCACTAACATAATGCTACACTAACATGATAATGCACTACATAATGATACACTAATATACACTAACAAGCCTAAATATTCCATACACATCCAAGTCTTCCATGTCTTCGTCCAGCAACTTATGGAATGCTCTTTGTAGCAACAATGGTCGATCCAGCGATAACAGTAAGTATTTTGAGAACAAACTTTTAATTACAGAATAGAAATGAGAACTATAATTAAAAAAAAAAAAAAAAAATTGTCGACTAACCCAATCTACAAAAATTTTGTCATCCCGTGGAGCAGATCTTATGCAAAAGAGCCTTAGGAGCAGAATTCCAAAGTGAATGATATTGGATTTTAGAAAAGCCAATGATTCAAGGTTTGAAGGATCTGTGTGCCAAAACCTTTTTAACATACAGCGAAATTTCACATTAGAAACTCAACATTATTATTGTTTTCTTGTTCTTTTACTCGGTGCTATGTCAAATCAAATTTCAAAAATTTACTGGAATTGGTATAAATGCAAACCTGTTACTAGAAATTGGTAACCCTTGTTTTAGATGCAGCCATGTAGCATTACCAAAGCCAGTGATCTATTACAACCCCGCTCCCCCTCCACCCCACACACACCTAAAAAAGTGAGGGAAAGAAGAAAACAAATGAAATGAGATTGTGACAGGCCTTGGATTTTGAACTAATAAACAATTGTACCCATGATAGTTCTCTTATGTTTTTATTTTTCTCTATTTTTTGCACTAGGTGTTTCAAATTTTAACAATTTTTGCTTGTGGCTCTAAGTCAAAATTCAGAAAAATGTTGCACGACCTTAAGTCATCATGAACAACGGGGCCTCAAGGACATTCTTCATGCATATAGCGAACACCTTCACCGATTCCTATTGCTATCTTTATTTTCTCTTGAAATGTCATTTTGGTCCATTGTTTTCCCTTTGAGTCTGTTCAAGAAAAGATCAGTAAGTACACATCATGGATGATCTCTAAACAGAAATCAACAGAGAATGCTTTTCTTTCATGCTAGAATGCTTTGATTACGAAATGAATACAACTTAATATGAGAACAACAAGCCTAGGTGCACATAATTGGTGCACGGACTACTGCACAAGAAATAAGGGTATATGCACAAAATTAGTGCAAACAAAGACCAGGGTGTGTGGGGCTCGTGCATTCTCTGTTCTATGCATCGACATCATTGTCTCTGTTTTGTGCACCAATTTTGTGCATATGTGAAAGGACTAGTGAACAAAACTAGGTTCACATAATTGGTGCATAGAGCAGGGACAATAATAGTACATGCACAAAATCAGTTCACAGAACAAATTCATAGGAGAACGTGCACAGAAAAGAGACAAGGATGGATAGAACATAGACAAGGATATGTGCACAAAATTAGCGCATAGAAAAGAGACATGAGTGACTTATGTGCATTAATTCTATGCACGTAGCAAAGTTGATATAATAATTTGTTAAGATTGTTTGATATGATATTCATAAAAAGATGAACCAAGTCATCAACAAACTTACCATGGAGAAATCTATCCAGTGTCCATCTTCGGGTAAAAGGGTAGACAAGAACTGTACCATTTTTGCCCTTGTAGTTACCACTCAACCCCAATATATTCTTATGATGCATAAACAAAGCTGCTTTCTTTTCTACTTTAAGAACACAATCCAACTGCCCAATGAATCTTCTTACCAAAACTTGGGAGTGATGGTCACTCAAATACCCACAATATGTCTTAAAATTCTCATTCTCTTCAAAACACGTCATTCTTGTGAATCCACCTGTTATTTCTTTCACCATTTCCTAGCTCAGTTGCTGCGACATTCTCATCACAAGATTGACCTCAGAAAATCCTACGGATGAGATATTATGATCATCGCTTAAGGTCTTATTTTTGCTTGATGACTCGGACATTGTTGGATGATTTTCACCTTGTTTGTTTGCACTAGCATGATATGGAAGGAAGGGTTGAGATTTGGTTTTAGAATTTGGAAAATTGAAATGAAAATGGGACTCAAGTGGTGAGATTAATCCTTCATCATCAGGGCTGCGAATCCCTACGACTCAGTGAACAACTTGGTCAAGGTGAGTCCTTCTCGGCCAATGGTCAAGGATCGCTTGAGAGTGTGAAAGATTTTAGGGACACCTGATTATGTCCCACTACCAAACCACCCTAAATCATTTTCCATGAAGCTTCTTGTTTGGAACTGTAGAGGTGCTGGTAACAAAATTTTTAGAAGAACTATGAAAGAGTGGGTGAGCTGGATTCAATTCAACGGGAATGTTTTTTAACAAGATGAATTTTACTGTCTCAATTCACATTGACCCCACAGGTAGAAAAAGAGGTATTTGGGTGATTTGGGACCCAGTTCAAGTTACAGTGAGGGCGTTTGAAGCTAATGATCAAGTCATTCATGCTAAAATCAAGAGGGAGAGCTATCCAGAGTGGATTCTCTCTTCGGTTTATGCAAGCCCTAATCCTGTTAATAGGGCCCTTTTATGGGATAATCTTGAAGCCATGGCTGATAACATGATAGAGCCTTGGATGATAGCGGGAGATTTTAATGATATTGCTTCTAGTACAAAAAAAAAAAAAAAAAAAAAAAGTGTTTCTACGATTCAGAGCCAAACTAATTCTTGCAAATTTGTGGCAAGAATGAATAAGTGCAATCTCGTGGACTTAGGGTGCTCAAGTTCTCATCTCACTTGGTCTAATGGGAGACAAGGCCTTGCCAATACTCTGGAACGACTTGACCAGGCTGTTTGCAATTCAGAATGGAGGGTCAATTATCCTGAAGGTGCGGTGAAGAACCTTCCCAGAACATATTCAGATCACTGTCTTATGGTTATCTATACTTAAGTATGTCTCTTCCTAACCCTTTTTGTCACGACCCAAACCCTATGGGTTTAGCATCGTAACCGACCAGTAATCCTTGGATTACCAAAGGCCTCCGAACAGAATAATATATAAATAGGGGCTGTGGAAGCAAATATATAAAATACAACGTTCATCGAGCTGTGCAGACATACATGGGAGAAAAATAATTTTTATAAACTTTTACAAACATACATGTGACGTCACATAGATACAATAATTATACGTCACTCCATGTACAGATAACCAAATAGAACTGTTCACAACCCAAGCAAAAAACAAAGTTTTACATGTTCATAAAACATTGCCACAAGGCTTGACTTGATCCGGAACCTCCTCGGGAGGCGCAAAGGGTGGCTGACAAAACGGAATTCTAGGCTATCAACTCTGGGCCTGGTCACATACCTGATCACCTACATACATAATATAAATAGTGAGCAGGAGCCCAGTGAATAATAACAAAGTAAAGGGTTTTAATGAATGTTGTTCATAACAGTTACAAAAAACAGAATTTGGTAGTTAACAGAAATAGGTTCATAATCATGTTTAGAAATTAGAGTTCATAACAGAAACAGATTCAGATTCACACTCAATATCGAAATTTGTAGTTAATCATACGTAGTACATTCATTAGCATTAGCAGAAACAATTGACCCATAAAGGGACGGCCATAAAGGCATACAGTTGACTCACGTGCACGGAGACGGTAGTTGGCTTATGAGACATACAATTGGCCCATAAATGGGACGTATACATAAGGATCTATAACAGTTGGCTCATGAGACGTACAATTGACCCATAATTAAGACATAACAGAATAGATAACAGATGTCATCTAAAGCTAAGAATGCCACAAATACATTTCATAATACAGATCATCTTGTATCATTCAGAAAATACTTATAAATTGAACATAGCATTACAAAGTTATTACTCACAATTAATAGATGGCTTCAAGGTAACAGACAGTAGGGGAAAATCAAACGTCTTGTAACGCGTGACCTATACAGTTACAGAATGAGCATATACTGAATTACACATCCGGAAACATTAATTTAATCCATTCTTATCTTGGTGTGTTTCTACTTCTTATCCTCATTAAAGTGCCTTAATCTTGACCTAGGAGTACCTATGATGCAATGTGGATACTAAAATGTACTTGAAAACACTTAACAAAAATTGCTGAAAATAGAGGACTCGGTCTAGCGTAGCTTTCTTCGCACGAGCGGACATGCAAAATGTAAGTGGTTGCTCGAGCGCACATTTCTTCGCTCAAGAGGTCTGCAAAAGTACTGGTTGCTTAGGTTTTCCACTCGACGCTCGCTCGAGCATAAGACTCATGTCCTTGCTAGAGCGCAACTTTTGTCGTTCGAGCGGTCTGCAAAACACACAAACTTCTGGGAGCATGCATTTCACGCTCGAGCCAACTTTTGGTCGCTCGAGCGGAGCTGCAAGACACAGAGTGGTCGCACAAGCGTAGATTCCTTTGCTAGAGCGTAGGAGCAGAATTCTGGAATTTCTAGATTTGCTCCTAAACTCAAAACTCAATTCCAAAACTGCAAATTATTGTTTCTTGGGCCAAAAACTTGAGGAAACTCTTGTGAACTTGGAAAACATGGTGAATTCAAAAATCATTTCGCAAAACCCAAGGCGAAAACTTGCCAATAATGCAAAACAAAACTCAATTCCTTGATAACATAACATGACCATGACATGCATGATATGAATGAGATTCCAAGTCTAAAAACATGGTGACTTCTTAAACTAAACCCAAATATGAACATGCATGGTATAAATTCTTAGTCAACATGCTCTAAATGCAATGTAATGCACATGCATGTATGTATACTCTACTCTTCTACTTCATTAAGCTTAATTCTTGCCTCAATTCACTTAATTCCTTTGAATACATGTGTTAAGTACTCTAAGTTCACAACTAAAGGCTTGATTTCTTACCTTAAACTTTGAATTCACAAGTGTAGAGGATTAAGCTTCACAAATCTCTTCAACTCCCAACAATCCTAGCGATCCTTCTCTTTCCCTTGTTGATTTCACTTGTTCTTCTAGTGTCTCTCTTTCTCTCACACATTTGGAGTTCAAGAGGGAATGAAATGAGAGTGTATGGATGCATATAGAAGCCTTATATAGGCTTGATTAATGGACTAACTAACTAGGCTTACCACTTAATCAAATGAGCATTAATTATTCTACTTACGTCGTTCCGAATCGAATGTTAATTAAACCTACCTTAAAATTCTAAAAATTCTAATTAACACAAAAATCAATTCAATTTCTGAATCGAATGCCGATAAGGCCTTCAATTTGCAAATCGAAACGAAAACATGAGCAGATCTTTCTACGTCAAACAGATATAAACACATATAAGGCAATATATGATGCAAAATTTCACTTTAATGTCTTATTAGGCGTAATTAAACATAGATTAATGTTAATCATGGGTTGGGATTGTTACAGTCTTCCCCCCTTAAAGAGTTTGGTCCTCCAAACTCGAGTTACCTTCGTTTCGAAAAAACGTTGGGTCCAACAGAAACAAATCCGGATATCTCTTCATCATATCTTCTTCCGTTTCCCAAGTTGCATAGGTCCCTCCATGATTCTGCCAATCGACTTTTACCAATGGAATTTCATTGTTTCTCAATTTTTTAATCCGGTGATTCACAATCTGAATAGGTCTTTCTTCGTACGTATAATCATCTTTCAGAAGCACATGGGTCGGTTCAATCACATGGAGCGAATCTCGTAAATAATCTCGAAGCATTGAAACATGAAAAACATTATGCATGTTTTCTATCACCGGAGGTAAGGATACTCGGTACGTTACTGAATTGATTTTCTCAAGAATTTCATATGGCCCAACATATCTTGGTGCCAAATTGCCTTTCACCCCAAATCGTGTTTGGCCTTTCATTGGAGTTACTTTTATGAACGCATGATCACCAACTTCATACTCGTTATTTCTTCTTTGGACATCCGCATAACTCTTTTGATGGCTCTGTGCAGTTCTTAGGCGTTGTTGAATCAGTTTCACTTTCTCAGTTGTTTCTTGCACAAGTTTTGGTCCCAACAACGGTTTATCACCTACCTCAGCCCAACAGATCGAAGATCGGTATTTTCTACCATATAAAGCTTTGTAAGGGGCCATATCGATACTTGAATGGTAGCTGTTATTATACACAAACTCGGCTAACGGTAAGTAGGTTTCCCAACTGCTTTGAAAGTCTAGAGCACACATCCGTAGCAAGTCTTCTAACGTTTGAATGGTCTGTTCAGATTGGCCATTTGTTTGTGGGTGATAAGCACTACTTAGCCTCAATTCAGTTCCCAGAGCTTGTTGTAGACTCTGCTAGAATCTTGAAGTGAACTTAGGATCTCCGTCAGATACAATAGATATTGGCACGCCATGTAATCTCACAATTTCATTAACATACAAGTTAGCCAACTTATTTGCATTATACAACAATTTAACAAGTAAGAAATGTACGGATTTAGTTAAACAATCAACAATTACCCAAATAGAATCCATACCTCAAGGAGAGCGAGATAATCCTACAATAAAGTCCATCATGATATGTTCCCACTTCCATTCCGGTATTGGAAATGGTTGTAACAAACCAGCGAGTCATTGATGTTCGGCTTTAACTTGTTGGCAGTGTAAACATCTAGCCACAAAATCTACAATACTCTTTTTCATTCCCAGCCACTAGATATTCTGTTTCAAGTCATGATACATCTTTGTGTTTCCTGGATGCATGGCAAATTTTGAATTATGAGCCTCAGTCATGATGCGTTTCCTCAAGTTAAAATAATCTGGCACACAAAGGTGATCCTGAAATTTCAACACATTGTTCTCAAGTATAAACTCGGGCCTCGGTTTTGAGTCAATTTCATCCATGATCTTTTTCAAGAATTCATCTTGGAGTTGTTTCTCTTTAATTTCTTCAATGAATGCAGGCTGGGTAGAGATAGCAGCTAAAATTCCACCTTGTGTAGACACCCCATTTTTGACTGTCCTCAAGACTTGGACGTCACCGTTTGAACACTCGGTGATTATCCATGTTTGTGTTCGTTTGGAGTTCCCGGAGGTCTCGGCTCTCGCGCCTTGCCTCAGGATCCCCGAACTCGAGCGTTTAGTGTCTGGTTTTGCACCAAACACTTGCTTCTTGCCTTTGAGAGGCAGAGTGGGGCTTGTAGACCATCCCCACCCATCACCGGCAGTGGCTAGATGCCACCGGCTGGTTTTTGCTGCCACCGGCAATATAGTTTGCCGGCCGGCACTCTTTGTTGCCGGTCGGCACTATTTGTTGCCGACCGGCACTCTTTTTGGCCAAGATGGCATTTTTGGCCGGCCGATTGCTGTTCATCTGCTTTTGCAGATATTTTTAGACAGCTTTATTGCTTTTGCTCCCCTCCATACACGTGTATGGAGGGATCTCCCTCTTGCAAAGCTTGTCTTGTAAGCTTTACAAGAGGCATATAGAGAGAAGCCCTCTCTAAGGCAAAAGGAGGAGGCTTTAGACATTTTTGAGAGAGGAAAATACAGAGGAGAGCTCTGGTTTTCTAGGGTTAGGGTTAGACATACACAACCTATCTCTCTTTCCCTCTCATTTTGCACACTAGGTGTTTTGTGTCTCACTATTGCACACAAACACCTAGTGTTTCACCTTCCTCTTGGAGCTGAGGTTCCAAAGAGTGTGTTTTGAGATTTTGGTGTTAGATTCAAGCTCAAGAAGGCCATTGGAGCATCTTTGTTGAAGAAGGCATCAAGGGTGAGATTCTAGTCCCTTTTTTCCCCATTCTTGCATCAATTTTCTACTAGTCTTAGAGCTGTTTTTGTGATTATTGTATAACATAAAAAAGTTCTATTTTTAAGCCCTCTTTATTGTTTATTAAGAGTGTTTTGTTGTTTGAGGGTTGTTGACCACCCTTAGGCCTCAAAAGGCCTCATTTTGAGCCATTTTGTGCTAGCTCCGGGATTTTGGTGTTGAGGTCTCTTCACCACTGAAATCTTGAGGGATTTCAGTGGTGAAGATGATGCTTTGAAGTCCTAAGAAGGAGAGGGCCACCCCCTCTCCTTGTTGTCCTTGAAAAGGACATATTTTGGCCTCTTAAGGAAGCCTATGCTTGAGTGTGTGTTGAGCATATTTGGTTTGTTTTTCATGCTTATATATCCATGATATAACATGATTTCAAGTTGGTTTTGGAACTTCATGCATGTTTAGCATAGTTGCCATGTAATGCCTTATTTGTGCCTTAACATGTTCTAGGTTGTTAGCCTTTGTTGGAGCATGTTTTAGGCTTGCATTTGTGAAGATTATGTGCTTATTTTGCCATGTTTTAGCTCTGTCCATAATCGTTTGGGTTGATCTTTGCATGCATTATATAGCTCCTTTGTATTTGGGCTTGTTGGCCTTGAGTATGTGCATGTGTAGCATGCCATCTTTGCATTGTTTTGGTGATTTGGAATCATCCTACATGCTATTTCAGTCCCATTTCCATGCTTGTTTGATTACCTTGCATGCCTCTTTAATGCTTTGAAAGCATGTGTTGCAATGCTCCATGTTTTGGCCATGGTGTATGCCTTTGAATTTGGGCCACTTAGATGCCATCTAAGGAGTCCTTTGGCCTTGTTTTAACATGCTAAAAATCTATTTTTAGTTGTTTAATGCATGCCATGTTCGGTCTTGTTAAAGTGTAGTTCAATGCCTCGTTGATTTGCTTTGAACATTTAGGCCTTTTGGTGCATGCTTGGCTTGATTTGTTGCTTGGTTTGGCACCATGTGTTAGCATGATTTTAGAGCTTATAATGCATGCTAATTTGTCCATGTTTCCTTCTTTCAAGTGTGCTTGAATGTTGTTTGATTTATGCTTAAGTGTTGGTCCTTATGTGCATGTGTGTGTGCATGCCATTTAGCCCTCATTTTTTTAGCACAATGGCTACTGTTTTAGGCCTATTTTAGAGTCGCCTAATTCATGTTTAAGTCCATCTTTGCACTCATTTGTATTTCCATATGCATGCTTGTATGCTTGCATAAGTTAATTGCCATGCCATGTTGCATTCCTAGCTTGTATGCCTAGGTTGCATTGCATTTTGCATGCATGCCTTGTTCTTTGAATTGGTGATAGGAATTGGGCCTAATTTGTTTGATTGGTTTGCATGCATTTGAAACCGAAGTTGCATGCTTGGTTCCTTGGGCCATCATGCATGGAAATGCGTGATTGGTGGCCCGAGAACCGAGGCACATGTCCCTTTGAGTCATTACAATGATAAGAGACATGTTTGGTGCATACATGCCTTGAATTGTGCTGCCATGCCTTGTTTTGCCCCTCTGTTGCTGTGAGTTGCAGGTTCTGCAGGAATACTCTGCCGACCGGCAGTGTAATGTGCCGACCGGCACAATTTTCTCTGCCGACAGCTTCAATTTTGTGCCGATGGCCATACTACACTGCCGGTGGAAATTTCAATCAGCCGGTGATGACCCCCTCTGTCCAAGGATGCAGTCCTGAGGCTTTGACAGCCTCCAGAGGAAGAAAGGAAGGAAAACAGAGGCAGCTTGCGCATGGTGGCGCGCTTCCCGAGGCGTTTTCCCGCTTTATTTAATTTATTCAATTTGTTAATTAAATTAGTTAATTTGTAATATTAATTAGCTGGTGTAGTTAATTAATTTGTATTATTATTTTGGTCCCCCCGAGCGAGGGCAAATCTGTAATAAGTGTGTGTGGGTGGTGTGTATGTCTTCCAACCTCACTTCTTTCTTCCCTTTTACTTACCCGCTTTAATGGTTAGTATTAGGACACGTTTAAATTAGCATACCTTATGCTATGCATGTGTGCATCCATGCATTTGTATTACATGCATTAGGCTCGGTCCATCATGCTAACCGCATATGTTTTTCAAATCAAAAACTGAATACGTGATAATTGTGCATTTTCACATGACATGTTTAGGATAGCCGAGCCTATTCTAGCAATATTTTGTATGCGACGCATTAGGCACTTCACATGGACTTGGATCATGCATGTTTGCTAACAAGTTCTTTGTTTTGGCACGGAGTACTATGTAAGTATTTCCGCTTTAGCATATCGCATGAGTGTGAATGTTACCATGACAGCATGCTTAACATGTGGCTAGATGCTTATGTGTTAAACTGTTTTGAATGCCTGTGGGTGAAGGTTGGATTGTTTGAGTTGGAAAGACTCGTTGAAATCCGCATTTTAGCCTACTTGCGAGTAGCAAATTCCAAAGCATTTTCAAACCGAACGGATATGCAATGTTTATTTCCAAATTAGGCAATCTAGTCTATACTTGTTTGCTGTGCGCATAACATAGTGATTCTAGGCTAATAATTGGTTTAAGAACACGTAAAGTTTTCAAAAACGGATATCACGGTTAGTAGAGGCCGGTCTTCGGACCGGGCGAAAGGGGGTGCTCATAGCTGACCTTCCCTGATCGTACCCAAGCTCCCGAGCCGAGACAACTCCGGTGATGACGGACATGTGGCCTTCGGCACCAAGTCAGGGTTTCCTAAATTTCCCGTTTTAAAAATATTTAGGTGGCGACTCTGTATCTGGCAAAGCAGTCCATGTTTGGCACTACTTTTTCAAAAAATCTGTTTCTCAAAACGATTTGCCAGATTTGGACTCTTTGGTTCAGATTAAGAACCGTGACACAAAATCGAGAGTCCGAACTGTAGCGTGAGGTCCCCCCCTTTCGCGGGCATGCGCTACAGTTTCTGGCGACTCTGCTGGGGAATTTAGAGAGCTTGACTCGAACTCGTGTTATCCTGTTTTGATTTCGCTTATGTGTTTCTTTGCATTGCATGTGCATTGGTGCGCCTAGGAACACAGTGTTTGCCATCTGCCATTCCTAAACGGTTTGCCGGAGGCTTGTCTTGTCAAGACATGTCCATAAGGCTGACCGGCTATGGGCTCTGACAGTATGGGAACACAAACCCTGGTTTTACCGGGACACCCTTTTTGACCATTCGACCTAGTACATATTCGGAATCCGTAGTGACCATTCCAAACTAGGACAGGTTGCTTACCCGATAGGTTGTTTGAAACCGCTGTGTGCGTAGTGAAACCCTAGTTCCTGACAAAATAGGACAGGGAAACCCAACCCCAACATAGGGGTGTTTTGTTCTCTTTACTTGCTAAGTGCTTTTAGAGTGTATCTCTACAGGAATGCATATACCAGTTTGTGAGTTTGAGTATCGGGCCCGACGGCACCAGAATCAGTGTTGTTGAGAATCAGTTATCAGGAATCAGTTATCCGCGGGTATCAGATTCAGTATTTTGGGAACAGAAATCTGGGAACAGTGATCAGCAATAGGGTACAGTTGTTTGGCTACACCCGTGTTTGATCAGTTTGGGGCTGAAATGCTGTCTGTTTTTCTTTGGGTTCAGAGAGTTGCAGAGTTGATACAGAACAGCCAGTGTCCCCCCCTTTGCTAAGGCAGGATTCATGGCGGCACAAAGTTCAGAAGAAATTGTGGTTATGACGGCTGCATCGGAACAGGGAACCACTCCGCAGAATGAGGCCAGCATCAGTATGTCATATCCGCCCAGGTCGCCCGTTGTACATCCGGTTTGGGCTCCCCAGTTATACCAGGCTCGTGAGCCCACCACCTTTGAATTGATGGGGATGATAGGCGATCTCCAAAGGTCTGTGGCAGACCTCGCCTATGGAATGTCGGCTTCACCGCCAGTGGCGCCGTATGCCGGGAATTTTGTACCACAGGAACCCCCGCTACTGGGGCGGATTGTGATAGAGCTTAGCCAGCCGGAGGTGGCTTCCGGCTATAGCTACGACATGCCAGCACCAACCCAGACCCTCGATCAGGCTGAGGCCAAAGGAAAGGACAAGGCAAAGATAGACGCCGACCCCATTGAGCAACTGCTGTGGGCAGTCAAGGCTCTGAAGGCCAGAGGGATGAACAAGCAACAAACATCTGCAATAGTGACCAAAGCTGTAGATGATGCTTTCCCCACTCCGATCAAAGGCAATTCAAGCCAGACAGAAAACCGGGATGGGCCCCGTCATGCCCAGACAATTCCAGTAGTTCCCAACCCTGCATCGGGGAAGGTTCCAAAAGCCAAGGCAGCGCCAGCTGATCCTTTCGCCAGCGCATCTGGCAAGAATCCTCAAACTGCAAAGTACCTGCCCCGAGGGCGCAGGGTCTTTCACGACCTCCACATGCCTTTGTCTAGGGCATTGTTAATATTGGCAAAGAACGGCCATCTTAAGCCTTTGGAGCCCCGGCCACTCCCGAAGAATCTCCCTGCCACTCATGATGCTACCTTGTACTGCGCGTACCATCAACAGTCCGGTCACAGTACCGATGGATGTTCCCGCCTTCGTCATGAAGTGCAGGATTTGATTGATAACAAGGTTATCCTACCACCTACCTCAGGCAAGCCCGTCACCACTCAGTTGTTGGATTTCGAGGGCTCAGATACTGCGAGTATGTAAAGTGAACCGCCTGCGGGCAACATTTGGTACATTTTTTTTTGAAGCGTCTGGCACGCATTTTTGAGCATCGGTGAAACCGAGTTTTGTAAATCCTGGTTTGGATATCGAGTCAGTCTTTTGTTTTGAGTCTGTCTCTTTGTCTTGAGTCAGTCTTTTTTGCTTAAGGGTCTGTCTTGTTGTATCGAGTCAGTCCCCGTTGTATATAATACCCGGTGACTCTGGGGTTGTTGTCCCGAACACCATTTTGTTTTGTAATTATTATCTGTTTTTGTTTTGAGTCTGTTTCTGCCGAGGGGCCAGTTGCACCAACAAAGTCGATTGAAACAGCTGTTGCTATCTCAACTTCATGCTTGTTTTCAGCATAAGGACCAGAGAATTTGAATAGGCTGACAGTACATCTCGCCTGCTCTCCTGTGTGCCAAACTCATTGCATTAACCTAAGTTTTTCAAAAAAAAAAAACAAACTTTTTGAACACTGCGGTGATGAAAACGAAGAGGAAGGAATTCCTCGGGTTTTGTAAAATTTTGATCACTTTGAGAAAAAGAGAGGCGTGCTAAGCCTTTTTATGAATAAAGCCATGCTTGTCGGCGTGAGTACTGAGAAGGGCCCTGGCCTGATCCAGATTGGTTCCACACTATCTTCGGCGCGAGCGATTCGTCGCTTCCTTAAAAACTTTCAAAAGCAAATGTTTTACGCGGCCCTGCGAAGACCTGTGTGGAATCGCTCTTGAGGTCGCGCAGCCTAGGATCGCTCTCAGCCTCAAGATCCAACCTGTTTGTTTTCCGACCTTGAACCCGTTCAGAATGTTCAGAAAGTTCAACAGACAAACGCCATGAAAGGCCCGTGTGGCCAGTTTTGAGGTAGCCTTCGATCAAGAAGCATCAAAGCCAAATCAGAAAGAGTAGATCTCGCCGGAAGAAGCTCGTGGAGCAACCTTGATGGATTCTCCGCAAATCAGTGCAACAACCGTTCTCCTAGACACAGAGAGGCTCCAATTTCAAAAACCATTTGGCATGGACTTGCTACACTTTTACCCTTTGAGAGGCTCGTTGGGCCGAAAACCTGGAAGGGCGGCCCAGGCAAAAGTTAGAGCAAGAGAAAGATACAAAAAAGAGAAAAATACAAAAAGAAAGATTGAAAAAGAAAAAAAGAAAAAAAAAGCAAGGAAAAAAAAAAGAAAAAAGAAATAGAAAATGAAAAGAAGCTCGCAAGGTCGAAAACCCGCATTGGGCGCCTTGGCAAAAGTGAGAGCCAAACAAAGTGAAGGTTAAAATACCCGAGTGGACCTTAACCGGAACTACGTAAGGCTTGATTCCCATGTTTGGGATACGTAGGCAACTTCATCATGAAGTCCAGCCCCCAACGCTTTCATAAGCGTCTCAGTCCATGCAATGGTTTCGATCTCATCCCCAAAATCCAGTGGTCAACACCCTTCAAGGTGACTGTGTCCATATATGTGTTGTGCTCGTCTTCGTCATCGCTGTGTCCAAGAACTCGACCACCGCCAATGAAGACTGTCTGCGGATTGCTGCGGCACCATCCCAAACAAGGGGCAACTTTCCGTTGCCACAAGCCGTCGTGAGACGCCATTCAAACTAGGGGCAACTTTCCGTTGCCTCCCACCCCCTTTAAACCAGGGGCAATTTTCCATTGCCTCCGATCCGAGGTTGCGCATCTCAAAGGGTAAGCTCCATGCTTGTCGAGCATCAGCTGTTTGAAAAATAGTTTTTGAAAATTTTTACTGAGGTTGACTATTTTCTCGAAAACTATTCCATTTTCCAAAACCGGACCATTGTCTTGGACCCAAAAGGAAAATTTTCAGTGCTCATAGCCTGACTTGCATGCTTTTCAAATCAAAAATTGAACAAGTACGTTAATCCGACTCTCATTTTGATCAAACCGTTTTAGTAGAAAGCAAAAACGAAAAAAATGGTTAAAATGATGAACTAGGGGCACAGTTGAGCCAGGCGTTCTGTCTTTCCCCCGTCACCGACGTACTTGCCAGAAGAGCGCTCTGCCCGCCAGAAGAAATAGCTGTGAGCTAACGGCATCGGGCGTGAACCCACACCTTTCTATTTATCCATCAATCACCCCGGGGAGGGATGAAGAATGAGAGATTGAAGAATAGAGAGGTGTAAGTTGAGAGAAAAGTGAGGAAAAGGGTTTTGAGAGAAAATCCGAGCTTGAGAGTCGAGTGATGTGAGGATCACAAATGAGAAAGGGTGGGAAACGATACCCAGTTTGAACTGGCTCCTCGTGGTCCGAGGTTCCCCCATCGTCGTTTACGCGTCTGTGTGTCGTGTCTCTTTCATTTGACAGTCTCGTCTTTTGTTTTGAGTCTCTCCCGAGCGTGTCTCGTTGTGTTTAGGTCGTGTACCTCTTTGTTTGAGTCCTCCCCGCTGTGTTCAGTGGTAGGCTCGATATCCCGGTTTGAAAAACCCTCATTCGATTTCAAAAATCGCTTATGCTCAGAATGTTGTGCCATTCTCTACATTTGAACGTGTCTCGACTCCAACCGGTTCCATCTTTGAGGTCCGTCCTGTCAGATTGGGCTGCTTGTTTGAGAATTTGCCGTGTGCAGAATGAATCGAATGCTGTGTTATGGGCTGTGTGCAGATTAATCCCCAACAGAGTAAGGGCTGTGTGTCCAGAATCAGGCAGTGGATTGCTTGGGTTATTTTGCTGTTGGCTGCTTTAGTTATCTGATTATTACAGTGCAAGTGTTCAATTTTCAGATAACCAATCGATTTCATTTACATTGAGGTGTAACATGATGAGATGCGATGCAATGCATGAAATGTGAAAATGTAAACACTTTTTCAGATAAAAAGTCAGTTTCATTTCATTATCTTTTCAAATGTACAAGTTTTGGAAACAAAATCTGCCTGCGGCAGTACAAGGTAATCTATCTACCAACAAAAAGAAAAGTACAAGAAAGAAAAGATAGCAAAAATCTGCATCTGTGTCAAGCACTCCGAAGGGCCGTCAGTCTGTCCTGGTCCTCTTCCTGGACGAGGGTCCAGGAGCATCATCAGCGTCGTCGTTAGAGCCCGAGCTAGAATCGCCTCCGGTCTCCTCCTCCGATGACCCTCCCTCCGCCTCTGACTCCTCGTCGTCGTCATCGTCCGAGACTGGAGCTCGCGAGCTACTCCCGACGTGAGTACGCCCTCCCCTGGTACGGGGAAATATCCGGCCCTCCTCATCTCTCCCCCGAGCAGGGACAAAAGGTCTAGCTGGAGCACCTCCTGCCATGGGAATCTGAAAAGGAGGCTGAGAAGTACATGAAAAGGGAAATGCATCAGCATGCCGTGAGCAGTTTATCAGTGCATAATGCAATGCAGAGTACAGTGTAAGAATGCCGTGAGCAGTTTAACAGTGCAGAATGCAGAATGTGAGTACAGGGTAAGAATGCCGTGAGCAGTTTGTCAGTGTAGGGTACGGTGCAGAATGCAGTGTATGCAGTGTTCAGATACTGTGAGATCAGTGGATCAGATGTTGTGCCGTGCATCAGATTATGCGAAGCAGTGTATGAATGGTTTGAGGCCAGTGTCAGAAGGACATACCGGTATGCTGTAGACGGCTAGAAGGTCAAATGTCCGCTGGAGCATCCCCATCATCGAGGTATTCATCGCCAACGACTGACGGGTGTACTCAGAAGAAGCCTGCAAAAGTGTCAGATGCATTAGTATTCTGTGGAATATCAAGTAAACTGAAATGAAATAACTGTACGAAGTGCAGTGATACATACCGGAGGTAGATCGGGGACATCGATGAACTCGTGGCCAGCCGGTGGAGGGGCGAAGGGAATCTGATAGGTCGACCCACCCTGCCCCTGGAAAGTCAGTACAGTGGGCAGGGCAGGCCAGCCAGCTCCTTGTCCTCCCTGCACTCTGCCCCTACCACGGACTCGGGCCCTCCTCGAAGATCCAGCCCCTGCTCCTGCTCCGGCCCCAGCCGCCGATGCCACAGGCCTGGCCCCCTCTGCTCGACGATCGCTCAAGGGACACATCAGGTACGTCCGCACGTACTCCTGATAGTCGCCGGTGCCTCGGAAGCCGGCCTCCTCCCAGCCGATGGAGTAATCATCCAGCTGCTCAGCAGTAAGCCCCTCGGTCTCCCTCATCTCTACAGGAGGGTGAACCGGGACTATCTGCTCAGGTAACCCGCTGGTCTGGCGTAGAAAACGCTCCCCCAGGTACCAAGCCCGACAGACCGGGCCCTCAAGCAAAATTCGGAAACGCGAGGTCTCCTCAGCACCAGGGAACCGACCCCGCATCGCCGACGGCAAGGAAGCCCATGGCCACCATGTGATCTGAAAGTAACAGACAGTTTGTTATCTACTGTTATTGAAATATGCAGTGGGAAAGCGAAGCTAAACGAACTGAAAGTAAAGCATACCTCCGTGGGGGTGATGGTGTCGAAATATCGGCGGAAGAAGCCGAACGTCTCCTGTGGTCGCCGGGTGCATCTCCCGTCAAAACGACTCGAGAACGGGACAGCCGGAGGAGGCTCCGCAACTGGCACAGGTGCAAGCCTAGGAAAGTAGGCGTAAACCCACAACTGCAAGACAGATGTCAGTATGACCATCAAATAAAGCAGGATATACAGAATAAAGCAGAAATAGCAGAGCCGTGTGTTGTGCAGTGTATTGTGTACAGTGTACAGTGTGAACAGTCTACAGTTAGTGTAAAGCAGAATGTATGTGTGTGCCGTGCGTACAGTATACAGTGAGTGTAAAGCAGACCGCAGTGTGTGCAGTGTACAGAGTACGGAAAGTACGAGACAGGAGTGAAAAAGCGGAGAAGAAATGTACCTCCCAAGCCCGCCAGTAGCCTCCGAGGAGCTGGCCGCTGCCGCGAGAAGCCGAGCTCATGTATCCGTACAGGGTGGCCAGAGCAGCGCCGCCCCAATCGTAGTGCAAGATATCCCGGACGTCCACCAGTGCGCTGAGAAGGCAGAGAGGCACGGTGTTCGCCCGGTCGGCGAAGATGGTAGTCCCGAACAGGAACATGAGGAAGCCGCAAGCATACCTCTCCTCGTCCTCTGGGGTCATCTGCACCTCCTCCAATGCGGGCTGGACCCGAAACTGTGTCTCGAACCAGGAGTATCGGATGAAGCCTGGACGAGCTAGCGGTGGGGCCTCCCCCAGTAGATGGACCTGAGCGGCGGTCCACTCATCCATGTCGGTGTCGAAAGGGATCGGATCCCCCCCTACCCCGATGCCTGTGAGCATCGAGAAGTCATAAGGGGTCATCGTCATATCCCCCGCAGCAGAAAAATGGAAAGAATCGGTGGTGTCCCACCACCTCTCCGCCAAAGCAGCAAGGAGAGGTCTGCATGTGGAGAGCCTAGAGAGCCCTCGGCAGAAGGTGCCGAAGCCCGCCCGGTCCACGATGCGCTGGACCGCATCAGGGAGCTCATCATACCACTCCCGTGCACCAGTATTCCCATACCCGCGAATGGTATGGGAACCCTCCTGCAAACAGAAAATGACAATTGCAAGACAACATTCAAAATACAGTTTTGAAAAGACAGATATGGCATGTATGCAAGTTTGTCAAATTCAGGCAAATACCGGGTGCCGGTGTGCTTACAGTGAAATACGTGTACTGTGTCAGCGTGTTTGGGTGTTTCAGAACAGATGTAGCATATGTGCAAGTTTGACAGATTCAGACAAATACTGGGTGCCAGTGTGTATGCAGTGAAATACAGTGGGTGCCGTGTGTTTGGGTGATTCAGGGCTAGTGCAGTGTGTGTGCATGTGTCAGTCTCAAGCAGATATCAGTTGTATGTATGTTTACAGTCAACTACGGTCTACGGCATATCAGATTTCAGCAATTAGAGAATACAGCTAACTATGGCAATTTTGTATCCTACATTGCAGAAAGTAAAGCAGAAGATGAAGAGTTACCTCGGAAGTGCCAAATGAAAGGTGGGAGGTAGGCTCGCGTAGTAGTAGCTCAGGGGCCGCGTACCTCTCAAAGCTCCGGAACTGACGCAGGCCGTCTGGGGGCAGAACGTGGATCGCCGGCCGGTAGGTCGCCGGGTCGAACGGGCGCTCGCTCAGTGGTAGGAGCTCGACCCCGGGATCCATCTCGTGGTCCGGGGGAGTCCCGCCACGTGGAATGTCGTCCGCCATGAAGAGAGTGGTGTGAAAATGGCCGGAAAAGGGAAAACCGAGCCGGAATGCGAAGAGTCAACTGAAAAGTCAACTCCCGAGAGGGTCGGAAATGGCCGGGAAGGCCGGAATGTGAAGAGGCACGAAAATGAAAAGGAAAGTGAGGGGAACAAACCCCGAAAAGGCTAGAACGCCAAACGAGACACCGAAACGAGAATGTGATCGGTGGAAAATGTCCGAAACGCGAAGAGGATCGCGAATCCGACGATGAAACGAGTGTAGAACGCGAAGAAACGGGCGAAAAATGAGAGAGAAGCACTCTAGAGAGAGAGAGCAAGGGTTTTCGGCGTGAGAAGAATGAGAAAATAGGGCATGAAGCCCTATTTTATAACACCCAAGGTGAAAAGACAAAACTGCCCCGCATCAGCAACTGTTTGCCGGTCGGCAATGTTTTGTGCTGGTCGGCACCTTTTTGTGCCGATGGAATTGTTTTTGTGCCGATGGCCAGCCGGTGGCCTCATCTTTCGGCCGGTGGGGTTCCCACAGCCTTGTTTAGGCCATATGAGAAGTTCATGGTCTTCATAGCTCAAGAAAGTGCAAGAAAGTGCATCTCCGATGTTCAACCGGCCTCCGTTCTGACCGCGGGCCGTGTCTCCAGTGCGTGGCACTCAAATTCGTGCAAGGTGTATCCTTTTTGTATCCTTTTAAATTCAAAAGCTACCCCATGTGTGTTGCACAAGTTCATCACACTACTTCGGTGCATTACATCGCGCTGTCGCGCGCCACACATTTGCATTGTTGTGCACGTGTTACATGCGTTGCAACACGCACCCCTTTGCATTGTCGTGCACATTTCTCATGCATCATCATTGCATTTCCATTCCATGCATTGTCATGCATTCTGGAATACGTGCGTTGTTGCGCATTCAAGCCCATTTACATTCCGTGTGGCATGCATGTCACACTTGGCATCGCACTGTTTTGTGCGTTTCAAACCTCGCGCTGCTCTGCGTATCGCACTGTTTTGTGCATTTCAAATATGTTCGCGATGTTCTGCGCATCGCACTGTTTTGTGCATTTCAAACCGTCGCACTGTTTTGTGCATTTCAAACCGCGCGCTGTTTTGCGCATCGCACTGTTTTGTGCATTTCGAAATTGTTCGCGCTGTTCTGCGCATCGCACTGTTTTGTGCATTTCAAACCGTCGCACTGTTTTGTGCATTTCAAACCGTCGCACTGTTTTGTGCATTTTAAACCGCGCGCTGTTCTGCGCATCGCACTGTTTTGTGCATTTCGAAATTGTTCGCGCTGTTATGCGCATCGCACTGTTTTGTGCATTTCAAAATTGTCGCGCTGTTTTGCGCATCGCACTGTTTTGTGCATTTCGAAATTGTTCGCGCTGTTATGCGCATCGCACTGTTTTGTGCATTTCAAAATTGCCGCGCTGTTTTGCGCATCTCATTGCATTTTGCATTGTCATGCATGTTTAGTTCCATTACTTGCGTAGACCGCATGTTTTGATTGCGTAGACCGCATGTTTAATTTCTTTCCTTGCGTAGACCGCATCTCAATTCTTTCCCTGCGTAGACCGCATGTTTTGATTGCGTAGACCGCATGCTAAATTTCTTTACCTGCGTAGACCGCATGTATTGCTTGCGTAGACCGCATAGTTATTCAATTTCTTTCCTTGCGTAGACCGCATCTCAATTTCATTACCTGCGTAGACCGCATGTTTTGATTGCGTAGACCGCATGCTTAATTTCAATACCTGCGTAGACCACATGTTTTGATTGCGTAGACCGCATTCTTAATTTCATTACTTGCGTAGACCGCATGTCTTGATTGCGTAGACCGCATGTTAAATTTCATTACTTGCGTAGACCGCATGTTTAATTCCATTACCTGCGTAGACCGCATGTTTTGATTGCGTAGACCGCATGCTTAATTCCATTACCTGTGTAGACCGCATGTTTTGATTGCGTAGACCGCATGTTTAATTCCATTACCTGCGTAGACCGCATGTTTTGATTGCGTAGACCGCATGTTTTGATTGCGTAGACCGCATGCTAATTCCATTACCTGCGTAGACCGCATGTTTTGCTTGCGTAGACCGCATGATTTATCGATTTCATTACCTGCGTAGACCGCATGTTTTGATTGCGTAGACCGCATGTTTAATTTCAATACTTGCGTAGACCGCATGTTTTGATCACGTAGACCGCATGTTTAATTTCATTACTTGCGTAGACCGCATGTTTAGTTTCATTATCTGCGTAGACCGCATGTTTTGATCGCGTATACCGCATGTTTAGTTTTATCACCTGCGTAGACCGCATGTTTCAACTGCGTAGACCGCATGTTCATGACCAATTTTGTCGCCTACGTAGACCGCTTGCTCCACGTACCTATTTGTATCTTCACAGCATTGTCATGCTCCCCACTTGCTTTGCGCTGTCACGCATTTCGAGTACACTACTTTGCATGTCGCTAACAATATTGTACCTGTTAAGTTTGTTTTCTTTTCAGGCACGATATTGTATGTACGGTTCATTTGAAGCTGGTGCAACCAGACGAGCCGCACAGGTATTGTATCTCCCGAGTGAGACGTATTGAGAATTCCATAATTCTCTTACATCCTTTCTGCATTGTAGTGTAGTTTGGTATGCTAGCTTAAAATTGTCGCATGTTTGCTTCATTACAGCTTTCTTTGCATGATCATAAGTTATGCTCGGCTTCGTGCATTGTCTTGCATCTTGCCCCTGCCTCCGGGCGCATATCTTATTTGTCTTGTATGTTTGTCTAAGTCTTCGGCCTTGTCAAAAATGGGTCGTCTCTGGGCTTTGACATTCACTCCCGTCATTGTTATGACTTTCGAGTTCTGTCAAAGAGGGGCAACTGTAGACATCCCATTTTTGACTGTCCTCAAGACTTGGACGTCACCGTTTGAACACTCGGTGATTATCCATGTTTGTGTTCGTTTGGAGTTCCCGGAGGTCTCGGCTCTCGCGCCTTGCCTCAGGATCCCCGAACTCGAGCGTTTAGTGTCTGGTTTTGCACCAAACACTTGCTTCTTGCCTTTGAGAGGCAGAGTGGGGCTTGTAGACCATCCCCACCCATCACCGGCAGTGGCTAGATGCCACCGGCTGGTTTTTGCTGCCACCGGCAATATAGTTTGCCGGCCGGCACTCTTTGTTGCCGGTCGGCACTATTTGTTGCCGACCGGCACTCTTTTTGGCCAAGATGGCATTTTTGGCCGGCCGATTGCTGTTCATCTGCTTTTGCAGATATTTTTAGACAGCTTTATTGCTTTTGCTCCCCTCCATACACGTGTATGGAGGGATCTCCCTCTTGCAAAGCTTGTCTTGTAAGCTTTACAAGAGGCATATAGAGAGAAGCCCTCTCTAAGGCAAAAGGAGGAGGCTTTAGACATTTTTGAGAGAGGAAAATACAGAGGAGAGCTCTGGTTTTCTAGGGTTAGGGTTAGACATACACAACCTATCTCTCTTTCCCTCTCATTTTGCACACTAGGTGTTTTGTGTCTCACTATTGCACACAAACACCTAGTGTTTCACCTTCCTCTTGGAGCTGAGGTTCCAAAGAGTGTGTTTTGAGATTTTGGTGTTAGATTCAAGCTCAAGAAGGCCATTGGAGCATCTTTGTTGAAGAAGGCATCAAGGGTGAGATTCTAGTCCCTTTTTTCCCCATTCTTGCATCAATTTTCTACTAGTCTTAGAGCTGTTTTTGTGATTATTGTATAACATAAAAAAGTTCTATTTTTAAGCCCTCTTTATTGTTTATTAAGAGTGTTTTGTTGTTTGAGGGTTGTTGACCACCCTTAGGCCTCAAAAGGCCTCATTTTGAGCCATTTTGTGCTAGCTCCGGGATTTTGGTGTTGAGGTCTCTTCACCACTGAAATCTTGAGGGATTTCAGTGGTGAAGATGATGCTTTGAAGTCCTAAGAAGGAGAGGGCCACCCCCTCTCCTTGTTGTCCTTGAAAAGGACATATTTTGGCCTCTTAAGGAAGCCTATGCTTGAGTGTGTGTTGAGCATATTTGGTTTGTTTTTCATGCTTATATATCCATGATATAACATGATTTCAAGTTGGTTTTGGAACTTCATGCATGTTTAGCATAGTTGCCATGTAATGCCTTATTTGTGCCTTAACATGTTCTAGGTTGTTAGCCTTTGTTGGAGCATGTTTTAGGCTTGCATTTGTGAAGATTATATGCTTATTTTGCCATGTTTTAGCTCTGTCCATAATCGTTTGGGTTGATCTTTGCATGCATTATATAGCTCCTTTGTATTTGGGCTTGTTGGCCTTGAGTATGTGCATGTGTAGCATGCCATCTTTGCATTGTTTTGGTGATTTGGAATCATCCTACATGTTATTTCAGTCCCATTTCCATGCTTGTTTGATTACCTTGCATGCCTCTTTAATGCTTTGAAAGCATGTGTTGCAATGCTCCATGTTTTGGCCATGGTGTATGCCTTTGAATTTGGGCCACTTAGATGCCATCTAAGGAGTCCTTTGGCCTTGTTTTAACATGCTAAAAATCTATTTTTAGTTGTTTAATGCATGCCATGTTCGGTCTTGTTAAAGTGTAGTTCAATGCCTCATTGATTTGCTTTGAACATTTAGGCCTTTTGGTGCATGCTTGGCTTGATTTGTTGCTTGGTTTGGCACCATGTGTTAGCATGATTTTAGAGCTTATAATGCATGCTAATTTGTCCATGTTTCCTTCTTTCAAGTGTGCTTGAATGTTGTTTGATTTATACTTAAGTGTTGGTCCTTATGTGAATGTGTGTGTGCATGCCATTTAGCCCTCATTTTTTTAGCACAATGGCTACTGTTTTAGGCCTATTTTAGAGTCGCCTAATTCATGTTTAAGTCCATCTTTGCACTCATTTGTATTGCCATATGCATGCTTGTATGCTTGCATAAGTTAATTGCCATGCCATGTTGCATTCCTAGCTTGTATGCCTAGGTTGCATTGCATTTTGCATGCATGCCTTGTTCCTTGAATTGGTGATAGGAATTGGGCCTAATTTGTTTGATTGGTTTGCATGCATTTGAAACCGAAGTTGCATGCTTGGTTCCTTGGGCCATCATGCATGGAAATGCGTGATTGGTGGCCCGAGAACCGAGGCACATGTCCCTTTGAGTCATTACAATGATAAGAGACATGTTTGGTGCATACATGCCTTGAATTGTGCTGCCATGCCTTGTTTTGCCCCTCTGTTGCTGTGAGTTGCAGGTTCTGCAGGAATACTCTGCCGACCGGCAGTGTAATGTGCCGACCGGCACAATTTTCTCTGCCGACAGCTTCAATTTTGTGCCGATGGCCATACTACACTGCCGGTGGAAATTTCAATCAGCCGGTGATGACCCCCTCTGTCCAAGGATGCAGTCCTGAGGCTTTGACAGCCTCCAGAGGAAGAAAGGAAGGAAAACAGAGGCAGCTTGCGCATGGTGGCGCGCTTCCCGAGGCGTTTTCCCGCTTTATTTAATTTATTCAATTTGTTAATTAAATTAGTTAATTTGTAATATTAATTAGCTGGTGTAGTTAATTAATTTGTATTATTATTTTGGTCCCCCCGAGCGAGGGCAAATCTGTAATAAGTGTGTGTGGGTGGTGTGTATGTCTTCCAACCTCACTTCTTTCTTCCCTTTTACTTACCCGCTTTAATGGTTAGTATTAGGACACGTTTAAATTAGCATACCTTATGCTATGCATGTGTGCATCCATGCATTTGTATTACATGCATTAGGCTCGGTACATCATGCTAACCGCATATGTTTTTCAAATCAAAAACTGAATACGTGATAATTGTGCATTTTCACATGACATGTTTAGGATAGTCGAGCCTATTCTAGCAATATTTTGTATGCGACGCATTAGGCACTTCACATGGACTTGGATCATGCATGTTTGCTAACAAGTTCTTTGTTTTGGCACGGAGTACTATGTAAGTATTTCCGCTTTAGCATATCGCATGAGTGTGAATGTTACCATGACAGCATGCTTAACATGTGGCTAGATGCTTATGTGTTAAACTGTTTTGAATGCCTGTGGGTGAAGGTTGGATTGTTTGAGTTGGAAAGACTCGTTGAAATCCGCATTTTAGCCTACTTGCGAGTAGCAAATTCCAAAGCATTTTCAAACCGAACGGATATGCAATGTTTATTTCCAAATTAGGCAATCTAGTCTATACTTGTTTGCTGTGCGCATAACATAGTGATTCTAGGCTAATAATTGGTTTAAGAACACGTAAAGTTTTCAAAAACGGATATCACGGTTAGTAGAGGCCGGTCTTCGGACCGGGCGAAAGGGGGTGCTCATAGCTGACCTTCCCTGATCGTACCCAAGCTCCCGAGCCGAGACAACTCCGGTGATGACGGACATGTGGCCTTCGGCACCGAGTCAGGGTTTCCTAAATTTCCCGTTTTAAAAATATTTAGGTGGCGACTCTGTATCTGGCAAAGCAGTCCATGTTTGGCACTACTTTTTCAAAAAATCTGTTTCTCAAAACGATTTGCCAGATTTGGACTCTTTGGTTCAGATTAAGAACCGTGACACAAAATCGAGAGTCCGAACTGTAGCGTGAGGTCCCCCCCTTTCGTGGGCATGCGCTACACCTTGTTCTCGCAATACAACCTCAATCTCATTCTTTTCCAAGGTACATAGCAATTCTTTCTGACCGGTGAGCAAACATGACAAATTTCCCATTGACTTTCAGCTCAAGGCATCTGCCACAGTATTAGTTTTTCCCGAATGATACAAAATCTGCAATTCATAGTCTTTGATCAACTCTAACTATCTTCTCTATCTCATGTTCAACTCTTTTTGGGTGAAGAAGTTTTGAGACTTTTATGATCTGTGTACACTTCACAAGTCACACCATACAGATATTGTCACCAAATTTTCAAAGCAAATACTACAGCTGCCAGTTCAAGATCATGAGTTGGATAGTTCCTTTCATGTGGTCGAAGTTGTCAAGAAGCATTCATAATCACCTTATCATTTTGCATTAGTACACATCCCAACCCTTTATACGAAGCGTCACTGTAAATTTGGAACCCATCTGTACCATTAAGGAAAATTAAGATTGGTGCAGTCACTAATCTAGTTTTCAACTCTTGAAAAGTTGATTCACGCTGATCATTCCAATCAAATGGTGTGTTTTTCTGTGTCAACTGTGTCAATGACATAGCAAGTTTTGAGAAATCTTTTACAAATCTTCTGTAGTAACCTGCGAGTCCCAGAAAACTTCTAACTTTTGACACATTAGTTGGTTTTGGCTAGTCCACAATGGCTTTAATTTTCTAGGGGTCAACAGAGATACCGTCTTTGTTGATTACATGTCCCAAAAATGCCACACTGTCAGGCCAGAATTCATATTTGGATAATTTTGCATACAACTTCTTTTCTCTCAAAATCTGTAAAGCAGTTCGCAGATGGTTCTCATGTTTTTCCCTGCTTTTGGAGTAAATCAAAATATCGTCAATAAACACAACAACAAATTCATCCAGATATGGTTTAAATACCCTGTTCATAAGGTCCATGAAGGCAGCAGGTGCATTAGTCACCCCAAATGGCATAACTAAAAATTCGTAGTGTCCATATCTAGTTCTGAATGCAGTTTTCTCTATGTCTTCTGCCTTGACCTTTAACTGGTGATACTTGGATCTAAGGTCAATTTTATAAAACACTTGGGCTCCATGGAGCTGGTTAAACAGGTCATCTATTCGGGGTAATGGATATTTGTTCTTCACGATTACTTTATTCAACTCACGGTAGTCACAACACAGTCTCAAAGTCCCGTCTTTCTTTTTGACAAACAAGACTGGAGCTCCCCAAGGTGAGGTACTAGGAGGAATGAATTTCTTGTCTAGGAGTTCTTGGAGCTAGACTTTTAGTTCTTTCAGTTCAGAGGTCGACATTCTATAAGGAGTCTTAGAGATAGGTTGTGTTCCCGGTACCACATCAATAGTAAATTTAATTTCCCTATCAATTAAGTCCCCGGGTAGGTCATTAGGAAACACATCATGAAATTCACAGACTATAGGTATCGTTTCCACATTAGTACTATCCGAAGACTCAGTCAACACACAACACAAGTAGCCCTGACAACCTTTTCTTAACAATTTTCTGGCTTTCATGAATGAAATCAAGTATGGTGGTGGAACTACTCCATTCCCAATGAAAACAAACTCAGGCATACCAGGCGGTTTAAACTTAACGGTTTATTCATGCAATCAATAGTGGCAAAATATTTCAACAACCAATCCATGTCCAATATGCAATCAAAGTGGTCAATGCCCAAAGGTAGTAAATCAACGTATAATGTCATATCACCAATCAAAACATCACATGTCGGATATACATATGCACATACCATGGAACCCCCAGATGGCGTAGATACAGACAATAAATAATTCGTGGATTTTAAGGGTCTAGTTAATTTTCGAGAAAAGGCATGTTACACAAAAGAGTTTGTAGAACTAGAATCTATCAAAACATATGCATTCTGGGCACGAATGGAAATTATACCTGACACCACAAACTCGGTATTCTACATATCTCCAGGCACAAGTGCAAAAACTCTTCCTTGTCTCAAGGGTTCTTTTCCCGTATTAGTTCTAGCATTTGTTCTTGATCCAGAAACAGATCCTACTGAACTTGCTATAGGATGGTTGGTATTCTCTAACTTGATTGGACAATATTTTATCATGTAGCCCATCTTGCCACACCTGAAGCAAGCACCGGATACTCGATAGCAAACTCCTTTATGTCTCCTCCCACATTGGGTACAAACAGGCGTAGACCAACTGCTTTGACTTGAGCTGCTAGAAAATCCTGTATTTTGTTTCTTATTCACAGCAAGTGAACAACCCTTCTTGAAATTGAATCCAGATCTTTTACCTCTCCATTCAGTTGTTGGAGCCTTAGCCTGTTTCTTTGTAGCTAGGTTCGCTTTAGCTATAAAAGCTCTGCCAAGTACGTCTACATATGTGGGCAGCTTCAAGACGCCTACCCGATCAAATACATTTAAGTCCAATCCTCCTTCAAATTTTTGTGCTTTCTTGTAGTCCGTATGTATCATGTAAGGAGCAAAGTGAGCCAATTCAGTAAATTTAGCCTCGTTCTCGGCTATGGACATGTTGCCTTGCTTGAGTTCCTGAAACTCTGAAACCTTTTTATCCCGAAAGCACTGAGGGAAGTACTTATCATAGAAGATCACATTAAACTGAGCCCATGTCATGTTCTCATTGCTATTTCGGGTCAACAAACACTATCTCCGAGCTTCGTCCTTCAGTGTGTAGGTGGCTAAAAGAACTTTCTGATTCTCAGAATAGGAAAACACTTCAAATAATTTCTCCATTTCCAACAACCATGTTTCAGCTTTTAATGGTTCAATACCTCCTAGGAAAGTTGGCAGTTTCATCTTCATGAACTTCTGTGTCAGGTTGATCATATCTTTGTTGTCTGGCTCATGTTATACGGGCGGAGGTAGAGGGGGCAAAGGTTGTTGCCTCTGTTATTGTCTCTGTTGTTGTGTCAATACGTCAGTCAAGGCTGTGAGCATTTGTTCCATCCGGCTCATTCGAGCCTCAGAGGACTCACTTGTATCATTTCCCCTTTCATTCTCCATGTTGCTATAGGTAAACAAAGCAATAACAAACATAGGCCAATAATTCTTTTCACTATGTTTAGATCATCCAATCATGGTCCATTAATTTATATTTCATGTATTCAGGGTCAGATTCAATTTCCACATTTACAGACATTAATATGTAGATAAAATGTCCCTAAATCTTTTCTAGGACATCCTATAGCTCGTATGGACTCATGTGTGCGATATAACACGTGCTCTGATACCACTCTATTACGACCCAGACCCGTCCTTATGGGTTTAGCATCGTAACTGGCCAGTAATCATTGGATTACCAAAGGCCTTTGAACAGAATAATATATAAATAGGGGCTGCGGAAGCAAATATTTAAAATACAACGTCCATCGAGCTGTGCAGACATACATGGGACAAAAATAATTTTTATAAACTTTTACAAACATACATGTGACGTCACATAAATACAATAATTATACGTCACTCCATGAACATAACTTTACAAAGTTATTACTCACAATTAATAAATGGCTCTGAGGTAATAGACAGTATAGGCAAATCAAGCGTCTTGTAGCGCGTGACCTATACAGTTACAGAACGAACATTTACTGAATTACACATCTGAAAACATTAATTTAATCCCTTCTTATCTTGGTGTGTTTCTACTTCTTATCCGCATTATGGTGTCTTAATCTTGGCCTAGGAGTACCTAGGATGCAATGTGGATACTAAAATGTACTTGAAAATACTTAACAAAAATTGTTGAAAACAGGGGTCTCGCTCGAACGTAGCTTTCTTCACTCGAGCGGACATGCAAAATGTGAGTGGTCGCTCGAGCGCACATTCCTTCGCTCGAGCGGTCTGTAAAAGTACTGGTTGCTTAGTTTTTCCGCTCGATGCTCACTTGACGCTCGCTTGAGCGTAAGACTCATGCCCTCGCTTGAGCTCAACTTTTGTGCAAACTCCTAGAAGCATGCATTTTACGCTCGAGCCAACTTTTGGTCGCTCGAGAGGAGGTGCAAGACACAGAGTGGTCGCTCGAGCATAGATTTCTTCGTTCAAGCGTAGGAGCAGAATTCTGGAATTTCCAGATTTTCTCCCAAGCTCAAAACTCAATTCCAAAGCTACAAATTATGGTTTCTTGGGCCAAAAGCTTGAGGAAACTCTTGTAAACTTGGAAAACATGGTGAATTAAAAAATCATTTCGCAAAACCCAAGCGGAAAACTTGCCAATTATGAAAAACAAAACCCAATTCCTTATTAACATAACATGACCATGACATGCATGATATGAATGAGATTCCAAGTCTCCAATTCATGATCAAATAAGATGTTCTACTCAAAAACATGGTGACTTCTTAAACTAAAACTAAAATATGAACATGCATGGTATAAATTTTTAGACAACATGCTCGAAATGCAATGTAATGCACATGCATGTATGTATACTCTACTCTTCTACTTCATTAAGCTTAATTCTTGCCTCAATTCACTTACTTCTTTTGAATACATGTGTTAAGTACTCTAAGTTCATAACTAAAGGCTTGATTTCTTACCTTAAATTTTGAATTCACAAGTGTAGAGGATTAAGCTTCACAATTCTCTTCAACTCCCAACAATCCTAGCAATCCTCCTATTTCCCTTGTTGATTTCACTTGTTCTCCTAGTCTCTCTCTTTCTCTCACACGTTTGGAGTTCAAGGGGGAACGAAATGAGAGTGTATGGATGCATATAGAAGCCTTATATAGGCTTGATTAATGGACTAACTAACTAGGCTTACCACTTAATCAAATGAGCATTAATTATTCTAATTACGTCGTTCCGAATTGAATTTTAATTAAACCTACCATAAAATTCTAAAAATTCTAATTAACAAAAAAATCAAGTCAATTTCTGAATCGGATGCCGATAAGGCCTTCAATTCGCAAACTGAAACGAAAACATGAACATAACTTTTTATGTCAAACAGATATAAACACAAATAAGGCAATATATGATGTAAAATTTCACTTTAATGTCTTATTAGGCATAATTAAGCGTAGATTAACATTAATCAATAGTCGGGGTTGTTACACCTTTCTTAGACTCTTTAGGTTTGAAGTGGCCTGGATTTCTGACCCTAGTTTTAGGGAGGTTGTTAGATATTCTTGGTTAAATGACCACAATCTTCTTCCGAAAGCCATCTTGAATGTCACTAAAAATGCTATTTGCTGGAATAAAGAATTTTTTGGTAATATTTTTCGCAAAAAAAAAAAAAGGCTTTTATGGAGGATTGAGGGCATTCAAAAATCGCAATCTCACAATTATCTACATATTCTTGAGACTAATCTTTTTAAGGATTATAATCTTGTCTTGTATCAAGAGGAGCTTCTCTGGTTTCAAAAATCTCGAACTAACTGGATTTGTAAGGGTGAGAGAAACACTCGTTATTTTCATGTGTCTACCTTGGCCAAAAGAAGGAAGATAAGAGTTACTTCTTTTAAAGATGAGGATGGATCTTGGATTTCTAATCCTGCTGAGATTAAAAGCCATATAGAAAATTATTTTCGCAATTTATTTACCTCGAATGTCACAATTTCAAATCAAGAGTGGGGTGTCAAATCTCATGTCCATTTTCTGCTGAAGATAATGTTGGCTTAAACAAATTTATTTCGAATATGGAGATTTGGAAAGCTTTAAAAGGTATTAAGACTTTTAAAGCCCCTGGGTGTGATGGGTTTCAATCTGTTTTCTACCATTCTTATTGGGACATTATGGGTGAGTCGGTTTGTGGTTTTATTAGAAATTTCTTTTCTTCTAAGAATATCCCTGTTGATCTAAATAAAACCCTTATCACTTTAATTCCCAAAGTTGATAATCCAGAATCCATTAAAAAGTTTAGGCGTATTAGCCTTTGTAATGTGTTGTATAAAACTCTTACTAAGGTTTTGGTGAATCGTTTGAGACCCCTTTTGGATAGAATTGTTAGCCCTAATCAAAGTAGCTTTATTCCAAGGCGTTCCACTAACGATAATGTTATTATTTCTCAAGAGATTATTCATACTTTCCGTTTTAAAAAGGGCATAAGTGGGGGTTTGATTTTCAAAACTGATCTTGAAAAGGCATATGATAATGTGTCTTGGACGTTTCTCCATGAAACTCTTCTGGATCTTAATCTCAATGCCAACTTGGTGGAACTTATTATGAATTGCGTCACTACTGTGAATTCTACTATTCTTTGGAATGGTGAAAGGCTCGATGAGTTTCCTTTGGCTAAAGGTCTGAGACAAGGAGACCCTTTGTCATCCTATCTTTTTGTTCTCTGCATGGAAAGACTTTCTCACCTCATCACTGCTAAGGTGAATAATGGGTTGTGGAAAGGGGTTAAAGCTTCTAGAAATGGGCCTCCTATATCCCAATAATGGAAGTTTTGGAGGAGTTTGGTTCTTGTTCTGGGCTTAAAGTGAATATTCAAAAGTCTAACATGTTCATATCTCCGAATGTAAGTCAAGCTAGAGCTAGAATGCTTGGTCCTTTTTGTGGTATTCCCCTCACTATGGATCTTGGTAAATACTTGGGCATTCCCCTCAAGCATAGAAGAGTGAACAAAGATCATTTTATCCATATTCTCGATAAACTTCGATCTAGATTGACTGGTTGGAAAGCTAACCTCTTGTCTCTTGCAGGTAGAGCAACGCTCATCCAATCTGTTACTTCTACTATTCCTAATTATACCATACAAATCGTGGACCTTCCCATTAGTGTACGCAAGGAGCTGGATAGGATTAATAGAAATTTTTTATGGGGTGAGGTGGATAACCAGAAAAAAATTCATTTGGTTAATTGGAACACAGTGTGTTCTAGCAAGAAAGTTGGTGGGCTTGGCCTTCGTAAAGCTAGACCGCAAAATCTTGCTCTCCTTTCGAAGCTTGGTTGGAAAGTTCTAAAAAGGAAGCAAGCCTTGTGGGTTAAGGTTTTGAAAGCCAAGTATTTGCATAATTCTGATTTTCTTAACTCCTTTGTGAATCATAGAAAATCCCTTGTTTCGAAAGGCATTCTTCAAACAAGGAAAGCTTTGAATAAAGGTGTTAAAAGGAGTATTGGTGATGGTGCCTCTGTATCTATATGGTATGATTGGTGGTGCGGTGATAAGTGCTTTGCGGAAGCTTATCCCAACCACAATCTGATGACTATGGATAAAGTTGAGACCCTCATGGATGATGAGGGAGGTTGAGAGTCTCACATTGTGAGTAGTAAACTCCCAGCGGAGGCCGCTGTTAATGTCCTCAAACTTCACCGGCCCATGTTTATTTCTTTCCATGATTCTCCACTTTGGAAAGGTTCTGTTTCTAGGGATTTCTCCACTGCTTCTGCTTATGATATTATTTTTGAGCATGATAGCAGTGAGAGGAATTGGTCTTGGCTTTGGAAATTAAAAATTTCCCAAAAACTTAACGATTTTATATGGTTGATTTTGCAAGGCAAGTTGCTTACCAACAATCAGAGGTTGACTAGAGGCATTTCATCATCTGCAGAATGTCCTCGTTGTTTTGAGGAGAGAGAAGATTTGGATCACTTATTCCGTGATTGTGCTTATGCTAAGTCTATCTGGAAAACGTTATTTGGCTCCCAATGGATCCCTTATGATAGAGGCATCTCCCTTAACTCTTGGATAGAGCGGTTCTTAAGAGGAAAACAACCCTTTGCTTCTATGGAGAATAGTAAAATTATTTTTGTTGTTTCCTTATGGCAGATTTGGAAGGATAGAAACTTAAAAAATTTTGAAAATAAAATCATGCCTTGGCAACAAAGTTGTTTTTTTATTCAAACCTACACTTCACAAATTGTTGAAGCCTTTCAAGCATCTATTCTTTTGAAATTTGTGAGTCCTAAATTTGTGAAATGGTGTTTACCTCCTACAGCTCAAATCAAGTTAAACACGGATGGTTGTGCTCGAGGCGATCTAGGCGATGGAGGCTTCGATGGATTGTTTTGAGATGACTCAGGAATTTGGCTTTGTGGTTACTTTGGGAAGCTAGAAATATGTTCAAGCTTAGAGGCAGAGCTATAGGGGATTTACAGAGGGCTCACTGTTATCTTCCAAAAAGGCTACATCGATGTGCTAATTGAATCAGACTTGGCTGAAGCTGTGGAACTGTTGCAAAACGCAACTGTTGTTAATGCTTCTCTCCGGAACATTGCAGAAGATGCAAGACATCTCTTAAAAAGATGTAGATGTTCTACCCATCACATTTTGAGAGAAGGAAACCAGTGTGCTGATAAGTTGGCTAAGGTTGGAGCTGATTGTAGACACTCCATTTTTGACCGACCTTAAGACTCAGACGTCACCGATTGAGCGCTTGGTGATGTTGCATATCGTGCTCGTTCAGAGGTTTCAGAGTCTCGACTGCGAGCCTTGCCTCCGGACTTCCGGACTCTTTCATGTTTTGCCTCGGTTTGCGAACCAGGCTCTGTTTTCTCTGTTTTCTCTTCCCGAAGGGAGGAATAGGTCTCCTAGATCATCTCTCAGTGGCCGTAGGCTACGTTTCGTGGTCGTAGGCCATTTTGCCCGTTTGGAGTCCGGTTTTTGGTTTTTCGGAGCCGTTGGCCGTGTGCCTCGGTTCGGGACCGCTTAACCACCTCCGTTTGCTCCGGTTTTTGGCATGCATCTTATTTGCTCCCTTTTGAGGGACACTGTGGCTCGAGAGACCAACTTCGTGGTCGAACACCACTTCCGGTGCCTAACAGTCAGTTTTCGGGGCCTCGGGCTGCGCGTTTCGGCCCCCGAACCTTCATTTTGCATCGGTTTGGGTTCATTTTTGGCAGGGACCTCTGTTTCAGTGATATGAAGGTCGTAGAAGGGTGGGAGGCTAGTAATTGTTCTGACAACCAGTTTTATACCTCCATCGCCCTCCGTCGCCCGTTTTTCTTACTTGAAAGCCAATGTTGACCACCCTAAGGCTACTTTTTCCAGCCCTAAACCACATATTTGTGTTGTACACACCTGGGAGGCCACCAATATCACATGGCCGGCCAGTAATTGTGTTTGACCCTTTTGAACCCCTCAAAAAAGTGGATTTTTCTCTCTTCTGGTTTACTTTCTCTAGTTTTTGACCACATGGTTGTGTTGTGCACACATGAGAGGCCCTCTTTTTGGCATGGCCGGCCATTAATCTTCATTGACCCTTTTGACCCTTGGCCGACCGGCCATGGGAAAGGCCGACCGGCCACCTAAACCCTAGGAAACCGGCCGACCATGATCCTCTCTCCAGGTATTTTACAGAAATGCCCTCTGTTTCCCCCCAGATTGTGTATCCAAGGGGCTGCACTTTTGGGGGGAAATTTGAAATCCATTTCCCCCCCCTTTTTTCCCACACTCTTGCCTATATATCCAGGCCCCCCAGCTGTGTTTTGAGGGTTAGAAATTTTGGTTTGGAGCTCCTACATTGTATCTCTCTCTCTCTACACTCCAACCCTCAAAACCTCCCAAACCCTACACCATTTCTACACCACCACCTAGCACCTTGCCACCACCATCCATTCTAGCCACTTGGAGCTGTTTTTCAGAGCTAAGGAGCCATCAAACTTGGTCCAAGAGTTGTCAAAGATTTGGTCTTCAAGGGTAAGTCTTCTCCTCCCTCTTTATTGCCTTATTTTGCTCAATATATTAGCCATACTTTCTTGCATATTTGGGCTCCGACCCTAACTGAAAATAGCATTATTTTGAGGTCTTTTTCAAGTTTTTTTTTGGGTCCTTCCATGTTTAAGGTCTCTAGCTACCACTTGATTCTTTACCTCTCTTGTATGCCTCTTTCTTGCATAGTATTTTAGGCCCATTTGTAAACTGTTTTGAGCTTGGTTATAAACTGTAAAGTGGCTTATTTTGAGCCCTTCTTCAACATTGTTGAAGGGATCTTCACTTTTTGAGGCTTCCTTTTGTCACTTGCCTCTTTATCCCTCTTTTGGCCTTATTTTTGCATGTTTTGTTAGCCCCTTGTGCTTGTATTTTTGGGCTCTTGTCCAAACTGTAAATAGCCTTATTTTGACCCCCTCTTCATGTTTTATCAAGGGACTTTTGCTTTTTGAAGCTCCTTTTTTGCTCTTTGTGTTTAAACCTCTTTTTAGGCCTTATTTTGCATAGTATTTTAAGCTTGCATGTGCACTGTTTTGGGTTTGGTCACTAACTGTAAAACACTATGTTTTGGGCCCCTCTTCAACTTTGTTAAAGGGCCCTCCTCTGTTTGAGGCTAGAAACCATCACTTGCTTCTTTGTCTCCCTTTTGGCCCATTTCTTGCACAATAGTTTAGCCATACTTGTGTTCGTTTTCGTGGCTTGTTGTAAACTGTAAAGTGCTTCATTTTGATCCCCTCTTAAACTTTGTTGAAGGGCTCTTGGCTATTTAGGGCCAGAAGATGCTACTTTCTTCATTATCTCTCTTTTGGGGCCATTTTTGCATGTTAACTTAGCCCTATTTTTGTTCACTTTTTGGCCTTGCTTAAAACTGTAAATATGCTTTTTTGGGACTGTCTTGATTCTGTCTTCACACTTCGTGTTCAAATAATGCATGCTTTGCATAGCCATAGGTCATTCCATGTACCTAATTTCATGTTTCGGGTCTCATTCCACGTATCGGGCGCCATGTTTCCATGTTCTGGGGCTGTTTTGCATCATATTTTGCTACTGAAATTTGCATGCTAGTATGCCATATTCCATGCCTTGCCATGTCTTGTTAGAGTGGCATTTGGTGCCTTAGGGTCGGTCCTCGGTTTGCGTGCATGTGTGCACGCATTTCGAGTGTCTCTTTTTTTCATCTCATGGCTACTTATGTGAGTGTGGCTGAGGTCCACTCGTGTTAGTGTAAGTCCATTATGCATTGCATATGCCATTTCATTTTATAGCATTGCGTATACTAGGTTGTATGTTAGAGCATTGCGTATGCCATGTTACATCGTGCATTGTGTATGCCATCTCATAGCATTGTGCATGCTAGGTTGTATATTAGTTGCATTCATGCATGTCATGCATATTGCATTGTGCTTGGGATAGAAGTTAGCCCGAGCACGGGAAACGAGGGACGTTTTGTACTTCGAGTGACGGAACGTGTCTCAATTTCCAGTCACCGACACTCCGGATTATACATGAGGGAGTTTAGGTCTTATTGTGTTTATATGTGCATTCATTTCATATTGAGTCGTGCAATTCGACTCCTCGGCCATCATGCATCGATATGCGTGATTGGTGGCACGAGGATCGAAGACTACACTCCCCGAAGAGTAGTCATGCATACATATGTAAAAAATACTTTGTCATGCCCCTTTGTTGCTCTCTGTTGCAGCAAATCAGAAATCGGCAGCCTTCCGGAGCTTGGCACGCATTCCAAGAATAATTGCAAACAGAGGCAAACCGGGGCATCACAAGGGATTTTCCGACAAAGGCAACCGGAGCATGCATCATTCATCATCCGGAGCAGATTTGAGGTAGTCCCTGGCTTGCATGCCAATTTATTGCTTTCCTAATTTAATTTGTTAATTAATTAGGGTTTTGTACATATTTGGGACTGTATATTATTTATTCGGACCCTCTGCGCGAGGGCACAACTGTAATAAGTGTGCGTGCGTGTGATGTATGTCTTCCAACCCCACGTCTTTCTCCTTTTTATTTATCCGCTTATGATGGTTAGATTAGAGCATGTTTCAATTAGCATACAGTATAATAGCTTGTTTGCATTTATTCATCTGTTTTGCATACACCGGGCTCGGCGCATCATACTAACTGCATTGCATTTTCAATTCCAAGTTGAATACATGTTAGCTGTAGCATTTCATATGCCATGTCTAGAATAGCCGAGCCTGCTATAGTTGCATTTTTGCATGTGTTGCATTAGGCATTTCTGTATTATTAGGATCATGCATGGATTTCTAATTAGCTTCTGTTTTGGCTTGGAGTACTCGGTAAGTTTTATGCTTTAGCATCCTTGCATGCGTGTGAGTGACTGCCATGAATAGCATGCTTACCATGAGGCTAATTGCTCATGTGATATAACTGCATGAATGCCTGTGGGTGAAGGTTGGGTTATTTGGATTGGAACAATTCATCAAATGTGTGTTTTAAGCCCACTAGATAGTGGCAAAATCATGTTTTCTAAGCCCACCCAAGGGTGGCAAATCTACGTCTTAGCCTACTTGCGAGTAGCACCATCAAACCATTTTCAAAACAAACAAACACGAAATGCTTTGTTCCAATTCAGGCGATCCAGTCTATACTTGTATGCTGTGCGCATCACATAGTAATCTAGGCTAATAACCGGAATAAGAACACATAATGTTTTCAAAAATAGATGTCATGATTAGTAGAGGCCGATCTTTGATCGGGCGAACGAGGGTGCTCACGAAGTGACCTTCCCCAATCGTACCCAAGTTCCCAAGCCGAGGCAACTTTGGTGATGACGGACACGTGGCCTTAGGCAAACGAGTCAGGGTTTCCTAAATTTCCCCAAAATAAAACATTTAGGTGGCGACTCTGTATCTGGCAAAGCAGTCCATGTTTGGCACTTCTTTCAAAATCTGTTTTCTCAAAACTATTTGCCGGATTTGGACTCTTTGGTTCAGATTTAGAACCGTGACAATTTGAGAGTTCAAACTGTAGTGAATCCCAAATGAACAGAACGGGACTCGTTCCTCCCGGGGCGTTCGGGGATGTCTACACTGATCAAGAAGAGCATTTGGTTGTCATGGAAGACCCTCCTGAGGAGGTTCGAAGTTTGGTGGTGGCTGACCTGCTGGAGCGTGAATACCAGAGACTTTAGACCTCTGTTGTTGTTTGTTTTCTTGTTTTTTTGTTCTTTCCTTTGAACTCTTGTGGTCTGTTCTAATCCTTTCCGAGTACCCAAAAAAAAAAAACAAAGTGTATATGATACACACCTTTTAAAGTGTGTGTACCATAGTCTTTCCACAAGAAAATTATTGACGTGATAACAAAAAATATTATTTTAACTATATTATATAAAAAGAATTAGTCTAGTTTAATAGTAAAAATGATGTTTAAATAATAGCAACATAAATTTAAAGAGTAATTATGAATATTTAACTTATTTTTATTTTATTTTTTTGCAATTTAAAATGTGTAGAAATTAAAGCTATAGAAAAAATTATTTTAAAAAACATAATAGAAAGTTTTTCTATTTTTTTGAAAACAAAAATTAAATTATGGCTCTATTCTTCTACAAAAGTGTAAATTAAATAAATATGCATATAATTTTTTTTTATGATATTTATTTAGAACATTAGGGGGGGGGGAAGGAAAAAGACGCCTCAATTAGATTGATAATGACGTTAGGATTTTTGAAGAAAAATAATTACTAATTTGGTTGATGTTAATTGAGTAGATTGTTAAAGTTTATAAATTTACCCTTAAAACGTGACACATGTCAATCATATGTGCATTTTTCATTAAAAAACATTTAACAATTATAATAAATTGAATCAAATTGGGACAAATTCAAAAACATATAATCAAAATAGTCAATTAAAATTATATGAACCAAAATGACATAGACCAAATGTAAGAACTATAGGTGCAATTTACCCTAAAATTTATTCTTACAAAAAAATTGGTTTTGAGATAAATAAAAATATAAAATTCAATTTCTATACAATTTTTTACTTATTTTTTTTCAACTAATCAAACCTATTATTTCTTTTAGCAAATGTGAAATTCGTTTTATTTTATTTTATTTTTTTATTACAGGGAAAATCCTCTTACTCGTCCGCAGGTCTAAGATAGCGCCCATGCAGAGATCATTAGGGTGTTCTATTGTCCGTTCTGATTTAGGAGACTCTAATCTCGGAACTTGCCCCGACCTCCCAAGACAAGCTCCGCTTAAGTCAGGACTCGCACAGCGGGGGAGTATTGAACCCACACCAAGTGTGATGAAACTGCTTGAAGCTAACCTTCTAACCAACTGCGCTACACTCAAGAAATTGGCCCAATAGAGTTTTGAACTTAGGGACTTAATCCCTAAGCCTTTGCCAAGTTGCCAACCATCTTAGGTTAATTTCATTTTGTTTCTTTCTACCTAAACCCATTCACCAAAATTGAATTCAATTTTTTTTTTTTTACCTTCTAATTTTTTCCTAAAGTCTAACCTAAGCCTAAAAGTGTAGTGTACTTTCTTTTTTTTTTAATAATCAGAAACGATACCGTTTTGCTGTGACATCACCTAGCCCCTTCCTTGTTTGATGACTTTACTATAAAAACAGTTAAAAATCACACTTTGATAAATGAAAATATCTCACTTTTATTAAAAGTGTGATCAAAAAAATTAGATTGATATTTTAATCACACTTAATTTAATTGAGTGTGATAATATTTATTTTTTATGTTACTTTTTAATTAAGTGTGATTATATATATATATATATATATATATATTTAATTAAGTGTGATTATATTTAGTATTTATTTATATATATATCCATATAATAAGGGAAGAGAGTTTTTGAAAATGTATAAAATGTATGAGAGATACATTTTGATCCAATGGTTGAGATTAATTCCAAATTTAAAATATATGGCTCAGATTAATTCCAATGTTAGATCTCCCGCCCGTGACTTCTCTCCACCTACCCATGTACGCCTCTCTCTTCCTTCTATCTCTTTCATATTATGTGATGCTGTGTGTGAGTGTGTGTTTGGGAGAGCTACACAGAAATTTGGGAGAGCTACATAGAAATTTAAAATATTATGGCTTCGATTCAAGCTTAGGGTTTCTTTTACCATGTGTGTTTGGGAGAGCTACACAGAAATTTTCTCGGGGCAGAGAAAGTCCCAGAAAATGGCGAGAAACAACGCACAGGGCGAGAAACAACACTCCGGCGCTTCAACCGCCTCCATCTCCGCCTCCGTCTCCGCCTCCGCCGCTATCAGAGTTAGATCCAGACTCGATCCTTTCTTGGTCGTTTGTCAATGCATCAGCATCGTAACCTCTGCGACTGCCATTCTCTGCATCTCTGTCAACATTCTCTCTGCCATTCGTTCCTTCAAAGATGGATCTGATGTATGTAATCCCCCCCTCTCTCTCTCTCCCTCTCCCTCTCACTCTCCCTCTCTCTCTCTAGATATATGCCTCTGGATTTGTGGATATTTATAGATATTTGATGGCATATTTCGGTGCTATGCGGTTGTGATTGCAATGTTCGTGGTCGTTGCTGAGACAGAATGGGGATTCATCATCAAGTTCTGGAAGGTTTACTTTCCAATTTTGGATTTTAATTTGTTCTACGAAATTTGAATGTCCATATAATACAAAATGTTAGAGATGAAACATACAAAATGTTTGAATGTCCATATAATACAAAATTGTATGAAATTTGAATGTCCAGATTTCACTTTCTTCATACTATCCTTCACAAGGTGATCTTGGTTGGTTACATGAGATTATAGTGGAAATTTTACAAATTTCATAAAACCTATTCACTTGCTACCTGGTTACATGAAACATATCGTCATAGCTTACGCTGTAGTTATTGGTTTTGCATGCCAAGTTTTGGGTAAAGCCTTAGCTTGGAAACCCTTTGGTTTATCACAAAGCTCACATTATCTTGGATTGATTTCAATCAATTATTTGCAGGTGTTAGAGTATTGGGCTGCTAGGGGTATGCTGCAGATCTATAATGGCTCACATTTTTTGTGTTCCTGTTATGTGGCCCCTGTTTATGAAGATTCTGCATCAACTTATGGCCCCTGTCTGTAATGGCATTTTGTAGTTTAATAGGAACACACAAACTGCCATAACTTATGGCCATTATAGACATTATAGATTATGCATCAACACAACAGCAACACACAAACTGCCATAACAGGAATGTTACAAAATGCCATGTTGAGTTTGCTTTGAAATCCTTGACTTGGGTTCATTTCTATTTATCATCATTTCTGGTTCACGGTTCACGGTTTATTCATTCCCCTTCTCTCTCTGTTCCCCTTCGTTGTCTTCTCTTGCCATTTTACCTAAAAATATCATAATAAATCAGGACCATTAAAATGTCAATTGATTGAAAAAATATCATTGATTGAGGGGCAAAAAATCTGCTGATCAACATTTGGTTCTCTTGCTGTTCATTTTTGCCATTTTCAATTATGATTTAATATAACTTGGTGACTGAGGGAAAATTTAAAGTTTGGTGAATGATGTGATGGCCAAAGAAAGAACACTCCGTAAAGGTGTTTTTCTTCATGGGTTTTATAGGTATGTTTTTAGTGTTGTCCCAAACTACTTTCAGAACTACATAATCCAGATTGACAGTAAATCAAATTCGTTGGCAATACCACACAGAGGAAGCATCTGGGATGATGACATGGGTGTTTGGATCAGTTAGACAATCAGTTAGCCAATGACAGGTTTGTCATGAACCCACATGGGAACACCATCTGAAGGCACCTCACATTTTTCCAACACAAAAGCAAATAGAATGGGATGGGCTGTAATAGAGGGGTAGCCCCACCTCTCAAATTTCAATTCCATAATTTTATTAATGAAAAAGTCTAGAAACACATATACTGATCATATGAAAATTATGTCCGATTTTTAGAAACACAGAAACTAATCATATAACGATTGCCTCTGATTTTTAAATTGGTTTCTATGCAAAGAGAAGTACTATTTTATTTATATACAGAATTGACCACTAAAATATAGTTACAATTTAGAATTATGAGGGGCAAAATTTAAGTGTAGTAGTTTATAATTATTCAATGACAAGCTCCAATGTTTAATATCTGTAGTTATATTTTTTTCCCGTGTATCTTTTGTGATTAATTTTATGATTAGTTTTATTGTTGTTGAAACTATGATATGGGTAAAGGTAGAAATTTCAAATATTCATGGATTTGGGTCATTTCTGTTTTTCTCAGGAGGCATCCAGGTGAAGCTATGTGGAATAGCTCAGTATGGTAATCTCATAGGTGTTACAATTGGATACACAATAACGGCATCTATTAGTATGGTGTGAGTATAATTTTAATGGACTTGCTTTTCGGTTTGAATCTCCTTATTAGTCTTTTATTGTCCTATTTATAGTAAGGGGAGAATTCTTCCCAATCCACTGTGTGAGTTGGAGGCTTTGTGGGGGTGTAGATATACCATAAAATTATTTAATTTGTTTATTTGTTATTTGTAAATTATTCATAAACAGAATTTTATTAATTTAGTAATTATAATTATGTGATTTTATATATAAAAAAAAATTGTGGATTATTTTTAAAATTATACTTATCGTCTATTTTTTTAAGATAAATATATATGATGAAATAATGTAGTTATAATTATCTTATCAATCTAATTTTTCTCATAACTAATTTGTACATAGGATTTGAAAAAATGAACAATTCAAATTATCATAATAACGGACTAAAATAATATTAAGATTTGAATTGTTCATTTTTTTAATCAACATTTGAGTCTTAGATCACAGTTTTTGAGTCTTTCTCATTACTCAAATTTTGAAATCACTAAATGATTCACCTAATGATCATTGTTCGAGTTTAGAAAAAATAAATATAAAAATGAAAACAAAAGCAACAATTGTCACATTTTTTTTCAAATACTCCCCCACAAAAATGCATAGTCAGTCTATACATGCGTAATAAAATTTTCAATAGATTTCATTGTGTACTCACCTTAAACTGGGGGTCTGACTCATGAGAGCAGAGGCATTATTCATTCTTCATAGCAGTCGGTTTTAATTAAACGATATTCAAAATATTTTTACAAACATAGTGTACATGAATTTACAGACATAGTTTACATGAATTTACAGAGAATCACCGAACTTCGCATCACAATCAGAAATCGTCAAAACCACAAACAATTAACTAAATTTTCAGCAATTAAAGCAACAATAGGATGAACAAACAATTTCAATGCAAATAACGATAGAGAATTCACAACAATTGGGATTCTTTGTGCTATATAGTATAAATCTGTTGATCAACTTTTGATATGTTAAAAAATAAAATCTAATGATTTCAGTTTCCGCTTGAAATTTCAGATTTTGGCTTGAAAGGCTTGCGAAGAAAGCAGAAAGTTTTCAGGTGAGATTCTAATTGCGAACATATTGAGTTTGCTTTGAAATCCTTGACTTGGGTTCATTTCTGTTTATCATCATTTCTGATCAACATTTGATATGTTATAAAATAAAATCTGCACATATCAAATTTTATCAAACAAAATTTCTTTGTATCAATAAATTTTATTCATATCATCTTTGGGAATTGCACATTGTGCTTGCCACCCCACAAAACCACCCTTGAGAAACTCAGAGACAGACTGTTTGAGATTTTCTTCCAAGATGATCCTCTTCACAGGTTCAAGAACCAAGCATGCTGTCAAGAATTGCTTCTGGATCTTCAATTTTTCTTCCCTGTTTTTCAGTGGGGACCCAATTATAGTCTAAATCTTCTAAGGTCTAATGTCATCTCTGGTCTCACCATTGCAAGCCTTGCAATCCCACAGGTATATATGTATATATATAAGATACCAATTATGAAAACTTTAGTTAGGCCTGTTTCAATTAGATATATGTATATATGTATATATATAAGATACCAATTTGATTGGCAGCAATAGCACTAACTGGTGTACATTTTAGTTTTAATTTCTTTTAAATTGCAGAGCACTGGCTGGTGTGCATTATTTGATATTTAATTTTTTTTATATTTGATTTGTTTAGAATTGTAGAGTATAGTCTGTTAAATATATTTTTATAACTGGATTTTAATCTTAATATTATTTACACCGTGCCTTTAGGTACGGGCATACGCTAGATTATTATTTACACCGTGCCTTTAGGCACTGGCTGGTGACAAACAAATATGATTATAATAAATTAAAATTTTGATTGGATGGGTTAAAGTCAAAAAAAAAATTTCTTCTTCCCTTTACCCCTGTGACTCAACTCAATATATTTTAGTTTCGTTGGGTGAAAATCATCCCTTATTTTGTACAAAAGTTAAACCTATTCTTTCCTTTATTTATTTGTTTTCTTTCTTTCTTTCTTTCTTGATTATCAGGTTATCCTTTATGTTTACTTAACTTTCATTAGCTGTTAATGGATGCAGTTATATTGAATTTATTGACAGTATATTCTGTGTCATTTAGCAGGTTCATGTATAGTCCAGTGTATAAATTGTTTTCTTCTTAGTTTCATGAAACCCCATATTTCGCCTCCTCTCATTTCATAAATATCTATCGGGTTATAATTTCTACTGGGTTTTGTTTGTTTTGATGTTTTTGTGAAGTTTAAGGTGCCATTCATGGGTATTTTGTTTCATGAAATTAACTGTTCTGTTTTCATATCCCTATTATATAAAAAATGGGTATAGGCTGATATGTTGCATTTACTTTCCTAAGATTTGAATGAGAGAAAGAAAGAGAAACTTTTGTAGTAGAGAATAAACAGAAGATATTTGTAGTTTCAATTATATTTTTAGCAATAAAATTTGATGTTATCTGCCACTTTAACAACAAATTTAGTACATCACTAGATTTGTCTTTCTTGGGTTAATAAAAATCCCGGTGGTATAATTCCAAAGGGAATGGTTACCTTATGCATATGATTTTTTGCTTCTTTTTTTTCTATAATTTTAAAAAAAATAAAATAAAAATTTTATTAGTAGCCATGCATATGTAAAGGCTATTCGCGCTGCTCAGCATTTCATCTATATTGAAAATCAATATATCATAGGGTCTTCATACAATTGGAGCTCCCATAAAGACATAGGTAAGGAACTATTCCCTCACATGCAAAAATCATGATGTTTATATTTCTTTTTCTAAAAGCACAAATGATAGAATCTTCTATAGACCAAAGACTACCCAACCAAAACTTAAAAAAGTTTTATCTGGCTTTTTTGTTTATGTTATGCAATATTAGATATTATGGTGTGAAAAAATTGATGTAATTTAAGAATACCTGGTGGACTTGAGCATGGTTAATGATTATCTCAAAACTAGATAGTTGAAGTCACTTTTGGCATGAAATTTGGTTTGCAGAAGTGGCTTACAGACTCCACTAAGTATATATACACTCCTATATGACGATTTCATTGCATAATTGAATCTCAATCTCTCTTTCTCTCCGAAGAAATATGGAACAAGAAACTACAATGGAGGAGGCATTGCTCTCAGGTAAAATTCCAGTTTCATAGGCTTTCAATTTTGGTTTTCCCCAATGTTTTGATTTCTAAATTTGGGTTCTGATTGACAGAGAAGAGCGATGTAGTAGAAGAAAAACAGAGCTTCGAGAGATGGAGTTCGTATCAGTACGTGGAAAGGGCTGGTTCTATAATTCCAACAGCTTCCTTGGCTGGAACTAAAGTCAGCGTCGACGAAATTCGATTTGCTACTGCTTCTTCTGATCGATATTACCCTCCTTCTCTTCACGCCCCTTTGATCAGCTCACCTGAACCAGATCCTAATGGTAATCCAATTCAATAATATCCCCAATTGATTCACTCACTCACAAACACACACACAAATAGTTGTAGTTCAGAATTTGTGAATTTTGTTGCTGCATACTAGGAAAGTTATGTTTCATTGGATTCACGCATATATATGCATATGAACAATCACAGAAACAGTACAGATTAATGTTACATTGAAATCTCAGCAACCCAGCAGAGGGTTTTGTTTTAACAATTGGTTACTACAATACCCAGAAGAAAGTTTTGATATTTTTTGCTTTTAAATATTTTGGGTGGTGTTTTGTGGTTCAGAATTTGTGAATTTTGTTGCTGCATTTTAGGAAAGGAAAGTTGTGTTTGGTAGGATTCACTAAATAGTGAAACATGTTCAGTTTAAGTGTTGAATTTGGTGTTTCTACTAAATCACTGGTTGAGGAAGTTTTATGGTTCAAATTGGATTTTGATCTCATCCCTATGTTTAACATTGCCAGAGATATGATATTTACTATTAGCTTTGGCCTCCCTGAATTTACATTTTCTTAGCCTAGCAAAAGAAAAGAAAAGAAAAGAAAAAGCAAGGGGATTAGAAAGGAATTTTGCAACTCACATGTGGGTTAAATCTCTTAGTAATGTAGCATCACTCTGCTAAATTTTAATCCAAATCAAGAAAAAACTAAAGAAAACAAATTGGCAGCAATCTACAAATCTGACCTATTAGAGGTGTTTTAAATTATTTGTTTTCTTGAGCTACATTCACCAAGGATTAGTAAAACAATGGAGTCACGAATGAAGTGTTTAGGCATATAGACAATTACTTGAAGTGATTATGGGCACTGTATAGTCGATTAGGCTACTGGGTTTTATTTACATGGACTATTCGATTTGAATTAATTAGATTCACTGCTTAAATTAAAAAGGCCAGCTTTATATAGTTTCAATACATGTTTCTGTTTAGAACACATTATGATGTACTGAACGCTAATATGGCAACATAGCTTCATCAATTGCTTCCCTGCAAGTACTAGACTATAGCATATTATTTTGGATGCTAAACTATGAGCCAATTTTTGCAGAGCAAGCTCTCATTTATCAAGGTGGATATGGAGGAGATTATGGTGGAATGTCTAATGAATTTCAGAGGTGAGGTTCAATAATGACTTATAGAATATTGATTTTCTAAGGACCTATTCAATAATTAATTGGGGTGATAACTTCATATTTTTTTAATAATTGTGGGTTCAATTGCCCTTGCATTGGAGCTTTACTGTTTTAGCTAAGAATGAAAGAAAAAAGGCTGATTGGGATGCCATGGGAGGAGGATATGTTACTATGCTTCTTCTTTTTCAACACTATTTATTGAGTGTTAACATACATTATTGGGCTCATCTATTGACAATTTAAGCTTTTGGGATAACTGGTGTTCTATCTGTTAATGAATGAGAGTATGGTCACATGTGAGTGGGAGTGTTAAGGATACATATAATGAAGTTACCCATACATCTTGATGAAGTTACTCCTTTCTCTAACACCATAAGCTTTCAATGTGATGGTAGTGAAACTTGCTTGGTTATAGCAAACAAGGAGACTGGTTGAGGATTTTTTCTGTGTCTTTACTTACGGTAGACGGTTTAATAAGATTAGGTAGTTCTTTTGATTTGCTACATCGTGTTTTAGTTGAGAGTGAAGTGGCCTTTGATATGACAATAAATAAATGCTTTCCTAAGCTTCTATGCCTGAAATTCCTTTACTGAATACTTATTGTGAGCATATTTTCTTGCTGTAGGTGCGAACAATTTGATTCCCATGGAAATTGCACTTAAAATTGCTGAGAAAATCATAGCACGTGAGAGGTTCGCTGCTTATATTGTTATTCCGATGTGGCCAGAAGGCAATCCAACAGGTGCTGCTACACAAAGGATTTTATTTTGGCAAGTAGGAACCAATTATGACTTCAATGCATGGCATTGTGCTTCTAGATTTTAAAGGCAGCTTCAGAGATGGATAACTTTGTTGCCTTTTTTTTCATTAGATTAATATGGGAAATCAAAAAATTCTATTAATCTGCCCATCAGTGTATATACTTCAGAAGGATCAATTTTTGATTTTGAAATTATCTCTCATTTATTGTACAGAACAAAACAATGCAAATGATGTATGAGACCATTTACAAGGCTTTAGTGGAGGTTGGGCTTCAGAATGAATACACCCCACAAGACTATTTGAACTTACGTTCATATTTGGAAAGCACCGGTGTGCATTTTGTTGTTTGTTGTTGGGTCTTAAATTACAGATGATTGGTTGGTGTGCATTGTTTGTTGTTTTGTTTGAATTAAATTATTTTAGAATTGCAGAGCACTAGCATGCTTTGTTTGGCATCCAATTTTAATTTTGTAGAATTGTAGAATATTAGCTGGTGTGCATTGTTTGGTTAATTTTATTTTATTATAATTGCAGAACATTAGTTTACCATTTTAATTTTAATGAACATTATAAATTTTATATGTTTATTCCTTAATTTGCATTAAGACTAAGGAGAGTTGTTATTTTTAATTGAATTCTGTAAAGGGTATGGTACAAGCAAAATTATTAAAAGTTCTTTAAGAAGAAAAAATGTTACAGCCTCCACATGTTTTAACATGATACGTATATAAATTATAAATATATTTCGATCTCAATATTATTTACATCGTGCCTTTAGGCACAGGCATACACTAGTATATATATATATAGTAGTATCCATAGTGGAACAAATCAAACCCCCTCTCTCCCCGTCTACCCCTCTCACTCTCTCACTACTCACCTAGCAATAGCTGGGGTTTTATTATCTTTCTCTCCCTTGTAGAAACCCTAGCGTTGAAACTCTCATCCCCAATAACAACAATCACCATCAGTGTTGGATTTTCCATCATCGATCCGTCGCCGTTACTCGTCGCACAACACCGCTTTCTGCCGCAGAACCACCACCTCAGTGCCGGCGATGGCAGATCTTGAAGGACGACCAAACCCTAGAGAGCTACGGGTAATTAAACACCCTAACTATGTTTTGTATATATTTTACAGTTCTTTAGATGAATGTAAATATTCTCAGTTATTCCATCTTTTTTCATCTTCTTCTTTTTTTTTCTTTTTTTTTCCCCCCCTCTCTCTAGATTTTACAGGAATAAATTCATTCTTAGGTTAGAAGATCCCATTAGATTGAGTTTGATTTGATTTCACTTTGTTGTGTTTCTTGATCAATTTCATGCTAGTTTATTGAAATTTGTATGTATCTATTGATTTCTTGTTCTTGCTTGGGGTTTGCATGATTAGAAATTCGATCTTGAGAACTCAAAGCTTGTTAGGATTTTTGCTAATTTCTCTTAGAAATACACAGATATGATCTTAGATGCCATACGGTTGATGGAAATAATTTGACAGTAAATCTGTGTAGTGTGGTTGGCAGTTTCTATTGAGAGATGAAATGGTGATGTTGTCGGATTACGTTGGAAACAAAAGAATTGACTTAATAAATTATTCAATATTTCTAAAGCAATATTTTATTTTATTCTATTTAAAGATTGACACTTTATTTTTTAAAATTTTAACACAAAAATAATAGATTTCATAATTTAAACTAATAACTACTCATTTAAAACGCTACTTAAATTTTCTTTAGAAACATTAAATAATTTCTCGATTGACTTAGGAAATACTCAAAAAAGTATATGAGTAGTTGCTAGCGTTGATATATAGTAATGTTTCAACTAATTCTTTGAAGAGGAAACGTGGGCATTAAAGAGTGTGCATGCGCCATCGGTTGTTCTCTTTGGATCATGCTGGAAAGTAAAATGGTAATCATTGCATATATACATATTATGGGTCCATTTGGGAAGAAAGATTTATAGCTAAAAATTATAAAAGTAATTATAAATTATCATTTTACTCTCTATTTTTTACACATTATTTTATAAAAATTTAAAATAGTCAATTTCTAAATGAACCCTATATATATGTGATGCGGGTGTAAGGTGATACATATAAAGAAATACACAGTGAGTGTTTTGTATGTGGTAACATTGTGTGCAAATGGGAAAGCAACACTGTATTTGTGTGTATTATCTCTGTGAGGGTATGAGATTGAGAACAATAACAGTAAAGGGTGTGAGAAAATACTAAGGAATTATATTTGTCTCATCATTGTAATTGTTATATTATTCAGTAGATTACTTCTCACACATCCTAGACGTAAATATTTTTGCCAAATCACATAAAATTTTGTGTTCTCTATTTTTCTTGTAACTATTTTATTTTTAATTGCTTTCATTGCTATAGGTGATATTTATGGAAAATGCAACATGACAGGTGATGCTTCTATGGATCTTGATTTGTTTGTGAGGATTCATTAATACCACACAATTGTGATTTGGTTATTTCTATAATGATCCTGGTTTTGACCCGTCATTTATTATATTTCGGAATAAGGTTGGTATGGTTATTCATATCTTGTTTCCCTTGTTTTCCCCTTATTGTGATTACCGAGTTGTAGTGGTGCGTTTGGAACAGGTTGATTGCTTGTTTTTCCAAACACTTGATTGCTTCTCCACTCGAGTGGGCATTCTTGCGCTCAAGCGGGCTTCACTGATTTTGCTCCTCCGCTCGAGTGTCCATTCTCACACTCAAGCGGGGCCCTTCGTCTGCAAAACTTCTGGAAGTGTGTATTCTATGCTCGAGCGGACTTTTGTGTTTGACGCTCGAGTGCCAGTTTCCACGCTCGAGCGGACTGTGCGTCTTTATAAGGTTGCAGCACGCCGAAAATGTCACTTTTTTCTTTTCCTTCTCTTCTCTCTCTTCCTTTCCGTCATTGTTAGGGTTTCTTGGACCTAAAAGCTTGGGTTTCATCTAGTTACACTCATTTTCTACCCTTAGTCCTATAGATCAAAAAGTAGAGGGTCGCGAGGGCTTCATTTTGATCTGAGTGGATTCTGTTTTCATCGTCGGCAGATTTTCGACTTTTCTCCTCTTTGCTCCAAGGGGTAGGGATTCTTGAGCTTCTCTTCAATACTTCTTTATAAATAGACTTGTGGTATTTTCATTACATTCAAAAAAGCATAGTTGGTGGTTGATTTTGTTAAAAAGCATATGGGTGGATTTGGGTCTATAATGGTGGGTTTATGGGTTTATGTGTACTTGGTTGTAGGTTTATGTATAATCGGTTGTGGGTTACAAATCAAGTTTAGGATGCGAATTGGGAAGGTTTGGTGTATCGTTTGTTACTTTGAAATGTCAAAGAGAAGTTTAATGTTTGAATAGATATGGGGTTGTGTTATGGTAGTGTAGACACCCCATTTTTGACCGCCCTTAAGACTTGGATGCCGCTACTGACGGTTTACTTGGTGGTGAAAGTTGTGCAGTGCAAGGATTCGATTTCTTCGGAAAGGAGAGGGTCAAATCCCAACTTCATACCCCTTTTTGGACCAAAGCTATTTTTGAATGGTTTTTAGACTTTAAAACCCTCTCTTTCAAAACATTTTTGAAAATAGGTTCCTACGATGTTTCGACGCTCGCATTTTGTTAAATATTGCGTTTTTCGGTAAACTGAGCAAGGACAAAGTGGAAATGAATGAAGGAGAGATGAAATCTTTTGAAAAATCTTTCAAAACACCTTTTTTAGGGGTTTGGAGTTGAAGAAAAGAGGAGAGGAGAGAAGAAACCCAGTTGGGGAAGGAGTTGGGCATGAACCGTTGAGAGAGAGACGAGAAGTCCTCGCCAAATCAGGCCTATCCTTTTGAATACTTGGATTTCAGCTATGAGGCTACCACCGTTGGAAATCTTACTTCCAGGGATTCAATTTTCATTCAAGAATCTCCTCGAGCCGAGTCCGGATGGGAGAGATATGGTTGTTGGAAGTTGGGCATCAATCCGGTTGGACCGAAACTGAGCAGTCTTCACTAAAAGAGGGATATCTCTTAGCACACATGGAATTTTGAGGTGAGGCTGCCCAATTTGGAAATAAGACTTCCGAGGCTACAGTTTAGGCTCAAGAATGACCTGAAAAGGCATCCAGATGAAGGATTTAGGCTTTCTTCAAAACGGGGACTAGGACTGATTTTTGTTGCTGGCCTCTATGGAAGTGTGCCGGCCATTAATGGCCAATGCCTGCCCCATGCCGGCCAAAAGTTACCCCTGCCAGCCATCAATGAGCCACTTCCTACCATCACTGATGGCCGGCAGCACCCCTCTCTCAGCAGGTTTCACGGCGGATCTTTTGAGCCAGCTGGAATCCTTTAATTTCCCCTCCATACACGTGTATGGAGGGATGAAACTCTTGCCAAGCTTGTTCAAGAAGCTTTGAATTGATTTTCCTCTATATAAGGAGAGGCCCTCTCTCCCCAGCAGAGGTTCAGCATTTTTGGCTAAGGCATACACCCCCCTCTCTCTCTATATCTCTCTCTCTTGGTGTTCAAAACCCTAATATTCTTGGCCATTTACACTACACCTCATAGCCTACCACCTCCACCATCCATTCCATCACCTTGGAGCTATTTTTTAGAGGTTGAAGGCTCACCTTCTTGGTTCAGAACTTGCTGCATTGCTGTGCTACAAGGGTAAGTCATCATTTCTCTCATTTTTGCATTATTTTGCTCCATAGTTTAGCTCTATTTGAAAGAATTTTTGGACTTCGACATAAACTGAAAAAAGTCTTGTTTTGAGCTTATAAACAAGTTTGTTCAAGGTCTTTTTCTGTTTGGGGTCATCTTCCCCCTTGCATGCTTCATTTCCTCATGTTTTGAGCTATGCATTAGAGCATTCATGATGGCCTTGGTTTGGCCTTTTAACCACTAAAATCCAGTGGATTTTTAGTAGTTAACATGTGGTTTTGAGCCTCAAAATCAGAGAGGGGTGACCCTCTCACCCCTTGATTTGTTCACTAGCTTTGTTGGCCTTCCAAAGGAGCTCCATTTTGCATGCTTTGAAGTCTTATTTCAGGCCATTATTTGTGAGTTTTAAGGTCTGCCTTGACTCTGTCCAGAGCCCCTTTGGCCATATTTTGTGTCTATGATACATGTGTAGAACAACCCCATTCAAGGCCTTTCAAAGGGGCCTTTATTTGCATGTTTCCTAGACCCATTTCAGGCTCTTTTTAATGGATTTTAGGACCCTCAGAACCTCTGTCCAGAGGTAGTTTTACCATTTGGTGTGTCCATCATATATGTGTAGAATACCCCCTTGCATGGCCTTGCAAATGAGCCCATCATTCTTGCATGCATTGACTGAGTTTCAGTGATTATTTGGGCGTATTTTGGCATGGCATGCTTCTGTTTTTGGCTAGTTTGGTGAGCTCTCATATGCTTTATAGAGTTGTAGTGTAACTCATGGTTAACTAGCTTTCTTTGCATGCTTTGTTGACCCCTCATGTTAGCACTTTTTGGCCATGCCTTAAACTGATGTTATGCATATTTTGGACTGCCTTAGCTCTATTTTTGGGTCTCATGGTCGAATGATGTTGTTTTGCATGCTTGTAGTTCAATACCCATGCTTAACTTTGAGTTTTGAGGCTCATTCCATGCATATACTGAGGTGTTTTCATGCTCTAGGGTCATTTTGCATCATATTTTGGAGCTTGTATGAATGCCATATCACCTTGTTTTCTACTCCTTAAGTGTGCTTGAGAGTTGTCCACGAGTGCCTTGTTTTCAGACCATTGAATGAGTTCCATTTCTTTGCATTCCGAGCCATCATTTTAGGCCATTTCCCCACTGTTTCAGACCTGCCTAGGGTCTGTTTAGGGTTAGTTTTGCCATTTGTGCATTGCTTTGGGTACCTCTAGTGTAACGCACTTCACTAGTTTCAGTGCCCGGGCCCCCTAGCATGCATTGTGTGACATATTTGCATATTTCGGGACCATCTTTTGTGCCATTTCAGAGCTGTATCATATGTCATTCTATGCCATACTTCATCCTCTGCCATGCTTAGTTAGAGTTGCATGTTATGCCTTAGGATCGGTCCTTTGCATCCGTGCATGTTTGCATGTGTTTCGGTCGCCTCATTTCCATCATATGGCCACTGATTTGAGTATGGCTGAGGTCCGCTCATATTGGTGTAAGTCCATCGTGCATTGTGTATGCCATTTTAGTCCATTGCATTGCGTATGCTAGGTTGTTAGTCGCATTGTGTATGCCATATAGTTTATAGCATTGTGTATGCTAGTAGCACGTTTGCATCTCATCCTTGCATGTTTGCATGGTTAGGTCGCATTGCATTAGGATTGCACGCTAGTTGCATTTGTGCATGTCATGCATATTGCATTATGTTTGGATTTAGGGTTAGTCCAAACACGGGAAACGAGGGACGTTTCATACTCCGAGTGATGGAACGTGTCTCAATTCTCGGTCGCCGAAGCTCTTCATGATTCATGATAGAGTTCTAGGCTTTACTTGTTGTATTTGTGCATTCATTTTCATATTGATTTGCACAAGTTGGATCTTTGGCCATCATGCATTGGGATGCGTGATTGATGGTCGTGGATCTGACTAGGCCTCTCCGTTGATGTTTTGAGGTGATTTGGGGTGGCATAGTGCGTATACACCCTTGGGAGACCCTCCTTTTTCTCTATTTTGTGCTTTGTTGCAGCTTGGTGTCACAGCACACCAGTGGCCGGCAGTGCACCACTGATGGCTGGCATACTCTCATCTTTGGCCGGCAGTGCCCTGTTGTTAGCCGGCAATGCTCTTTTCATGGCCGGCAGGCCACTGGTGAACTCTCCAGCAGTGTTTTGGTAAGTTTCAGCAACAAACACTGGAAGACACCCTACAAACAGAGCCTCTAAAGAGCAACTGGAAGGCGTTTCGAGGCGAGGAACCGAAGCGAGCATGCATACCCTCCTCTTCTTCAAACAGAGCTGGAGCAATTCTCTTTTACTGCTTACTAGTTAGTTAGCATTTGTTATTTGTAATAATTAATTTGTTAATTAATTAAGTTGTGTAATAATTAGTTGTAACTAGTTATTCATAGGGTTTTGTAATAATTAATTAGCTCGTGAGTTAGTTAATTAGGCGGCTTGTATTATTTATTCGGACTCTCCGAGCGAGGGCACAGTTGTAATAAGTGTGCGTGAGTATGTGAATGTCTTCCAACCCCACGTCTTTCTCCCTTTTACTTACCTGCTTTTGATGGTCAGTTTAGGGCATGTTTCAATTAGCATACTTATGCTTCGCACATTTGCATTCATTCATTTGTATTGCATGCACCAGGCTCGGCGCATCACACTAACTGCGTTGTATTTCAATTTCAAGTTGAATACGTGTTAGTTGTAGCATCTCATATGCCATCTTAAAAAAGCCGAGCCTATTGTAGTTGCATTCCTGCATGTGTTGCATTAGCCATCTTAACATGGACTAGGATCATGCATGTGATTACTAACTAGTTTCTGTTTTGGCTCGGAGTACTCGGTAAGTGTTTATGCTTTAGCATCCTTGCATGTGTGTGAGTGACTGCCATGATAACATACTTACCATGAGGCTAACTGCTTATGTGATATACCTGCCTGAACGCCTGTGGGTGAAGGTTGGATTATCTGAGCTGGAATAATGCATTGACTGTGAGTTTTAAGCCCACTTGAGAGTGGCAAATCATTTTGTTTTCTAAGCCCACCTGAGGGTGGCAAATCCACGTCTTAGCCTACTTACGAGTAGCACCATCAAACCATTTTCAAATAAACAAACATGAGATGTTTTGTTCCAATTCAGGCGATCCAGTCTATACTTGTATGCTGTGCGCATTACATAGTAATTCTAGGCTAATAACCGGAATAAGAGCACATAATGTTTTCAAAACTCGATATCATGGTTAGTAGAGGCCGATCTTTGATCGGGCGAGCGGGGGTGCTCACGAAGTGACCTTCCCTAATCGTACCCAAGTTCCCGAGCCGAGGCAACTTTGGTGATGATGGACACGTGGCCTTAGGCAACGAGTCAGGGTTTCCTAAATTTAACCCAAAATAAAATATTTAGATGGCGACCTTATATCTGGCAAAGCAGTCCATGTTTGGCACTTCTTTCTAAAAATCAATTTTTCAAAACGATTTGCCAGATTTGGACTCTTTGATGATTCATCGGTCTTGCATTGCACTCTGCGAGATTACATACAGGACCGTGACATTGAGTCCTGAACTGTAGTGAGCCCCAATGAACAAAACGGGATTTCCCTTCCAGGACGTTCGAGGACGTCTACAGGTAGTTTATGAATAATTGAGGTATTTGGGTTAATGTTGGTGGACATATCCATTTTTGTGCTTGTTGGGATGTGGGGAAGTAAGGTTTGATTTTCAAAATAAAATGAACAAGTTATTTTTATAAACCTTGAGGGTTTGTGATGAGCGGGATGATGGGACTTTCCTATGGGCTTATCTATTGCTTCGGATTATGCGGTTGACGTCTAGAGTTTTGTCCTTGGCCATCGGTGGAGGATGGTGTTTCTTGGTGCTAGAGATGGTCTATGAATACTATTGTAGGATGGGTTATGCGATGTAACATGTGGTGTTATCTTTGATAAATGAACATCGTGAATAGACAATTCTGTTGTTGAACTGTGGATTCTGTTGTTTAATTGAGAAATGGTTATTGACTAGTTATATCTTGATGTTTAGTAACTAATGAGGTATTTTGGGAATGTTTGCAATTAAAGGAAAACCCATGTGAAACTGTGGTTCACAGAGTATATTTTGAAAAAGGAATGGCATTAATGTAATTAATGGATTGTGACTATTATGTTGATAATTGAATTAGGTGTATGTATTACACCCGTGTAGTATTCTATTGATTTGCTTGCTACGCTCTTGATTGTGATGATGTTTGGAGGTTCGTTTCCCGTCGTATCATAGCCGGCAAAGCGTGACGCCTTGATAGAGGTTTCCTCGTCCCTTCCAATTTACGCCCGGTAAAGTGTGAAAAAGGGGTCTGTTTCCTGCCGTATCTTAACTGGCAAAGCGTGGCGCGTTATGATAGGTTCTTCGTTCCCTTCCGATTCACACCCAGTAAAGTATGACCTGAGGAGCACCTCCTTTCCGAGTGAAGCTGGTAAAGTGTAATGTGGTATTAGTGTTGTGGATCTGCCATTTGTGCTGTAGGCCGGTGGAGATGGAATTGGTAGCATGTATTATTTTTGTTACCTCATTTTATATATATATGTATGGTTCTAGTGTTGTGGATCTTCCATCCGTGCTGTAGGCCGGTGGAGATGGAATTGGTAGCATGTGTTGTTCCTGTTATCTTATTTTGTTTATATATTTAAGTATTGTCGGTTACTCACATCAAGAAGATGAAATTGGGAGTATGTATTACTTCAGTTATTTTATTTTGGATACATATATATATATATATATATATGAGAGTTGTCGGTTGGCCTATTGTGGAAGTGAGATTGGTGGTATGTTTTACATTGAGTATCTCATTTGAAGGTGTATATATGTTAACAGTTTCATGCCGGTATTTTATCCTTGGACGCATGATCAGGGAAGGTTGTAGACATTTGTGTTGGGATATAAAGGGAGGTTAATGGTTATGGAATATTGAGAGATGGGATGAGAACCATGAATTGCTTGTGGAACTATATTTTCAGAACGGTTGTTTAAGTGAGATTCCTTTTCTGTTAAAGTGGGAAGTTTTATCAAAGAAAGAATGAGGCTTCAAATCATTTTCTTTCAAAAATAATGATGGGAATGTAAAAGAGAATTATTGGTTTTTATGCTGGAATGTGTCAAGAGGAACATTTTGAGAAACATACAGTTATATGTGTATACCTTCTATATCAAATGTCACATTACGTATATGGTACGACTTGATGCATTCATGATCATTTTTATCTATATGTTGTGATTGGTTAGGATCTTTGGGATCTCTACTGGGCTTAGTGCTCATCTCACGTGTTGATTAACTCTTTCAGGTGCAAGACTGGAAGGATCGTTTGTGACTTAAAGTCTCTTATTTGTTGGCCACGGGGCCCCTTTATTTGTAGGCTGAGTGTCATATATTGTATAAGGGTAAATCCATTTGTTTCATTTATTATTATTCAATGAAAGCCTAAGGGCATTGTACCATGTCTTATTTATATCATCATTACTGTTGTGAGAGAATGATATTATTTATTCATGCTTATCCTCAATTAAATGGAATTATTATAATGGATTTGGTAATGTTATTCGAGTAATAAAAGGTGGGCGTGACAATTGCGATGCCTAGATCTTGGATGAACCTTAGAGGTACAACCCTATTTCTTATCTCTTCTAACGTGGAAGAACTTTTATGGCCCAATAGCTTTGATATATGCACCTTAAAGATTTCTTTTATTTTCATTTTTTGGCTTCTTCTTTCCATTTTTTTTTTCTTTTCAAAAATCTGACTATGGAGTTGCCAATTCACACATGTCATGTTTGAATCAAGCTTGGATTCTTAAATTGCTTAAAGGATTTCCTATGGCCTATGTTTTTGGTTGAAGAGAAGTGAAAAGGAAGGGGGAATTATACATCCTAACTATGTTTATGTCCTATTTTTTTCTTTCCTATGTTTGTATGGTACATTGAATTACCAAAGAGTTGGTTGGTCTTTATATCTCAACCTTGTTGTTTTAACCTCTAACATAGCAAATAAAATTGACATGAAACAATTTTATCATGGATAGCACATGCACTATGATATTTTCTTTTGTGGTTCTTTGCATCTTTTATATCCTTTTTCTTTGAACCAGAGCAGAGCATACAAAATAACATACTCATGTTTTGTGGGTATAGCTTTAATTTTTGTTAGAAAGCATAGTGCTTCAAGATTTTATATGGAGGAATACTTGCCAATAATTTGTCATAACCCCTCTTAGTAGCAGCTAAGAAGTTTATCTCCTGAGGATATGTTACCTTACTTCAAACAAGGTTATCACCTCTTGATCCAGGTATGAATTGAAGCTTATCTACTCATATTTTGACGATTTCAAGTTGCTGCCCTTGATTTTTAGAATTTCCAAATATGCATTGTATTAAAATAAATAATATATTCATGGTGCAATTGTTGATACCTAATAATTTATTAAGGATCAATTTAAAATGTTACATTTGAGATTGTTAATGTTAATTTTTCATTATTGCATTCGTAGTTTTTATATTGTTTCATATATGTTTCTTTCTAGTAAAAAAATTGAGACATTTTTATTTAAAAAAAAAAACATAATTGTATGTCTTTCCACCTTCAATTTTGACTGGAAAGTTAAAGTTTGTTTTATGCATGCATCCCTTTCTTCATTGGACTTCTTGTGAGGTATGCAATTTTTATTAGTTAATTACACATTTGTATAATAGTATGATAACTACAGTTAGATCTTTGCTTCTTTTTTTTTTTTTTTTGTACAATTTGTTTTGCAAGTATGACTACAAGTCGACAAGTCTTGCTCATTTTGATAGTCACATGAATTAATTTATCAATATGGAGAAGCAGAAGACCCCACTTTAGATAATGATTAATGGTCGTAGATATCTGAAATGCACTCAAGGTATTTGCACAATCAACATTCAATTGCATTTCTTTTGTAGAACATTAAATATTTGAGATAGATAGAGCCATGGTTATGGTAAAATTTCTGTTGAACTTGCAATTTTTGTGGGTAAAGTGACATTTTGTTTTTACATGCTTCATGTCATGCTAGAGGTAATGTTAAGACATTTGAAGGGGTGTGATCAGTCGGACTTTATCTTTTGTAAAAATAAAACAATCTCTACAAAGTTTCTTCATAATGGTTTCTGAATTAATTTGTAATTTCATTTTTCAGGCCAGAAATTTTTTGGAGAGATGCAAAATATGGTCAAAGAATTCAAGAATTTAGTTTTTCAAGTTTTTTCATTTTTTAATATATGTAAGCACAGTTTAAAATTTTTTATTTAATTTCTTTATATATACTTTTGAACATATTTAACTTTCATTTATGAACTGTATGACGTTATTCCATTCAATATGTGGTTGTGATTCAAAGTATACTATATAATATGTATTACATTATTGAAATGCATGTACAGAAATAATGTTGATTATTCTTTAAATATGTCGAATCCTTTTTTTTATCACACGCATTAATTATGATGAGAAATACATATAACGTGTAATTTTATCTCATTATTAATCAAAGGTTTTATTAGGCATTAATTACACTTAAAAGATGTGATCTAAATGTTTATTATCACAAGTTTTATTAGTTTTTAATCACACTTAAAAAGTGTGATTAAAAATGGTCCTTTTTAATCACACTCCCAAATATCACACTTTGACAAAATTTAAAAAGTGTGATTAAATAACATAGATCACACAAAAAAAGTGTGATCTTTATTTATTTTTGTAGTAGTGAATTAGAATGAAAGCGGTGGAATTAAATATATATATATATATATATATATATATATATATATATATTATTATTTTTATACAACTCATGAGCACATCATAATTAAGCTTCTAATTTTTTATAAAAATTACAAACTAATTTGAATTTGTTATAAAATCATCGTTTTGGAATTTTTATTTATTTATAACCTAGGTGGTTATTTATTTATTTATAGGGAGATTATAAGATTCTATTTTTTTTGGTGTGAAAATCTTTATATAAAGATGTCCCTAATCTCTCTTTAATACATCACATAAAAAATGTTCCATAAAATTTTTCACATTCAACCTAAAAATGTTAGAATATTATTTTTTTTTTTTTGTAAAAATGTATATAAACAGTGACCCATTGTATAAAGAGTTACCCCCCCCCCCCTCCTATTTTTTTTTTTTTTTTTTTCTCTTCCCTCCTCCTCCTTAGTGACTAACACTTCTTCAAGATGTGTGATGATTGCTTAAATTTGATTATGTAATTGTGAATGTATCCCAAATGAGATTATGTAATTGTGATTAAATTTGTGCTGAATTATCCAAAATGAGATTGTATAGTTGTAATTAAATTTTGTAGAAAAATTTAATGTATAAAGAGAAATAGAGAATTGTATAGATATTGATTGTATTATTGATTGTTGTATTTTGTGTTTACAATGAGTCCTATATATAGAAGATTTAAAGGAGGTAGGTATGTAGTAGGTGGAGTAGTAGGTGGAGAGGAGGTGATAGTGGTGTAGTGGGTTAGGTTTAGTGGAGTAGGTGAGGTGGTAGTGGTGTAGTGGGTTAGGTTTAGTGAAGTAGGTTTAAGTGGGTGTAGTGGGTGATAAATTTTAACAGCCCCCCGCAAACTCAAGGGGGATAGGAACTAGCCAACTTGAGTTTGGAGAGAGTTACAAAACAAGAAAATACATAAAAATAAAAGAGGATAGGTGACACTGTATGGTCGTGTCAGACCATTGGTGAAGACACTGGATGGTGGTGTCATAACGTTGTAGAGGACACTGTATGGTGGTGTCATAATGGTGTAGAGGACACTGGATGGCGGTGTCAGACCGCTGTAGAAGACAGTTTATGGGGTCATGTCGGACCGTTGTAGAAGACAGTTTATGGGGTCATGTCGGACCGTTGTAGCAGATAATGTGGTGACAGTTGTTGTGACAGTTTACGGAGTCTTGCTGGACCCTTGTAGAAACTAACCGGAATCAATGTCGGGACAGTTTACAGAGTCTTGTCGGACCCTTGTAGAAACTAACCGGAATCTATGTCGGGACAGTTTACAGAGTCTTGTCTGACCCTTGTAGAAACTAACCGGAATCTATGTCGGGACAGTTTACAGTCTTGTCAGACCCTTGTAGAAACTAACCGGAATCTATGTCGGGACAGTTTACAGAGTCTTGTCGGACCCATAAAGGAGCTAACCGGAATTAATGTCGGGACAGTTTATAGGGTCATGTCGGACCGATGTAGAAGACACTGTATGAGTGTGTATATAGGCTGCCCAAAAGATATACATGTAGATATATATATCGAGCCCGCAAAAGTCGCGCCCTCAAAAGGCGCGCCCACTTTATCAAAAGATGTGCCCGACAGAAATCATCGAGCGGCGAGCCATCAAAAGGCGCGCCAGACACGCGGCGATGCACGTGACCGACAGAACGCGTGTCGGCCTCTTCGTCAGGGTCTTTATAAACCAAAGCGGAGGCTGAGGCTTGGAAGCATAACAAACCAGTTGAAACCTCTGCATTCTCAGAGAGCTTGTCTCGAAGAGCTGCAAATCTTGAAACACTCTGTAACCAACCTTGTCTGACAGTACCAATCGGTAATTGCTGCTTCTCTGAAACACTTAGCAACCCAAAAACATGGCCTCTTCTTCCCGTCCAGCTACCCAGAACATGGCCTCTTCTTCCCGTGGTCTGCTTACTCTCTTTCCCGACCTCAACGAGTCCACAAGAGAGATAACCGGTGCGGTTGCCCTTGAACCTCAACCAAACGCCCCTGAGTTTGCTCCGTTGACCTTTCCTATGCGGTCTGTGGAGCAAAGAATGGCAGCGCAATCAGATATTGAGGCGAATCAGTATACTTTGAAGTCATGTGTGGAAACCATGACTGCGGTCACAAACTTGTCGCACCGGCTGCAGAGTAGGACAAATGAGGTGCAGCAGTTAAACGCCCAACTGGCTCTGCTCCAACGCATGTATAATGATGCGCGAGCAGAGATAAGTGTGCTAAAGGCGGAAAATAAGGAACTGAAGCGGAAGGCCACCGTTATGTTCCGATTTGGAGGTCCGCCATATGCTGCAGTGGAGGAGCAGGGAGTAGTGATCGTGCCCAGTGGAGTGGGTGCGGGAAACACAGAGGCAGCACCGGCAAGGGCCGCCCAGGACGGAGGCAAGAAAAAGCGACCCGCAGCAGAGTAGAGAAGCAAAATTCCGCCTGTGGATGTGGTTGTTTTATGTGTGTGTGTGTGTGTTTTTTTTTTTTTTTTTTTTTTTTTTTTTTTTTTTTTTTGTTTTGTTTTGTTTTTTTTTTTGGTGTAAAATGCTGATCGGGGTTGATCCCCGGCATAAAGAAATGACAAGTTCGTAAAATGTTTTTTTTTTTTTTTTTTTTTTTTTTTTTTGGGGAGTGTTGTGTTGAAAAAATAAAAATAAAATGAAAGAAAACAAGGGAGAAAGAAAATAGATAAAAAAAAATATGTATAGATGGATTATATGAAAAATATCAGGGTGATTGTTTCAAAAATAAAGTGGGGGTATGTAAAAAGGAGGAAAAGTGATTTGGAAAAAATAAATAAAAAATAAGTGATTTTAAAATCAAATGGAGGAGAGTTTGAGTAATAGAATATAATAAAAAGAGATATATATATATATATATATATATAAAGTAAAGAAGGTGGGGAACAACATGATAAGGATGTATTTTAAAATGATAAATAAAAGAAAGTTGAAGACAACATGATACCGGTGTGTATGGATGTGATAATGAGAGTGAAACAAACTTGGTGAGTGTGATTAAATAAATAAAAGAAGAATGGGTGTGCTTTCCTTAGTGCTCCTCTCTCTGCCTTCAAAGTCGAGATTGGTCTCTCCAAACGAAGGCTCAACATTCAAATCATTGTAGTCCTCTGAAAAGGTTCTAACCATGTGCCACAAAATTGGCCCCACCATTATTTGCCTAATAGATAGATGGCTGGAAGCCCTTGACAACACTAGCACCACATATGGACAAATGCATACACACACAATCACAGCGCTGGCACCACCGATGAGTATGGTGGATAGCCTCTTGTGGGCCATCTCTAACACCTCATCATCTCTATAACCAGATACTGATATTAAACAGAATGTTAATATAAATATCAGCAGCCCATAATCGTATCTTGCTTTCATTCTTGGAAAAAATCTTATGAATGTCACTACTGCAGCTAGTATGAAGACGAAAAAAGCCCAAGTAGTATGGGCTCACATATTTCTCCAGAAAAACTAGCAATTCGATGAGCTCCAACGCCAAGAGTACTAGCAAGCAGTGTTGCAAAACCCCTATTTACACCCCTTCCAAGTGTTGCACCCACAGAGAAGTCAAAGACAACAACAATAGTAAGAACAGCCCACATTGCAGAGACACCAAAACCATTATAGAGAGGGTCACAGTAGTAGAACTAAAAGGTTGAGAAGGTGGTTGATCTTTGTATGTAGAGAAGTCGCCTCTGGTGGCGGCGAACTGGAAGCTATATGTATTGATAGAGATGACAGCGGAATAGGTTGAGGTCCGGCGGGCGGCTAAGGTGAGGTTGCCGCCCGCCGGGGAAGCGAAAATACTAGGTTCTAAACCTGCTCTGATACCATGTAGAAAAATTTAATGTATAAAGAGAAATAGAGAATTGTATAGATATTGATTGTATTATTGATTGTTGTATTTTGTGTTTACAATGAGTCCTATATATAGAAGATTTAAAGGAGGTAGGTATGTAGTAGGTGGAGTAGTAGGTGGAGAGGAGGTGATAGTGGTGTAGTGGGTTAGGTTTAGTGGAGTAGGTGAGGTGGTAGTGGTGTAGTGGGTTAGGTTTAGTGAAGTAGGTTTAAGTGGGTGTAGTGGGTGATAAATTTTAACAGTATGGTATAAGATTTATGTTTTAGAATAAATTTGAATCACAAAATAATAATTCTCAAAAATATAGTTAAATCTAAATTGACAATAGTCAATGCCAAAAATATCTTTTCATTTTATTTCACAATACCTGATCCATAATCCCACTCCCTCTGCAACAGATATCTAATCCGGATAGATAAAGGCAATCAAAAGCAGGAATGTTATGGTCATAAATTCAATTCCATGTTATAGATAGGCAAAACTTTTTAGGATAAAAGACAATTTTAGTCTTTAAAGAATACATTCGTTATCATTTTAATTTTGTCATTTTAATTATCAAAATTATCAATTTGAAATAAGAGAGCTGATTCAGGGCTCTAAAAAAAAGAGCACTAAACAGTTCTAATGAGTTAAAAAAAAAAAAGAAAAAAAGATACAACCATCATATCATGGGAGAGCCAGCTCATTAGAACTCCCCTAGAGCTCCATATTTAGAGTTCTCAAACATTTTTGTTTAAATCAATTTGATCCTAACTTTAATCATATTATATCATATGTCTATTTACTTTGAATATATAACCTATTGTACTAATATATATCTTATTGTACTGCAGCACTAGCCACAACATCTTTCTCATTTCTCTATCTTATCTGAGTACTCCAAATCACAACCATCATGGGATGAAAGTGATTAAGGCCTCGTTTAGAAATAGATTTTTTTAGTAACTTATTGATTTTTTTATTAAAATATAATGTAAAAAAAAAAAAAACTAACATGTTTGAAATTATTTTTTAATTTTTTACAAAAAGATGTACAAAAAATAAAGAGAAAAGAAATTCTTTGACTTTTTAATATATGCTAACTTTTTTATTTTTTTTAGTGACTTTTAAATTTTTACGTTAAAAATTGATATTGCCAACCGAAACCTAAAAAGTTGTTATAAGACCAATATAATTAAAAAATCAAAAACTCACTAAAAGGTCAAAATTTTAAAAAATCATAGGAAACAGTCAACTCTTTTTCCTCAATCTCTAACTTTGTACAGAATTTTTTTGTAAAAAGGTACTATAAAAAATTATTCTCAGACATTTCAATTTTCTTTACCACACGTTTTAACCAAAAAGCTAAAGTATCCATTTCCCAAACCAACCCTAAGTAAAGTTTTAGGATAGACAGGTAATGGTTAATAGATGAAATTTGACTAAGCCCTCGTTTGGGAAGTGACTATTTTAGTAGGTTATTTGACTTTTTGACTATTTTAGTAAGCTATTTTAGTTTTTGTGTTTGGAAAGATGAGATGAATTTTTAGTTAAGTTGTTGTATTGAAAAGTGTGTTGAAATGATGTTTAAATTTAAAATGACAAATTTGTCCCTAAATTATATTTTTTTAATTGGATATAAAGGGGCAAAATGATAATTTAGCCCATGATGTTACAATTTTCGGCTGTAGCAGTGTAGGCACAGCCTACACTGCCCGGCTGCAGCCTATAAATTTTTTTTTTTTTTTTTTTTTTTTTTGGAAAATTATGAACAATATTTACTTTTGGGCTAATTTTGCAATTTAGGCTATAATAGCCTTAAATCATCATTCCCAAACAGCGCCTAAGTTAGAAGAGTATTATAATTATTTAACCATTACATATAATAAAATTAGCTAATAAGCGGTGTGAGTATAATTTCAAAGATTAAAGAGAGTGAGTGATATGTCAAAAAAACAAATGCAGTTTCAATGTAATTTACCCTAAAACCATACATAAAATACTTTGGAAAAATTACAATTAAGTGATGTTTCACAAAAAAATATATACAAATAAATGAAATAGTTTGAAATTTTAATTATTGATGTTCATAAAATTTACCATTAATGTGTAAACTTTTTTCCTACATCTACACTGAATAATAATTTCCCCGAACTGTCAATGTTATCAACGTAAACTGAAGGTCTAACTCGGAGGAGTTGAAAGGTTTTGTAATTTACCCTAAAACGCCTGGATAAAATATAAGATATTTATCAATAAATCCCATCTCACAAATAAGTATTTCAACTAGTTTCAAATTTTTTCTATTTAATTATTAAATCTTATTAGTGGAGAGTTTATTTCCGTGTAGTCCTATTTTTTTTTATTCTGGTAGTGTTTTGATAAACAATTATACTCTTTTATTAATGTGACAGGTATAATGTGATACTTTATTATGGCATGCATTAATGTAACATTTCAACAATATGACACTCTAAAAAAATTAAAAACTTCTTAGTGTTCTTTTTCCAAATATGACTACGTAATGAATATTATATAACACTCCATGACTTTTACTTCAAAAAAACTAAAAATTCTTTAGTGTATTTTTTTTTTCCCAAATGTGACAACATAATGGGTATGATATGACACTCTAAAAAAAATTAAAAACTCCTTAGTGTACTTTTTTCAAATGTGACGTGTCAAGTGTACTTTTTCAAATGCAATAATGTGATAGGTATAATGTGACACTCTAAAAAAAATAAAAACTTCTTAATATACCTTTTTTCAAATGTGACGTGTCGAGTGTACCTTCCTAAATGTGATGTGATGGGTATAATGTGACACTCTAAAAAAAATAAAAACTCCTTAATATATTTTTTTTCAAATGTGACAACATAACAAGTATGATATGACACTTAAAAAAAAATGTTTAGTATATTTTTTCCAAATGTGACATATGACACTCTAACGTGATAGATATGATGTAACACTATAAAAAAATTAAAAAATCTTTAATGTACTTTTTCCATATGTGACACTCCAACGTGACAAGCAAATGAGTCATTACACATCCAAACAGACTACATAGATTAAAAGTCTAAAATATAGAACTTATTGGTCAATCTCTCATAAAATAATTGAGAAATTACAATTAAGTGGTATGTTAAAAAAAATATTTACAAATAAATGAAATAGTTTGGAATTACAATCATAGTAGTAAGCTTACAATCAACAACAAACAAACGAATTATTCTAAGAAACTTTTTAAAAGCAAATTGAAGTGAGAACAAAATAAATATATTCACACCGAGAACAAATTAAAGAAAACTTGAGGCAAAAGCAATTAAAGCAAACAAACTTGAGGGATAAGCACTTGGTTACCAAAAACGAAAGGCCACAAAAATCCATTGTTTAGTTTCATTTTAATGAAATTCAGTTGTCTACCCAAAGGGCGAAAAAACCAAAAAAACACAATAAAATTGGCAAAAGCCAATAGCAGTTGTCATTCAATTAGCTCATGTATTACATAAGCCCAACAACCTTCTTGAACTCCATAAGGATGCAACCTACTCAATCTCCAACACAACCACCTGAAAATAAAAGGTTAATTATGTGCAAATAAAACCCAAAAATAAAAAATTAAACAGTGTGTTTGGTTTGAGTTTTCTGGATTAAATTTTTTAAAAATTGAGTTTTTTGATTTTTGTATTTTCTTGTTTTTAGTGAATATTTTTAAAATTTTAAACAATTTTTTTATTTTTTTAGATACACCTTACTTAGATGTATCTAAAAAGTAAAAAATTTGTGAAAAAATATTTTAAAAAATTAATAAATACATAAAAATACAAAAAATTACTGAATTCTCGTATTTTTTTTGTATTTTTGGTGTTTAATGAATTTTTAAAAAGTTTTTTTCACAAATTTTTTACTTTTTAAGTATATTTATGTTAGGTATGTCTAAAAAGTAAAAAAACTGTTTAAAATATTAAAAAAATTCAGTAAAAACAAAAAAACACGACAAATAAGAAAGTGGAGAAAGTATTTTTAGAAAAATAAAACCAAGCAAGCTGAAAAGTATTCACCAATTGGTTGCGATTAAAATGCCACTAGCTATGCATACATAGATACATTTGTATGTACATATAAATTATTGAGCTGACACAAATAACAAATATTTTCCAGCCATTCATATACAACAGTGATTATTTTCATGTTCAACATATCACAAGTAATCAATCAACAATAAAAAAAATTTAATATTTATGCAGTGAAAAATCTCATTCATCAACTATTACTTGGCAAAACGCTACTCAATTCTCATAAATTAATTGAGTTCCAATTTATTTTGCACATTATCACCACATCTTAAATTCTAGACTCAAACCTTGACAGGGACTATGCTTGCATCATAATCTATTTACCTATTTCATCATGCGCTAAGGCGAGGAAAAGATAAAACAAGAATTGAGAGAGAGAGAGAGGGACTTAAATACTTGTGTGCTGCAGACTGCAGGGCTTGAGACCCAAATTGATCTACCCTATTTCCCCAAGCCCACCGTATCCTTTTCCCTCCTCCCACGGATGACCAACCAATCTCAACAAATCAAGTTTATCCAACAAACAACTTTTCTCTCAAGATTAAGAAATGTGTTGGATAGTGAAGAAAATTTGAAGCTACGGTGGACATTTTGAATCTCAATTTGATGCAGTGGCTGATCCCACTAATGTGATGACTGAAGCATTACTTGGTTTTCAACTGAAGTGTAATTATTATCTCCACATTAACGACTGCATAACTCCATTTTTAGCAATTCCATATTCAAAATAAAGAGAGATTTAGAGTACCAAGGTTGATGCAAAAAATTGCAATTCCAATTGAATCCATTGTGTCGAACTAGGCCTTCTAATGAATATGAGGCAAAGCAAAGGCAACTCAGAGGTGGGCGAAGTGCACTAGTGCCAACCATGGGGGAGTATCAAAATCTATTTTCTAGTTGAAGCTAGGTGTTGGCAACAATGGGCTAAGGTCTATAATAGCCTCTTACATCTAGAGCTAGTTGGGGTCCTCTTTGCGAGCCAAGGTCACCAGAAATTAAAATCTTCAATTATCATAAGAAACATTATTTTTCTCATAAACATTGTACAGTGTAGAAAATTTAATGTATAAAGAGAAATAGAGAATTGTATTATTGATTGATTTATATTGATATGTTGTATTACAATGATTCATGATTCCAATATATAGAAGAGGATTTAGGTAGTAGGTGAGGAGTAGGTGAGGGTAAATTGGTGGTAGATGTAGTAGGTGTGGTAGTAGGTGGTGGTAGGTGTAGGTAAATTTTAACAGCCCCCCGCAAACTCAAGGAGGATAGGAACTAACCAACTTGAGTTTGGAGAGAGGAACAAAATAAAAAAAATACATAAAGAAAAAAGAGGATAGGAGACACTGTATGGTCGTGTCAGACCATTGGTGAAGACACTGGATGGTAGTGTCATAACGTTGTAGAGGACACTGTATGGGGGTGTCATAACGTTGTAGAGGACACTGTATGGCGGTGTCATAACGTTGTAGAGGACACTGTATGGCGGTGTCAGACCGATGTAGAAGACAGTTTATGGGGTCATGTCGGACCGTTGTAGAAGACAGTTTATGGGGTCATGTCGAACCGTTGTAGCAGACAATGTTGTGACAGTTGTTGTGACAGTTTACGGAGTCTTGCTGGACCCTTGTAGGAGCTAACCGGAATCAATGTCGGGACAATTTACAGAGTCTTGTCGGACCCTTGAAGGAGCTAACCGCAATCAATGTCGGGACAGTTTACAGAGTCTTGTCGGACCCTTGAAGGAGCTAACCGGTATCAAATGTCGGGAGAGTTTATAGAGTTCTTGTCGGACCCCTTAAAAAGTCGCACCCTCAAAAGGTGTGCCCAATCTTTCAAAAGGCGTGCCATCAAAAGGGGTGCCCAATCCATAAAAAGGCGTGCCATCAAAAGGCGAGCCCAAGTCATAAAAAGATGTGCCGGACATGATGGCGAGGCACGTGAGTGCCTTGGCTGGCGCGCCCGTTTGTCGTCTGGCGTCAAGTGGCGCGCGATATGCGTGGCTGCCTCGCTATTTAACCAAGGTTGATGCTGAGGCTGAGGCAGACAAAAAACTGCTGAAAATCCTCTGAAAAAACTCTTCCTTTGCTGAGAGAGAAACTCTGTAATACTCTGTAACCAACACTCAGCAACATGGCCTCTTCTTCCCGTCCAGCTACCCAGAACAGGGCCTCCTCTTCCCGTGGTCTGCTCACGCTCTTTCCAGAACTGAACGAGTCCACAAGAGAAATAACTGGTGCGGTGGCCAGTGAACCTCAACCAAACACCTCTGGTTTTGCTCCGTTGAACTTTCCGATGCGGTCGGTGGAGCAAAGAATGGCAGTGCAGTCGGATGTGGAGGCCAATCAGTATACTTTGAAGTCATGTGTGGAAACCATGACGGCGGTCACAAATTTGTCGAACCGGCTGCAGAGTAGGACAAATGAGGTGCAGCAGTTAAACGCCCAACTGGCTCTGCTCCAACGCATGTATAAGGATGCGCGAGCAGAGATGAGTGTGCTAAAGGCAGAAAACAAGGAGCTGAAGCGGAAAGCCACCGTGATGTTCCGATTTGGAGGTCCACCATATGCTGGAGTGGAGGAGCAGGGAGGAGGCAACTTGCTTGGTGGTCTAGGAAGCAACACGGAGGCAGCACCGTCAAGGGCCGCCCAGGATGGAGGAAAGAAGAAGAGACCTGTGGCAGAGTAGAGAAGAAAAAATCCCGCCGGTGGATGTGGCTTTTTTTTTTTTTTTTTTTTTGTGTAAAAGTGTGATCGGGGTTGTGCCCTGAGATGAATAAAATATGAGTGGTGGTGCAAATTTGTAAATTGTTTGCAATGGTGTTTGGTTTTTTTTTTTTTTTTTTTTTTTAATAAGAATAATAATAATAATAATAATAATAATAATAATAATAAATAGGTATGGAGTGGGCGGTGGAATGATGGGTTGGTAGTGTCAATAATAACCTGTCAAAAAGTAGAATAAACAATAATAATAATAATAATAATAATAATAAATAGGTATGAAGTGGGCGGTGGAATGATGGAGTAAAAAAATTGAGTGGGGAACATGAGTGTGTGGAAAGAATGAAAAAAATAAAGAAAGGGAGATGTATATATATATAAAATAAACATAGATATATATATAGAGAGAGATATATTAAAATAAGAGAAAGTGGAGTGGGTGCATGTGTGTCTGTCAAATCCCGTGGGTGTGTGTGTGAGTGTGGGCTGTCTTTGTAAAGTCCAAGATTATCATGAGAAACCTGATGTAAACAGTTTGAAACTCCAATGGCAAACCTGTAGCACGGCTTCCTCTATGAATGGTTTCATATTTAACTGACGGATTTCCTCCTGACTATAAATGAACTTGAACCAAGGGAGAAAGCCTTTTTCGGGGCACTTCTTCTGCACCTGAAAATCTACCAGAAGTGAAGAGATCCAAAGCCTGCATTTGCATGTCCATGGAGCTTGAAATCGCCGAAGACGGTCGATTCAAGTTGAAATATTTATGGTGGGAAAAATCTGGCTGAAGTTCCCTCTACTAGGTGGTGCTACAGTCGCCCCACCGCCACCACCGGAGTAGAATTCTCCGGCTGGAAGTTGAATCCCATTGATCTGACAACCTGAAGAGTTTCTGAGCAAGAGCTTCTCACTGAGATCATTCAAATCTCTCTGCTCATTTGTCGCGTAGCTTGTCGCCTATTGTTGTAAGTGCAAATCTTCTATGCTTGATGATGATGTGGTGTTGCTGTGTATCATTTCAGTAAATTTTGGATAATGATCTTCTGGGAGGTCTCCTTTTCTTGCAAGGTGCAAGTCATGGGAAGGGGATTGAGAAGAAGTCATTTGACCCCAAGAGAGACTGGTCCAAGAAAGAGGTCTTGGTCAAATCCAATTTTGGGTCTTGGGTTTGGAGGAGAGAGAAGAAGTGAGGGTTGTGTAGAGAATTTTAGCGGACTAGGTTGAGGTCCGGCGGGCGGCCAAGGCGAGATTGCCGCCCGCCGGTGAAGCGAGAAATACTAAGGTCTTAACCTTGCTCTGATACCATGTAGAAAATTTAATGTATAAAGAGAAATAGAGAATTGTATTATTGATTGATTTATATTGATATGTTGTATTACAATGATTCATGATTCCTATATATAGAAGAGGATTTGGGTAGTAGGTGAGGAGTAGGTGAGGGTAAATTGGTGGTAGATGTAGTAGGTGTGGTAGTAGGTGGTGGTAGGTGTAGGTAAATTTTAACATACAGATTAAATTTTCAGTCACTATCTAATTATTTAGTTATTTATTGCCGTAACCAAGTATCTTATCTCATATAGCATCTCCTCCCATTAAAGATATAGGTAAGGTTGTGAGTTTAACACCCACTGGGTGTATAACTTAATAATCAAAAACAATTTTACCATTTATTTACCACAGTATCGGAATGCTCAAAACGCAAATTTGGCTCCTGCTAATTTAGCGAAGAATGAAACAGGGAAGACAAGTTTTGACCAGAGAGAGAGGAAGGCATGAGTTATTGCAAGAATTAGAACACCTCCAGACACAAATACAAATAAACTGTTTTTAAGGCATACAAGTGAGGCAAGGCACCATGTAGTGCCTTAAGCCTAATAATGCAAGGCAATGTAATTAAGGAGCTTACCTTTGACATGCAGTAAAGGACCTCAACTGAGACAACAAGCAATATAAATGACAGCCAAAAGGACTAAAAACTTGTGCACTTAATTGAATGATCCTCAACCAGGGCATTTGGCCTCACTCTATGGTGTGAGGTCTCTGGTTCAAGCCCTATAAAGAGGAGTTTGATACCCTTTGTAGTGGTGATTTATTTCTCCCCCATTATGGGGGTTGTGATTGTTGGACTTGGCCTTGGCCTTGGCCTTGGGCTTGGTTTATTAGCTGTGTAAGGCTTTGTTGACTTTCTAGCAATTGTGGGCTAATAGTCTATTTGATGATGTACACATTTCTCATATTTGTAATTACTGTCCTATCGATTGGCCAAATAAAAACTAAATAACCAAGTCCCTCCCTACCATTTAATTTTCTTTCAGATCTAAGGCTCTGTTCTTATTTTTTCGCTCTTCAAACTATGTTTCATTGACTATCGATTTCGTTCATGCTCCAACACGCATCACCAAGTATGTTTGTAAAAGGTATCCTCAAATATATTATCAACAATTTATTTGATTATCGTACATCACTAAACTAACAGTATAGCAAGTAATAATCAAAATATGATATAATTAGTTTAGCTCCCAAAATTAAATAAAACAAAACAAAACATTGTTATCATTTCAATAATTCAAATCAAGCTTTCATGTCATGAAACATACTAACCATTGCAAAGGTTGTCTTCTTTCCAGAACCATTCTTTCCCATGACTGTCTGAACCTTCTTGAAAGAAGAAGAAATAAAACTCAAAATGAGATAAATATCTATAAACATTCACTTACACTCCATTTTTTTTTTAAGAAAATATTTTCAAGAGAAAAAAGTTTGTGGAAAATATTTCCTAAAAAATATATTTTGTAAAAAAAATGTTTTGTTTGGTTGCGACCCTTCAAATAATGTGCTAGTGGTTGTGGTAGTAATGTTTGGTGTGGTGGTGGCAGCAGCGAAGGCAGTGAGTGCATACACAGTGATGGCGATGATGGTAGTAGTGAGGTGGTGGTGCTGGTGGCGGCGGCAGCAATGGTAGTATGTAGTAGAGTATTGAATTAAAACTTCTTAATCACATGAACTCTTGAAGGTTGAAATTGTTTTCAAATGAGAGAGATTTGAACTTTACAAGACAAATTATCACTCAGTTAAAGATATAAGATGGGTTCAAATCTTTGACGGGAATGTGGAGTTTCTTATTGGCAGGCAAAGGGTAACTCATTACTATGGAGTGTGTGTTTTAGTCCACTCTTCTATTAGATTTAGAAGGAAAGATGAACAAATGATTTAGTTAACTTCATCATTTGAAGTTGGGTTACCGTTCGTCTTTGATTTTATTTTATTTTATTTTGTTTTGTTTTGTTTTGAAAGATAGTTGATGAGTGCTTCAGGATAACAATTAAGGAGCCGCCATATGCGTAGGCGTCAAGCAACCATGCGAGCTTCTTGTGGCAGGTGAGGAAGAACCAGTGATCTGCTAAGGAGACTGGCAGTGATAGTATAGTGGTTGGTAGGGATAGTGAAAATGGTAATGGGGTTGGTAAGATACAAGTTCAAAATATGTTTTCCACATTTAAAAAACTGAAAACATTTTTTACCCAAATAAACTTGTTTTCCATTGAGCACGAAAATACTTTTGTTGAATTTCGTTTTCTGTCGTATCAGACGTCATAAAATGTAAAAGAAAGTATTTTGCCAAAACAAATGAAGCTTCAAGGTGCCGTTTGGTAACATTTACGTTTTCAGTTTTCTGTTTATATTTATAAAAATTTTAAAAACTCAAATAAAAACTTGTTTAGTAAATTTTTTATTTATAAATCAGTGGTCTCACTTTATAAATTTGGCCAAAAAATATAAACTCAAAAAATGTGTTTTCGTTTTGAATTTTGAGTTTTTTTTTTTTTACCACCCAATACTAGCCACCACCCGCCACCATTTTCCGCCACCATTTTTCGCCACTGTCTTCCGCCACCACCACTCACCACCCATCACCCGCCACCACCACTCGCCTGCCACCCACCACCCATCACCACTCACCTGTCACCCACCACTCACCTGCCACCCACTCGCCACCACCACCCGCCCCTCGCCACCACCACCACCCACCCGCCACCACCCACCACTCGCCATTACCACCCACCGCCCGCCACCTATCCGCCACCACCACTCACCACCCACCTGCCACCACCATCCACCACCCGCCACCACCAGCCACCCACCACCACCACCCACCTGCCACCCACCCGCCACCACCACCCACCACCCGTCACCATCACCCACCCACCCACCCACCCACCACTCGCTACCTACCCGCTACCACCCACCACCACCCGCCACCACCACTCACTCACTACCACCGATCCACCCGCCACCTACCCGCCACCACCACCCATCCGCTGCCACCCATCGCCACCCACCACCCACCTGCCACCACCACCCGCCATCGTCACCCACCCACCCACCCACCACCACCACCCACTCGCTACTACCCACCACCCGCCATCGTCACTCACCCACCCACCACCACCACCACCCGCGCCATCCGCCACCCACTTGCCACCACCACCCGCCACCCGTCACCACCACCACCACCCATTCGCTACCAACCACCACCCGTCACCACCACCACCACCACCCATTCGCTACCACCCACCACCCGCTACCGTCACCCGCCCACCAACCACCACCACCCACCTGGCACCACCCACCACCACCCGCTACCCACCACCCACCGTCACTACTTTCCACAACCGTCTTCCGTCGCCGCTACTTGCCACCACTTGCCATTTCTCACTCTTTTTTATATTTTTAAATTTTTTTAAATATTTTGTCAATTAGCAAACGCGTTTGTAGTTTATGTTTTTTTAAAAATAAACAAAAAATAAACAAAAATCAGTTTATAAAATTTTTGTAAATATAAACTGAAAACGTAAACGTTACCAAACAGACCCTAAACTTTCTAACATCTAAACAAATAAATGAAATAGCAGCCAATATTGTGCTAAAAAAAAACAAAGATTCAACAATCACCCTCATATTTATAATTCCTAAGCATATACACTTTCTAATCAGTTATTTGTTATCTCAGACATTTAAGGGTGGAAATTGCAAAGAAGAAAATGCATCTGCCTTACCTTGTTCATCCGCAGGAGGTTTGAGCCTGAAAGATAACACTGACATCTTAGAACCTACCCCCAATAGCACCACAGCTTGATATGTCTTAATATTGCCTCCATCAGCAAGATCCTTGGCGCTGAAGGTCATATAAAACCTGAGTACACAGGCAGCCTGAGACATTGCCTTCAAAACCTTCACAAACTCCAACTCTTTATTTGTGTCCTACAAATGTTGTCATGAATAAGCTAAGTAGTATTATGTTTATAACTTGAAATAAAATACAATCATCAATTAAATGCCTCATGTTTCAGCAAAAACATAAACAAAAACCTTGAAGCGACGGTTGTATTCATCAACTGCAAGCTGCGAATACCATTCGTAATGTTTAGTGTTGTAGGTAATGTCCATTGGAAGAATTTGATGGAACTCATTGACACCAGGTATGTTCGCTACATCAAATCCCTAAAGCAACGAAAGAACCAACAAAAAAATAAATAAAACATAAGCAAAAGAACTAGTGATGCAAAGGCCATAGGGATAGGGATAGGGATAGGGATAGGGATAGGGATGTAAATGTAAATTTTTACTTACGTCGCTCTTCAAAACTTGATCCTTGTAGACCCGGTATTCATCCTCAGTCATATCACGGTCATCATCATAATCATAATCATAATTATCACCATCATGTGTATCACACCGTGGTGCAACTGGAGGAATACGTTTTAGTTCTTCGTCATACCCAAACAATTTAGAAAGACTAAATACCTCATTATCATCATCATCCGATGTATCAGATGTATCAGACGATGATGATAGATAAGTCCGAGAATCTATTTCTGGATCCATTGATCTTCAAGCAACCAACAAGAAAGAGATATATTATCAAAAAGATGCAGATGGGGAAGGGGTTTCAAGTAGGGAGGAAATATGCAGAGAGAGAGAGAGAGAGAGAAACAAATAAATAGGGCATGTCAACAGATCCGGTTTCTTCTGAATCTGAACCGAATAATCCGATCTATTAATTTAAATCCACATCCGATTACCCGGCTAAATCGAATCCACAAAAAGATCTGATTACAATAATGTTTTACCTGTCGCTTAGCTGGCTCATTTCCCTGGCATTTCCATCACTTTATTCCTCCATTAGGCTAATTTTTTACAAAACCGTGCTACAGGCCTCGAAAGGGAGGCGCGAATTCGCCTCCAAAAGTTGTTGTTTTTTGTTTTTTTTTTTTTTTTTTTGGCTACGTTGGTTTGGTTTTGATTTTTTTGTTTTTTGGTTTTTTTGGAAAGGTTTTTATGTGTGTCATAAAACCTAAATTTTAATAAAAAAAAATCAAACCAACACAGTCCAGTAAATAAAACAAAACAAACCAACATAGTCTAACAAATAAAAAGAAAAAAAAAAACAACAACAACAGCAATTTAGCCTATGTGATTTGATAAGATTAGTGAGCTAGGTTAGACTGATTGAGTGATAAAATTAATTGATCAATTAGACTGTTGGTTAAAATTTATTAATTCCATATAGTTTCTAAACCCACCCCTACACATAACCATCCTTAAAAAAATAATAATAATAATAATAAAAAAAATTACATCAGCCCAACAAATAAATAAATTAAAAAAAACAACCAAACTGACACAACCTAACAAATAAATAAAAAATAATAATAAAAACAACCAAACTAACATAGTTTTAAAGAAAAAGTAAAAGAAGAAAAAAAAAAAAAAAAAAAACCAATTTTGAGCCACATTCGAGGCCTCAATATTTTTCTTTTTTTTTACAGTAGTGCTAGAGGCCACAAATTCGAGCCCTTGAATTTGGCTCGAATGTCATCTTTTTTTCTTTTTTTTCTGTGTGTGTTAGTTTTTTTTTATTTTGTATTTTTTTTAAGGGTGAGTTAAAATGTCTAATATAAATATTAGATATTTCGCACCAACTCATCGTATAAAATTATATGAAATTAACAAAATTTAACTAACAGCTTAACTGATCAGTCAATTTTATCACTTAACTAGTCTAACTTAATTGATTGATCAGTTAGACTGTTGATTAAAATTCGTTAATTTCACATAATTTTGTACAATGAGTTGGTGCGTGATGTCTAATTTTTTGCCACACCCCTGCACATAACCACCTTTAAATAATAAAAAAAAAAAAACAAACCAACACAGCCTAACAAATAAAATAAAATTAAATTAAAAAAATTGATCAGTCAATTTTATCACCCAATTAGTCCAACCCAACTCACTTACAGAATGTCTAATTTTTTAGCACACCCCTATACATAACCACCCTTGCAAAAAGAAAAGAAAAAAAATAGAGGGAAAAAAAAAAAAAAAAACCAAACTAACACAGCTTTAGGAAAAGAAAAAAAAAATCGAATTCGCGGCAAATTTTTTAACTTTAAGCATATAAGCCATGTTTGATTCACAAGATTAATAGTGACGTATTAATAATCTTATTAAATTAGTGTGGTATTCACTATTCAATTAGATTAATAAGATAAATTATTCATTGGATTAATAATTCTAAACCAAAATGTTAAAACAAAGATAGGATAATTGAGCTCACGGATTAATAATCTCAATCTCATACTTTAATCCATCCAATCAAACATGCTCATAAGGTACCGCGGGTTTCAAAAATACGCTTTTAAAAAATGTGTTTATGGTTTGAATAAAATAATAATAAAATATTTCAGGAAAAAAACATGTTTACCGTTTGCGAGACTCATGCTACTATGGCCTCATTTGTTTTTAGCGATAGAATTGAGGTAATTCATAATGAGGGAATTGTTACGTTTGTTTTTAGAGGTAGAATAGAGAAGATTCATAATGAGGGGATTGTTAGTGAATGGATTGATAGTGAGGGAATTAGGTAAAAATGTGTTTGTTTTGATGATAGTTATTAGTGTAGAAATTGTTAAATTATTTTATATAAAATAATAAAACAAATAAAAAAATATAAAAAATTAAACATTAATGTTTTAAAAAAAATTCCCAATATGTAAAAAATACAAAAATTTTTAATCCTCTCACTATTTTTCTAATATTATCTCCACCTCCTCCATCCTAAACCCCATCCCTCTTCCAACCTCTATCTTAATCCCCTTCTTCATCTTAATCCCTTCCCCAACTCTACAAACAAACACGACACTAAATAACCTTACCTCCATCATAATTCTCTCCTATTCATTACACATCAAAACAAACAGGGGCTACGAGTCTTGTTCTAAAGTTTTCAACCCATAATAAGATCCCACTTTTGGGAGCTTCTATTTACACACACCAAACCCACTCTACACACACACTTAATGAAGAGGATGTGCAAAAAGTATAATGAGAAGGATGTGTAAAAAATGTATATTGTATGTGCAAATAGAAGCTCCCCCCACTTTTAAATAAATTTTCCATCGTAGACCAACTTACCCTTAATTATGAACGGAAAGATGCAAGCAAACACTGTGCACGTTGATGCACTCCCGCCTACATAATTTCCTCTCCGTTGTATTCTAAATTATTGAGTGAAATAAATTTGTTTAAAGACTATAAATCCTCTTTAAGTGATTTGCACCACTCCCACCAACAGATTTTCTAGCAGACCAAATAGAATTTCTCATTTCAACTCCTATATATGAGGCTTAAATTATAATGTCTTCTCTTGCTAATTGACAGTCATCAATTCACTATCAGCATCAACACCTGTTTGGCTTGTTTTACGACCTAGTTTCTTGGCTCATCAATATTCTGAAACACAGCTACCGATTCACAAGTATTCAAGTCCAAATTGTATGAGATATGATGACTTTCAGTGAATTTTTACATATATCATTTTTTCTATATGTTGCCTAAAATATCATCAATTTCACTTCCCAAAACAAGCCTTGTTTTGAAACAAGATCTGCTTTGACATAGTAATAAAACAATATCAGAATAGATTGATCTGCAAAAAATGATATCAAACAAAACAATTAGAAGAACAATAGTTATATGAAATAATTCAGTTTTTGTGTTGCATGGCAATTTAAACCCGGCTCGATGGGAATCCGATCCCCCAACCCCGATTGGAACGGTTTTTTCTAAAAAATTATTCCCATAGGGTCGGGGATGATATTGAAAATTAAATTCCCGATGATTTTCAGGCCGGAGACGGGAATAGGTTCCCCAACCTCGGCCCTGGCCCAGCCCCGCCCCATTTGATCCCTGTATGTATGTTATTATAATATATATATATTATATTATATGTTTAAGTAGGGTTATTAATATATACATATATTATATTATATGTTTGGCCCTCTCACTCACATCACACAACACAGTCACACTCACTGTCTCTCATCTGTCTCTCTCAAACCTTCACCGACGTTGATCGAGCTCCTCTCCCTCCTCCGCTGATCGTCCTCCTCTCCCTCCTCCGCCGATCGCCTTCCTCTCCCTCCTCCGCCAATCTCCCTTCTCCGCCGATTGAGCAACCACAACTCCACCACTGTTTGCGGCAGTCCGACAATGACACCATCACCACTGTTTGAGCACTTTTCCCCTCTCTCTCTCTCTCTCTCCCTCTCTCTCGATTTGTTATATATATATATATATTAGATTTGTTATATATACGTTAGATCTGAAATTTTTTTTATTTACATTTGAGCATCAGATCTCTCTCTCTACGTTGTTGTTGTTGATGATGAACGAATTTGCTGTATTTTTTTTTTTTTTTTGGCCGGGTATTAATCGGGGTCGGGGAAACCCGATCCCCGTTAGGGGGCGGGGGTGGGGGCGGATATAGGTTTCCCGTCGAGGATCGAGACCGGGGACAGGGGGATTTCCACCATCGGGGATCGGGGACGGGGAGGGTGATCCCTGGCCCCGCCCCACCCCGTTGCCATTCCTACATCACAACATAACTTCCACAATACAAACCTTCAGACAACAATAGAAACTCCAGTCTTAACCTCAAACAATTCAAATATGATTATTAATTTCATTTTCATGGAGGTGCACATCAATTAATTACACAACTCAATGTTTCACTTCATTGAATAATAAAATCATACTTCTCCTATCAGTCACTTTCAAAGATTTTCGGTGTTTAAATACACCTTCCCCCCACCCCCAACCAAAAAAATAAATAAAAATAAAAATAAAAAAATACTTAAAAAATTATGTCCGGTCAAAATTCAATTATTGTATAATAGCTATGAAACATAGGTGCTTCGACAAACATGCCGTAGAGCGTATAGTACTTCATATGGTATTCTTCTCCATACGTATCAAATACATGAAACACGTACTTAAATTTTTTCTTTTTAATTTTTGGCATATCCAGACGTACTTAATATATACTCAAGTCGTACTATACTTCAGTTGAAACAATATTTTTTTCTACTGCAAAGATACAATTTCTTTCACTAGACTTCTTCTATATTTTTAGTTTTATACTTTGTATGATTTTAAAATTAAACTATAATTTGTAAATTATTTAATATAATGACATTTAGTTCTAGTTTATACCTTTTCTTTTGGTATTAAATGTTAATTGTGTCACGCCCCAAGCTCCGTGACAACGCCGCACACTCATTTAAGTGAGCATGCAAGGCTAAGAATCCAACACATAACCAACAATGTAAAATACTCAAATTAAATCCTTAAATATCATAATGCTAAAAACCATACAAATAGATAATTCTTATCATATGAAATTGTCCACCAAGTCCACTAATAAAAATAATAATAATAATAATAATGATCCAAATTTAAATCATAGTCCTACTCTCGGCACTCCCACAAGTAAAAACCCTGCACAGCTCTACTCCTCAAAATCTGAAAAATAAAATAAGGGTAAGCTAGACAACCCAGTACATAACCAACCATCACTATTAGCTGGATCAAGTATACAAAAAAAATAGTCGATAACCAATAAATATATTTTTTGCTACCATTCAATAAATGAACAATTATTTTGTAAGATGGTTTCGTAGTTGAAAATAAACAGTGTAGCAATACATTTTAATTGCAAAGACAATGAGGTAATTCGATGAAATTTCGTTGTTCAAAATTGATGGTTCGATATTCAAATGGTTCAATGATGCAATTCACAAAACCCAAGTCTTGGTGACTACGGTCACTTAGCCCGTGACAAGGCCCAAAACCACACATACGCCGGTGGTAAAGCCCCAAAAGAAACTAGTTTCTGTGCCAATAAATAACCCCCATTGGCTAGGGTCCAAATCATAGTCAGACTAGAGTGATGTTCAAAATTCAAACAATACACAACTTTCAAATAAAACATTCGATATTTTCAGAATAAATGTTTAGTACAATTTTCAAAATAGTTTCATCAAATATTCAAATAATTTTCATAATAATATTCGATGTTGTTTTATACTTGACCCATATTTTATTTTAAGAGAACATGAAGGATATAAATAAATATTTATGATTTTAAACGATTCGATAGGAATAAAAATGAACCAACAGTGATAGAGGGTTACTTACCTCAAACGCTTAGAAATAACACTCCAACACCAACTCCAAACACCCAATTTCACCACTTCAATCACACAAACCTAATAAATAAAACTTCAAATAAATTAATATTTTTTACATGTTACAAACACCCACAAAAGCACCACTATATTAGATTAATGTATTACTTTAATATCCAAGAGATCAAACCATTCAACCCAACTTTATAGCCAAACACACCTTTACCCATGATACAAAACTCCATTGTTTCTATTACCCACCCAAAGTTACACTTACACATTGCACCCAATTCTTAAAACCTAAGTAGGCACCTATAGATCTTCCAAATCTCCTTAATGCATTGATTGTTAAATTCCTCAACATAAACTTAATAATTAACAGTAAAGACAGATTTTACCTTAACCAATGGGTGTCCCAAAAATCACCAACGTGTTGCCTTCAATCCCTATTGTAGCCTCACTTGAACCTCTCTTCTCTTTTTCTTTTCTTTTTTTCTTTTACCTTCTCAAACCCTAGCCGCCTATGGAGCAATTCATAGCCTCTGTTTTGTTTGTTTTCCAAGACTTAAAGCCACAATAGGTGGGCATATTAACCTAATTTCACAAAGTTACAAAATTACCCATCTAAGTAATAGGAAATATAATGTCATCTCATAACTAATTCTTTGATATTAATAAATGACCCATATAAATTAATTTAATCACTAATCTATCCAATAAAATAATCCTACACACAACTTGGGTTTTACAAATTGTAGATTGGATCTTAACAAATTAAACCATTTAATCAGTTGTTGCATTCCTTCAAATTAAAATAAATATTGTTTTACAAATATACCAAGCCACACCTGCAACCTATTTTTTAAAAATTTTACCTGTGCTTCAAAGTATAATACATATTATTTTTAAAATAAATCTAGATTACTCTCTTTTTTGGATATATTTCAAAATCGAAATTCAGAGTTTCTAGATATATTTGAGGATTTGAGTTCTAGATACCAAATATTATTGAAGAAAGAAACTCAATTACTGCAAACCTGATGGAGCAAAATGAGAAAACAAAATGCATGCAACTACATTTGAGCAAAAAAAACAAAAATTAAAAATCATAAACCAATTCAGTCTTAGTCAACTGTTCGAATAAACGTACAAGTATATTGAACTATATATAAAATGAAGAGGATTTTTTACATTCTCAATACACGATTCAGTCTTCCCTATATATTGATTTTGCAGCTCTAAATAATATCAAACTATATACAAAATATATAGTACGAATTTTAGGGCTAAAATTTTACCGATTTAAAACTCACCTAGAACCGAAAATCGAGAACGCAAACGATGAGATCTTCAACTTCGGCGAAGGAAGCGACACCGTGGTGGTGTTCCTTTGAAAACTCAAATCCTAACCCTAACCCTAACCCTAGGCTACAAAGTCAAACAATATATATACTTTCCGGGTATTTTCCCATAATTAATACGAATAAAAATATGATTTTGCTCTGATTCAAAAATTAATTTTAATTAGTATTTTTTTTTTATAAAATCAATTCTATATTTAACCTATTTGATTTTGGATTAGATCCATTTATAATCAAACAAAAAATTACTGACATTAAATTTCCTTTTATCATCCAAACTTTCTCTAAAATATTAATCAAACTCTCAAATTTTCATTTTATTTATGAGTCTAATTCATATTTTTAATGGTTAAATATATGCAAAATTAAATAGTTTGAGTATAAAATTGATATTATTAAAATATTGAGAGATGAATTGATTTTCAAGTGATAATTTGAGAAAATAATGTAATATTTTCTTTAATTATATAGAGAGTCTTGTGAGCAAAAATGGACCAAATTTATGGATGGGGCATTCGTAAAAAAAAATGAATTCGGGTTTAGATATGACCAATCGGGTTCAAATTTGTATTAACATTTAATAGGTTAAGACGGATTTTGCCACACTCAGCCCTAGTTTGGGATAAGTTAATTTAACCTGATTTTTGACTTTTAACTATTTTTAGTCTAATTGAAAAAAGAATTATTTTAGATAAAAAAAATTTTAGTTAATTTGATAGTTATGAAAGAAAAAATAAAATTATTATAATTTTGATATAATATTTTATCTTATAAACTATTTTAACATGTTTTGTCTTTATTAGATAATTTAGCTAAAATAGCTCATGGTCTCATAAGATTGAATTGTTTCTTGGCTTAGGAATTATCTAAATTGGTCTAAAAGAGAACCAAACCTATATGTATATCAAAAATGTTAGAGGCTCCAAAAATTCTACCAAAAGTTTTACCAAATGTCTCACATGGGTGTAGGACCCACATGGGACCCACATTGTGTGGGTCCCACACCTATGTGAGACATTTGGTAAAACTTTTGGTAGAATATTTGAGATCTCTAGCATTACTCTATGTATATAGATTTTGTTAACAAGTATCCGGACATTTGTTAAAAATGCATTAAATATGAGTAATTAACCCCACTGTCATAGATTGAAACAAAAATTATGAATGTATTGTATTGAATAATATTTTTTCATAATGTGACTGAAACACTCTTTTATACATTTCTCTTTATTTTATCTTTTTATTTTATTTTTTTAACATATTTACTTGGAAAAATTATAGGTTGACACTTGATCAATTGTTTCCTAAAACTTTAACACAAAAGTAATAAATCTCACAATTTAGAATAATAATTACAACTTTGAAACACCATCTACATTTGCTTTAAGAACATTGAATAATTTCTCATTTACTCCCTTTCTTGAATTACTAGAACAAATACATATTCAATACCAGTTAATGGTAAAACAGATATCCAAATATTATTTATAATTTTTAAATATTTTATACCAAAATCTATGGTTGTGGTAAAATTTAAGAATATAAAAATCTATGAATTTCAACATTTCAAACTATGATAGTTATCTTATGAAAAGTTTGATTAAAAAAATAACGAACATTTGTAATGTGAAATATTATGTATCATTTTTATGAGAAATAAAAATAAAATATTTATTTTGAGAGTAAAATAAAATATTCAAAAATTGTAAATGATATTTGAATGTCAAAAGAGCTCACTTTTAAATTTTTATTTTCTTTTCCTATGTCAAATAGTGTTGAAGGTTGTTGGTGTATTGCACCATTAACTGATATTAAGGCCTCATTTAGAAACAGACTTTTTTAGTAATTTTTTTATTTTTTTGTTAAAATATGATGTAAAAAAAATTAGTATGTTTAGGATGTATTTTTTATTTTTTACGAAAAGATGTGCAAAAAGTAGAGAGAAAATAAAATCTTTGACTTTTTGGTATAGGTTGTTGGCTTTTTGATTTTTTTTTGTGTGATTTTTTGACTTTTTAACTAAAAAAGTCACTTGCCAAATGAGGCCTAAATATCTATTTGACCAGTAATTCGGAAAAAATACTCGGGTAGGAGATGAATGGAATAGAAATAATAATAGTAATAACAACGTAAAATAAAGATAAATATATAAAAGGACATTACAGTCACATTAAGAAAAAGTATATTATTAATATAATACATTTACAATTTTTGTTTCACTTTATGATGAGTTATGTTAAGGACTCCAAATATTTTATCTAACTTTTCACATGGGTGTGAGACCCACACACATATGGATTTGTAGAGCTGTGGAGAATGGAGTTGGAGTGTGGAAATTTATAGTAGGTGTTAACATGTGGGAACTAGTTAGTGTACATTAGATCAACAAAATTATTGTTAAATATTTAGGAAAATGACAAAACATTAATAGTAAATTAATAATTAATTTGATATGATTAATTATAATATCTGATACGAGAAAGAAAGAACTTTATTTATGTCATTTGGTAGTGTGTGTTTTGAAAAAAGTTTGGAATCATTTGGGAGGACATGTGGACCAAGTCACCAAGTTCACTCAATTGTTACCATTTTCAACATCAATTTCAAAAACAAAATTTCCACTAAATTTTCTTACACCATTATATACGTTCATATTAATAAATATATATGTGTAACACATTGCTTCGTGTCCAGTGGTAAAAAAAAATCAAACTTTGTTTGGTTTGATTCTTATAATCTGTTATCAGAAGAAAGAAAAAAAAAATTGAAAAACTAAAAATGAATTTAGTGAAAAAAAAAGAAAAAAAATTCTTATTATTTTTATTTAATTTTATCTTGGGTGCTCAAGCAATAGTTCTTATTTATAGACTTGTATATCTGTAGATTTATACACCTTTTAGTTGCGTCTATAAGGATAGTCTAATATCCATAACGATAGTCCACGAGCTTTTTGGATCCACGCGTCTCTATCTAATCAAACTCATTTCTCTCTCTCTCTTTCTCATCCTTGTTCCACACCTATTGTTTCTCTCTCATTGTCATTCTTGAAACCCTAAAATCAATCACACACACACACAAATGAGTGAAGGAGGGAAGAGCAGAGGCTTCGCCATCGAAGTCGACGGTCAGCAGTAGTTATCGGCACTACAACAGTATTACTACGGGACGTTTCAAGGTGTCGACAACTACCATCCTTTGTCACCTCACCCCATCATGGGTTTCCCTTGGTACGCCATTGACAGACGTGTCGTCATCAACGTCCTACGCGTCATGAGAAGCACGAGTGATGAAGGAGGTAGATGAAGGAGAAGAGGAGAAAGATGATGATAGAGGAAAGAGCAGATGTTTCTCTCATCATTGTACTTTCAAGATTTGCTTTTTTTGTGATCTCAGATCTAGAATATATTTGTTGAGTATTGTGGGGATGGTAGATTTGGAACAATGTTTGTTGAGTTTTGATATCGTTCCTTAAATGGATGTCTCTATGTGATCTCAGATTTGATTTTCTCTTTCAACAAATAGTGGGTTTGTAGAAAGAGAGATAGAGAGAATTGGGTTTTGAACAGATAAAAAAATGATTTTGACAGATAAGACCTTTCAATCTTCTCTCTCTAGATATATATGTGTGTATATATTAGAATTTGAACAGATATAATATAAAATTAAATAGATAGGAAAAACAAAGCTTGGTGAATTTGAACAGATAAGAAAAATGGGCTTTGTGAATTTCAACAGATAGGAAAAAATAAGCTTGGTGAATTTCAACAAATAAAAAAAATATTTGAACAGAAAGTTAAAATCAAAATTTTAACAGATAGGTAGCAAAGTCCTTTTGATCAACAAATGTTTTTTTGACTAACAAATTTCTAACAAATGTCCTTATGTCCCCAACAAATCCACCATTGTCCTTAATAGCTTATAGGGTTAAAGTCCTTTTGATCAACAAATGTCTTTTTGACTAACAAATTTCCAACAAATGTCCTTATGTCCCCAACAAATCCACCATGGTCCTTAATAGCTTATAGGGTTGGGAATATATATTTATCACCAATTTTCTCTTCAACAATGCTAGAGACACCAAACTTTTTACCAAAAAACCTACCAAATACTCACATGGGTGTGGATCCTGCATAAATGTGGGTCCTACACTTATATAAGTGATTTGATAGATTTATTGGTAATTTTGTTGGTATCTCTAGCATTTTTCTTTTCTCTTTTATTTTTTGGAAGAATAAAAATAATTTTTAAAAATTTAAAAATATCTTTTTGATATTTATTTTCATTAAATTAGTTTCTATTTTTTTTTAAAAAATAAATAATACTTTGAAAATAGTTTCAAAAGATAACCAAACATGCCCTAATACATTTGTTTATATGTGACATTTTGCAATGTTAAAATGATCATATTTGTGCACTATAAAGTATTTATTATTTCATGTGTCACCACATTAGTAACCTACATGAGGGATAGGGCTTTTTAGGTCAATGCAATGATAATACATACGATTATAAGCAATTTTTATAATAGGAAAGACTATGGTACGCACCCTATATACACCTTATAATTAAAAAAAATAAAATATCATAATTTTATATTTTCTAAGTCATGACTAAATTTATTTTTTTGTTGTCATAACTAAATACAACACGAGACATAACTATATTTCTCATAAGTTATAACTAAAATAATGTCATAATTAAATAAAAAAATTGTCATAACTAAAGAAGAAAATGACATAACTAAGGATGTATATGGTATACCTTTTTTAAGGGTATCCATATTAGAATTTTTATTTTATGATATACAAATATGGTTATTGTATCTTTATTGTTTAAGAATAAAAAATCTTGGTTTGAACTATCAAAAATTTGAGGAGAAATTTGTTGTGTATGCTTCTTTTAAAAAAAAGGGTATATTATAAGTATTACATTACATTGATTAAAAGTTATGAATAGATGAATCTATGGTTCACACTTTAAAGTAAAAGTTACCAATTATTATGTTGTGCACGGTATGATAAAATATCACGAACTTGTTAGGTAAAAATTTGGTTTAAGTGTAGTCGACAGTGATTCATTGATAGATTTAAATTAATTTTCACATAAACATAAAAAGTTCAGACTTGTGGTTGAAGTCTTTGCTTTAAATAGATTAAGGATTTCCTTGGAGGTAATTAAATAAAGAAGAAACAAAATAGATAATAATATGTGTTCTTCAAATAAATTGTCACTTGTTATAAGTTGCATAAATTTAAACAAGAAGAAAGAATTGAAAAATATAACAATCGGAAGAAGAAATGAAAAAAAAAACACTATCACTAATCTACTCATAAAGTTGCTAATTTGACTACTCTTAGTTAGAAACTAATATCGTGTGAGTGGTTTGATTGATGATCCTTTCATTCTTCAAATCCTCATTTTATACTTGCTCGATCATCCCTCAATGCAGTTATTCTCCATGATCCTCCTTGATCTTCTACTCCTTTGCACCTTTATTCCTTTATTTAGGAATTGTTTTGACAGATTTTCTGTTTGACTTGGTCTTCCTTCCCTTGACTCTTGGCAACAACCAACTATCTTTCAATTTGAATTTTTCCTGTGATTTCTGTCTTTCTTCAAAAAGCCATATCACGTGCCACCTCACTATGCTTCAGCAACCTGTCGATGGAAAGATTTCAAAATTTTACTGCCAACAGAATTATTTTTGTGACAAAAGGCTCTTTTGGGAAGTGGATTAGTAGCTATTTCTCAACTTTTAACTCATTTTAAGTCACATTATCTCTCATGCTTTTTACATCTTTTTTCAAAAAAAATCAAAAAAATTTACTTTTAACCATCTTTTCAATACAACTGATATGTTAGAATATTTGTAGCGACCCTAATTTTTTGTAAGTCATTATTTATTATTATTATTTTATTTTATTTTTAGTTTTATTAATTGCGTGACTATATGAGAATTTAATGTGGTATTCAATTAATATAATGTGATATTTAATTTTATATAATTAATTTGAATATTTATATATATTTATATTTTTATATATATGTATAAAAGGTGTTATATATACATATTTAATTTTATATTTATATTTATATATGGTGGTGTATTTGTATAATATAATAGTGATTACACTATAAGAAAATGCATTTTTGGCGATCATTTTTGGCGACTAAAAAAAATTTAGTCACCAAAAGTTATGGAATGGGCTACCAAAAATAGTATTAGTCGGCAAAAGTCAAATATTTAGCTACTAATTTTTTTTAGTCTGGAAATATTGATTATTGACGACTAAAAAAAATATAGTAGCTAAAAATATTACAATTGGCTACTAAAAAAAAATTTTAGTAGCTAAAAATATCACAATTAGCGAGTAAAAAAAAAATTTAGTAGCCATATAGCTAGTTTTAGCTACTAAAATTGTTTAGTAGCCGAATGAAAAGAAAAAAATTATTTTTTAATCTTTTTTTTGGTCACCAAAAGTATATTTTTAGCGACAAAAAATGTTTTAGTCACCGTATAATTAGTTTTGTTGGAAATGGTTATAAAATTCTGGATAAAACCAGAATTTTTTCCTAAGTTCGGTCTATTTTTAGGTGGGCCCCGAGTGTCGATTGACTCGGGTCAAAGTAGTAACGCGTTCTATGCCGCGTTGTGATTCACGTGGTATACTTGGTTGCTCAAAACCATTACCGAGTGAATGGGAAATTGAAGCCAAAGTGTGCTCCATGGAAATGGAGTTTTGGTGGAAATTCCTTAAGGTTGTAAATTGGCTTGTCCCACATTGTTTTGGTGGGAAGTTTTGAAAGGGTTTATAAGGCCTAGGGTGAGATACTTGGGGTGTGCCCCAAGGGGTACCCAAGTGTTTTAGAGGGAGAGGTTATGGGCAAAATGGGCTAGACCCATTGGACCCAAAAATCACCACACACGCGCGCGCCGCCGTCCGTCCGGTCGGGCTGGGGTTGGGCTTCTAATCTTTTTGGGCCAAAAACATTTGAATTTAATTTTATTTTTTATTAAAATAAAATCCAGAATTCAGAATTAAATTAGTTTGGATTTTTTGTTCATCCAAACAGGGCCCTTCCCGGTTTCAAACAGAAATAAACTGTTTTGGAATTAATGCACACCCAAACAGGGCCCTTCCCGTTTTACTATCTGTTTGAATTAATTCAAATCTGTTTGAATTCAAAACCCAACAGGTATGATACCTATTCAATTCAAAACCAAGAGCTACATACCTGTTTATTTCAAATCCAAGAGCCACCTTCACATCTATAAATAGGACCACCCTCATTTGATATTTTGCATTCAGAAATTTCGTATTTCACTTCTGTTTTCTATTCTTCATCTTGCTGCATTTTATTTCCGAAAGAAAGAGTGTAAACACTTAGTGTGTTCGTAAGGCAAACAGTTAGTAGTGCTGCTATTGTTTGTGGTAGATCATTTCATCCTGGGAGATAGACGTCCGAATTCTGAAAGCACCGTGGAGAGGACGAATCTGTCTTAAGGACACAGTGTCAAACACTGGACTTCATCAGATTATAATTCGAAGAAATTAAATCAAGTAAGTTATTTAATTTATTTTTGTGTTACTGTTATTTATTTAAATCGGATTTTAATTTTTGTTTTTGTAACAAAATAAAATCTGTATTTATTTATTTATTTATTATTTCAAGTTTGATTTTTGTAATCAAACAAATTCTCTCCTTTTCTTTATTTCTTTAAATTCTATTTGTTATTGTGTACACAATAGAATTAAATCTTTTAAATACAGTGAAGATTGCCCAACAATCTTAAGACAGATTCCTTTTTGGGTATCTTCATTGTAATTAATTTTCTGTGTTTTCAAATTAATATTCTGGTTGGAAAAATAAATAGTGATTTATGCTATTTGACAGATAGTAGTAATATACTGTCTCTTTTCTTTGACAACTACTAGTAGTACGATACTGGTGTCATTAATAATTCAGAATATTATTTGGTATTACAGAAAATTCTTGTGATATTTTATTTTTCAAGTTTTAGTAACAAGGAAAATAAAATTATTTTGTTGTTATAATTATTTTCTGGTTTTAGTAACTAGAAAATTAATTTGTGTTTTAATATTTTTTGATTTTTGTAATCAGAGATTATGGCTACTACAACTGAAACTGCATCTGGCAGTGGTACTCCTATTGTTACACCTACATCGGTCCCTATCCAGAACCATGTTCATGTACCAATCAATCATGGAGAAAAACCGAAAAAATTTAATGGTACCGAGTTTAAGAGATGGCAGCAGAAGATGCTGTTCTATCTTACAACTCTTAATTTGGCCCGGTTTCTCCATGAAGAGGCTCCAGCACTTAAAGAGGGTGAAAGTGATCGGCAAGTTGTTGCCGCTGTAGATGCTTGGAAACATTCAGATTTCCTGTGCAGAAACTACATCCTAAATGGCCTTGACAATATGCTGTATAATGTATACAGTCCTTTGAAAACAGCAAAAGAATTGTGGGATTCTTTGGAGAAAAAATACAAGACAGAAGATGCCGGCACGAAGAAATTTGTCGTCGGTAAATTTCTGGACTTTGTTATGGTAGACTCCCAAACGGTAATATCTCAAGTTCAAAGTTTTCAAATAATTTTGCATGATATTCATTCAGAAGGTATGTCTCTTAGCGAGTCATTCCAAGTCGCTGCTTTAGTGGAAAAGTTACCACCGGCTTGGAAAGATTTCAAAAATTATTTAAAACATAAACGCAAAGAGATGACTATGGATGAATTGATTGTAAGATTAAGAATTGAAGAAGATAACCGAAAGGCTGAAAAAAGGAATGGGAAAAATCCCATTGAATCCAAGGCTAATGTGGTTGAACAAGTTCAAAAACCACATAACAAAAAGAGGAAGTTTACTGGAGATGGTCCTAAACAAGGCGATAGTAGCAAGAAGTTCAAAGGAAAATGCTATAACTGTGGCAAAACTGGACATCGAGCTTCTGACTGCCGCCGCCCTAAAAAGAATCATGGAAGTACAAGTAAGAAGACCACTAATCAGGCCAATGTAACAGAATTGGATTACATCTCTGACGGAGTGAATGACATCAACCTCTCTGCTGTGGTGTCTGAGGCTAACTTGGTTGGAAATCCCAAAGAGTGGTGGGTTGACACTGGAGCAACTCGTCACATATGTGCGGACAAGAAGATGTTCACTACCTACAATGAGGCAGCAAATGGTGAACAACTTTTCATGGGAAATTCTTCTACTTCTACTGTGGCTGGACAAGGGAAAGTGATCTTGAAGATGACATCAGGGAAAGAACTGACCCTCAACAACGTACTGCATGTACCTGACATCCGGAAGAATTTAGTTTCTGGGTCTTTGTTAAGTAAAAATGGTTTTAGGCTTGTTTTTGAGTCTGATAAATTTGTATTAACAAAGAGTGGTATGTATGTTGGTAAGGGATACATGAGTGATGGTCTCTTTAAGTTAAATGTAATGACAGTTGTACCGAAAGTTGCTATGAATAAGAATAACACATCTTTTGTTTATATTCTTGAGTCAAATTTATGGCATGGTAGATTAGGACATGTGAATTTTGATGCTTTGCGTAGATTAATTGGTTTAGATTATATACCAAAGTTTGAAATTAATCCTAATCATAAATGTGAAATTTGTGTAGAAGCGAAACTAACTAAGGCTCCATTTAAATCGGTTGAAAGAAAAACCGAACCTCTAGAATTAATTCATACTGATGTATGTGATTTAAAATTTATTCAAACTAGAGGAGGCAAAAAATATTTCATAACATTTATCGATGATTGCACAAGATATTGTTATGTTTATTTACTTAGAAGTAAAGATGAAGCCTTAGAAATGTTTAAACTCTACAAAACAGAAGTTGAAAATCAACTTGGTAAAACCATTAAAATGGTTAGAAGTGATAGGGGTGGTGATTATGATGCACCATTAAATGAATTTTGTGCACAACATGGCATTATTCACCAAACTACAGCCCCTTATTCTCCACAGCAAAATGGAATTGCTGAAAGGAAGAATAGAACCCTAAAAGAAATGATGAATGCCATGTTACTAAGTTCAGGTTTACCACAGAACTTGTGGGGGGAAGCAATATTGTCTGCTAATTATGTTCTTAATAGAATACCCCACAAGAAAACCAAAAGCATTCCTTATGAATTGTGGAAAGGTCGACCACCTTCCTACAAATACTTAAAAGTGTGGGGGTGTTTGGCAAAAGTTGAAGTACCTGTTCCTAAAAAGACTAAGATTGGACCAAAAACAATAGACTGTGTGTTTATTGGTTATGCTCAGAATAGTAGTGCATATCGGTTTCTGACTTATAAATCAGATATACCTGATATAAATGTGAACACTATTATCGAGTCAAGGAATGCTGTGTTTTTTGAACATGTCTTTCCTTACAAGAAAGGACAGGAATTAAGTTCACAGAAAAGAACTTATGATTGTACACAAAGTCAAGAGACTAATGACAATCAAACACAAGAGACTAGTAATAGTCTCGACCAACAGGATTTAACTAATGATGAACCAAGACGCAGTAAAAGAGCGAGAACATCAAAATCCTTTGGTCCAGATTTTTTGACATACTTGTTAGAAAATGAACCTCAAAGCTTTAAGGCAGCAATGACAGGTCCTGAAGCACCTTTGTGGAAAGAGGCTGTTAATAATGAAATTGAATCCATTATGCAAAATCATACTTGGGAATTGGTGGATCTTCCACCAGGATCTAAACCTCTTGGATATAAATGGACATTCAAGAGAAAAATGAAAGCAGATGGTTCAATTGATAAGTATAAAGCAAGACTTGTCGTTAAAGGTTACAGACAAAAAGAAGGTCTGGACTATTTTGACACATATTCCCCTGTGACAAGAATAACATCCATTCGCATGCTTATTTCTATAGCAGCGTTGTTTAATTTAGAAATACATCAGATGGATGTTAAGACAACTTTCTTAAACGGTGATCTAAATGAAGAGATCTATATGGAACAACACGAAGGGTTTGTAGTATCAGGGCAAGAAAAGAAAGTTTGTCGACTTGTAAAATCCCTTTATGGATTAAAACAAGCACCTAAGCAATGGCATGAAAAATTTGATCATGCAATGCTTACTAATGGGTTTAAGATAAACGAATGTGACAAATGCGTCTATGTTAAAAACACTGACCAAGGATATGTCATAGTTTGTCTTTATGTGGATGACATGCTTATCATTGGAAGCAGTCAAAACATGATCAAATCAACTAAGCAGATGCTTAACAAAAGATTTGATATGAAAGATATGGGGGTCGCAGATGTTATTTTAGGAATGAAAATTACTAAAACATCTGAAGGATATGCATTATCTCAATCTCATTATATTGAGAAAATTCTTGATAAATTTATCAAGGATGATTTGAATTTAGCTAGAACACCTGTAGACATCAGTCTTTATTTATCAAAAAATAAAGGTGATGCAGTGTCTCAGTTAAAATACTCCCAAATCATTGGAAGCCTAATGTACCTAATGAATTGTACTCGTCCTGATATAGCTTATGCTATCAGTAAATTGAGTAGGTACACTAGTAACCCTGGAGAAGACCATTGGAAAGTGATCATTCGAGTTCTTAGATATCTAAGATTTACTCGTGATCATGGTTTGAACTTTACTCGATATCCAGCAGTACTCGAAGGTTATTGTGATGCCAATTGGATATCGGATACTAAAGATTCAAAATCCACTAGTGGATATGTCTTTACTCTAGGAGGCGCTGCTGTTTCTTGGAAGTCCACGAAACAAACTTGCATCGCACGATCCACAATGGAATCCGAGTTCATTGCTTTAGACAAAGCAGGTGAAGAAGCAGAATGGCTTCGTCACTTCTTAGAAGACATTCCAATGTGGCCAAAACCTGTGCCAGCTATTTGCATTCATTGTGATAGTCAATCTGCAATAGGCAGGGCACAGAATCACATGTATAACGGTAAGTCACGACATATTCGTCGTCGACATAATACCGTAAGGCAATTGTTGTCAAACGGAATAATCTCAATAGATTATATAAAATCTAAAGAGAATATTGCGGATCCGTTAACAAAAGGTTTGACAAAAGAGCTAGTGTATAGTTCATCAAAGGGGATGGGATTAAAGCCTATTACATAAGAGTCGTCATAATGGTAACCCTACTTATATGACTGGAGATCCCAAGAACTAAGTTCAAAGGGACAACTAAGTTATGTATGGCTCGCCAGAAATCACCAAGGGATTAAAATTCCTACCCATTCCTATGGTGAGAGTGATATCTGCAACATATGTTGTCTGCAGGGGTATAAGGATAAGCTTTGCCTTTAATGATTACTTATATCTTGATTAAGACATAAAATTAAGATGAGTATAAGGAGATACTCACAATAAGAATCACCTATATGAGTGTTGAACTGGGGCCGGTTCTATGAGAATGAAAAGGCTAAATTCTCTAGAAACACTTATGAAAATCAGGTGCGTTCAAGGCCAAAATGAACACAACAGTGAGAACCACGATGTGTTAGAAGATATTTTGTGTGAAATCTATTGTCTTGGCTTACACAAACGGCTGAACAATTCAAGGCATCGCGTCCATTGGTTAGGGAAGGTTCAAAGCCGAAAACTACCTATCCTGATGCAAGATATTTTCGACTTATACTCTTTCGTTAAAGTCTGCATATTGTTGCATTTCCGTTGTCATCAAATTCCATTCATGTGGGGGATTGTTGGAAATGGTTATAAAATTCTGGATAAAACCAGAATTTTTTCCTAAGTTCGGTCTATTTTTAGATGGGCCCCGAGTGTCGATTGACTCGGGTCAAAGTAGTAACGCGTTCTATGCCGCGTTGTGATTCACGTGGTATACTTGGTTGCTCAAAACCATTACCGAGTGAATGGGAAATTGAAGCCAAAGTGTGCTCCATGGAAATGGAGTTTTGGTGGAAATTCCTTAAGGTTGTAAATTGGCTTGTCCCACATTGTTTTGGTGGGAAGTTTTGAAAGGGTTTATAAGGCCTAGGGTGAGATACTTGGGGTGTGCCCCAAGGGGTACCCAAGTGTTTTAGAGGGAGAGGTTATGGACAAAATGGGCTAGACCCATTGGACCCAAAAATCACCACACACGCGCGCGCGCCGCCGCCGCCGTCCGTCCGGTCGGGCTGGGGTTGGGCTTCTAATCTTTTTGGGTCAAAAACATTTGAATTTAATTTTATTTTTTATTAAAATAAAATCCAGAATTCAGAATTAAATTAGTTTGGATTTTTTGTTCATCCAAACAGGGCCCTTCCCGGTTTCAAACAGAAATAAACTGTTTTGGAATTAATGCACACCCAAACAGGGCCCTTCCCGTTTTACTATCTGTTTGAATTAATTCAAATCTGTTTGAATTCAAAACCCAACAGGTATGATACCTATTCAATTCAAAACCAAGAGCTACATACCTGTTTATTTCAAATCCAAGAGCCACCTTCACATCTATAAATAGGACCACCCTCATTTGATATTTTGCATTCAGAAATTTCGTATTTCACTTCTGTTTTCTATTCTTCATCTTGCTGCATTTTATTTCCGAAAGAAAGAGTGTAAGCACTTGGTGTGTTCGTAAGGCAAACAGTTAGTAGTGCTGCTATTGTTTGTGGTAGATCATTTCATCCTGGGAGATAGACGTCCGAATTCTGAAAGCACCGTGGAGAGGACGAATCTGTCTTAAGGACACAGTGTCAAACACTGGACTTCATCAGATTATAATTCGAAGAAATTAAATCAAGTAAGTTATTTAATTTATTTTTGTGTTACTGTTATTTATTTAAATCGAATTTTAATTTTTGTTTTTGTAACAAAATAAAATCTGTATTTATTTATTTATTTATTATTTCAAGTTTGATTTTTGTAATCAAACAAATTCTCTCCTTTTCTTTATTTCTTTAAATTCTATTTGTTATTGTGTACACAATAGAATTAAATCTTTTAAATACAGTGAAGATTGCCCAACAAGTTTTAGTTACTAAAATTATTTAGTGACCGAATGAAAAGAAAAAAAAATATTTTTATCTTTGGCGACCAAACCAAAAGGCTGAAATATTCAGAGGGGGATTTCAAATTTCTGACGTATTAAAAAATTTACAATTAGCGACCAAACTATTTAGTCGCGAATTATTATTAATTATATATGTATTTTGTTTTCAACCCAAACCGTGGGTAAATCAATTCCCCTATCTCCTCTCTCTCTCTCTCTCTCGCGAGAAGAGAGACCTACCGTCTTCTCACTTCTCTCATTGACCTCCAATTCCACCCACCAATGGCGCGGCCGCGGCCACAGGTCGCCACCACCACTGCCGTCTTGATCCTATTTCTCGTGGCCGAGGTCGTTTCCTCTGGCGAAGCAACCACCATCGTCCTCCGACCACCACGGCAGCAGCAACCGCCACACCATGTTCCTCCCCCTCTTTCTCTCTCCTCCTCCTAGCAGCTCTTCCGGCAACTCCTCCTCCCCCTCCGTCCGCCGCCAGATTCAGGGATCCGACCCTCTCCACCCTAACGCTCACATCTCCTCTATGACGATCTCCTTCTCAACGGGTAATAAATCTTCACATCTTCTCCGATCTCTTTCATATGTAATTCGATGGAATTGAGAATTGGTGTTGTTGCAGTTCCCTGCTCCACGTGAACAGTGTACTTCTCTGATCTTTTTGATTTATGCTCACCAAGTGTATGTAAAAATGTCATAGAGAGGTTTTGAGGACTGGTTTGTTGATTTATGTTCCTTCTATAGTTGTGTGCTCTGCACTGTCACTTAATTTTAATGAAGTCAGCTAACTGAAATTGAAAATTAGAGAGAGAAAATGAAGAAGAAAAAAAAAAAAAAAAAGAGAGATTACATTCGATTGTTGATTCATCTGCTTAACTATCAGTGTATATTTAATTTTTGAATTGTAGAATTATTTGGGTTGCACAGTCGCACCAGCTCTGCATGTCTGTACATTTATGAAACACCGCATATATATGGATTCATGTGGTGTTTTTTCCTTAGGTTTGCTACTTTGTTGCATCAGTGTCTGAATTCGATCAAGAAGGGGTCTGCTAAGGAGATAGCTTTAGCAGCTCATGCCATTGGTAACTCTTTGACCCTTTGTTTTTCTCATTTTGTTTGATTTGGAGTAGTGTTTGAGATATGTTTTTTTGTAGGATTGCTGGCTCTGACCACTGGTCCTGGGGAAAGAGCTCATGAAATATTGGAAGAATCAGTTCCTCCTATTTCACAAGCTCTCATGTCAACTTGAGATGCCTTGATATGTAATGTTGTAGATTTAGATCTTGATTCAAACTTTGGTTGATTAGATGGTAGTTGTCTTTGAAATCTATTCTGCAAAAACTAATGCTGCTACTCTTATCAGGTAGTGGCCACTAAACCTTTACCAGGTGTAATAACAGCTATGGTCTCTGCTTGGTCATTTCTTCTTACCACTATGGAGGGATGGACATTTGATCCTAAAATCTGGCAAGAGTGAGTAAATCTTGGTCTCTAGTTTCAATGATTTATCTCTCTCTCTCTCTCTCTCTAATTTTACGCATATATTATACTGCACATTAATACAATAATGCGCACACATGTAAGCCTCTCTCCTCCCTAATACGGTTTCTTTATTATGCTTGTTGGGTATGTGAGAGTTTTGGGATTTAGACATTGAAACCTCCCAAAAATGTCGAATATTTAGTGTTGGACTATAAGGTCAATTGTTGTTGTGGAGAGAAATTTAATTAAACGAATTTACCCTGTTCTGCTAATGATGTAGGTCGATTTCTTATTTTTCTACTCTGCTAGACAAGGATGATAGATCTGTGCGCATTGCAGCTGGCGAAGCACTTGCCTTAATTTTTTAGATAGGAAACTTTAAGAAGTTCTCTGGTGAAAGTGTATCATATTTCAAAACGTGCTTTCTAAAACGTGCTTTCTTATTTTTGGATCACTTTGTATAGTTAAATTTAGTGTATCATATTTCAAAACGTGATTTCTAAAACGTAAATCGCTATGGTATTAATGTTTTCTGCCAACACTGGTTCTGCATGCATTAGCTATCATGTTATTGGATTTGTACTTTCTATTGCTTATTCCATTAGTCACTTGATGAGAATTGTGTTACCACCTCTCAAAGAGGTTTAAACCAGTTTTATTTGAAGCCGTTTTAATTTTTTTAAAATATATGTTTAACCAATCAAACAATGTGCTAGTTATTATGCTTTGCCCATTGCCAACTTGGGTTTTCTATGCGGAAGGCTTGAAGTGGTTTCTATTCGGGACAATGTTGGGACCTAATTCCTTGTTAATTTGTGTTGCTGGGGATTTTGTATTAGTCTATTCTTTCTTTGAATCTGTGAACCTTTCTTTGTTCCCCTTTTAAAGTCGTTCACTCTTTGTACAGAGATTGTACAAGTCACCAAACTCGGTCGTCAACAAGGCAAGGACACAATATCGGAACAAGCAGCGAATGTTTTCGCAGGTAGTTTATTATTACAATAAAAATAGTACTCAGCTCATCTTTTACCTGCAGTTTTATTGTATTTATTGCTGGTTCAATGTTTTGATGATGAGTCTAAATTAATTACTCAGGCTCATCCACAAAATCTTGCAATTTATATCTCTTACTATGCAATATCGTGCGAAAATGGTTAATTTTAAGATTTATCTGCCAATTTGATATGTGTTCCAATTCCATCACTTGACCTCATATGCCTGATTGAGGATGTTTAGTGGTTCATGTGGGTTGCTTAATAAAGTGACATCAAAATTGTGATGCATTTGGATTTATGGATTTGAGAAATGAAAGGTTTTGGGGAATAATTATTCAAGGAGAATAGTTCCAAGTTTTGATATGGATTTTATGATTGAATTTGATAAGTTATACTATGATAGATTATGATGGATTCAAAAATATCTATGTAATAATAGTTATTTGAAATCTTTCATGCTAAGAATTATAGTTGTACAAAGATCATAATAAAATAATTTAGTCAATAAAATAATTTTGAACTGATGTTTCAATGGAAATATGGGTTCTTGAAGGACTAATATTCATCTTCTTAATCTATGTTGTATGTACTCAGATTGAACAAATCAGAATGAGGGAAGTTTAATTGCCGACTAAATATTTTAGTCACTAAAAACATGACATCTTTTGCGACTAAAGTATTTGGTTGTTAAATGTACGTATTATATTAGTGACTAAAATTTTAGTCTCTAATAGTTTAATTTAGTTTTATGTGAGAACTTTTGGCGACTAATATTTTAGTTGTCAAAAGATACCTTTGTCGACTAACCAAAGTTTAGTAGCCAAAAGTTCAATTTCGGCGACCAATATTTAGCCACCAAAAGATCACCTTTCCCGACTAATCAAAGTTTAGTAGCCAAATGTTTAACCTTCAGCGACCAAAAATAGTTTAGTTGCCAATACTATCGCCGACAGGGTATAGGTGACAAACTTGGTGACAAAAAAATTTAGTTGCTAATTAAATTCGGCGACCAGAAATGAGACTTTTGGTGACCAATATTTTGGTCGCCAAAACTGTCATTTCCTATAATTAGGTTATAATATCAAGAAGAGGAAAAAAAAAGAAGAGAGAAAATAAAATAAAATAAAAATAAAATAATTTAGAGCCTTTTTGGTTAGATATATATATATATATATATATATATATATATATAAAGGAACCCTAGAATTGAAATCAACAGCATCCACCATGGGAAGAGAAGAAGAGAAAAGAAAGGGAAAAAAAAAAACAAGAGTACAGCCGAGACACAGGGACGGCAAAGGAGAAAAGGAGAAAAGGAGAAAAAAAATATTAAGATTTTCTTTTGGTGGCTTAATTAATTGTTTAAGTGATTTTTTGATCTTCAAAAATATATTGTGAGTACAAAACTTACTTCTCTTAATTTATGTTTAATTCATTATTTTTTTATTTTATTTTTTTATTTATTCGATGTTGGTTTGATTTTGTATTTGCATGTCGATGATGAATTGATTTCATTATTTGGTTAGATGTGTATGTAAGGTTTAAAGTTTTAATATGTATTTATTTTATTATTATAATCACACTCATGGTTATATAAAATTAAAATAAACTTAGAACCCATAGATAAATTCCTTACACTCCACCATGACTCCATGGATTGTTATTTTATTTGAGTGTTGGTGAGAAAAAGTGTATAAAAAAAAGTGAGGATTTTAAGATTTATTTGAATGCTTTAGGCTTGGCATTGTTATGTTTATTCTCATGAGTAGATGAGAGATCGTGTATATGTATATATATATATATATATATATATTGTTGTCTCGTTCTCATGAGTAGATGGGTACTTTGATTTATGCGTGTACATATATGCTAACCATCCAGGAAGTGTGGGCCAAACTCGGGACGATATCCCCGTCCAAGTTTTGCTTTGAAACGGTGTTAGGTATACGGGAGGCACATAGGATATATATGTAGGCTGGAAGTGAAGAGCCGAAGTGGTGGAGTTAAGGTACAAAAAATTTAATTATGAGTTTATTGGTATAGTGTGAATTGTATTGATTTGTACATTTTGAAAAATAGTAAACGACTTTGACAAATTATGAAATTTGGGCAAAGGCATGTATACATAATTCTAGACAACTTTTATATTTTAACTTTGTACTAAAAAGATCGATTAGAACTTGTAATCGGATGATCTTGGTTATAGTATTTTTATTCATTTTAGCAATGCAGATTTTAGAGGCTGTTTTAACTCATGAAATGAGTTCATTTTTATTGATTTCGCGTAAACTGAAGTAAAACATTATTCTGAACACTTTTTGTGTTTTGAACTTTTCCGAAAAAAATCATCTTAGGGTAGTTTATTTTCATTTTCAGTTCTAGATTTTTTTCGATCAAATTTCGTTTAGGTTCTTCTATTAAGTTTTTCTCTTAACCTGTTTAGTTTCTACTAAATTCGTCCGCGGGAACTTTTAGAAAATTTGATTCTGTACAACTTTTGTTCTTTGAGTTTTGGTCAATTCGAATGATTTAAGCATGAAATAATGCGTTTTTATACTACTTCAGTAATTTACTTATAATTAAATTGAACTAACTCTATTTTTTTTGCAGAATGGTGGGTCTTACTAACTTTTTAAGTAGGGCTGACCCATCATAATTTTTATGTTTATTTTGTTTATTCTATACTCAATTTATATTTAGTTGTGTACGGATAAGAAACTAAATGCCACCATATCTCGGGAAACTACATCTTCTTCTCAGTGCAGGTGAAACTACTTGTCATGTCCCGTAATAAGAATTAAATATACTTTTGTTTGTGTCTGGTAGACACGTGGGTGTTAAATCTTGTACTCATATCAGTATACTTATATACTGACCCGTTTTGTCTCTTAGCAACTCGGGTGTGTTCTATTTGAGCGCAGCCGAGCTTCCTTTGTAGGATTAGTTGGGGCTACGGTGGTGACGAGAAATAACAATAGTTGTTGGATATGTCGTTTGGACTTCTTTTGTTTTCTTGGGCTTCGGGTTGATATTAGTTTATGTATTTATTATTTTTTTATGACCTTAGTATTATGATAGTTTGGCATTGTGGGTTATTTTTCAACTTTACATTATTTAAGTTGTTTTGACTAGTTGTTACTACTTTAATGTTGGAGGTATTGGATAGTTATGAAATTATGGTGGATGGTTTGGTTGGCGTTTTGTTAGTTTTTTTTTTTTTTATCCCTTGTAATTTTTTTGAGCATTGAAATTTACTTAAACCTTATGGAGACGAGAACGTTTAGATTTTATTTCACCCCTAGGATTTGGATGATGGAATATTGATTGGGGTTTAGTCCTAATTTAATATTTAATTGTCTAAATTTTGAGGCGTGACGGTTTGGTATCAGAGCTGTAGGTTACTCTAGACTTGTGAGAGTTTAGGTGATCCTCAAATTGTAGAAACATGGGTTAATTGGTTTAGGTTGGTGGTTGAATTTATTCTAAGTATTTATGAACAAATTCTTTTTGTGTGTTTAACTTGAAGGTGGTGACTGGAAGGTATAATTTGAGAAGTGTTAAGCCTAATGGCACAGGGAAAGAAACAACTGCTAACGCGGTGGCGGCAGCGGCAACGGCTGCAGTGGCTGCTACCCGGGCAACCAATACGGTGTAGGTTAATGTGGAGAAGATGATGGCTCAATTACTTCAGGTTGTTCAAAACAATAATCAAGGTCAGTAGGGAGATCCCTTTGCGAAAAGAAACAAAGACTTTGGTTCTTTAGAAGGACAAAAATTCTCTGGAGATGGAGGACCCATTGCAGTTGACGCTTGGGTTCAGAAATGTGAGATGGTGTTTGGTCGTATGCAGCTTACTAAGGTTCAAAAACAAGAGTTGGCTACACATCAACTTAAGGGAGCAGCCCTATTTTGGTAGAACTCGTGGACGGAGGGTCTAGATTTGACGACTTTGACTTAGGCAGATTTTAAGACCCGTTTTAACCGGAAGTTTCTTCTTGCTGCTATTCGGTCTCAATTGAGTGATGAATTTTCGAAGCTGACCCAAGAGGGTAGAACAGTGATCGAGTATGTCACCAAGTTTATTGAGTTGTCTCGTTATGCCCCTTACTTGGTTGACACACAAGAGAAGAAGAATAAGAAGTTTATTAAGGGATTATATCATTACCTGTCTAAGTCCCTTATTCCCTTTTATGCTGAATCGTTTGACAGAGTTCTTGACTTGGCACTGAAGTATGTGAAAAAGGAGAAACAGTTTAAAGAAGGAAAGGCCAAGGTCGGAGAGACTTCCAGAAGGAGTCACTTCCGACAACGTGATGGAAACAGATACAAACCCTATGATCAAAGGCTGAGGGATTAGCAGTTTCAAAGGCCACAACAACAGGGTAGTCAGGGAAATTTCAGACCTTAGGGTAATTTCAGGCCTCAGGGCAATTTCCAGCCTCAGGGGCACTATTATCAGAGACAGGGTGGTCTGTACCCCCAGGGTTATCAAGGATAGCGGTAGCAAGTGTCACAGTTGGGTTATCGTCCTCCCGTACCTCAGTTGGCGGGACCCCACCTATCAGAGTAGTAGCTATTCAACCGATCAATAGGAAGTGTTTTGGGTGTCAGCAGTTGGGACATGTAGTTAAGGATTGCCCTCAGAGACAACAGGTGCGATAAGGTCAGGCAGCTCCAGCCAGGGCATTTGCAGTGATGCTAGGAAATGACAAAGTGCAAGGTACTTTTAATCTTTTTTAAGAACCCATTAGAGTACCTTTTGATACTAGTGCCTCTCATTCTTTCATATCTGGACAATTTATAGAAAGAGAACACCTTGTAATTATCTCCTTGTCTAGACCTATTCGTGTTGAGACCCCTTTAGGAGGAGCAGTTACTCTTTATGAGATGTGTAAAGATTTTGAAATTAATCTAATTGTGTCAGGGTTCGAGGGGTTTACAATTATTTTAGGTATGGATTGGCTGCGAAAATACTTTGTAACTCTAGATTGTGCTGGAAGGACTGTAAATATAAATATTCCTGGTATGCCACGGCTTACCCACACTTCTAGCGATGGAGAAGAGTCGATGATGACGAGTTTTCTGTACTCAATAGAAATCCCTAAGCAGGATATTAGTGAGGTAGATGTGGTACGTGATTTTGAGGATGTATTTCAGGAGATACCTAGACCTCCACCTCAATGGGTAGTAGAATTTTGTATTGACCTAGTGCCGGGAACTGCACTGATTTTTAAAGCAGCATACAGAATGACGCCTAAAGAGCTTGTAAAGATGAAGAAGCAGCTAGAAGAGATGCTTTAGAAAGGGTTCATGCGTTTAAGTAACTCTTCGTTGGGAGCACCAGCGATCTTTTTTTCCAAGAAAGATGGCACTCTCCGCATGTGCATAGATTACAAAGAGCTGAACAAGGTGACTATCAAGAACAAGTATCTGTTACCTAGAATTGATGACTTGTTTGATCAATTAAAGGGGGCAGCCATGCTCTCTCAGTTTGATCTCAGAACGGGTTACCATCAGATGGGTATATTAGAGGAAAATATACCGCTTACTTCTTTTCGGACCTGGTACGGGTTGTGCGAATTTCCTGTAATACCTTTTGGTTTGACCAATGCTCCTACCTATTTCATGGACTCGATGAACAGAATTTTTCAACCGTATCTAGATAAATTTGTGATTATCTTCATAGAAGATATTTTGGTGTATTCTAAGAATGAAGAAGAACACAGAGAACACTTGAAAGTCGTGTTGCAGACTTTGAGGGAGTAGCAGTTATACGCTAAGTTCAGTAAGTGTCACTTTTGGGAGAATTTTTTTTGGTTTTTGGGATATGTTGTGTCCAATCAGGGGATAACGATAAATCTTGAGAAAGTTGTTGCAGCCAAAGAATGGAAGCAGCCTACAAACCCTTCAGATATGAGGAGTTTTTTTAGGACTACCCGGTTATTACTGGAGATTTATAGAGAAGTTTTCCACTATTGCAGCACCTATGACCAAGTTGACCTGCAAGAATGTGAAGTTCGTATGGATAGATAATTATGAGAGAGCTTTCCAAAAGTTAAAGCAGTGTTTGACTATAGTACCGGTGTTAACTATATCAGTACAAGGGGAAAAGCTAGTAGTGTTTACTGATGCGAGCGAAACTGGGTTGGAATGTGTGTTGATGTAGCATTAGAAGGTTGTATCTTATTGTAGACGCGCCCTCGGGCCTCGTTACAGTTCGGATTCAATTTGTGTCACGGTCCTGTATCTAATCTTGCAGAGTACAATGCAAGACTGATGAATCATCAAAGAGTCCAAATCCGGCAAATCGTTTTTGAAAACAGATTTTTTTTGAAAGAAGTGCCAAACATGGACTACTTTGTCAGATACAGAGTCGTCACCTAAGTATTTTATTTTGAAAAATTTAGGAAACCCTAACTCGTTGCCTAAGGCCACATGCCCGTCATCACCAAAGTTGCCTCGGCTCAGGAACTTGGGTACGATTGGGGAAGGTCACTTCGTGAGCACCCCCGCTCGCCCGATCAAAGATCGGCCTCTACTAACCGTGATATCTAGTTTTGAAAACATTATGCGTTCTTATTCCGGTTATTAGCCTAGATTTAGGATGTGATGCGCACAGCATACAAATATAGACCGGATCGCCTGAATTGGAACGAAACATCTCATGTTTGTTTTGAAAACGGTTTGCTACTCGCAAGTAGGCTAAAATGTGGATTTGCCACCCTCAGGTGGGCTTAGAAAACATGATTTTGCCACTATCTAGGGGGCTTAAAACTCACAATTGATGAATTGTTCCAATCCAAATAACCCAACCTTCACCTACAGGCATTCAGACAGTTATATCATATAAGCACATAGCCTTATGGTAAGCATGCTATCATGGCAGTCACTCACACACATGTAAGGATGCTAAAACATAAACACTTACCGAGTACTCCAAGCCAAAACAAAAGCTATGTTAGAAATCCATGCACGATCCTAACTATACAGAAATGCCTAATGCAACACATGCAAAATGCAACTATAGTAGGCTCGGTTATTCTAAGGATGTCATGTGAAATGTTACAACTAACAAGTATTCAACTCGGAATTGAAATACAATGCAGTTAGTATGATGCGCCGAGCCCGGTGCATGCAAGACAGATGAATGAATGCAAACATGCTATCTAACCATCATAAGCTGGTAAATAAAAGAGAGAAAGACGTGGGGTTGGAAGACATACATCACACACACGCACACTTATTACAGTTGTGCCCTCACTCGGAGGGTCCGAATAAATAATATACAGTCTGAATGAATAGTACAGTCCGAATAAATACAAAATCCTAATTAATTAACAAATTAATCTAGGAAAGTAGGGAATTAGCATGCAAGCTATGGACCGCCTCGGTTCTGTTCTGAATGATGAATGATGCATGCTCGGGTTGCCTTTGTCGGGAAATTCCTTGCGATGCCCCGGTTTGCCTCTGTTTGCAATTAATCCCGGGATGTTGTGCGAAGCTCTAGAAGGCTGCTAATTTCTGGTTTGCTGTAACAGAGAGCAAGAAGAGGGCATGGCAAAGTATTTTCACATATGTATGCATGCCTCGATCCTCGTGTCACCAATCACGCATATCGATGCATGATGGCCGAGGAGTCAAATTGCACGACTCAATGTGAAATGAATGCACATGAAAACACAACAAGACTTAAACTCCATCATGGGTAATCCGGAGTGTCGGCGACTGAGAATTGAGACACGTTCCATCACTCGGAGTACGAAACGTACCTCGTTTCCCGTGCTTGGGCTAACTCCTATCCCAAAATCGATGCAAATGATATGGCATACACAATGCGACTAACATACAACCTAGCATATGCAACACTATGAAATGGCATACACAAATGCTCGATGTAACATGGCATACGCAATGCTCTAACATGTAACATAGCATGCACAATACTATGAATTGAAATGACATACACAATGCACAATGGACTTACACCAACATGAGTGGACCTTAGCCACACTCACATCAGTGGCCATTAGATGAAAATGAGACAACTGAAATGCGTGCACACATGCACGCAAATTGAGGACCGAACCTAAAGCATAAAATACCACTCTACCAAGGCATGACAAGGGATGCAAGATGGCATTCAAACATGTAAATTTCAGCACTGAAACATAATGCTAAATGGTCCCGAAACATGGAAATATGGCACCCAATGCATGAAATGAGCCCCGAAACTCAAAGCTAGACACATGCATTGAACCACAAGCGCACAAAGCAAGCATTATTTGATCATGAAGCATAATGACAGAGCCAAGGCAGTCCCAAAATATGCACATTTCTGGTTTAAAGCATGGCCAAAAGATGCTAACATGATGGACTAACATAGCATGCAACATTGGCTAACAAGTACGGTTTACATGGTATGTATATGAAGCGTATGAGAACTCATCAAACCAGCCAAAAATAGTGAATAAAACAAGCCAAAATATGCCCAAATAATCACTGAAATGCAGCCAATGCATGCAAAAATGAGGGGCTTCTTTGGAGGGCCATGCAAGGGGTTGTTAAGCACATACAAGATAGACATGAAGCATAGCAAAACAACCTCTGGAAATGGACTATGACAGCCCTAAAACTCACCAAATTGGCCCTGAAGTGGGTCTAGGAAACATGCAAAGTAAACATAAAATGGGCTCCGGACAGAGCTTATGCAGACCATAAAACTCACAAAATGAGGCCTGAAACATGACTTCAATGCATGCAAAATAGAGTCCCTTTGGAAGGCTAACAATGCTAGTAAAGAGAATGAGGGGTAAGAGGGTCACCCCTCTATGATTTTGGGGCTCAAAGACACATCAAGGCCATTGAAAATCCACTGGGTTTCAGTGGCTAAGAGGCCAAAACAAGGCCAATGCGAATGCTCACATGCGTGGCTCAAAACATGGGGAAATGAAGCATGCAAGGAAGAAAATGACTCCAAACAGAAAAGTGACCTAATCAAACTTAATGAGGAGGTCAAAACAAAACTTTCTTCAGTTTAGGCCGAGGTCCAAAAATGCTCACAAATAAGGCTAATATATTATGCAAAATAAGCCCTAAAAGAGAGAGAAAGCATTCAAGGGGGTATGAGACCTCAAACAGAAAAGTACTCTTAAACAAGCATGAAGAGGAGCTCAAAAGAAGACTATTTTCAGTTTACACCAAGGCTCAAAAATGCTTGCAAATGGAGCTAAGGTATAGAGCAAAATAATGCAAAAATGGGAGAAATGTGGACTTACCCTTGTAGCACAGCAATGCAGCCAACCCTGGACCAAGAAAGTGAGCTTTGAACCTCTGAAAATGAGTTCCAAGGTGCTGGAATGGATGGTGGAGGTGTTAGGCTTAGAGGTGTAGTGTAAATGGCCAAGAAAATTAGGGTTTGGAGCTTTGGAGAAGAAGGCTATGGAGGGTGGAGTGCATGTGCCTTGGCCAAACTTTCTAACCCTTGCAAAATGAGATGGAGGGTTGGTTATATAGAGGAGAAGGGATAAGGCTTCTTGGAGAAGCCTCAAGAGGGGTTCAAAGCTTCTCAAGGAAGCTTAACCAAAAAAGGTCAAGCTTCTTGAGGAAGCTAGACCAAAAAGGGTCAAGCTTTCTCAAGAAGCTTGACAAAAGAGTCAAGCTTCCCTAAGAAGCTAAGCAAGAGGGTCAAAACCAACTTAAAAAGGTCAACAAAAGACTCAAAATCGCGGACAGTGGGTCAAGCTGGCACAGCTGTGTTACACTTGAGAAGAGCAAAAAGCAGAAAGCTGGCCGACCAGCTAAGGTAGCCGACCGGCTACTTCCCCTGGTCGGCCGACCAAGGGTCAAAAGGGTCAAGAAAAATGCTGGTCAGCCTACCCAGAAAGGTGGCCTCCCAGATGAGTGGAACACAACCCTGTGGTGAAAAACTAGAAAAGGTGACCTAGGAGAGAGAAAAATCAGCTTTTTAGAGGGGTTCAAAAGGGTCAAGAGGAATTACTGGTCGGCCTACCCATATTGGTGGCCTCCCAGATGAGCACAACACAATGATGGTGTGAAAAACTAGAAATTGTGGCTCAAAAGTGAGAAAAACCAACTTTTTGTAAGAAAAATCGGCTTTTGGAGAGAGAAAATGTGAAAACTGGTTTTTCAGGGGAAAAGGTGGCCGACCACCATACTACCCCCTCCCTAACAGTGAAAATAGGGTCTCTACCAAAAATGGACCAAAACGGATGCAAAATGAAGGTTCAGGGGCCAAAACGCGCAGTTCGGGGCCCAAAAAATAGGCTGTTAGGCACCGAAAATGGCGTATGACCACGAAGGTAGTCTCCTGGGCCACAGTGTCCCTCTAAAGGGAGGAAGCAAGGTGTGTACCAAAAACCGGAGCAAATGGAGGTAGTTAAGCGATCCCGAATCGAGGCACACGGCTGACGGCTCCGAAAATCGAAAACTGGGCTCCAAACAGGAAAAATGCCCTACAACTACGAAACATAGCCTACGGCCACTGAGAGATGGTCTACGAGACCTCTCCCTTCCTTCGAGAAGAGAAAACAGAGAAAACAGGACCTGGTTTGCAAACTGTGGCAAAACACAAAAGAGCCCCGAAGTCTAGAGGCAAGGCTCGCAGCCGAGACTCCGCAACCTCAGAACGAGCACAATATGCAATATCACCGAGCGCTCAACCGGTGACGTCTGAGTCTTAAGGTCGGTCAAAAATGGGGTGTCTACAGTTGCCCCTTTTTGACAGAACTCGGAAGTCATAAGTGACGGGAGTGAATGTCAAAGCCCAGAGACGACCCATTTTTGACAAGGCCGAAGACTTAGACAAACGGGTGAGATAAACAGAGATATGCCCGCAGGCGGGGGCAAAATGCAGAGAGATATGCACAAAGACGGATGAAACTCATGATCATGCAAAGCGGCAAGCTGTAATAGATGCAACAGTTTTAAGCAAGAATGCAAAGCAACAACTACATTTCATGCAGTTTAAGAATGCGGAGAATTATTCAATTCTCGCCATGTTTCACTCGGAGAATACAATACCTGTCCGGTTCGTCTGGTCGCGCCAGCCTCAAATAAATTGTATATGCAATATCGTGCCTCAGCACTGTTGGGGATCTTTCGCTTCTTCTTGGTTGAACCAGAGGTACTACTTTTCTCCATGACTATGGTCGCAGCTTTCCCTATTCTCCAACAGGGTGACAGACTAGGTTGGTTCAGTATCCAGAATTGAGGCGCATACATATGCTATCTCAATCTATGGGACTGCTACACAGATTTCAAGCCGAGAATATATCCCATGGTATTTAAACCAGACTTTAGTCTCGGAAATCCCGAACCTTTGCGTTCTAGGCATGAGCCATTCGAACTCTAGTTTCCACCGTCTCAGTTGGTCTTCTAGGAACTCAACGCAAACATAGGTAGGTGGCTATACCAGGCCACCGGAAATCGTTCGGACACGACAAACACCAAAGGAATTGCACCTTTAGAGGATTTAAGGTCTCCTAGACCAAAGAGTGCACAAGACAGTGCGAATAATGCAATGCACTGACAAGTGCAGGTAAGGTGCGCAAGATAGTGCGATAAAATGCAATGCACAAAATAGTGCGATGAAGGTGCGCAAGATAGCAAGGTGCGCAAGATAGCGCGAAATGAAATGTATGCAAAATGCATGAGATGCGCAAAATAGTACGAATAAGGTGCGCAAGATAGCGCGATAAAATGCATGCACAATGCGAGACTTGGCACACAGCTTACGACATAGCATTCGATTCATTTGGCACACAGCTCACAACACAATACTTTATTTGTTTGGCACGCGGCTCACAACACAATATTCTGTTTATTTGGCACGCAGCTCGAAACACAACACTCTGTTTATCTGGGCACACAGCTCTTTTGGGCACACAGCTCATTCGGGCACACAGCTCGTTTCGGGCACACAGTTCATTCTTCGGGTACACAGCTCGTTTCGGGCACACAGCTCATTCTTCGGACACACAGCTCGTTTTCGGGCACACAGCTCATTCGGGCACACAGCTCGTTCATCGGGCACACGTCTCGTTTTTGGGCACACAGCTCATTCGGGCACACAGCTGATTCTTCGGGCACACAGCTCGTTTTCGGGCACACAGCTCACTTTTCTGGCACGCAACTCATTCTTCAAGCACACAGCTTGTTTTTTCGGACACACAGCTCATTCTTTGGGCACACAGCTCATTCTTCGGGCACATAGCTCGTTTTTCGGGCACGCAGCTCATTCTTCGAGCACACAGCTTGTTTTTTCGGGCACACAACTCATTCTTTGGGCACGCAGCTCCTTCGTTGGGCACACAGCTCATTCTCCGAGCACACAACTCGCTTTTCGGGCACACAGCTCGTTTTTAGGTACACAGCTCCTTCATTGGGCACGCAGCTCATTCTCCGAGCACACAACTCGCTTTTCGGGCACACAGCTCATTTTCAGGCACACGGCTCGTAACACTGCTCGATCTGAACACTCGGTCCATAACACAGCATTCAGTTTGTATTTTGAACACACAGCTCAAGCACTTGAATTTCTGAACACGCAGCTCATACTTTTTGTCGTGAACACGCAGCCCATACTTTTTGAAATCTGAACACACAACTCAAACTTTTGAATTTCTGAACACGCAGCTCATTTTGATTGTGAACACGCAGCACAAACTTGTTGAAAGAAGTTGAACATGCAACCCAAACTTTTGAATCTCTGAACACGCAGCTCATATTTTGAATGTGAACACGCAGCACACACTGTTGAATTTCTACACACGCAGCCCATATTTTGAAGATGAACACGCAGCACACACATGTTGAGAGTTGAATACGCAGCCCAAACTGTTGAATTTCTGAACACGCATCCCATATTTTTGAATGTGAACACGCAGCGCACACTTGTTGAGAGTTGAACACGCAACCCATATTTTGAAGGTGAACACGCAGCACACACTGGTTGAGAGTTGAACACGCAGCCCAAGCTGTTGAATTTCTGAACACGCAGCCCATATTTTTGAATGTGAACACGCAATGTACACTTGTTGAGAGTTGAGCATTCAGCCCATATTTTGAAGGTGAACACACAGCACACACTTGTTGAGAGTTGAACACGCAGCCCAAACTGTTGAATTTCTGAACACGCAACCCATATTTTTGAATGTGAACACGCAGCGCACACTTGTTGAGAGTTGAACACGCAACTCATATTTTGAAGGTGAACACGCAGCACACACTTGTTGAGAGTTGAACACGCAGCCCATATTTTTGACTGTGAACACGCAGCGCACACTTGTTGAGAGTTGAACACGCAGCCCACTATTTCTGAACTCTGAACACACAGCTCAAACACTTGATGTTGAACACATAGCTCACACTTTGAAAGTTGAAGCCACAGCTCACACACTTCAATTCTGAACACACAGCTCATATACTTCATGTTGAACACGCAGCTCACACACTTCAATTCTGAACACACAGCTCATATACTTCATGTTGAACACGCAGCTCACACATTGCATTTGCACGCAGCTCATATACTTTATGTTGAACACGCAGCTCACATACTTCAATTCTGAACACACAGCTCATATACTTCAATTTTTGAACACACAGCTCATATACTTCAATTTTGAACATGCAACTCATATACTTTATGTTGAACACGTGGCTCATATACTTCAATTTTTGAACACACAGCTCATATACTTCAATTTTTGAACACACAGCTCATATACTTCAATTTTGAACATGCAGCTCATAACACAACACTGCTTGATCTGAACACACGGCTCATAACACAGTATTCTTTTAATTTTTGAACACACAGCTCATTCTAAACATACAGGATGCGACGACGGAACTTGCAGAAGTTGAAATAAACTCGGATGCCCGACATTTTTCCTTTTTCTTTTGCTTCGAAGTCTAGAACCTATATAGCTCCAAATAGGTCCTTGTTCTACTGTTCTCACATGACCTGGGTTGAACCCTGCGGTTCATGAAAGAGAGAATCTAGTTTTGCACAAATGTGGAGAATGGCACAGTACTCGGAGCGCAAAACGATTTTTTTTTTTGAAATTGAGAAATGAGTTCTTGACCGGGTATTGAGCCTACAACTGAATACAGCGAAAAAGACTTAATAACAGAAAACAAAAAGGTAAACAACCTAAACACATCGAGACACACTCGGAACGACTCAAAGCAAGAATTGAGACAATCAAAACAAAAGACACGATATACAGACGTGTTACAAAGATGAGAGACCTCTTAGTACACGAGGAGCCAATTTCTCCGGGTATTGTTTCCCACCCTCTCTCATTTGTGATTCTTGCGTCACTCTGGCACTCAGGCTTTTTTTTTCTCTTAAAATCCTTTTCTCACTTTTTCTCTCAGCGCACATCTCTCTATTCTTCAATCTCTCATTTTTTGTCCCTCCCCTACGTGGTTGATGGATAAACAGAAAGTTGTGGGCTCTTGCCCCTAGCATTCCGCTAGATTCTTCTTCTTGTTCACAACAGTGAGTTTCTTCCACAGAGGGGCTGCGCTACAATTGGATGTGTAGCAAATCTGCAGCTGACATCGATTGACGATGCTCTGCTGGGGAGTTTGGACGTGATCAGATCTGTCCAGATAAGAGAGTGAAATATCTTGTCCCATTCCGGTTCGTGCTTCGCACTTGGCTTGATACCTCATTGCTTGGAGGATTGAGAGAGCTTTCAGCCCTTTTGCGGTCAGCTTCAGTGGTGCTCTTTTCTAGCGAATACGGTGCCCTTTTGGGAAGTAGAGTGCCCTTTCTGGCAAGTATAGTGCCCTTTCGGGCAAGTATGTTGACAACGGGGAAAAGACAAAACACCTGGCTCAACTATGCCCCTAGTTCATCATTTTGACCATTTTTTGTTTTGGTTTTCTACTAAAACAATTTTGACCAACATGAGAGTTAGATTAACATGCTTATTCGATTTTCTGATTTGAAATCATGCAAGTCAGGTTATGAGCACTGAAAATTTTTCTTTTTTGAGTCTAAGAAATGGTCCAGTTTTTGGAAAAGATAGAACAATTTTCGAGAAAATTAGTCAACCTCAGTAAAAATTCTCAAAAATTATTTTTGCAAACGACTACTGCTTAACGAGCATGAAACTTACTTTTGAGATGCACAACCTCAGATCTTAAGGAAAATTGCCCCTTGCTTGAAGAGAGCTGCATGGCAACAGAAAGTTGCCCCTTGTTTGAACGGCACCGCAACGCATTGAATGATAATGGAAAGTTGCCCCTTGTTTGAATGGCATCGTAGCGCGTTGAATAGAAAAGGAAAGTTGCCCCTTGTTTGAATGGCACCGCAGCGTATTGTAGTCAGTTCTCAGAGTGACGAACACAACCAAACTCTCGGATACAAAGAAGGCAAAGATGATCAAAACCATTACATGGGCACAATCAATTTGAAGTGTTTTACAGCTGGATTTCAGAATGAAGTTGCCTACGTATCCCAAAGATGGGAATCAAGCCTTACGTAGTTCGGGGTTAAGGTACACTCGGGTATTAACCTCTCCTTTTACGCTCTAACTTTTGCCAAGGCCGCATTTTCTGGGTTTTCAACCTTGCGAGCTTTGTTTTTCTTTTCTTTTCAATTCTTTTCATTTTTTTTCTTCTTTTTTCTTTTTCATATTTTCTTTTCATTTTCTTCATTTTTCTTCTTTTTCTTCCTTTTTTTTTTTTTTTCATTCTTTGCATTTTTTTTTTGTTTTTTTTGTTCTTTTTCTTGCTCTAACTTTTGCCTGGGCCGCCCTTCCGGGTTTTCGGCCCAGCGAGCCTCTCAAGGGTAAAAGTGTAGTTGATCCATGTCAAATGGTTTTAAGATCCTGAAGTCATCTGAATCCAGGAGAATGGTTATTGTTCGCTGATGATGTAGGAGTCCATCCAATGGGGGGGCTGAATTTGCCCCTAGTGTTGTGGATCGGGACTCAGTTGTCCTTCAGCAACACCTTCTTATTTCTTCCCTTCTGGGATTTGGCATTCTTGCCAGTCTTTGTCTTTGACTCTTCGAGCACATCCGACATTTTTGCCCCTAGTTCGACGGGTACTTCTGATCTAGCTTCGCAAGCTTCTTTTGACCTTCTGATCTTCTTGATCCGACTTTCTTGGCCTCTTGTTTGAGGGCTGCTTCAAATCTGGCCACACAGGCCTCACATTGTGGTTAACCGTTGAACATTCTGAATGCTAGTTCAAGGTTTGAAAGCAAGGGGCCGAGTCTTGAGGCTGAGAGCGATCCTAGGCTACACAATCTCAAGAACGATTCCACACAGGTCTTCGCAGGATCGCGCAAAACATTTTTTGAAATCTTTTAAGAAAGCGACAAATCGCTCGCACTGAAGACAGTGTGGAGCCAATCTGGATCAAGCCAGGATCCTTCTCAGTACTTACATTAACAAGCATGATCTCATTCATTAAGGGCCTAGCATGCCTCTTTTTCTCTCAATGGATCAAATTTTTGCAAAACCCGAGGAATTCCTTCATCTTCGTTTTCACCACAGTGTTAGAAAAAGTTTTGAAAAACTTAGGTCAATGCAATAATTTCAGAGCACAAAAGAGCAGGTGGAATGCACTACCGTTTCATTCAAGCTTCTGGCATAACTGGCGCAAGGCGGAAGCAAACACAAGAGTGTGAAAACTACTGCTGTTTCATTGAGATCTGCTGGCACAACTGGCTCATCGGCAGAAACAGAATCAAAAGAAAGCAAAAAGACAAACACAAAACAAAAATAGTGACGTCTGAGGTAACACCCCCGGAATCACCCGACTTCTATACAACATGACTGACTCGATACAACAAGACAGACCTGAAACAAAAGGACTGACTCGGGACAATGAGACAGACTAAAAACAAAACTACAGAACTGACTCAACACCCAAGTCGAAAACTACAAAACTAGCATTCGCAAATGCCCCAAAACAGTGCTTGCCAAACGCCACATCTGAAGTAAACTGAACACCGCCCTCAGGTGGTTTACTCCCTGATCACATTCTTGTATTATCCTCGAAATTTGCTGACCCAGTGATGGTGGACTTTGCCGAGCTTGGTGGGAGGACAACCCCGTTGTCGAACGGATCCTGTACTTCATGACGAAGACAGAAGCAGTTGTTGGTGGCGTGACCAGTCTGTTGGTGGTACGCACAGTACAGCGTAGCATCATGTGAGAGAGGGAGATTACTTGGGAGAGGTCGAGGCTCGAGGGGTTTGAGATACCCCTTTTTAGCGAGGATTTGAAGTGCCTTAGACAAAGGCATGTAGAGGGCGTGAAAGACCCTGCGACCTCAGGGCAGATACTTCGAGGTATGCGTGCTTTTGCTGGACGCACTTGAAAAAGGATCGGCAGGTGCTGCCTTGGCTCTCCGATCTTTTCCAGGTGCAGGGTTAGGATTGGCAGGAAAAGTTCTGATACGACGGTCCCTATCCTGATTTTTCCCCCGGCCTGAACTGTTCTCGGCCTGAGTAGGAAAGACGTTATCTACAGTCTTAGCCACAACCGTAAGTATTTGCTACTTATTCAACCCCCTGGATTTCAAAGCCTCAACAGCTTGCTGGAGTTGTTCATAGGGATCAGTGTCCACCTTCATCTTATTCTTTCCACTAGCCTCAGCTTGGCAAAATGTTTGGGTTACTTGGTCAGAGTGGAGCCTTGTTGTCGGCATGTCATTGTCGGGGCTGGAGACAGCTTCAGGTTGGCTGAGCTCGATCACAATTCGCCCTAGCAGTGGGGGCTCCTGTGGTATAAAATTCCCGGCATACAGTGTAGTTAGTGGTGAGGCCGACATCCCATAGGCGAGATCAACCACAGACCTCTGAAGGTCACCAATCATTCCCATCAACTCAAATTTTGTGGGTTCACGAGCTTGAAACAACTGGGGTTCCCAAATCGGGTGCGCGACAGGCGACTTGGGCGAGTGTGGTATTTCAGCGTCGATTTCACCCTGCAAGATGATTCCTTGATCGAATGCGGCTGCCATAACCACAATTTCCTCTGAATTTTGTGTCATCATAAATCCGCCGAACTGAACGGAGGTGAGGTGACTGGTGACTGACGGATCTGATGAACCGGTGAGTCTTTCCTGCCTTGCCTCAACAAAGGAGAACACCGGTTGCTCTGAACTGAATCTCTGAACTGAAAGAGAAAATAGGCAGCATCTCAGCCCAATCAATACATAGCTGAATAACTGTATTCGACCACTGATCACTGTTCCCCAAATTACTGTCCCAAAACTGAATCTGATACCCGCAGATAACTGATTCCCAAAATACCGATACTGGTGTCCGCAGGCCGGATGCCCAAACTTGCAAACTGATATATGCATTCCCTGTAGAGACGCACTCTAAAAGCACATAACAAACAAGTGAGAGCCAAAACACCCCTATGTTGGGGTAGGGCTTCCCTGTCCTATTTTGTCAGGAGCTAGGGTTTCACTACGCACGCAGTGGTTTCAAACAACCTATAATCGGGTAAGCAACCTGTCCTATCTTGGAATGGTCACTATGGATTCCGAATATGCACTAGATCGAATGGTCAAAAGGGTGCCCTGGTAAAAATCGGGGTTTATGTTCCCATCGTGGCAAAGCCCGCAACCGGTCAGTCTTATGGCACGCTTCTCGAAGCGAGCCTCCGGCAAACCGTTCAGGAATAGCATACGGAAAACACGGTGTCCTAGGTGCACCAATGCAAAATGCGATGTAAAGAAACACATAAGTGTAATCAAAACAAGATATCACGAGTTCGAGTCAAGTTCTCTAATTTCCCAACAGGGTCGCCAGAAACTGTAGACGCGCCCTCGGGCCTCGCTACAGTTTGGACTCAATTTGTGTCACGGTCCTGTATCTAATCTCGCAGAGTGCAATGCAAGATCGATGAATCATCAAAGAGTCAAAATCCGGCAAATCGTTTTTGAAAACAGATTTTTTTTTAAAGAAGTGCCAAACATGAACTGCTTTGCCAGATACAAATATTTTATTTTGGGAAATTTAGGAAACCTTGACTCGTTGCCTAAGGCCACGTGTCCGTCATCACCAAAGTTGCCTCAGCTCGGGAACTTGGGTACGATTGGGGAAGGTCACTTTGTGAGCACCCCCACTCGCCCAATCAAAGATCGGCCTCTACTAACCGTGATATCTAGTTTTGAAAACATTATGCGTTCTTATTCCGGTTATTAGCCTAGATTTACTATGTGATGCGCACAGCATACAAATATAGACCGGATCGTCTGAATTGGAACGAAACATCTCATGTTTGTTTTGAAAACGGTTTGCTATTCGCAAGTAGGCTAAAATGTGGATTTGCCACCCTCAGGTGGGCTTAGAAAACATGGTTTTGCCACTATCTAGTAGGCTTAAAACTCACAATTGATGAATTGTTCCAATCCAAATAACCCAACCTTCACCCACAGGCATTCAGGCAGTTATATCATATAAGCACATAGCCTCATGGTAAGCATGCTATCATGGTAGTCACTCACACACATGCAAAGATGCTAAAACATAAACACTTACCGAGTACTCCAAGCCAAAACAAAAGTTATGTTAGAAATCCATGCATGATCCTAACTATACAGAAATGCCTAATGCAACACATGCAAAATGCAACTATAGTAGGCTCGGTTATTCTAAGGATGGCATGTGAAATGCTACAACTAACAAGTATTCAACTCGGATTTGAAATACAATGCAGTTAATATGATGCGCCGAGCCTGGTACATGCAAGACAGATGAATGAATGCAAACATGCTATCATACTATATGCTAATTGAAACATGCCCTAATCTAACCATCATAAGCTGGTAAATAAAAGGGAGAAAGACGTGGGATTGGAAGACATACATCACACACACGTACACTTATTACAGTTGTGCCCTCGCTCGGAGGGTCCGAATAAATAATATGCAGTCCGAATGAATAGTACAGTCCGAATAAATACAAAATCCTAATTAATTAACAAATTAATCTAGGAAAGTAGAGAATTAGCATGCAAGCTATGGACCGCCTCGGCTCTGTTCCGAATGATGAATGATGCATGCTCGGGTTGCCTTTGTCGGGAAATTCCTTGCAATGCCCCGGTTTGCCTCGGTTTGCAATTAATCCCGAGATGTTGTGCGAAGCTCTAGAAGGCTACTAATTTCTGGTTTGCTGCAACAGAGAGCAAGAAGGGGGCATGGCAAAGTATTTTCACATATGTATGCATGCCTCGATCCTCGTGCCACGACTTAATGTGAAATGAATGCACATGAAAACACAACAAGACCTAAACTCCATCATGGGTAATCCGGAGTGTCGGCGACCGGGAATTGAGACACGTTCCGTCACTCGGAATACGAAACATACCTCGTTTCCCGTGCTTGGGCTAACTCCTATCCCAAACACATTGCAAATAAGATGGCATACACAATGCAACTAACATACAACCTAGCATACGCAACGCTATGAAATGGCATACACAAATGCTCGATGTAATATGCCATACGCATTGCTCTAACATGCAACCTAGCATGCGCAACGCTATGAATTGAAATGGCATATACAATGCACAATGGACTTACACCAACATGAGTGGACCTCAGCCACACTCACATCAGTGGCCATTAGATGAAAGTGAGACAATCGAAATGCGTGCACACATGCACGCAAACCGAGGACCGAACCTAAGGCATAAAATACCACTCTACCAAGGCATGACAAGGGATGGAAGATGGCATTCAAACATGTAAATTTCAGCACTGAAACATGATGCTAAATGGTCCCGAAACATGGAAATATGGCACCTGATGCATAAAATGAGCCCTGAAACTCAAAGCTAGGCACATGCATTGAACCACAAGCGCACAAAGCAAGGATTATTTGATTATGAAGCATAAAGACAGAGCCAAGGCAGTCCCAAAATATGCACATTTCTAGTTTAAAGCATGGCCAAAAGATGCTAACATGATGGACTAACATAGCATGCAACATTGGCTAACAAGCATGGTTTACATGGCATGTATATGAAGCGTATGGGAACTCATCAAACCAGACAAAAACAGTGAATAAATAAAACATACCAAAATATGCCTAAATAATCACTGAAATGCAGCTAATGCATGCAAAAATGAGGGGCTTCTTTGGAGGGCCATGCAAGAGGTTGTTAAGCACATACAAGATAGACATGAAGCATAGCAAAACCACCTTTGGAAATGGACTATGACATCCCTAAAACTCACCAAATTCGCCCTGAAATGGGTCTAGGAAACATAGAAAGAAAGGCCCTTTTGAAAGGCCTTGGATGAGATTGCTCTACACATGCATTGTAAACATAAAATATGGCAAAATGGGCTCTGGACAGAGCTTATGCAAACCATGAAACTCACAAAATGAGGCTTGAAACATGACTTCAATGCATGCAAAATAGAGTCCCTTTGGAAGGCCAACAATGCTAGTAAAGAGAATGAGGGGTGACCCTCGGGTGAGAGGGTCACCCCTCTATGATTTCGGGGCTCAAAGACACATCAAGGCCACTGAAAATCCACTGGGTTTCAGTGGCTAAGAGGCCAAAACAAGGCCAATGCGAATGCTCACATGCGTGGCTCAAAACATGGGGAAATGAAACATGCAAGGAAGAAAATGACTCCAAACAGAAAAGTGACCTAATCAAACTTAATGAGGAGGTCAAAACAAAACTTTCTTCAGTTTAGGCCGAGGTCCAAAAATGCTCACAAATAAGGCTAATATATCATGCAAAATAAGCCCTAAAAGAGAGATAAAGCATTCAAGGGGGTAGGAGACCTCAAACAGAAAAGTACTCTTAAACAAGCATGAAGATGAGCTCAAAAGAAGACTATTTTCAGTTTACACCAAGGCTCAAAAATGCTTGCAAATGGAGCTAAGGTATAGAGCAAAATAATGCAAAAATGGGAGAAATGTGGACTTACCCTTGTAACACAGCAATGTAGCCAACCCTGGAGCAAGAAAGTGAGCTTTGAACCTCTGAAACTGAGTTCCAAGGTGCTAGAATGGATGGTGGAGGTGTTAGGCTTAGAGGTGTAGTGTAAATGGCCAAGAAAATTAGGATTTGGAGCTTTGGAGAAGAAGGCTATGGAGGGTGGAGTGCATGTGCCTTGGCCAAACTTTCTAACCCTTGCAAAATGAGATGGAGGGTTGGTTATATAGAGGAGAAGGGATAGGCTTCTTGGAGAAGCCTCAAGAGGGGTTCAAAGCTTCTCAAGGAAGCTTAACCAAAAAAGGTCAAGCTTCTTGAGGAAGCTAGACCAAGCTTCCTCAAGAAGCTTGACAAAAGAGTCAAGCTTCCCTAAGAAGCTAAGTAAGAGGGTCAAAACCAACTTAAAAAGGTCAACAAAAGACTCAAAATCTCGGACAGTGGGTCAAGTGCTTCACAGCTGGCACAACTGTGTTGCACTTGAGAAGAGCAAAAAGCAGAAAGCTGGCCGACCAACTAAGGTGGCCGGCCGGCCACTCCCCCTGGTCGGCCGACCAGGGGTCAAAAGGGTCAAGAAAAAATGCTGGTCGGCCTACCCAGAAAGGTGGCCTCCCAGATGAGTAGAACACAACCCTGTGGTGAAAAATCAAAAAAGATGACCTAGGAGAGAGAAAAACCAGCTTTTTAGAGGGGTTCAAAAGTGTCAAGAGGAATTACTGGTCGGCCTACCCATATTGGTGGCCTCCCAGATGAGCACAACACAATGATGGTGTGAAAAACCAGAAATTGTGGCTCAAAAGTGAGAAAAACCAACTTTCTGTAAGAAAAATCGGCTTTTGGAGAGAGAAAATGAGAAAACTGGTTTTTCAGGGGAAAAGGTGGCCGGCCACCATACTACCCCCTCCCTAACAGTGAAAATAGGATCTCTACCAAAAATGGACCAAAACGGATGCAAAACGAAGGTTCGGGAGCCAAAACGCGCGGTTCGGGGCCCCGAAAACAGGCTGTTAGGCACCGAAAGTGGCGTATGACCACGAAGGTGGTTTTCCGGGCCATAGTGTCCCTCTAAAGGGAGGAATCAAGGTGTGTGCCAAAAATCAGAGAAAACGGAGGTAGTTAAGCGGTCCCGAACCGAGGCACACGCCCGACGGCTTCGAAAATTGGAAACTGGGCTCCAAACGGGAAAAATGGCCTACGACCACAAAACATAGCCTACGGCCACTGAGAGATGGTCTATGAGACCTCTCCCTCCCTTCAGGAAGAGAAAGCAGAGAAAACAGGACCTGGTTCGCAAACTGAGGTAAAACACAAAAAAGCCCCGAAGTCTAGAGGCAAGGCTCACAATTGAGACTCCGCAACCTCCGAACGAGCACAATATGCAATATCACCGAGCGCTCAACCGGTGACGTCTGAGTCTTAAGGTCGGTAAAAAATGGGGTGTCTACACTTATGTTTCTCGATAGTTAAAACCTCATGAGAGACAATACCCTACTCATGATTTTTGCGTTGAAAGTGTGGCGACACTACTTGTTTGGGGAGTGCTTTGAATTGTACACAGATCACAAGAGTCTTAAATATCTTTTTCTTAAAAAGAGTTGAACATGAGGCAACAAAGGTGGGTTAAATTCATCAGTAGTTATGATTTCGAGATCCTTTACCACCCGAGAAAAGGAAATGTGGTTGTAGATGCACTTAGTTGACAACATGGGATTATAACTTCTTTGATAATTTAGGAATGCAAGTCATTGGAGTTAATTTCGATGCACGATGTTCAACCAATAGAGAGTGTCGAGAGGGCATACATTGCTAGTTTGATCGTACAGCCAACGTTACTGGGTAAAGTTCATCAGATGCAGAATTTAGATGGATTCCTAGTCAGTAAGATCGATGACCTTGTGGTGGATTTGACTGATGATTGTCCTACTAATTGGTCTGTGGACTCAGATGGGGGATTGCGATTCAGGGATAGATTGTGTGTACCTAACATAGTTGAATTAAGGAAAGAGATTATGGATAATGCCCATAAGTCTTGATATACCATTCACCCTGGTGAGACTAAGATGTATCATGACCTAAAGAGGACATTTTGGTAGGAAGGTATGAAGAAGGACGCAGGAGAGTATGTTTCTCGATGTTATGTATGTTAATAGGTTAAGACAGAACACCAACGACCGTTTGGACTTTTGCAGCCTCTCGAGATTCCTACTTGGAAATGGAAGTACATCTCTATGGATTTCGTGGGTGGATTGCCGCGGTCTAAGCAAGGTAATGAATCTATTTGGGTGATAGTGGATTGACTCACCAAGTCTGCTCATTTTATTCCAATAAGTGTTCACTGAACTATGGATAAACTGGCTAAGTTGTATATTCAGAAGGTGGTGCGACTTCATGGCGCACCAATTTCTATAGTGTCGAATCGTGATCCGTTGTTTGTGGCAGAGTTTTGGGAGAGTTTTCAACATGCTTTGGGTGCTAGGTTAGACTTGAGCACGACTTATCATCCTTAGACGGATGGGCAAACTAAGCGGGTAAATCAGATCTTGGAGGATATGTTGAGAGCTTGTGTCCTCGATCTTGGTGGTAGTTGGGAAGAACACTTGCCATTGGTGGAGTTTGCTTATAATAATAGTTATCACTCCAGTATCGGGATGACACCTTTTGAGGCATTGTATGGAAAGCTATGTCAATCACCTGCTTGTTGGATGGATGTAAGAGATTTTCCCCCGTGGGTCTAAGATATGCTTTTATCTGTGATGTGATTTATGTTGTGAGTTCTTGATTTGAGTTGATGATATCTTGTGAGATAAGTGACTGACTTGATTGTCGGAGTGCCCCCAAGTAGACGAGTGCCCCCAGACCTCTCTTTTTACTATTGCTGGATCATCAACCACCACTCTATTTGCTACCACTGAGTTAATGAGGTTAATGTTCTGTTGACATTTAACCATCAAATGGAAATACCTTGTGTTTTTATCACCTCTAAAAGCCTAGTCTTGTCTAGATTTCTAGAGCCAAAACCACTCTACCCACTTGCTTAATTTCCAAATTGACTCCTTCAACTCTGCTTTTCTAGATTTCTCAACAGCCAACAACTCTCTAAACTCAGCTAGCAAGTCCAGCTGATGGAACTCCTTATCAACAAGTTTCAGTCGTGGATGTAAGGTTACCAAATACAAATACATTCCACTCCTTAAGATGCTTCTTTAAAAAACCAACTTTTTGGACAATCTATAACCAGCCCACCCATCAAACCCTACTTCAAGCCAAACCTTTTCAGCCATAAGCAAAAAACCAGAATGGAGAACCCAACAGTTCATGAACCTAAAAGGTTTAGGACCCTAGTCCCTACTATCTTCCTTCAGAATAATAGGACAATGATCAGACATAGACCTAGGTAGCCCCCAACATTTAAAATTGAAAACAACAAGCAAATTAGAGTCTAATATAAACCTATCAATGCGACTCCATTTTCCATTTTTACTAGAATTGCTCCAAGTGAACTTTTTCCCTAACATTGGTAGCTCTACCCCTTCAAAATTATCAATGAACTCGTTAAAATCCTGCATACCCACACTTCTCCTGGAGCAACCAACCCTTTCACTCATACTCCTAATCTCATTAAAATCGCCCCAATGCACCAGGGTTTGGGAAACAATGGTTTGATCTTGACAAGCAAATCCCATAAATCTCTTCTCTTGACAACATCATATTTTATGATTGTTGCATACACTTTTTTATTTTATTATTATTATTATTATTATTATTTAGTGTATAATATTGTTATTGATATTATATTCATTTTAAAAAATTAGATTCTCAGAGTTTGCCACTTCAAATATATTCAAAAATAGATTTGGGTGATAAGCATTAAATTAATAAAATATGAGATTTGAATATCAAATGAATTTGAGTTATTGATATAAAATTTTAAATAATTTTTAAATTGTTATATTTGAATATGTAGCATTACTGATATTTATTTCAAGTTAATTATTAAGCAATTAATAAAATAAAACAATGTTTAATCCAATCCAATGATGTAAAAAGATGAAAAAACAAAGGTTAGGATATTTAATTGATGGAAAATTCTACCATATACACTTTTAGGTTGTATTTGGTTCATAAATTTGAAAAAAAAAAAAATTGAAAAGAAAAAAGAAAAAAAAAAGTAAAACGTGAATAAAATATACTAATATTTCACCTAATTATACGTACATTTTTCCTTTTTCCTTTCTAAATCCGTTCTCAAATCTATGAATTAAACACAACCTTAGTTACAATGTTTGTGTCAATAGTTATGACCTATTATATTATTAGTTATAACATATTGTGATATTAATTATGACATTATTTTAGTTATAATCGAAGAGTTATTTGGTTATACTCATGTTATGTTTTGTTATAATTTTTTTTAAAAAAATGTTTTAATTATGACTCTCATAATATTGAGTTACTTGCATATGGTATAAAACGATGTGTAACATAACATTACCCGAATTATGTTTCCAATTGTGATATTGTTGTCTTGATTTTAATTATTGTGGTGTTAGTTATGATATTTGTCATCTTTGGTTATAATTTATTGTGTTGTTGTTATAAATTGATTAGGACAATTGTAATGTTCGTTATGATTTATTGTGATTATTATTTAAAAAATATATTTATTTATTTATATTTTATGTGATGTTTGATTATAAGCTATTATTTTTTTAATTATGATTAAAAAAAATTGATAAACCACACAAATGTAATAATTTACATGTGATTTTGGGGTGTGTATAGTAGACAGACACAAAAAAAAAAAAAAATGTTTTTTTATTATTTTAATAAAATTAAACATGAAAATAAATATTATGATGAAATAATCATTTTATTTTAATAAATCAAACATTACTTTAATTTTAGTGTCATCGCTTCATTTTTCCTTTACTTTCTCACCTCAAAAGCGTGGTCAACAGTGGCGGAGCTAAGAAATTAAGGTAGAGGGAGCACTTTATAATTTTAATATTTTTTTGGTGATCAACAATAAAATAATAATAATTTTATGAGTTAAATTTAAGCATAAAATTTTAATTATTTATTATTAATAGAAACTAATCAAAATTCTATAATAATGTGGAATAATTAGGACACAATAGTAATGTAAGTATGCAATTTTAGCACAAAAAATTACAAATTAAAATTCTCAATTTTAGAAAATAGAAGCAAATCATTTATAGTACAAATTATTATAAAATTTTTATAATTTTTATTTGATAGAAAAATATTAGAGAGATAGTATTGATTATAAAAATGTGTTTTGAATAGAAATTATTAGATAATCCCAGAATATTATGTAATGTTGATGACGTGGTACTTTGGATATAAGAAATCACAATTCACACAAGTAATTCACATATTATCTTCTAATTACTTAACAATAATGAGTTATTATGTTCCACTCATAAAATTTGATACTATATTATTGATTTAGACCACCACATAAATAACACTACATGACACGCTAGAACTACTAAATAAATTACATATTGTGTGTGAAAAAAAAAAATTCAAAACTGGGGGGACGTGACCCCTCTGCTGTGGCTCCGCCACTGGTGGTCAACATGGTCTTCCCATGACAAACGCACAACCATCAACAATGATGTAATGCACTTGTAAATTTAGTACCCAAAAAAAAAAACGAGAGAGAGACAATTGAGAAAAATGGCCTAATTGTGCAAGTCTTCTTTTTTTTATCAGCAAAATAAATAGAATTTTATTGATGACGATAAAAGGTACAAGATGTACACACAAAACAGCAAAACATCAATAAAGAGAGGAGGGTGTATAAAGCATCACAATTGGTTAGATCATTCCAACTATGTTGGCACCAAAAAACCCATCTTGTCATAGGCTAAGCACCCCCAAAGAAAGCAAATAACCAAAACAGAAAAACAAATAAAAACCACAACCACCATTCCAAAAGCACAAGATCAGCAATGCCCCAAACCCTTATGTAATCCTGATATACACAGACACAGTTAACAGGACAATCAACAAAGAGACATAGCAGCACAAAACAATAGCAGCAAGCCATGGTTGATTTGAGATTCAAGATGTTCATTTTATGTCCCTTGTGGGGTCGATAACCCACCACCGCATTCCTTGAAAATGATGTTTGATCGATAACTTGCTATGCACCACCCATTTGTTTGGCACATTACATTCAACTACTTTTCTTTTAACCAAAATAGCTTCTTATTAGATGTCATTTGATTGAAGCATGTTCAAGTTCAAATCATCAACTAGCTGAGTAGTAAATTGTTCAAATTTAACTTGATAATTTAATAAATTTTAAAATGTGTTTAAACTTAATTTATTAATTTTTCAAACTAATCTTAAAAGAGTTTTTATATCATCTAATGTAACCGAACCTGAGGGAAAGGGATGAGTTAAGGGCATGATCAGCCTACAAAATCCATTGAACTCATGGCTTTCATGCTTCTACCGAGGATTAAGTGACCCTATATGCTATTTTATATGTAAGAGAAATTAAATTATTTGAGTAAAAAAATATTTTTCAATTAAATTTTAAATTGTTTTCTTCTTGATTTTGTCAGGCCAACAAAAAAAAACAATTAATCTTGTGTAAAGGATATTATAAAAATTGAGCTATGATAAGTACACAAAGGCCTTGTTTTTTTTTAGAAGTAGAATTGATGGGATTGATAGTGAAGAGATTAATAGTGAGGGAATTGATAATGAGGGGATTAAGTAAAATTGTATTTGTTTTGATGATAGTTGTTAGTGTGGGGATTGTTAAATTATTACCCTATAAAAGAAATATAAAATATTAAAACAAATAAAATTATGATTTTTACTTAACAAAAAATATAAAAACATTAAACATTAATGTTCAAAAAGAAAAGAAAAGCCTAACATGTTAATAAATAAATTAAAAAAAAAACAATCTAATCCTTAGAACTAATTTTCTAATACCACCTCTACCTCCTCCATTTCAATCCTTTCTTCATGGTCCATCATAATCCCTAGATTAAGAATCCCTTTCTATCTCTCAAAATAAACATAATATATAATGAGTCCCACTTTCATTTCAATCACAATCCTAACTATAACTCCCTAAACAAACGAGGCTAGAGAATATTGTGCATAAAATTCACAATACTCTCTCACATGAGAACGGAACCAGACATATCGAATCCATGTGAAGTCAACCCCCATATGAGAAAATTGTGCATTCTATACGGCACCATTTTGCACTTGGCCTTTCTGCTAAAAAAACAAAGAGAAAATTGTGCATTCTATGCGGTACCATTTTGCACTTGGCATCCTCTAAAAAACAGAGGGTGAATTACATTAACAGTCCCTATAGTTTAGGATTTGTGTTACTTTGATCTCTGGCTTTTTAATTATAATATATTGGACCCTGAATTTTAAATCTTATTCCAAATAAGGACAATTGAAGATACTATTGAATTTTTCAAGGGTAAAACCGTCTATTTGATAAAATATAAATTAATTTGACAAAAATAAATGTCAAAAAAATATTTTATGTGTTTGGATGATGATCATGTAAAATTAATTTTTTAAAATTAATCATGTAATTTTTATCAATTTTACATAATTTTATTTTTGGTGGGTAGAAATAATTTTTTTAAATTTAAAAATATTTTTTTGACATTTATTTTTATCAAATTAGTTTATATTTTATCAAATTGACAATTTTACCCTTGATATTAAGCAATGATATCTTCAATTGTCTTTATTTTGAACAAGATTCAAAATTCAGGGTCAAATATATCACAATTGAAAAATCAAAAACTAAAATAATAGAAACCTTAAATTATAGGGACTATTAATATAATTTGTGCAAAAACAAAATTACGTAAAGGTACGGATAACAAATCTCTCTACATTGAACACACGTTGATGACGATCCAGTGCGCGAATGTGCACAACTCAATTACATAAGGTTATTTGGGGTGTTTTAAATAAGTACATTTTTTAATTTTTTGAACTAAAAAATAGAAGAATAAAAGATGGTTGTTTAGGATAATTTTTTTTTTTTTTTTTTACGAAAAAATGTATATTAAAATATTATATAAAATACCAAAATTATAAAATTACCCCTATGTCCTAGACTAGTGTAATTGTGCTGACTTTCTCTCTCCTTTCATTTTTGTTTTAATTTTTTTATGTAAGTGTATCTTACATTGTGCCACATTTTACACTTTTATGAGAAATTGTGACTGTTACGGCAATGGCTACACAGCCTACCTGTTTTCAATTTTTTTTTTTGGGACAGATTTCTCCCAAAAAATAGGTGAATAGTATGAATTTTTTTAGTGACTATTTAACTTTTCTATATCATGCCAAACCAACCCTTAAATGTGTGCCACATAACAATCAAAGTCACGGAATAATTTTTTAACAAAGTAAATTGCTATATATTATTTGTTTTTTTTCATCTTTTTATATTACTAAATTTCATGATATGCTATTATTTATTTTCATTAATTCTTAATGAACCTATCAATAATATTTACGTAAGAAATAATATAAAATGATGACAAAAAAAATTAATGATATACATAATTTCTCATTATAAAAACTGTAACTATGATTTTTATGCAAATATGAGGGTAGAAAATAAAAAATAAAAGAAAAACCAACCAACCCAAGTTCCCAAACACCTTACATTTAACTATAGAAATAGAAATTCAGATATAATAAACATTTTTGAAATATCAGTGGGTTCAATCAAGTGAACCCTCTCTCTCTCTCACTCCGTAGTCTTGATACGCACTTGATTATCGACTCCTTTATTACCCTGAAATCACGAAGCGTCTAGTCTTCTACACTATGGTATGTATTGTTATATAATTTTACTGTTTTTAAATTAATTAATTTTGTTTAAGTATTAAACGACAAACAGAATATAAAACAAATATAAGAAAGGAAAATAAATGTTTGATTACAAACATCAAACTTGAAAAAGAATTAAATAAATAAAAATAGATTTTATTTTGTTATAAAAAAAAATTAAAATCTAATTTAAATAAATAATAAAACAGAAAATAAACAAATAACTTACTTGATTTATATCTTGAATATTATTCTGATCAAGTCCAGTGTTTGACACTGTGTCCTTAAGACAGATTTGTCCTCTCCACGGTACTTTCAGAATATGGACGACTATCTCCCAAGATGAAATGATCAACAACAAATATATGCAGCACTACAATATATTTGTACAACAAACACACTAAGTGTTTTATACTCTCTCTCACAAGAAAATAATGCAACAAAATGAAGAGTATGAATGCAGAATTTTATGGACGAAAATTAGTGAATTAATCCAAATGAGGGGTTAGTCTATTTATAGGAAAAATTGTGGCTGTTAGTTTTGAATTAAACAGGTGCAAACCTGTTCAATTTAAATTAAACAGATAGGCACCATTTGGACAGGTTCAAAACTATTCGGTTTTGAATTTGCAAAGTAACCGAATCTGTTGCTCAGAATTAAACTTGTTTCGGACAGATAAAATTTGTACAGGAAAATTGGACAGATTTGAATTTAATCTGTACAAAATTTTAAGAGGTGCAAAATAATTTGAATTCAAACAGATTTTATTTACCAAAAATAAAATTAAATTCAAATGTTTTTGCCCCAAAAAGATTAGTATTAGGCCGGACAAGCCCAACCCAACCACACGCCACGCACCGGCGCCCAAGCCTAGCCCGGACGGATGGACGGCGGCGATGCGCACGCGTGTGTTGGTTTTTTGGGTCCAATGAGTTTAGCCCATTTTGCCCATAACCTTTCCCTTCTACAAACTTGGGGTGCCCCTTGGGGCCCTCCTCAAATTATAATTCCAAGCTATATAAACCCATTCAAAACTTCCCACCAAATCAATGTGAGACAAGCCATTTACACAATCCGTAAGAAATTTCCACCAAAACTCCATTTCCATGGAGTACACTTTGGCTTTAATTTCCCATTCACTCGATAATAGTTTTGAGCAACCAAATATACCACGTGAATCACAACGCGGCAAAGAACGCGTTACCACTTAGACCCGCGAAAATCAACGCTCGGGTTCCACCTAAATAATAGACCAAAATTAGGAAAAAATTCTGGTTTTATCTAGAATTTTCCAACCATTTCCAACATGTATAACCTTCTTCTTTGAGCTTTCTCGGTGGGTTTTCTCTCTAACAGATTAGCGATCGAAGGTACTTTATTCGACTGAATTTTAATTTCACTTTTCATATTCTATTTGGTTCATTAGAAAGGGGGAAAAGAGATAACAGAGAGAAAAAGTTGAGATTACAGGAAAAAAGAAAAAAGAAAAACAAAAACAAAAGTAAGTTGCACGAAGCATATGGTTAGGTCCTCTAGGCATATGGTTCAGTTTCCTTGTGTTGTGTCCCCAAATGACAAACGACTTCCTTTTACTGCGCTTTCTCAGCTACCAAACAGACTCTCTCTCTCTCTCTCTCTCCGTCTCTCTCATGAATCAAAACTGATTCTATGCATTGGACTTGGCCACGTGAACTTGTTAAGCACTCTTCTTTTGCAAGTTGTTTTTCAATGATGAGTTCTTAAATTTCTATGTTTGCTCTTGCATTTTATCTGTGTTCGGTTCTAAAAAGGATCTACGTATACAGGTGAATAGTGATTGAACTCAGTTTGAACCACAAGTGTTGAAACCACCACATCTCGTGAAGAAGGTATACATACACTTACTTTCTTCTGTTGGAACAATCTTCTGTGTAAATAAAATAAATTGAAATAATTCAAACAAAATAAAATAAAACTTACAGAATTTATTTTTTTGAATCGTAACAATAATTAAAGACCAAGTCGAGTGTGTGACACTCTGTCCTTAAGACAGATTCGCCCCGTTAAGGTGCTTACGGTTGAGTGGCGTCTATCTCCCAAGATACAATGATCTTAACCAATTTGTAGTAGCACTCCAAAAAAAATTATTCAGCGAACCAAACATGTGTTCTAACTCTCTGATTATTTAATCTAAAACTAATATATGAAGAATAAATGCACTAGAGCAAATGGACAGCAATGAGACAATATTGAGACTGATTTTTGGATCTCCAAAGACTGCTGAAACAGTAAGTATTTATAGGCAAAAAAGATCCTGTCCGAACAAGTGCGAAAATGGTGAATAGGTGTGAAACAGATTTTGAACAGATGCTGTTTGAAATTAAACAGATCTTGTTTGAAATTAAACAGATCTGCAACAGATTCAACAGATTAACTGTTGGTAACTGCAGCAGTCATATACCTGTTCTAAAACTGCCTGGACAGATTCAACAGATTAATTGCTGGTAACTGCAGCAGTCATATACCTGTTCTAAAACTGCCTGGACAGTTTCGAAATTAAATCTGTTCGGGTGCTTTGTTTGGACTGTATTAACTTGTTGTGGAATAAAAGAAGAGACACAGTTGTTTGGACAACAATTTTGAATTCAAATTCAAAATTCAATTTTTCTCGTAAGAATTTCTAGGAAAAATTCAAATAAATTTTCTCTAAAAAATTAATATTAGAAACACCACCACCCACACCTGCGCCCGGCCGGACGGACGGCGGCGGCGGCGCGTGCGCGCGTGTGGTGGTTTGGGCTAAGGTTCACTTTGTCCATAACTCCCCCCTTCTACAAACTTGGGGTGCCCCTTGGGGCCCAACCCAAGTATTGTAGGCTAGAGCTTATAAACTCAGCAAAACTCTCTTAAAGTTTTAATGTGGGACAAGTCTCACAAGGAAACCCACATTACAAACTTTAAATGTTCATTCCACGAACCCGAAAACGACGTCATGTTCCCATTCACTCATAAATGGTTTTGACGAAACTGTCTTCACCGTGTGACTTGCTACGCGGCAATGAACATTTCACCTCTTCGGACCCGCCCCAAAAGACGTTCGGGGCCCACTCAATTTTGGGCTCAAAGTCGGTCCAAAATAAGCCTATATAAACTATTTTTCCAACAATCCCCCACATGAATGGAATTTGACGGAGAGAAGATGCAATAACATGATCTAAATACAGAAAGTACAGAAATTGGTAATATTTTGCAAAGGATAGGTAGCTTTTGGCTTTGAACCTTCCCTTGTGAGACACTATCGGATTTACTAGCTAACTAGTGAACATGTTGTCTTGAACTGTTCAGTCGTTTGTGTAAACCAAAACAATATAACTCACACAGTATATCCCCAGACACAGTTTAGTTCTCACTATTGTGTTCATTTTGGCCCTGGACAACCTGGTCTTTCATGAGTGCTCTAGAGAATTGTAGCCTTTCACAAATCTCATAGAACCGGCCCAGTTCACACTCACATAGGTGATTCTTATGAAAAGTATCCTGCTATACTCCACTAGGTTTACCTAGATATAAAAATCATTAAAAGTTTTACTTAACCTAAAATGCTGCAGACATCACTATTTCATCATAGAAATGGGTAGGAATTAGACTCCCCAGTGATCCTTCTGAGTTATACACAACTCGGTTGTCTCTTTGAACCTAGATCTTTGGATCTCCAGTAAACTAGGTTGGGTTGTCGTTGTGGTAGCTCTTATTTAATAGGCTTTAGTCCTATTCCCCTCGATGAATTCTCAACTAACTCTCTTGCTAACCCTTTGGTTAGTGGATCCGCTATGTTGTCTTTAGACTTAACATATTCTATGGAAATAATTCCATTAGAGAGTAGTTGTCTTACGATATTATGTCGACGACGAATGTGTCGAGACTTACCATTATACATATGACTCTGTGCTCTACCAATTGCTGATTGACTATCACAATGTATGCATATAGCAGGCACTGGTTTTGGCCATATTGGAATATCTTCAAGGAAGTGGCAAAGCCATTCTGCTTTTTCCCCAGCTTTGTCTAAAGCTATGAATTCTGATTCCATAGTAGACCTACCAATACAAGTCTGTTTGGAAGATTTCCAAGATACAGCCGCCCCACCAAGAGTAAAGACATACCCACTGGTGGACTTTGAGTCTCTAGTATCCGATATCCAATTTGCATCACAGTATCCTTCAAGTACTGCTGGATATCTAGTATAATTCAGCCCAATATTACGAGTAAATCAGAGATACCTTAGAATCCTTATAATTGCTTTCTAGTGTTTTACTCCCGGATTACTTGTATATCTACTTAATTTACTTACTGCATAAGCTATATCTGGGCGAGTGCAGTTCATCAAGTACATTAAGCTTCCAATAATTTGGGCATACCCTAATTGAGAAATACTTTCCTGTACATTCTTAGAAAGATACAAATTAACATCTACAGGTGTTCTAGCAAGATGATCATCATCTTTGCTGAATTTGTCAAGTATTTTCTCAATGTAATGAGATTGTGACAAAGCATATCCTTCTGATGTTTTGGTAATTTTCATACCAAGAATTACATCAGCAATGCCCATGTCTTTCATCTCAAAATATTTATTCAACATTTTCTTGGTAGTTTTAATCATATCATTATTACTACCTATGATGAGCATATCATCCACATAAAGACATACAATGACATAACCTTTGTCTGTGTTTTTAATATAAACACATTTGTCACACTCATTAATTTTAAATCCATTTGACATCATTGCTTTGTCAAATTTCCCATGCCATTGCTTTGGCGCTTGTTTTAAACCATATAATGATTTAACCAATTTACACACTTTCTTTTCTTTCCCTGGAACAGAAAACCCTTCTGGTTGTTCCATGTAAATTTCTTCCTCTAACTCACCATTTAAGAAAGCGGTTTTAACATCTATTTGATGAATTTCTAGATTGTATAGAGATGCAATGACAATTAGCATTCTAATGGATGTTATTCTAGTAACCGGTGTAATCAAGAACTTCTTTTTGTCTAAAACCTTTGACCACAAGTCTTGCCTTGTATTTGTCAATTGATCCATCTGCTTTCATTTTCCTTTTGAAAATCCACTTGTACCCAAGAGGTTTACAACCTGATGGCAAGTCCACTAACTCCCAAGTGTGATTTTGTAAGATGGATTCAACTTCACTGTTGACAGCTTCTTTCCATAAAAGAGCCTCAGGATTGGACATAGCCTCTTTAAAATTTAAAGGCTCATTTTCTAATAAATATGTTACAAAATCTGGACCAAAAGATTTTGAGGTTCTAGCACGTTTACTACGCCTAGGTTCCTCTTCCTCATTTTGATCTAACTCTTGTTCTTGATCATGTTCTTGATCCTGACTAGTAATAGCATCATGAGATCTTTTATGGTTACTAATCTCTTGTTCAGTCTTATTTGGAAATACATGTTCAAAGAAAGATGCATTCCGAGATTCAATAATAATATTTACATGCATTTCAAAATGTTCTGATTTATGAATCAAAAACCGATATGCACTACTATTCTTGGCATAACCAATGAAAACGCAATCAATGGTCTTAGAACCTATCTTAGTCTTTTTAGGACTAGGAATAGCTACTTTAGCCAAACACCCCCACACTTTTAAGTATTTGTAGGATGGTACTCTTCCATGCCACAATTCATAAAGTGTTTGATTCACTTTCTTTCGGGGTACTTTGTTAAGTATATAATTAGCAGAAAGTATTGCTTCCCCCCACAAGTTCTGAGGTAATCTAGAACTGATTAACATAACATTCATTATTTCTTTTAAAGTCCTATTTTTCCTTTCAGTAATTCCATTTTGCTGAGGTGAGTAAGGAGCGGTGGTTTGATGAATTATTCCATGTTCTTTACAAAACTCACCAAAAGGTGATTCATATTCACCAATCCAAAAATAGTCTGAAGTTAATGTCTTGCTGTCCAAACTATTTTTGTTTGCATTATTCTACATTTTAGTTTTAGAAATAAATAAAGAGAGTATTAGAACATAGGTTTGGTTCGTCGAACAAATTTGTTTGAAGTGCTTCTACAAATTTGTGAAGATCATTGTATCCTGGGAGATAGACGCCACTCAACCGTAAGCACCGTAGCGGGGCGAATCTGTCTTAAGGACAGAGTGTCACACACTCGACTTGGTCTTTGAATTATTTATTCGGTTCTACAAAATAAATACTGTAAGTTTTATTTTATTTTGTTTGAATTGTTTCATATTATTTTATTTACACAGAAGATTGTTCCAACAATCCCATTTTGATCTAAATCTTGTTCTTGATCATATTCTTGATCCTGACTAGTAATAGTATCATGAGATCTTTTATGGTTACTAATCTCTTGTCCAGTCTTATTTGGAAATACATGTTTAAAGAAAGATGCATTTCGAGATTCAATAATAATATTTACATGCATTTCAGAATGTTCTGATTTATGAATCAAAAATCGATATGCACTACTATTCTTGGCATAACAAATGAAAACGCAATCAATGGTCTTAGGACCTATCTTAGTCTTTTTAGGACTAGGAATAGCTACTTTAGCCAAACACCCCCGCACTTTTAAGTATTTGTAGGATGGTACTCTTCCATGCCACAATTCATAAAGTGTTTGATTCACTTTCTTTCGGGATACTTTGTTAAGTATATAATTAGCAGAAAGTATTGCTTCCCCCCACAAGTTCTGAGGTAATCCAGAACTGATTAACATGGCATTCATTATTTCTTTTAAAGTCCTATTTTTCCTTTCAGCAATTCCATTTTGCTGAGGTGAGTAAGGAGCGGTGGTTTGATGAATTATTCCATGTTCTTTACAAAACTTACCAAAAGGTGATTCATATTCACCACCTCTATCACTTCTAAGTTTCTTGATTTTCTTACCAAGTTGATTTTTAACTTCATTCTTATATTGAATGAAAGTTTCCAAAGTTTCATCCTTGGTTCGAATTAAATAAACATAACTATATCTAGTATAGTCATCTATAAAAGTGAGAAAATACTTTTTCCCACCTCTAGTTTGAATTGATTTAAAATCAAAATGTCACTATGAATTAATTCAAGTGGTTCCGTACTTCTTTCAGTTGAATGAAAAGGAGTTTTAGATAATTTTGCCTCAACACAAATTTCACATTTATGATTTGAATCAATGTCAAATTTAGGTAAACATTCCATATTAATTAATCTATGCAAAGATCCATAATTAACATGTCCTAGTCTACTATGCCATTAATTTGAAGACTCAAGCAAGTAAGAAGAAGATGTATTATTATTAAAACTGAGGGTACAACGGTCATTACATTTAACTTGAAAAGGCCATCAGACATGTAACATTTTCCTACATACATCCCATTCTTAGTAAGTACAAATTTATCACTCTCAAATACTAGCCTAAACCCATTCTTACTCAACAAAGATCCGGAAACAAGATTCTTGCGAATGTCTGGTACATGCAGCACATTGTTAAGAGTGAGTTTCTTTCCTGATGTCATCTTGAGAACAATCTTTCCTTGTCCTTCAACTTTGGAAGTTGAGGAGTTGCCCATAAAAAGTTGTTCACCATTGTCCACTGTAGAATAAGATGTGAACATCTTTTTGTCGGCACAAATATGACGAGTAGCACCAGTGTCCACCCACCATTCTTTAGGATTTTCGACAAGATTTGCCTCGGAAACAACCGCAGAAAGATTGATGTCATTGACACCATTGGAAATATTGTCCACTTCGGTCATATGGGCTTGAGCAGGCTTCTTGCTTGTTCTTCTTTTGCTTTTGCCTTTGCTACGGCAATCTTTCGCCCGATGTCCCTCTTTGTCACAGATGTAACATTTGCCATTAAACTTGTACTTTTTATTTTCCCCCCCCTTTAGAGCCTTGTGATGAACTTTCTCCAGAAGACTTTCGTTTCTTGGTTTTTGAAGCATGTTCCACCACATTTGCCTTAGACTCCATAGGATGCTTACCAGCCCACTTTTCAGAATTGCGGTTGTCCTCCTCAATCCTTAAACACACAATTAATTCGTCCATAGAAATTTCTTTGCGCTTGTGTTTGAGGTAGTCATTGAATTCCTTCCAGCCTTTTGGTAATTTTTCAATTAAGGCTGCAACTTGGAAGGATTCACTGAGAGACATGCCTTCTGCGTGAATATCATGCAGAATGAGTTAGAAATCTTGAGCTTGGCTGATCATAGTTTTTGAATCAACCATTACAAAATCCAAGAATCTGCCAACCACAAATTTCTTTGAGCCGGCATCTTCCGTTCTGTACTTTTTCTCCAACGATTCCCAAAGTTCATTTGCTGTCTTGATTGGACTGTAGACGTTGTATAATGTGTTGTCAAGTCTGTTCAAGATGTAATTTCGGCAAAGGAAATCGGCATGTTTCCAAGCATCAACCGCAGCAACCACTTGCCGGTAGGTTTCATCCTCTTTCAGGATAGGAGCATCTTCACGGAGGAAACGAGCCAGGTTCAGAGTTGTAAGATAGAACAATATTTTCTGTTGCCATCTTTTAAAGTCAGTTTCTGCGAACTTCTCTGGCTTTTCACCGTGATTTACCGGTACTGTTACAACAGGAGAGGTGGTTGGCGTCATTGCAGCCACCACAGTAGTACTTGTTTGGGCATTAGTTTCAGTAGCCATCAATTCTAATTTATAAAACAAAATTATAATTAGAATTTACACTACACAGAAAATTAAACCAAATTCACAGAATTAAATTCTGTAAAAATTAAAAGAAACACGAATGTAACTTTTATTTTCCAATTAATTTGGAAATAAAATAAAATTTTATTCAACCAAATAATTCCACACAGGAAATAAAGGAAATAAGAATATAACTTTTATTTTTTCAATTAATTTGGAAATAAAATAAAATTTTATTCAACCAAATTAATTCCACACAGGAAATAAAAGAAATAAGAATATAACTTTTATTTTTCCAATTAATTTGGAAATAAAATAAAAGAAATTAGAAAATAACTTTTATTTTTCAATTAATTTAGAAATAAAATAAAATTTTATTCAACCAAATTAATTCCACACAGAAAATTAATTTCTGTAACACTTCAATAATTAAAATACTAAACCAGAATTTTAAGTAATGAAAACTCAGAAAATAATTTCTAAAACCCAAAATTAATTTCTGAAAAAATTTCACAAAAATATATTCTTAATTGTTAATGACACCAGTACCGTACTACTAGTTGTCAAAGAAAATAGACAGTATATTACTACTATCTGTCAAATAGCATATAATCACTATTTGTTTTTCCAACCAGAATATTATTTTGTAAATCCACAGAAAATAATTTTCTTAAAAGAAGAAAGAGAAAAGGAAACAAACGAAAAAATTCTGTAAACAGAATAAATTCGGATCTGTCTTAAGATTGTTGGAACAATCTTCTGTGTAAATACAATAAATTGAAATAGTTCAAACAAAATAAAATAACACTTACAGAATTTATTTTGTTGAACCGTAACAATAATTAAAGACCAAGTCGAGTGTGTGACACTCTGTTCTTAAGACAGATTCGCTCCGCTAAGGTGCTTACGGTTGAGTGGCGTCTATCTCCTAGGATACAATGATCTTAACCAATTTGTAGTAGCACTCCAAAACAAATTGTTCGGCGAACCAAACCTGTGTTCTAACTCTCTGATTATTTAATCTAAAACTAATATATGAAGAATAAATGCGTTAGAGCAAATGGACAGCAATGAGACAATATTGAGACTGATTTTCGGATCTCCAAAGACTGCTGAAATAGTAAGTATTTATAGGCAAAAAGATCCTATCCGAACAGGTGCAAAAATGGTGAATATGTGTGAAATAGATTTTGAACAGATGCTGTTTGAAATTAAACAGATTTGCAACAGATTCAATAGATTAACTGCTGGTAACTGCAGCAGTTATATACCTGTTCTAAAATTGCCTGGACAGTTTCGAAATTAAATCTGTTCGGGTGCTCTGTTTGGACTGTATTAACCTGTTGTGGAATAAAAGAAGAGACACAATTTTGAATTCAAATTCAAAATTCAATTTTTCCCACAAGAATTTTTACGAAAAATTCAAATAAATTTTCTCTAAAAAATTAATATTAGAACCGACCCACCACCAATAGTGCCCGGTCGGACGGACACCGGCGGCGTGCGCGTGGTGGTTTGGGCTAAGGTTCACTTTGTCCATAACTCCTCCCTTCTACAAACTTGGGGTGCCCCTTGGGGCCCAACCCAAGTATTGTAGGCTAGAGTTTATAAACTCAACAAAACTCTCTTAAAGTTTCAATGTGAGACAAGTCTCACAAGGAAACCCACATTACAAACTTTAAATGTTCATTCCACGAACCCGAAAACGATGTCATGTTCCCATTCACTCATAAATGGTTTTGACGAACCGTCTTCACCGTGTGACTTGCCACGCGGCAAGGAACACTTCACCTCTTCGGACCTGCCCCAAAAGACGTTCGGGGCCCACTCAATTTTGGGCTCAAAGTCGGCCCAAAATAAGCCTATATGAACCATTTTCCCAACATCTTCTTCATTTTCTTTTGTTCTCTATATATATGTGCATATATACATAGCTATGGGTGTGTCTTCGTGGGTACTTTTCCATATATAGAAACAAAATGAATTTTTTACTTTCTCCTTCATTTTCTTTTTGTTCTCTATATATATGTGCATATATACACAGCTATGGGTGTGTCTTTGTGGGTACTTTTCCATATATGGGAACAAAATGAATTTTTATTATATAATATCATTAAATACTAGGCTTCGTTCGGGAAGTGGAATGGCTTTTTGACTTTTTGACTTTTTTGGCTATTTTAGCCTGGGGTTAAAAAGCTTGGTTTGGGAAGGGCTTTTGGCTTTTTGGTTTTTTTGACTTTTTTGTGAGAGAAAGAATGTAATAATTATAGGTTAGATGTGATGTTTTATCTTATTGGGCTAAAAAGCCTATTTTGTTTTTTGTGGCTATTTTAGCCAAAAAAGCTCCAAACCCATCTTGCCAAACATAGTGTTACAAATTATTTTCACTGTTTTCTTTTCTTTTCTTTTCTTTTGTTATTATATATAGGGCATTTATGGAGGGTCCGAAAATTATCTGAGATGTGAGAAAGGGAAGATTTGTAAGCATGCCGTCCTCATTGTAGGATTTGGCTATGACGAGAAATACGAGAAGCCTTACTGGATAATCAAGAATTCTTATGGGAGAGGATGAGGGGTGAATGGGTACGGATGAATAGCCGTAACAGTGGTCTACCCAACAAAAAACCCCTAATTTTTGCAACTTGTTATCTAGTTTTCTGAATAACAACTTGAAGTCACATTGTTACTCTTAATGAATAGGGATGGGGTCTTTACGATATTGTTGAATTGAGTTATATACTCATATACTATACTAGTGATAATATGTTTCATTAAGTTTCTTACATAAAAAAAAAAGTAGCTAGTACTTTTGAAAAAGGAAAAGAGAATTCTATTATACATATAACACCGTTAGTTACGTCATTTTGTTTTTTAATTATGATATTATTTTCAGATATTTAGTTATGACTTCTTTTATTTTTTTTTAGTTATGACTTAAAAAATATGGAGTTATGCCTTTTTATTCTATAGTTACAAGGTGTATATTTTTTTTTGAAATAGCCAAAAAAACTTTTATTGATGTAAATCAAACAGCACAATTACAGGGAGGAACATCAACAAAGGCCGATGGTGTAAAAAGCATCAAAGCTAAACTAGCCAATCCCAACTAGGTTGGCACCAGCTAAGTAGCCCAATCATATGCTAGCACCACCCAAAGTTGGAGAGAACCCAACCACAAAAAAGAAAAAATGCAGGCAACACAAGGAACAAAACACAAAAAAACTAAGTGTTACACACTTCTCCCTCGAAGGCAATATCTCATTTGCTTGAGATTAAATAGTAAATCCTGCACTAAAAACAGATACTTAGAATAACTAGGTTTCATCCATAATGCAATCCTCACTTTTATCACTTTACACAACTCCACTAAGTTAGGAATAGATGCATTTAACACACAATCATTCCTGTGCTTCCAGATAAACCACAACACAACCAAAGGGACACCTCTCCAACCTCCTAAAGCATTGACCTTCCCACCATAAGAGAATACCTTCAATAGAATCAGGTAAAGCCCCTTCAAGATCCCACCAATGTAACATTGCCGACCACACAATTCAAGCAAAGGGGCATGAAACCAGCACATGATTCACAGATTCATTCTCAGACTTGCAGAAAACACGCAATGTTGAAACATTACTTGGAAGGATACCAATTCTTTGGAGGAATACTACTGACTTAATTCTACCTCTCCAAGCTAGCCAAGTAAAAAAATTGGACTTTTGGAGGCAAATAAGTAATCCACACCAGTTTACTTGATCTTAATTGAGGGCCTGCTGAAGCTAACAATCCTTGATATACAGAACACACTAAGAACTCCCCTAAGGATGGTGCCTTCCACACAGGGCAATCAGATTGATCTGCTACAATGATTGGTGCTGCCACAAGAAAGTTTCTAAGTCTGGTAACCTCAGAAACCCCCCAATCATATAGCCTTATTCTGAACCAACACTCCCAATTCCCTTCAGAAACCTTTCTGTCATACATTAATCTAAGGGATTCCTCCTTATCTACCACCAATCTATACAAACCAGGAAATTCATCTTTGAGACAAGAAGTATTCCGCCATTTGTCCATAGTCTTTCCAAAAGAAAATTGTTGATGTGATAATAAAAAATATTACTTTAACTATATTATATAAGAAGAAATAGTCTAGTTTAATAGTAAAAATGATGTTTAAATAATAGCAACATAAATTTAGAGAGTAATTATGAATATTTAACTTATTTTTATTTTCTTTTGCAATTTAAAATGTGTAGAAATTGAAGCTATAAAAAAAATTATTTTAAAAAACATAATAGAAAGTTTTCTATTTTTCTGAAAACAAAATCTATCTTGCTATATCCTGCTACAAAAGTGTAAATTAAATAAATATGCATATAATTTTTTTATGATATTTATTTAGAACATTAGGGGAAAAAAATGAAAAAACACCTCAATTTGATTGATAATGATGTTAGGATTTTTGAAGAAAAATAATTACTACTTTGGTTGATTTTACCTGACTAAATTGTTAAAGTTTGTAAATTTACCCTTAAAATGTGACACATGTCGCTCATATGCACATTTTGTTGGACAATCTTCACTGTATTTAAAAAAATAAATTCTGTTATGTACTTAACAACAAACAGAATATAAAAGAAATAAAGAAAATGAGATAATTTATTTGATTACAAAAATCAAACCAGAAAATAAAATAAAATAGAATTTTATTTTGTTACAAAAACAAAATCAAAATCTGATTTAAATAAATAAATAAAACATAAAAGAATTAACTTACTTGATTAATTTCTTCAAATAATAAACCGATCAAGTCTAGTGTTCGACACTGTATCCTTAAGACAAATTCGTCCCCTCCAAGGTGCTTTCAGAATATAGACGTCTATCTCCCAAGATAAAATGATCAATCAACAAATAAATGCAACACTACAATTTATTTGTACAACGAACACACTAAGTGTTTATACTCTTCCTCACAGAAATTTAGATGCATCAAAATGCAGATAAGGCAGACAATATATTTTGGCCCAAAAAGATAGGTATTGGGCCGGACAAGTCCAACCCAACCTCACACCACGCACCTAGCCCGAACAGACGGCGGTGTGCGCGTGTGGTAATTTTTGGGTCCAATGGGTCTAGCCCATTTTGCCCATTACATTCCTCTTTACAAAACTTGGGTACCCCTTGGGGCACACCCCAAGTTTCAATCCCATGCCTTATAAACCCATTCAAAACTTCCCACCAAATCAATGTGGGACAAGTCATTTTCCAACCTTAAGGAATGTCCACCAAAACTCCATTTCTATGGAGTTCACTTTAGCTTCAATTTCTCATTTACCCGGTAATGGTTTTGAGCAACCAAATATACAACGTGAATCACAACGCGACATAGAACGCGTTACCACTTAGACCCGCCAAATTTGACGCACGGGTCCCGCCTAAATAATAGACCAAAGTTAGGAAAAAAATCTGTTTTTACCTACAATTTTCCAAACCATTTCTAACACATTTTTCATTAAAAAACATTTAAGAATTACAATAAATTGAATCAAATTGAGACAAATTCAAAAATATATAATCAAAATCAAGTCAACTAAAATTATATAAATCAAAATGACACAGACAAAATAAGAACTATCGATGCAATTTACCCTAAAATTCATTTTTACAAAAAAATTGGTTTTGAGACAAATAAAAATATAAAATTCAATTTCTATACAATTTTTCACTTAATTTTTTTTTCAACTAATCAAACCTATTATGTCTTTGAAATTTGTTTGAGGGCTCGAAATCGTTGACTCGAAACCCAAAACAACGTCGTTTTGGGTTTCTTTTTTTCTTTTTCTCTTTTTCTTCATTTTCTTGTTTTTGAACATAGACAGACAGAGGCGAGAGAGAAAAAGAAGAGAAGAGAAGAGAAGAGGAAGAGAGAAAAAGGAGCAAAGATGGGGAGAAGGAGGAGGAAGAGAAGAAGACGGTGATGGCGGAGGAGGAAGATCGACGGTGATGGCGGTGATCAGAGATTCAGATCTGAATCGGATCTGAACTTCTTTTTTTTGTTTTGGCTGATGATGATGTGTTGATGGTGATGATGTTGATGAAGATGTTGTTGTACATGATGATGATGATGATGATGATGATGAAGATGTTGTTGATATTTTTTTTTTCCTAGTGGATCTGATCTGAAGATGTTGATGAAGATGTTGGCTGTCTTAAGATGTTGATGATGTGTTGATGATGTTGATGAAGATGTTGGTTCTTGATGATGTGTTGATGAAGATGTTGATGTTCTTCTTCTTCTTCCTCTTCTATTTTCTTCTTCTTCTTCTTCTTCTCTTTTCATCTTCAAAACAACGAGAAAGAAAAAAGAAAAGAAAAAAAAAAAAAATCAAAACGACGTCGTTTTGGATTCAGAGCAAATTCAAGCTTGAAAATTTCAGATCCTGTAGCAGCTCTGTATTTCTTTTAGCAAATGTGAATTTCATCTTATTTCTTTCTATCTAAACCCATTTACTACAATTGAATTCAAATTTTTTTTTTTACCTTCTCCTTTTCCCTAAAGGCAAACCTAAGCCTAAAAGTGTAGTGTAAAAAATGCGCGTGTTTCGTACTCTTTCCTCTTTTTTTCTTTTTCTTTTTTAATAATCAGAAGCGATACCGTTTGCCGTCGCAGCATGCTGTGACAGCACCTACCCCTTCCGTGTTTGATGAATTTATTTAGCCTGTGTTTGGCAAGGACTTTTTCAGGCTTTTTTGGCTATTTTAGCCACAAAAAACAAAATAGGCTATTTTAGCCATAACAAACAAAACATCACATCCAACCTATAATCATTACATTATTCTCTCACAAAAAAAGTCAAAAAAGCCAAAAAGCCAAAAAACCCTTCCCAAACCAAGCTTTTTAGCCCAGGCTAAAATAGCCAAAAAAGCCAAAAAGCCAAAAAGCCAACCCACTTCCCAAACGGAGGCTTAGAATGAAAGTGATGGAATTATTAAATAAAAAAAATATATTTTTAGTATCATACAACTAATTTAAATTATCAAATATTTTTATACAACTCATGACCGCATCATAATTAAGTTTCTAATTTCTTATAAAATTACAAAATAATTTAAATTTGTTATAAAATCATCTTTTTAGTATTTTTATTAATCTATAACCCAGGTGGTTATTTATTTATTTATAGGGTGATTATAAGATTCTATTTTATTTTTATTTTTTTGGAGTGAAAATTTTGTTATAAAGATGTCCCTAATCTCTATTTGATACATCACATAAAAAATGTTCCATAAAATTTTTTACATTCAACCTAAAAATGTTAGAATATTATTTAAAAATAAAAAATTAAAAAACAATGTATATAAACAGTTACCCATTGTATAAAGAGTTAGCCTCTCTTTTTCTTTTTCATTCTTTTTTTTTCTTTTTTGTGTGTTTGTCCTCCTTAGCAAAAACTGCGTACAAAAAGTTTCCTAAAGTTTTCTAGAGTGGTGCATTATGTGGTTGGGATTTAATGACAAGTCACATCAATTTTTTAATATTAAATCTCAACCACATAATACACCATTTTATGAAACTTTAGGAAAAAAATACTCTAGAGGATCCTTGGTGGTACAAAAATGACTAACACTTCTTCAAGATGTGCGATGATTGCTCAGAGAAGGGGTGATTTGGAAGGTTTTAAATAAGTAAATTTTTTGATTTTTTATATAAAAAAAATGTGTTAAAAAATAGAAAAAGTAGTTAAAAAAAAATAGAAAGGATATGTTGATTGATGTGATCCAAATAAGTGTATGTATATATAAAAAAAAGTATACTTTTTTAGTGGATGCCAAACAAGCACTAATTCTATATGTACTTTATCTTTATCTACTCTGAATGTATCTAAATGAGATTATGTAATTATGATTAAATTTGTTCTGAATTTATTCAGAATGAGATTGTGTAGTTGTAATTAAATTTGTGTGGTATAAAATTCATGTGTAGAATAAATTTGAATCACAAAATAATAATTCTAAATAATATCTAAATAGTTAAATCTAAATTGACAATATTACTATTGCTTATATAGCCAATGCCAAAAATATCTTTTCATTTTATTTCACAATAGCTGATCCATAATCCCACCCCCTCTGCAACAGATATCTAATTCGGATAGATAAAGGCAATCAAAAGCGGGAATGTTATGGTCATAAATTCAATTCCATGTTATAATTCAACAAATAAAACGGACTTATTGGATAGGCAAAACTTTTTAGGATAAAAGACAGTTTTAATCTTTAAAGAATGCTTCTTTATCATTTTAATTTTTTAATTTTTAATTTTATCATTTTAGTTAACAATGTTATCAATTTGAATTAATTTGATCCTAACTCTATTCATATTATATCATATGTCTATTTACTTTGGATGTATATCCTATTGCACTGATATATATCAGATTGTACTGCATCACCAGCCACATCTTTCTCATTTCTCAATCTTTCCTGAGTACTCCAAATCACACCCATCATGGGGTGAAAGAGATTAAGTTGTTATAAGACCAATATAATTAAAAAATTAAAAACTCGCTAAAAGGTCAAAATTTTAAAAAATCATACAAAAAAGTTACTTTTTTTTTTCCCTCATTCTCTAACTTTTTACACTATTTTTTGCAAAAAGTTAAAAAATTATTCTCAAACACTTTAATTTTTTTTTACCACATATTTTAACCAAAAAACTAAAATATCCATTTCCCAATCCAAACCTAAGTAAAGTTGAGGGTAGACAAGTAATGGTTAATAGATAAAATTTGACTAATTTAGAAGAGTATTATAATTATTTAACCATTATATTTAATAAAATTAGCTAATAAGCGGTGTCAGTATAATTTCAAATATTAAAGAGTGACAGTGATATTTCAAAAAAACAAATGCAGTCTCAATGTAAATGTTGGCTACATATTTTGTACAAGCCAATTATAATTCGACGCGTGGCAGAATAAGGGTAATATAGGAAGACTATTCAAGTCTTCGATCCTGATCATACACGTGACAGTTAATATTGGTTATTACGAGATCTGAGTAGCAGTGGATCAACGAAGAGATGTAGGGTGACGTAACTTCAACGGTTACTCACATTTAAATTCAAAATTAGGAGGGAAGTCTAACTGCAAGAGATAGCATAGTAGAGCTAATTATAAGGCAACATGATCAACGATCATGGAGGAGCAGTTCAACGGTTGGAAATGTAGTTCGATGGTCATCCTTGAGAAGTATAAATAGCAGAGAAGACTCAGAAAAAAAGACCCAGACTCAGATTCAAAAAACCAATCTTATTCTACTTATTTTCCTTTCCACTTTTACATTTTTAGTCTTACATTTCCTATTCTTTACATTCCTGTACTTTAAATTCCTGCACTGCACTTCGTTCATAGGAGTAGTTTCAAGTAATAGATTGTTGCTGTAAACTTCTACGAGGCTGAGTTCGGATCATTGTAAGTTTTTTCATTCTATGAAATACTTCAATTGTTTTTCATTTAATTGTTATCTTGCTTAATTCTCCTAAATCAAGCCACCAGTAAAAGTCCTCTTCATTGAGGTTGAAAGAACTAAAACACAATCGTCTGATAATTGGTTGGCAATTAATTTTTTGTAAGGACTGATTGATTCTTGCTGGCACACTCATAATTACAAAAATAACCTTCGAAAGCCAAAAAGCCAACATATATTTTTGGCACACCCAGTGGGACTAATTAAAATGGCTAGACGTAGAAGATAAGGAGAAGATGAACGCTTGGACGAAGGCGTAGAAGGAGAGGTAGAGATACCTAATCCAGAGGATAATGTGATAACACGTCCTGTGGAAAGTCCCATTGTATCAGAACCTATGGTCGAACAGACCATCACTTCGGAACAAGTACCACATGTTCATAATATTGGACGAGACCAAGGAATTGGACCGTCCACTGTTCCATCTACTCAGCCAATAAATCCATGAAGTGGCCTAGTAGATGCTATGGGACAACAATTAATGAACACGATGGAAAGGTGGGCAACATCTTTTTGGATCAAATGAATAACTACCAACCAACAAACGTAAGACACATGGAGGAAGTTCCGAATGTCCCTCAACAAAGATTGGCTAGAGATAAACAGCTTATGCAAGTTAATGGACATTCTAATGGTCAAACTAGTAATCAAAACTATGAAAGGCCATCACCTCAGTCTTGGTACAAACCCATTTCGAGGCCTATTGCAGGCCAAAATGCCTCAGTACTTAATAGTGAAGCCATGCAATTTGGTAGATCTGGCCAAGTGCAAGAAAATGGCATAAGAATGGCTCCAAATCCCATGTTCGAAGCCATACCTGGCACAAGGGGGTTCACTAATCCCTTATTCGAATTTATACCCGGGGGGTTGAAAGGTTTTCCTACAAATGGAAGAGACACAACACTAGTTCCAGCACCTTCCGCAAGTCCTTTCACAAGACAGGCTCAAAGGGGTTACCCACACCCCCAACAGCAACCTGCACCACAGGGACAACCAGTCCCAAATATACCACTTTATAGACCAAGAGGACTACAGGCACAAGTTTGCCCACCAAATCCTGTGTTTGTCCCTCCAGTAGCGATTCAGCAGGCACAAAATATGGTCCCTAGGGACCAAATTGCTGACATTGTTAGAGAGATATGTGGACTAATGGCTCGGGGGTCCAGACTCCAGTGTACAGGAAACCATACCCAGAATGGATAGACAGGGTACATGAATACCCAAGAGGTTTCAGGATACCAGATTTTGTCCTTTTTTATGGGCATGGAAACCAATCAGCAGTGGAGCATATTGCTAGGTTTGCTGCTCAATGCGGTGAATTTACTAATAATGACTATATGAAGTTAAGGTTATTCCCAAATTCCCTAACTGGGGGAGCATTTGTATGGTATATTAACCTTACACCTGGCTCTATCCAAACTTGGCAACAAACGAAAGAGGCATTTCATGCCCAATTCTTCCAATCGAAGCCAGAGGTTTCCATGGCAGACTTGGCAAGATTGAGTCAAAGGCCTGATGAGAAGGCTACTCAGTTTATTGCCAGATTTAAAAGGGCTCGGAATAAATGTAGAGTCATCCTGCCAGAGCTAGAATTCGTGAGATTGGCTCAAAATGGCTTAGAGTTTAGGCTTCGAAAGAAGTTTGACTCAACTGAGTTCAGAGACTTAGTGGAACTCACTTATAAGGTGTCTAGGTACGAAGCATTACTAGAGGAGGAACAAGATCGAAATAATGCATCGTACAAGACATATTATAGAGATCCTAATTATGAGATTGATGCAGCAGAGATTGTGGGGAAAGAACCTGTGATCTGTGAAGCATTAATTCATAAGGATACAACAACTGACCAACAATTTAGAAAGAAAGACCTTCACAAGAAATACTCTTTCGATTTAACTAAGGCAGATAACATTTTCGATCATTTGCTTGCGGCCAACTTCCTTAAGTTACCAAAAGGAGTCAAAATTCTATCTCCAGATGAACTTAAAGGAAAAGTATATTTTAAATGGCATAACTCTTGGTGTCACTCGACTAAAAACTGTATTGTTTTTCGAGACAGGATCCAAGAACAAATTCGGAAAGGAAGCTTAAAATTCCAAGCTAAAGCAGAAAAGGCCATGGGGATCGATAGTAATCCATTTCCAGAAATTGGAGAGGAGCCAATGTCATTATGCTAGACTTCAAAAGTTTGTCCTTGAAAGAATTGGAAGAAGTCAATGTGCAGATGCATGTTGCCAACCAGACAATTATCAAGAAAGACACTGGAAATCTACTAGCTATTGGACGAGGTTTCTCACACCAGAAGGAAGACTCTGATGAAGAAGCACTGGATGATGATTCCTTAAAGGCAGCTGTAATGCAAAGGATGTGTCCCAGGTGCAGACTGAGTTCTAAGTGGTTGAAAGGGCTTCCACTTGATGGGAAGCAATATTACAAGGATGTGTAGAGACATCCTAAACCAACCAATGCTTATAACAAAAGGCCATACCCAACTAGTGGTATGCAGCAGCCATCAATGGTTGAGCTAACAGCCGATAGAATGCATTCTAAAGGCAAGAGACCTTTGTATGAGTCCAGGCCACCTAATTATTACAGAATGGAGAGCAGTCATTCTGAAAGGAGATTGGAGAAGGGTTCAATTCATGGGATCAAAGCCAGAAATTGGCCCCCTAAACCAGCCTCGCGCAGGGCAGAAAGTGGACACCTTCATCAAAGGCCTGAGTTAGGCCCAAAGCATGAAGTCAGGGCCAGATAGTGGCCTTCACAACCAGCTTTGAAGGTTACTTCGAAGGAAGAAAGAAGCAGTTCAACAGCTGGATCAGTAAGTTCGTGGGTGCCTGGACTTCCAGATTGGTTTGTGATGCAGAACAAACCTAGGGAAGTGTTTACTCAAAGAGATGTAATTGGAAACCAAGGTAGGATGGTCAAAACCTTCTTTGGTGGCTCCAGACAATTGGGTATTGCTTAAACACCCAAAAACAAAGGAACCAGATATGGTCCCCGTAATCTCTAGATCACAAAGGAGGAAAAGTTATCGTAGGTACACTCAGTACCAGCAAGACCTGAAAGAAAGTGGAGAAAGCTCTTCATTGGTCCAGACAGAAGGAAAGAAGAACCCAAAGTCAGACCATACTCCAAAACCAACTCTACAATGCAAAATAGGTTGCAGCAGAGAATAGTTGGCCAAAGTTCACTCTGAACTAAAAGCCAGTGAGAAGTCCAGTTTAGCAGGATTGGAGAAGGCGTCGACGGAGAGTGATAGCGAGGCAGAGAAAGAAGTTGGCCTAGGCTAAAGGAAAGAAATCATTGAAGAAGAAATGTTCGAAGCTTTCATGGCTGAGCAAACATTTTTGGTTGGAAAGCCAGTCAGAAAAGACCATTCGAAGGAGCTCGTTAATAATGATGTACCAGAATGTAGGATGGAGGATGCTTCTGAAGTAACTGAACAAGGTGGCCAAGAGGAGAAACAGGCACATCCAGCCATTCAATTTGGCTCAGTATCAGTGAATATGGTACACATACTACCGCATGAATTCCAAGCTGGAAATGAGAACCAAGAGGGGCAAGAAATTGACCCAATTCCAGTCTCTAGTGAAGACTCACAAGTGAGTATGGTGCAAGATGAATCCGGAATAGTTGCCCCAATGGAAACTGAATATGAGAGTGAAGAAGAGGTGAGTATTAACCTCTCATATCCTTTTGAGTATCCCTCGAATTCTATGACACAACATGTCAAGCCTTTGTATATTAAGGCCTTCTTCGATGGGATACAATTAAACTGAGTCTTGATAGATAATGGGGCAGCGGTGAACTTACTACCGAAATCTTCCTTGAAGAAATTAGGGAAAAGGAACCCCAGGCTAATCCTAACCAGCATAACCATTGCTGGTTTCGCTGGAGACAAGCAGATGGCTCAGGGAATTCTACCCATCAACCTGAGTGTAGGAACCATGGACTGCATGACGGCATTCTTCGTTATTGACAGCAATGCTAAGTACAATGCTTTACTTGGTAGAGATTGGATCCACACTAACAAATGTGTGCCTTTCTCTTTGCATCAGAAAATAATGATGGCCTTAGGCAATGGGGAGACAGAGGAAATTGATGCAGATCCTCAACCCTTCATATCCTGTGCAGATTTCACAGAGGCTAAATTATATATTGAGGGAGTGACACCACTCAGTATACTGAGGAAACTTGATAGCTCAGCTGAAGTGACAGCTGATGAGGAAGTGACACACCTAAAGCACTTAGTCTAGGAGAGTGCTGATGAAGAAGTTGTCGTTAAGGATGAGAATGATACCTGGTTGTAGGCAAAGAGATGAAGTGCTAGAAGCCAAGTCTTTGGCTCTAATTAAGTTCTCAACATTGGATGTAAAATCAATAGTCCACAAAGTGCAGGAGCAAGAGAAAGAGAAAGAAGCTATGATAATTGGCTGCAAGCAGGAGTAGCAACATGTCAGAATTTGGGCCCTTGATAAATATTGTGCATTGGACATTGAAACAAAAGTCCATGAGATACAGGGAGAAAAAGCATTGTGGACAGACTTTGTCTATGAGGGGGAGGGTAAATATGTTGAATTAAAGAACTTGGGAGCAGAACAAAGCAAGAAGGTTGCTTCAAAGACAGAAGGAGTCAAAGAAGAAGCTTCAGTAAGTTCTCAGACACAAGACCCCTTAGAAGAAGTAAATTTAGGGGAAGGTTCTATACAACAGCCCACCTATATAAGTGCTTGGTTGAATGCTCTTGACAGGGACCAGTTGTTGGTTGTTCTGAAGAGATATAAAGATTGTTTTGCATGGTCTTATAATGAACTACCAGGATTAGATAGGTCATTAGTGGAACATAGGCTCCTTATGAGGCCTAATTTCAAGCCATACAAGCAAAAACCAAGAAGAATGAGTCCAGAAGTGATTTAGAAAGTTAAGGAAGAAATTCTTAGAATACTCAAAGCAGGCTTTATTAGGACAGCCAGGTATGTTGAATGACTATCCAATATTGTGCCTGTAGTCAAGAAGAATGGTAAAATGAGGGTATGCATTGATTTCAGGAACTTGAATCTAGCAACTCCAAAAGATGAGTATCCTATGCCTATAGTAGATTTGCTGGTAGACAGTTCAGCAGGGCATCAAATTTTGTCAATGATGGATAGGCACTCTGGTTATAACCAAATCGGCATTGCAGAGGAGGATATTCACAAGACAACATTCAGATGTCCTGGGAATATTGGCACCTTCGAATGGGTTAAAATGCCATTTGGCCTGAAGAATGCTGGGGTTACATATCAGAGGGCTATGAACATTGTCTTTCATGACCTCATTGGAGGGTATTTAGAGTTTTATATTGATGACATTGTAGTTAAATCCCAATCTATGGAGGAGCATCTGTTTCACTTAGAAGCAGCCTTTGAAAGAATGAGGAAGTTTAGGTTGAAACTCAATCCTCTTAAGTGTGCTTTTGGCGTATGTCACGACCCAAACCCGCCCCTATGGGTTTAGCACCGTAACCGGCCAGTAATCCGCGATTACCGAAGGCCTGCTTAACAGTAATAACAGTAATACAGAGCGCAGGGGCTGGCGGAAGCCAAAACAGTAAATGAAAGATGTCCAATGAGCTGTGACATTCTATATGCAAAAAGACTTTCCAACACATTCACATTCAGAACCAAAACAGTATGTACATACATCATATACAGACAATTAGGTTAGGGACCGAATCCCTACCATAACAATACAGTGCCAGTCTATACAGTATATACAAAACAGAAACAGAAAGGGAAAATCTAAAACACCCCTAAGCAGCCTTGGCTTGAACAGATCTGGAACCTCGCAGTGAGGCACAAAGGTTGGCTTGACAAAACAGGAGCTTAGCCTGACGCTTCTAGCAACAGTCCGGTGCCTGAACACCGACATATATATATATATGAGCAGTGAGCTAAAGCCTAGTGAATAACGTATGCGTAAAGTGGTTAAGAATGAATGTCCTTTCAGTATTGAAAACAGTCATTTATTAGTATATCAGTCATTCAGTTTGTGGCTCATATTTCATGCCATGACAGTCATTCAGAAACTATAATAGTCATATGTGGTACATCCAATAGCAAAACAGTACAGTAGGTCTTAACAGACTGAACAGTCAGTTGATGACCATCATATCAGTAAACAGTAGTGGTTCCAAACATGGGAACCGACAGAGATCTCTGTGACAGTAGCAGTACAGTACAGTAACAGTAAATTGCTATGGATGCCACGAATACAGTTCACAAATAGGACAAACATTTATTCAGTAAGAAATATCATTTCAGAAAGCAGTACAGTTGTTCATTCAGAAAATATTCATGATTGAACATATCTTTACAACATTGTTACTCACAGAGCACTGGGCTATAAGCAGCTAGAGCGTCCTCGGATGCCAACCCTACACAGTTACAGAACGAATACACACTAAGCTACATAGTTGGAAAGTTCTAAAAATTCATTTTGTTTCTATATATGGAAAAGTACCCACAAAGACACACCCGTAGCTGTGTATATATGCACATATATATAGAAAACAGAAAGAAAATGAAGAAGAAAGTAGAAAATTCATTTTGTTTCTATATATCACCCATAGCTGTGTATATATGCACATATATATAGAGAACAAAAGAAAATGAAGAAGAAAGCAAGTGTCTGTATACCTTCTTCACGAGATGTGGTGGTTTCAACACTAGTGGTTCAAACCGAGTTCAATCACCATTCACCTGTATGCGTAGATCCTTCTGCAGTTTATCTGTGTTTGGTTCTAAGAAAATTTTTAGCTATATATATAGCAAGATATTTTATCCACGTCTTTATGGAGGATTGAGGGCTTTCAAAAATCGCAATCTCACAATTATTCTCATAATCTACATATTCTTTAGACTAATCTTGTTAAGGATTATAATCTTGTCTTGTATCAAGAGGAGCTTCTCTGGTTTAAAAAATCTCAAACTAACTGGATTTGTGAGGGTGAGAGAAACACTCGTTATTTTCATGTGTCTACCTTGGCCAAAAGAAAGAAGATGAGAGTTACTTCTTTTAAAGGTGAGGATGGATCTTGGATTTATGATCCTGCTGAGATTATAAGCCATGTAGAAAATTATTTTCGCAATTTATTTACCTCGAATGTCACAATTTCAAATCAAGAGTGGGGTGTCAAATCTCAAGTCCATTTTTCTGCTGAAGATAATGTTGGCTTAAACAAATTTATTTCGAATATGGAGATTTGGAAAGCTTTGAAAGGTATTAAGACTTTTAAAGCCCCTGGGTGTGATGGGTTTCAATCTGTTTTCTACCATTCTTATTGGGACATTGTGGGTGAGTCGGTTTGTGGTTTTATTAGAAATTGCTTTTCTTCTAAGAATATCCCTGTTGATCTAAATAAAACCCTTACCACTTTAATTCCCAAAGTTGATAATCCAGAATCCATTAAATAGTTTAGGCCTATTAGCCTTTCTAATGTCTTGTATAAAACTCTTACTAAGGTTTTGGTGAATCGTTTGAGACCCCTTTTGGATGGAATTGTTAGCCCTAATCAAAGTAGCTTTATTCCAAGGCGTTCCACTAACGATAATGTTATTATTGCTCAAGAGATTATTCATACTTTCCGTTTTAAAAAGGGCATAAGTGGGGGTTTGATTTTCAAAATTGATCTTGAAAAGGCGTATAATAATGTGTCTTGGACGTTTCTCCATGAAACGCTTTTGGATCTTAATCTCAATGCCAACTGGGTGGAACTTATTATGAATTGCGTCACTACTGTGAATTCTACTATTCTTTGGAATGGTGAAAGGCTTGATGAGTTTCCTTTGGCTAAAGGTCTGAGACAAGGAGACCCTTTGTCATCCTATCTTTTTGTTCTCTGCATGGAAAGACTTTCTCACCTCATTACTGCCAAGGTGAATAATGGATTGTGGAAAGGGGTTAAAGCTTCTAGAAATGGGCCTCCTATATCCCAATAATGGAAGTTTTGGAGGAGTTTGGTTCTTGTTCTGGGCTTAAAGTGAATATTCAAAAGTCTAACATGTTCATAACTCCGAATGTAAGTCAAGCTAGAGCTAGAATGCTTAGTCATTTTTGTGGTATTCCCCTCACTAAGGATCTTGGTAAATACTTGGGCATTCCCCTCATGCATAGAAGAGTGAACAAAGATCATTTTATCCATATTCTCGATAAACTTCGATCTAGATTGACTGGTTGGAAAGCTAACCTCTTGTCTCTTGCAGGTAGAGCAACGCTCATCCAATCTGTTACTTCTACTATTCGTAATTATACCATGCAAACCATGGACCTTCCTATTAGTGTGTGCAAGGAGCTGGATAGGATTAATAGAAATTTTTTATGGGGTGAGGTGGATAACCTGAAAAAAATTCATTTGGTTAATTGGAACACTGTGTGTTTTAGCAAGAAAGTTGGTGGGCTTGGCCATCGTAAAGTTAGACCCTAAAATCTTGCTCTCCTTTCGAAGCTTGGTTGGAAAGTTCTAAAAGGGAAGCAAGCCTTGTGGGTTAAGGTTTTGAAAGCCAAGTATTTGCATAATTCTGATTTTCTTAACTCCTTTGTGAATCATAGAAAATCCCTTGTTTGGAAAGGCATTCTTCAAACAAGGAAAACTTTGAATAAAGGTGTTAAATGGAGTATTGGTGATGGTGCCTCTGTATCTATATGGTATGATTGGTGGTGCGGCGATAAGTGCTTTGCGGAAGCTTATCCCAACCACAATCTGATGACTATGGATGAAGTTGAGACCCTCATGGATGATGAGGGAGGTTGAGAGTCTCACATTGTGAGTAGTAAACTCCCGGAGGAGGCCGCTGTTAATGTCCTCAAACTTCACCAGCCCATGTTTATTTCTTTCCATGATTCTCTACTGTGGAAAGGTTCTATTTCTGGGGATTTCTCTACTGCTTCTGCTTATGATATTATTTCTGAGCATGATAGCAGTGAGAGGAATTGGTCTTGGCTTTGGAAATTAAAAATTCCCCAAAAACTTAAGGGTTTTATATGGTTGATTTTGCAAGGCAAGTTGCTTACCAACAATCAGAGGTTGACTAGAGGCATTTCATCATCTGCAGAATGTCCTCGTTGTTCTGAGCAGAGAGAAGATTTGGATCACTTATTCCATAATTGTGCTTATGTTAAGTCTATCTGGCAAACGTTGTTTGGCTTCCAATGGATCCCTTATGATAGAGGCACCTCCCTTAACTCTTGGATAGAGCGGTTCTTAAAAGGAAAACAACCCTTTGCTTCTATGGAGAATAGTAAAATTCTTTTTGTTGTTTCCTTATGGTAGATTTGGAAGGATAGAAACTTAAAAAATTTTGAAAATAAAATCATGCCTTGGCAACAAAGTTGTTTTTTTATTCAAACTTACACTTCACAAATTGTTGAAGCCTTTCAAGCTTCTATTCTTTTGAAATCTGTGAGTCCTAAATTTGTGAAATGGTGTTTACCTCCTACAGCTCAAATCAAGTTAAACACAGATGGTTATCCTCGAGGGGATCCGGACGATGGAGGCTTCGGTGGATTGCTTTGAGATGACTCAGGAATTTGGCTTTGTGATTACTTTGGGAAGCTAGAAATATGTTCAAGCTTAGAGGCAGAGCTATAGGGGATTTACGGAGGGCTCACTGTTATCTTCCAAAAAGGCTACATCGATGTGCTGATTGAATCAGACTCGGCTAAAGTTGTGGAACTGTTGCAAAACACAACTGTTGTTAATGCTTCTCTTCGGAACATTGTAGAAGATGCAAGACAACTCTTAAAAAGTTGTAGATGCTCTACCCATCACATTTTGAGAGAAGGAAACCAGTGTGCTAATAAGTTGGCTAAGGTTGGAGCTGATCAAGAAGAGCATTTGGTTGTCATGGAAGACCCTCCTGAAGAGGTTCGAAGTTTGGTGGTGACTGACCTGCTGGGGCGTGAATATCAGAAACTTTAGACCTCTGTTTGCAGTTATTTGTTTTCTTGTTTTTTTGTTCTTTCCTTTGAACTTTGGTGGTCTGTTCTAATCCTTTCTGAGTACCCCAAAAAAAAAGAAGGTGTATATGATACACACCTTTTAAAGGGTGTGTATCATAGTCTTTCCACAAGAAAATTATTGACGTGATAACAAAAAATATTACTTTAACTATATTATATAAAAAAGAATTAGTCCAGTTTAATAGTAAAAATGATGTTTAAATAATAGCAACATAAATTTAAAGAGTAATTATGAATATTTAACTTATTTTTATTTTTATTTTTATTTTGCAATTTAAAATGTGTAGAAATTGAAGCTATAGAAAAAATTATTTTAAAAAACAAAATAGAAAGTTTTTCTATTTTTTTGAAAACAAAAATTAAATTATGGCTCTATCCTTCTACAAAAGTGTAAATTAAACAAATATGCATATAAATTTTTTTTATGATATTTATTTAGAACATTAGGGGGGACAAAAAAGGGAAAAACAATGCCTCAATTAGATTGATAATGACGTTAGGATTTTTGAAGAAAAATAATTACTAATTTGGTTGATGTTAATTGAGTAGATTGTTAAAGTTTATAAATTTACCCTTAAAACGTGACACATGTCAATCATATGTGCATTTTTCATTGAAAAAACATTTAACAATTATAATAAATTGAATCAAATTGGGACAAATTCAAAAACATATAATCAAAATAGTCAATTAAAATTATATGAACCAAAATGACATAGACAAAATGTAAGAACTATGGGCACAATTTACCCTAAAATTTATTCTTACAAAAAAATTGGTTTTGACATAAATAAAAATATAAAATTCAATTTCTATACAATTTTTTACTTATTTTTTTTCAACTAATCAAACCTATTATTTCTTTTAGAAAATGTGAAATTCGTTTTATTTTATTTTTTTTTATTACAGGGAAAATCCTCTCACTCGTCCGCAGGTCCAAGACAGCGCCCTTGCAGAGATCATTAGGGTGTCCTGTTGTCCGTTCTGATTTAGGAGACTCTAATCTCGGAACTTGCCCCGACCTCCCAAGACAAGCTCCACTTAAGTCAAGACGCGCACAGCGGGGGGGTATTGAACCCACACCAAGTGTGATGAAACTGCTTGAAGCTAATCTCCTAACCAACTGTGCTACACTCAAGAAATTGGCCCAATAGAGTTTTGAACTTAGGGACTTAATCCCTAGGCCTTTGCCGAGTTGCCAACCATCTTAGGTTAATTTCATTTTGTTTCTTTCTACCTAAACCCATTCACCAAAATTGAATTCAATTTTTTTTTTTTACCTTCTCATTTTTTCCTAAAGTCTAACCTAAGCCTAAAAGTGTAGTGTAAAAAAGGCATGTGCGTATTTCATACTTTTTTGTTTTTTTTAATAATCAGAAATGATACCATTTTGCTGTGACAGCACCTACCCCATTCCTTGTTTGATGACTTTACTATAAAAACAGTTAAAAATCACACTTTGATAAATGAAAATATCTCACTTTTATTAGAAGTGTGATAAAAAAAATTAGATTGATATTTTAATCACACTTAATTTAGTTGAGTGTGATAATGTGGGGATATATTTTCTGAATACTAACACGTGGCATGATGATGCCGACGTGTCAGCCGAGGTGCCACGTGTCGTGGTAGTTAAGCCGAGAAGATCTCGGAGTTGCCGAGGTTATACCCGAAGATATCGGAATCCGAGATAAGCAGATAAGGGACAAGAGTCCTAAGGCAAAGAGGGGACTTAACCAAGATAAGGATAAAGCTCTTAGGGAGTTTATCTTTATCTCTTAAAGAGTCCAAAGTAAGCACTAAAATTGGAGTTCATAGAAGTCATACTTCAAATGGGACTTGGATTGAGTATATTATAAAAGAGAGGCACCCCCGTGGGTCTAAGGTATGCAATTTATGTTTTGAGTATTCAGTTTAGCACTTGATTTATCTTTGAGAGATATACTGACTTGATCGTCGGAGTGCCCCTGGGTGGAAGAACCACCGCCGGAGCTTTTTCTTTCTGTTACAGGTTGCTAAAGCCATCTATTCTGCCTGTGCTCTCTAGTTGATCACTAAACGGGCAGTGTGGTCAGATTTTCACCCACACAATTTGGCGCCGTCTGTGGGAACGAAGGAAGAATAGATGGCCAGTAACGGACAACAGGAAAAAACCGGGGATGACGCTCCCACTGGGAGTGGCAGACCAATTGATCTTGACATTGAAGGAGACAACCACAATACAGAAGCCCGTGACCAGGGTCACAGAGAGAACGACGTCATCCCAGAAGGCGACACGTCAAAAAAGACAAACCAAGGAAAGTATTACAATGAAGATAACCTCCAGGTATGGAGGGACAGGTGCCTACGGAGGGATGAGGAAGTGAAAGAACTGGCGAACAAGTTGGCGGACCTTCAGTCAGTCGTCAACTTCATGATGCAGAATAATGTTATGCAGCCACCATACCCGCTGCAAGATACGCCGATACCAGCGACCAACACCCAGAAGGGTGGAAGAAACACAATCCCCGAGGTCCCTCAGCATACCAGGAGTGGAAGGCATTCTTACCGGCCTTCCAGGGAAGTCGGACGGGAAAAGCCGAGGCAAGAAGAGTCCCGAAGGACGCACCACATGAAGAATCCAGACCCCAAAGAACATCGACATGTTCAGGGGCAAGTACTCCACTTTGACACAACCCATGAAGAAAGGTCCAAACGGACCCACCACGAGGCCGAAAGCAGTGTACCAAAAAGACTAAAATCTAAAGACAGCCGAGCTCCAGGGAGGAGCAAAGAAGACTTAAGGGACTACCTCAAGAGGAGGCAGCAGAATGCAGAAGCCGAGGTAAACTCCCCAGTAAAACCAAAGACAGCCTTCTCGGTGGAACTGGACAAATTCGAACCACCCAAGAGGTTCAGTATGCCGAGGTTTCAAATCTATGATGGTAAGTCAGATCCAAACTTTCATGTCGGGCTATACCTAAATTCCATGGCATTATATAGCGGAAACGAGCCGTTGCTCTGCAAAGTATTCCCCTCATCCTTTGGGGAAATTGCATCCGATTGGTTCCATAAATTACCAAAAGGAAGCATAAAGACATGGGAGGGCCTGGCCGAGATGTTTGTAGCCAGGTTCGTGACCAACAAGCTGCAACCCCTGAGGGTTGATGCTTTGATGGCTCTAAGAATCACCAAGGAAGAAGGCCTTAGGGCCTATGCGAAGAGGTACTACGAGGTGTTCAACCGAATACCCGAATGCAACCAAGAGGTAGCGGTCGTGTCTTTCAAAAACGGCCTGAAAGATGACTGCCCGCTACGGAAGTCTTTGGCAAAAAAATTGCCAAAAAGCATGGAAGAACTCATGGCAAGAATTGAGAAATACGCCAGGGCCGAAGAAGATACATCGGGAAACAAAGAGGTGAAACAAGAAAAGGGAAACGGCTCGCCAAAGCGAGGCCGAGTCAACAATGGGCCGACCAAACAAGAAACAGAATTAAGAAATAAACAGGCGGTAACAACGGTATTCTGGATCCCAATCCATAAAGTCTTAGATCGGATTTGAAATCAACCTTATTTCAGGACTCCGGTAAGAGCACCGGGGGAATTCATGGGAAGGAACGTTGGTAGACGTTGTGCCTACCACAATGAAGAAGGGCATCCAACTCAAGGTTGCAGAGCCTTAAAAGCACACTTGGAGGACCTGGTAAGATAAGGTCTTCTGAGGGACCTGGTCGATGAAGCCAGGACAAGGGAAGAACAGGCAAGGTTGCCACAAGCACCAGCAGCACCCCCACCCCCAGCACAACTACCACAAGCAGGAGGACCGAGGGTGGTTAATGTGATCCACTCAAGGGTCAACGAAAACGAAGTCAGAGGGGAGACCCAGAGGGTAAGACATTTACAGCATGTCTACCAAGTCGGGGAAAAAAGACATCGGCCAGAAGAATGCCAAGGGCCGATCATAGCCTTTACTGAAGCCGACCTGGAATTAGTCCAACATCCGCACAATGATGCCTTGGTAGTATCCCTCCAGGTTGGGGAATACCAAGTGAAACGCATCTTAATAGATCAAGGCAGCTCTTGTGACATCATGTACGTCAGATGTTACAAGGAGCTGGGCCTTCACCCTGATGACTTAGAACAATCCAACGGCCCGATGGTCGGCTTTAATGGAACGCCGACGTGGCCACTGGGCGCAACAAGCTTGGAAGTACAAGCCGACACTAAGAAGGTCAAAACGGAATTTCTGGTAATTGACACACCCTCACCATACAACATCATCTTGGGAAGACCGTGGTTGCATGCAATGGGGGCAGTTCCCTCAACGTTGCATCAACTACTTCGGTTCCCAATAGAGCATGGGATTGAAGAGATCAGAGGAGATCAACTGCAGGCAAAAAATTGCTCCATGGCGGCAATGAAGTCCACCTGCAGCATACGAGAACCAGGGAAAGTCGAAATCGAAGATGAAGCCATAGAAGTCTTGGAAGATGTCGGCAAAGAACCAGCCGAGAAAAGCGAAGAGGCGCTAAAGAAAATCCTCGTCCAGGAGGGCGACGAAGAACGATTTTTTCTTCTCGGCTCAGGCTTAGCTAGAGAAGAGGAACAAGAACTGGAAGATTTTTTAAGGGCAAACATAGAGGCGTTCGCCTGGACACCTTATGAAATGCCTGGCATTGACCCCGAGGTCACTTGCCACAGTCTGAATGTCGACAGATCGGCAAAACCTGTGATTCAACGAGCCAGAAGGCCGACGTTGATGCACGTCGAAGCAGTAGAGGAAGAGGTAGACAGACTCCTTGAAGCCAGGGCCATCCGAGAAGTTCAGTACCCAACATGGCTGTCCAACACAGTAGTAGTAAAAAAGAAGAATGGCAAGTGGAGGGTTTGTGTAGACTTTACCAGCCTCAACAAAGCTTGCCCCAAAGACAGCTTTCCTCTGCCCAAAATCGACCAACTGGTAGACGCCACTTCGGGACATGAAAGGATGAGTTTTTTAGATGCATACAGAGGGTACCACCAGATTGCTATGTACCCTCCAGATGAGGAGAAGACCGCGTTCATCACCCCGAAAGGCCTGTACTGTTACAAGGTAATGCCTTTTGGGCTGAAAAACGCAGGAGCAACCTATCAGAGGTTAGTGACAAAGATGTTTAAACACCTGATTGGCAAAACAGTAGAAGTTTACATCGATGACATGGTCGTAAAGACCAAGGAATCAAAAGGTCATATTGCCGACCTAAAAGAGGTCTTTGACATACTCAAAAGATATCGGCTCCGACTCAACGTCTCAAAGTGTGCCTTTGGAGTTGGGTCAGGTAAATTTCTAGGATATCTGGTAACAAGAAAGGGCATTGAGGCCAGCCCAGACCAAATCAAGGCCATCCTGGAACTACAGAGTCCGACATCGGCAAAGCAAGTTCAAGTGCTCACTGGAAGGGCCGCAGCCCTAAACCGATTCATCAGCAGAAGCTCAGACAAGTGCAGACCCTTCTTTAACCTGGTGAAAAAAGCCACAGACTTCCTATGGACAGAAGAATGTGAAGCTGCCTTAGCCGACCTAAAAAAGTACTTGACCACAACCCCGGTCCTTTCTAACCCAGTTCCAGGGGAGGAATTGTTTTTGTACTTAGTAGTCTCTGAACACGCAGTCAGTGCAGTGCTAATCTGAGAGGAAAAAGGGGAGTAGAAGGCTGTCTATTATGTAAGTAAGACTTTGGCTGACGCAGAAACAAGATACCTACCACTGGAAAAATTAATGCTAGCCTTGGTAATGGCTTCAAAGAAATTGAGCCATTACTTTCAGGCACACAAGATTGTGGTCCTAACAGAGCACCCACTGAAGTCCTTGTTACATCAAGGAGACTTAACAGGAAGGATAGCAAAATGGGCAGTAACACTGGGCCAGTTTGACCTCGAATTTAGGCCGAGAACAGCAATAAAGGGCCAAGTTTTGGCCGACTTCGTCGCAGAACTCACACTTGAAGCCATCACACCTCGGGCTCCGTCGAGCCAAGATGAGCATCGCCCCAACAAGCAAAAAGAATCCCAGTCAAAGAAAAAAAAGCAAGAGAAAGAAAAGCTCAGACCATGCAGCATCTACATCGGCGATTCATTCAGACTATTAGTCGATGGAAGTTCAAACCGCCAGGGAGCAGGAGCAGGAGTACTGCTGATATCTCCAGATGGAGAAATTGTAGAACAGTCCATCCGTCTGGGGTTCAAAGCCTCCAACAATGAAGCAGAATATGAAGCATTAATTGCAGGGCTAAAGCTAGCAGCAGCAGCAGAGGCAGACGAGGTAATTGTTTTTTGTGATTCACAACTCATTGTTAACCAGTCAACAGGAGAATTTGCAGCCAGAGACGAAAGAATGTCGGCATATGCAAAGGAAGTCGTCCGACTGGCAGCCCTATTTCAGAACTGCAGATTACTCCAAGTTAGCCGAGATGACAACACCCACGCCGACGCGTTGGCTAACCTGGCCAGTTCAATTCAAACTGGAAAAACAAGGACAATTATGATCGATTATATGTCGGCCCCGAGCATAGACAAACAGAGCACCAAACAAGAAGCAATGTGCGTGGGCCTGGGACCAAGCTGGATGGATGCAATCATTGCATTCCTAAAAGAGGGGAAGCTGCCAGAAGACCATAAAGAAGCACATAAAATTAGACTGAAATCGGCCAGATTCAGTCTAACAGCAGAAGGCCATCTCTACAGGAGGTTCTTCACTGGACCACTTTTAAGGTGCGTACACCCTTTGCAGGTTGAAGATTTTCTTTACGAGATTCATGAAGGAATTTGTGGAAGCCATACTGGGGGCAGATCGTTAGCCCACAGGGCCATTACCCAGGGGTATTGGTGGCCCTACATGCAAAAGGATGCCGAAACCTATGTAAAGAAGTGTGAACAATGTCAAAGGTTTGCACCTTTGATACATCAGCCAGCTGCCGACCTAAACCCAGTATCCAGCCCTTGGCCGTTTACCCAATGGGGCATGGATCTGGTTGGACAACTTCCCCAAGCAACTGGGCAGAAAAAATACTTACTAGTAGCAACAGACTATTTTACAAAATGGATAGAGGCAGAACCTCTTGCCAAAATCCGAGATATGGACGTCAAGAATTTTATATGGAGAAACATTATCACCAGATTTGGGATTTCAAGAGCAATAGTTGCCGACAACGGAACACAGTTCAACAGCAAACTTATCAAAAACTTTTGTGCAAAATTCAAGATCAAGAATTATTTCTCAACACCAAGTTTTCCTCAAAGCAATGGGCAAGCAGAGGCATCCAACAAAGTAATCCTGGATGGAATAAAGAAGAGGCTGCAGGTAGCAAAAGGAAAGTGGGTGGACGAGTTGCCCAACGTACTTTGGGCATATCGGACTACACCGAGAAGTTCAACAGGAGAATCCCCCTTTGCCATGGCCTATGGCACAGAAGCAGTCATCCCATTAGAGATCGGCATCCCAGGGATCAGAACCCAGGGAGTAAAGAATGGCACCAATGACATACTCTTAGCCCGAGACCTGGATTTGTTGGAAGAACGAAGAGAGAAAGCTGCAATTCAGCTCGCAGTATACCAGCAACAGCTTGCCAAAGCTTATAACAAGAAGGTTAATCCAAGAGATTTTCAAGTTGGCGACCTAGTCCTAAGAAAAGTCGTCGGGAACAAGAAGGATCCCAGGGAAGGCAAGCTTGGCCCAAACTGGGAAGGACCCTACAGAATTACTTCAGTATTAGGCAATGGAGCTTATCGGCTTGAGGACAATGAGGGCAAAGCATTGCCCAGACCTTGGAATACTTGTAATTTGAAATTTTTCTATCATTAGATAAACATCATTGTTTGGCCGATATCATCAATAAAGTCTTTTCAGAATCCTTTCAACATGTATGATTGATAAAGTTATGCATTGATGTTTATTGAAGACATAATTAATGTGAACCCAAGTCAAACTCAGGAAAAGCTAGGCCGAGATTATTCCTTATCTTCACTTGTTGAAATTTGTAGCAGTTTACAAGTCGAAGTTAAGCCGAGATTATTCCTTAATTCACTTGTTGAAATTTGTAGCAATTTACAAGTTGGAATTAAGCTGATTCCTTATCTTCACTTGTTGAAATTTGTAGCAATTTACAAGTCGAAGTTAAGCCGAGATTATTCCTTAATTCACTTGTTAAAATTTGTAGCAATTTACAAGTTGGAATTAAGCTGATTCCTTATCTTCACTTGTTGAAATTTGTAGCAATTTACAAGTTGAAGTTAAGCCGAGATTATTCCTTAATTCACTTGTTGAAATTTGCAGCAATTTACAAGTTGGAATTAAGCTGATTCCTTATCTTCACTTGTTGAAATTTGTAGCAATTTACAAGTTGAAGTTAAGCCGAGATTATTCCTTAATTCAGTTGTTGAAATTTGTAGCAATTTACAAGTTGGAATTAAGCTGATTCCTTATCTTCACTTGTTGAAATTTGTAGCAATTTACAAGTTGAAGATAAGCCGAGGTTATTGCTTAAGTTCTCGTAAGCAATATGAGGGTTGCTTAAACCCTAGGGAAGATGCTTAACACTTGTTGAAATTTGTAGCAATTTACAAGTTTATGTTAAGCTGACATATGATCACCCACTGAGTATACAGAAATTTACAGGTTGAAATAAAGGCTAAGTATATTGTTTACCACTTGTTGAAATTTATAACAATTTACAAGTAGGATAGATCGAGATCACTGTTTGATACTTATTTGAGAAGAAACTTGCAAAGTTTACATTCAGGAATATATGTTTTATACTTGTTAAAATTTATGAAAAGTTTACAGGTCAGTATCTTGCCGAAGTAAAAGTTTTATAGTTATACCCGAGGTATGTAACCCCGAGAAGATTGCACAAAGGAAGCAACATGAAGAAGCATGCAAAAAATTTTTAAGTACAAGACTATTCAGAAGCAGTCAACAGAACATCACAAGATTAAAACATCCAGAGGAAGAACTGTTGCAGTTACATATTGAAAAAACCACGTCGGCCAAAAGAAGGAGTTTTGCATTATCCAGAAAGTAAAAGAGTACAAAACGCAAAAAACAGAAAAAGAAGGAAAAAGGTACAAAAGACATTTTTTCAAGATTCTTCAGTGTTAGCCACTGCAGGGACTGGGACCGCGGACGATTCTGGTGGTACCTCGTCGGCCACTTTTTCCGCTTGTATCTCGGCATCAATCTCTGCGATTGTTGACTCAACACTTCTTTCTATCAAGAGAAGATTGGACGATAGCTGCCCAGCGACAGTTTCCTTGGTTGCCTCCTCGGCCTCATCACCCTCCTCATCCAAGGTTAAGTCCATAACCTGCTCTGTAGGAGGAGGGGACTTGGCTTCGACGGCATCCTTGGGTTTTCTCACCAAGGCTTCTTCATTGACCTCTTTATCTTCATCCTCAGCATCAGCATCAGATTCTGATTCACCTTCAGGTGGAGGTGGAGGAAATGGCAAAGGGATGGCATCAGCATTCCGAAGGGGCGAGTCAACAGGGAGATCAAGCTTCTTTATCAGGGACATCCAACCTAGGGAAAATCCCCTGTTGCATGCCTGCCTGACTTGAAGCTTATAATCTTCTGCGACGTCGGCCATACCTTGGGCGTAGGCCTTTTCATCGGCCTCTTTGACTTCGGCCTCTTTGGTGGCCAAAGCTTGCTGGAGTTCTTTCTCCGCTTGGGCCTTCTGAACCTCGGCCTCAGCAACTTTTCTAACGGCCTCAGCAGATTCGGCCTTCTCAAGAGCTAAAGTTTGAACTTTAGTTGCAGCCTCGGCTTGATCCTCCAGTTTTTTCATTTTTGCTTCAAGGGACTTTATCTCTTTCTTCATGGAAGATGCTTCCCTTTTCATATCAACCAACCTTTGACGATTTTCAAAAGATTGCATTGAAAATGAATGGGCATGCTGAATGGCCTGCAGAAAAACAGAAGTGTTAGACAGTACTCTCAGTAAAGAACGGAAGAAAAAATCACAAGTACAAACATAAATACTTACTTGGATGGAGTGTTGGAGCATGAGAGCGTAATTCTCATACTCACTAAGCTTAGCATTTCGCTCCAAGTCATTCGGAAGGAGAAGAGCAGTGCTGAGGGCGACACCAACGTTAATGTCGTCAGCACTTTCACTAGCCATAATGGGCCTATCCTCCAGGGATAGATCAGGGGCCCAGGGGACGTCGGGCTTCTTTGAAGCCGAGGTCGTCGCGGACGATGACCTCGCCTTCTTCGATTGTGTAGACCCTGAGGGTTGGCCCTCAGCAGACCTCTTGGTGGAAGTAGAGGCTGATTTTTTGCTTTCTGCCAGTTTAGAAATCGGCAAGACATCCTCAGCTTCGGCATCTGTAGCCTTGGCCTTAGGCTGAGCCTTTTTAACTCTCTTTGGTTTTGGTGGGAGCATTGATGGCGTTGGCGCAGCTTCGGCGTCAGTTGGAAGATCGGCGAGAAGGTCTTGAACGACAGGCCTTGGACGAACCATCTCGGCAGTCTTTACAAGCCTTCGTCGACGTTTACGTTCAGGAATTGGTATTAAATAGGGGGCCGAAGTCGATAGAAGATCGACAGGATCAGATGTAGACTCTTGGTCTGTTCGTGATGTTGAAGCGGTTTGAGTTGTGGCAGTAGGCGGGGAAAGGCTTTTCTTCCTTTTCTTTGGGATATCGGGTAAAGTGGATTTATATGTGGGGATGAAGTTTAGTAATACTGGGGCTTTTCGTTTATGAATTGGGAGGTTAAGGAGTGTTTTCAGATCTGTTCCTGGGAAGAAGGATTGACGGAAATTTTTCGGTGGCTGACGAAGATCTGCAGGACAAAGAAACAGACGTCAGAAACAAAAAATATTAAAGATTTAAATAAAAACAACTAAGTGTTAACTCAGGGCTCTTACTTTTGCCCTCTGTAACTGTTCGAGGTAGAGAGTAGAGGTGAACATCTTCATCTGGGCCAAATTCCCAATTTCCAGAAGCAATGACAAAATCATCTCCAGCCCCCTTGTTGGAGTCTGGGAGGTCGGCTACAATTTTGTACTGAGTAGATCTCGGCTTAAGGTAATAAACGAAACCCCTATCCTTCAGGTCAAGAGGGCACATGGTATAGCAGTATTGAAGGTCAGCCAGGGTAATTCTAAGGTTCTCTTGCCTAGCTAAAGCTATAATACCATTAATCACCCTATAAGAGTTGATAGTAAGTTGCATGGGGTTCAGCCTGTAGAAATAAAGAACTTCACGAAAAAGGGGATCAAGTGGAAGCCGAAGTCCACATTCGGTAAAAGCTACTATAGGGAAAGGCATTGTATGATCTGTGGGCATGATGGTATCATTATCCCCAGCTAGTTTAAGATGAACATCGGCTGGGATAGAGAATTCCTGCCTAAAGTATTCCAGTTTTGTTGGGGTATTTACCCTATGCCTCCACATACCCATTATGTTGGCTTAAGCTAAGAGAAATATGTTTCAGAAGATGGGCGTTTTTAAGAAGGATTACAAGAGCCTCGGCAAAGATCCAGGAAAGGGCTGATAGGGCTTGTTTCAGTTTTCCCTAAATTTGAAGGTTCTACGCACAAAACCCAAACCTAAGAACTATAAAGGTCAAGATCGAAGGCACAGATCTGGGACAGATGCGAAAAACAGAAAACAGAAACAAAGTTTCAGATTCAAGAACAGAGGTATAGCTCTCAGAAACAATATAGATACAGAAGTAAAAAAAAAAATAAAAAAAATCAAGAACAGTGGCAAGAAGAATGGTGAAAAAGTATAGAAGTTCAAGGTGTAGCCACAAATCGAGGTACAAATAAATCCAAGGCTTCGAACAAGATCAGTAATGGCAACAGGCAGACAAAAGCACATAAAGAGAAATTAACATTAAAGGGAATGAATCTTACCGGAACAAATGAAGCCGGGGCAATGTTCGCCGAGCTCAGAAACCGGTCGCAACAGCAAAGAAGGCTTCGCAAGAATGAGGAATTGAGAGCAGTTCCAGAAAAGAGATCGAAGCAATGGCAGATTCGAAGAAGAAAGAGCTTTCAGAGAGAGAAAGAGCAAGAAGACAGAATGAAAAAGTGAAGGAAAAATAGAGGCAAAGGAAAATTTTTGTCAAAAACGTGAAACGGCGGCAAAAATAGGGCAATTATTACGCCTAGAGCAGCGCACGCGTCAGACGGCGCAGACGAACGAACAGACAGCTTTCAGGCGCGTCACCGACACGCACCAATGAAGACAAAACACATGAAAGGAACGGTTAGATATGCATGACAGCTCATGCGCGTGGGAGAGTACGATCGAAGACTTGTTCTCCGAAGAGAACACATCGGCTGAAAGTGGATAATCTTGGCTAATCAGTTTTTGAGCCATTACTCAGAAAAGAAGTGACAAAATATCGGAATAGGTTCCATCACCTCAGAATGCCGCGGTAATAGAACCTAGGGGGCAGTTGTGGGGATATATTTTCTGAATACCAACACGTGGCATGATGACGCCGACGTGTCAGCCGAGGTGCCACGTGTCGTGGTAGTTAAGCCGAGAAGATCTCGGAGTTGCCGAGGTTATACCCGAAGATATCGGAATCCGAGATAAGCAGATAAGGGACAAGAGTCCTAAGGCAAAGAGGGGACTTAACCAAGATAAGGATAAAGCTCTTAGGGAGTTTATCTTTATCTCTTAAAGAGTCCAAAGTAAGCACTAAAATTGGAGTTCATAGAAGTCATACTTCAAGTGGGACTTGGATTGAGTATATTATAAAAGAGAGGCACCCCCGTGGGTCTAAGGTATGCAATTTATGTTTTGAGTATTCAGTTTAGCACTTGATTTATTTTTGAGAGATATACTGACTTGATCGTCGGAGTGCCCCCGGGTGGAAGAACCACCGCCGGAGCTTTTTCTTTCTGTTACAGGTTGCTAAAGCCATCTATTCTGCCTGTGCTCTCCAGTTGATCACTAAACGGGCAGTGTGGTCAGATTTTCACCCACACAGATAATATTTATTTTTTGTCACTTTTTAATTAAGTGTGATTATATATATATATATATATATATATTTTTTAATCACACTTTGTAATTAAATGTGATTATATATATATATATTTTTTAATTAAGTGTGATTATATTTAGTATTTATTTATATATATATATATATAGTAATATCCATAGTGGAACAAATCAAACCCCCTCTCTCCTCGTCTCCCCGTCTACCCCTCTCACTACTCACTGAGCAATAGCTAGGGTTTTATTATCTTTCTCTCCCCTGTAGAAACCCTAGCGTTGAAACTCCCATCCCCAATAACAACAATCACCATCAGTGTTGGATTTGCCATCACCGATCCGCTGCTATTACCCATCGCGCAGCACCTCCTTCTGCCGCAGAACTACCACCTCAGTGCCGACGATGGCAGATCTTGAAGGACGACCAAACCCTAGAGAGCTACGGGTAATTAAACACCCTAACTATGTTTTGTATGTATTTTATAGTTCTTTAGATGAATGTAAATATTCTCAGTTATTCCATCTTTTTTCATCTTCTTCTTTTTTTTTTCTTTTTTTTTTCCCTCTCTCTCTAGATTTTACAGGAATAAATTCATTCTTAGGTTAGAAGATCCCATTAGATTGAGTTTGATTTGATTTCACTTTGTTGTGTTTCTTGATCAATTTCATGCTAGTTTATTGAAATCTGTATGTATCTATTGATTTCTTGTTCTTGCTTGGGGCCTGTATGATTAGAAATTTGATCTTGAGAACTCAAAGCTTGTTAGGGTTTTTGCTAATTTCTCTTAGAAATACACAGATATGATCTTAGACGCCATACAGTTGATGGAAATAATTTGACAGTAAATCTGTGTAGTGTGGTTGGCAGTTTCTATTAAGAGATGAAATGGTGATGTTGTCAGATTACCTTGGAAACAAAAGAATTGACTTAATAAATTATTCAATATTTCTAAAGCAATATTTTATTTTATTCTATTTAAAGATTGACACTTTATTTTTAAAAATTTTAACACAAAAATAATAGATTTCAAAATTTAAACTAATAACTACTCATTTAAAACGCTACTTAAATTTTCTTTAGAAACATTAAATAATTTCTCGATTGACTTAGGAAATACTCAAAAAGTATATGAGTAGTTGCTAGCGTTGATATAGTAATGTTTCAACTAATTCTTTGAAGAGGAAACATGGGCATTAAAGAGTGTGCATCGCCATCGGTTGTTCTCTTTGGATCATGCTGGAAAGTAAAATGGTAATCATTGCATATATACATATTATGGGTCCATTTGGGAAGAAAGATTTATAGCTAAAAATTTTAAAAGTAATTATAAATTATCATTTCACTCTCTATTTTTTACACATTATTTTATAAAAATTTAAAATAGTCAATTTCTAAATGAACCCTATATATATGTCATGGGGGTGTAAGGTGATACATATAAAGAAATACACAGTGAGTGTTTTGTATGTGGTAACATTGTGTGCAAATGGGAAAGCAACACTGTATTTGTGTATATTATCTCTATGAGGGTATGAGATTGAGAGCAATAACAGTAAAGGGTGTGAGAAAATACTAAGGAATTATATTTGTCTCATCATTGTAATTGTTATATTATTCAGTAGATTACTTCTCACTCATCCTAGACGTAAATATTTTTGCCAAATCACATAAAATTTTGTGTTCTCTATTTTTCTTGTAACTATTTTATTTTTAATTGCTTTCATTGCTATAGGTGATATTTATGGAAAATGCAACATGACAGGTGATGCTTCTATGGATCTTGATTTGTTTGTGAGGATTCATTGATACCACACAATTGTGATTTGGTTATTTCTATAACAATCCTGGTTTTGACCCGTCATTTATAGTATTTCAGAATAAGGTTGGTATGGTTATTCATATCTTGTTTCCCTTGTTTTCCCCTTATTGTGATTACCGGGTTGTAGTGGTGCGTTTGAAACAGGTTGATTGCTTGTTTTTCCAAACACTTGATTGCTTCTCCGCTCGAGCGGGCATTCTTGTGCTCGAGCGGGCTTCACTGATTTTGCTCCTCCGCTCGAGTGTCCATTCTCGTGCTCAAGCGGGGCCCTTCGTCTGCAAAAATTCTGGAATACGTATTCTATGCTCGAGCGCCACTTTTCAAGCTTGAGTGGACTTTTGTGTCTGACGCTCGAGCGTCAGTTTCCACGCTCGAGCGGACTGTGCGTCTTTATAAGGTTGCAGCATGCTGAAAATGTCACTTTTTGCTTTTCTTTCTCTTCTGTCTCTTCCTTTCCGCCATTGTTAGGGTTTCTTGGACCAAAAAGCTTGGGTTTCATCTAGTTACACCCATTTTCTATCCCTAGTCCTATAGATGAAAAAGTAGAGGGTCGCGAGGGCTTTATTTTGATCTGAGTGGATCGTGTTTTCGTCGTCGGCAGATTTTTGAATTTTCTCCTCTTTGCTCCAAGAGGTAGGGATTCTTGAGCTTCTCTTCAATACTTCTTTATAAATAGACTTGTGGTATTTTCATTACATTCAAAAAAGCATAGTTGGTGGTTGATTTTGTTAAAAAGCATATGGGTGGATTTGGGTCTATAATGGTGGGTTTATGGGTTTATTTGTACTTGGTTGTAGGTTTATGTATAATCGGTTGTGGGTTACAAATCAAGTTTAAGATGTTGTAGACCGCTCGAACTTCCTCCTCACGCCCCCCTTTCGGAGAGGACGCAGATTGGGTTCATAGCAACTACAGTTCGGACTCTTGTCACGGTTCTAAATCTAATCTCACAAAGTGCAATGTAAGACTGATAAATCACCAAAGAGTCCAAATCCGGCAAATCGTTTTGGAAAATCAATTTTTATCAAAAAGCGCCAAACATGGACTGCTTTGCCAGATTTCAGAGTCGCCACCTAAATATTTTGTTTTGGAAAATTTAGGAAACCTTGACTCGTGCCTAAGGCCACGTGTCCGTCATCACCAAAGTTGCCTCAACTCGGGAACTTGGGTACGAGAGGGGAAGGTTCTGAAATGAGCACCCCCACTCGCCCGATCAAAGATCGGCCTCTACTAACATGATATGTTGTTTTTGAAAACACATGTGTTTTTATTCCGGTTATTAATCTAGAATTACTATGTGATGCGCACAGCATATAAGTATAGACTAAATCACTTAATTTGGAACAAAACATCTCATGTTTGTTTGTGAAAATGGTTTGAAAGTGCTACTTGCAAGTAGGCTAAAGCGTGGATTTGCCACTCTCAAGTGGGCTTTAAAACAACATGATTTTGCCACTCCGCAAAGTGGATTTAAAACGCACATTCGATGAATTGTTCCAATTCAAGCAATGAAGCCTTCATCCACAGGCATTCATGCAGTTAATCACTTAAGCACATAGCCTCATGGCAAGCATGCTATCATGGCAGTCACTTACACGCATGCAAGGATGCTAAAGCATAAACACTCACAGTGTATTCCGAGCCAAAACAGAAGCTAGTTGGTAATCAATGCATGATCCTAGCTATATCAACAATGCCTAATGCAACACATGAAAAATACAACTAAGTAGGCTCAGTTAGCTAAGATGGCATATGAATACAACACTTGATAACATGCATTGAAACACGTATTCAAGTAAATGTATTGAAATACAATGCAGTTTGAATGATGTGCCGAGCCCGGTGCATGCAAGACAAATGAATGATGCACGCATGCAAAATATAAATATGCTAATTAAAACATACCCTAATCTAACCACTGAAAGTGGGTAAATGAAAGGAAGAAAGAAATGGGGTTGGAAGACATGCACACACGTACGCACGCATCCTTATTACAACATTTGCCCTATCGACGGAGGGTTCGAATAATTAGCTAACTAGCTATGCTAATTAAACTAATTTTTACAAACCAACACTAATTAACTATTCCTAGTCAACTAATTATTACAAAGCAAATCGATTAATTAAGCACATTAACTAATTAAGTACAAAACTGACGAATTAACTAACTAAGTAAAGTAACTAAAGCAGTTAAAAGAGGTCCTTGGGGCGAGGGGTGCATGCGTGCTTGATCGCCTCATTCGGAAATCCATTACTACGCCCAGAATTGCCTCTATTTGCATTTGATTTGATCTCTGAAAAGTGCGCTAACTTCTAGATTGCTTCTGCTCCAACATGGGGACCTCCTGGTGGGCTGCTGACCAGAAAAGGGGGTTGTAGACCAGAAAAAGTGGTCGGTCGACCACCTCTACTGGTCGGCCGACCAGTTAATTTGCCAAGCTCCAGTTTTGCTGCAACAAAGAACAACAAGGGGCATAACAGTGTATTTGCAAGATATGTGTGCAAATACGCATCACAATGGCCGAGAAGCCAAGTTTGCACAAGTCAATGTCAATGAATGCACAAATAACACATAAGGGCCTCCACCTTTGTCATGCTTGATCAAGAGGTTCGGTGACCAAGAAATGCTACACGTTTCATCACTTTAAGTATGAAACGTGTGACATTCCTCGTGTTTGGATTAACGTCCAATCCAAACACATGCAACGCAAACAAGATGATCAACCTTCAATGCTAAAGTGACATGCGCAAGACTCTATCATGTAAGTAATGCATGCGTGGCATGTTTAAAAGCTAAGGCATCAAAGCTAATGAAACATATTACACATGAGGCATGCACTATCAATCTCAAATGGTCAAACCAAACCTGGACAGAGGTCAAACATGCCAAAACAACGGCTGAAATATGTTAAGATCAAGGCATATAACACAAGGAGAACATGCTCATTTGATGGCTCATTAACAATGCACAGAGACACAACTCTCAAAAGCTCTCAAGAAATGAAAGAAGTGAGAACATAACACACGTACATGCTCTGAAATAACATTTTAAACGATGCCCAAACATGCAACCATCACAAATATAGCATAGTAGGGTGCTCAAAACTCAAGACAAACTAAGGTACTTGCACCATAGCCATATCAAGCAAGCCCCAAAGGGCTAAGATGACACAAAACAGTCCCAAGGAAGGTCAAAACAATGCCAAAACATGCATGGAGTAGAGCTAACACATGTTAGAATGAGAGGCATAAAGTATGACGCATGCAAGGCCAATGAGTGGGATTACACTACACATACCAAAACCAAGCATGAGATGACTTTACCAACAAAAATCAGAGTTGTAACATGGTAAAATAACACCAAAAACATGCTGGGATGGTAGCCCCTAAAGCTTAGGCAAGCATGCATACATATTGGGTCATAAGTGAAGCATAAGGCTCAATCCTCAAACACAACAAAGGGATGATAAATGCAAGAATATGGCAGAGGTATATGGTCTGAAATAACATGCCAAATGATGCCATGCCATGCAAAAAACTCAAATATGACATGCTAGAGATCTCAAAGCTTAAGGCTAACAAAGCCAAATGCACTATAGCTATGCAAAGCCAAGCATGCATGACCAAGACCACTCAAATCAGACCTAAAGCATGTTAATTGAGGCCAAAAATGTACTGGAGTAAAGCATATGCATGCTAGATCAATAGGCCAAAACACCAAACAAGCTAGGCTAGTGACCAAGCTTGCACTATAAGTGCATAAACCATGCAAGAGGTGACCTTGTCGACCAAAATTAGAGCTAAGGCATGCCAAACTATGAGTACAAGCTTGCTGGAGCAGAGCCGAAACATGCTAAAGTGATAGGCCAAAACACCAAGTGAGCTAGGCAAGCATGCAAGATTGCACTACAAGTGTGTGAAGCATGCAAGAGGAAACCAAACCAACCAAAGACAAAGTTATGACATGGCAAATAATGGGTAAAAACATGCTTGAACTAAGCAAATTCAAGGCACAAAAACATGCTACTTTGTAAGGCTACAAGTAGGATTATACTACAAGTGCAATAAGCATGCAAGAGGTGACCAAGATAGCCAAAACAGAGTTAAGGTAGGTCTGAAAAGTCACAAAAATGAGACTAAACAAAGCCACTAAGAAGTAGAAACAGATGCTCTTTTGATGGGCCATCAACACATGAAAACAAGAGAAAATGAGGGGGGACAACCCCCACCTATTTGGAACCTCAAAACCACCTTTCTACAACTAAAATTTCTTTGAGTTTCAGTGGTAAGAAATCCTAAAAGAGGTGGTCCCAATAGCTTTAAAAGATAGCAAGAAGTTAAGAAAATAAGGCACAAGAGAGTGAGAGACACCCCTAACTCAAACAAGGCCTCAAACAACTTTTTTAAACACTTCAAAAAAAAGGTTTTTGCAGTTGAAGGTTAAGCCAAAAGAAACATGCAAAGGTGGCTAAGTATGCAATCAAAACAAAGCTTTAAAAGAGGGAATATGACTCACCCTTGAAGAACAACAAGAACAGCCACTTTTGAGGCAAAACCAAGCCAAATCACTCAAATGCAACCTCCAAGAACCTCAGCTCAAGAGTGAAGGTGTTTCACTAGGTGTTTAGTGCAAAAGTGTGTACAAAACTTACTTTAAAGCACAAAATAGCACAAATATAGAGAGAGATGGAGAAATCAAGAGAGAGAGAGATATGTTTAGCCCTAATCCAAATTTCTAAACCTTGAACAAGAGGGAGGAAGCTCCCTTATATAGAATTTCATGCCTCAAGCTTGTTAGACAAGCTAGAGGCTTGGTGCAATCCCTCCATACACGTGCATGGAGGATGCCTTCTGTGCCCAAACGCTGGCACAGTTGGCAAGGAAAATATCTACAGAAAAAGCAGAAAGGCCGCCGACCAGTTAAAGTGGTCGACCGACTACTCCCCTTAGTCGATCGACCACCAAAAGTGGTCCACAAGGAATAAAACTGGTCGGCAAGGGAGAAAGAGGGTCTACAGAGAGAGTAGAAGGTGGTGGCAGGCTGCCGGCCACCTTACGTGGTCCACAGACCACCCACCCTAGCTGACCGACCACCAAAAGTGGCTGGCAAGGAAGAAAAGTGGTCTACACCCCTGTTCCACCCTTTAGGCAAAGGGTAACAAGGTTTGGTTCAAAAACAAACCAAAAAGGAAGAAAGACAAGAGTCCGCAAGACAAGGCACTTAGCCGAAAGCCCCAAAAACTAGTCTACGGGCCACCACAAGTGGCCTACGAGAGGGAAAGATAGCCTACGGCTATAAAAAGTGGCCTACAGGCCTTTGTTTCCCTCTAGGAAAAGACAGCAAGGCATGGTCCAAAAACCAGGCCAAGAGGAGAAAGTCAAGAGGTCTCGAGACAAGGCGCTCAGCTGAAGGCTCCGGAAACTCAAAGCGAGCACAAACATGCACAATCACCGAGTGCACAGACGATGACGTCTGAGTCTTAAAGTTGGTAAAAAATGGGGTGTCTATAGATGCGAATTGGGAAGGTTTGGTATATCATTTGTTACTTTGAAATGTCAAAGAGAAGTTTAATGTTTGAATAGATATGGGGTTGTGTTATGGTAGTTTACGAATAATTGAGGTATTTGGGTTAATGTTGGTGGATGTATCCATTTTGGTGCTTGTTGGGATGTGGGGAAGTAAGGTTTGATTTTCAAAATAAAATGAACAAGTTATTTTTGTAAACCTTGAGGGTTTGTGATGAGCGGGATGGTGGGACTTTCCTATGGGCTTATCTATTGCTTCGGATTATGTGGTTGACATCTAGAGTTTTGTCCTTGGCCATCGGTAGAGGGTGGTGTTGCTTGTTGCTAGAGATGGTCTATGAATACTATTGTAGGATGGGTTATGAGATGTAACACGTGGTGTTGTCTTTGATAAATGAACATCGTGAATAGACGATTCTATTGTTGAACTGTAGATTCTGTTGTTTAATTGAGAAATAGTTATTAACTAGTTATATCTTGATGTTTAGTAACTATTGAGGTATTTTGGGAATGTTTGAAATTAAAGGAAAACCCATGTGAAACTGTGGTTCGCGGAGTATATTTTGAAAAATGAATGGCATTAATGTAATTAATGGATTGTGACCATTATGTTGATAATTGAATTAGGTGTATGTATTACACCCGTGTAGTATTCTATTGATTTGCTTGCTATGCTTTTGATTGTGATGATGTTTGGGGGTTCGTTTCCCATCGTATCATAGCCGGCAAAGCGTGACGCCTTGACAGAGGTTTCCTTGTCCCTTCCGGTTTGCGCCCGGTAAAGTGTGAAAAGGGAGTCTGTTTCCCACCGTATCTTAACTGGCAAAGCGTGGCGCGTTACGATAGGTTCTTCGTTCCCTTCCGGTTCGCGCCCGGTAAAGTATGACCTAAGGAGCACCTCCTTCCAGGTGAGGCTGGTAAAGTGTAATGTGGTATTAGTGTTGTGGATCTGCCATTCGTGTTGTAGGCCAGTGGAGATGGAATTGGTAGCATGTATTATTTTTGTTACCTCGTTATATATATATATATATATATATATATATATATGTATGGTTCTAGTGTTGTGGATCTGCCATCCGTGTTGTAGGCCGATGGAGATGGAATTGGTAGCATGTGTTGTTCCTGTTATCTCGTTTTGTTTATACATTTATGTATTGTCGGTTACTCACATCAAGAATATGAAATTGGGAGTATGTATTACTTCAGTTATTTTGTTTTAGATATATATATATATATATATATATATATGTGTGTGTGTGTGTGTGTATGAGAGTTGTCGGTTAGCCTATTGTGGAAGTGAGATTGGTGGTGTGTTTTACATTGAGTATCTCATTTGAAGGTGTATATATGTTAACGGTTTCATGCCGGTATTTTATCCTTGGACCCATGGTCAGGGAAGGTTGTAGACATTTGTGTTGGGATATAAAGGGTGGTTAATGGTTATGGAATATTGAGAGATGGGATGAGAACCATGAATTGCTTGTGGAACTATATTTTCAGAACGGTTGTTTAAGTGAGATTCCTTTTCTGTTAAAGTGGGAAGTTTTATCAAAGAAAGAATGAGGTTTCAAAACATTTTCTTTCAGAAATAATGATGGGAATGTAAAAGAGAATTATTGGTTTTTATGCTGGAATGTGTATATACTTTCTTTGATAAAACATTTTGAGAAACATACAGTTATATGTGTATACTTTCTATATCAAATGTCACATTACGTATATGGTATGACTTGATGCATTCATGATCATTTTTATTTATATGTTGTGATTGGTTAGGATCTTTGGGATCTCTACTGGGCTTAGTGTTCATCCCACGTGTTGATTAACTCTTTCAGGTGCAAGACTGGAAGGATCGTTTGTGACTTAAAGTCTCTTATTTGTCGAGGCCCCTTTATTTGTAGGCTGAGTGCCATGTATTGTATAAGGGTAAATCCCTTTATTTCATTTATTATTATTCAATGTAAGCCTAAGGGCATTGTACCATGTCTTATTTATATCATCATTACTGTCGTGAGAGAATGATATTATTTATTCATGCTTATCCTCAATTAAATGGAATTATTATAATGGATTTGGTAATTTTATTCGAGTAATAAAGGTGGGCGTGACAATTGCGATGCCTAGATCTTGGATGAACCTTAGAGGTACAACCCTATTTCTTATCTCTTCTAACGTGGAAGAACTTTTATGGCCCAATAGCTTTGATATATGCACCTTAAAGATTTCTTTTATTTTCATTTTTTGGCTTCTTCTTTCCATTTTTAATTTTTTTTTTCTTTTCAAAAATATGACTATGGAGTTGCCAATTCACACATGTCATGTTTGAATTAAGTTTGGATTCTTAAATTGCTTAAAGGATTTCCTATGGCCTATGTTTTTGGTTGAAGAGAAGTGAAAAGGAAGGGGGAATTAAACACCCTAACTATGTTTATGTCCTATTTTTTTCTTTCCTATGTTTGTATGGTACATTGAGTTACCAAAGAGTTGGTTGGTCTTGATATCTCAACCTTGTTGTTTTAACCTCTAACATAGCAAATAAAATTGACATGAAACAATTTTATCATGGATAGCACATGCACTATGATATTTTCTTTTTTGGTTCTTTGCATCTTTTATATCCTTTTTCTTTGAACCAGAGTAGAGCATACAAAATAACATACTCATGTTTTGTGGGTATAGCTTTAATTTTTGTTAGAAAGCATAGTGCTTCAAGATTTTATATGGAGGAATACTTGCCAATAATTTGTCGTAACCCCTCTTGGTAGCAGCTAAGAAGTTTATCTCCTGAGGATATGTTACTGTGGGGACATATTTTCTGAATACCAACACGTGGCATGGTGACGCCGACGTGTCAGCCGAGGTGCCACGTGCCCTGGTAGTTAAGCCGAGGTAATCTCGGAGAAGCCGAGGTCATCTCCGAAGATGTCGGAATCCGAAGATAAGGGACAAGAGTCCTGAAGCAAAGAGGGGACTTAATTAAGATAAAGATAAACCTCTTAGGGAGTTTTATCTCTATCTCCTAAAGAGTCCAGAGTAAGTACTAAGATTGGGATACATAGAAGTCATATTTCTAGTTGGACTTGGATTAAGTATATTATAAAAGAGAGGCACCCCCGTGGGTCTAAGGTATGGAATTCATACTTTGAGTATTCAGTTTAATACTTGATTATCCTTGAGAAACATACTGACTTGATCGTCGGAGTGCCCCCGGGTGGAAGAACCACCGCCGGAGCTTTTCCTTTCTGTTACAGGTTGCTGGAGCCATCTATTCTGCCGGTGCTTTGCTGCTGATCACTAAACGGGCAGTGTGGTCAGATTTTTTACCCACACAATTTGGCGCCGTCTGTGGGAACGAAGGAAGAATAGATGGCCAGTAACGGACAACAGGAAAATATTGGGGATGACGCTCCCACTGGGAGTGGCAGACCAATTGGCCTCGACATCGAAGGAGACAACCACAATTCAGAAGCCCGAGGCCAGGGCCACAGAGAAAACAACGTAAACCTGGAAGGCGACACATCAAAAAGAACAAACGAAGGAAGGTACTACAATGAAGATAACCTCCAGGTATGGAGGGACAGGTGCCTACGGAGGGATGAGGAAGTAAAAGAGTTGGCGGACAAGTTGGCAGACCTTCAGTCAGTCGTCAACTTCATGATGCAAAACAATGTAATGCAGCCACCATACCCACTGCAAGATACGCCGATACCAGCGACCAATACCCAAAAGGGCGGAAGAAAAACAATCCCCGAGGTTCCTCAGCATACCAGGAGCGGAAGGCACTCTCACCGGCCTTCCAGGGAAGTCGGGCGAGAAAAGCCGAGGCAAGAAGAGTCCCGAAGGACGCAACACATGAAGAATCCAGACCCCAAAGAACATCGACATGTTCAGGGGCAAATACTCCACTTTGACACAACCCATGAAGAAAGACCCAAACGGACCCACCTCGAGGCCGAAAGCAGTGTGCCAAAAAGATTAAAATCCAGAGACAGCCGAGCTCCAGGGAGGAGCAAAGAAGACCTAAGGGACTACCTCAAAAGGAGGCAGCAGAACGCGGAAGCCGAGGTAAACTCTCCAGTAAAACCGAAGACAGCCTTCTCGGTGGAACTGGACAAGTTCGAACCACCCAAAAGGTTCAGTATGCCGAGGTTTCAAATCTATGATGGTAAGTCGGATCCAAACTTTCATGTCGGGCTCTACCTAAATTCAATGGCATTATATAGCGGGAACGAGCCGTTGCTCTGCAAAGTATTCCCCTCATCCTTTGGGGAAATTGCATCTGATTGGTTCCATAAGTTACCAAAAGGAAGCATAAAGACATGGGAAGGCTTGGCCGAGATGTTTGTGGCCAGGTTCGTGACCAACAAGCTACAACCCCTGAGGGTTGATGCTTTGATGGCCCTAAGAATAACCAAGGAAGAAGGCCTTAGGGCCTATGCGAAGAGGTACTACGAGGTGTTCAACCGAATACCTGAATGCAACCAGGAAGTAGCAGTCGTGTCTTTCAAGAACGGCCTGAAAGATGACTGCCCACTACGGAAGTCTTTGGCAAAAACATTGCCAAAAAGCATGGAAGAACTCATGGCAAGAATTGAGAAATACGTCAGGGCCGAGGAAGATACGTCGGGAAACAAAGAGGTGAAGCAAGAAAAGGGAAACGGCTCGCCAAGGCGAGGCCGAGTCAACAATGGACCCACCAGACAAGAAATAGAATTGAGAAATAAACAGGCGGTAACCACGGTATTCCGGATCCCAATCCATAAAATCTTGGATCGGATTCGAAATCAACCATATTTCAGGGCTCCGGAAAGAGCACCAGGGGAATTCATGGGAAGAAACGTCGGCAGACGTTGCGCCTACCACAATGAAGAAGGACATCCAACTCAAGGTTGCAGAGCCTTAAAAGCACACTTGGAAGACCTAGTGAGGCAAGGCCTTTTGAGGGACCTGGTCGATGAGGCCAGAACAAGGGAAGAACAGGCAAGGTTGCCTCAAGCACCAGCAGCCCCCCCTCCCCCAGCACAGCTACCACAGGCAGGAGAACCAAGGGTGGTCAATGTGATCCACTCAAGGGTCAACGAAAACGAGGTCAGAGGAGAAACCCAGAGGGTAAGACATTTACAGCATATCTACCAAGTTGGGGACAAGAGACATCGGCCAGAAGAATGCCAAGGGCCAATGATAGCCTTTACCGAAGCCGACCTAGAATTGGTCCAACATCCGCATAATGATGCCTTGGTAGTATCCCTCCAGGTTGGGGAGTGCCAAGTAAAACGCATCCTAATAGACCAAGGCAGCTCCTGTGATATCATGTACGTCAGATGTTACAAAGAGCTAGGCCTTCACCCTGATGACCTAGAGCAATCCAGCGGCCCGATGGTCGGCTTTAATGGAACGCCGACATGGCCACTGGGTGCAACAAGCTTGGAGGTACAAGCCGGCACTAAGAAGATCAGGACAGAATTCCTGATCATTGACACACCCTCACCATACAACATCATCCTTGGAAGACCGTGGTTGCATGCAATGGGGGCAGTTCCCTCGACGTTGCATCAACTACTCCGGTTCCCAACAGAGCATGGGATTGAAGAAGTCAGAGGGGATCAACTACAAGCCAAAAATTGCTCCATGGCAGCAATAAAATCCACCTGTAGTATACGGGAGCCAAAGAAAGCAGAAGTTGAAGAGGAGGACATAGATGTCCTGGAAGATGTTGGGAAAGAACCAGCCGAGAAAAGCGAAGAGACGCTAAAGAAAATCCTCGTCCAGGAGGGCGACGAAGAACGATTTTTTCTTCTCGGCTCCGGCTTAGCCAGAGAAGAGGAAAAGGAACTGGAAGATTTTTTAAGGGCAAACATAGAGGCGTTCGCCTGGACACCCTATGAAATGCCTGGCATTGACCCCGAGGTCACTTGCCACAGTCTGAACGTCGACAGATCGGCAAAACCAGTGATTCAACGAGCCAGAAGGCCGACGTTATTACACGTCGAAGCAGTGGAAGAGGAGGTAGACAGACTCCTTGAAGCCAGGGCCATCCGAGAAGTTCAGTACCCGACATGGCTGTCCAACACAGTAGTAGTAAAAAAGAAGAATGGCAAGTGGAGGGTTTGTGTAGACTTTACCAGCCTCAACAAGGCTTGCCCAAAAGACAGCTTTCCTCTGCCCAAAATCGACCAACTGGTAGACGCCACCTCGGGACACGAAAGGATGAGTTTTTTAGATGCATACAGAGGGTACCACCAGATTGCTATGTACCCTCCAGATGAGGAGAAGACCGCGTTCATCACCCCGAAAGGCTTATACTGTTACAAGGTAATGCCTTTTGGGCTGAAAAACGCAGGAGCAACCTATCAGAGGTTAGTGACAAAGATGTTTAAACACCTGATTGGCAAAACGGTGGAAGTTTACATCGATGACATGGTCGTAAAGACCAAGAAATCAGAAGGTCATCTTGCCGACCTAAAAGAAGTCTTTGACATACTCAAACGATATCGGCTCCGACTCAACGCCTCGAAGTGTGCCTTCGGAGTTGGGTCAGGTAAATTTCTAGGCTATTTGGTAACAAGAAAGGGCATTGAAGCCAGCCTAGACCAAATCAAGGCCATCCTGGAACTACAGAGTCCAACATCGGCAAAGCAAGTTCAAGTGCTCACTGGAAGGGCCGCAGCCCTGAACCGATTCATCAGCAGAAGCTCAGACAAGTGCAGACCCTTCTTCAACCTGGTGAAAAAAGCCACAGACTTCCTGTGGACGGAAGAATGTGAAGCTGCCTTAGCCGACCTAAAAAAGTACCTGACCACAACCCCGGTCCTTTCTAACCCAGTCCCAGGGGAGGAATTATTTTTATACTTAGCAGTCTCTGAACACGCAGTCAGTGCAGTGCTAATCTGAGAGGAAAAAGGGGAGCAGAAGGCTGTCTATTACGTAAGCAAGACTCTGGCTAATGCAGAAACAAGGTACCTCCCACTGGAAAAATTAATGCTAGCCTTGGTAATGGCCTCAAAGAAATTGAGCCATTACTTTCAGGCACACAAGATTGTGATTCTAACAGAGCACCCATTGAAGTCCTTATTACATGAAGGAGACTTAACAGGAAGGATAGCAAAATGGGCAGTAACACTGGGCCAGTTTGACCTGGAATTCAGGCCAAGAACAGCAATAAAAGGCCAAGTTTTGGCCGACTTCGTCGCAGAACTCACACCTGAAGCCATCACACCTCAGGCTCCGTCGAGCCGAGATAAGCATCACCCCGACAAACAAAAAGAAACCCAGTCAAAGACAAAACAGCAAGAGAAAGAAAAGCTCAGACCATGCAGCATATACATCGGCGATTCGTTCAGACTATTTGTCGATGGAAGTTCAAACCGCCAGGGAGCAGGAGCAGGAGTACTGCTGATATCTCCAGATGGAGAAATTATAGAACAGTCCATCCGGCTGGGGTTCAAAGCCTCCAATAATGAAGCGGAATATGAGGCATTAATTGCAGGACTAAAGCTAGCAGCAGCAGCAGAGGCAGACGAGGTAATTGTTTTTTGTGATTCACAATTAATTGTTAACCAGTCAACAGGAGAATTTGCAGCCAGAGACGAAAGAATGTCGGCATATGCAAAGGAAGTCATCCGACTGGCGGCCCTATTCCAGAACTGCAGATTACTCCAAGTAAGCCGAGATGATAACACCCACGCCGACGCATTAGCCAACCTGGCCAGCTCAATTCAAACTGGAAAAACAAGGACAATTATGATCGATTACATGTCGGCCCCGAGCATAGATAAACAGAGCATCGAACAAGAAGCAATGTGCGTGGGCCTTGGACCAAGCTGGATGGATGCAATCATTGCATTCCTAAAAGAGGGGAAGCTGCCAGAAGACCATAAAGAAGCACATAAAATTAGGCTGAAATCAGCCAGATTCAGCCTAACGGCAGAAGGCCATCTCTACAGGAGGTCCTTCACTGGACCACTTTTAAGGTGCGTACACCCTTTGCAGGTTGAAGATTTTCTTTATGAGATTCATGAAGGAGTTTGTGGAAGCCATGCTGGGGGCAGATCGTTAGCCCATAGGGCTATTACCCAAGGGTATTGGTGGCCCTACATGCAAAAGGATGCCGAAGCCTATGTAAAGAAGTGTGAGCAATGTCAAAGGTTTGCACCTTTGATACATCAGCCAGCTGCTGACCTAAACCCAGTATCCAGCCCTTGGCCGTTTGCCCAATGGGGCATGGATCTGGTTGGACAACTTCCCCAGGCAACTGGGCAAAGAAAATATTTACTGGTAGCAACAGACTACTTCACAAAATGGATAGAGGCAGAACCTCTTGCCAAAATCCGAGATGTGGATGTCAAGAATTTTATTTGGAGAAACATAATCACCAGATTTGGGATTCCAAGAGCAATAGTTGCCGACAACGGAACACAGTTCGACAGCAAACTTATCAAAAACTTCTGTGCAAAATTCAAGATCAAGAACTATTTCTCAACTCCAAGTTTTCCTCAAAGCAATGGGCAAGCAGAGGCGTCCAACAAAGTAATCCTGGATGGAATAAAGAAGAGACTCCAGGCAGCAAAAGGAAAGTGGGTGGACGAGCTGCCCAACGTACTTTGGGCATATCGGACTACGCCGAGAAGATCAACAGGAGAATCCCCCTTTGCCATGGCCTATGGCACAGAAGCAGTCATCCCATTGGAGATCGGCATCCCAGGGATCAGAACCCAGGGAGTAGAGAATGGCACCAATGACATACTCTTAGCCCGAGACCTGGATTTACTAGAAGAACAAAGAGAGAAGGCTGCAATTCAGCTTGCAGTATACCAGCAACAGCTTGCCAGAGCTTACAACAAGAAGGTTAATCCAAGGGATTTTCAAGTTGGCGACTTAGTCCTAAGAAAAGTCGTCCGGAACAAGAAGGATCCCAGGGAGGGCAAGCTTGGCCCAAACTTGGAAGGACCCTACAGAGTTACTTCAGTATTAGGCAATGGAGCATATCGGCTTGAGGACAATGAGGGCAAAGCATTGCCCAGACCTTGGAATACTTGTAATTTGAAATTCTTCTATCATTAGATGAACATCATTGTTTGGCCGATACTATCAATAAAGTCTTTTCAGAATTCTCTCAACATGTATGATTGATGTTTATTGCAGACATATCAAACTCAGGACAAACTAAGCCGATGTTATTCCTTAATTCACTTGTTGAAATTTGTAGCAATTTACAAGTTGGAATTAAGCTGATTCCTTATCTTCACTTGTTGAAATTTGTAGCAATTTACAAGTTGAAGTTAAGTCGATGTTATTCCTTGATCCACTTGTTGAAATTTGTAGCAATTTACAAGTTGGAATCAAGCTGATTCCTTATCTTCACTTGTTGAAATTTGTAGCAATTTACAAGTTGAAGATAAGCCGATGTTATTCCTTAATTCACTTGTTGAAATTTGTAGCAATTTACAAGTTGGAATTAAGCTGATTCCTTATCTTCACTTGTTGAAATTTGTAGCAATTTACAAGTTGAAGTTAAGCCGATGTTATTCCTTGATCCACTTGTTGAAATTTGTAGCAATTTACAAGTTGGAATCAAGCTGATTCCTTATCTTCACTTGTTGAAATTTGTAGCAATTTACAAGTTGAAGATAAGCCGATGTTATTCCTTAATTCACTGGTTGAAATTTGTAGCAATTTACAAGTTAGAATTAAGCTGATTCCTTATCTTCACTTGTTGAAATTTGTAGCAATTTACAAGTTGAAGATAGGCCGAGGTTATTGCTTAAGTTTTCATAGCAATATGTGGGTTGTTTAAACCCTAGAGAAGATGCTTAACACTTGTTGAAATTTGTAGCAATTTACAAGTTTATGTTAAGCCGACGTATGATCACCCGCTAAGGTGTACAGAAAATTAACGGGTTGAAGCAAAGGTTAAGTATATTGTTTAAACACTTGTTGAAATTTGTAGCAATTTACAAGTAGGTTAGAATGAAATCACTGTTTAAATACTTGTTGAAAACTTGAAAAAAAGATGGCAAAAGTATACATTGAGTAGTATATGTTTTGTGCTTATCAAAATTTATACAAGGTTTGCAGGTCAGTATCTTGCCGAAGTAAAAGCTTTGCAGTTATACCCGAGGTAAGTAACCCCGAGAAGATTGCACAAAGAAAGCAGAAAGCAAGCAAAAATTTCCAAGTATAGAACTACGCAGAAGCAAACAACAGAACATCATAAGATTGAAATATCCATAGCAAGAACAGTTGCAATTACATACTGAAAAAGGCACATCGGCCATAAGAAATATACATTGTCCGGGAATTGAAAGAAAAAACAAAGTCCAAAATCCAGAAAAGAAAGAAGGGAAAATCAAGACTCTTGAACATCAGCAGCAGCAGGAACTGGAACCTAGGATGATTCAGCTGGAATCTCCTCGGCCACCTTCTCCGCTTGTATTTCGGCATCTATCTCTGCCAAAGTTGTGTCAAGACTTCTTTCAGTCAGAAGGAGGTCAGATGATAGACACCCTGGAACAGACTCCTTGGACACTTCCTCAGCCTCATCACCCACTTCATCTTGAGTTAAGTCCAAGACTTGCTCGGCTGGAGGGGTGGACCTGACTTCGGCACCAGTCTTGGACTTCCTCACTAAAGCTTCCTCATCATTTTTCTCTTCGTCTTCACCCTCAGCCTCTACCTCGGTCTCTGATTCTTCTTCAGTCTGACTTGGAGGAGGAAATGGTAAAGGAATAGCATCGGCCTGGCGCAATGGCGAGTCAGCAGGGAGATCAAGCTTCTTTATCAGGGACATCCAACCAAGGGAAAATCCCCTGTTGCATGCCTGCCTGACTTGAAGTTTGTAATCTTCTGCAACGTCGGCCATGCCTTGAGCATAGGCCTTTTCATCGGCCTCTTTGACTTCGGCCTCCTTGGTGGCCAGAGCTTGTTGAAGTTCTTTTTGCGCTTGGACCTTCTGAGCCTCGGCCTCCCTTTTCTCGGCTTCAGCTACTTTTTTAACGGCTTCAGCAGCTTCGGCCTTTTCAAGAGCCAAGGTTTGGTTCTTCGTTGCAGCCTCGGCTTGATCCTCTAGTTTTTTCATTTTTACTTCAAGGGCCCTTAATTCTCTCTTCATTGAAGTTGCTTCCCTCTTCATATCAACCAATCTTTGACGATTCTCAAAGGATTGCATTGAAAATGAATGGGCATGTTGGATAGCCTGAATGAAAACAGAAGTATCAGAAAGGAAATCTCAGAAAGAAAAAGAAGGAAGAAACATAAATACAAACAGAAATACTTACTTGAGCAGAGTGTTGGAGCATCAGAGCGTAATTTTCATACTCACTGAACTTGGCATTTCGCTCCAAGTCATTTGGTAGAAGAAGAGCGGTGCTAAGGGCGACAGCAACGTTGATATCATCAGCACTCTCACTAGCCATGATAGGCCTATCCTCCAGGGATAAATCAGGGGCCCAGGGGACGTCGGACTTCTTCGAAGCCGAGGTCGTCGCAGACGATGACCTTGGCCTCTTTGTTTGTGTAGATCCTAAGGGTTGGCCCTCAGCAGACCTTTTGGTTGAAGTAGAGGCTGATTTTTTGCTTTCAGCTAGCTTCAAAATCGGCAGAGCATCCTCAGCCTCGGCGTCTGTAGCCTTGGCCTTAGGCTGAGCCTTTTTTACCCTCTTCGGTTTGGGTGGAAGCATTGTTTGCGTTGGTGCGGCTTCGGCGTCAGTTGGAATGTCGGCGAGAAGATCTTGGACGACGGGCCTTGGACGAACCATTTCGGCTGTTTTTACAAGCTTTCGTCGGCGTTTACGTTCAGGAACTGGTATTAAGTAGGGGGCCGAAGTTGATGGAAGATCGGCTGGGTCAGACGTGGACTCTTGATCTGTTCGGGATGTAGAAGCAGTCAAGGTTGTGGCTGTGGGTGGAGAAAGACTCTTCTTCCTTTTTCTTGGGACGTCGAGTAAGGTGGATTTGTATGTGGGGATGAAGTTTAGTAAAACTGGGGCTTTTCGTTTTTGGATTGGAAGGCCAAGAAGTGTTTTCAGATCTGTTCCTGGGAAGAAGGATTGACGAAAATTTTTCGGTGGCTGATGAAGATCTGCAAAGAAACGGACGTCAGAAATAAAATATTAAAATTTTAAATTAAAACAACTAAGTGTTGACTCAGGGCTCTTACTCTTGCCCTCTGTAAGTGTTCGAGGAAGAGGGTAGAGGTGGACATCTTCATCTGGGCCAAATTCCCAATTTCCAGAGGCAATAAGAAAGTCATCTCCAGCCCCCTTGTTGGAGTCTGGAAGGTCGGCTATAATCTTGTACTGAGTGGATCTCGGCTTAAGGTAATAGACAAAACCCCTATCCTTCAGATCGAGAGGGCACATGGTATAACAATATTGAAGATCGGCTAGGGTGATTCTAAGGTTTTCTTGCCTAGCTAAGGCAATAATACCGTTAATTACCCTATAGGAATTGATAGTAAGTTGCATAGGGTTCAGCTTATAGAAGTGGAGAACTTGACGAAAAAGGGGATCAAGTGGAAGCCGAAGTCCACATTCGGTAAAAGCAACTATTGGAAAAGGCATTGTATGATCTGTGGGCACGATGGTATCATTATCCCCAGCCAATTTAAGATGAACGTCAGCTGGGATCGAGAATTCTTGCCTAAAGTATTCAAGTTTTGTCGGGGTATTTACCTTATGCCTCCACATACCCATTATGTTGGATTAAACTAAGAGGAATATGTTTCCGAAGATGGGCGTTTTTCAAGTTTCCCTAAAGATTAAGGGTTCTACAGACAAATCCCAAATCTATGAACTATGAAGATAAAGATCGAGGGCACAGATCTGGGACAGATACAAAAAAGAAGAAAACAAAGACGAAGTTTCAGATTCAAGAACAGAGGTATAGTTCTCAGAAGCAATAGAGATACAGAAACAAATCAAGAAAACAGCGGCAAAGAAAATGATGAAAAAGCATAGAAGTTCAAGGTAAAAGCCACAAATTCAAGAGACAAATAAATCCCAGACCTCGAACAAAATCAGTAATGGCAGTAGACAGACAAAAGCACATAAAGAGAATTGAAGAATTAAAAGAAAGGGTCTTACCAGAACAAATGAAGCCAAGGCAGTGCTCACCGAACCCAGAAACCAGTTGCAACAACAAAGAGGGCTTTTGCAAGAATGAAGAATCAAAAGCAGTTCCAGAAGAAAGTTTGAAGCAATGGCGGATTCGAAGAAGAAAAAGCTTTCAGAGAGAGAGAGAACGAGAAGACAGAATGAAAAAGTGAAGGAAAAGAAGAGGCAAAAAAGAGTTTTGTCAAAAATTTGAAACGGCGGCAAAAATAGGGCAATTATTGCGCCTAGAGCAACGCACGCGTCAGACGGCGCAGACGAACGAACAGACAGCTTCAGGCGCGTCACTGACACGCTTCAATAGAGACGAAACACGTAGAAGAAACAGTTAGATATGCATGACAGCTCATGCGCGTGGGGGAGTACGGCCGAAGCCTTGTTCTCCGAAGAGAACATGTCGGCTGAAAGAAGATAATCTTGGCAAAACAGTTTTTTTGAGCCATTACTCAGAAAAGAAGTGACAAAATTTCGGAATAGATTCCATCACCTCAGAATGCCGAGGTAATGGAACCTAGGGGGCAGTTGTGGGGACATATTTTCTGAATACCAACACGTGGCATGGTGACGCCGACGTGTCAGCCGAGGTGCCACGTGCCCTGGTAGTTAAGCCGAGGTAATCTCGGAGAAGCCGAGGTCATCTCCGAAGATGTCGGAATCCGAAGATAAGGGACAAGAGTCCTGAAGCAAAGAGGGGACTTAATTAAGATAAAGATAAACCTCTTAGGGAGTTTTATCTCTATCTCCTAAAGAGTCCAGAGTAAGTACTAAGATTGGGATACATAGAAGTCATATTTCTAGTTGGACTTGGATTAAGTATATTATAAAAGAGAGGCACCCCCGTGGGTCTAAGGTATGGAATTCATACTTTGAGTATTCAGTTTAATACTTGATTATCCTTGAGAAACATACTGACTTGATCGTCGGAGTGCCCCCGGGTGGAAGAACCACCGCCGGAGCTTTTCCTTTCTGTTACAGGTTGCTGGAGCCATCTATTCTGCCGGTGCTTTGCTGCTGATCACTAAACGGGCAGTGTGGTCAGATTTTTTACCCACACAGTTACCCTACTTCAAATAAGGTTATCACCTCTTGATCCAGGTATGAATTGAAGATTATCTACTCATATTTTGATGATTTCAAGTTGCTGCCCTTGATTTTTAGAATTTCCAAATATGCATTGTATTACAATAAATAATATATTCATGGTGCAATTGTTGATACCTAATAATTTATTAAGGATCAATTTAAAATGTTACGTTTGAGATTTTTAATGTTAATTTTTCATTATTGCATTCGTAGTTTTTATATTGTTTCATATATGTTTCTTTTCTAGTAAAAAAATTGATACATTTTTATTATATAAAAAAAAAAAAAACATAATTGTATGTCTTTCCACCTTCAATTTTGACAGGAAAGTTAAAGTTTGTTTTATGCGTGCATCCCTTTCTTCATTGGACTTCTTGTGAAGTATGCAGTTTTTATTAGTTAATTACACATTTGTATAATAGTATGATAACTATAGTTAGACCTTTGCTTCTTTCTTTTTTTTTTTTTTGTGGTACAATTTGTTTTGCAAATATGACTACAAGTCGACAAGTCTTGCTCATTTTGATAGTCACATGAATTAATTTATCAATATGGAGGAGCAGAAGACCCCACTTTAGATGATGAAGAATGGTCGCAGATATCTGAAATGTACTCAAGGTATTTGCACAATCAATATTCAATTGCATTTCTTTTGTAGAACATTAAATATTTGACATAGATAGAGCCTTGGTTATGGTAAAATTTTTGTTGAACTTGCAATTTTTGTGGGTAAAGTGACATTTTGTTTTTACATACTTCATGTCATGCTAGAGGTAATGTTAAGACATTTAAAGGGGTGTGATAAGTTGGACTTTATCTTTTGTAAAAATAAAACAATCTCTACAAAGTTTTTTCATAGTAGTTTCTGAATTAATTTGTGATTTCATTTTTCATGTCAGAAATTTTTTGGAGAGATGCAAAATATGGTCAAAGAATTCAAGAACTTAGTTTTTCAAGTTTTTTCATTTTTTAATATATGTAAGCACAGTTTAAAATTTTTTATTTAATTTCTTTGTATATACTTTTGAACATATTTAACTTTCATTTATGAATTGTATGACGTTATTCCATTCAATATGTGGTTGTGATTCAAAGTATAATATATAGTATGTATTACATTATTGAAATGCGTGTACAAAAATGATATTGATTATTCTTTAAATATGTCGAATCCTTTTTTTATCACACGCATTAACTGTGATGAGAAATACATATAACGTGTGATCTTATCTCATTATTAATCAAAGGTTTTATTAGGCATTAATTATACTTAAAAGATGTCATCTAAATGTTTATTACCACAGGTTTTATTAGTTTTTAATCACACTTAAAAAGTATGATTAAAAATGACCCTTTTTAATCACACTCCCAAAGATCACACTTTGACAAAATTTAAAAAGTATGATTAAATAACATAGATCACACAAAAAAAGTGTGATCTTTATTTGTTTTTGTAGTAGTGAATTAGAATGAAAGCGGTGGAATTAAATATATATATATATATATATATATATTATTATTTTTATACAACTCATGACCACATCATAATTAAGCTTCTAAATTTGTATAAAAATTACAAACTAATTTGAATTTGTTATAAAATCATCTTTTTGGAATTTTTATTTATTTATAACCTAGGTGGTTATTTATTTATTTATAGGGAGATTATAAGATTCTATTTTATTTTTTTATTTTTTTTTGGTGTGAAAATTTTGATATAAAGATGTCCCTAATCTCTCTTTAATACATCACATAAAAAATGTTCCATAAAAGTTTTCATATTCAACCTAAAAATGTTAGAATATTATTTAAAAAATAATAATAATGTACATACAGTGACCCATTGTATAAAGCGCCAACACCCCCCCCCCCCTTCTTTTTTTTTTTCCCTCCTCCTCCTAGTGACCAACACTTCTTCAAGATGTGCGATGATTGCTTAAATTTGATTATGTAATTGTGAATGTATCCCAAATGAAATTATGTAATTGTGATTAAATTTGTGCTGAATTTATCCAAAATGAGATTGTATAGTTGTAATTAAATTTTTATGGTATAAAATTTATGTTTAGAATAGAGTCCGGATTCTCGGCCGCCCTTTCCGGCGGCCGTTCCAGCAGCCACCCAAAACGACGTCGTTTTGGGGGTTTTTTTGATTTTTTTTTTTTTTCTTTCTTCTTCCTCGTTGGAAGACCGAACCAGAGGGAGGGGAGGGGAGGGGAGGGAGAGAGAGAGGGGGAGGGGAGGGGAAGGAGAGAGAGAGGAAGGGAGAAGAAGAGGGAGCACCGGACTGGAGGGGGCCATAATCACCGGGGGAGGAGGAGGAGGAGGCGAAGGCGGGCCGGACGCGGAGGCGACGGCAGATCGGGCGACGATCGACGGCTGGCGAGCTCGACGACCTGCGACGGCGAGCTCGACGACCTGCGGACCCCAAAATCCGGCGAGCTCCCCTCCCCTCCCCTCCCCTCCCCTCCGGCGGGCTCCCCTCCCCTCCCCTCTGCTCTGCTCTGGTTCTGCGAAAAAAAAAAAAAAAAAACGAAAAACCCCCCAAAACAACGTCGTTTTGGGGGGGCTGTTGGGAACTGCCGCCCAAAAGGGCGGCCGATGATCCAAATTCGTTTAGAATAAGGCCAAGTTTGGCATGTCTTGAAAAAGACAAAAAGTCAAAAAGTCACTATCTTATTTAAGTCACATCATCTCTCTTACACATCACTTCAAACCCAACCCAAACCCAACCCATATTTCATAAAAAGTCAAAAAGTACACTTATTTGGATCATCCCAAACAACCCCTAAATTTGAATCACAAAATAATAATTCTCAAAAATATAGTTAAATCTGAATTGACAATAGTCAATGCCAAAAATATCTTTTCATTTTATTTCACAATACCTGATCCATAATCCCACCCCCTCTGCAACAGATCTAATCCGGATAGATAAAGGCAATCAAAAGCAGGATTGTTATGGTCATAAATTCAATTCCATGTTATAGATAGGCAAAACTTTTTAGGATAAAAGACAATTTTAGTCTTTAAAGAATACATTGGTTATCATTTTAATTTTTAATTTTGTCGTTTTAATTATCAAAATTATCAATTTGAATTAAGAGAGCTAATTCAGAGCTCTAAAAAAAAGAATACTAAACAGTTCTAATGAGTTGAAAAAAAAAAAAAGAAAAAAAGATACAACCATCATATCATGGGAGAGCCAGCTCATTAGAACTCCCCTAGAGCTCCATATTTAGGCCAAGTTTGGCAAGTTGCCAAAAAGTCAAAAAGTCAAAAAGTTACTCAAAAAGTTAAAAGTTATCACTATTCACCAAAAGTCAAAAATTACGGCTGCACAACTCTCAATTCTAATTTTCCCTACACATTAATTTATACGATTTTTAATACACATTTTTCCATTAAAAGTCAAAAAGTTAACCCAAACATCTATATTTTTTTCTTCAATTTTTTAGTCTAAAAAAGACAAAAAGTACACTTATTTAGAACACCCCAAACAACCCCTTAGAGTTCTCAAGCATTTTTGTTTAAATCAATTTGATCCTAACTCTAAACATATTATATCATATGTCTATTTACTTTGAATATATAACCTATTGTACTGATATATATCTTATTGTACTGCATCACTAGCCACAGTGTCTTTCTCATTTCTCTATCTTTTCTGAGTACTCCAAATCACAACCATCATGGGATGAAAGTGATTAAGGCCCCGTTTAGAAACAGATTTTTTTAGTTATTTATTGATTTTTTTATTAAATATGATGTAAAAAAAAACCAACATGTTTGAAATTATTTTTTTATTTTTTGCGAAAAGATGTACAAAAAATATAGAGAAAAGAAATTATTTGACTTTTTTATATATGCTAGCTTTTTTATTTTTTTTAGTGACTTTTTAAGTTTTACGTTAAAAAATGTTAAAAAGTGATGTTGCCAAACAAAACCTAAAAAGTTGTTATAAGACCAATATAATTAAAAAATCAAAAACTCACTAAAAGGTCAAAATTAAAAAAAATCATACAGAAAAGTCAATTCTTTTTCCTCAAGGGCAAATTACATATACACCCCTCCAGGTTTGGTTAAATTACAGATACCCCCCTGAGGTTTCGAAAATTACATCCCGCCCCCTGAGGTTTGTATTTTCATAACAATTTACCCCCTGAGGTTTATATTTCATAACAAATTACCCCCTAATTTCTTATGCAAATATAGCATTCAGGGGGGAATTCGTAATTTCTCAAACCTCAGGGGGGTATCTGTAATTTTGTCAAACCTGGAGGGGTGTATATGTAATTTGCCCTTTTCGTTACCACACATTTTAACCAAAAAGCTAAAGTATCCATTTCCCAAACCAACCTTAAGTGAAGTTTAGGATAGACAGGTAATGGTTAATAGATGAAATTTGACTAAATTAGAAGAGTATTATAATTATTTAACCATTACATATAATAAAATTAACTAATAAGCGGTGTGAGTATAATTTCAAAGATTAAAAAGAGTGAGTGATATGTCAAAAAAACAAATGCAGTTTCAATGTAATTTACCCTAAAACCATGCATAAAATACTTTGGAAAAATTACAATTAAGTGATGTTTCACAAAAAAATATTTACAAATAAATGAAATAGATTGAAATTTTAATTATTGATGTTCATAAAATTTACCATTAATGTGTAAACTTTTTTCCTACATCTACACTGAATAATAATTTCCCCGAACTGTCAATGTTATCAATGTAAACTGAAGGTCTAACTCGGAGAAGTTAAAAGGTTATGTAATTTACCCAAAAACGCCTGGATAAAATATGAGATATTTATTGATAAATCCCATCTCATAAATAAGTATTTCAATTAGTTTCAAATTTTTTCTATTGAACTATTAAATTCTATTAGTGGAGAGTTTCTTTCCATGTAGTCCTATTTTTTTTATTCTGGTAGTGTTTTGGTAAACAATTATATTCTTTTATTAATGTGAGAGATATAATGTGATACTCTAATATGGAATGCATTAATGTAACATTCCAACGATATGACACTCTAAAAAAATAAAAAACTTCTTAATGTATTTTTTCCAAATATGACAACGTAGCGGATATTATGTAACACTCCATGACTTTTACTTCAAAAAAACTAAAAACTCCTTAGTGTATTTTTTTTTTCAAATGTGACAAGGGTATGATTTGACACTTTAAAAAAAATTAAAAACTCCTTAGTGTTCTTTTTTCAAATGTGACGTGTCAAGTGTACTTTTTCCAAATGTAATAACGTGACAAGTATAATGTGACATTCTAAAAAAAATAAAAACTTTTTCGATACTTTCTTTTACTTTCCCCTATCAATATAAAATCAATTATATCGTAGTAAACTAATTAGGTGAGGATATATCAATAAAAATATAATTTTTTTTGTAATATATATATATATATATATATAGGGTTTTGTTAACAAAGAATGCATTAAGTGTCAGTAATTAATCCCACCATGTGAGAGGTTTGGTAGAATATTTGAGATCCCTAATATAACTCTAAATGAGAAATATTATGTATCCCAAATATTTTATCAAATATTCTACCAAACTTCTTACATGAGGTAGGACTCTCACAAATCCATGTGTGGGTCCCACATCGAGATTTGGTAGAATATTTGGGGTTCTAACATAACTCTAAGGGTGTGTTTGTTTGGACAGACTGCATAAGGGGGATTGTAATTCATTGGACTGTTAGTCCTAGAATACATTGTCCCAGGACTATTTAGTTGGACTGGATTTGTATCATATCATAAGATTAGATGTAATTGAACTATTTTTAGTGAATCTAATATTTGGTTTGACGGATTGGATAAGGATAAATGTTCAAAAGACTATTTTATCCTTGTAATTTATAATTTTTATTTAATATATAATTTTAAATTTGTAATTTGTAATTTATAATATAACAACACTAAAAAAATTTAATTTATAATGCCATAATTTTTAATTTATTATTTTCAATCAATTTCCAATCAATTTCTGCCGTTGCTCATTGCTCTACTTATGGTTGTTATGCTTCTTTTCTTTCGTCACTTTGTGAGAGAGAGAAATTGAGAGCTTGTATATATTATTCTTCTCCCTGGACCATCAACACTTTTTGTAGATATTTTAATTTTAATTGGGCCAAATCATATTTATAAATAAATATGATCCAACAAAATATTTTTCGGCTTTTTGAATTGGCCCTAAAATAACAAAAATAATTTGGGCAAATTTAAATTTATATTATACTATAATACATTACTAAATTTGGGGTCCCTATTTTGGGCCAAATTTTTGGGGTTTAAGGCACAAGCCTCAGTGGCCTTAGCCCAAGGCCGATACTGGAAACACATATATATCAAGCTTTGGTTGTGATAGTATTTTTTGTATTTTTGTCATTATGAGTTAATTATCTTTAGGGGAGATGACTATCTCTATTGTATCTCTTGTAATATTTTTTTATCATAAATTTTTATTAAATTACATAAATTTTGTGTGAGTGTGTGTGCGCGCGTGTGTTTTTTTTTAATTTTATATATGCATGTAATTTATTACTCTTGTGTACTTCTTACTGATATTAGTGTTTTGGATTGTTAAGAGCACTAACATTTATTGGGGTTTAAGATTGAAACAGAACAATTCAATACATGCCTATATGCAACCATTGTTAGGAGGTTTCCGTTGTTTCTATCTAGTCATGGAAGTGGTTCTCAAAATCACTACGCTCCCTCTGCATTTGATTTGTATGCACTTGTTAGAAGAGAAATAACAGGTTCCAAGATTGATTTAAATTTGGAGTGCTCTAAGATTGTGTTTGGATCAAGATATTTGAATATAGGGGGAATAGAAATGTTAACTACTATTTCATTAACTTTTCTTCTTATTTTTATTTTTTTCTTCACATATTTGTACTCAAATTTTTAATTCAAACACAATCTTAATGTGTCAAACCATTGTATCCATAACAGGGTCAAAATTGGCTTTAATTTAATGGAGTGCTTAAATGCGCAAGCCATTGTATCCATATCATTTTTAGATAGAATTTGCAACTTAAAATGGCCTATATATAGCATAAAATGAGCTAAGTAAGGATACCATATAATGAATGCGAAAATAATTTACTTCATTATGTTTCGACTGTTTCCAATTCAATCCTTTAGAGCATCTCCCCCTAAATCTTCAAAATTTGATATGGCAATTTTTTTTTTAGATGGTAAATTGACATATGCAAATTTGACATCTCTAAAAAGAAACACTCCACACAATATACTAATTTTATTGTTTTATTATATTTGTACTTTAGCCATGTCAGATTCACGAAACATTTGGCTATTCGGTTGGAGCTTGTTGAAGTCTCAATTTTTGCCTTTTAAAGTGTCAAGTAGGATTTGAAGTATCGGTTGAAGATGCTCCTATTGTGCTTATAACTCGTTTTCAACTTGCATGATGTGACAAAACATAGATCTAACTCTGTATTTGTATTTGGATCTATTTTAACCAAGTTCGACAACGTTCGAATCTTAAGTATATTGGGTTGTTTCAAGATTTTAAGATTAACCACACAGATCCTTTGAATGCTCCTATTTTCATTTGGTTGTTTATTGTTTCTTAATTTCTGGTTCCATCATAACACATACACATAGAACACAAAAAGCTAATTTAAAATTGTAATAGTATACCAAGTCAAACCAGACTTCATCTTTCATGTGCAGTGCTCATACAATAATTCTAGGTAGCATGAAAACTCAATCATATTTTCACTATAAAAGTGAAGTATAGAGTGTAGATTTAAAGTTAGCTTATTGTGAATCAAATATAAAATAAATCGTTTTCAAATATTTAAATTTTGAGTAATTTTTTCGAATATGAAGCACAACTGGTATTTGTATATATTCATGACGAAGAAGAAGAGGAGAACAAGATGATGATATGAAGATTTTTCTGACATGACAACAAACATAGTAGTTTATTGCCATAAAAAATTGTCTAACCAGTACTGTTTCAAAGAAAGCAAATATCTGGCTAGCCAATTAAAAAAAAGAATTAGGAGAGATCCCAAAGATATTCTCTCCTTCTATACATCTACATTTCCTTATTTTTAATTTTTTTTTCTGCACATTTTTTTTTGGGTACCACCTAAGCTATTCTGAAAGTGACAACTCTGAGGTTAAATTGCACAGAAGTTTACCAATTGATGAGCCACTACAGTCCATATTTGGGTTGCCTTCTGATGAAGGGGATAATTGCATAGCACATGACGTTTCTCCTTTGAGAACTGAAATTATCTGCAAGTACATGAAACTGATATAGTAAGCCATAATGAAACTAGAAAGGGCTAGCAGGAGTAGTAGAGCTACAAACGAGTTGAGTTTTAGGGTATTCAAGTCTACTCAAGCTTGGCTCGATTACTAAATAAATGAGTTTAAAATTTTAGCTTAAGCTTGTATATTTTGCAATGAACTGATCTAAAATAAGCCAAGTTTGAACTACTAATGAACCATTCAACTCGTTTGTTGCCCTAAATAGTACTAAATATTTTTTTTATCTATGCTGCATCACCTGGCTCATACTAGATCGTGAAATAAGCTTAGTATTTATGCACTGAGCTGCAACACACATCACCCTAAATATTTCATACACATCCAGGTCTTCTATGTCTTCGTCCAGCAACTTATGGAATGCTCTTTGTAGCAACAATGGTCAAGCCTGCGATAACAGTAAGCATTTTGAGACCAAACTTTTAATTGCAATATAGAAATGAGAACTGTAATTAAAAATATAAAAAAAAAATTGTCGACTAACCCAATTTACAAAAATTTTGTCATCCCGTGGAGCAGATCTTATGCAAAAGAGCCTTAAGAGCAGAATTCCAAAGTGAATGATATTGGATTTTAGTAAAGCCAATGATTCAAGGTTTGAAGGATCTGTGTGCCAGAACCTTTTTAACATACAGTGAAATTTCACATTAGAAACTCAGCATTATTATTGTTTTTTTGTTCTTTTACTCGGTGCTATATCAAATGAAATTTCAAAAATTTACTGGAATTGGTATAAATGCAAACCTGTTACTAGAAATTGGTAACCCTTGTTTTAGATGCAACCATGTAGCATTACCAAAGCCAGTGATCTATTACAAACCCACACACACACACACACACACACACACACACACACAAATTGAGGGAAGAAGAAAACAAATGAAATGAGATTGTGAGAGGCCTTCGATTTTGAACTAATAAACAATTGTATCCATGATAGTTCTCTTATGTTTTTATTTTTCTCTATTTTTTGCACTAGGTGTTTCAAATTTTAACAATTTTTACTTGTGGCTCTAAGTCAAAATTCAGAAAAACGTTGCACGGCCTTAAGTCACCATGAACAACGGGGCCTCAAGGACATTCTTCATGCATGTAGCGAACACCTTCACCGATTCCTATTGCTATCTTTATTTTCTCTTGAAATGTCATTTTGGTCCATTGTTTTCCCTTTGAGTCTGTTCAAGAAAAGATCAATAAGTACACATCATCGATGATCTCTAGACAGAAATCAACAGAGAATGCTTTTGTTTCATGCTAGAATGCTTTGATTACGAAATGAATACAACTTAATATGAGAACAACAAGCCTAGGTGCACATAATTGGTGCACGGACTACTGCACAAGAAATAAGGGTATATACAAAAAATTAGTGCAAACCAAGACCAAGGTGTGCGGGGCTCATGCATTCTCTGTTTTGTGCATCGACATCATTGTCTCTGTTTTGTGCACCAATTTTGTGCATATGTGAATGGACTAGTGAACAAAACTAGGTTCACATAATTGGTGCACAGAGCAGGGACAATAATAGTACATGCACAAAATTAGTTCACAGAACAGATTCATAGGAGAACGTGCACAGAAAAGAGACAAGGATGCATAGAACATAGACAAGGATATGTGCACAAAATTAGCGCATAGAAAAGAGACATTTGTGACTTTTGTGCATTAATTCTATGCACGTAGCCAAGTTGATATAATAATTTGTTAAGATCATTTGATATGATATTCATAAAAAGATGAACCAAGTCATCAACAAACTTACCATGGAGAAATCTATCCAGTGTCCATCTTCGGGTAAAAGGGTAGACAAGAACTGTACCATTTTTGCCCTTGTAGTAACCACTCAACCCCAATATATTCTTATGATGCATAGACAAATATGCTTTCTTTTCTGCTTTAAGAACACAATCCAATTGCCCAATGAATCTTCTTACCAAAACTTGGGAGTGATGGTCACTCAAATACCCACAATATGTCTTAAAATTCTCATTCTCTTCAAAACACGTCATTCTTGTGAATCCACCTGTTATTTCTTTCACCATTTCCCAGCTCAGTTGCAGCGGCATTCTCATCACAAGATTGACCTCAGAAAATCCTACAGATGAGATATTATGATCATTGCTTAAGGTCTTATTTTTACTTGATGACTCGGACATTGTTGGATGATTTTTACCTTGTTTGTTGGTACTAGCATGATATGAAAGGAAGGGTTGAGATTTAGTTTTAGAATTTGGAAAGTTGAAATGAAAATGAGACTCATGTGGTGAGATTAATCCTTCATCATCAGATTGCTTTGAAGATGTGGTTTTTAATACTCTTAGAGGCAAGGTCTTGTGTGCTACAATGTCCCTATCATCACTCGCCAAAGTCACATTGTATTGGGTTTTACAGAGTTGGAAACTTTGGTCCCTGGCAAAGCACCTACAATGAAAGAAAAATTTCTAAAGAGCAAGACAAATTACACTTGTCAAGTAAAAGCAATCCTAGACATAATCTTATTTCTTACCTCTTTTCAAGTAAGAGCAATGGGTTCACATTCATAAATACATATGAAACCGCTCACTTGTGTCTTAGGGTTATAAAATTTAAAAAAAATAAATTAAATGTAACATTTTCTATCAAGTAATTTCAAATAAAAATTTTAACAAGTGACAAGTAATTTCAAGGGTAAATTACACAGACACTCCCTTGAGGTTCGCTCTTAAAGAGATACCTCCATCATTTTGGAAGTTACATTGCACCCCCATATCTCTTAACGAAAGTAACAAAAAATATAAAAGGACCTTAATGTCCTTTCAATAGATTTATGAAAGTACCATATTACCCTATTCTCTCTTTATGCCAACCCAACCATGTTAACCATTGTTGCTACATTTCACCACCCACCATCAGCCAACCAACAATTATCAACTGTCACAATCCACCACCCTATCATCACAGCCACCATCTCTCATCCATCAATACTTGCAGACAAATTATCAAACACTTTTACCTATGAAAAAACCACTAGTGATTGGTTTATTCATTGTCATTGGTGTCCCATCGTGAAACAGAGCATTCATAGAAACTTTAATTTAATGTACTAATTACATTACCAAATCATCCAAAAGTCTTCATTATTTGAGTCCACCAGTTTAGATTACATTACCACCCTCAATTAGACCGTGTAACTCTATTGATAAGCTTGTGCTGCAACTACCCACTGACCCAGGAGTTCGTGAGCTCAACTTTGAATTACATGTGTGCTTCCTCTTGTTTTTTCTCTAGCGTCATTTAGAACTATTAGGTTACTTAACAGAATGGGAAAAACTGTAATGGGAATTAAAACCTCAACTGTGCAGTGTAATTTTTCAAAAGAATAAAGCTACACACACAAATTGGAGTACTTTTAGGATGAATAGCAATCTTATACAAGCTTAATTTAATAATTTACTTTATAATAAAATATTACATAACTTTAACTAAAGAGAGAGACTCTAAGGTAATTTGGAAATATTAAGAACCTAATAATATCTTCATAGCTAAAGAAGCAAAATCATCAATGGTGATTGGAACAAAGGCTTCTGTCTCTACTATACAGGAGCTTAAATTACAACGCAGAGTACAGTAACAAATAAAATTACTCGAAACGCAAACGCTAATCCCTAGACATCCGAGCAGTCCTTGCCGGTAGGGCAAGAAGGTCTTTTTCTTCATCTCCTTCGCCTGTGCTCTATTCGTAGTGTAATGCAACTCGTGAGCCGACGGCAGAACCCCACGCTTTTCGACTCCGTTCGCTGGTTTTCCGGCGATCGGCTTTTTTGGGAGAACTTGTTTGCTTCTGTCATGCCCTAACATTTTAATTAATCAGAAACATCACCAAAGCCTGTAATTTAGATCCTTTTTTTTTTTATTTTTATATCTATTACCCTTAGGTGATAGAAACATAATAATACATGTTCTCTCTCATTGAAAACAACAATGTAATAATACATGCCATGCTTCTGTTGCGAAGCTACAAATGAATAATTACAAACCACAAGATATATTTTTCATTCCTTTAATATCTATAATAAAATTATACATAAAAGGTACATGGAATCCATACTCTTCAACTAATGAATCCGAAATTCTCTTCCTGAAAAAGAATAAAACAACGAGGGGTGAGCACTAATGCCTAGTAGGAATCTCATAGTTCTACAACAATAACTAACACATAGATAGAATTGATCATGCATGCAGAGTGATACCATATAGTACGGTGACATTTTGTAACTTCAAAATATTAAACGAAAAGTATCTTTTCTTAAAATTTCACTTGAACCTTTAAGAAAACACACTGCCATAAATTTAGTCTCTCATCATTAGGAAGCCATAAATTCTCTTTGAAAACAAGTACACTTTAGGAAGAACATCATCTTAAATTTATTAATTTGATTCCAAATTATTCTTCATTTCGTTTCCATTTTAATATTCCATATTTCATTTCCATTCTAATATTACACATTTCATTTCCATTTCCAATTACCATACTCCATAACATCAAAATCTAAAGGATTAGAGTTCAAACATAACACAAGAATCACAAACCCTTCTTAATTCAATTTCCCAATTACTTACAAAACAAAGCTCATAATCTTCCCTTTTGTCACAAGCAATCCATTGAGTTCATCATCACTAGCCCCTAATCCAGTTACCCACATGATGCCAATTTCAATCCTTAACCCATTTTCCTTCAGTTCATTTATTCTTCTCAATTCATGAGTCAATTTCATTATTTCACAACAACCGAACCGAGACTACACCTCAATTATTTTCAATTTATACAACATATATGCATAAACACTTCAAAGTTCCATTTCACAGATATTTCATCCGCGGGCAACCGTCAAACGGGACACATGTAAACGTAGACTACATAAGCACTACAATTGCCAGTTTACGGATATTTTGTTCACAGGCTAAGCACCAATGTATAATTTCGGGACTTTCACCCAAGACACTCTGGCCAACTTAATTATAGTGGAGTCCAACCCCTTTCTCCTCCCAAACAATGTCTATACATATGCAATGCATTTAAAAGATAATCAACTATGAAACACATCCCCTTTCCACTTCCAAACAAACATACATATACAATGTATACAACCACGGTCATATTCAATGACAACCATCAAAGATTTAGTTTCAATTTGCTTAATCCACATGCAATTTCTACAACAATCAAAGCTATCCTCCACCGATAGCCCAATATAGTTATCTCTAATCAGATATTCAATCTCAACATATAGTTTATTCAAAACTTCCAAAAGAATAAGTTAATACATAATCAATTCTACCATTCATATCAATACCCCCTTAATTTCACATTTCCCATGACAATTCCAATTTTTGTACAAAATAGTAGTTTGACCCAATTAGGGCAAGTCCCCTTTTTTTCCCAAATATTACTCAAGTGACAAAATCATCAAATTAGACATAGTTCGTCATCATTTTCAAACCCCACAAACATTAATTTCATCTACACCCAAAACCCCTCTTTGTACTATATGCTCCAAACCCTAGGTTTGTTTAAAACATTTCCAAATCCCACCATTGTTACACAAATGTCAATAACTAAGCTAAATTTCATATAAAAGCGTAAAAGGATCCCTACCATTAACAATTCATTTACCCAAATTTAGTTTCATATAATAACATAATTAAAAGATTAACAATATAGAGTTCAATCGCAACTTTTACATAAATTTCCAACCACTTCCAAAATGAAATTAAACTTGTATATGTACAATTTGACACCCTAATTTCATAATACCACTTTCAATTTAAGCAAAACCTGTATCTATCTTCATGATCCAAACTAGGGTTTTAAGAGAAATTAAGCTTTTCACCCAAACACTTTTTATTCCAACTCTTTTATTAATTATACACCCAATTTCATAAACTCATAATCATAACCCAACAATTTAAACTCCAATATTTCAAACCCAAAAACCCCCAAATCTCATGATTTACCACAACATGCTCAAAAATATAAATTTTGCGTTTATATAAAGAGAATACCACAAATCTATCCATAAATGAGAGTATTGAAGAACTAGAAACCCCTACCTCAAGGACCAAGCAAAGAAGCTAGATCAAGAGCATCCTTTCAAAAATCCAAAATCCAATCGGTTGAAAATGTTGAGCTTCATGTATCCTTCACTTTTTGGTAAGAGATCTTGGCCAAATCTTTGAGAAATGGAAGGCATTTGGGTAAAAAATCTAGGGTTTTTTGGACTTAGGATGAGAGAAAGGAAGAGAGAAAAGAAAAGTGGAGAGAATGATCTAGAAAATCACTTTTTAAGTTACTGAATTCGCACAGTCCGCTTAAGCGTCGCTTTTCTCGCTCGAGCGTACCAACTTCCAGCACAGATACTAAAGCTTCAAACGGGTAACTCTCCCATCCAGACTCCATTTTAGGTCGTTCTTGTGTCCAAATCGAAGCCTCGGAAACAAGCTTTCCAATGGTTCTAGCCTCACACCCAAATTCAAAGTGTGGAAAAAGAAAAGGGCAAAAAAGTAACAGTTGTTCGTAGGAAGATTATCCGAATTAAAGTTTTCGGTCCAATCTTACTTTACCATCATGTTGCCACTTCGATCAATGTCCCAAAATAAAACAAGGAGACTCCAAATACACTAATAAAAATGTTAAGGGCAATCTCACTTTTTACGCTCGAGCGGCCTGCCTGCAAACACGCGAGATACTAGGAGCAACAATTCTACGCTCGAGCGCCACTTCTTGCGCTCGAGCGGTCACCTGGATAGACTGTCACAATCTCTCCCCCTTAGAGAATTTCATCCCCGAAATTGCATCCGTTTTCAAAACCATAACAAAACATAACAAAAAAACCCCAATCTAATAACAAGGCACGACAGTAACAATATATATATACCTATCAATCCTTAACAACATTCAATTACACCTCATATCAATTTTAAACCCAAAAGTACAATGTGTTACAGCTTCGCTTTTGCTTTTGCTTTTGCTTTTGCTTTTGCATTTTCGTTTCTGTTTCCTTGCGATTCTTTTCCTTCTCTTCCCTTGAAAATGATGAGCAGGTGAACGCGATCGATGACCAGAACTTCTTTTTGTTGCCTCTACCTTCGCTTTTGCTTCTGTACAATAGATCCTTGAAGAATATCCACTTCTTCGAGTTCCTTTCAAACGATGAAGACCTTGAAGACGAAGCAGAGCCTGACAGTGTTGTCTCGATGGACGAAGTTTCAGCTTCTTTGTTCTTAGAATCTTTTAACTCCAGAATGTGATGATGATGATGATGAGAGGCCTCATTTTCTTCGTGTTAATGCCATTGGAACTGTGTTGTTCGTAGTGGTGACATCGGCCGAATCTGACCGTTCAAGAATAACTCGTCGGCCAAACTCATCGATCCATTACCCCTATTGAACCGCTCGGTGAGAACCCAGAAGAAAATTCAAACTCGAACGAGCCAAACTTAGTTGACAAGAAAGAATCAAACCTAGGAGCGGTGGATAACACATAGTGCATAGGACTTGCAGGAGCACTGGAAAAGTAGCCAACGGTGGGGCAACCATAGTCGGGGCTTGAAGGTGCGGAGACGTAGGGAGTGGAACATGTGCTGCTGATTTCTTCGCTGAGACAGTGGCTTTCGTGAGCATCGTTGGTGTCGCCATTGTTGGAGGAGTGAAGGTCGACATTTGGTTTACCATTGTTAGGGTTTGAAAAAAGCATCATTGGTGTGAGTTCGAGAGCAGAAATGATAAAGGAACCCTACAACCACAATCTCCACAAACACATGTTAGTGATGAATAGGAGGAAAAAAAATAAAAAATAAAAAATTGACCAATTCGAATACATTGGGAGTGGTGGGATTTTTCCGTTTGAGAGAAAGAGAGAGTTGGGTGGGCTTAGGGACTGAAACGAGTCTGATTGGCTTTTTGGACACGCAATAATTAGACAGAGAGCTCTGTGAACGAGGAGAGAATGCATACATGGTTATGCACTGTGCTTCCAATAAATATTAGAATTCAATTTTTTTTAAATTAATTTTTTATTTTTTTATATATTCTTATTTGGAATTTTTTTTAAAAGAATTTCCATTTCAAAAAATGTTGCTTCATTTAGTTTTGAATGTTTTCTTCTAAACCAATTAGTCCTTTTATTTATGGTATGTTGTTTTGGTTTAATTTAGGAATTTTGAAATTTACTTATTTACCATTGACTTGTTGGACACACCAATAAGGGATAAGGTGCCGTTTTGAGCCAACAAAGCTTTGATTTACTTCTTGGCTACATTATTAAAATAAAATAAAAAAATTGTCATTTTAAAAAAAAAAAATAGTATTTCTAAGAAATTCCTTTACATTTTCACTTTAACACATTTTTTATACAATTCTTCAATACTAACAAAGGTCTTTAGGATTGCTTTCATTTTTTTTTAATAAAACATAAGTAGATTTTGATTTTTGAAACAATAATAACAAACTCACCCTTATCAATCTAGAATTTACTTAGAAAAATGAATTATTGGTTCAAATTCATTTTACTCATGAACCCCACACTTCATCAATTTAATCTCCACCATACAAACACATTCAGGGTAAATTATGGGTTGATAAGGGTAGGTTCATAGCATTTTTGTTTTTGAAATTTAGAAATAGGATTGAGTTAGCAAGTGACTGTTCTATTTAAAAAGTCAAAAAAATTAAAAATATTTTAAAAAGTCACAGATTCATATTTTAGTCAAAAAATAAAAATAAAAAATCACTTCCCAAACAAGGGCTAAATTTTATGAGTAATTTCATCCATATTTACCATGGGCCATTTGGGCAGTGGTTAATATTGGTATGTACATAAAAATTATATTAAAGTATGTAAAAGGTGTATAAAATATGTGAAATATGAATTTTAATAAATTAGATACTATATTTTTTATATATATTAAATGACTCATTCAAATAGAAAGCAAAAGAATTATATTGAGCATAAAATTCTATTTTATGTACTTTCTTATTCAACTAAATAAAATTATATAAGAAATTGAAATTTTATAGAAAGGGAATTCCACACTCTTCAAATAGTGTATAAGCATCCTACGTATTTTGTAGTAATTATACATATTTTATTGTTAAAAAAAATATTATTAAAATATATATAACATTATTACAAAATACTAATTTTATTTCTAAATTATAAATTATCATAACTTTGGCAAAATTTTACATTATATTTATTTAAAAAAAGCTTAACATATAAAAGTGAAAATGTAAAAGAATTTCTTAGAAATATTATTTAAAAATAAAAAACAAAGGGACAATTTTTTATTTTATTTTATTTTATTTAATAATGTAGCCAAGAAGTAAATCAAAGTTTTGTTGGTCCAAAACGGCACCCTAAAGCTGTGTAGCAGCATCCCTCATCTCTTAGACAGAGAGCTTTGTGAACGATGAGAGAATGCATATAGCTCTCTGATGGTTATGCGTTGTGCTTCTAATAAATATTAGAATTCAATTTTATAAAAATTAATTTCTTATTTCTAGTATGTCGTTTTGGTTTGATTTGGGAGTTTTGGAGTTTACTTATTTACTACCAATCAAATTGTCAAATATGATATGTATTTGGCTCTCTCAATAATAGAATTAAAGGTTTTGATGGTGTTTGTTTTGTAAATAGTATATTTTTAATGTATCTCACGGTTAATTTAAGTAGAAAATGTGATAAATTCCTTTTAATGCCTTTCAAATGTTTGATGTGAGACTGATGTAAGTATTTTTCATATATTTTACTTAGATGAGAGTTGGAGTAAGAGACTAAAATGAATTAATGAATGAAATTTCAGGATGTAATTGATACAAATTAAAGATTAAAATACCAATGAAATTTAAGGATGTAATTGATACAAATTAAATATTAAAATACCAAAATGAAATAAGTCATATAGGTTGAGGTTTATTTGCATCATTTATGATTAATCTTATTCTTGATTTTAATTACAAAAAAAAATAAAAAATTAAGTGCTTGGGGGAATCAATCCAAGGGCTAGTAGTGAGTTTGGCTTATTATTATGCATTAAGCTTTAATTGGGAAACACCCTTAAAATAAATATTGGAATTCAATTTTTTAAAAATTAATTTTTTTTTATATATTCTTATTTGGAAAAATTATTCAAAAATTCTATTTCAATAAATGTTGCTTCATTTAGTTTGGGATGTTTCTTCTAAACCAATTAGTCTTTTTATTTATGGCATGTTGTTTTGGTTTAATTTGGGAGTTTTGGAGTTTACTTATTTACTACCAATCAAATAGTCAAATATGATATGTATTTGGCTCTCTCAATAATATAATTAAAGATTTTGATGGTGTTTGTTTTGTAAATGATATATTTTTAATGTATCTCACGGTTAATTTAAGTAGAAAATGTGATAAATTCTTTTTGATGCCTTTCAAATGTTTGATGTGAGACTGATATTGTGACAACCCTCACCTCCGATTAGCGTCAATTCATGATTTAGCATGATAAGTAATTGACTAAGATGAAATCCTAAATTAATTATGTGAGTGTGTTGTTTTAATTGCATTCTTATCTATTCGATATAGAAAGATATGTTCGTGTTTTGATTTCAAATTGCGAATTGAACGCCTTATCGGCAACCGGTCTAGAAATTGACTTGTGTTATATGCTAATTAGGATTTATAGAATTTTATGGTAGGTTTAATTAAATTTCGATTTGGGATGATTAAATTAGACTAAATCATGCTGAATTAATTGAACCTAAGTTAATTACATGTTTGCCATTAAGTGGATTATTTCAAGGCCATTGTTTGTTCTCATTTCATATATGTTTGACACCATTAGCTTCCACCTCCGTAGTCAATCGTGAGAAAGGGAGAGACTTGAGGGAAATTGAACTCAACAAGAAATTTTGCTTAAATTAAGAAGAATTGAAGACTTATCTACATTGCTCAAGGTTTTGGCTTAGGTAAAGTTTGATTGAGAAGCCTAGGTAAGAGCTCAACCTTTTAATCTTGTTATTGAGCCATCTAGGACTTACATATGAATTAAATAGGTGAATTAATGGGAGAATTGAGCTTAAATCCAAGGGAGTTTAGTTCATTCATGCATGCATGTCCATACCATGGAGTTTGAAGTTCATTTCTATGAAATTCTCACATGCATGTTCTTATCATGGTTAAAATCCAAGAATTCACCATGTTTGAGTTGAATGTTGCATTTGATCATGGTTTGAGAAGCTCAAGATCAAGAAACCTTATGCATGTTATGTTCTTGCATTGTTCATAAAAGTTACATTGAAATTGTGTTCAATTGGCATACTTTTGGGCTTTGATTTTATGAAATGATCTTCAAAACATGTTGTGTTATGAGTTTCTAAGTGCTTTCAATAAATTTGGCCCAAAAGGATGTGTTTTGGCATGTTTGATTCATGGTTTGAAGCTTGGGAGCAAATCTAGAAAACCTAGAATTCGACTTCCTATCTCGAGCGAAGGATTCCACGCTCGAGCGACCACCTTGTTTTCAGACTTCCGCTAGAGCGAAGGAATGCTAGCTCGAGCGTAAATTGCAAGCTCTCAGGATTTTGCGTGTGCAGATGCACGTTCGAGCGACGAGACCTACGCTCGAGCGAACAACTATGTCGCACGCTCAAGCGAGCATCAAGCAAAGAATTTTAGCAACCAGTACTTTTCACATTTTTGCAGATCGCTCGAGCAAGAGAGTCTACACTCGAGTGACCTCTCTCATTCGATCAGCTCGCTCGAGCGAAGGAGTCTACGCTCGAGCGAGGCTCCTGTTTTCAGCAAGTTTTGAAAAATGTTCTTAAGTACATTTTTGCATCCTTACTTTATCCTAGGCATTCCTAGGCCATGTTTAAGGCATCATAATGAGGATAATGTTATAGAACCACACCAAATCAAGTTAGGGGCTAAGTTATTAATCCCGGGTGTGTAATTTAGTGTGTGTTCGTTCTGCAACTGTGTAGGTCTGGCACCCAAGGAAGCTGTTTAGCCGCTTATAGCCCAGTAATCTGTGAGTAACAATGTTGTAAAGATATGTTTAATTATAATTTTCTTCTGAACGATTGACTGTACTGCTCTTTGAAGTGATATTGTTCGCTGAATGAATGTTTGTCCTATTTTATGAACTGTACTCGTGGCATCCATAGCAACTTACTGTTACTGCTACTGTTACAGAGATCTCTGTCAGTTCCAATGTTTGGAACTACTACTGTTTACTGTTTTGATGGCCATCAACTGACTGTTCGGTCTATTAAGACCTACTGTACTGTTTTGCTGTTGGATGTACCACGTATGACTGCTATGATTTCTAAATGACTGATATGACATGAAATATGAAGCACTGATTGAATAACTGATCTACAGATCCAATTGACTGTTTTAATTACTGAAAGGACATTCATTCTTAACTCCTTTACACATTTGTTATTCACTGGGCTTTAGCTCACATTTTATATATATATATATATATATATGTAGGTGGCCAGGCTCCGAACCAAAGTTAGAAGTGTCGAGTTAAGCTCATGTTTTGTCAAGCCAACCGTTGTGCCTCACTTTGAGGTTCTGAGTCTGCTTGAGCCAAGGCTGTTTTGGGGTGTTTCAAATTCACCCTTTTTGTCTCTGTTAATGTATGAATGTTTAAGGCGTGGGACTGTACAGTTATGGTGAAGGGATTAGGTCCCTAACCTGTATGCTACGTGTATCAGATATGTATATGTGTATATGGCTATGAATGTGGTTATGTCCATAAAAGGTTTTCTCATTCAGGTTTTCACAGCTCATTGGACATCTTTTATTTTTGATTGGCTTCCGTCAACCCCTTTATATATTGTATTACTGTTTTTACTGTTAATTAGGCTTTCGGTAATCACGGATTACTGGCCGGTTACGATGCTAAACCCTTAGGGGCGAGTTTGGGTCGTGACAGAGTAGTATCAAAGCACGAGTTATACTGCACACACGTGTCCAAGTGAGCTATAGGATGTCCTAGAATTTGGGCATTGCATGAGCATAACAAAGTGTATGTGGGTGTATTATGTGCATCTGACAGAACAAACATGAATATGAAACCATCTTTCCTATGTTTATTATTACCATGTTTCCTATAGTGAAATGGGGAATGCAAGAAATACCGATGAACCTGAATCATCTAAAGCAAGAATGGCAAGGTTGGAAAGAATCATTGAACTATTGACCGAGGCTCCGAGACAATAACAGAATCAACAGCCCCCACCTTCTCGAGTATAGCCAGAACCAAATATTAATGATGATATGATAGCCTTGACACAAAAGTTTAACAAAATGAAGCCACCGACATTCCAGGGAGGTCTTGAGCCACTGAAGGCCGAAGCATGGGTCCTAGAAACTGAGAAACTGTTTGAAGTATTTCCGTGTTCAGAGGCATACAAAGTATTATTGGCTACCTTTGCCTTACAAGAAGAGGATAGACAGTGGTGGATGCTCATTCGTGATACCAACAGTGCTATGACTTGGGCTCAGTTTAAGGAAGCTTTTTATGAGAAGTATTTTCCCCAGTGTGTCAGGGATCGTAAAGTAACTGAATTTGAACAATTGAAGCAAGGTACCATGTCAGTAGCAGAATATGAATCTAAGTTCATTGAACTCGCCCGATATGCACCACACATGGTTGATACTGATTATAAAAAGGCCAGAAAGTTTGAAGGCGGGCTTAATGTGGAGATACTTGATCGAATCAATGACTTGAAACTACTCAAATATGTGGATGTTCTTGACCGAGCAATTATGGCCGAGGCAAATGTCACTGCATTGAAACAGACTAAGACACCGGTGACTGAATGGCGGGGTAAGAAGCAAGGCTTCAATTTCAAAAAGGGCCGAAATAACTCATTGAATAAAAGACAAAACACGGGGTCAACAAGTAGCTCTAGTCAAGGAAACAGTTCCATACCACCTTGCTCCGAATGCGACAAAAGGCATACAGGGGTTTGCTACAAAATTTATGGGGCATGTTACAGGTGTGGCAAGGTGGGCCACATGGTCAAAGATTGCCCTTCCACGTCTCAAGGCACAAGTAGACCCGCAGCTAGTGCCACATCATCAACTATTGCACCAAACCCAATCCCAAAGTTACCTGAAAGGAACCTTTAAGGCAAGGCCAGGTGTTTGCACTTGTACCAGGAGACGTGCAGAACACCGAGACAGTTGTGTCAGGTATACTTTCAATTTGTGCTCAAAATGCTTATATTCTGATTGATTCGGGGTCTACACATTCGTTTGTCTCGCATGCTTTTTCACGAAAATTAAATAACCACTGGAACCCATGAATTATTTGTTAGCTATATCTTCACCTGTGACAACCCTCACCTCTGATTAGCGTTAATTCATGATTAAGCATGATAAGTAATTAATTAAGGTGAAACCCTAAATTGATTGTGTGAGTGTGTTGTTTAATTGCATTTCTATCTGTTTGTTATAGAATGATCTGTTCATGTTTTAATTTCAAATTGCGAATTGAAAGCCTTATCGGCGACTGATTCAGAAATTGATTTGTGTTATATGTTAATTAGGATTTATATGATTTTATGGTAGGTTTAATTAAAATTCGATTTGGAATGATTAAATTGGAATAAATAATGTTAAATTAATTGAATCTAGGTTATATACACATTTGCCATTGAGTGGGCCACCTTCAAAACCATTGTTTTGGTCTTAATTCACATATGTTTGACACATCATTCTCCATCCACCTCCTTGCCCAAGACGTGAGAGAGAGGGAGAATAGGGGAAAATTTAATTCAACAAGTGTATTGCTTGAATTTGAGAGGAAATTGAAGGAGTTTTAAAGATTAGTTTATCTAGCTCAAGATTTTAGTGTCCTAAGCCCAATTGAACATCTAAGGTAAGGAAACCAAGTCCCTAGTCTTGAATTTAAGTTGAATCACCTATGATTTCAAGTGAATTGAATTATGAGATACGAGATTTAAGCTTAAGAAACATTATTTCATGCATGCATGTCTATATCATGGAGTTTGAAGTTATTTTGCGTGAAGTTCTTCCATGCATGTTCATATTATAGTTGTAATATAAGAATTCATCATGTTTTTGGAAAGAATGGCTCATTTGATCATGTGTTAGAAGCTATGAATTCAAATAAACACATGCATGGCATAATTACATCATGTTCTTTTATTTGAAGTTGAATTGGTGTTCAATTGTCATACTTTTGGCTTTGATTTTATGAAATGATCTTTAAAACATGTTGTATTATGAGTTTCTAAGTGTTTGCCAGAAATTTGGCCCAAATGATGAGTTTGGCATGTTTGATTCATGGTTTGAAACTTGGGAGCAAATCTGGAAAACCCATAATGTGGCTTCCTCGCTCGAACGAAGGATTCCACGCTCGAGCGACCACCTTTGTTTTCAGAATTTCGTTCGAGCGACGGAATGCTGGCTCGAGCGTAAATCGCAAGCTCTCAGGTTTTTGCATGTGCAGACGCACGCTCGAGCGACGTGACCTACGCTCGAGCGAAGAACTGTGTCTTACGCTTGAGCGAACATCGAGCGAAAAATTTCAGTAACCAGTACTTTTACATTTTTACAAATCGCTCGAGCGAGGAAATCTACGCTCGAGCGACCTCTCTCATTCGGTAAGCTCGCTCGAGCGAAGGAGTCTACGCTCGAGCGAGACCCCTGTTTTCAGCAGGTTTTGAAAAATGTTTTTAAGTACATTTCTGCATCCTCATTCCATCCTAGGCATTCTTAGGCCATGTTTAAGGCATCACAATAAGGATAATGTTCTAGAACCACACCAAATCAAGTTAGGGGCTAAGTTATTAATCCCGAGTGTGTAATTTAGTGTGTGTTCGTTCTATAACTGTGTAGGTTTGGCACCCAAGGACGTTGATTAGCCTGCCTATAGCCCAGTAATCTGTGAGTAACAATGTTGTAAAGATATGTTCAATTATAATTATTTTTTGAACGATTGACTGTACTGCTTTCTGAAGTGGCATTGTTTACTGAATGAATGTTTGTCCTATTTTATGAACTGTACTCGTGGCATCCATAGCAACTTACTATTACTGTTACTGTTACTGTTACTGCGACTGTACTGTTTCTGTTACTACTACTGTTACAGAGATCTCTATCAATTCCAATGTTTGGAACTACTACTGTTTACTGTTTCGATGGCCATCAACTGACTATTCAGTCTATTAAGACCTACTGTACTGTTCTGCAGTTGGATGTACCATGTATGACTGCCATGATTTCTAAATGATTGACATGACATGAAATATGAGACACTGATTGAATAACTGATCTACCGATGTGTCACGACCCAAACCCGCCCCTATGGGTTTAGCACCGTAACCGGTCAGTAATCCGTGATTATCGAAGGCCTGCTTAATAGTCAAGACAGTAATACAGAGTACAGGGACTGGCGAAAGCCAAAACAGTAATAAAAGATGTCCAATGAGCTGTGACAGTCTGTATGCAAAAAGACTTTTCAAAACATATTCACATTCGGAACAAAAGCAGTATGTACATACATCATATACAGGCATTCAGGTTATGGACCAAATCCCTACCATAACAGTACAGTACAAGTCTAAACAGTATTACAAAACAGAGACACCCCAAAAAGCCTAAGCTTGATCACACTTGGAACCTCGCAGTGAGGCACGTTGGTTGGCCTGAAAAAAAAGGAGTTTAACCCAACGCTCCTAGCTCCGATCCGGTGCTTGGACACCTACATATACATATAAACAGTGAGCTAAAGCCCAGTGAATAACATATGCGTAAAAAGGTTAAGAATTAATGTCCTTTCAGTCATTAAACAGTCAAATCAGTCATTTAAAACCATAGTAGTTATATGTGGTACATCCGATAGCAAAATAGTACAGTAGGTCTTAACAGACCGAACAGCCGGTTGATGGCCATCATAACAGTAAACAGTAATGGTTCCAAACATGGGAACCGATAGAGATCTCTGTGACAGTAGCAGTACAGTAACAGTAACAGTAAGTTGCTATGGATACCACGAATACAGTTCATAAGTAGGACGTTATTCATTCAGTAAACAGTATTATTTCAGAAAACAGTACAGTTCATTGTTCAAAAAATAATCATTATTGAACATATCTTTACAACATTGTTACTCACAGAATACCGGGCTATAAATAGGCTAGTGCGCGTCCTCGAATGCCAACCCTACATAGTTACAGAATGAACACACACTAAGTTACACACTTGGGTTTGATAACTTAACCCGTAGCTTGACTCGGTGTGGTTCTACATCAATATCCTCCTTCAGATGCCTTAAACATGCCCTAGGAATGCCTAGGATGGAAAGAGGATGCAAGGATGCACTTTAAAACACTTTTCAAAATTTGCTAAAACAGGGGTCCACACTCGAGCGTGGCTTTCTACGCTCGAGCAGACATGCAAACAAAAGAGCTCTGCTCGAGCGGGACTTTCCTCGCTCGAGCGGACTGCAAACATAGGAAAAAGTACTGGATGCATGCAATTCAAGCTCGATGGGCGCTCAACCTCCGCTCGAGCGTGAGACACAAGTCCTCGCTCAAGCGTGCATCCCCTCGCTCGAGCGGACTGTAAATGTATGAAAAGTACTGGATACACGTATTTCACGCTCGAGCGTTAATTTCACCGCTCGAGCGGGATGCATGTACTCAGAGTGTACGCTCGAGCGTGAAGTCTTACGCTCGAGCATGGGTCCAAAATCTGGAATTTCCAGATTGAACCTACAAGCTCAAAATCAACTTTTAAAGCATCAAATCCGATCCTTTTGGGCTAATTTTCTGGAAAACACCTTAAAACCCATAATATGACATGTTTCAAAGATCAATTTACAAAATCAAAGCCCAAAGGTAGTTCAATTAAACACAATTTCGACAATAACTTCAAGAACACAGTGTGTATGAACATGCATGTGTTCAATTGAAATCAAAGCTTCAAATACTTGATCAAATGAGTCAATTCTTCCAAAAACATGATGAACTCATGAACTAAAATTAAGATATGGACATGCATGTAGCAATTTTCATGGAAAGACCTCAAAACTCAAGAATGTGTACATGTATGTATGATTTAAGCTTCAATTCAACATTTTGAACCAATTCTAGACTCTAATCACCAAACTTCCATGAAACATGCAAGATATAACTTAAATACAAGTTCAAGAAGATGATTCTCCTACCTTAGGTCCTCAATTTCAAGAATGGAAGCCCAATTAGGCAATGATCCTTCAAATCTTTTAAGTTTCAAGCCAATTTGATGAACTCAAGCTCCTCTTCCAACTCTCTAGCTCTCTCTCACGTTTTTGGTCTAGGAAGTGAACACAAAATGATGCAAGACTAAGCTCTAAACAAGATTTGTGAGGTGGCCCACTAGATGGCAAAATGGTAGTTAAGGCAACTAATGTGATTCAACACTATTTAATCTAATTTAATCATACCAAATCAAATTTCAATTAAACATACCATAAAATCACATAAATTCTAATTAACATGAAACACTAATCAATTTCAGATTCGACCGCCGATAAGGCCTTCAATATACAGCTCAGACTTAAAACATGAATACATCAATTAACAGTCAAACAGATAGAAATGCGTTTAAACTAATACACTCAATCAATCAATTCAGAATGTCAGTCAAATCAGTTCCTTAATCATGTTCAGTCACAGTTTAGCAGTAACCAGGGGTATTATCAGCAAACAGTGGTGAAGGTTGTCACACGATGCAATTAACTGTTTTGATTACTGAAAGGACATTCATTCTTAACCCCTTTACACATTTGTTATTCACTGGGCTTGAGCTCACAGTTTATATATGTATGTAGGTGGCCAGGCACCGGACCAAACCTAGAAGCGTCGGGTTAAGCTCATGTTTTGTCAAGCCAACATTTGTGCCTCACTTCGAGGTTCCAAGTTTGCTCGAGCCGAGGCTGTTTTTTGGGTGTTTCAGATTCACCCTTTTTGTCTCTGTTATTATATCGAATGTTTAAGACTTGGTTGTACAGTTATGGTGAAGGGATTAGGTCCCTAACCTGTATGTTATGTGTATCTGATATGTATATCTGTTTATGGTTATGAATGTGGTTATGTCCATAAAAGTTTTTTTCTATTCAGGTTTTCACAGCTCATTGGACATCTTTTTTTCATTACTGATTGGCTTCCGCCAGCCCCTTTATATTGTATCATTGTCTTTACTGTTAAGCAGGCCTTTGGTAATCACGGATTACTGGCCGATTACGATACTAAACCCTTAGGGGCAGGTTTGGGTTGTGACATTACCTGCCGGGGGATCTATGACTTGTGCTTATGTATATCTTGCATGTGAGATTGTTATTGGGGATGTCCTCTTGTATGTAGATTTGCTACCTTTGAATCTTGATCATTTTGACGTAATTTTGGGAATGGACTGGTTAACAAAATATCATGCTTCCATTGACTGTGTAACAAAACAAGTTATTTTTTGGCCACCTGTATTACCTGAATTTGTATTTAACGGCGTTGGTGTTGTACCTCCCCCATACTTGATTTCGTCTATGAAAGCATTTAAATTGATTAGAAATAGGTGTAAAGGGTATTTATGTTGCATATTGACTATGTCTGCTGGTAATGAAGCTAATGTGGACAGTATTCCTATAGTCAGAGAATTTCCAGATGTTTTTCCAGATGACTTGCTAGGGGATTTGATTGATAAGGAGATTGGGTTCACCATTGAGGTATTACCGGGTACGCAACCAATTTCCAAAGCTCCGTATAGAATGGCACCTACTGAATTGAGAATTGAAAATCCAGTTGCAAGAACTATTGGACAAAAGGTTTATCAGGCCCAATACTTCACCGTGGGGCGCGCCAGTTTTATTTGTGAAAAGAAGGATGGCTCATTACGGCTTTGTATTGACTACCGTGAATTGAACAAAGTGACAGTGAAAAACAAGTACCCACTGCCTCGTATTGATGATATATTTGACCAATTACAAGGAGCTTAGGTCTTTTCCAAAATCGACCTTAGGTCTGGATATCATCAATTGAAAGTCAAAGCAGAGGACATCGAAAAGACCGCCTTCTGAACAAGGTACGGACATTATGAATTTCTTGTTATGCCTTTCAGAGTTACTAATGCGCCTGCTGCATTTATGGATCTTATGAACAGAATTTTCAAACCATTCCTCGATGAATTTGTGGTTGTTTTTATAGATGATATTTTGATTTATTCCAAGAGTAAGGAAGAACATGAACATCATTTGAGAATTGCTTTACAGACCTTGAAGGAACAGAAACTGTATGCAAAACTAACAAAGTGTGAATTTTGGCTTGATAATGTTATGTTTTTGGGGCATGTGATTAGTAGGGATGGTATTTCAGTTGACCCACAGAAGATTGAAGCAGTGGTGAATTGGCCTAGACCGACTAATGTTACTGAAGTTCGAAGTTTCTTGGGTTTGGCCAAATATTATCGAAGATTCGTGAAAGATTTTTCCAAAATTGCCCTACCATTGACTCAGTTAACTCAAAAGGGAATACCATTTGACTGGACCGACTAGAGAGAATTAGCTTTCCAGGAATTGAAGACTCGACTTGTGACTGCACCGATTCTCACCCTACCCTCAGGTACGGATGGATTTACTATTTTTAGTGATGTTTCTCATAAGGGTTTGGGATGTGTGTTAATGCAGAATGACAAAGTTATTGCGTATGCTTCCCGACAACTGAGGCCACATGAAAAGAATTACCCAACTCATGATTTGGAACCTGCCGCAGTAATATTTGCATTGAAAATTTGGCGCCACAACTTATATGGGGCAACATGCGAAGTGTACACAGATCACAAGAGTTTAAAATATTTCTTTACACATAAAGAGTTAAACATGAGGCAACGGAGATGGTTAGAATTGATAAAAGACTATAACTTGCAAATTTTGTACCATCCGGGGAAAGATAACACCATTGCTAATGCACTTAGTCGGAAATCAATTGGGAACTTAGCATGCTTACTCACCGGACAAAAAGAACAGCTACGTGACCTTGAGAAATTTGAGGTTGAAATTGTTTTGCGAGAATAAGGTGGAACATTGGCAGTTATTTCCGCTCAACCGGCACTTATTGAGGAAATTCAAAAGAAGCAACAACAAGATGAATTTTTGAAAAAGATAATTGATGAACGGGAATCCAAACCGAAACCAGATTTTAGATTTGAAAATGATGTGTTGAAATTCCAAGGAAGGTTGTGTGTACCAAATGATCCTGAGTTGAAGAAACGAGTCTTGCAGGAAGGCCACAATTCAAAACTTTCTATCCACCAAGGAAATACAAAAATGTACCAAGATTTGAAGCTTAATTTCTAGTGGCCAGGAATGAAGAAAGAAATTGCCGAGTTTGTGTCGAAATGCTTACATTGCCAACAAGTCAAAGCTAAACATCAACGACCCGCAGGGTTACTCCAGCCCTTGCCAATACCGGAGTGGAAATGGGAACATATCACTATGGATTTCATTGTCGGTTTTCCTCGCTCCAGTAGAGGTATGGATTCTATTTGGGTTATTATTGATCGACTGACTAAATCTACTCATTTCTCACTGGTCAAAACAATTTACAATGCGGATAAGTTGGCTACAATTTATATTAATGAGATTGTTAGACTACATGGAGTGCCTGTGTCCATTGTTTCTGATAAGGACTCGAAGTTTACATCAAGATTTTGGCAAAGTCTACAAACAGCATTGGGTACCAAATTGAGATTGAGTAGTGCCTACAATCCTCAGACAGATGGCCAATCAAAGAGAACAATCCAAACCTTAGAAGACTTACTGCGTATGTGTGTGCTAGATTTCCAAGGGAACTGGGAAAATCATTTACCTTTGGTTGAATTTGTTTACAACAACAGCTTTCATTCGAGTATTGATATGGCGCCTTTCGAAGCTTTGTATGGCAGGAAATGTCGGTCTCCCATTTGTTGGGCAGAAGTTGGAATTGGCCTTTACTTGGGCCCGAGATTGTACATGAGACCATAGAAAAGATGAAATTGATTCAACAAAGACTGAAAACCGCACAAAGCTGACAGAAAAGTTATGCGGATGTACGAAGGTGAGACAGGGAATATGAAGTGGATGATCATGTTTTTGTTAAAGTGACACCAATGAAAGGACAGACTCGCTTCAGGGCTAAGGGTAAGCTAGCACCGAGATATGTTGGGCCGTATGAAATCATTGAAAAGATCAATCCGGTGGAATACCAAGTAGCACTTCCTCCTGAAATGGAACATATGCATAATGTCTTCATATTTCGATGTTGCGGGATTATCTTTAAGATCCCTTCCATGTTATTGAGCCTACCCGCGTGGTGTTGAGTGATGATTACACTTATGAAGAACGGCCGAATTCAGATTGTAAATCGGCGAACCAAGAGGTTGAGAAATAAGGAAATCTCGTTAGTGAAAGTGGATTGGCAAAACCATGGTGGCGTTTATGCCACTTGGGAAAGAGAAGATGATATGATGAAAAGATATCCTGAATTGTTCCCCCTGGATCCAGTGTTCTTCCAAAATGAAGGTAACTCGAGTTTGGAGGACCAAACTCTTTTTAAGGGGGGAAGACTGTGACAACCCTCACCTCAGATTAGCGACAATTCATGATTTAGCATGATAAGTAATTGACTAAGATGAAATCCTAAATTAATTATGTGAGTGTGTTTTTTTAATTGCATTCTTATCTGTTCGATATAGAAAGATATGTTCGTGTTTTGATTTCAAATTGCGAATTGAACCCCTTATCGGCAACCGGTCCAGAAATTGACTTGTGTAATTAGGATTTATAGAATTTTATGGTAGGTTTAATTAAATTTCGATTAGGGATGATTAAATTAGACTAAATCATACTGAATTAATTGAACCTAAGTTAATTACATGTTTGCCATTAAGTAGATTATTTCAAGGCCATTGTTTATTCTCATTTCATAAATGTTTGACACCATTAGCTTCCACCTCCTTAGTCAAATGTGAGAGAGGGAGAGACTTGAGGGAAATTGAACTTAACAAGAAATTTTGCTTGAATTAAGAAGAATTGAAGACTTGTCTACATTGCTCAAGATTTTGGCTTAGGTGAAGTTTGATTGAGAAGCCTAGGTAAGAGCTCAACATTTTAATCTTGTTATTGAGCCATCTAGGACTTACATATGAATTAAATAGGTGAATCAATGGGAGAATTGAGCTTAAATCCAAGGGAGTTTAGTTGATTCATGCATGCATGTCCATACCATGGAGTTTGAAGTTCATTTTTGTGAAATTCTCACATGCATGTTCTTATCATGGTTAAAATCCAAGAATTCACCATGTTTTGAGTTGAATGTTGCATTTGATCATGGTTTGAGAGGCTCAAGATCAAGAAACCTTATGGATGTTATATTCTTGTATTGTTCATAAAAGTTACATTGAAATTGTGTTCAATTGGCATACTTTTAGGCTTTAATATTATGAAATGATCTTCAAAACATGTTGTGTTATGATTTTCTAAGTGTTTTCAATAAATTTGGCCCAAAAGGATGTGTTTTGGCATGTTTGATTCATGGTTTGAAGCTTGGGAACAAATCTGGAAAACCCAGAATTCGGCTTCCTCACTCGAGCGAAGAATTCCATGCTCGAGCGACCACCTTGTTTTCAGACTTCCGCTCGAGCGAAAGAATCCTAGCTCGAGCGCAAATTGCAAGCTCTCAGGTTTTTGCATGTGTAGACGCACGCTCGAGCAACGAGACCTATGCTCGAGCGAACAACTGTGTCGCACGCTCGAGCGAGCATCGAGCGGAGAATTTCAGCAACCAGTACTTTTCACATTTTTGCAGATCGCTCGAGCGAGAAAGTCTACGCCCGAGCGACCTCTCTAATTCGGTCAGCTCGCTCGAGCGAAGGAGTCTACGCTCGAGCGAGACCCCTGTTTTCAGCAAGTTTTGAAAAATGTTTTTAAGTACATTTTTACATCCTCGCTCCATCCGAGGCATTCCTAGGCCATGTTTAAGGCATCATAATGAGGATAATGTTATAGAACCACACCAAATCAAGTTAGAGGCTAAGTTATTAATCCCGAGTGTGTAATTTAGTGTGTGTTCGTTCTGCAACTGTGTAGGTCTGGCACCCAAGGAAGCTGTTTAGCCATTTATAGCCCAGTAATCTGTGAGTAACAATGTGGTAAAGGTATGTTCAATTATAATTATCTTCTGAATGATTGACTGTACTGCTCCTTGAAGTGATATTGTTCGCTAAATAAATGTTTGTCTTATTTTATGAACTGTACTCGTGGCATCCATAGCAATTTACTATTACTGTTACTGCTACTGTTACTGTTACAAAGATCTCTGTGAGTTGCAATGTTTGGAACTACTACCGTTTATTATTTTGATGGCCATCAAATTACTGTTCGGTCTATTAAGACCTACTGTACTGTTCTGCTATTGGATGTACCACGTATGACTGCTATGATTTCTAAATGACTGATATGACATGAAATATGAAGCACTTATTGAATAACTGATCTACAGATCCAATTGACTGTTTTAATTACTGAAAGGACATTCATTCTTAACCCTTTTACACATTTGTTATTCACTGGGCTTTAGCTCACAGTTTATATATATATATGTAGGTAGCCAGGCTCCGGACCAAAGCTAGAAGCATCAAGTTAAGCTCATGTTTTGTCAAGCCAACCGTTGTGCCTCACTTTGAGGTTCCAAGTCTGCTCGAGCCAAGGCTGTTTTGGGGTGTTTCAAATTCACCCTTTTTGTCTCTGTTAATGTATGAATGTTTAAGGCATGGGACTATACAGTTATGGTGAAGGGATTTGGTCGCTAACCTGTATGCTACGTGTATTGGATATGTATATGTGTATATGGCTATGAATGTGGTTATGTCCATAAAAGTTTTTCTCATTCAGGTTTTCACAGCTCATTAGACATCTTTTATTTCTGATTGGCTTTCACCAACCCCTTTATATATTGTATTGCTGTTTTTACTGTTAATTAGGCCTTCGGTAATCACGGATTATTGGCTGGTTACGATGCTAAACCCTTAGGGACGAGTTTGGGTCGTGACAGATATAAGTATTTTTCATATATTTTACTGAGATGAGAGTTGCAGTAAGAGACTAAATTGAATTAATGAATGAAATTTGAGGATGTAATTGATACAAATGAAATATTAAAATACCAAAATGAAATAAGTCATATAGGTTGAGGTTTATTTGTATCATTTATGATTAATCTTATTCTTGATCTTAATTACAAAAAAAAAAAAATAAAAAAAAATAAAGTGCTTAGGGGAATCAATCCAAGGGCTAGTAGTGACAAATTATATATTAAATTATAATTTATAAATTACAGATTACAAATTTAAAATTATATATTAAACAAAAATTATAAATTACAAGGGTAAAATAGTCTTTTGAATATTTCCTTATCCAGTCCGTCCAACCAAACATTGGATTCACTAAAAATAGTCCAATCCAGGCATCTAATCCCATGACTAAACAAACATAGGATACAAATCCAGTCCAACCAAATAGTCCGAGGACAATGTATCCTAGGACTAACAATCCGATGGATTATAATCTCCTCTTATCCAGTCCGTCCAAATAACCTTTTTGGACAAGTGCGATTAGGTAGGTACTTGTTAATTTTTATCAGGTCTCCAATTCAATTTGGATTAGTCCAATCTAGTTTGGTCTATTAGGCTCACTTTTGGACTCTTTTTTGGTAATTAAAGGTGCTTACATTTTAGGGTTCGTTGAGTACATTATTTCTGTAAAAAATTACGTCAATCGGATAACGGATACTATGTATTTAGATTACTTTTGTCTGAAAAATGGACGGTCAGAAAATTAACGATTCATAAAAAAATGATCCAAATACATAGTATTCGTTATCCGATTGATATGATTTTTTACAGAGTTAATGTACTTAATAAATCTTAAAATGTAAACAATTCAAATTATCTAAAAAATACCCTAAAATAGGCTCAATGGACCGAACTGGACCTTCCAGTCTAGACTGGAGGCAAGGCCCAACCATTTTTATCTATGGGGTTTATGATAAAGACAATTTTACCGTACCCATCTCATATATATGTGTAAGAACCCTCACCACTGTTTACCGATAAACTACCGATTACTGCTAAACTGAGACTGATTATGATTGGTAATTGAACTGATTGAAATACTGAACTGACTGTCTGAAATCTGAAACTGATTGATTGATTGTATCTTTTTAAATGCATTATCTATCTGTTTGACGGTTTGATTATCTGTTTAGGTTTTTATGTTTAAATTGCAAATTGAAGGCCATATCGACGGCCGAACCAGAAATTGATTAGTGTTTCATGATCAGTAGAATTTATGTGATTTAATGATGTATTTATCTGAAATGTGTTTTGGTATGATTAAATTAGTTGAAATAAAGCTAAATTACATGAATTAGACTTAATTACATTGGTGCCACTTAAGTGGCCCACTACATTGAACATATGTGAGCCTCATTATACATTTAAACACAACTTTTCATCAGCCAAACTCCTTGTTCTTGCCGACTAAGAGAGTGAGGGAGAGAAATTGAGTTTGTTCTTGTGATTGCTTTGAGAACCTAAAGAAATTGAAGGTTGATTTCAAAATTGTGCGTCCATTCTTGAACTACAAGACCTAAGGTAGTGTAACTACCCTCTTGTTTGTGGATTCAATTGATTCTTGCATGGTTTTAGAGCAAGTTGAAGTCTAGAGCCAAGTTATGGCTCTTAATTGTTGAATTATAGCTTAATTCATGCATGCATGCCTATATTATTGAATTTCAAGTTGATTCCATGGAAAATTGTCACATGCATGCTCATAGTTATGTTAAGTCCATGTTTTCATCTTGTTTTTGGAACAATTGGCTCATTGGAGCTAGCATTGAAGCTTTGAAGTGGTTTTAACTCATGCATATCATCCTTGGATTATGTTCTTGAAATTTGGTTTGAAAATGAGTTTAATTGATCTTCCTTTGGACTTTGATTTTACAAATTGAGCCTTGAATCCTGTTTAACTATGAGTTTTGAAGTGTTTTCCAAGAAATGGGCCCAGAGGAATCGAATTTGATACATTTGAACTTGATTTTGAGCTTGAGGTTCGAATCTGGGAATTCCAGATTTTGAACTCACGCTCGAGCGGGGTGACTGGCGCTCGAGCGTGGAAATCGTGCTCCCAGCATTTTGTTCTGTTTTTGAGTCAGCTCGAACGGGGTAATTTACGCTCGAGCGGGACCTTGTGTATTATGCTCGAACGGGTGTCGAGGGCCCAATCGAGCGTGAATTTCACCTATCCAGGACTTTTGACTGTTTTGCATTACGCTCGAGCGGGTAAGTCTGCGCTCGAGCGGATTAACCTAAGCTCGAGCGGGACCCCTGTTTTCTGAAAATGCTTTTAAAGTGCATCTTTGCATCCTCATTACCTCCTAGGCATTCTTAGGCCTAGTTTAAGACATTTTAATGAGGATATAGATGTAGAACCACACCAAGGCAAATTAGGGATTAAGTTATTATCTTTCCCAACTGTGTAGCTTAGTGTGTGTTCAATCTGTAAACTGTGTAAGGTCGGCGACTGGGGACGCGCTCTATCCTAACTATAGCCCAGAACTCTATGAGTAACAAGTGTGTAAAGATATGTTCAAAAATGATTATCTTCTAAACAATTGAACTGTACTGTTTCTGAATTGATACTGTTAATAGAATGAATGTATGTCCTCTATTCTGAACTGTATTGTGGCATCCTTAGCAACTACTGTTACTGACTGTTACTGTTACAGAGATCTCTGTCGGTTCCCTTGTTGGAACCACTACTGTTTACTGATTGATGGCCATCATTGACTGTTCGATCTTTCAAGACCTACTGTTTACTATACTGTTATGCTAATGGATGTACCACATATGACTGTACCGACTGAACAACTGAAATACTGATTTAATGAATTGTTTTCATTACTGTAAGGACATTCATTCTAAACCCCTTTACGCATTATGTTATTCACTGGGATTTAGCTCACTACTCATATATATATGTAGGTGAACAGGCACTAGACCGTAGCTAGAAGCGTCGGGGTAAGCTCCTGTTTTGTCAAGGCAACCACTGTGCCTCACTGCGAGGTTCCGAGCCTGTCAAGCTATGGCTTAGGGGTGTTTTAATTTCCCCCGTCTGTCTCTGTAACTGTTTTGTAGACTGTATAGACTGTTACTGTACTGTTTAATAGGGATTAGGTTCCGGATCTGGATGATTATAAATGTTGTACATGCTGTTCTGCACTGTGTGTATATATATATGTATGCATGAAAAGTCTTTTTGGCATACAGACTGTCACAGCTCATTGGACATTGTTTATTTACTGTATTGGCTTCCACCAGGCCCCTGTACTCTGTTTTACGGTATTACTGTTAAGTAGGCCTTCGGTAATCTCGGATTACTGGCCGGTTACGGTGCTAAACCCATTGGGGCGGGTTTGGGTCGTGACAGAGTGGTATCAGAGCGATACTTACCACGAGTTATACCGCACACACATGTCCAAATGAGCTATAGGATGTCCTAGAAAAGCGATTAGGGCATTACATGAGCGTGATATGTGCGTGGCTATGACATGACTGAATATATGCTAATGTGTTAATCTGTTTAAATAAATGACTGCCTATGTTGATAACTGTTATAACTGCCTATAGTGAAATGGATAATGCAAGAACTGCAAATGAATCTGAATCCTCATCTTCTGAGGCGAGAATGACAAGACTAGAAAGAATGATGGAACTAATAACTGAAAGACTAGATCAACAACAGAATCAACAGCCCCCACCTCCTCCTCCGGTACAGCCGGAACAGAATGTGAATGTTAATGATGGGGACATAATTGTTCTCACCCAAAAGTTCAGTAAAATGAAACCGCCGTCCTTTCAGGGAGGCATTGAACCGTTAAAAGCTGAAGCATGGGTTCTTGAGACTGAAATGTTATTTGAGGTGTTTCCGTGCTCTGAAGCACATAAAGTACTATTAGATACCTTCACCTTACAAGAAGAGGCTAGAAAGTGGTGGATGCTTATCCGTGGTGACAACACTGTTATGACTTGGGCTCAATTCAAAGGAGCCTTCTTTGAAAAGTACTTCCCTCAGTGTGTTAGGGACAGAAAGGTAACTGAATTTGAACAGCTGAGACAGGGCACAATGTCCGTTGTTGAATATGAAACAAAGTTCACCGAGCTTGCTAGATATGCACCACACATGGTGGACACTAATTATAAAAAGGCCAGAAAGTTTGAAGGCGGCCTTAATGTTGCAATACTGGACAGAATTAATGTTTTGAAGCTACCGAATTATGTAAATGTTCTTGACTGAGCTTTGATGGCTCAATCGAACATCGAGGCACTGAAAACTGAAACACCAGCGTCTGAATGGCGTGGTAAAAGGCAGGGTTTCAAATTCAAGAAAGGCAAGCATAACCCATTGAACAAGAAACAGAATATGGGGTCAACAACTAGCCCCAACCAAGGGAGTGGTTTCATACCACCCTGTTCTGAGTGTGGCAAGAAGCACAAAGGGCTCTGTTACAAAATATCTGGAGCCTGTTACAGGTGTGGCAAGGTGGGCCACATGGTTAAAGACTGCCCCTCTGCTCCACAAGCCAATAGTAAAGCTGCACCAAGCATGGCAGCATCAACTGTTGCACCAAAACCGAACCCCAAAGCTACCGGGAAAGAGCCCATGAGGCAGGGCCGAGTGTTCGCCCTAGTACCGGGAGATGTGTAGAATACCGAGACCGTTGTGTCAGGTATTCTCTCTATTTGTACTCAAAATGCTTATGTACTGATTGATTCGGGGTCTACGCATTCATATGTGTCGCATACTTTTTCGCGAAAACTGAATAGACCATTAGAACCCATGAATTATCTGTTAGCTGTATCATCACCCGTTGGGGGATCCCTGACTTGTGCATATATGTACCCTGCTTGTGAAATTATTGTTGGAGATGCACATCTGTATATTGATTTACTGCCACTGAACATCGATCATTTTGATGTAATATTGGGAATGGACTGGTTAACGAAATACCATGCTACCATAGACTATGTAACGAAACAAGTAGTTTTCCGTCCACCGGGTTTACTCGAATTTGTGTTTAATGGAAGTGGAGTAGTACCTCCTCCGTATTTGATTTCATCTGTGAAAGCTTGTAAATTGATTAGAAAGGGGTGTAAAAGGGTATCTGTATTTTGTATTGACTGTATCTACTGATGATAATGCTAATGTGAATAGCATTCCCATAGTCGGAGAATTCCCAGATGTTTTTCCAGATAATCTGCCAGGGGATTTGATTGACAGGGAGATTGAATTCATCGTTGATGTGATTCCGGGTACCCAGCCAGTATCTAAAGCTCCTTACCAAATGACTCCGACTGAATTGAAAGAATTGAAAGTGCAACTGTGGGAACTGTTAGATAAGAAGTTCATCAGGCCCAGTACTTCACCGTGGGGCGCACCTGTTTTGTTTGTGAAAAAGAAAGACGGCTCACTAAGACTGTGTATTGACTACCGTGAACTGAACAAGGTAACTGCGAAAAATAAATACCCATGGCCACGTATTGATGACTTATTTGACCAGTTACAAGGTGCTCAAGTGTTCTCTAAGATCGACCTCAAATCAAGATACCATCAGTTGAAAGTTAAACCAGAAGACATTGACAAAACTGCTTTTCGAACGAGGTATGGACATTACGAATTTTTAGTTATGCCTTTCGAAGTTACCAATGCACCAGCTGCATTTATGGACCTCATGAACAGAATCTTTAAACCATACCTTGACGACTTTATTGTTGTATTCATTGATGACATACTGATTTACTCCAAAAGTATAGAAGAACATGAACATCATCTGAGACTTGCCCTACAGACCCTAAGAGAACAGAAACTTTATGCTAAACTGTCTAAATGTGAATTTTGGCTTGATCATGTTATGTTTTTGGGGCATGTTGTTAGCAAAGATGGAATTTCAGTTGATTCACAGAAAGTTGAAGCGATAGTAAACTGGCCTAGACCAACAAATGTGACAGAAGTCCGAAGCTTTTTGGGTTTGGCTGGTTATTACAGAAAATTTGTCAAAAATTTCTCCAAAATTGCCTTACCTTTGACTTAGTTAACTCAGAAGGGGATATCATTTGACTGGACTGACCAAAGGGAATCAGCATTCCAAGAGTTGAAAACTCGGCTTGTAACTGCACTGATTCTTACCCTACCTTCAGGTACGGATGGTTTTACTGTATTTAGTGATGCTTCTCATAAGGGTTTGGGATGTGTTTTAATGCAGAATGAGAGAGTTATTGCTTATGCTTCCCGACAACTGAGACCGCACGAAAAGAATTACCCAACCCATGACTTGGAACTTGCCGCAGTGGTATTTGCATTGAAAATCTGGCGTCACTATCTGTATGGGGCGACATGTGAGGTGTATATAGATCACAAGAGTCTGAAATACTTCTTCACACAGAAAGAACTGAACATGAGGCAGCGGAGATGGCTAGAACTGATTAAAGACTACGACCTACAGATTTTGTACCATCCGAGAAAAGCCAACACCGTCGCCGATGCACTGAGCTGGAAATCGATTGGAAATTTAGCCTGTTTGCTCACCGGGCAGAAAGAATTGCTTTGTGACCTTGAAAAATCTGAAATTGAAATTGTTTTGCGAGAACAAGGTGGAACAATAGCTGCTATTTCTGCTCAACCGGCACTGATTGAAGAAATTAAAAAGAAACAACGATCGGATGACTTCTTGAAGAAGATCATCGAAGAAAGGGAAACTAAACCAAGATCGGGTTTCAAATTTGAAAATAATGTACTGAAATTTCAAGAAAGACTGTGTGTACCGAATGATACTGAACTGAAAAGAAGAGTTCTGCAAGAAGGTCACAATTCAAAACTGTCTATCCATCCAGGGAATACAAAAATGTACCAAGATTTGAAACTAAATTTCTGGTGGCCGGGAATGAAGAAAGAAATTGCCGATTTTGTATCAAAATGTCTCCATTGCCAACAAGTTAAAGCCGAACATCAACGACCCGCAAGCTTATTGCAGCCCTTACCCATACCGGAGTGGAAATGGGAACATATCACCATGGATTTTATTGTGGGATTGCCTCGCTCTAGTAAAGGTATGGACTCAATTTGGGTTATCGTTGATAGACTGACTAAATCTGCTCACTTCTTACCTGTTAAGAAAATTTATAATGCGAACAAATTGGCTATACTCTATATTGATGAAATTGTTAGACTGCATGGAGTGCCTGTGTCCATTGTTTCTGACAGGGATTCGAAGTTTACATCAAGATTTTGGCAAAGCTTACAGACTGCATTGGGTACTGAATTGAGACTGAGTAGTGCTTACCATCCTTAGACAGATGGCCAGTCAGAAAGGACCATCCAGACTCTGGAGGATTTACTGAGAATGTGTGTCCTTGATTTTCAGGGAAACTAGGAAAGCCATTTGCCCTTAGCCGAGTTCGCCTACAACAACAGTTATCATTCAAGTATTGGTATGGCGCCTTTCGAGGCATTGTATGGCAGAAAATGTAGGTCTCCGATTTGCTGGGCAGAAGTTGGAGATGGGCCTTTGCTTGGGCCCGAGATTGTATATGAAACGACTGAGAAAGTGAAACTGATACAACAGAGACTGAAAACTGCACAGAGCAGACAGAAAAGTTATGCTGATGTCAGAAGACGAGACAAAGAATATGAAATAGGAGATCACGTGTTTGTGAAAGTGACACCGATGAAAGGCCAGACTCGTTTTGGAGTCAAAGGCAAGTTAGCGCCAAGATATGTCGGATCGTATGAAATTATTGAGAAAATCAATCCGGTGGTGTATCAAGTTGCGCTTCCTCCTGAAATGGAGCATATGCACAACGTCTTCCACATTTCTATGTTGAGGAATTACCTCCGGGATCCTTTCCATGTGATAGAGCCTACTCGTGTAGTGCTGAGTGATGACTACACTTACGAGGAACGACCTATTCAGATTGTAAACAGACCGATCAAGAAGTTGAGAAACAAAGAGATCCCGTTAGTGAAAGTCGACTGGCAAAACCATGGTGGCGTGTATGCCACTTGGGAAAGGGAAGATGACATGGCTAAAAGATATCCTGAACTGTTTCCACTGAATCCTGTTTTCTTCCAGAACGAAGGTAACTCGAGTTTAGAAGACTAAACTCTATTTAAGGAGGGGAGACTGTAACAACCCTCACCACTGTTTACCGATAAACTACCGCTTACTGCTAAACTGAGACTAATTATGGTTGGTAATTGAACTGACTGAAATTTGAAACTGATTGATTGACTGTATCTATTTAAATGCATTATCTATCTGTTTCACGGTTTGATTATCTGTTTAGGTTTTTATGTTTAAACTGCAAATTAAAGGCCTTATCGGCGGCCGAACCAGAAATTGATTAGTGTTTCATGATCAGTAGAATTTATGTGATTTAATGATGTATTTATCTGAAATGTGTTTTGGTATGATTAGATTAGTTGAAATAAAGCTAAATTACATGAATTAGACTTAATTACATTGGTGCCATGTAGTGGCCCACTACATTGAACATATGTGAGCCTTATTATACATTTAAATACAACTTTTCATCAGCCAAACTCCTTGTTCTTGCCGACTAAGAGAGTGAGGGAGAGAAATTGAGTTCGTTCTTGTGATTGCTTTGAGGACCTAAAGAAATTGAAGGTTGATTTCAAAATTGTGCTTCAATTCTTGAACTACAAGACCTAAGGTAGTGTAACTACCCTCTTGTTTGTGAATTCAATTGATTCTTGCATGGTTTTAGAGCAAGTTGAAGTCTAGAGCCAAGTTATGGCTCTTAATTGTTGCATTATAGCTTAATTCATGCATGCATGCCTATATTATTGAATTTCAAGTTGATTCCATGGAAAATTGTCACATGCATGCTCATAGTTATGTTAAGTCCATGTTTTCATCTTGTTTTTGGAACAATTGGCTCATTGGAGCTAGCATTGAAGCTTTGAAGTGGTTTTAACTCATGCATGTCATCCTTGGATTATGTTCTTGAAATTTGGTTTGAAAATGAGTTTAATTGATCTTCCTTTGGGCTTTGATTTTACAAATTGAGCCTTGAATCCTGTTTAACTATGAGTTTTGAAGTGTTTTCCAGGAAATGGGGCCAAAGGAATCGAATTTGATACATTTGAACTTGATTTTGAGCTTGAGGTTCGAATCTGGGAATTCCAGATTTTGAACTCACGCTCGAGCGGGGTGACTGGCGCTCGAGCGTGGAAATCGTGCTCCCAGCATTTTGTTCTGTTTTTGAGTCAGCTCGAGCGGGGTAATTTACGCTCGAGCGGGACCTTGTGTATTACGCTCGAGCGGGTGTCGAGCGCCCAATCGAGCATGAATTTCACCTATCCAGGACTTTTTACTGTTTTGCATTACGCTCGAGCGGGTAAGTCTGCGTTCGAGCGAAAATATTTGTCTGCATGATCCCTCGAGCGGATTAACCTAAGCTCGAGCGAGACCCCTATTTTCTGAAAATGCTTTTAAAGTTCATCTTTGCATCCTCATTGCATCCTAAGCATTCTTAGGCCTAGTTTAAGGCATCTTAATGAGGATATAGATGTAGAACCACACCAAGGCAAATTAGGGATTAAGTTATTATCTTTCCCAACTGTGTAGCTTAGTGTGTGTTCAATCTATAAACTGTGTAGCGTCGGCGACTGGGGACGCGCTCTAGCCTAACTGTAGCCCAGAACTCTGTGAGTAACAACTGTGTAAAGATATGTTCAAAAATGATTATCTTCTGAACAATTGAACTGTATTGTTTCTGAATTGATACTGTTAATAGAATGAATATATGTCCTCTATTCTGAACTGTATTGTGGCATCCTTAGCAACTACTGTTACTAACTGTTACTATTATAGAGATCTCTGTCGGTTCCCTTGTTGGAACCACTACTGTTTACTGATTGATGGCCATCATTGACTGTTCAGTCTTTCAAGACCTACTGTTTACTGTACTGTTATGCTAATGGATGCACCACATATGACTGTACCGACTGAACGACTGAAATACTGATTTAATGAACTGTTTTCATTACTGTAAGGACATTCATTCTAAACCCCTTTACGCATTATGTTATTCACTGGGCTTTAGCTCACTGCTCATATATATATATGTAGGTGTACAGGCACTAGACCGCGGCTTGAAGCGTCGGGGTAAGCTCCTGTTTTGTCAAGGCAACCACTGTGCCTCACTGCGAGGTTCCGAGCCTCTCAAGCTATGGCTTAGGGGTGTTTTAATTTCCCCCGTCTGTCTCTGTAACTGTTTTGTAGACTGTATAGACTGTTACTGTACTGTTTAATAGGGATTAGGTCCCTGATTTGGATGATTATAAATGTTGTACATGCTGTTCTGCATTGTGTGTATATATATATATGTATGCATGAAAAGTCTTTTTGGCATACTGACGTTCACAGCTCATTGGACATTGTTTATTTACTGTATTGGCTTCTACCAGGCCCCTGTACTCTGTTTTACTGTATTACTGTTAAGCAGGCCTTCGGTAATCTTGGATTACTGGCCGGTTACGGTGCTAAACCCATAGGGGCGGGTTTGGGTCGTGACAATATGTATTTTTATTTTTGTGATTTTTTTTTTAGTTATGATTTTTTTTTATAACGTTTATATTAAGATGTTTAATTATGATTCATATAGTGTTTAATTATGATTTTTTTAATTATAATTTAAAAAATAAGAAATTATATTAATACGTACCTTTTGAGAGGTGTATACTATAATTTTTTCTTTTAAATAGTTTAATTTTGATAATATTGTGATATCAAATATTACTAGCTTATTTTTTAAAAATATTTTTTCATAGAAATTTTAAAAATATATTTATTTAAATTATTTTAAATAATCTCACGTATTCATTTTCTTATATGCATAAATTAGTGTTGATGATAGTTTAGAGAGTAAAAAATAATGGGAGATTTTTTTTAAGGTCCCTAATAATAACAATTTAGAGCATAAAGGACACCCAAAAAGATAGTGATGCATCACGTCCCTGAAACAACTTGGCATGCGTTTTTAATTATTTTGTGGACCAAAATACCCTTGCCAAAATCAACACAGAAACAAACTCATTCCGACGTCTGAGTTACATTCCAAACATCCAGCATCTTCACGAACAGGAGAACAGCAAAATTAGGGTTTCAACATCATCTGCACCATCGACATTAGAGCTTCGTTATCTTCTCCAAAAATCATTCCCATTCCTTCCTCACAAATTTCTCTAACCTAGGTTAAAGCTTCGTTTTCACTGCTCATCATCATCTCGGTCCATCTTCGTCACGTCGCATCTTCACCTCGGGCCATATCAGCTCGTCATTCAAGTTTCATCCTAACTCTGGTCAGTTTTTCTACAATACAACTAGATTTTCTCTGGAAACACAGTTAATAGCATTTTATAATAACCTTACATAAATTAGGGTTTCAATTTCGTAATAAAAAGCTACCTGAATTTGGAAAAAGTTATTTCTGTGTATTTTGAACTTATTCTTCAACATGTTTGTGTGATTTTATCTGTAAATTTCTCTGGCATTTGAATTTCTCTGATTTTTGATTAATGTACGTTTCTTCTTTCAATTTTCTCTGGCATGTTTATTTTGTGTTTCTGTAATATGTATTCTTGAATATGTATTTTTAATTGGAATTTTTTGGTTCCAATGTCTTAAGTTTCTCTGGTATTTTTAATTAGGGTTCCAATGTCTATTGCTTTCTTGCCTTTGTCTACAGGGTGGTATTTATAATTTTCTCTGACCACATCACATCACTTTCCTCCCTTGTGTCTTTGTCATTTTTAATTTTCTCTGGAATTTTAATATTATGGACTAGAATGAATGTTTCTTCTTTGAATTTTCTCTGCCATGTGTACTTTGAGAAAAAGTTATTTCTCTGAATTTTGATCTTATTCTTGAACATGTTGCTATCATTTTGTCTATGAATTTCTCTGCTTTGTAAATTTCTCTGGAATATGTATCTTTCTCTGCAATGTCTATTACACTCTTGCCCCTCTCTAAGTTTCTCTGGTATTTATAATTTTCTCAGACCACATCGCACCACTTTCCTCCCTTGAGTGTCTCTATCATGGTCAATTTTCTCTGGTTGTGTATGTAAATTTCTCTTGCATTTTAATATTATGAATGGAAATTTCCTCTGGAATGGAAATTTCCTCAAGAATGTATAATTTTCTCCAGAATGTGCATTTTTCTCTAGTATGTTTATTTTGTTCAATTCTTGATTTCAATATGGTGTAATTCTCAGTGGCATGTTTACATTACTTTGTTTATTTTATCTTTGCTAATTGTGGAATGGAAATTTTCTTTCGCTTGCCATGTTTACTTTTTTCTATCATTCATTTTCTCTGGTATGTTTACTTCTATATGTAATTTAAACAATTATTGAAAATTTCTCTCCCATGTTTATGATGCTGTGTTGATTTTCTCTGACATTTAATTTTTAATGTCCAATTTTCTCTGGCATGTCAAATTTTCTCTGGCATGTCCAATTTTCTGTAATTTCCCCTTATCTGTAATTTTCTCTGGCATATCCAATTTTCTCTTTTTTGTAATTTTCTCCCTTATCTGTAATTTTCTCTAACATGTCCATTTTTCTCTGGGATTTAATGTTGACATCTCTATGTTTTAATCATTGTCTAGAAATGGCAAAACGTAAAAGCAGCGAAACACCGGAAACACCAAGCAAAAAACAGAAACTCTCTCAGTCTTCTTATGGACTAGGATCAAAAACCAGCAGCAAAACACTACAAACACCAAGCAAGAAAGAACAACTCTCTCAGTCCTCTTATCATCTAAGATCAAAAACCAGCACTAAAACACCACAAACTCCTTCCCAAAACACACAAGTCCAACCTGATGAAGCAACTAGCACCCAGATGAGTACCCAAACTTCAAAAGACTCAAGCCCAAGGGGAAAAAAACCTGTTAAACTCCACAGAAAGAGAGCTCACTACAGCATTCAATTCCGATCCAACCTCTCATCTGTCGTCTCCTTCTTTCAAACACTTAAATTCAGTTCAAAACATCTTCTAGAGCTTCAAAAGACCCCATTCTGGTATTTCATCCAAGCTCTAACCACTGGAAGGATGGATCCAAAGAAATCTAGGAAATCCGATGATGATGTAGTTGTCATAATCCAATGTTACAATGAAAAAACAAAAGCATTCACATTTGGGAAGAAGAACCTGAACTTTACAACAAATGACATGACCTTGATTTTTGGTTTGGAATGAGGTAAAGGAGCCATGTCATTAAGATACTCTAAAAAGCCAAAATCTGCATTCCTCAGGAGAAGATTCCAAAAGGACACACGGCTCACTGGTCCTGTTCTTAAAAATGCCTTGGTCAAAGCAATGAAAGGCAAGCAACCAACTGACTTCAAAGATGTTGCAATCATTGTTACATTGTACTTGTATCTCACCCTATTTTTTGCAACAAGTGGGAATTCAATAGGTTGGGTTTTTATAAAGTATGTGGAACCTCTTGAATCAATGAAACAGTATAATTGGCCGGAAGCAATCACATCAATATTGATTGATTCTATCATGGCATTGCACAAAACTCCAGAAAAAGTTACGGGGTGTGTCATTGCATTGCTGGTAAGTATAATATCCATTCAAATTTGCAGTTATCATACTTACAAATTTGTGCGTTTACAAAATTTTATTTACTTTCATTTTCATCACAGTATTGGCTATGTGAACATGCAACTATCATTGACTCGGAAGACAGTAACACAACTGACTTCCCAAGATGTGCCAAGTGGAACCTGCAAACCTTGATGAAACAGCCGCAGAAGACACCAGTCCACTCTCTTGCACCTTGACAGGTTAGATTCCTATTGCTACTAAAATCTCAGTGAAATTCCAAAATTTCTCTGACCACTGCTTTGCTTCCCTCGTTGTGCATTGATTGATTAAGATTAATTTTCTCTGAAATATCAATTTATGTTTTCTTCTTTGCTTACGACTGGTCTATTTCTGCCATTGTAATCAATTTTCTCTGCCATCCAAATTTCTCTGACCACAATTGTAACACATTAACTTATATGCCCTAATTGATTTTCTCTAATATCTGAATTATGTTGGTTGTTTCATAATTTTCTCTGGCCCATCAAATTTTATCTCCTTGTGTGTAATTTTCTCTGCCCATAACTTATGTGCCTTGCATCTTTGATAAACACTGTTTATTTCTACCCTTCTAATGAATTTTCACTGGAATTCAAATTTCTCTTACACAATTATAGTAAAACATTAACTTATATGCCTTGATTGATTTTCTCTGATATCTAAATTATGTTGCTTGTTTCATAATTTTCTCCATGTCTCTAATTTTGTCTGGCCCATACAATTTTCTCTGAAGTTTGTTTCCCATTAGTATCATTTAAATGAATTTTATTTTCCTTATTTGAATTTTTTCTCTCAGTGAATTTTATAACATTTCTCTAATAAAAGAGTCTCCTGTTACAGATTGATAACAAGCAGCTAGTCAAAAACCCATCAGACGAGTTCTGTCTTGGCAAAAAGACGAAGAAAGAATTAAAAAAGGCAATTGTCATATTCAAGGAGACATTACAAGATCCATCTGAAGATGGAGGGAATGAACAAGCAGAAGGCAACACAGAAGAATACGAAGCCAGCAATGGATAAGAACATCAAGCAAGCAGCACAGAAGAAGAAACCAACGAACAAAGTGAAGAAATAGAACCAGAAGACAAAGAACAAAATGAACAGAAAGAAGAAGACAGTGAACAAGAAGATGAAGAAGAAGATGAACAACAAGAAGAGAACAAGGATGAAAGTGATGAAGAAGAAAATAATGAGCCGATGGACCAACAACATGATGGCATTTGTGGCTCAACAATGCATCAGCCTGAAGAATTTGAGGAATCAAAGGATGCCCAAATTGCTGATCTACGTCAAAGACTGAAGGCACTGTCTCAATCTAAAAAAGAAGAAGACAGAAATTGGATTGAATTACTTGCTGAAAAGGATATTTCAATAAGAATCCTGACATCACATAACTCAGAACTTTAAGAAAAAGAAAGCACAATCCGAATGAAACTAAGGATGTTGAAGGTTGAAAAAGCAGACGATACAAAAACAATTCAACAGTTGAGGTGTTCAAATTTGGAGCTTGAAACTGAAAATGCTAAATTGCATGAACAAGTTCAAGAACTATCCGTCCAACTAGCAACACAACCATACCGAACACCAACACAACTTCAACCACAAGGTTAGTGAAAATCTTGAGCCACAAAAAGTTATGTCCTTGTGCCAACATAACTCAGAGAAATTTCTATTTATTATAATTTTCTCTGTCATTGGTAATTTTCTCTGGAAGTTATATTTCTCTGAACACATTAGTTATATTTCTACTCCTCATTTCATTTCTCTGTATATTTTCTTATTCCATTTTTGGGGCTTGTTTGATTTTCACTGTGTATATGTGGAATGCAAGTGGAACAACAACCAACAACCCAACAAGAACAAATGCCACACAAACAACAACTGAAACAAAAGAAGAAACTCTATGGTAACTGCAAAATATTGAATTAAATAAATTTACATATTGAAATATCATCTGTTGCTTCAGAGAAATTTCACTTTTCCTAATATTTTCACTGTCTACAGTCAAAAAAGATCCGACGTCAATGATAAAAAATTTAAAGGCAAAAGAAAGAAAGGAAAAGCAGCATGATCCAGAATTCCAATATCCCAAAGTTGCGAAAGTGACTGGAGCTTCAAAACAAGCTGCAAAGCAAGTTGAGCAAAGCACAAAGGACAAAGAAGTGCTTGATGCTGATGCGTACGTCTTGCCTCAACCTATAAACATCAGAAAATCTTGGGTCTTTCCACAAACTCTTCCAATTTCAAGATTGATAAAAGATCATACAAAAGACAACTTGCAGCACATATCAAATGTGTCTGGGCTTGAGTAAGTACAACAAACAAAATAGAACATAACAAACAACAAATTACAAACTTATGTTGCATTAACAACAATTCAATCCCTTCTTTGTCATCTTGTAGGGCTTTAATTTGGACAAGTGAGTTAAATCTCATTACCTTTGAAGACATTGGAAACCTAATAAAACAAAAAGAAATTGCCAACAATGTAAGTCTTTCCCTTTCATCAAAATTTCTCTGCAATGTTCCATCAGCCTTTATAAAACAATATTACAATTATAAATCATATTTTTCAGGTCATTGATGGCTATGGAGAGATCCTTTTGGCTGACCAAACGAGAGAGAGACAACAACCAACCTCATTTTTTTTCACATCCATGTGCTTAGTATGTTACTACTATTTTATTTGATTTTCTCTGGAATTTACTTTCTACTTTCTCTTCTTAATATACTTCTTGAAGTCAGTTGTGTCACTAGTCATAACAAAACCATTTTTTGATTTTCTCTGAGCACAGAATTTCATCAAGATGACAGAAAATCAAAATTTTCGAGTGTCCTTATTTGACGAGCATATTGAAACAGCATGGAGGAACTATAGGTTCCTCCATTTCCCAATAAATACTGGAGGTAATGAGAAGTCCACACATGGAAATCACTGGACCTTGCTTGTCCTGGACAAACAAGACAATTTATGGAGGTTCTACAACTCACTGAGGCCAAGGAGGGATGATGCAGAAGACAAATATGTCAAAGATGCAAAACAATTGGTAACGAGTGCAAATTTCTCTGATCCATCATCATCTTTATGTGATGATAATTTTCATAGAATCCCATTGACTTGTCCGTAAATTTCTCTGTTATATAAAAATTATTTTTTTGCAGCAAGATTACGTGGAGAATTTTTTGAAAGCTTGCCTTGAAAGAGACGCTCAATCACAACCCTCTTTCAAATTAATAAACTCACAAAACACAAGTTACGACTTTGAGTATATCAACAATGCTCCACAACAAGAAAGCGATTCGTAAGTTTCATACATCTATAAATAAGATAATTTGAATTGCATGTTTCTTAAAACTAACCATACCTATAATTTGTATGCAGTCTGGATTGTGGCCTCTTTGTCTGCTATATAATGAAACAATATAGCAAGCATGAACCTATCAGCTCCAAATTGTCCACACAAGAGATAAGGTTGATGAGGGCAGAACTCATAGAGAGATTTGTGACCGAAGTTGGCCGGTCATGGACTGAACCAATTGAAATACCTCCAGAAGAACCACAAATGTAATAGTGAAACTAGTGAAAGGAAGACAATGTACATATCCACACAGAGAAAATTGTCTCACATATATGTATATATCCTTTCTTGTTGATACATTGAACGAATGATGATCCTTGACATATATGTATATATCCTTTCTTGACTAATCTAAATTTCATTTTTTTTTATTTCGACTAATGTAAATTTCATACCTATCGATGGTTAAATATATATATATATATATATATATATATATATTTTATTGTCATTCACACAGAAAATTGTCTGCCAGAGAAAATTGTTTGCAGAAATTTCTCTGGTATGAGCTACCAGAAATTCACAGAGAAATTTAACTTGTATCGTCCCAAGGGGATGCCTATATGATCATGTAATCTGTAATACTTTGTGTTGGTACAAAACAATCATCAAACTCAACAAAACACAAAGCACACAGTAATTTTATCTGCCACTGGAAAATTTCATTGCATGAATTTCAAATTTCAGAACACAATGCCCAGATAGTTTTCTCTGATGGTGAGAAATTTCTCTGGATGAATTTGACAGAAAATGGAATTTCTGAGTTATGAATTTCTCTGGGTTGAGTGATTTGGAGAGGAGGAATTTCTCTGAGTTGGTGAGGAAAATTTCTCTGGCTTTGACACAAATTTTTGAGTTGAAGTGAGTCCAGAGAAATTCTTCCCTGGTCCAGAGAAATTCTCAACTCAGAGAAATTTCAAAAGAGCTTGATTTTGTTTCTTGGTTGTACAATAATTTTTTGTATGCTCTATCTGGTGTGCACACTTCTTGAAATGACTGATATGAAGCTACCAGAAATTTACAGATAAATTTAACTCATATCTCGCCAAAGAAGGTGCCTATATGATCATTCAATCTCTAATGCACTGTGTTAGTACAAAACAATTATCAAATTTAAAAAACACAATCCACACAGTACTTTAGTCTGCCATTGTCAAATTTATGTGGATGAATATGAAGCTTCAAAACACAACACACAGAATTTTCTCTGCCATAGGAAAATTTCTCTAGATGAATTTGACAGGTACTACAAACCCACTGCCTATAGTATATATCAACAAACACACTTTAACTGATATTGGAAAATTTCTCTGGATGAATTTGATTGATATTATTATATACACTGTCTAAAAAATACATTTCACAAAACAAAATAAACAAAGTAATCATCAAATGTATTATTCAATCAATAAAATGTATAATCTTCAACTATTTAACAAAGGTTCCTTGCATGTCCTCTTATTATGGTGACCAATACTCTCACAACAACTACACTTAATCACCCTTTTAAACTCTCCAGTAGAAGCAATTCTGTTCTTCTTCGGCCTCCCAGCAGGTCTCTTGCTCAATGGAGGTAAAATCATAGCATCTTCAATGCTACACACAGGTTTTTCAACAGTTGGAACTGGGCCAATCGAAAACGAGTATGCTTGACGATACATATCAGCATGAAAAAATGGTTCAACAAATGAATTCAAATTCTTTCCACTCCTAAAAATTGCAGCAACAGCATGTTGACATGGATACCCATTTATTTCCCATTTTTGACATGAACAAGTTCTCAACCCAAGATTAACCATAACCGAAGGAAAACAATGCACTTCAAAGACATTATCAAATGATAAACTCACATTCCATGTCCTCCCGTCCAAAAAAGACTTCTCCAACACACTATCCATACGAGGACACAAAATTTTATTCCATTTACTAGAGAGCAGCCTCCTATCAGACCTCATATTCATGATTTGCAACCGTATCATGTCCACCAAATTTGTTATTGGCAAGTGCCGAGCTTCTCGTATCCATGAATTGAATGACTCAGCAACATTTGAATACATCTCACCATAACGTTTCCCCGCAAAATATGCATCACTCCAATTTTCATATGGTAAACTTCTCAAGAAAACACTCACAATGTCTCCTCCCTCACTTTTTAATTCATTTAACTTGAAATGAAATGATGCCTTTGTTGGAGCATATGCACATTCTGAAAACTTGGACACAATCGTCTCCCAAACCAAATTTGTGTTTCCACATGACAACTTATCCCTCAAATTTCTCTTTAGATGTTCCAGACAAAATCCATGAAAGCAGTTAGGGAAAAACCTAGCAATTCCCTCCACAATTCCACAATGTCGATCTGATATGAAACTTATCACCCTTTCTGATCCTAATACTCCATATAAATGTTCAAGAAACCAACACCAATTGTCTTTATTCTCAGCATCAACAACAGCAAAAGCTACAGGAAAAAAACCTACAAAACAAATAGGAACAAGCATATTAGATATACACATGCAGAGAAAAATAGAACAATAAACAACCAGAGAAGTTTGACACTCCCAACATCCAGAGAAAATTCACACATTGGCAACATCCAGAGAAAATTGACTTAGTGACCAGCTACAGAGAAAATTCACTTAGTGACCACCTACAGATACAATTCACACAATGACAACATCCAGAGAAAATTCATACACTGACCAAAATCCAGTGAAAATTCTCACAGTGGCCACAACAATAGAAAATCCACACAGTGGCCAAAACCAGAGAAAATTCACATTCACTCAAATCCTACATGTATAGAAAATCCACATACTTAGATAAAATTAGATATATTTACAATTACCTTCATTCCCATCTTTCCCCGTTGAAGCAAGCATAACTCCTTTGTATCGTCCTTTCAAAAATGTTCCATCAAGAAAAAGCAATGACCGACAATATTTGAAACCAGCAATGCATGCATGAAAAGCCACAAACACTCTTTTGAAACGCTTGTTATATTCAAAATCTAACTCAAAATGACTCCCTAGATTGTTCTTCAATGCCTCATCAAAATACCACCGTAATTGATCAAATGACAAACAAGAATCCCCATATGTACTACATTTTTCTTTTTCAACACCCAACCAACCACAGTTATAACTGATTGAGACCCCATACTTGTCTTTCATTTCTTTCACAACATCCACTGGACGAGTTAAAGGTTTTGCACTTACCTCTTCAAGTATCAGCCCAGAAATTAAGCTGGAAGTCATCCTCGAATGTTTACTCGTACGAACCGCCACACCACACGTATGTTCATTGTTCAAAGTCCTTATGTAGAAGAACCCATTTGTTTTTTCAACAGAAGCATGTACACGCCACATACATCCCCTTGATTCCTTATATGCACATTTTGTCGTAACCCTCACCTTGTCATTTTTAACATACGTAAACTAAAAACCAACCTCAATAGCATACTTGCATAAAAAAGTACGGAACTCAACCACACCACCCTCAAACTTTTGTCCAACACTCGTAATATTATTCCGCCAACTAGCCGACAATAACACCTTTTCTTGGTGAGAACAAAACTTAGAGAGTGAATTCCTTTCAACATCCACCAGCCTATCACACTCACCATCCACAACATCTACCCAATTAGACCCCACTTCATCCTCTTCATCAGAAGTACTACATCTACTAACTGAAACATCAACTATATCAACACCGCGTGCACAAACAACCCTCAACATATTCACAAAATCAATATTATTTCGAACCATACAATTCGGATGACCCAAAATAGAATATGAAATACACATAGTCTCAGGTTTCAAATTCTCCCATGTTTTACACAAAATGCCAACCAATTCCTCAAAATTCAATTCACATGAAACATTAATGACAATAGTATCATTCCCATATTTGCACAGCAACAACACTGCACTGTCCATTGAAACTGAAACAAAAAACAACAAAAATAATTTGTTTAACATAGAAACACTTCACAAGAACAACATAAAAGTCCAGAGAAATTTCTAAAAATTATAATTTTCTCTGAACTTAAAATAAAAGTCCAAAGACATCTACAAACTGATATTCACCTTCAAGATGATAAAAAACAAAATCACAGAAACTTAATGAATCACAGAGAAATTTACTGCTAACTATTAAACACAATTATAGAAAAAAAATCACATAGAATACAAGTCCAGAGAAATACTTTTCTCTGAACTACAAACTGAAAGTGAGTAACAAACTTACAATTTTCTCTGAACTACAAATACAAGTCCAGAGAAATTTATGAACTTACATTCACTTTCTCATATTCTATCTCCATTACAAACTTCTAATAATATGTCCATATGCACTTATAATTTCCTCTGGACTGCACAAATAAAAGTGCAGAAAATGAAATTTCTCTGGTTTGAAAAAACATAGAACAAAACTTATCATTGATCAGCATGTTGATAAAAAATAGAGCACCAAAAATGAACTCTAAACATCAAAATCACCTACATTATCAACACTATTTGAAATTGATCAAAAAACAAAGAATGAAAAATTAATTCCAAAAAATAAAAATCAACTCTATCAAGCTGGCCTCTCTCTAAACAAAAATCAAAATCCATGTGGAATCTAAATCGAAAACAAACCTAATTCAACTCCACTCAAAAACCTACGCGATCAACACACTGTCAACACTCTTTGAAATTGATTAAAAAACAAATAATAAAAAATCAATTCCAAAAATAAAAATCAACTCTATCAAGCTGCCCTCTCTCTAAACAAAAATCAAAATGCATGTGGTATCTCCATCGAAAACAAACCTGATTCGACTCCACTAAAAATCTACGCGATCAACACACTGTAACACCACTGAAATCTCCGACGAAATCTCCAATGAAATCTACACGATCGTAGCAATCTTTCTCGCCAACTCCACTGAAATCTCCGACGAAATCTCCACCATAAAATCTCCACTGAAATCTCCGACAAAATCTCCACTTCAAATTCGGTTTCCAAAATCTATCAGTTAAGTCAACAATATAATATTCAAACAACTTTATGTTATAAAGGAAGGGTAATTTAGGTACTTTATAACCTAAAATAAATTTGAGGGATCTTAGCCATCAAAACATATTATAAAGGACCTCTCTTCCTATCAAAAGTAGAGGAGGGACCTTAGGCCAATTTTCCCAAAAATAAATCATAATGTAAGGATACAATATTCAATGCACCTAGTTACAAAGGTTATTGTGCTTAAAAATAGCTGAAGGCACATGGTGGTGTGTTATTATCATGAGAAATAACAAATAAGTTTATTTTTTAAAAAAATTTAGCTTATTTTGGCATTTGGATTAAAAGTTAATTTTTTGGTTCTTTAATTTTTTTTTAAATTACATCATCTATATATATATATATATATTATACACTTTTTAAAAAAAAAATTACTTTTTAACTTATTTTTCAAATAATGATATTATATGTATCAATTAATATATATAACATTATTATTTTAAAATTATAATTTCACCTGCCACATCATCCGTTAGCATTATTCCTTCCGAAAATAGGCCAAAGTCTGAATAACAATTCCTCTATTTGGCTACGAGAGGTGTAGTGTCTAATGTTTCGTTGTCATATTGGATCTTCCCATCGTTGATCGAATCTACATAGGTGAGATTTCTGGGCCTCCTCCCCATCGGTTAGCTGACTCCACACTATTATGAAGGTTTACTTTTGTTGCTGCCTCCTTTTTGGCTCTTTTTGTTGCCAAGCATATGCAATTTTTTATTTTTTATTTTTTTTAAGAAGAAGTAAATTAGACTTGGTCTTTTTAATTATTTTCTTATTTTCGTTTCTTCGCATTTTAAGTTTTTTTTTTTATTTGTTCTTAAGATTAATTTTTATTTAAAATTAAATAGAAGATATAATTATATATTAATTTGTTTAACATATTTTTACTTTCTAATGACTTTTATAATAGCTAACGTTGAATTTTTTTTTTTTTAGTGAAAAATGAGTATGTCTAAATTATCTATAGTTTTTCAACAAAATAACTTTTTTAATAAATTAATTAATTTAAAAATATTGTCAAAGGGAGTCTAAAATTAGTTTTGTAGCTTATTAGTGTCCTTGATTCTCGAGTAGAAATTTACCATTGTGTTACCTCTAACACACAATAAAATTATTTATATGTCGTGGAATGTAAACTCTTTTCAGGTATTACGTATAAATGGAAGGTAAAAGGCAATAAATAATTGTATTTAAAAAAATTTCTCATTCTCTCTTGAGTATTTTAAGTTCTGTTTTCATTAAAATTGTTTGGGTAAATTACAAATCTTATTGTTTGGGTAAATTACTTAAAATGCAAATTGTATCACGTGGTTTGAAAAAACATAAATGTCTCATTGTAATAATTTTTTATTTAACATAATTAATTGAAAAAATAAAATTCAAATTACTCGCGTATACAATAATAAAATTATCTGAATTATTTATTGAAGTATTTTTGATATCATTAAAAACTGTTTTTTTTTTTTTTTTTTAGATTGGAAAAAAAGTCTTCATTGCAAAATCGATAAAAAAAATCGAATCAATCTCATATTGCAATAGCGAAAGATCTCATAAAGAGATAACAAACTTCCATAGGATGAAGCATCAACCAAGTTTGGCATAACCTAATAAGTACACACTTTTTTTTTTTTTTTATCTTTTTTGAGTCACATAACCTCTCTACTTTTCTGTACATCTTTTCATAAAAAGTCAAAAAGTACACTTATTTAGATCATCCCAAACCACCACTAGCCTCCATAAAGGAGGAGAAAAAAACCACACAAATAAGGGACACAGTCTCTACATAGAGAGGATTATTACAGCAAACAATAAAAAATAAAAATAAAAAAACAAACCGAAAGCAACCAGATCTAAGTAACCAAACGCATCCAAAACTCCATTATACCACAACCTTCAACTTGAAATATAAAGACCCCACATCCACTGATCAAGATAGAACATTGAGGTTAAGATGGTCACGTAGCATGAAACGAACGCGTTAAACAACATCGGTCTTCGGATTGTGAGAAGATGTGAAACCAGATCTTAAAGTTTTGAACGCGAAGGTGAAAGTTTAGACGCAAGCCAAACATCAAATTTGGAAGATCGGAAAAGATAGAGAGGTAATGCCAACAACAGTGGCCAGAGGCAGTTCTGAAGGAGATGAGGCAGATCTAGTAAGGGTAGATCTATAGAAGCGGGAAGGTAACAGATCTGGTGGCAATGTTGTAGTGGCGCCGTCGAAAAGGGTTGAAAAGACAAGCTTCCAATATTATTAAGCAAAATGACAAAGAAAATGAGAAAAATGGAGTGGAAGAAGGAGAGAGGAGGCCAACGATTGAAACCCCTCCCCACCCCCAATGACACACCTAGCAGAAGGCTTAGGCCTCTTTTGAGAAGTAGGTTAAAAGTCACTTCCCAGTTTTTAACCTAGTTTGGGTCACATCATTTCTCACGTTTTTTTTTATTTAAAAAAAGCCCAAAAAAAAAAAAAAGTCAAAAAAGTCAGCTTTTAACTATCTTCCCAAAACAATCCTTAGAGAGGAAGGCTTAAAGAGAGATGCCTTGAATTTAGAGAGAGAGTTAAAACCCGTTTCTGATATTAAAAATTACAACAGTGATTCATCCTCCTAAAACTAGAGCTCTAATTGAGCTTTAATTATGTGAAAAATAAAAAATAAAAAAACAAGGCCAAAACATCATATCAGATGGGTCCCACACACAAATTAGAGCTATTAGAACTCTCTCCCTAGAGCTCTCAAACATTTCTCTAAGAATTATTAATTGATTTGATTTATTGATAAAAGACATTTATGATAAAATTAAAAACTTCAAAGAACAAGATGTAATTTTGAAAACATAAGAACAACTTATATTTTAAATAAATTTTCAAAATGTATTGGTAATTTATCCAAATTATTTGAAATGCTCCAAGTTCAATTTCTGCCCACACGATGCGACGTTTCTGTTGTACTTGACCATGTGGGCTGTTGTAATGTTATATTTATCATTTTTTTTTCATCAAATCTTAAAATTTTAATTTTATTAATTTTAATTTAAATTTTTATTTATTTTTATTGAGTAAAATTGAAAAAAATATATATTTTTTAATTAATAAATTCAATATAAATGTATAAAATATATTTTTTTCATTAAATTCTGAGATTTTTTGTTACAAGACACTTAGGGGGTAGGGTGGTAATCAGAGATGATGGTGATTGTAATAGTTGGAGATCAGTTAGAGTTTGAAAAGTTTTAGATATAAACTGTTTTTTTTTTTCTTTTTAAGATCGGTTATGGACTTAATTTAGAATAAGAATATAGATGGAATAATAGTGTGCAAATATAGCGATCCCGGTTTTGACCCGACTCTTGTGATGTTTCGGACTTGGGCTTAGTGCTTTCGTATTGTTGTTTATCTCCTTCTTCCCTTATATACCTTTCAAATTAGTCTTTGGGTGGTTGTGGGTGTGTTTGGAACAAGTTGGTTACATGTTTGTCCAAAACCTTGTTGCCCAAAATTTTGGTCTTTCGCTTGAGCGGCTCGAGCGGGAGTTGCAAACCCTCAGTACTTTGCATGTCTACAAAAGTGCTGGAGGAGTGTCTTTCACGCTCGAGCGGTGTTTTCTACGCTCGAGTGGGTGGGCGCTTGAGCGTCCTTTCTTGAGCTCGAGCGGTTGGTCTGTCGTCTACAAAAGTTCTGGAGGTGTGTATTCTGCGCTCGAATGGGCCTCTTCTTGCGCTCGAGCATAACAAAAGTTTGTGTCTGACGCTCGAGCGTCAAACTCTCGGCTCAAGCGGACTGCGCGTATATCAGATTGTGAAAATCATTTTTTATATCACTTTTTCATATCTTTTCACCCAAAACCCTAAAGTTGAGACTCTCTCTCTCTAAAACTCACATTCTCTCTACATTTTGACCTGGATCCTTTGATCTCTACACCCTTGAGCCTTTATTAAAAAGAGAGAGCTTTTCAAGATCTTCTCTTTGACCCTATTAAAGTTGGATTTTGGCATTTTTGGGGTTCCATCCTTGCTTGGCTCGTCTTCTCTCTTTGAGGTAGGGACATTTTACACGTTAATATGGTTTTTAACTTAGATATTTGTTGTTATGTATAAATGGTGAGACTTGAGGGTGATTTGAGAAAATCTAGGGATTAAGATTCAAATTGAAAAGAGGGGTTTTTATGATGTGTTACCTAGATGATTATGGGGTTTTGGATATGAGGTTATCATGTGTTTAAATGATTAATTTTGGCCTTTGGGACAATATTTGGAAAATGGAAAAATTTGCCCTAAAATGTTGGGAATAATTATTTTGTAAAAATAATGAAATTGGTATGAAATATGTGCAATTGAGAGGGTGTATGTATAAATGGTGTAGTTGGATTTATTAAATCACTCACCTAAGGGAATTTGAGGAATTACATGTTTTAAAGACTGTATATCTGTTTAGAAATATCTGTCTTGGGCTATCGGTGAAGAATAGCTATGATTGTTGTAGAAATTGCATAAGGATTAGGTAAATTGAAACTAATCATTTAATGGTGTCATTGAATATGACGATACGCTAAGGCATTGAATATGCACGATTATAGTCATTGAATGTGACGGTATTGTAGACGCGCCCGCGGAGGGGGACCTCGCTGCTACAGTTCGGACTCGATTTGTGTCACGATTCTTAATCTGAACCAAAGAGTTCAAATCTGGCAAATCGTTTTGAGAAACAGATTTCTGAAAAAGTAGTGCCAAACATGGACTGCTTTGCCAGATACAGAGTCGCCACCTAAATATTTTTTTTAAAATAGGGGAATTTAGGAAACCCTGACTCGGTGCCGAAGGCCACATGTCCGTCATCACCGGAGTTGTCTCAGCTCGGGAGCTTGGGTACGATCGGGGAAGGTCAGCTATGAGCACCCCCTTTCGCCCGGTCCTAAGACCGGCCTCTACTAACCATGATACCCGATTTTGAAAACGTTATGTGTTCTTATTCCATTTATTAGCCTAGAATTACTATGTTATGCGCACAGCAAACAAGTATAGACTAGATTGCCTAATTTGGAAAGGAACATTGCATATCCGTTTGTTTTGAAAATGCTTTGGAATTTGCTACTCGCAAGTAGGCTAAAACACGGATTTCAATGAGTTTTTCCAACTCAAACAATCCAACCTTCACCCACAGGCATTCAAAACAGTTTAACACATAAACACTTAGCCGCATGGCAGGCATACTGTCATGTTAACATTCGCACGCATGCGAGATGCTAAAGCGAAAATACTTACATCGTACTCCGTGCCAAAACAGTAAACTAGTTAGCAAACATGCGTGTCCTAGTTCATGTTGAATTGCCTAATGCAACACATACAGGATGCAATTAGATAGACTCGGCTAACCTAAGCATGGCATCTGAAATGCGATCAACTATCACATAGTCAATTTTTGAATTGAAGTACAAATGCAGTTAGCGTGATGTACCGAGCCTAATGCATGCAATACAAATGCATGGATGCACGCATGCATAGCATGAGGTATGCTAATTTAAACGTGCCCTAATCTACCATCATAAGCAGGTAAATAAAAGGGAAGAAAGACGTGAGGTTGGAAGACATACACACACTCACGCACACTTATTACATATTTACCCTCACTCGGAGGGACCAAATAAATATTACAAATTAATTAACTACGCAAGCTAATTAAATATTACAAATTAATTAATTTAATTAACAAATTAAATTAAGCTAAGAAAACAGATAAATCGCCTCGGGAAACGCGCCGCCATGCATAGGCTGCCTCTGTTTTCCTTCCTTCACTCCTCTGGAGGCTGTCAAAACCTCAGGACTGCGTCCTTGGGCACTGGGGAGTGCCACCGGCTGAGTGGAATTACCACCGGCAGTGGTGTGTGGCCATCGGCACAAAATGAAGCTGTCGGCAGAGAAATTGTTGCCGGTCAGCACCTTACACTACCGGTCGGCAGAGTATTCCTGCAGAATCTGCAAATGACAGCAACAGAGGGCAAGGCAAAGCATGGAGCACAATTCAAGGCATATATGCACCAACCATGTCCCTTATCATGATAATGACTCAAAGGGGCATGTGCCTCGATTCTCGGACCACCAATCACGCATTTCCATGCATGATGGCCCAAAGAACCAAGTATGCAACTTTGATTTCAAATGCAATGCAAACCAATCAAACCAAACAAGGCCCAATTCCTATCATCAAGTCAAGGAACAAGGCATGCATGCAAGATGCAATGCAACCTAAGTATGCAAGCTAAGGATGCAACATGGCATGACAACTAACTTATGCAAGCATACAAGCAAACATAGGGGCATGCAAATGGATGCAAAGATGGACTTATACATGAATTAGGCAGCTCTAAATAGGCCCAAAACAGTGGCCAAAATGCTATAATATGAGGGACCAAATACATGCACACATGCACCTAATTGAATGCCAACACTTAAGCACAAATTGAACAACCCTCAAACACATTTGAAAGGGGGAATCATGGACTAATTAGCATGCAACATAAGCATTGAAATCATGCTAAAACATGGTGCCAAACCAAGCAATAAATCAAGCCAAATATGCAACAAATGGCCTAAGTGCTCAAAACAAACCAATGGAGCATTGGACTACACTAAGCAAGACCAAACATGGCATGAGCTTATTGACCAAAAACAGAGTTTTGGGACATTAATACAAGGCCTAAGGATCACTTAGATGGCATCCAAATGACTCAAAACAAAGGCATGCATAATCACCAAAACATGGAGCATGAGATGACAACCTTACAAGGCATTAAAGGGACATCAAATGCGAACTCTCAAGCATACAATAAGGTCTGAAATGGCATGGTGGATGGTCCCAAATCACCAAAACAATGCAAGGATGGCATGCTATACATTCACATACTTAAGGCCAACAAGCCGGAATGCAAAGGGGCTATATGATGCATGCCAAATTTGACCCAAACAACCTAGGACAGACCTAGAACATGGCAAAACATGCACAAAATCTTCACAAGACTAAGCCTAAAACATGCTCCAACAAAGGCTAACAACCTAAGGCACATTGAGGCAATAACATGGCATTACAAGGCAACTATGCTAAGCATGCATGGAGTACCAAAACCAATTTAAAATCATGTTATATTATGGATATATAAGCATGAAAAATAGCCTAAACATGCTCAACACACACTCAAGCATAATGCTCTCTCAAGAGGCCAAAACATGCCCTTTTCAAGGACAACAAGGAGAGGGGGTGGCCCTCTCCTTCTTGGGACTTCAAGGCATCACCTTCACCACTGAAATCCCTCAAGATTTCAGTGGTGAAGAGACCCCAACACCAAAATCCCGGAGCTAGCACAAAATGGCTCAAAATGAGGCCTTTCAAGGCCTAAGAGGGGTCAACCACCCTCAAACAACAAAACACTCTTAATAAACAATAAAGAGGGCCTAAAAAAAAACTTTTTTGTATTATACACTAAGCTCAAAAACGAATTCAAGATAGGTAGAAATACAATGCAAAAAAGGGGTAAAAAGGGGTGAGATTCTTACCCCTTGAAGCCTTCTTCAACAATGATGCTCCAATGGCCTTCCTTAGCTTGAATCCAACACCAAAACTTCAAAACCAGTCCCTTAGAACCTCAAGAACCAAAGGAAGGTGAAACACTATGTGTTTGTGTGCAATAGTATGGACTAAACACACTAAAACACACACAAGAGGGAAAAAGAGAGAGATAAGGTGTAACAAACCCTAACCCTAGATCTCAAACCCTAACAATGGCTGTCTAAGCTCTCAAAATATCTTAAAATGTCTAACCTCTCAAGCCAAGAGACCAACCTCTCCCTTTATGGCACTTCTTGTCTTGTAAAGCTTACAAGACAAGCTTCATAAGAGGGAGATCCCTCCATACACGTGTATGGAGGGGAGCAAAAGCAAGACAGCTGTCTTAAAATATCTGCAAAAGAAGATGCACAGTAATCGGCCGGCCAAAAATGCCATCTTGGCCAAAAAGAGTGCCGGCCGGCACTAAAAAGTGCTGACCGGCAACAAATAGTGCCGGCCGGCAATATACATTGCCGGTGGCAGCAAAAACCAGCCGGTGGCCTTTAGCCACTGCCGGTAGTGGGTGGGGATGGTCTACAAGCCCTATCCTGCCTCTCAAAGGCAAAACACAAGTATTTGGTGTGAAACCAGACACTAAACGGTTGAGTTCGGAGATCCTGAGGCAGGGCACGCGAGCCGAGACCTCCGGGAACTCCAAACGAACACAAACATGGATAATCACCGAGTGTTCCAAGCGGTGACGTCCAAGTCTTGAGGACGGTCAAAAATGGGGTGTCTACAGGTATATTTTAAATACATTGTATATGTATGATGTGTTGGGAGGAGAAAGTGGATGTACTCCATGTTTTGGGAGGAGATAGAGGATGGACCCCACTGAAAACTAAGTTGGCCAAAGTGTCTAGGGTGAAAGTCCCGAAATCATATGTATACATGGGTGCCGATCCCGTGGACGAAATTTTCGTAAAATGGCAAGGTTGAAGTGCTTGTGTAGTAGTTATGTTGATTGAGAACCACTAAGTTGTAGTCTCAGTTGGATTATTTGAAAATTATAAATTTGACCTATGAATTGAAATGAAATGTACTAATTTGAAATGAATGTATGGAAACGGAATGAAATATGAATATTGGTACCGAATGGTCATGGAAAGAATGTGAATTGGTCATGAGTATCGAACATGTTTATATTTGACATTTATATCTTAGTTAAACCACATATATTGTGATAGACTATTTCTACTGGGCTTTGGCTCACCCTACTTGGGAAACCATTTTCAGGTACTGATGATATGCTTCCTCCAAGGACGTAGCATGGAAGGACTTAGGAGGTGGAGGCTCTATTTTGTAGTTTTGTGTTTAAATGTTTAATCAAGCTGAGGGCTTTACATGTATAGAGCTTAGGACTCTCTTTTATTGTAACCAAGTGATATCTTGGAAAGATGTAAGCCTGTAGGGCGTTTATTGTGTTGTCAGTAACTAATGTTACATACTATAGATTCAGGATGAACATTTATGAATGTATAATGCATGTAATACCTTTTGCATATACATTCTGATGAATGAAAGTATATCCATTCTATTGTGCACTCTGCTCATATGGATGGATTAGTTGTATTATTTTGGAGGCGTTATAGCAAAAAGGTTAAATAATTTTTAATTTTCTTTTTAGAAAATGTAGTTAGAAAAAATACGTAATGAGGTAAATACTTGATGTATATAGAATCATCCTACAAATTGTGTTAGTATAGTTTTAAACATTCGAGTTAATTTAATTGTTTTGTGATAATTTTCAAACAGATCAAATATGTGTGGACATCTTTGAAAATTCAAAAAAACGTGATACAATATTGTTCACTAAATGAATTTCATCTTTCTTTTGGGTAGTGGATTAATTTTTTTAGTTATTTTGATTTGGGTTAAAAAGTCTCGTTTAGAATAAATTTTGACTTTTTTTTTAATTTTTTGAGAGAAAAAATAAAATATTTACCTTATTAAGATAAAATGAACTTCATGCATAATATTCGAATTAAATTGGTAACAATGTTGTTTTGTTACTGGAAATTTCAAGAATTTGTGCCATTACTTTTTGTAGGAGAACTAGTCCTTAACATCATAGCCTCATTATCATTACTATGGTCTATAGCTTAATGCATTGTTTTTTCCATCTTTTGTCATGCATGCAGATTGATTTTGGTGGTATGTGAATCTTGAATTTACAAAGGGAAAATAAAAATTAGCTTATGTTTTATTTCTCTTTTGCTTTACTTTTTATGTTCTTTCTACAAATCTAAAATCTTAATACAACCTTAGCAAATATTATTTGGAAGGCCTTTGTTTGGACAATAATGTTAATGACACTAACAAATCCAAATGGCCATTAAGTCCCAATCAATTTAGATTAGTTTGAGACTCAATAATATAACTTCTCCCAAACTAGTTTGAGACTCAATAGTAGTATAGTTTATTTCAATTTTACATTTTAAAATTTGTACAAATTCTAATAAAGAAAAGTATAAATGATTGAATAGAAAGAGTCATTCATCTTCGTAATAGAACATAAATCATTTATTATTAATACTAACTAACAATATTTTAGGGGAAAAAAAAACAATAGTCATAATTAATTGAACATCAAAATAAATTAATACTTGGGTAAATTACACTAACAGTTCCTATAGTTTGGGGTTGTGTCACTTTGGTCCTTGACTTTTCAATTGTGACACATTTGACCTGAATTTTGAATCTTATTCCAAATAAGGACAATTGAAAATACCATTACTCAATTTCAAGGGCAAAGTTGTAATTTGATAAATATAAATTAATTTGACAAAAATAAATGTTAAAAAAATATTTTTGAAATTTTAAAAATTATTTCTACCCACCAAAGATAAAATTATGAAAATTGATAAATTGTTTACACATTTATTTTTTTTACCAAATTAATGTTTATTATATATTTGGATGATGATCATGTAATGGATGGTTGTTTTTATTTTCATTAAATTAGATTCTATTTTTCCAAAACTCAAATATGGCGACAATTTTGATATCATTATTAAATCAATCTATTAAATAAAAAATTCAAAACTAAAAATATTTCATATATTAAAATTACACATTAAAAGTCTAACAACCACACATTGTATGATCATCATCTAAACACATAATAAAAATTAATTTGGTAAAATAAATAAATAAATTCGTAAAAGATTTATTAATTTTACATAATTTTATCTTTAGTGGGTAAAAATAATTTTTAGAAATTCAAAAATATTTTTTTGACATTTTTTAAAATTAGTTTATATTTTATCAAACTGACGACTTTGCCCTTGAAATTAAGCAATAGTATCTTCTCAATTATCCTTATTCGGAACAAAATTGAAAATTTATTATCAAATGTGTCACAATTAAAAAGTCAGAGATTAAAGTGATACGAGTTCTAAACTATAGGCATTGTTTGTCACAAAAGTCTTTCAAAATGATTACAACAATTTGTTCCCATCTTGAAGGGTATGATTGGATAAAAGTATGTTATTATAGAGTCTTGAACTTATTTGAGAGAAATTAAAAAAAATATAGGATTTAGTTATCTAAAAATTGAAAGTTGAAAAAACTGAATGACATTTTGAAGGAAAAGGTGATACTTATTTTAATTTTTTCTAATATTTTGTTGCAATATTTTGTACTGAAAATTGTAAAAATTATTAGATACCCCACAATATCATATGGCATTGTCTACATGGTACTCCAAACAAATGAGAAAATGCAACACATGCTAAGTGGGTTGGTCATATTTTGTTTCCAACTACTTAACAAAGTAAGTCAATATATCTCACTCATAAAAAATTTCTTTGCGTAATTGGTTTGGATTATTATAAAACCAATATCACATAGTGATTGAAGGCTACCCCATTTCGTCCTGATGCAATTGCAACACAAAATTTGGCTAATTAAGTATAAAATATTGGGGAAATCACCACTTTTATATATAACAATAGCAACTCAACAAAGTTATACAGAAGATATGGAAACAAAATCATTTTTTTGTTTTCACCAAGAAGAATCCCATAATAAGAAGAATCTCATAAGGTTCTCCCTAACCAAAACCTCTCTCCCCAAATAAAAAAAGAAAACAAATACGAACTTAAAGAATCAAGGAAGACACTGGCCTACTCTAGAATTTTTCCTACCTCATTCTAAATGTTTTTCTCGCTCAGTGATTTTCTTCAATTAAAAAAAAAGTATAGACTACAATACAAAAGAAAGATAAATTTAAATAAAACTTAAAATTTTTTATTGAAATTACACCAACCCATGAACCCCTTTTTGTTTCACTCTTTTCCTTCCTCCCTCCTTCCAACTTCCTCACTTCTTCCCCTAAATCACTCCACACAATCCCCCACAAAAAAATTGAAAATAACACCATACCAACTTTCTCACTACTAACCCTTGGATTGATTCCCCCTGGCACTTAATTTTTTTTATTTTTTGTAATTAAGATCAAGAATAAGATTAATCATAAAAGATACAAATAAACCTCAACCTATATGACTTATTTCATTTAGGTATTTTAATATTTAATTTGTATCAATTACATCCTTAAATTTCATTCATTAATTCAATTTAGTCTCTTACTCCAACTCTCATCTAAGTAAAATATATGAAAAATACTTATATCAATCTCACATCAAACATTTGAAGGCATTAAAAAGAATTTATCACATTTTCTACTTAAATTAACCGTGAGATACATTAAAAATATATTATTTACAAAACAAACACCATCAAAACCTTTAATTCTATTATTGAGAGAGCCAAATACATATCATGTTTGACTATTTGATTGGTAGTAAATAAGTAAACTCCAAAACTCCCAAATTAAACCAAAACAACATACCATAAATAAAAGGACTAATTGGTTTAGAAGAAAACATCCAAAACTAAATGAAGCAACATTTACTGAAATAGAATTTTTGAATAATTTTTCCAAATAAAAATATATAAAAAAATTAAAAATTAATTTTTAAAAAATTGAATTCCAATATTTATTTTAAGGGTGTTTCCCAATTAAAGCTTAATGCATAATAATAAGCCAAACTCACTACTAGCCCTTGGATTGATTCCCCCAAGCACTTAATTTTTTTTTTTTTTTTTTTTTGTAATTAAGATCAAGAATAAGATTAATCATAAATGATGCAAACATACCTCAACCTATATGACTCATTTCATTTTGGTATTTAATACTTAATTTGTATCAATTACATCGTTAAATTTCATTGGTATTTTAATATTTAATTTGTATCAATTACATCCTTAAATTTCATTGGTATTTTAATATTTAATTTGTATCAATTACATCCTTAAATTTCATTTATTAATTCAATTTAGTCTCTTACTCCAACTCTCATCTAAGTAAAATATATAAAAAAATACTTATATCAGTCTCACATCAAACATTTGAAAGGCATTAAAAAGAATTTATCACATTTTCTACTTAAATTAGCTGTGAGATACATTAAAAATATATTATTTACAAAACAAACACCATCAAAACCTTTAATTCTATTATTGAGAGAGCCAAATACATATCATATTTGACAATTTGATTGGTAGTAAATAAGTAAACTCCAAAACTCCCAAATTAAACCAAAACAACATACCATAAATAAGAAATTAATTTTTAAAAAATTGGATTCCAATATTTATTGGAAGCACAACGCATAACCATCAGAGAGCTATATGCATTCTCTCCTCGTTCACAAAGCTCTCTGTTTAAGAAATGAGGGATGCTACTGCGCAGCTTTACGGTGCCATTTTGGACCAACAAAACTTTGATTTACTTCTTGGTTGCATTATTAAATAAAATAAAATAAAAAATTGTCCCTTTGTTTTTTATTTTTAAATAATATTTCTAAGAAATTCTTTTACATTTTCACTTTTATATGTTACGCTTTTTTAATAAATATAATGTAAAATTTTGCCAAAGTTATGATAATTTATAATTTAGAAATAAAATTAGTATTTTGTAATAATGTTATATATATATGTGTGTTAATAATATTTTTTAACAATAAAATATGTATAATTACTACAAAAATACGTAAGATGCTTATTGTAATGCCCTCAAAATAAAGCATAATCCAACCATAAAATAAATCCATAAAACATAATAGAAATATCATCTTTTCATTCATCGGAGTTTGTATTACGATGGATATTACATGTTAGCAACAAAATGAATGCCCTACGGGCTTACATCTTTCTAAGTCATCACTTGGTTACAACAAAAAGAGCCCTAAAGCTATACATAGAAAGCCCTATGCTTGAATATACATTTAACAGCAAAACGAATAACAAAAGGGAGTCTTCAACTCCAAAACCTCCCAAGCTAAGATCTTTGAGGCAGCATATCACCTGTACCTGAAAAATAGTGTCCCAAGTAGGGTGAGCCAAAGCCCAGTAGAGATATGCTAAACAGTATATGAGAAGTAACTAAAACATTAGCATCCGATAAATGCTTAACACTTGAAAACCAAGTTACACTCTTTCCATAACCAATCTACATTGACATCCATATTTCAATCCACTTCCATTTGTTTATCTGAATCAATTCATTAACATGGTTCATTTTTATCCAAACAATTCAAAATGAGACTACAACTCATATCATCAACACTTCAATCATCAACATCATTCAAATGTATATAAGATTTCGGAACTTTCACCCAGGACACTCCGGCCAACTTAATTATCAATGGAGTCCCTCCCCTATCTCCTCCTAAACAATGGAGTACATCCCATATCTCCTCCTAAACAATGGGGTACATCTCCTTTCTCCTCCCAAACAAAGATATATATGCAATGTATTTAAACACGTTGCCATATACAATGAGCAATTAAATCACATATTCAACGTGTTAATCCAACCATCATATTCAATGACATAATCCAATTAATTAGTTTCAAGTTACCTAATCATCATACAGTCTCTACAACAATCATGACTATCCTCCACTGATAGCCCAAAACAGTTATTTCTAAACAGATAAATAAATCTATCAAATAAATAATTTATTAACTTTTCCATAGGTGAGTGATTTATCAATCCAACTACACCATTTAATCACAATTTCCCCTAATTTCATTATTCCCAAACCAATTTCATACTCCCACGTTGATTTCATAATTTAAACCAATAATTAATTCAATTAAAATTAGGGCTTTTCCCCTCCTTTTTCTCAAACATTGCACCCAAGGTCAAATTTTCCCCCATTATACACAAACAACCCCATTTCCAAGATCTCATATACATATAGAACCCAAAATAGGAAACCCCTCTTTTACTATTTCAAACTCAAAACCCTAACTTCACCCAAGCTAACCATTTATACAAAATGACCAATATTTATGTTAAAGCTCGTAGTAATGAGTAGATTATCCCTACCTCAAGAAGAGAAGGTGAGCCAAGCAAGAGATGAACTCCAAAGATGACGAAATCAACTTCTACTTGGATGAAAATAGAGATCTTGAAGAGCTCAATCTTTTTATCAAAGGAAGGTGTAAACGTCCCCGAACGTCCCGGGAGGGAATCCTGTTTTGTTCATTTGGGCTCACTACAGTTTAGACTCAAATTGTCACGGTTCTTAATCTAATCTCACAATGTGCGATGTGAGATTGATAAATCACCAAAGAGTCCAAATCCGGCAAATCATTTTGAAAAACAGATTTTTAGAAAGAAGTGCCAAACATGGACTGCTTTGCCAGATACAGAGTCGCCACCTAAATGTTTTATTTTTGGGAAATTTAGGAAACCCTGACTCATTGCCTAAGGCCACATGTCCGTCATCACCAAAGTTGCCTCGGCTCAGGAACTTGGGTACGATTGGGGAAGGTCAGCTATGAGCACCCCCGCTCGCCCGATCAAAGATCGGCCACTACTAAACATGATATCTCGTTTTTTAAAACACATGCGTTCTTATTCTGATTAATTAGCTAGAATTACTATGTGATGCGCGCAACAAAACAAGTATAGACTAGATCACCTAATTTGGAACAAAGCATCGCATATCCGTTTGTTTGAAAAATGATTTGAAGTTTGCTACTCGTAAGTAGGCTAAAACACGGATTTCAATGAATTATCCCAATTCAAGCAATCCAACCTTCACCCACAGGCATTCAAGCAGTTATATCACCTAAGCAATTAGCCTCATGGAAAGCATGTTGTCATGTTAACATTCACACTCATGCGAGATGCTAAAGCATAAACACTTACAGTGTACTCCGAGCCAAAACAATAAACTAGTTAGTAATCATGCATGATCCTAGTTCATGTTAAGATGGCTAATGCAACGCATGCAAAATGCAACTAAGATAGGCTTGGCTATCCTAAGAATGGCATATGAGGTGAGACAATCTAATACATGTATTCAACTTGGAATTGAAATACAATGCAGTTAGCATGATGCGCCGAGCCCGGTGCATGCAATACAGATGAATGATGCAAACATGCTATCATAAGTATGCTAATTGAAATGTGGCCTAAAACTAACCATTGAAAGCCGGTAAGTAAAAAGGAGAAAGAAGTGGGGGTTAGAAGACATGTACACACTCACGCACACTTATTACAACATCACCCTCTCTCGGAGGGTCCGAATAAATAATACAAACCAAATAAATAATTAACTGCTCTAGCTAATTAAATATTACAAAATTCTAATTAATTAACAAATTAATTACAAAAGGAGGTGGCCGCAGCCCTGCCTCGGAATGATGGGACGATGCATGCTCGATTCGCCTCGCTCGGAAACCCGTGCCATGCCACATGTTGCCTCTGTTTACACTGTTCTACACCTCTGAGAATTGCACAAGTCCTTCTGAACCACCTTCTGAGCACTGTGGAAGGTCACCGGCCAAGAGGAATAGTCACCGACCATGGAAAAGTGGTCATCAACCAGTTGTATAGCTCTCGACCAGAAATGAATAGTCGGCTGGCACTGAATGTAGTCGGTCGGCCAACTCTTCCTGCAGAATCCTGTTTTGCAACAGCAGAGGGCAAACAGAGTATGGCAATGCATTTTCAAAGCAATGTGTGGACGACCACCCTCCTTATCATGTTATGAACTCAAGGGAGGATGGTCCTCGACCCTCGGGCCACCAATCACGCATTTCCATGCATGATGGCCAAAGAGTCAAGTGTGCAACTCAATATGGAATGAAATGCACAAAACACATAAAGGGCCCCAACCTCTATCATGATTGATCAAGAGGCAAGACATGCACACACAATGCAATGCAACCTAGGCAAGCAAGCAAGCATGCAAATAACTCAAGTGTGCAACAAATCTAATGCAACATGAGCATGTTAACATGCAATATGCAATAGGCATACAACCTAAACATGTGGACATGTATAGCATGCAACAACATGCAAAATGAAATAAGCATGCAACAACATGGTAAGATGGACTTACACTAACATGGGTAGCTCTCAAGCATGCCAAAATCAGTGGCCAAATGTGTTAGGACGGTGGCTCGGAATGCATTCAAATGAAGCTCATGCAATGGTCGGTAAATGAGGCATACAAGCACAACTCTCAATAGCACTTAAAGCATGGAAAACATGGGAGTAAGGCACAAGTATAAGCTTTGAAATATCATACCCAATGATGCCAAAACATGTAAATAGCTCAAGTCAAGCATGCAAGGGACCCCAAAACTCAAAGCTATGCAAGGCTATTACACAACAAGTATGCATGGCAAGCACTTTTCGACCATGAGGCCACAAAACAGAGCTTAGGCAGCCTAAATCATGAACAAAATCAGTTTAAGGCATGGCCAAAAAGTGTTAGAATCATACGCTAAAATGGCATGCAATACAAGCTAGTGAAGGGGGTTTACACTACAAGTATATGAGGCAATCAAGAGGCCACCAAACCAACAAAATTCAGAGGTATGACATGTCAAATAAAGCCCAAAAACCCACTGAAACATGGTCCATGCATGCAAGAATGATAGGCTCCTTTGATAGGCTATAAAGAGGGTTGTTCTACACATGCAAGATGGACACTTAAAATGGAAAAAAGGGCTCTGGATAGAGCCTATACATGTCTTAAAACTCACTAAAAAAATCCTGAAATATGCTCAAGAAGTGTGCAAATAGGGGCTCCTTTGTAAGGCCAAAAATGCAAGTAAACAAGACAATAAGGAGAGGGCCATCCCCTCTCCTTCTTAGGACCTCAAAACACCATCCCCACCACTGAAATCCCTCTGGATTTTAGTGGTGAGAAGGCCAATACAAGGTGGTCCCGAAGCTCACAAAAAAGGCACAAAAAAGAGGCCAAACAAGGCCTAAGAGGGGGTAAACAACCCCAAACACAAAAGTGACCTTAAACAAAGATCAAAAGCATGCAAAATCAGAACTTTTATCAGTTATACACTAAACTCAAAACAGCATGAAAGAGAGGCTAAAAGCTTGTGCAAAAATGGGGAATAAAAGAGGAAAAAGGAGTGTTACCCTTGTAGCCAAGAACTCCAGCAGCTCGGGACCCAAAAAACCAGTCCCTTAGCCTTTGAAAATGGCCTCCAAGATACTTAGACCGAAGGTGGAAGGGTTAGGCTAACAGTTGTAGTGCAATGGGGCCAAGAACCTTACACTTTTGAGCTAAAATGGAGGAGATATAGAGAGAGATACATGTGTATGGAGCCTTGGCCAAAAATTTGAACCTTTTCTAATGAGGGAGAGGCTCTCTCTTATAGAAGAACAAAGGTCCAAGCTTCTCTTAGAAGCTTGGAGCAAAGGGCCAAGCTTCTTAAGGAAGCTAAAGCAAAAAGGGTCAAGCTTCTTAAGGAAGCTAGAGCAAGGGGATCAAGCTTCCTCAAGAAGCTAAGAAAGGTTCAAGCTTCTCTTAGAAGCTTGGAGCAAAAGGTTCAAGATTCTTGGAGAAGCTAGACAAAGGTTCAAAAGGGTCAAGCCTTCCCCAAGAAGCTAAACCGAAGGTTCAAAAGGGTCAAGCCTCCCACAAGAAGCTAAACCAAAGGTTCAGAAGGGTCAAGCCTCCCTAAGAAAAGGTCTCGGCCAGAAAAAGTAGCCGATTGATCAAAACAATGGCCGGCCGACCAAAAACAATGCCAACCGGCCAACACCTTTGGCCGGTAGCAAGAAAACAGGGCCAGTGGCATCAGGCCATGGCCGGTGAGGTGTGAGGATGGCCAACAAGCCATTCCCTGCCCTTAGAAGCAATCACACAAGTGTTTGGTCTACAACCAAGCACAAAACAAACAAGTCGAGAGGTCTCGAGGCAAGGCACGCAACCGAAACCTCCGAGAACTCAAGACGAACACGAACATAGATACTCATCGAGTGTTCAAACGATGACGTCCAAGTCTTGAGGACAGTCAAAAATGGGGTGTCTACAGAAGGAGGGTGAGGAGATCACTAGAACTAGGTCAAAATTTAAAGGGAGAAAGTATTTTAGAGAGAGAGGCTCTCAACTTAGGGTTTTGGAAAGTTTTAGAGAGAGAAAAGACAGAAAAAGTGATTTAAAAAGTCACTTTTGCGATCTGATATACGCATAGTCCGCTTGAGCAGAGAGTTTGACGCTCGAGCGTCAGACACATAAATTTGACCCGCTCGAGAGCAATAAAGGCCACTCGAGCGCCAAGGCACAACAGCAAGGCGCTACCCGCTCGAGCGCAATGAAACCCGCTCGAGCGTAGATTACACTCACCCAGTATTTTACAGACTTTAGACAATCGCTCGAGCGCCAGAGGGACCGCTCGAGCTCAGACCCGCTTGAGCGTAAGAAACACCGCTCAAGCGTGAAAAACACTTCCACAGTATTTTTCTAGACGCACAAAGTACTGAATGATTGCAAACCCCGCTCGAGCGCAAGAAGACCCGCTCGAGCGCAAGACCAAAATTCTGGGCAACAAGGTTGTAAACCAGCAACCAACCACCCTGTTTTGAACATACCCAAGACATTTCAAAACTCAAATTCAAAGGGTAAAAAGAGGAAAATACATAAACAACAACATTAAACCACAAGACCCAAGTCCAAAACACCATAATGGTCGAGTTAGAAACCGGGATCGCTATACTTATACACCATTTGAAGAGTGTGGGATTCCCTTTCTATAAAATTTCAATTTCTTATATAATTTTATTTAGTTGAATAAGAAAGTACGTAAAATAGAATTTTAAGCTCAATATAATTTTTTTGCTTTCTATTTGAATAAGTCATTTAATATATATATATATATATATATATATATATATATATATATATAATATAGTATCTAATTTATTAAAATTCATATTTCACACATTTTATACACCTTTTACATATTTTAATATAATTTTTATGTACATACCAATATTAACCACTGCCCAAATGGCCCATGATAAATATGGATGAAATTACTCATAAAATTTAGCCCTTGTTTGGGAAGTGATTTTTTTTTGATTTTTTGACTAAAATATGAATCTGTGACTTTTTAAAAAAAATTAATTTTTTTTGACTTTTTAAATAAAATAGTCACTTGCTAACTCAATTCCATTTCTAAATTTCAGAAACAAAAATGCTATGAACCTACCCTTGTCAACCCATAATTTACCCTGAATGTGTTTGTATGGTGGAGATTAAATTGATGAAGTGTGGGGTTCATGAGTAAAAGGAATTTGAACCAATAATTCATTTTTCTGAGTAAATTCTAGATTGATAAGGGTGAGTTTGTAGTATTGTTTCAAAAATCAAAATCTATTTATCTTTTATTAAAAAAATGAAAGCAATCCTAAAGACCTTTGTTAGTATTAAAAAATTGTATAAAAAATGTGTTAAAGTGAAAATGTAACGGAATTTCTTAGAAATACTATTTAAAAAAAAAACAAACAAACAAAGGGACAATTTTTTATTTTTAATAATGCAGCCAAAAAGTAAATCAAAGCTTTGTTGGCCCAAAATGGCACCTCATCCCTTATTGGTGTGTCCAACAAGTCAATGGTAAGTAAGTAAATTTCAAAATTCCTAAATTAAACCAAAACAAGATACCATAAATAAAAGGACTAATTGGTTTAGAAGAAAACATCCAAAACTAAATGAAGCAACATTTTCTGAAATGGAAATTTAAAAAAAAAATTCCAAATAAGAATATATAAAAAAAAAATTAATTTTTAAAAAATTGAATTCCAATATTTATTGGAAGCACAGTGCATAACCATGTATGCATTCTCTCCTCGTTCACAGAGCTCTCGGTCTAATTATTGCATGTCCAACAAGCTAGTCAGACTCGTTTCAATCCCTAAGCCCACCCCAACTGTCTCTCTCTCTCTCTCTCAAACGAAAAAACCCCACCACCCCCAATGTATTCGAATTAGTCAATTTTTTACTCTTTTTTTTTGTTTTTTTTTCCCCTCCTATTCCTCACTAACATGTGTCTGTGGAGATTGTGGTTTTAGGGTTCCTTTATCATTTCTGCTCTCGAACTCACACCAATGACGCTCTTTTCAAACCCTAACAATGGCGAAACAAATGTCGACCTTTACTCCTTTAACAATGGCGACACCAACGATGCTCACGGAAGCCATCGTCTCAGCGAAGAAATCAACAGCACATGTTCTACTCCCTACGTCTCCGCACCTTCAAGCCCTAGCCATGGCTGCTCCACCGTCGGCTACTTCTCCAGTGCTCCTGCAAGTCCTATGCACTACATGTTATCCACCGCTCCTAGGCCTGGGTAACCCCCCGAAATAATCCAACATAAATTAATTACGTCGACCAACATCCACTAGATAATGATAATAATCCTCCCGTCTTTACATGGTTAATAAATGAGTTTATACAAAAGTTTTACATGCGAATTATACATTCAATGGTAAGAAAAACACATGAATCTATAGCATGTGAAGCATCTAGTCTCAAAATAAATAAAATGCCCTTAAGGGCTTACATCTTCCAAGGCATTGAGCCCGACTACACAAAAATGGTTCCACGAACCCATACACTTTAAACCCTTGGCTAACAAGTAAATTTACAACAACAATAGAGTCCTTTACTCTTCACAAAATATGTCCACGCCCTCAATTTTGCGGAATCACCACATCTTTTCCTGTACCAAAATCCCATAGGAGTGAGCATAAAATCCAGTAGAGAAACCTTACAAAGTATATACAGTTATGCAAACCTCCAATATTAAATGCAAATGCAAATGCCATGTAATGCCATTATAATGAAAAATTTCATTTCGTGCACTCCTTTGAAAATCACCACGTTTTCAATAACGTTTTGCAATCTCATCAATTTCAAATTTCCAATTTTAATCATTAGGGGCAATAAATACGACTCAGGTAATCCCAGGTTGGTGTCTGCAAGTAGGCTCAACTAGCACTACCAATACCCTATTTTACCGGTTGCTAACCGGAAGGGAAGTGGTACCTCATCCGCTCATGTTTTCGCTCTTTCACCCCAGACATTCAGGCCAACTTATCAATTCCATCTACACCTCCTATCCGGACTTACCCACGTATTTACCCCAAAACATTTCAACATTTTCATTTCACATTATTCCTTTCCTAAGTAAATGATTTCGAATCTCAACTCAACACTTGCAACAATGGATTCTAAAAATGTCTAAACAACATGCCAAAGCCAAATAAAATTTTGCAAAAAAATCAATTGAATGAGCATGCAATGCCATAATTGTTCATTTTCAACATAATATCAAAATATTCAAAAATGATCGAATTACCCTTTTTCTCCGTACAATGCTATTCCACAAATAGCCCAAGGTTTGCGACCAATCATCACTAATACAACAACATGTCCACAATGCGTGCACTTCCATCATTTCATCATTTCAAACGATTGCAAAAATTTACAAAACACCCTCCAATTCTCAATAATGTTCATGAGTAGAGAAATCCAACATCATTATATAAATGCATTTATAATTAAACAAGGGAAAAACCTTCACTTTCTTTACTTATCATGGCACAACAACATGAATATATATATATATATATATATATATATATAATCACCCATAAAACTCTCCTCTTCCTTTATTCAAGAAACCCCCACAAATCGTTGGTTTTTTTTCTTTACAAACAACACACACACACCAAATACATGAGAGGGACCCTCAAGGATACATCCTTCTCATATTTAAAACAATTTCAACCTTCAAGATGCTGCCTTAAGTAGATTGAAGATGTTTGAAACTCTTTTTTTTTTTTAAATCTCCACATTTTAAGCCATAAAATCAAAACTAACATATTAGCTTCAAGAGAACCTTCAAAATCATCATCAACAATGCAAAACATGTATATATAACTCAAGAAGTCCCTACCTCAATGTTTGATGATGAAAGAGATGAAACCCTAGAGTCAAGATAGAAGATTTTTCGATTTCCACTACAGCAAAAGGAGCCCTAGCTTTGATCTTCAAGATTAGTGAGAGATGATGACTCCAAGCCCAAAGGATCACAAGAAATCAAAGATTTTGAGTGCCTGATGAGGGTTTTTAGAGAGAAGGAAGAGTAAAAATGTTTTTAGAGAGAGAGATATAGAAAACAAAGTGATACATTCAGCCCTAAAAGATTAAAAAAAATAGGGTTTTCGGACTGCCTAGCGTCCCGCACATGCGGCCTTCCCTTGTCACACCTCCTCCAGCACCTGCATATATTGCAGTATGCTAAGCCAAACAACCCTTGAATTCCGCACATGCAGCCTTACCTCCCACACGTGCGGCCCCTCCCCCGCACGTGCCGCCTAAGTCCCCGTACATGCGGCCCTAACTCTCTAGCCCAGAATTTTTCTCCACTCAATTGTAGGCACTTCAGACCTAACCTCCTGCTCTCTGGAACAGGAAAAAATCAACACCGAACAAACGAGAATAAGAGTTTATATGAGAACAAATTTTCGGACACCACAAACCCAAAATCAAATAAAGGAGAATAGAACGAAAATACACCTAGTTGTCACAGTTTGATTCTTTCTTGTCAACTAAGTCTGGCTCGTTCGAGTTTGAATTTTCTTCTGGGTTCTCACTAAGCGGTTCAGTAGGTAATTGATTGATGAGTTCGACCGACGAGTTATTCTTGAACGGTCAGATCCGACCGATGTCACCACTACGAACAACACAGTTCCAATGACAAGAACACGAAGAAAATGAGCCCTCTCATCATCATCATCATCATCATCATCATCGCATTCTGGAGTTAGAAGATTCTGAGAACAAAGAAGCTGAAACTCCGTCGATCGAGACAACACCGTCAGGCTCTGCTTCGTCTTCAAGGTCTTCATCGTTTGGAAGGAACTCGAAGAAGTGGATATTCTTCAAGAATCTATTGTACAAAAGCAAAAACGAAGGTAGAGGCAACAAAAAGAAGTTCTGGTCATCGATCACGTTCACTTGCTCATCATCTTCAAGGGACGAGAAGGAAAAGAATCGCAAGGAAACGGAAACGGAAATGCAAAAGTAAAAGAAAAAGTGAAGCAAACAAGTTCTCCTAAAAAAACTGATCACCGGAAAACTAGCGAACGAAGTCGAAAAGCGTAGGGTTCTGCCATCAGCTCACAAGTTGTATTGCATTGCGAATAGAGCACAAGCGGAGGAGATGAAGAAGAAGACCTTCTTGCCCTACCGGCAAGGACTGCTTGGATGTCTAGGGATTAGCGTTTGCGTTTTCGAGTAATTTTATTTGTTACTGTACTCTAGGTTCTAATTTAAGCTCCTGTATAGTAGAGACAAAAGCCTTTGTTCCAATCACCATTGAAGATTTTGCTTCTTTAGCTATGAAGATATTATTGGGTTCTTAATCTTTCCAAATTACCTCAAAGTCTCTCTCTTTAGTTAAAGTTTTGTAATATTTTATTATAAAGTAAATTATTAAATTAAGTTTGTATAAGATTGCTATTCATCCTAAAAGTATTCCAATTTGTGTGTGTAGCTTTATTCTTTTGAAAAATTACACTGCACCCTTGAGGTTTCAATTCCCATTATAGTTTTTCCCATTCTGTTAAGTAATCTAACAGTTCTAAATGACGCTAGAGAAGGAACAAGAGGAAGCACACATGAAATTCAAAGTTGAGCTCGCGAACTCCTGGGTCAGTGGGTAGTTGCAACACAAGCTCATCAATGGAGTTACACGGTCTAATTGAGGGTGGTAATGTAATCTAAACTGGTGGACTCAAATAATGAAGACTTTTGGATGATTTGGTAATGTAATTAGTACTTTAAATTAAAGTTTCTATGAACGCTTCGTTTCACGATGGGACACCAATGACATTGAATAAACCAATCACTAGTGGTTTTTTCTTAGGTAAAAGTGTTTGATAATTTGTCTACAAGTATTGATGGCTGAGAGATAGTGGCTGTGATGATGGGGTGGTGGACTGTGACAATTGATAATCGTTGGTTGGCTGATGGTGGGTGTTGAAATGTAGCAACAATGGTTAACATGGTTAGGTTGGCTAAGGAAGAGAAGAGGCTAATATGGTACTTTCATAAATCTATTGAAAGGACATTAAGGTCCTTTTATATTTTTTGTTACTTTCATTAAGAGATACGGGGGTGCAATGTAACTTCCAGACTGATGGAGGTATCTGTTTTAAAAGCGAACCTCAAGGGAGTGTCAGTGTAATTTACCCTTGAAATTACTTGTCACTTGTTAAAATTTTTATTTGAAATTACTTGATAGAAAATGTTACATTTAAATTTTTTTTAAATTTTATAACCCTAAGACAAAAGTGAGCGGTCTCATATGTATTTATGAATATGAACCCATTGCTCTTACTTGAAAAGTGGTAAGAAATAAGATTATGTATAGGATTGCTTTTACTTAACAAGTGTAATTTGTCTTGTTCTTTAGAAAATTTTCTTTCATTGCAGGTGCTTTGCCAAGGACCAAAGTTTCCAACTCTGTAAAACCCAATACAATGTGACTTTGGCGAGTGGTGATAGGGACATTGTAGCACACAAGACCTTGCCGCTAAGAGTATCAGAAACCTCATCTTCAAAGCAATCTGATGATGAAGGATTAATCTCACCACATGAGTCCCATTTTCATTTCAACTTTCCAAATTCTAAAACCAAATCTCAACCCTTCCTTCCATATCATGCTAGTACAAGAAAACAAGGTGAAAATCATCCAACAATGTCCAAGTCATCAAGCAAAAATAAGACCTTAAGCGATGATCATAATATCTCATCCACAGAATTTTTTGAGGTCAATCTTGTGATGAGAATGCCGCTGCAACTGAGCTGGGAAATGGTGAAAGAAATAACAGGTGGATTCACAAGAATGACATGTTTTGAAGAGAATGAGAATTTTAAGACATGTTGTGGGTATTTGAATGACCATCACTCCCAAGTTTTGGTAAGAAGATTCATTGGGCAGTTGGATTGTGTTCTTAAAGCAGAAAAGAAAGCAGCTTTGTCTATGCATCATAAGAATATATTGGGGTTGAGTGGTTACTACAAGGGAAAAAATGGTACAGTTCTTGTCTACCCTTTTACCCGAAGATGGACACTGGATAGATTTCTCCATGTTAAGTTTGTTAATGACTTGGTTCATCTTTTTATGAATATCATATCAAACAATCTTAACAAATTATTATATCAACTTTGCTACGTGCATAGAATTAATGCATAGAAGTCACTCGTGTCTCTTTTCTATGTGCTAATTTTGTGCACATATCCTTGTCTATGTTCTATGCATCCTTGTCTCTTTTCTGTGCACGTTCTCCTATGAATCTGTTTTGTGAACTAATTTTGTGCATGTACTATTATTGTCCCTACTCTGTGCACCAATTATGTGAATCTAGTTTTGTTCACTAGTCCATTCACATATGCACAAAATTGGTGCACAAAACAAAGACAATGATGTCGATGCACAGAAACAGAGAATGCGTGAGTCCCACACACCCTTGTCTTTGTTTGCACTAATTTTGTGCATATACCCTTAATTCTTGTGCATCAATCCATGCACCAATTATGTGCACCTAAGCTTGTTGTTCTCATATTAAGTTGTATTCCTATCGCAATCAAAGCATTCTAGCATGAAAGAAAAACATTCTCTGTTGATTTCTGTCTAGAGATCATCCATCATGTGTACTTACTAATCTTTTCTTAAACAGACTCAAAGGGAAAACAAAGGACCAAAATGACATTTCAAGAGAAAATAAAGATAGCAATAGGAATTGGTGAATGTGTTCGCTACATACATGAAGAATGTCCTCGAGGTCCCGTTGTTCATGGTGACTTAAGGTTGTGCAACATTTTTCTGAATTTTGACTTAGAGCCACAAGTAAAAATTGTTAAAATTTCATACACCCAGTGCAAAAAACAGAGAAAAATGAAAACATAAGAAAACTATCATGGGTACAATTGTTTATTAGTTCAAAATCCAAGGCCTCTCATAGTCTCATTTCATTTGTTTTCTTCTTTCCCTCACCTTTTTTACTGTGTGTGTGTGGTTGTAATAGATCACTGGCTTTAGTATTGCTACATGGTTGCATCTAAAACAAGGGTTACCAATTTCTAGTAACAGGTTTGCATTTATACCAATTCCAGTAAATTTTTGAAATTTCATTTGACATAACACCGAGTAAAAGAACAAAAAAACAATAATAATACTGAGTTTCTAATGTGAAATTTCACTGTATGTTAAAAAGGTTCTGGCACACAGATCCTTTAGACCTTGAATCATTGGCTTTACTAAAATCCGATATCATTCACTTTGGAATTTTGCTCCTAAGGCTCTTTTGCAGAAGATCTGCTCCACGGGATGACAAAATTTTTGTAGATTGGGTTAGTCGACGATTTTTTTTTTTTCATAATTACAGTTCTCATTTCTATACTGCAATTAAAAGTTTGTTCTCAAAATACTTACTGTTATCGTAGGCTCGACTATTGTTTCTACAAAGAGCATTCCATAAGTTGCTTGACGAAGACATAGAAGACCTGGACGTGTATGGAATATTTAGGGTGACGTGTGTTGCAGCTCAGTGCATAAATACTAAGCCTATTTCGTGATCTAATATGAGCAAGGTGATGTAGTATAGATAAAAAAAAATATTTGGTACTATTTAGGGCTACAAACGAGTTGAATGGTTCATTAGCAGTTCAAACTCAGCTCGTTTTAGATCAACTCATTGCAAAATATACAAGCATAAACTAAAATTTTAAACTCATTTATTTAGTAATTGAGTCAAGCTTGAGTAGGCTTGAATACCCTAAAACTCAACTCATTTGTAGCTCTACTACTCCTGCTAGGCCTTTCTAGTTTCATTATGGCTTACTATATCAGTTTCATGTACTTGCAAATAATTTCAATTCTCAAGGGAGAAACTTCATGTGCTATGCAATTATCCCCTTCATCAGAAGGCAACCCAAATATAAACTTTAGTGGCTCATCAATTGGTAGACTTGTGTGCAATTTAATCTCAGAGTTGTCACTTTCAAAATAGCTTAGGTGGTACCCAAAAAAAATGTGCAGAAAAAAAAATTAAAAATAAGGAAATGTAGATGTATAGAAGAAGAGAATATCTTTGGCATCTCTCCTAATTATTTTTTTAACTAGCTAGCCAGATATTTGCTTTCTTTGAAACAGTACTGGTTAGACAATTTTCTATGGCAATAAACTACTATGTTTGTTGTCATGTCAGGAAAATCTTCATATCATCATCTTGTTCTCCTCTTCTTCTTCGTCATGAATATATATAAATACTAGTTGTGCCTCATATTTGGAAAAATTACTCAGAATTTAAATATTTGAAAAGGACTTATTTTATATATGATTCACAATACACTAAGTTTAAATCTACACTCTATACTTCACTTTTATAGTGAAATTATGATTGAGTTTTCATGCTACCTAGAATTATTGTATGAGCACTGCACATGAAAGATGAAGTCTGGCTTGACTTGGTATACTATTACAATTTTAAATTAGCTTTTTGTGTTCTATGTGTATGTGTTATGATGGAACCAGAAATTAAGAAACAATAAACAACCAAACGAAAACAGGAGCATTCAAAGGATCTGTGTGGTTAATCTTAAAATCCTGAAATAACCCAATATACTTAAGATTCGAACCATATCAAACTTGATTAAAATATATCCAAATACAAATACAGAGTCAGATCTATGTTTTGTCACATCATGCAAGTTGACGACGAGTTATAAGCACAATAGGAGCATCTTCAACCGATACTTCAAATCTTACTTGACACTTTAAAAGGCAAAAATTGAGACTGTCACGTCCCCAAAATAATACAGCAAAGATAACTTATTTGCGGAATAAATATGAGAAACAACATAGTTTCATATATCAGAGTTCACTGTTTAACAACCAGTTAAATGCCATGTAGGCTTACATGTTTCCAAGTCATTGCTTGGTTACACAAATTGAGGCTCGCTCATTACATCTTAAGCCCTTGGCTTTACAAATAACAAACATACACACATAAGGCATAATTACGAAGCTCTTGCTTCCCAAGACTCCATCCACGCTATTGCCTTGGAGGAAACATCTCACCTGTACCTGAAAATGGTATTCCCATATAGAGTGAGCCAACAGCCCAGTAGAAATAATCTAACACAATTTATGAGGTTTAGCAAAGGTATAAATACCACGTACATAAACAATACCAATCCTGAAACATCTACAAGACCTGCATATCCATATGCCACTAAGACCAACCTTATTCCATTTTCCTTTAATTTCATTTCTAGTTCATATATGCTACTCAATTCATGAGTTAAATTCGTTATCTTTCAACAATCAAAATGAGACTACAACTCAATGATTTTCCAATTATGCAAAACTCACATAAACACTTCAAACCTGCCATTTTACGGATATTTCGTCCGAAGGAATCGGCACCCACTTATATATAAAATTTCGGGTCTTTCACTCAGGACACTCCGGCCAACTTGCTTTAAATGGAGTCCATCCCCTTTCTCCTCCCAAACAAATATACATATGCAATGTATTTATAAACATAATCACATATAGAATACATCCCCTTTCTCCTCCCAATAAACATACATATACAATGTATCTATAACATGGTCATATTCAATGACACCAACAATGGATTAGCATTAAATCGCCTAATCCTTATGTAATTTCTACAACAATTATAGCTATCCTCCACCGATAGCCCAATGCAATTATTTCTAAAGAGATGTTCAATATCAAAATAAATAGTTTATTCAAAACTTCCATAGGTGAGATAATACAAATCCAATATCACCATTTATAATCGCAACCTTCAAATTTCACGTTTTCAATATTGATCCCAATTATTTATGCAAATAATAATTTAATCAAAATTAGGGCAAAATCCCCCTTTCACCAAATATCAACCCAAATACCAAAATCAACTATTTTGGTACAAAATGATCTTATATTCAAGCCTCACACTCGTTTACCTCATATTCATCAAAACTCCTCTTTTCATTTCACACTCAACGTAGCCCTCGCCTAGATAACCAACTTTGATGAAGGACTTGGATCTAAATCCCAATGAATTTGGAGAAATCAAAGATCTTGTGAGGTTTTTGGTAGGAAACGTAGAGACAAAGGAGAGGAAATGTTTTTAGAGAGAGAGATATATACAAAAAGTGACATTCAATCAGCCCAAAGAGAGAAGAAAAGGAAAAATTCCTGATCTACCTAACTTCCTGCACCTCCAGCCGCACCTGCCTTTTTAGCAGTGTGCTTCAGCCCCCTGCCCTGTTTTTCACATGTGCGGCCTCATTCCCCGCACGTGCGGCCTTCTCCTGCACTCCAGACCGACTGAGCAGACAAGCAACTTTAAATGCGTTTTGCATTTTGTTTTGAGGGGCGCTGCCCCTCAACCCCGCCATGAGGCGCTGCCCCCTGGACACCCGCGAGCTAACCGAGAAGCTCGACCGCCGACCGGCCCAGTCAAAGTGACAAACACATGAAAGAAGGATCGAAACCGGGATTACTACAGAGACTTCAACAAGCTCCAACCAAATAGCCAAATGTTTCGTGAATCTGACATGGCTAAAGTACAAATATAATAAAACAATAAAATTAGTATATTGTGTGGAGTGTTTCTTTTTAGAGATGTCAAATTTGCATATGTCAATTTACTATCTAAAAAACAAATTGCCATATCAATTTTTGAAGATTTAGGGGGATCTAAGGGATTGAATTGGAAATAGTCAAAACATAATGAAGGAAATTATTTTCACATTCCTTATATGGTATCCTTACTTGGCTCATTTTATGCTATATATAGGCCATTTTAAGTTGCAAATTCTATCTAAAAATGATATGGATACAAGGGCTTGGACATTTAAGCACTCTATTAAATTAAAGCCAATTTTGACCATGTTATGGATACAATGGTTTGACACATTTAGATTGTGTTTGAATTAAAATTTTGAGTACAAATATGTGAAGAAAAAAATAAAAATAAGAAGAAAAGTAAATGAAATAGTAGTTAACTTTTCTATTCCCCATATATTCAAATATCTCGATCCAAACACAATCTTAGAGCACTCTAAATTTAAATCAATCTTGAACCCTGTTATTTCTCTTCTAACAAGTGCATACAAATCAAATGCAGAGAGAGCGTAGTGATTTTGAGAACCACTTCCATTCATTGACTGGATAGAAACAATGGAAACCTCCTAACAATGGTTGCATATAGGCATGTATTGACTTGTTCTGTTTCAATCTTAAACCCCAGTAAAGGCTGGTGCTCTTAACAATCCAAAACACTTAGGCCTCATTTAGTAACAGGCTTTTTTAGTAACTTTTTGACTTTTTGGCTAAAATGTGATGTAAAAAAAACTAGTATGTTTGGGATGACTTTTTGGCTTTTTACGAAAAGATGTGCAAAAAGTAGAAAGAAAAGAGAATCTTTGACTTTTTGGTATGGGTTGTTAGCTTTTTGGTTTTTTTAGTAACTTTTTGGCTTTTTAGCTAAAAGGGACACTTGCCAAACAAGGCCTTAATATCAGTAAGAAGTACACAACAATAATAAATTACATGCATATATAAAAAAAAAATTAGAAAAAACACACACACACACACACACAAAATTTATGATAAAAAATGTTACAAGAGACACAATAGAGATAGTCATCTCCCCAAAAAACAATTAACTGATAATGACAGAAATACAAAAAATACTATCACAACCAAAATTTGATATATATGTATTTCCAGTACTAGCCCTGGGCTAAGGCCACTAAGGCTTGTGCCTTAGGCCTCAAAAATTTGGCCAAAAATAGGGACCCTAAATTTAGTAATGTATTATAGTATATTATAAATTTAAATTTGCCCACATTATTTTTGTTATTTTAGTGTCAATTCAAAAAGCCCAAAAATATTCTGTTGGATCATATTTATTTATAAGTGTAATTTGGCCCAATTAAAATTAAAATATCTACAATAAGTATTGATGGTCCAGAGAGAAGAATAATACATACAAGCTCTCAATCTCTCTCTCACAAAGTGACGAAGGAAAGGAAGCATAACAAGCATAAGTACAGCAATGAGCAACGGCAGAAATTGATTGGAAATTGATTGAAAATAATAAATAAAAAAGGGTCCAGCTTGTCTCAAGTTGAGATCAAGACTGTACCCGTCCAGTTCGGCTCATGGGGCCCATTTTTTGGGCCCGTTTTGAGAATCCAAACCGTTCAATGTATAGAACTCATCGAGTACTACATGCTTGTAAAAAATCACGTTGATCGGATATCAATAGCTATGTGATCAAATCAGTTTTGTATAAAAAAAATGACCGGTGAAACAATTAACGGTTGATAAAAAACTATTTTGTTCACATAACTATCGATATCCGATCAACGTGATTTTTTACAGACATATAGTACTCGACGAGTTCTACACATTGAACGATTCAAATTATCAAAAAGGGACCCATGGTACCCAACAGCACGGTCCAGTCCGATAGTACAGACATATAGTACCCAACAGCACGGTCCAGTCCGATCTTGGACTGGACCAAAGCCACTACCAATAAAAAATTATGGCCTTATAAATTAAAAATTTTTAGTGTTGTTAAATTATAAATTATAGATTACAAATTTAAAATTATATATTAAATAAAAATTATAAATTACAATGATAAAATAGTCTTTTGAACATTTATCCTTATTCAGTCTGTCCAACCAAATATTAAATTCACTAAAAATAGTCCAATGCAGACATCTAATTTCATGACTAAACAAACATATGATACAAATCCAGCCCAACCAAGTAGTTCTGGGACAATGTATCTCAGGACTAATAGTTCGATGGATTACAACCCCCTTATCCAGTCTATCCAAACAAACACACCCTGAGAGTTATGTTAGAATCCCAAATATTCTATCAAACCTCTCACATGTATGTGAGACCCACACACATATGGATTTATGTGAGTCTCACACTATATGAGAGGTTTGGTAGAATATTTGATAAAATATTTGGGATACATAATATTTCGAGTTATGTTAGGACCCCTAATATTCTACCAAACCTTTGAGGTTAATTACTCATACTTAATGTATTCTTTGTTAACAAAACCTTAAATATATATATATATATATATATATATATATATATATATATATATTACAAAAAAAATTATATTTTTATTGATATATCCTCACCTAATTAGTTTACTACGATATATTGATTTTATGTTTGATCGAGGAAAGTAAAAGAAAGTACTGAAAACTTGAGTTGGATTTTATTAATTTATTTTATTGGCTATGTTATTGAATTGAATTTTATTTAATTAGTATTGATTGTATTAAAGTTTGCGTTGAATTTTATTATACTATTTTTAGTTGTTGGTATGTATTAATAATATTTTATAATTTTATTTGTATTATGTTTAAATGTTATTAGATATTTTTTTATTTTAAATTATTTAGTATTGATTAATTTACTTATTTTTAGTATAGTAAAATTGTAATTTCAACTCAAACCAATCCAAACTATGTCGGCTTGAGTTGATTTAATTTGGTATTAGAATCAAATTTTGAAGGGTTTATTAAATTTCTATTTCTAAACTATCATCGAATTATCTATTTAGTCAATAAACTATCGATAGTTTAAGTATACTAAATTCCTAAAATATAAATTAAAATTATTTAATCTTTAAACTATTTATTGAATTTATTCAGTTCCTAAAATATTTAATTAAGACATATTTACTCCCTGAAAATATTACAAAACTAAAATATATGTCCATAAATATTATAAATTAGTAAAAAACTCTACTTAATTAAGATTTTATTTAAAAAATATGAAATTTTTATTTTGTCAGTATTTTATTTCATTGTGTACTTAAATTAGTATTAGAGTATGGTCACTCAATCTTAGTATCTTACCAATAAAATTATATGAGTATTAGTAGGTGACTCGTGTGATGCATGAGAATTTATTTTTAAAATAAAAATTTAATTTTGAAACTTAATACTTTATGTATAAAAAAATTTAAAAATTGAAAGCTAAATACAAACAGATTTGCTAATGACTGATAAAAATTATTGTCACTATGTGTGATCTTATGTAAAATAAGCTTATAAAAATAATTTCTTTCAAAGTTTAAAAACAAAAAGTGTATTCTCAATCTAAAATCAAATCCTCATTTGTGTTAATCAAATTTATCAAAAATTATGAATTCCACTTGTGTCAAAATATTTTTTCTGAAAAAATAAAAAATAATTTTTTTTTATATAATATACAGATTATAACTTGGTTATAACTTATAGTGTATTATTTTGGTTATTAATTGAAAAGATCTTTACTAATTTCTTATGTTTTTAGTTATGTCTAAAGTGGTGCATCGAGTTTTTAATTATATTTTAAGCGGTGTTTGATTATAATCTATTGTAATATTTTTATATGAGAATATTTCAGTATTTTATTATGCGAAAAAATGCTTAAGTGGGTTGACTCAAATATAAGATTTATGCATATATCAGTAAGATCGTAAGAATTATTCATATTGACACATAAAAAAAAAATTATAAATTTAAATCATAAATAGTTTCCTCGACGGGAATCATACACAAAAGCTCTATAACCTTAACAATGTCAGTTTTATTCCAACCAAATTATTTTTACATATCTTTTCTGGCAAAGCTCATGAAAATGCATTATTAGCAATACTATAAATTCAAAATTTTTATTTCAAAATTATTCAAGAAATATGAATTGGTGCCTTAAAAATACACAATCATTTTTGATGAATCATTATTTTTTTAATAATACTCCACACTATGGCCTTGTTTGGGAAGTTGGCTATTTTAAGGCTATTTTACTTTTTGGTTATTTTAGTAGGTTAAAATATTTGTGTTTGGAAAGAAAGTTGAAATTTTTTATAGTTGGATATAATATTTGTGAAAGAAAAAGTGAAATGATTATATACTTGATATGATATTTTGTTTTATTAGTTATTTTAGCTTATTTTATCTTTTTGTGAATTTTAGCTAAAAAAAAGCCAATTTTTGGCTTTCCAAACACCCCTACGTATCATTTGACATTTATCAACTTGTTTTCTAAAAACTTAGAGCATCTCCAATGACAAATGCCATAATAGCATTGCCATTGCCAAATTATGGCAATGAATAGTAGAAAATTGTAGAATTATAGTAATGGTACTCCAATGGAGGCCTACCATTTTGGCACAGAAACTGGCGTATTCAGATGACCATCCGGTTGATCGAATACACCAGTTTCTGTGTTTAATTATGTAAAAATGGCGGGTGGGAGGAAAGGATGGACGTTTTGCTGGGAGGGAATGAAGGAATGAGGGAGGTTTTGCTTAATAATCTGGCACATATTGCAACTGTCATTTCAAACCATTGGAACACACATTTCTACTACAGCTGCCCAATTATGGCAACAGTAGCTCCAATGGCAAGCCATTGGAGATGCTCATTACAAATATATATATATATTGAGTTCCATTATTTTAATCAATCAATATCAAATTAGATGCTACACGTGTATATAAATTATTTCTAGAAATATAATATCTGACATAAAATCACAATGGAGTAAACTTTAATTAATATAATAATATTTTTGTTGGCTTTTTGGCTTTTCGAAGGGTATTTTTGTAAATGTGAGCGTGCCAGCAAGGATCAATCAGTCCTTACAGAAATTGTGATTGCCAACCAATTATCAGACGATTGTGTTTTAGTTCTTTTCAGCCTCAATGAAGAGGACTTTTACTGGTGGCTTGACTTAGGAGAAATTAAGAGAAATAACAGTAATATGAAGAACAATTGAAGTATTTCATAAAAATGAACACTTACAATGGTCCAAACTCAGCCTCGGAGAGATTTACAACAGCAATCTACTTGAATCTACTTGAAGCTACTCCAATGAATCGAAGTGTAGTGCGGGTATTTAAAGTGCAGGTATTTAAAGAACAGGTATTTAAAGACTGGAAATGTAAAAGACTGGAAAAGAAAATATATGAAGTAAATGACTGATTTGTATGATCTGAGTTCCTCCCTTTTCCTGGGGGTCTCTCTGCTATTTATACTTGTCAAAGATGACCTTCGAACTGCTCTTCGAACCGTCGAACTGCTCCTCCATGATCGCTGATCATGTTGCCTTAGAAGTAGCTCCATTATGCCACCATTTGCAGTTAGGCTTCCCTCCTGTATTTGAATTTGAATATGAGTAACCGTTGAAGCCACGTCACCTTGCGTTTCTTTACTGATCCAATGTTGCTCAGACCATGTGATAACCAATTATCATCACCACGTGTACGATCAGGATTGGAGACTTAAATTATTTTCCAGTAATACCCTTATTCTGCCACGTGTCGGATTGTAACTGGCTTTTACAAAATATATAGCTAACATTACCCCCCGCACTAATATACCCAATACTTGGTGATATTAGTGGACCAAGAAGCTTTTCCCGCGCTTTTGGATCGTGTATGGAATTCATCTCCAGGAAACATAACCGTCACCTATTTGATGATTATTTGCATTAATTCCCTTTTGATTCTGTTGAATATCCCAACACCTTAGTATTCGAACAGACCATGGCTAAACCAACTCCCCTTTCTACTGATCAAGCATACGAAGAGTCATTGGGTAATGCTGATCCCCCTCGAAAGAACCTCCACGCATTCATTAGCCACCTCTATCCACCTTCCTATATTCAGGTTATGGATGCCTTTGCAAATCATCATCCTTTGGACCACGAATATATTGCCCTTAAGACTTCGATTCGACAAACTACAGCCATAGATACAAGAAGTTCTTCCCCTGATTCTTCCTTGTATTTCGAACAAACTGCTTTCGATCCCTCGATTCAGCAATTTGCAGCCATGGATTTAGGAAAAAATTCTGCATGGAATGATGCTACAACTTCTTCATCTCCTAGGGCCTCTGGCTGGACCAACTGGTCAACACCTAAGACTTATGATTTGAGGGAGCGAATCAATCACCATTTCGTTGAGTTCACTGACCCTTTGGAATTTCCTTCCTACGCTCGAAGTTCAGTGGTCTATCCTTATGTGCCCATTGACCAACGACGTAGCTTGGAGGAGAACTTGCTTGTGGCTTGGTATACATCTTCTATGCCTACGAAGATAATGCCTGCTATCCGGCGCTCAGAAGAAGCACAAGGGTACAACCCATCATTCTTAGCCAAGAAGGCGAAGATCTGCTCTTCTGACTGGCTTGCTTATATTAATGCCTTTGTTCCTTCTGCTCCCGCGCCATCTCCCATAATGGAAGCATCCACACCTTCTTCTCCATCCTTTGAAGCTGAAGCATCTACATCTTCTTCTTCACTGTTTGAAGCAGAACCATCCACTCCGTCTCCTCCTCCTACTTTGTCCTGGACGGAGAAACTAAGGCTTGCCCATCCAATGGACAAAGTTTTTCCACCTTACCAACCTCCGTCACCCCCTTCTCCAGCCGAGCGAAAGCAAGCTCAACTTTTGCTCGCGGCTTTCTCCCACCTGCCCTTCAATGTTCTTGAGGATGACACTCCTCTTGAGAACTTTCGATGGGCTTGTGATGTCCTGACTAGGGGTTATGTCCTCAACCCTCTTGCCCAAGCAGAGCTTCATTTGTTTTTGGACCAACTTCCAGTGCTCCTTTATTGGCATCGGAATTCCATGGTCACTATGCAATCTTTAGACCAACTTTCGTCTCTGCGAATTCAGGCCCAGTATGAAGCAGAAAACTTCATCGAAGAATTCGACGACTTTAAGAATAAAGATTCTGCATATTGGGATGATTTGGTCGTAGATGAATGGGAACAAAGATTAAGGGAGGAGGCTTTTGAAATAAAGGCTGAAGAGCTCTATTATGAAGTGAGAGCACATCAGCTCATGCAGCCAACTCTTGAAGAAATAGAAGATATAATAAAGAAAGAACAGAAATTCATTGACCATTGTTGGACTAAATTTCATGATCTTGTTATCTATTCTATTCCTTATTTTTATGAACTTGAGTTTGTACCCAAATGGGGTTATTCAATGTAATCTCTTTATCTTTAATACAAACAAAGTTCTTTTGCACTCGCCATTGCTCGACTCTGCTTCCTTTTATATTTTGAAACTAATTTAGAGCTTCGAATTGGACAACCTCATCCTTCGAATTATATACCAATCATGTCTTTTTCCAATTCATGGAGTAAAATTGACAATTCTGGCAGATATTATCTTAGTGCTTCGATTTCAACAACTTTACTCTTCAACACTAACTGTAACCAATATATGGTCATGGTTGATATAATCAATCAATTTCAAATTGACCATTTTTTCTTTCGAAGAGTAATATGTATAAAAAACCAACAATTGGTTTTGATGCTTCGAACAGTGTTTCTCATACTCAGAGAATACTAGGGTTTGCTCTGAAGGTCGTTACTTTGATTCATAATCCGTAAACAGGTCTTTAAACCCTTCAAAATAAACCAATAATCAAGCAATTTAGCACCTTTAAGCATATAATAGGCTTCGAAGCCGGCTTATGTATTTCGAAGCCGTTGTTATTTGATTTTTTGACGCCAACATCTTGTCTTCGAAGCCAAATATTTCATTTCGAAGCTGGCCCCAATCCCGGAATAAGCTCTTCCCTCCAAAACTATCAATATTGGAAGAGATTCCTCGCATTCGTACTTTTAGTACTTAACAACTTACGGGGTATAATTTCGGACACAAAGATTTTAAAACCCTCTCGTTTCGTGTTCCGAAATCTCTTGCCTTTTACAAACCCTTCTCTCTACTGGTTCCTCTTTGCTTCGGTCTTCATCTTCTGAAAAGTGTATCATCAATGGCTTCTTCTTCACCAAAAGTGCCAGCCCCAGAGCGCGTATGTTCATCTTTAGCTTTGAAGAGGCTTACTGACGCAGAATGCGAGAAGTACAAGGCTGGAGAGAAAAGTGCTATCGATGGGCGTATCTTCGTCCCTCGTCATCATGAGCAGCAGAACTACGTGCCCGGACCAATTTTCAAGGAAGTCCTTACTGAGCTCCCAACCTTTTATCCGCGTCTGGTGGACCAACGTCTCCTTTATGAAGGTGGCCTTGACTGGAAGAACTGGAGAAGCAATCGTCCTCATCGATGCTGGCCCACGATAAGACCGGAATGGCAAGAATGGTATGATCGGATCATTCCTGTTAAGACACTGGACCTCCAAGAGCTCTGCCTCCTCGATGCTCTTCGACTGTCTAGGGTAACTATCTCGGAGGACCCTTTCCTAGTTCCTACTGCTTTGTGCTTTTGGAACCCCGTCTTCAATTTCTTTCAATTTAGATGTGGGATGATGGCCCCCACTGTTCTTGATATTTGCCATCTATTAGGAGTATCCCCCATTGGTACCCCCATCACACCAGATTTTCCTGACTTAGCAGTCCCTTTCTCCCTCCCCTCTCTTAATTCATCTTACAGTGATTTTGTTAGAGCCGAGAACAAAAGAATGGGTCCAATAACTGATAGGGAATTCTTTTCCTTTTTATTATATTGGCTTTGCAAATTTCTTTTCTGCACCTCCTCCCAAAGAATCATGCCTGAATTTGCTCCTCTTGCCAAAGCCTTGGTTTTGCAGAAAAGAGTAGCCTTAGCCCCATACATTCTGGGTCATGTATATAGAGTTTGTTCCCTCTTTTGTGAGAAACCCTTAGATGCTAATCAAGGGGGACCATTTTGGATCCTTCAGCTTTGGCTCTTTACCTATTTTACTGAACTACAATCCAAATGCCTTAAATTTTCTAGGCTACACTCTCTCACTCATGGCATAAAACTAGCCAATGCTTCACTTTATCCAGCTACTTTTGCCTTTTATTTCTCCTTCTTTCATCAACTACCAGCTGCTCTTCTTGATCACCGTTTCCGTCCCTTCGAAGCTAGCATAGGTCCAGCCTGGTTGAATCACTTCCTCAGTGACAGGCTCTGTGCCTTGCCTATTCATAAAGATATGTGGGCTTCCCTACTGATCCCTAGAGAACTGTTTATTGGGACCACCAACCCCAGAGCCTATAAATGCATAGCTGAGCCTTATTGTCCTGCTCAATTTGCTAGACAATTTGGCCTCACACAAGGAGTTCCAATACCTCTCTGCAGCAACACCAACCTAACTCTGACCAAGAGAGATTTGAAGGTTTGAAAGTCAAGGCTAGAAGAGGCAACCTTCAAGTTTATGGATGATCTGGCCACTTTTGAGTACATCCCTTTCATTCCTCAAGGCACCTTTTTGAAGAGATATCAGAGTTGGTGGGTGAGTAATATGGAAGTTTATTTGGTTGAAGGTGATCAGAAACAAAAGAAGCAGAGACTGCTTGAGCCTAAGAAGAAAACAATTGAGGTGCAAGAAGAAGAAAAAGAAGATGCAAAAGATCAAGAGCATGAGTCACCCTTGATGAGGAGGAAAAGGGCGATTGATTTGTCCCAAAAAGAGACAACCACTAGGGAAGTAGAGGAGGAGGTTATTTTTAAGGAATCCAAACCTCAGGCTGAAGGAGCTGAGAAAACAATTGAGGAGCAGACAATGCCAATTCAAAGAAAAAAGAGAAGAAAGATTACTGTCTCTTCTTCTGAGTTTGATATTTCCCCTTCCAACTTTGATGAGGATTCTGATTCTGAGACAATTGCCCAAGCAATAGGAAAGAGAAGGAAAATGACTGCTTCAACTACTGCCTTGATTGAAGATCCCCTTCATGAGGCAGCCGCCAAGGCCGTGGAACAAGAACATTCCAAAGCCATAGTCGTCTTTGAAAGGGCTGAGAAAAGACGGCAGCAACAAATTTTAAGAGAGAGAGCTGCTGCTGCTGATGCATTGCAAAGGGAACTAGCCAGAAAACAACGGACTGGTGGACACTATTCTCTCCGCAGTTCTCCCATCAGTACCAGTGCCTCTGGAACAAGTAATTTCTTTCATACCTCTGCTGTAGCTTGTGGTATTGAAGTTTAACATTGTTCTGCATTTCTTCCTTTTGCAGCGACAACTACTGCACTCATCTTTCCAATGAGGCCTTCCTCAATTTCGGTTGAGGTTGATCAAATGCAGAATGTCAGGGTTGTTCGAATCGTACTTCCACTTCCAAAGCCTATATTTGACGTACCTTCCTTAAGTCCCAGTATTCCTGCATCTCTTTTTCTTGGATTAAAGCCATACCTCCCTTTTTTGGCTCGTGACCTATCTCAGTCTACTTTTCCTTCGAGCCTTGCTCTTTTCCCGTCCTTTACAGAAACTCCAACTGCTGCTCCATTCCCAGTGGCAGTTGATTCTTCCACAGAGGACACTGGTAGCTCTTCAATTCATGGCTCATCACCAATGCCCACTTCCAGCCCCTCTTCACTTGATTTGCTGGTGGCCAAGACCATAGAGGCTGCCAAAGATACTCCATCCGTTTCTCCCATCCCTATGCAGCCCTTTGTGTCTTCCACCACAACACTCTCTATGCCCTTCATGTCAAGAGACGAGGTAGACATCTTTGAAGGAAGACTAGCTAGTCTCTTTGACATACCTTCTACCTCTCCCACCTCTACTGCTGAAGCTGAGCCATTAGCCTTGGCTGACTCCCTACTGGAAATCTTCAAGAGTTCTCCTTCCTCCAGCAACAAGCCTTTTGCACCTTCAGTAGATTTGGACACATGCTTGCAACTGTTGACTTCTTTTTCAAGGATCCCCTTCGAGGCTCTACAAAGGCCTATCATCAGGAATGGGTTCCTTCAATGCTGTAACATTGCTAAGCAGTCTGCCATGAGTGTCTCAAGTCATCTATCTCAGGCTGCAGCTACTATTGATTTTTATCTCAACATTTGCCATGCTGCTAAGACTGCGGATGAGAAGCTGGCTAAGGACCAGAGTTTTGTTTCTCAAGTGCATACTGAAGTATCAACTCTGAAAGAACAACACTCTTTTGCCTCCCACTTTCGAGTCCAACTTCTGGAGAAGAAAGCTCAGCTTGAAGAGGAGTTAGCCGCAGTAAACCAAGCCTTGGTTTGAACTGATAAGAAACTGCACATCACCAATCAAGGGCTGGCTGATCGAAAAGAAGACATGGCTGTAGCTATTCAATTATTTCCTTCCCTTAGCAATAGGAAAGCTATTGTACAGAAACAATTAAAGCATTGTAATGATTTTTGGGCCAATTTGTGGCACAATGTACTTGATTCTTTATGAAAGCACAATATTTTGTATATCATTTGAGCAAGCTTGTGTTTTTGCATATGGTGTTCACTCTATCCCTTGTGTTTCCCAAATGGTTGGAAAATAAGGTTTTAAATATCTGCCATTAATCTTTTTGGGATGTACATAACCATTCAAATTTCTTAAATGGTATGCTCCAAAAGGCAGAACCCTATGAATTTGATATGGTCCTTCCCAGTTAGGTGACCATTTGCCAAACTTATGGCTTTTAATCCCAATTGGGAGTATTGTCTTCCATACCAAATCACCTTCATCAAAGCCAATGTGTTTGACTTTCTTATTATAATTCTTGGCTGCTTTCTTCTTTTGGAAAAGAATGCTATTTAATGCCAAAATTCTGGCTTCATCTATGCCTTCTAATTCTAAGCACATACTTTGATGGTATTGTTCAGGATTCAATTGATCTTGACATCTTACTCTCAAAGATTTAACATTAATCTCTACTGGTAAGACTGCATCATGTCCATACACCAAGGCATAGGGAGTGACTCCTGTGCTTGACCTCGGTGAGGTTCTATATGCCCACAGAACATCCAATAATAGGTTATGCCAATCCCTGGGATTGTCATCCACAACCTTTTGTATTCCTTTTTTCAAGGACTTATTGGATGACTCAGCTTGACCATTAGCTTGTGCATAATAGGGTGTGGAATTAACAAGACTAATTCCAAATTCTGCCACAAAAGACTTCACCATCTTCCCATCAAACACAGTTCCATTATCAACTGTTATGGTTTGCGGGATGCCAAATCTATGGATCAAATCTTTAATAAAACCAATAACCTCTGTTTGGTCTACAGCCTTGTATGGCTTAGCTTCGACCCATTTAGTGATGTAGTCAGTGGCCACTAGAATGAAACAATGATGTTTCGAAGAAGGTGGGTGTATTTTTCCCATCATATCCATGGCCCACCCTCTGAATGGCCAAGGCTTCACTACTGCATGTAGGTCAGTTATGGGCACGTGCCTTATTGTGCCATGCTTTTGACATGCCTGACACCCCTTTGCATATTCTATGCAGTCTTTAAGGATGGTTGGCCAATAATAGGAATGCCTTCGAAGCAACCACCTCATTTTTACACCAGGTTGATGAGCACCACAGATGCCTTCATGAACCTCAGCCATGGCTGTTAATGCTTCTTTCGGGCCTAGACATTCTAACAATAAGCCATCTCCCCCCCTTTTGTAGAGAGCATTACCATATATCATATATTGCATAGACTGCAATTTGACTTTTCTACTGGCCTTCGAAGATGGACCAGCCAAGTACTGCATTATTGGATGCCTCCAATCTTGTTCTTGTAAGTCATTATGATTGACTTCCAAGATCACATTCCTTTTATTCAAAGGTTGTATTAATCTCTGATATGTTGTTTGGCTTATGTCCCTTTAGGTATTATCCCTTCTCTTGAAGTTCGAAGCTTTCTAAGCCACATCATTGGCTCTATTGTTCAAGAATCTTGGAACATGGGTTACATTTGCTATTTGAAACTGAGAAAGCAAATGTAATGCAACAACATAATATGGCAAGATACTTATGCTTTGACACTTGAAAATTCCTTTCACTTGGTTAACCACCAATTGAGAATCTCCGAATATGTCAACTGCATGTACTTGTAATCCAATAAGAATCTCTAGTCCCGCAATTAAGGCTTCATATTCAGCCTGATTATTGGAACAGGTAGCTTCATCTACTCTGAAACCATGTGTGGTTTCTACCCCTTGTGGAGATCTTATTACAACACCAATTCCAATTAAACCATTGGCTTTCGACCCATCAAACCACATCTGCCATGGCTCAACATTAGCCATACCAAGCTCCATTATCTCCTGGTTCTCTGTGTGAGATGGATGATCTGCCAAAAAATTGGCTAAAACCTGCCCTTTTACTGCCCTTTGAGGGACATATTCTAGATGAAATTCTGACAAGGCAAGTATCCACTTGCCAATTCTTCCCCTCAACATTGGTCTAGATAACATATATTTAACCAAATCTGTGGTTGCAATTACCAAGACAGTTGTAGGCAAAAGATAATATCTTAATTTTATTGCAGCAAAATACAAAGCAAGACACAGCTTTTCAACAGCTGAATATTTACATTCACAAGAATTTAAAAACCTACTAAGGTAATAAATAGCTTGCTCCTTGCCTTCTTCATTGTCTTGGGCTAAGAAAGCTCCCAATGAATCCTCTGCTGCAGCTATGTACAACTTCAAGGGCTTGTTCCCCTTTGGTGGCATCAGCACTGGAGGATTAGCCAAGTAGGCTTTGATACCTTCGAAAGCAATTTGATGCTCTGCTGACCACACGAATTCTTCTTCAGCTTTCAGCCTTAACAAGGAAGAAAATACTTTAGTTTTTCCTGCAGTGTTAGAAATAAACCTTCGAAGAAAGTTAACCTGTCCAAGGAACTTCTGCAATTCTTTCTTACTTGATGGAGGCCTGGCTGCAATGATGGCTTTGGCTTTGTTCTGGTCAATCTGTATTCCTTTATTGTGTACCACATAACCCAAGAAGTTTCCAGATGATACGCCAAAGGCACATTTAAGAGGGTTGAGCTTTAATTTGAACCTTCTCATTCTTTCAAAGGCTGCTTCTAAGTGAAACAAGTGCTCTTCCATGGACTGGGATTTAACCACAATGTCATCAATATAACATTCCAAATACCCTCCAATGAGGTCATGAAAGATAGTGTTCATGGCTCTTTGATATGTAGCTCCAGCATTCTTTAGACCAAATGGCATTTTAACCCATTCAAAGGTACCAATATTCCCAGGACATCTGAATGCTGTCTGGTGGATATCTTCCTCTGCAATGCAGATTTGGTTATAGCCGGAATGCCCATCCATCATTGACAAGACTTGGTGACCTGCTGAACTGTCTACCAGCAAGTCCACTATAGGCATAGGGTACTCATCTTTGGGAGTTGCCAGATTTAAGTTTCTGAAATCGATACATACCCTCATTTTGCCATTCTTCTTGACTACAGGCACAATATTAGATAGCCACTCGACATACCTGGCTGTTCTAATAAAACCTGCCTTGAGGAGTCTAAGGATCTCTTCCTTGACCTTCTGAATTACTTCTGGACTCATCCTCCTTGGTTTCTGCTTGTAAGGCTTGAAATTAGGCTTCACGGGGAGCCTATGTTCCACTAATGACCTATCCAATCCTGGTAGTTCATTATAAGACCATGCAAAGCAATCTTTGTATTTCTTCAGAACAACCAATAGTTGGTTTCTGTCCAGAGCATTCAAACAAGCACTTATATAAGTGGGCTGTTGTACAGAACCTTCCCCTAGGTTTACTTCTTCTAAAGGGTCTTGTGCCTGAGGACTTACCAAAGCTTCTTCCTTGATTCCTTCAACCTTCGAAGTAGCCTTCTTGCTTCGTTCTGCTCCTAGGTTCTTTAGTTCAACATCCTTTCCCTCCTCCTCATAGACAAAATCTGTCCATAAGGCATCCTCCTCCTGTATCTCCTGGACTTTTGTCTCAATGTCCAATGCACAATATTTCCCAAGGGTGAAAATTCTGACCTGTTGCTGTTTCTGCTTACAGCCGAGTATCATGGCCTCCCTTTCTTGCTCCTGTACTCTCTGGACTATAGCTTCTACATCCAATGTTGAGAATTTAATCAGAGCCAAGGATGTGGCTTCTTGCGTTTCACTTCTTTGCCTATAACCAGGCATCATTGTCATCCTTTAGAACGACCTCTTCATGAGCACTTTCTTGGACTAAGTGCTTCAAGTGTGTCATTTCCTCATCAGCCGTCACTTCGGCTGAATCGTCATCTTTCATCAGTATACTGAGCAGTGTCACTCCCTCAATATACAATTTAGCCTCCGCAAAGTCTGCACAGGCTATGAAGGGTTGAGGATCTGCATCGATTTCCTCTGTCTCTCCATTGCCTAAAGCCATCATGATTTTCTGATGCAAGGAAGAAGGCACACATTTGTTAGTGTGGATCCAATCCCTTCCAAGTAAAGCATTATATTTAGCATTACTGTCGATTACGAAGAATGCTGTCATGCAATCCCTGGTTCCCACACTTAAATTAATGGGTAGAATCCCCTGAGCCATTTGCTTATCTCCAGCAAAACCAGCGATGGTTGTGCTGGTTGGGATCAACCTGGGATTCCTTTTCCCTAGTTTCTTCAAAGAAGATTTTGGCAACAAGTTTACTGCTGCCCCATTGTCTATTAGGACTCGATTCAGTTGTATCCCATCGAAGAAAGCCTTGATGTACAAAGGCTTAACATGTTGTGTCATGGAATTCGAGGGATACTCGAATGGATACGATAGGTTGATGCTTACCACTTCCTCGCTCTCATATTCATCTTCCATCGGGGTAACCATTTTGAAATTATCTTGCACCATACTTGCTTGTGAGTCTTCACTAGAGATCTGAACTGGATCAGCTTCCTGCCCCTCTTGATTCTCATCTCCAGCTTGGAATTCCTGTGGTAGTATGTGTACCATGTTCACTGATACTGGGGGAAACGAGCCAAACTGGATGGCTGGCTGTACCTGTTTCCCCTCTTGGTCACTTTGATCGACTTCCTCAGAAACATCCTGCATGATGCATTCTGGTATTTCATTGCTAACTGATCCCTTCGAAGGATCTTTCTCAACTGGCTCTTTAGTCAGAAACGTTTGTTCAGCCATGAAGGCTTTGAACATCTCTTCTTCCATCATTTCTTTCTTTTGGCTTGTGCCAATCTCTTCTTCTGTCTCACTATCACTCTCCATCAGAGCCTTCTCCAATCCAGCTAAACTAGCCTTCTCTCTGGCTGTTAGTTCGGCATGAACCTTAGCCAATTGTTCTCGGCTGCAAACCACTTTGCTCTGTGGAACCGGCTTTGGAGCATGGTCTGACTTTGGGTTCTTCCTTCCTTCCGTTTTGACTGGTGAAGAATTTTCTCCACTTTCCTTCAGATCTTTCTGGTACTGGGTGTACCTACGCTGAATTTTTCTCCTCTGTGATCTTGAGATGACTGGGACCATGTCTGGTTCCCTCGTCTTTGGGTGTTTAAACAGCACCCAGTTATTCGGAGCCACCATAGGAGGCTTGATCATCCTGCCTTGGTTTACAACATCTTCATAAGCAAGCACTTCCCTAGGTTTGTTTTGCATTACAAACCAGTCTGGGACTCCAGGCACCCACGATCCTACTGATCCAGATGTGGAACTGTTTCTTTCTACCTTTGAAACCGCCTTCGAAACTGGCTGTGAAGGTAGATGCTTGTTCCTGATTTCATGTCTCGAGTCTGTTTCTGGCCTTTGATGAAAGTGGCCACTTTCAATTCTGCGTGAGGTTAGTCTAGGAGGCCAATCCCTGGTTTTAATCCCGTAACCTGAACTCTTCCCCAACCTTTTTTCAGAATGGTTGCTTTCTACTCTGTAGTAGTTAGGTGGTCTATACTCATACAAGGACCTCTTGCCTTTGGCATGCATTCTGTCCACTGCAGGTTCAACCATTGATGGTCGCTGCCTATCACTACCTGGATACGGCCTTTTGTTGTAAGCATTGGTTGGCTTAAAATGTCTTTGAACATCTCTGTAGTATTGCTTTCCATCAATTGGAAGCCCCCTCAACCATTTATGACTTAGTCTGCACCTGGGACACATCCTCTGCATTACAGCTGCTTCCAAGGAATTGTCATCTAGTGCTTCTTCGTTAGATTGCTCCTTCTGATGTGAGAAACCTTGTCCAATAGCTGGTGGGTTTCTAGTCTCCTTCTTAGCAGTTGTCTGGTTGGCAGTATGCATTTGCACGTTGACCTCTTCCAACTCCTGCAGAGATAGATTCTGGAAGTTTGGTACAACCACATTAGATGTGCCTTCTCCAACTTCTGGAAACGGGTTACTATCAATCCCCATGATCTTTTCTGTTTTGGTTGGGAATTTCAGACTTCCTTTCCGAATCTGCTCCTGGATCCTGTCTCGAAAAACAATACAGTTTTTAGTCGAGTGAGACCAAGAGTTATGCCATTTACAATATATTTTTCCTTTAAGTTCATCTAGAGATGGTAGTTTTACTCCCTTTGGTAACTTAAGGAAATTGGCTGCAAGTAGATGGTCAAAAATGTCATCTGCTTTTGCCAGATCGAAAGAATACTTTCTGTGGAAATCTTTCTTTTTAAACTGCTGGTCGATGGTGGTGTCTTTATGAATCAATGCTTCACAAATTACAGGTTCTTTGCCCACAATCTCTGCTGCATCGATTTCATAATTGGGATCTCTATAATATGTCTTATACGAGGCATTATTTCGATCTTGTTCTTCTTCTAATAATGCTTCATATCTAGACACCTTATAGGTTAATTCGACCAAATCCCTGAACTCAGTTGAATCAAACTTCTTTCGAAGCCTGAACTCTAAACCGTTTTGGGCCAATCTCACAAACTCTGGCTCTGGGAGAATGACTCTACATTTATTCCGAGCCCTTTTAAATCTGGCAATAAACTGAGTAGCCTTTTCCTCAGGCCTTTGACTCAATCTAGCCAAGTCTACCATGGAAACTTCTGGCTCTGATTGGAAGAATTGGGCATGGAATGCCTCTTCCATCTGTTGCCAATTTTGAATGGACCCAGGTGTAAGGTTGATGTACCATACGAATGCTCCTCCAGTCAGAGAATTTGGAAATAATCTCAGTTTCATATAATCATGATTAGTGAATTCACCGCATTGAGCAGCAAATCTAGCAATATGCTCTACAGTTGACTGATTTCCAGTTCCATAAAATAGAGTAAAATCTGGTATTCTGAATCCTCTTGGGTATTCATGTACCCTATCTACCCATTCTGGGTATGGTTTTCTATATATAGGAGTCTGGACCCCCCGAGCCATTGGTCCACATATCTCCCTAACAATATCTGCAATCTGGTCTCTAGGGACCATATTTTGTGCCTGCTGAACCACTACTGGAGGGGCAAACACAGGATTTGGTGGACAAACTTGTGCTTGTGGTCCTCTAGGTCCATAAGGTGGTAAATTTGGGGCTGGTTGTCCTTGCGGTGCAGGTTGCTGTTGAGGGTATGGGTAACCCCTTTGAGCATGACCTGCGAAAGGACCTGCAAAAGGTGCTGGAACAGGTGTTGTGTCTCTGCCATTTGTAGGAAAACCCTCCAACCCCCCGGGTGTAAATTCGAATAAGGGATTAGTGTACCCCCTTGTGCCAGGTATGGCTTCGAACATGGGATTTGTAACCATTCTTATGCCAGTTTCTTGTACTTGGCCAAATCCACCAACTTGTGTGGCTTCATTATTAAGTACTGAGGCATTTTGGCCTGTTATAGGCCTTGAAATGGGTTCATACCAAGACTGAGGTGATGGTCTTTCAAAGTTTTGGGTACTAGTTTGACCATTAAAATGTCCATTAACTTGCATAGGCTGTTTTTCTCTAGCCAATCTTTGTTGGGGGACATTTACAACTTCCTCCGTGTGTCTTGTGTTTGTTGGTTGGTGGTTATTCATTCGATCCAAAAAGGATGTTGCCCACCTTTCCATTGTATTCATTAATTGTTGTCCCATGGCATCTACTAAACCATCCCATGGATTTGTTGGTTGAGTAAATGGCACAGTGGATGGTCCAATTCCTTGGTTTCGTCCAATAATATGAACATATGGTTCTTGTCCAGAAGTACTGGTCTGTTCGACCATAGGTTCTGACAATATAGGAGTTTCCACAGGATGTGTTACCACATTATCCTCTGGATTTGGTATTTCTACCTCTCATTCCACGCCTTCTTCCAAGCGTTCATTTTCTCCTTGTCGTCTTCTTCTAGCCATTTTTAATTAGGTCCCACCGGGCGTGCCAAAAATATATGTTGGCTTTTTGGCTTTTCGAAGGGTATTTTTGTAAATGTGAGCGTGCCAGTAAGGATCAATCAGTCCTTACAGAAATTGTGATTGCCAACCAATTATCAGACGATTGTGTTTTAGTTCTTTTCAGCCTCAATGAAGAGGACTTTTACTGGTGGCTTGACTTAGGAGAAATTAAGAGAAATAACAGTAATATGAAGAACAATTGAAGTATTTCATAAAAATGAACACTTACAATGGTCCAAACTCAGCCTCGGAGAGGTTTACAACAGCAATCTACTTGAATCTACTTGAAGCTACTCCTATGAATCGAAGTGCAGTGCGGGTATTTAAAGTGCAGGTATTTAAAGAACAGGTATTTAAAGACTGGAAATGTAAAAGACTGGAAAAGAAAATATATGAAGTAAATGACTGATTTGTATGATCTGAGTTCCTCCCTTTTCCTGGGGGTCTCTCTGCTATTTATACTTGTCAAAGATGACCTTCGAACTGCTCTTCGAACCGTCGAACTGCTCCTCCATGATCGCTGATCATGTTGCCTTAGAAGTAGCTCCATTATGCCACCATTTGCAGTTAGGCTTCCCTCCTGTATTTGAATTTGAATATGAGTAACCGTTGAAGCCACGTCACCTTGCGTTTCTTTACTGATCCAATGTTGCTCAGACCATGTGATAACCAATTATCATCACCACGTGTACGATCAGGATTGGAGACTTAAATTATTTTCCAGTAATACCCTTATTCTGCCACGTGTCGGATTGTAACTGGCTTTTACAAAATATATAGCTAACAATTTTATACTATGATATGTGTTATGAAAAAGTAATATAAAATAAAATTTCAATTCAAGTTATTTATTTTTATAAGGTTAGCTTCATCGTTCTATAAAAGTGTTACTTGAATACTTATATATAATAAATTTAGTTAAATTATTTATTTATTTTGATAATTTTAATTATATTGTACTATAAAAGTGTAATTATCTTATATTAAATTATAAGATAGTAAAATAAACACTCATTTTGATATTAAAAATAATAGTTAAATTAAAAAGAGAATTAGTAATATAAAACTAAAAGTGATTCTAATTATTTAATTTTATTTTTATTTTTAAAATAAATATAAAAATAAAAATATGCCGAAATAGAATTACACAAAATTTATTTAAAAGATTAAATATAAATATATTGTGGTTGGATTAATAAGAAAATACATAAATTAAATGTGTAGAGTATCGATTTTTTTTCTTTAATATTCTTTTTGAATTATTCATACATATTGTATATAGGTATATAAAATTTAAATTAAATATAAATGTTTTGTAATAAATAATTTCATGTTAAATAAAAATTAAATATTAATTAATATTAAGACAACAATAGGATAGATAAAAAAAATAAAAATATAAAAAAAAATTAATTTGATCTGTGTGGTGCACATTCTGTCTTATTTATTGTATATTGAGATAAAAAAAAATTTCAAATATCATAATAATTAAATTAAAATATCAACTATATAAAAGAAATCTGACAATGACAAAACTAAATACACAATGAAAAATATATGAAAAATAATATTTCTTAAATAGAGTCCATATAAAACTAGTTATTATAATTGAAATTAAGTTTGTGTAAAACTTTATATGTAAATGGAAAAAACATGTTGACGTGGCTTTTTTAGAAAAAAAAAAAAAAAAAAAAAAAAAAAAAAAAAAAAAGGCTTTAGAATATGCCATCTAAAAGTAAAGGAAAAACACTGCTTTTAATAGTACTTCTCAAACAAATTCCATATAAAATTGGTTATTATAAATGAAATTGATTTTATGTATAACTTTATATGTAAATAGAAAAGACATACACGTGTGGCTTTTTTAGAAATAAAAAGTAAGGCTTTAAAATGTACCACCTAAACAAGGGAAAAACACTACTTTTAATCATATATATATATATATATATATATATATATATATATGATGATTGGATATACTGAAGAAGCAGAATTATATAATTCAAATAATAACACTTTTGTTACAATCCAAACTGTAATGAGTTGAATCAAATTGAATTTATACTTTAATCTCAGTTGGGGATTTATTTTAAATTATTAAACTCTATTCATTTTGAATCCAATTGATTAAATCATGACCAGTTAATAACCATGTAATATTGTTGTGGTTTTATTATTATTATTTGATTACCATAAAAGAGTTGTTAATATTTATGGTGTGTACCATTAAACGAGATATATTTTGTGGTGAGAAAATATTATATTTACTTTTGTCATTAAAGATGTTGAAATGTATTTTTAATTGATATTATATATATAGGTGTGTGTATATATATAGTTAGATATTTGTTTAGTTAAATATATATATATATATATATATCTATAAATAGTAATCAAATAGATATTTTGTTCAACTTTTGGGTTCTTGTCGTGAGGAAAGAAAGAAAAGCGGTTCCAAGTTGATTTTTCTTGGGTTTGATCTAGTGTAAGTCATTTTTGACCCCTAGTGCTTTGGATTAAAACGTAGATGGTGGAAAATGCTTCGTTTGGCTCCAAACAGATTTAATTTCTGTTGCCAAAAATTTTGAAAGCTTCTTGGCTTAAGGTAGGGATTTTTCCTACACTTTTTTATGCACTTTTACTTGATTATATGGAGCTTAGAGTTGTATATAATTTAATTAGAAATTTTGAAAAATTTGTGATTTATTTGCTTAAAAGAGAAATTTTGAGAAAAATAAAGTGTTGATGCCTAAATTGCAAAAGTGTAAACTTGGAATATATTTGTAAGGTTATGAAAGAGCTATGTTTTAAATTTGAACAAAAACAGACTCCGACTTGACCGGTTTTGAATTTTTTACCGGTTTGCGACCAAAAGAGTATTTTTAAAGAAAACAAAGGAATTATGTTTTACTTTTAGGGCTTTTGATTAAAATAGGATGTCATAGTTGAATAATTCTTGGAGAGTGAGTTTGGAAAGAAAATAATGTTTTCTTGGGCATTAACGGTATTATTTTGCTTAATGTATCTGTTGGAATAAAACCGACACGATTAAAAATGGACCTTGAGAGATTACCAGATGTGATTGTGATATGAAAACTAGTGTAGTTGTTCATATTTGATGAGACGTGGAATAGATTGTATTTATCGTAATTTTTGGAATTTAATTGTTTAAATATCTGTTTAGAAATATCTGTTTTGGGCTATCGGTGGAGAATAACCATGGTTGTTATAGAAATGCATGAGACTAAGGTAAATTGAACCACATTCCTCATTTGTTGCATTGGACATTGCATTACATTCATTTCATTGGAAATGTATATGTTTTTGAGAAATGTTTGGAAATGTATCTGTTTGCGAAAAGATGAATACTTGGTGAATCTAGGTAGAGGGGTGTAGAACCACGCAGTTAGGTGTCAAGCCTTCCTGTTTACTGGTAAAAATGACAGTGGTAGTGCATTAGGGCCTACTTGCAGACACTCACCTAGATATTCACAGAGCCTGTATTCATGTAGCAGATATGGTTTAAAATGGAAATGGATTTATATCTATTGTTGCATCTCCGCATTGCATGCTTTATAAAAAGAGAGATAAACTATTTTATCATGAGCATACTCCTCTTTAGTCTTGTCATGGTCCAGATGTTGTGTAGTATATCTCTATTGGGTTGTGGCTCACCCTATAAGGGAATCCATTTCAGGTATAGGTGTTATGTCTCCACCAAGGCACTAACTTGGGAGGACTCGGAGTTGAGGCTTCATTTTTATTTTATGGTTATTTATTGAATGTAAGCCCAGGATTGTATTTGCGTTGAGTTGAAACTCCATTTTGTTTAACCAAGAATGTTCTTCGATAAATTTGTAAACCTGTAGGGCGCTTATTGTCTGTTTGGTTTCTATTTCATACTTGTTGTAAAATGCATGCTTGGGATTGAAACTGGGTCATTGAGATGTGAACAGCATGTATTTGGCATTTGGGATTAAATTAAAATGGATATATGGAATAGTTAGCTATATATATGTATTTCTCTATCAGGTGGGTTTGTTGTATAAATAGATATACCCTGCCCAATTTTTTTTCGGGGCGTGACACAAACCTACCCCTATAGGTTTTGTGATAACCCTGTTTCGTAATATGCTAATTGGTCCTTATTATGAATATGATTACGTGTTTGATATGATTTTGTGTGTCATTACGTGAAAATATGTGGTTTTGAATTTCTATCTATTCACCGTAGGAATATCTGTTTGATTATCTGTTTTGGAAATTAAATTGAAGGCCCTATCGGCCACAGAAACTAAAATTGATTACGCCATTGTGATTGGTATAATTTTTAGAGCCTACGGTGAAATTTAATTGAAAATTGATTCAGACCAGATTAATTGAATTAAAATAATGACTTAGTGCTCAATTATGTAATGTTGAGAATGGCAATTAAGTGAAATTGTATATAGTGGGGCACTAAGCACCTAACCCCTCTTTTTTTGTTCATTTGGTTGAAATCAACTCAAAGAGGAGAGAAATAAGGTCGGCTAGAGAGAGAGAGAGAGAGGAAAGCAATTGGAGTTTTGATCTTGAACTTGAATGATTTGAAGACCAACTCAAGATTTGACCATAAATTGGGAAGATTGGGCTTCTAGGTAAGCAATTGGCTATGAATTCATAGATTTTAAATTATAATTTTGCGAATTCAAAGTTGAAGGGTGATCAAGAACAAGAATTGTGTTGTATTTGATGAATTTGAAGTCATGGAATGCATGCATGTGTATAATTGTCATGAATTTGTATAGTTGAGCATGAAAATTATGATCCATATAGGATTTTGGCCAGAGTTCATGCTTGTGATCACCATTTGCACCATTTGAGTTGGTAATGAAAGTTATATCTCACATGCATGTACAATTCCTAAGAGTATGAGTTTGAATGTGTGAGTTTGTTATGTTGGGGTTGAGTTTGATGTAAATTGGGACATGCATGTGATTAATTTGTGAAATTGAGCTTCATAATGTTGTAATTTGGTATTTGTACCATGTTGATACATGTATATGTGGAGTTTGAGCCAAAATCATGTGTTTAGAGCCTTTGAATGTCGAGTTGAAGCTCAAGAACAAGTTCTGGAATATCCAGAAATTTCGATGTCCGCTCGAGCGGGGAAATCGCCGCTTGAGCGTAAAATATGAGCTCCCTGTATTTTCTGCAGACATGATGTCCGCTCAAGTGGAAAAGTTCACACTCGAGCGGGGAGCCATGTAGTGAGGCCTTTAGCTCGAGCGCCCGACTTCATGCTCGAGCGTAAATTTGACATAGCCAGTACTTTTGCAGGCCTCATGGGTCCGCTCGAGTGGGGAAGTCCACGCTCGAGCAGGACCCTATTTCTAAAAATTTTGAAAGTGCATTCTGTGTTTCGTTTTCCGTTCTCTTTCACTTCTAAGTACTCTTAGGCATGCATTAAGCATTGTGAATGAATTAAAGGGATAAGAATAAAGCTTAAAGACGAATATGTGAATTAAAAAACGGATTGAATTATTTGTGACCCATATGTATTATGTGATGTGTAAGGTCAAGCTCCAGGGCAAATCAACTATCCGATCACTGTGAGTAGTATTTTAATAAAGATATCTGGAATATGCCATTTGTCCAACTGCTTAGCTTCCTATAAGTCTGTTAATTTGAATTATGGACAAACGTTTGCTATGCCTAAAGAGCGAATGGACCAAAGGCCAGTTCGATACGAAAATATGAATGGGCCGAAGGCCAGTCTGATACGAATGATAAAGTGAATGGGCCAAAGGCTAGTTTGGCATGTATGACATAAATGAATGGGCCAGAGGCCGTATGACATGAATGAATGGGCCAAAAGCCAGTCTGACTCGAATGAGAGAATGATAGTTTGACATGAAAGTTTGAATGGGCCATAGGCCAGTTCGACATGAAAGTCTGAATGGGCCATAGGCCAGTCTGACATGAATGAAAGTTTGAATGGGCCATAGGCCAGTTTGACATGAAAGTCTAAATGGGCCATAGGCCAGTCTGACATGAATGAAAGTTTGAATAGGCCATAGGCCAGTTCGACATGAAAGTTTGAATGGGCCATAGGCCAGTTTGACATGAAAGTTTGAATGGGCCACATGCCAGTTTGATATGAAAGTCTGAATGGGCCAAAGGCCAGTTAGATCTGAATAAAAGATAAATGGGCCAAAGGCCAGTATGACACGAACGAATTGGGCCCGAGGCCGTATGAATTGTTTGGGATCGCAGTCACTTGACCTAAATTTGTAATTATATATACTAATAGAAACACAAATTGAGCCCAAGGCCGTTTGACGTACGTTGTTCTAATGTACCTTCTTTATTTGATATTATTCACTAGGTTTTCGCTCACGCTCATTCATGTGTTTATAGGTGAGCCAAGGGAGGTCCCGACCCAGCCTCAGTGAAGTCTGTGTGGAACAACCAAAGTTTTAAAGAGTCAGCCCTTGCGTTTCACACACGAGACACGTCTTCGCCTTTTCGCTATTTTGTGTCATTTTGTCATGTTGGCGAGGACTTTAGATACGTTTGTATATAGTTTTGATTGGCTGACCTAGACTTGAATGATCCTGTCTGTACAGAACTTTATGCTACTGTATTGTCTGATATGAGTTATTAATATCTTTATGTACGGTTGTTATGATGTGCCATGTAAGCACAGCTCTATGGACAAAGTTTTAAATTCTGCTTCCGTTTGGCCCCTTTACTCTGACGAGTTATGTCTGATTTGGTTTGAGGTCGTAGGTAGTCTCATGATTACTAGCCGGTTATGTCCTTAACCCTTGGGGGCGGGTTCGGGTCATGACAGAGTGGTATCAGAGCACGAGTTAATAACTCACACACTTGTCCAATTGAGTCATAAGGTGTCTAGAAAAGACTTAAGATGCATCCGTTTGACAAGTACATGATGTAAACATTGAGAATATGTGATTATATGAGATATGAATTGTTGCACTAATGTGTACAACAAGTTTTGTTTGTTATAATGCACGTACATGAACATATGAATTATGAGAAGTCGCTTATGTGCATTCGATTCTGCAAATGGGTGCCTATGTGGAATATGAATATGGTCAAATGTGTAATTATCTAGTAAGTGTTCTACGCACGATATCTGATAAGTATGCGGTTGTCTATCTTGCATATGATTAATTGTGCCTTGATGATACGTAAAATGAGAATATAACGACGTGCCTATGTGCGAATGCACCTATGTGTATCTGTGTTTATTTTTGTATTAGGCATTCCTTATTTGGCATGGCTTAATAAGAATTTGTGTAGATCATGGACAAGGTAGGGCATATGACTGGGCAGACTCTTCCACAGCCCGACTTGATAGACTGGAAAGAACAGTACAAGAAATGGCAAAGACCTTAAGACAACAATATCAGTTGCCGCTACAGCGAGAACCTTTGCCACCACCAGTGCAAGAGCACCAAGTAAATGTGTTGGAAGTCACAAAATATGTTGAGGTGCTAGACCGAACACTAATGACCAAAGCTAACATAAACCGATCTTCTGAATGGAAAAGCAAGAGACAAGGCTTTTTCTCAAAGAAAAGGTCATTTAAGGTATATGCTCCATTTGGGAAATTCTTTCATATCTGTTGTATGTGTATCTAGATTGGTTAGACCCACAAGATCGAGACCGTATTCATTGAAGGTATATGCTCCATTTGGGAAATTTGCGAAATACGTATTGAGATATTGATTGACTCTGTACATGCACATGTACATCTAAACCTATGTTCAGGGTGATTTGTTATATTATTGCCTTCAAATGAATAAACCATTGGAATTATGACTCTGTGATTGTGTGACTGAGCTGAGCACCCCAAATGATGAACTCTATAATTGTGAGACCATGTATTTTGATTGGTAGAAAATTGACTGGGCTATGTGACTATATTAGGCTTAACTCGTAAACCTATGATTTGTGACTAATTTGGAACTTTTGCGTAACAGACCCTATCTGATGTGCAACCGAGGAACTGTGTTTAATGTGTTACTGTGCACCATGTGCTTGCATATAAAACTTATTTGGGAACTGCTGTTTTAATTATAATACATACCTCTTTATATGAATAACTGCATGCATATGCAACTACACCTGAATTTATGTGGACAATGCCATATTATACATGACTTGAAATACTTTGATATAAACGGTTATGATGAATGACTCTGATATGACTTTGAGAACTGATGGACTTAGGACAGTCGTGAAACTATTGACTATGTACCTAAGCAACGAAGTATGCCTTACAGAACCAAATGAACCCTATTTGAGAAAACTTTTATCTGACTCGATCCGATAGAACCTTTGTCTGACTCAGCCTGGTAGAACCCTCATTGGATATGATTTGATGAGACCTTTGCTTGGATTGATTTGGTAAGACCTTCTATCGAATTTGAATTTGTAAGGGGGGGGATTAAGAATTTCTTATAAATAAATAACCAGGTTATTCTTGGCAAGAAAACTGATAAACCCAAAACTTGAATCTGTTTGGAATACTTGACTTACTTAGAAGACCTTATGTGAGCTATCAATAGACCGATCTAACTATGAACACCATTGAGAACCAACCTTCAACTATTGAGGACATATGTGTTAAAAACGAACTGGATTGTGCAAATCCAGTGATTGGGTGTCGTAAGGAACAATGCTTGTGTGTTGTCATATTCTTGCTTATTTGACGCTATGGAAAGCGATGACAGCAGATTGATTTGATTGTAAACGGTACTGAATATTTATCCTCGACTAATCAAAATATGTTTCATATGTCTGCTTCAATGTTATCGGATTTTGGGAAATCAGGTTATGGTGAGTGGTATTGTGTTTGTTTTGATGACATTCTTAAGACGTCCTTTCGTGCTAGGGGACGTTAAGCATATGTAGCACCTTTGTTGAGATATCTCTTTTGCCACCGACGGTTTTGTACGGGTGGGTTTGTCTAATCGATCTCGGGTCGGCCACCGATGGTCGTGAACGGGTGTGCTTTGATTCCGAGACGATTATTCCCTTGTTTTGTCCGGAATGTCATCCTTTGGTATTATGTAGATGTTATTGACACCCAAGAAACCTTGAAAAACGTTAATTATTCGTAAGTGTGTGAATTCAGTACGCCTTGTGTAAATAACTGCTCAGTGCCATTATATTTTGCAATTGGGGCTCTGAGGATCTGTAAATTGTGTTTAACATGTGATTGGCTATTTTTAATATTACCTTTAACGCCATGGGGATTAGTATGTGAATTGCCTTATGCTTTTGACGACTATCAGATAATGTGGAAAGACTCGATGGAACAGGGAATTGAATATTGAACTGAATTGTAAACCGTAAACTGTTGAATGAATTGAGAACACGTGTGTAGAAACCCCATTTTTGACTGACCTTAAGACTTAGACGTCACCAGTTGAGCACTCGGTGATGTTGCATATTGTGCTCGTTCTGAGGTTACAGAGTCTCGGCTGCGAGCCTTGCCTCCGGACTTCGGAGCTCTATTGTGCTTTGCCTCGGTTTGCGAATCAGGTCCTGTTTTCTCTGTTTTCTCTTCTCGAAGGGATGGAGAGGTCTCGTTGATCATCTCTCAGTGGCCGTAGGCTACGTTTCGTGGTCGTAGGCCATTTTTCTCATTTGGAGCCCAGTTTTTGGTTTTCGGAGCCGTCGGCCCTGTGCCTCGGTTCGAGACCGCTTAACTACCTCCGTTTGCTCCGGTTTTTGGCACACATCTTATTTCCTCCCTTTAGAGGGACACTGTGGCCCTGGAGACCACCTTTGTGGTCATACGCCACTTCCGGTGCCTAACAGCCTGTTTTCGGGGCCCCGAACCGCGCGTTTTGGCCCCCGAACCTTCATTTTGCATCCGTTTTGGTCCATTTTTGGTAGAGACCCTATCTTCATTGTTAGGGAGGTGGTAGGATGGTGGTGTAGACACCCCATTTTTTACCGACCTTAAGACTTAGACGTCACCAGTTGAGCGCTTGGTGATGTTGCATAATGTGCTCGTTCAGAAGTTTCAGAGTCGCGGCCGTGAGCCCTGCCACCGGATTTTCGAACCCTCTTCTGTGCCTTGTCTCGGTTTGCGAACCAGACTCGATTTTCTCTGTTTCTTTCCCTGAGGGGAGGGAGAGGTCCCGTAGACCATCTCTCAGTGGCCGTAGGCTACATTTTGTGGCCACAGGCCATTTTGCCCATTTCAGAGCCCAGTTTTCAGTTTTTCGGGACCGTTGGCCGTGTGCCTCGGTTCGGGACCGCTTAACCATCTCCGTTTGCTCTAAATTTTGGCATACTTCCTTTTTTCTCCCTTTCAAGGGACACTGGGGTCTGAGAAACCCGCTTCGTGGCCGAATGCCACTTTCGGTGCTTAACAGCCCATTTTCGGGACCTCGAACTGCGCATTTTGGCCCCCGAACATTCGTTTTGCAACGGTTTTCGTTCATTTTTGGCAGGTACCTCTGTTTTATCACTGGGAAGGCCGTAGAAGGGTGGGAGGCCAGTAATTGTTGCAGCAACCAGTTATATATCCTCCGACGCCCTCCGACGCCCGTTTTTCACACTTCCGGGCTAATGTTGAACACCTTGGGGCCACATTCTTGAACTTTGAACCACATATTTGTGATGTACACACATGGGAGGACCCTAAAAGTTGGTGGCCGGCCAGTAATTCCACCTGACCCTTTTGAACCCCTCCTTCCGGACTAATGTTGAACACCTTGGGGCCATTTTCTTGAACTTTGAACCACATATTTGTGATGTACACACATGGGAGGACCCTAAAAGTTGGTGGCCGGCCAGTAATTCCACCTGACCCTTTTGAACCCCTCCTTCCGAGCTAATGTTGAACACCTTGGGGCCATTTTCTTGAACTTTGAACCACATACTTGTGATGTACACACATAGGAGGACACCATCATGTGGTGGCCGGCCACTAAACCAGCTTGACCCTTTTTACCCCTAGCCGGCCGGCTAGGGGATGTGGCCGGCTGGCCACCTGCAGCAAAAATACTTGGCCGGCCGTGATCCTTACACTGTTCACTTTACAGCTGTATAGCTTTATCCCCCAGAAAATATCTATATCCGGGGGATATTTTGTGGGGGAAAGTTGGCCTCCTTTTCCCCCACCTTTACACCCCCTTTTTGGTCGATATAACCAGCAGGCAATATCATATTTTAGGGTTAGAAAAAATTGTCTTCAAGCCTCAATACACATATCTCCCTCCATCTTCCTCATTTTCCTAAAAATCCTTAAGTCCTACACCTTGTTTTCTTCATCACCACCAAGCTCTACCACCACCACTCCATTTCAGCAGCAAGGGGAAGAATTCCAGCAGCTTAGAGTCATCAAAATTGGTCCAAGAAGCAACAAAAGACTTGTCTCCAAGGGTGAGTTGCCATTTCCCCTTTTTTGAGCTTTTCTTTACAATATTTCTTAGCCATCTATGCTTTTTGCTTTGAGCTCCGGCCATAACTGAAAGTGGCCTTCTTTTGAGCTCATTTTCATGTCTCATTAAGGGCTCAACCCTGTTTGAGCCCTCCATCTTGCACTTGCTTCATTATCCCTCTAAAATGTCATTTTCTTGCAAGATATTTTTAGCTTGTGTGTGATTTGTTTTGGAGCATGTTGTAAACTGATAATAGGCTTATTTTGAGCCCCTATTCAACATTGAAGAAGGGCTCAACACTGTTTGGGACTTCCATGTTGTACTTGCCTTTATACTCCCTTTTTGTTCCCATTTTTGCATGCTTTGGCAGCCTATTGTGCTTTGGTTTTTGGCCATTTTACAGCACTGAAAATAGTCTCATTTTGGTCCATTCTTCATGTTTCATTTACGGCCTTTCATGGTTTGGGACCTCCATATGCCACTTCATGTTATATCTCTCTTTTGGTCCCCATTCTTGCATGTCTTGTTAGCCTATCATGCTTTTATTTTTGGCCATTTTACATTTCTGAAAATAGTCTTATTTTGGCCCATTCTTCATGTTTCATTAAGGGTCTTTGGCCGTTTGTAGAATATTTTGTATACTTTGTGTTATAGCCACTTTTGAGCCTCATTTTGCATTGCATTTCTAGCATGTTTGTATACTGTTTTAGAGTTTTTACAGTTCTGCAAATAGTCATATTTTTGGTCCCTCTTCAATGTTGTAGAAGGGAATTTTTCAGTTTGGGCATTGCATATACCACTTGCCTCTTTGGCCACCTTTTGGCCCTTTTTCTTGCATAGGAGTGCAGCCATACCTGTGTTTGTTTTGGGGGTTTTTACAGTTCTGGAAAACATCATATTTTGGGCCCCTCTTCAATGTTGTTGAAGGGTCCTAACTCATTTGGAGTTAGCAGTTGTGAGTTGCTTCATAATTTCATGTTAGGGCCATTTTCGCATGCTAATTTCGCCCTATATTTGCTTGCTGTTTGGCCATGTTTTGTACTAGTAAAATGCTTATTTTGGGGCTGCCTTGCTTCTGTCTTTACATTCCATGTACCAATTTTGCATGTTTGGTATAGCTATAGGCCATTTCGGGTGCCAAAATCCATGTTTCGGGACTATTCCGCGCATCGGGTGTGTTTTCGCCTCATTTCGGGGCTGTTTTCCCCCACGTTCCATTGCTGAAAATCCATTAGCATGCTTTTATGCCATTTCCATGCCATTGCATTGCGTATGCCATTGCCTCGGTTTGCGTGCCCGTGTGCACGCATTTCGAGGCACTTCATTTTCATCTACCGGCTTCTTATGTGAGTGTGGCTGAGGCTCTCTCATGTTAGTATAAGTCCATGTTGCATTCTATATGTCATTTTTGCCATATTGCATTGCGTATGCCATCGCCTCGGTTTGCGTGCCCGTGTGCACGCATTTCGAGGCATCTCATTTTTACAGCATAGTGCATACTAGGTTGTATCTTAGATCGCATTCTGTCATTTTCTCGGTTTGCGTGCCCGTGTGCACGCATTTCGAGGCATCTCATTTTCATAGCATTGTGTATGTTAGGATTGTATCTTAGTCGCATTTCATGCATGTCATGCATATTGCATCGTGTTTGGGATAGGAGTTAGCCTGGGCACGGGAAACGAGGTGCATTTCGTACTCCGAGTGACGGAATGTGTCTCAATTCCCCAATCACCAACACTCCGGATCATCCATGATGGAGTTAGGTTTTGTTATGTTTTCATGTGCATTCATCCTACATTAAATTGTGCAATTCGACTCCTCAGCCATCATGCCTCGGTATGCGTGATTGGTGGCACGAGGATCGAGGCATGCATACATATGTGAAAATACTTTGCCATGCCCCTTTCTTGCTCTCTGTTACAGCAAATCAAGAGTCAGCAGCCTTCCGGAGCTTAGCACGCATTCCAAGAACAATGGCAAACAGAGGCTAATTGGGGCATCGCAGTGGATTTCCGAGCCAAGCAACCCGAGCATGCATCATTCATCATCCGGAGCGGAGTCGAGGCAGTCCTTAGCTTGCATGCTAGTTTACAGCTTTCTTAATTTAATTTGTTAATTAATTAGGGTTTTGTAATTATTCGGACTGTAATTATTTATTCGGGACTGTATTATTTATTCGGACCCTCCGAGCGAGGGCACAACTGTAATAAGTGTGCGTGTGTGTGTTGTATGTCTTCCAACCCCACGTTTTTCTCCCTTTTATTTATCTGCTTATGATGGTTAGATTAGGACATGTTTAAATTAGCATACAGTATGATAGCATGTTTGCATTCATTCATCTGTTTTGCATGCACCGGGCTCGGCTCATCATACTAACTGCATTGTATGTCAATTTCAAAGTTGAATATGTGTTAACTGTAGCATTTCCATATGCCATGTTTAGAATAGCCGAGCCTATTTTAGTTGCATTTTGCATGTGTTGCATTAGGCATTTCTGTATGTTTAGGATCATGCATGGATTTCTAATTAGCTTCCTTTTTTGGCTTGGAGTACCTGGTAAGCTTTATGCTTTAGCATCCTTGCATACGTGTGAGTGACTGCCATGAATAGCATGCTTACCATGAGGCTATGTGCTTATATGATAGAACTGCTTGAATGCCTGTGGGTGAAGGTTGGGTTACTTGAATTGGAATAAATCATCAACTATTTGTTTTAAGCCCACTAGATAGTGGCAAAACCATCTTTTCTAAGCCCACCTGAGGGCGGCAAAATCTGCATTTTTAGCCTACTTGCGAGTAGCAAACCATCTTCCAAAAATAAACATGAAATGTTTTGTTCCAACTCAGGCCATCCAGTCTATACTTGTATGCTGTGCGCATCACATAGTAACCTAGGCTAATAACCAGAATAAGAACACACAATGTTTTCAAAAATAGATATCATGGTTAGTAGAGGCCGATCTTTGATCGGGCGAGCGGGGGTGCTCACGAAGTGACCTTCCCCAATCGTACCCAAGTTCCCGAGCCGAGGCAACTTTGGTGATGACGGACACGTGGCCTTAGGCACCGAGTCAGGGTTTCCTAAATTTCCCATTAAAAAACATTTAGGTGGCGACTCTGTATCTGGCAAAGCAGTCCATGTTTGGCACTTCTTTCAAAAATCTGTTTTCTCAAAACGATTTTCCGGATTTGGACTCTTTGGTTCAGATTTAGAACCGTGACTACAAGTCGAGTCCGAGCTGTAGCGAGGTCCCCCGCGGGCTTGTTACAGGTGGCCGGCCACCTTTTCCCCTGAAAAACCAGTTTTCACTTTTTCTCTCTCCAAAAGCCGGTTTTTCTGATAGAAAGCTGATTTTTCTCACTTTTGAGCCACATTTTTTGGCTTTTCATACCACCATTGTGTTGTGCTCATCTAGGAGGCCACCAATATGGATAGGCCGGCCAAAAATTCATCTTGACCCTTTTGAACCTTGCTTAAAAGCTAGCTTTTCTCTCTCTTGGGTCACTTTTTCTAGTTTTTCTCTACACAGCTGTATTCTACTCATCTGGGAGGCTACCTTTCTGGGCAGGCCGACCAACAATTTTGCTTGAACCTTTTGACCCCTGGTCGGCCAACCAGGGGGAGTGGCCGGCCGGCCACTTGAACTGGCCGGCCTACTTCTTGCTTTTGCTTTTTCTGAGTGTAATCCAGCTGTACCAGCTGGAGGCCATTTGGTGCATCCTCCATACACGTGTATGGAGGATACTTGGGACCTTTTTGGATATTTTGGAGCCTCTCCTCTATAAAGGAGAGGCTTGGCTTCATATCAGCTAGTTAGACAAAATTGCTTAAGGTAAATCACCTCCCTCCTCCATTGTCACTACTCAAAGCTCTAAAACCCTCATTTTCTTGGTCCATTTGCACTACAACCCTTAGCACCACACCTCCATCATCCATTCCAACACCTTGGAAGTCATTTGCAGAGGCTGAAAGCTCACCAACTTGGTCCAAAAGCTGCTGGAGGTCGGCTCTTCAAGAGTAAGTGCCTATTTCCCCTAAACTCACATTTTTTTGCATGATTGGTTAGCCTTATTTGAAAGCATTTTTGGGCTTCAACCCAAACTAGAAAGTGTCATATTTTGATCCCCTCTTCAACTTTGTTTAAGGGAACTTTTCTGTTTGAGGTCATTTACTTCCCCTTATCCTCTATCTTTCTTTTAGGGCTATTTTTGCATCCTATTTTAGCCTTACTTGGGAGCATTTTCGAGATTTTCTATAAACTGGAAAAAGTGTTTTTTTGACATCCTCTTCAAGTTTTGTTAAGGTCCCATTTCTGTTTGGGGTCATCTTCCCCCTATGCATGCTTCATCTCTTCATGATTATGGCTATGCATTAGAGCACTTGCGTTGGCCATGGTTTGGCCTCTTGGCCACTAAAATCCAGTGGATTTTCAGTGGCTTTGATGCATTTTTGAAGGCCAAAATTAGAGGGGGGTGACCCCCTCTCTCCTTGTCTTGTTTGGGGGTCTTTTTGGCTTTCCAAAGGGGCACTATTTTGCATGCATCGAAGTCACTTTTTGGGACCAATTTTGTGGGTTTTAAAGTCTGCCTTAGGTCTGTCTGGGGCCCTTTTGATCATATTTTATTTCTACAATGCATGTGTAGAACAATTCCATTCAAGGCCTTTTGAGGGGGCCTTTCTTTGCATGTTTCCTAGACTGATTTCAGGGCTTATTTTGTGAGTTTTAGGGCTGTCATAACTCATTTCCAGAGTTGGTTTGGTCATGCAAAGTGTCTATCTTATATGTGCTTAACAACCCCTTGAATGGCCTTCCAAAGAAGCCCCTCATTCTTGCATGCATTGGCTGAATTTCAGTGATTATTTGGGCATATTTTGGCATGTTTTATTCACTGTTTTTGGTTGGTTTGATGAGTTCTTATTTGCTTCATATACATGCCATATAAACCATGCTTACTGGCCAATGTTGCATGCTATTTTAGTCCATCATGTTAGCATCTTTTGGCTATGCTCTAAACTGGAAATGTGCATGTTTTGGGACTACCTTGGCTCTGTCTTTAGACTTCATGGTCAAATGATGCTTTCTTTGTATACTTGTGGTTTAATGCATTGGACTAGTTTTGAGTTTCGGGGCTTATTCCATGCATCGGGTGCCATATTTCCATATTTCAGGACCATTTAGCATTATGTTTCAGTACTAAAAATTATATGTTTGAATGCCATGCTTCATCCTTGCCATGTTTTGGTAGAGTGGCATTCAATGCCTTAGGTTCGGTCCTCAGTTTGCGTGCATGTGTGCGCGCATTTCGGTTGTCTCATTTTCATCTAATGGCCACTGATGTGAGTGTGGCTGAGGTCCACTCATGATTGGTGTAAGTCCATTATGCATTGTGTATGCCTTTCAATTCATAGCATTGTGTGTGCTAGGTTGTATGTTAGAGCATTGTGTATGCCATGTTACATCGAGCATTGTGTATGCCATTTCATAGCATTGCGTATGCTAGGTTGTATGTTAGTTGCATTGTGTATGCCATCTCATTTTCATCGTGTTTGGGATAGGAGTTAGCCCAAGCACGGGAAACGAGGGACGTTTCGTACTCCGAGTGACGGAATGTGTCTCAATTCCCTGTCACCGACACTCCGGATTACCCATGATGGAGTTTAGGTCTTGTTGTGTTTTCATGTGCATTCATTTCACATTGAGTCGTGCAATTCGACTCCTCGGCCATCATGCATCGGTATGCGTGATTGGTGGCACGAGGATCAAGGACTACACTCCCCGAAGAGTAGTCATACATACATATGTGAAATACATTGCCATGTCCCTTTGTTGCTCTCTGTTGCAGTAAATCAGAAATCAGCAGCTTTCTGGAGTTTTGCGCAATAGTCCGAAAACAATTGCAAACGGAGGTGAATCGGGGCATCGCAATGGATTTCCGCGCCAGGCAACTCAAGCATGCATCTCCCATCATTCGGAACAGAGCTGAGGCAGTCCATAGGCTTACATGCTAATTTACTCGCTTTCCTAGATTAATCTGTTAATTAATTAGGATTTTGTACTATTTATTCGAACTGTACTATTTATTCGGACTGTATTATCATTCGGACTGTATTATTCTTTCGGACCTTCCGAGCAAGGGCGCAATGGTAATAAGTGTGCGTGAGTGTGATGTATGTCTTCCAACCCCACGTCTTTCTCCCTTTTATTTACCAGCTTATGATAGTTAGATTAGGGCATGTTTCAATTAGCATACAGTATGATAGCATGTTTGCATCCATTCATCTGCCTTGCATGCACCGGGCTCGGCGCATCATACTAACTGCATTATATTTCAATTCCAAATTGAATACTTGTTAGTTGTAACATTTCATATGCCATCTTAGAATAGCCGAGCTTATCTTAGCTGCATTTTGCATGTGTTGCATTAGGCATTTCTGTATAGTTAGGATCATGCATTGATTTCTAACTAGTTTCCGTTTTGACTTGGAGTACTCGGTAAGTTTTATGCTTTAGCATCCTTGCATGTGTGTGAGTGACTGCCATGATAGCATGCTTACCATGAGGCTAATTACTTATATGATATACCTACCTGAATGCCTGTGGGTGAAGGTTGGGTTATTTGGATTGGAACAATTCATTAAATGTGAGTTTTAAGCCCACTAGATAGTGGCAAATCATCTTGTTTTCTAAGCCCACCTGAGGGTGGCAAATATACATTTTAGCCTACTTGCGAGTAGCAAACCGTTTTCAAAACAAACATGAGATGTTTCGTTCCAATTCAAGCGACCCAGTCTATACTTGTATGTTGTGCGCATCACATAGTAAATCTAGGCTAATAACCGGAATAAGAACGCATAGTATTTTCAAAACTAGTTATCATGGTTAGTAGAGGCCGATCTTTGATCGGGCGAACGGGAGTGCTCACGAAGTGACCTTCCCCAATCATACCCAAGTTCCCGAGCCGAGGCAACTTTGGTGATGACGGACACGTGGCCTTAGGCAACGAGTCAGGATTTCCTAAATTTCCCAAAAATAAAATATTTAGGTGGCGACTCTGTATCTGGCAAAACAGTCCATGTTTGGCACTTCTTTGAAAAAATCTGTTTTAAAAAATGATTTGCCAGATTTGGACTCTTTGATGATTCATCGGTCTTGCATTGCACTCTACGAGATTAGATACAGGACCGTGATATTGAGTCCTGAACTGTAGTGAGCCCAATGAACAAAACGGGGGGGGGGGATTCCCTCCCGGGGCGTTCGGGGACGTTTGCCGAATTTGGACTCTTTGATGATTCATCGGTCTTGCATTGTACTCTGCGATATTAGATACAGGACCGTGACATTGAGTCCTGAACTGTAGTGACCCCAAATGAACAACACGGGATTTTCCTCCCGAGACGTTCGGGGACGTCTACAACGTGTATAGGGGTAGAAATCGACTGCTTCGATGTTATTGTACTTTACAATCAGTATTATGGGGATATGTGGACTATGTGCATTGTATGGGTAATTGCTTCGATGCTACCTTGTTGATTCGGGAATCAGTATCTGGGTCCACTTTATATTCCTGAAGACTTTTGATTGACCTTGGGTAACTATGATGAGTCACTGAACTAAATACCGAATTGGATTGTGAATTGTGGAATTGTTGGAAAATGAATTGAACTTCTGTGACAAGGAAATCGTAGAATTTGTGTCCAAATGTTTTTGGTGTCAACAAGTCGAAGTTGAACATTAGATGTAAGCGGGACTACTTTGACCTCTCTCCATTTCGGAACGGAAATAGGAATGCGTGGCTACGAATTTCATTGTGGGGCTACCTTGAGCACCCAAAGTATAAGTCCCGTTTGGGTTATTGTATGAGGAATTACTACGTTGCCCATTTCCTCCCTATAAAATTTCCGTATGATGTTGTAGACTAGCCACTGTTTACATCAATAAGATTGCTAGTTTGCATGGAGTCCCAGTATCTATTGTTTTAGACAGGAATCCTAAAATGCGTTTGAATTCTGATAAGCCTTCGAGAGGCAATGGGAACTGAATTGTGAGTCAGCGCTACTTTCCATCTGCAAATTGATATATAATCAGAAAAAACTTTTGGGAGAAATGCTCCAAATATATGCAGTAGATTTTTCAGGGAGTTTGGAAGATCTATCTATTGTTGGCAGACCTTGCTTACAACCACAGCCTACACTCTAGTTTTGGTGTGACACCATACAAGCCTTGTACAGAGGAAAAGGTAAGTCTCTGACTGATTGAGAACAGAGTGTTGCTTGATTTTGAAACTAAGTAAACGACTATCAAAAAGGATTGGAACCGTTGAATGAAAAGTGTTCCGAATTGTGTTCGACTAAACGTGAAATAAGTTTGGAGGACCAAACTTCCTAAAGGGGGGGAGACTGTGATAACCTTGTTCCGTAATATGCTAATTGGTCCTTATTATGAATATGATTATGTGTTTGATATGATTTTGTGTGCCATTACGTGAAAATATGTGGTTTGAATTTCTATCTGTTCACCGTAGGAATATCTGTTTGATTATCTGTTTTGGAAATTAAATTGAAGGCCCTATCGCCACAGAAACTGAAATTGATTGCGCCATTGTGATTGGCATAATTTTTAGAGCCTACGGTGAAATTTAATTGAAAATTGATTCAAACCAGATTAATTGGATTAAACTAATGACTTAGTGCTTAATTATGTAATGTTGAGAATGGTAATTAAGTGAAATTGTATATAGTGGGGCACTAAGCACCCAACCCCTCTCTTTTTGTTCATTTGGCTGAAATCAACTCAAAGAGGAGAGAAAGAGGGCCGGCTAGAGAGAGAGAGGAAAACAATTGGAGTTTTGATCTTGAACTTGAATGATTTGAAGACCAACTCAAGATTTGACCATAAATTGGAAAGATTGGGCTTCTAGGTAAGCAATTGGCTATGAATTCATAGATTTTAAATTGTAATTTTGCGAATTCAAAGTTGAAGGGTGATCAAGAACAAGGATTGTGTTGTATTTGATGAATTTGAAGTCATGGAATGCATGCATGTGTATAATTGTCATGAATTTGTATAGTTGAGCATGAAAAGTATGATCCATGTAGGATTTTGGCTAGAGTTCATGCTTGTGATCACCATTTGCACCATTTGAGTTGGTAATGAAAGTTATATCTCACATGCATGTACAATTCCTAAGAGTATGAGTTTGAATGTGTGAGTTTGTTATGTTGGAGTTGAGTTTGATGTAAATTGGGACATGCATGTGATTAATTTGTGAAATTGAGCTTCATAATGTTGTAATTTGGTATTTGTACCATGTTGATACATGTATATATGGAGTTTGAGCCAAAATCATGTGTTTAGAGCCTTTGAATGTCGAGTTGAAGCTCAAGAACAAGTTCTAGAAAATCCAGAAATTTCGATGTCCGCTCGAGCGGGGAAACCGCCGCTCGAGCGTAAAATATGAGCTCCCAGTATTTTCTGCAGACATGATGTCCACTCGAGCGGGGAGCCATGTAATGAGGCCTTTAGCTTGAGCGCCCGACTTCACGCTTGAGCGTAAATTTGACATAGCCGGTACTTTTGCAGGCCTCATGGGTCCGCTCGAGCGGGGACCCTATTTCTGAAAATTTTGAAAGTGCATTCTGTGTTTCGTTTTCCGTTCTCTATCACTTCTAAGTACTCTTAGGCATGCATTAAGCATTATGAATAAATTAAAGGGATAAGAATAAAGCCTAAAGACGAATATGTGAATTAAAGAACGGATTGAATTATTTGTGACCCGTATGTGTTATGTGATGTATAGGGTCAAGCTTTAGGGCAAATCAACCAACCGATCACTATGAGTAGTATCTTAATAAAGATATCTGGAATGTGCTATTTGTCCAACTGTTTAGCTTCCCATAAGTCTGTTAATTTGAATTATGGACAATCGTTTGCTATGCCTAAAGAGCGAATGGGCCAAAGGCCAGTTCGATACGAAAATGTGAATGGGCCGAAGGCCAGTCTGATACGAATGATAAAGTAAATGGGCCAAAGACCAGTTTGGCATGTATGACATAAATGAATGGGCCAGAGGCCGTATGACATGAATGAATAGGCCAAAGGCCAGTCTGACACGAATGAGAGAATGATAGTTTGACATGAAAGTTTAAATGGGCCATAGGCCAGTTTGACATGAAAGTCTGAATGGGCCATAGGCCAGTCTGACATGAATGAAAGTTTGAATGGGCCATAGGCCAGTTTGACATGAAAGTCTGAATGGGCCATAGGCCAGTCTGACATGAATGAAAGTTTGAATGGGCCATAGGCCAGTTCGACATGAAAGTTTGAATGGGCCATAGGCCAGTTTGACATGAAAGTTTGAATGGGCCACAGGCCAGTTTGATATGAAAGTCTGAATGGGCCAAAGGCCAGTTGGATCTGAATAAAAGATAAATGGGCCAAAGGCCAATATGACACGAACGAATTGGGCTTGAGGCCGTATGATGTGTTCGGGACCGCAGTCACTTGACCTAAATTTGTAATTATATATACTAATAGAAATACAAATTGGGCCCAAGGCCGTTTGACGTACGTTGTTCTAATGTACCTTCTTTATTTGATATTATTCACTGGGCTTTCGCCCACGCTTATTCATGTGTTTGTAGGTGAGCCAAGGGAGGTCCCGGCCCAGCCTCAGTGAAGTCTATGTGGAACAACCAAAGTTTTGAAGAGTCAGCCCTTGCGTCTCACGCACGAGACACGTCTTCGCCCTTTTGCTATTTTGTGTCATTTTGTCATGTTGGCGAGGACTTTAGATACGTTTGTATATAGTTTTGATTGGCTAACCTAGACTTGAATGATCCTGTCTGTACAGAACTTTATTCTACTGTATTGTCTGATATGAGTTATTAATATCTTTATGTATGGTTGTTATGATGTGCCATGTAAGCACAGCTCTATGGACAAAGTTTTAAATTCTGTTTCCGTTTGGCCCATTTACTCTGATGAGTTATGTCTGATTTGGTTTGGGGCCGTAGGTAGTCTCATGATTACTAGCCGGTTATGTCCTTAACCCTTGGGGGCGGGTTCGGGTCATGACAGGTTTAGTGTCATAATCGGCCAGTAATCCTTGGATTATCAAAAGCCTCTGAACAGATTAACTCATAATAAGGAGCTGCGGAAGCAGATATATAAAAACATACATAGTCCATCGAGCTGTGCAGACATATATGGAACAAAAATTTAAAACTTTATATACACACATGTGACGTCATATTTACATTACAAATAAAATCAAAATGGGACTTAGCCTAGTATACAGATAAACAGAAACTCGTTCAAAATTCACGAGAAAAAAAAAACAAGGTCCTAAACGTTGTTCACAAAACATGACCACTTGACTTTTTCGAAACCTCCTCGAGAGGCACAAAGGTTGGCCAACAAAACAGAATTTTAGGCGATCATCATTGAGCCTAGCCGCGCACATGATCACCTACATACATAAATAATACAGTAAGCGAGATCTCGGTAAATAATAACAGAATAAAAAAGTTTAATTGAATGATGTCTTATAGCAGATTCGGAAAACAGATTCATATTCATATTCTTGTACAAATCATATACAGAAAGCAGAGTCTCATGCTTAATCATTTGTGGTACATCCATTAGCGTTAACAGAATGGATACATATAGACACAGAACATATAGTGGTTATGAGTAACCAGTTTCATAGAGGAACCTCTGAATCCGGGTAACAGATAATAGATATGCTGAGCTCCATGATAGACCCTCTAGTACAGGTAACAGATTACAGGCATATTAAGTCCCATAATGGAACCTCCAATACCATGTAACAGCTAACAGATATCATATGATGCTAAGGATGCCACGAATACATTTCAAAAATTGGACAATCATTCATTGTACAAAACATAACATTTCAGAAAACAGATCTTATTTCATCATATAGAAAATGAATAAAGTTGAACATAGCTTTACTAAGTTATCACTCATAGTTGGCTCCAAAAACAGATAGACAGAAAAGACAAATCGAATAGCCTACGGCGCATGACCTACACAAACAGATAATGGATACACACTGAAACACAAGCTCGGAAAATACTTAGCTTATTACGTTTCATTCTTAGTGTGTTTCTAAGAATGCTTAGGATGCAATAAGGATGTTAAAATGTACTTTGAAACACTTAGCCAAATTTTCAAAAACAGGGCATTTCGCTCGAGCGCAACTTCTATCACTCGAGTGGCCTGTAAAGTCTGCAAAAGTACTGGTTGCATGATTTTTTTCGCTCGATGGACACTCGAGCACAAGACTGAGTAAAAAGGGTCTCCGCTTGAGTAGTCTGCAAAAATTTGTAAAACTTCTGAGAGCTCTCATTTTACGCTCGAGTGTAACTTTCTGTCGCTCGAGCGAAGGGTCAAAAACAAGGGTGGTCTCTCGAGCACAGGTTTTGCCGCTTGAGCCAACCCACAAACTCTGCAAAAGTACTGGGAGCTCGCATTTTCCACTCGAGCGCAGACTTCATCGCTCGAGTCCACCGCTCGAGCGAATGGTGCAAATTCTGAAATTTCCAGATTGTGGTTTAAGTTCAAAACTCAACTTCAAGACTTCAAAACACATTCTTTTAGGCCCAAAACTTGAGGAAACATATATAAACTTGTAAAACATTGTGAATTCAAAATCATTCTGCAAAATCAAAGCCCAAAAACTTGCCAATTGTGCAAAATCAACTTAAAACTCCAATTGTATTACATGCATGAAGTGGTATGAACTTTAATCTTCCAAAACATAATCAAGTGATACAAAATAGCATAAAACTTGATGAATTTCCAAAACCAAAGTAAAACAATGACATGCATGAGAGAATTACTTGAAATCAACTCCAAAATGCTATGGAATATGCATGCATATATGCTTTGAGTCTTAATTCTCAATTCTTGCATTAATCAACTTAGTTCTCTTGAATCCATGTGTTAAGTTACTCAATTACATATAGAGGCTTGAATTCTTACCTTGAATGTAGCACTTGTACTCTTTTTAAAACTTTTGGGAAGTGTATTTGAATCTTTTATTTTGTTTTGGGAATTTTTGGTGTTGTTGTATCTTGGTTTTTGAAGAGTACAAATTAATTTAAACTTGTTGGGATTTGTTCGTTCATGCTTGTTTACGTTGAAAAGTTGTTTGGAAACTTAGAAATTCTATAGGGTTGACACCAGCCTTCCTAAGGGTCGACCCTTACCTATTGGTGAAGTTTCTGGAGGTGTTACTGGAAAATAGGGTAGACACCAGACTGGGAAGGGTCGACCCTCTTATGTCTGTGTGTTGGTTGCTGGAAAATAGGGTCGACCCCCTCCTATTTAAGGGTCGACCCCCTTACATGCTATCAAACATAAGTTTCTTCATAGAGTCGACCCCTGTATTGCAAGGGTCAACCCCTGCATACTTTTTTCCAGATTTTAGTCCAATTTTTTGCCTTACTTTTTGAGGATTTTGACTTGATCTTTTAGGTTGACTTTGGAATTTCATTTTACTTTGACTTAGCACTATAAATAGGTCCCTCACTTAACATTTTTTTTACTTTTTCTTCTCTTTTTCCCTCTCCAAGCCATAAGTCACTCTCTCCCTTTCCAAAATCACTTTTTGCTCAAAGATCTTTAGATCCACTCATTTAGGAGCATCTCCTTGCCTTGCTCCTTTGAGATTAAGTGTATAGCTTGTCAAGAGCTTCGTATTGATCCAAGTAGTTTGTGGTTTCGTCGCCGATGATTTTTGGGTCGTTTTCTCCTCTTCTCTCTTGAGGTAGGGATTTCTTTGATCTTTTTCAATATCTCTCTTATAGATAGACATGTGATATATTCTATTGCATAAAAACCATGTTGTTATGGATCTTTTTGGAAAATCATATAGGGGGATCTAAGTGTTGATGTGTAAGGTTAAGATTTGGAAAATAGCTTGTTGTTGAGTTAATTTGGGGGAAAATGGTTTAACATGTTATGGGTAGAGAAAAGTAAAGCCCTAATTTTTTTTTTTTTTTTTTTTTTTGTAGTAATGCTTGATAGGTGAAAATGGTTGAAATGGTGAGAAAATCATGTTTTGAATTAAAGAATTTGATTAATGACTTGGTAATTTATTTGTGATTAAATCGGGTCTTATGATTTTTAACATTTACTTGTGTTGGGTTGATTGTAGTTGAATATAACGAAGTGATAATTGGTTAATTGTTAAAAAGGGGATTTAACCATGAGATTAGGAATTTTGAGTAGTACCCTTGTTGAGTTGAAATTGAGCGGGTTATGACCCTGTTGTCCATGGGTTGAGTTTTTGGATGAAATGGAAGAAAGGAGTCTCATTTATTTTTAAATACATGTATGTATGTATATATATATATATATATAATTGGTGTTTTGTGAATTGAAAATTTTGGAAATTAAGTTTGGAAATTGACTCTTTTACAATTAAGGAAGAACCTTGGTAAAAGTTGAAACCCTTGGACCATCATAAATGTTGTTGGACCTAATGTCTCTTGAGAATTAAATGATTATTTTTTTGTGCATTTAATACATTTTGCTTAGAGGTTTTGTCCTTGGTCATCGGTGGAGGATGACATTGTGAATGTTGAAATGGTTATGTGTCTGTAGTACACTCGAATGGTCTATGAATATTGTATAATGTGTAATGCACTGAGAATCAGAGGTACTATTCCCTTCCAGCTAGCACTTGGAGAATTGGTTGTGCTGCTAATGAGAGGTACCATTCCCTTCCAGTTAGTGCCTGGAGAATTGGCCGCGCTAATAATGAGAGGTACCATTCCCTTCCAACTAGCGCCTGGTAAATTGGCAGATGTATCATTCCCTTCCAACTGGTGTCTGGTAAATTGGCATTTCACTGTGAGAAAATGTATTATTGGCTTACCGTGCTTGAGGCAGGTAGGGTGGTATTGATTTGATACTATTACTTCGATATATTGAGTGTGTTATGTGTTATGGTGATTGTGATTCAGTAAGGTTGAGTTGTCTCATATATTGAGTAGATGTGTTCATGAATGTGTGGAGTTAGACTTGGATTGTATTTTGGGTATGAATAATGTGAAGAAATCGGATTTGGTAAACACACTTTCAAAAGAAGGAAAAACAAAAAGAAATAAAATGGATATTATGTGTTATTTTGTCACCAAGGGAAAATGCGGTTATCGTGTAATGATTGTTTAACTGGGTAATGGGTAATAAGATCAAACCTTGGTGTTGTTAAATAAACTAAACATTTTCGAGAAAAGTAATTAAGTATGTATACTTTGGTTATAAAATGTCACATTATTTATACAGTATGAGATTAAGCATTCATGATCATAGCTAAGTTGCTGTTGTTTAAGATCATGTTGAGATCCCTACTGGACTTTATGTTCATCCCACGTTGCTATTCCTTTTTCAGGTAAATATCGAGAAGTGTTTCAAGGTCATGGATCTTTTTTTACCTGTTGACCATGGGGCCTTTTATGTGTAGGAGGAATGCCATCGATGTAAAAGGGTTAAACCCTTCCTACTGATTTAAGTGATATAAGCCTACGGGCAATGTATTTAATAGTACTTTCATGTTGCATTCATTTTTATACGAATGAGAGAATTCTTATTAATGTATTCCTTGTAAATATAATAAGCTTCTGTATGCCATCTCTGAGAATGAATCTATAATAATGGCTTTGGTAATAGAAATCCAAGTCATAAAATGTGGGGCGTGACATTAAAGCCTTGAATTTCGAAGTGTTAAAGCCTAATCTTTCAAATTTTCTTCTATTCTTTAAAAATTTCAAGCAATTCTCCATTTTCTTATCGATCTCTCTCTCTCTCTCTCTCTCTCTTACATTTGTAGCTTCAAGAATGATGAAATGAGAGTGTAAAGTATATTCTAGAGATCACTTGTGTCTTTTATAGGCTTGATTAATGAGACTTAATTAAGTTGAGTTAAGAGTCAATCAATTATGATTAATTTATTCTAATTATTTGATTCCAAATCGAATTTCAATTGAACCTACTATAATTGTCTAAAAATTCCAAATGACATATAAACCAAGTCAATTTCGTGATCAAATGTCGAAAAGGCCTTTAATTCACATAATGAAATAGAAATACAGACAAATTATCCTACACCAAACAAATATAAACACAAATGACACAATATATATGCAATTAATGTAGAATTTTCTCTTAATTACTTATTAGATATGCTTAATCATGGTTTAACAATTAATCACGGATCGGGGTTGTTACAACTTTGCTACAAATAATAATAGAATAAAATAATACATTAATTATGTTATAAAAAGAATTTATTAAAAAACTTAAAAACAATCAATTAGAATTTATAAACGAAATTTGATATATAATACTATATAAAGACAAAAACGTAGCCATTGTAAAAATAAGTAAAAAAAAATACTATAATAATTATCCTTACTGTTATAAAGAAATCTACCATAAGAACTGACGCTCAATTTTTAAAGACAAAATAAAAAACCAAGGATATATTACAAATACATCCTCTGAGATTTGTTGAAAATACGTTCTGCCCTATGTGATTTTAAAATTTACCCTGAAATTTCTAATTTTATAACTAATTGTCTATTTTATTAATAAACTATAAAGTCAATTAACAGTTTTTAATTATATCAAAATTTTATTTCAATTAATAATTTAAGTAATTTTATTATTGTATAGCAGAGTAATTAGGAATTTCATTTTTAAATTAATTATGTTAAATAAAAAACTATGATAAAGAAATATTTGTAAATTAACCACAAGAGGCAATATGTATTTTAAGTAAATCTCAAGGGTAAGGGTGAGTAGCGGATATACCGATCCGTCAAAACCGAACCGATCCGCCGCATTTTGGACGGACGGGTGATGATGAGCGGACGATTGCGGATTGATTTTCTCCAATCCGCCAATTTGGTGGACGGATGGCAGATTTGAGATTCCTTTGGCCGTAACCGAACCGCCAAACCGCGAACACCCCTACTAATTTGTATGACTTTGTATTTTCAATTTGTTTAAATATTTTGTTTGTGTTTTCAATTGAAAAAGAGTTTAAATATTCTGTTGAAAAAAAGTTTTCAACTTGAATATATTTTTTGAATTGAAAAAAATAAACGTATTGTTTATCTATATTTTTTAGTTTTTAAATCTAACTATAAAAATAATAAATAGAAAATATGATATATGCTGGTTGATTTTTGTTTTCAAAAACATATATAGATAGAGACATACAATCTCTACTATTGCTCTGTTCATGATTTTGATGGTTTGAATTATTTTTATATTTTAAGAATCACAAATTGTAATACTTTATGTGGATGAATCATACTGTGATTGTAATATGTGGATAAAGTATACAATGATTGTGAAGATATTCTAAAGTTTCAAACTTTCTTTCTTTAGATGAGGTATACAGTGATTATAGTACTTTTTTAAGTCATTGACTGTAATATTTTCTTCTTTTTTTTTATTTTTTTATTTTTTTAGGAAGTGCACAAGTTGAATTATATTGAAAATTTATAAAATTTTAAACCGCCAAACCGATTCGCATCCATCCATCAAACCGTCAATCCGCTCAATCCACATCCACTGGATTGGCGGACGAATGCGGATTGATTTTCTCCAATCCGCCAATCTGGCGGACGGATGGCGGATTGGAGGTTCCATGGCCGCAACCGACCCGCGCCCACCCCTACTCAAGGGGTGTATTTGTAATTTATCCTTATTTTTTTCTTTGGTCCTTAAAGTCTATATTTAGGGTAAATTACAAATACACCATTGGGATTTGCTTAAAATATAGATTGTACCCTATGATTTAAAAAATTATAAATACCCCCTTTTAAAAAAAATTATTCAGCAAAATTAACTTAAAAAATGAAATTTCTAACTGCTCTCAATTACAATAACAAAATTATTTGAATTATTAATTAAAATAAATTTCTGACATCATTTAAAACAATTAATTGATTTGATGATTTATTAATAAAGTAGGTCATCTGTTATGAAATTAAAATTTTCGAAGGACGGGATGCAATTTTTAAAACTATAGAGAACAAACGTATTTTAGCAGAAGCTCGGAGGATATATATATAATTTATCTAAAAAATAACCAAAGATAGAGGGGCAAAGTGTAATTTGCCCTTTTAAAAAACCGAACCAATCAACCGTCACTCACGCGGTTCTTCGTCTTAAAACGTTCGCTCAGGGTATGAAATCTCTCTCTCTCTCTCTTGTGTGAGATCTACAGTTGGAAATCATCAGCTTCTGAAAACCCTATTCAGCGACAATGGAGAACTTGATATCACTGGTGAACAAATTACAGAGAGCGTGCACAGCGCTCGGCGATCATGGCGAAGAGAGCGCATTGCCCACTCTCTGGGACGCCCTTCCTTCCATCGCCGTCGTCGGTGGCCAGGTTCCCCATCTCCAGATCATCTCCATCTCTCTCTCTCTCTCTCTCTCTATATATATATATATATATCTTTTTATATCTCGTTTAATTTATATGATTTTGATTCCTCATCATAACAAAATGTTATATACCCACAATTTGATCCCAACTCCAAGCTGAGGTGACAGTTATTTTTCCGTTATTCTTTGCATTTATTTATTTTTTTGGGTAGTTAATTTTTGCAATGTATTTCTTCTTATGGCTGAGAGATTCGTTAATTAATTTCTTTGTTCTTTTAGATATTTCCTTGGATGTAATGTAAGTTTTGTTCAAGTTCTGCATAGTTGTGTGATTTGAATCTCTGTGATTGTTCACTATTCCTTGTTTGGATAGTCTAATATTGATATATGTGTATATACATATAATTATATACTAGTGGTATGTGCCCACCTGATGTGCGTGTTGTTAAATCTGCAAAATATAAATTTTGATTTGAATGTGAATATGAATTTGATGAGTTTCAGGAGGCAGGTCAGTTACACGAGTCAATTACAAGAGGGTATTTTGGGTAATTTAGGGATATACAAAAATTCATTTGGCAAATGGCCTCAGGATGCCAATAGAGGGTTCTTGCACATTAATTATTATTTCATCTTGTCTTTCATATGTTGTACATTTATCATCCCATCTCTTTAATGATTTGTAGAGCTCTGGGAAATCTTCAGTGTTGGAGAGTGTTGTTGGAAAGGACTTTTTGCCTCGTGGATCTGGTAATAATGCTTCCACATTTTTTCTAATGTTACAACATGATTGTAGTATATATAATTTAAGATTTTCATTAACTTATAAAATCCTTTGAACTCTAGAAATAATGTGAAACTGTTATATGCAGGAATTGTTACCAGACGTCCTCTTGTCCTACAACTTCATAGGATTGATGAAGGAAGAGAATATGCAGAATTCATGCACCTTCCAAAAAAGAAGTTTACTGATTTTGGTATATTTCTTGTCGCAGAAGTGATATTTTTCCGGAAAATGACTTGTGTTGCTGCTACCCAGTTATGATTATTCTTTTTCTCTTGTTAAATAGCCTTGTATTTAGTGTTTACCTTGATTTTATCAAGAGGTATTGATATCTTTGTCTAGATTTAGTCCTAATGATCAAAGTTTTTAAAGGCAAATGCGTACTTTAAGGCGTTTTACCTCTCATGAGGCGAGGCGTAAGCCTCAAGGCGTTGAGGCGTAAGCATTTTAAATTTCAAATTTTAATATTTACTGAATAAATTAAATATTTTTAAATAGTTAAAAAAATAAAAACAAAATTAAATATAAATATGAAAATACTTTTCGCTTTAATGCGTCGAACATTTTACTGCATAGAAGGAAGTTTTCCTTTACTGAAAGAGAAATCGATATTCTTAACTTCAGTAATTGAGCTTCTCACTTGACCATTAACTATGTTTTTCTTGATTGATCATTTACTTAATTTTTCCTGTAGAACATAGTTGTAAAAATGGATTCTTTTTAATTTTTTATGTTTAAACAATCTAATAGACTAAGTTTAACAAATGCCCAGGGCAACTTCTGCATGTGCATACTCCTCGCATGCTTATGCGCAAAAAGCGTAAAAAGCGCGCTTAAGGCGCATGTTTCAAACTATGATGCGCAAGCCTTTGGGGAGTAATGCCTAAAAATCAAAGCCTTAATGCGTTTTACCTTCGCCTCAAGGCGAGGCGAGCATCGAGGCGAGCCTCGAGAAAGCCTTTTAAAACTCTGCTAATGATTGCTATGCATTTATCTGGTAGTTCTGTTCTTGTATATGTACCATTGATTTTCTATCTTTTAGATCTCAGATGCTAAATCCTTGGTTGTATCTTGTGCAGCTGCTGTGAGGAAGGAGATCGCTGATGAGACTGATCGAGAGACTGGCCGTTCAAAACAAATTTCAACTGTTCCAATTTATCTTAGTATATATTCCCCCAATGGTGAGATAGAGCACTGCTTGCCACACTATCTTACTCTTTCTGCACTTGACTTTTTCCCCTTGATTTATTAAAATGAAGTTTGTTTACATGTCGGTCGACCACACCTGATTGGCACACAAGACTTAGCTTGATTTTGGTATTAAGCTTTTGTCAACCCTGTTTTCTGATTCACAATTTGGACTAAAAAAATAGTTGGTTATTAAAAGTTGTGCTCCACTTACTGAATTTGTTTGATATTGAAGATAGGGCTTTAACAAATTGTTATGCACTTCTAAGCTATTTTCTCTCCTTTCATAGTTATCAAATTACCGTGCAGTGTGTGCATCAAAACCTCCCTTTTGCTTTGCTTTGCTTTCCCTTATTCTCTTGCACAGAATGTGGCATTTACTTTGGATTTTCTTTTAGTTGCTAAATGTGGTATCTGTAATTTCTTCATTTCATTATTATGTTTGTGTGGCTTTGCAGTTGTGAACCTGACACTGATTGATCTTCCTGGACTTACAAAAGTAGCTATTGGTGAGATAGCAAATCTCAATGTTTGCATGTCTTTTCTTGTTATTATTCTGATTGTTTTGATCATTGTAGATGGCCAATCTGAAAGCATTGTGCAAGACATTGAGAATATGGTCCAGTCCTATATTGAGAAGGTAATTACTATTCAAATTCTGATTTTGTTTGATTATGGGGATTACCTAACTCAATGCAAATATTTATTTAGTTTTTCCTGAATCTCTTCTGTATGTTTTGGGAAACACTGCAATTCTCCAAGAGAATTTAGTGAAGCTCAAAAGTTGTAGCAATAATGTGAAAATTTACTGTTTATGATCTTGGTATTTATGGCAAAGAAGCACATGCACTTCTAAGGTGTAGTGTTTATGTCGGACACCAACGCTCATTGGATACTTCCCGACACACGTTAGTCATATGTCCAAAAATGTATTATTTTTTACTGAACTCTTTGGACTCTTGAGGGAAACGTGTTCCATCGCTTAGACACACACCTATTACAAGTTTGAATAAAATAACTTAGGATCTAATGATAAAAGAAAAATAATATAGATTTATACCTATTAATTATTCTTTTAAACCTTAAAAAGCAGTGTTATTTTGTAATTTTTATTTTATTTTTTATAAAATATATATTTGAATGAAGTATTCATATATATGACATCTAATAACTATACAAAACTATATATTTTATGCATGATGTCGCCCAAGTAGTGTGCATCTTGCAATTTTTGAAATTTGTGATGATGTTGTGTCCGTGCTTCTTAGATTTAAACAAATGACAGCCATTCTTGATATGTGGCATATGTTATGACGTTATTTATTCCTTGCTGGTTTTTTCTGGATGCTTGCTTCTTAGTTGTTCATGATGCTTTGTGCGGAATCTACTTGCATGAGATGACGTATTTTATTGGTCTGTCGTTGTCTCATACCTTGCAGCCCAACTGTATTATTCTGGCAATTTCTCCTGCCAATCAAGATCTTGCTACATCTGATGCAATTAAAATTTCTCGTGAAGTAGATCCCAAAGGTAAGATTTTTCATCTGATGCAATTTTTGGCAATTTTATGGACTGACTTATGCCTGCCTATTCTGTAGGGTCCGATAACTCGCTACAATATGATGATAGAAACGTAAAATTTAAATAACCAGGAGGTGCACTAAAATTTAGTTCAAAAGGTAGCTGTTGTCACTAGCTTGGCATATATGGAGGGAAATGTTATTACCAGACAAGGCTCACGTATATCACAATGTTTTTAATGCTGGCTGTGGTGCTCTTGCATACTATGGAGAAGCTTACTTGACAAAAAGAAAGAAAGAAAATATGAAGTTCAATTTATATAGAAAATAATTGTTAAGATCGCCGAGGTCACAAAGATAACAAAATTACTAGGGCTTTTTTTATTTTCTTAGTTTTGTTCAGTATATTTTGAACTATATGTACTGTAATGTAAAATTCAGTATCTGTGTCTGCATGTGTGATTTGAGTGCTTGTGCAAATGCATGCTTGCCTGCCTGTAATTTTACAAGTTTGCTTGATCACATCAATCTTCTGTACATCAGACTTATATCTGCCCTCCTGTAACACATATTCTGAATATCAGTTCTGTGGATGTCATATTTTTTAGGGGAGAGGACGTTTGGGGTTTTAACAAAGATTGATCTTATGGACAAGGGTACTGATGCAGTTGAAGTAAGTTTTCTTTCAGATTGTATAAGTAGAATGATTTGACAACGTTTCAGCATTTAAGTTTAGAATTTAGCAATTTCAATTATAAACATGAAGCCTCCTATTTGGGGAATAGTGTGCATGAATGCTTGAAAGTCCAGCACAATTATGAAAATGTGAAGAGTGTTTGGATATGTTTACCATATGATATATTATTGGCGATGTGATCAAGTGTTATCTTGTTTGCTTAGTTTTGTCGTCTTGAAGTTTATGAAGGGCTTTTGTAGTTTTCCCTTGAAGAAAAATTAGTGACTTTTGCGATGCATCATCAGTAAGTGACTGCCATCGTTTATGTTGTTTGAAGTTGCAGTGATAGACAGCTAATTATTTGTAACAGTAGTAAATGAAATGTTTCTCTACTTCAAGTTGCATAGGTTTGAGCACTTTGGACTACACCATTTTACTGAAAAATAAAATCACAAGGAAATAATGCCCCATAATATCTTCTCCTTTTGTGAAGAAGAAGATATCTGTCATTTCATCTCCCTCTTCATTTGTGCGTATCTGTCTGCGTTTGGTGGGTAAGATCTCCATGCTCTAGTCATGTGCTTGGTTTCCACCCCCTCTTCATGCATTGAGGCAGTGAGTGCATTTTTTATGAGTTTGATAATGCAGAAGGTTCCAAAATACTGTCACCGTTCAGTAATAATATATTTCCCATGATTTTAATACCTCCCACATGAATGTTCAAGCTAAGGATAGAATTTCCCCGCTCTCATGCCTGTTGCATTTTTACCCACTTTTTTTATGTGCTACTTACCTTTCCTTAAATGTGGCAATATTTTAAAACTGCTATATTCTTATGTTGCAAATTAGTTTTGACAGATTGGATGATTTAGTTTCATCTTAAATTCATGTTATTGAATGTGAAGGCTTGCTTTGGATTTGATTGTGAACATGAAAAGACATCACTGATTTATGTGAGTTTCAGATCTTGGAAGGAAAATCTTACAAGTTACAATTTCCTTGGATTGGTGTCGTTAATCGGTCTCAAGCTGATATTAATAAAAACGCCGATATGATCTCTGCTCGGCGTCGGGAGCGGGAGTACTTTTCCAGTACCCCAGAGTACCAGCATCTTTCTCACAGAATGGGTTCTGAGCATTTAGGAAAAGTACTTTCAAAAGTAAGTACACTTTTGATTCTTCTTCTAGTGTTTTAAACAAGTTTTGTACGTAAGTTAGTGTCATTGATGCTATATTTCTTTCAAGTGGGGAGGTTTGAATTCATATGTTTCATTTATTTATTTATTTTTAGCTTTTTAAATTTTTTAATTTTTTCCTCATTCTAACTGTGGTGATCATTCATGTCTAAATTCAGCATTTGGAACATGTTATCAAGTCTCGAATCCCAGGCCTTCAGTCTCTCATTAGCAAATCCATCATTGAACTAGAAACTGAGTTGAGCCGTCTTGGGAAGCCAGTTGCCACTGATGCTGGAGTAAGGACTCTTTTATACTTAACTTTTTTCCAATTTTTTTTTTTTTCTTCTTCTGTCTGCTTAATGTATCAAGGTGAGACCACTTTCAGGGCAACAGTTTTATGATATTTGTTCTCTTGCTTATGCAGGGAAAACTGTACATGACTATGGAAATCTGCCGTGTTTTTGATGGAATATTCAAAGAACATCTCGATGGCACGTATGTACACTGAAGTACTCTATAAATTATTGAGCATTATTACTTACATTTGCAATGTTGATTTTTGTCGTATCTTTGTTTATAATGATCATTGATTTATGCAGACGTGCAGGTGGTGATAAAATCTACAGTATATTTGATAGTCAACTTCCTGCTGCTTTGAAAAGGTTGCAATTTGACAAGCATCTTTCATTGGACAACGTACGAAAGCTAATTACCGAAGCTGATGGATATCAGCCTCATTTAATAGCTCCTGAACAAGGATATCGCCGTCTTATCGAATCTACCTTAGTTACTATTAAAGGTCCTGCTGAGGCAGCTGTTGATGCTGTATGTATTGAAATATACATTTGTTTGTTTACACTGATATTTCATGCATTTGGTGATTGCACCATGCTTTCTTGTTGCTGATGCATTGCCTTTGGCCCATTGGTGAAGAAAAACTATGTTAAACCATTTAGAGGCAAAACATATTTTGAACTATTTAGAGGCAAACATTTATTAAATTTTCAAGGAATAGTATGCGATGGACTATATTTTTATCTAACATTTTCCATTTTCCATAATCGGGTGCCTCAATATTAGTCTCCAAATTACTTTGCTTGATACCATTTTTCACAATGATTACAGGTTCATGCCATCCTGAAGGAACTGGTTCACAAGTCAATCGGTGAGACTATGGCAAGTTCCCAAACTGTCCCCATTATATTGTGTTTCGTCATTTGCTCTTATTATACAGAGGGTAATACTGTAATTAGGGATAGGATGAGATTTTGACATTCCGGATTTAGCTTTTTAAGATCTATGCTGAACAGTAATGAAATGTGAAGGAAAATAATGATAAACTAAACTAGATGGGAGAGAGAATGTGTAAATAATTTCATTCATCTAATTTATGAAATGTCTCATATTATGCAGGAACTCAAGCAGTATCCTACCCTTAGAGTGGAGGTCGCAAATGCAGCCTGCGAGGCATTGGAAAGGATGAAGGAAGAAAGCAAGAAGGCAACTCTACAGCTAGTAGAAATGGAGTATAGTTATCTGACCATTGATTTCTTCCGGAAGCTTCCTCAAGATGTTGAGAAGGGTGGAAATCCAACAAATTCAATATTTGATAGATACAATGATGCATACCTTAGACGAATTGGTAAGTGGCAATGTCTCCTTAAATAATTGCAGTAGTTTTTATACTTAATCTGCTTAATGGTTGATTCGTGCTGTTCTAGTTGGGTCGATTTTAATCAAGGTTGTATTGCTCTCTCAAACAGGATCAACCGTCTTGTCTTATGTCAATATGGTTTGTGCGGGTTTGAGGAACTCCATTCCAAAATCCGTTGTCTACTGTCAAGTTCGTGAGGCCAAGCGTAGCTTACTTGACCACTTCTTTGCCGAGTTGGGTACAAAGGAGGTGAGGGTTCCTTCCCAATGCCCAACTTTATGGGAAAACAAAAGGAAGAAAAAATAGATTTTAAATATAGATCGAACAATAACTAAAATATATACATATGTATTTCTTTTCTCATGAGATGAATAAATAAAAAAAGGCTAATGTAAGATAAGATTTAAGTTCTGTTAACTATTTAAAATTTCAAATTTAAGAGATTCAAAATTTCCAAACTTCATGGGGAAACAAAAGGAAAAAAATAAGAAAAAATATTCCAAATGGTGCTTATTTATCTTTTCAACTTGTTTTGCAGGTTAAACAGTTGGGCAAGTTGTTGGATGAGGATCCAGCAATAATGCAACGGCGTGTTAACCTTGCGAAGAGGCTCGAGTTATACAGAGCTGCTCAATCAGAGATCGAAGCAGTTGCTTGGTCCAAGTAAGAGGGAGGTGATCTATTTTTCCTCCCTTTTTCTAGTATTAGTAAATAGGAGTTAGTGTCATGAGGACTGTGATTCTTTGATTCATTATATTATTCTTTAGTAAAGATATGTGCACATAATTTGTGAACAAAAAAATACCCAGAAAAATATTGTGTGGTTTAGATTCAACTCATATATTGTGAGTTCACATTTAGAATGAATTTAGATCACACAATAATTTTTCTTGATATGTTTGTGTGCACGAATTATGTGTACATGCCGTCTCTAATTATTCTTTATATACATAAAAAGTGCAAGGGAAGGTCTGATGCCTTATTTGCCTTGCCTTTCCAGGACTCTTCTGAAAGATTGATATTTCATTCTATTGTATTCATGATCTTATATTGATTTTTGCATATTTGAGCCAAATTTTCATTACTGGGTATTCTTGTAGAATGCATCAAATATTTATTTATATTTGAAATAAATTTCTGCCAGGGCCCCAAATTGAGGGTTCCCTAATTGACCACTTTTGCCTTCCTATGTAGAAGTGATTGCATGTGATACAAGTTTGGTTGTGCGTTCCTTTTCTTTTATATATTTTTGTCTGTTTTTCTTTCTTCGTTTCCCTTATAAATTCATACTTAAATCTGGGGCCATAAATGGAACCAAACTACTTGATTTCAACTTGTATTCGTCTCGTTAAAAGTTTATTTGAGGTTAACTTGTCATGTAAACAAGCCGAAACTGAATACATTCTTAAACTCATGAAATTTTCAACACAATTTTGAACAATCTACTACTTTACTCAATTTGGTTATAATAAAAAATCAAACTATTTGCAGCTTACTCGTGATAGATTCAATTAAAATTTATTTGAGATCGGCTCGAAAGGTAAACGTAAACTCTTTAAATTTTTAGGTTAAACTTGAACAATTGCTCGACCCACTTGTTTATAATAATTCTATTCAAATTCAAGATCCAAATCCAGCTTAATTGACTTAAATCCTCAAAAAAAATTTCCTTCTTTTTGGGAGGTATTTGTCTTTAGAATGGTTTGTGATGTTAATGAAGCACATGGTAATTCCTAGTATGTGAACAATCAAACTGATTAGTCTAAATCAGATGGGTTAGACTTCACAATCTCGGTAGTAGTTTAATCCAATGGCTGATATAGGACATGAGAGGTTCACGGGACGTTATGGGGGAGAGAGCTGATCCATCTCATATATCTCAAATGATAATGAACGGTGGACAGTTGTTGTACCCTTGTGGATGATTGATTGTGAAGGATTGTCCTCTTCTTCTTCAACAATGGTGGCCTAGCAAAGTTAGGTTGGCCTGTACGAGTTGTGAGAACTCAACCCCCTTTTATTGTTGTTGGAAAATGTTATCAATTATGAAAATTTATCACAAAAATATATGGCGTAGGTTTAAAGTAAATGAGATGCATACCATACCTAAATGATTGTGATTTTACTTTTTTGAGTACGTTGTATTGCTAATTATTGTTACTTATATAATTATATGAAGAGGTGTGGTTTCGAGCCATTCATTCATATGATTATTCTGTTTAAATCATAAATTTATATAAGAATGTATGAAGAGGTAAAAAAAAAAGAAAATGAAAATGTGAAAAAAAAAAAAAAAAAAAAACCTTATATTTCATTTATATATTTTTCTTACGCAATTTTTATTTTTATTTATTTATTTTTTTGAGTTAAGGGGAAGGGCTTTTTATAATAACAATGCTAGGGCAAATTATTAACTTCCTCTAAGGTTTGTCGCCTTTATAGTAGTTAGCACGAAATCCAGGGGCAATTCTGCAAAATGCACATTATAAATAAGAACAAAGTTCCCATTTTAGTCGGCAAAGCTTTTGCCTTCAGCTTTTATTTTTGCGTCACCGAAATCCGGGAGCATCTATTTACACACATTACTCTCTCTTTATACACATCCTTCACACACAACTTCCCAACACACTGTCTCATTAAGTGTGTGGGAAGAGGAAATATGGTATGTGCATATAGAAGCTCCCCCGAAATCCCGATAACTTCCCCAAAAAACCCCAACTTCCAGAGATTATTACATTTTGGCCCTTGCTAGACAGTGAAGCTCAGGTATGATGGATTCAGTGAAAGGCCTAAGGTGGAGAAAACAAGCTCTCAAACCCATTGTAACAAACACAAAACCAGAGATCGATAACGGCGGTGGCGGTGGCGGTGGCGGCAACACGGTGGAGGTGGAGGTGGAGGTGGAAGAGCCATTGAGTCCGGCGGCGCGTTTGTTTCACCAGCCGAGCTTCAACGTCTACATCATAGCTATCATGGGATGCAAGACTAGGATAAACCCAGATGTTGTGAAGGAGAGCTTGAAGCACTCGTTTCTCTAGGTTGCAGGTATGAATGTAGATAAGTTATGCTAACACAGAAATAAATCACAAATGAAACACACACACGTATGTCCCTGAGTACCATAATTTTACATAGTACTATTGATCTGTTAGACTTAATTTACGTTGTCAATCTATTCAAATTTAATTGATGTAATGTAAAGTTCACACCATTTATTATTAATTGATTTTGAATTAGATATTTTAATATATACTCAATTGATTTTGAATTAGATATTTTAATATATACGTGTTGAGTTTTAGCCTTTTAATAATGCTATGAAAGGAATATTTTTGACTTCGGTTATCTAATTTTCAACTTTTAATTATATGTATATACACAAGTTGATTTACAATAATACTATTAATTCACAATGGATACAATCAAATCAATCATTATGAACTCTTTTTTACACTGCAACTAATATTGATTAATCTCTCAATAGACACTATACAAGTTAAAAGAGACAGAAACGATCCAATCATTAAAGAGACAGAGGCGATTCAATCATTAGATCACTTAAATTATTAAGACCCATAATCTAAGCCCATGGGAGAAAAATTTTAAAAACATTATTGTAAAAAGGGACCCATTTTTTCAAACTATATTTCATTTTGATATTTAGTTAGATAGGTCTCCAAAGACTTCTCCAAGTTTTTGCATGCATGAAACGTGGAAATGTTTGATGTCAGCTCTCTCAAAAGTGAACACCTTAGTATAGAAATAAACATGTATATGCATATATTAAATTAGTAATAGTTTATTTTGAAACACATGATTTCAAATTACTCTCTTCTTTTCTTTTTTCTTTTTGTTTTTGTTTTTTGTGTTTATAAGAAAGGCCATTTTTATTCCATTTAAAAATATTTAATAGAAAACTAGGAATATATCTCTTTTGTAAAAATTAAAAAAAAAAAAATAATTATTCAAAAGTTTTATAATTGAAATTGTTGATTGTGGACAATTGAGTTTGGAAATTCAATTTATTTTTATTTTTTTTGTGTGGTTAGAGATTAGTTTTTATATTATTTGTATTAATAATAGAAAGAAAGAAAAAGAAATACTAATATTTGGGATCAAAACAACGTCTTTCTAATTACAACAATAATACATCCCTCTAAATCAAAGAACTCTAATGACATGGAAATTCAAAAAAAAAAAAAATACACACACACAAGATACAAACATCACCATCACAGTGGAACCACGTCCCATTAGAGCTATTAGAACTCCATTATTAGATCTCCAAAACATTTTTGTTCTAATTAAAAAGACTGGTGTGTGATGTCTATGTATTAACATACTCTCTATTTTGTGTATAATGATAACAAAATTTTAAAAGAAATCAGCGTTTCTTCAAATTTAAAATTCACACAAATTACTATGTATATTTTGTGATTGGTTTTTGTAAAATAATTCTGTCCACTTAATTTTTTATTTTTTTTTATAAAAAAATTACAAAATTATAATAATTTGAATTTACCAAACACAGGTAGTGGATGAGAAACAAGGTGGTGCAATGAAATTGGTCCAAACAAAGGTTAACTTAGAGAACCACACCATAGTCCCAACCCTAGACCCAAACATGCCCTCAGCTGAAAACTTCATAGAAGACTACATCTCATAGTTCTAAATCGCGGTATCAGGTAACGTAACGGGTATCGGGCGTCGCGGCTGTGAAATTTCAAAAATCATTAGCAATCCATCTAAAACTCAATTTTATACATTTTTTTTTTACTCTTTTAGCCTTAATTTATCACATTTTAATCAAAATTTTGATATGTAGAGGCACTTTTTTTACTCATTTTCAACTAAATGATATATATTTATTTTAGTCTCAACCTTTTATTTGGCATATATGTTAAACTTTTAATATAAAATTGATGTGGAAATATTTTTTTACTTGGAAATATTTTTTTACTCATTTTCAACAATGAAATACTTCCACATGCACAACAAATTAATAAAAGAAAGAGGGACATGAAAAACAAATTATAGACAAACCCCACCTCCGTGCGCCATTATGGCTTTCAATTATCTACAATAACAGTTTTCAATTAACAAATATTGTAATTCTAATTTAGTTAGTAATAATAATGCATTTAAAATAAAAATAAAAAATCTAAAATATTAAACATCTTTACTTAACAATTAAACCTCTTTAAAAAAATCTGACAGAGTAAACCTCTATAAAAATAATCTAATATAAAAATAATCTGAAATAAAAAGATTTGACAGATTAAAAAATCTAAAATAATAAAAAAAAATCTGAAATAAAAAATCTGACAGATTAAATCTTTTTAAATAATATATATAAAAAATATATATATTGAGCATATGTGCATTTAAAATATATATAAAAAATATTTTTATATAAAAAAAATTATATTCTATGCTGATAATATATATATATATACATATATATATATATATATAATTATGGGAGAACAAACCTACTCCTGAGTTGTAAAATTATGAGTTCTATTCACCTTCTAAACTTATGTGCATTTAAAATGATGTAAAAAATTGCTCCTGAGTTCTATTCAACCTCAATGATATATATAAAAAATTATGTGCATTTAAAAAAATAATCACAGAAGAAAAAAAATTATAAACAAACCGAACCGAACACAACTTAAAAAGCAAAACTATGACTTCTTGAGCCAAAATAAAAAAACAGAGCATCATATATACAAACAGAGCATGAGTGAGAGAACAAACCTTCGAAGAAGCATGAGTGAGAGAACAAACCTTCTTTTGCGGGTGCTTTTGCTTTATTTTTTCTTTCCTCCAGGTGCTTTGCTTTGCTTTTCCTCCAGGTGCTTTGCTTTGCTATTCTCAATTGTTTTTGCAGGTCTTAAGGATACCGTGCTTTGCTTTGCTTAGTAACCACACTCATACATACTCAAGACACCGTGCTTTGCTCGTTTTTCAGCTGTATCGGACTGTATCGGAAACAAATCGCTTACGTATCAAATTAAGCCCGATACGTATCGGGAATCGGCCGCTACGGACGTGAAATTCAGTCTCGCCGGTATACCGGTGAGTATCCGACTCGGCCCTCTCATTTTCCGGTACGAACCGGCCGATACGGCACATACCGGCCGATATTTAGAACCTTGCTACATCTCCAACCTCAGCACCACCACCATCTCCACCTCCAAACCCATGTAGGACCTCCACCTCCTCAACATCAGCCACCGCCGAGACGGTCAGCGTCTTCTGAATCCACCACTCCCTTGGCAACGACACCTCCCTCATGTCTCTCCTCCTCGCATGCACCCGAAAAATGTCCAATTCGAATGCATTGCCGACAATTCCGGTAACCAAGAGGCAGAGCTCTGGTGGTTCCGGCAGCAACTCCGGTAGGTGGTGGTGGCGGTGGTTGACGACGGTTTGGATGGGTTTGAGGGTGGTTTGCAATACTTTGGTGGATGTTGTGATGTTTATGGCGATTGCACTGTACTTAAAGGATACACGGACGCCTTTAAAAGGTCTGCCGGGGCTTGAGTTCACACCAAGGAGGTTTGTTTATCGGACGATGAGTTTGGATGATATGAAGGTGGTGAAGAATGCTATGAACATGGTAAGTTATTACATTCTACCAAAAATTCTATATAGGATTAATTACACTTGTTCTGTTTTATTTTTACTAAAATTTCATTTTGATTCCTCTATTTATAATTATGATACCTTTTATGTTAAGTTACAATATTATCATTTTATCCACCTATTATTAATGCGACTGGCGAAAATTATAAGCAAAAGATTAAAGTGAGATTTTAGTAAACATGTAATATTTTAATGAAAGTGTATAGATACTGATGTGATGGGGCAAGAAAAAAGGTTAGGTATCGCCTCACATGATGACAAGATATGCTAACAAGGTCTCGTTTGAGAACAAGTTATTTTAATAACTTTTTAATTCTTTTGGCTAAAATATGAGGTAAAAAAATTAGTATGTTTGAAATGAATTTTTGATATTTTAAGAAAAGATGTGCAAAAAGTAGAAAGAAAATAGAATATTTGACATTTTTGTATTGGTTATAGGATTTTTGATTTTTTTAGTAATTTTTTAGACTTTTAGGCTAAAACACTTGCATGCCAAATGAGGCATTAGTCTTATTAACACCAAATAAATAGAAGTATGATATTGTAACTTGACTTAAAATGTAAATGATTGATCGTTACAAGTGAAAAATTAAATCGACTAAAGTGATATTTTAATAGAAATGTAAGAGTTGCAAAATTCATGGGTGAAAATAGTATATAGTTTTCGCATAAGTGTTTTTCATTCATTCTATTTGACATAATATAATTCAAAATTTTACTCTTTTTCATTTAACAGACAATCAATGATGTAGCTCTGGCAATTACACAAGCCGGATTGTCTCGGTACCTCAATAGAAGATACGGTGTGTTTTTATTGCCCACATTATTATTTCTCATATCAAATTCTCAATTATACAGTGCCTGTTTGGTGCAGCTTAAAAGCTGCTTATTTCAGCTTTCAGCTTAATTTAAGCTATTTTGATGTATTTGGTTTAGCTTAACAATGTAGCTTATAGGTTTTTGTAAGTCAGAAATCAGCTTATTCTTTGAGTGGGGCAAGAGATACTTAATTTATAAGTCAGAAATCAGCTTATGTTTATAATTATAAGCTATAAGCTATTAAGGCATAAGCTACAAGTACTTTTCCACAACTGTGCCAAACAGGGCCACAGTAGATAGTAGATGTAATTATTCAATAATCTCGAAATACTGTATGTCAAGATAATCAAATAACTGCCACTGCTTAACATAACTACATTGGATGCAATCTCTCAAGCCAAGCCCTTTACAAAAACAGGAACCAAGCTTCTTCAGACTGTCAAAATTATACAGGAATTGAGGACGGAGGACGGAGGACAGGGAGGCTGGATATACCAGTGGTCAAGCAAAGAGGTAGACAAATGCATCCTAACTTGCGGTTTGAAAATCGAAGAGCATCTCTATTTACATTATTTGTGGATAACTTGCCTAAATCTATGGTACCTAGAAAGCTACACGATCTGTTTAACAAATTTGGTGTGGTGAAGGATGTATTCATACCACAAAAGAGGAGGAAAGTAACAAACACCAGATTTGGGTTCATGCGCTATGATTGTTCTATTGCAGCTGATATAGCTGAACAAAAGGCCAATGGTTTGTGGGTTGATGACAAATCTTTGTCAGTCAAAATCGCAGAATATGGTAAAGGAATAGAGGATAGATAGAGTCAGAAACCACTACCACCAAGACATTCTGAACCCAGGAAGGCCAATGCTTTAGCACCAAAACAGATGTGGCATCAGCGCACTCATGGTAGATCGTTTGCAGAGGTCACTAAGGGAGTTGACCCCAGATGTCTACCTTTGACAACTATCAAAGTAGATGAACTTGGAAATTTGTGGCTTTACGAAAACATGATTATGAGACTCAAAGTAGCTTACTTTGCTCAGCAGGTGAAAAATGAGCTCATAAAAAAAGGAGTGAAGAATGTATTGGTCAGAGAGGGATGTGGGCGAGATGTTATCATCTCATTCAGCTCCAAGAAAGAGATGTAGAGCAAAATAAATCTATTTAAGTCTTAGTTCCATGACTGATGTGAATATATCACAGAATGGAGAACAGGTATGTATTTTCAACAAGAGCGGTATGTCTGGATCAGCTGCTATAGGGTGCTCTTAACCTATGGAACTCAGATACCTTCCGCAAGATAGGGAGACTTTGGGGAGAGTTGGTTATCCTAAATGGCGATGTCTGTACCCCTAAATTATTTCGTTGTGGCCGGTTCAAGATAGTTACAAGTGTTATGGATCTAATTAATACAAGCCTAAATATAGAGTGCAAAGAAAGAGTTTATCCAATAAGAGTCTTTGAGGAGCAGATCACAGAAGATGTTAGTATCAGTTACAAAGGAATGAACTCTAATGCCACAAACAAAGATGTTTGCTCCAACATCAATGGGGTACTCCCTCTCCCCGTAGAATCTAACTTGGTGCACGAAGATGCTGACAAGGCAGTTGATGTGGCATTAGCATCTAAGGTGGCTTTAGGGGATTTGGCATCCCAGATGATGGTCAGAGCTAAACTGGCCGACGGGGGCAGTTTAAGTCATGTATCAGCAGTGGACGAGACCAAGGATTGTGCGGGCATTTCAAATGAAGAAGGCACTGGTGTTATGGAATCATCATTGCCAGCGGATAGTCTTCTTCAGCGACAGTGCAATCATGCTACTCAGAAATATGTAGAAGCTCAGTTTATGGGAAACACGCAACAGAGAGTAGGGAGCACTCATGAAACTCAAATAGGGGTAATAGTACATATAATGCATGGTCAAATTCTCACCCCAGGTTTTATTAAAAAGTCTATGCCAACCTCTTAAGGAAAGGCTTGGTATCTGCTTAAAGGTAGCATTGGGTCATGATCCATTTGGGCTACAGCCTATTGGGCCCTCAAGTGCTGGACTTAAGTCTTCATCTGTAAGGCCAGTTTATGAATCATCAATGGTAGGCTCTTAGTAAAACACAAATGTCAGTACCAGCCCAATTATTTCAGGCTCCATTACTTAACGATTAAAGAAAGGCAAGAGGAAAGGTATTAGAAGTGAAGGTTTTAAGCACTACCTGCTAGCTGGTAGGTTTTCTGGTTTTGCTAGAAAAATAGGGCAGAAGGGTGTAATTTCAAGCAAAGGAATCACCAAAAGCTCCAGGTCAGGATCCACAGTTATACCCACATCAAACCATAGCCCAGAACTACAGCAACCCTCTGGTATTGGGTTTGTTCAAGAGGCTCAATCCATACTGCAACTGGGGCAAATGTTGGGTTTAGACTTCAAGAGTCAGGAATCTGAGGTTATTAGGGAATTAGCACAAATGGATGAGAAGGATAGGGAGAGATAAGAAAGAGAGAAGGGTATTGTGGAATAACTTGTTCCTACTGGGTGATACCAAAGTCATATCTGTTCATATGAAGACTTTAAGTTAGAATATCAAAGGCATAGGAAGGCATGAAAAGAGAAGCAAGAAACAAAAAAATCAAGCCTAACCAATTTGATGGTGAAAAGTGTCTGGCCTTAAGATAAGCTTGAGTTCATGAATTTGGATGCTGAAGGGTTGGCAGGTGGTCTACTCTATATCTGGGACCCAGGCATCTTTGAGCTTACTGAGTGCTGTTGTAGCAGAAACTTTATTCTCTTATCAGGTAAACTTTTCAACTCATTTGATTGTGTAATTGTTAATATTCATGCTCCCAATGACATCATAAGGAGAAGGAAATTTTGGAAATCTCTGTTAAATCTGAAAACCTATTTCAATGAGATCAGAAATATAGGAGTAATAGTAGGTATATCACTCAGGGATAGGGGCATGAAGGATTTCAACAATTTTATAGATAGATGTGAGGTAGTTGATCTGTCATTGCTCGGCAGAAACTACACCTGGTGCAATGCATTTAATGGACATAAGTGGAGCAAAATAGATAGGTTTCTTCTTAGTCCTGAATGGCTGGAAAAATTTAAATTCAATCAATGGGGTCTCCCTAGAATTACATCTGATCACTGCCCTATTGTGCTCATGGAGGATGCTAGAGATTGGGGGCCTAAACCTTTTAAGTTCTTGAATGCCTGGATGTTACATTTGAATTTTGTAACTTTTGTGGAGCAAATTTGGAGGGATTCATAATTCTCAAGGTCTGCTAGTTTCATCCTAGAGAGAAAGTTGCATACTCTCAAGTTGGCTTTAAAAAAATAGAGTAAAGAGGTATATGGTGATGTTTCAACTAAACTGCAAGCTACTGAATATAAGCTTCATCAGTATGATTTGAAAGCTGAAAATAGACCTCTGGTGGAGGAAGAACTGAAGCAGCAAATAGAGAAAGAAATGAAATGTGGATATTGAGCAAGAAGTTGGACTGGGAATGGCTTCAAAAGTCTAGGCAAGATTAGAATTTGAAAGGTGATAGGAATACAAGATTTTTCCATGTCATGGCTACTAGTAGGCAAAATAGAAATTCTCTCAATTCCGTCACAATGAAGGATGTTGTTTTTGAGGAGCCAGATCAAGTCAAAAATGAAGTGTGGTCACATTTTTCAAATCACTTCTCTGAAGCTTAGAAGAATCGACCAATACTTGTTGGGGATTTCAAGAGTGTAAGTGTAGACGTCCCTGAACACCCGGGAGGATGAGTCCTGTTCCGTTCATATTGGGTTCATTACTGTTCAGGACTCTCAAATTTGTCATGGTTCTTAATCTGAACCAAAGAGTCCAAATCGGGCAAATCGTTTTGAGAAAAACAAATTTTTAAAAAAGAAGTGCCAAACATGGACTGCTTTGCCAGATACAGAGTCGCCACCTAAATATTTTATTTTGGAAAATTTAGGAAACCCTGACTCGGTGCCGAAGGCCACGTGTCCGTCATCACCAAAGTTGCCTTGGCTCGGGAACTTGGGTACGATTGGGGAAGGTCAGCTATGAGCACCCCCTTTCGCCCGATCCGAAGATCGGCCCCTACTAACCATGATATCTTGTTTTGAAAGCATTATGTGTTCTTATTCCGGTTATTAGCCTAGAATTACTACGTGATGCGCACAACAAACAAGTATAGACTAAGTCGCCTAAATTGGAACAAAACATTTCATGTTTGTTTATTGGAAAATGGTTTGATGGCGTTACCTGCGAGTAGGCTAAGACATGGATTTTGCCACCCTCGAGTGGGCTTAGAAAATCTGGTTTTACCACTCTTAAGTGGGCTTAAAATTCACATCCAATGCATTGTTCCAATTTAAGTAACCCAACCTTCACTCATAGGTATTCAGACAGTTATAACACGTAAGCACGTAGCCTCATGGTAAGCATGCTGTCATGGAAGACACTCACACTTATGCAAGATGCTAAAGCATAAAAGCTTACGTAGTACTCCGAGCCAAAACAAAAGCTAGTTAGTAATCAATGCATGATCCTAGCTCATGTTAAGATGGCTAATGCAACACATACAAGATGCAACAACAATAGGCTCGGTTATTCTAAGATGGCATGTGATGATGCTACAACTAACATGTATTCAACTTTGGGATTGAAATACAAATGCAGTTAGTATGATGCGCCGAGCCCGGTGCATGTAAGACAAATGTGTGGATGCACGCATGCTATCATACTGTATGCTAATTGAAACATGCCCTAGACTAACCATCGAAAGCTAGTAAATAAAAGGGAAGAAAGACGTGGGATTGGGAGACATACACACACTCGCGCACGCTTATTACACAATTGCCCTTGCTCGGAGGGTCCGAATAAATATTACAGTCCGAATAAATAATACTAAATTAATTATTACAGAATTTCTAATTAATTAATAAATTAAATACAGAAAGAAGGTGGCCACAGTCCCGTCTCGAGATGCGTGAATGATGCGTGCTTGACTCGTCTCACCCGGAAACTCGCTGCCATAGCACTGTTGCCTCTATTTACACTGCCCTGCTCCTCTGAAGACTGTGAAAGTCCCCAGAACTGCTCCTAGAGTGTTGTGGAATGTTACCGGCCAAACGAATATGCTACCGGCCATGGGAATACTCTCATCGGCTAAATATTGTGCTCTCGGCCAAACATTCTTTGTCGGTCGGCACTCAACACTGCCGGCCGGTCAAATCTTCCTACTGAAACCCTTGAAGAACTCTTGAAGAACAGTAAGCTCAGGCCCCTTTTTGTGATCAAAATCAGCTCAAAACTTTAAGAACAAACCCTCAAGGCCTCCCAAGTCGAAGTATGGTGTAATAGTGTGTGTCTTAGTGCAATACTATGAACTAAACACACTTTTAGGCTATAAAACACACACAAAATGAAGAGAGAGAGGGAGATATAGAGAGAGAAAGTGTATATCAGATATATATATATATATATATATATATTTTGCTCTGGTTTTTGCTGAACCAAGACAAAGGAAGGGGAAAGCTCCTTATATAGACAAAGGAAAGGCCCCAAGCTTCTTAGAGAAGCTATTGCAAAAAGGATCAAAAGAACCAAGTTTCCAATGGAAGCTACCCCAAAGGTGCAAGCTTCTTGAGGAAGCCAAGACAAGGGGTCAATGCTTCCTCAAGAAGCCTTGAGCAAAGGGTGCAAAAAAAGGGGGTCAAATGTGGAAAACAACCACATATATGCACGGGGGCAGGTCTTGTGCATTCCAGCTGGCACAGCTGGCATGCACCATGCCTGAAAAAGGCAAAAAAAGTGGTACCGGCCAGAAAAGGATGCCGTCGGCCAAACATATGGTCAGCCGGCCACATCAAATGCCGACCGGCATTGGTATATTTCACCCATGGCAGGTAGCCTCAAAACATGGCCGGTGGCCTCAAGCCATGGCCGGTGGGTGCCAGGGGTAGCTAACAAGCTACTCTCTACCCTCAGAAACAAAAACACAAGTGTTTGGTGCAAAACCAAACACAGAACAGTCGAGTTGAGAGATCCTGAAGCAAGGTGCATAGCCGAGACCTCCGGGAACTCAAAACAAAACACGAACATGGGTAATCACCAAGTGTTCCATCGGTGATGTCCAAGTCTTGAGGACGGTCAAAAATGAGGTGTCTACAGTAAGGCTTAGTGAATGCTTTCATATACTTGAGGCAGAGTTCACTGAAAAAGAAATCTGGGCAGCTGTAATAGATTGTAATGGGAACAAAGCTCCTAGACCGAATGGATTTAACCTGATGCTTATTCAAAAGTATTCGAAGATGCTTAAAGAGGAGGTGCTTAACTTTATGAAGGATTTCCATACTAGTGACAGATTAGTAACAGGTTTTAACAGTACCTTCATCACTTTGATTTCAAAGAAGGAGAGAGCTGTCACTTTAAAGGAGTTTAGGCTTATAAGCCTTGTTGGTTCTGTGTACAAAATACTCTTTAAAGTCCTTGCATCCAGACTCAAAAAAGTTATGCCCACGGTTATTGGTGACTCACAATCAACTTTCCTGGGAGGTAGAAACATTTTGGATGGAGTGTTGGTTGCAAATGAAGTTGTAGATGGCTGGCATAAATCCAAGAAATCAGGGCTGTTGTTCAAGTTAGATTTTGAAAAGGGTTTTGACTCTATAAATTGGGACTTCCTTTTCTTAATGTTAGCAAACTTTGGGTTTGGATCCAAATGGATTTCATGGATCAAGGAATGTGTCTCTACTGCAAGAATTTCAATCCTTGTTAATGGTTCACCAACTAAGGAGTTTAATCCTTGAAAAGGCCTCAAACAAGGTGATCCCCTATCCCCATTCCTCTTTAACTTGGTTGTAGAAGCACTAAACATTCTTCTTTAGGGAGCTAGGGAGTTGAATCTTCTCAAAGGGGTTATCATTGGGAATAATCTAGTTCAACTTTCTCATCTCCAATTTGCAGATGACTCTCTTTTGTTCTGTGAAGCTGAGTTATCAGAAGTCCTTAGTTTGAAAAGGATCCTCAGGTGTTTTGAAGTAGCATCAGGCCTCAAAATCAACTATCATAAGAGTGTGGTTTGTGGGGTGGGTATTTATGTCACTGTTCTTGAGGAGTTTGCATACTTGTTGAATTGCAAGACTCAAAGTTTACCACTCAAGTACCTTGGATTGCCTCTGCGTGCTAATCTAAGAAGAAATAGGATGTGGAAGCCAGTTATTGAAAAATTCAAACTGAGGCTTGCTGGATGGAAAATGAGGTTTCTCTCTTTTACAGGGAGATTGACCTTAGTGAAAGCAGTGTTGTCATGTCTGCCAGTATTTTACTTGTCTCTGTTTAAGTTACCTGAAGGAATAACTAAGGAGATAGACAAAATTCAAGCTTTATTTTTATGGGGAGGTCCAGATCTAAAGAGGAGAATACATCTTGTGAAATGGTTACAGGTAACAAAGAGCATAAAACAAGGAGGATTGGGCATCAACAGAATAAGGGATGTGAATGTGTGCTTACTATTCAAGTGGTGGTGGAGGTTTGCTTTTGATCATGATTCCTTATGGAAGAGGGTCATATGTAGTAAATACAAATTTTAAAGAGGGGCATGGCTTCCAAACTTCAGCTCAAGCAACAATTTCTCGAAAATCTAAGGTGGCATTGTGGCAGCAGCTGATCAGTAAGAGAGTCTCTTAATGTTCTATGTTAGTAACTTACAATTAAAAGTTGGGAATGGCTATAGAATCAAATTTTGGTATGATCACTGGTGTGGGGCTCTTTGCCTCAAAGATGAGTTTCCTAGACTTTTTCAATTGTCCAATAATAAGGGGGGACTTCTTAAGGACTTTGTGACAAACTCAGCTAAAGTTTGGTTGCTTACCTTTAGGAGGTCCCTTTTTTAATGGGAAAAGGAAAAACTTCACAGACTTCTTGTCATCTTAGCAGCATCTCCTTTTCTGAATCGGGGTGTACAAGATAGTGTAGCTTGGTTAGCATCAAAACCTGGTCAGTCCCTTGTATCCCCTCTTTGTAACCATTCTAACCTTGCCTTTGGTAACACTGTTAGTTTAAGTAGTTTGGTTTAGCTCAACTACCTACCACGCAAAGTGCAATTTTTTGATTGGCTCGTATAGAAACACAAGGTTAAAACATATGTATTCTTGCAACGGATTAGTGTATTGGATAGGTCGGCTTCTATCTCATATCTCTTTTGTAAAACACAATAGGAAACAATTCATCATGTTCTGATTCACTGCCCTATGGTTTGGAGGATTTGGACTGGGTTGTTAAAATGGTAGGGAACTCTTTGGGTGGTTCATGGTTCTGTTGAGGATCTGCTGCAGTGGTGGGCAGGTTACATTTGTCGGAAAAAAGAGAGGAGAATCTGGCGTGCCATATCATTGGTCACTCTTTGGTTCATCTGGAAGATCAAAAATGAGTGCCTCTTTCAAGCCTCCCAACTAAACATTTAAGTGTTGCAGGAACTCATAATCACAAGGCTTGCTATTTGGTTAAAGTTCTCTTCCAAAGAATTCTACTTCTCCATTAATGACCGTCTCTTCAATATTTCTAGTGTAAGACATTGCCTTCGTTTATGAGGTGTATTTTGGTTGATAATGTTCATGGCGTGGCAGCAGTGTATTTTGCACAGATCTTATGCTCTCTGATCTATTGCTATTTGATGTTCTAATCTGGTTACTGGTTTGTTTGCAGCTCTAGGCAGCAGATTACACTCTGGTCTACTGCTAATTATTATTTTGAATAAATCGATGGTTTGTTTGCAATACTAGGCAGCAAAGTTTTAGTTGCTCTGTTCTTTCAGGGTGTTCATTCCTTTGTGCTTGGTGTTTTGATTTGATTTGATCTGTTAGTCTTGGATTGGTCTGATTGCTACTTTTCTGATGACTTAAAATCTGGTTGTTGGTTGTCTTTTGGTTTTTCTGCTATATGTTTGTCTGCTTGCCTTTTGGTTTGTCTACTGTCTTGCTTGTTTTTTTTTTGCTACTTGTAGACGTCCCCGAACGTCCCGGGAGGAAATCCCCCGTTCTGTTCGTTTGGGCTCATTACAGTTCAGGACTCAACGTCACGGTCCTGTATCTAATCTCGCAGAGTGTAATGCAAGACCGATGAAATCATCAAAGAGTCCAAATCCGGCAAATCGTTTTTGAAAACAGATTTTTTGAAAGAAGTGTTAAACATGGACTGCTTTGCCAGATACAGAGTCGCCACCTAAATATTTATTTTAGAGGAATTTAGGAAACCCTGACTCGTTGCCTAAGGCCTCGTGTCCGTCATCACCAAAGTTGCCTCGGCTCGGGAACTTGGGTACGATTGGGGAAGGTCACTTTGTGAGCACCCCCGCTCGCCCGATCAACGATCGGTCTCTACTAACCATGATACCTAGTTTTGAAAACATTATGCGTTCTTATTCCGGTTATTAGCCTAGATTTACTATGTAATGCGCACAGCATACAAGTATAGACTGGATCGCCTGAATTGGAACAAAACATCTCATGTTTGTTTTGAAAACGGTTTGCTACTCGTAAGTAGGCTTAAAATGCAGATTTTGCCACCCTCGGGTGGGCTTAGAAAACATGGTTTTGCTACTATCTAGTGGGCTTAAAACTCACAGTCAATACATTATTCCAATTCAGATAATCCAACCTTCACCCACAGGCATTCAGGCAGGTATATCACATAAGCACATAGCCTCATGGTAAGCATGCTATCATGGCAGTCACTCACACACATGCAAGGATGCTAAAGCATAAACACTCACCGAGTACTCCAAGCCAAAACAGAAGCTATGTTAGAAATTCATGCATGATCCTAACTATACAGAAATGCCTAATACAACAAATACAAAAATGCAACTACAGTAGGCTCGGCTATTCTAAACATGGCATATGAAATGCAACGGATAACATGTATTCAACTTGGAATTGAAATACGATGCAGTTAGTATGATGCGCCGAGCCCGGTGTATGCAAGACAGATGAATGATGCAAACATGCGAGCATAAGTATGCTAATTGAAACATGCCCTAATCTAACCATCATAAGCTGGTAAATAAAAGGGAGAAAGACGTAGGGTTGGAAGACATGCATCACACACACGCACACTTATTACAGTTATACCCTCGCTCGGAGGGTCTAAATAAATAATACAGTCCGAATAAATAACAGCTACAGCTAATTATTACACAACATTAACTAATTAACAAACTAGCTAAGTAAGCATGTAAACTACATGAATATGACTGCCTCGGCTCTGTTTTGGGTGACGATGGATGCATACATGCTTGAGTCGCCTCGTCGGGAAATTCCATCGCGATGTCTCGTCTCGCCTTTGTTTGCAATTGATTTCCGAAAGTTACACAAGGCTCCAGAAGGCTGAAACTCCACCCTAGGAGGACTGCCGACCAGCTATTGGCTTGGGAAACACCTGCCAACCACCCTTTGTGGTGGATACCAAAAAAAGGTGGTCAGCCTACCAGAAAACCTGGTCGGCCGACCACTTTCTGCCCCTGGATCCTGGTTTTCTGCAACACAAAGCAAGAGAGAGACATGGCAAGGTATTTTCAACAAATGTGTGCACGACCACACTCTCCGTCCTTGCATAAGCTCTAGGGAACGTAGTCCTCGATCCTCGGGCCACCAATCACGCATCTCGATGCATGATGGCCAAGGGACCGAATTGTACGACTTGATATGGAATGAATGCACCAATGAACATAACAAGGCCTAGACTCCATCATGGTTAATCCGGAGTGTCGGCGACCGAGAATTGAGACACGTTTCGTCACTTGGAGTACGGAACGTCCCTCGTTTCCCTTGCTTGGGCTAACTCTTATCCCAAACACAATGCAAATGAGATGGCATACGCAATGCGACTAACATGTAACCTAACATACGCAATGCTATGGACTAAGATGGCATACACAATGCACGTGATGTAACATGGCATACACAATGCTCTAACATACAACTTAACATACGCAATGCTATGGACTGAAATGGCATACACAATGCACGATGGACTTACACCAACATGAGTGCACCTTAGCCACACTCACATCAGTGGCCATATGATGGAAATGAGACAACCGAAACACATGCAAACATGCACGATGCAAGGGATCGATCCTAAGGCATCAAATGCCACTCTACCAAAGCATGGAAAATGATGCAATATGGCATACAAACACACAAATTCCAGCTCTGAAACATGATACAAAATGGTCCCGAAATATGCAAACATGGCACACAATGCAAGCTAGGGGGCCCGGGTACCGAAACTAGTGAAGTGCGTTACTCTAGAGGTACCCAAAACAATGCACTAATGGCAAAATCAACCCCAAACAGACCCTAGGAAGGTCTGAAATAGTGGGAAAATGGCCTAAAATGATGGCTCGGAATGCAAAGGAATGGAGCTCATTCAATGGTCCGAAAACAAGGCATTCATGGACAACTCTCAAGCACACTTAAGGAGTAGAAAACATGGCAATATGGCATTCATGCAAGCTCTGAAATATGATGTGTAATGGACTCGAAACATGAACACACCTCAGTATATGTATGGAATGGACCTCAAATCTCAAAGTTAAGCATGGGTATTGAACTACAAGCATGCAAAACAAACATCATTCAATCATGAGACCCAAAAACAGAGCTAGGGAAGTCCAAAATAAGCACAATATTAGTTTATGACATGGCCAAAAAGTGCTAAAATCAAGGGCCCACAAAGCATGCAAAGAAAGCTAGTGAACCATGAGTTGTTCTACAACTATATGAAGCATATGAAAGCTCATTAAACCAGCCAAAAAAAGATGTATTCCATGCCAAAATATGCCTAAATAACCACTGAAACTCAGTCAATGCATGCAAAAATGATGAGCTCCTTTGGAAGGCCATGCAAGGGGTAACTCTACACCTATATGATGGACACATAAAAGGTCAAAACCACCTCTGGAAATAAGTTATGACAACCTTAAAACTCACCAAATAGGCCCTGGAATTGGTCTAGGAAGCATGCAATGAAAGGTCCCTTTGAAAGGCCTTGAATAGGATTGCTCTACACATGCATCATAGACATAAAATATGGCAAAATGGGTTCCGGATAGAGCTAATGCAGACCATAAAACTCACAAAATAAGTCTTGGAATGTGACTTCACAACATGCAAAATGGAGCTCCTTTGGAAGGCCAACAAAGCTAGTAAAGAGAATGAGGGGTAAGAGGGTCACCCCTCTATGATTTTGGAGCTCAAAGACACATCAAAGCCACTGAAAATCCACTAGATTTCAATGGCTAAGAGACCAAAACAAGGCCAATGCAAATGCTCAAATGCATGCCTCAAAGCATGAAGAAATGAAGCATGCAAGGAAGAAGATGACTCCAAACAGAAAAGTGACCTCAATCAAACTTAAAGAGGAGGTCAAAACAAGACTTTATTCAATTTAGGTTGAAGTCCAAAAATGCTCACAAATAGGGCTAAGATTTGAAGCAAAATAAGCCTTAAAAGAGAGATGGAGCAAACAAGGAGGTAGATGGCCTCAAACAGAAAAGTGTCCTTAAAAAAAGTTCAAGAGGGGCTCAAAATAAGACACTTTTTAGTTCATTCCAAAGCTCGAAAATGCCTGCAAATGGAGCTAAAGTATAGAGCAAAATAGTGCAAAAAAAGGGGTAAATGAAGACTTACCCGTGTAGCACAGCAATGCAGCAACTTCTGGACCAAGAATGTGAGCTCTCAACCTCTGCAAATGACCTCCAAGGTGCTGGAATGGATGGTGGAGGTGGTAGGCTATGAGGTGTAGTGTAAAATGGCCAAGAATATTAGGGTTTGGAGGCTTGAAGTATAGAGATAGAGGGAGTTATATGTATGTTCCAGCCAAAACTTTCTAACCTTCCAAAATGGAGTTGAGAGCTTGTCTTATAGAAGACAAAGGGCCATGGCTTCTCTAGGAAGCCTCAAGTAAAGGGTGCAAGCTTCTAAAGGAAGCTAACCAAAATGGGCAAGCTTCTTGAGGAAGCTAGACCAAAATGGTCAAGCTTCCTCAAGAAGCTTAGCCAAAGGGTCAAGCTTCTTTTAGAAGCTAAGAAAAGGGACCAAAGCTTGCTTAAGAAGAGAAACAAAGGGCTCAAATCTCAGACAATGGGTCAATTACTTCACAGCTGGCACAGTTGGAACACACTCAAAGAGACAAAACAGAAGGTAGCTGGCCGACCAGTTCAAGTGGTCGACTGACCACTTTCCCTGGTCGACTGACCAGGGTTCAAAAGTTTTAAGGCCTAAAGTTGGTCATCCATGAAGCCCTTGAAGTTAGCTTTCCAATGCCGCAAACCTTGCATTAAAATTCCTCCTGTGCAAAAAGTTATGCCTGTTTGGTGAAGCCGCGCAAATTCGGTCCAACCGGACTTCAACCAACCATATCTCCCCCACCCGGACTTGGCTTTAGGATATTTTTGAGTGAAAAATGAAGCCCTGGAAGTCTCCTTTCCAATGGAGATGGCCTCACATCTAAATTCCTCATGTGCAAAGAGTCATGCCAATTTCAGTGAAGCCGCGCAGTTTTGGTCCTCCCAGATTCATGCCGAACCACTTTTGACCACCTGATTTTTCTGGTCTGCCATCAGATTTTCTGGTCGGCCATGTGGCCACATTGAAGCCCCAGAAGTTATCTTTCCAATGGCACCAACCTTGCATAAAAACTCCCCCTGTGTAAAGATTTATGCCCGTTTCGGTGGAGTCGCGCAGTTTCAGTCCTACCCGGATTCATGCCGAACTTCTCCCAAACTAGTTTTCCTCTCTCTTCTCCTCTTTTCTTCAACTCCAAACCCCTAGACAAGGTGTTTTGAAAGTTTTTTCAAAGATTTCATCTCTCTTTCATTCATTTCCACTTTGTCCTTGCTCAGTTTACCGAAAAGCGCTACATTTGACAAAATGCGAGCCTCGGAATATCGTAAAAACTTTATTTCAGAAACGTTTTGAAAGAGAGGGTTTTAAGGTCTAAAATCTTTTGATCAAGAGTGTTTTGGTCCAAAAAGGGGTATGAAGTTGAGATTTGACTCTCTCCTTGCCGAAGAAACGGAACCTTTCCCCTGCACAACTTCCAAAACCATCAGTCGCATCCAAGTCTTAAAGGCGGTCAAAAATGGGGTGTCTACACTGCTACATAGTTTTGTAGGATTGAGTGGTTGCCACTTGAGGATTGCTTTGTTGAGGACTGCTTTGTTGGACTGGTTTTCTTTTGTTCTCTTCTGGACTAGTTTTCTTTTCTTTTGCTCTGTTGGTTTCTCACCAACTAGGAGGTTGGAGCTTTGATCTAGCTCCTAGCCCCTCTTTATTGATGTAATTTTCATACTCCGTATGTTTTCTCTATGACCACAAGCTAATCCGTTTGGTTTGAACCCATTTTGCGAGTATGTCGACGCACTTATTGCCTTCTCGCATGATGCTGCAAATGGTGCAATTGCATCTCCAAATAAGATGCCTCGAGTCTTCAACAGTACTGCGAAATGAGCAGTTTTGTAATGGCCCTTCAGTCAATAGATTTTCACCCAAGGATGAGTCAGTTTCAATGATTACTTCATGCAATCCTTTCTCTAGGACAATCGTCAATCCTCTGTAGAAGCCCCACATCTCAACTTCCAAGCTTGAGTAAGAGTCGAGCTTTCCAATTACGCTAGATACATAGGGTTGTTTGAAAAGTGAAATTTTAGCCTAATTTAGGCTAAAATTCACAAAAGATAAAATAGATTAAAATAGTCAATAAGATAAAATGTCACATCAAATTTATAATCATTTCACTTTTTCTCTCACAAACATCACATCCAACTACAAAAAAAATCTAATAATCTTCCTAAACACAAAAATTTTAGCCTACTAAAATAGTAAAAAACTAAAATAACTTATTAAAATAGTAACTTCCCAAACACCCACATTATTAGGTAATTTTTTTTTTATCAGCAAAAAAACTTTATTGATGAAAACATACATGGTATGGTAGAATACATCAATAAAGAGGAGCTTGGAGCTAACACAAAGCTACAAGCGCCAGTTGGTGAGGAACTAACAAAAAAGAGCAAAAACCAGAAAGAATAAATAAAGAAAAAATAAAAGAAGGACAAATCCTACAATCAGCCCATGCAACTACCTAGCACATCAATAATCAGCCCAACCCAGCAGCCCACCATACATCTCTAACAAGTATCCAGTATCAATGCAGAGCAAAGCAGACCAGAATAAGCCAGAGCAAAGTAGCCAGAGTAACTCAACACCAACCAGAGCAAAACCATAACAAAAGACCATACTAGATCAGCCAGACCAGACCAGACCAGCACAAAAGGCCAGACCAGCACAGACTAGCCAGAGCAGAGCAGACTAGAGCAAAGCACAGCAAAGCAGCCTGGAGTAAAGTAGACCAGCACAATAGACTAGATCCACACTAGATCAGCCACCATGTCTAAGGCAGAATAAGACCTGTTGGAGGTTTGAAACAATGTCGCTAACAGAAAACACCAAAGAGGGTGATGAGGCCTTAACCCACAGTGCTATTCTCACCTTAACAAGATCACAAAGCACCTCCTGGTTAGGTTGAGAGCCATTAAAAACACATTTATTTTGAAGTTTCCAAATAGACCAGAGGACAGCAAGAGGAATAACCAACCAGATTTTCTTTTCTAGTTTTTTTATCTTGCAGCCAGACCACCAGTGCAGTAGGTCAGGCACAGAACTAGGTAAAACCCACTGAAAACCCCACCATCGTATAATGTTAGACCAAATCAGCCAGAAAAATGGGTAGAATAGGAGGATATGATTCGCAGATTCAATCTCACTATGGCAGAAAATACAAGCTTAATTGGCATTTATACTAGGACCCCAATTCTGTAGAGAAAGCTGGCAGTCTTGACCTTGCCATGCCAAGCTAACCATCCAAAAAATTGGGCTTTGTGAGGAGCACAGTTATTCCATAGTATATTGGTGCAGCTCAAAGCATACCCAAGAGAGGATTCCCACCAATTGTAAGTTGAGGACACAATGAAAGAGCTTAAAGGGCCAGCAGTCCAAGATAATATATCTGGTTGGGAACTGCATGAATCAGGCGCAATTCTAAGAAAATCATATAACCTATACACATCTTCTTCCTCTCAAGCCAATAAAGCTCTTCTAAAACCAAGGTTCCAGTCAACAGGACTAACTTTTCTTTGATAGTAGACATCAACCACACCCATCTTATCAATGGATAAGGTGAATAGCCTGGGGAAGACCTCCTTAAGGCAAACATTTCCTGCCCATTTATCCCACCAGAATAGAGACCTCCTACCATCCCCCAACACAATGGTGGAATTATTAATATAAAAGTTATGTAGCTCTGTGTTTTATAGGACAGAGGTTAAAATATCAGACCAGATTCTGGAGCCACTGCCACCCAAACTAGGAGTCCAGCTGCCACTCCTTAAGTTGTATTTGTTATAGATTACTGCTTTCCAAAGAGAGTGATTCTCAGTCCCAAAGCGCCACCACCATTTTAGAAGAAGGCAAACATTCATAATATTAATTCTTCTCACCCCCAAGCCACCAAACCTTTTGTTTAATGTGACCACATCCCACTTGATCAAATGCACCTTTCTTCTTAGATCAGATCCACCCCAGAGGAAAGAGGATTGCAATTTCTCTATCTCCTTAGCTACTCCAGCAAGTACTTTTAATAGAGAAAGATAGTAAGTGGGTAAACTGGGCATGACAGATTTTATTAAGGTCAACCTTCTAGCAAAGGAGAGTAGTCTCTTCTTCCATGAAGCCAATTTCAACTTGAGCTTCTCAAGAACAGGTTTCCAGGTGCTTTTACGGCCTGGATTTGCTTCCAAGGGCAACCCTAAGTATTTAAGAGGTAATTTATGGTGCAGACAATTAAGTCTACTAGCAAAGTTATGCAACATACCCTCCTCCACGCCAATACCACTAATTACACTCTTATGATAATTAATTTTTAAACCCGAGAATATCTCAAAGCATCTTAAAATTCTTTTGATATTCACCACTTCCTCCCAATTAGCTTCACAAATAAAATAGTATCATCCGCAAATTGTAGATGGGATATAGAAAATCCATATGGTCCCACTTGAGCTCCTTTTAAAAAACCCAACTCTTTTGCTTTAGATAACAGAATATTAAGGGCCTCAACTACTATATTGAAAAGGAAAGGTGACAAAGGATCGCCCTGTCTTAAACCCCTTTGCGGATGGAATTCAGAGGTTGGTGAACCATTAACCAGAACTGAAATCCTAGCAGAAGACACACATGTTTTGATTCATTTATCGCCAAACCCAAAATTGGAGAGCATGGAAAATAAGAAGTCCCAATTAACGGAGTCAAACGCTTTTTCAAAGTCCAATTTGAGAATAAGGCCTTTACTTTTCGATTTTCTCCACTCATCAATAATCTCATTTGCAATCAGAACCCCATCAAGTATATTCCGGCCACCCACAAAAGCTGACTAAACCTCACCAATGGTCCTAGGCATAACCAATTTCAATCTATTAGATAACACCTTGGCAAGAATTTTGTAAAGGGAACCAATCAAACTAATTGGCCTAACGTCATTGAAAGAAGAAAGGCTATCCGATTTTGGAATCAAAGCAATGAATGAGCTGCTTGTTCCACCAACAAAACATGTAGTATGATGAAACTCGCTCATGAAATTGGCCACATCGGATTTCACAATGCTCCAGCATTTCTTAAAGAATGCCATGTTAAATTCATCTGGCCCAGTGGCTTTATTACCCTCACAAGTCATGATAACATGTTTGATTTCCTTTTCAGTGAACTCACCCTCTAAATGAGCTACAACTTGTGCACCACCAATGTTCTTAAAGGGGCCAGATAATTTGGGTCTGGATCTCCAAGATTCAGAAAAGAGCCTGGAAAAGTGATTAAAAACTGCAGCCCGAACCTCCTTAGGCTCCTCAATCCGAGAGCCATTCACAAACAGTGAGCCCAAGGTGTTTCTACTATTTCTACTACATGCCATGATGTGAAAAAACCTTATATTTCTCTCCCATTTTAGAGCCCAATTTTGTCTAAATTTCTGCAGCCAAATCCATTCTAACATTTTGTTCAATCTCCAAGTTTCACCCCTAATTTCCTGTCTTCTACATGATTCTGTGGAAAGTAGTGGCTTTTCCTCTGCTAGCAAATCCAGAGCATGAGCTTCCTCCTCAAGACTTTTTAACTTGGATTCAACCCTCCCAAACACCTCCAAATTCCATTATTTTAATACCTGTTTCAGAGCTTTGAATTTCATAAGACATTTATATCCTACCCACCCTTCTACATTCATCTCAAACCAGCTTTGTTTCACAAAAGGTATGAACTTCGGATAGCATTGAGAAATCTAAATGGTCGAGGGCCCCAATCTCTATCATCCTCCATCAAAATAATTGGGCAGTGATCTGATAGTTGTCTAGGAAGACCCCAGAGTTTGAGAGAAAAGTTTTGGATCCATTCATAATGGACTAGGAATCTATCAATTCTACTCCAATTATCCCTATCCTGAGAGTTGTACCAAGTGAATTTCCTCCCAAGCATGGGCATGTCCATTAGATCCATTTGTTCTACCATGGTGTTAAAGTCCCTCATTCCTCTATCCCTACTGGAACACCCAACTCTCTCAGATAAATTCCTAATTTCGTTGAAAACCCCTCTCATATACCAAGGCCCTGGGAAATTAGATTTAAGCTTCACTAAGCTGACCTAGAACTCTTGTCTTTTTGCCACATCATTAGGAGCATATATATTAACAATGACACAAGGGAAACTGAAGAATAATGTACCTGACATCAACAAGAAGCTATGGTTGCAGCAGGAAGCATTAAGTTGGAAGACCTCTGGATTCCAAATGCACAACAGACCCCCAGCTCTACCAACAACATCAACTGCCATAAATTCAAATTGATCACCGGGCCACATGGATCTTATGAGACCTATGCTTGCCTTAGACTTTTTAGTCTCTTGAAGTAAGATAATATCCACTTTTCTTTCAAGAACACTTTTCTTGATCTTTCTTCTTTTCTCTGGTCTGCCAATCCTTCTTATATTCCATGACTGAATCTTTATTTAGACAAATTTACACTCTTGGTTCCCTGACAGCAGTAGCCTGGTTGGCATCCCCTACTCGAGCTCTAACTTTCCCCAGATCGTTATCTTCTAGCTGCTGCAATTTGCTAATAACCTCCTTATCCTTCCCTTCAAAATCAATGCTGAGAGTTTTACCCAAAACCAGGGTAACTTCCGGCTCAGACAAAGTGATCCTCCTTCTACTAGATTTGCTTGCCATTGAGAGTGAAATGGCAGCTGTTGTTGATCTAAAGACAGCCTCCTTTTGCAGGTTCAGTGTCGATTTCCCGAATCTAGAAGATCTAATCTGTAGGATTTTCATTAGCCGATGCTTCTTTCTTGTTTCTTTCCTCTGCACTGGTGAGTCCCAAGATGAGAGCCGTTGATGGTGGTGGGAGGATCGAAGGTGAAATTCAAACTTTTGGATTGATCAAAACTCTGTGTGGGCCTGAAAATATGGGCCGAGGGATTAATTTAGTAGTGGACCTGAAATCGACCCATGAATGTATTGGATTAGATGCGGTTTCAGTCTTGGATCACTCGGCTGTCAGCCCAAGTAGGCTAGCTCCTCTCACTGCTGGGTTTGTCCCTATAGATATATGCAACCAAATTCTTCATACTGCTCCGATAATCCAAAAGCGTAGGGGATTTGGGTCATCTTCATCCTAAGCAAACATGGGGGTTGAGTGTTACTAGCTCACCCCCAAATAGCTCTAGCGGCTCTCCTGACATACGTAGTCGATTTCTTCTGACATGCCTTTCTGCAGATCTGATTCAGCCACCACCAAAGTATCCTTGAGCTGATCATCCTCCACCATGACGTTACTGCTATCATGTGCTTCCACTGTTGCTATTCGATCCATCTCTGCTCTCTTGTCCACCTCATTGCCATCAACGATAGTTACATGATCATCGCCTTCCTCATGCTTACTCCCTCTATCTGCAATCTGATTGCCCACTTTTACAAGATTACCATTTCGGATTCCACCAAAATGCTCTTCAGATGAATTGCTGAGACCAGACATCTTCATATCTTTGATGATAATGATTTGTTCCCCACATTATTAGGCAATGTTGTAAATTTATGGGGAAAGGAGGGAGGGAGTGTGGAGAGGGGTGGAGGAGTGTCGGCAGTGGGAGGGAAAGTGATGGGGGTGGTGGTGAGGGACGGCAAAAGAGGGTAGAAGAAGGGGTTGAGGGCTTTTGCAAAAGGATATGAAGAAATAAGGGCATTTTCACTATTTTCTCCAAATATTATAATTTGTAAAAAGTTCTCGCTGTTAGACTCCTTTTTATTTTTATTTTTTTTTTTTGCAATTTCCTCTTACAAATTATGCCATAAAAAATAATTTTAAAAGACTAAAAAAATTAATTATCCTAAAACTGAATAATATTTGTAAATTTTACTTATAAATCATTTGAGCATAGAACTAATCTTGTATTATTGTATTTGTGGATGATAGACAGCTAGTGCTTTATCCCCCAGAGTGATCACTCACACAACACAACAATGCGCTTCTCAAATTTAGTGCGACCCCTCGAAGAAATTACTTTTTATGGCCATCCATTGGCTTAGCTTGCTCCAAGTTCTTATGGCCAACCACACGTACGTATTTATATTTAAAAATATAATTGTTTTTCTGAATACATAAATCGATTTTAGAATTGAATACAGAATACAAATAAACAAATAAAATTTTACGAAAATTATTAGTAAAATTCATATTTCACAAATATTATCCATCCATATATACATTGATGGTGTAATTAATATCATGTCGGTTTGCAAACATTTTCCCTTATATATAATGTAGGGGCTGATGATTAACTTCCAAAGCTATGTGAACAAGATGACCATTGTTCTATCTGTTGATGAGAGCACTGTTCCAGATCCTCATCAACTGTGTGATGATCTTGAAGAATCGCTCAAGCTCGTCAAGGATGCTGTCCAAGCACGAGGGCTCATCAACGATGATACTGTGGCACAAGATTGAAGCGGGATAAGGATCTTCTGTTATGGTTTTTATTTTTATTTGAATTTTATATTTTGGACTTTAACTTTAAATGTAGGCTGTTAGATTATCATAATAATATCATTGCAGAGAATCCTAATCAAATATCTTGACAACTGCTACCAATTTATTCAATTTGTCACAATGCAAAATTAAAAGATGAAATTATTACAAATAAAATTATTCTTGCAATTTAACACAAGGAGGAAATCACATGGGCTTATTATCCAATTTTTATATCTAAATATAATCATTTTCTATGTACTATGATTTGCAAGATGTATATGAGAGCGCTCAAAAGTTTGTGGCATTCCCTTAAGTTCGTCCAACCACAACCTAACCCCTCTCCCCCTCCTCTTTCAACACACTACCAAAACCTAATCCCAAAAAAAAAAAAAAAAAAGAAAAAAAAAAAAGAAAAAATGAACTTTCCAAATTCCAAACCTAAAATCCTCATAACCTTAATCCTCTCATTTCACTTCTTCACAATTTCAACCTCCCAACAAATCCAACAACCCACAACCCCTAATCTCCAAAATGTATTACTTGATGAAGCTATTGATGATGCTATCAACAAGCCTCAAAAGAATTATAAAGCTCTATTGGAGCAACAAGAATTCCTCTCAGCTCACAACAAGGCTCGTCTCCACATCGGTGAACCTGTCTTCATATGGGACACTTCTCTAGCTCTCTTTGCCACACAATTCACTCGGCAACGTGCCGCTGATTGTGCCCTAATCCACTCCAATGGCCCATATGGTGAAAACATTTTCTGGGGGTCCGGAAACCAGTGGACCCCCACAGATGTGGTGAGGCTATGGATCAAAGAACACAAGTTTTATGACCGTACAAGTAATAGTTGCGCGAATGGGAAGATTTGTGGGCATTATACGCAAATTGTATGGAGGGACAGCGTGCGATTGGGCTGCGCCCGTGTTCAATGCAATAGTGGTGATGTTTTCGCTATTTGTACATATGATCCACCGGGAAATTATGTCGATGAACAACCTCTTGTTGACCATCGTTCATGATGCAAGAAAGCACTTTGTTTTGAAGTTTTTTTTTTTTTTTTTTTTTTTTTTTGAGAATTTAACTGTGCATTCAAGATTAGGTTTGCAATACAAAACCTGACAACATTTAGCAAATGAGAACATAGGAACATGTTTCTGAATTTTTGTGAACAATTTTGTAACAAAATGATGTGATAGTAGTATTTTTTGTATTTAAAAAAAATGTTGATAATGATAGGATCACAACTTAATAAGATCATTTTTTATATGTATTTTATTTTTATTTTAAAGTATGCAATTCATTACATTTTAGTCAACAATTTTTTTAATATTTTTTTTTTTTTGATCGGCAACAATTTTTTTAATATACAATCTATTACATTTAATTCATGGCTTTAGTGCCGTTCAAAATTAATAATGGAAGGATGGAGGAAAAATAAAAAATAAAAAATAGACCTCACCAGCTAAAAGGTCCCCAATCCACCAAACACCACCACCATTACAAAACTAACAAAGTAGAGAACTCACACAAACCAACAAAAGAAGTCTGGCAGAGAAAAGAAGAAAAACAATTATTATACTAGTATAGAAATTAATTACAAAATCAGATACAGAACATCAACTTTAATTTGCTACTACCCTCAATATATTTGACCATATCCATAGTAACAAAGTAAATAGTAATCCCAAAACAAGCTTTTATCCAAAACACAAATCGAAGTTTAATCGAGTGCATTGCGAGCTTTCCATAAGGACCAAATTACAACATAGAAAATAGTCATCCAAAATCATTTTTCAAAATCCCGAAAGGGAATATCAAACCACCAAAGAAAACAAAAGCAATATACCTACATCAAAGGAAATACAATAATATGCTCTCTCCATTTTAAAATCAATAAATTTACCACTATCATACTGTCAACATTTATATCATATTGAACTATTTAATACTTAAATTTTAATTTCGAAACGAGGATCACCTCAAAAAGATAAATTAAAGACATGTCATTAACCTCAATAAAGACAAAACAGTTCAATTTAATGAACAAAATAGACTAAAAATGATGTAGGACAAGGTAACCCTTCAAAGTTGACAGGTTTGGGATGGTTTAAATAAGTACACTTTTTAACTTTTTATGAAATATAAGTTGGGTATGGATTGGGTTTGAAATAATGTGGTAGAGATGTGATATGACTTAAATATGATAGTGATTTTTTGACTTTTTTAAGTTATGACAAACGAGGCCTTAATATGAAATGACCCAATGACTAAAACTCATTACTTTCCTAAGGTCAAAGATTTTCGACCACAAAAAATATATATATATATATATACATATATATCAAAACGGATGTTTTGTAGACATGAATTATTTTCTTTTAAAAAAAAATGTGTCAACCACGTGGCTGTGACAATTACAAATTAGGATGGATATCCTTAAAGCTTTATCTTATTTTACATGATGAACGTTTTTTTTTTAGATAGGTTACATGAAGAACTTTAAAAAATGAAAGAGTAAAAATGACATTTCAAAGGTCAAAATGGCATTTCCATATTGAGAAGTTAGTTTCCGGTGTACTCGGCCACGGTTTCCACACTGTCATCAGACTCATCACCACCTCCAAATATATACAAAGAAACATTGTGTATGTCCAAATATACACAAGACAATTGTGTATGTCCTCAATTGTCTCCCAATTGTAGAAGTAGCATAGAATAGGAAAAACCTTAGAAAAATCCTCTCTCACCAACATCATCATCATCATTCTCTCATTGATGGTTCTTTTTGTTTTTGTTTCTGTTTCAATTCAAGCACTCTTTTGCTAGGTTACAAGTAGAGAGAATGGATTGGTCTCCAGTCTTCGCCAAAAATGCATATCTTGATACCCTTAAACTGGTACGTTTCTCATTTTCATCTTTCTTTCTTTTTTGTTATTCAGCATTTTCATCTTTCTGTCTTTGTTTGTTTGTTTGTTTGTTTTTACACATAGATATGCTAATTTGTCTATGCATATATAAATATATTAGCTTTTGGCAATAACATGTGGGTATGATGAAGAAGGAGAATTTGAAAATGTTTTGAGGAAAGAAAAATGAAATGACTATGCAGATGAATTGTGGGTAACTGTTGAAGAGAGGCATGTGCACAGGGGTGACCCGACCTTAATGAGGCCTAAAGAAAAATCTCATGAATAAAGTACGAAAACTAAAATTATTTAAATAGTTATGAATTATGTTTTTTGGGTAAATGAATAGTGTCACACAGTTTCACTTTGTTATTTGCTTCAAACTGTAATTTTGACTTTAGATAATAGTATAGGTTTGTGTCTATAAAGAATTTTTTTAATTATTTGTATATAAAGATTGTGTATTGTGTTCTAGTTAATTTACCACCACAAAAGAAAAGAGCACATTATGATTGGTTGAAGATTCTTTAAGACATGCTTGTGGGCTTTTTTAGGATTGAAGATAGAAGATTTCTTGAGGCTCACTGTTCTCTCAATTCCAAAGGTTTCTATACATACCCTCCAAGACAATGGAGAGAGGCTAACTCTTCTTTTTTCCTTTTGTATCCTTACAGTGCAGTAAACATGAAGAACAATGCGATTCATGTTCGACATCAGAGCCAGAGAGCAAGGAATTCATATCAGCCTTAGCCGCAGGCATGAATGCAAAGTTCATTGTTGAGGTCACACCAACAGCATCCCCATCAACAATAGCCTTAGCAGCGGCAGCACGACAAACAGGTGGCAAACTTGTCTGTATACTTCCTGAGCCAAGGCTAGGTGAGTCCCAAAAAGTCATCGACGACTCAGGCCTAAATGACATGGTAGAGTTCAAGACTGGTGACCCTGCCGAGCTCTTGTCAAGCTATGAGAACATAGATTTCTCCCTAGTCGACTGCAAGACCGACAACTACACGAATTTGCTAGAGATGTTGGATGTGAATCCGACAAGATCGATGGTGGTGGCTGACAACTTGGTGGAAGGGAGGACAGGGTTGGGAGGGCATGTGAAAGGGATGGAAAATAAAGGGAAAGTTAGGTCAACTAAACATCCTATAGGAAAAGGAATGGAGGTGACTATGATTGGGAAACTTGGTGATGAGTTTGGAAAGAAAAGTCATAGCAAAGGATGCCATTCTAGAGGGAGAGGTGGTGGTGGTGGTGGTGGTTCAGGGAAGAGAAGTGGTAAAAGCGAATGGGTTATCAAGGTTGATGAGAACAGTGGTGAGGAACATTTTTTTAGAATGCCTAAGTCTCTTTAGGGGCTTAAGAGGAAAGTGTTATATTCATACAAAATTTGTTATCAGAATGATGAGGCGATGATATTTTTGTAATTAAATGTCATCTAAATGGGCACCTTAGCTTAAAATGACAAGTCGCAATGCAGCTACATCATTTGTATATAAATTTTCCGTACTTTTTTTTGTTTATATATCACTATAATTCTGAAGATTTGATTGGTGAAAGTGAAAGAAGTGGGTTGCAATCAAGGAAGTGCTCAACATGCCACCATGAGATATTGTTATTGTGTCATACTATGTAAAGAAGTCACTAAGGTTATGTTTGGATTTTACATTTGTGGATGAATTTGTAAAGAGAGGAAAAAAAAAAAATTTAGCTTCTACGTAATTATTTTTGCCATATCCTTGTCCTTTTTCTTTCTTTTCTTTTTGTCATCTTCTTTTCTTTCTATTTTTAAATTATTTTACAAATTCGAGATTCGAATACAAGCTACGAGATTCACTGTGGGGACTCTTTTATGATTAAAAGCCATTGCATTCATCAGCAGACTAATCACCATGTAGTAGCATATCTCTCTACATGAAGGCTTCTACTGTGATCTTCTCAAAATTAAGGGGTTAGTGTTTTTTTCTGTTTTTCTTCCTATGATTGGTATGGAGAAATTCTATTTGCACTCAACAAAAAATATTAGTATACTATACACTATTTGTATAAATTTCTGAACACAATTCAAATGTTCGGACATAAATTTATAAAAAAAAAAAGTAATTATTCAAATATATATTATATTCAATTGTTTATATTTAAACAAATGCTTTTTATTCAGAAACTTATGTATGAATATTTGACTTTTATGTGAAAACTTATAATACAAAGAAATGGGTCTTGAGTATTTGTCACCCATGAATCATATGGGTCACCAGTTTAATCCTTAATTGGCTTTTGAAGTTGTTTGATGTATAAGCCTCTAGGTCTCACTGGTGAGGTGGCCCTTCAAATCACATAAAAATTTATCATATCATATTATGCAAATGCAAGCCCACCAACCAGTTAATTTACAAGTTGTTGAAAGTTGGGAATTTTAATGCAAGTTTTGCAAATATGGCATGAAATTTTATGTGTTCATTTGGGTTGCTTTATTGGGACTAAAATAGTCATGTAAGATAAAATATGTTATTTTAATTAAATAAGACAAAATGTCACATTCAACTCATAATCATTTTATTTTTTCTCACAAAAGTTAAAAAGTCTATCACAAACGAGACTTTTTAACCGCAGGCTAAAATAGCTAAAAAATCAAAATGCCAACATACATCCCAAACGAGCTTTGTCTTAAAACATTCACATCTATTTAATTATATATTAAAACTATTATATTTCAAAATGTTCAATAATTTAAAAATTATGAATCTTTTGAGACATGAGAACTCGAAGATTTGGGGAGGGGATCCTTATCACGCAAAATTGAATCCTTCAACTGTGTGGACTAGAGGTTGCTTTGGAGGTTCATCGTGGATTTCTGTTCGGCAATATGAATCGTTCATTCTATAAGATTTCAAATGTAGATAATTCATAATTATATTGATCCAATAATTATTGTTACATGATTTCTTTATATTTATTTTCAAAAAATAGACAAATAGAATTTTAGAAAGTATCCAATTTTATAGACAAGTATAAAAGAAAATTATATAATCATGAATATTAGATCAAAATGAATAGAACATTTTAGAGTGGAGTTGTGGTGGGCTCACGAATCCCAACACCTTTTTATTCTGAAAAATTATTGTTTAGTTTAGGAACAACACTATATACCACGTCGTTTATGAACACCATCCCAATATCATGTTAGTGAGAGCAGTGACACATTATTGTCAATTCGTCAGACCATCCACCAATATAAAATTGTTAAAGTACTGGCTGGCTTGGTCGTGAACCAACAGATAACTACTCATCTTATCCATATTTTTAATCTAATTTTAAAAAAAAATTAAATAAATTACATAGGAGAGAGACTAATAGGGTGGTTGTTGTATAAATTACACTTTGCTTCCTCTATGTTTAGTTATTTTTTCCCTTTGGTCTTTAAATTTTTTTTTTTTTTTTTTTTGTCTTCAACTCTTCATATTTCAAGTTTTTCTCAATTCCTATACAAAATTAAATGTCATGTTAGTTGCCACATAATATATAAAAAAAATTATTATTATATGTGAGTTATATATAATTAAAAAAAAATCATAGCACATAGTTGTCAATATGTCATTTTCTATCTAATTTTAAACAAGTTAGTTTTAGAAATAAATTAAAAATAATTTATAAATTAAAAATAATTTGAAACATGAAGGACCAAAATGAAAAATAAATAAATAAATAAATTTGAGGACTAAAGTGCAAAAATACGAAACATAGAGGGACAAAAGTGTAATTTACCCAAGTGGCTGTTAATGTGTTAGTTGTAAGGATTTGGCGGGAGGGAGGGATAATTACCCGCCACCTCCAACCACCGATCAATCATCACACATTCTCACACACACTTACTCTCACACAATCTTCAACTTCAAGAAACTAACACCTCTCACCAACCACTTCCAATCCAATAATGGCCTTCTTCACACTTGTTCCTGACCACTCAGTCTCTCAAACCCTGGATCCTTTGCTTCTCTTCCAATGGAGGGTTCAACAAGATTTAGAATTTCACATCTGGGTTTTGCATTGGTGGCTCTTCTTTCAGCCCTGGCTCTTTCATCCACCGTCGCCGACGACAATGGCGGCGCAATCGATGAAATTGCGGCTCGGTGTAACCTAGATCTATCCACCTTTATGCCTCTTCCGTACAGTGACACCTCTAATATGGTCTGTAAACCTGTTTGGAATACTTATGTTCTTCAGGTAAATTCTATCTTGTTCTTCAATTTTCTTGCCCTAATTGTATATCTTGAATATATATATATATATATATATAGATAGATAGGCAGATGAATTCAGCTTGAGTTCAAGTGTCCAACAAACTCTGATTTTGGGTTTTTGTAAGTAGCTATGTTGATTGATAAGGAATCTTATTGTTAGTGTCGAATGGCCTGAACTGCATCGATCAGGGTTCATCCACCACATCCGAAGTGAACAACCATTAATTATAAGGGACTTTATGACATAGAGAAGAGGGCGATTATATCTACATCAAAACTTGACTGATCTAACTTGCATAGCAGCTACTGCTTCTCTAACCACTTCCCTAGTTTGATTGAATGGATAAAGAAAGGCCTGGACCACATTAACAAGTTCTTAACGGGGAGTAAAACATTGTGTATTACTGGCCATACTTCTTATTATTCTTATTGTTAGTGTTGAATTTTGGAATTATGGCTAATAACCATATGCAGAATTTTTTATTTAAAAAAAAAAATGCCATATTCAACAGCACACATAATTTTTATACAGAGCCGCATCACAACATTCCTTGTGATAAATCTGTAGGAGCTGATAGAATCCCCTCCAAAAAGTTTCCACAACAGACCAAGCCATATTACTAGAATAATTCCTGGTTTCTAAATCAATTGAAAATTTGTCCAAGTATGACTATTATTTGAGCCGCCCCAGAAAAAAATATAAGCAAAGGTAAATAAATCCTGAATGGCAATCATGTTTCATGGACCAAAAAACTTTTTTATTTTTTTCTTCAGTGAGTGCATTATGAAACTTACTTACATTGATCATATTGTATTATAATTTTTTCCCTGAAATTACGTACTTTCTCTTGTAGTACTCCCAAAGTAAAGATCATGTTGTCACCATTGTACTATCTGCTGCATATACCACTGGATGGGTAGGAATGGCATTTTCGAAAAATGGGATGATGCTTAATTCCAGTGCCATGGCGGGATGGATTAATAAAGAAGGCCAAGCAAATGCCAAGCAATATTATTTGAAGGGATTTGAGCGATTAGATGTTGTACCAGATAAGGGTGAACTACCACTAACTAAAGTTCCACCATTTGTTGCGGTTCGTGGAGCTACGATCTACATAGCATTTCAGCTGAAATTTGCTGCTCGTCTCACTCACCAACCAATTTTATTGGCTTTTGGGAGTAGATATCCAACAAAGCATCACCACCTACATAAACATGATGACAAAACATCCATAATGTTCGACTTCTCTTCAGGTATCGTCATGTGCTCTGAAGCTAGCTTTAGCAGATGCTTCTTGTTTTGGTTTCATAATCTCGTGAGGAACTACCATGGTTCATCAGAACAATAAGATTAAGAAGAAGGTTGTGCATTTGTTATCATCAGCTATACTTGTTATTTTGTTCAATTGAGATTTTGCACACACAAATCTCCAAGATAGAGAGTATATTCTGGTAAAATCAATGTTTCCTCTGTGGCCTTTGCCTCCTGTTCCTTCTGCTCCTTCGTTCTGTCCCTTGCAATTAAATTGGGCTATATAATTTTATATTATAACCCAAATGGCTAGCTCAATTTATCAGATTGCTGTTTTCCTCAGGACATACGTGGTTGCACTTTTACTACAGTTTTTTTTAAGGCCCTGTGAATTTGGAAGTTTATGGAATCTCACTGGATAAACAAGCACTGTGTCTCAATCAATTGGGGTCAACTACGTGAATCTTTTTTCTCCATTCTGCTCTATCAAGGGCCATGTGCTCAGTTAAATTAAGTAAATTCAAATCTTTCTCACCGTCTTTGTGGAATCTCACTGGATATCATGAATTTTTTTGTCTCCTTTTATTAATAGTTTGCGATTGCACTTCCCAAACTTGTACACCAATTTAGTATTCATAAGGTAAACAATTCCTATGGGAGAAGGTAATTGCACCAATTTAGTAGCCATAGTGATTTGTCCTAGTTCTTGAATGGGTGTCTTCATTTTCGTTACCTGGTTAATCATTCTTACTATATAGTTGATTTTGGTACAGTTGAAACCTGAGGGTTTTAGTTAGTTTTTTTTTTTTCTCCAATAAATAAAAGTGAGAAATATATAAATGAGTTTCCCCCGTTAATTGGGATTAAGATCTTTAGTAGTTTAGTTGTTGAGTTCAATTTTTTTATGTTTTATATTTTTCATTTTTTCTTTCAGGTTCTGTTTATTCTGGTTCTGCTGCATCTTCATCTGCATCTGCATCTGCTGCACCTGATAAAATTGCTCAAACGAAGAGGACCCATGGGATATTAGGTGTCCTTGGATGGGGTCTATTTCTTCCTTATGGGACAATTGCTGCGCGATACTTCAAGCATCATGATCCCTTATGGTTTTACCTTCATGTAGGCATTCAGTTTGTGGGATTTATATTAGGGCTTGCTGGTATCGTAGTTGGATTGTCTCTCTATAACAGAATTCATGCCCATTTTCCTACACACAGAGGCATCGGAATCTTCGTTCTTGTGCTCAGTATTCTCCAGGTTTGTTCCTGATCTGATTCAATCTCATTATTTTATCCACTTATGTGAGTGTTAGGCTAAATTAATGTTTTGAGTATGTCTTGAATTCAATCCGGATTATGCTCATCAACTGTTGGTGGCCCCCATGGCCCAACTAATCAATAGGTCTGACCTGGTATATTGTGTTTGAGTCTATTTGACCCAGTTTGGTAGGGTTATTTCAGAGTTCTAGGATTTTTTTTTTATCCACTTATGTGAGTGTAAGGCTAAATTAATGTTTTGAGTATGTCTTGAATTCAATCCGGATTATGCTCATCAACTGTTGGTGGCCCCCATGGCCCAACTAACCAATAGGTCTGACCGGGTATATTGTGTTTGAGTCTATTTTGACCCAGTTTGGTAGGGTTATTTCAGAGTTCTAGGATTTTATGATCTTGAGAGTTTCTATAGCAGAGGGCTGTGTTGAGCGAGCAGGCTCATTGTATTTTCTACATTCCTATTGGAACTCCTTTGCCTTTTCAACATGGTTCCCATCCACCTCTGCTCCTGTTTTATACTCACTAGGATCCTGATGGGATTGGGATCAAGTTACGGCTCAAGTCTGTCTTGAGGGAGCGCTTACAGTTCCCCTGTCTGTGGCACCCCTGCTTTGCTAGGCCCATATAGGCCCTTCCTTTCTGGCTCCCCAAGGGTAGGGGCTCCCTTGCTCACACCCAAAGAGGATTGCTACTGATAGTTGCCCCCTCCTATGCTTCTTTATCAAGCAAAAACTCATTAGCCTTTCTTTGTCATTGGATGTAGGCTTATAGTCAAATCATGTAAATCCTTGTGTGTTTGTTCTTTCTATTATTTCAAAATTTCTGGTTCCATCATATCAATTAACTTGTGAGCCTTCTTCTGGTATTTAAAAAAGAGAGGGCAAGATTGTAGTCTTGAACCACCTCTTTCATGTTCAGGTCTATGCCTAACCAGGCTAGATTTTTCAAAGCTTTTCAATTTTTGTAACACATTAAAAGAACAAGAAGAGAGAATGCACAAAATCGATGACTACAATTTTTTTTGTCCTATAATGGCTGCTTAGTTTGTCGAGCGTGTATTGATTTTTCATACTTCTAAAAAATGTACAAAGTCCATTTTATTTTTCAGTGAACTCTACACATGAACTGATAAAATCATGACAAAATAAGTGTTGGGAAAGGATAACATTTACTTGTATTGACATTCAGATCGTGGCATTCTTTCTACGACCTGACCAGGACAGCAAAATCCGCAGATACTGGAATTGGTATCACCACTGGGTCGGAAGGATTGCCCTTCTCTTTGGAAATGTGAATATAATAGTGGGAATTCAAATTGGTGACGCGGGAAGTGGATGGAAAGCAGGATATGGATTTCTTCTTGGTACAGTTCTAATTGCAACTATTGTTTTAGAAATATTGTCAAGGATAAAAAGGTCGGAGCATACAGATGTTCGTCCAGCTTTCCAAATGAACTCACTTCAATAAGCGATATTCAAGAACTCCAATCATAGGTCCTCTCTCTCTCATCTTTGTATTGATGTTTTGGATTGCTTTGTTCAGGGTGAGTAAGATGTATAGTACTTTTGCTTGTGATTAGAGATTCAACCTTGCATCCAATGTTTGAACATAGAGATTGAAGCCTTTTTAATGTGTGAATTGCCTCCACGCACATGCAACAAGATCACGAGAAAGCTAATGTGGACCATTGAGTGAGCTCTCCCCCATTCCCATGTGCCATCCTCGCTTCTCTCTCTCTCTCTCTCTCTCTCTCTCTAGACAAACATAGAGATTTGTTTGTGTTCATATTACAAACTTCACAGCTTCGCCTGGTTATGAAGGTTTTTGATTGGATGTATTAGTATTTCGTTGCCTCACAGCATTGTTTTTTCTTCATTAACCCTGTTCTTGTTAAAACTATTTCTTGGAAGAAAAGTATTGATCACTCATCTATACTGCAGGCAGAGTTTGCATATACTTGTGTGCGTGCGCGCGCACGTGCACTGCAAAGATTATGTTGTAGTGAGAGTTCAATGGCCAAAACCTCTCCCTGAGGATGGCAAAATAAGACAACTATGAAAAATCTAATTCTTAGGGGTTCCGTTCAGCTCGGTTTCATTTAGTTTAAGAGAAATTTATTACTCACGGTTTTATAAAATTTGGAATCAAACTAAATTATAAAATCATAAAACTAAATCAAAATGAACCATTGAGACGTGATTCGATTCTGTTTGAAACTATGGTTTCTAGCAACTTGCTATTATTCACAATCTGCTTTTAAAATATTGTTCAATATATCAAACATCAAGTAAAATACAATGGTCATGTTTGATTTATTTTTCAAAACTCAACTCTATTTTTAAATTATGATTTGGATGAAATAGGTTAATCAATCATATTTTTAAAATACAACTCAAAATTACTTTCAATCAATAAATCACTTTTTCTCTCTCCTCTCTCTCCACTCACATTCTCTCATATTCTGTACATCAATTAATCAAAAAATAAAAATAAAAAAATTTACAAATCATCCCAAAACTATTTTTAAAATCATAACCAAACAAATTTTCGCTTTTCAAATCATGATTCAAGAACTCAAAACTCAAAATACAACTTTACACTCAAATAATAATTCTAAAATTAAGCCAAATGAAACATTAAGCAATATGCCATAATTGACATTTAAAATAAAATAATAATAAATAATAAAAAAAGAAAATAAAGAAAAGTGCTCACAAACGAGAGTATTATCAAGCAACCATTGCTCGATAAAACTATCTCAACATATATAGGGTTCTGATTGTGTAATTTATGTGAATGGTAAATAAGTTATATATATATGTGTGTGTGCGCGCGCGCGAGCGCGCATGCGCAGAATCAGTCTAGTTCGGTTCCAAGCTGAAACCATATAGAAATTTCCAAACCTAATATCAGCCCTACTTATCTAAACACCACCATCCGCATCCTCTCTTCTTCTAGCATCAGCTGCATGGTCTATCCCGGTCACGATATCTGTCTTCATGGCATACAAAAATAGACAAACAATATGACACAATGTATAAAAATGATATTAGGATTTTGACCCGAATAATGAAACAGGTTAGTCAACTTGCGGATGGATTATGTCAATAACCAACATGCTATCAAAAAAAGAAAAGATTATTCGATGTCATATACAATTAAATGAAATTGATCATCCGAAATAAAATAACTCAGTTTTTCATTGTCAAGAACAAAAACATCAAAACTTCCTAACTAAACTATGAATCAGAGTCATCCCCGCCTAAAAAGACCTTTCAAATCCCAAAAGTAAATTTTCTGTTGTGAACCTGCACATCAGGCAAACCATGCATCAGCCAACTGCAATATGAAAAGCTAAATTACAAGAAGTAGAAGAGCCAAATGATTTACGTAGCCGTAAAAACAATCAAGGATGTACTGAGCAACAAAAAGAAAAACCAAAAAATCAAGGATGATGTTTTTAGTGCGAGGCAACAATGAAGCAGTTGTTTCTAGCTGACTAGTTTTTGAGGTAATTTTGTGCAATCTAAACTTTGACATGCTACATTCTAAGATTCTATTCAACTCAACACGACTCAACAGAAAGCTTTACTTAGAATTGAGACCATTTTTATCAGATAATTCTATAGGAAACTTGTTAGAATTTATGTATTATTGATTTATTTATATTTTGATGTATTGTATGTACATTATATAGGAGATGGAGATGTGAAGTGGAGGTGGAGTGGTGGAGTAGGTGAAGTGGAGTGTGTAGTGGAGTAGGTGAAGTGGAGGTGGAGTGGTGTAGTAGGTGAAGTGGAGTGTGTAGTGGAGTAGGTTTAGGTGTACATTAACAGCCCCCCTCAAACTCAAGGAGGATAGGAACTAACCAACTTGAGTTTGAAGAGAGTAACAAAACAGGAAAGTAAACTGATAAATAAAATAAAACAGGATAGGAGACACGGTATGGTCGTGTCAGACCGATGTAGCAGACAGTTTATGGGGTCATGTCGGACCGTTGTAGCAGACAGTTTACAGGGTCATGTCGGACCGTTGTAGCAGACACTGTGTGGTCGTGTCAGACCGATGTAGAAGACAGTTTACGGGGTCATGTCGGACCGATGTAGAAGACAGTTTACGGGGTCATGTCGGACCGTTGTAACAGACACTGTTGTGACAGTTGTTGTGACAGTTTACGGAGTCTTGCTGGACCCTTATAGAAACTAACCGGAATCAATGTCGGGACAGTTTACAGAGTCTTGTCGGACCCTTTAAAGGAGCGAACCGGAATCAATGTCGGGACAGTTTACAGAGTCTTGTCGGACCCCTAAAAAGTCGCACCCTCAAAAGGTGTGCCCAATTTTTCAAAAGGCGTGCCATCAAAAGGCGTGCCCAATCCATAAAAAGGCGTGCCATCAAAAGGCGTGCCTATCAAAAGGAGCGCCCATGTTGTCGGCGAGCGCCGAGAGGCGCATGATGCGCGTGTCTACCTCGGCTATTTAACCAAGGTTGAGGCGGAGGCTGTGCAAACCAGTCTGAAACCGCCGAAAGTCCTTTGAAAAAACTCCTCCGTTTCTGAGAAAGAGATTCTGGAACACTCTGTTGCCATTCTGTAACCAACCCTTCTCTGAAACACTCAGCAACCCATAACATGGCCTCATCTTCCCGTTCAGCTACCCAGAATATGGCCTCTTCGTCCCGTGGTCTGCTCACTCTCTTTCCCGACCTCAACGAGTCAACAAGAGAGATAACTGGTGCGGTGGCCAGTGAACCTCAACCAAGCGCCTCTGGTTTTGCTCCGTTGAACTTTCCGATGCGGTCGGTGGAGCAAAAAATGGCGGTGCAAACTGATATTGAGGCCAATCAGTATACTTTGAAGTCATGTGTGGAGACCATGACGGCGGTCACAAACCTGTCGCACCGGCTGCAGAGTAGGACAAATGAGGTGCAGCAGTTAAACACCCAGCTGGCTCTGCTCCAACGCATGTATAAGGATGCGCGAGCAGAGATAAGTGTGCTAAAGGCGGAAAATAAGGAGCTGAAGCGGAAGGCCACCGTTATGTTCCGATTTGGAGGTCCGCCATATGCTGTAGTGGAGGAGCAAGGAGGAGTGATCGTGCCCAGTGGAGTGGGAAACACGGAGGCAACACCGTCAAGGGCCTCCCAGGACGGAGGCAAGAAGAAGAGACATGCAGCAGAGTAGAGAAGAAAAATCCCACTATGGGTGTGGGTGTGTTGTTTGTTTGTTTGTTTGTTTGTTTTTTTTTTTTTTTTTTTTTTTTTTTTTGTGTAAAATTGTGATCGGGGTTGGATCCCTGACAGGAATAAAATGAGGTTAGTGTGCAGTTCTTCTTCTTCTGCTTTTTTTTTTTTTTTTTCGGTAATGGAAAAGAAAAGATAAAATAAAATAAAGAAAACGGAACAACGTGGGTGATGGACGCAGTTGCTTCAGAAGAAAAAGAAAAAGAGGTATGGGTGTCTGCAAAAGTGGACATAGTGGGAGTAGGATATTAGAATAAACATATACATATATATATATATATATTAAAATAAAAGAAAGTGGAAGAGAGTGGGAACACGAGATGGGTAAGTGGAGATAGTGATGGGTGTCTTTGAGTAGAGAGAGAGAGAGTGAGCAGTGTGTTTTCAAACTGCCAAAAGGAAAAGAGAGAGAGAGAGTGGGTTGAGGGACTGAACCTGTGGAAAAAAGAGAGATGATGAGTGTATTTGGAGATTGGGTCGAGAGAGCAGCCTGCGGGTTGGAAAGTTCTTGGTAGCTCTTGTACATCTTCAGATCCACCTTTCGAAGGTAAGGTGCGCCATCCATGGAAACCTTCACAAATGCTACACCGTCACCACTGCTCCTGCTAGTCTTCTCGACCTCCTCGGTGGTGCTTTTCTGATACCATGGTGACGGTGAGGTTGAGGAGGAACCGGAGGTGGCCGATGGAGGAGGAGAGAGTACCGGTGAGGTTTAGGCCGGAGAGGTCGAGGGAGCTCACGTGACGGAAAGCGTCGCACGGGACGCCGGACCATGTGCAGTGGCTGGTGGAGATGTTCCAGCTGGAGAGAGAGGAGAGAGAGTAGGGCAATGTCAACAGAACTTGAGCTACTTGATTGGAAGCACAGCTAAACCAAGCGTCCCAAGCAGAACCGCCATGCCAAAGGAGGTTCTTGACACGGAAAATGGACTGGTCTTCTTCATGCTTGTTGTCTTCTTCCTTGGCACCATCATGTTCTGTCTCGTTGTTGGGGTTGGAGACTATGGCTTCCTCTGCTTGCTTCTAAGGCAACATTGTCTTCGATTTGCTCTAAAATTTTTGGCAGATCTTTCTTTGAGACGTCTCTTTCCGTAACCCAGGTCACTTTTTATTTTGTTTTTTGGAAGCAAAGAAAGGAAAAACAAGATGGGTATTGAATGAGGTATAGCAAAAGCACTGATAGGAATTTTACAGATTTGGCAGAACTAGAAAGAGAGAGAGAAGATTTGGACAAGGATGGGAAGGTATGTGTAGAAAATAAGCGGAATAGATTGAGGTCCGGCGGACGGCTAAGGTGAGGTTGCCGCCCGCCGGTGAAGCGAAAATATTAGGTTCTAAACCTGCTCTGATACCATGTTAGAATTTATGTATTATTGATTTATTTATATTTTGATGTATTGTATGTACATTATATAGGAGATGGAGATGTGAAGTGGAGGTGGAGTGGTGGAGTAGGTGAAGTGGAGTGTGTAGTGGAGTAGGTGAAGTGGAGGTGGAGTGGTGTAGTAGGTGAAGTGGAGTGTGTAGTGGAGTAGGTTTAGGTGTATTACTTGCCTTGTATGTCAGCATAATTGTCAAATCGGGATTCGTATCGTGAATCGAAATAGTCTCGTACCGAATCGCGAATCGAATCGAATCGAATCGAATTGTGAATCGTAAAGATTCAGTAACTTCTTCTAAATTATTTAAAAACATATATTTACACATTTAGATGTTAAATATATCTTATAAATATAAACTTAAATCAATAAAAATGTTATTTTGAATAATAATCACGTAGTTTAATAAGTAAGAAGTTAACAAACGTTCCTATGTAAGATCAACATCTTACCTTTTTTTTCTTTTTTAGATATTTCTTATCAACCATTCTTAATAAAAATAATAACCAAATAGACAAACTATCAATTTCTAAAGTAACAATAATTAACGATATTGATATTTGGACAATAAGCATACATACTTTTCTAAGTAACAGTGAGCAAATAATAAGAAAGAATCATTTAGAATCTTTTTTTTTAAAGTCTAAAATATTTTAAAAAGTATAACTGACCTCATAGATGTAATATTTAATTTAATAAAATAGCAATAGATAATTCATAGTGTAATTTTAATCTTAAACATCTTTAGAAGATATATTACGATTTTTTAAAGGGAAAAAAAAAATGAGAAGAAAAGTTAAAAATATGTTGGGTCTGACTAAATCTAATTAAATCCTATTAAAAACTTCATGATTATTAAAATAACAACAAATCATTTATATATGCTGATTATTTTGGTATTAAACACTATTAGAAGTTGTATAATGTCATTTTTACTAAAAAGATAGAGGAAAAATAGCGTCGAAAATATGTCGGACACAATAATTTTAAAAATTGCATGAATCGTAAAAAATGAATCGAATCGTGAATCGATTGTGAGCCATGCGATTCACTAGAGATTCACTTCAAAAATAGATTCACCCTTAGATTCGTCCTTAGATTCGTATCGATTTTGCAAAAATTGCAAATCAAATCGTAAATCAAATCGCGAATCGTAAGATTCTGATAATAGGGTATGTCAGTATTAACTAGGATAAGGTACACATTGGATGACCAAGCCTTTTATGCTGTTTGGTGCAACTTTTCCTACGTTGAAAGTTGATAATCACAAAGAAAAAACTAAAAACACCCGTCCTCTAACTTCTAGATAATCAACTTTTTTCAGCTTATTTAAACTAAATTCTAAATGTAAGTAGAAGTGACACCAAACACCAATGATTTTCAAAATAAAACAAGAAAAAGAGCTATAAGCAGTTCCAATAAGCTACAACCAACAGAGCCTTTAATCCATCTGAAGAGACAAAGAAAGTTCCTAGATAGGGAAGAAAGAGGGCGAAAGAGAGAAATAAGACAGAAACATGCCAAGTGAGGAAAGATAGCAAAGGTAACAGTTTACATCCACTTACTTTATATGAAATTATAAAATCACCTCTTAATTATGTATTTTCTTATTATTTTCTGGGATATTTACTGGAGAAAAATACTGGAGTGGAATACCAATATAGTAGTACCTGATGTTAAAAAGACAGTCCAGAGTTCCTCCATTGACAGTTTATTTGCAGTGAGAAATTTTTGTACATTGTGCAGCTGCATGTTGGTCATGATATGTTGGTATAGTAGGTTAGGAGATCATAGTATTCTGCAATAAAGTTCTATTGTTATTATTCTCTTCTCATAACTAACATTAGTGATGGACATTCTAGTGCTTTTGAATTTTTCACTATTTTTCACCAAATTAGTTTTTAGTGTTTTTCAGAAAATAGATTTGGAAAACGAAAACAAACAGAAAATTGTTTCCTTAAGAATAGAAGAAAACATTTAAAACAATATTAAGGAATAGGCTTTGCTTGTAGGGAACTAACCTGCATTTGTCCATGAAGTGGTGTAACATATCAAGGAAATTTGAAACTAGTTGAATGCTGGAAACTAGAAGGTACTATCATCTTAACTGTATACAATAAAGGAGTATATCTTCGACTCTCTCTTGACCATCCTGATATTCTTAACCGGTAACAGCAAAAAAAATTGCCCTACTTGGCACTAGCTGTACTGTTTTCATTTGAAGAAAAGCTGGAAAACTAGCGAGCTTCGCTCTCTCGGACCACTCTGCTATATACAACTTTGAAAGGCTGTGAACTGTACGGTCTCTTGAGCAAACTTATTGGCATTCGCAAGGTCTGCTTTCGGTTTCTTCTTCCCTTGATCAAAATGTTGAGGGTTTTCTCGCTATCAATTTTCCAAGGGTGTCTTGACACCTGATTATTGCAACTGCTTCCAGAATTATCATCAAGAGTGTTACAGTGATTCAGTTCATTCCCAGAACTTAGAACGCTAATTGAATTTGAACCAACAATTTCTTTCTTGTTTTCTGATATAATCAGAGCCACTTCATTTGTGTTTTCCACTGCCTCTGATGCTGGAAGATTCAATTCTTTCTTAGCTTCATCCCCATTGGTAACATCCACTGGTAAGGTTGGAGCCAAACTCGGGTTCTCAGAATTGTCAAATTGTTCCTTTGCCTCCAAAATGGGATTAGCAATTGGTTCAACAACAGTTGGCGAGACAGGGAACTCCATTCGGTGGAGGCCAGGCCAAACAGTACTAGGCATGTATTCATTAGGGTTCATATTACATTGCCAAGCAAAATGATTGGGATGAAATGGACTGCTAGTCATAGGAAAGGTAGTGGGAGGCACAGCTTGGGGTTGAGTATAGGGAGGGTACAAAAATGGCAATGAGTGTATCATGTTTGGGGTTGGTGGAGGTGACGGGTATGGGTGATGTGGGGAGGAGCACATTGGACTAACAGTGGGTAAGACCGTAGGAGTTCCAGGGTGAAGAGTCATGTTCATCGGTGGCCAAGGGCCAACAGCTTGAACAGCACCGGGGCGAGAAGGGAGCGTAATGTTCATTGCCACCGGTGCGGCACGTACAACACAGGGTGATGGGTTGAATGGAGCGGCCGATGCCGACAACTTCTTGTTGGGAAATTCCCGAGGATCGCCTGATCTTTCCTTTAACTCCTCAAATACATGCAGGGCAGAATTTGAATTATTGTCAGATTTGGGGCCACTAGATGCATTGTTTTCACATATCTCAACTTTGGGAACATCAATTGAATTTGGAATGTCATCGGCTTGAATGCTCTCATGAACCACTTGATCAAGTGGTTGATCAACCACTTCAGCAATCACTTGAACCACTTCCTCACTTGCAGACTCAATCTCCGAATCTTTATCCCCCACCACATTGTTCAACTCATTTTCTTCCTTCTTGTGAACAGATTCAACTCCACCGCTCGAGTCATCTTTGGAATCTAACTCCAAATTCTCAAATTTCTCTTCTGTTATATTTTCAGCCTCTCTTATTGTGTTGGCATTTTCTTTTGCTTCATTTGTTTCCAACCCACGTTTTACAACACTCAGCTCTTTGTTGTCGGGAATATCGTTCTGGGACTCCCTAACTTGCAACATAGAAATAGTACCTGGTGGGGCCAGCGCAACTTCCTTGTACGAAGGAGATTTTCCAAGGCTAACTATCGAACTTTTCTGGGATGTTTGTCCAACTTCCTTTGTTGCAGATACCGGACCAGGTTCCGATTGAGATCTGAATGCCTCGCCTACATTTCTGGAGACCTCTGTTGCAGCATCTTTAGTAGATGAAGGTACGGACTTGACTCTATATGTTACAGTTTTGACTATTCTTCTCCCAAATTTGGTACTCGGGGAGGGACTCTTCGCTGTGTGGTAATCTGCATAATTTCCCGGAGACACCGTTCGCTTCTTTAGAAGGTAATACCTAGTATTTTGGTAGTTACTCTTCAGTTTAGCATAATCCGATTCAGAAACGACATCATTTTTTGGATAACCATAGACCTTGCTGACCGTTGCTAGGCGCTGCCTTAGTCGTCGCCCATATGAGCCTGCCGATCTTGGTTTTTGAACAGGCTGCCACCCATCTTCTCCTTCAGCATGTGGCTCGGCTAAAACATTATCGGCAACTATGGGATTTTCTGCAGCAGTTTCATCCATCACAAGCTGTTTGAACTGAACTGGCTTCTTCTCAGTAGTTTCTTCGTCCACGTGCTTAACTGGTGGACAGGCAGTTTCATCATTCACATTTGTGTCACCTTTGGGTTCGGGAATTAGTTTCTTTTCATCTGAAGAATCTTCGAGGGTATCTTTTGGAGATTCCTCAGAACTCAAAAAGCTGAAGTTTTGGTAAGATTTCTCCTTCATCTGCAAACAAAAATTTGATTAGTTTCACATATTTATGGTAGATGTGGCGTGGGCACACCCTAGTGTGTGTGAAATTTAAAACAGATATGGCAGCTATTTAAAACAATATAGATGTAAGAGAATTGAAGCAGTTTAGATCATGGTAGTTATCATGTTCTGGGTATTTTGGGAAAACCAAAAATCGTGAAAAGCTATAAAAACTCAGGTGTAGGCTTTTATATAACAGTACATACATATATATATATATATATATGTTTATATATATTTAAATTTAGCATCAAACAATTGAATAGGCCATAAGAAAGCTTCAAAAGCAGATGGAAAATACTTTACACCACCACATTATTATTGAAAACTGAAAAGAAACCAATTATTGTATCCCCTATCTCATAGTCAGATGTTAATCTTGCCCTTAAACAATTTCAGTAAACCATAGAGATGAATGAGCATACCTTCATAATATAGGATTTCCTCCTTATGGCCACAGCATCTTTGCCTTTGGCATCATGACTTGGATTGATGTAGTCAAGCAAATCTGGCACACTGCCAAAACACATAAATGTGCAGCAAAAAGAAATATGTAAGAACTAAACTTAGTCATAAAGATAGCCCAGTACCACTGGCCTTGTAGGCCAAGAGGTTCATGTTGTCAGGAGAGTGTTGGTATACCTTAGATGTCCTTTGCTGGCTATGGATGCATCAGGCTTTCGAGTCCCATTCCGTGCAGCTTCTTGCTGTTCAAAAGCCTTGGACTCAAAGTACTCAAGCCAAGCAGCGGCATCCTGTGACATTCAGATGCAAAGTTCACATTTTTTTTTTTTTTTGCAGACAGTAGAAAACTGAATAAAACAAAATTAAAAAAATTTTAACTCAGTTGAAAATAAAAAATGAAACAGAAAAAAAATATACAATATTATCCTTGCCAACCATTTGGTGCACAAAGTCTTTGATTCAAGACATTCACTTGATGAAACCCAAGCTAAACATCAAAGTGATGCTAATGATATCAACTAACCAAGATCTAGCTAATTGTAATTCTTCATACTTCCATGTTTTTATCAAGACAATGGAAAACATTAATGTGGGATAGCTAGCACCATCAAGTTATGATTTACGGGTTTATAGCCACATATGATCGATGATAACTTGCATTGCAAAATAGCCAAGAGGGAAATAGAAGTAAATAATCAATATTTTGGTTTGTGTTGGACCAATGAAAAAGGAATACCTGCGTTCGCAGATCATCTGGACCCAGCTTAGCTCGGAGAATTTGCAAGGTTGTCTGCTCATGCTGAACACTCAAAGGGTAAGCTTCCATCAATGAGAGTGCAATTGCTATAGCATGGTAACTTGCGGCTGTCTGGAAAGAAGTAAAATAGAAAGAATTAGGTCTCAATTGTATAAAAAAAATTAAAAACTCCTATCAGTCCTCATGGATATTGTAATAGCTAGATAGCCTTTACAACAAAGAATGCAAGTTGATAATCAGAGTGATGTAAACCAAAATTAGCAAGCATTATCATGCTTTCCAAGCACAATTGGCATCCTCCAAACTGTCTAACTTTGGTTAAAGATTTCAAGCTAGATTCCATTAATCTGATTATTTAAAAAAATAAATAAATAAATTTGTGATAGTAACTCTGCCACTGATAAAATGCTAGGATGCCAGAAAGTTAAAATTAGGAATGCAGAACCAGGACCTTAGTAACTTGGGCAAACAAATGTTCAAATTCAGCTATTTGTCCCAAAAAAAGGGGGGGAAGTTTTTGAAAATGCCTACATCTGCTACAAGGCAAATCATCAAATAATATTACAGTAAAACCATGCACCACCATATTTATGTGGTCAGCATGTGCCTCTCAGGGCAGTGCCACAGTTGTGTGTGTTTTAAAGATAAAATTTATTTTTATGCTCGACAGGTTGAAGAGAACATTTACTACATGAGAAATTGATATATTAATCAACAAAGTGAATACTACCAACTCTAATCAGACCACAATCTAGAATTTGTGCATTTGCAGTGTATCCTAGTTTACAGAATAGAGAAGCAACCTGTGTTCTAAGTTAGTTCTAGTTCAATATCTCATCTCGTTGCACAATCAACTCATAGCTAAAATTGTATATCAAATACTTGTATAAAATTAGTAAAGGGAGATCAGCAATATAGAAAAACCTGAATGTGGTCTGGGCCAAGTAACTTTTGGTTACACTTCAGAGCTTTGTGGAGATATCTAAGAGCAATATGCACATTTCCCAGGCCTTCCTCCATCATAGCGACATTGATGTATGTTGCAGCAGTGTTCGGATGTGATGGGCCACATGTGAGATGTAACAGATAGAGTGCACGCTTTACATATCTGAAAATGACAACAAAAATTTTCATTCAGTAGAAGCATGAAAACATCTTGATGACAAACAGGCAAGGATCAACATGAATAACATTTTAATCTTGGCATCTCATATCAAACCTTTGCCGAAAGCATTCACAAAATTAAAATTAAAACTCAAAAAATATATCCATATTCAACTCAACAAAGTTTGCAATGGGCTACAAGCCCATAGATGCTTCAGCACATTCAAAAGACTAATATTGGTGCTTATTAGTACTTGGAAGAACATGTGATTTTTCATAGATTGGAGGAGCCTGAGGACAGAGAAAAAAAGCCTTGAGAAAGTTATATATATGCTTAGAGGAAAAAAAGAACAACAGATGATTGATGTGGAGGATCATGCGGCAAAACCAAAACTTGATAAGGAAATCAGAATTTTAATGTCGAACCACAGCTAAGAGTTCATTTACTCTACCATATTGTGCAATTTCAGATAAGAGGTTAAATAAGCTTATTGGAAAAGCACATTTCTTGGGGTTGGCAGCATAATCCACCTCATGTATCAAGTACAATAAATACACAACCTGATTTATTGCAGCAAAAATAGCAACATAAACGGTAAACAATACGACCTAAATAATTATACACAAATGTGAAAATTTCATGAAGACTTCATGTAAATTTTAAACGCAATGCTACAAGATACAAGACAAAAACGTACTTAAGAGCTAGCTCTGTATGCTGAAGTCTGTAATAGAACACAGCAAGATCCCCATAGCTCTTCATTGTATCTGGATGATCAAGTCCTAATTCTCTCTCATTAATATCCAAGGCTTTTTGCTGATAAATTGTGGCCTGTAATTGGGACTACATGAATTAACTATATCTTGATATATCTACTTTAATAAAATACAAAAAGTCAAAACTATAGAAGTATTTGAAGTTTGTATGCCTAGGCAGGAAATATAAATCTAGGCAGCAAATCTAGTAGGTAAATTTTCTAGAAATGGTTCATAACACAAGTGATTTTGATGCAGATCATGTGGGTTGAGGAACAACAATATGAGAAGCCACACTACTGGTATCAGCTGATAATCGGCTTGTGGGGTCACTGGGTGTGTGTTTTTTTAGTTGCTTTGGAGTCTTAATTAGTGTTCTATTTGCATATTGAATAATTAATTATAGTCTTGAGTCATTTGAGTTTAGGGTAGATTGGTCATTTAATTATCTTTTATTTCGCTAGACAAAACAGTAGTCTGCTGATTTAAATAAAGGCTTCATCCCTTTTTTAGTGCAACCCTATTTTAGTGCAACCCTAGTATCTTTTAAAAAGGTTCTTCTAGCTTGTATTCAACAGTTTTTTTTCCTCCCTTATGTATTCAACGACTTTTAGACTCTACAGAAGCTTTCTCCCTCTCCCTTTTCTTTTTTTGATATGAAAATTTTTAATATGAAAACACCACAAAAATTTACCCCTACTCAGATTATCAATAGTTAAAATAACTTCATGTGCAGTCGTCCAAGCAAAGAATACCACTTTTTTGGGGGGAGCTCTCTCTCTCTTTCTCTCTTAGCTATTTATTTTTTTGGCTGACGAGCTACATTTTAGCTTACTCACTCTCGGATTCCCCTTCTTGTCATTTTAATCTTCTTTTCCTTAGAGGATTGCATTATATTTTCTCCTCTACAAGAGATGTTCAATTAACATTAAAATTAAAATGGACAGCAGTTACAATTCCCAGAAATGGGCCAATAGTATTATGATAAAGTTGGCAAATACTTCATTCTGTTTCAAAGATGGCCAGCAACACCAAAAACAAGAATGGATGAAAAACCTGATTGAAGTCTCCCGTGTGATACAAAACCACAGCAAGAAGGCTATAAGCTCCTGCTGTCATTCGATGGTAGGGACCACAAACTGCTACCAGCTTTGCAAGAGCCTGAAAACATCATAGAAGTACAGCCACATAATATACCAATTTACCCAGATGATAGGCCACAGGAACAGATTTGTTGAAGGACCTAAATACTTTTTGATATACCCAAAGGGAATAGATCACATGATTTTGGATATCAAATACCTTTGCCCCATAACTGACTGCATCTTCAAGTTTTCCCTTATCTAAAGCTGTTTTTGATGATTCCAAGAGCTGTCGTCCATCTGCAGATGAGCATGCTGCTTGCTGCAAAGAAACGGAGAATGCAAAAGTTTATACTGAAGCAGTGCCAAATTCATAGATGACAAATTAGACTAGAATGTGTCATTATTCTACCAAGTGACATGGTGTACTGCATCACCTTATGCACTGGTACTAGACTGACAATGTCGACTTTCCGGAAAGGCTTTGGAGAATTCATGTCATAGTCTCTGGGAACCAGTTCAATACCCACCTATTACAGAAACAAAAAGCAATTTGTCATTGTTTATGTTCCATTAACTACTACAGGACCTACAATATCATACAAAAATTCTTTTACACATAAAAATAGTCAATAAATACATCAGTTTCTTTGCATATATTTACAATTTTTCCAAATGAGAGCTCTTCTCAAAAGGAGTCACGGACAATGATGAGTACTCCATGCTATCAAGAAATATGTGATATGTCCATTGCTAACTGTTAACAAGGAGATCTGACTGGCCTAAATTAATTTGATTGGATAGACAAAGCATGCGATGTGAAGATCTTAACACACAATTCAAAGGCCACTTAACTAAAAAAATGAGACAATTCTCAGTTTAACCAGTTGAATGGCAGCCTCCAACAGTCTACCTTTCAAACCATCTTAAATGTATTTCTTGACGAGGCACTAGTCATGGTTATTAATAGAGATTTATGTGTCTCAAAAATGGGTGAGGATAACTTCTTTTAAAAATGCATTGAAATCAGCAAAAAAAAATGCAGGCCATTACCAAAAGTTTGGAACTTAAGAGGCCAATTTCAAGTACCTTATGGCATAAGCCACGGAGAATTGCAAATTTCCTCACATCTTTGTAGTTTAAGCTGCTGAGATCCCATTCATATCTCTTCTTCAAAAATACTTCCAGCCATCTCCAGACAAGAGAATGAATGTTACAGGATTGATTTAATTGCCCATTTTCAGGAACTCCAAGCATCAGATTTAATGTAGCAGCAATGGCCACAGCAATTTCCTCAGTATTAACAACAGCGGCAATCACTGTCTGCAGAATGTGCTTAAAAGCTCGTACTATCATCTCATGAATACAGAGAGACTGCACATGTGATAACTTGTCTGAAAGCTTAACCTGGCCAAGCAAAAAGGAAATACCAATGATCAATCAATTTGGAATGACCAACATGTAGTACATTTTGTAGTTTCAAATTATAGTTCTTATTTTCTCAGCTCATAACTAAGAATCATATAATCCTAACCAATTAATGAAGGATACATTGTAAGTTGACTAGTTGCAATGGGAAAAGAAAGCTGAAAGTTATGTGAACAGAGCAACCAAGAGAAGCACTAAAATCCTATGCTTTGCACTTCTCAGTTGAAGACATTGACTTAACAGGCTGATAAATTGACAAAAACTATATGTTATCATTTTCAGAAAATATCCTTGAAATTTTACCAATGTAAAGAAAAATTGAAATAGATAATGTAGTAGATCTTTAGAAAAATAAAATGAACCGACAATCAATGATTGCATCTTTTTTAAATAAAATACAACATTATCTAGATTATTGTGGATGTTTATGTTAAAAAACACCGGAAAGGAATTACAGGAGTTATTTTATGCTTATACATAAGGAGGACTTACGTATAGGTCCTAATAGGTGGACTTATTATCCAATAGATCTTGTGATAATTAACGGTGTTTTCCATCAAACACTATTAAAAAACATTTGTTAATTTTTAGCAACAGTTTGAAAAACTTGTCACAAAAAAATATCACTAATTTTCAACTTTCAGTGACAGATTGAAAAATTCATCACAAAAAAGTCACTGATTATAAGTTTTAGCAACAATTTATAAAAAAATGTGACCAAAAAAAATCACTAATTGTTAATTTTTAGCGACATGTAAAAAATCGTCACAAAAATTTATTTTTAGCAACAATTTTACTAAGACTAACTTTCAATAGGACTTAATGGAAATTAAGTCCAACTATTAGGGACCTATTAGTAATTTATCCTATAAATAAACATGGGTGATGATGACACTACATGGTTTTGATGTTAGCCTTATCTGGTAACTTCGGTCAACATGGACGGATAAAAGACGCTTTACAAACAGAGGAATATTACCATGGGTACATACACAAGTGTCAAACTTTGAACAAATGATGTATCCAACAGATTATAAGATAGAAATGTCGCCTATGTTACGTGGATAGCAGATAAAAATGTACATGACACGTATAAAGGAATTAAAAGCCTGTATAACCATAAGGTAATTACCACTTGTCCCAAGGAACGCATTCGAAGTCCTCTGGTATGCATGAAATCAGTCAGAGTCCGACCATCAACTGGTGAGAGTTCCAAGGAACCAAAATCTGCAACCTGCATCAAATAATCAAATGCTAGAAATTGCATCATAAAATTGAAATGTGCATGTATCAGATGGATCAGAATTTTGATCAAAGTGTTTTTTAATTACCAGTTTTGGAAGAGCAACTTCATTGTAATATTTCTGAGACAAGTCAGTTAGCTCTTGGACAGACTATCAATAAAACGCGCTAGGTCAGTATGAGCTACACTGCAAGGGGAGAGAGAGAGAGAGGGAGAATCCTGAACCTCAATGATAATTACAAAACACTACCTTGCAATGAAGACTAGTTTCCGAATTTTTTAAACGAGTAAAAGCAGCATCAGACAACAACCTCCTTAGGACAAGTTCATTTTCATTGGCATTTGTCTCTAGCTGAGATTGTAGAGAAGGTGATATGGCATTTTCTGCTTCCCCATTGACAACAACTACAGCAGAATTTGAGCTATCGGACTGTAGTTTCATATTACTTCCATCTGAATTCTTCTTGCTGTTCTTAAGGGATTTAAGAGGTGTTCCAAGTCCCTCAACCTTCATCTCTTTTTTGGGCTTCTCACTCGATGGTTTCTTATCCTTTTCCGTGTTTTTTTGATCTTGCAAATGTTGAATCCAGCAGGCTCCAAGTTCCCACCTCACAAATATGTCCCCTTCTACTTCCTCTTCCTGAAGCTTAGCAAGACTTTTTTCCAATAATCTCTCCACAAAAACTTGGGAAGAATTGAGCTCTTCACATTCCAAAGTTTGTGAATTTGGTGCTGCTCTGATGTCTTCTGAAACTGCTTGTTTGTGAAGAAGAAATCTTAAACTGTAAAACACAAGGATATAAGAATAATTTAGTCAAGAAACAGAAAAGAAAAGAAAAAAATCAAAAGAGCATGTACTAAGCTCCACAATGAAAACCTGTTAATATTGAGGGCATTGGCACCGCCTTCTGGCTGATCAAGAAATTCAGAGCTTTGTGATGGAGAACTCATTTTGACATTGTCTTCCCCCTCAACTTTAACTACAGCAATGTAACCACAGTATCTCACATTAACAACACCTAGAGTGGCAATGTCCTGCACTCAAATTGTTTAATGTTCTTCAACCATGTTAGCGTAAACCAATTCAATATGAATAGAAGACGGTCCAAATTTTGGATAAAATCTCATTTTTTGTATGCTGTCTTACCTGGGCAGCAGTGTTTTCATCTGCAGTGATTCCTTTCAGTAGGTTTCTTTCTACTAAATTCTTTTCATCTGATACAATTGCTTGAATTCCATCTATCTTAGTATCTACTTTAGAACTTGCACTTGAAGAATCTTTCATGACAGTGACGCTCAAGTCCCCTATTTTCTCACTATAAATGATTTCACAGTTTGCGACTGGATGGGTCAATTCTGATCTTCCCATTACATGCCGCACAGCTGAAATTGCTCTGAAAATGGCAACATCTACAAATAGGCTGTGAAGAAGGAAAGCTTTTCTATCTCTGATCTGCCTCTCCTCTGCTGTCTTACAAGGCATAGATGAAAGAGACCAAAACTCGTTAGCCCAAGGTAATAACTCGCTTTTGCCATCTCGGCCCAGGCCACCGCCATTTCCTCCCCATGCTTCATCCTCGACAGGAAGAAGAGGGAATATCGATGGTGATTGTGCTGCAATGGGAGGGATGAGCCATGTGTTGGCTCTGAAGCCGTAGGGAAGATTCCCAAACTGCAGCAAGATACAAAGAAATTGGTTAAAATGTATAAAATCCAAGAATTCAGAAGAATTAACTTATGGAAATTTAGGTTTTTAATGAAGTTTGGGTTGGAAAATAAATTCATGGCAATGGTTGTTTACCTTGTTTCGTTCTGAGAATGCTTTCATGAGGTCGTCATAGGCCTGAAATGAGAAATAAGTAGCGTTAAACCTTCAACAAGATTTTTGACAAATCAACGGAGGGCATGAGGCTAGAAGGGAATGTTGAGAAGTATATCTTATGTTCTGGTTCTGAATGATAAAACAGGTTAATAAACCCAAAATGAATTTCTTTGCTTATACAACTAATTAACTTCACATGCAGGATGTATATATCAATAATTCATCAATTGCATTCACATATTACACATTAAATTTTGCCGAAGCAGCTAAGAAATCAACATAGCATCTGCCAAAGATCCTACCACCATCACCAATTTCCACTTTGAAAAAGGTTGCATATCTCGATGAGGAAGACCAACACTTGCATCTCAAACACACGTAGCGGAAAATCTAATGTAGTATTGGTTTATTGGAATGGAGGTGGAATGGAATGATCATTCCATTAGAATGTCCATTCTCATGCTTAGATCACTACAAAAATGATGAAAAATACATGGCAAATTCAATCATCATTCACCATTGTAAATAAATTGTTATTCAGTAAAGAGATTAAGGAATGAGCAATCCATTTCATTCTAATGAAGTAAACATAGCATGAGTTTTAATAGTACTTGATTCCAGCAAACAACCAAAGAAACCATGTTTATCATGCTTTTAAATAAAGCATCAATCAAGTTGCGGCATGTGAAAAATGTAAGCAATCCAAGATGTAATGGAACAATATCAACAAACACAAAACAAGATATGAACCCAAAATGAACGTGTCTGCAAATCTCACATTATCAAAAGCTCTACTAAGTTGTCGTAACAAATCAACAAGGTTGTGACAAAGAATCTGCTGCTTCCCAACACTATAGAATCCTTTTCTGCACGCTTCAACAAGAAACAGCTTTCCATTGCAGAGCTTCACCTGCCCATCAACAGCGCATCTCACCGTGATTTAAAAGACACTACATGTCATATTAATAGCAAATACAGAACAAAATAGTTCTAGAGGCTCTTACTTCGAGGGAGAAAAGATGATCATCCACTAAAATCTCATCATCATGTTGTCTTGTTGATCTCCTTATAACTACAACATTCGGATGTCCAATAAGTGCACACCTTTATTTCTAGCACAAATTTCCTCATTCAAAAAGAATATGAAACTAGAAGTAATTCTTTTACGCTATGTTTGGTTTGAGGATTTAGAAAGGAATTTGGAAAAAGTAGCTAAAATGTGAACAAACACTTTTTCCTTTTCCCTTTTCCTTTCCAAATCCTTTCTCAAATCTCTCAACCAAATGCACCGTTAGTTTTCACCTGATTTATGTTTTTCAATAAATTTGATGCATTAAAACCCATGTTTACAATTATATGATGTCAAACATTCTTACTCGGCCTCGTTGGGGAATAGATTTTTTTAATAATTTTTTAATTTTTTGGCTGTAATATGATATAAAAAAAGCTAATATGTTTAGGATGACTTTTTAATTTTTTACGAAAAGATATGCAAAAAGTAGAGAGAAAATGAAATCTTTGACTTTTTTATATAAATTGTTAGCTTTTTTGATTTTTTTTAGTGACATTTTGACTTTTTTACTAAAATCATCACTTGTCAGACGAAGAATCACAACTAGAGTGTAAAACGAACCAAACTAAGACCGACTCGTATTCAGCTTGTTAAAAACGCTTTAATATTAACTTGTTACATAAACAAATCAAGTTTGCATACATTTTAAAATCATTAAAGTTTTTAAACTAAATTTGAATAATTTATTACCCATAGCCATTTTAAAAAGAATAAAGATTGAGAGTACTAATTTTAGAACTTTAAAACGGGCTCTGGCGATGTGGTAAAGAGTAAAGCCCACATGTGATGTGAGGTATGTACCTGTGATTTTGTTTTTTTTATTTTTTTTTTTATTCTCTTGTCACATAATTAGAGTTCTATTTAGAGTTACAAAATTAGAACTCTACTATCATTGTTTTTATAAAAATCAACCTAATCAAGCTCGGCCTGTGATCGGCTCAATTAAAGCTTGACAAGGATGAACAAATTTTGAAACTCGTTAAGGTTTCAAATAAAGGTTGAACAAACTACAATTTGATTTGACTCGGCTCGTTTAAAACTCTAATCACACCACACAATCACCTGAATCAAATATAGATTGATTATAAAACTCACAATTAACTGAAACTGGCTAATGTAACCTAGAGAGCGAGAGAGAGAGATTACATTGGAGAGGGGGTGTGAGATGAGAGAGAGAGAAGAACTCGTAGAAGCTACCCAGCTTAGGGCACGAATTGCTCATCTCTCCCTCTCCCTCCACCGACACATCTTTCGGAGACTGCGGCGGCGTTGACGGTGGCGATGATGACTTCTTGTTGTTCGCCGGAGACTTGCCGGACTTCTTCGCCGCCTTGGTATCCTGCGCACCCCGCGCATTCTTACCGGACTCGGCATTAGATTCCTTGATCGCCGACGGACCGAAGCTCGTCGTGCAAGCCACAATGTCCAGCACCCTTCTAACGTGCGCCGTGGCGCTCTCTTCATCGTAGTCCTCTGCTCAGAGAATAAGCAAAAAGATTGAGGGTATAAATGAGATTTCACACTATTGTCGTAGTACAGAAGATAAACGATGTCGTATTGAGGGTTGGATATACCTTCTATTAGAGCGAGCACGTATGGTTTGAGTGCGGCGACATCGACCGTATCTTTTAATCGCGGTCCTCTTATCTGTTTTGGTAAATTGGGCAAAATAAGAAGGGTAAATTTGGGAATTAAAATTAAATGATAGCAATAAATGAAAAAATCACAAAAAAATTAAATAAATATAGGGGTTTGATCCTTTTTTTTATTAATTTAAACTCTAATTTTTTTAATTTGTTTCAATTTAAATTATTTGTGTATTTTCATTAAATAAAATCAATGAAAAAAATGATATTTTAATAATTAAATTCAAATAGTATTTTAGAGATTATATGTATGCCTATATTGAGTTTAACAGTTAAAATATCATTTTTTTCATCGTTTTACTTAAAGAGACAACAAATGATTTAGATTAAAAAAAATTATAATTTAAATTGATAAAATTAAAAATTTATTTTGTTACAGTGATCAAAGTCTAAGATTTGTTCTTGTAATTTCTCCAAAATAAATTTAGTGCTTCCAAATAATTTTTTTTAATGATATTCTCCAAAAATGATAAAAAGAACTAGTTAAAAAATTAGGCATTTGTTAAAGAAAAATGATTTGTGAACAATTTTATTAATATAAAAGTATGATAATGTTATTTTTATAATTCTAAGTCAACATAATTAATGTTTTGACTTAAAATGAAATTATATTATTTCATATAATTTTTTTTTTTTTTTAGATAGAAATTTTATTTCTATAACATTATCCTTTGCTAAATTATTGAAAAAGCATAGATAATTCGACATTATTACTAGAATTACCTCATGGGATAATGAAAAATTGGTGATACTACAAGTAATTGTGTTCACAGACAATAGCCGACGAACATCAATGATCCTGTCTGTTGATATTCCCTGTCCAAAGTCACAATTGTGTCACATTCAACATAGTATTTAATTGTATCACATTATGGTCCTTAATTGTTTAAGGCCACTTTTAGAAATATGGTTAAAAATCAAAAGCCAACTTTTAATTTATTTTACATTGTATCATTTCTCTACACATTATTTTTTTTAAAAATAAAAAAAAAATAAAAAAAAAAATTAATTTTTAACCAACCTCTTAAAATAACCCTGAATAATAAAAAACACTAATACACAACATTAATTATGGGTGTGTTCGGCCAACGGTGTTCGGTCGTGGAGGGTGATGTTTTGGTCATGGGAGTGTTCGATGTTTCAACCCCTCGGCCATGGAAGGCGACAGGCGTGGCAGACACAACGTTGTGCCTTGGGAGATATGGGCAAGGCATGGGAGACAAGTAGTGTGGAGATTTATTAACTTTGGAGTTTCTTAGCATTGAGTGTAGTGTAATTAAGAATTACTTTTAACTTTTTTTCTTTTATTATTTATAATTTAAAAATCGTAAGATTAAGAGGTTGGTTGTGTGGATGCGAATAGCAGTAGAGATAGATCGTATTTTCCAAATCTCTCTCGATGCATTTTGTCTTCTTGTAACTTTAATTTCATATTTTTATAAAAAATTTCACTTTATGATAAAAAAAAATTAGAAGGTAAGCTCTATATTTTCCCATATGCTATTAATGATTTTTTATTTTCAATTTTTTTAAATATATATATATATATATATATATGAAAGAATAATAAGAATAATAATTTTCAACTCAACAAAGTTTGGATTCCAAACATATGAAAAAATAGAAACGATTATAAAAATATGACAATTTCAATTGTCAATAATTTTAAAATTTGACCAATTACTGGTCTCTTACGCAATTATTAATGACCACTCAATTGCATAGTGTGTACCATATGCACCAATTTGATACCAAAACATGTTGACAATGTGAAAGACACGACGCAAGTTAGATTTTTATTTTTACAATTAAATAAACTTTGACAAATAGTGTGTACCATATGCACCAATTTGATACCAAAACATGTTGACAATGTGAAAGACACGACGCAAGTTAGATTTTTATTTTTACAATTAAATAAACTTTGACAATTGCCTTGCATTGGTTCATCAAAACAATTCATATTCTACTGCTCCTAACTTTGTTGTTTTCTCCACCACAATCAATTTGAGCCAACAAGAAGACTTTGAATAGTAGAAGAAAGTGAAAGATGAAGTATGCAAAAGGATATAAAGCATAAAAATGCCATAAAAAATTGAAGTAGTTAAAAAAAAAATTAAAATTAAAAAGAAGTGAAAATGCACACAATAAGTCCACAAACCACTCTTTGCAAGATATAGCAAGCATTACTAGAAAAAAATATGAATATATTGCTTCAAGTTTGTCTTAATGTTTTAGGAAAAACAATTCACAAAATAACCCACTTTTTTCAAGAAATTATTTTTAAAAATTATTTCCACACAAAAAATAGAAAGTATATGAAAATGATGAATGTTTTTTTAATATTTCGGTTGTTTTGTTTTCTGAAAACAAGAAAATGAAAAAGAGCAATGAATTCAGAGTGCCAGACCTTCAAAACAACATGAGTCTCATCCGGAAGCTTCACAGTTACATCAATTACGAGGGGAAGAACTGCAAATTCATGAAGCAAAGAAATTAAAAAGTAGTTATACAAGAACATCAATGGTATAAATATTGAATATTCATCAAAAAGATTGTTCTCAATCACAAAGCCATACCCTTCTCCTCTTTCTTCTTCTTATCCGCTTTTGACTTCCCACGGCCATTCTTTGGTGCCATCTGTAGCTCGATGAAGTGAGTTAAAACTTCAAGAGCTCAACTATGTCTATTTCAGAAGGGAAAAAAAAATGTTAAGTCACATTAATTTTTGAAATTATGCATGATAAGATTTGCACAAGCAAAACAAAATTGTTTCTTAAGCATAAGCATAGCCGCCCCTTGGGGTCACTCAGAACTCGTGTTCCGTAATTACTTGATATGTGAGAGATAGAAAACTGTATGTACTTGAAGAACTGACCGGGGTATTATATTAATGAAAACACAATTTTAGCATAGCCCCTATTGGGACCACCCTCAGGACGTGTATATGGTAATTACAATAATGTTTGAAAATTCTAATTTAAAAGTTCTAATACAGTTCTAACGACGTGAAGAGTGTCCATGTGAAGAGAAAGCTCTTTTTCTATATCTCTCTCTTTCACCTCATTAGAATTCCTATTAGAACTACTATTTTATAAATATGTATGACTACTCCGGTAATTATCTAGTATGTTGGAAATGGAAAATTGTATGTAACTGAAGTACCCAAAGCTCCAGATACCCAAGTTACCAAAAAGTACAATTTTTAGGCATAGCCTAGATATTGTATCTAGTTGGGGAAAAAGAAAAATTAAAGGCTTAAAATCCAATACCCAAGATTAGCGGCTCCGCTTTTCCACATCTTTAGGAGTCGACTAAAATATAAACTGTATTTCGAATACTCAAAAAAATACCCAGAAAAACAAAGGTGTAAAGACTCTGAACCACACTAAATGAATAAAAGAAAGGTCCAAGAATGCAAAGAAAAAGCATCAAAATGACAAGAGAAGACTAGTAGTACTACTTCAGAAGAATTACCAGAGAACTCCAATAATAATGAAGGATTGATAGAGAAGGATCTTTAATGCTGCATTAAATATGAGCCAAACATATAAAGATGTATGAGAGAGAGAGAGAGTTCAGAGAGTCGATAAGGAAGAGAACTTGTTCACCATTAAAGAGGATTGAATTGAAGCTCTCTCTCTATTCTCTCTCATAATCCACCAGAAATAGAGAAAGATAGAGATATGGAGGAGGGAGGTGGTACGATAAGGAAGGAAGGGTGGAGATTTAGTAGAGAACTCAGACTTATATGACATTTTGTGGCATTTTCTGCCCTTATACAGTAATTATCTTCTTCAAGATATTTAAAAATACTTATATAAATAAATAATATTTTCACACATAAATACAAACATATGAGTTTTATATGCTGCTCCACAGCATAACTGCAGGTAAATAGAGATTGTGTAGGGGACCACTTGTTGATCTCTCAATCACAAACTTTATCATACAATTTTTTTTATTACGTTACTTGTGATTTTGTTTTTTGTTTTATTTTTTAAAACAACCCCGCTACGTAGCTTGAATCTGTGGCTCAAATCTGTGGCTCAACACCAAAACGACGTTGTTTTGGTGTCTTTGTTTTTTTTTTTTTTTTCTTTTTCCTGTGTTTTTGTTGTAGAAGGAAGACAAAGAAGAAGGGTGGAGAAGAAGAGAAGGAGAAGAGAAAGGAGGAGGAGGAGGAGGACTGGAGGGGGCATATTCACAAGGGGAGGAGGAGGCGGAGGTGGGGCCGGAGGCGACGGCGGTGGTGCTGCGACGACCGGCAGCGGCGAGGCGACGGCGGTGGTGATCTCCTCTCCTCCTCTCTCTTTCTCCCTCTCTCCTCCTCTTTCTCTTCTTCCTCTCTTCTCTCCCTCTTCCCTCTTCCTCTTTTCTCCTTTCTCTCTGTCTCTGTCTTCGAATTCGAGCCATTTTTCGAGCCACAGATTCGAGCTACCAATCTTTTTCCTTTTTAAAAATATACAAATAATAATAATAATTTTTTGGCTACTTGTTTTTGATAAAATTTTCTAAAAGTTACTAAGCTATGTTCGTTCTGGTGGAAAACGTTTTCAAAAAATATTTTTGGTAAAATTAAAATTGTTTTCCTATATTTGATTGGGACCTTAAAATTAATGTTTTAGTAGTTGTGGTACTGGTGGTGAGATACCGGTTGCAACGGTTGGTGTGGTGGTAGTGGTGGTTGGGGGATGGTAATATAGTGGTGGTAGTGTTGATGGGGGGAATGGTATGGTGGTGTTAGTAAGACTATCGTCTAAAAAATATTCTTTTATTTTTCAAAATCAAAAAACATTTTCTACCTAAATAAACTTATTTTTTTGTTGATCATCTAAAACATTTTCTATTGTAGTAAATGTAAGAAAATGCAAAAAAAAACATTTTCTGCCAAAATAAAGGAATCGCTGGAAGCATCACAATCTTATTTTTGAATTTTTAAAAATTGCTCACAGAATAATGAGCATGATATAAAACTAATGGATATTTATAAATTTTTAATATTTACTAGTGTTCAAGGATGGATCTATATATATAGTCCTAGATATAGTATTACTATGTTAAAATATTCTCTCGAGTGTCAACCACTAATTTAATCAAGAGTAAAGACAACAACAAAGTGAAATTCTCATTCAATTCCTAATTAACTATGATTTTGTTTTTTAATCTCATAAATAAGAGTTTTTCAACGTCTCCATTTTATTTACTAATCAACACCTTACACATTATCTCTTAAATGAATAATTATTAATTTGAAATACAATTTAAACTTATTTCAATAACATTGAATAATTTCTTCGAGAATTGCCTTATCGTATAAAAACATTAGTTTAATATAGCTTTATATATCATTGAAGGAATTGTAACATAACAGTGCAATCCACGTTTGAGTGTAAAGCTCAATGGAACTCATATAAATACTCGTATGATTGAGAAGTAGCTAGAAAAGGCAAATGATTCAATTGCTTGTCTAATGATGGCCTCTAAGATTTTGGGAGGTGTTCCTTAACCAATTAAACCTTGTTGGTCAACTTCGTTAACTTCTTTATTTGAGAACAATATTAGATTAAAACATTCATAACTTTTTTTTATTCTAATGAGGGACCTTTTAAGAAAGAGTTATATTAGATTTATTGTTATAAAGTAACTATCAAAAATTCACAAATCACGTATATAAATAACATCATAATGAAATAAGACTAAACGGATCAGATTGATGATTCATAACAATATAAGTCTTTTTATTCCTATATACTAATCACGCAGATTCAGGACAGAGGTTTGCCATAGCCTAGGGTGGCCATGGCCCCCCAAAATTCTTCAAAATTATATTATTACTCATCAATTCTAGGAATTTTCAATAATGTATATGAAATGGCCCTCTTATGTTTTTAAAAACTTCTTTTATTGACCTCCATTTTAATGATATTTTTGCAATATATATAGGATGAACCCTCTAATTTGGTAAGAAATTCTTCTATTACCCCTCTATTACAAAAGTAGTCTAGCAATGCATAGGAAATGATCTTTAATCATTTTACATATTATGTAATACCATCAGTTGTGTTGATTTGATTTTAAATGGCATAGGTTCAAATTACGAAACCAATCTCTCCACACAAGGATAAAGTTGTACATATTTGACACTTTTCGAATCCTATAACGTTGTGAATTTTGTGTGAGAATTGCCTTATTTTATATTTATTTTGCCCCCGGTAAACATATTTTATGGCTCCATCCTTGCATAGATTAAACCCGTATAACCTATTACACTAAGGGCATGTTTGTTTGGATGGACTGGATAAGAAGGGATTGTAATCCACCGGACTGTTAGTCCTGTGATACATTGTCCCCAGACTATTTGGTTGGATTAGGTTTGCATCCTATGTTAGTTTAGTCATGGGTTTAAATGTCTGGATTGGACTATTCTATTAAATCCTATATTTGTTTGGGATGTTATGGAGAATAATAAATACTCAAAAGACTATTTTTGAATTATTTACTAAATAATATAAATATTAAATCTGAATTATACATTTTATTTTATTTTTTTACTAGAACTTTTAAAAAATTAAATAAATAGAATATTAATAAAAATTACATAAATTTATTTTAATTTGTAGTTGAGATTTTTAAATTTTATTTTAAATTTTATTTTACTTTACTAAGTATAATTAATACCATATTATTAAAATAAATAATTTAATAAAGTATAAATAAATTGATAAATAAATTTTATTAAGTACAAATAAATTTATTAAGTATAAATAATTTATTAAGTATAATAGTATAAATAATTTAATAAATAAATTTTATTTTTAAAAAGATATTAAATAGTAGAGGTTCAAAAATGTAATTTCACACCTAATCTCATGCGATGAGTTATCTTATGGATTGTGTCTCACCCCCTTGGATAGAATAATCCCATTGATTTAGGATTCATAGTCCGAATGGACTATTAGTCCGGTACAAAAAATTTCAATCAAACAACGAACTATTAATCCGAATGGACTATTAATCATATATCACATGCTTAAATCCTTCCAAACAAACACCACTTAAAACTATTAGGTTGTATTTTATTCATTGGATTGACACCACGTATACCAATTAAGACAAAGAGCAACACCAAAATGAGACAAACCTAAAGCGGTTCAAGTTTATGATTCCTCCCAAGATAAATCTTTTTATTGGGTTAAACCCCAATAATCCATTACACTTAAAACTTATGTGGTATTTTATTCATTGGATTGAGCTAAAATATAATGGAAATTCTAGTTATAATACATTTTTTATTATTTTAATACGACTTTTTGCAACTAAAATGTTTTAGCTATTAAATAGATTAGTCGCAGTAATTATATATTTAGCAACGAAAAATTTAATCAACAAATGGAACTTTTTCCTGATTAATTTTTTTTTAATTGCTAATTATTTTCCGCGACCCTCAATTGGCAACCAAAGTGGCGACCAAAAAAATTAGTTACGGATAACTTTTACCGATTAAAAATAAACTTTTGCCGCCTAAATTTTTAGTCGGCAAAAGTATAAATTCCGGTAGTGTAAACATAAAAATAAATATTATAATAAAATAATCACTTTATTCTAATAAATCAAACATTGCTTTAATTTTAGCGTCTATCGCTTCATTTTCCCTTTACTTTCTCACCACAAAAGCGTGGTCAACATGGTCTTCCCATGACAAACCCACGACCATCAACAATGGTGTAATGCACTTGTAAATTAGTCCCTCAAGAGAGAGAGAGAAAGAGAGAGACAATTGAGAGAAATGGCCTAATTGTGCAAGCCAAGGTTGATTTGAGATTCAAGATGTTCATTTTATGTCCCTTGTGGGGTGGATAACCCGACAATTGAGAAAAATGGCCTAATTGTGCAAGTCATGGTTGATTTGAGATTCAAGAGGTTCATTTTATGTCCCTTGTGGGGTGGATAACCCACCACCACATTCCTTGAAAATGATGTTTGATGGATAACTTGCTATGCACCACCCATTTGTTTGGCACCTTACACTCAACTACTTCTCTTTTAACCAAAATACCTTCATATTAGAAGTCATTTGATTGAAGCATGTTCAAGTTCAAATCATCAATTAGCTGAGTAGTAAATTGTTCAAATTTAGTTTGATAATTTAATAAATTTTAAAATGTATATAATTTATTTTGTTAATTTTTTAAACTAATCTTAAAAGAGTTTTTATATCATCTAATGTAACCGAACTTAAGGGAAAGGGATGAGTTAAGGATATATGGCTATGCTTACACTAAATAAATCCTCAATTTTTTTTTTTTTTTTTTTTTTGTTACAGGAAAATCCTCCCACTCTCCCGCAGGTCCAAGGCAGCGCCCCTTGAGGAGATCACCAGGGTGTCCTGTTGCCCGTTCCGAGTAAGAGACTATAACCTGGAAGCTTGTCCCGACCTCTCAAGGCAAGCTCCGCTTAAGTCAGGATTCGCACAGCGGGGGAGAATTAAACCCACACCAAGTAGCTGATAAGGCATCCTTGAGGTCAACCTCCTAATCAACTGTGCTACGCCCAGGAGATTGGCCCAAAGGGGAGTTGAACCCAGGACCTAGAGGCTTAAACCCCAAGCCCTTACCAGATTGCCACTCAAATCCTCAATTTTAGCTGACAAAAGCACACATTTTCCATTGGGTTACATACGCTGACAAAGCTCCAATCTTGATGCTCTCATTATTTAACAATTTATTATTGTTAAGTGACCCTACATCATGGCTATGCTTATACCAAATACCAAAATGCTTATATTATAATACAATTTTTTTATTTATCTTTTGAAAAAAATTGTTGGTCTCGATTGGTGAATATAGTGAATTAAACCAGAGTTTTAGTATAGTTCAAGCATAACTTAGTTTCATAATATTTTTGTGTTACTTTTACTCTTGAATTTGTTATGTAGATTCAATTATCCAAGTTAATTGTACAAAATGCAACAAAAATGATCATCAATCAGATGTACATAACATGATCTAAAATAAATCAGATTTTTAGTTTTAATACATCGGCAATGGCAATGGCAATGGCAATAGCAATAACAACTTGATTTTGGCAAAGAACAAACACTCATGATGAGGCAAACATATTTAATTTATAGTAAACATAACCCACATATTATACCATTTAACTTTTCAATTACTTTTTTTCCCTTCAAAATTTTGATGTCTTATTGATTGCTAAGCAACAACTTAACAAGGAGACTTTGATCGATAAAACCCGTCATGCATTTCATGCATTTTTATTTATTTATTTTCGTACGTTCAACAATAATATAAAAGAATACTCAAAGTAATTCACAACCCGTAAAGTTGTGTGAGTAATTATTCAGTAATGCGTGAGCATTAATTCATCATATTGATATAATAATCTTGGACCAATAAGAGTGATAGTTATTATTGTACAAATTGTATATTTAAATGAAAAAATAAACAGATTAATATTTGATAATTTAAATTACATATTAAGAAATCATGAATTAAACAACATGATGAACAGAAATATATATCAAATTAAAATATTGAAATAGGACAAGAAAGCAAACCGAAACCTGTGTGATACCACAGTCTCCTCAAAACAGGTTTGCCACCTCACCGTAGGTGCTAGAAGTATGTCGGCGTCTGTCTCGCAAGACACGATGGTTAAGAGCCCACTAACGCAAAAGCACCTTCTGTTTAGTTTCAGCGAACTGATAGCATTTGTTTCCCAAGACACGACGGTTAAGAACCCGCTAACGCAAAAGCACCTTTTGTTTAGCTTTGGTGAACTAACAACAGCAACACTTTCTCATACAAGAAGAATAATGTTATAGGAGCAGACTGACTATAATACGAGAGCAAAAAATTTGTGTGTTGACACACAAAAAAGTTGATCTTCTTCTATATATAAAGGAGGAGAGAGAATGAGCCTCTCTGTAACAAATGCATAATTCAATTCTGCAAAATTGAAACACTAATACAAGGAAAACCTAACCCATTCTAGCAAGTCTCAAGCCTTAAGCCCAAGCCCCAAGATCCATGACCCACAACCCACGAACCACGAACTCGGACCCAAGCCTCAAGCCCAAGCCCCAAGATCCACAGACTTGGCTCAGTCCGGTCCGAGCAAGTGGGCGGCACGCACTTATGTGGCAATTTTTACATAACTAATTTGGATCATAATTTTAGCTCAAGCCCAATTTGGAAAATTTGAACTCAGACCCGAGCCTTAAGCCCAAGCCCCAGCCCTAAGATCCAAAAACTTGGCTCGGTCTGGTCTAGGCAAGCGGGCGGCGCGCACGTATGTGGCAATTTTTGCATAACCAATTTGGACTATAGTTTTAGCTCAAACTCATCCTTAAAGCATCCATAACTCCCTTCCTCCCCAAAGGGCTCATGCCCTTATTCAAAACTTGGAATTTAAATACCCATCAATATTTTCATTTACAATTAATGTGGGATAAGTGGTTAGACACCATTCCTAATACCTCATTCATAATGCCAATTTTATGAGACAATTTCTTATTCAATTTTTAATGATTTTTTGTCATTCTTTTTGTGGTGTAAATATCTTTTTACAAAGAATCTAAACTCATTTGATCTCACCTCTACCAATAGTTGAGACCTATTTTAATTTCACATTAAAATCACTATAAAACTATTTTTTCCAACAGTTATAAGATAAGATATAGGTAAACTCAACCCAATCTATTTCTTTTTGTGAGACCTCATCAATTAAGAGCACCACATACACATGTTATAGTGATATTGTGAGACTAAATAATTTTTCAAGCCACAACATGCCCTATCCATCCACTAGACCAAATGCCTCACTCATGTCTCAGATTGTATGCTACGAGTGCATTATTTTGTGTAACAAGATATCACAATATTAAATGCCCTTTTCTCATTAGAAACTTAAAAGAGTAAATATCAATATAAGTAATGTTAGGGATACTAAATTTTCTATTAAATAAATGACCAAATGTCTCACATGAATATGAGTTCCGCAATCCCACACCTACATGAGATATTTAGTCATTTATTTGATAAGAAATTTAAGATCTATAACATTTTCCTATCAATATATATATCAATCTATTACACAAAATATTCATTATTCCTATTACGAGAGCGCTTGCATAAATAAGCACTCATAAACACATAAATACACAACAATTAAGTCAACTTAGTGGCCACTAATGACATGAATTTCCAGGAGCATCTCTCACCCACTTAAAACCAGAATGGGTGGGGCGGTATCATCATGTGTTTTTTTTGTTTTTTTTTTTTTTTAATTATATTTATATATTTACAATGCTCTGGACTAAAATAAAAGTTCTTTTAGGCAAATTCATCATAAACAATGCTAGTGTCTAGTTGTTTCTCATGTAAACATTGGCCTAAAATGTGTGTTCAAAGCTTTTCAACATCAAGATATGATAGGCTTAAACAAACTAATCATCATAAGCCAACATAATCCCAAACACATTTTTAAAACTATATATTTAAATTATGAATTTAAGTGAAAATTTTGAAAAAGGAAGCAAAAAAAGAGATAAAAATATAAACTACTTTTTCTTTTCCTTTTCATTCACAAATTTGTACTCAAATTCAAGGTCCAACAACATTCAATATAGCCTAAATGTTTTTTAGTCGTAAGAAAACACATTGGTTAAGGAAACACAATGTTTTTTAGAATTATGTTTGAAATTGACTTGATGCGTAACCAAACTAAATTTGCATACATTTTAATACTCATTAAGTTTTTAAGCAAAACATAAAACTTACTACTGAACATGATAAGCATACATACACTATGTAAAACTAAACTATTCGAGCACAACATATATTACGCTCGTTAAAAAACAAGCTAACTTATACAGCCTATTCCTAAGCTCAAATCCGCTCACTTGCAACCATAGCATTGACAAAGGTTCAATCTGAATCTAATTCATCAAATCCTTAATCCAAAGACAACCATAATCCATTAGAGAGCACCAATTGCTGGCTTGCGGGAATGGTAAAATAAAAGTTCATTTAGGCAATACATCATACACACAGCTGATAAATAGTGCAGATATGTGCTTAGTTTTTTTGTTTGATTTTTTTCATCTTTAGAGAATTTTTTTTTTAAATTTACAATTTCATATTCTACTCGACTAAAAAAACCAAAAAAATAAAAGAAAAATTAAATTTTAGAAAAACCTAGAAAGGACAAACAAAAAAAAAACCAAAAAATAGTTTATTTTTTTGGTTTTTGTTCGCTGATGATATTAAAAATAAAAAATAAGATTTGTTTAAAAAAAATTCCTTTTTAAAATTGTATATACAAAACGGACCTGAAAAGTTTGAAAAAAAAAAATTAACGTAATTTTAAAAAAATCACTAAATATAAAAAATAAATAAATAATTTTTTAATTATATGCCAAACTGTCTGTCTTTCCATAGTATTCCACACGTGTCTATTAGTTGCTTCTCAAGCTAGTAGTATTCCATACGAGCCTATTAGGTTATTGGCACAAAAAGTGTGTCAAAAGTGATCAACTTCCACAGATGATAAACAAGCCAATCAGAAGCCAACATAGCCCCAAACATTCAACCAATAAGAGGCTCCCAATTGCACGATTGTAGAAAATATTAATACAATACTTTTAATTGCATAGAAATTAATCAGAAAATCTAATACAACCCACATTCCACTTTTCTATTAATTAGAAAATCCAATACAACCCTCATTCCATTTTTTTTTTATAAATTCTGTATCCATGTGAGATGTAATATTCACCTCATGTGCAATAATTGTATTTAACTTTGCGATTAATTTCTTTACAACCCGTAACTCAAAAAACCGGTTTGCACACCTACTTTTTAACGAAAATTACCAGCAATTGTTTGGGACACCTACTTTTGTAACCATGAGAGAGTTAATAAATTTAATGAGCAAAAATGTCTGAAAAATATCCAATTAGTCTTTTCCAAAAAAAAAAATATAAACATACAAATAATTATATATAATAAACGACCTTTTTTTTTAGATTGGTAATAAACAACCTTAGATATTAAAATATTAGGTAAATTATAAATACCCACTAAAATATATTTAAAATACGTATTGTACCTTACAATTTGAAAAATTACAAATATTCTGTTACCAAAAATAATTATTTAACAAAATTACCAAAAAACTAAAAATTTTAACTAATGTTTTATAAAACAATAAAATTATTTAAATTATTAATAAAAATATATTTCTAACGTTATTAATTGATTAGATAATTTGATAATGGTCATTAGAAACATAAAAGAATGAAATGTGTAATTTTCAAAAACACAAAATAATTCATATTTAAACAAATCTTAAATAATGTATTTGTAATTTATCCTAAAAACTTTTATCTTAAAAATCAATTAATCAAATCCCTTGAATGAATGCTCACAAATATTATTAGATGGTGGCTCATCATTGGATTGTGTGTACAATTGAGGTGAATATTGGATGTATTCTACCAATCAAATTCTAACATGCATTTTCTGCACCTTCCCTGCATAATCTTCCTCCATAGAGTGAAAAACATTCTTCGTGAAACACAAAATTTAGTATTTTACCATGTGGTTACAAACATACAATTCATACAAAAAATTTGACCGAACTCCCAAATCAAAGTACATAAAATCAAATCAGTCTAAACAGTTCAAAGATTGAAACATTTATCGGTCCAAGTTCTGATTCAGGCAACCCATTGGAATCAAACAATAGGGAACCGATGTCTATTTAAAGATTCTATAGAACATGTAGTTAAAACCAACCACCCATGAGAATAGTCACCACAAATGTTTTTAAAAACAAACCAAATAGAACTAACCTTGCAATCCCTAAATAAATTTTTTTTTTTTTTTCTTTTGTTTAAAACAAGCTGGTTTGAGAGAACATCTTCAAACCTTTCACAACCTCCCAATTGAAGAAAATCAATAATAAATCAATAAAAGCTAGCTAACAGAAGCATTGAATCACTGATCAAAAAGAGCGAATACATAAAAAGTCAACATCATCAAAGCTATCAAACCGATGTTAGATCAACATCACAAATTCTCTATCTACTAATTAATCCATAAAAACGTCTTAAAAAGAATTCTAAAAGGAACATCACAATTACATTTAGCATAGTCAACAATCGGATAACCAATAACTAAATATAAAAGAAAAAACAAAACATCGAATAAAAATAAAAACATCAAGATAGTTTGATGTTTATGACAAAAAAAGAAAATAATTAGCACCTGATATACAACAAGAAAGAGTAATCAATGCCTCAAAAATAAAAAAATAAAAATAAAAATAAAAAAACATCTAAACTAAAGCATAACTCATGTAGAGTTCTAAAGCCAGCTTTGGAGGATCAAGCCTATTGAGTCAAACAACTAATACAACATATTAATACACTAACATGGTGACAAACGGGCAAAAAACATATCAACTATGTACAGAAGATTCAAAGAAAAGGCAAAATATAAACAAGCTTATTATAAATCATGTATTATTGATTTATATTGATTTGTTGTATTGAATTGTGTATATTACAAGGATTTATATAGGAGAGGATTTGGGAGTAGGTGAAGGTGGTAGTGGAGGTGGTAGGTGGAGTGGGAGTGGTAATTTACATTTACTTTTACAATTTACATTAACAGCCCCCCTCAAACTCAAGGAGGATAGATACTAGCCAACTTGAGTTTGGAGAGAGTAACAAAATAGAAAAAATAAGCTGACAAATAAAATTAAAAATGGGATAGGAGACACTGTATGGTTGTGTCAGACCGTTGTAGAAGACACGGTATGGTCGTGTCGGACCGTTGTAGCAGACAGTTTACGGGGTCATGTCGGACCGTTGTAGCAGACACTGTGTGGTCGTGTCAGACCGATGTAGAAGACAGTTTACGGGGTCATGTCGGACCGTTGTAGCAGGACAGTTTACGGGGTCATGTCGGACCGTTGTAGAAGACAGTTTACGGGGTCATGTCAGACCGATGTAGCAGCTGACTGGAATCAATGTCGGGACAGTTTACGGGGTCATGTCGAACCATTGTAGCAAACACTGTGTGGTCGTGTCAGACCGATGTAGCAGGACAGTTTACGGGGTCATGTCGGACCGTTGTAGCAGACAGTTTACGGGGTCATGTCGGACCGTTGTAGCAGAGGTTGTGGTGATGCACAATGCGCCATGAGCGACTTATACATGATACTGTGTATAACCCCCCCTCAAACTCAAATAGGTGTGAAGATAAAAACCTATTTGAGGTTGAAAAGGGATTGATAAAGCGGACCGGTATAGAAGACACTGTATGAGTGTGTATATAGGCTGCCCAAAAGATATACATGGATGTAGATATCGAGCCCTCAAAAGTCGTGCCCTTAAAAGGTGTGCCCGCACCCTCAAAAGGCGTGCCATCAAAAGGCGTGCCCAAATGCATCAAAAGGCGTGCCATGAAAAGGCGTGCCAGGTTGTCGGCGAGCGTCGAGCGGCGCAGGATGCGCGTGCCTGCCTTGGCTATATAACCAAGACGAAGGCAGAGGCTGAGGCAGAGACTGAGACAAAAAAAAAAAAAACTGAGAGAAACATCTGAAAAACTCTTCGTGTTCTGAGAGATTCATGTTCTGAGAGAGAAACTCTGTAATATTCTGTAACACTCTGTTGCCCAGAAAATGGCCTCCTCGTCCCGCCCTCTGCTTACTCTCTTTCCCGACCTCAACGAGTCCACAAGAGAGATAACTGGTGCGGTGTCCCGTGAACCTCAACCAAACACCACTGGGTTTGCTCCGTTGAACTTTCTCATGCAGTCGGTGGAGCAAAAAATGGCAGTGCAAACGGATGTGGAGGCTAATCAGTATACTTTGAAGGCATGTGTGGAGTCCATGACGGCGGTCACAAACTTGTCGCATCGGCTGCAGAGTAGGACAAATGAGGTGCAGCAATTAAACGCCCAACTGGCTCTGCTCCAACGCATGTATAAGGATGCGCGAGCAGAGATAAGCGTGCTAAGGGCAGAAAATAAGGAGCTGAAGCGGAAGGCCACCATGATGTTCCGATTTGGAGGTCCGCCATATGCTGCAGTGGAGGAGCAGGGAGTAGTGATCATGCCCAGTGGAGTGGGAAACACGGAGGCAACACCGTCAAGGGCCGTCCAGGACGGAGGCAAGAAGAAAAGACCAGCGGCAGAGTAGAGAAGGGAGATGGAAAAAAGTCCCGCCTGTAGGTGGGTGTTTGTGGGTGATGTTGGTTTTTGTTTCTTTTTTTTTTTTTTTTTGTGTAAAATGGTGATCGGGGTTGAGCCCAGAGATGAATAAAATATGGGTGTTGTGCAAATATGGAAATTGTTTGTTTTTTTTTTTTTTTTTTTTTTTTTTTTTGTGTGGGTGTGGGTGTGAAAAACAAGGGAATCGAACAATAAAAAAAAAAAATATGAAGATGGTGATGATGAATATGGAATAATGAATAAAAAAAAAGGAGCACTAAGGTTTATAATAAAAAAATAAGATTTGGGCGGTGGATGGGTTTGAAAAAAAAAAGAAAGGTAAAAGAAATAAAAAAAAGAGAAAAAATGCAAAGTGGAGACAAATTGAGTAGAATTCGGTGGAAAAAAATGAGAAATCACGATTATAATTGGCTTTGGCTAGTGGTAGGGCCCCCCAGCACCGTCGCCTGACGTCTCGCCGGCCTACTCCTCTCCGTCCTCCTCCGCAGACAAGGCATCTTCCTCTTCGCTCCGCTTCTTTACATCTCCGGCATGCTCTTCTCCATGGGACCTGTCTCCTTCGACGTTGTTCCGATCATCAATCACCGTCCTGCTCCGGGCTCCGTCTACCGGAGTCCCCAGCTCTATGTGAAGCTCCGTCCCGAAATGGATGCGGACAATTCAACCTCCGATGCGATATCTACTATATGGAAACGCCTTGCGCCGGAGAGAACCGCCCTCCCTTCGACCGGCTGTGCCGGAGCCTCGGCGAGCGCAGCGGCGACGACGGGCTGGTATGGCCGCTGCTCGGCAGCCTGTTGTATGCCATAACCTCTCTTTTAAACGTTTCAGAGAGAGAGTTTGCATGATCTCCAACTCCACAAGAGTTGCTGAGGTGTTCTCGAGGAGTGATCATAAGTTTGATATGATGTATGCGAAGAGGGCTTTTGTGCACTGGTATGTGGGTGAATAGTATGGAGGAAGGAGAGAGAGAATTAGAAAATTGGGTTTGTCCGGCGGACGGCCAAGGCGAGGCTGCCGTCCGCCGGTGAAACGGAATCACTAAATTTTTTTTTTTTAACCTTGCTCTGATACCATATTATAAATCATGTATTATTGATTTATATTGATTTGTTGTATTGAATTGTGTATATTACAAGGATTTATATAGGAGAGGATTTGGGAGTAGGTGAAGGTGGTAGTGGAGGTGGTAGGTGGAGTGGGAGTGGTAATTTACATTTACTTTTACAATTTACATTAACATCTAATAGGAAAACACCATCCTAGTGGTCAAACCAATAGGGCAAAAATTGGTGTTTATTGGCACAGGTAGTAGGAAAACCAATAGGAAAACATTAAACCAACAAGCAAAAAATTCATCCCGGTAAGCAAACCAATAGGGAAACAAAAACAACTTTTCACAAAGACAACAAGGATAACCAAGAAAATGGAGAGAGGTATTCAACATGGAAATGGAGGATCGCAGCCAGTCGTACGTAGACAAGGAGAAAGGGGGGTGTGGAGCAGAAGGGAGGAAGCAACTATTCACTCTGTTTTTGTGGATAATATATCAAAATCCATGGGCTCAAAGGGTTGCATACAATATTTTCCAACTATGGTGTAGTTACGGATACTTTTATCCTAAACAAGAGAAGAAAGATGATGCAATCTCGCTTTGGCTTTGTAAGATATAACTACTCTGTTGCGGCAGATATGGCAGTTCAAAAAGCAAATGGGCTTTGGTGTGAAAACTGAGTACTGAAAGTCAAAATGGCAGAGTTTGGGAAAGATGGTGATGTAAAGCACAAAATGGTACATGTACCACAGATTAGGAAGACAATGGAGGCCAATCATACGTACAATGCTTTCTACAGAGAGAAAAAGTCATTTGCTGAGGTAGTGAGAGGCAAGGGTGTAGAACCAATTGCAAACAGAACCATTAAGGTATATCAGGAATTGCTGGCTATATGAAAGTACAATAGTGAGACTCAAATCATCATCTTCCGTGGATGATTTTAGGAAGGAAATTGTAAGGAGAGGTTTTGGGGAAATCAAAGTGAGACTTGAAAGTGGAAGAAATATGGTTCTTTCTTTTTAATCAGTAACAGTTATGAAGAAACAACTTGTGTTACTGAAGGAGTGGCTCTATGACTGGTGCGAATCAGTTCTAGAATGGAGACAAGGGATGGCCATTGAGCAAGAAAGGTACGTTTGGCTTAGTTGCTATGCAGTCCCATTGAACTTGTGGAGTAACACTACATTCAGTAGCATTGGGAAAGTTTGGGAAGTAGTGATTAGTATGGATGATGATACTAGTAGACTATTTTCTCTCCATTGTGGGAAAATGAAGATAGCCACAAGATGTATGGAGTCCATTAACCAAATCATCAACTTAGAGTGCAAAGGTATAATATACCCAGTTAGGGTATGTGAAGAGCAAATCATAGTTTGTAATGTTATGAAGGATTAGTGTGTCTGCAAATTGAATGAATAGAAGACTGGTGACATTTATCTTTCCGAGGAGGTTGAAGAGGATCGGTGTACAGACAAAGGTAGTAGGCAGAAGAAAGATGATGATGATGTGGCAGTCCATACTGGTGAGGATGTGGGCAAAAAGAGTGATGTGGATGGAGTGGATAAAGTGGCTCCACATGCTAGTGAAAATAGCATGGAGGGGGGGATAGGTTAAGGGATATCTCTGTGGTGGCTGAAACAGAAATGATGAAGGTAGTGTTAAAGGATGAAGGCGCATGTGAGGGTGACTCTGCAGAGTTAGGGATGAGTTCCAAGTTTATTAATGATAGTGGTAGACGTAAGATAGATGGGAAAATCTGCACACTTGGGTTTATTAGAAGCTTGAATGGCTCAGCAGGGAATAGGCTTGGAATTCAAATTAAAGTGACTCTTGATAAGGCCCATTTTCTTTTTGATGGGTCGGACCCAGGAGAGGTGGGGCTGGCCCATATTAGAAATAGTGGGTTATCTTCGTTTAAGGAAAATCCAAGCCAAGTGGTGGGTCTTCTCAACCACAAAGACCGAAGAGCGGGTTAAGATACAATCTCAGTCCCAACAAGAAAGGCTATTTTGAAGTAAAAAGGACAGGAGAGCAGAAGAAAACAAATGAAGAAGAAGAAGGGGAAGTTTGTAACTACTAGGAAATTGGGAGAATCATCACTGAATTTGAGAAAGGGAGCTATTTTCAAGTCAGCTGTAGCTACCATTTCATTATCAATGACTAGTGGAACCAACAGAGGAAGGAGAGTGTTGTCAGAGACTGAAGCTTCACTTCAAATTGGCAAACCTCTTGGTCTTGATTGTGAAGGGAAAGAAAAGGAGATGATTAGCAAATTGAATGAACTTGAAGCCAAAAACAAAGAGAAAGTAAGGCAAAGGGAGGGAGATGCTATCTAGACTAGCAATCCCAGGTGAGTAAGAGTGTTCTAGTGTGTTAATGAAGATACAATCATGGAATATGAGGGGGTTAGGAAGACCAGCGAAAAAAAGGAAGATAAAGAAAAGCATTGCTGATAGAAAAGTGGACATTATTCTCCTTCAAGAAACTTAGATCTCCGCAATCAATTCTAATTTGGTAAAATCTATGTGGCTTAGGGATCAAATTGAGTTTATGGTCGTAGGTGGGGTTGGAAGAGCTGGAAGATTGCTGTGTATCTGGAAACCTGAAGTGTTTCAATTGAATGTTTGTTGTTGTAATCACAATTTCATCCTGCTTTCAGGTACAATGTTCTATAGCTTTGATTGTGTCATTATTAATGTATATGGTCCTAATGAGGTAGCGAAAAGAAAAGAGTTGTGGGGTTTTTTTAGTAAGATTGAAGTTCAATTTTCTGGGGCCATGGTGCTTGGGAGTGATTTCAATAAAATAAATATTATATCAGAAAGAATTGGGTGCTCGAGAAGGTATAGAGGGATAAAAGACTTCAATGATATGATTGAACAACTTGAGCTGATAGACATGCCTATGCTTGGGAGGAAGTTTACTTGGTGCGATTCCCAAGATAGGTAGAAATGGAGTAGACTAGACAGATTTCTACTCAATCATGAATGGGTGCAGAATTTTAATTTCAAACTTTGGGGCCACCCAGACTGTTATCTGGTTATAGTCCTATCATCTGAATGGAGAATGCTAGGGATTAGGGGCCTAGGCCTTTTAAGTTCCTCAATGCTTGGTTACTTCATCCTAACTTCTTACCTTTTGTGCAGCAAAGTTGGTCTGGTTTTGTAGTGGAGGGTTGGGTTGGTTATAAGTGTCACATGAAATTTAAAGCCGTGAAACAAGCTTTAAAACAGTGGGATGTGGAGGTATTTGGGAAGGTGGAAAATAAGCTTAAGAGTGTTGAAGAAGAAGCTCATGTTCTTGATATACTAGAGGACAGACCTTTGCTTTATACAGAACTGATTAGAAGAAAGGAAATGAACGGTGAAGTATGAGGTTTAGTAAATGTTGGAGTGGATCTGGCTGTAGAAATCCAGAGTGAATTGGGCACTTAAAGTGTGACACCCTGAATGTTTAATTAAATACCACATAAATATTTATAACTATATATATATATATATATAATTATGGTTGTATGTGATAATATCTTATTAAAACAATAAATAACTAAATAAATAATTAAGTAAATAAATAAATAGTACATAATTATTTGAAGAATCGGACCAAAGTAAAATGACACCAAAAGTTAAATAAATATATATATAAAAGTAATAATCATAATAATAATAATAAAATATGGAATGGTATGAGGGTATGTGATAAAGTGTAATTTAATTAAGGGGTTACAAAACAAAGTGATATAAAGCTAAGAAAAGCAAAAGACTATTTAAAATAAATATTAGTCTTAATGGATACAAATATTTGAGATCAGGGATAAAGATTTAGGAACAACGTGTCTTAGCAGGGCAATACGACCTGGCACACCTAGTAAATGAGAGAAGTGAGTCATTAGGGAGGGTAATAATGAAATAGGGTGAATCACCACTACCTTCGGGTATATAAGGTGTGCATGGTTAACCATCGGAGCAACAAAGAGAGAGAAATATATATATATATATATATGTAACATAGTTTCACGAACAGTTAGGGAGAAGGGCAATCAAGAGTAAAAATCTAAACGTTAAAAGTCAATATTAAGATGAGTTATATTATACCTTGAGTCACCATAATATATTTTACGTATGTTTTGAATTATCATAATTTATTTTATACAAGTTATGTTTTATAACTAATATTTATATTGCAATTACGTTAATTATTTTCTAAACTCCATTTGCTTATATTGAAACCTATAGATATGTCTGTTTAAATTTTAGAAATTATTTGACAATGATTTTGTAAATAATTATTTCTATAAATACCACCATGAGAGTCCTATGCCTTGGGGGACTTAAATAACCATTAACTTCTGTTTGGCCACTTTGTGGTCCTCTGTTTGTCATGAATCTATTAACCTCTATTCTGATTGTCACTCCCGTGACCTCTGTTCTGTTCTGTTGTGTACCATGGTTATGGTTATTTATTTACATAATTTCCATATTTCAGTTTCTACCACTTTAAATAATTTGTTTATTCAAATTAAGTTATGTAAATGTTTTAGCTTAACTAACAATCTGTGGTTATTTTGTGTTCCCTATACTCTTGGCATAATATTTCTCACTCTACTGTGTGCTTATAGCTGTTACTATTTCAGGTGACGAGATATAAGGAAGACCCGTAACCTCATGTAGTGGAACCCGTACAAGAATTTGATATTGATCCGTTGTTTTGTTTTCCTTTCCTTTTCTTCCTTTTGTTTTTTTATTGAGGGCCGGTCACTAAATAAAAATAAATAAATAAATAAAAGTCCTATAGATGTACTTTCTTTTATCGAAATAGCCGAATGAAGTTAATTTTCTGTTTAATTATTTTCTTATTTTCATTTTGCCTCCGCGTGCACCACTTAATTTGTTACAATTAGAAATTATTTAGTAAGTTATGATTCCAGCCCTAAACCCTTAGAGTTGGGTCGTGACAATGTGGTATCAGAGCAATGGTTAGAAATAATAAATAAAATAAACTAAGAAACAAATATTTACCTGCGACATTAGTTCTTTTCAGTAAAATCTCACGTTTGTTCTGGTGATGTAAGAATGTCCAAGACTAACCTTGATGAGGCATTTTGGGAGGAGCTTGGGGCTATTAATTTGGAGGATATTTTAGCAGAGCACCCTGCCCCTGCCTCACCAGAAGGATTGGGAGACTTGGAGGATATAGTTAGGAGACTACATCCAGGCTTTGCCAAATTGATAGGTCGGCCAATATATATACAGACCAATCTTACTGATGTACCATACTTATTGTGGAGGCAGAGCCGTGCCTACACGCTCAGACGCTTTCTCGGACCCACCCGTGTCGTCGGCCTTGCCCCAGGATATGACCGCTCGCACTACATCATTGGCCCTTTGCCCCCAGCTTGTACCCCGAGGACTACATCTTCACCAATGTCCTTAATTCATTGGAAATTATTGATATTCAAAATTTTGATTTTAGTAATAACCTATCATACATTGAGCGACCTAGATGAATTGTCAATCGAGCGTTTTGGGGCTACATACAGTCTGTACCCGTTTACACAGTCCAGGCCGCATAGGTTTGTTTTGAGGTGATACAGTTAGGATGGGAATTTGAGCTTTTTTTGCAATATTACTTTACGCGGTTGTTTGACCTGTTTGACCCACCACTCTAGATTTTGGAGAAGAAAATTCTTTTGTACGCTAACCATGATGCATTCTAATCCCTTTTTTTGTTGTTTTTTTGTTTTTTATTTTTTTGTTGTACCACAGGGATGAGACAGTAACATATTTTGACTTTTGAACAATGATGTAATATTAATTGTAAAAATAGTAAAGTTAGTATTTTATATATATTGCGTTATATATGCTTATATATATGTTGCGTTATGGATGTAATGCCTCATTTATTACTTTGTAGAATGGATAATAATGGTAACGGAAGTGAGTCATCAGTCAATGGCACTGAATCGATGGAAAGAATCATGGAAAGAGCGGTTACTAGCTTTTTGCAAGCCTTGCAGACCAACATAAACAATGGAATGCCAGAACGGTGAGAAGAGCCAGTTACCATAAAATAATTCCAAGATCTGAAACCCACCATATTTACCGGGAGTCTAGACCCAATGGTAGCAGACGCTTGGGTTAAAGACATGGAAAATATTTTTCGCGCTTTACCCTGCACCGAAAGACAGAAAGTAACTTTTGCCACTTTCACTTTTAAAGATAATGCGCAGGAATGGTAGCTTCTTACTCTGGTGAAAGAAGAAATTGCAACTTGGGTAAGATTCTTAGAAGTATTTTATGAAAAATACTTCCCAGATTCATTGTGAAAATAGAAGGCATCGGAATTCATACATCTAAACTAAGGAACCATGACGGTGACCAAATACAAGAGCAAGTTCACACAATTCGCTCGATTTGCGACATATGTCATCCCCACCGAAGCTCGAAAAGCAAAGAAATTCAAAGCAGGATTGGATACTGAAATCAAAGATATGCTTGAGGTTTTGAAACTACTAACCTATGCAGAAGTGGTAGACCGAGCATACATTGCAGAAAAAGGAATTAAAGCCTCTCGTTCCGGGGAACCAAGCCAAAAGAAGCGATTCTGGGAAAGAGACAACAGAAGATCCGGTGTTGCGCATCCCAAGAGGGTGAATACAGACACAACCAGCTCAAGCAATCAAGGTTCTACTAACCCCAGAGGTGACACCATTCCAACTTGCCCTACATGTGGAAGGGCTCATTGGGGACAATGCCATCGAGATATGGAAGCATGCTTTAAATGCAGTCAAGTTAGCCACTTGCTGAGGGATTGTCCAAAGCTTATCAATCTTACAGCCAGGCCCTCAGGACCAGTCAAAAAACCAGCAGGACCTGGAGGAGAGAGGAAGGACCAAAAAGGCCAAGGAAGGGCTTTTGCCTTGGTACTTGGAAAACCAGAAGTTACCAAAAACGTTATATTAGGTACACTTTCTGTCTGTGGTCATTTAGCGCATGTTCTCATTGATTCTGATTCAACTCATTCTTTTGTTACACCACCATTTGCTGCCAAGCTAGCTTCAACACCCGAACCCCTAGGATATATATTGTCTGTGTCTTTTCCTTTTAGTAATTCTACCTGTAGTATTGATGTGCACAGATCATGTATTATATCCTTAAAAGGCAAAACCGTATACGTAGACTTGATTTCCCTCCGTATTGGGAACTTTGATGTGATCTTAGGGATGGATTGGCTGGCTTCCAACCACACCTCTATTGATTGTAAAGCCAAACAAGTCTCCCTTCGGTTACCAAACCAACTCGAACTTGTCTTTGATGGAACTGGAGTTTCCAACCCTCCTTGTCTTATATCCTTCATGACAGCCCAACAACTTCTATGAAATGGTTGTTGTAGTTATATTTGTTATGTGATTGATACACAAAAAGAGGCCCCCACTGTTGATACAATCCCTGCGATTAGAGAATTCACAGATGTCTTTTCTGAAGATCTGCCTAGTATCCCAATTGACCAGGAAATCAAATTCACCATTGAAACTCAACCTGGCACACAACCTATATCGAAGGCTCCTTATCGTATGTTGATGACAGAATTGGAAGAGCTGAAGACTCAACTCCAGGAACTACTAAACAAAGGCTTCATTCAACCTAGTACCTCGCCCTAGAGAGCTCCAACATTGTTCGTAAAGAAAAATAATGGCACAATGAGATTATGCATTGATTACTGGGAGCTGAACAAGGTCACTATCAAGAATCGGTACCTTCTGCCACGAATCGATGACTTGTTCGATCAACTTCAAGGCGCCTAAGTATTCTCGAAAATTAACTTGCGTTCCGGCTACCATTAACCAAAAGTTAAAACAGAAAGCATCGAAAAGGCTGCCTTCAGAACCCGTTACGGGAGCTACGAGTTTTTCATCATACCATTTGGCGTCACCAATGCTCCAGCAACCTTCATGGATCTCATGAACCGAGTATTCAAACCTTATCTCGATGAGTTCGTTATAGTCTTCATTGATGACATTCTCATATACTCTAAGTCACCGAAAGATCATGAGCAGCACTTGCGAACGGTTTTACAAACACTACATGATCACAAACTCTATGTTAAGTTGAAGAAATACGAATTATGGATCACTAGTGTACATTTCCTCGGTCACGTCATTAACAAAGATGGCATCTTGGTTAACCCCAAAAACGTTATAACAATCATGGACTGGCCACAACCTACTAATGTGTCAGAAATACGAAGTTTCTTGGATGTAGCTGGCTATTATCTACGCTTCGTGCAAGATTTCACAAAGATAGTATCACCCTTGACCCAACGAACTCAGAAAAACACACCCTTTGAATAGACTGACAAACAACAGTGTTGCTTCTAAGAGTTAAAAAGTAGACTGGTGTCAGCTCCTATATTAGCACTCCCGTGGGAACAGAGGGGTTTGTCATTTATAGTGATACTTCATATGATGGTTTGGGTTGCGTTCTTATGCAAAACGGAAAATTCATTGCTTATGTCTCGCGACAATTAAAGACTCACAAGAGAAACTACCCAACCCATAATCTAGAATTGGCTATGGTGATCTTCGCTCTCAAGATCTGGCGTTATTATCTCTATGGTGCAACCTACGAGATTTACACTGATCACAAAAGTCTTAAATATCTATTTATACAGAAGGAACTGAATATGAGGCAACGGTGGTAGTTAGAATTTATGAAAGACTACGATGTAAATATCCATCACTATCCAGGCAAAGCTAACATGGTGATAGATGCACTGAGCCGAAAGACGACTAGAAGTTTGGCATGTACCATCGTTCCTTGCAAGATCAATGGACTACTCGCCAATATAACCGTGGAACCCGCATTGATTGAAGAATTTAAATCGCGTCACTGTAAAGATAAACTTTTGAAGAAAAAGTATGAGGAGCAAAAGAGTACGTCTGATCCTGATTTCACTATAAGAAATGGGATACTAAAATTTTGAAATCGAATTTGCGTACCCGACATTCCGAAATTCAAGAAGAAGATATTGGAAGAAGCTCATAGCTCGAGGTTTGCGGTCCACCCTGGCAATACGAAAATGTATCATGATCTGAAAGAACATTACTGGTGGACAGAAATGAAAAGAGACATAGCAAGTCATGTCTCCAAATGCCTACATTGTCAGTGTGTTAAAACAGAACATTAGAGACTTGCAGAACTGTTGTAACCACTCCCTATACCTGAGTGGAAATGGGAACACATCACTATGGACTTCATAGTCGGGCTACCACACTCAGTTTCGAAAAATGATGCAATATGGGTTATAGTAGATCGATTGATGAAGTCGGCGCATTTTCTGCCAATCAAAATCACATACTCCCTTGATAAGTTTGCCACTTTATACATCAAAGAAATCATTTAGTTACATGGTACTCCAGTTTCAATTGTATCTGACCGAGACCCTCGATTTGTGTCTCACTTCTGGAATAAATTGCAAGAGACTTTGAGGACTACATTGAAGTTTAGCACTACTTATCGTCCACAAACTGATGGGCAATCCTTTGGAAGACATGCTATGTGTGTGCGTATTGGACCTCAAGGGTAATTGGGATGAACACCTACCTTTAAAGGAATTCGCTTATAACAACAATTACCAAGCAAGCATTGGAATGGCACCATACGAAGCACTGTATGGAAGGAGGTGTCGATCACCTCTATATTGGACAGAAGTCGGAGATAGGAGGTTATTAGGCCCTGAGATCGTACAGATAACGAATGATAAAATTCAACTCATCCAGCAGCGAATTTGCACTGCCTAGGGTGCCAGGAAAGTTATACAGATACACGGAAACGGGACTTGGAATTCCAAGTAGGGGTCATGTGTTTCTCAAGATCTAACCAAGAGGAGTCATCCTATTTGGAAAGCGAGGAAAGTTAAACCCACGTTACATCGGACCATCCAAGATACTAAAAATGATTGGTCCTGTTGTATATCACCTTGCACTGCCACCTAAACTGTCCAATGTCCACAATGTGTTCCACGTTTTGATGCTCCGACGGTACCTCCAAGATCCAGAACATGTCGTCGACTATGAGAACTTGGAAGTTCAAGAGGACCTCTCTTATGAAGAGCAACCAGTACAGATTCTCAATCATCGTGATCAAGTTCTCTGAAACAAGACTATACCTCTTGTAAAAGTCTTGTGGAGAAATAATCAAGCCGAAGAAGCTACGTGCAAAACGGAGAATCAAATGCGAGCCAAATACCCACACCTCTTCGAAAACTAAGGTACATCAAGTTTAGGGGCAAACTTTTATTTATGAGGAGAGAAATGTAACACCCTGAATGTTTAATTAAATACCACATAAATATTTATAGCTATGTATATCTATATATATAACTATGGTTGTATGTGATAATATCTTATTAAAACAATAAATAACTAAATACATAAATAAGTAAATAAATAAATAGTATATAATTATTTGAAAAATTGGACCAAAGTAAAATGACACCAAAAGTTAAATAAATAAAAAGTGATATAAAGCTAAGTAAAGCAAAAAACTATTTAAGATAAATATTAGTCTTAGTGGATACAAATATGTAATGACCCTCACTCTACTCTAGTCATGCTTGCATATATTACATGATCTTGTCTTGATATGTTGCATTTTGCAAACCTTGATTTGATTTGCTTAAGAGTTTCTTCCATGTTTTGTACCCTGCGTGGTGTGAGTTTAGCCGAGGTCATCTTTAGTCTAGAACTTCCTTGGAACCACTTTGTTGAACCTCCACATTCGCTCTGACATATTGGCCGAGATGTCATTATTTAAGCCGAGGTGTTCATCACCAAGGCCGAGATGTGTATTATCTGGGCCGAGATGTCACCTTTGCACCTAAGTGATCTTGTCCTGGAGTAGTGTAACCTAGACCAAGGTGTGGCACAGCTTAGTCAAGTGCTGTCCTTCCTACCCGAGATCATTATTCCTCACTTTCCGATGTCTTGTTCTTAACCGAGATCATTACCCGCCAGAGTGCCCATGCCATCTTACTTGTAGAACACACTTTATCATAGTCTTGTCTTTTCACTCAGCCACCTTTTGAGGAGAACCAACCCGGTAGTGCCACGTGTCCTAACTGAGTGTTAAGTCAGCCGACAGACCCAGAAAATATACATTTTTGGTATTACATCTTTGCCTTGTAGAGAGAGAAGCTCTAGAAGAAGAAGAAGAAGTTTTAGAGTGAGAGAGTGGGCTTTCGAGCTTGATTCCTAGAAATCAAACCGTTAGATTCGTGTATTGAGGTTAGATTCTTGATTTACTCTTGTTGTTCCTTATGTTTACCTAGCTGCATTGCACGATCGAACCTGTTTTGCATGGCATGCATTGGTTTAAAGTTGGTTTTAGAAAGAGAAGATAGTGTTCATGTGTTTTTGAAGAAAAAGCCTCGTTTGATCCGAAAGTTTGCATTAAGGCTCATGTTCCTGTGTGTGTTTTGATAAGATCCTTGAGTGTGGATACCCAGGTCCATGTTTTTGAATTCATAGCATGAAATCTCAGCTTTTGTAATAGCAAGTTTTGATCTTTGCATTTATCTTCCTCATGTCCATGTTCTTCATGTTCTTCAAAGGAGGGAAATCCAGATTTTCCCGACCTCATTTCCTTGAATGTGGCCATCGAGGCAACACCTCGGCAAGGAGGTGTGGGACCTCGGCCTAGACCTGGTAATCGCCCAACATGTTTTCCCGAGATGGGAAACAGTGTTTTGTTTTGGATCGTCTTAGTTTTGAAAGAATGTCGAGGTCACTTGCATTCATGTAAAGCTTGTTTGATAGTGCATTCAATGGGATTTGGTATGTGTTCGTAGGACTTGGACTTGCCTTGACCCCGACGTCTGAAGAGCTATGTGAGTGGTATTTTTAATAAAGTTATGTTATTAAGTTTTGATAAAGTTTTGCCCTGCTTGTTTTGGAAAAGTATTTTGTGAAGCATGAATGATGATCCCTATTTTGTATACCAAGTACTAGCCTTGTTTTGAATGACAATCTTGAAAAGTCCGTACGTGCTAGGGTACTATAAGCATTTGTAGCACAATCTTGAAAGTCCGTACGTGCTAGGGGACTATAAGCATTTGTAGCACAATCTTGGAAGTCTGTACGTGCTAGGGGACTATAAGCATTTGTAGCACAATCTTGAAAAGTCCGTACGTGCTAGGGGACTATAAGCATTTGTAGCACAACCTTTGTTAATATCATCCCTTGGAACTTGAAAGCCTTGAAAGACTTTAATTGTCGAGACTTGAAAGATTTGTTAGATAAACTTGATTTGCCCTTGGATTTTGTACAAGATGTGTTATGCTTTGATTTGATAAAGGTTTCGGATATCATTCATGCAAACCCCTTTATTATTTGTACCATTCACTGAGTATCCAAGCTCACCCCTCTCTATATATATGTAGGTGACAAGCAGGACGGCGGTGACGCCTAGATGTACTTGCTACTTGTTTTGGATTTTGCACTTTTGCAGCATCTTGAAGATTATGCTTCTTAGTTGTATTTCATTGTATTTTGTATTTGATGGCTGAGAAGCCTTTTGGTCAAGATGTACTTTTGTACTTCATTGTTGTATTAAAGCTATGGAAAGATGTATGTCATTCCTTTTAACTTATGCATAGCTCTTATGGACTAATTAACTTTGTATATATTGCTTCTGCACATGTTAGCCCCATATGTAATACTCTGATTGTGTGTGAAATTTGAAAGTTGGCCTTCGGTAATCTCGGATTACTGGCCATCATGGCACCATTCTACTAGGGGCAGAATGGGGTCGTGACAAAATATTTGAGATCAGGGATAAGAATTTAAGAACAACGTGTCTTAGCAGGGCAATAACACCTAGCACACCTAGTAAATGAGGGACGTGAGTCATTAGGGAGGGTAATAATGAAATAGGGTGAATCACTACTACCTTCGGGTATATAAGGTGTGCATGGTTAACCATCAGAGCAACAAAGGAAGAAGAAGAAAAAAAAACATATATGTAACATAGGTGCCGCAGACAGTTAAGGAGAAAGAAATCAAGAGTAAAAACCTAAAAGTTAAGGATCAATATTAAAATGAGTTATATTACACCTTGAATCACCATAATATATTTTACGTATGTTTTGAATTATCATAATTTATTTTATATAAGTTATGTTTTATAACTTATATTTATATTGCAATTACGTTAATTATTTTCTAAACTCTATTTGTTTATATTGAAACCCATGGATATATCTGTTTAAATTTTAGAAATTATTTGACAATAATTTTGTAAACAATTATTTTTTATAAGTACCACCACGGGAGTCCCATGCCTTGAGGGACTTAAATAACCATTGGCCTCTGTTTGACCACTTTGTGGTCCTCTGTTATGATTGTCACTCATGTGACCTCTGTTTTGTTACGTTCTATTCTATGGTTATGATTATTTATTTACATAATTTTCGTATTTCAATTTCTGTCAATTTGAATAATTTGTTTATTCAAATGAAGTTATGTAAATGTTTTAACTTAACTAACTGTCCATGTTTGTTTTGTATTCTTTATACTCTTGGCATAATATATTCTCACTCTGCTGTGTGCTTATAATTATTACCCATTCAGGTAACGAGATATAAAGAAGACCCGTAACCTCATGTAGTGGAACCTGTACAAGAATTTGATGATGATTCGTTATTTTGTTTTCCATTCCTTTTCTTCCTTTTGTTTTTTTTATTGAGAGCCGGTCACTGAATAAAATAAATAAATAAAAGTCCTATAGATGTACTTTCTTTTATCAAAATAGTCGAATGAATTTAATTTTCTGTTTAATTATTTTCTTATTTCCATTTTGCCTCCGCCTACACCACTTAATTTGTTACGATTAGAAATTATTTAGTAAGTTGCAATTTCAGTCATAAGCCTCTAGGGTTGGGTCATGACATAAAGAGAATAAAAATACAAGGTATTTTCACATTATGGCTTGTAGTAGGAATAATAGGAACTCTCTGTGCTCCATTGTTGTGAATGGCTCAATGACCGAGGAGCCTATTGAAATAAAAGCTGAGATGAAGGCTCACTTTCTACAGCATTTCTCTAAGTCTTGGAAGGACAAACCTAAATTATCTCGTCATTTCAAGAACATTGGAGGACCTCATGTTGTGGAACATTTGGAGGCAGAGTTTACTGAGAAGGAAATTAGTAATGTAATCAAGAACTGTGAAGGTAATAAGGCACCTGGACCTGATGGATTCAACATGACTTTTTTCAAGAAATGTTGGAAATTTGTGAAATGAGAGAATTTCATCATAATGCAAGTTTAGTTGGTGGGATTAATAGCTATTTCATTACTTTAATTCCTAAAACTAATAGCCCCTCTTGTTTGGATGAGTAGGCCAATCAGTCTGGCTGGTTCCTTGTATAAAATTCTAGCAAAGATGTTATCAAACAGGATGAAACAAGTGATGCCCAAGATTATTAGTGAGGTTCAATCAGCTTTTCAAGGTGATAGGAATGTTCTGGATGGGATTCTAATAGCTAATGAAATTGTTGATGGGTGGAAAAGATCCAATAAGAAAGGTTTGGTACTTAAATTGAATTTTGAAAAGGCCTATGATTCAATTAATTGAGAGTTTCTTTTTAACATGTTGTCAAAGTTTGGCTTTGGATCTAGATGGGTGCGTTGGATGAAAGCTTGTGTATCTTCTGCTAAGATCTCTATTTTGGTTAATAGGTCACCAACATCTGAATTTTGCCCACAAAGGGGCCTTAGACAAGGAGGTCCATTGTCACTATTTTTATTCAACATTGTAGCAGAGGGACTCAATATATTGCTAAGTAGGGCTAAGGAGTGGGGTCAAATGGTCATTTGCAATTTGCGGATAACACGATTTTGTTCTGTGAGGCTAAGAGAGAGGAAGTGTGTAATATTAAAATAATTTTAAGATGTTTTGAGATTGCATCAGGGCTGAAAATAAATTATCACAAGATTACTATCTGTGGTGTTGGGGTAGATGATGGACTATTGCATGAGTTTGCCTCTATTTTAAATTGCCTTCACCAAAAGCTGCCTATAATGTATTTAGGACTGCCATTGGAGGTCAACCCAAGTAGGAGAAGAACTTGGAAACCTATTCTTGTCAAATTCAAGCGGAAACTGGCTGCCTAGAAGAGAATATTACTTTCTTTTGCTGGGAGATTAACCTTAATCAAGTCTATTATGTCTAACATGCATGTTTACTATTTATCATTGTTTAAGATTCCTATAAGGGTGGCTAAGGAGATTGAGAAAATGCAATCAGCTTTCTTATGGGGTGGACCAGATCTCAGAGGAAAAGTGCATTTGGTTCGTTGGGATGTGATTGCAAAGAATAAGAATCTAAGTGGTTTGAGCTTAAGGAGGATTAGAACATTGAATAAATGCATTTTCCTAAAATGGTGGTAGAGGTTTGGAGTTGAGAATCAAACCTTTTAGAAAGAAGTGATCTGCTCAAAATATAATGTTGAGAATGGAAAATGGTTTCCAAGATTAGAAGGTAGAGGATCTAAGCTTCGGATTGATATAATTAATGTAGTTCTGTTTAATCCAGACTTGCATAATTTCTATATTCATAATTCTCAAATTGCTTTGGGGTATGGGAGAAAAGCACACTTTGTGACACCTTGAACGTTTAATTAAATACCACATAAATATTTATAGTTATATATAATTGTGAGTGTATGTGATAATATATTATTAAATAAATAATAATAAATACAGAATCTAATTTGGCACTGGATTATCAAATATGGGATTAATTAGGGATTATTATTTGAGGTCAAATTAACAGAAATATGGAATTATAATACTAGCTGGGCCAAATTAAAGTTAAAGATAGTAAATAAATAAATAGGTTAAATATAATAAATGTCATTAAAAAAAATATAGAAGTGATATCAGATATGGTAAATCTTTGAATTAATGATAATATCGGATTATATTGGATTTCCTAATCTAAATAATAATGAACATGTACTGCTAGACAAATGAATATCAGTCATTTGGGCTCTCAAGGTCTAAGAGAAGATGAGCCATCCAATTAGGATCATTTATCATCACCAGGCTGTGTATATATATAAAGGTGGGGTGGGGTGGGGCTGTGAAACGATTAGGACGGAGGGAAAAGAAAAAAGAAAAAAAAGAGAGGAAGCGAGGCAACAGCCGTGAGAAGTTAACAAAAATAAGAATGAAATAGTAAGACTCAATCTTAAGATAAGTTATATTATACCTTAAGTTACCATAATGAATTTTACGTATGTTTTAACTTACTATAATTTATTTTATACAAGTTGTATTTTAGTAGTTATATTCATACAAGTTATGTTTCATAAATATTTTAATTATGTGGGTTAATTTCTGAACTCTATTTGTTAAAATGAAACCCATGGATATGTTTGTTTAAATTTTAAAAAATATTTGACTATAACCTTATAAACAATTATGTTTTGTAAGTACCAGCACAAGAGTCCCACGCCTTGGGGGACTTAAACAACCATTGGCCTCTATTTGGCCACTTTGTGGTCCTCTGTTTGTCATGGATCCATTGACCTCTACTTTGATTGTCACTTCTGTGACCTCCGTTCTGTTCTGTTCTGTACCGTGATTATAGTTATTTATTTACATAATTTCTGTATTTCAGTTTTTGCCACTTAAATGATTTATTTGCCAGATTGAGTAATATAAATATTTTGGCCTAACTAACTATATGTGGTTATTTTGTACTCCCTATACTCTTGGCATAATATTTCTCACTCTGCTGTGTGCTTATAATTGTTACCCTTTCAGGTGACGAGATGTAGGGCAAACCCATAACCTCACGTAATGAAACCCGCATGAGGATTGATGTTGAACCACTATTGTGTCTTTTTTTTTTTATATTTTACTCACTTTTATTCTACTCAGGGCCGGTCACTGAATAATAAATTAATAAAAGCCCTATAAATATATTTTCTCTTATTAAAATAGTAAAATTGAGTAATTTCCTGTTTAATTATTTTTATTTCCGCTTGCGTAGTTTAATTTACTACAAATAGAAAAAGTTAGTAAGTTGCGATTCCAACCCTAAGCCCCTGGGGTTGGGTCGTGACAAAGGTGATATCAAAGCCAGGTTGAAAAAAAAATGCTATTTTAATTTAATCAAGAAGTTCGAAAAGTTATAAATAAATCTATAAATAAAACTATATAGCTAAATAAACATAATAAAATAAAATAAGATAAAATAAAAAATAATAATAAATATTTACCTGCAACGTTAATCATTTTGTGTAAAATCTCATGTTTATTCTAGTGATGTAGGAATGTCAGAGATTAACCTTGATGATGCGTTTTGGGATGAGCTCGGGGCCATTAATTTAGATGAGATTTTAGCCGAGCACCCCACCCCCCCTCACCTGAGGATTGGGGAGATTCAGAGGACATAATCAGAGGACTGCATCCAAGCCTTGCCTAGTTGATGGATCGGTCAATCTATATACAGGCTGACCTATCGATATCCCACATTTACTATGGAAGCAAAGACGTGCCGATATACGCGGACGTTTTCTTGGACCCACTCGTGTCTTTGGCGTTGCCCCGGGACATGACCGCACGCACTATATCATAGGCCCTCTATCCCCAGATTTTGTGGCCAGAAGGGGGAACGTGTACCCTGAGGACTATATTTTCACCACAATCCCTAACCCGTTGGAGATAATTAATATTCAAAATGTTGACTTCAATAATGACTTGTCATATGTTGAGACACCCGACTGGATTGTTTATCGAGCATTTTTGGGATACATACAGTCTGTCCCCATTTTCACAGTCTAGACAGTGTGGATCTGTTTTGGTGTAGTCCAGTTGGGATGGGAATTTGAGCTTTTTATGCAGCACTATTTCCCATGGTTGTTTGGCCCCTTTGACCCACTACTCTAGATTTGGTAGAAGGAAACCTTTTTGTATGCTGACCATGATGTGTTCTGACCCCTTTTTGTTATTTTTTGTTTTTGTTTACCACAGGGATGAGACACTAACATATTCTGACTTTTGAAACAAAGATGTAATATTAATTGTAAAAATAATAAAGTTAGCATTTTATATAGATATAGATTGCGCTACACATGCTTACATATACGCTGTGTTATGAATGTAATGCCTCGTTTATTACTTTGTAGAATAGCCAATAATAGTAACGGAAGCGAGTCATCAGTCAGTGGCACTGAAGCGATAGAAAGAATAATGGAAAGAGCGATTTCTAGCTTTTTGCAAGCCTTGCAAACTAACATCAACAATGAGATGCCGGAACGGCAAGAAGAGCCGGTTACCATAAAATAGTTTCAAGATCTAAAACCCACCACATTTACCGGCGGCCCAGACCCAATGGTAGCAGACGCTTGGGTTAAAGACATGGAAAAGATTTTTTGCGCCCTACCCTGCACCGAAAGACAGAAGGTAACTTTCACCACATTCATTTTCAAAGACAATGCACATGAATGGTGGCTTCTCACTTTGGAGAAAGAAGAAATTGCGACTTGAGCAAAATTCTTGGAAGTATTCTACAAAAAATACTTCCCAGATTCATTGCGGGAACAGAAGGCATCCGAATTCATACATTTAAAGTAAGGAACCATGACGGTGGCCGAATACGAGAGCAAGTTCATACAAGTCGCTCGGTTTGCAACATACGTCATCCCCACCAAAACTTGAAAAGCAAGAAAATTCGAAACAGGATTGGATGCTGAAATTACAGGCAACCTCGAGGTCGTGAAACTGCCAACCTATGCAGAAGTGGTAGACCAGGTGTACATTGCAGAAAAGAGGATTAAAGCCTCGCGTTCTGGGGAACCAAGCCAAAAGAAGCAATTCTAGGAAAAAGATAACAGAAGACCCAGTGTTGCGCCTCCTAAAAAAGTAAATACGAGCACAACCAGTTCAGGCCATCAAGGTCCTACCAACCCCCGAGGTGGCACTGTTCCAATTTGTCCCACTTGTGGGAAGGCTCATTAGGGACAATGCCATCGAGACACAAGAGCATGTTTTAAATGCGGTCAAGTTGGCCACTTGCTGAGGGATTGTCCAAAGCTGACTAATCCTACAGCCAGCCTCTTTAGCCTAGTCAGGAAACCCGTAGGACCTGAAGGAGAGAGGAAGGACCAAAAACGTCAAGGACGGGCTTTCGCCTTGGTACCTGAAAAACCAAAAGTGACCGAAATTGTTATGTCAGGTACACTTTCTATCTGTGGTCATTTAGCTCATGTCCTCATTGACTCTGGGTCAACTCATTCTTTTGTTGCACCGTACTTTGCTACCAAATTGGCATCAACACCCGAACCATTAGGATATATATTGTCTGTTTCTTTTCCTTCTGGTAAGCCTGCTTGTAATACTGATGTGTACAGATCTTGTGTTATATTCCTGAAAGGCAAAACCTTATATGTAGACTTGATTCCCCTCCGCATTGGGAACTTTGATGTGATCTTAGACATAGATTGGCTGGCTGCCAACCACGCCTCTATTAATTGCAAAGCCAAAAAGGTCTTCCTCAGGTTACCAAACCAACCCGAACTTGTCTTTGATGGGGATGAAGTTTCCAACCCTCCCTATATTATATCTTCTATGACAGCCCAACGACTTCTAAGAAAGGATTGTGGTAGTTATATTTGTTATGTGATCGACACGCAAAAAGAGGCCCCCACTGTTGATGCAATCCCCATAGTATGATAATTCTCGGATGTCTTTCTTGAAGATCTACTCAGTATCCCAGTTGGTCGGGAAATCGAATTGAAACCCAACCAGGCACACAACCAATATCAAAAGCTTCTTATCACATGTCGATGACAGAATTGAAAGAGCTGAAGACTCAACTCTAGGAACTATTAGACAAAGGTTTCATTCGGCCTAGTTCCTCACCTTGGGGAGCTTTAGTATTGTTCGTAAAGAAAAAGGATAGTACGATGAGATTATGCATCGATTACCGGGAGCTGAACAAGGTCACCATCAAGAATCGGTACCTTCTGCCGCGAATCGATGACTTGTTCGATCAACTTCAAGGCGCCCAAGTATTCTCCAAAATCGACTTGCATTCTATCTACCATCAGCTAAAAGTCAAAATAGAAAACATCGAAAAGACTGCCTTCAGAACCCGTTACAGACACTACGAGTTTCTTGTCATACCTTTTGGTGTCACAAATGCCCCAGCAGCCTTCATGGACCTCATGAACCGAGTGTTCAAACCCTATCTTGATGAGTTCGTCATCGTCTTCATTGACGACATCCTCATATACTCCAAGTCACCAGAGGCCCATGAACAGCACTTGCAAACGGTTCTACAAACACTACGTGATCACAAACTTTATGCCAAGTTAAAGAAATGCGAATTTTGGATCACTAGTGTACACTTTCTCGGCCACGTCATTAACAAAGATGGCATCTCGATTGACCCCCAAAAAGTTACAGTAATCGTGGACTAGCCACGACCTACTAATGTGTTAGAATTTGAAGTTTCTTGGGTCTAGCTGGCTATTATCGACGCTTCGTGCAAGATTTCTCAAAGATAACATCACCCTTGACCCAGAATGGACTAACAAACAAGAGCGTTGCTTCCAAGAATTAAAAAGTCGATTTGTGTCAGCTCCTATACTAGAACTCCCTACAGGAGCAGATGGGTTCGTAATCTATAGTGACGCATCATGCAATGGTTTGGTTGCGTTCTCATGCAAAACGAAAAATTCATTGCTTATGCGTCGCGACAATTAAAGACTCACGAGAAGAACTACCCGACTCGTGATTTGGAATTGGCTGCGGTGATCTTTGCTTTTAAAATCTGGCGTCATTATCTTTACGGTGCAACCTGCGAGATTTACACTGATCACAAGAGTCTTAAATATCTGTTCACACAAAAGGAACTGAATATGAGGCAACGGCGGTAGCTAAAATTTATGAAAGACTATAATGTAGAGATTCATCACCATCCAGGCAAAGTTAACGTGGTGGTACGCGCACTGAGCCGAAAGACGACTAAAAGTTTGGCATGTACTCTCATGTCCCGCAAGATCAATGGACTACTCGTCAACATAACCGTGAAACCCACATTGATTGAAGAAATTAAAGCGCGCCAATGGGAAGATAAACTTTTGAAGAAAAAGTACGAGGAACAAAGGAATACGCCTGACCCTGATTTCACTATAAGCAATAGGATACTGAAATTTTGAAATCGAATTTGCATACCCGACATCCCGAAACTCAATAAGAAGATACTAGAGGAAGCTCATAACTCGAGATTTGCAGTCCACCCTGACAACACAAAGATGTACCATGATCTGAAGGAACACTACTGGTGGACGGGAATGAAAAGAGACATAGCAAGCCATGTCTCCAAATGTCCGTATTGTCAGCGTGTTAAAACAGAACATCAAAAACCTGCAAGACTACTGCAACCACAAACTATTCCTGAATGGAAATGGGAACACATTACTATGGACTTCATGATCGGGCTACCACAGTCATTTTCGAAGAATGATGCAATATGAGTTATAGTAGACCGATTGACGAAGTCGGCGCATTTTCTACCAATCAAAATCATGTACTCCCTTAATAAGTTTGTCACTTTATATATCATGGAAATTATTTGTTTGTGTGGTATCCCAGTTTTGTTCGTGTCTGATCGAGACCCTCGCTTCGTGTCTCACTTCTGGAACAAATTACAGAAAGCTTTGGAAACCACACTGAAATTTAGCACTGCTTATCACCCACAAACCGATGGACAATCCAAAAGAACAATCCAGACGTTGGAAGACATGTTACGTGTATGCGTGTTGGACCTCAAAGGTAATTGGGATGAGCACCTATCTTTAGTGGAATGCGCCTATAACAATAGCGACCAAGCAAGCATTGGAATGGCACCGTACGAAGCTCTATATGGAAGAAGATGTCGATCACCTCTGTATTGGACGGAAGTCGGGCACAGGAAATTGTTAGGCCCCGAGATGGTGCAAGTCACAAGTGAGAAACTCCAACTCATCTAACAGTGAATTCACACTGCTCAGAACCGCTAGAAAAGTTATGCAGATACTCGGAGACGGGACTTGGAATTTCAAGTATGAGATCATGTGTTCCTCAAGATCTCACTAACAAGAGGAGTGATCCGATTTGGAAAGCGAGAAAAGTTAAACCCACGTTACATCGGGCCATTCGAGATATTGGCAAGGATTGGTCCTGTAGCCTATCGCCTTGCACTACCACCTAAACTATCCAATGTCCACAATGTGTTTCACATTTCAATGCTTCGACGGTACCTTCAAGATCCAGAGCACGTTGTTGATTACGAGGATCTGGAAGTTCAGGAAGATCTCTTATGAAAAGCAACCAATGCAGATTCTCGATCGTCGTGATTAAGTTCTCCGAAACAAGACCATACCGTTGGTAAAGGTCTTATAACGAAATCATTGTATCGAAGAAGATACATGAGAAACAGAAAGCCAAATGCGAGCCAAACATCCACACCTCTTCAAAAAATTAAGGTACATCAAGTTTTGGGACAAACTTCTATTTAGGAAGGGAGAAATGTGACACCTTAAACGTTTAATTAAATACCACATAAATATTTATAATTATATATAATTGTGGATGTATGTGATAATATATTATTAAATAAATAATAATAAATACAGAATCTAATTTGGCACTAGGTTATCAAATATGGGATTAATTAGGGATTATTATTTGGGGCCAAATTAACAAAAATATGAAATTGTAATACTAGCTATGTCAAATTAAAGTTAAAGATAGTAAATAAATAAATAGGTTAAATAAATAAATGTAATAAATGTAATAAAAATATATATAGAGGTAATATCAAATATAGTAAATCTTTGAATTAATGATGATATCGGATTATATTTGATTTCCTAATCTAAATAATAATGAACGTGTACTGCTGGACAAATGAATATCAGTCATTTGGGCTCTCAAGGCCTAAGAGAAGATGAGTTATCCAAATAAGATCATTTATGATCACCAGGTTATGTGTATATATAAAGATGGGGTGGGGCTATGAAACGATTAGGACGGAGGGAAAAGAAAAAAGGAAAAAAAAAAAGAGAGGAAACGAAGGAGCAGCCGTGAGAAGTTAACAAAAATATGAAGGAAATAGTATAACTCAATCTTAAGGTAAGTTATATTATACCTTGAGTTACCATAATAAATTTTACATATGTTTTAACTTACCATAATTTATTTTATACAAATTGTATTTTATTAGTTATATTAATACAAGTTATGTTTCATAAATATTTCATTTACGTGGATTAATTTCTGAACTCTATTTGTTAAAATGAAACCCATGGATATATTTGTTTAAATTTTAAAGAATATTTGACTATGACCTTATAAATAATTATGTTTTGTAAGTACCACCACGGGAGTCCTACGTCTTGGGGGACTTAAATTATCATTGGTCTCTGTTTGGCAACTTTATAGTCCTCTGTTTGTCATGGATCTATTGACCTCTGCTCTGATTGTCACTTCTGTGACATCCGTTCTATTATGTTCTGTTTTGTACCGTGGTTATAGTTATTTATTTATATAATTTATGTAATTCAGTTTCTGCCACTTAAATGATTTATTTCCCAAATTGAGTTATATAAATATTTTGGCCTAACTAACTATCCATGGTTATTTTGTACTCCCTATACTCTTGGCATAATATTTCTCACTCTACTGTGTGCTTATAGTTGTTACACTTTCAGGTGACGAGATGTAGGGAAAACCCATAACCTTACATAATGGAACCCGCACGAGGATTGATATTGAACCACTATTGTGTCTTTTTTTTTTTTTTTATATTTTTACTCCCTTTTGTTCTACTCGAGGCCGGTCACTAAACAATAAATTAATAATAGCCCCATAAATATATTTTCTCTTATTAAAATAGTAAAATAGAGTAATTTCTTATTTAATTATTTTTATTTCTGCTTGCACAGTTTAATTTGCTACAAATAGAAAAAGTTAGTAAGTTGCGATTCCAACCCTAAGCCCCTTGGGTTGGGTCGTGACATGCTTTTAGTTGGACAAGTGGACTGGTAATGTCTGTTTTAATGAGGAATTCCCTAGACTTTTCTCTCTATCTAATGACAATCATGGGGTGGTAAGGGTGTTTTTTAAGAGAAGGGGCAACAGTTGATGATTGGAACCTGGAGTTCAGAAGAAATCTATTGGCTTGGGAGGAGGAGGAAGTCTATAGATTAGTTTGTTTGCTTAGTACACCAGCTCTTTGTATTGATAAACCAGATGAATTGAAATGGCCTGCAGATTCATCTAGACTGTTTAGTGTAGCATCAATTTATAAATGGAGTGAATCACTTTCGTCCTGTTCTGAAAATGGCAGGCTCTATATGGAATAATTTTTCTCCTCCCAAAAGTGCAATTTTTTGGGTGGTTGGCATGGCTTGGCAAGGCTAAGACTTCTTGTTTCCTCCATAAAATTGGAATACTTGATGGGAGTGTTAATCTTGACTGTGTTTTCTGTCATAATGAAGTTAAAACTGTGAAGCATATTCTTTTTTTCTACCCTTTTGTTTGGAGGTTGTGGTAACATTGTAAGATGATGGGGTTTTCAGTGGGTCTTGCCAGGTTCTGTGGATGGGCTATTGCAGTGGTGGCATGGTTGCAGAATGAAAAAATTGGAGAAGAAAATCTGTATTGTCCTCCCTTTAACAACTCTTTGGTCTACATGGAGGCATAGAAATGAGTGTGTTTTCAATAGATCTCAACCAGACTTCGAAACTTTATGTGAAATTGTGAAAGTTAGAGTATCTTTGTGGGTCAAGACCTCGCCATTACCTATGGAGGTTTCTGTGAATGATCTGGTTTACAATCTGCAACAGGTCAAGTTTTGTCTCAGGAATGGTGGTTGAGTGTGTATCTATTTTGAGTGTTTATATGGTTAAGTGTTTATCTGTTTTGCATCAGGAATGGTGTGTATGATCTGTTATCTGTTTCTATGAATGATCTGGTTTACAAAACAGATTGAGCTATTGCTAATCTTTTGCATCAGTATTGCATCTGTGCTACCCTATTCCATCAATATTGGTCCTATTTTGCATCAAGAATGGTGGCTGAGCTAGTGTGTTCTACCAGTGTGATCTGCTGATCTTTTCTTTGTTGTCTTTCTTGATTGTTGCTTCCTTTTGGGAGTGCTTAGCATATGCTAAAATGGGTCTTTTGGTGCCAACATAGTTAGGATGATCTAACTCATTGTGATGCTTTGTGCACCATCTTCTCTTTATTGATGTTTTTGATATATTTGTGTATACAACTTGCACTTTTCATCGTCATCAATAAAATTCTTCTTTTTTTTTTTTTTTTTGTCAATCAAAAAAAAAATAGAGAAACAAATGTAATCTTGAACTTCGCACAAATGTTTAAACACACAATATATACATTTGGTGTTTCCAGGTATATAGCTAGAACTAAAGCCAAAAATATTACATAACATTCCAAAACAAGAGTAACAACTAAGAATAACAAAAATAACGTGAAAATAAAAAAAAAAAAACATTGATAATGGGATATAAAAAGAACGATCAAATAAAGCTAATACAACAAATTACAACTACAATGAAACGACTAGACTCAGTAAACCGTAATTGGTCTGGAAAACAAAACACTCATTGTCTAAAACAAGCAGGGCTCAAACCTTGCTTACTTCCAATTGAAGAAAATCCATAATAACGCCAACCAAGCTAGTACATAAAGATTTGCCGTCATGACTATCAATCAATCCAATCTTAGACCATCTCCACACAATCCTCCAACTACTAAAAATGTCAAACTCATAAGAACATCTTAAAAGAAATATCAAGAAGCAACATGACAATCAATCACATTTAGCACAAGAATTTCTTGAAATTATTTACAGACAACAATGAGTGCAATTACACAGATATTTGTGTTGCGTTTAGGCTAAACCACTCAATCCAAAATTCAAGCAGAGTACTAAATATAAAAGAAAATTAACATCAAATAAACATAAAATCGCCCAAAAAAAAATTAAAAAACAAAAACAAAAACAAAAATAGAGCTTAGCAAACCAACTAGGTTCCACGCAAAAACCAAAAAACATTAGTGTCTAAATGTAACAGAAACAAATAATCAACACATAATGAAACAACTGGTTGAAACATGATTTACTAAACCACTAACACTGTTAACTGCCAAAAAAACATATCTATAAAATTTCAATAAAAAAGAAAAAAAAATAATTGAGCCGATAAAATCACTAAAAAACATTAATGCATCTCATCCTTTAAAATAACTCTCAAAAAGAAAACCACAAGCTTAGTGCACATGTTAAAATGCACAAAATAATATTTGGTTTTTCCAAGAACAATAAGAATTAAAATCTAGTCAATAAAATATTAAAATAACAAAAATGCGTCAATAAAGATTTTGTACTAAAACTAAAACCAAAAATATTACATAATATTCAAGAAAATATAGAAATTAAGAATAACAAAAATGTGTAAATAAACTAACACCACAGTGTCGTATTAAAAAGAATGATCAAATAGAGCTAATACAAATATGTTGCCATCATTTCGGCTATCAAACCAATAGGGAAACAATCCATTGACTACAACTACTAATATAAACTCATTCAAAATTCAAAATCTCATATTCTTTTATTATATATATATATATATAGTCAAACCATAAAAGTTTAAACAAAGTTTGAAAAGGCATGTGGGAGAAAAATAATGTTAAGTCACGAATAAAATTTATTCAATAAAGATTTTGAGCTAAATGCCACGGCCTTGGTTGTTTCCAAGCTATCTGTGCGGCACTTAGACAATCTCAAGCTTCACTTGATGATGCTAAGTCAGCCTAACTGACTAACTTAGCAGAAAGACGAGTAAGAGGAACACAAAAGAGTTTGAGAGAATGCTTTATATTCACTATAAGAAAGTTTTACAACTCTTGGATGGATTGGAGCAAATAAGCTTCTCTCCTATTTATAAGCTCCCTAGGAGCATTCTAGATTTCTCAAGAAATTGTCGTGTAGAAGCTTCCCATGAAAGCTTTCTTTACAAGTTACAAGAATGTTCTAAAATGCTTTAGAAATATCTATAGAAGATATTTACAAGTCAAGTGTCTTGAATATTCAAAAATGTTCTAGAATCCTCCATGTTCTCTTCAAGTGTTGGAATGAGCTAGGAAGTTCTAGATTCTTCCATTAACCTCTGTGCTCCCAAGCTCCCATGTAGGAGGTTTTTGCCATAGGAAATTTAGCAGCTTGTGACATTCTCCCACACCTATGCTGGTGACGACCTCGTCGCATCCTCCCTACGGAACTTTTGTATTTGCTCCTGAAACTGCCATAAAGCTTCTGCTGGCTCCCAGCTAGCCTCACTTTGTGGTAGCCCCTTCCACTTTACCAAGTATTTCGTGCTAGAAGGAACTCCACACCTTCGGATGACTCGATCGGCCACAATGTATTCTACCTCTTTGTCATAAGAGGTTGTTACTGTCGTTGGTGCTCGCAATGACACTCCTCGTCTTGGGTCTTCCAAATTAACATAATAAGGCTTCAAATTACTTACATAGAAGACTGAATGAATCTTAAGCCTTAGAGGTAATTGCACCTGATAGGAAACTTTTTCAACCCTCTTTGTGATGGAAAAAGGTCCTTCATATTTTCGCACCAATCCTTTATGCACTTTTCTTAGGGACTAGAACTGTTGAGGCAATAGTTTGACAAGCACCAAGTCCCCCACTTGGAATTCCACCGCTCGTCTCTTCTTGTCAACCCATTTCATTTTCTTAGCCGCCTTGTCTTAGTAGGCTCGTGCCACATCAGCTTGTTCTTACCCACCTTTAGCAAACTTGAATGCTGCAGGACTCTTTCCCGTATAGCCAGACATCACCGTGTGTGGTGTTAGCGGTTGCTGCCCAATAACTAGCTCAAATGGGCTGTGATTGATGGATTCATTTCGCTACAGGTTGTAAGAGAATTAGGTTGCATCCAGTAATTTAGCCCAATCTCGCTAATTGACACTGACAAAGTGCCTTAAGTAGAGCTCTAGCAAAGCATTCACCCGTTCAATTTGGTTGTCAGTTTGCGGGTGAAAGGTTGTAAAGAAATGTAAGTCTGACCCCAGCATTTTGAATAGCTCGATTCAAAATCGTCCTATAAAGCGAGGATCCCGGTCACTATTGATGGACCTAGGCACACCCCAATACTTTACCACATGTTTTGTGAATAACCGAGCCGCCTTCTCTGTTGTGCAATCTATTTGGGCTGCTATGAATGTAACATACTAAGAAAACCTGTCAACCACCACCATAATAGAGCTGCACCCTTCCGACTTAGGCAAGGCTGAGATGAAGTCCATGGTGACACTCTCTCAAGGCTCTTAGCTATAAGCAATGGCTCTAGCAAACCTCCAAGTGCTTGCTGCTCTACCTTGTCTTGTTGACACACAAGACAAGTCTTCACGTATGCCTCCACATCATCCCACATCCTCGGCCAATAATAAGCTGATTCTAGCAATACTCTTGTATGCTTTTGTCCCGAGTGGCCAGCTCACTTAGTGTCATGACATTCCCTGATTAAGTTCCTCCGCAAGTTTCCCCACTTTGGAACACAGAGGCATTTCCCCTTAGTGTAAAGTAGGCCATCCTCTATCCAAAACATTTAGTCTTTCCATCTTTTGCCAACCCACTCAGGTTCTTGGCAAGAGGATCATACTGCAACCCCTCTTTGAAGACTTCAATTAATTCACCTTGAGGCCTGCTACTCATAGCAGATAATTCTGCCTTGCGACTTAACGCGTCCGCTACAAGGTTTGCCTTCCCCGACTTGTACTCCAAGATGTAGTCGAATTCTGCCAAGAAGTCTTACCATCTAGCTTGTTTTGGGCTTAACTTCTTCTTGGACTGGAAGTAACTAGTGACAACATTATCTGTCTTGACTACAAACTTAGAGCCCAACAGGTAATGTCTCCCGTCATTTCCTTCTCTTGCACCATGTACCTCCGCTCGGTGTCATTAAGCTTGCAACTTTCATAGGCAATAGGATGCCTATCCTGCATGAGCACACCTCTAATGGCAAAGTCAAAAGCATCTGTGTATACCTCATAAGGCTTAGTGTGGTCGGTAGCCCCAATACTGGCTCCTCTGTCACTGTCTTCTTCAAGTCTTCAAAGGCATTTTGGCATTTCTTTGACCATTCTCATGCCTTGTTCTTCTTTAGGAGGTCCGTAGTGGTGCTGCCCTTGCTGAATATCCTTTTATGAACCGCCAATAATAATTGACAAGGCCAAGGAATGACCTTAGATCTGTCACTTTGGTAGAAGCCTCTCATTCTTGTATGGTCCTCACCTTGTCCTCCTCCATCATAAGCATCCCGTCCTTGATCTTGTGCCCCAAGAATGATACCTCATTCGTTGCAAAGGAGCATTTCTCCTTCTTCACATAGAGCTCATTATCTTTTAGCACTTTAAACACCATTCGTAGATGATCTACATGGTCTTCCAAAGTGTTGCTATAGCCCATGATGTCGTTCAAGTAGACCACTACGAATCGATCCAAGTAATGATGAAAGATCTTATTCATGAGAGTGCAAAATGTGACTAGGGCATTAGTGAGGCCAAATGGCATCACTAAGAACTCAAATGAGTCATATCGAGTAGTGCAAGTAGTCTTTGACTCATCCCCAACTGCTATCCTTACTCGGTAGTAGCCAGATCTTAAGTCTAGCTTAGAGAAATATTGAGCTCTACCAAGCTGATCAAACAAATCAACAATCAAAGGGATAGGATACTTGTTCTTGATGGTTACCTTGTTAAGTGCCCGATAGTCAATGCATAGGCAAAGAGAACCGTCCTTTTTCTTTTGGAATAGCACCAGAGCACCATAAGGAACTTTGGACGGTTGAATAGCCAGCATCCAACAAGTCTTTCAGTTACCTCCTTAATTCCTCCAACTTAGGTGGTGCCATCCTGTAAGGCGCTTTGGCAGGTGGTGTTGTGCCTGGCTCCAACTCGATCTTGTGATCTATCTCCCTCCTAGGTGGTAGTTTCTTTGGTAGCTTCTTTGGTAGCTCGGGCAGCATCACCTCTTTGTACTCATGGAGTACCTTCTCAATCTCCTTGGGTATTAACCCCTTAGGCACATCCTCTTTTTCTTCAGCCATGGTTGCAAGTAGGGGTGAGCAGCGGATATACCGATCCGCCAAAACCGACCGAACCGAACCGATCCGCCGTATTTTGGACGGATGCGTGATAATGAGCGGACGGTTGCGGATTGATTTTCTCCAATCCGCCAATTTGGCGGACGGATGGCGGATTTGAGATTTTTTGGCCGCAACCGAACCGCCAAACCGCCAAATCGCGAGCACCTGTAGTAATTTATAAGACTTTGTATTTTCAATTTGTTTAAATATTATGTTTGTGTTTTCAATTGAAAAAGAGTTTAAATATTCTGTTGAAAAAAAGTTTTCAACTTGATTATATTTTTGAATTGAAAAAAATAAACGTATTATTCATCTATATTTTTTAGTTTTTAAATCTAACTCTAAAAATAATAAATAGAAAATATGATATATGCTGGTTGGTTTTTGTTTTCAAAAACATATGTAGATGTAACAATATAGAGACATTCAATCTCTACAACTGCTCTGTTTATGGTTTTGGTGGTTTGAATTGTTATTATATTTTAAGAATTACAGATTGTAATACTTTATAGGGATGAATCATACTGTGATTGTAATATGTGATGAAGCATGTAGTGATCGTGATATTCTAAAGTTTCAAACTTTCTTTCTTTGGATAAGGCATACAGTGATTGTAATACTTTTTTAAGTCATTGACTGTAATACTTTTTTTTTTCTTTTTTTTTTTAAGGAAATGCACAAGTTGAATTATGTTGAAAATTTATAAAATTTTCAACCGCCAAACCGATTCACATCCATCCGCCAAACCGCCAATCCGCTCAATCAACATCCGCCGGATTGGCGAACGGATGCGGATTGATTTTCTTCAATCCGCCAATCTGGCGGACAGATGGCGGATTAGAGGTTTCATGGCCGCAACCGACCCGCGTCCACCCCTAGTTGCAAGGTAAGTCACCTCTCCTTTCTTGAAGCCTTTCTTTACTTGCATAACTAAGAGAAGCGGTTTTTGGACCCTTTTTGTGGCACCGATTGTACCACATAAGATATGTTCTCTTCCAAGATTGCCATGGAGCATATGAGTGGTATTGATATTGCCTTGACTTTGCCCAAGAAGTCCATGTCTATGACAACTTAGAAGTCATCCATAGGTGCCACTGTGAGGTCGATCTTGCCCTTCCATCTACCAAGGTTGATGTCTATCCCACACGCTACTCCATGCAAGGGTTTTGCCTCTGAGTTGACAGCCTTGAGCCATCCAGACTCTTTGCTAGTCTTTAATTCCAACCTTCTTGCCTCTTCCACAGAGACAAAGTTGTGGGTAGCTCCCACGTCCACCATTGCATGAGTAGGCTTCCCGTTGAGGCTTACCTCCACGTACATCAAGCCTTTGTCATTTTGGATAGATGTGGCATGCTTCGATTTGATGGCGTTGAGTAAATGCAGGGATCCCATGTGGAGAGCTTCCTCTTTCTCCAGCTCTTCATTCATGGCATTGAAGGCTTGTCTTCTAGGACACTCCCTTGCCTAATGTGGTCCATCACATAAGACGCAGTTGGTCCTGGGCTTGAATTTGCCCTTATCTTTGGATTGATACTTAACTTTGTTTTTTCCCTCTTTGCTAGTAAAGGGTTTGTTGTGCCCCTCTTTACGTTGGAATTCCTTATCCTTGTCCCCCCCACCTTTATTATGATTATCCTTGGATGGCCTGGCCTTATTGTCTCCTTTCTTATCTATTAGGGACTCGACTATTGCCATGGCTAAGGCAAGATCTTGCACCCCACGCCGGCGCAATTCTTGCTCCGCCCATGGTTGTAGGTTGTCCAAGAAGTTAAAGAGTAATTCTTCAATAGTCATACTCAAGACTTCTAACATAAGAGTAGAGAATTCATTTACATAGTCCCGAATAGATGATGTGTGTTTAAGTTTTTTCAAACTCTTTTTAGCTTGGTAGGCCATATCCTCATAATAGAATTGCTTCTTAAGTTATTTCTTAAAGTCATCCCAGATGTCTATGGTGCACGTACCTTTTTCAATGTCAGCATGCCTGCAACGCCACCATAGTGTTGCTGTATCGACAAGGTAAAGCGCTGCAGTGCGTACCTTGGCATCTTCCTCTATTACTGCCATCGCCTCGAAATATCTTTCCATGTGTCATAAGTAGTTGTCCACTTCTTTGGCATCTCTCTTTCTGGCAAAAGGCTTTGGCTTTGGCTTTGGCATCTCCACCTTAGACGTCCCCGGCATGGTCACAGCTCCCTCAACTATGGCCTTCATGCACATTGCCACATCTTGGTACATCTCCTTCAAGCGAGCTTCAAAGCTTGCGAACATCTCCAACACTTTAACTTGGAAGGAATCATTGGTAACTTGGCCATCATGCACCACGGAGTTAATGGTGGAAAGCATGTCATCATGGAGTTCTTTGATCTCCCCCTTGAGACCTTCTACCTCCTGCTCCAAGATTTGTTCCAACACATCAAGGCGTTCCCCAAATCATCCACGACAAGCTTTACCTTAGCTAGCTAAGTCTCCATGGTTGCCACAACATCACGTACATCACGTGACTTATCCTTCCTTGCTCTAGTATTGTCCCTTCCACGAGTTTGCTCAGTCACCATTGTTTCTTCAGCACCGAAAAACATATTGCCTATTCTTCTCTTGTCTCAAACCTGCTCTGATACCACGTGTCACGGCCTTGGTTGTTTCCAACCTATCCGTGCGGTACTTACACAATCTCAAACTTCACTTGATGATGTTAAATTAGCCTAACTCACTAACTTAGAAGAAAGACAAATAAGAAGAACACAAGAGAGTTCGAGAGAACGCTTTATATTCACTATAAGAAAATTTTACAACTCTTGGATGGATTGAAACAAATAAGCTCCTCTCCTATTTATAAGCTTCTTAAGAGCATTCTAGATTTCACAAGAAATTATCATGTAGAAACTTCTCATGGAAGCTTTCTTTACAAGTTACAAGAATGTTCTGAAATGCTTTAGAAATATCTAAACAAGATATTTACAAGACAAGTGTCTAGAATATTTAAGAATGTTCTATAATCCTCCATGTTCTCTTCAAATGTTGAAATGAGCTAAGAAGTTCTAGATTCTTCCATTAACCTCTGTGTTCCCAAGCTCCCATGTAAGAGGTTTTTGTCGTAAGAAATTTAGCAGCTTGTGACATAACGTTAAAGAAAAAAATATTACATAATACTCAAGAAAATAAAGTAATTAGGAATAACAAAAACAATGTGTTAATAAACAAACACCATGGTGTCGTATTAAAGAGAATGATCAGATCGAGCTAATACAAGTATGATGCCATCATTTCGACTATCAAACCAATAGGGAAGCAATCAATTGACTACAAAATCTCATATTCTTTTATTATATATATAGTCAAATCATAAAAGTTCAAACAAAGTTTGAAAAAGCATGTGGGAGAAAAATAATGTTAAGTTGCAAATAAAATTTAGTCAATAAAGATTTTGAGCTAACGCTAAAATCAAAAAATATTACATAATACTCAAGAAAATATTGTAACTAAGAATAACAAAAACAATGCATAAATAAACAAACACCATGGTGGGATATTAAATAGAATGATCAGATAGAGCTAACACAAGCATGAATGATACCATCATTTCGGCTATCAAACCAATAGGGAAACCAAATCATGATCATCATCTCATTCTCAACAATCCATTAACTACAAATATTCATATAAACTCAATCCAAATTTCAAAAGCTCATATTCTCATGTTAGTATATATAGTCAAATCATAGAAGCTTAGTGACAAAGTTTAAAAAGGCATGTAGGAGAAAAACAAAGCGAATAAAATTTAGTCAATAAAGATTTTGAGCTAATGCTAAAGCCAAAAATATTACAGAATACTCAAGAAAATATAGTAATTGAGAATAACAAAAACAATGTGTAAAAAACAAACACAATGGTTAGATATTAAGGAGAACAATTAGATAGAGCTAGTACAAGTATGAAGCCATCATTTCGGCAATCAAGCCAATAGGGAAACAAAATCGTGATCATCATCTCGTCCTCAACAATCCGTTGACTACAAACACTGTTATAAACTCATTCAATATTCAAAATCTCATATTCACATATTACATAATATTAAAATAAAATAAAAAAGAGTAATTAAGAATAACAAAAATAATGTGTAAATAAACAAACACGGTGGGATATAAAAGAGAATGATCAAATAGAACTTAATACAATTATTATGCCATCATTTCGGCAATCAACCCAATGGGGAAAGAAAATCATGAATCATGATCATCGTCTTAATCTCTCCAATCCGTTAACAAAAATTATTGATAAACTAGTTCAAAATTCAAAAGTTCATATTCTCATGTCATTATTTATCATAGAAGCTAAATGACAGATGGAAAATCCATGTGGTAGAAAAATAACATAAGTGGCAATTAAAATTTAGTCAATAATAATTTAGTACTAACGTAAGCCAAAAATAGTACATAATATGCCCAAAAAAAAAAAGAAGGGAGTAAATTAAGAATAACAAAAACAATGAAACACAATGGTTGAATATTAAAGAGAATGATCAGATAAACCTAATACCAGTATGATGCCATCATTTCGGCGATCAAACCAATAGGGAAACAAAATCATGATCATCACCTCGTAACTACAAATATTGATATAAAATCATTCAACATTCAAAAGCTTACATTCTCATTTTATTATATATAGTCAAATCATAGAAGATTAATGACCGAGTTTAAAAAGGCATGTGGGAGGAAAATAATGTAAAGTCACAAACAAAATTTAGTAAATAAAGATTTTGAGCTTCCGCTAAAGCCAAAAATATTACATGCTACTCAAGAAAATATAATAATTAAGAATAACAAAAACAATGTGTAAATAAACAAACACAAAGATTGGAAATTAAAGAGAACGCTCAGATAGAGCAACAAGAAGTATGAAGCCATCATTTTGGCAATCAAACCAATAGGGAAACACAATCACGATCATCATCTTGTTCTCAACAATCCGTTAACTACAAATATTGTTATAAACTCATTCAATATTCAAAATCTCATATTCACATGTTACATAATATTAAAAAAAAAGAGAGTAATTAAGAATAACAAAAATAACATGTAAATAAACAAACACGGTGGGATATAAAAGAGAATGATCAAATAGAGCTAATACAATTATGATGCCATCATTTTGGCAATCAACCCAATAGGGAAACAAAATCATGAATCATGATCATCATCTCAACCTCTCCAATCCGTTGACCAAAATTATTGACATAAATTAGTTTAAAATTCAAAAGTTCATATTGTCATGTCATTATTTATATTCAAATCATAGAAGCTAAATGACAGTTTGAAAAGCCATGTGGGAGAAAAATAATGTAAGTGGCGATCAAAAGTTAGTCAACAAAGATTTTGTACTAATGTAAGCTAAAATACTACATAATACGCAAGAAAATTAGTAAATTAAGAATAATAGAAACAATGAAACACAATCATGGAATATTAAAGAGAACGATCAGATAGAGCTAATACAAGTATGATACCATCATTTCGGCAATCAAACCAATAGGGAAACAAAATCATGATCATCATCTCGTTCTCAACAATCCGTTAACTACAAATATTGATATAAACTCATTCAACATTCAAAAGCTTATATTCTCATTTTATTATATATAGTCAAATCACAGAAGATTAATGACCAAGTTTGAAAAGGTATGTGAGAGAAAAATAATATAAGACAGAGAAAAAAAAGTAAACAAATGATCCTTGCAAAAATGACAAATCTCCATCGACAATGAAAGGTCTTCTAGCTAACAATGACTAAAGGACCATTTACATTGACAACAAAAAAATCTTGCACAAATTTTGAGCTCAACAGGCCTCGATTACAATGATCCTGAAAAGCCTTCAATATGCGCTACTACAATGAAACATTGATTCAATAAATAGTAGTTGGTTTGGACAACAAAACACTATTTTCTAAAGCAAACAAGGTTGAGAGATAACATGCAGGCAAAACCCTTGTTAACTCCCAATTGAAGAAAATCCAAAATAAAACAATAACTAACAAAAGCATGAAAAGAACAATCAAAAAGTGCTAAAACATACAAATTTCCATTTACATTGCCAACAAAAAAATATTGCACAAATTTTGAGCTCAATAGGCCTTCATTACAATGATCCTGACAAGCCTTCAATATGCTCTGACATTTGGACAATTGTATTAACTCAACATAACAAAGAAAAAATGCACTGAAACAACTAGATTCGATAAATCTTAATTGGTTTGGATAACAATACACTATTTTTCTAAAGCAAGCAAGGTTGAGAGTGAACACTTGCTAACTCCCAATTGAAGAAAATAAAAAGTAACACTAATACAGCTAATAGAAGCATGAAAAGAACAATCAAATAGCACTAATACATACAAATTTGGCATCACCACTGTTACCAAACCAATATTAGATCAACAGCACACCTCACATCATTCTCCAACTACTGAGAATGCGCGATTAACGCTTAAGAAACCTTTGAAGAAATGTCAAACAAGCAGCAAGGCAATTGCATTTAGCATAAGAATTTCTGGAAATTCTGGGTAGTCAGCAATGCGTGCTACTACATAGAGCATTGGGTTCCTTGCATTTTGACAAAACCACAAAACACAAAACACAAAGTTCAAGCTGATTACTAAATATAAAATTTTAAAAACAAAAAAAATAGCATTGAATGGACATACAAACAAAGAAAATTTGAAAAACATAAATAGAGCACAGCAAACCAACTGGGTATGCACCAGAAACTAGAAAATAATTACTAACAAAAACAAGTAATCACAACACCTAATGAAACAAAAATATATCTAAACTTGAGAATAACCCAAGTGGTTGTTCCTCTAGACAAATAAAGGAAGGCTTGGAGGACGAGCTTATGGAGTCGAGCACCCATTCAGATAATACAACTTGCTAGCCTGCTAGCATGTGCCAAGAGCAAAAAAAAACATATCTACTTGCAACAAAAACAAAAAAAAATCCAAGAAAACAGCAAAAAAATATAATCGAGCTAACAAAATCACTGAAGAACTGTTTTTTTTAAATGAAGAGAATGATCAGATAGAGCTAATACATAACCATCATCCCAGTGATCAAACCAGTAAGAAAACAAATGAAATCATCACGCCATCCTCTCCAGCAACTTTTTTAAAAATAAAATCTGGAACTTTGTGCAAATGTTAAAATGCACAAAATAATAGTTTGGGTTTTTGTAGTACAATTCCTAACAATTACAATTTAGCCAATAAAGATTCTGTAATAATGCTAAAGCCAAAAATAATACATGTGCTCACTTGCATGAGTGCATGTGTCTATATAAAGAGAAATAGAGAGATACAAAAAAATAGTGAAAGGATCAGAATGAAATTTTGATCAATGCAGGAAACACGATGGCAGTTAAGATGTGTTAAAAGAATGGGGATGTAGTGTTGGGAGAAGTCTAGGTTAGCACTCAATAGTAGAATGCAACCCACGCCTTTTCTTTCGACCCATCACCATGCCTAAGCATGGTATAATTGCTTTAGAAGAGGTTGCGAACGTCAGTGTAACAACTCATACACAGACTAGGGCCCTCTTCTTTCTTCCCACATTAGTCTCAACACTACCACCACCATATCCTTCTTGCTCAGACCTTTTACTTTTTCAGCATCATCTCCGTTTTCACTTTAAGGAATATGAAAATTAAAATAAAAATATTAAAGAAAATAAAAGACACCAACTTTCATTGAGACATAAAACCAATACAAAGGGCTTTTATTACAAATAGAATAACTATATCATATCTCGATAAAACAAGAAGAATAAAGGGGTTCACACAAATAAGAATAAAATGCACCCATTACTCTCATATAATGTAGAAGAAATATTAACCATCCACAAAAATACCTTGGCCATCTCATTTTGTAAGAATATATTTGACTCCACAATAACAGATCAAGGACTCTATGTGAAGTATCAAAACCTGCACACAACTAATAACACAGTGAAGAAACCTAAATCAATTACAGTTTACCAATACCCACGGATCTACGAGGGGCATTGGATTCAGTTAGAAAGAAACATAAATTAACCCAATTGCCACCCAAATATTAAACCCTTACTAATAAACACGAACCAACAAATTGACAATATTATTGTCTGAAACCCAAACACAGAGTTGCTTATAGTCAAATTAAGAATGATGATCAAGTAAAGGCCACTCAAATTAGATATGTTAAAAATATCAAATTTAAATTTTTTTATTTGTAATAGTTGATCAATTCCTTCTTTCATTTTTTAGCAATGTTCAGGCCCCTAGTTCCTTTTTAGTCCTTTGGCTTTCTCACCTTGCATAATGGGTATGCCCCTCTATATTCATGTGCAGTTTGCTTTCCTTCTTGAAATTCACTTTTTACCAAAAAATAAAGCACTGAATCTAGTGTTCACTATTAAAACTAACTTGAAACAATCATAAAATTTCATTGTTCATCAGTTAGGATTCAAAACCTGATAACACTAATTACTTAGTCATTTACACAATAAACTCAATCAGAAACTAAATCTAAGCAGTGTTCACTAGACAAGTGAATAAACGGACAAGCTAAACAGGGGGAAAAAGCCACAAAGTAAAGGGTTACAAATCTGAATTATATGGTTCTCAATGTTTTGAAATCCAGACCATTCAATAAACCATAAATATACACTTCGAACAGCCATTATATTCGAAATTCAAATCACAATACCAATGTTTTGATATCCAGACCATTCAATAAACCATATATATACACTTCGAATAGCCATTATATTCGAAATTCAAATCACAATACCTGAAAACTTCAAGAACGATCATCACGTTCAATCCGATATGTTAAACGAATTGCTTCCGCAGAAGAGGAATCAGACGATTTGCTTCTGAAGATCTGGAAGAGAACACAGGTAAATTAAATAACACAAATGGACGCGACAACTCCATACGATCTCTATTCGAAGCGAACATAGTATACGCAAATGTATAGTTCAGATCTGAGTTTAAACAAGTCTCTGAAACATTGCGAGACTTTATATATTCATTCAATTCAATTTTACATTATACATATACATATATATATGTATATATATATTGAATAGCAATTGTATTCGAAATTCAAATCACAATACCTGAAAACTCCAAGAACGATCACGTTGAGAGAGAGAGAGAGAGAGAGGCTAGTATACATAAATGTGTACATGTTTTGTGCCTCAAATGTGCGAATAATCTGACCCAAAAAAAAAAAAAAACACTAGATTTTGAAACAGATACAAGTGATTACACGGCCATGTCGATGAATATATGACGAGATTAGGGAGAGAGCTTCGTCTTCGATTGCGAGATTCTCTGTGATGAGCGGCTGTATAAGACTAGGGTTTTGGAGATGAAGAGCGTATGGGCTTGTTGGGAGTGTTTTGGAGCCGGGGCTTACACTACGTTTGGCAAAAAAGAAAAGAAAGGATTAGTTAAAGTTACAAAAGAAAAGAAAAGATGTGGTTGTGATTTGTTTTTTTTTGTTTTTTTGGTTTGTATAAGAAAAAAATAGAAGTAAAGAAATATCGTGATTTCTCTTATTTTTGTTTGGTTAAATTTTATTACGGGAAAAGATGGAAAAAAATTATTTTATGTTATATTATCAAAATAATCTTTTACATTTTTAATTATTTTATTTCTTTTATTTTTATAAGGATAAAATTGGTATTATGAAAATAGTGGTTTCTTTTCTCTCTCAATCCCTCTATTTTTAAAAAGATTGAAAATGAGTTTTATAAGATAAATGAGTTTCTCTCTATTTCTTCTCATTTCTCTCCACTTAAATTATTCAAACAAATAAAAGAAATATACATCCCTCTATTTCTTTCTTTTTTTCTCTCTAAATCACTCATTCCAAACATAGCATTATTTATATGGACATTAGTAGTCTAAAATTTACACCCAATTTTCAAGTACCTACAATGACCTGGCAATATCTCTCATATTCTCAATCATTAGTTAATTGCATTATTTACATATTATTATGGAGCAATTTGGCAATTTGATAAAAAGTTTTTTTTTGTTTTTTTACTAAGTTCTTCTAAAAAAGTCATAAAAAAATTCACTAAAAAAGTCATTTTTTTTTGTTAAAAAAGTCACCAAAAAAGTAAAAAAATTAAAAAATCAAATTTTTATTAACTTCTCAATCTAAGAAATAAGTCTAAAAAATAAACTTATATAGCATTTTTCTATTTATGTATAGTTCTCATTTGACAACTTAATATTTTAATCTAAAAATTAAAAAATCATTAAAAAAGTTAAAAAATTAACAATTTATGTCAAAAAGTTGAAAAATCTCTTCTCTTTATTTTTCGCACATCTTTTGATAAAAAAAATTAAAAAATCATTCAATACATATTCACTTTGCTTGGTTTGGGTTTTCTAAAAACACTTCTACGAAAATTTTACTTTTTTATTTTTCGTATTTTTTTTTTTACTGAATTTTTTTAATATTTTAAGGGTTCGTTTGGAATGTGGGTTGGTTTTTTTACTTTTTTATTATTTTAGTCTGGGGCTAAGAAACCTAGTTTGCGATAGGCTATTTGACTTTTTTAACTTTTGTGGGAAAAAAAAATAAAATGATTATGATTTAAATGTGACCTTTTGTCTTATTGACTTTTTAGCGTATTTTGTCTTTTTGTGACTAAAATGGCATGCCAAATGAAGCTTAAGCAATTTTTAAATTTTTAGACACACTTAACATAAGTACACTTAAAAAGTATAATTTTCGTAAAAAAAAATCTTTAAAAAATTCACTCAATACCAAAAATACAAAAAAAAATATGAAAATTAAATATATTTTTTGTATTTTTGTGTATTTATTAATTTTTTGAAATATTTTTTCGCAAATATTTTACTTTTTAGATACATCAAAGTGAGGTGCATCTAAAAAAGTAAAAAAATTATTAAAATTTAAAAAATATTTGCTGAAAACAAAAAATCACAAAAAACAAAAAATTCAGTTTTCAGAAAATTAAAACTAAACACACTGATTAATTTTTTTTTACCTTGTATTTTAGCCAAGAAATTAAAAAAATTACTAAAATAATTTGTTCCCAAACGAGACCTTGATGGTGTGAGCCAGGTTAAAATATAAATTTTAATTTTAGATTCATGATATATGTTTTTTTATTCTTTAAGTAATAAAAGTATTTTTTAATAAGTTAAGTCAATGTTCTTAGATTCAATTCTTATACTCTTCATTTAATTACTATTACTATTTTTTATTTTTTATAGAGAAATTGACACTTAATGTAAGAAGAGAATGTCACTTGATAAAAGAAAACTTTTTTATTTTTTTTTCTTTTTAGATAGAGAAATTGACACTTAACGTAAGAAGGAAATGTCACTTGATAAAATAAAACTTTTTAATTTTTTCTTTTTAGATAGAAAAATTGACACTTAGAATAAAAAGAGAATGTCACTTGATAAAAAAATATTTTTTATTTTTCGATGGAGAAATTGATACTCAACGCAATAAGAGAATGTCAATAAAAAAAAGGGAAAAAAAAAATTAAAGATACCAAGTGAGGTATTTACTTTTAATAATGGTATAAATATTGAGACTCAATGGCATACATATTTTGGGAACATAGCGAGGAGCCAAATTTTGACTTTTAAGTTATTTTAACTCACATTATCTCTTTAATTTTTTACATATTTAAAAAAAAAAAAAAAAAAAAAAAAAAAAACCAATTTTCCAAAACAATCCATAATTATGAAAACATCATCGTACAAACCGCCTTTCTGGACTGGGACAAATGATATTTTTTAAACGCGTTTATAAAATAGAATTATTAATGGGCTTGAAGTTAGCCCAACTAATTAACTGACCACATTAGCACTAGGTGATAGAAACTCAATAATTGTTTAAGATGTTTTAAATAAATATATTTTTTGAATTTTTATAAAATATGGGTTAGGTTTAAAGTGATGTGTTAGAAAGATAATGTGACTTAAATAAGATGATGTGACTTAAATAGAATAATGACTTTTTTGATTTTTTTAAGGGATGATAAACAATGTCAACTAAAATTTTAAAATTTTGTTTTTATTATATCGTAATATAAATTTACTAATAAGAATAATATACATTAAATTTTAAAATAAAATATTATTATTTTTCTCATATACACTCTAATTACTTGTGCATATTCTTCATATTCAAGTTTCTTTATATTCTTTCTCAAGTTTCAATTATTTTATTTTCTATTTTTTCCTCACTCCAAAACTTTAATTCACCCCACTAAAACTCACAATTATCATCAATATAATTATTTTTTATTGTGTTATTATTTGTGAATAAAACAAAATTTAAATAAAATTAAAAAATAGATGATAATAAAACCGCTAAGTAAATAATTGATAGTCATTATACCAATTCAAAGAACAATAAGAAGCAGAAAAAGAAATAAAAATAAAAACACAAGAGAGAGAGATATTAATAAACGAAGAGTTTCTAACCCCAATGGTGTACTCAGGGGTGTTCGCGGATCGATTTTGTGCGGTTTGCGGTTCGGTTTTGACCCGCCCGCATCTATGCGGTTTGGGAAAAAGTCAACCCGCAACCGCCCGCAGTGCGGTTTGCGGTTTGTGCGGGTAGGATTTGCAGATGTGCGGGCAGTTACGGGCAGTTTGCGGTTTACACTTTTTTCTTTAAAAATTAATTTTTGATTTTTTTTTTTCCCATCGAATTTAGGCATCAGATTCATTTTATATATTCGAGATCATTTGACAACAATTTTCTGATGAGTTTACAAATAAAAATTGAATATCAATGCATTAAATGAAAGTACCAAAAACAAAGAGACCCTACACTAGCATTTTTGTCATGAAAAAAATGTATATCAATGCATTAAAAAATGTATATCAATGCATTAAGGTTGAACTCAATTAGAATTGTCAGTTTAGTAATCAATAATCAAACTAGAAGTTCTATCGGCCACCATAAGGAAAATTTTATTAGGAAAAAGTGGATGAGTCACCAATAAAAATCATATAAGAAACCAAGTTTAGGACTTGATAATGGCGAAAGTTGAGAAATATTTAAAAATAAGGATTCTAGTGTCATAGATAATATAATGGTGCTCCTGTTAAAGTTACAAAGTTGGTATGTAAAAAAAAAATTAATAATAATAATTAAAGTGCGGGCGTTTTTTGCGAGTTGCTGTTTAACCCGCGACCCGCCCGCAACCCGCAAATTTGTCATATTTCAAACCGCATCCGACCGCATTATGTTTGCGAAACCATCCATTTATATGCGGGTTGGGCGGATTGAGCGGTTTGAGCGGTTTGGATAAACTGTTGCCCACCCCTCTATCACATTCTCTACGATTTCAAACACTCAAAAGATGACATGTTCTAAAGATTCACATGCTGCAAAATATCTCGAGCATCTAATATCAATCATGATGCCTCTTTTTTCCAGGTTACAAAGGATTGGAAGAATATTATGAAGACATTTTCAAATGAAAGTCCCCATTAAGATGGTATTTGTAAACATAAATTTCAGAACATAAAACTTCATGTTTCGGATCATCTACCATGTATATCATCAAGAAATCAAGACAAAATGACATACCTGAATCCATCGATGAACGGTTAAACGGAAGCGTCTGATTGTCAATAAAACCTTAATATTGACTATGTTATTGCCTTCTAATCCTTTCCCCTTTGGTGCCTTATGTTTCTCCTTGAGAGGATTTAGAAAAACAAAACAGTGTTCTTATCTTTCCACCTTAGGAAGGAATAGGGGCCATAACCTTTTAAAGGTTGTAATTGGTTTTCATAACTGAAAGGTACTGAAAACCAATAAATTAACCATTATTGGTTTAAAACTGAAAGGTAATGAAAACCAATAAATTAACCATTATTGGTTTTAAAACTGAAAGGTAATGAAAACCAATAAATTAACCACTATTGGTTTTAAAACTGAAAGGTAATGAAAACCAATAAATTAACCATTATTGGTTTTAAAACTGAAAGGTAATGAAAACCAACTTTAACCAATATGTTTTAATTTCTATTTCTGCCCCTCATAGAAATAGAAATTATACAACTAGTATCTACACATTAGGTCCATAACACATATACCCTTAAACCTATTAACTAAATTGAATCACTTAAATTGTAGGCTTCTTATAAATGATAACACCACATTTAATTATGTGGTCCCATTGAGACATTATCTAACAATCTCCCACTGGACCACATATGTATCTTGAAAAATGTGCTTAACTTTAGTGAGCTCAGAAATTTGTTATTATAACTTGAGGGTATCCAAACAATCTTGTCCATTAACTATATTAATATAGGATCAAAGCGGTCTTCGTTACATCAATCGTAACTCGACCCACCAATGGTCACGTATACAAATATAGCTAAATGACATAGATCAATCATGGATGCGTAGCATGGAAATTACATGTGATGTGATCCATACATGCCTATGTCCAACTGGTCCTACTTAACTTTATTGAGATTAATACTTCACAATACGTAACAGAGCGTAATAAACTGAATACTTCATTTCTGCAGAAATTAATCTAATTACATAGATAAAACTCAAGGCTGACATAAAGCAGTAATATAAATACAAACTCCTACTAAATCAGAATGTTCTCAAATAGAACAACACCCATATGAGCAGTGTGCTCATGAAAGACCTTGGGTGGTAGTTTTTTCGTAAGTGGATCCGCTATCATTGAGTTTGTCCCAATGTGCTCTATGGAAATCTATCCACTCTGCACTCTTTCTTTTACAACTAGGAACTTGATATCAATATGCTTTGATTTTGTCGAGCTCCTGTTGTTATTGGAATATAAAACTGCAGACTTATTGTCACAATATATCTTAAGTGGTCTTTCAGTGCCTTCCAAAATACGCAACCCAGTGACAAAATTCCGCAGCCATATCCCTTGGTTTGATGCCTCATAACATGCTACAAACTCTGCAGCCATGGTGGATGAAGCTATGAGCGTCTGCTTTGCAGACCTCCAAGAAATTGCTCCGCCAGCTAACAGATAAATATAGCCTGATGTGGATTTCCTACTGTCTTGGCATCCAGCAAAATCGGAGTTGGAATATCCAATGACCTCTAACTTATCCGATCTCCTATATGTGAGCATATATTCCTTTGTTCTCTGTAAATATCGCATAACACGCTTGACTGCTTTCCAATGATCCATGCCAGGATTACTTAAATATCTGCCTAACATGCCAACTATAAACGCAATATCCGGACACGTACATACTTGAGCATACATTAGACTCCCTACAGCTGAGGCATAAGGAATCTTCTGCATTTCTTGAATTTCAAGACTATTCTTCGGGCATTGGCTGAGACTAAACTTGTCTCCCTTAGCAACCGGGGTTTCACCTGATTTACAATTTTGCATGCCAAATCTAATGAGTATTTTTTCGATATAGCTCCTTTGTGATAATCCCAGAATAGCCCGAGAACGATCTCGGAGTATTTCGATTCCTAATACAAAGGAAGCATCACCAAGATCTTTCATTTCAAAATTCTTAGATAGAAATCTCTTGGTGTCATGCAATAAGTTTATATCGTTTGTGGCAAGCAATATGTCGTCAACATATAAAACCAAAAATATGTGTTTACTCCCATTGAACTTGTGATACACACATTCATCAACAACGTTAGTTTCAAAACCATACGAAGTGAGAACTTGATGAAATTTGAAGTACCACTGACGAGAAGCTTGTTTGAGTCCATAGATGGATTTAGTCAATTTGCAAACCATATTCTTTGGGTCTCCTGACACAAAGTTTTCTGACTGCACCATATAAATTGTTTCTTTAATGTCACCATTAAGAAAAGCTGTTTTGACATCCATCTGATGCAACTCAAGATCAAAATATGCAACAAGCGCCATAATTGTCCTAAAAGAATCTTTCGAAGAAACTGGAGAGAAAGTTTCTTTAAAGTCAATTCCTTCTTTTTGAGTAAAGCCTTTGGCTACAAGACGTGCCTTATACCTCTCCACATTACCATTTGAATCCCTTTTGGTTTTAAATATCCATTTACAACCTACGGGCTTCGCACCAACTGGTAATGAGACAAGTTCCCAAACTTTATTGTCTTGCATAGACTTATATTCTTCATTCATGGCTTCTATCCACTTATGAGAGTTGGAACTTTCCATGGCTTGACGAAAGTTGATTGGATCATCTTTCGACATTCCATTTTCTACCTCATGTTCCTGGAGATATACAATATAATCATCTGAAAATGCAAATCTCCTTTTTCTGGTGGATCGCCTTAATGGCACAGATTCTTGAGGTTGAGGTTGTAGAGTTTGTTCCTCAGGAACAATTACCTCATCTTGAATGGGGGTTTGAACTATATTATCTTCAACAACATTGTCTGGTTGAGGATTCGAAATTACTTCTCGAGCAATGACAGGTATAGGAACCTGTGATTGGTCAAAAGTAGTAGTAGGAAGTGGGATTACTCCTGCTTCCTCCTCAAAGACAATGTCTCTAACTGGATTTCTCCCCCCAAACTCAACATCCTCAAAAAATGTTGCAATTCCCGTCTCAAATATTGACCTATTTGTGGGATCATAAAACTTGTAACCCCGTGATCGTTCGGCATAGCCAATAAAGTAGCTGCTAATGGTTTTAGAGTCCAATTTTCGTTCATGAGGTTTATAAGGCCTCGCCTCAGCAGGACACCCCCACACATGCAAATGTTTTAGACTAGGCTTTCGCCCAACCCAAAGCTCATAAGGTGTTTTTGCAGCTGCTTTAGTTGGCACCCGATTTAAGATATAAGTTGCTGTCTTTAGAGCCTCACCCCAGAGGGACTCTGGTAAAGTAGAATGACTGATCATACTTCTTACCATATCCTTAAGAGTCCGGTTTTGTCTCTCAGATACACCATTCATGCTAGGTGATCCTGGCATGGTGTATTGTGGGACGATTCCACATTCCTCTAGGTATTTTGCAAACGGTCCTGGACGTTGTTCACCTGATCCATCATATCTGCCATAGTATTCACCACTACGGTCAGACCTGACACTTTTAATCCGTTTGTTGAGTTGTAACTCAACTTCGGCCTTAAATCTTTTGAATACGTCCAAAGACTGTGATTTCTCATGAATAAGAAATAGATACCCATATCTGGAATAATCGTCTATAAATATGATAAAATATTGTTGACCATTCCAAGACGCCATAGGGAATGGGCCACAAATGTCCGTATGAATTAGTTCTAAGACATCTGTAGTCCTATGGGCACCATATTTCTTTATTTTGGTCTGTTTTCCCTTGATACACTCAACACAGACATCAAAATCTGAAAAATCAAGAGAGTCCAAAATTCCATTAGACACAAGGCGCTCAACTCTAGATTTAGAGATGTGACCTAGGCGTTTGTGCCATAATGAGGCTGAATTTTCCTTAGTTAATTTACGCTTTGTACCTCGTGATGCCACGTGCAAGGTTGCATTATAAGATGCAATAGTTTCGAGCAAATATAGATTATCAAACACATTAAGTAAACCAGTACCAATAACATTGGAATTAATAGACATACTAAACTTCATATTTCCAAAAGAACAATAATATCCCAATTTGTCCAATACAGAAACAGAAATTAAATTCCGTCTAAAGGACGGTACAACAAAAGTGTCTAATAAATCCAAATAATAACCAGTTTTCAGTAATAATCTAAAGTGCGCTATTGCCTGCACTTCTATTGACTTGCCATCACCCACAAAGATGTATCTTTCAGCATCAGTTGGCTTTCGGTAGTTCAGGCAACCCTGCATAGAAACACATATGTGAGTAGTAGCACCAGAATCTACCCACCAAGTGTTTCTTGGTACTGAAGCTAAATTTATTTCAGAACAGACCAAAACATGAAATGGACCTTTCTTTATACGCCAGGCGACGTATTTGGCACAATCCTTCTTTCTGTGTCCGGGCTTGCCACAAAAGAAACAACCATCCTGCGTTTTCTGTTTCTTTGGTTCCGGACCCTGAGGAATAGCAACTTCCTTTCCCTTATGCGTTCTTTTGCCCGTATGCTTGGAGGTGCTTGCTAGATGAGCACTTTTAGTCCTTTCTTGCTTCAGTCTCTCTTCCTCTTGCACACAAAATGAAATGAGCTCATTGAGAGTCCATTTCTCCTTCTGGCAGTTATAACTGACCTTAAATTGGTTAAATTGTGCAGGAAGAGAGATGAGAACTAAATGCACGAGCAAATCATCAGATAGGTCGAGCTTTAGTGCCTTAAGTTTTGAAGCAAGATGAGACATTTTCATGATGTACTCGCGAACATTACCCGTGCCTTTATACTTTATTGAAATCAAGCTTGCTAAAAGCGTGCTTGTTTCAGCCTTATCGTTTTTAGCAAAACGCTTTTGAATTTCTAAAAGAAATTCACCGGCAACGGTAACATCCTCTGTTATTGCACCCCGAAAAACTTCTGGAATCCCACGTTTCATGATCATAAGACTTAGCTTGTTAGAACGATCCCACTTTTCAAAGTACACAGTTTCCTCAGGAGTACTTTGTGTAGTGAGAGCATTCGGTTTTGGCATCCTTAATGCCAAGTCTATGTCCATGCAGCCGAGAACAATCAATATGTTCTCTTTCCAGTCCTTAAAGTTTGTTCCATTTAACATTGGAACATTGTTCATGTTGGCAGAGATTGAAGTAGTCGACATTAAAGCTGAATCGAAAAGAAAATAAAAGGAATAAACAATTATACTCACATTAAGTTACCAAACAGATAATCTCTAAATAAATTAATTTAATGACAACATCTCAAGATACCTAGCACAACATTAATACCAAGCCTTTGGGTAGTGATATTAACTGTAAGTGGTATTCTTGTTGTAATGATCAAACATTGACAATAAGTTATGTCAAATAACAAATCTATCTTTTGATGGATTTATTATTCACATTAGGTTTCCTTGACAATTGGCACATATTTATCACCACAAAATGTGTGTGTAATTCTGCCAAGTTTTAATCATGTCTTTGGACCGATAAATACCCGCATGAGATACACAAACATGAATTTCAAAACATTCTATATAAAACAATCTAGACAAGAGAGATCACTTTTGTGACATCTTGTTTGAATTGACTTATATTTAGAACATTAGAAAATTAAATTTCCGTAGACGTTGTATGAAATTACATTAAATTTAAAGATTTCTAAATTTGTTACCCCGTATATGTTAGTATATAATCTGCAGCAATCCCAATTATATACATATATATATATAAATACATGATGTTCACCATTTGAAAAATGAATCGCCCATCCGAATTATGTTCCATTTCCAGAAAACAAAACAGAATTTGCAGCAGAGGGAAAAACAGAAATACAAAAAACAGAATCTGATTCCAAGAAACTAAATAGGATGAATAAAAGCATATCTATTCTGATAATACACATGATATAACTGTTCTGATACCACTTGTAAACATAAATTTCAAAACATAAAACTTCATGTTTCGGATCATCTACCATGTATATCATCAAGAAATCAAGACAAAATGACATACCTGAATCCATCGATGAACGGTTAAACGGAAGCGTCTGATTGTCAATAAAACCTTAATATTGACTATGTTATTGCCTTCTAATCCTTTCCCCTTTGGTGCCTTATATTTCTCCTTGAGAGGATTTAGAAAAACAAAACAGTGTTCTTATCTTTCCACCTTAGGAAGGAATAGGGACCATAACCTTTTAAAGGTTGTAATTGGTTTTCATAACTGAAAGGTACTGAAAACCAATAAATTAACCATTATTGGTTTAAAACTGAAAGGTAATGAAAACCAATAAATTAACCATTATTGGTTTTAAAACTGAAAGGTAATGAAAACCAATAAATTAACCATTATTGGTTTTAAAACTGAAAGGTAATGAAAACCAACTTTAACCAATATGTTTTAATTTCTATTTCTGCCCCTCATAGAAATAGAAATTATACAACTAGTATCTACACATTAGGTCCATAACACATATACCCTTAAGCCTATTAACTAAATTGAATCACTTAAATTGTAAGCTTCTTATAAATTATAACACCACATTTAATTATGTGGTCCCATTAAAACATTATCTAACAATATTGTCCACAGTTCATTCAAGTCTTTCAGAAATAAAAATAAAAACACGAGAAAAAGAGAGAGAGAGAGATTAATAACCGAAGAGTTTCTAATCCCAATGGTATTCTCCGTCACCTTCCCTGCGAATTCAAAAACTCAAAGATGACATGTTCCAAAGATTCACTTGCTGCAAAACATCCTAGGCATCTGATATCAATCATGATGCCTTTTTTCCCAGGTTGCAAAGGATTGGAAGAATATTGTGAAGACTTTCAAATGAAAGTCCCCACTTAGGTGGTATTGTCCACAATTTGTCCTAGTCTTCCATTGTCAATTTTAAAGTAATGTAATTTAAGATTTTTGATTTGTTTATTATTTGATTGTATTTTGAAGGGTAATTTGTGAAAAAAAAAAAAAAAAGTATATTAAGAGTAAATTATAACCTTAAATAATTTAATAAATAGTATTGAGAAATTAGGTATACTAAATTATTTTTTGATTGCAAATAGAATCTCCCTTTAGCACCACGTTTGGCAAGTGACTTTTTTAGCTAAAAAGTCAAAAAGTCACTAAAAAAATCAAAAAGTCAACAACTTATACAAAAAAGTCAAAGATTCCAGCTTTTCTCTATTTTTTGCACATATTTTCGTAAAAAACTAAAAGTCATCCCAAACATATTAATTTTTTTACATCATATTTTAGCCAAAAAGTCAAAAAATTACTAAAAAAACATGTTTCTAAATGAGGCCATGTTTAGTTTTCAATGCTCAAAAACTATTTTTGAGATTTATATATTTTTTTTAGATGTACTTAATCTAAATGTACTTAAAAATAAAAATATTTGTGAAAAAATCTGAATAAATTTCAATAAAGATGAAAATAAACAATGAAATTTTAAAAAACACAAAAAAAAAAAATTAAATTAAATTAAATTAAAAACTAAACTAAACTAGAGGGCTTTATAAATTTGACTTTTAATCATACTGCTTTCTGTTTTGATAATACAAACAAAAAAATTAGTGCAAGTGATACGTAAACACAGATAATTAAGATAAAATATAATTTTTTTTATAATTTCCTGATAATTTTGTAGAATTTAATGGCCTTGTTTGGTAGAGCTGTGGGAAAGTACTTATAGCTTATGTCTTAACAGCTTATAGCTTATAACTATGAACATAAACTGATTTCTGACTTATAAATTAAGTTTCTCCTGCCCCACTTAAAGAATAAGCTGATTTCTGACTTACAAAAAGCTATAAGCTGCATTGTTAAACTAAACCAAACACATCAAAATAACTTAAATTAAGCTGAAAGCTGAAATAAGTTGAAAAAAAACTGTACCAAACAGGGCCAATATCCTGTTTGATAGGAGACTCAATTTTGCTTAATTAATAAATAAATAAAAAATCGACTGTGCACAAATTCACACCATTGATTTGTGCTGAATGGCCAAATATTATATAATAATATCTGTCGCTACAACCCATTTGTTACAATCTCATATAGAAAATGCGAAATAACAGATCAGGGGGATCAGAAAAATATTGGATATATTGTTCTTAAAATTTATAATTAGTAATATTTTTTATGATAAATTTTTAAAATTTTCGCTGAAAACTAAAAATTACTAATTTTTTTTTTGATGATTTTTTTAAACTGTCGCTAAAACTTATAATTAGTGACATTTTTATGATAATTTTTGAATTGTCACTGAAAATTAATAATTAATGACGTTTTTTAATAATATTTGATAAAAAAATACCATTAATTATCATAAGACGTATTGAAAAATAAGTTCACCTATTAAGACCTACACATAAGTCCTTAAAAATATTTACAAAAAATGAAGAAATAATTAAAATTATAAACATTCTTATGATTTTATAAATATTTTTCTGATCCCCTACTAATGTGTAATTCTCCCTATAAAAAAACACATGAGGCCGTGAAGGTGGTGATGGTTGATTAGTACTCCAATTCCGGCGGGTTAAGAGTTTATCTAGGCTTAATTTAAAGTGCAATATGCCTGAAGCAGACCTTTTGTTTAAATCTGAGCAAACTCAAAAAATTTATACTTAGGCTCGAGTTGTCCAAATTCAAACACAAAAATTATCATTAATGGTCATAAGCTAATGTAATGCACTTTTTTTTAAAAGTTATGTGCGGCAAACAATAAAATATATTAATACGCGATAATTCTAAAGGACTTAAACAATTTAGAGTTATTAATCATCACAATGTCCGGCGTACAGAACTCATTTACATAAATATATCAAGAAAATCATTGTGGGTCTTTGATTCATTTTACATGTAAGACCCCACATTATGTGACCCTGTTTGTTTTGAGAGATAGAGGGGATTGAGATTGAGATGGAAGTGGAAGTGAGACTCATTAATGTTGTGTTTGTTTTGAAAGATGGAGAACAGATTCATATTCTCATTTGGATTAGGATGAGCCTTATGGAGGAAATTAGGGTGGAGGCTTAAGACTTGATATTAGAAAATAATCCGCTGGACTATTTGTTTTTTTTTTTAATTTTTTACATGTTGGGTATTTTTTTTTAACATTAATGTTTAATTTTTTATATTTTTTGTTAAGTAAAAATTATAATTTTATTTGTTTTATTTATTTTATATTTTTTACATGTTAGACATTTTTTTTAACATTAATGTTTAATATTTTATATTTTTTTATTTGTTTTATTATTTTATATGAATTAATTTAACAATCCCTACACCAACAACTATCATTAAAACAAACAGAATTTTACTTCATCCCCTCATTATCAATCCCGTCACTAACAATTCCCTTACTATGAATCTCCTCCATTCTACCTCTAAAAGCAAACGAGCCCTATGAGTTAAATCTAGACCACGCAATAACTTTTTAGATATTTCTCTGTATATAAGTTACATATATCTTTTCTATATTAACTAATGGTCTTCCATCAATATTTTTTAAGGGATTTCCACATTATAAAATAAATAAATAAAAAAAGCCCACAGAATCACTATGAGAGCTTCTGACTTTCAAAAAAATACAATTGTTCTATAGCCTACAAACAAAACTATTCCTAACCATCCCTAGATTCACTTGTTTTGAAAAACAAATGGATACATTAAAATTCTTCTTCCCCTTCCCCTTCCTCTTCCTCTTCCTCTCTCCTCTCATTCATGCAACAAACAGTTGTGCGACTTCCATTTGCTTTAACAGCAGCTTCACTATCCGATTCCCTTTCCAAACAAACCAACAACAACCACAAACTTGTGGCTATCCCGGGTTTGATCTTACCTGCAACAATCAAGGCACAACGGTTTTAAACCTTCCTAACTCTGGAAAATTCTTCGTGCGCTATATCAATTACTTGACTCAACAAATTCAACTCTACGACCCAAACAACTGTCTTCCAACACGACTCTTGGAATTCAATCTTACAGGCTCGCCTTTCAGGGCCCTTTATTATTTAAACTACACGTTTTTGACATGTCCATCCAAGTTCACCAGGTCTAGGTTCACCGTCATTGATTGTTTGAGTGATTCGACAAATACAACATTGGCAACTTCTTCGATGAATCTCGCAATGGGAATAAACGTGTGTGAGATTCTTGTGACTTTGCCAATTCCAGTTTCGCGTCCGAGTCAGGATGAGGATGATTTTTCATCTGATCTTAGTGACGATCTTGTGTTAACATGGGATGTTCCAAACTGTGAAGAATGTGAATCAAAAGGAGCTATGTGTGGGCTTCAAGACAATGCAAGCCAACAAATTGTATGTATCAATAATCCTGGAACAGGTACTTACCTCTCTTAACCTTCATTTGATTATCTTCATTCATTCCTCTGGCTTGCTTGCAACTTCATAAGGCACGGGATTATCTGTATCCAAAATTCAATTCAATTTTAGTTATACGATTGAGATTTCTGTGTTTTGAAATTCTAACCAACACAATTGTATTGAGATACTTACCATATATATTCAGAGTAGAGGTAGCAAACTCAATACAAAATCCAGAACTCAACCAATTTCATCAATTTGAAAACCGTCTAAACCCTTTTAATTTATAAAAAGGCTTAACTGTTGCGCATCTTACGAACTCATTTAAAATTGGGTTTAAATAAGAAATAAGCAACAAAACAAGAAACTCATGAACTACCATACCGCCCCCTCCTCATAAAAAATAAAAAAAATAAATAGATTGGTCAGGTTGATTTGTTTGACACACACTCAAATTCAACTCAACCCACTTCAAAATGTTTACTAAATAAACGGGTTTGGATTGAGTTGTTTTGATGCATCATTCGTCTTGATCTGCTCAAGGCCGACTGTTTGCCGCCTCTCGAAAACTGAGAATGCATTAGTACAAGGAAACAAAGATTTTAAGATGCTTAGGTTCATTTATAACATTTGAAGAACAATAGTGTTACAATGAGCACATTTTCATGTCACATTTGGTTTATCATGAGTTGTTACCACTACATTAGAAACAGAATCAAACCTATTTAACTAATGAAATGGAAATAGCTCACACGATATATCAAACACTATACTGATATAAATATATATATATATATATATATGTGATTGTAACATTATTTGGAACAATTGTTGAAGCATTGAAGGCCATTGTGTGGTTGGCTCAAGATGTTTGGGGGGCATAGTGTTGTTTTGTTTAGATTGACTTTAGATATCGGTGAATGGTTGGTTTAGCAGCGAAGGTCAGTTTAAAGTGACAGAACAGATGACACATGACAACAATTTTAAAGATTTGTTTAGTGTAATTGACTATACTAAGAGATAATGTTTATATATTCTTGTAACAGTTATTAGAATGATAGAACAGGCTCAACTATAATATAAACAAAACGGTTTAAATGTCAACTGAATCAAAGTCATATGGTGTGTAAATAATGATGCCATTCACCTGATTTAACTACTTTGGGCAAAAAGTTGACTTCCTTAAAAAAAAATTATAGTAATTAAAATAATAAAAAAAAAGTACATTTAGGAATATGCATTACATGTTTTTAGGTACTATACAAATTTTTTCCCTTCAAGTATAGCTAAATTACAGGAAAAAATTCTTTTTGAGTTTTTGAAATGACACCGACCTCCTTTCATCAAATTTTTATCACCAAAAAGGACAGAAATCTAAAAAAGCCAAGTTTCCAAATGGGACATAATTAACTAACCTATTCCATTACCAGGCAAAGCCAACAGACTCCGAGTGTTCCAAATCATTTGCTTCTCCATCGTTGTTCCGACCATCACATGTGCATTTGCCACTGCATTCTTCATATACTTCGTCAGCGGCGGAACCCAACGCCGTCGTAACGGCACCACCACTGTGCAACAAAATTCCGACCCCGCTGCCATAACACCACAACCCACCACCATCATAGCAGGCCTAGATGAATCAACCATTGAATCCTACACCAAAGTAGTCCTTGGCGAAAGCCGGCGACTCCCAGGGCCCAACGACGACACTTGTTCGATCTGCTTGTCGGAGTATCGTGCTAAAGAGATGGTCCGATGCATACCGGCGTGTAAGCACTGCTTTCATGCCGATTGCATAGATGAGTGGCTTCGCTTGAACGGTACGTGCCCGGTTTGTCGGAATTCACCCACCCCTGCTCATGGTAATTTGGAAAATGTTTAGAGTTTTGAATAATTGTTATTTAGGCATGATAGTGATTGTAAGTTGGAAGAAAAATCATATTTGTCACAACATGAAATTCATCAGTTTTTTCACCATATAATATACAAAAAAAAAAACACGTCTCTATACGTAAACATACTAGATTCAGAGAAGTAATTACGTGCAGCATCTGGTGTATAAATCCATGTAAAATGTGAAAAATACTAATGAAATTCATCTGCACATATCATCTACTGTATAAATCCATGTAAAACATGAAAAAATACTGATGAAATTCTTTCAGTGATATATGACATCTCTCAAGTTGTAACTGCATGTGTTTTTGTGTGGAAAATGAATGGAATCAACACTGTGAACTCCCGTGAACTCTCTGAACCTACAGCCAAAGATAATGAGTCCTTACCGATAGAGGTGTTCAGCCGGGGGCACTCATTTGCTTTAGTTAGTAAACTACAAGTGCAAACTCTCAATGAAATACTAAGAATGCTTGATATTGCGTACCTTTTCTCTTAGGTTGAATGCCTTATGCTACCATAGTATGCCGTTGAAAGTTTCTAACAACCACCGCACATGTTGCCCTGCAATAAGCAGAATGTGTCCCCTATCTAGCAATTTTCCCAAAAGCGATGATTATAATCCCATCCTTCACTTGGGAGCTATGCACATGATCTGACATTGACTGGACACATTAATCTGACTTCAAGCCATGTGTCATGCTTGGACACAGTTTAACTAACTCAACCAAGCAGTGTGGCCGTGCAGAATTACCTCCCACAAATTTATTAGCGAGTTCTTAAACCATTCTCCCCTCTACTGGAAGGCCATGTTTGATTGCAGGTTTGGGAAAGGAGGTTGGATTGTTAATTAATCCATAAGCCCGGTCAAAATCATGTTTGGTTGTGACAAAATGATATGGGACTAAGAGCTCCATGAGTGGGACTAACATTCCCATAGAGAAGTGGGATTCACAATCTAATCCCACATAATTAGATGGCACAAGATTATTATATTCTCACTTTACAAAAATAACAAAGCTGCTTTTTTGTACGTAATGAGAGTTTTTACATAATTTCATAAATTTAATCCCGACAACTAATGCAACCACACCAATACAATACACAAACAACCGTAATTAATTTGACATTTCCAACCTAATAACCATCATAGCAGTCCCATGATTTAATCCCACTGTACTCATAATGCCAGTCAACATAGTCCAACAATCAAACATAACCTAAAGTACTAATACACCATTATTTCCATTGACCAATTTATAGAACACTATAATTCCAACCGCTGCAAGAATCCCTAGTAACAACCACCACATCTTTAACTTGGAAATGGTCCAATAGATTGAAGGGTGCCACTTGCATGATACAGTAAGCATCACCAGCAGCTCATCTAAGACAAATGCTACTTCTTTTTCAAACAATGCTGAAGTTCTTCAAATCTAATGACAGTAACATAAAATGAATGGTACCCACATTGACACACACACATATAGCTCATACTTCGAAAACTGTGGCATTGCAAATTATTCCTGAATCAAGCAAAGGAAAGTCAATAGTTGTCTATAGTAGAGTTATATTACACTAACAAATGTTGAAGCAAAGATCAAGATGCTGTGCTATCTAGGTGTAATGATACATTCATCATGCCAAATAAAATTTTATGCTTCTTAAGCATCAATTAGCAGAAGCAGCCTTAATTTGTTATAGAAAATTATAAGTATAATGTTGACAAGGTTCAAGCAATCTGATTTTTCCCCCCTGGTTGCAAATTCATAATTTTATAATGTCTCTTTTTCTCCATAAGCCATTATGAAGCCAAAGAGAAGCACATTATTAAAAAAAACACAACATGATTCAAGAGGAGACTCCAGTTTCATAACAGATCGTAATAAACTTATTCTTTCACAGAATCCATTGCAATTGACACCTTCATGAAAAAGATCAGTCACAATCTTTTAACAAAGGGGGAAGGGGTAAAGTGACTCAAAGCAATGGTGCTGCTCAAATTAATGACTGCAGAAATCTACTTTCTAGATCCTGCCCACTGTATACTTCACCTTTTGAGGGAAGGAAAATTTTGCAACAGAGACTTTGAATAAAGGAAAGGCAAAAGAAGGCAAAGAAAAGCATAATAAATGTGTAATTGCCATTCATTGCATGCTTTCATCCATACCATGTCATGTAATGTTCAACCGAGTGTTTTCCAAACACGCCTTCAATACCAAATGGCAAAGTCACAATACATGAGAGTATTCTTTCAATGTAAAATGGTGTTTCCTAAACAATAATTCAAAGAAAAGTTGAAAATAACGCCATAAAGGCATGGAAAGACAAAGCAAAAACTTGGACACGCAAATGCATCCATGAAACATGCTTTGAAAAAACTACAAATGATTGGAGATAAGTTGAAAAGTGCCTAAAAAGGGGCCAACCCCCCTCTCGCCCAGAAAAATGAAAAAGTTAGTAATGATGTATTCTCCGAAGCTATCAAGGTTTATCTATTTGAAAGGTAACTATTAGTGGCATCTTGTGATTCCAATGTGAGATTACAAAACACAGCTTGAGAAAAAAAAAAAATTACACTGAAGGACAGAGGTTTTAGAAAATATAGAATAGATAAAAGCTGACGTGGTTAGGCCCATAAAGGCCATAGCCCACTACGAACAACCCAAGCCCACCACTTAGAGCCCAATACACAACCCAATTGATGAGGTCCAGAACAGCTAGAAACCAACATGGCACGAAGGACCAATAATACCCAGGCACGCGGCAGGCAAAGGGCAAGCCACATCAGCAGCCAAAGATCTGCAAAGTTATTGCCACTGCACATCGTCATTAATGCAGTCCCTCACAGCATTTATTACGACAATACCTCTCCGTCGGGACAGCACGCTCTCACCCTGAACAAGGTAAGCTACAGCATAGGCTTTTGGCCAAGGTGACAGGTCGGAAGGGACAATGAAATGATTACCAAAGGATATAAGAAGACGTTGAAGACAAGAAGAAGGTTAAGTTTTCTATCTCCAATTCATATCTCTACATTCCACTTCGCTCTCTAACTTGCTCGTCGGAGGGTTCGCTGGGGAACTCCCCGTTCCCCGTTGAACTCCTATGCAGGTTCTCAGGTGGGCTTGGCCATTCAGATATCGGTTGGAGAAGCGTGGACCAGTCCGACTCATTCCCTCTGGAACCCGTTGTATCGTAACTGTATCATCAATTGGCGCCGTCTGTGGGAAAGCTTTGCTCCTCGCGCCAGTTGTGTTCACTGTCGCCGGAGACCCTGTTCCAATAACCCTTTCTCGCTACCCATCGAAGTGTATGGTCACGACTAGATCCATGGCTTCTCACCAAAATGCTGCCGACCACCAAGCCGACCCCCCCAATCCAAACAACCCACCACAATATTTCATCGAGCTTACCAACAGCATTAACCGCATGGCCGAGCAAAACCAAGCCCTAATTAATGCCCTACTCCAAAGAAACCTTCCTATGCCCCCTCCACCACCTCCCGATATTCCTCCCAACCACGAACAAGCCCCGAGCCATTCTATCCCGCAGCCTAATCCACCCAACAAAGAAGGCTTACAACCCCTTCCCCCAGGTATAAACCTGCCACCCCGGGGCCCACAACCATCGATCCCGGCACCAATCCTTGAAGGAGAGGCCAACAGCGTCCAACCCTCGTTGCCCTCCGAAGGTGACCACATCCCTCTCTGGGACGCGGAACTCCGAGCCATGAAGCTTCAACTCCAAGGGGTCATGCAGAACATCCAGCATAAACCCTCTACCACAGCAAACTCACCATTTGTCGCCTCCATTAGGGACAAACCTCTACCCCCCAAGTTCAAGATGCCCACCATCGACTCTTTTGACAGTACGACAGACCCAGTCGACCATCTGGAGACCTACAGAACCCTCATGATCCTCCATGCATTCCCTAACGAGATCATGTGTCGAGCTTTCCCCGTGACACTGAAGGGGTCAGCTCGGCTGTGGTTTAGCCAGTTACCAGCAAACTCCATCTCCACTTTCCAGCATCTCAGTGACTCCTTCCTCAGCCATTTTATTGGAGCCTAGCGCCAGCAACGCCCGACAACCCAACTCCTCAACATTCGACAGACCGAGGGGGAGTCGCTACACAGTTTCGTTACCCGCTTCAACACTGAGGCCCTTCAAGTAGCGGAAAATGATGACAAGGTCATCCTCACTGCTTTCATGGCCGGTCTGCGGTCGTCTGATTTCCTGTTCTCTCTCTCTAAAAACCCCCGACCTCCATGGCAGCCCTACTCTCCAAAGTCCAAAAATACATAAATGTTGAGGATTCCCTAGCCGCCCGCCAAGACCCAATAACCAAAAACCCGACCCCCAGAGAAAAGAGAAAAGACTCAGAACCCAAAAACACCCAGTATAATAGCCAAACACCACACTATACCGACCGACCCCCCCGAGCTGACCGGTCAGCACCAGCCCGACCGCCCGGTCGGTTCGAGCGGTACACACACCTTAATTCCCCCATGGAACAAGTCCTCAATCAGATCCAGCAGGATTACCCCCTTAAATAGCCCCAACCTTCACGAACCCCTTTCAATCGGAAAGACCCGTCCAAATATTGCCGCTTTCACCAAGACCATGGCCATAACACCGATGAGTGCATTAACCTCAAAGATCAGGTCCAAACCCTCATACGCCAGGGACGTCTTAGCCGGTTCACGGACACCCGCCCTCAACAGAGGCAAAGAACTGAGCCCCTCAGAAATAACTGCCGGCGCACCCCCCCCGATAGCCAGCCCAACCTAACCAAGGCTATGATCGCCCTCCACAGCAACCTCGGCCGCCAGGCAACCCCCCCACCTGTTGGAGAAATCAGAGTCATTTCAGGCGGCCTTGCTTGTAGGGGACCATCCCATTCGGCTCAGAGGGCAGAACTTAAAAAGATAAGGCAGGGCTCAGACAAAGCAGTTGCCACGGTCGATCGACCCTCCAAACAGCCCAAGCAGTGGACCGAGCCTATCACCTTCACGGACGCCGACTGTACAGGCATCCGTTACCCTTATGATGACTCTCTCGTCATTTCTACCCTCCTCTCCAACTACAAGGTCAGATAAGTTCTCATCGACAACGGCAGTTCTTCAGACATCATCTTTCTCAACTGCTTTCGCCAGCTCAAAATTGGGAAGGAAAGTCTGTCCCCTCTCCAAACCCCTTTAGTCAATTTCACTAGTGACCGAGTCACCTCCATCGGCTCCATCGATCTTCTCAACACAATCGGCGAGTACCCACGGCAGACTACAAAGTTGCTCACCTTCCTTGTTGTCGACTGCCCATCCGCCTACAACATCATCCTTGGCCGCACTGCCCTAAATGTCTTCCAAGCTATCACATCAACTTATCACCTTGCCGTTAAGTTTCCCACCGATCTGGGCGTCGGGACTGTAAGGGGAGAGCAGACCGTGGCCAGGGAATACTATGTCGCCTCACTAAAAGAAGTCAAGCTGAAGGAAACCATGATCATTGAAGGACTTGACGTCTGGGATGAGGATGAGCTGGTAAGAGGGGAGCCGTGGAGGAGCTCGTTGAGGTTCCCATCGACCCCACCAACCCGGCGAAAACCGCCAAAATCGACAGCCAACTGTCCCCCCAAGCAAAGGCCAACCTTACTGCCCTCCTGATTGAGCACAACGATGTATTCGCCTGGACCCACTCAAATATGCCGGTTATTGACCCCTCATTCATAACCCATCGCCTCAGCATTGAACCCCATTTCCGACCTTACCGCCAGAAGGAGCGCATTTTCCATCCGGAGCGCAATACTCTCATTGCCCCAGAGGTCGACAAGCTCCTTGAAGCACAATTCATCAAAAACGTGGACTACCCTAGATGGTTGTCAAACGTGGTCCTGGTCCGCAAGAACAATGGTAAATGGCGACTCTGTGTCGACTATTCAGACCTCAACTGAGCTTGCCCCAAAGACAGTTATCCTCTTCCCTGCATAGATCTGCTGGTCGACGCCACGGCCAGTCACCAAATGCTCAGCTTCATGGATGCCTTCTCTGGGTATAACCAAATTCTGATGCACCCATCTGATCGGGAACACACCTCCTTCATTACCGACTGAGGCACCTACCATTACCAAGTGATGCCATTTGGACTGAAAAATGCTGGGGCCACCTACCAACGGTTGGTCAACGCCGTTTTCTATCATCAGATCAGTCGAAACATGGAAGTATATGTCAACAATATGCTAGTCAAGAGCAAACTCTCCGCTGACTATCTGACCGACCTGCGAGAGACCTTCACCACCCTACGGAAGTACCAAATGAAGCTCAACCCGAAGAAGTGCGCCTTCGGCGTAGGATCTGGAAGTTCTTAGGTTTCATGGTCAGTCAGCGGGGCATTGAAGCTAACCCTGAAAAGATCAAGGCCTTGATTGAAATGCAGTCACCCAGAACGGTTAAGGAAGTTCAGAGACTCACTGGCCGAGTTGCCGCCCTCAACCATTTCATTTCCCGCGCAACGGATAAGTGCCTCCCCTTATTCAAAGTTCTTCGGCAAACTTTTGAATTGACGACCGAGTCCGAAGAGGCCTTTCAACAGTTGAAGCAGTGATGGCTAACCCCCCCTCCTTTCTCAGGCAATCACTGGCAAACCCCTCTTCCTCTACTTAGCCGTTTCAAGCACCGCAGTCAGTGCAGCTCTTATCAGGGAAGACGACTCTGTTCAACAGCCGGTCTACTATATCAGTCGGGTCATCAGGGGCGCCGAGCAGAATTACCCACTGTTAAAAAAATTGTCCTTGGCCTTGGTCACTGCCTCCAGACGACTCCGTCCTTACTTCCAAGCCCATTCCATAGTGGTCCCCACCGACCAACCTTTGAGGAAGGTAATGCAGCAACCAAAGCTCTCTGGCAAACTCATGCAATGGTCGATGGAACTCAGCCAGTTTGACATCTCCTACCGACCTCGAACAGCAATTAAGGGGCAGGCTGTCGCCGATTTCATCCTGGAGTTCACTAATCCTACCCCAACCACGGCCCCTCCACCCCCACCAACCCCTACCGAGCCAGAAGACCCTCATTCTTGGACTCTCAACGTCGACGGATCATCCCGCAGAGAAGGCAGCGGGGCTGGTCTCATCCTCACCGCCCCTAAGGGTGGTTATTTCAAATGTGGTCTCCGTTTCTTGTTCGATGCCAGTAACAATAAGGCCGAATATGAGGCATTGATAGCAGATCTCCCCCTAGCCAGGGACATTGGTGTCAGCCACATCCGGGTGTTCAGCAACTCCCGACTCATTGTCGGACAAATTACGGGGAATTCGATGCAAAGGAGGACACAATGCGGGCTTACAGGGATATTGCACTTCCCCTTGTTCGCCTCTTCAATACTTTCCACATCCAGCACATTCCTCGGGCAGAAAACTCTAAGGCAGACGAGATGGCTCAGTTGGCTTCTGCAGACCAGTCCAACCTCAACCGTGGTGTCCGTCTCGAGTACCTAGCTCACCCTGCCATTTCTCCCGACCAACAAGAAATGCAGTTCCTCCAGAATGAGCCCATCCCTTGGGCGTCGGACATCTTTCTATTTTTGACAACGGGGGAACTTCCAGATGACCAACAGCAAGCCGCCAAAGTTAAGGCCCGGTCGTCCAATTACATCCTCGTCAGTGGTGTCTTATACAAACGTGGCTTTTCACGCTTGTACCTGCGATGCCTCAATCCGACTCAAGCAACCTATGTGATGCGAGAAATCCATGAGGGTATCTGCGGTAATCATTCAGGCGGCAGGTCACTAGCCCACAAAATACTTCGCACTGGTTATTTCTGGCCTACTCTCAACCAATATGCGACTGACTTCGTACTCAAATGTGATAAGTGTCAACGCTTTGCCAACATCTCTCATGCTCCTCCTACAAAGCTGATCACACTTTGCAGTCCCTATCTGTTCGCCAAATGGGAGATCGACTTAGTTGGACCACTTCCCACCGGCCGAGGCCAGACCAAGTTCGCGATTGTCGCCATTGATTACTTCACCAAGTGGGTAGAGGCAGAACCCCTTGCCACAATCACCGAACGGAACACGACCAAATTCATCTGGTAGTCGATCGTATGCAGGTTTGGCATCCCTCAAGCCATCGTCTCCGACAACGGCAAACAATTCGACAACGCCAAATACAGGAAGTTCTGTGCAGACCTCCAGATCCAACCCTGTTTCTCCTCCCCAGGTCATCCCCAAGCCAATAGCCAAGTCAAGGTTACCAACCGTTCTCTTCTGAAGATCATCAAAACTAAGCTAGAAGCTGCTAAAGGACTTTGAGTTAAGGAATTACTGAATGTACTCTGGGCTTACCATACTACCGCTCAGATTCCCAATAGGGAGACCTCCTTTCACTTAACATACAGCGCTGAGACGGTCATCCCAGTGGAAGTCGGTCTGCCTACCCCAAGGGTTTTACATCCGAACCTAGAACTATCTGAGGAGCTCCGTCGGGCTGACCTTAACCTAATCGAAGAGCTCAGAGAAACCACTGTTGTCAGACTGGCCTCCTAACAACAGAAAATGAGACCATACTATAACCGCAGAGTCCGACCAAGGTAGTTCGCCGTAGGGGACCTTGTTTTGCAAGAAGTAACTCTTGCCACCAAAAATCCAACTGAAGGCAAACTGGCAGCCAAATGGGAGGGACCTTACGTTGTGAAAGCCAGACCACGACCGCGCACTTACCGACTTCAGGACATGGAAGGTCAAGACCTCCCTCACCCTTGGAACGCTGAACATTTGAAGCGTTATTTTCAATAAAAGTTGTATTTTTGCATCGTCCAAAATGTTGTATTTTCTTTTGGACAATCTATGTTCTCATTTTCTCCTTATATAGTGTAAATTTGTGACCCCACAGGCTACACTTCGTATAACAGCAAGCTTATATCTCAACTATCTGTGGTATTCCAATAATGCTTTGATTGCAGCCTCAGCCAGACTGAGCATGAAGAGCTCGGCCAGACCGAGTCACAAAAAGCCTCAGCCAGACTGAGAACAAAAAGACTCAGCCAGACTGAGCATGAAGAGCTCGTCTAGACCAAGTCACCTAAAGCCTCAGCCAGACTAAGCACAAAAAGCCTCAGCTAGACTGAGCATGAAAAGCTCGGCCAGACCGAGTCACTTAAAGCCCCAGCCAGGCCGAAGCCACCATTGCGACTTCATGATCATAAGCACAGTGGCCATATTTTCTCACTTTCACTCTGCATTGAATTTTTCTTACAAGTTAAAATTCACTCTGGATTGAGTTCTTCTCACACTCACTCTGCATTGAATTTTTCTTACAAGTTAAAATTCTCTCTGCATTGAGTTCTTCTCACACTCACTCTGCGTTGAATTCTTCTTACAAGTTAAAATTCACTCTGCATTGAGTTCTTCTCACACTCACTCTGCATTGAATTTTTCTTACAAGTTAAAATTCACTCTGCATTGAGCTCTTCTCACACTCACTCTGCATTGAATTTTTCTTACAAGTTAAAATTCACTCTACATTGAGTTTTTCTCACTCACTCTGCGTTGAATTTTTCTTACAAGTTAAAATTCACTTTACATTGAGTTTTCCTTACATTTTACACTTCACAATAATTTATACATTTCAGATGCACAAACAAAAATAATGGACTGAAAACACAACTCAAATTTTATTTATTCACAAAACTTGTACATACGTTCTTTACAGCAATCCAAAAAAAAAAAAACAAGCAAACAAAAAACTTGTACAACTCACACCAATCACCTTTTCTCACTTAAAACGAGGTCTTCTTCTTCAACGCCCTCATCTAGGAAGGTCTGGGCCACGTCATCTTCATCAATCCGTACACCACTCAGGTCCAAGTCTGGGAACAGTTCTTTCGCCTTCCGCTTGAACATCTTCCAGCCACTATCCCAAAACTCAGCCATTTTGTGTTTGTAGAAGTCTGACCGCTGGAAACTCTCAATAACTTCTGCTTCAGTCCTGCCCCCAGCAGTCGTTCCTAACGGGCCCGCCCCCCAGACACCTCCCTTGCCAAGTTGCTGGCGACCACGGCGTCGACCGCCATCTGAAATTCAGCAAACCCCTTAAATTGCTCAACTGCTGCGACATACAGATCGGGGTATGTTGCCCTTTCAGAGGCAGCCTTGGTCTTTTCATCCTCCAGCTCCTTCTGCAACCTTGCCTTCTCCTCCATCGCCCTAGCACGCTCGTCCTCCAGCTCCTTTCGCAGCCCAGCAATCTTCACGTCCACTTCGTCCTTCTCTTTGATCTGTTAGGCGCACAGTTCTTCATTATTGATCATTGCCTCTTCAAACCGCTCGGTGGCGACCGTGCAGGCATTTTGAGCTTCCCCTAGCTTCTTCTGCTGGCCAGCCAGCTAGAACTCGAGCGACACTACCTTGCGGCGTTCGTCCTCTAGCTCCAACCCGACCGCCAGCAGCTCAGCATGGGCACGATCGACAACATTGCCCTGCACGATCGCCAATACTTCCATCTTTTTTGCCTTCTCAGCCTCCTGCCAACCCCTGGCACACGCGCTTCGCGCAACCCTCTTCCAGCTTGCACTCTCCTTCTTGAAACTTGCAAGCTGGGTCTTGGCCTCCTCCCACTTGGCCTTCACAGCCGCTGCCTTTCACAGCAGAGCCCCTGCTAGGGCGGTTGCCTCCATTTGAGCAGAGCACAACCCCCTTAGCAGCTCAGCCTCATTGAACCTGGCTGCAGAGTGCACGGCTCCTTCGTCCACCACCCCCAAAAGAAGATCTGCAGCCGTCCTGGCTAGGCTTCCTTCTCCCTCCAATCGCCCAGAAACTGCTGGAGCATGGTAGATGGCATACTTTGGCCTCACCCCCCCTCCTTGGGGCGCAGGACCCCCCTGGGGCCGTTCCTCTCCCCTTGTCTCAGAGCCAGTTGCCCCACCTTCTACTTGAATTTCGGGAACGACCTCTGCGACCTTCGAGGCGATCCCCACCACTACTAGGACGACCGCCATGACCTCCAAGGCGACCTCCACCATTTCTAGGGCAACCACCCTTCCTAGGGTCTGCCCCACTCCCTCCTCCTCTGCCTCCTTGGCCATGGGGGTCTCCTCTGCCGTCACCTCCCTCCTCTTCTTCAAGGCAGGTTCCTTCTCACTCCTCACCTTTCTCTTCTTCTTCCCCACACCCTCCATCTCCTTGTTGGCCCTCTGCTTCAAAGGATCAATTAGGGGCGGTCGTGGCTCAGATTCACCCAAGTCTTTTTCCCCCAACGATTTGGGGCGCGGTCGGATTCTCTCCCTCACGATTGGCTTCGGCGGCCGGTCTACCTGCAACTCCTTGAATTTGCTGGCCTTGGCGAGAATGGACCTATCCTCCACCTCCTGCGCCTTCCTTCTCGACTCTAATTCCGCCGGTTCCAAGTCCCCACCGGTCGGCTGAGGGCCCAACCCCACAACAAGCAAGGCCGAAGGTTGAATGAGTTCGTCCCACCTGACTCCCTCCTTCTCCCTCCATGCCTTTACCTTCTTTACTCTCTCCTCTACTGCTGCCCCCAGTTTTGACTCCACAGATTTGGTAGGCACTCTCCACACCGTACGCACCCCAACACCTCCATTCGCGGAAACGTAAAACCACCGCGGCCTCCACCCCTTAATTGATGACGGCAGACCCATCACCAGACCCTTCCCTGCCGCCGCCTGCAACGTCACCCAGGTCTCTTGCTGTCCTGAGGCCTTATAACAGGCGAAAAATTCATCCACCGTCATAGCCCCCCCTTCGTTCGCCTTCGGCCACGCGCTCGCACAGGCCAATACAATCTTCCACGCGTTGGGCATAAGTTGACCCGGCGCTACCTCCAACCGGTTTAGGACATCTACCACCACTTGCGGAAGCGGCAGCCTCAGTCCTCCCTTCAATGCCTCCTCGTAAAGGGCAAACTCCCTCGGCCGGGTGTCGGACGGCCTCTCCGTTGACGTCGACAACAGTAGCTCTATTTCGGCAGGAATCTGGTATTTTTCGCGCATACCCTCCAACTCCGCCGCAGTCACCGTTGATTTGTCAGCCTTCGTATGCCAGTGATCTGGTTCTGCCTGGCTGATTGGCTTCGGAGCTGCTATCATGGTGGAAGAATGAGATCATACCGCCGGATCCCCCACCCTCCCTACTTGCCTCTCCGTCTTGTACTGCTCCGCCAACTCCACGGCGTCGTCATCCCCAAGTGGATCAACCCTGGCAATTCCAGTTTCTTCTTGGGCCATTTCTGTGGTGTCTACGAATAGCCTTGGTTGTAGGCGCAAGAAAATTCAGAAAGTACTGCAAGGGTGTATCGTTGGCAACGAAGAAGTTTACACTTGGAATGTTTTGATTTTTTACAAAAAAGTAGGTAAAACGAATAACACCAAAGGCCCAAGGCTTCCCCGTATTCCAAGGATCACAATTAATTCTCGCTAGTTTGAAACTTTTCAAACGCCCGCCCAAACTGTCTTTTCAAACACCCATTATGACTTATCGTTTCATTTCTGGCCCAACGCCTAACCTCTCCCACCGCGAGATGCTGCCACGTGTTCGACCACGATTCACTGCCCCCTCCCCTTACCCTGTCTTTTCCACTTCAAGTCACCACGTGACACGCCGCCTCTTGAGCCCCGCGCCCCCCCTACCTTACCCTTCACGGTCGACCCTCCTCATGATCGGCCCCTCCACTCGGCCACCCTTTACGGTCGGCCATCCTCCTGGTCGGCCCCTCCACTCGGCCACCCTTCACGGTCGGCCCTCCTCATGATCAGCCCCTCCACTCGGCCACCCTACACGGTCGCCCCTTCTCACGGTCGATCCATCCCCTTAGTCATCCCTACCGATCGGCCTCCAAACTGCCGATCTCTAACAACCCTCATCTTCTTCATTAGTATTCCCTTCGTTGGACTAAAACTGCACTCGGGAATGGGGGACTACTGACGTGGTTAGGCCCATAAAGGCCATAGCCCACTACGAACAACCCAAGCCCATCACTTAGTGCCCAATACACAACCCAATTGATGAGGTCCAGAACAGCTGGAAACCAACATGACACGAAGGACCAATAATACCCAGGCACGCGGCAGGCAAAAGGCAAGCCACATCAGCAGATAAAGATCTGTAAAGTTATTGCCACTGCACATTGCCATTAATGCAGCCCCTCACAACATTTATTAAGACAATACCTCTCCGTCAGGATAGCACGCCCTCACCCTGAACAAGATAAGCTACAGCATAGACTTTTGGCCAAGGTGACTGGTCAAAAGGGACAACGAAATGATTACCAAAGGATATAAGAAGACGTTGAAGACAAGAAGAAGGTTAAGTTTTCTATCTCCAATTCATATCTCTACATTCCACTTCTCTCTCTAACTTACTCGTCGGAGGGTTCGCTGGGGGACTCCCCGTTCCCTGTTGAACTCCTGTGCAGGTTCTCAGGTGGGCTTGGCCATTCAGATATCGGTTGGAGAAGCGTGGACCAGTCCAACTCATTCCCTCTGGAACCCGTTGTATCTTAACTGTATCATCAAAAGCAAAGCATGTAAAAGCAATTTGCTTAGCGTAATATATAAAAAAACACATAGCATGGGCAAAAAAAATAAATGGTCAACATGAGCATACCTCCAATTCTACTGTTGAATTAAATTCATCAAAATTCAGTGGCTTCACCACATGTAAGACATCTGTGCTCATCACCACAGTTTCTTCATGAACAACTAGTTTGGATTCCGAATTAAGGCCAACATCTGCATCAGTCGTTCCACATTCCAAAGCTCCATCATCTCCGATACTAGAGATATTAGGTTGATTAATTGTTCCCTCCAGAGTACCAAACATAGGTCCACTAGATTCTTGCTTCTCAGCTTTAAAAGCTTCAGTTTCAGAAACAACCGTCTCCTCTGATAAAGATACACCTCCATTCCGGACCATCCTTTCTCCAAGAGTCCCTAATGCTGGTTCACCAGCATCATTGCTTTCACTGCCAACCATCCCTGCATCAAAACTTTCAACCGCAAATGAACTCCCTCTTATGGCAGTCTCCTCTCCCTCAGAACCACTCTCAGCAGAAACTCCACCAGAAGATTCTCCATCACGATTCCAACTGGTAACAGAACCCAAACTACCCTCTGCTTCCTTATTTGAGTCCGACCCGTTCCCATTATCTAAAATAACAGATTTATCATTTTCCTCCTCTTCATCACCATCACTATCATCCTCATCCACATCGTCGTTATCATTGTCACCCACTTCTCTCTGTCCCATCCTAACAAAACAATCAATCAAAATATCTCAATATGACAAAATCATATGCAAAAACATTCAGTTCAATTTATTTTATTTTGATATGTTATTGTTGCTTCAATTCTATTTCTAGTTATAGTAAAGAAAATTCAACTTAACTAAGCCAAATAGTCGAATTAGGCATATCAATGAAGCTTTCGGGATCGTTTGAGCTATTTCTTTATACTAATACGTTTGTAACTGTTTTATGCAATCTATATAGAAAAACAACAAGTTTCACTCAAAGCTACTGATAACCAGATAATCATATGGCCTCAAATAATGTCTATGATTTTCCTCCTTTTTGTCATCATTGATACCTCATCCATATCGTCATTATCAATGTCGCCCACTTTTCTCTTCCCCTTCCTAACAAAACAATCAATCACATCATCTCAAAATGACCAAATCATATGCAAAACAATTCAGTTCAATTCTTTCTTTGATAAGTTATTGGTGCTTCAATTCTGTTTCTAGTAAAGAAAATTCAACTGAACTTAGCCAATGGTTGAATTAGGCATATCAATGGAGCTATTGAGTTCGTTAGAGCTAATTCTTTATACTAATAGTTGAATGTTTGTAGGTTTTTTCACACAACCGACATATGGAAAAAAAAACATGTTTCACTCAAAGCTCGTGATATATGGCCCCAATCAGCATTTATCATTTTCCTCCTCTTCATAATCAACATCATCCTCATCCATATTGTCATTATCACTGTCACCCACTTGACTCTTCGCCATCCTAACAAATCAACTAATCAAAAGATTGCAAATCAAATCCAAAAAGTTTCAGTTCAATTCTTTTTTGATAAGTTGTTCTTGCTTCAATCTGTTTCTCAACTTAACTAAGACAAAAAGTTGAATTAAGCATATCAATGGACATTTCGGAATCATTTGAGTTTGTAGTTGTTTCACACAATCAAGAAAAACAGGGTAACCAGAATCAATGTTGAAGAAATCTTATCATATCACATCAAATTATCGAAATATCAACAACAATGAAATCAAATCCCTTACCATATCTTCACTCTCTTCACATCCGATCCATTCACCCCACCGGCTCCAATCTTCCTCTTCAACCTCACACAACTCCCAATCCCTTCCCTCACAGACTTCTCAACCTCAACAAATGTTTATGATTGTCCTCCTTTTCGTCATCATCGATACCTCATCCATATCGTCATTATCAGTGTCACCCACTTTTCTCTTCCCCTTCCTAACAAAACAACTGTTTCTAGTAAAATAAATAAATTCAACTGAACTAAGCCAAATAGTTGGATTAGGCATATCAATGGAACTTTCGGGATCATTTGAGCTATTTATATATACTAATAGTCAAAGTGTGCAGTTGTTTCACACAATCAAGATACGAAAAACAGCATATTTCATTCAAAGCTCCAGATAAACAGAATCAATGGGGAAGAAATTTCATCATGTTCCATCAAATTATTGAAACACCTAATCAAGCATATATGAAATTGAGCCAGTAATAACATCAACAACAATGAAGTCAATTATTGCATTACCATATCTTTACTCTCTTCGCATCCGATCCTCCGCAACCTTCTCCAGCCTCCTCCGCCACTCCTCCAGCTTCTTCTCGGCGTTCATGACACGCGTCGAAGTTGTTTGTCTTCTTCTGGCCGGCTTTTGTGGCGGCGCCTCGGAGGCAGAGGAGGAGGTGAAGCGTAGGGTAACAGTGAGTCCCATTGGAGGAGTAGGGTTTGAGGAGAGATGATGAGTCTTCGACTTGTTTTGTGCCAGTTACGAGTCTCTGATCGTCGATTGGATTGCTGGTGATTCAGGAATGTGGTTCTTGATGGAGAGGACTGGTATTGATTATGATGTGAAATTTAGGGCTTTGGATTTGCCATCGAAGAGTTAACGAAGACTTGGTAGATCTCCTCCTCCATGATCGAGTGAGGCGCTCTGGCTCTCTCTCTCTCTCTCTCTCTAACAAATTCAGATCATAGGAGAGGGAAAAGGGAGAATGCGAAGATTTTCATTCAATATAGGTAAATTACACTTTGCGCCTTCATGTTTAGCTATTTTTTCATTTTGGCCCTTTAAATTTGTTTTTTTCTCACTTTGGCCATATTTTAAGTTTTTTTACTTTACTCTTAAAGTTAATTTTTGTTAAAAATTAGACAGAAAATAACACATTATTAGTTACATGGGATAAAAAAAATTTATTATATATGACTCACATTTCTAATATAAACTTAAGTTTCAATATAATAATATATTTTTAATGGTATGTAATAATTATTGTGATATTTACTGTTTAATTTTAAACATAAGTTAACATTACATGTAATGTAGAAAAATTTTGAAACATAAAGGGCTAAAATGAAAAAAAAATAAATTTGAAACGTTAAAATAAAAAAAATAGCTAAACATAAAGAGATAAAATGTAATTTATCCTTGAACATATATTTTTATATATATGCCCTATAATAATTAATTTTTGACAGCGGTATGCGGGGGTTTTATTTGAACCAAAAAAATATCTCAATACGCCCCATTTAAATTTATAAATTTTAACTTCTATTATATCTTAATGTGAATTTACCAATAAGGGCGGCAACATATATCAAACCCTAATATATTTTTTTTTCATGGTACACCCTAATCCATTATTCCTATTCAAATCTCTACATCTTCTTTTCCAATAGATCAAAGTTATTTTGTCTTCTTCTTCTTGTTGTTCTTCTTCTTTTTCTTATTTCTCACTCCAAAACTCCAATCCATCCTATCAAAACTCACCATTATTATTAATATCATTCAGTGTGTTTGGTTTGAGTTTTTTGGATTAAATTTTTTGAAAATTGAGTTTTTTTATTTTCGTATTCTTTTATTTTTAGTGAATATTTTTTAAATTTTAAACATTTTTTTTACTTTTTTAGATGCGCCTTAGTTAAATGTATCTAAAAAGTAAAAAACTTGTAAAAAAATATTTTAAAAAATTAATAAATACATAAAAATATAAAAAATGTATTGAATTCTTGTATTTTTTATATTTTAGATATTTAGTGAATTTTTAAAATATCTTTTTTACAATTTTTTTACTTTTTAGGTGTATTTATGTTAGGTGTGTCTAAAAAGTAAAAAAATTGCTTAAAATATTAAAAAAAATCAGTAAAAACAAAAAAACACGAAAAATAAGAAAGTAGAAATTTCTGAAAAGTGTTTTCTGAAAAATGAAAACAAGCAAGCTGATTATTTTTTATTATTTTGAAACCCTTAACCCTAGAATAAAGTTTGAACAATCAAACAATGAATGAAAGTGATAATCAAGATAATTTTTTTAAGCAACCCATCAAAGAGGAGATAAGTATTCATATAAAAATTAAAATATAATTATTAATTTCTTTATTTTTTCACATGTCCCATTACGATGGTAAATCTTTCAATTTTCATAATCATATAAACAGCATCACAACTTCCAATAAAAAATTCTTAGAGATAATCTTTGTATTCAATGATCATATTAATATCCTTCGCACAAAAAAATGAGCTATATCCCGCGTCACTTTTTAATAATCTTTTTTTCTGTCATTTTACCTTTTCTTTATGTTGAACTTTACGTTTGTTCTGAAAATAAATAAATAAATAAATTATCTATTATTTTCTTCTTGCGTTTTTTTTTTGCACATACATATAAATTGTGAAAAATTATATAAACAAATTCAATAAAAGAGGTAACCCAAGCAAGGTTATAGAGTGTTTTTCCATTCAAGCATTTTGTCAAACGCATATACACTATTTGGTAACCATTTTCATTTTGTTTTCAATTTTCAATTTATACTTACAAAAATTTTAAAAACTGTCATAAAAACTTACATGATAATTTTTTTGGTTTATAAATGGTTGTCTCAGTTTATAAATTTGAGAAAAAAATGTAAATTCAAAAAATGAGTTTATGTTGACTTTTAAATAGAAATTTAAAAATTTGACTAATAAATTTTTTTATCAATTAATTGTTTTTCAATTATTTTTTTTCCAATTATTTTTTTAATTATTTTTTTTTTCAATTATAATGTGTATGATCCCGTTATCATAAATAATAAAAAATAAATATAAATATTTTAGGTCTAAACAAACATATTTTTTAATTTATATTTTTAAAATTTTTCAAACATTTTGTTCAAACCAACGTGTTTGTAGTTTTTGTAAACATAAACAAAAAATGTAAACGTTACCAAACGCTACCATAATAATCAACAAATTAGAATAGTAAACCAGCAATAAAATTATTGTTTGGTAACGTTTACGTTTTCAGTTTATATTTACAAAAAATTTATAAACTGATTTTTGTTTATTTTTAGAAAAACATAAACTACAAACGCGTTTGGTAATTGACAAGATGTTTTAAAAATTTTAATAGTATAAAAAAGAGTGAGAAATGGCAAGTGGCGGCGGAAGACAATGGTGGAAAGTGGTGACGGTAGGTGGCGGGTAGTGGTGGGTGGGTAGGTAACGGTGGCAGGTGGTGGGCGATAGCGAATGGGTGGTGGTGGTGGTGGTTGTGGTGGTGGTGGTGGCGAGTGGTGGGTGGTGGTGGCAGGTGGGTAGGTGGCGGATGGCGGGTGGTGGTGGGTGGTGGCGGGTGGTGGTGGTGGGTGGGCAGGTGACGGTGGTGGGTGGTGGTGGTGGTGTTTGTAGGTAGGTGGGTGACGGTGGTGGGTGGTGGGTGGTAGCGAGTAGGTGGTGGTGGTGGGTGGTGGTGGGTGGTGGGTGGTGGTGACAGGTGAGTGGCGGGTTGGTGGTGGTGGTGGTGGTGGTGGTGGCGAGTGGGTGGTTGGTGGCTGGTGGCTAGTGGTGGTGGGTGGCTGGTGGTGGCAGGTGTGTGATGGCAGGTAGGTGGCGGGCGGTGGTAGCTGGCGATGGACAGTTGTGGTAGGTGGTGGCGGGTAGATGGCAGGTGGGTGGTGGTTGGTGGCGGTGGTGGGTGGTGGTGGCGAGTAGGTGGCAGATGGTGGGTGGCAGGTAGGTGTTGGTGGGTGGTGGTGGCAGGTGGGTGGTGAGTGGTGGTGGTGGTGGGTGGTGGGTGGTGGTGGCGGAAGACGGTGGTAGAAAATGATGACGGGTGATGGCTAGTGTTAGGTGGTAAAAAAAAAAAAAAAACTCAAAACTCAAAGCGAAAACACATTTTTTGAGTTTACATTTTTTTGCCAAATTTATAAACTGAGACCACTGATTTATAAATTAAAAATTTACCAAATAAATTTTTATTTGAGTTTTTAAAATTTTTGTAAATATAAATAGAAAACTGAAAACGTAAGTGTTACTGTTAGCACCATAAATCTGTAATTTTTATTATTATTTATTATTTATATAATTGCAGGACATGTAGCATCCTCCTACTCATTTGGAGGTTATGAGAGGCTATGAAATGTGAAAAGATGATGGAGAATAAAGTGGAGAACATGGAGCATGAATTGGAGGTTAAAGGAAGTTATGAAGACATTGAGGGATATGTGGCATTATGGGAATGAAGATGGAAGAATGGGTAGTTTTAGGTGGTTATTGGGTAGTTATTGCTGGACGTTTTTTCCTACAAATATTTGCCTATAAATAGCCATTCATGGCTACATTGTAAAAGATCCAAAATTCATAATCAAAAACAATCGATTTCAATATTTTTTGTCATTTTCTTTATCTTATGAGTAGTTTAATATAGATTTATATTTCGAAGTATTTATTTTCAGCATTTCCATTTCAAAGCATTTTATGCACTTTATTTTCGAAGCATAGAAGTAGAGGTAAGTAACTATTACTTTGATTATTCACTCAATCGTCTTTCTCCGTCATCCTCATTCTTTTTCTAATTTTTCTTTTTTCTACACTTGGCAATTTTGAAGTCCTCTTTGTTGAGGCAAAAGAACCATCAAAGCAATCGCTTGATAATTGGCTTGAATTTAATCTGTAAGGATTTTTCAATCCTTGCTGGCACGTTCGTATTTATGATATGTTCCTTCGTAAGAAAAATAAGCCAACAATTTTTGGCACGCCCAGTGGGACGTCAAGTGTAATAACTGAAAAATGAATTGGATTTGTCCATTTCAAATAGCCTAGATGAAATTTATTGGCGTAAACAATAAATTTTGGATCTTCAAGAAGAGATCCATTTTCTTGATGAAATAAATTTTCATCCCTTACAATATTATTTGGTGGAAGAAAAAAGACACCATTTAATTTGAGAAATTCATCAATTTTATATGGAAATTCGCCAATGGAATGGTGAGTTATCAACTCTCACTACCAAGTCTTTAATTGAGGCCTTAATGGCCGGAATTAGTGAATTTTTTCAGAATTTTTCCATGGTTAAAAATAACAAAAGCAAAAAGTTGATTTCATCAATGGCCCGGGGGTTCAAGAGTCCGTTTTTAAAGAGCCAAATTATGAAATTAACATAACGAAAGAGTATGTTCTCAAGTCAAATTTGGCTAAGAATGATGTTCCATGCATGGCTCGGGGGGTCTCAAAAACCAATTTTTAGAGAGTCAAGTCACGAAAATAACATATCTATGGATGATTTTCATAAGCCATTAATGGTAAACATGGAAAACCAACCCACTTTGCCAAATAATTACGAAAATCTATTTGGCAAAAGTCATGCTTTTAAAACAAACATGGTCAAAAATAATGAACAAGCCACTGTTCATGAATTCAAATTTTTTGACATTTTTCAAAATGTCAAAAAGTATGAATTTTCATGGTCACACTATACCATGACTTTTGTTGTTCGAAATCCACTTTGGATTTGTGGATCACACCAAAATATAATTCTGATGATGTGGCTAATAAAATTAACAAGTTGTTCTTATGAGTTCGAAGCACTAAGAACAGGGGATGACCATTTAAAATGCATGAACTGGGCTAAGAAAAGCCTATGCATTAAAATAAGTGGTTGAGAATGGCTTATCTTTTCAAATTGATGGCCAGTTGTTTGTATATACACAATCAAAGCATCAAAGATACATCTGAAGCATCAAGAGTTGTTTCGAAGGTTGATTACTTCACTTTCGAAGTTGTATAAAGCTTTGAAGATACATTCAAAACATTAAGAGTTGTTTCGAAGGTTGATTACTTCACTTTTGAAACTGTATAAAGCTTTGAAGATACATTCGAAACATTAAGAGTTGTTTCGAAGGTTGATTACTTCACTTTCGAAATTGTATAAAGTTTCGAAGATACATTTGAAGCATCAAGCCTAACCGTAAAACTTCATTGTAAGTATTATCATTCTATATTAATGCTTCCAACCTTCGAGGGGTGATGTTGTTCCTTCAAAGCTGTGCCGCAAGACCTTCGAAGGATGAATGTGTTATTTTATACCACCTTCGAAGCTTGTTATTGGTCATCTAGTCATAATTTCATACTTATTCGAAGCACTTTATTGGTGTTATTATATTATTCGAAGCACTTTTTTGATATTATTTGAAGCACTTTATTGCTTAGATTAGTCATGTGCTTGGTTCGGCCATTCAAAAATTCAAGTAAACATCATTTTTAAGGGCCGCGGGGGGTAATGTTGGCACCATAAATCTGTAATTTTTATTATTATTTATTATTTATAAAATTGCAGGACATGTGGCATCCTCCTACTCATTTGAAGGTTGTAAGAAGCTATGAAATGTGAAAAGATGATGGAGAATAAAGTGGAGAACATGGAGCATGAATTGGAGGTTAAAGGAAGTTATGAAGACATTGAGGGATATGTGGCATTATGGGAATGAAGATGGAAGAGTGGGTAGTTTTAGGTGGTTATTGGGTAGTTATTGCTGGAAGTTTTTTTATACAAATATTTGCCTATAAATAGCCATTCATAGTTACATTCTAAAAGATTCAGAATTCATAATCAAAGACAATTGATTTCAATATTTCTTGTCATTTTCCTTATCTTAGGAGTAGTTTAACATAGATTTATATTTCGAAGCATTTATTTTCAGCATTTTCATTTCGAAGCATTTTATGCACTTTATTTTCGAAGTATAGGAGTAGAGGTAAGTAATTATTACTTTGATTATTCACTCAATCGTCTTTCTCTGCCTCCCTCATTCTTTTTTTAATTTATTTTTCTCTACACTTGGCAATTTTGAAGTCCTCTTTATTGAGGTAAAAGAACTATCAAAGCAATCGCTTGATAATTGGCTTGAATTTAATCTGTAAGGATTTTTCAATCCTTACTAGCACACTTGTATTTATGATATTTTCCTTCGTAGGAAAAATAAACCAACAGTTACCAAACGGCACCATAGTAATCAACAAATTGTTATAGCGAAATAATAGGAGAAGAGAGAGACACAAAAAAAACAGAGACAAGGAAATGAAACTTGTCAATGGTGACTTTGTACCATTTTGGGAACATGGTAATCCAAAAACGTGGCTGCCAAAAACACCAGAAAAGTCATTTGGCAAGTGCAAAAAACGTAGCCGTAAAATTACAAATTAGGGCCTATAAAAAAAAAATAAATAAATAAATCTCTTATGTTGGGTAAGGGTATTTTGGTCATTTTAATTTGATTTGACACTATAAATAAATATTAAACTAAAAAGCAAAAAGTCAGCTTTTTACCAACTTCCCAAATCACTTTCAAAAAAGCCAAAAAGCTTGGTAAAAAGTCTAAAGCCAGCTTTTTACCAACTTTCCAAAACAACCCTCTAATTATAGAGTCCTTTGCCGGTGCCTCATGTGGATCAGTTTGAAAGGTTTTTCAAGTATTTTTTTTTAACTTGATTATTATTTATTATTTGGGTTTATTAAGGGTAACTTAAGAAAAATTATAGAGTATACTCAGAGTAATATAAAATTTTAAATAATTAAAAATGGTGTACTTAGAAATAGGGAATGCTTAATGATTTTTTGGGGGTAAATATAATCTCCTGTGGTATGACCCAATCAATTCGGGCTGTAAATAAATGAAAAACAAAAATATTGAATTAATCCATAACACAATTTTGTATAAGTATTTTTTTATTAAAAAAAAATAATTTATTGACTTCTAATTTAGAAACATTGAAAAGTATAGTTTTTAGAAAAATATAGTAAAATTTTTTATAAAGAAACAAAATTATTAAAAATAATCATAAAACAATAAATGAGTGTGTATGTACATGAGTCACAATTTCAAATGAATGAAGTAACAATTACGAATTTAGAAGATAAAATTATGCATTTTTTTTTTTTATTTTGATTGATTGATTTGGTTAACAAGTGGTGTTTTTGGAAGTCGATAAAAAATTAATTTTTTGACTTTTTTAACATATTTTATCTTTTTGTGAATAAAAAATGTGAGAAATGATGTAACTCAAAATAGATAAAAAGTTAAAACTGGCTTTTTATTTTGTTCCCAAAAGGCCCCAAGTGCCGTAATTACGTTTGAATGGCATAAATTAAAAATCAAGAATGATCACTCTTAGTAATTTGATAGTTGGATAATCTTTATTAAAGTATCCGGATAATTCAGCAATCTTATACAATAATCAAATATAGGAATGTAAGATTACTTGAGGGAAATTGGGATCAAATTCCTTATTAGTTTAGAAAATTAATTCCACTTGGTATAGTAAATAAAGAATCACCTTCTCATTCAAGTCGCATTCAAAATTAAAACAGTAAGATAAATCACATTCCTATTTCTTTACAAAATTATTAAACTGTAATTGATTGTAGATATTTGTTACACATAAAACTCTGTACAATTATTTTTTATTTTTTAATAATAAGTTTCATAAAAAGACTTATTAACAAATTCTTCATTTTTATTGATTTTTAAAAATATTTTACAATAACTATTTACGTTTAAAACATGATTTGTATTTATATATATATATATATATATAAAACTTTTGTAGTAATTGTAACTGCGTTATGGAGATGGAAAATCAATGAACAGTTAACTTTCCTTGTGTAAAATTATAAAGTTAAAGCTGTTCTCCATAAAAAACAACAAAATTAATCAAAATGTAATAATTTATTGAGTAAATTACAGTAAACCTATTAAATTAGAATTTAAGTGCACTTTGTCTTCTTAAACTTCAAATGCAATAATTAACGACTTTAAGCTATTATATTATTACACTAATACCTTTTGTTAGGAGTATCCTAAAATTTAAAAAGAATTAAGGTCTCATTTGGAAACAAGTTGTGACACCCCAAGTGCTTAATTTATTTTAACACCACATTAATACCAAATAAAATAATAGTAATAAGAAAAAGAATAATAAAAATAACAATAACAATAATAATAATAAAATAATAGTAATATATATTCAGTTCATAGTTATATGTGCTAAAATGTAATCTAATTTGAATAAAGCAGCATTGGTTTACCAAAAATGTGATTAATGTCTTGGTTGGGGCCAAATCAAAACACTATGAAATTAATACAAATAGTTGGGCCAAGAAAAAATTATAATGAAACGTAGGCAACTGAGAGTTTTGTTATTGCCACCTGTGAAAGCTAAGGTACAGACTATTGAATCAACACTTGATTATGGTGTTCAGTCGAGCAATAGATAGCATAAGACTCAATGGAATTGGTAGAAAAAGAAGAGAGTCTTGGGAGATCAGGAAGACTTGGAAAAAAAAAAGTAAGAATTGATATTAAGGTAGTTATATTATGTCTTGAGTAGTTATAAATTGTTTTATTATTTTTATAAATTATCTTATGCAAATCATGTCTTTATTAATTTTATGAGCCCTGTTTGTTTAAAATTAAACTCATGGATATGTTTGTTTAAAATTTTAAAATTTATTTAACAATGAGTATATAAACGTTTATTTTTATAAAAACCATTACGGAAGTTTCATGTCTTGGGGGACTTAAATAATCATGGACTCTCTGAATTGTTACTTTAGTGCCCTTTTTGATAATCCCATGTTTTGGGGGACTTAAGTAACAATTGACCCTCTGATTAGTCACATTGTAACTAGGAATGACAACGGGGCGGGGCGGGGATCGCACTCCCCGTCCTTGATCCCTAATGGTAAACATTTCCCCGTCTTCGGCCCCGATTGGGAACCTATCACCATTCTTGTCTCCACCCTCTAACGAGATCGGGTTTCCCCGACCCCGAAATTCTCCAGACCCAAAAAAAAAAAAAAAAAAATCCGAACAGAACAGCAACGAATTCAACATCATCAACATCCGATCAAAAAAAAAACAAACAAACATGATCAACAACAACATCATCGACTAACAACAACATCATCATCGACCAACATCAACAATAGAGAGATCAATCTGATGCGAGAGAGATCTGAGTAGACAAAGAGAGATCGATCTGCTCAGATGTAAGTAGAGAGAGAGAGAGAGAGATCTGCTTAGATCAACTCTGGCATCGCGGCACAAAGAGATCGATTCGATGCTCAGGCATCATGGCAACTCTGATTTGATGCTCTCTCTCTCTCTTTGAGAGAAAGAGAGAGAGAGAGATGAGAGACGGTAAGGAGAGAAAGACAGAGATCAGAGGTAAGAAAAAGAAAAAGAGAGATCATAGGTAAAGAAGAGAGAGAGAGAGATCAGAGCCTCTGATTCAGAAGTGGGGAAGAGAAAGAAGGAGTAGAGGGAAGAGAGAGAGAGACAGAAGATATGAAATGAAAAAATGAAATGAATGAGAGAGAGAGAAACTAATAAAAAAGTATATATATATACCACTTCGGGGACAAATGGGGCTAGGGCCGGGGCACTTATCACCGTCCTTCGCCTAAAATTGATCAGGGATTGATTTTTTAATACCATTCCCATTCCGTTGGGGGTATTTTTTTGGAAAAAATCGTTCAAATTGAGGTCGGCAGATCGAATCCCCGTTGGGCCGGTTTCAAATTGCCATCCCTAGCTGTAACCCTTTATCTGTCATGGATCCATTGACCCTCTGTTATGTTCTATACCGTGGTTACGGTTATTTTGCATATACGATTTTTGTACTATATGTATATTATTTAAAATAATTTATTCAAACAAATTTATTCATTGTTTAGCCTAAAAAATTATCCATGTGATTTATATACCCTTATACTCTTAGTACAATATTCCTCAGTCTGACATATACTTATAGTTGTTAAAACCCCTTTCAGGTGGATAAACTTAAAGAATGATGATTTTACCCCATTGATTAGGACTCAGATTTTATATGAACATCATTTATTTTTTATTTTTTATGTTTACTTGTAATTATTATTTGATTGACGTTACATCGTTATATAAATAATAATTATTATGTATGCTTTAGATATTTATCTACATCTTTTATTTTATTTCGCTGAATTATTTAATTTAATTACTTGGAATTAATCTTAGGAATTTTAGAAATTAACTAGTTGGGAATCTAGCCATGGTCACTAGGATGGGTCGCGACACAAGTTATTTTAGTAACTTTTTGATTTTTTACGAAAAAATGTGTAAAAAAATAAAGAGAGTGATGTGATAGCTTATAGTGACTTTTTGACTTTTTTAGCTAAAACATATAGTTGCCCAACGATGCCCAAGTTATGTGTGAAATATATGATACACTTAATATTTTTTTAGAACAATAATACTCATTATTAATTTTATAAAATGATACTCTTATCTAGTGATTCCATTTGCACTCTATTTCATCTTAGTGACAAAGTGCAAATGAGATCATTTGATAAGGGTATTATGTGCTTTACATACCTATATGCCCACATCCTTACAAAAGGAGTCAAAAAATCCTTCTTTGTCCTTCCTTTTCATAGAAATGAAATGGGCTTGGGGAATCATGGTCCTTACTTATTCAGGGGGGACTCGATTCTGAAATGAAATGACATTTTAGAATCGATATTTCATAGAAGAATAACCAAGGCCAACTTGAAGAATATAGTGAGCCCTTAGAAGCGATTGAGCGTACCAATCAATTCGTCATTAGAGTCACCTCCAAGCATAATTTATTCGATTTTATATAAATTTCTACGAAAATCCAAACATAATAGCTTAACTATACTTTAAGGTGGGTAATTGTTGGAAAATTGTGATATACAACCCATGACAAGGATATATTATGTACACTCTTAGTTATTGTACGGGGAAGAAATAATTCTCCTCGTATAATCATGTTGACTAAGTCCACGCTTCTCCGTACGACGTCGCTTTGTCACCTGAAAACACAAATGTGAGCTATCCGGCGGGTGTGTGCCGGAAACCTCTCCAATGCCTAAGTCAGAAAACTTGACAAATAGACAAAGCTCAATGTATTCAGGAAGCAAAATTGTATGTTGTGTTATGTTACCTCCTCCAAGGTAATGCTTGTGAGCTTTTATAGGTTTCGAGTGGCCCAATCCAAGTAGGACTTTTATTCCTCCATGCAGAGTCCTCCTAGGATTCATACTTCTAAAGGATAATGCTTATCCTTTTACACCCCCCCACTGCTTAAACCAAGTGGGATGGTTTTTACCGCGGCCGAACTACCAATTGACCGAAGTAAACTGGCTAAGCTGAGTCACAAGGTAGGCCGAACTATCCTTAGTTCGGCCCTTCCTTTTACTTTTCATCTCGGTTCTCCTTTGTATGAATCATGATATGTTGGGACCAAGCTACCGAGTAACAAGGTCTTGACCGATCTATCCAGAATACGTCATGACCGGACTAACTCGGAGACCGGACTAACTCCAAGTCGTCCAAACCGAAGTAGCTTCACAATTCCTGAGCCGAAGTAACTTCATCTTTTTTGGCCGAAGTAACTTTATTTCTCTTGGACCGGAGTAACTTCTCGGCCCATTTTACCCAGTCCGTCGTACTTTGGGCCATAAAGTCCATCTCATAGCTTGGCCCAATTTTCACCAAAAATTACCCTCTCAATTGCCCCTTAATTCCATCTGCACAACATGATTGGGATTACCTAGTGACCAGCCGAGCTAACGTTTTTAAGCCTTTCCAGCCGAACTAAAAAACCTCCTTTAGCCTCTCTAGCCGAGCTTGCTTTACTCCGGGTTCCGCTTGTCCGGTCAAAACGTCTCTTCAATCACTGACTGTAACGCTTCACTTTCCAATGACACGTGGCAGGCTCTGATAGGCTGTGAGCAGCTGTCACGCCGCCCTCGTACCACAAAAATTTTGAACAGTTCCCGCTTTTTTTCCCTCTCTCCCTTTTCACAAAACAGCCCTTTCATTTTTGGATCAATCACCTATTCTATTCATCTTCTCTCTTCGTGCCTCTGCTTTTCCAACTACCAAGCTTGTGTTCTTCATTTGCTGTCACTGTTTTCGTCTCCAGCTCTCCCTTCTTTAATCTGGTAAACAGATCCATCTTCCCTGTTCTGTTTGTTTTTTGCATTTGTTCTATGCGTTTTGTTTACTGTATTTTGCAAAATATTTTCTTCCATTTCTGCTTCGCCTCTGTACTTCCTTGAAAAAACATTAGCAGAACTTATGCGTGTAAGACCAATTCTGTAGAAAATTAGTCTTGAATCCAAACTCAAGTAGCAACCAAACTAGGATACTGTTTGTCCTATATAGGTAGATCACTTTAGATAATAACCGAACTAGAACTCCAGAAATCAGTAGTTTCAGTAGGTTATCAACTCCTGAATAACTCTAGCCGAGATAAGCCCACCGAACGAAGTTTGACTTTAATAAATAAGAAACCTCGGTCTTCAACCGAGCTAAGCCTTTGGGGCTAAGCCAGCTTTCCTAGTTTCTAAACCAAACTCAGAAAGCTGTCCTTAGAGGCTTAACCGAAGTAACAAAACTCATAGTTCAACCGATTTAGGCCATTGGGGCTGAACCAGCTTTCTTAGTTTTTTAGACCGAACTCAGAAAACTGCCCCTAGACGATGAACCGGTCTAACAAAATTGTTTCTAAAGCCAGTATACCGAGATGCCTGTCAAGATTTGGCTAATAAGAACCTTGCTCAAAACCGAGCTACCAAGCACTTTGGTTGAACCGAGATAGAACCTGTCCATAAAGCCGAAGTAGGACTCTTTTACCTCGCTTTTAATTTGTAGCACGGTCCAATGATCTGTGCTTAACCCCTGTGTTTTCTACTTTGCAGACTTAGGTTGCCCAGGCACTCCTGCGTGCGCTCAACCGAGCTACTGAGCACAATTTTTGCACCGACATAACTTATTCTTAAATTATACGATAGATGGGGAAGTATAGATACTTAGTAAATACTCCGGACGGCCTAGCCGAATTCAGGAAAGACTACCAAATACCTGATGACGTCCATCTGGTCTTGGCCGAAAAAGACGTCATTCCCTGGGACAATGAAGGCTTCATCCCCTTCACCCTTTTATCCATTATAGAAACCGGGCTACGGTTTCCAGTTCAGCCATTGATTTGCGAGTTCCTTAGGCAAACCAGACTATGCCCAACCCAACTATCTACTAACTCCTACCGCATCATTATGGTAATAGCCGAACTGAACCGTCAAGCCGGACTAAACCTTGGTCTGGCCGAAATCTTCCATCAATATTCCATTGGCTCAAAAGAGGATGGGTGGGTTTATTACCTTAGAATACGTCGCCGTCGAGAGAAGATAATTAAATATACACCGGACAAAGACGTAAATGACGATGATTTTTTCTAGGTCTCTGGGAACTTTGAGGATTTTCAAGCCCAAATTCCTAGCCGACCTATAAATTGGAAAAAAAGAGAGCCCGGTAATTTAACTTCGGTCTTCTTTCTTGCATTTTTTTATTTCGGTTTGTTAGTGTATCAACCGAACTAACAGTTATTCTTTCGCAGATTCTGCCCACCTTCATTCCTTATACAGTTATCCAAACCTTGCAACTTTGCGAGCCGCACTACGATATCAAGAACGTAGCTGGGCCAAATTGCTGCAATTCGAGCCGACCTACCGATACAGCGGTCGCCGGAAAGCCAGAGTAACTGACTTCCTTCTTGAAGACGCCCCAGAACCGGACCCATTCTTGCCCGAGATTAGGCTAGTCCCACTTACAGCTGAAGAAGAGATGGCAAAAAAGAATAGAGTCAGGGCCTTTTTAACCGAGACAACCAGGCCCGAAGTAACGCCACCCAGCCAATCGCAGCCTGCTGTTGTGGCCCTCTCCTCTCAACAGCCGTCCTCTTCCCGCCGAACCAAGAGAGCTCGGACTGCCGAAACCGAACAAACTTTGGTTGATGAAGAAGAACCCGCTCTTCCACCGAGCTTACCACCGAGCCCCCAACCGGAGCCCTCTGACCGAACGACCGGTTGCTGGGCACCGAAACTTACTTTCAACAACCGAGACATCCAAGCCTCAGACTCGATTGTTGCTGAAAAAGACCATTAGTTGGCCTTCAATCTGGCCAAGGGCGTGTGCCTCCCCAGAGACATGGAGCACCACCAAAAACAACTGAACACCAAACTGAAGGCCATCCGGTCAACGACAAAATCCATGATTCTGGTAAGTGACTTCGGTCGCCTCTCTGTCTACTTTTCTTTTTTCAACTTTTACTTCGGCTAAAGGGAAATCTTTGCTTTGTCAGGCCATTCAGAAAAACCAAATCACTCATAGGAAAATGCTGGAGCTTAGGAAAATAACAAGGCAAGCCGCGGCAGAGGTTGAAGCAAAAGCGACCGAGCTAGAGGAGGCCAGAAAGCAAATGGCCGAGCTACAAGGTGAGATCGGCAGACTGACTGGACTGGCTAGTTCGGCCGAAGCCGAAAAACAGAAGGCTGCCATTGCTCTGAAGGAAAAGTACCTGCGTGAGCTGGTAAAGCTTGAAAAGAAGAAAGATGCCGAAATAACCCAAGTGAAGGAGAGCGTAGAAGGAGCCGAAAAACGAGGCTACAAGAAGGCAGAGGACGCCTATGTCAAGCAATGCGAAGCTGCCAATGAGCTATTCTTTAAGTGCGGCTGGAGGGGAGCCGTTGAGAAACTCGGTCATGATCCACAGACCGAGGTTTTCAACCCTCCAGCCTACTTTATACCGAACTCCCTCATGGAATATGCAAATGCCATGCAACAGCAGTTTCTTGAGGGCTCAGACTCTGATGACGACTCTGCCCCTGAGGATACTCCGGTTGTGCATGTAGATCAGGCAGTTCGGTCGGCGCCCATAGTGGAAGATCAAACTATTGAACAACCAGGTGAAACCGTGGTTCCGACCAAAACCACTCTTGCGACAGAAAACGACCTTCCGCTTGAAACCGTTCTTCATGTTGATGCCGATGCTGCCTTTGACGCCGAAATTGAAGATCTTTTTTCTTGATTTTTTTATCTTTTTTGTTACCTTTTGTCTTTGTAACCGGGCTATGTCCCTCTGTACTTGCTTTTTAATGAATGAAAATTTTGTTTGAACTCTTATTCCGGTTTTGATGTGTGCCTGCACTTGTAATGTCTTCTATTGTTCCAACTGCCGTTCCGGTTTTAAATGGTTAAACTAACTATGCTTATCAGCCAACCACTCTTTAGCCGACATAAATACTTCGGCTGAGGAGTACTCAAGCCAACCACCCTTCAGCCATACCCTTACTTTGGCTGAAGAATAATAGCTGGTTTATTCCAGCTGACCACTCCTTAGCCGACATAATTACTTCGGCTGAGGAGTACAATGAGTTTGTTTATAGCCAACCATTCTTCAGCCATACCCATACTTCGGCTGAAGAGTACCAAGAGTTGGTTTATTCCAGCCAACCACTCTTCAGCCATGCTCATACTTCGGCTGAGGAGTATAAAGAGTTGGTTTAATCTAGTGAACCATTCTTCAGCCATCCCCATACTTCGGCTGAAGAGTACTAAGAGTTGGTTTATTCCAGCCAACTATTCGTCAGCCATCCCCATACTTCGGCTGAAGAGTACTAAGAGTTGGTTTATTCCAGTGAACCATTCTTCAGCCATCCCCATACTTCGGCTGAAGAATACTAAGAGTTGGTTTATTCCAGCCAACTTCTAAGTTAGTTTTTTCCGGCTAACTTAGAACATTGTTTGGTTATTCTGACCAAACGTCCTGCAGCCTGGATCCTTATCCTGGGCTTAGGAAGGGTGTTGGTTTATTCCAGCCAACCTCTAAGTTAGTTTTTTCCAGCTAACTTAGAATATTGTTTGGTTATTCCGACCAAACGTCCTGCAGCCTGGATCCTTATCCTAGGCTTAGGAAGAGTGTTGGTTTATTCCAGCCAACCTCTAAGTTAGTTTTTTCCAGCTAACTTAGAATATTGTTTGGTTATTCCGACCAAACGTCCTGCAGCCTAGATCCTTATCCTGGGCTTACGAAGGGTGTTGGTTTATTCCAGCCAACCTCTAAGTTAGTTTTTTCCAGCTAACTTAGAACAAAATGTTTGCAATATTCCTATCTTTACTAAAACTGACTTTTACAAAGATCAACTCATACTGAAAAAGAATTGGTTGTCTTATTGAGAAAAAAGAAGAAATTACATGTTTGAAAGAAAAAAAAAATAAAACAACTTGAGATTGGCCGTGTTCCATGGCCTAGGGATTGCTTTGTCGTCCTTGTCTTCTAGGTGGTATGCCCCTTTGCCTGCTAATCCAACCACTTTGTAAGGACCTTCCCAGTTTGGCCCTAACTTGCCATCTCCTGATACCAAGGTGTTTCCCATTACTTTGCGCAGCACCCAATCGCCGATCTTGAATTGTCTTGGATGCACCTTTTTGTTGTATTTTCTAATTAACTCTTGTTGGTATGAAGCAATGTGAACCAGTGCCCTTTCTCTTATTTCTTCCGCAAGGTCGAGTTCCAATGCTATGGCTTCTTCATTTAAGTCTGGATCAAAATTTTCGCTTCGAATTGTGGGGAGGCCAACTTCCAGTGGGATTACTGCTTCTATTCCATATGCTAAGGAGAATGGTGTTTCTCCTGTTGATCGTCGAGGTGTGGTGCGGTAAGCCCATAAAACATGAGAAAGTTCGTCCGCCCATTTGCCTTTTGCCTTCTCTAGTCTTTTCTTAAGTCCATCCAAGACGACTTTATTTGATGCTTCTGCTTGGCCATTCGCTTGAGGATATGCCGGTGTAGAATTGTAGAACTCTATCTTGTATTCTTCACAAAAGCTTCTGAAGATTCTGCCGTCGAACTAAGTGTCATTGTCTGAGATTAGGGCTTTTGGTATGCCAAACCGAGTGATGATATTCTGCCAAACGAACTTCTTCACATCTTTTTCTTTGATTGATGCCAATGCTTCTGCTTCCACCCACTTTGTGAAGTAGTCTGTTGCTGCGATAAAGAACTTCCTGTTGCCGGGTGCTGTTGGAAGCGGTCCTACTATGTCCAAGCCCCACATTGCGAAAGGCCATGGGCTGGTCAATGGTAGGAGTTCTTTTGCTGGTTGATGAATTTGGTGTGCGAATTTTTGGCATTTCTCACACTTCTTTACATATTTCTCTGAGTCTGCTTGCATGTATGGCCACCAGTAACCTTGTAAAATGGCCCTGTAAGCTAGCGATCTTCCGCCTTGATGGCTTCCACACACTCCTTCATGTATCTCGTACAAGAAAGCTTCTACTTTGCTAGGATGTACGCACTTTAGGTAGGGTCCTGAGAATGACTTCTTGTATAATGCTAAGGATGGGGAGAGCCAAAATCGCTGCGATTTCGCTCTTATTCTGTTGGCTTCTTTTTTCTCTTTTGGTAGGATGCCGTCTTTTAAGAACAGGATGATGAGATCCATTCAAGAGGGGCCTAGTTCTGTGCAACATACCTCTTCTGCTTCGGGGTCTTCTATGCTTGGTCTAGGTAGGTAGTCGATTAGTAGTGGATGATGTATGGAGGAATCTGCCATTGAGGCGAAGCCTGCTAGTTCGTCTGCTCTGCCGTTTTCCTCCCTGCCGATTTGCTCTATCCTTACTACTTCAAATTTCTTGATTTCTGTTCTGACCAACTCTTGATACTTGGCCATCCTATCATCCTTTGCTTCATAGTCACCAGAAATTTGATTTACTACCAGCTGTGAGTCGCTGTAAACCATTAGTTCGGTGGCCTTCATGTAGTATGCTAATTTGAGTCCTGCGAGAAGCGCTTCATACTCTGCTTCGTTGTTTGATGCTGGGAAGCCAAGGTTGATTGCTTGTTCAACAACCAGGCCGTCTGGGGAGATGAGGACTATGCCAAGCCCTGCTCTATGCCGGTTGGATGCTCCATCCACAAGGAGCTTCCACATCTCTCCAACGAACAACTTCCAGCACGTGGAGGGGTCAGATGATGTCGTGGGGTCAAGAATGGTGTTTTCTTCAAGGTCCATGCTTGCTGTTTGCCCCTCGCCATCTGATTGTACTGTTGGTGAGCCTTGGTTCGTTTCTTCCTTGTTGTCTTTAGTCTGGTCTGCCTTGGAGTTTGACTGAGTACCTTCTACTAAGGGTTGCACTATTCCGGCGTCAACTTCCGTCCCTAGTTCGGTTGTGTCAGTTAGGTCGACTGGGCAGATATGATGACTTCCAGGAGTAAACTCTGCGACGAAGTCTGCCAAAGATTGGGCTTTTATTGCGGTCCTGGGTTGGAACTTGATGTCGAATTGTCCCAACTCTACTGCCCACTTCAAAATTCGCCTAGAAAAGTTCGCCATCTCAAACAAAGCTTTTAGTGGGAAAGCTGTGAGGACGACTATGGTGTGGGCATGAAAGTAGTGTGCCAATTTCCTAGAGGCCATCATCAAGGCTAATGCCAGTTTTTCTAGTGGCAAATACCTTGTTTCGGCTCCCAGCAATGTCTTGCTGACATAATAGATGGACAAGTGTTGAATTCCTTGTGCACGAACCAACACTGCACTAACTGCGTGCTGAGAGACTGCCAGATACAAGAAGAGTTCTTCACCAGGTACTGGGGTAACGAGCAGTGGTGGGGAAGACATATACTCCTTCAAGCTTTTCAGAGCTTGGTCGCATTCTTCATCCCACTCAAACTTGGTTTTTAAGGCATGAAAAAATGGTCGTAGTCTGTCTGACGACCTGCTTATGAACCGGTTGAGTGCAGCTGCCATGCCGGTGAGATGCTGCACTTCTTTTACTGAGTTTGGTCTCTCCAGATCTTGGATTGCCTTGATTTGAGAGGGGTCTTCCTCTATACCTCGGTTGGTCACGAGGAAGCCTAGGAATTTGCCAGATCCTACTCCGAATGCACACTTGGACGCATTGAGGCGCAACTTGTGCTTCTTCAGGATCTGGAACATCTCGCCTAGGTCCTTAAGATGGTCATTCTCATCATTGCTTTTGACCACCATGTCGTCGATGTAAGCTTCCATTGTTCTGCCTAACAATGGTTCAAACATCTTGGTGACCATCCGTTGGAATGTTGCCCCTGCGTTCTTCAGGCCAGAGGGCATGACCTTGTAACAGTATAATCCTCTTGGAGTTGTAAAAGATGTGACCTCCTGGTCTGGTTCATGCATGGCGATTTGGTGATAGCCTCTATATGCATCCAGAAAGCTAAGTCGGTTGTGCCCCGCCGTTAGGTCCACTAGTTGATCTATCCGCGGTAGAGGAAAGCTGTCTTTTGGGCACTCCTTGTTGATTGTTTTGTAGTCGACGCAGACTCGCCATTTGCCATTTTTCTTTGGCACTACGACTATGTTGGAGATCCATCTTGGGTAGTGCACTTCTCTAATTGCTCCTGCCTCCAGCAGGTTGTCTACTTCTTCCGCCACTATTTCGGCGTGGTGGAGTGCCGATCTGCGTGTGTGCTGAATGACTGGTCTGGCGGATGGGTGGACATTGAGTTGGTGACTGATGAAGTTTGGATCAATGCTTGGCATGTCGTAGGGCGTCCAGGCAAACACTTCGATGTTAGAGGTCAAGAATTCCAAGACCTCTAATCTCTCAATGCTGGACAATGATGAGCCAAGCAAGAAGAACTTATCCGGGTTCTTCTCATCTATTTTTACCTCCACCAAGTCCTCCACCGCTTTTTGATCAGCCTCTTTGCCGACGTCCGCGAATAGTTCATTGCTTTCAGGTTCCTCCACCGAATGAACGTATCCTTTGGCAGCGCGGCTGCCATTTACCGTGGCGAAACATTGTTTTGACATGATCTGATCTCCATAGACTTCTTCAATTATACCGACGTCGTTAGGGAACTGCATTACCTGGTGGTAAGATGATGCCACCGAACGCATGGCGTGCAGCCATGTTCTGCCCAGGATGATGTTGTAAGTGGAGGGGACCTTCAATACCCAGAACTCCACTTGTTTTGTTACGCTTCCTGCTCTGACTGGAAGAATTATCTTGCCGACGGGCCACTCTGGCATGGAGTTGAATCCAATTAGGGGAGATACTGCAGGTGCCAAGTCTTTGTCTTGTAGCTTTAGTTGTTTAAATGTGTCGTAGTACATGATTTCACATGAACTACCCTGGTCAATCAGAATCCGCTTGACGTCAAAATCCTTGACTCGGAGAGTGATGACGAGGGCATCATTGTGAGGACAGTATATTCGATCCAAGTCTTTATCCGAAAAAGACATAACGTTTGTTGCCTCTGTCTTCCCCTTCTTGATGGCAGGTTGGGCACTTAACACCTCTCTAAAGTGCTTAGCCTTCTTGATTGATCCCCTAAGCTCGCATACACGCTCAGGTTCAAAGACTCCATGTATTACATTGATAATGCCTTGAGGTGGGGCATCGATTGGCATTCCGTTGGGGTTATTGTGATCCTGGGGGGCTGGTTGCGTCCCTCCTTCAATGTACTTGTCCAAGTGGCCTGCCAGGTGCTGTCTCAACGGTGTGCAATTCTCCGTGCGGTGTCCCTTTTCTTTGTGGAAGGTGCACCGCGATTTTTCATCATAGTCCTTCTGAGCTTCTCCTAGTTTGGCTGGCCACTTGACGAAAGGCTCATCTTTTATTTCGCTAAGAATCCGATATATCGATTTTTTGAACACCGTGATTATGGCAGTGCGGATTCTTAACCATCTTTTATCCTGGTCTTCTCCGTTATCTCGTCTGCCACGTCCGTTTTTGCTCTGACGATCTATTGTATTTACCTTCGCTGAGGTCTTATTTTCTGGTATTGTGGTCGCACTAGATTTTGCTTTTGCTCGTGCGCCATCCTCTTCTACCCTGATGTGCTGATGCACTCTTTCCATCAGGGCTTCCATAGTGAGGGGTGGCGTCATGGTGATCGAGCCCCTCAGTCTGTTCCCAACTGGAAGGCCTCTTATATACTGTGCAATGGCGAGATTGGTGGGGCAGTCCCCAATCTGATTGAATGTCTCTCAGTAGCGACTGTTGTAGGATCTTAGGGTCTCTTTATCGCTCATGTCGATGGAGAGTAGCTGGTCGATCTCTACCGGGGTTTTAGTGTTCGTTCGGAACCTTGTTACGAACGCTTCTGCCAATTACGCCCAAGAGGCTATGCTGCCCTCAAGAAGTTTCTCGAACCAAGTCAAGCCTAGGTCGCCAAGGCTAGACGGGAAGAGTATGCACATTAAGGCCTCGTTTCGTCTGTAAACGGCCATGACTTGGCAAAAGTGGCTCAAGTGTGAGTACGGGTCCGTCTTCCCTTTATATGTGGTGAATTTCGGCTGAAGGAAGCCTGATGGTAGGGGCGCGTTTTCGATCGCTGGAACAAATGACGAAGTCTGTAGTCTTGCCAATGCTTTGTCCGTTGGTTCGTAGGCTGGGCGCGGTATTGGCATTCCAACCTCGACGCTTCCATGCATCTGAGGAGCCAACCGCTGTAAGGCAGAAACTCTATGCGGATCCCGCGCCCTGGCATCCTCCTTGCATCGTGCTTTCTCTTCGAGCACGGTTCGTAAGTCGGATGATCTGGGTAATTCTGTCTGTCTAGATCTAGTTTGATGCGAATAAGAGGGCCAGTATGTGCTTCCTTCAGTGTATGATCTTTCAGACTTCGTCCTCTCAGACCTGGAGTGACGAGTTCTGGAAGACCATGATTGAGTATCGCCTGTCCTGAGGCTTCTACTCTCTCCTTGTGAGGGTGTAGTATTCTTACTACGATTTTCTGAGTGGCGATGGGGCGTCTTGTTTTTGCGCCCCTCTCCTGTCGCCACTTCTTTTTTCTTCATATGGCGTTTCAAGGCCTCCATGTTCGCCGCCATCTTTCTTATCAATTCATCTTGCTCTTTCACGCGATCTTCCAGAGCTTGAGGGTCAATCCTCCGCCTTTGCCTGTCAGGACTTTGCGAACGAGAGTGACGGGGGCTGTTAGTTCGCCTCCCCCTTGTATCCCTCCTGGTGTTATGTCGTTGGGGCTTCAAGTCCGCCATGGGAGGGACAGAGGGTAATCCTTCACGCCTTGCGCCCCCTTCTGGAGTTAGCCCGTCGACGGCGGACTACGGCAATTCTTCAATGTGTGCCATTGATCGTAAAGAGGAGAAGCTTTAATCAAGAGGTTTTGTTCTGTCTGTATTTCCCACAGACGGCGCCAATTGTACGGGGAAGAAATAATTCTCCTCGTATAATCATGTTGACTAAGTCCACGCTTCTCCGTACGACGTCGCTTTGTCACCTGAAAACACAAACGTGAGCTATCCGGCGGGTGTGTGCCGGAAACCTCTCCAATGCCTAAGTCAGAAAACTTGACAAATAGACAAAGCTCAATGTATTCAGGAAGCAAAATTGTATGTTGTGTTATGTTACCTCCTCCAAGGTGATGCTTGTGAGCTTTTATAGGTTTCGAGTGGCCCAATCCTAGTAGGACTTTTATTCCTCCATGCAGAGTCCTCCTACGATTCATACTTCTAAAGGATAATGCTTATCCTTTTACACCCCCCCACTGCTTAAACCAAGTGGGATGGTTTTTACCGCGGCCGAACTACCAATTGACCGAAGTAAACTGGCTAAGCTGAGTCACAAGGTAGGCCGAACTATCCTTAGTTCGGCCCTTCCTTTTACTTCTCATCTCGGTTCTTCTTTGTATGAATCATGATATGTTGGGACCAAGCTACCGAGTAGCAAGGTCTTGACCGATCTATCCAGAATACGTCATGACTGGACTAACTCGGAGACCGGACTAACTCCAAGTCGTCCAAACCGAAGTAGCTTCACAATTCCTGAGCCGAAGTAACTTCATCTTTTTTGGCCGAAGTAACTTTATTTCTCTTGGGCCGGAGTAACTTCTCGGCCCATTTTACCCAGTCCGTCGTACTTTGGGCCATAAAGTCCATCTCATAGCTCAGCCCAATTTTCACAAAAAATTACCCTCTCAGTTATGTTATTTTCTTTTTAAGTTACGATATTATTTTAATTATAACTCATGATATCTTTAGTTATATACCTCATGTTATATTTTGTTATGACATTTTTTTTAATTTTTTAATTATGAATAAAATGTATAAAATTATGTAATTTCCTTATTTAGTTATGAGATGCATATACCGTAATATTTTTCCTATTTAAGGGGTTTATTGCCCTCGTTTGGCATATTAGTTTAAGGAGAAAAAAGGCTAAAATAATTACAAAAATATAAAATAAGTAAAAAAGTTAAGAAAATAAAATATTACATTCAAATTATAATCATTTTATTTTTTAAAAAAACATAAACTTTTTAGCGCATATTAAAATAATTAAAAAAAAATCCAAAAAGCTAGCCCTAAAATATATAATGACTTCTTTTAACAATTAGCAAATGCGGATCCGGGTTTGGATAAGAAAAATACAACATCGGAGCGGTCTGCGGATTCGCTGACAAAATCGAATCCCAGAAAACTGTTATGATTGCCTTTACCTTGCAAGCACTGTACAAACTCTCTCTATCTCTCTCTCATTCATGTAAATCTTCGACTCTCTGTCTCTCTAAACCCAGGGAAACATCAAAACGATGAAGAACAACAACAATTCGGCGGACAAGGGTCGGACATTGCCGGTGGACCCGAACCTCCCGAGATGGATTTGCCAGAACTGTCGCCACAACCTCTGCATCGTCGGCGTCGATTCTTACGCCGACAAGTTCTTGAACGATTCATCCTCTCGCTCAGGTCTCTCTCTCTCTCTCTATATATATATATATTCACGATTCAATTGGTTAATTTATGGTAACAATTTTGACATCTTATCTGAACCTTTTGAATTACCTAATCGAATTCGTTTATTGTTGGCACGAATTCATCTAACAGAGTGTGCATGTGTTGCAAATTCAGATGCTGCAATTTATTTTAATGTAACCCTACTTGGGTTTACACATGAGCTAAATTAATTTAATGTTTATGGAACTTATAGTTATAACTGTATCAGATCATTTGATATCTTACACTAGTTGCTTGCTTGCACATATATATATATATATATATATATACTAGCAGCGGTGCAAATGCAATGGGTTTGCAATTTGTGTTTAAATTTTTGGATGGTTTGTTCATTGAGGGGCGATTTGATGACAATTTTAGACAGTTTAATGAATGAGAAAACCGTTAAGCAGTTATTAGATATGAGAGTTAAAGGGCATTATTTGAAGAAAAAAAGTTAAAGCCTTCACACTCAGTGGTCGCTTGGGAATTGATTATTTCAGTAGCTTTTTAGTTTTTTACGAAAAGACGTGTAGAAAGAAGAGAGTGATTTGGCAAGTATTTTTTGGCTAAAAACATATGTTGCCAAATTTTTAGACAGTTTAATGGATGAGAAAACTGTTAAGCAGTTATTAGATATGATAAAGGGCATTATTTAGAAAAAATAAAGAAGAAAAAAAAAGCCTTCACAATAAGAGCTCATTTGGAAATTGATTATTTTAGCGATTTTTTGACTTTTATGAAAAGACGTGTAAAAAAACAGAGTGATTTGACAAGCTTTTTGGCTGAAAATGCGTGTTGCCAAACAGCCCCTAAGGCTGTACACTTCATATGATAAATATATATGTAGAATATATAAAGATAGATAATGGTATAGTAGTTTGTTTTAATTTTCTAGGACTAGCATGGACATTGATTTTTTATGGAGAAATTTGTGTTATAGCACGATTTCAAGAGTTTTTTTTTTCTTTTTCTTTCAGTTACTTGCAGACAGATTTGAGTTTACGCACGAGCTGGGTTTCTGTTTATAAATTGATTGCTTCACTGCATTTGTGTAGAGCATGCTTTTGTATGTCAAGTTCTAATTTGGCCCATTGTTAAGATGTGATCATGACGTTAGGGTTCAACTTCAATTGCGATTTGGGATAAACCGTGCAGGTATGCAGGGTTCTTCAATCCATGGTGCTGCAGGCAGTGTGTTGGGGTCAACACGTATGGACCATTCATTTGTTGTATTGCCGAAGCAAAGAAATCAAGTGGCGGGAGTACCTCCTCGTCCTCGTGGTGGAGGGGTGCAGCCTGATACAAGCCAGTCTGGGAAGGCAATGGAAGAATCTTTCGTGGTGTTGCCTCCGCCGGCTGCTTCCGTGTACAAGAGTGACTCCACATCTGATGGATGTGGGGCCCATTTGCCGTCACCTGATGGTGGCACAGGTGCTCCTATGCAGCCAAACAATTCTGGGTTTCACTCAACCATAACTGTTCTTACGCGTGCGTTTGATATTGCCACAACCCAGACACAGGTAAACCCAAGTAGTATTATGTTCTTGATGACAAAGGAACTTGGTTCTAAATAACAATCAGTGTGTTTGGTTTGAGTTTTTTGAATTAAGTTTTTTGAAAATTAAATTTTTTATTTTTAGTGTTTTTTTTTTGTTTTTAGTGAATATTTTTAAAATTTTAAGCATTTTTTTATATGCATCTTACTTAGATGTGTCTAAAAAGTAAAATATTTGTGAAAAATATTTTAAAAAATTAATAAATACACAAAAATGCAAAAAATGTACTAAATTTTTGTTTTTTGTTTTGTTTTGTTTTGATATTTAGTGAATTTTTAAAGGTTTTTTTCACAAAAATTATACTTTTTAAGTGTATTTATGTTGGGTGTGTCTTAAAATTTAAAAAATTGTTTAAAATATTTAAAAATTTCAGTAAAAACAAAAAAATACGGAAAATAAAAAAGTAGAATTTTCTGAAAAGTGTTTTTAGAAAACTCAAACCAATTGGTTTGAAAATTTGGTTCATTCAGAATTTGATATGGAAAAATTGGTATTTATTTGTTTTAATTTGTTTAGGTTGAGCAACCTTTATGCCTAGAGTGCATGAGGGTGTTATCTGATAAACTTGATAAGGAGGTTGAGGATGTGCACAGAGACATCAAAGCATATGAAGCCTGCCTCCAGCGCTTGGATGGGGAATCACGGAATGTGCTTAGTGAGGCTGATTTTCTTAAGGAGAAACTAAAGGTGCATTAATTTATTTAATAACATGCTCCTGTGTATAAATCACTTTGTGGGTTTTTTTATTCATTAAATAATTGAGTAAAATATATAAACAAATGATTTTGTGGCTTCTAACTCTGTTAGACATATAAACAAATGATTTTGTGGCTTTAATTTATTTGATAACAGATGATTTCTCACAAAATTTGTTAGATGCATGCACAAACAACTTTTTTTTTGGAGTATCAAGTTTAGCGATTGCATGACTATGGGGGCAATCTTTTTGGATCACTACTAATACGAGGGAAGAATATTCATATATTCATATTACTGTCACTGTGATGTTCTGGTGATAAAGATTCCAAGTTTTAAGTAATCATTTTTTCATTCTGTTATTTTAAGTGTTAATTAACTCTCTTTTATCTCTTTTTTTCATGTCCCTTTCCTCCCTTTTATTCGAGGTCTAGAACAGAAGGAAATCTTATTCAAAAATGCGGAAAACATGTTAAAAATAAATATGTACAGAAGCATTAAAGGAAAACTGTTGTTGGCTAATTATTTGTATGGTGGCTACTCAACTTTAGATAGAAGTGAACAATTTTTTCAAGGCAACTGATAGGCCTTTATAAATATATTAATCAACTTTCATATCATTAAAGAAATTGAGGTGAAGGTGGCTTAGATGCACATGTATGTACTATTCTTTCACAATCTTACAAGGTGAGAAATCCTTCATGGCATATTTTTAACAGATCAGACATGCAATTAATGTATTTTCTTCTTACCAGTTAGTATTTTATGGAAAATATTTTTATTTTGGGGTTCACAATGTTCATATTTAAGATTGAAGAAGAAGAACGAAAACTCGAAGCAGCTATTGAAGAAACAGAAAAGCAGTGTGCTCAAGTGACTGCCGAACTGAAGGAATTGGAGTTAAAATCTAGCCGCTTTAACGAGTTAGAGGAGCGGTGAGTTTCTTGAAATGAAATTGCTCAGTAAAGTGACGTCACTATTTGAATGGCTTTCGATGAAATATTAAATTATTAGACTGATTATTAAGGATATGATTTTGTTTGTAAAGTTTGTTTATTTAGAACATGCTATTTATATTTTATATCATTTATACTTGTCCATCAAAATGTTTACTTGCTAATTCTTCCTTTGTTTTCAAACTTATGTGTATCAGGTATTGGCATGAGTTCAATAATTTTCAGTTTCAGTTAATTTCACATCAGGTGTGCTACTGTTAACCTTCGTCTTTAGGATTTCGTTTCCTCCAGTTATTACATGAGTTTACATTATTCTGGAGTTTGGAGTTGTCAACCGGTGATAATTTATGCTTGTTGAGTGCCATTGAAGTTACTTAAATTGCTCTTATGCACATCTCGTGGTGTGGCAACTACAGTGTTGTAGTGAACCTGTTAATGTTGAAGGGAACTGTGATTTTCTTTTCTTCTTCTTATTTATTTATTTATTTATTTTTGGATACTCCTGAAATGTGGATATATATATTAGTGTTTCCATAAAATTGTCGATTGAGCAGAATCTTTTTCTTTTTTATGTTGTGCATGAAGTACATATTACTGCCACCCACATTTTACCTTGATGTGGTAGTCCTAGCCAGATCTCTCATTCTCATCCATCCACTATTCTGACTGTCTTCATTGGAGTTCTGTATTTTTTCCTTGATTGCTCTGTTTTTTATTTGCACTTCATTTGAGTTTTGTATTTTTTCCTTGATTGCTCTGTTTTTTATTTGCAAATGTTTTGCTGTGTTGTCAAAACATGTCTTTGAAATGTTAACTTGGTTTTGGTCAACAGGAAGAGAGAGATGCAATTTTGGCCAAAATTGAAGTTTCACAAGCACATTTAGAGTCATTGAAGCGAACTAATGTGCTCAATGATGCCTTCCCTATCTGGTATGATGGAGAATTTGGAACCATTAACAACTTCCGATTGGGAAGACTTCCTAAAATTCCGGTAAGAAAACTGTGGGAACATACTCAGATATTGTCTTTGGATGGGTCAACTTAATGTCTCTGCTAGTATCATCTGCACAAAATAAACAAAAGTGTTAGGCCGTCAGGAAATGTATGTTGGGCCACAGTAGTTAGTCTGATCTTTTTGTTTTTTAGCTTTAATCCGTGAGATACTCTCGATTTAAAAATAAATTTGAGAGCTGTCTAGTTCTCTGTGCCATGAGCTTATGCAAGAAACATACATTGCGTCTCATTTGGTACACCATTATTGGAGCAGTTGATTTGCTGATTCGATGGCGAGATACCCTACACAAATGTTGTGTTTCACTATATAAAATCAAGTTCCTAATCTGTTAATTTTGGGTTGATATTGTGAGCCCTTATTGGGTGATATTTTACCAACATATAGTTCTGTGAATTTATTTTTGGGTGAATTATACTAACAGTCTCTATAATTTGGGGCTCGTGTCACTTTGGTCCTTGAATTTTTAATTGTGATACATTTGATCCTGAATTTTGAAACTTGTTCTAAATAAGGACAATTGAAGATACCATTGCTCAATTTCAAGGGCAAATGCGTCAATTTGATAAAATATAAACTAATTTGACAAAGATAAATATCAAAAAATATTTTTGAATCTTTAAAAATAATTTTTACCCACCAAAGATAAAATTATGTAAAATTGATAAATTTTTTAGACATTTATTTATTTTACCAAATTAATTTTTATGATGTGTTTGGATGATAATCATGAAATGGGTGATTGTTAGGCTTTTAATGTGTAATCGATATATTTAATATATGAAATGTTTTTAGTTTTGGATTTTTTGATTTAATGGATTGGTTTAATAATAATATCAAAGTTGTCGCCATATTTGACTTTTGGAAAAATAGAAACTAATTTAATGAAAATAAAAACAATCACCTATTACATGATTATCATCCAAATACATAATAAAAATGATTTTGGTAAAATAAATAAATAAATAAATGTCTAAAAAAATTATTAATTTTACATAATTTTATTTTTAGTAGGTAGAAATAATTTTTGAAATTCAAAAATATTTTTTTGACATTTATTTTTGTCAAATTAGTTTGTATTTTATCAAATTGAAGATTTTGCCCTTGAAATTGAACAATTTCAGTTTTCCTTATTTGAAATAAGATTTAAAATTCAAGGTCACATGTGTCACAATTGAAAAGTTAAGGACTAAAGTGACACAAGACCCAAACTATAAGGACCGTTAGTATAATTCACCTTTATTTTTCAAACATATTGATGTTCCTCAAGTCTTGACATGGTAGGGAGGATTGTTTCTTATACTACTTAGTCAATTCGTAATCTTGGAATGCATTTTTGATACCTCTCTCTTTATCTTGTGGCAATATATTGATTATGTTTGGGAAATGGTTAGGTTGAGTGGGATGAGATAAATGCTGCTTGGGGCCAAGCTTGTCTTCTTCTTCACACAATGGCTCAATATTTTCGACCAAAATTCCCGTATCCTTTTTATTGGAACTGAGCATCTTTGTTACGTAATTACATTTCTCTTGTTGAAATGAACCTTCTGTAAGTAGTTCCATCAGCCAATTGAATGGAATACTATATGTATCTGCTCAATTTTGTTGCAAGGTATGTATACTTGTATGTTGAGTAACATAGGCCTAGATGCATTAGTATGCCACCATTGACCTAGATAACTAGTGGCAGAGCATGTGTAATGTGTATGATGTGTTTATTATTGTTATATTTTGTACTTCTCTCGTTAGATTGCTAGAATTAGGTTTAGTTTAGTAGTTATCTAAATAGAGTGAGACCTTAACTTGGGCTTGATCACTGCTGAATTCTGTTGACAGGAAGGTTTTTGTGTTACACATTTGTGGCCTTGTCGAGTCATCTTGTTTATAGAAATTTACATGGAATCTGCTTCTCACCACTGAGAAACTGTGGAAACTTCAACTCAATAACAATTAGGCAGATAAACCTTTCACCTTTCTTCTTGTTTTACAACTGAAAAGGGTTTTGATATAGAAAATTTCTTTCAAGGTAATGTTGAAAGTTTTGTTTTTGCTCTCATAGGTTGATGTTTTGGGAAAATTTTATTCTGAAGAAAATGGTACTCATGAAATGCTTACTGATGTGAAGCCAAAGTTAGCCACATCATTCTAACAAAAGTCATCTGTATTCATTGGCACGTGTTGTATACTTAATTTATCGGTATTCAGATATAGGATAAAAATCCTTCCCATGGGGAGCTATCCTCGGATAATGGACAGCAGCAACAATACATATGAACTGTAAGTACAGAGTACTGATTCTTCATTGGCCTATTTGAATTGATTCAGAATTTCAAAGTAGATGCAGCTTAGATTTGAATAAAGTACTTGTACCTAGCAGTACATGGCGCATATGAAGGGTTGTTTTGATCCACTGTTTGATGGACTTGCTAAGAATTTGCTCAAGTGGCCTGCCTAGATAATTGTAATTTGTATCACAACTTCATAAAGCCTATAGGCCCAACACTGAGGCATGGATTGTGCTTCACTATTTACCCCTATCTGGGGCCAAAATTTTTAATTAAATGATTTGTCATTGCTCCTTCTGTAATTATTATATATCATGCACTACTACAAATTATAACTATGCCATACCCGTAACATATCCATACTGACATTCATACTTGCACCCGTGCTTCCTAGTTGGAAACTAACCATTCAAGCATACTTTTTATGTATGTTTGGCACCCGAATTTGATATTTGGCCAATTTATCCTCTTCACTTCTCTTGATTTTTCTTTTCCCTATAGAATTTTTATGTAAAATATGCACTACTACAAATTATAAAAATATATATTTTTTTATGGGTGTACTCTGGTCGTGCCCGTATCCTTTTTGTTTTTTAGGTTTCACCTTATTTGCATACTGTAACGTATCCATACTCGCATCCGTACCCACACCCGTGCTTCCTAGTTGGAAACTAACCATTCAATCATTTTATGTATGTTTCACACCCAAATTTGATATTTGGTCAATTTATCCTCTTCACTTCTCTTATCTTTGTTTTCCCCTATTGAATTTTCAACCTGATACAAGTTTTCTCAGGTTTGGTCCGGTGAACTTGTTTTGGAGCACTCGCTATGACAAAGCCATGACATTGTTCTTGACTTGTCTTAAGGAGTTTGCAGAGTTTGCAAATTCCAAGGATAAAGAAAACAACATACCAGCCGAGAAATGTTTCAAGCTGCCTTACAAGTAAGTCATTCTGGGTACTTGAAAAAGCAATTTAGAGCTTTGCATGTATATTTGGCTAAATTTGTCAATCAGTTCCTGTATCTTTCGCATGCTTAATGGAAGAATCACACATACATTTGTGGACTTGTAGGAAAAGTCAGAACTCGAAATATATATATATTTTTCTCACTCTGTTTTTTGCAGGATTGAGAATGATAGAGTGGAAAACTACTCTATAACGCAGAGCTTCAACAAGCAGGAGAATTGGACTAAAGCTCTTAAGTACACACTCTGCAATCTGAAATGGGCTCTATACTGGTTTGTTGGGAACTCAAATTTCCAGCCTCTTTCGACAACGGTTTCTTCACATGACGTTCCTGCTGCAGGATCTTTGTACTCGCAACGCACTGGTGACTCCAAGTCTGAATCTCGAAACTTGTCAAACCAATAGTACAAAATTACCTCCTAAGCAACTTACCATTTGTAAGTAAATCTACTGATACAATGAATCTGGTTCAATTCATAGCCAATCATTTCTAGTTGTGTATCATGTTACTTGTGGGTTAGGTTCTTAGTACCACACCACAGTTAGCTTTGTGTGAAAGTACAAAATTAAGTTCTGTGTAAACATTTATTCCAGTATTAATATAATGGCCTACACTGTATATTTAAAGCACTTTTCAGACCTTCATCAACATGTTTTGTGTTTTATTATATACTTGCCTTGGCTGCATAAATGTTGCATGCTTGATGATCAGGAAAAGTTACCATTCCCTCTTGCTTGAATTTTATCGTGCCTGTGTCTTTGGCAGGATTTGTAGTTTTGAAATGATACTTTCCTAGGTTGGAGGTGTGCTTTGGCAATTGAATAGAAAATAGGAAGATGATGATTCATTGGATTAAAGATAGTCTTTTTGGCAGAAATGTTTTGCTCTTTAGCAACTATGTTCCCCATTTTATTTATTTATTTATATTTAACGTAAACCATGAGGCTCTGTTAACTGGAATGAGCCTTGACCTTGGTAATACCATGCCAGGGGCCAAAACTAGGATGCCAAAGACAAAGACCTTTGTCGTGGTGCAACCCTTAATTGGTTGGAGGTCCGTTATCCACTTTGGAAACCTAGGTTGAATCCCTTGAATCCTTTGTGTGGACCAAAGGCTTTGTATTAAAATTATTCACAGTTTCATTAATAACATTATGAGTGTTTACTCTCCCTTCCCTTACACCGTTCTACACCACACTACAAAAAAAAGTGTTTTTTGCGATGGCAAAACGCCGTCGCAAATGGTCCATACGCCGTCTCTAATACTTTTTGCGACGGTAATTTGCCTTTTTGCAACGGCAAGTGGGGGTCGGGACAAAGGGGGTTGCAAATGGGCTTTAGCGACAGTAAGTGCTGTCGCCATTGTTTTTTGCGACGGGAGACTGCCTTTTTTGCGACGGCAATGTTCTGTTGCCAATAATGGAAGAAAATCTGAGTTTTTGCGACGGTACAGTATTTCTGTCGCTAAAATGAGTTTTTTGAGACGGCAAGAATGCCGTCGCTAAAAGTGTCGTAACTCATAACTATTGCCGACGGCAACCTGAGCCGTCGTTAAAGGTTTATTTTTCAATAACATTCCATAGCTTTTGCGACAGTATGGCTGCCGTCGCAAAAGCCTCGTAGAATTTTTTTTTTGCGACGGGTTGTTATGCCGTCTCAAAAAAAAAAAAAAAAAAAAAAAAAACCTGTTGGGAAATTATTAAAAAAATTAAAATAACCTGTATTAAATGAAAAATAACTATAAAAAAAATCTAAAAATTACATAATAATATAAATACATACATAAACAAAAGTTGACAAATAATGAAAATTTATAATGTTGTTCCATTCATAACAATACATAAAAAAAATTCATAACAATAAAAATTATGCCACTACATAATGTCGCATACTACATACATAATGTTGTTCACAAATTTAAATAACATAAATCAAAAGTTTTCGTCTTGATTCTTTCGTGGGTTACAAAAACAAAAGTTGGTCATAATCTTTATACGCCCGCATTCCACAAGAAGCAAACTGCTACTCAGGAAATATCTGAAAAAAAAAGATAAAAATAATTAATAACCATATAATGGTGTTAATATTTTAATTACAGAAAAATATAAAAAAAATTGACTACTATATAATTAGAAAGATAGTTTAATAAATAATTTTGACTAGACCGAAATCCGACTCTAACTCCCAAACCTGAAACCCGATTCGAGCCCCGTCTTCTCCCACAAGTCTCTCGTGCCTAGGCGGTCGCGTGTGCCAAGTTTTGTGCTAAACCAACGTCGTTTGGTGATTTTGGAGCATTAACGCCTCGAATTCAAGTTTCTTAAGAAACTAGTTTGCCTAAAGTGAAATCTGGCTCTAACTCCCAAACCGGAAACCCGATTCGAGCCCCGTCTTCTCCTACAAGTCTCTCGTACCTAAGCGGTCGTGTGTGCCAAGTTTCGTGCTAAACCGACGCCGTTTGGTGATTTTGGGGAGTTAACACCTCGAATTCAAGTTTCTTAAGGAACTAGTTTGCCTAAAGTGAAATCCGGCTCTAACCCCCAAACCGGGAACCCGATTCGAGCCCCGTCTTCTCCCACAAGTCTCTCGTGCCTAGGCGGTCATGTGTGCCAAGTTTCGTGGTAAACCGACGCCGTTTGGTGATTTTGGGGCGTTAACACCTCGAATTCAAGTTTCTTAAGGAACTAGTTTGCCTAAAGTGAAATCTGACTCTAACTCCCAAACCGGGAACCCGATTGGAGCCACGTCTTCTCCCACAAGTCTCTCGTGCCTAGGCGGTCGTGTGTGCCAAGTTTCGTGCTAAACCGACGTCGTTTGGTGATTTTGGGGTGTTAACACCTCGAATTCAAGTTTCTTAAGGAAGTAGTTTACCTAAAGTGAAATCCGGCTCTAACTCCCAAACCGGGAACCCGATTCGAGCCCCGTCTTCTCCCACAAGTCTCTCGTGCCTAGGAGGTCGTGTGTGCCAAGTTTCGTGCTAAACCGACGCCGTTTGGTGATTTTGGGGCGTTAACACCTCGAATTCAAATTTCTTAAGGAACTAGTTTGCCTAAAGTGAAATCCGACTCTAACTCCCAAACCGGGAACCCGATCCAAGCCCCGTCTTCTCCCATAAGTCTCTCGTGCCTAGGCGGTCGTGTGTGCCAAGTTTCGTGCTAAACCGACGCCGTTTGGTGATTTTGGGGCGTTAACACCTCGAATTGAAGTTTCTTAAGGAAGTAGTTTGCCTAAAGTGAAATCCGGCTCTAACTCCCAAACCGGGAACCCGATTCGAGCCCCGTCTTCTCCCACAAGTCCCTCGTGCCTACGCGGTCGTGTGTGCCAAGTTTCGTGCTAAACCGACGCCGTTTGGTGATTTTGGAGCGTTAACACCTCGAATTCAAGTTTCTTAAGGAACTAGTTTGCCTAAAGTGAAATCCGGCTCTAACTCCCAAATCGGGAACCCGATTCGAGCCCCGTCTTCTCCCACAAGTCTCTCGTGCCTAGGCGGTCGTGTGTGCCAAGTTTCGTGCTAAACCGACGCCGTTTGGTGATTTTGGGGCGTTAACACCTCGAATTTAAGTTTCTTAAGGAAGTAGTTTACCTAAAGTGAAATCCGGCTCTAACTCCTAAACCGGGAACCCGATTCGAGCCCCGTCTTCTCCCACAAGTCTCTCGTGCTTAGGAGGTCGTGTGTGCCAAGTTTCGTGTTAAACCGACGCCGTTTGGTGATTTTGGGGCGTTAACACCTCGAATTTAAGTTTCTTAAGGAAGTAGTTTACCTAAAGTGAAATCTGACTCTAACTCCCAAACCGGGAACCCGATTCGAGCCCCGTCTTCTCCCACAAGTCTCTCGTGCCTAGGAGGTCGTGTGTGCAAAGTTTCGTGCTAAACCGACGCCGTTTGGTGATTTTGGGGCGTTAACACATCGAATTCAAGTTTCTTAAGGAAATAGTTTGCCTAAAGTGAAATCCGGCTCTAACTCCCAAACCGGGAACCCGATTCGAGCCCCGTCTTCTCCCACAAGTCTCTCATGCCTAGGAGGTCGTGTGTGCCAAGTTTTGTGCTAAACCGACGCCGTTTAGTGATTTTTGGGCGTTAACACCTCGAATTGAACTTTCTTAAGGAACTAATTTGCCTAAAGTGAAATCCGGCTCTAACTCCCAAACCGGGAACCCGATTCGAGCCCCGTCTTCTCCCATAAGTCTCTCGTGCCTAGGAGGTCGTGTGTGCTAAGTTTCGTGCTAAACCGACGCCGTTTGGTGATTTTGGGGCATTAACTCCTCGAATTGAAGTTTCTTAAGGAACTAATTTGCGTAAAGTAAAATCCGACTCTAACTCCCAAACCGGGAACCCGATTGGAGCCCCGTCTTCTCCCACAAGTCTCTCGTGCCTAGGAGGTCGTGTGTGCCAAGTTTCGTGCTAAACCGACGCCGTTTGGTGATTTTGGGGCGTTAACACCTCGAATTCAAATTTCTTAAGGAAGTAGTTTGCTTAAAGTGAAATCCGGCTCTAACTCCCAAACCGGGAACCCGATTCGAGCCCCGTCTTCTCCCACAAGTCTCTCGTGCCTAGGAGGTCGTGTGTGCCAAGTTTCGTGCTAAACCGACGCCGTTTGGTGATTTTGGGGCGTTAACACCTCGAATTGAAGTTTCTTAAGGAAGTAGTTTGCCTAAAGTGAAATCCGGCTCTAACTCCCAAACCGGGAACCCGATTCGAGCCCCGTCTTCTCCCACAAGTCTCTCGTGCCTAGGAGGTCGTGTGTGCCAAGTTTCGTGCTAAACCGACGCCGTTTGGTGATTTTGGGGCGTTAACACCTCGAATTCAAGTTTCTTAAGGAACTAGTTTGCTTAAAGGGAAATCCGGCTCTAACTCCCAAACCGGGAACCCGATTCGAGCCCCGTCTTCTCCCACAAGTCTCTCGTGCCTAGGAGGTCGTGTGTGCCAAGTTTCGTGCTAAACCGACGCCGTTTGGTGATTTTGGGGCGTTAACACCTCGAATTCAAGTTTCTTAAGGAACTAATTTGCCTAAAGTGAAATCCGACTCTAACTCCCAAACTGGGAACCCGATTCGAGCCCCGTCTTCTCCCACAAGTCTCTCGTGCCTAGGAGGTCGTGTGTGCCAACTTTCGTGCTAAACCGACGCCGTTTGGTGATTTTGGGGCATTAACTCCTCGAATTGAAGTTTCTTAAGGAACTAATTTGCCTAAAGTAAAATCCGACTCTAACTCCCAAACCAGGAACCCGATTTGAGCCCCGTCTTCTCCCACAAGTCTCTCGTGCCTAGGCGGTCGTGTGTGCCAAGTTTCGTGCTAAACTGACGCCGTTTGGTGATTTTGGGGCGTTAACACCTCGAATTCAAGTTTTTTAAGGAACTAGTTTGCCTAAAGTGAAATCCGACTCTAACTCCCAAACCGGGAATCCGATTCGAGCCCCGTCTTCTCCCACAAGTCTCTCGTGCTTAGGAGGTCGTGTGTGCTAAGTTTCGTTCTAAATCCGGCTCTAACTAGTCTCGTCTTCTCCCACAAGTCTCTTAACTTAGAATGTAAAGAATGCAAAGATACATTTTAGCTTAGAATGCAAAGATACATTTTATACCTGATCTTCTGGTGGTGGTGTATATGGATTCTCGTCTTCTGTAGATTCCCTAAATGCTCGGTGGCCACTCGATGCATCAGGAACCTATGTTAGTCAATGCATAATGTGTTAATCATATTCAAATTTTATACAAAATCTTGAGTGACAATTGAACTATTAAACAATTTCATTTATATGGAACCTGTCTGTTGGGATCTACACTCTCCCCCTGTGACACAAGGGCCATCATCTCAGCTCTCATCTGCTGTAAATGTGTAGAGAACTCTGCTCGCAGCTCCTCCCTCAACTTATCCCTTAGCTCTGCACGAACCTGCTGCGTGATCTGATCAATAGTCGATGGCTGGGGTGTTGACTGTGATGGCCCAGCACCATCTTTATACACCGCTCTCCGAGGCACAATTCTCCCGTATGTGCGACAATATCCATGTCCGTCATGGCCTATCAACTCATGAAAAATGGCATTCCTAGCCTCCAAAGTCCGACCATCCTCAGGTAGCATAGAGAGTTGATGATTAAACTCATCCTGTATTGAATAAGACATACAAGTATATGCCAAATTAAGATGGTTGACACACAAAAAATAAACTTCAAATACAATCAAAGGTGTTTGGAAACTACCAAGGTCTGGATAACCTCTGGGTCATCTACTCTACGTGTCATAAGCCAAACATTCATCTTATCAGTAGACTCCCCCTTACTGGTCATCTACATTTTTTTAGAAATATGAAAATTAGAATCCAAATAATTTACAAATATACAATGTTTATTTATATACAAAAATAAAACAATAAAATGTAATCCTCATGCCGTATCTGAGAGAAAGTAGTACGCCCTGTGGTATGAGCTATGCCGTGAGCTCGCCGATTTTTAGCGTTCCTACTTGCAATTTTCTATAACAGGTTCAACAAATGTAAGTATGTAAATATGATTTGTATGTTTACATGTCATAAATATAACTTATTTGTATACCTCAGCATCGGAAGTACGCCAATACTCCACAAGTTGTTCCCACTGGCTTGGCACAATGTGCATAGGAACATCATCCTTCAGATTAGGATCAGAACTTCTAGGCTTGAAATACTTAGCCTTAATCTTGTTCTTGTGATCCTTCCATATGCTGTTGCAGTTTTTCATGCAGATTGGCTTGTACTCCTCTGGACATATATTCAAATTGTCCTATAAAACACAATTTCAAAGTTTAAGGCTAACTATAATACAAATTTGGAAATCGAATTTGTAGAAAAAAATATACTTTTACCTTTACATCCTTCTAGATAGCATCAACAATATCATCAGGCACATTGTTCCAGTCAAGAAAAGTAAGAGGAACAATGTTACCATTCCGCACAATAATGCCAAGTTGAGTAGTTAACTTAGCTACGTTATCCCCCTATTGGACAGTAATTTTCATCAAATTGTATGTCCAACTTTTTACCAGTACCCCACTCTTTAATGCCCTTGGCACATCCTCTACCACGCCTAATCGAGGTTGATGAAGAACTAACATGACCTGCGAGATACAACAACAATAAACAATATGCAATGGTAATAAACAAATGCAAACTTAAATAATGTGAATACAAATCATATCAAATAAACTTGAGGTGGGTTGTGAAGAAGTCGAAGGGTCTGCAAAATACAATGAGAATAAACAAGTTATATATAATGAGCATAAATAAATATGTGTAAATAATTTTCATACAAATCAAAGCAAATTTATATACCTGCAGATGGCTCATAAGCTGATGATGATAGCTGCTATGGTGCCACTGATGGTGGACGCACCGATGGTAGGCGTGGAGGCTGAGTATATGGTAGCTGCTGTGGTGCCACTGATGGTGGTCGATATGGTGGTACTAATGGCCCCTCAGATGGTGGTGGCACTAATGGCCCCTCCAATGGTGGCCGATGTGATGCCTCCTCTGATGGTGGTGCTACTGATGTCCTGTTATGTAGCACATCAGACATCATGCGCCGGGGATGATCAGGCTTCCTCTTCCTTCCCATAATAATCTGCAAGCAATATAACATTAATTGACATTAGAAACATAGACAATGGTTTGTCATCAACTATAATATGACATTAATTGAACTAATACAATTACAAAGACAAAATAAATTAAGAAATTGATGATTAACTACAACCTTGGCCTTAATTGAATTACTAATGTTGATTAAATATCAGCCTATTTGAACATCAACTGTTTCCCCTTCTGCGGCTTCCCTCACCCAACCAACTTCTTCATCACGAAGCATTATATTTTCTTCCAATTGTTGGCTCATGTATGCCTCGATTTGTGGATCAGTCGAACTCATGTCAAATAAACCTCTTTAAGACATCTTCACCACGACTTGCCAGTCTGGTTGTAACGGGTCTGCAACATACCAAACTTGCTCTGCTTGGGACGCCAAGATGAAAGGTTCATTGGTAATTCGATCATCTCGGTACAACAAATGATTGAAGTTCACCAACGTGAAATTGAAGACATCTTCTTTCTTTCCGTGAATGTTGTCAATCCAATCACACTTAAACAACACATGTTTCTTCTCATTGGAATATCGAATCTCAACAATATCTGTCAATTGTCCATAATAGTACATAGACCCCACACGAGGATTCTTGTCTTTTCGACTAGCATAACTTATGGTATCTGCTTTCAAAGCTACACCACAATTTTGTGTGGCTCGACGATCATCCCTGGCCTTTACTCGATACCGAAACCCATTCAGTATATACCCGTTGAACCTCCTTGCCAGGTTATGAGGACCATTTGCCAATAGAATAATCTCTTCAGAAAATATGACATCAGTAGTCCTTCGCAAAGTTTGGACCAATTTAACACAAAAATGTAAAATTTGAAATGTAGATCGACTTAAGTAACTAGAATCTATAGAGTTAAATACATACATGTTCCTTGAACCAAATGTGAAAAGTTTCAAAATGTTCACGCCGAAGTTGATGATCGTTGACACAAGGCATTTTGAGCTTAAGTACTTCAAGGTGTTTGCTGTGTAGATTGAAATTTTAGCAATACAAAAAATTTAGTTGAAAATTCAATAAAACATAATAAAATATTGAGTGAGTGACTTAACCTACTTTATGAATGGTTGAACCGCGCTTGTATTAAATAAGATGTACCGATGAGCTTGTGCCCAAGAAGTATTATCAAGATAAAAGCTTGTGTTTTCACCAATAGCATAACCCAAATTATTAGCACCACTATAGTTCCTCACGGGTCGACTAGATTTGATTTCCACATCATTGAGATATTGTGCACAAAAATTCATGCATTCTTCCATAAGATATCCTTTAGCAATTGATCCTTCAGGATGAGCTCTATTACGCATGTATTGCTTCAAAGTAAGAAGATACCTCTTAATTGGATACATCTATCGAAACTGAATCGATCCACCCAATAAGGCTTCATCAGCTAGATGTATAGGCAAGTGCTCCATTATATCAAAAAAACTCGGAGGAAATATTTTCTCTAGATGAGAAAGTGTTATAGCGATACGATCTTGAATATATTGCAAATCCGTCGCACGATTCACTTTCGAACACAATTGTCTAAAGAAATTGCTCAATTCAATCAAGGGTTCAATTACATTATTCGGTAACGATCTTCGAATAGCCAATGGAATAAGTTGTTGCATCAGAATATGACTATCGTGGCTCTTAAGACCCCCAATGCTTCTATCATGTAAGCGCACACGACGTGATATATTGGATGAATACCCGTCGGGAACTCTTACTTCCTTCAACACTTTCAAGAACAAATCTTTCTCATCCTTGGTCATCGTGAATTGTGCTGGTGGTAAATAAGCTTTATTCGACCCTCTTAACTGTAAATGTAGGGGTTTTCTAATATTCATATCTTGTAAATCACGCCGAGCATTAACACCATCCTTCGATTTTCCTGCAACCCCTAATATTGTCCACAACACATTGTCACAAACATTCTTCTTTATATGCATCACATCGAGGTTGTGTCTTATTAGATTGTGCTCCCAATATGGCAATTCATAAAAGATACTCTTTTTCTTCCAACTATGGGTGCGATGTCCAGCTTTCTCCTTCTCTACCTATCTCCTATGCCTCTCCTTAAGGTCATCCCTCTTGTATTGGGTTAAAATACCCTCAGATTCTAATTGTAGCAACATCTCAGTTCCAGACAACAATTTTGGTTTGAGTCTAACTTCCCGACTACCATTAAATGATACTTTATCCTTCCGAAATTTATGGTCAGTATGTAAAAATCTGCGATGACCCAAGTATGATTGTTTCCTACTATGCTTTAACCAACACGATGTAGTTTGCTTATTGCAACAAGGACATGCATATTCGCCTTTAGTGCTCCATCCTGACAAGTTTGCATATGCAGGAAAATCATTAATTGTCCACAGTAAAGCTGCATGCATTTGAAACATTTGATTTGTTGATGCATCAAATGTTGACACACCCTCATTCCATAGTTCTTTCAACTCCTCAATCAACGGTTGCATATACACATCAATCTTGTCACCAGGTCCTTTCGGGCCGTCAATAAGCACGGATAAAATTAGAAATGGTTGCTTCATGCACATCCATGGCAGCAAGTTGTATGGAATGAGCACAACAGGCCAAGTGCTATGAACTATGTTCATCGTCCTGAATGGGTTAAAACCATCAGATGCTAAGCCAAGCCTTACACTTCGGCAATCATTACTAAAGTCAATATTCCGATGGTCAAAATCTTTCCATGTAAGGGAGTCAGCAGGATGCCTGAAGACACCATCATCAGTTCGTTCCTCTGCATGCCATCTCATGAACTTGGCCGTCTTGGATGACATAAACAACCTCTGCAACCTTGGCTTTAAAGGAAAATACCTCATCTGTTTTGCAGCTATTTGTTTGCCACCTTTGTTAGGACCATTTGAACCACCATCACCATTTGATTTCCATCTAGAACTGTTGCATATGACACATTTATCAAGATTGGCATCCTCGTTTCGAAACAACATGTAACTGTTCGGACATGCATCCCACGTCTCATACGTGAAGTCCAAATCTGTTGTGACCTTTTGAGCTTTATAATATGAGTCCGGGAGTTTCACACCCAACGGGAACGCCTCATTCAATAACTCAAGCAACATGTCAACAGACTTGTCTGTCCACTGATTAAGCACTTTCAAATGTAGAAGTCGAACAATGAATGACAAAGATGTGAACTTCTGACAACCCGGATACAATTCACTTTGTGCATCTTGAAGAAGTTTGAAATACTTTGCAGTCTCTGCATTTGGATCGAGCTGGGGTTCAGATGCATGGGGATCAGGCCCCTGTGGTTCATCACCCTCAACACTTGTACCGGCATGTGGATTTCCCATAGCCCCTTGTATCATTCCAATCATATCATCCCCAATGTCTAAATTAGTTAATGTTTTATTCTCTCGATTACTATGCAGAGATACGTAAGATTCCCCATGATTAATCCAATGTTTGTATTTTTTAAAAAAATCATTCAAAATCAGATGCTCCCGTACACCCTCTCGTACAAAATAGTATCGATTCTCACACTTCCTACACGGACAACTGATCATCGAACCTTCAACCGTATTGGTGTAGGCAAACACAAGGAATTCATCAATCCCATTAATGTATTCGCTCGACATCCTATTTGGTAAATCAATCCAACTCTTATTCATCATCTGTACACATCCACAAAAATATCTCATCAAAGTAACTCTAAATATAATACCTACCTATTCATGTACCATGATACCTATCCGTCCAATTTCTCTCAAATAGGTAGGTGGTCTTATCCCAGTTAGTTATTTACCGATTTGATGGGAGAACATCAGTAGGGCAGAACTGCATACCATATAGTAGCTACAATTTACAAACTATATGCAAATATTAGTTTTAATGCACTTCTATTCAATCCTAAAATACAAGCACAGAACTGCAAAGAACAAGATTGCGCTTCTAACCATTTCATCAAGATGCTATTTTTTATCTAGAAAATCAAAAAGTTGAACTTGAACTTGAACTTGAACAACCATATACTAAACAAAGTATTTCAAGGTTCAGGAGCTACATCACAAATCCAACTCCACATGACAAGTATCAAACACTAGATCCTTACCTAATGACCACAATCAAGTAAACCCAATACTGATCTTCAACAAAAAGTTGAAAATATATAGATATATATTATGTTAGCATGAATCAAAATAATATGAATAGAAACTGGCATATTACAAGTTGGGAGAAAAAGAAGAATATTTGAATCCAACAGAGGCTCACCCAACCTGTCATAAGATTCCAAGTTTCAAATTCTTTCCCCAGATTTGAAAACTTCAAATTTAAAGAGAAAAACTTTGAATTCTTTATTAGCTGTTAATAGATTTTTCATGTTTTGTTTTTATTTTCTCACTAATTTTCCATAACAGTCTATATAACTTTAGCGCAAAGTAAATTATAATTTTTCAGTTAAACCAGATAAATAGACAAACATCACTATAAAATCTACTTATCACCAACAAAATTTATAAATAAAATCTTCTTATCACTAATTTATAATTTTTTACAATATTACTGATTTACACAATGTATAAGTTGCCGAATATACATAACTTCATCTACAGATTTATTTATTTTACTTCATCTACAGATTTACGAATATACATTCATCTATATATATATATATACAGAGAGAGAGAGAGAGAGCATACGCAGAGACAGAGAGAGCATACGCAGAGACAGAGAGATTCGTCGCCAGACCAACCAGAGCCGTTGTCGTCGCCGCCGCACCGCTTCACCGCCGCACCACCGCTAGAGAGAGCCGTTCGCCTTCGTAGCTCGTTTGAGGAATTTTGGGGAAAAAAAATGTTTCAAAGATTTAGGGATTTGGCTGAAATCATCGAGCGGCAAGATGAAAGGGAAGGGCGGGGGTAATTTTTTTTTTTTTAACTTTTTGCGACGGTTCGTTTTACACCGTCGCCGATGGTTACTAATTACATCATAAAACGGCACCGTTTTAATAAAGCCTTTTTTGCGACGGAAGTTTGCCGTCGCAAATGGCCACTGTTTGCGACAGCAAACATATGCCGTCTCAAAACTAACTTTTTTTTGCGACGGTAAAAAATGCCGTCGTTAATAATTCGGCATTTACTAACTATCCGCGTGGTTTTATTACCGACGGGACAAACGCCGTCGCTAAATCCTTTATTTGCGACGGTGTAAGTTGCCGTCGCAAAAAATCATTTTTTGCGACGGGAGGCGCGCCGTCGCTATTGCTTCCGTGTTGTTTGTCTCCTTTTCTTGTAGTGCCACCGTCATAGTTTGCCCCTTTTAAACCGCATTTAAAAAGGGTTCATTAGATCCGATGGTGTTTAGTTTGTCTCATTAAATTTGAAAACATTTTTTTGCTTGAATCAGCCCATTTTTTGCTTACCAAAGAAAAAAGACAACCCAGTGCATTGAGCATATTTGCATTTCGGCACATATTTGTGCCATGTTTTGATGTCATGCTCTAAAAGTCCATCATTAAGAACTCACGTTTCACGCATTCATGCCATGCACAATTCTTTGCATACATCATAAAGCTAATGAAGGTCAAGAAGCAACGTGCAAGTAACTTAAAATAATTCCATAAAGACGCATAGGAATAGGATTGTGCAACTACAATTCCATGTGCAACTTAAATCATAATAGTTGCATGGTATTGAACAAATCTCTCTCTCTCTCTCCATATATATATATACATACAACCTCTCCATCACAACCATCAACTACAATTTTCACAACAGATAAACTCACTAAATTGTTCCGGAAATCTTTCCTCTCTGGTGCAAACATGCATCGCCTGCTCATGTTTCTGGCGATTTTGTTACCAGCCATGTCAGGGCCGGCCACGAGTACCACTGTGCCTACACAATGCCATTTATGCGCTAGAGTTGCTGCTGAGCTGTCACCATGCCTTCCATACATAATAGGAATCAGCAACCACTCCGTCTCAGACACAGGGAAAGGGCCAAAAATGGCTTGTTGTGCAGGTGTTAAGGACATAGCTAGGTTGGCCAAAGAAGGAAACGACAGGAAATCTATCTGCAGATGCATACAGATAGCAATGCTTTTAGTTGGATTTGTTGATCCCAAACGCATCACTGAGCTTCCTAAAATATGTGGGGTCTGCGTTAATATACCACCAATCGACAAAAACTTTGACTGTGACAAGTATATATTTCTCTCTCTCATGCATAAACACATGCACACGATTAATGCATTCTTGCCAGGAACAAAGAACATAGACTAGTTCTGTGTGCAAGCATTGGGTGCAGTTGGATCTAATGATCCCTCTTATTCCCAAAAAATGTGGGGTGCCCAATAATGATGGTTCCTAACAACTCTTGCTCTCTCTCATGCACAAACACGTGCACATGATCAATTCATGCTCGTTAGAAACACAGAAACAAGTCACAGAATCGGACAAAACATTGTTTTGTAACCTATTTCTATGTGCAAGCATTGGGTGCTTATGATCCCTCTAGCATCCATCTTATGCCCAATAAATGTGGGTGCTCATTAATATACTTCCAATAGACAACAAATTTGAGGTTTCAAGTAACTCTCACAAATACATGCACACAAAGAAAGCATGCTTGTTAGGAACATAGAAACAGGTCACAGAATTGGACACAAAACACAATTCTGTGACCGATTTTTATGTGCAAGCATTGGGTGCAGTTGGGTCTTGCTATACCTCTGGCATCCCTTTTGTCCCCCAAAAATATGGGGTGTGCTTTAATCTGATTCCAATCGAGCAAAAAATTAACTATTTCAAGTAATTCTCTCTCCTTCTCTCTCAATTATGCTCAAACACATGATGCACATGCTTTTTGGGAATACAGAAATAGGTCATAGGACCCGGTGCATGGTTTTGTGATTGATTTTTGCGTGCGTAGTTCAATTGCGTGCACACACATGAAGAACACTAACCTAGTTCTCTCGTGCAGGATGTCTTTAGGAGATCTCAGTCCGTACTAGATTTTCACCATGAAGTCCAGAAAGATTACGAAACAACTTTCTAGTCATATATTACTTACACCTTCAAGAGGGATAACATAAATTCATACTTGCATTATTATTTATGCTTTTTAAGTTATTTGTCAACTGTAAACTCTAGCTCTCTTGAAATGTTTAAATTTTAGAAGATTTACAAAATAAATTAGAATGACATTGATGTACCTGAGTCAGGAAATAACATCAATTCATGCTTATATAAATAGTTATATCTCTCTCTTTCTCTCTCTCAAAACACACAATAGACACCTACATTGACAACATCCTAAAGCATTACATTATAAAATGAGTTATATTGCATTATTAATTGGCAATTATTGAAGTAAATAACAAACACGATCATTGCAAGTAATTCATGGATAGTAAACTCTCCAGCTTCTCATCAGTTTGTGGTTTGTTTAGTGCAGAATATTTTTTTTTTATTATTTTAATAATATGTCAGAATTGTTTATACAGTCATTGTTTACAATTTATGATATAAAAATAATTTAAATTTTTTTAAAAAGGTGATTATTTAAAAATTGAGTAAGAAATGCTTTTAATTTTTACTTTTTGATGATCATTTTTTAACTTGTAACAAGCTAAACCACCAAACAGAGCCTTTCTCTCTCTTGATAGGAGCATGCTATTCAACAATGAGAAGGAAATTAAAGGTTGTACCTGTGAATGGGAAGTTAATACATGGAAAGAGGAAATAACCCAATCCAATTATATATTTTTTTGGGCACATTCCTAATAGATCTTGGCTATCATAGATGTGCAGAATCGCGGTTCGAATCACACAATAAAACAGTAAAAATAATAAACACAACACATACAAAAATAAAAATACAAGATGTATGTGGTTCGGCAGGTGTACCTATGTCCATGTCGGTGAGAAAGAACAATTCTAGTATACTCAATATGGATTATAGAAAACTCTCAACCAACACAAGATGTATGTGGCTCGGTAGGGTACTTTGCAGTACTTTTGAGCATATAGTAAACATAAAACATCTAACAACAATAGATTCGTATGCATAGTGTTTGGTCATTAATTCTCTAAAAATATTTCCCTACCTTTTTTGCAAAAAATAAAAAATAAATCATAACTACTTTTCTCTCTTATTAAAAATTGAAGAAGCAATAAGCGGCATAATCCCAAGTCACAAAAACCGAAGGAACATGCATCACACACGCAAAAATTGAAAAAATACCAATGATGTCCTAGTTTGCGACAGAGGAAAAAACTTGCTGAAAATATAAAATAAAAAATAAACATAACTTATAGCTACTTGCCTCGCTTATTAAAAATGAAAGAAGCAATAACCCCAGGTCGGAAAAACAGAAGGAACACGTATCACACGTACAATATGCAAAACTCAAGTTGTGTGTAGGATTATTTTATTGGATAGATTAGTAATTAAATTAATTTATATGGGTCATTTATTAATATCAAAGAATTAGTTATGAGATGGCATTATATTTTCTATTACTTAGATGGGTAATTTTGTAACTTTGAGAAATTAGGTTAATAAGCCTACCTATATATTATGGCTTTAAGTCTTGGGAAACAAACAAAACAGAGGTGGGGATTCATAGGCGGCTAGGGTTTGAGAAGGTAAAAGAAAAAAGAAAAGAAAAAGAGAAGAGAGGTTCACGTGAGGCTGCAATAGGGATTGGAGGCAGCAGGTTGGTTATTTTGGGACACCCATTGGTTAAAGTAAAATCTGTCTTTACTGTTAATTGTTAAGTTTATGTTGAGGAATTTAACAATCAATGCATTAAGGGAATTTGGTAGATCTTTAGGTGCCTACTTAGGTTTTGAGAATTGGGTGGAATGTGTAAGTGTACCTTTGGATGGGTAATAGAATCAATGGAGTTTTGTATTATGGGTAACGGTGTGTTTGGCTATAAAGTTGGGTTGAATGGTTTGATCACTTGGATATTAAAACAATACATTAATCTAACATGATAGGGCTTTTGTGGGTGCATGTAACACGTAAAAATATTAATTTATTTGAGGTTTTATTTATTAGGTTTGTGTGGTTAAAGTGGTGGAGCTGAGTGTTTGGAGTTAGTGTTGGAATATTGTTTTTAAGTGTTTGATGTAAGTAACCCTCTATCACTGTTGGTATATTTTTATTCCTATTGAATCGTTTAAAATTATAAGTATTTATTCATAACCTTCATGTTCTCTTAAAATAAAATATGGATCAAGTATAAAACAGTATCGAAAATTATTATGAAAATTATTTGAATATTTTGTGGAACTATTATGAAAATTGTACTAAATATTTATTCTGAAAATATCGAAAATTTTATTTAAAAGTTGTGTATTGTTTGAATTTTGAACATCACTCTAGTCTGACTATGATTTGGACCCTAGCCAATAGGGGTTATTTATTGGCACAGAAACTAGTTTCTTTTGGGGCTTTACCACCGGTCTATATGTGGTTTTGGGCCTTGTTACGGTCTAAGTGACCGTAGTCATTAAGACTTGGGTTTTATGAATCAAATCATTGAACCATCTGAATATCGAACCATCGATTTGAACAACGAATTACTTTGAATTATGTTGTTCGCTTTTCATTTAAAATGTATTGTACATTGTTTATTTTTAGCTATGAAACCATCTTACAAATAATTGTTCATTTATTGAACTGTAGAAAAAAATTATATTTATTGGTTATCGATTTATTTATTTATTTTTGTATACTTGATCCAGCTAGCAGTGATGGTTGGTTATTTACTGGGTTATCTAGCTTACCCTTATTTTTTTTTCCAGATTCTGAAGAGTAGAGTTGCGCGAGATTATTTTTACATGTGGGAGTGCCGAGAGTAGGACTATGATTTAAGTACTTGGATTATTGTTTTGTTAATGGATTTTATTAGTGGACTTGGTAGATAATTTCATATGATAAGAATAATCAATTTTTATAGATTTTAGCATTATGACAATTAAGGATTTAATTGGAGTATTTTACATTGTTGGTTATGTGTTGGACTCTTAGCCTTGTATGCTCACTTAAATGAGTGTGCGGCGTTGTCACGGAACTTGGAGCGTGACACAATATCTGAGAAAATACTACAAATTTGAAATGATGTCCTAGTTTGTGACTAAGGAAAATACTTAACATTACTTTGAATAAAACAAAATCTATTAATACTAAGACAAATAAATAAATAACTCAAACACCACATACACAGAATTTAAATATGTTGATCAAATTCATTCTAGGTGAGACCCAAACCATTCCAAGTACAAATCAACATCATAAATTTAAATTTTAGACAGATTATGTATATATTTTTCTGAGTACGTAGCATTTTCCACCAGTTATATATGTGTCATGAATTCTATTTGTGTAAATTGTAATTATTAGAAGTTCTTCTCATCTTCTTGATGACTAAGAAATTAACTATACTGATGTCTAGTTGGCCTCAAGTAATCTCTCATGGATGTGTATTGAACTTTTAAAAGCAACTATTAGTGAAGAACAATCTTTTTATTGGATAAAAATGATAATCCAATTAAGCTGATTTGTTTAATCGACTGGTTATTTTTTTTAGTTTCATTGGCTTCAAAATATAGTTTAGGTAGTGTTTGGGCTTTTAAGACAGGATTGAACTAAGGTTTTAAAAAGTTTTATTGAGACTGCATCGAGGTTCGCCTCGAGTTGAGGCTAAGACAAAACACATCAAGATTTTGATTTTTAGGTGACACTCTTCAAAGGCTTGCGCATTGTGCATCTGGAGAACTCATCTTGAACTATTGTTAAACTTAGGGATGGTTTGGAATGTTTTAAATAAATGTATTTTTTGATTTTTTATAAAAAAAATGTGTCGAAAATTAAAGAAAGTGGATAGAAAAATAAAGAAGAAATATTGATAAATGTTGATTGATATAATCCAAATAAGTGCATGTATACAAAAAAAAAATATTTTTTAGTGCATGCCAAACACCTAGTCTAAAACATGGTTTAAATATAACTAACTTCAAAAAAAAATACAAAACTCAAAATCAAGTGAGAACCTTGATAATTGAAACTTAGAACGTCAATTTCAACTTTGATGAGAGTGAACTTTTTTCATTGCAATGAAATCTCTGACGACTTTAGCAGAAATGTATTTATACTTTTATATTTAAATTTTAATATTTTGTAATAATTTAAAATATTTTATTCATTTAATAAAAATTGCAATGAAATGTCCGACGATTTAAGCCGAAAAGTATTTACACCTTTATATTTAAATTTTAATATTTTGTAATAATTTTAAATATTTTATTCATTTAATAAAAATCAAAAATCAAAATATTGTTATGAATATCTCTGTTCTCAAGTGCAAACATGCATCATCTGGTTGTGCTTTCGGTCATTCTATTACTAGTTGTCTCATGTCCGCTATGAGTACAACTACGAATACGACTGCACCTTTGTGCCGAAAAGTTGTTAAACTGGTCCCATGCCTTTCATTCATTAAATGGAAGCCTTTTAGTCTCAGATCTGGAGGCAGGACCATCAAAGGCTTGTTGTTCAGGTGTTAAGGCCATAAATAACTTGGCAAAAACAAAACCAGATAGGATTTCTATTTGCAATTGCATAAAGAAAGCATTGTGTGCAGTTGGACTTGGACCTTACGATCCCTCTCGCGTGGTGGGGTGCCCAATCTGCCTCCAATTAATAGACCAAAAATATGACTATTCCAAATAATTTCTCTCTATCTCTCTCTCAATCATCCACAAGCACATGCAAACAGTCAATACATACATGCTTACAAGGAACACAAAAGCATGCCATAGAATCGGACATAGAACACAGTTCTATGACTTGTTTCTGTGTGCAAAGTATTGTTGGAAATGGTTATAAAATTCTGGATAAAACCAGAATTTTTTCCTAAGTTCGGTCTATTTTTTAGGTGGGCTCCGAGTGTCGATTTACTCGGGTCAAAGTGGTAACGCGTTCTATGCCGCGTTGTGATTCACGTGGTATATTTGGTTGCTCAAAACCATTACCGAGTGAATGGGAAATTGAAGCCAAAGTGTGCTCCATGGAAATGGAGTTTTGGTGGAAATTCCTTAAGGTTGTAAATTGGCTTGTCCCACATTGATTTGGTGGGAAGTTTTGAAAGGGTTTATAAGGCTTAGGGTGAGATACTTGGGGTGTGCCCCAAGGGATACCCAAGTGTTTTAGAGGGAGAGGTTATGGGCTAGACCCATTGGACCCAAAAATCACCACACGCGCGCCGCCGTCGTCCGGTCGGGCGGGCTGGGCTTGGGTGCGGGTGCGTGGTTGGGCTTCTAATCTTTTGGGCCAAATACATTTGAATTTAATTTTATTTTTTATTAAAATAAAATCCAAAATTCAAATTAAATTGGTTTGGATTTTTTGTTCATCCAAACAGGGCCCTTCCCGGTTTCAAACAGAAATAAACTGTTTTGGAATTAGTGCACACCCAAACAGGGCCCTTCCCGTTTTGCTATCTGTTTGAATTCAAATCCAACAGGTATCATACCTGTTCAATTCAAAACCAAGAGCCACATACCTGTTCAATTCAAATCCAAGAGCCACCGTCACATCTATAAATAGGACCACCCTCATTTGATGTTTTCATTCAGAAATTTCGTATTTCACCTCTGTTAATTCTATTCTTCATCTTGCTGCATTTTATTTCCGAAAGAAAGAGTGTAAACACTTAGTGTGTTCGTAAGGCAAACAATTAGTAGTGCTGCTATTGTTTGTGGTAGATCATTTCATCCTGGGAGATAGACGTCCGAATTCTGAAAGCACCGTGGAGAGGACGAATCTGTCTTAAGGACACAGTGTCAAACACTGGACTTGATCAGAAAAATAATTCGAAGAAATTAAATCAAGTAAGTTATTTAATTTACTTTCAGTGTTGTTTTTATTTGTTTATTTATTCAGATTTTAATTTTGTTTTTGTAACAAAATAAAATCTGTTTTTTATTTATATATTTTTATTTCAAGTTTGATTTTTGTAATCAAACATATTCTCTCCTTTTCTTTATTTCTTTATATTCTGGTTGTTGTTTAGTACACAACAGAATTTAATTAATTTAAATACAGTGAAGATTGCCTAACAATCTTAAGACAGAGTCCTTTTTGGGTATCTTCATTGTATTTAATTTTCTGTGTTTTCAAATTAATATTCTGGTTGGAAAAACAAATAGTGATTTATGCTATTTGACAGATAGTAGTAATATACTGTCTCTTTTCTTTGACAACAACTAGTAGTACGATACTGGTGTCATTAACAATTCAGAATATTATTTGGTATTACAGAAAATTCTTGTGATATTTTATTTTTCTAGTTTTAGTAACAAGGAAAATAAAATTATTTTGTTGTTATAATTATTTTCTGGTTTTAGTAACTAGAAAATTAATTTGTGTTTTAATATTTTCTGATTTTTGTAATCAGAGATTATGTCTACTACAACTGAAACTGCATCTGGCAGTGGTACTCCTATTGTTACACCTACATCGGTCCCTATCCAGAACCATGTTCATGTACCAATTAATCATGGAGAAAAACCGAAAAAATTTAATGGTACCGAGTTTAAGAGATGGCAGCAGAAGATGCTGTTCTATCTTACAACTCTTAATTTGGCCCGGTTTCTCCATGAAGAGGCTCCAGCACTTAAAGAGGGTGAAAGTGATCGGCAAGTTGTTGCCGCTGTAGATGCTTGGAAACATTCAGATTTCCTGTGCAGAAACTACATCCTAAATGGCCTTGACAATATGCTGTATAATGTATACAGTCCTCTGAAAACAGCAAAAGAATTGTGGGATTCTTTGGAGAAAAAATACAAGACAGAAGATGCCGGCACGAAGAAATTTGTCGTCGGTAAATTTCTGGACTTTGTTATGGTAGACTCCCAAACGGTAATATCTCAAGTTCAAAGTTTTCAAATAATTTTGCATGATATTCATTCAGAAGGTATGTCTCTTAGCGAGTCATTCCAAGTCGCTGCTTTAGTGGAAAAGTTACCACCGGCTTGGAAAGATTTCAAAAATTATTTAAAACATAAACGCAAAGAGATGACTATGGATGAATTGATTGTAAGATTAAGAATTGAAGAAGATAACCGAAAGGCTGAAAAGAGGAATGGGAAAAATCCCATTGAGTCCAAGGCAAATGTGGTTGAACAAGTTCATAAACCACATAACAAAAAGAGGAAGTTTACTGGAGATGGTCCTAAACAAGGCGATAGTAGCAAGAATTTCAAAAGAAAATGCTATAACTGTGGCAAAACTGGACATCGAGCTTCTGACTGCCGCCGCCCTAAAAAGAATCATGGAAGTACAAGTAAGAAGACCACCAATCAGGCCAATGTAACAGAATTGGATTACATCTCTGACGGAGTGAATGACATCAACCTTTCTGCTGTGGTGTCTGAGGCTAACTTGGTTGGAAATCCCAAAGAGTGGTGGGTTGACACTGGAGCAACTCGTCACATATGTGCGGACAAGAAGATGTTCACTACCTTCAATGAGGCTGCAAATGGTGAACAACTTTTCATGGGAAATTCTTCTACTTCTACTGTGGCTGGACAAGGGAAAGTGATCTTGAAGATGACATCAGGGAAAGAACTGACCCTCAACAACGTACTGCATGTACCTGACATCCGGAAGAATTTAGTTTCTGGGTCTTTGTTAAGTAAAAATGGTTTTAGGCTTGTATTTGAGTCTGATAAATTTGTATTAACAAAGAGTGGTATGTATGTTGGTAAGGGATACATGAGTGATGGTCTCTTTAAGTTGAATGTAATGACAGTTGTACCGAAAGTTGCTATGACTAAGAATAACACATCTTTTGTTTATATTCTTGAGTCAAATTTATGGCATGGTAGATTAGGACATGTGAATTTTGATGCTTTGCGTAGATTAATTGGTTTAGATTATATACCAAAGTTTGAAATTAATCCTAATCATAAATGTGAAATTTGTGTAGAAGCGAAACTAACTAAGGCTCCATTTAAATCGGTTGAAAGAAAAACCGAACCTCTAGAATTACTTCATACTGATGTATGTGATTTAAAATTTATTCAAACTAGAGGAGGCAAAAAGTATTTCATAACATTTATCGATGACTGCACAAGATATTGTTATGTTTATTTACTTAGAAGTAAAGATGAAGCTTTAGAAATGTTTAAACTCTACAAAACAGAAGTTGAAAATCAACTTGGTAAAACCATTAAAATGGTTAGAAGTGATAGGGGTGGTGAATATGATGCACCATTAAATGAATTTTGTGCACAACATGGCATTATTCACCAAACTACAGCCCCTTATTCTCCACAGCAAAATAGAATTGCTGAAAGGAAGAATAGAACCCTAAAAGAAATGATGAATGCCATGTTACTAAGTTCAGGCTTACCACAGAACTTGTGGGGGGAAGCAATATTGTCTGCTAATTATGTTCTTAATAGAATACCCCACAAGAAAACCAAAAGCATTCCTTATGAATTGTGGAAAGGTCGACCACCTTCCTACAAATACTTAAAAGTGTGGGGGTGTTTGGCAAAAGTTGAAGTACCTGTTCCTAAAAAGACAAAGATTGGACCAAAAACAGTAGATTGTGTGTTTATTGGTTATGCTCAGAATAGTAGTGCATATCGGTTTCTGACTTATAAATCAGAAATACCTGATATAAATGTGAACACTATTATAGAGTCCAGGAATGCTGTGTTTTTTGAACGTGTCTTTCCTTACAAGAAAGGACAGGAATTAAGTTCACAGAAAAGAACTTATGATTGTACACAAAGTCAAGAGACTAATGACAATCAAACACAAGAGACTAGTAATAGTCGTGACCAACAGGATTTAACTAATGATGAACCTAGACGAAGTAAGAGAGCAAGAACATTAAAATCCTTTGGTCCAGATTTTCTGACATACTTGTTAGAAAATGAACCTCAAAGCTTTAAGGCAGCAATGACAGGTCCTGAAGCACCTTTGTGGAAAGAGGCTGTTAATAATGAAATTGAATCCATTATGCAAAATCATACTTGGGAATTGGTGGATCTTCCACCAGGTTCTAAACCTCTTGGATATAAATGGATATTCAAGAGAAAAATGAAAGCAGATGGTTCAATTGACAAGTATAAAGCAAGACTTGTTGTTAAAGGTTACAGACAAAAGGAAGGTCTGGATTATTTTGACACATATTCCCTTGTGACAAGAATAACATCTATTCGCATGCTTATTGCTATAGCAGCGTTGTTTAATTTAGAAATACATCAAATGGATGTTAAGACAGCTTTCTTAAACGGTGATCTAAATGAAGAGATCTATATGGAACAACCCGAAGGGTTTGTAGTATCAGGGCAAGAAAAGAAAGTTTGTCGACTTGTAAAATCCCTTTATGGATTAAAACAAGCACCTAAGCAATGGCATGAAAAATTTGATCATGCAATGCTTACTAATGGGTTTAAGATAAACGAATGTGACAAATGCGTCTATGTTAAAAACACTGACCAAGGATATGTCATAGTTTGTCTTTATGTGGATGACATGCTTATCATTGGAAGCAGTCAAAACATGATCAAATCAACTAAGCAGATGCTTAACAAAAGATTTGATATGAAAGATATGGGGGTCGCAGATGTTATATTAGGAATGAAAATTACTAAAACATCTGACGGATATGCATTATCTCAATCTCATTATATTGAGAAAATTCTTGATAAATTTATCAAGGATGATTTGAATTTAGCTAGAACACTTGTAGACATCAGTCTTTATTTATCGAAAAATAAAGGTGATGCAGTGTCTCAGTTAAAATACTCCCAAATCATTGGAAGCCTAATGTACCTAATGAATTGTACTTGTCCTGATATGGCTTATGCTATCAGTAAATTGAGTAGGTACACTAGTAACCCTGGAGAAGACCATTGGAAAGCGATCATTCGAGTTCTTAGATATCTAAGATTTACTCGTGATCATGGTTTGAACTTTACTCGATATCTAGCAGTACTCGAAGGTTATTGTGATGCCAATTGGATATCGGATACTAAAGATTCAAAATCCACAAGTGGATATGTCTTTACTCTAGGAGGCGCTGCTGTTTCTTGGAAGTCCACGAAACAAACTTGCATTGCACGATCCACAATGGAACCCGAGTTTATTGCTTTAGACAAAGCAGGTGAAGAAGCAGAATGGCTTCGTCACTTCTTAGAAGACATTCCAATGTGGCCAAAACCTGTGCCAGCTATTTGCATTCATTGTGATAGTCAATCTGCAATAGGCAGAGCACAGAATCACATGTATAACGGTAAGTCACGACATATACGTCGTCGACATAATACCGTAAGGCAATTGTTGTCAAACGGAATAATCTCAATAGATTATATAAAATCTAAAGAGAATATTGCGGATCCGTTAACAAAAGGTTTGACAAAAGAGCTAGTGTATAGTTCATCGAAGGGGATGGGATTAAAGCCTATTACATAAGAGTCGTCATAATGGTAACCCTACTTATATGACTGGAGATCCCAAGAAATAAGTTCAAAGGGACAACTAAGTTATGTATGGCTCGCCAGAAATCACCAAGGGATTAAAAATTTCTACCCATTCCTATGGTGAGAGTGATATCTGCAACATATGTTGTCTGCAGGGGTATAAGGATAAGCTTTGCTTTTAATGATTACTTATATCTTGATTAAGACATAAAATCAAGATGAGTATAAGGAGATACTCACAATAAGAATCACCTATATGAGTGTTGAACTGGGGCCGGTTCTATGAGAATGAAAAGGCTAAATTCTCTAGAAACACTTATGAAAACCAGGTGCGTTCAAGGCCAAAATGAACACAACAGTGAGAACCACGATGTGTTAGAGGATATTTTGTGTGAAATCTATTGTCTTGGCATACACAAACGGCTGAACAATTCAAGGCATCGCGTCCATTGGTTAGCCAGTAAGTCCGATAGGTTATCATTAGGGAAGGTTCAAAGCCGAAAACTACCTATCTTGATGCAAGATATTTTCGACTTATACTCTTTCGTTAAAGTCTGCATATTGTTGCATTTCCGTTGTCATCAAATTCCATTCATGTGGGGGATTGTTGGAAATGGTTATAAAATTCTGGATAAAACCAGAATTTTTTCCTAAGTTCGGTCTATTTTTTAGGTGGGCCCCGAGTGTCGATTTACTCGGGTCAAAGTGGTAACGCGTTCTATGCGGCATTGTGATTCACGTGGTATATTTGGTTGCTCAAAACCATTACCGAGTGAATGGGAAATTGAAGCCAAAGTGTGCTCCATGGAAATGGAGTTTTGGTGGAAATTCCTTAAGGTTGTAAATTGGCTTGTCCCACATTGATTTGGTGGGAAGTTTTGAAAGGGTTTATAAGGCTTAGGGTGAGATACTTGGAGTGTGCCCCAAGGGGTACCCAAGTGTTTTAGAGGGAGAGGTTATGGGCAAAATGGGCTAGACCCATTGGACTCAAAAATCACCACACACGCGCGCGCGCGCCGCCGCCGCCGTCCGTCCGGTCGGGCGGGCTGGGCTTGGGCGCGGGTGCGTGGTGTGTGGTTGGGTTGGGCTTCTAATCTTTTGGGCCAAATACATTTGAATTTAATTTAATTTTTTATTAAAATAAAATCCAAAATTCAAATTAAATTGGTTTGGATTTTTTGTTCATCCAAACAGGGCCCTTCCCGGTTTCAAACAGAAATAAACTGTTTTGGAATTAGTGCACACCCAAACAGGGCCCTTCCCGTTTTGCTATCTGTTTGAATTCAAATCCAACAGGTATCATACCTGTTCAATTCAAAACCAAGAGCCACATACCTGTTCAATTCAAATCCAAGAGCCACCTTCACATCTATAAATAGGACCACCCTCATTTGATGTTTTCATTCAGAAATTTCGTATTTCACCTCTGTTAATTCTATTCTTCATCTTGCTGCATTTTATTTCTGAAAGAAAGAGTGTAAACACTTAGTGTGTTCGTAAGGCAAACAATTAGTAGTGCTGCTATTGTTTGTGGTAGATCATTTCATCCTGGGAGATAGACGTCCGAATTCTGAAAGCACCGTGGAGAGGACGAATCTGTCTTAAGGACACAGTGTCAAACACTGGACTTGATCAGAAAAATAATTCGAAGAAATTAAATCAAGTAAGTTATTTAATTTACTTTCAGTGTTGTTTTTATTTGTTTATTTATTCAGATTTTAATTTTGTTTTTGTAACAAAATAAAATCTGTTTTTTATTTATATATTTTTATTTCAAGTTTGATTTTTGTAATCAAACATATTCTCTCCTTTTCTTTATTTCTTTATATTCTGGTTGTTGTTTAGTACACAATAGAATTTAATTAATTTAAATACAGTGAAGATTGCCTAACAAGTATTGGGTGTGGGGTGCCCATTAGTCTGCCATTGATAGACCAAAAATTTGACTTTTTAAAAGTAAATCTCTATCTAACAATGTATGTATCTATCTATCTTTGTCGGTCATGCACAAACACATGCACACAATCAATGTATGCCTGTTATAGAAACGTAGAAAAAGGTCACAAAAATGAAGTCGAAACGCATTCTTAAGATTGATTTCTATGTCCAAGCATTGGATGCAATTGGATTTTATGATCCCTTTCACATCCATCTTATTCCCCAAAAATATGAGGTGCAAATTAATTTGCATCCAATAAACTAAAATAGAAAATGTGTACAAACTCGGTTTTTAGACCTAATGATGTGATCAAAATTTTGACAATTAATTCCAAGCAGCTCTCCCTCTCTCATGCACAAATATGTGCATAAAATCAATGCATGCTTGTTTGGAATGAAGAAAAAGGTCACTGAATTGGAGACAACATGGTTTTGTGACCGGTTTATGTGTGCAAGTATTGGGTGCACTAGGAACTTACAAACCCTCTCGCATCTCTCTTATTCCCGAAGAATGTGGGGTGCCCATTAATCTGCCTCTAAAAGACCAAAAATTTTATGGTTCCAAGTAATTGTCTCTCTCTTGATCATGCACGTCACTACTAAAAAAAATGCTTTTTGCGACCGCCATAAGCCGTCGCAAATAATAAAAATACAGTCACAAAAGACTTTTTGCGACGGCCTATGCGACCGCAAATGGGGGACGCAAATGTGGGAGTGGCAAATACTTTTTGCGACGGCAAAACAACAGTCGCAAATTATTTGCGACCACCTAAACTATTTTTTGCGACAGCTATTTTGCCGTCGCAAAAAAAAAAATTAAAAAATAAAAAACACTTTTAGCGACCATTGTTTTACTGTCGCAAATAATTATTTCTTAAAAACAAAATCATATACGGGTTTGCTACAACAAAAAAAAAAAATCAATTACAAGCGCCAAACAATTTTTTGTTAATGAAAAATAACAAAATTAGCAAATTAATTAAATTTATAATAGACATTATCCATTATCCATCCTTAAATACACTGTACTAAAAAATTCAAGTCTTAAAAAAAAAATAAATAATAAATAATAAGCCTTTAATAATGCAATTCAGATCACCTTTAGATGATACTTTTTTTGCAATGATTGCCGAGCCATGCTGGTATAGCTTCCACACATCCACCAAGCAAAGAACAGACCCTCATAAATGAGAAATAATGTCTGTGGATCAATGCCATTAAGAACTGATGTCAATGCAGCAAATGTCATACCACCTTCGACACATATGATATGACCAACACAGGCAGCCCTTTGAGAGATATCAGCGTTCAAGTTTTCAACGTTACGTCCAAATAACACACATGGGCAGAATAGTCCAGTCAAGCCTATAAGATGAACAAATGATTCAAAAATAAATGAGGATCTCAGTAATGCAAAACACAAAATACATTCAGACATCCTTATCCAAAGAAGAAGCAATTATTGTGTGTAAATTTAGATGTATAAATAATGCATTTTATTTTTCATATTAACTGAGTTTTAAGCATCAAATTCTAGAAAAAATTGTTCCGTTAATTTCGTATGCCAGTCCGTGAAACTATTGCTATTATACCATGTAGATCATTTTTATTTGCGTCTATCTTGTATAATTATGCTAAACATGCACAATCCCAGTTAGACATGAGCTCTATTTGACAAAGGATGCTGAAATTAGATTTTTAATTAAAGAAAAATGAGTGAACTTCCCCTCCCCCCCTCTCTATATGTACACGACTTGACAACTTAATGTGAAAACTTGAATGCCACTAGTTGAAAAGTTGAAGCAGATAGAACACTTACAACTGTCGGTATCTTCAGTACACCCAAAAATTCCAGTTGACCAATCTTCGTCAGCCGGGGGTTGATAGGTTGGAGGAAGTGTTTGTCCACATTCTTGGCATCTACGAGCAGTCAACTGTTGCAATCAACAATGAAAACAAACAAATGAAAAATATTATATTTATATTCCAAGTAATAAAAAAATAATAAAAAACACATTGTAATTTGATAACTAATGGCTCAATAACAAATATATCCACTCTTTGCATGATAAGTGGAAATGGAAAAGGTCAAAAAGACTAAATTAAGATATCGAGCAAAAAGACTAAATTAAGACAAATATATCTACACTAGAGGTTGGTTTGAGTGCCAGGTGGTGACCTGGTGTACAGGGGTGGAGGGTGTTCAAGTGGTACCCTGATGCTGAGTGTTATTTGCTATCTTGTGCTTTGCTGTCTTGCTCACTTGTGGATGGTTGGCAGGGGTGAATTTGTGTTGTATGTCCTCTATTAGCATAGGAGTTTGTGTACTTGGCTGTGTTCTGCTGAATTGGTTTTGTTTTGCTTTTATTTCGATCATTGTTCACTCTCACATTTATTTACAATTTTTAATAATCGTAACAGTGTTGCTCTCCATTATTCAAAATTTTAATGATAATTTAAGTTGTCATAGTACACAATTTAAATAGGGGAAGGATTAAAAAAATATTTACAAAAATATGATCATTACATTAAGCACTAAAAAATTGCAACCCCACCGATTTGCAGAGATGTAACATGCAATCTGCGTATACTGGATGGCAGACAGAGACTGTGTATGAGGTATACAAAACATAGTTACATAGTAATAGCAATAGAGAAGGACCTAAATCGATTGTCTTGAAAGTTGAAAATTACCAAAGCACATCAAGCATGAAGTCAAATTTTGTACCTCTTTCTCTACACTAGGGAACCTATAGTAAAAAATTATATACTCAGATCACTAAATATTTATAAAAGAATCAGGCCATACCTTGTCAAACCGAAGGTGTAGGACAACAAACTTCCTTGGTCCTTGACAATTGCAGCTATCCCATAACTGGATCATTGACAATGTATGAAGATCACATTTGAAGTATAGAAATGAAGTAAAAAGTTCAAATAACTTTAAAACATCAACTAATACATTCAATACTGAAATTATATCAAGGAACAAACTGAACATAAGCAATAAACAGTACAAAATTTTTAAAGATATTGTGTAACCCATTAGAAGTTCATAGACAAACATCTCTGCTGAAAAAGATTAGAGGAATCACTATTATGCTTTTTTATGCTTTTATTTTGAAGCACCTCATCTTGAATACTACAGGTTCTTCTAGAACAACAACATAACCCAACAAGTTAAGCCTTAACCCTATGCGTCTGCATCTCTTTTTAATCTTTATGTCATTCCTTCTTGTTATAATTTACATATAGTCACAGACTCACAGTTATATTCACGATTCTAGACTAAAAAAAAATAATAGGCACAATGAATTGTCAATAGTTTTTCATTACAACACAAAACACTTGCAAACTAAACATGACAGATTGGACACAAATCCTTTCCACAATTTTATATTTATACCAAATTGATATTAACATTGTCACTCACAATATAAAAAGATACTAGTCGGTAAAGTTTAGTGTTATAAAAATTACGTAATAGACTAAGCAAGAGATATTGGGTGCATGTCCAACTAGGCACATTGGACACAAATCCTGTACTCTTTGAAGTCTTACACGTGTCAAGTGTTCAACACCATTACTTCTTGCATTTAGAAAAGTTGAAAGCAACATAAGAGATAATCAAGCATTATTAAAGGTCAAGCAGGGGACCTTAATTGTGTTCTTCCACACTCTTCCATCCCATCAAAATAAAAACCACAATTTAGAATACTAAGAATAATTACATGTTGTGAAAGACATTACCATTGCTTCTTTGAATAGATATTCCTGCAAGTGAATGCAATATTTGAAATCATCACACTAATGAAACCAGTCCAGTTGAAAGAAAGTTTCGTCAGTGATGCCATTGATAAGCCTAATATAGAATTTGAGAGGATTATCATCAGCAAAAGAATATGTTGCTCAATTTATTTGATCAAACACGATTCCAAAACACATCACATAAATGCTTTGCTTCGTTATTTATGTGTACGGCTAAAAGTACAACGGAATCACATGACATGGGCCAAATTGAGTGCTACATACACGGTAAGTTGTTCAATTCCCCTCAATAACAACTTGGATTTTAGCTCCATGCCATCGTTCCTTATTGTCCCGTTTTTCATGTAAGTGAATGTGAGGAATGTTCCTAATGATTGAAAGAAGCTCCATTTATAAACTACAAAGAAAGAAATGAAAAGTACAACAAAATTAGATTGGAGACTTACAACTATGCACATTCACAATGTAATAATAGTCATAGGATTATAAGTTATGCCTTATATAAATCATACCGATGAATGTCTATATCAAGCCTGCAGAATGAACTATAATTTTGGCCCTTCATTGATGATGAAATGTCAATAGGAAGCCCTGTACTCATCTTGGACCACATTAATGCCTACATAAGGACAAAGATCAAATTGTTCCCTTAGGGAGGCCATGGTTGCACGCAATAAGGGTTGTTCCCTCAACACTGCACCAGCTTTTGCGGTTCCTAACAAAGCACGGAATTGAAGAGATCAGAGGGGATCAATTGTAGGCAAAGAATTGCTCTATGGTAGCAATGAAATCCACCTGCAATGTGCAAGAAGCAGAAGAAGTTGAGATTGAGGATGAGGACATGGAGGTCCTGGATGACGTCGGCAAAGAGCCAACCAACAAAAGTAAGGAAGCCTTGAAGAAAATTTCGGTCTAGCAAGGGAAGGAATAACGTTTTTTCCTTTTCGGCTCAAGCTTGGCCGAGAAGGAGGAAAGAGAGTTAGAAGCATTCTTGCGAGCAAACATAGAGGTGCTTGCCTGGACATCCTACGAGATGCTTGGCATTGACCCTGAGGTCACATGCCACAGACTGAACGTAGATAGGTCGGCTAAACTTGTCATTCAGGGAGCAAAGAGACTGATGTTGGTTCATGTGGAGGCAGTAGAGGAGGAAGTGGACAAATTATTAGAGGCCAGAGTGATTCGGGGGGTAAACTACCCAACTTGGTTATCAAACACAGTTGTGGTGAAAAAGAAGAATGGGAAGTGGAGGGTCTGCGTGGACTTCACTAGCCTAAATAAGGCTTGTCCTACAGACAGTTTCCCACTCCCCGAGATTGATCAATTAATGGATACCGCTTCCTGGACGCTTACAGGGGTTACCATCGGATAACAATGTACCCTATTGATGAGGAGAAAACTACATTCATCACTCCAAAAGGATTGTATTGCTACAGAGTGATGCCGTTTAGGTTGAAAAATACAAGAGCAACCTACCAGAGGTTGGTAACCAAGATGTTCAGACATCTGATTGAAAAAACAGTAGAAGTATACATTGATGACATGGTCGTGAAGATCAAAGAACCTGAGAATCACCTGGCTGACTTGAAGGCATTTTTTGACATCCTTAGAACATATTGGCTCCGACTCAATGCTTCGAAATGTGCATTTGGAGTTGGGTCTGGTAAGTTCCTGGGATACTTGGTTACCAGAAGGGGTATTAAGGCAAGCCCAAATCAAATCAAGGTTATCTTGGACTTGAAAAGCCCAACGTCGGCAAAGCAAGTGCAGATATTAACAGGAAGGGCCGTAGCCCTCAATAGGCTTATAAGCAGAAGTTCAGATAAGTGCAAATCATTTTTCAGCTTATTGAAGAAGGCCACAGATTTTTTGTGAACAGAGGAGTGCGAAGTCGCCCAGGCCGACTTGAAGAAGTACCTGGCAACAGCTCTAGTTCTGTCAAATCCAGTACTTGGAGATGAGCTATTCTTATACTTGGTGGTTTCGGAGCATGCAGTGAGTGCAGTGGTAATCAGAAAAGAGAAGGGAGAACAAAGGGTAGTATACTAAACCCGTCCCTAAGGGTTTAGCATCGTAACCGGCCAGTAATCCGTGATTACCAAAGGCCTGCTTAACAGTAATAACAATTATACAATAGGAGGGGCCGGCAGAAGCCTGTAAATATTAAAATATGATGTCCAAAGAGCTGTGAGGACTTAAATGCACAAACAACTTATATATATACATATACCAATACAGACATAAGCCCAAGTCCATATTCAATATATATGTAAAAACTGAAGTCCAAAACACGTCTAAATACAAAATAAAAGACATGTTGGGGAACTAAATCCTAAAGCCAAAACAACTTAGGAAACGTTCATTTGAGGTGGATTTAGACCACCCAAAACAAAGCCTTGACAATAACGGTTTGGAATCTCGTGGTGAGGCACAGTAGGTTGGCTTGACAAAACGAATTTAGGTTGACGCCGCTAACTTTGCTCCGGTGCCTGACCACTTACATATATACAATAAACTGTGAGCTAGAGCCCAGTGAATTACAATTGTGTAAAGGGTTATGAATGATGTCCTTACAATCTTTAAAACGATCGATTAGCATTAGAACATTTTCAATCCATATCATTTGTCAATCAATCATTCAATTTGATCAAGTCAATCCATTATATTCATAAGTCATACACGGTACATCCAATAGCAACAATACACTAGGTCTTAAAAGACCGAACAATCAATTGATGGCCGTCATACAATAACAATAGTTCCAAGGTTTGGAACTGACATAGATCTCTGTAACAATAATGATAACAATATCAATAACAATAGCAATATGTTATGGATGCCACGAATACAGTTCAAAATAGGATCATCATTCAATCGATAAAAAGTATCATTTTAGAAAGCAATATGATTTATCAATCAGAAAATAAATACAATTGAACATATCTTTACAATAGTGTTACTCACAGATGACTCCACTAGCAGATCAGATAATGCAGAAAATTCAGATAGATTAGGCAAACGATAGTGCGTGACCTAGACAAACCCATAACATATACACATCGAAACACAATATCAATTCCTTAATCAAGCTTGACTTTTCTTGTCATTTTTTTCTGTCTAAGTAGTTCGAGATTCTATTACGTGTATTCCTCCTTTATTCAAATAAATCGGATTCTTATTTCACATATCCTTTCATTATTAAATCATTCTTTTTGAATAAACCAATTCTTACTTGGCTTCTTAGTCAAGTACTACTAAGTTAATGACTTATTCTTTTAATCAACTAATTAATGTTGATTGTTAGCTTATTAATCTTTATTGAGCCATAAATCATGTCTAGAATGCTTTGGATAGAGATGAGAATAAAAATGTGAACTAAATGCAGTTTTTCAAAATATGCTAAAAATAGGGTCTTCGCTCGAGCACCACTTTGGTCGCTCGAGTGGACTGTAAAATTTTGAAAAACTTCTGGGAGCTCGACTTTCACGCTCGAGCGAGACTTTCCTCGCTCGAGCGGACAGCGTAAATTCTGGAATTTCCAGAATTTTAATTGAAGTTCAAATTTGATATTCAAAGCCTCAAAACTTGTATTTTGGTACAAAAATATGGAGAATCATTGTATAATTTAGTAAACACTCTCAATTAGAAATCATGCTCCAATTGTCCAAATTTAGTTTTAACTCATTTTCTTTATATCAAACCCACAATTTTAAAATATGAATTAGACTTTCCAAACTCTTAAAATTACATTACACGCATGGATTAAAATCTAATTATAAAATCAAAACTTTAGGATTAATTCCAAATTTCCATAAACTTGATTTTCTTAAAGTATTTCCTTTGTCTCTTCAAAATATGAACTTGAATGGCTCAATTCCATAACCTTCTTAATTCATGATGCATGGAGGATTATCTAAAACATGAAATTAAAGTTAAAAAACTGTTAGAAAAAATATTTGCATGTGTGAAATTAGGATCAAAATTCAAACCAACTACATCCAAAATTCCTTTAATTCAATATTAAGTTCAAAATGTTCATGACTTCATAATTTCCCAAAATTTGCTCTTCTTATACCCAAACAAGAAATTAATTCTTCAAATCTCTTAAAAAATTCATTGATGCATGTAAAGATGAAGTCCAAATTCATGAGGAATAACACAAATTAAACTTACTTGATAAATTTTCCCAAACTTATTTCCTTAATCTCAAGCTTAACTTAATTTTTTTTAACCTCAATTTAATTCATAATCATAGATGTTCTAACATATGTTTTGTGTGGGTGATTTTCTGACCACACTGCCCGCTTAGTAATCAGCTAGAGAGCACCGGCAGAATAGATGGCTCCAGTTAACCTGTAATAAAAAGAAAAGGCTCCGGCGGTGGTTCTTCCACCCGGGGACACTCCGACGATCAAGTCAGTATATCTCTCAAAGATAATCAAGTGCTAAACTTACTGCTCAAAGCATAAATTTGCGTACCTTAGACCCACGGGGGTGCCTCTCTTTTATAGTTACCTTAATCCTAGTCCCACTAGAAGCCTGACTTCTATGGACTCCAACTCAGTACTTACTTTGGACTCCTCAAGAGATAAAGATAAACTCCTTAAGAGCTTTATCCTTATCTTGACTAAGTTTTCTCTTTATCCTAGGACTCTGGTCCCTTATCCGTTTATCTCGGATTCTGATATCTTTGGAGATAACCTCGGCTTTGTCGAGATCACCTCGACGTCATGACCAGTACACGTGGCACCTCGGCTGACACGTCGGCGTCACCTTGCCACGTGTTGGCACTTAGAAAATATATCCCCACAACTGCCCCTAGGTTCTATTACCTCAGCATTCTGAGGTGATGGAACCTATATCATTCCGTTTATCCAGTACGTCAGTTTTCAGTATCTCAGCCGAGATCATTATTTTGGCCGATATCCTTTTATTTGAAGAACAAGAATTTCAAGAACCCTTCCACGCGTATGAGCTGTTATACACCATAATTCAGCCGTTTTTAATCACGTGTTTCTCTCTTACTAGATCGTGCCTGTGACGCGTCCATAAGTTATCTCTTTCTCACGTGCGCCGTCTGACGTCTGCGCTCTTCTAGGCGTATTGATTACTTTTTTGCCGCCGTTTTCATTTTTGACAAAATCTTTCCCCCTTTCTTCACTTTTCCACTTCTGCTTCTGATTTCTCTTGCTTTTTCTCTCTCTAAACTCTTTCTTTCGAATCCGCCATTGCTCAAGCTCCAAGCTCTGTAATTACCTTTCGTTCTTCCTGTGAAGATTTCGTTGTCTTCGTTACATCTGTAACTGTCGTCTGACTTCGGCAATCTTCATACTGGTTTCATATTTTCTGGTAAGCAACTGTTTCTTTCTATTCCAGTTCTTGATCTTTTCTGGAATTTCTTGTTTACTACTGATTTGCTCAAAAAATCAATTTGTAAATCATACATCTGAATGTGTTGATTTTGCTTTTTGCTTATGCCCTGAATACATGTACTGTTCTTAGTTCTTCTTGCACGTTTTGCTACTGTTCCTGGCCTTCAACCCTTTGTATTCTTCATGTTCTTGATAATCCATCTCTGTTCTTGACTCTGAAACTTCGTATTTGTTTTCTTTTTTTTGTGTCTTTGCCAGGTCTGTGCCTTTGATCTTCATCTCCATAGTTTTAGGTTTGAGATTTGTTTGTAGAACCCACGATTTAGGGCAAAACTGAAACATTCCTTACAAATTTCTATACCAGCCCAAACCTAGGTTTTTGCCGAGGTCCCATCAATAAGAAACATCTTCTTTTTGAATTTCAACCCTTCTAATTCAGGCCGATATCATGGGTATGTGGAGACATAGGGTACATACCCCGACCAAACTTGAGTACTTTTGGCAAGAGTTCTCCATCCCTGCCGATGTCCATCTGAGACTGGCTGGTGATGAAAACTCCATCATGCCTACAGAAAACGCCATGCCTATTCCCATTGTAGCTTTTACTGAGTGCGGACTCCGGCTCCCACTCAACATCCTTTTTCGCGAGATTCTTCATTATTATAAGTTGAACCCCATGCAACTGGCAATCAATTCTTATCGAGTGATTTTTGGTATTATCGCCTTAGCTAAACAGGAAAACGTTAGGATCACCCTAGCCGATATACAGTATTGTTACACCATGTGTGCCCTTAACTTGAAAGAAAAAGGCTTCATTTATTACCTTAAGCCGAGGTCTACAGAATTCAAAATCATAGCCGACCTCCCAAACTCCAACAAAGGGGCTGGAGATGACTATCTCATTACCTCGAGAAATTGGGAGTTTGCTCCAGACGAGGACATCCATCTCTACCCTCTTCCCCGATCAGTTTTAGAGGGCAAGGGTAAGAGCCCAGTATTTAGCTTTGCCTATTTTCTTTCAAAGTCTTAAATACTTTGTCTGTTTCTGACGTCTGTTCTTTTTGCAGCTATTCGTCAGCCACCAAAAGATTTTTGCCAATCCTTTGTCCTTAGCAAAGACTTGAAGAGACTTCTGGATTTGCCAATCCACAAAAGAAAGGCGCCCCTGCTTCTCAACTTCATCCCAACATACAAATCAGCTCTCCCCGACGTCCCCAGGAAAAAGAAGAAGAAGAGCTTATCTCCTCCCTCTGCTACAACTCTTCCAGCTGCATTAACATCGCGAACAGACCAAGGATCGACCTCTGATCCAGCATAACAGCCGTCGATCTCGGCTCCATACCTTATTCCACCATCCCAAAGAAAGCGTCGCCGACGTCTTGTTCTTATAGCTGAGATGGGTCGCGCAAAGCCAGTTGCTAAAGACCTTCTAGCCAACATTCCATCATCCATCGACGAACAACCGACACAAACCCAACCTCCAGAAAAACCAAAAAGAATTAAGAAAGCTCAATCGAAGGCGAAAGTGACTTAGGTTGAGACTGAGGATACTTTGCCACCCCCAAAACTGGCTCCAAGTCAGAAAACTGCCTCTGTCCCTTCGAAGAGGTCTGCCGAAGTACCTCATTCCGAATCCTCTAAATCAAAAAGGCAGAGGTCATCTGCAACGACTTTGGGGTCAAAGAAACCAGATGCCCCCTGGGCCCCCGTAATCACCCTAGAGGATAAGCCCGTAATGGCAAGTGACAGCGCCGACGATATCAATATCGGTGTTGCACTCAGTACCGCTCTACTTCTCCCAGGTGACTTGGAGCAGAACGCCCAGTATAGCGAGTATGAGAACTATGCCTTAATGTTACAGCACTCTGTTCAGGTAAACGTCTTCTACTTGGTAAATTTTTCTTTCTCTTTATTTCACACTTCGAATATTCTTTAATACCTCTGTTTTCTTTCAGGCCATCCAGTATGCCCACTATTTCTCAATGCAGTCTTTTGAGAACAGGGAGAGGCTTGCCGAGATGAAGAGGGAGGTCTCCAGCCTCCAAAAGACCAACAAAGGCCTCCAGTCAAAAATAAAGAAGCTGGAAGACCAAGCTGAGGAAGCTATCAAGGCTCAGACCGAAGCCAAAGAAAAGACTGAGGCTGCTGAGGCCATTAGGAAGGTGGCCGAATCGCAAAGGAGAGAGGCCGAGGAAAAAATGGCCGAAGCTGAAAAAGAGCTTCAGGAGGCCCTGGCCACCAAAGAAGCTAAAATCAAAGATGCTGACGAAAAGGCGTACTCACAGGGTATGGCCGACGTTACTGAGGCCTACGAAAAACAAGTGAAGGAGGCATACAACAAGGGTTTCACCCTTGGTTGGATGTCCCTTCTTAAAAAGCTTAATGTTCCTGATGACTCTCCATTGCGGAAGGCCGACGCCATTCCCTTGCCATTTCCTCCAGCCCCAACTCCAAGTGAAGATGTCGGCGAATCTAATGTTGAGGATGAGGCCGAGGAGGAAGAGGACGAGGCTTTGATTAGAAGATCAAAAGATGCTGATAGGGCCAAGTCCCCTCTTCAGAATAAGCAAGTCCTAGACTTGACTCAGGATGAAGAAGGCGATGAGGTTGTCCAAGAAGCTGTTCCCGACATCGCACCAGCCAACATCCCTTCTGAGGTCAAGACTGTTGAAGAAACTCTCTAAGAAATTGACGCCGAGATAGCGGCAGAGAAGGAGGCCGAGGTGGTATCTAATCTTCAAATTCAACAATCTGGAGGAGAGGAGCCTTAGCTCTAAGTCTTTTTTTCTTTTCTTTTGCTTATTTGTATTTTGTTGCTTCTTTTAATGTATGCTTTTTGCATGGCCGATGTGCCATTTTCTTGGTGAATGAATATAACTTTTCTTTTCTAAGTGCTTGCACTCCTGTCTTTTCTTTTTTTGTCTTTGCATGATTTAATACTTAGAATATCTTGTATATGTATACTCTTCCTCCTTTGTGTAACCTTTTCAGGGTGACACACCTCGGTTATGCCAACCGATGATCTACCTCGGCAAGTTCTTGTTTCTGGTTTTAACTTCAACTTGTAAATTGATACAAATTTTAACAAGTGAAGATAAACAATTATCTCGGCTTAACTTCAACTTGTAAATTGCTACAAATTTCAACAAGTGAAGATAAACAATTATATCGGCTTAACTTCAACTTGTAAATTGCTACAAATTTCAACAAGCGTTAAGCATTACTTCAGTTTAACTTCAACTTGTAAATTGCTACAAATTTTAACAAGTGAAGATAAACAATTATCTCGGCTTAACTTCAACTTGTAAATTGCTACAAATTTCAACAAGCGTTAAGCATTACTTCAGTTTAACTTCAACTTGTAAATTGCTACAAATTTCAACAAGTGAAGATAAACAATTATCTCGGCTTAACTTCAACTTGTAAATTACTACAAATTTCAACAAGCGTTAAGCATTACTTCAATTTAACTTCAACTTGTAAATTGCTACAAATTTCAATAAATGAAGATAAACAATTATATCGGCTTAACTTCAACTTGTAAATTGCTACAAATTTCAACAAGCGTTAAGCATTACTTCAGTTTAACTTCAACTTGTAAATTGCTACAAATTTCAACAAGTGAAGATAAACAATTATCTCGGCTTAACTTCAACTTGTAAATTGCTACAAATTTCAACATGCGTTAAGCATTGCTTCAGTTTAACTTCAACTTGTAAATTGTTACAAATTTCAACAAGTGAAGATAAACAATTATCTCGGCTTAACTTCAACTTGTAAATTGCTACAAATTTCAACAAGCGTTAAGCATTACTTCAGTTTAACTTCAACTTGTAAATTGTTACAAATTTCAACAAGTGAAGATAAACAATTATCTCGACTTAACTTCAACTTGTAAATTGCTACAAATTTCAACAAGGGTTAAGCATTACTTCAGTTTAACTTCAACTTGTAAATTACTACAAATTTCAACAAGTGAAGATAAACAATTATCTCGGCTTAACTTCAACTTGTAAATTGCTACAAATTTCAACAAGCGTTAAGCATTACTTCAGTTTAATTTCAACTTGTAAATTGCTATAAATTTCAACAAGCGAAGATAAACAATTATCTCGGCTTAACTTCAACTTGTAAATTGCTACAAATTTCAACAAGCGTTAAGCATTAGTTCAGTTTAACTTCAACTTGTAAATTGCTACAAATTTCAACAAGCGAAGATAAATAATTATCTCGGCTTAACTTCAATTTGTAAATTGCTACAAATTTCAACAAGCGTTAAGCATTACTTCAGTTTAACTTCAACTTGTAAATTGCTACAAATTTCAATAAGTGAAGATAAACAATTATATCGGCTTAACTTCAACTTGTAAATTGCTACAAATTTCAACAAGTGTTAAGCATTACTTCAGTTTAACTTCAACTTGTAAATTGCTACAAATTTTAACAAGTGAAGATAAACAATTATCTCGGCTTAACTTCAACTTGTAAATTGCTACAAATTTCAACAAGCGTTAAGCATTACTTCAGTTTAACTTCAACTTGTAAATTGCTACAAATTTCAACAAGTGAAGATAAACAAGTATCTCGGCTTAACTTCAACTTGTAAATTGCTACAAATTTCAAATAGCGTTAAGCATTACTGTCTTATCTTTGCCCCCAATGTGAACTCGAGTTCCACTTAGGTTTTCATTATTCAGAAATAATCATTACGCATCTTTTATCAATTCACAAGACTTTGGAGAATCTTGCTTAAAATTTTATTGATGACGTCGGTAAAAAATAACAAGGAACATCTAATGATAGAAAAATTTCAAATTACAAGTGTTCCAGGGTCTTGGCAATGCTTTGCCCTCATTGTCTTCAAGCCGGTATGCTCCATTGCCCAATATCGAAGTGATTCTGTAGGGTCCTTCCCAGTTTGCTCCAAGCTTGCCTTCTCTGGGGTCCTTCTTGTTGCCAACAACTTTTCTCAGGATTAGGTCGCCGACCTGAAATTCCCTTGGATTGACCTTCTTATTGTAAGCTCTAGCAAGCTGCTACTGGTATGCTGTGAGCTGAATTGCAGCTTTCTCCCTTCTTTCTTCTAAGAGATCCAGATCTCGGGCTAGAAGTATGTCATTAGTCCCATTTTCTGCTCCTTTGGTTCTGATTCCAGGGATGCCGATCTCCAGTGGAATGACTGCTTCTGTGCCATAAGCCATGGCAAAGGGGTTTCCCCAGTTGATCTTCTCGGCGCAGTCCGATATGCCCAGAGTACATTGGACAGTTCGTCTACCCATTTTCCTTTTGCTGCCTGCAGCCTCTTCTTTACTCCATCCAAGATTACTTTGTTGGATGCCTCTGCTTGCTCATTACTTTGGGGAAAACTTGGTGTTGAGAAGCAGTTCTTGATCTTGAATTTTGCACAAAAGTTCTTCATCCCCATCTTGGATGAAGATTTTCTTTAGTGCCTCTTCGCTCTTCTCGGTTGGCTCCTTGCCGACGTCTTCTAGGACTTCCACGTCCTCTTCTTCAATTTCTGCCTTCTCTAGCTCTCGCACGCTGTAGGTAGATTTCATAGCTGCCATGGAGCAATTCTTTGCCTGCAGTTGATCTCCTCTGACTTCTTCAATCCCTTGCTCTATTGGGAACTGTAGTAGTTGATGCAACGTTGAGGAAACTACCCCCATTGCATGCAACCATGGCCTTCCCAAGATGATGTTGTATGGCGAAAGCGTGTCAATTACCACGAATTCTGTCTTGATCTTTTTAGTGCCAGGTTGTACTTCCAAGCTTGTTGCGCCCAGTGGCCACGTCGGCGTTCCATTGAAGCCGACCATCGGGCCGTTGGATTGCTCCAAGTCATCAGGATGAAGGCCCAGTTCCTTGTAACATTTAACATACATAATGTCGCAAGAGCTGCCTTGATCAATCAATATGCATTTCACTTGGCACTCCCCAACCTGGAGGGATACTACTAAGGCATCATTGTGCGGGTGCTGGACCATCTCTAGGTCGGCTTCAGTAAAGGCTATCGTTGGTCCCTGGCATTCTTCAGGCCGAGGTCTTTTATGTCCGACCTGGTTTATGTGCTGTAGGTGTTTTACCTTCTGGGTCTCCCCTCGTATGTCGTTTTCGTTCATTTTTGAGTGAATTACATTAACCACCCGTGGTCCTCCTGCCTGTGGTTGCTGTGCTGGGGGAGACGGAGCTGCTGGTGTTTGAGGCAATCTTGCCTGTTCTTCCCTTGTCCTGGCCTCATCGACAAGGTCCCTCAGATGGCCTTGCCTTACCAAGTCTTCTAGGTGTGCTTTTAGGGCTCTGCAACCCTGAGTTGGGTGCCCTTCTTCATTGTGGTAAGCACAACGCCTACCCACGTTTCTTCCCATAAATTCCCCTAGTGTTCTTGTCGGTCCTCTGAAATAGGGTTGGTTTCGTATTTGATCCAGGACTTTGTGGATCGGGGCTCGGAATATAGTTGTTACTGCCTGTTTAGCACTCAATTCCGTTTCTTGTTTGATCGGTCCATTGTTACCTCAGCTTCGCTTCGGCGATCCGTTTCCTTTCTACTGCTTTGTCTCTTTGTTTCCCGATCCATCCTCCTCAGCTCTGGCGTACTTTTCGATTCTCGCCATGAGTTCTTCCATGCTTTTTGGCAATGTCTTTGCCAAAGACTTCCGTAGTGGGCAGTCATCTTTCAGGCCGTTCTTGAACGACACGATTGCCACCTCTTGGTTGCATTCGGGTATTCGATTGAACACCTCATAGTACCTTTTTGCGTAGGCCCTAAGGCCTTCGTCCTTGGTGATTTTTAAAGCCATCAGTTCGTCGACCCTCAAGGGCTGTAGTTTGTTCGTCACAAACCTGGCCATAAACATCTCGGCGAGGCCTTCCCAAGTTTTTACGCTTCCATTCGGTAGTTTATGGAACCAATCTGATGCAATTTTCTCGAAGGATGAGGGAAATACTTTGCAGAACAACGGCTCGTTCCCATTGTATAATGCCATTGAATTCAGGTATAGTCCAACGTGAAAGTTGGGATCTGACTTTCCATCATATATTTGGAACCTCGGCATACTGAATCTCTTTGGTGCTTGAAATTTGTCCAGTTCCACCGAGAATGGTGTCCTCGGCTTAACCGGGGAAGTTACTTCGGCTTCAGCATTCTGTTGCTTCCTCTTGAGGTAATCTCTCAAGTCTTCTTTACTTCTCCCTGGAGCTCGGCTATCTTTGGACTTCAATCTTTTCGGCACACTACTTTTGGCCTCGTGGTGAGCCCGTTTTGATCTTTTTCCATGGGTTGTGTCAAAGCAGACCGCCTGCCTTTGAACATGCCGATGTTCTTTGGGCTCTGGGTCCTTCGTGTGATACGTCCTTCGAGACTCCTCTCATCTCGGCTCTTCTCGTCCGACTTCCCTGGAAGTTCGGTGAGAGTGCCTTCCACTCCTGGTGTGCTGAGGGGCTTTGGGGATTGTTCTTCCTCCTCCCTTCTGGGTATTAGTTGCTGGCATCGGCGTATCCTGCAGTGGGTATGGTGGCTGCATGACATTATTTTGCATTATGAAGTTGACGACCGACTGTAGGTCTGCCAACTTGTTTACCAATTCTTTTACTTCCTCATCCCTCCGTAGGCATCTATCCCTCCATACCTGAAGGTTATCTTCGTTATAGTACTTGCTTTGGTCTGTCCTCTTCGAAATGCCGCCCTCCTGGCCGACGTCTTTCTCTCTGTGGCCCTGGTCATGAGTTTCTGCATTGTGGTTGTCTCCTTCAATGTCAAGGTCAATTGGTCTGCCATTCCCAGCAGGAGTGTCGCCCCAAATGTTTTCCTTCTGTCCGTTACTGGCCATCTATTCTTCTAAGTTCCCACAGACGGCGCCAAATTGTGTAGGTGATTTTCTGACCACACTGCCAGCTTAGTAATCAGCTAGAGAGCACCGACAGAATAGATGGCTCCAGTTAACCTGTAACAGAAAGAAAAGGCTCCGGTGGTGGCTCTTCCACCCGGGGGCATTCCGGCGATCAAGTCAGTATATCTCTCAAAGATAATCAAGTGCTAAACTTACTGCCCAAAGCATAAATTTGCGTACCTTAGACCCACGGGGGTGCTTCTCTTTTATAGTTACCTTAATCCTAGTCCCACTAGAAGCCTGACTTCTATGGACTCCAACTCAGTACTTACTTTGGACTCCTCAAGAGATAAAGATAAAGATAAACTCCCTAAGAGTTTTATCCTTATCTTGACTAAGTCTCCTCTTTATCCTAGGACTCTGGTCCCTTATCCGTTTATCTCGGATTCCGATATTTTCGGAGATAACCTCGGCCTTGCCGAGATCACCTCGGCGTCACGACCAGTACACGTGGCACCTCGGCTGACACGTCGGTGTTACCTTGCCACGTGTTGGCACTAAGAAAATATATCCCCATATGTTTAATTTGACTCAAACTCTTAGATTACATTACATGCATGGGTTAATAATTAAAATCAAAACCCATATTTATTCTTTAATTCTTCCAAATTACATGCATGTAGAAATAAGGCCCAAATTCATGCAAGATATTCAACATCAAACCAAAAATGATCAATTTCCATGTTTATTTCCATAACTATGAATCCTAGCTTTATTTTCTTGTTCAAACCCATTTCCTTGCAAATTCCATGGAATTGATCGTAAACTCTTCTTAATTTCAAGTGTAATGTAGAGAATCTATAAAAAAATTAAGTTTGATTTCATACCTTAACTGTAATCTCAAGAAGTTAAGTTGATTCCCTTCTAATTCTCTTGTTTCCCCTAGCTTTTCTTCCCTTAGTTATTCTTCTTCTTGAGCTGAAATTGCTTCCTTCTCTCTCTTGGTTCCCTCTCACGGGTTTGCCCAAAATAAACATGAAGCCATACTCTTTTTTTTGTTCTCAATCTCTTTCCCTCACAATAATGCTTCCAGCAAGAAAATAAAAGAATAGTTGCCTACTCTACCTCTCCTCTTGTATACACACTCCTCTCTTCACAATACACACGTGCACACTTCTTGAAGCCTCCAACACAACACTCACATGCACACACACACACACACACACACACAGAATTTCTCTGCACACCCAGATTTCTCAGCACACACACACCCACAAATGTCCTCCAACTCTAAATTATTCCACAATTAAATTTACTATTAAGATTAATTCAATTAAATAACACTTATTCTCAATAAGTCTTTATTAACATATAATTAAATTAACCATAACTAATCATAAATCTCCCATAATTTAATTAATCTAATTGACTTCCATTAGAGTCTAATTAAATATATTTAAATTTATCAATCCGAATCAGATTTTTAATCAAACTCCCAAAAGACTCCAAATATTAAATTAAACTCGTTTACATCCTCAATTTTGGTTTCTTAGATAATTTAATCCTTCAATTTCTGATCAGGCTCAAAATTTTGTCAATAAATTAGATATTCAAATTAGGCACCACATAAATGAATTTAATTTATAATAATCTTAATTCCTAATCCTCTTAACTTAATTAACTCCAATTCGGACCCAATTAATCAAATCTCAATTTTATAAATCTGAATCGAATATTTAATTAAATTTCTCATATGGTCCGATACTCGAAATTCAATTCACTATTTATACTTTCTTAAGCCATTTAGGCTTTCAATTTCTAATTCCAAAATAAATACTTAATAGAACCATAAATGAATCAATCTCCATAATTTTCGTAAATCTCAAATTAAATTGGAATAATTAGCAATTAAATTTCAAATCTCCTTAATTAATTAAGTACTAATCATTATACGTGGTGGGGTCGTCACAACTATGTTAGTAAAACCCTAGCAAGTGTAGAGACCAGGTACTTACCCCTAGAAAAATTGACACTAGCCTTAATGATGGCTTCCAAAAAGTTGAATTATTATTTCCAAGCCCACAAGATTGTGGTATTGACTGAGCATCCCTTGAAGTCCCTGCTACAACAAGGAGACTTGACAGGCAGGGTAGCCAGATGGGCAGTAGTATTGGGTTAATACGACCTATAACTTAGGCCCAGAGCAGTAATTAAGGGCCAAGTTTTAGCCTACTTTGTGGCTGAGTTCACACCTGGAGCCATCCCACGTCGGGCTCTGATAAGCTGCGGCTTAGGGTGCCCAGGGGAACAAGAAGAGACCTATCTAGGAATCAAAAACCCCACAACAGAGCAGAAGAAAGAAGAAAAACTCAAGCCCTGCGATATTTACATCAGTGACTCCTTCCGCCTGTCTGTTGATGGGAGTTCAGACCGTCAAGGAGCAGGGGCAGGAGTAGTGCTAGTATCGCCAAATGGGTGGATGTTGGAATAATCTATTTGTTTGGGGTTTAAGGCCTCAAATAATGAAACAGAATATGAAGCACTGATCACAGGATTGAAGTTGGCAGCAGCAATGGAAGCCGACGAGGTGGTAGTCTTCTATGACTCCCAGCTTATTGTGAACTAGGCAACAGGCGAGTATGCAGCCCGAGATGAAAGAATGATAGCCTATGTCAAAGAGGTTGTTAAATTGTCAGCCTTGTTTCAAGATTGCTGACTACAGCAAGTTAGCCAAGATGACAACAGCCATGCCGATGCCTTGGCTAACCTGGCTAGTGCAATGAAATCAAGGGAGGCAAGAACAATAATGGTTGATTATTTGTCAGGCTCAAGTGTGGAACCATTGATCACTAAGTACGAAGCAATGTGTGTGGAGATGGGCCCAAGTTAGATGGACACAATAGTAACGTTTCTTAGAGATGGGAAGTTGCCAGATGATTGTAAAGAAGCGCACAAGACCAGACTGAGGTCAGTTAGGTTTAGCCTAACAGCAGAGGACATCTCTACAAAAGGTCTTTTACTGGTCCCCTTTTGAGATGTGTGCATCCCTCCCAAGTTGAAGACTTCTTGTATGAAATACATAAAGGGGTATGTGGAAGCCATACTGGGGGCAGATCACTTGCTCATAGAGAAATTACTCAAGGGTACTAGTGGCCCTACATGTAGAAGGATGCTGAAGCCTATGTCAAAAAGTGCGTGAAGTGTCAAAAGTTCGCACCTTTGATACATCAACCAGCAGTAGATTTGAACTCAGTGTCCAACCTTTGGCCATTTGCCCAGTGGAGCATGGATCTTGTTAGACAATTATCCCAAGTAACTGGGCAAAGGAAGTTCCTGCTGGTAACAACTGATTATTTCACAAAGTAAGTAGAAACTGAATCCCTTGCGAAGATTCGAGATATTGATGTGAAGAACTTCATATGGAAGAACATCATCACCAGGTTGGGGATCCCAAGGGCAATAATAGCAGACAATGGTACACAGTTGGACAGTAAGCTAATTAAAAGCTTCTGTGCAAAGTACAAAATCAAGAATTATTACTCTACTCCAAGTTTCCCTTAGAGTAACGGTTAGGCAAAAGCATCTAATAAGACTATCTTAGATGGGATCAAAAAGAGGTTGGCAGCAGTAAAAGGAAAATGAGTGGAAGAGTTGCCCAATGTACTCTGGAAATATCGGACTACGCCAAGGAGATCAACTAGGGAATATCCATTTGCCATAGCTTAAGGCACTAAAGCAGTTATCCCACTAAAAGTCGACATTCCAGGGATTAGAACCCATGGAGTGGAAAATGGTACTAACGAAACATTTCTAGCCCGAGATCTAGACCTTCTGGAGGAGAAAAGAGAAAGAGCAGGAATTCGACTGGGGGCATACCAGCAACAACTTGCTAGGGCTTACAACAAAAAGGTTAACCCAAGGGAGTTCAAAGTTGAGGACCTTGTGCTGAGGAAAGTGGTCAGCAACAAGAAGGATCCTAGGAAGGGCAAGCTAGGGCCAAACTAGGAGGGGCCTTATAGAATTATCTCAGTCGCTGGCAATAGGGCATATCGGCTTGAAGACAGTAAGGGTAAAGAGTTATCAAGACCCTGAAACACTTGCAACTTGAAGTTTTTCTATCATTAGATTTTTGTTTTTTCGAAGTCTATGTCGTTAGCCGAAGTAATAATAAAACTTTAGCTTAATTATGAAATTTGTGTAATAGGACTGACTAGTCCTTTGGCGATGTTTCTGATTGAAACATTACGAATAACTTAGACTTATTATATGACATAGTTGAATTATACTTGCATATAATAGAGTTGAACTAAGTTGGCGATGTTTCTGATTGAAACATGATGAATAACTTAGACTTATTATATGGCAAAGTTGAATTATACTTGCATATAACAGAGTTGAACTAAGTTAGCGATGTTTCTGATTGAAACATGATGAATAACTTAGACTTATTATATGGCAAAGTTGAATTATACTTGCATATAATAGAGTTGAACTAAGTTGAATTGAAACTAGACTTGCCATGTCGGCAGAATTAAACTTAGAATGGAACTAAGTGCATTTCTGTTAAATTAATAGAGAAACCAAGGTTGAGAACCTTGGCTAGTCTTTGTTTGAATCTAATTTCGGTGAAAGACTATACACGCTTAATGTGAACATAAGTGAAACTTAGGTTCACATTAGGGGACAAGGAGCTGCAGAATGATAAATAAACTTAAAGAGTTTGGGACTTGTTGAAATTTTGTAGACAAAATTTACAAGTTAGAATGGGCTTAACACTTGTTGGAATTTCAAAAAAAATTACAAGTTAAAGTTAGCCGAGGTCACATTGAAAGAAGTGTCCGAGATACATATTGGCCGAGATAGCCAACCAGGTTGCCAGACTTGGAAAGGGTAGAAGGAAGAAGTCTCGATAAAAGATAGCATATGAAAGATACAAAAGAAATACTAAATAACATTTGCAAAAATATTTTTGATATTTTTTAGTGTTAGCCGAGGTGTGCCAATGGTTGGTCGAGACAAACAATCAAGGTTTGTATCCGAGGTATTGTACCCTAGAGTTATTATACAGTTAAAGGTATACTTTGAAGGAATGCAAAAATATTCCAAGTCTGGAAGTGTGAAAAGCATACATGAAACAAACATTCAACACTTAGTAGAAAAGAGAAGACTTGTATTCAAAAAAAGACACTTCGGCCTGGCAAAAGACAAGTTGTTCGATGTACAAAAGAGGGCACATCGGCTAAACTAAAGCTAACATTGTTCAAAAATAAGAAGGAAAAGTACAAAACAAAGAAGAAATATCCTAAGTGTTAGGATTGGTCTGGGATTGCTCAATTTTGGCTGAAGGAGTCTTGTCAGCCTCGGTTGACAGCATTGTATTTTTCTTCGCCGCTACTTCGGTGTAACAATCCCGATCCGTAATTAGCTACTAAATCGTGATTAAGGACATTAATCAAGTGATTAAAAATAATTATATGTTAATTGTGTAATTTTGCATGCTATTTGATTTTCTATCTGTTGTGAATTCTGTATTAATCTGAAAATAGAAAGCCTTACCGGTGTCCGAAACCTGAATTGATTTCATGGATGTGTCATTGGGAATTTATAGAATCATTTGGCAGTTTTATTAAAAATTGATTCAATTCAGTAAAAATCACGTGTGATTAAATTGAGCCTTAATGGGAACTATTTTGGATTAATTGAATTTTGTGCTAACCTGGATAAATTAAGGTTACTTGTGTTTGATTTAAATGATGCATGATTAGTGCCTAATCTAATCCTATTAATAATCCAAGATGTTATTAAGAGTATGGCGTGCTAAGGACTTGGTGATATTGAGTGTAGGGGATCACAATCTTTGTGTGTGTTGGAGCCTTGCATGCATAACCACGTGGGCATTTTTGAGGAGAAATGAGGTGTGTGTACGTGTATATTCAGCTTGAGTGAGGGAATGTTGCATTGTACATTTTACTTATTTGATTCTTTATGCTGAGAGAATTCAAGCTAGAGAGGGAGAGAGAGAGTTTGGCTTTAGAGAGAGAAAGAGAGAGAGAGAGAGAGAGAGAGAGAGAGAGAGCTCAAGGTTTGAAGAAAAGGAAGGAAACTTGGAAGATTCATCTCACATTTCTAAAATCAAAGTTCTAGGTAAGAGTCTTAAGCACATTTTCTGTAGCTATTCTTCCATGCATCATGATTTCAACACATCTTTGAACCAATTTCATGAAATTAGCAAGAGAAGTGGGTCATTGGGCGTGTAGATGACTTGCATATGTATTCTTGGTAGATCACCTCTGATTTTACCATCTTAAGTTTGAGTTTTGAAGCCATTGCAAGCATGTGAGTTCATATCTTGCATAATGTTTTGGAAATTCATGAGTTCATAACAACCATTTGCATGTTTTGAGGAGATCAAGAAAATAGTTTGGAAATCCTTCATGCTTTGAGTTCAAAATTGGTAAATTTACGAGCTTTGAGCAAAAGAGTTTGTAAACAATCATGTGTTCATGTTTTAGAAAAGTTTTCAGGCTTTAAAGACAAGCCATGCATGAGTGTAGCAATTGAAATTACATTTGGAAGCTCAAAACTCTATTTTTGGAAACCTAGAATTTCACAGTCCGCTCGAGCGAGGAAACCTGCGCTAGAGCAGAGAATGCGAGCCCTCAGTATTTTTGCAGGCGTGAGAGCTCGAGCGAACCCCTTTGTATATTGTTGATCTGCTTGAGTGTGGGAGTGGTGACTCGAGCGTAGATTGAGACCAACTAGTACTTTTTCTAAAATTACAGATCGCTCGAGCGAAGGAAGCCGCACTCGAGCGACCACTCACATTTTGCAAATCCGCTCGAGCGAGGAAAGCTACGCTCGAGCGGGGACCCTGTTTTTAGAAATTTGACTAAGTGTTTCAACTCATGTTTTGGCATCCTCATTGCATCTTAGGCATTCCTAAGCCTTAATTAAGCCATAGTAATGAGGTTTTGGTATAGAAACACACTAAGAAAGGAATGTACTAAGTTAAGAAATTGCAAGTGTGTGTGTTTAAGCATTGTGATAAGAAAAAACGAGAACCAATGTAACGAAAGCTAAGCCGTGATGGCCACTCGAATGCGTAATGATAAGATATGTTGGTGTTATGTACTTTTGTGTTTGTAGGTCAACGTTTGGAGATTGATTGACCATTTGCGAGAACCACTGTGAGTAACATTTCTGTAAAGTTATGTTCATATGAATTATGTTCCAAATGTTATTTGATAAGTTATGATTTCTGAAATGATATTTGTTTACGTGAACGAATGTCCTATGTTTGAAATCTATTATGGCATCTATAAATAGTCCCAAGTCATGGGAGACGGCATGATAATGCGGGTCCATGACATACATGTGATTACGAGATCTCGTTAGCCACTTCATTGTAGTGATATGTGTTTAATCGGTATTCGGAACCGATTACTCTAATCGGAAGACGATATATGATGTGTTCTATGGGATGTACTATTATTATGTTCAGATACAAGAATGCTTATGCTATGATCTGTTTTACGCTTATGACATGTTCGGAATTCGTTCACTAACCTCTTTACATTGATGTTATCCATTGGGCTTTAGCTCATTGTGTGTGTATATATATATATATATATATAAGTGGGCATTCGGGAGATCGAGCCTGAAGGCTTTTGTCTGGATCTGTGTTCTGTTGTCAGCCAACCATTGTGCCTCACGTGGAGGTTCCCGAAGTGTCTCATGTGTTAAAGTTCCGGTTGTTTCTGCATATGAAACTTGTTTGTTTTGGTGGCTGTACTTAAGATACTTTAATATGTGTGGATATAATGTATGAATGACTATTGGATTTATATATAAAGTTTTAAATATTTCGTTTCTTATAAGTTAGTACAGCTCATTGGACAACTATATTTATGTATTTGCTTCCGCTAGCTCCTTAATTTTGCTAATCAGTTCAGAGGCCTTCGGTAATTCAAGGATTACTGGCCGGTTATAGGGGTGGGCGCGGGTCGGTTGCGGCCACGAAACCTCCAATCCGCCATCCGTCCGCCAGATTGGTGGATTGAAGAAAATCAATCCGCATCCGTTCGCCAATCCGGCGGATGTGGATTGAGCGGATTGGCGGTTTGGCGGATGGATGCGAATCGGTTTGGCGGTTTAAAATTTTATAAATTTTCAACATAATTCAACTTGTGCACTTCCTTAAAAAAAAAATAAAAAAAAAGTATTACAGTCAATGACTTAAAAAAGTATTACAATCACTATATGCCTTATCCAAAGAAAGAAAGTTTGAAACTTTAGAATATCACGATCACTGTATGCTTCATCCACATATTACAATTATAGCATGATTCATCCCTATAAAGTATTACAATCTGTGATTCTTAAAATATAATAACAATTCAAACCACCAAAACCATAAACAGAGCAGTAGTAGAGATTGAATGTCTCTATATTGTTACATCTACATATGTTTTTGAAAACAAAAACCAACCAGCATATATCATATTTTTTATTTATTATTTTTAGAGTTAGATTTAAAAACTAAAAAATATAGATGAATAATATGTTTATTTTTTTCAATTCAAAAATATATTCAAGTTGAAAACTTTTTTTCAACAGAATATTTAAACTCTTTTTCAATTGAAAACACAAACATAATATTTAAACAAATTGAAAATACAAAGTCTTATAAATTACTACAGGTGCTCGCGATTTGGCGGTTTGGCGGTTCGGTTGCGGCCAAAAAATCTCAAATCCGCCATCCGTCCGCCAAATTGGCGGATTGGAGAAAATCAATCCGCAACCGTCCGCTCATCATCACGCATCCGTCCAAAATGCGGCGGATCGGTTCGGTTCGGTTGGTTTTGGCGGATCGGTATATCCGCTGCTCACCCCTAGCCGGTTACGATGCTAAACCTATAGGGACGGGTTTGGGTCGTGACATTCGGCATCTATTTCGAGCAGAGTCTGGTCCAAACTCCATTCATCGCACTGGACCTCGGCCTTAGAGGTGGTTGGTTTGGGAGAAACGCCCTTAGAAATCAAGCTATCCTCCTCATCTTGAGTCAAGTCTAGGACTTGCTCATTTAGGATGGGGGACTTGGCATCAGTGGCAGCTTCCTCCTCCTCTTCCTCGGCATAACCATCCTCAGTATCATCATCGTTGGCTTCTTCACTAGAGTCTTTGGGCTCAGGAGGGAAAGGCACTTGAAGTTGATTGATGTCTCAGAGGTCGGAGTCCATTGGGACAGATAACTTATTGAGCACCACTGTCTGACCAAGGTAATAATCTCGGTTGCAAGCTAGGTTGACTTGCCCTTTATATTGATCTCGGACGGCGGCTTGCCCTTCTTCAAAAGCTTTCTCATCGGCCGCCTTGACCTTGGCTTCTTTTAAGTCAAGGGACTTTTGAAGCTTGGCCTCTAAATCAGCTACCTTGGCCTTGGCAGCCTCAAGATCGGCTCTGGTGACCTCGACTTCAGCATCAGCCTTTTTTGCCTTTTTCTCGGCCAAATCTTGAGTAGCTTTGGAAGCCTTGGCTTGATCCAGCAAGGCTCGATTGTTGGCCTCGACTTGATTGAGTGAGGAGAGGAGCTTGGCAGCTTCTTTTGTCTTCTTTACCAACTCATTCCTTATCATCTCAGTCTTGACCGCATATGAATGAGCATACTGGATGACATGTAAGAAGTAAAACAGATTAGTGAAATTTGACTACGTATAGAAAGATTACAAAAGAGTAAGAAAGAGACTTACTAAGACCGAGTGCTGCATCATAAGGGCGAAGTTTTCATATTCATGCAGTTCAGCCATACGGTTCATGTCTTCTGGTAAAAGAACAGCCGTTGACAGGGCTGCACCGACTTCAAGATTCATTGCGCTGTCACTAGCTGTCAGGGGTCTGCCATCCACCATGACCTTGGGAGCCCAGGTTATATTGCGAGAGAAGCTTTGGCTACCCTCAGGTTAGTCAGACCACGGCCTTTTGGGCGGTTGGAAATCAGGTGCATCAACCTTAGTTGGCCTTTTCTCGGCGGCCGTTTGATTTTTCTCTACCTCAGCCAATTTTGAAACCGGCACAGTGTCCTCAGAGTCAATATAAGTCACTGTGGCCTTGGCTTTAGCCTTCTTCAATCTTTTTGGCTTTGGCTTTGGCTTTATTTGGGATGGAGAATACGAGAATTGCACCGTCACAACCCCGGGGATATCGGCAAGGAGATCCTTAACAATGGCTAGTTTTTTGCCCATCTCGTCGGCTGTGGAAGCGATTGTTACTTTGTACCAAAGTGTATTGTTGGAAGTGCAGTAGGTGGGTTTGTTGGATCGTAAACTGACGCCTCAGTGTTTTGGCATTTACAGCTACGAGTTCTGCCTGCAGGAGCGAAGAGTGGAGCTCGGTGTCGGCATTGGCACTGGGCTGGAGGAATCAGTTAGGGAGCAGATGTTGATGGCTGCTCCGCTGGATTAGAAGTTGAGGCTTGATCAGGTCTTGGCAATGAAGTAATAGGGAGAGATGTTGCAGAAGGTGGAGATTTGCTCTTTCGAGGGACGTTGGGCAAGGCAGACTTATATGCTGAAATGTAGTTCAGTAGAAGAAGCGCCTTACGCTTTTGTACAGGGAGATCTAACAACCTCTTTAAATCTCAACTGGGAACAAATGATTGTCGAAATCCCTTTGACGGGTGGGGAAGAGCTGCAAAAAAGAGTAAGAAGGCAAAAATATTCAAACAAAGATATATCAAGTTGGCAAGTCCTAACAAAAATGTAATTAGAAGAATGACTCAATCCTTACCATCACCCTCTTTAAACACCGTTCGGCTTAGAGGATAGAGATGGAGGTCGTCATCAAGTGAGAACTCCTAGTTGCCCGAGACGATGAAGTAATCATCTCCAGTACCCTTGTTTGAGTCTGGGAGGTCAGTTATTAGTTTGAAGGTAATGGATCTACGCTTTAGGTAGTATATGTAGCCGTTTTCGGACTTGAGGCCACACATGGTATAGCAAAATTGAATGTCGACTAAAGTGACCTTAGATTTTCCTCGGTGTGCTAGCTCAATTATGCCATTGATAACCCGATATGAGTTAATGGCTAGCTGCATAGGGTTGAGCTTACAGTAATGAAGGACCTCCCTAAAGAGAATGTCTAGGGGAAACCGAAGTCCACACTCTATAAAGGCTACTACTGGGAAGGGCATGGAATCCCAATCTGGCATGATGAAGTCCTCATCCCCAGCCAACCTGAGGTGAACATCGGCTGGGATGGAGAACTCTCGATGGAAATACTTTATTTTTTCTGGGGTGTTTACTCTCCACTTGAACACACCCATGAAGATTAGGGCAAAATTTCAGAAAGAAATGTTTGGTGTGGGTTTAGAGACCTCGACTAAACCCTAATCTGGCAATTTCTAGGGTTTTTTCGGATCTAAGGGGGGTTTTGGTTCAGTTATTCCTAAGTATGTGATTTATTTATCAAATCCCAAAGCCTAAATCTATATGGAAACAAGAATCAATGGCAAGAATCTGGAAAAACAGGTCAGAGAAAGACAGAAAAGTGCAATGATTCAGACTCAAGAAAACAAACAGAAATTCAAGAACACTGAGTAAGTGTGTGCAGATGTGCAAAAGCTGAGAACAATGACAAATTCCTAAAGTCTCAAGTGTATGAATAGTTCGTATGTATAGACTCAGAGACAGATTGAATAAAACTAAGTCGCAAACAAGCACGTTTGACACCCAAATGATGAAATTCAAAGCACAAGTAAAGATTCAAGAACACAAATAGATTCACAATGACAGCAAACAGCGTATAAGCATACAATAGAGTTTGAAATAAATCAGAGACCGAACTTAAGGGAGAAGAAATTGTAAACTTACCGAGTGAAATAAATGCTGATATGAAGATCGTCGGAGTCAGACGACGTGAATGGTCGCAAACAGATGATAAAAGGGTCGCCGGAAGACGAGCTTTGAAGAGACAGTAATGGCGGTTCGAGAATGGAGGTTGGGAGAGAGAGAATCTATGAAATGAGAGAGATTGTATTTTTTGCAAAGGTGAAGAGATGGAGAGAGAGAGAGAGAGAGAGAGAGAGAGAGAAAGAGGAGTTTTGTTGAAATTATGAAAATCATAATAATATGCCTTGGACGACGTGTCTATCAGGCGACGCGCGTAGAAGTGACGCGACCTGATGGCGAGTGTTAGGTACGAATCAATGAGAGAAGGACGCGTGGCGGAAACGGTTGAAAAAACCGTGCGTGACAGCTCATGCGTAGATAAAACTCTTGGAGTTCTTGATTTAATAAAGCAAAAACCTCGGCTAGAGGAGCGATCTCGGTTAAGGAACTTGAAGAACTTGGCGGCGTGCGTAGAAACGACGCGACCTGATGGCGCGTGTCAGGTACGAATCAATGAGAGAAGGCCGCGTGGCGGAAACGATTGAGAAAATCGTGCGTGACAGCTCATGCGTAGATAAAACTCTTGGAGTTCTTGATTTAATGAAGCAAAAACCTCCGCTAGAGGAGCGATCTCGGTTAAGAAACTTGAAGAACTTGGTTCTTGATTCTTGTTCATTGATAAAGTAGATTGCAAAGTCTTGGTCATATGCAGCCGACAAGTGATGATCTCAGTCGTGAAGGATAGTGCGAGTCTTAACCAACGTGCTATGTGGACAAATGGTATAGGTTCCATCACCTCAGGTTGCCGAGGTAATAGAACCTAGGGGCAGTTGTGGGGGCATAATTTGTAAATAATAACACGTGGCCGAGGTGACGCCGACGTATCAGCTAGAGTGTCACGTGGCTTAGTCATGATGCCGAGGTGATCTCGGCTAGGCCGAGGTTATCTGCGGAGATATCGAAACCCGAGATGAACGGATAAGAGATAGGAGTCTTGGAATTGGAATGGATCTCAGTCTGGATAAAGATAAAGCTCTTAAGGAGTTTATCTCTATCTAGTTAAAAGTCCCAGAAAAGCATTGAGCCAAAGTCCATTGAAGCTAAGTTTCTATAGGGGTCAGGTTAGTGCTAGCTATAAAGGTAAGGCACCCTCGTGGGTCAAAGGTATGCTTTTGTAACAACCCTGACCCTTAATTAACGTTAATTCATGCTTAAGTGTGCCTAACAAGTAATTAAGAAGAAATCATGGGTTAATTACATGTGCATTGCATTATTGATGTGACCTTATCTGTTTAGCGTAGCAAGATCTGTTCATGTTTTAGTTTCGATTTGTGAATTGAAGGCCTTATCGGCATACGATACAGAAATCAATTTGATTTATGTGTTAAGTAGAATTTTTAGGACTTTTTGGTAAGTTCAATTAAAATTCGTTTCGGAACGATTAAATAAGATTAGTTTAATTCCACTTAATTGCTTATGGCCTTATCTAAATAAACACCATTTCTTTGAGCCCACTCACCTCCTTTCATCCACTTGCATACACCTTTTTGAGCCCTTTTCTACATCAAAAACGTGAGAGGAAGAGAGAGTGAGGGAAAGAAATTGAGACCAAGCTTGAAATTGGAAGAAATTGCTAGGAAAACTTGGAAGATCACTCAAGACCATCTCTAGCATAAGGAATTGAGAACCTTAGGTAAGAATGTTAATCTCTAGCTTTGTAATTTGGTGGATTAGAGCATGAAATTAATTATGTTAGGTGGATTAACATGAAAATTGTGCTAAAGGAATGGAATTAAGAATGAATTCATGCATGCATGTGCATTTCAATGCATTGAGAACATGTTGCTAGGAAATTCCTTCTTGCATGTTTGAAATTCACCTCAATTTAGGGAAATCATCAAGGTTCAAATTTTTTTATGGCACTTGGTCATGTTTTGTGAAGCTCAAGATTAAGGAAGTCCATGCATGATATGTTCTTGAATCATTCCTAAAATTTAAGTTGAAATTGTATTCAATTGGCATGTCTTTTGGCCATGATTTCTTGTAATGATTTTTAATTTATGTTGTTTTAAAGGTCTTTATGTACTTTCTCAAGTTTTGGCCCAGAAAAATGAGGTTTGGAGCTTTAAAAGTTGAGTTTGAGCTTGAAGATCAAATCTGGAAATTCCAGAAATTTGATCCACGCTCGAGCGGGAGACTTCACGCTCGAGCGGACACTCTGAGTACATGCACTCTCGCTCGAGCGGCGCGAGTCACGCTCGAGCGTGAAATGTATAGACCTAGAAATTCATATGTTTTGCAGTCCGCTCGAACGAGGTAATTCACGCTCGAGCGTAGGTCTGAGTCTCACGCTCGAGCGGGGATCGGGCGTCCGTTGAGCGTGAAAAACATGCAACCAGTACTTTTTCCAAGTTTACAGTCCGCTCGAGAGGGAAAAGTCACGCTCGAGCGAACCTTTACATCTTGCATGTCCGCTTGAGCGGGGAAAGACACGTTCGAGCGTGGACCTTATTTTCAGCAAAATTTGGTATATGTTTTCAAGTGCATTTTTGCATCCTCATTCCATCCTAGGCATTCCTAGGCCATGATTAAGACCCCATAATGAGGATAATGATGTAGGCACACACCAGAACAAGAAAGGACCAAGTTATCATTTACGGGTGTGTAATTCTGGATATGTTCGTTTTGTAACTATGTAGGTCAAATGCCGCTGGAAAGTTGAATTGCCTACTTACGACGCCTAATATCTGTGAGTAATAACTTAGTAAAGATATGTTCAAATCTATGTATTTTCTATATATGAAATAAGATCTGTTGAAGGAAAAGCCATGTTTAATATTATGAATGATTGTCCGACGTAAAAAGCAATTATAATGCCATGCTATGATTCAAGTATGTTGCAAGTGATGTATGCTACGATTCAAGTACGTTATAAATGGCATGATATTATGATGCAAGTATGCTATAAGTTCCCGGACCGGAGGTTCTTATGGAACTGACAAGCTATCTGTGCTCGGCTGGAGATTCCTGAGTGGAATTGACAAGTATGCAGGTTCCCAGTCCGAAGGTCCCTATATGGGACTGACAAGTTATCTTTACCAGGCCGGTGGTTCTTCTATAGAACTGACAAGTAAAAATTTAAGCCATTATGTGTGAGATCTACTTATACTGATGAACGTATGTGAAAGATTAAGTATGAATTCTGACTTTTGTCTACATGCTCAGAACAAGAAAATGAACGTGAATTGTTTTATTTCAGCTACGCTATTGAGATATCATTCATATACCCCTTTACTCTGTTAGTATTCACTGGGCCTCCGCTCACTAGTTATTTATTATGTATGTAGGTGGACAGGTTCGTGAACAGGCCTGAGTTGATGCCTGAGGTTTTTTTTGTGTTGTCAGCCACCCTTCGCGCCTCACGAGGAGGCTTCAGATCATGTCATGTTTGTGGCTATGTGAATGTTAATGTTCAAGACTGATCCTTTTGTTTCTTTGAACAAGTTTCCCTTTTGTATGTACTTACTAGTGACGTGTAAATACTGTATCTATGACGTCACCCGCGTATCTATAAAAGTTTAAAGTTATCAGTCTCATGTATGTCTGCACAGCTCGATGGACTATGTATATTATATGTATTTACTTCCGTAGCCTCTGACTATATGTTATTATGCTAAGAGGCATTCGGTAATCCAAGGATTACTGGCCGTCACTGAACCCATAGGGGCGGGTTCGGGTCGTGACAGCTTTTTATGCTTTGTCTAGTGTGTTAAGTACTATTGGCTATCTTTGAGAGATAATTATTGACTTGATCGTCGGAGTGCCCCCAGGTAGACGAACCACCATCGGATTCTTATCTTTCTGTGGCAGGTTGTTCGGGTTTAATCTATTCTGCCGGTGCTCTTCTACTGAGTTTCCCTATTTGGTTGTGTGGTCAAAAATCAACACCCACACTTAACATTATTTTGAATAAAATAAAAACCTAACTAATACAAAAACAACAAAATAAACTCAGATATTACATATCTAGAATTAGGAGTTTTTAGTTTGAGGTTCTTGATATTAATTAGGATTTTATAAGATAAAAGACATGTAACATTTTTAGAGTAGTTAAGATCCCTCAACATTTTCATAAAGAAATTTCTAGCTCTTCACAGAAAATTTTCTTTTTTCACAGAGAAATTTTAGCTATTCACAAAGAAATTTCTCTAATAATATTATTGATGGATTTTAACTAATAAGAAAAAACATATTGGGCATTTCCTGCTAACCAAAGTTGGAGAGAGATGTTTCACTAATTCTTTCCTAGGATTACCCCCAAATAAATGCCAAATTTTAAACAACAATGATTGAGACCCCATTTTTGGGAGACCCCACAACTCCCTTTGGATCTCCATCATCGATGATGTGGGCCCTACATACATGAGTGGATCCCACACATACATCAATAGTTGAGATCTAAAGGGGATTGTGGGTGTCTCAAACATTTTTCAATTTTAAAATGTGTGAATTAGATTTTTTTTAAGTGTGATCCAAGCCACTTCAAGTTTAAATTTAATTACAGGACAGATTGAAATTCTGAACATTTTTCTCAATATTTTTTTGTGAAATATCAAATCAGTGGAATTTTGTAAAAATAATTATAAATTACTGAAATTTTTTATAAATATTAATAATTAAAATTGTAAATTTATTTTTCATAAATTTATAAATTTTTTCAAATTCCCACAGTGTGCAATTACCCCATATTTTTTAGGGGATGCATAACCATTTTTGTGAATAAAATATCCAAAAGTTAAGTATGGCTCATGAATTGTGTATATGTAAATAATTAGTTCTTCTAATCTTCTTGATGACTAGGAAATTATAGCTTAAACAAAGTTACCCATTTTAGTTTTACGTTGTATTTGGTTAGGAGGTTTGAGAAGAGATTTAGAAAGAAAAAAAGAAAAGGTAGATAAAATATAAATAAAATATACTTATATTTCATATAATTTTACATACTTTTTCTTTTTCATTTTCGTTTTTAAATTTTTTTTCAAATCTCTCAACCAGGCCCGGCCCTGGCCATAGGCCCACAAGGCCATGGCTTAGGGCCCCTCAAAATAAGCCCAAAATAGGGGCCCCTCCTATTATAAGTTAGTATTATATATTGGGTATGTTTTAAGTCTAATTTTTTTTTAAAAATGCCCAAACTAACTTAATTTTTTTGACCCATTAAAGGACCAATAGTTAAGGCCCAGTCCAACCATTTGAAGGCCCATTTTTCCTAATTCCTAACCCTATCTTCTATTAATCCAACATTCCTTACATTTGTTTGATATAGCACACACCAGCAGCATAGGGACGGAGCAGCAGCAAATAGGTAAATTTTTTATTTATTTATTTTGTCTTTTGCACAATTAATTGCTATTATAATATTGGTATTTACATCATTAAGAAGAATTTATTTAAGTTTAATAGTTCACATCACATAATTTAAAAGTTTTGTGTTTTGTTAAGTGGTGGTGCTCTTGTTTTGAATTTTGATTTAAAAAAATATTTTGATCTCAGCACAATAAGCACACGTAAATTTTTTTTTTCTATTCAATTAATTAAAAAAAATTCTAATTATTTTTTGTGATTTTCATACAAATATTTTGTTCTTTACCTTAATTTTTTTTTTCATTCAATAAAAAAAATATAAAAAATCTCAAAAATTTAATAATTTATTATCGACTTTAGAGCCCAAAATCTTAAGACCCGGCCTGCCCACAACCAAATATAATATTAAACAAAACAAAAAAACAAAAACAGATACCCATTATGCATGATGATGGTGTATTCTTTGCGTAAACAAAATCGCTTTCCCACGTAAACTCATTAATGGTTTGTTCAGATTTTATATTATTGAAAAAAGGGCAAATTATACATCATTGAAGTTTTTCAAAATAAATTTCAAATCAATAAAAAATTATATATGTATTAATAATTAAATTTATAAACTTTTTCATGTAAATATTTTGTAAATTTTCCACTGATATGAAATTTTTCCTTAACAAAATTAATTTATATTTTTTTACTTCTTTTTTTTTTTCATTTATCTTGTCTTTCCACTTATCTCTTTACAAATTTAAAATCAAAACACAATCTAAACTTATTTGAATATTGATTTGTGGAAAGAAAAGAAAACAAAAAGGCATAAATAGGTGCAAGACCCCTTACATATGAGTAATGCTAGAGATACTAAATTTTCTACTAAATAAATGATCAAATGTTTCACATGAGTGTGGAGTCCGTAATTTTGTGGACCCCACACCACCATATGAAATATTTAATTATTTATTTGATAAAAAATTTAGAATATATAGCATTTTTAAAAAAATTAGGACATATAGTATTTTTTCTTACATATGCCCTTTTTGTAAATAAATATTGGGTGTAATAATACACCACTCTACGTGGTATTCCATTATCGCAAACAAGTTAAGTGAGACGTCATTTTCTTCTACTAACTCAACTATGCAATTATATTATTGCAATGCAAATTTTTTTTATTGATTAATAATATCATCACATGATATTATTGTTATATTCAATATTTATTCTATCTTTACAAATATTAAATTACACATAAAATTCAAAATTCTATTTAGAGCACCAATGACTCACCTATTGTGGTTTTTGGTCATTCTCATTCTCAGTCTTGTTTCAAAATTCTGCTTATTCTATCTTCACCTATTGTCACCCTTTAATATAATTGCTTATATAAATATTCATAATTAGTTACTTATTTAAAAGTCATTAAAAAATAGGCATTGTTATTCTAGCTCAAGAATTAAACTTAATAATGTAACAATCAATTATAATATTTAAGACAACTCTTTCTCATACATTCTCTAATCATCAACCAATTATTTTATTTTTTTTGTTGTTGTGCTAATCGGGTATCCAAGCCAACATACGCGCATACTAATCCCAGGACCCTCAAGTTAATGACTGGACAAACCTTTAGTAGCCCCAATGTTTGGAATATTTGATTTTTGCGAGATTCGACCCTGTAGTATGACCTTTGATTGCTTCTCCTCTCTCACTAAGCCAAACCTCTTGGGGTTACCAATTCCTTACAAAATTAATGAAGAAGCATAATTGTCTAATAATATAACTCATTAATATTACTAAAAGTCACAAGCCACCCAAAATTCCAAAATGTTTCCATATAAAGATGGAAAATTAACAAATTGCTACTGTGTGTGTGTGTGTGTGTTACTTAATCAGATAAATTTGAGTGAATTGATAGTGTAGAACAAATCACAGCCCAACCAGACTTATCTGTATTTAACTAAGGCCAACAACTTGACCTAATCTGCTTACCAATAAAACAATATACATAGCTTTCACGTAAACAACCCTTGCTTGCCAACTTAACATTACAAGCATAAAACTAATTTCTCAGTTTCTCTCTCCAAATCTGCTAGTCAAATGAGAGGGTTGGCTTCACAAAACTCTGATTAATTTTATTGCAATTTGGCCACCAAAAGCCCTCTAAACTTCAGAAAATGGCCTACACTTCTGTTTTTTTTTTATGTTTTATTTTAATTTTTGAAATTTAAAATGAAAACTTATTGCATACCATGCATAAAAATCATATCGGTGCAATTTGGATTTATTTTCAGAATCAGTTTTATGAAATCTCTTTCAAAAAAATAAAAACGAAGATAGAAAAAATAAATGAAAACATTATCAAGCAGGGCCTTGTGTTGTGGTTTTCCAAAATTTTGAGGGCTTTTCGTGGCCAAATTGGAGTGAAGTTTTTCTATTTGATTTGATTTTTAGAATCTTTTTTCTGATTTTTTTTATAAAAAATTAATAATAATTTGGTGAATAAAATGAAAATTTCAAAAACAATAGTCATTTTCATGTGGTTTTATCTTTTTTGAAAACAAAAATAATTTTTAAAAATTTAAAAATATTTTTTAGCATTTATTTTTCAAAACAAAACCAAATAGATACAAGACATAAAAACCAAAAGCCTCAGATTCTCTTTCCCAATCTGCTAGTCAATGAGAGGTGTTGGCTTCTCTCATAATCTATATTCCAATTTGGTCACCAAATGACTTATAAACTTTAGAAAACTACAACACAAGCAACTGACTTTTTAAATCAGGTTTTCTCTTTATATATATCGAGTGCTATTGTGTCTAGACCTTCATAGTTTGTTTGTTGATCACAACAATGGCACAAAGGAAGTTTGTGGTTGAGATTGAGAAGGCGAAGGAGGCAGCCAACGGGCAGCCGTCGATGGGACCTGTTTATCGAAATCTACTAGCGAAAGATGGATTCCGGCCACTGACTCCCGGAATTGATAGTTGTTGGGATATTTTTCGGTAAGTTTCTTTGTGAAATTTCTCAACTTGATGTTAATTTGACTTTCAAGCAGTGTTGCACCAACAAAAAATTTATTCAAGGGTTTATTTATAGAATGATGTGATTAAATTGAAGTCATTTGGGGAAAAAATGTCTTTCATTTTATCATTACACATGTAATTTTGATATAATTTTGTGTAAGAATCCATCAAATAGTCTATGTATCATTGTATCATTATGAATTAAGAATAAACTTTTTCTTATGTCATGTCAGTCTAAGCATGAAATCATTAGACATTTCTTTTGTGGCTTTTCACATGTGAATACTCCTTGAAGTTTATTCGAATTTATTCTTATTGTTACGTGTTACTGATTTAATTTAAAAATAGTAACACACTAAAAATAATGGGACACACAAAGGACGGGTCCTATATTTGGACCTCACATCATATAAATTCTCATATCTTGTAATTATATGAGACCAATTCTTTGAGAGACATTACATTAGTGTCATTCTGTGTGTTTAGCCTCTATACACTTAAACTTATTTAAAACAAACAAGTAGATTACAAATTCCAATTACTTGATCATGTGTGCAAAAATCAATTTAATTTTAGGTACATTTTACTTTCCTTAGACCTTGTATTTATGGGTCACAAATTTTTTGACATTTTAGTTTTTATTTATAATTATTCATATTTACTTTATATTAAATTATACCAACAAGCTCACTGTGTTTTAGTTTACCACATCAACTTAATCGACAAAAGTTATAACAAAACAAAAAAAAAAACTATTTAATTTTTTTTATACGGGCATTGTCTAAGCGTTATATTTTTGCCAGATCAGCAATATTATATTCTACTTTTTTATTTTTCTTGTATGGTAGGTAAATTTTTTTTTTTTTTTTTAGGAAAGTATGGTAGGTGATTGATTGTTCTCATCAATTTTCTACCTACAAGATTAATAAATCCACACCATATACAAATTTAGTGAAATTCTTAATATGAATGCATTGATTACTAGAATAATTAAGGTAATCACGACACAATAAATCTAGAAAAGTATCTAAAAAGAGGAACGTAAGAAATATCAAAAATTCTACTAAAAAATGTTATACCAAATGTTTTATATGGGTGTGAGACCTATACAATGTGGGTCTCGTGTGGGTTCCACACCCATATGAGATATTTAGTAAAATTTTTGATAGAATTTTTGAAAGCTCTAGCAGTTTTTATTTAAAAAATGTGTTTTGTTAACAATGGACCATACCGCACTTCTTCAGAATGCATTTGGGAAGATGGGTTGAGTTGGGTTGGGTTGGGTTGGGTTTGGGTTTGGGTTTATTTTAGCCACAAAAATACAAAATAGGCTTTTTAGTCTAATAAAACAAAATATCACATCTAATCCAGAATCATTATATTTTTTCTCTTATAAAAAGTCAAAAAAGTCAAAAAAAACCCTTCCCAAATGAGATTTTTTAACCTTAGGCTAAAATAACAAAAAAACAGAAAAATCAAAAAGTCAATCCACTCCCCAAACAATGCCTAAATAAGGTTAATTACTCCCATCATTATAGAGAGTAAACAAAGGCAATAAATATATTTTATTATATTATGTATTTTCTAATGTGACTACAATACGTTTTTATGTATTTCTTTTCATTTTATCTTTTTATTATTATTTTTTATTCGTTCACCTCCCACCCACCGTGTATTTTCAAATTAATTAATCAAATAAATATTCAAATATTATTTATAATTTTAAAATATTTTATTTTCATCTAAAATTTATATTTTATTTGCATTTTTCATTAAACTTTAGGTGTATCTATAATTTATCTAAAAGTTAAATTTTTTTTCACATAAAACATGATTTCTTTTTATTAAAGACCATAAAAAAAATATGAAAGACAAAAAATTCAAAGGTAAATTACAATTACACCCTTGAGGTTTATTAAAAATATAGATTGCTTCCCATGATTTGAAAAATTACAAATACTCATTTGTCAGAATTTTTTATTTGACAGAATTAATTAAAAAAATGAAATTCCTAACTGCTTTCATATACAATGATAAATTACCTAAATTATTAATTGAAATATATTTTTGACATCATTAAAAACTATTAATTAGTTTGATAATTTATTAATAAAATGGATCATTTGTTATGAAATTAGAAACTTTAAGAGAAATGATATAATTTTCAAAATTATAAAACATAAATAGTATTTTAGGCAAATCTTAAAAAATGTATTTATACTTTATAAAAAAAAATTAATAACAATTTTAAAAAATTAAACCAAACGAAGTGAAAATAAAAGCCTCCCTAAAAGCCCAAGGGCATTATGGCCCAACTCAAAAAATAGAGAAGAAGCCCATTCTAGTTTTCCCTCGCTCTCTTCTCTCCTCCATAAATTCCCGCCTACACTATTTTCTTCTCTAGAAAATTCTTGATATTTTCCGGTAAAGTGAAAAAGCTCTGTTTGGTTATTAGGAAAGGAGAAGAAACGCGAGGAAAGGACTTGTATAATAAGGTGTCGTTTGGTAACACTTACGTTTTCAGTTTTCTGTTTATATTTATAAAAATTTAAAAAACTCAAATAAAAACTTGTTTGGTTAAATTTTTGATTTATAAATCAGTGGTCTCAGTTTATAAATTTGGCCAAAAAATGTAAACTCAAAAAATGTGTTTCCGTTTTGAGTTTTGAGTTTTTTTTTTTTTTTACCACCCAACACTAGCCACCACTTTCCACCACCGTCTTCCGCTACCACCACCTACCACCCACCACCCACCACCACCTGCCACCACCATTCACCACTCACCACCCACCACCGCCACCACCCACCCTTCGCCACCACCTCCACTATCCACCTGTCATCCACCCGCCACCGCCACCCACCGCCCGCCCGCCACCTACCTGCCATCACCACTCACCACCCACCTACCACCACCATCCACCACCCCCCACCACCAGACGCCTGCCACCTGCCACCCACTTGCCACTACCACCCACCACCCACCATTACCACCACCACCACCCACTCGCTACAACCCACCACCCGCCACCGTCACCCACCCACCCACCACGACCATCCACCCGCCGCCACCCATCACCACCCACCGTTACCACTTTCCACCACCGTCTTCCGCCGCCACTTGCCATTTCTCACTCTTTTTTATATTTTTAAAAATTTTTAAACATTTTGTCAATTACCAAACGCGTTTGTAATTTATGTTTTTCTAAAAATAAACAAAAATCAGTTTATAAAATTTTTGTAAATATAAACTGAAAACGTAAACGTTACCAAACAGACCCTAATCATTTCATTTTTTTAGTTTATATTTAAAATTTTTAAAAATTGTCATAAAAACTTATTTGATAATTTTTTTGATTTACGAATGGTTGTCTCAGTTTATAAATTTGAGAAAAAAACGTAAACTTAAAAAATGAGTTTACATTGGTTTTTAAATAGAAATTTAAAAATTTGATTACAATTTTTTTTTTTCAATTAATTTGTTTTTTCAATTAATTTTTTAAAATAATTTTTTTTCCAAATAAATTTTTTTTTCAATTAATTTTTGGGTGATGCACCAATAAATCCTAATTTGTGAACTTGTGAATTGTTTGGTCATAAATGTTTTCTTGTAGACTGAAAGGCCTCAATTATAGAGAAATTGACGATAGAGGGCATATACATCGCGACGTGAATGTGGCCGTTAGTGGGCAAAGTTGGTAAATTGACAGTGTGTGAAATTACAAATTGGGTGCATTTGTTTGGACGGACTAGATAAGGGGGATTGTAATCGATCGGACTATTAGTCTTGGGATACATTGTCCCGGGACTATTTGGTTGGACTAAATTTGTATCTTATATTTGTTTAGTCATGTGATTAGATGTCTGAATTTGACTATTTTTAGTTATCTAATATTTGTTTGGGATATTATGGAGAAAGATAAATGTTCAAATGACTATTTTATCCTTTTCAATTATTTACTAAGTAATAGCAATATTAAATATAGCTTTAATATTTTAATTATCTTTAGCTAGATTAAATAAAAATTTATTTTATTTTATTTTTTGCACAATATTTTAATTTATTATTTTCAATTAAATTAAATTTATAATTTATAATTTATATTTTCTATTTAATATATAATTTTAAATTAACGACAATAAAAAATAACTTTATTTTATATATAAATTAAATTTTCAACAACACAAAAAAATTTAATTTATAAGGCCATAATTTATAATTTATTATTTTTAAATAAATTTAATTTATAATTTATATTTTTTATTTAATATAGAATTTTAAATTAACAACACTAAAAAAATGATTTAATTTAATATGTAAATTTAATTTTTTGACAATACTAAAAAAAATTAATTTATAAGGCCATAATTTATTATTTATTATTTTTAATTAAATTTAATTTATAATTTAAATTTTTTATTTAATATATAATTTTAAACTAACAACGCTAAAAAAATAATTTATAAATGTTCAAAAGACTATTTTATCCTTTTCTAATTGTTTGCTAAGTAATAGCATGAAAGGTAAAATGGACATTTCACAAAATAATCCCATAGGATTTCAATCCCATAGTTTCTATCCCACCTCCCCTATGGGATAGGATAGTCCCATATTTGTGGGACTAATAGTCCGGGGGCCCTATTAGACCGGAGCAAAAAAATAGGGTAATGCTAGGGACACCAAATTTTCTACCAAATAAATGACCAAATGTCTCACATGGGTGTAGGGTCCACACCCATGTGAGACATTTGGTCATTTATTTGGTAGAAAATTTGGGACCTCTAGCATTTTCTAAAAAAATATAACAAACAATGGACTATTAATCCGGTGGGACCAATAGTCCAATCACACCCCCTAATACTTCAAAACAAACACACCCATTGGGACATCATTTTCCTATGATATTGTGTGCATATTTCTAGGTTGGGCGGTGATAAAGTTGCAGAGGGAGAAAATTTGGGATTTCTATGTGACGAGGAGTAACATACAAAATTAAGTTACACACACTACGAACAACTTCACAATCAATTAACAGTAACTGTGCAATATTATGAGTGCCATTAATCAACACACATAAACACACAGAAAACATTAAAATAATAGGGAATAACAAGCCCACAGCCATTTCAACCCTTATAAAACACCAATCTGAATGACAATGACATACCAATACACATCAACCAAAACCACAACATAACACAACACAACACACCGAACATCACATGCAACAAATAATGCAAATGTAAAACATCCCCAACAACACGACTCACCTGTTGCAGTCTCGACGGGTTCAGAGAACGATGCAAAATGACGGCCAGGAAAAAAAATCAAACAAAACTGTAAGACAATGGAGCACAACACAAACAACCCACCGTTGCTCTCCCAAAGTCAACCCAAACCCTTACACACATTAACATTAGCAATTCCCCTCGCCAACACACCGAATCCCCAAGTCAGGAAAAACAAATCCCACAAAAGGGTATTACTGTAAACTTGAACATACTCAAAATCAACTCTGTAAACATTACCAAACAAAATGGATTAAATGGTGTATAAGAAAACTCTTAGGATTAAATGGTTCAACTTTTCATAATCTAGGATTTATGGGTAAATTTTTGTTAATTTTTTGTTCAAATAGTTTTTTTTTTCAATTATTTTTTTATAATTATTTTTTTTTCAATTATAATGTGTATGATCCTATTGTCATAAATAATAAAAAAATAAATATAAATATTTTAAATGTGAACAAATATATTTTTAAATTTTTTCAAATATTTTGTTCAAACCAAATTCATTTATAATTTATAATTTTTTAAAAATAAACAAAAATCAATTTATAAATTTTTTATAAACATAAATAAAAAAAGTAAATGTTACGAAAGGCTATTATTTTACAGTCATTATTTTCCTTTCTTTTCTCTCATTTTCTTCGAAAGCCGAACGAAACGTAAAATCGGCCATTGATCTCAGCCATTTCTGCTTCGCTGTTTATTTACCTCTCGAGTTTTCAAACATATTTCATGGCTTCTATATGTAAGTCATTTTGTAGTTGAAAATTCAAATAATGTGTGTTGGTGATAATTACAAATAAAACATCAGAAAATACAAATTACAATAATTATTGAAAAGACTGAGGCATGAAAAATTCGCCCTCTTTAAGGAGATTCAAGCCCGGGTTAGGCAAAGCCTCACACTGGTGCAGTAGAAAAAACTTTGACTTGTCTTCCAGGATACAACAGCCCAACTAAGTCGTATGGTTGGTTAAACTCAAAGTTTCGTCACATACACTCTTTATTTCTTTACTTGATAATCTCACACAAACATAATAAAACAATAAAAATTTCTTCTATATTCCAAGGTAAAAGGTTAGCTCAATTTATAAGAGATGAAAGCGTGGTAGACAAGTTTCTTGGAGGATTCTTGGAAGTTGCTTGGAGAATAAGTATAGGAGAGGAAACTTGGTGAGAAAGTTCATTAGAGGAGACTTGGAGGCAAAGAAAAAGACTTGACTTAGGCAAAGACTTGGAAAGAGAAAAAAAAACTTGGAGGGAAAGGGGAAAAAAAAAAAAATCAAACCTATAATACATTATAATGGTAAAATATCTTCTAACAATGTGTTTATATATGTTTGTGTATATGCATATCTAGAGAGAGATATGATAAATTTTGTCAATAATTGTTTTTATTTTGATTGAGCATTGTTTTGATTAACAACATAGACTATAGTTGATGTTTGAATTGTATTGAACAGAACTGGGGTGATTAGCAAAAAGTTTTGTGGGATTAATTTCTCTAGATTCATGATTAAGAAGTCCATGAGGCGTTGCAATTGTATTGAATTAACAATTGAATTGTACTGATTGTTTAACTTGTTTAAGAAATTATGTTTGATTTCTGGGAAATTTTCAAAAAAACAAACAAACAAACAGTAACATCATCATTTTCATTGCAATTATATTGAATTATACTGGTTAACTTGTTTAAGAAATTATGTTTGATTTTGTTTTCAGAACCTGTTTCCTGGAAATTTTTCAAAACAAAAAAACAAAAAAATAATTAGTGAGGAAAAAAAAAAATCAGAAATCTCATCTTTTTCATTGCAATAATATTGAATTGTACTGGTTGTTTACCTTGTTTAAGAATTATGTTTGGTTTCGTTTTCAGAACCAGTTTTAAGAAATTATGTTTGTTTTTTATTTTAGAATCAGTTTTCTGGAAAATTTTCAAAAAAAACTAAAATCTAATTTGGTGAAAAAAATGAACAAATAAAAAAACTCATCATTCTTGTGATTTTATCTTTTTTGTGAGAGGAAATATTTTTTTAAAATTTGAAAATATGGTTTTGGTGGTTATTTTTTGCCAAAACTAATTTTCATTTTTTTCAAAAAGAATTATGAGAGCAAATTCTGAAAATCAAACCAAACAAAAGTGTTCTTGATCATTATTGCCAAGATTAATGTATTTGTTACCTTGTTGCAGTGTGTCTGTTGAGAAATTTCCTAAAAACCGAATGCTCGGTGAGCGCGAGATTGTTAATGGGAAGGTGCATTGTCCTATAATCCTCTGCTATTGTTTCACTCATGTTTCTCGTCTTTTTGTGTTGTATATATACATATGCTTATGCTTATGTGAATGTAATTTTAGTTTTCCAATTCTCTACAGGCTGGTAAATATGTGTGGTTAACTTATGAAGAAGTATATGAAATAGTATTGAAGGTTGGAGCTTCCATCCGTAGTTGTGGTATCAAGAAAGTAAGTTTATTTTGCTGTGTCGCAATTCAGAAGTTAAATTAGCTAGTGCAAGCAATTATAGATGTTAGCTCTTGTAATTGAGGCTAAATTTGAGCTTCGCCATACCATGGCGCAATTTCATTCCAACTAATTCTTCATTTGGTTTAAATTGATATTTTGCTTCAAAGTTTCATGCTAACTCTACCGTCTAATTACTTATAAAGGGTGCGAGATGTGGAATCTACGGTGCCAACTGCATGAAATGGATCATAAGTATGCAGGTAAAGTACCAATACACCTACCAAAGAGTTGGTTTTTGTTCAAAATACAGTGTTGTGACCTATTACATTTTTCTTCTTCTGTCTCCCTCTTTATCTGTGTGTAAGTGCTAGGTTATGTATTTCTGTAACAGTAGAGTTCTGGATGAGTGAAACTAGAAAATGATTCTTTTGAGTTTTGAGCTCTAAATTCAAGTAGCCCATTCATCACGATATGTATATAAAAGCATATTTTGTGATATCTTTCATAGTGTAAGGAAAATTTTATCATTTAGCTATGAATGAAGTTTGATACTCAGCTGATATATTAATTTGGCATTTTAGCAGTCTAATAGTTTTTTACATTTCTACAGGCCTTCAATGCCCATGGACTATACTGTGTTCCCTTATATGACAGTCTAGGTACGCTGTTTCCATGCTTCGTGTGTGAATTTGAATTTGAATAATAAGGGATTAACTGGTCATTATAGAATGAATGTGTTTTACACATCATGTGGCCTTAATATGGATGTACATGTCATGTGGGCTTATAAATGGTGTTAGTGATCTTATTTTTATCTAATCATGGTTATTTTGATACTTGTCCAACATGGAAAAAATTAAACAAAGGCCAAAAGGATTGTGTTTTGCTGCATAGACATGGTGCATAATTTTTATTCTAAAAACATAATTATCTCTGCTGAAACTGTAATTTGTCCATTGATAAAGATCAGAGATGGCATTGAAATGGGTTCAGTTACATGTTGGGTCATTCTGTTATTTTGCTACGTTTCTAGGTGCTGGTGCAGTGGAATATATCATTTGTCATGCTGAGATTTCACTTACCTTTGTAGAAGAAACTAAAATTCCTGAGGTAAGTAAACATTTTCGTTATACTCAAAAGTGATGGTCCAGAAAGTTTTGGCATTTGTACCTTCTTTGCTTATTGTTCTTTTGTTGACTTGATGAAAATCATTTTCTGGCTTCAAATTTGATTTTAAGAACTTCCTAGGTATAATTGTTTCTTTCTTTTTATTTCGTTTCCAGGTCTTAAAAACATTTCCAAACACCATAAAGCATTTGAAAAGTAAGTTGCTTTTGCTGTTTCTCTTCTTAATACAAGGAGTAGTAAATTACCAAATTTTATTAAAATTTGTGTTATGTTGTGTAGCTCTTGTGAGCTTTGGAAAGGTTACAGATGAACAAAAGAAGGTAGCTGAAAATTTTGGTCTGGCATTATATTCTTGGGATCAGTTTTTGCAGCTGGTAGGCTACTTGCTTTAAACTATCCATCTTTAAGTTAGTTGTTTGTTTGAGTAGAAAATTTCCTGCATGCGTTACAGATTATTTTTCTTCTATTTCCTTCGTTGTGATTGGGAGGGCGTAGCACAATGTTTGAGCAAAAATGTGAATTAAGATTAGCTTTTTTCTAGAATATTTTAGTTATGGACCTTACAGTTCTATTATCTCTGCTGCTGAGTTATATAAACCAAATCAGCTTGCAAAAAACTGCACGAAACAGCGCTATTAGCTTCATCGTTGCTTTATTATAAACCTATCAAATTTCTACATTTCTTTCCTGCATCATTATTGTTGATGTTTATGAAATGAATGGCATTTCTTTGGTGGATTTACTATTGTCGATTCATTCTAATTCTATTTTACACTTCACGTGCACCAACAGGGAAAGAATGAGCACTTTGATCTCCCAATAAAGAAGAAAACAGATATTTGTACAATAATGTATACTAGTGGAACAACTGGTGATCCAAAGGGAGTAGTGATATCCAACAAAAGCATTCTTTCAATTATATCTGCAGTAAATCACTCACTAGAGAGCATGGATCAAGGGGTAAGATAATTTCAAGTTATGTAATATTAGCCCTTGGCGATAATCTTGGCTATCTAAGCGATATGATTGATTGATTTTTCAATGCTTTTGTTTTGCAGTACTCTGAGGAGGATGTATTTTTGTCATATCTTCCTCTAGCACATATATTCGATCGAGTCATAGAGGAACTGTTCATTTCTATTGGATCCTCAATAGGGTTTTGGCGTGGGGTATGACAATGACAACATGTTATTCTTGTTATTTGTGAATGGCTAAATATAATAACATTTTTCTCCAATTGTATGTTCAGGATGTGAAACTATTGATTGAAGACATCAGAGAACTAAAACCAACTGTTTTATGTGCTGTTCCGCGAGTCTTAGATAGGATATATTCAGGTAAGCACTACAAATATGCGGCTTAGGCATCGTCCTTGTGTAGAGTTTGAAAGCTATCTTGCTGAACCATCCTCTTTGCACTATTCCATGAGATACCAGTAAATCATTCTTTGACTGTAAAGGAAATTCATTAAATTGTCAAAATTATTTAGTTTGTCAATTTTTGGTCAAAAAGTTCTTTACGAGACCATTCCAATCAGTGTGTTTTGTTAAAATTTTCTGAATTCAATTTTTTGAAAATTGAATTTTTTGTCTTTTGTGTTTTTTTATTTTTATTTTTAGTGAATATTTTTAAAATTTTAAGCATTTTTTTCTTTTTTAGATGCACTTTACTTAGATGTATCCAAATAGTAAAATATTTGTAAAAAAATATTTTAAAAATTAATAAATATACAAAAATACGAAAAATGTATTGAATTTTTTTTTTTTATATTTTTGGTATATAGTGAATTTTTTAAAGATTTTTTTCACAAATATTATACTTTTTGAGTGCTTTTATGTTAGGTGTGTTTGAAAATTAAAAAAAATTACTTAAAATATTAAAAAAAATTCAATGAAAACAAAAAAAAATACGGAAAACAAGAAAGTAGAATTTTTTGAAAAGTGAATTATAAAAATGAAAGCCAAACAGAGTGATTTGTTTTCTTGACTGGTGGGTATTGCCACGTTCATTTTCTCAATCCATGACAATTTTTTCCAATTGACTGTGACTGTAAGCCAAAATTTCTTTTCAGCATTTGGATGCATAAATGGATAACTACTTAAAACCCTTTTAAAACTTATAACCAAACAAATTTTTTCTTTTCAAAACTCATAACTTGAAACACAACTTCATACTTCTGCTCAAAAAAAAAAAGAAACACAACTTCATACTCAAATCATGATTATAAAACTAAACCAAACGGAGCCTTACATTTCAGGTTTGATAGAGAAGACTTCTTCCGCGGGTTTTGTCAAAAATGCATTGTTCAACGTTGCATACTCATAGTAAGTGCTATTTTCTTTAGCCTTAGTGGCTCAATTTACCTTACCAAGTTCCTTTTGAGGCATCCAACTAGGTAAATGTATCAAAGTCGGCACAAGTCCTAGCCGGGCTTTTTGAAATCTTGATGTCTGTATGATTATGAAACTTACTATAGCCTTTTCATTTTCTGTTTCTCGATCCTATATTTTGACAATCTGCAGCAAACTGCGTAACATGAATAAAGGCTACAAACATTTCGAGGCTGCTCCACTTTTTGATAAAATTGTTTTTAGCAAGGTAGTGGAAGTGATTCAATACTGCAACTACTCTACACTTTTGGTTTCCCTTTAGACTTTCGCCTCGGCTGAAAACCTATCTCTCTTCAATTTGGTTAATTATGGATCCAGGTGAAGGAAGGTCTAGGTGGAAAAATTCGTCTCATTCTATCTGGAGCAGCACCTCTTGCTACCCACGTGGAAACCTTTCTACGAGTGGTGACTTGTGCTCATGTTTTACAAGGATATGGTAATCTCTGTCATTGAACAATTTCAATATCTTTTGTATAGATGACTGATCTTGTTAATTGTTTGTCCTCTAGGTTTAACTGAAACCTGTGCGGGGTCCTTCGCTGCACGGCCAGATGAACTAGCAATGATTGGTACAGTTGGTCCTCCATTGCCAAGTTTGGATGTGTGCCTAGAATCTGTTCCTGAAATGGGATACGATGCCCTATCAAGCACACCTCGTGGTGAAATATGTATACGTGGTAATGTTCTGTTCTCTGGATACTACAAACGCGAGGACCTCACTAAAGAGGTGATGATTGATGGATGGTTCCACACAGGTTTGTCTGCATCACAGTTTATATTATATTGTTGTATAAATTTTATCCACTATTTTTGCAAATTGGTTCCTTTATAACGTTGCTCGTTAACATATTCTGTAGGCGATATTGGTGAATGGCAACCAGATGGAAGCATGAAAATTATTGATCGCAAGAAAAACATTTTCAAGCTTTCACAAGGAGAGTATGTATCGGTTGAGAATCTGGAGGGTATTTATTCTCTTGTTTCTGGTATTGACTCGGTATGTCTCCTCACTCGTGGATAAGTACATATAAACTCATCTTAGCCTTTAGTTATTATGGTTCTTTGGATTGATTAAACTTCTTCTTCTTCTTCTTTTCTTTTCTTCGCCCTTTTTTAATTTTAAAATCTTGATCACGTTTCAAAAAAATAGAAAATGAAGCAATGGCCCTACTTTTTAACGGCAGTTATCAGTCCAAGCATTCACTATTCTGCATGATATCCATATCAGTTATTCAAGCAAAATGGTTAAAGTTGTAAAATGGTAAATTAAGTGATTTAGAATTTGCCATATCATCAAAAACTTTATTTTCCTATTTTCTCTTCGTAGCATTTATCGGTCCTGTTTTCTTTTAGGAGTAACATCTGTCGCAAAAACATAATAAATCCAGCATGGTTCTGATTCTTATTTCTTTCCTCTAAATTTTTTTTGTTTTGTTTTAATTTCGTAGTGAATTCTTCTGCTTATGCATCTTTCAGATATGGGTCTATGGGAACAGTTTCGAGTCCTTTCTTGTCGCTGTTGTGAACCCCAACCAGCAATTTTTGGAATGTTGGGCTGAAGAGAACGCAGTGGCTGGCGATTTTGATACTCTGTGTGAGAATTCTAAGGCAAAAGCATACATTCTCCAAGAACTTACTAAGATTGGAAAAGAAAAGAAGGTTCTAATCTCTCTCTCTCTCTTAAAATATGATCGGTATGTTAGAGATATCAATCTTAACTAATCGTGTTCTCCATGCAGTTAAAAGGTTTCGAGTTTATTAAAGCTGTCCACCTCGACCCAGTGCCATTCGACATGGAGCGTGATCTTCTCACTCCGACTTACAAGAAGAAGAGGGCTCAGTTTCTCAAATACTATCAGGTTAGCTCCTCCTTTGTTCTTCTCCACTTAAATCTTCCATTCCTATGCCTTGTATAGTTGAATGGAGCCCTATTTACGAATCATGATGAACCCATGATTAACTCCCAAAAGTGAAGTTCCATTAAGGCTCCGTTTGCTTCAATATAAAATATTTTTGAGAAAAATGTTTTACTCATTTTCCATGGTTTGGTTGAACATAAAATAAGTGAAATATTTTTTAACAAAAATAACTTTCCTCTTAAATTTCTGCAAGTCATATTTGTGTATCTTGCTCCAACTCTCAAACAGTTTATAAAAAGTTTTATCTTTTTTGGGGTGTGCTATATAAGCACATTTTTTATTTTTTTTTTGGTTACATTACTTTTTTTATTTTTCTGCACATCTTTTTATAAAAAATTTTATTTAGATCATTCCAAACAACTCCTAGTGAGCAAATCCAGTCGGTTTTCAGCTGTGGATAATTATTGCTTCATCTCAAGTATCAATTCAACATCTAGAGAAATTGCATGTAGAGAAAGTACAACTTAAGTATTAAGAAAATATTCTACAAACATCAGCCAAACACCCAAAAATAGAAAGAAAATTTAGATTTTACATGCAAAATATTTTGTGTAAAATATTTAACCTCAAAAAACAAAAAGAACCTAATTCAAAATCTATTTTGCTGACTAAAACCTTACACTTGAATGGCCAAAGGTTGTGGCAACTTAGCAAGTGGAAGAGAGACAGGGATCGAGAGGCTTTTTTTTTAAGTTTAACACTTAAATTTTAAAGTTCAAAAAATTCAACATTCTTCAGTACTACAATTTTAGTTTGAAGTTTCATGCCAATAGAATATGTTGATATTTAGCTCTCTCTCTCTCTCTCTCTCTCTCCCTCATATGTATGTGTTGGAATGGACACTGACTGAACACTGTATTATATATTGCAGAATGTCATTGATGGTATGTATAAAAGTGCAAAATAAACAATCTGATGATGATGATGATGATTATGATGATGCGCAAGCCTTCATGTTGATCAAGAAATGTCTCTGCTAAAAATACCAAATGCGGTTAAATTCTTTATTTGTATTAGCAAATTCAAATACCTTCTTTGTTAAAAAAAAATTCAAGTACGCCTTCCACTCCTTTGCACTTCGGAATTCAATGTTATTATGTTGAGTCTCAATGCTAGTTCGGAAATTGCTTTCTTGACTAATTTTGTTTTCAGCAAATTTTCTATTAATTTTCTGACCCCAAAAAAAAAATAAATAAATAAATAAAATTCCACTTTTGATTAAATAAAATAAAATAATTATCAAAAATTCAAAAAAAGAGGGTAAATTACCCCTTAAGCGCTTTTTTATATAATAATAAAATTATCTAACTTATTAATTAAAATATATTTTGATATTATTAAAAATAGTTAATTAATTTGATAATTTTTTGATAAAATAAGTCATTTATTATGAAATTAAAAACTTCACGAGGCAAAATGCTATTTTTGAAATTGCAGAGGACAAATTAATTAGAAAAATAAAATTATTAACTATATTTTATATAATAATAAAATTATTTAAATTATTAATTAAAATATATTTTGATATTGTTAAAAATTATTAATTAACTTGATAATTTATTGATAAAATGAGCCATTTGTTATGAAATTAAAATTTTCAAGAGGCAAAATGTTATTTCTAAAATTGCAATGCTTTGCTAGACTACAGAGTCACTATCTAAATATTTTGTTTTTGAAAAATTTAAAAAATCCTGACTCGTGTCAAACGCCACGTATCTGTCATCACCAAAGTTACCTTGGCTCAGGAACTTGGGTATGAGAGGGAAAGATCCTGAAATGAACACCCCGGCTCTACTAAACATGATATGTTGTTTTATAAACACACGTGTTCTTATTCTAATTATTAACTAACTTTATTACGTGACGCACACAAGTATAAACTAAAATCGCGAGAATTGAAACAACCCAATTCATGTTCATTTTCGAAAATGGTTTGAAAGTACTACTCACAAGTAGACTAAAGCGTGAATTTGCCACCCTCAAGTGGGCTTAAAACATGGTGATTTGCTACTTCAAAAAATGGGCTTAAAACTCACATTCATCGAGTTGTTCTAATTCAAGCAAAACAAATTTCAAGAGGTATATTTGTAATTTATCCAAAAAAATAATTCACCCCCTTTAATTTTTTGACCCAAAAAAAAATTCACTTTAGATTAAATAAAATAAAATAACTATAAAAAAATTCAAAAAAAAAAGAGGGCAAATTACCCCTAGAGGTATAATTAAAATACAAATTATTCCTTATGATTTGAAAAATTACAAATACCTCCTTGTAAGAATTTTTTTATTTAACAAAATTAATTAGAAAAATAAAATTACTAATTGTTCTCTTATATAATAATAAAAGTATCCAAATTATTAATTAAAACATATTTTGATATTATTAAAAATTATTAATTAACTTGATAATTTATTAATAAAATGAGTCATTTGTTATAAAATTAAGAACTTCATGAGGCAAAATGTAATTTCTAAAATTACAAGGGACAATTCGTATTTTAAACAAGTTTCAAAAAATATATTTGTAATTTATCTTAAAAAAAATTCACCCCTTTGTCCATGTAGAAAATATTTTCCCAAGAAACAAAATACGAAAGTTTAACAAAAAAACAAAATACATGTTTGACGAAAACAGGCATAATAAGACTGTCGAGCTTTAAACAAATTTTAAGAGGTGCATTTGTAATTTATCCAAAAAAATAATTCACCCCTTTGTGTAGAAAATATTTTCCCAAAAAACAAAATACAAAAGTTTAACAAAAAGACAAAATACATGTTTGACAGAAAACAAGCATAATAAGACTGTCGAGCTTTCGAAATAATAATGTTCAATATCCTACCATATATTAGTATCATGAGAATTTTTTTAACTAAAATTATATGAAATGCTTCATACCAGAAAGAAAATATAGATCCAATTCAAAGCAATTAATAACTATCCGAATGTCCAGCTAACATACCTAATTGTTACAGTTTCTTCACTTTTTATTGTGCACCGACAAATTTATTTTATCCTAAATAAGTTAAAGAAATGTATAATAATCCTCACCTTAACCTAGGACTTCTCTTCATCAGATAGAGAGCATGGTGGCCCAGGGACCGAGTCGACAAAGAATTCCTCTACTGAAACAAAGACGAGCTGAGTGTAAGACAAATCATAAAATGGAAAGAGCAAGAGGTATTTGAACTGTAGTCGCATTGTTCTAGAATTTTTAGATTTTTTTTGTGATCAAACTTTCCCCAATTCTGAAATAGTAGGTTGTATGTCGTCGGGTATAGCTAGTAAATCCCCTCGAAGCTACCAGCTAAGCACGGAAACGGACACACAGACGCTCAAATTGCCAAAAATATAAGACATTACACGCAGAAGACACGTGCAAAACATATAATTCTACATATTCATATTCATTTATTTAATCACATCAAATTCATCAACCTTGAGTATGACACTTCATATCCCTAATGTGTCCATTGCGTTTCCGACTAGAAAAAAAATTATGGGACACTTACTCTAGGGGTGTCCAGAGATTGTCTGAGTCCGAAACATGTTGGATACCAATACGTGACTTCAAGAGAGGTGATTTTCTCTATTGAACTTTTACTAATTCAATAGAAAGATTGTACTCTTTCATTGTTCTTCAGTATGGTATATAATTTTCTGACCATCTCTTTTAAATAGAAGAGCTATGCATCTTCACAAATGGAAAATTAGCATGCATTCCAATAAATTAATCATTTTCGGTCAAATGCTGAGAAAACTAGAAGAAGTCATGATTCAGCATACCTATATCCTCTTGCTCTGGAGAATCAAGTAAAATATCTGAATCAGAAGGCAAAAATGGGGAACCAGGATAATTTCCCAAGGCTCCTAGATCTGCAACCAATTTCAAAGGAAGAGATATATAATTAACCAAAACACACAAGAATTTTAAAAACAAAAACAAAAAACAGAATCAAAATAAACAAGACAAAAAATATATTCAATGGCAGCCAAAAAACCTATCTTTTCATTTTCCGATCTAATCTTAGATGTGTATCCATGCATATAGAAGATTGGCTGCTTAAATCCACCACCAAACACAAAATATTTAAAAGAATCATGAACATAATAAAACAACCACTTTGTCATTCAGAGGGCCAAGACATGTTTACCAAGAAATGGTTGTTGAATTACTATATATACATATAAGCAATGTATTGAACAATTTCTGAATGGGTCACATAAGTGACGGGGCTGTCATTAAGAAGCATATAATGCCAAAATATTTATAATCCCAATACACTTTTTACATATCCCAAAACACTCGTATATTCTTATACGGTTTTTACACATTTCAATACACTACTTACATATTTTCCAACATTAACAACAGCCCTATGGGCTGTCTTCAGCATTTTCCTTTCCGAATAAGTAATGCGTCTAACAAGAAAGAAACGGGTGTAGGTGCACATTGTATGTTTTTAAGATGTGAATCCTGCTGACAAAATGTCCAATTAACTACAATTGTACACTGACAAGCATTAAAATATTTGCTTATAGTCATAGTTAATTTTCAGGAGTCTTTGCAGGTTTGCTAGGCTGGTAAGAATACAGTGTCACAGAAACTGAACAGATCTACTCATTTATGTTTAACAACCGAGTATAGAGGTGCAACTTCAATCCCAAACAACATTACAACTTGTTATACATGTATATAACAGTTGAAATGGTCCAAAAGTACCTCCCAAGTTTGACAAGTCTGCTGTCAGGTCTGAAAGGCTAAAATTCCAAGGTATCTGAGCCAATGATCGAAGGGAATCTCTGGAATTCCCCACCCCATTATCTGGTGGAAGCTGCAATCCTACTGAATTTGCCACATCAGCAGTAAATGCTGTGTCAAGTGCTGATGTATCTACTCCCATACCCGATATATCCGATGCGGTGAAGGGGAAATGGCCAGTAGATGCCACTGAAGTAGGACTCACAGGCATATCAGACATAGATGACATGGCACTGCTTGGTGGAATGGCAGCAGGTGTACTGTTGTCCATCACCATACTTCAGCAAAGGCAAAAGCAACAGCCATTAGCAGAATTTCTAGTACGCTACATTGCGGGAAAATAGAAGGAAAACTGAAATTATATTACATTAAAATTTAAAAATTAATATTTCATTACAGATAATAACACAAGCTAATGCCATGCTGTGCAATGCCAGGGTAATAATACTTCCCACTACTAATGAGATCTCATGAAATTCAAAAAAATTCTCACAAGAAGAAGGTATGTTAACAAGAGCATGGACTTAAAAATACATTAATTGATGGAAGAAGGTAGCCAGAGATATTTTCTCCATCCGAATGTAAAGGAGCATCAATGTATTTCAGGAAACCACTCGGCTGAATTTATTACTGGCTCAAAAAGGCATGACGCTCATTTTGACTATTTTTGGGGTCTACGATTGTCATCATGGACACATTATCTAAACATGACAACTATATCATAGGCATTTATCATACACAGAATCAAGTGGATAAGATCAGCCAGAGGGAGAGAGGAAGTAAATGGAACAGTTATGGTTTGCCAATTAATGAATGGAAAATCATAAAGAAAAATGAGATGAAGATAGGGGAGAGTTCTCACTCGTTCCCAGAATTCATCCGGATGGGATGGAAATTGCCTGGTGCAGGCACTCCATTAACCACATGACAGCTAGATATTCCACATGCCATTGAATCGAGATGAGGTTGACCAGTAGCTGAAACTGGTGGTTGCTGTAGGACAGGGTATCCCATAGGCAAGTTGTTAACTGCACTGCAAATGTGTGATATTAAATAATAATGATCATAAATGATATATGTATGCCATCCTAACCACAGTTCTACCCTTCTATGAACCTAACCTTATTCTGGTATAACCCTAAAATCTTCGTTTTTGTCACGTGGATTGATGGACTCTTCATTACGTGCAGAGCACCCACATCAATCTCGGCATGGATATGAGACACTTCCGCATCTATTACAAAACACTTCCCCGACAGCACAAGCCAAGAAAGGAACAAAGGAACACTTTCCTAGTTCAAAATTTAAATTTGTTCTTCTACTCATTTTGGGTAAATGAGTAGAACTTCATTTTACCTTCAGAAAGTGATGAAAATAATTAATCGATGGACACTTTGGCCATGGCTCTAGTTCTCAGATATTGGGATTAAATGAATCTAATAACTGGAGTTCTTGACACACAGCCGCACCCGATACACATTCCTGGGCCATGAAAAAGTGAGAATTTACCTGGCATGGGATGAATACCATTCTGTATTGGAGCCAAAGGAACCTTTGGAGGTATAGGGTACTTCATTAGATGATACTGATGCTCAAGCAAATGATTGAACAATATAATTTGTTTCTTCAATTTTAGCCTTATGTAATATGCCCTGAAAAAGTCAGCATTTTCTTCTTCTAACTTCTGCCATACTGAATTAACAAAGAAAATGATCAGTTGAAGAAAAAAAGTTACTCAATAAAAGCTACAATTAAATGATTGCAAGAGCATTAATACATTAATAAATAAACTGGCAAAAAAAATTCAAAAGATCTTTTATCTTTCAAAGCAAAACTCATAAACTTTAAAAAACCTCTACTCTTTTATTTTATTTTTTAGGTGGATAAAATCTGTTTTTACTTAAATAGGTTATATTGGATCATGTTGGATAGATTAGATGGAAAAATCTATGGTGCATCAGAAATTGATGAGCAACCCAAGTATCATTCGAACTACAAATGATTTTTTTCAAAAGATGCTTACCCAAATTTGAAAATCCAGGATCTATTCTTGCACGATTCAAGAGGGTTTTTACCACCTCATCTCTATTCATATACAACTGTAAGCACCGTTCTATCAAATTCTGGACCTGTAACAAATCATTTAAGTTTGCAAAAAAAAAAAAAAATTATATGACAGAAAAATCTCTAAAAAGAAAACACACCTACAAAATAGAAAGAACAGACTGTCTTACAAGTTCAATATCCTCACGAGAAACTTTCTTATTATCATTGCTTGAAGTGGAAATCGAACCCGAGTCAGCTAAAGGAGCCTCTGTTCCATTGTTCTGTTGGTCTCCTTGGGACTCATGTGAAACTTGGGTTGAGGATTGTATTTCAGGTGTATTCTGTGAAACCTGTGAAACATCTTCAATTTGATTACAAAAAAGAACTACAATAAAACAAATTGCATTTTATGGATTGTGTTGATACTATGGGGAGGTGTCTTGTTTACAGGTCTTTTGGGTCTCCTGTGGACCGCAGTTCAGTTTTTTGATTGATGTAATTGAGCATCCCCTTTTGATGTTGTACTAATCATTAAAAAAATAATAATAATTGCATTTAGAATAAATACATAAATAGGACAAAAATAGCAGTTCTAGGAAGTTAGACAGAAAACTGCACCATGATGGGGTTTAAAATACGGGCGCCCAAGTCAATCAAATTTGTTTTCAATAAAATTTTCTAGAAGCATAATATCTATACATATGGATTATATAAGATTGGATGAAATAAGAAATTATAAAGCAATGGAGAGAGAGCCCACTAACAGATTTGCATAAAATATTATATGATCTTTGTTAAAGTCTTAACATCAAAACCTGGACGTCCTTCATTTCAGATGAATGCAAGCTGATTGCATCTCTTCATCAATCTCTCATATCTTGCTGCTACAGCTACGGTCATCAAATTCACCAAGGTTAAAATGCTTGCTTCTAATCTTATCACACTTAATAAGCTGGAGTATTTCTACCTGGAAAAAGAATATCACCACTATAAAATTCAACCGTGTAGCTACATGAACTACTCTAAGAGAGAAACAAGACTCAATGCGAGAGTACAATACACTTGTATTAAAAATTTACAGGAGTACGAAAACATTCTGCGTTTTCTGCCTTAGAAAAAGCTTAATTGATTTTTGCCCGATGAAAAAGGAAATCAAGACTATGAATACAAAAATCTCTGATGCTTTCATCTGTTCATCAATTCTATATATAAAATGGAAAAGAGTCACACATACACACACCTCAGAAGCCATTTATGATTGCAAAACCATAACCACATGCTTAGGGGTATAACACTAGGCTAAAGTCAAGATGTTAAATTCATAGATACTTCAAAGGTGGGTGAAGAAATAGATGACAAATGGAGCAGAATCTATCAATTTTTCCTTGTGTTAATAATTTGCAGAATCTGAAGATATATCTCAAAATGTCATTGGATGTACAACACCTAATAGTTCTATATTTGCAAGTAGTTCCTTTACTCATAAAAAATAAAACAACATTCCGAAAACTGACGAACAGGTAGAATATTTACTTCCACCAACGTTAGCAACAAGCAGTTAGACAAAGATCACAACAAGACAACAAGAATAATAATACAAACCATAAGAACTCCTAAACTTTATAGTGCCTTAATCATAAAACTGAAAAACTCGAATGCTGCTGAACACCAAACTTGGAAGCCTATCGCCAAATTGCCAGTTACCAGACTAATTTCTGTGCATAATTCACATTACAAATCTATACACTTTGTAGTGTTTGGTTCCTTATAATGATTTCGAGCAGGAAATGGAATGACTATTGCTCGGCCATTTACAACGGAATCATCATTCTCTTAAATTGGTAAATTGTGATTCCATGGAGATTACTAGAAGAATATACATTTATTTCCCTCTTACTAAACCAAACATAGGAATGAATGAGTATTCCGATCCAATGACAATTCTATTCCGGCCTTCAATCTAGTGAACCAAGCACTGCCTAAAACTTCATAAAATGTTCAACATGTTCAATTTCATTCTAGGAACAAACAATGGCTTATTGACTGACAAATCAAGCAATAAAATGAACAATCAATCAACTGAAACTCAATCCATACACGGACACACAGCTCTTTCATTCTTCAAATCTACTTATTCAATAGGCCAACACTCCATCCCCCTCTCTCTCTCTCTCTCTCTCTCTCTCTCTATATATATATATATATATATATATATATATATTCATATGCAAAACGAGATCTAGCGATTATATACCTTACACAGAGCTTTGTGAAACTCCAAAATGGCGAAAACTCGCTTTGTATCGACGAATTTCGAAACCCTAACTCTCAAGAGCTTCAGATTCAGCGAAAAAATAAATCTCTTCGGAGAAGAGCTTCACGAAATTACAGATGAAGAAAAAGCGAAGATTCAAGAAGTACAAACAGTGATTATCAGTTTAAGTAATGGTTTAGTGGTTTATGCGCCATGTGTAGAAGCTTTTGGTTCATTGAAGAGTTTGAGAGAGTCTGCGAGAATTGAAATGGTGTTTTGGTTGAACATGGAGATGACAAATGCAGAGAGATTTTGGAAAATTTGTTGAGTTCGATGAAATGGTTTAGGACTTTGACAGAGTGAGAGTGATGAGAGAAATCAATTGGGAGACGAAGGTGAAGGGACACTGAAGCCTCGTTTGGGACTAAGTATTTTAATAAAAAAATAAAAAAACTACTATAAATTTTCGTATTAATTTTTTTATTTTTTTATATATTTTATTATAAAAACATTAAAAAATTATTAAAAAAACATTTTTTTAAACGACACCTGTAATTGTTTTGTCAAAAATTATCAAATATTCATTCATAAATTCTTATAATTTTAAAATTCTTTCTTTCTTACGTGACAATTCTCTTTAATTGTTTTTCATGTTTTATATTTTCTTTTATTTTCTATTTATTTGATTAATTAAAATGAAAATTAATTTCATGGCTTGTGGATAAAGACTTAAATTTCGAAATTCCTTCGTATAGATAAATATATAAAAACTGATAAATAATTTATGAAAATTAATTTCATAATCCACAGATAAAGATAAAAATTAAATAATTAATTTTAAAAAATTAATTTCATAACTTGTGGATAATTTAAAATTTCTTTCCATAAATAAACATATAAAAATTGATAAATAATTTATAAAAATTAGTTTCATAACCTACCGAGAAAGATAAAGGTTAAAAAATTAATTTAAAAAAAATGAAATTACTCTTGTTTTTTTGCACTTCATTTTGTACTGTGATTAATTTCATTATAGATAAGCATATAAAAAATCATAAATAATTTATAAAAATTTATTTCATGACCTATAGATAAAGATAAAAATTTTAAAAATTATTTTAAAAAAACTAATTTCATGACTTATAGATATGTAAACATATAAGGATTGATAAATAATTTATAAAAATTAATTTCGTGGTCTATAGATAAAGATAAAGATTAACTAATTGATTTACAAAAATTTAAAATAATAAATTTAGATAAAGATAAGATTTGTTAATCTGTATCTATCGAAAACATATCTATCTAAATCTTTATTTTTATTTACTCATATTTTTTTTCTCCTTCTATCACATATTATCTTTTTTTATTTTGAATTTTTATCTTGTGAAACGCCTTTATCTGTAACTTCTTATATCCTCTTAAATTTTTAACCTTCTCCTCATAATTTTTATTATTTGTTATTATCTACCAAGTGATAAAGATATATATATGTATATATAAATTGGTTGGCTCTAGATAAGAAGAGTATTAATAATGAAATAATAAAAACTGCATGTGAGGAGGTAGCACAAAAATCTGATAAAATTAATTTTCGTCTCTGCATTCATCCAAGGTAACAATTTGATATTCTTTGTTTCAGTTGTTAAAAATAGTTTACATTAGATCATTTCTATTTGTTTTTTCTTTTTTCTTTTTTATAAGACTGTCATTTGTTATAGTATTTCTTCAATCTCATCTCTAAATTCTCTCTTTGAAATTTTTTTTAATACTTCATGCCCATCTCTAAATTCTCTCTTCGAATTTTTTTTTAATAATAAAGTTTAGAACCAATTTCTTATCAAATTTGTTTTCTTGCTGCTTATTTTATTGAAGGATTGAGACAAGTAAAACTTTCATATGATATATGATATTAATGAACACGATACACGATGGTAGAAAATACTACATATTTGTCGATACCTCTCTGATATCATTAGCTAATTTGCTAGATTATATTTTCAATTTAGAGTCCATATGATTTAATTCAATGTCTATGACTTTAGTTACATTCAACCATTTTTTCATTGAGTAACCGATATAATTTTTTTGTTGGTATATAATGATTAAAGCTATCATTTGTTATATTTTTTCAAGTACAATTAAAAATAATTTGTCATCATTTTTTTTATAAATAAAATTGATTAAACTATTTTCTTATATAATTTTTATAATGCTATGAAATTCTTATCTTGAATTTTTTTTTTCTTTCTTAAAATGTTGTAGGAACTATGAAAGTATTATCTATCTATACTATATATTAAGCAAAAGAGGATTTTTAACTCCAAGACTTGTAAGAGCTCCAATCTCCCAATCTAAATTTCCTGATTTTTTAATTTAAAAAAAAAAATCTTAGCATTTATTAACTTCTCCCAACTCCCAAGTCTTACCATCATAATAACATTTTAATGCATTAAAAACAAGCATAAAAAAAAATTCTTTGAAATCCAACACATATAAATTCCTTGAAAAGTCCCAACACATATGATTATTATCCCTCATAATAACATTTTAATGCATTAAGAACAAGCATAAAAAAAATTCCTTGAAAAGTCCAACACATATGATTATTATCAAAATATTAAACTTTAATATAATATAATAATAATAAAAAAGACATTTAATTCCTTGAAAAGTCCAACACATATGATTATTATTAAAATATTAAACTTTAATATAATATAAAAAAGGAAAAAAAGAAGACATTTAAAAAAAAATTAAAAAATCACAATTCACATATATAGATAATTGTAAAGACAATCCGTTCATAGCACGGGTGATATGCTAGTTTATGTGATGGAGAAGGATTTATGCTTTCGATATGATAAGCATGTGTCATTGATAGAGGATATCAAAAATAGAGAGTTAGGATCAATTAACGATTTGTTTGAGAAGTTCTTTTTATGAATCGGGTAACAAACTTAGATTAAAATTTTTAAAAAATTACATAGAAATTATAATTAAAAGTTGAGGATTAATCATAATTTGGTTCCAGAATAATAATATAAATCACTGATTTAAAAGTCTAAGTAAGTTTACGCTAACTTTTTTGAGTTTATAGAATTTCTCTATTTTAATACTTTGTTTTGTTTTTATTTTTGTTTTTTTCTGCAAGACACTATAGTTTGATACAAGTTATTTATTTTATCAAATGATTGTGATACTATTATCCCCAACAATCTTTATAATTAATAATTTTTTATGCATATCAAATTTTATTTTGAAATTTTGTTGATTAATTATTGTTGACATCTATCAAGATGGCCTAATATCATAATTTGCCACTATTAAAACATAATTCAAGATTAGAATAATTTATTTATCACACAAAATATATAGTTTGTTTTTTCGTATATCACACGAATTATCGCTAGTAGAATGAAAGGTGAAAGACACACTGAGAGAAGGAAAAATGCCTAACACCCCCAGTGGGGGTCACTGGGGGTCGCCCCTGATTGGCTGAAATTTTTTTTTTGGATTCCAGCCACTGGCAGTGTGCCACCTGCCACTGGGGTTCACTGGGGGTCGGTAGCATGGCTGGTGAGAGAAGAGTCTCGCCAAACAGAGCTAACAGTCTGTTTGGCTTGCGGGATTTTAGTGAGAAAATAGACGAAACGAGAATAAGAGCTTCTTAGTTTTTAAATTAACATTGAAATTTGATTTATTAATTTTTAATTTTTTAATTTTCTATCTTTTTTTATTAATTAATCAATCAATTATTTTTTTCTCTTCTCTCTCCTCCTTCTTCTTGCATTTTACACATCAATCAATAATTTTTTTTTATTTCCATCTATTTAAGTAACTCGTTTAACAACTATATCTTTTAGTTAAAAAGTTAAAAAAATCATTATAAATTGTCATATCACTCTCTCTACTTTTCTACATATCTTTTCTTAAAAAGTCAAAAAATTACTAAAATGGCTTGTTCATAAATGAGTTACACTTTTCCTCACTTTCTCAATATTAAGAAGTGTCATGAGAGCACTTGTTAGCATTTATCTAAATTAAATAGGATACGATTATCGAATGGACTTAATTTTTTATGTGAATTTCATACATAGTGTCCAATAAAATTAATCATCCAAACAAGATTTGTGATGAGTCCCATGTGCAAACAACACCATCTGCCTCCTTAAAAAATAGTAAACAAAACATAAATCTCCTTTGGCAAGAGTTAAATTGACTAAATAAATACAAAAAAATAAATTAAATTAAATAAGTCAATAAGATAAAGGCACCGTTTGGGAAGTGATTTTGTGGGCTTTTTTGGCTATTTTAGTCACAAAAGACAAAATAGGCTATTTTAGTCACAACAAACAAAACATCACATCTAACCCATAATCATTACACTGTTCTCTCACAAAAAAAAGTTAAAGAAGCCAAAAAGCCCTTCCAAAACCAAGCTTTTTAGCCCAGGCTAAAATAGCCAAAAAAGTCAAAAAGCCAAAAAGTCAACCCACTTCCCAAATCAATCCAAAATGTCACATCTAAACTATAATCATTTCATTTTTTCTTTCACAATCATCACATCCAAACTAAAAAAAGTCAAAAGTTTTTCCAAAACGGAGTTAATTTAGCTAGGTTAAATTTGCCAAAAAAGTAAAAAAATAAGGTTAAATTAACTCTTTTCAAATGAAGACATAATTACCCTAACTTTTTATTTTATTTTATTTTATTTTCTTCTAATTAAAATAATAAAAAAGTACAATTATTTTATTTCTTTTCAAATACCTAACCCTTTAATTTATATATATATATATATATATATATTTCTTTTAGATCACGATTTGTCATCAGTAATCTAATATATATATTATTGTCACTTTCAATTTCTTATAATAATTAATTGAAACTTGTTAATAGCTATGCAGATAATCATAGCATTAGAGACCAATAACACCGACACAAGAAATATTATGTGATATAAATTTATTTCAAGTGTAACTTTCAACTTACAAGAGTTGAATTTATATTACATACTATTTTTCTTTTTGAATTTTTCCTTTATATGAATTCTTAAATTTTGACATCATTGTTATATGATTAATCTCATGAGTTATGAAGGTTAAAGGCACAATATAAATAAGAAAAATATATTTGAAAAAATTTAAAAACAAAAAAAAAATAAGGAAGATAATTGTTATATGAGCCTATGCTATTAGAAAGTTTTATTTTATAGGTAGGATGGTCCTAATGACTATAAGATATTATCATTAGGAATTAGATTCTCATCAATTCACATAGTAGATTAAATCGTACTATTCGAACTCATGAAGCTTATCATGGATTCTATTTTAATAATTCGAACTATTTAATATATAGAGTTGTCGATTATTTCATTCATGTCAAAAATCACGTTGATCGGATATCGATAACTACTTGATCATATCTGATTTTTGTCAATATTTTTTTAAAATCATATTTACCGTTGACAGAAATATAATTTGATCAAGTGACTATCGATATCTGATTAACGTAATTTCTTACAAAGATTAAATACTCGGTGATTTCTCTACATTAACGGTTTAAATTATTGAAATAGAATCCATGATAAGCTCTCACAACTTTAACAATACACTCCAATTTAATCTCATACTAGAGAGAAGTCTTGACCCTAATTATTATATAGAACTCACGAGGGACTTGTGTTCTCTACATTGGGAGTGAGCGACTAATAAAGAGGAACTTTGAATGATTCACGGTTAATTATTCAATAGTTTGGAACAGTGTGTGTGACATCTTATGAATTTGGATATGTACACTTTGAAATTTATAATGTTTGAGGGCTTGTTTATTTTTAGAGTTAGGTTAGGTGAAGTAATTGTTAATGAAGATATTAGTAATATGGTAAGATTGAGTAAAAGGATTAAGAAAATTTGTGTTTATTTTATAATCACTGAACTAGTAAGAATTCTTATTTATTTTGTCATTTTATGATGAAAATAACTATTTGAAATTCTATAAATACCCCTAGTATTTTATATATTTTTCAGGGTACTATATTATATATATACTTTTTAGTATAAATATATTATTATACTATTATATTTTAATACTAAAAATTATTTTTATATTAAATTATTTTTCAAGCTAATAAAAGAGGTAAGACAACAAGAGGATAGTTTTTTTTTTTTTTGTTTTTTTCAAGCTAATCTCAATATTTTAAATATGTGAGATTACATAAAATTCTCAGATTTTGTTATTTTTGTAAACTAAGAGACAAAATAGTCATTCACCTCTAATTCGATGTAATTGAATATGAATATCACCTCCTTCAAGGGATTGTTAGTCCCCTCCTTTGAGATACTTCAAAGTCTTATAGAGCTGTTAATTCCATGACAGATTTTCATGAAAATCATGATTTTTATAAGTATTACCTCACTATTAATCCAATCTCACTATTCATCTCTGAAAATAAACAGAACCTAAATGATAACTCATCATATCAAAAAAATAGATGAATCAAGAGCTAAAATTTTTAAGTTAAAAATGACATCGTTTTAATTTTTACTAGGATCATTTTAATGTTTTCATTCAGACTTGAGTTAATATACAAAAATGAGGTCATTTATAACATTGCTCGTTTATGTTAAAGCACTATAAATTGCACTACATAAAATGTAATGGATAAGAGACATGATGACTCAAATCCGAATCATCTATGGTGCATTGCCCATAATGCTCCAAAACAAGGTTTGTTTGTGAAAAATGTTGACTTATTAAGAGATCTATAAAACCACATACTAAAAAAGTAGTCAAAATTTTATCTATGGATAAAATTTATTGACGTTATATTTGGATTATAAATTTATAAAATAAAATAAAATAAAATTTTAAAAAGTAAAATATATATATATATATATATATTTCATTTATACTTTCTTTCATTTTTTTTATTTAAATTCTTATCTAAATTCACGATCTAAACACAGTTTAAACATATATCCACACACACACACACAAAATAAAAATAAAAAAAGAATTAGTAAAAAAATGTAAGGCAAGCTTCACTTTACCTCCTATGGTTTTGGGCCAAGGGTGGATTACCCCCTGACGTTCGAATATTACCAAAAAACCTCCCTGTGGTTAATGGGTTGATGTACACAGTTAACACCATTAACATCAGAAGTAAAAAGATTATTTTGCCCTTGTATATATAATCTTTGTTTAGCATTTCTCACTCAAAACACAATCAGTGTGTTTGGTTTGAGTTTTTTGGATTAAATTTTTTGAAAATTGAGTTTTTTGGTTTTTGTGTTTTTTTTGTTTTTAGTGAATTTTTTAAAATTTTAAACATTTTTTTTACTTTTTTAAATGCATCTTACTTAGATGTATCTAAAAAGTAAAAAAATTATGAAAAAATATTTTAAAAAATTAATAAATACATAAAAATATAAAAAAAATGTACTGAATTTTTGTATTTTTTTGCATTTTTGGTATTTAGTGAATTTTTAAAAGATTTTTTTTACTTTTTAGGTGTATTTATGTTAGGTGTATCTAAAAAGTAAAAAAAATGCTTAAAATATTAAAAAAATTCAGTAAAAACAAAAAAAATATATGAAAAATAAGAAAGTAGAATTTTCTGAAAAGTGTTCTTGGAAAAATGGAACCAAGCAAGTTGAATACATTTGTCTCTTTCTTCAATCATATACACAAATTCATATATATATATATATATATATTTGTGATTAGCTACGACATTGTCTTTTCAATGCTTTAAACATACCCAAAAATTTAATTCTGTGCCAAACCCTAGCTAAATCAAGAAAACAAAAACCCAGCAATAAAAATCACCAATCTCAATAAACCACGAAATTTAAGAACTAAAACATACCCAGATAAGGAAACACAAAACCCCAGCAAAAACAAGCCAAAATTGAAGAACTAAAACAACCCATATAAAGATTTGAGAACTAGACCAAGAAAACAAAAACCCAGAAACCAAACAGATCAGAAACCCACCTCAAGGAAGCTACAGACAAGAATAGCCACAGGAGGGGTCCTCTGTCCTCTGTCCTCTAGACCTCTCAATATCATCGTCTTCTTCATCGTTTTCTTCTTTTTCTTCGGCAAGTGTTTGAGTCGAGAAGGCAGCGAGCGACCTTTTAATCGGTCCTGATTGGACTATGAACTTAGATATTTTAATTGGTCTCCCTCTTTTCCTTTGTTTGGTGGCCGAGAAAACCAAATCTGGATGATTGAAGAAATAGTTTTAATTTCAATTAATTTTATTGATTCGTGGAAGATCACAAATATATATATATATATATATATATATATGAATTTGTGTATATGATTGAAGAAACAGAGAGAGATGCGTTGTGTTTTGAAAAATGAAGATCTGGACATTGATGATGAAGATGAGGGTATTTTGGTCATTTAATTCGGAGGAAAAATCATCTTTCCATGCTCATTTGCATATTAAATGCGTGTCATGCATAACCTGTTAGATTAGATGAAAATACTAACTATGCACATCAACCCATTAACCATAGGGAAGTATGTGGTGATATTCGAATGTCAGAGGGGGTTATTTACACCCAGCTTAAACCATAAAGAGATAAAGTGAAGTTTGCCCAAAAATATAACCTTACACTTCATATTTACGATTCTAATGGTTCATTTTATGAATAGTTAGATATATTATTGTTTACTTGAATTTTTGAAGGGCCGAACCAAGCACATGACTAATCTAAGCAATAAAGTGCTTCGAATAATATCAACAAAGTACTTCGAATGATATAATAGCACCAATAAAGTGTCTCGAATGAGTATGAAATTATGACTAGATGTCTCGAATTATATATATATATATATATATATGCCTTGATGGGATATTATATATGTACTTTGAATCAGCATCAATCTGTTGAAGGAAATTAAATAATTTTATTTTACTCGTACTTCAAACACTTAGAAAACTTGGAACCTTTTGAAGTAGGTTGATGTTGCTTTCACTTAAAATCATTCAAAACCTCATATTTTCAAGGCAAAGCCAATATTCAAACATGATTTACCTTAATAAGCTATTACACATGCTAGCAATTATGGACTAGTAACAAGCTTCGAAGGTGGTATATAGGACCAAAATCATCATTCGAAGGTCGAAAGTGTCAACAAAGGACAAATTACATCCTTGAAAATACTCAACAAAGCTTCGAAGGTTCACAACCATCATTATTGTTTCTTCGAAGCTGTTAATGCAAGATGGAATGCTTCGAAACTTACAAAATTATGGCAAAAAGGCCTTCGAAGCAATTTTTGGCCAACATTGTGGTTATTCAAATTTTGTATTTTCTGGTTCACACATAATTAATGAAAATATTAATTTTGTGCTTCGAACCAATTATTAATTCTCCGAAGACACCAAAATCGTTGTTCTTCGAACCAACTTTTGTAGAATACTAGTTATATTTTCATGTAACAAATGGCCATAAAAATGGTTATCAATAAAGCCACTAATTATCATGCCAAAAATAGGCATTATTCGACAATTAATTAATTGCCATCTTACATATATTTGAAGAGAGGTACACATTTTGAAAGTTTTCTCGTCCCATGTTACATTTCGAAGGTGTTTATTGATAACAAAACTGTCAACAAAATTTCAGAACATGAAACTTCATGTTTCGGATCATCTACCATGTATATCATCAAGAAAACAAGACTAAAACGACATACCTGAATCCATCGATGAACGGTTAAACGGAAGCGTCTGATTGTCAATAAAACCTTTGATATTGACTATGTTATTGCCTTCTAATCCTTTCCCCTTTGGTGCCTTATGTTTCTCCTTGAGAGGATTTAGAAAAACAAAACAGTGTTCTTATCTTTCACATTAGGAAGGAATATGGACCATAACCTTTTAAAGGTTGTAATTGGTTTTCGTAACTGAAAGGTAATGAAAACCAATAAATTAACCATTATTGGTTTAAAACTGAAAGGCAATGAAAACCAATAAATTAACCATTATTGGTTTTAAAACTGAAAGGTAATGAAAACCAACTTTAACCAATATGTTTTAATTTCTATTTCTGCCCCTCATAGAAATAGAAATTATACAACTAGTATCTACACATTAGGTCCATAACACATATACCCTTAAGCCTATTAACTAAATTGAATCACTTAAATTGTAGGCTTCTTATAAATGATAACACCACATTTAATTATGTGGTCCCATTGTGACATTATCTAACAATCTCCCACTGGACCACATATGTATCTTGAAAAATGTGCTTAACTTTAGTGAGCTCAGAAATTTGTTATCATAACTTGAGGGTATCCAAACAATCTTGTCCATTAACTATATTAATATAGGATCAAAGCGGTCTTCGTTACATCAATCGTAACTCGACCCACCAATGGTCACGTATACAAATATAGCTAAATGACATAGATCAATCATGGATGCGTAGCATGGAAATTACATGTGATGTGATCCATACATGCCTATGTCCAACTGGTCCTACTTAACTTTATTGAGATCAATACTTCACAATACGTAACAGAGCGTAATAAACTGAATACTTCATTTCTGCAGAAATTAATCTAATTACATAGATAAAACTCAAGGCTGACATAAAGCAGTAATATAAATACAAACTCCCACTAAACCAGAATGTTCTCAAATAGAACAACACCCATATGAGCAGTGTGCTCATGAAAGACCTTGGGTGGTAGTTTCTTCGTAAGTGGATCCGCTATCATGGAATTTGTCCCAATGTGCTCTATGGAAATCTGTCCACTCTGCACTCTTTCTTTTACAACTAGGAACTTGATATCAATATGCTTTGATTTTGTCGAGCTCCTGTTGTTATTGGAATATAAAACTGCAGACTTATTGTCACAATATATCTTAAGTGGTCTTTCAGTGCCTTCCAAAATACGCAACCCAGTGACAAAATTCCGCAGGCATATCCCTTGGTTTGATGCCTCATAACATGCTACAAACTCTGCAGCCATGGTGGATGAAGCTATGAGCGTCTGCTTTACAGACCTCCAAGAAATTGCTCCGCCAGCTAACAGATAAATATAGCCTGATGTGGATTTCCTACTGTCTTGGCATCCAGCAAAATCGGAGTCGGAATATCCAATGACCTCTAACTTATCCGATCTCCTATATGTGAGCATATATTCCTTTGTGCTCTGTAAATATCGCATAACACGCTTGACTGCTTTAGGATTACTTAAATATCTGCCTAACATGCCAACTATAAACGCAATATCCGGACGCGTACATACTTGAGCATACATTAGACTCCCTACAGCTGAGGCATAAGGAATCTTCTGCATTTCTTGAATTTCAAGACTGTTCTTCGGGCATTGGCTGAGACTAAACTTGTCTCCCTTAGCAACCGGGGTTTCACCTGATTTACAATTTTGCATGCCAAATCTAATGAGTATTTTTTCGATATAGCTCCTTTGTGATAATCCCAGAATACCCCGAGAACGATCTCGGAGTATGTCGATTCCTAATACAAAGGAAGCATCACCAAGATCTTTCATTTCAAAATTCTTAGATAGAAATCTCTTGGTGTCATGCAATAAGTTTATATCGTTTGTGGCAAGCAATATGTCGTCAACATATAAAACCAAAAATATGTGTTTACTCCCACTGAACTTGTGATACACACATTCATCAACAACATTAGTTTCAAAACCATACGAAGTGAGAACTTGATGAAATTTGAAGTACCACTGACGAGAAGCTTGTTTGAGTCCATAGATGGATTTAGTCAATTTGCAAACCATATTCTTTGGGTCTCCTGACACAAAGTTTTCTGGCTGCACCATATAAATTGTTTCTTTAATGTCACCATTAAGAAAAGCTGTTTTGACATCCATCTGATGCAACTCAAGATCAAAATATGCAACAAGCGCCATAATTGTCCTAAAAGAATCTTTCGAAGAAACTGGAGAGAAAGCTTCTTTAAAGTCAATTCCTTCTTTTTGAGTAAAGCCTTTGGCTACAAGACGTGCCTTATACCTCTCCACATTACCATTTGAATCCCTTTTGGTTTTAAATATCCATTTACAACCTACGGGCTTCGCACCAACTGGTAATGAGACAAGTTCCCAAACTTTATTGTCTTGCATAGACTTATATTCTTCATTCATGGCTTCTATCCACTTATGAGAGTTGGAACTTTCCATGGCTTGACGAAAGTTGATTGGATCATCTTTCGACATTCCATTTTCTACCTCATGTTCCTAGAGATATACAATATAATCATCTGAAAATGCAAATCTCCTTTCTCTGGTGGATTGCCTTAATGGCACAGATTCTTGAGGTTGAGGTTCCTCAGGAACAATTACCTCATCTTGAACTGTATTATCTTGAACAGCATTGTCTGGTTGAGGATTCGAAATTATTTCTCGAGCAATGACAGGTATAGGAACCTGTGATTGGTCAAAAGTAGTAGTAGGAAGTGGGATTACTCCTGCTTCCTCCTCAAAGACAATGTCTCTAACTGGATTTCTCCCCCCAAACTCAACATCCTTAAAAAATGTTGCAATTCCCGTCTCAAATATTGACCTATTTGTGGGATCATAAAACTTGTAACCCCGTGATCGTTCGGCATAGCCAATAAAGTAGCTGCTAATGGTTTTAGAGTCCAATTTTCGTTCATGAGGTTTATAAGGCCTCGCCTCAGCAGGACACCCCCACACATGCAAATGTTTTAGACTAGGCTTTCGCCCAACCCAAAGCTCATAAGGTGTTTTTGCAGCTGCTTTAGTTGGCACCCGATTTAAGATATAAGTTGCTGTCTTTAGAGCCTCACCCCAGAGGGACTCTGGTAAAGTAGAATGACTGATCATACTTCTTACCATATCCTTAAGAGTCCGGTTTCGTCTCTCAGATACACCATTCATGCTAGGTGATCCTGGCATGGTGTATTGTGGGACGATTCCACATTCCTCCAGGTATTTTGCAAACGGTCCTGGACGTTGTTCACCTGATCCATCATATCTGCCATAGTATTCACCACCACGGTCAGACCTGACACTTTTAATCCGTTTGTTGAGTTGTAACTCAACTTCGGCCTTAAATCTTTTGAATACGTCCAAAGACTGTGATTTCTCATGGATAAGAAATAGATACCCATATCTGGAATAATCGTCTATGAATGTGATAAAATATTGTTGACCATTCCAAGACGCCATAGGGAATGGGCCACAAATGTCCGTATGAATTAGTTCTAAGACATCTGTAGTCCTATGGGCACCATATTTCTTTATTTTGGTCTGTTTTCCCTTGATACACTTAACACAGACATCAAAATCTGAAAAATCAAGAGAGTCCAAAATTCCATCAGACACAAGGCGCTCAACTCTAGATTTAGAGATGTCACCTAGGCGTTTGTGCCATAATGAGGCTGAATTTTCCTTAGTTAATTTACGCTTTGTACCTCGTGATTCCACGTGCAAGGTTGCATTATAAGATGCAATAGTTTCGAGCAAATATAGATTATCAAACACATTAAGTAAACCAGTACCAATAACATTGGAATTAATAGACATACTAAACTTCATATTTCCAAAAGAACAATAATATCCCAATTTGTCCAATACAGAAACAGAAATTAAATTCCGTCTAAAGGACGGTACAACAAAAGTGTCTAATAAATCCAAATAATAACCAGTTTTCAGTAATAATCTAAAGTGCGCTATTGCCTGCACTTCTATTGACTTGCCATCACCCACGAAGATGTATCTTTCAGCATCAGTTGGCTTTCGGTAGTTCAGGCAACCCTGCATAGAAACACATATGTGAGTAGTAGCACCAGAATCTACCCACCAAGTGTTTCTTGATACTGAAGCTAAATTTATTTCAGAACAGACCAAAACATGAAATGGACCTTTCTTTATACACCAGGCGACGTATTTGGCACAATCCTTCTTTCTGTGTCCGGGCTTGCCACAAAAGAAACAACCATCCTGCGTTTTCTGTTACTTTGGTTCCGGACCCTGAGGAATAGCAACTTCCTTTCCCTTATGCGTTCTTTTGCCCGTATGCTTAGAGGTTCTTGCTAGATGAGCACTTTCAGTCCTTTCTTGCTTCAATCTCTCTTCCTCTTGCACACAAAATGAAATGAGCTCATTGAGAGTCCATTTCTCCTTCTGGCAGTTATAACTGACCTTAAATTGGTTAAATTATGCAGGAAGAGAGATGAGAACTAAATGCACGAGCAAATCATCAGATAGGTCGAGCTTTAGTGCCTTAAGTTTTGAAGCAAGATGAGACATTTCCATGATGTACTCGCGAACATTACCCTTGCCTTTATACTTTATTGAAATCAAGCTTGCTAAAAGCGTGCTTGTTTCAGCCTTATCGTTTTTAGCAAAACGCTTTTGAATTTCTAAAAGAAATTCACCGGCAACGGTAACATCCTCTGTTATTGCACCCTGAAAAACTTCTGGAATCCCACGCTTCATGATCATAAGACTTAGCCTGTTAGAACGATCCCACTTTTCAAAGTACACAGTTTCCTCAGGAGTACTTTGTGTAGTGAGAGCATTCGGTTTTGGCATCCTTAATGCCAAGTCTATGTCCATGCAGCCGAGAACAATCAATATGTTCTCTTTCCAGTCCTTAAAGTTTGTTCCATTTAACATTGGAACATTGTTCATGTTGGCAGAGATTGAAGTAGTCGACATTAAAGCTGAATCGAAAAGAAAATAAAAGGAATAAACAATTATACTCACATTAAGTTACCAAACAGATAATCTCTAAATAAATTAATTTAATGACAACATCTCAAGATACCTAGCACAACATTAATACCAAGCCTTTGGGTAGTGATATTAACTGTAAGTGGTATTCTTGTTGTAATGATCAAACATTGACAATAAGTTATGTCAAATAACAAATCTATCTTTTGATGGATTTATTATTCACATTAGGTTTCCTTGACAATTGGCACATGTTTATCACCACAAAATGTGTGTGTAATTCTGCCAAGTCTTAATCATGTCTTTGGACCGATAAATACCCGCATGAGATACACAGACATGAATTTCAAAACATTCCATATAAAACAATCTAGACAAGAGAGATCACTTTTGTGACATCTTGTTTGAATTGACTTATATTTAGAATATTAGAAAATTAAATTTTCGTAGACGTTGTATGAAATTACATTAAATTTAAAGATTTCTAAATTTGTTACCCCGTATATGTTATATAATCTGCAGCAATCCCAATTATATACATATATATATATAAATACATGATGTTCACCATTTGAAAAATGAACCGCCCATCCGAATTATGTTCAATTTCCAAAAAACAAAACAGAATTTGCAGCAGAGGGAAAAACAGAAATACAAAAAACAGAATCTGATTCCAAGAAACTAAATAGGATGAATAAAAGCATATCTATTCTGATAATACACATGATATAACCGCTCTGATACCACTTGTCAACAAAATTTCAGAACATGAAACTTCATGTTTCGGATCATCTACCATGTATATCATCAAGAAAACAAGACTAAAACGACATACCTGAATCCATCGATGAACGGTTAAACGGAAGCGTCTGATTGTCAATAAAACCTTTGATATTGACTATGTTATTGCCTTCTAATCCTTTCCCCTTTGGTGCCTTATGTTTCTCCTTGAGAGGATTTAGAAAAACAAAACAGTGTTCTTATCTTTCACTTTAGGAAGGAATAGGGACCATAACCTTTTAAAGGTTGTAATTGGTTTTCATAACTGAAAGGTAATGAAAACCAATAAATTAACCATTATTGGTTTAAAACTGAAAGGTAATGAAAACCAATAAATTAACCATTATTGGTTTTAAAACTGAAAGGTAATGAAAACCAACTTTAACCAATATGTTTTAATTTCTATTTCTGCCCCTCATAGAAATAGAAATTATACAACTAGTATCTACACATTAGGTCCATAACACATATACCCTTAAGCCTATTAACTAAATTGAATCACTTAAATTGTAGGTTTCTTATAAATGATAACACCACATTTAATTATGTGGTCCCATTGTGACATTATCTAACAAAAACCACCCTTCGAAAGTCACATATTTTACTAAAGGATCAAAGTCGTCCTTCAAATGTGCTCATGACATCTTTTCAAACCAAATCCAAAGAGTTGGATTACTAAGAAATTAGTTTGGCATTTTAATTAGCCATTAATGGCTATAAAATGATATTTCAATGAATAACAAGCTTCGAAGTGTCTTGAGACATGTTTCGAAGGTAATCACAAAACCAAATGGTGATGGTTTTATGGATCAACTAATAACCATATTTTTTGCCCAATATATTGCAATAACGAAATATTATTTGTTAGTCATTCCATCAGAGTCAACGTTTGATGTGATCCACAAATCCAAAATGGATTTCGAACAATAAAAGTCATGATATAGTATGACCATGAAAATTCATACTTTTTGACACTTTGAAAAATATCAAAAATTTCGAATTCGTGAACAGTGGCTTGTTCATTATTCTTGACCATATTTGTTTTAAAAACACGACTTTCGCTTGATTGATTTTCATAATTATTTGGCAAAGTGGGTTGTTTTTCCATGTTAGCCATTAACGGCTTAGGAAAATCACCCATAAATAAGTTATTTTTATGACTTGACTCTTTAAAAATTAGTTACCTCTACTTCTATGCTTTGAAAATGAAGTGCATAAAATGCTTTGAAAAGGAAAGATTGAAAATAAATTCTTTGAAATATAATCTATGTTAAACTACTCCCAAGATAAGGAAAATGACAAGAAATATTGAAATCAATTGTCTTTGATTTTTAATTCTGGATCCATTACAATGCAGCCATAAATGGTTATTTATAGGCAAACATTTATAGGAAAAAACTACCTAAAACTACCCACTCTTCCACCTCCTCCATTTCATACTACGTGATCTTTCATAACTTCCTTCAACCTCCACTTCATGCTCCATGTTCTCCACTTTATTCTCCATCATCTTTTTACATTTCATAACTTCTCATAACCTCTAAATGAGTATGAGGATGCCACATGTCCTGCAATTTTATAAATAATAAATAATATTAAAAATTACAGATTTATGGCACCAACAATTATATATATCTATATATATACTGAGCGATATTACTTGTTAGTGGAGTATCAAAAATTTATTATAAATTCATAAAAATATTATAATTTAATTATTAATATATGTGATTTATGAGTTATTTGTAATTTTTTTTAAACATTGACAATGAATTAAAATTTCTCTTATATTTTAATCAAGAATTTTTTCCATTATGTATTATATGTGATATGGGTCCCACAATCATATCATGGTGGAACCACCAAGGAAATCTGCTTGCCCATCAAACCAGATCTTGATTAAGAAATTCTAAGTGTCCATGACCACACCACCTTGCTCATAATAATGACCCAATTTATATTAATAATGTTATAAATTTAGACTTAATTATCTATAAATTATTAAAATTATTAATTTATAATTTAGATTTATTTAACATATAAATTTCACACTATAAAAATTTAAATTTGGATTTAGAATTGGGATCAAGCTGAAAAAAAGCATGCTTTAGGAAACTAGTTAAAAAAAAATAAAAAAATTACATATTGATATGACATTTATCATTGGAAAATTGCAATTTAGTGTAAGTTTCAAAAAAAAATTAAGATCAATGGTAAACTTTATCAATTTAAATAATTAAAGTTATAAATCTTTCATGAATTTGTAAATATTTTATGAAGATTTCACTTATATGCAATTTTTCCTTTATCGTTTCATTAATGTGAATTCTATTTAACTTTAAAATTTTTATTATTAAACAATATATTGAAGTTTTAATCCTGTTATTGAATAACATATGAATTGATAAAAAAAAATAAATTATAAAATTTTATAATGGGTAAATTAAACTTTTAACCTCTATATTTTGATTCAAATTTCACTTGAATTCCTATTATTTCTATAGCGATCCGGACTTAGACCCAATCCATTTATTATTTTGAATCCGGAAAACCATATTCGTAATGGTCGTTCTTTTCTCTTCATATTTGGTTTTGGTTTCGGGGGTCGACGCTGCCCTTGTTGGGGTCGACACTACCCCCTTATCTTTGCTTTGTTAAGCTCCAAGGGTCGACGCCAGTATTGGAAGGGTCGACACCATCTTGCTACTGTGTTCTTGGAATAGTTACTGAAATTTAGTGTCGACACCAGCCTTAGATGTGCCGACACTTGTCTTTTGTTGTTGGCCTTTGGAGTCGACACTAGTCTGGAAAGTGTTAACCCTTGTCTATTGTAGAATCTGGGGTTTGCTTGTTGAAATTTAGTGTCGACACTAGTCTGGGAGGTGTCGACACCTTGCCTGCTGCCAAACACAATTGTCTCAGCTTTTCTTTTTAAGGGTCGACACCACCGTTGTAGGAGTCGACCCCTATGACTCTATTTTTATATTTTTAGTCAGTTTTGGGCCCTATTTCTTGGGGATTTTGACTTGTTCTTTTGGCTTGACTTTAGAACTTTATTTCACTTTGACCTAACACTATAAATAGGTCTCTTACTTAACCTTTTCTTCACTTTTTCTTATTTTTTCCCTCTCTAAACCGTGAGACACACACACTCTCTCTCTCTCTTTCTAAAATCACTTTTTCGCTGAAAGATCTTTAGATCTACTCACTTGGAAGCATCTCCTCACCTTGCTCCTTTGAGATTATGTGTAGAGCTTGTCAAGGGCTTCGTTTTAATCGGAGCAAATCGTTATTTCGTTACTGTCAACTTTTAGGCTTTTCTTCCTTCTCCCTCTTCTAAGTTTGAGGTAGGGATTTTCTACATTTTTCTATGGATTTTACCTTAGCTATTTGCTATTCCAAAAGATTATGCTATTTTGGGGGTTTTTGTCAAAAAACCTAGGGTTTGGAATCAAAATGTAAAAGAGAGGTTTTTGCCCAAAAAGGTGAATGCTTGAGATTGTAAAGAGAAAATGGAATGGATATGGAAATTGTGAAATTGAAATGATGATAATGATAAGGGTGGAGTTGGATATGTATTATCACTCCCATTGTGAGATTTTGGAAAAGTGTATCTTTAATGAAATTTGTATATCTGTTTAGAAATTTTTATTTTGGGCTATCGGTGGAGGATAGGTATGATTGTTGTAGAAATTACATGAGAATTAGGTGAATTGAAACTAATTTTATCATCCATTTATATTGAGCCTTGTCACATCTTAAATACATTGCACATACATGATGTTTAGGAGAAGAAATGAGATGTACTCCATGTTTGGGAGGAGAAAGGGATGTACTCCGTTGAATTAATTTGGCCAGAGTGTCTAGGGTGAAAGTCCTGAAAATTATAAATATACATGGGTGCCTATTCCGGCGGACGAAATATCCATAAAATGGTAAACGAAAGTGTTTTATAAGATGATTGTATTGTTTAGAGACCCACTAAGTGTGTCCTTAGCTTGGTTGTCTGAATAGAATGGAAAGAACTCATGAATTGAGATAACATGGATTAAACTTGAGTTCGACATAGCATGATTATGTACAAGAATTATAAATGATTTTATCACGGGCATTGTATGTGCTTACTATGCTTATATCTTTGTCAAGATCCATATATTGTGTTAGATTATCTTTACTGGGCTTTGGCTCACCCTATGTGGGAAAAACATTTCAGGTGCTAATGATATGCCTCCGCCAAGACAGTAGTTTAGGAGAATCAAAGCAAGAGTTTTTTTTTTTTTTTTTTTAATCTATAGCAAAGGGCTTAATTGTATTGGACTTAAAGTCCACTTTTGTTGTAACCAAGTCTCGTCTTGAAAATATGTAAGCCCTCAGGGCATTTTTATCTGTTTATCTTCCTTCCTCTCCTTTAATTGGCCACATATGCTATAGATTCAAGGCTAGACTTTATGAATGTATGATGCATATGTTTCTCTTTGGTATATCATGTTGAATTAATGGAAGATAGATTTATTATTGTTGTTGTCATATATTGGATATTGTGGTTGGATTATTGTAATCATTTCGGGACATTACAACTTGGTATCAGAGCGTACGGGGTTTGAATAATTTGGGTACATAGGAAGTGGTTATTGCCATAATGGGTTTGTCTTGTTTGATTGAGACTTTAGTGTGTACGATGTGCCTACATGATAACATGTTTATGTGGTTATATTGGTATGAGATTTAGTTTCTGGGATGTTGATTGAGTCTACAAGTTTCTAGAAGTTCTATTAAAAAAGTACTTGATCACTATTGTTTCTAATTAGAACTCTGGCAACACCGCGGGACGATCATTATCCAGAAATGAAATTCTTATGTGTTTATGTAATAACATGCTTATGTGGAGTGAATTACTGTTGTCCACCGCATTAGGACGCGAGTGAGTTAGCTTCGACACATTTGTAAATGTGCTAATCTCTTGTGTTACCCTTATTAGGATGTTAGGACCTGAACGAGGTGGTGGTAGGCCTAGGAGGCATGAGATGCCTTTATCGGATGATATTCTGGCGCAATAAGAAGGGGTTGGTCAGGCCAATGTGGCCGAACCAATTGGTCAACAAGCCATGGGCACCTTAGCCTATGAAATGGCCTGAGCTTTGCTGGAATCTATGGACATCCTCAGAGCTGATAATTAAGTCCAAGCCCAAGTGTAGACACCCCATTTTTGATGGCCCTTACGACTTGGATGCCATCACATGCACACTCGATGATGAGTTTATATGTTCGCCAAGTGCTTGAAGTCCTCAGCGAAATGCTACAGCTTTGAGCCTTTCAAACCCTGCACCCTTGTTGCTTCATTCTTGGACCAAACCTTAGTTCTTCCAGCCTGCAACCCTTGGTGGCCTGCCGGCCATCACTTTTGGGCTGCTGGCCACCACTGATGGCCAGCCGCCCACCAATTTCGTTTACAAATATTTTGTGACAATTGTGCCAACTATTTGCACAGATGCATACACATGCCCCCACGTATAGGGTTGGATGTTTTTGAGGAAGGCTCATGATTTTCTACATATAGGAGACCTCCTTTCATGTTTTAAAGGTTAGAAAATTTTAGAGCAAAATCTTGCCTTTCTTTTTACAATTCTCTCTCTCTCTCTCTCTTTACTAAATCTCTACACTTTAGGCTACAATTCCTTAACCTTTGCCTATACACCCTTAACCAAATCTTCTCATCTTGGAGCTGAGGTGTCTTTGAGCTTGATTCGAGCTCTAGAGGGTGTGTTTGTCTTGGTTTGTTGATTGATTTGCTTCTTTTCTTCAAAAGGTATAAGGCTTTGCCTCTTTGCTTACTTTATCTACTATTTTCCTTACTATTTTTCAAGTGTTTTTAGGCTGTAAATCCTCTGTATTTTTTTGCTGAAACTTGGGCCCTAAGGCCATTAAAGGTTAGGGGTGGTTCATCCTTCTTTGTACCTTATTTTTGAGACCTTTGCCCTTGTGTTTCCCATCCTTTTACTATCTGTTTTAGAACTTTTTTAGTGGCTAAAATCATGTTTTGAAGTCAAAATTTGGAGGGGTTAGCCTCCCCTCCTTGTGTCTTGCTTACTAGCCTAGTTTGTGCCATGTTTTAACATATTAGTCTAGCTATCATTGGCTCAATTTCAGCATGTTTTAGGGCTACTTTAGACTTATTTTAGGACTATTTTTGGTTGATAGTTGCATTTGAGCTTTGTTTTGCATACTTGTAGTGTAACTGTTCTCACAAGTTTGGTGTTTTAGGCCTTAGACCCCACATTATTTGAGTTGATAGCATTTATTTATGTTTTTCTCACTCATTTTCAGCACTAATAAACTCTGCAACCTCCCTCCTTTCTTGGCTTTTTATTTATTTTTTGAAAATCGTTCAAACTACTTGTTTATTTAAAGCATGAGATTGAGGTGTCATGCTTAATGGTTTAATCCCTCAAGGGATTCATTATCAACGGTATGATGTTTCTTTCATGCCTAAGACAACTTTTGGTTTGAACCTTCTTTCTATTTAGAAGACTTAAACTCACCATTGGACTTAATGGTTTAAATGATGGATGATAATCTAAAATTGAGTAACTAAAATTGGGACTAAAATGGTGAAAGATAATAATTGGGTGTGTTCAATCGGACGTTAATTGAACACATGGAAGCTTGAAGCATTTCATACTTATCAACAATGAAATGATTCAAGTTTCCAAGGTCACCACTTCCCTTGATCAACTCATGAAATAGAGGGGGTTTGTGTCTTATTTTGTTGCATTCATTAAAATTGCACACTTTGGTTCATAAGCCATCATGCAATGATATTACCTGAGTTGGTGGTTTGTGGCTTAAATTCACTTCTCCTTTGATTTGTTCATGAAAAGGAGGGGTGAATTGTGAAAACAACCCTTGAAAATACCCTATGCATGCTCTGTTTGTCCTCTGTTGCAACAGGGAGAACTAGGCAGCAGTGGCCGGCCGACCATCACTGGTGGCCGGTAGTCCTCATCAATGACCAACCGGCCATTGATGCAAAATTCAGCAGTGTGTTTGTTTGGCAAAGTAGAGTTTTTCTGGAAGTGGGTAGCAATGTAAGTGTTCTATTGTGCAACAGAGGCTCTCCGAAAGCAAAACAGTGGTGTTTTTGCGTGAAAACCGTGCATGCGCATGAACATCTCTCGTTTCCCGAGGCAGAGTAGTTAGCATAGTGCTTAATTGTTTAGCTTATTTACTTATTTTAATTGCACTTGTGTTGTAATTATTTAATTAATTAAAGTAGTTAACTAGTTGTGTTGTAATAGATAGATAGTTAGTTAGTTAATTCATTTGTTGTTGTAATAATTAGTTAAGTAACTTAGCTAGTTTATTCATTTCGGTTTGTAATAGTTAGCTTGATTAGCTTAGCTTATCTTTTAGTTAATTAGCTAGTTTATTCATTCAGACTCTCCTTTGTGAGAGCGCAATGTAATAAGTGTATGTCTTCTGTCTTTCTCCCTTTTATTTAACTGCTTACGATGGTTAGATTAGGGACATCATGTTTTGTTTAGCATACTCCATGTTTGCATTCATTTGTATTGCATGCACCGAGGCTCGGTTCATCATTCTAACTGCATTGTTAGTTAAATATTTCTTTGAATACGTGTTTAGACCGCATGTTATTTAATTGATCCATATGCCATGTTAAGTAGCCGAGCCTATTAATTGCATATCACATGTGTTGCATTAGTCATATCGCATAGTTAAAAATTATGCATTTTTCTAATTCTTTTGTTTGTTTTGACTTGGAGTGCTAGGTGAGCCTTTTACTCACTTTAGCATAATTGCATGAGTGTTGATGTTAACATGTCTAGCATGCTTGCCATGAGGCTAAGTGTTTAAATGATAAACTACTTGAATGCCTGTGGATAAAGGCTTATTGCTTGAATTGGAATAATTTGAGCAATGTAAATATGTAATCACTTTTTCAAGTGGTACATATTTCGAGACAAATTTGCAAAACAAACATGAATCGAAATGTTCTAATTCTTGCAAGTAAGTCTATAGTTATGAGTATGTGCATTACATAGCAAATACTAGCGAATAACCGAAATAAGAGCATATAATGTTGATAAGATTCATATCATGATTAATAAAGGCCGATCTTTGATCGGGCAAGTGGGGATGCTCAATTCATGACCTTCCCCTCTCGTACCCAAGTTCCCGAGCTGAGACAATCTTGGTGATGACGGACACGTGGGCTTTGGCACGAGTCATGGGTTTTCTAAATTTCCCAAAAATAAAGGTGGTGACTCTATATCTAGCAAAATAGTCCATTTTTGACAATTTGATTCAAAATTAATTTTCCAAAAGATTTGTTAGATTTGGACTCGTTGGTAATTAACTATTTCACATTACACTTGTGGAATCAGATTTAGACCCGCGGGAGTCTGAACTATAGGGCTTATTTTGAATTTCCAAAAGAGGGAACGAAAAAGTCGAGCTACACCAAGTAGCTGAGACAGGGCCGTCTTTCTTGAAGCGGGAGTTTTTTCGGTCCAATTCGGATGAGTTTGTGGGTCATCCCAAGGAGCCACTAAAGGAAGATGAGTTTGTGGGTGATCCCAATGAGCCACTAAAGGCAGATGAATGGCTACATCAAATAGTGAAAATGTTCGAGATGCTTGGCATCAAGGACGACCAGCTGAGAGTGACCTTGACATCCTTCCAGTTAAAGAGAAATACGGGTCAATGGTGGAAGTATGCCCGTGGACCTATAGGAATAACTTGGAAGGCTTTTGTCAGTGCCTTCTAAGATAAATTTTTTCCTCCTACTGTTAGGGAGAACTTGAGAGATGAGTTTGTGGGTGATCCCAAGGAGCCACTAAAGGCAGATGAATGGCTGGAGCAAATAGTGAAAACATTCGAGATGCTTGGCATCGAGAACGATCAGCTAAGAGTGACCTTGGTATCCTTGTAGTTGAAGGAAGATGTGGGTCAATAGTAGAAGTATGCATGTAGGTGCATAGGAATGACTTAGGAGGTTTTTGTCAGCGCCTTTCAGGATAAATGTTTTCCTCCCACTGTTAGGAAGAAATTAAGAGATCAGTTCTCTAAGCTTGTGCAGTTGAACACTTAGGTAGCCGACTTCAAGGCTATATTTACTAACTTATCGAGGTTTACACTAGAACTCTTGGCGACTGAAAAGCACCGTTGTTTAGAGTTCGAGAAGAGATTAAGGACCAGGCTAATGTTCAAAGTGACCGGGTCAATGATTAGGGATTATGGACGCCTTGTGGAGGCGGCGGCTCATCTTGAGATCGAAATACAAATAGAGGAGGAGAAGACGAGGGGCTCCAAGAGGAATCGGGATATTCAGGGAGACAGTAAGAGGCAGACAGGTTCTAACCCATAGCAGTCCCAAAGAGCTCAGTCAAGGTCCATTTTTCTAGTACCGAGTTATGGTTCTGGAAGAGGTGGTCAAGGAGATGTCACTTGTTTCAAATGTGGTCAATTGAGCCACAAGTCTCCAGCTTGCCCGCAGAAAGGAGGAGGGCAACAGTCTGCATCGTCTTCGGCTCATTCTCAAAGCTAGAGTCAGAGGAGAGGGTAGCCGCTCACTTGTTATTAGTGTGGGCATGCGGGGCACATGAAGATGTTTTGCCCTCAGTTAGGTGGCACACCTGGTGCGTCTAGTTTGAGGCAGGCATAGAGCCACTAGCCTACATAGTCAACACAGGCATCGAGGGCTAATCAAGGAGCCTCTTCGACTCAGTTAGTGCATCAGGCTTATGCTCCGAGGGGTGAGTAGGTTAAGCAGAAGCCTAAAGGACGTGTGTATGCTGTTACTGCACCAGATCTTGTACTAGCTCCTTTGGTAGTGTGAGGTACCTTCTTGTTTTGCAATTCAGTTGCTAATGTGTTGATTGATATATGTGTTTTCCATTCATTTATCTCGTTTGCATTTACATCAGTTTTGGGGTTAGAGTTGGCTCGGTTAGCATCTCCAATCTGTGTAGAATCACTTATTGGTAATGAGGTTATTTTGAAGTAGAGGTGTCAAGGTTGTGACATAAAGGTTGCCAGTCGCTGATTTCCTTTTGCATTTGTGTTGATTGACATGTCTAGTTTTGATGTTATTTTGGGAATGGACTGGTTGTCATCATATTGGGCTGTTATATATTACTACCGTCAGAAGGTTACTGTATGTACACTATACAGTGAGTGCTTTTGTTTCTTGGGGGACCGAGTTGATAGAGTCTTATCACCGGTGTATGATCCGCGTGGGCAGAGTGAATTTAGTTGTCTTCTTGCCAATCTTTTAGGTAATGAGTGTGATGTAGTCCGAGTTGAGTTGCCAAGGGTGGTTTGTGAATACCCGGACGTTTTTTCCAAGAATCTTACTAGTTTACCAGCTCATCGAGAGATCGAGTTCTCTATTGATTTAGTGCCTAGCACGGCATCGATTTCTATGGCATCGTATAGATTTTCACCTACTGAGTTGAGTGAGTTAAAGATTCAGCTCCAGGAATTGTTAGATAAGGGTTTTATCTGCCCTAATACCTCGCATTGGGGAGCACCGATTTTTTTTGCTAAGAAGAAAGATGGTGTGTAGCGACTTTGTATAGATTACCAAAAGTTGAACCGAGTAACTGTTAAGAACAAGTACTCAATATCTCGTATAGATGATTTGTTTGATCAATTGAAGGGGTCTTGTTGCTTCTCTAAGATAGACCTGAGATCGGGTTATCAGCAGTTGAAAGTAAGGGAGGAGGATATCCAGAAGACGGCATTTCGTACGCGGTATGGCCATTATGAGTTCCTAGTGATGCCCTTTGGGCTAACCAATGCACTAGTTATGTTTATGAATTTAATAAATCGGATCTTCTAAGAGTTTCTAGACCGTTTTGTGGTCATCTTTGTGGACGACATTTTGATTTACTCACCCTCTGAGGAGGAGCACAAGGAACACTTGCGAGTGGTACTTGAGTTGCTTAGAGCCCACAAACTATATGCTAAGTTTGGAAAATGCAAATTCTGACTAAAAGAAGTTAAGTTCTTAGGCCACGTGGTATCTGGAGAATGGGGGACTGTAGATTCATCTAAGATAGAGACAATGCAAGATTGGGAACCACCTAAGAATACTTTTGAGATCCGTAGTTTCTTGGGGTTGGCCGGGTATTACCATCAGTTTGTGAAGGATTTCTCTAGATTAGCTTCACACCGTTGACTAGATTGATAAGAAAAAGGATTAAATTTCGGTGGAGTAAGGCTTGTGAGAAGTCTTTTCAAGAGCTTAAGGTTAGACTTGCCATTACTCCAGTTTTGATTATTTCAGAGAGGGGTTTAGGCTATTCGGTGTATTGTGATGTTTCACAGGAAGGTTTGGATTGTGCTTTGATGCAAGAAGGGAAGGTAGTAGCCTATGGCTTGTGACAATTGAAAACTCATGAGAGGAACTACCCTATTCATGACCTAGAGTTAACGGCGATGATCTGTGCCTTAAAGATTTAGAGGCATTATCTGTATGGTAAGAAGTTTGAAGTGTTTTCTGATCACAAGGGTCTGAAATATCAGTTTACACAGAAAGACTTGAATCTGAGGCAGATGAGGTGGATAGAGTTCGTAGAGGAATACGACTTCGAGTTACATTATCATTTGGGGAAGGCCAATGTTGTGGCCAATGCCTTGAGTAGGAAATCCATTGGTAGTGTGACTGGTATGGCCATTCAAAAATGAGAGATGTTAGGTGCTATCAGTGAGTTTGACTTCCATCTCGGCAAATCTGTTGAGTCGACAGCCTTATTTTCAGTAGTTGCCCAACCTACACTTGTGAGCCGAGTGTTAGAAGCACAGGGGGTTGACCTTGTTGTTGAATACCTTTGAAAGAAGATCTCTAGTGGAAAGGTGGAGAAAGGCTTGAATGTGTATCTTGATTCGAGTATTAGATACCATGACCATCTTTTTGTGCCAGAGTCTTGCCAAAAGGAAGTACTCTGAGAGTTTCATCATTCACGCCTTGCAGTGCATCCGGGAGGCATGAAGATGTATCACGACCTTAGCCTCCAGTTTTGGTAGAGGGGAGTGAAAAAGGATGTGGCGGTGTTTGTGTCGAAGTGCCTTACTTATAAATAAGTGAAGGTTGAACATCAGAGACCAGCAGGTTTGTTATAACCCTTGCCTATAGCCGAGTGAAAATGGGAGCATGTGACGATGGATTTTCTTGTGTGACTTCCGAGGACTCAGTGAGGTAGTGATGCAATTTGGGTGGTAGTTGACTGGTTAACCAAGTCAGCGCACTTTATACCTATACGTATGAGTGACTAGGTAGATCATCTTGCCGACCTATATATTAGGGACATAGTGAAGTTGCACAAGATCCCTGTGACGATTGTCTCGGATAGACATCCACGTTTCATGGCTTGATTGTGGCAGAGCCTATAGAGTACCTTGGGCACGAAATTGACCTTTAACACTGTATACCATCCTCAAACTGACGGGCAGTCCGAGCATACTATTTAGATCCTTGAGGATATGCTTTGGGGTTGTGTTCTTGATTTTAAGGGGTCGTGAGAGAGGCACTTGCCTTTAGTGGAGTTTGCCTATAATAATAGCTTCCAATCAAGTATTGGCATGGCACCGTTTGAGGCCTTGTATGGTCGACTATTTAGATTTCCTGTGTGTTGGGCCGAAGTGGGTGATGCACCAATGTTGGGTCCAGAGTTAGTCTGGGAAACGACAGAGAAAGTTGCACTTATCTGTAAGAGGTTGATTACAGTCTAGAGTCGCCAAAAAAGTTATGCCAACCGTAGAAGGAGACCCTTGTCTTTTAAGGTGGGAGATCATGCCTTCTTAAAGATATTATCTAGGCGGGGTTTGATGAGCTTCGGGAAGAGTGGGAAGTTGTTCCCTAGATTTATTGGATCTTTTGAGATCCCTGAGTGGATTGGAGAGATGGCCTATCGCTTGGCTTTGCAGCCACAACTTTCCAGGATTCATGATGTGTTTCATATTAGTATGTTTCGGAAGTACAAGCCAAATCCATCGCACGTGTTGGATTGGACCAACTTAGAGGTAAATGAGGATGCCTCGTATGAAGAAAGATCGGTGAAAGTCTTGGATACTCGAGACCAAGTCTTACGAGACAAGACAATTTCCTTGGTAAAGGTATTGTGGCGACATCACGGAGTTGAGGAAGCAACTTGGGAACGTGAGTTGGAAGTCCATGAGAAGTATCCGGACTAATTTGTTGATACTTGAGCATGTGTCGAAATTATGTTATGTTAATGAAATATGAACACATTGTATATGTTTGAAGATATGGAAACATTATATATGTTGGTTATATTTTGGAAACACGGGTTTAATATAAACATTGTATATGTTTTGGAAAATGTGAATTGTACTTTCAATGTTAGAACTTGTGTATCGAGTTGATGAGAATGAATGGCCGGGGAATGGATCGTGATAACGGAATTGATTAATTATCACTATTGTAATTGGTTGAAACGTGGTTTTAATACTTGATTTGAAATTTCAGGGAGGAAATTCCTTAAAGGAAAAGATTATAGCGATCCGAGCTTAGACCCGATCCATTTATTGAATCCGGAAAACCATATTCGTGATGGTCGTTCTTTTCTCTTCATATTTGGTTTTGGCTTTGGAAGTCGACACCGCCCTTGTTGGGGTCGACACTGTCCCCTTATCTTTGCTTTGTTAAGCTCCAAGGGTCGATACCATCTTGCTGCTGTGTTCTTGGAATAGCTACTGAAATTTAGTGTCGACACCAGCCTTGAGGCTGGTGTCGACACTTGTCTTTTGTTGTTGGCCTTTAGGGTCGACACCAGTCTGGGAGGTGTTGACCCTTGTCTATTGCAGAATTTGGGGTTTGCTTGTTGAAATTTAGTGTCGACACCAGTTTGGGAGGTGTTGACACCTTACCTGCTGCCAAACACAAGTGTTTCAGCTTTTCTTCTTAAGGTCGACACCACCGTTGCAGGGGTCGACCCCTGTGACTCTTTTTCTAGATTTTTAGTTGGTTTTGGGCCCTACTTCTTGGGGATTTTGATTTGTTCTTTTGGGTTGACTTTGGGACTTCATTTCACTTTGACCTAGCACTATAAATAGGTCCCTTACTTAACATTTTCTTCACTTTTTGTCTAAAATCACTTTTTCGCTCAAAGATCTTTAGATCTACTCACTTGGATGCAGCTCCTCACCTTACTCCTTTGAGATTAAGTATAGAACTTGTTAAGGGCTTCGTTTTGATTAGAGCAAATCGTTGTTTCATCACTGTCAACTTTTGGACTTTTCCTTCTTCTCCCTCTTCTAAGTTTGAGGTAGGGATTTTCTACACTCTTCTATGGGTTTTATCTTAGCTATTTGATATTCCAAAAGATTATGGTGTTTTGGGAGTTTTTTGTCAAAAAACCTAGGGTTTGGAATCAAAATGTAAAAGAGAGGTTTTTGCCCAAAAAGGTGAATGTTTGAGATTGTAAACAAAAAATGGAATCGATATGAAAATTGTGAAATTGAAATGATGATAATGATGAGGGTGGAGTTGGATATGTATTATCACTCCCATTGTGAGATTTTGGAAAAGTGTATCTTTGATGAAATTTGTAAATCTATTTAGAAATATCTGTTTTGGACTATTGGTGGAGGATAACTATGATTGCTATAGAAATTGCATGAGAATTAGGTGAATTGAAACTAATTTTCTCATCCTTTATATTGAGCCTTGTCACATCTTAAATACATTGCACATGTATGATGTTTAGGAGAAGAAATTAGATGTACTCCATGTTTGGGAGGAGAATGGAGATGTACTCCGTTGAATTAAGTTGGCCGGAGTGTCTAGGGTAAAAGTTTCAAAAACTATGAATATACATAAGTGTCGATTCCAGCAGATGAAATATCCGTAAAATAGAAAACGAAAGTGTTTTGTATAATGATTGTATTGATTAGAGACCCACTGAGTGTATCCTTAGCTTGGTTGTTAGAATAGAATGGAAAGGACTCATGAATTGAGACAACATGGATTAAACTTGAGTTTGAAATAGCATGATTTTGTACAAGAGTTATAAATGATTTTATCGCGGGCATTGTACGTGCTTACTATTTTTATATCTTTGTTAAGATCCATATATTGTGTTAGATTATCTTTACTGGGCTTTCGCTCACCTTATATGGGAAAAACATTTCAGGTGCTGATGATATGTCTCCGCTAAGACACTAGTTTGGGAGAATCTGGAGCAAGAGTTTCTTTTTTTTTTTTTGGTTATGTATAACCAAGGGCTTAACTATATTGGACTTAAAGTTCACTTTTGTTGTAACCAAGTCTCGTCTTGGAAATATGTAAGCCCTCAGGGCATTTTTATCTGTTTATTTTTCTTCATCTCCTTTAATTGACAACATGCTATAGATTCAGGGTTAGGTTTTATGAATGTATGATGCATATGTTTCTCTTTTCTATATCATATTGAATTAATGGAAGATAACCTTATTATTATTATTGTCATATATTGGATATTGTGGTTGGATTATTGTAATTATTTCGGGGCGTAACAATTTCAAATTGAACAATTTAGGATTTACAATTTGAATCTAATTTTAATTTTATCTTTTGTTCAAATTATATATTAAAATTAACGATTTTGTAATACTTCTCAACTTCCTTAAGTATATATACATAGAAAAAATTAATAAAAGTTTGGACGAAATGACGAAAATAAAACTAAACTTAAAAGGTAAAGATTAAATTATTCAAATTAAAACAATAAAAATAAAATGAAATTTGAATAAAAAAATAAGAATGAAATTATACTTTATCTTGATTTTTTATAGTAGTATTTTTCAAAAAAGCAAAAAAATAAAATAAAATCAAAAAGCATCCAATAAGTAGGGGACAACCAAGTCAGCTTTGCTTTGATACCTTGTGCACCAACAATGAAAGTGAAATGCATAGCCCTCGTTTGCTATATTGGGTTGAGAGATTAAAATGTTAAAATAATCACAAAAGGTTAAAATAAGTTAAAAAATTAATAAGATAAAATATCACATTTAAATCATAATAATTTCATTTTTTCTCTCATAAAACTCAAAAAAAAAAAAATCAAAAGATCCAATCCAAACGAAGCTTTTAGCTCAACCTAAAATAGTCAAAAAATAAAAAATTCAACCCACTTTCCAAACAAAGCTACATCCTGGAAAAAATATTCATTGCCTGAGGAAATTTGCTCGACACTATTCATATTTGGACAAGTGTCCAATTGTCTCTCCAAAGGACAGAAACAAGTAGTGGGACTCACTGTTCCAACCAACAATACTTAGGTCTATTTTGGGAAGTTAAAAATCAATTTTTTTGCTTTTTTGATTCTTTTGAAAAAATATAGAAAAAAAAGTAGAGAAATAATATAACTTAAAAAAGTTAAAAAAAATAAAAATTGACTTTTAACCCAATTAAGGGTTGATTTGGGATATTCTAAATAAGTATACTTTTTTACTTTTTATAAAAAGATGTATAGAAAAATAGAAGAGATGTTGATTGACGTGACCTAAATAAGTGTACTTCTACAAAAAGTGCACTTATCTATTATATAGGGAAAATGAACTTTTCGGTGAGAAGCCTTCTAGGAACTCCAAATTCTCATTCTAATTTTCTTAATTTTAAGTAATTACTTTTATTTGATAATCTCACATTGGGAAAAGAAGAAAAAAAAAAGTTGTTTTACTCATATAAAGAGAATCTTATACTCCCATCCTATTTAGTGAGGAGTCTTGTGAAAGTTTCAATATCTCATACTAATTTTCTTGATTTTCGTAATTTTAAACAATTAAGAAAATCTCCATTGACTAACTTTTATTTGATAATCATACATTGGGAAAAGAATAAAAAAGTGAATTGTTTAGGTTGGGATAATTTAGGTTGGAAGTTTTTATCATAGTTTAAGTTGATAGTTCACTAAAGTATGCGGAGAAAATATGCCCCTCTAATAGGAGAGGCCAACTTATATAATTTAAAAGGGTTTTTTTTAACAATTAATGTTATATATCTATATCTATACTATATATTAAGCAAAAGTGAGTTTTTAACCTCTAAGGCCTGTGGGAGTTTTAATATCCCAATCTGAATTTTCTAAATTTTTTATTAAAAAAAAAATCAGCATTTATTGATTTAGTCAAAATTCCCAGATCAGTATTTGTTAACTTTTTTCAATCCACATGCTTTTCCACATGCCTGCATTTATTGATACAATCCCCTGTTCAGCATTTACAATCTCTTCATATAAATAATTATAGATACAATCCATGTATAGTTACTGCAGTACCCTTTTCAACTTCTCCCATACACTATGATTAGTGATAAGATTGTTAAATTATTTTTATAAAAAATCTTAAAAAACATAATTTATATATTAAAAAAATTTAAAACAAATATAAATATCTATAATTATCTCGTGCATAGCACGGGTGATAAGCTGGTATCTATACTATATATTAAACAAAAGGGGGTTTCTAACCCCCAAGGGTTGTGGAAGCTCCATTATGTCAATCCTAATTTTTTAATTTTTTGTTTTTTTATAAAAAAAATTAACCTCAGCATTTATTAACTTCTCTCAACCCATAAGACTTTTTGACTTCTCTCATAATTATTGCAGTACCTTTTCCAAAACAAATAATATGTATATTAAAAAAAATTTAAAACAAATATAAATATCTATATCTATATCTATTTATTTATTTATATCTATCTCTAACCCACAAGTTTTGTGGGAGTTCCAATATTCCAATCTAAATTTCTTGATTTCTTGATTTAAAAAAAAAAAAAACTTAGCATTCATTAATTTCTCACAACCCCCAAGCCTTACCCTTATAATAACACTTTAATGCATTAAAAATAAGTATAAAAAAAATTCCTTGAAAAGTCCAACACATATGAATTCCTTGAAAAGTCCCAACACATATGATTATTATCCCTCATAATAATACTTTAATGCATTAAGAACAAGCATAAAAAAAATTCCTTGAAAAGTATAACACATATGATTATTATCAAAATATTAAACTTTAATAACCAAACCAAACCAAACAAAGCCTTAAGTCCCATCAAATGGGGTCGGCTACATGAATCCTTCTTCTCCACGCGGCCCTATCAAAGGCCATTTCATTAGTCAAATTAAATAGATTCATATCTCTATTTATAACGCTAGTCAACGTTAATCTAGGCCTACCCCGTCCCCTAACACTTCCATCTACCGTTACAGCATCGCATCTCTTCACTACTGCCTCTGTTGGTCTCCGTTGAATATGACCAAACCATCTCAAACGATTCTCTCTCAACTTATCTTCTATCGGTGCTACTCCTACCCATTCCCGAATACACTCATTCCTAATCCTGTCCTGTCTAGTCTTACCACACATCCACCTTAGCATCCTCATCTCAGCCACACTCATCTTATCTATATGTTGTTTCTTAGTTGCCCAACACTCCGTCCCATACAACATAGCTAAAATATTAAACTTTAATATAATATAAAAAAGAAAAAAGAAAAAGAAGACATTTAAAAATCACAATTAACATATATATCCCTTGATCAGCATTTATTACCTTTTTTCAATCCACATGTCTTTCCACATGCCTGAATTTATTGATTTGGTCAAAATTCTCTAATCAGCATTTAAAATCCCCTCATACATATAATTATAGATACAACCCACGCATAGTTACTGCAATACCCTTTTTAACTTCTCCAATACACCATGGTTAATGATAAGATTGTTAAATTATTATTATAAAAAATCTTAAAAAGCATAATTTATATACTAAAAAAAATTAAAATAAATATAAATATTTATAATTATCTCGTGCATAGCGCGGGTGATAGGCTAGTATTATATAAAGAAAAAGGGGTTTCTAACCCACAAGCATTGTGGGAGCTCTAATATCCCAACCTTAATTTTCTAATTTTTTGATTTAAAAAAAGTAACCTCAGCATTTATTGACTTCACCTAACCCACAAGTCTTTTTGACTTCTCTCATAGTTACTGCAACACCCTTTTCAACTTCTCTCATACACTATGGTTAGTGATGAGATTGTTAAATTATTTTTATAAAAAATCTATTAAAAAATAATTTATATATTAAAAAAATATATAAAACAAATATAAATATCTATATCTATATCTATCAATCTATCTATATCTGTCTATCTATATATTATATAAAGAAAATGAGGTTTATAATGAGAAGCCTCCTAACAGCTCAAAACTCTCATTCTAAAATTATTAATTTTTCAATTTATAAAAGCCTCTTGGCTGATTTATTTATTTAATTATTTTAGAAATAATAATTATCCATTAATTTATGGATTTCAAATGGGAAGATAACAAAAATATTTTATAATCTCTCCATCATAATCTCTCTTACCAATTTTCAAAAAAAATATTAGTGATTATCTATTTTTCTGATGTATATCTATCAAAAGTTTAATTCACTTAATGAGACAAATTAATCAATTTTCAAGTCTTATTTAAAAAATAAACTGATTAGTCATCCAAACTCCTAGACTTCGCGGGTACTGGCAGAGGAGCTAACGGATTGGGTTAAGTACGGTCTAAGTTGTTGGGAGTAACATTCTTTCACTTCATAAATTTATTTGTTTTTTAATTTTATTTATTTTTTCCTGTGTGGCTGTTGGTTTGGTTTTGGTTTTGGTTTTAGTAAGGTTTATGTGTTTGTTTACAAGTTTGCATGGTGAAAAAAAATTATTAGTAATTATGGTTGCAATCGAGGTATTTATGTTTGTTCTGTGCCAAATTATTTTGATCGAATTTTGTTTTCTTCAACGAAGACCATAAAATTAAAGTAAAAAAAAAAAAAAATGAGTATCAAATTTTTTTATTTTTTATTGTCATTTTATTTTATAGAAAATGTGAAAATTTATTGAGAATTCAAGATTTTACTATAACATTAGATTTTTGTATAACTAGGTAAACTTAAAACTTTTAAATATTATTGTGTTCTTTATTTTTATCCTCTATCTATCCCATTATACCATATTACTGCTATTTGTTAGTTTGTTAATTATAATTCAATTAATTGAAAATGAAAGGTTAATATAACTTTTCAAATATATTATAATTAATTTGTTACAGTTATAGTTATATACAATAGCATAATATATAGGGATAATCTCTAAATACAATTTCTATTTTTTTTATGTGATTAAATAGTCCATATTAAATAGTATATAGAAGTGTTAGATGACTTCTTTTATCTCTAAAAATCCCAATCTATTTTTTTTTTACTTTTTAATTTTTTAAATTGAAATATCAATTGTTTATGTCCACAAAACAAAACTAATAAACACATATCCAAAAGCTACATATTTTTTTTCTTTTTTCTTTTTTAATATGTAGGATATTTACAAATGAAAACTGTTTGACATTTCAATTTTTTTTTCATAATTTGACTTATAATGATATAGTTATAAGTGTCAATTTTTATATAAATATAAGAAGAGAATTAATTAAATTTAATGAAAAAGTTAAAGTAATTCATATCAAATCAAAAATTTTATTCAAATTTAAAATCAAATTAGATAAAAAAAATTAAAAGAAAATGATGAAAATTTGAAAATATTTTGAAACTTTCTTATTCTTAAAGATTAGAAATTCGTGTGTGTATTATATTCATATTGTATTTTTAATTATGAAATTGAAATAAAAAGAAATGTAACTTAAATTATTAGATTAATAATAGAAACACTATATTAATTATTGTTAAATATCATTTCACTTCACATTTAATAATAAAATTGTATATTTGTCTTAATTATAACTTTTAAATTTGTATATTTTCATAACAAGAAGAGGCATGTCATAACTCATTTAATTAGGTTTAACTTTTTTTTTTAATACAAATTATCAAAAGTGCACTAAATGTATTTATCTTTTTAAATTTTTTAAACTAATAATTTAAAAAGTTGACTTATAAATTTCATATATATCACAAGATAAAATATTAAATTACTTCAAAATAATTATAATACTTTTTTTAATTTATAAAATCTCGTGCATAGCACGGGTAATGACTAGTTATTATTACAATAAAAGGGTTTTGAAATGTGAAGGTCGTCACTCATCTCCCCCAATTGGGTCTATCTTGTTTGCATGACTACAATTAATTATATTTTTAAAACAATTTTTTGCTCCAAATGCAATGATGCAAGTTAATTCCACGATAATGACCACATGAATGACAATGTAACAAGACACATGTCGGAGAGGAGAAAAGGTCAATTGATTGACTTTGATTTATTTTCAATTTTTATTAGCAACATTTTAAACAAATTAAAGTTCGATTTACTTTAAGCGAGACTATCATTTATAATCACGTAATTTTATTATATTTAATTTTTAAAAATAAATAATATATATAATTTTATAAATAGATCATATATTAAAGATAAATATATTAAAATCACATGAGCATGACTTTAGAATGAATTTGATTTTGTTTTTTTTATATGCATATGAGTTTACAAAATGATCGAGTATGATAAATTCACCAACCTAAACTATGCCTCTTTAATTCCTATTGGCTAGCTTCCATTTACCTTTTATTTTACAATTTTAAATCGGAAAAGAAAGAAAAAATGAATTATTTCATTTACATAAAGTGAATCTTATACTTCCATTTACATAAGCAAAATGAGATTTTTAGTGGAAAGCCCTATGATCAATATCTCATACTTATTTTTTTATTTTCTTAATTTAAACAATTAAGAAAATCTATATTGGCTAGCTTCCATTTAACTTTTATTTTACAACCCACAAAGTTTTGATTTTAAAAAAAATTTTGTATGAGATCTTAAAACTGTCATAATATTTAATTTTAAAATAATTACAATCTCATATCGAGAAAAAAAAAAGTGAGTTGTTTCACTTATATAAAGTGTTACAATCCCACATCAAGAAAAGAAAGAAAAAGTGAGTTGTTTCACTTATATAAAATGAATCTTATAAAGGGAGTTTTAAGGGAGAAACCTTCTAAAATGTCCAAACTCTCATTTTTAAATTATTGAATTTTCTTAATTTTAAATAATTAAGAAAATTTCCATTGACTAACTTCCATTTATCTTTTATTTTACAATCTCCAATCGGGAAAAAACATAAAAAAAATGAATTGTTTCATTTACATAAAATGAATCTTATGCTACAATTTATATAAATTATTGAAATTTATTAATTTTAAACAATTAAGAAAATTCACATTGGTTAGCTTCCATTTAACTTTTATTTTACAATTCCACGTTAGGAAAAGAAGGAAAAAGTGAATTGTTTCACTTATATAAAGTGAATCTTATACTCCTATTTATATAAGCAAAAGAAGATTTTTAGTGAAAAACCCTATATTCAATACCATTTTTTTGTTTGTTTATTTAAGAACACATGTACAATACTCCTAGCATATCACCCGTGCTATGTAAAGGTGTAATGTGAATGTGATTTTATAAACACAATTTCAATCTGCAATTCGATATCCATATCCATTTAACTTTTATTTTAAAATCAAACATCAAGAAAAGAAGGAAAAAAGTGAATTGCTTCACTTATATAAAGTGAATCTTATACTCCCATTTATATAAGTAAAATAAGATTTTTAGTGAAAAACCCTATAATCAATAACAATTTTTTTTTTATTTTCTTAATTTTTAAGAAAATCTCCATTGGTTAGCTTCCATTTAACTTTTATTGTACAATCTCACATAGACGTTTTGATTTTAAAAATAATTTTGTATGAAATTTTGAAACTCTCATAATATTTAACTTAAAAATAATTACAATCTGACATCGATAAAAGAAATAAAAAGTGAGCTATTTCACTTATATAAAGTAAATCTTATGCTCTCATTTAATATTATAGTATTGTGCATGTTTCAGTTCAAGATAGTTTAAATTTTAAAATAAAATTTAAAGATTTTAATTAATTAATTAATTTTGTTGTAAATTGGTTGGTCTTTTGATTTAGCCGATTAGGTTGAATCATTTTTGGTTTGACTAATTCACTGATTTTTAATCACGATTTTAACTGTTTTATCAAAATATATTGTTTAGATTTGTTTGATTTGAAATAAATTAAGATTGACCTTATTAAAAATTGAACAACTGAGATTACTTGATTAGAAATGAACTTTCCGTCCAAACAACTGTTAACTTTTATTTTACAATCCCACATCAGAAAAAAGAGGAAAAAATAAATTATTTTACTATATAAACCTTATGCTCCCATTTAATATTGTAGTGTTGTGTATATTTCAGTTTAAGCCAGTTTAAATTTTAAAATAAAAATAAAATTTAAAAGTTTAATTAATTAATTTTTGTATAAGTTGGTTGGTCCTTTGACCTAGCCGATAGGGTAAACCATTTTCGGTTTGACTGATTCGCTAGTTTAACTGTGATTTTAACAGTTTTATCAAATTATATTGGTTAAATTTGTTTGATTTTAAATAAATTAAATATTGGCCTAATTAAAGATTAAACGGCTAAAATCGCTTGATTCAAAATAAATTTCCCTCTCAAATAATTGTTAACTTTTAAACAATTAAGAAAATTCTCTGGTTAGATTTAATTTAACTTTTATTTTATAATCTCACATTGAAAAAAGAAGGAAAAAGTGAATTGTTTCACTTACATAAAGTGAATCTTATATTCCTATTTATATAAGTAAAATGAAATTTTTAGTGAGAAGTCTTATGATCAATATTTTATATTAATTTTTTTTATTTTCTTAATTTTAAACAATTAATAAAATCTCGATTAATTTAATTTTTATTTTACATAATATAAAAAAATTAAATGTAATTATTATTTTTTTATTAAATAATATATTATTTTATTTCATACATAACACAAGTAATATGTTAATATAATTTATCCAAACAAAGCTCAACAAAATAGGCCACGGATTGAGGCACCACCTAAATTTGTTCTGGAGCAATGAATAATTTTTCTATAACCTCACATTCCTTGTCAGACCGATGACTAGTCACAATATCGGTGGCACACGTGTCGAGGCAGAAGTAGCGAAGCGTGGCCGCTAATTTGGCCGTTCATCACACGTTGGTGTTTTCCGCGAAAAAATGTCGGCGTCCTGCTTTGTGATTGATTTTTTTTTTCTTTCTTTTGGAACAGGTTCTCTGATATTGATCGATTAGTCAAAAGAAAGGACGAACGCCTTTTTCAAGGCAAAAATATTCATCCTTTTTATTTAAGAGTTTTAATTGGACATAATAGAATATATTTGTTTTGAGGAATTATTCTATACGATTAGATTATTAGTCTATTTAGATTAATAGTCTATTATTTAATTTAATTTTTTTTGTTCTGGATAGAGACTATTAATTTTTCATAGGAGAGATTATTGTATTCTAGAAGTAGGGGTGAGATTATTTCCATAAGATTGGTGGACTAATGTGTGAAATATCTATTTTACCCTTATACTATTAGTTAATAAACAATTGAAAAAAGTTAAAATAATCTTTTGAACATTTATAAATTATTTTTTTAGTATTGTTAATTTAAAATTATATATTAAATAAAAAATATAAATTATGAATTATAAATTATAAATTAAATATAATTAAAAATAATAAATTTAAAATTATGGCCTTATAATTTTTTTAGTGTTGTTAAAAAAATAAATTTATATATTAAAAAAATAATTTTTTAGTGTTGTTAATTTAAAATTATATAAAAAATAAAAATTATAAATTATAAATTATAAATTATAAATTAAATTTAATTAAAAATAATAAATTAAAAATTATGGCCTTATAAATTAAATTTTTTTAGTGTTGTTAAAAAAGTAAATTTATATATTAAATTAAATTATTTTTTTAGTGTTGTTAATTTAAAATTGTATATTAAATAAAAAATATAAATTATAAATTTAACTTAATTGAAAATAATAAATTAAAAATTATGGCCTTATAAATTAAAATTTTTTAGTGTTGTTAAATTATAAATTATAAATTACAAGGGTAAAATAGTCTTTTGAACATTTATCCTTATCCAGTCCTTCCAACCAAACATTAGATTCACTAAAAAAAATTTAATCCAGACATCTAATCCTATAACTAAACAAACATATAATACAAATCTAGTCCAACCAAATAGTTCGGGGACAACGTATCCTAGGACTAACAGTCCGATGGATTACAATCCCCCATTATCTAGTCCGTCCAGACAAACACACCCATACGGTAGAAATTTAAAATAAAAAAAAAAACCAAGGCCAAAACGTCACTTCAATGGATGAGGCCCACCCCCTAGAACTCCTTTAGAGTTCATAGTTTAGAGCTCCCAAACATTTTTGTTTTCAAAGTCTCCACTACGAGGAGAATTATCCGGTGTTTTGTTTAACAAATTTCTTTTAAAAATAATAATTTAATTCAATGTATATTTAAAAAAGTAATTACAGTAATAAATTTCATAGATATTAATAATTAAAATTTTAAAATTTTGAGAAAATTATTTATAAGTTCTATTTAGAAAACTTATTTAATACGAAGTCCTATGAATATTTTTTTGAGTTTGAAGTCCTATTTAAATTGAAATGTGTTTCATAAGATCTTAAGAGTTATAAATGAATGATATTAGTATGCTATTATACCCCCAATTTATTTCCATGTTATACCTTATTTTCTCATTCATCATATTAGGTTTAGAAAAGTTTTTAGGAAAGATAAGTCTACAAGAAATGACAGTGCGAGTTTTTTTCGCATTGAACGCGGGATTTCAGTACATTTTTAAAATGTTGTTTAAATGGATGTGGATATGGTCAATGATATGATGAAGTTTGAGGATTGTGTGTTGATTCATTTGATAGATTTCGACCCTAATCAGTTGAGGGGAAGATGTATGTTTTTTTTTTTGTTTTTTTTGTTGTTGTTGAAGTGTGTTGCTGTTTATTGAAGTGTGAATTGTTCATCTTTAATAAGACATTGACAATCTATTACATTCATTGATAGGCACACTTGGCCAATATTTTGATTGAATGTGTGTATTTGACATTGTGATAGTTGATGCGTTTTGATATGTTCAATGTGTAGGATGGTATGTATAGGTTCAAGGGTTGGGCTGGGGGTATTTGGTTTTGGTTGTTAATTGGATGTCGAATGTAAACTACGTCGTAGGATGGCAATTGTACATTGGAACTTGGATGATCGTGTTGCGATGCATGTTACATTTAGTGTGTAACGTTAATCTACATACATCATGTAGTAGATGGCATTTGTATGTTTGTTCAATTATATATGTGTTTGAATGTGTATCGTGTCTTTGTTGTAATTAGTGTTTACATACACGTCACAGTATGTTGCACAAAATTATTAGGGGTTTAGGCTTGTAATTGAATGTGGATTGAATCCCATCGCTCGATGTTGAAGTTACGCTGGGTTAGGGGTGATGATGGTTCAATATATGGGTTGGATTGGGATGTTACATGCTACATTTAAGAGGTTATATTATTCATAATTCAACGGTGGAGTATTGAAATGTCATGTTGAGTTTGGGATGAGAAACATATGGGAATGTCATGGTGGGTTTGGGATATTACATGTTACATTTACGTTGGGTTTATCTGAAAATGTCACGTTGAGTTTAAAAATGTCACATTGGGTTTGGGATGTTATATGTTATATTTATGTTTTGAATTTCAAATTTCCAACTATATAGATATGATCACAATCTACGGTAACATTAGATTTATCATATATGGTATTATCATTAATCAAGTTATTTTGAATTTCAGAAGTATGTGGAAATGTCATGTTGGATTTGAAAATGTCACATTGAGTTGGGATGTTAGAACATCTCCAACCGTGAACTTCTTTTTTCACCAAATTTGAGTAAAAAATGACTCATTTTCTGAATTTGATATCAGTTGCTCCAACGGTGCATCAAAATTCCGTGGGTCAACCGGTTGGTCGACCGGTAAAAGCCAATTTTTTATTTTTTATTTTTTACCTTTTTGACCTATTTGAACTGTTTGAACCAGTTTGCAGCCCAATGTTTGCATGCACTGGTCGACCGGTTGGTCAACCGGGTGGTCGACCAAGGGGTCGACTAGGTGGTCATCTAGGTGGTCGACCACCATGTGTAAAATTCTCAAGCTTTTCTGCTTTAACGGTTAGGAACAATAATTTGGTAAAATCAGTACCTTGTTCTCAGTTTGATATTTTTTTGTTAAATTCTCATTTTGATATCAATTTGGTGAAACGGTTGGAGCACCGAAAAGTGTTTTTTTCACCAAAATTTGAATCTGATGCCAAGTTTGGTTCACCGTTAGAGATGGTCTTACATGTTACATTTACGTTTTGAATTTCAAATTTTCAACCATATAAATATTATTACAATCTATGGTAACATTAGATTTCTCATATATAGTATTGCCATTAATTAGGTTTTTTTGAATTTTAAATTTCTAATCATATACATATGATCACAATTTATGGTAATATTAGATTTTTCATATATAGCATTGCCATTAATTATGTTATTTTGAATTTTAAATATCTAACCATATATATGATCACAATCTATGGTAATATTGGATTTCCCATATATGGTATTATCATTAATCATGTTATTAATTAATTAAGATTGGGGGTAGATATGTCCACTAGAAAACCACATGACCTATTGGGTTATAAGTTTCTTATAGGACCATATCTTGTATAAGTTTTCCAAATAGGACTTATAAATAATTTACCCTAAAATTTTCTATCAATTTGTAATAATTTTGTGAAAATACCACTGGATGGTAATTTTCTCATTTTAGTATTTAAAAGAAATTAAAATCTTTCTTTTTTAAGGTTTTATCAGACTAAGGGATTATTTGTGATGATTTAAATAAGTGTACTTTTATTTTTTTACGAAAAGATATGCAAAAAAATAGAAAAATAATATGATCAAAAAAAAGTAAAATTAAATAAAAAAATACCCTTTTGTGGCGCTACCCAAACAACCCCTAAACAACCTTAAAAATAGATTTTTTTTTTTAAATGTTTACTAAAAACAAAAAATTAAAAAAAAAATTGTGCGCCTGTGCTCTTTTTAGTGATTTTTTTCCAAAAAAAACCTTAAATCTTAAATCCTTTTAAACTAAAAAAGAGTTGAGGAAAAAAAAAAAACTTTGAATACAATAAAATCACTTAAGACAAAAAAAAATCTGAAAAAAGATATGATTCCCCCCCCTGTCAAACAAATCTTGAAACGGTGGAGTATTGAAATGTCATGTTGAGTTTGGGATGAGAAACATATGGGAATGTCATGGTGGGTTTGGGATATTACATGTTACATTTACGTTGGGTTTATCTGAAAATGTCACGTTGAGTTTAAAAATGTCACATTGGGTTTGGGATGTTATATGTTATATTTATGTTTTGAATTTCAAATTTCCAACTATATAGATATGATCACAATCTACGGTAACATTAGATTTATCATATATGGTATTATCATTAATCAAGTTATTTTGAATTTCAGAAGTATGTGGAAATGTCATGTTGGATTTGAAAATGTCACATTGAGTTGGGATGTTAGAACATCTCCAACCGTGAACTTCTTTTTTCACCAAATTTGAGTAAAAAATGACTCATTTTCTGAATTTGATATCAGTTGCTCCAACGGTGCATCAAAATTCCGTGGGTCAACCGGTTGGTCGACCGGTAAAAGCCAATTTTTTATTTTTTATTTTTTACCTTTTTGACCTATTTGAACTGTTTGAACCAGTTTGCAGCCCAATGTTTGCATGCACTGGTCGACCGGTTGGTCAACCGGGTGGTCGACCAAGGGGTCGACTAGGTGGTCATCTAGGTGGTCGACCACCATGTGTAAAATTCTCAAGCTTTTCTGCTTTAACGGTTAGGAACAATAATTTGGTAAAATCAGTACCTTGTTCTCAGTTTGATATTTTTTTGTTAAATTCTCATTTTGATATCAATTTGGTGAAACGGTTGGAGCACCGAAAAGTGTTTTTTTCACCAAAATTTGAATCTGATGCCAAGTTTGGTTCACCGTTAGAGATGGTCTTACATGTTACATTTACGTTTTGAATTTCAAATTTTCAACCATATAAATATTATTACAATCTATGGTAACATTAGATTTCTCATATATAGTATTGCCATTAATTAGGTTTTTTTGAATTTTAAATTTCTAATCATATACATATGATCACAATTTATGGTAATATTAGATTTTTCATATATAGCATTGCCATTAATTATGTTATTTTGAATTTTAAATATCTAACCATATATATGATCACAATCTATGGTAATATTGGATTTCCCATATATGGTATTATCATTAATCATGTTATTAATTAATTAAGATTGGGGGTAGATATGTCCACTAGAAAACCACATGACCTATTGGGTTATAAGTTTCTTATAGGACCATATCTTGTATAAGTTTTCCAAATAGGACTTATAAATAATTTACCCTAAAATTTTTTATCAATTTGTAATAATTTTGTGAAAATACCACTGGATGGTAATTTTCTCATTTTAGTATTTAAAAGAAATTAAAATCTTTCTTTTTTAAGGTTTTATCAGACTAAGGGATTATTTGTGATGATTTAAATAAGTGTACTTTTATTTTTTTACGAAAAGATATGCAAAAAAATAAAAAAATAATATGATCAAAAAAAAGTAAAATTAAATAAAAAAATACCCTTTTGTGGCGCTACCCAAACAACCCCTAAACAACCTTAAAAATAGATTTTTTTTTTAAATGTTTACTAAAAACAAAAAATTAAAAAAAAAATTGTGCGCCTGTGCTCTTTTTAGTGATTTTTTTCCAAAAAAAACCTCAAATCTTAAATCCTTTTAAACTAAAAAAGAGTTGAGGAAAAAAAAAAAACTTTGAATACAATAAAATCACTTAAGACAAAAAAAAATCTGAAAAAAGATATGATTCCCCCCCCTGTCAAACAAATCTTGAGTAATAACAATTTTTATTATTTTAACAAAAATAGAAAATTTTATTTTAAGGTTCCTTATATTAAAATTTTATAAGGTAAAAGATAACAAATATTATAATAGTAGCTAAGGTCCTTGAGAAACATAGAAGCAATTTTGGGATTCCATTGCACACTGCTCATTCAACATCTTTCACTTTTGAAAAAAATTAAAATTTAAAAATTTAATAACTTTTAATTTAGATATCCATTTTCAATAAAATTTATATTTTTAGAATGTTATCCTTGAGATCTATTAAAAAAAATCTATGATGATTATGACATTTCAAGAAAAAATTTGACAAAATTTCACTGAGTTAGTTATCTTCAGTCAGTGAAATTTCTGAAATTTCTTTGAAAGAAAATAAGCAATTCTGAAATTTCTTTGAGAGAAAATAAGTAACATTGAAATTTCTCTGAGCAATTTTGAAATTTCTATGAGCAATTCTGAATAAAGGGCAAAAGGAACAGAAAAAAAAAAAAAAAAACAAACAAACTAGCAAAAAGAAGGTAAACAACTATCTTCAAAAGAGATCTTACCTAATATAATTCTTCTCATATTCCTTAAAAGCTTCTACGTAAAAGGTGAGAAGGATTGGCGCTTAATTTTCTGGTAGAAATAAGAACAAAATGATATTGGATGAGCACAAAAATACGAAAAATTATATAGTGTTCCGAAACAAGTATATATCTGGTGCATTAATTTGATTTTTATTAGTTTAGCAGTTTTTTGAGAAACAACTGAATAAATGTTACAATACAGATAGTGTGAATCATTAATCTAACATCACAAAATATTTTTTTTTGTACGCTCATTAAAATCTCCCACTCACCTATAATTTTTAAGAAAAATATAATTTCTGTAAAAATTAGAGAAAATATTCATAAATTAATGAAATTTTTTGTTACATTAAAATTCAAACTCATAATTTTTTTTAAAGAAATTGATAGCTTTCACTTATTTACTAATTCCTCTAATTTTATTTTTTAAATTCATCTTGGCAATTGGGTGGGTCAATTGGAGATCTAAATAATGGTCCCACTGTCAATTGCAGATCTAAATAATGGTCCCACTGGCACAGGGGACGTCATAATAGGCTGTTCAATTGCTGCAAGGGGCATGTTGGAAAAATATTATTGAGAAAATATCATGTAAATGACAGAGTGAAAATTTAAAAAATTGTAAAATAGAGAAAACATTTTTTTTTAGATAGCAATGGAGAAAATATTTTAAAAATAGAAAAAATTTGTGATAAATTCAATTTGAAAGGTATTAGATCCGGTGAATATTTTTTATTAGTGATAGATTCACCTTTTGTGAAATAATTTGGTGAGAAATCATTTTTATTGTTTTGAAGGACATTTTTATTTTCAATTTAACCCCTTAATTTATTTGTTAACTTTCATTGACTATCTGTTCAATTTTTTTCCTATCTATTCAAAAAAATTCTTATTTGTTCAATTTTTTTTACCCTATCTTTTTAATTTTTTAATCTTTTCAATTTAAATACCTCTTTTATACTTTAAATATTTGTCCAAATAAAATTCTATCTGTCTAATGTTTTGTCTATCTATTCATTTTTTTTTTTTTATCTTTTCAATTCTAATTTTGTTCTTATCTGTCAAACCAACTATATTTGATGTCCAAATCTTTTCTATCTGTTGAAATTTTGTTGCAATTGCTAGATAGATGAGAGAGTTATCTGCTGTAATATCAAGCCAAACCAAACCTATTTGTTAAAAAATTATTATTTTTCTATCTGTTCAAATATCTCTCTATTCCATCTATTCAACACAACACAAGAACAAGAAAAAATGGTGCGATCTGTTTCATTTTCATCAACACCAACATCAAAATCAACATCAACATTAACAACCCAAATAACTACAAGTACAAATACATACACATACACATGTACATACACATATACATACACAACAAATCAACTACCAACAAAAAAATCTTGAGACAAAGACACACATACATATATGTATACATACACACATATATGAGATCTAAGTATGCATCATCAACACAGATCTAAGATCTGCGTATCATCAACAGATCTAAGATCTAAGTATATGTTAGAAAGAGAGAGAGGAAGAGAGAGAGGGAGAGAGAGAGAGAGATATGATGAAATAGATTATGCGATGTGGTTGGTGGCGATAGATGACAGAGGAGGACGGCGTGAGGTGTGAGAGAGAGTGAATCAATGTTATTCAAGCCTAAGCAGGCGCCAACAACATCTGCTCAGATTTGCCATAGTGGATGGAACCGACGTTGGAGTATTAGAGTTTGGTGACTTCGGTATCGCGGTAGTGGCAGTGACACGGAGGATGAGGCGACAATACTATGGAAGAGAGAGAGTGAGAGAGAGAAGAGTGAAAAAAGTGAGAGATAGATAGATGAGTATGATTTGTTAGGTTTGGACGTGTATATTATATATATATGGAAGGATATTTTGGTCATTTTAATTGAGCTTGTTCTTTTGGACAAAGTGTTTCAGTGTCTGAATTTTTAAACAAACAAAATTAAAATTTAGACTTTTAGACCGAGTATCCTTAAAAATATCATCACAAATGAAATTAGGATCATTAATATCAAATGATGGAATCTTGTAATTTTTTTAACAAAATTGCATATTGCCTAATCTTTCACCTACTCTCTTCAGCCACTTAGCATGCCTTTTTTAGTCATTTCACATCTCATCCCTCTACTGCGTTAGCTTTTTTTTTTTTTTTTTTTTCTAAACTCTAAGATTGTATTTGAATTTTAAATTAAAAAAACTATTATGAATGAAGTATAAGTTGCTACTTTTTTCTTCACATTTTTTAAAAAAATTTATCGACATTTTTTTTTTCTCAAATTCAAAATTCAAATACAATTTGTAAGAACTTGGATCTAAGGGCAATAGTTTTTTTTTTTTGGCCAAGATTGTAAAATATTAATTTGTTAATAAAGTTAAATTACAACTAAAGAGGTTGTCATTGCTCCATTAATTCAAATCTCTGACCTTCTTTCACTACATCTTAAGGTGTGATTATAAAATCGCTGGATCAAACCCAAGGTGATCTAAGGGCAATAGTTAGGGTTGTATTAAATTTAAAAAAAAAAAAAATCAGTGAATTTTTGTCAAAGTTTGAAACTTGGAAATAAAAAGAATCTTGCATGGTGACTGGCTACAAACATTCAAATGGTCGTAATCATTTCCATCAATTTCTTGCGAAGAAAAAAAAAGTAATGATTCAAGAAATTAATTGGTTCAAAAATTGACCAAGCACTGTGTGCCACGTGGATCATGGAGCAGTGGACCACCTCTAGTTTGGTCGCCACTGCAGTTTTTAGAACTTCAAGTCGACCATACATGCCCAAGTTGCCGAAAACTCTTTCACTGTCACCCTTTTTCTATTTTATTTATTTTATTTTGTTTGTTTTGGCAATGACCACATTAATTTATGAATGAAGTATCAATAAATTTTAAAATATGATTTTTTGAATTAGTTTTTTCTTTTTTAATTTATTTTGTTTGTTTTGAATTAGTTTTTTCCTCTTTAAATTTTAAAATGTGATTTTTTGAATTAATTTATGAATGAAGCATCAATAAATTTTTTGAATTTTTTAGTGTGTGGGATTTTTTGACCACATTAGTTTTTTCTTCTTTTCTTTTTTATATGAATTCAAATGTCATATTGAAGTAGAATTATATAAAATGATAGTCATTTACATATTTAGGTTTAATTTTTTAAGGATAAAAATAGATTTATACAAATATAAAATTATATGTTTGGGCAATTTTCACTAAAGAAGTTTTGGATTTTCTCTCCCTTTGTATCAAATCTCACATACTAAAAAATTCTTTGATATATTTTTCCTAAACGTAACACTAAAAAAAAAAGCTTCTTCGTATAATTTTCTCGAACATAGCACTCCAATGTAACCACAAAAAAAAAAATCCTTAAAATACTTTTCTCGAACGTAACACTCCAATGTAACATGCTCCAATATAGCACACATAAAAACACTAAAAAATTTCTTAACATACTTTTTTCCAAATGTAACATTCACAGTTTGAAATTATACATTTGCCTAAAACTTATTGAGGAATTTTTATACTCCTTTTGGAATGGTTTGAACAATCCTACATTTTTTTGAAATGGTTTAAAAAATTGGGAGATTTACTAATAAATCCCAAAATTTGAACTTATGAACCAGTTGGTCCCATTTTTATTCTACTAAACTGTTTAGTCCCATTCAATTGTGAGAGACATAATTACCCTCATTTAACCGTTATTGATGCGACTGTTAGGGGAAAATTGGATGTGGTGCATGTGTGTCTTACGTGCATAATTAGTGAATGGATGTGTGGTGTGTTGCAGGTGATACATTGTGAGGGTGTCACAGAATGGCAAAGCGTTGTAAGGGGTTTTTGTTTTGGGCTGGGTTGGTGTGTTTGGGGGTTCACACAGGCAGACACACACACATTCACAACACACACTCAAGACCGAGATGCATACACATTGATAGATTTGGACACACACCCAAGGGACCATTGACACACACACGGTTGAGGGACGGAGAGGATTACACCCAGCAGCCTCAGCATCTCAGCATCTCTATACTCACACAAGCAGATTGAACACATCGAATCGTTGATTCCACCGCCTCGATCCTTCGAGAATGGAAACCTAGGGTACGAATTGATGACCGCTTGATCGAGCCCTACGACGGCGTTATTGTTGTCTTCGTTGTCGTCTTTAGCGATGAAGATTATGCAGGGGAGGATCATGCCGTTGTCGGAAGAAATTGTGGTGGTGGTGGTAGTGGAGCTAGGGTTAAGGTTTTGGCGGCGGCGGCGATGGCGGAGGCAGACGTAAGAGACGAGGAGGAGGGTGGAGAGGAGGACAATGAGGCCGAGGCCGAGGCCGAGGGCGAGGGCGATGGCGATGGCGATGGCGATGGCGATGGCGTAGCCGAGGACGAGGCTAGTTAGGTAGTTGGTTGTGGAGTGAGGGGGAGGTGGTGGTGGTGCGCCGCCGGGGACGGCGGCGGTGGTGGTCACACACACATAGCACACACCAAACCCAACTCTCTTTTCTCTCTCTAAGACACACACACTGCTGGCTTCAGCACATCCACACACACACACACACAATGATACACACACACAGCACACAACACACACAGTACACACGGAATGAGCAACGTTTCCAAAAAAGGAATTGATCCAGCAAAACAGTCCCACATTAAACCAAGGGGCACTCTCGTCCATACAGTTAAACAAAAATGGAAAAAAAAAAAAACAAAAAAACAAAAAGGACCAAATCAACCCACCAGCAGGACTATTTGGTATAATAGAATAAAAGTGGGACTATTTAGTATAACAGTTTGTAAAGTAGGATTTATTGGTAAATAATCCTAAAAAATTCTACATCATTTTTTGGAGAGTTATGTTTAAAAAAAGTACACTAAAGAGTTTTTTTGGAGTGTTACGTTTGAAAAAAAATACACTAAGAGTTCTTTTGTGTGTTACATTAGAGTATTACGAGTTTTTTGGAGTATTATATTATAATATTACGTTTGGAAAAAGTACAGTAAGAATTTTTTTTGGGAGTGTTACGTTTGAGTGTTTAGCAATTGACCTGTGCAATGCACGTACTATTTTAAAAAAAAAAACTATTTGATGGTACAATGTGTGTTATAAAATGATAATTTTAATTTAAAATTAAAATTAAAATTAATAAATAATTTTAATTATTTATTTTGATTATATTGGCGCTATCGTTCTATAAAATTGTTACTTGAATACTTATACATATTAATTTTAGTTAAATTGTTTATGTATTATAATAATTTTAGTTCTATCGTATTATAAAAGTGTAAGTATTATATAATAATTTTGTATGATATATATTAAATTATAAAATAGTAAAATAAATACTCATTTTGATATTAAAAATAAAGGTAAATCACACTAACACCCCAAAGGTTTCTGTTTAAAAGAAGAATTAGTAACATAAAATTAAAAATAATTTTAATTATTTAATTTTTTTATATTCATTTGGAAAATAAAAATATGTAGAAATACAAATTATATAAAAGTTATTAAAAAAATTAAATATAAATATGTTGTAATTGAACATATAATAATTTTATATGATATATGTATATATTAAATTATAAGATAGTAAAATAAACACTCTTAATTAAATTAAAATATCAACTATATAAAAGTAATTCAACAACGACTAATCAAGATAGAATCATATAACAACATTTAAACTCAAAAAGAAAAAATAATGAAAACATTCAAACAATAGATACATCTTAGTGCGTGAAGTAATTAATTATCTGTAAAATAATGTCAAAACATAAAAGAACTTACTGTTCAATAATTGAAAAAGTAACTCAAGCAGTAAATCCAAATTTTAGCGGTTCCTCGAGAGTATCATTATTGTGTAGGTTTTTCCTCCTGTGAGTTATAATTATATAAAATAATGTACAAAATGAAATATAATTTTATATATAGAATCACTACAAAATTTAAACGATAAATCCATAATATAGAATTAGTATTAAGTATAAAATAATGCACAGAAAAATAAAAAGAAAAAAAAAGCAATTTAGCGTTAAAAAAATTCTAAAACCCTTGAAAGCATTAAGAAGAAAAACGCGAAATAGAAAATTAGTATTGAATTTGTGAATTATCTCAATTTATCATAAAAAATATATAAAAAATAAATAGTTGTCAAATTGAGTTCATATAAAATAGGTAAAATTAGTATAGTTTAAATTAGATTTGAATTTGTATATAATTCTATATGTAATTAAAAAAATACATGCTAACGTAACTCTCATTAAAAAAAACCTTATGATACGTCACCTATGTATGAGAAAACACTAATTTTAATAATATATATATATATATATATAATTGGAGTATTACAGTTTGAAATAATACGTTTGCCAAAATTTACTAAGGAGTTTTTGTACTCCTTTTAAAATGTTTGAAGAATCCTACATCTTTTAGCAATGTTTTAGAATCTCATATGTTAAATCATTTTTGTACTCCTTTTGAAATATTTCCTAAATAAAAAAAATTCTCATGTAAAAATTTATCCCAAATTTGATTTACATAGATTGTGTACCTTACCTTTCTAATACAAAAGAAAAAAAAAGAGAAAGAAATATAATAGAAATAAAGATATAACCGTAAATTTAATTTTTGAATAATATATTAAATCTCCTTTTTCAAAATTAATAAGACTAATTGGTCTATAATAAAATTTTTAAAACTAAATAAATCATCATTTTTCAAAATGAGATTTATAAAGAAATTTTCGTTAATTTATTCCGTCTCATAATATATATATACTAGCGTATGCCCGTGCCTAAAGGCACGATGTAAATAATATTAAGATTAAAATGTAGTTATAATTTATACGTATTATGTTAAAATTTGTGAAGTTTGTGCCATTTTTTTGTAAAGATACTGAAAAAATATATTGAAATATTTTTCTTCTTAAAGAACTTGTAACAATTTTACTTGTATTACACACTCTACAAAACTCAAATAAAATAACAACTCTCCCTAATCTTAATCCAAATTAAAAAACAAACATATAAGATTTATAATATTCACCAATATTGTAAATCAAAATATGAGAGCAAGTAAAAAAATTTGTAAACACTGAACAAAAACAGAAATTAAAGTTATTGTATACTTGTTAACCAGAATTTTTTGAAATACAACATAGAATATTATACTCCCTTAAAAAAAAAAAAAAAAAAAAAAACTCTCTTGCCATATTACACATAAATATTAAAATGCCAAGTTTCCGAAAATTTTCTTTTTATTAGGAACTCTAGATATTCAAAAAGAATTATATGAAAAATATTTATCATCTGTACATTAGAATCACACAACAAATATATTACATTTGAATGGTATAATTTTTATTTTATTTTTATCATCTGTACATTAGAATCACACAGCAAATATATTACATTTGAGTGTGTGAGTTTAATTTTTTTTTCTTGCAGGAAGATCAGCTAAACAAATCACCCTCACTTTCTTTTTAAATAGCTCTAAACAAACAGTCCCTACCCTCTCAAACCAATTTCTACAACATAGAGCACTAACCACAAACCAAGCTCCAAATAATCTCTCTCTCTCTCTAATCAAACTCACATTTTTTGAGCAAACCCATAACCTATGCCTAAGGTCTGTCTATGCCAAACAACCAATTTGAGAAACTTGGTGCACAAACAACTAATTTGATTCAAAGCAAACCTATTGGGTTAAGTTAGAATAAAAAGGATCAATTTTGATGTTATGTGTCAACAAATGGAAGGTAGATAATCAGAAGAATGGGTAAGGGAAAAAGAACAGTCAATTTACAATAGTCAAATGAAAATAAATATTGGCCCAAAACATCAGTCAAATGAAAACATACACTAAGGAAAGATACATGCCTAATCCATGCATAACACAATCCTAGAAAGAATGGCTAGTGGGAAAATGGGTTTCTGAAGGGGTTTGAATGACTTTTTATTTCAAAAATATTAAAATGGGTTTCTGAAGGGGTTTGTTTAACTACCAGGTTGATTTTTTATTTCACTTTATTCTAAGTTGTTAAGCTTACAGCTCTTTGGTCCCTGAAAAAACTTTGCTTACATATGGATTTGTTTGTGATTGCCTTGGGGTATGCAAACACAAACACAAAATACAAACCCTTAGAAACATAAAAAAAGATAGAAGCATAGACACAAAATATTTTTTTAAAAGTGTCTGACCCAAATATTGGCCAAAAACTGTCACCAAAATATTTGATTTATTGATCAAGATTAACAAAGAAAATAAAGCTTTCCTGTAATTAACCTAAACAAAGCTTTCTTTTAAATAAAGCTTTCAAACTAAACAAAGCACACCTTCATTGTTGTTGTGGATCTCAAATTTAATTATCACATAATTGCTATTTAAATATGATCCATTATGATGGTTTTATTATAACTAAAAGTCGCTTAGCTTTCTACTTGAGCAGATGTTCAAAACCCATTTTAGATCAAGTAATCATACAACAAACTAATTTTAAATTAAAACCCATTTCCCATTAAAACATCAAACCCATTTCATAAATCAAAACCATGTGAGAATGTTGATAATGTAATTCACCTTAACTTTTGTTTGTGGAGGGGGTGTTGATACTTGAGCAAATGTTTAACTTTGATGTAGATTTAGACTGTTGGAAGAATTGTATCTTAAGCAAATCATTTGTGGAGGGGGTGTAAAAATATTGGTCAAAATATTTGCTCTGTTTTTTATTCACTGGATTAATGGACTTTTTTAAGTATAAACAAATATTATTTTACTCTCTCATAATCCCCTCATTTTCAAAACAGAGGCATTTATATATAAAAATTATAAAATAATATTTATTTTAATAATTAAAAAATCTCAGTGTAAATAACTGAAAAATTATTAACATGATATTATTTGATGTTGACGGTACATTGTTTGCTGAATATTGGAAGTAAATACAATGTGTAAAACCTTTTTTTTTTTTTTTTAACACCAAACCAATGAAAAGCTTCGAATTATTAATGAAAAGTTTTATTTCCATGAAGTTTTAATGGAAAGATACATGCCCTGTTATGTTACAATAGTGAGAATTACATTTGGTTCCAATTTTGTTAATTCAATTTTTTGAATATTGAGATTTTTTTTCATTTTTTATTATTTATTTTTAGTGAATTTTTTTAACATTTTAAGCAAATTTTTTACTTTTTTTTTATACATTTAATATAAATACAATTAAAAAGTATAATATTTGTGAATAAAATTTTTGAAAATTTCAATGGACACTAAAAATATAAAAAAATAAAAAAATTCAATATATTTTCGTATTTTTATGTATTTATTGATTTTTTAAATATTTTTTACAAATATTTTACTTTTTAGGTACATCTAGGTTAGGTACTTCTAAATTTTTTTAAAAAAATTGTTTAAAATATTAAAAAAAATCACTGAAAAAAATACGAAAAACAAAAATACTCAAATTTTAGAAAATTAAAACCGAACAAATCAGCATGATATTTTGTGTAAAGGTATATCGTAGCGATGTCTCTCTCTATATCTTGCATACATGTGTGACCTATTAAATGAAATATTCTTTCATTAAAAGGGTGACAAAATCATGGTTGATTGTATCTATTTTTGAAAAACAAAATTGAGCATGTAGAGTTTTTCAACTGAGCATTCCAGTGATTAGTGATGCGCTTGATGGTTTAAAAAATTGAATAGAAATGAATAATGCTTTTTTCTCAAACAATCCTATGGGCGCCTAAACCTAGGTTTTTACTTTGGAAAGAATAAATAAATAAAAAGGAGAATAGAAGCCCACATTACATCAAAAGATATCATCACATAACTACGATGAAGCAATCCGACTGTGCCTCACTAAGGGCACAATGCAAGTAACAGTGCACACATGATTTTCAATATCAAGTTAATCTACAAAACTACCCACTACTACTATATCTAGCACTCAAACCTCCAAGAAGAACAAAAAAATAAATAATTGTGAAGGTCCTTGGGTTAGGGTATGAGAGAGAGTATCTACTTGCTACTTGACTTCTTTCTAATAATGCAGCAAAATTGATCAAATTTAAACAAAAATTTTCAATTATTTGTTCCAAATCTTGACCAAATTTTAAAAATTTAGGACAGACCAATTTTATAAATAGCGACATAATCAGCCAAATGTTTTACACTTCAATTTACCCGCCGGAGTCAGGACAACCAATCCTAATCCAAGTTTTAAGTTCTAACAACAACAATAAGGAAACCATGAAATTGAAAACCATGATGGTTATGATTAGTAAATTACTTAAGTTATAGAAAACCATGAGTGAAAATTTGATTAAAAGCTTGATCTGATATAGAACACTCCAATCCTTATTCTCTTCGCATCTTCAAATCTTTTCAAAAAAATTCCAACCTTATCCTAAAAACCATCTCCTATCCATACCATTTTTTATGAAAGAAAACCATCTCCTATCCATACTCTATTTTAAAATTTTATCAAAAAAGATTAAAAGTATTATTATTGGAGATTTGGTGAAATTTTTTGTTCATCCTTGATTTAGTGAAAATTTTGGAAAGAATAATGCCTTTTGGTCATGTTTGATTCGCAAGACTAATAGTGAAGTATTAATAATCCTATTAAATTAGTGTAGTATTCACTATCCAATTAGATTAATATCCATTGGATTAATAATCTCACCCCTACCCCATTACTAACAATCCTACAAATTTGTTGGATTAATTATCCATTGGATTAATAATCCTAGACCAAAATATTAAAACAAACATAGGATAGTTGGGCCCACGGATTAATAATCTCAATCCCATGCTCTAATCTACCCAATTAAACATGCGCTGTTTGAGTGAGGAAAAGAAGGAAATGAGGATTGGTAGGTTATAGTTGATAGATATATACACACTGAGAGAAAGGAGGAGAGGCAAAAATTAGTAAAACATAATTATTTGGCTATTATACACAGGAAAAACATATTTGGCTATTAGATATATTTGTATAATAGCTGTTTGAGTGAGGTAAAGAAGGAAAAACATAATAGATAAAACTTCATGGAAATAAAAGCTTTTCATTAGTAATTCAAGCTTTTCATTGGTTTATTAGTGTTCAAAAAAAAAAAAAAAAAAAAAAGGTTATACACATTGTGTTTACTGTCAACTGTCATGGTTGATAAGGTTGGTCTCAAAATTATTTGGCTATTATACACAGGAAAACATAATAGATATGAGAGAAAGGAGGAGGGACAAAAATTGGTAACTATACACCATGAGCACAGAGCCAACTCATAAAAAACAGAGTCAACTTGAATGTAGCCTTTACAACTACTCTTTAATTTTTATTTTTAGATTGATGACTACTCTTTAATTTTTATTCTTCTTCTTCAGTTTTACTCAAGGCACGGTATAAAAAACAGGAAATTGGTAACTTCTTCAGTCAATTTTTATTCTTCTTCTTCAGTTACCAAAGCAATAACAAAAGAAAAAAATAAGAACCAAAGTAATAAACTACCCAGCAACCGATTTTTATTCTTCTTCTTCAGTTACCATAGCAATAACAAAAGAAAAAAATAAGAACCAAAGTAATAAACTAACCTAGCAGCCGAAGTGATGTCAAGCCAAAGTGAACAACGGTGAGAGTGGTCAAAGTGAGATTTTCAGAAGCTCTGATGAAGGCTCTGATTTGAACAACGGTGTAAGCTATGATGAAGGCAAAAGCTGAAATTTTCAAAAAAAAAATCAAGAAGAAGAACGGAGAGGAAGAGAGAGATAGAGAGGGTAGGCAGAGAAATGAGATGCAAAAGCTGAGATTGGCAGATAGAGATAGAAAGGGAAGATGGGTAGATGGGGAGGCAAATCATTTGTGATGGGGAGACAGAGGGTAGATACTGAGGGAGAAGAGTGGGGAGACAGACGGTAGAGTGTTGGGCGGGAACATTATTAACTAAATAATTGATCTGAGCCATGGATAGATATTAGAATTGATCTGAGTCATTCAAAGAAAATGTGTCTCTCATATATTTTATACATTTAAAAAAATCATTCTCCCTTATTATATATATATATATATATATATATATATATATATATTTTAAAAAGACAAAAAAATCAAATGTGACCTTAAAATGAAGTGCCTGTGAAAAATGAAATTTCATTATAGAAATGTCACCGGCACTGACATTATTTTAGTGTAAAAAACTTCATATAAGCTATGCAAACAATGATATCACATTATCATTTACACACGTAATATCATAATTTAGGCCTCATTTAGAAATAAATTATTTTAATAATTTTTTGACATTTTAATTAAAATATGATGTAAAAAAATTAGTATATTTGTGGTGATTTTTTAGCTTTTTACAAAAAGATGTGCAAAAAATAGACAGAAAAAGAAATCTTTGACTTTTTGGTATAATTTATAGGCTTTTTGACTTTTTTAATAACTTTTTGACTAAAATATTAACTTGCCTAATGAGGCCTTAATAACAAATTATTATATAAGAATAGTAAGAGTTCGTTTGAAAAATGGGTTGGTTTTTTGATTATTTTAGCCTGTGGTTAAAAAATCTCATTTGGAAAAGTCTTTTTAATTTTTTGACTTTTTTTAATTTTTTTGATTTTTTTGTAAGAAAAATAATATAATAATTATGGGTTAGATGTAATATTTTATCTTATTAAATTAAAAAATCTATTTTATTTATTTATTTATTTAGACTATTTTAACCAAAAAAAATTCCAAAACCTCTTTCCTAAACGAGCTCTAAATGCACTACGTATATATGATGGATATAAAATTAAACTGACACAATAGGCAATTTATAAGTACTATATATGTAATTTGTCCCTTTTTTATTATGGGTAAATTATACTGACATTCGTGAAATTTCTATTTAATATAGATTCTCAAAAGTTACGTTCTCTTTTTTTTAATATTTGTAATCTTATTATAAATTATTTCTTAAATTATTGATATTATATCTTAAATTTTTTTAAATAATCATCTTACTTGTTTTGAGTTTTTAATTTATATTTTTATATTTTTAAAGTATTTTAATCAATTTATTTTTACTTTTTAGATAAATTTAATCTAGATATATTTAAAAAGTATAAAATTTGTACAAAAAAACTTAAAACAAATCTATTGAATAAAACAAAACAAAATAATGTATCGAATTTATATATATATTTTGTTTATATTTGGTGAATTTAAAAAAAATCATAAAATATTATACTTCTTAAGGATATCTAGATTAGGTGCATCTAAAAAATAAAAAAAAAAATTGCTTAAAATATTAAAAAAATCAGTAAAAATAAAAAATACAAAAAAATAATTAAAAAAAAACTTAATTTTTTGTGTGAATTAAACTAAAGAAAAATGATTGTTATTTTCCTTAAAATGATATGAACAAAATATTTGTATTATTTTATTATTTTATATGTATAAAGGATAAGAGACAATTATATTATTTTAATCTGACAAGGTATAATTGTAATTTTTCAAATGTGAAGAAGAGTTTGTATTAAACAGAAATCTCAGGAGGTGTTAGTATAATTTATCCTTTCAATATTCATTAATGTTACCACAAGCACGTGAAAATAATGATGTGACATCACTATTATACTAAATGATATTTTCCTGCTAGTATTGTATATGGAAAGACTAAGGGACATATTATTTAAAAGGTGTGTATGATATACAGCTTATAATTAAAGAAAAAATGACATAATTTCATACTTTTGAGACTTGGGTTTTTTTTTTTTTTTTTTCACAAAAAGACAAACTTTTTATAAAATAAAAAAACACATTCAAACAAAATATCACATCCAACCCCATAATCATTTCACTTTTTCTCTCACAAACATCACATCCAACCACAAAAAAATCCAACTATCTTCTCAAACACAAAAAAAAATTTCTCCAATAATATCCTACAACTAAAAAAGCCTACATAAAAACCCACTCCCCAAACATCCATATAGAAAAAAAAGGTCATAAGTAAAAATTATATAAGATACAACCAAAGATTTTATGAGTTATAATTAAAATAATATCATAATTAAAAATAATAATTATAATTAAAAAAATAATATAATTAAAAATACATATGATAGAAGATGTTAATATGATAGAATTCTTCATTGTATATGTATTATGAATCACCAAATACATTCCTTTCCTATACAACCCACTTGAAAAGTGAAAACATTAAGAAAGCATTATTTATGGTAGTGTGTGTGAGTGATTTTCTGACCACACTGTCAACTCAGTATTCAGCTGGAGAGCACTGATAGAATAGATGGCACTTGTCTGATCTGTAACAGAAAGAGAAGATTCCGGCAGTGGTTCGTCCACCCGGGAGCACTCCGACGATCAAGTCAGTATATCACTCAAAGATAATCAATTGCTAAACTCACTGTTCTGAGTATAAATTGCGTATCTTAGACCCATCGATGATGCCTTTCTTTTATAGTTAACTTAATCCTTGTCCCAACAGAGACCTAGCTTTAATGAACTTTAGCTCAGTGCTTATCCAGGACTTTTCAATAGATAGAGATAAACTCCCTAAGAGCTTTATCTTTATCCAGGCTGAGTCCCCTCATCATTCTAGGACTCTTGTGCCTTATCCGCTTATCTCAGATTCCGATATCTTCAGAGATAATCTCGGCCTTGCCGAGATAACCTCGGCGTCATGACCAGGACACATAGCACCTCGGCTGACACGTTGGCGTCACCTTGGCCACGTGTTGGTACTCAGAAAATATATCCCCACAACTGGCCCCTAGGTTCTATTACCTCGGCATTCTGAGGTGATGGGACTTATATCGGTTCTTCTTGCCAGTACATCGGCTTAGAGATTCCCAGCCGACATGTCTCTTTAAAGATCAAAAATTTCAAGAGCTCCCTCATGTGTATGAGTTGTCAAGCATAATACATCAACCGCCTTAACCACGCTTTTTTCCCTTATTGGATCGTACTCCGTACGCGCTTGTAAGTCATCTCGCGCCTGCGTGCGCCGTCTGACGCATACATCATTTTAGGCGCATTAATTGCTTTCTTTTTGCCGCCGTTTCAAGTTTTAACAAAACCTCTTTCTCCTTCCGTCTCTTCACTTTACATCGTTTCTAAAGCTCTCTCTCTCTCTAGCTTTCTCAAATCCTCCATTATTCAAACTTCCATAGCTCTACAACTTGCTCCATTTACCCTTTCCAACATAATTTTCACCGATCTTCTGCCTTTACAACCGTCGTCAGACTTCGGCAATCCCCATTCCAGCTTCCCTCTTTCTGGTAAGCCACTGTTCCTCCTGGTTTTATTTCGTGTTGCTTTCCAAGAAGTTTTGCTTCATTATTAATCGTCATTGCTGTTTTACTCAAGTATTTGATTTAGGAGTCATGTATCTGAGTATGTTTATTTCACGACTTTGCTCTTTGTCCATGACTTGAATACATGCACTGCTCACAACTTTTCTGCACTTTTGCCTTTCTTTTGAAACAGTGTAAGCTCTTCATATGGCCGAAGTGCCTTATTATAAATACAACTTCTTTGTTTTGAACGTTTGTATGTTTGCCTTCTCTTTACTACTCTTGTATGATTCCATACTTAGAATATTTTGTATATCTTTAATATACACTTCAATCTTGTGCAACGTTCTCGGGGTGACACACCTCGGTTATACAAACTGATGATTTACCTCGGCAAGTACCCAAGTATCTTTCTTGGTACAACCTTGGTTTCACTTGTAAATTTTTTCATAAAATTTCAACAAGTGTTTAATCTTGGTTTAACTTCAACTTGTAAACTTTTTAAGTTTCAACAAGTGTTAAACATAATCTCAGTTTAACTTCAACTTGTAAACTTTTCTCAAGTTTCAACAAGTATTAAACATGATGTCAGTTTAACTTCAACTTGTAAACTTTTTAAGTTTCAACAAGTGTTAAACATAATCTCGGTTTAACTTCAACTTGTAAACTTTTTAAGTTTCAACAAATGTTAAATATGATCTCGGTTTAACTTCAACTTGTAAACTTTTTAAGTTTCAACAAGTGTTAAGCCTAATCTCGGTTTAACTTCAACTTGTAAACTTTTCTCAAGTTTCAACAAGTGTTAAACATGATCTCGGTTTAACTTCAACTTGTAAACTTCTTTCAAGTTTCAACAAGTGTTAAATATGATCTCGGTTTAACTTCAACTTGTAAACTTTTCTCAAGTTTTAACAAGTGTTAAAATCATTTTTCTTCTCTCTGCCCCCTAATGTGAACCTAAGTTCCACTTGGATTCTCATTATACATGTATTCCAGAAACAACGTTATGTATCTTTATCAGTCACAAGTGTATAAACGAATAAATCAAGCTAAAACTTTATTTATTTACTTTGGCAAATGACAAAAGAGCAAAACTTTATTTACTTACTTCGGCAAACACCTCAATATTTGCTCTCAGGAACGCCTCTAACTTTTTTTCCTCTTCTTCGGCTAAGCCCGAGCGGAGAAGAAAGAAGCGTTCTTCATCCCCCTCCTGGACGAGGATTTTCTTTAGTGCTTCTTCACTCTTCTCGGCTGGCTCTTTGCTGATATCCTCTAGGACTTCCACGTCCTCGTCTTCGATCTCTGCTTTCTTTGGTCCTCATATGCTGCAGGTGGATTTCATTGCTGCCATGGAGTAATTCTTTGCCTGCAGCTGATCTCCTCTGACCTCCTCTATCCCATGCTCTGTTGGGAACCGTAATAGTTGATGTAGTGTTAAGGGTACAACCCCCATTGCGTGCAACCATGGCCTTTCCAAGATGATATTGTAAGGGGATGGTGTGTCGATTACGGTGAATTCCGTTTTTATACTTCTCAATTCTGGCCATGAGCTCTTCCATGCTTTTTGGCAAGGTCTTTGGCAATGACTTCCGTAGAGCGCAATCATCTTTTAGGCCATTCTTAAAAGACACGACCGCCACCTCTTGGTTGCATTCGGGTATTCGGTTGAACACCTCATAGTATCTTTTTATATAGGCCCTAAGGCCTTCATCCTTACAGATTCTCAGAGCCATCAATACATCCACCCTTAATGGCTGTAATTTATTTGTCACGAACCTGACCACAAACATCTCGGCCAGGCCTTCCCAGGTCTTCACACTTCTCTTCGGTAGTTTGTGAAACCAATCTGATACAATCTCCCCGAACGATGAGGGGAACACTTTGCAGAGCAACGACTCGATCCTATTATACAATGCCATTGAGTTCAAGTATAATCCAACGTGAAAGTTGGGGTCTGACTTACCATCGTATATTTGGAACCTCGGCATACTGAATCTCTTCGGCTCCTCAAATTTGTCCAATTCCACTGAGAAGGGTGTTCTCAGCTTATCAGGGGAGGTTACCGCGGCATCGGCATTCTGTTACTTCCTTTTGAGATAATCTCTCAAGTCTTCCTTTGTCCGCCCAGGAGCTCGGCTATCTCCTGATTTCAGTCTTTTAGGTGCACTGCTCTTGGCTTCGTTGTGAGCCCTCTTCGACCTTTCTCCATGAGTTGTGTCGAAACATAGCTCCTATCTTTGAACATGCCGATGTTCTTTGGAGTCTGCTTCCTTGGTGCGATGCGTCATCTGCGATTCTTTCCTTCTCGACTCTCCTCGCCCGACCTCCCTTGAAGGTCGGTGAGAGTGTCTTTCACTTCTGGAATGCTGAGGGGTTATTAGGATTGGTTTCTGCCCTCCCTTCTGCCTTATCCGCTTATCTCGGTTTCCGATATCTTCGGAGATAACCTCGGCCTTGTCGAGATAACCTCGACATCATGACCAGGACACGTGGCACCTCAGCTGACACGTCGGTGTTACCTTGGCCACGTGTTGGTACTCAGAAAATATATCCCCACAGTGTGTAATATAAAAATATATATAATAATTATTTTGTTAACTTATAAATTAGGCACATGTTAATAATAATTTAAGAAAATATATATAATACATAAATATTACTTACAAAAAAGGACATTCTTCAATTTATAGGTCCAAGCCTATGATTTTAACGGGCAAGCACTATATGCTACCCTTGCTTGCCACGCCGACTCTCTTTTATCACTCCATTTATTTTTTAAAATAGTTACGTTATGGGTTTCAAATAAATTATTAATTTTTTTATATAGATGTGAGATCTCCATATATGTAATTTGTATAGATTTCACACCTATATGAGAGATTTGGTAAAAAAATTAATAATTCATTTAAGATCCATAACAATTTCCTTTTGAAAAAAAAAATGCTTGGGATATTTTTTTGGGACTCCATAATTTTTTTTAGATTTTAATCATTGATATATATATATGGGATCCATTCACACACACACACACACACACACACATATATATATATATATATAATATAAAGTTCACATTATTAATAGTTGAGATTTAAAAAAAAGTTATAAAGATCTAAAAAAAAAAAAAAATCTCAATCATTATTGTTCATTCTTGCACTACACACTCTCGCTCTTATGAAAATAATATTTAATTACAAAAATATTACTACATTTCCATGCATCATTTTAATATAAAATTCTGTGAAAATAATATTTTTCATATATTATTGTATACATTATTATGAGTCCAAATACATCTCTTTCCTATGCAACAACTTGAAAACACTTAATGGGTGAAACAAGTTCGACACCATATTTTGAGGGGCCCAAAGCAGAGTTTGAACTTATTATGCAAATTATTGGGTGGACCATTGTACCGAGACACTTATCGATCATGTTTCATCATATATCTTTTTGTTCTTAGGTTTGTCTATGGGTGAGGTGTAAATTTGGCTCAATTCGACCTATCTGGGCTCATGTTAGGTTGACTCATGTTAAACTGTGTGGGCTCTAGTTAGATTTTGGGAAGGGCCAGGTTGATCCATGGTCCAAAAATCTAGAGTATTCGGGCTTCGGATTGGGCCAGCGAGCTTGGGCCTGGGCCGGACTTGACTATATATATATATTTACTAAAATGTTAATTTTTTCATAAAAAATGATATCGGGCCTCGGGCGGGCCAGGTCTCGAATGAGTCTAGAGCGAGCCGATGAGCTAGTCTAGACGGGCTGGGCTCATAGGTCTAACCGGACTCCAAAACACACAACCCAGGATTTCGGGCCTGACCGGGTCCACTTGTGTCACGGGCAAGTTTCAAGCAACTGTCGGAACCGTAGACCAATTTTACACTAGTATCTATAGGGGATAATTAATAACTAATATTTGTGAACCACTTAACACTTGTGTCCAAGCAGAGGGACAACAGTCCATCACACATGAAATGGCCATAGTTACGTCCAGTCTAAAATTTTGATCAATTTAGGTTGGGTCATTGTTATTGCATGCTTTTGATGCTCTAAGAGAGGAAGTTTTTCAAAGAGTCCATGACTCCACTGGTCATGAATCATATAATCAATCATCTGGGTCTAACTAGAAAAATTATGAGTACATATAATTTGATTATAGAATTGTATATAATCTTATCACGTAAGATGAGTTTTATTAGGGATGGTTTGGATGTTTTAAATAAATATACTTTTTAACTTTTCAGTGAAAAAAGTAGAGAAAAAAAGGATGTGTGTTTATGATAACTTTTTGACTTTTTACGAAAAAATGTGTAATAAAATATTATAGAAACTATCAAAATTACTCTTTTACCCTTCCTTCATGACACAACAGCAGGAAGAGTAGTTTCCATGCATGTTGTTTATTGGCTCATGGGTTTTTGTGGCTCCTATTGTGCCACGTAATTGCACAATGGGAAATGCAATGGAACACTGACCTACAATGTTATGTGTTTCTTATTTTTTTTTGTTTTTTTTTCTTACCCCATTTTGCATAGGTAGCTGTTGTTGTTGAATTGACGACAACACAATTGTGGCGGCAAATTCGTGCAATTATTAATAAGAATATTTATTAAAAAAAATCGAAAACAAATAAAACTGTAAAAAAAAAAGAGAAAAACAACTTGCTTGCTTGCCCTCTGAAGAGTCGGACATAATTTTCTTATCCAAACCATATAAAAATAAGAATTTTTTGACTTTTTAAATAATTTTTTTGACTTTTTATCTTATTATTATGCCATACTATGCCTAAATGTGTAGTTCTTAGTTAGTGTGAGAGAATTGTATTTTTTTTTCCAGTGACTAAGACACACACAAGAAGCCTCACCATCATCGATGTGTGATCCCAAATCGATTTTGATGATCAAATTTTGAATATAGTGACTGAGCCACATAAGAACCATCACTGATGTGTTGTGTGGTCCCAAATCGGTTTGGGACATTGCCTCTGGTTACATCCAATAATTTTTTTGTGTTACTCCATGAAAATTTCTTTATTTTATATATTTCTAATTATATAAATATCAATATTGTACGAGCAAGAAATAATCTTCTTGTATAATCCTATTGATCAAGTCTGTGCTCCTCCAAACGTCGTCGCTTTACTCCCTGAAAGCACAAACGTGAGCTAGCCGGCGGGTGTGTGTCGGATACCTCTCCGATGCCTAAGTTAGCACAATAGACAAATAGACAAAAGCTCTATGTATTCGAGAATCAAAGTTGTATTACCTCTCTATAGGTGATGTTATGAGCTTTTATAGGTTCCGCATGACATAATCCTAGTAGGACTCTTATTCCTCCATGCAGAGTCCTCCTAGGAGTCACACCTCTGAAAGATAATGATTATCTTTCAACACCCCCCTCACTGCTTAAACCAAGTGAGATGGTTTTACTTCGGTAGTATGACAAAACAACCGGGATAAAATAGCCATGCTAAACTGACTGAAATGATCGAGTTCTAGCTAGCTCGGTTTTCTCCTCTGTTACTTGTACTTCGGTTTCGCCTATTGAGACCGTGCTATCCATAGTGTGTCTAGACCGAGCTATTCAACAGCAAGGTCCTGAGAAAATGCCCAAAATACCTCGGCTCAATATGGTTTGACCGAACTAATTGTCGCCGTTCTGACCATGCCGACCGAGCTAACTACAAAGCTCTTTTGGACCGGGCTAACTTTAAGGCCCTTTTACTCAGTCATTACTGTGGCCCACAGAATGGCCCATTACCCAGCTCGGCCCAATTTATATATAAATTACCCTCTCAATTGCCCCTTAATTCCATCTGCGCAGCATGATAGGGATTATCTTTTACCAGCTGAGCTAAAAACTTTAGCTTTTCAATCGGGCTAAATCCACACCGGGCTATCCATCTGTCCGGTCAAAAACGTCTCTTCAGTCGCTGTAACTGAATCACTTTTTATTCCAAAAACACGTGGCACACTCTCATTGGCCCAATGCAACTGTCACGTCGTCTTCGTACTTCGCGTATTTTGAACAGCCCCGCCTTTTTTCCTTCATTTTTCACAAAAACAAATCCTAAAGCTTTGAATCCATCATTTCACTATTCACCCTCTCTCTTTTTCTGAGCATCCATTTTTCCAAACACAGTGCCTGCGAAGTTTCTCCTTGCGATCTACGATCTTCATCATCTCGTCTTCAAGCTGTAAGTACCTCAGTCCCATTTTCGTTTTGTTTGTCAAGTTTCTGAAATATATAGCACAATACTCGTATGCTTTTCACAACACATATAGCATTTTTGTTTCCATTTTTCTAAGAAAAAACAGTGTAATAGAGCCATTGCATTCATGAATAACCTGTAGAACGATGTGTTTGATCCTAAATAGAATTCCAACTGAGCTAGGATCCTATTTGTACTTAAGGTGTGCACCCAGCCGAACTAGATGACCAAACTAAAACTTCACGCCATACGTGTAATCTCCATAGGTCTAAGTACCCTCTGTTACACCTGACCGAGCTATAGAACCGTACTAGATTTGCGCAATACTGTGCTAGAAAGCCCTAACCACCGACCGAGCCACAACTTGGGGCTAAACCAGCTCCCTTAGTCAAAACCGAACAAAGAATGTTGCCCCAAATGCTCAATCAGGCTAAAGACCCTTGCTCAAACTGGGCTAAGAATGAACAGTATCGCATATAGCCGAGCTAGGACTTCATTTATCTTGCCTTTGTTTCTTTTAGCACGGTCCAACGATCTGTGCTTAACACCTTTCTTTTTTACTTTGCAAACTCTAACTAGGTTGCCTAGGCATTCCTTTGAACGTCCGACCGAGATATCCAACATCTTCTCAGCACCGAGCTAACACTTAGGCTAATTTATACATAATTTACACCCATATGGGGAAGTATAGGTTCTTAGTAAACACACCAGGTGTTATGGCCGAGTTCCGAAGGGACTACCATATCCTTGATGATGTCCATCTTACCTTAGCTGAACTAGATATCACTCCATGGGGAAACCCTGGCTTTGTTCCCTTTACACTTCTTTCCATTGTAGAAACCGGACTAAGATTCCTTGTACAGCCCCTTCTTTGCAAGTTCCTCAGACAAACCAACCTCTGCCCTACCCAACTTTCCACAAATTCATACTGCATAATAAATGGCATCGCCGAGCTAAACCACCCGGCTGGCCTTAACCTCGGTTTAGCCGAGATCTTCTATCAATATTCCATAGGATCGACTGAAGATGGCTGGGTTTACTATTTAAGAATAAGGTGCCGGCGTGAAAAGATAATAAAGAATACCCCAGATAAGGATGTAAACGATGATGATTTTTTCTGGATTTCTAGGAACTTCGAAGACCATAAAGCCCAAATCCCTGGCGACCGAATAAATTGGAATAAAGGAATTGCCGGTATAACTACCTCGGCTCAGTTTTTGCTTTCTTTTACCTCGGTTTTCTTATCTTAGACCGTGCTAACTGTTGTCTCTTTACTTCATGCAGATTTGAACTTTCTCAAGTCCCAGTACAGCTACCCCAACTTAAATGCACTTCGCGCCGCCTGCAATATCCCAATAGAAGTTGGGCCGAGCTACTGAATTTTGAACTGACATACAGATATAGTAGCCGTAGGAAGACCAGGGTGACCGATTTCCTCCTTGAGCTTTCACCAAAGCCAGACCCAACCTTGCCTCAAATCAATTTGATCCCGTTGACAGCGGAGCAAAAGATGGCCAAGAAAATAGTAGTAAAGGCCCTCCTAACCGAAACAAACCAGACCGAGGAACCACCAACTAGCCAAATTCAAGAGACCGTGGTAGCCCTGCCAACCCATCATCCTTCATCATCTCAGGCAAACAAGCGTGCTCGGACTTTCACAACCGAGCCACGCCTTGTCGACGAGGATGAAACCATGGTTCCTCAAGCCTCTCCACCAAGTCCTTCTCATGAGCGCTCTGACCGAGCTAGCTCTTCCAAGTGGGTGCCAAATGTCACCTTCAAGAACCGCGCTATCACTGATTCCGATTCAGTGGTCGCGGAAAAAGATCATCTGCTGGCCTTCAATCTGGCCAAGAGCGTCTGCCTTTTAGCCGACATGAATCATCATGATCACCTTACTGAGCTGAAGGCCATTCGCTCGGCTTCAAAGTCAATGGTGTTGGTAAGTTCTCTTTTTCATTCTCTAAATTTCAGTATCTTTTAGCTCAGTTCCTACTCAATAATGCCTCCCTCCCCTCACAGGCCTTATAGAAGAACCACATTGCTCACAAACGCGTGCTGGAACTTCGAAAAACTACAAGGTAGGCCATGACAGAGGCCAATGAAAGAATGGCCGAACTAAAAGAATCTCAGCAAAAGATGGCCGAGCTACAGGCTGAAGTAGCCTGGCTCACTGGTCTAGTCAATTCAGCCGAAGCCGATAAGAAGAAGGCTGCGGCCGTGGTGAAAGATAAATACTTGCGCGAGCTGGCCAAGCTCGAGGGAAAAAAGAACGCCGAGTGAAGAAGGTTGAGGATGCGGAAGACCGCGGTTATAAGAAGGGGGATGCCACTTACATCAAGCAATGTGAAGCTACAAAAGATCTTTTCTTCAAGTGCGGATGGACGGCGGCTGTGGCGCAGCTCGGTCATAGTCCAGAGACCGAGGTCTTCCTCAACCCTCCTCCATACTTCATACCGAGCTCTATGACGGAGTACGCTGCCGCCATTCAGCAAAAATTTCTGCAAGAGGAAGACGAAGATGCTGCTCTAGTAGACAACACCGAGCCCGGTCGCTAGTCTATCTCCCCAACTCGAGTGGTCCCCATCCTACCTTTGCCTGCAGTGTCTGATGCGGTTCCTCTAACCAAGCTGAACCAAGAGGTGCTTGCAACAACCGATCTACCTTTGGGTGAAGACCGGGTTGTTCTGGATGCCGATTTAGATGACCTCTTTGCTTAATTATGTACTTTTCTTTTCTTTAGGTGCTGACTTTAGAAGTTTTTGTAACCGGGCTTATGGCCCCATCTCTTGTACTTCGACTTTGCATTATCAATGAAATCATCTTTTGTTTTCCTTAACTGTCTGTTCGGTTTACTTCTATGATATAATCTGAATGAAGTAAATTCTCTGGATGAGATATTTCACTTTGCAATCTGACTGGCCATACCTGCCAACCTCTTCAGCCTAGATCCTTATCTCGGCTGAAGAACAATAAGTGTTGGTTTTTCCAGCCAACCTCTGCAGCCTAGATCCTTATCTCGGCTGAAGAACAATAAGTGTTGGTTTTTCCAGCCAACCTCTTCAGCCTAGATCCTAATCTTAGCTGAAGAGAGCTCAAAGTTGGTTTTTCCAGCCAACCTTGAGTGAAGTGTTTAGTTATTCCTGCCAAACGTCCTGCAACCTGGATTCTCATCCTGAGCTTAGGAGGGGTGTTGGTTATTCCAGTCAACCTTTAAGTTGGTTATTCCTGCCAACCTAGAGAAAGTGTTTGGTTATTCCTACCAAACGTCCTGCAGCCTGGATCCTTATCTTGGGCTTAGGAGGGGCGTTGGTTATTCCAGCCAACCTCTAAGTTGGTTATTCCGGCCAACCTAGAGTAAAGTGTTTGGTTATTCCTGCCAAACGTCCTGTAGCCTGGATCCTTATCCTAGGCTTAGGAGAAGTGTTTGTTGGTTTTTCCAGCCAACCTCTTCAGCCTAGATTATAATCCTGGCTGAAGAGAGCGCAAAGTTGGTTGTTCCGGCCAACTCTGTTTTTGTTGCCCCTAGCTCACTAAAACAACTTTTACAAAATAAAACAATTATGCTGAAAAGAAAACTACTTGTTTTATTGAGAAAAAGAAAAATTACAAGTACTTTAAAGAAAAGCTAAAAATAGAATAGTTTGAGATTGGCAGTGTTCCATGGCCTGGGAATGGCTTCGTTGTCCTCGTCTTCCAAGTGGTATGCCCCTTTTTCCTGCTAACCCGACCACTTTGTAAGGTCCTTCCCAATTGGGCCCTAACTTGCCGTCTCTGGGTATCAGGGTGTTTCCCATTACTTTGCGCACCAATCTCCAACCTTGAATTGCCTTGGATGTACTGTCTTGTTATACTTTCTGGACAACTCTTGCTGGTATGAGGCAATGTAAACCAGTGCTCTTTCTCTTTTTTCTTCTGCAAGGTCGAGTTCCAAGGCTATGGCTTCCCCATTTAAGTCTAGATCGAAATTCTTGCTTCTCATTGTGGGGAGGCCAACTTCGAGTGGGATTACTGCCTCTATGCCATAGGCTAAAGGGAATAGCGTTTCTCCGGTTGATCACCGAGGTGTGGTGCGGTAAGCCCATAAAACATGAGGAAGTTCCTCAGCCCACTTGCCTTTTGCTTTCACTAACCTTTTCTTCAATCCATCTAAGACGACCTTGTTTGATGCTTTCACCTGGCCATTTGCTTGGGGGTATGCCGGTGTAGAGTTGTAGAATTCTATCTTATATTCCTTACAAAAGCCTCTAAAAATTTTGCTGTCGAATTGAGTGCCGTTGTCAGATATTAGGGCTTTTGGTATGCTGAACCGAGTGATGATATTCTGCCAGATGAACTTCTTCACATCTTTTTCCTTTATTGATGCTAGTGCTTCTGTTTCCACCCACTTTGTGAAGTAGTCTGTTGCTGCAAGGAAGAACTTTCTATTGCCGGGTGCCGTCGGAAGTGGTCCTACTATGTCCAAGTCCCACATTGCGAAAGGCCATGGGCTAGTTAGTGGTAGAAGCTCTCTGGCCCGTTGATGTATTTGGTGTGCGGACTTCCGACATTTCTCGCACTTCTTGACATACTTCTCTGAATCTACTTGCATATAGGGCCACCAATATCCTTGTGAAATTGCTCTATAGGCTAAAGATTTTCCTCCTTGGTGGCTGCCGTATACGCCTTCGTGAATCTCGAATGGGAATGCTTCAACTTTGCTGAGATGAACACACTTTAAGTAAGGTCCTGTGAAGGATTTCTTGTACAAGGCCATTGATGGGGAGAGCCAAAATAGTTGCGACTTTGCTCTAATCTTGTTGGCCTCTTTCTTTTCTTCGGGTAAGATGCCGTCTTTTAAGAACGTTATAATAGGATCCATCCATGAAGGGCCTAATTCGGCGCAACATACCTTTTCTGCTTCGGGTTCTTCAATAACTCTTGGTACTTAGCCATCCTTTCATCCTTTACTTCGTAGTCGCCTGAAATTTGGTTTACCACCAGCTGTGAGTCACTGTAAACCATTAGTTCGGTAGCCTTCATGTAGAGTGCTGATTTTAGTCCTGCCAGAAACGCTTCATACTCCGCTTCGTTGTTTGATACTGGGAAGCCAAGGTTGACTGCCTGTTCCACCACTAGGCCATCTGGTGAGATGAGGACTATACCAAGTCCTGCTCCGTGCCTGTTGGATGCTCCATCCACAAAGAGCTTTCACATCTCTCCAACGAATAGCTTCCAGCAGGTAAAAGGATCAGATAATGCCTTGGGGTCCGGAGTATTGCTGGTGTTTTCTTCAAAGTCCACACTTACTGTTTGCCTCTCGTTATTTGATTGCACTAAGTCTTTATTTGTTGATGGGTCTTTGCTTGGTACAACATGGTTTGTTTCTCCCTCCCTTTGTTCACTCTGATCTGTCCTGGGATGTGGCTGGGTATCCTGTATTAAGGGTTGCGCTATTCTAACGCCACTTTACATCCCCATTTCGGTTGTACCCATTAAGTCAACTGGGCAGACGTGATGACTTCCTGGTGTGAATTCTACGACAAAGTCTGTCAAAGCTTGGGCTTTTATCGCGGTTCTGGGTTGAAACTTGATGTCAAACTGTCCCAACTCTACTGCCCACCTCAAGATTCGCCCAGAAAAGTTTGCCCTCTCAAACAAAGCTTTTAATGGAAAAGCTGTGAGGACGATTATGGGGTGGGCGTGAAAGTAGTGCGACAACTTCCTTGAGGCCATCATCAAGGCTAAGGCCAGTTTTTCCAATGGTAAGTACCTGGTTTTTGCGCCCAGCAATGTCTTGCTGACATAAAAGATAGGCAGATGTTAGATTCCTTCCGCTCGGATCAACATTGCGCTAATTGCGTGCTGTGAAACTACCAGGTACAAAAATAGTGGCCTTGTTTCGTTTGTGTTTCTCAAAAAATTTTGAAAAAAATTCTCTACAAATAAGTTTTTAAAAGTAATCAAACCAAACAAATTTTCCCAAATTTTTTTTCCAAAACTTGTTTGGTTTATAAGTTTTCTAAACAAATATCTCTCTCATACACATCAAATCAATCACTTTTTTCAAAACTCTCTCTCAAAATAATTTTTCAAAACATCTTTTGAAAAAAAACCAAACCAAACAAATTTTCGTATTTTTTATCTCAAAACATGTTTCTCAAATACAAACCAAACCAGCCCAGTTCTTCTCCAAGTATTGGGGTCAGTAGCAGCGGTGGAGAAGACATGTATTCCTTCAAACTTTCTAGGGCGCGGTCGCATTCTTCATCCCACTCAAACTTGGCCTTTAATGCTTGAAAAAATGATCGACATCTGTCTGATGACCGACTTATGAACCAGTTTAGCGCGGCTGCCATACCGGTGAGATGCTGTACTTCTTTTTCTGAGTTGGGCCTCTCTAGATCCTGAATTGCTTTGATCTGAGAAGGGTCTGCCTCTATACCTCGGTTGGTCACCAGGAAGCTTAGGAATTTGCCTGATACTACGCCGAACGCACACTTAGATGCATTAAGGCGCAACTTGTGCTTCTTTAGGATTTGAAACATCTCACCTAGGTCCCTGAGATGGTCATTCTTATCCTTGCTTTTGACTGCCATATCATCGATGTAAGCCTCCATTGTTCTGCCTAACAATGGTTCGAACATCTTGGTGATCATCCGTTGGAATATTGCCTCTGCGTTTTTTAGGCCAAAGGGCATGACTTTGTAGCAATACAGTCCTCTTGGCGTTGTAAAGGATGTGACCTCCTGGTCTGGTTTATACATAGTGATCTGATGGCAACCTTTGTACGCATCAAGAAAGCTAAGTCGGTTGTGTCATGCCGTTAGGTCTACCAGTTGGTCAATTTGTGGTAGGAGAAAGCTGTCTTTTGGGCACGCCTTATGACTGTTTTGTAGTCCACGCAGACACGCCATTTTCCATTCTTCTTTGGCACCACTACTGTATTGGATATCCACTTGGGATAGTGCACTTCTCTGATAACTCCTACCTCTAGAAGGTTTCTCACTTCTTCCGCCACTATCTCGGCGTGGTGGAGTGTTGACCTGCGAGTGCGTTGTATAATTGGTCTTGCAGTTGGGTGGACATTCAATTGGTGACAGATAAAGTTTGGGTCAATGCCAGGCATGTCATACGGCGTCCAGGCAAACACTTCGATGTTAGAGGTCAAGAATTCCATGACCTTTATTCTCTCGGTGCTGGACATAGATGAGCCAAGCAAAAAGAACTTTTCTGGGTCCTTTTCATCTATTCTTACCTGTACCAAGTTTTCTACTGCCTTCTGTTTAGCGGCTTTGCCAACATCCGCAAACAATTCATTGCTCTCAGGTTCTTCCACCATCTGAACAAACCCTTTGGCAGCTCGGCTGCCATTTACTGTGACGAAGCACTGATTGGACATAATCTGGTCTCCAAAGACCTCTTCAATTACTCTGGCTTCGTTGGGGAACCGCATTACTTGATGGTAGGTTGACGCTACCGATCGCATGGCAAGCAGCCATGTCCTTCCCAAGATTATGTTGTAAGTGGAAGGGACTTTCAATATCCAGAATTCCACTTGTTTCGTCATGCTTCCTGCTCTGACTGGGAGGATAATCTTGCCAACTGGCCACTCTGGCATTGAGTTGAATCCGATCAAGGGAGATACGACAGGTGCCAAGTCTTTGTCTTCCAATTTCAACTGTTTGAAGGTTTCGTAATACATTATCTCACATGAGCTCCCTTGGTCAATCAAAATTCGCTTGACGTTGTAATCCTTGACGCGGAGAGTGACGACCAGTGCATCATTGTGAGGGCAATATATCCTTGCCAACTCTGTGTCTGAAAAAGACATGACGTTCGTGGCCTCTGTTCTCCCATTTTTAATGGTAGGCTGCGTACTTAATACCTCCCTTAAGTGCTCAGCCTTCCTGATTATTCCCTTGAGCTCACATACTCGCTCAGGTTCGAATACTCCATGTATTACGTTTATCACGCCTTGAGGTGGGGCGTCGATCGGCGTTCCGTCTGGGTGATCGTGGTTTTGGGGGGCTGGCTGTGTCCCTCGTTCTATGTACTGGTCCAGGTGCCCAGCTGCTACTAACTCTTCCAGATGCTGTCTTAATGGCGTGCAATTCTCAGTGCGGTGCCCTTTTTTCTTATGGAATGTGCACCGGGATCTTTCGTCATAGTCCTTCTGTGCCTCTCCCAATTTAGCTGGTCATCTGACGAAAGGTTCATCGCATATCTCACTGAGAATCCGATAGATCGGTTTTTTGAACACCGTGGTAATGACAGTGCGGACTCTTAACCACCTTTTATCGTGGTCCTCTCCGTTGTCTCGCCTGCCTCGCCCGTTTCTGCTTGGATGTTCTACCGCGTTGACTTTTGCCGAAGTCTTTTTATCTGGTATTGCGGTTGTACCAGACTTTGTTTTAGCACGGGCGCCATCCTCCTCCACCCGAATGTGCTGGTGTTCCCTATCCATTAAGGCTTCCATTGTGAAGCAGGGCGTCATGGTAATTGAGTCCCTCAGCCTATTTTCGACTAGAAGACCTCTTTTGTATTGCGTGATGGCGAGATTTATGGGGCAATCTCCTATCTGGTTGAAAGTCTCCCAATAACGACTGTTAGAGGATCTTAAAGTCTCCTTGTCGCCCATGTCAGTGGAGAGTAGCTGATCGATCTTTACTGGCGTCTTGGTGTTCGTTCTGAACCTTGTCATGAATGCCTCCGCTAATTGCTCCCAGAAGGCTATGCTGCCTTCTGGTAGATTTTCGAACCAGGTTAAACCTAGGTCACCAAGGATAGATGGGAATAGGATGCACATTAAAGCCTCGTTCTGCCGATATACTGCCATGACATGGCGAAAATGGCTTAAGTGCATGTAAGGGTCAGTCTTCCCCTCATAAGTCGTAAATTTAGGCTGGATGAAGCCTGAAGGTAATGGTGCATTCTCAATCACCGGAACGAACGGCGAGCTATGTAGCCTTGCCAATGCTTTATCTGTTGGTTCATAGGCAAGGTGTGGTATTGGCATTCCTACCTCGATTCTTCCATGCGTCTGAGGAGCTAACCGCTGAAGGGCTGAAACTCTGCGCGGTTCGTGTGCCTTGGCATCCTCCTTCCGTCGTGCCCTTTCTTCAAGCACAGCCCGTAAGTCGGACGATTTAGGCAACTCCGTTTGCCTGGATGATGTCTGGTGCGTATGTGAGGTCCGATAGGTGCTTCCCTCAGTGTAAGACCTCAATGTTCTCGTTCTCTCAGACCTGGAGTAACGAGTCCTGGAAGTCCTTGATTGAGTGTCGCCTGTTCTGAGGCTCCTACTCACTGTTTGTGACGGTGTGGTATGCCTACCACGATCTTCTGAATGGCGAGGAGGCGTATTGCTTTTGCGCCCCTCTCTTGTCGCTACCCCCTTCCCTTTTATCTGGCGCTTCATCAATTCCATGTCCGCCGCCATCTTCCTAATTAACTCGTCCTGCTCCTTTACCCGATCCTCCAAAACTTGAGGGTCGATCCTCCGCCTCTGCCTATCAGGACTTGATGAGCGACGGGAGCTGTTACCCCACCTCCCTCTTGCATCCCTCCGGGGGTTCTGTCGCTGGGGCTCTAAATCTGCCATGGGAGGGATGGAAGGCAAACCTTTGCGCCTCCCACCTCCCTCTGGGGTTTGTCCGTCAATGGCGGACTACGGTAAATCTTCATTGTATGCCATTGCGTCTAATCTAGCGAGGAAAACTTTGATCAAGAGATTTTGTTCTTTCTATGATTCCCACAGACGGCGCCAATTGTACGAGCAAGAAATAATCTTCTCGTATAATCCTGTTGATCAAGTCTGCGCTCCTCCAAACGTCATCGCTTTACTCCCTGAAAACACAAACGTGAGCTAGCCGGCGGGTGTGTGTCGGATACCTCTCCGATGCCTAAGTCAACACAATGGACAAATAGACAAAAGCTCTATGTATTCGAGAATCAAAGTTGTGTTACCTCTCCATAGGTGATGTTATGAGCTTTTATAGGTTCCGCATGGCATAATCCTAGTAGGACTGTTATTCCTCCATGCAGAGTCCTCTTAGGAGTCACACCTCTGAAAGATAATGCTTATCTTTCAACACCCCCCTTACTGCTTAAACCAAGTGAGATGGTTTTACTTCGGTAGTATGACAAAACGACCGGGATAAAATAGCCATGCTAAATTGACTGAAATGACCGAGTTCTAGCTAGCTCGGTTCTCTCCTCTGTTACTTGTACTTCGATTTCGCCTGTTGAGACCGTGCTATCCATAGTGTGCCTAGACCGAGCTATTCAACAGCAAGGTCCTGAGAAAAGGCCCAAAATACCTCGGCTCAATATGGTTTGACCGAACTAACTGTCACCGCTCTGACCATGCCAACCGAGAACTACAAAGCTCTTTTGGACCGGGCTAACTTTAAGGCCCTTTTACTCAATCCTTACTGTGGCCCACAAAATGACCCATTACCTAGCTCGACCCAATTTACATATAAATTATCCTCTCAAATATATATATATATATATATTAAACCTTATATGTGGACACAAACAATAATATCATGTCTATAAATTATTTTTTAAAATATAATTGGTCGTACGTGTAAATATGACATTTATTGTGTGCGTCGATGTAAGAGATGAAAATTTTGAAAAGAAAAAAAATTTGATGATATATACTTGTCCTATAAAATTAATCTAACCATTTACTTTATATGTATATGGAAAAATTATTTAATTTTCTTACTCAAATATCTAAAATAGGATAAATTATTCACAAATTCTTTTTGAAAAGTGTGTATTCTATTTAATCCTAAAATCTTTTGAATAGACCCAAAAGTCCTGTACCAATTTTTCTTCTCATCTTTCTCTGCATCTTACTTCTTCTCTTTACTTCTCTTTTCTTGATATTCAGCAACGATCACAAGTACGCCCTCATTATTTTCTTTTTCTTTCTGATTTGCAATCACCAACGATCGGCGACTACGATTGATTGGGGTTAACTAGCAACCACTAAGTATTGACTCCTTGCTTCGCACTTATCGACAACGAATGAGATGAGAATACGACGAAAAAGATCTTATATAGATCTACATCAGATCTGAGTAAATCTAAGTTAAATCAAGCTAGATCTAAATCAAAAATAGTTGCCGATGCATAAGTCTCTCTCTATATCTGTTTCTTTCTTTTGATCTCTTAGTTTTTTTACTTTTTTTGTACTACACACTTCTATTTTCTTATTTTAATGGAGAAAATTTTTAAGATTTGAACAAGTTGTTTACAAGTTTTAGTTATAGGTGGTGAAAACTGTAAAATTTTACAGTTTCATTTTTTTGTGTGCTGAAATGAATCATTCTTTAGAACTGTAAAATTTTGCAGTTTCATAACATGTTTTTTAGTTTGATTAATAAGGATAAATACTTAATAGAATTATATTTTGAAATTGTAATATTTTACAGTTTCATAACATGTTTTTTAGTTTGATTAATAAGGATAAATACTTAATAGAATTATATTTTGAAATTGTAATATTTTACAGTTTCAAAGCTTACTTTTTAGTTTGATCAATATTGGAGGATATTTGCTTAAATCCTATAAAAATTGAAAATAACATATGTTTTTTCCCCATTATCGTTGTTTGTTGTTATTACGTTTTTTTATTCTTTCAGTTTATCAATATTTAGCATATTTTGCTATATTTTTTCTCTATAATTTCTCAAGTTATTCTCTTTTTTTTCTGACAATATTATGGACATTCTGGTGAATCTCCGACGATATTCTTGACATCCAGCGAACATTCTAGACATTCCGGTGATGTTCAGAATATTTCGGCGATACTCTGGTTAATTTTTGGCGATACTCCGACAACTTCTCAGTGATGTTGAATATTCCGACAAGTCTTCGGTAACAATATCTGACAGAAGTTCGTCAGTGGTGGGATGTAACAGCGTCTTTAAATTTTTTTTAAAAAAAAAGATTTTTTAGTAACAATTAAAAATATATAAAACTAATTGATGTATATTTTATTTTGAAGTTAGATGAATTTCAAACTTTGTATATGAAACTTACGATAAGTGCCCCAAAAATACAACCACTGTTAGTTAGTCGTGATTTCAATTGAGTCCAAGACCTCAAAAACAGACTCCAAAAAAATACCCTCACGTTGTGTTTCGTTGGAAAATTTGAAGAGAAATTTAGAAAGAAAAATAGAAAATGTAGGTAAAATATAAATAAAATATACCTATATTTTACCTAATTTTGTACACTTTTTTCATTTTTCTTTCAAAATTCATCCCCAAATCCCCTAACCAAACACAGCGTAATTGAATCTTGTGGGTCATAAACGTGTTGTGACATTTGTCTTGGGCTTCTGCTCAAAAATCAACTCTTCATGCTAGCATCTAGCCCAGCCCAGCCCAAGTAATTGCATAGGAAGAGTGAAGCATTCTTAGAATAAGAAATTACAAAGGGAATACAATTACATACGTTTTTTGTATTGAATAGATTTACTTTTTATTCAAAACTTACCTCATTCTCATATAAAAAAAGCATATTGTTAAAATGAAAAAAAATTAGAGAAATCATTGACAGCCTTTATACTTATAATTTGATATATATGTATATTACACAAACACATGGTGAAACCATAGACCCAAAGTCACCTTGTATTTGCTCACATACGGCCTCTCCTAAGCATATATAATACGATTAATATAATAACACCCACCACCCATTTCTATGGCATTCCCCCCCCCCCCCCCCCACACCAAATTGAATAGGTTTGTATGCTGATTTGTGAAATCTAATTTTAAATAATATTATGCATTTGATTAATTTATGGGTTTTGTGCTGAAATTTTGAATAAATAATAAAGTTTTTGGTTGAAATTGCAAAAAAATAAGGCTATATGTTATTTGATGTTTTTCTCATTTTGTAATTTAACTTATTCAATCTGTTCAAATCGTTAGTTTGAAATCACTAAAATATTCAACTAATGTGCCGATTTTAAGAATAAGTAAGTTGGTAGTAGGTTGAAAAATTATCAAACCACCAAAAGTGATTAAATTAATATTTTATCCCAAAATCGGCTCCATTTGATGTGTGCACACCACTACTCTTTGCAATGACATTCCACGACAAATTTGTTTAATCCAATATTGACACCTAAGTTAATCTGTATCCTCACGGATAGAGACTTTATATTATTCTAAACCCCTTAATTTCCATGAACATAATCAAAACCAATGATGGATCTGGGGGCTGGGGGGGGGAGCCGCACCCTCAAAAAGTTGAAAAATATCATATATTATATTAAAATTTTTAAAATAACTTAAAATTATAGAAATTTACACCCCCAATTTTTTTTAGATAATTTCAAAATTATATAGAGTAGCCCTCAAATTTTTTAAATTATAAAATAACCCCTCCAAAGACATAATCCTGGATCTGTCCATGATCAAAGCAAAATCTAAAAGCAAGTTCGGGTGTAAATTAAAGTCTTAGGACTTGTCCACTTATTATCCCATAAGGTGGTGCATGCCAGTGACTCCATTATTGACAACAAAAATATACGTAAAATATGTTGTGAATTGACACATGAAAAGATTTAACAGCGAAGAAGAGAAGTGTTATTACCTTTTCTATGTGTCTTCACAAGTGAATCGACACATGAAAAGATTTAGCAGCGAAGAATAGAAGTGTTATTACCTTTTTTAGGTGTCTTCACAAGTGAATCGACACATGAAAAGATTTAGCAGCGAAGAATAGAAGTGTTATTACCTTTTCTAGGTGTCTTCACAAGTTTTCTTAGTCTTCAATAAAGTTTTAATGCTTTACTGTAGGAGCAACATGTGGTTATGGACTGATAAACAGCTTGATATAATTTAATTAGTCGATCATTTGCTTGAAGCTTAAAATTTATGCTAAAGAAATGGAGTTTTTGGAAGATCTGGTTGGCCATTTGGTTCAATGATGGTCTAATGCAATTGTAGTTTGGTACATTTGCATGCACAACATTGGCGTGGCTAGCTTGTGTGAAAAAGGGTGACAAAAGTTTTTCTAAAAAAGTTTATAGAATTCAATGCTTACAATTAAAATTGGTCACAGGCATAGGTGGCTTAGGCCACTGGGTAAGACTTTCAAATTTTGTTGAAATTTTGGGCTCAAAAAATTTGGCGTCATAGTAGGTCCTTGTTTTTTTTTAAAGCGTTAAATAAAATCTGACCCTTTGTTATATGATTTGGTTAATTTTTATTTGATATAATTGAAGGAAATATAATACTATATATATAGCGGAAAAATTATATGGATTCCGTCATATCTTATGGGTAAATAAATTGTACAAGGAATCAAACTTAGAAAGTGAGAATCACGAACTCTTAAATAATCTCCACCAGCAATAGAGTAAAACTACTTGAGTTTTACCCACACTAATTACAGTACAAAGGAGGCCTGATTTATAAGAAGAGAGAACGTATATTTTTTATTGGGTTAAATACAGAACCCAAGTTTTGATTATATAGGAGAGTTAGGAGACCTAATCTCCATCCCATATAAAAAATATCTAATTAAAAATTATCACCTAATTTATATATTCACAATTATCCCATATCAAGATTATCTCATATCTTGAAATATAATCTGTTATATTATTTGAATCTCTTCTAAATTGGTCATGTTACCATGGACGACCCATTTGACTTGTGCACACAGCTACTCTTTGCAATGACATTCCACAGCAAATCACCATCTACATACATAAAAAATAAATCTTAAAAATATATTAATGCATGCTCATATTAATGATCTCAAAGTTGCATCTCCTGTATACTTTGTTTAACCCAATATTGACACCTAAGTTAATCTTTGCCCTCAAGGATAGAAATTTATATTATTCTAAACCCCTTAATTTCCATGAACATAATCAAAACAAAATCCAAAAGCAAGTAAGGGTGTAAATTAAAGACTTTAGGACTTGTCCACTTATAATCCCATAAGGTGGTTCATGCGAGTGATTCCATTATTGACAACAAAAATATACATAAAATACGTTGTGATTCGACACATGGAAAGATCTAATTGCGAAAAAGAGAAGTGTTGTTACCTTTTTTAGGTCTTCACAAGTTTTTCTTAGTCTTTAATAAAGTTTCAACGCTTTAATGTAGGAGCAACATGTGGTTATGGACTGATAAACAACTAGTCATAATTTAATTAGTGGATAATTTGATTGGAGCTTAAAATATATGCTAAAGAAATGTAGTTTTTGGAAGATCTGGTCGGCCGTTTGGTCCAATGATGGTCCAATGCAACTGTAGTTTAGTACATATGGGTGCACAACATTGGTGTGGCTATCTTGTGTGAAAAAGGGTGACAAAAGTTTTTCTAAAAAAGTTTATAGAATACAATGCTTACAATTAAAATTGGTCACATCGGTGGGTTAGGCCATTGCCTAAGACTTTCAAATTTTATTGAAATTTTAGGCTCAAAAAATTTGGCCTCATAGTAGGTCCTTGTTTTTTTCAAAGCCTCAAATAAAATCTAACCCTTTGTTATATAATATGGTTAATTTTTATTTGATATAATAATTTTAGATTATTTTGACTTTTATTTTTGGTTATTGTAAATTGAATAGTTAATTTTGATATATAATTTTAGTAGTTATATATGGGAGCAAACTCTTTTTCTCTGTGTGAATATATAGAAAGTGTTGGCAACGGATTGGATTTTTTTCCCGATTTTCTGCTTGAATTCTTGATTTTAAACTCAACTATTTTAGTGATATAATTACATACTTTACTATAATTTTGTCAGTTTGGACCTACCTATTCCTATACTCGCCTAACCTTTTAATACTCTCTTAAACATTTTCTTATTAAAATCGAATTGTGACATCACTACAAAAAATTAAGGTTTTAGAAATCAAAATTTAGGGACAAAATTATTTTTTTGGCATCAAATATTTTTGTTGCGAAAAGTGTCGTTATTATATTTTTAGCAGCGAAAATTGGACATTAGTGATAAATTATTATCCTTTTGGGACCAAATTTTTTGTCTCAAAAAATAAACCATTTTGAGATCAAATTATTTTTGTCCCTAAAAGTCTATTTATTAGTGACCTTTTCAAAATTTTGTCGCTAAAAGTCTTATTTTTTGCTTTTTCGGGATGATTTTTTAGCGACTATTTTCGTGACGATGGAAATTAGTTTATAAATGTTTTTTACAACAAAATTTTTATTTTTAAAGACCAAAATATTTAGTCTGTAAAACTCTTATATGTTATAGTGCATAAACAATCAGATGGGATAATGTTTCTATCTAATGTAATACTATCAATCTTATATGTTGTATATTTTTGTGCTTGTATTATTGATAACATTAATTATTGATTTTGAACTTATAATATGTCGGAAATAATGGTGATGTGAAGTGGGGGAAGCAAACCTGTCAACATGTAACTATCATGCATAAAGAAAGACCTTACAGTCCACATCCAATATATATTAATTTATTTGATTCATTAGAGAGCATTTGTTGCCCTAAAAGTATTAATGGAGAGTATATAATTGGAAGCAAACTTGTAAGGTTGTTGAGATGCACAACTCATTTTCATGCAAAACCATCATTAGATTATGAGATTATCATAAGAATATTTGTTTGAGAAATTTTACTGTACACAATTTAAAAAAACTAAGGTTTCATCTGGCAACTTGGTGTTTTTGCATAAAAAGAGTTAAAAATAAAAAAAAGTCACTAAAAATGTTAAACATCTCAATAATTCGTAATTTCCGACACAATTAAAAAAAAATTCCAAAATACATTTTTTTTTCTCCACATCATAGAAAAGTTGAAAAAGTTAATTTTCAAATAAGATCTTAATATCATATATAATTTCACTTTCAGAACCAACACTAACTTAGGTTATAGTAAAAAAAAAAAAAAAAACCCTTAAATTATAACCAGAATCATTATAATGGAGTTTGTAACCAACACAATTTTAAGATGCAACTAAACAAAAATGAGACAAAACTAATTTTAATTTGGTAATTTGTTATTAGCCCACCATATATTATTCGTAACCAAACACCACAATGTTAATCAATACCAATTTGGATTATAACACACACATGATATATGTGTGAATTGTATAGAAATAATTATTCAGTAATCTTAAAATACTATATAAAAATGATTATGTGGTACTTAAAATTAATTATAAAGTGAAAAAATTTACAAATGAGACATTGTAACTCATTTTTGTTAAATAATTAAGAAAAAATGACCTATTTATATATATTGTAATTTTTTATTTACGTTATGTAATGTTACATCATATTTTATGAATATTTAATAATTTTCCTACGTGTTCTAGATGCACTTTTATCAAAGTGGTGGCCAAGCATTTGAATTTTTATGTGCCTAATTATTCATCTATGTGCGCTTTTCATCGTCTTTACCTTGAAACTTCTATGTCTTAAATGGAGGGTATGACTAAAAGCAACCTGTAACTTTTAAAGGTCATCGTCTTTACCTAGAAACTTCTTGGTCTTAAACTAATGGAGGGTATGACTAGAAGCACCCTTGTAACGTTTAAAGGTGATTAAGTTGTTACAATTCATTTTCATGCAAATTATATTATATTTGCTGTCCAGCACACACTCTAACATACATGTATATATATATATATATATATAAATTTAAGATAAATTATACTATTGTTTCTCGTAATTTTAATTTAAACTATATATTTTTAATTTTATTATAATTTTGTCTATTTGTCATGCGCCATTAATATTTACAATGAAAAAAATCATCATGTAAAATTAGAGGTGTCAAAGTAGAATTCAAAGAATTTCATAAGGATTATCTTAATTTACAATTTAATTATTACACTAATGGGTCTTATAATTTCTTTTAAATTTCAATTTACTCCTCTAGTTTCATCCGTAGTCTGTTTTTTTGTTCAAAATGTTAGATAATGTCTCAATGGGACCACATAATTAAATGTGGTGTTATCATTTATAAGAAGCCTACAATTTAAGTGATTCAATTTAGTTAATAGGCTTAAGGGTATATGTGCTATGGACCTAATGTGTAGATACTAGTTGTATAATTTCTATTTCTATGAGGGGCAGAAATAGAAATTAAAACATATTGGTTAAAGTTGGTTTTCATTCCTTTTGAACTTCCACAACCTTTCAGTTTTGAAAACCAATAAATAGAAATTAAAACCAATAATGGTTGAAGTTGGTTTTCATTCCTTTTGAACTTCCACAACTTTTCAGTTTTGAAAACCAATTACAACATTTAAAAGGTTATGGTCCCTATTCCTTCCCAAGTGGAAAAAATAAGAATACTACCATTTTTCTTTCTAAATCATCTCAAGGAGAAACATAAGGCACCAAAGGGGAAAAGATTAGAAGGCAATAACATAATCAATAACAAAGAGTTCATTGATAATCACGCTTCCGTTTAACCGTTCATCAATGGATTCAGGTATGTCATTTTGTCTTGATTTCTTGATAATACACATGGTAAATGATCCAAAGTGTAAGGTTTATGTTCTGAAATTTATGTTGACACAAAATTCTAATGGTAAGTAATACATGCACTACATTGTAACAAAACTAAAAATGTAATGTTTAAATTATTCAAAATGAAATTGCTAAAACCAAAATAAAATTTCACTCAAGATAGATAGAGAAACAATGTAATTTACCCTAATTGTATTTGTAATTTTACACTCACAATCAAACTCATTATATTTGTAACTTTCATTATCTTTACCATACTTTGCCTCTAATCTTCTTGGTGGGAACGTGTATGAGACGGGTAGACCAACAATAGCCTGATTTTCAGACGCGTTTCCATGAAAATTATTAGTAGAAAACAAAATGCAATTTTATTAAGTTGACAAAACTACAACTATATAAAACCAATTTAAATCTACTACATAGGAAAAAGCATTTTATGTAATGTGTATATCATGTGATTGTAGAGTTAATGTAGTGTTTTTTTTTTTTTCTTATTTATTTGTTATTCGATAAATGTAGAATCTGAGAAATTATTTTGTGCTCAGTTTGAAGTATTTAAGTGTAGAACCTAAATTGCTTAAAGTAGAATAAGACTTTTCCAATTTTTATATTTATATTTATATTTTTATTATTTTAGAATTTAATTTTGACTAAAATTTTGCTATTTAACCTAAAGTGTAACAAAGACTTTTAGAATTTTAATATTTATATTAATATTATTTTAGAAATTAAATTTAGACTAAAATTTTGCTATTTAGCCTAAAGTATTCTCAAAGGGTTGGAACAAGATCGCAAGTAGAGCTAAGAATAATAAAAATTTGCTTAGTCAATCCATTCTTTTTCTTTTTTAATGATCAGATGTCCGAACTAGTTTAGTACACCTTGATTAATTTTGACACCCATGAAAAACAATATCTACGTGGATCAAACAAATCTCTGACAAAGCTCGTAGGCGTGACCTCAAAAAGTTGATAACACTCAATGAGAATTGAACTAGAGAGCTAGAGGGAGCATACCCCCGGCCCCAAGTTACACTTGTTGCACCAATACCTTGGGATTTCGGTCAACCCATTGTTCACCGTCCAACTTGCTGAAACTTTTTCAATTGACCCATAATATTTGTTTGGTTGAACTGTTTAATTTTCTTTTATAGAATTCTTATCACAGGCCTATTTTTGTAATTGGGTCAAAAGTCAATTTTTGACTTTTTAACTTTTTTTTGAGTTATATCTCCCATCTACTTCTTTATACGTTTTTCGAAAAAAATTAAAAAAAAATTAAAAAATTAACTTTTAATCTATTTCCCAAAATAATATATAGTTGTCTAGTGTGTTTTTTTTATTAGAGCTACTTACAAATATTAGGTTCAATTTTACTATTAGAAATAATCATGTAAGGTTATGTCCATAAGGAAATTATCATTTAATGAGCACGGTTCGGTTTGGTTCGATTTTGAGTAAACCAAAACCAAATTATTGTCAACGGTTTCATAAAATTTAAATTCAAATTGAACTATGAAAACACCTTTTGGAACCATGGTTTTCATAAAGTTTGTCATCATCCACAACATGACAACTTGCTCAAAAATCAAGCAAATATATCATCATTTTACAAACAAAATAGTTTAAATGATTGTTTAAAAGTAGTTCTACTATCATAGAGCACACTTGTAAGCAAAAGGTTAGCAACTTATGAATACATATAAAATAGTAATAAGATAATTGAGTGTTTACCTAAAATAACACAATATATATATACATATATATATATATGTATATATCTAAACAGTCTAGTTCGATTCTAAATCGGAATCATAATTATAAAATTACGGATCGAATCGTGAAGTAGGATTCACCTATTTTAAGAACTAGAACCAAATCATGGATTGAAAAAACCAAACCAAACCATGCAATTTGGTTTGGATTTGACCGGTTTACGATTTTTCCATTGTTATGCTCGACCCTAATTAATATTGTTTTTAGAATTTTTTTTTTCCATGATTGTTCTTGTAAATTTAATAATCTCTTCTATTAAGACGATATCTAATACCTTTTCTTTAAGTACATCATTTATTATCATATTGCGTACTTGTTACATAAAATATTTGTTTATTTTATAGAAATGTCTCTAAACTTAAACGAAAATTCGTTGATATTTAAGTTTCGTTTGACATTTGATTTTTAGCTTAAAAAAAAGTATAAAAAGACAAAATTGACTACATCAACTAATAAGATAAAATGTCACATTCAAATCATAATTATTACACTTTTTCTTTCACAAAAGTCAAGAAAACAAAACCAAACGAGATTAAAAAAATCAAACTAAAAAAGTCTCAACATAAAAAAATTAATTAAAAAAATCAAAGCCCAATGAAGACTTAAGATGATAGAAGTCACAATAGGACGTTGATCTTGTGGGTGTTAGACCTGTCAATTTTGTGAAACTACCTAGAGACCAGGGAACAAGTGCTGCAATTTCCATATATCTACTTGGTAAACAAATGCCAAACCCACATGAATTTTCTCATGAGACTATTTAAGTCAACAATTTTGACTTAGGTGATTTTAATTACATCAAAAAAGAGCTACAATAAAATGTATTTTTCATGACAACATTTGGCGACGAAGAATAATTTTGTCACTAAAGATCCATTTGAAAAGTATTTTTTTAATAGATTTTTGTTTTTTTATTAAAGTGAAAAAATCAATCTACTTAGGAAGAATTTTTATTTTTTTAACTAAAAAACATATAAAAATTTGTGCGAATGTAAAGAAATCTTTGACTTTATAGGGTGAATGAAAATGAACCTTTGATTTTCTTGTATAATTTGAATTTTTTTTCCAAACATTTTAATGATTTTTTAACTAATTAAAATAGTTACTTACCAAACGGAGCTTATATATTCCACTTTCGGTGATGAATTTGATGAACGATGGCATAATTTTAGCTCAAATAGTTCATATTCTGAAATGCATTTTTTTTCCAACAAAGAAGAAACAACCCATACATTTTGGGAAGAGGGTAAAAAATCAGCTATTAGCTTTTTACCTATTTTGGATTATATCACTTCTCACATTTTTTACTCATAAAAAATAAAATAAACTAAAAAAACTAAAAAGTTAATTTTTTACTAACTTTTCAAAACACTCTATAGTACTTAAGTATATAATTCCCCTTCTTAAAATGTTCTAGGTAAATTAACATCATAGAAATGTTTAAAAAAATTATTGAAAAAAAAAATCAAATATTTAATCATGTTGGAAAAGTCTCAATCTTCTCTCTAGTGTATCAAATGTCAATACATTAACTATGAGATACTGACGTGTAACAGGACCACATGACTCTTATAGCTAGCCAAAAAATTAGAGAGAAGCTAATTTCACATGTCAATACAATAGTTATAAGAGACTGGCCTATAATAAGATCAAAAACCTTTTATAGCCAGTTAAAATGGAGAGAAACTGTGGGAATGTATTTTCTGAATATCAATATATAATAAGGTGATGCCGACGTGTCAGCTGAGGTGCCACGTGTCCTGGTTATAACGCCGAGGTTATCTCAGCAAAGCCGAGGTTATCTCCGAAGATATCGAAATCCGAGATAAGAAGATAAAAGATAAGGGACAAGAGTCCTAGAGTAAAGAGGGAACTTTGCTAAGATAAGGATAAAGCTCTTAGGGAGTTTATCTTTATCTCTTGTGAAATCCAAAGTAAGCACTGAATGGGAGTCCATGGAAGTCAGGCTTCTAGTGGGACTAGATTTATGTTGGCTATAAAAAAGAGGCACCCCGTGGGTCTAAGGTACGCAGTTTTATGCTTTGAGTAGTGAGTCTAGCACTTGATTATCTTTGAGAGATATACTGACTTGATCGTCGGAGTGCCCTCGGGTGGAAGAGCTACCGCCGGAGCCTTTTCTTTCTGTTGCAGGTTAACTGAAACCATCTATTCTGCCGGTGCTCTCTAGCTGATTACTAGGCGGGCAGTGTGGTTAGAAAATCACTCACACAATTTGGCGCCGTCTGTGGGAAACTTAGAAGAATAGATGGCCAATAACGGACAGAAGGAAAACATTGGGGGCAACACTCCCGCTGGAAGTGGCAGACCAATTGACCTTGACATTGAAGGAGACAACCATAATGCAGAAACTCATGACCAGGGCCACGAAGAGAAAGACGTCAGCCAGGAGGGCACACTTCGAAGAGGACAGACCAAGGCAAGTACTATCACGACGACAACCTTCAGGTATGGAGGGATAAGTGCCTACGGAGGGATGAGGAAGTAAAAGAATTGACAAACAAGTTGGCAAACCTACAGTCGGTCGTCAACTTCATGATGCAAAACAATGTCAGGCAACCACCATACCCGCTGCAGGATACGCCGATGCCAGCAACTAATACCCAGAAGGGAGGAGGAAGAATAATTCCCGAAGTCCCTCAGCATACCAGGAGCGGAAGGCACTCTCACCGACCTTCCAGGGAAGTCAGACGAGAGGAGCCGAGACGAGAGAAGTCCTGAAGAACGTATCACACGAAGGACCCAGAGCCCAAAGAACATCGGCATGTTCAAGGGCAGGCACTCTACTTTGACACAACACATGGAGAGAGATCAAAACGAGCCTACCACGAGGCTGAAAGTAGTGTGCCGAAAAGATTGAAGTCTAAAGATAGCCGAGCTCCAGGGAGGAGTAAAGAAGATTTAAAAGATTACCTCAAGAGGAAACAACAGAATGCTGAAGCCGAGGTAATATCCCCGGTTAAGCCGAAGACACCATTCTCGGTAGAACTGGACAAATTTGAAGCACCAAAGAGATTCAGTATGTCGAGGTTCCAAATATATGATGGTAAATCAGATCCCAACTTTCACGTTGGACTATACCTGAATTCAATGGCGTTATATAGTGGGAACGAGCCGTTGCTCTGTAAAGTATTCCCCTCATCCTTCGGGGAAATTGCATTAGATTGGTTCCATAAACTACCGAAGGGAAGCGTAAAAACTTGAGAAGGCCTGGCCGAGATGTTTACGGCCAGGTTTGTGACAAATAAACTACAGCCCTTGAGGGTCGACGCACTGATGGCTTTAAAAATCACCAAGGATGAAGGCCTTAGGGCCTACGCAAAAAGGTACTACGAGGTTTTCAATAGAATACCTGATTGCAACCAAGAGGTGGCGGTCGTATCCTTCAAGAACGGCCTGAAAGATGACTGCCCACTACGGAAATCCTTGGCAAAGACATTGCCAAAAAAGCATAAAAGAACTCATGGCGAGAATCGAGAAGTACGCCAGAGCCGGGGAGGATGCGTCGGGAAATAAAGAAACAAAGCAGGAGAAAGGAAACGGCTCGCCGAAGCGAAGCCGAGGTAACAACGGACCGACCAAACAAGAAACGGAATTGAAGGCTAAACAGGCAGTAATAACTATATTCCGAGTCCCGATCCACAAAGTCTTGGATTAAATACGAAACCAACCCTATTTTAGAGGACCGACAAGAACACCAGGGGAATTCATGGGGAGAAACGTCGGTAGGCGTTGTGCCTACCACAATAAAGAAGGGCACCCAACTCAGGGCTGCAGAACCCTAAAAGTACACTTAGAAGACTTGGTAAGGCAAGGACATCTGAGGGACCTTGTTGATGAGGCCAGGACTAGAGAAAAATAGGCAAGATTGCCTCAAGCACCCACAGCTCCGCCTCCCCCAGCACAGCAACCACTCGCAGGAGGACCACGGGTAGTTAACGTAATTCACTCAAAGGTGAACGAAAACGACATACAAGGGGAAACCTAGAAGGTAAAACACCAACAACACGTGAACCAGTGTGGTCATAAAAGACCTCGGCCTGAAGAATGCCAGGGACCGACGATAGCCTTCACTGAAGCCGACCTAGAGATGGTCCAGTATCCACATAATGATGCCTTGGTAGTATCCCTCCAGGTTGGGGAGTGCCAAGTGAAACGCATCCTGATTGATCAAGGCAGCTCTTGCGACATCATATATGGTAGATGTTATAAAGAGCTAGGCCTTCATCCTGATGACTTGGAGCAATCCAATGGCCCGATGGTCAGCTTCAATGGAACGCCGACGTGGCCGCTGGGCGCAACAAGCTTGGAAATACAAGCTGGCACTAAGAAGATCAGGACAGAATTCATGGTGATTGACACACCTTCACCATACAACATCATCTTGGGAAGGCCATGGTTGCATGCAATGGGGGCAGTTCCCTCAACATTGCATCAACTACTGCGGTTCCCAACAAAGCATGGGATTGAAGAAGTCAGAGGAGATCAACTGCAGGCGAAGAATTGCTCCATGGCAGCAATGAAATCCACCTGCAATATTCGAGAACCAGAAAAGGCAGAAATTGAAGATGAGGACGTGGAAGTCCTAGAAGACGTCGGCAAAGAACCAGCCAAGAAAAGCAAAGAGGCATTGAAGAAAATCTTCGTCCAGGATGGGGATGAAGAACGCTTCTTTCTTCTTGGCTCGGGCTTAGCCGAAGAAGAGGAAAAACAGTTGGAGACTTTTCTAAAAGCCAACATCGAGGTGTTCTCCTGGACACCTTACGAAATGCCTGGCATCGACCTCGAGGTCACTTGCCACAGATTGAATGTCGACAGGTTGGCAAAACCTGTGATTCAACGAGCCAAAAGACCAACGTTGATGCACGTCGAAGCAGTAGAGGAAGAAGTGGACAGACTTTTGGAGGCCAGGGCCATCCGAGAAGTTTATTACCCGACATGGCTATCCAACACAGTAGTGGTAAAGAAGAAGAACAGTAAATGGAGGGTCTGAGTAGATTTTACAAGCCTGAACAAAGCTTGTCCCAAAGACAGCTTTCCTCTACCTAAGATTGACCAGTTGGTAGACGCCACATCTGGACATGGAAGGATGAGCTTCCTGGACGCTTACAGAGGATACCACCAGATAGCCATGTACCCCCCAGACGAGGAGAAGACAACGTTTATCACCTCGAAAGGGCTGTATTGTTACAAGGTAATGCCTCTTGGGTTGAAAAACGCAGGAGCAACTTACCAAAGGTTGGTAACCAAGATGTTCAAAAACCTGATTGGCCAAACAGTAGAAGTCTATATCGACGACATGGTCGTGAAGACCAAGGAACCAAAGGGCCATTTTGCCGACCTAAAAAAAGTCTTTGATATACTTAAAACATACCGGCTCTGACTCAACGCATCGAAGTGCGCGTTTAGAGTTGGATCAGTTAAATTTTTGGGGTACCTGGTAACAAGAAAGGGCATTGAGGCCAGCGCAGATCAAATCAAGGCCATCCTAGAGCTGAAAAGCCCGACGTCGGCAAAATAGGTTCAGATGCTTACTGGAAGGGTCGCAGCCCTAAACAGGTTCATAAGCCGAAGCTCAGACAAATGCAAACCTTTCTTCAACCTGGTAAAAAAGGCCACAGACTTCTTATGGACTGAGGAATGTGAGGCCGCCCTGGCCGACCTAAAGAAATATCTGACCACGGCTCCAGTCCTCTCAACACCTGAACCTGGTGAAGAACTATTTTTGTACTTAGCAGTTTCAGAACACGCGATAAGTGCCGTGCTAATCCGAGAGGAAAAAGGGGAGCAAAAGGCTATTTATTATGTAAGCAAAACCTTGGCCGATGCAGAAACAAGGTACCTACCACTAGAGAAACTAATGCTGGCCTTAGTAATGGCTTCAAAGAAGCTAAACCATTACTTTCAAGCACATAAGATTATAGTGTTAACAGAGCACCCACTGAAGTCCTTGCTGCAACAAGGAGACTTAACTGGAATAATAGCAAGATGGGCAGTGGCCTTGGGCCAGTACGACCTAGAGTTCAGGCCGAGAACAGCAATTAAGGGCCAAGTTTTGGCCGACTTCGTGGCCGAATTCACTTCAGAATCCATCGAACATCAGACTCCGTTAAGCCGAGATGAACGATGTACAAGCAAACAAGGAGAAGCCCAGCCAAAGACAAAAGAATAAGGAAAAAAAAAACTAAGACCCTGCAGCATTTACATCGGCGACTCCTTTCGCCTGTTTGTCGATGGGAGTTCAAACTGGCAAGGAGCGGGGGCAGGAGTAGTGTTAATATCTCCTGATGGGGAGATATTGGAACAATCTATTCGATTGGGGTTCAAGGCCTCAAACAATGAGGCAGAATACGAAGCACTGATTGCAAGACTGAAGCTGGCAGTGGCAGCAGAAGCAGATGAGGTAATAATTTTTTGTGATTCACAACTTATAGTAAATCAAACAACAGGAGAGTTTGCAACCCGAGATGAGAGAATGTCGGCATACGCAAAGGAAGTCATCAGGCTGGCAGCCTTGTTCCGTAACTGTCGACTTCTTCAAGTCAGCCGAGATGATAACAACCACGCCGATGCGTTGGCCAACTTGGCAAGCTCAATGCAAACTAGAAAAACAAGAACAATAATGATTGACTATCTGTCAAGCCCAAGCATAGAATAGCCGATCATAGAGCAAACAGCAATGTGTGTGGACTTGGGACCAAGCTGGATGGATGCAATTGTTGCATTCCTAAAAGAGGGAAAGCTACCAGAAGACCATAAGGAGGCACACAAGGTCAGATTGAAGTCGGCAAGATTCAGTCTGACAGCGGACGGACATCTCTACAGAAGGTCCTTCACTGGACCCCTTTTAAGGTGTGTACACCCTTTGCAAGTGAAAGATTTTCTATACGAAATTCATGAAAGAATTTGTGGAAGCCACGCTGGGGGCAGATCACTAGCTCACAGGACCATTACCTAGGGGTATTGGTGGCCCTACATGCAAAAAGATGCAGAAGCCTACGTGAAGAAGTGTGAATAATGCCAAAGGTTCACACCTTTGATACACCAGCCATCTGCTGACCTGAACCCTATATCCAGTCCATGGCCATTTGCCCAATGGGACATGGATCTCATTGGGCAGTTATCCCAAGCAACTGGGCAAAGAAAGTACTTACTGGTAGCAACAGATTACTTTACGAAGTGGATAGAAGCGGAACCTCTTGTCAAAATCCGAGATGTGGACGTCAAAAATTTCATATGGAGAAATATCATCACCAGATTTGGCATTCCAAGAGCAATAGTTGCCGACAACGGAACGCAGTTTGACAGCAAGCTTATCAAGAACTTCTGTGCGAAATTCAAGATAAAGAATTACTTTTCAACACCAAGTTTTTCCCAAAGCAATGGGTAAGCAGAGGCATCCAACAAAGTAATCTTGGATGGGATAAAGAAGAGACTGCAGCCAGCAAAAGGAAAGTGGGTAGACGAATTACCTAATGTACTCTAGGCATATCGGACTACACCGAGAAGATCGATAGGGGAAACCCCCTTTGCCATGGCCTATGGCACAGAAGCAGTCATCCCACTGGAAATCGACATCCTAGGAATCAGAACCCAGGGAGTAGAGAATGGGACTAATGACATACTTCTAGCCCGAGATTTGGATCTCTTAGAAGAAAGAAAGGAAAAAGCTATAATTCAGCTCGCTGCATACCAGCAGCAACTTGCTAGAGCTTACAATAAGAAGGTTAATCCAAGAGATTTTCAGGTCGGCGACCTAGTCTTGAGAAAAGTTGTTGGCAACAAGAAGGACCCCAGAGAGGGCAAGCTTGGCCCAAACTGGGAAGGACCCTACAGAATTACTTCGGTATTGGGCAATGGAGCATACCGACTCGAAGATAATGAAGAAAAAGCATTGCCAAGACCATGGAACACTTGTAATTTAAAATTTTTCTATCCTTGTTAATTTTTTACCGACATCATCAATGAAATTTTATCAGAATTCTCTAAAGACTTGTAAATTGACAAAAGATGCATAATGATTGTTTCTAAATAATGAGAACCCAAGTGGAACTCAGGTTCACATTGGGGGCAGAGCGAAGACAGTAATGCTTAACGCTTGTTGAAATTTGTAGCAATTTACAAGTTGAAGTTAAGCCGAGATAATTGTCTATCTTCATTTGTTGAAATTTGTAGCAACTTACAAGTTGAAGTTAAACCGAAGTAATGCTTAACGCTTGTTGAAATTTGTAACAATTTACAAGTTGAAGTTAAGCCGAGATAATTGTTTATCTTCACTTGTTGAAATTTGTAGCAATTTACAAGTTGAAGTTAAACCGAAGTAATGCTTAACGCTTGTTGAAATTTGTAGCAATTTACAAGTTGAAGATAAACCAAAGACAAGAAACTTGCCAAGGTATATCATCGGTTGGCATAAACCAAGGTGTGTCACCCCGAGAAGGTTACACAAAGGAGGAAGAGTGTACGTATGAAGAATATTCTAAGTATAGAATCATGCAAAGACAAAAAAGAAAAGACAGGAGTGCAAGCACTTAGAAAAGAAAAGTTATATTCATTCACCAAAGGGCACATCGGCCACACAAAAAGCATACATTGTTCCAAAAGATAAAGAAACAACAAAATACAAGTAAAAGAAGAACATAAAACTAAGGCTCATCTCCTCCAGATTGTTGAATTTGAAGATCAGATACCACCTCAGCCTCCTTCTCTGCCACTATCTCGGCATCAATTTCTTGAAGAGTTTCTTCAACAGTCTTGACCTCAGAAGGGATGTCGGCTGGTGCGATGTTGGGAACAGCTTCTTGGACAACCTTATCGCCTTCTTCATCATGAGTCAAGTCTAGGACTTGCTTACTTTGAAGAGGGGACTTGGCCCCATCAGCATCTTTTGATTTTCTAATCAAAGCCTCGTCCTCTTCCTCCTCGGCCTCATCCTCGGCATCAGATTCGCCGACATCTTCACTCGAAATTGGGGCTGGAGGAAATGGCAAAGGAATGGCGTCGGCCTTCCACAATGGAGAATCATCAGGAACATTAAACTTTTTAAGAAGGGACATCCAATCAAGGGTGAAACCCCGTGTTACATGCCTCCTTCACTTGTTTTTCGTAGGCCTCAGTAACGTCGGTCATACCCTGTGAGTACGCCTTTTCGTCAGCGTCTTTGATTTCAGCTTCTTTGGTGGCCAGGGCCTCCTGAAGCTCTATTTCAGCTTGGGCCATTTTTTCCTCGGCCTCTCTCCTTTGCGATTCGGCCACCTTCCTAATGGCCTTAGCAGCCTCAGCCTTTTCTTCGGCTTCGGTCTGAGCCTTGATGGCTTCCTCAGCTTGGTCTTCCAGCTTCGTCATTTTTGACTGGAAGTCTTTGTTGGTAGTTTGGAGGCTGTAGACCTCCCTCTTCATCTTGGCAAGCCTCTCCCTATTCTCAAAAGACTGCATTGAGAAAGAGTGGGCATGCTGGATGGCTTGAAAAAAAACAGAGGTATTAAAGAATATTCAAAGTGTGAAATAAAGAGAGAGAAAATTTTACCAAGTAGAAGACATTTACCTGAACAGAGTATTGAAGCATTAGAGCATAGTTCTCATATTCACTATACTGGGCGTTTCGCTCCAGGTCGCCTGGAAGAAATAGGGCGGTACTAAGTGCGACGCCGACGTTTATATCATCAGCACTATCACTTGCCATGACAGGCTTGTCTTCCAAAGTAATTATGGGGGCCCAAGGGACATCGGGCTTTTTTGATCCCGAAGTTGTGGCGGAGGAAGACCTCGGCTTTTTTGGTTGTTGGGATTCTGATGGTTGAGACTCAGAGCGCCTCTTCATAGCAGAAGGCTGAGATTTATCACTCTCAGCCAACTTTGAGATAGGCAGAGTGTCTTCAGACTCAACCTGAACTACCTTGGCCTTTGGTTGAGCCTTTTTTATTCTTTTTGGTTTTGCTGGAGGTTGGGTTTGTGTTGGTTGTTCGTCAATGGATGATGGAATGTTGGCTAGGAGGTCTTTAGCAACTGGCTTTGCGCGACTTATCTCGGCTGTAAGAACAAGACGTCAGCGACACTTTCTTTGGGATGGTAGAATGAGGTATGAAGCCGAGGTCGACGGCTGTTCTGCTGGATCAGAGGTTGATCCTTGGTCTATTCGGGATGTTGATGCAGTTGGAAGATTTGTAGCAAAGGAAGGAGATAAGCTCTTCTTCTTCTTTTTCCTGGGGACGTCGGGGAGAACTGATTTGTATGTTGGGATAAAGTTGAGAAGAAGGGGTGCCTTTCGCTTCTGAACTGGCAGGTCCAGTAATTTCTTTAAATCCTTGCTGGGAACAAAGGATTGGCGAAAGTTTTTTGGCGGCTAAGGAAGAACTGCAAAAGCAAAGACAAAGCAGACATTAGGAAACAGATAAAGTATACAAGACTTTAAAAGTAAAACAAGTATGAATGCAGGGCTCTTACCATTACCCTCTATAAAGATTGATCGTGGGAGAGGGAAGAGATGGAGGTTTTCATCTGGGGCGAACTCCCAGTTACCCGAGGTAATGAAATAATCGTCACTAGCTCCCTTGTTGGAGTCTGGGAGGTCGGCTACAATTTTGAATTCTGTGGACCTCGGCTTAAGGTAATAAATGTAGCTTTTTTCTTTCAAGTTAAGGCCACACATGGTCTAGCAATATTGGATGTCGGCAAGGGTGATCCTAGCGTTTTCCTATTTAGCTAGGGCTATGATACCAAAGATCACTCGATAGGAATTGATTGTCAGTTGCATGGGGTTCAACTTATAGTAACGGAGGACCTCACGAAACAGAATGTTTAGTGGAAACCGAAGTCCAAACTCGATAAAGGCGACTACGGGAAAAAACATGGAGTCGGCAGTAGGCATGATGGAGTCATCATCTCCAGCCAACCTCAAATGGACGTCGCCTGGGATCTCAAACTCCTGTCTAAAGTATTCTAGTTTGGAGGGGGTGTTTACCATATGTTTTCACATACCCATGATATCGGCTTAATCTTAGAAGGTGGATCTCAGAAGATGTTTTTGAAAGGTTATTGGGACCTCGGCAAACAGTAAGGTAGGTGCAGGTTTTAGTTTTTTCCTAAGTTATGGGTTCTATAGACAAATCCCAGACCTAAATCTATGGAAACACGGATTGAAAACAAGAATCTGGAAAAGATGCAAAAAAAACAGAAAACAAAAACGAAGTTTCAGAAACAAGAATTAAGATGGGCTATCAAGAACATGAAGAATACAAGAGTATATGGCCAAGAACAGTGGCAAAAGTGCAAAGAAGTGGCGAAACAGTGCGTGTGTTCAAAATGTGGGCAAAGGCAAAATCATGGATGAATGCATTCAGATGTACGATTTATGAATTAAAAAAGCTTGAAACAGTACAGTAATGGCGACAGCAAAAAAAGAAGAAACATCAGGGAATTGAAAACGAAAAGAATAGTAGCTTACCAGAAAAAGGGAAGCCGGAAAGGGATTTGCCGATGTCCTACGACGGTTGCAGGAGCAGAAGACCAGTGGAAATCTCACCGGAAGGGGTGAACGGAGAAGGTTGCAGAGCTTTGAAAGCTTGAGCAATTGAGGGTTTCGAAAACTAGAGAGAGATAGCAGGAGATTCGAATGAAAAAGTGAAGAGACGGAAAAAAGGGGAAAAGCTTTTGATTAAACAGAAACGGCGGCAAAAGCAATCAATACGCCTAGAAGAACGAGGGCGTCAAACGGCGCACATGAAGAAAGAAGCGGCTAATAAACGCGTCATGTGTACGGACCAGTAAGAGGGAAACGCGTGTCTAAAACGATTGGGTTGAAGTGCATGACAGCTCATGCGCGCGAGAAGTTCCTTAAAAATCTTGATTTTTTAGGGAAAGCATGTCGGCCAGAAATGAATGATCTCGACTATCAAACTTTAAACCAATTTACTAGAAGAAAATACAGATATAGGTTCCATCACCTCAGAATGCCGAGGTAATAGAACCTAGGGGGCAGTTGTGGGAATGTATTTTCTGAATACCAACACGTGGCAAGGTGATACCGACGTGTCAGCCGAGGTGACGTGTCCTGGTTGTAATGCCGAGGTTATCTCGGCAAAGCCGAGGTTATCTCCGAAAATACCGGAATCCAAGATAAGAAGATAAAAGATAAGGGACAAGAGTCCTAGAGTAAAGAGGGAACTTTGCTAAGATAAGGATAAAGCTCTTAGGGAGTTTATCTTTATCTCTTATGAAATCCAAAGTAAGCACTGAATGGGAGTCCATGGAAGTCAGGCTTCTAGTGGGACTAGGTTTATGTTGGCTATAAAAAAGAGGCACCCCCGTGGGTCTAAGGTACGCAGTTTTATGCTTTGAGTAGTGAGTTTAGCACTTGATTATCTTTGAGAGATATACTGACTTGATCGTCGGAGTGCCCTCGGGTGGAAGAGCCATCGCCGGAGCCTTTTCTTTCTGTTGCAGGTTAGCTGAAACCATCGATTCTGCCCGTGCTCTCCAGCTGATTACTAGCGGGCAGTGTGGTCAGAAAATCACCCACACATAAACTAATTGCAATTAAAAGTGGGAATTTTTTACATGACATGACTTGAATTGTATATGAAATCAGTGGATTAATATTGATCATTTTCTGATATGACTACAAATATGACACAATCTTGCATTACACGATATTAACACGAATAACTTATTTAATAAATAATTAGTTACACATTTTAATGTTATTTCTACTAAGGATGTCATGCCTTTTTTAATCATTTATATAAATCCATCAAACTCATAAAAAGCATGCAAAATATGATTAAGGCCTCATTTGACAAGTGACTCTTTTAGTTAAAATGTCAAAAAGTCACTAAAAAAATAAAAAAATCAACAACTCATACCAAAAAATCAAAAATTCTCTTTTCTCTCTACTTTTTGCATATCTTTTCGTAAAAAGTTAAAAAGTCATCCCAAACATACTAGTCTTTTTAGCTCATATTTTAGCCAAATAGCTAAAAAGTTACTAAATTAGTTTGATTCCAAACGAGGCCAAAGGCTAATATAACTTTTTTTTATTTAAGATAATTTATTTTTTGTTTACTATTATAGAGTCAATCTAATAAAATATAGTAATAATACATTTAAAAAAAATAAAAATAAAATTGAGTTGCAATTAAACATTTTTATGAATAATTCCCTATCCAATAGGGATTGGTTTTATGAAATTTAATTTGTCCAAAAAATTTTAATTTCGTTATACGCTTTGTATTTTTAATATAAATCGATGTAAATTGAACACAGATAAAAAATGATAGATATATCACATGAAAAATAAATGAATTTGGTTAATATGATGCTTATTCATGTTAGCAAATGTAATTGGAAGACTAACAGAATAGATGAAAAAATAAACTAAAAAGAAATTTATATAAATAAAAAATAAAAGTGGTTGGTAAAAAGGACGAATAAAACAAGAAAGAGAAACATGTGCAATCCTGAACCGGACCCAAGATCCAACCGACGTCAATAAACCGCCGTGTGTGGTTACAGCGTCCAAATGTCGTTTGGCCTGCAAGAAAATAAAAAAGAAAATAATAGAAAATTAGATATGGAATAGAAGTGGAGTACGATTTGACTAGGTAGTCATTCCATTTATGATTTATCAGAACTTTTGTCGTGACAAATAAGATCTTTTGTTTGGGAAGAGAACGCAAGTTTCGTCAAGGAGCCTCTAGAGAGTGAAATTTTTTTAAAATTATTTAGAGTGCTACATTGTGTGGTTGAGATTTACTGGCAAGTCATATAGTAAATCTCAATCACACAATGTAACACTCTAGGAAACTTTAGAGAAAAATCACTCTAAAGAATCCTTGCTCCGCAAGTTTGGTTTTCAAATAAAAAGGTTTACAAAAAAAATAAAATTATGATTATTATATTTTTTAGGAGTAATTACACCCCAGTGAAATTTAAAAAGAAAAAAAAAATACATATTTATGAAAAAGATTTATGATTTTAATTATTAATATTTATAGAATTTCTCTTTAATTTGTAATTATTTTTTCAAAACCCACTAATGCGATATTTTTCTTCATTTTTTATCATATTGTTTAATTATTTTATCTATTGATATTGTTTTGATTTATTAAGTTTTACTATTTATATTTGTTACTAATGTAATAAATAATTAAAAATATATAATAAAAATAATATTATCATTATCATAATATTATTGTTCCAAAAATTCTCATTAACAGCTCAGATTGCATGTATTTAAAGAAGGACAATGTAAATAAGTGATGATTAATTTTTAAATTTCATTTTAACAATATCTTCTTTTTTTCTTGATGGAGCCCACAAATATCATTTCTATTTGATTTTTTGTGGAGAAATCAAATTTTAAATTTTTATTTTCATTTTAATTTTTGTATTGTATCCTGCCAAAATCTAATTTTAACATATCATTTTGAAGATACTACAACCTAACACCACTTAAGTTGCCAATTACTTGTATACTCAGATGTCATTCATAAATGATAATTGACCTGGTTTGGTAGAGTTTTTTTTTTAAGTTAAAAGCAGATAATCAGAAAGTAGAAGCTAAAAGTACTCTTACCCCAGCTTTTAAATAATTAGTTTTTTTTAGTTTATTTAAGCTATTTTACCTAAAAAGTTATAAGCAGAAACTGTACCAAACAATATTTGACACAGACTCTCATATCAAAATAAGCTATAATCACCCCAAAAAGATGTAACAAACAGTCGCAATGTTAGGATATTTTAGTAACTTTTTAGCTTTTTAGTTAAAATATGAAGTAAAAAAATTAATATATTTGGAATAACTTTTTATTTTTTACAAAAAAATGTACAAAAGGTAAAGAAAAAATAAAATTTTTAATTTTTTTATATAAATTATTAACTTTTTAATTTTTTAATAACTTTTAAATTTTTAAACTAAAACACTCAGATGCTAAACTAGACCTAAATATCACCCAAGTTACCAATTGCTTCCTGTTAAAAAAAGTTGCCAATTGCTTTGAGAAAAGACACATGAAAAGTTAGTGATTTATCATGAAAATTTTCACAAAGGAATAATGTAATAATTACAACAACAACAACAACCAAAAAAACAAAAAAAAAAACAAAAAAAGAAAAAGAAAAAGTTAATGATTCTTGATTTCATTTTCTTTATTTTTATGTTTTTTGCGTTCCTCCAACACAAAAGACTTGATACGAAGGCGGATTTCATTATATTATATACTAGAGTCAAAAGGACTTGATTTTCCCAATTGGACAAGACTAGGGGGCACCTTCTTGGCCCTTTTTGTAAAGCTCAATCTAATTTTTGATTTTCCGATGAGCAAATACCAAAATAACCACAACGTATTTTTACCCTTAAATTGTGGTTGGATAATTAATTTGAGTAGAATTGAGAAAGAAAAATAACATAGTGAGAGAAATGTAGCTTATATTTAATTTTATTTGTTCCCACACGATAGCGGTTAGTATATTAGTGTAGTTAAATTATAACACATCTTCATAAATTCGAACATGAAATTTTACCCACCTTGACACCTAAATGCTCTCTCCATGATTGCTTGGGCAATCGCCTAAGGTCAAATTTAACTTATATTTTTTTTCACATTTTTCTTTTTATTTCTAAATTTATAATCAAAACACAACTTAACAGTCTTCTATGTTTATGAATAATTTTAAGTACAATTAAAATTTATGCACAATTTTACCGGGAAATTGAACTGAAGGCATGAAGTTATGACTCATATGTAAAATAAATCTTACTTATATATTTAAATTTTGAATAAATTTTGTTTTTTTTTTATCAACAAATGTTAGTTGTTAGTTGTTAAATTAACACCAATAGGAGAAGATCTCTCCACCCTTGGTAAAGTACCTAAGTACTTGCACTCCCTTAATTCAACCCCCCTAAGAAGGGACTAAACCCTAAAGAAGGTATGGTAGCTAACTAGGCTAGACCTAGTTGTTGTGTATAAAACATAAGAAAAATGCCTTAGACCCCACCACCCCACTATTTTTTTGATTAGTCCATATCTTTTTTGTTTTTTTTTTTTGTTGTCTTCCACTTGCTGCCCGACGTGAAGGTGGGGGTGCTAAGGTCCCCGACACTGTTGAGAAAGTTTATAGCCCCCTACTAATTAATCAAGCAAACTGCATCTACGTACACTATTCACATTTGTGGTAGGACCAATAGCATTATTGATCACAGTAAAACACAGACTCACTCCTATGACGAAATATTTAAGTATAACAATGATTTGGAGAAAAATGTCACCTATAAATCTAAAAAAATGACATTACAGTCAGAATAATATTATATGTATTAATTAATGTATTAATTAGTATATTAATAAATGATATATCATAATTTTAGAGATTTTAAATATTTATACTTTATATAATATGTGGGATTAATAATAATAATATAATAATAATTGGTAGATTATTATGTATATAGCATCAATGTTACAGTAAGCAGTGACGATGGATTGTGCAAAGTTCTCCCGACCCATTTCACACCAAGGATCCTCTAGAGTGAAATTTTTTAAAAGTTTCTTAGAATGTTACATTGTGTGGTTGAGATTTACTGGTAAGTCACATCAGAAAAATTGATGTGACTTGCCAATAAATCTCAACCACATAATGTAACACTCTAAAAATCTTTAAAAAAAAATCACTCTAGAGGATACTTGCTCCCCATTTCACTAGTCGATCCGGCCAAGATCAGGCCAACGCATGCTTTAGGCCCTATCAATAGACCTTAAAATATGAGTTTATAAGCATAGTACTCACTTATTTTTTCAATGATAAACTTATTATTATTTTATTAAAATGTATACGCACTAAATAAAATAAAACTATATCAGAGATGTTTTGGGAAGTGTGTTTTTTTTTTTTGGGTCTATTTTCGGTTTTAGTAAATTTTTTAAAAAATTTTCAAAAAGGTTTAAGTTATTAGATTCAGATCGACAAGACAAATCGAAAAATTCTATTTTTAAAAAAAAAAAATTCGAAAAAAAAGAGCAAAAGAAAGCAATCTTTTTTTGCTTATTTTCGTCTTTATTGATTTTTTTTTGAATTGTTTTTTAAAAAACATTACTTTTTAGATTCATCTAGACAAGATGAACTAGACAAGATGAACTGAAAAAGTGAAAAAATTTAACATAATTTTAAAAAAAAACACTAAAGGCAAAAAAAATTTAAAAAAGAGGTAGTTATTTTTTTTTTTGTTGCCAAAATGAGCCTACGTATATTTGAACTTAATATGGACCTCTAATATGTGCTCATGGGTCGGATTTTTAGACCGGGTATCGTATTGTTTATTTGACCTAAGTCTATCTCATATATTTTAAGGCGAATCAGCTTATGAATCATGAACTTTTCTATAAGACTTATGTTACAGCGGTAAAAATTATATAATTTAATGTATAAGTCTTCTTAACTTGTGACCTAAGTAACGCGTGAACCCGGACCATAGAAATTATTGAAAAAGTTGAGGTGAAAATTGAGAGTATGAAAGTTTGTGGGTGGACAACGAGAGAATCATACCCTAGTTTTCCAAGAACTCTCTTCGGCCATTTTCTTTACCCGCGTGGGAGGGGGGAATGGAGTGGAAGAGTATCTCTAGCAGTTTATTTAAATTGGGAAATTTACCAATAAGTCGCATATATAAAGTTCAAGATTTATCTAATTCTCAAACAAAACATTTGCATCAATTAGTTATATATATATTTTTAATTGTTATCAAAAAATTCTTTCTTTTTTTTTTTAATTTACAGACATTGTTACATCCTAGTACCGTCAGACTTCTGTCAAACGGTCACCGGAGAGTCGTTGGAATGTTCAACATCACCGGGGAGTCGCCGGAGTATCGTCGGAAGTTCACCGGAGTGTTAAGAATGTTAATGGAAGTTGCTGGAATGTTCATAATGTTCACTGGACGTTAAGAAGGAGACTCACCAGAATGTCTAGAATATTGTCGGAAAAAAAAAAGAATAACTGGAGAAATTAGAGTGAAAAAATACAACAAAATGTGCTAAATATTGATAAACTAAAAGGAAAGAAAAAATGGAACGTCAAAAAACACCAACAATGGAAAAAAACATATGCTATTTTTTAATTTTTGTAAGGTTTAAGCAAATAATCTCCAATATTGATCAAACTAAAAAATAAGTTTTGAAACTGTAAAATGTTACAGTTTTAAAGCAAAAATCTATTAAGCATTTATCCTTATTAATCAAACTGAAAAAACATGTTATGAAACTGTAAAATTTTACAGTTCTAAAGAATGTTATGAAACTGTAAAATTTTACAGTTTTATACCTTGATTCATTCCAGCACCAAAAAAATTTAAAATTGTAAAATTTTATAGTTTTAAACCATGATTCATTCCAGCACCAAAAAAATTTGAAACTGCAAAATTTTACAGTTTTCACTGCCTGTAACTAAAACTCGAAAACAATTTGTTCAGAACTTGAAATTTTTCTCCATTAGAACAAAAAAAAAGAAGTGTATAGTAGAAAAAATGTAGAAAAAAAATAAGAGATCGAAGGAGAAAGGCGGATATAGAGAAATGATTGTACTCCGACAACTACTTTTTATTTAGATCTAGCCAAATCTGATGTAGATCTACTCATCTTCTTCGTCAGAAACATATCTTTTTTACCGTCGATGAGGGTGAAGTAAGGAGTCGACGGTCGGTGGTTGCCGGTGAATCTTAATCGATGGTAGTCGTCGGTCGTCAATGACTGTATATTGGAAAGAGAAAGAGAAGAAGCAAGATATGGTTACCAGTCAACGATCGCCGAAAATTACAAATAGCAAAAGAGGTGGAGAAGACGAGAGTCAGAGAAGAAGAATAACGTTATAGGACTTTTGGGTATAAACAAAAGGTTATGGGACTAAATAGACTACACGTTTTTCAAAAAAGACTTCTTGGTAATTTTTCCATTTAAATTTTAGGATACTTACGTGTAGGTCCTAATAAGTGAACTTATTGTCTAATAAGTCCTATTGGAAAGTTTTGTAAAAAAAAAATGTCACTAATTGTAAGTTTTAACGACAATTTATAAAAATCATGACAAAAAGTCACTAATTGTCAATTTTTAGTGACGTATGTAAAAAATTGTCACAAAAAAAATATTTTTAACAACAATTTTTTCAAGACTTATTTTCAATAGGACTTGATAGGAACTAAGTCTAACTATTAGGACCTATTAATAGTTTACTCTAAATTTTATTTTAAAATATTATTAAAAATTTATTTTTTATTTTAAGAATTATTTTTTCATTTATTTCTTTCAATAAATTCTCTATTCTTTTCTTCATTCTACTAAAATAATAAATTTAATTGTTTTTAAATTTGAATTTTTTTGTAATAATAAAATAATGAAAACACATCTAAATCAAACATCAGTCGGCAGCAACAAAGCAGTAGAGGAAAACAAAGCAGGGTAGTCAACCGGTCAGGCCAATTTTGGACATTTTTCTTCTTCAACTACAAGGCACTCACAGGACATCTGATGGGGGACATCTAGCTGGGCAACTCTCCAGTTTTTTTGCACGCCTTCAACAAATAAAATAACAATTTATCAGATACGAGGGAGCTATAGTGACTCCCCTATAGCAACACTTATATTTGGAGAATTGGATAAGGGAACTGTTGGGGTTGTATTTTGACAAAAAAACTCCTTATTTTGGCTAAGGAGGTAATATAAGGGAGCTGTTGCGGATGCTCTTACGGTTGTGGGTCTCACTCATAGCTTGTTTGGTGATTATTTGGGAGGAGTGAGTAATAGTCCGAGGGACTTAGTAATCTCCCTCAGTAAGGAGATTAGCTTAGTTAAATTTTGAATGAGATTAGAAAAATAATGAGACAATTGAGTCTATTTTATATAAATAAAAAATAAAAAAATTTACGAAATGCATCAGTTTGTTTTAATATTTGTTTTAATTTTTTTAATATAAAAATAATTTAATAATATCATCGCTAATCATTTTTCACACTATAATCATAACAAATATACTTTTACTATATTTCCTCACTAATAATTTTACATTAACAATATTTTCGCTAATCATTCTCTTACTAACAATCTTATCAAACTTAATCGGCCAAACAAACTGGCCTACTCTTCCCCCCCCCCCTCTCCCTCAGCCTCTCCCTATATATAACCCATTTCTCTTCCTTCTTTCCCTCCAACTCTCTCTCTCTCTATCAAAGATTCAAGCTTGCGCTGCAAGACAACACGGTACGCCTTCAATTCTTTACAGCTTCATTGCATTCTCTCTCTCTCTCTCTCTCTCTGAGACAAACACAAAAACACACACAGTTCCTCTGTTTGTGACTGGAATTCACTGTATATTTGATGTAGAACAAAATTCTACAATTTTTATATTTCTTGATTTTATTATTTTGAAATTAAATTTTGACAAGGATTTTAATTAGTTAGAATTTTAATTTTCTATTCTCTTAGGTCCTAATTTGTGTTGATTTAAGTTTCTTGATTTATTTTAAAATTACTTTTCTTACAACGATTAAGTTTAGTTTATTATAAATAAGCTTATGAGCCTATGTAATGGATTCATTCAATCAATAATATTTTAAAGAGTTTTTCTTCTATCTTTCTTGTAAATTCAAGGGTGTTCTTGTGGATTTAAGAATTCTTGCCTATTAGAACGATATCTAATCTCGTGTGATTTATTCCGCTGTGTCAATATTCAATGTCAATGTATCTTAGCTTAATTTTTGATTGATGAAATTCCAAAGGCTAATATATTTAATATTTGAGCAGTATTTTCTTGAGGACACCTTACAATGACTGTTCTTCTCATACTTGATTTTGTTAATGTGTTTTGTTTTTAATCGACCATGCAAAGAATTTGTCAAACTCTATTTGATTTTTGGGTTTTTTTTCAAGCGTATGTTAGCATAGCTAAGTGGTTTTGCTAAAGAGAGAAAACACTTTAAAAAACAGTTTTATGTTTCTCTACGGCAGTATTATTCTTTGTAGTCCTACACTAATAGGAAACAATTTGGTCCACTGAAAGGACCATAACGCCCTTGCACAATTAACCATGCATTGCACAACACTAAAGCCTACAAACATTAAAAAAAACAAAATGTTTATGTGTATAGAAGGAACTAGACACAAAATATCGAGAGGTGAGACAAATGTTCAAAACTATAGATGCAAACATATTTGCAAATATAGATGTGAATAGTTTTTGTTCACATCTATGTATTCTGCGTCCGATTATTTCTCTGCACATAGCATGCCTATAAAAAAATTAATAAATAATCTAGAAAAGTGGAAGTAGTGCATTCATTTTCAATGAAGCTCGCACGCCATCTAGATGAATTTTTGTGTTTATGGCATTACTATAGAGAAGCCATATATGTTGGTTTTTTCATGATTTTTATCTAGAGATGGTGTCATATAAGGGCATCTCCAACAGTGTATCAATTTTTTTGTCAAATTTGAGTAAAGATTTGAGGAAAAGCTCTCTGTGATATCAAGTGCTCAAACGGAGGGTTTTACAGCTTCGTCAGACCACCGGTTGACCGGGCGGATATCCGGCCAGTGCAAAGTTTTTATAATTTTTCTTCTTGAGGTGGTCATCCAGAGGGTCAACCAGGTGGTCGACCAGCCAGTGTAATTTTTTCACAAAAACCTTGAGGTGGTCATCTGGGAGGACATCCGAGGGGACGTCCAATGGTGAAAATCCAACGGCATTAAACAGTGATTTAATGAAAGTCACATTCGTCCTCCGTTTGATAAAAGAAAAGTGAAATTCTAGATTTGATACCGATTAGATGAAACCGTTGGAGCTGAAAAAGAAACCATTTTTTATTAAATTCAAATTTAATGATAAGTTTGATACATGGTTGGAGATGGTCCAAGTAAGTGATAATTGGCCAAAAAAGCTAAAAATTTGAAGATGATGCATATGCCCATTTATTCGAACAGTTTTGCTTCATACACAAAATCTGTGCCAAAAATTTGTGCATTTTCAATTCTGTGCACTTAGTTGTTTGTTATTCAAATTAATGAAAATCAAATGTGTTATTTCTTTCTTACCTGCCATTGCACTATAACGTGGCTTAATTTAAATTAGCTTGTTTCAATGAGTGTTCTTAGGACATTGGTCAACAATGGATTAAATGAATGCCCATTTATGAGGAAATTTTCAATAATTTTAAATGTCAGACTTTTGTTATTGAGTGTTCTAAGGATGAATGCCCATTTTTCATCTACCTACTTTTTTGAGGAATTTTTCAACAATTTTAAATGTTAGGCTTTTGTTATTGAGTGTTCTAAGGACATTGGTTCACAACGGATTATATGAATGCCCATTTCTCATCTACCTACTTTTATCAGGGTATGTGTGATTGAGTGCCTTAACAAGATCTATATATACAATGTTTCATATTCCAGCTCTGTATAAATTAGGTGCCCTGAAACTTTAAATCACTTTCCCATCATAGATAGATCCTGTCAAGATCCTTCGATTATTTAAACTACAAAAAGGGGCAAAAAGATGCATATTAAAATGGCACAATTCACACAACACAGGCCCACTAGTTCCTTTCAATGTTTGCTTTTTGTAGAGGAAGTAGGAGACACGCTTCAACTTCTTCACAAGAAGTACTGTCCAATTCATGTACCACAAATATTCCTCTGTTTTAGTTGGCAGTACATGAGTGTGTGATTAACAGACACCTCCACCACTATAGCCATAACCAGCAGGCATGCCTCGTGCTTATGTAGTTGGTGTTTCTGAGATTAACAACTACTCTAGGAGGAATGTTTTTATGCAATGCTAACGATTTAAATCTAAAGGAACTAGATTGGAAAAAATAGGGATTCTAATTGTAATATCTAATGAAACCGTAGCTAGAATTGACTTTGACGTTGGGATATGTTGCTTTGAGATAGGATCATTTGGGGGAGCTAGAGTGGGACATGCCATTTGATACAACCTGATTTTCATTTGTCTGTTGCAGACTTGAAACATCATTTCACTAACCTTCTCAAGCTTGGTTTATATAGTTTAGAGGTCCCTCCACCCATTGGCAATTAGTTTTGAGTTTGATGCCTCTAAATTCATAACAGTTAATGTTTGCTAGCTTGGTCTAATATTGTCAGTTTTGATGTTTCCTAGTTTGGTTTGGGATGTCTTTGGGGAGTAGGTTATGGATCACTTTGATTTGGGTTAACTCATAGTTTTGTATTACAAGCTTCATTTCCGTATGCTGATCTCATGTGTTTGAACATTAACTTACAATAACATGTGTCCCTAAAAGCTTGAGAACTCAATTAGTCTCTGGTCTCAATAGTTGTTTTTCTTTTTCTGTTTATGTTTTTTGTGTGTTCCTGTTAAAGAAAGTGGACATTTCATGGAGATTGTATTTGGGTCCATATTTAGCCCTTTTTATTTATTTTATTTATTATTTTAAGAACACCAAAATAATCTTCCATTTCACTTCGTGCTTTCCTATGTACTTCGATGTCTAAGTCCTTGTCAAATGTTTAAATGCAAAAACTTTGTGTCTTTGCAAGTCAACTCATAGATGGGGAAGAAACTTGGTTATTTCTTTTTTATATAAAAATGACTTTTACCTAAATTTTATTGGTTTTGATTGGGATTATTATATTTCACTAGTGGTTATGGTAATTGCATAATTTGATGTTGATTGTTTGTTTTTGCCAATTAACTAGTATGGTTCAACATTTCTGAATTGTTAAGGCATGTTTGGTGGTCATTTGCTTGGAAAACAACATTAAAAATTAATATATTATGAAATAGTATAATCCAAACTTAAGAATTTAGTGAAAATTATAGAAGCAAAGTAATGATCGTAAGAGCATAATTAAAGTTCATGAGTTTAGTCCAAGAAAGTTTTAAAAAACATATATTCCTAGGCCATATCAATATCAAGACGGTTACACATGTCCTAAGAAGCAAAGACACGGACATGTGACACGACATAAATACAAAAGTGTAGGATACGACATATGAGAGACATGTGTAAAATATATATATAATTTATATATTTATTATATGTCATATATATATGAAAATTTAAGTCAAAGATAATAATTTTTAAAGTTTAAGGGAGAAGAATTTATATAAATTTACATTGTTGTCATCTTATCATTGGATTCCTATTTAATTTATTCAAATTTGTTATGTGTTTTATGTGTGCCAAGTGTTGGAAAGTGTCCTATGAGTGGTGTGGAGTGGAGTGGAGTGGAGTGTTGGTGTCGGTGTCTGTGTCTGTGATAGAAATGACATGTTCTCTTCTTAGAAGTGTCTATGTTTTTCCAAGAATGTTGAACCCCCGAATCTTATAGCATAGTTGCAACAAAATTGTAAAACCTGTACTTTATCCTGATATTCATGCCGCTGCAATTATTACAGCAGATGGCAAATCGCACTGCCATGAAAAACCACAAAGAATTGATAATTAGATTACCAAAAACTAAAGTGTGATCTAGGTAATTTGCTGGCATTCTTCATGCTACACTATGGCAGATGCACTCACCACCCTCTCGATATCAATGATTTTCCCAAGTACTCAAAAAACATGGCTTAGTTTGAATACTAAAAATATCGAGCAAAAAAGTTCCATCCCAACTATCAACTGTTGTTGCCTGCCTTGTTAATTGTCAATATTCCTGATCGCTTGATAATGTAGATGACATTTGTAAGGCATTGATAGTAACGTGTAAAGTCTCAGGCTGTTATATTGGCAATTAATATAATCAGATAGTTTGCAGCTGTGGTTACCTCGATTTTCCCAATGCTAGCACCGGTATTCTGTGTTTCTTACGAACATTTTAAATGATGTTTAACAGATTTTCCAAATTAGATGCTAAAATAAAATAAAATAAAATGCCCATCCAATAACTACTAAAATAAGTCTTGTCCATGTCCTATTAATTATGCCCTTCGAAATATATTTATTAGTTTGCAACCTCCATGTCCTTTATTGAGGTCATTAGGTAGAGATACTTAACATGATAATGCAAAATTCAGGAATATAAAAAATAAATAATAATAATAATAATAATAATGGTAATAAATTATATATATATAGCTTTCCTTGTCAGTTTTCTGGCAATGAAAGGCAAGAATGAAGCTGGCTAACCCATAATGTAGGACAAAACAAATAATGCAGAATTAGAAAAATGCTGCAAAGCCCGTATCAGCACAGACAATGAACCTGTTAGACAGTTTCCAAGAAATGGATTTCAGTCTGTTTCAAAGAAATCAGGTGCCCTATTGATATTGGAAAAAGAGAATTGCTGCTTTTAGATCATAAAGTTCCACTATATATATGTATATATATATATATATATATTTTTTTTTGGGGGGGTGGACTTTTTACCAACAAATAGCCCTTCTCTCGCTCTCTCTTTATTTTGTTTATATAAATCATCACGGGCAGATGAACTAATTTGATTATTATGACACTTGCCTTCTGGTTTCCTCTTGATTTGCCTTTTTGTTTGAGAGTGGTTTCTATGTGACACTGATGACATTAATGTTGCGTTTGGTTAGAGGATTTGGGAAGAGATTTGGAAAGGAAAAATGAAAGGGAAAGAGAAAGGGAAATGGAAAAGGTGTGTGAAATGTAGGTATATTTTATTCACATTTCACCTAATTTTTCTCTTTTCATTTCCAAATTCTTTCCCAAATCTCCAAACAAACACAACAAAAGCGACAGCCAAGGCCTAGTTAGTAGTGTAGGTAGAAGTCAATTTAACCTTTTGCTATTCTCTCTCTTCAACACATCACAGATCAAATTGAATATTTTAACATTGAGTATGAAATGTAGTTCGACACATCACATGAAGCTACTGGAATGAATAAACTAAGTAATACAAAATTCTGCCCATTATGTTGATACATAATATGTTAATATTTCTAGACAATGATTGATGTTTGCTTCAAGAATCTAAAATTTAGTTGGCAGCATAAGTTATATGTGGTTAAGTAGTGGTTGAATGCAGACAAATACAGTACCGTTAATCAACTTGAATTTCGCGTCTGAACCTTTGCTCAAGTCGGTATCATCTGACTCAACCCAGAGTAATGCAACAGAGACAATCACATGTTGAGTCATCGAATTTAACCACTTATAGATATGAAAATTGTCCTTCCATGTGATCATGTGTGATCAAATATCTCTTCATCTTGAGTAACAAAGCTATAAATTTCTCCAAGATACTGAACGAATGTATATTGGTTCATTGACTTACTCTGTCAAATGCAACCCATCGAACCACCTAGATATAGTTTGAAATTTCCATCACTTGTTATGCATATATATGTCATATACATATACGAGCCTCTTCAGTCATCTTCCTACTCATTTTAATTCAAGTAATTGGGAGCCTAGCCTTTTTGCTTATAGAACATCAGTTTCTCTTCTTTAGAGTCACAATTTACTCCAACCTCCAAAAATCTTCTTTCTTTTTTAGCCTCTTCCTTTCATTCATTTGCAACCGTTGTCTGAACTATGAAGTCTTTAATTTCCAAGTCTTGAAGAGCTGAGTCACTGGTTGAGATGGTTTCATCAAGTGGCTTCTTCAACCCGAATTTTTTCTCTGCACCAACTCAATAGGTTACCATAGTAAGATAGTATCCACGGCGCGCATAAGCAATTTTTGTTGTATGAAGCTCACATGGTATGTCAAATAATAATAAATATATGGATTTTGATAAAAGCATCTAAACACAAAAGTAGCATTGAGTAGCTTGGAAAGCTCCATAGTCTTGTTTGTTTTCAGAAAATAAGTTATCCTAGATGAACTTCAATGAAAGCCATATCAACTTTAACAGTCTAACAAGACAAAATTCTTGCAGGTAAAATTTAATTTTGCACTTGATCACCCAGTGATGGGATTGCTACAATTATCAGCAAGTAAGAATGGAAACTCTGTTTTGGTTCCATACGAGTACGGATCATGGCTGGTAAGTTTTGTATAGTCATTTTAATTTCGTTCTTCAAATTGAAAGAATTTGCTAATAAATTGTATATGATTCTTCATTAATCAAACTATTTAATACATCTTGAAATTTACTTTGTTGAATCATGATAAAAAATTCATTTTCTTTCTCATATCTAACATTAGTCCCAAGTTGACTAATTGTATTTTTCTGATTTGTTGTCACTCAGTTAAAACATCCTTCTTCCTTAGACACATTCGATCAAATGATGAGCATCGCAAAAGGGCGTAAGATAGTAGTGTTTTTGGATTATGATGGAACTCTCTCAAATATTGTGGACGACCCTGAAAAAGCTTTTATGACCAAAAAGGTGAATACTCTACACATAATTGTAGTGATTGTTGAAGTTTCTATTCATTGTGAGTTTATATCAAAAAGATCATTTGATATGCAAATAATTGATCATATTGATTAAAATCATGAAATAAATGACAGATGCGATTTGCAGTACAAGAAGTTGCCCGTTGTTTTCCCACTGCAGTTATAAGTGGAAGGGGCCGTGACAAGGTATTACTTACAACCAAGGTTTTAAAAAACGACCGCAACCGTTACGTTACGTAACGCCGTTACATAACAATTGTGGTAGTTACTGCCACCCGTTATGGCCACTTTTGCAGTGTGATTGAGATTCACAGATATGTCGACCGTAGCAGCTGCCGTAACGGCCTATTATGCAACGTTACGTAACGGTTCTGAACTGCTTCTTTCGAAAAAAACCAAAAAAAAAAAAAAAAAAAAAACTGAAAATGGGGAAGGAGGGATAGAGAGAGAAGAGGGAAGATGGAGGAGTAAGGATAGAGAGAGAGAGAAGAGGGAAGCTGAAGAATATGTTTTCAGCTGCTATCACTCAATCCATTTGTTTATGTGTCTATCTATATATTGTTTGAAAAAAATAATAATAATAATAATAAGTGTGTTATTATCTATTTGACTTGATTAAAATATATATATTTAAGTTCTTATTTATTCTCTTACTTTTGCCTTTGTTTATCTTATATATAATAGTTAGTAATTGATTTTTTTTGTAAAAATATCTAGAAAACACAACACCTATAATATTAATACATATTTTACACATGTCAATTTTTTTTGATTAGTTTATTTTATTTTTATTTACAGGTTATCCAAAAAGAGAATGAATATTCAAGTGATTCCCCAAAAAAAAAAAAAAAAAAATCTATATAATTTATTTTTTAATTTTGATATGATTACATTAACATGTATAATTTATTTTTTAAAACTATTCAAGTTAAAATTTGCATATGCTTCTACAAGTATAATAATTAAAAGAATAATTTTACACATCTAAGTCCAATAAAAAAAAAATTGGCACAAACGTAATATAGATTTATGACATATAAAGTCATTAATTATTAAAATAAAATGTAAAAAACTCAGTTTATAGTGATTTAAAAATATGAAATATATTGAATCATACTTAAAAATTTACAAAAATTGATCAATATTTATTTTAAAACCTAATAAATATGATTATGGAAAAAAAATATGCATATCGGTAAGATTTTTTCAAATTGTGTGAAAAATAAAAAAAAATCACGGTTCTGATTACCACAACCATTACGCTATGGCCTTTACACCCCACAACCGCAACCGCTTTTCAGAACCTTACTTACAACCAACAAAAAAGTTGCTTACTCAATGTGTTATTACACAAGTAATGATATATCTAATTTTTTTTCCTTTTATAGGTGCATGACTTTGTAGAATTGGACAATGTTTACTATGCCGGAAGTCATGGGTTGGATATAGCAGCTCCATCGCAGTCTCCAAACGATGCAGATCCCAAGCATCAAACTAGGGTTGTTGACAGAAAGGTTTTAACTATGAAACTTTGTAGACGTGAAAAATTGATTCCAACATCTTTGGTGATATTAGTTCAAGTTTTATTATTTGAAATGAGTATTTCTTGAATCTGTTTCTGCCTTCAAAATTGTTGCATAGAGTTCTAATCAACTAAAATTGACGTAAGTAGAAAATAATTATATAGAATTACAACTACAACCAAACTATTGCCTTAGTTTAATTAATACCATAACGTGGTTTCTGTTTTGTAGGGTAATGAAGTAGTTCTCTTCCAACCCGCGAAGAAGTACTTGCCTGCAATTCAAAAGGTAGAAAGATTTGTTTGCATTTTAATACAAATTGACCATTTAACATCTCTTTTTCCTCTACATTTATGTAATATTTCATGTTCTTCTAGCAGATTTTTATTGCATTGAATGAGAAGACTAGAAGTATAAGAGGCATCTTGATTGAACACAATAAATTCTGTATTTCCGTACATTTCAGACACGTTCGTGATGAGGTACATATTGTTCATGCTTCTAACCGGAGAAAGGGGGAAAAAATTCAATTTAATGTTTAGCCCATGGTGATACTAAAATATCGGGTGGTTGGAATCAATCTTTCAGGACTTTTGCACCCTTGAAAAGCTGGTAAATTCTGTAATGGGAGAATACAAAGAGTTCCGTATATCAAAGGGCAAAAAGGTATTTTGCATATCTTATTCATACATTCTTTATAGTTGTCCAAATAGTAACAATGAATTTATAATTTTCACAAGCCACTTGCGATTTGATTTTTTGGGGTAATTTCACAGGTTTTTGAGATACGCCCTGATATGGAATGGGATAAAGGTCATGCTTTAAATTATTTACTCGACACCCTAGGATTCGGCTCTTCTAGTGATGTCCTCCCGTTGTACATTGGAGATGATCGAACAGATGAAGATGCATTTAAGGTATCAATCTTTTTATTACCTATTACAGTGGCACGAGATCCTCAGCCATCAAAATTTTTTGTTGCCAATTGCAGTAGATAGCCATTTTCATATCCTCTATTGTTTCATGTTTGATCATTGATTGCCGTTAAATATCACTGGATGAATTTTACCTATTTTTCCCACCTCCTATATGAATCCACACAAAATACAGTGGGAAGGTGGAGGAAAAAACCCGGTTAAATTCAAAAAACCTTTTCCTTGGTTCTTTTTATTTTTTTTTCTCTCTCCCTCAGTAGTGTTACTAAAGTTATGTTTTATTTGTACTTGGGTATCTTACAGGCTATAAGGGAGAGGGGAGATGGTTATCCTATTGTTGTTTCATCAAGTCCGAAGGACACCATGGCTTTATACTCTCTCAGGAACCCATTGGAAGTCGAGAAATTCTTGTTACGTCTGGTCAGGTGGACAAAAAATTCTTCTTCGGCCAAGTTTGGTGCCTAAATTTAGAGGTCAAAAACCCAAATTGGTGCCCATAAACGTAGCCCATGCATATTCTAACACGAGTTGGCAGTCCTGTGGTGTTAATGTTACAAGGAAAATAACATAGCTAGTTTTCTTTTCTTTTTCCTTTGCAAAATAGGGTAGTGTCCCTCTATAATTTGATCCAACATGACATTGCAAGTGAAACTTGATGTCTACAAATCAGGAGCAGATGATATATTGAGAGAAACGGAGCATCAGAGAACTGTAGAAAAATTTCAAGAGGTTGAGATACGGGTCTTGATATTTGTTCTCTCTCTCTGTCAACCTAGTGTAAATTTTTTTAAGTGGGAAACAGGGTGTAATGTATATTTGAAGAATATATGGTTACATCCTAAATGAAGGCGTCATTTTTATTCATATGTGGGTGAAATATTCGCAACATTTTGAAATTTCTTTTCTTTATATGCTAGTTTTTTTTTATTATTTAATTTTAAATTAGAGTAAATTGGTGATAAATTCAATTTAGAAAGTGTCTAAGGCATTAAGTTCAATGGAAATTTTTTTTGTTGATGAAAAGTCCACCATTTATAAAATAATTTGATAAAAGTTCTTATGTTAGTTTTGAAAGATATTTTGTTTTCAATTTTACTCTTTAATTTATCTGTTGACTTTTTTTTATCTGTGGACTTTCGTTAACTATCTATTCAAAAATTTTCCTTATCTGTTGAAAATTTTTCTTATCTGTTCAAAGAATTCCCCTTCTTGTTCAAATTTTTTACCTTTATCTGTTCAAACATACTATTCAAATTTTTCACTTATCTGTTTAAAACTATCTGTTCAATTTTTTATCTGTGCAAATTTTAAACATATTTTATTATCTGTTCAAATCTCTATTCTCCCTCTAACTCTCTATCCATCATCCTTATCTGCTCAACACAAACAAAAACAAAAAAATTTCTGTTTCTTCATCATCATCACCACCATCATCAACAACAACAACAAAAAAACAGCACACACATCCATTATCTGTACAAAATGAAACTACCTTAGGCAGGTCATCAACAAAAAACAACAAAAATAAATAAATTAACAAGAAGAGCCTTTTCAAAAGTTGAACATATAAGGGGAAAAAATACATATTCCACTACCACATTACACACAAAATTTGAACAGATCTGAAGCCGATTTCTAGGAGCTCAATCAGATTGCCATCGTGAAACCCTTTTCTAACAAAGATCAAGACCAAATTTGGATTTGTACAAGTGCACGCGCGCACACATGGTACTAAAATAAACGAAACCCTAACCCTACAAGCGAAGGAAACTGAAGATGAATAGTTCAAAATCCAATGCGATACGATCAGCGAGACTGATTTCCAGAGAACACCATGTAGATTACACGCATAAACTTGATTCTCTCTCTCTCTCTCTAGATACACTTGTTGCTGTCTATATATATATAAGGATTAGCTTCAAATCTTTGTTTTCCATTCCGTTTTGCCAAAAAAGTGAAGGAAAACAGAACACAACAAGAGTTGAAAACTTCAGTTGTGAGGTTGAACAGCAGAGCACATAAAATTACAATTTTCCCCCATTTTCACTTCAACTTTCCCAGCAACCAAACAACAAGTTTTATCACCGCATTTTGCCCAAAAAAACATCATAATTCCAGGAAAAAAACACAAATCCAGCATCTTCTCACCTGTATCATGACGTTCCCCTCAGAAATTATCCACATGCGCCATTAAAATAGCTGAACCAAAGCTCACAATCGAGAGAGAGAGAGAGTAAAAAAACAACTAATATAGCTTCAGAAACCTTGTTCACGCACTTCAGCCTACCCCATTTATCATCATCATCATCATCATCTTCGAAGTCGTTATCTAAAAAATACACACGCATACAGATCTCAGATCTGAGGCCGCTGTGGCAGGGGAGAACAGAGAGAGAGGAAGGGATATATACATATATACATACACACAGATCTGTGTGTATAGTCAAAGTCGTGCACCATCGTGTCAGAGTGACAACGACGGAGGAGGGAGATCGAAGACGACATCGGCGACGATGGAAGGACTGCGACCATCGGCGGCGACAGAGAGCACAAAGAGAGAGAGAGACGTTGGAGAGCAGATCGCGCGACGCCGTTGAGACGATGGTGAGATCAGACGTGAGATGCCTGGCGGTGAGATCGCGGGGCCATTTCCCTAAATAAGCCAAATTATCAATTCAATTCCCAACCTAAGCCTAGTTTTGAAAGAATTCTCAAAATAGGTTAAAACATGGTTTACAACCACGTTTTCAACATCTCTGTACTTGTAACAACCCTCACTCTACCCTAGTCATGCTTGCATATATTACATGATCTTGTCTTGATATTTTGCATCTTTGCAAACCTTGATTTGTCTTGCTTAAGTGTTTCTCGCACGTTTTGCACCTGGCTTGGTGTGAGTTTAGCCGGGGTCATCTTCAGTCTAGAATTATCTTGGAACCACTTTGTTTGACCTCCACCTTCGCCCTGACATATTGGCCGAGATGTCATTATCTAGGCCGAGGAGTTCATCACCAAGGCCGAGATGTGTATTATCTAGGCCGAGATGTTACCTTTGCACCTAAGTGATCTTGTCCTGGAGTGGTATGACCTAGACCAATGTGTGGCACATCTAGGCCAAGGTGTGGCACAGCTTAGTCAAGTGTTGTCCTTCCTAGTCGAGATCATTGTTCCCCTACTTGCCGATGTCTTGTTCTTAGCCGAGATCATTACCCGCCGGAGTGCCTATACCATCTTGTTTGTTAAACACACTTTGCCATAGTCTTGTCTTTTCACTCAGCCACATTTTTTAGGAGGACCAACCCGGTAGTGCCACATGTCCCAACTGAGTGTTAAGTCAGCCAGTAGACCTAGAAATGTATCATTTGCTATATGTCTTTGTTTGTGAGGAGAGAGAAGCTCTAGAAGAAGAAGAAGAAGTTTTAGAGTGAGAGAGTGGGCTTTCGAGCTTGATTCCTAGAGATCAAACCATTGGATTCGTGTATTGAGGTTAGATTCTTAATCTACTCTTGTTGTTCTTATTGATCATCTAGCTGCATTGCATTATCGAACCTGATCTGCAAGCCATGCATCGATTTAAAGTTTGGTTTTAGAAAGAGAAAATAGTGTTCATGTGTTCTTGAAGAAAAAGCCTTGGTTGATCCAAAAACTTGCATCGAGATTCATGTTTTTGTGTTTGTTTTCATGAAATCTTCAAATATGAGTACCCAGGTCCATGTTTTTGAATTCATATCATGAAATCTCAAATTTTGTAGTGATAAGGTATGACCTTTGCATCCATGTTCTTCATGTTCTTTAAGAAAAGGGAACCCAGTTTTTCCCGACTTCATTTCCTTGGATGTGGCCATCGGGACCACACCTCGGCAATGAGGTGTGGGACCTCGGCCAAGATCTGGTTGGTGCCCATTATGTTTTCCCGAGATGAGGAACAGTGTTTTGTTTTGGATCGCCTTAGTTTTGAAAGAATGCCGAGTTCACTTGCATTCATGTAAAGCTTGTTTGATAGTGCATTCAATGGGATTTGTTATGTGCTTGTAGGATTCGAATCCTTGCCTGTAGCCCCGACATCTGAAGAACTATGTGAGTGGTATTTTTAATAAAGTTATGTTATTAAGTTTTGATAAAGTTTTGCCTTGCTTGTTTTGGAAAAAGTATTTTGTGAAGCATGAATGATGATCCCTATTTTGTATATCAAGTATTAGTCTTGTTTTGAATCACAATCTTGAAAAGTCCGTATGTGCTAGGGGACTATAAGCAATTGTAGCACAATCTTGAAAAGTCCGTACGTGCAAGGGGATTATAAGCATTTGTAGCACAATCTTGAAAAGTCCGTACGTGCTAGGGGACTATAAGCATTTGTAGCACAACCTTTGTTAATGTCATCCCTTGGAACTTGGAAGCCTTGATAGACTTTGATTGTTGAGACTTGAAAGATTTGTTAGATAAACTTGATTTGCCCTTAGATTTTGTACAAAATATGATGTGCCTTGATTTGATAAAGATTGCGGATGTCATTCATCCAAACTCCTTTATTATTTATACCATTCATTGAGTATCCAAGCTCACCCCTCTCTATATATATGTAGGTGACGAGCAGGACGGCGGTGACGCCTAGATGTACTTGCCATTTGTTTTGGATTATGCACTTTTGACGCATCTTGAAGATTATGCTTCTTAGTTGTATTTTATTGTATTTTGTATTTGATGGCTGAGAAGCCTTTTGGTCAAGATGTGTTTTTGTACTTCATTTGGTTGTATTAAAGCTATATAAGAATGTATGCCATTCCATTTAACTTATGCACAGCTCTCATGGACTAATTAAATTTGTATTTATTGCTTCCGCACTTGTTAGCCCCATATGTAATACTCTGATTGTGTGTGAAATTTTGAAAGTTGGCCTTCGGTAATCTCGGATTACTGGCCATCATGGCACCATTCTACTAGGGACAGAATGGGGTCGTGACAGTACTTGTCCCACGTGAAATTTGGGAAGTCTTAAAAGCGTGGTTACAAAACGCGTTTTTAATTAATAAAGCGCAGTTATAAAAGGCGCTTTTAATTAAAAAAAATTTCTTCTGAAATTGCTGTTCTGAACCACACTTTTAACTTAAATTTTTTTTCTTCTGAAAGCGCGGTTGTGAACCACGCTTTTAACCAAAAAAAAAATTTCTTCTGAAATCGTTGTTATGAACCACGCTTTTAGCTTAAATTTTTTTTCTTCTGAAAACGTGGTTATGAACCACGCTTTTTGAAGAAAAAAAAATTCTTGTGAAAGCGTGTTTGTGAACCACGCTTTTTACATAAATACACCAATTATTTAGTTTCTGTTTAACTGAACTCTGAAGATGAATTTTTTTTTTTTGGTTTTTTTTTTTTTTTGTTTCTGTTGTCATTGTTTTGGTAATAATGTATTTCAGAATAATTTTTTGGGTTAAAATTGTTTTACTAAAACCGTTCTCATGTTAATTTTTTTTCTTTTCTTTTGTCTTTATTTTGGGTTAGAATGTGTAATTCAGAATTTTTTTTTGACTTTACTAAAGTAAATTTATTTTGTTTTTTCTTGTGTTTGTTTTGGGTTATAAGGTGATAATGTAATTCATAAATTTTTTGAGCTTTAATAAAGCCATTTTGATGTAAATTTTTTTTTATTTTATTTTCTCTTTGTTTTGGGTTAGAAGGTGTTATTCAGTAATTTGTTTGAGCTTTAATAAAGCCGTTTTCATTTAAATATATATATTTTTTCTTTTGTCTTTGTTTTGGGTTAGAAGGTGATAATGTAATTTAGAAATTTCTTTTCGCTTTACTAAAGCCGTTTTCATGTAAAGTTTTTTATTTTTTATTTTTTTCTCTTGTCTTTGTTTTGGGTTAGAAGGTATTATTCAGAAATTTGTTTTGGCTTTAATAAAGCCGTTTTCATTTAAATAATTTTTTTTTTCTGTTGTTTTTGTTTTGAGTTAGAAGGTGATAATGTAATTCAGAAAACCTTCAGGAAAAAAACACATAAGTATCCCACAAAAATACATAGGTAGTACAGACATAAGTCTCCGACAACAATACATTCTGGACACTATGAACTGAACACATAATACATACATAAATGAGAGGGTAATTTATATGTAAATTAGGTCGAGCTGGGCAATGGGCTGTTCTTTGGGCCGTAATGAAAAGGCTTGGAAGATGGGCCACGGTCAAGTGTTAGCTCGGTCCAAAGTAAGGCTCTTGCTGCCAGACTAAGTAAAAAGGCTTGGTAATTAGTCTGGTCCTAAAAAGGGCAACGGTTAGTTCGATCACCGTGATTAGAAGAAGTTAGTTCGGTCACGCCATTCGGAGCTGAGGCACGGAGACTTCACACGATAAGCCTAGCTTTTGTTAGCCCGGTCCAAGCTTGCTACGGTTAGCTCGGTCTCAATAGGTGAAACCGGGGTACAAGCTGTGAAGACAGAGCCGGGCTAACTAGAGTTCGGTCGTTTTGGCCCGTTTAGCATGGCTATGTTATCCCGGTCGTTTTGCCATACTACCGATTTGAAACCATCTCACTTGGTTTAAGCAGTGAGGGGGGTGTTGAATGATAAGCATTATCTTTCAGGAGTATGAATCCTAAGAGGACTCTACATGGAAGAGTAAAAGTCCTACTAGGATTATGCCACACGGAACCTATAAAAGTTCACAAGCATCACCTATGGAGAGGTAACACACAACTTTGATTGTCAGATACACAGAGCTTTTTGTCTATTTGCCTATTTTGCTGACTTAGGCATCGGAGAGGTATCCGGCACACACTTGTCGGCTAGCTCACATTTGTGTTTTCAGGGAGTAAAGCGACGACGTACGGAGGAACGCAAACTTGATCAACAGGATTATACGGGAAGAATATTTCGTGCCCATACAATTGGCGCCGTCTGTGGGAAAGAAAAGACTAGGACAAAACCTCTTGATCAAGCTTTTCCTCTTTAAAAGTAATGGCGCACAACGAAAATTTGCCGCAGTCCGCCATCGACGGACAAACACCAGAGGGGGGTGCAAGACGCGAAGGCCTACCTTCTATCCCTCCTATGGCAGACTTGGAGCCTCAGCGACAAAATCCCAGGAGGGATGCAAGGGGGAGGAGACGGACTAACAGCCCCCGTCACTCTCGTTCACGAAGTCCTGACAGACAAAGGCGGAGGATTGATCCTCAAGTTCTGGAGGACCGCGTGAAGGAGAAAGATGAATTAATAAGGAAGATGGCGGCGGACATGGAGGCCATGAAATGCCAGATCAAGGGAAAAGGGGTGGCGACAGGAGAGGGACGCAAAGGCAATGCGCCTCCTCGCCACTCAGAAGATCGTAGTAGGCATACCACGACATCGCAAGCAGAAAGTAGAAGCCTCAGGACGAGCGACACTCAATCAAGGACTTCCAAAACTCGTTACTCCAGGTCTGAGAGAACGAGATCATTAAGGTCTTACACAGAGGGAAGTACCTATCGGCCCTCACACACGCACCATACATCATCCAGGCAAACGAAGTTGCCTAGATCGTCCGATTTACGGACTGTGCTTGAAGAAAGGGCACGACAGAAGGAGGATGCTAGGGCACGTGACCCGCATAGAGTTTCAGCCCTTCGGCGGTTGGCTCCTCGGACGCATGAAAGCGTCGACGTTGGAATGCCAGTACCACACCTTGCCTACGAACCAACAGATAAAGCGTTGGCAAGACTACATAGCTCGCCGTTCGTTCCGGCGATTGAGAACGCATCATTACCCTCAGGTTTCATCCAGCCTAAATTTACCACGTACGAAGGGAAGACAGACCCTTACATGCACCTAAGCCACTTCCGCTAGGTTATGGCGATATATCGACGAAACGAGGCTTTGATGTGCATCCTCTTCCCATCAAGCCTTGGTGACCTAGGCTTGACTTGGTTCGAAAAACTTCCAGAAGGCAGCATAGCCTTCTGGGCGCAATTGGCGGAGGCATTCGTAACAAGGTTCAGAACAAACACCAAAACCCCGGTGGAAATTGATCAACTGCTCTCCATCGACATGGGCGAAAAAGAGTCATTAAAATCCTACAATAGCCGGTACTGGAAGACCTTCAACCAGATTGGGGACTGCCCCACCAATCTCGCTATCGCACAATACAAAAAAGGCCTTCCAGTCGGGAACAGACTAAGGGACTCAATCACTATGACACCGCCTCTCACGATGGAGGCCTTAATGGAGAGAGTGCACCAACACATTCGAGTAGAAGAAGATGGCGCCCGTGCTAAGGCAAAGTCTAGCACGATCGCAGTACCAGATAAAAAGACCGTGACAAAGGTCAACGCGGTAGAACGTCCGAACAAAAACGGACGCGGCAGGCGAGACAACGGAGAGGACCAGGATAAAAGATGGTTGAGAGTCCGCACTGCCATAACCACGGTATTCAAGAAACCGATCTATCGGATTCTGAGCGAAATACGCGATGAGCCTTTCGTCAGATGGCCAGCTAAGCTAGGAGAAGCACAGAAAGACTACGACAAAAGATCGCGATGCACCTTTCACAAAGAAAAGGGGCACCGCACTGAAAATTGTATGCCATTGAGACAGCATATGGAAGAGTTGGTGGCAGCCGGTCACCTGGATAAATACATTGAAGGAGGGACGCAACCAGCCCCCCAGGACCACAATAACCCCAATGGAATACCAATTGACGCCCCACCTCAAGGTGTGATCAATGTGATACATGGAGTATTCGAACCTGAGCATGTATGCGAGCTCAGAGGATCGATCAAGAAGGCTAAGCACTTAAGAGAAGTACTAAGCGCTCAACCTACCATCAAAAAGGGGAGAACAGACCCTACGAATGTCATCTCCTTTTCAGACAGAGACTTGGAAAGAATATATTGCCCTCACAACGATACACTGGTCGTCACCCTCCGCATCAAGGATTACGATGTCAAGCGAATTTTGATAGACCAAGGCAGCTCGTGTGAGATAATGTACTACGACACCTTCAAACAATTGAAATTGGAGGACAAAGACTTGGCACCAGCTGTGTCCCCCCTGATCAGATTCAACTCAATGCCACAGTGGCCAGTCGGCAAGATTATCCTTCCAGTCAGGGTAGGAAGCGTGACAAAACAAGTGGAGTTTTGGGTATTGAAGGTCCCTTCCACTTACAACATAATCTTGGAAAGAACATGGCTGCATGCCATGTGAGCGGTAGCTTCATCCTACATTTAAGTAATGCGATTCCCCAACAAAGCCGAGATAATTAAAGAGGTCTTTGGAGACCAAATTATGTCCAAGCAGTGCTTCGTCGCGGTTAATGGCAGCCGCGCTGCCAAGGGATATGTTCATTTGGTGGAAGAACCTGAGAGCAATGAACTGTTCGCAGGTATCGGCAAAGCAGTTGATCAAAAAGCGGTGGAAGACTTGGTAGAGGTAAGAATAGATGAAAAGAACCCGAATAAGTTCTTTTTGCTCGGTTCGTCGTTGTCCAGCATTGAGAGATTAGAGGTCTTGGAATTCTTGACCTCTAACATCAAAGTGTTCGCCTGGACACCCTACGACATGCCAGGCATTGATCCAAACCTCATCTGTGACCAACTCAATGTCTACCCATCCGCCAGACCAATCATTCAGCGCACTTGCAGATCAGCACTCCACCATGCCGAGATAGTGGCGAAAGAAGTGGGAAATCTACTAGAGGCAGGAGCTATCAGAGAGGTGCACTACCCCAGATGGATTTCCAACATAGTCGTGGTACCAAAGAAGAATGGCAAATGGCGTGTTTGCGTCGACTATAAGATAGTCAACAAAGCATGCCCAAAAGACAGCTTTCCCCTACCACGAATAGATCAATTGGTAGACCTAACGGCAGGGCACAACCGGCTTAGCTTTCTGGATGCGTACAGAGGCTACCATCAGATCGCCATGTACAAACCAGACCAGGAGGTCACGTCCTTTACAACTCCAAGAGGATTGTATTGCTATAAGGTCATGCCCTTTGGCCTAAAGAATGCAGGGGCAACATTCCAATGGATGGTCACCAAGATGTTTGAACCATTGTTAGGCAAAACAATGGAAGCTTACATCGACGACATGGTGGTCAAGAGCAAGGATAAGAATGACCATCTAAGGGACCTAGGTGAGATGCTCCAGATTCTGAAGAAACACAAGTTGCGCCTTAATGCATCTAAGTGCGCGTTCGGTGTAGGATCTGGCAAATTCCTGGTGACCAACCGGGGCATAGAGGCAGACCCCTCCCAGATCAAAACTATTCAGGATTTGGAGAGGCCTAACTAAGTAAAAGAAGTACAGCATCTCACCGGCATGGCTGCTGCACTCAACCGATTCATTAGCCGGTCGTCAGACAGACTACGACCATTTTTTCAAGCGTTAAAAGCCAAGTTCGAGTGGGACAAAGAATGCGACCGCACTCTGGAAAGCTTGAAAGAATACATGCCTTCTCCACCACTACTGGTGACCCCAATACCTGGAGAAGAACTCTTCCTATACCTGGCAGTCTCTCAGCACGCAATTAGCGCAGTGTTGGTCCGTGCGGAAGGAATCCAACATCTGCCCATCTATTATGTCAGCAAGACATTGCTAGATGCCGAAACAAGGTACTTGCCGCTGGAAAAACTTGCCTTGGCCTTGATGATGGCCTCAAGAAAGTTATCACACTACTTTCACGCCCACACCATAGTCGTCCTCACAGCTTTTCCATTAAAAGCTTTGTTTGAGAGGGCGAACTTTTCTGGCCGAATCTTGAAGTGGGCAGTGGAGTTGGGACAATTCGACATCAAGTTCCAACCTAGAACCGCGATAAAGGTCCAAGCTTTGACAGACTTTGTCGCAGAATTTACCCTGGGAAGTCATCATATCTGCCCAGTCGACCTGACTAACACAACCGAACTAGGGATGGAAGTTGACGCCGGAATAGCGCAACCCCTGGTGCAGAATACTCAGTTGAACCCCAAGGTAGACCAGAATAAAGAAAGCAAGGCAGAAGCGAACCATGCTACACCAAGCCAAAACTCACCAACAAATAAAGACTTGGTTCAATCAGATAGCGAGCGGCAGACAGCCAATATGGACCTTGAAGAAAACACCAGCAACATCCCTGACCCCACGGCATCATCTGATCCCTCCACTTGCTGGAAATTGTTCGTTGGAGAGATGTGGAAGCTCTTTGTGGATGGAGCATCCAACCGGCATGGTGCAGGACTTGGCATAGTCCTCATCTCACCAGACGGCCTGGTTGTGGAGCAAGCAATCAACCTTGGCTTCCCAGCATCAAACAACGAAGCGAAGTATGAAGCACTTCTTGTAGGACTCAAATCAGCATTCTACATGAAGGCCACCGAACTAATGGTCTACAGCGACTCACAGCTAGTGGTAAACCAAATTTCTGGCGACTATGAAGCAAAGGATGACAGGATGGCCAAGTACTAAGAATTGGTCAGAACAGAGATCAAGAAATTTGAAGTAGTAAGGATAGAACAGATTGGCAGGGAGGAAAACAGCAGAGCAGACGAACTAGCTGGCTTTACGTCAATGGCAGATACATCCATCCCTCATCCACTACTAATTGACTACCTACCAAGATCAAGCATTGAGGACCCCGAAAAAGAAGGGGTGTGTTGCGCCGAATTAGGCCCATCATGGATGGATCCCATCATACTGTTCTTAAAAGACGGCGTCTTACCGGAAGAAAAGAAATAAGCCAACAAAATTAGAGTAAAGTCGCAGCGATTTTGGCTCTCCCTATCTATAGCATTGTACAAAAAGTCATTCTCAGGACCTTATCTAAAGTGTGTCCACCCCAGCAAAGTAGAAGCATTCTTGTTCGAAATACACGAAGGGGTGTGTGGAAGCCACCAAGGAGGAAGATCGTTAGCCTACAGAGTCATTTCACAAGGATACCGGTGGCCATACATGCAGACAGACTCGGAGAAGTATGTAAAGAAGTGCGAGAAATGTCAGAAGTTCGCACACCAAATACATCAGCCGGCCAGAGAACTCCTTCCATTGACCAGCCCATGGCCCTTTGCAATGTGGGGCTTGGACTTAGTAGGACCACTTCCAACAGCACCCGAAAACAGGAAGTTCTTTCTCGAAACAACAAACTACTTCACAAAATGGGTCGAAGCAGAAGCATTGGCATCAATCAAGGAAAAAGATATGAAGAAGTTCGTCTGGCAGAATATCATTACTCGATTCGGCATACCTAAAGCCCTAATATCAAACAACGGCACCCAGTTTAATGGCAGAATCTTTAGAGGCTTTTGTGAAGAATACAAGATAGAGTTCTACAATTCTACACCGGCATATCCCCAAGCCAATGGCCAGGCAGAAGCGTCAAACAAGGTCATCTTGGATGGACTGAAGAAAAGGTTAGAAAGAGCAAAAGGCAAATGGGCTGAAGAGCTTCCTCATGTTTTATGGGCTTACCGCACCACACCTCGACGATCAACAGGAGAAACACCATTCTCCTTAGCCTATGGCATGGAAGCAGTAATCCCACTGGAAGTTGGCCTCCCCACAATTAGAAGCGAAAATTTTGATCCAGACTTGAATGGAGAAGCCATAGCATTGGAGCTCGACCTCGTCGAAGAAAGAAGAGAAAAAGCACTAATTCACATCGTCTCATACCAACAAGAGTTATCCAGGAAATACAACAAGACAGTGCATCCAAGACAATTCAAAATCGGAGATTGGGTACTGCGCAAAGTAATAGGAAACACCTTGGTCCCAAGAGATGGCAAATTGGGGCCTAATTGGGAAGGACCTTACAAAGTGGTCGGATTAGCTGGCAAGGGGGCATACCATTTAGAAGATGAGGACGGCAAAGCAATTCCCAAGCCATGGAACACTGCCAATCTCAAACTATTTTATTTTTAGCTTTTCTTCAAAATACTTGTAATTTTTCTTTTTCCCAATAAAACAAGTAGTTTTCTTTTCAGCATAAATGTTTTATTCTGTAAAAATTGTTTTAGTGAGTTAGGGGCATTGAAAACATGGTTGGCTGGAAAAACCAACACCCTTCCTAAGCCCATGATAAGGATCCAGGCTGCAGGACGTTTGGTTGGAATAACCAAACACTTTACTCTAGGTTGGCTGGAAAACCCAATCTAGAGGTTGGCTGGAAAAACCAACACCCCTCCTAAGCCCAGGATAAGGATCCAGGCTGCAGGACGTTTGGTCGAAATAACCAAACACTTTACTCTAGGTTGGCTAGAATAACCAATTTAGAGGTTGGCTGGATTAAACCAACTCTTAGTACTCTTCAGCCGAGGTAAGGATCTCGGCTAAAGAGTGGTTGGCTGGATTAAACCAACTCTTTGTACTCTTCAGTCGAAGTAAGGATATCAACTAAAGAGTGGTTGGCTAGATTAAACCAACTCTTAGTACTCTTCAACCGATGTAAGAATATCGGCTCAAGAGTGGTTGGCAGGATTAAACCTACTCTTAATACTCTTCAGCCGAAGTAAGGATATCGACTAAAGAATGGTTGGCTGGACTGAGCCAACTGTTAGTACTCTTCTGCCGAGGTAGGTATCTCGGCTGAAGAGTGGTTGGCAGCTATAATTAGATTGCAAGATCAAGACCAAAATAAGTATCTCAGCAAGTGAATGTTGTACCTCATCCAAGACTTCGGTTAGAAAGTAAAGTACAAGCATGAAGATCAACTGAAATAAGAGTTGAACAAAAAAGCAAACTTCATTGAAAATTCAAAACAAGTACAAAGGGTGGGGCCTCAGCCCAGTTATAATTTGTTTCCAACAGCAAAAAGAAGAAAAATACAAAGTCAATTAAACAGATCATCAAGGTCGGCATCAATATCAACTCGGAGCCCGGTTTCACTTGGTAGCACGGTCTCGGTTGGAAGAACAGTTTCAGTAGGCAGCTCATTGGTCAGATCTTCCACTATTAGCTCCGACCGAACTAACTGATCGACGGGATCAATGACAGCCGGGGTATCTTTGGGCACGGTGTCTTCTTCATCATCTGAATCCTTAAGAAATTGTTACTGAAGGGCAGCAGCATATTCCGTCATAGAGCTCGGAATGAAGTATGCTGGAGCATTGAAGTCCTCGGTCTCTGGGCCGTGACTGAGCTGCTCTACAGCTGCCCTCCAACCGCATTTGAATAAGAGATCCTTGGCAGCTTCACATTGTTTAATGTAAGTCGCTTCCCTCTCCTTGTAACCTCGGAGCTCGGCGTCATCAGCACTCTTCTTCAGCTGCTCTATCTCGGCATTTTTCTTTCCCTCAAGTTTAGCCAGTTTGCGTAGATATTTGTCTTTTATCACGGCTACAGCTTTTTGTTTTTTTGCTTCAGTCGAGCTAACAAGTCCAGTCAGACGATCGTTCTCGGATTTTAGCTCGGCTATTTGCTGTCTGGCTTGTTCCAGCTTGGCAGTTTTTTCAGTCACTTCGGCCAGGGCTTGCCTTGTAGTCTTGTGAAGTTCAAGCACGCGCTTAGGAGCGATGTGGCTCTTCCGCATGGCCTGCAAAAGGAGGGAAAGACTTGTAATTAAACCGAGATAAACGTTGCGCAAATTAGAAAGGTTAACAAAAGAAGCTGCTTAGAAGCACCATGGATTTCGTGGCCGAACGGATGGCCCTTAGTTCGGTCAGATGCTTGTGGTGCTCCATGTCTGCTGGAAGGCAGACACTCTTGGCAAGGTTAAATGCCAAGTGATCTTTTTCAGCGACCACTAAGTCAGTGTCCTGAATTTCTCGATTTTGAAAAGTGATTTTGGGTGCCCACTTGGAGGAGCTGGCTCGGTCGGAGCGCTCCGGTTGCGGGCTCGGTGGAGGGCTTGTTGGAAGAATGGTTTCGTCTTCATCTTCAAGGCGTTGCTCGGTTGGGGTAATCCTGGCACGCTTGCTTGGGCAAGATGAGGAAGGTTGTTGAGATGGAAGGGCCACCACGGTTTCCTGAGTCTGGTTCGGTGGTGGTGCCTCGGTTCGGTTTGTTTCAGTTAACAAGGCCCTTACTCTATTTCTCTTGGCCATCTCTTGTTCTGCAGTAGTTCGGACCACGTTAATTTGTAGCAAGGTTGGATCCGGTTCAGGAGATGCCTCTAGCAAGAAGTCTGTTACTCTGGCTTTTCGTCGACTACTGTATCTGTACGTCGGTTCAAAATTCAGCAGCTTGGCCCAACTTCTTTTAGGATATCATAGTACGGCGCGAAGTGTGTTTAGATTGAGATAGCTGTACAGTGACTTGAGGTGGGCTGAATCTGCATAAAGAAGACAACTATCAGTTCGGTTCAAGAACAGGAAACCGAAATAAAGGGAGGCATACAAAGAAGCCAAGGTAATTATACTGGGGGTTCCTTTCTTTCAGTTTATACTGCGGCCTGGAATCTGGGCTTGGTGGTCTTCAAAATTCCCAGATACCTAGAAAAAATCATCATCGTTCAAGTCTTTATCCGGTGTGTCCGTTATTATTTTCTCTCGACGACGGTGTATTCTTAGATAATAAACCCAGCCATCTTCTTTTGATCCTATGAAATGTTGATGGAAGAGTTCGGCTAAGCCGAGGTTAATGCCAGCTCGGCGGTTTAGTTTGGCTATACCATTAATTATGCAGTATGAATTTGTGGAAAGTTGGGTGGGGCATATCCTAGTTTGCCTAAGGAATTCACAAAGTAAAGGTTGTACAGGGAATCTCAGTCCGGTTTCTATAATGGACAGGAGGGTAAAAGGTACAAAACCTTGGTTTCCCCATAGTGTAATATCTTGTTCGGCTAGGGTGAGATGGACATCGTCAGGAATGTTATACTCCCTTCAGAATTTGGCCAAGCCACCAGGTGTGTCTACTAAAAACCTATACTTTCCCATTTATGGTTTAAGTTATGAATAAATTAAATCAGAGTTTTAGCTCGGTCGAAGAAAGGTGTTGAGTAGCTCGGTTGAGCGCTCAAAGGAGTGCCTGGGCAACCTAAGTCTACAAAGTGAAAAATGAAGGTGTTAAGCACAGATCAATTGGACCGTGCTAAAAGAAATACAGGCAAGATAAATAAAGTCCTAGCTCGGCTATATGATTTGCTTCGTGACTTGGCTCGGTTGGAGCAAGGGGTCTGTTAGCTCGGTGTCAGCAAGGGGTCTGTCAGCTCGGTGTGGACGAAGGATTTGTTAACCCCATTGAGCCTCTGGGGGCAGCATTCTTAGCTCGGTCTGAGCTAAGAAAGCTGGTTTAGCCCCAAGTTATAGCTCGATCGAATTTGAGGCTTTCATATATACTGTTACAGATCTGGTATGGATCCATAGCTCGGCTAAGTTTAACATAAGTGCTAGTCCGGTTGGTAGTCTGGCTGGATTGACATCAACCACAAACAACTTTTTACTCCGGTTACGTCGTGATTTTGGATTAAATACAGCGTTCTACAGGTGGTTTCATGAATACAAAGTGGTTTTTACAAGGTGTTTTCCAGAAAATGCAAGGCATAGCACAAAATGGAAAAAATATGTTTTGCAAAAACACAAACACTATGCTATGGATTGTATAAAGCGAGTGCAAAAACAACAAAAACAAGAGAGATTTGAGTAACTTACCAAGTCAAGCGGCACTGGAAGATGGAAATGGCACTAGGAGGCAAGAGCTTCGTAGTTACCAGATTGAAGAACAAAAGCGGCTCAGAGACAAAAGAAAGAGAGGGAGATGAATAGTATGAGAATGATTCAAAAATGCTAGGGTTTGTTTTGTGAAGGAGAAAGGACAAAAAAGAGCGGGACTATTAAAAAAACACGGAGTACGAAGACGGCGTAACAGCTGCCTTGGGCCAATCAGAGTATGCCACGTGTCATAGGAATGAGAAGCGATTCAGTTGGTCTGGTTGAAGAGACGTTTTGACCAGACAAGTACAGCCCGGTGTGAATTTAGCTCGGCTGGAAAGGCTAAAAGGGTTTTTAACCCGGCTGGAAAGGCTAAAGGGTTTTTAGCTCGGTTAGAAGGCTGAAACTTTTTAGCTCGGCTGGTGATAGGTAATCCCTATCATGCAGTGCAGATGGAATTAAGGGGCAATTGAGAGGGTAATTTATATGTAAATTAGGTCGAGCTGGGCAATGGGCTGTTCTTTGGGCCGTAATGAAGAGGCTTGGGAGATGGGCCACGGTCAAGTGTTAGCTCGGTCCAAAGTAAGGCTCTTGCCGCCAGACTAAGTAAAAAGGCTTGGTAATTAGTCTAGTCCTAAAAAGAACAACGGTTAGTTCGATCACCGCGATTAGAAGAAGTTAGTTCAGTCACGCCATTCGGAGCTGAGGTACGGCGATTTCACACGGTAAGCCTAGCTTTGGTTAGCTCGGTCCAAGCTTGCTACGGTTAGCTCGGTCTCAATAGGTGAAACCGGGGTACAAGCTGTGAAGACAGAGCCGGGCTAACTAGAGTTCGGTCGTTTTGGCCTGTTTAGCATGGCTATGTTATCCCGGTCGTTTTGCCATACTACCGATTTGAAACCATCTCACTTGGTTTAAGCAGTGAGGGGGGTGTTGAAGGATAAACATTATCTTTCAGGAGTATGAATCCTAAGAAGACTCTACATGAAAGAGTAAAAGTCCTACTAGGATTATGCCACACGGAACCTATAAAAGTTCACAACCATCACCTATGGAGAGGTAACACACAACTTTGATTCTCGAATACACAGAGCTTTTTGCCTATTTGTCTATTTTGCTGACTTAGGCATCAGAGAGGTATCCGGCACACACTCGCCGGCTAGCTCACATTTGTGTTTTCAGGGAGTAAAGCGACGACGTACGGAGGAGCGCAGACTTAATCAATAGGATTATACGGGAAGAATATTTCGTGCCCGTACAATAAACATAACAGTTAGACAGACAAATATTAACCAGACAATCTGACAAACTCATTACGGAAACACTTAGTCTAACACAGACATTACATATTAATGCATGACCTAATATTGCCGAAGTGTAGACATTAACACCTAATTCGCGCTTAAATCAGTAGGTGGCTCAGAGTCTAAATAATCCGAAAGCTCAGCATCAAAGACAAGCTCAGGATCCTCTATGATACCCTTGATAGCCGTAACATTTGGTTTTGTTCTGCTCTTCTGGGCATCCTTCTTAACTATGTATAGCTGCATATCGCGGGCTAACCTAGGCACATTTGAGAAATCTCACATTGTAGTCTTTCACATAGTCGATCAACATTATCAGGATCTTCCTTTTGGATCTCAACAGAACATGCTTTTGGCACCTTCAGTCTATTTTCCCGACATAATCTTTCCATTTGCACTCGCTCTATAAATAGTGTGGGCCACTTCAGAAGTCTAGCGTCTGCTAAAGCATATCCTGTTTGATTATCTGATGGATCCATACATGAACATCCTTGAACTGGATAATACTTGGGCATCAAAAAATGTCGCTTCCCAAACCTATCACGATAACCACAAGCATAATCTAAAATAGGTATTCCCACTCCCTCCCATGAATCGTTTTCAGCATCGCCACATCCCCTTCCCCCTCCTCGTCGTGAACTGTCACCCATTTGCAAATTCCTACCACCTCTGCGATTCTCACTCCCTCCCATGAACCATGTAGCCATGCTAATTTTTTAAAACAAATGAATGATAATTTCGTAGGGCGAAATGAGTTGTAAGGTTGTGTCTTCACCTTTAGTCGTTTATATAGTTGGTTATGAACAGCTTTAGAAAGATGCCCCTGCATGACAATCCCACATATACAAACAAGGTATGAGTTGTCACTAGAATGAAAAAACAAAGAAAAGCAAATACTGTGTACCAAGTCACGTGACTTAACAATCCATCTGCATATACCAACAAAGTAAGGGCATGCTCACTGTAAGGTAAATAAGTTAATTCACTGTTGGCATGTGACTTTTTGAATTGAGAATCACTGTAATAAAAAAATCGAGCAAAAAATCGATAAAACCAAAGCCTGTGCACCAAGTCACATGACTTGACAATCCATCTGCATATACCAACAAAATAAGGGCATGCTCACTGTAAGGTAAATCAGTGAATTCACTGTTGCCATGTGAATTTATGAATTGAGAATCCCACATATATCAATAAGAGATGAGTTGTCACTGTAATAAAAAAATCGAGCAAAAAATCGAGAAAACCAAAGCCTGTGCACCAAGTCACATGACTTGACAATCCATCTGCATATATCGAGAAAATAAGGGCATGCTCACTGTAAGGTAAATTAGTGAATTCACTGTTGCCATGTGACTTTATGAATTGAGAATCCTACATATATCAAATTGGTGATGAGTTGTCACTGTAATAAAAAAATCGAGTAAAAAATCGAGAAAACCAAAGCCTATGCACCAAGTCACATGACTTGACAATCCATCTGCATATACCAAGAAAATAAGGGCATGCTCACTGCAAGGTAAATCAGTGAATTCACTGTTGCTATGTGACTTTATGAATTGAGAATCCCACATATATTAATAAGAAATGAGTTGTCACTGTAATAAAAAAATCAAGCAAAAAATCGAAAAAACCAAAGCATGTGCACCAAGTCACATGACTTGACAATCCATCTGCATATACGGACAAAATAATGGCATGCTCACTGTAAGGTAAATCAGTGAATTCGCTGTTGCCATGTGACTTTCTGAATTGAGACTGTAATAAAAAATGAAGCTTATGTAGGCAATGTTATGTTTCACTTAGCTATACATCATTCGTTGTTACGACCAAACGTTCGTGTATTTCATTGAAAAGTATGACTATTTGAATTATTTGTTGTCATTTGGGTACAAGGCAAGTTTCTTACATTTTTGGCCTTACGTTGATTGCTATTATATACTAAGAGAATCGTCAATTTCTTGAAAAAGGCGCAGAAAACAATCTGTTTGTGTATAATTAATTGTACATAGTGATTTTGACAAGCAAATCAAGTAAAACCAATTGGGTTTTAAATTTAGTTCCCCAACTGGACCAACCACTTGGCTTTGAGCTTGTTTGTCCAGCCCCCCAAGTTTAGTTATCTGTCAACCCCCCATTCCTTACCAGAGTCATTATTTTGACTGGACTTCTAAGAATTGGAAGGCGACTCTTTCTTCTTTCCTGATGGAGATTGACATTCTTTACGTACAGGATCCCTATTTCACGAGCCCCAGTTAAGGGAAGCTTTTCACCAAGCTACCTGTTCTGTTTTATGTGTTTTAAATATTCACTTAATTCAACATACATTAATCCAGTCATTAATCCAGAACATTCATTAACTCATTGCAATTCAATAAAGAAAGTCATGAACTAATAAATGTGCAGTTATAAATGTAGTTATTTCATAAACTTCAGGTTCATAAAACAAATACTTGAAATACATCCGTACATTAGATGAACAATAACATTGTCTTACACTCCAGTAACGAAGATATGAGACAACATACAAACATATATGAAAAATAAAGGTGTTTGATTTCTCATTCCTCATCTGACATGTAGTAGTTAGAGAGATATTTTTCATTGTTTAAGACATTATTTCGCTCAATCACTGTCAAATCTCTGTTGCTTGCTTCTTCCATTTCAGTGGCTAGCTGAAGCATGAAATGTCGACATCTCCGCATCAACATTTTGTTGTTCTCCTTCTTAATTCTGCTAACTACTTTTTCATAGTCACTCACGTTTCGTCTAGTCATGGTTAATGAACGACGATGAGGTACCGGTGCCCCAAAGTTACGTAGATCATTAAACAATCCTTCTTGCTCCGTTACCCTGAACGCCCATTCTGCTCGGATACCAGCATAATAATCCTTTGGACTCGAGTACTTTTTGCTTTTGTAGTCATAAGTAAATGGAGGTAGCAGCCACACTTTCGGATTTCTTTTCCAGCGTGAACTTCCTGCACCTTTTGAAGACATTGTTCATAAAATAAACAAACAAATAATAATAGTAATTGTAGATATATTATTATTGTTATGACTTGAACAAACATCTTACTGGGGGTGTCGCTATTTATAGACATCATACTGAGGGTTAACTAGAGATGATCTAGTGACGATAATGCATGCTGGGACACTATGGAAGAAGTGATACCCGTGATATTATTTTATGTTATTCATTTCATGCAATCCTGAGTATCCGTGACTTTGTGTACCTGTGATGCAGTCACGAACGTGGTTGTCAGATAAAATCATAATTGTAGGCCAGAGGATGACAATACAATCCCTTCATATTCGAGCAGTGAGTTGTCAAATAAAACAACATGCAGTGAGTTGTCACATCGCCACATGAAACTATTTTTTCATGCTTACTTTTTTAATACAGTAAGTAGTCACTTAGAATTGACGATTTCAATACAAATTGGTGTTTTTAAAAAATTATAAATGAAATTAAATGCTTAAATTTTCTTTGTTTTTAAGTAATATTCTTCATAAACAACTATGAAACAGAGTGCAAGTAAATACACAACCGTCCAACTCACTTCGACCTGCAAAACTATCGTTGTTTTTTTCACCGAAATAATAAAATGGTCACCTGATATGTAAACACGATTGGAACTTTGCAGCCTATATTTTATCTTATTTTCACTTAATGAACTTCACAGTCATCCCATTTTCTCCTCTTTGCATTTCCTGTTTTTTTTTTTATATTCGGTAAATTACGCTTTACTTCTTCAGTCCATCACATAATTGTTTATCAACACTATTGCCATGTGGTCGTATTGATGTGACTTAGATGAATTCTGAAATGTGAGAAAAAAATAAAGCATTTATTTGCGCTGCAGAAAGTCACATGCATCACGTAATGTGAGGAAAATAGTCACAAATTATATAAGCATGGCAAAGTCATAAAGTCATATGCATTACTGCATCACTGCATAAAGTGACATGCATCACTGCATCGCTGCACAAAGTCAGATGCATCACCTCATCACTGCACAAAGTCACATAGCATCTGAGGAAAAAACAAAGCATCCAAATTATTACGTCTGTTCAAGTCACTGGCGAGCATCACTGAGAAATGTTGGACATATCACTGCGCCGAGCTATAATTTATTATCGTACCATACCTACTGTGCCCTTGTGAATTATGCAATTCATTAAAATTTTGAGGAGGTGTCATAACAAAATAACAATAAATTAATAAATATGTCAATACACCTAAAAAGTAAAACAAATTTGTGAAAAAATATTTCAAAAAATTTAAAAATATTTTAAAGATTTTTAAATTGTAATTTCACATTTATTTTTTAAAAAAAATTTCAGGCAGAGAAATTTGACTAATTCAGACGTTTAGTCGGTTAATCAGCTTGGTTCTTTTCATTTTTCATAAAATATTTTTCAAAAAATTCTACTTTCTTAATTTTCGTGTTTTTTTTCCAAAGTTTTTACTGATTTTTTAAAATATTTTAAGCAATTTGACTAATTCAGACATTTTTACTTTTTTTTTTATTTTATGTTTTTACTTTTTGTTTTGAAATAACAATAAATTATGCAATTCATAAAAGTCGAAGTGACAACACCTATCAAGTTGATGCATAGTTGTTCAGGTCATAAAAGTTGACGTGACAACTCTGATGCATAGTTGTTTACAATAATTTCATACATACAGCTACCATGTGTATATATGATATAAATATCGCATCATACCACAACAAAAGTTTTAAAGCTATTTCGAGCGATATCATCATGAGATATACGGTGGTTGATCTATATTCAGCAATGGGTCGCTATTGGGTTGCAGATGAAGATGAATTTAAATACCCATTAAATCTAAATTTGCGTTACTCGCGTGCCACCATCAATACCATGAGAGCTGAGTGGGAATTTCGCAAAATTCAAGCAAACGTTCTCATTAAGCTATGTCGTGAAGTTAATCTTAAATTTCCTCACCGGTTAGCCATGCGTATGCCAACTGACACTCCACAGTTGTTGCAAAGGGCATTGCATCGTATCCGCGACGAGGTTAATCGCATGACCCAACGTTTGCAAAGGTCCAGACTAATGAAGACCGCAAATGAGCGTGCCGAAGATGGGTTAATGGATGATGCACACGAGTACTTTGCCTGGAGCATGGATGTTATGTATGAATCTGATATTGAGATGTTAGATGATGATGATAATGAATGAAATTGTTTGGATGAACGACCAAACCATTTTTGTAATGCATACAATTTGTAATGCTTATCCACGACTTATCAATGAAGGGAGATATTTCAATTGTTTTCGAATAGTTCTTGTAATTCTACCTTTACTTTCTGTCCGTTATTGTTATTTTGAAGAACGTTACTTGAACTAGACTTTTATGATTTCATGCATTATTGATGTGGAATATAATAATGATACTTAATGAACTACAGGTTCATATAACAAATAGTTGAAATACACGTTTAAGCTAGATAAACAACAAATATATATGTTTACATTTTGTTTGGTTATCATTGGTTTGTACATGAAAAAAAGACAGTGAATGCAATCATTCAAAAAAGTGAAAGAAAAGGGAAAACAAAATTATGTGTTTATTTAGATATTTATTTTGTTTCCTTTTTATTCATATTTCTCCCCACAACTATCCATTATGTAATGTTTACATTTTTTTCCCAGATTTTTTTTGTATAAAATTTTTACTAACTTGTAGCAATACAAGTGGTCCTCCAATCTCCCTCGTTAATAAAATCCTATCAATTCTTATCCTTTTTTTTTCTGTTTTCCTTTTCATTTTTATGGAAATCAGCAAAACAAGTAAGAATAAAAAATTGTAAAATTATATTTTTGGAATAAATAAGTATGACACATTTACATCATCTATACAAGTTTGATTTACAAAAACTATAAATAAAATAAACTATACACTCCATATCACACCCGCTAATGCCCTAACCTGCTCCCAGTCTCACAACCCCGACCGTGGACCTCCCTCCTTGGTCTCCTACGGTAGAGTCTCTGAATATCTGGCTCCCCCAATCGTAAATGCGTATCTGTGGAGCCTGTGAGTGTGACCCCCCCTCTACTGCATGTGCTGCCCCTAATCCTGTCTGTAGCCGAAGATTAGATACTGCTGTGAGCTGTGAAACTCCATCATCTGGTGCAACTGTATCACGATCTGCAGCTGGACCTCGACCTCTGCCTCTGCCCGCACCCCGACCTCGGCCACGATGTCCGCTACGACCAAAACCTCGGCCTCTCTCGCGCGCTCTGGGGGGGCTCAATATGGGTCTCATCATCAACGTGGGAGATGTCAGTGAGAATTGCATCATGTGTACTCATGGTCGCGGTTGAACTGTTTGGTGGTGGTAACTGGGTGGGCGGGGTAACAACATCATGCATGTATCGGGGCAGTGTCCAATCAGGGTCAGGCACATAAGGTATGCCAGAATGTATGGGGTAGTATGTGGTGGGGTGACTGATGTCGAAGGAGCTGATATGACAGGCGCTGAAGTAGAAAGCGCTGGCGTGGACGGCGCTGATGTGTCTGGAGCAGCTGCTGAACTATGTACACCGTAGTGGCCGTAATGCAGACGATCTCCCCGATGGGCAACCTAGAATGCCTGGTACAATAACTCTCGGATCTCTGCAACAGCCTGCAAGGCATGCTGTCCATCACGTCTGAAATGGGCGTCCTCAGCCAAGTGATACAACCTCCCAGCTCTAGCCACCTGAACAAACATTCAGACGTATTATTAGGTTACAGTTGACTGAAAGTAAATCAAGTATGATTTTAATAATTATATGACACATAATATGATACTCACTAATGCCTCAAGATAAGGCCCAACTCCCTGATATCCAGACTCAGACACGTGGCTCGGATTCCCGACTAGTAGGTGTGTATGTCGCCGATACCACAACATATAAGGGTAGGAAGAGGGGATCACCTCATCGCTGTAGTCAGCCTGTACAATACTGTCCCGACGGGCATCCCACAACTGTATATATGGCATATAAAACAGATGCCAGTCAGTACCAGCTCGGCCACGCCTATCAGTGACGTGCAACTACCACTCAGTGTCGAACCGATCCGGCACGGACTGGACCTGACCAAACTGTCGGAGCACACGATGGGGGAGATGCCACTCAACCACATCAAAAAAAATAAGTGGCACTCTCGCCATGCATATCTCCTAACCCAGTCGGTAGTAGTCGGGGAGCGTACCGAGGACCCCAGCATAAGGCTGCCAGATAAACTACAAGACGACAAATAAATTAAATTTTGCTCGTGAACATAAAACATATACAATGAAGAAGACAACTAAAATGCAATCAAAAAATTTCATACCTCGCCTTCGATCATCCGATCCAGCTGGTCTCTATAAACTACCACTACGTGGGTCGAGACGACCTCGTGACCCATGTCAACTCTCCACCGGCTACCTCGCGGTCCGGGGGGCAACTGCATATCCTCTTCACCCATAGGAAGCTCACCAGGACCAACCAGTTGCCGCCTAGACGGGGCAATGCGAATCAATCTTTCCCATGCCCAAATCTGCAATAGTTTGAACACAATTACAATACTGATATATGGCATACATTATGAATTGACATGTAATAAAATTCTTACTAACCTACAGCAACACAAGTGGTCATCCAATCTCCCTCGTACCCACCTGAGCTGCTCGACATAGCATCCTATACAAGCATGCTAGAGCCGCGCTACCCCAGTTGTACTGCCCAATCTCGTCAATGTCTCTCAGTAGTGGCAAGTACATCAGCTTGAGCAGGTTCTGTGACTTATCAGGGAGAAATACCCCCCCCAATAAGCCACAGAATATATGCTCGAGTATGCTGCTGTACTAACTCATCTGGAGCATGATCTGGAAGATGAGCAAACTGCTCGGCCAGCCACCTGACCCTCAGTCTACCTGCCTGTAAATCTGCTGGTGTAGGTGCTACTCCCAATAGCTCAGCACATAGGGCTATCCACTGCTCCGTCGGGAAAGATGAGTCAACTCCAGTAACTGCTCGGCCATCAATTTGAAGACCATATAGGACGGATACGTCCTGCAATGTGACGGTGGCCTCCCCAATCGGGAAATGGAATGTATGAGTCTCTGTACGCCACCTCTCGACGAAAGTAGTGATAAGTGCGTGGTCCAGTCGAATGTTCCCGATACGATACACACCATAGAATCCCGCGCGTAATACATACTGCAAGACTCTATGGTCCAACGGATGCTCCCACAATCCAGAATCTGCCCGACGGCATGTCAACACGGCGGGTGCCTCATCCTGCACAACAGAATGACCAATTTAAATAACAGCATTATCACGAAATATACAACAAAATGCAATGTATTTTAATTGTAAGCGTAAAGTCCAACAAACGTTATTGCATACTGGACGCTCCCATATACTGTCAACCCGATGTACCTGTCTGAACAGTGGAACCTCCTCAGGTACATGTGCCATGAAGCCTGTACAACTGAAATATTAGATCATCCATATCAAAATCTCATTTAATCATAACATAATAATAGAAAAACTGTAATTATTGATTTTGTACTTAACGATTTAAAATACAATGAAGTAAATCTTATGGGTTCGAGAAAAGACAAATTTATGTGCCACTTGCATGGAAGCAATTCGAAATTAATGATTACATTTATGGCATATTTGACAAAACTTAAATATTGATTTTGTAATGCTAAAAGTTTGAATAAATTATAAATTTTGTAAATTACATATAAAATTTGTAATTGTGAACAATGACTGCAGCATTCCAATTTTTAAAATTTTAACTTATAATAGGTTAATTTTTTTTAAATTTGTAAATTTTTTAAATTATAAAATGTGAACAATGATTGCAGCATTCGATATTAAATTTATTCAAAAATATGAAATTTTGAAATGGTAGAAGAACTACGTGATTAACTATAGAATCTTGTAATACACATTTTGAATCAAGTACACAGTGAAAAACTAGTACACATTTTCAATAAATTATACAAGTTTGAATAAATTATACACATTTTCAATTTTGTATTACATATTTTGAATCAAGTACACATTTTGTAATACACATTTTAAATGTACGACCTCGTTTACAAATAAAGAATTTAAAAATACATAATTAAATGATCTATTACAAATAAAGAATTTCAAAATGATATATTACAATATGTAAATATTACATAGTCTTCATCGACCAAGTCGCGCCGGACATGTTCGCCTGTCATGACCTATCTGCTGGCACTGACTGCAACGAGCTGTCAAACGCCTGTCTGATATATCCATCTCATTCGGAATACGAGCCATAGATGTACGACCCCGGTTTACTTCTCGCAACGAAGTACATTAGGCATTAAGGTCCACTGCAGATCATCCCAATAATCTTGATGAGGTATTGGATTGAATTTAGTTTCCCAAACCCTCATGTATACAGGAAGCCTATATACTGGATCAACGTACTCGAATGGATTGTTACCGCATTCAGACATTACAGTGAACATATGGGAACATGGATAGTGTCTTATCTCATATTTCCCACAACTGCACGTGGGTTGATTCATCCGCACAATCTGTCTATTGTGACCTCGTCCACGGCGAAAAGATGTTTGCACCTCAAACACGCGGCGGGGCCTATAAGACAATATTGATACAAACTAATCAAGTTCATGTTTTTAGGTGTAATTAACTTAACAACATAACAATAACAATTTTTTCACGTTACAAACTAACCTGTCATACGATATCAACTGGAAAGTATTTCCCCTTGCGATACCCTCCTCGATAGTTTTTTACATCTCTCTAGGGTATTGGAACTCATTCCGTACATCTGTTTCAGCTTGGGCTCCCATCTCGTCAAAATATTTGACGAGCCGTCGAAATGTAAATTCAACCATAGCTGAGATAGGTAAGTTCCTTGCACCTTTCAAGACGCTGTTAAAGCACTCTGCATCATTACTGGTCAATTACCCCCCAGCAATATCCACCGTCATATGCAAGGACCCAGTCCTCAGGATTCATCTTGTGGACCCAATTGATGGCTTCTTAGTTAATAGCCTGTATCTGTTCTAAGTAACCATTACACTTTCGTCGTTGATCAGCAGTCCCTGCTTTCCATAGAAGTTGTTTGAGCTCCTTATTTTTGAACTTTGTGTTAAAGTTACTGCAAACATGTCGAAGGCAATGCCGATGATATCCAACACATTGGAGCGAGGGATTCAGCCAATGCCGCCTCACAGCAGCTAAAATACTCTCAGCTCAATCAGATATCAAAGTCATTCCCTGTCGGTCCAGGACAATATGTTCCTTGATATTTTGAATGAAGAACGACCAAGACTCCAAACTCTCCTTGTTGACAACAGTGAATGCAAGCGGTAATATTTTGCCATTGGCAGTGACAATCATTGCTACAAGCAACACACCAGTGTATTTACCGTATAAGAATGTACCATCTATAGTTATAACAGGCCTACAATATCTAAAGCCATCGATGACGGGTTTGAAAGACCAGAAAACAAAATGGAAGACGGGTATAATGGTCGTATGCCTGGTATATCTATGCTTCCATTTGACGATGGTGCCAGGATTAGATGTCTGTAATGCATGCATGAATTTAGGCAACTACCTATATGATTCATCCCAATCACCGAATATCATTTTAATTGCCTTTGCCCTTGCATGCCACGCCTTCTTGTATGATATACTATAGTTCATGGTCTTTTTGATATCTTCGATGACATTCTTAATTAGCATATCAGGTTCATTCTGCATACGACAATCAAATATGAGTTAGATTATCTGGGTGTGAACACTATAAACAAACAAATATGTATATATATGTAAACATTTATTTTTTATACTAACCGCAACTTGTCCCAAAATATGAGAAGCAATGTAACTGGAGCTAATATTAGTGTGGTCCCTGTTCATTCGTGGGTATAAACAATGGTGAGGACCCCTGTACTACTTTATTTCAAAAAGACCATGTTTCCTACTAAGAGATGCACGCAATCACCAACTGCAGTCGTGCTGTAGACACCCCATTTTTGACCGTCCTCAAGACTTGGACGTCACCGTTTGAACACCCGGTGATCATCCATGTTTGTGTTCGTTTGGAGTTCCCGGAGGTCTCGGCTACGCGCCTTACCTCAGGATCTCCGAACTCAACTGTTTAGTGTCTGGTTTTGCACCAAACACTTGTGTTTTGCCTTGGAGGGACAGGGAATGCCTTGTGAGGCATCCCCACACATCACCGGCCATGGCCAGAGGCCAGAGGCTGGTGTTTTGTTGCCATCGGCAATGTATATTGCCGGTCGACATTCTTTGTTGCCGGTCGGCAGCCCATTTTGTCAAGATGGCGATTTTGAGCAGCCGACTACTGTTCATCTGCTTTTGCAGATATTTTAATACAGCTGTATGGCATTTTGTTCCCCTCCATACACGTGTATGGAGGGATGGCCTTCTTGTTAGCTTACCTTGTAAGCTTTACAAGATTGGCTCCTCTATAAGAGGAGCTCCCCTCTCCCTTGCTTAGGGTTAGACATTTTAGAGAGAAAAAACATTGTTAGAAGCTCTGGTTCTAGGGTTAGAACTTATATACATTCTATCTCTATATCTCTCTCTCTTGAGTGTTCTAGGTGTATTTGTTCATAGTATTGCACACAAACACCTATTATTACACCTTCCCTTGGCTATTGAGGTTCTAAGGGATTGTTTTCAGAGTTTTGGAGCTGGTTTGGAGCTTCATTTGTGAAAGAAGTCTACAAGGGTAAGAAACCAGTCCCTTTATTCCCCATTTTTGCATTCTATTTTGGCCTATCTTAGAACTATTTTTGAGCTTGGTGTATAATATAAAAAAGTTATATTTTTAGGCCCTCTAATAGTTTGTTTAGGGTGTTTTGTTGTTTGAGGGTGTTTGACCCCTCTTAGGCCTTGAGAGGCCCCATTTTGTGCTATTTTGAGTGAGCTCCGGGACCTTGGTGTTTGGGCTTCCTCACCATTGAAATCTTGAGGGATTTCAGAGGTGAGGATGGTGCCTTGAGGTCCTAGGGAGGAGAGGGCCACCCCCTCTCCTTGTTATCCTTGAAATGGACCATTTTTGGCCTCTTGAGGGAGCACCTAGCTAAGCTTCATGTTGACCATGCCTTAGCTGATTTTTGTACTTATTATGTCATAATATGCTTCTGTTTTTAATTGGTTTTGGTACACCATGCATGCTTAGCATACCTACCTTGTAATGCCATGTTTAGGCCGTAACATGCCTTAGGTTGCAAACCATTGTTCAAGCATGTTTTAGGTCTAGCTTTGTGAAGCTTTTGTGCTTATTTTGCCATGTTTGAGATCTGTCCTTAATCATTTTGGTCGGCCATGACATGTTTAGTATAGCCCCTTTGCATTTTGGCTTATTGGCCTTAAGTATGTGAGGGTATAGCATGTGTTACTTGCTTTATTTCAGTGGTTTAGCACCATTTGTAGCATCATTTCAGTCCCCTTAGCATGCTTGTATGTTTGCCTTGGATGCCCCTTTGATGCCTTATGAGCTTGTGTGGTATGCTACTTGAAAGTGCATTTGTGCATGCTTTTGAATTCAAGCCATTTAGATGCCATCTAAGTGGTCTTTTGGGCTTTGTTTTATGTACTAAAACTCTGTTTTGGTCATTAAATCCATGCCATGTTTGATCTTGCTAAGTGTGGTCAAATACCCCTTTTAGCTTGCCTTGAATCTTGGACCATTGTCCCATGCTTAGCCTATCTTGTTTGCTTGGTTTGGCACCATGTTCTTGTATGATTTTCAGAGCTTAATGCATGACGTTAGTCCATGTTTGCATCCTCTTAAGTGTGCTTGAGAATTGCTTTTAAATGCTTGAAGTATTGGACACCCATTGCATGCATGTGCGCGTGTGTGTTAGTCCTTCATTTTGGGCACTTTGGCCACTATTTTAGGCCTAGTTAGGACTGCCTAAATCATGTTTAAGTCCACCTCTTTGTTTGTTGCATGTACTCCTTGTATGTTGTAGCATATTGGTGAGTTGTTGCATAGTTGAACTTAAATGATTGAATGAAGTCACATGTTTGATTACATGCTTAAACACCCACATTGTGCCTTGCATACTTGTTGGTTGCATTATCTCATGCCTTGCATGTCTTGTATGCTTGCTTGCATTATCCATGTTACATACTAGTCAACATGCTTAAGATTGCATTGCATTGGCATGCATGCTCTACCTCTTGACCAAATCATGATAGAGGTTGAGCCCCATTGGTTTGTTGGTTTGCATTGCATTTGACATCAAAATGTGCACACTTGGTCCCTTGGGCCATCATGCATGGAAATGCGCGATTGATGGTCCGAGAACCAAGGACCATGTCCCTTTGAGTCATACACATGATAAGGGATAGGATTGGTGCATATATTGCTTGAATTGCATCACCATGCTATGCCTTGCCCTCTGTTGCTGTCAATTGCAGATTCTGCAGGAATTTTCTGCCGACCGACAGAGTTTAGTGCCGACCGGCAATCCTTCCTGGGCCGATACCTTCATCAACAGCCGATGATCACATAACACTGCCGGTGGCTATTCTACTCAGCCGGTGGTGTCTCCCAATGCCCAGGGAAACAATTCTGAGACTTTGGCAATCTTTCAAGAGGCAGTGCAGGGAAAACAGAGGCAGCTTATGCATGGCAGTGCACTTCCGAGCAAGACCCGAGCATGCGCGCATCGAACCCTCTTCCCGAGGCCCTTTTTCTTGCTTTCTTAAATTAATTAATTCGTTTAATTAATTTAGTTGGTCTGTAATAATTAATTAGCTAAGTTAGTTAATTCATTATTTGAGTTATATTATTCTTTTGGTCCCTTCGAACGAGGGCGAATTTGTAATAAGTGTGGGTGAGTGTTTGCATGTCTTCCAACCCCCACTTCTTTCTCCCTTTTACTTACCTGCTTTGATGGTTAGTAATAGGACATGTTTAATTTAGCATACCTTATGCTATGCATGCGTGCATCATTCATCAGTATTGCATACACCGGGCTCGGCGCATCATGCTAACTGCATTAGTACTCCAAATCTAACTTGAATACATGCTACTTGTGCATTTTTACATGTCATTCATAGAATAGCCGAGCCTACTCTAGTGACATCCTGCATGCGTTGCATTAGGCATTTGAACATGGACTTGGATCATGCATTGATTGCTAACGAGTTCCCTGTTTTAGCTTGGAGTACTATGTAAGTATTTATGCTTTAGCATCTCGCATACGTGTGAATGTTAACATGATAGCATGCTTACCATGTGGCTAGATGCTTATGTATTATAAACTGCTTGAATGCCTGCGGGTGAAGGTTGGATTGTCTGAGTTGGAAAAACTCGTTGAAATCCGTATTTTAGCCTACTTGCGAGTAGCAAATTCCAAAATATTTTCCAAAACAAACGGATATGCAATGCTTATTCCCAAATTAGGCAATCTAGTCTATACTTGTTTGCTGTGCGCATAATGTAGTAATTCTAGGCTAATAACCGGAATAAGAACACATAACGTTTTCAAAAACAAATATCATGGTTAGTAGAGGCCGATCTTCAGATCGGGCAAGAGGGGGTGCTCATAGCTGACCTTCCCCGATCGTACCCAAGTTCCCGAGCCGAGGCAACTTTGGTGATGACGGACACGTGGCCTTTGGCACCGAGTCAGGGTTTCCTAAATTCCCCCATAAAAAAATATTTAGGTGGCGACTCTGTATCTGGCAAAGCAGTCCATGTTTGGCACTTCTTTTCAAAAATCTGTTTCTCAAAACGATTTGCCGGATTTGGACTCTTTGGTTCAGATTAAGAACCGTGACACAAAATCGAGTCCGAACTGTAGCGGGCCCCCCACGCGGGCGCGTCTACACGTGCCTACAAGCAGACACCCAAACGTCTCGCTTGATTGTTACGACCTTATACTCTCGATTATTTGTTGCATGGTACAATTTTACAGCATGTACAAGTTGCTTCTTATCAACAAAAACCATTCCTCTGTCCAACTCTGGATTTTTAGCGCTCCAGATCCGGTTACGGGGAACGACATCACGGGTACTAATGTCAAAATCACCACCCATGTGAATGTTGTCATAGAAAGGGATTTCAACTCTAGGTGGAATTGGGGCATTTTCAGGGTCAACGGGAGCCTCGGCGTCATCTTCTTCATCATCATCATCATCTGATCCGCCCAATAAATTTTCTTCATCACACATTTCATTGTCATCATCGTTTAGGGTGACATCAGGACCGTACATGTCACTATCAGCAAACTGCACATTGTTCACTGTTTCTACCATATTACCAGCAACTTCAACCGGAATGGTATGATGGCTGCATGTGGGCACATCTTGTGTGTTATTGTCAAATTCATAATCATATCCACCACGTGAACTTGATTCTACACCATGGCCCTCAAATGACTGTTGTGTGTAGCCCAGTGGATAACATTGATCTGATTCATACATAGGAGACTGAAACACTGTTGTGTTAATCTCATGCGTCAGCAATGTAGTGAACGGACGAGAATCCATCTGTGTCATGTTCGGGATATTGTGTACAACCTTTTTATCAATGTAGACTTCCAAACAATTTGGTGCTTGCCATTGGCGATAAGGATATCTACATTTAAAGGTCAATCGGACACTTTCCCCGTAACTTGCCACCTTTGACATAAACATCTCCTCCAAATTGCTAAGCGTGGTGCTAATTTGCACCGCATATATCCCTTTCGGCTCAGCATCATATGAGACGCCTTCATCGGGAACCCGAATTATGTTTCCCCCCAGTAGAAAATAATTGGAACAGTCTCCATATACTTGCTTCAATTAAGACAAAAAACATTAAAATAGCAACAATATACTTATATCTGCTTGTACTTGTAAAAGAATTACATGAATTTTAACTCATTCAATTACAATTACTTGTGACGCAAAAACTTTATTTAAGTAATCAGCAATTGTAATCCAACAATCATTATTGATTTTTTAATTAAAACATGAGTTAAAATAATGATAATGCTTTAGATTTTTTAGCTTTTTAAGAAACAAATCTTATAACACATACAAAATTAACATCATGCTCTTGTGCTATGCTTTTTACATTATTTATTAGGATTAAGATCATGCTCTTGTGCACATTAAATGTAATTCAGCTAAGTTTTAGGTCTGAAAATCTTTTATTAATTTTGGATTAATTTTGTATAAATTATATAAAAATGATTATAAATTATAAAGTAACAACATTTGTAATCATTAAATAAATGTAATTGATGTAAGTTGATTTAGGTAATTGATAAATTATAAATCTAAGTAATTTACATAAACTTATGAGTTTAAGTTGTTAATCTTGTTACTTTGAGTGTAAGTAAACTTATGAGTGTAGGAAAATCCAACAATCTTATGAGATAGGTAAACTTATGAGTGTAGGTAAACCTAACTTTACATCAAAGTAACAATATTTCTAATTTACCTAAATTTCTAATCATTACATAAATTATGAGTGTAGGTTGTGACTTTATATAAATTATAAAGTGTTGGTAAACTTGATTTATACATAAAGAAATTTGATTTATACATATTCGTGACCACGCTTGTAAGTAAAATATGTGAAAACGTGTTTTCAAAACACATTTTGAACAAAAAATCAAAAACAGCACTCACTCTTCTTTGTCACACACAAACACACTCACTCTCTCTCTGTCTCTCTCTGACAAACACACCCACAACACACACTCACATCAAACATATAATTTTTAATATATATAAATTTTATTTTATAAAATTCAGAACAATTAATTTTTTTTAATTTAATTTTTCTTTTGGAATAATTTATTTTTCCAATTAATTTTATTTTTTTTCTAATGAATTTTTTTTTTCAAAGGTGGGGGAATAACTGTCATAAACATAAATCTCAGGGGGTGTCAGTGTAATTTACCTAAATAAAAAAATTACATTTTAAGAATTAAAGTAAAAAAATAATCATTTTATATAGTTGATTATTATTTACTATTATCAATTATTATATATATTTAATATTGGGCTGAATTTTAAAAAATAAAATTTATATATGTTACAAATTATATATGTTTGATATGAGTGTGAGTGTTGTAGGTGTGTGTCAGAAAGAGAGATAGAGAGAGTGGGTGTGAATGTCTGTGAGAAACAAGAATGAGTGCTGGTTTTGAATTTTTTGTTGAATTTTTACATTTTGCTTAAAAGTGGTTATTATCCACGGGTCAACAGTAAAACCGTGGTTTGCAACCACGTTTTCTGAAGATAAAAAGAATTACTTAACAAAAGCATGGTTATGTATAAATCAAATTTCCTTAATCAGATTTACTTTAAAAAAATAATTACTTAAAATTTTATGTATAAATAAAATTTCCTTAAAAGCGTGATTTGTAACCACGTTTTGTTAATTAAAAGTGTGGATTGTACCACGCTTTTAAGATTTTACAAATTGTCCACGGGAGGGCCACAAAAACGGTAAAAGCGTGGTTTGTATCCGCGTTTTAGCTTAGATTACTATATTGCCTTAATTTGGGAAAAGCCCCAAATTTGAGCAATGATTTAATCATACGCATGTAAATGGTAACAATTTAAAAAACACTTATTTTGAGGATATTTTGATAAATCTTGATCTATTTTTTTAGTATTTCAATAAACTAGACAGATATATCAATAATTTTAAATGTGAAGACATTATGAAGATTCTTCTTTTATTTTTCTGTTCATATAATTTTATAATATAATTTATATCAAGTATTGTATTTATTCAGTGCGATTGGACAAAATTGGACAAGTCATACAAAAATCTTAAATCACAGTGCAACTTTTTTTATGAAATTATTATTTTTTTCATTGAGTTGAAATAACTCGACTAATTTTGTATGACTTGTTCTTAATTTTTATTTCAAACATTGTTCACGTAATTTTTTAAAACTGGTGGTCCAATTAGTGAGATTTAAGGACAATTAAAGAGAAGTTACTTTTATTTGCTCAAGCTTCTGCCATTAGGGACCTTAATGATAAAGTTATTTGGTAGGTTATTTCCTATGAGATTATTCCCTTAGGGAAATAACCTCATACGAAACAACGTAAGAAATAACTTAGGGAAATAACGTAAGAAATAACCTAAATAAAAAATTAATGAGCTCTCATAATTTTAAGCAATATAAATAACAGAACAAAAAAATTATCAACCTGAACCGAGTCAAACTTGAGTTTCATTAATATTAATGAGTTCTCATTATGTGTTAAAAATTAGGTGTGCTCCTTTCAGGTCTCAAGTTGAACTATCAGTATGTGTCATGTTTATAGGTATTAATTGAGATTTGTCGGATCTACGTGGAAGAGACGTTTGGTGTGGATTGTAAGATTAGTCCATAAATACGTAAATTGATTCAGACATCCGACTATCATAAAAGGTTAAAACTTAATTGAATAAACATAATGCAGGCGCATAGAGAATAAGTCAATTGGATAATTCAAGTCGGTAAAAATTATCGAGAATGAGTCATTTTATAAATCAAATATTTTAATTTTTCAAACATAATTTTTAAACAATTGTTTTTTATTTATATCAAATGTTTTGATAATAGCATTTTCCAGGACGACTTCAAAGGCCTCTTTTGGCAAAGAAGTAAAAAGTCATTTTTTTACTTCTAATTTTTTGTGGATCACCTCTAATGTTTATATCAAATTTTTTGTGGATCAAATTTTTTGACCTCTAATGTTTATATCAAATTTTTTGTAAAAAGTCATTTATTTATATCAAATTTTTTGACTTCTAATGTTTTCGTAATTTTTTGGCAAAGAGGTAAAAAGGAATTTTAGTATTTTTTTTACACGTTTTTCCAAAAAAAAATTTAAATACAAAAAATTAGCTTTTAACTTATTTCCTAAAACAACCCAAAAAAATTGTTTGTACTAGTTATAGTGGCCTAATGATGAAGCTGAAGAGATAAGCGAAAGAATAATAAGATTTAACCATAGCGACAGGACTAAAAAGCAATCAGAAATTAAATTTTCAATTCAAAAAATATAGACAGGATTCACAATTCAAAATTCAAAAACCTAATTTGTAAAAAAATAGATAGGATTCACAATTCACAATGCAATAAATATATACAGGATTCACAATTCAAAACCCAAATTCCTGAAACCATAACCCTAATTTCTGATTTCACAATTGAAAACCCTATAAAATATATTTGTAATTCACAATAAGAAGAACGTCGTCGATGACCATCTTGGGTTTCACTCAAACTATTAGCGGCGAAGGACACGGCCACCCTCTCACAACTGAAAATTTTCTCCCCCTTTCCCTTAAATTTTCTCCTCATTTTCTTTTGGCTGAACTTGCTTTTCTTTTATGCCAAACATCCCCTTATACTTTCCATAATAGAGAAAGAAAAAATGATATAATGATCAGTTGGATCTATGGACTCGGGATAATTAGTACTAGACTAACCATGACAACTTTAAACATAGTTCCTTGTAATTCAATTTTGTATGACACTGATATATATTATATGATTCTATTTTTTTTTTAATATATCGTAAATATTGTTAGGCTGTGCTTAATTTATTGGAATGAAAATAAAAGGGAATGGCATGATTATTCCTTAAATATGTTATGATTAAAAAGAAAAATTTGTGGAAAGTGAAAGTGAAAGAAAAAAAAAATAATAATTTGGAAATTTTGAAAAAAGGGATAGAAAATTTTGAAATTTTAATTATAGATAATTTTTATATAGACAAAATTAGATTTTCTTGTATTTTGCCATGTTTTTTTCCAAGAAATTATAAAGTTAGTTACGATAATGATATACAAGAAAATTATTATTATTATTATTATAGATAATTATTTGTTCCTAAAAAAAATCATATAACATTATTAAAAAAATTTAACTTATCATAAATTTCTTAAACGTTAATTTCTGATTTCACAATTTAAAACCCTAACCCTAATTGAAAAATGATTTCACATTCATCAATTCAAAACCCTAATTCAAAATCAAAACCCTCATTTCTGATTTCACATTCAATAGAAAACCATAACCCTCATTTTCTCATTTCAAACATAATATTTAAATTTTTCTAAATAGATTCAACATTCAACAGATTTCACATTCAACAGATGTCACATTGAACAGAAATCTGATTTCACATTCAACAGATTTCACAATTATAAATAGATTTCACATTTCTAAACAGATTTCACAAATTTTTAAACAGCTTTCACAATTCAAAACCTTAATTTCTCAAACCGTAATCGTAATTTCTGATTTCACAATTATAAACCCTAACCCTAATTTATTATTTCTAATTTCACAACATTTTCACATTCATGAACCCTATTCTACCAACATTATACCCACATTCATGAACCCTATTCTACCAACATTATACCCACATTCACATTTTCACAAACACAAAAACACATTAAAGTAGATAAACAGAGAGAGACAGAAGCCATACCAACGAGAGAGAGCACAGAGAGCGACAATACTGAAGCAGAGGGAGCTCGAGCACAACGAGCGAGAGAGAGCAGTAAGAGCGAGAGAGAGAGAGCAGGCAGCGAGAGTGAAAGGTGTTAAGTGTAACAAGCGTGATTGCAAAAGACGGGGCTGGGGAGATTTTATATAAGTTTTAAAAGCGTAGTTACAAACCATGCTTTCACTTAAAGAAAAAAAATCGTATAACAAGTGTGGTTCACAAACACACTTTCAAAAGAAATTTTTTTTTGCCAAAAAGCGTGGTTAATAACCATGTTTTCAGAAGAAAAAATTTTAAGCTAAAAGCGTGGTTCGTAACCACGATTTCAGAAGAAAATGTTTTTGGCTAAAAGCGTGGTTCACAGCCGCGCTTTTAGAACAAAAAAATGTAAGTTAAAAGCGTGGTTCAGAACAGGGATTTCAGAAGTAAAAAAATTTAATTAAAAGTCCTTTTGTAACCGTGCTTTCTTAATTAAAAGCGCGTTTTGTAACCACGCTTTTAAGACTTCCCAATCCTCACGCGGGACAGTGCACAGACGTGAAACGTGGTTCTGAACCACGTTTTAGCCTATTTTGGGAAATCTTTCAAAACTAGGCCTAGTTTGGGAATTGAATTGATAATTTGGCTTATTTAGGGAAATGGCTTGAGATCGCGCGATGCCGACGGTGGAGTTGTTGGCCGGCGGCGGCGGAGGTCTCGTCGCCCTCTCATTCACTGATTTCTCTCTCTCTCTCTCTATGTAGTTTGTTCAATCTCTCTCTTTCATTTGCTTCGTGTGATGTGTGATTGGCTGATATGGGCTATATATATAGGGTTCGTCTGAGACGTTGGTTGATGTTTTTCGATATTTTTTTGATTATTTTAGTCTATGATTAAAAAAAAATTGTTTAGAATAGATTTTTTGATTTTTTGATTTTTTTTAATTTTTGTGAGAAAAAATGAAATCATTATAATTTAAATGTGATATTTTATTTTATTAAGCTAAAAAATCTATTTTATCTTTTTATGGCTAAAAAAGTCAAAAAGTTTGCCATGCCAAACAAAGGCATAAGCATAATATGTTAGATTAGAGATCTTAAAAGTTCTATTAAATTTTTTTATCAAATATCTTATGCAGGTGTAGGACCGACTTGTAAGTCTCACTCATGTGAGACATCTTATAAAAATTTTGATATAACTTTTAAAATCTATAATATTTTTATTTGTCATTTTGTCTAAACATGTCTTGTGGGCATAAGATTTTAACGCCTAAGCTAAACAAAGAAAATCTAAAAATGAATTTAAGACGTGAGCTCCCTTTTAATTACTCTTTCAATTTAATGGTTTGATGATAAATTAGGAATGTAAAAATGACCTGTGGTTCAGGGGCGGCTCGAAGCCCACCCGCTGCCTAGAGTGAGCCGGACTCGTTTAGGCCCAAGCCCAAGCCCAACCCGAACTCTGGGCCTGGGCCTAGGCCTGGGCTATCATTTTGAAATCCGGCCCATCGGCTCGCTTAAGGCCCGATTTGCCCAAAGTCCAGTGTCTTTTTTAGTAGAAAATAATAAAATTTTGATAGAAAAAATTAAAAACAAAAAAAAATTGTTTAGGGCTGCCCGAGCCCGAGCCCAGACCTAGGTCCATCGGCCTCGCCGGAGGCCCGAATATCCCCTGGGCTTAATTTTCTGGCCCGTAGGCAGGGCCGACCCGACCTGAATTTTGGTAGGAACCCGCAAGACTCAACATAGACTGGGCCAGATCAAATTTACACCCTTATGATGAACTAACTAAAGTTGGATATATTTAAAACTAATTTATGTAAATTTGGCTCAAATCTGATTTGTTAATTTTATACTCGCTATAGAACTATATAAAAATAAAATATTAAAATTCATTTGACATTGGCTAAAAAATAAATAAATTTAAGTGCATTTTTAAAAAAAAACCTAGTTAGGCTTTTAACTAATTTAAACAATTCGACTCGTTTATCATTTTAGTTATGAAACAAATTTTGTGTGCACAAAAATGGACGGGAATGGACAAATTGACATCTCTACCCATTTGTAACTCTTTATTCTAGTGTCGTGAACTATGTCAATTTTCACTGATGTTGGGCACATTTTCCCTCGCATTTTCCATAGTGAAAACCCCTCTCTCCATCTTCTTAGTCAATCACTGCCCACTACCCAGTCCTTTCAATTTCCATTCTAAGGCCTCGTTTGGCAATTACATGGTTTAGTCAAAAAGTAAAAAAATCACTATAAGTTATAACATTATTCTCTTTACTATTTTGCACATCTTTTCGTAAACAATAAAAAAGTTACTAAAATAATTTGTTCCCAAAACAAAGCCTAAAATGTCCTTGTTGAAACTTTTATCTCTATCATAGCCACCTCATTCTTTCTTCTCTAATCCTCACTACTAGGGATGGCAATTTGAAACCGGTCCGACGGGGATCTGACCCCGCGACCCCGAATGGGACGGTTTTTCCCCGAAAAAAACTCTCCACGGGCCGGGGATGGTATTAAAAAATAAATCCCCGATCATTTTTTAGCCGGGGACAGGGATAGATTCCCTCGGCCCTGGCCCGAGTAATCCCCGAATATATATTCCGCATATATATATATATGTTTAGGTTACTTTTGAGACTCATTTCATTTGAGCCTCTCCCACTCACACTCTCTCTTCTCTCGGCCTCTCTCTCCCTCTCTCTGCTGCGATGCTCACGGCGTCGGCGTCGGCGTCGGTCGCTCCTCCTCTCTCCCTCACAACGTCACTCCTCCCTCACGGCATCACAGCAACGGCTCCTCCTCCTCTCTCTCAATGGCGGCAGTTCCTCTCTTTCTCTCACGGTATGTCCTCTCTCCCTCTCTCTTTCACGGTATCTCCTCTCTAGTTACTCTCTCTCTCTCTCTCTCTTTCTCTCTCTCTCTCTCTCGCTTTGTTTTTTGATTTTGTTCTTCAGATCTGGAAGTTTTGGTCACTGGTGCCAAGATCCGAGTTGAGGAGTGAAGAGACGAATCTGGGTGTGTTGTTGATGATCCTCAGATCTGGAGCTGAATATTAAATCTATTGTTGTTATTAAATCCATTGTTAAATCTGTTGTTGAATCTGCTGTGTTGTTGTTCATCAAGCTCTTTTTTTGTGAATCTGTTGAATCTGTTGTGTTGTGTTGTTGATCTAGATGGAAGCTCTTCTTTTTTTTTTGGGCCGGGGACTCTTCGAGGTCGGGGAAACCCGATCCCCGTTAGGGGACGGGGGCGGGGGTGGTGACAGGTTCCCTGTCGGGGATCGGGGCCGAAGACGGGGGAATTTCCACCATTGGGGATCGGGGACGGGGAGGGTGATCCCCGCCCCGTTGCAATTCTTACTCACTACTACTTCATAAGTACAAATTATGTTAGTGTAAACACAAAATATTTCGCTTTCATCAGGAAAACTGCATTGGACATATTTTGTGGAGAAGTGAGGTTGGGGGAAGTGATGGTTGCTGTTGACTAAGTTTCAAAAAGGGTTCCTAGTGGAAAAATAAATGATTGGCGTACATGAGGGAGCAACTAGATAGAACAGAAAGGTAGAAGAGGCATTGAATGTAGCAATATAGTATTTTGCAGTGGACTAGTGGTGGTCGACGATGGAGAAGAAGCAATTAGATACAAGAAGGGTTAAAGAGGTATTGAACATAGCAACAAAGGGCATTACAGTGGACCAATAGTGATCGGCGATAGAAATCTTGCAAAAGAAAAGGAACGAAAAGAGATAAAGGAGTTATTTTATCATCAAAATTAGATTTCATGTAATTAATATTACTTTTATCCATTTAATTTGTAAATAAGTTTTCCAAATCTTACAACCTCTATTTGCTTTCACTATAGATAGATACACTATATATACAAATATATAATAGGATAATTACATCTTAGTAGATGTCAGAAAAATATATATATTTACAAAAAATTTATAATTTTAATTATTAATATTAACTTTTTTTATTAATTTATAATTATTTTCTCAAAATCTTTCTTAGTGTAATATTTTTCCATATATAATTACGTGAAAAAACGTCAACGTTTGTTCCTCATAGCCTTCAAAATTTATTTAAGATACGAATTGTCATTGTAATTTAAAAAATAGGTAAATTACACTGACATCCCCTGAGATTTATATTTACTACAGTTTTCCTCTCATCTTTTAGAAATTACATCTCCTCTCCTGAAGTTTAAAGTTTCATTACAAATTCTTCCCCTCAGTAATTTAATTTTTTTAAATATCAATTTTGCCCTCACTGGGTAAATTACATTGACATCCCTCATATTTTAGAAATTACAATCCCCTCCCTAAGGTTTAAAGTAGCATCACCAATTGCCCCCTCAGTTAGTATTAGATGGAAAAAAAAATTAATTGAAAAAAAAAATTATTAGTAAAATTTTAAAATTTATGTTTAAAAAACTCAAATTTACAAACTGAAACAACCATTTATAAACTAAAAAAATTATCAAACAAGTTTTTATGACAATTTTTAAAATTTTTGTAAATATAAATTGAAAACTGAAAACGAAATGGTTATCAAACAAGCTTCAGATGGTAAAAATGTCGTAAAATTAACAAATAATTAAATAAGTTACCAACATAAAAAATGACTTATCAAAAGATTCTTAAGCTATGTATGGTTTGATTTTTATAATTTTTTTAAAAAAATTAAAAATTAATTTGGTTAAGAAATAAAAAATAAAAAATAATTATCATTTTTATATAATTTTTATCTTTCAAGTGGTTAGAAATATTTTTTACAAATTAAATTGAAACAGCCATACGTATGTATATAACCTGGTCAAAAGTTAAAATAATAATTATTTTTTACCCTTAAATGATAATTATTTTTTATTTTTTATTTCTTAATCAAACTAATTTTTAATTTTAAAAAAAAAATTCTAAAAATCAAATCATACATAGCCTAAGAATATTTTGATAAGTCATTTCTTATGTTGGTAACTTATTTAATTATTTGTTAATTTTACGACATTTTTACCATCTGAGGCCTGTTCGGTAACCATTTCGTTTTTAGTTTTCAATTTATATTTACAAAAATTTAAAAATTTGTCATAAAAACTTGTTTGCTAATTTTTTTGGTTTATAAATGGTTGTCTCAGTTTGTAAATTTGAGGAAAAAATGTAAATTCAAAAAATGAATTTACGTTGGTTTTTAAACAAAAATTTAAAAAAATTACTAACAAAATTTTTTTCAATTAATTTTTTTTTCAATTAATTTTTTTTCCCAACTAATACTAACCGATGGGGCAATTGGTAATGCTACTTTAAACCTTAGGAAGGGGATTGTAATTTCTAAAATGTGAGAGGTGTCAATGTAATTTACCCAGTGAGGGCAAAATTGGTATTTAAAAAAATTAAATTGCTAAGGGAGGGAATTTGTAAGAAACTTTAAACCTTAGGGGGAGATGTAATTTCCAAAATGTGAGAGAAGAACTGTAATAAATATAAATCTCAGGAGGTGTCAGTCTAATTTACCCTTAAAAAATTATAAAAATTGTTCCTTATTAGAATTTTTTATTTAACAGAATTAACTGAAAAAATAAAATTTCTAGCTATTCTCCTATACAATGATAGAATACTTGAATTATTAATTAAAATAAATTTTTGATATCATTAAAAATTATTAATTGATTTGATAATTTATTAATAAAAATTAGGCGTGGGCGCGGGATGGTTGAGGCCACGGAATCTCCAATCTACCATCCATCCATCAGATTGGTGGATTGGCGAAAATCAATCCGCATCCGTATGCTAAATCGGCAGATGTGGATTAAGCGGATTGATGGATATATGCGAATCGGTTTGGCGGTTTAAAATTTTATAAATTTTCAACATAATTCAACTTGTGCACTTCCTTAAAAAAAAAGAAAAAAAAAAAAGAGTATTACAATCAATGACTTAAAAAAGTATTACAATTACTGCATGCCTTATCCAAAGAAAGAATGTTTAAAACTTTAGAATATTATATAGTCACTGCATGACTCATTTACAAATTACAAACACAACATGCCTCATAAAGTATTACAATCTGTGGTTCTTAAAATATAAAAACAATTCAAACCACCAAAACCATGAATAGAGCAGTAGTAGAGATTGTATACCTCTATATTGTTACATCTATATCTATTTTTGAAAACAAAAATCAACCAGAATATATCATCTTTTTTATTTATTATTTTTAGAGTTAGATTTAAAAACCAAAAAATATAAACAAATAATACATTTATTTTTTTCAATTCAAAAAATATATTCAAGTTGAAAACTTTTTGTGATGCCCTAACGTTTTGTAATGTTCTCAAATGCTTATAATTGAAGAATTTCAATAAGAAACCTTGTTTATCAATTTCTTGCAAATTAAACCCTGGAAATCATGAGCGACTGTGCGAGCTAATCAGCAAACCCTAATCAACTTTGAGAACTTAAGAAACATTTTAAAATCCTGAATTAATGATTTAGAAACCCTATATTGAAAAATTATAAGAGAAAAATCCTAGTTTTCAGTAATCGTAGTTTTAGCCCGGTATCTTGCCTTTTGTTGCGAATTAGCATCATGTGGCCCGAATTATTTTTTTCCATCATTATTTTATTAATTATATGACTTAAGCATATGTTTTATTTTAAGATTTCAGATTTTACCATTTTCTTTCTTAATTATTGCATTTTGGCCCTAAAACCTTAATATTTTATTCAATAAAGGTACAACCAATATTTTATTAATTTATACAAAATATCCTCTGTATTTTATTAACAAAAAAAATCAAATTTTCATATGGGTAAATAGGGTAGCTGGCTATGGGTGGTGAAAAGGACCTAGAAGTGTATTTTTTTTATACATAGCAAATCTTGTACAAATATGCAACAAATCTTTGACCAACATGGAGGAATGGGGAACATTTATTGCTATATCTTTTTTGTCTTCCAATTAACTAGTAAATATGATCATTTTCTCATAATCAAGATCAATTAACACAAAACCTAATTTGATCCAATTATAAACCAACCAAACTTGAGTAGTTTCTATTGAAAACCAACCAAACCAAACCAACCCAACCCTTCTCTCTCTTCTTGGCCTATAAATACAAGCCTTTCTAGCTATTTTATTTCACTCCATACACACACAACACACGGTTGAGAGAGGAGGAAAGAGAGAGCAAGTGAGCTTAAGAGAAAAAAAGAAGAAAATAGAGCAACAAGTAGGAAAAAGATCTAGCAAACCAAGGTAAATCTCATACATCTCTCCTCTCCATGAATCATCATGTTTTTCCCCTTCATAATACATGCTAAAAATATATTTCGCGTGATATTAAGAGTTAGTACATTGTTAGATGATGTATGGTTTGAAAATGAAATGTTCATCTTCTTCCTTGTAATTTCCAACAAGTTTTTTTTCAAGGTTTTTGATTTTATTTCCATAGCAAGCCTTCACCAACTCAAAATATGTTTTAAAGGGGTATTAATTGACATTTATAGAGTATGTGAAAATTTTGGCTAAGACCATGGATGTGTTTTTATGACTCCTTTTATTTTTCTAAATACTTGGTGCAAGAACCTATTTAAAACTGGAAACTTTGAGAAATTCTAGAAAATTATAGAAAAATGATCTCGCATTCATTCTTATATCAAAATCTTCCTCTGAAGGTTAGCTTTCAAACAAAATTTGTTTCAATGAAAATGAATCAGTATTTTAAGAGAAACGTCAAATTTTGTAACCTTTGTCAAATTTGGACAGAGTCTGTGTATTTCTTAAATATCTAAAAATCAAAAAGGGTCACCCTACTTCTATAAAATGATTATGAAACTAGACTTGATCCTCTACAAATAATCTAGAAGCCACATTTCTGAAACCCTTAAAAAATATTTTTTCTATATTTATTTTTGAACCGGTGCAATGCTGGAAATCTGAACAGTGTAGTTCTTGTTGTAGCCAATGCTTTTGTGCTATCATGGCATATTTGTTATAATATATGTTATACTCGTATGCTTGAGTTTCACCTTGTATGGCCTTATTTTTCTCTTACTTGTGCTTGCCACTAATGTGTATTGAACTTAATGTGAAAAATGGGAAAACTAAATGGGTTGGTAAAGGCGGTTAACGACCACACTAGTCATACATCATCAGTGATGAGAATGTTAAGTTGATATTAGTAGTGGATTAAAATGAGCAAGTCTTGCGCAACTGGTTGTTCGGAACCCTTGAATGGAGCGGTTATATTCGGACCCTATGTAGTTCGGTGTAAGGAGGGATTTGGGCTAGGCCCATCATTACCATCTCTTTTGAGGCCCTCTGTTGGTGCTACGCGGTATATAACCGTTAGTAGACATCCAAGATAAGGTCTGCAACAAAACAGCAAAAAAGGGGGCATACCGAATAATCCGTGTCCAATTCTTGGAGTTGGGAGGATGAAATCTCTTTGGGGGATTTTTAGACTACTAACAGCTAACCATATAATCTGTGCTATGAACTTAAATGCCATGATCCTTTCCTCTATCTTTTTGTAAATGTTGTTGTGTATTGGACTGGGAAAATGGATGGGGTGTGTGTGCGTTTACTGGACATTCAAAGCCCACGGTGTATCATGCCAGGTGCCGAAGAGGAGCTTATAGTAGGAGACGATGAGCCAGAATCCTTCGAAGACATTTGACTATCTTAGAAAAGTTAGAAATTTCCCTTTTGATGTTTTGTAAGGCTTATATGAAAATTAAAATTTTCTTTTGGGATGTAATGTTAATGGAACGAGCTTTTGTAATTAAGGATATTCGTAATTATTATGTACCTATATTCTAACATCAATATAACCCCTGACGTCGCTTATGAGACCTTGTGTCAATACCTCTTAAGATCTGTCAAAAAGGTAGTGCGCTACTTAAGAAAACTGAACTTAGAAGGGAGGCTAATTTGACACCTTCGGCGATCTGGGATCTTACTTGGTTATTGACTATAGGACTTATTAATGACTTTTCTTTGACTACAACTAATAGTGTAGATTTGGGGCGTCACACTTTTTTTTAACAAAACATATTCAGCAAATATTTAAACTATTTTTCAATTGAAAACACAAACAGAATATCTAAATAAATTGAAAACACAAAGTCTTATAAATTACTATGTGTACTTGCAGTTTGACAGTTCAGTGGTTCGATTGCGCCCAAAGAGAATCTTAAATTCGCTATCCATAAAAAAATGAGGTGAATTGAAAAAAAATTAATCTTCAATTGTGTGCTCATCATCACGCATCCATCCAAAATATGACGGATCGGTTTGGTTCAGTCAGTATGAATAGATCAATATATCTGCTGCTCATCCCTAATAAAAATGATCATTTATTATAAAATTAAAAATTTTAAAAGATGGGTGGAGGATGTATTTGTAATTTGTCTAAAAATAAATCACCTTCTCCTTAAACCCTCCCTCTGCTGACAGAGGGCGGATTGGGCTTAAACCCCACCATCCCTCTCCACCCTCTCGCGCCGCAACCAAAACCCAAACCCTAACAACTGGTCACCTGGAAATCAGGTTTTCAGTTACCGGAATTTCTCTCCCATGCGAGTCAACCTCCTCTCACACCTCCGTCTCCTCTTCAACCCTTCTCTTCCGGTAGCCCGTTTCTCCACCATGATGAAGGCGAACCCACCCTCCAAACACTCCTCTCGGATCCTCCCGATGTTCTCTCGGATCTTCCCTCATAAGCTTAAGTACCAATCTCAGCTCCCTACTCGTCGATTTTCGACCCATTTTACCCGACCCAGACCCAGTTCGAGAGCCGAGATTGGGGGTTCGAAGAGCCTTATTGACGACGAGGCTGAACTCAGCGATTGGGTGAGTGGGTTGAGATCGGACTCGTTTGATGGTAATGGCATTGGTTCGGGTAGAGGTAACGGTACGGACTGGATTTCTTCTGGGAAGAGGCAAAGAGATGGCGATTCGGGTGATGATTTGATGGCGAATAGGAAAATGGGTAGGGATTCATTTGGGTCAATTTCGAGGAAGTCGAGAGGGAAAACAGTGTTTGGTGGTGAATTGGATGGAGAGGATAACGGGTTTGTGTCCCGGTGGAGGGAGAGGAATTCGACAATATCTAAAAGTGGTGGGAGAGGTTCGGAATTTGGGTATGGGCGGGACCAAGGAGGGAGTGGTGGTAGAGGTGGGAGAGGTTCAGAATTCAGGTATGGGCGGGACCAAGGAGGGAGTGGTGTTGGTGGATTGAAGAGAGGCGGTGGAATTTTGCGAAAAGGCGGTTTTTTAACATCGGACGAGGAAATTGGCAGTAAGGATGAGGAGGGAGGGAAAGATGGGTTAATGAACAAATTTAGAGGTTTAATGAGTGTGGAAGTTAGTGAAGAGGAAGATGGTGATGGTGATGGTGATACGGTCAAGAATGCAGGTCCTTTGTGTGCAGCAAAGAAAGAAGCTAGTCAAAGGGCTGTGCCTAGTTCACCTGGAAGAAGTGAATCATACTTGAGTGAGACCAGGTTTGGCTCATAACATTCTAATTATGTAGCATTTTCATTTCTGTTAATTATAGTTTTGGGAATATTGCAAATTTTTGTTATGGGATTGAAGGACAGGAAATTAGAGAAACATGGTCGTCAGAATCATGGATTTACAAGGGAAACCTTGGGTAAAAGGAATTGTTAGGTAGTGTTTGGTTCCCTGAAATGGAATGATCATTCCATCCAAATATTCATTCTCATGTTTGGTTGACTTAAAAACATAATAAAAAATATATTTCAAATGAAATCACAATTCACCATTCTAAGGGAATGATCATTCCATAGGAGAACCTAAAGAATGACCATTCCATCCATCTCATTTCATTCCATTGAACCGAATGGAGCATTAATGATTACAGTGAGCGAAAAATGAGTTGCTTAGTTTGTTCCCTAATGCATAATTTATATAATAATAATAATAAATAAATAAATAAATAAATAAGAATATTGCTAGTTGGTTTATTTCCCCAAATGGCATTTGCAATATTTGATTGCAATACATTGCTTGGAAGCTTGCCATTGGAATGCTGTTCTTAAAATATGTGATATGTATTTAGTGAAAGTATGAGTGGGAATGAGGATGTTAATGAATTTGAATGGCAATAGATTTGCAAAGATTTGACAAAAAAGAAGGTAGTGTCTAGTGCACAGGGCTCCTACTTAAAAATAGGGCGAGAGTTACTAGGTAGGCAACCTTACCCCACTTTTGTGGAGAGCTCAATTCCGTGATTTGAACTTGTGCCATAATGCTGTGGGATGACAGCTGCTAATTTGGATATGAGGCCCTGTTTAGTTGAATTGAATGGACACACTCTCTGTTTGTTTGCTTTATGAAGATTTGATTTTTGTGAATGTTCTCAGGTTTGATCAATGTTCAGTTTCTCCCTCGTCCTTAAAGGGAATTAAGGATGCCGGATACGAGAAGATGACTGTGGTTCAAGAGGCAACACTTCCTGTTATTCTCAAAGGTTTGTCTCTTCCAAGCACATTTTGTTATTTGTAAGAAAGAACTGTGACTAAAAGATGTAATGTTTTTCTTTCTTTATTTTTTCATTTCCTTTTCTTTCTAATCATCATCACCTTCTTTTTAAGATTAAGGGAGCATAATTTGGCGGGAAACTGGAGTCAGACATAATTTTTTTCATGATATTTGGGTATTTCTGAACTAATATGGTACACACAGTTACTGCTTGCAATGGTGTGCACAAATTTACCATTTGGGTAGTGATGAAAGGAACTTTTAGTTATTCGTTTCTTACAACAACAACCAAAAAAAAAAAAGAACTACTTCTTTGTAAATTATCGTAATTCATGATTCAAGCTTCTATTTATATGACAATAATGTTGTTTTTTTAGGTAAGGATGTTCTCGCCAAGGCAAAAACTGGCACTGGAAAAACTGTAGCATTTTTGGTAAATCATTTTATTTAATTTTTTTTTTTTGGTTAGTTCATGCGAACTTTTGAATCAAGGGAAGATTGGTGGAGAATAGCACATGAATTTTTAACTCTCCTCTAGTGAATAGGTTGAAGTGCAAGGACAAAATATTTTTACAGCCCATGCCCCACCTATTTTCTTCTCTCTTAAATTAACCCTTATCTTAGATTAAATTAGTGAAAAGGAAGAATTGAAAAAAGTGGGGGAGGGAGTTGATTTGGTTGGTTATTGATTTCAACCGAATTTATGTGCCAAGTTGTTAGAGGATATGTAGGGAAGAGACGGTGAAAATCATATCTGGGTTGATTTTCATTTGATGCATTGTATATAATAGGTCTCAGTTTTTTAGCTGACTCAAACATTAATCTTCTCACATTTCAGCTTCCATCAATTGAAGTAGTTGTGAATTCACCCCCTGTTGGCCGTGATCAAAAGCGACCCCCAATTCTTGTGCTTGTAATATGCCCTACTCGAGAGCTTGCTAGTCAAGCTGCTGCAGAGGCCAAGAAATTGTTGAAGTATCATCCTTCTCTTGGTGTTCAAGTTGTGATAGGAGGTACAAGACTTGCTCTAGAACAGAAACGTATGCAAACAAATCCTTGCCAGGTGAGTTTCTTATCACAGTAAGTCTATTGACACATAACCACCCACATAAAACATAGTTGGAGAAATCTAAGCGAAATTGCTTCTTTTATTATGGGTCCCTTCATCTGATATATATGGTCAGGATTGTTTTATGTGGTTGGTTCTGTGTCCATAGACTTGTTGCTCGTATCATTGAAAGAGAATGCATCATGTATCAGACTTGCTTGCTGAGTTCTTTTTGCATCCTCTTAGGAATCCCAGGCCATGCATCAAATTAAATTTAGAAAGATAATGCTTACCAATTAAATCATTAAACTTCCAGCCATAATGTGGTGGAATCCCTTGCAAATAGAGAACTAATAAAAAAATAATGTTTTAATTTATTCAATAAAAAGTTTTCAAGTAAAAGTAATACAGTTGAACACTTCACCGTTTGCATGTTTGCATATATAACTGTGTGCATGCAACCTAGTAATGCTACCTTGACTAATTTCATCTTAATGTACTTTGTCGGATATTAGCTGGTAATTTTTGCTGCTTACTCAGATTCTTGTAGCTACACCTGGAAGACTCAGAGATCACACTGAGAATACCACCGGATTTGCAACTCGGCTCATGGGTGTGAAAGTCCTTGTGCTTGATGAAGCTGATCATTTATTAGATATGGGATTCCGCAAAGACATTGAGAAGATCATAGCTGCTGTACCAAAACAGCGACAAACACTTCTTTTTTCTGCTACTGTTCCAAAAGAGGTTTTGTTGTAATCTCCATTTTATTGTGTGCTAACATGTTCTTTGACGACTTCTTTTTTTCTTCCCCTCTTAAGAAATTAAAAATAAAAGAAAGAAAATCTGATTGTGCTTTTTGGTATGTAGGTCCGCCAAATCTGCCATATTGCTTTGAAAAGAGAACATGAGTTTATTGATACAGTTGGAGATGATAGTGAGCAGACACACTCACAGGTAGGCTGAAGGCCATCTGCAATTGTGTTTCTTAGGGTAAATTGTACTTTGCAACCCTACACTTTACATTCAATGCCATTTTGGCCCCTAACCTTTTAATTGTCCCAATCAACCCCCCAAAACTTCAAGTCGAGTTGCAATGGGGCCCATCTGCATAACGCCGTTTTGAAAACTAACGTAGAACAACCACGTGATAGTATTAATTACACTTAATACCCATGCACATGATAGTAGTTTTTACCAAAATCCCACTTTAGTCCATCCATTTTAGCCCCTCTGTCAATTCTCGAAACGACGCCATAAGATTGAGCCCAACTGTAATTTATCAAAAAAACAGATTGAGCCCAACTGTAATTTAGGAAGTTGATTGGGACAATTGAAGATCAGGGCAAAGTGGGATTGAGTGTAAAGTACAAGGGTGCAAAGTGAATATTTTCCTTTCTGTTATATATTTTGTTTACATATGAATATACTGGCATCTCAAATCTTATAACTTTGGATAATTACAGGTCAGACAGATGCATCTAGTTGCTCCTCTGGACAAACATTTTCCAGTACTGTATGTTAAACTGAAAGAGCATATCTCAGATGATGCTGATTACAAGGTACAGTGTAGTCTGAAAGTGCTCTTGTCTGAAATATCTTGACCCAAAGTATTCTCAAAAGATGATTGTAATTGTTTCAAATTCTTGTGGAAAATACGGGAAATGCTATGTGACTCGCATAGTTGAACATTTTCCAAGTTGACCGCTGATTCAAAATGACTGTTTTATGGTTGGCGTTTGTTGTATTAGTTAGGAATGGTAATGGAGTAGGGTGGGCCCAGGTTTGTGGTGTTCTTTCCCACCCAGTTCCTTGTCTGGGCGGGAAAAATCAGGGAGGTGGCTATGAAAGTGACAGTACTAATGAGAGAAATGATATAACATGTAAGGGGACAAAGATTGATGAGTAATGAGAGCTAAAAAGATTAAAAACAAGAGAATAGAGAGGTGAAAAATGATATATATATATATATGAATGTTTAGATGTTTTAATCTCGTTATATTTAATAAATTAAATTGTATATAAGCATATATATAAGCCAAAGATATTTAAGTAATATAATTGACGGTAGGGCAAACAAAGCCCGTCTACTCCCTGTTTTCTTATCAAGGTAGCGAAAATCCGTGCAAGACAGGGAGGTGACGGGGAAATTTTTATATCCCTAATGTTAGTTGGTTGTTAGTGTAATGTATACCATAGTGCTGTGAGATTGTGGTCTTTCTCTGAAAGTCAATGACTGTTTTGTCAAAAACTGATGATCATTTTTGTGCTTGCTTACCCTTTTTATTTCCATTTTTTGGTAGGTTCTTGTATTCTGCACAACTGCAATGGTCACAAGGCTTGTTGCTGACCTCCTTGGTCAGCTCAATCTAAATGTTCGAGAGATCCATTCCAGGAAGCCACAGAGTTATAGAACTAGGATCTCCGATGAATTCCGGAAGTCCAAGGGGCTTATCCTTGTGACTTCTGATGTTTCTGCACGCGGTGTTGATTATCCAGATGTTACCCTTGTTATACAGGTATCGTGTTGATTCTGTGTTCTCTTAAAACAGTTGAATCAAGTGATACTTATTAAAAAGCCATGAAATGTGCATTTTAGATTATGTATAGAGACTCTGGTTTGTGTATTGATTAAATGGATATTTCAATATGCCTTTATTTTGGTGAAAAAACTATGGTGTATATAGACTCAGATACGTGTATCAGATGTGGGTGCGTGACCAAGCATAAGTCTAAATTTTAGGATATTGGTATATACATCTAAAGGTTGGGTATAGGAATGGGGACATGACTCAAACAGATATATATTGCATATTGTATAATATTCTTGGATAAGATAAGATGTTGTAAATTGTTTAGAAATATACTTCAAATTAAATGGGATTTTGGAACCCTGTTCGTCTAGTAAATTAGAAATGTTTCTTTATTAGCAAATATAAATGTCTTTTTCTTCAAATATTGTTAAAATTCACCTACTACACACCTACCACTACCACCTACTACACACTCACCTACTTCACCTACTCTCCACCTACTCCTCACCTACTACACACTCACCTATTCTCTTCCCACATCCTCTCTTCTATATATAGGAATCATTGTAATATATCAAAAAATCAATCAATAATACATCTATTTTAACATGGTATCAGAGCGGGTTTAGAACCTAATATTTTAGCTTCCCCGGCGGGCGGCAACCTCACCTTGGCCGCCCGCCGGACCTCAAAAAAAAAAAACTCACCCTTGCCGTCAGATCCATCTCTTTCTCGAAACTCATCTTTCAGTCGACTCCACGCCACAGCACCCGCGTTCGTCCCTCACAGCAACTCCTCTTCTTCTTCGCCTCGGGCCACCGCTGTGACTTAGTCCCAGCCCAGGATTGCTCAGTTCTCCACAGCTTCAGTTCTCCTTTACCCGTTAATTCAAATTTGCAAGCTAGTTTTGACTTATATCCTCCACGACGATGGCATCCCTGTCACCGCAGAGAAGATTGCGACACTGGTTAAGGCTGCCAACGTGCCTATAGAATCGTCCTGGCCAGGCCTCTTTGCCAAGCTTTTTGAGAAGAGGAACATCGATGACCTCATCATGTTCCGGTTCAGTATCGTCCTCCGTCCTCACCATGCGCATCGTCCTCCGTCCTATGGAGTTGGGTTTGTTGATCATCGGAAGGCTTCTGTGCAAGCTCAGCACTCAGGTCCTGTTGAGCCCGATCATGCGCCTCCATTAACATAAACAAAACCAAAACCAAACAATGGTCTATCTGAGGAAGCTACTCAGCAGATTCTCACTGAGGTGGAGTATTATTTTAGTGCTCTAAATTTGGCCCCTACAGCTCATCTAATGAGGTTTATCAACAAAGATGCTGAAGGATATGTGCCAATATCTATTGCATCTTTTAAGAAGCTTACAGCTGTAAATCATCCACTAGCCCACTTTTGTCCCCTCCTCCACTTATATATTCTTTTATTATACATATATTTTATTATTTTCTTTTTCACCGTAGGCACTCCTAATTCCACCAATACTATATATATTTTATCCCCACACCAAAAACAAAAACAAAAAAAACAAAAACAAAAACAAAAAAAAAAAAAAACACAAACATTCTCACCACTTGATTTTTTCTGCATGTCCTTCCTACCATTCGGGTTTGCACAACACATTTGTTTTATTCATATTGGGGCTTAACCCCGATCAGCATTTTACACCACCAAAAAAAAAAAAAAAAAAAAACAAAAACAACAAAACAACAAAACAAAACAAAACCAAACACACATCCACAGGCAGGATTTTTCTTCTCTACTCTGCCGCCGGTCTCTTCTTCTTGCCTCCGTCCTGGATGGCCCTTGCCGGTGTTGCCTCCGTATTTCCCACTCCACTGGGCATGATCACTACTCCCTGCTCCTCCACTGCAGCATATGACGGCCCTCCAAATCAGAACATCACAGTGGCCTTCCGCTTCAGCTCCTTGTTTTCCGCCTTTAGCACACTTATCTCTGCTCGCGCATCCTTATACATGCGTTGGAGCAGAGCCAGTTGGGCGTTTAACTGCTGCACCTCATTTGTACTACTCTGCAGCCGGTTCGACAAATTTGTAACCGCAGTCATGGTTTCCACACATGACTTTAATGTATACTGATTGGCCTCCACATCCGACTGCACTGCCATTCTTTGCTCCACAGACCGCATAGGAAAGTTCAACGGAGCAAACTCCGGGGCGCTTGGTTGAGTTTCCAGTGCCACCGCACCAGTTATTTCTCTTGTGGACTCGTTCAGGTCTGGAAAGAGCGTGAGCAGACCACGGGAAGAGGATGCCATGTTCTGGGTAGCTAGACGGGAAGAAGAGGCCATGTTTTTTGGGTTGCTGAGTGTTTCAGCGAAACAGCGATTTCTGACTGGTACTTTCAGAGAAGGACTGAGCAACAGAGTGTTACAGCGTATCTCTCAGAAAAGGAAGAGTTTTTTTCAGAGGATTTTAGCAGGTTTTTTTGTCTCAGCCTCTGCCTCAGCCTAGGTTAAATAGCCAAGGCAGTCACACGCATCGCGCGCCACTTGACGCCAGACGACAAAACGGGCGCGCCAGCCAATGTGGTCACGCGTCTAGCCATCATGTCCGGCACACCTTTTTATGGAATGGGCACGCCTTTTGATGGCACGCCTTTTTATGGATTTGGCACGCCTTTTGATGGCACGCCTTTTTGAAAGATTTGGCACACCTTTTGAGGGTGCGACTTTTATGGGTCCGACAAGACTCTGTAAACTGTCCCGACATTGGTTCCGGTTAGTTTCTACAAGGGTCCGACAAGACTCTGTAAACTGTCCCGACATTGATTCCGGTTAGCTCCTTTATGGGTCCGACAAGACTCTGTAAACTGTCCCGACATTGATTCCGGTTAGCTCCTTCATGGGTCCGACAAGACTCTGTAAACTGTCCCGACATTGATTCCGGTTAGCTCCTTTATGGGTCCGACAAGACTCTGTAAACTGCCCCGACATTGATTCCGGTTAGTTTCTACAAGGGTCCGACAAGACTCTGTAAACTGTCCCGACATTGATTCCGGTTAGTTTCTACAAGGGTCCAGCAAGACTCTGTAAACTGTCACAACAACTGTCACAACATTGTCTGCTACAACGGTCCGACATGACCCCATAAACTGTCTCCTACATCGGTCTGACACCGCCATCCAGTGTCCTCTACACCGTTATGACACCACCATACAGTGTCCTCTACAACGTTATGACACCCCCATACAGTGTCCTCTACAACGTTATGACACCACCATCCAGTGTCTTCACCAATGGTCTGACACGACCATACAGTGTCTCCTATCCTCTTTTATTTTTATGTATTTTCTTGTTTTGTTACTCTCTCCAAACTCAAGTTGGTTAGTTCCTATCCCCCTTGAGTTTGCGGGGGGCTGTTAAAATTCACCTACTACACACCTACCACTACCACCTACTACACACTCACCTACTTCACCTACTCTCCACCTACTCCTCACCTACTACACACTCACCTATTCTCTTCCCACATCCTCTCTTCTATATATAGGAATCATTGTAATATATCAAAAAATCAATCAATAATACATCTATTTTAGCAAATATCATATAAAATTAGAGGATCCTAGTGTCTAAATTCAGCATGTTTGTTTGGACGGACTAGATAAGGGGGGATTGAAATCCATCGGATTGTAATCCTGGAATTCATAGTCCTGGGAACCTAATCCCATCGGATTAATACCATGAGAAAAAAGATATTTAATACTAGAGGGTCAACAATGTAATTTGGCAACCTAATCTCATGGGATGAGTTATCCCATGATTTGTGCAACCCCCCCCCCCCCCCCCACAATGGGATACAATAGTCTCACAGATTTGAGATTAATAGTCCGATGCAAAAAATTTGAAACAAACAATGGACTATAAGTCCGGATGAACTATTGGTCCAATCCCATCCTTCAATCCCACCAAACAAACATGCTGATTGGGTACGAATGTTAGACACATCCCGCACCTTTATCCATGTCATATCCGGTAGACACATGTTCATTGGAAGAAATAGAAGGGTCCATGTAATACAAAATAGTAGTGCTTTTGAGTTCGCCATTTGACCAAAAAAGTTTCCTCGACGAGCTCACTTGCTTCGGTTTGCAAAACCACACTAACATCGGAGGAGGTATTTGTTCTTTTTCCAAAATTTGTACTAATATATTTTTTTTTTTGTTGTACAATTTCAGATATAATTTTTTGTTTTTTAAGCTGCCATTGGCTGAAAGAATCATATTTGCAAATGCAGGTTGGCTTGCCATCTGATAGAGAACAGTACATACATCGACTTGGTAGAACTGGTCGTAAAGGCAAAGAAGGGCAGGGCATATTGTTATTGGCACCTTGGGAGGAATCATTTTTGTCTTCTGTTAAGGATTTGCCAATTACAAAAGCCCCGGCACCTTCTGTTGATCCGGAGTCGCAGAAAAAGGTGAGTGTAGATGGAACTTACAGTTCTTTCTCATCTTCATGTTTGCTGTCGTTTTTCTCATCAGCCAAATACTAGTAAGCCAAATTGAAACAAACACCACCAAGAGACTTTACCAGCATAAAAGACTGCTAAACTAGTTAGCGCCTTTAGATTTCTTTTATTTGGATATGTGTCAGTATGAGTGATACAATCATATATTAGTGAATATTAGTATTAGAAGTCTTAAAATCACAATACTTAATTGGCCAATATTTAAAACCCTAATTTCTGTGCAAATTCTTGTTCTTTAACAGAAATTCTTGAGCAAACTTTTTCGTGTACTACTAAAACCTTAATCTGGACAGGTGGAACGAGCATTGGCCCAAGTAGAGATGAAGAACAAAGAAGCAGCATACCAGGCATGGCTCGGTTACTACAACTCGACTAAGATTGTGGGTCGGGACAAGCACAGACTCGTGGAGCTTGTAAATGAGTTCAGCCGGAGCATGGGGCTCAACAACCCTCCAGCGATTCCTAAGCTTGTCCTTGGCAAAATGGGCCTTCGAAACATTCCTGGGTTGCGTTCTAAGTAGATTTTGCTGCTATTCTGGTGATTTTTTAAACCTTGGAATGAAAACTTCCAGCAAATTTTGGTCTTTTTTGTGCCCTGCCCTTTGATTTTGGAGGGGTACATAGTTAACCCTGCTCTCGAACTTTAGGCCATGTTTCTATTATTTATTTTTTCTTGTAAAAGGTATTGAGCTATTATTATGATTAATATTCGTATAAAACAACAAGAAGGAAAAGATGATTAGGAGGTTTTAACCAAACTATGCGAGTTGTTTTTAATTTATTTTCTAAGTTTACATTTTTTTTAAGTCATTTTCAAAATTGTTTTTAATTTATATTCACAAATTTATTTAATTATTTATTTTTTACAATAATTTAATTGGAATCGAAATTTGAAGATGCAACAATGTTACTTGGCAAAACATGAATTTAGGAAATAAATTGAAATTGATTAGTCTAGAGGAGGGCGGAAGGGAGTCCATTTTGCAAAGGGCCTCACATATCAATTAGATCATGCACTAAAAAGGTTCAAGGAGAATATTAAGGCTTTGTATGAATTTTTTGAATTTGTGAAAATAAAAGGAAAAGGAATGTAAATCAGGCCCATTTGGCAATTGACGAGTTTAATTATTTTTTTATAAAAAGACATACAAAAAATAAGGTAACATTATAATTTATAATAATTTTTTTAACTTTTTGATTAAAAATTCAATTCCCCAAACGGGTACCCAGTGCATGCTTAAAACCCATTCACTGTCTAAAAAATATTGAAGGCTTTAAAAATGTTATAGACCCATAAGGTATGTTTGGTATAATTATAATTAATAATTAAAAAGTAAAAAGTAGCACCCTTTGTCTAGTTTTTAGTCCTGTTTAGTAACAGTTATAAATTAACTTACTCCGAAAAAAGCTAACTAATGGCGTTTGATTGAAATTTTAAATTATGATTTATTTGGTTATTTTTGTTTGATTTATTAAAAACTTGTTAGAGATTGACTTTTTCTATAGTCAACTAAACTAAAACAATGTAATATTTGACTGACTTGGCTCATTTACAGACCTAGTTATACACAGTTTCATAGACACTACAAGAACAAAGACAAAAAGAGGCAGATGAAAGGGGCCATTTTATGCAAAAATAAATAACTAAATAAATAACTCGGAGAGTTGAGAATGTAATTTAGTAATCACATACATTTGGCACGTGAATTCAATCTTCAACAACAATACAAAAAATTACTAGAGAAAATATGCACAGGGAACTTTTTAGAATCAAAGTTGTTAATAACGGGACAACTACCATTTAGAATCTCTGTAGAAACATGAAAGCTTCAAATGAAAAATGAGACTTTTTCGACTTTGTCATCTAATTTTATCTTCCTTATTTGTTTTTTTTTTTTTTTTTTTTTTTTTGGGTGATATTGCCACACTAATAGCAAGCATCCTGAACAAACCCTAGTGCACAGTGAATTTATGAATCAAAACGTTAAGAAAATGTGTTAACAAAGGACCTGACAGCGATATAGCTTTATAGCAATGTAAAAACCCTAATTTGTAAACCTCAGAAGAGTTTTTCAATTGAATTACAAATCTGTCAAAACCTACATAGAAAATGGCTATTGGTTAGAAGATGACTTGGTAGTTTACATATACAAGCATGAAGCCGGGCATCAATAGTGACCGAGTTCATTAGTAAAATTTTAAGCAATCATGTCCTCATAATTTGTGGGGGTTTTTTTTTTCCTTTTACAAGTGAGAGAACAATAAGCCCCAGTCATTAGAGGTTTTCTCATTCTAATTTCTCCCATTATCATTTTCTACCTGGCTCAGAAATGCAAGGGCTGCAAAATCCTCATCTTTCAACTGATAATTCCTTTGAGCCACCAATCTGGCAAAATAATCAAGCACTCCTGTTAAGACAAATACATTGTTAACATCAAAAGTGATTCCAGTGAAGAAGAAAAAAAAAAGGAAATAATTGTTAAAAAAATTGCCTAAAATCTCAAACAAAAACTAAAAGAATAAAATGGGAAATAATAGGTAAGCAAGCCAAATACAGCCACAACATTAAACATGCAGTGCATAGTTCATTTCTAAGAAGTACGGATACTTCTGTGAAAAAGACACGTCGTGTCATGAAAGACATACATCAAGGTTAGAACGGTGTTGGAGATAAGATTATATTGTCAAATATATGTAGGATATTAGAATATATAGAGATCCCATGATTTATATTTATTATGATTTTTTGTATATTTGATTTATTTAAATTCCTTAACTGAAGAGATTTGATTGCATCTCCCACTCTATACATATGGTGCATCATGTAAACAAAAATATCAAGTTGAGTGAATGAAAGATGTAGCCTATAGAGCTTTGTGTGTGTGGATGTAGACCAATATTGGTTGAACCACGTAAAACCTTTGTTCTTTCTTTTCTCTTTTTTGTCTCTATTATTTCTCCATATTCAACTTTATTGCCTTATTACAAAATTCAACTAATGGTGGGGTCAGGGAAGGAGGGATCTCGGTCCATACCCGTCCATTGCTATCTTTCCCCAGAAGCTATGCCCTACTTTCGAGACTCTTCAAATGTCATACTGCCACTTCAACCATATTGTTGAAAATTGTAAAAAGGACGAGAAGGAAATCTATATCCATGTGACTATTTAAAGCCCAACTTTATCATATGAGAGCTCAGGCCCAACATATTATAGTAATCACACAAATTCCCATCAGCTTCAAAAGGAGCAATTACCTAAGACCTTTGAAGGTGGGGTGAGGATGGCTGATCTGGTGAATATCGTTGCACAGAGCCCCCATCAAACCTTTGTTCCTCAAATGCTCCCCTCGCTTGACTTCCTTCTTTTAGCTGTTGTGGTTGCTCATTCATACTAGAGAAACCCACTGGCCCAAGTGATCCGAACTCAAGCTGTTCGGCATGTGAACTGTAACTTGCATTATGCTCAAATGGATAGAACATAGCAGGTGGAACAGTCGGTCCATTTGCTGACACGCTACTGGAGTTCATGGCTGGTAAAGGATACATGCCATATGCTACATTGGGAGGACCACTTTGGCTGGAATTGGAGTGCTGGACACCATTTTGGGATTGGTAAGAAGGAACGGAGTCACGTCTGTATGAGCCCCCCAACCTGCCTGCTCGGTTTTCACTGGAAGCCAACCGGTCTAGCCTGGAGTTTGACTTCTCAGTTTGGTTGCGACTATGATTGCGCCCAGAAGATCGTGATTTTGAATTGGCATTCCAATTCCCCTCCCTATCACTGTGGTTGTCACTTCTGTCATAGCTGTAATTCCCCCTTCTTGCACCTAAAGAATGCCGGTCCCTTATGGAAAGCTTCTGAAGAAAACCGGAATGAAAGGGTCAAATATGAAGCTAATCAACACTTACAATATCAAACAGAAATTTATCAAGTTCACCCAGTAATGAAGAAAACCGTGATCGTGTTTTTTTTACAAGTCACACATGTAACAGTAAATAGCAAGCAAAAGATAACACTATGAGAGAAATTTTATATTTTTCCTAAATCCTGTTTAATTTTCAAGTACATTTTTACAAAATTTACATCTTATCTAAAAATATTGGCCATGTTTGGTAGAGATTATTTGAAGCTAAAAATTGATAATCAGAAAGTATAAGCTAATTAGCTCTCCCCCATCTTCTAGATAATCAGTTTTTTTTTTTTCCGCTTATTTAAGTTATTTCTGCCTAATAAGCTATAAGTAGTAACTGCACCAAATAGTCTGGCATAGACTCCCAAATTAAAATAAGCTATAATCACCTCTTTTTAAGTTGTAACAAAGACCCCCATTGTACAATATGCAATATATAAGTATCCACGACGCATCCCGTACGCATATCCAACATTTTGATATATCCCAATATCCTAAGATTTAGGTTTATGAAGGTTTGACGCTTGGATATACACTCGCACCTGATACTCGTACTCAAGTCTATGAAGGTCGTACAAGAACCACCATTTTGTGCAGCATTGATTAACATCGTACACATTAACATTGAAACACTAAATGAAAATCAACTTGCAGACCTGCAACCCAATTTTTTCAATAAATCCAGATCAAATACCATAAAAAAATAGACCTGGATAAGATAGCGGTGTCATTACTAGAAACCTAGTCCATTCAGCGGGCTACAAATTAAAAAAAGCACAAAGGTCAACATTAGTGACCAAATAGCATGTGAAAAACACAAGGATCGAACATATATTAACATCTTTTATCCAACAATATGGTACTTGGCCTTTTCATTGGCGTCAATACAGGCGAAAAAACTTTTACAGCCGAAAAATAGTAGCATTAATATTAATGGACATAGAAATAGATAACATAAAGAGCTATCTTACAGGATTTGGCAGATAGGTCCCAGTCCCAGTACGATGTCTCGGCAACTCATCAACATACTGTTGATAGATATTGGGAGGTCTATTAGAAACAGATTGGAGTGGAGCAACAGGAATAAGCTGAGGGCCATAACCCATAAGCTGAGTGAAGAGATTCATGTTGGCTGAAAGAGGTCTTCCAGGACCATCCCAAGGGAAATGACCTTGCATGTACATGGGTGGCACAACAGGGGAAGGATAAACCACAGGCCCATGGTACTGTGGGTTTTGGCAAAACCGCCCATATTGCAAATTTTGCCAATGGCTAGCAAAGTCACTATTAAGAATGTCAGCCTTGTGCTCATCAGAAGTCTCAACAAAACCAGTCCTGCTTGAAGAATTAGTAGTACTTAATTCCTCAGATTGATCAAGCCCCATGGATGAATCAAAGTTCTGACCAGAATCGCTACTATCCAGGCCCCCTTGCCCACTAAAATGGCTTGTCAACGCATCAGAAGTTCTGGTCTCAGGTGGAATATCATAGAAAGGAAGCATTGTAAGGAATGGAACAGGTGGCCCTGTAGGATAAAATGTAAATTGAAGAGGCCCAGAATTATCCGTCATTCTTTGCTGTGAACCAGGACCTAAGAGCACTGGAGCAATGGGTAACATTGAGTCTGACTCACTTGTCTGAGGTAGTTCATAGCCTGGTATGTGCTGCCTCGGACCTTGCAAAGAACCAACAGACTGAGGTACTGAGCTTCTTTCTGCCATTTCACTGCCAATGGTTGAGAGTGGATTCCAGTCCCTGTCATCCTCCTCGGCCTGAATACCACGTTCGGACATGGTTGTACTTTTCCCATACACAGAAGACGGTTCTACAAGAAATGTTTTCTTTCCCCGTTTTTCCCTTGTCGACTTTGAGACCTTTGGTGATGATCCATCCCAAGAACTCTCTGAAGAGGTTTTACTTCTCAGAGAATTACTGTGGGCAGCAGATGAGAACCTTGAACTCATGGTTCTGTCATCTGAGTAAAAATCATTTCCTCTGTTATCTTGAAATGAGAAACTATCTTGATGATATTCCTGCATTGACTCTCGGTTTTCTTTGGTGGATTTCTGCTTAACTCTCATCGAGCTGCCAGAAACAGAAGATGAAGGAACAAAATTATTGCTTACTGAACTTGATTGCGGCTTATCATCGGATTGAAGCATTTCATAATTTCTACTATCAGACTCAACATCCTGCTCCTGCCAGAAATCATGATCAGCCTCTCCTGGATTCACTTCCATGGAACCAAAATTTTCATTGTTTTGTTCAATAATATCTTCTGATTTTGAGGCCAATCCAATGCCAGGGCAGTAATGGGTTAGTCCTGGAGAAAACAAACCTTGAGGAAAGTGCATGTTAGAAAAAGAAGGATCAATCAAGTTCAAGGGAAAATTTGGGCGAACCATTCCTGGAAAATTTCTCTGAGAATACCCCATTGAAGCTAGAATGGATGGCGAGATTGGAAAAGGTAGGTTAGCCAAAGATAAATTCAAAGGTACATGAACCTGTCCATTAAGACTGTGAACCGTAGAAGATGCAATCATGTTCACAAGATCTTGTTCTTCCTGATGCGTCCCTTGTGTCCCACTGACAGAAGAAAATTCTTTACCAGTGGCAGCTGAGCCTGAATGACGATGATAGCTATTTAAACCACTACTTGGGTTGACAGTAGCATCAAGGCTTTGATGGGATGGCACATGCCTGACAGAGGAAAGATTGCTGGTTGAAGATCGAGCACTATGGTTTGCTAAAATTTCAGATCCTGGTTTCTTCCTCCTGTCCGTATCTTGTGTTGCAGCGGTAGCCTGAGCTTTTCCACTTTCCGGTGCTTTGTTATGCTGTCCTCGAGAAGAGACATCACTATGTGTCTCAGTAAGCTCGGGACTAGAGCGTGTCCGTGCAAAAAGAAACCTACCCTGAATGTCATTCACCAAATGATCAAGGTTAACACTCTGACCTTTACCAATGTTCATACCCAAATTAGGACTAACTTCTTGTACAACCGGATCTGATATCCTTGAGCTGTTCAGGTTGCCATAATTCTTTTGGCTTTGACTACAAGTAGCTGAAGAAACATCAGTAGTTCTGGTCGTACTTTGTAAGGAATAATTACTATGTTGGGAGGAAACATTACATGAACGAGTTCCATCAACTTCGATCTCATGACCAGAAGCATTCTCATTCAATTTTTTGGCACTTTGATTGTTCTTCAGATTCTCAGGCCTCTGTAAGTGATCTGGAATTGACAATCTCAACTGCCCAATATCAGTTGTCGGTGCATCCGGGCGATTACCACTTCCATGTCTGTCCCATGTATTCATAAAGAACTGATTTATTTCATGAACTAGGTTCTCTTTGGGGCAGTCAAGTAATCTTGCCAGCCTTTTAGCCCCAAATGCAAATGCACTGCGTATTCTAAAAAAATTACCTGGTAATAAAACAAATTAAATCAGGACAAATAGATAAAAGATTAATTTATCCAAAAAATATTACCATTCAAAAGCATTTAGAAAATCTACCAGTCATATAACTGCATACATACATATAAGACGAAATTAACTCCATGGACATCATTACATACATAGTGGATATGTGTTTTTATGTCTCTCTGTCAAGCTTGCTTCCTGTTGATGTGTGCGAAAATATGCAGAAGGGAAGAAACATCATTAGATTTTAACTTTCTCATAACCGTATGTCTTCCTCGTGCCTTACTTATCAAGATGCACTACTAACTTTTGTTATGCAACTTTTCCACAACCTAGATTAGTATTTGAATGAACAAAAAATGCACACTACAAAAAAATAAATAAAAAAACCTAAGCTGGCAACAGTTTCTCCTCTTTTTTAGGAAAGGATATGAAAGAGGAAACATTTGTGACTTCACCAGCATGGCATTCATGACCCAAGATAAGGGTAAATAACTAAAAGGATTCATAAGCAACCACGAGCAAACAGAAACTACGATCTGTGATATTACACATGGCTGTTGCTATGCTGACTCCCAATGTGTGAGATTTACGGCCTTGCTGCAAACATACATGATAATAAACGGCCGTTACACGGCAACTATGATAGGGGAGGGCATTGTAATTTCAAAAACGACAGGGGAGGTCCATGGAATTGTCGGAACTCATGGGAGATTGGTCTAATTATCCCAAAAAAGAAAACATATAACAGAAAAGTTCATTTAATACACTAAAATGAAACAACCTGAGGAAAAAAAAAAGGGAAAAGGAAAAGTAACCAACAAAATTGTAAGAATTTATGTATTATTGATTGATGTCTTGATTGATAGATTACAAGATTCATGATTCCTATATATAGAAGAGGGTGAGTGTGTAGTAGGTAAGAAGTAGGTGAAGTGGAGGTGGTAGTGGTGTAGTGGGTTAGGTTTAGTGGAGTAGGTGAGGTGGTAGTGGTGTAGTGGGTTAGGTTTAGTGGAGTAGGTTTAAGTGGGTGTAGTGGGTTAGGTTTAGTGGAGTAGGTTTAAGTGGGTGAAGTAGGTGATAAATTTTAACAGCCCCCCGCAAACTCAAGGGGGATAGGAACTAACCAACTTGAGTTTGAAGAGAGGAACAAAACAAGAAAATACATAAAAAAAAGGATAGGAGACACTGTATGGTCGTGTCAGACCGTTGGTGAAGACACTGTATGGTGGTGTCATAACGTTGTAGAGGACACTGTATGGTAGTGTCAGACCGATGTAGAAGACAGTTTATGGGGTCATGTCGGACCGTTGTAGAAGACAGTTTATGGGGTCATGTCGGACCGTTGTAGAAGACAGTTTACGGAGTCTTGCTGGACCCTTGTAGAAACTAACCGGAATCAATGTCGGGACAGTTTACAGAGTCTTGTCGGACCCATAAAGGAGCTAACCGGAATCAATGTCGGGACAGTTTACAGAGTCTTGTCGGACCCATAAAGGAGCTAACCGGAATCAAATGTCGGGACAGTTTACAGAGTCTTGTCGGACCCTTAAAAAGTCGCACCCTCAAAAGGTGTGCCCAATCTTTCAAAAGGCGTGCCATCAAAAGGCGTGCCCAATCCATAAAAAGGTGTGCCGGACATGATGGCGAGGCACGTGGGCGCCTTGGCTTGCACGCCCGTTTTGTCGTCTGGTGGCAAGAGGCACGCGATACGCGTGGCTGCCTCGCTATTTAACCAAGGTTGATGCTGAGGCTGAGGCAGACAAAAAAACTTCTGAAAATCCTCTGAAAACAACTCTTCCTTTGCTGAGAAAGAAACTCTGTAATACTCTGTAACCAACCCGTCTCTGAAACACTCAGCAACATGGCCTCTTCTTCCCGTCCAGCTACCCAGAACATGGCCTCCTCTTCCCGTGGTCTGCTCACGCTCTTTCCAGAACTGAACGAGTCCACAAGAGAAATAACTGGTGCGGTGGCCAGTGAACCTCAACCAAACACCTCTGGTTTTGCTCCGTTGAACTTTCCGATGCGGTCGGTGGAGCAAAAAATGGCGGTGCAGTCGGATGTGGAGGCCAATCAGTATACCTTGAAGTCATGTGTGGAAACCATGACTGCGGTTACAAATTTGTCGAACCGGCTGCAGAGTAGGACAAATGAGGTGCAGCAGTTAAACGCCCAACTGGCTCTGCTCCAACGCATGTATAAGGATGCGCGAGCAGAGATAAGTGTGCTAAAGGCGGAAAACAAGGAGCTGAAGCGGAAGGCCAGTTTTATGTTCCGATTTGGAGGGCCGCCATATGCTGCAGTGGAGGAGCAAGGAGTAGTGATCATGCCCAGTGGAGTGGGAAACACGGAGGCAGCACCGTCAAGGGCCGCCCAGGACGGAGGAAAGAAGAAGAGATCTGCAGCAGAGTAGAGAAGAAAAATCCCACTGTGGGTGTTGGGTGTGTTATGGTGGTTTTTTTTTTTTTTTTTTTTTTTTTTTTTTTTTCTCGTGTAAAATTATGATCGGGGTTGATCCTGACATGAATAAAATAAGTGTGTTTGGCAAACTCGAATGGTAGGTGTGGTAAGGCAGAAAAATCAACTGGAATGAATTTTTTTTTTTTTTTTTTTTTTTTTTTTTTGTGAAAATAATAATAATAATAATAATAATAATAATAATATTAATATGGAAATCATGGAGTGGGCGGTGGTACAAAAATATTGTGTAGAAAAAGAGGGAGATGGTGGAAAAGAGAGGCCACTCATGTTATTAAAATAAATTAAGGAATTAAAAAAAGTGATATTGGTTTTGTTTTCAAAAAAGATGGATTAAAATAAATATAAAAAAAGAAAAAGAAAGTGGAGACCATGATGAAAGGTGGGAACAAGTGTGCTGGTGCTGTGTTGTAATGGTCAGAAAGAGAGATAAGAAAATAAAATAAAATAAATTTCAAGGTGCTGTGTTGTAATGGCATTGAAATATCCACCATCATAAAGAGTATCAGTGGTGCTGCATATGTTTATGAGCATTATTTGAGGCCTTTCTTTCTTAACCCACAGCAGACTGTTAACGTCTAGTATGTCCCAAGGAAGAAGGACATCTTCAGTAAGCCAGATGACATTCTAACTGCTGCTGAGAAGTACATAGAAGAACATGGCCCGGAAGCATTTGAGAAGCTTGTTAGCAAGGATAGGGAAACCAAGTTCAGGAGTAGCAATTACACGTATTTTGATGAGGACCACAGCTATTGAGCCTTGTTTGGCTGAGGGAAACACCTTTTTTCCGCTGCTGTTAGGAGTATCTTTCCGGTGGAGAAGCTGCTATGGACTATTTGGGGAGAGTGATGTCGAAAGCCGGAGCCTTGGATCTCGCCACCGGCGTCGGCGGAAAGATCGAGAAAGACGATGTTCTCTCCGCTGTCCAGAAGTATGAGCAGTATCACGGCTACTATGATGCCGAGAGAGAATGAGATGTTATGAAGATATGATGAGGAGGTAGGTATGTAGTAGACAATTCTAGCGGACTAGGTTGAGGTCCGGCGGGCGGCCAAGGCGAGGTTGCCGCCCGCCGGTGAAGCGAAAAAATATTAAATTCTTAACCTTGCTCTGATACCATGTAAGAATTTATGTATTATTGATTGATGTCTTGATTGATAGATTACAAGATTCATGATTCCTATATATAGAAGAGGGTGAGTGTGTAGTAGGTAAGAAGTAGGTGAAGTGGAGGTGGTAGTGGTGTAGTGGGTTAGGTTTAGTGGAGTAGGTGAGGTGGTAGTGGTGTAGTGGGTTAGGTTTAGTGGAGTAGGTTTAAGTGGGTGTAGTGGGTTAGGTTTAGTGGAGTAGGTTTAAGTGGGTGAAGTAGGTGATAAATTTTAACAAAAATACTTCCAACAATTCAGCGACATGAACCAAGAATTTAATGTTTAAATAAATACCTTTACTAACACTACGTCCAAGATTGTTGTTTATGCGTAACGGATCAATAACATTGAAATGTTTGGAAACAAAACTTTGTCCCTGATTTTCTTGGCCACCAGGGAAAACAGCATATACTGAGCTACAAGCATCAAGAAACAATTTGCTAAGTAATAACTCTGCACTGTCCTTTCGGGGAGGTTCCGCTGTAAAACATTTAAATCAAAATATTAGAAGTAGAAATGTCAGATTGGCCAAACATTCTGTACATTGGTCATTCAATGAGGCATCACAAGCTCCTGTGAGTTATTACCAGTTACATCTGGAAGTGAACTAATGGCTACAGGACCCCATAGACTAACACAAAAGTTATCCCAGTCAAAGTTACTAAAGAATTCCAGAAAACGGTATAGGACCTGCAATTGCAAAGAAAAAGATTCAGACGAAAAATCAAATAAACAAAACAATATGAAGAAAGTAAAATAACCATACCAACCTCTAGTGGTCCTGTAAAGGAATTGTTGAAAACATGAAATATGTAAAGAACCAAGGTCTCCAGGGCATAAGTAGAAATAAGCCCATGGTGAGCACCCAGTATTCGGCTCTCATAGTAACACCATGCCTTAATCAATATAATGCTACGCTTGAATAAATGGTTCTGATTTATCAAATGATCAACCTACAGAACATAAATTGTTGTTCAATAAAGAGATACTAACATTGTCAATATCAGGGTTCATATTTTTTAAACTGTAATAATAATTCAAAGTTTTTGAAACACATAACTCACTTCCTCTAGGAAACAAAGTGTGCATAGCCCACCAAGCTGGTTAAAAGATATGTCTACCACAATATTTTCCACAAGACACTTTATTATCTTCACCTGTAAATAGATAAGGAAGAACAAAGACCATATAATAATCATAATAGTGCTAAAGTTTGAAACAACAACAAATTTGGATAACAAAAACTGATGTGTTTATATATGATTTGTATTCAAGGATTCTCAATTTAAATTTTAATTTAAAAGGAAATAGAAAAGGTTTAAATTTCTTACATCTCATAAGGTTTAAATTATAAATCACAGAAAACAAGTCATTAAAGCAAGCTACCGTGTCCTTATTCGAGCCACTACGTACTTCAACAAGGCAGCCATCCCTGTATCTACTAAACAAAAATGGAATCGTTTTGCACCCAGATCAAAAAATGGATGCAGTTTTCTTCTCCCCGAAAAAAGGTGGTTCACTAGATAATCTTGTTAGTAAACCACATCCTGTATAATACCTTAGAAGAAAACTGAGTTTTCATGGCATCTTCAATTCCATGGAACTAATAAGGGACAACTGCGATACTAATTCCACCAATGTCTAAGATGAGATACTACAGCCTCACAGCAAAGGTGTAAAAATGCAAATTGGACAAGGACAACCCTGAATACCAACAAGATGAAACAATCACTACCCGCGCCTACAATTCTATTTCTATAGCTTCTACAAGAGGCCATTCTATTCCTAAACTCAACCGTTATTTGCACAAAGTGACTGCCTTAGAAACAATATACCCAAGCTTTTACTATTGTACCAAGCAATGGATCCTGCTCTAAGGAACTGCCCAAGCAGATTATCTTTCGTTATAATAAAATTGTCTAACCAATTATCATTCCCCGTGCTTAGAGAATACATGTCCTATATATCAGTCTCATCATTTGAATCCACAGCTACCATCCTCTGATAAGATAGAGGCAAAACTATTAACCTCTGAAATATCTTGTTGATTAGAACTTCTAAGAAGGATAGTATCTGCAACAGACATGGAATATTCTGCTGTTTTTTGTTTTTTTTGGTTCACTCTGTTCAAAAAGATTGATAAGTAGAATGTCATAAACCATGTTCCCAATAAAACAAAATAAAAGTAACTATGAAGCAAGCCTTTGAAGCTAAATGTCGAGCAGAACACGAATATCTATAATTGCAATTAATAAAAAGAAGTTGCTAAGAAAGCAGGCATAGTGGGAAAAGGCTGAGACAATTTGCATAGAGAAGTTGAGACAATGAGAGTTCACATAGGAAATACTTCTGCTTGAATGTATTGAACTTCTTTTACACGAAACTCAGCGTTCTTGTTCTTCTCCTCACTCTCCAGCATATGGCGGACCTGATTAGCCCATGTTTCCTTCATGTTTTCATTGTTACTAAAGGCCGTTAAGTCAATGTCTCCATCGGGTAAATAAGTCTTGAGCGGTACAGACCCGAAAGTGAACACCTATTGGGAATCAGAAGTTTGAGTATTAATAACAATGAATTAAAAATATGGGAATATTGCATGTTTATGCAAGAGACATATCATAGTATTAAAATATTAAAGCATGAGAAAATCAAAGGAGTTATTGCACAATAACTATGAGCATTCTCCAATTCACTAAAATGCAGAAAAAGCTCAAACCAATGAATCATAATTCCAGATAACTTTACTTGGCTAAAAATCTGGTCTCACCATTTCAATCAATCTAAGGTCTTGACTCTTCAATTACATTTAATTATGTATCATTTCTGAAGTGACCTCTTAAACATTACTCATATGGGTCCTTCAACGAGTCTCGTACCTCAAAGAACACCCTTTCTACTTTCCCCTTTTTCCTCCTAGCAACTCCCACCAGCCCACTTACCCACAGAAAAATAAAGAAGTCTCCTAGAAAAATAGAACCTAATAGTGCTACTTAAGAGTTTCTTAGGGCATCACCAACCCTTACCCAAATCTTGACTCAAACTTAAATTTGAGTAAAAAGCCACTAAAATCCCATCCACTCCTTCAATCAAACCTATACCAAATTGAGTTTTACTCAAAAGAAGGGGACCCATTTCATTTACTCAAATTTCTATCCAATCACAACTTGAAATGTGAGTGCTTCTACCCAAATTTTTCAAGTTCTCCTTTACTCCAAAATCCTAGCATCCACTCAAAACTTGACACTTCGCAATTTCACTCAAATTTGGGTTTATCCATTGGAGTGATTCTCATCAAATGAAGCTTTTTACTCAACCTTGTACTCAATACTCAATTTGATTAAAATTAATAAGGTTTGGAGACGGCTTTGTAGTAACCAGATAAGAACCACAAGAACATGTGGGGAAGATTTACAAGTAAAAGCACCACCTGGCATGAGAAGCACTTCATAATGAGCCGCTGCACGTAATCTGCAACAGCATTTCGGCGTCCTTCTGATGGTGGATTTGGCTGAATGCAGGCAATAAGCTCTGCGGTTCTCTCCTCGGCTTTTACCCATCTCTCCGATTCGAGGACCTGAATCAGTGGACTTGCATTGGGCAGAAGGCCACTTGGCTGCGCCCAAGCCTCATGTTTGCCCATACACGGCTGTTGGATCGCTAGCCTGTGCTACTTCTTCCAAAACAACTATACTTTTTGCACCCAAATCAAAAACAACCACCACAAAAGCAAAAACAATAACTTTTTAGAGTAAACAGAGATGAAAATTCTCAACTTTTTCCCAGATTATCTCTGATTACCAAGAACCCACTTCACTTTGACCAATACTCACTATATGTTATTGCTTCAATGCTAGAAAAATAATGAGAATTGGATATTATTGTTGAAGAACTACAACAAGCATAGAACAGTAAATCAAATACTCAAAATGGGTACTCTTTTTCCCAAATAAACTGTGAGCATTGAAACTTAATTATGGGAAATGACGAGAAATATAAAAATATATATATTCTTGATGATAAAATAATATAATTATATAAACCCTATAAACAATATATGGAAATGGATAGGGGGGCAATCCCGATCACTCAATCGGTGAGATTAACAAAAACCCTAGCTGAAACTGAGTGGTTCAATATCGCGAACAGTACAACAATGTCGACGAATCAGGGTTCAAAAGCATATATCAGATTGAAGCAACAGAGACTGGTGTCGCTATTGGGGATCGTACAATGAGAGAGAGAGAGAAAAAGAGAAAGATTAGAATAGAGCCTGTGTAGGTTGGAAGGCAGGAATTGGACTGTCTGAAATCAAGTTGAGAGAGAGGTTTGACGTTGGTGATTTTATATGGGTTTCTTGCATAGAAGAGGAGAGAGAGAGAGAGAGAGAGAGAGAGAGAGATTTTCAAATGAATTTTAAGGCAAAGTTTGTTTGCAAATATGGGAAATGATTGATGAAATATGAATTAATGTAATTATTGTAATTATTAATACAGAGATGATAGGTAGCTCTAATTGAGAATTTCTAAACAAAGCTCTATTGAGGTGGCAGCCAAAAGAAGATCGGGAAGTCCATTTGCATATGTAGTGCGTGCGTTTTACGCACTATGGAAAAAAAAAAAAATCGACACTTTCTCGTATAGTTCTCTCCTTCATTGTCTATCTCCTCTACTGTCTGATGTCTAGAAAAGAAAAAAAAATTATAAAACGAACCCCCGATGGGTGTAATATTGCTACAGGTATCTCAAATGGCTTCTCTAGTTTTCTCTCTCCTACTATTTCTTCACCTCCTACCTCATCTCCCACAACATAGTTCTTCAACAACCCAAAACCCATCAAGAACAACACAAACCTCTTCATCCTCCTCCCTCTCTAGAGAAAAGAAAAAGAAAAATTGGTGAGGACCACCTCCGACGACCACCATCAAAAGCAACCCACCAATGCAAAAAAGAAAAGAAAAATAGACCTGAAAATTTTTGAAGCAACCCACCGACGCAAAAAAGAAAAGAAAAAAAAATAGATCTGAAAATTTCTAACTTGTTTTTGAACAAAAACCTTTGGATTTTTTTTATTTATTTTGTAACTCAATCTCTGTTACTTGTTGAATTCAAGTTCTCAAGATTCCAAGGCCTAGAATGTGAATAAGTCTATTAGATTATAAATATAAAGCAAGAAAGAAGAAAGAGAGAAGGGGGCAGCAGACAGTGGGGAAGGAATAGAGGGCTTGGTAGGGTAGCATCGACCAATGATAGGGGAAAGGAGAAGAGGGGTTGCTGCTGCGGCAATAGTGGTGGGTTCAACAGCTTTTAAATAGAGAAGGGAGATCAGTTGTCAGTGAAAGGAAATAGAGAGAAGGTGATTGGATATCGTCGTCGTTGGTGGAGAGGTCATTGGTGGTCGGTGAAAGGAAATGAGGAGGATGAGAGTAAAGGGATTTGTCTTGGCAGAAATGAAAGAGAAAGAGAAAAATAAGAGAGAGAGAGAGAGAGATAGCGGGGGTTATTTCCTCACATAATGTGTTCCACATCATTAGAGGTCTAGTAGGGGTCTTGAATTAGAGTTCTGAAATATTTTTGTTATTAAAAATTAATTTAATTAATTACTTGTGATAGGGTGGCTTACGATAAAATGATTTATGTGAAAAATACAAAAATACCCCTCTCATATCTAATAAGTATGAGTGCTGCTATTAACACCCCATCAATTATTTTGAATCCCTTTTGGACTTTCACTTATAAATTGTAAAACCTTAAAAAAAAAAAATTATCCTCCCACATAATACCAAAATTATCCTTGTAAAAACATTTCACTCATTCAAATACACAACCCACACCTTACACTGCCCATACCCCAAAAAGTCTCTCTTCCAAAACCCTAACAAAATCCACAACGGTAGAACCTCCCAAAACCAATGAAAAAAATTTGTGGTGATTAAGAAATTTTTTTTTCTCTGCTTCATTACGAGATTTGTCAATCTATTTAATTTTTTTTATTACCTCTTTTCACATACACAACACAATCCACTTTCATACTTCTTTGGTTAGTTTTCTATGATTCATGCATGGCCTCACTGTATTTGTATGCTTTCTGTGTGAGCAAAATTGGAGAGGAACCCACCGATCAACTTCCTAAGCGTAGTTCGATCTCCTTTGTTTGCCTGTTTTTGCTGCTGCTTTGGTTATCTGTTCCAGAACAAATAAAAAATGTTCGGGCTTATGTTCTCAAATTTCAGCCATATGTTTGAGAGTTCAGTCTCGAAAAAATGAAGAACAATTTTTATTATTTTTGTCATTTTTTTTTCAAGAAACTTACCTTTACAAGGCCAATATTCTCTAAGCTAAGAACACCATCAAAGTTATGAATCTCTTCTAAATTTTTATTGTTGTACTCATCACATCTAATGGAGTTGTGGTTGGTAAAAAAAAATTTCTACTCATTGTCATTGTTGGAAAAGTATATGTAATCAAATGGTTCTCACAGTTGTCGTCAGAATTTTGCCGCCAAAGGGTTTTCAAGGTTTTGAGGATGGATAGATTTTGAAGGTGAGATTTTGGAAAGATGGATGGGTGGTGATGGAGATGGGTGCTCTCATAAACCCTAACTCATGATGTAGTGGGTATGTGGACTTAATTGTGAAATGGGGTGTCCCAAATTATTAATGTCTATTTTAGTAATTTCACTTGAGGCCCCGTTTGTTTGAAGTTATGGGGAGGGGATTGGATTTGATAGTGAGGAGGGGATTGAGAATGAGGTGTTTGTTTTAAGAGATAGGGAGGGGACTAGTAATCCCTTGGTATTAGTAAGAATGAGGAAGGGGGATTGGTAAGGAGGAGGTAGAGTTGGTATTAGAAAAATAGTGAGGGGATTAGAAATTTTTTTATTTTTTTTAAATATGATGTTTATTTTTTATATTTTTTATTTGTTTTATTATTTTATATAAAAATAATTTAACAATTCCTCACTATCAAACCCCTCACTGACAATCCCCTCACTATTAATCCCCTCCATTCTATCTCCTAAAACAAACGGGGCCTGAGGTTATTATTGCAATAAAAAAAGCTAAAAAATAGGAGGTCCAAAATAATTGATGAGATGTTAATAGCAGCACTTAATAACTATAGAAATACTTTTTGATTTTTTTTAGAGGGTAAATATTACATCGATTTTAAGAAAATAATTACAAATTAGTAATAAATTTATAAATATTAATAATTATAATTATAACATTGGAATGTAATTTTCTCTTTTTTTAAAAAACTAGGCATAGCGTACGTGTGCAACATACGTTGCACGTGATATTTCATTTGGTATAATTATATTTTTTAAATGATAAGTTTTTAATAATATGAAAAATTGATATAAAGTAAAATGCTACATGTAATTTTTAATTGTGATATTTAGTTATTGATTTTGTTTTGAAATTTTTCATATGAATGACATTTATTTTGAAACAACGGCCTATTTTAAGAAATAGGTTAAAAATTAATTTTTTTTAAAACGTATAAAAAATAAAGAGATTATATGACTAAAAAAAATTAACTTTTTTTGCGGTATTGCCAAAATAGACCAGCATTACATTTCTAAGAAAACAAAAATACCCACAATCGCTTGTAGTTCCAAGTAAAAAATTGGCAACAAGACCCTTTGTATGAGAAGGGTTAAAGAACGTCGTTGGAAAATTCGAAGATCTTCGAAGATCCTTGAAGAAAAATTCAAATTCTCTAGAAAATAATAAGAGGTTTAGATTCTTCAATAGTCTCAACTAAGAACATAAGAGCAAAGAGATGATGAAGATAAGAGATTGGGTGAAGAAGAAAGCAAAATAGTTAGAGAGAGAATAATGGCAAGACTCTCCTATGAATCTCTCACTTTCACTCTCAAGATTGATAATGGAGAAGGGAAATTAGTTATTTCCCAAGAGTTATCTCTCCAAAATTTATCCCTTGTAAAGCTATGGGTGGGTGCTATTTATAAGCACCTCAAGATGTAGGATGAAACCCATGTGCAAAGCACATGGTGAATATTCTCTCCAACCACCTTGTTTGAGGAAGTGACCTCTTCGAGGATGAGGAAAACCCCGAAGAGGAGATCAACCTCTCGGCGAACCCTTCTTTTTAGCCACACCTAACCAATGATCCCCAATCATCCCAAAGGGTCAGGGGTAGTCCCAGAGGACGCCCTGCCACAAAAGGGTCAGGGGTAGTTCAAGAGAACGCCCTGCCGCAAAATATTACCGAGTCTCATGGACCTCCCGGGGTCGTGCCACCTCAACCCGAGTATAGACTAGTTTAACCGAAGAGTGAATTTTTCTCCACTCACCATCCTCGAGATCGAGTCCTTTGTTCGAACTCCAATACGTCCATGGTTCTGGTGCATAGATCCCGGAAAGCTCCGAGCCCGCAAGTGTTTTGAGACTCATTAATGGAGCAGCTTCTAGATTGTGTCTGAATTCGTTCGAAGCCAAGTGCTTCGAATCTCTAGATTCGTGGATCTGAACCCTTTCGAGTTCGGGCCCGAGTAAGTCTCTAAGTTTGTGGATCCGAACCCTTTCGAGGATTAGAGCGATTCAGCCCTTTTGATGGCGATAAATCCGGGCCCACCAATCTTAGACTTATGATAAATTCGGGCTTACCAACTTTGGATTATTGGGCCTAATTAATTTAGTGGACTCAAATTAGCCCCACTTACACCCTTATTGAGTTTAGTGTGTTTGAGTTGGTGCTCCTTGGGATTGCCACATCATCATCCACGACATTCAACTTGCTAGTTCTAGATGTCAAATTTCTTTTCTTTGGACTCCTATAATTGCAGATCGGGTTGTCCATTGGTTAGTCTCATGTAATCTTAAGGTCATGTTTATTTGAGTGGATATAAGTTTGGAATTAAATTAATAATTCAATAAAATTATTAATTCGATATTTGATTAAACAATTGAAGTACGAACTAATAATTTATTCGAATATGGTATCCTACATATAATGGACTATTCAATCCCATAGAGGGGGGTGAGATATAAATTGAAAGACTAAGCCAAAGTCTGGACTATTAGTCCATCTTTATAATCATAACTTAATCCAAATATAGGATAGGATATACAATTTAAAGGAATTCGTAATCCTAAGACTATTAGTCATGAAAATGTTAATACAGCCTAATCCAATCCGCCCAAACAAACATGGCCTAGGTTGGGATGTAAATCCCCCTCTTAGCTTTTGGCTCTTTATCTTTTAATACTTTTTAAGCCTTTTGTCATTTTCTAGTTCACAAAATATATATATGAATACTCTTTTTTTTTTTTCTTTAAATAACAATTTACTTCTTACAATAGTTATCGAAACTAAATGGTTGTTAATGGCATTAAAAGGAGATTTATTTTATTTTTTTAAATCTAAAAGGTTGTTAACAAATATTGCAAATTGATTATTTTAGCCTTGGTAATTTATTAATTATCTAATATTTAAATCAGTCATCTACTTATGCCTTTTACAAAATAAATTTAGTAATTACACCTACTACCTTATTAACAACAGTCAATATATTACCGCTCACTATTCTTTCTTTTCATTGTATAATATCCAACTAGTAAAGGGTGACTTTCGACAACCTTCTGTAGACACTCCATTTTTGACCGCCCTGAAGACTTGGGCACTACTAATGGTTTACTTGGTGGTGAAAGGTGTGCAGGGCAAAGGTTCAATTTCTTTGGCAAGGAGAGAGTCAAATCCCAACTTCATACCCCTTTTGGACCAAAACAATCTTGATCAAAATATTTTAGACCTTGAAACCCTCTCTTTCAAAATAGTTTTTGAAAAAGTTCCTACGATGTTCTGACGCTCGCGTTTGGTTAAATGTTGCCCTTTTCGGTAAACCGAGCAAAGGACAAAGTGGAAATGAATGAAAGAGAGATGAAATCTCTGAAAAATATTTCAAAATATCTTGTTTAGGGGTTTGGAGTTGAAGAAAAGAAGAGAAGAGGAAAGAAACCCAGTTGGGGGAGAAAATAGGCATGAACCGTTAAGAGAGAGTCGAGCAGCCCTCGCTGAATCGGGCCTATTCATTTGCATACTTGGATTTCAGCTATGAGGCCACCACCGTTGGAAATCTTACTTTTGGGGCTTCATTTTGCACTCAAGAATCTCCTAAAGCCAAGTCCAAACAGGGGAGATATGGTTGGTTGAAGTAGGGCATCAATCCGATTGGACCGAAACTGCGCGGCTTTACCAAAACAGGCATAACTTTTTACACAGTTGGAATTTTGATGCAAGGCTGGCGCCATTGGAAATCTAACTTCTGGGGCTTTAATTCAGAGACTTGCCAGCCATTTTTTGGCCTTATAAGCCACCTGCCGACCACTTTTCATTCTTGCATACCACTTTTTCCTCTAGAAAATCAGAAAAAGTAGCTGGCCGACCAGTGCAAGCAGTTGGCCGACCACTTCAATTGGTCGGCATCTTTCCAGCACCTTTTTGAAGATCTTTTCTTGCCAGTTGTGCCATCTGGAAGGCACAGAAAGCATCCTCTAAACACATGTATGGAGGGATTGCTTGGAGCTCTTAGTGTGTTTAACAAGGTTGAACCTTGCTTTTCTATATAAGGGAACCTCCCCCCTCATGCCTTAGGTTCAGAAAATTGTGCTTGAGCTATACATACATCCTTGTCTCTATATCTTTTTGCTTGCTCTATATTTGTGCTTGAAAGTGTAGTTTTTCCATACTATTGCACACAAACACACACTTAAACACCATACTCTTGTTGCTGAGGCTCTTTGAGGTTGGTTTTGGAGTCTTTGGATTGGTTTTGGTTCAAAAAGAGTGCTGAAGTTGCAGCTTTGAATGTGTTCTTCAAGGGTAAGCTTCTAACCCTTTAAACCTTGGCTTTGGTTTAAGTTTTTGGACCTATTTGCATGCTTATTTTGGCTTGACTTTAAACTACAAAAAGGTCTGATTTTACATGCTTGTAATGTTTGTTGAAGGTCTCTTTTGTGTTGGGGGTAGTCTACCCCCCTTTAGGCCTTATTTGGCCTTGTTTTTGTGCCATCCTTTTAAGCTATTGGGATCGCCTTGTTTTGACCTTCTCACCACTGAAACTCAGAGGAATTTCAATGGTGGAAATGGTGTTTTGAGGTCCCAAATAGGAAAGGGTCATCCCCTCTCCTTGTGTTTTATATGCTTGCTTTGTATGCCTCTTGTTTGAGCATGTTTGTTAAGCTTTTGTTGGCTTCATCTTAGCATGTATTTGGGGTTATTTTGACATGGTATACCACTATTTTGACTTGGCTTTGTCATTCTTTGTATGCCTTATACACTTGTAGTGTAAATTTTGCAAACTAGTCTTGCATGCCTCATGAAGTAACATGTCTTTATAGCTTGTTTTGGGGCCATCTCAGTAGGTTTTTAGTGTTTTTTTAACATGCCTTAGATCTGTTTTGGGTTGGTTCAATAGCCCCTTGCATACTCCTTGTACTGGTAGTGCATTTCCATTCACTAGCCTAATGTGTATCATGCTTTAGACCATCATTCTAGCATGATTTTGGCTTAACTCTAAGAAACTTTTGTCCATGTTTTAGCATGCTCTAGCTCTGATTTATGATGTTTTGGTCATGCATGCATTGCTTTGTATAGCTATAGTGCATTCTAGCTTGTTAGCTTTGTGTGTTGAGTCCACTAACATGCATTACTTGGGCTATTTGAATGATTTGGTATCATTTGTTATGTGATTTCAGTGCATGTTTCATGTTCATGCATTCACATCTTTCACTCTTTTGATGCTTTGGAGGGTTGGTCCTTTATGCCTAGGAATGAGTCATTGCGTATGCCTTCATGCCTAAGCTTGCGAGCTATCATTTCAGTGTGTTTTTGGGGTTATTTTGCCATAATATAACTCTGATTTTTGTTGGCGAATCCATCTCATGCTTGGTCTTAGTAGGTGTAGTGTAATTCTCCATTTTGGCCTTGCATATTTCATGCTTCATGCTCACCATGCTAGCTTATTTTGGTTTCCTTCCATATATGTTTTAGCATCATTCTGACATGCTCTAGGACTATTTTGGGTTGTATTTGCTATATGCTTCATGTATTGTATAGCTGTAGTGCAATTGGCCTTGCTAGCTTTAAGCTTTGAGCACGATAGCATGCTTCATTTGTGACATGTGCATGATTTGGCATCATTTACCATGTTATTTTAGAGCATATAGCATTGCCATGTTCCCATTCTTTCATCCTTTGAGTGCTTCTAAGGGTTGTACATTGTTGCCTTGTTTGTGGCCTAGTGTACGTGCATGTATGCGTAGACATTTGAGCCCTCATCTCAGCATGTTTTGGTCTTTGTCTTAACCTACTTGAGCTGTGTTCATAGTTGGTTCATTCATTTGTGCCATGTATTGCATGTCTCTTATGTGGTCCTCTTTGGTAGCTTTATGCTTTAAGGATCCTAGCATGCCATGCTTATGTTGATTGGATGATTTGGCATCATTTCATATCTTATTTTAGTGCGTATAGTGTAGCTACACTCTCACATTTGTCATTCCTTGAGCACTTTTGAGAGTTATACTTTTATGCCCAATTGATGAGCCATTGCATTGAGCATGCATTGTCTTGCATTTCATGCCTTTATTTTAGCATTATGGCCACTGATTTGGGCATGGCTGAGGTCTGTCCACATTCGGTTTAAGTCCATTTAGCATGTTTATTTGCATGTTGTTTGCATGCTTATGTTACATTGCATTGAGTATGTCATGTTGTTCTTAGCATTTAGCATTGTGTATGCTATGTTGTTGTTTGTATTGTGTATGTCATGTTACATTGCATTGAGTATACCATATTGTTGCATTGCATTTGTTTAGATTAAGTGTTAATCTGAGCACGAAAAACGAGGGACTTTTGATACTTGAAATGATAAAACGTGCCTCAATTCTCGGTCGCCGACCCTCTTGATCATACATGATAGAGGTCAAAGCTTTATGTGTTTATGTGTACATTCATTTCACATTGATTGCATGCAATCTTAGCTTCTCGGGCATCATGCATCGAGATGCGTGATTGGTGGCCCGAGGGTTGAGAACCGCACTTCCTTAAGCTTATGAAATGATAGGGAGGGTGGTTGTGCACACATACATTGCAAACACATTGTCATGCCCCTTCTTATTTTCTGTTGCAGCAAATTGGAAGTATGGCAGCAAAACAAGTCGGCCGACCAGAAAAACTAGTTGGCCGACCACTTTTTCTGGTCTGCAGCAATGGCAAGTGGCCGGCAGGTAGTCTACAACACCAATAACTGGTCGGCAGCCCTCCTGAGGGTCCCCAAGGTGAGTTAGAAGCTTTCTGGAGCTTGGTGCAAAGTTCTGAGAACAATTGCAAACAGAGGCAAGTTGAGGCATCGCGATGGGTTTCCGAATGAGGCGACCGAGCATGTACGCGTTTCTCGCTCTGAGGCCCTTTCTAATTTGCTTTACTCACTGCTTTGTTAAGCTAGCTCATGCTTTGGTTCTGTACTTAAGTAGTTAATGCATTTAGCTGCTTATTTGTGTTGTAATAACTAGTTAGTTAATTAGCTTCGTTTTGTACTTAATTAGTTAACTAGGATTAGTTAACTAGCTTTGTTTTGTAATAATTAATTTAATTGGCTTAGATTAGCTAATTAGATTCTTTTTCGGACCCTCCATCGAGAGGGCCAAATGTTGTAATAAGCGTGTGTGTGTGTGATGCATGTCTTCTAACCCCAATTTCTTTCTCCCTTTTACTTACCTACTTTCAGTGGTTAGTTTTAGGACATATTTGAATTAGCATCTTTATGCTTCGCATGCGTGCATCCATTCATCTGTTTTGCATGCACCAGGTTCGGCGTATCATACTAATTACATTGTATTTCAATACATTTACTTGAATACGTGTTCAACAGCATGTTATCAAGTTGCATTCACATGACATCTTAGAATAGCAGAGCCTATCTTACTTGCATTTTTGCATGTGTTGCATTAGCCATCTTAACATGAACTAGGATCATGCATGATTTCTAACTAGTTCTCTGTTTTGGCTCGAAGTATACTGTGAGTATTTACGCTTTAGCATACTGCATGAGATGTGTATGTTGCCATGTTAGTATGCTTGCCATGAGGCTAACTACTTAAGTGATTAACTGCTTGAATGCCTATGGGTGAAGGTTGGATTGCTTGAATTTGAACAATTCATCAAAATCATGTTTTCTAAGCCCACTTGAGGGTGGCAAAATCCACGACTTAGCCTACTTGCGAGTAGCACCTGTAAATCTTTTTTAAACAAACGAACATGAAATGTTTTACTCCAACTTAGGCGATCCAGTCTATACTTGTATGTTGTGCGCATCACATAGTAATTCTAGGTTAATAACCGGAATAAGAACACATGTGTTTTCAAAAACAAAATATCATGTTAGTAAAGGCCGATCTTTGATCGGGCGAGTGTGGGTGCTCATTGCATGACCTTCCCCTCTCGTACTCAAGTTCCCGAGCCGAGGCAACTTTGGTTATGACGGACACGTGGCCTTAGGCACGGGTCAGGGTTTCCTAAATTTTTCAAAATAAAATATTTAGGTGGCGACTTTGTATCTGGCAAAGCAGTCCATGTTTGGCACTTCTTTATTAAAATTAGTTTTCCAAAACGATTTGCCGGATTTGGACTCTTTGGTGATTTATCGGTCTCACATTGCACTTTGTGAGATTAGATTCAGAACCGTGACACGAGTCCGAACTGTAGTAGCTAAGAAAAAAACGATCCGCACCCTCGCGCGCGGAGAGCGGAGTTCTCAGGGCGGTCTACACCTTCCGACATGGCTTCAATGCAATTCTTTTTTCCCACCGACCGATTTCACCTCTCTCTCTCTCCTCCTCCGTCTTTCCCTCCACCATTTTCTTGTTATTGGGTGATTTTTCTTGTGTGTTTTTTCTTTATTTTTTAGTGTATCCATGTATCTCACCACCATTTTAATTATCGTTATTCTTTCCACAAGTTTTCATCGTTTCGTTGTAGCAGTACTTTCCAGATTTGGGCTAATTTGTTGCAAAAACCATCTTCATACACCATTTAATGTGTCTATCTACCTAAGCGAACACCCTTGTCCCTTAGGGTTTGATATGTTTCTTATGTAGTAGAAACTGTGATTTTTCAAACTGATGGTAGCAATAATAGATTTGTTGAAGATTATATGGTATTTTTGTTAGTGTGTTTGTTTTATTTGTTTTTGCATGGTTTTTTTTTATCTTTATTTTTTCTCCCTGCGTGCATGTTTATTTCTTCTTCCTTTGGGTGGAGGCTTTCATCCGTTCTATATAGGGGTTTCATTTCTTTTCTATTTTTATACTCATCATTAGATATGCTGTAATTCTTTGAAGTCATAACAATGTTTTCTAAATAAAAACTCTCTCATTAATAGTGAGACCACAACAAAAGTAATGCTATGCAATATTAGTCTATCCTTTAACTATGCTTTTAATAACGGTGGCAATATATTGTTAGCTCATAAAAGTCTATACTACAATTCTTCTTGGGTATGCAAGTCTTAACAATTTTTCCTACATAAAACTCTATCTCATTAATGTCGATATCAGAACAATAAAAATACCTATGGCCACTATTTCCACCACGCGACACCATAAATTTTATTTTTTACCTCTACCATCTTGATGAAAACCATGTTTCATTATTCCAAAATCTTTTATCTACTTTATTTTATATAGACAATGTTTCCTTATTTACTTCTTCATCTACTTTGTGAGGCATTACTCACTTATTTTCGTTCATATACATCAACGGACTAACTTAACGAATAGTCTAAGTATACAAAAAAATCCCAAATGCAATTGACCATTGTTTTAGAGGTTGCACGACATAGAACATGTGTCACTTCTTTAAATTATTTTGGAGTGTAAAGTATTTATGCTCGGTTGATATTCAAGTTTGGAATAGAAAATAGAGAGTTGCCACTTGCAAATTTATGCGAGACGAGTTCTTAACAATTCTTCCTAAGCAAATCTTATATCTTGTTAAAACAAAAGCGAGACCTATGCCACGACTTCTTAACATTTATTTTCTACTTGTAATGTTGGGATAACAATTAAGCACCTCATCTATTCACTAACATTTTTTTAGTAATTATATGCGTAATTAAAAGTATGAAATTATCATATTTTTGCACGTAAACTGCTCAAATTTCACACTGCCAAAAGTGTAAAATATCATAATTGCTATGAAAAATATGTAGGACAATCTTCACTGTATTTAAAAAAATAAATTTTGTTTGTGTACTCAATAACAAACGGAATATAGAAGAAATAAAGAATATGAGAGAGTTTGTTTGATTACAAAAATCAAACCAGAAAATAAAATAAAATAAATAAAACATATTTTTATTTTGTTACAAAAAACAAAATGAAAATCTGAAACAGAAAAAATAATAAAATAGAAAATAAATTAATTACTTACCAAATTAATATATTGAACAAATTTTCTGATCAAGTCCAGTGTTTGACACTGTGTCCTTAAGACAAATTCGTCCTCTCCACAGTGCTTTCAAATTGTGGACGTCTATCTCCTAGGATAAAATGATCAGTAGTAAACAATAGCAGCACTACAAATTGTTTGCATAATGAACACACTTTGTGTTTACACTCTCTCTCACATAAAAATAATGTAGCAAAATGTAGAGAGAAATTGCAGAATATTTTGGACGAAAATTGAAGTAAAAACATCAAATAAGGGGCTGCCTATTTATAGATGGAGTGATGGATGTTTAATTTGAATTAATCTGGTATAGATTTGAATGAACAGGTATGATACCTGTTCAATTTGAATAAACAGATACAAATCTGTTGGGTTCAAATTTTGAGCAAATAAAACTTGCATTAAACATATTTGAATCTGTCCGGGTAGGAAAAATAAAACCGGAGCCAATTTTTTAAATTAATTTTCGAAATTCAAATTCCAAAAAATTAGAATTTAATTTTAGAAAATAAAATTCAAACGTTTTTTGCCAAAAAATATAGGTATTGGGCCGGACAAGCCCAACCCAACCCAACCACGCACCAGCGCCCAGTCTGCCCGACTGACCAGACGGACAGCGGCGCGCACGTGTGTTTATCTTGGGTCTAATGGGTCTAGGCCACTTTGCCCATAACTTTCCTCTCTACAAAACTTGGGTGCCCCTTGGAGCCTACCACAAGTTTCAATCTCAAGCCTTATAAACCCACTCAAAGTTTCTCACCAAATCAATGTGGGACAAGCCTTTATTCAAACCTTTAGGAAATTTCACCAAAAACACCATTTCCATGGAGCTCTCTTTGGCTTCAATTTTCCATTCACTCGATAATGGTTTTGAGCAACCAAATATACAACGTGAATCACAATGCGGCATAGAACACGTTATCACTTAGACCCGCCAAATTTGGTGCATGGGTCCCATCTAAAAAATAGACCAAAGTTGAGGAAAAATCTAATTTCCAAAACCATTTCTAACAATCCCCCACATTAATGGAATTTGATGACAACGGAAATGCAACAATATGCAGAATTTGTCGAAAGAGTATAAATTGAAAATATCTTGCATTAGGATAGGTAGCTTTCGGCCTTTAACCTTCCCTAATAATAACCTATCGGACGTACCAGCTAACCAATGGACGCGATGCCTTGAATTGTTTAGCCATTTGTGTTAGCTAAGATAATAGATTTCACACAAAATATCTTCTGACACATCGTAGTTCTCACAGTTGTGTTCATTTTGGCCTTGAACGTTTCTAGTTGTTCATGAGTGCTTCTAAAGAATTTAGCCTCTTCATTCTCATAGAACCGGCCCCAGTTCGACACTTGTATAGGTGATTTTTATTGTGAGTATCTCTTATACTCGTCTTGATTTTACGCCTAAATCAAGATATAAGTAATCATTAAAAGCTAAGCTTATCCTTAAATCCCTGCATACAACACATGTTGCAAATATTACTCTCACCATAGAAATGGGTAGGAAATTTTAATCCCTTGGTGATTTCTAGTGAGCCACATATAACTTAGTTGTCCCTTTGAACTTAGTTCTTGGGATCTCCAGTCATATAAGTAGGTTTACCATTATGATGACTCTTATGTAATAGGCTTTAATCCCATCCCCTTTGATGAACTATACACTTGCTCTTTTGTTAAACCTTTTGTTAACGGATCCGCAATATTCTCTTTAAATTTCATAAAATCTATTGAGATTATTCCATTTGAGAGTAGTTTCCTTACGGTATTATGTCGATGATGAATATGTCGTGACTTGTCATTATACATATGATTTTGTTCATTGCCTATTGCAGATTGACTATCACAATGAATGCAAATAACTGGCACAGGTTTTGGCCACATTAGAATGTTTTCTAAGAAGTTATGAAGCCATTCTGCTTTTTCTCCTGCTTTGTCTAAAGCAATGAACTCTGATTCCATTGTGGATCGTGCGATGCATGTTTGCTTCGTGGATTTCCAAGAAACAGTAGTGCCTCCCAGAGTAGAGACATATCCACTAGTGGATTTTAAATCTTTAGTATCCGATATCCAATTGGCATCACAATAACCTTCGAGTACTGCTAGATATCGAGTAAAGTTCAAACCATAATCACAGGTAAATCTTAGATAGCTAAAAACCCAAATGATCGCTTTCCAATGATTTTCTCCAGGGTTACTAGTGTATCTATTCAATTTACTGACAACATAAGTTATATCAGGACGAGTACAGTTCATTAGGTACATTAGGCTTCCAATAATTTGAGAGTATTTTAACTGAGACACCGCATCACCTTTATTTTTTGATAAATAAAGATTAATGCCTACGGGTGTTTTAGTTACATTCATATCATTCTTGATAAATTTACTAAGAATTTTCTCAATATAATGTAATTGAGATAATGCATATCCGTCAGAGATTTTAGTAATTTTCATTCCTAATATTACATCTGCGACCCCCCCATATCTTTCATATCAAATATTTTGTTCAACATTTGCTTAATTGATTTGATCATGTTTTGACTAATTCCAATGATAAGCAAGCCATCCATATAAAGATAAACGATGACATAACCTTTGTTCGTATTTTTAACATAGACGCACTTGTCACATTCGTTTATCTTAAATCCATTAGTAAGCATAGCATGATCAAGGCATTGCTTAGGTGCTTGTTTTAATCTATAAAGAGATTTTACAACTCGACAAACTTTTTTTTCTTGTCCTGGCATTGCAACCCCTTTGGGTTGCTCCATATAGATCTCTTCATTTAGATCACTGTTTAAGAAAGCTGTCTTAACATCAATTTGATGTATCTCTAAATTATACAACGCTGCTATGACAATAAGCATGCGGGTGGATGTTATTCTTGTCACAAGAGAATATGTGTTAAAATAGTACAGACATTCCTTTTGTCTGTAACATTTTACTACAAGTCTTGCTTTATACTTGTCTATTGAACCATCTGCTTTCATTTTTCTCTTGAATATCCATTTATATCTAAAAGGTTTAGAACTAGATTGAAGATCCACCAATTCCCAAGTATGATTTTGCATAATAGATTCAATTTCATTATTAATAGCCTTTTTCCATAAAAGTGCTTCAGGACTATCATTGCTTCCTTAAAGCTTTGAGGTTTATTTTCTAATAGGTATGTCAGAAAATCTGGACCAAAGGATTTTGATGTTCTTGCTCTCTTACTTCGTCTTGGTTCATCATCAGTTAAATCCTGTTGGTTTAGACCATTACTAGTCTCTTGTGTTTGATTACCATTAGTCTCTTGACTTTGTGTACAATCATAAGTCCTTTTCTGTGAACTAAATTCATGTCATTTCTTGTAAGGAAAGACCTGTTTAAAAAATGCAGCATTCCTTGACTCTATAATAGTGTTCACATTTATATTAGGTATTTTTCATTTATAAGTCAGAAACCGATATGTACTACTATTCTGAGCATAACCAATAAACACACAATTCACTATTTTTGGTCTTATCTTAGTCTTTTTAAGAACATGAACTTCTACCTTTGCCAAACACCCCCACACTTTAAGTATTTGTAGGAAAGTGGTCGACCTTTCCATAATTCATAAGAAGTGCTGTTGGTTTTCTTGTGAAATATTCTGTTAAGAACATAATTAGCAGACAATATTGCTTCCCCCCACAAGTTCTGCGGTAAGCCTGAACTTAGTAACATGGCATTCATCATTTCTTTAAGGGTTCTATTCTTCCTTTCAGCAATTCCATTTTGTTGTGGAGAATAGGGTGCTGTAGTTTGGTGAATAATGCCATGTTGTGCACAAAATTCATTTAATGGTGCATCATATTCACCACCACTATCACTTTTAACCATTTTAGTGGTTTTACCAAGTTGATTTTCAACTTCAGTTTTGTAGAGTTTAAACATTTCTAAAGCTTCATCTTTACTTCTAAGTAAGTATACATAACAATATCTTGTGCAATCATCGATAAATGTCATGAAATACTTCTTACCTTCTTTAGTTTGAACAAATTTAAGATCGCATACATCTGTATGAATTAATTATAGAGGTTCGATTTTTCTTTCAACCGATTTAAATGAAGCCTTAGTTAGTTTCGTTTCTACACAAATCTCACATTTGTGATTAAGATCAATTTCAAACTTTGGTATATAATCCAAACCAATTAATCTACGCAAAGCATCAAAATTCACATGTTCTAATCTACTATGCTATAAATTCAACTCAAGAATAAAAGTAAAAGATGTGTTATTCTTATTAATAGCAAATTTTGGTACAACCGTTATTACATTCAACTTGAAGAGACCATCACTCATGTATCCTTTACCAACATACATACCACTCTTTGTTAATACAAATTTATCAGACTCAAATACAAGACTAAAACTATTTTTACTTAACAAAGAACCAAAAACTAAATTCTTCCGAATGTCTGGTACATGTAGTACGTTGTTGAGGGTAAGTTCCTTCCCTGATATCATCTTCAAGATCACTTTTCCTTATCCAGTCACAGTAGAAGTAGAAAAATTTCCTATGAAAAGTTGTTCACCATTTACAGCCTCATTGTAAGTTGTGAACATTTTCTTGTCCGCACATATGTGATGAGTTGCCCCAGTGTCAACCCACCATTCCTTGGGATTTCCAAACAAATTAGCCTCAGACACCACATCAGAGAGATTGATGTCATTTATCCCATCAGAGATGTAATCTCATTCTGTCACATTGGCTTGATTGGTGATCTTCTTGCTTGTACTTCCGCGATCCTTCTTAGAATAGCGGCAATCAAAAGCTCGATGTCCAGTCTTGCTACAATTATAACATACCTTTGAACTTTTTATTGCCATTGTTGTCGCCTTGTTTGGGACCATCTCCAGTAAACTTCCTTTTTTTGTTATGTGGTTTGTGCACTTGTTCAACTATATTAGCCTTGGACTCAATGGAATTTTTACCATTCTTCTTTTCAGCCTTTTTGTTATCTTCCTTAATTCTTAGTCTTACAATCAATTTATCCATGGTCATCTCCTTACGTTTATGTTTTAAATAATTTTTGAAATCTTTCCAAGCCGGTGGTAACTTTTCCACTAAAGCAACGCCTTGGAAAGACTCGTTAAGAGACATACCTACATAATGAATATCATGCAAAATTATCTGAAAATTTTGAACTTGAGAAATTACCGTTTGAGAGTCTTCTATAACGAAATCCAGAAATTTACGGACAACAAATTTCTTTGTGCTGGCATCCTATGTCTTGTATTTTTTCTCCAAAGAATCCCATAATTTTTTTGCTGTTTTCAGAGGGTTGTAAACATTATACAACATGTTGTCAAGACCATTGAGGATGTAATTTCTGTGACATTCCAAAATATTTAATTAATACCACAACCAACCACAATTATTAATAAAAAATAATAATAATCTATAATAGAAAAATAAAATAATTAATTTTGTGATTGTATGCGATAAAGTAAAATTTAATAATAATAAGAAGAATAATAATAATAATGGAAGTAATAAAATAAATAAGCTATATGTGTTATGTAAATTAATTTGTCATTGTGGTTATCAAATATGTGATGAGAAAATTTATTTAGGGCTAAATTAATCACTAATTAATGTGAAAAGATTAGCATGTATAAATATAATTAAACGAATTAAATACCACATAAATATTTATACTTAAATATAATTATAGCTGTAAGTGATGATATATTATTAAATAAATAAATAATAATAAATAATATATAAATCTAATTTGGCATTGGGTTATTAAATATGAGATTAATTAGAAATTATTATTTGAGACTAAATTAACAAAAATACAAAACTATAATGCTAATTAGGTCGAATTAGAGCTAAAGATAGTAAATAAATAATAATATTAATAAGCCCATATGAGATAAGGCCAATCAGTTTCATCATTAATTAATATATTATAATTTTAGATTATAATCTTTCAGGAGAGATAGTTAATTGCCACCCGTATCATCTAACTTTAGGAAGCATGAATCACCTTATGTAGGCATCATTGGTTTGTACGTATATAAGAAGTTGGGGAGGGGGGATTGCGTCAAAGAAAAAGGAATAAGGAAAATATATGAGAGTGAAATAAAGAGAGACTGAAAGGAGGAAGAGCAACTTTGAAAAGATAGGAAAAATAGAAAGGAAATAGTAAGACTTAATCTTAAGGTGAGTTATATTATACTTTGAGTTACCATAATATATTTTACGTATGTTTTGACTTACCATAATTTATTTTATACAAGTTATATTTTATAAATTATATTAATTCAAGTTATGTTTTAAAAATATTTTAGTTGCGTGGATTAATTTCTAAACTTTATTTGTTTAAATTTTAAAGAATATTTGACTATAACCTTATAAACAATTATGTTTTCTAAGTACCATCACGGGAGTCCCACGCCTTGGGGGACTTAAATAACCATTGGCTTCTGTTTGGCTACTTTGTGGTCATCTGTTTATCATGGATCCATTGACCTCTGTTCTGATTGTCACTTCCGTGACCTTTGTTTTGTTCTGTACCGTGGTTATGGTTAGTTATTTACATAGTTTCTATATTTTAGTTTCTGACATTTAAATGATTTATTTACCAAATTAAGTTATGTAAATGTTTTGGCTTAACTAACTATCCATGGTTATTTTGTATTCCCTATACTCTTGACATAATATTTCTCACTCTGCTGTGTGCTTATAGCTGTTACCCTTTCAGGTGACGAGATATAGGGGAAACCCATAATCTCACGAAATGGAACCCACACGTGGATTGATGTTGAACCATTTTTTTTTATCTTTTTTTTTTTAAAAAAAATATATTTTTGCTTCATTTTGTTCTACTTGGGGCCGGTCACTGAATAATAAAATAATAAAAACCCTATAAATGTATTTTCTCTTATTAAAATAGTAAAATTGAGTAATTTCCTGTTTAATTATTTTAGTTTTCGCTTGCGCAGTTTAATTTGCTACGAACAAGATAAGTTAGTAAGTTGCGGTTCCAACCCTAAGCCCCTAGGGTTGGGTCGTGACAGTTTCTGCACAAGAAATCAGAATGTTTCCAAGCGTCTACAGCGGTAACAACTTGTCGATCACTTTCATTCTCTCTAAGTACTGAAGCCTTTTCACATAGAAACCAGGCCAAATTTAGAGTTGTAAGATAGAACATCATTTTCTACTGCCATCTCTTAAACTCAGTGCCATTAATTTTTTTTGATTTTTCTTCATGATTTATTGGAACTTGAACATGGTTCTGGATAGAGACCGGAGTCGTTGTAACGATCGGATTTGGAATACTACTTTCAGCAACCATAATATCTGATTACAAAAATCAAAAAAATCAAAACACAAATTAATTTTCTAGTTACTAAAATCAGAAAATAAATTATAATACAAAATAATTTTACTTTTCTTGTTATTAAAACTAGAAAAATAAAATACCACATTAATTTTCTGTAACATAAATTAATATTCTGCAATTGTTAATGACACAAGTATATTACTACTAGTTATCAAATAAAATAAACAGTATATTACTACTATTTGTCAAATAGTATATTACTACTATTTGTATTTTCCAATCAGAATATCACTTTGTGAAAACACATAAAAATAAATACAATGAAGACACCAAAAATTAATCTATCTTAAGATTGTATGACAATCTTCACTTTTTTAAAAAATAAATTATGTTTGTGTACTTAACAACAAACGGAATATAGAATAAATAAAGGATAAGATATAGTTTGTTTGATTACAAAAATCAAACTAGAAAATAAAATAAACTAAATAAAACAGATTTTTATTTTGTTACAAAAAACAAAATGAAAATTTGAAACAGAAAAAATAATAAAACAGAAAATAAATTAATTACTTACCAAATTAATATGTTGAACAATTTTTTTGATCAAGTCCAATGTTTGACACTGTGTCCTTAAGACAGATTCGTCATTTCCACAGTGCTTTCAGATTGTGGATGTTTATCTCCCAGGATAAAATGATCAACAGCAAACAATAGCAACACTATAAATTGTTTGCACAACGAACACACTTTGTGTTTATACTCTTTCTTACAAAAAAATAATGCAGCAAAATGTAGAGAGAAATTGTAGAATATTTTGAACGAAAATCGAAGTGAAAACATCAAATGAGGGGCTGCCTATTTATAGATGGAGTGATGGCTGTTTAATTTGAATTAATCTAGTACAGATCTGAATGAAAAGGTATGGTACCTGTTCAGTTTGAATAAACAGATACAAATCTGTTGGGTTCAGATTTTGAACAGCTAAAACCTATATTGAACATATTTGAATCTGTCCGGATGGGGAAAATAAAATCGGAGTCAAATTTTGAAATTAATTTTTGAAATTCAAATTCCAAAAAATTAGAATTTAATTTTAGAAAATAAAATTCAAATGTTTTTTGCCCAAACAGATAGGTATTGGATCGAACAAACCCAACGCAACCACGCACTCGCGCCCAACCATCCGGACGGACGGCAATGCGTGTGTTTATCTTGGGTCCAATGGATCTAGCCCACTTTGTCCATAACCTCACTATCTACAAAACTTAAGTGTCCTTTGGGGCTTACCCTAAGTTTCAATCCCAAGCCTTATAAACCCACTCAAAGTTTCTCACCAAATCAATGTGGGACAAACTTTTATTCAAACCTTTAGGAAAATTCACCAAAAATACTATTTCCATAGAGCTTTCTTTGGCTTTAATTTTCCATTCGCCAGATAATGGTTTTAAGCAACCAAATATTTAATGCGAATCACAACGAGGCATAGAACGCGTTATCATTTAGACCCGTCAAATTTGGTGCATGAATCTCATCTAAAAAATAGATCAAAATTGAGAAAAAAAAAAGCAACCAAATATTTAATGCGAATCACAACGAGACATAGAACGCGTTATCATTTAGACCCGTCAAATTTGGTGCATGAATCTCATCTAAAAAATAGATCAAAATTGAGAAAAAAAAATCTAATTTTCAAAATCATTTCTAACAAAATAGTGTAACTTCAATAAAGGGTTAGTTTCTACACAAAATTTTCACACGTATGAGCAATTTATTACACATTGCGTGATTTGTTTGATAACTTTACAAATAGACTACAACCAAACCACCAAAGTGTTATTTATTATAATTATTATTTTTTATAAATTTAGCATAAAACTCAACAAGGAAAGTTTATTGAAGGCAACGATCCAACCAATAAAGCGTGACACTTTCATCTTTCCAATGTGATGTTTTACTAAAATAAGCTAACAAACACTAAGGTTGTGTTTGGTAGAGTTTTGTAAATATAATTTGAGAGTATGAATTATATTTTAAATTTGTGAGTTGTGAAATTATGATTTGAGTGTAGAAAATTTGTTTAGTTATGATTTTTTAATAGAGTGTTGAATTGAGTTTTAAATTGAGTGTGAAATTGAGTTTTGAAAGCTTGATTTGACATGTGAAGTAAGAAAATTTTTTTGATTGTGAGTTTTGAAAAGAGTTTTTAAAACTTAATTCAAATTATTATAACTCATAACAAAACACACTACTTTCATATTATTAAAAATTCTGATTAACACTCATAACCAAACTCTTTTTAAAATTCAATTAAATTTTTTTATTATTAACAGAAAATAACATTAATCAATTTTTTAATTGAAAATACTACAAAAGAAATAATTTTTTTTCAAAATAAATATTCAAAAAATTTAACTCATAAATATTTAAATAATTTAAATATTCTAAAAAATTTAATAAGTAAAAAATTAAAATAAATATTCAAAAAATTTAAATTGTAAAAATTTAAATAATTTAATTATTCTAAAAATTTAAATAATTTAAAATGTTAATATTTTAAATTTAAAACAACTCTACACTCAAATGGTAGCCAAACACATAAAATAAAACTCAATTAAGAAATTATTTTTAAAACTCATAACCAAACACATAACTCAAAGGGAAAATCGGTCTAGGGTCCCTCTCCTACTTTTCGTAATGGAAGAGATCCACAAAATTATTTTTTGATGTCTAAGGTCCCTAAACATATATCAGAGAAATTTCAGTCCTTTATACTATCTTCATCATCTGATCCACCGCCACCCCAACAACCCGACTCTGAGTCCTCTTTATCTTCCAACACTTCCCAAAGCTTTACCTAGTGGAGATTCCCACTCCCAAACTCACGCATTTCACACCACTCTCACCCACCACCACCATCGCCGCAGGAATCTGACCCATCACCACCCCAAACTCACCGCCATTCTTACCCACAACCACCGCCTCCAGAACTCTTTCATCTCGCCGAGCTCCAACTCACTTCAGACTCCGATTCTGACCGACTCAATGCCCTCCACATGCTTTTTCTCTCGTAGAAGCCATTAACCTACGAACCGTGGTCTCGAATCGAAAAATTGCAGTACAAAGTGAAATGGCTTTTAAGAGGCAGCACTTTTGGACTCCTGAATGTCCAACTCATGCTCTGCTACCATGATACATGAATCTGCTTCCAAAGGTGAGGCCACGCTCTTACTTTTTTTGTAGTGAGTTGAGCATTTCGGTTATGCACTGTACATCAGGTGTTATGCCAACCTGATCTATGTCATGAAGTGCTGGTAATAAATACTTCGCAACTGTGACTAATATAGTTGATCCATCATGTAGCTCTGTAATACTCTGTGGCACAAAAAAAAAAAAAAACCCAGAGAAAATTGAATGAACACCCACAAAAAATTTCAATTTAGAGAAACTTGAACACCTAGAGAAAATCTCAATCCAGAGAAAATTGATTTTCTTTGGGAATTGATCAGTGAATTTCTTTGAGTTTTTGTGATTTTCTCTTGGAATTTATCAGTGAATTTCTCAGAGTTTTTGTGATTTTCTCTAGGGTTTGGAATTTAGAATCTTGTGTTTGAATTTCTCTGGTTTCAATCAAGAGAATTTATCTGGTTTGGAGAGAATGACTCTGGTTTTGAACCAGAGAAATTTGTGGGTTTGTAGGTTTGTTAGACATGGGTTTAATTGTAGTTAATAGAGTTAGAGAAATTTGCGAAGTCAGAGAAATTTTATGGTCCTGAGCTCTGCTCTTCTTTGACAATGGCTCCGGTGAGGAACAGACCAACACCGAAGCTGATGCTGATGATGCCATGGCCCATGAGTCGTTCAGGCTGTCGGAGCTGAAACAAACATCTGTGACACAATTTGGGCTGCTGGACTTTGATTGGAACTTTTGTTTGTTGGATCGGTGAATCCCTGATGTTGATTCTAGCATTAGCTTATGGAAATCCTCCACTTTGTCTTGTTTTCAACATACGGGTATATACATAAACAATCAAGATTCAAGAACACAATGATGGAAATAATTGGAATAGATCAATGCATTGACAAGAAGGTACAAACCTTGTAGATTTGAAGAATACCTAAGAGCTAGTTTTGGTATTCTATTGCGAGACAGGGCTTTAGATTACTGAAATTTCTCTGGATCCTGTTAAGGGACCTTAGACATCATAGAAATATTTGATGTCCTTTATACTATGAGGTCTTAATATCAGGGACCTTAAAAAAAATTTCCCTAACTCGAAACTCCATACTACTTTCATGACTCTATACTCAAATTGTAACCAAATACATAACAAAAAAAATTAAAATATTTAAAAATATTTTTATAAAATAGAGTTTGAATTTATTTTTATAAAATATTTTAAAAATTAAAAAAATCGTAACATATTTAAATATTAAAATATTTAAAATCTTAACAAAATTAAAATATTGATTTGAATTGAGTTTTGAAAAGAGTTTTGAATTATGTGTTTGGTTATAAGTTTTGAAAAGTAATGATTATATTTTGAATTAAGTTTTGAGAAATGAGTGTAGAATTATGATTTGAAAGCTCAAAACAAACAACACACTCAAATCAGTGAGTGAAATTATAATTCAAAACTCTTACCAAACAGAGCCTAACATGTGCTATTCAAATAAGCATACATAACAGTGGACAAACATATTCAAAAGGTCTCATTTGGCTGAAAGTAAAAAAAAAAAAAAAAAGTTTTTTGGACCAATCACAAGAGACCCCAGCATCCTCACTGGGGTCTCATGCATTTTCCGATACGGCAGTGGTGGGGACCTCCAACACCCTCACCTCCACGTGGGAGGCTGCCAAACCGAGACTCAAAAAAAAAAAAAAAAATTTTTTTAGACCAATCACACTCCACTGGACGCCCTGGGGTTACCGCAGTGGGGGTCTGTCACTTTTTCCGAAACGATAACAATTAGAACAATGGCAACAAACAAAATTTTATTACAACAATATGGGTTGCTCCATAATTATTGGAACAAACACCGCGTGCTGCATGATGGTTGTTAACGATTAGTAACATCCGATTACTGCATAATAATCAATCCGTGATAACAATTATAGCCAAAGATCTAGAATCGTATTATTTGTTGGAGATCTCAATAATAGTTGGAACGATAACAATTAAAACGGTAATAACAAACAAAATTTTGTTACAACATTTTGCTCCGTATTCATTTGAAATGGATTATTAGGGCTTATTAGGGAAATGATTATTTTAATTATTTTTTTATTTTTTTATAAAAAGATATGTAAAAAAATAAATAAAATAATGTGATCATTCATAATGATTTACAATTAAAAATTTCTAATGGAAAGAATTTTAAATTTATTTATTATTATTTGAATTTTGAAATATATTTTGTAAGACTGACAACAAATAAAAAATAAAAAAAATGAATTGTTGAGGATAATTTTGATACCACATAAAGTGGGTGTTTGGAAAGTGAATTTTTTTGTAAGTTTTTTTAGTTGTAGGATATTATTGGAGAATTTATTTTTTTGTGTGTTGGGAAGATAGTTGGGTTTTTTTGTAGTTGGATGTGATGTTTGTGAGAGAAAAAAAGTGAAATAATTATGGGGTTTGATGTGATATTTTGTTTGGATTTATTTTTTTTGATTTTGTAACCAAAATTGTATTTTAGTGAAAAAAAATAAAAAAACCAAAAAACCAAGTTCCCAAAAGTGTTTTGGGAAGTTTTTTTTTTGGCTTTTTTCTTTTATCTTATTTTCGTCTTTAGTGAATTTTTCTTAAATTTTTTTTAGATTTTTTGATTCAGCTCGATAAGACAAACTGAAAAATTATAATTTTTTTAAAAATTCAAAAAAGACAAAAATAAATATTTTTTTTTGGTTTTTTCTTGTCTTTAGTCATTTTTTTTAATTTTTTTTTTTCATCTTGATAAGACGAATCAGGAAAAGGAAAAATTTTAATCACCAAATATAAAAAAAATTAAAAAAAGAATGATTTTTTTGTTTCTTGGTTGTCAAAATGTGTCAAAATTAAAACCGACTTAAAATAATAATAATAAATAATAAGTTGATAAAAAAAACAAAATGTTGAAGCGGACAAAACACATCAATTTGGCGTGATCGTTCTTATATCGATTAGCAAGTACAAACTATATACGGAGGGAGAATAAGAATAAAGTTATACAGGCATTTGGATATTGTTGCGATCGAATTGGCTTCGCGATCTCAATCTCAACCTCTCTCTCTCTCTCTCTCTCTGCGCCGAGGCGAAGAAGACGCCGGAGACGATCAAATATTTGTCTGTAAGGTTAGGGTTTCAATGCCTCTGATTTCACTAAAAAATTCTTCAAAATTCCCCAAATTCTTTAGTCTCGTTTGTGATTCTTACTGTGTTGGATTTTTGTATAGTTCATAAATTTTGTTCGATCATATCATGCAGATCTATATGTATTCATATAAGCCTCTTGATACAGGCGATGCATGTGGAAGTAACCGTCAAGAACGTGAAAGTTTATATTTGCTGTGTTGGACTTTTGTGTAGTTCATAAATTTTGTTTGATCATATGTATATGTGGATGTATATATATGCATATATGCCCCAGGCGATGCATGTGGAAGTAACCGTCAAGAAGGTAGAAATTTTAGAAATTACCTTTACTTGGATAATTGTTGACAATTGTGGAGGATAATTTTGAAAAGAACACCAATTGGGGTGTTTAGATATTGTAATAGTATAGATATTCTTCACAATGTCCCAATTTTTCCGTCTCATTTGTGATTCCTCTGTGTGTGCGCGCGTGTGTGTTTTTTTTTTTTTTTTGAATTATTTTTAGATTTTCTGTGTTGAACTTTTGATCATATGTGTGGATGTATATATATATATATATATATTCGTACACTGCAGCTTGATACAGGCAGTGTATGCGCAAGTAACAGTCAAGAACATGAAAGTCTTAGAAACTACCTCTACTTTGATAATTGTAAGCAATTGTGGAAGATAATTTTGAAAAGATCAGGGTGTTTACACATTCATAATTATAATAATATAGGTATTATTCTTCAAATTTTCTCAAAATTGTCTGTCTCATTTGTGACACTGATTCCTGTTTTTCAATCATTACTAGTGGTGGGTGCAAACACAATCCGTTCTCAACTATATATACATACTATATATTTTTGATGATTTGATGAATGGAGAAGATAAGTTAAATTTGATAACTCCTGGTAGTTATTTTATGAAACAGTTAACAAATATTGCCAATTTTGAAAAAATAAAAACCGGTACAAAGCTTCAAAACCTTGCGAGTTGTTTGCTTTATATAATAATATAGATAGTATATATACATATTTTTTTTGCTTTACTGTATTGAACTTTTGTTTATAGTTCATAACTTTTATTTGACCATATTTGCGGGTGTACCATGTACATATGCTTATACACACAATGCATGTGCAAGTAACTGTCAAGAATGTGAAAGTTTTAGAAATCACCTGTACATAATTGTAAGCAAGTTTGAAGGATGATTTTGAACATGAAAAGCGTTGCATACCATTGTTCACACAAAGTGTGTGTTACATATTATAATAGTATAGACATTGTTCAAGGTTTCAGAAATTCTTACCCACTCATTCGTGATTCTTGTTTTTTAATTATCTATACTATCTATACTATATTATTATTATATAAAGCAAAGGCTTTAGTTGGTGTCCTGAAGCCTTTGCTTCTCTTTATGCCAAGTGTCACATTTCTCTATGTGAAAAAAACAAAGCCTCACTTTGTATTCGAGGATGGGAGGACTTGAATCTAATATACGCTTACCAGTTGAGCAGCACACAACATATAGCGAATTTTTTGTTTTGTTTTGTTTTGTTTTTATTTATTCGAATTGCACACATATCACGTGTTCCAACCGCTAGATATTGTCATATGTGGGTGTACATAGATTCATATAGCCTATTGGTGTACACAATGCACAAAAGACTAGACTAGGAAGGCTAGCTACTAAGCTAGGTTCCAATCCTGATCACCTCTAAAAGAAATTTGCTGTTGAAGTTCTTACGAGACCATAACAAAAAAAAATTTGATAGAGATTTTCAATATAGACACTGACATGGGCAAAAAGGATCTTCATTACATCATTTAATGGTCTTAAAGCAGTCATGTGAATTTATCATTATCTCATATTAAGAAAAAACAATTATAATTATTAATGTGATTTTCTATAGTCGTGATGAAATGGAGATCCCCCATTACAAGAAGAGGATCTCAATCTTATATAGAGGGCACGTGAGAGGAGAATGTCCATTTTGAGATGTGTATCATAAAATTTGCAATATATGTTTATATATGTAAATATATACATATATATATATATATATATATTTTTTTTTTTGATAAATTGTTTATATATGTATATATACTAGAAGGGTAAGCACACTACGTGTGCAATCAAAATGATTATGGTAGTTGTGAATCCCTCTCTGTATGTTATTCTTTGTGAGTCTGTATATTTGTCCATAACTGCTCTTGTGGGTATATAAAGGTAGTTATACAGAGCTATAAGGGGTATTTAGGAATAGGGCAAAACCGTGACATAAACACCAAGTCAAGCCTTTGCTTTGTATGATAGAATAGAAGAATAGATAGAATGGATATATATGATTTTTAGTTTTCCATATAAAGAGAGAACTCTTTAACAAATTATCAGTTCTAGCTAGTTATCAAACATCACCAGCTAACTTCCGGTTTCTATATGTGTGCTTGTGTCCAATTTTGTTTACTTATTTTTATGATGGGTAAATATAACCGCACCTTTTGATTGGTTCTAGTACTTTGGTTCTTTTATTAAAAGCTTATCCTTAATTTAATAAATTACCCAACCTATACTTCATGCTATTGCTCTCTTTCATCACACATCGCTGACTTTGACACTAGAGGACAACAATTTGCTTTTCCAACCTGTGTCAAACAACTCTGTCAATGAGAGCTCTTGGGAGTCATCAGCCTATTATCCCCGGCCTACCTTTGATCTGTTGAGCGATAACCCGTCCACACAGGACTCCCGGATCACTATGGCCGACTTTTGTCTTTGTTCAACTAGTCGGGTCTCACATTTAGGTAGGCTTATACCATTATGCTCAAAGGTAGAATCTTAGCTTCAGCCTACCTTCGCACACCTCAGTTACTCTTTAGGGGATAATTTTGAAAAGGAAAAGCGGTAAGTACCACGTTCACACTAACTGGGTGTTTACACATTATAATAGTTGACATTGTTCAAAATTTCCCATTCGTGATTCTTGTTTCTTTAATTATTTTATTGTTATTATTTTTAGCTTTATTGTCTTGGACTTTTGTGTAGTGCATGGTAATTTTTATTTGATCATATACATGGGTGTACATAGATTCATACTAGCCTAGCCGCGTACGCAATACATGTGTAAGTAATCATCAAGAACATGAAGAACATGAGAGTTTTAGAAACTCTCTCTACTTTGATAATTGTAAGCAATTGTGGAGGATAATTTTGAAAAGAAAAAAGCGTTACACAAGTCATTCAAACCAACCGGGGACAATTTTTTTTAAAATTATTTTTATTTTTTCACTTTCCTTATTGATGTGGCTGTTTGGTATGAAAACAAGCAAGATTGGCGTTACAAATTTTTAGATTTTTATACCGAAGCTAGGGAATGCCATACACCAAGTCTCATGGTTAGTCTTTTAAAGCAGTTTTGCAATTGGTTGCAATAAGGACAATTGAAAGAATTTTGGTAGCTGGACCAAATTGCCTCTTTGCTGATTAGATTGTATATGGATGTGGCATAGTTTCTTATCATTCTTAATGGATGTTTTGGGCTGCATTTTTATGTTTTAATGTCAATGTTTAGCGGACAATACCTCTTAAAAATAGCAAGGTCGAGTATGCAATTTACTAGGTCATCTGATTAATCATCCCTAGAAAGGGTTAGGCTCTTGTTTAACGCAATTATTGCATAATATGCTTTGGTGTCCAGCCCGGACTCATCCTGTTACCTTAATATGGTTCAACCATTTAATTTCAGCTTAAGCTGTTGAGTGTTATGTGAACTTATGATGCAATGTAGATAATTATATAAGATGCAGGAAATTGTTAGGAAAGTTCAGAAAATGTTGAGCACTTTTTTTGTGTGTGTGGATATTTGTCATCTAGAATGAATTTATATGTAGCGAAATACACATGAAGATGGCTTCCTAAAAATTCTTCCTCATATTCCTCACTTCGCTTATGAAATTTAATAAAATAAAAAAAGTAAAAGCAAAACCTTCGTAAAGTTTATGAAATATTCAATTTTAACCCCTTAACCCTCAACTCCGTTGCATAGGATATTTTTGAAAAATTGATATGTTTTATTAAATAGAAATATTTTATAATTTGGTTATTGGCTCTGAACCTTCAAGAAATTGTAGCCTCCCCAGAAAGGTTTGAAATTGGTTGCCTGCTTGTTCTCTTCACTCAACACACAAATTTATGTTTAGGAGCAGAACTTGGAAGTGTCATGTTATAGGTATACTCATTCTACCAAATTTCTCATTTTTGTCTGGAATTTTTTTTTTAACCTGGCTAAATGTATGAAATGAGACATTTCAATTAAGTTTAGATTTGTTAGACTTTTGGTTTATTTTCTCTCGTGGGTATTATAATGGATTATCCTATGGAGAAAATGCAACTTGTAATATTGCATGGTTACAAACGCCAATACAAAACAAGGAATGCTAGGATCATATAAATGTTATTGATAAATGTGGGAAAATTTGTCACTTCATTCTCATTATGTGAATATTGTGTTAATGCTTACAAATTTTCGAAGTGCATGCCGAATATCTAATTCTAGTGTCTGTCTGGATTAATTGGAGGTGAATTGAGATGATTCCATGTTTACTTTGATCCAAGTAGGAAGTATCTGTCTGGCTTATATCACTTGAAAAAAGTAGGGATTGAAGTAGGGAAGCAGAGTAACAACTTAGACAGATTTATCTAGTATGTTGATTATGGAATTAAATGCTGAAATCTGGGATATTTTGTTGAGAATCACCTTTACTGTAATGTCCTGAATTGGTATTGCAGCGAACAACTTACTTAAAATGCCTTGCCTACATGATATTTGCTGTGACTATTACAGAGATTTTTATCTTTGCAGACCCAGGCTTGATTTTGTCTTCACTAATATCAGTTGCCATACACTTCTAGGAATGGAGTATATGATTTCAAAATTGCATCCACAGGATTCTTTCCCTTCTGGTCTCAATTGTTTTGTAGAGTTTAGAGAATTGTGTGTTTGTATAAAGATACAGTGGCATAGCTTGTTAATGTATACTATACACCCTCAATTTCAGTTCTTTTTCTAAATATATTTTACTTATCTAAAACAAGAAATGACGATGTGATGTTATGCAATTATATTGTATAAGTTCTATGTTCAGTCCTAGAAGGTTGTATGTGGGTGGGCAGATTTAAATTCAAAGGGATTTTGGATTCCAATTTGCAATTATATAGGACGATTTATTTTGGAGACCTAAGGAGGTGGATAAAATAAAATTCATTAGAGTGGTGATATACAAACAGAAAATATATTATACATAATGAGTGAGCTGGGTTTTGAGCCTATCACTTTAGAACAAAGAGCCCATTGACGTGCCTTTAATTACACAAATGACACTGCTACATCATTCTGGTGCAAAATCCGGAATAAATGTTCTGGTGTGTTAAGTTATGTACTTGAGGGTATTAGTGTCATTGTACTTGTTCTCTTATTATTATAAATACAAGTGCTTAGTGAGGTAAAAAACCTAATTAGGTTTAGTGCCTCTTCCAGCAAATCTCTCTCTCTCTTCAACTATTATGCTACAGTTTTAACTTGGTATCAGAGCGGGTTCTTATTCTTTGTTCTTCCATTTTTTTTCTTTATTTTTTATTCTTTTATTCTTTCTGTTCCTGTCGCATAATGTAAAAAAAATAAAAAATCCCTACCATGATCGACTAAGATTGGGGGGGGGGGGGGGGGTTCTCAGAAAAGTAGGCCTACTTTTTCCCACTTTTTTTTTTTTCTTTCTTTGTTTTTGGAATAGTAGGCCTATTTTTTCGATTTCTGCCTTCTGCTGTTTTTGCTTCAATCCAACCCTTGGGCTGCCTTCTCTAGCAGCCGTATCTGGATGGTGTTTGATTGATTTTCAGCCCCTCGGTGCTTCGGTTGATTGCTTTTGGGTCTCCACAGGCTTGTTTTTGGTCTCCTGCTTCAGTGTGATTGTCTTTTTTGCCCTATCCTTGCTGCTGTTATTGGGTTGTGGCTGGATTATTCTTTGGGTGTGCTCACATTTTTTAGCATTTTTCAAATGGTTATGATCCTTGTGCATCTAGAAATCCGTTTTGGCATGTAATTTTTTTTTGGCAATTTTGTATCACTATCTTTTTGTGAAATTGGATTTTTTTCATTTCCATTTGGTACAGTTGCTCAATTACAGCAGTAGAATATGGTTTAGAAGGGGATTATATTAAATGCTTCTTTAGCTCTTTTTCTTTACTTGTTTTAGTTTATTGCCATGTTGCACATATTTTTTCACATTATAAGCCTTTTAACTCTCTCTCTCTCTCTTCCTTTGGTTCACAGCATCATGCCAAGTACGAGAAATGCTTCATATGCAACAAGTATACCAATGGCATATTCAACACCGCTTATGAGATAAAGAAAAAGATGGCTGCCAAGGGAGTGTAAATAATGTTGCTGAGCGTGGTATTGGGTTACGGCTTGCTGAGCATGGTATTTGGTTACGGCTTGCTGAGCGTGTTACTGGGTTATGGCTTTGGTATGTACGTGGAGTACCCCACTCACTGAATGGTGCAAGTCAACTTTTCACCTGATCTTCCTTGATGGTATTAGATTCAGAATTACATTGAAATGCATGTATACATCCACAACTGAGCTAGTGTAATCTGATTTCCACAATGATAAGCATTTTGTACAAATTCAGGCATGCGAGTTGATTGTCAGATCTTTTCCTTTTTTCCTTTATAGATTTGGAATTCTTTTTTTTTTTTGTTTTCTTTTCCTTTTCTGTTCACAATCGTATGCATAGTAAATGTGCTTTTTTAGATAGTGTACACCACCATCCAAGCCCTGGATCTTTGGTTCAGTTAGGAGGTGAAGTATTTGTTTTGGTCCAATTAAGTGTTAACTGATAACGCTAGAGTTTTACATTTTAGAACACATTTTTAGAACACACATTCTGAAACATGATTCATTTTCATTCCAAAATAGAAATTTAGCGATGCAAAGTGATCTCAAATTCTTCCTATATATTTTGTGAAGAGTTTCTCATATAAAGAGGAATTTTTTTTTTCCCAAATATAATGAACTAAAATTTAGACTGGTCATAATACTTTTAGAATTGTGTTTTTACATGATTAATTCTAGAATTATGTTTTTACACGATTAATTCTAGAATTATATTTTCACATGATTAATTTTCAAATTGAGTTTTTACACTATCAATTCTAGAATTGTGTTTGCAAAGCTGCTTGTAGACGTGTTCTGTAAGCAGATGAGAACACTCGCAAAATATTTTTGATATGTAAACCATCTTGTGAGTGCAGTTTGCGTACAAGTCTATATATATACATGTCATTGGAAGTGTGAGCAACTGTACCTTTATAAATTTGTGGATAACAAACATATAAAATTGTCACTAGGAAGTGTAGGCAACGTATGTACATGAGATAGGTGAGAAAAAAAAAGAAGAAAAAACTGTACCCCAAACTTGAGCCGTTATGAACATACTCTACATTCTGTGATAATACTTTAGACACCGGTCATCACTTCATTAGTTACCAGCCTGTTACCCTCTAGGTCACGTTCATGGCTCCATGCGTGTGGCGATTTTGAAGTCAATAGCGGCCACAAGAGACTTCTCTGTTTCCTCACCTTCCTGACGACCATCTTTGTGTTTTGCCTTATAACCGCGTTGACAGCCTTGAGGTAGTTGCCTGAATCATGGTCTCTGAGGATGGTACCTTCTGAACCGTAGGCTGTAGGGTTCTTTAAAGTTTCCAGTGGGTGGGGGGAATTGAGGAAGGCACCGAGGGCATTGTTGGTAATGCTGCATTGAGTGTTTTCTAGGGCATAGAGGGCACTCCCTGGAGGGAGTAAAGGGTGAGGAGGAGATGTCTTCTCGTCGGGTTGGAGAATGAATATTTTACCCATAGGAGAGTACAATAGTTTCTGCGTAAACAATAGCATGTGTAAAGTAGAATTAGATTGCCAATTGAATCTAAACGAAAAATTATGAACCTTCCTCTTAGGACGATTGTAAAACGAACCGAGTTTCTCGAGTTTGACTCGTTAAAAGCTGGTTTGAGATCGGTTCATTAGGTAAATAAATCAAACTTGAACACATTTTGAAGTTAGCCAAGTTTTCAAGCCAAGCTTGAAAAACTTATTACTCGGTTGAACTTGGTTATGTGCTATTTAGAAAACCAAGTTGCTCAAGCTCAACTTGTGATCGGCTCGATTAAAGTTTGTTAGAATTCAACTCGAAAGGTAAACAATTAATGTTGAACACATTTTGAAACTTGTTAAGTTTTCAAACACGTTAAGTTTAAGGAGTTGTGAGATGAGAGTTACCTTCTTATTCAGACATGGGTGGGATGGGAAAGAGCCATTCAAATGCTTGAGGAGTAGGGCCACATGGTTGGGGTAGTTGCAAGCGAATGCTCGTGGGACAATATCTCTATGCATCATCACACAATGGACACGGTCCTCATCCAAGCCCAACTCGTTAAGAAACTTTTGGCCTCCACAGAACACGAACGGTGATCCAAAGGTAACAACTGGTCGCAGAACATTGGGCTTGACAACCTTCCTCGACAAGAGCATCAAGTTGACTAAGAGTGAAAGGCTACCGCCAAGAGAATGACCTGTGAATTGAAGCTTTGCCCGTTCCCCATGGTTAGTCAAATGCTCCATAATTTCCGGCATGAATTGCTCGTACATTCCCTTTGCAGCTTCATAAATTCCTCTATGAACAAGCGCTTCCGTACCCTACAAGAAATACTAAATTGTTTATGAATGATTCTCTGGCTTCTCTCCTCTGCAGTGTTTCTGTCATCACCATGCTATTAAGAACTCAAGTGAAGTGCTAAGAGTTTCGCAATTGTGCTTACCTCGAATTTAGTGGGTTCAAAGAAGAGATTTGCCTGCCACGATGCTAGAGAGTCCGATCCCTGTAATTTGTGGATAAATAAAACGTCAAAAGTTGTGACGAGAAGGGAAAAAGTGTCGGATGAGGAAAGAATTGAAAACTTTTTGAAATTTAGATTTAGATTTAGACTTATTTGGAAATTATATCAAATTATAATTTAAATATTATGTTTAGTAACCGTCATTAGGTTTTCTTTAGAAATAGGCAATTATGTAATAGGTGTATACGGACTATGATATTTAATTGAGTTTTTGATATCAAGATCAAAGATTTTCGGGTTTTTATTTTTCTTTTATTTTACATTGACATTGAATATGAATGCAGCGATTACCTGGATGATGAAGTTGCGAGTATATGTGCTCGGATCATCACAAACAAACCATTCACAAGGCGATGAATGAAGCGATTGAAGGTCCCTTGCCGCCTCCTGTTTTTCTGTCTCACCTGCAGCGACCACTGTTATCATAGTTGAAGCCGCCAAAGAAGCAGCCATCTCTGATTTGTATACTCGAGGTGACGAACTCTCTTCCTCTTGTCCGTGATCTTCATCACCATCTGATGCCACATCATTGCCTTCTTGTTCGGTTTCCGAGCCAAGGGATGAAAGGTCCTTGGTGTACGAGTGGACATATGATGCAGCTGAAGCAGCAATCTCATACGCAACAGTGGGGCGGTTTACACGTTTCTCGTCAGATATTCCTGCTTTCTTTGGATCAGATACAGTGGGAGCTGAGGCAGTCACAGGTACGCCATTGGTTTCCCTATCTGGTTTTGCTTTTAGTGCTTCTGCTTCTGCTTTCTTCTCTAAGGAAGATGTTACGAGGCGTAGACCATAGTATCGTCTTAAATCCTTAGCCTGCATGTTAATGGGATCAAACTACTTTATTTTTCTGAAAAACTGAAGCAAATTTACTAGGAAACGATATTTTCACCAAATATTATCATCTCCATCTGATATTTTATGAATTTATATAAAACATTTGTGGAGAAGGACATGAAAAATGAAAATATATGGAGCATAGTATTCATTAGATGATACCCATTCTTGCAGGCTGAGGTTGCACGCCTCGGTTTGGTTGAGTTTTCAGAATTTATTTTCTAAGAAAATCTCAAAAAACTAGTTTGGTGATTTAAAAAAAATATAAATTAAAACACATTATTTTCATATGGACTTCTCTTTTTTGGGACACAAATAATGTTTTGATGTTTATTTTTCTCAAACTAGTTTCAATTTTTCAAAAAACAAGTTGTGAAAACTTAACCAACCAGAGGTCCTAAAATACCACTGTGGCACATGCACGTAGATCTCCCGACTAATGAGACCTTGCAAAAGAGGAATAAATAGAGTCGATCTTCTCTGTTAGTCAATTGACCTATGTTGGTTAGGTTAGCTCTACCTATTCTGTGACTAAAGCTTTATTGGTCCGAGATCATCATACTAACATGTTGAGTTGGTGCTCTCGACTAGGGCACTTAAGGTTAAGTATTTGATGCACAGTAATGGCAAAAATGTAGTAATAGTAAGCTGACCAAGGTTGGTCAGTTTTTTTTTTGTTTTTGAACAAAAGGTTGGCTTTATCTATTTCGTTAGTAGTGCTCTTATTGGTCTGAGAGCATGATACTGGCATGTTAAGTTGGAGTTCCGAACTAGGGGGGCTTGAGGTTAAGTATTTGAACCATGTTAGGTGTCACTAGTTAAACAAGATTACAAGGAAAATTGATTCAACCATTGGCAATAATATTTTAGGGTTTAAGCAAAACGTACCTTAATCTCTGGTATCACATAAGCCATGTTGCACAGGAAGGCTAGCTGAGCTAAAAGCTTAGCATCAGACCACAGAACTTCAACCAACAACCTTGAGAATGACTCGCAATCAATTTTTGGCTTCCCCTCTTCTTCTTCATCGCCATAGTCCGCTTCACAACCACCCTCATCTTCATCGCAATCTTGGTGGCTATCTGCATCGCCAGCCACTTCATCTTTCTGTTGCCTCTCTCTCCAATGGCTTTGATGCTGCAGTAGCCTCTCGACCCAATTTGCTCTCTTTTTCACCTCCTCCTCGTCTTCGTCGCTCTCTGTTGTGGTCTCCGTTATGTTCATCTCCTCCTTACTCGTCTCTGTTATATTCATCTCCTTACTCGAATCTGTTATGTTCATCTCCTTACTCGTATCCGGATCAAATAGAAATGACCGAAGCGAGCTTGGGAAAATTGAACTGGACAACTTGAAATTGAATATGCCCATAGAATGGCTATTCTTTAGTTCTGGTTGCTGCGTTGTTGAGGCCCGAATTTGGTTGTAGTAAAGATGGTTGTCGGAATATGATCGTGTCATGATTTTGCATCGGTTACAGGCGATGCATGTGGAAGTAACCGTCGAGAACGTGAAAGTTTATATTTACTGTGTTGGACTTTTGTGTAGTTCATAAATTTTGTTTGATCATATGTATATGTGGATGTATATATATTCATATGTGCCCCAGGCGATGCATGTGGAAGTAACCGTCAAGAAGGTAGAAATTTTAGAAATTACCTTTACTTGGATAATTGTTGACAATTGTGGAGGATAATTTTGAAAAGAACACCAATTGGGGTGTTTAGATATTGTAATAGTTTAGATATTCTTCACAATGTCCCAATTTTTCCGTCTCATTTGTGATTCCTCTCTGTGTGTGTGTGCGTGTGTTTTTTTTTTTTTTTTGAATTATTTTTAGATTTTCTGTGTTGAACTTTTGATCATATATGTGGATGTATATATATATATATATATATATTCGTACACTGCAGCTTGATACAGGCAGTGTATGCACAAGTAACAGTCAAGAACATGAAAGTCTTAGAAACTACCTCTACTTTGATAATTGTAAGCAATTGTGGAAGATGAATTTGAAAAGATCAGGATGTTTACACATTCATAATTATAATAATTTAGGTATGATTCTTCAAATTTTCTCAAAATTGTCTGTCTCATTTGTGACACTGATTCCTGTTTTTCAATCATTACTAGTGGTGGGTGCAAACCCAATCCGTTCTCAACTATATATACATAACCCCCTCCGTCCCATAATATTAGTCCCTTATTCCATTTTTCATTGTCCCAAAATATTAGTCCCTCTTCAAAAATCAAGTACAAAAATAATATAAAATTCTTATTTTGCCCTTCTTTTAAATTCATAAATAATATAAAAAGTACAATTATGACATTGATATTCCCAAAAAAATGTACTATCAAAGGGTAATTTTGGAAAATCAACTTTTTTAAAGTACTACCAAAAAAAGTTGGATTCCCCAAAAGGGACCATTATTTTGGGACAGAGGGAGTATATATTTTTGATGATTTGATGAATGGAGAAGATAAGTTAAATTTGATAACTCTTGGTAGTTATTTTATGAAACAGTTAACAAATAGTGCCAATTTTGAAAAAATAAAAACCGGTACAAAGCTTCAAAACCTTGTGAGTTGGTTGCTTTATATAATAATATAGATAGTATATACACATATTTTTTTTGCTTTACTGTATTGAACTTTTGTTTATAGTTCATAACTTTTATTTGACCATATATGCGGGTGTACCATGTACACATGCTTATACACACAATGCACGTGCAAGTAACTGTCAAGAATGTGAAAGTTTTAGAAATCACCTGTACATAATTGTAAGCAAGTTTGAAGGATGATTTTGAACATGAAAAGCGTTACATACCATTGTTCACACAAAGTGTGTGTTACATATTATAATAGTATAGACATTGTTCAAGGTTTCTGAAATTCTTACCCACTCATTCGTGATTCTTGTTTTTTAATTATCTATACTATCTATACTATATTATTATTATATAAAGCAAAGGCTTTAGTTGGTGTCCTGAAGCCTTTGCTTCTCTTTATGCCAAGTGTCACATTTCTCTATGTGAAAAAAACAAAGCCTCACTTTGTATTCGAGGATGGGAGGACTTGAATCTAATATACGCTTACCAGTTGAGCAGCACACAACATATAGCGAATTTTTTGTTTTGTTTTGTTTTTATTTATTCGAATTGCACACGTATCACGTGTTCCAACTGCTAGATATTGTCATATGTGGGTGTACATAGATTCATATAGCCTATTGGTGTACACAATGCACAAAAGACTAGACTAGGAAGGCTAGCTACTAAGCTAGGTTCCAATCCTGATCACCTCTAAAAGAAATTTGCTGTTGAAGTTCTTACGAGACCATAACAAAAAAAAATTTGATAGAGATTTTCAATATAGACACTGACATGGGCAAAAAGGATCTTCATTACATCATTTAATGGTCTTAAAGCAGTCATGTGAATTTATCATTATCTCATATTAAGAAAAAACAATTATAATTATTAATGTGATTTTCTATAGTCGTGATGAAATGGAGATCCCCCATTACAAGAAGAGGATCTCAATCTTATATAGAGGGCACGTGAGAGGCGAATGTCCATTTTGAGATGTGTATCATAAAATTTGCAATATATGTTTATATATGTAAATATATACATATATATATATATATATATATATTTTTGATAAATTGTTTATATATGTATATATACTAGAAGGGTAAGCACACTACGTGTGCAATCAGAATGATTATGGTAGTTGTGAATCTCTCTCTGTATGTTATTCTTTGTGAGTCTGTATATTTGTCCATAACTACTCTTGTGGGTATATAAAGGTAGTTATACAGAGCTATAAGGGGTATTTAGGAATAGGGCAAAACCGTGACATAAACACCAAGTCAAGCCTTTGCTTTGTATGATAGAATAGAAGAATAGATAGAATGGATATATATGATTTTTAGTTTTCCATATAAAGAGAGAACTCTTTAACAAATTATCAGTTCTAGCTAGTTATCAAACATCACCAGCTAACTTCCGGTTTCTATATGTGTGCTTGTGTCCAATTTTGTTTACTTATTTTTATGATGGGTAAATATAACCGCACCTTTTGATTGGTTCTAGTACTTTGGTTCTTTTATTAAAAGCTTATCCTTAATTTAATAAATTACCCAACCTATACTTCATGCTATTGCTCTCTTTCATCACACATCGCTGACTTTGACACTAGAGGACAACAATTTGCTTTTCCAACCTGTGTCAAACAACTCTGTCAATGAGAGCTCTTGGGAGTCATCAGCCTATTATCCCCGGCCTACCTTTGATCTGTTGAGCGATAACCCGTCCACACAGGACTCCCGGATCACTATGGCCGACTTTTGTCTTTGTTCAACTAGTCGGGTCTCACATTTAGGTAGGCTTATACCATTATGCTCAAAGGTAGAATCTTAGCTTCAGCCTACCTTCGCACACCTCAGTTACTCTTTAGGGGATAATTTTGAAAAGGAAAAGCGGTAAGTACCACGTTCACACTAACTGGGTGTTTACACATTATAATAGTTGACATTGTTCAAAATTTCCCATTCGTGATTCTTGTTTCTTTAATTATTTTATTGTTATTATTTTTAGCTTTATTGTCTTGGACTTTTGTGTAGTGCATGATAATTTTTATTTGATCATATACATGGGTGTACATAGATTCATGCTAGCCTAGCTGCATACGCAATACATGTGTAAGTAATCATCAAGAACATGAAGAACATGAAGAACATGAGAGTTTTAGAAACTCTCTCTACTTTGATAATTGTAAGCGATTGTGGAGGATAATTTTGAAAAGAAAAAAGCGTTACACAAGTCATTCAAACCAACCGGGGACAATTTTTTTTAAAATTATTTTTATTTTTTCACTTTCCTTATTGATGTGGCTGTTTGGTATGAAAACAAGCAAGATTGGCGTTACAAATTTTTAGATTTCTATACCGAAGCTAGGGAATGCCATACACCAAGTCTCATGGTTAGTCTTTTAAAGCAGTTTTGCAATTGGTTGCAATAAGGACAATTGAAAGAATTTTGGTAGCTGGACCAAATTGCCTCTTTGCTGATTAGATTGTATATGGATGTGGCATAGTTTCTTATCATTCTTAATGGATGTTTTGGGCTGCATTTTTATGTTTTAATGTCAATGTTTAGCGGACAATACCTCTTAAAAATAGCGAGGTCGAGTATGCAATTTACTAGGTCATCTGATTCATCATCCCTAGAAAGGGTTAGGCTCTTGTTTAACGCAATTATTGCATAATATACTTTGGTGTCCAGCCCGGACTCATCCTGTTACCTTAATATGGTTCAACCATTTAATTTCAGCTTAAGCTGTTGAGTGTTATGTGAACTTATGATGCAATGTAGATAATTATATATGATGCAGGAAATTGTTAGGAAAGTTCAGAAAATGTTGAGCACTTTTTTTTTGTGTGTGGATATTTGTCATCTAGAATGAATTTATATGTAGAGAAATACACATGAAGATGGCTTCCTAAAAATTCTTCCTCATATTCCTCACTTCGCTTATGAAATTTAATAAAATAAAAAAAGTAAAAGCAAAACCTTCGTAAAGTTTATGAAATATTCAATTTTAACCCCTTAACCCTCAACTCCGTTGCATAGGATATTTTTGAAAAATTGATATGTTTTATTAAATAGAAATATTTTATAATTTGGTTATTGGCTCTGAACCTTCAAGAAATTGTAGCCTCCCCAGAAAGGTTTGAAATTGGTCGCCTGCTTGTTCTCTTCACTCAACACACAAATTTATGTTTAGGAGCAGAACTTGGATGTGTCATGTTATAGGTATACTCATTCTACCAAATTTCTCATTTTTGTCTGGAAATTTTTTTTTAACCTGGCTAAATGTATGAAATGAGACATTTCAATAAAGTTTAGATTTGTTAGACTTTTGGTTTATTTTCTCTCGTGGGTATTATAATGAATTATTCTATTTTCATTTTATAGCATCTGGAGAAAATGCAAGTTGTAATATTGCATGGTTACAAACGCCAATACGAAACAAGGAATGCTAGGATCATATAAATGTTATTGATAAATGAGGGAAAATTTGTCACTTCATTCTCATTATGTGAATATTGTGTTAATGCTTACAAATTTTCGAAGTGCATGTCGAATATCTAATTCTAGTGTCTGTCTGGATTAATTGGAGGTGAATTGAGATGATTCCATGTTTACTTTGATCCAAGTAGGAAGTATCTGTCTGGCTTATATCACTTGAAAAAAGTAGGGATTGAAGTAGGGAAACCGAGTAACAACTTAGACAGATTTATCTAGTATGTTGATTATGGAATTAAATGCTGAAATCTGGGATATTTTGTTGAGAATCACCTTTACTGTAATGTCCTGAATTGGTATTGCAGCGAACAACTTACTTAAAATGCCTTGCCTACATGATATTTGCTGTGACTATTACGGAGATTTTTATCTTTGCAGACCCAGGCTTGATTTTGTCTTCACTAATATCAGTTGCCATACACTTCTAGGAATGGAGTATATGATTTCAAAATTGCATCCACAGGATTCTTTCCCTTCTGGTCTCAATTGTTTTGTAGAGTTTAGAGAATTGTGTGTTTGTATAAAGATACAGTGGTATAGCTTGTTAATGTATACTATACACCCTCAATTTCAGTTCTTTTTCTAAATATATTTTACTTGTCTAAAACAAGAAATGACGTTCTATGTTCAGTCCTAGAAGGTTGTATGTGGGTGGGCAGATTTAAATTCAAAGGGATTTTGGATTCCAATTTGCAATTATATAGGACGATTTATTTTGGAGACCTAAGGAGGTGGATAAAATAAAATTCATTAGAGTGGTGATATACAAACAGAAAATATATATTATACATAATGAGTGAGCTGGGTTTTGAGCCTATCACTTTAGAACAAAGAGCCCATTGACGTGCCTTTAATTACACAAATGGCACTGTTACATCATTCTGGTGCAAAATCCGGAATAAATGTTCTGGTGTGTTAAGTTATGTACTTGAGGGTATTAGTGTCATTGTACTTATTCTCTTATTATTATAAATACAAGTGCTTAGTGAGGTAAAAAACCTAATTAGGTTTAGTGCCTCTTCCAGCAAATCTCTCTCTCTCTCAACTGTTATGCTACAGTTTTAACTTGGTATCAGAGCAGGTTCTTATTCTTTGTTCTTCTATTTTTTTTCTTTATTTTTTATTCTTTTATTCTTTCTGTTCCTGTCGCATAATGTAAAATAAATAAAAAAATAAAAAATCCCTACCATGATCGACTAGGATTGGGGGGGGGGGGGGGGTTCTCAGAAAAGTTTTCAAAAATTTTTGTTCTTGGTTGCCTACTTTTTCCCATTTTTTTTTTTTTTTCTTTGTTTTTGGAATAGTAGGCCTATTTTTTCGATTTCTGCCTTCTGCTGTTTTTGCTTCAATCCAACCCTTGGGCTGCCTTCTCTTGCAGCCGTATCTGGATGGTGTTTGATTGATTTTCAGCCCCTCGGTGCTTCGGTTGATTGCTTTTGGGTCTCCACAGGCTTGTTTTTGGTCTCCTGCTTCAGTGTGATTGTCTTTTTTGCCCTATCCTTGCTGCTGTTATTGGGTTGTGGCTGGATTATTCTTTGGGTGTGCTCACATTTTTTAGCATTTTTCAAATGGTTATGATCCTTGTGCATCTAGAAATCCGTTTTGGCATGTAATTTTTTTTTGGCAATTATTGTATCACTATCTTTTTGTGAAATTGGATTTTTTTCATTTCCATTTGGTACAGTTGCTCAATTACAGCAGTAGAATATGGTTTAGAAGGGGATTATATTAAATGCTTCTTTAGCTCTTTTTCTTTACTTGTTTTAGTTTATTGCCATGTTGCACATATTTTTTCACATTATAAGCCTTTTAACTCTCTCTCTCTCTCTCTCTCTCTCTCTCTCTCTCTCTTCCTTTGGTTCACAGCATCATGCCAAGTACGAGAAATGCTTCATATGCAACAAGTATACCAATGGCATATTCAACACCGCTTGTGAGATAAAGAAAAAGATGGCTGCCAAGGGAGTGTAAATAATGTTGCTGAGCGTGGTATTGGGTTACGGCTTGCTGAGCATGGTATTTGGTTACGGCTTGCTGAGCGTGTTACTGGGTTATGGCTTTGGTATGTACGTGGAGTACCCCGCTCACTGAATGGTGCAAGTCAACTTTTCACCTGATCTTCCTTGATGGTATTAGATTCAGAATCACATTGAAATGCATGTATACATCCACAACTGAGCTAGTGTAATCTGATTTCCACAATGATAAGCATTTTGTACAAATTCAGGCATGCGAGTTGATTGTCAGATCTTTTCCTTTTTTCCTTTAAAGATTTGGAATTCTTTTTTTTTTTGTTTTCTTTTCCTTTTCTGTTCACAATCGTATGCATAGTAAATGGGCTTTGTTAGATAGTGTACACCACCATCCAAGCCTTGGATCTTTGGTTCAGTTGGGAGGTGAAGTATTTGTTTTGGTCCAATTAAGTGTTAACTGATAACGCTAGAGTTTTACATTTTAGAACACATTTTTAGAACACACATTCTGAAACATGATTCATTTTCATTCCAAAATAGAAATTTAGCGATGCAAAGTGATCTCAAATTCTTCCTATATATTTTGTGAAGAGTTTCTCATATAAAGAGGAATTTTTGTTTTCCAAATATAATGAACTAAAATTTAGACTGGTCATAATACTTTTAGAATTGTGTTTTTACATGATTAATTCTAGAATTATGTTTTTACACGATTAATTCTAGAATTATATTTTCACATGATTAATTTTCAAATTGTGTTTTTACACTATCAATTCTAGAATTGTGCTTGCAAAGCTGCTTGTAGACGTGTTCTGTAAGCAGATGAGAACACTCGCAAAATATTTCTGATATGTAAACCATCTTGTGAGTGTAGCTTGCGTACAAGTATATATATATATACATGTCATTGGAAGTGTGAGCAACTGTACCTTTATAAATTTGTGGATAACAAACGTATACAATTGTCACTAGGAAGTGTAGGCAACGTATGTACATGAGATAGGTGAAAAAAAAAAAGAAGAAAAAACTGTACCCCAAACTTGAGCTGTTATGAACATACTCTACATTTTGTGATAATATTTTAGACACCGGTCATCACTTCATTAGTTACCAGCCTGTTACCCTCTAGGTCACGTTCATGGCTCCATGCATGTGGCGATTTTGAAGTCAATAGCGGCCACAAGAGACTTCTCTGTTTCCTCACCTTCCTGACGACCATCTTTGTGTTTTGCCTTATAACCGCGTTGACAGCCTTGAGGTAGTTGCCTGAATCATGGTCTCTGAGGATGGTACCTTCTGAACCGTAGGCTGTAGGGTTCTTTAAAGTTTCCAGTGGGTGGGGGGAATTGAGGAAGGCACCGAGGGCATTGTTGGTAATGCTGCATTGAGTGTTTTCTAGGGCATAGAGGGCACTCCCTGGAGGGAGTAAAGGGTGAGGAGGAGATGTCTTCTCGTCGGGTTGGAGAATGAATATTTTACCCATAGGAGAGTACAATAGTTTCTGCGTAAACAATAGCATGTGTAAAGTAGAATTAGATTGCCAATTGAATCTAAACGAAAAATTATGAACCTTCCTCTTAGGACGATTGTAAAACGAACCGAGTTTCTCGAGTTTGACTCGTTAAAAGCTGGTTTGAGATCGGTTCATTAGGTAAATAAATCAAACTTGAACACATTTTGAAGTTAGCCAAGTTTTCAAGCCAAGCTTGAAAAACTATTACTCGGTTGAACTTGGTTATGTGTTATTTAAAAAACCAAGTTGCTCAAGCTCAACTTGTGATTGGCTCGATTAAAGTTTGTTAGAATTCAACTCGAAAGGTAAACAATTAATGTTGAACACATTTTGAAACTTGTTAAGTTTTCAAACACGTTAAGTTTAATGAGTTGTGAGATGAGAGTTACCTTCTTATTCAGACAAGGGTGGGATCGGAAAGAGCCATTCAAACGCTTGAGGAGTAGGGCCACATGGTTGGGGTAGTTGCAAGCGAATGCTCGTGGGACAATATCTCTATGCATCATCACACAATGGACACGGTCCTCATCCAAGCCCAACTCGTTAAGAAACTTTTGGCCTCCACAGAACACGAACGGTGATCCAAAGGTAACAACTGGTCGCAGAACATTAGGCTTGACAACCTTCCTCGACAAGAGCATCAAGTTGACTAAGAGTGAAAGGCTACCGCCAAGAGAATGACCTGTGAATTGAAGCTTTGCCCGTTCCCCATGGTTAGTCAAATGCTCCATAATTTCCGGCATGAATTGCTCGTACATTCCCTTTGCAGCTTCATAAATTCCTCTATGAACAAGCGCTTCCGTCCCCTACAAGAAATACTAAATTGTTTATGAATGATTCTCTAGCTTCTCTCCTCTGCAGTGTTTCTGTCATCACCATGCTATTAAGAACTCAAGTGAAGTGCTAAGAGTTTCGCAATTGTGCTTACCTCGAATTTAGTGGGTTCAAAGAAGAGATTTGCCTGCCACGATGCTAGAGAGTCCGATCCCTGTAATTTGTGGATAAATAAAACGTCAAAAGTTATGACGAGAAGGGAAAAAGTGTCGGATGAGGAAAGAATTGAAATTTTTTTGAAATTTAGATTTAGATTTAGACTTATTTGGAAATTTTATCAAATTAGAATTTAAATATTATGTTTAGTAACCGTCATTAGGTTTTCTTTAGAAATAGGCAATTATGTAATAGGTTTATACGGACTATGATATTTAATTGAGTTTTTGATATCAAGATCAAAGATTTTCGGGTTTTTATTTTTCTTTTATTTTACATTGACATTGAATATGAATGCAGCGATTACCTGGATGATGAAGTTGCGAGTATATGTGCTCGGATCATCACAAACAAACCATTCACAAGGCGATGAATGAAGCGATTGAAGGTCCCTTGCCGCCTCCTGTTTTTCTGTCTCACCTGCAGCGACCACTGCTGTCATAGTTGAAGCCGCCAAAGAAGCAGCCATCTCTGATTTGTATACTCGAGGTGACGAACTCTCTTCCTCTTGTCCGTGATCTTCATCACCATCTGATGCCACATCATTGCCTTTCTGTTCGGTTTCCGAGCCAAGGGATGAAAGGTCCTTGGTGTACGAGTGGACATATGATGCAGCTGAAGCAGCAATCTCATACGCAACAGTGGGGCGGTTTACACGTTTCTCGTCAGATATTCCTGCTTTCTCTGGATCAGATATAGTGGGAGCTGAGGCAGTCACAGGTACGCCATTGGTTTCCCTATCTGGTTTTGCTTTTAGTGCTTCTGCTTCTGCTTTCTTCTCTAAGGAAGATGTTACGAGGCGTAGACCATAGTATCGTCTTAAATCCTTAGCCTGCATGTTAATGGGATCAAACTACTTTATTTTTCTGAAAAACTGAAGCAAATTTACTAGGAAACGATATTTTCACCAAATATTATCATCTCCATCTGATATTTTATGAATTTATATAAAACATTTGTGGAGAAGGACATGAAAAATGAAAATATATGGAGCATAGTATTCATTAGATGATACCCATACTTGCAGGCTGAGGTTGCACGCCTCGGTTTGGTTGAGTTTTCAGAATTTATTTTCTAAGAAAATCTCAAAAAACTAGTTTGGTGCTTTAAAAAAAATATAAATTAAAACACATTATTTTCATATGGACTTCTCTTTTTTGGGACACAAATAATGTTTTGATGTTTATTTTTCTCAAACTAGTTTCAATTTTTCAAAAAACAAGTTGTGAAAACTTAACCAACCAGAGGTCCTAAAATACTACTGTGGCACATGCACGTAGATCTCTCGACTAATGAGACCTTGCAAAAGAGGAATAAATAGAGTCGATCTTGTCTGTTAGTCAATTGACCTATGTTGGTTAGGTTAGCTCTACCTATTCTGTGACTAAAGCTTTATTGGTCCGAGATCATCATACTAACATGTTGAGTTGGTGCTCTCGACTAGGGCACTTAAGGTTAAGTATGTGATGCACAGTAATGGTAAAAATGTAGTAATAGTAAGCTGACCAAGGTTGGTCAGTTTTTTTTTTTTTGTTTTTGAACAAAATGTTGGCTTTATCTATTTCGTTAGTAGTGCTCTTATTGGTCCGAGAGCATGATACTGGCATGTTAAGTTGGAGTTCCGAACTAGGGGGGGCTTGAGGTTAAGTATTTGAACCCTGTTAGGTGTCACTAGTTAAACAAGATTACAAGGAAAATTGATTCAACCATTGGCAATAATATTTTAGGGTTTAAGCAAAACGTACCTTAATCTCTGGTATCACATAAGCCATGTTGCACAGGAAGGCTAGCTGAGCTAAAAGCTTAGCATCAGACCACGGAACTTCAACCAACAACCTTGAGAATGACTCGCAATCAATTTTTGGCTTCCCCTCTTCTTCTTCATCGCCATAGTCCGCTTCACAACCACCCTCATCTTCATCGCAATCTTGGTGGCTATCTGCATCGCCAGCCACTTCATCTTTCTGTTGCCTCTCTCTCCAATGGCTTCGAAGCTCCAGTAGCCTCTCGACCCAATTTGCTCTCTTTTTCACCTCCTCCTCGTCTTCGTCGCTCTCTGTTGTGGTCTCTGTTATGTTCATCTCCTCCTTACTTGTCTCTGTTATATTCATCTCCTTACTCGAATCTGTTATGTTCATCTCCTTACTCGTATCTGTTATGTTCATCTCCTTACTCGTATCCGGATCAAATAGAAATGACCGAAGCGAGCTTGGGAAAATTGAACTGGACAACTTGAAATTGAACATCCCCATAGAATGGCTATTCTTTAGTTCTGGTTGCTGCGTTGTTGAGGCCCGAATTTGGTTGTAGTGAAGATGGTTGTCGGAATATGACCGTGTCATGATTTTGGCTCGGTTACAGAGGTTCTTCCAGGAAAGAATCCGGCAAAGACCATTATGTTCTTTGAATGTATTGTTAGGTACTGTTGGGACTGGAGAAGTGGTGGTTATGGACATTGAAGTACATGCCATGATCACAATTCTCACCTTGAGGTGCCTGAAAAATGAAACAATTTTTTTAGATAGACCCCTCCCCCTCTCTCTCTCTTCTTGAGGAGTTCTTGGAACCAAAGGACGGAAAAACAAGGGACTTTATAAAAGATACCGAAGGTGACAAAGTAACACCTTGTTTACAACGAGAGCAAATAGGGATGATACCATTTTACATCGTAACATACGTAGTCTCTGTTCAAATGACTACTAATTAACTCTGTAATTTGAACTGTTTCATCAACTCTGTACTCTGTTACAAATGCTTTGATTTAAATGATTGACTGACATTAATCAGACGGCTGAGCTGCAACCCAACATATCATGGCCATAAACCTAAGGTTTGACCATTAAACAAAATGTTCACATGGGCGCCACGTACCATTTTTCATTTAAAAAAACGTAGACTATTTAAGCTTTAACGGAGGTAGGGTGTGCCTATTCGTTGGTGGTTAACAAGCATTGATGAGCTGATGACCTGTAATAGGGGATAGCCCACTCATAGCATGTCCGAGGCCTGACTTTGATACCAATTTACCAAAACTTTAAAATATTCACATTTTAAATTTTGAAAGAATGCATAATATTTTTGGGCCCAAATGTCTAAGCGGGTTACATGTCTTGCTACTTCTTGGTATATATGATAGATGGATTTTCGAACAATTCGGAATTTTAGGTGGGATCATTATGAGGGATTTGTAAATCGGATTAAGGATCATAAAATTTTACTTTCAATACAAATTAAATAAAAAATTACTGATAATGATAATGTCGGAGACATTAGAAAAACAGTTTGTCGAATTTTTTTCCGTATATATATATACATACGAATATATAAGATAAGAAATATATAATTAAAAGAAATGGTAGGATTGAGATTATTGTAGAATTGGGATTATAATCATTTCGAGATCATACTAAATTTAAGATTCTAATGTGATCTGGAATGTTTGGCCCAATTTAAGTCACATAATCGTAATTTCTTACGATGTGAATTGGGATTCTAATAAGAATGCAGATTGGGATTCTAATAACAATGCAGATGAGTATTTGACAACAAAAATGAAAGAGTAATGGTAGGTGATCATATTTGGGTACTTAACCAACAACATTATGTGATGAATTTTACTTTTCTATTTACATTTTATCCAACATGATGCGATTAATGGTTTTGTTTGGTATAACTTATTGTGCTGCTTATATATTATATATATGAGATTGATCATATTACTGATATTAATACATATCTTATACCATTATTTAAAATTATGTAACAAATACATATCTTATACCATTATTTAAAATTATGAAACAAATTATTTATAATTTTTTTTTATGGTGTCGACATTTCCTTTAAAAATTGATCATAACTTGCGCTACAAAGCAACCTCATGCAAGTAGCGTGACTATCTTTGATCACTTCATGATCAAGGCAATGATCCATTGATGATTTATGTCATAAAGGAAAGTGTATATATATATAATCAATGCGTACAAACACGATGTGTTTGATAAATAAGAAAAATTATTTAGCAGTTATTGAATCTTTCAGTTAGTAGAAAACAAAAATAAGGTCTGGCTGTTGATATCAAGGTGAAGAAATTTAACTTATAGTTCTAGTGCGTTTTAAACTAAGATCTCCTTGCTATTAGAGTCCGTCCTTACCACCCAGCCTCACCTAAACAATATTTTATCAAACACGAGCATTAGAAGAAACCGAGTAAGACAAAGAGGTGCACCGAAATAATAATAAAAACATAGGTAGTAACTACGCTCAAGTAATAATCATCATCATCTTAGATATTTACATCTCTACATAAATTTTCCTATCATCTTCATTCGTATATATACCATTCTTGCACAACCCCAAACACAACTTTATGGAGTGAATTCAAGTGACATTTATTTGAAATGAGAAATGTTATATGTAGCATTTTGTATTTTTATTTATATAAATATAAAAATAATAATATCTCGTCACATACTCTAGTAACATAAATATAATTTAAAAAGCTAATTATATATGGCAGTTCAATATTTAAATCATACTAGACAAACAAAAAATTATAGAACATTTTTATACAAAATATAGAGAGATTACGAACTCAAAATTATTATCCAAAAATAACTTTTATGACTTAAATTTATTTCATATATAAACTCACACTTCACCAATTTAATCTCCATCACTAGACATAAATCTGAGTTGATGGAATTACTCTACAAAATAACATCACTAAATTTGAACCTTGTAATCTTTTCTTACAATCAGTAAGAGAGAAATAGTAAAACGAGAAGTTGGATAAGACTCGAACGTAGATATCACTTATGAGAAGAAAACGCTTTATTCACCTGGCCAACTCATTAGACCTGAACCTTTTAAAATAAGAACAACCAATAAAATAACTTTCAATTAAAGAAATAATTAAATAACATCACCACATTATTTGGGGATTTTTAAAAAAAATATATTTTTTGTAAGATTAGAATTTTATTTGGGCAAGCACTACCAATTGTATATAGAAAAATAATACATATCATTAAATAAATCATCAAATTCTCTTTTTTAATTGATTTGCTCATGACAAATGACACTTATATATGTAAGTTCTAAATGGAGTATATACATACATTCGTTGAATAAATTCACATAGAAAAATTAATGAAAGTCATCCAAAAATAAATAGCAGGTGACTTGGTATATTTTTCTCACCTAACATATCTTTATCACTCTCTGTACATGTCTAGGAATAATCGTTGTAAAAGTATTGGGAAAACAAAACTCTCTGAAACTCATGAACACTTCTACAAAATTCGGAAATATCAATGGAATAATATCTCATGGTAATATTCCTCGAAGAAGTGGGGGTGTTTGGTTTGGGAAGAAGTTTTTTTTAGCTTTTTAGGTTAAAATAGTTCTAAAAGACAAAATAAGTTATAATAGTTAATAAAATAAAATGTTGCATCAAACTTATAATCATTTCATTTTTTCTCTCATAAATATCACATCTAATTACAAAAAAATTCAATCATTTTCTAAAATACAAAAATTTTAACTTACTAAAATAGCTAAAAATTATAATAGTTTATGAAAATAGCAATTTTCCAAACGATGTGCCATTTTAGGAACATAGTAAAAAGTCACGTTTTTGGACAAAATGTCTTATCCAAAAATGCAAGTGTCAAAAACGCCAGAAAATTGGTTTGGCAAGTGCTAAAAATGCAGGTGTAAAATTACAAATTAGGACCTATGAAAAAAAAAATTTCTTATGTTGGGTAAGGGTATTTTGGTCATTTTAATTTGATTTGACACCATAAATAAATATTAAACTAAAAAGCAAAAAGTCAACTTTTTACTAATTTCTCAAATCACTTTCCAAAAAGCTTAATAAAAAGTCAAAAGTTAACTTTTTACCAATAACACTGAAAAAATAAAGAGGGGAAATGGCAGCCACATAGATTGGAGTGGTTATTGGATGCTTCTAGAGCATCATGTGTTTCAAGACTAATCATCATATACCATATCTTCTTATGTTATTTAATCATCTGGTATAAAATTATTGACCCTATTATTTCTACCAATCACAACACCTTGGAGCACCATGTGGCCGTGTTCAAGGAGCAACCAATAACCACTCCTATGGAAAAACTATTCAATGAGAGGGTATAAAATTATTGACCCTATTATTTCTACCAATCACAACACCTTGGAGCACCATGTGGCCGTGTTCAAGGAGCAACCAATAACCACTCCTATGGAAAAACTATTCAATGAGAGGGTATGGTGTATGATGATACGTGACACTCCAGAAGTGTTGAATAGTTTTTTTATAAGAAAATCGAATCAATTCCAAAAATTTGAGTCCGTGAGCTCAGATCGTGTCAATATTTTCTCTGTACTTGCAATGATTTGTTTGAAATTAAAATAGAAGACATTATTTTAATTTTAAACTTGAAACGTTGAATTATGCTTTTCGCTGGTGTGTTTTAAAAATCACAAGAAGATTATTATAGAAAAAAAATAACAGAGAATTCAAGCTCTAAGAAATAAGTCTCTTCCCTAAGGTTCTATTTCTTTTGTATTGAAAATAGCAAAGAATAGGGTGAAATACACTGCTAGCCTGTTTTGAGCAAAGTTTTACTTTGATCTCTTTAATTTTAATTTTTAAAAATTCAAAATTTAAATTCTATACTTTCAATTTCATTTTAATACGTCATTAGCATTTTGAATGAAAAAAAGGGCACAATAGGCATTTTTGTAATTTGGTGTAAGAAAAAAAAAATTACATATCAATGCTTCTTATAGTTTCTTTTTGAATCCATTTTGGTCTACTTTTTGAGATGTTTTTTTGGTCCAAAATAATATAAAATGTCATTTTCGGGCCCAAAATAATAATGATTACTGGTAGATGAATTACATGAAAATACAATTAGGAGAGTTTAATTGATAAAATTAAAACTACATGATCAAAATGAAATCTCACGAAAACTATTCCGTAGTGTTTAATCATTGGAATGAACGTGAAAGTCCACTAAAAAATATTAGGCAATTCTTTCCATCACTTTTTCACTGGGGTCGGCAAAATGCCAACGGTAACCTCTTTGGTAAACAAATAAAAGACAAGAAAAAAGATACATTATACATAAGCATAAATAGAAAATTATTCAAATAGTGACATAATAACTTTCCAAGATAAAATAACCAACAACATTTTTTTTTATTTATAAAAATTCATTTAGAATGATGTAATATTTTTGAAATTATGAATTATGATTTTTTTTTGTTTGAAAATTTCATTCATACAAATTTTTTATGTGTAAAAATTATTTATTTATTTATTTTCTCAGTGCAGACCATCCCATTATGCACACAACCTCTATTGTGTGTAGAAGAATGAAAAAGTCAACCTAAAAAAAATGTGTATAGTAAAGAGTCAAAAATTGTGTAATTTATATTTTCTGTTGTGTTAAAATGTGTATATATTCTCCAAACATGAAGGTGTAATTTACCCTTTTTTAATTACTTTTCTGAACATAACAACGCTATTATATTTTCTCTAAAAAAAAATATTAAAAAAAACCTGTTTGGTTTAGAGTTTTCAAAAACAATTTTCTTGAATTTTCTTTTTGTGTTTTTATATTTTTAATGATTTTTTGAAATATTTTAATTTTAATCAATTTTTTTACTTTTTAAATTTACTTAATCCCGATTTATTAGAAAATGTAAAATTTGTACAATTTTTTTTAAAGAAAATTTATTGAATACAATAAAATATAAAAATATACTACATGTTTGTAATTTTTTTAATATTTTTTGTATTTGGTGATTTTTTTTTTTAAAAAAAATTCACAAATGTTATACTTTAGTAAAATTTTTATAATTTTTTTTTAAAATTTATTGAATATAACAAAATATAAAAATATATTGAATTTTTGTAATTTTTGTTTGTATTTAGTATTTTTAAATTTTTTTTGATCAATATTATACTTTTTAAGGGTCTGGATTATGTCTATTTATAAAATAAAAAAATTATGTAAAATATTTAAAAAAATTATTAAAAACAAAAAATATGAAAAACAAATAATTTTTTTAAAAAGAGAGTTAAACCAAATTATATAATATACTATTATATAAAATATACAGTGTTTTTTTGAGAAGCTGATAAAAAGTCAGTTTTTTATCAATTTTGGGTCACATTACCTCTCACATAATTTACTCACAAAAAGACAAAATAAGTTAAAAAAGTCAAAAAATTAATTTTTTATTAACTTTTCAAAACACCTCACAATTTAAAAGAAGCTTTGTCACGACATTTGTACACCTAATTCTCAGATATCAAATGTCACACATAGTAAAGCATTTATCACACAATTTTCATTTCCAAAAAAAAAATCAAAGCAACAACATAATATTCTGTACTTCTTTCGTTTCAAATTGTTTGTTCAGAATGAAAACGATAATGGTACATGTATTAATTAATGTATTAATTAGTATGTTGACATTAATTATTATATTATTATTGACTCTACTCATTAGATAAATTACAAATATTAAAAATTTCTTAAATTATGCAATATCATCAATTAGTATATTAGTTAGTACACTAATTGGTACATATAACATTATTCAAATGAAAACAAGAATTTAAAACTTATTTTTTATTTTTCGTGCGGAACAAAAAATTTGAAATAGAGGTAGAGTTATCTTTGGTTAAATGTTATTGTAAGTATTTATCAAAAAAAAAAGAAAAAGAAAAAGTTAAATGTTATTTTAAGGACCAAAACATAAAATTAATAAAAAAAAAAATTTGCCACTACCACACACAAAACTCTCTCCACGCTACTCTCAACCACTATCTCCAAAACCGTTTCAATTGCACTGCACACGTTAGTCCTCTTCTAATGACTAATATATATATATATATATATATATATATGTATATAATAGTCAAAAGACATAACAGTTTGGTAAAAATTAGTCGCAACAACAATTTCCAAAACACTTGCATTACCTTCAACAACACATAAGCAATTCTGTAATACGCCATTGACTGTGATTGTAGCAGCTTATTTTATTTTAGGGCAAATTACCAACTCTTCGAGATTTGATTAAAATATAAATTTTTTTTTGAGGTTTGAGAAATATCTCGTCTCTTGAGCTTTATATTTGTATAACAAATTGTCCTCTCATTTGTTATGTAAATATAAATCTCACGAGGAAATTTATAATTTTTCAAATCTTAGGAAAATCTGTATTTTAGTCAAACCTCAAAGGGTGTTGGTAATTTGCCCTTTATTTTATTTATTTTTCCCTGAAAAGTTGTAGAAATTTTTTTGAAGACATTATTATGTTTTTAAAATTCTGAACTATTTTTTTTTGAAAAAATAGAAATTAATTTGTGAAAATAAACATAAAAAATATATTTTTTAATTTTCAAAAATTATTCCTGCTCTCTAAAAAATCAATTATATAAAAACGATAGTACTTTTAATTTATTTTTTCTTCACAAAACTAATTTTTTGTTTTTTTTTTTAATTTTTAAATACCAAACACATGCAATTTAGAAATAATAGCATAAATGTATAACAGTCATTTTTTTTTTTTCAAAATTCAAATCACAATACCTGAAAACTTCAAGAACTTTCAATCAGATATGTTGATCGAATTGTTTCGGCAGACTACGAAGTGCACGGTGGAGATTGCTTCTTAAGATCTGTAGAGAACACACAAATTAATCACACAAATCGGCGCGACAACTCCACACGAAACTCACATTCATCTCATCTCTATTCTGAGAGTGAGAGAGAGCTGTATACGCATATGTATAATTCAGAGCTGAGTTTAAACAAGTCTCTGCTACGTTGCGAGTTCATTCAATTCACTTTTACATAAATATATATATATATATATATATACACTTCGAATAGCCATTGATATTCGAAATTCAAATCACAATACCTGAAAACTTCGAGAACGATCACGTTCAATCCGATATGTTCATCGAATTGCTCCCGCAGATGACCAATCAGACGGTAGAGATTGCCTCTGAAGAATCAATCAGACGAATCGGTGCAAAAACTCCATACGAAACTCACATTCATCAATTCGGAGGGAGAGAGAGAGAGAGAGAGAGAGAGAGAGCTGAGTTGAGTTGAGAAAAATCTCTGAAACAAAGCGAGTGTTGAAATATTGAATGAATTCAGTTTCACAATATATGTATGTATGTATAAATAAATACACACATCATATATGTGAAAGCTCAGTAGAAATCGTTACTCTCTCTCTCTGATTTAGTGAGTGAGATCTCTGGACCCCTGAGCTCGCCTTTATATATGCGAGAATGAAATGAAGGAATTGCACCGAAGCGGCCTCAGACGAATAATATCACGTGCATAAGAGTAAGGTTAGAAATCAAACGTTTTACTAAATTTTTACCCCTTCCGTCTTAAAATATTAATTTTTTATTTTATTTTTTATTAATTCAAAATATTAGTCAATTTTTTAAAATTAAAGACAAAAATAATATGAATTTTTTATTTTTTCATTCTTTTAAATTTATTAATAATATTAAAAGTATAATTACGATAATTGATATTTCTTAAAGAATATATTGTTAAAAAGTAATTTTAAAAAATCAATATTTGTACTATTAAAAAAAAGTTGAATTCTTCGAAAGAGACTATTATTTTGGGAAAAAATGAGTACCAAATATCTTACATGAGTATGTAGGAGAGGGCTCAAGAAAGGAGTTGGAAAATTCGAAAATCTTCGAAGATTCTTGAAGAACAACTTCGAATTCTCTAGAAGATGATGAGAGGCTTAGATTCTTCAATAGTCTCAACTCAAGAACACAAGCGTAAAGGAGATGATGGAGGTAAGAGATTGGGTGAAGAAGAAGGCAAAATGGCTAGAGAGAGGATAATGACAAGGCTCTCCCACTTTCACTCTCAAGGTTGATAATGGAGAAGGGAAATTAGTTCTTTCCTAAGAGTTAATTCTCCAAAATCCATCCCTTGTAAAGCTATGGGTGGGTGGTATTTATAGGCACCTCATGATGTAGGATGGAGCCCATGTGCAAGGCACATGGGGAATATTCTCTCTAACCACCTTGTCCGAGGAGGTGACCTCTCCGAGGATGAGAAAAATCTCGAAGAGGAGATCAATCTCTCGGCGAACCTTTCTTCTTAGCCACACCTAACCAATGATCCCCAATCATCCCAAAGGGCCGAGGTAGTCCTAGAGGACCCCCCCGCCGCTAAATATTGCTGAGTCTCATGGACCCTCTAGAGTCGTGCCACCTCGACTCGGATATAGGCTAGTTTAACCGAAGAGTGAATTTATCTCCACTCACCGTCCTCGGGATCGGGTCCTTTGTTCGAACTCCATTACGCCCGTGGTTCTGGTGCGTAGATCCCGAAAAGCTCCGAGCCCACAAGTGTTCTGGAACTCATTAATGGAGCGACTTCTGGATTGCGTCTGAATCCGTTCGAAGCCAAGTGCTTCGGATCTCTAGGTTCGTGGATCCGAACCCTTTCGAGTCCGAGCCCGAGTAAGTCTCTAAGTTCGTGGATTCGAACCCTTTCGAGGCTTAGAGCGATTTGGCCCGTTTGATGGCGATAAATCTGGGCCCACCAGTCTTGGACTTGCGATAAATTCGGGCCTATCAACCTTGGACTATTGGGCCTAATTAATTTAGTGGGCTCAAACTTAGCTCCTCTTACATTTGCTCCTTGCGTGTATGAGAAATTTTAAATTTCTCGGACATGCATACTGTCATTTCTTCGACCCTGCTTTGCATCACGTCCCAAAAAAAAAAAATATTGTCTCGACAGAGCCTATGGATAAAGTTAATGAGGCACTGTAATTTATAGCTAAAATTGACAAGCATAAAAATGATTTTTTTTTTTTACTTTTTTTTTTTTTCGTGCCATTACTATTATAAAATAAAAATGTAAGGACAATACTCACACATTTTTTCCTTGTTTGGCAAGTTAGTGGAGTCAGCAGGCCGTTATATGTTGTATGGATATACACATTTAAAAAATATCTTGAGGGAATATTCTAGCATCATACAGCATCGCACCTCCCATTTTTTTTTTCTATTTAAAGAAAGGGGATAAAGACCTAATCAGTACATTTTTATTTTCTTGAAACCCTGCGGCGCACACACTCTCTCACTAAAACGAGAGCCCACCCCAGGTTGCCTTTCTTCTTCAACGAAGCTCCATAGCCATTAAGCTAACGCCGGTTGCTCAAAAGGCCAAAGCTGCTGCCGCTTGCGCAGACCTCCATCGCGGCTCCAGGCCTCGTCACCGCCGTCGTCACTGAAGACCCAGCTCCGACTGCTACAGACGCCATGACCCAGCCGTTGATTCGCTCTAGTTCTGACTACTGTGGACGTCGCAACCCCGGATGCTGTTATTCTATGCCATCGCCAACTCCATTTCACCGTAGGTGCTTTATTTCAGCTTAGAGATCCAGACACTCTGGAGCTCGGTTGTGCCGACTCACACGACGCCGACCTCTCTGCAATGTCACTGCTCTTCTGCGTCGTTACATCTGACGCCGAACTTGACTGCCCAGCTACTCCGGAGCTCGGCGTTCGCTTCACTTTGCTGCCACTTCACCGCCGATCACGGCTGTCCAGTGTTCTTCCTCATCTTTGCTTTTGGTAAGCATTTCGAATATATATATGTATATATATGTATCTATTGATTATGATATATATATATATATATATATATATTTTTTAGAGCTTAGATTACCCAGATCTTAGTTCTGTTTGCACACGACTACATTGCCGTGGCCCCAGCTTCCATTGGCCTCTTGCTGCTCCAGCTCCAACCAAGCCGCCATCGATCTCTCTCTGCTCTACCTCCGGTTATTGTTGGCTTCAAAGGTTCCAACGCAGACCACATACGTTGCCCACTCAACGTGACGTGTGTGGCTGCCGACTCTGCTATGACATCCCCGTTGTCTTCGTCCTCAACCATCCATTGTTGACCACGCCGTTGCCCATTCAACGTAACGTGCGTGGTTGCTAACTCTGCTGGCTTCGGATTGTTCAACGCCACTCACACATGCCGCCCTCTCAACGCGTCGTGTGTGGTTCGGCCTAGCACGGTTTCGGTGATATATTTTTTTTGGAGCTTGGACTACTCAGATCTTGGTTTTGCTTGCACACCCACTGAAATCCACCACCATTGGTTCCTACCTAAGCTATTATTACTGCGCACCAAAGCTGACACAGCTTGCTATTGACTATCGTAGCCGCTGGTTCTCTTTCTCACCCACTGTTTTCGTGCTTGGTCTCCAATTTGTTCACTATTTCTGTAAGTCTTAAAGACTTTGATACATTGAGCTTTGGCATTTTTGACTTAAAATTGCACTATGGAGCTTGAATTTGTTTGATGTTATCACTCCCACTGATGATGACATTTGTAGTGCTTGAGGGTGATTGACCCATTTTTTTTATTTGCTATCCCGAGAAAAATAGCTCCTTGATTCTGGATTTATTTAAATGGTTTTCTGACTTGAAATTTGCCAAATAAATTCTGGGTTATTGCTTATATAAATTGAACCATTGCTGCTGAATTTTGCACTTGTAATAGAATACTTGCCACTTGAATTGAGCAATTAACATTGACTTGAGAGGAACATTCTTGTAATTTGCATGACAATCCATTAAATCTTGTTACTGATGAGCAATGTAATATACTTTGGATCTCGGACCTGAAATTTGCTATTGAGCTTCACTTTATCCAAATTTTGAGCCCCGTATAAATTGGACCTTTAATATGGAACATAGTGATTTTGAGAAAATGACTCGCTTGAACTTCATCACAAAATGGCCTATGACATTGCACCTCTTATTGATGATAGAAACTTGAAATCTGTATGTTGATGATACACCCATTGGTATTACAATTTGTTGAGCTTGAAAAATACCCGAGAAAATGAATTGTTGATGACTTCTGAGGTTGAATTTGTTGATAAACCCATCATGTAAATCTTATTATAAAAATGATTGATTGTTGCGACCCTTAGCATAGTAGACATCATGCCTGAATTCTTGGTGTAAAAATTCCTCGTAGAATTTGTTGAATTCATGGATTCTCTGAGAAATGAATAGTTGATGCCGAAATTTCATTCGAATGTGTTATTTCAATTCCAATATTTTGAATTTTAATACAGTCAACTCCTTGCTATTTATACCTGTTGTTTCAGCCATATGTCTTCTCGAAAGAAACCCGTTGTCCCGGGGTCATCAGAACCGGCTCTCATGAAAGAGAGGGATGTACCTCCGGCGTCTGAGTGGAGGAAATCTCCTTATTTTGGTCGGAATGACCCCTTCTGGTGGGCGGCTACCTCCACCACTTCTCTTCTAACTCCGAAGGGAGCTCCATTATGTCTCACCGAGGACACTGACTCTAGACATGAGGCCCTTATTTCTCCTTCTTCGGTGCTACACTTTAGGATTGAGCGAGGGGACTTTCCATAATGCTATCCTCAGTTCAAGGCCTTCTCAAACCCTTCTTTTGGTTGGTAGGAGTGGGTCGATGATGTCCTCTTGGATAGGAGCCTCTGTCAGCGGCTTCAGGAGGCCCGGTTATTGATCCCGGTGAAAATATCTCGATCCCTATCCATCCGTCGCAATAATGCCAGCCTTGAAGCCATGGCTCTTCGATGGAGCACCGAGACACATACCTTTATACTTGGCCAGCACGAGATGGGGCCCACCCTCGAGGATGTGTTCATGTTGTTGCGTCTGGAAGTGACCGGCCCTGATGCCTTCTACCCTAAGCGGACACCCCCTGAGGATGACTCTTTGATCCAATCTTTGAAGCTAAATCTTTAAGCTTGTGGCCGATGGAGTTCTGTATTTGATGGTTCAGCGAGGAGGACTAGTCGAGTAAGGATAGACCGTGCCTCCTATATCGCATGGATCCGCCACTTCTTCAAGGATCTTTAGCCCTTGGCTAGAGATGCTAACCCCGATTCTTGGGAGTATGAGGCCGGCCCGATGTATGGCTCTAGGCTTTATTTCTTGGGATTTCTGGCTTGCTTCCTTTCATTCTTCATTCTTCCGAGCACACCTCCGGATTCTCTCAATCCCTTTGTCTTCCCCTTGGCAGTTAGGCTCTTTAAAGGGGATCGGATTCCTTTAGCTTCGCTATTTCTTGGGATTCTTTATTACCGACTGGATCTACTACATCGAGACATGGTTCGCTCCGTGGGTCGATATGAGCCTGTCTCCTTCATTCACAACCAGTTCCTGCTTTGTTTCTTCTTCGAGAGGTTCCCAAAGTTTGCCCCCACTCCGACTGTATTCGACGTAGAGGTTCTTTGGGAGATAGTAGATAAAGATGGTATCCCCGTGCTCGGTACTGATGCCTCTCGGACCTTTGAGAAAGCGAAGTCTTGCCAGCCGTTGATTACACGTTGGTCACGTACCATTTCCACCTTATCCTTGAATACTCTAGTGGATGATCCCCGGCGCTTTGTGGCACGGCCGTATGTATGCCCACCGGTGGGTGTGGCAACACCACTTATTTATCACGGTTCCTCCCGCTCAGTGTCCTTTCCTTTGCCGAAGAACATCCCTGCACACTTTGTTGATATGCTGATAATGACCCGTCCGAGTTCATTATCGGTATGGCATGAGGAAGGCGTTGATAGTGCCGTTTATAGACCTAATCGTGTAGCATGTCAATTCGGGTTTGACCAATGTGCCCTGGGGCCAGCACCTCATTTGTTATCATTTTCAGAGAGCTACGGGCACTTCAGTCGCGGACTTGTACACACCATGCTTCCTATATCCGGCTCTTTGACGATGCCAGGCTTGAGCCGAGTAGGGGGTTTCACCCCCTCTTTTAGGCGATATTGGCAGAAGACTATCGATGCATTTATTGAATTTGTCCAAAGCAGATCGACCATATGTTTGCCTCCGCCAATTTATAAGAAGGACTCTTCTCTTCGGCTGCCGGAGAGCCGGAAATCTGATCACATGTACGAGAGTTTCTTCACTTCATCTGCTCCAACTGACCCCTTAGCTTAGGCATCTATTTCTAGCTTGGCAATTACTTCTCCAGAGCCAGTCCCTTTGAATAAGGCCTCTGGTCCTCGGACGACCCGCCTTAAGAAGATGGCTCACAAGAGGGCTTCTGACGCCAGTCCTTCCGCTCCTCGCCTTTCCAAAAGGCTTCATGAGGTACCCGATTTTTTTTGATTTGAAGTTACTTTCCTTTTTGCGACTAGACCTTCTTAAATGAGCACTTTTTATTTTCCCTTGTTGTGTAGGACCCTACGGCTGCTGACGTTCTTAGTACCGTGGCTACTGGCCATGCTTCCTCCACTAGGCCGAATTCAGACTTGGACGACACCCTCCCTTTGTCTGCAAGACTTGTAAAGATGCGCACCCCTCGTATAGCGGTTATAGATGATGATGATGATGATGATGATGAAGCTGAGTTCTTCGATCATTTTTGTGACCTTATCCCTCGCATGCGTCGTCACTGTTCTATCGTAACTGAGGAGGAGCGCTATCTTGGTGACGAGGTGGTCGAGGCTTGCCATTCTGATGTTGAGATTGCTGAAGGGACTGGTGCCACAGAAATTGATGCCGCAAGCCATGCTTCTAGAAGCAATGTAGAGATGAGGTGCGCCTCTGGGAATGGTGTGGAGGTGGATGTGGTAGAAATTTCTGAGACTCGCTTTGGCACTTATGGTGATTCTTATCCTCCGGCCCTCCTTCCTTCTTCAGGGATGACTGCTATTGTTCAGGCTTCATTAGACATTGAGATCGATCAGGTGCCCTTTGTACGGCTAAGTGACTTTGTTGATGCTAGGAGTCCTTCAGTTGCTCCGGCTTTGCATAATGATTCTCCTTCTGGTAATCTTTTTTTTCTGAAGTTTGTCATGTACTTCCATCTGTGAAAAATCTTTACTCAAATGGCTTTACTGTTCCCCGCCCCTAATAAGACTTCCTCATTTTTTTTTTCTTCAGTGTTAGCTGCCATTGGGGTCCTGCCTTCACCTGCCTCAGACTCTGCTCCGACTCTCTTTGTGACTCCTCGTGGTTCTCCTTCTCAAGGGGAGACACCTGCCTTTGAGACGACTGCTAGAGGTCCCTTTGGTAATCTTTCTTTTTGAAGTTTGTCATGTACTTCTATCTGTGAGAAATCTTTACTCAAATGGCTTTACTATTCTTCACCCCTAATAAGATTTCCTTATCTTTTCTTCAGTGTTAGCTACCACCGGGGTCCTGCCTTCACCTGCCTCGGACTCTGCTCCGACTCTCTTTGTGACTCCTCGTGGTTCTCCTTCTCAAGGGGAGACACCTGCCTTTGAGACGACTGCTAGAGGTTCTTCATCGCCAGTTCCTTCAAATGTTTTGGATTTGAATCTCAGTGATTTCCACTTTGATAGTGATGATTTTGGTCTTTCCCCTTATCACTCTGCATTCTCAGGCTCGGGACCTCTTCCCGAAGTTACCCCTCGGGGTGGTTCATCTAATCCGCTAGATATTCGGGAGATTCCTGAGACTAGTAGCTTTCCAGCCCCAATTCCTCCTTCGGCCTCTGGAAAAGTATCATTTCTCCATTATTGGATAGCTTCTGAGTTTGCTTCAGTTCTACAGCTTGTGCATTCGAGTTACCCGGAGACCTTTGCTTCATTTTGCTTGCCAATGTCCACTCATTCAGACTGCTCTTCTCGAGTCTTTTGCCACTATCTTATATAGCTTAGACAGGCAACGGCTGTGTGACTTTAATGGGAAAGTAGTCGAGACAGCGTATTAGGGGATCTCTGACATGAAGCGTCACCAAGTGGATTTATCATGGCTTCGGAAGCGCCTGGATGTAGCTTCGAACGCCAGTCATCGGGAGGAAATTTTGTCTGTGCTTGCCTCTTATCGGACCTCTATAGATGAGACAAAGGCAACTCTTCGTGAACTTGAATCAGGCTATGCTCGGGCCTTGGAGACTTTAGAGGCACACTCTGCTGTTTGTCCTCTGGATGTAGATGTGACGGGCAGCTTCTTCGAGGGTGTTTTTAGGAGAGATTGAGTTTTTTTTTTATCATTACTTTCTTGCCCCTTTCGATAGAAATGTTTTATCTAGGACAATGCAATGAAATGACAAAATCTTTGCTGTTTGGATATTTTCACATTGTTTTCTTATTCTACTTGATAAAATTTTTATTTCGAATGATACAATGGAAAGAACAATCATCTGCACATGTTTATAAAAGCTGAAATATTCTCATTAATTCTTTAACTTTCTTGGCAAAAGTATAATAAATTCACTGCAAGTGATGGGATAAAACATACATCATAAAGAAAACCAGCTTCTTCATAACGTAAGGGAAATACAACTTTTAGACAAAGTAGGAAAATGAAAATGAATTTCAACATAGATGAGTCTAACTACGGGTAGTAATGCTTGATAAACTTTGCATTGAGCATGCCAGTTCGAAAGCCATCTTCAACCCTTACAAGCTTGTAGTACCCGCTTGAGCTTGCCTGAACCACCTTGTAGGGCCCTTCTCATTTTGGAGAAAACTTGGGCAAGGGTTGTCCTCGCATGATTGGGTCTACAATCTTCCATACTAGATCACCTTCTTCGAACTTTCTTAGCACCACAGTCTGATTATAAGCTCGGGCGATGGACTCATGATACCTTTCTATGACTTTTGCAGCTCTGTCATGCTTTTCCTCTAATGCTTCCAATCTGGTGGTTCGAGGCTCCAGTACGATCCCCGAGGCGAGAGCCATTAGAGCAGATGGTGTTTCTAACTCTATATGTAACTCTGCCTCGGACCCATACACAAGGGAGTAAGGAGTTGTTTGAGTTGGCTTTCTCTTTAAAGTGCGATACGCCCATAGGGCTACTATTAACTGTTCGGACCAAGTCCCCCCAAATTCATCCATCATCTTGCTCAGAATCCTTATCAGTGTCTTGTTTGTGGCCTCCGCTTGCCCGTTCCCTTTTGGATAGTAGGGTGTGGATTTGTGATGCATCACTTGGTAAGTCTCTAGGAGGTTCTTCACATTTTTGTTTATGAAGGGAGTGTCATTGTCCGAGAGGATGGTGTTTGGTACTCTAAACCGGCAAATGATATTTTCCTTGATGAAGTTCGAGACTACGGGACCCGTAGCTTTCTCTAGAGGGATTGATTCGACCCACTTTGTGCTTAATTCTGTAGCTGCGAGAATCCGCTTGTACCCCTTAGAAGGTTTGGAGGTAGGCCCTATCAGATCAAAAGCCCAGGTATGGAACGGCCATGGCGTTCGGATACTATACAGGTCTATAGCTGGAGCATGGATCAAATTTCTGTGTTTCTGACAAGTCTGGCACCTCTTCACGTGATGGATGCATCTGACTCCATGGTCGGCCAGTAATACCCAAGGTGTATAAGTTGGTCGAACAGCCAAGCCCCTTCTTGATGCTCAATTTCTTGGGCTCTTCCGAGGACTAGGTCTGACTCCTCCTTGGAGAGACATCTCAGGGGAGTGCCCTCAATACTTCTTTTGTAAAGCTTGTTCTGATCAAGAAAGTACCGCCTTGCTCTCCTCTTGAGGTGTGCAATGTCTCTTGGGTTTTCAGGTAGTGTTCCCTCTTTGAGATAGTCAATGTAGACTTTCCTCCAGTCAGGGGTATCAATTTCAAAGCAACTCTCATCCTCCCGAATGTATGACTGACACTTGGGGCATTCCTTCTGTAATTGATTCGAGGCATTCTCCATTTCGGGCCAATAATAGCCTTGTCTTTGGATTCTTCTGTACAGACTAATATCCCCATCCCCGCAAGACTTTTCATGGATCTGTTGTAGTCAGAAGATTGCTTCTTGTTGGCCAACACACCGGGCTAGGAATCTGGTACCCCCTAGGAAGTAAATTTCATCTTGAATAATTATGAATTGGGCAAGCTTGGCCATAGTCAGTTTTCCAACTTTGCTTCTGAGTTGTTCGAGGACTTCTCCTCTCCAGTCCTCCGGAAGGTCTTTGTCTTCGGGTATTATTGAAGGTTCTGTTCCCTTCTTGATGACAATTGTCGCCTCTTCCTCTGGAATGTCAACTCTTGCCCCTAATGTTGCGAGAGCATCTGAAAACTTGTTGTCGGAGCGAGGCACATGCTCTATTTCGACCTTCTAAATTTGTCAAGAAGCCTTTGGATTGTTGTTCGATATGTGGCCAAGGCAGGCTCCTTTAAGACGAACTATCCTGAAACTTGCTTCACTATCAGCTTTGAGTCCCCCCAAATCCGAATCTTCTTGATACTGTGCTTCTCAGCTGCTATCAAGCCTAAAATAAGAGCCTCATACTCGGTTTCATTATTTGAACAATGGAAATCCAGTTTATAAGACAAATATAATTTTTCCCCACTTTTGCTTGTAAGGACTATCTCGGTTTCTCCTTTACCTCCAGCTGCTGCTCCATCAAAGCTAAAGGTCCAAAAGCTTTCCTCGGAAGCCATAGCTGCATGCACCTCTTCTCTTAATTCTTCATTCACTGGTTCATAGTCACCACTTGAAAATTGGGCAAGGAGATCGGCTAAGGCTTGGATTTTGATTGCCTTGGGAGCTACACATGTGATCTTGAATTCACCCAGTGCTAACAACCATCTTGCCACCTTCCCGGTTAGAGCAGGCTTGCTGAGGAGGTATCGGATTGGATCACTTTTAGTAATAATCTGAATCTGATGTGCTAAGAAGTAATGTCTGAGCTTTTGGGCAGTGAATACCAAAGCTAAACAATGTCTCTCTACCAAAGTATATCAGACTTCTGCTCTTCGAATCTTCCGGCTGATGTAATACACCAGGCGTTCTGCTCCGTCTACATCTTGGACCAGTAATGCCCCTATGGACTTGGGGGTTGAGGTTAGGTACAACATTAGAGGAACCCCGGGCTGTGGGGCTATCATGGTCTGAGGCAAGGTCAAGACCGCTTTGATTCTCTCGAAGGCCTTTTGGTGCTCCTGGTTCCACTCGAACTTGGCATCTCCTTTTAATAATGAGCCGAAAGGGGTGGAGATCTCTACAAGTGCTGGGATAAACCTCCGAATATAAGACACCTTCTCGAGGAACTTCTTTAACACTTTATGAGAATGCGGGGACGGCATTGCTCTGATAGATTTGACCTTATCTTCATCTGCCTCGATACCATGCCTATGTACAAGAAACCCGAGGAACTTCCCGGCCGTTACCCCAAAAGCACATTTGAGAGGATTCATCCTCATTTTGAATTTCTGGCACCTCTTGAATACTTTCTCAAGGTCTCGGAGATGGTCCTCTTCTTTCTTAGATTTCACCACTAGATCATCAACATAATCTTCCACCTCATGATGGATTATGTCATGAAAGATTGCAGTCATAGCCCTTTGGTAAGTTGCTCCGGCATTCTTGAGTCCAAAAGGCATGACTGTATAGATGAAGTTTCCGAGAGGTGTTCTAAAAGCAGTCTTTTCTGCATCCTCTTCAGCCATCTTAATCTGATTGTATCCGCTGAATCCATCCATAAATGAGAACATCTGGTGTCCCGAGGTGGCATCCACAAGGGTATCAATGTGAGGTAGAGGGAATTCATCTTTCGGGCAAGATTTGTTCAAATCTCGAAAGTCTACACATACTCTGATTTGACCGTTCTTCTTCTTTACGGGCACTATGTTTGCCAACCACGTGGGGTACTGTATTAGCCGGATGAAACCTGCTTGTTGAAGTTTTTCAATCTCCTCCTTAATCTTCTCTTCGAGATCTGGATGATATTTTCGTGTAGCTTGCTTAATTGGCTTGGAGTTTGGGAACACATCAAGATAATGGGAGACTAGGTCAGGATCTAGTCTGGGCATTTCCTTATATGACCAAGCGAACACATTTGAATACTGGCTTATCAACTTTAACAACTGTTCCCGCTTCTCTGGGCTAAGGCTCGAACTTATGAATATCGGCCTTTTAGCATCTTTTCCATCACTCAGATCTATTTCAATAAGTTGTTCGGGCTGAGGCTTCGGCCCATCTTGCATGCATTCTGGAGCCACTTCAGGCTTTATCACTATGTCATTGTCAGGAGGTGTAGACACCCCATTTTTGACCGACCTTAAGACTCAGACGTCACCAGTTGAGCACTCGGTGATTTTGCATATCGTGCTCGTTCAGAAGTTGCAGAGTCCTGGCTGCGAGCCCTGCCTCCGGACTTCCGAACCCTCTTCTGTGCCTTGCCTCGGTTTGCAAACCAGACTCGATTTTCTCTGTTTCTTTTCCTGAGGGGAGGAAGAGGTCCTGTAGACCATCCCTTAGTGGCCGTGGGCTACATTTTGTGGCCGCGGGCCATTTTGCCCATTTCGGAGTCCGGTTCCCGGTTTTCGGAGCCGTCAGGCCGTGTGCCTCGGTTCGGGACTGCTTAACCATCTCCTATTGCTCTGGTTTTTGGCATACTTCTTATTTGCTCCCTTTTGAGGGACACTGAGGTCTGAGAGACCCACTTCGTGGTCGAACGCCACTTTTGGTGCTTGGCAGCCCATTTTCGGGACCCCGAACTGCGTGTTTTGGCCCCCGAGCATTCGTTTTGCATCGGTTTGGGCTCATTTTTGGTGGAGACCTTATTTTCACTGTTAGAAAGCTTGTAGGAGGGTGGGAGGCCAGCAATTTTGCTGAAAAGCCAACTTCTTTTTGGTCAAAAGTGGTTCAGCATGAATCCGGGAAGGAGAAAAATCTGCGCGGCTTCACCGAAACGGGCGTAATTCTTTGCACAAGAGGAATTAAGATATGAGGCCACCACCATTGGAAAGATTACTTCCAGGGCTTCATTTTTCACTCAAGAATATCCCAATTCCAAGTCCGGGGGGGAGAGATGTGGTTGGTTGAAGTCTGCTTGGACCGAATCTGCGCGGCTTCACGAAAAAGGGCATAACTTTTTCTACAAGAGGAATTTTAATGCAAGGTTTGCGCCATTGGAAAGCTAACTTCTGGGGCTTCATCCTAGGGGGTGGCCGGCCACATTTTCCCTTTGACCTAGCCGGCCGGCTAGGGGAAGTGGCCGGCCGGCCACCTGCAGCCAAAATGTCAGGCCGGCCTGCTTCTTCAGGTTGAGTACATTCCAGCTGTGCCTTGGTTTTCCCCCAAAAATATCTACATCCGGGGGACCCTTTTGGAGGGAAAAAAGGCCTCATTTTCCCTCCACTTTGGCTAGACTCTTCTCTCCATCTCTTATCCATATAGAGAGCCTCCCAACTCTAGAGAAAGGGTTACAAGAGTTGCTTGGAGGAGATAGATACATATCACCCCATTTCCTTCAAGTTTTGGGCTCCATTTCTTCATCATCTTCAAGCTCTACCATCACCACTCCATTCCAGCAGCAAAGGAGGGGATTCCAGCAGCTTAGAGTCACCAAATCTGGTCCAAGAAGTAACAAAAGTGTTGGTCTTCAAAGGTAAGTCCAATTGCCCTATTTTCTAGCTCATTTTGGCACCATCTTTAAGCCATACATGCTTGCTGAGTTGAGCTCCGGCCATAACTGAAAGTGGCCTTCTTTTGAGCTCATTTTCATGTCTCATTAAGGGCTCAACCCTGTTTGAGCCCTCCATCTTGCACTTGCTTCATTATCCCTCTAAAATGTCATTTTCTTGCATGATATTTTTAGCTTGTGTGTGATTTGTTTTGGAGCATGTTGTAAACTGATAATAGGCTTATTTTGAGCCCCTCTTCAACATTGAAGAAGGGCTCAACACTATTTGGGACTTCCATGTTGTACTTACCTTTATACTCCCTTTTTGGTCCCTTTTTTGCATGCTTTGGCAACCCATTATGCTTCCATTTTTGGTCATTTTACAGTTCTGTAAATAGGCTTATTTTGAGCCCCTCTTCAACATTGAAGAATGGATCATCACTGTTTGGGACCTCCATATGCCACTTCATGTTATATCTCTGTTTTGGTCCCCATTCTTGCATGTTTTGTTAGCCTATCATGCTTTTGTTTTTGGCCATTTTACAGTTCTGGAAATAGTCTTATTTTGGCCCGTTCTTCATGTTTCATTAAGGGTCTTTGGCCGTTTGTGGAATATTTTGTATACTTTGTGTTATAGCCTCTTTTGAGCCTCATTTTGCATCGCATTTCTAGCATGTTTTTATACTGTTTTGGAGTTTTTACAGTTCTGTAAATATGCATATTTTTGGTCCCTCTTCAATGTTGTAGAAGGGAATTTTTCAGTTTGGGCTTTGCATATACCACTTGCCTCTTTGGCCACCTTTTAGCCCTTTTTCTTGCATAAGAGTGCAGCCATACCTGTGTTTGTTTTTGGGTTTTTTACAGTTCTTGAAAACATCATATTTTGGGCCCCTCTTCAATGTTGTTGAAGGGTCCTAACTCATTTGGAGTTAGCAGTTGTGAGTTGCTTCTTAATCCCATGTTTAGGGCCATTTCTTGCATGCTAGTTTTGCCCTATCTTGGTTTGCTGTTTGGCCATGACTTGTACTAGTAAAATGCTAATTTTGGGGCAGCCTTGCTTCTGTCTTTACATTCCATGTACCAATTTTGCATGTTTGGTATAGCTATAGGCCATTTCGGGTGCCAAAATTCGTGTTTCGGGACTATTCCGTGCATCGGGTGTGTTTTCGCCTCATTTCGGGGCTGTTTTCCCCCACATTTCATTGCTGAAAATCCATTAGCATGCTTGCATATCATTTTCCATGCCATTGCATTGCGTATGCCATTGCCTCGGTTTGCGTGCCCGTGTGCACGCATTTCGAGGCACTTCATTTTCATCCACCGGCATCCTATGTGAGTGTGGCTGAGGCTCTCTCATGTTGGTATAAGCCCATATCATGTTTTCCATGCCATTGCATTACGTATGCCATTGCCTCGGTTTGCGTGCCCGTGTGCACGCATTTCGAGGCATCTCATTTTCACAGCATAGTGCATACTAGGTTGTATCTTAGATCGCATTCTGTCATTTTCTCGGTTTGCGTGCCCGTGTGCTCGGGCACGCATTTCGAGGCATCTCATTTTCACAGCATAGTACATACTAGGTTGTATCTTAGATCGCATTCTGTCATTTTCTCGGTTTGCGTGCCCGTGTGCACGCATTTCGAGGCATGTCATTCCATAGCATTGTGTATGTTAGGATTGTATCTTAGTTGCATTTCATGCATGTCATGCATGTTGCATCATGTTCGGAATAGGAGTTAGCCCGGGCACGGGAAACGAGGTGCATTCCGTACTCCGAGTGACGGAATGTATCTCAATTCCCTAGTCACCGACACTCTGGATTATCCATGATGGAGTTAGGTCTTGTTGTGTTTTCATGTGCATTCATCCTATATTGAATTGTGCAATTCGACTCCTCGGCCATCATGCATCGATATGCGTGATTGGTGGCACGAGGATCGAGGCATACATATATTTGTGAAAATACATTGCTATGCCCCTTTCCTGCTCTTTGTTGCAGCAAAATGAAGAATCAGCAACTTTTCAGAGCTTGGCACGCTTTCCAAGAATAACTGCTCAACGGAGGCTAATTGGGGCATCCCGGTGGATTTCCGCGCAAGACAACCCGGACATGCATCATCCATCAGAAGCAAGGCAGTCCCTGGCTTGCATGCCGGTTTTATTTATTTTCTTAGTTAATTTGTTAATTAATTAGGAATTTGTATATTATTCGGACTGTAATATTTGGACTGTACTATTCTCTTATTCGGAACTGTATTATTTATTCGGACCTTCCGTGCGAGGGCATAACTGTAATAAGTGTGCGTGTGTGTGTTGTATGTCTTCCAACCCCACGTCTTTCTCCCTTTTATTTATCCGCTTTTGATGGTTAGATTAGGGCATGTTTAAATTAGCATACAGTATGACAGCATGTTTGCATCATTCATCTATTTTGCATGCACCGGGCTCGGCGCATCATACTAACTGCATTGTATTTTCAATTCCAATTTGAATACATGTTAGTTGTAGCATTTCATATGCCATGTTTAGAATAGCCGAGCCTGCTATAGTTGCATTTTTGCATGTGTTGCATTAGGCATCTCTGTATATTAGGATCATGCATAGATTATAAGCTTCTTTTTTGGCTTGGAGTACTCGGTGAGTTTTATCCTTTAGCATCCTTGCATGCGTGTGAGTGACTGCCATGAATAGCATGCTTACCATGAGGCAATATGCTTATGTGATATAACTGCCTGAATGCCTGTGGGTGAAGATTGGGTTACTTGGATTGGAATAAATCATCAACTGTTTGTTTTAAGCCCACTAGATAGTGGCAAAACCATCTTTTCTAAGCCCACCCGAGGGTGGCAAAATCTGCATTTTAAGCCTACTTGCGAGTAGCAAACCATCTTTCAAATAAACAAGCATGAAATGTTTTGTTCCAATTCGGGCGACCCAGTCTTTACTTATATGCTGTGTGCATCACGTGGTAACCTAGGCTAATAACCGGAATAAGAACACACAATGTTTTCAAAAATAGATATCATGGTTAGTAGAGGCCGATCTTTGATCGGGCGAGTGGGGGTGCTCACGAAGTGACCTTCCCCAATCGTACCCAAGTTCCCGAGCCGAGGCAACTTTGGTGATGACGGACACGTGGCCTTTGGCACCGAGTCAGGGTTTCCTAAATTTCCCAAAATAAAACATTTAGGTGGCGACTCTGTATCTGGCAAAGCAGTCCATGTTTGGCACTTCTTTCAAAAAATCTGTTTTTCTCAAAACGATTTGCCGGATTTGGACTCTTTGGTTCAGACTTAGAACCGTGACAAATTTGAGAGTCCTGAGCTGTAGTGACCCCAAAATGAACAGAACGGGACTCACCCTCCCGGGGCGTTCGGGGACGTCTACAGTTTCTGGCGACTCTGCTGGGGACTTAGAGAACTTGACTCGAACTCATGATATTTGTTTTTGACTACACTTGTGTGTTTCTTTGCATTGCATTTGCATTGGTGCGCCTAGGACACCGTGTTTGCCATCTGCTATTCCTGAACGGTTTGCCGGAGGCTTGTCTTGTCAAGGCATGACGATAAGGCTGACCAATTGTGGGCTCTGCCAGTATGGGAACACAAACCCCGGTTTTTCCGGGGCACCCTCTTTGACCATTCGACCTAGTGCATATTCGGATCCATAGTGACCATTCCAAACTAGGACAGGTTGCTTACCCGTTTATAGGTTGTTTGAAGCCGCTGCGTGCGTAGTGAAACCCTAGCTCTTGACAAAATAGGACAGGGAAACCCTACCCCTTCATAGGGGTGTTTTGGCTCTCACTTATCTGTTATGTGCTTTAGAGTGCGTCTCTACAGGAATGCATGTATCAGTGTATGAGTTTTGGCATCAGGCCTGCGGGCACCAGTTTGCGAATTTTGGCATCAAGCCTGCGGGCATTACTATCAGTATTTTGGGATTCAGTTTACCCGAGGGTAACAGTTTACAGGCCGAATTTTGGGACAGAATTCAATAGAGGGCACACTCATTCAACTATGCTCGTATTTGTTCAGATGGAATCAGGCTGAGGTGCTATCTATTTTCTCTTTTGCTAGGTAGTCTTGGAACTATAGCTTCAGAAGGCTCCGATATCCCCCGAGGTTCATCGAACTTGTGCTGATAGACTTTGTCAGGTCAGAGATTCAGTTCAAGGGCAATCAGTGTTCCTTTGCCAGAGGCAGGGTAAAAGGGCTAGTCGGGCACAAATCACCGGTTCAGCAGTTACCAGGTCAGCGGCCCTTATCCACCCCACCAGTGAACAGTCAGGCTGAGGTCTCAGTTTCTACTGCAGGGATAGATACCAACCAGTCAGATGGATCAGCCAAACACATCAGAGATGGAGGCAATGATGCGCCAGATGCAAGAGAGTATGAAACTCATGCAGCAGGATGCTGCCCGTCAGGAGGAATTTGCCAAACGGCAGGCTGCAATCATGGCCCAGCAAGCCGAGCTCATCACCAAGCTGCAACAGCAAAGCGGCGCGTCCGCTTCACAACAAGTTCCTCCCCCAGCAGGAGTTCCAGCACTTGGGGAGATGCCAAATGTCCAGGAAGGTACGGACATTCCGGTAGGGTCGGCTCTGCCCCCAATTTTACCTCAACTATCCAAAACACCTACCAATCTACCGGACTCTCCCTCCAAGTTCGAGGTTGACCCCACAGCGTTGAAGTTGAGCAAGCTTGAAAAGCTGTTCAAGAAATCCCAAGGGGTAAAGTCCATCCCGGGCATTGAGGACGGGTACACCGACGCAGCTGTAACTCTGCCGGACAGGTTCAAGATGCCTCACATCGACCGTTTTGACGGGTCAGGAGATCCCATGGTCCACTTGAGCTTGTTTTCAGATGTTTTGCGCCCGATGGGTTTGTCAAGATTACAGAAGCTCTCCCTTTTTGGCAGGACCCTGTCGGGTATTGCAGTCACCTGGTATGCCAAATTGGAGGATTCAGTGAAACAAAGCTGGGAGGAGATGGCCGAGGCCTTCGTCGCACAATATTCATACAATACCCAAATCGAGATTACGACCCGTGATCTTGAGACGATAAGGCAGGAGCCGAAGGAGAGCTTCTCAGAATTCGTGACCCGCTGGAGAGCCAAAGCCTCAATGATGACCATTAGGCCAACGGACAAAGATCAAATTCGGATGATTGTGCGCAATCTCCAGCCCAAGCTAATGCAGAAAATGATCGTGATCCCCTTCCCTACTTTCTCAGATTTACACGAGATGGGAGTGCAGATCGAGGATGCTATGAAGCAGGGCCTCTTTAACCAGGAGAAGGAGCAGCCCAGGAGGGCGTTTTCCCGCAGTTCGAATGCGAGCACCAGTGGTGATGCAGCTGCAAGATCTTCTGATGTGGGCATGGTGGCTACCACCGTATCAAAAACAGCTACCCCATTCACCGGTGCGTCCGGAAGTAGCTCACACGGAACCAAGTACCCACCTCGAGTCAAAAGGGTTTTCACCCCGCTTTATATGCCTTTGTCAAAAGCTTTAGAGGCCTTAATCCGGAAAGGGCATCTGAAACCGTTGGAACAACGGCCCCTACCCGATCCTATCCCTGCAAAACATGATCAGACTAAGTACTGCGCCTACCATCAGCAAACAGGCCATACTACCGACGACTGCTTTCGTCTGCGCCATGATGTACAAGATCTGTTTGACAACGGGATCATCCCCGCGCCAGTCCAGCAAAGTCTATCGGCACTTGATAGGTGAACTTGTGGGGGGGATAATGTGATCTAATCAAGGAATGAACCACCTGCGGATGGCGTTCAGATTATTCCAGCTGTGGTGGATGGCATGCACTATTTTGAGCAATGTACAGGTGCTGTGGTGGATGGCATCCACGTGTCTATCATCACCAAAGTTTCCTCGGCTCGGGAACTTGGGTACGATTGGGAAGGTCACTTCGTGAGCACCCCCGCTCTCCCGATCAAAGATCGGCCTCTACTAACCATGGTATCGAGTTTTGAAAACATATGTGCTCTTATTCCGGTTTATTAGCCTAGAATTACTATGTGATACGCATAGCATACAGGTATAGACTGGGTCGCCTGAATTGGAACAATACATCTCATGTTTGTTTTTGGAAGTGATTTGCTACCCGCAAGTAGGCTAAAATGCGGATTTTGCCACCCTCAAGTGGGCTTAGAAAACATGATTTTGCCACTCTCAAGCGGGCTTAAAACTCACAGTCAATGCATTATTCCAATTCAGATAATCCAACCTTCACACACAGGCATTCAAGCAGTTATATCACATAAGCAGTTAGCCTCATGGTAAGCATGCTATCATGGCAGTCACTCACACGCATGCAAGGATGCTAAAGCATAAAACTTACTGAGTACTCCAAGCCAAAACAAAAGCTATGTTAGAAATCCATGCATGATCCTAGCTATACAGAAATGTCTAATGTAACACATGCAAAATGCAACTAAAATAGGCTCGGCTATTCTACAGATGGCATGTGGAATGCTACAATTATCAAGTATTCAACTCGGAATTGAAATACGATGTAGTTAGTATGATGCGCCGAGCCCGGTGCATGCCAGACAGATGAATGATGCAAACATGCAAGCATAAGTATGCTAATTGAAACATGCCCTAATCTAACCATCATAAGCTGGTAAATAAAAAGGAGAAAGACGTGGGGTTGAAAGACATACATCACACACACGTACACTTATTACAATTGTGCCCTCGCTTAGAGGGTCTAAATAAATAATACAGTCCGAATGAGTAATTAACTACTCTAGCTAATTAAATATTACAAAAATCCTAACTAATTAACAAGTTAACTAGGAAAGCGAATAAACTAGCATGCAAGCTATAAAATGGACTGCCTCAGCTCTTGTTCCGAATGATGAAAGATGCATGCATGCTCGAAGTTGCTTTGTCTGGTCATACATGAACCAAATGCGATGGTCAGACATGCAACAACACGAACCAAATGGCATACACAATGCAAGGTGGACTTAAACCAATATGAGTGGACCTCAGCCACACTCAAATCAGTGGCCATATGATGGAAATGAGACAACCGAAACACATGCAAACATGCACGGATGCAAAGGATCGATCCTAAGGCATAACATGCAACTCTAACTAAGCATGGTAGAGGATGAAGTATGGCATAGAATGACATATGATACAGCTCTGAAATGGCACAAAAGATGGTCCTGAAACATGTGAATATGTCACACAAGGCATGCTAGGGGGCCCAGGTACCGAAACTAGTGAAGTGCGTTACACTAGAGGTACCCAAAGCAATGCACTAATGGAAAAATCAACCCCAAACAAACCCTAGGCAGGTCTTAAACAGTGGGGAAATGGCCTAAAATGATGGCTTGAAATGCGAAGAAATGGAGCTCATTCAACGGTCCGAAAACAAGACATTCATGGACAACTCTCAAGCACACTTAGGGGAGTAGAAAACATGGCAATATGGCATTCGTACAAGCTCTGAAATATGATGTATAATGGACCCAAAACATGAACACACCTCAGTATATGCATGGAATGAGCCTCAAAACTCAAGGTTAAGCATGGGTATTGAACTACAAGTATGCAAAACAAACATCATTCGACCATGAGACCCAAAAATAGAGCTAAGGCAGTCTAAAATATGCACAACATCAGTTTAAGGCATGGCCAAAAAGTGCTAAAATCAAGGGTCAACAAAGCATGCAAAGAAAGTTAGTGAACCATGAGTTGTACTACAACTATATGAAGCGTATGAGAGATCAGCAAACCAGCCAAAAACATAAGTATTCCATGCCAAAATATGCCCAAAAACCCACTGAAACTCAGTCAATGCATGCAAGAATGATGGGCTCCTTTGAAAGGCCAATAAGGGGGTTGTTCTACACATGCATGATGGACACACACAATGAAAAAACCACCTCTGGACAGAGGTTCTGAGGGTCCTAAAACCCACTAAAAAGAGCCTAAAAGGGGTTTAGGAAACATACAAATAAAGGCCCCTTTGAGAGGCCTTGAATGAGATTGTTCTACACATGTATCAAAGACACAAAATATGGCCAAAAGGGCTCTAGACAGAGTCAAGGCAGACCTTGAAACTCACAAATAATGGCTTGAAACAAGACTTCTCAACATGCAAAATGGAGCTCCTTTGGAAGGCCAACAAAGCTAGTGAAGAGAACAAGGGGTGAGAGGGTCACCCCTCTCTGATTTTAGGGCTCAAAAACACATCTAAGCCACTGAAAATCCACTGGATTTCAGTGGCTAAAAGGCCAAACCAAGGCCAATGCAAATGCTCAAATGCATGGCTCAAAGCATGAGGAAATGAAGCATGAAAGGGGGTAGATGACCCCGAACAGAAAAATGACCTTGAATAAACTTGAAGAGGAGCTCAAAAAAAGACTTTTTTTAGTTTATGTCGAAGTCCAAAAATGCTTGCAAATAGGGCTAAACTATGGAGCAAAACAATGTCAAAATGGGGGAAATGAGGACTTACCATTGTAGCACAGCAATGCAGCAAGTTCTGGACCAAGAAGGTGAGTCTTCAACCTCTGAAAAATAGTTCCAAGATGATTGAATGGATGGTGGAGATGGTAGGCTATGAGGTGTGGTGTAATGGCCAAGAACAATAGGGTATTTGAGCTTGGATGAGAGAGATATGGGGGGTGGAGTATATATGCCTTGGTTGGTTTTTCTAACCCTTGCAAATGGAAGGGGAGTGTTGGTTTTATAGAGGAGAAGAGCCAAGACTTCTTGGAGAAGCCTTAAGAGAGGGTCAAAGCTTCTCAAAGAAGCTTAACCAAAAGGGTCAAGCTTCCTCAAGAAGCTTGACAAAAGAGTCAAGCTTCTCTAAAAAGCTAAGCAAAAGGGTCAAAACCAACTTAAAAAGACCAACAAAAGGCTCAAAATCTTGGATTGTGGGTCAAATGCTACACAGCTGGCACAGTTGTATGCAACTCAAGAAAGCCAAAAACTAGAAGGCTGGCCGACCAGCCAAAGTGGTCGGCCTACCACTTCTCCTGGTCGGCCGACCAGGGGTCAAAAGGGTCAAGGTGAAATGCTGGTCGGCCATACCAAAATGGTGGCCTCCCAAATGAGTAGAATACAGCTGTATGGTGGGAGACCAGAAAATGTGACCCAAGAGAGAGAAAAACTAGCTTTCTAGCAAGGTTCAAAAGGGTCAGGAAGAAAAACTGGTTGGCCTACCCATATTGGTGGCCTCCCAGATAAGTACAACACAATGGTGGTATGGGAGACCAGAAATTAAGGTCCAAAAGTGAGAAAAACTGGCTTTCTGTCAAGAAAACTGGTTGGAGGAGAGATAAAATGGTTTTCAAAAGAATTTCTGGTCTCCCACCATCCTACCACCTTCCAAACAATGAAAATAGGGTCCATACCAAAAATAAACCTTAACCGATGCAAAACGAGGGTTTGGGGGCCAAAACACGCGGCCCAGGGCCCCATAAACAGGCTGTTAGGTACTAGAAGTGGCGTGCGACCACGAAGGTGGTCTCTCGGGCCACAGTGTCCCTCAAAAGAGAGAAAATAAGGTGTGTGCCAAAAATCGGAGCAAACGGAGGTAGTTAAGCGGTCCGGAATCGAGGCACACGACCGACGGCTCCGAAAAATTGGTAACTGGTCTCCAAACGGGAAAAATGGCCTACGACCACGAAACATAGCCTACGGCCACTGAAAGATGGTCTACGAGGCCTCTCTCTCCCTTCGGGAAGAGAAAATAGAGAAAACAGGACCTGGTTCGCAAATCGAGGCAAAGCGCAAAAGAGCTCCGAAGTCCGGAGGCAAGGCTCGCAGCCGAGACTCTGAAACCTCAGAACGAGCACAATATGTATCATCACCGAGCGCTCAACCGGTGACGTCTGAGTCTTAGGGCCGGTTAAAAATGGGGTGTCTACAGTTGCCCCTCTTTGACAGAACTCAGAAGTCATAAGTGATGGGAGTGAATGTCAAAGCCCAGAGGCGACCCATTTTTGACAAGGCCGAAGACTTAGACAAACAGGCGAGATAAACAAAGATGTGGCCGCAGGCATGCCCGCAGGCAGGGGCAAAATGCAGAATGAAATACACCAAGCCGGACGTAACTCATGATCATGCAAAGCAGCAAGCTGTAATGAGGCAAGTATTCACAATAGATGCAACAGTTTTAAGCAAGAATGCAAAGCAACAACTACATTTCATGCAGTTTAAGAATGCGGAGAATTATTCAATTCTCGCCACGTCTCACACGGAGGAGATACAATACCTGCACGGCTCGTCTGGTCACACCAGCCTCAAATGAACCGTACATACAATATCGTGTCTGTAAAAGAGGGAAACTTAACAAGCACAACATAGTTAGCAACATATGTTCAACACTATGTTAAGCACAAATGAACAAGGTACCGGTGAGAAAGCGCATCGCAATGCAAAAAGAAACGTGCATGACAATGCAAGTTACGCATGGAGGCATGACAATATCAATGAAACGTGCACAACAATGCAAGTGATGTGCATGAGAATGCAAGTGACGTGCATAACAATGCAGGATAAGTGCAAACTCGAATGCGTATTTGACATAAAACAACGAGCAAAGAAATGCAAGTTTCGACGAGGGTGACTCAATCGCGGCCTCCGATTTACCTCCCAGAAGGGTCACAACATATTCAAAAAAGATACACCTCGCTCTTGACGAGTAACGATGAAACACGCATCGAAAGTTGGAGTTGAAGTTCCCGCGGAGGGATTTCGCGACGAAAAGTGCACTTTCCTTGTACTTTCTCGGGTGCCGGGACTCCGATCACTACCAAAATTTGCAAGGAGTTCAAAGAGACCTTGGAGACCACCTTGGGAGCACCACCGACCAGGTTTGGAGGCCATTGGAGGTCACCGACCATGTTTAGTGAAGGGGGGTGGTCGGCCTACTAGAAAAGGTGGTCGGCCGACCACCTAGCCCAAATTCGGGGCAATTTGGTACTTTCACACTTGAATCTTTAAGTATACTCGGTCAAAGCCCTTTTTGCTCACATCTTTAGATCCGAAATCACCTTCTCCTCCTTCCTAAACTATTTTCTCCCTCAGATCTGCACTCTATACGCGTTTTCCAATGTCCCACGCAAAGTTGTTTCGCGAAAACTTTCAGTTCTCTTCACTTTGAACCGATTAAATTTTGATTTCGGTGCTTCTTTCTCCATTTTCACCACTTGAGGTAAGTTTGTCTCAATATTTGGAACATTTTCTCAGGAGTTGACTTTTGTTGACTTTTTCATTTCCCGAGAGTTGATTTTTGTTGACTTTTTCCAATTTTGGCTTATTTTGCTCATTTTTGCTCCTTTTTACAGATTTTTCGAGATGGCGGGTCATTTTCCTTATGGTGGAGGTCCTCCCGGTGCCGGAGGTGATCCAGACATCATGTCCTTACCCCCGAGGATTCGGCCCTTCGATCCCGAGAGGTATCACCCTCGGGATCATATCCTCCTTCGGGCCGTCTTCTACCATTTTATCGATTTTGATGATCGAGCACCCGTGGATTTGCTATTACGGGAGCTGGAGTCTCACCTCTCTCATCAGGCACGGGAGGTATGCACCTCACTTTTACGTTTTTCGCAATGTATTATGCATTTTCTATGCATTTCATGCTTTCGCTATGTTTATCTGCTCATTCTAGCACACAGCTTGTTCTAAACACTTAGTCTATAACACAGTATTCCGTTTGCATCTTGAACACACAACCCAATCACTTGAATTTCTGAACACGCGGCCCGCATATTTATTGTGAACACACAACACACACTTGCTGAGAGTTGAACACACAGCCCAACTTTGAATTTCTGAAGTCTGAACACACAACCCAAACACTTGATGTCGAGCACACAGCTCGAACTTTGAGATGAACACACAGCCCACTGATTTTGAAATCTAAACACACAGCTCAAATACTTGACGTTGAACACACGGCTCGAACTTTGAGATGAACACATAGCCCACTAATTTTGAAATCTGAACACACAGCTCAAACTCTGAGTTTCTGAACACGCAGCCCAAATTTGAGGTGAACGCATAGAACACACTTGTATTTGTACACAGCTCACAGCATTATATCTGATTGGTTTGCACACAACTTATACATTTCATTTGCACGTAGCTTATTCATTTCATTCTGAAACTGAATACATGTGTTCATTATGAATGCAGGTGTCTTCCTGTGTCACACGAGGATATGACTCCATTGTTGCGAGGGAGTGGTACACAGAGCTCCTGGAGGTCGTTCGAGATTGGGTTGACCAGGCAGGGTTCAGACCCTTTTGCACTGGGATATCTCGCTATCCTACTAGCAGGACATTGATGGGGGCTCTTGTAGAGAGATGGTGGGATATCACTAACTCCTTCCATTTCTCGGCCACCGGGGACATGACTATGACCCCGTTCGACTTTGCTGTAATGACAGGCCTTGACGTGGGAGGCTGGGCGATCCCTTATGATGAGGATATGGGCGAGTGGGAGGCCGCCTGGATCTATCTATTGGGAGCTCGCCCACCGGTTGACAGAGCATCAGGCAGGATCCGGTACACTTGGTTCTCCACACATTTCAGGGGGACTGAGCCCGAGACTCCCGAGGAGACAGCGCAGTACACTCAAGGTTTTTTGATGTTCCTCCTCGGGACTACTCTGTTCTCCGATAGGGGGAACACCGTCGGACTCTATCTGCTGAGTGCCCTGGTAGACCTATCACAGGTCAGTCGGTATGACTGGGGTGGCGCCGGCTTGGCTATCCTCTATTGCTACATGAGAACGACCTCCCGCGGATGGGGGAACATAGTTGGCGGTTATTGGAGAGCCTGGGAGGTACTTTCTGCCCTCTTTGATTTACATTTCTACTTTTCGTTATCTGTACACTGCACGCACGACACACTTTACATTCTGTACGTTGCATTCTGCTCTCAACATTCTGTATTCTCTATACATTCTGTATTCACGTTCTGCACTCGGCATTCTGTATTCTGATGGCTATTGCCTTATTTTCTATAGCTCTGGGTTTTCGCGTACTTTCCGACGCTGGCCCCGGAGCTCGAGGTGGCGGTGCCTTTCACGACCCCTTATTCACTTGTATTCGAGGGCCAGTACAGGTCGAGGGCCCGAGAGACTTTGCCCTACTTGCGGCAGTATTTTCACACAATGCGGCCGACAGAGGTAATTCAGAACTCTCAGTTCTCCATATTTTCATCTTTGATTCATATTGCACATTTATGATTTCTAATCGGCTCATGCATTGGTTATCCGCAGATCACATGGCAGCCCTGGGCGCCCTTGGGTGGGAACACCCGATTTCAGCTTGCTAGGGGGTGGACCACTTCCTGGTACAGGATCTTATTTGAGGGGCCCGTTGGTAGGGCCTGGTTTTTGGGGGATCGCTTCATGCGTCAGACTATGGGCTACCCCCAGCAGAGTGTCCCCGCAGCACCTCTGGTCGACATGTGGTCCACTGAGGGGCTCACTCCCCAGGATGTTGAGTCGGCCATGTTGGGTACTGATGTACTTCTGCATTTGGAGGAAGGGGAGTACGCGACCTACCGTCATACATACTTGATGCCTCCGTTGACAGGTGTTCGTACTCCCACGAGGAGCTCTGCTGGCATGCCATCATCGAGTCGATCCCGGGCTGCAGATGTCCTTTCGACCAGCAGAGCCGGCACATTGAGAGGTGGGGCTGGACTGGTTCCCCCTATCCCCCCGACTTATCATCATGCCAGATGGCCAGACATTCTAACCGAGTTGACGGGTTGGCGATACGGGACTTCCTACCCGATTCCGATAGAGCATCCCATAGCTGATCATCGATACGTCAGTGATCCTGACTCACCACCGGTATGCTCCACTGCTTTTCATTTATCACTCAGATACTTAGACACTCATTTATTCATTGATGATTTGAGCTTGTATCTGCAGCCACCCAGAGAGTACATGGAGGGGATGCTCGGATTGGTGGCCTCACTTGAGGGCATGGTCTTGCGGAGGGAGGCACAGTTTTCCATCCTCGGTGTCTCGGTACTCTTTAGCTTTCTTGCATTTATCATACTTCTGATGACATGCTGAACTTGAACATTTCACTGCATTGATTGACTGTATGTGTAGAGCACATCTGACACACACCTCATTCATGTACTATATTTGCATACATCCGCTCTATGTAGCTTTCTTGTCTGTGCATCTGATATACATATTTTGGCTGATGTATTCGAATTGCACTCTTTCTTTTCAGATGCCTTCGTTATATACTGAGCCACAGGTCGGGCCATCTAGGCCTTCCCGGGGAGTTGGGAGAGGGGGTTCGACTCGCGGCCGAGGCAGACACAGAGCACCTATTGTGGAGGAGGAGTCCAGCTAGGAGGAGGAGCCTGCACATCCTCAGTTAGAGACATCCGCTGACAGAGAGGGTGGCTCTGGTTCCGATTCCGGTAGTGGAGATGAGGCTAAGGAGGGTTCCGAGGATGACAGCCCCGATTCAGATGACGATGATGGTGCAGAGGCTGTTCCGCAGAAGAGAACGAAGAAGGCCTCTTACTCCTGTGCTTGATAGCATTGATACAGTTGTTCCCTGCTTTATTTGCCTTTTTTTTTACTAGTAGTTGTAGCACATTGTACATTATTAGGCAGTTTTATTTTCTGTAAAACTTGTACCCTTGTTATAAAATGTTGTAACAAAGGAAGCATGATGGAATGAAATAGCTTTTTAAAAAAGTGTTGCATTTTATATTCTTAGCATCGCATCGCATCATTTCGCACGAAAATGAGATTGAATGGAATTGTGCACTGAAAATTGCCAAGTCAGGTAACGAACCGACACAACAAACTAAACAATCAACTTACTAAGAAAAGACACATACTTAGCATGTTTACAACTCGATAAACAAGACACAACAATGTTGATTAAACAAAGAGTAACAACTCAATATACAAAACTCAATGGCTCGACAAAACTTAACAACTCGATAAACTTAACAACTCGACAAACGAAACAACAACTTGATAAGCAAAACAATAACTCGATTTTGGGTGACGGAACGCATCTGAAACAAAGAAAAATTCGCACATTCAACACTCTCGATGCATGGAAATGCTAGGAATTCTCTTCCAAAAGCTAGGACAAGACCAAAGCCCTACTTTCCTCCATGGCCGACCATCATAGGGAGCTGGCCGACCAGCTTTTTCCATCAGAGACCAAGGGGGGTGGTCGGCCTACCAGAACAGGTGGTCGGCTGGCTACCTGGCTTAGCCACCACCAGATTCTTGACACGTGTCCCCCGAATAGTGCCTTACCTTTTATAAAAGTCTCAGCTTCGTGGTTCTTTCCTTTCATCTTAGTTTTGCATCAAAATGGAAGCATTTCTCATCCAGAATCTCAAAGCTTGGATTGCTTCTCTAGACGGCTCGGAAAAGTTGAACTTCCTGGGCTTCGGCTTGAATGCACTATTCACGCTGGGCCGTACTCCGCTGCATCTTCCTTTCCTCCATGCCGTGGCAAGGTTTTGGAATCCAATAACACACGTCTTTAGCTTTAGCGGGCAAGAGATGTGTCCTACCTTCGAGGATTTCCAAGTTTTGATGGAATCCAAGCGCAATGAGGAGATCTTGCCTCAACTCCGATTTGGCCACGTCCAAGCCCTAGGACGAATGTGCGGCCTCATTTTGCATGATACTCGATCATTGGTTCACAACGGGGAGCTGGATATCCCAAGCTTGGTTCGCTGGTTTTCTGATGCTGGTGACCGCGACGACCATCATTGGCAGGGCTATCGGTGACACGCGCTTTACCTATTCTTGCAATCTCACTTCTTGCTTGCCCCGGGTTCTGGTGGATTCAGTGTCCGGTTGATCGAGGTTGCCCAAGGTTTGAAGGAGGGCAAGAGCTGCATCGCCATGACATTGGCTGAGACATTGATGGGCTTAGACGCTTTTGTAACAACCCTCATACTGTTTACTGATTAATGACTGATTGATTACCGATAATCACCGATTACTGTTAAACGGAACTGATAATGACTGATAACTGACTGAGGATTGAACTGATTAAAGTACTGAACTGACTGACCGAAATTGAAACTGAATTGAGTGAATACATCTGTTTGAATTGTATTTTATCTGTTGACTGTTTGTTTGATCTGTTCGTGTTTTATGTTTAAACTATTAATTGAAGGCCTTATCGGCGGCCGAACCGGAAATGGGTTAGTGTATTATGATCGTCATATTTAATATGATTTTATGGTATAATTATCTGAAAACTGATTAGGTACGATTAAATTAGATTAAATATTGATCAATTGCAGAGTTGGCCTTATTTACCGAACTACCCCTAGTGGACCACTATCTCGCACACACACTTGAGCCTTATACATTGAATCAAACATTTCTTTGGCCTATTTGTGAGACCCTTAGCCGACCATAGAGAGAGAGAGACTTGAGGAATTGAGTTCATCTCAATATTGCTTGGAAATTGAAGAATTGTTGAAGGGTAGATTGCATATTTGAGCTCCCTTCTTGAACTACAAGACTAAAGGTAGCTCCATTGTCTTCTTGTGCATGTTTTAAGTTGATTCTTGCATGGTTCATGTCGTATTGATGGAGTGTAGAGCCAAAACATGGTTTAGATGTTGAATTGTGGCTTAATTGTTGCATGCATGTACATATATTGAAGTTTTGAGGTGGTAGTTCATAATACCTCACATGCATGTCCATCTTTTGGTCATACTCCATGAGTTCATCTTGTTTTTGAAGGTTTGAGCTCTTTTGAAACAGCATTAAAGCTTTGAAAATGATTTAAGATCATGCATGTTTGCATGTTCTCCATGTTCTTGGAAAATGGTTTGAAATTGGATTTGAATTAAACACCATTGGGCTTTGATTTCTCAAATTGAGCTTTGAACCATGTTATTCTATGTGTTTATAAATGTTTTCTGGAAATTCAGCCCAAGAGGATCGGTTTTGATGCATTTAAACTTGAGTTTGAGCTTGGAGGTGCAATCTGGGTTTTCCAGATTTCGCACTTCCGCTCGAGCGGGGAAGTTCCGCTCGAGCGTGGAATCCGAGTAACCAGTATCTCTTTGCACTGTTTTACAGTCCGCTCGAGTGGAGGATCGGGCGCTCGAGCGGAGTCATGTCTCAAGCTCGAGTGGGCGTCGAGCGGAGATTTCACCCATCCAGTACTTTTACAGTACGCTCGAGCGGGAAAGTTTACGCTCGAGCGTGTACCTTTATTGCATGACCGCTCGAGCGGGGAAACCTGCGCTCGAGCGGGACTCTGTTTTTCTGAAAATGCTTTTAAGTGTGCCTCCTTGCATCCTCATCCCACCCTAGGCATTCTTAGGCCTAGTTTAAGACATCTTATAGAGGATATAGAGGTAGAACACACCGAGGCATTAGGGATTAAGTTGTTATATTTCCCAACTGCGTAGGTTAGTGTGTTCAATCTGTTAACTGTGTAGGGTTGGCGACTGGGGAGACACGCTCTAGCTTACTGTAGCCCGAACTCTGTGAGTAACAATTGTGTAAAGATATGTTCAAATGATTATCTTCTGAATACTGAACTGAACTGTTTACTGAACTGCTATTGTTTACTGAATGAATGTATGTCCTATATTCTAAACTGTACTGTGGCATCCTTGGCATCTACTGTTACTGTTACTGTTACTGTTACTGTTACTGTTACAGAGATCTCTGTCAGTTCCCTCGTGGAACCACTACTGTTTACTGACTGATGGCCATCATTACTGTTCGGTCTTTAAGACCTACTGTTTACTGCTATGCTAATGGATGTACCACATATGATTGAATAACTGTTCTGACTGAAATACTGATTTAATGGACTGTTTTCATTACTGTAAGGACATTTCATTCATAACCCCTTTACGCATTATGTTATTCATTGGGCTTTAGCTCACACCAGATCGGAGGTAGGAGCGTGGGTTAGACTCCAGTTTTGTCAAGCCAGCCTTTGTGCCTCACTGCGAGGTTCCGAGCCTAACGTGTTAGGGCTTAGGGGTGTTTTACAATTCCCCCTTTTGTACTGTTTCACTGTTCTGTATAGACTGAATGTTTACCATACTGTTATCTAGGGTTGAGTCCCTAGTCTGAATGATTGTAAATATTGTGCATACCGTTCTGTACTGTCTACGTATAAATGTATGAAAAATCTTTTCATATAGACTGTCGCAGCTCATTGGGCAATGTTTATTTACTGTTTTGGCTTCCGCCAGGCCCTGTACTCTGTTTTACTGTATTACTGTCCTGCAGGCCTTCGGTAATCTCGGATTACTGGCCGGTTACGGTGCTAAACCCATAGGGCCGGGTTTGGGTCGTGACAGCTTTTCATCGCCGGGAGACGGCTAGGCTTGCGGGGAGCCCACTACTATTGCAGGTAATGTTTCCCACCCAATCTCACATATGTATAGCTCACATCACTCGGCTCTCAGGCTCGGTTTTTCTCACAAAACCCTTTCCTTCCTTTTCTCTCATCGTACATCTCTCTATTCTTTATTCTCTTATTTTTCATCCCTCCCCAGGTGTGGTTGATGGACAAGTTACAGATTGTGGAGCCTTGCCCAGCATACTCAGCTCGCGGCTACTTTTTTCGACAACGCCTGGTCGATGCCCTAGATGAGGAGTGGTGGTACCACTGGATGTGCAATTTGTCTGCAAACTGCATCGCTTGGTGCTGCCCTTGGCTCAATCTGCCGGCAATGAGTTACAACATGACCCGTCAACCTGGGATTCAATTGATTGGCATGACACACTGTGTCTTCTATTTTTCGTTCCGATTCCGGCGTCAGTTCGGGCATGATCAGACTTGCCTGCCAGTGGGGATAGAGTACCCTGCTGCGTTCCTAGCCCGAGGCGCACAGCTTGCCCGGTATGTCACAACATGGAGGACTAGAGAACTCCTGGCCCCACTCCCACTTTCAGTTGCACTTTTTCTGATGAGTGCTTGGATTGGCTCAATGAAGAGGCACAGGAAGGGCCCACTTTGGCATCAGAGGCTTCAACCAGCTCTGGGAGTGGGCGCAGGAACACCTGACTTATCTATGCCCCGGATTTATTGTTTTATTAGTACTTTCAAGTTTTCTTTATTAATGTAATAAAAAGCAACTTCAATTTGTATGCAAGAGTAGGAGAACTCGGTAGTGAAATCAATGAAATTGAAGGTTGTGGGTACTGAAAATTTTCCACTTTGGTCCAAAAATGGTCTATGTTGTAAAAAGATTAATTTTGAACAAAGTCAACTTTTATTAAAAATTTTCAAAATCATTTTCGATATGGATCAGAACTGGACACGCATGAAATCTATCACTGAGATGCACAACCTCAGATCCTAGCAATTGGAAAGTTGCCCCTAGTCTGAATAGTACCGCGGCACTGCACAGCAACGGAAAGTTGCCCCTAGTCTGAAAAGCACTGCACCGGAGATCATAACCGAACTCTTGAATGCTGAACAGACAAAGATGGCCGAGATGATCAAATGGACAAAGTTGATCGGGGAAAAGTTTATGGCTGAACTTTAGGATGAAGTTGCCTACGTATCCCAAAGATGGGAATCAAGCCTTACGTAGTTCAGGCTTGGGTTCACTCGAGTATTTTCACTCTCCTTTTACGCTCTAACTTTTGCCAAGGCCGCCCTTTGCGGGTTTTCAACCTTGCGAGCTCAGTTTTTATAATTTTAATTTTTTTTGTGCTCTGACTTTTGCCTAGGTCGCCCTTTCAGGTTTTCGGCCTAGCGAGCCTCTCAGGGGTAATATTTCTTCAACTTGTCCATGTTGATCAGTTGGGAGAACTCTAGGCCATGTAGGTCCATCAGAACCATAGCTCCACTTGACCAGATAGACTTAATGATGTAGGGACCAGTCCAATTGGGTCTGAACTTGCCCCTAGGGTCGTGGATGGGAGCTCGGTTGTCCTTGAGCACCAAATCTCCTTCTTATAGATTCCTAGACTTAACCTTCATGTTAAAAGCCCGGGCAATTCTGCGCTAATAACCTTGAACATGGTACAATGCTCTCAGTCTTCTTTCATCAAAGAGCATGAGTTCCTCAAATCTACTCTGCTGCCAATCTGCTTCGGCTATCTAACACTCAGCCAGTACTCGCAAAGACGGAACTTCGATTTCAATAGGTAGAACGGCCTCCATCCCATAAACCAATGAATACGAAGTCGCCTCAGTAGAAGTTCTAATTGAAGTTCGGTAGCCCCACAGAGCAAACGGCAGCTTATCTGGCCAATCTCGGTAGGTTTACCATCTTCTGCAGTATGTGCTTGATGTTCTTGTTGGCGGCCTCAACCGCTCCATTGGTTTACGGCCGGTATATGGATGACTTATGAAAAGCCACGTTGTATTTCTCCAACAAGTCAATCACTTCCTTCTTGAAGTGGGAACCATTATCTGAAATGACCTCGTTTGGGACCCCATATCGATAGATGATGTTATTTCTGATAAACTTTGCAACGTGCGACGCCTTCAGCACCGCATAAGATTGGGCCTCAACCCACTTCGTGAAATAATCTATCGCGATTAGGATGAACTCATGCCCATTTGACCCCTTTGGGGTAACAGCCCCGATCACATCGATTCTCCAAACTGAAAATGGCCATGGCGAAGTCATATTGTACAGCTTCGACAGCGGAATGTTCATGCGGTTTGCATGGATCTGACACTTGTGGCATCGCCAAACAAAGCCGATACAATCCTCCTCTATGGTGGACCAATAATAACCTTGTCTGAGGATCTTTCACGCTAGCATTACTCCGTTCATATGTGCACCACATTCCCCTCCATGGATGGCCTCCATCAGGCGCTTCGATTCTTCAGCTTCAACGCACAGTTTATGCATTCCCAAATGACCTCTCTTATACAATTTACCTCTGCAGATAATGAACTGAACGACTATTCTTCTGATTATCCTTTTATCCTTAGCATTTACCCCTGGTGGATATGCTTCCTTCTCCAAGAAATTCCAAATATCGTAATACCAGGGGTTCTCATCCTGAACCTCATCTATAGCAGCAATTGACTCGAAAGCTGGCACAAATTTCTGGTCGATAATGACTGGACGCATTCAGACTCCAAACGAGATGTCTATCATGGAAGATAGAGTTGTTAGTGAATCTACGAACCTGTTATTTTTTTTTAGTAGATGAGTGAAGTTTAGCTTTTCAAACCGAGGAATCAGCAGATCCAAGGTCTGGTGGTACATTATCATCTTTTCCTCTTTGACCTTCCAATCCCTCTTAGCTTGGGATACAACAAGATTCGAGTCCCCAATGACGTTCAACCGTCTTGCCCCTAGTTCCAGGGCTGCTTCTAGACCAACAATGCATGCCTCATATTCTGCTTCGTTGTTCAAGACTTTGAATCAGAGTTTGAATGCTAGAGGGATACGGGAATTTTCGGGTGCTATCAGTAACACCCCTATCCCATACCCGTACTGGTTTGATGCTTCGTCAAAGTACATCGTCCAAGTTTCGTCTTCGATATGCAAAATGGCCTCATCTGGGAATAACTACTCAACTGCTTCACCTCATTCCACGGGATGATTGGCTAAGAATTCTGCTACTGCTCTTCCCTTGACTGACTTGTGCGCCACATATTTTAGATCGAATTCGGAAAACAACAGCAACCAACGAGCTAGCCTACCCGTAAGTTTCGATTTCTCGAAGAGATATTTGATGAGATCTAGTCGTGAAACCAACATTACGGAGTGAGCTAACAGGTAGTACCGCAGCTTCCTGGTAGCCCATACCAAAGCTAAGCAAGCCTTTTCCAACGGTGTGTAGCGAGTCTCATACTCTAGCATCTTCTTGCTCAGATAGTAGATGGCTCTCTCCACTTTGTCCTCTGATTCTTGCGCGAGCATGCAGCCCATTGTGGTCTCAGTCACTGACAGATACAAAATCAACGGCTTCCCCGACTCCGGTTGTGACAGCACAGGTGGGTTCTGTAAGTATTCCTTGATCTGTTCAAAAGTAGCTTGGCATCGGTCGTCCCATTGGAACTTCTTTCCTTTCTTCAGGAGGCCAAAAAGTGGTTCACAAGTCAAGGTTAATTTTGAGATAAACTGTCTTATGAATTGCACTTTACCCAGAAAGCCTCGCACTTCCTTTTCAGTCCTTGGTGGTGGCATTTCTAGGATGGCCTTGATTTTGGAAGGATCGACTTCGATACCTCTCTGTATAATCAGAAACCCTAGCATTTTCCCTGCTGTAACACCAAACGTACACTTATGAGGATTCAGCCGCAACCGGAATTCTCTGATCCTTTGAAAGAACTTTTGCAAGGCGGTGTAATGGCCCTATCTTTCTTTGGACTTGACAATCATGTCGTCCACGTACACCTCAACCTCTTTGTGGATCATGTCATGCAATATCGTGGTCGCGGCCCGTTGATATGTAGCTCCAGCGTTCTTCAGCCCAAATGGCATTACCCTGTAGCAATAAGTCCCCCACAGGGTGGTGAATGCAGTCTTTTCTCGGTCTTCAGGTGCCATCACTATCTGGTTATAGCCTGAAAAGCCATCCATGAACGAAAGCAAAGCATGCCTCGCTCTGAAGTCCACTAACTCATCGATATGTGGCAAGGGGAAGTCGTCCTTCGGACTAGCTCTATTCAAGTCCCTGAAATTTACGCATACTCGGATCCTACCATCCTTCTTCGGCACTGGAACGATGTTGGCCAATCAAGTTAGGTATTCGGATACTAGCAGGAAACCTGCGTCAACTTGCTTGGTGACCTCTTCCTTAATCTTGAGAGCCCAGTTCGGGCGGATCCTTCTGAGTTTTTGTTTAACGGGTCGGGCCTCGGGGTCAAGAGGGATCCGATGCTGTACAATCTCAGGATCGATTCCAGGCATGTTTTCGTAGGACCACGCAAAAACATCTTTGAAATCTTTTAATAAAACGACTAAGCGCTCGCGTTCCTCCGAAGACAACGTGGACCCGATCTGGACCAGCCGCGGGTCCTCCTCAGTACCAATATTCACAGTAGTGATTTCATCCATTAAGGGTTTAACAAATCTTTCCTGCTCTTGTTCAATTAAGCGTTGCAAAACCGGAGGAATTTCTTTCTCGTCGTTTTCATCAAAATTTTGAAAGTCTGAGTTAATGCAATAAATCAAGGGCACAGAAAAGTACTCAGAAATCACAGCCACATCATTCTCATTAAGCACATCCAAATCGTCCGATTCTTCGATTACAACAGACTCAAAAGAGAAAGAAAAAGACGACCTGGACAGGATTGTGGTATCTGGGTTATCACTCCCAGGAATACCAGACTCAGACTCAGTCGAGCTGGAACTTGATTCCGACTCAACAGACTCGGTGGAATCAAATTCCAGCTCACTACTTGACTCAGTGTTGCTTGACAAAAATCCCTCTTTATACTACCAAATGAGAAAGGGTGCGATAGATGCATCCAAAATGTTTGCTGGTAGGCCCGCAGCCGTTTCATTCCCGATCATGCATACCGAGAAGCTATCCTCCAAGCACTTCTGTTCGATCGGAGGATCTGAAAGTAGACATGCCAGCGCTACCCCCATTTCACTTTCTGCGTCTTCAGACCCCACTTTCTTGCTCTGCTCGGCCTCAGCTAATGGGTCCATCTACTCTTCAGCAACGTCATTCCTGGATAACTGTAGGTCAAAGAAGATCTCAAAGCCTGGTACGCACTTCCTCTCCGCGTTCAACCATGGTTCCGGGAAGCCATAAAATGGAAAGTCTTCCCCCTCCTGGACAAAGCGTCCGTTTAGGGTACCCTAGATGGGTCGGTGCATTAACTCATATGGCTTCCCAGCCTTCTTTGCTCTGGCTCTCCCAGCCATCTCCTTACCTTTTCTCACCCAATCCTTTTTGGTGGGCAGATAACCCAAACCAAAAGTATGCGGGTTGTGTGGCGCCTCGGCCAACGCTGCAACCCTTCCGGCCTCTCTTTTCCAATCGCATCCCGGGAATGTGTTGAAGCTTGTTCAGGAGGTATACTGCTTGAGCACTGACATACACCCCCTCATTAATAGCCAAAATGTTCTGCACAACCCGAGCCTCAGCCAGAGTGAAACCGGAAAAGAACACATCCTCCATACCATGCTCAATTTCCAGGACTGGTGTAGACACCTCTGGTGGTGGATGGATCGATGAATTTCCAAAAATAATGGCTACTCCCTTCCCATGGGGGTATTTCACCATCTGATGCAAGGTGGATAAAACTGCCTTCACCTGGTGCAGCCACAACCACCCAAGGAGTAGATTGAAGGTCGCAGGAACTTCTAAGACGTGAAAGTCAATCTCATGCTGTCCCGGCCCAACCTTGGTCTGAATTTTCACTGTCCCTATTACTTCTCGACTCGTGTTGTCATATGACCGAATCACCTGGGCTGTCGGCACAAAGTCCGCGGACTTTAAACCGATGGCATATACTGTTCTTGCCGGGTACACATTGATGGTGGACCCTGTGTCGATGAGCACCACGGGTATCCATTTGTTTCCGCACTCCACAGAGATGTAGAGTGGCTTGTTGTGGTTTGCACCCTCAGGTGGCAATTCTTTGTCGGAGAAAGTCAACATTGGGGTAGCCCCTCCCGGAAAAACTAAACCCACCAGCTGTTCGGGCGTAGTGTCTATTGAGAGCTTGGCCTTGTCCATGGCCGATAAGACAGCTTGTCGATGCACTCGTGATGCCATAAGCAGTCCCCAGATGGAGATGTCTGCCTGTATCTTTTTTAACTACTTCAGTACAGCCTCTTCTTCGATTTGCTTCTCTTTTTGTTTCTCTGCCTCCTTATCTTTCCCAGACGCCTTTGGCTGATCTAGATGTGGAGGCCTGAAATACCGTCCACTCCTAGGCATATGGTCGACTTCACTAATGTACCAGGTATCGTCTGGTTGATTACTCCCCCAGTCCTCATCCGTGTGGGCAAGACATTGATCATCATCCTCCCACTACATTCCATCGGCAGCCAACAGACACCTGTCCAGCTCCGGTACAATGATACCCACAGTACTTTCCGTCCACATGCTCGCAGCATTCTCTATACCCGCGCACACGGCACTTTCAGTTCCCACGAGGGCTTTAGCTTTCCTGATTCTCTCAGAATCCCTAAATCTTTCTTATTCCAACTGCGTCAGTACGGCTGGCTATTCAATAATTCCTGTATTCAAAATGCCCAGATCCTGAGCGAAATTCTTAGCACCGGCGCTCTCCGGTGATGCATTCTGATTTTCGGCCCTTCCGGTCATAATTGATGTTCTTGCCCCTGCCGGGCCCTGTCCCAACTGAGTTTCGTCGACAACATCTGGTAGGTCATCAAGCCACCCAGTGACCTCTGCTGATTGCTCAAAATCTGACCAGTTGACTACCATGCCCTCTGGATCTTGTTCATTGAAAAATTGGAGGTTAGCAAAATCCTCCTCCACAGTTGCCAAGTCATCTATCCTCTGACCAGATTCACCCCCCTGTATCACACAAAGCTCTGCCCCTGCCGGCAATTCCGCAGTTGGCCCAACCTGGCCTACCGATAGAATGTAGTCACTTGGACTGTATACCTCCTCAGCAAAACTCCTAGATTCCTCAGATTCTAACTCAACAATCCCATTCTCCCCTGAAATCTCCCCTGTTCTATCTTCGGCAGTCACCACCATTGGTTCGGGTTGGGTTCTGAAGATGTCCAACATGCACAAATCAGTGCAGTCAGGAAGGAGCACCTCCGGCTTGGGTAGGTGGGACGGGGTGATATATATGCTAGGATCGTAAGACACGACCCTAGTCTGGATAAAGTTGATACGTTTGGGGGGTGGAGCTTGATTGTGCGGTGGGAGAGGGTTCGTCATGACATTGGGTTTTTCTGGAGGCACAATCACCTGCTTGTCAACGAGGTCCTGAATCTTGTGACGCAATCTAAAACTTGGTCAGTGTCGTGACCATGTTATTGGTGATATGCGCAGTATTTTGCTGGGTTATGAGAGGGAGGGAGTGGATTTGGCAATGGCCTCGGCTCCAGGGGCTTTAAGTGCCATTTCCTGATTAATACCGCCAGAGCCTTGGATAGGGGCATATATAATGGGGTGAAGGTCCTTTGGCCTCGAGGTTGGTATTTGGTGGTTTGTGTGTTGCTTCCGGATGCACCGGAGAAAGGTGTAGCTGCCATAAGTCTTGGAGGGGGAATGATGGTGACCATGCTTACTTTTGAAGGTCTAGCATTTGTGGCATTGCTGGTGCCTGTATTGTTGTTGCGGTTGAAGGTTCTTCTGGGTTGCTCTCTGTCATTATCAATCAAGCCCTGTTTCAAGGCATCCTCAATTTGTACTCCCATCTCGTGTAGATCTGAAAAGGTAGGGAAGGGGAGCACGATTATTTTTTGCATCAGCTTAGGCTGGAGATTGCGCACAATCATTCGGATTTGATCTTTATTGGTAGGCCTTAAGGTCATCATTGAGGCCTTCGCCCTCCATCTGGCTACGAACTCTGAAAAGCTCTCCTTAGGCTCCTGCCTTGTTGTCTCAAGATTACGGGTTGTGATCTCGATTTGTGTGTTATAGGAGTACTGTGCAATGAAAGCCTCGGCCATCTCATCCCAGTTTCGCTTAACATCATCTTCTAATTTTGCGTACCAGATAGCGGCCACGCCCGACAGGGTCCGGCCGAATAATGAAAGCTTCTGCTGTCTGGTGAGGCCCATCGGCCGTAGTACATCTGAGAACAACCGGAGATGCACCATGGGATCCCCAGATCCGTCAAAGCAGTCGATTTGTGGCATTTTGAACCTATCTGGCAGCGTCACAGCCACGTCCGTGTACCCGTCCTCAATGTCCAAGATAGATTTCACCCCTTGGGATTTCTTGAACAAATTCTCAAGCTTGCTCAATTTTAACGCGGTAGGGTCGACCTCAAACTCGAAAGGAGAGTCCGGTAGATTGGTAGGTGTTCTGGATAGTTGGGGTAAAATTGGGAGCGGAGCCGGCCCTATCGGAATGTCCGTACCTTCCTAGACATTGGGTGTTTCCCCGGGTGTCCGAACCCCTGGTGGTGGAGGAGCTTGATGTGAAGCAGATGCCCCGGTTTGTTGTTGCAGCCTAGCAATTAACTCTGCCTGCTGGGCCATGATCTCGGCCTCTTGTTTGGCAAATTCATCTCGACGAACAACATCCTGCTGCATGGCTCTCATGGTGTCCTGCATCTGACGCATCATTTCCTCAACTCCTGTCGTTCCTGCCATATTGCCCTGATCTATCTGAACTACCGGTAGGTCTAACTCCGGAGTAACCTCGGGAAGCTCAACCTGACTGTTCAAAGTCCACTGATCTGGCAATCTTTGCTCGGATACACTGCGTTTCCTCGATCTCCGTCTGATAACTGGGGGTAGAGAATGGAACATTGGCTGTCCGTCAACCAGATCCTCAGATCGATTGAGTCGGCAACCTCTTGTCCAGAGTGCTTGGGGAATATCTGCTTGGTCTGAAGCAATTGTGCTAAACTACCTAGCAAAAGATAAATAAAGCAATAATAAGGAAATAAACAACCAGACGAATGGACAGCATAACGGCTTAAAATAAATACACAACACACAGTTGGGCATCACAACACACAGTTGATAAGCTGAAAATGCTATTCTCCAACACTGATCATTATTCCCAAACTGAATCTGATACCCGCACATAACTGATTCCCAAAAATACTGAATTAGTGCTCGCAGGCCTGATGCCCGAACTTGCAAACTGATACATGCATTTCCTGTAGAGACGCACTCTAAAAGCGCATAACAAGCAAGTGAGAGCCAAAACACCCTTATGTTGGGGTAGGGTTTCCCTGTCCTATTTTGTCAGGAGTTAGGGTTTCACTACGCACACAGCGGTTTCAAACAACCTATGATTGGGTAAGTAACCTGTCCTAGTTTGGAATAGTCGCTATGGATTCCGATATGCACTAGGTCAAATGGTCAAAAAGGGTGCCCCGATAAAACCGGGATTTATGTTCTCGTCGTGGCAGAGCCCGCAACCGGTCAGCCTTATGGCACACTTCTCGAAGCGAGTCTCCAGCAAACTGTTCAGGAATAGCATACGGCAAACACGGTGTCCTAGGCGCACCAATGCAAATGCAATGCAAAGAAACACACAAGTGTAGTCAAAACCAGATATCACGAGTTCGAGTCAAGTTCTCTAACTCCCCAGCAGAGTCGCCAGAAGCTGTAGACGTCCCCAAACGTCCCGGGAGGGAACCCCCCGTTTCGTTCATATGGGCTCACTACAGTTCGGGACTCAAATGTCACAGTCCTGTATCTAATCTCGCAGAGTGCAATGCAAGACCGAAGAATCATCAAAGAGTCCAAATCCGGCAAATCGTTTTTGAAAACAGATTTTTTTGAAAGAAGTACCAAATATGGACTGCTTTGCCAGATACAGAGTCGCCACCTAAATATTTTATTTTGGAGAATTTAGGAAACCCTGACTCGTTTGCCTAAGGCCACGTGTCCGTCATCACCAAAGTTACCTCGGCTCGGGAACTTGGGTATGATTGGGGAAGGTCACTTCATGAGCACTCCCGCTCGCCCGATCAAAGATCGGCCTCTACTAACCATGATATCGAGTTTTGAAAACATATGTGCTCTTATTCTGGTTTATTAGCCTAGAATTACTATGTGATACGCACAGCATACAAGTATAGACTGGATCGCTTGAATTGGAACAATACATCTCATGTTTGTTTTTGGAAGTGATTTGCTACCCGCAAGTAGGCTAAAATGCGGATTTTGCCACCCTTAAGTGGGCTTAGAAAACATGATTTTGCCACTCTCAAGTGGGCTTAAAACTCACAGTCAATGTATTATTCCAATTTAGATAATCCGACCTTCATCCACAGGCATTCAGGCAGTTATATCACATAAGCAGTTAGCCTTATGGTAAGCATGCTATCATGGCAATCACTCACACGCATGCAAGGATGCTAAAGCAAAAAACTTACCGAGTACTCCATGTCAAAACAAAAGCTATGTTAGAAATCCATGCATGATCCTAGCTATAGAGAAAAGCCTAATGTAACACATGCAAAATGCAACTAAAATAGGCTCGGCTATTCTACAGATGGCATGTGGAATGCTATAACTATCAAGTATTCAACTCAAAATTGAAATACGATGTAGTTAGTATGATGCGCCGAGCTTGGTGCATGCCAAACAGATGAATGATGCAAACATGCAAGCATAAGTATGCTAATTGAAACATGCCCTAATCTAACCATCATAAGCTGGTAAATAAAAAGGAGAAAGACGTGGGGTTGGAAGACATACATCACACACACGCACACTTATTACAATTGTGCCCTCGCTCGGAGGGTCCGAATAAATAATACAGTCCGAATGAGTAATTAACTACTCTAGCTAATTAAATATTACAAAAATCCTAACTAATTAACAAGTTAACTAGGAAAGCGAATAAACTAGCATGCAAGCTATAAAATGGACTGCCTCAGCTCTTGTTCCGAATGATGAAAGATGCATGCATGCTCGAAGTTGCTTTGTCAGGAAATTCTATCGCAATGCCTCGACTCGCCTTTGTTTGCAATCGGTTTCAGAAAGTTGCGCAAAGCCCCAAGAGGCTGAAACTCTACCCTGGAAGACTGTGGGAAGGCTGCCGACCAGCCCTTGGCTATGGAGACCACCTGCCGACCACCCTTTGTGGTGGAGACCAAAAGAGGTGGTCGGCCTACCAGAAAAGTTGGCCGGCTGACCATTTTCAGCCCCTGGATTATGGTTTTTCTTTAACAAAGGCAAGAAAGAGAGAAAGCAAGGTATTTTTAACAAATGTGTGCGTGACCACTCTCCCCGTCCTTGATCCTTGTGCCACCAATCACGCATCTTGATGCATGATGGTCGAGGAATCGAATTGCATGACTCAATGTGAAATGAATGCACATATAAATATAACAAGGCCTAGACTCCATCATGGGTAATCCGGAGTGTCGGCGACCGAGAATCGAGGCACGATTTGTCACTTGGAGTACGAAATGTCCCACGTTTCCCGTGTTTGGACTAAACCCTACTCCAAACACAATGCAATATGCATGACATGCATGAATGCAACTCTAACATGCAACCTAGATGCAATGCCACTGAATGACGCAAACATGCAAGGGACGACATGCAAACATGCTACTAGCATACACAACGCTATGAAATAATCAATGGCATACTCAATGCAAGATAATTCTATATGGCATACGCAGTGCATATGAAGACTAACAAACACAATGAAACGAACAAGGCCTACACAATGCAATGAGATGGCATACACAATAGGACTAACGTGTAACCCTAAATGCAATGCAACCTAATCATGCTGGCATGCGAGGGATGATATGCACACATGCAACCTAGCATACGGCATACACAATGCACATGAGCTATATGGCATACATAATGCACACATACGAAGATGGACATACACAAAGGCATAATCAAAGCATACACAATGCGATGGTCAGACATGCAACAACACGAACCAAATAGCATACACAATGCAAGGTGGACTTAAACCAATATGAGTGGACCTCAGCCACACTCAAATCAGTGGCCATATGATGGAAATGAGACAACCGAAACACATGCAAACATGCATGGATGCAAAGGACTGATCCTAAGGCATAATATGCAACTCTAACTAAGCATGGCAGAGGATGAAGTATGGCATAGAATGACATATGATACAGCTCTGAAATGGCACAAAAGATGGTCCCGAAACATGCAAATATGTCACACAAGGCATGCTAGGGGGCCCAGGTACCGAAACTAGTGAAGTGCGTTACACTAGAGGTACCCAAAGCAATTCACTAATGGAAAAATCAACCCCAAATAGACCCTAGACATGTCTGAAACAGTGGGGAAATGGCCTAAAATGATGGCTCGAAATGCGAAGAAATGGAGCTCATTTAATGGTCCGAAAACAAGACATTCATGGACAACTCTCAAGCACACTTAAGGAGTAGAAAACATGGCAATATAGCATTCATACAAGCTCTGAAATATGATGTATAATGGACCCAAAACATGAACACACCTCAGTATATGCATGGAATGAGCCTCAAAACTCAAGGTTAAGCATGGGTATTGAACTACAAGCATGCAAAACAAACATCATTCGATCATGAGACCCAAAAACAGAGCTGAGGTAGTCCAAAATATGCATAACATCAGTTTAAGGCATGGCCAAAAAGTGCTAAAATCAAGGGTCAAAAAACATGCAAAGAAAGCTAGTGAACCATGAGTTGTACTACAACTATATGAAGTGCATGAGAGCTCACCAAACCAGCCAAAAATAGAAGTATTCCATGACAAAATATGCCCAAAAACCAACTGAAACTCAGTCAATGCATGCAAGAATGATGGGCTCCTTTGAAAGGCCAATAAGGGGGTTGTTCTACACATGCATGATGGACACACACAATGGCAAAACCACCTCTAGACAGACTTTCTGAGGGTCTTAAAACCCACTAAAAAGATCCTAAAAGGGTTATAGGAAACATGCAAATAAAGGCCCCTTTGAGAGGCCTTGAATGTGATTGTTCTACACATGCATCAAAGACACAAAATATGGCCAAAAGGGCTCTGGACAGAGTCAAGGAAGACCTTGAAACTCACAAATAATGGCTTGAAACAAGACTTCTCAACATGCAAAATGGAGCTCCTTTGGAAGGCCAACAAAGCTAGTGAAGAGAACAAGGGGTGAGAGGGTCACCCCTCTCTGATTTTAGGGCTCAAAAACACATCTAAGCTACTGAAAATCCACTGGATTTTAGTGGCTAAAATGCCAAACCAAGGCCAATGCAAATGCTCAAATGCATGGCTCAAAGCATGAGGAAATGAAGCATGAAAGGGAGTAGATGACCCCAAACAGAAAAATGACCTTGAACAAACTTGAAGAAGAGCTCAAAACAAGACTTTTTTTAGTTTATGTCAAAGTCCAAAATTTCTTGCAAATAGGGCTAAACTATGGAGCAAAACAATGTCAAAATGAGGGAAATGAGGGAAATGAGGACTTACCCTTGTAGCACAGCAATGCAGCAAGTTCTGGACCCAGAAGGTAAGTCTTTAACCTCTGAAAAATAGCTCCAAGATGATTGAATAGATGGTGGAGATGGTAGGCTATGAGGTGTGGTGTAATGGCCAAGAACAATGAGGTATTTGAGCTTGGATGAGAGAGATATGGAGGGTGGAGTGTATATGCCTTAGCTAGTTTTTCTAACCCTTGCAAATGGAGGGGGAGTGTTGGTTTTATAGAGGAGAAGAGCCAAGACTTCTTGGAGAAGCCTTAAGAGAGGGTCAAAGCTTCTCAAAGAAGCTTAACCAAAAGGGTCAAGCTTCTCTAAAAAGCTAAGCAAAAGGGTCAAAACCAACTTAAAAAGACCAACAAAAGGCTCAAAATCTCGGACAGTGGGTCAAATGCAACTCAAGAAGGCCAAAAAGCAGAAGGCTGGCCGACCAGCCAAAGTGGTCGGCCGACCACTTCCCCTGGTCGGCCGACTAGGGGTCAAAAGGGTCAAGGTGAAATGCTGGTCGGCCATACCAGAATGGTGGCCTCCCAGATGAGTAGAATACAGCTGTATGGTGGGAGACCAGAAAATGTGACCCAAGAGAGAGAAAAACTAGCTTTCTAGCAAGGTTCAAAAGGGTCAGGAAGAAAAGCTGGTTGGCCTACCCATATTGGTGGCCTCCCAGATGAGTATAACACAACAGTGGTATGGGAGACCAGAAATTAAGGTCCAAAAGTGAGAAAAACCAACTTTCTGTCAAGAAAATCGGCTGGAGGAGAAAGAAAATGGTTTTCAAAAGAATAGTTGGTCTCCCACCATCCTACCACCTTCCAAACAATGAAAATAGGGTCCATACCAAAAATGAACCCTAACCGATGCAAAACGAGGGTTTGGGGGCCAAAACATACGGCCTGCAGCCCCGAAAACAGGTTGTTCGGTACCGGAAGTGGCGTGCGACCACGAAGGTGGTCTCTCGGGCCACAGTGTCCCTCAAAAGAGAGGAAACAAGGTGTGTGCCAAAAACCGGAGCAAACAGAGGTAGTTAAGCGGTCCCGAATCGAGGCACACAGCCGACGGCTTTGAAAAACTTGTAACTGGTCTCCAAACGGGAAAAATGGCCTACGACCACGAAACGTAGCCTACGGCCACTGAGAGATGGTCTATGAGACCTCTCCCTCCCTTCGAGAAGAGAAAACAGAGAAAACAGGACCTGGTTTGCAAACTGAGGCAAAGCACAAAAGAGCCCGGAAGTCCGGAGGCAAGGCTCGCAGCCGAGATTCTGAAACCTTAGAATGAGCACAATATGCATCGTCACCTAGCACTCAATCGGTGATGTTTGAGTCTTAGGGCCGGTCAAAAATGGGGTGTCTACACTCTTCTTTTGACTCGGAGTTGGTGACTGAAGAAACCGACTCCCTGAACCTTCGTAAATAGTACACCATCTTGCCCCATTCTCGGACTTTCATCACCTTCCGTGGAATAGGCGGACTTTCTGGTCTAGAGATCGCCCGTTTACTTGATTCTGCCCTTGGCTCCTTGTCATCTTTGATATCCTCCCAACGAGGAATTTTGACCCCCTGAGGCTTAGAGGTGGTGGGAACTTCTTCGACAGCCAGTTCGGTGAAGTAGATGGCATCAGAATAATGAGCTTCATGGATCTCGAAAGGCCTTTCTGTAGCTTGAATTGTCACCGTCTTCTTTCCCCATTTAGCCTTAACACACTGATGATAACTTGACGGTATTGCCCCATATCTATGCATCTAGGTCCTCCCTAGAATGATGTGATAATTTGTCTCAGAGTCGATAATATGGAACTTGGTGGCCAAACGAATCTCTCCGACGGCTAAATCAACTGTTACACATCCTATAGTAACTCTCCTTCCTCCACCGAAGCCAGTGATGACTATCGGCTGTTTCACAATGCGCTCTTCAGGGATTCCGGCTTTTTCTAGAGTAGCACGAGTCATAATGTTGATAGAGGTTCCGCTGTCTAGAAAGGCCCTTTTGAACTCAACCCCGTTAATAAAAGCAGTCACGTAAAGCGGGCGGTTGTGAGAAAAGGGATACTTCCGATCAGTCTCAGAGAAAGTAATGGCACTAGATTGCTCTTTTGCCTTCCTCGGAATAGATCCCTCGGTCGACATGCATTCCTCATGGTGTGCCTCAGCTATATTGATGATAGACTTGGTGATTACTGTTCTTGCCTCCCTAGAAAGTCCAAGCTGGTCGAAGAATTGTTTGAATTTTACACAGCCTTGCAAGGTTTTGGCATAGTGATCCGGATCTTTTTCCACTCTTGGAGGCTTGTAGTTAACCATCTCCTCGGTCTCTTCAAAATAAGATGCCATATAAACATGGTGTCCTCCTCTTCCATAGTACTCTTCTCCTCCTTCTGGATCAAATGGATCGTCGACATGAGTTGTAAAGGTTCTGCCCTTTGGATCGAGAGCACTTCCGTAGTAAACTTGCTCACCCTCGGGCTCGAGGATGTCGTCCAGATAATAATCATTGTCATCGAGATTGGCGATAGCCTCAATCATCGGGCCTTCATAAGCTATCATAGCAACATTCTTGCCCTTGTCTCGGTGCTGAGGATATGGTTGTTCTCGGATATCTTGAGTCCCTTGCTTTTGGAACCTCAATTCGTCTACCTCGACTTTATCTCTGAAGATTTTCCTGAGAGTCCAACACTTCTCTGTCGGATGTTTCAATGTACGATGGTAGACACAAAATTCAGGGCTCTCACGGTCCTTTTTTGATGGCATTTCTTCGACATAAGGCAATTTTAGTTCTCCGTCGGCCACCCATTCCTTAACTAGAGCTTTTACTTCCTCGATTCCACATGGATAAGAAACATTCTCCTTTTCACCATTATATTGCTTTCTCTCCTGGCCTCTATGACCTCCTCCTTGTGACTTTCGGGTATCTGAGGCAGAGGCTGCAGCAACAATAGGTCCACGAGACGATTTGAAGTTAGTCTTGTAACTGGCCTTAAATCCGGACTTTTGAGCCTGAGGAATGCTAATGTTCCGAGCTGCTTCTATTAATGCTGAGAAGGTGGGTAGCTTGTGATTAACTAGAAACATTTTGTACCGGCTCAATGCCCCTTCTAGACAGATTTGAACCAGATAACTCTCCTCCACTGCTTCATGGCAATCCACGGCCTTGTCCTGAAACCTTTTGACGTAGTCAAGGATGTCTTCACTTTCCTACTGCTTTTCTTTACACAACGTAAGTGTGGTCACCTTCTTCGCCACTTGAAAAAACTTAGAGTGGAATTTGTTAACCATTTCCTCCCAACTTCGGATAGAGTTTGGGGCCAAATTAACATACCAACTATATGCTCGGCCGGTGAGGGACTTAGAGAATTCTCTCAGCCGGAGGACGTGGTTTGAACCATGAATACCCAGAGTCTCGATGAATCGCACAACATGTTCTCAAGCATTTCCTTGTTTGCCTTCGAACTTGATGAACTTCGGCACTGTATACCCCTCAGGGTATGGATAGCTCAGCATCTCAATGGGGTAAGGTGGCTTGACGTCTGGATCAGGCAAAGAGGGTAAGGTCTTCTTCCCCCTTTCGAGATCGAACATGGCCTGCACATCGGCGAGAGTGAGAAACTGTCGAGGGAGAGAGTTTGATGGTGGTATTCCCGGAACTTGGCTTATGAACCTGAAGACTGAGCTAGGGGCGACTTGGCCATTCTAGTGCTACGGATTCATCATTGGTGAGGACATTTGACGATACTGGCCATCAGCGCCTATAGACAAGCTAGTTGGTGATGGGATATTGAATTGAGACCCGTAGAGTCCACCGCACGGCGCCGCTATACCGGGTTGTGCTTGCAAATTTGTTGTCGGCACCAAAGGAGGCCCGCTTGGTGCTTGGGTAACATTTACTGGTGGCGTAACAAGATTAGGTACGGGCAGAGCTCCCTTTTGCGCCATCACGCTCCTCATGTTTTCCTGGACACCAATAGTCGCCGGAGTGCCATTTATTACACTAGAACCTCCCCTAGTCACCATTGGATCTTGGCTTGGCATGCCATGGAGCCCGGGCATGGGCAAACTGCTGCCGCCTGCTACGGTTTGAGTATGTGTTACTGTGGCCATGTTGCCATGAGCCATAGGTTGATTGGGGCCTACTTCTCATTGGATTTGATTTTGCGCTCCGGCGGGAATAACTCCACCACCAGTTTGATTTCCGTTTGGCGCCGGTGCAAAATTAGAACTCATCACCAACATGGTGTGAGTGAGATTCTGAAGAGTGGTAAGAATCTCCTGCTGAGTATTTTGAAGTCCTTGAGTGGCCTTAAGCAAAAGTGGTTGATCTGAAGCCATGGTCCTGTCATCACCACCATTAGAGGATCCTTGTTAGTGAACTTCATCTTCTCCCGCCATCCTTGTTGGAGTTGTGTGGATTCCAGATCTTGTTGAGACCATTAACCAATCCGCCTCCCCAGCAGAGTCGCCAAAATGTAGGAGAGGGCTCAAGAAAGGAGTTGGAAAATTCGAAGATCTTCGAAGATCCTTGAAGAACAATTTCGAATTCTCTAGAAGATGATGAGAGGCTTAGATTCGTCTATAGTCTCAACCCAAGAGCACCAGAGTAAATGAGATGATGGAGGTAAGAGATTGGGTGAAGAAGAAGGCAAAATGGCTAGAGAGAGGATAATGGCAAGGCTCTCCCATGGATCTCCCACTTTCACTCTCAAGGTTGATAATGGAGAAGGGAAATTAGTTCTTTCCCAAGAGTTAATTCTCCAAAATTCATCCCTTGTAAAGCTATGGGTGGGTGCTATTTATAGGCACCTCATGATGTAGGATGGAGCCCATGCGCAAGGCACATGGGGAATATTCTCTCTAACCACCTTGTCCGAGGAGGTGACCTCTTCGAGGATGAGAAAAACCCTGAAGAGGAGATCAATCTCTCGATGAACCCTTCTTCTTAGCCACACCTAACCAATGATCCCCAATCATCCCAAAAGGCTGAGGTAGTCCTAGAGGACCCCCCCGCCGCTAAATATTGCCGAGTCTCATGGACCCCCTAGAGTCGTGCCACCTCGACTCGGATATAGGCTAGTTTAACCGAAGAGTGAATTTATCTCCACTCACCGTCCTCAGGATCGGGTCCTTTGTTCGAACTCCATTACGCCCGTGGTTCTGGTGCGTAGATCCCGGAAAACTCCGAGCCCACAAGTGTTCTGGGACTCATTAATGGAGCGACTTCTGGATTGCGTCTGAATCCATTCGAAGCCAAGTGCTTCGTTCGAAGCCAAGTGCTTTGGATCTCTAGGTTCGTGGATCTGAACCCTTTTGAGTCCGAGCCCGAGTAAGTCTCTAAGTTCGTGGATCCGAACCCTTTCGAGGCTTAGAGCGATTTGGCCTGTTTGATGGCGATAAATCTGGGCCCACTAGTCTTGGACTTGCGATAAATTCGGGCACATCAACCTTGGACTATTGGACCTAATTAATTTAGTGGGCTCAAACTTAGCTCATCTTACAAGGATCCATATGAGATTCACATGATATGGGTTTTACACTCATGTGAGATATTTGGTAAAATTTTTAGAATCTCTACCATTTTTCCATGCACAATGAGAGAGGTTTGTTACCTTTTGACTCTAATTTTCAATTGACTTTGTTGCCCTCTGCGTATTTATTTATTGTTTGGAAGATTTATTTATAAATCTCTCTTTATCTACTTATGTTCTACTTGTCTAAATTATTTTCTTATATTTCAATAAATCCTATGAGTGACAGTTATCAAAATATTCAATAACAATAGGATGCAGCACGCATTAATGTTCACGTTAATAGTGTAAATGTTTCATGATATGAACATTTACACTGTCAAATTTAATTAATGTGAATGTTCAAATATCTCGCATGATGTAGGTTTTACACTCATGTAAGACATTTGGTAAAATTTTTAGGATCTCTAGTATTTTTTGTGCACAATGAGAGAGTTTTGTCACCTTTTGACTCTAATTTTTAATTGACTTTGTTGCCCTTCTGCTTATTTATTTATTGTTTGGAAGATTTATTTATAAATCTCTTTTTACCTATTTATGTTCTACTTGTCTAAATTATTTTCTTATGTTTCAATAAGTTATATGAGTGACAGTTATCAAAATATTCCTAATAATAATATGGTGTAGCACGCATTAATGTTCACATTAATAGTGTAAATGTTTCATGATGTGAACTTCTACACTGTCAAATTTATTTAATGTGAATGTTCATAGCATCAAGTTCCTAAGGATTCAAAAAATACTTATAAGGGTAAAATTGTTTATAAAATACCTTAAATATGATAATTAAGATTTGATGAATCAAATGTCCAAAATAATAGAATTTATTAGAATATAAAAATATTTTATAAATTAATTGAGATACAAATACTTGAAGAGAATTTTTTAATAAATTTTTCAAAACTAAAAGTCAACTTATTATTTTTTTTTCTCAAGCTATTTTTTTTTTTTTTTTGGCGGGGGCCGGGGGAATATATTTGGTAGATGTGTAAAGAATTTGGGTAATTTGATACAATTTGTTGTTAACTAAAAGTTGATAATAAAAAAGAAGTCAAAACATTTCTTTTTTAACTTCTAAATAATTAAAGTTTTTTTAGCTTAAGTTATTTTTGTCTAATAAATTATAAACAGAAATTGTATTAAACAAACTCATATAAGTCGATTTAGATAGTTCTACTATATTTATATGTGTAATAAGTGTATTTAAAATATATACAAATGTTTTAGGATATATAAAAGTTATTTCGAAATTCTAAAATTATCTTTTTATTTTTATTTTTATTTTTATTTTTTGTTGACAATTTAATAGGTTGTCATTAGCATGATTCTTAGCTTGGAGATAGTATAAATTGTGTTTGTTTGTATATTACTATAGTGATATTAGTTAGTTAAAATTAAATTTATGAAATTATATTTTTATAAAATGAGGATAAAATGATCTTTAACCACAGTCATGAAATTAGATTGTGAATTAGCAATCTCATGGGACTAAATGGGTGTTTGAAAATAATATTTTGATTTTTTATAATAAAAAATTCACGTGAAAAAAATAAAGAGGATGATTTTATTTTTTTAAATAATTTTTTGGTTTTTAAGAAAAATTATTTTAATAGATTTTGAGGTGCTTGATATGTGTTAAATTAATATATTTTTTAACTTTTTATAAAAAAAAATATAAAATATAAATTGAATTTAAATTAATATAATAAAAAAATAATATGATTTAAATAAAATAATGTGATATTTTAACCTATGTCAAACCGTGTCTTTCAAACACCACTAAAAGTCCCACATGTTTTTTGGGTGAATAAAAGTCCCACATGTTATTTTGTCCTCTCTCCACACCAATAAATAAAGGGGTAGTTTAGTCGTATCACATCACATAAGGAGGTTGAGATATTTTGAGAATGAGAGAGGTGGGGTGAGGGGGTATTTGGTCAAGGAGAGTAAAAGCATTGGGGCGACAAATGTGCGGTTGCATGGGATGGAAGCACCACCTCTCGCCACTGTGGCGGCGGCTGTGGGGTGTTTGTTTGTTTCTCTCCTGAATTCCAGTGGCGTCAGGTGGAAAGTAGGGGAAGAAAATGCTCTCTGTTTGTCACTCTTCTCTTCTGCCATGTGTAATTCCAAATGCAATCTTTACTTCTTAAATTCGGTAGGACTAAGTGCATTAATTGATGTGCATATTAATGTACTAATTAGGTTAAGTTTGGCAATTTAAAAATAATTTATTATTATTTTTTTTATCACATCACCTCTCTATTTTTTTACATATTTTTTCGTAAAAAGATAAAAAAATACACTTATTTAGATCATCTCAAATAATCCCTTAATATTATGCTATTATTATTGACTGCACTTATTATATAAATTATAAATACTTAAATTTTTAAAATTATATCATATCCCTATTAGTATATTAGTTAATACATCAATTAATACCTATAGTATTATTCTCTTAAATTGAATGGGTAATGTCAGGAAAAAAAAAAACTCATGAACAATTTTATAATTTAATTATTAAGATTTATAAAGTTTTATATTGATTTATAATTATTTTTTTAAAATTTTGTTGATGTGATATTTCTCCAAAATTCAATGCTCTATGAAGGAATTGTTATTCAAGGGTGTTTGAGATGTGCTAAATAAGTACATTTTTTTGACTTTTTAGACTAAAAAATTAAGGAAGAAAATATGGTTATTTGGGTTAATTTTTGAATTTTTATGAAAAAATGTGTATTAAAAAATTGTATAAATTAATATATAAGGAAAAATTAGGATTGAGAGTTGTGCAGTCGTACTTTTTGACTTTTGGTGAATAGTGATAACTTTTTAACTTTTTAAGTAATTTTTTGACTTTTTTACTACATGCCAAACTTGGCCTCAGTGTTGTTGCCGCAGTATAATCAGATGGCATTTATAAAGATTGTGATTGATAAAAATTATAAAATTTATAATTTTATGTTGAGACGTGACAAATGGGGATTGATTGGCGGTAGAAACACGTGATGCCCTCGAGCACATAATAATTTAGGGAAATAACATCACAATGGGCATAAAAAAAAAATATTACAAATCAATATTAAAATTTATGCATTTTAATAATTAAAATGCTATATTTTTTCATGATTTTATTATTATTATTTTTTCCCTGACTCCATTATGAAGTTATTTCCTCTAATAATTTTTCATGAAGAAGAGAAGTGATTTGGTGGTATTAGGTCATTGTTCCATACCATTTGTGTTAGGATTCTTGTCCTATTATCTCCTAACGTAAAAGTGATGAGTTTCAATATATTTGCCAATGCCCCATAAGCAAAATAATTTCCCCTACGACGACATGCAACAATTAAATCAACCTGTTTATTTTTGCCAAATCATTGTTGTAAGTCTTTTTATTTATTTATTTTTAATTTTTGTGTATGAATTTTATATATGCATAAAGTTTTAGAGTAGACCGTTTCACATATTTATGTGGTGTTTTAAATTACTCATGTAATAGAATTTTATTATTAAAATATGTTAACTCATCTTTATTATATAATTAAAAAGACAAAGACTGATTTATATAGTATGTTATGATTAGACACGCCAGGGTCACGTGCCGCTCCCAATTTTTAAAAAATTATACTTTTGCTTTTAGTAAAAAATATTATTTCAATTTAATTCTTTTCGAGTATTTATATCACTAATGTAATTTTATATTAGAGAAATGTTATATATCACCAATTTTTATCACCTCTTATATGAATATTCATAATTAGTTCATTTGCTTACAAATAATTATTGCATAATTAATGACAATTAATAATATATTGTCATGTAATTCAATGATTCAACACGGTGAAAAAAATAAATGATATATAACAATCCCTGTATATTAGTTATTTACCTTTTTCTTATTTCTTTCTCTGTCACTCTCTATCTTTTTGTCTGTGTATCTTCATATAATTTGATTAGTTAACTCAAGCTTATATTTAAATATGACTTTTGCATCACACTAATTCTACCATCAAATAAAATTAAGTTAAATTGGATTGTGAATTTTGTTAAGATTTCAATTTAATGGTGCCCCTTCTGAATCAAAATCCCAACTCCACCACCGGTTATGATTACATGATACTCCTAAAGTATTTAACATTTTTTTTAATATTTAGAATAGAAAAATATTAATGACAGATCAAATATTGTTATTAATATCAATGAATGGTTTTTGTGCTTGTAGCATACCTCAGGTATTGAAAAGTATAAAAATATGTTGAGATGTGTAATTTTTTCTTTTTGTTTTTCAATGTAAAAAAAAAAAAAAAAAAAAAAACTCTTTAAATTTTACGCACTTGATGATTGTTCGAAATATTTTATATGGTAAAATATTTTTTTATGTAAAATGATTTAGGACAAATAAATATGTTTCTTTTAATTTTCTTGTATTTGGTTGACAAAATATTTTTCTAGGACAAAAAAATTTAATAATCAATCAATTATAGGTAAAATTTAAAAATTAAAATAAGAAAAGAATTGAAGTTGATGAAGGGCTTACTGAGATTAGTAAAAAAAAATAACTACTTTTGAAACGTAAGTTGCCTTGTGATGAAAATATTTTATGTTTTTTTTAACCAGCTAAATAACAAATAATAAGTAAAATATTTTATTCAAAAATAATTTATTTCAAAATAAACAGAGCCTTCGTCTCAAATAATTTTTGAGTGTTTTTTTCACAAATGCAGATAATCATTAGGCTAATGCCTTAGAGTGAGCTCAAGTAAAGTGAATAATGAATTATTGGCCCGCCTTTTAGAATTAATGTGATTTTTTTAGACGATTTACTCATAGATCTACAAAAATCAATCTCATAATTTTGACAAAATCATACTATAGCTGTTTTCTATCTTACATAGGCCACAGTGGCTAAGAGGGGAAAGGCTAAGCCTAGTTATGCTGCGTTTGGTTGGAAAATTTAAGAAGTAATTTGAAAATAGAAAGATAAAAAGTGTGTGAAATTATGTAAAATATAAGTATATTTTATTCACATTTCACTTACCTTTTTTTTTTTTTTTTTTTTTTTTTTTTTTTTTTTCAAATCTCGCAACCAAACACATCGTGAGTATTTCTTTAATGGTCCAACCCCTCTCCTAATATATTATACGAGAAAAAATGTTTAAAATGTTGATATATATATATATATATATAAAGTTTATTGGAATATATTAGAAAAAAGTTTAGAAATATGTAAAAATATATTAGAACATGTGAAAAGTATATATTGGACTTTGAATTTTTTGACATTGTTTGATTCTCAACTAATGTTTAATGGACTGTCATTAGTTAGACCCAACAATAAGAAAGTGTTAGAGTTCCTTCTTGCACGCAGAAAACTCATACCAAAAAAATGTGTTGAGTCTTTACAGCTTGTTTGAATTGAGAAGTTTGGTGAGAAAAAAAAAAGGAAATATAACTTGTTTGGATGATTATGGAGATGAGAAATGATAAGAAATGAATAACAATGTTGAGGTGAAAAAATTGTTTAAAACTCATTTTGTTTTCCACCAAAACTAATAAGATTTAGTGATAAACCAAAATTACTCATTTTAAAAAATTATAATACTTAAATTAAGCCTCTAAATTTAAAATAAAAATACATTTTATTATTTATTGTTCATCCAAATAAAATGATGAAAAATCACAATGCCATTTCTTTCTTTTTTTCCCCTCGCTTAGTTAAAAAAAAAAAAAAAAAAAAAAAAAAAACAAACAAACAAACAAACAAAAAGGAAAATAAATGATAAATTTATCTAGCAACAAAAATAATTTTCCATTTAATGAAAGGAGTGGGCTGGGCTTAATTAAGCCTGTTCTTTCCTTTTAGTGGGTCACCGGGAAACGTTGCCTTGCAGCATACAAGGCCCAACTCTAGAGTGTTGAATAGAGTCATGAAATGAACAGTCGTGCTACACCTCTAATTGAGACCTCTTAGCCTGTGTTTGGCAAGTGGGTTTGCAGGCTTTTTTAGCTATTTTAGCCACAAAAAACAAAATAGGCTATTTTAGCCATAACAAACAAAACATCACATCCAATCCATAATCATTACATTCTTCTCTCACAAAAAAACTCAAAAAAGCTAAAAAGCCAAAAAGCCCTTCCCAAACCAAGCTTTTAAGCCCAGGCTAAAATAGCCAAAAAAACCAAAAAGCCAAAAAGCCAACCCACTTCCCAAACGGAGGCTTAATTTCACTCTTAATAACATGGCTAAGACTCATGCAAAGTGGTCATACACTCTTCTCTCTTTCATCTTTAGTCTCTCTAATTCCACATCATTGGAGGGACGAAATTAGGGGGATGAATCATTTTCCTAAAATGATTTCAGATAGTTAGAGCTCAACTCATATTCAGCTTGTTAAGGATGTATTTGGATTATGAGTTTGGACATAAATTTGGAAAGGAAAGAAAAATGTGAATATAATATAAGTTGAATTTTTTCTTTATTTTCTCACCTTTTTTTTTCTTCCTCTATTTAAATTTTTATCCAAATTCATGATTTAAATACAACGTAAAGATTGTTTAAAATCAACTCAATATTTAACAAGTTAAGACCGAATATTTTTAAAATTTATTAATTTTTTAAGTTTAGCTTAAACAGGATTTAATAAGCTAGTTGAGCTCGATTTGAATAAAACTCAAATAAACAAATCAATATTGAATATATTTTTTTAAAAAATTAAATTTGTAAATGAAATTTAAGCAATCAATTACGTGGCTCCTTTACATGCCTAGTGTTCTAGGACCATTTATCTAAAGTGGATAAGGTTGATGATTCTCTATAATTTGAGTGAGAACAATTTTTGGTTTGACATTGATTCTAGAAGTCACAAGTTCAAAAAAGCAACACTCAACTATAAATACTCTTGTCAACCTGTCATCCTAAATTTTCTTCCAAGTTTATATTCCAAACAAACTTTGAAAAGACAATAGTGTGAGTTTGTTAGATAATCATATGTTACAAAAACCTCCCAAATCATCTAGAAAGATTGAAGACCATTGAAAATGCCTTAAATTTATTAAGTTAATAATTTTTAATCAAAAAACATACCTAAGCACTATTGATACAACTTCTCATAATAAAAATCGGCAATCTAAATATATAAAAACATCTCTAATGACAAATGCTATAAAAAAATTACTATTATTATAATTTGGCAATGAATAGTAATAAATTTTACAAATTATAGAAATGGTGCTCTAATGGTCTGATGCCATTTTGACAGAACGAAACACATAAAGTATTGTGTTTGAGACGATCAGTCGAACGATGCAAAAGTGGCGATTTTGCAAAAATTTATCTGTTTTGCTGGGAGGGAGGGATGGAGGTTTTGGCTAAGTTAACATATATAGTAGTTGCTAAAAATTGTGTTAAATTTGGCACAAGTTTTGACATTTGCTAAATTTGACCGTTGCCATATTCAACTATTGGAGCATCACTTTTCAACCATTATTGTTATACTTTTTAGTAATGATAGCTCTAATGACAAACCATTGGAGCTGCTCTAAGTTAAAAGGATCTCTTTTTCTACTTTTTGATAATCAAATTCTTCAATTTACTTAAATTATTATTTTTTTCATAAATTACAAACAAAAGTTACATCAAATAATTTAACATAAATTATGAAATTAAAATAAAATCATAAAACCCCATAAGATGCACTAAATAGGACCCGAACATGCAGTATCCAACTAGTATTAAAAAATAAATTATATTATTCAAGTGTTTTTTTTTTTGGGAATATGTTAGTGTTTTTGTGGGCTTCGTTTTGTCTGTTACAGAGGAAGACAATTTTTTTATTTCTATAAATTTATCAGTTAAATGTTATTTTTTAAAAAAAATTACAAAATTTAAAGAAGAAATGTTAACTCATATTTAAAAAAAAAAAAAAAAAAGCCTTCAATCTCATTTGAATAATTTTTTATTATTTAGATTTGTGGTTGTATTTAAACAAGAATGTAAATAAACTTCTACTTTTCAAATTAAGCTACATAAAATAGAACTTTAAAAACATAAAAGTAATACATTAAAATAGAAACATTGGGGTCAGTAGTACGAGCTTTATTACAAATACAAAAACAATAAAAATTAAGAGTTCTATAAGGAGATATTTAGAGGAATTTTAAATGGGTGGGGTTCACTTGTGATGCCATATATATGTGCTTATGTATTTTTTTTCTTACCACGCGTAAAACTCTTTTTAAAGTTAAAGGGTTGATTTGGCATGTTTGAAAAAAGTTAAAAAGTGGCTATCCTATTTAAATCACATTATCTTATTTAAGTCATATCATTTCAAACTCAACTTATATTTAATAAAAAGTCAAAAAACAAATTTATTTAAGAACCCCTAAATATTAGAGTTCTCTCACACTACTCATATAAAAAATACATAAAAATGAAAAAAAAAAAAGAAAAAAAAAAGAAAAAGCCAGTTGAGACCACTTTTTGTGTGTCACTTTTCTCATGTAGAAGACACTTTTTACATCCCCTAGAATAATGTGGTTGTGGGTTGGCCAATTATTTTTCTCAATCATCCAATAACAAACTGCCACTTGGATATAATGTTAAAAGCAATTTTTCTATTGAATTACTTACCCAAAAAAAAAAACTTTTCTATTGAATAGAACTAAAAAATATTAGGAAAATATCAATTGAGTATGCTTTCAACAAAATAATTACAGATTCATTGAAAAATTTATGACTTTCTTTATGAATGTTGATAAAATTTATCATTAATCTGTAATTATTTTTTAAAAATAAACTTATTTATAATTTTTTCAAAAATAAATCAGAAAATTATTATAAATTTGATATCAATAATTTATATTTAAAGTAGTTGTGGGGCTTTATTTTAAGTGAATCTCATCCATTGATTCAAAATTCTAGATTTTTTTTCCTTTTTTTCTTTTCTTTTCTGGGAATGGTAGTATTGCTGATTAGATAAATTACAATGGCCTTGACTCTAACTTAAGTTATCCAATCATGTTGCATAACGTGTCCTTTTTTTTATCATGTGCTTGTTTTTTGTTTTGTTGAACACTAATTTGTCCCAACCATGGTCATCTTTGGTTGGACCACTTTGAGAAATATGATAGAACAACAAATAGGCGAAGGAATTTATTTTTAAAATAAAAAATTAATTTTGAGTCTTAATGTTTTGTATGTAAAGAATTTTAATAATTAAAAATTAAAATATAAATAGATTTATTAATAATTGATGAAAATTTTTATCACTACGTGTGATTCTATATAAAATGCTCATAAGAATAATTTATTTCAAAGTTATTAAAAAAATATGTATTCTCAATCTGAAATTAAATTCGTATTTATGTTAATCAAATTTATTAAAAATCATGAATTCCAATTGTATCAAAATATTTTTTTCTGAAAAAAATAAAAACAATGAAAAATTATATAATACACAAATTATGACTTGGTTATAACTCATGATATATTATATTATGATGTGTATTACAAAAGAATAATGTTAATTTTAATTTTAATAATGTTACCCTTATTGTTCTATAAAAGTGTTACTTGAATACTTACATACAATAAATTTAGTTATTTTTTTTTTATTTTGATAATTTTAATTCTATTGTGCTATAAAAGTGTAATTATCATATAATGATTTTATATGATATATATTAAATTATAAGATAGTAAAATAAACACTCATTTGATATTAAAAATAGTAGTTAAATTAGAAAGAGAATTAGAAATATAAAACTAAAAGTAATTCTAATTATTTAATTTTACTTTTATTTTTATATTTATTTAAAAAATAAAAATACATAGAAATAGAACTACACAAATTTATTTAAAAGATTAAATATAAATATGTTGTAATTAGATTAAGAAGAAAATATATAAATTAATTATGTAGAGTATTGATTTTTTCTTTAATATTCTTTTTGAATTATTCATACATATTGTATATAGATATATAAAATTTAAATTAAATATAAATGTTTTGTAATAAATAATTTTATGTTAACTAAAAACTTAAGTATAAAATTAATATTAAGACATCAATAAGATAGACAAAAAATAAAAAATATAAAAGAAAATTAATTTAATTAGTGCGATGTACATAATTAAGTACATTTTGTCTTATTTATTTATTTGTATATTTAGATTTTTTTCAAATATCATAATAATTAAATTAAAATATCAACTACATAAAATAAATCTAACAACGACAAAATTGAATACACGATAAAAAAATATATATGAAAAATAAGTATTTCTCAAATAGAATTCATATAAAATTAGTTATTATAATTGAAATTGAATTTGTGTAGAACTCTATATGTTAATAGAAAAGGCATACTAATGCGACTTTTTTAGAAAGAAAAAAAAAAAAAAAACCTTTAAATGAGCGACATAACAAAGGAAAAATACTATTTACCCATTGCATTATGTTGATGATGCCTTGGGCCAATCCATGAAAATTAAAAAGCTCCATTGAATCATAAATTGGCATTAAAATGAAAAATGAAATATAACATATTTTCTAAAATCATTAGTAAATTATTAATAGATCTTAATAGTTAGACTTAATATTTATCAAGTTTTATTAAAAATAAATCCTAATAAAATCATCATCAAAATAATTTTTTATAACGATTTTTTACATATGTCGCTAAAAATTGACCATTAGTAACTTTTTTTTTTGTCACGATTTTTATAAATTGTCGCTAAACTTACAATTAATGACATTTTTTTCAAACTGTCGTTAAAATTTAAAATTTAATCAGTGTGTTTGGTTTTAATTTTCTGAAAATTGAATTTTTTATTTTTCGTGTTTTTTTTTTAAAATTTTAGTGAATATTTTTTAAATTGTAAGCAATTTTTTTACGTTTTTTTAGATGAACCTTCCTTAGATGTATCTAAAAAATAAATATTTGCAAAAGAATATTTTAAAAAATTAATACATACACAAGAATATGAAAAATGTACTGAATTCTCGTATTTTTTTTTATATTTTTGGTATTTAGTGAATTTTCTAAAGATTTTTTTCACAAATATTATACTTTTTAAGTATATTTATGTTAGGTGTATCTAGATTTTTTTTTAAAAAAAAAAATTGCTTAGAATATTAAAAAAAATTAGTAAAAATAAAAAAAAAACACTAAATATAAAAAATTTCAATTTTTTGAAAAGTGAATCCTGAAAATCCAAACCAAGCAAGCTGATTCACATTTTTTTGTGACGATTTTTTAAATGGTTGCTAAAAGTTATAATTGGTGACATTTTTTGTGATAATATTTTTAAACTGTAGTTGAAAATTAATAATTAGTGACGTTTTTTAATAATATTTGATGAAAAATACTATTAATTATCACATGACCTATTCAATAATAACTTCATTTATTAGAATTTTTACGTAAGTTTCCCTTATATTATCTCTCAAAATTCTCACATGATCTCACAGTTGAGAATATATTGAGAAAAAAAAAAAATTCTAACCTAAAAGAAGTTTTAGGAAACTTCATATAATGGAGTTGATTAATTTTCACAATATGGTTAAGCAACATATGAAATTAACCCTAAGAATAAGTTTAAATGTTAAGATTGGTAACAATCAATTAGAATCAATGAGACGGGAACACAAAGAAGAACAAAATACACAAGAATAATAAATAATATGCACACAAAGAACATAAAGAGCATAAAGTTTATGTGGTTATATTCATGATTATTGTAATTTTCACTATCATTAAAAAAAATAAAAAAAAAGTTATTGAAATAAACGTTTACCCTCACTTATAAATGCATTTAAATTAGAACAACATGTCACAAACTTAACTTACTTATAAAAGTGTTCCTAACAAATTGTAATTAGTCTAAACCAACCTCATTCTAAACTCGTGGAAACATGTCTACCCCAATCCTTAAGCAATTTAGTGATTGACCTCTTTTAAATCAAACCAAACCACCTAACTATTCTCCCATCAAATCTCTCTCCCTCTCTACCACTTTAACATGGTGGAGGAGGCACTTTGGCTAAAAAATTGGGACAGGAACAACCAACACGGAACAAGGATTGAATCTGATTCCTCATGCATCAATCAATAAATAAATATATATATAGGGTAGGTATTTAATGGGTATTTTATTTTGAGAAAGACCATGTTAATTGGTCACTCTCCAAGCTATTTGATTCTATAATTGATTTTTTGTGAAAATTAATTAATTTTTTTTAAAAAATATAAAAAATGATTATAAAATTGGACATAATTTTTTTTTAATGAAAAAGTTTTATCTTTTTGTAAATTCAACATTCAAATCGTGTCTGATTCTATAATTAATTTCTATTCAAATAAAAAAATTGTATTCACTAGTCAAATCATGAGGAACATGTGTAATCTGTGTAAAACCCTTTTCTTGGTACAAAAATGAGCACTAGGATATTTCATTTTGTCCACACCTTCCAAACACTAGGTTGTGATTTGTTTTCTTGTTAATTGAAATAAGTGAAAAAAAATTACTACATCATTTGAAATGAGATTTTTATACATAAATTTTGGTGTGATTTAATTAGTATTTTTTTTAGTTGAATTGGATTTTCAATTGGTGAAATTTTAACTTGTCCATATGTAAAATTATTGTTAGCAAAAATCTGATTTAGGTCAAATTGACTTATTACTCAATTGCATTAATCAAACTAGAAGCACAATCTTTGTTACACAATCGACAGGAATAAAAAAGTTACAATAACAAGCTAACTGCTAAAAGTTACTCCTAAATTAAGGTAATCTACTCCTAAGTTAAGATAGACTAGAACTCTCATGAGTTTGATGTTTTGTTGATCCCTTTCCCTTGTATCTCCTTTGGTCTTTTATAGGTATATTTTCAAACATAATTAAACTGCCCAAAGTAATTCTTCAAAATTGTTATTCAATAAATGAAAAACCAACCCACATTCCACATTCTTAGCATAAAGTCACACGTGTTCATCTTTCAACTTGTCACCAATGAGTGTCTTCCCATGTTCCACTTTTCTTTCCTTAGTGCTATGACCTACTATACTTTGAATCACCGCCTTCAGTTTCCAAGCCCCACGTTGTTCCAGAGCCATGATGCTATGATCCACGCTTTGAATCACCTCCTTCAGTTTCCAAGCCCCACGTTATTCCAAAGCCATGATGCTATGATCTACGTTGTCATTTTCCTCCCACGCAAGCTTAGAAACACTGCTAGCAATAATAATAATAAAAAATATATATAATTATGGCCATAGTAAATTTTTGAAGATGGTCCTGATCTAAATTGACAGACCAAAATTGACAGGTCACAATCAATAAAGTTAGATTTTGCCATAATTGACAAGTCATAATCAATTAAACAAGACTGGGCCATAATCGACAAATAATTATTTTTTGGTGACAACAATGCTCCTTTCACATTTTGCCTTAAATGAAATAAAGAACCAAAATTTGAGTCAACTAAAATTACACGTTTTAATGATTGTTGTTTTTCAAACCATATCATAAAGATTAACTTCTGGTGTGATCCACACATCCACATTGGATGTTGAATTCCAAAACTCAAATAGTTGAATGTTATAAAAAATTCATAAATTTTGACACTTCGAACAATGTCAAAAAGATTCACATTCAACAAAAATGGGTTGTTCATAATGTTCAGTCACTATTGGTCTAAAATGATGCCCCCAATATTCATAATTTTTAGTCATCTTTGACTTAAAATTATGCCCTCCAAGTAAATATTCGCCATCATTTTGTGATGGATTTTCATCATTTTTTTGGGTCAAAAGTCACTGTTTTTCTTTTTTAGCTATTAATGGCTTGTTACTCTTTGCCATGTTTGGCCAAAAATTATGCCTTCCAAGTGTATTTTCACAATTATTTTGTAATGTATTTATGACATCTTTTGAGAGATGAGACTGTTTTTCTATTTTAGCTACTATTGGCCTATGAAAATCCTCCAAAATCATGTTATCTTCATGACTTTGTGTATTAACCCTTCGAGCCACATACCTTGATTTTTCATGAATAATTGGCTTCTTAGGAATATGGGTATTAGCCTCCCAAGCCACATTATTTCTGTACCTTAATTTTTTTTTTGCCATTAAATCTTTTAAATTATGCTTCAAATATCAAAATTTTTCATTAATTAGGTAAATTTGACCTTCAAGTTGATGAATTTTTTCATCAAAATAATTTAAAACTCTTTGCATCAAATAATATGGAGATGATGAAATTATTTGAAATCTTTGCCGATAATGAGAATTAATTTCTCTTCTTATGGCTAAACTTTCACTCCCGTGCCAATAATATGGAGATGATGAAATTATTTGAAATCTTTGCATCAAATAATATGGAGATGATGAAATTATTTGAAATCTTTGCCGATAATGAGAATTAATTTCTCTTCTTATGGCCAAACTTTCACTCCCGTGCCAATATATTTCATCTTTACAACACCGAATTATTCTTTTCATATCATTTATCATGCTATTATTTTGGCAATAAGTGTTAGAATTATTGCCATAATATTGGAAATCTTTAGACATGGAAGATGAGACATTCCATTGATAATTGATACTACCATTCCATTGGTGGTTTGCATCCATGGGTGCATATCTCGACATGCCACTTGAAGGCATGCTTGCTTCTTCATCACTATAACTCCAAATTAGACAGGTCTCACCGGGCATGCCAAAATATGTTAGCAAAAATCTGGTTTGGGTCAAATAGACAGAAGAAATTCGACAGAGAAACCAGCTTTCACGAACAGTAACTTAATCAGGCAATGTGATTGGGTGTCTTAATGCCTTGATAGGTTCAAAGACTTCTTTAAAGGTTGTAATGTGTAGAAACAAATACAAACACACTAAAATTGGTAATAAAATTGAAACTTGTTACTCAATTACATTAATCAAATAATAAGAACAATCTTTGTTACACAATTGACAGGAATCAGAAAGGTTACAAGAACCGAAACTAATTGCTAAAAGCTACTCCTAAATTAAGGTAATCTACTCCTAAGTTAAGATAGACTACTCCTAGATAAAGAACTCTCATGAGTTTGATGTTTTGTTGATCCCTTTCCCTTGTATCTCCCTTGGTTTTTCCCTTGGTTTTTTATAGGCATATTTTCAAACGAAAACTGCCCAAAGCAGTTCTTCAAAACAACTATTCAATAAATAAAAAACCAACCCATAGTTTCTTAAATCAATCTACATTCTTAGCATAAAGTCACTCGTGTTCATCTTTCAACTTGTCACGAAGGAGTGCCTTCCCATGTTCCACTTTTCTTTTCTTGGTGCTATGATCCACTATGTTTTGAATCACCTCCTTCAGTTTCCAAGCCCCACGTTGTTCTAGAGTCATGATGCTATGATCCACGTTGTCATTTTCTTCCAGCGCAAGCGTAGTGAAAAATCTAGAAATCCCCTAGATGTTGATTTGTGATTATGTATCAATTTTAAGCAGAATATAACAATCCCAATCAAACAATCAAACAATCAAGACAAAGAGACACAGTGATTTAACGTGGAAAAAACCACAATTGGACACCTCCAACTGTGATCAAAAAACCACGGGCAACAGCCACAAGACAATCCACTAGGAAGAATTAAAGGAATTACACAGGTATACTCTCAATTACCTAGCGAATCCACAACGCCTAATTGAACCAACCTCTATGTGCCTCTTCCAACCCCATCTTCACCACGGAATTGTCTTTCTGATGAGCCACTCCGGATTCCACCAAAGCTTCAGGCTCGAATTCTTCAGAATCCACAACTGAAGAATAACTCTCTCTTTTGTGTATAACAAACAAACCTTTGATGTACTCTCTTTAGATCATGAGTTGAATACTCAATAAAAACATCAAAGAAAACTCCCAAAGTATCCCCAGATATAAACCCTAGAAACCAAAAAGAAGATCTGGAGAAGTCATCCTCAAAATCTGTCCCAACACGCGAATTTATAGAATCTGTCCCGCGATCTCCGCTCGAGCTCAACACAGCCCGCTCGAGCGGACTGACCAAAAACTGCGTGCGAACAAACTGAGATGCGCTCGAGCGTAGGAGCATCCGCTCGAGCGTAAAATCACACCTTCCAGTATTTTTACAGGTGACTGCAGAGATGCTGAGAGCTTCCAATCCCCGCTCGAGCGCCCGTTTCCCCGCTCGAGCGGACAGGCCAAATCTGGAAAATCTGGAAAAATAAAACATGATCGAACAGGCAACTTTGAATGCATTTTTGCATTTTGCTTCGGGGGCGCTGCCCCTCGACCCCGCCGTGGCGCTGCCCCGAACCCGCCAAGGGGCGCTGCCCCCTGGACCCCCGCGAGCTGACCGGGCAGCTCGATCCCCGTCATAATCAGCGAAGTGGCAATCTTGAAAGCTTTAGCATCACAAACTTCTCTGAAAAGCACAATTCGGGTTGGATTCGCATCTAAACGCTCATAGCCTAACTGAAATAAAAGTGCGAATAAAATTACAACTCAAAGGAGTTTTGTCAAACGGGATTGCCAATAAAAAAAACCTAACACGTAGGAACACTGCTAGCAATAATAATAATAATAATCATAATAATAATAATAATAATAATAATAATAATAATAATAATAATAATAATAATGGCCATAGTAAATTTTTTAAGATGGCCCTGATCTAAATTGATAGACCAAAATCGACAAGTCACAATCAATGAAGTTAGATTTTTCCATAATTGATAAGTCACAATCAATTAAACGAGACTTGGCTATAATCGACGAGCCATAATTGACAAACAATTATTTTTTGGTGTCAACAATTATATGTACTCCTTGGATAATAAAGTAATTATGAAACTTATTATATTTTATTTTTTTACAAGCACAAATAAATAAAAATACAAAAACTGTTTATTACACTTAATAATAACCTTTGGATTAACAGATTCATACTCTTTATCTCCGGTAGAAAAAAAAAAAAAAAAAAAAAACCTATGAACTTGACATTTTGGTGTTCATCAACCAGTAATATCTAGCGGACATTTTGTATGTAATTTCCGTTTGTTTTAATGTAAAATATTTTACACAAAAAAATATTTTTCTAGTAAAATGATTTTATACAGAAAAATTATTTTTGTTTTTGTATTTTGGCATTTGTTGACACTTGAAACAAAAACATAAAAGATAAATTTTAATTCAATAAAGTGTCATTTATAATTTTTTAGTGAGTTAAGATATTTATTTAAAAAGACTAAATATGCTGCAAAGGTAGTGAGCGAAATAATCAATTTTGTAAAAATTAACTTAAGAAATTTTTAAAATAAGTCATATTTTAAAAAATGGTGCACAAATATTTTCCTTAAAAAAGATTTTACTTACTTTTTATTTAACTAAATAACAAAAAATAAATAAAATATTTTACGTCAAAATAAACAGAACCTAATGATTAATTGGCGAGCCCAAGCGAAGCTTTTAAGTTTTTTATTTTATTTTTAGAAACACACAAATAGCAGAAAGATATATTAAGTGGGGACTTATTTACAGAACGGACCAAGTCATGTGTAGGTTTCACATCCTGACCCTTAACCTTACAAACACATGGATAATCAAAAAACTTGCTAACCGACATTATATCAGCCATAGCAGTACAAGAAGACCAAAAGGGAATAACTTTATTACATAGAACATCCACCAAAAGTTGTGAGTCCGTCCATATACTAACTTTGCGCAAATTTTGCTCATTTGCCCACTGTATTGCGCCAAGTGTTTTTTTTTCTAAAATTCTTAAAGTGGTGTATTGTGTGGTTGAGATTTAATACTGAAAAATTGATGTGACTTGTCATTAAATCTCAACCACACAATGCACCACTCTAAGAAACTTCAAGAAAAAAAAACTCTAGAGGATCCTTACTCACTGTATTGCTTGTTGACAAGCCATAACTTCCGCTGCAAAAGGTGACGTAAGTTGCATTTGGAGAGCTCATTGTGCCATACGTTCCCCATCACCATGGTAGCAAATCCATGCTATACCAGCACTACGATCTTCATGTCGCCATGATCCATCAACCAAGACTTTAAAGTCCTGCAAACAACCATCAATGAAATTAGTAGCTTCCAGTATACAAGAACTATGCTCCTTTCCTAAGTTAGATGTTTCAATCAACAGCTCGTCCATCTAGACATTATCAAAATCTTGTGTGCCAATCCTTCTATTCAAAGAAAAAACCAATTCATTTGCTAGACCAATGGCTTGGTGGCAAGATAAAGGTGTATCTGTAAATACAACATTATTTTGTTGTTTCCAAATTGCCCATAACACAGTAATAAGTTGACAAATTGTTGGGAAAAAATGGCTTTTTAGTGACTTTAATGTGAAATTAAAGTAGGTCTTAGCCATTGGTTGAGGTGGGATTAAATAAGTTTAAATTCTTTGTAATAAGGTCTTTACACTACAAAAAGAATGACAAAAAACCATTAAGAATTGAATGAGAAATTGTCTCATAAAGTAAGCTTTATAAATGAGATATTGAGAATTGTGTATAGCTACCAATCCTACATTGATTGTAGAGGAAAACTTTGATGGGTATTTAAACCTCAAGATTATGAGAAGGGTATGAACTCTTTGGGACAGCCAAATTTTCCCAAGGAAGTGAGTTATGGATGCTTCAAGGATGGGCTTGGGCCAAGACTATGGTCCAAGTTGGTTATGGCAAAATTGCCACACACGCGCGCACCGGTTCGGGTTCGGGTTCGGGTCCGTGGTCATTGGTCCTTGTGCTTGAGGCTTGAGGGAATGGGTTTGGGTTGGGCCGAATTGGTGATCCACCAATCTAAAATTTTTGGGCCAAGTCTGTTGCAGTTGTGTATATAGTATATATATCTAGTATAATTGTCCCATCAGTTTTGTTCTATCACTCCAGCAGTTTTGCAGGAGCAATGAGCATTGGTTGCCAGCCTTCATGGGCTTTGGTTGTTAGTCTTCATGACTGGAGGCTCCTCCTCTCGCCCCCATTGTGTATAAAAGGAGGCCCATCTTCCTTGGTTTGTTACATATTTTTTGCTTCCAGAATATATCAATCAGTTTGCTTCTCCTATAATATATTCTTCCTGTGTGAGAGAGTGCTGTCATTGTCAGTTCGCCAAAGCTAACAGAAGGTGCTTCTGCGTTAGCCGATCTATACCATCTTATTCTGGGAGACAGAAGTTGACGTTCCTCCAGCACCCACGGTGAGGCGGCTAATCTGTTTTAAGGATACTGTGATATTACACAGAATTTGGTTTGGTTCCTTGTTTTCATATTTCAATTAAATATGTATTTTTATTAATCTTGTTTCATGTTTCATGCTCTAGAATGTAATTTATCAAGCATGGTTTTATTTGATGTTCTATTTTTTAATTTAAAAAGACATGGATCTATTTGTTTTGTTTAATCATACAATTTGGACAACAATCTTAAAACAGATTATTTATGTTTCTCATGACATTAACAAATAGATTCATATAGATTAATTTCCCCTTCTATTAGATATAAATATTTGTAACATGCTACTGTTTGATCCGAAGCACTGTATGCCTGTACAATAATTAAGCCCACTATTTTACCTTGTTAAATTCATGAATACAAATTCTGATTGTCCTTTGGATATTATATTGGTTGGTACTTCTGTTAGCTTTGCTTAATTTCAAAAATGAGTTGTTCCAATTGATTTAGTTAAATAGACACTACAGGAAATGCCACTTTTGGCGATCAAAATATTGGTCGCCAAAAGCCCCATTTTTGGTCGCCGAAACAATTAGCGACTAAAATATTTTGTCGCCAAACTAGTCGCCTATACGCTGTCGGCGATAGTATTGGCGACTAAACTATTTTTGGTCGCTGAAAGTGAACGTTTTGGCTACTAAACTCTGGTTAGTCGGCAAAGGTTATCTTTTGGCGACTAAAATATTAGTCGCCAAAAGTGAACATTCGGCTACCAAACTCTGAGTAGTCGGGAAAGGGTATGTTTTGGCGACTAAATATTTAGTCGCCAAAAGTGTTGAAATAAAATAAATTAAATTTTCAGCGACTAAAATTTTTTGTCGGGAATAAGTTTTAGTGACACCATTACTACATTTAGGGACTAAAGAATTTAGTCGCCAAAAATATTATTTTTCATTTTATTAAACTTTTGGCTACTAACCATTTAGTCACTAAAAGTTCTACCTTAGGCGTGGTGACTTTTGCCGACTAAAACTGTTCGTAGCCAAAAACCTATTAAGATTCATTTCTTTACTTTTTGCCACCAAAAGTTTTAGTCGCCAAATGATACCATTTTTTCCGTGACTAAAAAATTTAGTAGCCAATAGTTTATTTCTCTAATTCTCAAATTTTTTAGCTACTAATTATTTGGTGGCAAAAACGTTTTGGGTTATGTTTTTGCTACTAAATTATTAGTAGCCAAAACTTTTGATTACCTATTTGGCTACCAAAACATTTGGTGGCCAAATAATTTTCTGTTTTTTTTAAAAAAAAAAAAAAAAATTTGTAAACAACCTGTATTCATTTATATTACATGTACCCTGTATAAACAATATAATCCATCAACACTAAAATATATTATCAACCATTAAAGCATTCAACATAATACATGAATAACCATGATTTAAATCACATACATAATACATGAATAACCAACGTCAATAATTTAAATTACAACCTGTACCCTGTATAAACAATATAATCCATCAATACTAAAATATATTAGGGTCAATAATCCATACATAATCCATACAAATTTCATACACTCCAAGTCTAATCCAACGTCAATAATTTAAATCCATACATAATACATGAATAACCAAATTAATTTGTTCGAACCACTATATATACAAATAGAGGTATAAAAACAATGCCCTCCCGTAATTGTCAAAAAATTATATATCCACATTTGTATGTCCAAAATCATCTGAAAAAAAAAATAAAATTCATTAGTTGGGTGCCTATAAAATGTTAAGAAGGGTTAAAAGCTTTCCCTGTTAATGACATAGATATTCTTACATATAACACTTCTATGTTGAGATATCAGTTCCACAAATTAACTCTACATTTTAGTTAAAATAAGGAGAGAGAAACAATTTATAAAATTAAATGTCTCAGAGAAACAATAGAAAAATAATGATATTCACACAACACTTTTAGAAAAGGGCCACCACATATGTGACCACACTCAAATGTCTACCAACTTCCTTTATTAAATAATCAAATATAGGATATATTATGGCAGAATGATCTATAATCACCGAGAGCTTCAAATTCTTACCATAACACAACACAATAATCTGCTACCCTCTCAATCAAGAAAGCAAAAGGATTTAATTACTTATGACAAATAGATTTTACGTGGAGCCTTCTATAAACATATCCATTACCTTCCCACTTCTGAACTTCAAGCACTTAAAGCAAACCAGGCTCAACAACCGCTTCAGTTCGCTCACATGGGAAGGATGATATACTGGAATTGGTAATTCTATATACCCAAAGTGACCTGAAAGGTAAAAAAATGAACAAAACTTTAGCAATACTTCAATGTGTCCAGATTGGGCCAAACCTAGAGTGGCATATATTTCCTTAGTTTCCCTTAATCATCATTAGGTAAATCACACATTTTGATCTTCAAATTCCTTTTAACATGAATCCCAACCCTCCATTTTATGGCTCCCAAAAGAAAAAAATGACCATTAAAACATTATGAATAAAACATTAAAACATGACCATTCTTCTTTTTCTTCTTCTTTCCTGACAAAGTAAAAAATTAATTCTTGTAAGAAAAACGATGACATACTCCAATGCATAAGGACCAACTTGTTTCTCTCCATAATGACATACTCCAATGAGTCTACCCCTCGCACAACAATAGGTAAAACCAACAAAGCTAAAAGTGGACAAAAAATCTAAGCAGCACAAAACTCATTAATGAAGTGGTCCCAAGCAACTGCCAATTCATTATCAACATCTGCTGCATCAATGTTTACTAAGTAACAAGGAATAATATACATATACAAATAGAAAAAGTACAGAGTGGAAAGAATTGATTTTTGATTTACTAATGGACATGTAGGGCAGCTCCACTAAGATCCACACTTGCCACAAATTTTAATTCAGTGACAGTGTTATCGGTAACCCAAATATGCAATCAATCACCAAGTGTAGAGGCCTAATAAAGTATGAAATATATACATGCACAGCTCAAGACTTCATAGTCTCCTTAGAAGCCCAAATTTGCCTCTCTGACATAATTTCACTGTAGGAACTGGATACATGCTTCTAATATTTTTTTTCTTCTACAAATAATATTGATAAAAACTCTCCAACAATAATCAATTTCGTCAAAAAAAATTAATGAGCAACATTTAAATATTCTACATGAAATAACAGTCCTCATCACTAAAAATGTAAAGCCATTGCCATGCCATTAACATAATCATCAAAAAGCACCAACCCAACACCCTACACTAAATTGATGAACTCAAAATGGAAGAACTATACCTGTTATCTCACAAGCAATTATCAATTGTGGAAGGCTGCCTCAAGAGTTCTTCTGCCTGCACAAATTCAGCATTCCAAAGTGCTGCTGGGTACTTTGGAATGCAAGCTTGCACAGTATACACCTGAACTGAGTAATTGCCATTAAATTCTTGTTTGGATTCTGCAAATAACTCAAGACAAGACAAATCCAAATTAACATTTCTTCCCTGCTGTTGGCAACAGGATTATCCATAACTAAGAACTACAGAAACTCTTTAAGAAAAACTTCATCTTTCACATTTCTCAGAAGAAAAGAAATACATTTGGATTTCTACCAGGCAGATATTAGAGAATGATAATTGTTAGTTTCAGTACATGGTAGCCTCAATTAAATGACAAAAGACAACCTAGTAAAACAGGAACAATTTATATTACCCAAATTTCATACTAACTAACTAAAGAGCAGCAACATTTTAGTCCATATCTAATATCTTCAAACTGCATGTAACTAAAAATTTTAAAGGCTTATATCTTCAAATGTGTACAATATTTGAATTATTCTAAGGGCATCCACACCGATGGAAGTGATGAGTGATGTAGTGGTTCTAATTGAAAGCACCAGATTAACAATATGAACATTTGCATACATGCATACTATAAAGCATGAACACCTTGACAGGCCAAAACTTCCAAGCATTCAAGATAGCATAGCAGGGGACAAAGCAGACTCTGTGCATGTAAAAAAATGTATGGTGTTTCTCGAACAACTTGATGTTAGAAACTATATTAAAAGAGCTTATTTAACAAATTAAAAAGAAAAAAGAGAGATGGTTCAATAAGTAGTTAGAAATTAGGAATAAGGATTTTTCATAGCATTAACAATGAATATAGCTATCATTATTACAAATAGAATGAGTTTTTTTTTTTTTCATAGCATTAACAATGCATATATATATAGCTATCATTATGCAAATACAAGGGGTTATAAAATTATAAATTGGAAAAGGTCTTCTTTAGAAGAAAAAAAAAAAGAATTAAAAATAACGTCATCAAATACTAGTGTATAAGTGAGAGGAGGGAATGGAAGGTTATGTTATTTTGTGTGATATGTGGTGTGTTGAGAGAGAGAGAGATCTTTTTGAGGGGAAGGAGCTTCAGATTTCTAGCCCAAAGGGATGCCCCATGGCTCTTGAAAGTCTATTTGTGTGGCTTAAGGAATCATTCCCTATTAATTAACTAGGTGTAACCTAGTTGGCCACTACGACTTTCCTAAGGGCTTGGTCTCTAGGGGGAGGTCATGGGTTCAACTCTCTCTAGGGGGTGCTTTACAATGGGTGGGGAGACCAACTCCTGTAGGTACTAATCTAACAACTAACAACTAACTTTCACCGATCAAAAAAAAAAAAAAAAGTAATCATTCCCTGTTTATTTTTATTCTTTGAACCTTTTGGGTGTGGTACCTTATTCAAGATATAAAGGGGGAAAAGGGGGATTCACTTTTATACTTTGCACGTGAAGAGTTTGTTCTCTTTTTTTTTTCTTTTTTGCTGCCATAATAATTGAAGTTCATTTATTTATTCCCAAGACGTAAAAAAAATCAATTTAAATATCGTTCTTTTTTAACTTGGTTACATGAACTTCTTACATCAAATTCATTGACATGTAATCATGCACCAGGCCTTGTAATGTCTTTTATCAAGGCAGAAAGCATATCTATTTTTGTAATAAACAATAAAGCATTCATTTAACCTACTACATGAATATTTCCTTTCCTCTGTATGGAAGTATTCAATTTTATTATTTTATTTAAAAACATATATTATAAATAAACAAAACAAAAAAAAAAAATCTTAGAACATACCCTTCAACAACTGTTGCAAGCATATTACTGAATATTGTTTCACATATACCTGTCCCTGTCATGTCCCAATTTCTCTTTTTTAAGATGTGACTTAATATGTGCCTATGTCCTATCAAATTCATGTACAGTATCATGCCCACACCTCGCAGATGACTTTAATGCGATCTAATTTACATCCACTTTGCTCCCCAATAATTTCTAGGACTCAAACAGATCCTACACAACAAATCTTAAAGAAAGTTTGTTTCATAAAATCCGAAGAATAATTTTGGTATGCACAAAAGGGGTAAGAGGTATAGATGAATAACAGTAGACATTGAACATATATGAAATTTAAAGGTCTTATTCATCTCCATGATTAGTAAATGGCTAGCTGATTCTTTGAAGTATCAAGGTGGTTATAGAGTTTTTAGTTTTCTTAAAAAACAGAAAATAAAACTAACATAACAAACAAGGAATCTTCAGATATAATATAACATGTCAAATTAAATAAATATCAAAACTACTTAATTGAAGAATAAGAACACAAATAAAGCATTTCTATGTTTAGAGATATCAAATCAATATTAACTTAAAATCAAGAGACCATGAATCTCTGTAAGAAAGCCAATTAGAATGAACTTACAAAATTTTGAGATCAGACAATTCACCAATGTAATCTGGGATTGGGCCAGTAATTAAGCAATTTCTCAGTATCCTATGTAACAAAAATAAAATAAACAAATCGGTTAGGTAACCACACCACAAAGTAATGACACAAGATTGCACTCTTCCCATGAATTACATCTGGATTCAACTTACAGTGTGTTCACCCTTCTGTTTTAATAATCATATAGCCATGATCAGCTGACTAAAAGCATCACTGAAATTTACAGATTAAATAGGCAGCTGATAGTGCAGCTGAAAATATGACAAGACTACTTTAAATATAACATGGTTTCATTGATCAACAAGTATGCAAGTAATTTAAAACCAAAATACATCTGAAGAATAATGGTGACAAGAGGATGACCTGAATAAGTGAGTATTGTGGCTGACCTTTGCTCTGTCTTGCAGCTTAAACTCAAGCCACTTATTTGGATTGAGGGCTGGGGAAATCAAACCCATGTGATATTGAGATTAGAAAATTACCAAATTCCAATGTCAATTTCCATAATAACTATAGCATTATTCAGAATATCCAAAAGTCTAATTTCCAAATGCAATTACACTCAAATTCCATATTGCCATAAGCCTTTAACTGATGATTATACACATGTTCACATCCAAATGTACCAACATAATTCAAACTACGCACTTCAATCAGGTAAATTCGAACACTTTTAATACCCCTAATACATAATTCTTAAATTCTATATACATACTCAGGTTTGATGACTTATGATGAATATTTTTTCAATATTAACACTACCAAAAAACCCAAGTCCACAATCATCAACATATTTCAATCCACATACTTTGAGCAAAACCCAACATTCAAAGCCCTCAATACAAACATCTAATTGCAAAGAATTCATTTTCAGAAAACGACACACTTCATTTCCATAAAGTTAAAATCAAACCCAAATGAAATTGAGATTAGAAATTACCAAATTCGGTGAAGAAAAGTAGTAGTAATACGAGATTCCACCAGAAATCGCAGTAATTGCTCCGAAGGGAACTCGAAAACTGGGGAAACTCGATTTGGGTTGGTCACGAAATGCGTGACTGAATGCGATCGATATATATTTATTTATTTGGGGCAGATATATAGGAAGGACAATTGGGGACATATAAAACCCTAGCAAGTGTGAGAAATGAAAAAATAGAGAGAGAGAGACCGAGAGTGACAGAAAGCGAGAGAAAAATCTGTGAATTTTTCAGATTGGGTATTTTGGTTCAAGAGATGGGGAGGGGGGAAGCCGAGCGGGAATGGAAAAAAGGGGGTGGAAAATCGAGCGGGAAATTTTTTTTGTTTTTTTGGTAATATTTAAACAGCAAAATGATTCTTTTTTTAAAAAAAAAATTATTTTTTGTTAAAATAATTTTTTTTTTATAGTTAATGAATTTATTTTTTTTGCTTCTTTATTTTTTCCAGTTATAAAGGTTGAAAATTTATTTGTTTCATTTTTATTTTAATGAATAAAAAATTATTCTTATTTTTTTACTTTGGTAGAAGTAGGAGTAATATTTTAATGAAAAATAATTTCCATAAATTTTATAAATTGGTTTTTGTTTATTTTTAGAATAATATAAATTACAAACGCGTTTGGTTTGAACAAAATGTTTAAAAAAAATTAAAAACATAAACTAAAAAGCATGTTTGTTTAGGCCTAAAATATTTATATTTATTTTTTGTATTATTTATGACGATGGAATTATACACATTATAATTGAAAAAAAATATTTGAAAAAATATATATGTGAAAAGAGATGAGAGAGATAGAGAAGAGAAATGAGTAAGAGAGATGAGTGAAAGAGAGAGAAGAGAAATGAGTAAGAGACATAGAGAGTAAGAGACAGAGAGAAAGAGAGACCCATTTCATTTTTTGACTTTTTCCTCTTTCAATAATAATGGGCTCAGAGAAAGAGATGAGTGTGATTGAGAGAAATGAACGATTGAGAGAGAAGAGAAATGAGTGAGAGAGAGAGAGAGACAGAGAGAAAGAAAAAAAGAGAAAGATAAACAAGATGAGCGAGAGATAGACAAAGAGAGAGAGAGAGAGAAAGACAGCAAAAAGAGATGAACAAGAGATATAGAGAGAGTGAGAGGGAGAATAAAGATAAGCAAGAGAGATAGAGAGAGCCAGCGAGAAGAGTGATAAATGACAGAGAGAGAGAAAAAAAAGAGAGAGAGAAACAAGATGAGCGAGAGATAGACACAGAGAAAGAGAGATAGAGAGAGAAAGACAACAAAAAGAAATGAACAAGAGATAGAGAAAGAGACATAGAGAGAGAGAGAAGAAAGATGAACAAGAGAGATAAAAAGCGGAGAGATATGAGAGAGCCAGAGACAGAGAGAGAGTGTGTGTGAACACAACAACACCCATCTCTTTCTTTCTCTGTACTACAACACATTGACCGAGATCCACCAACGTGAGAGAGAACGTGGAGAGATAGAGTTCTAAGAGACGTGTTTGGCAGACGTGGGCGAGAGAGAGGGTAGAGAGTGTTTGGGCGGGAAAAAATTTAATCTGCACCCTTAGATATTGATTAGGAATCATCCCAACCATTCAAATGAAATGTATCTCTTATACATTTTAACATATTTTCAAAAACCTTCCTCCCTTATTATATAGATATATATATATATATATATAATAAGAAAGAAAAGAAAGAAAGAAAATTTAAAAAAAAAGAAGGAAAATTTTTTCTCCAAAAAATTATGAGCCAACTCAACCCTTGTTTTTTTTTTTTTGGGACTCCTGCATGACTAACTAGGCACTAATCAATATTTTATAATTTTAGAACATGCAATATGTATATTTTCTCATAGATAAAGACAGATGAAGAAATCATGTGTCAAGTGGATTTAATTAATTTATTATTCAGTTGTAACTAGCAGTCAAAATCATTTTCTCAAGCATATCTTAGCAGTCAAAATCATTAACGTACAACTAAAAAATATATACGCACAGCCCCAGCTTAGGCCTTTAGTTCAATTAGCATTAAATCGTCAATTACTTTTATAAATCCCTCAAATTGAAAAAATATATATATCTAAATTAAGTGAATCTAAAAAATAATTAAGTGAATCTAAAAAATAAACAAATTTGCTTTAAATATTTTAAAAAGTTGAAAAAATTAATTATTAAAAAATTAAGAAAAATTTTAAAATCTGAAATAATATCAATAAGTCTTACAAATATGTATTATTTACTCATAAGCCATGATGAGTGAATTTTTTTTATACACTTAGCCCTCGCAAAAAGTGTGAATTTTTTTTACACACTTAGCCCTCGCGAAAGAGATTAGTGGTGAAGTTGTGGTAGTGGTAGTGTAAATGGAGTGGCAGGGGTGAAAGAGAGGTAATGGTAGTAGTGGTGGTAGTGGAGTGGTGGTGATGATAGTAGTAATAGTAGTCGTAGAGGTGAAGTGGCGATAGTGGAAGTAGTGGTGGGGGTGGAATGGCGTTTGTAGTAGTGGTGAAGGTGGTACTAGAGATGGATGGTGAGAGACAGAAATGAGTGAGAGACAGATAGAGGAGAGAGAAAGAGAGAGAGAGAGAGAGAGAGAAAGAAAGAGATAAAGAGTGAGAGTGAGAGACAGAAAAGAGACATAGAGAGAAGAGAGATGGACGAGAGAGACAGAGAGAAGAGAGATGGACGAGAGAGACAGAGAGACAGAGAGAAGAGAGATGAGCGAGAGAGACATAAAGAGAAGAGAGATGAACGACAAACAACCAATAACAAGTTTACTGGTAATAATATTGAAAAATTTATTAAAATGATAAATAATTGGGATATTTTGTCTTTTATTTGTGAATTTTGATTTATTCTTAATTTATTAGTGTTATTGAAATATGATGATGTAAAAAGTATAAATAGTTTAATTGTACTTTTTAAAAATAATAAATTTATTATTAAAAATTAAATTCATCAGACTGACCTGTAACTATGCCTTTAAATTTTTGCAATGTAAAACTATCGACAAACAGCCAATAACAAGTTGCCCATTTTAGCATACCTTTCGCGTGAGGGCCCAATTATTACAAGATGTGTTCAACCATCAAATGAAAGCCGACTACTTCTTCCATCTAAAAATAATAATCTATTTTCAGAATTTAATTTCTTTTTATAATACAATTATTACATTTTAAAAATATTAATTTTTCAAAATTACCGTTTGATAGTATATTTTTTTAGACATATCAATTGTCATAATTGTACTTTTTGTATTATTAATGTATTTAAAAAAAGGACAAAATCAGAAATTCATATTATTTTAATAATTAATTTTTAAAAAAAATTAATATTTTGAGATAATAAAAAAAAATAAGATATTAATATTTTTGGATGGTGGGTGTACAACCTCTTAATAAAAATAAAAATAAAAATAATTAATTTTCTTATTTTCATTCGGCTACCAAACAATTAGTAGCCAAAAGTAGGTATACAGCGACTAAAAAAAAGTTTGTCGCTGAAACATGGCATTTGGCGACCAAAAGTTTGGTCGGGAAAGATTAAAAATTAATTTTTTTATTTTCATTCGGCTACCAAACAATTTAGTAGCCGAAAGTAGGTATACAGCGACTAAAAAAAATTTTGTCGCCGAAACATGGCATTTGGCGACCAAATGTTTGGTCGGGAAAGATTAAAAATTAATTTTTTTATTTTCATTCGGCTACCAAACAATTTAGTAGCCGAAAGTAGGTATACAGCGACTAAAAAAAATTTTGTCGCCGAAACATGGCATTTGGCGACCAAATGTTTGGTCGGGAAAGATTAAAAATTAATTTTTTTATTTTCATTCGGCTACCAAACAATTTAGTAGCCGAAAGTAGGTATACAGCGACTAAAAAAAATTTTGTCGCCGAAACATGGCATTTGGCGACCAAATGTTTGGTCGGGAAAGATTAAAAATTAATTTTTTTATTTTCATTCGGCTACCAAATAATTTAGTAGCTAAAGGTACCTCTACGGCTACTAAATTTTTATTTAGTCGCCAATTGTCATATGTTTAGCTACTAAAAATTGTTTTAGTCGCCAATTGTAATATCTTTAGCTACTAAATTTTTTTTAGTAGCCAATAATCAACATTCCCCTACTAAAAAAAATTAGTAGCTAAAAAGTTGACTTTTGCCGACTAATATTATTTTTGGTAGCCAATTCCGTGACTTTTGGCGACTAAATTCGTTTTGGTAGCTAAAAGTGGTCGGCAAAAATGCTTTTTCTTGTAGTGAGATATGCATTAAAAAAAAAACAAAAACAAATTAGTCTATTGTTGCAATTTAATTTGTTTAATAATTAATTGATTGGTTCATATTTGTTTGCTTCTTGTTTGTATTTGTGGTTGTTAGACTTATTTATTTTGATGATTTATTTAATTTTGTTTTAATTTATTTGGAAGAGAAAATAAAATCAAAATTTATTTTGATGATTTGTTTAATTTTGTTTTAATTTATTTGAAAGAGAAAATAGAATCAAAATTTATTTTGATGATTTATTTGAAAGAGAAAAATAGAATCAATATTTACTTTGATGATTTATTTAATTATGTTTTAATTTATTTGAAAGAGAAAAATAGAATTAAAATTTATTTTGTCCCATTATTTCTCACCTAAACTTTTATTCTAAATATTGTTAGAATGTATTTAATATTTGCTTAAATCAGGAGTTCAAACAGCCCAAAAACAGAGGTTCAAATAGCCCAAAACAGAGGTTCAAACAGCCCAGCAGAGCAGCAGTCCAAAAGGTTCAAATCTGTCAAAGAACCGGACGTCCAGGTGGACATCTGGCCGGTCATCTGGCGGGACGACCGGCCAGGCCATTTTTGCCCAGTTCTGCTTCGTTTCGAATTTTGCTCTCAACGGGATTGAGCTACAACGGCTAGTATTCCAATTAAAGTTGTTCCAGACCAAACCTTGTCTCCCACAAGTTTAAATTAGCAATGATGGAATGATTTATGTTTAAAATCAATGCAATGGCTCTATAAGCCTCTTGATCTATATATACCAGAGAGCCTCAGTGAAAACAACACATAAACTATATACAAGTTATAGAACCCAGAAAACATTCCTTGATCAAAAATCATTCTCATCTATTCTCTGAAAAATTCTCTGAGAAGTGTTCTTTAATTTTTGTTTACATCCTCTCTCAGAAATTATACACTTAGCCCTATAGCCTTAAGCTCATCTTTCCTGTGTGAGATTTACAGAAAAATCAGAGTTTCATTTTTATATCTATCTTTGAGAGATAACTATTGTAGCTTTCTTTGAAAGCAAAAACAACTTATTTTCAACCTTGTAAGAGTGTAATACATTCAGTGTTCTTGACTTAGAAAGTCTCTGTAAAATCTTTGGAGGATTGCTTCAGCTGTGAAAATGTTGCTAGCACCCTGTGAAGCTAGAGTATAGTGAAAAATCTCAAGTGAAGCTTGAGGAGTGGATGTAGGCCGAGTTGAAACCGAACCACTATAAATTTGTTTGTCTCTCTCTCCTTTATCTCTTTACTTTATTCAAATTTCCATAGCTATATTTCACATTTTTCATTGTGCAAAAATCGTTAGCTGACATAATTGTTAGAACACTTGTTTTAATTATTTTTATTTCATTAACTATATTTGTCTATTGTGTTAGTCATAAATTTTTTATTAGAGTATTATTGTAATAAATTGTAAAAACCTAATTCACCCTCCTCTTAGGTTGTCTTTTGGGTAACAATTGGTATCAGAGGCTAGACTCTTACTTTAGATTCAACCATCTGAGAGTTTCAATCCATAGCAACCTTAGGTAGCACTAGCACTGCTGAAGGACAAGCCACAAATAGACCACCATTGTTTGACGGTAACAATTATAGCCATTGGAAAGATAAGATGACTCCATTCCTACAAGCCATTGATTATGCTATGTGGATTATTGTCACCAAAGGTCCAAAAATTCCTACCAAATTAATAGACAATATTAGTATACCTAAAACTGAAGATGAATGTGATGAGAGGGATCACAAATTATTGCAAGCCAATGCTAAAGCCAAACTCACCCTTGTTTGTGGATTAAACTCTAAGGAGTATAATAGAATTTCAAATTGTGATTCGGCAAAAGAAATTTGGGACAAACTTGAAGTAACTTATGAAGGTACAAACCAAGTAAAGGAATCTCGTATTGATATGCTTGTTCATAGTTATAAATTGTTTAAAATGAACTCTGATGAATCTATTTCAAGTATGTTTACTAGATTTACTGAAATTGTAAACTTTTTGAAATCTCTTGGCAAAACTTATACTAACAATGAGTTGGTGAGAAAAATTCTTAGGTGTTTACCAAAGTATTGGGAAGCAAAAGTCACCGCCATTATAGAAGCCAAAGATCTCTCCACACTTGGATTGGATGAGCTTATGGGTTCCTTTATGACTCATGAGATCACCATGAAAGGATATGGGGATGTTGAAAACAAAAAGAAAAGTGGAATTGAATTCAAAGTATCATCAAATGAAGAAGAATATGAAAACTTCAGTAAGGATGAAAGCTGTGCCATGTTTAGTAGAAATCTCAAAAAGCACTTCAAGAAAAACAATTATGGAGGAAGAAGACTTTTCAAAAAGGAGTACAACAAAGATAACAAGAAAGAACCTATTATTTGCTATGAGTGGAAAACTCCTGGACATATGAAGATGGATTGTCCAAAATTGAAAAATCATGGAAAAGACTACAAAAGAAACAAGAAGGCCATGGTAGCAGCTTGGGGAGAAAGTGAAGATGAAAACTCAAGTGATGAAATTGAAAATGAAGTAGCCAACTTGTGTCTCATGACTATTGAAGATGAAGATGTAAGAATATCCATAAAGTGGCCCATATCCCAAATGTTTGTTTTATTTATTATATATATTTAATTGGTTTAATGACTAATGGGTAACTAATGTCTGTTCACTATCCCATATGGTGGTTTCATGGGACTTTACAACTTCCCTGATGGTGGGAAGTTATAAGGAGTTACACTTGGATATGGGTCCAAGCCTATCTATATATATGTCTGTGATAGCCATCAAACACAGATGTTGTTTTGTGAATAGAATAGGCTTGAAACTCTGTTCCTTCCACTTTTCCCATATGGTTCTGTAAAAGTGTTCAGTGAGTGAGTTTTGTTTATACATTCAAGATTTGATCATTCAAGGATAAAGATTCAAAGGCTAGAACATCATGATAGGAGGTATTCTTCTTTCTGAATTAAAATTATTTTAATTCTCACAATTGGTATTAGTGCCAACCTTCTGTTTTGTTGTTTAGTTCTTATTTCAAATTCTTACATCAAACTATTATCAATTTCGTGAATCGAATCAAGCCTATTCTATTCATGTGACATTTGTATATTAATTCACACCATAAAATTTAACAATTCAGAATCATTGTAGAATCAGAATGAGTAATTTATATTGCATAACTTTTGAATATCACTATTAAAGAAAAAGAAGCATTGTTGCAATAGTAGAGTCCATCGTGATTTGTGCTAGTGGTATTTACATTTATTTAGAATTTTCTCCTGCTCTGAATCTATTTTATTTAGAAGACTTGTTGTGTGTCATTAACTATTATTTTTAAAACACACATTAAAGAGCAAAATATTTAATCTGATTCTGTATAAAATCTAGAAATTCTCATACTTTTATTTGGATTTATTTGGTTTATTTTAAAAAGGCATGAAAGACTTGAATTTATTTCTAGAATTTTCATAAAGAAATTTTAACATGCTGTTAAGGATGTTTTGTTTATTATCGTTGCATGTTTAAATAGTAAGCAAATTCAATTGAATCTCATACAGTGAATTATAACATGTTCTTTTAGTTTTTATAATTTTTGAGATTCATTAGCATGTTATCTAAAATAATGTAATATTATATTACATGCATTAAGGTAATTATTTATGCATTGAAAATTCATGTGAAATAAGAGTATGAATACACTATGTGTTGGGCTTATGGAATTTATATTGGTCCAATTTTTAAGCAAAATCTAGTATAAGGTTGAATTACATGTGTTTGGTCTTGGGATTTTTCATGTGATATTACTTTGATTATATGTATTATACATTATGTGCATTGAGATTATGTATTTGTTGTGACTATAAGGATTTGCTCATATTAATAAATTATGCCATATTTAAAAAAAATTTATTCTGTTTTAAGAGTAGGCATAGCATCTTAAGACATAAAGATCTGATCCTCAATATTTTGATCATATAAATTTAAAAATTAATTGGCATTTTTACATTGCAATTATGTTTTATAAATAATTTCTTAGTCCCACATGAAAGTAATTATTTATGAAATTTAATTGGAATAAGATAATGGATTGGGTATTAAAAGGATTGAACACTCTAAACCCATAGGTATGAGTTTTCTTTTCCTTACATATTTCGGAACCCATTAGTCTTATTTTAAAGTAATAGCAAAGCTAATACAGTTTAGTGACCTCTACCCACAGGAAGGTTTAGATTTGTTACTGAATTTGACATTCGTTGATTTAGAATATAACTATTGTTTCAAAGCATTAATAATGTTCTTGGTAATTGCAGTGATTTCTACATCTTTACTATCTAATGAGTTTTCTCGTATTCCATTCTTGAACGGTGATAATTTTTCGAACTGGAAGGACAAAATCTTTCTAACATTAGGGTGCATGGACCTCGATCTGGCACTCCGTGTGGCTGAATCTCCTGAACCCACGAACGAGAGTTCCGCTGCAGAAAAGAGTGCTTATGATAAGTGGGAGTGATCCAATTGCTTAAGCCTAATGCTCATAAAGTCACATATCAGCCAGAGCATTAGGGACTCAATCCCACCATCTGATAAGGTCAAGAATTACATGAGGGCTATTGAAGAGCAATTTGTTAGTTCTGACAAAGCATTGGCTAGAACCCTAATGCATAAACTATCAGGAATGAAGCATAACAATTTTAGGAGTGTGTGTGAGTGTAGACCACCCGAACTCGCTGCGCGGGCCACCCTTTTCAGAAAGTGCGCGAAGTTGTGTTCTTAGCTACTACAGTTCGAACTCCTGTCACGGTTCTAAATCTAATCTCACAAAGTGCAATGTAAGACTGATAAATCACCAAAGAGTCCAAATCTAGCAAATCGTTTTGGAAAACTGATTTTAATCAACAAGCACCAAACATGGACTGCTTTGCCAGATTTCAGAGTCGCCACCTAAATATTTTATTTGGGAAATTTAGGAAATCCTGACTCGTGCCTAAGGCCACATGTCCGTCATCACCAAAGTTGTCTCGGCTCAGAAACTTGGGTACGAGAGGGGAAGGTCCTGAAATGAGCACCCCCGCTCACCCGATCAATGATCAGCCTCTACTAACATGATATGTTATTTTTGAAAACACATGTGTTCTTATTCCGGTTATTTAGCTAACTTACTACGTGATGCGTACAGCATACAAGTATAGACTAAATCACTTGAGTTGGAACAAAACATCTCATGTTTGTTTTTTTGAAAATGGTTTGAAAATGCTACTCGCAAGTAAGCTAAAATGTGAATTTGCCACCCTTAAGTGGGCTTAAAACATGATGATTTGCCACTCTAAGTGGGCTTAAAACTCACATTCTGATGAATTGTTCCAATTCAAGCAATGAAGCCTTCATCCACAGGCATTTATGCAGTTAAACACATAAGCACATAGCCTCATGGTAAGCATGCTATCATGGTAATCACTTACATATATGCAAGGATGCTATAGCATAAACACTCACAGAGTACTCTGAGCCGAAACATAAGCTAGTTAGTAATCAATGCATGATCCTAACTATGTCAACAATGTCTAATGCAACACATGCAAAGTGCAACTAATGAGGCTCGGCTATTCTAAGATGGCATATGAATATAACAACTGATACATGTATTCAAATAGGTATTGAAATACAATGCAATTTGGATGATGCGCCGAGCCCAGTGCATGCAATACGAATGAATGATGCACGCATACAAGCATAAGGATGCTCATTGAAATATACCCTAAAACTAACCATCGAAAGCAGTTAAGTAAAAGGGAAGACATTCACACACACACGCACACTTATTACAAAACTTGCCCTCTCAACGGAGGGTTCGAATAAGTAAGCTAAGCTAGCTATGCTAAGCTACTTATCTACAAACCAACTAATTAACTAACTTAGCTAATTAATTATTACAACACAAATAAATTTGAACAACTAGCTAATCTAAGCTAATTAAATACAAACCAAATTAATTAATTAAACACTTAACTAATTAATTACAAAATAACTAAGTTAATGAACTAGTTTAGCTAAGCAATTTAAACAAATGGCTTCGGGAAGCGAGGGAGATATGCATGCTCAGTCGGCTTCGCTCGGAAATCCATTACCGTGCCTCATGATGCCTCTATTTGCACTCTTTTGGTCTTCTGAAAATTATGCCAACTTCCAGGTTGCTTTTGACCCATCTCAGGAACATGCTGAGGAATAATCGGCCAAAGATGGTGGCCATTGGCCAGAGTTTATGGCCATCGGCCACTTATGATAGCCGATCGACAGACATGGATGGCCGGTCGGCTACTCTGGTGGCCGGTCGGCCATTTCCTCCTGCAATTTCTCGTTTTACTACAACAGAGCACAAACAAGGGCATGGCAGTGTATTTGTAAGGGAATGTGTGTGCAACCACACTCCTTATCATATCTCAAGCTCAAAGGAGTGTAGTGCTCGGCTCTCAAGCCATTAATCACGCATCTCAATGCATGATGGCCAAAGAGTCAAGCTTGCACAATGTTGATGAATGCACAAATAACACATAGGACTCGATGAACCTCCACCTTATCATACATGATCAAAGGTGTCAGTGACCTAAGGAATCAGGCACGTTTCATCACATTGAGTATGAAACGTCCATCGTTCCTCGTGTTTGGATTAACGTCCGATCCAAACACAATGCAATGCAACACACGTGAAAACAACATGCTCATCTACCAACATGCTAATCTTGACATGTTAAGGTGGTATGCACAAGATTCTAACATGAAAACACTCATGCACAACATACTAGAACACTTAAGCATTAAACACTAGTGAAAGATACAACATTAGGACCATGCAACACAATGCTCAAAACCAACACCAAACAGACCTCATGCATGCCAAAACAGTGGCCAAAATGATCTGAAATGATAGCATGAATGGCAAGAGAATGATGCTCATGCATTGGCTCACAAACAAGGCATAAAGGTGCAACTCTCAAGAGCACCCAAAGAGTGAAAAATATGGAAGTGTGGTGACACTATATGCTCTGAAATAACATGCCAAATGATGCCAAAACATGCAAATACCTCAAGCCAAGCATGCAAGATATCTCAAAACTCAAAGCTATTCAAGGCTATTGCACTACAAGCATGCATAACAAGCATTATACGACCAACAAGCTTCAAAACAGAGCTAAAGCATGTTAGAACATGGGTAAAAACTTGCTGGAGTGGAGCCAAAACATGCTAGAATAATGGGCCAAAACACCAAGTATACTAGGCTAGTGAGCAAGGTTTACACTACAAGTGTAAAAAGCATGCAAGGGGTGGCTCTACCAACCAAAATCAGAGTTACAACATGCCAAAATAACACCAAAAACATGCTGAGATAGAACCAAAATAGGCTAGCATGATGGATCAAAGTATTGAACACACAAGGCTAAATGACAAGATTACACTACAAGTGTAAAAAGCATGCATGAGGTGACTCAACCAAGCCAAAACAGAGTTATACCATGCTAAAATAAGGCCAAGAATAGGCTGAGAACAAGCCAACACACGCTAGAAACACATGCTCAATAATTAGGCCAACAAGGCAAGCAAACAAGACAAGAGGGGAGGGGACCACCCCTTTCATTTTGGACCTCAAAACCACATTTCTATCACTGAAAATCCACTAGATTTCAGTGGTTAAAAGGGCAAATAAAGATTGCCTCAAAGGCCCTAAAAGATGGCACCAAGCTCAAGTCAGTAAGGCACACAAGAGGGTAGAACACCCTCAACACCAAAGAGGCCCCAAACAACCATTTTAAGCACTTAAAAACAAAGGTTTTTGTAGTTGAAAGCTAAGCCAAAAGAAGCATGCAAAGATGGCTAAACACTTAAGCAAAACAAAGCTTAAAGAGGGTAACTACTCACCCCTGAAGAACAACTTCAAAACCAGCAACTTCTGATGCAAAAACCAACTTTTAGGCTCCAAACAAGATCCTCAAGCACCTCAATAACAAAATGATGGTGCTTTACTAGGTGTTGTAGCGCAAAAGTGAAAAGAAAATACACTTTAAGGCACAAACTAGCACAAATATATATATATATATATATAGAGAGAGAGAGAGAAATATAGAGAGAGAGAGGGATATGTTTAGCCCTAATCCAAAATTCTCAACCTCTGAAAGGGGAGAGGAGCCTCCCCTTGTATAGAATCACAAGCCTCAAGCTTGTTTGACAAGCTAGAAGCTTGTTACAATCCCTCCATACACGTGTATGGATGATGCATTCTGTGCTCACCAGCTGGCACATCTCGCAACAAAATATTTACAAAAGCAAAGAAAAGGGCCTCAGCCAAAGAAAATGGCTGACCGGCCATTAAAAGGGCTGACCGGCCACCACTGATGGTCGATGGAAAGAGGGCACGATTGATGGGCACGGGGCCTAGCCGATGGATTGTAGGGATGGCCAGCAGGCGACCCTCTTCCCTTAGAAACAAAGCCACAAGCTCTTGGTCCACAACCAAGCACAAAACAGACAAGTTGATAGGCTCTAAGGCAAGGCGCACAGCCGAGACCTTCAGGAACTCAAAACGAACACGGGCATGGATGATCATTGAGTGTTCAAACGATGACGTCCAAGCTTTGAGGACAGTAAAAAATGGGGTGTCTACAGTGAGCACATCATGGAAATGAGGGACATTGCAGCTTATCTTCAGTCCTCAGAGATTGAGAAGAAAGGTAATCTCATATCTCTTGTGTGTTATGAATCTAATTTTGTTAATACTCATCAATATGATTGGTGGATTGATTCGGGTTCTACAGTTCACATTGCTAATACCATGCAAGGCTTCCTCAGCCTAAGAAAATCGACGGGAAGTGAACAAGGCATCTATTCAGGCAATGGGATGCGTTCGCCCATCGAAACTGTTGGAACTTTCGGACTTGTTTTAAAAAATGGCTTTGTTTTGGATCTTGAAAACGCATTTTACATTCCATCTTTTTCAAAAAAAACTTAATTTTTGTTTGTAGACTAGTACCGTTTGGATTTGAATTTCAGTTTGTTGGTGCAAATTTTAGTTTATTTAAAGACTCTGTTTCTGTAAGATTTGGTACTTTAATTAATGATTTGTACAAATTAAATCTGGATCCTATTTTTAAACAAAATCTTTTAACCTTGCATGGTGATATTGGCATTAAGCGTAATATTGTTGATGAGTCCTCCTCTATTCTTTGGTATAGGAGATTGGGACATATCTCCATTGAGAGAATAAAGAGGTTGGTTAATGATGAAGTCCTTTTGACTCTTGATTTTACCAACTTTGGTATTTGTGTGGATTGCATAAAGGGAAAGCAAACCAACAAGACCAATAAAAGTGCCAAAAAGAGTGAGGAAATTCTTGCCAGTTGAAGATGCGCGGGATAAGCGCGGAAGAAGTTATGGTCATTCACGAAGTCCGGACGGTCATCAGCGGCGGAGAGAATCACATGCCCGACGTCTGGAACACAAGTTGAGGGACCAAGACACTGTCATCCGGCGAATGGCAGTGGAGATGGAGGAGCTCAAGCGGCATGTCAACGGGAAAGGTGTAGCTGGAGTGGGTGACCACAGTGAGCGCACCCCATCCCGCCGTTCAGGCGGACAGAGTCAGCGACGCACTTCGTCCATTTCTATTACCAGAAGTTACCAGGTTGGTGATTCCGACATGCATGCAGAGAAGTCTAGCGCGCAAGACAACACCTACCGGCCCTCACGTCCGGTGATGACGTCGAGGTACTCTTACTCCGCTCATTCAGAGGATTTGTGGGCGGTCTTGAAGGAGCGGGCTCGCCGCCGCGAAGCTCAGAGGATACCGGCGTTCTAACGGTTATCCGACGGGGTTCACGCTAGCGAAGAGGTCGGAATGCCTCCACCCCGCCAAGCAGCGCCACTCCTAGTGGATTCAGATTTAGTCAGGCTGAGTGCCACTCCTTTCTCCCTGGAAATAGAAACTACACCGCTTCCGGCGGGCTTCCACCAGCCAAAGTTCACGCTTTACGACGGGAAAACCGATCCCTACATGCATGTAAGTCATTTCCGACAGGTCATGGCCGGACATAGGCGGAATGACGCTCTTATGTGCCTCATCTTTCCGTCAAGTTTGGGTGAACTGGGCTTGAAGTGGTTTGAAAGGCTGCTGGAGGGGAGTATTGAGAGGTGGCATCAGCTGGCCGAAGCTTTTGTCACGCGCTTCAAAACCAACACAAAAACACCAAAGAAAGTCGATCATTTACTGAGTGTCAAGATGGAACCGAGCAACACATTGAAGGCATACAACTCTCGGTATTGGGAGACCTTCAACGAGATCTTAGATTGCCCGGTCAACCTTGCAATCACTCAATACAAGCGTGGTCTCCCGGTCGGATATAGACTGCGGGACTCGCTTACTATGCACCAACCGACGTCCATAGGCCAGCTCATGCAGCGCATCAATGAGCACATCCGAGTCGAGGATGACGCGTCGGCGACTACCGTGAAGGCAACTCTGGTAGCAACAGACAAAAAGACAGCAGGGAAAGTGCATGCAGTTGGGCAAGAGTCCAGCCGCTCAAGTGACCGAGCCGAGGAATCAGACCGTGGCTCGAATCGCAAAAACCGGGGTAGAGGATGTCGGAATGACCGGGATGACTACCCCCGAGATGACGTAGCGGATGCCAACAGAAGGTTGAAGGCAAGGACTGGCATAACCACGGTCTTCAAGATTCCGATCTATCGCATACTTAGGGAAATCCGAGACGAGGAGTATGTCCGGTTTCCTGCTAAGTTGGGCGATGGACAAAAGGGCTACAATCCGCGGTATCGTTGCACGTTTCATCGGGAGCGAGGCCACCGGACTAAGGATTGTTTGCCATTGAGGCAACACCTGAAAGAGCTAGTCGCGGCCGGCCACCTGGATCTTTACATTGATGGGGGCGTCAAGGCAAATCAAGTTCCGGTTGATCCGCGGGGACCGGACGACCGGGATGCACCTCCTCAAGGGGTTGTGAATGTCATCCACGGCATAGTGGAACCGGCGCGTGTTTGCGAGCTCCGTGGTATGATCAAGAAGGCAGAGCACATGAGGGAAGTTTTGTCAGTTCAGCCTGCGCTCAAGAGGGGAAAGACGGAAGCGAAAGATGTGATCAATTTCTCCTCAAGGGACGTGGAGCGCATTCAGACACCGCACAATGACGCCTTAGTAGTCACACTCCGCGTCAAAGATTTTGAAGTAAAAAGGATCTTGATCGATCAGGTAAGCTCGGTCGAGATCATGTACTATGACGCTTTCCAACAGCTCAAGCTCCAAGATGCGGATTTGGCCCAGGAAATATCGCCGTTGGTTGGTTTCAACTCACAACCGGAGTGGCCTTTGGGAAAGATTATCCTGCCAATCAAAGCGGGATCTGTGGTCAAACAGGTGGAGTTCTAGGTATTACAGGTCTACTTACAATTTGATCCTTGGTAGGGGTTGGCTTCACGCCATGCAAGTCGTGGCATCGACTTTCCACCAAGTAATGAGATTCCCCTCGGCTATGGGGGCAATCAAGGAGATTTGGGGCGATCAGGTCATGTCAAAGCAGTGCTTCGTGGCGGTCAACGGGAGCCGGGCTGCCAAAGGCTTTGTTCAAATGATTGAGGGACCGGAGGACCAGGGTGTCTTGGATGATGTGGGCACCAAGGCCAAAGACAAAGCTGTCGAGGAATTGGTGGAGGTGCAAATTGATACAGAGCAGCCGGACAAGTTCTTCTTGCTCGGCTCAAGCCTTACAGTCACGGACCGAACCGAGATGGTTGAGTTTTTGATGGCCAACATCGAAGTTTTTGCATGGTCGCCGTACGACATGCCCGGCCTCGATCCTAGTTTCATTTGCCATCATCTCAATGTCTTCCCCGGAGCCAAGCCAGTCATTCAGCGAACAAGGAGATCGGCGCTGCATCACGCCGAGGTAGTTGCGAAAGAAGTCAAGAATTTGCTAGAGGCACGAACAATTCAAGAAGTACACTATCCTCGTTGGATCTCAAATACAGTGGTGGTACTGAAGAAGAATGGGAAGTGGCGGGTTTGCGTTGATTACAAGACCGTCAACCGAGCTTGTCCGAAAGATAGCTTCCTTTTGCCTAGAATTGACCAGCTCGTGGATTTGACGGCTGGACATAACAGGCTAAGTTTCTTGGATGCCTACTGTGGCTATCATCAGATTGCCATGCATGGCCCCGACCGAGAAATCACCTAATTTACTACACCAAGGGGACTCTTTTGCTACCGAGTTATGCCTTTTGGTTTGAAGAACGCCGGGGCAACTTTTCAGAGGATGGTGACCAAGATGTTTGCTCCTTTGCTGGGCCGAACAATGGAAGCCTACATTGATGACATGGTGGTTAAAAGCCGGCATCAGGCAGATCATTTGTCCGACTTGTCCAAGATGTTCTCCATTCTCAAAAAACACAAGCTATGCCTATATGAGTCTAAGTGTGCCTTCGGCGTGGGATCCGAAAATTTTTTGGGATTCCTAGTCACGAACCGAGGTATCGAAGCAGATCCTACACAAATCCAAGCCGTGCAAGATTTAAAACAGCCTAGCTCAGCAAAAGACGTGCAGCATCTGGCCGAAATGGCCACCGTGCTCAATCGATTTATAAGCCGGTCATCAGATCGCTGCCGCCCTTTTTTTCAGTCCTTAAAATCAAAGTTCTCCTGGGATGAAGAGTGTGACCGAGCCTTGGCCGAGCTCAAGGAGTATCTGTCCTCAATGCCACTGTTGGTCACACCGGAGCCTGGGGAAGAGCTCTATCTTTATTTGGCCGTATCACAGCATGCAGTCAGTGCGGTGCTTGTCCGGGCTGAAGGAATCAAGCACCTCCCCATCTTCTATGTCAGAAAAACTTTGCTACCGGCAGAGTCGAGATACTTGCCGTTGGAGAAGCTTGCTTTGGCATTAATGATGGCTTCAAGAAAGTTGGCGCACTATTTCCATGCACATACCGTCATTGTCTTGACCGAATTCCCCCTCAAAGCTTTATTCGAACGGGCAGACTTCTCCGGTCGGATTCTTAAGTGGGCGGTCGAGTTGGGACAGTTTGATGTGAAGTTCCAGCCGCGCATTGCCATCAAAGCCCAGACTTTGGCCGACTTCGTCGCCGAATTCTCACCTGGAACTCATCTGGTATGCCCGGTCGATATTACTGCGGCAGATGACGAGGTGCACGCAAGACCATCCGAGATACAACCAGTTAGTGGAGCTAGCGACGCAGAGTTTGCGTGCACCACTGAAGCACCCTCAGTTTGTACGGTTTTACCACCCGGTAATGCGATGACGGAGTTGAATATCACCGACTAACCAGCTCTGTCCGGTCCCGCATCACCAAGAGGGGAAGAAATGGAACCACACAGCTCGGAACCGGCGGCCGGCATAATTCCGCAACCTGGTGATTCGCCTACGGACTTGAGCATTGCAGATCAACTTGCTGAGTCCAGTGCCGAATCATCAAGGGTGACTGAATTGGAACCAATCAACAGAGAACTTGAAACCGCACAGCCGAGCAGTCGTATTCCCATCAACCTTCAAGCCTCTCAAGACCCCTCAGAATGCTGGAAGCTCTTTGTGGGGGAGATGTGGAAGCTTTTCGTTGATGGAGCGTCGAACCGCCACGGTGCCGGGCTAGGTATCGTTCTTATCTCGCCGGATGGCCTAACTATTGAACATTCTATTACCCTTGGCTTCCCAGCATCTAACAACGAGGCTGAGTACGAGGTACTTTTGGCCGGACTCAAAAGCGCCCTTCAGATGAAGGCTTCTGAGCTAATGGTGTACAGTGATTCCCAGCTTGTGGTTAACCAAGTCGCTGGGATTTATGAAGCAAAGGACGATAGAATGGCAAAGTACCAAGCTTTGGTCAGGGATCACCTCAAGCAATTTCAGGCAATCAGAGTTCAACAGATTGGCCGAGAAGAGAACAACCGAGCTGATGAATTGGCCGGCCTCGCCTCAATGGTTGATTGCACATCTCCTAACCCCCTGTTAATTGAATTTCTTCCACGGCCGAGCATAGAGGAAGCCGGACAGACGGATGCATTCTGCGCCATGCTAGGTCCTTCCTGGATGGACCCTATAGTCCTGTTTCTCAGAGATCGGATTTTGCCAGCCGAGAAGAAAGAAGCGCACAAAGTCCGGGTGAAATCAGAGCGATTTTGGCTCTCTCCATCTGGAGCGTTGTATAAAAAGTCCTTCACCGGTCCTTATTTGAAGTGCGTGCACCCGAGTAGCGTGGAGGCCTTCTTGTACGAAATTCACGAAGGCATCTGTGGCAGTCACATAGGGGGCAGGTCCTTGGCCCACCGCGCTATTTCGCAAGGCTATTGGTGGCCGTGCATGCAAGCCAACGCCCAGAAATATGTTCGCAAGTGCGAGAAGTGCCAGAAGTTTGCGCACCAGATTCATCAGCCGGCCAGAGAACTTCTTCCCTTAACCAGCCCTTGGCCTTTTGCAATGTGGGGATTAGACATAGTGGGGCCGCTCCCAACAGCACCAGGCAACCGGAAGTTCTTCATCGCGGCAACAAACTACTTCACCAAGTGGGCTGAAGCGGAGCCTTTGGCAACAATCAAAAATAAAGATGTGAAGTGGTTTGTCTGGCAGAATGTGGTAACACGGTTCGGCGTCCCTAAAATTTTGATCTCTGACAACGGCACCCAGTTTAACGGTCGCTTATTCAGAGGGTTTTGTGAAGATTTGAAGATTGAATTCTACAACTCCACTCCGGCTTACCCGTAGTCCAATGGTCAAGCCGAGGCGTCAAACAAGATTATTCTTGACGGACTGAAGAAGAGACTTGAGAAGGCCAAGGGAAAGTGGGCCGAGGAACTTCCCAGCGTCCTTTGGGCATACCGAACTACCCCTCGGCGTTCTACCGGGGAAACTCCATTCGCTTTGGCTTATGGCATGGAGGCGGTCATACCTTTGGAATTAGGTATGCCCACTCTCAGAAATGAAAGTTTTGAACTTGAGCTAAACGCTGAGGCCATTGCTCTGGAAATGGATCTGGTGGAAAGCGCCGGGAAAAGGCTCTCATCCACATCGCTGCCTACCAACAAGAGCTCTCAAGGAAGTACAATAAAACGGTGCACCCCAGACCGTTCAAAGTTGGTGATTGGGTTTTGAGAAAAGTTATGGGCAACACCCTGGTGCCAGGTGAAGGCAAACTAGGGGCAAATTGGGAAGAACCCTACAAGATAACCGGTCTGGCGGGCAAGGGGGCATACCACTTGGAGGATCTCGATGGTAAAGGAATACCCCGGCCATGGAATGCAGCCAACCTCAAACTGTACTTTTTCTAGCTTTTGTTTTCTTTTTGTGCAAAGGAATTTTTTGCCTTACACTTCAGAATGTAATTCTTTTTGTCAATATATAGAGGTGTCTTCTTTGCCTTAGCATTTTGATCGATTGCTTTGAATACTTGAGATTCTCAAACCGAGATGATTTACTCTGGTTGAAGGAGTTGATGGTTTTATCAACTCAAAGATTCTCAATCGAGACGATTTACTCCGGTTGAAAGAGTTGATGTTTTGTTCAACTTAAAAGATTCTCAACCGAGATGATTTATTCCGGTTGAAAGAGTTAATGTTTTGTTCAACTTAGAGATTCTCAATCGAGATGATTTACTCTGGTTGAAAGAGTTGATGCTTTGTTCAACTTAGAGATTCTCAACCGAGATGATTTACTCCGGTTGAAAGAGTTGATGTTTTGTTCAACTTAGGTATTCTCAACCGAGATGATTTATTCCGGTTGAAGGAGTTGATGGTTTGTTCAACTCAGAGATTCCATTCGAGATGAGTTACACCGGTTGAAGGAGTTGATGGTTTGTTCAACTCAGAGATTCCAACCGAGATGAGTTATGCCGGCTGAAGGAGTTGATGGTTTTATCAACTCAAAGATTCCAACTGAGATGAGTTACGCCGGTTGAAGGAGTTGATGGTTTTATCAACTCAAAGATTCCAACCGAGATGAGTCACGCCGGTTGAAGGAGTTGATGGTTTGTTCAACTCAGAGATTCCAACCGAGATGAGTTACACCGGTTGAAGGACTTAATGGTTTGTTCAACTCAGAGATTCCAAACGAGATGAGTTACGTTGGTTGAAGGAGTTGATGGTTTGTTCAACTCAGAGATTCCAACCGAGATGAGTTACGCCAGTTGAAGGAGTTGATGGTTTTATCAACTCAAAGATTCTAACCGAGATGAGTTTGTTTACCGAGGTGCTAACTCCGGTCAAGCTAGTTGGTGATTTGTGTAACTTAGTCATTCAAACCGAGATGTTTTGCTGAAGATGGAGATGGAGAAAACCGTGCAAACACTTGATGAAATTAAAGCTTTTCATTGATAAAAAAGTTGATACAAAAGGTGGGGAACTTAGCCCGGTTACATTTGCAGACAAAAAAGAAAACTAAACTAAAGGGGAGAGGTCTGGGAATTCCTCCTCAGCTTCCAGGTTGACCGTTGCTGTCTGGTCCTGGACACCGGTCCCAGTCTGGCCGGTCTGCCCCTGCTTGGTTTGGTCATCTCCCTCAGCGTCTGCCTCGACTTCTTCAAGTCCTTCATTGGCCTCAGCCTGCAGCGCGCTGAAGACGTTATTGGTGTATGGAATGAGGCAGGTCGGTAAGAAGACAGCCGGTGGAGAGGCAAACACGTTAGTGTCAGGACCTTGACCGAGCTGTTGACAGGCAGCCTTCCATCCAGCTTTGAAATATATGTCCTGGGCCGCGAAGACTTATTTTTTATAGTTGTCTTTCGCCTCTTTGAAGCCGGTATTATTGGCGTCTTCACAATCTTTCTCCCTGGACTTCTTAAGGGCGTCCAGCTCGGTCTGGAGCTCGTCCCTCTTTTTCTCAGCTTCATCCAGTTGGCCGAGCAACCGGTTGTTATCTGCATTGGCGATTTCAAGTGAGGACTTTGCTCGGCCAAGCTCGGTTTGGAGGCCTTGGACTTGGCTGGCAGTGTCGGCTGCCTTTTGCCGAAGTCGGTGGATGCGCTCCATGACCAGGTGCTGCTTTTGGATGGCCTACAAGGGGAAAAACTGGATCAAATTAGAAACCGTGCAAACACTTAATAAAAATTTCAGCAAAGGATTGAGACTTACACTGGCCATGGACTTGACTGAAGACTTCACAAGCCGAGTGTCCGGAACGTGGTCGCTGCCGACCACATCGCTCGATAGGAGCAGGGCTTTTAAGAGATCAAAGGCAAGAAGGTGCTCTTTGTCACCCTTGATCGAAGCGTTCACCGGGATGTCTTTTCCCCGGTGCTTAAGCTGCGGTCGCCAGGCTGGAGTTGGGTCTGCAGTTTCTGTGGGTTGCTCGGTGGTGAGCTCGGCAACCAGCTCGGCCGATGGGTCTGCGCGAGGCCTTTTGCTAGCCCGGCGAGCTTCTTGCTTGGATTGCCCGGTAGCCGGCGACGCCAAGGCAACTACAAGGCCGCTGGATTGACCGGCAGCTCAGGAATGGGGAACGATGCTCGGTATTTCGCCCGAGGTCGCAGTGAGCAAGTTCTTGATGCGATTCCTTTTCACCATCTCCTCGGCTTCAGTTAACTGGATAAATGGGACGTCTGGAAGAGTTGGATCTCGGGGAGGAGTTGGAGCACGGAGGAAGTCTGTAACTTTACTCCGGCGGGGTGCTGAGTACCTATAAGTTGGAACGTGGCCGAGCAATTCGTTGCAATCTCGATTGTTGTAGCGAAGCGTGGTCCGGATTGCTTCTGCGTTGGGGTATTGGTAGTTTGCTTGCAAAGCTTGAATCGCTGCAGGAGGAACAGGAAAAATGGTTAAGTGCAGAATAATAAAGCGAATTGACCGAACAAGACAACACGGCTTACATGTGGAACCGAAGTTCTTGCTTATGAACCAGCCCGGTACCTTGGCTATTTCATAATTGCCGGTTACCCAGAAGAAATCGTCATCGTGCAAGTCCTTGTCTGGTGTTTCGGTCACGATTTTTTCTTTGTCCGGCCTAATCTTAAGGTAATAGGCGAGGCCGTCGCCGGTGTGCCCCAGGGTGTACTGCTGCAGTATCTCGGCTAAACCTAAGTTAATGCCTAGCCGGTTGTTATGCTTGTGCACACCATTTATTATTCAGTAGGTGTTGGTGGACACTTGAGTGGGTGCAAGCCCGGTGCGGCGGAGGAACTCGGTGATTAGTGGGTTGAGTGGAAAATAAAGGCCTCCTTCGACGATTAATAGCACGGTGAAGGGGCACTCTTCTCTGCCCCAAGGCGTTGTCTCAATTTCTGCAAGCTCAAGGTGGACATCGGCCGGGATGCCGTACTCCTCCCTGAACGCAGCTAGGGCAGCCGGAGTATCTACGAGGAAGCGGAATTTCCCCATTTATGACCGGCTAAATTAGCTCGACTTTGGTTTGGCACTGTCAGGTGATTTGTGGCTGTTCAGTCTTTCGGAGCCTCAGGATTGGACAGTGGTCCCCTTGGACTCTGCAGGAAAAGGAGGGCAAGTGTAAGAGGGAGCACGGTCGCGCAAAGCGAGCTTAACTTTAGCTCGGTCGTCTAGAGTGCCAAACCACATCGGTCGTAGAGGCTGACAAGGAGCTCGACCACCCAAGCAGACCATATTTTAGCCCGGTTGAGCGGCCAAGACCTTTGTTATCCTGGTTCTTCCTATGGTTATATCTAACAGGTTATTTGCTCAGTCGAGATGGTTTTTTGGATCAAACGAAGACCTGGAGCCCGGTCCGCCCCAGTTCTTCGAAGCATTAGCAAAAACGAAGAACACCATGAACAGTGGGAGGTTTGGGACGATTTCTATGGCCTACGTCCTAAGAACTATGTTTTAGTGCCCCAATGTGTGAAATATTTAAGAAGATAGCAACAAAAGAGGAGTTGAAGGGCTTACCAGTTAAGGGCAGAAACTATTCCTTCAAGCACGAAGAATGGCAGAAAGGCTTGGAGAAAGGTGCTTGAGCTCTGAAGCGTCGGATTGCAGAGAGGCAGTAGGAGCGAAATGAGGAAGAGGGGGCTTGTATGTATAGACGGAGGAACCGCCAAGAATTTAAATTTTGGCGGACGGCTGGGTTGGCTGCTCGAGGTCCAATGGAAGCCTGCCACGTGTCCCCATTTATGACGACATAACTGAAAGGATAGGTTGAAGAGTCGAGGAGACAACCGGGCAATTTTTGAAGAAGAGGACGTCTACCGAGGAATATAACCGGGCAAGTTTGCAGACAGGAATGTCAACTAGCCCGGTTGCCATTTCGTATTTTGAGGACCGAGGAAGTATTATCCCGGTCGAAATAAGTAATCCCAGTCACGCTTTTGCGGACAGAATTAAGGGGCAATTGAGAGGGAGATTTATGATTTGAGATTGGGCCGTGACATTAGCCGGACAGATTTGGGCCGAGGTATTGGGCTCCAAGATCAGGCCGTGATATTGCTCGGTAATGGCAAAGCCCACGTGGAATCGAGCTATATGATCTCGGTTCTGCAAAGGGCAGATAGGTGGAGGAACAGCCCAGATGAGGCTCCCCGGCTCACGCGTTACAAGGTTGTAATGCACGCACCTTAACCCGGTAGGAAGGCCGGCACTTGGAACGTGGCCAAGAAGGTTGTTGGCTGACCGGCACAACCAATCTCCAGCTCAGCTTCGCCGGAATACAGTTGAGCACGGCTGGAATTAGGCCCGGTAGTAGGAAACTATATCAACTGCATTTCGGCATGATCAGTATGGCCGTTGATAGCCGAGGTAATGTTGCCCAGCTGCCGTGCTCCCAGCAGAGTGGGCTAGCAGTTGGGTTAGGTGATGTATAGCAAGATTTGTGCTGACAGATGGGATAATAGAGCCACGTGTCGAGAGACCAATGGGAGTAGATTTGGGGTGCAGAAGGGTATATAAGCGTGTCTGCGCCCCCCATACGTGACACAGGAACATTTTGTAAGGAAATTCTTACACTCAAACACCCCTCTCTCTCTTTCTGTCTATCCTAAGGTGTGTGCTAACTTGATCGTCGGAGGGTTTTTCTGGCTACACACCGCCGGGTAGCTCACCGTTATTTGCTCGCAGGTGATCGGATAGAAACGGAGCTCGGAAGAAAGGAGTACGGGCTTGCCAGAATATTTTCTCCCCGTACAGATAGAGTATAACCGCCATGATTCGTGTATTATACCTCTAAGGTTTGGGTATTTTTATTTAATGGCCATCATCAGTTTGTTAGTTACCCGACAGTCAACAGCGTGTGCTATATGTGCCAAGTGGGAGAATGTAAGAATATCCCTAAAGTAGCCCATATGCCACATGTTTGTTTTATTTATTATATATATTTAACTGGTTTAATGACTAATGGGTAACTAATGTTTGTTCACTATACCATATGCTGGTTTTATGGAACTTTATAACTTACCTGATGGTGGGAAGTTATAAGGAGCTACATTTGGATATGGGCCCAAGCCTATCTATATATATGCCTGTGATAACTATCAAACACAGACGTTGTTTTGTAAAAAGAATAGCCTTGAAACTCTATTCCTTCCACTTTTCCCATATGGTTTTGTAAAAGTGTTCAGTGAGTGGGTTTTGTTTATACATTCAAGATTTGATCATTTAAGGATAAAGATTCAAAGGCTTGAACATCATGGCAGGAGGTATTCTTCTTTCTGAATAAAAATTATTTTAATTCTCACAAAAGACTCTATTTAAGATGAGGTAACTACTCTTTATGAAGAACTTGAAAGTGCATTCCATGAACTACAAGATGAATTTAGAAAAGTTTGTGCCAAAAATAATGTGTTAAAAAAATCGGTTGCATCTTTATTTAGTAATGTAGAAGAATTAAAGAAAGAAAAATTGTTTTGAAAAATGATTTTGACACAATCTCTAATGAGAAAACTACTTTAAAAAACAATGTTCATGATATAACAAAAACACATGAAAATTTTGTAAAAAGTAGAAATAATCTTAACATGCTTCTTGGAAATCAAAGATGTGTTTTCGATAAGGCGGACATTGGATATGACCCTATTAAAAAACAAAAGAATCTCAATACAATTTTTGAAAAGGCACCTCTCATGACACAACCTCATATTACTTGTCATTATTGTAGAAAGAAAGGCCATTATATATCTTATTGTCCATTCAAAAAGAATATGAATATGAGAATTAAAAAGATTTGGATTATTAAGGGATCTAACAAAACTAACCAAGAAGGACCCAAGAAACTATGGGTACCAAAAACCAACACTTAATTGCCATCTTGTAGATTTGCCTTAAGTCCAAAGCTAAAGAAGGGAAGTGGTACCTTGATAGTGGATGTTCCAGACACATGACCGGAGATAAATCCTTCTTTACTACACTGTCATCCAAAGATGGAGGCTTTGTTACTTTTGGAGACAACAAGAAAGGAAAAATCATCGGTATTGGTAGCATCGGCATTTCTCCTAACCATTCTATTGAAAATGTTTTACTTGTTAATGGACTTAAGCATAACCTACTTAGTATTAGTTGTGGGGATATATTTTCTGAATACCAACACGTGGCATGGTGACGCCGACGTGTCAGCCGAGGTGCCACGTGCCCTGGTAGTTAAGCCGAGATAATCTTGGAGAAGCCGAGGTCATCTCCGAGGATATCGAAATCCGAGATAAGGGACAAGAGTCCTAAGACGGAGAGGGGACTTGACCTTGGATAAGGATAGAACTCTTAGGGAGTTTATCTTTATCTCTTTAAGAATCCAAAGTAAACATTGAGATGAAGTTCATAGAAGTCATACTTCTATTGGGACTTGGATTGAGTATATTATAAAAGAGAGGCACCCCCATGGGTCTAAGGTATGCAATTTATGTTTTGAGTATTCAGTTTAGCACTTGATTATCTTTGAGAGATATACTAACTTGATCGTCGGAGTGCCCCCGGGTGGAAGAACCACCGCCGGAGCTTTTTCTTTCTGTTAGAGGTTGCTAAAGCCATCTATTCTGCCTGTGCTCTCCAGCTGATCACTAAACGGGCAGTGTGGTCAGATTTTCACCCACACAATTTGGCGCCGTCTGTGGGAACGAAGGAAGAATAGATGGCCAGTAATGGACAGCAGGAAAATATTGGGGATGACGCCCCCACTGGGAGTGGCAGACCAATTGACCTTGACATTGAAGGAGACAACCACAATGCAGAAGCCCGTGACCAGGGTCACAGAGAGAACGACGTCATCCCAGAAGGCGACACGTCAAAAAGAACAAACCAAGGAAAGTACTACAATGAAGATAACCTCCAGGTATGGAGGGACAGGTGCCTACGGAGGGATGAGGAAGTGAAAGAACTAGCAAACAAGTTGGCGGACCTTCAGTCAGTCGTCAACTTCATGATGCAGAATAATGTTATGCAGCCACCATACCCGCTGCAAGATACGCCGATACCAGCGACCAACACTCCGAAGGGTGGAAAAAAAACAATCCCCGAGGTCCCTCAGCATACCAGGAGCGGAAGGCATTCTCACCGGCCTTCCAGGGAAGTCGGACGGGAAAAGCCGAGGCAAGAAGAGTCCCGAAGGACACACCACATGAAGAATCCAGACCCCAAAGAACATCGACATGTTCAGGGGCAAGTACTCCATTTTGACACAACCCATGAAGAAAGATCCAAACGGACCCACCACGAGGCCGAAAGCAGTGTACCAAAAAGACTAAAATCCAAAGACAGCCGAGGTCCAGGGAGGAGCAAAGAAGACCTAAGGGACTACCTCAAAAGGAGGCAGCAGAATGCAGAAGCCGAGGTAAACTCCCCAGTAAAACCGAAGACAGCCTTCTCGGTGGAACTGGACAAATTCGAACCGCCCAAGAGATTCAGTATGCCGAGGTTTCAAATCTATGATGGTAAGTCAGATCCAAACTTTCATGTTGGGCTATACCTAAATTCAATGGCATTATATAGCGGGAACGAGCCGTTGCTCTGCAAAGTATTCCCCTCATCCTTTGGGGAAATTGCATCTGATTGGTTCCATAAGTTACCAAAAGGAAGCATAAAGACATGGGAAGGCTTGACCGAGATGTTTGTGGCCAGGTTCGTGACCAACAAGCTGCAACCCCTGAGGGTTGATGCTTTGATGGCTCTACGAATCACCAAGGAAGAAGGCCTTAGGGCCTATGCGAAGAGGTACTACGAGGTGTTCAACCGAATACCCGAATGCAACCAGGAAGTAGCAGTTGTGTCTTTTAAGAACGGCCTGAAAGATGACTGCCCACTACGGAAGTCTTTGGCAAAAACATTGCCAAAAAGCATGGAAGAACTCATGGCAAGAATTGAGAAATACGCCAGGGCCGAAGAAGATACATCAGGAAACAAAGAGGTGAAACAAGAAAAGGGGAACGGCTCGCCAAAGCGAGGCCGAGTCAACAATGGGCCGACCAAACAAGAAATAGAATTAAGAAATAAACAGGCGGTAACCACGGTATTCCGGATCCCAATCCATAAAATCTTAGATCGGATTCGAAATCAACCTTATTTCAGGGCTCCGGCAAGAGCACCGGGGAAATTCATGGGAAGGAACGTTGGTAGACGTTGTGCCTACCACAATGAAGAAGGGCATCTAACTCAAGGTTGCAAAGCCTTAAAAGAACACTTGGAGGACCTGGTAAGACAAGGCCTTCTGAGGGACCTGGTCGATGAGGCCAGAACAAGGGAAGAGCAGGCAAGGTTGCCTCAAGCACCAGCAGCACCCCCTCCCCCAGCACAGCTACCACAAGCAGGAGAACCGAGGGTGGTTAATGTGATCCACTCAAGGGTCAACGAAAACGAAGTCAGAGGAGAAACCCAGAGGGTAAGACATTTACAGCATATCTACCAAGTCGGGGAAAAGAGACATCGGCCAGAAGAATGCCAAGGGCCAATGATAGCCTTTACTGAAGCCGACTTAGAACTGGTCCAACATCCGCATAATGATGCCTTGGTAGTATCCCTCCAGGTTGGGGAGTGCCAAGTAAAACGCATCCTAATAGATCAAGGCAGCTCCTGTGACATCATGTATGTCAGATGTTACAAAGAGCTAGGCCTTCACCCCGATGACCTAGAACAATCAAGCGGCCCGATGGTCGGCTTTAATGGAACACCGACATGGCCACTGGGTGCAACAAGCTTAGAAGTACAAGCCGGCACTAAGAAGATCAGGACGGAATTCCTGGTAATTGACACACCCTCACCATACAACATCATCTTGGGAAGGCCGTGGTTGCATGCAATGGGGGCAGTTCCCTCGACGTTGCATCAACTACTCCGGTTCCCAACAGAGCATGGGATTGAAGAAGTTAGAGGGGATCAACTACAAGCCAAAACTTGCTCCATGGCAGCAATAAAATCCACCTGTAGTATACGGGAGCCAAAGAAAGCAGAAGTTGAAGATGAGGACATGGAAGTCCTAGAAGACGTCGGGAAAGAACCAGCCGAGAAAAGCGAAGAGGCGCTAAAGAAAATCCTCGTCCAGGAGGGCGACGAAGAACGATTTTTTCTTCTCGGCTCAGGCTTAGCTAGAGAAGAGGAAAAAGAGCTGGAAGATTTTTTAAGGGCAAACATAGAGGCGTTCGCCTGGACACCTTATGAAATGCCTGGCATTGACCCCGAGGTCACCTGCCACAGTCTGAATGTCGACAGATCGGCAAAGCCTGTGATTCAACGAGCCAGAAGGCCGACGTTGATGCACGTCGAAGCAGTAGAGGAAGAGGTAGACAGACTCCTTGAAGCCAGGGCCATCCGAGAAGTTCAGTACCCAACATGGCTGTCCAACACAGTAGTAGTAAAAAAGAAGAATGGCAAGTGGAGGGTTTGTGTAGACTTTACCAGCCTCAACAAAGCTTGCCCCAAAGACAGCTTTCCTCTGCCCAAAATCGACCAACTGGTAGACGCCACTTCGGGACATGAAAGGATGAGTTTTTTAGATGCATACAGAGGGTACCACCAGATTGCTATGTACCCTCCAGATGAGGAGAAGACCGCGTTCATCACTCCGAAAGGCCTGTACTGTTACAAGGTAATGCCTTTTGGGCTTAAAAACGCAGGAACAACCTATCAGAGGTTAGTGACAAAGATGTTTAAACACCTGATTGGCAAAACGGTAGAAGTTTACATCGATGACATGGTCGTAAAGACCAAGAAATCAGAAGGTCATCTTGCCGGCCTAAAAGAGGTCTTTGACATACTCAAAAGATATCGGCTCCGACTCAACGCCTCGAAGTGTGCCTTTGGAGTTGGGTCAGGTAAATTTTTAGGATATCTGGTAACAAGAAAGGGCATTGAGGCTAGCCCAGACCAAATCAAGGCCATCCTAGAACTACAGAGTCCGACATCGGCAAAACAAGTTCAAGTGCTTACTGGAAGGGCCGCAGCCCTAAACAGATTCATCAGCAGAAGCTCAGACAAGTGCAGACCCTTCTTTAACCTGGTGAAAAAAGCCACAGACTTCCTATGGACAGAAGAATGTGAAGCAGCCTTAGCCGACCTAAAAAAGTACTTGACCACAACCCCGGTCCTTTCTAACCCAGTTCCAGGGGAGGAATTGTTTTTGTACTTAGCAGTCTCTGAACACGCAGTCAGTGCAGTGCTAATCCGAGAGGAAAAAGGGGAGCAGAAGGCTGTCTATTATGTAAGTAAGACTTTGGCTGACGCAGAAACAAGATACCTACCACTGGAAAAATTAATGCTAGCCTTGGTAATGGCTTCAAAGAAATTGAGCCATTACTTTCAGGCACACAAGATTGTGGTCCTAACAGAGCACCCACTGAACTCCTTGTTACATCAAGGAGACTTAACAGGAAGGATAGCAAAATGGGCAGTAACACTGGGCCAGTTTGACCTAGAATTTAGGCCGAGAACAGCAGTAAAAGGCCAAGTTTTGGCCGACTTCGTCGCAGAACTCACACCTGAAGCCATCACACCTCGGGCTCCGTCGAGCCGAGATGAGCATCGCCCCAACAAGCAAAAAGAATCCCAGTCAAAGACAAAAAAGCAAGAGAAAGAAAAGCTCAGACCATGCAGCATCTACATCGGCGATTCATTCAGACTATTCGTCGATGGAAGTTCAAACCGCCAGGGAGCAGGAGCAGGAGTACTGCTGATATCTCCAGATGGAGAAATTGTAGAACAGTCCATCCGTCTGGGGTTCAAAGCCTCCAACAATGAAGCAGAATATGAAGCATTAATTGCAGGGCTAAAGCTAGCAGCAGCAGCAGAGGCAGACGAGGTAATTGTTTTTTGTGATTCACAACTCATTGTTAACCAGTCAACAGGAGAATTTGCAGCCAGAGACGAAAGAATGTCGGCATATGCAAAGGAAGTCGTCCGACTGGCAGCCCTATTTCAGAACTGCAGATTACTCCAAGTTAGCCGAGATGACAACACCCACGCCGACGCGTTGGCTAACCTGGCCGTTCAATTCAAACTGGAAAAACAAGGACAATTATGATCGATTACATGTCGGCCCCGAGCATAGACAAACAAAGCACCAAACAAGAAGCAATGTGCGTAGACTTGGGACCAAGCTGGATGGATGCAATCATTGCATTCCTAAAAGAAGGGAAGCTGCCAGAAGACCATAAAGAAGCACATAAAATTAGACTGAAATCGGCCAGATTCAGTCTAACAGCAGAAGGCCATCTCTACAGGAGGTCCTTCACTGGACCACTTTTAAGGTGCGTACACCCTTTGCAGGTTGAAGATTTTCTTTACGAGATTCATGAAGGAATTTGTGGAAGCCATGCTGGGGGCAGATCGTTAGCCCATAGGGCCATTACCCAAGGGTATTGGTGGCCCTACATGCAAAAGGATGCCGAAGCCTATGTAAAGAAGTGTGAACAATGTCAAAGGTTTGCACCTTTGATACATCAGCCAGCTGCCGACCTGAACCCAGTATCCAGCCCTTGGCCGTTTGCCCAATGGGGCATGGATCTGGTTGGACAACTTCCCCAGGCAACTGGGCAGAGAAAATACTTGCTGGTAGCAACAGACTACTTTACAAAATGGATAGAGGCAGAACCTCTTGCCAAAATCTGAGATATAGACGTCAAGAATTTTATATGGAGAAACATTATCACCAGATTTGGGATTCCAAGAGCAATAGTTGCCGACAACGGAACACAGTTCGACAGCAAACTTATCAAAAACTTTTGTGCAAAATTCAAGATCAAGAATTATTTCTCAACACCAAGTTTTCCTCAAAGCAATGGGCAAGCAGAGGCATCCAACAAAGTAATCCTGGATGGAATAAAGAAGAGGCTGGAGGCAGCAAAAGGAAAGTGGGTGGACGAGTTGCCCAACGTACTTTGGGCATATCGGACTACACCGAAAAGATCAACAGGAGAATCCCCCTTTGCCATGGCCTATGGCACAGAAGCAGTCATCCCATTGGAGATCGGCATCCCAGGGATCAGAACCCAGGGAGTAGAGAATGGCACCAATGACATACTCTTAGCCCGAAACCTGGATTTGTTGGAAGAACGAAGAGAGAAAGCTGCAATTCAGCTCGCAGTGTACCAGCAACAGCTTGCCAGAGCTTACAACAAGAAGGTTAATCCAAGAGATTTTCAAGTCGGCGACCTAGTACTAAGGAAAGTCGTCGGGAACAAGAAGGATCCCAGGGAGGGCAAGCTTGGCCCAAACTGGGAAGGACTCTACAGAATTACTTCAGTATTAGGCAATGGAGCTTATCGGCTTGAGGACAATGAGGGCAAAGCATTGCCCAGACCTTGGAATACTTGTAATTTGAAATTTTTCTATCATTAGATATACATCATTGTTTAGCCGATATCATCAATAAAGTCTTTTCAGAATCCTTTCAACATGTATGAGTGATAAAGTTATGCATTGATGAGTATTGAAGACATAATTAATGTGAACCCAAGTCAAGCTCAGGCAAAGTTAAGCCGAGATTATTCCTTAATTCACTTGTTGAAATTTGTAGCAATTTACAAGTTGGAATTAAGCTAATTCCTTATCTTCACTTGTTGAAATTTGTAGCAATTTACAAGTTGAAGTTAAGCCGAGATTATTTCTTAATTCGCTTGTTGAAATTTGTAGCAATTTACAAGTTGGAATTAAGCTGATTCCTTATCTTCACTTGTTGAAATTTGTAGCAATTTGCAAGTTGAAGTTAAGCTGAGATTATTCCTTAATTCGCTTGTTGAAATTTGTAGCAATTTACAAGTTGGAATTAAGCTGATTCCTTATCTTCACTTGTTGAAATTTGTAGCAATTTACAAGTTGAAGTTAAGCCGAGATTATTCCTTAATTCACTTGTTGAAATTTGTAGCAATTTACAAGTTGGAATTAAGCTGATTCCTTATCTTCACTTGTTGAAATTTGTAGCAATTTGCAATTTGAAGTTAAGCCGAGATTATTCCTTAATTCGCTTGTTGAAATTTGTAGCAATTTACAAGTTGGAATTAAGCTGATTCCTTATCTTCACTTGTTGAAATTTGTAGCAATTTACAAGTTGAAGTTAAGCCGAGATTATTCCTTAATTCACTTGTTGAAATTTGTAGCAATTTACAAGTTGGAATTAAGCTGATTCCTTATCTTCACTTGTTGAAATTTGTAGCAATTTGCAAGTTGAAGTTAAGCCGAGATTATTCCTTAATTCACTTGTTGAAATTTGTAGCAATTTACAAGTTAGAATTAAGCTGATTCCTTATCTTCACTTGTTGAAATTTGTAGCGATTTACAAGTTGAAGATACGCCGAGGTTATTGCTTAAGTTCTCATAGCAATGTGTGGGTTGCTTAAACCCTAGGGAAGATGCTTAACACTTGTTGAAATTTGTAGCAATTCACAAGTCTATGTTAAGCCGACATATGATCACCCGCTGAGGTATACAGAAATTTACAGGTTGATATGAAGGCTAAGTATATTGTTTACTACTTGTTGAAAATTTGTAACAATTTACAAGTAAGATAGATCAAGATCACTGTTTGATACTTATTTGAGAAGAAACTTGCAAAATTTACATTCAGAAATATATGTTTTATACTTGTTGAAATTCATAAAAAGTTTGCAGGTCGGTATCTTGCCGAAGTTTAAGTTTTATAGTTATACCCGAGGTATGTCACCCCGAGAAGATTGCACAAAGGAAGCAACATGAAGAAGCATGCAAAAAAATTTTCCCAGTACAAGACTACGCAGAAGCAGTCAACAGAACATCACAAGATTAAAACATCCAAAAGAACAGTTGCAATTATATATTAAAAAAGCCACGTCGGCCATAAGAAGAAGTTTCGCATTGTCCAAAAATTAAAAAAAAAAAAGTACAAAAGTGCAAAGTACAGAAAAAGAAGGAAAAAATACAAAAGACAATTTTCTCAAGATTCTTCGCTGATAGCCACTGCAGGGACTAGGACCTCGGACGATTCTGGTGGAACCTTGTCGGCCACTTTTTCCGCTTGTATCTCGGCATCAATCTCTGCTAATGATTCCTCAACACTTCTTTCTATCAACAGAAGATTGGACGATAGCTGCCCAGTAGCAGTTTCCCTAGTTGCCTCCTTGGCCTCATCACCCTCCTCATCCAAGGTTAAGTCCATAACCTGCTCAGTAGGAGGAGGGGACTTGGCTACGACGGCATCCTTGGGTTTTCTCACTAAGGCTTCTTCATTGGTTTCCTTATCTTCATCCTCGGCGTCAGCATCAGATTCTGATTCACCTTCAGGTGGAGGTGGAGGAAATGGCAAAGGGATGGCATCAGCATTCCGAAGGGGCGAGTCAACAGGGAGATCAAGCTTCTTTATCAGGGACATCCAACCTAGGGAAAATCCCCTGTTGCATGCCTGCCTGACTTGAAGCTTATAATCTTCTGCGACGTCGGCCATACCTTGGGCGTAGGCCTTTTCATCGGCCTCTTTGACTTCGGCCTCTTTCGTGGCCAGAGCTTGCTGGAGTTCTTTCTCCGCTTGGGCCTTCTGAGCCTCGGCCTCTCTTTTCTCGGCCTCAGCAACTTTTCTAACGGCCTCAGCAGATTCGGCCTTCTCAAGAGCTAAAGTTTGAACTTTAGTTGCAGCCTCGGCTTGATCCTCCAGTTTTTTCATTTTTGCTTCAAGGGACTTTATCTCTCTCTTCATGGAAGATGCTTCCCTTTTCATATCAACCAACCTTTGACGATTTTCAAAAGATTGCATTGAAAATGAATGGGCATGCTGAATGGCCTGCAGAAAAACAGAAATGTGAGACAGTACTTTCAGTAAAGAACGGAAGAAAAAATCACAAGTACAAACAACAATACTTACTTGAACGGAGTGTTGGAGCATGAGAGCGTAGTTCTCATACTCACTAAGCTTAGCATTTCGTTCCAAGTCATTCGGAAGGAGAAGAGCAGTGCTGAGGGCGACACCAACGTTAATGTCGTCAGCACTTTCACTAGCCATAATGGGCCTATCCTCCAGGGATAGATCAGGGGCCCAGGGGACGTCAGGATTTTTTGAAGCCGAGGTCGTCGCAGACGATGACCTTGGCCTCTTTGATTGAGTAGACCCTGAGGGTTGACCCTCAGCTGACCTCTTGGTGGAAACAGAGGTTGATTTTTTGCTTTCTGCCAGCTTTGAAATAGGCGCAGCATCCTCAGCTTCGGCATCTGTAGCCTTGGCTTTAGGCTGAGCCTTTTTAACTCTCTTTGGTTTGGGTGGGAGCATTGATTGCGTTGGTGCGGCTTCGGCGTCAGTTGGAAGATCGGCGAGAAGGTCTTGAACGACAGGCCTTGGACGAACCATCTCGGCAGTCTTTACAAGCCTTCGTCGACGTTTACGTTCAGGAATTGGTATTAAGTAGGGGGCCGAAGTTGATGGAAGATCGGTTGGGTCAGATGTGGACTCTTGATCTGTTCGGGATGTAGAAGCAGTTAAGGTTGTGGCTGTGGGTGGAGAAAGACTCTTCTTCCTTTTTCTTGGGACGTCGGGTAAAGTGGATTTGTATGTAGGGATGAAGTTTAGTAACAGTGGGGCTTTTCGTTTATGGATTGGAAGGTTAAGGAGTGTTTTTAGATCTGTTCCTGGGAAGAAGGATTGACGAAAATTTTTCGGTGGCTAACGAAGATCTGCAGGACAAAGAAACAGACGTCAGAAACAAAAAAAATATTAAAGACTTAAATAAAAATAACTAAGTGTTGACTCAGGGCTCTTACTCTTGCCCTCTGTAATTGTTCGAGGAAGAGGGTAGAGGTGGACATCTTCATCTGGGCCAAATTCCCAATTTCCAGAAGCAATGAGAAAATCATCTCCAGCCCCCTTGTTGGAGTCTGGGAGGTCGGCTACGATTTTGTACTGAGTAGATCTCGGTTTAAGGTAATAAACGAAACCCCTATCCTTCAGGTCAAGAGGGCACATGGTATAGCAGTATTGAAGGTCGGCCAGGGTAATTCTAAGGTTCTCTTGCCTAGCTAAAGCAATAATACCGTTAATTACCCTATAGGAATTGATAGTAAGTTGCATGGGGTTCAGCCTATAGAAGTGAAGAACTTCGCGAAACAGGGGATCAAGTGGAAGCCGAAGTCCACATTCGGTGAAAGCTACTATAGGGAAGGGCATCGTGTGGTCTGTGGGCATGATGGTATCACTGTCCCCGGCTAGTTTAAGATGAACATCGGCTGGGATAGAGAATTCCTGCCTAAAGTATTCAAGTTTTGTTGGGGTATTTACCCTATGCCTCCACATACCCATTATGTCAATTTAAAATATGTTTCAGAAGATGGGCGTTTTTAGGAAGGGTTACAAGAACCTCGGTAAAAATCTAAGAAATGGCTGATAAGGCTTATTTCAGTTTTCCCTAAATTTGAAGGTTCTACGCACAAATCCCAAACCTAAGAATTCTAAAGGCCAAGATTGAAGGCACAGATCTGGGGCAGATACAAAAAAAGAGAAAACAAAGACGAAGTTTCAGATTCCAGAACAGAGGTATAGCTCTTAGAAACAATAAAGATACAGAAAAAACAGTGGCAAAGAGAATGGTGAAAAAGTATAGAAGTTCAAGGAATAGCCACAAATTCAAGATACAAATAAACCCAAGGCTTCGAACAAGATCAGTAATGGCAATAGGCAGACAAAAGCACAGAAAGAGAAATTAACATTGAAGGGAATGAATCTTACCGGAACAAGTGAAGCCAGGGCAATGTTTGCCGAGCTCAGAAATTGGTTGCAACAGCAAAGAAGGCTTCGCAAGAATGAGGGATTAAGGGCAGTTCCAGAAGAGAGATTGAAGCGATGACAGATTCGAAGAAGAAAGAGCTTTCAGAAAGAGAAAGAGCAAGAAGACAGAATGAAAAAGTAAGGGAAAAATAGAGGCAAAGGAAAAGTTTTGTCAAAAACGTGAAACGGCGGCAAAAATAGGGCAATTATTGCGCCTAGAGCAACGCACGCGTCAGACGGCGCAGACGAACAAACAGACAGCCTTCAGGCGCGTCACTGACACGCTCCAATGAAGACAAAACACGTGAAAGGAACGGTTAGATATGCATGACAGCTCATGCGCGTGGGAGAATACGATCGAAGCCTTGTTCTCCGAAGAGAACACATCGGCTGAAAGTGGATAATCTTGGCTAATCAGTTTTTGAACCATTACTCAGAAAAAAAGTGACAAAATATCGGAATAGGTTCCATCACCTCAGAATGCCGAGGTAATAGAACCTAGGGGGCAGTTGTGGGGATATATTTTCTGAATACCAACACGTGGCATGGTGACGCCGACGTGTCAGCCGAGGTGCCACGTGCCCTGGTAGTTAAGCCGAGGTAATCTTGGAGAAGCCGAGGTCATCTCCGAGGATATCGGAATCCGAGATAAGGGACAAGAGTCCTAAGACGGAGAGGGGACTTGACCTTGGATAAGGATAGAACTCTTAGGGAGTTTATCTTTATCTCTTTAAGAATCCAAAGTAAACATTGAGATGAAGTTCATAGAAGTCATACTTCTATTGGGACTTGGATTGAGTATATTATAAAAGAGAGGCACCCCCATGGGTCTAAGGTATGCAATTTATGTTTTGAGTATTCAGTTTAGCACTTGATTATCTTTGAGAGATATACTGACTTGATCGTCGGAGTGCCCCCGGGTGGAAGAACCACCGCCGGAGCTTTTTCTTTCTGTTACAGGTTGCTAAAGCCATCTATTCTGCCTGTGCTCTCCAGCTGATCACTAAACGGGCAGTGTGGTCAGATTTTCACCCACACATTAGTCAATTATGTGATAAAGGTAATCGGGTTATTTTTGATAAATCAATTTGCACAGTTGAAAGCACAAATGATCATAAAGCTTTATTCGTTGGTAATCGCCATGATAATGTTTATGTTTTTCATCTTTATGATCTCTATACTAGTGATGTTAAATGTTTATATGTTAATAATGAAAATAGTTGGTTATAGCATAGAAGACTTGGTCATGCTCATATGAACTTAATTGCTAAACTTTTGAGAAAGGATTTGGTCATTGGACTTCCAAAAATTAAATTTGAAAAAGATCATCTTTGTAGTGCTTGTCAACAAGGAAAACAAACTAAAACATCATTTAAATCCAAATCTCATATTTCCACAACTAGACCTTTACAACTATTGCATATGAATTTATTTGGTCCCTCAAGGACATCTAGTCTATGTGATAAACATTATTGTCTTGTTAGAGTTGATGATTATTCAAGATTTACATGTGTTATGTTTTTAGCACACAAAGATGAAACATTTTCTTCTTTCACCAAACTCTGTCGTAGAATTCAAAATGAAAAAGACTTTCTTATCACTAAACACCGACAAACAATTGGTGGATATTTTCACAAAACCCCTAAGCGAGGATCGCTTCAATTTTATTCATGGCGAGCTTGGAATGTCAATTTCTACTTAAAAGGTTTTGTTGTGACTGTGAAACTTGAATTTTTGTTAAAATGATATATGTATATTGCTACATTCATATGGACACATTTATATCAGTTGAATACTCTCAAGTCCTTCATACATTTATCCTTAACAGCTTGCCATTCTCAACTGTGTAATTTTTTTTTGATTTTGCATCTTGAGCTTAATTTAACTTTTCATACATTAATTTTTTATTTTTTTAATTTTTGCTATTAGGCTTAATTTTTTTTATTTTTTTATTTTATTTTTCTCTTTTCTTTCGTTCTGCTATTAAGCTTAATTTCTTTTTTCTGTTTTTTAATTTCATTTTTTTGTACTTAAACATAAAAATAAAAACAAATCAAAATAAAACTATTTACATAAAAAAAATAAAAATAAAAATATTTACATATAAAAAAAAATCCTTCATTTTTTTTACGGCCATATACCGATCTCACTTACTCGCCTCTTCCATCGTTTTCTTCCTCTTTTTATCACCGTGGGAGGCCCTTAAAGGCCCTGCCCCCATGCTTTCGTCGAGAGTGAGAACTCCCCGCCGATTATCAAAGGCCAAGAACGTAGATGCTCCAAATCGGGCCATGGAGGTGGCCTGCCGTTTCAACTCTTTATTTTCAACCTTCAGTGCGCATATCTCTGCTCGCGCATTCTTGTACATGCGCTAGAGCAGAGAGAGTTGGGTGTTGACCTGATGGAGCTCACTCGTCCTGTTCTGCAGTCGGTGAGCCAATTTTGTGACTGCAGTCACTGTCTCCATACAGGACGTCAGTGTGAAATGATTGGCTTCAATGTCTAATTGAGCTGCCATTATTTGCTCAATCGACATCATAGGAAGGTTGGGAAGAGTAGGAGCCGGGGCACTTAGCCCAGCAGCGCTTATTGGATCATTCAGGTCCAAAAATAGAGTAAGGAGACGGGACGAGGCCATGTAGTAGGAGAGAGAGATGTAATCAAAATGAGGGTCATTTTTAGCAACCTTTTTGCTCTGCTCAGTCTCTCTATTCTATCTCTCTCAAGAAGACGAAGAAAGGGATGGACGCCAATGCGGAAAAAGAAGGAGAAGAGAGTGATTAAGAAGAAGAAGAAAGAGAAGAAGACAAGAGGGAGAGTGAGCCGAGGCAGTTGATTGACCCATCTAGCTTTTGTCGGTCAGCTGATGCAAAAGTGAGGCCGTGTGTCCGACGCGATTTTCGATGGAAAAGAGAGAGGCGGGCGAATCATATATATATATATGTATATTTATGTTTTGATTATCTGTTTTTGATTCCATTTATCACTATCATTTTCCTTCTCCTCCTCCAAATTCTGAGCTATGATTTCCTTTTGATAATGTCACAGGGGGAGAAAAATATGATGTTATGTATTATGGTATTATTTTCAAACTAATATAATGTTATGTATTATGGTATTATTTTCAAGTTAATATGATGTTATGTTTTTATAGTTTGATATCTTCGTCTCATAGCATGTCTCTAATTAAAAGCTTATTTATTACACATGTGCTAACCTATGTATTTAGAAATGAATTCAGGGAGTATGACTTAAGGGGGAGCTTTTCTTTCTCCCAAATCAAATCAAAATATCATTTTGTGTCATCATAAAAAAGGGAGAGATTGTTAGACTTATTTATTTAATTTTGTTTTAATTTATTTGGAAGAGAAAAATAGAATCGAAATTTATTTTGATGATTTGTTTAATTATGTTTTAATTTATTTGAAAGAGAAAATAGAATCAAAATTTATTTTGATGATTTATTTGAAAGAGAAAAATAGAATCAACATTTATTTTGATGATTTATTTAATTATGTTTTAATTTATTTAAAAGAGAAAAATAGAATCAAAATTTATTTTGTTCCATTATTTCTCACCTAAACTTTTATCCTAAATGTTGTTAGAATGTATTTAATATTTGTTTAAATCAGGAGTTCAAACTGCCCAAAAACAGAGGTTCAAACAGCCCAAAATCAGCGGTTCAAACAACTCAGCACAAATAGCAATCCAAAAGGTTCAAATCTGTCAAAGGACCGAACGTCCGGGTGGACATCCTGCCGGACGACCGGCCAGGCCATTTTTGCCCAATTCTTTTTCGTTTCGAATTCTGCTTTCAACGGGACTAAACTACAATGGCTAGTATTCCAATTAAAGCTGTTCTAGCTCAAGCCTTGTGTCTTACAAGTTCAAATTAGCAATGATGGAATGATTTATATTCAAAATCAATGCAACGGGTCTATAAGCCTCTTGATCTATATATACCAGAGAGCCTCAGTGAAAACAACACAAAAACTATATACAAGTTACAGAACCCAGAAAATATTCCTTGATAAAAATCATTCTCATCTATTCTCTGAAAAATTCTCTGAGAAGAATTCTTTAATTTTTGTTTACATCCTCTCTCAGAAATTATACACTTAGCCTTATAGCCTTAAGCTCATATTTCCTATGTGAGATTTACAGAAAAATCAGAGCTTCATTTTTATATCTATCTTTGAGAGATAACTATTGTGGCTTTCTTTGAAAGCAAAAATAACTTCTTTTCAACCTTGTAAGAGTGTAGTACACTCAGTGTTCTTGACTTAGAAAGTCTCTGTAAAATCTGTGGAGGATTGCTCCATCTGTGAAAAGGTTGCTAGCACCCTGTAAAGCTAGAGTATAGTGAAAAATCTCAAGTGAAAATTGAGGAATGGACGTAGGCCGAGTTGAAGCCGAACCACTATAATTTTATTTGCCTCTCTCTCCCTTATCTCTTTACTTTATTTAAATTGCTATAACTATATTTCACATTTTCCATTGTGCAAAAATCTTTAGCTGACATAGTTGTTGGAACACTTGTTTTAATTATTTTTGTTTCATTAACTATATTTGTCTATTGTGTTAGTCATAATTTTTTTATTAGAGTATTATTATAATAAATTGTAAAAACCTAATTCACCCCCCTCTTAGGTTGTCTTTTGGGTAACAATGGTCTTAGTCTACTGCATGAACTTTATGAATAGAAATTAATTGGTTTGATTCCTTATTTTCAATATTTCGGCTCCATATGTATTTCTGTTAATCATTTTCATGTTATGTAATGTAATTGATTAATCATGAATCTATTCATCTTGTTTAATTTACATAGATTGTATAACACAAATGACATCTATCCCATGGCATTGTTGTCTCCAATTATCTAGCTTGGTAGAAAATGTCATAGCCATACCAATTGAGAAATCCAATCTCAAATTACTAACCCTTCAAATCCTGTGCGACTCATAACATTTGAAGAACATATGTTTTGTCGTCTCCTCCTCCTTCAAACATCTTGGACAAATGGTGTCATTTATCACATTCTGACATTTTAAAGAATATATGACTGGAAGGATATTGTGAAGACATTTCCATAGAAACATAGACCAATTGAGAGGTACTTTAAGTTTCTACAACCACAACCAAATCGAATTATCACAAGAAATTTGTTAGTACCATAAATCTGTAATTTTTATTATTATTTATTATTTATATAATTGCAGGACATGTGGCATCCTCCTACTCATTTGGAGGTTATGAGAAGTTATGAAGGCATGGAGGGTTATGTGGCATTATGGGAATGAAGATGGAAGAGTGGGTAGTTTTAGGTGGTTATTGGGTAGTTATTGCTGGAAGTTTTTTTCTAACAAATATTTGTCTATAAATAGCCATTCATAGCTACATTGTAATGGATCCAGAATTCATAATCGAAGACAAATGATTTCAATATTTCTTGTCATTTTCCTTATCTTAGGAGTAGTTTAACATAAATTTATATTTCGAAGCATTTATTTTCAGCATTTCATTTTCAAAGCATTTTATGCACTTCCTTTTCGAAGCATAAGAGTAGAAGTAAGTAATTTTTACTATTGATTGTTTACTCAATTATCTTTCTTCGTCTCCCTATTTCTTCTTTTAATTTTTCTTTTCTCTACACTTGGCAATTTTGAAGTCTTCTTTATTGAGGCAAAAGAACTGTCAACGCAATCGGTTGATAATTGGTTTGAATTTAATCTATAAGGATTTTTCAATCCTTACTGACACGCTCGTATTTATGATATTTTTCTTCGTAGGAAAAATAAGACAACAAAATTACAAGCTATTTTTTTAGAATTAAATGTTCCAAAGCTTGCCAATAGCCAGATTTGATAGAAAAGTCCCTAGACTTCATGTGACCCCATATTTTGTCTATCAGTCAGAGACGTTACAGGAATATGAATACCCCAGACATGCTTAATACAAAATTTGGGAAAGAACAATCCCAGTAAATTCAGTCGCCAACATGGCTTCACCTTTCCAAGCCCCTATTTGTTACAATATTTACCCAACAGGACTCTAGAAAGCAGAGAGTCTGGATTAGGCGAAAGTCACCAAGCTTGTTTGGCTAACATGGCTTGGTTTAGACAACCAAGATCCCCAAAACCAAGACCTTTCCAACCAAGTAGCAAACAAACCTTATCCCAACTCCGACAGCAAAACCCTCTATCCTTAGAAGATCCCCAAATTTTTTTTGAATGATTACAAATAATTTGTCTAAAACGTATTGAGAAATCTTAAAAAGAGAAAATGACTAAATAGGAATAGTATGAAGAACATGTCTAACCAAAGTACTACGCCCCACTATATTGAGAAGCCTACACTTCCAGCTTTGAAATTTATTTTGGACTTCCTCAATAAAAACCCAAAAAACCTCAGATATTTTAGTGCATGTAAAATCCAAAGTTGCCCCCAAATAAACACCTGGCTTACTCACACGCCGAATCTTAAAGATAAAGTCCAGAAGTTGTATATGTGCAGAGGCAATATTTCGACTAACAAACAACTTAGACTTATGATAATTAATTTTCAACCCCAATGCATCACAAAAAGATTTCAAAAACCAATGGAGACACCAAACCTCCTCCGGGTAAAAAGTTCATGAAAATAAAAATATTGTCAGTAAAAAGTAAATGGGAGACTGGAGGTGAATTCCGACTGATAGAAATGCCTCGACAAATATTATTTTCACCCAAATGAGAAAAACCTTTAGACATCACTTGCATGACGAGGAGAAATAAATATGGGGGGAAAGAATCACCTTGACGTAATCCTGGTTTGAGTTGAAAAAAATGAGGCTGATAACCATTTACTAAAACAGAGAAAGAGACCGTTCATACAAATTGACTAATTAATAATGTTAGAATGGTTACATATCTATTTTTTTTATCATATTTTATTTATTATGTTATGTAAAGTATTAATATTATATTAATGTAACATGAAATATCATTTATGTCTATTTTTAATAATGTTAGAATGATTATATATCTATTTTTTATTATATTTTATTCGTTATTTCATGTATTAATATTATATTAGTGTAACATGAAACATTATTTATGTCTATTTTTAACACAATATTAATATCTAAAATAATAAATAAAATATGATAGAAAATGATCATTATATCGTGGGAGTTACTACGGTGTGTACCTTTAAAAAAAATGCGTACACTATATACCCTACTATTGCTATCCCCACAGTGGATGCGTGTATGTATAAATAAAATAAATAACAAAATAAAAAATAATTAATTTAGAAAATAATTATATAAATTAAATTCCAAATCAATTGCTTACAGAAATTATAAGTCGAGGCTTGTATTAGACACAATCTCCTTAAAGTAGATTTCGTCCTCGCTCCGGTGCTTCAAGATTTACTGGCGTTTATTTCCCAGGATGCAACGACTAACACTTGATTTGCAGCACTACAAAATCAAGTCTTGCGAACCAAAACTCTGCTGTGACTCTTTCTTTTTCTTCCTAAAATTAAATGCAGAATAGATGCAGAAACATGAGGACAAAAAGATGAAGAAGAAGGTATAAAATTAGATGATTGAACATTGTTGAAAGGCATGCTATTTATAGGAAACTTGGTGGCTTTTCAGGACAGGTACCAACAGGAAAAAAAACCTGTTCGGAACAGGAACAAATCTGTTTAGAACAGGAACAAATCTGTTTAGATGGATTTGTTTGGGTGAAGGAAAAAATCTGGACCAATTTATTTTGAATTTTGAAACCAAAATTAAAAAAAAAATACAAATATTTTTTGCCCAAAAAGATAAGTATTGGGCCGAACAAATCCAACCCAACCTCACACCAGTGCCCGACCGGATGGACGTCGGTGACATGCGTGTGCTTTTTTGTTTTTGCTCCAATGGGTCTAGCCCACTCTATCCATAACCGATGAGCTCAACCCAAGCTCACACCCGTGCTTGACCGGACGGACGACAGAGACATATGTGTGTTTTTTGTTTTTGGTCCAATGGGTCTAACCCACCTTATCCATAACCGACAAGCTCAACCAACCTCACACCCGCGCCCGACCGGACGGTGGCGTGCGTGCTTTTTTGTTTTGGGTCCAATGGGTCTAACCCATTTTATCCATAACCGACAAGCTCAATCCAACCTCACACCCGTGCCTAATCGAACGGTGGCATGCGTGTTTTTTGTTTTGGGTCCAATGGGTCTAACCCATTTTACCTATAACCTCACCTTTCCACAAACTTGCGTACCCCTTGAGGCCCATTCTAAGTATCCCAAGCTAGAGTTTATATACCTATATAATTTCTTAAACCTTTCCAATATGGGACAAGCACATTTCACAAATGTGTAGGAAATCCACCTAAAGCCATATCCACGAACCCGAAAATACTCGTTGAATTCTCATTCATTCGGAAATGGTTTTGAGCAACCAAATATACAATGTTATTCACTATGCGATATTAAACATGAACTCATTTAGAAACGTCAAAAATAACTCTTGGGTCCTATCTTAATTAATGCTCAAAATTAGTAAAAAATAAGATCTATAAAAAGCCATACAAAACCATTTTCCAACAACTAAAACATAACAAAACTACAATGTTCTATAACAAAAATCATAATAAGTCATAATATTTCTCATCATAAATTATTCATAATATTTATATCACAACATTGAGAATATAATCACAATAATTCGTAACTTTTATTTTAAAATATTTTCCACACATAATTTTATCACAAAATAAATATTGTTAACTTTTCATCATAAAATCATAATTTTCTCGCCATACGTGTTTTTAAAGATGTACATAATAAATTTCTCTAAACAACATTATTGTATTGTGATTTACATACATTGAATTTGAAGGGAAGCTTCAGCTTTTTTGCCTCTTCCTTTTGGCAAGAATATTTTTTTGTTTTCTTGTTTTGTTTTGTTTGATTTTGTTTTTTTTTATCCAAAAGGAAGAACAAGTGGGTTGGTATTGTCTTATTTGCTTTGCAATATTGTAAACCTCAGAACTTAGTTCACCTACTCTCCTCACTAGCCACGAGTCACATGCGACATTGTTTTATGGGAGAATTATAAACGTAGTTCTTAAAATTTATTTAAAATACGAATTGTTATTTATAATTTTAAAAATTATAATTTATTTTTAAAATTTTTAATTTTATAATAAATAATCAATAACGGAGTTAGAAATTCAGTAAGAAAAGGACACAAATTAATAATAATATTGATTTTATTTTTTTTCATAATAAATAATTATGAGATATTACTAAATTTAAATATTAAGAGTCCATTTGAATGAATGTGAATTTTAAATTAAAAGATTTGAAATTAAATTTTATACAAATATTGGGAAGTAACTATTTTAGGTGGATTGAAAACTTTAAAATAAAAAAAAATTAAAAAAAAAAAGTTAAGACACAGATGATATATTTTAGTAGAGAAATTCTATAAAACACATCGTAAAAAAGTGTCTATTAGACGCCGCAGTTATAATTTTCATGGTCTTTAGTTATGACATATTGTAGTGTTGGATATAACTTAATTATAACTTATTGTGGTCGTTATTTTGGTTATGACTGAAGAGATCTTTGGTTATACATCAAGTAATGGTTAGTTATGACTTATTATGATATTAGTTATGACCTATTGTATTGTATTGTATTTATTTATTATAATTGAAGATGTGCTGCTTGGTTATAATATATATAGTAATCATTTTAGTTATGAATAAAATAATTTGGTTATGGAAATTTATAATGCCTTCATTTGGTATGCCAAGCTTTTTGATTTTTTGACTATTTTAACCACAAAAAGACAAAATAGACTTTTTAGTCTAATAAGACAAAACATCACTTCCAATTCATAATTATTTTATTTTTTCTCTCACAAAAATCAAAAAATCTATCACAAACGAGACTTTTTAGTCCCAGGTTAAAATAGTCAAAAAATTAACCCACATCCCAAACGAACCCATATCAATACTATAAAGTTATAACTTGTATATTGTACACATTTTTGGAGATATATAATAGAATGATCTGTTTTAGTAGATTCCATGTAATTAGAAGGAAAATTTATAATAGAGAGACTATTACAATTTTAAGAAGGGATATTATTGTAATTTTATATAGGATATATATGATATAATCTATATATATATATATATAGAGAGAGAGAGAGAGAGAGAGAGAGAGAGAGAGAGAGAGAGAGAGAGAGGAGTACTAATAAAATTAATAAAACTTAGGGGGCAAGTGCCCCTCGACCCTACAGTAGCTCCGCCCTTGGAAATGACTGCTTTTTATTAATAAATTATTAAATTAATTAACATTTTTGATGATATTAAAAAAATAATTAATAATTTAAATAATTTTATTATTGTATTGGAGAGTAGTTATAAATTTTATTTTTCAGTTAATTCTATTAAATAAAAAATAATGACAAGGGGATAGTTATAATTTTTCAAACCACAGAGAATAATCTGTATTTTAAACAAACTTCAATGAATGCATTTGTAATTTACCCTTGTTTTATTTATTATCTATTTATTTTGCTATGTTTCAAAGCGACTAGTTTGGAGTTGACTATTTTAGTAGATTTTTGACATTTTGGCTATTTTAGTTTAACTAAAAAAAGTTGTATTAGTTGATTTTTTTTTTTTTTGTGTATTTAATTTGATAGTTGAGTAGAAATATGAAATGATTATGGTTTGCATGTGATATTTTATTTTATTAATTATTTTAATTTATTTTATCTTTATTGACTATTTTAATCCAAACATAAAGCAAATACTAGTATCAAGATGAAGTAAAGGCATGGTTAAAAAAAAAAAAAAAATGAAGTAAAAGCTGTCTTAAAAAGAAATTAAAAAAATAAAAATTATATTAATTTCAATTAAAAAAATTAAATTTAATAAAATGTGTCATGTGTTTTATTTTTATTTTTATTTTTATTTTTTTTCTTATGCCCTATAAATACTTGTTTGTAAGACTCTTGACGTGGTCAGACAAGTGTTATAAAATATATATATATATATATATATATATATTATTAGATGTGAGTTTACATTACATGTATGTAATTTATAATTAGATTTAATAATTATGATAATTAAAAATATTAAAATAATTTATGATTATTAAAGCATTCCTAAGGACAAGTTATTGGAGTTGCTATTACTATAATTTGGTAGCAAATGACAAAAAGCTTGCTCCAATGGCAAGTTATGTCACTGCCAAATTTGACAAATGCCAAAGCTTATGTCAAAGGCAACTGTCATAATTGTCAACTCACAATAAAAACTTTCCTCCCTCTCTACCTCCCAGCAAAAACATCATTTCCTTCCTCACGTTCACCATTTTTGTAGAAAAAAGCTAGAAACTGGTGTGTGTGGCCAAATGTCCCATACGCACCAGTTTCTGTGCTAAAATGGCAAAAATGACAGCCCTTTATTGGAGCACCATTGCCATAATTTGAGTCAAATGCTACTATTCATTGTCATAATTTGGCAATGACATTGCTATTATAACATTTGCCGTTGGAGATACTCTTACCAAATTTTCACGGAGAATTTACTATACACATCCCTTACCATATGTACTCCTAGTTATTTCAATTTGTTCTTTACTTATGATCAATTTTTTTCTTTAGTTACGACTCATGAGATAGTTAATTATATCTCATGTGTTGTTTTGTTGTGATATTTTTTTTTCAATTATGACTTAAAAAGTATGAAATTATGTCATTTTTTTCTTCAATTATAAAATGCATATAACACACCTTCTGAGAGGTGTATACCATAATCTTTTGCAATCATCATATTTATGAAATTTAAATTCATTGCTTCACATGAGTCATTTCATTTTTTTTGTTCTTTTTCTTTCATAAATTACTCAATAAATATATAATCCAAACATAATATAAATATAAATATAAATATTTTTGTATCTATTAATTAAGATAATGTAGTGAGAAAATGTTGATGCTCATAGAAATTCTAAAAAAACAATAAATATATCTAGAAACAAAATAAATAAATAAAAATAAAAATTTATGTGTATGCATATCTACTACAATCTCATCCATTTCCACAACTTCACCTTGTTTAGTATCATTTGCCTCAAAAATTTGTATAAAAGTTAAGTAAAGCAATGAATTCAATTTCTTAAATGATGGTGATTGGGAAGTACACACTCCTCAAAATATACTATATAATTAAAGAAAAAAAATAATATAATTTTATACTTTTTAAGTTCTAATTATAAAAAAAATATAATTAAACATTACATGAAACATAATAAAAAATTTCATGAGTCATAACTAAAATAATGTTATAATTAAAAAAGAAAATTAGTTATAAGTAAAAAATAAATTGACATAATTAGGAGCACATATGGCAAAGGATGTGTATGGTAAAAGTCTCTGTGAAAATTTGATAATCATCTTAAATTGTTTTATTTTTTTAATTATCATAATTATTAAATCTAATTATAAATTACATACATGTAATGTAGACTCACATCTAAAAATCCCTGTATATATATATGATTTACAACACTTTTCTGAACACATCAGGAGTCTTACAAACAAGTATCTGAGAGGGAGATTTACAATCTAACAGTGAGCCGAGCTAAGTTGGGCCGGAGTTAGGATCTTTGCTCGGTCGAATGTTGGGTGCGCGCTGGACCAATGGCTCAGTCCAGTCAAGTTGGGATAGCTTTGGGCTAAGCCCGGTGGAGATGTGCGCTTTGTTAAGTTGGATGGGATTAGTCCTCAAAAGATCGGATTTGACCGGGCAGAAGCTCAGTTATGATTGTGGAGCCCGGTTGAGCACACAATCAAGAATTACTGATGAGATCGGACAGGTAACTCGGTCGGAAGGTGATGGCACGGCACCAAGAATAGCTCGGTGGGGGGTTACTATGCGGCGCGACGGGACTGTATGAAGGAGATCTCGTTGTTCATACGCATCAATACTGTTTGGCAGTTTGGTTAGGTAGTGTTTAGCTGTATTAGTGCTAACACGTAGGGGAACGTGAGAGGAAAGCAGGTCCAGCATCCAGTCGAACATAGACTTCGAGACTCGCTCACTATGAACTAACCGACGACCATGGAATTATTGATGCAGTGCATCAATGAACACATCCGAATTGAGGATAATGGTGTTGCAGCTACCATGAAGGTGAATCCGGTGGCATCGAATAAAAGAGTGGCCAGAAAGGTCCATACAATCGGACATGAGGCAAGCCATTCGAACAACCGCGATAGAGATTCAGATCGTAGTGCAAACCATAACAACTAGGGTAAGGGTCGTCGTAACGACCGAGTTGACTACCCCCGTGATGCACCGGAAGATTCAAGAAGAAAGTTGAACGCTCGAACATGCATCACCACGATTTTCAAGATCCCAATTTACCACATCCTTAGCGAAATCCACAATGAGGCATACGTCCGGTTTCTAGCTAAGTTAGGTGATGCATAGAGAGGCTTCAATCTGAGATACCGCTGCACATACCACGATGAGCGCGGCCACCGCAAATTCCGTTCCTTTGAAACAACATCTAGAAGAGCTAGTGGCTGCCGGCCACCTAGATTGCTATATTGATGGCGGCGCCAAGGCCACGCCTCATGCCTAAGCCGAACCAAACAGTTTGGCCGCCCTAGAAGTGCCTCCCAAGGCGTAGTCAATGTGATCTATGGTATCGTCGAGCCAGCACGGGTGTGCGAGCTTCGAGGGATGATAAAAAAAGCAGAGCATATGAGGGAAGTCCTGTCAGTCCAGCCTACGGTCAAAAAGGGCAAAATCAAGGTGCAAGATGTACTCAGCTTTTCAAGTCAAAATCTTGAACGTATTCAAATGCCACACAATGACGCGCTAGTGGTCACACTTCGCGTCAAGGACTTTGATGTTAGGCGCATTCTGATCGACCAGGGCAGCTCAGTTGAGATAATGTATTACGATGCCTTCAAGCAGCTCATGCTTGAAGAGAATGATCTGGCCCCAGCAATATCGCCACTGGTTAGCTTCAACTCGTAGCTGGAATGGCCAGTAGGTAAGATCATCTTACCAGTCAAAGTGGGGACCATCGTCAAACATGTAGAGTTTTGGGTGTTGAAGGTGCTCTCTATATATAACTTGATCCTAGGTAGGGGATGGCTTCACGCCTTGCAGGAGGTCACATCGACTTTCTACCAAGTCATAAGGTTTTCCTTTGCCACCGACATGATATAAGAAGTTTGGGGCAATCAAGTAATGGCCAAGCAATGTTTCGTGGCTGTGAACGGAAGTCAAGTTGCCAAAGGCTTTGTATAAATGATCGAAGGACCGGAAGATCAAAGTGTCCGGGAAGATGTGGGTACCACAACCAAGAAAAAAGCTGTCGAAGACCTGGTGGAAGTATGGATCAACGAGAATGATCCTGAGAAGTTTTTTCTGTTGGGATCCACCTTCACCGCTGAAGAACGATTAGAGATGGTGATTATTGAAGTTTTTGCTTGGACGCCTTACGACATGCCTGGCATCGATCCAAATTTCATTTGTCACCGACTCAATGTTTTCCCTAATGCTCGGCCGATTGTTCAAAGAACATGAAGATCAGCGCTTCATCACGCCGAGATGGTGGCAGAAGAAGTGAAGAACCTACTTGAAGCAAGGGCTATCTAAGAAGTACATTATCCACGGTGGGTTTCCAACACAGTCGTAGTGTTGAAAAAGAATGGGAAATGGCGAGTTTGTGTCGACTACAAGACGGTCAACTGTTCTTGCCCTAAAGACAGTTTTTCTCTTCCCAGAATCGACCAACTAGTGGACCTAACAGCCAGTCGACCAACTAGTGGACCTAACAGCAAGTCACAATCGACTTAGTTTTTTAGACACCTACCGCGGTTACCACCAGAATGCCATACATGAGCCCGACCAAGAGATCACTTATTTTACAACCTCGAGAGGATTTTTCTGTTACAGAGTTATGCCCTTCGAATTGAAGAACGCCAGAGCAATCTTTCAAAGGATGGTTACGAAGATGTTTACCTCGCTGCTCGGCCAAATGATGAAAGCCTACATCGATGACACGGTCGTGAAGAGTAAATGTGAGACCAACCACTTGACCGACTTAGCAGAGATGTTCACCATTCTCAAACAACACAAGTTGCGTCCGAACGCATTAAAGTGTGCTTTTGGCGTGGGATTAGAGAAGTTTTTGGGCTTTCTGGTCACTAATCGCGGGATTGAAACGGATACCTCTCAAATCAAAGCCATCTAAGAATTGGAGCAGCCCAGCTCGGCAAAGGATGTGCAACATCTTACCGGGATGGCAGCCGTGCTTAATCGATTTATAAGCCGGTCATTAGATTGTTGTCGCCCTTTCTTTCAAGCCTTGAAATTGAAGTTTTCGTGGGATGCAGAACGTGACAAGGCATTAGCCGAACTAAAGACGTACCTATCATCCCCCTCACTTCTTGTCAAGCCCAAGTAAGGCAAAGAGCTCCACCTTTACCTAGACGTTTCTTAGCATGCGGTCAGCGCGGTACTGGTGAGAGCGGAGGGCATACAACACTTGCCAATCTTCTATGTTAACAAAACCTTACTCCCAACGGAGTCAAAATACTTGCCGTTGGAGAAACTCGCCTTGGCACTAATGATGGCGCCAAAGAAATTGGCACACTACTTTCATGCTCACATGATCGTGGTGTTGACTGAGTTCCCTTTGAAAGCCTTGTTTGAGTGGGCAAACTTCCTCGGCCGAATCCTGAAGTGGGCAGTCGAGCTGGGGAAATTTGACATCAAATTTCAACCAAGGACCGCCATTAAGGCTCAAGCATTGGCAGACTTCGTTGTAGAATTTTCACCTGGGACTCACCCAATATGTCCAGTGGACTTTAACGACACAACTGGGCTGAGGGGGGTAGGCGTAGCGGAATTGCACAGCCATCTCCCATTTCAGTCCAGATAAACACTTTCACTGAGCCCAGCGTGGAAGGCGACGCGAAAATTACACGCCTGAGCAGAGATCCATCGCCTGAAGAACAACCACCTCTTGGCAATGTATTGATGGATTTGGGAATAACGGGGCAACTTGTGGGATCCAACACTGCATCTCCAAGGGAGAATGAAGGCGTTCAAATTGCAATCGTTAACGGTGTGCTTGCTGCGAAAATAACTGAGCAGCCGAGCAGCTCTGATCACCTGAACCTTCAAACATTCCAAGACCCCGCAGAATGTTAGAAGTTTTTCATCGGCAAAATGTGGAAACTTTTTGTTAATGGCGTTTCAAACAGGCATGGAGCTAGGCTGGGAGTAGTCTTGATCTTATAAGATGGACAGACTATTGAACATTCCATCACGCTGGGATTTTTTGCGTCAAACAACGAGGCTGAGTACGAAGCACTGCTAGCTGGAGTGAAAAGCATGCTCTAAATACAAGTATCTGAGCTGGTGGTCTACAGTGACTCCCAACTCGTTGTAAACCAAGTATTTGGCGAATACGAAGCCAAAGATGACAGAATGGCCAAGTATCAAACTCTGGTGAGAGAGCTAATCAATAAATTCCAAGCCATAAGAGTCCAACAAATTGGCCGAGAAGATATCGAGAGGGCAGATGAATTGGCCGGTTTGGCTTTCATGGCCAACAAATCAACCCCCAACCCACTTCTGATTGAATTCCTTCCAAGACCTAGCATTGAAGACTCAGAGCAGACATATATTCTCGGCACCAAGCTAGGTCCTTCTTGGATAGACCCTATAATCCTTTTCCTTAAAGAAAGAATCTTGCTGACCGACAAGAAAGAGGCACACAAAGTCCGGGTGAAGTCTGAGCAGTTTTGGCTCTCTCCATCTAGTGCTTTGTATAAGAAGTCATTCACCGGTCCATACCTCAAGTGCGTTTACCCAAACAGAGTCGATGTTTTTCTTTTCGAGATCCATGAAGGAATGTGTGGGAGCCACATCGGCGGGAGATCTCTAGTCTACCGCGCTATTTCGCAAGGATACTGGTGGCTATGCATGCAGGCAGATGCATAGAAATATGTGAGAAAATGCGAGAAGTGCTAAAAGTTTTCTCACCAAATCCACCAATCGACCAGAGAACTTTTCCCCTTCAAAAGCCCTTGGTCGTTCACAATGTGGGGCCTGGACATAGTGGGACCACTCCCAACCGCATTGGGCAATCGAAAATTTTTCATCACGACAACCGATTACTTCACCAAATAAGTCGAAGCTGAGCCCCTGGCAACAATCAAGGAAAAGGATATGAAGAGATTTGTCTGGGAGAATGTGGTAATGCGGTTTGGGGTATCCAAAGCTTTGATCTTTGACAATGGCACCCAATTTGATGGAAGACTGTTCAGAGGATTTTGTGAGGAGCTGAAGATAAAGTTCTACAACTTAACACCGAGTTACCCATAATCGAACGACCAAGTAGAAGCATAAAATAAAACCATACTGGATGGGTTGAAAAAGAGGTTGGGAAAGGCCAAAAGAAAGTGGACCGAGGAACTTCTAAATGTCCTCTGGGCTTACTGAACTACGCCAAGACGTTCAACCGGTGAGACACCATTCGCTTTGGCATATGGCATGGAGGCGGTCATCCCACTGGAGATTGACATGTCCATCATCAGTAGCAAAAATTTTGAGCCAGAGTTAAATGCCAAAGCCATCGCTCTAGAATTGGACCTTGCAGAAGAATGCCGAGAAAAGGCGCTGATCCATGTCGCGGCATACTAACAAGAACTTTCTAAAAAGTATAACAAAACAGTTCACCCCAGACAGTTCATGGTCGAGGATTGGGGCTTGAGGAAAGTGATGGGCAATACTCTAGTGTCGAGTGAAGGAAAACTATGGGCAAACTGGGAGAAGCCTTATAAGATAACCGGCCTGGCAGACAAAGGGGCATACCATCTAGAGGACTTAAACGACAAAGCTATACTCCGGCCATGAAATACGGCCAATCTAAAGTTGTATTATTTTTAGTTTCAATCTTTGATGTAATTTTTTGCAAGTGACAAGCATTTCCCTCCATTTTCCAATGTAATTCTTTTCAGTCACCATGTGAATTTATGAAAGCTATATGTAATAGAAATGAATTACTGTACATACAAAATTTGTCGTGGTTAATGGATTACAATGAACAAGGGGCAACTGTCTCCTAGCCGAGGTGATCTTACCCTGTTAAAAGAGTTAATGAATTGTTCAACTCAAAGCTTTTAACCGAGGTAGTTTTACCCGGTTGAAAGAGTTAATGAATTGTTCAACTCAAAGCTGAAAACAGAGGTAGTTTTACCCAGTCGAAAGAGTTGATGAATTGTTCAACTCAATGCTTTTAACCGAGGTAGTTTTACCCAGTCAAAAGAGTTGATGAATTGTTCAACTTAAAGCTTTCACCAAGGTGATTTTACCTGGTCAAAAGAGTTGATGAATTGTTCAACTCAAAGCTTTAACCGAGGTAATTTTGCTCGGTCGAAAGAGTTGATGAATTATTCAACTCTAAGCTTTTGGCCGAGATGATTTTCCTCTGCCATCAAAGTAGATGAATTGTTCAACTCTAGACATTTAGCCAGGGTGATTTTGCTTGGAATAGAGAGTTGATGAATTGTTTAACTCTAATTTTTTAGCCGAGATGATTTCTTCCGATCATTGGAGTTGATGAATTGTTCAACCCTAGGCTTGTAGCCGAAATGATTTTGCTCGGTCTTTAGAGTTGATGAATTGTTCAACTCTAGACTTTTAGCTGAGATGATTTTGCTCGGTCATTAGCGTTGGCGAATTGTTTAACTTTTACCCAACTTTTATTCAATTCCTAATGTTAAGCCGAGGAGTTTTACCTGGCAAAATGAGTTAGAAAATTGTTCGACTCCAAATGTTAAGCCGAGGTGTTTTACCCATCTAGACTAGTTGATGAGTTGGTTAGTTTCAAGTGTTTAATCCCTTTCTAATTGTTTAGCCAAGGTCATTTGTCCGGCTAACACTTAGTGAACTATTTTACCCAACTAAGAATGTTGTTTTATTTAACTTCTATCATGATCGTGATGATTTACCCGGTTACATGAATGGATGCTTTGTTCTAGTATATAGCATGGTTGTAATGAAGACACACAACATACATTGCAAGACTACAAGCAGCACAAAAGTTGAAAAACTTTCATTGAGTGCGAATTAATGTACAAGGTCGGGACAAGCAGCCCGGTTATAAAAGACTTCCAAAAGAAAACAAGAAAGAGCATAAATATAAACTAAAGAAGGGGGGAAAGATTAGTAAATTCATCCCCAGTTCTGGCGATAGTCTCCTCAAAGTCCACCACGACGGTTGCATCACTGTGCTTCCCTTGGCCGGTCTGGTTTTGACTGTCTTCTTCTATGACCTCCTCCTCGGCCTTCACTTGTAGAGAGTTGAAGACGTCGTTGGCATAAGGCACCACGTAGCCCAATAGGAAGGCGAGGGGTGGAGAGGTGAACACTTCGGTCTCGGGTCCTTGACCGAGTTTCTCGCATGCTGCCTTCCAACCAGACTTGAAAAAGATGTCTTTGGTGGCTTCGACTTGCTTTGTGTAGCTCTCCTCGGCCTCTTTGAAACTGAGGTTATTGGCCTCATCCACCGCTTTATCCTTTGCCTTTTTCACTTCCTCGAGCTCGGCTTTCAAAGCGTCTCTCTCTTGCTTGGCCCTACCAAGCTGACCAAGAAGCTTGGCATTGTCAGCGTTGGCGATTTCGAGGGAGGCCTTAGTTCGGCCGACACGTTCTTGCTAGCGTTATTCAGCTCAGTCACTTTGTGACACAAGTTAACAATATGATCCATGACGAGATGCTGTTTTTGGATAGCCTACAAGAAATAAGAGAAAAGTTAGCCCAAATAAAGAAGTAAACCGAGCAGAGACTCGATGAAATTTTGAATCATACCCTAGTCATAGACTTGATCGTGAATTTTACGAACCAGGTGTCAGGAACATGATCGCTCCCGGTCACATCGCTTGGTAGTAGCAACGTTTTTGATAAGTTGAAAGCCAAAAGATGCTCCTTATCCTCCTTGACTGAAGCGTTAGCTAGGATCTCTTTACCCTGGTGCTTGAACTCCGGCTTCCATAAAGGTGTCGGTTCAACACCCTGCACTGGCTACTCGGTGCTTAGCTCGGCCACGAGCTCTGCAGAGGGATCGACCATTCGGTCCTGCTTACTTGCAAGGCATTGTTCAGCTTGCGAAGCAGCCGTGAAAGCCAAGGCAATCACAGTCCTTGAACTCTGACCAGCAGCAGTTGCAGTTGGTGGGTTGCTCGGCAGCTCGGTGGAAGTTGCAGTGATGAGGTTCTTAATTCGGCTTTTTTTTGCCATTTCTTCCTCTTTGGTCAACTAGATTAAGGGCACGACAAGCAAAGTTGGGTCAGGTGGAGGTGAAGGCGTCCGAAGGAAGTTTGTGACCTTACTCTTCCGGGGTGCTGAATATCTGTAGGTCGGTACGTAGCCAAGAAGTTCGTGACAATCTCGATGCCGATATCTTAGCACAGCTTTAATCGCCCCTTCGTTGGGATAAAGATAATTGGCTTGTAACGCTTCGATAGCTGCAAAAATAGAGTAATTAGCTCGGTATATAGAATATTGGCAAAGCTAACAAGTTAGAGAGCTCGGCTTACAAGAAGAACCGAAGTCCTTGCTGATGTACTAACCGGGCACATCGGCGGTCACATAATTGGCAGACACCTAGAAGAAGTTGTCATCGTGCATATCTTTGTCCAATGTACTGGTCATTAAACATTCTCGGCCCGACCTTATTTTTAGGTAATAATTGTACCCGTTTGTCGTGTGACTGAGCGTGTATTAGCACAAGATATTGGCTAGGCCCAGATTCAAACCAAGCTGGTGGTTTAACTCGGCCACGCCATTTATAATTCTATAAGTGTTAGTAGATACTTAGGTTGGAGCTAGCCCGGTACGTCTCAGGAATTCATAGATCAAGGGCTGCACCAAGAAGCGCAGTCCCCCCTTTACTATGGTTAGCATGGTGAAGGGGCAGGACTCTAACCTACTCCATGGGTTTATGTCCTCCTCGCTGAGTTCTAAATGCACATCGGCCGAAATACCATACTCTTCTCGAAACGTGACCAGCTCGTTTGGTGTGTTAACAAGGAAGCGATAGCGCCCCATGGAAGGCTGGCTTATTCAGTATGGTAGTGTTAAGTTGGAAAAGTTTTGCATGGTGGCTGCTCGATCTTTGAGAGCCCTTGTGTTGGTATGCCTAGTCCTTTAGGACTCTGTAATTAGCGCGGGCACACAAACTAGCTCAACTTTAGCTTGGTCACTTTGCACACAATAGCGCCTCGGTCTCGATGGGTAGGCGACAACTCGGTCGCTCAAGCTGACCAGATATTAGTCTGGTCAAGCGGCTCAGCGTGTTTATTAGCTCAGTTTTTCACCTAAGTCATACAAACAATGAACTTGCCCGGTTAACTTATGACTTTGGATCAAACAGAGGTTTGTAGCCCGGTCGGTCCCAGATTCTCACATGTTCATCATAGAAGATGGTGAATAGTGTTGAGGATGAGGAGCAAAGACGTTTTATGTCATCAAAATGGGGCAAAAATCCTAGTCTAACCTGATTTTCAACATTGTGTGGCTATTGTTGTGATGCCCTAGACTCGTCTATGGGAGTTAGAGTTTAAGAACACGAGAAAAGCATTAGGAATAGACGAGGAACAGTGGAGGAGTTGAAGACTTACAGGTTGAGGCTCGAATCGCAGCTCCAATCGGTGAGATGGAGCCTCAGCGACGGCGACAAAACTGAATCCACTCGAGAGAATGCTCTGATCTAAGTGCAATGAACGAAAATCGGAGGCTGGATACTCTGGGTTGCTGGGTTATCTAAGAAGAAGCTAAACAGTGGAGGAAGAAACGTGAAGGGACGTGTGATATATGTATATGAGGTGAAGAAGCACCAAAATTTGAAACTGAAGAGACGGCGCTCGACAGTAGGATAAGCGACACGAGGCTAACCAGTGAACACCATGTGTTTATGATGGGACCGGTGTCAGTCTTAAGAAGACAGACTAGAAACCCAAAATGTCAACTGGGAAAGCTATGCGCCAAGCATGTTAACTAGTCCGGTTGAAGGTGGTGAACCGGTCTGGGAGCACAGATGGCAAGGCGTGAAGCCAGACGGCAACGACCGAGCAAGGAAATAAGCTTGGCCACTGAACATAATCCCGGCCACACTAGCGCAGACGAAATTAAGAGGCAATTGAAGAGGAGATTTACAACCTAACAGTGGGCCAAGCTAAGTTGGTCCAGAGTCAGGATCCTTGCTCGGTCGAACATTGGGTGCGCGCTGCACCAAGGGCTCAGTCCGTTCAAGTTGGGATAGCTTTGGACTAAGCCCGGTAGAGATGTGCACTCTGTTAAGTTGGACGGGATTAGTCCTTAAAAGATCGGATTCGACTGGGCAGAAGCTCGGTCGTGATTGTGGAGCTCGGTTGAGCACGCGATCAAGAATTACCGATGAGACCGGACAGGTAACTTGGTTGTAAGGTGATAGCGCAGCACCAAGAATAGGTCGGTAGGGGTATTACGCGGCGTGACGGCACTACAAGAAGGAGATCCCGTTGTTCGTATGTGTTAATGCCGTTTGGCGGTTTCGTTAGGTAGTGTTTAGCTGTATTAGCGCTGACACGTGGGAAAACGTGGGAGGAGAGCGGGTCCACGCGTCCAGAGGGGAATGGGCGCAGAAGCACGCGCAGAAACTATATAAACGATGTTGCGCCTTCATACTCAGGTCTGAAAAACCTTATGATCAGAGCTCACCTACCACTTTGTTCCCTCTCTCTGTCTCTCCTCTCCCGTTCTCTCCGTGTGCTAACTTGATCGTCGGAAGGGCTTTTCGAGAACCACCCACCAGGTAGCTCACCATCTTTGTGTTCTCAGGTCAGTTGAAGGGAAGCGTAGCTTGGACACAAGGAGTACGGATAGCATCGGATATTTGGGTCCCGTACAGTATCTATAGAACATAAGAAAAAAAAAAAAAAAACACAAGACACATTTTATTAAATTTAATTTTTTAAGTAAATTATAAATACATTTTTTGAGGTTTGCTTAAAATACAGATTGCTCATGTAGTTCGAAAAATTACAAATACCCCCTTATTAGAATTTTTTATTTAACAGAATTAACTAAAAAAATAAAATTCATAATTACTCTCCTATACAATAATAAAATTACCTAAATTATTAATTAAAATATATTTTTAACATCATTAAAAATTATTAATTGACTTGATGATTTATTATTAAAATGGACGATTTGTTATGAAATTAGAAACATCATGAGGTGGAATGAAATTTTCAAAACCACATGGGACGTATTTGTAATTTATTCTAATTTTTTTTAATTGAAATTAATATAATTTTTAATTTTTTTAATTTCTTTTTGAGACAGCTTTTACTTCATCTTTTGATACTAGTATTTGCCATATGCTTGGGTGGAGTGTTTGGGACTAAAATAGTTAATAAAGACAAAATGTGACTTTTGAAATGTTTGGTTAAGTGTTCTAAATATATTTATTTTTAATTACAAAAATTAGTTTGGCCAAAAAGAGTTTTTTAAAAAATAAATATATATATATTTTAGTATTTATTTTTGTTAAAAAAATTTAATAGAAAAGATAAAGATAAGCATTATTCTGTAACCTACTATGGTAATTTACACTTAAAAATTATCATGTTTAGCATCACTTTTGAAATGTTTGGTTAAGTTTTCTAAATTTCTTTTTGGATTTTTTAAGAAAATTTATTGGGTACTTTTTTTTTACTCATCATTTTTATATGATTCTCTCTTTGTTGATTGTAATAATTAAAATATTTTTTTCATCAGCTTTATTTAAAAAAAATAAATGAATAGTTTATATAAAAAAATCAAAATATTATAATTTAAATTGATAAAATTAAAATTTTAAAGTTTATTTTGTTCCAAGATCAAACTTTGAATTTGTTTTTATAATTTTTCCTTCTCTTTTTTAGGAAAAAAATTTAAAAAGATTCAAAAATATCTTTTTCAGTATTTATTTTTATTTAATTAATTTCAAATTTAAAAAAAAATAAAAAAAATTATAAAAATTCAAACAATTAATTATCAATTTCTCAATGAAAGCAACTCAATTCGAAATTGGAAAATTTACCCATAAATCCTATTCTCTGAAAAGTTGAACCATTTAGTCCTAAAAGTTTTCTTATGCACCATTTAGTCCCATTTAGTTTTAGTAAACAACATCAAACATCATCATCAAAACAACATCAAACATCACAACATCATCATCAAACAACATCTGGGACTACAAAGAAGAACCCTAACTTCCTCGGTGTCCGATCTCGAAAACCTCACTGTATTTCCCTCTCCCAACCTTCCTCACAACCTCATAATCGTCCTGTTCCCCCCATTGAACGGTGAGGGCTTCGTAATCCCAGTACTCCTTGGGACGGATCACATTGATGGCCATAAGGCCTCTGCAATTCATCATCTCCAATCCCAATCGGCTCTTCTCTTTTTTCTCCTCCCTTTTCCCCTCTTCTCTTCTATTGCTCACCGTCGATCTGTTCTTTCCGATAGCAAAATCAGTCGGCGGTTGAAACTGATTTGCCTTTGGGGTTCGCTTTTCCTTCGAACCGGAAACGGCAGCAGCAGGGAACGCCATTGTAGAATCAAGGTCAAGCGGCGGCGGGGGATGATGTTTGCGAAGAATAACCCAAGATCCGATCAGATCAGATCTATCTTCACTTCTCTCCCTCTCAACTCCTCAGATTCTCTCTCTCTCTCACTATGTATGTATTCGCATATATCTTCATTCCCGATCGATGAAGCAAAAGAATGAGATGTTTTGTTTCTTGATTCCCATATGGAATCAATGTGAAAATTCTAGGGTTTCTTCTTCGACACAGCAATTGGTTGTTAGGGTTTAGGAAATGTGTTGAACCATTATAATGTATATGTTGATGTTTGATGTTATTTTTTTTTTAGTTTGATGTTGTGATGTTGCGTTGTTGATGATGTGATGATGTTTGATGATGATGATGATGTTTGATGATGATGTTGTGATGTTTGATGTTGTTTGAATAATAATGTTTGTGATGTTTGATGTTGGTTTGATGTTGATGTTGTGATGATGATGATGTTTGATATTGATGTTGTGATGTTTGATGTTGTTTTGATAATGATGTTGTGATATTTGATGTTGTTTTGATAATAATGTTGTGATGTTTAATGTTGTTTTGATGATGATGATGTTGTTTTGACGATGATGATGTTTGATATATATGCTCTCTATGGTCAATTTTCTTATAATGGGACCTTTCAATCTATAAAAAAAAATTTAAGACTAAACAATGTATAAGTTGTTAATTTATGATTTATTGGTGCATCACCCATAAAATTTATTTATTTATTTTAATAGAAAAGATAAAGATAAACATTATTCTATAACCTACTCTGGTAATATACACTTACTAAATTATCATTTTAAGCATCACTCTCTCATTTCATGATGGTTGACTAATTAACTACATTTAAAATTAATTATTAAAATAAAATAATAAAAATATTAAAAAAAAAACGACAATGATTTATAGCTCTAAATATAAAGCTCTAAATCCATCATTATTAGTGAGATAAAAATGAAAAAAAAAAAAAAAAAATACTGTGATAGTGAATAGGATTCACCCCCACAGCACTAATGACACTCTAATTAGAAATCTCAAGTTTTATTTTAAAAAAAAAAACCAAATGGTCGGCGCGGGTCACGTTAGTTGGGCCCCACACGGTGCATGCACTACTATGCCACCAACCCCACTCTAGTCTCTCTACCTCGCATTCAGCCGTCGTTTGGCATAAAGTCATCCTTTGAAAAGATGAATTGGGTCAAGGCAAGGGTAAAATAGTTATAAAAAAATAAAATAATTGTTATAATTTCAGGTTAAAAAATTTTATATTTGAATTGTAATTATTTTTTTATGAAAATTAAAAAAAAATTAAAAAGTTTATTTTAAATAAGTTTTTTTAGTTTCGGATAAAATAGTTAAAAAATCAAAAAATCAATCTAATTAAAATAAAATAAAATAATTTAAAAAGTTAATAAGATAAAATGTCAAATTTAAACCATAATTATTTTATTTTTTTCTTTTCATAAAAATCAAAAAAAATTAAAAAACTTAATCTAAACCAAACTTTTTAACCCTAGCAAAAATAAAAAAAAAGTCAAAAGTCAATGCATTTTCCAAATGAAGCCTAAGAGTAGGGTTTGGGCATTCATCGAGTTGGGTTGGGCCAAGTTCAAGTCAAGACGACATTATATGCCTCCGTTTGGGAAGTGGGTTAATTTTTTGATTTTTGACTTTTTTAGTTATTTTAACCTGGGCTAAAAAGTTTGGTTTGGGAAGACCTTTTTATTTTTTTGGCTTTTTTTGTGAGAGAATAGTATAATGATTATGAGTTGGATGTGATGTTTTGTTGGTTGTAACTAAAATAATTTATTTTGTCTTTTGTGACTAAAATAACCATAAAAATACTTGCCAAACGGAACCTAATTTTATGTTTGTCAAGCCCGGCCTGATTCGAACATCAAATTTTTACGTTTGTCCAAATTTATCACAAAAAATAACAGTTAACTTCAAGTTCACCTATCAAGCTATATGTTAATTTTTTTTTTTAAACATTCCACAATAAAGTTTAATTATACATTATATTTTTTAAATAAATATATTGACAATATAATAATTTAAAAAAATTTATGTATAAATTAAAAGATTTCTTACATAAATTCAATCAAATATCACCACAAATATGATTTTCAATAAAATTAATAAAAATAAAGTTTAAATCTCAATAAAATATATATATATATATATATTAATATATTGCAATTAATTAAGTAGTTTAATAATAGACTGAACCGAACTGACTTAAAAATATAAATTTTAAACCCACCTATTAATATATTGCGCCTGCAAATATTCAGTGTGTTTGGTTTGAATTTTCTGGATTAAGTTTTTTGAAAATTGAGTTTTTTTGATTTTCATGTTTTTTTGTTTTTAGTGAATATTTTTAAAATTTTAAATATTTTTTTACTTTTTTAGATGCATCTTACTTAGATGTATCTAAAAAGTAAAAAAATTGTAAAAAAATATTTTAAAAAATGAATAAATACATAAAAATATAAAAAATGTACTAAATTTTTGTATTTTTTTTTTGTATTTTTGGTATTTAATGAATTTTTAAAAGATTTTTTTTACAATTTTTTTATTTTTTAAGTATATTTATGTTAGGTGTGTCTAAAAAATAAAAAAATTACTTAAAATATTAAAAAAATTCAGTAAAAATAAAAAAACACGAAAAATAAAAAAATAAAATATTTAAAAAAATATTTTTTAAAAAATAAAAACAAGTAAGCTGATTGGTATAGTCCAGCCATGTCGGCTAAACTAATCTTTCCAAATCCAGAAAAATAGGAGGGGGCTGGGCGGTGCTCACCCCTTTAACAGCCTCTGATTCGTCCGTCACCTCACCCAGTTGTTACTTTAGCGTTATCTCTATGAAAAATTAATTAAAGACTAATGCTTGGGACTCCCTTTTGGGTCACCCCTCACCCCCCTTTGCCACGTGGCGGGTGGTGATTGGAGGAGCAGAAAAAAAAAAATATATATATATAACCAATAAGAGAGAGAGGGGGTCAAAGGGGTGGGAAAAAAAAGGGGAATGAATGTTAATTAAAATAACATGGGGATAAGTTAGTTTAATCGCTCGAGCCAATTGGGCCCAATTGTGTGTGGGGGGGACTTTTTGGCACCGGGACGTGGCTTTGTCGGCGGATTTTATAGATAAATCTTATTTTTTGAAATAAATTATCTCAATAATCTCTCAGTTACACCACTTGTATTTTCATATATTCCTTTTATTTTAAAATATTAATTTTTTATTACCTTAAAATATTAATTTTTTTTCAAAAATTAAGAACTAAAAAATATAAATTTTATATTTTATTATTCTTTTATAAACAACACAAAAAGTACAATTATGACAATTGATATTTTTAAAAATTGTACTATCAAAGAGTATTTTTGAAAAATTAATATTTTTAAAGTACAATAATTATACTATAAGGTAACGTTTGTTTGGCGGATTAGGTTAGATAGAATTGTTAGTGAATGGATTGTTAATGTGAGGATTGTTAGTGAGGGGATTAAGTAAAAACGGCTCTGATTCGTAGCTCGAATTCGGAGGCTCGAATTTGGCCCGAATTCGGAGAAGAGGAAGAAGAGAAGAAGAAGAAGGAAGAAGTAGAAGAAGAACTGGACTGGAGGGGGCCATCAAAATCGGAGGTGGAGGCGGAAGTGGCGGCGGGCGGAGGCAGAGGCGGAGGCGGGGCTGAGCGACGAGCTACCGACGAGCTGCGACACCGACGAGCTGTGTTCAACGACGCCGACGAGCTGTGTCCGACGAGCTCTGTCTCTCGCCTCTGCTCTCTCTTGCCTGTGTTCAACGAAGAAGAATATGAAAAGAAAGAAAGAAAAGGAAGAGAAAGAAAACGAAGAAAAAGAAGAAGAAGAAAAAAAAATGGCAAAACGACGTCGTTTTGCCATTCGAGCCAAAATCGAGCCATGAATTTCGAGCTGCCAGTCATTTTCCAAGTAAAAGTATGTTTGTTTTGATGATAGTGTGAGAGATAATTAGTGATGAGATTGTTAAATTATTTTTATATAAAATAAATAAATAAATAAATAAATAATTTCTATATTAAAAAAATTAAAACAAATATTAAAGTAAACAAGTGCACTTGGTAAAAAAAAAATAAAATTAAAAAAATAATTTTTTTATATAAAATAGATTCAATCCCCTCATTATTTTCATAATCTCACTCAAAATCTAACCAAGCTAATCCCCCTATGTGAGGGTATTCATAGTTTTATGGGACTACTAGTCCCATTCTATTTTTGTCAATCAAACATGGGCTATGTAGGGCCCACGAGATTGGTAGTCCAATCTCCCCACCTATGGAGCCAAACAAACATAGCCTAAAACAAAAGTTAAAATCCCAAAAAGAACTATTATTTTGAGATGGAAGGAGTATATATATTTTTATTTTCGTCATGCATTTTAAATTTATATAAATTGTATCTCTAGATTTTTTATATTAGATTATAGAGGTATTTTGAAAACTTGACTAAAAAAGTCAATTGTTAGCTTTTTGACCAATTTTAAGTCACTTTAATTCTCTATTTTTTTTATATATTTTTTAAAAAATAATTAAAAAAAAGTAAAAGTTAACTTTTAATTAACTTTCTAAAATAAGTTATATTTTCATATATATATATATATATATATATATATTTAATTTTCGTCATGAATTTTAAATTTATATAAATTGTATCTCTAGACTTTTTTAAGATATGTCTAGATTTTTTTATATTAGTCAAATATACTTCATTCCACTAATTATTGTCTTAATAACTAAGAATATTTTTTTTTTACATCCTCCATATATCATGCATTGAAAGAGTATAAAGGACGAGTAATTATTTGATTTTTTTTAAATTTTAAGGTGCCAGTGTTATTATTTAACAGTAATAATTTATGTATTTATATGGTCTAAAAAAGTAAAACAATATAAAAAATTAATAAAACATAATTAATTAAGCACACTGTCAAGTGGTAGTCTCAAAACACTGATAATTTTTGATAAAAGGCATTCTAAGGCTCATTTGGAAACAAGTTTTTTTAGTAATTTTTTAATTAAAATGTGATGTAAAAAAAATTAGTATGTTTGAAATAACTTTTTTACTTTTTATGAAAAGATGTGCAAAAAGTAGAGAGAAAAATTGAATATTTGATTTTTTAGTATGAATTGTTGGCTTTTTAATTTTTTTAGTGACTTTTTGACTAAAAAAATCACTTGCCAAACGAGGCCAAGTCCATTTTTTTCCCGAAATATTATCAATAAAATAGCTAAATATGTTATGTATTTGAGTATTAGTAAGGAAATGAAAGGCTCAAACATGTTTTTTTGTAAATAATGTACATTTTGATTCTATATTGTTGATACTATATTAATGGAAATTTTACCATATACGTCTCTTGAAAAAGGTATATCATATGTAGACTACAAATGTACAAAACTGTTTATGAATAAATTTGAGCTCAGCTCAGTAAAAACTCATTCAAACTCAGTTTATTAAATTTTTATTGCGTTCGAACTCGAGTTTGAATTCGGTAAAATCTTGATAAACATGTTTAGACATACTAAAACTCAGTTTGTTGGTTCAACTCGTTAGTTGGTTCATTTAACATTTATTTAAATAATAGAATATATATATTATTTATATATTAAATAATATAAATGTAAATAATAACTAAATTTATTTAAATATGTATAAAAAATATGTAAATGTAAAAATATGTATAAAAATAGGATAAATATGTTTTTTTAAATATTTAAATAATATAAATGTAAATAACAGCTAAATTTATTTACATGTAAATAATAGCTAAGTATAGATAATATATTTATGGGGAAATCGGTCTAAGGTCCCTATCCAACTTTTAGTAATAGATTAGGTCCACAATCTGTTCTTTTGTAGTCTAAGGTCCCTCACCCCATTCCCACTCCTAAACTCACCCATCTCACACCACTCTCACCACCACCACCACCGCCAGAATCTCGCTACTCTCTTCCACTCCTCCAAATCCCCAAACTCAACCTTCTTTCTTTCTTCCCCATTATTATAAACACTCTTCTTCTCTCTCTCTCTCCCCTACAACCAAATGAACAAAAGCTTCAAGATCTTCGTCTACCCTATCCCCAAATCCTAACTCTGAATCATCAGCCCTAGACTTAGACCCAAAAAAACCCTCATCTCTCTCCTTGGCGGTTCGCTCTGGTGGACCGGTAGGAAGCAACATCAGATCTACGGATGGTGAAACGTTTGGCAGGGGTAGGGTTGTTGAGCGCAACTACAACATCCCAAAGGAGTCCACCCTCCACCTTGTGCTCGCCTCCGCAGCGACACAAAGAAGAGCAAGAAGAAGACCTACACCAAGCCCAAGAAGATCAACTACTCCACCACTTCTACATTCATCCTCTTTCTGATTGCTTGAGATTTTGTCAACCACTGCTTCCATGTATATAACTTTCACTTCTCTCTTCTAGTTAATGCCGTGGGCTCTAGCAATTGCCTGTTCCTCATTTTTTGGGTTTGGATCGAGAGCATATATGATGACTGTGTCACCAATGGAGATCCTCCATGCACCTGACCTCGAAGCAGGCTCCGCAGATCTGCCCTCTCTCAAACACTGTGCTGCTCAGCCCCGCTGTCGACATTCCGTACCCGTCCTTCACCAGGTTGCCGTACCTACATGCTCCTCCCACTGCGTCATGGGGGTCCGCCGCCGCGTAGTAGGTAGCATGTGCGGATCTCTACTCTGTAGAAGTAAAACTAGTAGTAGTAGCACTACTACTACCACCCCACCAGGATGATGATGATGATGATGATGATGATGATGATGAGGAAGGAGATGGGTTGGATGATGAGGAATAGTGTGCGGTTACTAGTAATAATCCTGATGCTAGAGTTAGTAGGAGGAGAAGTCTCAGATTTTATATCAGATTAACAGACATTTTCAAAGCCAGTTAGAGAGAGAGAGAGAGAGAGAGAGAGAGAGAGAAAGAAAGAGAGAGTGGTAGTAGTAGTGGGCAAGGTCTCAAAGCATTTGATGTCTTGTTGTTCTACAAGGTTGATAACTTCGGCAAGGTTCAGAGGCCGAGTATGTAAGCAAATCAGATTGAATTTTCTCCGGATTGTGTGAATTTTCTCTTGATGTGTGAATTTTCTCTGGACTATGAATTTTCTCCAGATGTGTGAATTTTCTCTGGACGTATGAATTTTCTCTGTGCCGACTTGCAGTTCATAGTTTTCACACCTGTGTTGACAGGTAACAAAAATACCCAAAAGAGAAAACCTAAAAGCTAAGAAGGTGTCCAATAGAAACCCATATTCATGTTTCTTTTATATACATATATATCCAAAAATTCAAGCCTTGTATTTTTGTTAATATAATATAGTTCAGTTTGTCAAGATTTTGGATTTTCTCTGGTAAAGGATTTGAATTTTCTCTGGTTTCATAGAGAAAAGATCCTATACAAAAACAAACAATTTTGTTCAGATAAATTTCATTTTTCTCTAGAGAGAAAGGAAATTTCTCTGGATTGGAGAGGAAGAATTTCTATAGTTTGGGTTGGAAATGGAGAATTTCTCTGGGTTAAGTGAATTTCTCTGGATTGGAGATGAGAATTTCTCTGGTTTTCAGTGAATTTCTCTATGCAGTCCAGAATTTCTCTGGAAATTTTTTTTGAGAAGTTGCCTTTCTTTCTCACCTTTGAGAAGTAAGGAAGTGAGTTGAGGTAGGGGAATTCCTATGTTAAAAAAAAAAAAGAGCAGAGAAATTTAGAAAGTTTAGGGAAGTCCGGAGAATTTTCTCTGACTTGAATTTTCTCTGACTTGGAAGACCAATTTTCTCTGACTTGAATTTTCTCTGGACCAATTTTCTCTGATTTGAATTTTCTCTGGACCAATTTTCTCTGACTTGAATTTTCTCTGGACTAATTTTCTCTGGATCAATTTTCTCTGGATTGATGTTGAGGGACCTTAGACATCATGAAAATATTTGATGTCCTTTATAATGTAAAATCATAATATCAGGGACCTTAAAAAAAATACCCCATTTATTTATATAATAGTAGTGGTAGATATTATTATTTGGTAAGATATTAATTTTTTTTAGTATGTTTATATATATTGTATATATAATTCTATAATCAAAACTTTAATTATAACTTTAGTCTTATACGCAAATATAAATTTATAATTTCTTTGGTTCGTTAAGGCTCGTGAACAAGTTCGAGCTTGAGAAAACTTAAACCTACTCGGCTTAAACTCGGCTCGTTAAATTTTTGTTGATTTTGTTAAAATCTTAATAAACAAGTCCGAACATACTAAAGTTCAGGTCGTTTGCAATCCTAACCATATGCACTTCTAATTATTATTATTATTATTTTCATAGTTATGACCAATTTTCTTCTTTTTTTGTTACATCTTATGTAGTGTTTGGTTATGATTTTTTTTTAATTACGACTCAAAAAATATAAAATTATACTATTTAAATATGATAAATATGCTATTATTAGGAAAATTTACCCATAAGTCCTAGTTTCTGAAAAGTTGAACCATTTAGTCCTAAAAGTTTTCTTATGCTCCATTTAGTCCCATTTGCACATCAATCTAATGTTTGAAACATTAATCTGATGTTCGAAATATAATGTTCAAAACATTAATCTGATGTTCGAAATCTAATGTTCGAAACATTAATCTGATGTTTGAAACATTGTAATGGGACATTTCAGTCTATAAGAAAACTTTTAGGACTAAACAGTGTATGAGTTGTTAATTTGAGATTTATTGGTGCATCCCCCTATTATTATATTGAATTGATGTGTTAAATAGAAAGATGCAATTGATATAAATTAAATAATTTGTCTCCTTTGGCAACTTAAAATTTTAATAAAAATTAAAAAATTATTATAAATTATCACCTAAAAAATAAAAAAATTATTAAAGTAACTTATTTTTAAACCACAATAACGTCAGAAACATAATGGTGAAAGTAGATGCAAAGATGGTTGTGGACCTCGCGCTAACAGAAGACATAAATCACAAGTTGAGTAACATTATTCATGATTATAGATATTTCCTAACCACTATTATTGAGAGGCCAACAAATGTACTCTTATCTAATTTGGGACAAGAAAACTTGAATTTAGGATTTCATTATTTACTAATGTCAAAGGAAAACTTATTTAGGTTTTGTTTAATTAAGGGTTCGTTTGGAATGTGTGTTAATTTTTTAACTTTTTGATTATTTTAGTTTAGGGTTAAAAACTCTCGTTTAGGATAGACTTTTTAATTTTTTGACTTTGTAAGAGAAAAATAAAATAATTATAAGTTGGAGGTCGCATTTTGTTCTATTTAACTAAAATAACGTATTTTGTCCTATATAACTATTTTAACCACAATCTTTATCCCAAACGGGACCTAAAGAGATTGAGGTTAAATTAGTTACTAAAAAATAAAATAGAGTAAAAAATTAATAAAATAAAATATTACATCTAAATTATAATTATTTTATTTTTCTATTACAAAAATTAAAAAAATTAAAAAAACCTATCTAAATGAATATTTTAATCCCATACTAAAATTTTTTCTACCAAACAATAATTAGCCTTCGGTTGGCAACTTGGGTTGGGTTGGGTTGGGTTGGGTTAAGTTTGGAGCTATTTTAATTACCAAAAAATTAAATAAATTTTTTAATTTAATAAGACAAAATATTACCTCCAATCTATAATCATTATATTATTTTTTTCACAAAAATCAAAAAATGCACCCCAAACAAAATTTTTTAATCTCAAATTAAAATATTCAAAAAAAAAACAACCCACTTCTCTAATCAACTCTTAATAATCTATGCAGTACCTTTTAAATAAAAAAAAATAAAAGCGAAATAACAGTGCAATGATAGTTAGAAAAGTTAATTATTAAAAGATGATAAATATTATAAACTTTAGTAATTAAAATTATAATTTTTTTATTAATATGTAATTATTTTGTCTGACACACCTGCACTGTAATTTTCCTTAAAATGAATAGGGACATAGATAAAATAAGTGGTAATGCTTTAGGGTGTGTTTGGATTGAGTGATTTGGAGAGAAAAGAAAAGAAATAGAGAGAAATGTATTTCTCTTCCTTGTTTGGTTATCTTAAGTGGAGAGAAATGGAAAGAAATAGAGAGAAATGGAGAGAAACTCATTTCTCTCATAACCCTTATTTTCAATCTTCCCAAAAGTGGAGAGATTGGGAGAGAAAAGAAATCCACAAATGTTTATATTTTTATAATACCAATTTTACCCCTATAAAAATAAAAGAAATAAAATGATTGAAAATATAAAAAGGTTATTTTGGTAATATAACATAAAATAATTTCTTTTCTTTTCTCTTAATGAAATCTAACCAAACAAGAAGGAGAGAAATCACAATCATTTCTTTTCTTTTATTTCTTACTTATCCAAACAAAAAGGAGAGAAATTACAATCATTTCTTTTCTTTTCTTTTCTCTTATTATTTAAGTAATCATTTCTTTTCTTTTCTCTCCTAAGTTACCAAACATAGCGTTAGTGTATTTGTGTAATTTAAGTATCTTTCTTTCTTTGTCTTCCCTATCCTAGATTGAACTGAACTGAAGTCTCAGACAGAGAGAGAGAGAGAGAGAGAGATTATCTGAATCGAGCAAGCGTGGTTTCGAAGCGAATCGAGCTCTATTTGTGGTGATTGTTTGGATTTGAATAGAGAGGTTTTGGGTTTTTTTCTTCTTTTTTCATGGTTGCAGAGTAATAATGGAGGCTCAGTACATACGAAGGTACCACAAGCACGAACCCAAAGAGAATCAGTGCACTTCCGAATTCGTCAAGCACATCAAAGCCCCCGTTGATCTCGTATCTCTCTCTCTCTCTCTATATATATATATATATATACATATACATATACATATACATATACATATACATATACATATATGTATGCATTGATAGATTGAGTTTTGGTTGATTAGGTTTGAATTGTTGTGATTTGATTGTGATTTTTATAGGCAATCAGTTTGATTGGTTTTTTTTTTTTTTTTTTTTTCCGGTGTTTTGATGGAGATCTGAGAGATTAAGTTCGATTGGGATTCGTTTTGTTTCGTTTCTGATTATGTATGTTTGAATTTGAGTGTGAGAGATAGGTTTGGTGAAATTAGAGGCATGTATTGTGTTGAATTTGATTGTAATAGTTCGTTTCTAGAAGAAGTTTTTTGTTTTCTAATGCGTATTGTATGCATTTTATTGAAATTTGAGTTGGGGTATTTGTTTTTCTATGTTTGGTTGTCTAGAAAATTGCAGGGAAAGTAACGAAGTGAAAATTTTGAGATTTTTTGAAATGGAAACAGAACAAAACTGAATTCAAATTGTTATTTCTGTCCTAGAAACATGTTTTTCTGCATAACCAAACATGTTTTTGAGATGAAAATGGGCACGAAACAGAATTCAAAAGAAATCTCACTTGTATTTCTGTCTCACATACTTTGCTTTCCTACCCATCCAAACATTTAATGAGGAAACACAATCATCTCTTTTCTTTTCTCACTCAGATGAGAAACCGCAATCATTTCATTTAATTTCTTTTCATTTCTCTTGTCACCTGTTATACCAAACAGACAATGTTTATCAAGTGGTTTAATTTTGATTCTTTTTGGTGGCTTTCTCACTAACTTTTGTTTTCATAGTTGCTGCACTTTTTTCTCTCTGATGAACTATGTTCTTTTGTTAGGTATGGTCATTGGTGAGGCGATTTGATCAGCCACAGAGATATAAACCATTTGTCAGCAGATGTGTCATGCAAGGTGACCTTAATATTGGGAGTCTCAGACAGGTTAATGTGAAGTCAGGGCTTCCAGCGACAACGAGCACTGAAAGATTGGAATTGCTTAATGATGAGGAACACATCCTTGGCATCAGAATTATTGGTGGTGATCACAGGCTGAAGGTATATATATTTTCTCTTTCTTCTTTCTTGCTTAATTTTTTTGCCGCTTTCTTTCTCCTCTTGAGATTAAAATAATAGTAGTTTATGCTACACTATAATCATCTTTCTCTTCTTTTGTTTTTATTTTTATTTTTACTAAGCCCCTAAACTCAATTTTGTTCAAATAAGCGCTCCAATTGGTTCAATTTAGCCCTTATGTTACATTTCGTCTACTTTTGACAATTAAGAATTTTATAGTATTGACAAAAGGAAAAACCTATTATCGACCTTAGATAATTGTGTTGGTGAAGGAAGATTTTCTGGTTCTATGGTTTTTGTTTTTGTTTTTGTGTTCATATTGGGGAAATGATTTTCGGGTTAATTTTTCCAATTTACCCTTTAGTTGGGCCGCTTATAATGTACTTAACGGTAAAAAATAGATGGAATGTAACATAAGGGCTTGGTTTAGTTGAACGAAAATTTAGTCAAGGGACAATGAACAAAAATACTAAGAGCTTGTTTGGGAAATGTTACTGCAACAATATTTTTTTTAAAAAAAAAAAAAATCTTTTTTGCGTCACATTATTTTTTATTTTTCTACTTTTCTGCACGTCTTTTCGTAAAAAGTCAAAAAATATACTTATTTGACACTTTCCAAATAACCCTTAATTAGTGGGTTATTTTCCATGAATTGATATTTGTGCTTGGATTAGCTATTATGTGTTAGGAATTCTTCATGGATTAATCACCTTTCAGACCTATTGTAAGCTTAAAGTTGTGTATTTTACTAGTTGCAAGATAAGTTTTTGTTGGTATTGTTCCCAGTGCAATTCAAATTATGCTGTTTTTACTTGTCTGATAAAGGGGTTTGGTTTTTTCTTTGTCATAGCATTTTGAACCCTGCAGAAATTTTCTGCACTTCTTCTTTTCTTTGCAACTTTGAAATTATTTGTAGTATTTTTTTTTTGGTGAATAAATTATTTGTAGTTGATATCTCAAGATCGAAAATGATAAGGAGTTGTTCCATCACATCATTTACATGATCAGGGACACTAATCAATTTTCTTGGGAGATTTTCTAACAATTCTGACTTCTGACATATTTGGCTTAAGGGATTATGTTTGTTTGGTTGAGTTTTCAGAACTTGTTTTCTGATTTTTTTTAAAAAAAAATAATAAACTATAAACTTGTTTGACAAAAATAAGTACTAACAAGATAGTTTTGACTGTAAAAATTTTAGTTTTGCCCAAAAAAGAGAAAATCATATGAAAATAGTGGGAAGCAACTACTTCTGTCAACTTGAATGTATTGTTCTTCTGTTTTTGTTTTGAAGACTACTTTGGACAGAAATCTTTGACTTAGCACCACCACATGAGCAGGTTGCTTGCACTGAAGTATGATGCCACTCTTTCAACTGTTTGACATTTTTTATTTTACGGTAAATTGATGTGAAAGAAAAGTGAAATTCAAATATGAAAGGAAAGTGAAATTCAAATATGAAGTTGTTTCTTGCTTACTTAAAAGTTGCTGCAACTTTTCCAATAAGTTCTCTCAGATAAATATTAGTCAAAAATGGTATTACATGTTCCCTTGGCAAATTTGGATGAGAACATTTTCTTGTGCATGCCATTGGTAGATCTACAGTAATCATCTATTTGGCTTAGACTATTTGGTTGGAAGACCAAATAAAACTAGTTCTGATTGACTTTTTCTCCACTATCATTGTCTGCATCATTGTCATAATCGCTATCTATTTCTTTATTTTGTACCAAATTCCACCAATCACACGTTACGCCCAAAACATTGAAACCTTGGTTTGTTTGTTTGTTTTGTTATATAATTTTGCAGAACTACTCTTCAATCATCACTGTCCATCCCGAGATGATTGATGGGAGACCAGGGACGCTTGTGATTGAGTCATTTGTGGTGGATGTGCCTGAAGGGAACACTACAGACGAGACATGCTACTTTGTCAAGGCCCTGCTCAACTGCAATCTCAAATCTTTGGCTGATGTTTCAGAGAGAATGGCCATGCAGGATCGGGCCAGACTCGTCAATCAAATCTGAGTGGTTTGGTTAAAGGAATTTTGAAACAAATTCAAAGGACTGTTGGTAAGCTGTTGCGCAAGACTTTCAGTTACCTTTGTAGACATTTGTTGGAGCAGTTCTTCTACTTGTTCAGAAGTTTTGTATACAATCCTGCTCGTGGCTCGGTCATTTTCCTTATCTGTTTGATTCACTCTTGTTATTTCCTCTGAAGTGACTCTGGGCTTTGCCTTATCGTAGTATCCGGACAATTTTATGTATGAGATCAGTTCTTTCTTCCACTGTTATATGTTCCTCTGTTTTGAACATGGTGGTATGTAAATTATTGTGGTGTTTATCTGTAAATATATGTTGGAAATGTGTTCTGTATAAACGTGGTTTTCATGTTGGTGAATGTGTTTCTTTGGTTGTTAGTCTTGTGTGTACTGTGCAACTCATCCAAGCATCTGTAGCAAATAATTGTTGTTGTTAACCAAGTAGGCCTAGCCTAGTTGGTTACCATGCCTTTCTTATGACTTAATTTCAAGGAGATCATGGGTTCAATTTCTTTTAGGGAGGGAGTTGAATTAAGGGAATACAAGCACTTAGGTGTTTTGCTATGAGCGGAGAGATTTTCTCTCATAAGTGTTAATCTAACAATCTAACAATTAATATTTATCGATAAAATAATAATAATAATAATAATAATAATAATAATAATAATTGTTGTTGTTGTTGTTGTTGTTTTTGTTTTTGTTTATCTATGCTGCTTGGAAAGGCATTTTGTATTTGTATAAGGTGGCTAGTTCATTAAAATAGATTCTATTTAAAAAGAAAAAAAAATTGGATTGGTTGATGCCTGTTAAGGCCACTAGTTGTAGTTAGGATTGTGTAAATTATCGTTTGATCCGTTAAAATCGCACAGATTCATATTAATTTGTATCGCTCTATTTGCTAATCGTGGATTGAACTTTAAAATTTATTATTCGTCTTTCAAACTGTTTCGCTCTATTATAGTTAATACATATATATATTTTTTAAACTCTAAGAAAATATCAAATGAAAAATGAGTATGAGAAAGATTTAAAATGTGGAATTTATTACAAATTAATAGTTATATATATGAAACATATTATGTAAAATTAATTTGTGTTATATATATAAAAAATATTATGTAAATTAGTGTTATATATTATGTAAATGTTCGATAATTGGTTATAATATTTTTCAATTTGTCAATGTGTTCAAAATTGCCCAAACATCGATTTGCCAATTCGTTAATCCGCCAATCTACTATTTAATTTATAATTTTACTTTTAAACCGTTCAAACCGTATCACGCACACCCTAACTGCAGCAAAGCCCTAACCTATTTCATTAGACTTATCTTATCATTTTAGCACAAATAAGCGGTGTCTGAGAGTTGACTTTCATTAGTAATTTTTTTATATTTTAGTTTTTATAATAGGTTAAAAAGTTACGTGTCTCAAAATAATTTTTTTTAAGTTGTATGAAAAAATGTAAATGATTAGTTCATATCATTTGTTTGTTTAGTAATTTCTTTTGACTTTTTTTATAGATTTTTTTTATAATTTTTTTTTCCTTTTTTTTTTAAGTCAAAGAGTCATGCTGCCAAATGACCCTTAAGTTTCACTCAATCATTATCCAATTAATTTCTACACACTCTACTTTAAATTAATTGATCCTTCTCTTTCATCAATTTAGATGAGTACTTTAAATTAATTGATCCTCTTTCACCAATTTAAATGAGTATCTAATTTCAGTTTTTTTTTTTGAAAATGGATGGATTGTGATTGTTGTGGTAATTTAATTTTTAATATTTTTGAGTTTCTATAATTTATAAAATTTTCTATAATTTTAAATGTTTTTGTTGTGAGTTGATTGTTTTTTTTTTAGCATAAAATCCTACGTGTTGATAAATAACTTTGTCAAACATTAAATCAAATTTAACATGACATTAAATTTTGTTGTTTTTTTAAAATGAATTTGATTCATCATTGAAAGAAAATTTTTGTAAGATAAAGTGTAATTATATTTTAACTTTTGACAAACCTTTGAGAAATTGATTTATGCTTGTAATAATAAAAAAGAAAATGTTTGAAAATCTTATAAATTTTTCATAATTTAATTCATAATAATATAATTTGATAAGTATTAATTTTTAATTAGTTAAATACTTAAAGATTCGAAACTCACAACATTTGCTATATTATTATAAATATATTTGTGAGTATAAATTGTAATTCTTTAACATTGTTGTAATAAAAAATTAAAAATAAAACAGGAGCAAAAAAATCCCTTACTAATGATGCATGGCTGAATGAGGAGTGTTTATTCAGTAATCTCGAAATATAAATATGTGAGATTTTATAATATTATGATTAATAGAAAAAATAATAAAATAAAATATTATATTAAATAATTAAAAAATTTCACCTCTACTCATAACTGTCAAACATTCATGGAGGCAATCACTCCATTGCACCCCTCACCAACACCAACACCAACAAGCGACCCAGAACCCATTCCACCATATCCACCGCTCCTTCTCTTCCATCGTCTTCTTCTTCAGGTTTCCATTGTTTAAATGGCTATCTCGAGCTCAATTCCTTGAATTCTGTCAAAATAATGCATACCCAGATGACAAAAATGGTCAAAGACAAGAATTCAGATACCAATTTTCAATCTTTGATCACATCTTACTTGAATTTTGGTGATTTTCGTTCGGCTGCGACGGTTTTCTTTGTTGGTTTTTCACAAAATTATCTTCGTTGGAATGTTTTTGTAGAGGAATTCAGGAGTTTTGGGGGGTATCCGTTTGAAATTCTTGAGGTTTTTGTTGAGTTGCATAACAAAAGAGTGAGTTTTGACTGTAGAATTCTCACTGCTGTTTTGAAAATTTGTGCAAATTTAATGGATATATGGTTGGGTATGGAAGTTCATGGATGTTTGATTAAGAGGGGCTTTGAAATGGATGTCTATTCGAAGTGTGCATGGATGAACTTTTATGGAAGGTGTTGGGGCACAGATTATGCAAGTCAGATGTTTGATGAAATGCCTGATCAAGAAGTTCTATTGTGGAATGAGGTTGTTTTAGTGAATTTGAGGAGTGAGAGATGGGTAGAGGCTCTACAATTATTCCGAGACATGCAATTTTCATTTGTGAAAGTGAATAGCTTTACGCTTGCTAAAGTTCTGCAAGCCTGTGCAAAATTGGAAGCTATTGTTGAAGGAAAGCAGATTCATGGGTATGTCATTTGATTCGCATTGGAATCAAATGTATTTGTGTGTAATTCACTGATTAGCATGTGAGAAACAATAATCTTGAACTTGCTAGGGCAGTTTTCGATTCAATGGAAAACCGTAACTTATCTTCATGGAACATGATCATCTCTTGTTATACTACACTTGGTAATCTAAATGATGCATGGAAGCTATTACATGACATGGAGGGTTGTGATATGAAACCGGACATTGTAACCTGGAATTCTCTTTTGTCAGGCCATTTCCTTTGTGGGTTATACCGAGAAGTCTTGATTCTTTTGCGGAGAATGCAAGTGGCTGGTTTCAAACCTAACTCGAGCTCTATCACCAGTGTTCTTGAAGCAATTAGTGAATTGAGTTTCTTGAATCTTGGGAAGGAAATACATAGCTATGTGATAAGAAATGGGCTTGATTATGATGTATATGTTGGAACTTCACTGCTAGACATGTATGTGGAGATTAATAATCTAACCTATGCTTAAGCTGTATTCAATGGTATGAAGAATAGAAAAGTTTTTGCTTGGAATTCGTTAATTTCAGGATATTCCTTCAAGGGCCAATTTAAAGATGCCGTAAAATTGTTGAACCAGATGGACAATGAAGGAATTAAACCAGATTTAGTGACATATAATGGTTTGGTTTCTGGGTATTCGATGTGGGGTCATAATAAGGAAGTTCTGGCCATGATTCATCAGATTAAAGTTTCAGGATTGATTCCTAATGTTGTCACATGGACCGCTCTAATATCGGGTTGTGCACAGAAAGGAAACTATAAGGATGCACTAGAGTTTTCAATCCAGATGCAACGAGAAGGTATCAAGCCTAACTCGGCCACCATATCTAGCTTGCTTCAAGCCTGTGCTGGTCTGTCTTCGCTACAGAATGGGAAAGAAATACACTGCGTGGGAATTAGAAATAGCTTCACGGAAGATGTATTTGTAACTACAGCTCTTATCGACATGTACAGCAAATGTGGCAGTCTAAATACTGCCCATGAGGTTTTTCGAACCATTCAACGCAAAACTTTGGCTTCTTGGAATTGCATGATCATGGGTTTTGCCATTTACAGCCGAGGAAAAGAGGCAATTTCAATTTTTGATGAAATGCGTGCAGCAGGTGTTCAGCCTGATGCTATTACCTTCACCGCTCTCCTCTCTGGTTGCAAGCATTCAGGTCTAATCAATGAAGGATGGAAGTATTTTGACTTCATGAAGGCAGATTACAATATAATCCCCACAATTGAGCATTACTCGTGCATGGTTGATCTTCTTGGAAGGGCAGCGTATCTTGATGAAGCTTGGGATTTCATTGAAACGATGCCAATGTTGCCTGAGGCTACAGTTTGGTGTGCTCTTCTTGGTTCATGTCGAATCTGTGAAAATTTAGAGCTTGCAGAGAGAGCAGCAAAGAGACTTTTCAAATTTGAACCACACAATCCTGCTAATTATGTTCTGATGATGAACTCGTACGCGACTTTGAACAGATGGGAAGATACGGACTGTGTTAGAGAGTTGATGATGGATGTTACAGCAGGGGCGAAAATTGGGCATGTATGGAGCTGGATACAAATCAATCAGATGGTTCACATGTTCTATACCAGAGGAAAAGCTCACCCGGATGAAGGAGAGATATACTTCGAGTTATATCAACTAATTTCCCAAATGAAAAGATTGGGATATGTCCCTGACATCAAATGTGTGTACCAGAACATTGATCACGTGGAAAAGGAGAAGGTGTTGCTTACCCACACTGAGAAATTGGCCATTACGTATGGACTAATTAAGATGAGAAAGAGAGCACCTATTCAGGTGATTAAGAACACGAGAGTCTGTTCTGACTGTCATACTGTAGCAAAATATATTTCTTTGATAAGATGCCGCAAAATCCTCCTCAGAGATGGTGTGCGGTTTCACCATTTCGGAGAAGGGAAGTGTTCCTGCAATGACTTCTGGTAATAGGAAGGTGTTTTGAGTGCTTTTTTTTTTTTTTTTTTTTTTTAAAGCATTGTGTGAAGTGTTGTTTTGCTGCATAGGAAGGATTGATATCCCACGAAAGAGGGGATTGTTGTAAAGTTTACAGCTTGTGATAGGACTTGTAGGACTTAGTTTTGACAATCCTGTTTGACAAACACTTTATATATGTTATAATTAGGTCAATTGTAAATAGTCTTTGTTATCTTGTGAATCCAATCCAATTTGGCTTAAAAACTAGATCTAAGTGAAAGAATAGTGACCACCACTCGAGCTGTTTGGTGCTCCAACAGTGATGCACAACTTGTTGGATCTTAGAGTTTGTCAACTTGTTGGATCTTAGAGTTTGTCGACACAAGACGGCTCGAGCGGTCTGAGTCGGCCAAGTTGATTATAATTGAGCGATCGCTATCCAATTTATTCCCTATATAGTCTGCTTGGTATTATTTTTAGTTTTTTCTTTTTCTTTTTTATAGTGCATATACTGGAGTTGAGCCAAATAGTAAATTGCTTAAACTTAACAAGTTTTAAATGTGTTCAGACATCTCAAATGAGTTTTAATCGAGTTGAACTTGGGTAATTTGATTTTTTATAATACATATAATTGAGTTGAACAAAGTAACATATTGTTCAAACTTCGCTCAAAAATTTAATTTTAAAATACTTTCAAACATGATTTATTTACGTAACAAGTTAATCATCAAGAAGTTGAATACAAGCCAAAAACACATAAAGCAAAAATTTTAAAAAATTGAACCATTTCTTGATATGTGTTTGTCATCTTGACGAAGGAGCATGCTAATCTTCTCTGTATCATTCCAATTTCACCATGTCTCTGATGAGCCAGTCTTAACAACTGACATAGTACTACATCAACATGAAGGTTAGTCAAAATAAATAAATAATATATGTATACATGTTTTCAGTTGTTCACTTTGCAACCTTTTTGACATGTATGTGGAATCAAGTTTGATCTCCAACCTTGTTTTTCTTGCACATTGGTCAGTGATCAACAAATTCAAACCAACACAAATGATAATAGAAGTTCCAAATCCACCAAGGAAGGAAATCTCAAAAACAAATTTGTTTGAAAATTAAGTTTCTTGATCAACAAAACTAGATAGACTATATATGTAACTTGCAAAACACAATTATTTTCATTTTCCCAATAGAACTTGACATTATTATTATTATTATAATGGTTTTAAATATTAGCTGATATGTACCTATCAAGCAAGAAATATTTTGTCTTTTGAATATTTGATGATACGGTTTGGTAAATTAATTGAAATGAGAATTGCATGAGTATCAACCGGTCCCTAATACATATTGGTTTATAGCTGAGATACGGTTGGTTCAACTACTATTAAACTCTTTTTAACAACTGATGATTTTCAAAAGTTCACGAGTGCAATATCTCATTTCCGATATTGCTCGATACTCACAATATTGTTATACCGCAACAAATATTGATACATCTCTCAATATTGCTGTTGGCTTTTTGGCTTTCGAAGGTTATTTTTGTAATTATGAGCGTGCCAGTAAGGATCAATCAGTCCTTACAAAATTGTAATTGCCAACCAATTATTTAGACGATTGTGTTATGGTTCTTTCAGCCTCAATGAAGAAGACTTTTACTGGTGGCTTACTGGTAGCTTGATTTAGGAGAATTTAAGCATAAGAACAGTTAAATAAATTGAAGCATTTCATTAGTATGCAAAACTTACAATGATCTCAGCCTCGCAGAGATTTACAGCGACAATATACTCGAAAACTACTCCTACAAATGAAGTGCAGTGCAGGAATTTAAAGTACAGAAATGTAAAGAACAGGAAATATAAAAACTGGAATATGTAAAGTAAGACTGGTTTTCTTAGATCTGAGCCCCCCCTTTCTCTGAGGTCCTTCCTGCTATTTCTACTCCCCAAAGATAATCATCGAACTGCACTTTAAACCGTCGAACTGCTCCTCTATAATCGCTGATCATGCTGCCTTATGAATAGTTCCATTACGCTTTCACTTGCAGTTAGGCTCCCCTCCTATATTTGAATTTGAATGTGAGTAACCGTTGAAACCGCGTTACTTTGCATCCCACTGTTACTCAGATCTTATAACAACCAATTTTAACTGCCACATGTATGATCAGGATCGGAGACTTGACTGGTTTCCCATATTGCCCTTACCTTGCCACACGTCGAATTGTCACTGGCTTGTACAAAATATGAAGCCAACATTACCCCCCGCACTAATATACCCAAGACTTAGTGATATTAGTGGATCAGGGTCGTTTCCCCACGTCTTAGAACGTGCATGGGTTTTGTATCTACCCAGAAATGCAACTGTCACTCACCATCTATATTAAACTCTCGTTTAATCCTTTAAGCACTTCCACTGTCTTAGCATTCGAACAGACTGATACACTTCATGGCCGAATTAATTTTTTCCTCCAGTGATCGAGCAAACGAAGAGTCATATGTCGATGCTGTTCCTCCTCGAAAGAACGTCCATGCATTTATTAGCCACCTTTACCCACCTTTCTATATTCAAGTCATGGATGCCTTTGCAAATTACCAACCTTTAGACTACGAACATATTGCTCTTAATCCTTCGATTCAGAAAGTTGCAGGTATAGACATAAGAAATTCTTCCTCTAACTCATCCTTACAATTCGAACAAACTGCTCTCAAACCTTTGATTCGAAAAGTTACAAATATGGACTTAAAAAACTCTTCTTCACAAGTCTCTGTATGGGATAAAGCTGCAACTTCTTCCTCTTCTGAGGGTTCTGATTGGACAAGCCGGTCAACATCTGAGACTTGTGATTTGAAGGAGCGAATCAACCACCATTTTGTTGAGTTTACTGACCCTTTAGAGTTTCCTTTCTATGCTCGAAGTTCAGTGGTCTATCCCTATGTGCCCATTGACCATCGACGTAGTCTGGAGGAGAATCTGCTTGTAGCATGGTATACATCCTCCATGCCTACAAAGATAGTGCACGCTGCCCGCCGCCCAGAAGAAGCACAAGGGTACAACCCATCATTCTTAGCCCAGAAGGCGAAGATTTGTTCTTCTGACTGGCTTGATTATATTAATGCTTTTGTTCCTTCTGCTCCCGTGTCATCTCCGAAAATAGAAGCATCCACACCTTTTTCTTCGTCTCCCGAAATTGAAGTATGCATACCTTCTCCTCCACCAACTCTTTGCTGGACAGAGAGACTGAAGCTTGCCCTATCCATGAAAAACGTCTTCCCACCTTATAAACCTCTACCTTCTCCTACTCCAGCTGAGCGGAAACAAGCTCAACTTCTGCTTGCAGCTTTCTCTCACTTGCCTTTTAATGTTCTTGAGGACGAAGTCCCTCTCAAGAACTTTCGATGGGCTTGTGATATTCTGACTAGGGGCCATGTCCTTAATCCCCTTGCCCAGGCAGAACTTCGTATGTTTCTGGACCAACTTCCATTGCTTCTCCACTGGCATCGAAATTCTGTGGCTACTACACAATCTTTAGACCAACTTTCGTCTCTTCGAATTCATGCTCAGTACGAAGCAGAGAACTTCATTGAAGAATTTGGTGATTTCAAGAATAAAGATTCTACGTATTGGGATGACTTAGACATTGACGAATTGGAACAAGAATTAAGAGAGGTGGCTTTCGAAATAAAGGCTGAAGAGCTCTACTACGAAGTGAGAACACATCAACTTATGCAGCCAATGCTAGAAGACTTAGAAGATAGAATAAGGAAAAAACAAAAGTTTATTGATCATTGTTGGACTAAATTTCATGATCTTGTTATTTATTCCATTCCTTATTTTTATGAGCTCGAGTTTATACCGAGATAGGGTCACCTGATGTAATCGCTTTGGCTTTAATATAAACAAAATTCTTCTTCATTTGGCATTGTTTGACCCTGCTTTCACTTGTGTTTTAAAAGTCAATTCAGAGCTTCGAATTGAACAATTTCATCCTTTGAATATGGACTTATTTGTTTTAAATTAAACACTTAAAAGAGCAAATTATGAACTTTTCCAATTTGTGGAATAAAGTTGACAGTTTTGGCTGATTTTCAATTAGAAACAGTGCTTCGGATCTAGCAATCTTATACTTAAAGTCTGTTTTGACCATAATCAACATCTAGTCATTGTCATTATTGCTTTTGATGTTTCAAACACCAAATCCCATCCTTAAAGAATCTCAGGTTTTGCCTCGAAGGACATTACCTTTGTTAAAAACCTAAAAAACAGGTCTTTAAACCCTTTGAAGTAAAATAAACACCCGAGTATTCTTATATTTTGGGTATGGAAACCTGCTTCGAAGCCGGCTTCTCTATTTCGGAGCCGTTGTTTTTTGGCTTTTGGCGCTAAAACTTGGCTTCGAAGCCAAATATCTTACTTCGAAGCTAGCCTCAACATCTGGGCTTTGTTTTTCCCTCCAAAAGTATCAATATTGAAGGAAGCTTTTGTATTCGCACTTCTAATACTTAACAACTTACGCAATATATTTTCAGACACAAAGGCTTTAAAAACCCTTTTGTTTCGTGCTTTGAAACCACTTGCTCTTTTAACTCACAAACCCCTCTTTCTACCGATCTTCGGCTCCTCTCTACTTCCTTTCTCGGTTTCACTTTCAAGAAAAGCATACTGTCAATGGCTTCTCCTTTAGTATCGGTTGTAAAGCGTACGAGCCCATTTGTGGCCCTGAAGAGGATCATTGATGCAGAATGTGAGAAGTACAAAGCTGGGGAGAAAAGCGCTATTGATGGACGCATCTTTGTCCCTCGTCGCCATGTGCAGCAAGACTACGTGCTTGGGCCCATATTCAAAGAGATCCTTACTGAGCTCCCAGCCCTATATCCCTGTCTGGAAAACCAGTGTCTCCTTTACGAAGGTGGTCTTGACTGGAAGAATTGGAGAATAAATCGCCCCCACCGATGCTGGCCCACGGTGAGACCAGAGTGGCAAGAATGGTATGATCGGGTTGTTCCTGCTAGGACCTTAGACCTTCAAGAACTCTGCCTTCTCGATGCTCTCAGACTATCCAGGGTAACTATCTCAGAGGACCCTTTCCTTATTCCTGCTGCCTTGTGTTTTTGGAATCCTATCTTTAACTTCTTTCAATTTAGATGCGAGATGATGGCCCCTACTGTTCTTGATATTTGCCATTTACTAGGATTATCCCCCATTGGTATCCCATTTGGACCGGATTACCCTAATTTAGTAGTCCCCTTCTCTCTCCCCTCCCTTAACTCATCTTATAGTGATTTCGCTAGGGCTGAGAATAAAAGAGAGGGCCCTGTGACTGATAGGGAATTCTTTTCTTTCTTATTGTATTGGCTTTGCAAATTCCTCTTTTGCACCTCCTCTCAGAGAATCATGCCTGAATTTGCCCCTCTTGCCAAAGCCTTTGTTTTACAGAAAAAGGTGGCCTTAGCCCCACATGTTCTAGGTCACGTATATAGTCTGCTCCCTTTTCTGTGAGAAACCCTTAGATGCTAATCAAGGGGGGCCATTCTGGATTCTTCAGTTTTGGCTTTTCGCCTATTTTACCGAGTTACAATCCAAATGCCTTAAATTTTTTGAGCCAAACCCTCTTACTCATGGCATAAGGCTGGCCAATGCTTCACTTTACCCCTCTACCTTTGCTTTTTACTTCTCTTTCTTCCACCAACTTTCAGCTTCCCTTCCTACTTACCGTTTTCGTCCTTTCGAACCCACCATTGGTCCATCTTGGTTGAGAAATTTCCTAAGTGACCAGTCTTGTACTTCACCTATTCACAAAGATATATGGGCTTCCATTCTGATTCCTAGAGAGTTATTTATCGGGACTTTGAACCCGAAGGCCTACAAATGCATTGCTGAACCTTACTGTCTTGCTAAATTTGCTAGACAATTTGGCCTCACACAAGGGGTCCCAATACCTCTCTGTAGCAACACAAATCTCAGCCTTACTAGAAGGGATCTGAAAGTCCGGAAGTCCAGGCTAGAAAAGGCAATTTTTAAATTTATAGACGACTTGGTCAATTTCGAGTATACCCCTTTCATTCCCCAAGGTACCGTATTGAAGAGATACCAAAACTGGTGGGTGACTAACATGGAGATCTACTTGGCTATTTCACCTCTAGACCTACTAACGGTGTTAGATGTGGCCAAGCCCAAAGGAGTTGAAATTGTCACTTCTTCCACTGTTTCAGTTGTAGCACATGCTACAACGCAATCTGCTCCTGCTACTTCAATTTCTCCTAGAGTTACTCGGGCTGCCTCGAAGAAAGGTATATACCCTTGCCCCTTCTCCTTTTGTCTTTTATAATGCATTTTGCCTCATCTTTAATTCTTATTTTGTGGAGGTGGCCAACCACAAAAGAAAAGGAGGCTCTTTGAGCTTGAGAAGGGAACATCCGATATTCAAAGAGAAGAAAAAGAAGAAGCAGATTAAGAGGAAGAGTTACCCTTGAAAAGAAAGAAGAGAGTGATTATGGAAGATGAACTCATTTCTTCGGAATCCAGATCTCAGCTTGAAGAAGTTGAGAAAGAAATTGAGAAGGAGCAGATCTTGCCAATACAAAAAAAAAAGGAAAAGAAAGGTGACTGTCTCTCCTTCTGATATGGTCGAAGACTCTGATTCCGAGACAATTGCCAAAGCAATGGAAAAGAGAAAAAAGATGTCTGCTTTTGCTCCTATCTTGGTTGAAGATACCATCCATGAAGCAGCCGTCAAAGCAGTAGAACAAGAACATTCTAAAGCCATGATTATCTTCGAGAGAGCTGAGAAGAGACGACAGCAACAATTTCTGAGAGATGAAGCTGCCGCTGCTGACATACTACAAAGGAAAACTGCAAGAAGGCAACAAACTGCCAAACATTACACCCTTCGTAGTTCTCCCATCATCGCCGACACTTCTGGAGCAGGTAATTCTTTATACTTCTGCGGTTTTTCCTTTGTCAGCCTTTGGTATTGAAGTTTACCATTGCTTTACATTTCTTCCTCTTGCAGCAGCAACCTCTGAGTTCATCTTTCCAATGAGACCTCTCTCAGTTTCATTTGAGGTTGATCAAATGCAGGATGTAAGGGCTATTTAGACCATACTTCCACTTCCAAGGTCTACACTTCCTGCACTTTTCCTGAGGCCAAGCATTCCTACACTTCTTTCTCTGGGTTTGACTCCACGTCTTTCCCACTTGACCCTTGACTTTCCTCAATTTACTTCTCTATCGAGTCTTGCTCCTCTTTCTCCTTCCAAAGAGATTCCAACTGCTACCTTATCTCTGATGGCAGTTGATTCCCCTATTGAGGGTGTTGGCAGCTCTCCAACTCGTGATTTATCACGTTTACCTAGCTCCAGCCCTCCTTCACTTGATTCATTAGTGGCTAGGACCATGGAGACTGTTAAAGATGCTCCACCCATTTCTCTTATCCCTATGCAGTCTTCTGTGTCTCCCATGGCAACTCTTTCTGCGCCCCTCATGTCTAATGATGAGGTTGATGTCTTCGAAGTAAGATTGGCTAGTCTCTTTGACATCATCTCTACTTCTCCGATATTCGATGAGGAGGCTGAGCCATTAGTTTTGGCTGACTCTTTGCTGGAAATTTTTGAGAGCTTTCCTTCCTCCAACAGCAAGCCTTCTGTACCTTTGATAGACTTAGACACCTGCTTGGACCTGTTAATTTCCTTTTCGAGGATTCCCTTCGAGGCTCTACAAAGGCCTATTAAAAATGGGTTTCTTCAGTGCTGCAAACTTGCTGAGCAGTCTGGTATGGATGTCTCAAACCACCTATCTCAGGCAGCAGCTACTATCGACTTCTACATCAGCATCTGTCATGCTGCCAAGGCTGCGGATGAGAAATTGGTTAGAGACCAAAGTTTTGTTTCTCAAGTGCATACCAAAGTATCGAAGGTTAAGGAACAACACTCCTCTGCCTCTCACTTTCGAACTCAACTACTGGAGAGGAAAGCTCAACTCGAAGAGGAGCTTTCTGCAGTGAATCAGGCTTTACTCCAAACTGACGTCAAACTGCAAATCACAATCAAGGACTGGCCGATCAAAAAAGAGACATGGCTGCAGTTATTCAACTATTTTCGTTATTTACTAATAGGAAATCTGTTGTACAAAAACAACTAAAACATTGTAATGATTTTTGGGCCAATTTGTGGCACGATGTGCTTGACTCTTTATGAAAAACATGTTCTTGTTTATCATCTTATATTCTTGTACTCAGTGTTTATTTTATTCCTTGTGTTTCCCAAATAGTTGGAAAATAAGACTTTAAATATCTGCCATTAATCTTTTTGGGATGCACATAACCATTCAAATTTTTCAAATGGTATGCTCCAAAAGGCAAAACTCTATGAATTTGGTATGGTCCTTCCCAGTTAGGTGACCATTTGCCAAATCTATGGCTTTTAATTCCTATTGGGAGTATTGTCTTCCACACCAAATCACCTTCATCAAAGCCAATGTGTTTGACTTTCTTATTATAATTTTTGACTGCTTTCTTCTTCTGAAAGAGAATGCTATTTAATGCAAGAATTCTAGCTTCATCTATGTCTTCTAACTCCAAGCACATACTCTGATAGTACTGCTCAGGATCCAACTGGTCTTGGCATCTTACCCTCAAGGATTTAACATTGATCTCCACAGGTAATACTGCATCATGCCCATAAACTAAGGCATAAGGAGTGACTCCTGTGCTTGACATTGGGGAAGTTCTATAAGCCCACAATACATCCAACAATAAGTTATGCCAATCCATAGGATTATCTTCCACAACCTTTTGTATTCCTTTTTTCAAGGACTTATTGGATGATTCAGCTTGACCATTGGCTTGTGCATAATATGGGGTGGAATTAACAAGGCTAATTCCAAACTCGGACACAAAAGATTTTACCATTTTCCCATAAAAAACAGTCCCATTATCAACCGTTATCGTTTGTGGGATGCCAAATCTATGGATCAAATCTTTAATGAACCCAATAACCTTCGTCTGATCTACAGCTTTGTATGGCTTAGCTTCAACTCATTTGGTGAAATAATCAGTAGCTACCAAAATGAAACAATGATGCTTCGAAGAGGGTGGGTGTATTTTCCCCATCATATCCATGGCCCATCCTCTGAACGGCCAAGGCTTTACTACTGCATGCAGATCAGTTATGGGAACATGCCTTATTGTACCATGCTTTTGACATGCCTGGCAGCCCTTTGCATATTCTATGCAGTCTTTAAGGATAGTTGGCCAATAATAGGAATGTCTTCAAAGCAGCCATCTCATCTTTACACCAGGCTGATGTGCACCACAGATGCCCTCATGAACCTCAGCCATAGCTGTTAATGCTTCTTTTGGTCCTAAACATTCCAACAATAGACCATCTCCCTCCCTTTTGTAGAGATCATTGTTATATATGATGTATTGCATAGATTGAAATTTAACTCTTCTGCTGGCTTTTGAGGATGGGCCAGCCAAGTACTGTATTATTAGATGCCTCTAATCTTGTTCCTGCAGATCATTATGATTGCTTTCCAGGACCACATTCCTTTTATTTAAGGGTGGTATAGATTTTTGGTATGTTGTTTGGCTTACGTCCCGTTGGGTACCATCATTTCTCTTGAAATTTGAAGCTTTCTGAGCCACATCATTAGCTCTATTATTCAAGAATCTCGGAACATGAGTTACATTTTCTATTTCAAATTGAGAGAGCAAATGTAATGCGACAACATAATATGGCAGCATACTTGTACTTTGACACTTGAAAATCCCTTTTACTTGGTTAACGACCAATTGGGAATCTCCAAATATGTCAACTGTATGTACTTGTAATCCAATAAGAATTTCCAATCCCACTATCAAAGCTTCATATTCAACTTGATTATTAGAATAAACAGTTTCATCCACTCTAAAACCATGTGTGGTTTCTATTCCTTGTGGTGACTTGATCACTATACCAATTCCAGTTAAGCCATTGGCTTTCGATCCATCGAATCACATTTGCCATGGCTCGACACTAGCCATACTAAGTTCCATTATCTCTTGACTCTCTGTTTGAGATGGATGGTCTGCCAAAAAATTGGCTAAAATTTGTCCTTTCACTACTTTTTTTGGCACATATTCTAAGTGAAATTCTGACAAGGCTAATACCCATTTGCCAATTCTTCCCCTCAACATAGGTCTAGATAACATATATTTAACCAAATCTGTGGTTGAAATTACCAAGACAATTGTAGGCAAAAGGTAATATCTTAATTTCATTACAGCAAAATACAGCGCAAGGCAAAGCTTTTCTACAGCTGAATAGTTACATTCACAAGAATTTAAAAACCTACTAAGGTAATAAACAGCTTAGTCCCTACCTTCCTCATTGTCTTGGGCTAAAAAAGCTCCCAATGAATCTTCTGCTGCAGCTATGTACAACTTCAAAGGCTTAACGCCATTTGGTGGCATCAGTACTGGAGGGTTGGCCAAGTAGGCTTTGATTCCGTCGAAAGCACTTTGATGCTCCATTGTCCACACAAATTCCTCTTCATCTTTCAGCCTTAATAAGGAAGAAAAAACTTTAGTTTTCCATGCAGTGTTAGAAATGAATCTTCGAAGAAAATTGACCTGTCCAAGGAACTTTTGTAATTCTTTCTTACTTGATGGAGGTCTGGCTTCAATGATGGCTTTGGCTTTATTCTGGTCAATCTGTATTCCTTTCTTGTGTACTACATAGCCCAAGAAGTTTTCAGATGATACGCCAAAAGCACACTTAAGAGGATTAAGCTTCAATTTGAACTTTCTCATTCTTTCAAAGGCTGCCTCTAGGTGAAACAGATGTTCCTCCATGGATTGGGATTTTACCCCCCTCTGATATGTGGCCCCAGCATTCTTTAGGCCAAACGGCATTTTAACCCATTCGAAGGTCCCGATATTCCCAGGACATCTAAATGCTGTCTTGTGAACATCCTCCTCCGCAATGCAGATTTGGTTATAACCAGAGTGCCCATCCATCATTGATAAAATCTGATGTCCTGCTGAGCTATCCACCAGCAAATCTACTATAGGCATAGGATATTCATCTTTCAGAGTTGCTAGATTTAGGTTTCTAAAATCGATGAATACCCTCATTTTGCCATTCTTCTTAACTACAGGCACAATATTAGATAGCCACTCAACATACCTGGCTGTCTTGATAAAGCCTGCCTTGAGTAGTCTAAGAATTTCTTCCTTAACTTTCTGGATCACGTCTTAACCCATTCTTCTTAGTTTTTGTTTGTATGGCTTGAAGTTAGGCTTCATGGGAAGCCTATGTTCCACTAATGACCTATCCAATCCTAGAAGTTTATTATATGACCATGCAAAACAATCTTTATATCTTCTCAGAATAATCAACAACTGGTCCCTATCAAGAGAATTCAACCAAGCACTTATATAAATGGGTCGTTGTACAGAATCTTCCCTTAAATTTATTTCTTCTAGGGGGTCTTGTATCTGAGTACTTACTGGAACTCCTTCTTTGATCCCTTCTGGCTTCGAAGTAGTCTCCTTGCTGTGTTCTGTTTCCAGACTCCTTGATTCCTCCTCTTTATTCTGCTCCTCATAGACAAAGTCTGTCCACAAGGTTTCTTCTTCCTGTACTTCTTGGACTTTCGTTTCTATGTCCAATGCACAGTATTTATCAAGGGTCAAAACTCTGGCTTGTTGCTGCTCCTGCTTGTAGCCAATCGTCATGACTTCTTTCTCTTGCTCCCATACTTTCTGGACTATTGACTTTACATCCAATATTGAAAACTCAATTAAAGCCAAAGACCTGGCTTCTGGTGCTTCATCTTGCTGCCTATAACCAGGCATCATTGTCATCTTTAACGACCAGCTTTTCATCAGTACTCTCTTGGACTAAGTGCTTCAGGTGTGCTACTTCCTCATCAGCCGGTATTTCGGCTGAGCCATCGGATTTCATCAGTATACTGAGCGGTGCCACGCCATCAATATACAACTTGGCTTCTGCGAAATCTGCACAGGCTATGAAAGGTTGAGGATCTGCATTAATTTCCTCCGTCTCCCCATTGCCTAGAGCCATTATCATTTTCTGATGCAAAGAGGAAGGCACACATTTATTAGTGTGGATCCAATCTCTACCAAGTAAAGCATTGTATTTCGCATTGCTGTCGATGACGAAAAACGTCGTCATGCAGTCCTTAGTTCCCACACTCAGGTTGATGGATAGAATTCCCTGGGCCATCTGTTTGTCTCCAGCAAAACCAGCAATGGTTGTACTGGTTGGGATCAACCTGGGGTTCTTTTTTCCTAATTTCTTCAAGAAAGATTTCGGTAGTAAGTTCACCGCTGCCCCATTATCCACTAAGACTCGGTTTAACTGTATCCCATCGAAGAAGGCCTTAATGTACAAAGGCTTAACATGTTGCGTCATAGAATTCGAGGGATATTCAAATGGATACGAGAGGTTAATACTTACCACTTCTTCACTCTCATACTCAGCTTCCATTGGGGTAACCATTCCGAAATTATCTTGTACCATACTCGCTTGTGAATCTTCACTAGAGATTGGAATTGGATCAATTTCTTGCCCCTTTTGATTCTCATCTCCAGCTTGGAATTCCTGCGGTAGTATGTGTACCATGTTTACTGCTACTGGGGGAAACGAGCCAAACTGGATGGCTAGCTGTACCTGTTTCCCCTCTTGGCTACCTTGGTCAATTACCTTAGAAACATCCTGCATGCTGCATTCTGGTATTTCATTGCTAACAGGTTCCTTCGAATGATTTTCCTCGGCTGGTTTTCCAACCAAAAATGTTTGCTTGGCCATGAAAGCTTCGAACATTTCTTCTTCCACCATTCCTTTCTTTTGTCTCATGCCAATTTCTTCTTCTGTCTTGCTACCACTCTCCATCAGAGCTTTCTCCAACCCTGCTAGGCTATCCTTCTCTCTGACTTTTAGTTCAGAATGAACCTTGGCCAATTGTTCTCTGCTGCAACCCACATCGCTTTGTAGAACTAGCTTTGGAGTATGGTCTGACTTTCGATTCTTCTTTTCTTCAGTCTGGATCAATGAAGAACTCTCTCCACTTTCTTTTAGGTCTTGCTGGTATTGGGTGTACCTACGCTGAATTTTCCTCCTTTGTGATCTGGAAATAATGGGGACCATATCTGGTTCCTTCGTTCTTGGGTGTTTCAGCAATACCCAGTTGTTGGGGGCCACCAAAGGAGGCTTAACCATCCTACCTTGATTTCCAACATTCCTTTGGGTAGGCATTTTCCTAGGTTTGTTTTGCATCACAAACCAATTTGGGACCCCAGGTACCCACGAACTTACTGACCCAGACGTTGAACTGCCCTTTTCTTTCTTCGAGGTCACCTTCGAGGTTGGCTGTGAAGGCAATTGTTTGGCCCTGTCTCCAAGCTTTGAGCCTGATTCAGGCTTTCGATGATGGTGATCATTTTCTGTCCTCCGTAAAGCTAGTCTAGGGGGCCAATTTCTGGCTTTGATTCTAAAACCTGAACTTTTCTCCAATCTTCTTTCAGAATGACTACTCTCCATTCTGTAATAGTTAGGTGACCTGGTCTCATATAACGGCCTCTTGCCTTTAGCATGCATTCTATCAACTGCAGGCTCAACCACTAATGGCTGCCGCCTAACATTAGCCGGATACGGCCTTTTATTATAAGCATTGGTTGGTTTGGGACGCCTCTGCACATCCCTGTAATATTGCTTCCCATCAACTGGAAGGCCTTTCAACCACTTATAACTCAGTCTGCACCTGGGACACATCCTCTGCATTACGGCTGCCTCTAAGGAGTCATCATCCAGTGCTTCTTCATCAGAGTCTTCCCTTTGATGTGAGAAATCTCGTCCAATAGCTGGTAGATTTCTAGTGTCTTTTTTTATTGCTGTCTGGTTGGCCACATGCATCTGTACATTGACTTCTTCTAATTCTTTCAAAGACAGGTTCTGAAAGTCTGACATAATGACATTGGCTGTCACCTCTCCAATTTCTGGAAATGGATTGCTATCGATCCCCATGGCTTTTTCAGCTTTGGCTGGAAATTTCAAACTCCCTTTCCAAATTTGTTCTTGGATCCTGTCTCGAAAAACAACACAATTTTTAGTCGAGTGAGACCAAGAATTATGCCATTTACAATATACTTTTCCTTTAAGTTCATCAAGAGATGGAATTTTAACCCCTTTTGGTAACTTAAGGAAGTTGGCCGCAAGCAAATGATCAAAAATATCATCTGCCTTAGTTAAATCGAAAGAATACTTCCCGTGGAGATCTTTCTTTTTAAACTGCTGGTCAATTGTCGTATCTTTATGAATTAATGTTTCACAGATCATAGGCTCTTTTCCCACAATCTCTGCTGCATCAATCTCGTAATTAGGATCTTTGTAGTATGTCCTATATGATGCATTATTTCGGTCTTGTTCCTCTTCTAGTAATGCTTCATATCTAGATACTTTGTATGTCAGATCCACTAAATCCCTGAACTCTGTTGAATCAAACTTCTTTCGAAGCTTGAATTCTAGGCTATTTTGGGCCAATCTTACGAATTCTGGTTCTGGCAAGATTACTCTACATTTATTTCGAGCCCTCTTAAATTTGGAAATAAACTGAGTAGCCTTCTCTTCAGGCCTTTGACTCAATCTTGCCAAGTCTGCCATGGAAACTTCTGGCTCTGATTGGAAGAATTGGGCATGAAATGCCTCTTCCATTTGCGGCCAAGTCTGGATGGAGCCAGGTGGAAGGTTAATGTACCATACAAATGCTCCCCCAGTTAGAGAATTTGGGAATAGTCTCAACTTCATATAGTCATGATTGGTAAATTCACCACATTGAGCAGCAAACCTAACAATATGCTCTATTGTTGATTGGTTTCCGTTCCCATAAAAAAGGACAAAATCTGGTATCCTAAAACCTCTTGGATATTCATGTACCCTGTCGACCCATTCTGGGTATGGTTTTCTGTACACAGGAGTTTGGACCCCCCGAGCCATTGGTCCACACAGCTCCCTAACTATATCAGCAATTTGGTCCCTAGGGACCATATTTTGTGCCTGCAGAACCACTACTGGGGGAACAAACACAGGATTTGGTGGACAAACTTGTGCTTGTGGTCTTCTTGGTCCATAGGGTGGTACATTTGGAACTGGCTGTCCCTGTGGTACAAGTTGCTGTTGGGGGTGTAGGTAACCTCTTTGAGCCTGTCCTACGAAGGGACCCACGAAAGGTGCTGGAACAGGTATTGTATCCCTTCCATTTGTAGGAAAACCTTCCAACCCCCCGTGTATAAATTCGAATAAGGGATTATTGTACCCCCTAGTGCCAGGTATGGCTTCGAATATGGGGTTTGGAACCATTCTTATGCCATTTTCTTGTACTGGGCCAGATCCACCAATTTGCATGGCTTCACTGTTGAACATTGGGGCATTCTGGCCTGCTACAGGCCTCGAAATGGGTTCGTACCAAGACTGAGGTTGTAATCTTTCATGAATCTGATTACTGGTTTAACCATTAGAATGTCCATTAACTTGCATAGGCTGTTTATCTCTAGCCAATCTTTGCTGAGGGACATTTACTTCCTCCATGTGTCTTACATTTGTTGGTTGGTGGTTATTCATTCGATCCAAAAAGGATGCTGCCCAAATTTCCATTGTGTTTATTAATTACTGTCCCATGGCATCTACTAAGCCACCCCACGGATTTACTAGCTAAGTAGATGGGACATTGGATGGTCCAATTCCTTGGTCTCGTCCAATATTACGAACAAATGGTATTTGCTCTGAAGTACTGGTCTGTTCGACCATGGGTTCCGATAAGATAGGAGTCTCCACAGGATGTGTTATCACATTATCCTCTGGATTAGGTATCTCCACCTCTCCTTCCACGCCTTCTTTCAAACGTTCATTTTCTCATTGTCTCCTACGTCTAGCCATTTTAAATTGTCCCACTGGGCGTGCCAAAAATATATGTTGGCTTTTTGGCTTTCGAAGGTTATTTTTGTAATTATGAGCGTGGCAGCAAGGATCAATCAGTCCTTACAAAATTGTAATTGCCAACCAATTATTTAGACGATTGTGTTATGGTTCTTTCAGCCTCAATGAAGAGGACTTTTACTGGTGGCTTACTGGTAGCTTGATTTAAGAGAATTTAAGCATAAGAACAGTTAAATAAATTGAAGCATTTCATTAGTATGCAAAACTTACAATGATCTCAGCCTCGTAGAGATTTACAGCGGCAATATACTCGAAAACTACTCCTACAAATGAAGTGCAGTGCAGGAATTTAAAGTACAGAAATGTAAAGAACAGGAAATATAAAAACTGGAATATGTAAAGTAAGACTGGTTTTCTTAGATCTGAGCCCCCCCTTTCTCTGAGGTCCTTCCTGCTATTTATACTCCCTAAAGATAATCATCGAACTGCACTTTAAACCGTCGAACTGCTCCTCTATAATCGCTGATTATGCTGCCTTATGAATAGTTCCATTACGCTTTCACTTGCAGTTAGGCTCCCCTCCTATATTTGAATTTGAATGTGAGTAACCGTTGAAACCGCGTTACTTTGCATCCCATTGTTACTCAGATCTTATAACAACCAATTTTAACTGCCATGTGTATGATCAGGATCGGAGACTTGACTGGTTTCCCATATTGCCCTTACCTTGCCACACGTCGAATTGTCACTGGCTTGTACAAAATATGAAGCCAACAATTGCTATTTAAAACAAGAGTTTCTTGACCTCAAAGCTAAATTGATAATTCTTATTGAACTTGCAAAACACATTTATTTTTATATTATGTTTCCCAACAGAACTTGATGATAATAGAATTTTTTTGCAGTAGAAGGGACATACAACATACCCACAAATCGAGGAACGTTGCAATGGAGCTGCCATACATGGAATGGGGAATCTGGAAAAGATCGTAACAACTTTTGTTCGTTCTTCCTAAAGGTTTCCACCCCTTTTTGGCTTTTGGAGAGCCAAATGGTGGAAGCCTTTGAGGGAGAATGAGCAAGGGTTGCCTCGGGAAGATTAGGCACTGGCATTTTTTAACCGATGAAGGCTGCAGTGGAGTTGTCATGCATGGACCGAAGACTTTGGAAAAGATGGCGACAACTTCTATTAATTATCCCTAAAAGCTTCCATCCCTTTTCGGCTTTTGGAGAGCCAAATGGTGGAAGCCTTTAAGGGAGAGTGAGCAGAGGCTGCCACAGGAGGATTGAAGAAACATACCATTACATACCCACAAACTGAGGAAAACTCCAATGGAGTTGCCACGCATGGATTGGAGACTCTAGAAAAGATCGCAACAACTTCTGTTTACCTTCTCTCAAGGATTCACTACAACAAATAAGAGTTTTAGAGACCAAATGTTTAGGTCTCTAAAAGTGAAAATTTTGTTGCAAAAGATATTTAGGAACCAATTTCTATCGTTATGAGGATAGTCACTACAAGGTCGTCCCGAAAAGTCTAAAACAAGGCCTTTAGCGACAAAATTTTGAAAATATTACTAATAAATAGACTTTTAGGGACAGATTAATTTGATCTCAAAATGGTTTATTTTTTTGAGACAAAATTTGGTTCCAAAAGGATAATAATTCATCACTAATGTCTTATTTTTGTTGCTAAAAATATAATAACGGCACTTTTTGCAACAAAAATATTTAGTCCCTAAAAATAATTTTGTTCCTAAATTTTGGTCTCTAAAACTTTAATTTTTTGTAATGGTTCCACCCCTTTTCGGCTTTTGGAGAGCCAAGTGGTGGCAGCCCCTGAGGGAGAGTGAGCAAAGGTTGCCTCGGGAAGATTAGGCACTGTGCCACCGACATTTTTTAGGCAAGAAAAGGTTTGTTTCCAGCTTCCCAAGTGCTTCTAGTCTGCCATAGTTCATGCTCAAGTGTTTGATGATGAGCAAACCTTATTATGTATCAACTATCAAGTATCAACCATACTACATATAGCAAGATTAGAAGCCCTCGAGGGAGAGGGAACAACCAATGCCATGGAAGCTTTTACATATCCATTGAACTCAGAAGACATTTCTTGCCGGCTTGATCATTCAAGATGGGGCTAAGAGCCTTATTTATAGGACACAAAATATGTGTGTGTGTGTGTGAGAGAGAGAGCGAGAGAGAGAGAGAGAGAGAGAGAGAGGTTTGAGTGGCACAACGATATCGTTTTGATTCCCAAAAAGGTGCCCTTGATCTGATCCAAACATACAAAAAAAAGATTGGCTCTCAAACACATTTTGCAAGTCAACTCTAGTGAACAAGGAATAAAGCAGCTTAAGGCATCTCAACCATAGCCATAACCATCACATTTTTCAGTCCTTGAGAGAGAAAAATTCCTACCAGTTTGTTCGCAATCTCCACAATCAGTGAGAGATTTTTCCCAACTTGGATCGATCATGTGATCTATATCCCAGTAGTCCAATCACAATATTCGTAATATCATACCCTAATAATAAAAATAATTATCAGTAAAAGTAACCGAGTTGTGTTGTTTCATGCATGCTGCAAGACCGAGTTGCGCCGCTTCTCACCCCTAACCTTATGTGAAAGAAACTATTTTTTTTTTTTTGACCAAGGGAAGGCAGCATGAGTTGTCACATAATGAGGTTTATTTAAATCAAATTGTACAATATGCACAAATATTAGTTTTGTTTCTTTCTCTTTTTTTCAAATCATAACGCGTTATGACATTGAGAACTATGTTGAACAATGAACAGAGTTGAGAGTTTAACAAAGAAACAGTGGTATTGAAGATCTTCTTTGTTTGCATGCTTGACTTCTTCACTTGAGACAATTATGTAATCTTTCAGGATAAGATTTGTAAGTGTGTGTATATATATATATATATATATAAATGAAGAAAGATTTGGAAGCAGGTAACAGACATGTAATGGTTTAGAGATAGGTATACTACCCAATTAGCCTACCTAAACTTCACATTGCATTTTAATTCGCACATTGATGTGAGTGTCAATGGCTCAAGTCCTCTCGTTGCGTAGCCTTGGTAAAAAACAAATTAAAAATACAAAAATGCCGCTAAGACTATGAAGTTGGATTTTGGACATGAGCTCCAAGTAAGCCATATGCAACAGGAGATACAAAGTGGTTAAAATTATAAGGAAAACTATGAGCAGGAATCATCAATTGTGCTATAAAAATCTGAAAAAGTCTTTCATTCTTCAGCCTATTCTTTCAGGTTGAGTTTGGCAAATGCTTTTTAAGTAGCTTTAAAACTTAATTCCCAAACAGGCACAACTTTTTTGGCTCAAAAAAAAAAAGAGAAAAAAGAAAAGAAGCTATTTAAGCCATTGCCAAACAGGGTAAATAAAAAAAATTAAAAATTAAAAAATTGAAACAAAACTTAGTTAAATATTTCTAGCCTCATATCATCAAGGTGATCTCAACCCAAAATGCAAAACTCAGTACAAATCAAAGCTATGGCTAAACTAATCCATATGTGAAAGTTAGAAAGTCACACATTCATCATTTGAGTTCAACAACCAATATCACTTCCAAAAGGTGCATATAATTGTCACTGATAAATCTAACATAGCCTATTATTTATATTTTGTGTTGGGGAATTTTCAAAACGGTTTTTAAAATTTATTTTTTATTTTTGAGTGTTTTCAAAACCTTCCATGTTTTTTTTTTTGGAAAGCATGAAATAAGCTTAGGGCTTTGTCCTACATCAGGAAGAGAGGAAAACATAGAGCACTTAATAAAGTATTACATAGAATATTCCTTTGAATATAGAATTGTGAGGTAAAAGTTAGCGTGCATGCACCCACACCGCAAGGATGGTGCTTCGCACCATCTACACATGCGCGTGTGGCGTAGGCAGTGGGCTGTGTGGCGTTTGATGGCGCAAGGCGCCATAAGGGTGTTTTCCTACTTGCATCGGACAGGTTGGAGCGATGACGTGGATCCAACGTGGCATGGGTGACGTGGAATACAATTAGCTTCAGGTGGCAGTGACGTGGCGTTCGTTGGCAGTGAGTTAACCAACCGATCGAACGGTTGTATGTCCGATCTAGAGCAATTTGAACATAGCAGTTGATTAGAGATGCGCGCGATCGTACGGATAAGATGACACCCGATCGTGATCAGGTGTGATTAGTCAAGATATCTATTCGGTGTGAAAATGATCTGCACTGTAGATCGTTGATCCAACGATCAAATCTAATTAGATGCGATCAAGGGACATGACCATTCGATCAAGGCCCATGAATAGGCTGCAAAATCAGTCATTTCATTCCATCCAAAAAAAATTCAGAAGCATTCCTACAATTCTCTCTTTCTCTTTCTCTCTCTTTCTCTTATTTTGAGTTTTTGATCAAGAGTTTCTTAAGCAAATTTCTACTTTTCTTACTGGTAATCAAGTTCTGCAGATTTGATTATCAGTGTCTTGGTTTTCTTGATTATATTAAGAGTATTTTGATCTATTGTCGTCAGTGCAGATGCCGATAGACTTGATCTTTAGATCAGGCTTCATTGTATCCTGGAGGCGAATTTGCTATAACCCCTGCACACCTTTTGATGGGTGCAAATATTGTCTTTAGGAAAGCGACTAAGTAACGCTAGTTGAAGCATCATATTTCTGTTCTACATGAACAAGTCCATCGCCAAGTTTTGAAAGACCCGAATACCACCAATTGAAGAATTCAAGACGAATTGTTCCAACAATCTAAAAACAATATTTAGATATGGTGATGTCTATTTAGAAAATGACTCAAGATTTCATGAAGCTTGACCGTTTTGATGGAGGAAATTTCCAACGTTGGCAAAAGAAGATGCACTTTTTGCTCAACACTTTCAAAGTAGTCTATGTGCTGACTACCCCCTATCCGGTAGAGTAAGAAGACGAGACTATGGAGCAAACCCGTACCATGACCAAATGGGAGAATGACTACTACATTTGCTAAGGACACATTCTGAATGCGCTGTCAAACTCTTTGTTCAATGTGTATTAACATCTGGAAACAGCAAAACAACTTTGGGACAGATTACAGTCAAAGTATCACACCGAGTGTGAAAACCCGCATTTAATTATTCTAAAAATAAAAATTAATTAATTAATTAATAAATTTTATCTGGAGTTTGTCTGAAATATATTAGTGTATAAGTTAGTTTTAAATTAATCTAATTAAATCACTAACAAAGACATTATTAAGAATAATAATTTTGTGGGTATTCAATATTTATTGTTTATAAATTATTTTAATTAGGATTTAACATGATAATTATTCTTATTAAATACCTTAGTTAAAAATTTTAGTATATCAATTTTGAGAAACCCATACAAATACACACACACACAAAAAAAAAATAAATCTGAATCGAATTCTCGGTGGCAGAATAATACCACCTATTTGTTTGCATGTAAATGTAGGAACCCTCACCTCATCATACTTCTTGGATTTAGAAGATACAAAGTGACTACAAAATGATGAGAAGAAAGAGAGAGAGAGAGAGAGAGAGAGAGAGAGAAAAGGGAACAGCCTCAGCCTCAGCCTCAGCATGTTTATATATATGCGCATGCTACTCTTTGATTAGAGAATCTAAAGGAAACCGAAGAAAAGAAAATTTGCGAAGTGGAGTGAGTTAACAAGAGGAGGAGGTTAAGAATGTTGCATATTTTTCTACCATTTCACTATCCCATTTCAATCCTACAACTAAGTAAGAAAACCTTTTCAACCCTTTCATTTTGTTTAATTGTTGAAATTTTCAGATTATATTCATATGATAAAATGACTAACTTATAGATAGAAATTTATATATATATATATGTATATAAATTTTGTGATGTGTATATCAAATATTTGAAGATATTAATAGTTTTAAAGTTATGGTATTATTGTGGAAATATGTTTGCATGTGTAGTTTATACTATTAAAGAGAGGATTGAAGATTTTATTTGATCATTGAATCTGTCAGAAAATTTATATGAATTTTTAGACAATTTTATACCCAAAATTTCAAGATTATTTATTCTACAAAATTGTTGAGAATGATGTCTAGTTCATCCAGGAATTTTGGCAACAATTATTGAGTTTTGTACGAATTTATACAAATTTTTAATTAAATCTGAAACTATAAGACAGATTTTACTATATGTTTGAAAATTTATAAAAAAAAATTCTATATTAAGCCAAATCTGGTAATTTCTAACTAAAAGATGAAATTTGAGAAGTTTAGTTTCATAATAAATTTTTAGATTATGGAGTTGATCTATGAATTTAAGTATGGAATTAATTTAAGAAAATGTAATAAATCTGTGTCATAAAATTTTTGGAAATTTTACAGAATTATTTATAACTAATGTTTGGGAAATTATTTTTGAAAAATGACCTAAACATCTTTATTGAATATTCTGTACATTTACATGAATTTTAGAATTGTATAAATAATTTATTTATAATTTTTATTACCTAAGGTACAATCTGAAATTTTCTGGACAGGTTTAAGATCATCACTTCAATCATTTATTTGGATAAAAATCAATTATTGTGTTGGTCTAATTCATCAAATATTGTAAATTAGTAATCCATATATGGGTGTATTGTGGTTTATTTAATATTGTACTAGTCTAATTTTGTAAATTAAAAATTCATGCATGTGTGTGATTATGGTTTATTTTCTTTGTATCTAAGTTATTATATTCATACCATGGTTTAAATTAATTGTTTATTTATATTTTGTACATTGAATTATTATTGTGTGACATGTGTAATATGTTATTTTGAAAATTTTAATGAGTTGGTATAACATTATTAGTGATTGAAATTTGAATAATTTGTGATTAATATAAAAACTAACCGAAAAGATTAATGGTATACATAAAGTTAATGATAGAGGGTTAATACCGGTTGTTCAGGGTGAGCCCTGGTTTTTAATAATTTTTACGTAAATTGTGTCACAAAACCCTAAGATGGCACGGGGCTTATTTGAACCCTTATCGGTATTCGGTTTTGGAATAAGGGTGGATGTGCGGGTGGCACGCGGGGAAGTTACGTACCCCTGGCAGACCGTTCTCTTGTAGTAGACCACGGATGCCACTGCTTAGGTATATAACTCCGGGCGTGGGCATCTTTGGTAGTTCTTGAATATTTGACCAAGGGGGGTTTCCAAATTAGTCGTGGTCATGGCTTAGTGGTTGGTAAGGAAATCTCTTGGGTGAGATTTTGAGCATCACCTAAATTATTAAAATTGTCAAAATTATTATGATGGTTGTTACCTTTATCATGCTATTAATTATTATTATTATTTTAATTATTATGGTTTGATTATTTTTTCTTAAAAAGAATGGTAGGTTGGTTATATTTTCTTACTGTGTTGCATAACTCATGGCATATATTTTGTTGCCCTGGCGTTTCATGCCAGATTATATCGAAGAAGGGACTGAGGCTGAATTTGAAGCAGCTGTTAATATTGAACATTGGCTAACTTAAAGTCAAGACTTTATCAAAATAAAATTTTATTATCTCTTGTATTAGTATTTAAAAATGTTGTGACGTTGAATATGAACTTGTAATTTTATTTTTGTTGTTAAACTTAGACTATGTGATAATTTAAAATTTCCTAATTTGTTGTTAAAATTTTATTTAGCAAGTTATTTGTTATTTAAATTTTATGATGTTCCAGAAAAAAAAAATTTGAGGCGTCACACTGAGGATGCCACCAGTAAGAAATTTCTTGTTAGTAATTTTATGCATTTTACTATGATTGATACAAATCCCATTATGGAACAATTCTATGAGATCCAACATATTCTGAATCAGTTTTGACAAAAGAATTTGAACATGGATGAATATATTGTAATTTCATTTATAATAGAGAAACTACCATCTTCTTGGAAGGATTTTAAAAAAACTCTGAAACACAAAAAGGAAGATCTTACTTTAGAGGAATTGGCTTGACACCTTCGAGTTGAGGAAGAGTCAAGGCTTTTTGAAGGTAAAGATAACCAATTGGCTCAAACTTCCGAGATCCACACAGTGGATGTTGGCAGAAGGTTTAACAAAAAGAAACGTAAGCGTGAGCCCCAACCCAAGAAAGATGTTAAGAAGCGGAAAGGTGCTTGCTGGCACTGTGGCAAGTCAAGGCACTTCAGAAATGAATGCCGGTCATACAAGAAGAAACCAGAAGCATTAAATGCCAAGAACAAGTTTGGGGTTGTTATATCCGAGGTGAACATGCTCGAAGATGCTGGTGACTAGTGGATTGACTCAAGAGCAACAAGGAATGTCTGCAATGACAAGAGTCGTTTCACTACTTATGAACAAGTGAGTGATGGAACAGTTCTCTACATAGGCAATTCTTCAACTACTGTTATCAAAGGCAAAGGGACAGTGGATTTAGAGTTCACATCTAGAAAAGTCTTAAGTCTTAGTGATGTTTATCATGTACCTCATGTTAGGAAAAATCTTGTATCTGGAAGCCTGCTTAACAAATATGGTTTCAAGTTAGTATTTGAGTCGGACAAATTTGTCCTGTCTAAAGGTGAGATTTTTGTTGGGAAAAGCTATATGTATCGAGGAATGTTCAAACTTAATGTTATCAATAATACATATGTTTCTGCTTATATTGTTGATTCTCTTTCTTTATGGCATGCTCGTTCAGGTCATGTTAATACTGGGAAAATGGATGATATGGTTAATTTAGATTTAATTCTTAAGTATGACATTGATATGTTTTGAAAAATGCAAATTTTGTGTGCAATCTAAAATTACTGGCATTCCTTTTCCTAAAGTAGATAAAATCACATCTCTGCTCGAATTTGTACATAGTGATGTATGTGACATGCATAGTACCCCCACTAGATGTGGAAAGAAATATTTTGTAACATTCATTGATGATTTTTCTAAGTACTATCATATCTATCTTTTGCATTCAAAAGATGAGGTGCTTGATAAATTCAAGATTTTTAAGACAGAAGTAGAAAATTAGTGTAATGTCAAAATAAAGAGACTTAGGTCTGATAGAGGCGGTGAATACCATTTTCTAGAATATTGTGAAAATGTTAGTATTATTCATGAGAAGTCTGCACCCTACACACCACAACAAAATGGAGTAGCTGAAAGAAAGTTAGATGAGGAAATCTACATGCAACAACTGGAAGGATTTGTTGTACAGGGTCAAGAACACAAAGTGTGTAAACTTGTGAAGTCACTATATAGACTGAAACAAGCTCCAAAACAGTGGCATGAGAAATTTGACAAAGTAATAATGTCAAATGGTTTTAGGATACATGAATCTGATAAGTGTGTATACAGTAAGTTTACTGGCAATACAGGTGTAATCATATGTCTATATGTAGATGGCATGCTTATTTTTGGTACTGACAATGATGTCAATGAAAATACTAAAAGTTTTTTGTCGTCTAGCTTCAATATGAAAGACATGGGCTTGGCTGATGTAATTCTGGGTATTAAGATCAAACGAGAGGACAATAATTTGATTCTAACCTAGTCGCACTATATTGAGAAAATTCTTCAGAAATTTAAACAATATAATTGTACACCCATGTCTACACCTTTTGATTCAAATTTGAAATTGTATCCTAATACTAGAAGAGTTGTTGATCAGATAGAATACTCAAGAGTAATAGGTAGCCTGATGTATGCCATGACTTGCACTAGACCTGATATTGCATTTGCAGTGAAAAAACTTAGTAGATACACTAGTAGTCCCAGCAATGTGTATTGGCATGCTATTAACCGAGTACTTAGGTACTTAATGAAAACCATAGACTATGGAATAGTCTATAATGGCTATCCAGCAGTGCTAGAAGGATTCACAAATGCTAGTTGGATAACTGACCGTGAAGATCACTCGTCCATAAGTGGTTGGATTTTTACTCTTGGAAGAAGAGCTATCTCTTGGGGTTCTAAAAAGCAAACATGCATAACAGACTCAACCATGGCGTTTGAGTTTGTAGCATTAGCATCTTGTAGCAAAGAGGCAGAGTGGCTAAGAAATCTCTTATTAGAAATTAAGATATGGCCAAAACCTATACCACCAATATCTTTGCATTGTGATAGTGAAGCAACTCTATCACGAGCCTATAGCCATGCCTATAATGGAAAGTTCAGGCATATAGGACTGAGACATAGCTATGTTAGGCAGCTAATCACAGAAGGTGTGATTACCATTAGTTATGTAAAGTCAAGTGAAAACTTGGATGACCCTTAACAAAGGGACTTGCAAGGGATTTGTTGTGGAAAACATCAAAGGGAATGGGTCTTAAGCCCACTTAACATAATCACTCTAGGTGGAAACTCGACTCAACACTTGAAGAAACATCAAGTCTTGAGTTCAATGTGCCCAAGTACACCATATGTCGTGATTGCAAGCATTTTGTTTTATTTTATTTTCATCCCAAGGTTGAAATACTTGGTACCTGTAATGTAAAAAGAAGAGGATAAGTTAACAAACTCGTAATAAGCTTTCAACTGAGTTGTTAGGGTACTGTAAATTACAGGGGTACTCTTAGTAAGCTTACCTATGTGAGTGTAGGAGGTGATGCCGCTTCTTATGAGTCCAAGGGCTTGACTCTAGAGCGCTCATGAAACAGGATATAAACAAAAGGCCAATCCACGTGTCGGTTTGTTTGAATACTTGAGGTAACCTATACTGTGCATGAGACATGTCCAGTTAGTTGTATAAGATCACTAGTTCAAAGTCAAGTCTAATATGCCATCTTGACTAACTTTGAGATGTCTTTACTAAGTGAATGATTTAAATCGTAAGATATCTTCATCTATGCATAAGGCTACCAAGTGAACCAAGAGTCATCATCTGGTATTTTGAAAATGGTGGGGGAATGTTGGGGAATATTCAAAATGGTTTTTAAAATTTATAGTTTATTTTTGGGTGCTTTCAAAGCCTTTCATGTTTTTCTTTGGAAAGCATGAAATAAACTTGAGGCTTTGTCCCACATCAGAAAGAGAGGAAAACATGGAACACTTAATAAAGTGCTACATGGAATAATCCTTTGAATATGGAATTGTGAGGTGAAAGCTAGTCTGCATACACCCACACCGCAAGGATGGTGCTTCGCACTATCCACACACGCACATGCACACGTACACGCACACGCGTGGTGTAGGCAGTGGGCTGTGTGGCGTTTGATGGCACATTTTGCACTTAGCACGGACGCATCGGCGCAAGGCGCCATGAAGGCGCTTTCGTATTTGCATTGGATAGGTTGGAGTGATGACGTGGATCCAACGTGGCATGGGTGGTATGGAATATAGTCAGCTCTACGTGGAAGTGACGTGGCATCCATTTGCAGTGAGTCAACCAACTGGTTGAACGGTTGTATGTCCGATCTGGAATGATTTGATCATAGCCATTGATTGGAGATGAGCGCGATCGTATAGATGAGATGACACCCGATCGTGATCAGGTGTGATTATTCAAGGCATTTATTCGGTGTAAGAATGATCTACACCATGGATCGTTGATCCAACGATCAGATCTGATCGGATGCGATCAAGGGACATGACCATTCGATCAGGTACATCAAGGCCTATAAATAGGCTGCGAAATCAGCCATTTCATTCCATCCAAAAAAAATTTAGAAGCATTCCTACAATTCTCTCTCTCTCTCTCCCTTTTGATTTTGAGTTTTCGATCAAGAGTTTCTGAAGTAGATTTTTACTTTTCTTACTGGTAATCAAGTTCTGCATATTTGATTATCAATGTCTTGGTTTTCTTGATTATATCAAGAGTATTCTGATCTATTGTTGTCAGTGCAGACGCCAATAGACTTGATCTTCAGATCAGGCTTCAATGTATTCTGTAGGCGAATTTGTTATAACCCCCTGTACACCTTTTGGAGGGTGCAAATATTGTTTTTAGAAAAGCGACTACGTAACACGACTTGAAGCATCATATTTCTGTTCTACATAGACAAGTTCATCGCCAAGTTTTGAAAACCCAAATACCACCAATTGAAGAATTCAAGACGAATTGCTCCAACATTTTGCTCTTACATAGGCTATTTGAAAACAATCTTAACTGATCTAATGGTCTCTGTGTATGTGTGTGTACGTGCGTTTGTGGAGATAGTAGATGCCAATCTCAGTTATGTGTTCATGACCTGATCAAAACCAAAATAATGGTAGAGAAACAAATGTTAAAATAAGCTTAAATACCTTCTTTACGCTAATTATCATTATTTTGATTTAATTTTTCATGATAAAAATTTCAAACTTCTTGATGATCACTGTCATTGTCCATGCAGGCTAACACGTTTGCAATCGATCAACAAACTTATCTCATGCAGAAATAGTCCCCAAGAACAAATGAAAAACAGGATATCCCCAAATGCCAAGAAACTGATGTTTCATAGAATAAATAGTTCATCATGATCATCAATAGTAAGTGGAATCACCAAGCCAAGGTGGAACAAATTTAGTGGCAACCATAGCATATTCTCAAAGGTTCCATTTCTTTTTTTGTTTTTTGGTTTCTATTTAAGCACTCAACAGAACACTGTGGTTACAGTAGGATAACATTTAATCTCTAGACCTTAAGATTAATCCTTGTTTGTGGAGAGACCTTGTAAGAAATGCCAAGATGAAGTGCATTTGTATCTTCTGATGCTTGTGTATGTTGAATGTGCAATAAACATTGACTAAAAAGCATGGACACTTTTGTGAAAAACGTGTGTCGTGTCTAACCAACCCTCTTTGGACACTCCTAAAAACATATCCGACACTTTTTCAGTGTGCTATAATTAAAAAAAATCAAATTATAATAGTGGACATTTTACCAACACTTTGGGAACCATCTGAACAAGTCCAATATTATGAATCCCCTCATAATAACAATATCCTGTATTCTGGATAACATAACTTATGTATTAGATGAATACATCATGTGTATTACAATGTTTTATAATTATTTTTGCATTATTTAGAATGTAATAGTTACGTGAAAAATATTTTGATATTTAAGTTATGAAATTTTAACATAATTAGTATTATGTTATATATTTTTCTTTTCTTTTTAATAAATTAATTTTATATATGATGTATAATAAAATTGTAAAAATATAAAATTTTAATGTGTCACAAGCATGTTGTGCCCTGTATTTTGAAAACTGATGTGTCCGCGTGTCATGTCGTGTCTGCATTGCATTATACCAGCAGGCTGGCTAAGTTTTGTTGTGTGGAACATAGAGCAACCATCAACTGGTATCACAAATTAACTTAGAAAATGTAGAGTTGGAGGACTGAAAATACCATAAAGATAAAGATAAGAATTTAAGTTAGAGGTGAGATTTGATGAAGCCAATTAAACGCTTGATTGCAATTAAAAGAGATCAAACTAAAAAGGGTGCCAATAGGAAGATGTAAATTAACATTTATGAAGTTAAGATTAGTTTTTTTTTTTTCCCCTTGAAGTTTGGTCTATTGTCTAGCCGGTTTATACAAAAATAGATCAATTACTGAGAGGGAGATTTATGACTTGATAGTGGGCCGAGCCAGTTTGGACTGGAGTTTGAGTCTTTACTCGGTCAAATATCATTTGCATGCAAGACAGGAGACGCAGTCCGATTGAGTCCGTGCTCGAAAGAAACAAGCCCATATGATCGAGCAAGTTTTTAGCATAGTCAAGTGCATGGCACATGTTGGGACGAGATATCAGCTCAGTCTGGTGAAGTGAGTTTGAGGTATTAGTGCAACTCAGAGATGTGCGCCGTGCAAGTCAAACGGGGTTCGTCATCGAAAGACCAGATGCCACCGAACGGGAGCTTGGTCTTGACTGTGGAGCTTGGCTGAGTCAATATCAAGAATTACCGATAAGACCGGACAAGTAACACGGTCATAAGGTGATGGTGTGGTGCCGCGTTAAGCATAGCTCGGCGGTAAGTTCTACGCAGCGTGACGAGACTACAGGAAGAAGATTCTGTTGTCCGTGCGTATCAATACCGTTTGGTTGTTTCGTCATTTGGCGTTTAGCTGTATTAGCGCTGACATGTGGGAGAATGTAAGAGGAGAGCAGGTCTACGCGTTTAGAGGGGAATGGACGCAGAAATGCGCGCAGAAGCTATATAAACGATGATGAGCCTCCATGCACAGGTCTGGAACATATGGTGATCAGAGCTCACCTACCACTTTGGCTTCTCTCTTTTCTTTCTCTCTCTAAGTGTGATAATATGACCATCGGAGGGGTTTTCCGGCAGCAATCCGCCGGGTAGCTCACCATCTCTGTATTCTTAGGTCAGTCGAAGGGAAGCGCAGTTTGGACACGAGGAGTATGGGCGGCGATGAATATTTGCTCCCTGTACGATTGGCGCCGTCTGTGAGAAGCTTTGCCAGACAAAACCTTGTTCTCCAAGCTCGTCTGATTATCTTTCATGGCGAACAACGATGAAATTCCACTGTCCATCGTCGATGGCATCACCCCAGAGTCGGTCCGGAGGAGAGACAGACCCCCCACCGTTTCGAACATGGCGGGCCTAGAGACTTTATCTAGAGGGCTCCCTAGAGATACACGAGATAAGCGCGCTAGGAACACCGATTACTCTCAAAGTCCAAACGGACACTGGCGGCAAAGAGAGTCGTACACTCAATGCCTGGAGCACAAACTGAGAGACTAAGACACCATCATTCGGAGGATGGCGGCAGAGATGGAGGTGCTAAAGCAGTAAGTCAAAAAGAAGAGGGTTGCTAGAGTGAGAAATCACAGTGAGCGCACCCAACTCCATCGCTCAGGCAGCTAGAACCAGCAAAGGACGCCTTCTCTTTCAATCATCAGGAGCTATGGGGTTGGTGACTTTGACCCACCAGTGGAGAAGTTGTGCACACGAGATAGCAACTACTGTCCCTCATGTCTGTCGACGACGTCAAGATACTCTTACTCCACCCGTTCGGAGGACTTGAGGGAAGTCTTGAAAGAACGAGCGAGCCGGCGGGAGGCGCAAAAGGTGTCGGCATTACAGTGGCTGTCCCACAGAGGTTGCGCCAGTGAAAAAGTCGTAATGCCGCCACCACGCCCAGCTGTACATGTCCCTTTGGATAGAGACTTGGTGAGTCTGAGCACACCCCTTTCTCCCTCAAGATAGAGACCACACCGCTCCCTGCGGGCTTTCACCAGCCAAAGTTTATGCTCTATAACTGAAAAACCGATCCATACATGCACATGAGCCATTTTCGGTAGGTTATGGCTCGCTACAAGCGGAACGACGCACTTATGTGCCTTATTTTTCCATCAAGTTTGGGTGAGTTGGGCCTGAAATGGTTCGAAAGGCTGTCGAAGGAAAGTATTGAAAGGTGGCAGCAGTTGGCAGAAGCGTTTGTGGCCCGATTCAAAACTAACACAAAAACTCCCTATGAAGTCGACCACCTTCAAGATGGAATGGGGCGAATCACTTAAAGCGTACAACGCCAAATACGGAGAAACCTTCAACGAAATCCTTGATTGCCCGACCAACTTGGTAATCACCCAATACAAGCGCGGTCTCCTGGTCGAACATAGACTGAGAGACTCGCTTACCATGAACCAACCAACAACCATGGAACTACTAATGCAATGCATCAACGAGCATATCCGAGTAGAGGATGATACTGCCGCGGCCATCGCGAAGGCGAATCTGGTGACAACGGACAAAAGAGTGGCCAGAAAGGTTTACGCAGTTGGACATGAGGAAAATTTTCCGAGCAACCACGAAAGAGAATCAGACAATGGTACAAACCGCAATAATCAGGGTGATGGTCATCGCAATGACAGAGCTAACTATCCCCATGACGTCGCGAAAGATGCGAAGGGAAAACTAAACGCCCGAACAGGTATCACCACAATTTTTAAGATCCCAATCTACCATATCCTTAGTGAAATCTGCGACAAGGCATATGTCCAGTTTTTAGCTAAGTTGGGTGATGCGTAGAGGGGCTTCAATCCAAGATACTGCTGCAGCTACTATGATAAGCGCAACCACCGCATAAAAGATTGCATCCCTTTGAAGCAGCACCTAGAGGAATTAGTGGTTGCTGGCCACCTAGATCGCTATATTGATGGTTTGGCTGCCTTAGAAGCACTCGTCCAAGGCGTAGTCAATATGATCCATGGAATAGTCAAGCTAGCGCGGGTATGTGAGCTCTAGGAGATGATCAAAAAAGCAGAGCATATGAGAGAAGTTATGTCGATCCAACCAGCCGTCAAAAAAGGCAAAACCAAGATAACCGATGTACTCAGCTTTTCAAGCAGAGATCTCGAGCGCATTCAAACGCCGCACAATGACGCGTTAGTAGTCACGCTCCATATGAAGGACTTCAACGTTAGGCGCATTTTGATCGACCAAGGCAGCTCGGTTGAAATAATGTATTACGACGCCTTCAAGCAACTCAAGCTAAACGATAAGGACTTGGTCCCAGCAACCTCATCACTGGTCGGCTTCAACTCGCTGCCAAAGTGGCTAGTAAGAAAGATCATCCTACTGGTCAAAGTGGGTTTGTCATCAAGCAAGTGGAATTCTGGGTGCTGAAGGTGCCCTTCACGTATAACCTGATTCTGGGCAGAGGATGGCTTCATGCCACGCAGGCGGTGGCATCTACTTACCACCAAGTCATGAGGTTTTCCTCTGTTGTTAAGAAGATATAAGAAGTGTGGGGTGATCAAGTCATGGCCAAGCAGTGTTTTGTGGCCATGAACGAAAGTCAAGTTGCCAAAGGCTTCGTACAGATGATTGAGGGGCCGGAAGATCAAAGCGTCCTGGATGATGTGGGCACCAGCGCTGATAAGAAGGCTATTGAAGACTTAGTGGAAGCAAGGATCGACGAAAACGATCCTGAGAAGTTCTTTCTGTTGGGATCCAGCCTGACCGCCCATGAACGGTTGGAGATTGTTAATTTCTTGGCGACAAACATCGAAGTGTTTACATAGACGCCTTACGATATGCCTAGTATCAATCTGAACTTTATCTGTTACTAACTCAACATCTTTCTGGATGCCCGGCCTTTAGTTTAAAGGCTGCAAAGATCGGCGTTTCATCACGCCGAGGTAATGACGGAGAAGGTTAAGAACTTGCTTGAAGCAAGGGCTATCCAGGAGGCATACTACCCTCGGTGGGTCTCCAACATGGTCGTGGTACCAAAGAAGAATGGAAAATGGCAAGTTTGTGTCGACTGCAAGACAGTCAACTGAGCTTGCCCTAAAGACAGTTTCCCTTTGCCTAGAATCGACCAACTGGTGGACCTAATTGTCGGGCACAACCAGCTTAGTTTCCTGGACGCTTACCGCGGCTACCACCAGATTTCCATGCACGAGCCCAACCAAGAAATCACTTCTTTCACGACCCCAAGAGGCTTGTTCTGTTATAGGGTTATGCCCTTCGGGCTAAAGAACACTAGAGAAACCTTCTAGAGGATGGTCACGAAGATGTTCACTTATTTGCTCGGCTGAACGATGTAAGCCTATATCGACAACATGGTCGTGAAGAGCAAATATAAGACCAACCACTTAGCTGACTTGGTGGAGATGTTCACTATTCTCAAGCAACACAAGTTGCGTTTAAATGCATCAAAGTGCGCCTTTGGCGTAGGGTCAGGGAAGTTCTTGGGTTTTTCAATCACTAACTGTGGGATTAAGGCGGATCCCTCTCAAATCAAAGTCATACAAGAATTGAAGCAGCCAAACTCAGCAAAGGACGTGCAACATCTTGTCAGGATGGCAGTCGCGCTGAACCTTGAAGTCCAAGTTTACATAGGACGAAGAATGTGACAGGGCCTTAGCCGAGCTAAAGACGTATCTATCTTCTGCTCCACTCTTAGTCACGCCGAAACACGGTGAGGAACTCAATCTTTATCTGGTCGTTTCTCAACATATTGTAAGCGCAGTGCTTGTTTGGGCGGAAAACATCCAACATCTACCGATCTTCTAGGTGAGCAAGACCTTGCTCCTGGCGGAGTCGAGATATTTGCCACTTGAGAAACCTGTCTTAGCAGTAATGATGGTCTCAAGGAAGTTGGCACATTATTTTCATGCCCACATGACCATGGTGCTTACCGAGTTCCCTTTGAAAGCCTTGTTCGAGCAAGCGAACTCCTCTAGTCGAATCTTGAAGTGGGCCGTCGAGTTGGGACAATTCGACGTCAAGTTTTCTCCCCGAACCGACATCAAGGCCCAGGAATTGGTCAACTTCATTGCAGAATTCTCACCAGGGACTCACCTGGTTTTCCCGGTGGACCTCACCGACGCAACCGAGCTGATGGGGGTAAGTGTCGAGACAATTGCACAACCAACTCCCATTTTGACCCTTATCAACCCTTCTAACGAACTGAATATGGAAGACGACATGGAAATGGCACACTCGAGCAGAGACCTGTCACTTGAAAAACAACCTGTTAGATCCAACACCACATCGCCAGAGGGGAATAAAGGCATGCAAGTTACAATCATCACCAGTGCGATTGACGCGGAAATAGTTGAGCAGTCGAGCAACTCAGAACACTTGAATCTCCAAAAGTCCCAAGACCCCGCAGAATGTTGGAAGTTTTTATCGGCGAAATGTGGAAACTTTTTGCCAATAGCGCTTCAAACAGACATGGAGCCGGGCTAGGCGCAGTTTTGATCTCACCAGACGGACTGACCATTGAACATTTCATCATGCTTGGGTTTCTAGCATCAAACAATGAGGCTGACTACGAAGCACTGCTAGCCAGACTAAAAAGCACTCTCCAATTGTAAGCATCCGAGATAATGGTCTACAGCGACTCCCAACTCGTTGTAAACCAAGTGTCTGAAGAATATGAAGCCAAAGATGATAGAATGGCCAAATACCAAACTCTGGTGAGAGAGCAGATCAATAAGTTTCGAACCATAAGAGTCCAACAAATAGGCCGAGAAGATAATAGCTAGGCAAACGAGTTGGCTAGTCTGGCTTCCATGGCGGACAAATCAACCCCCAACCCTTTCTTGATTGAATTCCTTCCTAGACGCAATATAGAAGAACCAGAGAAGACTGAAGTCCTCTACGCCGAGCTAGGTCTTTCTGAGATGCACCCCATTATTCTGTTTCTAAAAGAACGAATCTTGCCGACCGATAAAAAAGAGACACATAAAGTCCGGGTGAAGTCTGAGCGGTTTTGACTCTCTCCGTCCGGTGCTTTGTATAAAAAGTCTTTCATAGGACCTTACTTGAAATGTGTCCATCCAAACAAAGTTGAAGCCTTTCTATTTGAAATCCACGAAGGAATGTGCGGAAGCCATACGGGGGAAGATCTCTGGCCTACCGTGCTATTTCTCAAGGGTATTGGTGGCCATGCATGCAGGCCGACGCCCAGAAGTATGTGAGAAAATGTGAAAAATGCCAGAAATTTGCCCACTAGATTCACCAACCAGCCAAAGAGCTTCTTTCTCTCACGAGTCCTTGGTCGTTCACAATGTGGGGACTTGACATAGTGGGGCCACTCCCTACCGCACTTGGCAACCGTAAATTCTTTATCGCGGTGATAGATTACTTCACCAAGTGGATCGAAGCTGAGCCCCTGGAAACAATCAAAGAAAAGGACGTGAAGAAATTCGTCTGGCAGAATGTGATAACATGGTTTGGAGTCCCCAAAGCTTTAATCTCCGACAATAGCACCCAATTTGACGGAAGGTTGTTCAGAGGATTCTTTGAGGAGCTAAAAATAGAGTTTTACAATTCAACACCGGCCTATCCTCAGTCAAACAGCCAAGTTGAAGCTTCAAACAAAACCATTCTAGATGGACTGAAGAAAAGGCTAGAGAAAGCCAAAGGCAAATAGGCCGAGGAACTTCCAAATGTCCTCTGGGCCTACCGAACAACTCCGAGACGCTCAACTAGAGAGACGCTTTTCGCTTTGGCATATGGCATGGAGGCGGTCATCCTACTAGAGTTCGGCATACCCACCATCCGCAGCGAAAATTTTGAGCCAGACGTAAACTCTGAAGCCATCGCCCTAGAGTTAGACCTTGCAAAAGAACGCCGAGAAAAGGCGCTGATCTATGTCGTAGCATACCAACAAGAACTGTCCAAAAAGAATAACAAAACAGTTCACCCCAGACAATTCAAGGTCGGCGATTGGGTTCTGAGGAAGGTGATGGGAAACACTTTAGTGCCGAGCGAAGGGAAGTTAGGGGCAAACTGGGAAGGGCCTTACAAGATAACCAGTCTGACGGGCAAAGGGACATACCATCTAGAGGACTTGGACGGCAAAGCCATACCCCGGTCATGGAACGCGGCCAATTTGAAGTTGTATTATTTTTATTTTCAATCTTTAATGTGATTTTTTGCTTGAGGAGGACAAGCATTCCGCTCCATTTACCGATATAATTCTCTCAGTCACTATGTGAATTTATGAAAGCCATATGTACTATAAATGAATTACTGAACTTATAAATTTTGTCATAGTTAATGGATTGCAATGAACAAGGGGCAACTTTCTCCTGGCCGAGGTGTCTTTACCCAACTGTTGGGGTTGATGAATTGTTCAACTCAATCCTTTTAACCTAGATGATTTTTCCTGGTTAAAAAAGTTGATGAATTGTTCAACTCAAAACTTTTAGCCAATGAGAGCTTGCCTAGCTAAAAAGTTTGATGGATTGTTCAACTCTACGCTTTTAGCCGAGGAGAGTTGCCTAGCTAAGAGTTGGTAAATTGTTCTACTCTAAACTTTTAGTTGAGGAGAGTTGCCCGGCTAAAAGAGCTGATGAATTGTTCAACTCTGAACTTTTAGCTGAAGAGAGTTTGCCTGACTAAAAGAGTTCATGAATTGTTCAACTCAATGCTTTTAGCCGAAGAGAGTTGCTCGGCTAAAGAGTTGATAAATTATTCAACTCCAAACTTTTAGTCGAGGAGAGTTGCCTGGCTAAAAGAGCCAGGCAACTCTTAGCCAAAGAGAGTTTTCAACTCCGAACTTTTAGCCAAAGAGAGTTTTCCTGGCTAAAATAATTGATCAATTGTTCAACTCCAAACTTTTATCCGAAGAGAATTTGCCCACCTAAAAGAGTTGGTGAATTGTCCAACTCAGAACTTTTAGCTGAGATAATTTTGCCCGGCTAAAAAGCTAATGACTTGTTCAACTTTTAATTTTCGGCTAGGATGTTCTGCTCGGCTCACTCGGTGAATGCTCTGTTTGACAATGTTGCACGAATGGAAGAAGAGATACATTTCCAAGTTCAGAGTTGAAAAAATTTTCATTAATTGAGAGATCTAAAAAGACATCTCCAACTCCAGCACCGGTCTCCTCCAGGTCAACCACGGTAGCCGCATCACCGTGCTCTTTTTGGCTGGTTTTATTTAGACCCCCTCCTTGCTCGGCTTCTACCTCACCTTCTTTCTCAGCCTTCTTTTGCAACGAGTTGAAGACGTCATTCACATAAGGCACTATATAGACTGGTAGGAAGGTAGAGGAAGGAGAGGTGAACACCCTGGTTTCAAATCCTTGGCCGAGCTTCTCACAAGCTGCCTTCCAACAGGACTTGAAGAAGATGTCCTTGGGGGCTTCAACCTGTTTAGTATAGCTCTCCTCAGCCTCCTTGAAGCCGAGATTATTGGTCTCGTCTACATCATTTTGCCTTGCCTTCTTTAATTTTTCCAGCTCAGCACGGAGAGTGTCTCCTTCCTGCTTAGTGCAGCTAAGTTGGTCGAGTAGTCGGGAGTTATTTGCGTTGGCCATCTCTAGGGAGGACTTGGACCGCCCCAGCTCGGTCTCCAGATGTTTGGCCACATTAGAGACATCGGTTACTTTCTGTCGGAGCCTATGAATCCGGTCCATGACAAGATGTTGTTTCCGGATTACCTGCAAGAGAGCAGAGGAAAGTTAGTTCAAATAAGAAACCAACTGTGGAAACACTTGGAAAAATTTCTTAAACTCTTACCTTGGTCATAGATTTGACCGCAGACTTCACAAGGAGGGTGTTAAGCACGTGGTCATTGTCGGTTATGTCACTTGGCAGAAGTAGTGCTTTCGACAGATCGTAGGCTAGGAGGTGCTCATTGTCCCCCTTAATCGAAACATTGACCTGGATGTCTTTACCTCGGTGTTTTAACTCCGACCTCAATGGGGGTGTTAGCTTAGAATCCTCCGCCGGCTGCTCAGTACGCAACTCAGCCACGAGCTCGACCGTTGGATCGGCGGAGCGAGGCCTTTTGCTAGCTCAGCGCGTTTCCTTGCTGGCTTGCGCTGTGGTGGTTGATGCTAGAGCAATCACGATCCCAGATGTTTGATCGGCAGTGGAGGTAGGAGGAGGATTGCTCAGTATCTCAGTGGAGGTGGCTGTGATCAAGTTCGTAATTCGACTTTTCTTTTCCATCTCTTGTTCTTCGGTCAATCGAACTACAGATACATCTGGAAGTGTGGGATCGGGAGGTGATGAAGGCGCCCGAAGGATGTTAGTAACCTTGCTCTTCTTGGGTGTTGAATATCAGTATCTCGGTATGTAGCCGAGGAGCTCGTGGCAATCGTAGTGCCGGTATCTCAACGCGGCCCTGATTGCCTCTTCGTTGGGATAAAGGTAGTTGGCCTGCAACTCTTCAATAGCTGTAAAAAGCAGGTGATTAACTCGGTACGATGAATATCGACAGTTAATTAATTAGGAAGCTCGACTTACATGAAGAACCAAAATCTTTACTAACGTACCAGCCAGGCACTTCAGCGATCTCATAATTTCCAGACACCCAGAAGAAATCGTCATCGTGCATATCTTTGTCTGTTGTGTCGGTCAGTATTTTTTCTCTGCCTGGTTTTATTTTTAAATAATAGTTATAGCCATCTTTTGTATGATCGAGTATGTATTGGCGCAAGATCTCGGCCAATCCTAAATTCAAACCTAGCCAATGATTTAGCTCTACAACACCATTTATTATTCTGTATGTGTTTGTCGATACTTGTGTGGAAGCTAGCCCGGTGCATCTCAAAAATTCGTAGATTAGGGATTGCACGGGAAAACGCAGTCCTCCCTCAACTATACTCAGTACGGTGAAGGGGCAAGGTTTTAATCTTCTCCATGGGTTAATGTCCCATTCACCGAGCTCTAAGTGTACATCGGCCGGTATGCCGTACTCCTTGCAAAACGCGGCCAAAGCAACTGCGTGTCTACAAGATAGCGATACTGTCCCATGGAAGGCTAGTTTAACTACACTGGCTGAATTGGATTGGCAAAGTTGTGCACTGTGGCAGCTTATTCTTTGAGAGCCCTGGTGTTGGTGTGCCTGGTCCCCTAGGACTCTATAGTTAAAAACTAAGTATAAGTGATAGCGCGGTCGCGCATATGAGCTTGATTTCAGCTTGGTCACTTCTTATCTCGATTTGTATTGTTTGGCAGACCCTAGCCCGGTCACGTGAGCGAGCCAAATATTAGCCCGGTCGCACGATCGTATACGCTCGATAACTCGATTTTCTAATCCGACTTCGTAAACAACAGATTTACTCGGCCACCCTTATTTTCAAATCAAAGGGGCATTTTTTAGCACAACTAAGCCCAGATCCTATCATGTTCATCACATGGGATGATGAACAGTGCGAGGAACCAGAAGTATGGAAGCTTTTCAACGACGAAAGCAGTGCACATCCCTAACCCTATTCAATTTTTGGTGGTTTTTGGGTGTTTTTATCTTCCTCAACGAATTAGTGCGGGAGTTAAAGTTCAAACAACACTAGAAAAGCATGAAGAAGAGAATGACAGAAATGGAGAAAAAAACTTATCGGTTAATGTGCGAATCGAAGCTCCGATTGGTGAAATGCTTCACAATGGCAATGGCGAGATCAAGTTTACCAGGAAAATGCTTGAGAATGGGCAGAAAATGCAAGGGGTAGGGCTTGGGTGTGTTTTCGCTCTGGATCGTCTATGGTAGATATGGTGAACAGTGGAGATGAATGGTTGGTATGAGGACGATGTATATGGAATGAGAAGGGGCGCTAAAAATTTGAATCCGAGGAGACGGCGTGGGACAGTTGGGCTGGCTGTACGAGGCCAATGGACAAAAGACATGTGTTTGTGATGAGACCAGTATCAGTCTTGAAAAGACGGGCTGAAAAGTCGAAGCGCCAACAGAGTAGGTCGTAGGACCAAGCGTGAAAGTTAGCGCGGTCGAAGATAGTGAACTGATTTGAAGTGGATGACCGAGCAGGTGAATGAGCTCGGCCGAAGAAGGTAATCCCGCTCATGCTAGCCCGGACGGAATTAAAGAGAGATTGAGAGGGAGATTTATGACTTAATAGTGGGCCGAGCCAGTTTGGATCGGAGTCTGGGTCTTTACTCGGTCAAATATTGGGAGCATGCAGGACCAGAGACGCAATCTGGTTGAGTCTGTGCTCGGAAGAAACAAGCCCACACGATTGAGCGAGGTTTTAGCACGGTCAAGCGGGTGGCACGTGTTGGGACGGGATATCAGCCCGATCCGGTGAAGTGAGTTTGAGGTACTAGTATGGCTCGGAGTTGTGCGCCGTGCGAGTCGGACAGAATTCGTCCTCAAAAGACCAGATGCGACCGAACAGGAGCTCAGTCGTAACTGTGGAGCTCGATTGAGTCTGTGATCAGGAATTACCGATGAAACCGAACAAGTAACATGGTCAAAAGGTGATGGCGTGGCGTCGTGTTAAGCATAGCTCGGCGGTAAGTACTACGTGACGTGACGGGACTGTAGGAAGAAGATTCCGTTGTCCGCACGCATCAATACCGTTTGGCAGTTTCGTCATTTGATGTTTAGCTGTATTAGCGCTGACACGTGGAGGAACGTAAGAGGAGAGTAGGTCCATGTGTCTAGAGAGGAATGGACGCAGAAGCGCGCGCAAAAGCTATATAAACGATGCTGCGCCTCCATGCACAGGTCTGGAACATCTGGTGATCAGAGCTCACCTACCACTTTGTCTCCTCTCTTTTCTCTCCCTCTAAGTGTGTTAATTTGACCGTCGGAGGGGTTTTCCAGTTGCACACTGCCGGGTAGCTCAACATCTCTGAGTTCTCAGGTCAGTCGGAGAGAAGTGCAGCTTGGACACGAGGAGTACAGGCGGTGACGAATATTTGCTCCCCATACAATTAGTAATTACCAATCCAATCCTAACAGCCATAGTTCCAATGAAATCATTTTTAATAAAATTTGATAGTAGAAACAATCTAAACATTGATATTTCTACTGCATATGTCGTATTAAGACGAACTCTGAATGGGCTAAATATGAAATGGGTCGGATCCAAGCCTTGGGCCGGTCCAATCTTCTAAACCCAAATCCAAATGGGTCAGATGAAACTGTGGGCAAGCCAACTATACCAAACTCCATCACCAACAGTCCACCTAAGTCCTCAAGCACTTGGGCCCAACTCGCAGTGGAAAGGCCAGTCCAGCCGCGATGTTGGGCTAGGCCGAGCTGCAGGACTCAATCTATGGGCCGAACTCATCATCAGAACCAAAGTGGGCCGAGTCCATACAAAGATATCCAAATGGGCCAGCTCATCTCTACAATAGTCTCACAAAGGGCCGAACCGAGGCATAACGGAACCAAGCTGAGGGAACCTCTCAGAGAAACGTGGAAGCTGTGAGTATATACATGTGCAAGTTGCCACCTCAGCCGGTCCCCTACACCTAGAATCACGGAAGCAGTTAAACCAGAGGAATGTGATTTGTTATTAGCATGACTATAATTAGTATATGCACCCCTTGACAACTACCAGATAGTCCCTTACCTTGGCCAATGCTAAAAGTAAAGCTGGCAGCACCACAGCTCCATGAAACCATCTTGGGTAACAAGCAAGGAGATATATATATATATATAAACTATATTGACTTCACAGGTGAGGTAACTGATCTAAGCTGAACCTTATTTACTGAAACTCAGCTCTCTACACTAAGGGAGCACTTTACTTTTTCTCCGATTACTCATTTCCACACCGGAGGGGTTATCTGGCCAACCCCGACTAGGCAGCTCTTACGTTGCTCCTTGCTGCAGGGCCTCAATCCCTGGATAGTCCAATCAAGTGCGGAGCTTCGATCCACAATCATCTAGTGCGGTATTTAGAACGCACAATTGGTGCGGTGAACGTGGATCACTTTGTCTCCGAGTTCTGCACTCGATTCCGGCGATGGGGATTAAGGACATCCCACCTTCGACACAGACTCCATAGATGGAGAAGACAAAGGATAAAGGCTTGGCATTCCCAACAGTTTTAGAAGAACAAACCGGAAACAATAACCGAACCCCCGAATCTATTGAGCATCGATTGTCCTTTGCTGGAGGTTCGTCTTATCACTTTCTTCTGGAAAAGGATTACAAAGAATCATAGACTCCATGGGGATGAAGATACAGGAGTTGAAAGCGCAACTCAAAAGGGTGATGGGTGATCCGACGGAGAAGAGGACTGACACAGAGCCCTCTCGCCTAAGACAAAGAAGCTCGTCCAGAGAACCACCGGTGAAGAAGATCCCTAGAAATGAGTCTAGGTAGCGAAGCTAGCCAATCCTGATACAAAGTGAGGCGGCGAGCAGCCACACCCGCGACTCACGTCGGAGAAGGGCTAAGAGGCAGAAGACAGTTAGCCAGCAGACAATTAGCCAGCAGATAGAGTACCCTCCTCAAGACCTTCGTATTTGGCTGATTGGCAACAAGCAAAATAAGCAACATCGAGATCACCTAGACCGTACCGTCCACCAGAGAGAGCACCGAGCGTTGGACAGGCTTGTTTCCTCCTCATTCTCTCCAGAAATTGAGGCCATGAGACCTCCCAAGAAATTCATTCCGCCAAAGTTCACGTCGTACGACGGGAAATCAGACCCGTTGACGCACTTCAACCATTACAGATATATGATGTCCCTATAGAGTCGAGACGAAGCATTGATGTGCAAAGTCTTCCCGTCCAGCTTGGGAGAATCTGGACTTCGATGGTTCGATCGACTCCTCGCTGGATCAATTTATGACTGGAAACAGTTCTTCGAAGAGTTTGTAGCCAAGTTTGTCTCCAACACTAAGATCCCGAAAGAGCCGGATACACTGTTCGGTCTCTGAAAGGAGCATGAAGAAACGCTGCGCAATTATGCTAGGAGGTATTGGGAAGAGTACAATGACCTAGAGGAAAACGTTTGCAGTGAGCAGATGGCTGTTATGTCTTTCAAACACGGTCTGTGCCTAAAAAATAAGTTGAGACAGTCACTTACCAAGCGCCTGGCCACAGCACTGAAAGATTTGCGTGCCAGGATTGAGCAGTACGCTCGCCTCGAAGATGACCAGATCCCCATCGAGGTAGCATCAACAGAACAAACAACTCAGCACAAGAAGAGAACGGACCGAGGAAAACACCGGGGACTCACGGTGAATGAGGTGGATAACTCCAAATCTCATGAAGCAATCGTGACCATATTCAAAGAAACAATTTATCATATTTTGGAAAAGATCAAAAGAGAGCCCTTCTTTATTTGGCCGCCGAAAATGTTAGGAGATCCAACTCGGCGTAATTAGAAGCTCAGATGCACCTATCACCAAGACAGGGGGCATATGACTCAGAATTGCAGAGCACTGAAGCAACACTTGGAAGATTTGGTAGCAGCTGGACACCTCTGAGACTACGTTGATCAAGGTAAAGCGATGGCCGAACAGGGGAACCCATCACCAGAGCCGAACGTTGAGCACCCTCCTCGGCTGGTAATAAATGTGATCCATGGAACAACAACCTAGGAGCGCGAAGAGGCACTGAAAGAAGAAATTGCTAAGGCTGTGCAAATTCAGCAGGTCATGTCAGTAGGGCTTGCGTCGAAAAAGGTACGCACAGTACCCAAGTCCCCCTTGTGCACTGTTTCATTTACTATATAGGATTTAGAAGGCATTCAACACCCACATACTGATGCACTGATTATAACTGTGGGAATTGGAAAACGGTTCGACGTGAAATGTGTCCTAGAAGATCAAGGCAGTACAACAGATATATTATATTACAACTTGTTCAGAAAGCTCGGTCTCTCCAAGTAGTGCCTCACCCCAACAGAAGCTCCATTGGTCGGCTTTAATTCACAGTCTAAGTGGCCACTTGGCAGGATAGTGTTGCCGGTTGTGGCTGGAACGAAGGCCCTCCAGATAGAGTTTCTAGTTATTAATACACCTTCTTCTTATAACGCCATGCTCGGCCGTCCATGGATTCATCAAATGGAAGTGGTCCCTTCAACTTACCATTAGCTCATCCGTTTCCTAACGGACCACGGAGTAGAGCAGATCTCAGGGGACCAAGTCGCGTCCAAACATTGCTTCATGGCAGCAATGAAGGCTAAACAGCTTTAGAATCGGGTGCGGACAGTGGAAGTAGCCGAACAGCCAGTCTTGGAAGATGTAGGGGGAGCCCCAGAGGAAAAGATAGTAGAGGATTTGGAGAAAGTCCTGGTAAAGGAGGATGATCCAGAAAAGTACGTGCTTATCGGTACCTCGCTAGGCGCTGATGAGAAACTTCAGCTGCTGGAATTGCTGAGGGAAAATATGGAGGTATTCGCATGGTCAGCGTATGATACTCTAGGGTTGAACCTAGAATTTAGTTGCTATAAACTCAACATCAACCCTTCTGCTCGGCCTATCGTGCAGAAAAGTCAAAGATCCCCAGTTGAACACACTGAAGTTGTAATTGCCGAGGTCAAAAAACTCCTAGCATCGGGAGCGATTAGAGAAATTCAGTACCCACAATAGCTGTCCAACACAGTTGTAGTAAAAAAGAAGAACATGAAATGGAGAGTCTGCCTTGACTTCACCTGCTTGAACAGAGCTTGTCCTAATGACAGTTTTCCTCTACCTCTCATTGATTAACTAGTAGATTCAACAGCAGGACATGAGCATATGAGCTTTCTGGACGCTTATAGTGGTTATCATCAGATGCCACTATTCAGCCCAGATCAGGAGATGACAGCGTTTATCACTCCAAGAGGCACTTATTGCTACAAAGTAATGCCGTTCGGCCTCAAGAACGCTGGGGCAACCTACTAGCGAATGATCACTCGAATGTTCAAGGACCAACTTGGAAAAACCATGGAAGCTTATATAGATGATATGGTAGTAAAAAGAAAGCTTGCTACCAACCATCTTGCAAACTTAAGAGAATTTTTTGGTATCCTGAAAAACCATCAGCTTCGCCTTAATGCCTCGAAATGCGCTTTTGGGGTAGGAACAGAGAAGTTCTTGGGTACATGGTTACTCACAGAGGAATCGAGGCAAATCCGGATCAAATCAAAGCAATACAAGATCTTGAAGTGCCAACAAAGGCTAAAGAGCTACAGAAGGTGGCTGGAATGGCAGCCGCCCTGAATCGGTTCATCAGCAAGTCTTCAGAGCGGATGAAGCCCTTCTTCCAGTTACTGAGGAAAAAGGTTGCGTTTGAATGGGGTCCTGAATACACTGAAGCATTGCAAGGCCTCAAAAGATACCTCAGTACACCATCTCTCATGTCCACTCCAGAGCCAGGTGAAGAGCTGCACTTATATCTAGCAGTCTCAGATCACGCTGTAAGCACAATATTGATTCGAGAAGTTAACAAGGAACAAAAGCCAGTATACTATGTTAGTAAGACTCTACTAGATGCCGAGACACGGTATCTACCCTTGGAAAAGTTAGCTTATGCACTGCTCATCACCTCAAGAAAGCTGTAACATTACTTCCAGGGTCACACCATCAATGTTCTCACTGAATTCCCCTTCAGATCTATCTTCAGCCGAGCTGATTTCTCCGGCCGAACAGCAAAATGGGCGGTAGAACTTGGTGAGTTTGACATTCGATATCAACCTAGGATAGCAATCAAGGCCAGCTTTTGGCAGATTTCGTCGCAGAATTCGCTCCCATCCAAAGTACTGAGCCTGAGAACTCCAGTTCCGCACAAGCGCTATGCACCACCGAACTGGGAAAGCAATGCGCTTCAGAAGCATGAAAACTCTTTATTGGAAACATCTGGCAACTCTATGTCGACAAATCATCCAATAACCGAGGCTCGGGAGCGGGGGTAATACTTGTATCACTAGAAGGATTTATTTGGGAGCAAGCTCTTAGGCTTGGTTGGAAGGCTTCTAACAATGAGGCATAATATGAAGCATTGCTGGCTGGATTGCGCAGTGCCAAACACTTCAGTGCAGAGCAACTCCTAGTTTTCAACGATTCTCAATTAGTGGTAAACTAGCTTACTGGGGTCTAGGAAGCACGAGATAAAAGAATGGCCATGTATGTAGGCAAGGCCAGGGATCTACTCAAAAAATTTCGATCCATACGAGTGGAACGAATCAGTCGGGACAGAAACAACCATGCTGACGCTCTGGCCTGCCTCGACTCATCGGTAGACGCCAAAGACGCTAGAAAAGTTTGGGTTGAGTTCATACCCGAATCAAGTATTTCATCCCCAATCCTCTGCTATAACCTAGAGCCAAGCTGGATGGACCCAATACTCATTTTTTAAAATCTGGCACTCTCACTGAAGATAAAAATGAGGCCAACAAAGTCCGACATAAGTCAGCTCGGTTCTGAGTCTCACCATCTGGAAAACTATACAGACGCTCCTACCTCGGTCCTTATCTTTTATGTGTGCATCCAAATCTGGTCGAAAATGTTCTTTACGAAATTCATGATGAGATTTGTGGATGCCATATTGGTGGAAGGTCACTGGCGCACCGAGCCCTCACTTATGGGTACTGGTGGCCACAAATACAACAAGATGCACAGCAGTACATTCAGAAGTGCGACAAATGTGAAATGTTTGCTCCACTAATTCATCAGCCAGCCAAAACTCTCACTCCACTCACCAGCCCATGGCCCTTTGCCCAATGGGGTCTGGATATTGTCAGACCGTTGGCATGAGGCACTAGGAACATGCAATTCTTCATCGCCGCAACCAACTATTTCAATAAATGGGTTGAAGTCGAAGCACTGGCAAGTATCAAATAAGCGGACACAAAGCAATTTGTCATGAGGAGTGTCGTGGTTCGTTTCGGCATCCCATGGGTACTGATTGCAGATAATGGGACACAGTTTGATGGAAAGATTTTCAGAAAGTTTTGTTCCGACCTCAGAATTGAATATCGGAACTCTTCTCCAGGCTACCCACAAAGTAATGGGCAGGCAGAAACGTCGAACAAAACCATCATCAACGGAGTAAAGAAGTGGCTCGGACATGCAAAAGGAAAATGGGTTGAAGAGTTACCCCACGTACTATGGGCTTACCGAACCACAACATGACGTTCAACGGGGGAAACACCTTACTTCCTAATTTATGGAATGGAGGCTATTATCCCACTCGAAGTTGGTCTCCTAACCCTCCGATCTAAACTATTTGAAAGCACAAGTAATGAGGAAGCTATTGCACAAGCACTAGATATGGCAGAAGGTCAAAGAGAAGTAGCACTGATTAGACTTGTAGCATATCAGCAACAGCTCATCAAAAGTTTCAACCAAAAAGTTTTCCCAAGGCAATTCACACCTGGAGAACTGGTTTTGAGGAAAGTTATGGATCACAAAAGGGTGCCTGGCAAAGGAAAACTTGGGCCTCACTGGGAAGGTCCGTACAAAGTCACAGGTGTTATTGGAAATGAAGCTTACTACCTAAAGGATCTCAAAGGCAGAGCCATACCTCGGCCCTAGAATGTAGCAAATCTCAAGAAATACTATCAATAGAGTTATCCCCTAACTTCTCTATCAGAATGTAAAGACATTTATCTTTTGACCAATGCAAATGCCTCCCTACTTCTCTCAAATTTATCAAATTTTTGTAATCCGCTTTGGTGTTTACCAAACGGAAATAGCTTTGATGTTTATCAAACGGAATTAGTTTTGATGTTTATCAAACGAACTTAGCTTTGGTCTTAACCCAAATGGACTTAGTTTCAGAACGACTGAACGGGATTTAATTTTATTTAGCACTCGAACATGCCAAGTGGAATTGCTTGGTGGAATTATGTTTGGTAACTAATTGGACTTTAGCCAAGTGGAACTGCTTGGTGGAAACCGCACTAACATATTTTAAGTAAGCATCTCCGAGTCCACATAATTTCTTAAGTATCGTCACATCAACACTTCAGTATTGCTGTATACAAATAGAGTTGGAACAAACTTGGCTAAACTATCTCATGAGTAAACTTCCAATACACTTGTGCTATAAAAGTTACAACAGACTCAAGCAGTTCTGCCTAAAGAGCACAATCTTCAGTACCGATCTTACTTTGCTCCACGTAGGGGCAAGTAACTATTTTTTTAGAACCAACCTGGATCTAAGTAAGACCCTCTTCTTTCATTACAAAACCAAGCACAGCCATGAAACATATTCATTAACTAGACCGAGCATCTATTCGGCTCGAAGGTCCCAACACTGCTTGGCTGGGGACAAACAGTATAGATAACATTCAGACATGAAAACAAGAAAACATCAGATCGCAAAATCAAAAGGAAAATTCCATCATCCAACAAAGGCATAGCTGGCCTCACAAATAGCAACCAAAAAGAATAAAATTGTCTTGGCAACCTTGAGGGGACAACTCGTCAGGAAGACAAAGTCACAGTACATAACATGAAAACAAAAGAAAGTGAGAAAAAGCAAAAACTTCAAATCATTCCAAAGAAGACTTTAGCTTTCATCAACAGAAGGAACCTCAGGAGTAGCGTCCACAATCTTGTCCAGGCCGTCTTGGGGAGGAAAAGTAGAGGCAACTCTAACTTCTTGGGAAGTAGAAGCTTCTTTAACCACATCTCACACAGCTTTAGCCTCCAAAGTTCCACCCCCTTCAACGTTCACTGCCTCATTGGAAACATCACTCTCCTGAGTCTTGATTGCAGATCAGTTTCCAGGGAAAACTTAGCTAGAAGAATTGCAGGGGTAGCAGCAGCCTTTGGACCCAAGGACCTCGAGGGAACAGGGACATCCTGAAATAAGGGAGACCCTTCAGGAACCTGAGCATCAGCCAGAGCACTTGACCAACCCTTCAGAAAGAGCTTGTCCCGCAACACCTGCACCTCTTCTTTGTAAGCAGCCCCAACCTCATCCCAACCTTGCTGCCAATACTTAGCTTCCAACGTAGAACGTTCAGCGGCCATCACCGCAATAACAGCCTCCAGCTTTGCCACTTTCCCTTCAAGTTGGGCCTGTACCTCAATGGCAGCTTCCTTTGACTTTTTAGCCGAGGTAACAACCTTGTTCAGACGAAACGCCTCCCTCTCGGCAGTTATGCGTCCTTTTTTCTCGGTCTCCAGGCTCACTGTCAGTTTCTCAACATTCATAGCGGCCTCCAGTACGGCCTTCTCCAGTTCTTCCGCTCTGGTGATTGACAGGTGCATTCTCTAAATACACTACGACAAATAGCAAAGTATTAAAGGAAAGAAACCAGTAGCATAACACCAAAAAAAAAACAACAACAACAACAACAACACACTTACAGCAGTCATCATCTGAAGGGTCCCCTTCAGAACCAAAATATCGCGGGGCCCGTTATGATCAACCATGTCCACCGGCATTAACAAGGTCTTGGTTAGGTCAAAAGTAAAATCTTTGGAAGCAATAACCGAATCTGAAGTAGAAATGGGCCTGCCTTGATGCAACATTGGCGGCTCCCACTTCTCAAATGGCTTATCCTCAATAGAATCCTTAGAAGCCTCTCTAACTACCGCCTTGTCGGTCTCCCTTCTCATCTTCTTCGCTCTTACAGCAACCGAAGGAAAGGGTTTGGCAGCAGTAACATGAGTTCCAGAAGCTCCTATCTCTAATTTCACATCCATGAGGCTCTTCATTTCGGCCTTCACTGAAGGAGCCTCCAAAGCATCAGAGGAGCCAAAAGCCTCCGCTTCCAAATCTACCAGTATCTTTCTTTTTGAAATGGACCCACCCCCTGCGAAACTGGGGGCATGAGAAGGTGTCCTCTCAGATGGCACACCTTGGCTTTGGCTGCGATTCGTAACCAGAGAGGTAAGGGATGTATCAGTCTTAGTGTCAGAATCCAGAAGTGACGCAGCAAGCCTTGCTTTCTTTGGGATGGTGGAACGATAGGTCGCTTGGTAATCTAATAGCTTGGGCGTGGACCTCTTTTTGTACCTCAAAACAGCTTTGATAGCCTCAGTATTCTCTCGGTTCGGCTTGCGCTGAAAACGAGAAGCCTTTGTAGATAAGAAATGAAATATTAGAGCAACATTCAAACCAAGGCAAAGAACGCAGAAACACTAGAAGGATGGACTAGAACCTGGGTAGCCATCTTTCTGGGGCATCCGTTCAGACTGGAACTCAGTCCCAGCAAGGAACTCCCAATTACCACCAACTTGCAGAAAATCATCATTATGTTTGTCTGAATTAGGTAAACCAGTCACAAGATGGTAATCAATCGAACGAACACGAAGGTAGTACGTGCTGTGATCCTTGTTGTGTGAAAGAGTGTAGTAACCCAAAATGTCCTAGATGTCAAGATTCAAACCCAATTGCTTGTTAAGAGCGGACACACAGCAGACGACTCGGAACAGATTAACAGATACCTGCATAGGGGTAAGTTGAACTTGGTGCAAGAACCGACGCAACAACGGGTCGAAGGGAAATCAAATCCCTCCCTTGACAATGGCCGCAACTGGGAAGGCAGCAGTACTCCTAGTGCCCATGCACTTAGCGTCAACCTTCGCCAGTGAAAGGGTCACATCATCAAGGATGCTGTAGTCTTGGCGAAACATGGCCATAGCCTCAAGGGTATCAACTAATGATCGAAACTTCCCAATTAAATAGACCTAATGGGACAAAAAAAAAAAAGCTCAAACTAGGCAGAAAGTAAAACCAAACACCGGAAACAATGGCACAAAGGCTAGCGAAGGCGACCAAGATAAAAAAAGACAAGAAAAGAAGAATCTCAGGGCAACTTACAGAGATTAGAACAGCAGTAACAAGCAGGCGGCACTGAAATGAGAATTGTAGCAGAATGTCTGGACAGAGCACCGACAAGACCAACTCAGAGGAACAGGAAGGGTTTTGGACTTTCGAAAAATTTTGAAAACAGATGAGGGGATTTGGACTGATGAATCTAGAGCATTTATTGAACCAACCAGCGTGAAGGTACATAAATCACGACCATCAGCATGGAATCGGCGCACTACCTCTGCGTATTAGTACCACGCCACCACATGTCACCATGAAAGGACACATGCAGGGGGTGTGTGTCAGGATTGAACCGTCACCAAGGCCGAATTGGGGCAGATTCGAAGCGACGCAACGCTTGGAGTACAGAACAATAGCTCCCCCTAAGGGGAACCTTAGCGCGAGCTAAGGGGCAAATGAAAGTGATATATATGAAATGGGTCGGATCCAAGCCTTGGGCCAGTCCAATCTTCTAAACCCAAATCCAAATGGATCAGATGAAAGTGTGGGCAAGCCAACTAAGCCCAACTCCATTACCAACAGTCCACCCAAGTCCTCAAGCACTTGGGCCCAACTCGCAGTGGAAAGGTCAGTCCAACCGCGATACTGGGCTGGGCTGAGTTGTAGGACTCAATCTATGGGCTGAACTGATGGGCCAAACCCATCATCAGAACCAAAGTGGGCCGAGTCCATACAAAAATATCCGAATGGGCCAGCCCATCTCTATAATAGTCTCACAAAGGGTCAAGCCAAGGCACAACGGTACCGAGCTGAGGGAACCTCTCAGAGAAACGTAGAAGCTGTGAGTATATACATGTGCAAGTTGCCACCTCAGCTGGTCCCCTACACTTAGAATCATGGAAGCAGTTAAACCAGAGGAATGTGGTTTATTATCAGCATGAATATAATGAGTATATGCACGCCTTGACAACTACCATATGGTCCCCTACCTTGGGCAATGCTAAAAGTAAAGATGGCAGCACCACAGCTCCATGAAACCATCTTGAGTAACAAGCAAGGAGATATATATATATATATATATATAAACTACATTGACTTCACAGGTGAGGTAATTGATCTAAGCTGAACCCTACTTACTGAAACTCAGCTATCTACACTGAGGGAGCAGTTTACTTCTTCTCCGATTACTCATTCCCACACTGGAGGGGTTATCCTGCCAACCCCGGCGCGGCAGCTCTTATCTTGCTCCTTGCTCCTTGCTGCAGGGCCTCGATCCCTGAATAGTCCAATTAAGTGTGGAGCTCCGATCCACAATCATTTAGTGCGGTATTTGGTACGCACAAACTCATATTTATATTGCATATCAAAACAAGCTTACAGATATAACAGCCACACACACATGTTTTGTTTTGAGTTGTAACTTTGAAATTATTTGTGGTTGATATCTCAAGATAAAAAATGATAAGGAGTTGTTCCATCATATCATTTACATGGTCAGGGGACACATTGCTAATCAATTTTCTTGGGAGATCTTCTAACAATTCTCACACATTTGGTTAAAAGGATTATGTTTGTTTGGTTGAGTTTTCAGAACTTGTTTTTTGAGTTTTTTTATTTTTTATTTTTTTAATAATAAACTAGAAACTTGTTTGTCAAAAATAAGTATCAACAAGATATTTTTGAATTTTTAAAAATTAGTTTTGCCCGAAAAAGAGAAAATCATATGAAAATAGTGGGAAGCAACTACTTCTTTCAACTTGAATGAATTGTTCTTCTGTTTTTGTTATGAAGACTACTTTGGACAGAAATCTTCGACTTTAGCACCACCACCTGAGCAAGTGTGCTTGCACTGAAGTATGAAGCCACTCTTTCAACTGTTTAACATTTTTTATTTTATGACAAGTTGTTGCGAAACAAAAGTGAAATTCAAACATGAAGTTGTTTCTTGCTTACTTAAAAGTTGTTGCAACTTTTCGAATAAGTTCTCTCAGATAAATATTAGTCAAAAATGATATTCCATGTTTTCTTATGCTGTGTTTGGTTGGGGGATTCGAGTAGAAATTTGAAAAGAAAAATGGAAATGTAGGTGAAATGTGAATTAAACATACCTATATTTTATCTAATTTCACATATATTTTCTCTTTTTCTTTCCAAATCTCTTCCTAAATCCTCCAACCAAATACACTATTAGGGAATTTGGATGAGAACATTTTCTTGTGCATGCCATTGGTAGATCTACCGTAATCATCTATTTGGCTTAGACTATTTGGTTGGAAGATCTACCGTAATCATTTATTTGCATGCCATTGGTACATGTTTCTCAGAAGTTTTGTATACAATCCTGATCGTAGCTCGGTCATTTTCCTTATCTTTTTTATTCACTCTTGTTATTTCCTCTCAAGTGATTCTGGGCTTTGCCTTATCGTAGTATCCGGACAATTTTATATGTTCCTCTGCTTTGAACATGGTGGTATGTAAATTATTGTGTGGTGTTTATCTGTAAATATATGTTGGAAATGTGTTCTGTATAAACTTGATTTTCATATTGGTGATGTATTTGTTTCTTTAGTTGTTAGTCTTGTATGTACTGTGCAACTCATCCAAGCATCTGTAGCAAATAATCGTGCAACTTTCATTACTGGTTTTTTTACTTTTTAATTTTTTTTAATAAGTGAAAAAGTTACGTGTGTCTCAAAATAATTTTTTTAACTTGTATGAAAAAACGTGAATGGTTTATATGATTTGTTTGTTTAGTTACTTTTTTTTTATTATTTTTTTTATTTTATAGAATTATATATATATATATATATATATTTTTTTTTTTTCTTCTCTTTTTTATAGCCAAAGAGTCTTATTGCCAAATGACTCAAGTTTCACTCCACCATTATCCAACTAATTTCTGCGTGCTTTACTTTAAATAAATTGATCATTCACTTTCACCAATTTAGATGAGTACTTTAAATTAATTGAATCTTCTCTTTCACCAATTTAGATGAGTATTTAATTTCAAATTTTTTTGAAAATGGATAAATTGTGATTGTTTTGGTAATTTAATTTTTAGTATTTTTGAGTTTCTATAGTTTTAAATGTTTGTGTTGTGAGTTGATTTACTAAAGTAATAAATTCTAATTGGAAAAACAGTTTGATTTTAGCATAAATAAATAACTTTTCCATCCAAACATTAAATCAAATGTAACATGACATTTAATTTTGTTATTTTTTTACAATGTATTTGATTCATCATTGAATGAAAAATTTTGTAAGATGTAACTATTTTTTAACTTTTGACAAACCTTTTAGAAATTGATTCATGCTTGTAATAATAAAAAATAAAATGTTTAAGATCCTCATAAGTTTTTCACAATTCAACTTATAATGATATTGTGTGTGTCAATTTCCGACTACCCTGCCAAACTAGTACTTAGCTGGAGAATATCGGCAGAATAGATTAAACCCAAACGACCTGTCAAAAAAAAGAAGAGATTTCGGTGATGGTTCGTCCACCCGGGGCACGTCTACGTGTTGTCATTAAAAAATTATGTCCTCATAGATATAATCTGATAAGTGTCAATTTTTTATTAGTTAAACACTCAAAGACACGAGATCCACTACCCTTTTCACATCATTGTTGATGTATTTGTGAGTGCAAAGACTTGTTTTAGCAACTACGGAGAAAAAGTCAATTTCTTGATTTTTTTTTTATAATTTTTTTTAAAAAAATTAAAAATTAAAAAAATGATATGACAACCAGTAAATTATTTTTTTTCTCATTATCAAAATAAATCAAAATATGAATTTCTAACATTGTTATAATAAAAAATTAAAATTAAAAACAGGAGAAAAAATTCCTTTTTTAACGATGCATGGCTGAATGACATTGAAAATGTTAAATAATGATGTATTATTGATTGATTGTATGTGTTATATTTACAAATGGTGAGGGGCTCCTTATATAGGAGAGTGGGTGGAGAGTAGGTGTAGTGTAGTGGAGTAGGTGAAGTGGAGGTGGTAGGTGGAGTGGGTGGTAGTGGAGGTGGTAGGTGGAGTGGGTGGTAGTGGTGATTTACAATTTACATTTACAATTTACATTAACAGCCCCCCTCAAACTTAAGGAGGATAGGTACTAGCCAACTTGAGTTTGGAGAGAGTAACAAAACAGAAAAAATAAGCTGACAAATAAAATTAAAAATGGGATAGGAGACACTGTATGGTTGTGTCAGACCGTTGTAGAAGACACGGTATGGTCGTGTCGGACCGTTGTAGCAGACAGTTTACGGGGTCATGTTGGACCGGTGTAGAAGACAGTTTACGGGGTCATGTCGGACCGTTGTAGAAGCTGACCGGAATCAATGTCAGGACAGTTTACGGGGTCATGTCGGACCGTTGTACAAGCTGACCGGAATCAATGTCGGGACAGTTTACTGGGTCATGTCGGACCGTTGTAGCAGGTTGTGGTGGTGCACCAAGGGGGCGACTTAGGAAGTGCGCCACGAGCGACTTATACATGATACTGTGTATAACCCCCTGTCAAACGCAAATAGGTGTGAAGAGAGAAACCTATTTGAGGTTGAAACAAAGGAATTGATAAAGCTGACCGGTATAGAAGACACTGTATGAGTGTGTATATAGGCTGCCCAAAAGATATACATGGAGATAGATATCGAGCCCTCAAAAGTCGTGCCCAATCTTTCAAAAGGCGTGCCATCAAAAGGCGTGCCCAATCCATAAAAAGGTGTGCCATCAAAAGGCGTGCCATCAAAAGGCGCGCCCAGTTTGTCGTCGAGCGCTGAGCGGCGCATGATGCGCGTGTCTGCCTTGGCTATTTAACCAAGACGAAGGCTGAGGCTGAGGCTGAGGCTGAGGCTGAGACAAAAAAACTGAGAGAAACATTTGAAAAACTCTTCGTGTTCTGAGAGAGAAACTCTGTAATATTCTGTAACACTCTGTTGCCCAGAAAATGGCCTCGTCTTCCCGTGGTCTGCTCACTCTCTTTCCCGACCTCAACGAGTCAACAAGAGAGATAACTGATGCAGTGGCCCGTGAACCGCAACCAAGCGCCTCTGGTTTTGCGCCGTTGAGCTTTCCGATGCGGTCTGTGGAGCAAAAAATGGCAGTGCAAACTGATATTGAGGCCAATCGGTATACTTTGAAGTCATGTGTGGAGACCATGACGGCGGTCACAAACTTGTCACACCGGCTGCAGAGTAGGACAAATGAGGTGCAGCAGTTAAACGCCCAACTGGCTCTGCTCCAGCGCATGTATAAGGATGCGCGAGCAGAGATAAGTGTGCTAAAGGCGGAAAACAAGGAGCTGAAGCGGAAGACCACCGTTATGTTCCGATTTGGAGGTCCGCCATATGCTGCAGTGGAGGAGCAGGGTGGAGTGATCGTGCCCAGTGGAGTGGAAAACACGGAGGCAACACCGTCAAGGGCCGCCCAGGACGGAGGCAAAAAGAAGAGACCGGCGGCAGAGTAGAGAAGAAAAATCCCACGGTGGGTGTGGTTGTTTTGGTGTGGTTGTGGTTGTTTGTTTTGGTTTGGTTTGTTTTTTTTTTTTTTTTTTTTTTTTGGGTGTAGAATGGTGATCAGGGCGAAGTCCCGATAGAAATAAAATGAGTGTATTGTGCAAATGATGAATTGTGTTTTTGTGTGTTTGTAGTTTTTTTTTTTTTTTTTTTTTTTTTTGAAAAGTAAGGGAATCGAATAATAAAAAAAATATGAAGATGGTGATGAAATGATAAGTATGGTGATGATGAATATATAATATTGAATAAAAAATAGAGCACCAATGAAGTTTTATAATAAATAATAAAATTTGGGCGTGGATGGGTGTGATTAAAAAAGAAAAGTGAGTGAGAGTCGAGGGTTGTGTTGTGTGGGTGGAGAATAAAGAAAAGAAAAGAAAAGAAAAGAAAAGAAAGGGTTCATGTGGTGGAAGAAAAAGGAGCTGTCCTTCATGTGGTCGGACACTAAGTGCACTTGGTCCTGAAGATCTTCTCTCCCGATTTGGAGTCGCCAGGAGGAGCTTGAGCGAAAGAGAGATACACATACATATAGATATAGATATATACAGAAGAGTGGGAGATGTTGCTGGGAAAACGTCCGAGGGGTCCGATGAGGAGGACGACGAGTATGAATGGGATGACCATGGATCTGGGGAACGTGGAAGCGTCTGATGATATTGAGAAATAGACGTTTTTCATGGCGGGTACGAGGAATTGGGTTGTGTTGTTTGGGTCGGCGAAGACTTCATTTCCTACGGCGATGGATTCGATTTGGGTTGAGGGGTGGTAAATAGACGTTTTTCATGGCAGGTACGAGGAATTGGGTTGTGTTGTTTGGGTCGGCGAAGACTTCATTTCCTACGGCGATGGATTCGATTTGGGTTGAGGGGTGGTAAGGGATGATGTTGGTTTGGACCCACTTGTCGGTGAATGATTGGCTGGAGGAGGCAGAGGAGAGGAGCTCGTTGGGGAGAGCGACGGTAACGGAAATGCCTGAACCGGAGAGGGCTGTGAGGACCGCCGGGTCGGAGTCGTAGAGCTTGACCTGGTTCAGGCCTTGCGACTTGAGGAGTTGAACTACTGGGGATGGTGGTGGAAGATTGTCTGCGATGCGGCCGTAGTTTACTCCGATGGAACCCATATCGAAAAATGAAGAAGTAATGGGGAAAAAATAACAGAGAGAGAAAATGAGAGGAAGTGAGAGAGAGGGAGAGAGTTTAAGCTTTGCCATTCTCTGAAACTCACAGAAAGAGATGGGTTTGATCGCCGGTTCGATCAGGTCCGGTTTGAACGAACCAGATGATGATGGGTACGAAGTTTGGAGAGCAGAGAAGGCTATGGGAGATGAGATTTTAATCGATTTGTCGAGGTTGAATTTCATGGCCGCCATTCATGTACTGACCTCGCGTAGCGATGGAGAGAGAGTTGAAGATGCAGCGGAGTGAAGGTATGTGTAGAAAACTTTAGCGAAATTGGTTGAGGTCCGGCGGACGGCTAAGGTGAGGTTGCCGCCCGCCGGTGAAGCGAAAATATTGGGTTCTAAACCTGCTCTGATACCATGTTAAATAATGATGTATTATTGATTGATTGTATGTGTTATATTTACAAATGGTGAGGGGCTCCTTATATATGAGAGTGGGTGGAGAGTAGGTGTAGTGTAGTGGAGTAGGTGAAGTGGAGGTGGTAGGTGGAGTGGGTGGTAGTGGAGGTGGTAGGTGGAGTGGGTGGTAGTGGTGATTTATAATTTACATTTACAATTTACATTAACAGAAAAGAGAGAGAGAGAGAGAGTGTGTGGATAAACCTTATCCACTGAAAATCTGAGTACTTGCTAGCAATACTTTTCAGTACAGCAACACAATCAACTTCAATGGCCACTTTTCACTTCTTCACAACCCAACAACTACCTTCACTTCTACTCATAACTGCCAAACATTCATGGAGGCAATCACTCCATTGCACCACCTCAATCCACCACTCCAAAATTCCCTCACCACCGCCAACAACAAAACCAACAAGCGAGCCAGAACCCATTCCACCATATCCACCACTCCTCTTCCATCGTCTTCTTCTTCAAGTTTCCATTGTTTAAATGGCTATCTCGAGCTCAATTCCTTGAATTCTGTCAAAAAAATGCATGCCCAGATGACAAAAATGGTCAAAGACAAGAATTCAGACACCATTTTTCAATCTTTGATCACATCTTACTTGAATTTTGGTGATTTTCGTTCGGCTGCGACGGTTTTCTTTGTGGGTTTTTCACAAAATTATCTTCATTGGAATGTTTTTGTAGAGGAATTCAAGAGTTTTGGGGGGTATCCGTTTGAAATTCTTGAGGTTTTTGTTGAGTTGCATAACAAAAGAGTGAGTTTTGACTGTAGAATTCTCACTGTCGTTTTGAAAATTTGTGCAAATTTAATGGATATATGGTTGGGTATGGAAGTTCATGGATGTTTGATTAAGAAAGGTTTTGAAATGGATGTCTATTCAAAGTGTGCATTGATGAATTTCTATGGGAGGTGTTGGGGCATAGATTATGCAGATCAGATGTTTGATGAAATGCCTGATCAAGAAGTTCTACTGTGGAATGAGGCAGTTTTAGTGAATTTGAGGAGTGAGAGATGGGTAGAGGCTCTACAATTATTCCGAGACATGCAATTTTCATTTGTGAAAGTTAATAGCTTTACGGTTGCTAAAGTTTTGCAAGCCTGTGGCAAATTGGATGCTATTGTTGAAGGAAAGCAGATTCATGGGCATGTCATTCGATTTGCATTGGAATCAAATGTATTCATGTGTAACTCACTGATTAGCATGTACTCGAGAAACAATAATCTTGAACTTGCTAGGGCAGTTTTTGATTCAATGGAAAACCGTAACTTATCTTCATGGAACATGATCATATCTTGTTATACTACACTTGGTAATCTAAATGATGCATGGAAGCTATTTCATGACATGGAGAGTTGGGCTATGAAACCGGACATTGTAACCTGGAATTCCCTTTTGTCAGGCCATTTCCTTCGTGGGTTATACCTAGAAGTCTTGATTCTTTTGCAGAGAATGCAAGTGGCTGGTTTCAAACCTAACTCCAGCTCCATCACCAGTGTTCTTCAAGCAATTAGTGAATTGAGTTTCTTGAATCTTGGGAAGGAAATACATAGCTATGTGATAAGAAATGGGCTTGATTATGATGTATATGTTGGAACTTCACTGCTAGACATGTATGTGAAGAATAATAATCTAACCTATGCGCAAGCTGTATTCAATGGTATGAAGAATAGAAACCTTTTCGCTTGGAATTCGTTAATTTCAGGATATTCCTTCAAGGGCCAATTTGAAGATGCCGTAAAATTGTTGAACCAGATGGAAAATGAAGGAATTAAACCAGATTTAGTGACATATAATGGTTTGGTTTCTGGGTATTCGATGTGGGGTCGCAATAAGGACGCTCTGACCATGATTCATCGGATTAAAGTTTCAGGATTGATTCCTAATGTTGTCACATGGACCGCTATAATATCGGGTTGTGCACAGAAAGGAAACTATAAGGATGCACTAGAGTTTTCAATCCAAATGCAACAAGAAGGTATCAAACCTAACTCGGCCACCATATCTAGCTTGCTTCGAGCCTGTGCAGGTCTGTCTTCGCTATGGAATGGGAAAGAAATACACTGCATGGGAATTAGAAATAGCTTCACGGAAGATGTATTTGTAACTACAGCTCTTATCGACATGTACAGTAAGTGTGGCAGTCTAAATACTGCCCAGAAGGTTTTTCGAACCATTCAACGCAAAACTTTGGCTTCTTGGAATTGCATGATCATGGGTTTTGCCATTTACAGCCAAGGAAAAGAGGCGATTTCAATTTTTGATGAAATGCGTGCAGCAGGTATTCAGCCTGATGCGATTACCTTCACTGCTCTCCTCTCTGGTTGCAAGCATTCAGGTCTAATCAATGAAGGATGGAAGTATTTCGACATCATGAAGGCAGATTACAATATAATCCCCACAATTGAGCATTACTCGTGCATGGTTGATCTTCTTGGAAGGGCAGGGTATCTTGATGAAGCTTGGGATTTCATTGAAAAGATGCCAATGGTGCCAGATGCTACGGTTTGGGGTGCTCTTCTTGGTTCATGTCGGATCCGTGAAAATTTAGAGCTTGCAGAGATAGCAGCAAAGAGACTTTTCAAATTAGAACCACACAATCCTGCTAATTATGTTCTGATGATGAACTTGTACGCGACTTTGAACAGATGGGAAGATGTGGACTGTGTAAGAGAGTTGATGATGGATGTTACAGCAGGGGCAAAAATTGGGCATGTATGGAGCTGGATACAAATCAATCAGATGGTTCACGTGTTCTCTACCAGAGGAAAAGCTCACCCGGATGAAGGAGAGATATACTTCGAGTTATATCAACTGATTTCCCAAATGAAAAGATTGGGATACGTGCCTGACATCAAATGTGTGTACCAGAACATTGATCGCATGGAAAAGGAGAAGGTGTTGCTTAGCCATACTGAGAAATTGGCCATTACGTATGGACTAATCAAGACGAGAAAGCGAGCGCCTATTCGGGTGATTAAGAACACGAGAGTTTGTTCTGACTGTCATACTGTAGCGAAATATATTTCTTTGATAAGATGCCGTGAAATTTTCTTCAGAGATGGTGCCCGGTTTCACCATTTCAGAGAAGGGAAGTGTTCCTGCAATGACTTCTGGTAATAGGAAGGTGTTTTGGGCAGTTTTTTTTCAAAGCATTGTGTATAGTGTTGTTTTGCTGCATAGGAAGGATTGATAACCCCACAAAAGAGGTGATTGTTGTAAAGCTTACAGTATTTTTAGTTACTTATTTGACTTTTTGACTATTTTAACCTAACTAAAAAAGTTTTGTTTAGAATAATAGTTATTATTTTTTTATTTTTTGTAGTTGATTTGATGATTGTGAGAGAAAAAATTAAATGATTATAAGTTGAATGTGACATTTTATCTTATTAATAATTTTACTTATTTTGTTTTTATTGACTATTTTAATCAAATGGCATCTAACCAAACCAAACAGGCTATAGTGTAGGACTTAATTTTGACAATCCCATTTGACAAACACTTGATGGATGTAATAATTCTTTCAATTGTAAATGGACTTTGTTATCTTGCAAATCCAATTCAATTTGACTTAAAAGATTAGATCTAAGTGAAAGAAGAGTGGCCACCGCTCAAGCAGTTTGGTGCTCCAGCGGTGATGCACAACTTGATGATAGATCTCAGAGTTTGTCGACACAAGCGGTCTGAGCCATCCAAGTTGATTATAATTGAGCGACGACTATCAAATCTATATCCTATATAATAGCCTGGTTGGTATTATTTTTATTTTTTATGTGCCATCCAAGGTGATTATAATTGAGCGATGACTATCAAATCTATATCCTATATAATAGTCTGGTTGGTCTTATTTTTATTTTTTATAATGCATATATCTGAGTTGAGTGAAATAATAAATTACTTAATAAGTTTTAAAATGTGTTTAGATATCTCAAACGAGTTTTAATCGAGTTGAGTTTGGGTAACTTGATTTTTTATAATATATATAATCTAATCAAACATAGTATAAAATTGTTCGAACTTAACTTGAAATTTAACTTAAAATACATTCAAACATGATTTATTTACAAAAACGGGTTCATCATCAACAAGTTGAACACAAGCCAGAGAGACATAAAAAAAACAAAATTAAAAAAACTGAACCATTTCTCGATATGTGCTTGTCATCTTGACGCAAGAACATACTAATCTTCTCTATCATTTCAAATAATTTTATCGTGTCACTGAAAAGCCATTCTTAACAACTAACATAGCACTATATGACAATGAAAGTTAACATCTATACAGCACAAGTACGGGTGTTATTACTGGTATGATACGGATACATTAATATGGTAAAATTAAAAAAAAAATAGAGTATATATACAGCTTTGTACGTTTGTAAAAAAATATTTAATCTTAATTTAGAGTAATGCAAAAAATTGATTAAATGATTTAATTTGTCAAGATCCAACCTACAATTAACATTAAATGCTAAAAGTAAAAATATAAATTAAAAATATCAATATATTAAATAACTTATAAACCATAACTTAATTTTAAAATCATATTAAGCATAAAACTAAAAATAAAAAAGAAATCTAGTGAAATGAATTTTATCTCTATAATAGAAGAAAATATTATTTCAATTAAGATATAGTACGGCTTGGATATAGGGGTCCAACTTGGGCGGGCTCAACCCGAACAACCAGAGCCCAACCCGAATTTTGTTAGGACTTGGACAAAATATTTTCAAATTCGGTACGGGCTTGGGCAAAAATTCAGAAGCCCGAATTAAATTTGAGCGGGTTTGGACAAAGACGTCAAACAACCCGAGCAACCCGAAGCTCGAATTATACATATATAGATATATAAAAATATTAAATATACATATAAACTATTAGCCATTACATGATATTAAAGAAATTTATATTATTAAATCATATTGAATATATATTATATATATAAATAACATAGAATCTTACTTTTTTTTCTTTCTATTTTCACTCATAAATTGTAAGGACTACTATAGTGGCATCTCTCTTACATTATAAAAATTATTTGTTTTAATGGTATTAATGATTTTCTATAAAAAATAATAATAATAATAATTGTAAATAGAGTCAAATTTTAATAATTTCATAGTGTAGTTGCAAAAAAAAAAAATTGAAATTCATTTGCAATTCGGGTTTAACTCGGGTCAGGCTTGGGCAGACAACCTCGGGTTACAATTCGGGCTTGGGCAGGTCTCAGCACAACTTGGGCTGGGCTTGGATAACCTCCGAACCCCGCCCGAGTTGCACCCCTACTTAGATATATACTTAGATACGTATGATTATGTCAAAAATTAAGAAGAACAAATTTAAATACATATTTCGTGTACCCGATATATATACAGAAGTACCACAAAAGGTACCATACAGCGATAAATACACCGCACGAGTATAACTTGTTTTTTGATATACCCATACTTCATGGGTTAGCATGTATCTGGAAACAGGTTTGATCTCCAACCTCGTTTTTCTTGCACATTGGTCAGTGATCAACAAGTTCAAACCAACAGAAACGATAATAGAAGTCCCAAATCCATCGAGGAAGGAAATCTGAAAAAAATTTGTTTGAAAATTAAGTTTCTTGATCAATAAAACCAGATAGATAGTTATATATGGAACTTGCAAAACACAATTATTTTCATTTTCCCAATAGAACTTGACAATAATAGAATTATTATTATTATTACAGTAGAAACATAATGACTGATTCGATCCAACCTGATTGATTTTGGGTAAATGCATGTCTTTTGGCAGATGGATGAAATATTTCAAAATTCGCTAATACGATTCGGATGGCGGATCAACCATCTTGCACTTGCATGAACCCAATCTGCTCGTAGATGAAGTTCAAAACAAAAAAAAAAAATTAAAAAAAAAAATTGATAATAAAATATATATTTTTGTGAAAATGAAAAACACTACCTTAAAAATATGTATAAATGGTGCCATGGCCTATTATACACAAATAATATATATTTTTTCAAATCACTAGTTATTGGAAATTGTAAAAGTAATGAATTATAATTCAAAAAAAATGTCCAAATTTTGTAAAGCTCAAACCGCCAAATCGATCATATCCATCCGCCAATCCACCCAACCCATTCAATCCACATCCACCAAAACCGGTGGACAGATGTGAATTGATTTTTTCAAATCTACCTAATTTCAAATGGATGGCGAATGAAATGCCACCTAACCTAACCCGATCCACGATCAGCCCTAATTTTAAAATAGATATGCTCTGGTTTATTAATTGGAATGAAAATTATATGAGTATTTGTCGATTCCTTATACGTATCAGTTATTGAACTCATTTTTTACAGCTGATAATTTTAAAAAGTTAATGACTGCAATATTCAATTTTCGATATTGTTTGATACTCACAATAACATTATGCCACAACAAATATTGAAATGTCTCTCAATATTGCTATTTAAAACAAGAATTTCTTGACCCCAAATCTAGATTGATAATTCTCATTGAACTTGCAAAACACATTTATTTTTCAGTTTTCCCAACAGAACTTGATGATAATAGAAATTTTTGCTGTAGAAGGGACATACCATTACATATCCAGAAATCCAGGAAGGTTGCAATTGAGTTACCATACATGGATTGGGCACTCTGGAAAAGAACGTGACAACTTTCGTTCATTCTCCCCAAAGATTTCCACCCCCTTTCGGCTTTTGGAGAGCCAAGTGGTGGAAGTCTTTGAGGGAGAGTGAGCAAAGGCTGCCTCGGGAAGATGAAGCACTAGCACTTTTTAACTAATGAAACAGTAGAGTTGTCGTGCATGGACCGAGACTCTGGAAAAGATCACGACAACTTCTGTTCACTCTCCCTAAAGAGCTCCATCCCCTTTCGGCTTTTGGAGAGCCAAATGTTGGAAGTCTTTGAGGGAGAGTGAGCAGAGGCTGACATGGGAAGATTGAAGGCATATACCATTACATACCCACAAACGGAGAAAAACTCCAATGGAGTTGCCATGCATGGATTGGAGACTCTAGAAAATATCGCAACAACTTCTGTTTACCATCCCTAAAGGGTTCCACCCTTTTCGACTTTTGGAGAGCCAAGTGGTGGAAGCCCTTGAGGGAGAGTGAGCAAAGGTTGCCTCGGGAAGATTAGGCGCTGTGGCACTGGCATTTTTTAGGCAAGACAAGGTTTGTTTCCAGCTCCCCAAGTGCTTCTAGTCTGCCATAGTTCATGATCAAGTGTTTGATGATGAGCAAACCTTATTATGTATCAACTATCAAGTATCAACCACACTGCATATAGCAAGAGTAGAAGCCCTTGAGGGAGAGGGAACAACCAATGCCTTGGAAGCTTATATATATCCATTGAACTCAGAAGACATTTCTTGCTGGCTTGATCATTCAAGATGGGGCTAAGAGCCTTATTTATAGGACACAAAATGTGTGTGTGTGTGAGAGAGAGGTTTGAGTGGCAACACAATATCCTTTTGATTGCCAAAAGGGTCCCCCTAATCTGATCCAAACATACGAAAAAAGATTGGCTCTGAAAGACGTTTTGCAAGTCAACTCTAGTGAATAAGGAATAAAGCAGCTTAAGGCATCTAAACCATATCCATAACCATCACATTTTTCAGTCCTTGTGAAAGAACAATTCCTGCCAGTTTGTTCCTAATCTAAACAATCAGTGAGAGATTTTTCTCAACTTGGATCGATCACGTGATCTATATCCCAGTAGTCTAATCACAATATTCATAATATCATACCCTAATAATAATAAAAAAATTATCAAAGAAAGTAAACGAGTTGTGTTGTTTCATACATGTTGCAAGACAGTTGCGCCGCGTCTCACCCCTAACCTTATGTGAAAGAAAATGTTTTTTTTTTTTGTTTTTTTTTTTCTTCTTGTGACTAGGGGAAGGCAGCATGAGTTGTCACATAATGAGGTTTATTTAAATCAAACTGAACAATATGCACAAATATTGGTTTTGTTTCTTTCTCTTTTTTTCAAATCATAACGCGTTATGACATTGAGAACTATGTTGAACAATGAACAGACGTGAGAGTTTAGCAAAGAAACAACGGTATTGAAGATCGTCTTTGGTTGGATGCTTGACTTCTTCACTTGAGACAATTATGAAAACAGAGTTTTAAGGATAAGACTTGTAAGTGTATATATTATATATATAAAAATGAAGAAAGATTTGGAAGCAGGTAACAGACATGTAATGGTTTAGAGATAGGATAATACCCAATTAGCCTACCTAAACTTCACATTGCATTATAATTCGCACATTGATGTGAGTGTCGATGGCTCAAGTCCTCTCGTTGCCTAACCTTGGTAAAAAACAAATTAAAAATTAAAAAATGCAGATAAGACAATGAAGTTGGATTTTGGACATGAGCTCCAAGTAAGCCAGCAATATGCAACAGGAGATACAAAGTGGTTGGAATTATGAGGAAAACTATGAGCAGGAATCACTAATTGTGCTATAAAATCTGAAAAAGTCTTTCATTCTTCAGGCTATTCTTCTAGATTGAGTTTGGCAAATGCTTTTTTAGTAGCTTCAAAACTTAATTCCCAAACAGGCACAACTTTTTTGGCTCCAAAAAAAAAAAGAAAAAAAAAAATTAAATTAAAAAATAAATAAATAAATAAAAATTGAAACAGAGCTTAGTTATATATTTCTAGCCTCATATCATCTAGGTGGTCTCAACCCAATATGCAAAACTCAGTACAAATCAAAGCTATGGCTAAACTAACTCAGATGTGAAAGTTAGACAGTCAGACATTCATCATCTGAGTTCAACAACCAATATCACTTCCAAAAGGTGCATATAATTGTCACTGATAAATCTAACATAGCCTATTGTTTATATTTTGCTCTTACATAGGCTGTTTGAAAACAATATTAACTGATCTCATGGTCTGTGTGTGTGTGTGGTTTACTCGCACGTGTGGGGATAGTAGATGGCGATCTCAATAATGTGTTCATGACCTGATCAAAACCAAAATAATGGGTAGAGAAACAGATGTTAAAATAAGCTTAAATATCTCTTTATGCTAATTATCATTAATTTGTTTTAATTTTCATGACAAAAATTTGAAACTTCTAGACGATCACTGTCATTGTCCATGCACACTAACACGTTTGAGATCGATCAACAAACTTATCTCGTGTAGAAAAAGTCTCCAAGAACAAATGCAAAACAGGATATCCCCAAATGCCAAGACACTGATGTTTCATAGAATAAATACTTCATCATGATCATCAATAGTAAACGGAATCACAGAGCCAAGGTGGAACAAATTTAGTGGCAACCAAAACGTATTCTCGAAGGTTGCATTTCTTTTTTTGTTCATTGGTTTCTATTTAAGCACTCAACAGAACACCGTGGTTACAGTAGGATTGCACTTCATCTCTAGACTTTAACATTAAGCCTTGTTTGTGGAAAAACCTTGTAAAAAATTCCAAGATGCAGTGCATTTGTATCTTCTGATGGTTGTGTATGTTGAATGTGAAATAAACATTGACTACGAAGCATGGACACTTTTGTGAAAAACGCGTGTCGTGTCCGACCCTCTTCGGACACTCCTAAAAATGTATCCGACACTTCTTCAACGTGTTTTAATTAAAAAAATCAAATTCTAATATTGGACATTTTACCAACACTTCGGGAACCATCCGAATACTAATGAATCCCTCCATAATAACAATATCCTGCATTCTTGATAACATAACTTATGCATTCTAAATATGCCTTGAAATATTTATAAGATCATCATGTCATGTGTATTACAATTTCTATAATTATTTTGCATTATTTAGAATGTAATAATTACGTGAATGATATCTTAATGTTTAAGTTATGAAATTTTAATGTAATTAGTGTTATGCTATGTACTAGTTTGATCCCCACACGCTACGCGCGTAAGGGTCACAATGTTGTTGGCGGGCACATGAGGATCACGACTTTGTTGGCAGGTAAGGTACCTCTATGTTGCATCATTGTATTTAAAGTCATCATATTTTCCTTCTACTAATTTTTTCCTTTGGGAATTATTTCAACCTACGAATCATCCTTCAAATTAACGGACTAACCAAGCTAATAAAGAAAAGTTACTTGGAAAATATCGTGCATAATGCTTTAACATAACCACCCTATGTATGTCAATGATATGCAATCAGTCAACAAGATGCACTCATATGGCCATTTTCTCTCTGTTTTTTTTCTGAAAATAGTTCTAGAACACAAGAAAATAACATGCACCGTCATTTGTCTATTGTTTTCATGCTCATGAAGCCTCTGCCCTAGTCTCCTAGCAATACTATCTGGGGTTGGTTTGGAGTACAATTGCAATCATACTGCAAAATACTACGACATTTAATGTTCATTTGATGAACCAACCAACAGTGCAATCAAAGCCAAAGTTGAATTACAAAGAAATTGTGAAGATTGACACCTTCTCTTCACATAAAGCCTCATCAGTCAGTTTTTGTATAGTCATATAATTCAATTGAAAGTAACACCATTTGGTTGGCAATCTTGACTGTGAACTTACCCCTTTTTCCACAGCAGTCTTACATGACAATTCATCAATCACAGTTTTCTATAGATACAATGGAATCACAGAACTAAAAAATAATGCAAATGACATAATCTTATTTCTAATAATTCTGAATTGAGGTTATTATCATTGAAAAGACAAGTATAGATTCCAGTAAACCAAATGACCTCATTTCAAATCAGAGAAAACAACAATTTGAATGATTTTTGCTTCATGTGGGTTAATAAGTTGCTGTGGTATTTATCTTCCCAATACTTCCATCAACAAGATCATAATGTTCTAACTTGCCACAACAATATTGGAGTGCATCAACTAATTTTGCATCGTTGATCCTTGTGAATTCTCCACATCCAAAAATATGGATTACTTTTCACAAAATTCTGAATTGGCTGGCCATTCCATGCAATGGTGAAGGGTTAAAACTATTTGACCAAGGCTATTTTTCAGCATTTAACATCACTGAATCTGTCATATCTGGAATTTCATTTTCAGCAGGCACATCCAAATAATTCATGTCAACAGAAGAAGAACCCAATCTGCTCTTAGTTTCAATCCAGCTCTTCCCATCCCAGGCTTCTTCTTAACCCTCTCTATGTTACATTAGTCTAATCTCAGCTGCATGGGTGAAGAGTTAAAACTATTTGAGCAAGGCTATTTTTCAGCATTTAACATCACTGAATCTGTCATACCTGGAATTTCATTTTCAGCAGGGATATCCAAATAATTCATGTCAACAGAAGAAGAACCCAATCTGCTCTTAGTTTCAAATTTCAATCCAGCTCTTCCCATCCCAGGCTTCTTCTTAACCCTCTCTATCTTACATTAGTCTAATCTCAGCTCCCTAGTAAAATTAGAACCCTGATTCTATAATATGATATTAATATCAACTTGATTCTAGTAAAGTTAGGCTTCTTTTTATTTTTATTCAAGTTGCTGCATTGATCTGTGGAGTTCTATAAGTTGATATTAGGAGTCAACCTTACACATATCAACTGTTTTTTCTTTTGTTTGCTACTGGTCTAATATGTTGGCCTATGTGGATTCATCTATGAGCTCAGATGGTGGCCAAAGCGGCTTCCACTCTGTCTTGGTTTGTTTCTTGGGCTGCGAGAAGCTTTCTAGTCTGCTATCAGCTTCGTTACTCACCAACTTGGTGAAGTGCTATCAAATGATTAGGCTTGTTTCATGATGTAAAGATTTATAATTCAAATCTTGCATGGGCCTAAGAGTTCGAAGTTTTGATGACATATTTCTTGACCCTTTCACTTAGGATTAGCCCAGACAAAAATATAACATGAAATTATAGGCCACAACAATTTGGCAGCCAACATGTCTTTCTAGATAGTACTATTGATTACAAGACATGAGCAATTATCAATTCGATCTCAACCACTTTTGAATATATATATTTAAAGGAAAAGGAAGAGTTACAACATTTCACAATGCCCTCAACATAACATATATTATGGTATATAATTTTAATGGTATATAAAAAATTATCCCTGGTCTTGTACTATCAAATATATATATATATATATATATATTATATTTATAAGGTTTAATGGTATATAATCTTATCCCATTGATGACCAACTGTAATGGTTTTACAGTTTCAGAATGTAGAAGAATTATGCAGATGGCAAATCGAAGATTAATGAAACCCAATTGTAAATGCACGAGAACTAAACATCGTACCATTATCTAGGTACATGAATGTTCACCACCAACAGGGTAAGATGGTGACCAACACTCATCCTATTATTTATTTATTTCTTTTAAATAAGTATTTTCGAGAAATTCCAAAGCCGTAAAAGCATTTACTGTTTCCAAATGCTCAATAGTCAACAATCAAAACAAACACAAACATCTGACAAAAGCCAATATTTTATGTTCAAATACGTGAAAACATAATCTCTAGCAAACTTGTAGAACTCCTAGTATATTGGTGCGTAATTCTGTCCAGGTATAACTGAGCCTATATAACACTTCACTGAATAGCCCATACCTACTGCAATTGTTGCAAATAAATTGACATACAGATTAATGACACTGAGCCCTCTGTTTTCATTCAGCAGTAGCTACCTTTTTTTGGGGAAAATTATCACAAACCAAACTCATGGCGTTGCATCAAACAGTTGGTGCACAGAAGATGTAACAGGAAGAAGAAATTCATGGCAAACCATAAATGTATCAGCACAAACCAAACTCAGAAATAGAGAGCCCAAGACAATTTTCAATCAAGCATAGGATAATGGAAGTAGGAATTGGATTGCACAAAAAATGGAATATGGAAGTTGAGAAATGGCATACCTCGTTTGTTTCTTGACCCGATTTATAACAGTTTGCACCAAGGCAACAATTACACCTCTTAAAATATAAGAGCTTATGGAGGAAGCCTCAGGAGAAAGCTGAATCAGCACAGGTGGCAAGAGGTCCAAGCCGGCTTGTTTGAGAAGTTTCATCTTCTGCAGAGCTTGCCGAAGAAGCCCCAAACGGTGCAATCTTGTGAGGCAATCTTCCAGAAGGGTGAAGTTGCCATCTCACCTCCGTTAGATCAACTACTGTTAGAGGCAATTTTTTCTTGCTTTTATAGTATCTTATGGATAGGTATAGATTATAGATATGTGGATGATTTCGATCCCATGTGTCTCACCAAAAATCTGCAGGAAAAAGGTTAGAAACCAAGCAGAGAAAAGATTTGGAAAGTAAGCAAGCAGCTGCGTTATACCACTGTTACACACTTTTATATAGGTTATAGATTTTTTGTTATTTTTTAATAAATTACTTTCATATATGATGTATAATAAAATTGTAAAAATATAAAATTTTAACATGCCTTCAACATGTCATGTCCTGCATTTTAAAAATTGACGTGTCCGTGTGTCACATGTCTGTGTTGCATTATGCCAACAGGCGTGGAACATAAAGCAGCCATCAACTGGTATCACAAATTAATCGAGAAAATGTAGAGTTGGAGGACTAGAAATACCATAAAGATAAAGATAAGGATTTAAGCTAGAGATGAGATTTGAAGAAGCCAATTGCACGCTTGATTGCAAGTAAAAGAGATCAAACTGAAAAGGGTGCCAATAGGAAGATGTAAATTAACATTTATAAAGTTAAGATCATTTTTTTTTTCCTTGAAGTTTGGTCTGTTGTCCAGCCGGTTTATACAAAAAACAGATCAATTACTAATTACCAATCCAATCCTAACAGCCACAGTTCCAATGAAATCATTTTTAATAAAATTTGATAGTAGAAACAATCTAAACATTGATATTTCTACTGCATATGCTGTATTAAGACAAACTCATATTTATATTGCATATCAAAACAAGCTTACAGATATAACAGCCACACATGTTTTGTTTCGAGTTGTCATGGATAAGAACCTAACATATTCAATCTCGTTAGATCAAAACAAGAGGACATGAATATTTGTAGACAACAATGTCTCATTCTTGAGCACCTTAAACCTGAGAGAGAAGATCCAGGACTTATGTACAACGACGCAGAAAATCCAAGTATGAAATTGCATTTTCATGTAGGAGGACAAAACACCTCTTCTAATACAATCTAACAGCAAAATGTTAATGGCCTTTTGCTCGAGTATATACCAAAACTGGGGAGCCAGGGCGTTCTTCGAATTCCTACCACTTTCACCAGCGTTCTCTAGGTCGACCATCTGGAAACATGGGAAGAAGCACCTTTTCTTCATTCTCTGTCACGCTACCTACCTTTTTAGTTGATTTGCTCAATCCAATCTTCACATTTCCGCCATCTTCATCAAAGTCCGGAGGCACCTCATCATCATCTTCATCACTCCAATCATCCTCGTAATCCTCCCCATCTTCACCGTCCTCCTGCTCATCATCATCATCAAATGCATCATCTATTACATCATCAATATCAGACCAATCATCTTCATCCTCTCCACCACTTCCTTCTGCCCGCTCATCACTTTCCTCCACTCCATCTCCATCAGTTTTGGAACCTCCCCTTCTCGGAAATCGTGGAACAGCAACAAGTGACCGAAGCTTCTCTTTGATGAGCAACAACCGATCCTTCTCTATCAAATGAGAATCACGATACGCTTCCCTGAGGAAGACCGAATCCCTATCCCCTTTCAACGAAACATAGAAAAGATCGGGATGCCTTATCAACATCCCCCTCAGCTGCTGAGAGAACCTAAACTCTTCTCGAAAATGAGTCAGATGGTCAACAAGTGTTCTCTTCTCAACAGTGAGGCTCAAGATTTCATGTACCACCCCACAAGCATGCTTTTCTTTCTCCAATGTACCAGACCTTATTGCAGAGAAATCAGAGTAAGGTGATATATAAGGCATGTCTCTAAACTGACAAATCCTTCTCATCTCACCTTTCGAAAGATTTAGACCCCTCGGTAACTTCACTCTATTGAACTTCAATGGCCTATCTATTATCAAATCTTTCTCTTCCAACTCCCTAGTCTGATTTTCTTCCTCTGCTAGCTCAGCTGCTGAAACAGCAAGCTCTGGGTCCCAATGAGTAAGTTCTAGAGCTGGGCCTCGCCCAGTCGATACAACCCTAAAATACTGTGGGTACCGGTGACAAATTGTGTCCCGGAATTCTAAAGGAAGCCCAAAATCAGTCTTCAAATGGGCAATCTTTTCCAAAAGAATTCGCTTCTCCGATGACATCATCAACAATTTTCTCAACTTAATCACCAACAAACCCTCCATTTCATTCCTAATCCTCATCTCCTCCAAGTAAAGCCTCTCTGCCTCAGGCGTCAATTTGAACTGAAGCGAGTAAACCCCTTCTTCCACAATCTCAAAAATTGCAGGGAATTTTCTCAACAAGGCGATGAATCGCCGCCTTTTCTGGAGCCCTAGAGCTCTTCTATACCTACCCAAATCACGCAACGACATTACCCGATCGGGTTGACTCACTAGAATCTTCTGGATTTTCAGAACCAATTTGAGCTTCTTGTCCCTTTGAATAACATTATCAAAGGGAAGCTCTTTTCTTCTCTTCACAGCAGCTCTTATTAACCCAGATCGAATATGGGTTTTTTCTACATTACCCAGAGGAACAATTTTCTTCTGTAAATTCAAACTTTTTCCCAGAAATTGTGTTTTCTCTGATGCTTTCGTGGATAAGAAAATACGGGTTTTTGAAGAAAGCTTTGGGTTTGCAAGAAGAGGTGATTTGTATGAGAGAAAGAAGGGTACAGAAGCAATAGATGGTGATGTTCTTGGTGAAGGTAAAAACAGTTTGGGCTCCATTTTTGAGTCTCTTTGTAGGATTATACAAGAGAGGGACTATAAATAGATAGAAGTGACCATAGATTAGATAGATATGTATGTAATAGTTGGAGAAGATGAGGATGAACAATTACCTGAATGAGGTTTGGGAGTAGAAGAAGAAGGTGATTAGGGTTTATGTGCAAAAACCCTTCCAGCAGATTTTTCCTGTAAACATCAACTTATCTTCTTCGTAGGGACTTGGAGGGCATACGTTCGAAAAAATAAGAGTATCTTTCACCTATACTATTTATTTTTACAAACAAAAATTTAAAAAATTCTACTATCTATTCCCATTTAGTAGAAATTTTGATAGAATTTTTAAGATTTTTAAAATTATTCTTTATTTTTTCGGTGGCATTATATGCACTAATTAATGTACTAATTAGTATTATGTTATTATTACTAGCCTCACCTATTATGCAAATTATAAATACTCAAAATTTTTAAAATTATACCACATTATCTATTAGTATATTAATTAGTACATATAGTATTATTCTTATTTTATTTTAAAAAATTCTATTTAAACACTATTGTCGCAGTATATACCATTACTTAATTTTTGCTCAATTTACATCATATACAAACTGAAATTTTGGATTTTATCTCAATACATACCATAAATTTTGAATAATACCAAAGTACCCTTATCTTCTCTACCTAACTTTAAGCCTAACTAGTCATCGCCGATCACAACTCTTTCTCTCCTCGTCACAACACCCCCTTCCTTCGTTGCTCTTATCCAGCCTCTTTGGTCACCACCCCTTACACCTCTCATGTCCCATCATCGTAGCAAATAAACCATCGTTGCCCATACCGCCGTGACTTTTAGCCATCACAAGCCCGTCACTCCCTCACAACACCACTTCTATCTAGGGATGCTCATGGATCGATTTTTGACAGTGTGATTTGCAGTTTGGACCTGCCCACATATTTGGGGTTTAGGAAAAATTGAATCCGCAACTGCTTGCAGTGCAGATTGCGATTTGTATGGATAAGGTTCGCAAATGTGCAAGCGGTTTATAGATTAGGCATGTCCTTTAAAATTTTATTTTTGGGCTAATTTTTTCCCATTTTTTAAATATTCTTTTTAGAACTTTTTCCCTCAAATATTATTTTAGGCCATAAAATCACATATTTCTTATCATGAAATCATTTATTTCCCAAATGATTGATCCCAAATAAATTACATCCTATCTATCCAATTTACTTTTAGAAGGAAACATGCCATAAACAGAGGCCTTAAACAGTCAATTGACTCACATTTACTTTGCAAAAAATGTATAAACTAAACAATGTATACAAATGCGGGCAGGTGAGTGTGGGTGCTGGTAAACCCAACGACCTAGCTGCAACCCACAAAACAGGAAAATCTTAATCTGAATCTGACCCTAATGATTATACAAAATTGCCCGAATAGGGGCGGTAAGTTTAAGTTGGGCAGTTTTCGCGGATTAGATGACCTTATGCCCAGCCCTACTTCCATCATCTTCTTCAAACACAGATCTCTCTCTCTACGAATTACGCACAGCGGGGTGTTAATCGGGTTAAGTTGCAATGGTGATGGGTTGCTAGGGTTTGGAGGTGTGATGGTGGTGTTCTCAGTATGGTGGGTCATTGAGAATGGTTGCTAAAATGATGAAGGTGATGACTGAATGAAGGGTTGGAACGAAAATGAAAACGACAACGACAACAATGTAATGGGCTAGAAAGGAGACAATGACGGGGCTGGAAAGGAGTCGACGATGGTAGCGAAGCGATAGGGCTGGGAATAAGGCAATCCCTTTATGTTATATGTCAATTAACATGCCATTTTTTTTTTTTGGGTCTAATTTTGAATAGAAATTAACTTTAAAAGTAAAGTAGAAAAAAATTGAAATATTAATGATCAAAGTGAGAAAAAACAAATTTTAAAAGTCAAAATAAAAAAATGACCAAACATAAAGTGGTTAAAGTGTAATTTACATTTTATATCAATTGCATCTTCAAATTTTACATATTAAAATTCAATATAATCATTTTCTCTAGGACTTTTCTTTGGTGTGCCTTGCATATGGTATGCCAGGCATTTACACCCTTTCTATTTTGCATTTACACCTTTTATGTATTGGGTTATACGACATTTTTTGAAAGTTTACACATTGGTGACCTGCTAAACAGGTCATTTGTAGGTAAATTAATTAAATAATATAATATATTAATAATTTTATAAAAGGTGTAAACTTTCACAAAATGGTGTAAGGTATAAACTTTCAGGAAAATGTGTAAACCTTCAGAAAATGATACAAGTGTTTTGACAAAAAAGGTATAAACTTTCAGAAATGGGTGTAAACTTTCACAAAATGGTGTAAGTATTTTGACGAAAAGGTATAAGTTAAGAAAATTTTCCAGAAAAGGTGTAATGTTTCAGAAAAAGTGTAAAATTTAGTTTAGTGTAAATTTTATCGACAAATAACAGTTTAGTCACTAAAGGTTTGAAATTTTATTACCATCGGCCCCCCACTTCTCTATTTCCCACCGACACTTTCTCTGTTCTTTCTCACACGCACACAGAATAGTCACCACCAATCCTGACCCCCGCTGACCACTCAAGCGTCGGTGGCCTCCGGTGCTCACTGTCGTCTGACATCACCATTTCCATGGCGACCGCTACGGCCACTACCGCTGCCGCAAATCAAAGGTTTTTTTCTCTCTCGCTATCGATCTTGGTCTCTCTCTGTCGATGTCAGCCTATTCTCCGTCGATGTCGGTCTCTCTCTGTCGATCCCTGTCTATCTCGGTCTATCTCCAGCGATCTTGGTCTGTCTGTGTCCATGTCGGTCTCTTTTCTGTCGATCTCTGTCAATTTTGGTCCCTCTCTGTCAATCTCGGTCTGGCTGTCTCTGTTGACCACTGTCCATCTAGGTCTCTATGCCATTCAATCTCAGTCTATCTCTCTATCTCTCTTTGTCCTTTGCTCTATATTAAAAACGGTTCTCTTTTACATTGACATACTTGGTTGGATTTGGACTTGGAGTCGCTATTCCAAGCCCTCCCAAACTCGTCTTCTCTAAAACAGACTTCTACTGAGAGAAAGACCAAGCCCTCCGAAACGCCCTTCTCTCTCACATTGCCATTATTTGAACAAGACAAATCCAGTTTGATTGAATTTTAGGAACTTAAAAGTTTTGTGAAAAAAGGGAACTTACACGTTTTGCGAAGTTACTTACATCTCTTATGAAAACACTTATACTATTTGTGGAAGGTTACATATTTGTGAAATAATTTATTTTGTAAAATTTACACATTTTCGTTGAAATACTTACACCTTTTGTGAAAAGTTACTACTTTTGTAAAGAATGTTATTAAAAAAATTTACACCTTTCATTGGAACTTACACCTTTTCTGAGAACAGAACTTACACTTTTTGTCAAATAACTTACATTTTGTGTGAAAAAATTTGCACCTATGGAAAATATGTTTTCATAAAGTTTACACATTTTGTTAAAAACCTACATGTTTTCTGAAAGTTTACATCTTTTAGTGGAAATAATTACACCTTTTATGAGAAGTTACTCCGTTTGTGAAATATTTTTTTCCAGAAAATATACACCTTTTATTAGAACTTACACTTTTTGTGACATAACTTACATCTTTTCTGAAAATGTTTACACCTTTTATGGAAATCTGGATTATATTTTCCATAAAATTTACACCTTTAATGGGAAGTTACACCTTTTGTGAAAAAAAAAACTTACACCATTTGTGACATAACTTCCATCTTTTGTGAAACCACATACAAGTTTTTGAAAATATACACCTTTCATGGAAAAAATATTTGCATAAAATTTATACATATTGTTAAAAACATAAACCTTTTCTGAATGGTTACACCTTTTTGTGGCAATACTTACACTTTTTCTGAATGGTTACTGCTTTTGTGAATAACTTTTTCCATAAAATATACACTTTTTATGAGATATTACACATTTTCTACCAGCAAAACTTACACATTTTTTAAAAATTTACACATTCTATGGAAAATATGTTTTCATCAAGTTTATACCTTATTTTAAAAACTTACAACTCTTCTGAAAAGTTACTCCTTTTGTGAAATTTTTTTTTTTAAAAATTTACACCTTTTAATAGGAGTTACATCTTTGGTGAAGACAATTACACCTTTTTTGAAAATTTACACGTTTTATGGAAAATATGCGTTGATAAAGTTTGTTAAAAGAAATTATTTGACAAAGGGTATAACCTTTTCAAATATGACGTATGTTTTTCCAAAGAAGGTGTAAATGACCTTAGAAAAGATGTAAGTTTTGTTTTTCACTAAAGGTGTAACTTGAAATAATAACTATAAATTTTATGAAAAAGGTTTTTTCACAAAATGTGTAATTTTTCAAAGAAGTTGTAAATATTTCCACGAAAATATGTAAATTTTTAGAAAATGTGTAAAATTTAGGAATAGGTGTAAATTTTGTGAGCCAATCAAGTTGAATGTTTCGTTTTTACAAAAGATATAAGTTCCCAAAGAAGCTCTATCTTTTATCGATGACCTATACGTTGAAAATTTTATCACCACCGACCACCCAACCGTCGCGGGCCACCGTTGCCCACCGACGACTGACATTGCCACTGCCGCTGGTGCAAATCAAAGGATTTTTCTGTCTCTATCGATCTTGGTCTCTCTTTGTCCATCTCGGACTCTTCTCTGTCAATGTCGGTCTCTCTCTCTCTCTCTGTCGATCTCTGGCTGTATCGATCTTGGTTTGTCTGTGTCAATCTGGGTCCGTCTCTCTCTATCGAACCATGTCGGTCTCTCTCTCTCTCTGTTTGTCGATTTCTGTCTGTATCGATCTTGGTTTGTCTATGTCGATCTGGATCCGTCTCTCTCAGTCGAACCATGTCTATCTCGATCTCTGTCTGTCGATATCGGTCCATCTCTCTCCCTCCCTTCGTCTCTGTCTGTCTATATCGATATCAAACCATGAACAACACAAATACAATTTGATTGCGTTCTAGCAACTTACTCGTTCTGCGAAAAAACAGAACTTACACGTTTTGTGGAGTTAATTTCATCTTTTGTGAAAACACTTCCAGTATTTCTGGAAGGTTACAGTTTTTTGTGAAATAATTTATTTTTGAAAATTTACACATTTTCGCTCATATACTTACACCTTTTCGGAAAAGTTACCTCATTTGTAAAATAATTTCATTACAAAAATTTACAAATCTTATGGAAAATTACATTTCATAAAATATATACCTTTTTGTTAAAAACTTACACATTTTCTTAAAGTTTACACATTTTGTTGGAAATACTTACACGTTATCTGAAAAGTTACTCAATTTGTGAAATAATTTTTTCCATAAAATTTACACCTCTTATTAGAACTTAAACCTTTTCTGAAAACAAAAATTACACCTTCTGTGACATAACTTACATCCTTTGTGAAAATAATTACATCTTTTTTGAAAATTTTCACCTTTTGTTAAAAACTTACACCCGTTCTGAGAAGTTACTCCTGTTGTGAAATACCTTTTATTATGACTTACACCTTTTCTAAAAACAAAAGTTACACATTTTGTGACATAACTTACATCTTTTGTGAAAACAGTTACACGGTTTTTGAAAATTTACACTTTTTTATGAAAATATGTTTTCATAAAATTTACACCTTTTTCTAAAAAACTTACATTTTTTCTGAAAGTGTACACCTTTTGGGGGAAATATTTACACCTTTTCAGAAATGGTGTAAGTACTTCCACTAAAAGATTTAAACTTTCAAACAAGGTGTAAGGATTCACAAAGGGTATAAATTTTATGAAACTAAATTTTTCCATAAAAGGTGTAAATTTTCAAATAACGTGTAAATGTTTTCACAAAATATGCAAGTAATGTCACAGAAGGTGTAAATTTTGTTTTCAGAAAATGTGTGATTTCCAATAGAAGGTGTAAATTTTATGAAAAATATTAACTCACAAATGAAGTAACTTTTCAGAAAAATGTGTAAGTATTTGCACCAAAAGGTGTAAACTTTTAGAAAAGAAGTATGTTTTTAGCAAAAGGTGTAAATTTTATGAAAAAATTTATTTCACAAAAGGTGTAACTTTTCAAAAAATTTTATGTTTTTCACAGAAGGTGTAAATGATTTCAAAAATAGTCTAAGTCTTCGATTCACAAAATGTGTAAATTTTATGCAAAGTTTATTTCACAAAAGAAGTAACTTTTCAGAGAAGGTGTAACTATTTTCAACAAAAGGTGTAAGATTTAAGAAAAGGTGTAAGTTTGAACAAAAGATGTATATTTTTGGAAAGAAGGTATTTCACAGAAGGTGTAATTTTTGAGAAATGGTGTAAGTTTTTCCACAAAAGATGTAAGTAAATTGGCAAAAGGTGTAAGGTTCGTTTTCAGAAAATGTGTAAGTTCGAACAAAATGTGTAAATTTTTGGAATAAAAATATTTTACAAAAGGTATAACTTTTGAGGAATGGTGTAAATAATTTCACTACAACATATAAGTTTTCAGAAAAGGTGAATGTTTTAAAAATGTGTAAATTGTATGAAAAAATTTCTTTCACAAAATGTGTAAATTTTCTTAAAAGGTATATGTTTTTTCACAAAAGGTGTAAGTCACTTCACAAAATGTGTAATTCAAGTTTTCACAAAAGGCGTATGTTTTTCCACAAAAGCTTTAAGGGACATCAGAAAATGTGTAATTTTTGTTTTTACAAAAAGTGTAAGTTCCAAGGTGTAACTTTTATGAACAAAATTAATTTATAAATGATGTAACTTTTCATAAAAAGGTGTAAGTTGTCAGAAAAAGTATAAAATTTTCAAAAATGCTGTAAGTGTTCAGAAAATGTGTAAGTTCCCTCGGCCCGTCCGTCTCTCTTCCATCTTGGACCCTCTCTCTCTGTTTGTCTTTCTCTCTCCCCGTCTCTCCGTTGTTCCATTTCCCCGTAGCTGTAGGGTTTTACAGACAAAAATATTTGAGGGCAAAAATCATATTGAAAGAACAAAGCTTATTTACTTGAGTTTGGAGAACATCAATCATTTAAGTTCTCAGGAAGGCTAGCTATGGAAGTGGATGCATAAATTCTTTTTTGAAGTTGATTTTTGTCGCTGGAGCACAACCGCAATGGTTAATCGAGCACCACCGTCAGTTTGTCTGCTCCTGTTGGTATTTCCTTTATTTCGTGCTCTCTCTTTCTCTGTCTCCTTGTTTGTCTTCTTTTATTCGCATATACCTTCACACCCAACCCGAAATCGACCCAATAGGAACTGTTATGTACTCCATTTTGGTATTTTGTGCTATTCGAATAGGAACTCTTCCCTCTGCTACCCAAAATCGACCCAATAGGAACTGTTCTGTACTCAATTTTTGTATTTTCTCCCTTTCGAATAGGAAGTCTTCCCTCTGCTATCAGTGTTGTAAGTTGAACATAGGTATCATAGTAGTTAGCAATAAGCATAAAAGGTGTTCTGCATTTACATGGCCAACTTGTTAGGTTAGGTTATATATAACCAAAGAAGGCTTAATAAAAAATTTGTGTAATGTTGGCACGGGAAAAACAAATTTTTTTTTAGAGTACCCAAAAAAGCAAAAATAAGAAACTCGATAAACAAACAATGACTAATCTTGATTCCGCAACGGCTAGCACACTTTGTTGAATTCTGCTTTCAATTTTGTAGTACTCGGTGATTTTATATTGCCGGAACTTATGTTTAGAAACAATCTGTGTTACACGGACTCTTCAAAATAGATCAAATACCCGTGTCGGACACCTAAGAGTTGGATAAGGGTATGGGATATGTGTCGGATACTTTTCAACGCACACTTCTTATATAATTGTATATAACAAAATTATTATATGTGCAAATTATTGTCAAATTACTATAAATGTCATTTTGACACTGTAAGTTACATATAGTACCATTTTATGTCACATATTAGATAAAAAATATGATATTTTTTCCCCACACCGCGTATCGTTGAATGTAAGATTTAATGAGTCGGACCTGTACATACATACCCGCACCCGACACCCGTACCCGAGTTCGTGTAACACAGGAAACAACTATTTGTTTCAGTGCTGAAGTCCATGCATAGTTGACGGTATTGAACTTAAAACATAGGAAAGCCAATTGAAAGAGTTGAAATGAGGATGACGATTTTCAAATTTTGTAGAGAGCTATTCGTTCCCCACACCCAATTCTTTTCCCAGAGTCGAACCCTTCACTTTCATGGCTAGCCTTACCAACAACTTAAGCGGCTGGAGAGGATGGCTGAAAACCAATACCTTCTGCCCACTTGATTCGGACAAGCCTAAAAGATTAAAGAAGAAGTTTGCCTTCAGTCCTTCTCTAATATCCAACTTTTCTAAGATGTGGTCCATCCGGGCATCGTCAATGCCCTCTGTTTCTGTGGTTGAGGTGTCTGTAGGTGAACTCTTTAGGAGAGATCTCAACTGTGCGTGCACATAGAGTGTGCTCCCATCCCAAGTGATGTTGAACTTCTTAACTAAGTTGTTCAGTTCTTCAACTTCACGAACTGTTGTAGGGCTGAGGTGAAAAAATGCAGAAAAGTCAACAAGCCCAGGCAATTCATGGAGAAAATCTCATTCGTAGAAATGGACAGCCTTGCCTGTCATTGCACACAACTCTTGAATGACGGTTACCTTTCTCTTGAAATTATCATCTTTCTGTTGAATAGAAGTTACATTTGAAGAGAAAGGTAGCTGTCATTCAGGAGTTGCGGGCTGTCTGGACTTTATTGAGTGAGTTCATGAAATGCGTACTTTCATTTGTGGGAGTATGACCTTCGTCCAAAATGAGAATGAATGGGTACGTTAGTAATATTTGTTGGCAGGCAACGACAGTCTTGCTTGTTTCATTGTCACATATAATTGAAGAAACTTGCTTGTATGCCCGGAAAAGTATACTTCTCTGATCTGCCCACTGTCTAAGCAACCCAAGGTAATGGAGCGTAGGCCAGGATGTAACCACCTTGATTCTCTACAACCAAGTTGCTCAGTAGGAAATTGAAGCCCTTAACTTGATGGGGTTTTATCTGGTTTTTGTGCCTGGGATGAGCACCAATTTCAGTGAGAGCAGAATCCTGTCCAGATTGTTTAACCCTGTCATGAAATAGTTAAGTTGCTTCTTTGTCCTTTGCAGTCGAGCCTTCATAAAAGTATGTGCGTGTAGTCCTTTAGCCCTAAATGAAAAACAAAATGTAGTCGTCCTCTTCAATTTTTGGGAAATTATGCATTTATCGCTTGTACACATAATGATTTCAATTGTAAGCTGTGTGAACTAAATGCAAAATTTTGATGTGTGTCCTTTCTTTTGTCCGTTTCAAAATCTATATATGTGTTGGGAAATTCTACGTTTTGTTGTCTATGTTCACGTAAAATTTTCAGGTTAACAGCCACATGTTGCAGCCGTTTGTTTGTGTTCTTGTAAATATTGATTGGAATACTTTGCAGGAATTGTCATCATTGCATCTGATGGATATTGGTAACCTCGCACCAACAATGTTAGTTTTCTCCTTCAAGACTTGCTACCAGTTGGTTTCGTACATATGTTTGTAAACAAACGAAATCCATCACCAAGGAATACGCTGAATTTTTTTTGGGATCAATTCTTACAGCAGCCCATGTATTTTTGTGTTTGTATTATTTGTTTTGCACAAATTTTTAATGGCCTCGCTTTGCATCATCAATTGTGAACTTTTGTTTCAATTACGTCCATTTGATTACAACTCTTCATTGTTTTCTATCAGAAAATATGCATATACGTGGCAACTGTACTTTTTGTTGTAGTCAACTTATAACTTTATTGAACTTACATAATCTCAATCAATTGACATCACAATATTTGTTATAAAAATCACAAACGGCATTAGCAATTTGACCAAAATTGTCCAGGAAATTTAAAATGGGGTGTCAGAATTAAGGAAGTTTAAAGTGCATCGATTCAAATTAGACAACGGACAAAATGTGTACACCACCCCTGTAATTTTCCCTTTAATCTAATTTGTATGATTTTCTTTTTCATAAAAGGGAAGAAAAAGATTGAAGACAATTGTTGAACAACATATCCAAATGTCTGACACTATCACTGGCTCTTGTCGAAAACGGCCAGTTGCACCATTCATTTGTTACAGGTACTAGTTGTTCATTTTGACAATCTGGAATTACATTTTTTTGTAGTGAAACTACGCGTCTTGTCGAAGTTCAGTTTGTGATGTTTGAAATTGGTTTCGTTCCGCATGTCTGAAAATGTTTAAATTGGTGTCGATTCAGTCCCTGATGTACGAAAGGTGTGTTATGCGAATTTCGGGGCCAGCTTGACATAAATACTTGCATATATATATATATATATATTCATATTTAAGATTTAGTGATGATAAGCTTCACGATGCTTGCATGCAGCCAGCAACAATTGAAGGAAATGCAAGGGCCAGACAACACTCGACGAAAAATGGTGAGTGTCGAAATCTGTATTCTCTATAATACACTATGATGGAAACACATGGCTGGGTTCCTATCCACACGTTGTATTGAATGGTCGTAGTGGGCTTGTGATTGTTTCACGTTTGTAGGATTGTAGCATGTAATAATGTCACCTTCTTATTGTTTTCGTAAATTTCAATTCATTGTAAAAGTCTATCTACGTTTTGTCGCTGACTTTTTCCTGCAACTGTTATTTGTATTTGCAATCTTATTTAATTACCAACAATGTACGCGGATTGCGTTTGGCATAAAGTTGTAGTTACAGTTATTTTGGACTCATAGTTGTTACTTGTCTTGTACGTCTGTCACTTTCGTGGTTAAAGAATAGAAAAGAGCTTGGGGAAAGATGGAAGGCACTCCCCTCTGTTGAGAAAAAGAGGTTTGCGGAAATGGCTAAGGCGAGCGCCAAGGAACACGCCAAAGTAGTACCATGTGCACCGAAGTCTGAAAAGGTCATTACGTACTTCATGTTTTCGTAAATGCATTTGGCTAGGTCCTGCTTTGCTGACATTGTTGGTCGTATTTTTGTATTAATTTAAGGGTAAAAAATGTGCAGGGTAAAAGGCAACTCTGCATATCATTGATGTCAATTGTTGAGCTAGTTAACCGGTTCAACGAAGCACAAAAGCAGGCAGTCATTGACATTGGGTTTGTTGGCCTCCTGGGGATGAAGTGTACACGTATAGATCACGACTTGTGCGCATGGTTGGTATAGAACTTCGATCTTGACAGTAGTTCATTGAATGTTCATGGTCTTCAACTCAGGCTCACCTGTAAGGCAGTTAATGTTTTATTGGGAATACGGTGTGAAGGCGATAACGTGTAGTTGGCTGGGTCATTAAAAACATATCCCAATATCTACGATGAGGTTGGAGTTATTAACGGAGTCATTCCTTTGAACAAGTTGAGACTTTATCTAACCGAGACTAATGGTGCGGAGGACGAGTTTCGGAGGAAATTTGCGCTGTACGTCTTGGGGGCCATGTTGTGTCCTACTACAATGACCGCCTTGAAGCCATCGTTCATTAATGCCGCAAAAGACGTGAATGGTATGCGAGCTTGTAATTGGGCAAAGTTGACACTGCAATTCCTTCACAATGGTGTTCGCAAGTATAAAGGTCATCGCGGTGCAACTGGATATGTTTTCCTGCTAATGGTATGCCAATAACTCGATTGTTTTTTCCATTCCCCGGTTCATATGTTTCATGCATTGTTCTGTCATGGTTCAACAAATTGGCCTTGATTGGGACATACAATGTTACCTACTTTGTGAGTACGACAAATAACACTCTTCCTGACTAAGTATGGTACTCGCAGAAATATATTTTCTGCGACCACCGTCATGAATTTAAGAACAAAGAGTACAGGGCAAAAAGTATGACGGACCTCAATAGAGGAACCAATTTGCCTACGTTGCGAAGAGGGGAACATAATTGATTGATCTTCATCGGTTTGGAATAATCAATCAGACACAGAATGACACAGGAAATATTATACACATTTGTAGGCAGAGTTGAAGAAGAATATACAGAAGAAACCTTGATAGGATCATTACCAAACTAAACGTATTGATTCTGGGAAAGGTCTTTTGGGTTGCAGCCATTCATATATACAAACATGTACATAACTTTTTTTTCTTGGTTTCATCAATAAAGTCCTTGGTTTGCTGTACATTTTTTTTCCCCAAAAAACATTGCATGATATGTGCCTATAAAGTTGACAGTATCGTAAACAAAATCGGTATTCTATGTGCGTTCCGCTGCAAAATTGAGAAGAATGAATGTCATTGTTACTGAATATAGTTGATTTTTGTGGGAAGAATAAATTAATTATGGTGTGCCCCTTAATGTCCACAGCTATTGTGCCTTGATTGTGTTTGTCTGAGCTCGACAAGTACGTCGGCTACAACGCAGTCCACGCCTTGGCTTCATGATTAGGGTGATACCCAAATACAGGAGATGCTGCGACGTATCAGAAGGAAGCAAAATTTCCCAACAATTGCGGTAAACACTCCAACCACTGTGCACATTTCACACCATCAACCCATTTGTCTTCAACATACAATGTCAGAATTCATTTATGCATTTCTATGATTAGGTGGAGTTTGATTACAGTAATGACGAAAGCGACGCCGATGATGCTGACATGGATGCATGCCATGTCAAGAACCAACAAAAAGGACAGTACGATGATGCCCGTATGAGCAATTTAGAGTCCGACATTCGCGAACTGAAGGAAATGATGAAGCAAGTTCTCCACAACCAAACAGATTTAATGGAGATGTTGTGACATTTCCAAGGCAACCAAGTTGTTGACAATGACAAGGTAATCTATCCAATCATTACGCAATTTTGACGCAGTTAAGCCACATCATTTGAAGATGATTTATAAAACTAAGTTCACGAATGTGTATGTATGATTAGGTGGAAGGCAACGATGTGTGTATCATTAACCTCTCCTCCAATGTTGCTGAACTGAAGGAAATGCTGAAGCAACTGCTTCAACGTTTCAGTTTGGGCTGCAATGAACCGTTCACTGAACAAACCAATTTAAGTGAACTGAAGCAAATGCTACACCACCTCATTGAAGGTATATTCTGTAAACCACAACCAGCAGGCGTGGACAAACAGGGTATAGACCCTGCTGTTGGAGTCGAGGCGCATGACGACGGCGTGGTCAAACCATCTGACGAAGTTAACCCAATGGAGTGTAATATTTCAGATGTACAAGGGGTGGATCACCAACAACAGAATTTGAAGGGAACCTTGGCAAGGGACAAAAGTCATTTCCATGATGGGCACAAGCTGAACATCGAAGAAGGTGGGGACAACCTGAAGAACGGAGGCCTTCAGTCGGGGGAAACATACGAAATTGAAGATAAATACACTCCTGACCTTCAGTCAGTGGGCGTCAAGAACGTGGCGTGCGATGTGCATACTTCTCCTACTAAGCTTGGCCAACCATTGGGAGCAACTGGAATCGTTAGAGGAAGTGCAAAGGGAAGAGGAAGAGGAAGAGGAAAAGGAAAAATGCGCGGAAGTGGAGTTCAAGCCACTGAGGTCGGGGATATGCAATTGTGCATCGATAGCAAAACAAATAGTGGAGTTGACGACATCAGTTCACCTGTGGATGTTGATGGTGTGAATAAGGTGAACAAGGTACAAATACTGCCTTTAATGCCCCACAAGTTCTGAATACCCAATTCATGCCCACATCAATAATGTGAATCACTAATTTTACAATCATCTGTGTTGTATTGTACTAGCTGTCAAACAATTGCATGTTTGCAGTTATGACTGCTGACATATGTTTGTACACATTTCTAACAAACTCCACACCAAACATCACAAGTTGGGAAAACTCTGAGGTTTACAGTTTATACATCATTTCACGTTTTTTTTTATGACTACCGACCTTGTAATGTAGGCTTCAATTTTTTTATGAAATGTGTAGTGTTAGTTGGCTGTTTATTTTTGTAGGACTCATTGAGGATGTTGGACAGCGAAGGGTTGTTATCGGTGGAGGAACAAAAACTTCTTGACTATGTATTTGACGATAGCAAAAATGAAATGTATTATTTCATTTAGTACTTGCAAATTTAAATGACAGTCCACTGTGAAATAACTATCGTTCTAAGGATCATTATTGCTTGTAGGGACATTGTTGTTTCCATGAATCGTCATGGACAGACATGTGAAGTTGGTACCCGACATAACATGCGCACGTTCAAACCAGGGTCGTGGCTATCCGTCACTGTAAGTGTTGGTTGCGCACATATGAATTTGCGTTTTTCAGTACCCCTGAACTCAGAAACCTTTCTAATCAACTTGCCTTGTGTCTTACATACAATGTTCCAGCCAATCAACTTGGTGGTGGTGCAATTGACTAATCGACAGAGGGATTTACACAATGACGGGAGGCATACTGATTGGTTCTTTCCCGTATATCTATCGGTAAATATATGTTTAAAGCTACGTTGTGTTTTGTGTATGACATATTTTGACAAATGTTTCCGTCAATGACCTTTATGCATTACACATGCAGACTTTGATTCTAAATAAAGATACGCAACCTCTGCACCATGAAAATATCGTCACATCATTTTTCGGACATGACAGATACACTGGTGCGATTGATGCATGCCAGAGGGTAATATCAATGTTCATCTCGTTATATTAAAACGAAAATATGAAAGCCATTACATGTTTACATGGCCTGTAAACAAGGTCTGCCCTTGTGTTTGCGTGTAGATTTACATGCTTTTTAATTACAGAGGAGTACATTAGTTGTGCGTTAAAATTGATATGGTGGACCGTGTAGCCTACCTATTTGACTCGTTCCTATCCAATCGACCGAACAAAAGGAAGCTAAATGCGGCAAAAATTTTGGTATGTCTTTCTGGTGCATTTCTCAACATTACAACAAACTTGAACATCCTTTACATAAACCAACTTCAACCTTGTGGAACAGCTTCAAACTATGCACGACTTGCTACAACTACACTTTGGAAATGATTATGTTACAGACGTGCGTAGCTTCCACCTCAGCATGTTAGATGAGAGGCCAGTACAACAACTGGACGAGTAATCCACAATCCCTCTCTCACATTAATATGTATGTTGCATGACTGACTTAACGAACCTACTGACATTGATGACAAATTTAATGTGAAATTATTTTTGTAGCACATTTGACTGTGGGATGTTCGTCATCAAATTCATGCAGCAACCTGATTTAAGCCCCGGTCCACACAAGGTACATTCTACCACTTCATTTCCATTTGTCAATCAAATCCTTCCTTATATGTCTTACAATTTTAACTGATTTGTGTTATGATCTTTCTATACAAAGTTCCATCCCTCTATGCGTCATAAGTTGTTGGTTGACATCGTTATGGATGTCAATAATGCAAAGATCGCAGAGTACCGGGAGTGCTTTCATATGAGCAATGCCACAAGCTAGGCCAGTGATGGGAATGGGCTGCCAGTACGCCAGTAATTTGGGTGGCAACAGGACTTCACTAATTTTGTATTCTTTGATTTCAATATGGATGTTAATTATGGCTCCCCAGTATTGTTTTTGCTGGACGATGTAAAGATGGATTAACTGCAAAGTGCAAGTCAAATGTAAACATGGATCAAACATGTCGATGTGGCTGCTGTCTTAGTACTATTTTGTTTACGCATGCTTCTTGTTCGGATGAATGCGACTGAAACAAATATAATTTACGGCTGTTTTTTTAACTCATATTTGGAGGAATGTACTTGCTGCCCAATTTGTCAGCATAACTTTGATGTCGCAACTGTAATAAAAAAACAATTTGAACTTTTTAAAAATAAATAAAAACTAATATAATTACAAAATGAATTTATAATGAATTTTTTTTACTGGCTGCTGTCTTAGTTGTATTTTTTATTTGTTACCGAAATGAATTTATAATTTAATTACAAAAAAGGAAAAATTAAATTTTAGAAATGAAACCAACTACATTATGAATGAAAACTCAATACTCTTTGTAGGTAAGTTATATATCAGCCCATTAGCACATATGACTCTAGCCAAAACAAAAAATGCAACGTCTTACAGGGAAGGTTAAAAAAAAAAAAAACAAATCTATAGATCTGCTGCATCATCAGCAGCGTCTTCTAAAGAGTTGTCCGTACTGTCTGATTGACTGTCCTCATCCATTGTCTTATCAGACTTCGCTTCGTCCGCCGCCAATTTCTCATCGGTCAGCCAATCAACGTTCTGCTTCATAGCGCCGACTTGCCGCTCCAAACTTGACAACCGTGTGTCCACTTCATTCAGCCTTTCGTAGATATCTTACAACTGCTGCAATACAGGAGTAACATGAGCTTCAACAATAGCTTCAATCTTGTTCGAATCAGACATTTTGTAGGAATATGTGTATGGTTTATTTTACTTACTACTTTTTTAAAGAAATGTACAGATTCATAATATTACACAACACTATGCTGTAAATATTTGTAAGATATGGTACATGACTTGTATGTTTTCAGAAGACCTCATGCATTGTGACATACATTGTATTAATTTCTCAAACTGGCCGAATTCATCTTGCACAAATTCGTTCCTTCTTGCATACACCAAGTCATCCGTTTAGTACCCCTAATCGTCCATTATTTGGCATTTCCAACACACATGCATTGTACCTTCCATCAGTACTATCCCACTGTCACTGATTTCCATACCCACAGTTTATCATACATTCACATTCGTCATTTGTATTTGTGCCCCAACCCAACTTTTGGTCTACCCCAACCTAATTACATGTCTACTCATCCATAAAGCTTAGCAAAATTCCTCTTATCAGATACATATGCCATTCCAACTACACTGAACCTATTAAATGAAATATTCAAAATAATTAATTTGCTTTTACTTAGTTTGGGTAAGTGTTGCCACCAAACAACAATAACTGTGTTCATATCTTTAAACCTACCACTAACGTATTAATGACTACGGGTTTGTGGTAATTTAACATTTACAACCAACCATAAAAAAGTTTGCAACCAGTGTTGTTTCCTTTGCATTTGGGTTTGTTTTTGCGTCCATATATTCTTCGTCAACCTGCGAAAACAAAGTTGGACTCAATCAAGAACCGTCACGCCTATGGATACACACCACGGTAAACGCGGTCATGGAGAATCACTTGCAAGGGCTGACAGCTCCCGACCGAAGTCACCAGAATTGGATTATGCAAGCGGGTATATCGATTCCTTTGGTGATCGACGTTTCTTTGAAACAGGGTTCCCACTGTGGAGTTTTGAACCTCTACGGGATTACAATTGCACCCCAATACAAGATGCTAGCCTGGGGAAGTATTTTGGAATTCCAGTTTCACTGTTTACCAAACGAGTTCAGTGTGAACACCACTGTCGATGTGTTTTTGTCAAGGTTACTAAAGCCCGATCGATTAAAATGCAACGGCAATCCCCTCATGTCAGTGAGTCCCAAGTTAGGCATCGTTTGCAAAGTGAGATTGATCAAATGACTCGTCGACTCATTAGGCACTCATGCATAGAGGACGCAAAGGCAGAGTCGAAGATACATGGATTGAACTCGGTATCTGCGATCAAGGCTATAATGGAGGATCCTGCACTGGTGTCAGACCCTGACCTTTCAGATTACTCAGACTCAGAGGTTGTTGATTTGAGCGAGGATTAGGAGACCTGGACATGTGTATGACATAGTAAGCGTAGTGTTGTAAGATGCCATTGTGCTGCGAAAAAATACAACTTAGAAACTAACAAACTGTCAAACTCTGCTAACCATTTCAACGGTGCATGCGTTAATGTGTTCATCATTTCCGCTTTGTTGAAGGTATTTTTTTGGGTCACCGTCATCGACTGAAAGCTATCTTATGATTTTTGTTAGTACGATGACAAGGTAATTTTTTTGTAATATCATTGACCAATATTAGAAGCTATCATTAACCTATGTTTTGTTGATTACTTCATGTTTTGGGAATCGTTGAATATGGACAATAAGGTTTAAGTATCAGAATCATTGAATGGAATCACAAGCTGTAATTGTAAAAAAAAATTGTATGTGTTCCCGACCAATGGTCTCATACACTCTAACATCAATATGGGCACAAATGTTTTGTTTTTAAAAACACACCGGTTGTATGGAAGCATACCCCGTGGGGTCAGCCTGTGCATTAGCAATTTTTCTCCTATTGTGCATTGTTATGAACTAATCAACTCCCCTTCAAACAAAAAAAATATACAATAGACCATTCAGAAACAGAGTATTGATATTCATTAATGAAGAAGTCAGCACAATGGTGAAGAAATGTACCACGCATTCTATGCAATACAAAAAAAAGAAGAAGATATGTACACTAGTTTAGGATATGGGAAAGAGAATGGCTAGAAGTTAGAGGACCCTATTCTGATTGAGCATTTGCGAGCATGGCTTGGGCTTGGGTAGCTACAAAACCAAAGCATCAAAAACCAGATCTGCTTTATCTGCTTTAAACTTGCTAACAGATAATAGTTGAGACCACAAATAAGTGACAAGCAAATACTAGTTGACAGATAACAGATCTGCCAAATCTGTTCATTACAAACAAACCTGCAACAGATAACAGGACACAGATAAGTGACAAAGCACCCACAAAATTCAGTCATCCACAAAGCATCCACAAAATGAATCCACATAGCATCCACAAAAATAAATCCGCATAGCATCCACAAAATTCATCCACAAATCTGCCAAATAGCATCCACAAAGCTCTAACAATGAGACCAATGTTTCCCAAAATTCATTCCATAATAAAATTATAAGTTACATCATAATAACTTATAAAATTCATTCTGTACATTCATTCCATAATAAAATTCATTCCACAAAGCTATTAAGTAAGTTACATAAGTTGCATCATAAGAAAATTCATTCCATAAACATTAGTTACATCATGAAGTACAATACAACCAAAACTGGTACAAACTTCCATTCAATTTCCCAAAATACAATAAACTACAAAAGTTACATGATCAAGTACAAAATGATAGAAAATATAATGAAATACACTATCGCTTTGATATTATTTTCTATCCTTTCAAGCCTTCGACCATAGTCATTTTCCAAGTCATCAAGCCTCGTTCTTACATCATTAAAGTCTTCTACTGTTATAGCATCACAAGCTCTAGTGTTGAAACGGATTCTGGATGTAACGTTTTCATCATCTTCATCCACGAACTTGAAGTAATTGCAATGGGGAGTGGGAGTGGTACTCTACAATGCATGACAATCAGTTAGTTGAATACAACAAATATTAATGTGACTACTAAAGGATTATATATTCCAATACATACTTACATATTTTGATGGGCAAACAAAGAACAAACGCCCTTCATTTCCATTCTCATTGGTTCTTACAATATGTATGGCAGCAGTTCTTTCATAATTGCACAGCCTCGGTTGTAATCTTATGTTGCTATTGTTAGAAGAAGAAGCCATTTTTTAAATCTGCATACATGATAAATTTGTAGTGCTCTGCTATGCTTGTGTTTGATGGGGTTAATAGCAGTTCTCTTTGAATTTGAGGGATAGAGTGTGTCTTTATTGAAAACATTTATTTGTTCAAACTACCATGTTTAATAGCACTTGAACAGAGGTTACACAGACTAAACTGTTAATAGCATTTGAACAAACATGGCAGTTCAATGTCAGTCATTTTCTTCAGTTTCAAACATAGCATTTGTGATTAATTACACACATGTTACACACATAGCATTTTCAAACTGAACAAACATGGTAGTTTTACAAACATATCAGTTCAATGTCAATTCAATTATCAATCACACATGTTACACAACTATTATCAACAAATTATACTGAAGTGAAATGATTATGGGCAGATTGTTGGAGAGTGTGATTCAACTAATAGTTATCAAACTGAAATAGTTATCAACAAATCACACATGTGATTTTCAACAAAGCACACTGAAATACTTATCAACAAATCAGTAATAGTTATGAACATTTCAGTTCAGTTTGATAATAGTTATCAATGTTGATAATAGTTAATTCAATTCACGTAGCTAACATATTAGTTGATAGAAGTTCATTACAACAAATCATGCGTGATTGACAACAAATACACCAAAATTCAATTATCAATCACACATTAAAAATTACACAACTATGTGCATTTGTTCAACTAATTATCAATCTGCATAATCATACTATGTTCTGCAAAGATGTGATCATTTCATTTTATGTTCGATCACTTTCTGCATAATCATACTACGTTCTGCAAAATTTATACTTTAACTCTAAAAGGTAAATGCATATATGTTCCTCACAATATGTTCCACATTTATCAATCATACCATTTATCTATCTGCATAACAGTAATTTTCAAAGCCCTAATTTTGAATGAGTAATTTTGAAAGCCCTAATTTTTGAAGCCCTAATTTCCAAATTTCAAATCTATTTTGTCAATCACAACCCTAACTTTTTGATTTTAGTGTTTGGAGGACGAACCTGGTTCATCTATGGCCTGAAAGCCCACGTTCTCCTTAACAAATTCCTTCGTTACAGCCGATGGTGGTCGCGGTGGAGCTATGGTTCGCAAAGTAGAGAAAATGAGGGCTACAGTGGCGGGTTGGGTTTACGAGTGGGTCGCCGTCGGGAGTGGTCGCTGGTCAGGTTGGGTTCGGTAGAGGAGGAGTGAGTGTGAGAGTGAGGGGGAGTGAGAGTGAGATTAAGGTGTATACTCTGTATAACCTGTATAGTAGAGCGGGAAAATGAAAATTTTTATTTTTTTATATTAATTTTTAGTCAAAAAGCCAAAAATTCACTATAAAAATCAAAAAGCCAACAACTCATATAAAAAAGTCAAAGATTTTCTTTTCTCTCTACTTTTTGTACATGTTTTCATAAAAAAGCCAAAAAGTCTTCCCAAACATACTAGTTTTTTCTAGCTCATATTTTAGCCAAATAGCCAAAAAATTTCTAAATCAGCCTGTTCCCAAACGAGGCCAGTCTCCACTTTAGTCATGACACAGGCAGCGAGAGAACATTGAACCAACAACAAATGTTGTAGCGAGAGGACAATATTTGTACAGGTAACTATAAGGGGTGGGATTGTTACTGAGAGAATTATTAGTCAGGGGACTGACAGTGATGGGACTACAAGTAATATTGCCATGGTTTAGGGCTAGTTTGGCATGTCTTTAAGAAGACAAAAAGTAAAAAAAGTTACTGAACAAGTTAAAAAGTTACCACTAGACACAAATTAAAAATTTAAAAAACATAAATTGCTTGATGCAAATTACAAGTAATAATGTATGACACAGTGATTGGTCTGTCCCGGTACAAATTACACATGGGTGCACAACAAAATTACACAAGATAGTGTTGTTCGGTCCGTGGGAGCTTATCACAGGTCCCGTTTTGATAATCTTAACCGTTGAATGTGTAAAACTCGTCGAGTATTATATGTCTATTAAAAATCATGTTCATCGGATATCGCTAACTATATGATCAAATCAGTTTTGTATAAAAATAAGGGATAGTGTTATAGTTAACGGTTGAAAGAAAACTATTCCGATCAGATAGCTATCGAAATTCGATCAACGTGATTTTTCATAAGAATGTAGTACCCGACGAGCTGTACACATTGAACGATTCAGATTATCAAAACGGGTCCTGTGATCACCCCCACGGACTGAACAACACTGACCAATACAATGCCCAATATTTGTGTATTCGGAATACGCTAGGATTATGATACCCTCCATAGATGGGATTAGTAGTCCCCCATGGGAGATGGTATTAGAAAACCAATCCCTTCGATATACAAGTAGATTTGCTGGTTTGACCCCTCTTATCCTATGTAATGTACTTACTGTACTTCCATAGTAATTAATTTGCTGTCTTAGTTTGTTTGTACTTATGCGATCGATATGTCCAGTCCTGAACGAAAATAATTTACGCCTCATTTCGCATGTAACAGCTTTACCTTAACAAGCCAACAAGTACTACAAAACACCAACAACCCTAATAATATGTGTAATAACCGAAGTTAATAGTATAATAATAGGTATACAAAAGTAATTGTTTTTGTACATTATGACGTGGTGTCTCTAACTCCTATCTGTGAAAACAAAATTAACTATTACTAATCCACTACTTATTACTGTGAAGAAGTATTTTGTTATAATTCTATCACTAATATTCTAGTTACATCCACAATGGATGTGTTACTATATTTGTTACTGTCAACTGTTAATTTTTGGCCAACGAAGTTTCTTGTTTGGTGATGCAATGCAACGGCTAAGGGTAATGTTACTGACCATAATTTGTGTGCAATGTTAGATTGCCTATTAACAGTAGCTACCGTTTTAACCGTCGGGGGGGGGGGGAGGCAGGGAAATGCTGGGCGAAAGCCCTCCCGGACATCCGGTTGAGAGTCCCATCGGACGTCCACTACGACAATTTCTGTACCGGTCGCTGAACTACAATTTCTTTTTTTGGGGTTTTTTGTACTTTTTCGCAAATTTTTGCCGCCTGCAATTTTTTTTTTACTGAAATTAATTATACACATTTGTTTGTTACATATATATGTATGTATATATATACATATATATATATATATATATTTACAATTTCTGTCAGACACGGATCGTAATACACCCTTTAATCCATCCATTGTATCATCATTCACACAGTTCGCCCTCTTTGTTTGGACTGCATAAGCGGGGATTGTAATCCACCAGACTATTAGTCGTGCGATACATTGTCCGTCGACCAGTCGGTTCAGGTGTATTTGTATCGCATGTTTGTTTACTTAGCGGATTAGATGCCTAGATTGGAGTATTTGTAGTGAATCAAATATTTGGTTTGACGGACTGGATAAGGATAAATTACCAATTTATATTTAATTTATAATACTAAATTTGTAATCTATAATTCATAACTGAAAAATACAAAAAACATTAAAATCATAGGGCCATACGGAATTTAATTTTTAATTTATAGGCCGAAAATTTAATTTAACGTTACCCTACCTTACGCTACGCCTCGTTTGTGAAAAAAAAACAAAAACAAAAAAAATCAGCAAAAATAATTAATAAGATAAAATGGCACGTCAAACCTATAATCAGTGCAAATTTTCTGTCACAACCATCATATCCAACTACAACAAAATCTATTATCTTTCAAAACACAAAAAAATAAATTTAAAAATATGAAAATACTAAAATAACATACTAAATTAGTAACTTTCTAACCACCTTAGGGCTGGTTTGGCATGTTAAAAAAAAGTCAAAGAGTCAAAAAGTCAATACTTTTATTTAAATCGCATCATCTTATTTAAGTCACATCACATCTCTAACACATCAATTCAACCCCATCCCAAACAGAATCCATATTTCACAAAAAGTCAAAAAGTACACTTATTTAGATTATCCCAAATATTTAATATGTAGTGTCACGTATGTTTCCATTTCCCTTCCAAATTTGGAACAAAAACCAAAGTTGGCAGACAAAGCCTATGAAATCCCACAGAGGCAGTACTTTTCATGATGACCCATAGGCCGTAGCCTTTCTAATCTCACCAACTCATTTCCATTTCCCACATACAATTTCGGCAACTTTGCTGTCCCTCCTTCTCTCTCCATTTCAGTTTTGTTGTCCATCTCCAGTAACACACTCTTTGTCTGTCTGTCTCTCTATCTCTCCATTTCTACTGCACCAACTCGCCGACAGTAACACTCACCATTTTCTCGAGCATATGTGAGTCTGTCTATTTTTTCTTTCGGAGCACATTATTATTATAACCTGCTGGGTTCCACTCGCACGATGCATTCATTTCTCAACTATTAAACTGTTCCTCGTTAGGACATTGAAACCATACGTACGATTAGGTATACAAACTACACGGGTGACAAATTGATATTGCCATTGAGGAGTTCCATAGTGACAAACGGTCTTGGTTGAGCAGTGAAGCCGATTTTTTATTTCTCTGCATGAATGTAAGTTGCGTATGGGTGCTCTTGGGTTGAATGTCCGATGTGGCCCTGTTTGAAGTGTGCGTATTGTTTGTTGTTTCTGGCTTGAAGTGGTCAATACTATAAAACGAGTACAACATATGGCCAATTAATTTTCGTAAAACAGTGGCATGCAATAGGTGCATAAATTAGCGACAACATATCATACTTGAACAATAAATGAAAAGTACCACTCGTACAATGTATGTACGACTGAATGGTCCGTTCATTGTAAGTTGTTAATAGTGAATTTCGTTTTGCTACAATTTGGGAGTAATGTTCTTTCTGTATCCTTATCAATATTGCATGAAATTCTTTGCAGGAATTATCGTAATTGGATATGGGCGATATGTCAGACAATGCGAAGCAACTGTGAGTTTATGTCGTTCACTATTTCATACAATTAGGTTTGCAAGGATATGTTTCATGTACGTACTAAATTCCACGGTCTGTTCGTGTAGGACATATTGTGGCAGTATGTAGTGTCATCAGGAGGTTGTGCGATTTGAGTTTCACACATTTGTGATAGCCTCAAATTACACCATGAATTTCGTGTAATGGATTAAAACTCTGTCCATTTCTTAGCAGAATATGTGCACGTACGACACATGTCGCGTATTCTACGGAGAGAAATTGTGAAATCCATAACTAACTGAGTTATACTAAACCACTTCAGTTAATAATTTTCGATCACAACGGAAAATGACATTACCAATTTCACGAAAATGGCACAACTTTTGAAATGACAAGGCAAGATTGACTGCCTTTAAAGTTAACTGATGAAGATGATAGAATGCATAAAACGTACATACCACCGATGTAATTTGGCCTTTAATAAAATTTCATTTACGCCGATATTTGTTACAGGCAAAGGAAAACACTGAAGCCAAGTGGCGAAGGTTCACGAATCAAAACGGTTGACATTACCGAGCCCCCTCGTCGAAAGTGGCCAGTTGGACCATTTATTTTTTACAGGTTCGATCCGTGTCCTTCAAAGTGGCTCACAGTATGAATCCCTCTCGTCAGAAACGACTAACAGTATTTTTGCACAATTGTGCATTACATATTTTGTACTCATAGTTTGCACCTGTACAAATTTCACTTTGTACTCACAAGAAATTAAGGATTTAGAGACCAAAAATAGGGGCCAAAATAATTTCTTACAAACCTAATTGTTGTTGCAAAAATCATGTGGTTATTATATTTTTAGCAACGAAAATTGGACATTACTGATGCATTATTATGTAGTTGGGACCAAATTTGTTTGTGTCACAAAGGAAACCAAATTTGTTTGTGTCACAAATTGGTCCCTAAATGTCAATGGTTGCGATTTGTGTACATTAAATGTATACATATCCATCCATATCTAACATATACTTACGCTGAAATTCACAATGGTTGCAACCAACAACAATTCAAGGAAAGACAAGAAGCAGACAACCCCGGACCGAAAATTGTTAGTGTGCAGACATGTACTAAGTAGAGTACAGTGATGGAAACACGTGACTGCTGTGATAGCAAAGTATGGACTTCTATTCCATGCGCACACCAGTCATGTGCTTTTATTGTGTTGCATTCAGCGATTTCCAGCAGTCATAGACGCCGTATTGCATGTTCTGATAAACTCCGATTATTTGTAAAAGTCCATGTCCATTTTTATTTCAAATGTGTGCAAAATAGTAATTTGTACGTGCAATCATATGTAAATACCACAAAATGTGCACACATTGCGAGTGATATAACTTGTGGTGACAATTATTTTGGACTTACAGTTCTTGTTTGTCCTGTATGTGCGTCACGTTGGTGTAACACTTACAGAGCAGAAAGGATATTGGGGAAAGGTGGAAGGAACTCCCTTGTAATGAGAAGAAGAGGTTTCAAGACATGGCTAAGGTAAGGGCCAAGGAACTAGGCGAAGAAGTTGCAAAGAAATTTGTAAAGGTACTTACGTACTTAATGTTTTTGTAACTGCATTTGGGGAGGACGTGCTATCGACACAATGTTGGTTAAATTTTTGTATTAGTGTTCACGTTAATAACATCGCAGAGTAAAATGCAAGTCTGCATATCATTGAAGGCAATTGTTGATATTGTGAACCGGTGTAACGAAGCACAGAAGCAGGCAGTCATTGATATTGGGTTTAGTGGATCCTTGGGTTAAAGTGTACCCGTATAGATCACAACTTGTGCCAATGGTTGGTATAGAACTTCGATCCCGACACGTGTTCATTGACTGTTCATGGCCGTCACCTGAGGCTCACCTATGAGGAAGTGCATGTCTTATTGGGTATACGGTCAGAAGGCAATGACGTGCAGTTCACTGGTTCAATAGACGCATATCCCAATATCTACGAAGAGGTTGGAGCTGTTAAGGGGGTCATTCCTTTGAACCAGCTAAGAGTTTATCTGACAGAGAGTGATGGTGCGGACGACGAGTTTCGGCGGAAGTTTGCGCTATACGTGTTGGGGGCCATGTTGTGTCCTACCACAATGACTGCCTTGAGCCTGTCGTTCGTTCATGCCGTGAAGGACGTGACCGGTATGTGAGCATGTAATTGGGCAAAGTTGACACTGCAATTTCTTGTCAAAGGTGTTCAGAAGTATAAGATGAAAGGTCAGCACGAGGCAACTGGATGTGTTTTCCTTCTAATGGTAACGTAATCGACCATTGTTTGTTTGTACCATGCCGATTACATATTTCATCCATTGCTGTGCATATGGTTCAATAAAATGGCAGTCGTTGTGAAATACAAACTTACCTGTTATTGAACAACATGACAAATATACTTGTACAGGCCGCATTTTTGTAACCAGAAAGAGCTTATCTTTTTAACTGGAAAGCTGCATAGGGATTCTGCCATTGAGACACATAAACACATAGATATGATTGTGTTGTAAGTTGTATGCATTGTTAACGAATACAGATTATTTTGCTCGAAACTGTATACTAAATATCTTTTTTCCCTTATAATGTAACTATTTTACTTGGATCATTTTGCCCTTCCCTGTAAGAGTACATCGGCTACTACACGCTCCATCCCTCGGCTAAATGATTGGGGTGATGCCGAAATACCGGAGACGTGGCGATGCGGCGACGTATGGGAAGGAAACAAATGTTGGAGCAACATGAGGTAATCAACCCATTCGTTTTGCACATTTGATAGCATTGCCCCACCTGTGTTATGGAAATAGTGACAGACTAAATTTGTGTTCCTATGACTAGGTGACAAGCAGTGACCCATTCCTTAGCGTTTGCCATATTTTCATTTTGTCCCTCCCTATTTACTCTCAAATACTTGAACTTTTGTGTGAAAAACATGAAGTTTCCATCTGGACAATATTGTAGCCTTACAAATTCAATTTTATGTACTACTTCCGTTATCAAATGAATTTTGGTTAAGCCCCGAAGTCAAATTTTTGGAGAAGCTTGAAGATTTTGGTTTTTTAACCTTGTAAAAAGGTCAAAACATTGTCGTCCAGTTATTGTTAGTTAGTTTGTAATTGAAAGTTTGTCTTTGTTTATCTAAATGGGAAAAGGTTAAGTGGTAAACATGAGATCGACTGTGAAGTTTTTTATCCACACTAGATGAGCATCATTTACAACAAATTCTTTGTTCATTTCAGACAAATGGAGTAATTAATTTTTATTAGATGTATTTAATATGTAAGTGTGTACACATACGTTGTGTGCAACTTAAGAAAGCGGACCGAAACTTTACGATTCACAGTTGAGATTGATTAGCGATTTAGTACATTACCATTTTTATTCATGATTTGAATCCCGATTTGACAACTATGTTAGGTGGAGTTTCATCCAACAATAGAGGAAAGCAACGACATTGATGACGCAATCGGCGCACACCATGTCAATAACAAACAGAAACCACGGATTGATGAAGTTCGTTTGAGCAAGGTTGAGTCTGACGTTGGTGAACTGAAGGAAACCATGAAGCAAATGCGTTACAGCAATGCGGAAATAAGGGATATGTTGCTCAATTTCTGAGGCAAGGAAGTTGACAATGCAAAGGTAAGTAAAAGCAATCAGTACACATGCTTCACACAGTTCACAGAGGTTACTTGAAGATGAAATATCGTAGTAAGTTAATGTGTGTGTTTGTGTGATTAGGTGGAGTCGACTGAAAGAAATTATAACATTAACATATCCTCCAGCATTGGTGAACTTAAAGGAACGCTGAACGAGCTGGTTGCAGCTATATTGTCTAGGAAACAACTGTTTAATGAACAGACACATATTGCTGAAATAAAGCAAATGATGCAGCAAGTGCTGGAAGGTTTATCGGAAATAGCACAATTGCCTCGCGCAGAGGAAAAGGGTGTTGACCCTAGCGTGGGAGTCGAGTTGCATGACGGCGGCGTGGTCTTCTAAATTATTATGGTAGCCCAAATTAGGGTAATCTTCAAGATTTATAGGGGGTGGATTGGGAGGACAATAATGTGAATGAAATGTTGTCCAATGAGATAATTGATGTGCACGTTGGATAGTTGCGTACCGTCCAAGAAGTTGGGGACACGCACAACAACCATGGCCTTGCCTTAGAGGAAACATACGCAAGCGAAGAAAGCAAATCTCTTTCGGTTCATTTTCTGGCCATCAAGAACGTTGCAAAAGAGAGTTTATCTTCCTTTGATGATTTGCAAACCTTGCCTCCAATGCGAGGAGAAGCAGACAATGTGCATCCTTCTGCTGGTAAGCTTGCCAAACATTGGGAGCGGGACAAATTGTAACAGGCAAACGAAAGGGAAGAGGAAGAGGAAGAGGAAGAGGAAGAGGTGTTGAAGCCATAGACGTAGGGGATATGCATTCGTGCAACGATAGAAAAATAAGTACTCGACTTACTACAGAAAAATTCCCAAGTCACCACATCACTTCACCTTTCGTATGTTTCATTACCAATTGATGCCGACAGCATTACTGATCATAATTGAACCATTATTTGTGTTGTATTTTAATAGTTGTCATTCTAGTGTAAGTTTGCACTAAAAAATGTTGTACAATTGTCTTACAGATTTTGGACAAAGTCCTGTCCAAACTGCACAGGTTGGAGAAGCGGTTCCGTTCAGAGGTTAAACATCGCTTCACCAATTTTAAATGCATAAGGAAGTGTTATGTATTTTGTAAATTTATTTTCTGAACTGTGTTCAGTTAGTTAATTGTTTATATTAATAGGAGGAGTTGATGTTACTTGATTATTTATATTGATAGAATGACTTGATGACACTAGAGAGCAGACAGGTTTTATCAGCAGCCGAACACAAAGTTGTTGACTCTGTACTTGGCGACAGAAAAAATGAAAGGTATGGATGAGTTTAATACTCACAATTAACCTGTTCCGTAGTATTTGTGAAATAAGTTTGAATTCCATAATTTTAATTTGTCGTGCTATGTTTATTTGATTTTTGTAGCTATCAGTTCTTTAATTTTTCATTATGTATGATTTTGATGGGTTTATCCATGTCATATGTAGGATTTTCTTTGAATTTAATGTAGTGGCCTAGGGAAAGATCACTGGCTAAATTTCCTGTCTGAAGTTTTCTTCTCTTGGTCTTATCCTGCACACATGTAGCTATTGGGAAAAATGCAAATCACTGATATTTTCACCAAATATTTACAAATTCATGAAAAACTTTATAATTTTAATTATGAAACTTAATAAAGTTTACCAATGATTTTCAAATATTTTTGAAAACTTATACTGAAGTGCAATTTTCCCTAGCTATTTTCTTCTAGTCTGCTTACATTTGCCATTTTGATGATTTTGGGATATTGTTGGCTCCAGTTTGTAAAATACATGTGGTTTTTTTTTAACTTGTTCACCTGTAAATGAGCATTTAAATTTTCACATATTATTTTAGCAAATACTATTGGACATGTCATAAGTTGTAATATCTAAAACTTTTTCTTTTATTTTTTTTTTAAAAACTTAAACCTAATCTTAATTGGATTGGAGAGTAGTAGAATCAGAAATATTTGCCATAGTTCTACAACAGAAAAAACTAATCTTATGTTGTGGAGTTAAGCCAGATACGTTTAAGTTTTACTAGGCTGTAGGTTGCTTCTTACTAGTTCATGGATACGTTTAATGTAGGGACATTGTCGTGTCTATGAATCTTCATGAAATGCCTTGCGAATGTGCTACGCAACGTGACATGCGCACGCTTAAACAAGGGACATGGCTATCCGACACTGTAAGTCGTGGCATCTGACAATGCTATTTCCACTATGTTTGCATGATGGACATTTCCATGTAGGGACATTGTTATTTCGTATTACATTTAAACAAATTGCAAACTTTATTTTGCAAGTTGCCTCGTCTGTTACAATGTTCCAGCCAATCAACTTGGTCGCGATTCAATTGACTAACGGACAGCAGCAAGTACACAAAGACGGGAGGCATACTGCGTGGTTCTTTCCAGTATATCTGTTGGTAAGTAAGTGTTTTAGGTCGGTTGTGTATTGTAGAAGACATATTTTCAAAAAACTTTGGCTGACTGAACTTTACACACCAAACATGTAGACTTTGATACTAAATCAAAAAACTCAACCTCTGAACCATGAAAATATCGTCAAATCATATTTTGGACATGACAAATATACTGGGGTGCTTGATGCATGTCAGAAGGTAATATGAATGTCCATTCCATTGAAGCGAGTAGATTTAATATGAATGTCGGTAATATGAATGTCGATCCCATTTACATGAATGTCAATGTAAATATGAAAGTGCGTACATGTTCGCATGCCCTCTAAACAATGTCTTCACTTGTCTTTATGTGTAGATTTACATGCCTTTCAATTATAGAGGAGTACATTGGTTGTGCCTAAAAATAGATATGGTAGACCGTGTGGCGTACCTATTTGACTCATTGGCATCTGCCACACTGGACACCAACAAGCTAAACGCGGCAAAAATGTTGGTATGTCGTGCTGAATTTCACAAATCTACTTCCACACTGTCACATCCTTCACATAAACTAATCGTCTCATTCTGCAACAGGTTCAAACAATGCATGCCTTACTGCAACTACAGTTTGGAAATGAATATACTGTAGACGTGCGTACCTTTGACGTCCGCATGTTAGAAAAAAGGCCATTACAACAGCTGGACGAGTAATCCATAAATCCTGCGTCACATTGACTTGACTCCTGAATGACTCATTTAACGAACCTGCTTATATTTACGAGAACTTGAATGTTACATTTCATTTGTAGCACTTTCGACTGTGGAATGTTTGTGATCAAGTACATGTAGCGGCCTGATATACCTAGCGGTCCACACAAGGTACATTCTACCGCTTCATTTCTAATTACGAAATAAATCCGTTTATTTCCTACCGTTGTAACTGTACCTGATTTGTGTTATTCGCTTTCTCTACATAGTTTCATCCTTCTGTGCGTCGGAAGTTGGTGCTTGACTTTGTTATGGATGTGAATAATTCAAAGATCGGCGAATATCCTTCGTGCATGTGATTGATTGCAATTACAACAAATAGGGCAGTAATTTTATCATGGCCTGCCAGTACGAGAGTAATTTCGATGCCCAACCACAACTGGATTACTGCATCAGCTTGTCGTGACAACTTTTTAGGTCACAGCTGTGATAATACTAATTTCCCACGCGTATTGATTGTACACATAATTCCAATGTTTGGGACTAGAACAAACGACATAAAGTAGTAATGTTTGTTTGCTTTTATCTTGGCTTGTACATAATGAGATACACATAATTCCAATGTTATGGGTACAGAACAAACAATGCAATATGATATTTGCCCAAATGGATATAGTAATGTTTGTCCAATGGAATGTGATATTTGTCCAACAAACAATGCAAGTTGAAAGTAGTAATTTTTGTTCACTTTTACCACATGAAGTATGTTTGTTCGCTTTTTTTGAATGCCATAATTTTTTCCAAAACAAAGCAAAAAAAATCCCACAGAACAAACAATTGAGCAGTGACTATAATGCACCAACAGGGGTCCACCTGTCCACAGGAATTCATGTGGTAAACAAACTACTGTAATTCTCCTGTCGAACCACCTTACTATTATGTTTCCAACTGTCCCTGTACATTGTGGACTTCATATCTTCAGGTCAAGCTCTGTATTTTGCCAATGACCGTTTCTGCAGTCCATCCAGTTAGTCCATGCAATATCCTCGTAACTGCTGCACCATGTGGGCCCTCACGTGCAGTTTAACTAAACCCCTTTCATATGTGTAACTGATGGACTCTGATGCTGACCTTCGCACATGTCATGTTTTGGTTGATCCACGTGTGAACAAGCACAAACAAGTACAAATTTTAAATTGCAAATGTGCCACAAATTTTAAACTACAAACAATGTCATGTTGCATACTAACTGGTTGTTTCCAGTATATCGGTCGGTAAGTAAGTATTTTATGTCAGTTGTGTATTGTAGATGACATATTTTTAGAAATATTTGGCTGACTGACTTTACACATTAAACATGCAAACTTTGATACTAAATAAAAATACTAAACATCTGTACATGACAGATATACTGGTGTGAAGAAGTATGACAACCTTTACATAAACGAATCCATGGAAAGGAAACCACATAGAAACGGAAGATATGTGAAGAAGTATTATCCAACCATGTGGGAAACTTTGAAGGGGAGTTGATTACTTCATAACAATGCACAAACGGAGAAAAATTGCACAACAAAAAAAAAAAACCATACAACAGACCATTGAAAAACAGAGTATTGATATTCATTAATGAACAAGTCTGCACAATGGTCTAAAAGATAGCACACATTCTGTGCAATACAAAAGAATACATATATAAACTAGTCTAGGATTTGGGGGAAGAGAATGGCTAGAACACCCCATTCTGATTGAGTATCTGCCAGCATGGCTTGGGCTTGGTCCAACTTAGCTTTAGTTGTCTAAATTGATGCAGGACGATGTCTAATTTGGGAGAGCATCATCCTTGCTTCTTGATTAAGCTGGTCATGTTGCTGTTGCAGATGAGCCTTTTTTTGCTGGACAGAGGCAAGTTTTGCCATGAGTTTGGTTTCCTCAAGTTCAAGTGCTGAGTGTTGCTCAAGAATGGCTACAGAGGTTTGCTGGTTGAGTTTGAGTGAAGTAGATATGGTGTGGGCTTCGTTTAGGAAATCTTTTTTGGTTTGAATATCCTTCGCGCAAGTCTGAACCATTTTTGAAAGGGTTGGCCATTCCGTGATGATCTTGGCCAATTACTTTAGTTGGATGGGGTTAAAAGGATTAGGGGAGAGGTTTAGAACAGCAGAAAGGAAGGCCAAGGTTTCATCAGGTTTGTGGAGAATAATTTCTTTAACTGGGGTGTTAATGAGGTTGATGAAGGTGGTTAAGGTTTGTTGAGTTTCAGCATGAAAGAGATGTAGCCTTTGAGGCAATGGGGATATTTTGTCTAGATGTTGTTGAAGAATAGAAAGTTTGGCCCAAAAATCCTGACATGGAACGATGGTCTGTGAACATTAATAGTTTGGTGAGAATATATGCTTGCAAGTAATAAAGAGTAAATAGGATGAGGTTGGAAATGGTAGTACCTATCCTAATAAAGTGCGCGCAGACGATTGGCCTTGTTCGGCTGTGGTTGTGGAAGCAGGAGGAGTTGTTTCGGGTACTGATGAAATGGCAACATCAGAGCCTTCAGGCTCTTTTTCTGGTTCTGGTAAGAGGAGAGAGTCATGAGGACCTTCAAGTTCTTTCTCAGACATTGGTCATGGAGATGAGTCATGTATTATGTCCATCCTTGTAAATTGGAGAAGAATACCAGTTACTTAAAGAGAAGTTTTTTTTTTCAAACGAACAGTCACATTTGTATTTCTATTTACCTTGGTTGTTGTGAACTTCTAGTTGAGGGGATTTTGTATTGTCATCTGTTGGAGAGGATTGACTGTTGATTGAAATGTCAAAATCAATCCTCTCTGATTCTTTATTTGAAGTTTGGGAATTTGAGGAGTTTGATGGTGATGGTTGAGGGCCAAAGACAGAAGGGACAATAATAGGCTCAGTGCCCCCTAGGTAATCAACCTCCATCAGGACAGCCCCAACTGTGACATCCCTGAGAGCAATAGGAGGAGGTTTTAGCTGTGAAGGATTGTGTGATGCAGATTATGTAGATTGCTGTGGCGAAGACTGTGAAGGATGTTGTAAGGAAGTTTATTGAGATGCTTGAGGTGGTGGTGGAGTTGGTTCTACAGTGGGTTCTCTGGGTACATTGGTGATGGGACTAGGAATTGGATCAATGTGTTAAGGAGAAGTCGAAGGATGTTGTGATGCAGATTGTGTAGATTGCTGTGGCGAAGACTGTGAAGTAGGTTGTAAGGAAGTTTGTTGAGATGCTTCAGGTGGTGGTGGAGTTGGTTGTAGAGTGGGTTCTCTGGGTATATTGCTGATGGGACTGGGAATTGGATGAATGTGTTGAGGAGAATTGGAAGGATCCTCATCATCAGCAACAGTAAGGAGTAATCTCCTTCTTTTTCTCTGCATAAAAGTAAGTGATCAGTCGGGCGTGAATGGAAATTGAGATGATGTAAATATGTAAAGTGAAGGCATACTTGGTAGAGCTGCCCTGAAGGAATTGATGTTGTTTGGCCAACCATTTGGCTGAGAGGGATATCCCAATCATTTAGGTCTGTACTTAGAGCAGGAGCAATAAAAGGCTCTTCTCTCTTCTTCGCCGTGACCTCTGTCTCGACAGGGGTACAGGTGGTAGTTCCTCTCTGTGCTTGTGTCTGCAAGGCTGCCAAAGAGTCTCCCATTAATTTCGGAACTGAGGGGGTGCTTGTCTGAGTAGTTGGATCCATTGGAGCCTTGGCTTTATGTTGGTCTCTTACCAATGGTTCAGTAGCAGGCCCAATTTTGGCTGTCAAAGGTCAAACAAGTTAGTGTTGTAGAGAGAAAAAAAAAACAGGCATGAGACAGTCAGGGATATGAAGTGTATGAAGGAAGGATACCTATAGCCTTAAGCTTGGAAGGTGAGGATATGGGGCCCTGATTATCAATACAAGTATCGTGAAGGTAGGTTTCAAGTGGCTTGCAGAAAATAATGGCAGTCATAAGTCCCCACCAATGGTCAAAAGCAGTGGAGCAGTCCGAAGCAGGTTTGAAGAAGAAGGGGCCAAAATCTTGGAAAAGTTTGGTGTTCTCTAGCAGAATGGATTCAGCTTGCCTAGGATCTTTGAAGTAGATTCTGGACCCAATCTCCTCATGGATGGTTGGGTGGAAATAAGGATAAGGGATACCCTAGGAAAGACCTAATTGCCTGGATCATTGATTGGGATAGTATGTCTCAAAACTGCAGTTGGACATCTTGTTGGAGGATATGGAACAGCCAACCAAGGTTGTAAAACATGGTAAGATGATTTCTAAAAGTGAGGATGGGTTAGCTGTTTTAAGTGAGCAATTGCTTAGCATAGGAGTGGAAAACTGGTTTCAAGGTGTTAGCTGGTGGGGGTCGTGCCTCAGGGAAATAGGCATACAACTAGGCTTGGTAGAGCCAGAAAGGGCCACCACAGTTGCCAGAAATCTTCTTGTCGACAAAGGAAAATAGGGCCTTGTAAAGGGTGGCAAGAAGATAAGGGGCTAAAGCCATAAGTTGGCCATCTTGCATACATAAGGCAAGGGGGAGGTATTCCTTCGTGATCTTGTACCCAGAGACACAAAAAACAAACCCACAAAGTCAAAGTAAGTAAAAAGCAGTTCTTTCTTTGTCTTGGACAGTGGATCCAGGCTCGCCTTTGTATTTTTTGGCGAAATCTGTATAGCACATGTCAGTGCTTAAAGTAAAGGCCACTTTTGGAGGCTTAAGGAGAGCATGAATTGGATTGCCCAGGATTGGGAGACCAGTCAAGTGAGCTGCATCTAAGATGGTAGGGGAAATCATACCAAAATTGAGGAGTAGGGAGTTACAAGATTGCGACCAAAAACATGCAGCAACAACAATCAGCCCTTTGTCCATGTCATAATTTTTAGTCGACAGTCTAATTGCTTCACTAATGCCCTGGTGCTTCCATACTTCAGCGTCATGACCTTCAATTCTCCTGGCCCAGCTTCGCCAAACAGAGTCTAGTGACCTCCACGATCTGAGTGGGTTTTTGCTGACATTCCAGTTTGTCCACTTAAGTTTAGGTTGGTTGAGAAGAAGGTTCTTACCATTACCAAGGGGATAGTATGGAGCTAGCTTGTCTGGGAAGTAAAACACGAAGGTAGGGCCTAGAGTAGCCTTAGCGACAGAGCTTGTGCTGGGCAATAGGGTTGCACCAAATTTTAGAGGAGCGATACGTGCTCTGATAGGGTCTGGGAAGCGGAGTAGGTCTTCATTGTTCTCCTCAGATGGAGATGGTTGAGATTTTTTCGGCGCCATGGCTTAGGGTTTTGTGGTGCTCTGGTTTTGACCGGCAATGCTTGAGAAGAAGGAGTACAGTCTGAGGAGTTTGAATCAGAGGGAAATGAAGTGGTTTGAAGTTGAAAAGGTGGGTCTTTTATAGCTTATGATGGGTCCAGTATATTTAAATGCTCTTATATTGGGCTGTAGTTTATGTTTGTTTTGGGCCCGTATTAAGAAATTTGCTATTGGGCCCAAACAATGGCCCCCTTGTTGAAGTTAAATATCATATGACTTGGACCCCGACAGGGGGCACCCCCATGACCCACTCTCTCTCTGATTGTCCAGTTTTTCTTTTTTTTTTTTCCTTCTCCTCCAATCACCAGCCCCCACATGTGTGTGTGGGGGGGGGGGGTGGGATGGTGGTGCAAGTGGTGATTGGAGGAGGTCTCAATCACTTCCGCAAGGTTAATTCATATGATATTTAACTTGAACAGGGGGGCCATTGTTTGCACCAAGTTTTGCCAATCTCTGTCGACAGATGGTCCACTTAATCAAGGACATGTGGCCAAGTCTTCAAGAATGTCCGCCAGTTGAAAGTGGGCTCTCTGCATGTGGGTCACCTAGAAATGATGGGGGAAGTTTTTAGCACCAGTCATGGAGTTAGTGGGCACATTTTCAGGAGGAAGCATGAGACAAAGCAGGAGCCTTGCTCTGTCGACAGAAGCTTCAAATAGTTGGTGGCCATGAAATAAACATAAGAAAAGGGAGATCGACAGATAGAAGTGGAGGTTTAGTATACTTGAAAAGCCTAGAAGGGAGATTGTTGGTTTCGATATCCGTATACTATTTTTGTGGCCCATCATTGCATGATCCCACACGTCTACACCATAACTGCCACTGTAACTGCCCCCTGACTTCGAATCTTCAAGTCCCCTCTGCCAAAATATTGACTCTTCCCTGTCGACCTTCCTTTTCACCGTTGTGGGGCATGTCCCTCATCATTATGAGACAAAAATCGACAGAATATTGTCCACTAAACACAACCACAATCTTTGCAAACTGGGCCACTGAACCACAACACTTGGCCACTCACTGTTATTGTCCCTGACTTTGAATCATCAAACTCTGCCAAATATTGAATTTTCCCTATAATTTAACTTGAAGGGGGTCTTAATCACTTCCGCAAGGTTAATTCATATGATACTTAACTTGAACAAGGGGGCCATTGTTTGCACCAAGTTTTGCCAATCTCTGTCGACAGATGGTCCACTTAATCAAGGACATGTGGCCAAGTCTCAAGGAATGTCCGCCAGTTGAAAGTGGGCTCTTTGCATGTGGGTCACCTAGAAATGATAGGGGAAGTTTTTAGCACCAGTCATGGAGTTAGTGGGCACATTTTCAGGAGGAAGCATGAGACAAAGCAGGAGCCTTGCTCTGTTGACAGAAGCTTCAAATAGTTGGTGGCCATGAAATAAATATAAGAAAAGGGAGATCGACAGATAGAAGTGGAGGTTTAGTATACTTGGAAAGCCTAAAAAGGAGATCGTTGGTTTCGATATCCGTATACTATTTTTGTGGCCCATCATTGCATGATCCCACACGTCTACACCATAACTGCCACTGTAACTGCCCCCTGACTTCGAATCTTCAAGTCCCCTCTGCCAAAATATTGACTCTTCCCTATCGACCTTCCTTTTCACCATTATGGGGCATGTCCCTCATCATTATGAGACAAAAATCGACAAAATATTGTCCACTAAACACAACCATAATCCTTGCAAACTGGGCCACTGAACCACAACACTTGGCCACTCACTGTTACTGCCCCTGACTTTGAATCATCAAACTCTGCCAAATATTGAATTTTTCCTGTAATTTAATCAAAATATATTCAATGTCGGTAAACTTGTTAATATTTGAAATAACTTTTTTCTGGATTGTAACGACTTAAACATAATTGTTGTCTTACATTTTACGTAACCAAAATACACAACTTATTTATATAGAAAACAAAATATACATCTCGGGTTTATAATCATAAAAATGGAAACTACTTTTTTTTTAAAAAAAGTTCACTCATATTTTCAGCTAAATTATGATTGGTTATTTTTAAAAAAATCCTCTTTGCACCTATTTTTCCCACATCCTGCCAACAACTACTCCATTCAATTGAGGACACATGTCAAGTCCACCTGAAGACAAGGGTTATCAACTAACATTGAATCATGCATGCCATCTAACTTACATGGTGGAGTAGTTACTGGCAGTGCTCATGGATTTAGTGGCCAGCCTCCGAGAGGAAACATGAACGAATTGGGAGTCTGTATCTGTCGAGGAGAGGCTAAAAGGACTTGGGCACAGGTGGCAACTTTAATTATATGCACTTCGACAGGTACAAGTGAAGGTTTTATGTGGTTTTAAGACACATAAATGACCGTGCAGTTACAGAAGTTGCACAGAAGCAGTTGCAGAATCGGCAGATCATGGGGTCGTGGGAAATAATAGCTATAAAGGGCAGAATGTTTGCAGAGAGAGAGAGGACATGAACAACAACACAATAACTTACTTTCTACATTGTAACTTTTGAGTAGTTTTTTCCCTTCTACTTTCTACTTTGTTACAAACAACACAACAGCACAACAACTTACTTTCTACTTTCTAATTTGTACTTTGTTACTTTCTACTTTGTTACCATCAGTTCATCGAAAGAAGTCTTCATCCTTTTCAGGCATTCAAACCAATACCACAATTGCTTGATTTTCTTCTTTAACTTGTCAACTTTAAATTATTGCTTCATTGCTGTTGATATAGTCCCACCATAATTTTACTAACAATAAACCCATCACTTTCATAGTTAACATGAAATAATTTCATAACTCCTATTCGTAACTTGAAATTCATATAGCAATCGGCATGGAGATAAAGTAACGAGTTCGTTGGGTTACTTTCTCCAAGTAACACCCAAAATTAACTGCCACTTGGATTATATACAAAATGCATGTGCTGGGATGTAATTTTGCAAACCCACATGGACAAAATTCGTATTTTACTCGAAATATAATAATAATTTACCGAAACAAGTCATAACAAATCAATACGAAGCCAAACACATCGTTAGTTGATAAACTACACCGTAAAAAACCCTTCAGTTAGATCCAACCAAATATGGATCAGAAACAAGCAACCCGCAATAGGAATCTTGGAATACAGACATAAACCAATTTCCCACCCAAAACAATACACAGACAACCCATATATATCTCACCTTCAATTAGTTTTCAAAATGACAAGTCACTGCAAACACAAATGACAACATCACTCTAAACAATATGGGAAATTTATAACTCGTGGCCTTGTACATAAGGAACGTTGTGGCATTTCCTGGCATTGTGCGTAACCAATTATTTACACGTTACGTACAGCAATCCGTGCAAAATGAAAACTACATACATTATTTATATTTGTTTTCAATAACTAGTACTGTCTACCTAATAAATTAAGGGAATAAGTAAATCATACAAATTATACAATTACCTGATTCACCTCATCAGTTGTGGTCGAATCATTTTTGCACATTGCTGCTTCAATACTACCGTATTGGCCCACAGGCTACTTGGAATCAGGAGAAGCATCGAAAAATAGTCGCCGTTGTTTAATGTGCGGTGTACTTGGATCCACCAAACCAGTTTTGCAACGAACAGGCAATGACTCTGCATTGTACTCACAATCAGTTATGTGGGTTGTATCTGCATCTGAGTTACTACCCACTGTTTAGCTAAACCGAACCTTAGGACATGTTCGCTTTGTGTGCCTAATGTATTTGCAATTCCCACATTTTCTTGGTCTTTGATAGTTGGACGAGGCCTGTCCCGGGTTCCCTTTTGTCTTCACAACATCGAGGTCTTCTACTCCAAATTGTCGAGGGAATGAATGTTTCCCTTTGTCTCCATTCCTATCGTTCAGATTCCTCTCATATAACCCCTTCATCCGACTCGTTATCGGAAGACATGCATCCCTAGCCTCTTTGAAACCTTCCGTTGATTGCGAGGCATAAAAACACATTTCATTGTAGGAAGAACTCAATATCCCATACCAGGCCGACTGTGTTGTACTGCTATCAATTGAGGGTTGAGGCCATTGCTAGCCATCCTTGCTTGCAGCCCTTGTCCATCTATGCAGTACACAAGTTGGGAGAATTTGCGTTAAATTTTCGGCTTTCATAATATATATCATGTGACAGCAAGGGAGCCCCAACGACTCAAACTTCATGCAAGAACATCTCATTGTAGCATCCACTGGACTGTGTGTTATTATCCATGATCTATCCTTCACTTTGTACTTATGAATATAGTAGTATTTCTGACCATCCGGCAAAGGGAACACGTCCTTGACATTCAACTTCCCCTCTTCTAAGATTTCATCACGGAACATTCTGAACATATTTCGGGTGAATAACTCAACTCCATGTCTCTCTATATCTTGCAATGGAGTAATCAATGCCGGAAAAGTGTTATTTGTTTCAGCATCATCTCCAGCCTCGTTATACCTTATCCTTGCAAGAGCCCGATCATAGTGCCTAACAAATTCATATAGCTTCAATTTATGTTGGAGGAAGGGATTTAAATAAGCATTCATACTCTCTGAGCACTGAGTGCTCTTCATCCCAGCAAAGAAATGTCCACGCATATATGCCTCGGCCCACATATGACGCTTCTCATATGTCTCCAACACCCAACTGTTGGTTTGAAGTCCAAATTTTTCGACCATTGTCGTCCAGCCATGCCCAAACTTTGTCTCATCGGTTTCCATGTCCATGCACTACTTGAAAGCATGTGCAAAGCCACTTTTGTGAACATTTGAAACAACATTTTTCCCAAGATGCCAATTACATAATCGATGTCTTGTGTCTGGAAATACTCTTCCGATTGCCTCTCGCATCGCCTTATTCCCATCTGTCAGTACAGACACAAGTGCTTTATTGCCCATCGCCTCCATAAATGTTTCCAAAACCCATGTGTATGTATCAATTGTCTCATTAGCTAGCAAAACACATGCAAATATCATGGTCCTAAAGTGGCTAGTCACACCAGCCAACATGACAAAAGGTTTATTGTATGCATTGGTTCTGTAAGTTGAGTCAAATATCAACACATCACCAAACTTTGCGTAGTCGGCCGCGATTTCGAATCTGCCCAGAACAAATTTTGTAACTTGTTATCGTTACACACATCATACTTATAAGAAAAACGTGTATCAACGTCAAGTTTTGCACATAGGTAAACCAACGCACCCTGCGCATCACCATTGTAGACATCCCATTTTTGACCAACCTTAAGACTCAGACGTCATTGATTGAGCACTCAGTGATAGTGCATGTTGTGCTCGTTCGAGTTTCTGGAGTTTTTGGCTGAGTGCCTTGCCTCCGGGCCTCTGAACTCTTTGTGCTTTGGCTTGGTTTGTGGACTAAGCCTTGTTTATCTTCCCTGGAGGGAGGGAGAGGTCTTGTAGACCACCTCTTTGTGGTCGTAGACCACTTTTCCTGCTTGGAGACTAGTTTTCGATTTTCAAAGCCTTCGGCCGCGCGCCTTGTCTCGGGACCGCTTAACGTTCTCTGTTTGGCTTGGTTTTCGGACCATGCCTTGTTGCCTCTTCCTAGAGGGACACTGTGGTCCGGGAGACCACTTTTGTGGTCGTAGACCACTTTTGATGCCCGTAGACTAGTTTTCGAGGCTCCCGGCCGCGCGCCTTGCCTCCCGAACTCTCGTCTTGCATCCCTTTTGGCTTTTTTTTGGTACAAACCTTGTTTTCCTTGTTTGGAAGGTGGTACAAGGGTGGGAGACCAGTTCTTTCCCTTGGAGACCACTTTCCTCCCCGCCAGCCAGTTTTCTGGTCGGCCAACTGGTGTTCTTGGTCTTTGGGCCACCTTTTCTGGTCAGCCACTACACCACTGCCTTGCTTTCATGCTGCTGACTATCTCCCACCATGGCCAACCACTTTCTCCTCTTGGAGACCACTTCCACTGGTCGGCCGACTAGTAGAAGTAGCTGGCCGACCACTTCAAGTGGTCGGCAGCTTTTCATTACCTTTTTGGAGATATTTTAGAGCCAGCTGTGCCAGCTAGAAGGCACAGAAGCCATCCTCCATACACGTGTATGGAGGGATGGCTTTAGGCCAAAGGCTTGTCCAACAAGCTTGTTGCTTGTTCTCTATAAGAGAGAACCTCCCCCCTCCTCCTCTAGGTTCAGATTTTAGTGCTTGAGTGATACATACACATCTTTGTCTCTATATTGCTCTTGCTCTTCATTTTTCTGCTTAAAAGTGCCTTTTTATCGCACTTTAACACACAAACACACACTCAAACACCATCCTTTTGTTGCTGAGGCACTTTGGAGTTTGTTTTGGAGTTCTTGGACTGGTTTGAGCTCAAAGAAGTTGCTGGAGTTACAACTTTGAAGGTGTTCTTCAAGGGTGAGCTTCTAACCCTTTAAACCCTTATCTTTGCTTAAGCTTTTGGACCTGTTTGCATGCTGATTTAAGCTTAACTTTTAACTACAAAAAGTTTTATTTTTTCATGCTTAAAATGTTTGTTTAAGGTCACTTTTGTGTTGGGGGTGGTCTACCCCCTCTTAGGCCTTGTTAGACCTTGTTTTGAGCCATCACTTTTGGCTCTTGTTTTAGCCTTTGCATGACCTTTCTACTATTGAATTCCAAAGGAATTTTAGTGGTGGAAATGGTGTTTTGAGGTCCCAAATAAGAGAGGGTCATCCCCTCTCCTTGTGTCTTATATGCTTGCTTTGAAAGCCTCATGTTTGAGCATGTTTGTTAAGCTTGTGTTGGCCACATCTCAGCCTATTTTAGGCCTTATTTCAGCATGGTATACCACTGTTTTGACTTGGTTTTGTCATCCCTTGCATGCATAATACACTTGTAGTGTAATCCTCATAAACTAGCTTTGTATGCTTCATGAAGTAGCATGTCATTCTAGCTTGTTTTGAGTCCATATCAGCATGTTCTTGGTGTTGTATTGCCATCATATACCTCTGTTAAGGTTTGGTTTAATAGCCCCCAGCATGCTCCATGCACTTGTAGTGTAATTCCATGAATTAGCCTAATGTGCATCATGCTTTAAACCATCATTCTAGCATAATTTTGGCTTAACCCTAAGAAGCTTTTGTCCATGTTTTAGCATGCTCTAGCTCTGATTTGTGTTGTTTTGGTCATGCATGCCATGCTTTGTATAGCTATAGTGCATTCTAGCTTGTTAGCTTTATGTATCAAGTCCACTAGCATGCATTGCTTGGCCTATTTGAATGATTTGGCATCATTTATAATGTGATTTCAGTGCATGTTTCATGGTCATGCACTAACATCTTTTACTCTTTCAATGCTTTGAAGGGTTGGTCCTTTATACCTTAAACATGAATCATTGCGTATGCCTTCATGCCTAAGCTTGCGAGCTATCATTTCAATGTGTTTTTGGGGTTATTTTTCCATGATATAACTCTAATTTTTGTTGGCAAAGTCATCCCATGCTTGGTCTTGGTAAGTGTAGTGTAACCCTCCCTTTTGGCCTTGTATGCATCATGCCTTATGCCCTTCATGTTGGCTTGTTTTGGCTTCCCTTCATACATGTTTTAGCATCATTTTGACATGTTCTAGGACTTTGTTGGGTTGCCTTAGCAATATGCTTCATGTATTGCATAGCTGTAGTGCAATTGGCCTTGCTGGCCTTGCTAGCCTTGTGTTTTGATGCCTCTTGCATGCTATATTTGAGCTATTTAGATGATTTGGCATCATTTAATACTTGATTTTAGAGCATGTAATATTGTCATATTCTCATGCATATCACTCTTTAATTGTGGTTTAAGGGTTGTGCATTTGTTGCCTAGTTTGTGGCCTAGCATGTATGACATCTTGCCGAGGTCCTTGAGTTCCTATCTTAGCATGTTTTGGTCTTTGTTTAGACCTATTTAAGCTCTGTCCATGGTTGGTTCATGCATTTGTGCCATGTATTGCATGCCCCCTTTGCAGTCCTCTTTACTAGCTTCAAGCTTTGAGGACCATAGCATGCCTTGTTTGTGTTGTTTGAATGATTTGGCATCATTTCTTACTTTATTTCAGTGCTTATAGTGTTGTTGCACTTCCATACTTTTCATTCCTTGAGCACTCTTGAGGGTTGTGCTCTTAGGCTTACTCGATGAGCCATTGCATTGAGCATGTTTGTCTTGATCTTCATGCCTTAGTTTTAGCATTATGGCCACTGATTTGGGCATGACTGAGGTCTGTCCATTTTGGTTTAAGTTCATCGAGCATGTTATATGAATGTTGTTACATTGCGTCATGTTGTTGCATGCTTATGTTGCCTTGCATTGTGTATGTATGCATTAGCATTATTTGCATGTCATTAGCTTTGTTAAGTTGATCATGTCACATTGCATTGAGTATGCCATGATTGTTGTTTGCATTGAGTATGCTTATGTTACATTGCATTGCGTATGCCATGTTATTCTTTGTATTGTGTATGCCATGTAGTCACATTGCATGTTTGCATGTTGTTGTTGCATTTGCGTTTGGATTAGTTGTTAGTCCAAACACGAGAAACGAGGGACGTTTCATACTTGAAGTGATGAAACGTGCCTCAATTCTCGGTCGCCGACCCTCCTGATCATATATGATAGAGGTCAAGGCATTTATGTGTTTACGTGTGCATTCATTTCATATTGAATTGTGCAATTTGGCTTCTCGGCCATCATGCATTGAAATACGCAATTGGTGGCCCGAGGGTCGAGAACCACACTCCCTTGAGCTCATGAAATGATAGGGAGGGTGGTTGTACACACATATCTTGCAAATACATTGCCATGCCCTTTTTTGCCCTCTGTTGCAGCAAATTGGAGAAGTGCAGCAAAACTGGTCGGCCGACTAGTAAAGCTAGCTGGCTGACCACTTTTTCTGGTCTGCAGCAAAGAAAAGTGGTCGGCAGGTGGTCTCCCGCATCAACAACTGGTCGACAGCCCTCCCACAAGTCCTGAAGGTGAGTTAGAAGCTTTCTAGAGCTTGATGCAAGGTTCTGAGAACAGTTGCAAACAGAGGCAAGATGGGGCATCGCGACAGATTTCCGAACGAGGCGACCGAGCATGCGTGCATTCTTCTCCCTCTGAGGACATTTCTTTATTGCTTTACTTAGCTAATTTGCTTAGCTAGTTTACGCTTTGGTTTTGTACTTAATTAGCTAATGTGCTTAGCTATTCAATTTGTGTTGTAATAATTAGTTGTAGCTAGTTATTCACTTTTGTGTACTTGTAATAATTAGTTTAATTAGCTTAGATTAGCTAGTTGGCTCATTATTCGGACCCTCTGTAACAAACCCGCGGGGGACCTCGCTACAGCTCGGACTCGATTTGTAGTCACGGTTCTAGGTCTGAACCAAAGAGTCCAAATCCGGCAAATCGTTTTGAGAAAAATAGATTTTCAAAGAAGTGCCAAACATGGACTGCTTTTCCAGATACAGAGCCGCCACCTAAATGTTTTTTTAATGGGAAATTTAGGAAACCCTGACTCGGTGCCAAAGGCCACGTGTCCGTCATCACCAAAGTTCCCTCGGCTCGGGAACTTGGGTACGATTGGGGAAGGTCACTTCGTGAGCACCCCCGCTCGCCCGATCAAAGATCGGCCTCTACTAACCATGATATCTATTTTTGAAAACTTTGTGTGTTCTTATTTCGGTTATTAGCCTAGGTTACTATGTGATGCGCACAGCATACAAGTATAGGCTGGATCGCCTGAATTGGAACAAAACATTTCATGTTTGTTTTTTGAAAGATGGTTTGCTACCCGCAGGTAGGCTTAAAATGCAGATTTTGCCACCCGCAGGTGGGCTTAGAAAACAATGGTTTTGCCACTATCTAGTGGGCTTAAAACTAACAGTTGATGATTTATTCCAATCCAAGTAACCCAATCTTCACCCACAGGCATTCAGGCAGTTATATTACATAAGCAATTAGCCTCATGGTAAGCATGCTATTCATGGCAGCACTCATACGCATGCAAGGATGCTAAAGCATAAAGCTTACCGAGTACTCCAAGCCAAAACAAAAACTGTATTAGAAATCATGCATGATCCTAGGTATACAGAAATGCCTAATGCAATACATGCAAAAATGCAACTATAGCAGGCTCGACTATTCTAAGATGGCATATGAAGTGCTACAACTATCATGTATTCAATTTGGAATTGAAAATACGATGCAGTTAGTATGATGCGCCGAGCCCGGTGCGTGCAAAACAGATGAATGATGCAAACATGCTGTCATACTGTATGCTAATTGAAATATGCCCTAATCTAACCATCATAAGCAGGTAAATAAAAGGGAGAAAGACGTGGGGTTGGAAGACATACATCACACTCACGCACACTTATTACAATTATGCCCTCGCGCAGAGGGTCCGAATAAATATACAGTCCCGAATGAAAGAATATTACAGTCCAAATATTACAGTCCAAATAATATACAAATTCCTACTTAATTAACAAATTAACTAAGAAAGCTGTAAAACTGGCGTGCAAGCCAGGGACTGCCTCGCTTCTGATGAATGTTGTATGTTTGGGCTGCCTTGCACGGAAATCCACTAGGATGCCCCAATTAGCCTCTGTTTAGCAGTTATTCTTGGAAAGCGTGCCGAGCTCCGAAAAGTCGCTGATTCTTCATTTTGCTGCAACAGAGAGCAGGAAAGGGGCATAGCAATATATTTTTACAGATATATGCATGCCTCGATCCTCGTGCCACCAATCACGCATACCGAGGCATGATGGCCGAGGAGTCGAAATGCACAATTCAATATAGGATGAATGCACATAAAAACACAGCTAAAACCTAACTCCATCATGGATAATCCGGAGTGTCGGTGACTGGGAATTGAGACGCGTTCCATCACTCGGAGTACGAAACGCACCTCGTTTCCCGTGCCCGGGCTAACTCCTATCCCGAACACGATGCAATATGCATGATATGCATGAATGCAACTAAGATACAGCCTAGTATGCACAATGTTATGAAAATGAGATGTCTCGAAATGCGTGCACACGGGCACGCAAACCGAGGAAATGCATAAATGCGATCTAAGATACAACCTAGTATGCACAATGCTATGAAAATGAGATGCCTCGAAATGGGTGCACACGGGCACGCAAACCGAGAAAATGACATACGCAATGCAAATGACATGGAAATTTGACATGGACTTATACTAACATGAGAGAGCCTCAGCCACACTCACATAAGAGGCCGATGGATGAAAATGAAGTGCCTCGAAATACATGCACGCGGGCACGCAAACCGAGGCAATGGCATACGCAATGCAATGTCATGGAAATGACATATAGAATGCAACATGGACTTATACTAACATGAGAGAGCCTCAGCCACACTCACATAAGAGGCCGATGAATGCAAATGAAGTTCCTCGAAATGCGTGCACACGGGCACGCAAACCGAGGCAATGGCATACGCAATGCAATGGCATGGAAATGACATATAGAATGCAACATGGACTTATACTAACATGAGAGAGCCTCAGCCACACTCACATAAGAGGCCGATGAATGCAAATGAAGTGCCTCGAAATGCGTGCACACGGGCACGCAAACCGAGGCAATGGCATACGTAATGCAAATGACATGAAAATATGACATGGACTTATACTAACATGAGAGAGCCTCAGCCATACTCACATAGGATGCCGGTGGATGAAAATGAAGTGCCTCGAAATGCGTGCACATGGGCACGCAAATCGAGGCAATGGCATACACAATGCAAATGACATGAAAATATGATATGGGCTTATACCAACATGAGAGAGCCTCAGCCACACTCACATAGGATGCCGGTGGATGAAAATGAAGTGCCTCGAAATGCGTGCACACGGGCACGCAAACCGAGGCAATGGCATACGCAATGCAAATGACATGAAAATATGACATGGACTTATACTAACATGAGAGAATCTCAGCCACACTCACATAGGATGCCGGTGGATGAAAATGAAGTGTCTCGAAATGCGTGCACACGGGCACGCAAACCGAGGCAATGGCATACGCAATGCAAATGACATGAAAATATGATATGGGCTTATACCAACATGAGAGAGCCTCAGCCACACTCACATAGGATGCCGGTGGATGAAAATGAAGTGCCTCGAAATGCGTGCACACGGGCACGCAAACCGAGACAATGGTATATGTAATGCAATGGCATGGAAATGGCATATAGAATGCAATATGGAATTTAGGCACTGAAATATGGGGGAAAACAGCCCCGAAATGAGGCGAAATCACACCCGATGCATGGAATTTCTCCCGAAATGCAAAATTAGGCACCCGAAATGGCCTATAGCTATACCAAACATGCATAATTGGCACATGGAATGAAGATACAGAAGCAAGGCAGCCCCAAAATTAGCATTTTACTAGTACAAATCATGGCCAAACAGCAAACCAAGATAGGGCAAAACTAGCATGCAAGAAATGGCCCTAAACATGGGATTAAGAAGCAACTCACAACTGCTAACTCCAAATGAGTTAGGACCCTTCAACAACATTGAAGAGGGGCCCAAAATATGATGTTTTCCAGAACTGTAAAAACCCCAAAAACAAACACAGGTATGGCTGCACTCCTATGCAAGAAAAAGGGCCAAAAGGTGGCCAAAGAGGCAAGTGGTATATGAAAAGCCCAAACTGGAAAATTCCCTTCTACAACATTGAAGAGGGACCAAAAATATGCATATTTACAGAACTGTAAAAACTCCAAAACCGTATAAAAACATGCTAGAAATGCAATGCAAAATGAGGCTCAAAAGAGGCTATAACACAAAGTATACAAAATATTCCACAAACGGCCAAAGACCCTTAATGAAACATGAAGAATGGGCCAAAATAAGACTATTTTCAGAACTGTAAAATGGCCACAAACAAAAGCATGATAGGCTAACAAAACATGCAAGAATGGGGACCAAAAGAGAGATATAACATGAAGTGGCATATGGAGGTCCCAAACCATGAAAGGCCATAAATGAAACATGAATAATGGACCAAAATGAGACTATTTTCAGTGCTGTAAAATGGCCAAAAACAAAAGCACAATAGGCTGCCAAAGCATGCAAAAATGGGACCAAAAAGGGAGTATAAAGGCAAGTACAATATGGAAGTCCCAAATAGTGTTGAGACCTTCTTCAATGTTGAAGAGGGGCTCAAAATAAGCCTATTATCAGTTTACAACATGCTCCAAAACAAATCACACACAAGCTAAAAATATCATGCAAGAAAATGACATTTTAGAGGGATAATGAAGCAAGTGCAAGATGGAGGGCTCAAACAGGGTTGAGCTCTTAATGAGACATGAAAATGAGCTCAAAAGAAGGCCACTTTCAGTTATGGCCGGAGCTCAAAGAAAAAAGCATAGATGGCTAAGAAATGTTGCAAAGAAAAGCTCAAAAAAAAGGGAAATGGCAACTCACCCTTGGAGACAAGTCTTTTGTTGCTTCTTGGACCAAGTTGCAGCACCTTTAGCCTTTGAGAAGTCCTCCTTGTTGCTGGAAATGAAGTGGTGATGGTGGTGCTTGGTGGTGATGAAGGAATGAAGTGTGGAACTTGAATGTTTTAGGGTAGAAATGAGAGAAGGAGAGGGGAAGCAATGCAAGACTTGGAAGCAATTTTTTCTAACCCCAAAAATAAGTGTTGGCCCTTGGTTATATGGAACAAAAGAAGGTGTAAAGGTGGGGGAAAAAGGAGGCAAACTTTTCCCTACAAAATATCCCCCGGATACAGATATTTTCCGGGGGATAAAGCTATACAGCTGTAAAGTGAACAGTGTGAGGATTACGGCCGGCCAAGTATTTTTGTTGCAGGTGGCCGGCCGGCCACATCCCCTAGCCGGCCGGCTAGGGGTCAAAAGGGTCAAGCTGGTTTAGTGGCCGGCCACCATATGATGGTGTCCTCCCATGTGTCCTCAACACAACCCTGTGGTTAAAAGTCCAAGAAAGTGGCTCAAGGGTGTTCAACATTGGCTCGGAAGGAGGGGTTCAAAAGGGTCAAGCAATATTAGTGGCCGGCCACCAACTTTTAGGGTCCTCCCATGTGTGTACATCACAAATATGTGGTTCAAAGTTCAAGAAAATGCCCCCAAGGTGTTCAACATTAGCCCGGAAGGAGGGGTTTAAAAGGGTCAAGCAACATTAGTGGCCGGCCACCAACTTTTATGGTCCTCCCATGTGTGTACATCACAAATATGTGGTTCAAAGTTCAAGAAAATGCCCCCAAGGTGTTCAACATTAGCCCGGAAGTGTGAAAAACGGGCGTCGGAGGGCGTCGGAGGATGTATAACTGGTTGCTGCAACAATTACTGGCCTCCCATCCTTCAGTGACCTTCCCGGTGATAAAAAAGAGGTACCTGCCAAAAATGAACGAAAACCGTTGCAAAACGAATGTTCGGGGGCCAAAACACGCAGTTCGAGGTCCCGAAAATGGGCTGTTAAGCACCGAAAGTGGCATTCGGCCACGAAGTGGGTTTCTCAGACCCCAGTGTCCCTCAAAAGGGAGTAGAAGGGAAGTATGCCAAAAATCAGAACAAACGGAGATGGTTAGGCAGTCCCGAACCGAGGCACACGGCCTGACGGCTCCGAAAACCGGGAACCGGACTCCGAAATGGGCAAAATGGCCTACGGCCACCAAATGTAGCCCACGGCCACTGAGAGATGGTCTACAGGACCTCTCCCTCCCCTCAGGAAAAGAAACAAAGAAAACCGAGCCTGGTTCGCAAACCGAGGTAAAGCACAAAAGAGGGTTCGGAAGTCCGGAGGCAGGGCTCACGGCCGCAACTCTGAAACTTCTGAACGAGCACATTATGCAACATCACCAAACGCTCAATCAGTGACGTCTGAGTCTTAAGGTCAGTCAAAAATGGGGTGTCTACAGTTGCCCCTCTTTGACAGAACTCGAAAGTCACAAGTGACGGGAGTGAATGTCAAAGCCCAGAGACGACCCATTTTTGACAAGGCCGAAGACTTAGACAAACGTACAAAGTAAACAGAGATGTGCCCGCAGGCAGGCCCGCAGGCAGGGGGGCAAAATGCAAAGTGATATGCACAAAGCCGGAGGTAACTCAATGGTCATGCAAATGCAGTAAGCTGTAATGAAGCAAGTATTCGCAAATAGATGCAACAGTTTTAAGCAAGAATGCAAGGCAACAACTACATTTCATGCAGTTAAGAATGCGGAGGATTATTCAATCCCCGCCACGTCTCACTCGGAGAAGATACGATACCTGCGCGATTCGTCTGGTCGCACCAGCCTCAATTGAACCGTACATACAATATCGTGCCTGTAAAAGAGAGAAATTGCAACAAGTACAATATGCTACCAACATATATCCAATGTGATTCTGGAAGTTTGACACACGCAGTGCCGGTGAGTGAATGCATCGCAATGCAAGAGTGGGACATGTGTGACAACGCATGCTCAAGCATAGAGGTATGCCAATATCAAGAAATGTGCATAAAAATGTAAGTATGTTCATGAGAATGCAAGTTATGTGCATGATAGTGCAAAACGAGCATAAATCAGGGTGCCCGTTTGTCACGAAATAATGAGCACGGAAATGCGTGTTTCGGCGAAGGTAACTCGATTACGGCCTCCGATCCGCTTCCCGGAAAGGCTACAACTCATTCAAAAGGATACACTTTGATTTTGATGAATGATGATGAGACACATGTCAGATCTTGAAGCTGAAGTTCCGGCGGAGCAATTTCGTCACTGGAAGTGTACTTTTCTTGAACTTTTTCAAGTCCCGGGAACTCCAATCTTCCTCAAAATTTACAAGGAGCTAGGTGAGCCTGTGAGGGACATGGCCGGCCAGTTTTATGAGGGATAGGAGGTGGCCGGCTGGTTTTCCAAAAAGTGAATGGCTGGCCGGCCAGTTTTCCAAAAAGGAAATGGCTGGCCGGCTAGAAAAGGTGGCCGGCCGGCCATATGCCCAAATCCGAGGGCATTTTGGTCTTTTCACCTCCTTTCTTCATGCTCCTTCATCCCAAGACTTGGAGCCTATATAATGCAGCCGAGATCTTCTCCTCTCTTGCCTCCTACAACACTTTCTTCTCCAGATCTGAGTTCCATACGCGTTTTCCAACGCCCCACGCAAGTTGTTTTCGCAAAAATATTCAGTTTCAAACACTTTGAAGCGATTAAATTTCGGTTTCGGAGCTTCTTTTCTCATTTTCGCCACTTGAGGTAAGTTTGTCTCAATATTTGGAAGATTTTCTCGGGAGTTGACTTTTGTTGACTTTTTCATTTCCCGAGAGTTGACTTTTGTTGACTTTTTCCAATTTTGGCTCATTTTCGCTCATTTTTGCTCCTTTTGCAGATTCTTTGAAAATGGCGGGTAATTCTCCCCACGGCGAAGGCTTTCCAGGTGCCGGAGACGATTTTGATCCCATGACTCTACCCCCGAGGGTCCGCCCTTTTATTCCCGGGAGGTACGCTCTGCCAGCACATGTCCTTCCGCGTGCCGTTTTCCGTCATTTCACTAATTTTGATGAGCGAGCACCTGGGGATCTGCTTCTCCGAGAGCCAGAGCATCACCTCTCTCATGAGACCCGAGAGGTATTTACTTCATTTTCTGCATTTTTCGTATATTTCGCACCTTTGCTATGCTTGAACACGCAGTTTAGCTTATGACATAGTACTTTGTTTGCATCCTGAACACGTAGTCTAAACACTCGAATTTCTGAACACTCGGCTCATTAATTAATTGCAAACGCACAGTACACATTAGTTAAGAGGTGAACACACTGCTCAAACACTGATTTGTCGAACACACAGCCCGAATTCGAAAGTGAACACACAGCCCACACTGATTGAAAGTTGAACACGCAGCCCAAAATTCAAATTTTCTGAACATGCAGCCCAGATTAGATAGTGAACACGCAGCCCACACTGATTGAAAGTTGAACACGCAGCCCAAACTTTAAATTTTCTGAACACACAGCCCAGATTAGAATAGTGAACACGCAGCCCACACTGATTGAAAGTTGAACACGCAGCCCAAACTTTAAATTTTCTGAACACACAGCCCAGACTTCAAATTTTCTGAACACGCAGCCCAGATTAGAATAGTGAACACGCAGCCCACACTGATTGAAAGTTGAAAACGCAGCCCAAACTTCAAATTTTCTGAACACACAGCCCAGATTAGAATAGTGAACACGCAGCCCACACTGATTGAAAGTTGAACAAGCAGCCCAAACTTCAAATTTTCTGAACACACAGCCCAGATTAGAATAGTGAACACGCAGCCCACACTGATTGAAAGTTGAACACGCAGCCCAAACTTCAAATTTTCTGAACACGCAGCCCAGATTAGAATAGTGAACACGCAGCCCACACTGATTGAAAGTTGAACACGCAGCCCAAACTTCAAATTTTCTGAACACACAGCCCAGATTAGAATAGTGAACACGCAGCCCACACTGATTGAAAGTTGAACACGCAGCCCAAACTTTAAATTTTCTGAACACGCAGCCCAGATTAGAATAGTGAACACGCAGCCCACACTGATTGAAAGTTGAACACGCAGCCCAAGCTTCAAATTTTCTGAACACACAGCCCAGATTAGAATAGTGAACACGCAGCCCACACTGATTGAAAGTTGAACACGCAGCCCAAACTTCAAATTTTCTGAACACGCAGCCCAGATTAGAATAGTGAACACGCAGCCCACACTGATTGAAAGTTGAACACGCAGCCCAAACTTCAAATTTTCTGAACACACAGCCCAGATTAGAATAGTGAACACGCAGCCCACACTGATTGAAAGTTGAACACGCAGCCCAAACTTCAAATTTTCTGAACACACAGCCCAGATTAGAATAGTGAACACGCAGCCCACACTGATTGAAAGTTGAACACGCAGCCCAAACTTCAAATTTTCTGAACACACAGCCCAGATTAGAGTAGTGAACACGCAGCCCACACTGATTGAAAGTTGAACACGCAGCCCAAACTTTAAATTTTCTGAACACGCAGCCCAGATTAGAATAGTGAACACGCAGCCCACACTGATTGAAAGTTGATTATACTGAACACACAGTTCGTACACTTCACTTCTGAACACACGGCTACTTCATTTTATTTGCATGCAGCTTATTTCACTTCATCGGCACACAGCCCATTTCATTTCATTGGCACACAGCCCATTTCATTTCATTGGCACGCAGCCTAAACTTTTCATTATTGACACATGTATTCATTCTGAACGCAGGTTGGTTCTCGCAGTGTACGGGGGTATGGTTCTACCACCGCGCGGGACTGGTACGCTGAGCTCCCGGAGGGTGTCCGAGATTTAGTAGACTTGGCAGGGTTCGGGGCCTTCTGCGTTGGGTTGTCACGTTGTTCCGCCAGGAGGACACTGATGGCAGCATTGGTAGAGAGATGGTGGGACACCACCAACTCCTTTCATTTCTCTGCTACCGGGGACATGACCATGATGCCTCTAGACTTCGCTGTGTTGACCGGCCTGGACATAGGACGTTGGCCCATCCCCTATGATGAGGATATGGGCGAGTGGGAGGCCGCTTGGATGTATCTATTGGGGGCTCGCCCGCCTGTTGACAGGGTTTCTGGGAGAGTCCGATACACTTGGTTCTCTTCCCACTTCCGGTGGGCGGAGATGGTGCCCGAGACTCCTGAGGAGACGGAGCAGTACGCCCGTGGTTTCCTTATGTTCCTCTTCGGGACTACCCTGTTCGCCGATAGAGGGAACACAGTCGGGCTATACCTGTTGAGCGCTCTGGTTGACCTATCACAGGTCAGTCGATATGACTGGGGTGGCGCCGGCCTGGCTACCTTTTATTTTTATATGAGCGCGACCTCCCGCGGGCGGGGAGATTTACTTGGCGGCTACTGGAGAGCCTGGGAGGTACTTTTCTGTCCCCTTGATTTACATTTCTGCTCTTCATTACTTGGACATTGCACACACAGCGCACTTTTACAGTCTGTATTTTGCTCTTAGCACTTTGTACTTACATTCTGCACTGCTTTTCTCAGCTATGGGTCTATGTATACTCCCCAGCATTAGCCCCAGAGTTGGAGGTGGCAGGGCCTCCCATGACCCCATATTCATTGGTATTCGAGGGCCCGCACCGGCCGAGACCCCGAGAGACCCTCATTTACTTACGACAGTATTTTGACACTGTGCGGCAGTCGGAGGTACTTCAGAACTTTCAGTTCCTTTCATTTTCATCTTTGATTTGCTCTGTATATTCCCGATTTCTGATTGGTTTATGCATTTATCATCCGCAGATCACATGGCAGCCTTGGGCGCCTTTGGGTGATGGTCTCCGACTTCAGTATACCGGAGGGTCGGACACCTCCCAGTATAGGGTCCTGCTCGAAGGGCCGGTTGGCAGGGCATGGTTTCTGGGGGAACGCTTTCTGCGTCAGGTATGGGGGTATCTTTCTCAGGATCCTCCCGCAGTACCCCCAGTCAGTATGCGGACTGCTGACAGGCTCTCTTTCTCGGAGGTAGTCGGCGCTATGCTGGGTAGCGATGCTTTACTATATCTCGAGGAGGGGGATTACGGCACTTACCGTCATACATATTTGATGCCTCCATTGACGGGAGCTCGTACCCCGATGACGAGGCCTGCTGGTATGTCATCCTCAGGCCAGGCCCGGGCTCGGGCTGCAGACGCCCCTCCCACCAGCGGGGCTAGTGCATCTAGAGGTGGGGGTAGACCGGTTCCTCCGATTCCGTCGACTTATCCTCATCCTGGATGGCCAGATATGCCAACTGAGTTGATGGCGTAGTAGTATGGGGCTATCTCTCCGACCCCGATCCCGCTAGAGCCTCCAATGCCCAGTGATCGATACGCCATTGATCCTGACTCACCGCTGGTATGCTCCACTGTTTTTCATTCATCATTCAGATGTTTAGACATTCTTTTGTTCACTGATGATTATGAGCTCATATTTGCAGCCACCGCGAGGGTACATGGAGGAGGTGGTTGGACTGGTGGCCACACTCGAGGGCATGGTCCTGCGGAGGGAGGCACAGTTGTCTATCGCGGGCATTCAGGTACCTTTCAGTTTTCTGGCATTTATCATACTTTTGATGACATGCTGATTTCTACTGCATCGATAGACTACTTGTGTAGAGCACATCTGACACACACCCCACTTGTACACTGTATTTACATGCACCCACTTCACGTAGCCTTTGCTTGTATCTACATCTGATGTATATATTTGGACTGATGTATTTGAATTGAACTCTTTGTTTTCAGATGCCTTCATGGTCCGGTCAGCCACAGGCCAGGCCACCTAGGCCTCCTTGGGGAGCTGGGCCATCTGGGCCTTTTCAGGGAGTTGGGTCATCCGGGCCTTTTCAGGGGGCTGGGCCATCCCGGCCTTTCCGAGGAGCCGGGCCATCTAGGCCTTTTCGAGGAGCTCGAGGAGGGCCTGTCCGCAGACGCAGGGCTCACGTTGTAGAGGCGGAGCCTGATGAGGAGGAGGAGGAGGAGGATGATGAGGAGAAGGAGGAGGCTACCGACCGTCAGTCAGAGACATCTGCTGAGGAGGGGGTCTCCGGTCTTGGTTCGGGGAATAGAGGCGAGGCTGAGGGGGATCCTGAGGATGACAGCTCCGACCCAGATGATGATGATGGTGCAGAGGTTGTCCCACAGAAGAGGATGAGAAGTGCTTCTCATTCCCGCTCCCGAGGACATTGATGCTGCTGTTTCCTGCTTTATTTTTCTTTTTGCTAGTAGTTTGTAGCACTTTGCACATTGTTAGGCAGTTTTATTTTTTGTAAAACTTGTACCTTTGTTTGTTGTAAAGCATGATGGAATGAAACAGCTTTTGAAAAGGTGTTTGTATTTTAAACTTTAGCATCGTATCGCATCATTTTATTTTGCACAAAAATGAAATTGAATGGGAATGCGCATTGTGTAATCACCAAGTCAGGTAGTGAACCGACGCAACAAACTAAGCAACTCAACTTACTAAGATATAACAGAACCTTTAGCAAGTTTACAACTCGATAAACAAAATGCAATAACGTTGACAACGCAAATAAACAAGATTTAAACAAAGATTGCTTAAACAGAGCGCAATGACTCAAAAACACGAAACACGTCCGCTCGACAAACAACTCGATAAGCAAACAACAACTCGATAATCAAAACAACAACAACAGAGTGTACTTCGGACGATCTGGGCACCGGAACGCATCCGAAACAGAGGGAAATGAAGGCCTTTGACTCTCCCGTTGCATGGAGATGCTTGAAACTTTCCCTCGAAGGGTAAAACAGGGCCAAGGGGATACACTGCAGCATTGCCGGCCACCTTTGGGAGCCGGCCGGCCAATTTTGTGGAGAGAGGGAGCCGGCCGGCCAGTTTTGTAAAAAGTAAATGGCCGGCCAGCCAGAAAAGGTGGCCGGCCGGCCACTTATTTCTGCAGCCACCTGGTTTTTGACACGTGTCCCTGTGAATAGTGTTTTTCCCTCTATAAAAGCCTCAACTTCGGGAACATTCATTTCATCTTAGTTTTTCACAAAGATGGAGGCGTTTCTCGCGAAAAATCTCACATCTTGGATCTCTTCTCTAGATGGCTCGGAAAAGCTGAACTTCCAGGGTTTCGGCTTGAATGCACTATTCACGCTGAGTCGTACTCCGCTACAGCTCCCTTTTCTCCATGCCGCGGCAAGGTTCTGGAACCCAGTGACGCACGTTTTTAGCTTCGGCGGCCAAGAGGTATGTCCCACTTTCGAAGATTTTCAGGTTTTGATGGAGTCTGAATGCTCTGAAGTGATCTTGCCCCAGCTCCGTTTTGGCCACGCTCAGGCTTTAGGGCGGATGTGTGTGACGCTCGATCTCTGATCTGCAGTGGGGAACTGGACATCCTCGGCTTGATCCATCGTTTTTCCGACGCCGGTGACCGCAGCAACCATTATTGGCAGGGTTTCCGGCAACACGCCCTCTGCTTGTGTTTGTTGTCTCACTTTCTGCTTTCCTCGGGCTTCGGCGGGGCTAGCATTCGCCTGATTGAAGTCGCCCAAGGCTTGAGAGAAGGAAAGAGCTGTATTGCCATGACCTTGGCCGAGACACTGATGGGCTTAGATTCTATCTATCGCCGGGAGGCGACTAGGTTTGCTGGGAGTCCACTGCTGCTGCAGGTAATGTTTCCCACCCAACCTTACATATATATTTGCTCACATCACTCGACCCTCAGGCTTGGTTTTTCTCACAAAACCCTTGTCTTACTTTTCTCTCATCGTACATCTCTCTGTTCTTTATTCTCTCATTTTCCATCCCTTCCCTAGGTATGGTTAATGGACAAGTTGCAGGTTATGGACTCTTGCCCGACCTATTTAGCTCAAGGCTACTTCTTTCGGCAACGCCTAGTCAATGCTCTTGACGAAAAGTGGTGGTTTGATTGGATGTGCAATTTGTCCGCAGACGGCATTGCTTAGCATTGTCCTTGGCTCAACCTCCCGGCAATGAGCTATAGTATGTCCCGGCTGATTGGGATCCAATTGATTGGTCTAACCCACTGCGTATTCTATTTTCCGTTCCGGTTCCTGCGTCAGTTTGGTCATGATCAGACCTACCCATCGGAGGGGATTGAGTACCCAGCTGCTTTCCCGGTCCGGGGTGCACAGCTTGCCCGATATGCCACAGCATGGAGGACTAGAGAGCTCCTGGCCCCTGCTTCTACTTTCAGTTGCACTTTGTCCGATGAGTGCTTGGATTGGCTCAACGAGGAGGCACAGGTTGGTCCTAGCTTGGCATCAGATGCTTCGTCCAGCTCTGGGAGGGGACGCAGAGATACTTGACTCAACTATGCCCCAAATTTATTGCTTATTTAGCATTTTCAAGTTTTCTTTATGAATGTACTAAAAAAGCAACCTCGATTGTAATGCAAGAGCAGGAGAACTCAGTTTTGAAATCAATGAAATTGAAGGTTGTGGTACTGAAAATTTTTCGCTTTGGTCCAAAAATGGTCTTAGTCGTAAAAAGATTAATTTGAACAAAGTCGATTTTTTTATTAAAACTTTTCAAAACCATTTTCGATGTGGATCAGAACTGGACACGCCGAAGATCTGTCACTGAGATGCACAACCCCAGATCCCCGCAACTGGAAAGTTGCCCCTAGTCTGAAGAACAATGCGGCACTTCATGGCAACGGAAAGTTGCCCCTTGTCTGAGTAACTTTGCACCGCCGCGGCAACGGAAAGTTGCCCCTAGTTTGAACAGCACTGTACTGCGATAAATGATGATGGATAAAGATGACTGAGATGATCGAAATGGACAGAGTTGATCGGGGAAAAGTTTATGGCTGAACTTCAAGGTGAAGTTGCCTACATATACCAAAGATGGGAATCAAGCCTTACGTAGTTCAGGCCAAGGTTCACTCGAGTATTTTTACTCTCCTTTTGCGCTCTAACTTTTGCCAAGGCCGCCCTTTGCAGGTTTTCAACCTTGCGAGCTCAGTTTTTATATTTTCTAATTTTTTGTGCTCTGACTTTTGCCTAGGTCGCCCTTTCGGGTTTTCGGCCTAGCGAGCCTCTCAAGGGTAATATTTCTTCAACTTGTCCATATTGATCGGTTGTGAGAACTCCAAGCCATCTAGATCCATCAGAACCACAGCTCCACCTGACCAGATAGCTTTGATGATGTAAGGACCAGTCCAATTGGGTTTGAACTTGCCCCTTGGGTCGTGGATGGGAGCTCGGTTGTCTTTAAGCACCAAATCTCCTTCTTTCAGATTCCTGGACTTAACCTTCTTGTTGAAAGCCCGGGCAATTCTGCGTTGATAGCCTTGGATGTGGTACAGTGCTTTCAGTCTTCTTTCATCAAAGAGCATGAGTTCTTCGAATCTGCTTTGCTGCCAATCTGCTTCGGCTATTTGGCATTCAGCCAATACTCGTAACGACGGAACCTCAATCTCGATGGGTAGAATAGCCTCCATTCCATAGACCAATGAATATGGAGTCGCCCTAGTAGAAGTTCTGATTGAAGTCCTGTAGCCCCACAGAGCAAATGGCAGCTTGTCTGGCCAATCCCGGTAGGTTCCCACCATCTTCTGCAGTATATGCTTGATATTCTTGTTGGCGGCCTCAACCACTCTGTTGGTTTGCGGCCGGTATGTAGATGACTTATGGAAAGCCACATTGTATTTTTCCAACAAGTTTATCACTTCTTTCATGAAATGGGAACCATTATCTGAAATTATCTCGTTTGGCACCCCGTAGCGACAGATGATGTTGTTTCTGATGAACTTTGCGACGTGCGACGCCTTCAACACCGCGTATGATTGGGCCTCGACCCACTTTGTGAAATAATCTATCGCTACTAGGATAAACTCATGCCCGTTTGACCCTTTCGGGGTAACAGCTCCGATCACATCATTTCCCCAAACCGAAAAAGGCCATGGTGAAGTCATGTTGTACAGCTTTGACGGCGGGATGTTCATGCGGTTTGCATGAATTTGACACTTGTGGCATCGCCGAACAAAACTAATACAATCCTCCTCCATGGTTGACCAGTAGTAGCCCTGTCTGAGGATCTTTCTGGCCAGCATTACTCCATTCATGTGTGCACCGCACTCCTCCCCATGGATGGCCTCCATCAGGCGCTTCGACTCTTCAGCTTCTACACAGAGCTTATGCATTCCAAGATGACCCCTTTTGTACAGCTTTCCCCCGCAGATAATGAACTGAGCAGCCATTCTTCTGATGGCCCTCTTATCCTTGGCATTTGCCCCTAGTGGATACATCTCCTTTTCCAAGAAGTTCCAGATGTCGTAATACCAGGGGTTGCCGTCTTGAACCTCATCTATGGCGGAAATCGACTTGTATGCTGGCGCAAACTTTTGATCAATAATGACTGGACGCATCCGGACTCCGGACGGGATGTCTATCATGGAAGATAGAGTTGCTAGTGAATCTGCAAACCTGTTGTTCTCTCTTACGAGGTGGGTGAAATTTAGCTTCTCAAACTGAGGAATTAACAAATCCAAGGTTTAGTGGTAAATTATCATCCTTTCCTCCTTGACTTTCCAATCTCCTTTTGCTTGAGACACAACAAGGTTCGAGTCCCCAATGACGTCCAACCGTCTTGCCCCTAGTTCTAGGGCTGCTTCCAGGCCAGCAATACATGCCTCATACTCTGCCTCATCGTTCGAGACTTTGAACTGGAGCTTGAATGCTAAAGGGATACGGGAATCGTCAGGCGCTATCAGCAACACCCCTATCCCATACCCATACTGGTTTGATGCTCCGTCAAAGTACATCATCCAAGTTTCATCTTCGACGTGCAGAATGGCTTCATCTGGGAATAGGTACTCAACCGCTTCATCCCCCTCAACCGGGTGGTCGGCAAGGAACTCTGCTACCGCTCTTCCTTTTACTGATTTGCGCGTTACATACTTCAAATCAAATTCGGAGAGCAACAGCAGCCAACGGGCTAGCCTACCCGTAAGTGCTGGTTTCTCGAAAAGATATTTGATGGGATCCAAACGCGAAACCAACATTACAGAGTGAGCTAACAGGTAGTGCCGCAGCTTCCTGGTTGCCCATACCAAGGCCAAACAAGCCTTCTCCAGCGGTGTATAGCGGGTCTCGTAATCCAGCATCTTTTTGCTCAGATAGTAGATGGCCCTTTCCACTTTGTCTTCTGATTCCTGCGTGAGCATGCAGCCCATGGTAGTCTCAGTTACCGAAAGGTACAATATCAACGGTCTCCCCGGCTCTGGTGGTGACAACACGGGCGGGTTCTGTAGATACTCTTTGATCTGCTCAAAAGCTGCTTGACATCGACCGTCCCATTGGAATTTCTTTCCTTTCTTCAGGAGACCAAAAAGTGGTTCACAAGTCAAGGTTAATTTAGAAATAAACCGTCTTATGAATTGCACTTTACCCAGAAAGCTTCGCACCTCCTTTTCAGTCCTTGGTGGTGGCATTTCTAAGATGGCCTTGATTTTGGAAGGGTCGACCTCGAAAAAGTCGTCCTTCGGACTGGCCCTGTTCAAATCTCTGAAGTCTACACAGACCCGAATTCTGCCGTCCTTCTTTGGCACCGGAACAATGTTGGCCAACCAAGTTGGGTATTCAGATACCAGCAGGAACCCTGCGTCAATTTGCTTGGTGACCTCTTCCTTAATTTTGAGAGCCTAGTCCGGGCGGATCCTTCTGAGTTTTTGTTTGACAGGGCGGGCCTCGGGATCAAGAGGGATCCGGTGCTGTACAATCTCAGGATCGATTCCAGGCATGTCTTCGTAGGACCACGCGAAAACATCTTTGAAATCTTTTAATAAAGCGACTAAGCGCTCGCGCTCCTCCGAAGACAACGTGGACCCGATCTGGACCAGCCGCGGGTCCTTCTCAGTACCAACATTCACAGTAGTGATTTCATCCATTAAAGGTTTAACAAATCTTTCCTGCTCTTGATCAATTAACCGTTGCAAAACTGGGGGAATTTCTCCCTCGTTGTTTTCATCAAAATTTTGAAAATCCTGATTTAAGCAATAAATCAAAGGCACAGAGAAATACTCAGAAACCACATCCACATCATTCTCATTAAATATTTCCAAGCCGTCAGATTCCTCTGTTACAACAGACTCAAAAGAAAATGAAAAAGACGACCTAGACATGACTGTGGCATCCGGGTTATCACCCCCAGGAATACCGGACTCAGACTCAGTCGAGCTGGAATCTGATTCCGACGCACAAGAGTCGGTGGAATCAGATTCCGGCTCACTACCTGACCCGGAGCTGCTAGATAAAAAGCCTTCTTCATATTGCCAGATGAGAGAAGGTGCAATAGATGCATCTAAGATCGGCGCTGGAAAGCCTACAGCTATTTCATCTCCAATCATAGAAACCGAAGAGTTATCCCCCAAGCACTCTTGGTCGATCGGAGGATCTAAAAGTAGACTCGCCAGTGCTACCCCCATTTCAAGCTCTGTGCTCTCAGGATCCACTGCTCTACATTGCTCAACCTCAGTTGGTGGGTCTGTCTGTGCTTCGGCAACGTCATCCCCAGGTAATTGTAAGTCGAAGAAGATTTCGAAACCAGGCACGCGCTTCTTCTCCGCGTTCAGCCATGGTTCTGGGAAGCCGCAGAATGGAAAGTCTTCCCCCTCCCGGATGAAGCGTCCGTTTAGGGTACCCCAGATGGGCCTATGCATTAACTCAAATGGCTTCCTAGCCTTCTTTGCTCTGGCCCTTCCGGCCATTTCTTTCCCTTTCCTCACCCAGTCCTCTTTGGTGGGCAGATAACCCAGTCCAAAGGTGTGAGGGTTGTGTGGCACTTCGGCCAACACTGAGACGCCCTTCCGGCCGCTTCTCCCTAATCCCATCCCGGGGGTATGTTTTAGCTTGTTCATGAGGTAGATAGATTGAGCACTAACGTACATACCCTCATTCACAGCCATGACATTCTGCACCACTTGAGCCTCGGCCAAAGTGAACCCCGACAAAAACACATCCTCCGTGCCGTGCTCGATCTCCAAGACAGGTGTGGACACTTCCGGCGGCGGATGGATTGATGAATTTCCAAAAACGATCGCTACCCCTTTCCCGTGAGGGTACTTTAGCATTTGATGTAGAGTGGAAGAGACTGCTTTGACCTGGTGCAACCACGGTCGCCCCAAAAGTAGGTTAAAGGTTGCAGGAATGTCCAAGATATGAAATTCAATGCTGTGTTGTCCTGGACCAACCTTGGTTTGAATTTTAACAGTCCCCATCACTTCTCTGCTGGTATTGTCGTATGCTCTGATCACTTGAGTAGTTGGGACGAAGTCCACGGGCTTCAACCCGATTGCATATGCCGTTCTGGTCGGGCAGACATTAATCGCAGACCCGGTATCAACAAGTACCACCGGTATCCACTTATCTCTACGTTTCACAGAAATATAGAGAGGTCTGTTATGATTTGTGCCCTCAGGCGGTAGTTCCTTGTCCGAAAAGGTTAATGCCGGGGAACCTCCTCCCGAAAAAACCAGCCCAACCAGCTGTTCAGGCGTGGTATCTATGGAGAGTTTGCACTTGTCCATAGCAGACAGGACAGCTTCTCTATGTACTCGTGATGCCATTAGCAGTCCCCAGATGGAGATGTCTGCTTGTATCTTTTTTAACTGTTTCAGCACAGCTTCCTCTTCAATCTGCTTCTCCTTCTGTTTCTCCGCTTCTCTATCCTTCCCGGATGCCTCGGGTTGGTCCAGGTGTGGGGGTTTGAAGTACCGTCCACTTCTCGTCATATGATCAACCTCATCGAGGTACCAAGTGTCATCCGGTTGATTATTTCCCCAGTCTTCGTCCGTGTGGGCAAGACATAAGTCATCGTCTTCCCACCACATTCCGTCGGCAGCCAACAGACACCTGTCTGGCTCCGGTTTAGTTGCACTCGCAGTACTTCCTGTCCACATGCTCGCAGCATTCTCTATCTTCGTGCACACAACACTTTCGGTCCCCTCAGGGCCTTTAGCTTTCCTAATTCTCTCAGCCTCCTCAAACTTTTCTCGTTCCAGCTGCATTAGTACAACTGTTTGTTCAACAATTCCTGTATCCATAATGCCCATGTCTCAAGCGGAATTCTTAGCGCCGGCGCTCTCCGGCGATACAACTTGACTTCCGGCCATTCCGACCACAGCTGATACTCCTGCCCCTGCCGGGCTCTATTCTGGTTGGGCTTCTCCCACTTCATCTGGTTGATCCTCGAGCCATCCAGTGGCCTCTGCCGATTCCTCATAGTCGAACCAGTTGATTGACGCATCCCCCGGTTCCTGGTCATCGAAAAATTGCAGGTTGGCAAAGTCCTCCTCTACGGCTGTCAGATCATCTGCCCCTAGCCCAGATCCATCCCCCCGGATCATGCATAGCTCTCCTGTCTCTGGCAATTCTATACCTAGCCCAATTCGGCTCGTTGATAGGATATACTCGCTTGGATCATAGGCTCCCCCAGCAAAACTCTGTCCAGTCCCAGATTTAACAATCTCATTCTCTCCCAAAGTCTGCCCTGCTCTATCTTCGACGGTCACCACCATCGGTTCTGGTTGGGTTTTGGAGATGTCCACCATGCACAAGAAGTCAGTGCAATCGGGGAGGAGCACCTCCGGCTTGGGTAGGTGGGTGGGCGTAATATAGATGCTAGGATCGTAAGATGCGACCCCAGTCTGGATAAAATTGATTCTATTAGGTGGAGGAGCTTGGTTATGTGGTGGGAGAGGGTTGGTTGTGACATTGGGTTTATCAGGAGGCGCGATCACCTGCTTGTCAATAAGATCCTGGATCTCATGACGCAATCTGTAACAACGGTCGGTGTCGTGACCGTGTTGTTGGTGATACGCACAGTACTTTGCTGGGTCATGAGAGGGAGGGAGTGGATTCGGTAATAGCTTTGGCTCCAGGGGTTTCAAATGTTTTTTCCTGATCAATACCCCTAGAGCTTTGGACAGGGGCATATATAGTGGGGTAAAGGTTCTTTGGCCTCGCGGTTGGAATCTATTGGTTTGTGTGTTGCTTCCGGACGCGCCGGAGAAGGGTGTGGCAGCCATGGGCCTTGGAGGGGGAGGGGGAGTGGTGGTGACCATACTGACTTCCGAGGCTCTTGTATTTGCAGCGCCACTCGGGCCCGCATTGTTGTTACGGTTGAAAGTCCTCCTCGGTTGTTCCCTGTCGTGGTCAAACAGACCTTGTTTCATTGCATCTTCGATTTGCACCCCCATCTCATGTAAATCTGCGAAAGTAGGAAAGGGGACTACAATCATTCTCTGCATCAACTTTGGGTGGAGATTGCGCACAATCATCCGGATTTGATCTTTGTCAGTGGGCCTTAAAGTCATCATTGACGCCTTTGCCCTCCATCGGATTACAAAGTCCGAGAAAGTTTCTTTGGGCTCTTGCCTTGTCGTTTCAAGATCACGGGTTGTGATCTCGATCTGAGTGTTGTATGAATATTGCGCGACAAAGGCCTCAGCCATTTCATCCCAATTCCTTTTCACTTCATCTTGTAACTTTGCGTACCAGTGGGCGGCCACACCTGACAGGGTTCGGCCGAATAGTGAAAGCTTCTGTGGTCGTGTTAGGCCCATTGGCCGCAAAATGTCTGCGAACAATCGGAGATGGACCATGGGGTCGCCGGACCCGTCAAAGCGGTCGATTTGTGGCATTTTGAACCTATCGGGGAGTGTCACGGCCTCCTCAGTATATCCGTCTTCGATATCCGGCATAGCCTTGACCCCTTGGGATTTCTTGAAGAGCTTCTCAAGTTTGCTCAATTTCAGAGCTGTATGATCAACCTCGAACTCGAAGGGAGAGTCGGGGCGATTGGGTGTATGGACCTTAGACAGTTGTGGTGGAAGCGGGGCGGAGCTGGCCCCGTTGGAAGATTCGTGTCCTCTTGTAAGTTTTGGATATTCGGCAGGGCATTCTGGGCATTTGGTGGGGCGTTCTGAACAGTAGGTGCCTGCTCAAGTAATGGAGCCCCTGCCGGAGGAGGGACTTGATATGAAGCAGATGCAGCATTCTGCTGTTGCAGTCGGGTAATCAGCTCAGTCTGCTGGGTCATAATCTCGGCCTGTTGCTTGGCGAGTTCATCTTGGCGAACGGCATCCTACTGCATGGCCCGCATGGTTTCTTGCATTTGGCGCACCATCTCCTCAACTCCTGTTGGCGTTGCCATACTCTTTTGATCTATCTGAACTACTGGCAGATCTGTCTCAATGGGGATCTCAATCCGACTGTCCACTGATGGGGGAAACCACTGTTCTGGTGATCTCTGTTCAGATACACTGCGCTTTTTCTGCTTTCTTCTGGTAACAGGGGGTAGAGAATGGAACACTGGCTGTCCGTCGATTAGATCCTCAGATCGATTGAGTCGACGACCTCGTGTCCAAAGTGCTTGGGGAATGCCTGCTGGGTTGGAAGCAATTGTGCTAGAACTGACCTAGCAAAAGATAAATAAAGCGAAAATGAAACAAATAAACAGATAAACGGACAGCATAACAGCTTAAAATAAAACGCATGACACACAGCCGGGCATAACAACACACAGTTGATAAGCTGAATACACACTGTCCTCAAACACTGATTATTATCCCTGTATCACTGTCCCCTAAAACAGAATCTGATATCCGCAGATAACTAATTCTCAAATACTGGCTGATGCCCGCAGGTCTGATACCCATAATACTGAACTGATGCCCGCAGGCCTGATGCCCAAACTTGTATACTGAACTGATGCCCGCAGGCCTGATGCCCAAACTCATATACTGATACATGCATTCCTGTAGAGACGCACTCTAAAGCACATAACAGATAAGTGAGAGCCAAAACACCCCTATGTTGGGGTAGGGTTTCCCTGTCCTATTTTGTCAGGAGCTAGGGTTTCACTACGCACAGAGTGGTTTCAAACAACCTATAAACGGGTAAGCAACCTGTCCTAGTTTGGAATGGTCACTATGGATCCGAATATGTACTAGGTCGAATGGTCAAAAAGGGTGCCCCGATAAAACCGGGGTTTGTGTTCCCATACTGGCAGAGCCCACAACCGGTCAGCCTTATGGTCATGCCTTGACAAGACAAGCCTCCGGCAAACCGTTCAGGAATAACAGATGGCAAACACGGTGTCCTAGGCGCACCAATGCAAATGCAATGCAAAGAAACACACAAGTGTAATCAAAAACAGATATCACGAGTTCGAGTCAAGTTCTCTAAATCCCCAGCAGAGTCGCCAGAAACTGTAACAAACCCTCGGGGGACCTCGCTACAGTTCGGACTCGATTTGTAGTCACGGTTCTAGGTCTGAACCAAAGAGTCCAAATCCGGCAAATCGTTTTGAGAAAAACAGATTTTGAAAGAAATGCCAAACATGGACTGCTTTGCCAGATACAAAGTCGCCACCTAAATGTTTTTTTAATGGGAAATTTAGGAAACCCTGACTCGGTGCCAAAGGCCACGTGTCCGTCATCACCAAAGTTGCCTCGGCTCGGGAACTTGGGTACGATTGGGGAAGGTCACTTCGTGAGCACCCCCGCTCGCCCGATCAAAGATCGGCCTCTACTAACCATGATATCTATTTTTGAAAACTTTGTGTGTTCTTATTCCGGTTATTAGCCTAGGTTACTATGTGATGCGCACAGCATACAAGTATAGGCTGGGTCGCCTGAATTGGAACAAAACATTTCATGTTTGTTTTTTGAAAGATGGTTTGCTACCCGCAGGTAGGCTTAAAATGCAGATTTTGCCACCCGCAGGTGGGCTTAGAAAACAATGGTTTTGCCACTATCTAGTGGGCTTAAAACTAACAGTTGATGATTTATTCCAATCCAAGTAACCCAACCTTCACCCACAGGCATTCAGGCAGTTATATCACATAAGCAATTAGCCTCATGGTAAGCATGCTATTCATGGCAGCACTCACACGCATGCAAGGATGCTAAAGCATAAAGCTTACCGAGTACTCCAAGCCAAAACAAAAACTGTATTAGAAATCATGCATGATCCTAGGTATACAGAAATGCCTAATGCAATACATGCAAAAATGCAACTATAGCAGGCTCGACTATTCTAAGATGGCATATGAAGTGCTACAACTATCATGTATTCAATTGGGAATTGAAAATACGATGCAGTTAGTATGATGAGCCGAGCCCGGTGCGTGCAAAACAGATGAATGATGCAAACATGCTGTCATACTGTATGCTAATTGAAATATGCCCTAATCTAACCATCATAAGCAGGTAAATAAAAGGAAGAAAGACGTGGGGTTGGAAGACATATATCACACTCACGCACACTTATTACAGTTATGCCCTCGCGCAGAGGATCCGAATAAATATACAATCCCGAATGAAAGAATATTACAGTCCAAATATTACAGTCCAAATAATATACAAATTCCTACTTAATTAACAAATTAACTAAGAAAGCTGTAAAACTGGCGTGCAAGCCAGGGACTGCCTCGCTTCTGATGAATGCTGTATGTTTGGGCTGCCTTGCGCGGAAATCCACTGGGATGCCCCAATTAGCCTCTGTTTAGCAGTTATTCTTGGAAAGTGTGCCGAGCTCCGAAAAGTTGCTGATTCTTCATTTTGCTGCAACAGAGAGCAGGAAAGGGGCATAGCAATGTATTTTCACAGATATATGCATGCCTCGATCCTCATGCCACCAATCACGCATACCGAGGCACGATGGCCGAGGAGTCGAAATGCACAATTCAATATAGGATGAATGCACATAAAAACACAGCTAAAACCTAACTCCATCATGGATAATCCGGAGTGTCGGTGACTGGGAATTGAGACGCGTTCCGTCACTCGGAGTACGAAACGCACCTCGTTTCCCGTGCCCGGGCTAACTCCTATCCCGAACACGATGCAATATGCATGATATGCATGAATGCAACTAAGATACAACCTAGTATGCACAATGCTATGAAAATGAGATGTCTCGAAATGCGTGCACACGGGCACGCAAACCGAGGAAATGCATAAATGCGATCTAAGATACAACCTAGTATGCACAATGCTATGAAAATGAGATGCCTCGAAATGGGTGCACACGGGCACGCAAACCGAGAAAATGACATACGCAATGCAAATGACATGGAAATATGACATGGACTTATACTAACATGAGAGAGCCTCAGCCACACTCACATAAGAGGCCGATGGATGAAAATGAAGTGCCTCGAAATGCGTGCACGCGGGCACGCAAACCGAGGCAATGGCATACGCAATGCAATGGCATGGAAATGACATATAGAATGCAACATGGACTTATACTAACATGAGAGAGCCTCAGCCACACTCACATAAGAGGCCGATGGATGAAAATGAAGTGCCTCGAAATGCGTGCACGCGGGCACGCAAATCGAGGCAATGGCACACGCAATGCAATGGCATGGAAATGACATATAGAATGCAACATGGACTTATACTAACATGAGAGAGCCTCAGCCACACTCACATAAGAGGCCGATGAATGCAAATGAAGTGCCTCGAAATGCGTGCACACGGGCACGCAAACCGAGGCAATGGCATACGCAATGCAAATGACATGAAAATATGACATGGACTTATACTAACATGAGAGAGCCTCAGCCACACTCACATAGGATGCCGGTGGAAGAAAATGAAGTGCCTCGAAATGCGTGCACACGGGCACGCAAACCGAGGCAATGGCATACGCAATGCAAATGACATGAAAATATGATATGGGCTTATACCAACATGAGAGAGCCTCAGCCACACTCACATAGGATGCCGGTGGATGAAAATGAAGTGCCTCGAAATGCGTGCACACGGGCACGCAAACCGAGGCAATGGTATATGTAATGCAATGGCATGGAAATGGCATATAGAATGCAATATGGAATTTAGGCACTGAAATATGGGGGAAAACAGCCCCGAAATGAGGCGAAATCACACCCGATGCATGGAATTTCTCCCGAAATGCAAAATTAGGCACCCGAAATGGCCTATAGCTATACCAAACATGCATAATTGGCACATGGAATGAAAAGACAGAAGAAAGGAAGCCCCAAAATTAGCATTTTACTAGTACAAATCATGGCCAAACAGCAAACCAAGATAGGGCAAAACTAGCATGCAAGAAATGGCCCTAAACATGGGATTAAGAAGCAACTCACAACTGCTAACTCCAAATGAGTTAGGACCCTTCAACAACATTGAAGAGGGGCCCAAAATATGATGTTTTCCAGAACTGTAAAAACCCCAAAAACAAACACAGGTATGGCTGCACTCCTATGCAAGAAAAAGGGCCAAAAGGTGGCCAAAGAGGCAAGTGGTATATGAAAAGCCCAAACTGAAAAATTTCCTTCTACAACATTGAAGAGGGACCAAAAATATGCATATTTACAGAACTGTAAAAACTCCAAAACCGTATAAAAACATGCTAGAAATGCAATGCAAAATGAGGCTCAAAAGAGGCTATAACACAAAGTATACAAAATATTCCACAAACGGCCAAAGACCCTTAATGAAACATGAAGAATGGGCCAAAATAAGACTATTTTTAGAACTGTAAAATGGCCAAAAACAAAAGCATGATAGGCTAACAAAACATGCAAGAATGGGGACCAAAAGAGAGATATAACATGAAGTGGCATATGGAGGTCCCAAACCATGAAAGGCCCTAAATGAAACATGAAGAATGGACCAAAATGAGACTATTTTCAGTGCTGTAAAATGGCCAAAAACAAAAGCACAATAGGCTGCCAAAGCATGCAAAAATGGGACCAAAAAGGGAGTATAAAGGCAAGTACAACATGGAAGTCCCAAATAGTGTTGAGCCCTTCTTCAATGTTGAAGAGGGGCTCAAAATAAGCCTATTATCAGTTTACAACATGCTCCAAAACAAATCACACACAAGCTAAAAATATCATGCAAGAAAATGACATTTTAGAGGGATAATGAAGCAAGTGCAAGATGGAGGGCTCAAACAGGGTTGAGCCCTTAATGAGACATGAAAATGAGCTCAAAATAAGGCGACTTTCAGTTATGGCCGGAGCTCAAAGCAAAAAGCATAGATGGCTAAGAAATGTTGCAAAGAAAAGCTCAAAAAAAAGGGAAATGGCAACTCACCCTTGGAGACAAGTCTTTTGTTGCTTCTTGGACCAAGTTGCAGCACCTTTAGCCTTTGAGAAGTCCTCCTTGTTGCTGGAAATGAAGTGGTGATGGTGGTGCTTGGTGGTGATGAAGGAATGAAGTGTGGAACTTGAATGTTTTAGGGTAGAAATGAGAGAAGGAGAGGGGAAGCAATGCAAGACTTGGAAGCAATTTTTTCTAATCCCAAAAATAAGTGTTGGCCCTTGGTTATATGGAACAAAAGAAGGTGTAAAGGTGGGGGAAAAAGGAGGCAAACTTTCCCCCACAAAATATCCCCCGGATACAGATATTTTCCGGGGGATAAAGTTATACAGCTGTAAAGTGAACAGTGTGAGGATTACGGCCGGCCAAGTATTTTTGTTGCAGGTGGCCGGCCGGCCACATCCCCTAGCCGGCCGGCTAGGGGTCAAAAGGGTCAAGCTGGTTTAGTGGCTGGCCACCATATGATGGTGTCCTCCCATGTGTCCTCAACACAACCCTGTGGTTAAAAGTCCAAGAAAGTGGCTCAAGGGTGTTCAACATTGGCTCGGAAGGAGGGGTTCAAAAGGGTCAAGCAATATTAGTGGCCGGCCACCAACTTTTAGGGTCCTCCCATGTGTGTACATCACAAATATGTGGTTCAAAGTTCAAGAAAATGCCCCCAAGGTGTTCAACATTAGCCCGGAAGGAGGGGTTCAAAAGGGTCAAGCAACATTAGTGGCCGGCCACCAACTTTTAGGGTCCTCCCATGTGTGTACATCACAAATATGTGGTTCAAAGTTCAAGAAAATGCCCCCAAGGTGTTCAACATTAGCCCGGAAGTGTGAAAAACGGGCGTCGGAGGGCGTCGGAGGATGTATAACTGGTTGCTGTAACAATTACTGGCCTCCCATCCTTCAGTGACCTTCCCGGTGATAAAACAGAGGTACCTACCAAAAATGAACGAAAACCGTTGCAAAACGAATGTTCGGGGGCCAAAACGCGCAGTTCGAGGTCCTGAAAATGGGCTGTTAAGCACCGAAAGTGGCATTCGGCCACGAAGTGGGTTTCTCAGACCCCAGTGTCCCTCAAAAGGGAGTAGAAGGGAAGTATGCCAAAAATCAGAACAAACGGAGATGGTTAGGCGGTCCCGAACCGAGGCACACGGCCTGACGGCTCCGTAAACCGGGAACCGGACTCCGAAATGGGCAAAATGGCCTACGGCCACCAAATGTAGCCCACGGCCACTGAGAGATGGTCTACGGGACCTCTCCCTCCCCTCAGGAAAGGAAACAAAGAAAACCGAGCCTGGTTCGCAAACCGAGGCAAAGCACAAAAGAGGGTTCGGAAGTCCAGAGACAGGGCTCACGGCCGCAACTCTGAAACTTCTGAACGAGCACATTATGCAACATCACCAAGCGCTCAATCAGTGACGTCTGAGTCTTAAGGTCGGTCAAAAATGGGGTGTCTACACCCTCCTGCGAGAGGGCCAACTGTTGTAATAAGCGTGCGCATGTGTGATGCATGTCTTCCAACCCCCATTTCTTTCTCCTTTTTAGTTAACTGCTTACGATGGTTAGTTTTAGGGCATATTTCGATTAGCATACCTTATGCTTTGCATGCATGCATCATTCATCTGTTTTGCATGCACCGGGCTCGGCGCATCATACTAACCGCATTGTATTTTAATCCCAAGTTGAATACATGTATCAAATTGTCGCATTCATATGCCATTCTAGATAGCCGAGCCTATCTTAATTGCATTTTTGCATATGTTACATTAGCATACTGCATGAGATGTGTATGTTGCCATGAAAGCATGCTTGCCATGAGGCTAACTGTTTATTTGATATAACTGCCTGAATGCCTGTGGGTAAAGGTTGGATTGGTTGAATTAGAACAATTCATCAAATCCCCGATTTAGCCTACTTGCGAGTAGCAAACTTCAAACCGTTTTCAAACAAATGAAAATGCAATGTTTTGTTCCAACTTAGGCGATCTAGTCTATACTTGTATGCTGTGCGCATCACATAGTAATTCTAGGTTAATAATCAGAATAAAAACACATGTGTTTTCAAAAATAAAATATCATGCTTAATACAGGTCGATCTTTGATCGGGTGAGCGGGGCTGCTCATTGCATGACCTTCCACTCTCGTACCCAAGTTCTCGAGCCGAGGCAACTTTGGTGATGACAGACACGTGGCCTTAGGCACAAGTCAGGGTTTCCTAAATTTCCCAAAAATAAAATATTTAGGTGGCGACTTTGTATCTGACAAAGCAGTCCATGTTTGGCACTTCTTTATTAAAAATCAGTTTTCCAAAACGATTTTTCAGATTTGGACTCTTTGGTGATTTATCGGTCTCACATTGCACTTTGTGAGATTAGATTTAGAACCGTGACATGAGTCCGAACTTGTAGTAGCCTAGAACAATACGGATTTCGCGCCCTCGCAGCGCGAAGCCCCGGAGAGTTCTCGGGGCGGTCTACAACCATCCTCAACTTCTGCTCTACGTTCGGCTTGAATATGGTTGTACAGATCCATACGGATGAAACCAACATTTTCATAAGACCCGGATCGATTTACCATATAGTCCATGATTTGGCTAGTCTTCACACCGATGTTGCGCATAGCCATTGCTTGAGCTTTGTCAGCGCTGTTTAAACTGCGATGTGACCTCAGATACATCACACAGTGTTGTTCTGCCAATTCATGGTTGTGGTCTGCGACGAAGTGAGTCACAACATACTTTCCCCCTTCACCAGCATCTGTATCGTACCGTATGCGAAATTGGGCTTTGCAACCTACTCTTGTTAGTGCCTTGGGAGCTCTACTCTTCTCAGCAACACGGTCCACGTATTTTGGTAATCTCTAACCTTCCCTTGAACACAACCACAGCCTACTAACAACCTTTCCCTCTTTATTTGTGTTAAATCTGGATTTTCGTATACTAAATCCCTTGGCTTTAGCATACGTATTGTAGAAAGCTTCTTCATCTTCGACCGAATCAAATTTCTGTTCCAGAATAGCACGTTCAACATCACCAACCATGTCATTGCGATGAGCATCGTCAACCATTTCTTTTTTCACATCGGCTCCGCCATCTTCAACGTTCATGTTGGTTGCTTCTTCATTGCTTGGACCAGCTTCGCAACCATGATAAGGTTCCGCCTGACTTTCATTCATCAAACGAATGTCATCTGCTTCATTTAGAATGTCATAATCATCACCTTCCCTTTTAACTTCCGCTGGGGCCATACTGCACATGACATTAGTACAAACAATTACTTAATGACCGAAAAATGTTAACACAAACACAAACATGACATTTTCACATGGTTTAGTTGTTTGTGCAAACACAAACACTCGCTTGAGAGGCAGAAAGGTTAGTTTCCAATTGAGGGGTTTCTGTTTGAGCGAAGTGTAGAGCGGTTAAAGTTAGGATGGGGGTTTAGTTGAGGGAAAATAGTTGAAGTAAAGAGGCCAGAGAGAGAGAGAGAAAGACAGAGAGAGGGAGACAGCTCCATACCTCATATCTAGTTGGAGAGAAGGGCTTCACTTCAGCAATGGAACCAACACAGCCTTGTGGCTCCGTTGTTGTTGGAAATCACCCATTATACTGTTCCCTACAGAGCTTCGTCAATGGAACCAACCCAACAGGGGCTTCTCGCTGTTAATAGAAATCAAGGGTTACACTGACTCAACCTTACACAGAGAAGAGAACAGAGAGAGATAGAGATGAAATACAGAGAGTGAGTGGGATGCAATCATGCAAATACAAGCACTAACCGGTTGCCCCGGTTTCAACTTTTTTATGATTAAACAATTCAATGGTCTTAATCAATTATTGTAATCCAACGGCTAACAATTGGGTTGCATATGGTGTGCAACCTTAAGGGGGTTGCACACTTAAACAGCGCCCTTTTCTCTATTGAAAAGTACCTTATTTTTTTTTTTAGTAAACTCCGAGCCGAAGCCAAAACTAAGGAAAAACACTACGAGAGGAACCAAGCCCCTATATATCTCTACCTAAAGTGGTAACCAAAACAGGGGGCTCATCTACTAAATTTTCCCTGTTAGCAGCCATACTAAGGGCCCATTTCGCAAGCAAATCAGCACAGACATTGGCTTCCCGCCAAATTCGTTGAAGGTCACACTCCCAACTCCTTGCCATTAGCTCCCAAATTTCTTGTAATAGATTAAACTGATGGTGTAGTGGATTGGTTTTTACCAAAGCTGAAATTGCTTCCGCTGAGTCCGACTCAACGATGACCCGATGATATCCTTCGTGCCAAACCAACTGCAAATCGTGCCAGATACCCCATAATTCAGCAGTCACAATTGATGAGTGGCCCACCTGCTACTTAAAACCACATAACCATCGTCCTTGATCAGTGCGAATTAGACCACCACACTCAGTCTTACCAGTGCGCCGACAAACTACACCATCAACGGTATTAAAACAATTTTAGAATAATGTCTAATCTACTGAATTTTGCTCCGCTTAAATTGTCCGAATGAATTTAGGAGGAGCAAAATTAGGTGGATGTAGCTGTAATGATAATTTTAATAGGTCTAGTTATATAAAATATATTATCAATTAAATTTATATAAAATACTATCAATTACAAAGTCAATATTTCAAGTGCTGGAAAAAAAAAAAATCTCTTAATAATGAAGTAAACAAATTCAATGAATTTACATTTTTTGCTATCTATTTTGAGCGTGAAATAGAATAAATTTCTCTCAATATTCTTTAAATATATGATGTGAAGTTGTATTTTGTATATTTTTTAGATTATAATTAGGTAGGGAAAATTTTGAATTGTGTAAAGTTAAAGAATTATAATTTATGCAAATTAATTATTAGGTATTCAAAATAAAATAAATAGTACATTAAAGTAATCATTAAAAAATGGTTAAATTATTTTATAATGCAATATTCATATTTCCAAGACCCAATTCAGATAGTAACGAGCTATGGAATAAGGTGTTTAAATTTAATCTAAAATTTTAAGAAATGTCAAAATAATATTTAAGATTGATTAGGTTTTTTTTTTTTTTTTTTTCCCCAATAGATAGAAGGGTAATTATAATAATGAGAAATGTTATATTATCAAAGATATTACTAACTCATAATAGTTAGAAAATCAAGAAAATCATAAAAGATATCAAACTTATCTCAACAAGAGTTTAATCCGAAATCTCATACAAATGATACCTTATCGATTTTAAATGAGTTTTAACTGAGTGAATACACAGCTAAGTCAAATAATTTGATTTTTTAAGTTTGATTTAAAATTATATTAAATTTGACTTATTACTTAGGATTATTTTGGAAAATGTAAAATAAATTGGCTTTTTTTGCATATTACGAAAAGATATACAAAAAGTAGAAAGATGATGTGATCCAAATAAATTAAAAAAATCAATAAACTAGCTTATAAGTCACTTCTCCAAAAGAGAGGTTAGGTTATAAATCGATCTTAATGTCTTGTTTGGAAAGTTGACTATTTAACATTTTGATTATAAATAGTTGTGTTTGGAAAGTTGATTGGCTTTTATTTTGTAGTTAATTCGATGATTATGAGAGAAAAAAATAAGATGATTATGAGTTAGATATGACATTTTATTTTATTAATTATTTTAACATATTTTATCTTTTGTGTTTGGTTGTAAAATTTGAGAAGAGATTTAGAAGGAAAAAAAAGGGTAAAATATAAATAAAATCTATATAATATGGTAGAACGGTTTTTGAAAATGTGTATATTTTTGTCCTACATGGCATCATTAATGATTTAGATCATTTCATCTACAAAATTGATGGCCAGATTTGTTTGGCCCAAAATATGGTTCCCACTCATCTCTCATCTCTTCTCTCACCACTTCTTTTCTCTTTCGTCGTTCCCATTATTCTCTCTCTCTCTCTCTCTCTCTCTATCTATCTCTTCATCTTCTCCCCTCATCCACTATCGCCCGATTTACGCTTTTTTTGTTTCGCTCCGGTGAAGACCTGTCTCCACAACGACAGAAGCCCACCTTCGCGCCTACAACAACCCTTCATCTCCCCTACAAATGCAGCTCTCTCTCTCTATATATCTCACTCTCTGTGTTTTTGTTTCAGTACCACACTCTTTCATTCCATCGGAGCCTAACCCACTCGGCGATGGTTTCTCAGCATCCGGATCTTGCATTCTCGGCATCCTACCCCATCAGTTGGTGTTCATGGTGGTCTATACTCCTAGCAACGACGTGTGATGGTGACGACGATAAAAGAATGATTATAAGAGTAGTGAGTTGTTGCCATTGTTGTCAAGCTTGGAAGAATAAGTTATTCTCTTAGTTTCTCTCTCTACCCAACCCCAAACCCCCTATTCTTCTTTTTTCTTTCTTTGAATTTATTTGGTGTAATGTTTAGTTTGGTGGGTTTGGTGTGATTTTGATTGACTTTTGTTAGGTTGTTGTTGCCTCAAGTTATTTGGTGTGATTTTGATTTTGTTGTTGCCTCAAGTTAAATTATGTTAATCATGTTATTTAATTTTGATGATGTCTAAAATATTAATTGAAAATTATTAAATAATATACATATGTTATATTATTTGACACAAAATATTATCTATTTAAAATATATTTTGTATGATACAATTGTTATATAAATAAAAATATTTTGAAAATTTTACTATTCATGTTTTGAAGAATTCGGTTGATCATTATTCATCTTTTGACGAAATTGATGTGATTGTCTCTTTTAAGTAAAATTATATTATATCTTTTTGATACATATTGCACTAAATTCAAAATAATTTTGCATCTTTTTGTAAGTAAAACATACCCACATAATGAGTATCATGTGGACTTATCTTATGTCCTTTAAATATATTATATAAATATATTATATAATATATAGTTAGCTAAGTTGGGAATTGCATCTTATATAAAATATATTAATTATATAAAGTGGCATGGCGGAGCAATGCAGTATATTTTTTTTTACATCCTTTGCTATATATATATATATATGTATGTATATACACATTTGATATAATATAAAAAGAAATGGTTGCAAAGTTGCAGCATATTTCACATGTTGTAGTTTGAAATTGAAATGTTGTAGCTACATCTTTATATAAATTAATGTGGACTTTGCAAGCACATTTTTTTAAACTTCATTTCTTTATATATATATATATTTGTAAAAACCCATATGCTAGTAAGTTTTGTTCAACTTTCGGCCACAATGTTTGACAAAAGGAAAGGGTGCCACATGATGAAAAGTTGAAAACAAATAGAGGCCTCGTGATTTGTTAGAGGAGCGTCTGCCTCTCCAATGAATATATTTTTGGGTATAAATAGAAGTGTTTTGTGTGAAGAAAAATCAAAAATTTGAAGAAAAAAATCTATGTGCTCCAAAATTTTGAGTGTATTGTATTCTGCTCTTTCATTTTTAGATCTAAGTATAGTCTTTGTTCTTACACTTTCATATCTACTCTTTATGAGAGAATTATTGTAAAAGAGGGTTGAGTAACTCTTATTCTTATTTATTATTTTGTGAAGGAATTTTGTAAGAGTGAGGAATTTATTGTTGAATGAGGCTCAATAGATAAAAATAAAACCTGTGAAAAATCAACAGGCTTGGTGAAGCCTTGGTGGTGTATTGATTCATTTTTATAATAAAGAAATTCTCAAGGAGGTTCCTTAGGGAGTGGACGCAGGCCTGGCGTGCCGAACCACTATAAATCTCAGTGTTTGATTTTCTCTTCATATCTCTCTTACTTTTATATTGATAATTATTGTTCTGTATTTTATTTGTTAAAATTCTGAATATTGTGTTTATCATTATTTTTTAACATTGTAAGTTTTTTAATAACCTAATTCACCCCTCTTCTTGGGTTGCCTACTTAGAATAACAATTGGTATCAGAGCCAGACTCTAGTTTGTGTGACTTAACTGTCTTAGAGTAGATCATGGCAACCCTTAGTTATTCTTTACCTAAGGGGCAAACATCCAATAGGCCACCACTGTTTAGCGGCACAAATTTTAGCTATTGGAAAACTAGGATGACTATACATGTTAAATCTAATGATTATGAATGCTGAAAATTTATTTGCAATGGTCCAAAAATTCCTACCAAAACCGTAGATGGCCTTAAGGTACCAAAACCTAAAGATGAATGGAATGAATCAAATACTAAAATGGCCCAAATTAATGTCAAAGCCACAAACATATTATATTGCGCCTTAGATGCCAACGAGTTCAACAGAATCTCCACATGTGAAACCGTAAAAGAAATTTGGGATAAGCTTATAGTGACTCATGAGGGAACCGAACAAGTTAAAGAATCTAGAGTCAGTTTGCTAGTCCATAATTATGAACTCTTTAAAATGAAGCCTGATGAAACTATTCCTCAAATGTTTACTCGCTTTACTGATATTATTAATGGTTTAACTTCTCTTGGGAAAATAATACTAATGCGGAAATTATAAGAAAAGTGCTTAGATTATTGCCAAAAAGTTGGGAGACAAAAGTCATTGCCACTACCAAAGCCAATGATTTAACAAAGCTAAGTCTAGATGAGTTAATGAGATCTCTCTTAACTCATGAGCTCATAATGCAAGAAGGAAAGGAAGATGAGGGCAACAACAAGAAGAAAGGAATAACCTTCAAATCCACCTCAAAACATCAAGAGGATGCGAAAGATGATTCAAATGATGACGAGAAAATGGCATTCATCACTAGGAAGTTCAAAAGGTTTGTGAAAAAGAAACAAGGTGTGCAAAAATTTTTTAGAAAAAACTTCAACAACAGGGATCTTCAAAAGAGAGAAGATCACAAAAAATCTGAAGTTACCTGCTACGAATGCAACAAACCTGGTGTAGACAAACCATTTTTCACCGTCCTCAAGACTTGGACGTCATCACTTGTGCATATGATTATTATGATTGCATGTGTTCGTTTTGAGTGCCCGAAGTCCTCGGCAGAACGCCCTGTCTTTGAACCCTTAAACCTTGCCTTTTCTATGCCTTGTTTTGGACCAAAAATTGTTGTCTAGAACCTTTTGGTAACCAGTCGACCACCGCCATAGGCTGCCGGCCATGGCTCTTGGTTTTCAGTCATTGGTGTGGCCAATCGGTCACCAGTGTCTTTTTCCAAATATTTGTTGACAGCTGTGTTAGCTGTTAGCACATTGAGCTGCATCTCCCTACACGTGTATGGTGAGATGTTTCTAAGCTCAAGGCATTTTTTTTTATATATATGGGGGTTCCTCCCCCATTTTGGAGGGTTAGAAATTTTGGAACAAAAAATCTCTCTCTCTAGATTTCTCTCTCTCTCTCTCTCTCTCTCTCTCTCTCTCTCTCTCTCCCGCTCACAATTTTGTACTTAGTTGCTTGTTTTCTCTACACTCTTACATACACTACCTTAATCAAAGTTGCTTCTCTTTGGGTTGAGAATATTTGAGACCCTCTTTGAGCTCTAGCAAGTGGTTTTAGCTTGGTTTGGTGCCTAAACTTGAGTTTTGCTTCAAAGGTATAACGCTTGCCTTGTTTACTTTGTTTCAATATACTTGTTTTACCATCTTTTCTTGCTATTTTGGGGCTAGCTTTAAACTGTAAAAATTTCTATTTTTGTGGCTTAAAAGTGGTGGTTTGAACCCTTTTTTAATTAGGGGGTGGTTCACCCTTCTTGCTTCTTAGTTTGTCAAGTTTTTGTGTCTTTACTCATCACTTTCAAACCAACTTTTTTGGGCCTTTTAACCACTGAATTTCAGAGGTTTTTCAGTAGCAAAAAACTTATTTTGAAGTCTAAAATTGGAGGGGTTAGCCTCCTTTCCTTGTGTCTTGTTTGTATGCCTAGTTAGCCCCATGTATTAGCTTAATATTTTAGTTTTTTGTGGCTCAAGTCCAACATGTTTTACACTCTGTTTTGAACTGTTTTGCCACTGTTTTGGTTGTTTGGTGCCATTTGAGCCTTGTATGGCATGGTCATAGTGTAAGTTCCTTCACTAGCTTAATGTTTTAAGGCTTTAACCACCATTGGTTTGAATTGGTTGCATGTTTCAGTGCTTTTATCACTCATTTCCAGCACTTAATCGTCTCTGTAACCTCCTTCCCTCCTTTCTTGATTTTATTTTTGCTTTGAAAGTGGTTCAAACCATTTGTTTGTTTAAAGCATGAAATTGAGGTGTTTGTGCTTAATGGTTTAATCCGTTTTGGGGTTCATTACCAACGGCATGAGGTCTCTTTCATGCCTAAAACAACCTTTGGTTTAAGCCTTCTTTTCATTAGAGGACACTCACCAACGGACTTAATGGATTAAGGAATGATTTGGTAATTAAAATGAGTAAACAAAATTGGCACGTAAAAGAGGCAAGATAAGCATTCTTTGTGTTGCATTGCATGTGTTCAAATCGGACGTTAATTTGAACACAAGAAAAATGAGACATTTCATAGTCAAAAGTGATGAAATGTGCCACTTTCCTTGGTCTCCATCTTGATCATGCATGATAGGGTGATGGACATTTTGGTCTCATTTTGCATTGATTATCTTGCACAATTGATTTCACAAGCCATCATGCAATGAAATTGCTTGATTGATGGTTTATGAACCAAATTTTGTCCCTCCTTTGATTTCCCCATGAAAAGGAGAGGCAACATGTGCAAACAACCCTTGAGAAATACACTGTTTTGCTCTGTTTTGCTCTCTATTGCAGCAAGGAAGTTCAGGACAGCAGTGGTCGACCGCCACCACCAGTGGCCGACCGGCCACCATTGGTAGCTGATCGGCCCCTTGTCGGCCACCAATGAAATTTGCACAATGTGTTAGTAAGATGGAACAAAGGTGTTCTAGAAGTGGGCAGCATTGTCAATGCTCAAATGTGCAAACAGAGGCTTGCAGCAGCAAAACAGCAGCTTCTTGGGTGGAGACCGAGCACGTGCATAAGCCTCCCTTGCATTTTAAGCTTATTTAACATTTAAATGTCTAGCTTAAATATGTGTTGTAATTAATTAGTTGTAGCTAATTAAGAGTTGTAATTAATTAGTTAGTTTAACTAGTTATTCGATTTCAGTTTGTAATAATTAGTTAGCTAGAATTGTTAATTAATTCGAGTTTTGTAATAATTAGTTAGCTTAATTAGCGTAGCTAATTGGTTAGCTTTTATTCATTTGGACCGTCCTTCGTGAGGGTATAATTTTGTAATAAGTGTGTGTGCATGCGTGTATGCTCTCTAACCCCACGTCTTTCTCCCTTTTATTTAATCGCTTTTGATGGTTAAAATAGGAGCATCATGCTTCAAATTAGCATACCTTATGCTTGCATCCATTCATTTGTATTGCATGCATCGAGGCTCGACGCATCATTCAAACTGCATCGCTATTTCAATACTTCTTTGAATACGTGTTTAACCGCATATTATCAAATCGATTCATATGCCATATTAGTAGCCGAGCCTATTAATTGCATATTGCATGTGTTGCATTAGATACTTAACATAATTAGGAATCATGCATATTTTACTAACTCATGTTTTCATAGCTTGGAGTACTAGGTTGGTTTTTACGCTTTAGCATACTTGCATAAGTGTGAATGTTGCCATGATTAGCATGCTTGCCATGAGGCTATGTGCTTAAATCCTAAACTACTTGAATGCCTATGGATGAAGGCTTGTTGTTTGAATTGGAACAATTTAACAAATGTGCATTTTAAGCCCACTTTGTTGAGTGGTAAATCATGTTTTAAGCCCACTATGTTTGGTGGCAAATCCGCAGACTTTAAGCCCACTTGAGGTGGCAAATTCAAACCATTTTCGCAAACAAACATGAGTTGAATTGTTCTAAGTCTTGCAAACTAGTCTATATTGCTTGTGCACATCACATAGTAAAGTTAGTCTAATAACCAGAACAAGAGCACATAATGTTTATAAAATATCATATCATGATTAGTAGAGGCCAATCTTTGATCGGGCAAGCGAGGGTGCTCAATTCATGACCTTCCCCTCTCGTACCTAAGTTCCTGAGCCGAGGCAACTTTGGTGATGATGGACATGTGGCCTTTGGCACGAGTTAGGGTTTCTTAAATTTCCCAAAACAAAAATATTTAGGTGGCGACTCTGTATCTGGAAAAGCAGTCCAATTTTGGCATTATTTGATTTAAAATTGATTTTCCAAAATGATTTACCGGATTTGGACTCTTTGGTGTTTATCAATTTCACATTGCACTTATGAGATTAGATTCAGAACCGCATGAGTCTGAACTTTCAAGCCTTTCTTCCAAATCTTCCGAAAGGGGGGGTGAAAAAGGGGAGTCACAGTTTCTGGATACTCTGCTGGGGATTTAGAGAACTTGACTCGAACTCATGATATGACTTGTTATCTACACTTATGTGTTTCTTTGTATTTGCATTTGCATCGGTGCACTTAAGTCACAGTGTTTACCATCTGTTATTCCTAAACGATTTGCTGGAGGCTTGCTTGGAAAAGCTTGCCAAAAGGCTGACTGGTTGCGGGCTCTGCCACGATGGGAACACAACCCTTGGATCTGGACTACTCCTGTACCGTTTAATCCTCCTTTCACTTCTCGGTGTTAGGTGTGAGAGGTATATTAGGTAGTCTTGCTGAGGTATCCTTTTTGACCAATCAACCTAATTGCATATCGGAAGCCATAGAGACTATTCCAAACTAGGGCAGGTTGTTTAGCCTAATGCAGGACTGTGTGAAGCCACTTATTGTGCATAGTGAAACCCTAGCTCCTAACGAAACTAGAACAGGGTAACCCTACCGTATCATAGGGGTGTTTTGGCTCTCACTTGCTTGATATGTGCTTTTAGAGTGAAACTCTACATAAATGTATGGATCAGTTGCAAGTCTGGGTATTAGTTTTTGGGAGGTAGAATTTAGTATTGAGCATGGTTCTACGGCTTTGATTACATCAGTGTACTGATTAGAATCTGAGTCAAGGTGCTGTGCGATTTTTTATTTTTGATTTTCTTTTGCTTTATTTCATTTTGCAAGGTAGTTTTTCACCATTGCTTCAGGCAATTCTATTACCCCCCAAGCACTCTGGACCCGAGTGAGAAGACTGTATAGATCTGATCCCACCTCAAACCTCCAAGGCACCAGTTTACTGAATGGACGCGCCGTTTGAATTCGAGGTTGACCCCATTGCTTTGAAGGTCAACAAGCTAGAAAAACTCTTCAAATGAGCGCAGGGCGTGAATTCAATCCTTGACATTGAGGATGGATGCACAGATGCCGCAGTGACTTTGCCGGACAGATTCAAGATGCCACACATACACCGGTTCGACAGCTCCGAGGATCCTATGGTCCATCTACGGTTATTCTCTGATATCTTACAACCAATGGGTCTTACCGGACTACAAAAGCTGTCACTTTTTGGCCGAACCCTGTCGGATATAGCAGCCATTTGGTATGCCAAGCTTAAAGACTCTGTGAAGAGAAACTGGGAGGAAATGACAGAGCACTTCATTGCGTAGTACTCTTATAATACCCAGATCGAGGTCACTACTCATGATCTTGAAGCGACCCGTCAGGAGCCGAAGGAAAGCTTTTTGGACTTTGTGACTTGGTGGAGGACCAAGGCCTCTATGATGACTATTCGGCTGTCTGAAAAGGACCAAATCAAAATGGTGGTCTGTAACTTGCAAGGAAGATTATTACAGAAAATGATAGTCTTGCCTTTGTTTACATTTGTTGAGCTCTATGAAATAGGAGTTCAAATTGAGGATGCGATGAAGCAGTGGCTGATAGACCATGAGAAGGAACAGCCCAAAAGGCCCTTTACACGTAGCTCCAATGCAGCCACGACTGGTGGCACCTCTACACGGCCTTCAAATGTGAGCATGGTCACCACCACACCCAAAACTGCCACCCCTTTTGCCAGTACATCCAATACAACTTCACAAACCTCGAGCCACCAAGCCCGAAACCAAAGGGTCTTCACCCCGCTTTACATGTCCTTATCCAAAACCCTGGGGTTCCTGATCAAAAAGGGACACCTTAAGCCGTTAGAACAATGCCCATTGCCCAATCCACTCCCACCTAAACACAACCCGACCAAATACAGTGCTTTTCACCAGTAGCACGGTCATGACACTGATCAATGCTATAGGCTGTGTCATGAGATTCAAGATCTCATTGACAACAAAGTGATAGCACCTCCCAAAAAACCCAACGTCACTACAAATCCTCTCCCCCCACATAACCAAGTCCCTCCACCCCGGTATATAAACCTCATTTATACACTGGCCGTCCCTTATGACCCCAGTATATATATATATATATATATATATATATCACCCCTTCCCACTTACCTAAGCTGGCATTGTTTATCCCTGAGAGCACGAACTTGTGCATGATAAGCACGTCCATATTCTAACCCGAACTAGTAGTGGTGATAGTGGAAGATGAAGGGAGGTCAACCTTGGTGGAGAATATCAGTCCGTTGCCCGAGGGCTCTGAGGACTTATCTGAAGAGATGTGCAACCCGTGCTGTTATATTGTCCTAGTGGACCAAGTTAAGCCGGAAATGGTGTTGCCAACTGGGATAGAGGTTAGTGTAGTCCAAGAAGATAGGCCAAGTCAGGGATTAGATGATCTGGCCGACCTGGAGGAGGACATAGACAATTTACAGTTCTTTAATGAGCAAGATCAAGGGGACGTGCATATTGATTGGTTTGATCTGAATGAGTCAACAGACAATTCTGCGTGGCTAAGTGATGAACCCGATATAGATGAGGGAACTGAACTGAAGCTGGAGGAACAAAAAGTGAGAACCACTGTAGTGGTCGGAATGGTCGAAGACAAGGGGAAGTTGCCAGAAAATACAGGTGAAGAACAATTGGCTCAGGAACTGGGCATTGTTAGTACTGTACGTGCAGAACAAGAAGCCGCACTGGAGCGGTTTGGGCAAGAAATGAGTGCAAGCGAACAGGAAGCTAGAATAGCTCAACACCCTGCGGGAAATGTTTATGCTGAGAGAATACTTAGACCAGGACCGGACAATTGCTTGTCGGTTGTCGGAGGTATATGTTGGGAAGTTGATGATCTGCATCTTGCCCACACTGACGAGGATTGGGGTGAAGACCTTCCTAACAACACTTGGTATGTGGAAGAAGTCAACCACGTGACAAGAAGTGGCCGATATTTCAAACCACCGCATATGGACCAACCCGAGGCATCCGGGAAGGATAAAGAAGTTGAGAAACAAAAGGAAAAATAGTTAAAGGAAGAGGTTGTGTTGAAACAGTTGAAGAAGATTCAAGCTGATATATCTATCTGGGGGCTGCTTATGGCTTCACGAGTGCACAGACAGGCTGTACTGATGGAAATGGATAAAGCTAAGTTGTCCATTGATACCACCCCAGAACAATTGGTGGGATTAGTCTTCCCGGGAGATGTTGTGCTAACTTTGACATTTTCAGACAAGGAATTACCGCCAAAAGGCTCTGCACACAACAAGCCTCTATACATATTCGTAGAGTGTTGAGAAAAGTGGATACCAGTGGTATTGGTCGACATCGGGTCAGCAATCAATGTCTGTCCTTGTCATACGACTTATGTTATTGGTTTGAAACCAGCCGATTTTGTGCCTACAGCCCAAGTGATCCGGGCGTATGACAATACAAGCAGAGAGGTAATGAGGATAGTGCAGATTAGAGTACAGGTTGGCCCAGCTCAGCAGGACATCGAGTTCCATGTCTTGGATGTTCCGACCACTTTCAACTTACTACTTGGTGACCTTGGCTACACCAAGTGAAAGTTGTCTCTTCCACCCTCCACCAAATGCTGAAGTATCCCTATAGGAAAAAAGTGGCCATAGTCTTCGGGAATTCATCTATATATCCACTGCCAGAGGTCACTACACCTGTGCTGGAGATTGTGCATGGCGAAGAAGATGTTTTCCTTTCTAGGTTTACCTTGGCTGAAGCCCAGGCAGTGCAGAATATCTTAGCCATCGATGAGGGCTTGTATGTCAACGCCCAATCAGTATACCTCCTGAACAAACTACAGCATATGCCCAGAATGGGATTAGGAAAAAGTGGCCGAAAGGACATTACTGCATTGGCCGATGTGCCACATAACCCGCATACCAAAGAGGACTGGGTGAAGAAAGGGAAAGAAATGGCCGGAAGAGCCAGAGCTAAGCAGACTGGGAAATGCTACAAACTTGTGCACAGATTGATCCGGGGAACCCTGAATGGCTATTTTGTTCGGGAGGGTAAAGACTTCCCATTTTGTGGTTTTTTCGAACCCTGGTTCAACTCTAAGAAGCAATGGGTTCCCGGCTTTGAGATTTTCTTTGGCTTGTAGCTGCAAGACAGTGATACGGAAGAAAGGGCTGAGCCAATTACTGCTGAAGCTGCAAAGAACGCAGAAAGTGATTCTGATAGCAGTGAACTTGAAGTAGGAGCAGCACTAACATGTCTCCTTTCGGATCCTCAGATCAACTCATAGAGCTTAAGGGATAACCTGACCGTTTCCATGATCGAGGACCAACCAAGTGCGAACCCTTCTAGCGGTATCTTGGACACATCTGACGCACCATCCCTCACTTGGCAGCTGGAAGAGGGTTACTTTTCTAGCAGTTCTGAGTCGGGTAGTGAACCAGAATCTGATTCCACAGAGTCTATGGAATCGGAATCAGATTTCGATTCTTCTAAGTCTGGGTCTGGTATTCTTGGGGTTGATAACCCGGATGCCAATGTTTTGTCTAGGTTGACTTTTTCCTCTTTTTTTTTGAGTCGGTTGTAACCGAGGAATTGAATGAGCTAGACCTTTTGAATGAGAATGCCACTACAGATTCTAAGTACTTCTCTGTGCCTCTTGTTTATTGCATTGATCATGATTTTCAAAATTTTGATGAAAACGATGAGGAAGGAATTCCTCTAGTTTTGAAACATTTAATTAATCGAGAAGATGAGAGGTTTGTAAAACCCCTTGTTGATGAAATCATTTCTATTAATGTGGGTACTGAAAAGGACCCGCGTTTGGTCCAGATCGGGTCCACGTTGTCTTCGGAGAAGCGCGAGCGCTTAGTCGCTTTATTAAAAGAATTCAAAGATATTTTCACGTGGTCTTATGAAGATATGCCTGGAATTGATCCTGAGATTGTACAACATCGGATCCCTTTTGAACCCGAGGCTCGACCCATCAAACAAAAGCTGCGGAGTATAGGCCAGATTAGGCTTTGAAGATTAAGGAAGAGGTCACCAAGCAGATATACGCATGATTCTTGCTAGTATCTGAGTATCTGACTTGGTTGGCCAACATTGTTCCGGTGCCAAAGAAAGATGGAAGAATTCGGGTGTGTGTGGATTTCAAAGATCTGAATAGAGCCAGTCCGAAGGACGACTTTCCTTTACTGCACATCGATGAATTAGTGGACTTCACCGCAGGCCATGCTTTGCTCTCCTTCATGGATGGATTTTTTGGGTATAACCAGATTCTGATGGCACTCGAGGATAGAGAGAAAACTGCTTTCACAACGCCGTAGGGAACCTACTGCTATAGGATTATGCCGTTTGGGCTGAAGAATGCCGGGGCTACCTATTAACGGGCTGCAACCACAATTCTATATGATATGATCCTGTAGACACCCCATTTTTGACCGACCTTAAGACTTAGACGTCACCAGTTGAGCGCTTGGTGATATTGCGTAATGTGCTCGTTCAGAAGTTTCAGAGTCGCGGCCGTGAGCCCTGCCTCCGGACTTCCGAACCCTCTTCTGTGCCTTGCCTCGGTTTGCGAACCAGACTCAATTTTCTCTGTTTCTTTTCCTGAGGGGAGGGAGAGGTCCTGTAGACCATCTCTTAGTGGCCGTGGGCTACATTTTGTGGCCATAGGCCATTTTGCCCATTTCGGAGCCCGGTTTCCGGTTTTTCGGAACCGTTGGCCATGTGCCTCGGTTCGGGACCGCTTAACCATCTCCGTTTGCTCTAAATTTTGGCATACATCTTATTTTATCCCTTTTGAGGGACACTGAGGTCTGAGAGACCCACTTCGTGGTCGAACACCACTCCCGGTGCCTAACAGCCAGTTTTCGGGGCCTCGGGCTGCGCGTTTCGGCCCCCGAACCTTCATTTTGCATCGGTTTGGGCTCATTTTTGGTGGAGACCTTATTTTCACTGTTAGAAAGCTTGTAGGAGGGTGGGAGGCCAGCAATTTTGCTGAAAAGCCAACTTCTTTTTTGGTCAAAAGTGGTTCAGCGTGAATCCGGGAAGGAGAAAAATTTGCGCGGCTTCACCGAAACGGGCGTAACTCTTTGCACAAGAGGAATTAAGATATGAGGCCACCACCATTGGAAAGATTACTTCCAGGGATTCATTTTTCACTCAAGAATCTCCCAAGTCCAAGTTCGGGGGGGGGGGAGATGTGGTTGGTTGAAGTCTGGTTGGACCAAATCTGCGCGGCTTCACGGAAAAGGGCATAACTTTTTCTACAGGAGGAATTTTAATGCAAGGTTTGCGCCATTGGAAAGCTAACTTCTGGGGCTTCATCCTAGGGAATGGCGGGCCACTTTTTCCCTTTGATCTAGTTGGCCGGCTAGGGGAAGTGGCCGGCCGGCCACCTGCAGCAAAAATGTCAGGCCGGCCTGCTTCTTCACTGTGTGTGCTTTCCAGCTGTGTCTTGGTTTTCCCCCAAAAATATCTATATCCGGGGGACCTTTTTGGAGGGAAAAGAAGGCTCATTTCCCTCCACTTTTTCCTAGACTCTTCTCTCCCTCTCTTGCATATATTGCTGGCCTCTCAACTCAAGAGGGAAGGTTAGAAGAATTGGTTGGAGCATATACATACATATCACCCCATTTCCTTCAAGTTTTGGGCTCCATTTCTTCATCATCTTCAAGCTCTACCATCACCACTCCATTCCAGCAGCAAGGGGAGGAATTCCAGCAGCTTAGAGTCATCAAAGTTGGTCCAAGAAGCAACAAAAGCATTGGCCTTCAAGGGTAAGTCCACTTTCCCTCTTTTCTAGCTCATTTTTGCACCATTCCTCTAGCCATCTTGCTTACGGTTTTAGGCTCCGACCTTAACTCAAACTAGGTCTATTTTGAGCTATTCTACATGTTTGTTGAAGGGTTCAACCCTATTTGAGAACCCCACCTCACACTTGTTTCAATACCTCTTTGTATGTCAATATTTTGCATGCTTCACTAGCCTATCATTTTTCTATTTTTGGACCATGATCAGAACTGAAATTAGCCTTATTTTGACCTTCTTAACATGTTTTATTAAGGGTCTTTGCTCGTTTGGTGAATTCTTTGCATACCTCATGTTATAGCCACTTTTGAGCCTCATTTTGCATTGCATTTCTAGCATGTTTGTATACTGATTTCGGGGCTGCCATAAACTGTAAATGTGCATATTTTTGGTCCCCCTTCAATGTTGTAGAAGGATATTTTTCAGTTTGGGCTTTTCATATACTACTTGCCTCTTTGGCCACCTTTTGGCCCATTTTCTTGCATAAGAGCTTAGCCATACCTATGTTTGTTTTTGGAGTTTTTACAGTTCTGTAAAGTGGCTTATTTTGGGCCCCTCTTCAATTTTGTTGAAGGGCCCTAACCTGTTTGAGGTCAGCAGCTGTGAGTTGCTTCATAACCTCACATTTAGGGCCATTTTTGCATGCTAGTTTTGCCCTGTTTCGGTTAGCTGTTTGGCCATGCTTTGAACTGTAAAAATGCTTATTTTGAGGCTTCCTTGCTTCTGTATTTTCATTCCATGTATCAATTATGCATGCTTTGTATAGCTGTAAGCCATTTCACGTACTTAATCTTGCATTTCGGGAGAAATTCCATGCATTGGGTATCATTTCGCCTCGTTTCGGAGCTGTTTTGCGCCTCATTTTGCTACTGAAAATTGCATGTTTGCATATCATATTCCATGTCTTTGCCACGTCTCATTAGAGTGGCATTTCGGTGCCTGAGGGTCGGTCCTCGGTTTGCGTGCACGCGTGCACGTATTTCGAGTTGTCTCATTTTCATCCATTGGCCTCCTATGTGAGTGTGTTTGAGGCTCTCTCATGTTGGTGTAAGCCCATTATTGCATTGTATATGCCATTGCCTCGATTTGCGTGCCCGTGTGCACGAGTTTCGAGGCACTTCATTTTCATCCATCGGCCTCTTATGTGAGTGTGGCTGAGGCTCTCTCATGTTAGTGTAAGTCCATGTTGCATTCTATATGCCATTTTAGCCATATTGCATTGCGTATGCCATTGCCTCGATTTGCGTGCCCGTGTGCACGCGTTTCGAGGCACTTCATTTTCATCCATCGGCCTCTTATGTGAGTGTGGCTGAGACTCTCTCATGTTAGTGTAAGCCCATATCACATTTCCATGTCATTTGCATTGTGTATGTCATTTTTTCGGTTTGCGTGCCCGTGTGCACGCATTTCGAGGCATCTCTTTTTTACAGCATAGTGCATACTAGGTTGTATCTTAGATCGCATTCAGTCATTTTCCTCAATTTGCGTGCCCGTGTGCACGCATTTCGAGACATCTCATTTTCATAGCATTGTGCATGCTAGGCTGTATCTTAGTTGCATTCATGCATATCATGCATATTGCATCGTGTCCGGGATAGGAGTTAGCCCGGGCACGGGAAACGAGGTACGTTTCGTACTCCGAGTGACGGAACGTGTCTCAATTCCCCAGTCACCGACACGCCGGATTACCTATGATGGAGTTAGGGTTTGTTGTGTTTATACGTGCATTCATTCTATATTGAGTTGCACATTTCGACCCCTCTGCCATCATGCATCGATATGCGTGATTGGTGGCACGAGGATCGAGGCATGCATATATCTGTGAAAATACATTGCCATGCCCCTTTCCTGCTCTCTGTTGCAGCAAAATGAAGAATCAGCAACTTTTCAGAGTTTGGCACGCTTTCCAAGAATAACTGCTAAACAGAGGCTAATTGGGGCATCCCGGTGGATTTCCGCGCGAGGCAGCCCAAACATACATCATTCATCAGAAGCAAGGCAGTCCCTGGCTTGCACGCCAGTTTTACAGCTTTCTTAGTTAATTTGATTAATTAATTAGGAATTTGTACATTATTTGGACTGTAACATTTGGACTGTAATATTTTTTTATTTGGGACTGTATATTTATTTGGACCCTCTGTGCGAGGGCATAATTGTAATAAATGTGTGTGTGTGTGTTGTATGTCTTCCAACCCCACGTCTTTCTCCCTTTTATTTATCCGCTTATGATGGTTAGATTAGGGCATATTTCAATTAGCATACAGTATGATAGCATGTTTGCATTCATTCATCTGTATTGCATGCACCGGGCTCGGTGCACCATACTAACTGCATTTGTATTTCAATTCCAAGTTGAATACATGTTAGCTGTAGCATTCCATATGCCATGTTTAGAATAGCCGAGCCTGCTATAGTTTGCATTTTTGCCTGTGTTGCATTAGGCATTTCTGTATACTTAGGATCATGCATGATTTCTAATATAGTTTCTATGTTGGCTTGGAGTACTCGGTAAGTTTTATGCTTTAGCATCCTTGCATGCGTGTGAGTGACTGCCATGAATAGCATGCTTACCATGAGGCTAATTGCTTATGTGAGTGACTGCCATGAATAGCATGCTTACCATGAGGCTAATTGCTTATGTGATATAGTTTCCTGAATGTCTGTGGGTGAAGGTTGGGTTATTTGGATTGGAATAAATCATCAACTGTGAGTTTTAAGCCCACTAGATAGTGGCAAAACCATCTTTACTAAGCCCACCCGAGGGTGGCAAAATCTGCATTTTAAGCCTACTTGCGAGTAGCAAACCATCTTTCAAAAACAAACATACAATGTTTTGTTCCAATTCGGGCGACCCAGTCTATACTTGTATGCTGTGCACATCACATAGTAACCTAGGCTAATAACCGGAATAAGGACACACAAAGTTTTCAAAAATAGATATCATGGTTAGTAGAGGCCGATCTTTGATCGGGCGAGCGGGGGTGCTCACGAAGTGACCTTCCCCAATCGTACCCAAGTTCCCGAGCCGAGGCAACTTTGGTGATGATGGACACGTGGCCTTTGGCACCGAGTCAGGGTTTCCTAAATTTCCCATTAAAAAAACATTAGGTGGCGACTCTGTATCTGGCAAAGCAGTTCATGTTTGGCACTTCTTTCAAAAATCTGTTTTTCTCAAAACGATTTGCCGGATTTGGACTCTTTAGTACAGACTTAGAACCGTGACACAAATCGAGTCCGAGCTGTAGCGAGGTCCCCCGCAGACTTGTTACAGATCCATAAAGAGGTCGAGGTGTGCGTGGACGACATGATTGTTAAGTCCAAGGAAAAAAAGGGCCACTACATTACCTTGAAGAAATTCTTTCAACAGATCAGAGAATACCAGTTGAAGTTGAATCCACAGAAGTGTACCTTCGGTGTAACAGTAGGGAAAATGCTGGGTTTCTTGATCACATAGAGGGGCATCGAGGTATATCCTTTCAAAATCAAGGACATCCTAGAAATGCCACCACCAAGGACTGAAAAGGAGGTGCGAGGCTTTCTGGGTAAAGTGCAATTTATAAGACGGTTAATTTCTAAATTAACCTTGACTTGTGAACCACTATTTGGTCTCTTGAAGAAAGAAAAGAAGTTCTGATGGAATGACCAATGTCAATTCGCTTTCGAACAGATCAAGTAGTACCTTCAGAATCCACCCGTGTTGCCACCGCCAGAGCCGGGGAAGCCTTTGATTTTGTATCTATTAGTAACAGACACAACGATGGGATTCATGCTTGCTCAAGAATCTAAGGATAGGGTGGAGAAAGCCATCTATTAGCTGAGCAAGAAAATCCTGGATTATGAAACCCGTTACACCCCGCTAGAGAAAGCTTGCTTAGCCTTGGTATGGGCTACCAGGAAGTTGAGGCACTACCTATTAGCTCACTCCGTAATTCTTGTTTCGAGATTAGATGCCATCAAATATCTCTTTAAGAAACCAGTGCTTACGAGTAGGCTAGCTCGTTGGTTACTCCTTCTCTTCGAATTTGATTTGAAATATCTTACTCGCAAGTCTGTTAAAGGGAGAGCGGCAGCAGAGTTCCTGGCAGATCACCCAGTGGAAGGGGAAGAAGCGGTAGAATACCTGTTCTCAGATGGAGCTATTTTGCAAGTCGAGGAAGAGATTTGGACAATGTACTTTGACGAAACGTCTAACCAGTATGGCTATGGGATAGGTGTGTTGCTAATAGCACCTGACAATTTCCACACACCCTTAGCCTTCAAACTCCGGTTCAAGGTGTCTAACAACGAAGCAAAATACGAGGCGTGTATCCCTGGTTTGGAAGCTTCCTTAAAACTAGGGGCAAAAAGGTTAGACGTCATCGGGGACTCGAACCTAGTTGTGTCTCAGGCGAAAGGAGACTAGAAGGTTAAAAAAGAAAAGATGAAGATCTATCACCAAACCTTAGATGTTCTGATTCGTAGGTTTGAAAAGTTGACCTTCACGTATCTATTAAGAGAGAACAATAGGTTCTCTGACACTTTATCAACTCTATCTTCTATGAAAGACATCCCGTTTGGAGTCCGGATGCATCCGATTATTATTTAGTAGAGATATATGCCGACCTACGAGTTTATCGCTGCCATAGATGAAGTGAAAGATCAAAAACCTTGGTTTTATGATATCTGGAACTTCTTGGAAAATGAGGTTTATCCACCAGGGGCAAATGCCAAAGATAAGAGGGCAATACGGCGGATGGTCGTTCAATTTATCATCTGCGGAAGTAAACTGTACAAAATGGGTCATCTGGGAATGCACAAGTTGTGTGTCGACGCAGAGGAATCGAAATGCCTAATGGAGGCCATCCATGGGAAAGAGTGCGGAGCTCACATGAATAGAGTAATGTTAGCCCGGAAGATTCTCAGGCAAGGTTACTACTAGTCAACTATGGAGGAGGATTGCATCGATTTTGTTTAGCGATGCCACAAATGTCAAATTCATGCCAATCGCATGAATATTCCTCCGTCAAAGCTGTACAACATGACTTCACCATGGCCTTTCTCAGTTTGGGGAATTGACGTCATTGGCGTAGTCACACTGAAAGGGTAAAATGGGCATAAATACATTTTGGTGGCAATTGATTATTTCACGAAATGGGTGGAAGCTCAGTCTTATGCAGTGTTGAAAGTAGCACATGTGGCTAAGTTCATCCGAAATAACATCATTTGCCGATATGGAGTCCCAAACAAGATCATTTTAGATAATGGCTCCCATTTCAAGAAAGAAGTGATTGACTTGTTGGAGAAATACAATGTAGCTTTTCATAAATCATCCATATACCAGCCACAAACCAACGGAGCTGTTGAGGCCGCCAACAAGAACATCAAGCATATTTTGCAGAAAATGGTTAAGACCTACAGGGACTGGCCAGACAAATTTCCATTTGCACTCTGGGGTTATAAGACTTCAATTCGGACGTCTATTGGGGCAACTCCTTATTCTCTTATTTATGGGATGGAAGTTATTCTGCCGATTGAAATAAAAGTTCCGTCGCTGCGGGTTATGGCTAAATGTCAGATAGTAGAGGCGGACTGGCAACAGAGCAGGTTCAAAGAACTGATGTTGTTCGATGAGAGAAGACTGAAAGCACTGTACCATGTTCAGGATTATCAACGTAGGATTGCCAGGGCTTTTAACAAGAAGGTTGAGTCCCAGAATCTCAAGGAATGGGACTTGGTGCTGAAAGACAACCGAGCTCCCATTCATGACCCTAGGGGCAAGTTCAGACCTAATTGAACTGGTCCTTACATCATCAAAACTATCTGGTCGGGTGGAGCTGTTATTCTTATGGACCTGGACGGTCTAGAATTTTCCCAATCAATCAACATGGAACAAGTTGAAGAAATATTACCCCTAAGAGGCTCGCTAGACTGAAAACCCAGAAAGGCAACCTAGGCAAAAGTTAGAGCACAAAAAATTGGAAATAAAGAAAAATTGAGCTCGCAAGGTTGAAAACCCTAAAGGGCGGCTTTGGCAAAAGTTAGAGTGCAAAAAGAGAGCATTAATACTCGAGTGAACCCGAACCGATCTACATAAGGCCTGATTCCCATCCTTGGGATACGTAGACACCTTCATTCTAAAGTTCGGCCGCAAACACCTCCAAATCAACTATCTTGTCCATGTGTTTGATCAGGCCATTTTTGTCTTTTCTTTATCTGAGTGTTCGGTTGTGATCGTCTCTGAGGAATGGCTACAGTCCTGAGCAGTGCTATTCAGACAAGGGGCAATTTTTCATTTTTGGATTTAGGGTTGCACATCTTGAGGATAGATTCCGTGCATATCAAGTTGTGATCCTTATTGAAAATGGTTTTGAAAAGTTTTGATAAAAGTTGATTTTTTTTGCTCAAAATTTACCTTTTACAACTTCGACCATTTTTGGACCAAAAGAAAAAATTTTAGTGCTCACAACTTTAATTTCATTGATTTCAATACAAAGTTCTCTAACTCTCTAATACAAATCAAAGCTGCTTTTATTACATGCATAAAACTTGAAAAGTAAAGATCAAAACAATAAACTCGGAGCATAGATGAGTCAGGTATTCCTGCGTTCCCTTCCTGAGCTCGTGAAAGCTTCTGATGCTAAAGTAGGCCCGGTCTGCACCTCATCCTGGAGCCAAGTCAAGCACTCGCTAGAAAGGGCGCAACTGAAACTAGGGGCAGGGGACAGAAGCTCTCTCGTCCTCCAAGCAGTGGGGTATCTAGCCAAATGTGAGCCTCGGAAGGACAATGAGATCGGGTATTCTACACCTTCTTCTGGGCAAATTTGGTCGTGCCCAAACTGACGTCTTATTTTTGGAAAGTAGAATACATAGTATGTAAGGCCAATTAACTCAATGCCAGGTCGTCGAGCCATGCTGTAGCTCATTTCGGGCAGATCAAACCAGGGGCAACGCTAAGCAATATCAGCAGCAGATTGATTGCACATCCAGTGGCACCACCATCCTTCATTCGGAAAATCCACTAGTTGTTGGAGGAAAAAGTATGGTCCGGCTGAGTATGCGAGGCAAGAGTCCACTACCTTTAGCTTGTCCATAAACCATACCTGAGGAGGGATGAAAGAAAAAAGAGGTTAAAGACTAGAGATATATGTTAAGAGAAAAGTTAGAAAAAGGCTTTGAGAGAAAAATTGACCATGAGTGCCGAGAAATGTGAGAAACACATATTAAAGAGGGTGGGAAACATTACCTAAAGAAGTAGTGGACTCCCTGCAAATTTGGTGGTCTCTCGTCAATAGAAGGCATCTAAGCCCATCAAAGTCTCGGCTAATGTCAAGCCAATGCAACTCTTGCGCTCTTTCAGGCCTTGCGCCACTTCAATTAACCGAATACTAGACCCTTCGAAACTAAGGGCAATGAGGAAATGTGCTAGCATGCACAAACAAATGGCGTGTTGTCGAAAACCCCGCCAAAGAAGATTGCTTCGGTCGCCAACTTTAGAAAATTGATGAATCAAACTGGGAATGTCTAGCTCTCCATTATGAACCAACGATCGGGCCTCATGTAGAGTAAGCCAGCATATCCGTTCCAAAGCTTGGATGTGACCAAAACGGGACTGAGCCAAGATTTCCTCGTCGCACCAGGATTTCATTAGCACTTGAAATTCTTCGATTGTCGGGCATATCTCTTGTTCTCCGAAGCTAAAAACATGTGTAATTGGGTTCCAACATCTAGCCGCGGCTTGAAGGAACGAAAAACAAATGGGAGTACGCCTCAACGGGAATAGTGCATTTATGCTGAAACTCCGAAATTCAGTTTTTTCAAGCCATCTAAAGTTGCAATCCAATTCGAGAGTTTTTCAGTAAAGAATGGCTCTATTTTGCGAAAAATTTGCAGCTGAAATGAAGAAACAATGAAGCTCACCCTTTTGTAGAAGATAAGACAGTGAGTGGAAGCCAGGTGGCAACAATCTAGAGGTTCTTCACATTAATGGTCGACCGGCCATTGGTGATGGCCGACAAGACACTTTGGTGGCCGACCGGCCATCACTGATGGCCGACAGCCTCTATTCATGGCCAACTCATGGTCAACGGCTGTTTTGCCTGTCCTCCTGTTCACCTGTGTGTTGAGAATGCTAAATGTATGTGTTTTGTCCTATTCTTTGTGCATTTTGAGGTCTTGTTTTGAGTCATTCTAGTTTTAGCAAGTTTGTTTAATTGTATTTGAGTGGTTTTTTTTTTTTTATTATCAAGTTGTATTTGTGTTGTTTTGTTTATCGGGTTATTATTATTTTGTTTATTGAGTTGTCATTGTTTTGTTTATCGAGTTATATTGTTTTGTTTATTAATTGTTGATCGGTTCATTACCTGATTTAGACTATTGTGCCAATACAAGTGTTCAGTTTTCAGTATCATAATCAATCTCATTTTCATGCAATACGGTGCTTTACAACACTTTTTCAAATGAAAACTGGTTTTCATTTCGATCATGGAAGTTTTTGTTACAAAATATACAGTACAAGTTTTTAAAGCAAGTAAAACCTGTCTAAAGCTATACAATGTGCTAACACTACTAACAAAAATAAACTAAGCAAAATAATACAGAAAATCAGCGCCAGTCATCTCAGGCTCGAGAGGCCCTCTTCGTCCTTTTCCTGGGTGAGGGTTCAGAGCTATCTCCATCTGCACTGCTGTCTGAACCAGATGCCGAACCAGAACCAGAATCATCACCGCTCTCTACCTCAGAGCCCGACTCAGCATTACCTCCAGTCTCAAATCTAGAGTCGTCGTCGTCTCCACTCTCAGAGGACTCATATTGTGGACTCACTGCCTCCTCGGAGCCACTCATCTCAGCGTCGTCATCGCTCAGAATGGGCTCTAAAGGACCACTCTCATCTCGGGTGCCCTTGGCTCTACGTCAGCTTTGTGCTGGAGCCTATCTCCCTCTCCTCCCTACTGATAGAGAAAGTACTGGTGGTCCTGGTGCTACTCCCGCTGGCACGACCCGTATGGCTGGGATCTAAAAAGGGTAGTTGTCAATATATCAGTCTCAGTACAAGTATCAAATGCAAATATGATATGCAGCATGAGTGTAGACAGAAGTCAAATACAATGTACAAGTACAATATATGAATGCGGCGTTTGAGTGCAGTGTATCAGATTAGTGCAGTGTGGAACAGATTACAGTCAAAATACTAGTGTATCAGTAGAAAGTTTGATGGCATGAAACATAAACTGAAGAAAATTACCTGAATTCCATAGAGGTTGAGCAGACTCATGCTCCTCTGCACCATCCCCATTAGGGAAGCCGCTAGCTTGAGAGTGTCCTTGGTGTACTCTATAGAGGCCTCCAAGTGCATTAAGGTGATCAGTTGTTCTATAAGCATAACTGAAATGAATTTGACAAGTGTGGTACATACTGGAGTTGGGCCTTGAACCCCGACAAGCTCATGCCTGGCTGGTGCAGGCTCAATAGGGATCTGGTAAGCCTCCCCCATATACTGCCAACAGGTAAGTGTAGTGGGAAGCTCTGGCCAACCAGTCATCTGTCTCGCTTGAGAAGCCCCTCTCCCATGGGCCCTGGTCGCTCTAGTCGCTCTAGGCACCGCCCTCGCAGCAAGAGCTCTCACTTCCTTACCCCCACCGACACCGGTCAGAGATGGCATAAGGTATGTCTAAATGAAGACTGTATAATCGCCCTCGACTCGAAAGTAGTCCGCCTCTAGGCCCACCATGAACTCAATAACCTCATTAGCAGATAGGCTATTTGCTGACCTCATGGACTCTGGTGGTGCCTTCAGTATGATCGGGGTAGGTAGGCCCATGGTCTGATGCATGACTCGCTCGCCTAGGAACTAGGCTCGGCAAACTATGCCCTCGAGTAAGATGTGATAATGAGAAATGCCCCGGGCCACATTATACTGGCCCTGAATTCCTGTCGACAGTGTAGCCCATGGCTGCCACGTGATCTGCAAGTAGAAGGTGAACAGGTTATTAGCTGTTGTCAGTTGCTAATATGTGAATCAGAACAGTTGTGGAGCAAAAATAATTGTGTTTTGGGTTACCTCATGGGCAGCTACCATGTTGAAATAGTGTTTGAAGAATAAAAAGGACTCGCGGGTCCTACAGTGGAGTTGGCCATCATATCTCCGTGAATAAGGGATCGCCAATGGGAGCTCTACTACAGGCTCTGGGGCTAGAGTCGGAAAGTATGCATACACCCATAACTGCAAGGAAAGTGCAGTGATATGTGATTGACCATGAATCTGAATAGATACAGAAAATGCAAAGCAGAAAGCATATAGCATAAACATATACAGAAAGTACATGTGTTGAACAGATACAAAGTAGGAAATGCTGAACAGAAAATGTAAAAATATAAAGAAGGAATTGAGATGAGTACCTCCCAGGCTCGCCAGTAGCCTTCGAGGAAGTTTCCTTTCAGTCGGGAGGTCGAGCTCATATAACCGTATAGAGTGGTGAGGTCAACTCTGCCCCAATCATAAGAACTCACCCAAGGAAGGGTCACCAATGCGCTCAGCAGGTATAATCCTACCATGTTTGCCTTGTTTGCAAATAGGGTGGTACCGAAGAGGAACATCAGAAAGCCCCGAGCATACTGCTCTGTCTCCTCAACTGTCTCTGGTTCAGTCCCCTGGAACTAATCTGCGAACCAATTGTATCTAACCATGCCTGGCCGGTACAAAGGTGGATGCGCCCCTAGTAACTTGACCCAAGCTGCCTCCCACTCTCCCATGTCTGGATCAAGTGGGATCGGATCACCCTCTACGCCTAAACCAGTGATAATGGCAAAGTCTTAGGGAGTCATCGTCATCTCTCCGGCTGTGGAGAAATGGAAAGAGTTGGTGGTGTCCCACCATCTCTCCACAAGGGCCCCCAGAAGAGGACGGCTAGCTATGACTCTCGTCAGGCCAGAGCAGAAAATGCCGAAGCCAGCCCCGTCGACGATATGGCGTACTCCTGCAGGGAGCTCATCATACCAATCCCATGCGGTAGTAGTACCATAGCCTCTAAAGGCATGGGACTCACCCTTTGGCAAAGAACAAATGCAAATAGCTCAGGTAGAGATGAATCAGATAAAGCAGTCATGAAAGTACAGTCAGATGAAAGACAGTGCAAGAAATGCAGCTTAAATACGACCGGTAGAACTCATACCTCAACGACAATGGTTGAAAGATGCAAAGCTGGCTCCCTCAGTAGGAGATCCTTCGATGCACCGAGAGCAAAATCAGTAAAACGTCTAATACTTCCGGCAGGCAAGATGTGTGTCTGGGGGTGGTATCTCGCTGGGTCGAAGGGTCGTACCCTCAATAGTAATGCCTCCAGCTCACCCTCTGAATCAAACTCTGCCTCTGGAGGAGCTCCATCATGTGGTATATCGTCTACCATCTAGAATATGGGTGAAGAGTCAATGAAAAGTGAAGAAAACGAAGAAAATAGGGTAAACTTCGAAAAAGTCAAACCCTAAGAGAGAGAAAATGGAGAAAAAGTCAAAGTCGGGAAAAGTGCACCGAACTCGAGAGAAACTCGAGAGGAACAAGCTTTAAGTGGTGAAAATGAAGAAAAAAACATTGAAATCAAATTTCAATCGATTGAAAATGAAGGAAATCAAGAGGATTTAGCGAATCAACTTCGCGTGGGACGTTGGCAAACGCGTAGAAAGCGCGGATCTAGAGAGAAAGAAGGTCTAGAGAAAGAGAGGGTGAAATTTTGGATGTCTTAGTTGGTGGAAATGAAGCCCCAAGCTTTATATTTAAAGACCCATGTGTGAAAAGACCATTATGGCCCGATCTGCCATCAGTGGCCGACCGGCCACCACTGGTGGAAAATAGGCCCCATTGGTGGCTGACAATGTTCAAGGGTGGCTGACACCCTCCCCTTGTGGCCGTCCAACTCCCAGTGCTCCTCCATGAGTCTTGATGTTGTTTTGAGTCCTTATTTCTCAAGAAGTGCAAGGAAAGTTCACTTTGAAGTTCGGATTGCCTCTGTGGAAGCTCCAAACCGTGCCTTCAGTGCATGATGTTCATTGCTAATCAACATGAATGAGGTGTATCTTTTTAAAACATGTTGCAACTCTTCTGAGAGGTAAATCGGAAGATGCTATCCAATTTGTTTTGCATAGAACATGTTGTCAATATATTTGCATAGAACATGCTGTCAATACATTTGCATAGAACATACAGTCAACACGTTTGCATAGAACACGCTTACATTATTGTAATCGTGCATAGAACATGCACCCTTACTTTGTTGTACTTGTTGAGTTTCTTTTGTACGCAGGCACGATATTGTATGTGCGGTTCATTCAGATGAGCCAACACAATCACACGATATTGTATGTACGATTCATTCAGCGGAGTTCTGAGTGAAATCATTTGTGCCCTTTGAATCACTTCCTTTTACTCCCTTTCCTTGCACGTGAGACACGTTAGGACCACTCCTTTTGGTTAAAAACGTTTAGGTGCGTTCCGGTGTTTACACCACTCCTTTTGATTAAAAACATTCAGGTGCATCCCGGTGTTTACACCCCCCCTTTTGGTTAAAAACATTCGAGTGCGTCCCAGTGTTTACACCACTCCTTTCGGTTAAAAACATTCAGGTGCATCCCAGTGTTTACACCATTCCTTTTGGTTAAAAACATTTGGGTGCGTCCCGGTGTTCACACCACTCCTTTCGGTTAAAAATGTCCGGGTGCGTCCCGGTGTTCACACCACCCCTTTTAGATAAAAACATTTGGGTACGCCCTGGTGTTCACATCACTCCTTCGGTTAAGAGCATTCGGGTGCGTCCTAGTGTTCACACCATCTTTTCTCATTTCGTGTGCGATGCGTTAGCATCTTGGTTGAGACCTCAGGTGCGCCCGATGGTTATTTCGCTCTTTGCCTTTCCTGCGCGTCGCGTAATTAAGCTTGCATAATTTTCTTACATCATTCCTGCATGAAATGTAGTCTGGTTTGTGTTTCTCGTTCATGGCATGTTTATTTACTCACTTCTTTTCATGTTTGAGGTTGCTATACCTTGTTTCGGTTTGTTTGAATGTGGCATTTTCATTTCATAGCATTTGCATCAAAATGTTTCATTACAGCCTCATTGCATGATCATAATTTATGTTCCTGCATCGTGCATATCACTTGCATCTTGCCCTAGAACTATGCTGGTTTGATTCCTTGCAAAGGGATGCATAGGCAACCTACGAGCGCAACCGTTTTTGTCTTGCTTGTTTGTTTGTCCAAGTCTTCGGCCTTGTCAAAATAGGTCGTCTCTAGGCTTTGACATTCACTCCTGTCACTTCATGACTTCCGAGTTCTATCAAAGAGGGGCAACTGTAGACATCCTATTTTTTATCGTTCTCAAGACTTAGACGTCATCACTTGTGCATATGATGATTGTGATTGCATGTATTTGTTTTGAGTGCCCGAAGTCCTCGGCGGAACGCCCTGTCTTTGAGCCCTTAAACCTTGTCTTTTCTATGCCTTGTTTTTTACCAAAACTTGTTGTCTGGAACCTTTTGGTGACCTGTCGGCCACCACCATAGACTGTCAGTCATGGTTCTTGGTTGTCGGCCATTGGTGTGGTTGGTCGGCCACCAATGTCTTTTTCCAGATATTTGTTAACAGTTATGCCAGCTGTTAGCACATTGAGCTGCATCTCCCTACACGTGTATGGTGAGATGTTTCTAAGCTCAAGGCATATTTTTTTATATATATGGGGGTTCCTTCCCCATTTTGGAGGGTTAAAAATTTTGGAACAAAAAATCTCTCTCTTTAGATTTCTCTCTCTCTCTCTCGCAATTTTGTGCTTAGTTGTTTGTTTTCTCTACACTCTTACATACACTACCCTAATCAAAGTTGCTTCTCTTTGGGCTGAGGTTATTTGAGACCCTCTTTGAGCTCTACCAAGTGGTTTTAGCTTGGTTTGGTGCCTAAACTTGAGCTTTGCTTTAAAGGTATAACACTTGCCTTGTTTACTTTGTTTCAATATACTTGTTTTACCATCTTTTCTTGCTATTTTGGGACTAGCTTTAAACTGTAAAAATTTCTATTTTTGTGGCTTAAAAGTGGTGGTTTGAAACCTTTTTTAGTTAGGGGTGGTTCACCCTTCTTGCTTCTTAGTTTGTCAAGTTTTTGTGCATTTATTCATCACTTTCAAACTAACTTTTTTGGGCCTTTTAACCACTAAATTTCAGAGGTTTTTCAGTGGAAAAAAACTTATTTTGAAGTCTAAAATTGAAGGGGTTAGCCTCCCCTCCTTGTGTCTTGTTTGTATGCCTAGTTAGCCCCATGTATTAGCTTAATGTTTTAGCTTTTTGTGGCTCAAGTCCAGCGTGTTTTACACTCTATTTTGAACTATTTTGCCACTGTTTTGGTTGTTTGGTGCCATTTGAGCCTTGTATGGCATGGTCGTAGTGTAAGTTCCTTCACTAGCTTAATGTTTTAAGGCTTTAACCACCAATAGTTTGAGTTGGTTGCATGTTTCAGTGCTTTTATCACTCATTTCCAACACTTAATCATCTCTACAACCTCCCTCCATCCTTTCTTGATTTTATTTTTGCTTTGAAAGTGGTTCAAACCATTTGTTTGTTTAAAGCATGAAATTGAGGTGTTTATGCTTAATGGTTTAATCCCTTTTGGGGTTCATTACCAATGGCATGAGGTCTCTTTCATGTCTAAAACAACCTTTGGTTTAAGCCTTCTTTCCATTAGAGGACACTCACCAATGGACTTAATGGATTAAGGAATGATTTGGTAATTAAAATGAGTAAACAAAATTGGCAAGTAAAAGAGGCAAGATAAGCATTCTTTGTGTTGCAGTGTATGTGTTCAAATCAGACGTTAATTTGAACACAAGGAAAATGGGACATTTCATACTCAAAATTGATGAAATGTGCCACTTTCCTTGGTCTCCATTTCCCTTGATCATGCATGATAGGATGATGGACATTTTGCTCTCATTTTGCATTTATTAACTCGCACAATTGGTTTCACAAGTCATCATGCAATGAAATTGCTTGATTGATGGTTTATGAACCAAATTTTGTCTCTCCTTTGATTTTCCCATGAAAAGGATAGGCAAAGTGTGCAAACAACCCTTGGAAAATACACTGTTTTGCTATGTTTTGCTCTGTTTTGCTCTCTGTTGTAGCAAGGAAGTTCAGGACAGCAATGGCCGACAGCCACCACCAGTGGCCGACCGACTACCACCAATGAAATTTGCACAGTGTGTTGGTAAATGGAGCAGAGGTGTTCTGGAAGTTGGCTGCATTGTCAATGCTCAAATGTGCAAACAGATGCTTACAGCAGCAAAACATCAACTACTCGGGTGGAGACCGAGCACGTGCATGAACCTCCCTTGCATTTCAAGCTTATTTAACATTTAAATATCTAGCTTAAATATGTGTTGTAATTAATTAGTTGTAGCTAATTAAGAATTGTAATTAATTAGTTAATTTAACTAGTTATTCGATTTCAGTTTGTAATAATTAGTTAGCTAGAATAGTTAATTAATTCAAATTTTGTAATAATTAGTTAGCTTAATTAGCGTAGCTAGTCGGTTAGCTTTTATTCATTCGGACCCTCCTTTGCGAGGGCGCAATGTTGTAATAAGTGTGCGTGCGTGTGCGTATGTTTTCCAACCCCATGTCTTTCTCCCTTTTATTTAATCGCTTTTGATGGTTAGAATAGGAGCATCATGTTTCAAATTACATACTTTATGCTTGCATCCATTCATTCGTATTGCATGCACCGAGGCTCGGCGCATAATTCAAATTGCATCGCTATTTCAATACTTCTTTGAATATGTGTTTAACCGCATGTTATCAAATCGATTCATATGCCATATTAGTAGCTGAGCCTATTAATTGCATATTACATGTGTTGCATTGGACACTTAACATAGTTAGGAATCATGCATATTTTACTAACTCATGTTTTCCTAACTTGGAGTACTAGATGAGTTTTTACGCTTTAGCATACTTGCATAAGTGTGAATGTTGCCATGATTAGCATGCTTTCCATGAGGATATGTGTTTAAATGCTAAACTGCTTGAATGCCTGTGGATGAAGGCTTGCTGTTTGAATTGGAACGATTCAACAAATGTGCGTTTTTAAGCCCACTTTGTTGAGTGGTAAATCATGTTTTAAGCCCACTATGTTTGGTGGAAAATCCACAAACTTTAAGCCTACTTGAGGTGGCAAATTCAAACCATTTTCGCAAACAAACATGAGTTGAATTGTTCAAAGTCTTGCAAACTAGTCTATACTTGCTTGTGCGCATCACATAGTAAAGCTAGTCTCATAACCGAAACAAGAGCACATAATGTTTATAAAATATCATATCATGATTAGTAGAGGCCGATCTTTGATCGGGCAAGCGGGGGTGCTCAATTCATGACCTTCCCCTCTCGTACCTAAGTTCTTGAGCCGAGGCAACTTTGGTGATGACGGACACATGGCCTTTGGCACGAGTCAGGCTTTCCTAAATTTTCCCAAAAGAAAAATATTTAGGTGGCGACTCTATATCTGGCAAAACAGTCCAATTTTGGCATTATTTGATTTAAAATCGATTTTTCAAAATGATTTGCCGGATTTGGACTCTTTGGTGTTTATCAGTTTCACATTGCACTTGTGAGATTAGATTCAGAACCGCGTGAGTCCGAACTGTAAGGCCTTTCTTCCAAACCTTCCGAAAGGGGGGGCGAAAAAGGGGAGCCACACTTGGATACTACAAATTAGAATGTCCGGAACTTAAGAAACAATTCAACAAGGACAAGAAGAAAGCCATGATTGCAACATGGGGAGAAGATAGCGATGAAAGCGACTCAGAAATCGAAGTTTACAAAAATGAGGTTGCTAACCTATGCTTAATGGCACTTGGAAATGAAAATGAGGTAAATGACGAATCTTTTACGTTTGATGAATTACAATCAGCTTTTGATAAATTACATGCTAAATTTAAGAAACTTAGTTTGAAAAGTAATTGTCAAAAGAAAGTGATTTCAAGTTTATCAAAAGAAAATGAATCCTTAACTTCCAAGATAAATGCTTTAGAAAATGAAGCCATGAGAATAAAAAAAGAAAATGAGATTTTAACTCGAAAAGAGTCTTCAATTTCTAGAAAAAAAAAATTAGTTGTATTGCAAAATGAAAATGAGTCTTTAAAAAAGGAATAAATTGTTTTGAAAGAAAATATTGAAGACTTGAAAAATACTCTTTCAAAACTCACTCAAGGTAGAGAGACTGCAAATTAAATTCTTAAAAGTCAAAATAATACTTTTGATAGAGCCAGAATTGGATATAAACCTTTTTCAAAAGTAAAAACTATCAAAAATGATTTTGTGTATGCATCTTCTAGTCACTCTCATCTCACATGTCATTTTTGTGGTACAAAGGTCATATTTCACCTTCATGCCCTATTAAAAGAAATCTTTTTGCTAAAATAAAAAAGATGTGGGTCCCTAAAGACATTTCAAAAGTATCAAATTCTAACTTTTATGGACCCAAGAAAATATGGGTACCAATAGAAAAATCAAATTTTTGTAAGTATGTTTCAAGGTAAAATCTAGTAACGATAGATGGTATCTCGACAATATATGTTTGAGGCACATAACCGGAAATAAAGCTATATTCACCACACTCCAACCAAAGGATGGTGAATATGTGACTTTCGGCGACAATAGCAAGGGTAAAATCATTGGTATAGGAAGTATTGGTAAAAATCCTTCTCCTATTATTGAAAATCTTTTACTTGTTGAAGGTTTAAAACATAACTTGCTTAGTATTAGTCAATTACGTGACAAAGGTTATAGAGTTATTTTTGAGAAAACTCATTGCACTATTAAGAACACCCTAGAAAACAATACTTTATTTGTAAGTTATAGACATGAGAATGTATATGTGTTTGATTTGCATAATTTGTCTTCTCATTTTAATATTAAATGTTTATCTGCTATAAATGATAATGATTGATTTTGGCATAAAAGATTAGGACATGCTCATTTTGATTTAATTTCCAAACTTTCAAAAAATGAGTTAGTCATTGGTTTACCAAAAATTGTTTTTGAAAAAAACAAACTTTGTGATGCATGTCAATTTGGAAAACAAACTAGAATTTCTTTTAAATCCAAAAATATCGTTTCAACTATTAAACCGCTTCAACTCTTGCATATTGATTTATTCGGACCATCTAGAATATTAAGTTTAGGAGGAAAATCGTATGCTCTTGTTTGTATTGATGATTATACTAGATATAGATGGGTATTATTTTTAGCACACAAAAATGAAGCTTTTTATAATTTCTCAAGACTTTGTAAAAGAATTCAAAATGAAAAAAATCTTAATATTTGTAGTATTAGAAGTGATCATGGTAGAGAATTTGAAAATGATGATTTTATTATGTTTTGTGATGACTTAGGAATAGATCATAATTTCTCAGCCCCTAGAACTCCTCAACAAAACGATGTGGTTGAAAGAAAAAATAAAACTCTTGAAAAAATGGCCCATACTATGCTTTGTGAAAAATAATTTATCTAGATATTTTTAGGCTGAAGCCGTTTTCACTGCATGTTATGTTGTAAACCGTGCCATGATTAGACCTATTCTTAAGAAAACCCCTTATAAACTTTGGAAATGTAGAAAGCCTAATATTAGCCACTTGGATGCTCTTGGTTGTAAATGCTTTATATTAAATAATAATAATAAAGATAACTTAGGAAATTTGATGTTAAATCAGACGAAGCTGTATTTCTTGGTTATTCGAATTCTAGTAAAGCTTATAGAGTATTCAATAAAAGAACTTTACTTATTGAAGAATCTGTACACGTTGCCTTTGATGAATCTAACAATGTTGTTTCCAAGAATCTTGTAAGTAATGACACTGTAGAAACACATCCAAGAATAGAGAGCATTTACATAACAAATGAAGAAAATCCATCTCCTGAACAAAAAGAAGAAATCACAATGAAAATCTTCAAGAAGAATATGCACGTCCAGAAAATGAATTAAATCTACCAAAGGATTGGAAGTATGCTCAGGCCACCCTAAAGACCTTATCATAGGTGATGCAGCAGAAGGTATAAAAACTCATTCCTCTATTAGAAATGTTTGTAGTAACTTAGAATTTGTTTCACAAATTGAACCAAAATCATTTTTAGATGTTGAAAAAGATGAAAATTGGATTTTAGCAATGCAAGAAGAATTAAATCAATTTGAAATAAATGAAGTTTGATTTTTGACTCCTCGGCCTAAGAATCATTCAGTTATTGGAACAAAATGGGTTTTTCAAAACAAAATGGATGAATCCGGAGTTAGTACTAGAAATAAAGCTAGATTAGTAACCCAAGGTTATAATCAAGAAGAAGGCATTGATTTTGATGAAACTTTTGCACCGGTTGCTAGACTTGAAGCTATTAGAATGTTACTTTCTTTTGCATGTTTTAAAGATTTCAAATTGAATCAAATGGATGTTAAAAGTGCTTCTTAAATGGATACATTTCAGAGAAAGTTTATGTTGAACAACCTTCCGATTTTGGAAATCATAAATACCCAGATCATGTTTTGAAACTTTCAAAAGCTTTATATGGTTTAAAACGAGCTCCTAAAGCGTGGTATGAAAGATTAAATAATTTTTTACTTGACAAAAAAATTTCTAAAGGAAAAATTGATACAACACTTTTTTATAAAAACCGAAATGGAGGATATACTAATTGTTCAAATTTATGTTGATGATATTATTTTTGGTGCTACTAATGAAAATTTGTGCAAAGAATTTGCTAAAGATATGTAAGGTGAATTTGAAATGAGTATAATGGGGGAGTTAAATTACTTCCTTGGTCTACAAATTAAACAAACTAATGATGGAATCCATTTAAATCAAATGAAATATATCAAGGATCTACTCAAAAGGCTTGAAATGGAATCATCAAAGCTTGCAGCAACTCCAATGAGCACATCAACAAAAATAGACAAAGATGAGCAAGGTAAACCTGTAGATGAAAAGAAATATCGAGGTATGATTGGTTCTTTACTCTATCTTACTACAAGTAGACCCAATATAATGTTTAGTGTTTGTATGTATACACGTTTTCAATCCACACCAAAAGAGTCACACATCACTACAGTCAAACGTATTTTTAAATATCTTGTTGGCACTCCAATTTTGGGATTATGGTACCCTAAGAGAACCACTTTTGAACTTTTTGGTTACTCGAATGCCGACTTTATAGGATGTAGACTTGATCGAAAAAGCACAAGTGGTATTTGTCACTTGCTTAGACACTCACTCACTTCTTGGTTTTGCAAAAAACAAAACTCAATGGCTCTGTCAACTGCTGAAGCAGAATACATTGCCGCCGTTGGGTGTTGCACACAATTGCCTTGGATGAAACAATAACTTCAAGATTTTGGACTTCACTATGATCATATTCCTATAAAATGTGACAACACAAGTGCTATTAATCTTTCAAAAAATCCTATTCAACACTTACGCACTAAACACATTGAAATAAGACATCATTTTCTAAGAGATCATGTACTCAAATGTGACGTTGAACTCAAATTTGTGCCTACAAATCGTCAATTAGCTGATATATTTACAAAGCCTCTTAATAAAGAACAATTTTGTTATATTAGAATTGAACTTGGTATGATGAATACTCTTATATGATGTTTATTCTTTTAAATATAAATAAATAAATAAAATTAAAATTAAAAATATATATATAAATATATATATTTTATACATTCTCTCTCTCACTCTCACTCTCTCTCTCGCTATCGCTCTGATTCTCTCTTTCTTTCACTCTCTCTCTCTCTTTTTCTTCCTCTCATCCTCAGACACTATCTCCATCCTCACCATCGTCCACCACCAGCTCCATCACCACCATCATCCATCACTTTCATCACTACCATCATCCACCCAAATCCATCACCAATCTACCAAGATCCATCACTACTCTCTACAAAATCTTCATCACCGATCTTTGACATCATTTTCGATCCCTCAAGTTTCATTGTCGATCTATGAAGATCCATAACTGATCCACCAAGTTCCATCACCAATCTACAAAAATTCATCCCCGATCTTCTTCATTCTTTTCGATCATTAACATCATCGCTGATCAACATGTTAAAAATATTTTTGCACTGTGTTATATTTTTTATATGGTTGTATGTGCTCCAAACTCTCTTGGATTTAATAACAATTGCTTCTACTTGGTATGAAGAAATTGTTTTTATTTGTATTTTCTCTTTTTATGCTAGTGCACTTGGTGTAGTTGTTTTTGGCCGGATTTTAATGGCCCTTGGTATTATAAATTGGTAATATGTTTCTTACAATTTGTATGATTTTTAGTGCATTAATTTAGGGGGAGACTCATATTATGCAATATTTTGAGATTAATACAATTAAAAAAAAAAAGGAGGCATAATCTTCAAGGGTGTTTGTATATTCTATGCATAATTTTAGGGAGAGTATATATAATTTTTTTTTTTCACTCTTTATCTGCACCAACAATTTTTTTTTTTTTTTTTTTGCAAAGACAGAAAAATGTTTCAAAGATAAAATGCTTGCAATTTTATTTCAGAAGGAGAAAATATAACTCGATTATATGTAAGTTTTCAGAAGGCTTCACAGATTTTTTGCGTTTAACTTCTCTTAATGGTTTTTTATGAGCCTCTTTTACATGTCTCTCTCTGTTTTCGACTTTTGTGAGTCTTGGCATTATCACTGTTGCATAATATTGCACCGCATTCTCCAACTGAGAATTTTTCCTTTCTAGCTCTCTTTTCTCCTAACGAGTATTAGCTAGTTGTTGTTTTAACAAGCTCACCTCATCTATCAATTGCTAATTTTCTTGTACTCTTGCTTGAAGTTGTCGAGCCATATTGGAAACAGATGTCATCGCCTGTGTACTAAGAGCCATAGTATTGTTAATAGCATCGATATCATTCCGATTACCAAAAACACTAGGACTCTCATTTACAAGAATAGCGTGCGAATGCACTATCGATAACCTTTCACTTGCCTGAATTACAGGCACCTCATGCATGTCAGAACCATTGATGACATGATTACACAAGAAGGTAAAACAAATTTTTCTCTAACAAAACTTGACGATTTCGTATCTCTGCTTATCATCTTTGTCACTTTTTATACACCCCACCGATCCAATACTCGATGCATATCTGCTCAAATCTTTTGTTTGTCAACATTTTGGGTGCCACTGCTCCATTTTTCAGGAGATGCTCCAAAATCTCCACAATGATCCCGACAAGACATAAGAACCATTATTATATTTTTTGGCCTCTCAGATTATTTTCTCAAATGTGTTTATCTTATTTTTGTTTTGATCACTGAAACCTTCCTGTCTCCATATTGTGTTTTGATGATGTCAAAGGGGGAGAAAACTATTATTTTGAATTGCTGTGCTTGTGCTTTAATGTGATTTAATTATATGTTGCAGAGTTATCAAATATTTTTTTTATTTTAATTTTGTGTCAAATATATTCATGTATTGCCATCATCAAAAAGGGGAGATTGTTAATTATGTTGTTTAATTTTGATGATATCTAAAATATTAATTAAAAATTTGTAAATAATATTCATATTTTATATTATTTGACACAAAATATTATATGTTTAAAATAGATTTTGCATGATACATTTGTTATATATATAAAAATATTTTAAAAATTTTACTATTCATGTTTTGAAGAATTCGGTTGATTACTATTCATCTTTTGACAAAATTGATGTGATTGTCTCTTTTGAATAAAATTATATTATATCTTTTTTATACAAATTGCACTAAATTCAAAATAATTTTGCATATTTTTGTATGTAAAACATACTCACATAATGAGTATCGTGTGGACTTATTTTATGTCCTTTAAATATATTATATAATATATAGTTAGCTGAGTTGGGAATTGCATCTTATATAAAATATATTAATTATATAAAGTGGCATGGCGGAGCGGCGCAGTATATTTTTTTTTACATCCTTTGCATATATATAGATATACACACATTTGATATAATATAAAAAGAAATGGTTGCAAAGTTGCAGTGTATTTCACATGTTGAAGTTTGAAATTAAAATGTTGTAACTACATCTTTACATAAATTAATGTGGACTTTGCAGGCACATTTTTTTTAACCTCATTTCTTTATAAATATATACAATATATATTAGTCAAAACCCACATGTCAATAAGTTTTGTTCAACTTTCAGCCACAATGTTTGACAAAAGGAAATGGTGCCACATGATGAAAAGTTGAAAACAAGTAGATGTCTCGTGATTTGTTAGAGGAGCGTCTGCCTCTTCAACGGGTATATTTTTGGGTATAAATAGAAGTGTTTTGTGTGAAGAAAAATCAAGAACTTGAAGAAAAAAATCTGTGTGCTCCAAAATTTTGAGTGTATTGTATTCTGCTCTTTCACTTTCAGATCTAAGTGTAGTCTTTGTTCTTACACTTTCCTATCTACACTCTGTGAAAGAATTATTGTAAAAGAAGGTTGAGTACCTCTTATCCTTATTTATTATTTTGTGAAGAAATTTTGTTAGAGTGAGGAATTTATTGTTGAGTAAGGCTCGATAGATAAAAATAAGACCTGTGCAAAATCCACAGGCTTGGTGAAGCCTTGGTGGTGTATTGATTTATTTTGATAGTAAATATATTCTCAAGGACGTTCGTTGGGGAGTGGACATAGGCCTGGCGTGCCGAACCACTATAAATCTCAGTGTTTGATTTTCTTTTCCTATCTTTCTTACTTTTATATTGATAATTATTGTTCTGTTTTTTATTTGTTAAAGTTCTAAATATTGTGTTTATTATTTTTTTTAACATTGTAAATTTTTTAATAACCTAATCCACCCTCCTTCTTGGGTTACCTACTTGGAATAACAAATTAGATTGGCCCTAATTTAACTTCTCTCTTCTAATTTCTCTATAAACTTAAGAATTTGATTCATGAAAATTTGTCTATTTCAACACAATCAAATTTCTTGAGGCAACAACAAAATCAAAATCACACCAAATAACTTCTCTCTTCAAATTTCTCTCTAAACTTGGGAATTTGATTAATGAAAATTTGTTTGATTAATGAAAATTTGTCTATTTGTTAAAATAGTGTGGGTCTTTGTATATTAGATCAGTCTTTCTATGTTATTAAAATAGTATATTTGTTGTAGTGAACCAAAATGGTATCTTTGTGGCTATTAATAATGTCACGACCCAAACCTGCCCACATAGGTTTAGCATCGTAACCGACCAGTAATTCTGGGATTACCAAAGGCCTTTGAACAAATTAAACAAAATACAGGGGCTAGCGGAAGCAAACATGCCAAATTCCTAGTAGATTTTAGGCTCAAAGCATCTGCAATTGTATTTGCCTTTCCAAGATGGTACAAAATCTGCAAATCATAGTCTTTTATCAACTCTACCCATCTTCTCTATCTCATGTTTAGTTCTTTTTGGGTGAAGAAATATTTTAGACTTTTATGGTTTGTATACACCTCACAAGTCACTCCATATAGATAATGGCGCCAGATTTTCAAAGCAAAAACCACAGCTGCGAGTTCAAGGTCATGGATCAGATAATTCTTCTCATGTGGTCGGAGCTGAAGAGAAGCATGAGTAATCACTTTACCATTTTGCATTAGTACACACCCCAAACCTTTGTATGAAGCGTCACTGTAAATTTGAAATCCGTCGGTACCATTAGGTAGAGTTAGAATTAGTGCAGTCGCTAGTCTAGTCTTCACTTCTTGATAAGCGGACTCTCTTTGATCATTTGAATCAAACGGTACATTTTTCTGCGTTGACTGTGTTAATGGCATGGCAAGTTTAGAGAAATCTTTCACAAATCTTCTGTAATAACTAGCAAGTCTCAGAAAACTTCTAACTTCTGACACATTTGTTGGTCTTGACCAATTTACAATAGCTTCAATTTTTTACGGGTCAACCGATATGCCATCCTTGTTAATTACATGCCCCAAAAAGGTCACACTGTCAAGCCAGAACTCACATTTAGAGAGTTTTGCATACAATTTCCTTTCTCTCAGAATCTGTAACACGGTTCTCAAAAGATTTTCATGATCTTCTCTGCTTTTGGAGTACATCAAAATATTATCAATAAATGTAACAACAAACTCATCCAGATATGGTTTAAACACCCTATTCATTAGGTCCATGAAGGCGGCAGGTGCATTTGTTACTCCAAATGGCATTACTAGGAATTCATAATATCCACATTTAGTTTAAAAGGCAGTTTTCTCTATATCTTCTGTATTAACCTTCAACTGATGGTACCCGGATCTAAGATCAATTTTAGAGAATACTTGGGCTCCCTGTAGTCGATCAAAGAAATCATCTATTCGGGGCAATGGATATTTATTTTTGATAGTTACTTTGTTCAATTCCCGATAATCTATACATAACCTCAAAGTCCTATCTTTCTTTTTAACAAACAGAACTGGAGCACCCTAAGGTGGAGTGCTTGGCCGAATAAACTTATTATCTAACAGTTCTTGCAATTGGACTTTTAGTTCTTTTAATTCAGAGGTTGACATTCTATAAGGGATCTTGGAGATTGGTTGTGTTCCAGGCATTACATCAATAATGAATTCAATTTCTCTATCAATTAAGTCCCCAGGTAAATCATTAGGAAACACATCAGGGAATTCACAGACTACAGGAATAGCTTCCACATTAGGGCTATTAGAAATTACATTTACAACACTGCACAAATAACCCCTACATCCCTTTCTAAGTAATTTGACGGCCTTCAAGGCAGAAATCATATATGGAGGTGGAACTATCCCATTCCCAGCAAACACAAATTCAAACAAGCCAGGTGGTCAGAAAACAACAGATTTATTCACACAATCAATAGTTGCACGGTACTTAGTCAACCAATCCATACCCAATATGCAATCAAAATGAGTAATGTCCAATGGCAGCAAATCAATGTATAATAATACATCCCCAATCATGATGTCACACACAGGATACACATAAGCACATAACATAGAACCTCTAGATGGTGTAGATACAGACAAAAAATAATTTAAATATTCTAAAGGTCTAGTCAACTTTCGAGAAAAAGCATGAGATACAAATGAATGAGTAGATCTTGAATCTATCAACACATATGCGTTTTGAGCACAAATAGGGAGTATACCTGACACCACTGATTAGGTGTTCTGCACATCACCAGACACAAGTGCAAATACTCGACCCTACCTTAAGGTTTCCCATCTAGTGTTAGCTCTCGTATTCGTTCTTAATGTAGAAGCGGATCCAACTGAACTTGCTGCTAGACGGTTGGCATTTTCAGACCCGACAGGACAATCTTTCATCATGTGGCTAGTTTTACCACACCTGAAATAGGCACCCATTGCTCGATAACAAACACCCTTGTGTTTCCTACCACATTCTAGGCAAGTCGGTGTAGATCTACTACTTTGGCTTGAGCTACTGTAGGATCCCGTATTTTACTTATTTGAGAATGACCGACCTTTTTAAAATTAAATCTCAATCTCTAACCTCTCCATTCAGTTGTTGGAGCTTTAGTTTATTTCATTGCAGCCAAATTAGCTTCAGCTATTAAAGATGTTTCAAGGACATCCACATATTTGAGTAGTTTGAATACACCAACCTGATCAAATATATCTAGGTTCAAGCCCCCTTCAAATTTTTGAGCCTTCTCGTAATCGATATCCACCATGTGTGGAGCAAACCGAGCCAATTCGGTAAACTTGGCTTCATACTCTACTATTGACATATTGTCTTGCTTGAGTTCTTGGAATTCAAACACTTTTCTAAACACTAAGGGAAGTATTTCTCATAAAAGATCTCTCTGAATTGATCCCAAGTCAAAGTTCCACTGTTATCACGAATAAGCATCCACCAACATTGGGCTTCATCCTTCAGAGTATAGGTGGCCAACAAAACGTTTTGAGTCTCGGTACATGGAAAGGCTTCAAATAATTTTTCAGTTTCTAGCATCCACGTTTCAGCCTTTAAAGGCTCAATTCCACCCAAGAAAGTTGGGGGCTTCATCTTATTGAATTTCTGAGTCAATGAGATAATGTCGATGTTTATTAGTTCTACTTGGACAGGAGGGAGCAAAGGAGGCAAAGGTTGTTGCCTTTGTTGTTGCATCATTGCTTCTGTTAAAGCTTCAAGCATCTGTTCCATTCGGCTCATTCGGGTCTCAGAGGATTTGGTTGCACCGTCACTTCTTGTACTGTCCATTTTGTTATAAGTAAACAAGGCAATTACAAACATAGGAATAATCTTGTTCACAATGTTCGGAGCATTCAATTTCAAATCATTCTTTTCAATTTCATATGTTCATGTTCAGATTCAGTTTTCACATTTACAGAAATTAGCACATACACTCACACATACAGATGTAATGTCCCTAGTTATTTTTCTAGGACATCCTGTAGCTCATATGAACTCATGTGTGCGGTATAACTCGTGTTCTGATACTAGTTTGTCACGGCCGAAACCCACCCTTATAAGTTTAGCATCGTAACCGGCCAGTAATCCTGGGATTACCTGTCACGCCCTGGATTTATAAGGTCCAGCTCACGTGAATAAACCATCCGACGATGAACAATAGATAATAACTCTCATACAAATGAATATTATATAGCCACACAATATATGTGTTTAATCCAATTTTATACATTCCTAGATACAAGATCTAAGTCGAATGGATGTTTTGTAACTAAAACATGCACAGATGTTATAAATCAAATTAAATGCTCTAAGGCTTACATCATACACAAGGGTGAAACCCTTAGAAAGATGGCACACAGCCAATAAATAACATGAAGGACCATTGGCGTATAATAACAAAACCACCCCACACGGTTCCAAAACACAGCCTCACTTCACAGTCTACATCCACACATGTACACTTGAAAAACATTTTCAGTCATGTAGGGTAAGCATAAAGCCCAGTAGAGAATATTTCAAAAACTAAACATGCTCCACTAGCATGAATGATCATGATGCAATACATATATGCAATATGCCCAAAATGCAATTTCAAATCCATTTGATTACTCAACATAATCCTTTCTTTCCAAGTACCAAAACTTTACGTTGAATCAAAATGTTTTTCAAGTTCAAAACATCCATTTAATATAAAATCCATTTTTCCAAAAACAGATCTGAGTATCTCAATACCAACCAGCAAATATATTGCTAAATCAAATGTGAATACATTGCTTAAACCTTTTTCCAAAACATCCTTTCATGCCAAAACGATAATAAATAAAATGGGTAAATCTCAGGGCTAGTGTTCATATGAGTAACTATACAAGTCACAAGGTCATTTTTACCGGTGCTAACCGGAAGGCTCGACACCTATCGCGCGGGTTTATTAGGTCTTTCACCATGGACACACAGGCCAAATTAATTCTACTTTAACACCCTCTCGTAGCTTTACCGCTTTATTTATCTTTTTCTAACAGCACAACACGTGTGATTCAAAATATTATTTTCCAAAACAATGCAAATGTTCCAAAACAAAATACGAGAATTTCTAAAACCTCTTTCCAAACATACGGTTTTCAAATTCCAAGAATCCATTACATGCTACATGATATGTATGATTTCAAATTGCCTAATCCACATGCAATTTCTAACACACGGCAATGCCATCCTCTACTGATAGCCAAAACAGTTATCTCTAATGCAATAATCAAAAGATATCAATATAGATATATTTTTCAAAAGAGTAACAACAACCATTTTCAAAATCCCACAATCATTTTCTTCTCATCTCTTACAAAACCAACATCATTTTTCATTGTTTTCCAACACAAGCTTTAACCCATGGTTTTAGAACAAAACCTCATTTTCTTTCAAAATCACTTTGAGTAAAGGAAAACCACCATGTTGACTCGTTCAAGAACTCATTTGAAAAATCTCTCTCTTTTTCATGTCAAATCTAAACCCCCAAGTTTAACCCAAAACACCCAAATCCATAGATCTTTTGAAATAATAAATAACAAGTGTAAAAATCATACCAAATGATTACCAAATTGTAGACACCCCATTTTTGACCGACCTTAAGACTCAGACGTCACCAACTGAGCGCTCGGTGATGTTGCATGTTGTGCTTGTTCTGAGGTTGCAAAGTCTCGGCTGAGAGCCTTGCCTCCGAGCTTCAGAACCTTTTCGTGCCTTGCCTCGGTTTGCAAACCAGGTCCTGTTTTCTCTATTTTCTCTTCCTGAGGGAAGGGAGAGGTCTCGTGGACCATCTCTCAGTGGCCGTAGGCTACGTTTCGTGGTCGTAGGCCATTTTTCCCGTTTGGAGACCAGTTTCCGGTTTTCAGAGCCGTCAGCCGTGTGCCTCGGTTCGGGACTGCTTAACTACCTCCGTTTGCTCCGGTTTTTGGCACACACCTTGTTTCCTCTGTCTAGAGGGACACTGTGGCTTGGGAGACCACCTTTGTGATCGCACGCCACCTTTGATGCTTAACAGTCAGTTTTCGGGGGCCCTGGTTGCGCGTTTTGGCCCCCGAACCTTTGTTTTGCATCGGTGTGGGTTCATTTTTGGCATGGACCCTAGTTTCATTGTTTGGGAGGTGGTACAAGGGTGGGAGACCACCTTTTCTCCTTGGAGACCACTTTTCTCCCCGCTTGTCAGTTTTTTGGTTTTCTTTCAGGAAGCTGGTTTTCTTAGTTTTTGGACCACAATTTCTGGTCTCCCATACCACCATTGAGTTGCATTCACCTGGGAGACCACCAATATGGGTAGGCCGAACACCTTTTCAACTTGAACCTTTTGACCCCTGGTCGGCCGACTAGGGTAAGTGGTCAGCCGACCACTTGAACTGGTCGGCCAGCCTTCTGCTTTTTGGTCTCCCTGAATGCAATCCAGCTGTGCCAGCTGGGAGGCATTTGCTCCATCCTCCGAGGTTTGACCCTTTTTTTTTTTGGCTTCTTAAAGAAGCTTGGTCCTTTACTCTTAACTTCTAAGAGAAGCTTGACCTTTTGTTTAGCTTCTTGAGGAAGCTTGACCCCTTTGGTCTAGCTTCCTCAAGAAGCTTGACCCTTTTGTTTAGCTTCTTTTAGAAGCTTGGTCCCTTTGCTCCAAGCTTCTAAGAGAAGCCTTGGACCTCTTCTTCTATAAGAGAGACCCTCCTCTCCACTTGCAAGGGTTGAGATTTTTGTGTCTAAAGCTTATACACTTCCCTCCATATCTCTGTACTTCAAGCTTCAAAAGTCCATAGTTCTTGGACCCTTTGCACTACACCTCCAAGCACAACACCTCCACTATCAACCCAAGCACCTAGGAGCTCATTTTCAGAGGTTGAAGAGTTCCTATTTTGGTCCAGAAGCTGCTGGCCTTCTTCTCTACAAGGGTAAGTCTCTATTTCCCTTTTTGTAGCCTTATTTTGCTTCATAGTTTAGCTCTATTTGCAAGCATATTTAGGCTTTGTCATAAACTGAAAAAAGTCTTTTTTTGAGCTTCTAAACATGTTTTTTTAAGGCCATTTTTCTGTTGGGGGTCATCTACCCCCTTACATGCTTCATTTCCTCTTGTTTTGAGCTATTCATTAGAGCATTTGTGTTGGCCTTGGTTTGGCCTTTTAGCCACTGAAATCCAATGGATTTTCAGTGGCTAACATGTGTTTTTGAGCCTTAAAATCAGAGAGGGGTGACACTCTCACCCCTTGTTTTGTTTACTAGCTTTGTTGGCCTTACAAAGGAGCCCCTATTTTCATATTTCAAAGCCATGTTTCAGGCCACTTTTTGTGAGTTTTGTGACCTACATAGGCCCTTTACAGAGCCCTTTTTTCCATGTTGAATGTCTATTATGCATGTGTAGAGTAATCCTCTTCAAGGCCTTCCAAAGGGGCCTTTACTTGCATGCTTCCTAGACTCATTTCAGGCCCTTTTCAGTGAGTTTTAGGGCCCTCATAACCTCTGTCTCAAGATCGTTTTTCCATTTTGTGTGTCCATCATACATGTGTAGAACAACCCTCTCATTGGCCTTTCAAAGGAACACTTCATTCTAACATGTGTTGACTGAGTTTCAGTGGGTTTTTGGTCATATTTTGGCATGCCATGTTTCTGTTTTTGGCTGGTTTGATGGCCCCTCATGTGCTTCATATACACGTAGTGTAAACCATGCTTACTAGCCTATGTTGCATGTTGTTTTGGCCCTTCATGTTAGCACTTTTTGGCCATGCCTTAAACTGATTTTATGTATGTTTTGGACTGCCTTAACTCTATTTTTGGGTCTCATAGTCGAATGATGCTTGTTTTGCATGCTTGTAGTTCAATATCCATGCCTAGCTTTGAGATTTGAGGTCTATTGCATGCATATACTGAGGTGTTTTCATGCTTTGGGGTCATTATACATCATATTTCAGAGCTTATATGAATGCCATATTCCCATGATTTCCACTCTTTAAATGTGTTTAAGAGTTGTGCATAAATGCCTCGTTTTCGGATCATTGCATGAGCTTCGTTTCTTTGCATGTTGAGTCATCATTTTAGGCCATTTTCCCACTGTTTCAGACCTGCCTAGGGTCTGTTTGGGGCTGGTTTTTCCATTTATGCATTGCTTTGTGTACCTCTAGTGTAACGCACTTCACTAGTTTCGGTATTCGGGCCATTTAGCATGCATTGTGTGACATATTTGCATGATTCGAGACCATTGTACATTATGTTTCAGAGCTGGAAAATGTGTGTTTGCATGCCATACTTCATCCTTTGCCATGCTTAGTTAGAGTTGCATGTTGTGCCTTAGGATCGGTCCTTTGCATCCGTGCATGTTTGCATGTATTTCTATTGTCTCATTTCCATCATATGGCCACTGATGTGAGTGTGGCTAAGGTCCACTCATATTGGTTTAACTCCATCTTGCATTGTGTATGCCATTTAGTTCACGTTGTTACATGATTTGATCATTGCATTGTGTATGCCTTGTTCGTTTTCATTGTGTTTGTTAGTCTTCATGTGCATTGCGTATGCCATATAGAATCATCTTGGATTGAGTATGCCGTTGATTATTTCATAGCATTGTGTATGCTAGTAGTATGTTTGCATGTCATCCCTTGCATGTTTGCGTCATTCAGTTGCATTGCATTTAGGGTTGCATGTTAGTCGCATTGTGTATGCCATCTTATTGCATTGTGTTTGGAGTAGGGTTAGTCCAAACATGGGAAACGAGGGACGTTTCATACTCAAAGTGATGAAACGTGTCTCAATTCCCGGTCGCCGACACTCCGGATTACCCATGATAGAGTTTAGGCCTTGTTGTGTTTATATGTGCATTCATTTCATATTGAGTAGTGCAATTTGACTCCTCGGCCATTATGCATCGAGATGCGTGATTGATGGCACGAGGATCAAGGACTACACTCCCTAGAGCTTATGCAATGACAGAGAGAGTGGTCATGCACACATTTGTTAAAAATACATTGCCTTTTCTCTCTCTTGCCTTTGTTGCAGAAAAACTAGAAACCAGAGATGAAAACTGGTCGGCTGACCAGATTTTCTGGCAGGCCGACCACCCTCTTTGGTCTCCACCACAAAGGGTGGTCTGCAGGTGGTCTCCCATGCTAATAACTGGTCAGTGGCCTTCCCAAGGTGGAGTTTCAGCCTTCTGGAGCTTTGTGCAAGTTTCTGAGATCAATTGCAAACAAGGGTGAGGCGAGGCATCGTGATGGAATTTACCGACAAGGCGACTCGAGCATGCATACACCTTTCATCATTCGGAACAGAGCTGAGGCGGTCCATTTAGCTTGCATGCTAATTTATTTGCTTTTCTAGTTAATTTGTTGATTAATTAGGGTTTTGTAATATTTAATTAGCTAGAGTAATTAATTATTTATTCGGATTGTATTATTTATTCGGACTCTCCGAACGATGGCACAATTGTAATAAGTGTGCGTGTGTGTGATGTATGTCTTCCAACCCCACGTCTTTCTCCCTTTTATTTACCAGCTTATGATGGTTAGATTAGGGCATGTTTCAATTAGCATACTTATGCTTGCATGTTTGCATCATTCATCTGTATTGCATGCAACGGGCTCGGTGCATCATACTAACTGCATTGTATTCCAATTCCAAGTTGAACACGTGTTAGCTGTAGTATCTCATATGCCATTCTTAGGATAGCCGAGCCTATTTCTAGTTGCATTTTGCATGTGTTGCATTAGCCATCTTAACATGAACTAGGATCATGCATTGATTACTAACTAGTTTCTGTTTTGGCTCGGAGTACTCGATAAGTGTTTATGCTTTAGCATCCTTGCATGCGTGTGAGTGACTGCCATAATAGTATGTTTACCATGAGGCTAACTGCTTATGTGATATACCTGCCTGAATGCCTGTGGGTGAAGGTTGGATTATCTGAATTGGAATAATGCATTGACTGTGAGTTTTAAGCCCACTTGAGAGTGGCAAATCATCTTGTTTTCTAAGCCCACCTGAGGGTAGCAAATTCGCATTTTAGCCTACTTGCGAGTAGCAAACCGTTTCAAAAGCAAACATGAGGTGTTTTGTTCCAATTCAGGCGATCCAATCTATACTTGTATTCTATGTGCATCACGTAGTAAATCTAGGCTAATAACCGGAATAAGAAAACATAATGTTTTCAAAACTCGATATCATGGTTAGTAGAGGCCAATCTTTGATCGGGCGAGCGAGGGTGCTCACGAAGTGACCTTCCCCAATCGTACCCAAGTTCCCGAGGCAACTTTGGTGATGACGGACACGTGGCCTTAGGCAAACGAGTCAGGGTTTCCTAAATTCCCCAAAATAAAATATTTAGGTGGCGACTCTGTATCTGGCAAAGCAGTCCATGTTTGGCACTTCTTTCAAAAAAATCTGTTTTCAAAAACGATTTGCCGAATTTGGACTCTTTGATGATTCATCGGTCTTCCATTGCACTCTACGAGATTAGATACAAGACCGTGACATTTGAGTCCTAAACTGTAGTGAGCCCCCAAAGAACAAAACGAGATTCTCTCCCGGGACGTTCGGGGACGTCTACACAAATATACATAGCAAAATACGCCACAAATATGCTACCGAACTCATATTGAGTTTAGAATATAGACCCTACCTCTTAAAGCGAAGAGGAGAACTCCGAAAAACTTAAAGTCGATGAAACCACAAAACTCTTGGATCAAAAGAAAGCCCTTGACGATATCTACAACCTTTCTCAAAGGACCAAGGTGAAAAGATGTCTCTAACCAAGTAGATCTAGAGATCTAGGTGAAAAAGTTGAGTTTCTAAGAGAGAGAGAGGGATTCACGGTGTAAAGAGGAAGGGGGGAGAGAGAGAGAGAGAAAATGAGAGAGTGAATGAGAAAAGTGTATTTGGAGTCTATTTATAGTGGTAGAATAATAGCTCTAAAGTCAAAGAAAAGAATAAGTCAAACCCCCAAAAGTAGAGCCCCAAAATCAAATCTGGAAATTTACTCACAGGGGTTGACCCTTCAGATAGTGGTGTCGACCCTTAGAAAGAAAAGCTAAGATACTAATGTGTACAGAGGGCAAGGGTCGACCCTTGGAACTAGTGGTGTTGACCCTTTATTTCAGAATGCAATCTAGAACAAAACAACAAGGGAAGGGTCGACCCTAGGAACTCAAGTGTAGACCCCAAAAACCAGCAGAGACACTAAGAGTAAGGCAACAAAGTGGTGTCAACCCCCAAAAAGGCAAATGTCAACCCCAGAACAAATTTTCCAAGTTTCCAAAGAACTTTTCAACGTAAACAAGCGTGAACGAACAATCCTAATAAGTTTAAATCGAATTGTACTCCTCCAAAACCAAAATACAACAACTCCAAAGACTCCCAAAATGAGAATAAATGGATTAAATACACTCTCCAATAGTTTAAAGGACACAAGTGATACAACCTCCCCACCTTAGGAAATTTCATCCATGAAATTTGAGAAACGCCAAAACTAAAAAGGCCACCCACTCTATAAAAGAGGCACAACGCTAACCCAAGCTTAGATCTATTTGGGGATACGTCTCTGCAACAACCCCGAACTATGATTAGCCACTAAACCAGGATTAAGAATGCTTAATGAGTAATTAAGATGAAATTATGAATTAATTACATGTGTATTGCATTATATGTGTTTATATTTGTCTGTGGTAGAAACATCTGCTTGTGTTTCTATTTTATTCTGCGAATTGAAGGCCTTATCGGCATCCGATCACAAAATTAACTTGGATTATGTGTTATTTAGAATTTTTAGAATTTTATGGTAGGTTTAAATGAAATTCGATTCGAAACCAAATAATTAGATTAATTAATTATAAATTGGTTAGGCTAAGCTAGATTAATTAGTGGAGCCTATATAAGGCTAATGTTAAGCCTTAGATCATTTTACACACTCTCATTTCAAGTTTTTTGGGCCTAAAAAATGTGTGAGGGAGAGAGAGGAAGAGAGAATTGAGGTCAAACAAGGGAATTGCTAGAATTTGGAATGAATTAACTTGGAAATTCAAGGTTTGGGCTTGGAATCTTAGTGAATTCATCACTTAGAGCTTAATTGAGAATTTGAGGTAAGGATCCAATACTTAGACAATCTAATTATAATATCTAGAACATGAATTCTAGAGGATTAAGTGGAGTTATGCAAGAATTGAGCTAATAATGTAGAGAAGATGAACATTTCATACATGCATGTGCATTTCATGGAGTTTTGATGTTGTTTTCAAAAGAATTCTCTCATGCATATATCAAGTCTAGTTTGGTTTTAAGAATTCATCACATTTCCTACCAATTGGCATTAATTGATCATGTTTTGGAAGGTTTGAGTTCATATGAATGCATACATGTTATGTTCTTTAAACTCTAAGTTGATTTTGGTTCAATTGGCTTACCTTTGGGCTTTGATTTTATGAAATGGCTTTGAATTCATGATGTTTTAGATGTTTATAAGAGATTTCTTAAGTTTTGGGCCCAAAAAATGTGTTTTGAGGCTTTGAATTCAAGTTTTGGGCCATGAATAGCAATTTGGAAATTCTAGAATTCTACATCACCGCTTGAGCAACAGAGTCTGCATTCGAACAACCACTCTTGATTTTGCACTTCCGCTCGAACGAGCTAAAGTGCGCTCGAGCGTAAAATGCATGCTCCCAGAAATTTACACATTTTGTAGACTACTCGAGCGACCATAATTGCGCTCGAGTGAAGACCTCAGTCACACGCTCGAGCGACCGTCAAGCTCAAAATTCATACAACCAGTACTTTTGCAGAGTTTACAGACCGCTCGAGCGACTGAAGTTGCACTCGAGCGGCCATTGTTATTTTTGAACCTCCGCTCGCATGAAGAAAGTTACGCTCGAGCGAAGACCCTGTTTTTAGCAAATTTGATTAAGTGTTTTGAATCACATTTTGGTATCCTCATTGAATCTTAGGCATTCTTAAGCTCTAATTAAGACATAATAATGAGGATAAGACTTAGAAACACACTAAGAATGAAATACAATAAGTTAAGTACTATCCGAGTGTAAGTTTCAATATGTGTATCGGTTATGTTTATGTAGGTCACGCGCCGTAAGCCATCTAATTTGTCTGCTCTGTCTATCTACTTTCAGAGCCACCTATGAGTAATAACTTAGTAAAGCTATGTTCAACTTTATTTATTTTTTGTATGATGAAATAAGATCTGTTTTCTGAAATGTTATGTTCTATACAATGAATGATTGTCCAATTTCTAAAATGTATTTGTGGCTTCCCTAGCATCATGTGATATATGTTAGCTGTTACCCGGTATCGGAGGTGCCATTATGGAACTTAATATGTCTGTAATCTGTTATCTGTACCGGAAGCTCCATCATGGAGCTCAGCATATCTATTATCTGTTACCTAGATCTGGAGGTTCCATTATGGACTGGTTATACATAACCACCATATGTTCTGCATCTGTTCTGTATCTATTTTGTATCTGTTTTGTTAATGCTAATGGATGTACTACGTATGATTAAGCATGAACTTTGATTTCTATATAAGAATATGAATTTGTTTCTGATATGGAATCTGTTCTCTAAATCTGATATGGGACATTATTCAATTAAAACCCTTTACTCTATTATTATTCACTGGGCTCCCGTTCACTCTATTACTTTTGTATGTAGGTGATCAAGCACATGGTCAGGCTCAATGATGATCACCTGGAGCTCTGTTTTGTCAGCCAACCCTTGTGCCTCCCGAGAAGGTTCTGAAAGTCATGTGGTCATGTTTTGTAAACGTATAAGACTTTGTTTTCTCTTTTGGATTATGATCAAGTTTTCTATTTATTTGTATTTTGGGCTAAGTCCCTTTTTGGTTATATCTGTTATGAATGTGACGTAAGACTACTATAATTACGACGTCACGTGTTTGTATATAAAGTTTTGAAATTTCTGTCCCACGTATGCCTACACAGCTCAATACACTATGTTTGTTTTATATATCTACTTCCGCTAGCCCCTTAAATATGTGTTAATCTATACAGAAGCCTTTGGTAATCCAAGGATTACTGGCCAGTTGCGATGCTAAACCTATAGGGGCAGGTTTGGGTCGTGACAGTCTCAATCCAACACCTCGAGGTCCCGAAGACACCCGAACACCAAGAATGGTAAGAAAACTTCACTAATGACCCTTCAATCCACATAACTCGTTGACAATACTCAAATCGCTACTGAGTGCTCAACGCTCAGACACGAAAAATAAGAAAGCTATTCACACATAAAGCTCCCAATCAACTCGCACGAGAACATAAAACCAAACATGATTAATCTAAACAACATTATGGCACATCAATGCCCTACAATTTCAAGCTCGTACAAAACAAATACATACCACATAACTAGCAACTCAGGCTAGATCAAAACAAGTCTCCCAATCCTTATTTTTCCCATTTGTTTCAAAACACTTTGCTTTCTCAAAAGATGTTCAAACTCGCACCGTCACAACCTAAACACATTTTCAACCGTTCATAACAAAACTCAAGGATTTTCAAACAAGTTTTCCAAAACCACTAGTGTTACTCATAACACCAAAATCATTTTTATTTTCAAAATATTATTATTATTATTAGTATTATTATTTTATTTTATTTTATTTTAATTTTTTTTTAGTTCAGTTTTTTATTAAACTAAAAACTTACATTTCAAACCAAAACCATTATAGTTCAGGAAAACTACTCAATGCCACAACACAAAAAGAATTTTTTTTGTTTTCCTCAAAATCACTTCTTAGCGTTCCTCCGGTGAACCACAACACAGTCACCCAACAAAACCCATCACAACCACAGTGATACCACAATACCAAAACAAAATTTCCACGCTAAGAACTCTTAGAAATTTTCGAAATGGCAACAACGTAATAACACAAAAGGAAGAAATTTCACACCCACCAATCACAAAACGGCGCAAAAGCACTCACATAACCAAAGTTTACAACCATAACCCAAACAAGTTACTGCATGCTCAAAACAATTTCCCAACTGTCCATATATGACTTATGTGCCACACCATGACATCGTTCAATTATACAACCCTCAATTCCAACCTATTTCCGAGGTGACTATACATTAACCAACCCAAACACAAACCAATCAGCTATCCAACACCACTATCCCGCACCAATCTCCAAACACCAACATACCACTTAACTTCATGTAACCGAACATCAACATCAACACCAACACCAACACCTTGTCCAACCTCACTAACTTCAAAATGGAGTTCCACACACAACCTCACATGTTCATTGAATCCTTCTGAATTCTTCAAAGTTAAGCTACTGTACTCTGGTTCTCAACTCACCTATCACACGTATGCCTATGTGGCATGCTGTAGACCCGACTTTCTTTGTGCGCCCCCTTTTCATAGAGGCGCGAATTGGTCTTACTATAGTTCGGACTCCTGTCACGGTTTTGAATCTAATCTCACAAAGTGCAATGTGAGACTGATAAACACCAAAGAGTCCAATTCGGTAAATCATTTTGGAAAATTGATTTTGAATCAAATAATGCCAAAACTGGACTGCTTTGCCAGATTACAGAGTTGCCACTTAAATATTTTATTTTTGGAAAATTTAGGAAACCCTGACTCGTGCCAAAGGCCACGTGTCTGTCATCACCAAAGTTGCCTCGGCTTGGGAACTTGCGTACAAGAGGGGAAGGTCATGACATGAGCACCCCCGCTCGCCCGATCAAAGATCGGTCTCTACTACCATAATATGTTATTTTATAAACACATGTGTTCTTATCCAATTATTAGCTAACTTTACTATGTGATGCGCACAACATACAAGTATAGACTCAATCATGAGAATTGGAACAAAACAACTCATGTTTGTTTTTGAAAATGGCTTGAAAGTGCCACTCGCAAGCGGGCTAAAGCGCGGATTTGCCACCCTCAAGTGGGCTTGAAAACATGATTTTGCCACTTCACAAAGTGGGCTTAAAACTCATAATCATCGAATTGTTCCAATTCAAGCAACAAAGCCTTCATCCACAGGCATTCATGCAATTTATCATATAAGCAAATAGCCTCATGGCAAGCATGCGATCATGGCAACACTCACACTCATGCAAATATGCTAAAACGTAACACTTACAGTGTACTTCGAGCCAAAACAAAAGCTAGTTAGAAATATGCATGATTCTAACTATACAGAATGCCTAATGCAACACATGCAATATGTAACTAATGGGCTTGGCTATGTAAGATGGCATATGAATGCAACAATTTGATACACGTATTCAAAGAAGTATTGAAATACAATGTAGTTTGAATGATGTGCCGAACCCAGTGCATGCAAGACAAATAGATAATGCAAACATGCAAGCATAAGGTATGTTAATTGAAAACGTGCCCTAAACTAACCATCGAAAGTGGTTAAGTAAGAAGGAGAAAGAAGTAGGGTTGGAAAACATGCACACACGCACGCACACTTATTACAACATTGCGCCCTCTCGAAGGAGGGTCCGAATAAATAAGCTAAGAAGCTAATTATTACAAACCAACTAATTAACTAACTTAGCTAATTAATTATTACAAACCGAATTGAATCTAATTAACTAACTTATTCTAAGCTAATTAAGATATTACACAACAAATTGAATGATTAATTACACAAACTAATCATAAGCAGTGAAATGGCCTCACAGGCGAGGGAGACATGCATGCTTGGTTGGCGACATCCCGGAAATCCATTGTTTTGCCGTCAATTGCCTCTATTTGCACTTGCCTTGCTTTCTGAACATTGAACCAACCTCCGCACCATTTTTGCTCCAAAACAGGACCACTTCTGCACAAAAAATGAACTGGTGGCCGGTCGGCCACAAAAAGTGGCTGCCGGCCACCCTAAGTGGCCGGTCGGCTAGTGTAAGTGGCCGGTTGGCTACCTCAAGTGGCCGGTCGGCCACCTGTTTCTCCAGACTTCTGGTTTTGTTGCAACAGAGAACAACAGAGGCACAACAATGTATTTTGCAGGAAATGTGTGTACTGCCACCCTCCTTATCATGTCTTAAGCTCAAAAAAGTGTGGCACTTGGTTCTCAAGCCACCAATCAAGCATCTCAATGCATGATGGCCAAAGGACCAAGCTTGCACAAGCTTAGTGAATGCGCACATAAGACTCAAAATGCCACCGCCCTATCATGCATGATCAAGGGGGGATAGTGACCAAGAAATGTGACACGTTTCATCACTTCGAGTATGAAACGTTTCACATTTCTTGTGTTTGGATTAACGTCCAATCCAAACACATGCAATGCAACACAAACGCTTATCTTGCACATGTTTTACTTTCATTTCTTGTTTACACATTTTAGCTTACCAATTAGTCCTTTAACCAGTTAAGTCCAATGTGAAAAGTCCTCTAATTGGAGAGATGGTCTAAGCCACAAGTGTTTTGAGCATGAAAGAGGTCTCATACTGTTGGTTAGTAGAAACCCCCAAGAAAGGGTTAAAACCATTGGGCATGAGAACCTCAAATTCACACTCAAGCCAAAAAGAGGCTTAAGAGCACTTTCAAAGGAGAATTAAAAAGTGAAGAATGGTGGGAGGTGGCAGACTTTTCAGTGCTGAAATGGCATGCTAAAGATACTAAATCATGCAAGCAACATATACACAACATGTCAATAGCCAAAGGCATCAAAGCTAGTGAAGTGTATTACACTAGAAGCATGCGTTATCAAGCTCAAACAACTAAACCAGCTATGGACAAACCTAAAACATGCCAAATCAGTGGCCTAAACATGTTGAAATTAAGGCACAAAAGAGTAGAAGATCATGCGCACATGTTGGCTCGCAAGCAAGGCATAAGGCACAACTCTCAAAAGCAATTAAAGAGCGATATATGTGAGAGTGTGATAGAGGTATATGCTCTGAAATCACATGCTATATGATGCCATAACATGCAATCATCTCATGCAAAACACATTAGAGGCCTCAAAACAATGAGCTAATGAAGGCATTTGCACTATAGCTATACAATACAAGGCCCCAAAGGCACAAACACTTTAAAATACTCCTAAAGCAGTTTAAAAGAAGTTCTAAAACATGCTTGAAGTAAGCTAAAAAGGCTAGAATGAAAGGCTAACACATAGCACAAACTAGACCCTTAAGCACAATTGCACTACAAGCATACAAAGCAAGACTCAAAGGACCAAACCAGCCCAAAACATGCCTAAAACATGCCAAATCAAAGGCAAAAATATGCTGGAAATAAGCTAACACAAGCCACAAAAACATGCTACTATGCAATGCTAACTAGGCATGGAAGAGAGACACAAGGAGGGGAGGCCAACCCCTCCCTTTTTGGACTTCAAAACAAAGTTTTTACCACTGAAATAACTCTGAATTTCAGTGGTTTAAAGGCCCAAAAAGTTTGATTTAAAGGCCTTGAAAGATGGCACAAAAAGCTTAACAATTAGGCAACAAGAAGGGTAGACTACCCCTTAGCATAAAAAGGCCTTAAACCACCATTTTAAGGAATGAAAAACATAGTTTTTTTTAGTTGAAAACCAACTCAAAACAGTGGAAGAAGATGGCAAAACAAGTGTTCAAAGCAAGCTTAAATAAAGTAAGTGCTATACCTTTGGAGTAAAGCACCACTTAGGCACAAAAGAGGAACCAAACCATGCTCAATCCTCCCTCTAGAGCTCAAACAAAGTCCTAAGGAATCTCAGCCCAATGGTGGTCAAGTTTGATCAAAGATGTCTAGGCAAATGAGAGGTCTATCTTACTTCCATGCACACTCTCTTCTTGTATGCACAAAAGGCCAAGAGAGAGAGAACTCTAGAGAGAGAGGATTTTTAGAAAGAGAGGCTCCCAAAATTTGCTAACCTTGCAATATGAGAGATATGGCTTCAATATATAGCAAAATACAAGCCTCAGCTCGAAATATCTGAATTGGGACAGTTGGAGGTTGTGTAGAACAGCTGGAGAGAAAAGATTTGCAAAATATCTGAGTTTGGGACATTAGTGGCCGACAACCCACTTTTCTAGCTGGTCGTCCACTTGTGGTGGCCGGTTGGCCACTAAAAATCTGCTTCTAGGCCCGACTTCAAACGGGCATAACCCCTTCATCTAGACTCATTTTAAGGTCATTCTTGTGTCTAAATTGAATCCCCAGAAGTAATCTTTCCAATGGTGGCAGCCTCACATAAAAATTCCATGTGTTCTAAGAGATATCCCTCTTTTAGTGAAGACTGCTCAGTTTTGATCCAACCGGATTGATGCCTAACTTCAACCAGCCATATCTCCCTCATCTGGCCTCGGCTTGAGGAGATTCTTGAGTGCAAAATGAAGCCCCGAAAGTCCACTTTCCAACGGTGGTGGCCTCACAACTTAAGTCCAAGTGTACAAAAGGATAGACCTGATTTGGTGAAGGCTGCTCAACTCTCTCTTAACGGTTCATGCCCATCTTCTTCTCCAACTTAGTTTCTTCCCTCTCCTCTTCTTTTCTTCAATTCCAAACCTCTAAACAAGATGTTTTAAAGATTTTTTCAATGAGCTCACCTCTCCTTCATTTATTCCCACTTTGTCCTTGCTCAGTTTACCGAAAAGCGCAACATTTAACAAAATGCGAGCCTCGGAACATCGTAGAAATTTTTTTCAAAAATGTTTTGAAAGAGAGGGTTTTAAGGTCTAAAATATTTGGTCAAAATAGTTTTAGTCCAAAAATGGGGTGTGAGGTTGGGATTTGACTCTCTCCTTGCCAAAGAAATCGAACATTTGCATAACATAGCCTGCACCATCGAATGATCCAATCAGTGGCGCCCAAGTCTTAAGCACGGTCAAAAATGGAGTGTCTACACATGCACATCCTCATTTCACATTTGAGTCCGAAATGGACTTCTCAAGTTAAAATACAACACACCCTCTCAAGTCAACGCACATACCAACCTTTCACACCACGCACACAAGGACTGATAAGGTCAAAACAACTCTGATGGGGCGCACCAATCACTTTACCCAATCTTACCACCTCTCCTGGAGCTCCACTCCCTAAACCAAACAGCAAAATCCACACCCCCGTGACCCAGCACTATCGAACTCCAACTACTCAATTCATACATTAACCACACTATTGCCCCCACCGAGGCACCCTGCTGGGACTGTCTCATGACCAATCCTCTCCTACACATTATCTAGCAACAATCACACAAACCATGTACCGTTACACGCCACACAAGGTAAAACCCCATTACTTACTGCACAACATCTCACCCTTAACCCCAAATGGGTTATTTCAGCACTAATGCTTTCACTCTGCCAATGCAACCACAACCTCGATCGAGTTCACAACAACAAGTTTCATATATTTATTCTCTCGTACCAAACTATGTCGTAAGAGCCTACCTCGCTACAGTGCCTCCAGCACTACATGATAACCTAAATCAAACAACAAGTAAACACAACACTTTCATCCATCAATGACCAATAAAGTCAACTCCTTATTCCCCATTCTATCCCATTACCCATTGCACAAGTACCACCAAAACACTAAGTCTCCTAGTCAATCTACCAACTGATAATATTTACTGAACAATTACCCTAAATCAAGCCCCAACACATCCACACGACACTTGGTTTTCAAAGTCGCACTATCTTAACTCCACAGAAGAACAAAAGAAGTTGTCAACCTCCTTTACCCGAGTCATACAACACTATATTCCCAACTACTCTCTCAACTAACCTAGAACGTTACGTGAGCCAGAACACGACCCATCTCCGAAAAATAATCACCTCATCACTGTCATTCCAAACCTCAACCAACAAACACAACACTACTCTTGCAACTACAAGACACAACCCTCTTGTTTCCCAAGAAACTTCCACCACAATAAATTAAAACTTATACCTCTAACATAAACCAACATCAACCAAACCGAACATATTGACAGGTATAATTTCACCCTCGCAATATTCTAACTAATCATAACGACCCTCAAAATATGCATCATATTAAGGAAAACTCCAAATTACAACATATCCAACTCCTCAAAATAAACAACCCATCATGTATACACACATAAACAAAAGTCATAATATTTCGACGATCGACACCATACCGATTACAAAACAAAATGATCACATAATAATTACAACTGTTTACCCTCCAGTTCCCAAAACAAGGTACTCAAAACTAACTGCCCAAAACAACTATCCCTCCACCAACACCACCATCACATTCTTATCCTGATTGCCGAGAAGGGTTATCCTCAACCTTCGGAACAATCCTTGAACTATGACGCCAAAGACAAGAGCTATAGATGTGACCCAGCCGGCCACACTTGAAACAAACATGCATCTCTCCACTCAAATAGAAGTTTGACCCTTCAATGACCCTCTAAGTCTAGCCTACTCAATTCTAGTATCGGTATCGCCCCTACCTGGACAGATAAGGCAGAACCCGACTAGTTTGCGGATTATCCAAAGAAGTCCCCCGTTGTGTACAAAAATGCCTGGTATGACCCGATTGATTACATTCATAGCAAATAGGCCGTCCCTGAATACATGACTGGTTCGAAGTCTGAACTGGTAAGGATTCCAATGACTGCTCCCCCTGTGAGCACTCGATTACTTTATGTCCCGATTGGCTAGATGGCCCTGTTGATACAATTATTGGTTAAGGCAACAACCTTACCTTTCTTCTTTGATTCTTACTAGGTCTACCATGACCCCCAGCCATAGGAGTTGCCGAAGTGGCCCTCTCTCTAATCTATCCCATGACTAGGACTGCGGCCTCTACGTGAGTTGCCGCTTTTATAAGTGTACGATAATTCCCATGCTAAGGCCCAACAATCCTTCCCCTAACATCATCACATAACTTACTCTCAAACTCTGCACAACGGAGCTCCTCGGTTTCCACCAACTTCAAAGCGAACCTAGACAGATTGGTGAACCACGCTTCAAATTGTGCCAAAGGTGTAGTACCTTGGCTCAACTCCAGAAATTGCTTCCTCAACTCTTCAGTGTGAAAGGAGGAAAGTCATCACATTCTCGCCTAGACATCCTAACCAAAACAAACATAACAAATTTAGCACATATCAAATGATGTTCCCAACAAAATCTCATACACTCTAGCATTAGACACACAACATACCACCTATATAGCACACATAGAGGTGCCTACCCAACATTTACTACCACTGCCCAACACATCTCTATTAAAGAGAAAACACGTAACCTAGGATACATAGCACGAGTACCCTTCACCAAAATACTAACACAGTACTATCATATAAGCAATTACTCAAACAACTGCATTTAGACTCCAACCAACTCATACATCAATTACCACACAACGTATAACACATAACCAAGCTAAGCCTACAAAGATAATTATTCGTTCCAGGGCTTCCTTAGATTTCCTATTAAAAACAACATTAATCAAGCACGTTTCCAATAAGACCTCCAAGTTAGTCAACTAGACAATGAATAATATCTATGAGTCTCAGCTTCATGCCCACATAAAATGCAACACATAAGCATGTTATCATATAGCACACAACATACAAATGTCCTCACCATACATGATAAACCCACTATGGCTAACCACTTCCCACGAGCCTAAGGTTTTCAAACCTGGTTAGCTCTGATACCAAGTTGTTATATCACCCTGGATTTATAAGGTCCAGCTCACGTGAATAAACCACTCGACGATGAACAATAGATAACAACTCTCATGCAAATGAATATTATATAGTCACACAATATATGTGTTTATCCAATTTTATACATTCTTAGATACAAGATCTAAGTCGAATGGATGTTCTGTAACTAAAACATGCACATATGTTATAAATCAAATTAAACGCCTGAGGCTTACATCATACACAAGGGTGTAACCCTTACAAAGATGGCACACGACCAATAAATAACATGAAGGGCCCTTGGCCTACAAATAATAGAACCACCCTACACAGTTCCAAAACACAACTTCACGTCATAGTCCACATCCACACATGTACACCTTAAAAACATTTTCAGCCACGTAGGGTGAGCATAAAGCCCAGTAGAGAATATTTCAAAAACTAAGCATGCTCCACTAGCATAAATGATCATGATGCAACACATATATGCAATATGCCCAAAATGCAATTTCAAATCCATTTGATTACTCAACAAAATCCTTTCTTTCGAAGTACCAAAACTTACGTTTAATCAAAACATTTTCTGAGTTCAAAACATCCGTTTGGTATAAAACCCCTTTTCCAAAAATCGATCCGAGTATTTCAATACCAACCAGCAAATACATTGCTAAATCAAATACGAATACATCGCTAAAACCTTTTCCAAAAAATCCTTTCAAGCCAAAACGATAATAAATAAAATGGGTAAATCTCGGGGCTAGTGTTCATACAAGTAACTATACAAGTCACAAGGTCATTTTTACCGGTGCTAACCGGAAGGCTCGACACCTACTGCGTGGGTTTAGGTCTTTCACCATGGACACACAGGCCAACTTAATTCTGCTTTAATACCCCCTCGTAGCTTTACCACTTTATTTATCTTTTTTCCAACAGTACAACACGTGTGATTCAAAATATTGTTTTCCAAAACAAAATACGAGAATTTCCAAAACCTCTTTCCAAACATACAGTTTTCAAATTCCAAGAATCCATTACATGCTACATGATATGTATGATTTCAAATTGTCTAATCCACATGCAATTTCAAATACACGGCAATGCTATTCTCCACCGATAGCCAAAACAGTTATCTCTAATGCAATAATCAAAAGATATCAATATAGATATATTTTTCAAAAGAGTAACAACAACCATTTTCAACATTCCACAACCATTTTCTTCTCATCTCTTAAAAAACCAACACCATTTTTCATTGTTTTCCAACACATGCTAAAACCCATGGTTTTAGAACAAAACCTCATTTTCTTTCAAAATCACTTTGAGTAAAGGAAAGCCACCAAGTCAACTCATTCAAGAACTCATTTGAAAAATCTCTCTCTTTTTCATGTTAAATCCAAACCCCCAAGTTTAATCCAAAACACTCAAATCCATAGATCTTTTGAAATAATAAATAACAAGTGTAAAAATCATACCAAATGATTACCAAATATACATAACAAAATACGCCACAAATATGCTACCGAACTCATATTGAGTTTAGGAAATAGACCCTACCTCTTGAAGCGAAGAGGAGAACTCCGAAAAACTCAAAGTCGATGAAACCACGAAACTCTTGGATCAAAAGAAAGCCCTTGACGAGATCTACAATCTTTCTCAAAGGACAAAGGTGAAAAGATGTCTCTAACCAAGTAGATCTAGAGATCTAGGTGAAAAAGTTAAGTTTCTAAGAGAGAGATAGGGATTCACAATGTAAACAGGAAAGAGAGAGAGAGAGAGAGAGAGAGAAAAAAAAAAGGAAAAAGTGAATGAGAAAAGTGTGTTTGGGGTCTATTTATAGTGGTGGAATAATAGCTCTAAAGTTAGAGAAAAGAATAAGTCAGACCCCCAAAAATAGAGCCCCAAAATCGAACCAAAAATTTTGAAATTTACTCACAGGGATTGTCACGACCCAAACCCGCCCCTATAGGTTTAGTGTCGTAACCGGCCAGTAATTCTTGGATTACCAAAGGCCTCTGAACAGAATAACATATAATTAGGGGCTGCGGAAGCAAATATATAAATATATGTAACTGTGCTAACATGCATGGGACAGAAATTTAAAACTTGTATAAAATATATACATATATGACGTCATATCCACATAAGTCTTGCAACACCATACAAGGCGTGCAAATGAACAAAAACAGAACAAAACGTAAGCGTTCTTAGCATGGTACACAAAACAAACTCTTAGCATGGTCCACAAAACTTTACTTCTATAAACAGGAACCTCCCCGGAAGGCACGGTGGCCGGCTGATACCAAAACCCTCCAGGCAGCAGCTTAGGCCTGGTCACGCGCCTGCTCACCTACATACGTAATATAACAGAGTAAAGGGTTAAATGAATGATGTCCCACTAGATTCAGAAAATAGAAACAGATTCATATTCATATACTTGTTTGAATGATATAAAAAAAATAGAGTTCATGCTTGTTCATATGTGGTACATCCATTAGCGCTAAAAAATCAAATACAGAGTATTGAGGGTCATACTTGTTAGTTCCATAAAGGAACCTCCGATGCCGGGAACAGATAACATGCTAGCCGATTCCACAAAGGAACCTCCAGTACTAGGAACAGATGACAAACTTGCCAATTCCATAAAGGAACCTCCAGTACCGGGAACAGATCACATGCTTACTAGTTCCACAAAGGAACCTTCAGTATCGGGAACACATCATATACTTGAACCATGGAATTATTCTCACGAGTGTTTGTCAAAAACTGGAAAATCATTCATTGTACAGAGCATAACATTTCATAAAACAAATCTTATTCCATATATAGAAAATAAATAAAGTTGAATATAACTTTACTAAGTTCTTACTCACAGATGGCTCCACTTGCAAAACAAATTAAACAAACAAATTCGATAACTTGCGGCGTGTGACCTACACAAATACAAAATGAAGACGTACAGAATTACACACCCAGAATCATTAACTTAGTTCTTTCTTATTTTGGTGTGTTTCTACTTCTTACCCTTACTATTATGTCTTAATCTTGGCCTAGGAATGCCCTGGATGCAATAAGGATGATGAAATGCACTTAGACAAATATGCTGAAAATAGGGGTCTCGCTCGAGTGAACTTCCTTCGCTCGAGCGGTCTGTAAACTTTGCAAAAGTACTGGTTACGCTCGACGGTCGCTTGAGCGTGTGACTGAGGTCTTCGCTCAAGCGCAACTTTTGTCGCTCGAGCAGTCTACAAAAATGATAAACTTCTGGGAGCCTGCATTTTACGTTCAAGCCAACTTTTGGTCGCTCAAACGACGATGCAAAACACAGAGTGGTCACTCGAGCACAGGATCCGTCGCTCTAGTAGAGGAGCTGAAATCTAGAGTTTCCAGATTTGCTTCCAAAGTGTAAAACTCATCTTTAACCTTCTAAAACACATCTTTTTGAGCCCAAAGTTGGGAAACATATGTAAACTTGTAAAACTTCATGAGTTGAAAACAATTTCGCAAAATCAAGGCCCAAAAGCTTGTCAATTGTTCAAAATTAAACTTGAAACTTTGAAAACAACACATGGACTTACATACAAGAACTTTCTTGACTTCGAAGCTTCCAAAGCATGATCAACTAAGGCAAATTGATGGAAAACATGATAAAATTGCAAAACTACGGTAGACTTAGTACATGCATGTGAGAATCCTTAACAAATAAACTCAAAATGGAAGAAAATATGCATGCATGTATGGTATGAGTTACAATTCTCCAATTCTAGCTTAATCCTTATGTCAATCCACCTTTTTCGCTTGAATTCATGCATGAACTAACTCAATCACACAACTAAGGGTTTGATTTCTTACCTTAGGTGTTCAATTATGCTCTAGGTGGCTAATTGGTTGAGGTTTCAAGCCAATTCTTCCAAATCTTTCTCAATTGCTCTAGTTGAGTTCAAATCTCTTTTGGTTCCTCTCCCTCACACGTTTGGAGCTCAAGTAAAATGACGTGAGAGTGTAAAGTGTATCCTAGGGGTCTCATATGCCTTACATAGGCCTCACTAATGAAGCTTAATTAACTTGAATTAAAGATAACTAATTGGGATCATTTTGTTCTAATTATTTGATTTTGAATCGAATTTCAATTGAACCTACCATAAAATTCTAAAAATGCTAACTAACACAGAAACCATGTCAATTTCTTGATCAGATGCCGATAAGGCCTTTAATTCGCAGAACGAAACAGAAACACAAACAGATATTCCTACAACAGACAGATATAGACACAAATAATGCATTGCACATGTAATTACCCCAGAATTTCTTCTGAATTATGTATTAAGAATACTTAATCATGGATTATTTGTTAATCATAGGTCGGGGTAGTTATAGGGTCGACCCTTCAGACAGTGGTGTCGACCCTTAGGAAAAAAAACTGAGACACTAAGGTGTGCAGAGGGCAAGGGTCGACCCTTAGGACCAGTGGTGTCAACCCTTTATTTCAGAATGCAATCCAAAACAAAACAACAAGGGAAAGGTCAATTCTAGGAACTCAGATGTCGACTCCAAAAACCAATAGAGGCACTAAGAGTAAGGCAACAAAGTGGTGTCGACCCCTAGAAAGGCAAGTGTCGACCCATGAACAAATTTTCCAGGTTTTCAAAGAACTTTTCAACGTAAACAAGTGTGAACGAACAATCCTAACAAGTTTAAATCGAATTGTACTCCTCTAAAACCAAAATACAACAACTCCAACGACTCCTAAAATGAGAATAAAGGGATTAAATACACTCTCTAATAGTTTAAAGGACACAAGTGCTACATTACCAAAGCCCTTTGAACAAATAAATAAAATACAGGAGTTAGCGGAAACAAATACAACATATAACATCCATAGAGCTGTGTAGACATACATGAGACTGAAAATTTAAAACTTAATTTACATAATTAAGACGTCATACCCACATCACCATTCATACATACAAACAAACAAAAGGCTTGTTCAAACTTAACAAAAGAAATACAAAAAGATCTTTAACATGATTCACAAAAACTTGACCACTGCAAAATGGGAACCTCCTCGGGAGGCACTGTGGTTGGCTAACAGAACAAAACTGTTACCCAAAAAGCAACCTAAGAGGGGGGGTGAATTAGGTTCCTACAAATTAAAATTAATAATACTCCAATAAAATTAACTACTAGTACAACAAATTATTAACAAACACAATGATGAACTTAGCAGTAAATGATCAAGCAAAATAACAATGAAGTATAACTAACATACAGGGTAAATCAAATGATTAACACATGAATATTAGATAGCTATAGCAGTAGTAGGAAAGTAAAGAGATTAGGGAAGAGGAGACAAACAAATTTATAGTGATTCAGCTTCAACCAAGCCTACATCCACTCCTTTAGCTTCACTTGAGATTTTCCACTATCTTCTAGCTTCACAGGGGTGCTACCAACCTCATAAACATGCAGCAATCCCCCATAGATTTTACACATACTTCACATGTCCAAACCCTTGCAAATCTTAGGTGATTCACAATCACTCTCAAAATTTCAAAAACACAGTGTTTGCAACACTTTTACAAGATGAAATGGTATTTTTGCTTTCAAAAAAAACTTACAATAAATATCTCTCCCAGATGGATATACAAAATGAAGCTCTGGTTTTTCTGTAAACCTCACACAGGAAAGATATGCTTAAAACTATATGTCTCAGTGCATAATTTCTGAAAGAGGATGTAAACAAAAATTGAAGAACACTTCTCAGAGAATTTTTCAGAAAATAGATATGAGTGATTATAGATCAAAGAATATTTTCTGGTTTTTTTTGTAACTTGTTTATATTAGAAGCTTTGATATATATAATGAAACTTATAGCCGTTGTATTCATTTGAATTTATAGCCATTTATAGCCGTTGTATTCATTTGAATATCTTCTACTCCATCATTACAAATTTGAATATCTTCCACTTGAACCTTTTGAACTGCTGCTGTGCTGAGTTGTTTGAACCTTTGTTTTTGGACTGTTTGAACTCCTGATTTAATCAAATATTAAATACATTCTAACAATATTTAGGATAAAAGTTTATGTGAGAAATAATGGGACAAAATAAATTTTGATTCTATTTTTCTCTTTCAAATAAATCATCAAAATAAATTTTGATTCTATTTTTCTCTTCCAAATAAATTAAAAACATAATTAAATAAATCATCAAAATAAATAAGTCTAACAATCTCCCCCTTTTTGATGATGGCACACAATGATGTTTTGATTTGATTTGGGAGTAAGAAAAGCTCCCCCTCAAGTTATGCTCCCAAAATTGATTTCTAAATACATAGGTTAGCACATATGTAATAAATAAGCTTTAATTAGAGATATGATATGAGACTAAGATATCAAACTATAAATACATAATCATCATATCAGTTTTCAAATAATACCATAATTTGAAAATAATACCATAATACATAACATCATAACAAAATAATAACATAATATAAAATAATACCATAATACATAACATCATAACAAAATAATACCATAATACATAACATCATATAATTTCTCCCCCTGTGACATTATCAAAAGGAAATCATAGGTCAAAATCTGGAGGAGGAGGAGGAAAATGATAGGGACAAATGGCATCTATACAATTCAAAACATATATATACATATATGCATACACGTACAACTCTCTCGCATCTCTCTTTTTCCTTCGATAAACGCGTTTGACACGCGGCCACACTTTTGCATCATTGGCCGACAAAAGCAGGCCTCAATTTGTACTCGCTCTCCCTCTTTGTCTTCTTCTCTTTCGCCTTTTTCTTAATCACACACTCTTTCATTTTCTTCTTCACCATTGTCTTCTATCTCTTCTTCACCACTCTCTTCTGTTTCTTCTTCCTCATCGAGAGACAAAAAAAAAAGAAACTAAACGGAGGAGGCCAAACCTCAGTATGTTCGCTTCTATTTCTCTGCAACTCATTTCTTTGACACCTCTCACCTCTAATCCATGGCTTCCTCATCCCGTCCCCTCACTCTGTTTCCGGACCTAAACGATCTCATAAGCTCTGCTTGACCGAGTGACCCTACTCTTACTCTTCATGTCATTCCTCTGCCTAACCTTTCTATGAAGTCGATTGAGCAAATCATGGCAGCTCAATCTAACATAAAAGCCAATCACTACACGCTGCAGTCCTGTATGGAGACGGTGACTGCGGTCACCAAATTGGCTCACCAACTACAAAATAGGACAACTGAGGTACACCAGGTCAATGCCTAACTCTCTCTGCTCCAGCGCATGTACAAGGATGCGCAAGCAGAGATTTGCGCGTTGAAGGCGGAGAACAAAGAGTTGAAACGGAAAGCCACCGTCATGGCCCGATTTGGAGCACCTTCGTACTTTGCTTTTGAGGACCAGTAGGGAGTCAACCCTCTCGGTGGTCCTGTAAGCACTGAGGCAGGGCCTTCAAGGGTCGATAACAAAAAGAGAAAAAGCTTGGCGGTAGAGCCGAGTAAGTGAAGTCGGCGCGTGGCCGTCACCGAAGAAGAAAGAAGAAAAAGATCCCTCTCTTTTGTTTGTTTTCTCTTCTTTTCTTTTTTTTTTGTTTTTTTGTTTTTTTTTTGTTATATATATGTTGGGTTTGTTTTCTTTTTCTTTTTTTTCTTTTTTTTTTAATGTAAATATTTGGGGTGTGTTTGGTAATGTTTACGTTTTCAGTTTATATTTACAAAAATTTTATAAACTGATTTTTGTTTATTTTTTGTTTATTTTTAGAAAAACATAAACTACAAATGCGTTTGGTAATTGACAAAATGTTTAAAAAAATTTTAAAATATAAAAAATAGTAAGAAATGGCAAGTGGTGGCAAGTGGCGGCGGAAGACGGTGGTGGAAAGTGGTGAGGGTGGGTGGTAGGTAGCTGGTGGTGGTGGGTGGGTGGTGGTGGTGGGTGGGTAGGTAACGGTGGCAAGTGGTGGGTGGTAGCAAGTGGATAGTGATAGTGGTGGTGGCAGGTGGGTGGCAGGTGGTAGTGGGTGAATGGGTGACGGTGGCGGGTGGTAAGTGGTAACAAGTGGGTGGTGGTGGTGGCGGCGGGTGGTGGGTAGTGGTGGTAGATGGATGGCGGATGGCGGATGGCGAGTGGCGGTGGGTGGTGGCGAGTGGGTGGTGGTGGTGGGTAGGTGGCGGGTGGTGGTGGTGGTGGTGGTGGTGGTGGTGGTGGTGGATGGGTGGGTGACGGTGGCGGTGGCGGTGGCGGGTGATGGGTGGTAACGAGTGGGTGGTGGTGGTGGTGGCGGGTGGTGGTAATAGTGGCAGGTGGGTGGCGAATGGCGGGTAGTGGTAGGTGATGGCAGGTGGGTGGTGGGTGGTGATAGTGGGTGAGTGGGTGACGGTAGCGGGTGGTGGTGGTGGCGGGTGGTGGGTGGTGGTGCAGGTGGGTGGCGAATGGCGGATGGTGGTAGGTGGTGGCGGGTGGTGGTGGTGGTGGGTGGGTGGGTGGGTGACGGTGGCGGGTGGTGGTGGTGGTGGGTGGATGGGTGGGTGACGGTGGCGGGTGGTAGGTGGCAGCGAGTGGGTGGTGGTAGTGGTGGTGGTGGGTGGGTGACGGTGACGGGTGGTAGGTGGTAGCGAGTGGGTGGTGGTGGTGATGGTGGTGGTAGGTAGTGATGGTAGGTGGGTGGTGGGTGATGGTGGTGGTGGTGGGTGGTGGGTGGTGGTGGCGGTGAGTGGCAGGTGGTTGGTGGTGGTAGGTGGCTGGTGGTGAATGGTGGTGGCAGATGGGTGGTGAGTGGTGGTGGCAAGTAGGTGGCTGATGGTGGTGGCGGGTGGTGGATGGTAGTGGCGGGTGGATGGCAGGTGGGTGGTGGGTAGTGGTAGCGAGTGGGTGGCAGGTGGCTGGTGGCTGGTGGGTGGCTGGTGGTGGCGGGTGATGGGTGGTGGTGGCAAGTGAGTGGTGAGTAGTGGTGGAAAATGGTGGCGGATAGTGGCTAATGTTGGGTGGTAAAAAAAAAAAAAACTCAAAACTCAAAACGGAAACATATTTTTTGTGTTTTCAGTTTTTGGCCAAATTTATAAACTGAGACCACTGATTTACAAATCAAAAATTTTATCAAATAAGTTTTTATTTGAGTTTTTTAAATTTTTGTAAATATAAACAAAAAACTAAAAACGTAAGTGTTACCAAACGACACCTTGTATTTTGATTTGTTTTGGTTTTTATGTTTAAGTACTGAAAAATGAAATTAAAAAGCAGAAGAAAAAAAATTAAGTCCAAACAAAAAATAATAATAAAAATAAAAGAAATTAAGCCTAATAGCAAAATTTAAAAAAAATAAAATAAAATAATACTAACAGAAATTAAACTTAATGGGACGTTGGTGTTGCTAAAATGGTAATGACCATGAGGGTTTAAAAAAATTAATGTATGCAAAATTAATTTTATCTCAAGATGTAGAACCCAAAAAAAATTTATACAGTTGAGAATAGCAAACTATGAAGGAGAATAAATGTATGAAGGACTTGAGAGCATGCAACTGATATAAATGTTTCCATATCAATGTAGCAATACACATATATCATTTTAACAAAAATTCAAGTTTCAATCATAACAAAACTTTTTAAGTAAAAATCGACATTCCAAGCTCGCCATGAATAAAATTGAAGCAATCCTCTCTTAAGGGTTTTGTGAAAATATTCACCAATTGCTTGTCGGTGTTTACAAATTCAAGTACAATATCCCTTGTTTGAACATGATCTCTTAAAAAATTATGTCGAATTTCAATATGTTTTGTTTGTGAGTGTTGAACCGGATTTTTGCTTAAATTGATGGTACTAGTATTATCACAATGTAGCATCAAGTTTAGATAAATGCCATGGGTGCAATAAGGAGAAGTTCCAAAGGTCAAGAATGAGACACGCATGCTGTTGTAGCAAGATAATATGGCAACAATAAATCAATGAGCTTATACATTATGAAGAATTCATGTTATTTCAATCTATTTTCAAGCAAGAGCCAAGGAAATACCAAATTGTTAAAAGTATATGTGAAGCAGTTGAGCATGATCTAACAATCAATTTGAGCATGATCTAACAATTAATTTCTAGCAAGAGCGTACAGATTTTATACAAGATAGTTAAAAAAATATGTGAGGTGCGTGCTCATAAGGGTGATATCAAAAATAGAATAGAATCTGAGGGGATTTTTTTAAAAAAATAATCTAGTTTAAATTTTTCCCCTTGTTTTGTTTCATTTTGCAAAATCAATAGAAGATATGATAAATGAAAGCTCATAACTGAAATATTCTCCTCAATAATATCAAATAGGATGCCAAATATTACCAATAAGGATGCCAAAATGATACCAACATGCAATCTACCAAGGATACCAATATGCAATTTAGAAGATTTAACAATCATAGCTCAAGCATTATGTAGAATACCAAATATTGCTCATAATAGGTTAAACTCAATATAATCTCATGGCGTTAATGTAATTCCAAAAAATGAAGCATGATCAAGGTATAGCAATCCATATGCCAAGAAAAATCATGAATTTCAATATATAGCACACATTTAAGCACAGGCATGATTCTTAGGCAAGAGCATCATCAAAGAGTATACATTGCAAATCATATGAAACATAATCAATCTTTTTCATATCAAAGTAATAACAGTATTAGCTCAAAGGATATAAGATAGAATTTTTACCTCAAAAGCTTAAGAGAGTATATGAGGCATACGTTAGGTTTAGGAGATGGACGCTTTTCAATCTTCAATTTTCTTTCATGAGGAGTTCATCTCAAAAAGGTTTAACAAGTATGTTAGCAAAATGATTTCTCCCCCTGAGTTGGTGCTACCCTTTTCTAATGTGATTTGTGTAAATATAGCATTCATAGAACAATCATTATTACTCAATAAAAATATAGCACAAATCACTTCTTATCACAAACTCAAAAGGTGAAAAATAATTCAATGATCAAACAAGAGTTTGGAATGTTATTTTTCAGAATTTTCAAGTTGCAGCACATAGCATAATATGTATAAAAAAATAGTGTTATGCTCTTTGTTTTATTGAAAAATGATGCAACAATCTCATTTAATCACATAACATTATCAAGAGGCATTTTCATCAATTCAATCCACATACTCAAGTGTGATAAAACATTTTACTCAATGTGGAACACAACATGAATGCTATAAACAACTAATTTAACAATTTATCAATCAAAAGCATTTCATGAGATGTATGCCAATATAATCCATATTCAAAAGATATTCAATAGGATAGATGCAATGTCTCTACAACATATGATACTTCTTTTCATTTAGACATTGTTGATGGATCATAATCAACGAATTTCATCATAATCAACGAATTTCATAACTCATTCAAATATTCCAATGTAAAGCATATAAGCATGAAATTTTCATATTGAGCATATTCTTGAGATCATAAATGTACAATTCAAAATATAGATAGTATACATCTCAAAAACATGCTATGACATCAAAATTGATTCTACAAAGATATGACTCAAAAAGGAATTAACATATTAATATGAAGTCATATATAAGATGTGAAAAGTATGCTCACAAAAAATATTTATTACTTCTTGTCTCTTTTTCATAGCAATGGATAACATGATGTACAATGTTAATGAATACATGAATCATTCATATTCTAATAGGCATTCATCAAAATAATATAATTCTCATTTTTGAGTTCAATGAAGGTTTGAAAGAAACTAACAAAACATAACTTAGCAAACTTAGTACAATTAGGTTCCATGGAAGCAATGATTAGACTCAACCTATTGTACACGAATCACACCTTAAAGAATATAGAACTTTAAGCTTAAAGGTGTGTTAGGAGTTATACCTTCATTTACCTCTTTGGAATCTTCACCCATACATTACCTCTATTGTTCATCTTGGTGATTTTCATTTCATCATTCTTCTTCTTCTTGTAGGGGCTGATTTTGCTCTTTAGATTGAATACTCTTGTTGTGCATTTCCTCTCGAAGTCCTTGGTTTTTTTGAGATTCCAACTACAAAATATCTTGATTTGTTTCTTGGTACTCATATTTTCTTGGATCCATAGGGATTAGTTTTAAGAATATTTAATCTCATAAAAGGTTTAGGAGGATCAAAACCAATGCCAACTTTGTTAAAAACACATTTTTTATTTCCAAGAAGCTTGTTCAGGTTTTCTTTTCCTTTTACAAAATTTTCAAGAGTTTTGTTTAAATCCTCAACATTGTTTTTCAAAATGTTTTTCTCATTGGCAATAGACGTAAAGTCAATTTTCAAAGTAACATTTTCCATTTTTAAAACATCTACATCATTTGAAAGAGAAGTAACTAATTTCTTTAATTTAGAATTCTTAACACAAACATTTCTAAATATGTCATGTAATTCATTGAAAGTACTTTCAAGTTCTACATAATTAGAAATTACCTCATCTTGAGTGAATTCTTCTTCTCCAAGAGCCATGAGACACAGGTTGGCTACTCCATCATTTTCTCCCCAAATGGCTTCCTTTTTGCTGCCATCCATCATTGGAAGTTCATGAGCCATGAGTGAGCCTAGGAGTTCTTCAATGCCTAATTTTGTTAGGTCTTTTGCTTCTTGGATAGCCGTAACCTTAGCTTCCCATTCATTTGGCAAAGACCTAAGTATTTTTCTCACAAGCTCACCATTAGTATAAGATTTAACAAGAGATTTTAGAGTATTAATAATATTGGTAAATTTATAAAACATCTCAGAAATAGATTCAAATGATTCCATAGTAAAGAGTTCATAATCATGAATAAGCATGTCAATCCGAGACTCTTTTATTTGGCTAGTTCCTTCATAGTTGATTTCAAGTTTATCCCAAATCTCTTTAGCAGTAATACATCTAGAAATTCTATTGTACTCATTTACATCTAGTCCACACACAAGAATAAGCTTGGCTTTAGCATTAGCTTGAAGAAGTTTATAATCACGCTCATCAAATTCATCCTCAAGTTTAGGCACACTGATATGGTCTACTACCTTGGAAGGGATTTTAGGACTTTTAGTGATAATGAGCCACAAAGCATAATTGGTAGTTTGAAAATACAAAGTCATTTTTTCTTTCCAATGAATGTAATTACTACCATCAAAGAGAGGTGGCCTATTGCTAGCTTGTCCTACAGCACAGTAACTAGAATACATGGTTGCTATGGATCAAAAACTCAAGATTGTTAAATCTAAACAAGAGCCCTAGGCTCTAATACCAATTGTTACCCAAAAAGTAACCTAAGAGGAGGGGTGAATTAGGTTTCTACAAATTAAAATTAATAATACCCCAATAAAATTAACTACTAGTACAACAAATTATTAATAAGTACAATGATGAACTTAGCAATAAATGATCAAGCAAAATAACAATGAAGTATAACTAACATACAGGGTAAATCAAATGATTAACACATGAATATTAGATAGCTATAGCAGTAGTAGAAAAGTAAAGAGATTAGGGAAGAGGAGACAAACAGATTTATAGTGGTTCGATTTCAACCAAGCTGTAGACACCCCATTTTTGACCGACCTTAAGACTTAAATGTCATCGATTGAGTGCTCGGTGATCGCGCATGTTGTGCTCGTTTCGAGGTTTCAGAGTTCTTGGCCGAGAGCCTCACCTCCGGACCTCGAGACCCTTTCTACTTTAACTCGATCCGCAGACCGAGTTTTGTTTTCTCTTCCCAGAGGGAGGGAGAGGTCTTGTAGACCATCTCTCAGTGGTCGTAGACTGTTTTTCGTGGTCGTAGGCCATTGTTCCCGTTTGGAGACTAGTTTCCGGTTTTCGGAGCCGTCGGCCATGCGCCTCGGTTCGGGACCGCTTAACATTCTCCGTTTGGCATGTTTTTTGGAACACACCTTGTTTCCTCTATCTAGAGGGACACTGTGGTCTGGGAGACCACTTTTGTGGTCGTACGCCACTTTTTGTGCTCAACAGCCAGTTTTCGAGGCCCCCGACCGCGCGCTTTGCCTCCCGAACTCTCGTTTTGCATCCGTGTTGGTTCATTTTTGGCATGAACCTTGTTTTCCTTGTTTGGGAGGTGGTACAAGGGTGGGAGACCACTTTTTCTCCTTGGAGACCACTTTTCCCCGCCAGCCATTTTTCTTGTCGGGAAACTGGTTTTCTTGATCTTGGGCCACATTTACTGGTCTCCCACCACACCTTGGGCTTGCTTTCAGTGTGGAGACCACCAATACCCTTGGCCGACCACTTTTTACCTGGGAGACCACTTGCCCTGGTCAGCCGACCAGGGAAAGTGGTCGGCCGACCACCTTTTCTAGTCGGCTGGTTTCCTCCTGTTTTGTTAGATTGTGTGGATGCTAGCTGTGCCAGCTGGAAGGCACATACTGTATCCTCCATACACATGTATGGAGGATTTGCATCCAAGCTTTTAGCTTCTTGAGGAAGCTTTAGCTTCAAACCTCTATAAGAGAGGCCCTCCCTCTCCTTTGCACAGGTTGAGAATTTTGTTGAAGGCAAAATACATATCTCTCTCTATATCTCTATATTTTTGGCTTAAAGTGTGTATTGTTCTTGACCTATTGCACCACACCTCATAGCCATACACCTCCACCATTGATCTGAGGTTCTTGAAAGGTATTTTCAGAGGTTGAAGAGTTGGTTTTTGGTCCCAAAACTTGCTAGTTTTGCTGAGCTTCAAGGGTAACTCATTTTCCCTCTTTTTAAGCTCTATCTTGATCATTCTCTTAGTCGTACTTGCATGCATATTTAGGCTTTGTTGTCTACTGAAAAAAGCTTTATATTTAAATGTTTTCCATGTTTGTTTAAGGGTCTTTTGGTGTTGAGGGTCATCTACCCTCTTGCATGCTCTATTTAGCCTTGTTTGGTGCCATGCCATGAGACCTTTGTGTTGATCTTTGCTTGGCCTTTTAGCCACTGAAATCTAGCAGATTTTCAGTGGTTGGCATGTGGTTTTGAGGGCCTAAATCAGAGAGGGGAGACCCTCTCTCTTTTGGCCTTGTTTGTTTGCATTTTTGGCCTTTCAAAGGAACACATACTTTCATACTTCCAAGGCTTGGTTCAGGCCCTTTTTGGTGACTTTTGGGACCTGCCTAGACTCTTTCTATGGCTGGTTTGGTCACCTTATGTTTGCCTCTTGCATGTGTAGAATAATCCCTTTCATGGCTTATCAAAGTAGCACCTCATTCTTGCATGTATTGGTCATGTCTCAGTGGGTTTTTGGCCATCATTTGGCATGCCATGATTATGTTTTTGGCTGGTTTGGTAGCCTCTCATATGCTTCATATGCTTGTAGTGTAAATCATGTTTACTAGCTTGAAATGCATGATGTTTTAGCCCTCTATTCTAGCATATTTTGGCCATGATCCAAACTAATTTTGTTCATATTTTGGGCTTCCTTAGCTTTATTTTGAGGCCTCTTGGTCGAATGATGCTTGCCATGCATGCTTATAGTGTAATAGCCTTACCTAGCTTTGAGTTTTTGAGGTCCCTTGCGTGCTTAACTTGAGGTATTTGCATGTTTTGGCATTATGAGGAATGTTATTTCAGAGCTTATTTCTTGGCCATATTCTCATGTTTGTCACTCTTTCAATGTGCTTGAGAGTTGCATCATTATACCCCATTTTTGAGCCATTGCATGAGCTTCATTTTTGTGCCTTTCAAGCCATCATCTTAGTTCATTTTTGCTCCTATTCTGGCCTACATAGGGTCTGTTTGGAGTTGGTTTGGCCATTTGAGCATTGCCTTGCATGCCTATAGTGTAATACACTTCACTAGTTTCGGTGCTTGTGCCATTCAACATGCATTGTGTGAGTTATTTACATCATTTGGAGTCATTTTGTATGCCATTTCCGAGTTGGAACATGTGTCGTTGCACTCCGTATTTCATCCTTTTCAATGCGTTTGGAAAGTTGTGTTTTATGCCTTAGGCTTGGGGCCATTGCATTGGGCATGTTTGCATGAGTTTTAGAGCCTTGTTTTCATCATCTTTGGCCACTGATTTGGGTGTGGCTAAGGCCCATCCATTTTGGTTTAAGTTCATTTTGCATCGAGTATGCCATTGTAGTTCATAGCATTGAGTATGCCACGTTGTCGCATGATTGATCATTGCATTGTGCATGCCTTGTTCATCTCATTGTGTATATTAGTTCCATGTGCATTATGTATGCTAGTGTCATGAGCATTGTGCATGCCATGTAGCTTATAGCATTGTGTATGCTAGTTGCATGTTTGCATGTTATCCCTTGCATGTTTGCATCACTTAGTTGCATTGCATTAGGATTGCATGCTAGAGTTGCATTTGTGCATGCCATGTTTGTTGCATTGTGTTTGGGATAGAAGTTAGTCCGAACATGGGAAACGAGGGACGTCTCATACTCAAAGTGACGAAACGTGCCTCGATTCCCGGTCGCCGACATTCTTGACTACCCATGATGGAGTTGTTGGCTTTAGGTGCTTGTATGTGCATTCATTTCACATTGAATCGTGCAATTCGGCTCCTCGGCCATCATGCATCGAAATGCATGATTGGTGGCCTGAGGGTCAAAGACTACACTCCCTTGAGCGTATGCAATGATGGGGAGAGTAGTCGTCCACACATGTGTTACAAATACTTTGTCGTGCCTCTCTTTTTCCCTTTGTTGCAGAAAACCAGAAACTAGGAGAGGAAATTAGTCGGCCGACCAGATTTACTGGCAGGCCAACCCCTTTTTTTGGTTTCCACCACAAAAGGTGGTCGGTAATTGGTCTCCCATGCCTATAAGCTGGTCGATAGCCTTCCCACAGATTCCCAGGGTGGAGTTTCATCTCTCTGGAGCTTTGTGCAAGTTTCTGAGATCAATTGCAAACAAAGGCGAGTTGGGGCGTAGCGAAGGATTTCTGAACAAGGCAATTCAAGCATGCATGCGTCCTTTGTCATTCAAAGCAGAGCTAGGGCAACCCACATTCATTTAGTTTGTATGCTCATTTAGATTGCTTACTTAGTTAATGTTGTGTAATAATTAGCTGTAGCTTATTATTCATTTCGTTGTGTAATAACTAGTTTAATTAGATTAGTTGGTTTTGTATTATTTATTCGGACCCTCCTTCAAGAGGGCGAATTTTGTAATAAGTGTGCGTGTGTGTGCTGCCTGTCTTCCAACCCCACGCCTTTCTCTCTTTTATTTACCAGCTTACGATGGTTAGTTTTAGGGCATGTTTCAATTAGCATCCTTATGCTTCGCATGTTTGCATTCATTCATCTGTCTTGCATGCACCGGGCTCGGCGCATCATACTAACTACATCGTATTTCAATTCCGAATTGAATACATGTTATCTGTAGCATCTCATATGCCATCTTAGAATAGCCGAGCCTATCTTAGTTGCATTTTGCATGTGTTGCATTAGCCATCTTAACTTGAACTAGGATCATGCATTGATTACTAACTAGTTTCTGTTTTGGCTTGGAGTACTCGGTAAGTGTTTATGCTTTAGCATCCTTGTATATGTGTGAGCGACTGCCATGATAGCATGCTTGCCATGATAGCATGCTTGCCATGAGGCTAACTGTTTATGTGATATAACCGCCTGAATGCCTGTGGGTGAAGGTTGGATTATTTAAATTGGAACAATTCATCGATTGCGAGTTTTAAGTCCACTTGAGAGTAGCAAATCACCATGTTTTCTAAGCCCACTTGAGGGTGACAAAATCTGCATTTTAGCCTACTTGCGAGTAGCAAACCGCTTTCAAAAACAAACATGAGATGTTTTGTTCCAACTTAGACGATCCAGTCTATACTTGTATGCTGTGCGCATCACATAGCGATTCTAGGCTAATAAACGGGAATAAAAGCACATATGTTTTCAGAAACAAGATATCATGTTTAGTAGTGGCCGATCTTTGATCGGACGAGCGAGGGTGCTCATTGCATGACCTTCCCCAATCGTACCCAAGTTCCCGAGCCAAGGCAACTTTGGTGATGACGGACACATGGCTTTAGGCACGAGTCAGGGTTTCCTAAATTCCCCCAAAATAAAATATTTAGGTGGCGACTCTGTATCTGGCAGAGCAGTCTATGTTTGGCACTTCTTTCTAAAAATCAGTTTTTCAAAACGATTTGCCGGATTCGGACTCTTTGGTGATTTATCAATCTCACATTGCACATTGTGAGGTCAGATTAAGAACCGTGACATTTGAGTCCGAACTGTAGTGAGCCCAATGAACAAGACGAGATTCTCCCGGGACGTTCGGGCGTGTCTACACAAGCCTACATCCACTCCTCAAGCTTCACTTGAGATTTTCCACTATCTTCTAGCTTCATAGGAGTGCTAACAACCTCATAAACATGGAGCAATCCTCCATAGATTTTACACAGACTTCACAAGCCCAAACCCTTGCAAATCTTAGGTGATTCACAATCACTCTCAAGATTTCAAGAACATAGTGTTTGCAATACTTTTACAAGATGAAATGGTATTTTTACTTTCAAAAAAAGCTTACAATAAATATCTCTCCCAGATGGATATACAAAATGAAGCTCTGGTTTTTCTGTAAACCTCACACAGGAAAGATTGGCTTAAAGCTATACGTCTCAGTGTATAATTTCTGAAAGAGGATGTAAACAAAAATTGAAGAACACTTCTCAAAAAAAATTTCAGAGAATAGATGTGAGTGATTATAGATCAAAAAATATTTTCTGATTTTTTTTTAACTTGTTTACATTAGAGGCTTTGGTATATATAATGAAACTTATAGTCGTTTATAGCCGTTGTATTCATTTGAATATCTTCCACTCCATCATTACAAATTTGAATATCTTCCACTTGAACCTTTTGAACTGTTGTTGTGCTGAGTTGTTTGACCCTCTGTTTTTGGGCTGTTTGAACTCCTGATTTAATCAAATATTAAATACATTCTAACAACATTTAGGATAAAGGTTTAGGTGAGAAATAATGGGACAAAATAAATTTTGATTTTATTTTTCTCTTTCAAATAAATTAAAACATAAAATCATCAAAATAAATGTTGATTCTATTTTTCTCTTTTAAATAAATCATCAAAATAAATTTTGATTCTATTTTTCTCTTCCAAATAAATTAAAAATATAATTAAATAAATCATCAAAATAAATAAGTCTAACAAAAACTCCAGGCAATCAACTCTGATCATGGTCACGCGTCTGGTCACCTACATACATACATAATAATACAATGAGCTAGAGCCTAGCAAATAACAACTGAGTAGAGGATTTATGAATGATGTCTAAATAGTTTCAAAAATCAGAGTTCCATATCAGAAATAGATTCAGATTTATATACGTAACAAGAAGTCATAAGCAGTTATATGTGGTGCATCCATTAACTATCATATCATCTTGGTCTTGGGACTCATATGCATGGTTGATACCGACAACCCCAAAGGTCCATATCTTGTGCACAAGTAGCCATGGTATTGTCTACCCCAGGCAAGGGCCATGTAAAATCCACGGTATTATTTCCCCCGGGTAAGGGCCATGTATAAACCATGGTATTGTTTCTCCCGGGTGAGGGCCATATGATCATGAGCCGCAGTATTGTTATCCCCGGGCGAGGGCCACATGAACTAAGAATGCGATAAATACAATTCAGAAAAATGGATATTTATTCATGATTTATAAAATAACAATTCAGAAAGCTAATCATATCTTATCATTCTGAATATACTTATAATTAAATATAACTTTACAGAATTGTTACTCATAGATAGCTCCGATAGCAAAATGGACAGAGCAGACAGATCGGATAGCCTATGGCGCGTGACCTACACAAATACATAACAAATACACATTAAAACACACGCTCGAAAAAAAAACTTAACTCATTCCTTTTTTATCTTGGTGTGTTTCTAATCCTTATCATCATTATTATGTCTTAATTAAGACTTAAGAATGCCTAAGATGCAATGAGGATGCCAAAATGTAAATTGAAACTCTTAGTTAAATTTTCAAAAACAGAGCATTCGCTCGAGTGCAACAACGGTCGCTTGAGCGGTCTGTAAAGTTTGCAAAAGTACTGGTTGCTAGATTTTTTCGCTCAATGGACGCTCAACAGTCGCTCAAGCCAAAGATTGGGTAAACAGGGTCTCCGCTCGAGCACAACTTCGGTCGCTTGAGCGATTTGTAAAACTTTACAAAACTTCTAGGAGCATGAAATTTACGCTTGAGCTTAGACTTCTTCGCTCGAGCGGAGGTGAAAATATATGAGTGGTTTCTCGAGCACAGGTTCTGTCGCTCGAGCTAACCCCCAAACTCTGCAAAAAGTACTAGGAGCTCGAATTTTTTGCTCGAGCGCAGACTCCACCGCTCGAGCGGAGAGAGCAAATTCTGAAATTTCCATATTTGCTTCCCAAGTACAAAACTCAATTCCGAAGCAATAAAACACATCATTTTGGGCCAAAATTTGATAAAACACTTGTAAACTCATAGAACTTCATGATTCGAAAGCCATTTCGCAAAATCAATCCCAAAAACAAGTGAATTCTTCCAAAGTAAACCTTAGACTTTTGAAAACATAACATGCATGTAATGACTTAGATACAAAGCTTCCAAAACATGAATAAATGAAGTGTTTAAGTGCAAAACCACCCTGAGCTCCCAGAATAGAACAAAAATAAGCTCTTGCATGTAAGAATTGTTGAAGTCAAAGCTCAAGAATTCATGAATTATGCACACATGTGTGTTATGATCATGTTTCCTACCTCTTAGCTTGATTTTTGCATTTCCTAGCTTAACACTCTTGAATTCATGCATTAACCAACTCAATTACAAATTTAAAAGCTTGAATTCTTACCTTAGGTGTTCAATTGTGTTCTAAATTGTTAATTCTTTGAGTTTCCAAGTTAAATCCTCAAATTCTCTACAATTCCAAGCTTGAATACAAGTTTCTAAGCTTCTCTCTCTCTCTCTCTCTCTCTCTCTCTCTCTCTCACTCACATTTTGATGAGGACAAAGATGATCAAATGGATTCTAGAGGCTATATTGACCTTATATAGGCCCACTTAGTTTAGGTTAATAAAATAGGATTAAGTTAAGTCATGCTAACTTATTTAATCTAATTAATTCTAATTGTTTAATTCCAAATCGAATTTCAATTAAAACTACCATAATGTTCTAAAATTTTTAAATAACACACAAAATAAGTCAATTCCGTGATCTGATGCTGATATGGCCTTCAATTCACATACCGATTCGGAAATACAGACAGATATTCCTGCAGTAGATAGATATAAACACAAATAATGCAATACACATACAATTAATTCAAAATTTCATCTTAATTACTCATTAGGCATCCTTAATCATGGTTTATAGGCTAATCACAAGTCGGGATTGTTACAAATAACTTACAATATATTTGGGTTTTGATATATTGTTTACAACTTTTTGAAATCTATAGAAGTAACCAAACACCATAGAGAAAGGTTGATCATCAGAGGATTTCTGAGAACGTTAGAAAGAAAAGAGAAAAGGAAATGAAGAGAAAGAGAGAGAGGAAGATGGGTATGTTTTTTGAATACCACTTAAATTGTTGAGACATACGTACATTTGTATGTATGTTTTTTTGAATATGTTTGGTGTTTGGCTACTTCTATTGAATATTTGGGTTTTGATTTCTATTGAATATATTGTTACAATTTGTATGATTTATTTTTTCAAAAATCAGAGAGCTTGAAATATTTGATTTGGAAAAAATATTTGATTGCTATATATGGTTGTTAATTTTTTTAAGATTGTATGAAAATTCTCAAGAATGTACAAATGACGGAAATTACTTGGTACATACGAAATACATACATCTCAATATTAGTTGGGATGTAATTTTGAATATGTTGGTAAGCTAAAAACAAAAAATCAAAAAAAAAAAAAATGTATTGTCATATTTAATGTATCATTTCATGTGCCAAGTATTTATATATCTTAACCAGTATTCTTAAACACATATCAACTAGATGGAGGAAGGTCTTGAGAAGGGGACTTCCAAGGGGACTTCCTAAAGAAATGGTGTATGGCCTGATAGTTTTTTAAGTGTGAAATTGGTCTTTGTTTTTTATGGATTTTATGGGATTTCTTGAAGTGAAGAGCATGTCCTAGATTTATGAGTTTTTGTAGTTAGTATAGGAAAGGTAAAAAGAAAGTAGAGAAGGATTTAGAGGCAAAGAGCATGTGAATTTGGTTTTTGGAAAATTGTTTTTTTTTTTTTGGTGGACAAATTTAAACTCAAAATTTAAATTGGGTTTTGTTAAAAAAAAAATAAAAAATAGTGATCAAAGTAGTTTATGTTTTACAATCTTTTCACAAGGCAAGTGAGAAAGAAAGAGAGATAATACGGGTGATGTTATTTGTTTAAAGATTGAAAAAATGAGTCTTTTTTAAACAGAACTTTGTTATCCACCTCGGTAACAAAGCCCATGAGACATATTTTTACAATAAATTATGTTTGCCAATTTTTACTTTAATTTTATTGAGGTGCATTTATGGCTCGGTAATTTTACAAAATTCATTTGAAAATCGAAACCAATCAAATTTATATTTACATTTTGACCTTAAATTTTTAGTAATGAATTTAATAAATTACATTTTAATTTAATAATTTTATATTCAATTATATTTTGATCTCATCATTAATTACACCATATCTTTAGGTATAAATATATATCAATATATCAACATTTTACTTAATTTTACATATATATATATATAGAATAAAGTATGATGGTTTTTGAATTTGTCCTACACACATTTGTCCTACTAGGACATTTGGATGGCCCAGATATATTCAAAATATAAAACAACGGAGACCCTATTTTCCCACTTATTTTTTATTCATATTATATGGAAAAGTCTACGATCCCAAAATTAGGAGTCAGATTTTACTGTGTGCAGTGAAGATTAAATTAATGAATTTTATAGTTCACAAATTAAATGAATTTGAACAATTAATTATTATTTTTAAATATATTAAATAAATGATAGATTTCATAAATTTAGATCTCATATGAATCTTCAACATTTATATAATAAAGCAGGATGGTTTTTGAATTTGTCCTACATACATTTGTCCTATTAGGACATTTGGATGGCTCAGATCTATTCAAATTATAAAACAACGGTTGATATATATTTTTCAAAAAATATCCTACATGTACATTTTTTATTTTCTCGCTTCTCTCCCTTACTTTTTCCTTTTCTAGCACATCCTTCTATGATCTCATGATCCCACATTCCTCTCTTTTTTTTAATTTAATTTTTTTATTTTCTCCTATTTTTATTTTTCTCTCTATTTTTTTTTTCTCCTTTTTGTTCATATATTTTTATTCATATTATATGGAAACGTCTGCAATCCTAGGATTAGGAGTCAGATTTTATTGTGTGTAGTGGAGATTATATTAATGAATTTTATAGTCCTCAAATTAAATGAATTTGAACAATTAATTATTATTTTTAAATATATTGAATACCTGATACACTTCGTAAATTTAGACCTCATATGAATCTTCAACATCTATATAATAAAGTAGGATGGTTTTTGAATTTGTCCTACACACATTTGTCCTACTAGGACATTTGGACGGCCCAGATCTATTCAAATTATAAAATAACGGCTGAGATATATTTTTCAAAAAATATCCTACAAGTACGTTTTCTATTTTCCCGCTTCTCTCTCTTACTTTTTCCTTTTCTCACCCATCCTCCTATGATCCCATGATCCCACATTCCTCTCTCTTTTCTTTTCTTTTTTTTTTTATTTTCTCACATTTTTATTTGTCCCTTCTTTTTTTTTTCTCCTTTTTATTCACTTATTTTTTATTCATATTATATGGAAAAGTCTGCGATCCCAAAATTAGGAGTCAGATTTTTCTGTGTGCAGTGGAGATTAAATTAATGAATTTTATAGTCCATAAATTAAATAAATTTGAACAATTAATTATTATTTTTAAATATATTGAATACATGATAGATTTCATAAATTTAGATCTCATATGAATCTTCAACATCTATATAATAAAGTAAGATGATTTTTGAATTTGTCCTACACACATTTGTCCTACTAGCACATTTGGACGGCCCAGATCTATTCAAAATATAAAACAACGGTTGAGATATATTTTTCAAAAAATATCCTACATATATATTTTCTATTTTCCCGCTTCTCTCTCTTACTTTTTCATTTTCTCACCCATCCTTCTATGATCTCATAATCCTATCTTCCTCTCTCTCTCTCTTTTATTATTTTTTTTATTTTCTCACATTTTTATTTTTCTCTCTATTTTTATTTTTATTTTTTTCTTTTTGTTCACTTTTTTTTATTCATATTATATGGAAAAGTCTACGATTCCAAAATTATGAGCTAGATTTTACTGTGTGTAATGGAGATTAAATTAAGGAATTTTATAGTCCACAAATTAAATGAATTTGAACAATTAATTATTATTTTTAAATATATTGAATACATGATAGATTTCATAAATTTGGATTTCATATGAATCTTCAACATCTATATAATAAAGTAGGATGATTTTTGAATTTGTCCTACACATATTTGGACTGCTCAGATCCATTCAAATTATAAAACAACGGCTGAGATATATTTTTCAAAAAATATTCTATATGTACATTTTTTATTTTCCTACTTCTCTCTCTTACTTTTTTATTTTCTCACCCATCCTTCTATGATCCCATGATCCCACATTCCTCTCTTTTTTTTAATTTAATTTTTTTTATTTTCTCCTATTTTTATTTTTCTCTCTATTTGTTTTTTTTTTTCTCTTTTTTGTTCACATATTTTTATTCATATTATATGGAAAAGTCTGTGATCCAAAGATTAGGAGTCAGATTTTACTGTGTGTAATGGAAATTATATTAATGAATTTTTTAATCCACAAATTTAATGAATTTGAACAATTAATTATTATTTTTAAATGTATTGAATACCTTATACAGTTCTTAAATTTAGATCTTATATGAATCTTCAACATCTATATAATAAAGCAGGATGGTTTTTGAATTTGTCCTACATACATTTGTCCTACTAGGATATTTTGATGGCTCAGATCTATTCAAATTATAAAACAATGGCTGAGATATATTTTTCAATAAATATTCTACATATACATTTTCTACTTTCCGGATTCTCTCTCTCTTAGTTTTTACTTTTCTCACACCCCTCCTTCTACAATCCCATGATCTTGCCTTCCTTTCCTTTTTCTTTTTCTTTTTTTATTTTTTCCCGATTTTATTTCTCTCTATTTGTTTTTTTTTTTCTCTTTTTTGTTCAATATATTTTACATATATTTTCATACAATGTATGTATGACCGTAATACACTAGGACATTACAGGCATACATACAATTTTCATATAATTACCTAAGCAAAAGCAGTATTGTATGTATGCTCGTGAAAATTGTATGTATGTTAGACACATCTATCTATCTAACTATTTATTAAATAAGTAAAAACGAGTTTTCGTGAGAAATTTTGTGAGAACTCCAAAATTTTATAATAAATTTGTAATTTTATCAAATTAAAAAATAAATTTAAATAGTGTTAGGATTATAATTATATTCTAATCCTAATATTATTTACACCATGCCTTCAGGCACTAGCACACGCTAGTATTTTAATAAAGCAGGACGATTTTTGAATCTTCAACATATTTGTGTCCTATCAAGACATTTGGATGACTCGGATATATTTAAATTATAAAACAATGGCTGAGATATATTTTCCAATAAATATTTTATATATACATTTTTTACTTTCCTACTTCTCTCTCTTACTTTTGACTTTTCTCACACCCCTCCTTCCATGATCCCATAATCTCGCCTTTTTCTTCTTTTTCTTTTTGTTTTTTTATTTTTTTTCGTTTTTATTTTTCTCTCTATTTGGTTTTTTATTTTTCTCCTTTTTGTTCAATATATTTTACACATATTTCCATACAATGTATGTATGCCCGTAATACATAAGGACATTACAGGCATACATACAATTTCCATATAATTACATAAGCAAATTGTAGACACCCTATTTTTGACCGTCCTCAAGACTCGGATATCACCATTTGAACACTCGATGATTATCCTTGTTTGTGTTCGTCTTGAGTTTCCGGAGGTCTCGGCTATGCGCCTTGCCTCAGGATCTCTTGACTCGACTGTTTTGTGTTTGGTTTTGCACCAAACACTTGTGTTTTTGCTTTGGAGGGCAAGGAATGGCTTGTTGGCCATCCCCACACTCCACCGGCCATGGCTTGAGGCCACCGGCTGTGTTTTGTTGCCATCGGCCAAATGTTTGGCCGACCAGCACTCTAGATGGTCGACCGACCATGTATTTTGGTCAAATTGCATTTTTGCCTGGCCGACCACTGTTCATCTGCTTTTGCAGATATTTTTGTGCCAGCTGTGATAGCTGGCACCCACTTTGCTCCCCTCCATATACGTGTATGGAGGGATCTCCCTTTTGACTAGCTTACTTGAGAAGCTTTGCAAGAGTGAGCTCTATAAGAAGGAGCCTCTTCTCCCTCCATTAGGGTTGACAAAAAAAAGTTCCAAAGCTCTAAGTTTTAGGGTTAGGGTTTACATATACTCTATCTCTATATCTCTTCCTCCTTTTGGTGTATTAGTGTGTGTTTGTTCTTACTATTGCACACAAACACCTACCATTACACCTTTCCTTAGTTTCTGAGGCATTAGAGGGTTGATCTTGAGTTTTTTAAGCTAGTTTTGATCCAAGAAGAGGTCTGGTCTTGTGTTTGTTCTTACTATTGCCCATTTTTGCATAGCTTTTTTGACTACCTTACACCTGTTTTCGAGCTTAGCTTATAACATATAAAAGTTTTGTTTTTGTTTGCTCTAAATAGTTGTTTAAGAGTGTTTTGTTGTTTGGGGTTATTTGACCCCTCTTAGGCCTTGTTTGGCTCTATTTTTGTGCTATTTTGGTGAGCTCCGGGACCACTTTGTTTGGGCCTCATCGCCACTAAAATCTTGAGGGATTTCAGTGGTCAGGATGGTGCCTTAAGGTCCTAAGAAGGAGAGGGCCACCCTCTCTCCTTGTTGTCCTTGAAAAGGGCCATTTTTGCCTCATGTGTGAGCATCCTTTCTAAGTGCATGTTGGCCATGTCTTAAGTATTATTTGGTAGTATTTTTCCATATATTACCTCTGTTTTTACTTGGTTTGGACACGCCATGCTTGCATTGCATACATGTCTTGTAATGCCGTGGATTGCCTTAACATGCCTTGTGCTTTGAGCCTTGTTTCTAACATACTTTTGGCTTAGCTTTGTGAAGTTTTTGTGCTCATTTTAGCATGCTTAAGCTCTATTTTTGGTTATTTTGGTCAACCATGACATGCTTAGTATAGCCACCTTGCATTTTGGTTTGTAGGCCTTAGGTGTGTGAGTGTGGAACATGCATTGCTTGCACCATTTCAGTGGTTTGGAACCGCTTAGCATGTCATTTCAGTCCTCATGGCATGCTTGTATGCTTGCATTTGATGTCCCTTTAATGCTTTATAAGGTTGTCATCTTATGCTCCATGTTTGGCCTCTTTTATATGCTTGCATGTTTAGACCATTTAGATGCCATCTAGATGTGTTTTTGGCTTTGTTTTAACATGCTAAGACTCTGATTTTGGTTGTTTAAATCCTACCATGTTTGGTTTTGCTAAGTGTAGCTCAATACCCTTTTAGCTTGCCTCGAGTTTTGGCCATGCTTGCATGCTTTGCTTGTGTTGATTGGTCGGTTTGGCACCTCTTTTTCATGCAATTTCAGAGCTTATAATGCAAGCCATTGGTCCATGTTTATTCTCTTTTAAGTGTGCTTAAAAGCTGTCTCTACGTGCCTAAGTGTTGGACCTTGCATGCATGCCTACTTGTATGTGTCTTGGTTTTCATCCTTGAGCATGTTGGCCACTGTTTTAGGCTTATTTGAGGGCTGCCTAAATTAGTCTAAGTCCATTCTCGCATGTTGTGGCATGCTCACCTTGTGTGTTGATTGCATACTTGGCTTTTCATGTGTTGTTGCATGTTTAAATGGCTTTGGATTTGGCATGCATTTATCTTGGTTAAGTTGCCTAACATGTTGTCACATGCCTTGCCTACTTGCATGCCCACATTACATTTTGTATGCTTGTCTTTCCATGCCTTGCATGATTGATTCCTTAGGTTGTGTGCCTAGCATCATTACTTGCTTGCATGTTCATATTGCATACCTAGTTCACATGCCTAGGTTGCATTACATTGGCATGCATGCCTCACCTCTTGATCAAGCCATGATAGAGGTTGAAGGCTCCCTTGTATGTTTATATGCATTGCATTACATTTGAAATCAAAATGGCACACTTGGTCCCTTGGGCCATCACGCATTGAAATGCGTAATTGGTGGTCCGAGAACCAAGAACCACGTCCCTTTAAGTCATAAGCATGATAAGGGATGTGTTGGTGCACACATTTGCTTGGAATGCATTGTCATGCCTTGATTTGCCCTCTGCTGCTGTCAAAACAGGATTCTGCAGGAAGATTTGGCCGGCCGGCCATCTTTAGTGCCGACCGACCAACAATTGGTGGCTGATATCTTAACCAGTGGCCGGTGATCATTCCCCTTGGCCGGTGACTATTTCCCTTGGCCGATGGTGTCCTACAGGGTTCATAGAATGCACCTTGGGAATTTTCCAATGATCAGAGAAGGAAAACAGTGTAGACAGAGGCAACTTGTGCATGACAGTGGGCTTCCGAGCGGAGCCGAACACGCATTGCATCAGGCCCTCTTCCCGAGGTTGTTTACTGTTTTATTAGATTAGTTAATTTGCTTAACTAGTTTAATTGGTCTGTAATATTCAATTAGCTTGTGGGTTAGTTAAATTTGTATTATTCTTTCGGTCCCTCCGAGCGAGGGCAAATTTGTAATAAGTGTGGGTGCGTGTGTGCATGTCTTCCAACCCCCACTTCTTTCTCCCTTTTACTTGCCTGCTTTGATGGTTAGTACTAGGACATATTTAATTTAGCATCCTTATACTGTGCATGCGTGCATCATTCATCAGTATTGCATGCATCGAGGTCGGTGCATCATACTAACTGCATAGTATTTCAAATCTAAACTTGAATATGTGCATCAAACGGTTGCATTTCATATGACATCCTAAGATTAGTCGGGCCTATCCTAATTGCATTCTGTATGCGTTGCATTAGGCACTTAACATGGACTTGGATCATACATTGATTGTTAACGAGTTCTTTGTTTTGGCTTGGAGTACCCTGTAAGTATTTTGTGCTTTAGCATCTCGCACGAGTGTGAATGTTAACATGACAGCATGCTTACCATGTGGCTAGATGCTTATGTGATATGAACTGCCTGAATGCCTGTGAGTGAAGGTTGGATTGCTTGAGTTGGAACAACTCATCAAAATCCGTGTTTTAGCCTACTCGCAAGTAGCAAATTTCAAAACATTTTCCAAACAAACGGATATGCGATGCTTTGTTCCAAATTAGGCGATCTAGTCTACACTTGTTTGCTGTGCGCATAACATAGTAATTCTAGGCTAATAACCGGAATAAGAACATGTAATGTTTTCAAAACAAGATATCAAGGTTCGTAGAGGCCGATCTTTGATCGGGCGAGAGGGGGTGCTCATAACTGACCTTCCCCAATCGTACCCAAGTTCTCGAGCCGAGGCAACTTTGGTGATGACGGACACGTGGCCTTAGGCAACGAGTCAGGGTTTCTTAAATTTTCCCAAAAATAAAATATTTAGGTGGCGACTCTGTATCTGGCAAAGCAGTCCATGTTTGGCACTTCTTTTCTAAAAAATCTGTTTTTTCTCAAAACGATTTGCCGGATTTGGACTCTTTGGTTCAGATTAAGAACCGTGGCAATTTGAGAGTCCTGAACTGTAGTGAACCCAATATGAACAGAACGGGACTCATCCTCCCGGGGCGTTCGGGGACGTCTACAGTTTCTGGCAACTCTGCTGGGGATGTTTGGAGAACTTGACTCGAACTCATGATATCTTGTTTTGATTACACTTATGTGTTTCTTTGCATTGCATGTGCATTGGTGCGCCTAGGACACCGTGTTTGCCATCTGCCATTCCTGAACGGTTTGCCGGAGGCTTGTCTTGTCAAGGCAAGACCATAAGGCTGACCGGTTGCGGGCTCTGCCAGTATGGGAACACAAACCCCGATTTTTACCGGGGCACCCCTTTTGATCATTCGACCTAGTGCATATCGAAATCCGTAGTGACCATTCCAAACTAGGATAGGTTGCTTACCCGATGTTAGGTTGTTTGAAACCGCTGCGTGCGTAGCGAAACCCTAGCTCCTGACAAAATAGGACAGGGAAACCCTACCCCAACATAGGGGTGTTTTGGCTCTCACTTTACTTGCTATGTGCTTTTAGAGTGTATCTCTACAGGAACGCACATATCAGTTTGCAAGTTTAGTACCAGGACTGAGGGCATTAGTATCAGTGTTTTGGGGAATCGGTTATATCTGCGGGTATCAGATTTAGTTTTTTGGGGCAGTGATTTTGCAGAACAGTGATCAATAGTAGAGTACAGTTATTCAGCTACGCCTGTGTCTGTTTTGTTTGGGCTGAAATGCTGCTTGTTTTCCCTCTCAGTTCAGAGATTTGGGTTCAGAGATTTGGTGTTCTCCTTCGCTGAGGCAAGGCAGACGTCTGATCCGTCAATTGCCGGTTGTATAATCTCCGTTCAAGTTCAACAGACTTATGACAACCCAAAGTTCAGAGGAAATAGTGGTTATGGCAGCCGCGTTAGACCAAGGGATCATCTTGTAGGATGAGACCAATGTTGATGTACCGCACCCGCCCAGGTTACCTGCTGCACACCCGATCTGGACCCCCGAGTTATATCAGGCTCGTGAGCCTACCACATTTAAGTTAATGGGAATGATCGGCGACCTCCAGAGCTCCGTGGCCAATCTGGCCTATGGAATGTCGGCTTCGCCACCAGCCACATCATATGCCGGGAATTTTGTACCACAAGAGCCCCCGCTACTAGGGCGGATTGTGATCGAGGTCAGCCAACCAGAGGTTGCCTCCAGCTACAGCAACGATGTGTCAACAACAACCGGGTTTCACTCTGATGTAGTAACCCAAACCCTTGATCAGGCTGAGGCTAGAGGTAAGAATAAAGTGAGAACAGATACTAATCCTGTTGAGTAACTGCTGTGGGCAGTCGAGGCTTTGAAAGCCGGGAGGATGAATAAGCAGCAAGTATTCGCAGTTGTGGCTAAAACTATGGATGATGCTTTCCCCACTCCAACCGAAAGCAGTTTAAGCCAGGCAAAAAATCGGGATAGGCCCCGTCATACCAAGACAGCTCCTTTCATTCCCAACCCTGCACCAGGAAAAGATCAGAAAGCCAAGGCAGTGCCTGCCGACCCTTTTACTAGCGCACCTAGCAAGAACCCTCAGACTTCGAAGTACCTGCTTCGAGGGCGCAGAGTCTTTCACGCCCTCTACATGCCTTTGTCTAGGGCATTTCAAATTTTGGCTAAAAAGGGACATCTTAAACCCCTCGAGCCCGGCCTCTCCCAAAGAATCTCCCTCTTACACATGATGGTACCTTGTACTGCGCGTACCACCAACAGTCCGGTCACAGCACCGACGGTTGTTTTCGCCTTCGTCATGAAGTGCAAGATTTGATCGGCAATGAGGTTATCCTCCCACCCACCTCAGCAAAGTCTGTTACCACTGAGTTGTTGGACTTCGAGGATACTGCAAGTATATGATCAGGGGTTGGACCACCTGCGGCCGGCACTCGGTGCATTTCAGACGTGGCGTCTGGCACGCACTTTTGAGCATCTACAAATGCCAATTTTTGTGGTTCCTGACTTAGGTGTTGAGTCAGTTCGGTGGTCTTGTTTTGAGTCAGTCTTTTTGCTTAAGGGTCTGTCTTGTCGCATCGAGTCAATCCCATTGTATAGAATGTCGGGTGATTTTAGGGTTGTTGCCTTGAACACCCTTTTGTTTTGTAATTGCCTTTTTGCTTTCTTTTGAGTCTGTCTCTGCCGTGGAGCCAATTGCAACCAGGGAATCTAAATGAAACAACTGCGGCTATCATGTTTCCGTGCTTACTGCTATTTTGAGCTAGTTGTGCCAGAGGATTTGAATGGAATAGCAGTACATTCCACATGCTCTCTTGTGCCCTGAAAATCATTGCATTGACCTAAGTTCTTCAAAACCTTTTTGAACACTGCGGTGAAAACAAAGGGGAAGGAATTCCTCGGGATTTGCAAAACTTTGATCAAATTGAGAGAAAGAGAGGCGTGCTAAGCCCTTAATGATTGAAATCATGCTTGTCAGCGTGAGTACTGAGAAGGACCCTGGCTTGATCCAGACTGGTTCCACACTATCTTCAGCGCTAGCGATTTGTCGCTTCTTTAAAAACTTTCAAAAACAAAAATGTTTTGTGCAGTCCTGCGAAGACCTGTGCGGAATCGCTCTTGAGATTGTGCAGCTTAGGATCGCTCTCAGCCTCAAGACTTGAGCCCTTACTTTAAAACCTTGAACCACAATTCGGAGTGTTCAACGATCGACCATCAAGAGAGGCCTGTGTGGCCAGATTGGAAGCAGCCCTCGAACAAGAGGCACCAAAGTCAGATCAAGAAGATCATATCTCATCAGAAGAAGCTTCTGAAGTTAGAACAGAAGCACCCCTCCAACTAGGGGCAAAAATGTCCAATGTGCTCGAAGAGCCGAAGATGGGTCCTTCAGCAAATCAATACAACAGTCATTTTCTTGGATTCAGATGACTTCAAGATCTCAAAACCATTTGGCACGGACTTGTTACACTTTTACCCTTTGAGAGGCTCGCTGGGCCGAAAACCCGGAAGGGCGACCCAGGCAAAAGTTAGAGCAAGAGAAAATACAAAAAAAGAAAGAAAAAAATACAAAAAAAGAAAGCAAAAAAATGAAAAGAGAAAAATGAAAGAAAAAAAAAAAGAGAGAAAAAAGAAAAGAAAAGAATTGAAAAAGGAAAGAGGAACAAAGCTCGCAAGGTCGAAAACCCGCAACGGGCGCCTTGGCAAAAGTTAGAGCCTAAAAAGTGAAGGTTAATACCCGAGTGTACCTTAACCCGAACTACGTAAGGCTTGATTCCCATGTTTGGGATACGTAAGCAACTTCATCCTGAAGTCCAGCCCCCAACGCTTTCATAGCGACTAAGTCCATGTAATGGTTTTAATCATCCTTGATTCCCATGTTTGGGATACGTAGGCAACTTCGTCCTGAAGTTCAGTACCACGCGCTTTCAAAGTGACTGTGTCCATATATTGGTTTTGACCATCTTCGTCTTCTTCGTGTCCGAGAGTTCGGTCGTGATCATCACTAATGAGGACTGTTTACAAAATGCTGCGGCGTTATCCAGACAAGGGGCAACTTTCCGTTGCCATGAGTCGCCGTTCAAACCAGGGGCAACTTTCCGTTGCCGTGCTGCTCTTTTCAAGCAAGGGGCAATTTTCCATTGCCTCCGATCCAAGGTTACGCATCTTGAAAGCAAGTTTCGTGCTTGCTGAGCATTGACTGTTTGCAAAAATAGTTTTTGAAAATTTTTACTGAGGTTGACCATTTTCTCGAAAATTATTTCATTTTCCAAAACCGGGCCATTTTCTTGGACCCAAAAAGGGAAAATTTTCAGTGCTCATAGCCTGACTTGCATGATTTTCAAATCAGAAAATCGGACAAGTATGTTAATCTAACTCTCATTTTGGTTAAAATTATTTTAGTAGAAAACCAAAACAAAAAGTGGTCAAAATGATGAAATTAGGGGCACAGTTGAGTCAGGCTCCCTGTCTTTCCCCCGATTGTCAATACTTGCCAGAAGGGCACTCTATTCGCCAGAAGAAGACACAACTGAAGCTGTCAATAAAGGGTTGAAAGCTCTCAACAACCTCCAAGTGACAAGGTATCGAGCCAAGTGCGAAGCACAAATTGGAACAGATCAGGATACTCCATTCCCTTGTCTGGGGCATCGACCAAATGCCACCAGAAGAAATAGCCGTGAGCTAACCGTATCGGATATGAACCCACAACTTTCTATTCATCCATCAAACACCCCGGGAAGGGATAAAAAATGAGAGAATGAAGAATAGAGAGGTGTAAGTTGAGAGAAAAAGCGAGCCAAATGGTTTTGAGAAAAAAACCGAGCCTGAGAGTCGAGTGATGTGAGAATCACAAATAAGAAAGGGTGAGAGATAATGCCCAGAGGAACTGGCTCCCCATGATTTAAGGTTTCTCATTTTTGTAAACACGTCGGTATGTCGTGTCTTTTGTTTTGTTTGTCACGATTCTTGCTTTGAGTTGTTCCGAGCGTGTCTTGTTGTGTTTAGGTTGTTTACCCTTTTTGTTTCCGCTGTTGAGTCTTTTTCACTAAGTTCAGTTGTAGGCTCAATACCCCGGTTTGAAAACTTTTTTTTTTTTTTTTTTTCAATCTCAAAAATTTTAATCATGTTGTGCTCAGAGTACTGTGCCATTCTCCACATTTATGCGAAGCAAAAAGAAAAGGGAAAATTTGGGGCGTCTGAGTGTGCTTCAACTTCAACCGACTCTACCTTTGTATTCCGTCTTATCAGATTGGACTGTTTGTTCAGGGTTTGCCGTGTGTAGAATAAACAAAATGGCCCGTATGCAGATTAATTCCCAGCAGAGTACGAACTGAGTATTCAAAATAAGTAGTGGTTTGTTTGAGTTGTTTTTCTGTTGGCCGATGGAACTTTTTTTATGGCCGATGGACAGCCGGTGATCTCCTCCAATGGCCGGTGATCCTCCTACAGTCTTGTTTGGGTCAGATAAGTGGTTTGGGGCCCTCATTTCTCAAGACAGTGCAAGAAAGTGCATTTTCGAAGCTCAACTGGTCTCCGTTTTGACCTCAGACCGTGTCTTCTGCACGTACCACTTGAATACGGGTGCGGTGTATCCTTTTTGTATCCTTTTGTCTCTTTCAAGATTCGAAAGTTGCCCCGCATGCGTTGCTTTACAACGCTTTGATATGAACGCGTGTTGAGTTATACGTCATTGTGCTCGCATTGTATGCTTTTAACACGGTCTGGCGAGACCTTAAATACGCCCGGTCTAGGAGACTTTAAATCCTCTGAAAGTGCAATTCCTTCGGTATTTATTATGCATCCCTCTCTCGCATTGTTATGCACACACCTTGTGCATTGCACACGTTATCATTTGTTGTTATGCATGTCTGCATGCGTTGTAGCACACATCATCCCTTGCATCGTTATGCATGTCCACACGCATTGTAACACGCACAATTTGCATCGTCATGCATTTTTCCCCAGCACTCGGTCTAGGGGACCTTAAATCCTTCGAAGGCGCGAAACCGTTGGTGTCTGCATTGTCATGCATGATCCTCGTCACGCGTTGCTATACGCACCTTACATGCGTTGTTATGTATCTTCCTCACATGCATTGCCATGCATTTCAAGCAACTTGCTTTGTCATGCGTTCCAGACAACATGCATCATTTGCATTTCAAAAAACAAAAACAAACAACAAACAACAAACAAATATATGCATATGTCATGCACTGTAAATAGCATGCATTATCATGCATTTTCATGCATTTATCATGCATTTCATCATTATATATATTGCATATGTCATGCATCATTGTAAATAGTGCATATGTCATGCATTATTGTATATAACGATATGTCATGCATTACACTGTATAAACTGCATATGTCATGCATCCACTATATATATTCCATTCCATTGCATATTTGTATATATTGCATTGTAGCTTGCATGCGTTCATTACATCACACCCGCCTACGGCTTGCGCCTTTCCATGTTGAGCTTAGTCTGGTATGTGCCCGTACTTTTCGCGTTGAAACACAGATCTGAGACTTTTGTGTACGCGCTTATTCCACGCTGGTATGTTGGTTTGAGGGTTGCGGCACCGTTTCTGTGTTAAAACGTTGGTTTGTATGCATGCATGCCTTTCCTAGGCAAAACAAGGTTTGGTCACGTGCCTTATCCGCTGTGAATACTATATTTGCATCCATTGCATTCTTCCCGGCAGATCACATTGTACATAGCATTCATTGAATATAATGCATTGTACATCCATTCCATCCAGTGCATATTGTATATGTTGCATTGTAGCTTGCATGCATCCACTGCATCACCCCCATCTATGGCTTGCGCCTTTCCATGTTGAGCTTGGTCTGGTATGTACCCTTACTTTTCACGTCGAAGCATAGTTCTGCATGTGTACGCGCCTATTCCACTGCTGGTATTGTGGTTTGCGGGTTGCGGCACCTTTTATGTGTTAGACGTGGCTTATTTGTCTCCATGCTTTTCCTAGGCAAGATACGATTTGGGCCGCAGGCCTTATCCATTGTAAATATTCCATTTCATTGCATATTTGTATATGTTGCATTATAGCTTGCATGCATTTGCCGCATCACATCCAGCTATGGCTTGCGCCTTTCCATATTGAGCTTGGTCTGGTATGTGCTCATACTTTTCACGTCAAAGCACAGATCTGAGACTTTTGTGTACGCGCCTATTCCACTGCTGGTATTGTGGTTTAAGGGTTGTGGCACCGTTTTTGTGTTAGACGCGGTTTGCATGTGTACATGTCTTTCCTAGGCAAGATATGTTTCGGTCGCGCGCCATATCCATTGTATATACTGCATTGTAATGTAGTTCGATTGCATCCAGCATTAGGATCATAATCTTTTCTGAACAGCATGCCTCACTTATGTCATTCCACCCAATTACTTGTTCCTGTGTCCGTCTACATCACTCATAGTTCTGCATGTGTACGCGCCTATTCCACTGCTGCTATTGTGGTTTGAGGGTTGCGACACCTTTTCTATAGTAGACGGACTTTGCATCTCCATCAATCTATTTGACATTTGTGTGGTTTTGAGCCGCTCATGATTGGATCATGATTCAATTGCATTGCATATCATTTGCATTATTATACATAGTTTTGTATATACTGCATATCATTTTGCATTCATTTTGCATTGTCATGCATGTTGCTAACAATATTGTACCTGTTAAGTTGCTTTCTTTTACAGGCACGATATTGTATGTACGGCTCATTTGAAGCTGGTGCAACCAGACGAACCGCGCAGGTATTGTATTCTCCGAGTGAGACGTATCGAGAATTGCATAATTCTCTTACATCCTTTCTGCATTGTGTGTAGTTGGATTGTTGTATGCTAGCTTAAAACTGTCGCATGTTATGCTTCGTTACAGCTTTCTTTGCATGATCATAAGTTATGTTCGGCTTCTTGCATTATCGGTTGCATTTTGCCCCTGCCTTCGGGCGCATATCTTTATTGTCTTGCATGCTTTGTCTAAGTCTTTGGCCTTGTCAAAAATGGATCGTCTCTGGGCTATGACATTCACTCCCGTCATTCTTATGACTTTCAAGTTCTGTCAAAGAGGGGCAACTGTAGACACCCCATTTTTGACCGTCCTGAAGACTCGGACTTCACCATTTGAACACTCGATGATCATCTTTGTTTGTGTTCGTCTTGAATTCCCGGAGGTCTCGGCTACGCACCTTGCCTCAGGATCTCTCGACTCGACTGTTTTGTGTTTGGTTTTGCACCAAACACTTGTGTTTTTGCTTTGGAGGGCAGGGAATGGCTTGTTGGCCATCCCCACACTCCACCCGCCATGGCTTGAGGCCACCAGCTGTGTTTTGTTGCCATCGGCCAAATGTTTGGCCGACCGGCACTCTAGATGGTCGACCGACCATGTATTTTGGTCAAATTGCATTTTTGCTTGGCTGACCACTGTTCATCTACTTTTGCAGATATTTTTGTGCCAGCTGTGATAGCTGGCACCCACTTTGCTCCCCTCCATACACGTGTATGGAGGGATCTCCCTCTTGACTAGCTTACTTGAGAAGCTTTGCAAGAGTGAGCCCTATAAGAAGGAGCCTCTTCTCCCTCCATTAGGGTTGACAAAAAAAATCTCCAGAGTTCTGAGTTTTAGGGTTAGGGTTTACATATACTCTATCTCTATATCTCTTCATCTTTTTGGTGTATTAGTGTGTGTTTGTTCTTACTATTGCACACAAACACCTACCATTACACCTTTCCTTAGTTGCTGAGGCATTAGAGGGTTGATCTTGAGCTTTTTAAGCTAGTTTTGATCCAAGAAGAGGTCTGGTCTTGTGATCTTGGAAGTGTTCTTCAAGGGTGAGTGCTCTTGCCCTTTATTCCCCATTTTTACATAGCTTTTTCAACTACCTTACACCTGTTTTCGAGCTTAGCTTATAACATATAAAAGTCTTATTTTTTCTTACTCTAAATAGTTGTTTAAGAGTGTTTTGTTGTTTGGGGTTATTTGACCCCTCTTAGGCCTTGTTTGGCTCTATTTTTGTACTATTTTGGTGAGCTCCGGGACCACTTTGTTTGGGCCTCCTCACCACTGAAATCTTGAGGGATTTTAGTGGTCAGGATGGTGCCTTAAGGTCCTAAGAAGGAGAGGGCCACCCCCTCTCCTTGTTGTCCTTGAAAAGGGTCATTTTTGCCTCATGTGTGAGCATCCTTTCTAAGTGCATGTTGGCCATGTCTTAAGTATTATTTAGTAGTATTTTTCTATATATTACCTCTGTTTTTACTTGGTTTGGACACACCATGCTTGCATCGCATACATGTCTTGTAATGCCGTGGATTGCCTTAACATGCCTTGTGCTTTGAGCCTTGTTTCTAGCATGCTTTTGGCTTAGCTTTGTGAAGCTTTTGTGCTCATTTTAGCATGCTTAAGCTTTGTTTTTGGTTTTTTTGGTCGACCATGACATGCTTAGTATAGCCACCTTGCATTTTGGTTTGTAGGCCTTGGGTGTGTGAGCGTGGAGCATGCATTGCTTGCATCATTTCAGTGGTTTGGAACCGCTTAGCATATCATTTCAGTCCTCATGGCATGCTTGTATGCTTGCATTTGATGTCCCTTTAATGCTTTATAAGGTTGTCATCTTATGCTCCATGTTTGGTCTCTTTTGTCTGCTTGCATGTTTAGACCATTTAGATGCCATCTAGATGTGTTTTTGGCTTTGTTTTAACATGCTAAGACTCTGATTTTGGTTGTTTAAATCCTACCATGTTTGGTTTTGCTAAGTGTAGCTCAATACCCTTTTAGCTTGCCTCGAGTTTTGGCCATGCTTGCATGCTTTGCTTGTGTTGATTGTCGGTTTGGCACCTCTTTTTCATGAAATTTTAGAGCTTATAATGCAAGCCATTGGTCCATGTTTATTCTCTTTTAAGTGTGCTTAAAAGCTGTCTCTACGTGCCTAAGTGTTGGACCTTGCATGCATGCCTACTTGTATGTGTCTTGGTTTTCATCCTTGAGCATGTTGGCCACTGTTTTAGGCTTATTTGAGGGCTGTCTAAATTAGTCTAAGTCCATTCTCGCATGTTGTGGCATGCTCACCTTGTGTGTTGATTGCATACTTGGCTTATCATGTGTTGTTGCATGTTTAAATGGCTTTGCATTTGGCATGCATTTATCTTGGTTAAGTTGCCTAACATGTTGTCACATGCCTTGCCTACTTGCATGCCCACATTACATTTTTGTATGCTTGTCTTTCCATTCCTTGCATGATTGATTCCTTAGGTTGTGTGCCTAGCATCATTACTTGCTTGCATGTTCATATTGCATGCCTAGTTCGCATGCCTAGGTTGCATTATATTGGCATACATGCCTCACCTCTTGATCAAGCCATGATAGAGGTTGAAGGCTCCCTTGTATGTTTATATGCATTGCATTACATTTGAAATCAAAATGGCACACTTGGTCCCTTGGGCCATCACGCATTGAAATGTACGATTGGTGGTCCGAGAACCAAGAACCATGTCCCTTTGAGTCATAAACATGATAAGGGATGTGTTGGTGCACACATTTGCTTGGAATGCATTGCCATGCCTTGTTTTGCCCTCTGCTGCTGTCAAAACAGGATTCTGCAGGAAGATTTGGCCGGCTGGCCATCTTTAGTGCCGACCGACCAACAATTGGTGGCCGATATCTTAACCAGTGGCCGGTGATCATTCCCCTTGGCCGGTGACTATTTCCCTTGGCTGGTGGTGTCCCACAGGGTTCATAGAATGCACCTTGGGAATTTTGCAATGATCAGAGAAAGAAAATAGTGTAGACAGAGGCAACTTGTGCATGACAGTGGGCTTCCGAGCGGAGCCGAACACGCATTGCATCAGGCCCTCTTCCCGAGGCTGTTTACTGTTTTATTAGATTAGTTAATTTGCTTAACTAGTTTAATTGGTCTATAATATTCAATTAGCTTGTGGGTTAGTTAGATCTGTATTATTCTTTCGGTCCCTCCGAGCGAGAGCAAATTTGTAATAAGTGTGGGTGTGTGTGTGCATGTCTTCCAACCCCCACTTCTTTCTCCCTTTTACTTGCCTTCTTTGATGGTTAGTACTAGGACATATTTAATTTAGCATCCTTATGCTGTGCATGCATGCATCATTCATCAGTATTGCATGCATCGAGCTTGGCGCATCATACTAACTGCATAGTATTTCAAATCTAAACTTGAATATGTGTATCAAACGGTTGCATTTCACATGACATCCTAAGATTAGCCGGGCCTATCCTAATTGCATTCTGTATGCGTTGCATTAGGCACTTAACATGGACTTGGATCATACATTGATTGCTAACGAGTTCTTTGTTTTGACTTGGAGTACCCTGTAAGTATTTTGTGCTCTAGCATCTCGCACGAGTGTGAATGTTAACATGACAGTATGCTTACCATGTGGCTAGATGCTTATGTGATATGAACTGCCTAAATGCCTGTGGGTGAAGGTTGGATTGCTTGAGTTGGAACAACTCATCAAAATCTATATTTTAGCCTACTCGCGAGTAGCAAATTTCAAAACATTTTCCAAACAAACGGATATGCGATGCTTTGTTCCAAATTAGGCGATCTAGTCTACACTTGTTTGCTGTGCGCATAATATAGTAATTCTAGGCTAATAATCGGAATAAGAACATGCAATGTTTTCAAAACAAGATATCATAGTTATTAGAGGCCGATCTTTGATCGGGTGAGAGGGGGTGCTCATAGCTGACCTTCCCCAATCGTACCCAAGTTCCCGAGGCGAGGCAACTTTGGTGATGACAGACACGTGGCCTTAGGCAACGAGTCAGGATTTCCTAAATTTTCCCAAAAATAAAATATTTAGGTGGCGACTCTATATCTGGCAAAGCAGTCTATGTTTGGCACTTCTTTTCTAAAAAATCTGTTTTTTCTCAAAACGATTTGCCGGATTTGGACTCTTTGGTTCAGATTAAGAACCGTAACAATTTGAGAGTCCTGAACTATAGTGAACCCAATATGAACAGAACGGGACTCATCCTCCCGGAGCGTTCGGAGACGTCTACACAAATGTATACTCGTGGAAATTGTATATATGCTAAGCACATCTATCTATCTAGCTATTTATTAAATAAGTAAAAACGAGTTTTTGTGAGAAATTTTGTGAGAACTCCAAAATTTTATAATAAATTTGTGATTTTATCAAATTGAAAAATAAATTTAAATAATGTTAAGATTACAATTATATTCTAATCCTAGTGGATTTATTGTCTAATAGGTTCTATGAGAAAAATTTATCATAAAAAAATATCACTAATTGTAAGTTTTAGTGACAATTTATAAAAAAATCATGATAAAAAAAGTCACTAATTGTCAATTTTTAGTGATATGTGTAAAAAATTGTCACAAAAAAAATTATTTTTAGTGATAATTTTATTAAGACTTGTTTTTAATAGGACGTGATAAAAATTAAATTCAACTATTAAGACCTATTGATAATTTATCTTATTATTTATACTGTACTTTCAAGAACCGGTATACGTTAGTATATATATTTTAAATTGTTAAACCAAATACAACCGTAATTAGTTATTTTAGCTAGCTTCTTTTCAAACCGTACATCAATTTGTAACTATTTCAATACGAGTCGACTTGAGCTCCGTAAACTGCCCTAGAGCCGATGGACAAAACAAAGGGTTGAACAAGTGCAAAGGTAAAAGGTTGTTGACTCGGCTGTGAATCGAAGGCGGTGCAGTATGGGCAAGAGGCGAGAGAAGCGAGTAGCAACCGCCACCGGTTCAAACCACCGTCGTGACCGACATCGGACGACCGACTCGGCCGCCGATTCAAACCCTAACCGGGACCGCAAGCTCTTCATCATCTTCGTCGTCTTCTTCATCGTCCTTCCCGCCATTTCCCTAATTGTATACACTACTCTATTCGCTTCACGCACAGACACTTCTCTCCCAAACTCACACCAACCAGGCCTCGCCAAGATCGACATGAATTACCTCCAAGTCCTAACTGTACGCATCTCTCTCTCTCTCTCTCTCTCTCTCTCTCTCTCTATATATATATATATATATATATATACACTATTATATATGTTAGCGCTGATTTGATATCTAAGTGTTTGGTCGCTTCTTCTTCTGCACGCGGTAAATTTTTATATCCTAAAAATAAAAAAAAAAATTATTATTTGAAGGCGTAGGTAAGATTTGAACCCAAATCCTTCTGTTTCATTAAGATACTAATTTCCTTATTATTTATTTTTAGACTTACTTTTGTGAATTCTGAATTGCACACGCATCGCTTGTGCCACCTGCTAATATATATATGTGTGTATTCATGTATTGTAATTGTAGTTATTTGTGCAAGAGAATAGAGATAGAAGTTTCAGGTATTTCAATTATGTTTTCTTTAGAAATTCAGGAGAATTCAAAGTTATCGGAGAATACATCTCACCGGCATTTTAGGAATCCAGTACTGGCCTACATTACTCCATGGTATGTCCATCTTATAAACAGTGTTTTGTATTAAGCAAAGAAGCTTTGATTTTAGTGGGGAGACAATGCTATCAATCTCTTATAATTAAGTTTGTTTTACAAGTAATTTGGTTTTTGTTAGTTTGATTGGCATGATATTAGAGTTGGTACATACGGGATGCATTATTGTGTAATGTGGGGAAGAGAAAGTTCATTTTGGTATGTATGTTGATATCTTAGTGTATTAATCAGTGTAACTAGAAAATGCTAGTAAATTTGGTAATCTAGAACAATCCCAAAAGTATTTCCTAATATATTTACTAACCATTTTGTAGGAGTAAAATAAAAAAAAAGAAGCAAATATGATGAATTAAAATCTAAGGTGACTGAACTTTTGACATGACGAAACGTAGGAAAAAAATCTACATTAAAAAAAAATGTCTAATTGCTGAAAAAAAGTACTCAAGAAGTACTTTAAATTCTTTTAGTATAATACATATAAGTCTACCCCTATCATACTGCAATCATGTGACGTACTATGTTCTTGTTCTACGTAGCTGAATGATTCACATTTGAGATGACCCTATCATACTGCAATCATGTGACGTACTATGTTCTTGTTCTACGTAGCTGAATGATTCACATTTGAGATGACACAGGTTTTAATAGATTAAACATCTTAGGAATATTGAATTATATGACTAGTAGTTAGATTTGGAGCTGGTACTTGTATTCTCAATCAAGTATCTATGGTCACAAAATATAAATTTTCTCCAACCAAAAGTTTAGTGAGAAAGTGTGGAAATTTCTCAGCTTGTATAAGTTTATTTTGCTAGCCAAACTAATTATATGTAATAGAACTGTTATTTCCGTGAGATTTCTTTTTAGATTGTTAAAAGGTTGCAAAGTTCGCAATGTATTTTCATGGTGATTTGGGAGAAGCTTGTGGTTGTGAATATGTGGTTTTCCGACTACCTTTCATATTTGGGTTTTTGGGTTCAGTATGATGCTATCTCTAGTATAGACATTTGTTTGATAATGATGGGTCTCCATTTTTGTCATATACTCATAGCAACCTTCAGCATTTACAAATTCACTATCACATACTGAATGTTGCAGGAACTCAAGAGGCTATGATATTGCAAAGACATTCAATTCCAAGTTTACTCATCTATCGCCTGTGTGGTATGACCTGAAGAGGTGTGTCTGATTTCTGATTATCAACTTGAGTAAGTCCTGAATCTTAGAAATGATTGTTTTGAAACCTGAAGTTTATGAGAATATATTGACCTTTGGGGTCTCTATAATATGCTAACCCCTTTTGGTATGGTTGTTAGCTGAGGGATTTTAAGTTTTAACAATGAATTTGAACTTGTTATTTTAGCTTTCCAGCATTTACCATCGCTTTTCATTTTAATTTTTTTTTATATAAGATTACCATTATTGCCAAAATTGCTGGTGATCCATAGTCATCAAGTGGTATCAGATGCCCAAAAGGCCCACTCTTTTGGATGGAGGCAATTGATACTGACATCAGAGCCTTGATAGAGCTAAATGAGACTTCAAAAATCTCTAGAGTTATGATATTTATGCTAAAATGACAAAGAATGAGAAATTGGACTGTTTAAGCTAGGGCTGTATGTGCTGTTAAATATGTTCATGCTCTTTATTCTTTCTTTCTGATGCCAGCCAAGGGACCAAGTTAGTTCTGGAGGGAAGACATAATGCTGATAAAGGATGGCTTTCAGAGCTTAGAATGAAAGGAAATGCTCTGGTATAATTAACTCATTTTATCATATTGCACATTGGAAGCAGACAAATGTACTATTTTCCTACGTAGTAGGATTAGCATGACTTGTATTTTCAACGCTTGTTGAACAAGAATTAAAAAAAAATGAATTGAAAATTTGCTGAAAGAATAAGTACACATTAAGAGTAACCAAAAGGCATCTTTGACAGGACATAAATTTCTCCCAAAGATGCTCATAATTATTTGTCAGATTTTCTCTTTTATGAAGTTTATTGCTTTAAACATTTAGAGAACTCAAATTAGAATGATTGGCTTCACAATCTTGGTTTTTCACTTATTTATTTATTTATTTATTTTTCAAATATTCCAATACACGAAAAGATGATGGCACCACACATATTAGGGGGAAGATATCTTTACTCGGATATAACTATTATTCTTTCGTTTCTTTTGCTTGGATTGATTCCTTTTTCTTTCTTGGAAATACTTATATAGCTGAGCATATTGACAAGTACTCATGCTTCTTTCTAGTAGGTTTTTGGTATTATAACTTTAAAAAAAAAAATACTAAACTTCCTTAATTGGTTTTTTTTTCCTCTCTTGCAAAATAGGTTTTACCGAGAGTGGTTCTAGAAGCATTTCCCAATGAGCTGTTGAAAAAGAAGCAGCAGAGGAAAAAAGCAATTGACCTTATAGTGAGAGAATGCGAGTAAGCCTTTTATCCCGCAACATATATTCTATCTCAGTAAGTTTGTGTTATATGAGGAAACATGGTTCACTGAAAACATCTATGCTAAATGGAAAGGTAAGACACCTTCCTACTTTGGGGGGTAGTTATAGGACCATTGTATTCTTATTTTATCCTAAAACCATGTCACTGACTAAAAGAAATCAAGTGTTAAATGGTAACTTAAAAGAATGCCACATCATCAAATATTCCCCCTAACTACCTTCAAATCCCTTTTGTCATTCCTATGCTTTTGTCTTTCTTTCCCTTCCGCTCTCTCCATGGGCTACCGTCATGTGCACTGCAAATGTACCGTCATATATTGAGGAAGAATGGAAACAGTACATGCAAGGGTTAGTTCAAAAACTACCCAACGTTAACCTGCCCTTTTTGTCTTTTTCTTTCGAAAATATAAGATTGATAAAGATTGGTGGTCGGGGGGTGGGTGGGTGGGTGTTGATAATGTAGGTGTTGGTCATATAATGTGGGATGTTGGGAGGATGAACTGGATGCAGACCTAACTTCAAGCTGTATTTCGAAGAAGATGCTGACTTTATACTGTAAATGGTCTCGGCTATGGATTCAGATTATGTCAGGACTATATTTATACCTGGAAACTAATAAGCACAGACACTTCTGAGAATGTGACGTATCCGAGTTGAGTCGTGTCGTGTCGTGTCAGACACCGACACTCTTTGGACACTTCTCCGACACGTGTCCGACACTTTTCAAAGCATGTTCAATTTTTTTTTTTTTTTTTTTTTTTTAAAGATCCGGACACTCTTTGGACACTTGGAAGACACACATGTCTATCGCTTAAACATATGTGTCTATCGATTAGACATAGGTGAAACTAATTATAGGTTTGAACAAAACAACTTAAAATACAATAATAAAACAAAAACCATATAAATCTATAGGAATTGTGTCATATTGCATTTTTTATTATCTTTTAATGATATATTCATATATGTAACATATAATAAATATATAAAATTATGTATTTCATGCGTGTCCCCCATGTGTCATGTCTTACATTTTTTGAAAATTAGCTTGTCGGCGTGTCCGTATTGTGTCATGTCGTGTGTCCATGTCCATGATTCTTAGCCTGAAAAGATTTGAGAGATCTCATTTCACACCTTCCCTGGCATGTTATTGTTGTTCACATGTCAAGAGTGAACCAGATATAATCATCGACCACTGATTAATGCTAATGGCTTTTCATCTTTGGGGTTTGATATTACAATTCAAGGATGGAAACAGCCTGTTCATGTGTGTTTAATAGTTGTTTACTATTTTTTTAAGTAAAAATGTTTATGTGGCTCTTCTCATAATGTATAGGGAAATCGAATATGATGGTATTGTGCTTGAATCTTGGTCAAGGTGGGCGGCATATAGAGTCTTGCATGATCCAGACATGCGGAATACGGTATTTAAAAATTCTCTTTATGATTCTTTTCCTTTCGACAATTTTTGCAGTGTTTGAGATACGCACCATCTTCAGCATGTAATCAGCTGCAGTGTAGGCACTTATAAATATCTCATTATTTTCACTATTGTATTTCCTAGTTTTGAGAAACAAATTGACATGGCTTTCCCTTTGATAAACACAATAATTAACCAGTGTCATTTTGAGAGGTCTGTTTGGTTTACCTTTTTTCATGAGCCAACTCGTTAAACCTTTCATAAATTCAAATATTTCCTTGCCTTGGTTGCTTGTCTTGAGTTTTCAAAAGTGTTCTACGATTGTAAAATTTAGCAAAAAGAAGAATAAAACCTTGCTGTTGTAATATCCAAGTTGTGTGTCATGAATGGATATTCTAGTGATATTATCTTGCTCTTAAGCATGGATGCATGACCTGTTAGTTTTTAGCATTTTAACCCGCATATTCGCCTTTATATGAATCCCATTTTGTCTTCTTACATCCTAAGATCTGTGAGTTTTGTGGGATCTTTATTGTTTTGCAAGCCTAGGCACTTCAGTTCATAAAGGAACTTGGACAAGCACTACATGCTGTGAGCTTAGAGAGGAACAGTAAGCAACGTTTGCAATTAGTGTATGTTATCAGTCCACCATATTCGGAGAAGCTTCAAGAGCATGACTTTGGACCAGAAGATCTCAAAAGCTTGAGTGATGATGTGGATGGTTTTTCACTTATGACCTATGACTACTCAAATCCTCAGCATCCGGGTCCCAATGCTCCTCTAAAGTGGATCCATTCTACTTTGCAGCTGCTCCTTGGTACCTCCAGTAGTGGTGCTCGGAGCCTGGCTCATAAGATATTTATTGGTATCAATTTCTATGGGAATGACTTCACCCTCTCAGAAGGTATGTCACTTCGGTTTATCCTTTAATTATTATTTGCTGCTTGGTATTAATTAATTTATATTTTTTTATTTATGCTCTAATTGATTAATAAGAGCACATGAAGAAAGAAGACATGAAATGTAGAAACTTGTTATAGTTCGGGATGCAAGCTTACAATTTCCCCCCCTTCTTGTGCTTTTTTGTTTTTTGGTTAATCAAATAAGGCACCATGATTTGTCATTTCCAAAGCATCTTGAGTCATTTGGTTTCCAACTCTATGACTTTGGACAAAGTAGATGCGAATCTTGAGGATGCTTTTCATCCTTTGAAATCAACCCATGTGGGGTCTTGTTAGCGCTTCTAGTGTACATATGCTATATGCATTAAAAATGTCATTATATTATTGGTGGATAGGATATGAACTTTTGACTGAAGCGAACCCAAGACAAGGATTCTTTAGATAACTAAGTCCAAACCATCTAGTAATTAATTCAATGAGCTAGGCTTTCCTTTCTGATGATCAATTGAGCATTTAATGGAGTCCTTATATACCCAAGGAAATCTGTCTGATTCGTGGTTGGTGAACGGAGATGTTTGCCTAGGAGTTTATTAGAAGGAACTTTCTTTTACTCTCCCGTTTGATTAGGAGAAAAAAATTATGGAAAGTGGAAGTGGTAGAAAGTAAAGAGAAGAAAAGAAAATGGGAAATAAAATATGTTTTATTCCAAGCATTTGATTAGGATTAAAATTATGCAAGAACAAGAGAGAGAAATTTGGAATTTTAACTGTAAGTAACCCCTTGCATGGACATAGCTATTTTTTTTTGTATTTTCCTGTTTTTTTGCAAGAAATTAAAAACTTAGCCATGTAGTATGCTATAGGGAAAGAGGAGAAGAAGAGGGCCACAAACCTAAAACAAATGGCCACAACCTTATACACTTTCAATGCTGTCCTAAAACTATTACATAAAGCCATATATATACTAAACAAACTCAGCCTCAAGGTGAAAACTTGTAATGTTATGTTGATAATATACATGATCAGGCAGTTCTTGTTCTGAATGATCTTCAATTATCAGGTTTAGGCGGTGGAGCTATCACTGGAAGGGATTACCTGTCTTTGTTAGAGCAACACAAGCCTTCATTTCAGTGGGAGAAGAACAGTGCCGAGCATTTCTTCATATACTCTGATAATCAACATGTCAAGCATGCGGTGTTTTACCCATCGCTGATGTCAATATCAATGCGGCTAGAGGAAGCCCGTTCTTGGGGTGCTGGCATCTCGATTTGGGAAATTGGACAAGGTTTGGATTACTTTTTTGATCTTCTGTGATAAGAGATCTTCCTAGTTCTTTCTTAGAAATTGTAACATAATTTCGGGTATTCATTGTTCACTCTTTTTTAACCAGGGTAATTTTGGTTAATTCATTTGTCAGTTATTTTCTCATAAGGTAGCATCTGATATGCTTCTAGCATTATTTTGACAATTTTGTGTTTGTTGTCACAAAGATTTAGATTGGGATATATATATATATATATACATATATACGGTGGAGGTTGTGGTATTGCCTGTGGTAATATTTGAACCATTGACCTAATGAGGTATATAAATTCTAATACCTAATTGCACTTCAAGTCTTGTCTCGATTTACAGGAACCTAACTTGTTTGTCCATGAAAACATTATAAAGGAAAGTGTTATTTGTCTGAACCCCATTTTGTGGAAATGTTATTTGTTATCTCTTGGAATACCAGTGTGGTATGTGCACTTAGTCCCGTTTGTTTTCAGAGGAATTCATAGTGAGGGGATCAATAGTGAGAGGATTAAATAAAATTGTGTTTGTTTTGATGATAGTTGTTAGTGTAGGAATTGTTAAATTATTTTTATATAAAATAATAAACAAATAAAAAAATATAAAAAATTAAACATTAATGTTTAAAAACAAAATTCCAATATGTAAAAAATAAAAAAAATTATAATCCCTTCACTATTTTTCTAATATCACCTTCACCTCCACCTCCACCTCCTCCATCCCAATCCTCTTTCCAACCTCTATCTTAATCCCCTCTTTTATTCTAATCCCTTCCCCAACTCTACAAACATAACATTAAATAATCCCATCTCCATCATAATTTCCTCTTATTCATTACACTCCAAAACAAACGGGGCCTTAGTGTTCTCGATACATGAGGTGCCACAAATAAAGATGGATAGGGTCATAGTTTTATCTCTCACCGACCCAAGCAGGTTAAAAGGTTGGATTCATTAATCCAATAATTACTGCTCTTATTGATTATGAAGTACCATGTTAACAAGTTTGAGTTTGGTATGTTAGGGACTAGTGAAAATAAAAAATTGATTTCATGAAATCTATCTGTACGGGGGCGAAATATCCTCTGCTTTCCGTACTCCTTGTACTCCAAGCTTCTCTTGACGGCGTCTACCTGGCAACACAGAAACGGTGAGCTGCCCGGCGGTGGTGTGCCAGATAGACCCTCCGACGATCAAGTCAGTCCACTTGAGGAAGAAGAAGACTGATAGAGTGAGAGTATTCTCTTTGGGGAAGAAGTTGCATACCTTTAACGTTCGTCTTCCACCCTATTTCTAGGCTGGCCATGCAGCCTCAAGATTGCGCGCGCACTACCTCTGTTGTCCTTCCCTGGACAAGTGGCAATGCTCACCTCCCACCACCTTACGCGTGTAAAGGCTTAGTCCTTCCACCAGTACACGCAGAACTGTCTAACGGTATTGAGGCATGCGTGGAGCAGATGTCCTCTCCCTCGTGCCATTGGCCCAGGTGGCACACCTAACCGTAGTACCACGACCGGCCTATCTCCTGCGAAAAACTATCACTAGAGGCACTCAACCGAGCTATGCCCTACCGGACTGCCCCTTGGCAAAGGGGCAGAGGGGTGATGCTCATGGGCCGGGCTGGTATTGATCGGTTTATCGTGGCATACCAGTCGCGAGGCATGCCGGCCTCCGTCCGTTCTACCTTCATTCGAAGTTATCTGGAATCTGCCCATCTCGGCTAACCGGTCAGAGACGTGCCATCCCTCACTTGTCCATAGTTTTAGCCCGAGCTACCCGTAGCCCGGTCTCGCCACTTGGCTGTGTGCCCTGGCGAATGTTTACAACTCGGCCAGGTTTAGTTCACGCCGGTCAGCCGATCTTTTCGACCGAGCAAAACTGACCCACCGGCCCTCTCAATAGAGGAAATAGCACGGCGTCGTGAGGTCTGTCACGACCCGCCCTACCTCAGCTCGGCCGCACTAACGGCGCAAATCTCCCATCTCAATTGCCTCTTAATCCCATCCGAGTCATCGTGATTGGGATTATCTCCGTGACCGAGCCAACGGTTAGTGAATTGCATCATTTCCTAGCCGAGCATGGTTGGGGCGATATTTGTCACCGAGCTATATCATTTGGTCGGTCATTTCCACTGCTGTCTTGTCAAACGTCGTATCACCGTACTGACAGCCGCGTTTCCAGTGCCACGTGGCTTCACGTCATTGGGTCGTGCAGCCAGCTGTCCTGCACGCGCAGAATTCAAACGGCGCAGCCGTTTGGGGTTCATTCCCCCCTCTTTTGTATTCCAACAGAGGGCCTAAAACCCTTCACTTTTCACCGTCTCTTCCACACAAACCCTAAACCTCTCAAACCTTCGAACCCTCCAGACCACTGTCATTACTGTCTCAGTGCTACATCCTCCATTTCAGATCCTTTCGAAGGCCACGATCAAGCTCTCGAGGTTGCGTTCACCCTCACATCTGCCCCCCTGGTAAGCTACACTACCTTCCCTTGCATTTTCTGTTTCTGTTTCTCGAAATTCTTTATACGTGTTCTTCCATTCCGTGTCACTGTGCTTCGTGTGTTTTTTTTGTTTGTGACCACTAGAGTCCCCTTTCTTTGCTTAGAACCTGCACACCCTAGGGCAAATGGGAACTTTGAGAATGGAAGGGGCCTCTGAGCCCCCTGTTCCTCCTTGGTTCAAACGAGTTCGCCCCACTTCCGGGATGAACAGTTTAAATCTGGGTAGAACCGAGCTAAACGCTCATTTAGATCCATAGGTAGAGCTATAGCCGAGCAAAAACTGGTTTGTGGCTTTTTACCGAGGTCGCAACCGAGCTGAATACTTTAATTAGATTGGTAAATAGGAACGCGCCGAGCTGAATACTCCATTAGATCTGCAAATAGGAATGAACCGAGCTAGGAAATCGACAAAGTGGTCTAGCCGAGGTAGGGTTCGAACCGGCCAAACACTAGTGACCCTTTCATTGAGCTAGTTGCAATAAGAGCCGCGCAACTTTTGTCGTGCTAACCCTTGGAAATTATTTTTAATAATGCAGAACACACTAGGACCGTCCAAGCCAGTCCAGAACCATCATTGGTGGAGCTCAAGGTCCAAGCAAATACACCATCCTTTTTGACCGAGATAGTCAATAAACCAAATAAAACCGAGATAAATGGGGAAGTACCGATTTATGGTTAGCTCGCCCGGCGCGATGGCAGAGTTTCGAAGGGAGTACAACATCCCAGATGACGTTGTCTTAGAGCTCGCCAAAAAGGGAGACACCCCCTAGGGGGACCTAGACTGGTGCCCCTTTACCGTCGTATCAATAGTAGAGGGAGGGCTCCGCTTCCCAGTTCAACCCTTGATCTGCGAATTTTTAAGGCAGACAAGGCTTTGCCCGACCCAAGTTTCAAATAATACTTACAAAATAATAAACGGGGTCGCCGAGCTGAACCGGAGGCTCGGTCTCAATCTCGGTCTGGCCGAAATTTTTCATCAGTATAGTCTAAGTAGAAACAAGAGCGGGCTTTGCTGGTACCTCAAAGTCAAGAAGGGCCGAGCAAAGCTAATAGAGGGCAACCCGGACAAGGAGACCGACGACGACGACTTCTTGTGGGTGTCCGATCGCTATGAGGACACCGAGGCACCCATATCGGGATGGTATATTAGAAAGGATTTTGGCAGTGCCGGTGAGTCGCTCGGCTGACCGCGCTATTTTCTTTATGGATCAATTACTTTCAATGCCGATCTAACACTTGTCTTCTTTTTGCAGATAAGCACCTAGCAGCAGACTACTACCGAGCCAACCAAGAGGCCATCAGAGTCCTGTTGTGCCATCCTACCGAAGAGAGGGAGGCTTCGAAATTGCTCGGCTTCGAACAGACCTACCACTACACTGCGCCGCGCAAGAGCCGGGTTACCGATTTTCTGCGTGCGCCAACCCCAGAACCGGATCCAAACCTACCACCGATCAGGCTTATTCCACTCACTGCCGAGCAAGAAATGGCGAAAATCAGGGCCATCAAGTCCATGATCACCGGGGAAGAAGACGAGTCCCAAAAACTAGAGGCAACCGAGAGGACATTCTCCACACCCGCCATGCAGCAAGAAGGGGCAGTACTGGCGCTCGCCAGCGAGCAACCGGCTGGTCGGTCCAAGAAACGGCCGAGGAAAGAGCAAACCGGGCCGCGTCTGGCCGATGAAGACTCTATCGATGGCGTCTCCACCGAGCTCGGGGACCAGGCCGAGCAACCACAGACCGGCAAGTCCAAGGGCCCAGCCACCCCCCCGGTCTGGGCGCCCGAGTTCAAATACCAGGGCCGAGCAGTTTCTTCGGAGGACTCCGTCTACGCGGACAAGGACTACTCGCTTGGTTTCAATTTGACCAAGGGGTTGATCTTGCCCGTTGATATGAAAAAACATGATGAGCTTTCCGACCTCAAGGTCCTCCGCTCGGCGGCAAAATCCATAGTGCTAGTAAGTTCTCCATTTTTTACGTCAAACTGTTTGCTCGGTTTTTGCGCGGTTTTTCGAATACTGACGATCTTTCCCTTGTTTTCAGGCCGCGCAAAAGAACTATTTGGCCCACGACCGAATGATCAAAGTGCGGCAGAGCTTACGGGATGCCATAGCGGAGAATAAGGCACAAAAGACCGAGATAGCGAAGCTTAAAGCTGAGCAGGAAGCAGTTGAGGCCGAGCGAGATATCTTGAGCCAAAAGGTTGACCGAGCTAACGAGGACAAACTTCGGGCCGTGAAGTCGACGAAGGCTCGGTATCTCGCCGAGCTGAGGAAACTGCGCGATGCGCACAAAGCCGAGAAGGATAAGGCCGTTGATGATGCAGAAGACCGGGGATACGCGCAGGTCGAGAAGACCTACGAACGGCAGGTCCAAGCGATCAAGGACATCTTTTTTCAGTGCGGCTGGAAAGCTGCCGTGGAGAAAGTTGGTCTTGGTCACGATTCTGACATGTTCATTAATCCGCCTGCTGCCTATATCTCGGTCTATATGCAGGCGTACTCCAAGGCCACCCAAAACCGGCTCATCGCAGATGCAAGGAAAGAGGCCGAGGAAGAAGCCGCCGCCGCGAAACAAGCCGAGCAAAATCCTCCCGAAGCATCTCCAGATGCAGAGGAAGAGGCTGATCGGGATGTTGCCGTGGTGGAAGGCATTGACGATGACGCCGAAGAAAACCTGCTCGAGCACAATGTGGAGGAGGCCGAGCAAACTGTGCAAGTCGCCGAACAAACGGACTGACATTTTAACTCGTCCGAGCAAAATCTGCTCGGCCTTCATTCGTTTGTAAATTTCATGCAATTTCGACGTGACCGAGCAAAATCAACTCGCCTTTTAAGTTGGGTAAGCCGCCAACATTTCTTTTAGGCCGGGCTGAATTATAGGTTGGACAGAACTCCGACATTCTGAATTCTGCCGAGCAAACTCCGCTCGTTTTCCATATTGGGCAAGACACCAATACGTCCACTGGGCCGAGCAAAATCAGCTCGGCCCTCACACTGGGCAAAACACCAATGTTTCAGTTGAGTTGGTCATGACGCCAACATTTCAACCGGGCGAGCAAAACCAGCTCGGCCCTAACGCGAATTGGGCCATACGCCAATTACATCGTCGGACAATGCCCCAGCTGTTTGTGCGGTCTACTTTCATTCTGGCGAGGGGAAATCAGTCCGGTCCCATTCAGGTCGGTCACCCCACCGACCCGCCCTACCTCAGCTCGGCCGTACTAACGGCGCAAATCTCCCCTCTCACTATCTTATGCATTAATAAGCAGTTTTCTACTACAATCATATATAAAATGGATATTTGATAGGTGGTCCTTTATACTTTTCTCTTTTTTTGGGGAGCGATCACGGATCCATTCAACTCGACCGAATGAACTAAACACGATTGATTTTGGGCAGATAAAATATTTCAACGGACAGATGTAGATAAAATATTTCAAAATTTACGGATACGATTTGGATAGCGGTTCAAGCATTTTGTATCCGCATAAACTCGATCCATTCATAGATGTTAAAAAAATAATAATAATAAAAAAAAAAAAAAAAAAATTGCTAACAAGTAACAACATAGAGTAGAAATAATAAAAAATTTTTTTTTGTGAAAATAGAAAATAATATCTTTAAAATATGCAATCATGACTTAATATAGACAAATAATATACATATTTTCAAATTATTAGTTATTGAAGATTGTAGAAGTTATGAATTATAATTCAAAAAAATATCTAAAATTTGTAAAGTCTAAATCGCTAAATTGATCACATCTATCTGTTAGCTTGCACAGTCCGCTCATTCTGCATCTGCTAAATTGGTAGACAAAAACTTATTGATTTTTTTCTAATCTACTAAATTCTGAACGGATGAGATGTTACCCGATCCAATCGGATCCACAATCATCCCTACTTTTCTTTTCTTTTTGACTTTTTTTTGTTTTGTTTTTATTTTTGTTTTTGTTTTTCCTTTTTCCAATTTCTCCGTTCTTTTTTTCTCACAATTCAAAAGTGCGAGACCTCACACTAATGAAGGAATTATTCTTTTGATTTTCATTGGTTGATTGTGAAAATTATCCAATGTTGCATAACAACGTTAACTCAAGTGAATTTTAATAAATTTTCTTATAAATAAATTATTGAGATTCATTTTATTATTTTGAATTGAAATGTTTCAAAAAACTAAACCACATTGTTTGGGGAGTTTTTTTTATTATAAATATTCTAAAAACTTAAATTATTTATCAAAATAATATACTTTTCAAACTATTTATCAAACAAATTTACTTTTTTAAAAATGTAAGTTTAAAATGCAAGTTCATCATGAATCTCATGTTTAAAATGCGATTTCATGATAAAATCGCACATGATTTCGCATTGACTTGACTTATAAATGTATAAATATGGGCCATGTCAAATGAAATTGCATGTTCAAGGTGCAATTTCACCATGAAATCATATTTTGAACTTGCAATTTTAAAAATTGAATTAGTTTGATAAATAGTTTAAAAACTAGGCTCTATTTGGAACGATTCTCAAAATCGTTTTCTACGCTTGAGTTCGCGCGCGGTGTTTGGATAGAGTTGTGGAATTAATTTTTCACAACTCTGCAGAAAACTCTGTCAAACAGAGCGCGATTTTCAAATTTTTTTTTCGAAATTTGGCCTAACCGGTCGTTCGGCCGATTGACCGGAACAGTGAATTTTTTTTTTTTTTTTTTTTTTTTGCAATTGATATGTTAATTTTTATGTATTCGAAAAAAATATTTTCTGAATTTTTAAAAAAAATTTATGTGCTTTAAAATAATTTTGAGTTGTATGTTTAGTTATAAGTTGTAAATTTTTGTATCAAATATCAAATGTCACATCAACAATTTCCCACTCAATTCAAAACTCTTTTCAAAATTATTTTCAAAACTCTTTACCAAACAAATTTTCTACACTCAAATCATAATTCTAAATCTCACAAACTCAAAATATAACTCATACTCTCAAATCATAGTTACAAAGTTCTACCAAACGTAACCTTAATTATTTACACAAATAGTTTAATTTTTTAAAATATTCAAAAAAAAACAAAAAAAAAACACATTGTTTGGGAGCATTTGTTTGTGGAGTAATTCAATGGGACAAATGATTTTTATAAAATAAAACACAAATATGAACTCTTTATATGGATTTATTATTTGTTTCACATTTATTCTCATTTTAGGAAATTTTTTTATACTTCTTTCATCCTAAAATATTAGTTCCTTATTCCATTTTGACTATTATTTTAAGACAGAGGGAGCAATTATTTTTTACTGATAGTAAAAAATAATACTGGGCTTTGGTAATGGGCCTGAATGTACAACTGTACTGCATAGCGTGTACAACTCGCAATTGTATTGCATGTTCAATGGACTTCTTGAGGCATTTTCTCAGCCACACAATCAATGATTTACCACCCCATCCAATACGCCACGTGTCACTGAACAAGTGACCACAATCCCATCTCCCCTTCCACCTCATCACCTCCCTCAGTCAAAAACCACCAGCCAAACGACACCCACTGAATCCCAGAAGCTAAGCCTCAAAATTTTCACAGTAACCAAACAAAAATTGCAGAAAAAACAAAAGACAAAAGAAAAATTCTCATGGTGTTTGATTGAACCAAATTCTACCAAAATTTCTGAGTTCTTGAGAAACAGAAAATTATGCTATGGAGACCCTCAATGCAGTTGGATTGACACCCATCTCTGTTTTCTCAGACAGAAGATCAGAACCCAGAAAAACTCTCTCTCCCCCAACAACTTTCCCATTCAAATTCCCAAATTCTAACCCTAACCCACCAAATTTTCAAGTGGGTTTCTCAAATTTGTCAAGGAGTTTTGGTGGGGGTCTAGTGCTATTATCTTCATTTCTCAATTCTGGGTTTTCTAGGGCTTTGACATATGAAGAAGCCGCACAACAATCAGTGAGCGCAACCACTTTAATTCCCAGTTCTGACTTCGATTTTGGTGGGTTTGTTGATGATATCGTCAATTTCGCAGTAGATAATCCGGTGGTGGTTGCTGGTGGCGTCGCCATTGTGGCGGTGCCTCTGGTTGTGTCTCAGGTGTTTAGTAATTTTAAGCCATTTGGGGTTGAGTCTGCTAAGAATGCTTATGCAAAATTGGGTGATGATGAAAGTGCTCAGTTGCTTGATATTAGAGCACCGTCGGAGCTCCGGCAGGTGGGTGTCCCGGACGTCCGGGGGCTGAGGAAGAAGCCGGTGGCGTTGGCGTATAAAGGCGAGGACAAGCCGAGGTTCTTGAAGAAGCTTTCATTGAAATTTAAGGAGCCAGAGAATACGACATTGTTCATTCTTGACAAGTAAGGTTATCAACCTAATGCTTCTTGGTTTTTTGCTTATTATATATACGTATTGTTGTTTAATTGTACATTGGGTGAAATTTAGATTGACGTTTGTCAAGTTCCACAGCTCTTGTTAAATGGAGATGTGGATGAGTAGAAAATCAAAATCAAAGCAAGAATTGAGGGGGAAGAATGGTAATTTGGTGAAAATGTACAACACTTACAATGAGGCTCAGGATATGTACCGAATGTATTCACAACCCTAAATGGCACACACTCAAAAGAAACACACTACAGCTAGTCTAGCCAGTAAAGAAAAACCAATCACAGCCCAATTGGCTTGGAAAAGAAACAGATCAAACAACAAACTAAAGAACCAAAGAAACAAAAGGAAAAAACCCATCTTTTTTACATTTTCTTTGAGTGTCTAGGATGTTTTAGGGAGGATTTCTTGGGCTTGACAGGAAAATCTCATGCCATTTTCAATTATTTATTTAATCTTTTTTTCAATCTCTCTTTTGCTTTTTGTTATAGTTATTAGCATAGTTGTCAAATCGGGATTCGTATCGTGAATCGAAATGGCCTCGTACCGAAACGCGAATCGAATCGAATCGTAAATCGTAAGGATTCGGTCACTTTTTTTAAATTACTTAAAAACATATATCTACATATTTAAATGTTAAATATATCTTATGAATATAAAATATTTAGACTTAAATCAACAAAAATGTTATTTTGAATGATAATCACCTAATTTAATAGGTAAAAAGTTAACAAAGATTCTTATGTAAAATCACCAACTTACCTTCTTTTTTTTTTTTTTTTTATAGATATTTTTTATCAACCATTCTTAATAAAGATAATAACCAAATAGACAAACTATTAATTTCTAAAGTAACAATAGTTAACAACGATATTGATATTTGGACAACAAGCACATATACTTTTCTAAGTAAGAGTAAGCAAATAATAAGAAAGAATTATTTAGGATATTTTATTTTAAAGCCTAAAACATTTTAAAAGGTATAACTGACCTCACACATGTAATATTCAATTTAATAAAATAGTAATAGATAATTCATAGTGTAACTTTAATCTTAAACATCTTTAGAAGATATATTACAATTTTTTGAAGGGAAAAAAAATGAGAAGAAATGTTAAAAATATGTTAGGTCTGACTGAATCTGATTGGATCCTATAAAAAACTCCATGATCACTAAAATAACAACAAATCATATACATATGTTGGTTATTTTGATATTAAATGCTATTAGAAGGTGTATTATGTTATTTTCACTAAAAAGATGAAAAAAATGAGTCGAAAATATGTCGAACATAATAATTTCAAAAATTGCATGAATCGTAAAAAGTGAATCGAATCGTGAATCGATTGTGAATCGTGTGATTCACTAGAGATTCACTTCCAAAATAGATTCACTCATAGATTCGTATCGATTTTGCAAAAATTGTGTATCGAATCGCGAATCGAATCGCGAATCGTAAGATTCTGATAACAGAGGTTATTAGTGCTTCTTAACTTATGACATGTTGGTGATAGTATTTGAGTTTTCTTTTTAAAAATTTCTTCCAAAATGCTTACATGTGAAACTAATGCTGCTGAGTTTGTGATGGAAGCCAGATTTGATGGAAACTCTGAACTCGTTGCAGAGCTGGTCACTTCGAATGGATTTAAAGCTGCTTATGCCATAAAAGATGGTGCAGAAGGAGCCCGGGGATGGATGGTCGTTACAATTCTCATTTCTCTGTTTCACATTTTTCGTTCTTTGTGGCATCCAAGTTTTATTTGTTTCTCAAATAAGATGAAATTTTAAGATAAAGTCTCTGTGCTTGCAGAATAGTGGTCTTCCTTGGATACTACCAAAGAAAACATTGAGTCTCGATTTCAGCAATTTGACTGATGCAATTGGAGTATGGATTTTACCTCGAGAGCTATCAGCCTACAACTTGTTTGAATTTTTTTTTCCACCCATATGGTTTTTGTTTCCCACAACCTAGAAACAAGTATGTTTTTTTTCATATAGTGTATGACGAGGTATATTTGCAGGAGGGGGCTGAAGCATTGCCCGTTGCCCTTGGATTCGCTGCTGCTGCGGGATTAGGTTTATTGGCATTTTCAGAGGTTAGCCTGTTGATAGATTGTGTCCTTTCGTCATACATTATGCTTTGTTTATTCCTAGGAAAATTATATCCATGGTCCTTGTAATTTATCTTTTGTGTCAATTTGGTCATATAGTTTCAATTGTATCAATTTTGGCTTTTAATTTTTCATATTATGTCAATTTAGTCCAATTGATAACATCCGTTAGAAATTGAACATAAATCAATTACAAAATATTCCATTCAAAGGGAATTGACATTTCAAATTGGATGCTAACCTCTCAATTACTTTAAGGAGAGTGAATAAACTATTTTGCCTATTGATTTTAGGACAAGTTTGGCAACTCTAAAATGATCCATCTTTTTATCTTTTTATCTTTTTTCCATCACATCACCTCTCTACTTTTCCGCACATCTTTTCATAAAAAGACAAAAAGTACACTTATTTAGATCATCCCAAACAATCTCCAATTTCTTAAAGAAAGTTATCAATTGAACTAAATTGACACAATGGATAAAATCCGAGGGTAAAATTTATGCACTTTGAACTACAACTTACAAGAACCAAATTGACACAAAAACAAACTACATGGACTGTGGGTGTAATTTGCCCTTTATTTATTTTTTTCAATGATTCTTACAATGGGTGAACATGGTGCTATGACAAATTCAATTGTTAATGCTTTTCCTGTGTTTTTTAGGTAGAAACAATACTCCAAGTTTTAGGTTCTGCTGCACTTCTTCAAGTTGTCAGCAAGAAGCTCCTTTTTGCAGAGGTTTGTTGAATGTCCTTGTAATTTTAATCTTCTTCCCTCGCTATCAGCATTTCTCGTCTTGTGATCACTGTGTATCATATACACCCTTCTAGTGATCGTAGTGAAGGCCACTGTTGATACACCACTATTAAAGATGCTTAGGTGTTGTCTCCACGGCCTGAAACAGTTAGAATTTTCTTCAAAAGTAAAATTTGAACTCACTTCAACTTTTAATGACAGGATCGAAAGCAAACTTTGCAACTAGTTGATGAGTTCTTGAGCACCAAGATTGCCCCCAAAGAGCTTGTAGGCGATATAACGGTACTTTACCTTAATACATAAAGCTTTATTAATGTTTTTATTTTCTTTTTATTTATGAAGTCCTAGTTTTCAGCTATGGCCTTTTTGCAAATTATTGAACGTTCCATTTAGAATTTCTAACAATTTTGAAACTCAGCAAATTGGGAAGGCCCTTCTACCATCCTCTGATATTAGCAAGGCTCTTCCAGCACCTGGAGAGTCGAGCCCTGCCACCACCGAAAACACAGTGCAGAAAGCAGAAGCTGTTGCCGAGCCACCAAAAGTTGAAGCAGTTGCTGAACGCACTCCTCAAATTAATTCAGTTCCCATACCAGAAGTTAAAACAGAATCACTTCCTGGATTTTCAAGACCGCTTTCACCATACCCATTTGTAATTCTCATTTTCAACCCTTTACAAATTCTTTAATCAATTAATTATTATTTTTCATTTTCGTTGTAGTTTAGGTGCTTGCAGTTTGAAGCTCATGTGCTATTTGCAAGCGGCTAGTATATTTTTGCCTCTTGTTGATGGCACGAGTGTTATCATTTTCATGATTTTGGAATCAAAAAGAAGTTAAAAAATGCTCATCATTTTTGTCCGAAAGCAGTTTTGAAAAATTCGAAATAACTTTGTGGTCTTTCCTAGAAAATGGGTTGTTTTTAGAAGAAAATTTGAAAATAGTTGGCCAATTATTTTGCTTCTCGGCTAACTAACTACTTTTTGGCTTTCTCTTACCTGTGTTTGTTGCAGTATCCGGATTTCAAGCCTCCAACATCTCCAACCCCATCACAACCCTAGAGATGTAACGGCAAATTGAAGGCTTGGTCTTTTTCTTCAACAGGCAATTGTTTGGCTAGGTATTCCCCGAGCCGACATATCAGTTATGATGTATGCTTCTCTTCTCTATGAGATTTTTGGGCTTAAATGAATTGCAATGTAGACAAAATGTAGACAAAGTTAGTTTCATGAGTTGAATAATTTCTATAAGTAGTAAATATAACAATGAAAGAGAAAAACTTCGATGTTGTTAAGTTAGTTTCATGAGTTGAATAATTTCTAGTTTGTGTCTCATGTAAATGGGAATATTCTATTAGCTAGAATTGGATGTGTAAACAATGTTTATAGTAAATTGCTTGCTTCTGGTGTTGTTTGATGTTGTTAATCATAGGGTACCCAAATGTTGATCTTAGATTCTTATCCATCTTATGTGGGTAATAATTTGCGTCGTTGCCTGTAATTTTTTATTTTTTTGTTTATCTTTTTCTCTCTATATCTCTTTGTATTTTCACATGCAAGACGTAGTTGCATAAGAAAGAGAGTGTTGCATGGCCTTTGAGTGAAGTCATGCTCATCATATTGGGATTGAGTCGCCTTCCCTCGACAACCCCCACCCCAAAAAAAATGAAGTTTTCTTGATCGAGTGCTTTCATGTGGAAAAAAAAAAAAAAATGAAAACAATTGCTGGATCAAGAAGTAAAAACAAATGATGAATTTTGTGAAAAATTGTAAGAAAAATGTTAATGAGTGTTGGATTGTAAGTGTTTTGAGTTTTGTAGACTATTGATTAATGTGAAAGAATATCAATAATCATATAACATTATTTATTTTATAATTTTTAATAAAAAATTAATACTTTATTCTAAATCTCGACACAAAGTTTTTAAATTAGTTTAATGAAAAGTGCTATTTAAAATTATATTTTATAAATTAATACACAAAATAATCAAAAATTAAAAGAAAACAAACAAATATGTGATGATAATGAGGGGAATGTGTCATGACAATTTTTGACTGGCAAATTAATACTCAATTCACTCACATTCTCAAGCCAGGGTCAACAACAATTTTGGTAGGTGTAATTTTTATTTTGTGTAAATTACACTCACCTCCCTTGAGCTTGGACTAAAATATAAATAGCATCATATTTTTGACATAATTATATAAATTTTTCTTTTAGTATGATAAAAGCGATTGAAATTAATATCAATAATGAGTAGATATCGAAATAAATAAAGATAAATATACATTTTAGTAAAAAATGGATAGTAACATCACTTTTTCGTTCATATGAATAACAAATTACTAATAAAAAATGATGAGTTAAAACATTGAGAGAAATAAGTGTAATTATATCAAAAATGTAGAAATTCTATTATACATACCCCATACTATATACACCATTAGTTCCGTCATTTTCTTCTTTAGTTATGACCAAATTTCTTTTTTAGTTATGACATTATTTTGAGATTTTAGTTATGACTCTTTTGTGTTTGGTTATAACTTCTTTTCTTAGTTATAACTCAAAAAGTATGAAATTATATCATTTTTATTTATTTATTTATAATTATAAGGTGCATATAGTCTTTTATCAAAAAATATAGAATTAACTATATTTTTATCGAAACCTAAAGGTGGTGCGTGTAATTTACCTTTTTATTATACTAGTGGCAACCCGTGCGATGCACGAGTGTATATGATTTAAAATGAATAACTTATAAATAGGATTGCAAAACATATGATGTGTTATGGTTTTAAGTTTAATATCATTCGCACTGATTGTCTTTTATTATTTATTTTCGATGAGATTTTGATAATCAAAAACATAAAAAGTAATTCAATTAGGCAAACAAATAAATAAAAAACGACTGGAGTGAATCAATAAGTAATCATATAATTGAGAACTATTTTTGCTATGATAAAAATAATATTCTACTGTCAACCCACAAACAAAATAAAATAAAAGACCCAATTATTCAAGTTTTTTATTAAAAAAAATAAATTTGATATCAAATGTAAAATAGCAAAATTAAATATGTACGGGAAAGAAATACTCCTTCTCGTATAATCCTGTTGACTAAGTCCACGCTCCTCCGTACGACGTCGCTTTATCCCCTGAAAACACAAACGTGAGCTAGCCGGCGGGTGTGTGCCGGAAACCTCTCCGATGCCTAAGTCAGTAAACTTGACAAATAGACAAAGCTCTATATTTTCAGAAAGCTAAATTGTGTTGTGTTCTGTTACCTCCACCAAGGTGATGTTTGTAAGCTTTTATAAGTTTCGAATGGCACAATCCTAGTAGGACTTTTATTCCTCCATGCAGAGTCCTCCTAGGATTCATACTCCTAAGGATAATGCTTATTCTTTTATACCCCCCCACTGCTTAAACCAAGTGGGATGGTTTTCATTACGGCCGAACTGTCATTTGACCGAGATAAACCTGGCTTTGTAGAGCCACCGAGTAAGCCAAACTATTCTTAGTTCGGCTCTGTTTTTACTCCTCATCTCGGTTCTCCTCTGCTCAACCCATAGCACGATTGAACCAATCTTAACAAGTCGCGACCGGTATAACTCCTAGGTCGGTCTAACTCAAAGATACTGCTAGACCGACCTATTCAAGATATATCCCGACCGGACTAACTCCGAGACCGGCCTAGCTCCAACTTGCCCGGACTAAAGTAGCTTTACTATTCTTGAACCGAAGTAACTTTATAATTCTTGGGCCGGAGTAACCATTTCTATTGGGCCGGAGTAATCATTACGGCCTTTTTACTCAGTCATTCGCACTTTGGACCACAAAGCCCAACTCACAGCTCGGCCCAATTTTTCCCAAAAATTACCCTCTCAATTGCCCCTTAATTCCATCTGCACAGCATGATTGAGATTATTAGTCTATCAACCGAGCTGGAGTTCTTTAAGCCTTTCCAGCCGAGCTAAAAAACAGTTTAGCCTCTCCAGCCGAGCTAAAAACTCTTAAGCCTTCCAGCCGAGCTACTTTCACTCCGGGCTCTGTTTGTCCGGTCAAAACGTCTCTTCAATCACAGCGACTGTAACGCTTCCCTTTCCAATGACACGTGGCAGATTCTGATAGGCTGAGGACGACTGTCACACCGTCTTTCGTACTTCGCGAATTTTGAACAGTCCCGCCCAAATTTTGGGCTCTCTAACAAAAACAATCCCTGAGGCTAGGTCCCTTCACTTTTGCCATTCACTTTCTTCCTTTTCTTCGAGTTCTCCATTTTTCTTGCAACTGTGAAGTATACTTCGTGTGTGCCTCCTTTACTGTTGCCGCTTCCATTTAGATCTTCTTCAATCTGGTAAGCAAGCCTATCCTTCTTGCTCTGTTTTGCTTTCGTATCTGTATATCTTGTTTTGTATGTTTTTTGCAAATCATTTTGTCCATTTCTGGCTCGCTTCTGTACTTTTATGATAAAATATTAGTAGAACCCATGCGTGTATGAACTTCTGTAGAAAACTAGTCTTAGATCCAAAATTATGTAGCAACCGAACTAGGATACTGTTTGTCCTACATAGGTAGATCACTTTAGTCAATAACCAAACTAGAACTTGTATAAATAACAGAAATCTCAATAGGTTACCAAATCCCGAATCACACTGGCCGAGATAACCTTTTTGAACGAAGTCTGAACTTATTAAATTTGGAACCTCGGTCTTCAACCGAGCTAAGCCTTTGGGGCTAAGCCAGCTTCCTTAGTTTCCAAACCGAACTCAGAAAGCTGCCCCTAGAGGCTCAACCGAAGTAACAAAACTCATACTAAACCAGTTTTCTTAGTTTTTTGGACCGAACTCAGTAAGCTGCCCCTAGACGATGAACCGGTCTAATAAGCAACCTGCTCAAACCGAGCTACCAAACCTTTTGACGAACCGAGGTAGAACCAGTTTACGAGGCCGAAGTAGGGCTCTTATACCTTGCTTTTAATTTGTAGCACGGTCCAATGATCAGTGCTTAACCCCTTTGTTTTCTACTTTGCAGACTTAGGTTGCCCAGGCACATCTTCATGCGCTCAACCGTGCTACTGAGCACAATTTTTGCACTGATATAACTTATCCATAAATTATACAACAAAGGGGTAAGTATAGATATTTGGTAGAGACCCCTGGTGGCATGGCCGAATTCCGAAGGGATTATGGCATCCCAGACGATGTTCACCTTACACTAGCCAAGAAGGATATCATTCCATGGGGCGAGGCAGGCTTTGTACCCTTTACCTTGCTTTCAATTATAGAGACCGGACTAAGGTTCCCAGTCCAGCCTTTAATTTGTGAGTTTCTTAGGCAAACCCGACTATGCCCAACCCAGCTATCCACCAATACATACCGGATAATAATGGGTATAGCCGAACTAAACCGCCAAGCAGGCCTGAACCTCGGTTTAGCCGAAATCTTCCACCAGTACTCCATAGGTTCCAAAGATGATAGCTGGGTTTATTACCTTAGGATACGTCGCCGTAGAGAAAAGATAATAAAAGATATGCCGGATAAGGATGTAAATGATGATGACTTCTTCTGGGTATCGGGCAATTTTGAAGATCAGCAAGCCCCAATCCCAGGCCGAAGTATAAATTGGAAGAAAGGAGAACCTGGTATAATTACTTCGGTTTTATACATGCTTTTCTTTTACTTCGGTTTCGGATGTTATAACCGATCTAACAGTTGTATCCTTTTTGCAGATTCAGCTCATCTTGCTTCCCATTACAGTTACCCAAATCTGAACACACTCCGAGCCGCATTACGGTTTAAAGAAAGGAGTTGGGCGAAGCTTCTAAACTTTGAGCCGACCTACAGATATAGCGGTCATCGAAAAGCCCGAGTGACCGATTTCCTTCTTGAAGAAGCACCTGAACCGGACCCAACCTTGCCCGAAATAAGACTTGTCCCACTAACCGCTGAAGAAGAGATGGCAAAGAAAAACAGAGTCAGGGCCCTTCTGACCGAAACAACTAGGCCCGAAGTAACGCCACCCAGCCAATCGCAGCCTGCTGTTGTGGCCCTCCCTTCTCAACAGCCGTCCTCTTCCCGCCGAACCAAGCGTGCCAGAACAGCCGAAACCGAACAAGCTTTGGTTGATGAAGAACCTGCTCTTCCGCCGAGCTTACCACCAAGCCCCCAACCGGAGCCATCTGACCGAACTATCGGCAGCTGGGCACCAAAACTAACTTTCAACGACCGAGACATTCGAGATACAGACTCGGTTGTTGCTGAGAAAGACCACCTGTTGGTCATTAATCTGGCCAAGAGTGTGTGTCTGCCCAAAGACATGGAGCACCACCAGAAACAGTTAAACACCGAACTGAAGGCCATCCGGTCTACGACTAAATCTATGATTCTGGTAAGCAACTTCGGTCGTTTTGCTGTCTATTTTCTTTTTTCAACTTCTACTTTGGCTTAAAGGGAAATATTTGCTTTGTCAGGCCCTTCAGAAAAACCAAATCACTCATAGGAAAGTACTGGAGCTTAGGAAAGTAACCAGGCAAGCAGCGGCAGAAGCTGAGGCAAAAGCGGCCGAGCTGGAGGAGGCCAGAAAGGAAATGGACGAGCTACGGGGTGAGGTCGGTAGACTGACCGGAATGGTTAGTTCGGCCGAAGCCGAAAAGCAGAAAGCTGCCATTGCTCTGAAAGACAAGTACCTACACGAGCTGGTGAAGCTGGAAAGGAAGAAAGATGCCGAAATATCAGAGGCTAAGGAGAGTGCCAAAGAGGCCGAAAAGAGAGGCTTCAAGAAGGCAGAAGATGTATACGTCCAACAATGTGAGGCCGCCAAGGAGCTGTTCTTTAAGTGCGGCTGGAGGGGAGCCGTTGAGAAGCTCGGTCATGATCCTCAGACCGAGGTTTTCAACCCTCCAGCCTACTTCATACCGAACTCCCTCATGGAATACGCCAATGCCATGCAACAGCAGTTTCTTGAGGGCTCAGACTCTGATGAAGACTCTGCTCCTGAGGATACTCCGGTTGCGAATGTAGATCAGGTAGTTCGATCGGAGCCCACGGTGGAAGATCTAACTATTGAACAACCAAGTGAAACCGTGGTTCCGACCGAAACCACTCTTGCGACTGAAAACGAGCTTCCGCCAGAAACCGGTCTTCAAGTTGATGCCGATGCTGCCTTCGACGCCGAAATTGAAGATCTTTTTTCTTGATTTTGTACTTTTTCTCTTTTTTGTTCTTTCGTCTTTGTAACCGGGCTATGCCCCTTCTTTGTAATGGCTTTTCAATGAGTGAAAATTTTGCTTGGACTCTTATTCCGGTTTTGATTCGTATGCTTGCACTTGTAATGTCCTTTATTACTTCGACTGTTGTTTCGGTTTTAGCTGGTTAAACTATGCTCACAAGCCAACCACTCCTTAGCCGACATATTTACTTCGGCTGAAGAGTAACAAGAGTTGGTTTATTCCAGCCAACCACTCTTCAGCCATACCCTTACTTCGGCTGAAGAGTAACAAGAGTTGGTTTATTCCAGCCAACCACTCTTCAGCCATACCCTTACTTTGGCTGAAGAGTAAAAGTTGGTTTATTCCAGCCAACCACTCTTCAGCCATACCCTTACTTCGGCTGAAGAGTAACAAGAGTTGGTTTATTCCAGCCAACCACTCTTCAGCCATACCCTTACTTCGGCTGAAGAGTAACAAGAGTTGGTTTATTCCAGCCAACCACTCTTCAGCCATACCCTTACTTCGGCTGAAGAGTAACAAGAGTTGGTTTATTCCAGCCAACCACTCTTCGGCCATACTCATACTTCGGCTGAAGAGTACGAAGAGTTGGTTTAATCCAGCCAACCTCTAAGTTAGTTTTTTCCAGCTAACTTAGAACAATGTTTGGTTATTCCGACCAAACGTCCTGCAGCCTGGATCCTTATCCTAGGCTTAGGAAGGGTGTTGGTTTATTCCAGCCAACCACTCTTCGGCCATACTCATACTTCGGCTGTAGAGTATAAAGGGTTGGTTTAATCCAGCCAACCTCTAAGGAACAATGTTTACAATGTTTTTACTAAAGCTAACTTTTACAAAGAACAATTCGTGCTGAAAAAGAATCGCTTGTTTTATTGAAGGAAGAAAAAATTACATATTTTTGAAAAGGAAAAGCTAAAGGTAAAATAACTTGAGATTGGTCGTGTTCCATGGCCTAGGAATTGCTTTGCCGTCCTTATCTTCTAGGTGGTATGCCCCTTTGCCTGCTAACCCAACCACTTTGTAAGGACCTTCCCAGTTTGGCCCTAACTTGCCATCTCCTGGTATCAAGGTGTTTCCCATTACCTTGCGCAGTACCCAATCGCCGATCTTGAATTGTCTTGGATGTACCTTTTTGCTGTATTTTCTGATTAACTCTCGTTGGTATGAAGCAATGTGAACCAGTGCTTTTTCTCTTCTTTCTTCCGTAAGGTCAAATTCCAATGTTATGGCTTCTCCATTTAAGTCTGGATCAAAATTTTCGCTTCGGATTGTGGGGAGGCCAACTTCCAGTGGGATTACTGCTTCCATTCCATAGGCTAAGGAGAATGGTGTCTCTCCTGTTGATCGTCGAGGTGTGGTGCGGTAAGCCCATAAAACATGAGGAAGTTCGTCCGTCCATTTGCCTTTTGCCTTTTCTAGTCTTTTCTTAAGTCCATCCAAGACGACTTTATTTGATGCTTCTGCTTGGCCATTCGCTTGAGGATATGCCGGTGTAGAATTGTAGAACTCTATCTTGTATTCTTCGCAAAAGCTTCTGAAGATTCTGCTGTCGAACTGAGTGCCATTGTCTGAGATTAGGGCTTTTGGTATGCCAAACCGAGTGATGATATTTTGCCAAACGAACTTCTTCACATCTTTTTCCTTGATTGATGCTAATGCTTCTGCTTCAACCCACTTTGTGAAGTAGTCTGTTGCCGCGAGAAAGAACTTCCTGCCGCCGGGTGCTGTTGGAAGTGGTCCTACTATGTCTAAGCCCCACATTGCGAAAGGCCATGGGCTAGTCAATAGTAGGAGTTCTCTAGCTGGTTGATGTATTTGATGTGCGAATTTCTGGCATTTTTTACACTTCTTCACATATTTCTCTGAGTCTGCCTGCATATATGGCCACCAATAACCTTGTGAAATGGCCCTGTAAGCTAGCGACCTTCCCCCTTGATGGCTTCCGCACACTCCTTCGTGTATTTCGAACAAGAATGCTTCTACTTTGCTGGGATGAACGCACTTTAGGTAAGGCCCTGAGAATGACTTCTTGTATAATGCCAAAGATGGAGATAGCCAAAATCGCTGCGACTTCGCCCTTATTCTGTTGGCTTCTTTTTTCTCTTCTGGTAGGATGCCGTCTTTTAGGAACAGGATGATGGGATCCATCCAAGAGGGGCCTAATTCTGCGCAACATACTTCTTCTGCTTCGGGGTCTTCTATGCTTGGTCTTGGTAAGTAGTCGATCAGTAGTGGATGAGGTACGGAGGAATCTGCCATTGAGGCGAAGCCTGCTAGTTCGTCTGCTCTGCTGTTTTCCTCCCTGCCGATTTGCTCTATCCTTACTACTTCAAATTTCTTGATCTCTGTTCTGACCAACTCTTGGTACTTGGCCATCCTATCATCCTTCGCTTCATAGTCGCCAGAAATTTGATTTACCACCAGTTGTGAGTCGCTGTAAACCATTAGTTCGGTGGCCTTCATGTAGCATGCTGATTTGAGTCCTGCGAGAAGCGCTTCATACTCCGCTTCGTTGTTTGATGCTGGGAAACCAAGGTTGATTGCTTGCTCTACAACCAGGCCGTCTGGGGAGATGAGGACTATGCCAAGCCCTGCACCATGCCGGTTGGATGCTTCATCCACAAAGAGCATCCACATCTCCCCAACGAACAACTTCCAGCACGTGGAGGGGTCAGATGATGTCGTGGGGTCAAGGATGGTGTTTTTTTCAAGGTCCATGCTTGCTGTCTGCCCTTCGTCCTCTGATTGTACTGTTGGTGAGCCTTTGTTTGTCTCTTCCTTGTTGTCCTTAGTCTGGTCTGCCTTGGCGCTTGATTGACTACCTTCTACTAGGGGTTGCGCTATTCCGGCGTCAACTTCCGTCCCTAGTTCGGTTGTGTCAGTTAGGTCGACTGGGCAGATATGATGACTTCCAAGAGTCAACTCTGCGACGAAGTCTGCCAAAGATTGGGCTTTTATTGCGGTCTTGGGTTGGAACTTGATGTCGAATTGTCCCAACTCTACTGCCTACTTCAAAATTCGCCCACTAAAGTTCGCCCTTTCAAACAGAGCTTTTAGTGGAAAGGCTGTGAGGACGACTATGGTGTGGGCATGAAAGTAGTGTGCCAATTTCCTGGAGGCCATCATTAAGGTTAATGCTAATTTTTCCAAGGGCAAGTACCTTGTTTCGGCTCCCAACAATGTCTTGCTAACATAAAAAATGGGCAAGTGTTGTATTCCTTCTGCACGAACCAATACTGCGCTAACTGCGTGCTGAGAGACTGCCAGGTACAAGAAGAGTTCTTCACCAGGTACTGGGGTGACAAGTAGTGGTGGGGAAGACATATATTCCTTCAAGCTTTCCAGAGCTTGGTCACATTCTTCATCCCACTCAAACTTGGCCTTTAAAGCTTGAAAGAATAGTCGTAGTCTATCCGACGACCTGCTTATGAACCGATTGAGTGCAGCCGCCATGCCGGTGAGATGCTGTACTTCTTTGACTGAGTTTGGTCTCTCCAACTCCTGGATTGCCTTGATTTGAGAGGGGTCTGCCTCTATACCTCGGTTGGTCACGAGGAAGCCCAGAAATTTGCCAGATCCTACTCCGAATGCACACTTGGACGCATTGAGGCGCAACTTGTGTTTCTTCAGGATCTGGAACATCTCGCCTAGGTCTTTAAGATGGTCATTCTCATCCTTGCTCGTCGATGTAAGCTTCCATTGTTTTGCCTAACAATGGTTCAAACATCTTGGTGACCATCCGTTGGAATGTTGCCCCTGCGTTTTTCAGGCCAAAGAGCATAACCTTGTAACAGTATAGTCCTCTTGGAGTTGTAAAAGATGTGACCTCCTGGTCTGGTTCATGCATGGCGATTTGGTGATAGCCTCTGTATGCATCCAGAAAGCTAAGTCGGTTATGCACCGCCGTTAGGTCCACCAGTTGGTCTATCCGCGGTAGAGGAAAGCTGTCTTTTGGGCATGCCTTATTGACTGTTTTGTAGTCGACGCAGACTCGCCATTTGCCATTTTTCTTTGGCACTACGACTGTGTTGGAGATCCATTTTGGGTAGTGCACTTCTCTTATTGCTCTTGCCTCCAGTAGGTTGCCTACTTCTTCTGCCACTATTTCGGCGTGGTGGAGTGCCGATCTGCGTGTGCGCTGAATGACTGGTCTGGCGGATTGGTGGACGTTGAGTTGGTGACTGATGAAGTTTGGATCAATGCCTGGCATGTCGTAGGGCGTCCAGGCAAACACTTCGATGTTAGAGGTCAAGAATTCCAAGACCTCTAATCTCTCGGTGCTGGACAATGACGAGCCAAGCAAGAAGAACTTATCCGGGTTCTTCTCATCTATTTTTACCTCCACCAAGTCTTCTACCGCTTTTTGATCAGCCTCTTTGCCGACGTCTGCGAATAGCTCATTACTTTCTGGTTCTTCCACCGAATGAACGTACCCTTTGGCAGTGCGGCTGCCATTCACCGTGGCGAAACATTGTTTTGACATGATTTGATCTCCATATACTTCTTCAATTATATCGGAGTCGTTGGGAAACCGCATCACTTGGTGGTATGATGACGCCACCGAACGCATGGCGTGCAACCATGTTCTGCCCAGGATAATGTTGTAAGTGGAGGGGACCTTCAATACCCAGAACTCCACTTGTTTTATTACGCTTCCTGCTCTGACTGGAAGAATTATCTTGCCAACGGGCCATTCTGGCATGGAGTTGAATCCAATTAAGGGAGATACGACAGGCGCCAAGTCTTTGTCTTGTAGCTTCAGTTGTTTAAATGTGTCGTAGTGCATGATCTCACATGAACTACCCTGGTCAATCAGAATCCGCTTGACGTCAAAATCCTTGACTCGGAGAGTGACGACCAGAGCATCATTGTGAGGATAGTATATTCGATCCAAGTCCTTATCCGAAAAGGACATAACATTTGTTGCCTCTGTCTTTCCCTTCTTGATGGCAGGTTGGGCACTTAGCACCTCTCTAAAGTGCTCAGCCTTCTTGATTGATCCCCTGAGCTCGCATACACGCTCAGGTTCAAAGACTCCATGTATTACATTGATAATGCCTTGAGGTGGGGCGTCGATTGGCATTCCGTTGGGGTTATTGTGATCCTGGGGTGCTGGCTGTGTCCCTCCTTCAATGTATTTGTCCAAGTGACCTGCTGCTACCAACTCTTCCAAATGCTGTCTTAACGGCGTGCAATTCTCAGTTCGGTGCCCCTTTTCTTTGTGGAAGGTGCACCGTGATCTGTCGTCGTAGTCTTTCTGAGCTTCTCCTAGCTTGGCTGGCCACTTGACAAAAGGCTCATCTCTTATTTCGCTCAGGATCCGATATATTGGTTTTTTGAACACCGTTGTTATGTCAGTGCGGATTCTCAACCATCTTTTGTCTGGGTCCTCTCCGTTATCTCGTTTGCCACGTCCGTTCCTGTTACTTCGGTCTACCGTGTTGACCTTTGCTGAGGTTTTCTTTTCTGGTACTGCGGTCGCACTAGATTTTGCTTTGGCACGTGCGCCATCCTCTTCTACCTTGATGTGCTGATGCACTCTTTCCATCAAGGCCTCCATGGTGAGGGGTGGCGTCATGCTGATCGAGTCCCTTAGTCTGTTCCCGACTGGAAGGCCTCTTTTATACTGTGCAATGGCGAGATTGGTGGGGCAGTCTCCAATCTGGTTGAATGTCTCCCAGTAGCGACTATTGTAGGATCTAAGGGTCTCTTTATCCCCCATGTCGATGGAGAGTAGCTGGTCGATCTCCACCGGTGTTTTAGTGTTTGTTCGGAACCTTGTTACGAACGCTTCTGCCAATTGAGCCCAGGAGGCTATGCTGCCCTCTGGGAGCTTTTCGAACCAAGTCAAGCCTAGGTCGCCAAGGCTTGATGGGAAGAGTATGCACATTAAAGCCTCGTTTCGCCTGTACACAGCCATGACTTGGCGAAAGTGGCTCAAGTGTGAATACGGGTCCGTCTTCCCTTCATATGTAGTGAATTTCGGTTGAAGGAAGCCTGATGGTAGGGGCGCGTTTTCAATTGCTGGAACAAACGGTGAAGTTTGCAGTCTTGCTAAGGCTTTGTCCGTTGGTTCGTAGGCTGGGCGCGGTATTGGCATTCCAACCTCGACGCTTCCATGCGTCCGAGGAGCCAACCGCTGTAAGGCAGAGACTCTGTGAGGATCCCTTGCCCTGGCATCCTCCTTGCATCGTGCTTTTTCTTTGAGCACGGTTCGTAGGTCGGATGATCTGGGTAGCTCCGTCTGTCTAGATCTGGTTTGGTGCGAGTGCGAGGGCCAATACGTGCTTCCTTCAGTGTATGATCTCTCAGATCTCGTCCTCTCAGACCTGGAGTGACGAGTTTTGGAAGAAAAGGATTGAGTGTCGCCTGTCCTGAGGCTTCTGCTCTCTCCTTGCGAGGGTGTAGTATTCCTACTACGATTTTCTGAGTGGCGAGGGGGCGTCTTGTTTTTGCGCCCCTCTCCTGTCGCCACTTCTTTTTTCTTCATCTGGCGTTTCAAGACCTCCATGTCCGCCGCCATCTTTCTTAACAATTCATCTTGTTCTTTTACGCGGTCTTCCAGAGCTTGAGGGTCAATCCTCCGTCTTTGCCTATCTGGACTTTGTGAATGAGAGCGATGGGGGCTGTTATTCCGCCTTCCCCTAGCATCCCTCCTGGAGGTATGTCGTTGTGGCTCCAAGTCCGCCATGGGAGGGACAGAAGGTAATCCTTCACGCCTTGTGCCCCCTTCTGGAGTTAGTCCGTCGACGGTGGACTGCGGCAATTCTTCAATGTGTGCCATTGAATGAGAAAAGGAGAAGCTTAGTCAAGAGGTTTCGTTCTGTCTGTTCTTCCCACAGACGGCGCCAATTGTACGGGAAAGAAATACTCCTTCTCGTATAATCCTGTTGACTAAGTCCACGCTCCTCCGTACGACGTCGCTTTATCCCATGAAAACACAAACGTGAGCTAGCCGGCGGGTGTGTGCCGGAAACCTCTCCGATGTCTAAGTCAGTAAACTTGACAAATAGACAAAGCTCTATATTTTCAGAAAGCTAAATTGTGTTGTGTTCTGTTACCTCCACCAAGGTGATGTTTGTGAGCTTTTATACGTTTCGAATGGCACAATCCTAGTAGGACTTTTATTCCTCCATGCAGAGTCCTCCTAGGATTCATACTCCTAAGGATAATGCTTATCCTTTTACACCCCCCCCCCCCCCACTGTTTAAACCAAGTGGGATGGTTTTCATTACGGCCGAACTGTCATTTGACCGAGATAAACCTGGCTTTGTAGAGCCGCCGAGTAGGCCAAACTATTCTTAGTTCGGCTCTGTTTTTACTCCTCATCTCGGTTCTCCTCTACTCAACCCATAGCACGGTTGAACCAATCTTAACAAGTCGCGACCGGTATAACTCCTAGGTCGGTCTAACTCAAAGATACTGCTAGACCGACCTATTCAAGATATATCCCGACCGGACTAACTCCGAGACCGGCCTAGCTCCAACTTGCCCGGACTAAAGTAGCTTTACTATTCTTGAACCGAAGTAACTTTATAATTCTTGGGCCGGAGTAACCATTTCTATTGGGCCGGAGTAATCATTACGGCCTTTTTACTCAGTCCTTCGCACTTTGGACCACAAAGCCCAACTCACAGCTCGGCCCAATTTTTCCCAAAAATTACCCTCTCAAAATATTACATAAAAACATATAAATTATGTGAACTCATCACCAAAATATCCTCAACAAATAAAATTTTAAGCAAAAGAATATAGTAGATACTCAACGGCCAGGTTAAATTATTTTGAAATACTTAAATAGAAAAGAATTTTTTAGTTTGGTGGGAAAGTGATTATGAGAATGATACACATAAATAATTTTTTTACACAACCATTTTTTTTTTTTTTTTTGCAATTTTGGTACATAATATTCAACATTGATGCAATAAAAAAAAATTCAAAAACTCTCTAGTCGTCAAATTTGATATTATATTTATGATGTCACCTGCAAAAGAATTAAAATTTAGACAAAAAGTGCAAATTTGTGGAGCATTTCGACCATACTTATAGCAATATAAAATTATACAGAGAGAGAAAGAAAGAGGAGGAATGCAAATGTGTGAAACCTTTCAGCTATACTTATAACAATATAAAATTATATATATAAAGAAAAGGAGAGGGGGAAAGAGAAAGAACAACATAATAGTTTTGTATGTGTTTATAATCAATTGAAATATAACTGTTTATATAGGAGGAAAGAGATGTAAAATTGGATAGATAAATATAAATTTAACTTTAACTTTATTATATATTCAAATTCAAATTTAAATTATCTTTATTTTTACTTTTGTTAATAGATATAGATTATCTTTATATAGATTTTCAATTCAAATATTTTTGAATTTTATGATAGCTCTCTCTCTCTCTCTGTTCTTTTTCTTTTTTTGTTGATAAGTTTATATTCGGATAACTATTGTTCTAAGAGTATATAAGCCCTGTTTGGTAGGGCTTATTTTCAGCTTATTTCAGCTTTTAGCTTAATTTAATTTATTTTGATGTGTTTGGTTCAGTTTAACAATACAACTTATAGTTTTTTATAAGTCAAAAATCAACTTATTCTTTGAGTGGGGGAGGAGAAGCTTAATTTATAAGTCAAAAATCAGCTTATGTTCACAGTTATAAGCTATAAGATGTTAGGCTATAAGTTATAATCACTTTTCCACAGCTCTACCAAACGAGGCCATACTATTAAATTATTAATTTTTTTTAAATAGAAATGATGGGAGATGATTGAGTTTGAAACTTAAGGGTTACATAATTTTTTAAAATTTTAGTAATTTAAGAATAGAGATTTGGAAGCTTAAGATCACACCCACTACATTTGCGCATATATATACTAGCGATAATCCGTGCTATGCACAAGTACGTAATAAAAAGTGATAAACAATGCTAAACATGTTAAAAATTAATTATTAAGTACTATGACACTAATTTAGATGGTTATATTTGATTGATTCCACTATGTATAAAAAAAAAAAAAAAAAAAAAAAATCTAGTTTAAATTTGAAGATAAATTATAAAAATGTAGGAAGAAAAAATTAGATGAATCCTAAAACAAAGAGGTAGAGAGAAATTCAATAAATGTCAAATGGAGATTGAAAAATAAAATAAGATAAACATGAAAAATAAAATATAATATAATATAATATAGCTCTAATAATAGAAGAATCGGAGAGTGTAGTAGCTTAAAAATTGGATAAGAGTGAAATGCTTTCTCTATATATATATATATATATATATATTAAAATTATAAATAATAAAAAAACACTCAAAAATAAGAGAAGAACTGAGGTAGAATGTCACTTATAATTTTTTAAAATTTAAATTTATTTACGACAATGACATTGTTATATCATTCTTGTGATATTTTTAATATAAATTTTATGTATGTATAGCATTTTTCAATCATCAAATGTAAATTCAATCAAAATATATAAACACGCTGAGAATATATAATTCTACTATTTTGTCATAGGTATCCAAATATATTTATTTTTCATTGACTACCAAAACTATTTTCTGTTAAGTTTTGTTTTTCGTTATCCCTAATCAAAAAATAAAAAAAATTTAACAATAGATGTATAACTCAAGACAATATCTTTTATAATTTTATTCTTTTTAAATATATATTTTTATTCCATACATAGCATGTTACACTACTAGCATCAATTATTAGAAATATTTATAATTATTGTGGGTGTTGATTTTTGACCATACAACCAAACGGAGAACTCAGATGGAGAGCACTGACAAAATAAATTAAGCCAACAACTTGCACAAGAAGATAAAAATTCGGCAGTGGTTCGTCCACCCGGGGACACTTGACGATCAAGTCAGTAATCAATATCTCTCAAATATAGCAAATTGTGCTTAAACTACTAGAAAGAACTTACCTCAGACCTACGAGGGTGCCTTGCTTTTATAACCAACAGCGACCTGATCCCGTTAGAAGTCTCACTTCAATGGACTCAGGCTCCATGCTCATCCTGGACCTTCATCTAGATTGAGATAAACTCTTCTTGAGCCTTATCTTTATCCAGACTAAAATCCTCCCCTATTCTAGGACTCTTGTCCCTTATCCGCTCATCTCGAATTCCGGTATCTCCGTAGATAACCTCGGCGCATGACCAAGCCATGTGGCAGCTCGGCTGACACTTCGGCGTCACCTTAGCCACGTGCTATCATTCACAAAATACGTCCCCACAACTACCCCTTAGGTTCTATTACCTCGGTAACCTGAGGTAATGGAACCTACATCGTTTGCCATATAGCATGTCGGCTAAAATTTCATTTCTTCTTCACGATCGAGATCATTTCGTCAGCTTCAAGTACCCAGGACTCAAATGTCCACTTTACCAAGGGTCAAGAACCAAGAATCAAGTTCTTTAAACGTCCCAGCCAAGGTCGTTCCTCTAGCTGAGGTTATTGCCTTATTACTTCAAGAATTTCAAGAGTTCTAATTGCGTATGAACTGTCACGCTTGGTTCGTTTCAATCGTTTCTTCCACATGTCCCATAACTATTGGTTCGCATCTAATACACGCTATCAAGTTGCATCGTGTTTGCCCCCGCTGCCTAACAGGCACGTCGTCCTAGGCATTTCATTATGGTTTGCCTTTTTTTCAAATTTTTAACAAAACTCCCTCTTCTCTCTCTTCGTCTTTTCACTTCTCATTCTCTCATTTTCTCTCTACTTGAACTTTCTCTCTCTATAGTCCGCCATTCTCAAGCTTTTTCAAGCTCTGTGATTGTTCAATTTACCTCTTCCAACATTTTTTTCATAATCTGCTTCCGATCATTCCTGTTGTCTAACTCCGACTATTTTCATCTCGGCGTCCATTTCTTCGTCTTCAATCGATAAGTTTCTAATTTCTTTATTTCTTCTGTCAGCTTTCACTGTTCATGAGCATAATTTTGTTATGAATCTACTTGTATGTTCCTTGCTGCTCGAAATTCTATATTCTTCGATTCTGATTGCCACACTTAGATTTTGCAAACCAGTTCTCATTCTTGAATTCGTTTACATGTACTGGTCATTTGTTCTGTAATATCTCCTGCTTTTGGATTTGCATTGTATTGTATCTATAATTACTCGTGTTGCGATTGAATCTATATCCATACTTATGCTTTGTTTTTCTTTCCTATAAACAAATTCTTGCTCTTGAATTGGTTCTGTGCATCATGAAGTTTTCTCACTGTGTTTCTAGTAATGTCTGACACCGTTCTTGCCATATTTTATGCTTCTCTCTGATTCTGAATCATGTTCCTTTCTGTTTTCTTGCTTGTTTTCAAATTCCTGTCCTTTGATTCTTGTTTCTGTAGTTCTAGGTGTGGGATTTACTTTAGCACCGACACACTTAGGAGAAATTGAAACAAGTTTTCCCTTAGATCTTCAGAATCCTTGCCCCAGTGCCTTTGGGATTTAGCCGAGGTCTTTAACCCTTTGCCAAGCCATTTTATCAAAACTCTGTTTATCGAACCCACTTTAGCCGAGATAATGGGCATATTTAGGTGGAGAGTAGACACCCCTTCCAAACTGGAGTACTTTAGGCAAGAGTTTTACATTCCAGTCAACGTTCAACTTCGGTTGGCTGGAAATGATGGGTATGTTTGGTTTAGTTTTGAGAGAGTAGTTTTTAAAAATTGTTTTGGGGAGAGAGTTTAGAAATTTTTTTGGTTTATTTGGTTGTGTATTTTGAAAGTAGTTTTGGAGTTTGGGAATTTGAAATGATTTGATATTTTGTTGTAATTGAGTAGATGTATGTAAGAGAAAAAGTGATTGAGAAAAAGAGAGGAGAGAGAAAAAGTGATTGATTGATGTGTAAGAGAGATAAAGTGATTTTGGAAATTATTTTGGAAAAATTACTAACCAAATAAGTTTTTTAGAAATTTTTTTCCAAAATCACTCTACAAATCCAAACCAAACATACTCGATGACTCTATCATGCCTGAGAAAGACTACATGCCCTTTCCGATAGTCTCCATAATTGAGGGCAGAGTCAGGTTCCCCCTATAGATCCTTTTTAGAGAGGTCCTCCATTACTATAAATTGAACCCTATGCAATTAGCTGTAAACTCCTTTAGGATTATCAACGGCATCATCGAGTTGGCACGCTGAAAAAATGCCAGAATAACCCTATCCGACATCCAGTATTGCTACACAAAGTGTGGCCTTAAAACCAATTCTGGCTACACGTACTACCTTAAACCGAGATCTACCCAGTACAAACTGATAGCCGACATTCCAGACTCAAATAAGGGCGCGACAGACAACTACTTGATTGTCTCGGGCAATTGGGGGTTTGCGCCAGACGATGAGCTCCATCGCTTCCCCTTGCGCCGTGAAGTTTTTAAGGATGACAAGGGCAAGTACTTAGTCCTTCCCCCCCCCCCCAAGTCCCTTCTCTACTACTTTACTTAGTCATTTTTCTGTTAATCTGTTCTGATGTTTTTTCCTTGTCCTTGCAGCCCTTCCTCAGCCAGAAAAGAATTTTCGCCAATTCTACGTGCCTAGCATGGACTTGGTTTGCCTTCTTGGCTTACCAATTGAAGTCTACAAGGCTCCCGTCCTCCTCAACTACATCCCGACATACAAGAGCCCTCTGTCCGACGTCCCTCGTAAGAGCAAGTCCCCTTCATCCGTTACAACTCCTCCAGTCACATCATTGCCAAGGCTAGATCAGGCCTCCACATTTGATCCTGCAAATCAGTCATCAACTTCTGCTCTCTAGTTAATTCCTCCAGCCCAGCGCCAGCGCCGACGTTGACGCCGAGCTCCTGTTAACCGCCTTGCTGGCAGAACTCAATGAAGAAGATGCTGAGGTCTTGAGTTCTTGGAGATCGACCCCTCAAACCCTCTTATTGCCCTCCCAATAATAAATTTTTGCACCAGAGTCACAGTTGCTGCAATAGCTGACAAGATAGGCCGCAAACCAGCCGTCTTTGAAGATCTTCTTACCAATATTCCTGGGATTGTGACTATGCAATCCTCCTTTTCTCCATCCTAATCTAAGCCGAAGCCAAAAAGAATGAAGAAGGCCAAGGCCAAGGCTACAGTAACTCAAGTTGACTCTGAGGATACTGTGCCAATCTCCAAGTTGGCCAAGACTGAAAAGAAAACTACTGCCGTCGAGAATAGGCCAGCCGATGCCGTAACACCCGATGCTCCACCACCAAAGAAGCCGAGGTCTGATTGCTTAGAGGTTAGCAGCAACTTCCCTCGCAATATAACCTGGGCGCCTGAGGTCATGGTGGGGGATAGACCATTGACAACCGGTGATAGTGCGATCGAAAGTGTCAGAGTCAGGACCGCCCTGTTAACGACCGTACTTCTACCAGAAGATACAAACCACATGGCCGATCTCCATGAGTACGAGAACTTTGGCTTAATGTTGCAACACTCAGTATTGGTAAGTCTCCTATTGTATCTTTTTGAGCTTTCCAATACTTAGCCAAAACAATTTTTTACTAATCTGTTTTATTCACTCATATGTGGTCAAGACCGAGATGGTGAGGAAGGAGTTGGTAAAGAAAACTCAAGAAGCTACCAAACCCCTCTCCTTACTCAACCATGCTGAGGCCAACAATTGAAGTCTGCTGGATCATGCCAAGGCTGCTCAAACCGAGGCTAAAATTAAAGTCGGAGTTGCTGATGTTGCTGCCGAGGCTGAGGTTGCCAAGGCTAGGGTAACAGAGGTAAAGGCCAAGCTCAAGGAGGCCATTGACTCAAAAGAGGCTGAGGTCAAGGTAGCTGACGAAAAGGCTTTTGAAGAAGGCCAAGCCGCCGTCCGTGATCAGTACAAAAAGCAAGTCATTCTGGCTTACAACCGATGTTATTATCTCAGCTAAATGGCGGCGTTCAACAAGTTGTCTGTCCCCATGGACTCCCCACTCAGAGACATCAACCAGCATAGTATACCCTTCCCTCCTCCTTCAAAGAACTTTGAGGATGAAGCCAAGGAAAAGGACGCCGAGGTTGATGATGCCGATGAAGAGAGGGAGGTTGCTGCTGGGGCCAAGTCCTCTACTTTGAATGAGCAAGTCCTGGACTTGACTCAAGATGATGAGGACGAGGTCTCCAAAAGCGCCTCTTCTAAAAAGACGACATCTAAGACCGAAGTCCATACAGCTGAGAAAATCCTCGATGATACGTTACTCGAAATTGAAGCCCAGATAGCGGCAGAGAAGGAAACCTTACTGCCAATCGAGGCTGACACAATACCAATAGCTGAGGTTGAGCAATCTGATATAAATGCCAATGTCCCCAGCACTTAGGATTTTTTCTTTACTTTAAACTTTTCTCTTTCAATTGTAACTTGGACAAGTAATCTCTTATGCCAGGCCGAAGAGCCTTTTTGTTCTAGAACAAGTTTCCTTTAAATGAATGCCTTCTTTTTTTTCTAAGTACTGGATGTGTGCTTGTTTCTTTAAATTTTCACTGTCTTTGTATGCTTCCATACTTAGAATATTTTTACATTTCCACAAATTTTTTTGAGTGATTACTTCGGCTTAGAAAACCTTGGACAAGGATTACCTCGGATCCACCCTTGGTCGATTACCTCGGACTAGATTACCTCGGAGTTCACCTTTACTGTGATCTTGGCCAAACAACACTTAAAAATATTTTATTCAAACATTTTTACAAGTGTTCTTCCTTCACTTGTACTTGCTGTCTTCTAGCAAGACCTCACCCTTCCATGTCCAGTACCTTGGCTGGGTATCTCGGTCAATTATACTTCAGGTATAAAATAGTACTCCCATCTGGGATTAACTTACCTTGGATAATTCCATCTATCGAATTTCTCAAGTGTTTATTCATAAACTTCAACTTGAAATTTCAGAAAATTTCACAAGTGTTATGCTTTTATTCCATTCCCACTTCATGTCGCCTAATGTGAACCTAAGTACCACTTATGTTCATATTAAGCATGCAACGCCAATTCTTGCTGAGGTTTGTTTCAAACGAAAATTGGCCGAGGTTTCTATCTCAGTTTCTCTGTTAATCTATCTAGATCAAACTTAGTTTAACTATGTCGTCGTGGCAAGTCTAAGTTATTCGCCATGTTGTATTCAGAAACATCGCCAACTTAGTTCAACTCTATCATATGGCAAGTATAATTCAACTCTACCATATGATAAGTCTAAGTTATTCACCATGTTTTAATCGGAAACATCGCCAACTTAGTTCAACTCTATCATATAGCAAGTATAATTCAACTCTACCATATGATAAGTCTAAGTTATTTGTCATGTTTCAATCGAAAACATCGTCATAAGACTACTTCGGTCCTATCGTACAAATATCAATAGTAATGAAAACAAAATCGAGCTAGTGTTTTATTATAGCTTCGGCTAATTACATAAATCTCAAAAAGCTAATGAAAGAAAAACTTCAAATTGCAAGTGTTCCAGGGTCGTGGCAACTCCTTGCCATCACTGTTTTCTAGCCGATATGCTCCATTACTGCTAATAGAGATAATTCTATAAGGTCCCTCCCAGTTTGGCCCAAGCTTGCCCTCCCTAGGATCATTCTTATTGCCGACAACTTTCCTTAGGACGAGGTCTCCAACCTTGAATTCCCTTGGGTTGACCTTCTTGTTGTAAGCCCTAGCTAGCTGCTATTGGTATGCCCCCAGCCGAATTGCTGCTCTTTCTCTTCTTTCTTCCAAAAAATCCAGATCTCGGGCCAAGAATGCCTCGTTGGTCCTATCTTCCACTCCTTGGGTTCTGATTCTAAGGATGCCGACCTCCAACAGGATAACTGCTTCAGTGCCATAAGTCATGGCAAAAAGAGACTCCCCAGTTGATCTCCTCGGTGTAGTCCGATGTGCCCAGAGTACATTAGGCAACTCTTCTACCCATTTTCCCTTTGCTACTTCCAGCCTCTTCTTAATCCCATCCAAGATGATCTTATTGGATGCTTTTGCTTGACCATTACTCCGGGGGAAACTTGGAGTAGAGTAATAGTTCTTAATTTTGTACTCGGCACAAAAGCGCTTGATTAATTTACTATCAAATTGGGTGTCATTGTCTGCCATAATAGCTCTCAGAATCCTAAACCTGGTGATTATGTTCTTCCAAATGAAATTCTTCACATTAATATCTTAGATTTTGGCCAAGGGTTTTGCCTCTATCCACTTCGTAAAATAGTCAGTTGCCACTAGCAGGAACTTTCTCTGTCCAATTGCCTTGGGCAGTTGTCCCACTAGGTCTATGCCCCACTGAGCAAACGGCCAAGGACTGGACACTGGGTTCAGATCCGCTGCTGGTTGATATATCAAAGATGCAAACCTTTGACACTTCTCACATGTCTTGATATAGACTTCAGCATCCTTCTGCATGTAAGGCCACCAGTACCCCTAGGATATGGCTCTATAGGCAAGTGATCTGCTTCCTGCATGGCTTTCACATACATCTTCATGTATTTCATACAAGAAATCCTCAAACTGGAATGGATGCACATATCTTAGAAGGGACTTAGTGAAGGATCTTCTGTAGAGATGGCCTTTTGCTGACAAGCAGAACCTTGCTGACTTCAATCTGGTCTTATGCGCCTCTTTTCAGTCATCCGGCAGCTTGTCATCCCTCAGGAACATTACTATTACATCCATCCAACTTGAACCCATCTCCATACACATTACTTCGTACTCTGTGATTAGTGGTTCTACACTTGAGCCTGACAAATAATCAACCATTATTGTCCTTGCCTCCCCTAATTTCATTGCACTAGCCAGGTTAGCTAAGGCATCGGCATGACTATTATCATCTTGGTTAACCTGCTGTAGCCGGCAATCCTGGAATAATGCTAGTAGTCTGACAACCTCTTTGACATAGGCTATCATTCATTCATCTCGGGCTACATACTCGCTCGTTGCCTGATTCACAATAAGTTGGGAGTCGCAAAAGACTACCACCTCATCGGCTTCCATTGCTGCTGCTAATTTTAACCCTACAATTAGTGTCTCATACTCTGCTTCATTGTTTAAGGCCTTGAACCCTAAACGAATAGACTGCTCTATCATTCGCCCATCTGGCGATACTAACAATACTCCTGGCCCTGCTCCTTGACGGTTTGAACTTCCATCAACAAACAAGCAAAAGGAGTCACCGATGTAGATGTCGCAGGGCTTTGGTTTCTCTTCTTTCTTTTGTTTTGCTAGAGTAGAGTTTTTGGGCCCCAATTGGGTTTCTTCCTACTCCCTTGGACACCCTAAGTCGCGGTTCACCGAAGCTTGACATGGTATGGCATTGGGGGTGAACTCGACCAGAAATTGGTCCTTGATTGCTATTCTTGGCTTGAATTCCAAATCGTATTGGCCCAACACCACTGCCCATCTGGCTATCCTTCCTGTCAGATGTCCACGCTAGTTTCTGCACTTGCTAGGGTTTTACTCACATAGTAAACCACCTTCTGTTCTCCCTCATCTTTTCGGACTACCACTGCACTTACTACGTGGTCTGAAACTGCCAAGTATACGAATAATTCTTCTCCAGGTACTGGATTTGACAGAACTGGAGCTGTTGTCAGGTGCCTTTTCAAGTCGGCTAAGGCGACTTTGCACTCTTCCGTCCACAAAAAATCTGTGGCCTACTTTAACAAACTAAAAAATGGTTTACACTTATTAGAACTTCGATTGATAAATTGGTTCAGGGCTGCTGCCCTGTCGGTCAAAATCTGAACCTACTTGGCTGACGTCGGGCTCTCTAAATCAAGTATAGCATTGATCTGATCTGGGTTTGCCTCGATGCTCCTTCTGGTGACCAAGTACCCCAAAAACTTCCAAATCCGACTCCAAATACACATTTAGAGACATTGAGCTGAAGTCAATATGCTTTCAGAATATCAAAAACTGCTTGTAAGTCGACTAGATGGTTCCCAGGCTCTTTGGTCTTCACGAACATGTCATCGATGTATACTTCTACTGTCTTTCCAATTAGGTGTTTGAACATCTTAGTCACCAACTGTTGGTAGGTTGCTCCCGCATTCTTCAACCCGAAAAGTATCACTCTGTAACAATAGAGTCCTTTTGAGGTGATGAATGTCGTCTTCTCTTCATCTAGGGCATATATAGTTATCTGGTGGTAGCCTTTGTACGCATCCAGGAAACTTATCCATCTATGCCCTGAAGTGGCATCTACTAACTGATCAATTTTGGATAATGGGAAACTGTCCTTGGGGTAAGCTTTATTCAAGCTGGTGAAGTTCACACAGACCCTCCATTTACCGTTTTTCTTTTTCACAACTACTGTGTTAGACAGCCAGGTTGGGTAGTTCACCTCCCGAATGGCCTTGGCTTCCAACAGCTTGACCACTTCCTCCTCTACTGCCTCCACATGAATCAATGTTGGCCTTTTTTCCCTTTAGATGATAGGTTTTGCCAACCTGTCTATATTGAGCCTATGGCAAGTGACCTTGGGGTCGATGCCTGGCATCTCATAGGGCATCCGTGCAAACACTTCTATGTTTGCTCGTAAGAAAGCTTCCAACTCATTTTCTTCCTCTTTCGCTAAACCTGAGCCGAGAAGAAAGAAGCGTTCTTGTAGCCCAACTTTTTGTGCTCCTTTCGGAAGACGAATAACCCTACAATTCGGACTCCACTTGTGGTTCTGAATCTGATTTCACAAGTGCAATGTGAAATAATGAAAACACAAAAATAGTCCAAATCTGGCAATTCTTTTTTAAAAATCAATGTTTGAAGAAAATGCCAAAAATAGACTGCTTTGCAAGATTACAGAGTTGCCACCTAAATATTTTTGAAAAACTTAGGAAACCCGAGACTCGTGCCAAAGGCCATTAGTTCATCGTCACCAAAAGTGTCTCGGCTCAGGAACTTAGGTACGAGAGGGGAAGATCATGAATTGAACACCCCCCTCGCCCGATCAAAGATCGGCCTCTACTAATCATAATGTGTTTCTTATTTACATTATATGCTCTTGTTCTAATTTATTAGTTATTTTACTATGTGATGCGCACACAAGGTATAGACTAGTTTGCAAGAATCGGAACACTTGATTTCATGTTTTGTTTCGAAATTGTTTTGTGATTTTACCACTTGAAAAAGTGGGCTAAAATGGACATTAATCAAGCCATCCCAATTCAAGCAACTAGCCTTCATCCACAGGTATTCAAACAATTATATTATTTAAGCAATTGGCCTCATGGTATTCATGCTTTGGATATGGCAACACAAACATCCGATGCAAAATACTAAGACATAAAAGCTCACCTAGTACTCCGAGCCAAAACATAGGGTAAGAGTTAGAAAAATATGCATGTTCCTAACTTTATGCAATATGACTAATGCAACGCACACATTATGTATTTTTATAGGCTCGGCTATGAGCATGGCATATGATTTCTTCCAAGACATACGAAAAAGCACGTATTCAAGTAATGAGTTTGAACAATTTGATATTGGGTTAGCATGATGAGCCGAACCTTGGATGCATGTAAGACAATGGATGCAAAGCATAAGAATGCTAATGAAACGTAATGCCCTATACTAACCATTGTATACGAGTAAGTAAAAGGGAGAAAGACGTGGCATTGGAAGACATACAACTTATTACAACATTGCCCTCGTGCAAGAGGGTGCGAATCAAAGTCCGAAAGTCTGAATTAAACTAATTATTACAAACCGAATGAATAAATAAGCAAGGCTAATTAACTAGCTAACTATGCTATTATAACAAGGATAACCAAGATAAATAAACTCGCTATTTAAACTAATTAACTACAACAATTACAAAGAGACAAGAATAATAATTACAACACTTAATAATTAACGAGACTAATTACAATAAGCAATATTAAATTAATTAATTACAACAACGATCATAATGTAAGCGAGGAAGCGCAAGGATTGCATGCATGCACATGCACAATGTTCGAGAACAGCTCTGTCTGCCCCAAGCTTGCTCTATTTCACCTCAGCCACTACCCTTTATTTTTTGAAAAAATACACTACTAACCAAACATTGCGGACCGGCCTGCCCTCAATGAAGCCCGGCCGGGCCTAAAGAAGGTCGACCGTGCCTCAATTTTGTGCAAAACTCTGTTTTATGTTCTGAAGTGAAACAGTGCAGACAGAGTTGTTCAAGCTCTGTTTGTCCCTTCCTTCCTTCTCTGTCATGGAAAAGCCTTGAGAGAAGGTTAGAATTGTTTCCAAAACCATCAATGAGCAAATTGATTGCTTGATGATTTCGGATACAATTCTGGACAAAAATCAATGAATGCAATGACTATGACCATTACTCCATTTTTATCATGGAATGAACTCAAAAAAAAGAAGTAGAGACGCTTCAAGAATCATTAAAATGCCATGAATTAGCGTATGACCACTCTTGATTCGATAAACTTGGCATAACGTCCGGCCAAGCATAAGTAAGATGACTCATTTTCTTTATGTGTGGGAGTTGCTTTTAAACCAATTCTTTTAGTCATTTCCATTCTTTAGTCCATTTGTCTGAAATGATGATTAAGTCCTCTAAAATGAGAGAAGCGTCAAACGGGAAGTTATTCTCGACATGAAAGAGAGATCATGCCGTTGACAATAAATCTCCGTAGAGATTAAGCCATTAAGCGTGAATCTCTAGTTCATGTGTTGAATAACCATCAACCAATTGAAACAACTCTCAAATGAAAGATAGGAGTGGCAACTTGATTCTTAAAATAAGGTCATTAACATGAAAATTAGACAAAGAAAAGCTAAGAACAACATAAGCAGTCCCTAGATGGAGATGTCTGCTTGTATCTTTTTAAGCTGTTTCAGCACAGCCTCCTCCTCTAGTAACTTTTCTTTCTGCTTCTCTGCCTTCTTGTCCTTTCCGGATGTCTCTGGTTGACCCAGGTGTGGGGGCTTAAAATACCGCCCACTCCTGGTCATGTGGTCCACTTTCCCCACATACCAGGTATCATTCAGCTGGTTGTTCCCCCAGTCTTCGTCGGTGTGGGCAAGACATAGGTCGTCATCTTCCCACCACATACCGTCGGCCATCGACAGACAGCTATCTGGTTCTATTGCATCTATTCCTATGTGCGCAGCACATTCTGTTCTCGTGCTCACAGCATATTCCGTCCCCACAGGGGCTTTGGCCTTCCTAGCCCTCTCCAGATCTTCGATATTTTCCTGCTTGAACTGCTTCAGTGCAGCATGCTGCTCAGTATCCTCTGTACTCAAAGTGCTCTGATCCTGAGCAAAATTCTTAACACCGGTGCTCTTCGGCGGTTCTCTTTGTTCCTCGGCCACTCCGGCCAGTGCTAATGTCCCCGTGTCTGACGGACCCTGTTCCGGCTAAGGCTGCTCAATAACATCCGGCTCGTCACTGAGCCACCCAGTAGCTTCCGCTGACCCTTTCAGATCAAACCAGTTGACAGTCACATCTCCCGGATCCTGTTCGTTGAAGAACTGAAGGTTGGCAATGTCTTCCTCCAGCTCCGCTAAGTCATCTAGCCCTTGATTAGGTCCATCCGCTCGAACTACACAAATCTCTGCCTCCACCGGCAATTCCACCCTTGGCTTAGGCTGATCCGTTGGTGTGATATAACTGCTCGGGTTGTACTCAAAACTCGCAGATCCCTCAAGCTCTGAATCCTCATTCTTCTCTGCTCCCAAAGTGATCCATGCTCTATCTTTGGTAGTCACCACCATCGGTTCTGGTTGGTTTTGGGAGATGTCCAACATGCACAAGTCAGTGCTGTAAAGAATGAACACCTCCAGCTTGGGTAGGTGAGAAGGGGTGATATATATACTAGGGTCGTATGACACAATCCCAGTTTGGATCAAGTTGATGCGTTGGGGAGGTGGTGCTTGGTTATGTGGTAGAAGTGGGTTGGTTGTGACATTCGGCTTCTCCGGAGGCATAATCACTCTATTGTCGATGAGATTCTGAATCTCATGACGCAATCGAAAGCACTGGTCGGTTTCGTGGCTATGCTGTCAGTGATAGGTGCAGTATTTCGCCGGGTTATGGGAAGGAGAAAGTTTTTCTGGTAAGGGTCACGGCTCTTGGGGCTTCAAGTGCCCTTTCTTGGTCAAAACCCCCAAAGCCTTGGACAAAGACATATATAGTGGGGTGAAGGTTCTTTGGCCTCTGGGGGCATATCTGGCTGTTTGCGAGCTACTCCGGACGCATCGGTAAAAGGTGTAGCTGCAAGGGTTTTTGGAGTGGTGGTGGTGACCATTCCTACATCTGAAGATCTGGCAGCTACAGCACTACTTGTGCCTGCATTCGTACTATGGTTGAATGCCCTCCTGGGCTGCTCTCTCTCATGATCAATGAGGCCCTGTTATCTGCAAAGGTGGGTAGGGGGAGGACGATCATCTTTTGCATGAGCTTGGGTTGGAGGTTGCACACAACCATCCGTATTTGATCTTTATCAACAGGCCTGATGGTCATTATCGAGGCTTTAGCCCTCCAGCGGGTCACAAAATCGGAGAAGCTCTCCTTCGGCTCTTGCCTGGTTATCTCGAGATCACGGGTTGTGACCTCGATTTGAGTGTTGTAGGAGTATTGAGCTATAAAGGCTTTAGCCATCTCCTCCCAGTTCCTCTTAACAGAGTCTTCCAGTTTTGTATACCAAATAGCCGCTACACCCGATAGGGTCCAGCCAAACAGAGAAAGCTTCTGCAATCTGGACAGGCCCATCAGCCTTAGGATATTCGAAAACAATCGTAGGTGCACCATAGGGTCCCCAGACCCATCAAAGCGGTCGATGTGCGGCATCTTAAATCGGCCCGGCAGAGTCACGGCAGAGTCACGGCCGAGTCGGTATACCCATCCTCTATATCCCGAATGGATTTCACGCCTTGAGCCTTCTTAAAAAGCTTTTCTAGCTTGCTCACTTCTAGTGTCGTTGGATCCACCTCAAATTCAAACGGTGAATCCACTAGGTTGGTGGGCGTTTTGGATAGCTGGGGTAGGATTGGAGGCGGATCTGGCCCCGTTGGCACGTTTGTATTTTCCTGGACGTTTGGTGTCTCCCTGAGTATTGGAACTCTGGGTGGGGAAGGAGGTGTGTGCGAAGCAGATGCCCCAGCTTGCTGCTGTAGCTTGGCAATTAACTCTGCCTGTTGGGTCACTACTTCTGCTTGACATGTAGCATCCTGCTGCATGGCTTGCATAGTTTCCTAGAGCTGACGCATCATCTCTTTCATACCTGCCATATTGTCCTGATCTGACTGAACAACCGGTATATGCTCCCTCTCTGCGGGAGAAACATAACTCTGATGTCTACTGTACTCAGGTGGGGTAGACAAAGCCCTCTGAACTGACTACTGAACTGATATCCTCTGCTTAACTGCCCTCCGTCTAGTAACTGGGGGTGATGAGTGGTACACTGGTTGTCCGTCTATCAGATCCTCGGATCGATGAAGTCTGCGGCCTTTAACCCAGAGTGCTTGGGGAATATCTACCTGGTCGGATGCAATTGTGCTAAACTACCTTGCAAAAAGATAAATAAAGCATAATAAATAAACATACAACCAGAAAAACGGACAGCATAACGGCTCAAATAAAGACAACACACAGTTGGCACTTGTAAGCTGAATACACCGTTCTCAAACACTGTTTACTGTGCCCAAATTGCTGCTCCAAAACTGATACCCTTAGGTAAAACTGATTCTTCCAATACTGATGCCTGCAGGCCTGATACCCAGACTTGGAAACTGATACGTGCATTCCTATAGAGACACACTCTAAAAGCACATAGCAAGCAAATGAGAGCCAAAACACCCCTATGTTGGGGTAGGGTTTCCCTGTCCTATTTTGTCAGGAGCTAGGGTTTCACTACGCACACAGCAGTTTCAAAACAACCTACAATCGGGTAAGCAACCTGTCCTAGTTTGGAATGGTCACTACGGATTCCGAATATGCACTAGGTCGAATGGTCAAAAAGGGTGCCCTGGTAAAAATCGGAGTTTGTGTTCCCATCATGGCAGAGCCCGCAACTGATCAGCCTTATGGCACGCTTCTCAAAGCAAGCCTCCGACAAACTGTTTAGGAATAGCATACGGCAAACACGATATCCTAGGCGCACCAATGCAAATGCAATGCAAAGAGACACATAAGTGTAAACAAAACAAGATATCATGAGTTCGAGTCAAGTTCTCTAATTCCCCAGCAGAGTCGCCAGAAATTGTAGACGCGCCCCAGGAACTCTCCGATATTCGCGCATGATGGCGCAGATCTTGTTTTGTTCTCTAGGCTACTACAGTTCGGACTCAATGTCACGATTCTGAATCTAATCTCACAAAGTGCGATGCAAGATCGATAAATCACCAAAGAGTCCAAATCCGGCAATTCATTTTTGGAAAACTGATTTTTATAAAGAAGTGCCAAACATGGACTGCTTTTTTAGATACAGAGTCGCCACCTAAATATTTTATTTTGGGAGAAATTTAGGAAACCCTGACTCATGCCTAAGGCTACGTGTCCGTCATCACCAAAGTTATCTCGGCTCGAGAACTTGGGTACGAGAGGGAAAGGTCATGTAATGAGCACCCCCGCTCGCCCGATCAAAGATCGGCCTTTACTAACATGATATTTTGTTTTTGAAAACATATGTGTTCTTATTCCAGTTATTAACCTAAAATTACTATGTTATGCGCACAACAAACAAGTATAGACTAGATCGTCTAAATTGGAACAAAACATTGCATGTTCGTTTGTTTGAAAACAGTTTGAAGTTTGCTACTCGTAAGTAGGCTAAATCACGGATTTTAATGAATTGTTCCAATGCAGGTAATCCAACCTTCACCCACAGGCATTCAGACAGTTATATCAAATAAGCAGTTAGCCTCATGGCAAGCATGCTTTCATGGAAACATTAACACACATGCAGTATGCTAAAGCGTAAACACTCACAGTGTACTCCGAGCCAAAACAAAGAACTAGTTAGAAATCATGCATGATCTTAGTTCATGTTAAGGTGACTAATGCAACACATACGAGAATGCAACTAAAATAGGCTCGGCTATTCTAGAATGTCATGTGAAATGCAACTTGGTATATGTATTTAACTTGGAATTGAAATACAATGCAGTTAGTATGATGCGCCGAGCCCGGTGCATGCAAGACAGATGAATGGATGCACACATGCAAGCATAAGGTATGCTAATCGAAATATGCCCTAAAACTAACCATTGTAAGCGGTTAAGTAAAAGGGAGAAAGAAATGGGAGTCAGAAGACATGCATCACACACATGCACGCTTATTACAACAGTTGGCCCTCTCGACGGAGGGTCCGAATAATGAGCTAACTAGCTAATCTAAGCTAATTAAGCTACTTATTACATAACAAAATTGAATAACTAGCTACAACTAATTATTACAAAACAAATGGAATAGCTAAGCACATTAGCTAATTAAGTATAAACCAAAGCGTAAACTAGCTAAGGAAAGTAGCTAAATAAAGTAGTAAAGCAAGGCCCTTAGAAGGAAGAATGCATGCATGCCCGGTCGCGTCGTTAGGAAATCCGTCGCGATGCCCCAACTTGTCTTTGTTTGCAATTGTCCTCAGAACTTTGCACCAAGCTCCAGAAAGCTTCCAACTCACCTTGGGGACCTATGGGAGGGTGGCCGACCAGTTGTTGGTGTGGGAGACCACCTGCCGACCACTTTTTGTTGTTGCAAGGTAGAAAAAGTGGCCGGCCAGTTAGTTTTTCTAGCTGGCCAACCAGTTGTTGCTGCACCTTTCCACTTTGCTGCAACAGAGAGCAAGAAAAGGCATGGCAATGTATTTGCAAGATATGTGTGCACAACCACCCTCCCTATCATTTCATAAGCTCAAGGGAGTGTGGTTCTCGACCCTTGGGTCACCAATCACGCATCTCGATGCATGATGGCCGAGAGGCGAAGTTGCACAATTCAATATGAAATAAATGCACACATAAACACATAAATACCTAGAACTCTATCATGTATGATCAAGAGCGTCAGCGACCGAGAATTGAGGCACGTTTCATCACTTTAAGTATGAAACGTCCTTCGTTTCTCGTGTTTAGACTAACACCTATTCCAAACACAATGCAAGCAAATGACATGGCAAGGGACAATCATGCAACAACAACTAGCATACGCAATGCAAATAGTATCATAGCATACGCAATGCGATGAACATGGCATACACAATGCAATGAACAACATGGCATACTTAATGCAATATAGCCTAAGCATGTAAACAACCTGGCATACACAATGCTAAATGCTAAGAACATGGCATACTCAATGCAATGGAAAGCATGGCATACACAATGCGATGTAACCTAAACATATACAATGCAAAGTATATGGCATACACAATGCGATAAACATGGCATACACAATGCGATGTAATGTAAGCATGCAAACAACATGCAATCAAACATGCTCAATGGACTTAAACCAAGATAGACGAACCTCAGCCATGCCCAAATCAGTGGCCATAACACCAAAACAAAGGCATGAAATGCAAAACAAAGCATGCACATGCATTGGCCCATCAAGTAGGCCTAAGAACACAACTCTCAAACATGATGAAGAAGTGATAAACATGAAAGTATGACAACACTAAAGGCTCTGAAATCAAATGTGAAATGATACCAAATCATTCAAACAACACAAGTAAAGCATGCAAGAGGGCCTAAGGCACAAAGCCATTAAAGGGACTACACAAAGGACATGCCGGACCTAGGCAAGATGGCATACATGCTAGGCCAAAACAAGGCAACAAATGCACAACCCTTAGAGGCACTCAAAGGGTGAATGAATTGGGAACATGGCAATGCTACATGTTCTAAAATGAAGTATTAAATGATGCCAAATCATCTAAATAGCTCAAAGATAGCATGCAAGAAGCATCAAAACACAAGGCTAACAAGGCTCATTGCACTACAACTATGCAACACATGAAGCATATGGCAAAGGCAACCCAAAATAGTCCTAGAACATGTCAAAATGAGTCTAAAACATGTATGGAAGGAAGTCAAAATAAGCTAACATGAAGGGCCAAAACATAGATCATACAAGGGCAATATGAGAGGATTACACTACACCTACCAAGACCAAGCATGGGATGGCTTTGCCAACAAAAATTAGAGTTATATCATGGCAAAATAACCCCAAAAACACATTGAAATGATAGCTCGCAAGTTTAGGCATGAAGGCATACACAATGATTCATGTTAAGGCATAAAGGACCAACCCTAGAACGCATTGAATGAGCAAAAAATGCAAGTGTATGAACATGAAATATGGACTGAAATCACATTGTAAATGATGCCAAATCATTCAAGTAGTCCAAGTAATGCATGCTGGTGGACTTGACACACAAAGCTAACAAGCTAGAATGAACCATGGCTATACAAAGTAATGCATGCATGGTCAAAACAATACAAATCAGAGCTAAAGCATGTTAAAACATGGACAAAAACTTATTGGAGTTAAGCCAAAAGCATGCTAGAATGACATGTTAAAGCATGATGCATGTTAGGCTAATTTATGGAATTGCACTACAAGTGCATGGAGCATGCAAGGGGTGATCAAACCAAACCCTAATAGAGGTATGACATGGCAAAACATCACCAAAAACATGCTGAAATGAACTCAAATCAAGCTAGAATGACATGCTACTTCAAGAAGCATACAAGACTAGTTTATGAGATTTACACTACAAGTGTATAAGGCACGCAAGGGCCAACCAAACCAACCAAAAAAAGATCTAAGGCATGTTAAAACAACACCAAAAACCTACTGAGATGGCCCCAAAACAAGCTAGAAAGACATGCTCAAACATGAGGCACGCAAAACTAGTTTATAAGATTTACACTACAAGTGTATTATGCATGCAAGGGATGATCAAGACAACCAAAAACAGTGGCATGCCATCACAAAATAACCCCAGATACATGCTAAGATATGGCCAACATAAGCTTAACAAACATGCTCACACATGAGGCGTTCAAAGCAAGTATTGAAGACACAAGGAGATGGGATGACCCTCTCCTATTTGGAACCTCAAAACACCACTTCCACCACTGAAATTCCTCTGAGTTTCAGTGATGAGAAGTTCAAAACAACGTGGTCCCAAAAGCTCAAAAAGAAGGCACAAAAGCAAGGCCAAACAAGGCCTAAGAGGGGGTAGACAACCCCCAACACAAAAGTGACCTTAAACAAAGATGTTAAGCACCAAAATCCAGAACTTTTTACAGTAGGAAGTTAAGTCTAAAACACCATGCAAATAGGTCTAAAAGCTTAAGCAAAAATAAGGGTTTAAGGAGTTAAAGGCTCACCCTTGAAGAACACTTTTGAAGCTACAACTCCAGCAAGTTTTTCCAGCTCAAACCAAACCAAAAACCTCAAAACCAGCTCCTAAGCACCTCAACAACAAAATGATGGTGTTTGAGTGTGTGTTTGTGTGTTAAAGTATGAAGAATATGCACTTTTGAACACAAAAATGAGACAAACAAGGAAGAATAGATACAAGTGTATATCTATAGCTCCAGTACCATTTTTCTGAACCTGGAGGAGGGAGGAGGAGGTTCTCTTTTATAGAGAACCAATGCTCAAGCTTCTTGAAGAAGCTAAGGGTTCAAGGCCATCCCTCCATACAGTGTATGGAGGATGGTTTCAGTGCTCTCCAACTGTGCCAGCTGGCTAAAAATATCTCCAAAAATGTGATAAAAAGTAGCCGACCACTTGGAGTGGTCGGCCAGCTACTTTAAGTGGTCGGCCGACCACTACAAGTGGTCTCCCAGGAATAAAACTGGTCGGCCATGGTGAGAGAGGGTCTAAAGCATGAAAACAATGCAGTGGTGTGGTGGCCGACCAGAAAAGATGGCCCAAAGATCAAGGAAACCAGTTGTCAGACCAGAAAACTGGCTGGCAGGAAGGAAAGTGGTTTACGGGGAGAAAAACTGGTCTCCCACCCTTGTACCACCTTCCAAACAAGGTTTGTACCAAAAACAAACCAAAACGGATGCAAGACGAAAGTCCGAGAGGCAAGACGCATAGCCGGGAGCCTCGAAAACCAGCTGACGAGCACCAAAAGTGGTTTACGACCACAAAAGTGGTCTCCCAAACCATAGTGGCCCTCTAGGCCAAGAAAACAAGGTGTGGTTCAAAAACCACGCCAAACGAAGAACATTAAGCGGTCCCGAGACAAGGCGTGCGACTGAAGGCTCCGAAAACTGAAAACTAGTCTCCAAGCGGGAAAAGTGGTCTACAAGACCTCTCCTTCCCTCAGGCAAGGAAAATGAGGCTTGGTCCACAAACCGAGTTGAAGCACAAAGAGTTCAGAGGCTCGGAGGCAAGGCACTCAGCCGAAACTCCGGAAACTCGAAACAAGCACAACATGCACTATCACCGAGCACTCAATCGATAACGTCTGAGTCTTAAGGTCGGTCAAAAATGGGGTGCCTACAGGTAGAAATGAAGTAAGCAAAAACAAGAACAAAAGTTATAAGCTTATACCTCTCAAAATGGAATAAGCTTCGGTTAGTGATCAAACTCACTCTTGACACACTCTCAAGCTTGAATTATGTTTCTCAAGGGTCAACCAAGGCTCTAAGATGATGAGTCAAGGTTGTGTATGGTGTAGGTTAACTTAAAGGTAGCTTGCAATGGAAGAAGCAGAAAGAAGGAGTCCTCTCTATGTGTGTAGGCTTTCCTTCAATTGTTCAAACCCCAAAACAGAGGTATATGGTCGTATTTATAGAATTTGGGCACAAAAGGTGATAAATATCTTCAAAAATGGACAGCTGGCGGCCTCCCACCCAGACCAGTGTTTCTCGCTAGTGAAGCCTGGCCAACCCTCAATAGCCACGGCTGGCCCTCAATAGGGCACAACCGGGCCTTAATGAATTTCCCTATTTTTCTGTTTCAGCCTCAACATATGGTGGCACAAGGTGTAAAAATGGATTTCTTAGGTATGATCAATGAGAACATAGAAGGTTTGGGGTTGTTTCGAAGCTCGAACAAGACTCTTTCATTAAGACCTCGAACCACGCATAATACCACTTTCATAATCGAGTGTTCCGAGTAAAGTGCTCGAGCCTTGTAGGTGGTCAAAAATGGAGTGTCCACAGCTCCTCGTCACCTTCTTAAACCAGAATTTTCTTCAAAGCCTCCTTACTCTTGTCGGCTGGTTCTTTGCTGACATTATCTAGGACCTCCATTGTCTCTGCATCTCGCACATTACAAGTGGACTTCATTGCTGCCATGGAGCAATTTTTTGCCTATACTTGTTCCCCTCTGACCTCCTTAATTCCATGTTCAATTGGGAATCGCAATAGCTGGTGCAATGTTGAGGGAGTTGCCCTTATTGTATGCCACCACGGTCTACCCAAGATAACATTATAAGGGGAGGGGGTGTTAATTATTGTGAACTCTATGCTTACCTTCTTCATGCCAACCTACACTTCCAAATTCGTGGCTCCCAAAGGCCATGTCAGCGTTTCATTGAACCTAACCATCAGGCTGTTGGACTGTTCCAGATCATCTGGGTGAAGGCCAAGTTCTTTGTAACTTCTAACATACATGATGTCATAAGAACTACCTTGATCAACTAGTATGCACCTTACCTGGCACTCCCCAATCTTCAGCATTATCACCAAGACATCATTGTGTGGATGTTGCACCATATTCAGGTCTGCCTCTGTAAAAGAGACCATTGGCCCCTAATACTCATTTGTCCTAGGCTTCTTTTGCTAGACTTGATACATATGTTGTAGGTGCCTCACTCTCTGAGTCTCCCTACGCACCTCATTCTCATTGACCTTCGAGTGAATCACATTGATCACCCGAGGTCCATCTGCTTACTGTAGTGGCGATGGTGGAAGTGGTGCTGCCAGTGCCTGGGGCGGCCTTGCCTGCTCTTCTCTTGTTCTGGTCTTATCTACTAGGTCTCTTAGATTATCCTGTTTGACCAAATCCTCCAAGTGTGTCTTCAGAGCCTTGCACCCCTGAGTTAAGTACCCATCCTCATTATGGTAAGCACAGTGCTTCCCAAGGCTCCTTCCCATAAACTCGTCAGGGGTCTTCTTCGACGCTCTATAATATAGCTGGTTCTTGATTCTTTCTAGAACTTTGTAAATCGGGATCTAGAACACAGTAGTGACTATCTATGCAGCCCTCAAGCTTGTCTCTTGCCTGTTAAAACCAGTGTTACCTCGGCCTTGCTTCAGCGAGCTGTTTCTTTTCTCCTGCTTTGGTGCCTTTGCTCCGTGCGTCCTCTTCCGCTCTGGCATATTTCTCAATTCGTGCCATGAGCTTGTTTATACTTTTTGGTAGAGTTTTTGCAAGTGACTTTTGAAGTGAGCATTTATCTTCCAGGCCAATATTCGGTTGACACCTCGTAATACCGTTTGGTATAAGCTCTAAGGCTTTCACCCTCGCTAATGTTCAAAGCCAGCAAGAAGTCTACCCTTAGTGGATATAACTTATTTGTTACAAACCTGGCCACAAATATCTCGACTAGGCCTTCCCACTTCTTCACAGTTCCTTTAGGCAACTTGTGGAACCAATCCGATGCAATTTCCCCGAAGGATAAAGGGAACATCTTACACAGCAGCTGCCCGTTCCCACTATACAAAGTCATTGAATTCAAATATAAGCCGACATGAAAGTTCGGATCAGACTTACCATCATAAACCTAGAACCTCGGCATATGAAACCTCTTCGGGGCCTCAAACCTATCCAACTCCACTGAGAACAGCGTTCTTGGTTTGACGGGGGATGTGACCTTGGCATTGAGTCGCTTCCTCTGAAGGTAGTCACTCAGGTCCTCCTTCGTTCGATCGGGAGCTCAGCTATCAATAGATTTCAGCCTTTTTGGTGCTCTACTCCCAGCGTCGTGGTGTGTCCTCTTGGACTTTTCTTCATTTACTGTATCAAAGCAAAGCCCCATCCCCTGGACATGCCAATGTTCTTTGACATAGGTTCTCTTGGTATGAGGCGTCCTCTACAACTCACCTCTCACTGACTCTACTCACCCGACATCCCGTGAAAGCCGATGTGAACATTTCTTCTCCTTGTCGTGCTGAGAGACTATTGGGATTATTTTTTGCCCTCTTTTCTGGGCGTCGGTCTTGGCTACTGATATCGGCGTATCCTGTAACGGGTATGGTGGTTGCATTATGTTGTTCTGTATCATGAAGTTGACAACTGATTGTAGGTCTGCCAACTTGTTTGCCATCCTTTTCATCTCACCGTCCCTCCTTAGGCATTTATCTTTCTATACCTGGAGGTTGCTTTCGTTGTAATACTCATCTCGTCCTGATTTCTTCAGGGCATGCCCTTCTTTGCTGACATCCTTCTTCCCAAGATTCAGATCCTGTGTTTCCTCATTACTTTTCTTCTTCAACGTTAAGTTTGGCATGTTTACCACTCCCACTAGGGATGTCGTCCCCAATCTTTTCTCCCTGCCCGTTGTTGGCCATATATTCTCCTTACGTTCCCACAAGCGGCGCCAAATTGTAGGTGTTGATTTTTGACCACACAACCAAACAGAGAACTCAGCTTGAGAGCACCTATAGAATAGATTAAGCCCAACAACCTACACAAGAAGATGAGAATCCAGCGGTGGTTCGTCCACTGGGGGCACCCCGACGATCAAGTCAGCAATCAATATCTCTCAAAGATAACAAATTGTACTTATACTCACCAAAAAGAACTTACCTCAGACCCACGAGAGTGCCTTGCTTTTATAACCAGTAGTGACCTGATCCCATTAGAAACCTCATTTCAATGGACTCAAGCTCCATGCTCATCCTGGACCCTCATCTAGATTCAGATAAACTCTTCTTGAGCCTTATTTTTATCTAAACTGAGATCCTTCCCTGTTCTAGGACTCTTGTCCCTTATCCGCTCATCTCGAATTCCGATATCTCCACAGATAACCTCGGCCTAGCTGAGATCACCTTGGCGAATGACTAAGCCACGTGGCACCTCGGCTGACATTTTGGCGTCACTTTAGTCACGTGCTATCATTCACAAAATACATCACCACAATTATGTAAATTTTACGACTGCAGAATGATAATCCATGACGGCATAGATCATAGAGGAGACTCAATTCTTGGTAAATTAATTCAATTTGGGCATTTTGAAGCCAAAAATAAACCAAAAGAAAAAGAAAAAAACGATGTGCATAGATTGACAATTTGACTTCAAATGCCGGGAATAAAAACTAATGCGGAAAAATTAAATCAACAACGACACAAGAATTTTACAAGGTTCCCTCAATGTGAGGTATGTCCACGAGATCAAAATCTGATTCCACTATCAACCAAAGAGTTTCCAAATGATTACAAACGAGACACGAATGGTCTCACAAACCACCCTTAGATGAATTCTAAATAATCACAAATAATCAAGAGGAAAGACCTTACCAAATAGATGAATAAAAGTCTTTGAAACCAAAGTTGAAGAAGACCACAAGTCTGAATCAAAATTGCTTCACTGAATTGAATTCCACCGAATTAACTTTGATCCAATAACCACCTACACAGCAAGCTTATACAATAAACCCATAACTTGAACTATTACACCAAAGCAATATATATACTGCCGTACAAACTAAGAAACCCACCGAATATAATGTAGCAGCCGCTATATCCTCCGGAAAAAACAAAGACAACATTTATATATATTGTAGAATCTTGGGCTTTGTATCAAAACCCTAGTTGTTATCAAACTGATTATAAAATATTGATTGGGCCTTCAAAAGTTAGATATAATATATTGTTAAACCAATACCAAACTGAATTAAATATTTTTAATAAACCAATTGGATCCCATACTCCACTAAGGAGGTATACCCAACAATTTTCCCCCTACCGACTTAGGTGGAGACATCAACCACACCCACCAAAGTTCAACACTTCAGATGTTTGTCCCTCGACAAAGTCTTAGTCAACTGTGGAAGAGTGGTTTGAAAATACTCTTGGATCCTGAAGGACGTTCCTGTTCCTCTGGTTGTCACCTGAAAAAGGATTAACACTTCAGTCAAGGGTGTCGGAATTAGCACTCCGATGGACAAGTTAGTAAACATCTCACGTTTGCTTATGTCTCAAGTTTCTTGGGGTTATCTCTCACATACCTTTGTTTGGCTGATGTTCCTCTATTTATATTCGCTTTGGGGTCTCAGGGTCGGGCCCACTTTTAATCCACCGTGTGATTGTTCATTTGGCTACTTCTGTCGTAAACCAATTCCCACTCGGCTCCTCCCTGAACTGGTTCTATAGCCGATCAAGATGTTCGGCTTCTGGATCGTACAAGACGGGCCGAATATAATATATATCCTGATTATCTAAGTGTATATTCGGCCTCTTTGCATCCCCTAATATTTGGCTCCCGAAATTGCCCCTTAAACATGCCACTAACACCAGTTAGTTGGTGTATTTGGTTTCGAAGTTGAAAAATTTAAAATGGCAATTCGGCGGTTAACCTCATTCCAACGCTAGTGTCAGAACGCACACGCTTTCTGGTCATCATTACAATTTCCTACCCCTTCGTATGCTTCCTTCATTTATTGTGATTTTAAACTTTGTTGTCCCTTCGAATGCATGTTTTTTGAATACTCAAAGCTCCTAGTCTGCCTTTCAGTATACCTCCTCCATTTCGCAACCTCTACAACCTCTGCAACCTCTTTCCATTTCTCATTATCTCTTCTGCTCCTTTTAAGTTCTCTTCTCATTCTTTTCAAATCCCATTTCCTTGTTTGTTTTTAGTTTATCATACTCCTTAGGCTGGCTATGATGGCAAAACATTTGAAAGACCTCCTTTCTACGGATCGAATTTCTAGTTTTCGATGCCATTTTTCCATCTCCAACGATGTCCATCTGTCACTCATGACAGACAGCACCCTTGATATGGAGAGGACTAATAAAAGTACAATCATCTTTCCTCTCCTATCAATTGCTGAGGGCGGGGTTCGTTTCCCCCTTCCTCCCATTTCTTAGGGTCGTCCTTCGCTATTGGGGTCTAATTCCCTCTCAACCTAATGTAAATTTTTTCTGAATCATAATGGGGATTATAGAGTTGAATCGACAACTTAGGATCAATCTTGGCATACCTGCTATTCGACATTATTATGCCTTGGCCAAATCTTCTGGCCGGCAGGGGCGCTATTTTCTCAAGGCTAAGGACACTAACCATCACTTGGTGACTATGCTTGCCAACTCTAGTAAGCGAGTTGATGATGTCATGGTCATTGTCCGAGGTAACTGAGAATTCGGCGAAGGCGAAGATCGCCTAGATCCTGTCCCTAGACAGAGAGGCGAACTAGGTTGCCATATAGTTCCTTTACGTTTATCTACTTTATATTTACTCGGCTTTATTTCTACGTACTTATTGTTTTATTTGTGCAGGCAACGCTATGAAAAAAGTTTTGGTTTCGGCCAACGACGCTATGCTTGCGGAAATCAAAACCGCACTCCAGTTCTTTGGCCATCCAAACCTCCAGAAGCAAGAGAAAACGGCCCATATACTTCTGAGATACGAGCTAACTTACATGACGTTTTCGGCCACAGAAAACATTCCGATTCCATGGGGCAAACAGCAGCTCACGGCCCTTATCTTCCCCCGCTTCAAAAGCCTCAGGTAGATTGGTTTGAAGGATTCTGATTCGGAGCAGGCCGAAGAACCAGTAGTCAAGAAAGTCGCCGAGTCAGTCCACTTTGGAAGGCGAAGAAGCTGACGAAGCTCTAAATTTGACTTTTCAAGAAGCCGGCCTTAGTCCATCCAACCCTTCATCCACGTCAGGTCGAGGGGACATCTCATTTGAAGACATTTTTACTGATTTAGGAGATCTCCACGGCTCGTATCCTGAGAACATGGCGGGGGAGTCGCTTACGCAGCTGGCAATGAGGAAAAACGCTGAACGGATGGCCGCCCGGAGGAGGGCCGAGACCATCTGTTCTGAACTTGTTGCAGCGACTAAGTCTTCTCTGCCTGTTATCGTGGAAGAAATGGCTCAAATTGAGATGGCCGAGACGGAGCAGATAGTTGAAGGGTTGAGTCAGGAGGCCGATCAGAACGGGAAAAAGTATCCCGCCGAGAGCAAAGCCGACCCTAAGGAATACTCACCGACAAACGGCCGCGTTTGAAGGAGTGGAACTCAGTCATGCTGTTCGTCGTCCAACCAAGGATAAAGAACGTGCCGATTATGTCTGACGCGTCGGCTCTGAAAGATTCAGCAATGGCCTTGAATATGGCTTCTTCAATTTCCCTGCCGGTTGACAGGGCGACCTTTCGTGTGGAGCCAGATCTGCTGTCAATAGCATTAGCCGCTCAATCGGCCCTATTAGTAGATGACGTAACCTTATTTTTAGCTTTCTGCCTATGTGCATATAAACATATATTATTTATTACTTTTACTTTTAAATTCTAACTCCTTGTTTTGTAAACGGTAGGCAGGATAGCCGAGATCGGCCGCCGCCAACATAATGCTATTGAGCAGATCGGCTTTTTGAAAGTCGAAATTGAAAATGAGAAGGGCAAGGCCATGGAGGCCTCTCAAGGAGCTGAGTCCGAGGCAACGAAAGCGGCTGATGAGCGCACAAGAGATGATGCCAAGGCAGAAAAGGCAAAGAGTTCTGACCAGCTCAAATTGGCCGCCGAGGAGAGGGCAGACGCGAGCGAAGACGCGTTCAAGTTAGCCAAGGAGGTGATTGCCAAGCTGGGAGCCGACTTGGAAGAATCGAAGAAGGCGAAGGAAGTAGCCGACTCTGAGATTTCCAAAGCATTCTAAGCTGGGAAGGATGCCACCTTGGAGAACTATGTGGAGGAAGTCCCCAAATTCGAGAATCGGGGCTTCAAACACGGCTGGCTCAAAGCCCTCACTGTCACTAATGTGACATTGGCCTAGCCAATTCCATACGAGCAGGTGGACGTTGAGCCGCTGGAGTCTGACCCCGAAGATTGACTAGGGAGAGATCTTTATTTTTGTTAGGCATCTCCCATGCATGGTTCTTGTAAATTTTTGTTAGTATATTTCTATTAGTTTAAAGTAATTTTCATGTATAAAATGATCACTATCTGTACTCAATTTATTAATGAAAATTTCCTTTATTTTTTACTGTTATTTGTACTCAATCTTTGTTATTTAATGAAGATTTTTGCTTTTCACTACTTTGGGTAAAATGACTATTGTCTATTGTGCATGCTAGCTATCGATCCAATAGGATATAGGATGATGAGATGAGTGAATTAAACATCTCACCAAATAGTTGTCGATTAGATAACTGTGTAACTTAGCAACTTAGCAATTTAGCCGTCTTTTAATTTAGCCGACTGAATTCATGAACATGTCCTTGCCCCAGTTAATGGTGGCTCATGGAATAGCTGGGGCACATGATCCAATCGGATCAAGGCCCTGAGATTTGGCCGATTAGATTGGCAAATCCTTAGCCGCAAAGATTAACGAATCTACCCTTGCCCCAGTTAAGGAATTGTCACGACCCAAACCCGCCCCTAAGGGTTTAGCATTGTAACCGGCCAGTAATTTGTAATTACTAAAGGCCTACTTAACAGTAATAACAATTATACAATAGGAGGGGCCGACGAAAGCCTGTAAATATCAAAACATAATGTCCAAAGAGCTGTGAGGACTTAAATGCACAAACAACTTATATATATATACAGACATAAGTCCAAGTCCATATTCAATATATATGAAAGTACTGAAGTCCAGAACACGTCCAAGTACAAAATAAAGACATGTTGGGGAATTAAATCCTAAAGCCAAAACAACTTATGAAACATTCACTTGACTCCATATGGCATTCATTCAAAAGATGTGGGTTTAGACCACCCAAAACAAAGCCTTGACAATAATGGTTTGGAACCTTGTGGTGAAGCACAGTAGGTTGGCTTGACAAAACGAAATTAGGCTGACGCCACTAACTTTGCTCCGGTGCTTGCCCACCTACGTATATACAATAAACTGTGAGCTAAAACCCAGTGAATAATGAATGTGTAAAGGGGTAAGAATGAATGTCCTCTTAGTAATTGAAACATTCAATTGCATCTATAGATCAGTTATTCAATCAGTGTCTCATATTTCATATCACATCAGTCATTTAGAGATCATAGCAGTCATACGTGGTACATCCAATAGTAGAACAGTACAGTAGGTCTTAATAGACCGAACAGTCAGTTGATGGCCATCAATACAGTAACAGTAGTTCCAAGGATAGGAACTGACAGAGATCTCTGTAACAGTAACAATAGCAGTAACAGTAACAGTAGCAATAGCAGTAACAGTAACAGTAGCAGTAGTAGTAACAGTAGCAGTCAGTTGCTATGGATGCCATGAGTACAATTTATAAAATAGGACAAACATTCATTCAGTAAACAATATCATTTCAGAAAACAGTATAGTTAATCATTCAGAAAATAATTATAATTTAACATGGCTTTACAACATTGTTACTCACAGATGGTTCCACTAGCAGAGCAGATAATGCAAAAAATTCAGATAGATCAGGCGAACGATAGCGCGTGACCTACACAAACCCATAACATATGCACATCGAAACACAATATCAATTCCTTGATCAAGCTTGACTTTTCTTGTCTTTTTCGGTCTAAGTAGTCCGAGACTCTACTATGTGTATTCTTCCTTTATTCAAATAAATCGGATTCTTATTTCACATACCCTTTCATTCCTAAATCATTCTTTTCTGAATAAACCAATTCTTACTTGGCTTCTTAATCAAGTACTACTAAGTTAATGACTTATTCTTTTAATCAACTAATTAATGTTGATTGTTAACTTATTAATTTTTGAAATGACTATCTTTAATCCATTCCCTCTTGCTTGATTTATTGAGCCATAAATCATGTCTAGAATGCTTTGAAAAGAGATGAGAATAAAAATGTTAACTAAATGCAATTTTTCAAAATATGCTGAAAATAGGGTCTTCGCTCGAGCGCCACTTTGGTCGCTCGAGCGGACTGTAAAATTCTGAAAAACTTCTAGGAGCTCAATTTTCACGCTTGAGCGAGACTTTCCTCGCTCGAGCAGACAGTGTGAATTCTGGAATTTCCAGAATTGTAATTGAAGTTCAGATTAGATATTCAAAGCCTCAAAACATGTATTTTTGGTAAACAAATATGGAGAACCATTGAATAATTTAATAAACACTCTAAATTATAAATCATTTATTCCAAATCATGCTCCAATTGTCCAAATTTAGTTTTAACTCATTTTCTCCATATCAAGCCAAATTTCAAATCCAAAATGATTAATCTCTAAATTAATCTCCATAAATTGAACATGGCTCAAATTTCTCATTTTATTTTCAGTTACATAAAATTGATTTCAAGCACTTTCTATTCTCCTTCAAAACATGAAATTAAGGTCATAAACTCTTTATAAAATCATTCACATGTATAAAATTGACATCAAAATTGCTAATTTTATATTCTTATAAATTTTCCAACTAATTTCCATAATCTTAAACTTAACTTAATTTGTGACCTCAACTTAATTTATAATCATAGATGTTTCAAAATATGTTTAATTTAAGTAAAATTTTAAATTACATTACATGCATGGATTAAAAATCTAATTATAAAATCAAAACTTAATCTAACATTAGGATTAATTCTAAATTTCCATAAACTTGATGTTCATAAAACATTTCCTTTTTCTCTCCAAAATATGAACTTAAATGGCTTAATTTCTTCAAAATCCATGATGCATGTAAATATAAATTCAAATACTCATAGAATTCCCTAATGCATGTAACAATGGAACTTAATCTCATGCAAGATTTGTTGGCTTATTTTTCCTACGAAGGAAAATACTATAAATGCGAGCGTGCCAGCAAGGATTGAAAAATCCTTACAGATTAAATTCAAGCCAATTATCAAGCGATTGCGTTGACGGTTCTTTTGCCTCAACAAAGAGGACTTCAAAATTGCCAAAGTGTAGAGAAAAGAAAAATTAAAAGAAGAATGAGAGACGGAGAAGGACGATTTAGTGAACAATCAAAGTGATAATTACTTACCTCTACTCCTATGCTTCGAAAAGGAAGTGCATGAAATGCATCGAAATGGAAATACTGAAAATAAATGCTTCGAAATATAAATCTATGTTAAACTACTCCTAAGATAAGGAAAATGACAAGAAATATTGAAATCAAGTGTCTTTGATTTAAGTTCTGGATCTTTTACAATGTAGCCATCAATGGCTATTTATAGAAGAAAAAATACAGCAATAACTACTTAGTAACTACCCATTTCTTCCATTTTCATTCTTGTCTTGCCATGTGTCCTTCCACTCATCCACTTTGTCCTCCCACTCATCCACTTTGTCCTTCATATTCTCCATTATCTCTATAACTTCTTTTAACTTCCAAATGAATAAAAGGATGCCACGTGTCCTGCAATTATATAAATAATAAATAATAATAAAAAATTGCAGATTTATGGTGCTAACAAGATTACAAAAATTAAACTCAAAATAATTAATTTCTAAATTAATTTCTATAAATTGAACATAACTCCATTTATTCATCATCTTGCTAACTTCTTCTATTTATATGAAATTGAACCCAAGTTTAAAAAATTTAAGGAATCATAATTCATATTCTTGGTCCTAACTTGATTTTTACATGCAAACCCAAATTTTAACAATTTATAATTGATCTACAAAGCTTTATTTGTAAAACCCAAGTTATATGTAGAATTATTTTTGGATAAAGTGGTAGTTAAATTAATTTGTATGGATAATTTAGTAATTTTAAGGAATTAGGTTAATAACCCTTTATGTAAAAGAAGAAAAACAAAAGAAAAAAAAAAGAGAGAAAGAAAACGGAGCCACGTGGATGCTGTGGAAGGCGAAGGCAGCAAGGGATTGGAAAAGTTAAAGGTGAAGGCAACAAAGGTTTGGAAAAGTTTTTTAAAAAAAAAACAAAAAAACAAAACCAAAGTGAAGAGGAAGGATTCATAGAGTGGTGGTTTTGCTTTATTCATCACTTTGGTAAGATTTATTTTATTGTATTTCTATCTATAATTTTAGTGTTAATGTATCAATAGGTGATTTTGTGGGCATGTATGATTAAATAAATATATTGATGTAATCTATGTTTGGGGTCTCGATTTTGCTCAATTTTAAAGTGTATTTTGCATTCCGTTTGGGTGGTTCATATTTTGAGATTGATATGTGATGGGTTAAGTGTAATGGTGGTGTGTTTGTGGGATATAAGATTGGCTACAAGCAATTACAAATTTATACATGTATATGAACAACAATTGGATAATATAGGTTGAGAATTTCCGAAGCCGCAATGGCTTTGTTTTGATGTTGAATTGTGGGGGTTCCTAATAGACAATTGGATTAATTTATTCTATTGTTGCTACAAGAAGAGAATGATGGGTGCAAATAATAATTGTTTATGTGGTGCAATATTTTATTAGGTTTATGAGATTGAGGTGGATCTTGGTAATTTGAGATTAGCTTGTGAAATATTATTTTAGTTGTTTAAGGTAAGTAACCCTCTATCACTGTTGGTACATTTTTATTCCTATTGAATCGTTTAAAATTATAAGTATTTATTTATAACCTTCATGTTCTCTTAAAATAAAATATGGGTCAAGTATAAAACAGTTTCGAATATTATTATGAAAATTATTTGAATATTTTGTGGATCTATTCTGAAAATTGTACTAAACGTTTATTCTGAAAATATCGAATATTTTATTTAAAATTTGTATATTGTTTAAATTTTGAATATCACTCTAGTCTGACTATGATTTGGACCCTAGCCAATGGGGGTTATTTATTGGCACATAAACTAGTTTCTTTTGGGGCTTTACCACCGGCCTATGTGTGGTTCTGGGCCTTGTCATGGGCTAAATGACCGTAGTCACCAAGACTTGGGTTTTGTGAATCAAATCATTAAACCATCTGAATATCGAACCATCGATTTGATCAACAAATTACTTTGAATTATCTTGTTGGCTTTTCATTTAAAATGTATTGTACATCGTTTATTTTTAGCTATGAAACCATCTTACAAATATTTGTTCATTTATTAAATTGTAGCAAATATTATATTTATTAGTTATCGATTTATTTATTTATTTATTTGTATACTTGATCCAGCTAGCAGTGATGGTTGGTTATTCACTGAGCTGTCTATCTTATCCTTATTTTATTTATTTATTTTCAGATTTTGAGGAGTAGAGCTGCATGGGGTTTTTACTTGTGGGAGTGCCGAGAGTAGGACTATGATTTTAGTACTTGGTTTATTATTTTGTTAATAGATTATATTAGTGGACTTGGTAGACAATTTCATATGATAAGAATTATCTATTTTTATGGATTTTAACATTATGATAATTAAGGATTTAATTATAGTATTTTACATTATTGGTTATGTGTTTGACTCTTAGCCTTCCATGCTCACTTAAATGAGTATGCGACGTTGTCACGGAACTTGGAGCGTGACAATTTTTAATTCCCTCAAAATTAATCTTAAATCAATTTTTGTCTAAATTAATTAAACAATACCAAAAAAGATGGAATTCCTTATCTCATAATAAATTTTTCATAATTTTTAACTTGAGTTTTGATAACCCACAAGTCTTTCTCCTCCCCCCCCCCCCCCCCTTTTTTTTTCTTCCTCTTGGCCTCTCAGCCGTGCTCTCTCACTTTCTTTCTCTAATTTGTTTCCAGCAGAATCAAGGCTCCTATAACTTCATTTATCATCTTTTATTTTATTATTTTATTTATAAGTGCAAGCCCCAAATGAGCTCAAGGCTGCAGCACAATTCACTACACACGTGCACTTGTTTCAAGCTTCCAGCACATCTCTTAAACATATATACACACAATTAGATTTCTCAGCACACCCACACATGTTTCTCTGCGCACCTACACACACTCACAACTCTAGATTCTTCCTTAATTTAATTTATGACTAAGATTAGCTTAATTAAATAACACTTAATCTCTGTTTGGCAAGATGGTTTTCAGGCTTTTTTGGCTATTTTAGCCACAAAAAACAAAATAGGCTATTTTAGCCATAACAAACAAAACATCACATCCAACCCATAATCATTACATTCTTCTCTCACAAAAAAAGCCAAAAAAGTCAAAAAGCCAAAAAGCCTTTCCCAAACCAAGCTTTTTAGCCCAGGCTAAAATAGCCAAAAAAACTAAAAAGCCAAAAAGTCAACCCACTTCCCAAACGGAGGCTTAATAAATCTTAACCAACACATAATTAAAATAATTACAACTAATCATAAATTTCACATAATTTAATTTGTCTAATTTGACTTCCTTTAGAGCCTAATTAATTATATTAAAATTTATCATTCTAAATCAGATTTCTAATCAAACTCTTAAAAGGCTCCAAATATTAAATTAAACTTATTCTCATCCTCAATCTTGGTTTCTTACATCATTAAGGCCTTCAATTTTAGATTGAACCCAAAATCTCCATCAATAAATTACATAATCAACTAAACACCTCATAAACAGATTAAATTCATAATAATCTTAATTCTGAATTTGTATAACTTAATTAACGTAAGCATGACCACGTGTCAGGAGATGACTGGGAGTGGATATGGGGCTCAGAAGGTATATAAGCATGACCACGTGCCATCCCGCCGTTCAGGCGGTCAGAGTCAACGACATACTCAGTCCATATCTATTACCAGAAGTTACCAGGTTGGTGATTCCGACGTGCATGCAGAAAAGTCTAGCGCGCAAGACAGCACCTACAAACCCTCACGTCCGGCGACGACGTCGAGGTACTCTTACTCTGCTCAGTCAGAGGATTTGCGGGCAGTCTTAAAGGAGCGGGCTCGCCGGCGCGAGGCCCAGAGAATACCTGCTTTTCAGCGGCTTTCATACGGGGTTCATGCCAGCGAGGAGGTCGGAATGCCTCCACCCCGCCAAGCAGTGCAACTCCTTGAAGATATGGACTTGGCCAGGCTGAGTGCCACTCCTTTTTCCCTGGAAATTGAAACAACACCACTTCCGGCAGGCTTCCACCAGCCTAAGTTCACACTTTACGACGGAAAGACCGATCCGTACATGCATGTGAGCCACTTCCGACAGGTCATGGCGGGACATAGGCGCAATGACGGACTTATGTGCCTAATCTTCCCGTCCAGTTTAGGCGAGCTGGGCTTAAAGTGGTTCGAGAGGTTGCCGGAAGGGAGCGTACAATGGTGGCATCAGTTGGCCGAGGCGTTTGTTACACGCTTCAAAACCAACACAAAGACACCAAAAGAAGTTGATCATTTGCTAAGTGTTAAGATGGAACCGAGCGACACACTAAAGGTATACAACTCAAGGTACTGGGAAACCTTCAACGAGATCTTGGATTGCCCGGTCAACCTTGCAATCACACAGTATAAGCGCGGTCTCCCGGTCGGACATAGACTGCGGGACTCGCTTACCATGCACCAGCCGACCTCCATGGGCCAGCTCATGCAGCGCATCAATGAGCACATCCGTGTTGAGGATGACGCGTCAGCTTCTACCATGAAGGCCAGTCCGGTAGTAACAGACAAGAAGACAGCAGGCAAAGTGCACGCAGTTGGGCAAGAGTCCAGCCGCTCAAGTGACCGAGCAGAGGAATCAGACCGTGGTTCAAATCGTAAAAACCGGGGTAGAGGACGTCGGAATGACCGGGATAACTACCTCCGAGATGACGTTGAGGACGCAAACAGAAGGATGAAGGCGAGGACTGGCATAACCACGGTCTTCAAGATTCCAATCTATCGCATACTTAGTGAAATCCAAGACGAGGAGTATGTCCGGTTTCCTGCTAAGTTGGGCGATGGACAAAAGGGCTATAATCCACGGTATCGTTGTACGTTCCACCGAGAGAGAGGCCACCGGACTGAGGACTGTTTGCCTTTGAGGCAACACGTAGAAGAGCTGGTCGCTGCCGGGCATCTAGACCTTTACATTGACGGCGGCGTGAAGCCGAATCAGGCTCCGGTCGATCCCCGGGGACAGGATGACCGAGACGCACCACCGCAAGGGGTAATTAATGTCATCCACGGCATCGTGGAACCGGAGCGTGTCTGCGAACTCCGGGGCATGATAAAAAAGGCAGAGCATATGCGGGAAGTTTTGTCGGTACAGCCTGCCATCAAAAGGGGGAAGACAGAAGAAAAAGACGTGATTGGTTTCACCTCAAGGGATCTAGAACATATTCAGACGCCACACAACGATGCCCTAGCAGTAACACTACGCGTCAAGGACTTCGATGTTAAGCGAATCTTGATCGATCAGGGAAGCTCAGTCGAGATCATGTACTATGATGCGTTCAAGCAGCTTAAACTCCGGGAGACAGACTTGGCTCCGGCAACTTCGCCACTGGTTGGATTCAACTCTCAACCGGAGTGGCCTTTGGGAAAGATTATCCTGCCGGTCAAAGCGGGATCCGTGGTCAAACAAGTTGAGTTTTGGGTGCTACAAGTGCCTTCGACGTACAACCTTATCCTTGGAAGGGGATGGCTACACGCCATGCAAGCTGTAGCATCGACTTATCACCAGGTGATGAGATTCCCCTCGGCTATGAGGGCAATCGAGGAGATTTGGGGCGATCAGGTCATGTCCAAGCAGTGCTTCGTGGCGGTCAACGGAAGCCGGGCTGCCAAAGGATTCGTTCAAATGATCGAGGGACCGGAGGACCAGGGTGTCTTGGATGATGTGGGCACCAAGGCCGAGGATAAGGCTGTTAAAGAATTGGTTGAAGTGCGGATTGATACCGAGCAGCCGGACAAGTTCTTCTTGCTCGGTTCAAGTCTCACGGCCATAGAGAGGACCGAGATGATTGAGTTTTTGATGGCGAATATCGAAGTCTTTGCATGGTCGCCTTATGACATGCCTAGCCTCGACCCAAGTTTTATCTACCATCACCTCAATGTCTTCCCTGGAGCAAAGCCAGTCATCTAGCGAACAAGGAGATCGGCGTTGCATCACGCCGAGGTAGTTGCTGAGGAGGTAAAAAACCTGCTTGAGGCACGAGCAATTCAGGAAGTGCACTATCCTCGGTGGATTTCCAACACAGTAGTGGTGCCTAAGAAGAATGGGAAGTGGCGAGTTTGTGTCGACTACAAGACAGTCAACCAAGCTTGTCCGAAAGACAGCTTCCCTTTGCCGCGCATTGACCAGCTAGTGGACTTGACGGCTGGACACAATAGGCTCAGTTTCTTGGATGCGTACCGTGGCTATCACCAGATCGCCATGCATGGGCCTGACCGAGAGATCACCTCTTTCACGACTCCAAGGGGACTCTTCTGCTACCGAGTCATGCCATTTGGTTTGAAAAACGCTGGGGCAACCTTTCAGAGGATGGTGACCAAAATGTTTGCTCCTTTGCTTGGCCGGACAATGGAGGCTTATATCGATGATATGGTGGTAAAAAGCCGACATGAGGCAAACCATTTGTCCGACTTAGCCGAGATGTTTGCCATTCTAAAGAAGCACAAGCTGCGCTTGAACGCCTCAAAGTGTGCCTTTGGCGTGGGATCCGGAAATTTTTTGGGATTCCTAGTCACGAATCGAGGCATCGAAGCAGGCCCTACTCAGATCAGAGCCGTGCAAGCGTTGAAGCAGCCCAGCTCGGCCAAGGACGTGATGCATCTGGCCGGTATGGCCGCCACGCTTAATCGATTTATAAGTCGGTCATCAGATCGCTGCCGCCCTTTCTTTCAAGCATTGAAGTCAAAGTTCTCATGGGACGACGAATGTGACCGAGCTTTGGCCGAGCTCAAGGAATATCTGTCTTCTCCGCCACTGTTGGTTACACCAGAGCCGGGTGAGGAACTCTACCTTTACCTTGCCGTCTCCCAGCACGCAGTCAGTGCGGTGCTGGTCCGGGCTGAAGGAATCAAGCACCTCTCAATTTTTTATGTCAGCAAAACTTTGTTACCGGCAGAGTCGAGATACTTGCCATTGGAGAAGCTTGCTTTAGCCTTGATGATGGCTTCAAGAAAATTGGCGCACTATTTCCACGCCCATACCATTGTCGTACTGACTGAGTTTCCCCTCAAGGCCTTGTTTGAACGGGCGGACTTTTCAGGCCGAATTCTTAAGTGGGCGGTCGAGTTGGGACAGTTTGATGTCAAGTTCCAGCCGCGCACTGCTATAAAAGCCCAGACCTTGGCAGATTTTGTCGCCGAGTTCTCACCTGGCACTCATCCGGTATGCCCGGTCGACATTACCGAGGCAAATGATGAGATGCACGCAATGCCAACCGAGGTACAACCAGTTGGAGGAGGTAGCGCCGCGGAGTTAGCGCGCACCATCGAAGTTCCCTCAGTTTGCGCGGTTATACCACCCGGTGCTGCGATGACGGAGTTGTGTATCACCAACCCATCCACTCTGTCCGGTCCAGCATCACCAAGGGGGGAAGAAATTGAACCACACCGCTCAGAACCTGATGATTCACCTATGGACTTGAGCATTACGGATCAACTTGCTGAGTCCGGTGCCGAATCATCAAGGGGGGAAGGAATGGATCCACACAGCTCAGAACCTGCGGCCGGCTTCACACCGCAACCTGATGATTCGCCCACGGACTTGATCATTACCGAACAACTTGCCGAGTCCGGTGTCGAATCACCAAGGGGCACTGAATTTGAGCCGGTCAACACCGAACTTGACACCGCACAGCCGAGCAGTTGTGATCCCGTTGCCCTTCGCAACTCTCAGGACCCATCCGACTACTGGAAGCTTTTTGTGGGGGACATGTGGAAGCGTTTTGTTGATGGAGCGTCCAACCGCCATGGTGCCGGCCTAGGTATCGTTCTTATCTCCCCGGATGGCCTAACCATTGAACATTCTATCACGCTTGGCTTCCCGACATCTAACAACGAGGCTGAGTACGAGGCACTTCTCGCCGGGCTCAAGAGCGCAATTCAAATGAAGGCTGCCGAGCTCCTGGTGTACAGTGATTCCCAGCTTGTGGTTAACCAAGTTTTTGGGATTTATGAAGCAAAGGACGAAAGGATGGCGAAGTACCAGGCTCTGGTCAGGGCACATATCAAGCAGTTTGAGGCAATTAGAGTCCAACAGATTGGCCGGGAAGAAAACAGCCGAGCTGATGAACTGGCCGGTCTCGCTTCTATGGTGGATAATACTTTTCCAAACCCTCTTTTGATTGACTTTCTTCCGCGGCCAAGCATTGAACACGCCGGGCAGACAGATGTACTCTGCGCTGCGCTCGGTCCCTCTTGGATGGACCCCTTGATCTTGTTCCTCAGAGACCGGACTCTTCCAACTGACAAGAAAGAAGCACACAAAATCTGGGTGAAGTCAGAGCGGTTTTGGCTCTCTTCATCTGGCGCGTTATATAAGAAGTCCTTCACTGGTCCTTATTTAAAGTGCGTGCACCTGAATAGTGTGGAGGCCTTCTTGTACGAAATTCATGAAGGCATTTGTGGCAGCCACGTAGGAGGCAGGTCCTTGGCCTACCGTGCTATTTCACAGGGATACTGGTGGCCGTGCATGCAGGCCGACGCACAAAAATATGTCCGCAAGTGCGAAAAATGCCAGAAATTCGCCCATCAGATCCACCAGCCTGCCAGGGAACTTCTTCCCCTCACCAGTCTTTGGCCCTTCGCCATGTTCTAGATATAGTGGGCCCACTGCCAATAGCACCGGGCAACCGGAAATTCTTCATCGCGGCCACAGATTACTTCACAAAGTGGGTTGAAGCTGAGCCCTTGGCAACCATCAAAGAGAAAGACGTGAAGCGGTTTGTTTGGCAGAATGTGGTCACGCGGTTTGGCGTCCCCAAGATTTTGATCTCTGACAACGGCACCCAGTTTGACGGTCGCCTATTCAGAGGATTTTGTAAAGATTTGAAGATAGAATTCTACAACTCCACCCCGGCTTACCCGCAGTCCAATGGTCAAGCTGAAGCATCGAACAAGACTATACTGGATGGGTTGAAGAAACGGCTGGAAAAGGCCAAGGGCAAATGGGCTGAGGAATTACCTAGCGTCCTTTGGGCATACCGAACAACCCCGCGACGTTCTACCGGGGAAATTCCATTTGCTTTGGCTTACGGCATGGAGGCGGTCATACCCTTGGAAGTTGAAATGCCCACCCTCAGAAGCGAGAGTTTTGAGCCCGAGCTGAACACCGAGGCTATTGCCTTGGAGCTGGACCTAGTGGACGAGCGTCGAGAGAAGGCCCTCATCCATGTGGCCGCCTACCAACAGGAGCTCTCAAACAAGTATAACAAGACGGTGCACCCTAGACCGTTCAAAGTTGGTGATTGGGTTTTGAGGAAGATTATGGGCAACACCCTGGTGCCAGGAGAAGCAAACTAGGGGCAAATTGGGAAGGACCCTACAAGATCACTGGTCTGGCGGGCAAGGGGGTTTACCACTTGGAGGATTTAGAGGGAAGAGCAATACCCCGGCCATGGAATGCGGCCAACTTGAAACTGTATTATTTTTAAGCTTTTGCTTTCTTTTCTTGTGCAAAGAAATTTTTTGGCTTGCACCACAGCATGTAATTCTTTTTATCAATTTATAGAAGTGATTTTGCTTTAAGCACTTGGACTGTTATTTTAATGTTAAAAATCGAGATGACGTACTCCAGTTGGAAGAGTTGGTGTTTTGTCCAACTTCGAATTCCCAACCGAGATGACGTGCTCCGGTTGGAAGAGTTGGTGTTTTGTCCAACTTCGAATTCCCAACCGAGATGACGTGCTCCGGTTGGAAGAGTTGGTGTTTTGTCCAACTTCGAATTCCCAACCGAGATGACGTGCTCCGGTTGGAAGAGTTGGTGTTTTGTCCAACTTCGAATTCCCAACCGAGATGACGTGCTCCGGTTGGACGAGTTGGTGTTTTGTCCAACTTCGAATTCCCAACCGAGATGGCGTACTCCGGTTGGAAGAGTTGGTGTTTTGTCCAACCTCGGATACCCAACCGATATGATCTAATCCGGTTGGAAGTGTTGGTGTTTTGTCCAACTTTGTTATTACTAACCAGGATGGTTATTCCGGTTTATAAATTTGTTGTTTTGTTCTGCTGAAGCACTTCGACCGTGTTATGCATTCCGGTCGACAAAGTGTTTTGTTCAAACGATGAGTTATACCGAGATATTTTGCTGAAGATGGAATTGATTACTACCGTGCAAACACTTAGCAAAATTTGAGTTTCTCATTGAAAAGAAAATCATTACAAAAGGTGGGGACAGAGCCCGGTTACATCAAAAGTGTTGAAAGCAAAAATACAAAAAAAGGAAAAAGAAAACTAAACTAGGGGGGAGAGATTGGTGAACTCGTCCTCGCCAGCATCGAGGTTGATGGTTGGACTTGGCTCTTGGGTACCGGGCTCAGCATTGCCGGGCTGCTCTTGCACCTCGGCCTCCTCTGCCTCGGAATCTGTCTCACCGTCTCCATCTTCAAGTCCTTCCTCGGCGTCAGCTTGCAAAGCGCTGAAAATGTCATTTGCATAAGGCACGAGGTAGACCGGCAGCGAAGCTGGAGGAGGGTTGACAAACACGTCGGTATCAGATCCCTGGCCGAGGTGTTCGCAGGCGGACTTCCAGCCGGCCTTGAAGTAGATGTCTTGAGTTGCAAAGACTTGCTTTTTGTAGCTTTGCTCGGCCTCGTTAAACCCGGCGTTGTTGGCAGCCCGGCAAGCTTTCTTCTCCGACTTCTTCAGGGTGTCCACCTCGGTCTGGAGCTCATTTTGTTTTTTCTCGGCTGCATTCAGCTGACTGAGCAGCCTATTATTATCAGCATTGGCCATCTCGAGGGAAGCCTTAGCCCGGCCGAGCTCGGCTTGAAGGCTCTCGACCTGGCTGGCTGTGTCGTTGGCCTTTTGCCGAAACCTGTGGATGCGCTCCAAGACGAGATGTTGTTTTTGAATGGCCTGCAAAAAAGCAAAGTTGATTAGAAAGGGGACCGAGCAGAAAGGGAACCGCGCAAACACTTGTGAAATTTTCAAAGGAACATCGACTTACCCTGGCCATAGACTTCACCGACGATTTGACCAACCAGGTGTCGGGGACGTGGTCGCTGCCGACCACGTCGCTCGGTAGTAGCAGGGCCTTGGACAGATCAAAAGCGAGCAGATGCTCTTTGTCAGCCTTGATCGAAGCCGTTGCCGGGATGTCTTGACCCCGGTGCTTCAAATGTGGACGCCAGGCCGGCACTGGGGCGGGGGCGTCAGTTGGATGCTCGGTGGTAAGCTCGGCGACTAGCTCGGCGGACGGGTTTGCCCGAGCTCTTTTACCAGCACGTCTTGCGGAGGGTTCTCGGCTGGATTGCCCGGCAGATTGAGAGGCAAGGGCGACCACAGCGCCACTGGATTGACCGGCGGCTGGCGAGCGAGTTGTGACGCTCGGTATCTCGGCGGATGTGGCGGTGAGCAAGTTCTTGATTCTGCTGCGCTTTGCCATTTCTTGTTCCTCGGTCAGGCGGATGAGGGGAACATCAGGAAGGAACGGATCTAGAGGCGGCGAAGGAGCGCGAAGGAAGTCAGTTACTCTACTCCGGCGTGGGGCAGAATACCTGTAGGTCGGTGTGTAGCCAAGTAGATCGTTGCAATCTCGGTGAGGGTACCAAAGCACGGTCCGAATTGCTTCGACGTTGGGAAATTGGTAGTTGGCTTGCAAGGCTTGGATTGTTGCAAAAGAAACAGGAAAACCGGTTAGTTACAAAATAAAGAGTTAAGCTAACCGAGCACAATTGAGTAGCTTACATGAAGAACCGAAGCCCTTATTTATAAACCAGCCCGGCACCTCGGCCGTTTCGTAATTGCCCGACACCCAGAAAAAATCGTCGTCGTGCAGATCTTTATCCGGGGTGCCGGTTACGATTTTTTCCTTGCCCGGTCTTATCTTCAAGTAATATGCAAGGCCGTCGCCGGTGTGGCCCATTGTATATTGCCTTAATATCTTGGCTAGACCTAAGTTGGTGCCTAACCGATTGTTCAACTTGTGAACACCGTTGATAATCCTATAGGTGTTGGTGGACACTTGTGTGGGAGCCAGCCCGGTGCGGCGAAGGAACTCGGTTATAAGAGGGTTGAGCGGGAAACGGAGGCCCCCTTCGACTATTGAGAGCATGGTGAAGGGGCATTGGTCAAGTCTGCCCCAGGGTGTGGTCTCCTCTTCTGCCAGTTCGAGATGAACATCGGCCGGGACGCCGTAATCCTCTCTGAAAACAGCTAGCGCGGCCGGAGTATCCACTAGAAAGCGGAATTTCCCCATTTCTGGCCGGCTTAGTGGACCCCGGCTGAGGGGTTTGGCACTGGTTATTGGATGTTGCTCGGTCCTGAGAGCCTCAGGAATGACAGTGGTCCCCTTGGACTCTGCAGGAAAAAGATGGCAAGTGTTAAGTGTGAGCGCGGTTGCGCAAAAGGAGCTGGATTTTAGCTCGGTCATTCAGAGTGCCAAACCACCTCGGTTGTCTATTCTATCTAAGGAGCCCGATCGCCCAAGCAGACCAGATGTTAGCCAGGTTGAGCGACCAAGTCCTTTTGTTATCTCGGTTTTCGCTGGGGTTTGGACGAACTGGTTATTTGCTCGGTTAGGCTGGTTTTTTGGATCAAAAGAGGACCAGGAGCCCGGTTCACCCCAGTTCTTCAGTGTTCTTCATGAATATGAAGAACACCAAGAACAGTGGGAGGTTTGGGACGGATTCTAAGGCCTATGCCCTAAGAGCTACGTTTTTGTGCCCTAATGTGTGTAATATGAAAGAAAATAGCAACTCGAGGGATCGAAAACCGTACCTGTGAAGGATTGGAGCTGTTCTTCCAAGAATGAGGAATGGCAGTCGAGTCTGAGGAAATGGCTTGAGCCTCTGAATCGTCAGATAGAAGAGCAGCAGTAGGAGGAAATGGTATGATGGGGGTCATGAATATGTAAGCACGAGACCGCCCAAATTCAAATTCTGGCACAGACGGCGGGTTGGCTGCTCAATGACCAATGGCAGCCCGCCACGTGTCCCTATTTATGGCAAAGTCAGGGCTGAAACGACGGGTTGAAAAGACGAAGAGCCAACCGAGCTACTTTCGACGAAGAGGATGTCAGCCGAGGAATGTAACCGGGCAAGTTTGCAGACAATTATGTTAACTAGCCCGGTCAAGGTTAGGCGTCTTGAAGACCGGAGAAATGTTATCTCGGTCGAAGTGAGTAATCCCAGTCACGCTTTCGCGGACGGAATTAAGGGGCAATTGAGAGGGTGATTTATGATCTGGAGTTGGGCCGAGGTAGCGACCGAGCAGGTTGAGAGCCCAACAGCGCATTGGGCCGAGATGATGTACTATTCGCCCAGAGATGGGCTGCCAGAACTTGGGCCGGGCAGAACTTGGGCCGAGTGCGTCCTGCCCCAGACCGTAAAGAAGAGGCTCGGTAAGGAAGTGCTCGGTCGGACCGGGATGCTCGGTCCGAGGATAGCCGAAGCCAGACAAGCCGAGTGACCGACGCCCGGAAAGGCGCGGCCGGCCGAGGTTACCGTTTGACCGGCAAGAAAGCTGACCACGGGGTGCTTCGGGCTAGGCTTTGCCGAGATGCCGCCTAGCCCGGTCCTCCTCGGTCTTTGCCAGGGAAGTGCTTGGGTATGAAGCACGGCGCGGCGCAGCAACGCAAAGAGCAATTCGGCTGCCGAGCTCCAGCTGTGATGGCGGGCAGTTGAGATTAGGTGATGTTCAGCAAGGTCTATGCTGACAGATGGGATAGCAGAGCCACGTGTCAGGAGATGACTGGGAGTGGATATGGGGCTCAGAAGGTATATAAGCATGTCTGCGCCCCCCATACGCGACACACGAACATCTCTGTAAGGGATTCTTGCACTCAAACACTCTCTCCCTTCTCTCTATCCATCCTAAGGTGTGTGCTAACTTGATCGTCGGAGGGTTTTTCCGGCCACACACCGCCGGGTAGCTCACCGTTACTTGCTCGCAGGTGATCGGACATCGACGGAGCTCGGAAGAAAGGAGTACGGGCTTGCCGGAATATTTGCTCCCCGTACAAGAGCTATACTTTTCCGTTCGAGGCTTACGAAACCGAGAAGACTGTCGACGATGGAGGCGCCGAATAATTTTGATGTTTTTTTTTTATTATTTTTTTATTGTAAAGCATGTACTTATGATCTATTTAATAAAACTTATCATTCTGGATGTCAATATGTCATTTCAAGCAATGCTTGCAGATTAAGTTGTTTACTACTTTATTTTGATCACAATATCCACGAAAGGAGCTCCGAATTCGAAGGCTTATTCAGCTCAAACGTGTCAATCGCGAAGGCCGCTCCGAATTCGGAGGCTTCTTTGTGAGGATATTCGCGAAGGGGGCACTCCGAATTCGGAGGATTATTTGCATTGGCCCAAACGCCATTAACGCTGAGCGCTCCAAATTGGGAGACTTATTCGGCCCAACCGTGTTTTTCACGATCGGCGCTCCAAATTCAGAGGCTTTTTTGTGTTGGCCCAAACGTCATTCGCGAAAGGGCGCTCCGAATTTAGAGACGTATTCGGCCCAAACGTCATTCATGCTAGGCACTTCGAATTCGGAGACTTATTCGGCCCGAACGTCATTCACGCTGGGCGCTCTGAATTCGGAGGCTTATTCGGCCCGAACATCATTGACGCTGGGCGTTCCGAAGTCGGAGGCTTATTCAGCCCGAACATCATTCACGCTGGGCACTCTAAATTCGGAGGCTTATTCGGCCCGAACGTCATTCATGCTGGGTGCTCCAAATTTAGAGGCTTTTTGTGGCCAATCGTGATTTCCACGAAGGGTGCACCGAATTCGGAGGCTTATTTGTGTTGGCCCAAACATCATTTGCAAAAGGGCGCTCCGAATTCGGAGGCTTATTCGGCTCGAGCGTCATTCACGCTGGGCGCTCCGAATTCGGAGGCTTTTTGTGGCCAATCGTAATTTCCACGAAGGGCGCTCTAAATTCGAGGGCTTATTCGGCCCGAACGTCATTCACGCTGGGCGCTCCGAATTCGGAGACTTATTCACACAACCAGAACTCAATGAGTAAGAGAACATTATATTGAAAAAAAAAAAAAAAGATGCACACGGTGTAAAATCAAAACAAAGTTAATGATAGAATTTGCGCAAGTGTGTGGAGTTCCACAGGCGCGGCAGGCTTCTTCTATCCATGTCTTTGAGCCGATATGCCCCTGTTCCTGCAATTGAATCAATCTGATAGGGGTCGTCCCAGTTAGGACCCAATTTTTCGTTAGCCGGATTCCTAGCAGCGGGAATCACTTTATTGAGAACCAATTCTCCTGGTGTATAACGGCGTAGCTGAACACGTTGATTATACGACTTAGCAAGATGTTACTGGTACCGTGCCATGGATGCAAGGGCATGGTCTTGGCGTTCTTCAATCAGAGTCAAGTCCAAGGCCAACATCATGTCATTTCGGCCCATATCAAAAACTTTAGATTTCAAGGTTGGGAGGCCGATCTGCAGGGGGATGATTGTTTGGGTTCCGAAGCATAAATCAAAGCATAGAGCAAATGGCGTTTCCCTAGTGGATCGTCTCGGAGTAGTGCGATGAGCCCACAACACACTGGGCAACTCTTCTATCCATCTGTCTTTAGCTTTCTCCAACCTTTTCTTGATGTCGTCCAAAATAACCTTGTTGGTGGCTTCCGCTTGAGCATTGCTCTAGGGGTAAGCCGGTGAGGAAAAGTAGGGCTAGATACCATAAGTGTCGCACAATTCTCGATACACACCACAACCAAACTGGGTACCGTTGTCAAAAACAAGTGCTCGTGGTATGCCGAATCTTGTTATGATGTTTTTCCATACAAAACGCTTAACGTCGGAATCTCGAATATGTGTTAGTGCCTCCGCTTCAACCCATTTTGTGAAATAATCCATCGCAACAATTAGGAATCGCCTGTTGCCCAGGGCCCGTGGCAACGGTCCAACGATATCAAGGCCCCATTGAGCAAACGGCTAAGGGCTAGTGATTGAATTTAACTCCTCGGCTGACAAGTGAGTTAAAGAGGAGAACTTCTGGCACTAACCACATTTCTTGACATAACACTCGGCGTCGGTTCGCATGGTCTGCCAATAGTACTCCTGCGATATGGCGCGGTGAGCCAGAGAACGATCGCCCGAATGGGCTCCACAATTGCCTTCATGTATTTCAAATAAAAGTTCCTTGACTTTATTCGAGTGGATACACTCTAAGTACGGCCCGGAGAGAGATTTTTTGTAGAGCTTCCATTGCGGATCCAAATAGTATTGGAGGGCTTTGTTTCGGAGTTTGTGTGCTTCTTTCTTATCCATCGGGAGCCACTCTGGCGATAGGAATGTGGCGATAGGGTCCATCCAACTCGGGCTGGGTTCGATAACGTTGACCTAAACTGGTTCTGAAAAAGCAATGCTTAGCTCGGGGACAAACCCTACTTCAATTGTCCGCTTAATTTCTGAGTTGATAGCAGAGGCTAGGCAAGCCAAGGCGTCTGTATGCGTGTTCTGATATCGGGTTATTTGATTCAGTTCGTGGTGATCAAATTTCGCGAGCAAAGAATTCGCCGTTTTCATATGGGTTGCCATGCGGTTATTTTTAGCTGCATATTTCCCTTTCAACTGGTTGATTACTAGCTTTGAGTCACAGAAAACAAGCACACGCCGCGCACCGAGGTAAAGAGCATTTCGTAAGCCGGTTAACAGTGCTTCATATTCGGCCTCATTATTTGATGCGTCGAATCCCAATTTGATGGCCTGTTCGATTATTGCCCCTTCAGGGGTCATGATTACTACGCTAGCCCCACTGCCACGCTGGTTGGATGATCCATCGCAATACATCTGCCAAACGTCGCTAACATACATTCTCCAGTCGGGCATAGTTTACACTTGATCAGACTTAAAGTCGGCCAGGGATCCTGTGAACTTGGCAACAAAGTCGGCGAGCACTTGCCCTTTGATGGAAGTTCTGGGTAGGAACTGGATATCATACTGGCCGAGTTCAAGAGCCCATTTCGAGAGGCACCTAGACACCTCCGCGCTGCGGAGCACTAACCGGAGGGGATATTTTGTTGGCACCTCAATGGTATGCCCCTGAAAGTAGTGCATCAGTTTTCTTGCAGCCATGATGAGAGCAAGGATAAGCTTTTCTAGTGAAAGGTAACGTGTCTCAGTGTCGGCCATAGCTTTGCTCACATAGTAAACTGGTCGCTGCTCCCCTAGTTCCTCCTTTAACAATATGGCGTTGACGGCCCGTCGGATACTGCCAGATACAAAATGAGTGGATCGTCGGCTATAAGTGTTGCCAAGAGTGAAGCTAATCGGAGGTAAGATTTCAGGCCGTCCAAAGCGGCCTGGCACTCGGGAGTCCAATCAAATGCTCTACCTTGCTGAAGTGTGTGGAAGAATTGTCGGTAGCGATCTGTGGAACGGCTGATAAATATGTTGAGCGCGGCAGCCATCCCCATTAGCTTCTGAACCTCTTTGACTAACCGAGGGGATTTAAGCTCTAGAATTACCGTGATCTGCCTTGGATTGGATTCAATTCCGCGGTGGTTAATGATGTAGCCAAGGAATTTACCGGAGCCAATGTCGAACGCACACTTAGAAGCGTTCAATTTCATCTTGTACTTTCGAAGAATGCCGAATGTTTCTGACAAATCGGCTAGATAGGAGTGCTTTTCCTTGGATTTGACCACCATATTGTCGATGTATACTTCTATGGTACGGCCGAGCTATTCCTTGAAGATGGAAGTCACTAGTCTTTGATAAGTTGCCCCCGCTTTCTTCAGCCCAAAAAGCATGACCTTATAGCAATAGGTTCCTCTTGGGGTGAGGAATGCGGTTTTTTCTTGATCATTCTGATGCATGGCAATTTGATGACAACCTCTGTAGGCATCCAAGAAGCTCATGCGTTGATGATGTGCCATTACGTCTACGAGTTGGTCTATTCTGGGTAGGGGCCCTTGGTACAAGCTTTGTTCAAGTCCGTAAAATCCACACAGACGCGCCAAGAGCCATTCTTCTTCTTCACGACCACAGTATTGGACAACCATATAGGATAAGTTACTTCACGGACAGTCCCCGACGTCGAGTAACCTATCTACTTCTTCAATGACGGCCGAAGTATGCTCTGCGGGTGACCGCCGGCTTCTTTGAACAATTGGCTTACATTTCGGATCAACGTTCAAGCAGTGTTGGGCCATTGATGGATCTACTCCTGGAATTTCGTATGGAGTCCATGCAAACACATCAATATTGCCGAGTAAGAAAGCTGTCAATTCCTGCCTTTCGACGTTATCCAAGGAAGTGCCGATCATGAAGAACTTGTCAAGATTTCCATCAATTTCGACTCGATGCAGGGCTTCGGTTGCTTTGTCACTTGGGATCCTCCCAAAGTCTTCGAGACTCTCTATAGCGATCCCGGGTTTACCCTTGTTGTATAGTGATCCGGACATGTGTCCGTGGATGTTGGTAGTTGTTTATTATCTTGTTTACATCCTTTCTTACTTTGTATTTGAGTTATAGGATGTGTTGAGCGGGTTTGTTACAGGTTGGTTGAGTTTAGAAACCAAAACTAGTTGCCCAGATTTTTGGCCTGTACGCTCGAGCGGAGGTGTTGGCGCTCGAGCGTAGATTACACCCATTCAGTATTTTCCTGTGCAGCGTTGTACGCTCGAGCGTGGTATTGGCCGCTTGAGCGGGGTTGTCTGAGTGCCGCTCGAGCGTAGGGTTGGGAGCTCGAGCGGAGGCCTGGTTCTGCAAAAGTGCTGGGCGAGTGCATTCTGCGCTCGAGCGGGAGGTTGGCCGCTCGAGCGGAAGTCTGTGAGTGGCCGCTCGAGCGGGGTGTTTTACGCTCGAGCGGAGACCTGGGTTAAAGTCCCGAATTTGTGACTCTTTAAATCACTTTTTCACTTTCTCTTCTCTCTCTTACTTTTCCAAAATCACCATTGTTGAGCCTCTCACTCTAGACTCTACCTTCTCTCTAGGTTTTGATCTAGTAGGAGTGATTTACTCACCTTTGGCCTTTACAAAAAAGTTGTTGATCGTCGAGGGCTTCATTTTAATCTGAAAATCTCGGGTTTTGGAGCACGTTGGGTTTTGTCGTCTTCTCCTTTGGGACTCCGAATTTGAGGTAGGGATAACCTACTCCTCTCTATGGGTTTTGTCTTTAAATTTTGGTATTTTGAGATGTTGGGCTTGGTTTGGTAACTTTGTGAAAGTTTGGGGCTTATGTGTAATTTTACAAAAGTTGGGGTTTTATTCATAATAAACCTAGATGCATGTTTGGCATAGAAAAATAGAATGATTGTTGAATCATTGATGAAAATGAGACCTAAGGGTTGAAATGGTAATTATGGAAATTGGCCTAATTACATTGTTTAATTAATTGGGATAATTAATTGGTGAGAAATGAGGAAATGAAATGTTGATTGAATATCCATTTGTGCATTTATTTTCTGTTTTAGAAATAACTGCTTTGGGCTATCGGTGGAGGATAGTCGAGATTGTTGTAGACAATGCATGATGATTAGGTAAACGGAAACTAATCAATGGAATGTGTCATGGAACTTGACGGTTGATAGAATACATTAATTGTGTGTATTGTGTGATTGTATGTAGAACCAATGTGTTTATATACGTTATGTGTAGAGGAGGAGATAGGGGATGTACTCCGCGGTTTAGGGGAAGATAGGGGATGTACCTCTAAACCGGATAGGTATTGGGAGGAGATAGGGGATGAACTCCGTAGACAGAGCTCATATGCTTGTCTAGAGAAGTGAAGATAGAGCTCATATGCTTATCTTTGTGAAGTGTGGATACAGCTTGTATGCTTATCTGTGGATATTGTTGATATACATATCTGTTGTAGAATGTGGATACAGCTTGTATGCTTATCTGTGGATATTGTTGATATACATATCTGTTGAGAATGTGGATATAGCTTTTATGCTTATCTGAATGTGAGATATAGTTTTTATACATATCTGTGGAAATGATGATAGAGCTAGCATGCTTATCTGTTGAAAAAGGGAAAATGAAAAGTAATTGGGACTTGTAAGTCGTTGACATAAATATGTAATTTATGTGATTGTATCAGTGTTGACCAACTATCAATTGCTAATGTTTTAGTCATTGTCCATGGTTGGTTTAGTGTATTTCTACTGGGCTGTGGCTCACCCTATATGGGAATATCATTTTCAGGTACAGGTAGCATGCCACCTCCAAGGACATAGCTGGGAGGCTAGTGGCGGGCATAGTTTTGTCGTTTTACTTTTGATGTATTACATGTAATTTCAAGCCAAGGGCTTAATGTGTAAACGAGTTAGAACTCTTTGTTGTAACCAAGTGTTAACTTGGAAAGCTGTAAGCCCGTAGGGCATTTTGTTATGAGGTTAACATGTAATACTTATGTCTTGGAATTCTAATGAATGAAAGGAATGCGGTTAGTTTAAATGTAAATGCATGTCTTATCTGATGGGTTTATTGTTATTATTTTGAGGGCGTTACAACTTGGTATCAGAGCGTACCGGGTTCGAATACTTTGGGTACGTGGGAAGTGATTAGTATCACAATGGGTTTGTCTTGCTTGGTAGAGACTTAGATGTAGTATCATATGCTATGTGCTTAAATGCTAACATGCTTATGTGACTATGTGGGTATGGGATTTAATTTCTAGGATGTTGATTGGATCCTTGAGTTTCTGGGAGTCTTGTTGGAAAAGCACTTGATCAATGCTGTTTCTAACCGGAACTCTAGTAACGTCTTGGGACTATCATTATCCGGAAATGAAATTCGTAAGTGCTTATGTGTTTATGTGCTTATGTGGAGTGAATTACACTTGTCCATGCATTAGGACGTGAGTGTTTAGTTTCGGCACACCTATGAATGTGCTAACGTTCTGTGTTGCCTTTATTAGGATGTCAGGACGAGGAAGAGGTGCTAGGCGTGGTAGACCTGCGAGGCAGGAAGTACCGTTACAGGGTGAGATTCCGGCAGTGCAGGAGGGAGTTGGGCAGGCCAATGTGGCCGAGCCAGTAGGTCAGCAGGCTATGGGTGCCTTGGCCAGAGAGATAGCAGGAGCTTTAGGTATTCTTAGAGCTGGGAATCAGGCAGCTGAGGCAGGGCCTTCCTTCTTGAAGAGGGAGTTCTTTCGGTGTAATCCGGACGAGTTTATCGGGGATCCTAAAGAGCCGCTTAAGGCAGATGAATGGCTCGAACAGACAACGAAGACGTTTGAGATGCTTGGCATCGAGGACGGAGCACTGAAAGTGACCTTGGCATCCTTCCAGCTGAAGGGAGATGCGGGTCAATGGTGGAAGTACGAGAAAGCTCGTGTTGGTGGTACTTGGGAGGCGTTTGTGAATGCTTTTCAGGAGAGGTTTTTATCAGCAGCAGCTAGGGAGAAGTTGAGGGATCAGTTTAGCCGGCTTAATCAGCAGGGCTTGTCAGTAGCCGAGTTTGAGGCTACTTTTACCAGTCTGTCTAGGTTTGCACCTGAACTGGTGGCGTCAGAGGAACGCCGTTGCTATGAGTTTGAGAGGAAGTTGAGGCGGGGCCTCAAGTTGAGAATTGGTGGGTCTTATATTCGAGAGTATAGACACCTAGTGGACGCTGCAGCTCATATGGAGCTTATGATGCAGGAGGAGGATGAGGGTCAGAGAGGCTCCAAGAGGAGCCAAGATAGTCAGAGTGATGGCAGGAGACAGAAGGGTAATAACCCTCAGCAGTCTCAGGGTGCAGTCTCTAGATCGACCTTTCCAGTGCCGAGTGTAGGCTCGGGGAGAGGCAGTCAGGGGGAATTCACTTGTTACAAGTGTGGCCAGATGGGTCACAAGGTTTCAGTTTGCCCGCAGAAGGGTGGGGGTCAGAAAGCTGCTTCTTCTTCAGCTAGACCGCAGAGTCAGAGTTTGGGCAGGGGGCAGCTCCTGACTTGTTATCAGTGTGGACAACCTGGGCACATGAAGAGGTTTTGCCCACAGTTGAGTGCCACTTCGGGAGCGTCTGGTTCTAGGCAGACGCAGGATTTTCAGCCAGCTCAGTCTGTGCAGGCCTCGAGGGCCAATCCGGGAGTTTCGTCATCCCAGTCTGTGCAGCAGTCTTTTGCTCCGAGAGGTGAGCAGGTAGACCAGGGGCCTACGGGGCGCGTGTATGCTGTTACCGCGCAGGATTTAGTACCGGCTCCATCAGTAGTGAGAGGTACTTTTCTGTTTTGCAACTCAGTTGCTAATGTGTTGATAGACACGGGTGCATCTCATTCTTTTGTATCTGCTGCATTTGCATCTGTTTTGGAATTGGAGTTAGCACAGTTAGCATCTCCTATTTGTGTGGTATCGCCTTTGGGTGGTGAGTTGATTCTGAAACAGGGTGTTAGAGGATGTGATATAGAGGTCGCCGACTATAGGCTTCCTTTTCCGTTTGTTGTCATGCCCATGAAGGGTTTTGATGTTATTTTGGGTATGGACTGGTTATCGTCATACCGGGCTGTTATTGATTGCTACCGCCAGAGGGTTACATTGTGTACCTTGAGCGGGGAGTGGTTCCATTTCTTGGGAGACCGGGTTGGTAGGGTTTTGCCACCGGGGTATGATTCGCGAGGGCGAAGTGAGCTTAGTAGTCTACTTGCTAGCTTTGAGAGTGGTGAGAGTGGTGAGACTCAGCATGTATTGCCGAGGGTGGTTTGTGAGTATTCGGATGTTTTTCCCGAAGATCTTGTTAGTTTGCCACCTCACCGAGAGATAGAGTTCTCTATTGATTTAGTGCCTGGTACGGCGCCGATTTCTATGGCACCTTACCGTTTTGCTCCAGCAGAGTTGGTTGAGTTGAAAGTTCAGCTCCAGGAATTGCTAGATAAGGGCTTTGTTCGCCCTAGTGTTTCACCGTGGGGAGCACCGGCCCTCTTTGTTAAAAAGAAAGATGGTGCCTTGAGATTGTGTATAGACTACCGGAAGTTGAATCGGGCTACGATTAAGAATAAGTATCCTATGCCCCGTATAGATGATTTGTTTGACCAGTTGAAGGGTTCCCGTTGTTTCTCTAAGATAGACTTGAGATCGGGTTACCATCAGTTGAGGGTCAGGGAGGAAGATATTCCTAAGACGGCATTCCGTACGCGGTATGGCCATTACGAGTTTCTGGTGATGCCATTCGGGCTTACCAATGCACCGGCAGTCTTTATGGACTTGATGAACCGGATTTTCCGGGAGTTCTTAGACCGATTTGTGGTCGTCTTCGTGGACGACATTCTTATCTATTCGCCTTCTGAGGAGGAGCACGAGGCACACTTGAGAGTGGTGCTTGAGTTACTTAGAGCCCATAGACTGTATGCCAAGTTTGGGAAGTGTGAGTTCTGGCTGGGGGAAGTCAAATTCTTAGGCCATGTGGTATCCGGGGAAGGGGTGTCTGTTGATACATCCAAGGTTGAGGCAGTGCAAGATTGGGCACAGCCTAAGAGTGTATTTGAGATTCGCAGTTTTCTGGGATTAGCTGGGTATTACCGTCGGTTTGTGAAAGATTTCTCCAGGTTAGCGTCACCGTTGACTAGACTGACTCGGAAGGGAGTCAAGTTTGTGTGGAGTGAGACTTGTGAAAAGTCGTTCCAAGAGTTGAAAGTTAGATTGACTACCGCTCCGGTGTTGATTATTCCGGAGAGAGGGTTGGGTTATGCGGTTTATTGTGATGCCTCACGAGAGGGTTTGGGTTGTGTGTTGATGCAAGAGGGGAAAGTGGTAGCTTATGGCTCACGTCAGTTGAAAATACACGAGAAGAATTACCCCACACACGACCTAGAGTTAGCAGCTGTGATCTTTGCCTTGAAAATCTGGAGGCACTACCTTTATGGTGAGAGGTTCGAGGTATTCTCGGATCACAAAAGTTTGAAGTATCTGTTTACACAGAGAGACTTGAATCTGAGGCAGAGGAGATGGATGGAGTTCATCGAGGATTATGATTTTGAGTTGCATTATCATCCGGGAAAGGCCAATGTTGTGGCTGATGCCCTTAGTAGGAAAACCATTAGTGATGTAGCTTGTATAGCCATCCGGGAATGGGTGATGTTGGGAGCACTTGGCGAGTTTGATTTGCTACTGGGCGAATCTGTTGAGGCTGCGGCCTTGTTTTCTGTTGTTGCGCAGCCTACACTTGTGACTAGAGTGTTAGAGGCACAGAGAGGTGACCTTGAGGTAGAATCCCTCCGAGAGAAGATCTCCAGTGGGAAAGTTGAGAAGGGTTTGACGGTGTATCCCGACCTGAGTGTGAGATACCGAGACCGTTTGTTTGTACCGGAGTCTTGCCGAGAGGAAGTACTCCGAGAGTTTCACCATTCGCGCCTTGCGGTGCATCCGGGAGGTACTAAGATGTATCAGGATTTGGGTCGCCAGTTTTGGTGGCGGGGTATGAAAAGAGCTGTGGCTGTTTTCGTATCGAAATGCCTTACTTGCCAGCAGGTGAAGGCCGAGCATCAGAGGCCAGCGGGTTTGTTGCAACCCTTGCCTATTGCCGAGTGGAAGTGGGAGCATGTCACTATGGACTTCGTTGTAGGTCTTCCGAAGACTCAGCGGGGTAGTGATGCTATTTGGGTGGTTGTAGACCGGTTGACTAAGTCGGCGCACTTTATTCCTATGCACATGAGAGATTCGGTAGATCATCCTGCCAACTTGTATATTCGGGACGTAGTAAGATTGCACGGGGTCCCAGTGACGATTGTCTCAGATAGAGATCCTCGTTTTACTGCTAGGTTGTGGCAGAGTTTGCAGAGTGCACTGGGCACTAAGTTGACCTTTAGTACGGCTTATCATCCTCAGACTGACGGGCAGTCCGAGCGTACTATTCAGATCCTCGAGGATATGCTTCGGGGTTGTGTCCTGGACTTCAGTGGGACGTGGGAGAGGCACTTGCCATTGGTAGAGTTTGCCTACAACAATAGTTTTCAGTCTAGCATCGGTATGGCACCGTTTGAGGCCTTGTATGGCCGACCGTGTAGGTCTCCAGTGTGTTGGGCCGAGGTGGGTGATGCACCTTTGTTGGGTCCAGAGTTGGTTAGGGAGACGACGGAGAAAGTTGAGCTTATCCGTAAGAGGCTTGTTACAGCCCAGAGTCGACAAAAGAGTTATGCCGACCGTAGGAGGAGGCCTTTGGCGTTTGAGGTAGGTGATCATGTCTTTCTGAAAATATCACCTAGGCGAGGCCTGATGAGGTTTGGGAAGAGTGGGAAGTTATCCCCTCGGTTTACTGGTCCTTTTGAGATCCTTGAGAAGATAGGCGAGGTTGCTTATCGGTTAGCCTTACCGCCGCAGTTGTCCGGAGTGCATGACGTGTTTCATGTGAGTATGCTTCGGAAGTATGAGCCAGATCCATCACATGTGCTGGATTGGAGCGACTTAGAGGTAGATGAGGATGCCTCGTATGAGGAGAGACCGGTTCGGGTCTTGGATAGGCGGGATCAGGTCCTGCGTGGTAAGACCATTCCTTTGGTGAAAGTCTTGTGGAAACATCACGGAGTGGAGGAAGCCACTTGGGAACGTGAGTTGGAAGTCCGTGAGAAATATCCGGACTTGTTTGTTGATGTGTGATCTTGTATTTAAATTTTACATTATGTTGAACTTAAGAGCTTTTATATATGTCTTAAGTTGTAAAACATTGAGAATGTTTTGATTATTGGAAGCATGTTTTGGAACTTGCCTCATATGGTAGTTGGATGTAACACTATATATGTTGAATATATTGTTGACATTGGAAAGTTAGTGCATAATGTTGGTGCATGTTAATAATACATATGTTGTTTACATATTGTGATATGTCTCTTGTTAAAGGGATGGGATGACCGGTAATGGGTCGAATTGTTGAATGTTAAAATGTAACATTGTTTAAAATGGAGGAAAACTTGTTTTTGAAAACTTGTGTTTAATTTCGGGGACGAAATTCTTTAAGGGGGGGAGGTTATAGCGATCCCGGGTTTACCCTTGTTGTATAGTGATCCGGACATGTGTCCGTGGATGTTGGTAGTTGTTTATTATCTTGTTTACATCCTTTCTTACTTTGTATTTGAGTTATAGGATGTGTTGAGCGGGTTTGTTACAGGTTGGTTGAGTTTAGAAACCAAAACTAGTTGCCCAGATTTTTGGCCTGTACGCTCGAGCGGAGGTGTTGGCGCTCGAGCGTAGATTACACCCATTCAGTATTTTCCTGTGCAGCGTTGTACGCTCGAGCGTGGTATTGGCCGCTTGAGCGGGGTTGTCTGAGTGCCGCTCGAGCGTAGGGTTGGGAGCTCGAGCGGAGGCCTGGTTCTGCAAAAGTGCTGGGCGAGTGCATTCTGCGCTCGAGCGGGAGGTTGGCCGCTCGAGCGGAAGTCTGTGAGTGGCCGCTCGAGCGGGGTGTTTTACGCTCGAGCGGAGACCTGGGTTAAAGTCCCGAATTTGTGACTCTTTAAATCACTTTTTCACTTTCTCTTCTCTCTCTTACTTTTCCAAAATCACCATTGTTGAGCCTCTCACTCTAGACTCTACCTTCTCTCTAGGTTTTGATCTAGTAGGAGTGATTTACTCACCTTTGGCCTTTACAAAAAAGTTGTTGATCGTCGAGGGCTTCATTTTAATCTGAAAATCTCGGGTTTTGGAGCACGTTGGGTTTTGTCGTCTTCTCCTTTGGGACTCCGAATTTGAGGTAGGGATAACCTACTCCTCTCTATGGGTTTTGTCTTTAAATTTTGGTATTTTGAGATGTTGGGCTTGGTTTGGTAACTTTGTGAAAGTTTGGGGCTTATGTGTAATTTTACAAAAGTTGGGGTTTTATTCATAATAAACCTAGATGCATGTTTGGCATAGAAAAATAGAATGATTGTTGAATCATTGATGAAAATGAGACCTAAGGGTTGAAATGGTAATTATGGAAATTGGCCTAATTACATTGTTTAATTAATTGGGATAATTAATTGGTGAGAAATGAGGAAATGAAATGTTGATTGAATATCCATTTGTGCATTTATTTTCTGTTTTAGAAATAACTGCTTTGGGCTATCGGTGGAGGATAGTCGAGATTGTTGTAGACAATGCATGATGATTAGGTAAACGGAAACTAATCAATGGAATGTGTCATGGAACTTGACGGTTGATAGAATACATTAATTGTGTGTATTGTGTGATTGTATGTAGAACCAATGTGTTTATATACGTTATGTGTAGAGGAGGAGATAGGGGATGTACTCCGCGGTTTAGGGGAAGATAGGGGATGTACCTCTAAACCGGATAGGTATTGGGAGGAGATAGGGGATGAACTCCGTAGACAGAGCTCATATGCTTGTCTAGAGAAGTGAAGATAGAGCTCATATGCTTATCTTTGTGAAGTGTGGATACAGCTTGTATGCTTATCTGTGGATATTGTTGATATACATATCTGTTGTAGAATGTGGATACAGCTTGTATGCTTATCTGTGGATATTGTTGATATACATATCTGTTGAGAATGTGGATATAGCTTTTATGCTTATCTGAATGTGAGATATAGTTTTTATACATATCTGTGGAAATGATGATAGAGCTAGCATGCTTATCTGTTGAAAAAGGGAAAATGAAAAGTAATTGGGACTTGTAAGTCGTTGACATAAATATGTAATTTATGTGATTGTATCAGTGTTGACCAACTATCAATTGCTAATGTTTTAGTCATTGTCCATGGTTGGTTTAGTGTATTTCTACTGGGCTGTGGCTCACCCTATATGGGAATATCATTTTCAGGTACAGGTAGCATGCCACCTCCAAGGACATAGCTGGGAGGCTAGTGGCGGGCATAGTTTTGTCGTTTTACTTTTGATGTATTACATGTAATTTCAAGCCAAGGGCTTAATGTGTAAACGAGTTAGAACTCTTTGTTGTAACCAAGTGTTAACTTGGAAAGCTGTAAGCCCGTAGGGCATTTTGTTATGAGGTTAACATGTAATACTTATGTCTTGGAATTCTAATGAATGAAAGGAATGCGGTTAGTTTAAATGTAAATGCATGTCTTATCTGATGGGTTTATTGTTATTATTTTGAGGGCGTTACACTCTCCCTATCCGGTATCTCAATTGAATGCACTTCCAGTTCCCTCGGTCTCTTTGTAGCTAGAAGATAGCATGCCTGTACCGACTGCTAAGAGCCGCAAATCTGTTCAATACCGTATTCAGTCGAAAAACAGAACAGTTGGTGGTAGGTGCTTGGCACGACTTACATCGTATGTAACCAAGTTCTGCCCATGATCAGATTATACGGCGAAGAGAGCTTAACAACTAGAAACTCTACGTCTACTGATTTGGTTTTGGCCCGTACGGGGTAGTGTGATCTTGCCCAAAGGATACTCCGGGTTAGCATTGAAGCTGAATAACGGATAATCAGCCAGAGATAGGTCCGAATTGGTAAAACCAAGTTTGACAAAAGTTTATAATACATTATCTCTAAAGTGCTACCCTGGTCAATGAGAACACGCTCGATGGTGAATCTATTTACACGTAGCTCGATGACAAGGGGATCAGTGTGGGGGTGGGTTACTCCAACTAAATCACTGTCATCGAAACTAATCCTTCCAGTGTCGTGTGGCCGTTTCGCTGGCGTCATCGAGCTATGTGTGCTAGACGACAGCTAGATTGTGTGCACCTCTGCTGGTGCGGGCAAGCTGTATATCATATGGATTACACCAAGAGGGGGTGACTCTGGCCGTAGAGCTACTGTATTTGTTGAATTGTTCTTTCGAACGTATTGCATAAGACGGCCATCTTACACCAATTCTTCCAGGTGATCTCTTAAAGAAAAACAACTATCGGTGTCGTGACCATGGTCTTTATGATACTCATATCATTTATTTTGTCTTCTCGCATCGGGGGGTCCCGTCATCTCGGGCAGCCACTTGAAGAATGGAAGGTGTTATATTTTCGACAGAATCTTATTGATCGGCTCTGTCAACTCCATGTATTTTTTTCCCGGACGCCTTGTGCACCTGTTATCCACTTGGTATTGTTCATTAGCTCGTTGTGAACATTAGTCGGTTGATCGGTGTGAATCATGCATTTTGTCTCGTTTAGGTCGATTTTGCCGTTCGAGGCTTCTTGGAGGCACAGAGCTAATCGATTGAACAACTTCGTCGTGGCCGTCTCAACGGCTTTACGCCCGACCTTGACTCGAAGGGCATCATCTTCCTCTTTGTAGTATTCTTCAACCTTCTTCATTAATGCCCAAACGGTTTTGGGGGGACGCTTGGTCAATGAACTGTGGAGGGGGCTATCAGGATGCAATCCCATCTTAAAGACGGTGATGGCCATGGAATCATTGCAAGCATCATCAACCAGATTAAAGCATTCCCAATAGCGGGCTGAGTATTCGCAAAGAGTTTTTTCCGGTTTAATTTGCATGGCCCAGAGAGAGTCGGCTTGCTTCGGCTGGACCTCATTGGTGATGAATCTTGCCCTGAATGACTTTTGGAGTTGGTGGAAGCTCTTAATTGATACCGGCTCCAATTTATAGTACCACCTCACGGCCAGTGGTTCCAGACTGCTTGGAAATATCCAACACATGAGGGCTTCATCGTTAGCATGGAGCGTCATCGCTTGCTTGTAATGACAAATGTGATCAGTGAGGTCTGATTTTCCGTCATAGAGGGTGAATGATGGTGCCTTGAAATTCTTGGGTAGCACAACCCTGGCAATTCGTCGCATGAATGGGTCATGTTTTTCTTCCTCATCCGAATCATCGTTTTTCCTTCGTCTATGTCGTACATATGGACTTCCCTCAGATAAGCTGGATACATTAACGCGCCCTTTTTTTCTAGGCTCCGGGGTTGGTGAGTCTGAATCACTATCACTATTACGTTTCTGAAGTCGACGTCGGCGACCATCCTTTTTTCCCGAAGGTCGACCCCGGTCTTGGCATGTGGCTTCTTGGGACTTCGCCACCTCCAAGGCCAAATCTTGGCCCAGGCGCTCATTCTCAGCCAGTACGTTCTCCAGTCGCTATTCATTTTGCTTTGACTGATGCATAATCATCTGCATTGTCTCATGCATTGAAGTTGAGGATGATGTCTGAGCTACTGAGTCAAAGTTCAAGGCACGTCACACATGCTATAAACTCCGGTCCCAGCATGTTGCTTGGTGTGAGGTCGTCTCTTGGTGTAGTTTCGTCAGCGACTATTGGAGGATCTTCCGTTACACTCGCCATGGATATATTTGAGTATTTCCACAGACAATGCCAATTGTGGAAGAGTGGTTTGGAAATACTCTTGGATCCTGAAGGATGTTCCTGTTCCTCTGATTGTCACCTGAAGAAGGATTAACACTCCGGTCGGGGGTGCCGGAATTAGCACTCCGACAGACAAGTTAGTATACGTCTCACGTTTGCTTATGTCTCAAGTTTCTTGGGGTTATCTCTCACATACCTTTGTTTTTTAATCCACCGTGTGATTGTTTATTCGGCTACTTTTGTCGTAAACCAATTTCCATTCGGCTCCTCCCTGAACTGGTTCTATAGCCGATTAGGATGTTCGACTTTTGGATCGTACAAGACGGGGCCGAATATAATATATATCATGATTATCTAAGTGTATATTCGGCCTCTTTGCATCCCCTAATATTCGGCTCCCACATCAACATATTTGAAATATTATCATGTGTGTAAACCTTTCGAGTTGTAACAATTTTAATCTAACACATCACGAATCCAATGATATCTCACATCAATGTGTTTTGATCTCGAATAAAAAGTAGAATTTTTACTCAAATGAATAGCACTTTGACTATCACAATAAAGTACATACATTTTTTGCTTCAAACCCAACTCTTGCAAAAATTTGTTCAACCATAACTCTTCTTTGCAAGCTTTCGTAATGACAATAAATTTAGCTTTGGTAGTTAGGAGAGCAACACATTTTTTGTAATTTAGATTTCCATGCCACAGCTCCCCCTACAAAAGTCATCAAATACCCCGAAATAGATTTCCTAGAATCAACATCACTGGGCATGTCAGAATCCGCGAACCCATCAAACATTGGCTTACCACCCCCAAAACACAAACAGACCTTCGAAGTCTCTCGAAGATACCTTAGAATTCATTTTACCGCTGCCTAATGTTCTTTACCCCGATTAGAGAGAAAACGACTCACCACACCAACGGCGTGAGCAATATCCGGCATTGTAAAAACCTTGGCGTACATCAAAGAACCAACCGCTAAAGCATAAGGAATTTTTTGCATCTCTTCCTTGTCTTTCTCACTTGTAGGACGTTGATTCGAACTAAGCTTAAAGTGACCCGCAAGTGAACAAGCAACCGACTTTACTTTATCCATGTTGAACCTCTCAAAAACTTTATGAATATAACTTTCTTGAGACAACCAAATCAGCTCCCTTTTGCGATCACGAACAATTTTCATACCAAGTATTTGCTTTGCCATCCCTAAATCTTTCATAGCAAAAGACTTACTCAACTCCAATTTCAACATGTTAATCATAGTGTAATCTTGACCTACAATTAACATGTCATCGACATAAAGTAAAAGAATAATAAATTTACCATTCGAAATTTTTTTCACAAATACACAATGGCCCGAAGTGATTTTAGAAAAACCATTATTCATCATGAAAGAGTCAAATTTTTTGTGCCATTGTCGCGGGGTTTACTTGAGGCCATATAAACTTTTCTTCAATTTGCAAACAAATTTCTCTTTCCCTTTCTCTACAAAACCTTCCGGTTGCTCCATGTAAATTTCTTTTTCAAGGTCACCATGAAGAAATACGGTCTTCACATCAAGTTGCTCAACTTCAAGGTTCATACTTGCGGCCATGTCAAGTATAACCCGAATAGAAGACATATTCACAACTGGTGAGAAAATCTTATCAAAGTCAATACCTTTCTTTTGCCCCAAGCCTTTCACAACAAAACGTGCTCTGTACCTCAGATTCTTGCCATCATTCTTCAATTTGAAAACCCACTTATTTTTCAGAATTTTCCTCCCTTTAGGCAACTTCACTAAATCATAAGTGTGATTTTCAAGTAAGGAATTCATCTCCTCTTCCATGGCCATGTTCCAATCATCTTTCTTTGCATGCTCAATTGCTTCTTGGTAGCTCTCGGGCTCTTCTTGATCGGAAATCAATACAAATTCATTGAGAGGATACTTTCTCGAAGGTTGCCGGTCCTTTGTAGATTTCCTCAACTCAAGTTTGTGGTGACAGTTCTTGAGTTGGATGCTCTTCCTCAATTTCTAGCTCAAGTTCATTAGGATTAGTATCATCATCTACATCTTCAATAGGTGGCTGTACATCTCCCCCATTTTCATCATCCACCGAAGATAAAGGAGATGGATGATTACCTTTGCCAAAGTCTTCAACTGTTTGGTTTTCAAGAAACACAACATCATGGCTTCAAATAACTTTCTTATCGACCAGATCCCACAATCTATAACCAAATTCATCACGCCCATAGCTGATTAAGGCCAAATTGTGCAACACTGAGGCCGTTAATTAGGATCACTTAACTTTACTTGCTTGTCAAACTATATATTTTATGTTTGTTTAATGTCAATCAGGTTGTACATAGTGGGAGCATAAAATGAGTAAAAATGCAGGACTTGTGGAGAAAAGTGCTTCCTGCACGTGCATTGACTTTTTCGGCACGTGCGGTAGCACCTCGGAAATTTTGCCCCTGTTTTAAACCTATTTGAAAGACAGTAGAGGTATAAAAAGGCAAAAAAGAGGTTGAAATAGGGTTCTGAAATTTTGAAGGAGAAAGAAGAGGCTAGGGTTTGGAAAAAGGTAATTTTCAATCTTCAAAGCAAATTCCCATGGAGGGTTCCATCTCTTCCACCTCTTCCCACTCCTCCATAAGTGGTTAAGCTCTTCTTTTCTAAGGTTTTGATGAAACCTTAGCTATGTAATTAGGTTTTCTTTTTGGTTTTTAATTATGTAAAGGTTTGAACAATTGTATGGTGTTTTGTTTCATATATATATTTTCCACTATTTCTTCAAGTATTCGGCTTTTTGTAATTGTTAATACTTTCCATACAATAGTTTTCTATTCTTTCATATTCAAGGTATGAGATGAACCATACTACGAGGGACAAGTCGTGTCGCTACCCTAGTTTAGAGTGAACGATTTGTACTACCTGAGATGGTTCATGCCTGTACATTAAACGTGATGATTTTCTTGATAAATGTTTCGAACTTGTAGTTGCGAAATATTATTATGTTCGAACCGTAGCATAATTGATTTCAAATTGAAACGTTATTTACATAACTAGTGGTGAACTCATTACCCTAGGTTTTTTTCCAAATCAATAAATTTATCTTTATTTATGATTGCTAATTTATTCACTTATTTAATTTAATTATTATTAGGTTATGAACAATCAATCTTTTTATCAAAATTAATTTAGGAATTTAACAATTAAATTAGTTTAATTTCCCAATTATCCTTGTAGATCGATACCTAGACTTATCATTATTCTAAGGAATTTGGTATAGTTTAGTGTTTAATTTTGGTGTGTCAAACGACCCATCAATAGCCAAGAAAAATACATTGTCTGGACTTACTATCAAGCTTGGACCTTTCATCCTTTGGAATGTGAACAAAGGCTCGACAACCAAATACTCTCAAGTGCTCATAAGACACATCTTTGCCGGTCCACACTCTTTCAGGAACATCACCGTTCAAAGAATAGGAAGGAGACAAATTGATTACATCAACCGCTGTCTTCATTGCCTCACCCCAAAAGAATCTTGGCAATTTAGCATGTGAAAGCAGACACCTTGTTCTTTTCACAATGGTGCGGTTCATCCTCTCGGCAACACCATTTTGTTGAGGAGTCTTCTTAACTGTCTTTTGGTGCCGAATACCTTGGTTGCGACAATACTCATCAAATGGTCCAATGTATTCACCACCATTGTCTGATCATATGCACTTCAATTTATGCCCTGTTTCTCTTTCAACCATGGCCTAAAAATACTTAAATACATCTAGAACTTGATCTTTAGTTTTTAGTATAAATGCCCAAACTTTCCTTGAATAATCATCAATGAGAGTAACAAAATAAAATGCACCACTATGCGTTCTAACTTTTAAAGGACCACAAACATCCGAATGAAACGACTCCAAAAGATTTTTTTTTCTATAGAAGCATCATTTTTATGAAAAGAAACTCTATGTTGTTTACCCGCCAAACAATGAACGCAAGTTTTAAGATGTGTACCTTTCAAACTGGGTAGAAGCTCTTTCTTGAACAAAATTTGTAGCCCCTTTTCACTCATATGGCCAAGCCGCTTGAGCCACAATTCGGTAGAAGTATCATCTTCAAGTGCATTAATAACACCTTTACAAATTTTTCCTTGTATCGAATAAAGTGTATGAGTCTTCTTGCACTTAGCCACCACCAAAGAACCCTTTATGAGCTTCCATATTCCATCACCAAATTTGTTGTTGAAGCTTTCATTATCTAGCTTCCCGGTAGAGATCAAATTGAGGCGAATGTCGGGAACATGCCTCACATCTTTAAGCAACAACTTGCAGCCCAAATTTGTTTCCAAGCAAACATCACCCATGCCAATAATCTTGGACAAACCTTCATTACTCATTCGAACAGAATCATAATTTCCTTTGGTGTATGTAGTGAAGAAATCAACTCGAGAAGTCACATGAAAAGAAGCACCACAATCAATCATCTAATTGCTCTTTTGGCTCATAAAATTGATACAATCATCTTCACAAACGACCATGAGATCATCGGTAGTAACCGCTATTGTGTCTTCTTGTTTCTTACCCACACTTTTGTTACGCCTTTTCTCCTTGTTCTTGAGCTTTCGGCATTTTCGCTTCATGTGCCTTTTTTCATGGCAGTAATAGCACTCAATGTCTTTCTTTGAAAAAGAACCATCTCTTCATTTGTCACGGCTTTGATCACGACCATTAGGAGTCTTACCCCTCCCCTTTATTTTGCTTCGGCCTCTCACAACAAATGCCTCCGAATAAGAAGAACCTGCTGATTTTCTTCTAGTTTCTTCATTTAACAAGCTACTAGTGACTTGGCTCATTGTGACAACTCCATCGGACGCCAAATTACTAACTGTCATAATCAAAGTTTCCCAATTTTTGGGCAAAGAACTAAGTAGTATTAAAGCCTGCAACCCATCATCAAAAACAATTTTCATAGAAGCAACTTAGTTAACAATACTCTTTATTTCATTTAAATATTCTGGAATAGGGCTGCCATGTTTATATTTTAAATTAACCAACTTTCAAAACATAAAGGCTTTATTTATGGTTGATTTTCTGCCATAAAGACCTTCTAATTTTTTTTCATAAATCATGTGTCGAAGTTTCAGTAGCAACATGATGAAACACATTGTCATCAATCCATTGACGGATAACACTAACGGCTTTTCGATTAAGCCTCTTCCATTCATCATCTTTTATACCCTCAGGTTTGCTACTACCACTCTCAATAGGTGCATACAAATCTTTACAAAATAATAGGTCATCTATTATAGTTTTCCAAGTTATCCAATTGCTTTCATTGAAGCTAAACATACGACTCACATTCCCATCTATTGATTTACACAAATAAATAAACCAAAATAAACCGTATGCTCTAATACCAGTTGTTAGGGAAAATAAATGATTTCCCACAAGTAAATCAATTAATGAGAATAAAAACTAATGCAGAAAAATTAGTTTTTATTCCCATTGATTGATTCACTTGTGGGAAATCATATCTTTTCCCTAACACTGCTCTCAGAAATAAAAAAAAAAAAAAAAACTTCCCAGTGTGCACATCTATATAAATATAGGTGTTTATACATACAAATTTGAATCTATAATTAGTTGTATACATTTAAAAAGTGTGCAATCCTCTGCAATCTTTATAATCAAAATATAAAATCACAAATGTTTAGAACAAAAAATAAATTATTAAAGCAAAACAAAAAGAAAAATCAGGACATGCATTCGATGAGTCTTGACTGGTGATTTGAGAGGCGGGGTGGTGGGTGGTGGTCACCGTCAACCATGTTGAGCTAATCATATGGCCGTTGATAAGGAGTTGATGAAGTACATATATGGATATTTGTAATAGTGGACTGTTAGGATTATTTGTAGTAGTACAATTATGTATGGAGAGGGATTAAGGATTAGATGAGGTTTTAGAGGATATGGATAAATGTGTGAGGTTTTTAATTTATTTTTTAAAAAAATTATATATCTATCTATTAGTTTTATTTTTTGTTATGGAGATGGATGGGGTGTTGGCAATAAAAATTTTAGCCTCTTTTAAGTTAAAATTTATAAAAAAAATAAAATAGGTTAAAATAGCTAATAAAACAAAATGTTACATCAAACTTATAATCATTTTATTTTTTCTCTCACAAACGTCACATCCAATTATAAAAAAATTCAATCATCTTTCCAAACACAAAAATTTTAGCCTACTAAAATAATCAAAAACTAAAATAGCAACTTCTCAAACACTCACATAGGTTCGTTTGGGAAGCGGGTCGACTTTTTGGCTATTTTAGCCTAGCGCTAAAAAATCTCGTTTAGGGAGTATTTTTTTTGGTTTTTTAAACTTCTTGTGAGAGAAAAAATGTAATAATTATGAGTTAGATGTGATATTTTGTCTTATTAAGTTAAAAAACTTATTTTATCTTTTTTATGACTAAAATAGTTCTACACCTAACCCGACCCATCTTCCCAAACAGAGGCAAAGAATGTTTCTGAAGAGTTTCAATTTTAGTAAAAATTGTGGAGGTAGAGATGAGTGTAATCAAAATCACATATATAATTGTGAGTTTTTACTTTAAAAGAAACTTAGGGAAGAGAAATGTTAGTAAATTGACAAATTAGCTTCAAGCATGTGTCACGTAATTTTTTTGTATTTTTAGAATTTACAGTAAATTAGGAATTAGGATTTTTGGAAGCAATAATGACTTGGACTCCCTTTTTTGTCCACCTCCTTGACCCTTTCTTCACATGATTGGCCACTTTTTTTTTTTTTTTTCTTCTCCAATCACCACCCGCCACGTGTATGTGGGGGGTGGTGGGGGTGATGATTGAAGGGGGTCTCAATCATTACCCTTTTGGAAGTCTGTGAGACTTCATTACATTTGTATATTGATATAGTGGGTGTTTGGAAAGTTATTATTTTAGTAGGTTATTTTAATTTTTGACTATTTTAGTAGGTTAAAATTTTTGTGTTTGAGAAGATTATTAAATTTTTTTGTAATTTGATATGATATTTGTGAGAGAAAAAGTGAAATGATTATGGATTTAATGTGACATTTTATCTTATTAGTTATTTTAACATATTTTATTTTTGTGAATTTTAACCTAAACCAAGCTAAAATTTTTCTTGCCAAACACCCTATGTTATAGATACTCAAACAAAAAAAAACAAAAGATTGAAAATGATGTGGGGTAAAAGAATGGAAAAATAATATTATTGACAAATAAAAATGTAACGAGTAAGAAAAAAAATTAAATATTAACTAACCTTTAATAATCATTAAAAAAAAAAAAAAAGTGTGATATTCTCTCGCATGGTATAACCTCTTTAGTAAGTAGGTTCTTTATTAGAGAAATAATTTGGGAAAGGAAGAGAAAGTGTAAGGAGAAGGTTTTAATTTTTTGAAAATTAGTGAGAGATTATGATGAAGAAGATTATGGAATATTTTATTATTTTTTCATTTAAAATTAATAAAATAAGGAGTAATTATTATTTTTAAAATTATTATTTTTAAAATAGTTAATAATTAATTAAATATATTAATGAATAATTTATTTTTTAATTTATTTTATAAGTTAAAAATTCAATAATTTTAAACTTAGGCCTCATTTGGGAATCAACCCATTTAGCTAAAAAGACAAAAAGTTATTAAAAAAAATCAAAAAGTTAACAACTCATATAAAAAAATCAAAAATTTTCTTTTCTCTCTACTTTTTGCATATTTTTTCGTAAAAAGCCAAAAAGTCATCCCAAACATACTAGTTTTTTTTAACTCATATTTTAGCCAAATAGCCAAAAAATTACTAAATTAGTCTGTTCCCAAACGAGGCCTTAGAATACTTTTCACTAAAAAACCCATTTTCGAAATACAACATATGGTGGTGTTTGGGAAGTTTGTGTTAGGTTTTTTTTGATTTTTTTTCACAAAAAGACAAACTTTTTGAAAAATCAAAAATACACATCCAAACAAAATATCATATTCAATCCCATAATTATTTCGTTTTTTCTCTCACAAACATCACATCCAATCACAAAAAAACTCAACTATCTTCCCAAACACAAAAATTGTTTTCTCTAATAATATCCTACAACTAAAAAAACCTACATAAAAACCCACTTTCCAAACAACCACATAGATAGATGGACTGACAGATAAGAAGAAGCAAAAAAAAGAAAAGAAAAATGTTTGGTTTTGTTTTTCTGAAAATAGTTTTCAGAAAATTCTACTTTCTTATTTTCCGTACGTTTTTGTTTTTACTAAATTTTTTTAATATTTTAAGTATTTTTTTTTTAATTTTTAGACATATCTAACATAAATATACCTAAAAAGTAAAAAATTTGTGAAAAAAACCTTATAAAAATTCACAAAATACCAAAAATACAAAAAAAAAAAACGATAATTTAGTACATTTTTTTTATATTTTTATGTATTTATTAATTTTTTAAAATATTTTTTCACAATTTTTTTACTTTTTAAATACATCTAAGTAAGGTGCATTTAAAAAAGTAAAAAAAATACTTAAAATTTTAAAAATATTCACTAAAAAAAAAACATGAAAAACAAAGAAACTCAGGGTGTGTTTGGTTTGTATTTGTAGAGTAGTTTTTGAAATAAAAAGTACGAAAACTTGTTTGATTTGTCTTTTTTTAGAAATGATTTTGAAAAATTATTTTGAAGAAAGAGTTTTAAAATAAGTGATTGACTTGATGTGTATGAGAGAGTGTGTGATTTTGGAAAGTAGGTATCTAAACAAAATTTTAAATTTTTTTAAAAAAAATTTGTTTAATTTGATTATTTTTTAAGAAATTTTTTTCTAAAAAACAAACCAAACAAACCCTCGATTTTAAAAAAATTTAATTTAGAAAACTCAAACCAAACTGACCGAGTAAAAGGGGACACCAAATCAAAATGAAATAGAGCGGGAAGCAAATCGGATCATGCTCTGTTGAAGCACTAGTTTCTGAATTTCTGATTCCGAAGAAGAAGAAAACACAAGAAAATTTCTCTATCTCCGAATTTCTCTTTGAATCTGAAAATCATCAGAGATTTCAGAAGAAACTGGAGAGAAAATCAAGTTTGAGTAGAGAGTATTAATAGTAGCAGATCATCGAGCATACTATCAAACTCCCCCCCTCTCTCTCTCTCTGCGGCATTTCGTCGAACACATGGCCAGATCCAAACGCCGCGGACGAAATCGCCGTCAACCCTCCGGTATAGATCCACTCTCTCTCTCTCTCTCTCATCTCTCTACTTTCTCTCTCTAAAACTGTCCTGTACTCTGTTCAATATACCCTCATTTTTCAAAACCCTAACTCTCTCTCTATCTCTCTCAAATTGAAGATGCAGAAGCAGCCTCACAAGCAACCCCTGGAACGAGATCGGTACTCTCTTTATCTCTCTCGCTATATGTATAATTTCTCGTTTATACAGCTTCGTGTGTGAGTATAGGTGGGTATGTGAGCATTTTCCAAATGTCTTGCTAAAATTGTTAATTTGTTACTGTCTCTCTTTCTATATGTATATATATATATATATGTATATGTATGTATAATTTTTCATTTACATATACAGCTGAATGTGAATGTATAGGTGGGTATGTGAGCATTTTTCAAATGTATAGCTAAAATTGTTAATTTGTTAGCGTGTTTCTCTCTCTCTCTCTCTCTCTCTCTCTGTGTATAATTTTTTGTTTATATATACAGCTTAATGGGAATGTATAGGTTGGTATGTAAGCATTTTCAAACGTCAAGCTAAAATTGTTAAGTTGTTACCGTGGTTCTCTCTCTCTCTCTCTCTCTCTCTCTATATATATATATATATATATATGTATTGTTAAATATCAAAGCTTTGAATACTGTAGTGCAAAGTACTTGTGAAAAGTTGACTTCTTATTGAATGAAATCAGAGACCTAGTTTAAATAGGCTTACAGAAACAAACTGAACAGAAAATCAAGAAAAATAATATCCCACATCTAACAGCCCAAGACTTATGGGATTCTCCAAAGGAATAGATCAAATGCTAACTAAGTCCCTAACAAATAGGGATTATTTAACAAAGCAAAACAAAAACAGCGGCTAAATATCTAACACTTTCCCTTAAACTGAATGCCACTCAAGCAATCAGTTTACAAAGGAAATTGAACAGACTGTAAGCAAACCTCGCAGTTTCACAAATGCTTCCAGCTTCAATGGTTTGGTTAATATATCTGCGATCTGTTCTTGACTCTGACAATACACCAGCTCAACCACGTTTTCTTTTGTAAGGTCACAAAGAAAATGAAGCCTGACATCTACATGTTTGCTTCTTCCATGTAGCACTGGATTCTTGGAGAGTTTAATAGTTGAACTATTATCACAATAAATCAATGTTGGTCCAACCTCATTGCAATATAACTCTTCGAGAATTCTTCTTAACCAAACAGCTTGGCAAGCACAAGAAGCAACTGCTCTGAATTCAGCTTCAGTTGTGGTTGTGGATAAAGTGGCGACATGCTGCTTCTTCAAGGACCATGAAACAGCTCCTGAACTCAGCATAAAAAAATGGCCAGATTTACTCTTTCTATCTTCCAAATCCCCAGCATAATCACTATCACTAAAACCAATTAATTTATTCCCTTCTCCCTTCTTGTAAAACACTCCATAATCAACAGTACCTTTCAAGTATCGGAGCACTCTTTTTGCAGCTTGAAGATGAAGTTCAGTTGGAGCTTCCATGAATCTGCTGATGAGACTAACCACAAACATCATGTCTGGTCGAGTGGTTGATAAATACATCAAACTACCAACAATTTGTTTGTAGTGAGTGTTGTCAACTCTTACTCCTTCTGCATCTCTTGTGAGCTTACAACCTGGAACAATTGGATTCTGAACAGGATTGCAATCAGTCATCCCAAACCTTTCTAAAACTTCTTGAGCATACTTTCTTTGGCCGATGAAAATTCCAGCTGGTGATTGTACCACCTTAATACCAAGAAAGTAATGCATCTTTCCTAGATTAGTCATATCAAACTCATCCATCATAGACTTTTTAAACTCAATAAACATTGTTTCATCATTTCCAGTGAATATCAAGTCATCTACATACAGACAAACAATAAGACGATTACCTCCTGAGAGGGTAGTTTTTGCAAAAATTGGGCCGAGCTGGGAGATGGTCATTATGGCCCACAATACGAAGGGCTGAGTAAAGAGGCCGTAAAGTTACTCCGGCCCAAGAGAGGTACAAAATTACTCCGGCCCGAGATAAATGTGATGTTACTCCGGTCCGGAAGTAACTTGGAGTTAGGCCGGTCTCAGAGTTAGCCCGGTCATGGCGTATTGTGGTTAGAACGGTCAGAAACTTGCTACTCGGTAGCTCGGTCTAAACGCGCCATGGTTTGTACGTGAGAGAACCGAGATAAGTTGTAGCAAAAGGAAGAATCGAACTAAGGATAGTTCGGCCTACAATACTGGCTCAGCATAGCCAGTATTACTTCGGTCATGTTGGAGTTCGGCCATGGTAAAAACCATCTCACTTGGTTTAAGCAGTGAGGGGGGTGTTGAAGGATAAGTATTATCCTTCAGGAGGTTAAATCCTAGGAGGACTCTGCATGGAGGAGTAGAAGTCCTATTAGGATTGTGCCACACAAAACCTATAAAAGCTCACAAATATCACCTTTGAAAAGGTAACACACAACTTTGCTTTCTGAATACACAGAGCTTTTGTCTATTTGTCAAGCTTACTGACTTAGGCATCGGAGAGGTTTCCGGCACACTCCCGTCGGCTAGCTCACGTTTGTGTTTTCAGGTGATAAAGCGACGACGTACAGAGGAGCGCAGACTTGATCAACAGGATTATACGAGAAGGTTTATTTCTTTCCCGTACAATTGGCGCTGTCTGTGGGAAGTAACAGACAGGACAAAACCTCTTGATCAAGCTTTACCTCTTTAGAAACAATGGCACACATTGAAGAATTGCCACAGTCCGCCATCGGCGGGCAAACTCTAGATGGGGGTGCAAGGCGTGAGGGATTACCTTCTATCCCTCCCATGGCAGACTTGGAGTCCCAACGACATAACATCAGGAGGGATACTAGGGGGAGACGGACTCACAGCCCTTGTCACTCTCGTTTACAAAGTCCTGACAGGCAAAGGCGGAGGATTGATCCCCAAGTTTTGGAGGACCGCGTGAAGGAGCAAGACGAATTGATAAGGAAGATGGCGGCGGACATGGAGGCCTTGAAGCGCCAGATAAAGAACAAAGAAGTGACGACAGGAGAGGGGCGCAAAAATAAGACGCCCCCTCGCCACTCAGAAAATTGTAGTAGGAATACCACACTCTCGCAAGGAGAGAGGAGAAGCCTCAGGACAGGCGATACTCAATCCAGGTCTTCCAGAACTCGTCACTCCAGGTCTGAGAGGACGAGATCTGAAAGATCATACACTGAAGGAAGCACGTATTGGCCCTCACATACGCACCAAACCAGATCTAGACAGACGGAGTTACCCAGATCATCCGACTTACGAACCGTGCTCGAAGAAAAAGCACGATGCAAGGAGGATGCCAGGGCACGGGATCCACACAGAGTTTTTGCCTTACAGCGGTTGGCTCCTCGGACGCATGGAAGTGTCGAGGTTGGAATGCCAATACCGCGCCCTGCCTACGAACCAACGGACAAAGCATTAGCAAGGCTGCAAACTTCGCCTTTTGTTCCGGCGATTGAAAATGCGCCCCTACCATCAGGCTTCCTTCGGCCCAAATTCACTACATATGAAGGGAAGACGGACCCCTACTCTCAATTGAGCCACTTTCGCCAGGTCATGGCTGTATACAGGCGAAACGAGGCCTTAATGTGCATACTCTTCCCATCTAGCCTTGGCGACCTAGGCTTGACTTGGTTCGAGAAACTTCCAGAGGGCAGCATAGCCTCTTGGGCGCAATTGGTAGAGGCGTTCGTAACAAGGTTCCGAACGAACACTAAAACCCTGGTGGAGATTGACCAATTGCTCTCCATCGACATGGGCGATAAAGAGACCCTAAGATCCTACAATAGTCGCTACTGGGAGACATTCAATCAGATTGGGGACTGCCCCACCAATCTCGCCATTGCACAGTATAAAAGAGGCCTTCCAGTCGGGAACAGACGAAGGGACTCAATCACCATGACGCCACCCCTCACCATGGAAGCCTTGATGGAAAGAGTGCATCAGCACATCAGGGTAGAAGAGGATGGCGCACGTGCCAAAGCCAAATCTGGGGCAACCACAGTACCAGAAAGGAAGACCTCAGCGAAGGTTAATACGGTAGATCGACCAAACAGAAACGGATGTGGCAAACGAGATAACGGAGAAGACCCGGATAAAAGATGGTTGAGAATCCGCACTGCCATAACCACGGTGTTCAAGAAACCAATATATTGGATTCTGAGCGAAATAAGAGATGAGCCTTTCGTCAAGTGGCCAGCTAAGCTGGGAGAAGCACAGAAGGACTACGGCGAAAGATCGCGGTGCACCTTCCATAAAGAAAAGGGGCACCGCACTGAGAATTGCACACCATTGAGACAGCACCTGGAGGAATTAGTGGCGGCAGGTCACTTGGATAAATACATTGAAGGAGGGACGCAGCCAGCCCCCCAGGACCATAATAACCCCAATGGGATGCCAATCGACGCCCCGCCTCAAGGCATTATCAATGTGATTCATGGAATTTTCGAACCTGAGCGTGTATGCGAGCTCAGGGGATCAATCAAAAAGGCTGAACACTTAAGAGAGGTGCTAAGTGCCCAACCTGCCATCAAGAAGAGGAAGACAGAAGCCACAAACGTCATGTCCTTTTCAGATAAAGACTTAGAACGGATATATTGCCCTCACAATGACGCCCTGGTCGTCACTCTCCGAGTCAAGGATTTTGACGTCAAGCGGATTCTGATTGACCAGGGTAGTTCATGTGAAATCATGTACTACGAAACATTTAAACAACTGAAGCTACAAGACAAAGACTTAGCGCCTGCTGTATCTCTCCCAATTGGATTCAACTCCATGCCAGAATGGCCCGTCGGCAAAATAATTCTTCCAGTCAGAGCAGGAAGCGTGACGAAACAAGTGGAGTTCTGGGTATTGAAGGTCCCCTCCACTTACAACATCATCTTGGGCAGAACATGGCTGCATGCCATGCGATCGGTGGCGTCATCCTACCACCAAGTAATGCGGTTCCCCAACGATACCGGGGTAATTGAAGAAGTCTATGGAGACCAGATCATGTCGAAGCAATGCTTCGCCACGGTGAATGGCAGCCACGCTGCCAAGGGATATGTTCATTCGGTGGAAGAACCTGAAAGCAATGAGCTATTCGCAGATGTCGGCAAAGCGGCGGATCAGAAAGCAGTGGAGGACTTGGTAGAGGTAAAAATAGATGAAAAGAACCCGGATAAGTTCTTTTTGCTTGGTTCGTCGTTGTCCAGCACTGAGAGATTGGAGGTCTTGGAATTCTTAACCTCTAACATCGAAGTGTTCGCCTGGACACCCTACGACATGCCAGGCATTGATCCAAACTTCATCTGTCACCAACTCAATGTCTACCTGTCCGCCAGACCAGTCATTCAACGCACTCGCAGATCGGCACTTCACCATGCCGAAATAGTGGCAGAAGAAGTAGGTAACCTGCTAGAGGCAGGAGCAATCAGAGAGGTGCACTACCCAAAATGGATCTCCAACACGGTCGTAGTGCCAAAGAAGAATGGCAAATGGTGTGTCTGCGTTGACTACAAAACAGTTAACAAGGCGTGCCCAAAAGACAGCTTTCCTCTACCACGGATAGATCAACTGGTAGACCTAACGGCGGGGCACAACCGACTTAGCTTTTTGGATGCATACAGAGGCTACCACCAAATCGCCATGTATGAACCAGACAAGGAGGTCACATCCTTTACAACTCCGAGAGGACTATACTGTTACAAGGTCATGCCCTTTGGCCTGAAGAACGCAGGGGCAACATTTCAACGAATAGTCACCAAGATGTTTGAACCATTGTTAGGAAGAACGATGGAGGCTTACTGTAGAAATTTAATGTATAAAGAGAAAAAGAGAATTGTATTATTGATTGATGTTTGTAATATTGAATAATTGAATGCTACAATGATTCCTATATATAGAAGAGTAGGTGGTAGTAGGTGGTAGATGGAGTAGGTAAAGTGGAGGTGGTAGGTGGAGTAGGTGAAGTGGAGGTGGTAGTGGTGTAGTGGGTTTAGTGGAGTAGGTGAGGTGGTAGTGGTGTAGTGGGTTAGGTTTAGTGGAGTAGGTGAGGTGGTAGTGGTGTAGTGGGTTAGGTTTAGTGGGTGAAGTAGGTGATAGGTTTTAACAGCCCCCCGCAAACTCAAGGGGGATAAGAACTAACCAACTTGAGTTTGGAGAGAGTAACAAAACAAGAAAATACATAAAAAATAAAAGAGGATAGGAGACACTGTATGGTCGTGTCAGACCGTTGTAGAAGACCGATGTAGAAGACACTGGCTCGTGTCGGACCGATGTAGAAGACAGTTTATGGGGTCATGTCGGACCGTTGTAGAAGTCAGTTTACGGAGTCTTGCTGGACCCTTGTAGAAACTAACCGGAATCAATGTCGGGACAATTTACAGAGTCTTGTCGGACCCATAAAGGAGCTAACCGGAATCAATGTAGGGACAGTTTACAGAGTCTTGTCGGACCCATGAAGGAGCTAACCGGAATCAATGTCGGGACAGTTTACAGAGTCTTGTCGGACCCATGAAGGAGCTAACCGGAATCAATGTCGGGACAGTTTACAGAGTCTTGTCGGACCCATGAAGGAGCTAACCGGAATCAATGTCGGGACAGTTTACAGAGTCTTGTCGGACCCTTAAAAATCGCACCCTCAAAAGGTGTGCCCAATTTTTCAAAAAAGGCGTGCCATCAAAAGGCGTGCCCAATCCATAAAAAAACGTGCCATCAAAATGCGTGCCCAATCCATAAAAAGGCGTGCCATCAAAAGTTGCGCCCTCAAAAGGCGCGCCCACTTCATCAAAAGTCGTGCCCGACAGAAAGCGTCGAGCCATCAAAAGGTGAGCCGGAGACGCGGCGTGTCGGCCGCGTCGTCAGTGTCAATATAAACCAATGCGGAGGCGGAGGAAACCAAACCAGACTGAAACCTCTGAACTTGTCATTCTGAAACAATCTGTAAATACTCTGTATCCAACCCTTCTCGGAAACACTCAGCAACCCAAAAAACATGGCCTCTTCTTCCCTTTCAGCTACCCAGAACATGGCCTCATCTTCCCATGGTCTGCTCACTCTCTTTCCCGACCTCAACGAGTCAACAGGAGAGATAACAGGTGCGGTGGCCCGTGAACCTCAACCAAACACCTCTGGTTTTGCTCCGTTGAACTTTCCGATGTGGTTGGTGGAGCAAAAAATGGCAGTGCAAACGGATATTGAGGCCAATCAGTATACATTGAAGTCATGTGTGGAAACCATGACTGCGGTCACAAACTTGTCGCACCGGCTGCAGAGTAGGACAAATGAGGTGCAGCAGTTAAACGCCCAACTGGCTCTGCTCCAGCATGTATAAGGATGCGCGAGCAGAGATAAGTGTGCTAAAGGCAGAAAATAAGGAGCTGAAGCGGAAGGCCACCGTGATGTTCCGATTTGGAGGTCCGCCATATGCTGCAGTGGAGGAGTATAGGGGAGTGAACGTGCTGGGCGGCGTGGAAAACACGGAGGCAGCACCGGTAAGGGCCGCTCAGGACGGAGGCAAGAAGAAGAGACCGGCGGCAGAGTAGAGAAGAAAAATCCCGCCTGTGAATGTGGTTGTTTGGGTTTGTTGTTGTTGTTGTTGTTTTTTTTTTTTTTTTTTTTTTTTTTTGGTGTAAAATTGTGATCAGGGCGATATCCCGATAGAAATAAAATGAGTGTATTGTGCAAATCCGAATGGCTTGAAGGTACAAGACTGAGCAGAAAAATTAGATGGAATGAATTTTTTTTTTTAATTATTTTTTTATATTTTTTATTTTTTTATTTTTAATAATAAAAAATTGAGGTTCAAGGAAAAGTTGGGCTGTGGAAAGAAGAAAAAGAAAAAGTAGCACCCACGTGAGTTCCATCCAATTTTTTATATATATAAGATTAAAAAAAAAGGTTTGGACGGTGGAAAAATATTTTAAAATAGAAAAAATTATATAATATAGTTATCTCTTTGAAACTATATGCTGGTGTTGATCAAAAAAGTGGGTCAAATTACCAATACCGCCAATCTTGTAGACATCCTGAAGTGGGAGACGAAGAGGCTTGTCTGATGGCCTCTTGGGCTCTGTAATCATGTCGAGGGCATCAAGAAGGGTTGGGCCCTTGTACCATGTTACCGGTGTAGAAGACACTGTTATATAGACTGCCCAAAAGATATACATGGATATAGATATCAAGCCCTCAAAAGTCGTGCCCTATTTTGTGGCTTGGAATAGCAGGGGATTGAAACCAGACGCAAGGAAGGCCGGTGTCGCGACGGAGCTTTGGCAAAGGGACATCGACGTGCAAGCGGTGGTGGTCTCCAGCGACTGAACAGTAGTGCACTCAGAAAGGAAATTTCAAGGTATGTGTAGAAAAATTTTAGCAGATTAGGTTGAGGTCCGGCGGACGGCCAAGGCGAGGTTGCCGCCCGCCGGTGAAGCGAAAAATACTAAGTGCTTAACCTTGCTCTGATACAATGTAGAAATTTAATGTATAAAGAGAAAAAGAGAATTGTATTATTGATTGATGTTTGTAATATTGAATAATTGAATGCTACAATGATTCCTATATATAGAAGAGTAGGTGGTAGTAGGTGGTAGATGGAGTAGGTAAAGTGGAGGTGGTAGGTGGAGTAGGTGAAGTGGAGGTGGTAGTGGTGTAGTGGGTTTAGTGGAGTAGGTGAGGTGGTAGTGGTGTAGTGGGTTAGGTTTAGTGGAGTAGGTGAGGTGGTAGTGGTGTAGTGGGTTAGGTTTAGTGGGTGAAGTAGGTGATAGGTTTTAACACTTACATCGACGACATGGTGGTCTAAAGCAATGATGAGAATGACCATCTCAAGGACCTGGGAGAGATGTTTGAAATCCTAAAAAAGCACAAGTTGCGCCTCAATGCATCTAAGTATGCATTCGGAGTAGGATCTGGCAAATTCTTGGGCTTCCTTGTGACCAACCGGGGAATAGAAGCAGACCCCTCCCAGATCAAAGCAATCCAGGACTTGGAGAGTAGGGGTGAGCATGGACCGGATTGGTCCGGATTGGGAGAAAACTAGGACCAATCCGTTATCTACGGTTCCTGAAAAATTAAAACCAATCCAATCCATTTAAATTGTAGAACCAATCCGAACCAATCCGTTGAAACACGGATTGGATCGGTTTAGGACCACGGATTTAAATAATTAAATAACAAAATGGGTCCCTTTCTTTAGGTGCAAAGCAAACAAAATGGGTCTTTTACCCCATTCTAAGAATGGAATCATTAATCATTAATCAGTAACTACCACCAATCTTAGTAAACAACTAAGATAGATCAATAAATTTCAAGTCCCTATTTTAATTAAAAGCATTCTTATATTTTATTAGTAAGAGATGCACATCCAGAGAAAACTGTGTTAGGATGTAATGTTATAAATGTTGTACACATTTGTGGGTATTATTGTAAATATTCAAATGAGGGTTTTGTCAAATCCTTCCCATATATGAATATACATTCTCAACCCTGTTTGGGTCCTCCAGTATTTTATGGTATTGGAGCCAGAGACATCTCTCTCTCATATACTTTGTCTCCCTCTTTCTCTCTTACTAATATGGCCATTGGCCATCAGCTCTTTCCACTTTCTTCTTTAACTGTTCATCTCCACAATATTATCAACCATGTATCTGTTAAAATTTGATTAAAAAATATTCTGTTATGGAGAGACCAATTTACATTGATCCTGATTTGCAATGACCTATTTGGCTATATAGATGGCACAATTGTTGCACCATCAAGAAAGACTGTTGATAAAGAAACTCATAAACAGGTTAATAATCCAAGCTATAAATCATGGGTTCAAATGGATCAAAAAAAAAACACAGAAAACTCAGTCTGAGATAAAACAGAACAAAACCAGATAACATGAACAATCACATTTCAGAGTGTGACATAATGAAAACATAAAACATAAACAATCGATCTAAATAAAAACATAATGAAAACATAAAAATAATAAAAATAAAAACAGAAAAGAAAAACCTCCTACTTACATTTACCGAATCCACTGTAGATGACATGAAACAATCGATCTAATCTGCGATGGATGATCTGGGAACCCATTTCAGAGTGTTAGAGAGAGAGAGAGAGATGAGAGATGAGAACACCGAGAGAGAGAGAGAGAGCTCACCGACAGAGAGAGACGAGCAGCAGCACACCGATCTGATCTGAGATGGATGAGAGTGTGAGAGAGATAACTCAGTCTGAGATGGGAAAGAGAAGAGAGAGAGAGACACCATCTATATAGAGACCTCAGAAGAGTGAGAGGCGTGAACGAGTGAGGTGAAGCTGCTGGACCTGGATTAGGTTTACATTTTAGTATTTATATCATATAAGAAATTATATGGTGTGGGAAGGGATATAGTATAAAAATATAGATTATTTCTAGATGGTCCAGATCGGTTCCAATCCGGAACCGTGGAGTTCAATCCGGAACCGATCCGTAGCCTACGGATTTTGAAATTCTCAATCCGGAACCGAACCACGGATTCAAAAAACCAATCCAAACCTATCGGATTGGACTGGACCGGATCGGATTACGAATTTTACAGATTCCTTGCTCAGCCCTATTGGAGAGACCCAACTCGGTAAAAGAAGTGCAGCATCTCACCGGCATGGCGGCTGCACTCAACCGATTCATCAGCCGATCGTCAGACAGACTACGACCATTCTTTCAAGCTTTAAAAGCCAAGTTTGAATGGGACGAAGAATGCGATCAAGCTCTGGAAGGCCTGAAAGAATACATGTCCTCTCCACCATTGCTAGTCACCCCAATACCAGGAGAAAAACTCTTCCTATACCTTGCAGTTTCTCAGCACGCAATTAGCGCAGTGTTGGTCCGTGCGGAAGGAATTCAACATCTGCCCATCTATTATGTCAGCAAGACATTGCTGGGAGCCGAAATAAGGTATTTGCCACTGGAAAAACTGGCATTAGCCTTGATGATGGCCTCCAGGAAATTGGCACACTACTTTCACGCCCACACCATAGTCGTCCTCACAGCTTTCCCACTAAAAGCTTTGTTTGAGAGGGCGAACTTTTCTGGGCGAATTTTGAAGTGGGCAGTAGAGCTGGGACAATTCGATGTCAAGTTCCAACCTAGAACCGCAGTAAAGGCCCAATCTTTGGCAGACTTCGGCGCAGAGTTTACTCCTGGAAGTCATCATATCTGCCTAGTCGACCTAACTGACACAATCGAACTAGGGATGGAAGTTGACGCCGGAATAGCGCAACCCCTAGCAGAAGGTACTCAGTTAGACTCCAAGGCAGACCAGACTAAAGACAGCAAGGAAGAAACAAACCAAGACTCACCAACAAATAAAGACTTGGTTCAATCAGATAGCGAGGGGCAGACAGCAAACATGAACCTTGAAGAAAACACCAGCAACATTCTTGACCCCACAACATCATCCGACCCCTCCACTTGCTGGAAGTTGTTCGTTGGTGAGATGTGGAAGCTCTTTGTGGATGGAGCATCCAACCGGCATGGTGCAGGACTTGGCATAGTCCTCATCTCACCGGACGGCCTGGTTGTGGAGCAAGCAATCAACCTTGGCTTCCCAGCATCAAACAACGAAGCGGAATATGAAGCACTTTTAGCAGGACTCAAATCAGCATACCACATGAAGGCCACCGAGTTAATGGTCTACAGCGACTCACAGCTGGTGGTAAACTAAATTTCTGGCGACTATGAAGCAAAGGATGATAGGATGGCCAAGTACCAAGAATTGGTCAGAACAGAAATCAAGAAATTTGAAGTAGTGAGGATAGAACAGATAGGCAGGGAGGAGAACAGCAGAGCAGACGAACTAGCAGGCTTCGCCTCGATGGCAGACACCTCCATCCCTCATCCACTACTGATCGACTATCTACCTAGACCAAGCATTGAGGACCCCGAAGCAGAAGAAGTATGTTGCGCAGAACTAGGCCCCTCATGGATGGATCCCATCATACTATTCTTGAAAGACGACGTCCTACCGGAAGAAAAGAAAGAAGCCAACAAAATTAGAGCAAAGTCACAGCGATTTTGGCTCTCCTCATCTTTGGCATTATACAAAAAGTCATTCTCAGGACCCTATCTAAAGTGTGTCCACCCCAGCAAAGTAGAAGCATTCTTGTACGAGATACACGAAGGGGTGTGCGGAAGCCATCAAGGAGGAAGATCGCTAGCTTACAAGGCCATTTCACAAGGATACTGGTAGCCATACATGCAGGCAGACTCAGAGAAATATGTGAAGAAGTGCGAGAAATGCCAAAAATTCGCACACCAAATACATCAACCAGCTAGAGAACTCCTACCATTAACTAGCCCATGGCCTTTCGCAATGTGGGGCTTGGACATAGTAGGACCACTTCCAACAGCACCCGACAACAGGAAGTTCTTTCTCGCAGCAACAGACTACTTCACAAAGTGGGTGGAAGCAGAAGCATTGTCATCAATCAAGGAAAGAGATGTGAAGAAGTTTGTCTGGCAAAATATCATCACTCGGTTTGGAATACCAAAAGCCCTAATCTCAGACAACGGCACTCAGTTCGACGGCAGAATCTTCAGAGGCTTTTGTGAAGAGTACAAGATAGAGTTCTATAATTCTATACCAGCGTATCCTCAAGCAAATGGCCAAGCAGAAGCATCAAATAAAGTTGTCTTGGATGGATTGAAGAAGAGGTTAGAGAAGGCAAAAGGCAAGTGGGCGGAAGAACTTCTTCATGTTTTATGGGCTTACCGCACCACACCTCGACGATCAACAGGAGAAACACCATTCTCCTTAGCCTACGGAATGGAAGCAGTAATCCCACTGGAAGTTGGCCTCCCCACAATTCGAAGCGAAAATTTTGATCCCGACTTGAATGGAGAAGCCATAACATTGGAGCTCGACCTTGCGGAAGAAAGAAGAGAAAGAGCACTGGTTCACATTGCCTCATATCAACAAGAGTTATCCAGGAAATACAACAAAACGGTGCATCTAAGACAATTCAAGATCGGAGATTGGGTACTGCGCAAAGTGATGGGAAACACCTTGATACCAGGAGATGGCAAGCTAGGGCCAAATTGGGAAGGTCTTTACAAAGTGGTTGGGTTAGCAGGCAAAAGAGCATACCACCTAGAAGACAAGGACAGCAAAGCAATCCCTAGGCCATGGAACACCGCCAATCTCAAGTTATTTTATTTTTAGCTTTCCTCTTTCAAACATGTGTAATTTTTTCCTTTCTCAATAAAACAAGTCGATTCTTTTCAGCATAGTTGTTTTTTTATCAGTTTTAGAGAAGTCAGGAACATTGCAAACATTTTACTTTAGGTTGGCTGGAAAAACCAATCTATAGGTTGGCTGGAAAAACCCACACTCTTCCTAAGCCTAGGATAAGGATCTAGGCTGCAGGACGTTTGGTCGGAATAACCAACCATTTTATTCTAAGTTGGCTAAAAAAACTAACTTAGAGGTTGGCTGGATTAAACCAACACCCTTCCTAAGCCCAGGATAAGGATCCAGGCTGCAGGACGCTTGGTCGGAATAACCAAACATTCTATTCTAAGTTGGCTGGAAAAACTAACTTAGACGTTGGCTGGATCAAACCAACACCCCTCCTAAGCCCAAGATAAGGATCCAGGCTGCAGGACGTTTGGTCGGAATAACCAAACACTTCATTCTAAGTTAGCTGGAAAAACTAACTTAGAGGTTGGCTGGATTAAACCAACTCTTGTTACTCTTCAGCCAAAAGTAAGGGTATGGCTGAAGAGTGGTTGGCTGGATTAAACCAACTCTTGTTACTCTTCAGCCGAAGTAAGGGTATGCCTGAAAAGTGGTTGGCTGGATTAAACCAACTCTTGCTACTCTTCAGCCAAAGTATGGGTATGGCTGAAGAGTGGTTGGCTGGATTAAACCAACTCTTGTTACTCTTCAACCGAAGTAAGGGTAAAGCTGAAGAGTGGTTGGCTGGATTAAACCAAACTCTTGGTACTCTTTAGCCGAAATAAATACATCGGCTAAAGAGTGGTTGGCTGGAATGCTCAGTTAGACTACACAGCTGAGACTAGATTAAAGTATCTCGGCCACAATACTATTAAGAAGGCAAGCTCAAACAAAAATTCAAACCGAGATAACAGTTGGAAGTGAAAAGATCATAAAAAAGTTATTACAAACATACAGATAAACCGAAACAAGAGTTCAAAACAAAAAGGAATTTTTCATTCATCGAAAAGTAATTACAAAGGGGGGGCCATAGCCCGGTTACAAGAGCAAAAAGTAACAAAGAAAAGAAAAGTACAGAATCAAGTGAAAAGGTCTTCAATTTCGGCGTCAATATCAACTTGAACACCGGTTGCAGATGGAAGATTAGTCTCAGTAGCAACTGGCAGAACGATATCAGTCGATGGCTCAACAGTCAGGTCTTCAACCGTTGCCTCCAACCGACTTGATTGATCGTTGACTTGCTCGTTGACTACCGGAGTAACAGTTTGTTCGTTTTCTTCATCTTCATCATCTGAATCCTGCAAAAATTGTTCTTGGACAGAAGCAGCATATTCCGCTAGTGAGGCCGGAATAAAGTATTGCGGAGCATTGTAGACCTCGGTTTCAGGCCCACAACCGAGCTGTTCCACAGCACTCCTCCAGCCACACCTAAAGAATAAGTCCTTCGCCCCCTTACACTGTGGAATATAGAGGCCCTCCGCCTCTTTGAAACCTTGGGCGTTGGCATCACCGACCTTCTTCTTCAGATCGGCTATTTCGGCGTCTTTTTTGCCTTCAAGTTTGGCCAACTCGCGCAAGTATTTGTCTTTCACCGTTGCTGCAATTTTTTGTTTTTCGGCTTCAGCCGAGCTAACAAGTCCTGTCAAGCGACCGTTCTCGAACTGTAACTCGGCTATCTGCTTCTTGGCTTGCTCAAGCTCGGCTGTCTTTGCCTCGGCATCTGCCATGGCATGCCTGGTTGTCTTGCGGCGCTCCAGCACTTTCTTATGTGCAATATTGTTCTTCTGAATGGCCTGCAGAAGGGTAGTGACTCTCTTTAGCTGGACTGACAGTTGGGAAAAGTTAGACAAAGAAAAGGGAGAGCCACTTACCAGGATCATTGATTTTGTTGATGACCGGATGGCCTTCAGTTCGGTGTTTAGTTGTTTGTTGTGGTGTTCCATGTCTTTTGGAAGGCAAACACTCTTGGCTAGATTGAAAGCCATCAAGTGATCCTTCTCAGCAACAATCAAGTTAGTTTCCTGAATATCTCGGTTTTGAAAGGTAAGACTTGGAGCCCATTTGGAGGAGTCAGCTCGGTCAGAATACTCCGGTTGAAGGCTTGGTTGAGGGTTGGGCGGAAGAATGGTCTCATCCTCGTCAACAAGTCGCTGCTCGGTTTGGCTAGTCCGGGCACGCTTGTTCGCCCGAGATGAGGATGGCTGCTGGGATGGAAGGGCTACCACGGTCTCAGTCGTTTGGCTTGGTGGCGGTACTTCGGGTCTGTTGGTCTCGGTCAAGAGGGCCCTGACTCTATTTCTTTTGGCCATTTCTTCTTCAGCAGTTAGTGGGATTAGTCTGATTTTTGGCAAGGTTAGGTCCGGTTCTGGGGCCTCCTCTAGCAGAAAGTCGGTTACTCTCGCTTTTCGGCGGCCGCTATATCTGTAGGTCGGCTCGAACTTTAGTAGCTTAGCCCAACTACGTTCTGGATACCGTAGTGCAGCGCGCAAAGTCGCTAGATTTGGGTAGCTGTATAAAGAATGGAGGTGGGCAGAATTTGCGAAAGAAGACAACTGTTAGTTCAGCTGAAAGATTAAAAAACCGAAATATAAAATAGCACGCAAGAAAACCGAAGTAAATATACCAGGTTCTCCTTTTTTCCAATTGATGCTTCGGCCAGGAATCTGGGCTTGGTGATCCTCAAAGTTCCCAGACACCCAGAAAAAATCGTCGTCGTTTAAGTCTTTATCCGGTGTGTTCTTTATTATTTTCTTACGACGGCGGCGTATTCTAAGATAATACACCCAGCCGTCTTCCTTCGAACCAATGGAGTATTGGTGAAAGATTTCGGCTAGACCGAGGTTGAGACCGGCTTGGCGGTTCAGTTCGGCTATACCCATTATTATACGGTAGGAATTGGTGGATAGTTGGGTTGGGCATAGTCTGGTTTGCCTAAGAAACTCACAAATTAAGGGTTGGACTGGAAATCGTAGTCCGGTTTCTATTATGGACAAAAGGGTAAAGGGGACAAAGCCTTCATTGCCCCAAGGTATGACATCTTTTTCGGCTAAAATCAGGTAGACGTCATCGGGTATATTGTAGTCTTTTCTGAATTCGGCTAGGCCGCCCGGAGTATTTACTAGATACCTATACTTCCCCATTTATTGTATAAATTATGAATAAATTAGTTCGGTCCAAAAATTGTGCTCAGTAGCACGGTTGAGTGCGCAGAGGAGTGCCTGGGCAACCTAAGTCTGCAAAATAGAAAACAAAGGGGTTAAGTACAGGTCATTGGACCGTGCTACAAGATAAAAGTAAAAAAATAGGAGCCCTACTTCGGCTATATGGATGCTACAGGTTCTATCTCGGTTTCTGCAAGGTGATTGGTAGCTCGGTTTGAGCAGGGCTTTTATTAGTTCGGGCTTGGCAAGCGTCTGGATATCTCAGTATGCTAAGTGCAAACTTAGTTCGATTGTTTACCTCGGCTAAGGTCTATCAAGAAGTGGTTTTGACTTATTCAAAGCTACTGGTGTTAACATGAAGTGTTAGTCCGGTTATAAGCTGACTAGACTTTTACCCTTAAACAGTATCCTAGTTCGGTTGCATTATAATTTTGGATCAAAAACCAGTTTGGTACAAGATATATCATATACTCATGTGTTCTACTGCTAAGTTTTTCCATAGAAAGTACAGAGCAAAGCAAAATGGAAAAACGTGTTTGCAAAAAACACAGAAAACAAAACACAGAAAGCAAAATACGAAAACAAAGTAAAAGTACAGTGCTTACCTGATGAAGAGGCAAGAGTTGGAGGGAGACTAAAAGTTATGAAGAACACGAGCTCAGAAGATTGAAGAAGCAGTAGAGGCACAGAGAGGGAAAAATTGCAAAGAGTGTCAAAATGAAGAAGCAATGGAGGCTCAGATAAGGAAAAGTTACAAAATATGGCAAAATGAAGAGGCTCGTTTTAGGTAAAGGGAAAAGGGCGGGACTGTTCAAATTTCACGTAGTACGAAGACGGCGTGACAGCCGTCCTCAGTCAATCAGTGCGTGCCACGTGTCCTGAGAAGGAGGAACGATTCAGTTGCTGTGATTGAAGAGACGTTTGTGTGAAATTAGCTCAGCTGGAAGGCTTAAGAGTTTTAGCTCGGCTGGAAAGGCTAAAGGGTTTTTAGCTCGGTTGGAAAGGCTTAAAAACATCAGCTTGGCTGATAGACAGGTAATCCCTATCATGCTGTGCAGATGGAATTAAGGGGCAATTGAGAGGGTAGTTTTTGTAAAAATTGGGCCGAGCTGGGAGATGGTTATTATGGCCCACAATACGAAGGGCTGAGTAAAGAGGCCGTAAAGTTACTCCGGCCCAAGAGAGGTATAAAATTACTCCGGCCCGGGATAAATGTGATGTTACTCCGGACCGGAAGCAACTTGGAGTTAGGCCGGTCTCAGAGTTAGCCCGGTCATGGCGTATTGTGGTTAGAACGGTCAGAAACTTGCTACTCGGTAGCTCGGTCTAAACGCGCCATGGTTTGTACATGAGAGAACTGAGATAAGTTGTAGCAAAAGGAAGAACCGAACTAAGGATAGTTCGGCCTACAATACTGGCTCAGCATAGCCAGTATTACTTCGGTCATGTTGGAGTTCGGCCATGGTAAAAACTATCTCACTTGGTTTAAGCAGTGAGGGGGGTGTTGAAGGATAAGTATTATCTTTCAGGAGGTTAAATCCTAGGAGGACTCTGCATGGAGGAGTAGAAGTCCTACTAGGATTGTGCCACACAAAACCTATAAAAGCTCACAAACATCACCTTTGAAGAGGTAACACACAACTTTGCTTTCTGAATACACAGAGCTTTTGTCTATTTGTCAAGCTTACTGACTTAGGCATCGGAGAGGTTTCCGGCACACTCCCGCCGGCTAGCTCACGTTTGTGTTTTCAGGTGATAAAGCGACGACGTACAGAGGAGCGCAGACTTGATCAACAGGATTATAAAAGCTCACAAATTCCAGCTGGTGATTGTACCACCTTAATACCAAGAAAGTAACGCATCTTTCCTAGATTAGTCATATCAAACTCATCCATCATAGACTTTTTAAACTCAATAAACATTGTTTCATCATTTCCAGTGAATATCAAGTCATCTACATACAGACAAACAATAAGACGATTACCTCCCTTTCCAGATTTGACGTACAAAGTATGCTCATGGGGACATTTTTGGAAGCCAGCACTTGGGAAGTAAGAATCTATATGACTGTACCAAGCCCGAGGTGCTTGTTTCAGTCCATATAGAGCCTTTTTCAGTCTATAAACTTTTTGCTCATTCCCTTTCTGTACATAACTTGGAGGTTGATCAATGAAGATTTGCTCATTCAACTCACCATTAAGAAAAGCGGATTTTACATCAAGCTGATAAATGGACCAAGAATTTTGTGCTGCCACCAAACGAATGGTGTCATGCCTTGCAATAGGTGCAAAAACTTCAACATAATCAACGCCATATTCTTGTGTATATCCCTTAGCCACCAGCTGAGCCTTAAATTTATCAACCTCTCCTTTCTCATTTAGCTTTGTTTTGTAGATCCGTTTAACACCAATGGTTTTCTCCTTCCAGAAGATCAATTAATTTCCAGGTATCATTCTTTTCAATTGCTTCTATCTCTACATCCATTGCTTTCCTCGATTTTAAGTTCTTGACAGCATCATTAAATACTATAGGATCACTATCTGCAAATAGAGCAAGATGAGCAAAAGTTTCATTATCAGATAATTCATTCACACTTACATAGTCTGTCATCCAATAGGGTCTTTTTCTTGGATGTTGAACATCTTCACTTGAAGGTTCAATTTCAACTAGCTGATTTAATGGAACATCTGATAAACTGTCTCCAGCGGATTGCACTTCCTCTTCAGTGTTGTTTTCATCTTTTGCATTTAAATCAACCGAAACAGATTTATTTCTTGTGATACTCCAATCCCAGCTGCTGTCTTCATCAAACACCACGTCAAGGCTAATGATTATTTTCCGAGTGAGTGGTTTAAACAGTCTATATGCTTTGGATTCTTTACTGACACTGAGCAACACACATTTCACCCCTTTGATCAAGTTTGCTTCTCTTCTCATCAGGTACATGTGCATAGGCTAAGCATCCAAATATCTTGAAATGATCAATTGCTTGTTTGTGTCCGGTCCATGCTTCCTCTTGTGTCATGGTCTTTATAGAAAGTGTAGGGCTTCTATTCAACACATGAACGCTCCAGTTTACAGCTTCAGGCCAAAAACTCTTAGGAATGTTCTTCCTTGCAATCATGCTTCGCACCATATTTAGGATCATGCGATTTTTCCTTTTTGACACACCGTTTTGTTGTGGTGTGTATCCGACAGTAAGCTGTCTACGAATGCCATTTCTTGCACACAAGTTAGTGAATTCATGTGAGGTAAATTCACCGCCACGATCAGTACGGAAAACCTTTATGGACTTGCTAGTTTCTTTTTCAACTTGAGCTTTAAATCTTTTAAATACAGCAATAGCCTCAGACTTTTCTATCAAAAAATAAACCCATGTTTTTCGACTGTAGTCATCAGTAAAGGTAATGAAGTAACTTTTATTGCTGTTCGATGTTGGATTAATTGGCCTGCAAATGTCTGAATGGACTAGCTGCAGTGGTTGGATGGCTCTCCATGCGCCCTTTCTAGGAAATGGGTCATAATGCTGCTCGCCAATGATACAATCCTCACAAACCTTTGAAGGAGATTGAATATGTGGAAGTCCTTTCACCATTTTCTTTTGTTGCAAGGTTTTTAGCCCATTAAAGTTCAAGTGCCCATATCGATAGTGCCACAGCCATGCAAGATCTTGTACTGTAGATTTGTGACATATCTGATCAGCATGTTTAGTTTGAGTTTGCAAAGGAAACACCTGATTTCCTGTCATTTTGACCTTTGCAATAAAGCCCTTCTGTGGATGATGAATTTGACAACAACTCTTTTGAATGATGATGGCAAAACCTTTCTCTTGTTACTGACCAAGACTAATCAAATTACTTTTGAGTGTTGGAACATAAAACACGCTAATAATAGTGTACATATTGTTATTCATTAGAACTTTGATGTTACCCTTCCCCATGACACATATATTAGTATTGTTTCCAAGTTTCACTTTCTCTCTAAAAGTCTCATCTAAATCACAGAAAAGGAGTTTGTTACCACTCATGTGATTGCTGCAGCCAAAGTCTAAGTACCATGCATCATCTGATTTAGTCTCCCTCTTGTCGATGTACGCCATCAAAAGTAGCTCTTCTTCAGTTTCAGCAAAATTCATCTTTGTATCCTTCTCCTTGTCTGGGCATTCATATTGGAAATGGCCAAGCTTATGACAATGATAGCATTCCATACTTGCCTTGTCAAATGGTGCTCCTTGATTGTAGGAAAGTTGGCGTCCCCTACCTCTTCCTCTTCCTTGAAATTTGCTATGTCCTCTGCCTCTCCCCAGGGATGTTTCTCGATGAATTGAAACTTGCAAGTCTTGCTCCTCCACAACATGCCTAGTCATCCTCTGTTCATGTACCAGCAATGAGCTTTGCAACTCATTAATCGAAATACTATCAATGTCATTCGATTCTTCAATGGAACATACAACATAATCAAATTTGGGAGTCATTCAGCGAAGGATTTTCTCAATGACTGCAACATCTCCCATTTTCTTGCCATGAATACGCATATTGTTTGCAATTGCCAGTGTTCTTGCAAAATAATCATTTACTGACTCCTCTCCCTTCATGTGAAGGGTCTCAAACTCTTGGCGAAGAGCTTGAAGTTGTGCACATTTGACCCTTGCCGTGCCTTGATACTTCTTTTTCAGGGAGTCCAGATTTCTTTAGCAGTGTCCTTGAGGATGGTTTCCAGAATGGCACGATCTATTGCCTGGAACAAGTAATTCTTTGCCTTCAAATCCTTTAGCTTTTGTTCTTTGAGAACCTTCGTTTGTGCATCAGTCAGAACTACATCGTCTGCTGGTTCAGTAATACCATTCGCTACAAGACCCCAGTACTCTTTAGATAGCAAAAAGTTTTCCATCAGCATGCCCCAAAGGTCATAGTGACAATCAAAGCGAGGGATTGCTGGTTGCACAAAACTACTATTTTCTGATGCCATGTGATCTTGCTGCTGCAAGTGGGAAGACTGTTGCTTTTTTGATAATCAAGCCCCTTGATGGAGCTCTGATACCAAATGTTAAATATCAAAGCTTTGAATATTGTAGTGCAAAATACTTGTGAAAAGTTGACTTCTTATTGAATAAAATTAGAGACCTAGTTTAAATAGGCTTACAGAAACAAACTGAACGGAAAATCAAGAAAAACAATATCCCACTTCTAACAGCCTAAGACTTATGGGATTCTCCAAAGGAATAGATCAAATGCTAACTAAATGCTTGTTTGGGATATCCTACAAAAGACAAAAAGCCAAAACGTTATAACTATTCACAAAAAAACAAAAAACCACAGAGATTCGCCAGACTCGTACAGGTACTAAAATTAATTTTTTATATGACTGGCACCACTTTCATACAAGTACAAACAACAAAAAAACCAAAAAAAAATAAATTAACAATTTGAAAACATTGTACCAGACCTGGGAAAAAAAAAAAATTATTTTCCAACAATTACGAAGGCCACAGAGGTCCGCCAGACCCGTATTCACATGCGGAAGATTCCATGTCAGTATGCATATGGGCACAAATGTAATTTTGTTATTTATCCAATGTTTTAGGACACATTTTTTTGTAAAAAGTTAAAAAGTTATCACAAACAATCATATTTTTTTCCTCCACTTTTTTACCCAAAAAGTCAAAAAGTGCACTTATATAGTTCATCCCAAACAACCCCTAAGTCCCTAACAAATAGGGATTATTTAACAAAGCAAAACAAAAACAACAACTAAATATCTAACATGTATAACTTTTCGTTTGTATATACAGCTTAATGTGTATGTATATTTGGGTATGTGAGCATTTTCCAAATGTCTTGCTAAAATTGTTAATTTGTTACGATGGTTCTCTCTCTCTCTATATATATATATTTGTATAACTTTTTGTTTGTATATACAGCTTAATGTGTATGTATAGCTGGGTATTCGAGCATTCTCCAAATGTACCTCCAAAATTGTTGATTTGACCGTGACTTTTGATATTTTGTCTTTAGCAGACGCGTGCAAGAAGAATGAGGAATGCTCCTTCGAGTGAGTTCATCTATTTGCATTTTTCAGTCCATCTATTTGCAATTTTTTCAGTTGAAATTGTGGCATTTTTTATTTGGGAATCTAATATTCAGGTTCAAGAGAGGAGCCAAGGCAGGCAAAACGCCGCCGCTATAAGCCGGGTACAGTGGCTCTTCGTGAGATTCGGTTTTACCAGAAGACCTGTAAGCTTATCATTCCAGCTGCTCCTTTTATTAGAACTGTGAGCTCTCTACCTCTCTACCTCTCTCCCTCTCTCCCTCTCTCTCTCTCTCTATATATATATATATATTTATAATAATAATAAAAAAAACAACGCCCAATTAGTACACATTAATGTGTGTTTGGGAGGGAAAAAATTGAGTACACACCTAACTTTTGGCATAATGCCTATAATAATAATAATAATAGTATAGATATGTGTGTGTGTGTGTGTGTGTGCACATTTATGTTGAAATGATCAGTAATCTCATTTATGCCACTTTCTTTGTTTGAACTTATGTGGGTCTTGTCGGGGCGAGTTCTGGAGTTTGTGTGGTCTTGGGGTGGAGCTTGTGTAAAAGGCTTGAAGTTTGATCCCATTGGCAATTATGTGGTTTATATGGAATGAACACCGGAGAAGAAAGTTTGTTGGCCATGCCAGGACAATTTTGAAAATTAAGAGATTTTTTATTTTTATTTATTTTTAATTTTTTGTATAGTTGGTATTCTAGGAGGATTAATCTGTTCTTAAATTAATTTTTTTGATTTTGCATGGAGTAGACGTTTTTGTATAGAGTTGAATGATCCTTCTTTACATGGGTTGGGCATACCCTTGTGCCTTCTTATTAATATACCTTTATTTACTGAATAGAAAAAAACTAATATGCACTTCTATCTACAAGTTATAAGAAAACCAGTCAATAGTAGATTTCCCGATCCTATTTTAACTACTTTACCATAAAGCTGTCCCCTATCATGTCAGAGCACATAAGGCACCAGTTTATTTGTAAGATTGTGGTAGGCTTGGGAACTAGGTTGCAAATTTGGTACCTGTTCCAACTAATTCAAGGAATTTGGTGGGTATATATTTCACCAGTTTAGTGTGTTAGCCTTATCACTGGATTCTGGTGAACATTTTATTTACTTAGGCACTATATGGCATAAACTAAATAAGTGCATTTATTTGGGTCACATCAACTCTCTAGTTTTTGCATATCTTTTTCGTAAAAAGTCAAAAAGTATACTGATTTAGATCATCCCAAATAACCCCTTACTTTAGTATTCAACTAATGCTGCATATTTCTGTACCATTCTCAATGTTTTTACTCCATTATTTTGCATCATTTATTACAAGATTCTAATTTAATAAAAGTGAAGTTGAGGAAAGAATCAGGATTTGTGAACAAGGATTTAGAAGAATTCTTACACTAATGACTGACTGCTTAACTAATAGTCTCCTACAGCGTCATATCTTGCGGAATGTCTCCTAGGTTGTGTGCAAGTTTATAGCCAATCATCCTAATATGAAGATTAGGAATTTATATGCAATTCTTTGCTAATTTTGCTCTTTGTTGGATTTTTTGTTTTTTTATTGCTTATTTTATTTTTTACACATTTGATCTTATTATGTGGTTTGAAGGACATGGCTTACTGTTTCTCATCATCTATGGTAGGTGAGAGAGATTAGCAATTTTTTTGCCCCACAAATCATTCGGTGGACAGCTGAAGCTTTAGTGGCAATTCAAGAGGTAATTGCAACCTTTTCCAATTTAACGAGTGCATGGAAGTGTTGGTATGAATGCATGCATGTTAAATAGGTGGTGATGATGTGCATTTTTGTATTTGTAGACATAGTTGTGCACATGCCATCATTTTTTTGTTCAACTTGTCCAAGGTTTGATTTATTTTCCCTAGTAGCCTATAGACACCAAGCAAGTTTTACCCTAGAATCACAATTCCAATATGTTGTCCAACTAAGTATTGAAAGTTGATCTTCATCATCATGAATTTATATCAACATTGAGATCTTAGGTAAGCTATGAGCAACTGATTAACTAATGTAACAAGTAATTACTGTCTTGCAGCGTTAGGATTTACCACCACATTGTTACTTGCATACAAAAATTTATTGGCCACATTAATAGACAGATTCATATGATTATACATTCTACTTATCCAAAATATATATAACTAAATGATTCTACTTTCTATTTCCTACAAATCATTCACATTACCTTTATTATCACCTCATAATAATTGCCAAAGATTAATCTCCCTTCTTGCTTCTCTGTCTTTTGAATACTTATATCCTGGTTTTGTTTCTCTTCTTTGTTTCCTGCACTCTATGCTTTTGGTAGCTATACCACATGGTGTGCTATTTTAGAATTGTCTTATTAAATCTGACTAATGTATTTGTGATCTTTTAATGTTGGTAGGACATGGGATCTAAATAGCAATGTTAATATTGTGTATGGAAGTTTTTATTGTTTATTTATGTATGAGGACTTAAATCTTTAACCATGTTTGGTAGGTTTCGAAATTGCAATGTCTATAATCATGATTTCACATGATTTGTGGGTTATTTAGATCGGAAAGTCAACTTTATTTTGTAATTGTAATTATGATAGTAAGGCAGTGATAAGTAGTCTGCTATTTTAGAATTGTCACATAATTAGATGAGAACCAATGTTTGGAACATTGCTGTCCAGTGTTAAGTGGCTGTCTTGGCATGTCACATAATTAGATGAGAACTTAAGGAGCAGAAATGGAGAGACCATATGCAATTTTTGGTTGGTATATAATGAGGTAGATAGGTAGGATGTTGACTGTAGAAAAAGATGAGTAGTTATGCAATATTAGCATCTTTGCCCTTTCAGAGGTGGAGATTGTACTATGCATTATTGCTGTTGGCTCTCTTTTGTCAATTTTCTCCCTTCCTCTTGTATCGTAAGTCATAACTAAGCAGAATAACAAAAAAGGTATCTTGTTAATTTTTGTGGAAACTGGTGTTCATTTTTTATACATCATACATGACTCAATGTTGACATTTGCAATTTTATTGTTTTCATTTGGTTTAACTGATTTATTGAATTCATTATGATTACTTATCTGGAACTAGGCCAATACGCAAGTTGGTCATCTGGGTATTTTTCTTTGGGCACACATCTGTCACATCTTTCATATAACCAAGGGTGGTGCCCGCATATCTGCCTACTAGAATGATGATTCTAATAACCCTCAACAACTAACCCTTTGTCCATCAATCATCTCAATGAAGCTTTATCAGGACTACTTGAGATCATTTGTTATGTAAAAATCTTAGTTTTGATTGGATATGGGACTATGATTCTGTTGGTTATTAACCTATTACAGTCAGTGATATCATTTTTTTAGGCAGCAGAGGATTATTTGGTTCATTTGTTTGAAGATGCAATGCTCTGTGCAATCCATGCAAAGCGTGTCACACTTAGTAAGTGAGAGTAAATTAATAACCATTCTGTGAGATGTTCATCTATGTTTTTACAGTCTCCTCTTTCCTGAGCATGTTTGTCCTACCAGTTATGCATGAAAGCACTAGTTAAGTGCTATTGAAACCTGGCCAATTGTTGTTCAAGAAACTAAGTGGTACAAGTTGTAGTAAAAGATCTCAAGCTCAATTTTTATTTGTTCATTTAAATTTTGTTTACTGCATAACTGATCGACCAACTTGTTTCTGGCCTTGCTTCCATGTTGCAGTGCATGCATTCTATTTGCATGGACTGATGAGCAACTGACTTGATATTGTGAATTATGTAGTTTATATTCTTCATTAAGGATAGTATAGTCCTTTAGGTTGTTAGGGTTTGATTAGGGTTTGACTCTATTAGATTATATATTTGTACTTATTTGATTGATCATAGAATAATAAGACAGACCAGTTTGTTATCATGGTATCACAGCCACGACTTAGATGTTAGCATACCTTCGCAGGTCATCATCGACAAATTGCAGCCCCTTTCTCTCTCTTTGCAAGGCCTTCGCTGAAGTTCTCTGTGGTCTCTATTCTCTTCGTTGCACATTGCTCTTGTTGGTTGCTGGTTCTGAGCCCTAGGTTGCGTGTTCATCTGGTTGCATCGGAGCCCTAGGTAGAGATGGCAATTTGAAACCGGCCCGATGGGGACCCGACTCCCCGACCCCGAATTGAGCGGGTTTTCCCCGAAAAATACCCCCGACGGGACGGGGATGGTATTTAAAAATCAATCCCTGAACAGATTCGGGCCGGGGACGGGGATTAGTGTCCCAGTCCCGTACCCGGTCTGGCCCCGTCCCCGATCCCCGGCCCGATTTATCCCCGATGTTAAATTACAATTTTACCCTTATATATATATATATATATATAAACCACGTCTCTCAGTCTTAGATCTCATGTCTCATGTCTCTCTTCTATCCCGTCTCTCAACTCTCTCTAGCTCACTGACTTCTCTCTCTCTCAGATCCACCACTGCCGCCGTCCAGCTCGCACCACCACCACCACCACCACATCGCGTCTCTCATTCACTCCACCACCGCGTCTCATCTACTCCCTCTTCTCGACGTCGCCGACCACCGCCGCGTCTCATCCACTCCCTCACAGATCAGATCTTTTTTTTTTTTTTTTTTCAAATCTGTTTCAGATCTGTTTAACAGAGTCAGATGTGTCTCGGATGATGAGTTGTATTTTCTGATGATGAACTTCTTGTTGTTGTTGTTGATGATGAGTTGTATTTTCTGAAACTTTTTTTAGTTGTTGTTGATGATGAAAATTTCCGAAAATTTCTGAAACTTTCCGAAAATTTCTGAAACTTTTCTGAAATTTTTTTTTTTGTTTCAGATCTGATTTAGATGATGAACTTCTTGTTGTTGTTGTTGATGATGAGTTGTATTTTCTGAAACTTTTTTTAGTTGTTGTTGATGATGAAATTTTCCGAAAATTTATGAAACTTTTCTGATTTTTTTTTTTGTTTCATATCTGATTTAGATGATGAACTTCTTGTTGTTGTTGTTGATGATGAGTTGTATTTTTTGAATTTTATTTTTTTTTTATCCGGGGAACGCTCGGGGTCGGAGAAACCCGATCCCCGTTGGGGGCGGGGGTGGGGGTAGTGACAGGCTCCCCGTCGGGGATCGGGGCCGGGGCCGGGGAAAATTCGAGCATCGGGGATCGGGGACGGGGAGTGTGATCCCCGGCCCCGCCCCGCCCCGTTGCCATTCCTAGCCCTAGGTCATCATTGACCGTTGCAGCCCCTCATCTGGTTCAATCGAAGCTCTGTAATTCCTTTACGTGGCTCGGATTGGTGACCCCTCTCTCTTCCTCTAGTTCACACGATCAAAGTAAGGTCTGCAATTAGCCTCTCTGTCTCTGAAATTGACTTTTGATTTTAGGATCAGTCTCTCTCTCTTCTCTGCCTTGGTTCTCTTGATTGATATTTGTGGTGATAAGGTTATTATAAGTTTGACCTAATTGGTTGTGTAATTATAGCAATAGCAACTTTGATCAGTCACTCTGCTTTGGTTTTATTGTATTGCTTAATTATAGTATTATGGCTGATGATAAATTCCAAGCTATCACCACTAAGTTCGATGGTACCAATTACTCTTATTGGTCTCATGTAATGAAAAATTTTGTAATGGGTAAAGGCATGTGAAACTATGTGATTGGTATGACGATTAGACCTACGGAATCTCAAGAAACTGAGGCTGATGTTGCTAAATGGGATAAGGAAAATGCACAAATTTTTACTTGGTTTCATAATTCAATTCAAACTACCATTTGTATGAATTTTTTCAACTATTCTACTTCTAAACAAGTTTGGGACTATTTGAAAATTATATACCTTGAGTCTAACTTTGCAAAACAGTATGAACTTGAGATGTCTATTCGCTGTGCTAGTCAGAAAGATAAGTCCATTCAGGAGTTCTACAATGAGATGACTACTTATTGGGATCAACTTGCTTTGATGGAACCGTCATATTTACAGTTACTTGACAGTTATACCAAGTATTGGGAGAAGCAACATCTTATTCAATTTTTTATGGCCTTTCAAGATCAACTTGAGCCACTTCGGGGAGCTATTCTTCATCGGTCTCCCTTGCTTTCTGTGGATGGTGCTATTCGTGAGCTTATTGTGGAAGAAACTCGATTTAAGGTGGCTCATGGTGCTCTTGCTTCCTAGTCAGTTTTTGCCACTCCTCTGCTCTTGCCCACCCCTTCTCCTTTATTTCAGGTTACTGGTAAGCCTAAGCCTCGGGTTTCCATGGATGAGTGCAACTTCTGTCGTCAAAGAGGCCATTGGAAACATGCTTGTCCTAAACTTTTGCAGCCTAAGGGTCGTTCATTTGGTCCACCATCCTCTAAGCTGACATCTTCGAGATCTCGGTCATTTGTCGCCTTTTCTTCACCAGTTTTTGAGAATGGTCCATCTTCCAATATGCAGTCTATGTTTGAGCAATTCAAGTCTTTCATGGTGGCTAATCCAAATCTTTCATCCCAGGCCTTTGCTATGATTACAACTCTGTTAGGTTTGTCTGGTTCATCCTCTTCAGGTAATATCCTCACTTTGTGGATTTTTGATTCTGGTTGTTCACATCATATGACCCCTGTTGCATCTTTTCTCAGTAATTGTGTCTCCCCTTCTTCTTCTGTCACTATTGCTATAGCTAATGGTTCTGCTATGCTTGTACACTCTATTGGTTCTATTTCTTCTTCCCATTTATCTATTTCTCCTGTATTTTATGTGCCTCATATCTTATTTAGTCTTATTTCTATTAGTCAATTATCTGATTCCGGTTTTGATGTTGTTGTCTCTTCTTCTCATTGTGTTGTGGAGGATCGGGTATACAAGAGGCAGATTGGGATCGGGCGTAGAGTTGAGACAACTTGCATGTTCCTCTAAAAGTGTCTTCTATTGCATTGTCTTCTTTTTGTTTAAACAATAAGTATTCTTTATTTTATATTTGGCATTTTGGGTTAGGTCATCTGTTGAGTGATTGTTTGAGGATGTTAGTTCGGTCTAGACATTTAGGCAATTTTTCTATTGATGATATTTCTGAGTGTCGTGGTTGTAAACTGGCTAAAATGTCTGCTCTACCTTTTAATAAAGGTGATTCTATTTTATCTTCTCCTTTTCAATTGGTTCATATTGATGTTTGGGGTCCTTCCCCTATAGTTACCAAGGGTGGTTCGCAATATTATGTGTCTTTTGTGGATGCTTACAGTCGGTTTACCTAGGTTTATTTGATGACTCGAAAATCTGATTTTTATAAAATATATTTTACTTTTCACTCCATGATTCACACTTAGTTTTCCGCCACCAATAAAGTTCTCCGTTCTGATTTAGGGGGTGTGTATTACTTATCTGAGTTTGAGAAGTGTTTAGCTACTCATGGCACTATTCATCAGCCTTCATGTTCTGACACTCTTGCCTAAAATGATCGAGCTGAGTGCAAACATCGCCATCTCCTTGATACAGCTCACTCTTTGTTGCTCTCGTCTTTTGTCCCGTTTGTTTTCTGGGGAGAAGCTGTGCTCACTGCTGCATATCTGCTCAATCGAATACCTTCTCCTCTTCTCTCAGGCTCATCTCCGTATGAGCGTCTTTTTGGTGTTACTCCTAATTATTCTCTTCTTCGTATTTTCGGTTCTGCATGCTTTGTACTCCTTCCTAAACGAGCACGCTCTAAGCTTAGTTCTCGTTGTGTCCTATGTGTCTTTTTAGGGTATGACATTAATCAGAAAGGTTATCGGTGCTATGATCCTGCCACCTAAAAGCTATATGTGTCTAGGCATGTCACCTTTTTAGAAAAACTACCCTATTACACTATACCTTCCACCCTTGTCCCTATTACCAAGGATGAATTGATTCACATTGACTCATTTCCTCCTGATGTTTCTCCCGATGAGTTTGTTTTTGATCTTGAGGTCTCTACTTTGCCTCTTACTAGCACTTCTGATATCTCGCCAGCCTTTTTCTCTCCAGCTCCCGTTCTTCCTGCTCCTCTTTTTGTTTATCGGCACCGTAAAGCACTTCCGAGCTCGCCTGTCTCTAGCTCTACTGCCCTTCCAGCTGTTTCTTTGGATCCCGCTCCTCCTGCACATCGCTTTCCAAAGCGAGACCATCAGCCTCCCAACTGGTATGGTTTTGGTAATACATGTTTTTTCCTTTCCTATCAGTCTTTTCTTTCTTGTCTTCATACTTATTTTGAGCCCATGTCCTACAAGGAAGCTTTTCATGATCCCAATTGGATTGCTGAATGACGAGTTAACTGCTTCGACTAACACTTAGACTTGGGATTTAGTTCCATTACCTGTTGGCAAGAATGTTGTAGGTTGTAAATGGGTCTATAAGGTCAAAACCCTTTCTGATGGTTCTTTGGAACAATACAAAGCTCATTTGGTTGCCCAGGGCTTTTCTCAGGAGTATGGGATTGATTACGATGAGACTTTTGCCCCCGTTGCCAAGATGACTACTGTTCGTACTCTTATCTCTGTTGATGTTGCCTATTACTGGCCTTTGTTTCAACTAGATGTCAAAAATGCTTTTCTGAATGGGCATCTTGCTAAAGAAGTGTATGTACACCCTTCACTGGGTCTCTCTCACCCTCCTGATGTTGTTTGTCATCTTCGCCGTGCTCTATATGGTCTCAAGTAGTCTCCTCGTGCTTGGTATGGGCGATTTCACTCTGTTGCACTTTAGCTTGGTTTTTGCCCTAGTCATCATGATTGTGCTCTCTTTGTTCGGCGCACTTCTGTTGGCCTTGTTCTTCTTCTTTGATATGTGGATGATATGATTATCATTGGCTCTGATTATAGTACTATTGAGGAGGTTAAGCATCAGTTGTTTCAGGAGTTCGAGATAAAGGATTTAGGATCTCTTCGATATTTTCTTGGTATTGAGATTGCTACTTGTTAAAATTGATGTATAAAGAAATAGAGAATTGTATTATTGATTGATTTGTATTGTGTTTACAATGAGTCCTATATATAGAAGATTAGAGGAGGTAGGTATGTAGTAGGTGGAGTAGTAGGTGGAGTAGGTGAAGTGGATGGAGTAGGTGTAGTGGTAGGTTTTGATACATTTTAACAGCCCCCCGCAAACTCAAGGGGGATAGGAACTAACCAACTTGAGTTTGGAGAGAGTAACAAAAACAAGAAAATAGACTAATACATAAAATAAAAGAGGATAGGAGACACTGTATGGTCGTGTCAGACCGTTGTAGAAGACTGTATGGTTATGGCAGACCGATGTAGAAGACACTGGCTCGTGTCGGACCGATGTAGAAGACAGTTTATGGGGTCATGTCGGACCGGTGTAGAAGACAGTTTACGGAGTCTTGCTGGACCCTTGTAGAAACTAACCGGAATCAATGTCGAGACAGTTTACAGAGTCTTGTCGGACCCATGAAGGAGCTAACCGGAATCAATGTCGGGACAGTTTATAGAGTCTTGTCGGACCCTCAAAAGGTGTGCCCAATCTTTCAAAAGGCGTGCCCAATCCATAAAAAGGCGTGCATCAAAAGGCGAGCCCAAGTCATAAAAAGATGTGCCGGACATGATGGCAAGGTGCGTCACCACATTGGCTTGCGCGCCCGTTTTGTCGTCTGGCGTCAAGTGGCGCGCGATACGCGTGTCTGCCTTGGCTATTTAACCAAGGTTGAGGCGGAGGCTGTGCAAACCAGTCTGAAACCGCTGAACATTTGCATTCTGTAAACACTCTGTAACCAACCCTTCTTTGACACACTCAGCAACCCATAACATGGCCTCTTCGTCCCGTAGTCTGCTCACTCTCTTTCCCGACCTCAATGAGTCCACAAGAGAGGTAACTGGTGCGGTTGCCCGTGAACCTCAACCAAGCGCCCCTGAGTTTGCTCCGTTGACCTTTCCTATGCGGTCTGTGGAGCAAAGAATGGCAGCGCAATCAGATATTGAGGCGAATCAGTATACATTGAAGTCATGTGTTGAAACCATGGCTGCGGTCACAAACTTGTCGCACCGGCTGCAGAGTAGGACAAATGAGGTGTAGCAGTTAAACGCCCAACTGGCTCTGCTCCAACGCATGTATAAGGATGCACGAGCAGAGATAAGTGTGCTGAAAGCGGAAAACAAGGAGCTGAAGCGGAAGGCCACCGTGATGTTCCGATTTGGAGGTCCGCCATATGCTGTAGTGGAAGAGCAGGAGGGAGTGAACGTGCTCGGTGGCGTGGGAAACACGGAGGCAGCACCGGCAAGGGCCGCCCAGGACAGAGGCAAGAAGAAGAGACCGGCGGAATAGGCGAAGAAGTGAGGTCGGTTGGTGGCCAGCTGCAGAAAAGAAAACAAAGCTGTTTTTTTTTTTTTTTTTTTTTGTGTGTGTGTGTGTAAAATTGTGATCGGGGTGGATCCCTGAGATGAATAAAATTTGCTTTGGTGTGCAAAGCTATACTCCACTAAACCTAACCCACTACACCACTACCACCTCACCTACTCCACTAAACCTAACCCACTACACCTACACCTACATCTATATAAGGAACCATTTGTAATAGACAGAATATATCAATAAATCAATCAATAATACAATTCTCTATTTCTCTTTATACATTAAATTTCTACATGGTATCAGAGCTGGTTTAGAACCTAGTATTTTCGCTTCACCGGCGGGCGGCAACCTCACCTTGACCGCCTGCCGGACCTCAACCTAATCCGCTAGAATTTTCTACACATACCTTGATATTTATTCAAGTCCACCACCACTGCCCCTCCTCTCACTGTTGTCCTCCCCTACACCACCGTCTCGGTCGTCTTCATCTACCACCACTGTTGACCTTAACCCGTCGCTGCAGTCCCTTCACTCTGATCACCGGCCGTCACACCGACCTCACCCATCGCCTTCACCGCCTTCCGCGCCCTTTAATCCCAATCCATGAGCCGCTACGACAGCCGCTCCGCCGACCCCGGCTCCTACCGCGACCGCCGAACTGATTCAGGGTTTGGTGGTGTTTCGAGTTACGGTGGAGCTCGTTCATCGTCGAGCAAGAAGGATTACGATGGGGCAGAGTCACCGCGCAAGTTGGATTTGGATGGGTTGACTCCGTTCGAGAAGAATTTTTACACAGAGTCGCCTGCTGTGGCAGCAATGTCGGAGAGTGAAGCTGAGGAGTATCGGCATCGAAGGGAAATCACCGTTGAAGGCCGGGATGTGCCCAAGCCTGTCAAGGCTTTCAGGGACGTTGGGTTTCCAGAATACATCATTCAAGAAATTGTAAAAGCTGGCTTTACTGAACCCACACCTATTCAAGCTCAAGGATGGCCAATGGCTTTAAAGGGCCGTGATCTAGTTGGACTTGCTGACACAGGTTCAGGAAAGACACTTGCCTACCTATTGCCTGCAATTGTCCATGTCAATGCTCAGCTAATAGAGAGAATCTGGTTCCGTGAAGAGAGAGGCAGCCCATGTGAAGAGAGAGAAAGACCATTCATTAGGCAGGTCACTTTTCACAAATCCACCACTAGCACTCTTTCACACCATTAGCACACTTTTTCTTTTATTTATTTATTTTACTTTTTTATACTCTTTATCCCATACCCTCCCGTCCATGTTCCCCACTCCCACTCTCTCTTTTTTGTCAAAATCATTGTCTTTTCCTTCCCATCAACTCTCTTTTTAAAATAAATGATTCATCCTCCACCCACCACACCACATTATCCTCATCATTCCCTCACTACTAATATATATATATATATATTTTATTATAATATCTTACCCACGGCACAAGGACGATTTAACCAAAAAAAACAAAAAACAAACAAAAAAAAAAAAAACAAAACACAACAACAAAAAAAAAAAACCTAACTCGTTTTAATTTCACAAACTTATCCATCAAATCCGATCACACTTTTACACACAAGAAAAACAAAAAAAAAAATACATGGCATGATCTTTTTCTTTCACATTCTTTTTAATCTTTTTCCAATTCCATTCATACCATCTAGCTTTGCACACCAAACCATATTTTATTCATCTCAGGGATCAACCCCGATCACAATTTTACAAAAAAAAAAAAAAAAAAAATACAAACAACAACCACATTCACAGGTGGGATTTTTTCTTCTCTACTCTGCCGCCGGTCTTTTCTTCTTGCCTCCGTCCTGGGCGGCCCTTGCCGGTGTTGCCTCCGTGTTTCCCACTCCACTGGGCATGATCACTACTCCCTGCTCCTCCACTGCAGCATATGGCGGCCCTCCAAATCGGAACATCACGGTGGCCTTCCGCTTCAGCTCCTTGTTTTCCGCCTTCATCACACTTATCTCTGCTCGCGCATCCTTATACATGCGCTGGAGCAGAGCCAGTTGGCCGTTTAAATGCTGCACCTCATTTGTCCTACTCTGCAACCGGTGCGACAAGTTTGTGACTGCCGTCATCGTCTCCACACAGGACTTCAAAGTATACTGATTGGTTTCAATGTCAGTTTGCACTGCCATTTTTTGCTCCACCGACCGCATCGGAAAGTTCAACGGAGCAAAACCAGAGGCGTTTGGTTGAAGTTCACGGGCCACCGCACCAGTTATCTCTCCTGTTGACTCGTTGAGGTCGGGAAAGAGAGTGAGCAGACCACGGGAAGATGAGGCCATGTTCTGGGTAGCTGAACGGGAAGAAGAGGCCATGTTTTTTGGGTTGCTAAGTGTTTCCGAGAAGAGTTGGATACAGAGTATTTACAGATTGTTTCAGAATGACAAGTTCAGAGGTTTCAGTCTGGTTTGGTTTCCTCCGCCTCCGCATTGGTTTATATTGACACTGACGACGTGGCCGACACGCCGCTCTGTCGCTCACGTGCCTCGCCGCGTCCCCGGCTCACCTTTTGATGGCTCGACGCTTTCTGTCGGGCACGACTTTTGATGAAGTGGGCGCGCCTTTTGAGGGCGCAACTTTTGATGGCACGTCTTTTTATGGATTGGGCACGCCTTTTGAGGGTGCGCCTTTTTAGGGGTCCGACAAGACTCTGTAAACTGTCCCGACATTGATTCCGGTTAGCTCCTTTATGGGTCCGACAAGACTCTGTAAACTGTCCCGACATTGATTCCGGTTAGCTCCTTCATGGGTCCGACAAGACTCTGTAAACTGTCCCGACATTAATACCGGTTAGCTCCTCTGTCACAACATTGTCTGCTACAACGGTCCGACATGACCCCATAAACTGTCTTCTACAACGGTCCGACATGACCCCATAAACTGTCTTCTACATCAGTCTGACACCGCCATCCAGTGTCCTCTACAACGTTATGACACCACCATCCAGTGTCTTCACCAATGGTCTGACACGACCATACAGTGTCTCCTATCCTCTTTTATTTTTATGTATTTTCTTGTTTTGTTCCTCTCTCCAAACTCAAGTTGGTTAGTTTCTATCCTCCTTGAGTTTGCGGGGGGCTGTTAAAATTTATCAATAAACCTACCACCACTACCACCTCACCTACTCCACTAAACCTAACCCACTACACCACTACCACCTCACCTACTCCACTAAACCTAACCCACTACACCTACACCTACATCTATATAAGGAACCATTTGTAATAGACAGAATATATCAATAAATCAATCAATAATACAATTCTCTATTTCTCTTTATACATTAAATTTCTACAATATGGTATGAATGGAATTGGAAAAAGATTAAAAATAATGTGAAAGAAAAAATAATAAAAATATATTTGAAATCAAAAATGAAAGATGGAGGAAATAAGGAAAGTGGTTTGGAGAAAATAAATAAAAATAATGGAGTTGGAAATCAAACGGAGGAGAGATGATGATTTTTTTTTTTTTTTAATATAATATAATAAAAAGAGATATATATATATATATATATATATATATAATAAAGAAAGTGGGGAACAAGAGTGTAATGAAAAGAAAAAGTATAGGTTGGAGAATCTGAACATCGTGGGTCACATGGGTGAGTCTTTGATGGAGGTCACCCACTGCTTGCTCTCATGGACAAGAGGATGTCCGGGGAATAGAGAAGCCACGTGTCCATCTGGGCCCATACCCAGTAGCATGAGATCAAATTTTGGAAACCCACTAGCCTCGGATAAATCCACCGTCTTTATCTTAACCAAATGTTTGAGACAGGTCTCATAGTCGTCAGCTGCAGCCTCTGCTGACAGTGCATCATTGATGGCGTAGACATTACCGGTGGTAATTGGTACCTTAGATAGAAAACCATCGTAGGCAAGCTTATAATTGCTATCTTCATGATCCTTAGGAACCACTCTCTCATCCACCCAAAAGATGTGCCACTTCGACCAATCCACTGAATCAATATATGGAGCTTCGACTAATTTCCTGAGCGACTTGATCAGAGAACCTCCAGACAAAACAACGGTGAAAGCACCTCTCTCCTTCGCAAACTTTTCCGATAGATCAGCGGTGTATTTGGCCAGAGAAATCGACAGAGATTCCTCCGAATCGAACACATCTACTTTCCCTTGGCGTTTCTCAGCCATTGAAAAGTTCGCTCTGCAATCGAATTTCTTCGGATTCGCTCCAATTCCTGAGACTTTTCTCGGTCTGATTAGCGAACAAGCGAGAGGTTTAGGGATGAATGGTTGAGATCTCGCCGGAATGCACGACGGCGATCGGTGGATGGAGGGGAGGCGCGTGACCGATGTGCGCAGATTAGCAGCAAGAGTGCTAGACGAGTTGATTACTGGAAAGGTGAAAGTAATCCTCTCCGGAGGTGCAGCCAAGAGGTGCAGCCAAAGGTAGTTGAAGTCGTGTTGAAGATTTACATGCACTGTGAAGGTTGTTCAGAGGATATCAAGTACCGCATCCACAAGATGCAGGGTGTGATGACTGTGGATACAGATATGAATAACTCCCAAGTGACTGTGAAGGGAATGTTTGAACCGAATAAGCTGGTCGAGTACTGTTAAATGTATAGATGAGAAGAAGAAGAAGAAGAAGGAATAGAACAAGAGAAAGCTTCTGTAGATTATTGATTCAAAAACTTAGGGTTTCCCCCTTACACACAACTACTTATACTAATAAGAATAATACATAAAGACCAAACTACCCCTAACACTTAACACTCCCCCTCAAGTTGGTGCAAAGATGTTTCTCATGCCCAACTTGCAACAAATAGAGTGAAAGACTTTACTACTAAGACCCTTAGTAAAAACATCCGCCAGTTGATCTTCAGACTTAACAAAAGGCATACATATCACACCCTTATTCAATTTCTCCTTAATGAAATGTCTGTCAATCTCAATATGCTTAGTCCGGTCATGTTGAACAGGATTGTGTGCAATACTAATAGCAGCCTTGTTGTCGCAATACAAAGTCATGGGACCACTCCAATCAAGCCCTATATCACTCAACAAAGATTGAAGCCACATTAGTTCACATGTTCCATGTGCCATAGCCCTGTATTCAGCTTCAGCACTAGATCTAGAAACGACCCCCTGCTTCTTACTACGCCATGTAACTAGATTTCCCCCTACAAAAGCACAATAACCAGATGTAGAGCGTCGGTCATCTATAGAGCTTGCCCAATCTGCATCTGTGAATGCTTCCAACCTCAAGTGACCATGATTAGAGAACAAAATTCCTTTTCCAGGGGCAGATTTAAGGTACCTCAAAATGCGATAGACTGCATCCAAATGAGGTACACGAGGATCATGCATAAACTGACTCACTATTCCAACTGCATAGGCAATATCTGGACGAGTATGAGAGAGATATATCAGTCTTCCCACAAGTCTTTGGTACCTTTCCTTCTCCACAAGCTCACCAATTCCACTACAAAGATGATGATTAGTCTCAATTGGTGAATCAGTTGGTCTGCAGCCCAACATGCCCGTTTCTTCAAGAAGATCTAGAATGTACTTCCTTTGAGAAATAAAGATGCCTTTGTCAGATCTAGAAACTTCAATCCCAAGGAAGTATCTTAATGGACCAAGTTCTTTTATCTCAAACTCCTTGGCTAACTGCATCTTGAGATGGGTCACCTCCTCCTCATCATTACCTGTCACAACTATGTCATCCACGTATACAATAAGCACTGTTACCTTATGTACATTGCGTTTGACAAACAAGGTGTGATCCGCATTGCTTTGCTGATATCCAAATCCCACCATTGCCTTGAGGAATCTACCAAACCAGGCTCTAGGAGATTGTTTCAAACCGTACAAAGCCTTCTTTAATCTACAAACCTTTCCAACTGTAGACTGAGATGAGAATCCTGGAGGTACATCCATATATACCTCCTCCTCCAAATCCCCATGAAGAAAAGCATTCTTCACATCTAGTTGTTGTAGAGACCATCCCAAATTAGCCGCACATGACAGAATAGTTCGAATGGAATTCATCTTTGCTACCGGGGCAAAAGTTTCTTGATAATCTATTCCATATGTTTGGGTAAATCCCTTGGCCACTAGTCTTGCTTTGTACCGTTCAATCGTCCCATCTGCATTGTGCTTAATGGTGAACACCCACTTACATCCGACTGGGTGTTTCCCATTTGGAAGAGACACCAACTCCCATGTGTTATTTTTACTCAAAGCTTGCATCTCTTCTACCATAGCTACCTTCCACTTAGGATCATTGATGGCTTCTTTCCAACCCTGCGGAATACACACAGAAGAAAGGGACGAAACAAAAGCACGATACGTAGAAGACAACGAATCATATGACACAAATTTAGAAATAGGGTGTTGAGTACAAGCTCTAACCCCCTTTCTGAGAGCAATAGGAAGACTCAAATCATCCGTAATAGGACCATCAACAACAGGTGAAGAAATGAGATGAGGATCATTACCTGAAGAGTTAGTGGAAACTGGGTGTGGAACTGGCATAGGAGATGATGATTGACTTGGTGGCACAAGAGAAGCCGGCTCTTTCTGACGCCGTGAATAAGTCTTAAGATCAGCTCTGTCCAAACGACCACTGATATCCGACTCCTCATCAACAGAACTCCTAGGCTCCCCCTCACCACAAATAACAGCCCGTTGAGGAGGAGGGAAAAAGGACAACTCATGCTGATATGATGCCGTCTCATCCGCAATCTCATCGATACCACGCTCCCCCTGAGGAGATGGCGGAGGACCAGGAAAAAAAGACTCAGATTCACGGAAGGTGACATCCATACTAACATACAACCTATGAGAGTGAGGGTCATAGCATTTGTAGCCTTTCTGAGTAGCAGAATAACCAAGAAAGACACACCGGACAGCCTTAGGATCAAGCTTCCCACGAGGCCGAGGGTGAAGATGAACAAAACAGACACTACCAAAAACCCGAGGCGGAAGAGAAGAAGTGGGATACGTCACAGGAAGAAGCTCAAGAGGAATTTGGAAGTGGAGGACACTAGAGGGCATACGGTTAATAAGATAAGCCGCGGTAAGAACCGCATCCCCCCAAAAGGACTTAGGAACGTTCATGGTAAACAAGAGAGAGCGAGCAACCTCAAGTAGATGGCCATTCTTACGTTCAGCAACTCCATTCTGTTCAGGAGTGCCAACACAACTAGTCTGATAAAGAATGCCATGGTCGTCGAGGTATGCCCGGAAAGCGCCATCAACATACTCAGTCCCATTGTCACTCCTAAGAATTTTGATAGTAGCATTGAAGAGATTGGATACCATTTTATGAAAACTTTTGAAGCATGAGAAAACTTCATTTTTTGTGCGAAGTAAATAAAGCCAAGTCACACGGGAATAACAATCAATGAATGTGACAAACCATCGATAACCAGAGGTAGAAACAACAGGGGAAGGACCCCACACATCGGTATGAATAAGCATAAAAGGAAAAGTACTTCTTTTATTAATTGAAGGATAACAAGTACGTTTATGCTTAGCAAGCTCACAAGCATCACAAACAAAGTTATTCCTAGGACAATCACGAACTAATAAAGGAAAAAGTTTCTCTAAAATGCTAAAGGAAGGATGCCCCAAACGGCGATGCCACTGATGAAGGAGACGAAGGGAGGAGCCAGAAGAGCATTGCAGAGCCTGAGAGGACAAAGGTGAGGCAGGCATGGCATCCAGAAAGTACAGACCACTTTGTGCTCTACCACTGCCAATCATTTTCCCCGTAGCCAGTTCCTGAAAGACACAATGAGTCGGAAAAAAGGTTACAGAGCAATTGAGAGCAGTAGTAAGGCTACTAACAGAAAGTAAGTTAGTTGAAAAATTAGGAACATGAAGAACAGATGAAAGCGAAAGTAAAGAGGTGCAACGAACAGAACCCTTGCCGGAGATAGAAGATAAAGTGCCATCAGCCACTCTAACCTTATCTCGCCCAGAACTAGGTGAATAAGAATGGAAAAAACTAGAAGTACCCGTCATGTGATCGGTAGCACCGGAATCAATGATCCAAGGAGACGACGAAGAAACACTGAGGGCACTAGCAGAAATACCTGTGTGAGCAAAGTTGGAAGAGGCAGAAGAGGAAGGAGCTAAGGCAGATGAAGAATCAAGTCGAGCCATCAAACGTCTGAGAGTGTGAAGCTCATCCGGGGAAAGAGAACTAGCATCATTCGAGGCACTAGCAGTAGTCTCAGAAACATGTGCTTGAGGACGAACACCACCACCACGACCACGGCCTCGAGTAGGGCGGCCATGCAACTTCCAACAGTGTTCTTTATCATGTCTATCTTTCCCACAATACTCACACTTCAACCGGTCCCGATCAACCAATGGACCCTTACCACCACCTGGAGGCAGAAAAGGTGGAGTATCACGTGACTTGGGGCCGACAACCATCGTTGACCGATCCAGAACAGGAGCATGCACCATAGCACTGCGACGACTCTCCTCCTGCTGAACCAGGGCATAAGCCTCACGCAATGTAGGAAACGGAGAGCGACCCAACACCTGAACCCGTATCTGATCATACTCCAAATTCAGACCAGCAAGAAAGTCATACACCTGCTCCTTCTCCACAGCCTGCTGAAACATAGTGGCATCCTTGGAGCAAACTGGCTGGAAACTCTGGTAGAAATCTAGCTCTTGCCACAAACCACTCAACTCAGCATAGTAGACTGCCAGAGAGCGATCCTTCTGATCCAAACCCCTAATCGTCTTACGCAATTCATAGGCCTGTGCATCATTCCCTTGTTGAGAATACATTTGAGAGGCAGCTATCCAGATCTTGTGAGCAGTATCCATCAAGAGAAAAGTCCGACTAATGGTAGGCTCCATAGAATTGATGAGCCAGGTCATAACTAAAGCATTCTCAGAAATCCATTGAGCAGATAAAGTACTATCCTCGGTAGGTGGCTGGGAACTACTACCAGTAATATAGCCAGTCAAACGCCGGGCGGCAATCGCAAGACTACAGGAGCGGGACCAAATCAAGTAATTAAGACCATTAAGTTTGACCGGACTAATCTGGAGAGAAGGACTATCACCAAGAGTCAGACCACGACTCAGTCCACTCTCCTCCTTGCCCTTAAGAGTCCTGACCCAAGCTGTCAGCCATGAGATGAGAAAAGAGGGTGCAAAAAACACAAGCCGGATATCAAACAAGTTCACAAATCACCCAACCAGCACACCAAACACCTTTTAAGGCTAAAACAGTCCAAAAGAAGCCCAGAACAGAGCAACCAGATCAACTACAAGTCAGAAAACCGAAGCAGAGCATCTAAACAGCGATAAAAATCCAAGATAGGGCCAAAATACATCAAACCAGGGACAACAAACCCCCTTAGGGTTCCAGTCGGCTCCCAAGGATAGGAGAAGAAGGGACAAAACCAGAAAAAAGAGGGTCAAACAGTGATTTTCGAAAAATCACCCAATTTTGACGAAAAATCAAAAAAATTAGAAAATTCAATCAATAATGACCAAACAATCAAAATGAGATTATAGGGTGATTACCCATTAAATTTCGAGCATACTGTAAAATTTTTTTTTTTTTTTTTTTTAATTTTAATTTTTTTTTTTTTCTGGCTGTAACAGACGTACCAGGAACAATATGGGGCTCTAAGGAACAATCTTCAAGGAGGAAGATAGTGCTCTGATACCATGTTAAATGTATAGATGAGAAGAAGAAGAAGAAGAAGAAGAAGAAGAAGGAATAGAACAAGAGAAAGCTTCTGTAGATTATTGATTCAAAAACTTAGGATTTCCCCCTTACACACAACTACTTATACTAATAAGAATAATACATAAAGACCAAACTACCCCTAACACTTAACAAGTACATCAACAAAAGGGCAGGCAAACATGCTGTGTGCATGGAAGAAGAAGATGGCGCAAGTGGCGAAGCCGGACTTGGCGAAGAGGACGGAGGTGAGCTGAATGAGCCAGCTCGACTCGCAGGTGAAGCCGTGGACGACGGCGATCGTTCCGATGATTCAGTTATGGGATTCGTGGCAGCGGATGGAAGGTATGTGTAGAGGTCCGGCGGGCGGCCAAGGCGAGGCTGCCGCCCGCCGGTGAAGCAGAATGACTAGGTTGTTAACCTTGCTCTGATACCATGTTATAATTGATGTATAAAGAAATAGAGAATTGTATTATTGATTGATTTGTATTGTGTTTACAATGAGTCCTATATATAGAAGATTAGAGGAGGTAGGTATGTAGTAGGTGGAGTAGTAGGTGGAGTGGGTGGAGTAGGTGTAGTGGTAGGTTTTGATACATTTTAACACTACTTCTCCTACTGGGTATCTTCTCTCTCAGACTAAGTATGCCCATGATATTCTTTCTCGTGCCAATCTCACTAATGGCAAAATTGTTGACACTCCTCTTGAGTTGCATGCTAAGTTTTCTACTTCTAATAGCGTTCCTCTTGAGGATCCCACTTTGTACCGCGAGTTGGTTGGGTGCCTTGTTTATCTCACCGTTACTGGTTCAGATATCTCCTATGCTGTGCACATTCTTAGCCAGTTTGTTTCTACTCCTCGTTCCACACACTGGGCTGCCTTGCTCCGTACTCTACACTACCTTCGTGGCACTTTGCTGCAATGTTTGCTATTATTTGCCTCTTCGGACTTGACTCTTCATGCCTATGCTGACACTGATTAGGTAGGTGACATCTCTGATTGCAAATCCACTTCTGGTCTTTGTGTTTTCCTCGGCAATTCTCTCATATCTTGGAAGAGTAAGAAACAGTCTGTTGTTGCTCGTTCCACTGCTGAGGCTCAGTATCGTGCCATGGCTCATGCTACTTCTGAGATCGTTTGGCTTTGGTGGCTTCTTTCTGATATGGGTGTCTCTCTTTCTGATCCGACTCCGTTGTATTGCGATAATCAGAGTGCTGTCCAAATTGCCCATAATTCAGTCTCCCATGAGCGGACCAAGCATGTTGAAATAGATTGTCACTTTATCAGACAGCATCTTCAGGCTAGCACTATTACTCACTTTTGTTCCCTCCTCTCTTTAGTTGGCCGATTTTTTTACGAAGACTCACACTATTACTCGTTTTCGTTTTCTTCTTGGCAAACTTTCGATGCTTTCTGCGCTCGCATCCTTAGTTTGAGGGGGGGTGTGAATTATTTAGTTTATATTCTTCATTAAGGATGGTATAATCCTTTAGGTTGTTAGGGTTTGACTCTATTAGATTATATATTTGTACTTGTTTGATTGATCATTGAATAATAAGACAGATAAGTTTGTTATCAGATACCTCATAATCTTTTCTTAAAAAGTATGGCCTTTGATATTCCCTATTCGATGTGCAATTTGAGTGGATATCTCAAAAAAGTCTACAAGATTGCAGTGTACATTTATAGTGACTGCAATGGATAATCCCAATGTTTTGTCCATTTCCCCTGCATGGGGATGACATGGACATGGGCTATTAAGAGCAGATATTCGCAGTGCTTATTTGAACAATCTTCCATTGTTCTCAAAAGGAAACTGTAAAACAAAAATATGGATTAATTGTTAATGTATGTATTAGGTTGGAACACTCATCTAGCATTCTTCTGCGTCTCCCAGTTGAACATGTGAGTTCGCAAATACATCACAGTGGGTATGCTTGTGTTGGGAGTATAACTTCTAAAGAATATTTTCTAGCCGGTTTATCTTTTTTGGATTTGACTTCTCATTCACCCTCTGGTTATACATGCCGGTGGAGGACTGTTGAAATTCTCTCTCCGTGGAGGGATGATTGAGTTCAAGAAGGAACAACTGTCCATAACACTCAAAAATCAACATTATATTCAAAGAAGACTACTAGTATCTTTTTCTGCTAGTTTTTGCTATCCGATGGGGCATTGATTGGTGTGATGGCTAAAGCTTGGCCTGCTAGGCATGAGAATGGACTAGAGCTGCCACTTTGCACAATTTTACTCCTAGCATCCTCGACTAATTAGAACCAACCCTAGATAATGTCCTTTTTCTTCAACATTTTTGTTATCTGATGACCATATTTAACAGCTCTAAGTTATGAATGTTACTGTGTATAATAGTTGATCTCCAATTTCCAAAAGTCCGGCTGTCACTATTTTCTTTCTATTATTAGCCTATTTTAATAAAAGTTTAATATTCTTCATTTCTTTGTATGTTTTCTGAATAAGGATGAGGATGGCATAGAAATGGGGGTTCTCAAGCATAAGCATTCGTTTGAAATGATGTCACGCTATACATGCTATGTCTATGTTTAGTCTGTTTAGACCTTTCAATCTTGCTAGTTCGTATACTTTATTCAAAACCTTTTTCGATTGCTTTCCTTTCTCAGTGAAAAAAGACTGGGAGCTGGCTCGTCGGCTTGGAGGAAAAGGGCAACCTTGGTGAAAGCATCTGACGGTGGTGATTTCACCAATTATGGAATCTGCTATACCTTTCCTATTGTAATTGGCTTGTGAAGTAGTAGTTAACAACCCTAACCCTATTTAGATTCAGTTACTTGTGCTGTAGCTTGCCCCCCAAAATTTACAGGCTGTGTAATGAACTTTGAATCATCTGATACATTGATTTTATCCTCCGGTGAAGATAGATCTCAGTTGTGCTACGATAAACAAGCTTTTACTGTAAACTGTTTAGATAATCTGTCAGTTTGATTGGGGTGTTGGGGTATGTAAGATCATTTTTTCCCCTCTTCATATATGCAAATTCTTTTTCTTTATTTATTTTTAAATTTTTTTAAAGTTTATGCTGAATCTTACGATTGTGTATTTGAATTGATTCGTGATTTGCAAATTTGAAATTATACTTCCATTTTTATTAAAAGACGATTTAGATAAGTATATTTTTTGATTTTTTACAAAAAAATGTGAAATATAGTAGGGAGGTGATGTGATATATATAAAAGGTGATGTCACTCAAATATGATAAAAAGATTAAAAAAAAAATGTGCTTTTCTAGCACATCCCAAACAAGGCCTTAATTTCTATTTTCTTTGCTTGAAATTGAAAGGTTATATGCCATCTGTTATCCCAGCAACATAGCCGGGGCAATGGGCATATCCCAATTTGTAGTAGTTTACATAAACGTAATAAAAAGCCCATGGCCCATCAGCCAGTCCAAGTCCGGCCTGACGCATCGGGCTTTGGACCGTCTTAAAATATATATATGGGTTGGGCTTGGTCTGAAGGTAGAGCGCGTAGGCTGACCCATGATTAGCTCAATGGGCTTTTCAATGCTCGACTAAAAATCCGGCCAATGAACTCATGCCAAACATCCCATATATGCTAAATAGTAATAGATACTATTTTTCCTCTTGTTTATTTATTTATCTTTTTTTTTTTTTTTGTATGTATATGTTTTTAATAAAAATAATAAAAAGAAATTGAGAAACCAAGTGAGCAGAACACAAACTACGAAAATGAGATAAAAAATGAATACAATTTAATTATATAATTATAATGAATGTAAATATGTAATTTTTATCCATAGCATTTTTTATAGTAAAAATAGAGTAATTAGGCCCCACCAAACCAGAGTGGAATGATAAAATAATCATTTTGTGTGCAATTTCCCAAATTTGCTGTGACAAAATTCAGCAAGGAGTGAGAAACCCTAGCTGTTCTCTTTTAAGAATTGATTTTTGTAGTATTTGTTTTTCAAATGGATGTATAAAAAGAAAAGTAGAGAAACGGGTTTGAGTTTTTGTATGTAGTTATTTTTTGATTTTTGATTTATTTTTATTTTTTGATTTGTTTCCGAACTAATTTTAAGATAGTGTTTGATTCAGTAGAATGAAATATAATAAAATAATCATTTTATCATAATATTCAATCTCATGTTTAATTGATTAAAAAAATAATAAAAAATATATTATAAATGAAATCGTTATTTACTTTTAAAAAAAAGAGAGTTAATTATATTAAAGTCCAGTTTATAAATGTTATGGTAACTTAGATCTTATCTAATATTTTTTGAACTAATAAGTCCCATTTAGTAAAATTAAAAATATTATTAGTTTTTTTTCCAATTTTTAAAATTAAGAACATTATCAATTTTACATAGTAATGTTTCAGATAATTGTTTCACTAACTGATGAAATAAGCAGAGTATGAGATTAACGTTTTTTGTCGTTCTATTTATTGGTTTAATTCAACTATCTAATAAAACCGAGCACACTATCAATTTTTTTCATTTTAATTTTTTTTTTCAATTTTGCATATCAATATTCCATCATCATACTCCTTTATGGACACAAAATTTCTAGTTTTGCATAAAAAAATAATTTAATTTTTTCAATTTTTTTTTAAAAAAACATTATTTTTTTAAAAAAAATTTCAATTTGAAAGTTTTGAAAGTCAAAATAAATATCAGGTTATCATGTTACTTTATAGAAAATAATAAATGATGTACAATCATTATTTGAAGGGTAATTTCGACTATTAAAAATTTAATAAAATTTGAAGGTCTAAAAAATTTTAATTAAAATTTAATAGAATATAAATTTATAAATTATGACTCGTAAATATCTAAAAAAAAAAAAATTATCATTCCAGAAGAGAGGTAAGGTATCTCGAATCAGATGTGTCTCTTCTATGGAGTCTTGGCCTGAGAAAGGAAAGCAGAGAAGGCAAAATTAATGCAGCACTATTATAATTGGACTTTTACCTGCAAATTTTTGAAAAAGAAAAACTGAAAAACCACTTTCTGTACCAAAAAAAATAAAAATTAAAAAAGAAAAAGAAAAAATTGTATTGAATGCAGTGGATGCAAAGAGTCAGGATTGAATTCTCTTTTTTGGTCTCTGGACTGAGCATTTATTAAAGTCAGTTCTGATCCAAATTGAATTTCAATATCCGAACCATGTGACAAATCCTTTTGCCCTTTTTTTCCAACTTGGTTTTTGATGGTCCCAACTGCTTGGTAAGTATTGTTCAAAAGAATAAAAAGAAAAAAAGAAAAAAAAGAAAAATAACTGCTTGGCAAGTGGTTTTATTAGTGTTTTTTTATTTATTAATATGGGTGATTTTAAGAAGTGTTAAAAAAATTAAAAAAAAATTATTACGAAAAGATGTGTTAAAAAAAATTAAAATTTCTAAAATATTGATTTGTTATTATATTTCAATTCTAAATAATAAATATCAATATCAATTAAACAATCAATGATAAATCAATACAACGATTTGACGTGAAAAAATTACAATTAAAACGCCTCTAATTGTGATAAAAAAAAATCACGGCCCAAAGTTACAAAACAATACACTAAGAAGGCAAATGAATTACACAAGTGTACCCTCAATTACTTAACAAATCAATGCCCAAATTGAACCGACCCCGACATGCCTCTTCCACCACTGTCTTCACCTCGGAATTGTCTTGCGCAACATTGAATCCAAAACACGGATGTCGAATCCACGATGATGAGTCACTCTGGAATCCACCAAAGCTTCAGGCCCAAGTTTTCCAGAATCCACCAAAGAACAACTCTCTCTTTTGTGAATAACAAAAAATAAACAAACCCTTTGATGATGTTAATAAAAAGTTTAAGGATTCATTGATCACTCTTAAATCATCAAGAAAACACTCATAAAGCACCCTCCGATATAAAAGGCTTTATTTTTTTCTTACTCTCTGAAAATTTGAACGGCTCAAATCCTAAAATGAGCAAACAACGCACTTTATAAAAAACTAGATCGTGAAAACTGCTTGAGCGTACACTTCACTGCTCGAGTAGTGTGAGTAAAGGCAGTACAAAACATATAGGTTGATCGCTCGAGCGCAACATTCACCGCTCAAGCGATAAAAATTGTTTCCCAAAAAATATTGGATGATCCTTTTCTTCGCTCGAGCGCACAAATAATCACTCGAGTGGTCAAACAATTTCGATTGTATTTTTGGTTTTTGTTTCAGGAGTGTTGCCCCTCAACCTCGCTTGGGCGCTGCCCCAGACCTGCTATATGGGGCATTGCCCCTTGGACTCCTGCGAGCTGATCAGGCAACTCGATCCTCGTACATAGTTAGCAAAGTGGCAAACAGGAAAAGATCCAGATCACAAACTCCTCTGCATAGGTACAATTCAGGTTGGATTCGCATTTAAACACTCATAGTCTCACTAAAACGAAAGAGTGAATAAAATTAACTGAAATGAGTTTTGTCAAACGAAATTGCTAATTACAAAAATCTAACAAGTATAAAAAGTCGAAAGGTAATGTGACCAAAGTAAACTAATAAGTTGGTTTTTTAGCACTTCCTAAAAGAGGCGTAAATAAGGAACTCTTTGAACAATGCTTAATAGCTATTATAACTAGTATTATCATATTTTAGTCACTCCAATGAGTTAGTTATTTTAACAAAATTCTTCAAAACTAACTATATTTGAAGAGTCTTGGGAGGCTCTTTATACAATTTGTGTGTATAATTATGTAAAATAAAGAGTAGTATTGAAGTATATAGATAAAAAATGAATTAGACAAAATAAAGAATATACTTTTTATTTATTTATTTAATAGTTTAGCTAGTAAAAAATGAAGAGTATGGTTGGAGTTGCTCTAAAGTGAAAAAATTAATATGTTTAGAAAGTATTTTGAGAAAATTATATAAATTTTTTTAGAATTTGACTCTTGTAACAAAATAAATATTAAAATTTTAATTTTATCATTCTAAATCTTAATTTTTTTTGATTTATTTTCTTGGCTACACCTAAAATAAACAGCTTATTAGCTTGTTTAGATCACATTACTTTTTTGCACGTCTTTTCGTAATAAGTAAAGTTAAAAAATAACACTACAACAAAAAAGACCTTTGGTGACAGACTGATTTTGTCTCCAAACATCAAATTTTCGTCACAGAAGTGACAAAAAAATTTGTCACCATGTTTGTCGCCAATACGTTGTCGCTGAAAGTACCTGGTGACGAAAAATAGTTTCGTCGTCTATTTTTCATTTTTGGCGACAAAATTTTTCATCTCCAAATGTTGCATTTTTCATCCTCTATAACATCAATTTCGTCACTAGAATTAGATAATATTTTATTTTAATTATTTTTGGCGACGAAATATTTTGTCACCAAATAGATTTTAGTGACGAAAGTTTTCCTCACTAATGATATAGATTAAGGTGACAAAAAAATTCGTCACTAAAATGAGCAGAAAAGAAAATTCTTCAATGACAAAAAATATTGTCACCAAATATTTCAATTTAGCGACGAAATATTAAGCAAATGTGACGAAATTATTTGTTTGGTATTATATCATTAGTGACAAAATTATTCGTCATGTTTTTGAAAACTAATAGCGACATTTTTTATTTCGTCGCTAATAATAATTAAAAAATTTTAAAATGGGGATACTATTTTCAAATTAAAAATTTTCTTTTTGTGACATTTTTTATTTCGCCGTTAATAATAATTATTTTTTTTTAAAATGGAGGTACTATTTTCAAATTAAAATTTTTCTTTTTACTAAAAATTCCCTGCGCATTTTAATAACCTGTTCAATAAAATATATATTATAAATCAATACAAAAATTTGTTCATTTTTATAAACATCACAATCGAATTTCAGCATTATCCACAAAAATACAATATCAATTGCATGCGAATTACCAAACATGTCTCCTAATATCCACAAAAAACATGTCTACTAATATTCACAAAAATACAATATCAACCACATGTGGATTACCAAACACGTCTCTTAATATCTACAAAAAAACATGTCTACTAATATCAACAAAAATATAATATCAAGTGCGGATTACCAAACATGTCCTGTAATACCAACAAAAATATAAAACTTACAATATAACCAAAATACATATAAGGTAATATGAATAAAAACACAAAATGAGCTAGCTTCTACTCTCCAAATTACCAAACATGTCTATATCTAATCTCGAATCTGCAAAAAAATGAAACACACACAAAAAAAAGAAAAAAGGATGCAAGTTAGACAATTATTATCTTATCAATTAAATATACAATTTAATATACATTTTTCGACTTAGTTTTCAAATCGGGAGTCACATGCTAATTCCGTAAGTTTCCACAACTTACATTGGTCCCTCCCGAGGTGTTTGAAGTGTTCCCTGGGCATTCCCATGCCTGTTACACGATTTTGGCCCCCGATGGCCTATATACAAGCTTAAATCTTGGAAAAATTCATTTTTGGACTTAGTTTTCAAATCGGGGGTCCCGTGCTAGTTCCGTAAGTTTACACAAGTTACAATGGTTGCTTCTGAGATGATTGAGGTGTTCCCCGGGCCTTCTTTAGTTTTCAAACCGGGAGTCCCATGTTAGTTCTGTAAGTTTCCACAACTTACATTGGTCCCTCCCGAGGTGTTTGAGGTGTTTCCTAAGCCTTTTCGTGATTATTACACGATTTTGGCCTCCGATAGCCTATTTTCAAACTTAAGTGTTGAAAAAGTACATTTTTTTACTTAGTTTTCAAATCGGGAGTCCCATACTAATTCCGTAAGTTTCTACAACTTACATTGGTCCCTCCCGAGATATTGGAGGTGTTTCCCGGGCTTTCTCGTGGCTGTTACATGATTTTGGCTCCCAATGGCCTATTTTCAAGCTTAAGTGTTTGAAAAGTGTATTTTTTGACTTTAGTTTTCAAACCGGGAGTCTTGTGCTAGTTCCGTAAGTTTACACAATTTACATTGGTCCCTTCCGAGGTGTTTGAGATGTTCCTCGGGCCTTCTAGTGACTGTTACACGATTTTGGCCCCTCGATGGCCTATTTTCAAGCTTAAGTGTTCGAAAAGTGCATTTTTTTACTTAGTTTTCAAACCGAGAATCCCGTGCTACTTTCCTAAGTTTTCAAAACTTACATTGGTCCCTTCTAAAGTGTTTGAGGTGTTCCTTGAGCCGTCTCGTGATTGTTATACGATTTTGGCCCCTGATGGCCTATTTTCAAGCTTAAGTGTGAAAAAAGTACATTTTTCGACTTAGTTTTCAAACCGGAAGTCCCATGCTAGTTCCGTAAGTTTCCACAACTTACATTGGTCCCTCCCAAGGTGTTTGAGATGTTTCTCGAGCCTTCTCATGACTGTTGCATGATTTTGGCCCCTGATGGCCTATTTTCAAGCTTAAGTGTGAAAAAGTGTCTTTTTCGACTTCGTGTTCAAACCGGAAGTCCTGTGCTAGTTTCGTAAGTTCTACAACTTACATTAGTCCATTCCGAGGTGTTTGATGTCTTCCCTAGGCCTTCTCGTGATTGTTACACGATTTTGGCCCCCGATGGCCTATTTTCAAGCTTAAGTGTGAAAAAAGTGTCTTTTTCGACTTAGTTTTCGAACCGGAAGTCCTGTGCTAGTTCTGTAAGTTTTTATAAATTACATTGGTCCCTTCCGAGGTGTTTGAGGTGTTTCCCGGGCCGTCTCATGGTTATTACATGATTTTGGCCCCTGATAGCCTATTTTCAAGTTTATGTGTGAAAAAGTGCATTTTTTGACTTAGTTTTTAAACTGGAAGTCCCATGCAGGTTCTGTAAGTTTCCACAACTTAAATTGGTCCCTCCCAAGGTGTTTGAGGTGTTCACGGGCCTTCTCGTGACTGTTACATGATTTTGGCCCCCGATGACCTATTTTCAAGCTTAAATGTGAAAAAGTACATTTTTTGACTTAATTTTTAAACCAGGAATCCCGTGCTAGTTCTGTAATGACCCCGACCTCCGATTAATACTAATTCATAATTAATTATGCTTAACAGTAATTTAGGAAGGATTTGGGATTTATTTGCATGTGTATTGCATTATTTATATGTTTTTATCTGTTTGCCATAAAATGATCTGTTTATGTTTTGACTTGAAATTGCGAAGTGGAAGCCTTATCGGCGTTCGAATCAGAAATTGACTTGATTTATGTGCTAGTTAGGATTTATAGAATTTTATGGTAGGTTTAACTAAAATTCGGTTCGGAGTGATTAAATTAGATTAAATCATGTTAATTTATACTTGTTTGGGTTATTACACAAATGCCATTTTTCTTGTCCAAACCGTGGGATAGAGGGAGAGTGAGAGAAACTTGAATTCATCTAGAGATTGGGCTGGGAACATAGGAGAATTGAAAAGGCTTGGCAAATTTGAGCTCCTAGACTTGGAATTCAAGACTTACGGTAGGAGATTTCCCTTTTAATTGTAAATTTCAGATTAATTCTTTCATGGTTCATGGTTAATTAGTGTCTAAAGTCAAGAATTGGTTTAAATGTTAAATTGAGTAGTAATTCATGCATGCATGCATAAATTTCCATGTTTTGAGTTTGAATTCTAAGATTTCTTCCATGTATGTATTAATTTCACTCACATTGTGGCCATTTATCTTGTTGTCCATCAAATTATCAAGTTTGATCATGTTTTGGAGAGTTTGGTTTCAAGGAGATTCTTGCATGTTACATTCAAGTTTTGTTCTTGAGATTTTATTTGAAATTGTGTTCAATTGACTCACCATTGGGCTTTGATTTTACAAATTGATCTTTGAAACACCTTATACTATGATTTTACAAGTGTTTTCCAGAAAATGGGCCCAAGAGGTCGAGTTTTGAGGTGTTGAATACTTGGTTTGAGCTTGGGAGGCAAATTTGAAAATTCCAGAATTTGGTTTCCACGCTCGAGCGAAGGATTCCACGCTCGAGCGACCATCGTTTGTTCAGAGCTACGCTCGAGCAAAGGAATGGTGGCTCGAGCGTAAATTGCAAGCTCTTAGGTTTTTGGTGCACGCAGACGCACGCACGAGCGACGAGACCTACGCTCGAGCGAAGAGCTATGTCTCACGCTCGAGCATGTATCGAGCGGGCATCGAGCGTAAAATTTCAACAATCAGTACTTTTGCATTTTTACAGACCGCTCGAGCAAAGGAGTTTACGCTCGAGCGACCCCTCTGTTTTGATAAGCTCGTTCGAGCGAAGAAAGCCACGCTTGAGCGAGACCCCTGTTTTCAGCAAGTTTTGAAAAATGTTTCCAAGGCACCTTTGCATCCTCATTCCATCCTAGGCATTCCTAGGCCATGTTTTAGACCCCATAATGAGGATAAGGAATTAGAAACACACTAAGGGCCAATAAAATAAGTTTTGTGCAATTAGATCGTGTGTTTCAAGTGTGCATCTGTTATGTGTTATGTAGGTCACGTGCCACGTACCGTTTGACCAAGTTTACTCCGTCTGTCTGTTTCAAGGCCCACTGTGAGTAATAACTCTATAAAGTTATGTTTAACCTATGTATTTTCTGACTGGTATGGTATAATATATTTTTTGAAATGCTATCTTACGAATGATGAATGAATGTCCAATTTTCTAAAAAGTATTTGTGGCACCCTTAGTTCACGTGGCCCTCACCCGGGGGTAACAATATCGCGGCCAATCTACACGTGACCCTTGCTTGGGGGTAACAATACCATGGCTACTTGCGCGCAAGATATGAAACTTTGTGGTCGTTGGTACCAACTATGCATGTGGGTCTTTGGACCAATCTGACCCGATAGCTAATGGTGTACCACGTATGATCTTATGCAAAATCTGAATATAAAAATGTATATGAATCTGTTTCTGTTTGAAGACTGATTATGCTCTGATTTAAATGCTGGATTCTAACTTGTGCTGGACATCATTCATATAACCCCTTTACTCTGTTATTATTCACTGGGTTTTCGCTCACAGTTTATATTATGTATGTAGGTGAGCCGGCACATGACCAGGGCTAGAGTTGACGGCTTTCTGTACTGTTTTGTCAGTCAACCTTTGTGCCTCCCAAGGAGGTTCCAATCGAAGTTTAATGCCATGGCTGTTTTTGTATTTCATGCTAGTCCTAGTGTTTGCACTGTATAGTCAGATTTTGGGAAGTTCACTTCTGTAATTATTTTGTAAATATTGGTGTCCTTGACTGGCATGTTTATGTATATATAAATAAGTTTTAAAATTTTCTATCCCATGTATGTCGTCACAGCTCATTGGACCTTGTCTATTTTGTATTATTGCTTCTGCAGTCCCTTATTACTTGATAATCTGTTCAAAGGCCTTTGGTAATCCACGGATTACTGGCCGATTATAGTGCTAAACCTATAGGGGCAGGTTTGGGTCGTGACAAGTTCCTTAAGTTTTCACAACTTATGTTGGTCCCTCCCGAGGTGTTTGAGGTGTTCCCCAAACTTTCTCGTGACTGTTACACAATTTTGGCCCCCGATAGTCTATTTTCAAGCTTAAGTGTGAAAAAAGTGCATTTTTTGACTTAGTTTTCAAATCGGAAGTCCCGTGCTAGTTCCGTAAGTTTTTACAACTTATGTTGGTCCCTCCCGAGGTTTTTGAAGTGTTTCTCAGGCCTTCACGTGACTATTGCATGATTTTGGCCCCCAATGGCTTATTTTCAAGCTTAAATGTGAAAAAAGTGCATTTTTTGACTTACTTTTCAAACCGGAAGTCCCGTGCTAGTTCTGTAAGTTTCCATAACTTACGTTGGTCCCTCTTGAGGTGTTGGAGGTGTTTCCCGGGCCTTCTCATGATTGTTATACGATTTTTGCTTTCGATGGCCTATTTTCAAGCTTAAGTGTAAAAAAAGTTCATTTTTTGACTTAGTTTTCAAACCGAAAGTCCCGTGCAAGTTTTGTAAGTTTCCACAACTTATGTTGGTCCCTCCCAAGGTGTTTGAGGTGTTCTCCGTGCCTTCTCGTGACTGTTGCATGATTTTGGCCCCCGATGGCATATTTTCAAGTTTTAGTGTGAAAAAAGTGCTTTTTTCGACTTAGCTTTCAAACCGGGAGTCTTGTGCTAGTTCCATAAGTTTCCACAACTTACATTGGTCCCTCTCGAGGTGTTTGAGGTTTTTCCTAGACTGTCTCGTGACTGTTACACGATTTGGGCTCCCGATAGCTTATTTTCAAGCTTAAGTATGAAAAAAGTTCCTTTTTTTACTTAGTTTTCAAATCGGGAGTCACGTGCTAGTTTCGTAAGTTTTGAAAACTTACATTGGTCCCTCCCGAGATCTTTGAGGTGTTTCCCGGTCCGTCTTGTGGCTGTTACATTGGTCCTTACGTTGGTCCCTCACAATCGTGTATTGTCCATAGCAAAGCTGCGTGTATTCGAAAAGTCTCATTGGTGGAGGCATCGTAAGTTAATGCACCATTTGTCCATAACTCATTCAACTCATCCACCAATTGTCACATGTAGACGTCAATATCAATCCCTAGTTGCGATTCTCCAGGAATAAGTAATGACATCAAACAAAATAGATCATTTATAACTAACCAAGGTGGCAAGTTGTATGGACTGAGCATGACGGTGTCTCGACCCAAACCCGCCCCTATGGGTTTAAGCATCGCAACCGGCCATTAATCCATGATTACCAAAGGCCTGCTTAATAGTAGAGACAATAATACAGAGTACAGGGGCTGGCGGAAGCCAAAACAGTAAATAAAGATGTCCAATGAGCTGTGACATTCTGTATGCAAAAAGACTTTCCTGAACATATGCACATTCATTACCAAAACATATTTATAACATATACACAAACATCCAGGTTAGGGACCAAATCCCTTCACCATAACTGTACAATCTAGTCTTATTCAGTCAGTACAAAACAGAGACAAAAAGGGCGAGTCTAAAACACTCCAAAGACAACCTTAGCTTGAAACGACTTGGAACCTCACGGTGAGACACAACGGTTAGCTTGACAAAACGAGAGCTAACCCGACGCTCCTAGCTCCGGTCCAGTGCCTGGACACCTACATATATATATATAAATAGTGAGCTAAAGCCCAGTGAATAACAGCTGTGTAAAAAGGTTAAGAATGAATGTCCTTTCAGTAATTAAACAGTCATATCAGTTATTTAGAAACCATAGCAGTCATATGTGGTACATCCAATAGCAAAACAGTACAGTAGGTCTTAACAGACCGAATAGTCAGTTGATGGCCAGCATGACAGTATACAGTAGTGGTTCCAACATGGGAACTGACAGAGATCTTTGTAGCAGTAGCAATAACAGTAACAGTACAGTAACAGTAAGTTGCTATGGATACCACGAGTACAGTTCATAAAAGTAGGACAAACATTCATTCAATAAGCATTGTCATTTTAGAAAACAATACAGTCATTCGTTCAGAAATAAATATAATTGAACGTATCTTTACAACATTGTTACTCACAGAGTTCCGGGCTATAGACAAGCTAATGATAGTCCTCGGATGTTAACCCTACACAGTAATAGAACGAGCACACGATAAGTTACACACTAGGAAATCAATAACTTAGCCCTTTAACTCGACTTGGTGTGGTTCTATAACATTATCCTCATTAAGATGCCTTAGACTAGGCCTAGGAATGCCTAAGATGGAATGATAATGCAAAGATATACTTTAAAACAGTTTTCAAAATTCGCTGAAACAGGGGTTCACGCTCGAGTGTGTCTTTCTATGCTCGAGCGGACATGCAGACAAAAGAGCTCCGCTCGAGCATGACTTTCCCCGCTCGAGCGGACTGTAAATTCAAGAAAAGTACTGGATGTGCGATTTCCACGCTCAATGGGCGCTCGACCTAAGCTCGAGCGTGAGACTCAGGTCCTCGCTCGAGCGTGAATTCTCTCGCTCGAGCAGACTGCAAAACACATAAACTTCTAGGCATATGCATTTCATGCTCGATCGTGACTTTCCACGCTGGAGCGGAAGTGCATGTACTCAGAGTGTACGCTCGAGCGTGAAGTCTCCCGCTCGAGCGTGGATCCAAAATCTAGAATTTTTAGATTGATCCTTAAGCTCAAAACTCAACTTTTAAAGCTTCAAATTCGATCCCCTTGGGCTAATTTTCTGGAAAACTCTTGGAAACTCATAGTACAACATGTTTTTGAAGACCATTTGTAAAATCAAGCCCAAAGGTAAGCCAATTGAACACAAAATCAACCATAACTTCAAGAACAAAGCTTAAATACAACATGCATGATCTCCCTTGAATCCCAATACTTCAAACCAAGATTAAATCTGCAATTTGATAGAAAAACATGGTGAGTTCCTAGAATACAACCATGATATGGCCATGCATGCAAGAATTTCAAGAAAAACAATTTCAAAATGTTATGATATGGACATGCATGTGGGAATTCCATGAAAAACAACCTTAAATTCCAAAATAAGGACATGCATGCATGAATTCACTCTCAACTCAACACTTTAAACCAATTCTTGACTTTAAACTCCAAATTTCCATGATCCATGCAAGATACAACTTAAATTCACAAATGAGAGGATGAAATCTCTACCTTAGGTCTTGAATTCAAGGTATACAAGCTCAATTTTGCAATTTCCCTCCAAGTCTTCTAAGTCTACAAGCTAAATTTGTTGAATCAATTTTCTCCTCCTACTCTCCCTCTCTCTCTCGGTTTTGGTCTCAAAAGATGGAGGAGGAAATGATGCATCAAGGTGTATGTATGATGAGCAACAAATGAGCCCACTCAAGGGCAATATTGAAAATAAAACCAACTAATGTAATTTAACCTTATTGAATCTAATTTAATCATTCCAAATCACATTTCAATTAAACCTACCATAAAATGTCATAAATTCTAATTAGCATAAAACACTAATTAATTTCAGATTCAGCCGCCGATAAGGCCTTCAATTTGCAGTTCGAAATTAAAACATGAACATATTCATTCAGAAATCAAACAGATAGAAATGCATTTAAAACAATACACTCCTACAATCAATTCAGGATTTCATTCTAATCAGTTACTTATCATTCTCAATTACAGTTTAGCCTTATTCAGAGGTGAGGGTTGTCACAGACGGGCCACAAATTGTAAGAGTTGTTCATGTTCCCAAAAGGGTTAAACCCATTAACGGCCAACCCTAGCCTCACATTTCGAGGCTTCAAGGCAAACTCAGGATGTTGCGCATCGAATTCCTTCCACTCATCACTGTCAGCGGGATGCCTCAATATCTCGTCGTCCACTCGTTTGTCTTTGTACCATCTCATGCCCTCAGCCCTTTTCCTTGACATGTACAATCTTTTCAACCTTAGTGTCAAAGGAAAGTACCGTAATACTTTATGGGGGATCTTCTTACCCCTTTCACGATTGATCTTGTATCTAGATGTCTTACAAGTTGGACATTTATCTAGTGTTGCATTCTCCTTCCAAAATAATACACAATCATTTATGCAAGCATCAATTAGCTCATATGACAAGCCCAAGTCACGTAGTATTTTCTTAGCTCCATAAATTGACTTTGAAACCAAATTTTCTTTCGGTAAAAGTCTACTTAAAAACTCTAGCATCATATCAACTGACTTATTGCTCCAATGATTTGTTACCTTCATATTAAGCACCTTGATCACAAACTTCAACAAACTATAATTTGTACAATTTGGGAGCACCTTACGTTTGGCATCAGTCAATAACTGATCAAAAGTTCTCACTTCCTCTCCTTGGGTTGTATCAGTCGATTCCCCTCTTATTTGATCTTCCACTAAGGCTTCAATACCACCTACAATTTCATCACCATCAAGTCACATCTCATCATCATGGTAAGCGTCGTTTAAAACATGGGGTTTCCCGTGCTGGTGCCATATAGTGTAAGTTTGCATAATCCCATATTGGAGCAAATGAATTTCCACATTTTGAAGATTTTGTCTATAAACATTCACACACTTTATACACGGGCACAAAATATTACCATTTTTGTCTAAAACCCCCATTGCAAATTGAAAAAATAACTTGACCCCATTTGGTTTACTTATCCTTCCATCAGCCGTCTTACTTAAGGCAATCCAACTTTTATCCATGTCTATCATAAATGAAAGATTAGGAACAATATGGTATAATGTAGACTTGTGTATTTATGAACTAATTAAATTGAAAAATTCAATAAGAGCTTCACCAAATATATGTCCAGATCTTTAATGAAGATTCTTAAACAAGTTCTAAGGTGATATGCAAGTAAGGAATAAAAACTAACAAAAATGGTCATTATTAATTTTAACACATCTTTACCAAAAAAGATCATTAAAAAATCAACAAAAATACCAAGTGTATAGTGTTCTATAATCTTCAAATTAAATTAAGCGACTAATCAAACCGATTACTAACAAAAGTCTGTTTCCCACACAAAAGCAATTATGCTGGACATAAAGGTCTACTACTTTGTTTATGAAAATTTCATGTCCCTCCAATGACCTCATAAAACATTACACTGGTTGCTGTAAACACTGATCTTCACAATGGTATTTGCTGAAATAGTTTATTCTTCTCATTTTTTAACTATCAATACCTCAGTGCTACACTTACATGCTTAGTTGTCCCTAAGCTTCATCAAAAAATTTCTAGTATTCTCCACAAATTGATGTAGCTTACAGTTCTTTTGATATTCCTGGAAAGTCCATCAACCTATTGGCTAAGACAATTTTCAGCTACACTACATTATTTCGTCACAAGGTTATTCTCATCTAAAGAAAATAATAGAACATTCAAGGAAAATCAATATTTTCTAACACAACATAACTCTAGTGTCTACTTATATGCTTTGAACATATGATGACATAAGTTAATATACATAACATGATCAAATTCACCCACAAGGTTCACATTATTCCGTAATAACAAAATTCACATACAAACCATAATTGAGAGACAAACAGGCACATAATCCCAAATTAAACCCAAACACCCCAAAGAAAACATGAAAAATCAGGTCTTTAATAAATAAATTTTGAATACTACCAACTAAAAAGAAAACATTAAGTCCAACATTCAAATAGATATCTGCAAAAGAATTCACCTCAAATCAAATTTACCTGCAAATCTAATCTCAATTAAATCCAAAAATAAAACTAACTAGACCACTTCAACCAAACCCATTTTTTGCAATCAACACCAAATTAAATTGAACAAATCATAATAACCCTAGAGCAAGATACAGAAAGGGAGAAATAGAGAAAGGGGGACAGAGAGTGACCGAGGTATACAGAGCGAGAAACAGAGAGAAATAAAGACCGCGAGTGAGAGAGAGAGAGAGAGAGTACCTGTGAGGATGTGACGGTGACGGTGGCGGTGGCGAGTGGCGGTTGCGGTAGCGAGTGGCGTTGGTGGTTTGCGCTGCGCTGAGGTGAGGTGATGTAGGGTAAGGTTTGGTGGTCGAATATGTGTGAGAAGAAGAACCGATTGATGTATCTGCTTCTATAGGCGCTAATATATTTTTATTTTCCCCTAAAATATTTAGCAACTAAACCATTTATTGGTGAAAAAATTATTTCTTCACCAAAGATAAAAATATTGGCCACAAAAATAGTTGTCACTAAATGATATTAAAATATTAAAAATTATTGGTGACAAAAATATATTCGTCATTAATAATTTTATAATTGGTGACCAATTTTTTCCTCACCAAAAGTCTCAAAATTTTGGTACCCTCCGAAAAAATTAGCGCGAAAATCTTCAGTGACAAAAAAAATATAAATAATGACGAAAAATAATTTCGTTACCTAATTTTTTTGTTATGTATTTAGATTGGTGACGAAATTTTATTTTTGTCTCTAAACATGGTACATTTGGAGATGAAATATTATTTTCATCATTGAAAGGTACATATTTCGTGACAAAATTTATTTCCGTCATTAGTTTTCGTCTCTAAAGACTATTTTTATTGTATAAGTCATATCCAAAACAAGCATTTGCTTATTTTTGTTAAGTAAATCTTATGGGAAAAAAAGAAGATATGTTAGCCATCAAAAGTATACATAAAATGTCTAAAATACTTTTTTCGTTGAGTTTAATGACTAAATATTATTTTTTTTTCATCAATTTTACTTAATGAAAATAAACAAATGATTAGATTGAAAAGATTGAAAACAAATAAAAAGATTTGTGTTTAAATTGATAAAACAAAAAACAGATGGTTTATTTTATTATAAGAATCAAATTTTGATTTTTTTTTTTTTTTTGTAACACTGCCAAGATTTTTTTTTAAAACAAAAAACTATGTAAAAAGTAGTGTGAATGGAAATAAATATTTAACTTTATAAAATGAATGAGATGAAATCTGATTTTCTTGTATGAGTTGAATTTTTTTTACTTTTTAATTTTCTAGTAATTTTTTTTATTTTTTAGCTGAAGAGCAATGCTATATACATATAATATAATTTTTTTTATCTCATTTTCTTACTTCTAGACACAAAGCAAATGGGGCTCACATTTATAAATACATTTGGAGCTCACTTATTTTGTGTCTAGAGTGAGAAAATAAGATAAGAAATAAAATTATATATAATATTTTTATCATTTTTTAAGGGTGAACAAATAATGGGTTTGGGTTGGGCAGGCCTCGGGTCCATGGCCACCCCCCTCGGGTGCATACAATGTTGTTTTTTATTTTTATTTTTTAAAGAGTACACAGTGGAACCTCCTTTCAAATTATTGAAGTGAGTCTTATTTTAATATTCAAAATTTATTTATTGCATGATACATCAATTATTAAGAAGAATTTATAAAATTTATTAATTCATATATTGAGTGTTAATTTGGGTTATGAGAAGAAGAAGTCTACGAAGATATAAATCATTATAAGACCAAACAAAATATAGACGAAATATATATAAATGAATAAGATTTTTTTACATAAATCCACTAACGAAACTCTTAAAATCTTATCGATTCTTTTGTATTATGTATCTGTTTTTTTTTGTTTTTTGTTTTTTTTTTTCATGATATAACTGCTATGATAAGATAACACATAATGTTGAACAAACACCATTTGCAAACCCAAAAAATACTTCACATCAGTGAGAAACATAACACGTAAACCTAAACCAAAATGGAAATAAATAAATAAATAAATGTCAGTGCACTAAACCATCTCCTCAAACGTTTAATTTAATTTTTTACATCTACATTGAACAACAAAACTTCTGTTGAGAAAATAATCAACATGATCATCACTTAAAAACCGTCTAACTCTTACAAATTAGTAATATTTTCTCTCCTAACTACCTGTTGTGCAATGGATTTGGACCAGTGGGAACAATGCGCTTATCACCGTCCTCATTTGTAACATTAACTCTTTTCTCATGAGAATTAATAGAGAAGTAGTAGAACTTGCAAAAATGGAGATTCTTCGACTTGCAAATACTTTTAATATCTCTCGCCGCCACTGCAATATTCGCAACGATTAAGAGAACTGATACCAGCGTAATCACAACTATTTTCATTGCACTTTTGATACGCACAAACAAATGAAACTTCTGAATTTTTTTTTTTTTTATATTTCAAATAAGTAATGAAGATGATGAACAAGGAGAACAAGTAGAGAAATAAGAGAGAGAGAGAGAGAGAGAGAGGGGGGGGGGGTGTTTATATAAGAGGCAAAAGGGAATCAAGAAAAGGAAGAAGAAGATGGGGGGTTTGTTTTAGGTGGTGTTAATAGTAGACATTTAAGTGTTGTGGTACCTCTGTTCATGCAGAAGTTGTCTTTTGATACATCAATTACTATCCATTAGGAGAGAACCTTTCACCAAACTCCATTAATTGCTTTGAATTTCATTGGATATATAGATATACCACTACACTACTCCATGCAGAACATATATATATGTTCCAACTTGCATTAATTGCTTTGAATTTCATTGGATATAGATATACCACTACACTACTCCATGCAGAACATATAGTTAATCTATGTTCCAACTTGGAAAGGATTTCCATGTCCTGCAGGGTTTAGAGAGAATTAAATATACAGAGTTTGATACATTATTTTAATATTTTGAATTAGGGGTCATTATTTGGCTCGAAAATTAGTGGAGTGTTCTTGTTATGCTGGCATGACCTGAATGAGGCTTGGATTGAATTAAAGTCTAGGGTTTGAAGCTCGGTCTGCTCACCCATAAGAATTGGTCATGAAAACTAGAAATAAAATAAAATAAAATCAAAATAAATGTCAAATCTCAATCTATTAGGCTAAGCCTACGATATGGTGAGACTCTCCAACCCATCTCGGCCAAGTCTTGTGCATAAGGTTTTGGCATGTGGCTTGGCTGCCTCAACGAGTTAAAAAAAAGCCCACTAAACTTAACCCTTTAAGGGTTTAAGTACCATTTTCACTACTCGACTTGAAACCAACTCTTAGTTGTATTTTTTTTTTTTTTAATTTTTATTAATTTTTTTAATATTTTAAGCAAAGTTTTTAGTTTTTAAATAAACCTAATGTAAATACACTTAAAAAAATATAATATTTGTGAAAGATCTTTAAAAATTCATTAAATATCAAAAATAAAAAATATATAAATTTAGTACATTTCGTATTTTTGCGTATTTATTGAATTTTTAAATTATATTTTTTATAAATATTTTATTTGTTAGGTTTATTTAAAAAATAAAAAATTTACTTAAAATATAATTTTTTTTTACTATAAACAAAAAAAAATACGAAAAACAAAAAATTAAAGTTTTAAAAAAGCAATCAAAACCAAACAAAATAATTTTTAATTCACCTCCTTTATTTTAAAGCAATATAAATTACACACTACAAAAGGACTGTACAACTAGGGATGCAACTCGGGCGGGTTCAGTCGGGTTAGGAGGTTATTCAAGCCCTGCCCAATTTGTGCCGAGACTTGCCCAGGGTTGCCCAGGCCCGAATTGTAACCCGAGGTTGCCTGTTCAAGCCCGATCCGAGTTAAACCCGAATTGTAAATTAATTTCAGTTTTTTATTTTTTTATTTTGTGTGTGTGCGCGCGCGCGCAGATGCTTTATTAAAATATTAAAATTTGTCTCTATTTACATTTTTTTTATGTAGAAAATCATTAATACCAGCAAAAAAAATAATTTATATAATGTAAGAGAGATGCCGCTATAGTAGTTCTTACAATTTATGAATGAAAATATTAAAAAAAAAAGAGTATGATTTTAAATTATTTGTATATATAATATATATTCAATATGATTTAATAATCTAAATTACTTTAATATCATGTAATGACTAATAATTTATATGTATATTTAATATTTTTATATATCTATATATGTATAATTTGAGTTTCGGATTGCTCGGATTGTTCGGCATCTTTACCCAAGTCCGCCCAAATTTAATTCTAGCTTTGAATTTTTACTCAAACCCGTACCGAATTTGAAAATTTCTTATCCAAGTCTTAAAAAAATTTAAACTGAACTCGAATTGCTCAGGTTGAACCCGCCCAAATTACACACTTGTGCACAACAGAAAATTCGATTTTTTTAATGGTAAATTACATTCACTACAATTTAGCTGTCCATGATAAAGTCATCCCTGAGTCTACCATGCATTAAGTGCAATGCAGGGCTCAAATATTAAAACCTGACTCTCCAAAGGCAACAGAAAAAAGGAATTTGGGGTGACAGAAACTTTTTCTATGTGAGGTTTGACCCAACCTGGTTTTCCATTTGCTTGTTAAGTAGGTTAGCTAAGGTTTTTAATGAATTGACAGTTTATTAAAGCCCAAGATTCTTTTGTATCAAATTTAATATATCAAGTTTTGTAATTTTGATATAATTATACATTAATTTTTTATAATATGATTAAAAAAATTGAAACTAATAGAGATGGTGTGAAATATAAGGCTAAACAATAAAAAATATATATATTTAAGCACAAAAAAATCGACAATATCATTTTTAACAAAATATTGATAAAAAATAGATTAAGTGTTATGTGAATTAACACCATGAGAAAACTGTTAACAAAAATTTTGTTTGAATCAAATCGGCAGGAGTGGATTCAAAAAAGAAACCAATTTTCACAAACAAACAAACTGATCAGGTAATGTGGTTAGTGTCCCATACCTTGACGGATTCAAAGACTTCTTTGGATGTTGTAATGTGTAAAAACAAAGATACACAAACGTGAAATGTAATTAATAACACCTTAACGTGTCACTTAATTACAATAATTAAATTACAAGTTGCATAACATTACAATTGACAGGTCTAAATTGAGTTACAAGCACTGAAATTACTGTTAATCTACTCCTAAGTTACAGAACTATTTCTAGATAAGTTACACTATTCTTAGATTTCACAAGTATTGTGAATTTGGTTGAAGGTCCTTCTCTCTTTGAATTCCCATCTCTTATACGGCCTCACTAGCCATGCCATGCTGCCACGTGCCCATTGGCTGATAACTTCCACTTGTCCATGATCCCGTGATCCCTCTTACCCTGCGGTTGTCACTGCTTAACTATTGCGACTACTTCCCTACTTCTAAGCCTTCATACTTTACCAAATCACCAACTTCCTCTGTCGATCCAATGTTCCTTTATGTTGCCACATATTCATCATCACTTTAAGCCTTAGATCGACAAGGTAAAACTCCTTATTTTGCACATGTTCCTTTCTGCAGGCAACCCACTAAGTCCATGTGGCCTCGTTTGGCAACAAACTGATTTAGCCAAAAAGTCAAAAAGTTACTAAAAAAGTCAAAAAGCCAGCAACCCATACCAAAAAGTCAAAGATTATATTTTTTCTCTACTTTTTGCACATCTTTTCGTAAAAAGTCAAAAAGTTATCCCAAACATACTAGTTTTTTTTAGCTCATATTCTAACCAAATAGCCAAAAAGTTACTAAATTAGCCTGTTCCCAAACGAGACCCCAGCACCACTTGGATCATCCAATGCACATGACCAACTCGTTTTATGCCACCTGTCCCTTTGACTGATGGAAGGCTCCCATTCTTTGCCATATGTCACCATCTGGTCGATCCACTTGTCGATAGAAATTTAACAAAAATGGATGCAAATAAGAACCTAATATAATTATTCTAAAATTATGGAGTTTGTTATATTTTTTCCGAGCATTAAGAGATTAATGTAGTTTACCCTTTTTTAAAATAATATTGATGTACCTATGGATTAACAATTTGAAATTTTTATATGGTCTAATAACTAAAAATATTTAAAGAAAGGCTGTCGCTGTTACTTTAAATTTTGAAAAGGATCAAATATAAACAACCTTATCTTACATTTACACGTGGAGAGACTGTTTAGTTATAGTTTGTTCTTGAGCAAATGAGTAGATCAATTATTTTATTTTTGTAGTTGGTTATTTTATGCACTTGTCTTGCTATTTTTTTAATTTTATTTATTTATTTATTTTGTTGTTTTTTTGAATCACTGATAGGTAATCCATGTCAAACTCATAATAGCTGTCTATGTAATATCTCCTAGTTTGTTCTTTGCTGAAATGGGTTTATAAGGATGTTAAAAATAAAAAATAAAAAAGAAAAATAAATGGGTACATAAAGCAATTTTTGTGGGTAGTTTTTTTTATTTTTTTATAACGCTTGTCTTTCATTTCAATCCATAAAGGCTGTCCATAACAGCTGTCCTATGGGCTCAGCTGGGCTTGGATCACTTTCCAAAGTATTATAATTGGGCCCAAAAACTTTCCTATTTCAGTCTTATGGGCCTAATCCATAATTTCAAGTCCTATAAATTATGAATAGTCTAGGACAGACTAATGGGCCATCAAGCCATTGTCCACCCTACTTCTAACTATGTCCGTCAAAAAGTTAACTATGTCACCACAATTAACTAACAAGTTTTACTCAAATAAAAATTAACTAACAAGTTAATAAATGCATAGGAGTAAAAAATTCAAAATTCAATCATTTTTAACATTTGACAATGATATCAATTTAACTCATGCATTAGAGATGCAATTGAATTCTAAATGAAGACATTTATTTTGTAAAAGTTGTCTAAATGTACTCTCATATATTGTTATTCTTTTCTAAGTCTCCGTTTGGGAAGTGGATTGGCTTTTTGGCTTTTTTGGCTATTTTAGCCGGGGCTAAAAAGTTTGGTTTGGGAAGGGCTTTTTGATTTTTTGGCTTTTTTGACTTTTTTTGTGAGAGAAGAGTCTAATGATTATGGGTTGGATGTGATGTTTTGTTTGTTATGGCTAAAATAGCCTATTTTGTTTTTTGTGGCTAAAATAGCCAAAAAAACCCAACCAACTTCTTCCCAAACGGTGCCTAAGTAACTACAACAAGTTGTCCCACTTGGACATATAATAACTACACGACACACGTATCCATTTAGGATCCTCCTAATAAATTAAGATTAAGGATCTATTAATGAGAAATCATATGCTAAAAGCTCATCTCACACCAAACTTTCAGCCTTTTAATAATAATAATAATTAATGATCATTGATCTCAATGTGATGAGTTGTTTGTTTGAGATATCATGTTAGTTAATTAAGGCCATTTGGAAATTCGATTTTAGTTAAAAAATCAAAAAATCACTACAAGTTGTTAAAATATTTATTTTAAACTTTTTTATATATCTTTTTGTAAAAAATTAAAATTCACTAAAAAAATAATTCCCAAACACGACGGATGTATTATGTAAAATTCAAATGTTGGTAATTTTCTCAAAAAGTACAAAGTCGTGGTTTAATCAATGCTTTTACCCACCAAGCATGTATTTTCACGATTGTCCCAAATTTGAAGATTGGAGGGTAATTGAGGAAAGTCTATTTCGTTTATTTATTCCCTTCTACATAGTTTTGTCATATTTTTTTTTAGAAAATGTTTGGTAACTCAAAATTTTGTGGTTCAAATGGCTCAAATCTGTCAAAACGACGTCGTTTTACACTCAAAATCTGTCAAAACGACGTCATTTTGAGTGATTTAAACCATTTGAACCACAAAATTTTGAGCTATCTAACATTATTGTTTTTTTTTTTTTATAGATATGTTATAGTTTCAGCTCTTAAAGTATTGTCGGTTTTTTCATTTCGATCTTTAAAGAAAATATTCTGCCACTTTAAATTCTCAACTATCAAGCCTTTTTTTATCCAATTTGTAATGGATGTTATGATTTTGTGATGGAAAAGTACATGTTGCAAAAACTTGACCTACATTCGACTTGTGTAAATATGAAGAGCTATTTTAAAGGCAAAATCAACTTTTTCGAGCTCTGGTTTGAAATGTTCAATGGACACCTTGACATGTGTTACCTAACTGGTTAATTCAAATAATTTCCGTCAATTTTGCACTTCAATCCAATCAAATAGAAATTGTGTGTTCACGCCTGAATCATAGGTTTATATGGTTGGAAAAACTACTTATTGGTAGAAAGTTAGAAATATGAAAAATGTTTAGTAGTCTGAATTTTTGTAGTTTGAATGTATCAAAACGATATAGTTTTACACTCAAAACGACATCGTTTTAGGTATTTCGAGCCATTTGAGCCATGATTTTTCGAGCCACCTACCATTATTGTAGAAATATTTGCAAAAGTATGAGAGTTTTTTTGGTATACAACTTTTACAGTATTTTTTTTACCCAGAAAAAGTTGCAATTCATGATTTTATAAATATTTTTAGTCAAATCGACGGATTTGTAGTTTCCCTGCATGTTTTCGAATCAAACACCAAGAGTGAGGTGTGATTTCCCACTTGGACAAAGCGCATAATTGTCCCTCAAATATTTATTCTTTGTGATTTTAATCTTTAAAAATTGGGATACTTATCGGTAAGCTTCATATACAAAATTCAAAATTCATGTACTCTCAAAATAAAATATTTGTACTAATTAGTCTTATATATTTTTAATTGTTACCAAAAAATATATATTTTTATATAAATTTAAAAACATTGCTACATCCTATCACCGTCGGAATTCTGTTAGATGGTCACAGAGACTCATTAGAATATTCAACATCATCGGGAAGTTACCGGAGTGTTCTGAACGACACTGGAAGTCACTGAAATGTCCATAATGTTCATTGAATGTCAAGAATAGACTCACTAGAATGTCCAGAATATTACTAAAAAAAAAAAAGAATAAATTGAGAAATTATAGTGAAAAAATATAACAAAATGTGCTAAATATTGATAAACTAGAAAAAAAAACATAACAACAACAAACACCAACAATGGGGAAAAACGTATATTATTTTTAAATTTTTTTTAAGGTTTAAGCAAATAATCTCCAATATTGATAAACTGAAAAGCAAGTTTGGTTACAATTTCAAAGTATAATTCTATTAAACATTTATCCTTATTAATCAAATTGGAAAATATATTATGAAACTGTAAAATTTTACAGTTTTAAAGTATTATTCATTTTAACATAAAAAAAAATGAAACTGTAAAATTTTACAGTTTTCACTGTCTGTAACTAAAATTCAAAAATAACTTGTCATAACTTGAAATTTTTTTCCATTGAAACAAGAAATTAAAAGTGTATAGCTGAGAAAATGTAGAAAAAAAAATTAAGAGATCGAATGAAAGAAATAGATATAGAGAGAAAATTGTATTCCGGCAATTATTTTTGGTTTAGATCTAGTTGGATCTCGTATGAGTAGATCTATATCATATTTGAGTGGATTTACTCATCTTCTTGTCAAAAACTCGTCTCTTTCGTTGTTGGTGAGGGTGAAGTAAAGAGTCGGTGGTCAGTGATTGCCCGTGAACCCCAATAAATGGTGGTCATTGGTGACTATACATTATAAAGAAAAAGAGAAAAAGTAAGGTGTGGTCGCCGATGACTAAAAATCAGGAAGAAAAAGAGGCAGAGAAAAACGAATGCACAAAAAAAAAAAAAAAAAACCGAACAAGAAAAATACATAATAGACTTTTGAGAGTATCCAAAACATTATGGAACTAAATAGACTTCTCCTTCTTTAAATAGAACTTCTAGATAATTTGCCATTAAAATTTTAATTTTATCACTACAATTCATAAAATTTTTAATTTACCTTTAAATGATTCAATTTTTAACTTTGGTCCAAATAATTGATTTTCTTTTGAACAAAAGTCCAAATAATTGATGAAACATTGACAACCGGCAACAATCATAATCATAATAAGATACAAAGCCCTTGTCGTTAGTTATTTGGACAAGAAATAGACAATTTAAACACAAAATAAAAATTTAGAGACTAAAGTAACATATTTAAAATTTTGGAAACAAAGTTAAATAACCCACATTTTAAATACTATGAAAGTATTTTTTCTTTTTGAGTTGAAATAAATAAAAATAAAATATTTCTTAAAATTCAATCCACATCAAAATCACTTGAGATGTTAATTGCATTTAGTTTTCATATTGTTTAATGATTAGAATTGGGATCAAGCAATCATCACTATGTTATTCTTCGTATAATTATAGCCCATTTCCAAAGATGTCAATAACCACTATATTAGTAATCAAATAAAATATTCATATACAATTCAATATATTGAAATTAAAAGACATCACATCAAGATTAGATCTCTCCAACTCTCCATAGATCTAATTGGCCCCTCATGTCATGAGTTACGCGCCTTTTTCATGAGATTGATTATTCCTATTTAATTCATTTTGGGCATTGTTTAGTAATATTTACAATATATTTAATTTGTTTGGTTTATATTTTTAAGTTTTTTTTTTTTTAATTTTTAAAATATTTTAATTAATTTTTTAACTTCTTTGATTTATTAGATACACTTAAAAAGTATAAAATCTGTGAAAAAATGTTTTAAAAAATTCACTATATACCAAACAATTATTGATTTTTTTTTTTTTGTAATTTTTAAAATATTTTAATTAACTTTTTAACTTCTTTGATTTACTAGATACACTTAAAAAGTATAAAATCTGTGAAAAAATATTTTAAAAAATTCACTAAACACCAAACAATTATTGATTTTTTATTGTTTTTTTGTAATTTTTTAATAATTTTTTAACTTCTTTGATTTACTTAGATACACTTAAAAAGTATAAAATCTGTGAAAAAATGTTTTAAAAAATTCACTAAAGACCAAACAAAAAAATATTATATTTCTCATATTTTTTTATGTTTATAATTTTTTTTACAAATATTATACTTTTAAATATATTTAAATTAAGTAAAACCGAAAAGTAAAAAATAATAATAATTAAAATATTGAAAAAAAATTCATTAAAAAAATATACAAATTAAAAACTTAAATTTTTTTTTTTTTACGTGCATAATCTTATCAAGCATGACCCATGATCCATCACGTTTGAGGTTGCACGATTCATTTTATTACTGTAGACTAAACTCTTTGCTCACCCGAAGGGGTAAAAAATAATTGGATAAATTACAAATACATTCTCTGATATTTGATTAAAATACGAATTATTTTTTGTGATTTTAAAAATTACATTCTATCTCCTAAAATTTCTAATTTCATAACAAAATTACCCATTTTATTAATAAATCATCAAGTCAATTAACAGTTTTTAATGATGTTAAAAATATGTTTTAATCAATAATTTAGGTAATTTTATTATTGTATAGGAGAACAATCATGAATTTTATTTTTTTTAGTTAATTCTGTTAAACAAAAAATTCTAATAAGGGGGCATTTGTAATTTTTTAAATGTAAGAGACAATCTGTATTTTAAGCAAACCTCAAAAGATGTATTTGTAATTTATCCAAAATAATTATAGTCTGTCATGCTAGAGTTGCACATAGGAGGTGTTTGGGAAGTTAATTTTAAGTTATTTTTGGGTTAAAATTCATAAAAAAAAAAATAAAATATATTAAAATAATTAATAAGATAAAATGTTATATCAAACTCATAATCATTTCATTTTTTCTCTCATAAACATCATATCTAATTGTAAAAAAAAATCAAACTCTCTTTTTAAACATAAATATATTAATCTATTAAAATAATTAAAAATTAAAATAACCTACTAAAATAACAAACTTCTCCCATGCGTTACTAAAATTAGATTTTGTTAGGTTTTTTTTATTGGCAATCCCGTTTGACAAGGATTTCTTTTAGAAGTTCATTTTCTTCCAAAACTAGGATTACTTTTGGATTTTTATAAGTAATTGGATATCTTCCAAAACTAGGATTACTTTTAGATTTTCTATAAATAGTTGGTTTTCTCTCAAAACTATTTAATTCCTCCAGATCTTCTTTTTGGTTCTTAAGGTTTATATCTGGGGATATTTTGTTAGTTTTCTTTGATATTTTATTGAGTATTCAACTCATGCTTTAAAGAGAGTACATCAAAGGTTCTGTTTGTTATACACAAGAGAGAGAGAGTTGTTCTTCGGTGGATTCTGAAGAATTCGAGCCTGAAGCTTCGGTGGATTCTGGAGTGGCTCATCGTAAAGACATTTCCGAGGTGAAGACGGGGTTGGAAGAGGCACATAGAGGTTAGCTCAATTAGGCGTGGATTCGCTAGGTAATTGAGAGTATACCTGTGTAATTCCTTTAAATCTTCTTAGTGGATTGTTTTGTGGCTGTTGCCCGTGATTTTTTAATCACAGTTGGAGGTGTCCAATTGTGGTTTTTTCCACGTTAAAATCGTTGTGTCTCTTTGTCTTGATTGTTTGATTGGGATTGTTATATTCTGCTTAAAATTGATACATTGTAACAACCCTCACCTTACTCGTCTTACTTGCATACATTCCTGCATGATCTTGTCTTGTTTTAATAATTGGAAGGATTTGTTTGCCTTGTTTTGTTAGTATTACTTGCGTGATCTTGTCCCTTGTTCGGTGTGTGTGCGTAGCCGAGGTCATCTTGAGCTTAGTCCGCCTTTGAACCTTGTACTTAGGTTTGTTTTGAGATCTTGTTCAACCCCATCTTCACCTCGGGCATTTATTGCCGAGATGTTTTGCACTTAGTGAACCTTGTCCTTGGGCAGGTATGGCCTAGGCCGAGATGTGGCACACCCCGGCCAAGGTGTGGCACAGCTTAGTCAAGTGTCGTCCTCCCTAGCCGATGTTTTGCTATCCTGTTGCTGGATCCTTGATTTGAGCCGATGTCATCTTATTGCTGATGTGTCTTACCCGAGCTTGCTGCATACGCTTTGTCAGAGACTTGTCTTATCAATCAATCACCTTTTTGGAGCTGAACTAACCCGATAACGCCACGTGTCCGAGCTGATTGTTAAGGCAGCCGGCAGACTTAGAAACGAGTCATTTTGGTCTCAAATCTTTGTTTTAGAGAGAGAAGCTCTAGAGAGGAGGAAGAAGGGTTCCTGAGTGAGAATAGTCTTCCAAGCTTGATCTTCGTGGCTTGAACCGTTAGATTCGAGCTTTGGGGTAAGATTCTTGATCTACTATGAATATTGTTATGGATTATCTAGCTGCATTGCATGATCGAATTTGTGTTGCATGTCATGCATCGTTTTAAAGTTGGTTTTGGAAAAAGAAAATGGTTTTCCATGTGTTCTTGAAGAAAGTCTCGTTTTGATCGAAAAGTTTGGAACGAAAACCATGTTTTTGTGTTTGTTCTTGCATGACTTTCTTGTATGGGTACCCAGGTCCATATTCTGGAACTCTTGGCATGAAAACTCAGATTTTTGTAACAAGTTGTGAGCTTGCATCCATCTTTCAAATGATCATGTTCTTCATATTCTTCAAAGGAAAACCCAGGTTTTTCCTGACTTTGTTTAGCAGGACCTCGGCTTAGTCCTGGACGGTACCCAGTGTGTTTTCATGAAACGGGAGCAGTGATTAAGCTTCCAGCTTGTTTTACTTTGTCTTTGACTTGGATCTGGCAAGAATGCCGAGATCATTTGCATGTATATAGAGCTTGCTTTGAGAATGTGACTTGCCATGTGATTGTAGGTCCTTGATATTTGCTTTGAGTCTACACCTGAAGAACTAGGTGAGTGGTATTATTGATAAAGCTATGTTATACTTGTTTTGATAAATCTTGCTTGCCTTGTTTTGACAAAAGTATTTTGTTAAGCATGAATAAATAGCTCTTGTTTTGATGTGTCAAGTATACTCCTTGTTTTGATGCCATCTTTGAAAAGGATATGGTCCTTGTTAAATCGGGCTACGGGCCTAAGTAACACAAGTCCCTTGTACTGAAGGACTCTAAACTTTCGCAGTACCAAGTATAAAAGGATACGGTCCTTGTTAAATCGGGCTACGGGCCTAAGTAACACAAGTCCCTTGTACTGAAGGACTCTAAACTTTCGCAGTACCAAGTATAAAAGGATACGGTCCTTGTTAAATCGAGCTACGGGCCTAAGTAACACAAGTCCCTTGTACTGAAGGACTCTAAACTTTCGCAGTACCACTTGAATGATGAATACGGTTCATCCCTTGCTTCGCCGATGTTATGATACTTGAATGATGAATACGGTTCATCCCTTGCTTCGCCGATGTTATGATACTTGAATGATGAATACGGTTCATCCCTTGCTTCGCCGATGTTATGATACTTGATTAATGAATACGGTTCATCCCTTGCTTTGCCTATGGCAGTAAACATCTTTGGATACTTGTGATATTTGATTGATGAATACGGTTCATCCCTCGTCTTGCTAAAGTTTGATGTGTTTCGTTTTGAAGGACCTCGGCTATATTCATGCAAAACCTTTATTATTAGTACCATTCACTGAGTATTTGTACTCACCCCTCTATATATATGTAGGTGATGAGCAGGACGGCGGCAACGCCTAGATCGTTTTGGATGCTTGTTTTGGGATTCGTACTTATGTCGGCTTTGCTTTTGTATTTACGTCGGCGATGCCCTGCTTTGCATGTCGGCAAATCTTGAAAATCATGCTTCTTGACTCGTATTAGCTGTATTTTGTATATGTCGGCTCGAGAAGCCTTTTGATCAAGATGTAACATGTATTTTACCTTGTTGTATTCAAGTTGTAAAGTTAATTGGAAATGTTTGGCATTGCTTTGATTTACGCACAGCTCTTATGGACCACTTGTATTTGATTTATTGCTTCCGCATTTGTGAGCCCCCTATATCCATACTCTGCTTGTGTTAAGTTTTTGAAAAGTTGGCCTTCGGTAATTACGGATTACTGGCCATCACGGCACCAAACTACTAGGGGCGGTTTGGGGTCGTGACAGAATGGTATCAGAGCACAAGTTGCTCGGTATACGCTATTCACACACTTTGAGTCCTGAAGAGCATAGGATTCCCTTTAGAAAGATGTTAGGGTCGCATCATGGTGTTTGCTATTTGAACAAGGTGTGCATTGTTTTGATATACTTATTTGCTACTTGCCTATGTGGCTATTTGCTTGATTGTTTTAAAGTCATACCTTGCATACTCATAGCATCATGAGGAGAGGTAGACCACTGCTTGGCCGGGATCAGCCCGAAGACAGAATGGACAGATTGGAAAGATTAGTTTAAGGTTTGGCCCGCGAGTTGAGGCAAACCAGACAGCAGTTCGCTAGTACTACGTCGACTCAGGCCGAGCAGACCAACGGCCGAAACGTAGTTCCACCTCCACCTCCTCCAGTGCCGCAAATTCCCCCGCAACCAGCCTTGTTTGGAGATGGGACGATAGCTTTGATTAGGGAGTTCAAGAAAATGAGGCCACCGAGATTCTCTGGGGGTATAGAGCCGATGAAGGCTGAGGCATGGGTTTTAGAAATGGAGAAGTTGTTCGAGATCTTCCCTAGCACCGACGCTTAGAAAGTGACGTTGGCAGCATTCACATTAGATGATGACGCCCGCAGGTGGTGGATGATGGTTAGAGGGAGCAATCCAGATTTGACCTGGACCCGATTCTTAGAGTTGTTCTACAAGAAACATTTTCCCCTAAGTGTTCGAAACCGCAAGGCTACCGAATTTCATACTCTGACGCAAGGCAACAGAACAGTGGCGGAATATGACCGCGCTTTCACTGAATTGGTAAGGTTTGTACCTCACATGGCCAACGATGAATATATGAAGGCCAGGAAGTTCGAGTGTGGGCTTCGTGGACCGATTCAAGACCGGGTCAACTTGCTCGATATGCCGACTTATGCCGAAGTATTGGACAAAGCCATTCAGGCCGAAGCTAATTTGAACCGATACCAGAGCTCGGGAGAAAACCAGTGAAAGAGGCAGAACTATGACAATCGCCGAGGACAGCTAGGCACCAAGAAGAGAACGAACATGGGCAGTACTAGTAACCTAAGACAGGAAGGGAGTGCTAAACCGATGTGTTCGGATTGTGGGAAACAGCATTTCGGGATCTGTCGACGAACGTCTGGAGCCTGTTATGAATGTGGTGAGATGGGCCATTATGTGAGAGATTGCCCCAAAACAAAGGCCGATAACAACAGGAAAGGAGAGAATACCTCGGGTTCCGTTCAGAAGGGAAATGCTGGAAAAGGACAGATGAGACAGGGCAGAGTATTTGCGTTAGTGCCAGGAGACACTCAAAATGCCGAGGCAGTGGTATCAGGTATGTTACTAATTTGCTCCCAAGATGCCTATGTGTTGATTGATTCGGGTTCTACTCATTCGTTTATATCTACTAAGTTTGCCGAGAAAATTAATAGAGAACTAGAGCCCCTTGATTATGTGTTGTCTGTGTCTACTCCATCTGGGAGATCTATGACTGTTGCATCCATTTACAGAGCATGTGTTGTTGTGATTGAGAATGTTGAATTGCTAGTAGATCTAATGCCTCTAGACCTAGCTCATTTTGATATTATACTAGGAATGGACTGGTTAGTTGCAAACGATGCATCTATTAATTGTGTTTCGAAAAGTGTCACACTGAGACCCCCAAACCTAGCCGAGGTTATTTTCCAGGGTAAAGGGGTAGTGCCCCCACCTTACTTGATTTCGTCCATTAAGGCCTGTAAGTTAATTCAGAAGGGGTGTCGAGGTTACTTGTGTAGTATACTGAGTGATCAGAATGGAAATGTTAATTTAGCCGACATCCCAGTTGTTAATGATTTCCCCGACGTCTTTCCGGACGAATTGCCTGGCCACTTGACCGATAGAGAAATAGAGTTTACTGTCGATATTATATCGGGAACACAGTCGATCTCCAAACCACCTTATAGGATGGCCCCCGCTGAACTTAGAGAATTGAAACTGTAATTGCAAGAGTTGTTAGATAAGGGATTTATTAGGCCGAGCACTTCACCATGGGGAGCACCTGTTTTATTTGTTAAGAAGAAGGATGGCACACTCCGTCTTTGTATTGATTATAGAGAACTTAATAAAGTCACCATTAAGAACAAGTACCCGTTACCTAGAATTGATGATTTGCTTGATCAGTTACAAGGAGCACGAGTCTTTTCTAAGATCGACCTTCGGTCTGGTTACCATCAGCTTAAAGTTAAAGCCGAAGATGTTGAGAAGACTGCTTTTCGAACAAGATATGGCCACTACGAGTTTTTAGTAATGCCTTTTGGAGTGACCAATGCCCCTGCTGCATTTATGGATTTAATGAACCGAATCTTCAAACCATATTTAGATGAATTTGTAGTTGTTTTCATTGATGATATATTGATCTATTCCAAGAGTGATGTTGAACATGAAAACCATTTGAGACTTGCCTTACAAATTTTGAGAGAACGGAAGTTGTATGCTAAGTTTAACAAGTGTGAGTTTTGGCTTTCTACCATCTCATTTTTGGGTCATGTGATTAATGAAGAGGGTATCTCAGTAGATCCTAGCAAAGTTGAAGCCGTAGTAAATTGGCCGAGGCCGACTAATGTGTCCGAGATTCGTAGTTTTCTGGGCTTGGCAGGTTATTACAGAAATTTTGTGAAAGATTTCTCAAGGATTGCAATTCCATTGACGCAACTGACTAAGAAGGGAACACTGTATGAATGGACTAAAGATCGAGAGTCAGCCTTCCAGGAACTGAAGACGAGGTTAATTACAGCACCAGTACTTGTACTACCGTCAGGTAATGAAGAATTTCATGTCTATAGTGATGCATCGCATAAGGGTTTGGGTTGTGTATTAATGCAAAAGGGTAAGGTTATAGCTTATGCATCTCGTCAGTTGAAACCTCATGAGAAAAACTATCCTACCCATGACTTAGAATTGGCGGCCGTGGTATTTGCTTTAAAGATTTGGCGTCACTATTTGTATGGAGCTACTTGTCAGGTTTTTACAGATCATAAGAGCTTAAAGTATCTATTCACTCAGAAGGAATTGAATTTGAGACAGAGACGGTGGCTTGAGTTGTTGAAGGACTACGATATGCAGATTCAATATCACCCCGGGAAAGCCAACAATGTAGCCGACGCTTTGAGCAGAAAGTCAGATGGAAATTTGGCGTGCTTGACCATGATGACAGCGGAGCCGACTATTGTTGATGAGGTAAAGACAAGACAGATGGAGGATAACTTCTTCAAGAAAATAGCCGAGGAGATTGACACAAGGCCGAGACCAGGGTATACCATCGAGAATCAAGTGCTCAAGTTTGAGGGAAGGTTATGTGTGGCCGACATCCCAGAGTTAAAGAGGAAAATTTTGCAGGAAACTCATGGTTCTAAGTTTGCTGTCCATCCAGGGAACACCAAAATGTATCAAGATGTGAAGCAGACCTTCTGGTGGCCAAATATGAAGAGAGAAATAGCCGAATTCGTGTCCCAGTGTTTACATTGTCAACAAGTGAAAGCAGAACATCAAAGACCAGCAGGACTTCTTCAACCTTTGTCGATTCCCGAGTGGAAATGGGAGCACATCTCCATGGATTTTGTGATTGGTTTGCCGAAAACACCAAAGGGTATGGATTCAATTTGGGTTGTTGTGGATAGGTTAACTAAGTCAGCACACTTTTTACCTGTTAAGACTACCTTCAACGCCAATCAACTTGCCTTGCTATATGTGAACGAGATTGTCAGACTTCATGAAGTGCCGATGTCAATTGTTTCAAACCGAGATCCTAAATTTGTTTCTAGATTTTGGCAGAGTCTACAAAGGGCTTTCGGAGCCGAGCTGAGATTTAGTACAACTTTTCACCCCCAGACAGATGGGCAGACAGAGAGAACAATTCAGACGCTTGAAGATATGCTTAGACTTTGTGTGTTGGACTTCCAAGGAAGTTGGGGAACACATTTGCCCTTAGTAGAATTCGCTTACAATAACAACTATCATGCTAGCATCGGCATGGTGCCTTATGAGGCCTTGTACGGAAGAAAATGTAGGTCGCCGATATGTTGGACCGAAGTCGGAGACAGAACTCTGCTTGGTCCCGAATTGATTCAAGTGACAACAGAAAAGATTAAACTTATCCAACAGAGGATTAGAACTGCCCAGAGCCGACAAAAGAGCTACGCCGACCAGAGAAGGAATGAGTTAGAATTCGAAGTTGGGAATCATGTATTCCTGAAGGTCTCACCAATGAAAGGAGTTTCCAGATTTGGAAGGAAAGGTAAGTTAGCACCTCGCTATATTGGGCCATTTGAAATTCTTGAGAGAATTAACCCCGTTGCCTACAGGCTTGCTTTGCAGCCAGATTTGAGCCAAGTCCATAATGTGTTTCATGTTTCGATGTTGAGGAAGTACATCCGAGATCCACTACATGTAATTGATCATTCCGAGATCACAGTTAATGAGGATTTGGGCTACGAGGAGAAGCCAATGAGGATTATTGACCGACAAGTGAGGCAATTGAGGAACAGATCGATACCGATGGTAAAGGTCGAATGGAAGGAGCATTATGGCACAGAAGCCACGTGGGAAAAGGAAGAGGATATGAGGATCCGTTATCCGGAATTGTTCTGGGAACAAGGTAATCTAAGTTTGGGGACCAAACTTCTTTAAGGGGGGTAGGATGTAACAACCCTCACCTTACTCGTCTTACTTGCATACATTCCTGCATGATCTTGTCTTGTTTTAATAATTGGAAGGATTTGTTTGCCTTGTTTTGTTAGTATTACTTGCGTGATCTTGTCCCTTGTTCGGTGTGTGTGCGTAGCCGAGGTCATCTTGAGCTTAGTCCGCCTTTGAACCTTGTACTTAGGTTTGTTTTGAGATCTTGTTCAACCCCATCTTCACCTCGGGCATTTATTGCCGAGATGTTTTGCACTTAGTGAACCTTGTCCTTGGGCAGGTATGGCCTAGGCCGAGATGTGGCACACCCCGGCCAAGGTGTGGCACAGCTTAGTCAAGTGTCGTCCTCCCTAGCCGATGTTTTGCTATCCTGTTGCTGGATCCTTGATTTGAGCCGATGTCATCTTATTGCCGATGTGTCTTACCCGAGCTTGCTGCATACGCTTTGTCAGAGACTTGTCTTATCAATCAATCACCTTTTTGGAGCTGAACCAACCCGATAACGCCACGTGTCCGAGCTGATTGTTAAGGCAGCCGGCAGACTTAGAAATGAGTCATTTTGATCTCAAATCTTTGTTTTAGAGAGAGAAGCTCTAGAGAGGAGGAAGAAGGGTTCTTGAGTGAGAATAGTCTTCCAAGCTTGATCTTCGTGGCTTGAACCGTTAGATTCGAGCTTTGGGGTAAGATTCTTGATCTACTTTGAATATTGTTATGGATTATCTAGCTGCATTGCATGATCGAATTTGTGTTGCATGTCATGCATCGTTTTAAAGTTGGTTTTGGAAAAAGAAAATGGTTTTCCATGTGTTCTTGAAGAAAGTCTCGTTTTGATCGAAAAGTTTGGAACGAAAACCATGTTTTTGTGTTTGTTCTTGCATGACTTTCTTGTATGGGTACCCAGGTCCATATTCTGGAACTCTTGGCATGAAAACTCAGATTTTTGTAACAAGTTGTGAGCTTACATCCATCTTTCAAATGATCATGTTCTTCATATTCTTCAAAGGAAAACCCAGGTTTTTCCTGACTTTGTTTAGCAGGACCTCGGCTTAGTCCTGGACGGTACCCAGTGTGTTTTCATGAAACGGGAGCAGTGATTAAGCTTCCAGCTTGTTTTACTTTGTCTTTGACTTGGATCTGGCAAGAATGCCGAGATCATTTGCATATATATAGAGCTTGCTTTGAGAATGTGACTTGCCATGTGATTGTAGGTCCTTGATATTTGCTTTGAGTCTACACCTGAAGAACTAGGTGAGTGGTATTATTGATAAAGCTATGTTATACTTGTTTTGATAAATCTTGCTTGCCTTGTTTTGACAAAAGTATTTTGTTAAGCATGAATAAATAACTCTTGTTTTGATGTGTCAAGTATACTCCTTGTTTTGATGCCATCTTTGAAAAGGATACGGTCCTTGTTAAATCGGGCTACGGGCCTAAGTAACACAAGTCCCTTGTACTGAAGGACTCTAAACTTTCGCAGTACCAAGTATAAAAGGATACGGTCCTTGTTAAATCGTGCTACGGGCCTAAGTAACACAAGTCCCTTGTACTGAAGGACTCTAAACTTTCGCAGTACCAAGTATAAAAGGATACGGTCCTTGTTAAATCGGGCTACGGGCCTAAGTAACACAAGTCCCTTGTACTGAAGGACTCTAAACTTTCGCAGTACCACTTGAATGATGAATACGGTTCATCCCTTGCTTCGCCGATGTTATGATACTTGAATGATGAATACGGTTCATCCCTTGCTTCGCCGATGTTATGATACTTGACTAATGAATACGGTTCATCCCTTGCTTTGCCTATGGCAGTAAACATCTTTGGATACTTGTGATATTTGATTGATGAATACGGTTCATCCCTCGTCTTGCTAAAGTTTGATGTGTTTCGTTTTGAAGGACCTCGGCTATATTCATGCAAAACCTTTATTATTAGTACCATTCATTGAGTATTTGTACTCACCCCTCTATATATATGTAGGTGATGAGCAGGACGGCGGCGACGCCTAGATCGTTTTGGATGCTTGTTTTGGGATTCGTACTTATGTCGGCTTTGCTTTTGTATTTACATCGGCGATGCCCTGCTTTGCATGTCGGCAAATCTTGAAAATCATGCTTCTTGACTCGTATTAGCTGTATTTTGTATATGTCGGCTCGAGAAGCCTTTTGATCAAGATGTAACATGTATTTTACCTTGTTGTATTCAAGTTGTAAAGTTAATTGGAAATGTTTGGCATTGCTTTGATTTACGCACAGCTCTTATGGACCACTTGTATTTGATTTATTGCTTCCGCATTTGTGAGCCCCCTATATCCATACTCTGATTGTGTTAAGTTTTTGAAAAGCTGGCCTTCGGTAATTACGGATTACTGGCCATCACGGCACCAAACTACTAGGGGCGGTTTGGGGTCGTGACATACATAATCACAAATCAACATCTAGGGGATTTCTAGACTTTTCAATTGGTATCAGAGCAGGTCGTTCTATTTTTTTAAAAAAAAATTCTTTTAGAACGAGATCTTGTTTGATTTGTGATAATGGATTCAATTCGTGAGGGAAATTCTATGGTTCGACCACCCTTACTTGACGAATCCTCGGAGAGTGATGATGAATAGCTTGAGCAAGCTTATGAAAAGTTGTATAAGGAGTCTCTTAACTTATTCAAATTAAATGACAAACTCACAAAGAAACTCACAGCATGTGAAAGTGAGAATGTCAAACTTAAGGAGGAGATTTCCGAGGCTAGGATTGATGCCATCAAGATAGCTAATGATCGACAAGCTCTTTGTGCAAAACATTTGACTTGTGAGACAGAGAGGAACGAGCTACAACAAATCTATGCAACATATGAAGAAAAAAATTGAAACTCTCGAGATGTCACAAGTTGCTTTGGAAGAACTAATGATCAAGAAAGAGGAAGAGCTCAAGTGTGTTATGGCTACCATTGGTCTTTGGAACAGAGGATCAAAGACTTTGGACAATATCATTGGGTCTCAACAAATTTGTTCTAACAAGAGTGGCATTCGCTTTGGTGGTAAGAAAGAGCAAAAATAGAATGCATCCACATCTCATGATACAAGAACTCAAGGAAAGGGAGAACAAAAAATTCAACATAAAGATGGATTTCTTAAACTTCCTAGAGTTGGTAAGGTAAAAGAAAAGAAGGTATACCCTGTTTTTATTTGTCATCATTGTGGTATGCATGGTCATATTCGCCCTTATTGTTATAAGTTGTATGGGAAAGTGTATTTGCCTAGACCTAGGAATAGGAAGTTGGAAACCATGTCGAGACGGGTTCCTATTGCAGGGGAAAGGAACCACAACGTCAAGACACCACCTAAGAACTGCAATTCTCACAACTCTGTTCGTACTAAAGCAGTTTGGGTGAGAAAACTTGACTTGTGTTAATTTGTTTATTTGTTTTAGCTTTTGAGTTTTTGTGTGTTGTTTTTAATGTAAAAAAAAAATGTGTGCTTGTTTATTTTATTTTATTTTATTTTTTTGTCTTGTTTTATTTTTTTTTTTTTAAAAAAAATCCCAAAAAGATTTTCTTAGTATGGTTTTGCAAGCTTAAAATTTTTGAGTGGTCCTTGGTGCATATTGGATTTGATGAGAATATCCATTACATGTTAATATATGTGTGCTTTCTGTGGTCATTACTCATTTTGGAGTGTGTGTTTTTTTGATTAGTATGTCTCATTCTGTACACACTCTTGGATTAGCAAATTTTGGAGTCTTCCGCCTTAGTGATTATTTTTTTCTCTATGGACTTCTATCATTGATTTTTTGCGTTTCTAGAGGAATTGACCTATACTAGCATATCATGGGTGATGTTGAGTCTCTTAACCACCTACCATTCTTTTGCATCTCCATGGCTTTCCCCTTGATTCTTTGTAGTCCAGCCATGAGGAAAAGGCTACCTCAGAGTCACCAACCAGGCCATTCTTATTATATCCATGCTTCTCTGGTTCGGTTTCCATACTCTTGAGTGTGTCAGCTGCTAATGATTGTGCAAAAGAAAAAGAAAAAGATAAAGAAAAAGAAAAAAATATGCAAAAGAAAAAAAAAATGTGCAAAAGAAAGAAGAAAAAAAGATTCATCGATTGAGGGGGAGCCTCCGCCTTTACTCATCAAATACCTCTTGATTCCTAGTGGTTTGACTTTCCTTTATCGTGCTTAAGATTCTCTTGTCGGAGGTCCAGCTTTCATATCACTACTAGGATTGAATCTAGTATTTGTCGAACTCCAAGAGTCACATACACACTTTTATCATGGGATCTATGTTTTTCACATAATGCATCACTTTCTTTCATGAGGGATCTTCGACAGACTGTGCACATTGTGTTTACTAGTAATTGTTCTTCTTGGATAATCTTGTGTGTTTTAAAGTACAAATCTGAAATTCCTTGCTTGCTCCACCATATTATTTTTATTATTTTCTTCTTGTTCATTGTTTTCAGTGTTTGTGGTTGCTTTTAGTGAGGGGGAGTTTGGTTCATCTTGATTTCAGTTGGTAAGGGAGTTTGGTTTTTCATTACAAGAGTTGTTTAGCATAAATACTTTGATATGTTCGGTAAGGGGGATTGGCTTTAATTGTTTTACAAATTGTTATGCACTGTTTGCTAATTATTTCCTTCTTGTATGCTCCTGGTCTTTATATCGTCATATCATTGCTTGTGTGGTTTATGATCTTACTTTTGTTGTTTGAGAGTTGTTTTTCATGAGTTTTAGTTTTCATCTATTCATGTTTTCCATCTCATATTTCAAGTTAATCGTGTCATATGTCTATTACTTTTTCATATACTCTTGTGGGACTAATAGTTGTTTTAGAGATTGTGGCACTAATAGCTGTTTTGCAGATCTTAATCTTGAGAAAGAAGTTTGTGTTTGTTGGTTGTAATGGGTTAGGGTGATTAGGATTTTATTTGTTAGGTGTGTTTTGTCACGGCATTACCAAAGGGGGAGATTGTTAGGTTTTTTTTATTGGCAATCCCGTTTGACAAGGATTTCTTTTAGAAGTTCATTTTCTTCCAAAACTATGATTACTTTTGGATTTCTATAAGTAATTGGATATCTTCCAAAACTAGGATTACTTTTAGATTTTCTATAAATAGTTGGTTTTCTCCCAAAACTATTTAATTCCTCCAGATCTTCTTTTTGGTTCTTAAGGTTTATATCTGGGGATATTTTGTTAGTTTTCTTTGATATTTTATTGAGTATTCAACTCATGCTTTAAAGAGAGTACATCAAAGGTTCTGTTTGTTATACACAAGAGAGAGAGAGTTGTTCTTCGGCGGATTCTGAAGAATTCGAGCCTGAAGCTTCGGTGGATTCTGGAGTGGCTCATCGTAAAGACAATTCCGAGGTGAAGACGGGGTTGGTTCAATTAGGCGTGGATTCGCTAGGTAATTGAGAGTATACCTGTGTAATTCCTTTAAATCTTCTTAGTGGATTGTTTTGTGGCTGTTGCTCGTAGTTTTTTAATCACAGTTGGAGGTGTCCAATTGTGGTTTTTTCCACGTTAAAATCGTTGTATCTCTTTCTCTTGATTGTTTGATTGAGATTGTTATATTCTGTTTAAAATTGATACATAATCACAAATCAACATTTAGGAAATTTCTAGATTTTTCAGATTTGTTGATTAAACAGGTGAGTGCCAACTAATAATCAATAAACAATTATTGAAGTATTACATGTTCAATTAGATAGTGATTGAATCGAGGCTTTGTTTGTTTGCTAGGATAAGGAAATTATAAATTGGAATAAGGCCATGTGTACCACATGTTCCCTTGTCTTTTTGTTCCTTAATACTTTCTTTGGTTGGCCAAAAACATGCGGACATGTGGTCCAGAACTAAAAACATTTTTTTATATTTTATTTTTCCCTAATTAAATATGGTATAATTTTTTTATATGCACAAAAATTTATCCCATGTCCAATGGGCTACATTTGGTTGGCTTGATTGTTGTATTATTTATTTTCTGATCCAATAAGAGCGTCTCTCATAAACAACGTTAAAACCTGAACATGTGAAAAGATATGTTTCTATTAGAAAATGATTAATTATGGTTTAGGCATGAGTCTCTTGTATATTTAAATATTACTATCTTTAGATATAAAGAAATAAAAAAAAATCTAATAAAAAATTTGTTTATATATAATAATACTTTAGGATTCGGTTAACAAGTGCAATAGAATAAAAAAAAAATAACGAAAAAAATATCACATCAGTGAAGTTTTAAAAAAATAATTACGAGTTAGTAAGAAATTATATATATTAATAATTAAATTTATAAATTCTTTCATATATATATATATATATATAGTTTCTAACCTCCACTAGAATGTAATTACCCCTAAGAACACAAGACACTTTTATTAATTTCAAAATATTTTTTATTAAATTCTATATATTTTGTTTACTAAAACTAAAACACTTTTAATCTTTTCATTTATTTTTAAAATACTTTTTATCTCAATTATGAAACTAAACAATGTGGTAGAACATATCCAATGACAAATATTATAATAGCATTGCTATTGTTATAATTTGACAATGAATAGTAAATGATAGAATTATAGCAATGATACTATAATAGTTAGATATTATTTTTGCAGAATCAAACACAAAAATTGGTGTGTTCGAGACAGAGTTGGAGATGCTGCTGCGCGGGATGCGCAGCAACATCTACTGTGCAGCCAAATGTGTTGATTTCGGGGCTCATTTTAATAATCCGAACAGTTCATGTTTTAGAATATATAAAGTAGAACATGTCTGCAAAAAATTAAGTTAATCGGATATCGTTTACCTATTCATCCGCTCACATTTTTATTTATAAAAATAAATAATAATTGTGATTTAAAGTATTAAAATGAATATAAATGTGTGTGGATGAATAGGTAAACGATATCTGATTAACTTGATTTTTTGCAGGCATGTTCTACTTGATGTATTTTAAAATGTAAACGGTTTGGATTATCAAAATGGACCCCAAAATGGGCCCATTTGGCTGCACTGCGTAGCAACATCCCCAATTCCGTTCGAGACATCCACCCGAACGATCGGCTCGTAGTTTTGCAAAAATTTATATGTCCTGTTAGGAGGGAGAGGTGGAAATGATTGATTGTAGCTGAGTTGGTGAATATAATAACTGTTAAAACTTATGTCAAATTTGATACTGGCTTTGACATTTACCAACTTTAACAACTGCCATATTCATTATTGAAGTATCACTATTGTTATATTATAGCAATAATAATTTCTATGGCAGACCATAAGGCGCTCCCACTAACCCTTCTTAATTAGCTTATCAAATCAAATACCAAACTTGTCAGTAGATAAACAATTTATTAATTAGCTATAGTGGTATTCACACTCCCTCACTTTTAGAGGGTATTTGGGGTAATCTATATTTGTAAATTTTTTATTTTTTTATATTTTTTTAGTAACATTATTTTTCTATTATTTTATATATATTTTTTCAAAAAAAATTTAAAGAATATTTATTTAGATTATTCTAAATAATTCTTAAGTAAATCACCATCTTTCAAAAAAATAAAATAAAATAACCATTCATTGAATGATTGAGTCTTGAATAATAATAATAAAAAAAATGAATGATTAGTCAATAGACGGTAATGGAAATCTCTGCATGTAATATAGGAAATTTTTTTCAGTACATACTCTTAGGGGGTGTGCATAATACCGTCGAAACTGTCAAAACTGCACCGATCCGCACCGCCAAGAAAAATTCGTTATTATTTGCCAATCGAACCGTCGGTTTTTGGTAAGAAAAATGACAAATTCTAGTGGCACTTTTATCAATCCGCTGGTTTCTATTTTTCTTCCAAACCGCACCGACCCGCACCGCTATTAAATCATGTTTTATAAGATTCTAAAAATTCTTTTTTACTTAAATTTGCTTGTTGTTTTATACCTTAGAATATAGTATTACATTACTGCTCAAGGGGAATTCAAGATGTCAGTAATTCAAGATAAAGTTGGATTCCAATTCACTTTTCAATCTTTTTTTTTTTTTTCTGGCCATGTTGCAAACTTGCATCAGCTCACTTTTCAATCCAAATACGTTTCAATAGTAAACATTTTCAATATATTGTAAATCCTGAATGATATTAATTTTATGTATTGTATTTGATCATTGTAACTTCCACAGATGCTTGTAATGAACTGATGGCATAGTCGTTGATATTATCATGTTGTTGCTACACTTGCTGCATCAGAAGAAAGCTTCACAAGATGCTTAACATCACGGTATCTCTCGTCTTTTTTTTACTCTTTGATTTAAGTTTTGTAATTTAAATTATATTTTTTATAAACCGCCAATCCGCCCGAACCGCCAAGGCAAATCCGCCATTATTTGCTAACCGAATCGCCAGTTTTTGATAAGGAAAATGACAAATTCTAGTGACACTTTTATCAATCCGCCACTGGCTATACGGTTTCTATTTTTCTCTCAAACCGCACCGACCCGCACCGCGTACACCCCTACATACTCTTATAAGATCTGTACTATATATATGCATACATCATAATAAATTGAGATTTTAAAAATAAAAATTTAGAGATAAAATCACTTTTTAAGAATGAATTATTTTTATTGTAAAAAATGTTATTATTATATTTTTAGTGACTAAATTAGATATTTATGGATAAATCACTATTATTTTGGGACCAAAATTTTTATCTAAAAAAATAAACATTTTCGGAACTAAATTATTTTTTCTGTGCATTTATTAACGGTACTTTTTAAATTTGGTCCCTAAAAATCTTTTTTTAAACCGGATAATTTTTTAGTGACTATTCTTGCGACAACAGAAATTAGTCTCCAAATATTTCTACTTTTAGGAACAAAAAATTAGTCCCTAAAACTCTTATTTGTTATAATATTATTGTTATATAATTTTGTGGTATATTTTATGTATTTTTATAACAAATGTTACGTAATTTTTTAATAAAATTATCATAATTTGTGATTCATAAATGAGATTATATATTTTGGAGTAATTTATATATTTTTGTTTTAATGTTACACATTCTTTTCTTGAAAAAAATTTGAATCACAAAATAAGACATTTCATCACACAAAAATACATAATCGCTTCACTTTTTTAATAATAAATTACCATAATTTTATCAAACAATTACATAACATTATTTGTCATAAAAAAATATGTAACATATACTAAGAAAATGTGTAACAAAGGTGCATACGTTTCACTATTCTGATAAATATTTTTTTATTTATAAAATTTGAATTTGCAAGTTATTTTCCAACCAATAATTTTAGCACTAAGCTAGAAATGAATGAAAAGGAAACAGTACCCGAAAAAAACAGCTATGCACATAGAAAGGCTGCTAGTCTGTGACCCCATTCATGCCAAATCAAACATGGAGAGATTGAGAAGAAGGACAACTACAAGTCAAACTCACATAAACATATTTTGTTTGTTTGGTAGCACCAGCCCTTCCATCATTTTGTTTTTATGATGTCAATCTCTTCTCTCAATGTTTACAAATACACACTCTCTGTTAAACCCTTACCTTCCCTCTCCCAAAATCTTCTATAGGGGAGCTCTTACATGACAATTTTACCCTTACACTCTTTCTTGGTGTTCTTCTCTTGATTCTCTGTGTTTACTTCCTAACCATGGACAAAAGGCCCAGGAAGCAACTTAAGGCCACCCACAACTCTTGTTGTTCTGATGGTTCATTTTCCTTCACTTTCTTTCATTTTCCTTTCTGGGTTCTTTTCTACTTTGTTCATTCTCTAACGGGTATGTGTCTTTTTCTCTGGGTGTTACATTAGAGGTGAGCAGCATTGAGTGGGAATTCATAAACATGTCTGAACAAGAGGAAGATTTGATACATAGAATGTACAAGCTGGTTGGAAACAGGTAAAATATAAACTGATCTATTAATACATATGTAGTATGTACTTGCTTTGAAATCAAGGATATAGTTGATTAGAAACTTAGGATTATTTGGTGTGTGCATCATTGAGTTGATGGTCTAGGAAAAGTCACATGGTTCCAACTACTTCCGGGTTGAGGTCGTATTTTGTGTAATGAATACATTACGGTAATGTACATTCTATGTATCAAATCAAACTATAATATTTTACTCGGTAATCAAAGTCGTGATAATGAGATCATACTAATGACCGATGTGGTATTTTATGTAACAGATATAATACCATGGTGTATTTATTCTCTATTATATGCATATGAAATCTATTTTTATATATAGGACTCATATATTTGTGAAAAAGAGAAATACTACAGTAAAATATCTTATGTAACAGGTATTTTACTGTAGTATTTTACTGTAGTATCAACATTTCTTGTCTCTTTAATTTTAAATTCCACATATCAAGATCATATATATGAGATGGATATATATATATATATATATATATTTCAGGTGGGCACTGATAGCTGGGAGAATTCCGGGCCGGAAAGCCGGAGAAATAGAGAGGTTCTGGTTAATGAAACATGGTGAAGGGTTTGCCAGCAGAAGAAAAGAGTTGCTCTTCTTCAACAATACTCATCAATGAAAATTCAAATTCTCTCTCTCTCTCTCTCTCTCTCTCTCTCTTTGTGATTTTGTTTTCTTTGTTTTGTTTTGTTTTAGTCCTTCTATGCTGTTTGTGACTTGCCAAGTGCCAACTCAGTTCTCTTAGATTAAATTAGCGCAGTCTTTGTACACCTTATGGAATTTTTAATAAAATCTTTTATTTCTTGATCAAAAAATATATATGAGTTTAATTTTGATGGATTTGGATCATTCTTATTGGAAACATGATCATGTCCTACTCCTTATCCTATATTCTGTGAGCAATGCTTCTTTGATGTGTTTTTGGTGCCACAATCTTGCTGTAATTTTTACCATAAGATGACATATCAAGAAATATATATATATATATATAAATAAATCCATTATCTTACATGATATATCAGCAAAAAAATAAATAAATAAAATCTAACAGTCAAATTTAAAATTGAAATATTATTTTTTTAGAATTATATATTCTAAATTTGATAGGACTTAAGGTTTGATTTGATTAGTTTAATTATATTCTAAAACTCTAAACAACAATGATTCATACAATTTAAAAAAAGATCACTAATAACACTAATACATTAGGAATACCCAAAAAAAAAAAAAGCATAGGCAATGGACGGGGTCTACTGTTACATCATTAGTGATGCTATTAGAGTACCATTTTTAGTGCTCTCAATCATTTTTCAACTCTGAAATGACATATTTTTGCTTTAATTTTAAATTTCAACCGTTGGATTACTACAACAAGATCATTTTATTCAAAAACATCAAAAGATCTTGGTAATCTTCTATTTATACTAATATCCGGTATTAAGTCACTAAAATTAACGATTAAAAATTTATGAAACAAAGAATGATACATTTATTACAAGAGTGAGAAATGAAGATTTCCAACATATTAATGTTTTAAACTTTAAAAACTAAGAGAGGAATTGAAACTTTTGACATGTGGTTTGCTTTGAAGTGCTTTACCTTCTTGACTTGTACATATATAAAATCTTTTCAGCATTATGTGGTTTGGGAACAAAATTACATTGTCTCTGATGATACTACTTGTCCGGGAGGGACGGGTCGGGCTGATCCACATCTCTTCCATAGTTGTTCGATCGCTGGATTTACAGAGAAACTTGCACAAGAGTCCAACGGGGAACGGGAGTCCCCTAATGAATCCTCCGACGAGCAAGTCAGAAAAAGAGATTAATGAAATATAGAGATCGGATGATGATAAAGAACTTAACCTTCTCTTTGTCTTAAAAACCTGTTTATATCCTTTGTTCATCATTTCCTTGTCCACTCCGACCTGTCATGTTGGCCGAAAGTCTATGTTCTAATCTGTCTTGTTTATGGTGAGGCTGTTCTGTTCCGACGTGAAGGGATTATCACATTAAATGTAATAGAGAATCTCATTAATGACTGATGTGTGGTGTAATAACTCTGCAGGACCTTTGTCTACTTATGTGGCTGGTTCTTCTCTTGACATGTGTTTAGATGTCATGAGTTCTTGGTGCAACGTTAGGCTCTAATAATGTTGGGGTTTAGTGTTTGAATCATGCATTGGGTTTTAAGTGGTGGGTCAAAAACCCCTATAAGTCCACCCATATCAGTCTCTATTAATGATAAATGTGGAAAATAAAATAAAATTATACTCTATTAAATATTGTCTCCAACTCTCTCCACTGACCATATTACTTCCAGAATCTGGATCCTCGGCCGCCCTACCCGGCCGCCCTACCCGGCAGCCCCCCAAAACGACGTCGTTTTGGGGGTTTTTTTTTTTTTTTTTTCTTTCTTTTCTTCTTCTTCGTTCTTTCCTTCTTCTCCATTTTTTCCGACGAGCTGCCATAACCAGAGGGGAGGGGAGGGAGGAGGCTGCGCGTCGCAGCCCGTCACCTCGCCGCCAGCCGTTGCAGCCGTCTCCGCCTCCGCCTCGTCGCCTCGCCGCCGGCGCGTCGCAGCCCGTCGCCCCGTCGCCTCCTCCTCCTTCCCCACTGGTTATGGCCCCCTCCAGTCCGGCCCTTCCCTTCCTCCTCCTCCTCCTCCCTCCTCCTTCCTCCCTCCCTCCCTCTTCCTCTCCTTCCTCCCTCTCTTCCTCTGCGTTTTTTTTTTTTTTGAAAATTTGCCCCCAAAACGACGTCGTTTTGGGGGCTGCCGGAAACGGCCGCCGGGTAGGGTGGCCGAGAATCCGGACTCATTACTTCCATGCTCAACTACCTAGTACTATTGTGCCTGTGTTTGGCAAGTGAGTTTGCAGGCTTTTTTGGCTATTTTAGCCACAAAAAACAAAATAGGCTATTTTAGCCATAACAAACAAAACATCACATCCAACCCATAATCATTACATTCTTCTCTCACAAAAAAACTCAAAAAAGTCAAAAAGCCAAAAAGCCCTTCCCAAACCAAGCTTTTAAGCCCAGGCTAAAATAGCCAAAAAAACCAAAAAGCCAAAAAGCCAACCCACTTCCCAAACGGAGGCTGTCACATTGAACCTCACAGCCAACCACCACAAGATTCAACTAGCCTCCCCTCAATCAATACCATCACCACTGACCAAGTATGGAAAAATCCTAATATCCTATCCACTATATATAACCAAAAAATAAAATTTATTCACATATGTATATTCAAAACCCTCACTCTCACTTATTATTCTTATAAAAAAATCTAGATAAACATTTTGTACTAATATATATTTTTTATTTTTTTTAGATTGTTACGAATAACACTATTATACCACTATTATACCTCAACAGAACATGATATTATAAGGCATTGTATGTCTTTCTACATCCAATTCCCCACCCCAATGATTAATAATAATAATAATAAAAATCTTTGTCAACTGCTCAAGATCATATTTTTGTTTTTCGTTTTTTGTTTTTTGTTTTTTAGTATAGCAAGAAAAATGTCACTTATTCACCCAAAAGAAAATTTTGACTTGTCGCTTAAAATGTAAAATATTCTTTCACTCAGCAGCAGGTGCATTATTAGATCATATTTTTGTTGAAGTTTGGTTTTAGTTTTTTGAATTCAGTTTTTTTAAAATTGAGTTTTTTGTTTTTAGTGAATATTTTTATAATTTTAAGTATTTTTTTTACCCTTTTAGATTCACCTTACTTAGATGTATCTAAAAAATAAAATATTTGTAAAAAAATATTTTAAGAAACTAATAAATATACAAAAATATGAAAAATATACTGAATTTTTATATATTTTTTTGTATTTAGTAAATTTTTTTAAAGATTTTTTTCATAAAAATTATACTTTTTAAGTGTATTTATGTTAGGTGTGTCTAAAAATTAAAAAAAAAATTATTTATAATATTAAAAAAATTCAATAAAAATAAAAAATATAGAAAATAAGAAAATAAAATTTTTTGAAAAGTATTTTTAAAAAATTAAAAACAAACGTATAGTTTTTTTCAATGACCATGTTGACTTAAAATGAGTGAATTTATTCCTAACAATCCAAGAAAAACATATACAAAAGAAGGGGCTGTTCTGGCTCTATATTAATGAGGAACATAGCCATTTTTTTGCCATTTGCAATTATGTAGTTATGGAATTTAGCTATACATGGAAGCGACGCCGGGGGGGATCAAAAGTAGTTCACCAAAAAAAAAAAAAAGACAAAAAAGAAAGAGAACAATAATGAAAACTTTTGTTATCTTCTCAACCAAGTAAAAATAAATTTAGCATCACCTGATAAGGACAAGACCATGGGATGGGAGTTATTCACAATAAATATATATATATATATATAAAGTCATCAGCTCATTTAGTGGTATTTTGAAGTCTATTTTTTTCTTTTGTCAGAAATAAATAAATAAATAAATTATACAGTGGAGTAAACAAGACTCGAACTTAGGCTTCGTTTAAAAAGAAGGGTTAAGTTGGGTTTCAGACTGTTTTAGTCATAAAAAGATAAAATAAATTTTTTAACTCAATAAAACAAAACATAACATCAAATTCATAATCATTATATTCTTTTTCTCACAAAAATTCAAAAAATTCAAAAAATTCTTTTCAAACATTAAAATAGTTACAAAGTCAAAAATCTAACCCACTTCCCAAATAAATCCTTTAAATCTAGCAAAAAATACCTTTACCACTTGAACAAAATACACTAATCAAAATTTGCATTTTACAAATTTAACAACAGAGGGGACGTACACCCATCAGTTATTATTATGAAAACATAGGTAGGGTAGGGTCCTCTATCTTTGAATATATTGAGCCTAGGGACCAAATATTTTTTAGGGTAGGGTCCTCTATCATTATTTGTTAGAAATCAAATATTTTTGTTACGAAAAGTATTGTCATTATATTTTTAGCAATGAAAATTAAACATTAATGATGAATTATTATCCTTTTGAGATCACATTTTTTGCCTCAAAAAATAAAGTATTTTGAGACTAAATTATTTTGTCCTTAAAAATTTATTTATTAGTGACATTTTTTAAATTTTGTCGTTAAAGTTCTTATTTTTTACTTTTCAGAACGACCTTTTAACTACTATCCTCATGACGATAGAAATTAGTCCCTAAATATCTTTTGCAACAAAATTTTCACTTTCAGAGATCAAAACATTTGATTTCTAAAACTCTTATATGTTGTAATGAATTAATGTATTAACCAATATACTAACAGATGATGTCGCATAATTTTAGAGGAATAATGCTATATGTTACATAATTGATATACTAACTAGTATATCAATTGATAATGTTACATAATTTAAGAGGTTTTTGAAATTTGTAATGTGATTAATGAGTGGTGTCAATAATAATATCATAACTAGTGTTAGTACACTAGTTAGTATACTAATTGGTGCATGTAGCATCACCGATTTTAGAGGTTTTAAATGTTTATAATTTGTATAATAAATAGAGTCAGTAATAATGACATAACTAATTGATATATTAATATTTATATTAATTGATGTATGTAGAACAGCGTATTATTATTTTTTTTCAAAATGGCGCATTAATTGGTCACTGGCGACAGCTTCATTGCCCTTCAATAACCTACTTCAATGCCTTTCACCATGAAAGAAAAAGGGTAAATTACACTTTGCCCTCTAAAGTTTTATCTATTTTTTACTTTGATTTTTTAAGTTTGATTTTTTTTACTTTACCCTTTTATATTTGCAATCTTTTCTATTTTGGCCTTTTAAGTTTAATTTTTTTTACTTTAGCGCTTCATATTTACAATCCTTCTCACTTTGACCATTCATGTTTGCAATCATTCTCGCTTTGCTCCTAGACTAATTTTCATCTAAAAAACTAACAGAATCTACCAAATCACCAACGCATCAGCTCCATGTGCGATATAAAAATTCACTAAAGATGCAAACAATTAAAAAAAAAAATGAATTTTTTTTAGTCTTTAGTGAACTTTTTTTTTTCAAATTTATTTATAAATATTATTACATTATAGATGCATCTAGAATCTAGATTAGATGCACCTAAAAAAAAAACAATTTAACTATTTTTTTTTTATTAAAGACAAAAAAAACTGAAAATATACTAACTCAAATACCTGTATTATCAATTCTGAAATGAAAAGTTTACTATCATTTTTTTTCGTATTTAGTGAATTTTTTTTCTTTTTTTAGTTAAATTTGTTTTTTATTTTTTTAGGTGCATCTAAGTTAGATGCATCTATAGTGTAATAATGGTTATGAATAAATTTAAAAAAAGTTCACTAAAGACTAAGGCCAAGTTTGGCATAACCTAAACAATACAAAAAGTCAAAAAGTCACTATCCTATTTAAGTCACATCATCTTATTTAAATCACATCACCTCTCTAACACATCATATTAAATCCAACCTAAACCCAACCCATATAAGCCAATAAGTAAAAAAGTGTACTTTTTTAGAACATCCCAAACCAACCCTAAAAAGAAATCCAATTTTTTTGTTTCTTATTTTTTATTTTTTGCATCTTTAGTGAATTTTTTACATCACATGTGGAGCTGATGTGGTGGTGATGTGGTAGATTTTGTTAATTTTTTATGGAAGTTAATCTAGGAGTAAAGTAAGAAGGATTGCAAACATGAAGGGTCAAAGTGAAAAAAATCAAACTTAAAAGGCCAAAGTGGGAATGATTGCAAAATGAAGGGGCAAAGTGGAAAGGATTGCAAACATGAAGGAGCAAAGTGGAAAAAATCAAACTTAAAGGGCCAAGGTGGAAAATGAATGAAACTTTAGGGGGCAAAGTGTAATTTATCCAAAGAAAAAAATAGTGATATTTTTTAAAAATAATTATAGATTTATGTAAAGTTTAAAATTTTAATTATTAAAGTTTGTAAAATTTATCACAAATTTGAATTTTTTTTGAGAAAAAAAAAAAAAGTTTAAACCTTATAACAAAATAAATCCTTAATTTTTAATTTTATCAATTTAAACTTTACATTTTTTACTTATTTTTAATATAAATTATTTGTTTATTTTTATTAATTAAAACTACCGAAAAAAATATATTTTAGTCATTAAAATCAATGTAAGTGTAAAGAAAATATTTAAAATACCTGTCTTATTGAATTTAATAGCTAAAAGACACTTTTTTCAATAATTTTACCTAACGAAGATATGCAAATATTTTAGATTGAAAGCACATCAAAAATTTAGAATTTAAATTGACAAAATTAAAAAATTAAGACTTATTTTATTATGCCTCAAACCTTGAGTTCTTTTTTTTTTTTTTTTGATAAAATTAATTGAATTTCTATTTCCTCATAAAATATTTTATTGATTGCCAGATAATTAAGGAATAAAATACCAATAAATAACATTATCTTTTTGTATTTTGTGTATTTGTTGGCTACATATTTTGTAAAAGCCAGTTACAGTTCGACACGTGGCATAGTAAGGGTAATAAAGGAAGGTTATTCAAACCTTTAATCCTGATCGTACACGTGACAATAAACATTGGTCCTCACATGATCCGAGTAACACTAGATCAAATAAACGGGATGCAAGATGACGTGTCTTCAAACGGTTACTCATATTCAAATCTAAGTACAAGAGGGAAGCTCAACTGCCAGTAATGGCGTAATGGAGCTACTTGTAAGGAAGCATGACCAGCGATCATGGAGGAGCAGTTCGACAGTTCGAAGTGCAGTTCGAAGGTCATCACTGACGAGTATAAATAGCAGGGTAGCCCCCAGAAAGAGGGACGGACTCAGACCATACAAACCAGTCATTTACTTCATATATTTTCTTTCCAGTCATTTATATTTCCAGTCCTTAAATACCTGTTCTTTAAATACCTGCACTTTAAATACTCGCACTGCACTTCGATTCATAGGAGTAGCTTCAAGTAGATTCAAGTAGATTGCTGTTGTAAACCTCTCCGAGGCTGAGTTCGGACCGTTGTAAGTGTTCATTTTTATGAAATACTTCAATTGTTCTTCATATTACTGTTATTTCTCTTAATTTCTCCTAAGTCAAGCCACCAGTAAAAGTCCTCTTCATTGAGGCTGAAAAGAACTAAAACACAATCGTCTGATAATTGGTTGGCAATTATAATTTCTGTAAGGACTGATTGATCCTTGCTGGCACGCTCACATTCACAAAAATACCCTTCGAAAAGCCAAAAAGCCAACATATATTTTTGGCACGCCCAGTGGGACTTAATTAAAAATGGCTAGAAGAAGACGACAAGGAGAAAATGAACGCTTCGAAGAAGGCGTGGAAGGAGAGGTAGAAATACCAAATCCAGAGGATAATGTGGTAACACATCCTGTGGAAACTCCTATATTGTCAGAACCCATGGTCGAGCAGACCAGTACTTCTGGACAAGAACCATATGTTCATATTATTGGACAAAACCAAGGAATTGGACCGTCCACTATGCCAACAAATCCATGGGATGGTTTAGTGAATGCCATGGGACAACAACTAATGAACACAATGGAAAGGTGGGCAACATCCTTTTTGGATCGAATGAATAACCACCAACCAACAAACACAAGACAAACGGAGGAAGTTGTAAATGTCCCCCAACAAAGATTGGCTAGAGAAAAACAGCCTATGCAAGTTAATGGTCAAACTAGTACCCAAAACTTTGAAAGACCATCACCTCAGTCTTGGTATGAACCCATTTCAAGGCCTATAGCAGGCCAAAATACCTCAGCACTTAATAATGAAGCCACACAAGTTGGTGGATCTGGCCAAGTACAAGAAATTGGTGTAAGAATGGTTACAAATCCTATGTTCGAAGCCATACCTGGCACAAGAGGGTACACCAATCCCTTATTCGAATTTACACCCGGGGGGTTGGAGGGTTTTCCTACAAATGGTAGAGACACGACACCTGTCCCAGCACCTGTTGCAGGTCCTTTCGCAGGTCATGCTCAAAGAGGTTACCCATACCCTCAACAGCAACCTGCACCGCAAGGACAACCAGCCCCAAATTTACCACCTTATGGACCAAGAGGACCACAAGCACAAGTTTATCCACCAAATCCTGTGTTTGCTCCTCCAGTAGTGGTTCAGCAGGCACAAAATATGGTCCCTAGAGACCAGATTGTTGATATTGTTAGGGAGATATGTGGACCAATGGCTCGGGGGGTCCAGACTCCTATATACAGAAAACCATACCCAGAATGGGTAGATAGGGTACATGAATACCCAAGGGGATTCAGGATACCAGATTTTACCCTTTTTTATGGGACTGGAAATCAATCAACGATAGAACATATTGCTAGATTTGCTGCTCAATGCGGTGAATTCACTAACCATGATTATATGAAATTGAGATTATTTCCAAATTCCCTAACGGGAGGAGCATTTGTATGGTACATCAACCTTACACCTGGCTCCATTCAAAATTGGCAACAAATGGAAGAGGCATTTCATGCCCAATTCTTCCAATCAGAACCAGAAGTATCTATGGCAGATTTGGCTAGGTTGAGTCAAAGGCCTGAAGAAAAGGCTACTCAGTTTATTGCCAGATTTAAAAGGGCTCGAAATAAATGTAGAGTCATCCTGCCAGAGCCAGAATTCGTCAGATTGGCTCAAAATGGTTTAGAATTCAGGCTTCGAAAGAAGTTTGATTCAACTGAATTCAGAGATTTGGTCGAACTGACCTATAAGGTGTCTCGATATGAAACATTATTAGAAGAGGAACAAGATCGAAATAATGCATCATATAAGACATATTATAGAGATCCTAATTATGAAATAGATGCAGCAGAGATTGTAGGCAAAGAACCTGTAATCTGTGAAGCATTAATTCGTAAGGATACAACTATAGACCAGCAGTTTAAAAAGAAAGACTTTCACAGAAAATACTCTTTCGATTTAACAAAAGCAGATGACATCTTTGATCATTTGCTCGCGGCTAATTTCCTTAAGTTGCCTAAAGGAGTAAAACTACCATCTCCGGATGAACTGAAAGGAAAAGTATACTGTAAATGGCATAATTCTTGGTCTCACTCGACTAAAAACTGCATTGTTTTTCGAGACAGGATCCAAGAACAGATTCGGAAAGGAAGTTTGAAGTTCTCAGCTAAAACAGAAAAAGCCATGGGAATTGACAGTGATCCCTTTCCAGAAGTTGGAGAGGCAGCAGCCAATGTCATTACATCAGATTTCCAGAACTTGTCCTTGACAGAATTGGAGGAAGTCAATGTGCAGATGCATGTTGCTAATCAAACCAACGTCAAGAAGAATACTAGAAGACTACCAGTTATTGAACAAGGTTCCTCACACCAGATGGAATGTTCTGATGAAGAGTCACTGGATGATGATTCTTTAGAAGCAGCAGTGATGCAGAGAATGTGCCCCAGGTGCAGACTCAGTTACAAGTGGTTGAAGGGGCTTCCAACTGATGGGAAGCAATACTACAGGGATGTTCAGAGACGTCCTAAATCAACCAATGCTTACAACAAAAGGCCGTATCCGGCTAGTGATAGGCAGAGACCACCAGTGGTTGAGCCTGTGGTAAACAGAATGCATGACAAAGGCAAGGAACTCTTGCATGAATCCAGACCACATAACTATTATAGAATGCAGAGTAGCCATTCTGAAAGAAAGCTGGAGAGGAGTTCAGTCCATGGAATCAAAGCCAGAGATTGGCTCCCTAGATCAGTTTCACGCAGGTCAGAAAATGGTCACCCTTATCGAAGGTCTGAACCAGATTCAAAACATGAGGACAAAACCAAGCACTTACCTTCACGGCCAGTTTCGAAGATGGCTTCGAAGGTGGAAAAAGGCAGGTCAGCTTCTGAATCAGTAAGCTCATGGGTACCTGGGGTCCCGGATTGGTTTGTAATGCAAAACAAACCTAGGGAGGTACGGGCTTATGGAGATACTGTAAACCAAGGCAGGATGATCAAGCCTCCTATGGTGGCTCCGAACAACTGGGTACTGCTTAAACACCCAAAGACGAGGGAACCCGACATGATCCCAGTCATCTCAAGATCACAGAGGAGAAAAATTCAGCGCAGGTACACCCAGTACCAAAAGGATCTGAAGGAAGGTGGAGAAAATTCTTCATCAGTCAAAACGGAAGGGAGGAAGAACCTAAAATCAGACCATGCTCCAAAGCCAGTTCCACAGAGCACAGTGGTTTGCAGCCGAGAACAGTTGGCCAAGGTTCATTCTGAACTGAAAACCAGAGAAAAGGCCAGTTTGGTAGGGTTGGAGAAAGCTCTGATGGAAACAGATAGTGAGACTGAAGAAGAGATTAGCGTGAGTCAGAAGAAAGAAGTTGTGGAGGAAGAGATGTTTGAAGCCTTCATGGCTGAGCAAACGTTTCTGACTAAAGAGCCAGTTGAAAAAAATCCTTCGAAGGGATCAGTTAGTGATGAAATACCAGAATGCATCATGCAGGATGTTTCTGAGGGAGTCAACCAAAGTAACCAAGAGGGGAAACAAGTACAGCCAGCCATCCAGTTTGGCTCGTTTCCCCCAGTATCAGTAAACATGGTGCACATATTGCCACAAGAATTTCAAGCTGGAGATGAGAATCAAGAGGGGCAGGAAGCTGACCCAGTTCAGATCTCCAGTGAAGATTCACAAGCAAGTATGGTGCAAGATAACTTCGAAATGGTCATCCCGATGGAAGATGGATATGAGGGTGAAGAGGTGGTAAGCATCAATCTATCATATCCATTTGAGTACCCCTCGGATTCGATGACACAGCACGTCAGGCCCTTGTACATCAAAGCTTTCTTTGATGGGGTACAGCTGAACCGAGTCCTAGTAGACAATGGGGCAGCAGTGAACCTTCTCCCGAAATCTTCTTTGAAGAAACTAGGGAAAAAGAATCCCAGGTTGATACCAACCAGCACAACCATTGCTGGATTTGCTGGAGATAAACAAATGGCTCAGGGGATTCTACCCATTAATTTAAGTGTGGGAACCAGGGATTGTATGACAGCATTTTTCGTAATCGACAGTAATGCTAAATACAATGCTTTGCTTGGAAGGGACTGGATCCACACTAACAAGTGTGTGCCTTCTTCTTTACATCAGAAAATCATGATGGCCTTGGGCAATGGAGAGACAGAGGAGATCGACGCAGATCCTCAACCCTTCATAGCCTGTGCAGACTTTGCGGAGGCTAAATTGTATATTGAGGGAGTGACACCTCTCAGTATACTGTTGAAAGATGACAATTCAGCCGAAGTGACGGCTGATGAAGAGGTGACACACCTGAAGCACTTAGTCCAAAAAAGTGCTGGTGAAGAGGTCGTCCTTAGAGATGACAATGATGCCTGGTTATAGGCAAAGAGAGGAATCACCAGAAGCCAAGTCCTTGGCTTTGATCAAGTTTTCAGCATTGGACATAAAAGCAATAGTCCAGAAAGTTCAGGAGCAAGAGAGAGAGGCCATGATAATTGGCTGCAAACAGCAGCAGCAACAGGCTAGAGTCTTGACTCTTGGTAAGTACTGTGCCTTGGACATTGAAACAAAAGTCCAAGAAATACAGGAAGAGGAAGCCTTGTGGACAGATTTTGTCTATGAGGAGGAGGGCAGAGATGTTGAACTGAAGAACTTAGGGGCAGAACCAAGCTCGAAGATCACTTCAAAGGCAGCAGAAACTAGAGGGAGTTCTCATGCACAAGATCCTTTAGAAGAAGTAAATCTAGGGGAAGGTTCTGTACAACAGCCCACTTATGTAAGTGCTTGTTTGAATGATCTGGACAGAAACCAGCTTTTGGTTGTTCTGAAGAAATTATAATGAACTACCAGGATTGGACAGGTCATTAGTGGAACATAGGCTCCCTATGAAGCCTAATTTCAGGCCCTATAAGCAGAGACCAAGAAGGATGAGTCCAGAAGTAATTCAGAAGGTCAAGGAAGAGATCCTTAGACTCCTCAAGGCAGGTTTTATTAGAACAGCCAGGTATGTTGAGTGGCTATCTAATATTGTGCCTGTAGTCAAGAAGAATGGCAAAATGAGGGTATGTATCGATTTCAGAAATTTAAATCTAGCAACTCCCAAAGATGAGTACCCTATGCCTATAGTGGACTTGCTGGTAGATAGTTCAGCAGGTCACCAAGTCTTGTCAATGATGGATGGGCATTCCGGCTACAACCAAATATGCATTGCAGAGGAAGATATCCACAAGACAGCGTTCAGATGTCCTGGGAATATTGGCACCTTTGAGTGGGTTAAAATGCCATTTGGTCTAAAGAATGCTGGAGCTACATACCAAAGAGCCATGAACACTATCTTTCATGATCTTATTGGAGGATATCTGGAATGTTATATTGATGATATTGTAGTTAAATCCCAATCCATGAAAGAGCACCTGTTTCACTTAGAAGCAGCTTTTGAAAGGATGAGGAAGTTCAAGTTAAAGCTCAATCCTCTTAAATGTGCTTTTGGGGTATCATCTGGAAATTTCTTGGGCTATGTTGTTCATAAGAAAGGAATACAGATTGATCAGAATAAAGCCAAAGCAATCATCGAAGCCAAACCCCCATCAAGTAAGAAAGAATTACAAAGGTTCCTTGGGCAGGTTAACTTTCTTCGAAGGTTCATTTCTAACACTGCAGGGAAAACTAAAATATTTTCTTCCTTGTTAAGGCTGAAAGATGAAGAGGAATTTGTGTGGACAGCAGAGCATCAGATTGCTTTCGAAGGTATCAAGGCCTATTTGGCTAAACCTCCAGTGCTGATGCCACCAAAGGGGAACAAGCCCTTGAAGTTATACATAGCTGCAGCAGAGGATTCATTGGGAGCTTTCTTAGCCCAAGATAATGAAGAAGGCAAGGAGCAAGCTATTTATTACCTTAGTAGGTTTTTAAGTTCGTGTGAATGTAAATACTCAGCTGTTGAAAAGCTGTGTCTTGCTTTGTATTTTGCTGCAATAAAATTAAGATATTATCTTTTGCCTACAACTGTCTTGGTAATTGCAACCACAGATTTGGTTAAATATATGTTATCTAGACCAATGTTGAGGGGAAGAATTGGCAAATGGATACTTGCCTTATCAGAATTTCATCTAGAATATGTCCCTCAAAGGGCAGTAAAAGGGCAGGTTTTAGCCAATTTCTTGGCAGACCATCCATCTCAAACTGAGAACCAGGAGATCATGGAACTTGGTATGACCAGTGTTGAGCCATGGCAAATGTGGTTCGATGGGTCGAAAGCAAATGGGTTAATTGGAATTGGTATTGTAATCAAGTCTCCACAGGGGACAGAAACTACCCATGGTTTTAGAGTGGATGAAGCTACCTGTTCCAATAACCAGGCTGAATATGAAGCCTTAATTGTGGGACTAGAGATTCTTATTGGATTACAAGTACATGCAGTTGACATATTTGGGGATTCTCAATTGGTGATTAACCAAGTGAAAGGAATTTTCAAGTGTCAAAGCATAAGTATCTTGCCATATTATGTTGTTGCATTACATTTGCTTTCTCAGTTTCAAATAGCAAATGTAACCCATGTTCCAAGATTCTTGAACAATAGAGCCAATGATGTGGCTCAAAAGGCTTCGAACTTCAAGAGAAGGGATAATACCCAAAGGGACATAAGCCAAACAACATATCAGAGATTAATTCAACCTTTGAATAAAAGGAATGTGATCTTGGAAGTCAATCATAATGACTTACAAGAACAAGATTGGAGGCATCCAATAATGCAGTACTTGGCTGGTCCATCTTCGAAGGCCAGTAGAAAAGTTAAATTGCAGTCTATGCAATATATGATATATGGTAATGCTCTCTACAAAAGGGGGGGAGATGGCTTATTGTTGGAATGTCTAGGCCCTAAAGAAGCATTAACAGCCATGGCTGAGGTTCATGAAGGCATCTGTGGTGCTCATCAACCTGGTGTAAAAATGAGATGGTTGCTTCGAAGGCATTCCTATTATTGGCCAACCATTCTTAAAGACTGCATAGAATATGCAAAGGGGTGTCAGGCATGTCAAAAGCATGGCACAATAAGGCACGTGCCCATAACTGACCTACATGCAGTAGTAAAGCCTTGGCCATTCAGAGGGTGGGCCATGGATATGATGGGAAAAATACACCCACCTTCTTCGAAACATCATTGTTTCATTCTAGTGGCTACTGACTACTTCACTAAATGGGTCGAAGCTAAGCCATACAAGGCTGTAGACCAAACAGAGGTTATTGGTTTTATTAAAGATTTGATCCATAGATTTGGAATCCCGCAAACCATAACAGTTGATAATGGAACTGTGTTTGATGGGAAGATGGTGAAGGCTTTTGCGGCAGAATTTGGAATTAGCCTTGTTAATTCCACACCCTATTATGCACAAGCTAATGGTCAAGCTGAGTCATCCAATAAGTCCTTGAAAAAAGGAATACAAAAGGTTGTGGATGACAATCCCAGGGATTGGCATAACCTATTGTTGGATGTTCTGTGGGCATATAGAACCTCACCGAGGTCAAGCACAGGGGTCACTCCTTATGCCTTGGTGTATGGACATGACGCAGTCTTACCAGTGGAGATTAATGTCAAATCTTTGAGAGTAAGATGTCAAGATCAATTGAATCCTGAACAATACCATCAAAGTATGTGCTTAGAATTAGAAGGCATAGATGAAGCCAGAATTTTGGCATTAAATAGCATTCTTTTCCAAAAGAAGAAAGCAGCCGAGAATTATAATAAGAAAGTCAAACACATTGGCTTTGATGAAGGTGATTTGGTATGGAAGACAATACTCCCAATTGGGATTAAAAGCCATAAGTTTGGCAAATGGTCACCTAATTGGGAAGGTCCATATCAAATTCATAGGGTTCTGCCTTTCGGAGCATACCATTTAAGAAATTTGAATGGTTATGTACATCCCAAAAAGATTAATGGCAGATATCTAAAACCTTATTTTCCAACCGTTTGGGAGACACAAGGGATAGAGTAAACACCATATGCAAAAACACAAAGCTTGTTCAAATTATATTCAAAATAGTGTGCTTTCATAAAGAATCAAGTACATTATGCCACAAGTTGGCCCAAAAATCATTACAATGCTTTAATTGTTTTTGTACAATAGCTTTCCTATTACTAAGGGAAGGAAATAATTGAATAGCTGCAGCCATGTTTTCTTTTCGATCAGCCAGTCCTTGATTGGTGATGTGCAATTTCTTATCAGTTCGAACCAAGGCTTGGTTTACTGCAGCTAACTCCTCTTCGAGCTGAGCTTTCTTCTCCAGAAGTTGGACTCGAAAGTGGGAGGCAGAAGAGTGTTGTTCTTTCAGAGTTGATACTTCAGTATGCACCTGAGAAACAAAACTCTGGTCCTTAACCAGCTTATCATCCGCAGCTTTAGCAGCATGGCAAATGTTGAGATAGAAATCAATAGTAGCTGCAGCCTGAGATAGATGACTTGAAACACTCATGGCAGACTGCTCAGCAATGTTACAGCATTGAAGGAACCCGTTCCTGATGATAGGCCTTTGTAGAGCCTCGAAGGGGATCCTCGAAAAGGAAGTCAACAGTTGCAAGCATGTGTCCAAATCTACTAAAGGTACAAAAGGCTTGTTGCTGGAGGAAGGAGAACTCTCGAAGATTTCCAAAAGGGAGTTAGCCAAGGCTAATGGCTCAGCTTCAGTAGTAGAAGTAGGAGAGGTAGAAGGAATGTCAAAAAGACTAGCTAGTCTTTCTTCAAAAATGTCTACCTCATCCCTTGACATGAAGGGCATAGAGAGTGTTGTGGTGGAAGACACAAAGGGCTGCATAGGGATGGGAGAAACAGATGGAGCATCTTTGGCAGCCTCTATGGTCTTGGCCACCAGCAAATCAAGTGAGGAAGGGCTGGAAGTAGGCATTGGTGATGAGTCATGAATTGGAAAATTATCGGCATCCCCTGAAGGAGAATCAACTGCCATGCGAGATGAAGTAGCAGTAGGAGGAAGAGTGAGGATCGAAGAAACAAACTGAGGCAGATCAAGAGTCAAGAAAGGGAGGTATGGCTCTAAGCCAAGGAAAAGAGATGCAGGGATACTCGGCCTCGGTAAAGACGTATCGAATATAGGCTTAGGAAGTGGGAGCGTGATTTGAATGGTTTTCACGCGTTGCATCTGATCAACTTCGACTGAAATTGGGGAAGTTTCCGTTGGGAAGATTAATGCAGTGGTCGTTGCTGTAAAAAGAAGAAAATGTGAGGTAATGTCAAGTCTTAGTCTTGAAAAGTCGACAAGAAAAGAATAAAGGCATGCAGAAACTTACTTGTCCCAAGGAATTGTTGCTGCTGCCTCTCCTCAGCTCTTTCAAGAACAACTATGGCTTTGGGATATTCTTGTTCTACAACCTCATGGATGGGATCTTCAAACGAGCTGGTAGCTAGAACAGTGATCTTCCTCCTCTTTTCTATTACTTGAGCAATTGTCTCGGAATCAGAATCTTCGGTAAAATCGGAAGGAGAAACGGTAATTTTTCTTCTCCTTTTCCTTTGAGTTGGAATCATTCGCTCCTCCATTGTCTTCTCGACCTTTTTAGGTTGGGGTCCAGACTCTTCAAAAGTGAGCTTCTCCTCTTCTTCCCTAGCGGCTATCCCCTCTTGAGCCAATTGAGGGTCTCTTTTGTTTCTTTTCAAGGGAGACTCCTGTTCTTGATCATTTTCTTCTTCCTCCATCTCTGGAAGTTCAGTTTTTTCCCTTTCTAGCTCAAAGAGTCTCTTCTTCTTTTGTTGTTGACCACCTTCATAAAAGAAGGATTAGAGATAAGATAGCAAGCATTATATGAAGAGGTTAGAGAAAAGGAGAAAGGGGTACATACTTCGAGTGACCCTGGGAGGAATTGAAGCAGCAGAAGTAAACTGAGTTGTAGCAGTTACTGTAATTGGAATAGTGGAAGAAATGACAGTCTCAGCTTCTTTGGGCTTGGGCACATCCAGCACCTCCAATAGGTTTTGAGAGGAGATGGCCAAATAAACTTCCATGTTGCTCACCCACCAATTTTGATATCTCTTCAATGCAGTACCATGAGGGGAGAAAGGGATGAACTCAAAACTGGCCAAATCATCCATAAACTTGAAGGTTGCCTCTTCTAATCTCGATTTTCGAACCTTCAAATCCCTCTTAGTAAGACTCAGATTGGTGTTGCTGCAAAGAGGTATTGGAACTCCTTGTGTGAGGCCAAATTGTCTAGCAAATTGAGCAGGACAATAAGGCTCAGCTATGCATTTATAGGCTCTGGGGTTGGTGGTCCCAATAAACAGTTCCCTAGGGATCAGTAGGGAAGCCCACATATCTTTATGAATAGGCAAAGCACAGAGCCTATCACTAAGGAAGTGATTTAACCAGGTTGGACCTATGCTAGCTTCGAAGGGACGGAAACGATGATCAGGAAGAGCAGCTGGTAGTTGATGAAAGAAGGAGAAATAAAAGGCAAAAGTAGCTGGATAAAGTGAAGCATTGGCCAGTTTTATGCCATGAGTGAGGGAGTGTAGCCCAGAAAATTTAAGACATTTGGATTGTAGTTCAGAAAAATAGGCAAAGAGCCAAAGCTGAAGAATCCAAAATGGTCCCCCTTGATTGGCATCTAGGGGTTTCTCACAAAAGAGGGAACAAACTCTATATACATGACCCAGAATGTATGGGGCTAAGGCTATTCTTTTCTGCAAAACCAAGGCTTTGGCAAGAGGAGCAAATTCGAGCATGATTCTTTGGGAGGAGGTGCAGAAAAGAAATTTGCAAAGCCAATATAATAAAAAGGAAAAGAATTCCCTATCAGTTACTGGACCCATTCTTTTGTTCTCGACTCTAACAAAATCACTGTAAGATACATTAAGAGAGGGGAGGGAGAAAGGGACTACTAAGTCAGGAAAATCTGGTGTGATGGGGGTACCAATGGGGGATACTCCTAATAGGTGGCAAATATCAAGAACAGTGGGAGCCATCATCCCACACCTAAACTGAAAGAAATTGAAAATAGGGTTCCAGAAACATAAAGCAGCGGGGATTAGAAAAGGGTCTTCTGGGATAGTTACCCTAGATAGTCGAAGAGCATCAAGAAGGCAGAGTTCTTGAAGGTCCAATGTCCTAGCAGGGACAACTCGGTCGTACCATTCTTGCCACTCTGGTCTCATCGTGGGCCAGCATCGGTGAGGACGATTGACTTTCCAGCCTTGCCAGTCGAGACCACCTTCATACAGAAGGCATTGATTCTCCAAGCGAGGATATAGGGCGGGAAGCTCGGAAGGGATCTCCTTGAAAATAGGTCCTAGCACGTACTCTCGCTGCACATGGCGACGAGGGATAAAGAAACGCCCATCGATAGCACTTTTCTCATCACCCTTGTATTTCTCACATTCAGCATCAATAAGCCGCTTCAAAGCCACAGATGAGCTTACGCGCTCTATGGTCGGAACTTTTGATGGGGAAGAAGCCATTGATCGTGGGTTTTCGGAAAATATAGAAGGGAGTAGAGAGAAATGGAAATCCAAAGGGGATTTGAATGTGTAAGCAATTCCGGGGCACAGAGTGAAAAGGTTTTAAATAACTTTTGTGTGCGGGGATACATCTCGTAAGTCATTAAGTACTAAAACGTGCGAAAACAAGGAATCTCTTTCAACATCGATAATTTCTGGAGGGAAAAGCACATTGATGCCAGCTTCGAAGCCACATTTTTGCGCTAAAATTTCAAACAAAAACGGCTTCGAAATGCAGGAGCCGACTTCGAAGCATACTGCATGCTTAAAAATGTCTGAATATTCAAAGTATTGGTCTACTTCAAAAAATCTAAAGACCTGTTCGAAGTGATAACATTCGAAGCAAGCCCTAGAACTCTTTAAGGAAAAAAGGGCATTGTTCGGAACATCCAAACCAGTTATTGGTTTGAGCAAGAAGGAATTACCATAGTTTGCCCTTCGAAGCCAAAAGAGATCAGTTTCAAATTGATTGGCTATATCAACTATGACCATATATTGGTTACAGTTAATATAAAGTCATTAAAATCAAAGTACTAAAATGATATCTGCCAGAATTGTCAATTTTACTCCATGAATTGGAAGAAGACATGATTGGTTCTTTTAGTACTTCATTAAACAGTTGATTCGAAGTATGAAATTGTTCAATTCAAAGTTATGAGTTAGCTTTTAGAGATAAAAGGAAACAGAGTCAAACAGTGTTAAGTACAGAAAGACTTTGTTTATTACATTAAGTAACTCTATCTCGGTACAAATTCAAGCTCATAAAAATAAGGAATAGAATAAATAACAAGGTCATGAAATTTTGTCCAGCAATGGTCAATAAATTTCTGTTCTTTCTTTATTATTTCTTCTATTTCTTCTAAAGTCGATTGCATAAGCTGATGAGCCCTCACTTCATAATAGAGTTCTTCAGCCTTTGCTTCGAAGGCCTCTTCCCTCGATTTTTGTTCCAAGTCATCCATAACCAAACCATCCCAGTACGTAGAATCTTTATTCCTGAAGTCATCGAGCTCTTCGATGAGATTCTCTGCTTCATATTGGGCATGAATTCGGAGAGATAAAAGTTCATCCAGATTTTGGATGGTGATCTTAGAATTCTGATGCCAGTAGAGGAGCACTGGGAGTTGGTCCAAAAACAAATGGAGCTCTGCTTGAGCAAGAGGGTTGAGGACATGACCCCTAGTGAGGATATCACAAGCCCATTGGAAATTCTTAAGAGGAATATCATCCTCAAGAACATTGAAGGGCAGGTGGGAGAAAGCCGCAAGCAAAAGTTGAGCTTGCTTTCGCTCGGCTGGAGAAGGGGGTGACGGAGGTTGGTAAGGTGGAAAGACTTTGTCCATTGGAAGGGCAAGTCTTAGTTTTTCTGTCCAGGAAAGGATGGGAGGAGGAGAAGGAGAAGATGATTCTGCTTCAGAAGACGAAGGGGAAGGAGCAGGTGTTTCTATCTCAGAGGATGCAGATGCAGAAGAAGGTGTGGATGCTTCTATTATGGGAGATGGCACGGGAACAGAAGGAGCAAAAGCATTAATATAGTCAAGCCAATCAGAAGAACAAATCTTCGCCTTTTTGGCTAAAAATGAAGGGGTATACCCTTGTGCTTCTTCTGAACGTTGGGCAGGATGCATTATCTTCGTAGGCATGGAAGAAGTATACCAAGCCACAAGCAGATTCTCCTCCAAGCTACGTCGAAGGTCAATGGGCGCGTAAGGGTAGACCACTGAGCTTCGAGCGTAGGAGGGAAACTCCAAAGGGTCAGTAAACTCAACAAAATGATGATTGATTCGCTCCCTTAGATCATAAGTCTCAGGAGAGGACCAGATTGTCCAGCCAGAAGCTCCAGAGGATGAAGAGGTCACAATTTCATCCCATGCAGAGGTCTGTGAAGAAGAGTTTCCTAGATCCATATTTTCAACTTGTCGAAGCAAAGGCTCGAGGGTAGTTCGGTCAGAATACAAAGGGAGCTTAGGGGAAGAATTCTTTGTATCTGTAAGTTTGTAAACCAAGGGATTAAAAGCAATGTGTTCATAGTCCAGAGGTTTATAATCTACAAAAGCCTCCATTACCTGAATATAGAAGGGCGGGTAAAGGTGGCTAATGAATGCGTGGAGGTTCTTTCGAGGGGGAACAACATCACTCAAAGGCTCTTCATATGCTTGATCAATAGAAAGGGAAGTTGATGCAGCCATAACCTGTTCGAATACTAAGGTATTGGGATGTTCGACGAGTTAATGTAGATGATCTCCAAATGGATGACGGTTGTATTTCCAGAATATGGACTTCATACACGTTCTGGAAGCGCGGGAAAATTGCAATCCACTAATATCACCAAGTATTGGGTATATTAGTGCGGGGGGTAATGTTGGCTACATATTTTGTAAAAGCCAGTTACAGTTCGACACGTGGCATAGTAAGGGTAATAAAGGAAGGTTATTCAAACCTTTAATCCTGATCGTACACGTGACAATAAACATTGGTCCTCACATGATCCGAGTAACACTAGATCAAATAAACGGGATGCAAGATGACGTGTCTTCAAACGGTTACTCATATTCAAATCTAAGTACAAGAGGGAAGCTCAACTGCCAGTAATGGCGTAATGGAGCTACTTGTAAGGAAGCATGACCAGCGATCATGGAGGAGCAGTTCGACAGTTCGAAGTGCAGTTCGAAGGTCATCACTGACGAGTATAAATAGCAGGGTAGCCCCCAGAAAGAGGGACGGACTCAGACCATACAAACCAGTCATTTACTTCATATATTTTCTTTCCAGTCATTTATATTTCCAGTCCTTAAATACCTGTTCTTTAAATACCTGCACTTTAAATACTCGCACTGCACTTCGATTCATAGGAGTAGCTTCAAGTAGATTCAAGTAGATTGCTGTTGTAAACCTCTCCGAGGCTGAGTTCGGACCGTTGTAAGTGTTCATTTTTATGAAATACTTCAATTGTTCTTCATATTACTGTTATTTCTCTTAATTTCTCCTAAGTCAAGCCACCAGTAAAAGTCCTCTTCATTGAGGCTGAAAAGAACTAAAACACAATCGTCTGATAATTGGTTGGCAATTATAATTTCTGTAAGGACTGATTGATCCTTGCTGGCACGCTCACATTCACAAAAATACCCTTCGAAAAGCCAAAAAGCCAACAGTATTAAAACTTGTTTGGTTCATATGAATCGTGGAACTCAACCTGTATTTTGGGTTGATATATTCCTATGTGTCTCGCATGGGAAATAGAAAGTTCTTCAAACAAGTTTTTATCCAAGACCGCACCCAATTTAAAAAATATTGTCAATTCTAACAGATGTTTTGAAATTTCACTGATTATAAATATAAAAAAAAAAAATGTAGGACAGGATATCATTTTAGCCCAAATGGAAGATTCGGATCCGCCCAATACAATCCAGTTTTGGGCTTGAAGAAACCAGTTGGAGGGAGCTTGGGCTATTCTTCAATCCAACCCAAACCCTTTCTAGCTGCTTGTGGGCTCATACACTTCTATCTATCTCTTGCCAAAATTGTTTAGCACTGTGAGGGGTATTTTTACAATATTCTTTCATCCCAAATAAACCTTTATTTGATCTTCGCTTCAGTGCCTGAAACAAGAAACACTCTGATTGAAGGTATCAGAATTAGTACTCTGATGATTAAGTCAAATTCTGGATGAAAGAAAATAGGTTAGATATTACAGAATAAAGTGAGTTTGGATTAATGTACATACTCTTTTCCTCTATTTACCTTATTTATATAGAGGTTTGGTGTAGATTTTTCCTATGTAGTTTGATCATTTTTCATAATCATCATAATGTCATAGCCATGTTCCTATTACACCTCTGGAAAGGGACGGATTGGGCCCACCCTGATTGGGATTAGGATAGTCTGACGAATTGCATCTAGTGCTCAGTATGAATGTTCAATTGTTGGATTAAATACTCGATATGTTACTTAGTCGGCATAGGAATTTACTCGGCACCGATCCTATGTAATTTGATGGGCCCAGTTGGCATGGTTGGACTGGGGCCCATTAGTAATGAGCCTCGAGATGCTTTGTTTACCGAATATATATTATACTCAGCTCACACAAGCAACCAACTAACTAACTAACTAGTTGTGCTAAACCCAACAACATAATTGGCTTGTGGGAAGTGTAGCCATGCTACGTATACAGAAGAAATCAAACACAAAATATATAGATGTGAAATAAAAAAATATTTGAATATATATATATGTTTGATTTCTTCTGCACGTAGACATTTTAATGGAAAGTTTCGTTGATAAATAAATATGATGTGATGGAATCATGGACTAATCAGTTCAATATTGAAGGAAAAAAGTCTCATTCACTTTGTTTGACTTCAGTTTTCAGAATTTACTTTTTAGAAAATTTTACTTCTTCATTATTCTTATATTTTTTTTTTTTTTGTTTTCAATGATTTTTTTTTAATATTTTAAGCAATTTTTTTAATTTTGTGAAAAAAAAACTTCAAAAAATTTACTAAATACCAAAAATACAAAAAAAATGAAAATTCAGTACATTTTTTTGTATTTTTTTATATTTATTAATTTTTTAAAATATTTTACTATTTAGATACATCTAAGTAAGATATATCTAAAAAATTACTTAAAATTTTAAAAATATTCACTAAAAATAATAAAACACGAAAAATAAAAAATTTAATTTTCAAAAAATTAAATTTAAAAAATTGAAACCAAACACACTGATTGTCATTTTTTCATTCTTGCTTTCTGTTTTTTGACCCGTCGCAGTGTGTAAATTTGATGTTTAAAGGTTATTCCCAAACTTCTGAACGGGACAAAAAAGGGAATCAAAACATCTGAATAGAATTGTAAGGATTAACCATTCAAGTTGAATCTAGATACTCTCTAGTGCATTTTATGTAATGCCCAAAAATAATGTGATTTTAAAGACAGGAAAAGAGAATGGAAAGAGAAAAAAAGAGTTTACTTATTTTATTTTTAATTTTACTCTAGGATGACATTTTTTTTTGACAGTACTATAAACCATGCATTCCAGAATATAACGCATTCAAGCAATGCATCAAATATAGGGGTGCAAAATTAGCCCACGGGCCATCCGAAGACCATCCATAGTCCGGGTGGATCCGACCTGATTAGGCCCAAACTCATTTTGAGACTCTAGGCCTGAACTGTGTGTTCTGAAGCCCGACCCGTGAGCACAACTCGCTTGGCTTGGCCCGTGGTCCAGCTCATTAGCCCGCTATGTTCATATTCAAGGCTCGACTTGAGAGCTGGTGTCATTTTTTGTGGAAAAAAATAAAATTTTGCTAAAAAAAAATGTAAAAAAATTAAAAATTGGTCAGCTCAACCCAGGCCTAGCCCGCTAGAGATCCGAATATCTCCTGAGCCTGGACCTAGTCCTAGTTTTCTAGCCCGTGGACCAGCCCGAATTCTGGCGAGAGCTCGAGTGTCCCCACGTGGGCCGAACCAAACCTGGGTTAGGTCGGATCAAACCAAGTTTACACCCCTAATCAAATATGTCATTGCCATTGTATTTAATGACCTACTTATCTTTAAGGATAAATTATAACTTAACCCCATGTGGTTTACCCAAAAAATACGGAGCCCCCCTATAGTTTCATTTGTAACACTTAAACCCCCTATACTTCATACCAAAGTGCAAATTTGGGCGGACGTAACAGATATTTAAAAAAGTCTAAATTACCCTTATTTATTTCTCTAATTTTCTTCTTAATGCCATTACAAACCAGAATATTCTCTTATTTTTTCTTTAAATTTATTGTATTCCTCTTCTTCTTCTTCTTCTTCTTCTTTCTCATCCCATGACAAACCACACACCTCTCATACCATCATCAAATACATATCTCTCTCTCTAGAATTTAGACCCAAACAAATACTCATCTCTCCCTCTCTAGAATTTAAATTATACATATATGATATACATATTAACTGATATATATAATACATGTATGATACATATTTGATATATGATATACATATATGATATATATACATACATATTAACTTATATATATAATACATATTTCAATAGTTATCTTGTATAAGGAAAAGTTATCTTGTATTACTTCGTATCTCTCTCTCTCTATATATATATATATATATATCTTCTCTCTCACTGTGACCACCACCATTGCCCAGCTCCATCAAAACCAAGAACCACCTTTTACAAAGTGCTATAGATGAAGCAACAGGAGAGGGTGGATGATAAAAAAGAAAGAAATAGATTTGGAGATGTTTCTTTAAAATGTGTTAAGTTAGTTTTTGGACAAGTTCAGTATGCCGAAACCACCCATTTCAGGAAGAAGTGAGAAAACGAGGTAGCGTAGGATGAAGTATAAAGCAAGGTGAGGAGATTAGTGAAAGAACAAGATAAAATCGTTAAGAATTGAGAATATTATGGAGTCCAAAAGATGGGCTGAAAAAATGTCAGAAACAGGAAGAAAAAGTGGATTTGGTTGGTATGAATCCCATTAATGCTATTTCAAAAATCTAAATGTTTACATATATTAATTATTTGATTTCATGGGTTGGGTTTGTTACTAATTTGAATTATGAAAAGAAAAGTGGGTTCAGATAATTTTTAGAGAGAGAAGTTGTGGTGGTGATTTTGCATGGAATAAGAAGTTGGTTGTGGTTTTGTATGGAATATGATGGTAGTGATGTTGGTTGGTTGTGATTTTGCATGGAAGGTGATATGGTGAGATGAAAGGAGAAATAAAAGGTGATGGTGCTGGTTTTGTATGGAAGATGATGGTGTTGTATATTTATATAATGAGGGAGAGAGAACCTGTGTAATGGTCCAAGAGTGTAACCCATGCTCTGTTGCACTACACTATTTGTCAGAAAAATAGTACCAAACTATATAGAAAATAAAATTTAAAAATATGTAAATAGTTTTTGGACAAAACCAAAACTGAAATAAATCAACATAATAACGTAACAAAACTTACAGTACATAAATAGATAAAACCTGATTGAGTTGAGTGTGTGACACTCTTTCCTTAAGACAAATTTGTCCTCCCACCGGTGCTCAGGATTCAATGGACGTTTATCTTCCAGGATACAATGATCAATGTATTGCACTAGTAGTACTACTATTGCAACCCTAGTGAACTTCGCTGTGCATGCATTTTCTTTATAGAAAAATTAGACTCAGGAAAATATGAAGAATAAATGCAAAGATGAAGAATAAATGACGAATTCTCTGTCCAAATTGAAGTGAGAGAGATAAAATTTATAGATTCCTCTGGGACTCTTCAGAAAGGTTGTGACCCTTCAAAAGGACACACTCTTCAATCTCAAGAGACACAACCATTAAAGTAAATTTTAATTCAAAATTTCCAACAATCCCCCACATGAATGAAATTTACGGAAATGACATACAACAACATGCAAACAAAGAAAGAGTACATTAAGGAAATACCTTGCATTGGGATAGGTAGTTTTTGGCTTTGAACCTTCCCTAGTGAAAGCATATCGGACTTACTAACTAATCAGTGGATGTGATGCCTTGAATTGTTCAGCCGTTTGTGTAAGCCAAAATAATAGAATTCACACAAAATATCTCCAGACACAACTTAGTTCTCACCGTTGTGCCCGTTTTGGCCTTGGGCATGACCTGGTGTTTCATGAGTGCTTTAGAAAATTTACCCTTATCAATTCTCATAAAAGCGACACCTTCACACTCATATAGGTGATCCTTATTTTGAGTCTCATAAATACTCCTCTTGAAAGATACCCCTCTAGGGTTTTCAAGATATAAGTGATCATTAAAAGCATAGCTTACCCTAAGTCCCCTATATATAATATATGTTGCAGCTATTACTCCCATCATAGGAATGGATAGGAGATAGACTCCTTTAGTGATTTCTGGTGAGCCACATATAACTTAGTTGTCCCTTTGAACTTAGTTCTTGGGATCTCCAATCATCTAAGTAGGGTTACCATTATGATGACTATGATGTAATAGGCTTTAATCACATTCCCCTCGATGAACTTTCCTTCATTTGCTCTCTGGTCAAACTTTTTCTTTAGTGTTTTCTTTGTGGATTTAATCATGTCATTATTGCTTCTAATAGTGAGCATGTCATCCACATAAAGACAAACTGTGACATAGCCTTTGTCTGTGCTTTTAACATAAAGGTATTTGTCACATTCGTTTATCTTAAAACCATTCGAAAGCATAGCGTGATCAAATTTTTCATTCCATTGTTTCGGAGCTTGTTATAATCTATAAAGGGATTTGACAAGTTTACAAACCTTTTTCTCTTGGCCAAGAACTTGAAACCCTTCTGATTGTTCCATCTAGATTTCCTCATCTAACTCTGTCACGACCCAAACCCGCCCCTATAGGTTTAGTGTCGTAACCGGCCAGTAATCTGAGATTACAAAAGGCCTTCCTGTACAATAAAAAAATAATTGGGGCTAACGAAAGCAATATTCAAAAACACCAATTATGACATGCTTGTTTGCAAATGGGTAGAATTGTTCAAATTAACTCCTAATCTTTACGTGCATGGTATATTTTTTGATTCTATACTTGTTCTCCTACATGATTCATGGAGTTTAAGGAGAAATTAAGCATGAATTAGAGCTTGGGTTCAAGAGTCTCACACTACTTTTTATATAAGCATTTTGCACATAATGAAAGTCATACCTGCGTCAAGTGTCTTGGCATTCTGGGTCTTTTCTGAAACTAGGGTGTAAACCCTTCTTTGCCTCAAGGTGCTCCCCTCGGAAGTAGATGTTGTGGTTGTTCTCGGTGTCATTGCTGATTTAACCCCATTAGTAACGGGTCTCTCATTGCTTGGGTGGGCTTATGGACAAAATCTAGCCAAGTGTCCCTTCTGTCCACATCTAAAACAAGCTCCAGATAAGCGGCAACAAATGCCCCAATGTTGCTTCCCACATTCTCTACAAGTGGGTGTACTATTGTTTCCACTGCTTTCTCGTCTCGTGTTGTCATCGGTTCTTAAATTCAATTTCTCATTCATGGAGGCCATTGATTCACTAACCATTTCCATTTTCTGTTTCTTTAATTTCTTACTTTCTCCTTCAGTTGTTGTTGTTGGCTTGGACATTTTGAAGGCAGCAATGTTTGTTTCGGACATCAAGGCTCTATCAAGTACGTCTACATATTTTACCAATTTCAACCCATTTACTCGATCAAGTACTTCGACATCCAATCCGCCTTCAAATTTCCTTGCTTTTTTGTAGTCAGTGTCAACCATATGAGGTGCTTTGTCACGACCCAAACCCGCCCCTAAGGGTTTAGCATTGTAACTGGCCAGTAATTCGTGATTACCAAAGGCCTGCTTAACAGTATTGACAGTAATACAGTATAAAGGGGGCTGGTGGAAACCAATCAATAATAAGATAACGTCCAATGAGCTGTGGAGACCCGAATGGAAAATAAACTTTCATGCGCACAGTCGTATTCACAACCACTTATACAAAAAAAAAATACATATGTAAGCCAATATGTAAGTTAGGGACATAATCCTATCAACAAAAGTTGTATAACCAAGAGTCTTAAACATTCATAACATTAGCAAAAATAAAAGACAACTATAAGTCATCCAAAAGGCCTTGACTCGTGCAAGTTCGGAACCTCGCTATGAGGCACAACGGCTGACAAAATGTAAACTCGGGTTGACACCTCTAGCTTTGATCCGGTGCCTGGCCACCTACATATATATAAATAAATAAAAAACTGTGAGTTAAAGCCCAGTGAATAACGAATGTGTAAAGGGGTTAAGAATGAATGTCCTTTCAGTAATTAAAACAGTCATTTGTATCTGTAGGACAGTTATTCATTCAATGTGTCATATTTCAAGTCATATCATTCAGTTAGGAATCATAGCGGTCATACGTGGTACATCCAATAGCAGAACAGTACAGTAGGTCGTAATAGACCGAACAATCAGTTGATGGCCATCAATATAGTAACAGTAGTTCCAAGGATAGGAACTGATAGAGATATCTATAACAGTAATAGTAACAGTAACAGTAATAGTAGCAGTAACAGTAACAGTCAGTTGCTATAGATGCCACGAGTACAGTTCATAAAATATGACAAACAGTCACTTAGTAAATAATATCATTTCAGAAAGCAGTACAGTTAATCATTCAGAAAATAATTATAATTTAACATAGATTTACAACATTGTTACTCACAGATAACAGGGCTGTAAGCAGGCTATTCAGCTTCCTTGGGTGCGAAACTTACACAGTTACAGAACGAACACACACCAAATTACACACCCAGAATTGATAACTTAGTCCTTTCTACTTGTTTTGGTGTGGTTCTACTTTATCATTCCTCGTTATGATGTCTTAATCATGACTTAGGAATGCCTAGGATAGAAAGAGGATACAAAAGTGTACTTGAAAATATTTTTCAAAACTTGCTGAAAACATGGGTCTCGCTCGAGTGTAACTTTTTTCGCTCAAGCGGATATACAGCATGTGAGTGCTCGCTCGAGCGCACACTCCTTCGCTTGAGCAGTCTGCAAAATGTGAAAAAGTTCTGGTTGCGTGCAATCTCCGCTCGACGGCCGCTCAACAGCCGCTCGAGCGTGAGACACAAGTCCTCGCTCGAGCACAAGTCTTGTCGCTCGAGCGTGTTTCCAAACACGCAACTTCTGAAAACATGTAATGTATGCTCGAGCCAACCTTATGTCGCTCGAGCGGAAGTGTGAAAATAATAGTGGTCGCTCGAGCGTGGAAGCAAAATTCTAGGTTTTCCAAATTTGCTCCCAAAGTTCAAACCGTGAATTCAACATTCCAAAACTCATCCTTTTGGGCCAAAATTCTGGAAAACACTTAGAAACTCATAACACATCATGATTTAGAGATCATTTCATAAAATCAAAGCCCAAAAGCATGTCAATTAAACACAAATTCAACTTAAACTTTATAAATGTTTCAAGAATGTAATATGCATGAATTTTCTTGAATCCCACTTCTTTAAAACATAATCAAACTTGGCAAATTAATAGAAAACATTATGATTTCCTTCAATCAAGCTCAATCTATGACATGCATGAGGGAATTCCTAGCAAACATGCTCCAAATGTAATGAAATGAACATACATGCATGGATTAATCTTCCTTCCTACCTCTTAAGCTTAATTCTTACATCTCATAGCTCAATTCACTTGATTCATAAATGAATCAACTTAATTTTAAAACTAGAGACTTAACTTCTTACCTTAGATGTTCAATTTGGACCTTAGGTGATAAATTCTTGAGCTAGATGATCAAATGTCCAAGGCTTCTTCTTTTCCCTAGCAATTTCTCTTGTTTGAGTTCAATCCTCAAGCCTAAGACCCAAATCTCCCTACTCTCTCCCTCTCTCATGTTTGCTCATCAAATTAGGGAGAAAAGAGGCAGAAAGTTGAGCTAGTGGGGTTAATAAAGTAACTCACTAAGTGGTAGATACCAAGGTTAAATGGCATTAAATTAATCCAATTTAATCGTTCTAAATCGAATTTCAATTAAACCTACCATAAAATTCTATAAATCCTAATTTGCATATAAAACAAGTCAATTTTTGAATTGTTTGCCGATAAGGCTTTCAATTCGCAAATCGAAATTAATACATGAACAGATCTTTCTATAGCAAAAAGATAAAAATGCACTTAAAGCAACACACTCACATAATTAATTTTTAACCATTTACTTAGCATGCTTAATCATGAATTACTGTTGATCATGAGTCAGGGTTGTCACATGCATAACGGGTTAATTCAGTAAATTTAGCTTCATACTCCGCTACTGACGTGGTCCCCTACTTCAACTATTCAAATTCAAATACCTTCCTATCTCGAATGCATTGCGGGAAATATTTTTCATAGAAAATTTCTTTGAACCGATCCCATGTCAAGTCTCTATTCTCGTCTCGAACGAGCATCAACCATCTTCTAGCTTCTTCTTTCATAGTAAATGTTGCTAACAGAACTTTTTGCACATCAGTACATGGAAACACTTCAAAAATCTTTTCAGTTTCAAGCACCCACGCCTCAGCTTTTAACGGCTCAATACCCCCCAAAAATTCTGGTGGCTTCATTTTCTTGTATTTCTGTGTAAAAGCAATGATGTCATCATTATTGATCAGTTCCATTTGAATAGATGGCGGAGGAGGAGGTAGGAATGGTTGTCTCTGTTGTTGTTGCCTTTGCTCTTGTTGTTGTCTCACCAATTCAGTTAAGCCTCCACCATTCTTTCTAACCGATTTATTTTGGCATTAGAAGATTCTAGTTCATCTACATTTCTTGCATTTGCGTTCTCCACTGGTCTATAGAATCCATAGCAGGGGTAATCATAGGCAACCAAGTTTCACAGTCGACATACAACACAATCATATGGACTATAACAATAATTCCATGATAACAACAATTCCAAATAGCACATGGAGCATAACATAATGTTTCCCCTGTTATCTCACCATCTATAGTTCTTGTTATTTTTATTCTCTTTTCATAGGTAGAGCACAGGCAAAGAATTCCATACAGTTTCAAAGTGTTTCGTTCATGTCAGTTCTCATCAGATAAATTCTTTTCAGTTCACATGTGTTCACTTCATGTCATTTCCAATATGTTCATAGTATTCAAATTCATTTCATTTCATATAAAGCACATACACACACACGTCTATGCCATGCCCTATTTCTTTTCTAGGACACCCTACAACTCATATGGACATATATGTGGGTAAATTAACTCGTGCTCTAATACCATTCTGTCACGACCTGAACCCGCCCCTATAGGTTTAGTATTGTAACCGGTCAGTAATCTGAGATTACCAAAGACCTCCTGTGCAATAAAAAAATAATCGGGGCTAGCGAAAGCAATATTCAAAAAACCAATAGTCCAATGAACTATGCATCTATATGAACAAATATTTACATGTAAAAACGTTGATTTACCCACATTCAGTACATAACTTATAACTTAACATCTTATACATAACATATGCACATAACAAAAGTGTACTTCACGATCAAAAGCCTGACAACAGCCTTCCAGACCTAGCCCCAACTCAGAGGCATACAAAACAACTCGGTAGGCTTCAAAACGGTGGCTTAGCTAAAGACCCTTTCTAGGCTTGCCCTCCAGAATGCCCACCTATACATATATATAAAAACAGTATGTTAAAACCCAGTAAATAACATTAATGTAAAAGGGTTAGTTAATGAATTCCAAATATATCATATCCGTAAAACAAATCATGACACAATCATTCATATCAGTCTCATATCAGAATATAACATAATGGTACATCCCATAAAACATATCACATATCGTCTTCCGACTAGAATAATCCGTTCTGGATACCAATTAAACACATATCACCACAATGAAGTGGCTAACGAGATCTCGTAATCACATATATGTCATGGACCCACATTAACATGTCATCCCCCATGACTTGGGACTATCTATGGATTCCATAATAGATTTGAAATATAGGACATTCGTTCACGTAAACAAATATCATTTCAGAAATCATAACTTATCAAATCACATTTAGAACATAATTCATATGAACATATCTTTACAATAACGTTACTCACAGTGGGCTTCCAGAACGGTTGGTCAAGCAGTCCTTGACTCGTAACCTATAATCACAAATATGCATAGCACGATACACAATTATCTTAAACATATTTAGTTCACTTAAGCTTTTAAATATAGATGACTAGAATTACGAATTAATTAGATTATTAATTTCCTTTAATGTCTAATTAAAACATGTTTAGCCATGTATTAACCAAACTAATCAAATATAAATAATCTAATCATAAACCAATCCTTATTAAGTTCACTAATTACACAATCAAGCCTAACTTAGGCGCATACACATTAAATTACAATTATTCAGTTATATTTAAAATACAGAATCAGAAACTCAAAAATATGCACATTTTGCAATAAATTAAATTATATAATGTTTATTAAGCTCTAATTCCTATGCAATTATTTAATTCCAACCTATTAAAATTAGCGAATCAGACGGAATCAGTTTTCAATTAAACGTCTTAAATGGCTCTAAAAATTCTCATTAACATATCCATGTACCTAATTTCGGTTTCTGAACCCATTATGGTCGTCAATTTCAGTCCCGAAGTTGTAACCACATCAGATATTTTCAAATTAATTCGTATTATCGCATAATTAAATAATTAAAACATGTTAATTAGAAGACTAGAATTATGCATTAATTAGATTATTAATTTCTTTTAATCTCTAATTAAAACATGTTTAGCCATGTATTAACCAAACTAATTAAATATAAATAATCTAATCATAAACCAATCCTTATTAAGTTCACTAATTACATAATCAAGCCTAACTTAGGCTCATACACATTAAATTACAATTATTCAATCATGTTTAAATTACTGAATCAGAAACTCATAAATATGCACATTTTGCAATAAATTAAATTATACTAATGTGTATTAAGCTCTAATTCCTATGCAATTATTTAATTCCAACCTATTAAAATTTGCAAATCAAATGAAATCAGTTTTCAATTAAACGTCTCAAATAGCTCTAAAAATTCTCATTAGCATATCCATGTACCCAATTTCGGTTTCTGAACCCATTATGGTCGTCAATTTCAGTCCTGAAGTTGTAACCTCATCAGATGTTTTCAAATTAATTCGTATTATAGCATAATTAAATAATTAAAACATGTTAATTAGATGACTAGAATTATGAATTAATTAGATTATTAATTTCCTTTAATCTCTAATTAAAACATGTTTAGCCATGCATTAACCAAACTAATTAAATATAAATAATCTAATCATAAACCAATCTGTATTAAGTTCACTAATTACACAATCAAGCCTAACTTAGGCTCATACACATTAAATTACAATTATTCAGTCATGTTTAAATTATTGAATCAGAAACTCATAAATATGCACATTTTGCAATTTCAACTCTATTTTCAAGCAAATCAAGGCCCAAACAATTAATCTTCATATTTATTTTCAAAATCTTGAGCCTAACTCAATCTCAATTGAATTTAATTAATTCTCAATTAAGGCTTGATTTGACTATATCTAATTTTATGAACTTAAATCAAATTTTTAATTGAATTCTTATAAAGCTCTAAATATCAAATTAAACCAATTTTTTCATTTTTGAAACTCAATTTCATGAAACATCCATTTTCTTGAACCCAAGCTCAACTCAATTAAGCTTATGATCTTCCTATTTGAACCAAGATTCTATGAATTAACAGTGTATCATTTCAATTGTATGAATTAGGAGATGTAAATTACCTTAGTTTGATGATTTAATGCATATGAATTAATTCCCTTCTTTCTTCTTCCTTCGGTTCTTCTTGAGCTCAAGCTCTGTGGCTATTTCTTTCCTTACTCTCTCTCTCTCTCTCTCTCTCTCTCTCTCTTTTTGTGGGTCTTGCTTGGTATATGAAATGAAAGACTCAATATAATAAACAACTCACTATAATAAGCACCCAAACACTCTCTTTTCCTATGTCACAAACTAAGTAGTGGTCTACATGGTTATTGTCATTTCTAATTCATTCTAATTAAGTCATTCTAATTAAGTTGAATCATTCTAATTAAGTTAAATAAAAATTAAAGCTACGCAAACTAAATTAATTTTCATTACAATAAAATCTCAATTACACTAAATTAAATTATTGTAATATGTATTAAGCTCTAATTCCTATGTAATTATTTAATTCCAACCTATTTAAATTAGCGAATCAGACGAAATCAGTTTTCAATTAAACGTCCCAAATAGTTCTAAAAATTCTCATTAGCATATCCATGTATCCAATTTCGGTTTCTAAACCCATTATGGTCGTCAATTTCAGTCACAAAGCTGTAACCTCATTAGATATGTTCAAATTAATTCGTATTATCGCATAATTAAATAAAGATAATTGTGACACACATTTTGGGGTCATTACAAACTCGCCATTCAAAAAAGTTGTTTTAACATCCATTTGATGTATCTTCATATTATACAAAGTTGCAATCGCAATTAGCATGCAAATAAATGTTATTCTTGTCACTAGTGAGTAGGTATTAAAATAATCAAGACCTTCCTTCTACCTGTATCCCTTAACAACAAGTCTAGTCTTGTATTTATCAATTGAACCATCTGCTTTTATTTTTCTCTTAAATATCCACTTATATCCAAAAGGTTTACACCCTGGTGGAAGATCTACCAGTTCCCAAATATGATTTTGCAGTATTAATTTAATTTCACTATTCATAGTCTCTTTCCACAATAGAGCTTCAGGACTTGATATTGCTTCCTTCAAGTTTTGAGGTTCATTTTCTAACAGGTATGTCAGAAAATAATTATATAAATTAAAATCTGAATCAGTTGCTTATAGAAATAATAAGTCAAGACTTGTGTTGGACACAATCTCCTTAAAGTAAATTTCGCCCTCGCTTCGATACTTCGAGATTTACCAGCGTTTACTTTCCATGATGAAACAACTAACAGTTGATTTGCAGCACTACAAAATCAAGTCTGAGGAACTAAAACTTTGTTGTGACCCTCTCTTTTTCTTCCTAAAAAAAAAATACAAAATAGATGTAGAAAATAAGAAGATAGAAACGGAAGAAGAAAGATGAAAATATGAGGAAAAAATTTAATGAAATGAATTGCTGGATGGCAGGCTTTATATAGGAAAATTTGTGGCTTTTCTGAATAGGTTTCAACAGATAGAAACCTGTTCGGTTGGATTCAATAGGTAGAAAACCTATTTGGACAGAAACAAATTTGTTCGGTTTGAATTTCAACCTATTCGGGTGGAGTTTAAACATGTTTGGGTGGAGAAAAAAATCTGGACTAATTTATTTTGAATTTTGAAACCAAAATTAAAAAATAAATAAATAAAATATAAATGTTTTTAACCCAAAAAGATAAGTATTGGGTCAGACAAGCCCAATCCAATCTCATAACTCGCACCCACGCCCAAGTCCAGCTCTGCCCACCTGTCTAACCAATCGGACGGTCGGCGGCAGTGGCGTGCGCGTGGTTTTTGTTTTGGGTCCAATGGGTCTAACCCACTTTACCCATAACCTCACCCTTCCACAAATTTGGGTACCCCTTAGGGTCCATCTCAAGTATCCCAAGCTAAAGTTTATATACCCATATAAATTCTTAAGTCTTTCCAATGTAGGACAAATACATTTCACAAATGTGTAGGAAATCCACCTAAAGCCAAATAGCTTTGGAAAATCCTTATTTTTTGCTAACTTTGAGCATTATTTAAGGTGGAACCCAAGCTGTCATGCCTTAAAATTTGGATAATTAAATATTAAATTAGGACTAAACTCCAATCAATATTTCATCATCCAAATCTTTGTGGTGAAATAAAATCTAAACATTCACGTCTCCAAAGGGTTTAAGTAAATTTTCATTCTCAAAAGATTACAAAGGATAAAAAAAAAAAACTAACAAAACGCCAATCAAACCATCCACCATAATTTCATAACTAACCAATACCTCCAACATTAATGTAACAATAAATAGTCAAAATAACTTAAATAATGTAAATTTACAAACCATGCCAAATTATCAAAATACTAAGGTTATAAAAAATAATAATAAATACATAAACTAATATCAACCCTAAACTTAAGAAAACAAAAGAAGTCCAAACGACATACCCAACAACTATAGTTATTTCTCTTCACCACCGTAGTTCCAACTAATCCTACAAAGAAAGCTCGGTTGTGATCAAACAGAACGCACCCGAGATGCCAAGAGACAAAACGGTTCAGTATACAAGTATACTGGTATGAGTACAAATATTTGACACCCATGTGCACCAGACACAAACAAAAGTGCATTTAATTCTTGTTACAGGACAAGAATAATAGTTCCACCCACACTAAGACAAAGGGGTAGTTTCCCGAAATACGGTGGCATTTAGTTTCTTACCCGTACACAACTAAATATAAATTGAGTATAGAATAAACAAAATAAACATAAAAATTATGGTGGATCAGCCCTGCATAAAATGTTAGTAAGACCCACCATTCTGAAAAAAAAAAATAGAGTTAGTATAATTTAATCATAAGTAAATTGCTGAAGCAATATAAAAACGTATTGTTTCATACTTAAATCATTCGAATTGACCAAAAATCAAAGAATAAAAGTTGTATAGAATCAAATTTCCTAAAAGGCAATGCGAACTAATTTAGTATAAACTGAACAGATTGAGAGAAAAACTTAATAGCAGAACCTAGACGAAATTCGATCGAAATATCTGGAATTGAAAACAAAAAAAAAATTCCCTAAGATGATTTTTTTCGGAAAAGTTCAAAACACGAAAAGTATTTAGAATAATATTTTACTTCAGTTTACATGAAGTCAATAAAAATGAGCTCATTCCATGGGTTAAAACAGCATCTAAAATCTGCTTTACTAAAATGAATAAAAACTATTATAACCAAGATCATCCGATTACAAGTTCTAATCGACCTTTTTAGTACAAAGTTAAAATATCAAAGTTGTCTAGAATTACGTATACATGCCTCTGCCCAAATTTTATAATTTATCAAGGTCGTTTACTATTTCAAGGTATACAAATCAATACAATTCACACTATACCAATAAATTCATATTTAATTATTTGTACCTTAACTCCACTACTTCGGCCCTTCACTTCCGGCATACACATATATCCCATGCGCCTCCCGTATACCTAACACCACTCTGAAGCCAAACTTGCATGGGGATATCGTCCTGAGTTTTACCCACACTCCCCGGATAGTTAACATATACGTATGTGCGTAAATCAAAGCACTCGTCTACTCATGAGAACGAGGTAATAATATATATATATACACAATCTCTCATTTACTCATAAGGACAAACATAACAATGCTAAGTCTAAGGCATTCAAATAAGTCTCATAATCCTCACTTTTTTTTTTTCTTATACACTCTTTCTCACCATCACTCAAATAAAATAACAATCCATAGAGTCATGGTGGAGTATAAAGAATTTATCTATAGGTTCCAAGTTTATTTTAATTTCATAGATTCATGAGTGTGATTACAATCATAAATACATATAAAAGCCCTAAACCTGACGTACACAACTAATCAAAATAATTAAAATCAATATATTATCTACATACAGATACAAAATCCAACCAACATCAAATAAATATAAATAAATAAATAAAATTAATGAATTAAACATAAATCAAAAAAAGTAAATTTTGTACTCACAATTATTTATTTTAAATATTAAAGAAATAATTAAAGAACTAATGGAGCCACCAAAATAAAACCTTAATTTTTTTTTTTTCCTTTCTCTCTTCTCTCTTTGTCTTTCTTCCGCCGTTTCTCCTTCTCTCTCAGGAACTAATGTCCTCTTTGGTGATTAAACGCACACACTCTCTCTCTCCCTCTGTCTCTCTCTCTCTCGGCTCCCTCTACCGCAAAGCACTTTCTTTCTTTTTTTCTTTCTTTTCTAAGCCTCTTCTGATTTAACCTAATTGACATATATTATTATATTATAATTTACAAATACAACCTAAATACACATATATAAATATAAATATTCAAATTAATTATATATAATTAACTAACACATTAAATTCTCATGTAACCATACAATTAACAAAACCAAAAATAAAATAAAGTAATAATAATCATAATAATAATAAATAATGACTTACGAAAAATTAGGGTCGCTACACAAGCGTTATTTTTAACGTTACTAATTCAATTCGTGTTTAATGTCGCGTAGTGAATAACATCATGTATTTGGATGCTCAAAATCATTTCCGGATGAATAAGAATTCAACGCACATTTTCAGGTTCGTGGATATAGTTTTAGGTGGGTTTCCTACACATTTATGAAATGTGCTTGTCCCACATTGGAAAGGTTTAAGAATTTATATAGGTATATAAACTCTAGCTTGGGAAACTTGAGATGGGTCCCGAGGAGTACCCAAGTTTGTGGAAGGGTGAGGTTATGGGTAAAGTGGGCTAGACCCATTAAACCCAAAACAAAAACCACATAGGCGCGCCGTCGTCCGTTTGGACTCCTTCTTGTATAATCCTGTTGACTAAGTCCGTGCTCCTCCATACGACGTCGCTTTGTCACCTGAAAACACAAACGTGAGCTAGCCGGCGGGTGTGTGCCGGAAACCCCTCCGATGCCTAAGTCAGCAAACTTGACAAATAGACAAAGCTCTGTGTATTCAGAAAGCAAAGTTGTATGTTACCTCCTCCCAGGTGATGTTTGTGAGCTTTTATAGGTTTTGAGTGGCACAATCCTAGTAGGACTCCTACTCCTCCATGCAGAGTCCTCCTAGGATTCATACTCTTGAAAGATAATGCTTATCCTTCAACACCCCCCTCACTGCTTAAACCAAGTTAGATGGTTTTTACCATGGCCGAACTACCATATGACCGAAATAATACTGGTTATGCTGAGTCACAGAGTAGGCCGAACTATCCTCAGTTCGGTTCTTCCTCTTATTCCTCCTTATCTTGGTTCTCTCCTGTTCAACCCATAGTGAGTTTGGACCGAGCTACCGAATAGCAAGGTTCTGACTGATCTACCCAGAATACGTCATGACCGGACTAACTCTGAGACCGGCTTAACTCCAAGTTGCCCGGACTGGAGTAACTTTACAATTCTTGGGCCGGCGTAACTTTATTTCTCTTGAGCCGGAGTAACTCTGTCTCTCTTGGGCCGGAGTAACTTTTCGGCCTTTTTACCCAGTCCTTCGTACTTTGGGCCATAAAGTCCATCTCATAGCTCGGCCCAATTTTCACCAAAATTACCCTCTCAATTGCCCCTTAATTCCATCTACACAGCATGATAGAGATTACCTGTCTATCAGCCGAGCTCAACCTTTTAGCCTTTCCAACCGAGCTAAAAACCCTTTAGCCTCTCCAGCCGAGCTAATTTCACTCCGGACTCTGCTTGTCCGGTCAAAGCGTCTCTTCAATCACAGCGACTGTAACACTTTCCATTCATGACACGTGGCACGCTCTGATTGACTGAGGACGGTTGTCACGCCGTCTTCGTACTTCGAGAAATTTGAACAGTCCCGCCCTTTTTTCCTTTACCAAAAACGTGCTTCTTCATTCTTGCCACATTTTGTAACCTCTTCGTATCTGAGCTTCTACTGCCTCTCCACTCTTCTTGAGCTCGTGTTCTTCCCCGCTGCTAGTCTTCCTCCAACTCTTGCCTGTTTTCCAGGTTAGCATTATACATCTCACTTTGTTTTCGTATTCTACTTTCTGTGTTCTATTTTCTGTGTGTTTGCAAAAACATTTTTTCCATTTTGCTTTGCTTTGTATCCTTATGGAAAAAACTTCAACCATAGAACATTTGAGTACATGAAATATTCTGTAGAAAACTAGCTTTTGATCCAGAATCACGAGGCAACCGAACTAGGATACTGTTTAAACTAGGTAAAACTTTAGTTAGCTTACAACCGGACTGATACTCACGTTTACACCAATAGCCCTGCTTAAGCCAAACCAGGTCTTGATAAACCTTAGCCGAAGTAATAAACCGAACTAGACTTGCACTTAGCATACTGAGACACCTGAATCCCAACCGATCTAGGCCCTTAGGGCAATGCCAGCTTTCTTAGTTTTGTAGACCAAACTCAGAAAGCTGCCCCTAGAGGCTCAACCGAAGTAACAAAACTCATAGTTCAACCGATTTAGGCCTTTGGGGCTAAGCTAGCTTTCTTAGTTTTTTAGACCGAACTCAGAAAGCTGCCCCTAGACGATGAACCGGTCTAATCAAAATTTGTTTCCAAAGCTAGTATGCCGAAATGCTCACCAAGGTCTTGGCTTAATAAAAAACCCTGCCCAAACCGAGCTACCAAGCATTTTGCTGAACCGAGATAGAACCTGTCCACAAAGCCGAAGTAGGGCTCTTTTACCTTGCTTTTAATTTGTAGCACGGTCCATTGATCTGTTCTTAACCCCTTTGTTTTCTACTTTGCAGACTTAGGTTGCCCAGGCACTCCTCCGTGCGCTCAACCGAGCTACTGAGCACAACTTTTGCACCGATATAACTCATTCATAATTTATACCTTAAATGGGGAAGTATAGGTATCTAGTAGACACTCCAGGCGGCCTAGCCGAATTCAGAAAGGACTATAACATACCTGATGACGTCCACCTGTCTTTAGCCGAAAAAGATGTCATTCATTGGGATAATGAAGGCTTTGTCCCCTACACCCTCTTGTCAATTATTGAGACCGGACTTCGATTTCCAGTCCAACCTTTAATCTGCGAGTTTCTTAGGCAAACTAGATTATGTCCTACCCAACTATCCACCAATTCATACCGCATCATTACGGGGATAGCCGAACTGAACCGCCAAGCCGGACTAAACCTTGGCCTGGCCGAAATCTTCCACCAATACTCCATTGGTTCAAAAGAAGATGGGTGGGTCTACTATTTGAGAATACGTCGTCGTCGAGAGAAGATAATAAAACATACACCGGATAAAGACTTAAACGACGACGACTTTTTCTGGGTGTCTGGGAACTTTGAGGATCATCAAGCCCAGATTCCTGGCCGACCTATAAACTGGAAAAAAGGAGAACCCGGTATAGTTACTTCGGTTTTCTTGCTTGCTTTATTATATCTTGGTTTGTTAACCTCTCAGCCGGACTAACAGTTGTCTTCTTACGCAGATTCGGCCCACCTTCATTCTTTATACAGCTACCCAAACTTAGCAACTTTGCGCGCCGCACTACGGTATCCAGAACGTAGTTGGGCCAAATTGCTGAAGTTCGAGCCGACCTACAGATATAGTGGTCGCCGAAAAGCCAGAGTGACTGACTTTCTTCTTGAGGACGCCCCAGAGCCAGACCCAACCTTACCACAAATCAGACTAATTCCACTAACTGCCGAAGAAGAAATGGCTAAAAAGAACAGGGTAAGGGCGTTTCTAACCGAGACAAATAGGCCCGAAGTACCGCCACCAGGCCAAACGCAGCCTGCCGTTATGGCCCTCCCTTCTCAACAGCCTTCTTCATCCCGCCCCTCCAAGCGTGCCCGATCTACCCCGTCCGAACAACAACTTGTGGATGAGGATGAAACCATCCCTCCACCAAGTCCTCAACCCATCCTTCAACCGGAGCAATCTGACCTAGCTGACTCCTCGAAATGGGCTCTAGTTCTCTCCTTCCAAAACCGAAATATCGAGGAAAGTGACTCGGTTGTTGCTGAGAAGGACCACTTAATGGCTTTCAACCTAGCCAAGAGTGTGTGCCTTCCAAAAGATATGGAGCACCACAACAAGCAACTCAACACCGAACTGAAGGCCATCCGGTCATCAACAAAGTTAATGATCCTGGTGAGTGGCTCCCCATTTCCTTTGTCTAACTTTTCACAACTGTCAGTCCGGCTAAAGAAAGTTACTACTCTTTTGCAGGCCATTCAGAAGAACAATCTTGCACACAAGAAAGTGCTGGAGCTCAGGAAAATGACGAGGCAGGTCATGGCTGAAGCCGAGGCAAAGACGGCCGAGCTAGAGCATGCCAAAAGCAGATAGCCGAGCTACAATCCGAGAACGATCGCTTGACCGGACTTGTTAGCTCGGCTGAAGTCGAAAAATAAAAAATCGCGGCAACGGTGAAGGACAAGTACTTGCGCGAGTTGGTCAAACTCGAGGGCAAAAAAGATGCCGAAATAGCTAAACTCAAGCAGAAAGTCAGTGATGCCAATGCCCAAGGTTTCAAAGAGGCGGAGGGCCTATACATTCCGCAGTGCAAGGGGGCAAAGGATTTGTTCTTTAAGTGCAGCTGGAGAAGTGCTGTGGAGCAGCTCGGCTGTGGGCCTGAAACCGAGGTCTACAATGCTCCACAATACTGCATTCCGGCCTCACTTGCGGAATATGCTGCTTCGGTCCAAGAACAATTTTTGCAAGATTCAGATGATTCGGACGATGAGAACGAACAAACTGTTATTCCGGTAGTCAACGCGCCAGTTGACGATCAATCAGCTCGGTTGGAGACAACGGTGGAAAAATCGACTGTTGAGCCATCGACTGATATCGTCCCGCCCGTTGCTACTGAGACGGAAGCTCCATCTGCAACCGGAGTTCTAGTAGACATTGATGCCGAGATTGACGATCTTTTCTCTTGATTTTGTACTTTGTTCTTTTTTGCTACTTTTTTACTCTTATAACCGAGCTGCGGTCCCTCCTTTGTACCTGTTTGTCTTTAATGAAAATCTTCTTTTGTGCTCAACTCTTATTTCGGTTTTGATATATGTGCTTGCATTTGTAATGTCTTCTATTATTCCAACTGCTATTCCGGTTTTAGATGGTTAAACTAACTATGCTTACCAGCCAACTACTCCTTAGCCGACCTAATTACTTCGGCTGAGGTGTACTCAGAGTTGGTTTAATCCAGCCAACCATTCTTCGGCCATACCCTTACTTCGGCTGAAGAGTACAAAGAGTTGGTTTAATCCAGCCAACCATTCTTCGGCCATACCCTTACTTCGGCTGAAGAGTACAAAGAGTTGGTTTAATCCAGCCAACCACTCTTCAGCCATGCCCATACTTCGGCTGAAGAGTACAAAGAGTTGGTTTAATCCAGCCAACCACTCTTCAGCCATACCCATACTTCGGCTGAAAAGTACAAAGCCAACCACTCTTCAGCCATGCCCATACTTCGGCTGAAGAGTACAAAGAGTTGGTTTAATCCAGCCAACCACTCTTCAGCCATGCCCATACTTCGACTGAAGAGTACAAAGAGTTGGTTTAATCCAGCCAACCACTCTTCAGCCATGACCATACTTCGGCTGAAGAGTACAAAGTTGGTTTAATCTAGCCAACTTCTAAGTTAGTTTTTCCAACCAACTTAGAATAATGTTCGGTTTTTCCGACCAAACGTCCTGCAGCTTGGATCCTTATCCTGGGCTTAGGAAGGGTGTTAGTTTAATCCAGCCAACCTCTAAGTTAGTTTTTCCAGCCAACTTAGAATAAAAAGTGTTTGCAATATTCCTAACTTCACGAAAGCTAACTTTTACAGAGAACAACTCATGCTGAAAAGAATTGATTGTTTTATTGAAGAAAAAGAAATTACACATGTTTGAAAAGAAAAAAGCTAAAAATAAAATAACTTGAGATTGGCCGTGTTCCATGGCCTAGGGATTGCTTTGTCGTCCTTGTCTTCTAAGTGGTATGCCCCTTTGCCTGCTAACCCAACCACTTTGTAAGGACCTTCCCAGTTTGGCCCTAACTTGCCATCTCCTGGTATCAAGGTGTTTCCCATCACTTTGCGCAGTACCCAATCTCCGATCTTGAATTGTCTTGGATGCACTGTTTTGTTGTATTTTCTAATCAACTCTCGTTGGTAGGAGGCAATGTGAACCAGTGCTCTTTCCCTTCTTTCTTTCGCAAGGTCAAGTTTTAGTGCTATGGCTTCTCCATTCAAGTCTGGATCAAAATTTTCGCTTCGAATTGTGGGGAGGCCAATTTCCAGTGGGATTACTGCTTCCATTCCATAGGCTAAGGAGAATGGTGTTTCTCCTGTTGATCGCCGAGGTGTGGTGCGGTAAGCCCATAAAACATGAAGAAGTTCATCCGCCCACTTGCCTTTTGCCTTCTCTAACCTTTTCTTCAATTCATCCAAGACGACTTTATTTGATGCTTCTGCTTGACCATTTGCTTGAGGATATGCCGGTGTAGAATTGTAGAACTCTATCTTGTACTCTTCACAAAAGCCTCTGAAGATTCTACCGTCGAGCTGAGTACCATTGTCTGAGATTAGGGCTTTTGGTATGCCAAATCGAGTGATGATATTCTGCCAAACGAACTTCTTCACATCTTTTTCTTTGATTGATGCCAATGCTTCTGCTTCCACCCATTTTGTGAAGTAGTCTGTTGCTGCGAGGAAGAACTTCCTGTTGCCGGGTGCTGTTGGAAGTTGTCCTACTATGTCCAAGCCCCACATTGCAAAAGGCCATGGGCTAGTCAATGGTAGGAGTTCTCTAGCTGGTTGATGTATTTGGTGCGCGAATTTTTGGCATTTCTCACACTTCTTCACATATTTTTCTGAGTCTGTCTGCATGTATGGCCACCAGTATCCTTGTGAAATGGCTCTGTAAGCTAGCGATCTTCCTCCTTGATGGCTTCCGCACACCCCTTCGTGTATCTCGTACAAGAATGCTTCCACTTTGCTGGGGTGAACACACTTTAGGTAAGGTCCTGAGAATGATTTCTTGTATAATGCCAAGGATGGGGAGAGCCAAAATCGCTGCGACTTTGCTCTTATTCTGTTGGCTTCTTTTTTTTCTTCTGGTAGGATGCCGTCTTTTAAGAACAGGATGATGGGATCCATCCATGAGGGGCCTAGTTCTGCGCAACATACCTCTTCTGCTTCGGGGTCTTCTATGCTTGGTCTAGGTAGGTAGTCGATCAGTAGTGGATGAGGTATGGAGGTATCTGCCATTGAAGCGAGGCCTGCTAGTTCGTCTGCTCTGCTGTTTTCCTCCCTGCCGATTTGTTCTATCCTTACTACATCAAACTTCTTGATCTCTGTTCTGACCAATTCTTGGTACTTGGTCATCCTATCATCCTTTGCTTCGTAGTCGCCAGAAATTTGATTTACCACCAGCTGTGAGTCGCTGTAGACCATTAGTTCGGTGGCCTTCATGTAGTATGCTGATTTGAGTCCTGCGAGAAGCGCTTCATACTCCGCTTCGTTGTTTGATGCTGGGAAGCCAAGGTTGATTGCTTGCTCTACAACCAGGCCGTCTGGGGAGATGAGGACTATGCCAAGCCCTGCACCATGCCGGTTGGATGCTCCATCCACAAAGAGCTTCCACATCTCACCAACGAATAACTTCCAGCAAGTGGAGGGGTCAGATGATGTCGTGGGGTCAAGAATGGTATTTTCTTCAAGGTCCATGGTTGCTGTCTGCCCCTCGCTATCTGATTGTACCAAGTCTTTTTTTGTTGGAGAGCGTTGGTTTGGTGTAGCTTCTGCCTTGTTGCCTTTAGTCTGGTCTGCCTTGGAGTCTGACTGATTACCTTCTACTAGGGGTTACGCTATTCCGGCGTCAACTTTCATCCCTAATTCGGTGTTGTCAGTTAGGTCGACTGGGCAGATATGATGACTTCCAGGAGTAAATTCTGCGATGAAGTCTGCCAAAGATTGGGCTTTTATTGCGGTCCTGGGTTAGAACTTGATGTCGAATTGTCCCAACTCTACTGCCCACTTCAAAATCCGCCCAGAAAATTTCACCCTCTCAAACAAAGCTTTTAGTGGGAAGGCTGTGAGGACGACTACGGTGTGGGCATGAAAATAGTGTGCCAATTTTTGAAGGCCATCATCAAGGCTAATGCTAGTTTTTCCAGTGGTAAATACCTTGTTTCGGCTCCCAGCAATGTCTTGCTGACATAATAGATGGGCAAGTGTTGGATTCCCTCTGCTTGAACCAATACTGCGCTAACTGCGTGTTGAGAGACTGCCAAGTACAAGAAGAGTTCTTCACCAGGTACTGGGGTAACAAACAGTGGTGGAGAAGACATATATTCCTTCAAGCTTTTCAGAGCTTGGTCGCATTCTTCATCCCACTCAAACTTGGCCTTTAAGGCATGAAAAAATGGTCGTAGTCTGTCTGACGACCGGCTGATAAATCGGTTGAGTGCAGCCGCCATGCCGGTGAGATGCTGCACTTCTTTTACAGAGTTGGGTCTCTCCAAATCTTGGATTGCTTTGATCTGGGAGGGGTCTGTTTCTATACCTCGGTTGGTCACCAAGAAGCCCAAGAATTTGCCAGATTCTACTCCGAATGCGCACTTGGATGCGTTGAGGCGCAACTTGTGTTTCTTCAGGATTTCAAACATCTCTCCTAAGTCCATGAGATGGTCATTCTCATCTTTGCTTTTGACCACCATGTCGTCGATGTAAGCCTCCATTGTTTTGCCTAACAATGGTTCAAACATCTTGGTGACCATTCGTTGGAATGTGGCCCCTGCGTTCTTCAGGCCAAAAGGCATGACCTTGTAACAGTATAGTCCTCTTGGAGTCGTAAAGGACGTGACCTCCTGGTCTGGTTCATGCATGGCGATTTGGTGGTAGCCTCTGTATGCATCCAGAAAGCTAAGTCGATTGTGTCACACCGTTAGGTCTACCAGTTGATCTATCTGTGGTAGAGAAAAGCTGTCTTTTGGGCATGCCTTGTTGACTGTTTTGTAGTCGACGCAAACACGCCATTTGCCATTCTCCTTTGGTACTACGACGGTGTTGGAGATCCATCTTGGGTAGTGCACTTCTCTAATTGCTCCTGCCTCCAGCAGGTTACCTACTTCTTCCGCTACTATTTCGGCATGGTGAAGTGCCGATCGGTGAGTGCGTTGAATAACCGGCCTGGCGGATGGGTGGACATTGAGTTGGTGACTGATGAAGTTTGGATCAATGCCTGGCATGTCGTAGGGTGTCCAGGCAAACACTTCGATGTTAGAGGTCAAGAATTCCAAGACCTCTAATCTCTCAGTGCTGGACAACGACAAACCGATCAAGAAGAACTTATCCGGGTTCTTTTCATCTATTTTTACCTCCACCAAGTCCTCCACTGCTTTCTGATCAGCCTCTTTGCCGACGTCCGCGAATAGTTCATTGCTTTCAGGTTCTTCCACCGAATGAACGTATCCTTTGGCAGCGCGGCTGCCATTTACCGTGGCGAAACATTGCTTTGACATGATCTGATCTCCATAGACTTCTTCAATTATACCGGTGTCATTGGGGAACCGCATTAGCTGGTGGTAGGATGACGCCACCGAACGCATGGCGTGCAGCCATGTTCTGCCTAAGATGATGATGTAAGTGGAGGGGACCTTCAATACCCAGAACTCCACTTGTTTTGTTATGCTTCCTGCTCTGACTGGAAGAATTATTTTGCCGACAGGCCATTCTGGCATGGAGTTGAATCCAATTAAGGGAGAACTGCAGGCGCCAAGTCTTTGTCTTGTAGTTTCAGTTGTTTAAATGTTCCGTAGTACATGATCTCACATGAACTACCCTGGTCAATCAGAATCCGCTTAACATCAAAATCCTTGACTCGGAGAGTGACGACCAGAGCATCATTGTGAGGACAGTATATTCAATCCAAGTCTTTATCCGAAAAAGACATGACGTTTGTTGCCTCTGTCTTCCCCTTCTTGATGGCAGGTTGGGCACTTAGCACCTCTCTAAAGTGTTCAGCCTTTTTGATTGATCCCCTGAGTGCACATACACGCTCAGGCTCAAAAACTCCATGTATTACATTGATAATGCCTTGAGGTGGGGCGTCGACTGGCATCCCGTTGGGATTATTGTGATCATGGGGGGCTGGTTGCGTCCCTCCTTCAATGTACTTGTCCAAGTGGCCTGCTGCCACCAGCTCTTCCAGGTGTTGTCTCAATGGTGTGCAATTCTCCGTGCGGTGTCCCTTTTCTTTGTGGAAGGTGCACCGCGATCTTTCGTCATAGTCCTTCTGGGCTTCTCCTAGCTTGGCTGGCCACTTGACGAAAGGCTCATCTCTTATTTCGCTCAGAATCCGATATATCGGTTTTTTGAACACCGTGGTTATGGCAGTGCGGATTCTCAACCATCTTTTATCCGGGTATTCTCCGTTATCTCGTCTGCCACGTCCGTTTCTGTTCTGACGATCCACTGTATTGACCTTTGCTGAGGTCTTCTTTTCTGGTACTGCGGTCGCACAAGATTTTGCTTTGGCACGTGCGCCATCCTCCTCTACCCTGATGTGCTAATGCACTCTTTCCATCAGGGCTTCCATGGTGAGAGGTGGCGTCATGGTGATCGAGTCCCGTAGCCTGTTCCCGATTGGAAGGCCTCTTTTATACTGTGCGATGGCGAGATTGGTGGGGCAGTCCCCAATCTGATTGAATGTTTCCCAGTAACGACTGTTGTAGGATCTTAGGGTCTCTTTATCGCCCATGTCGATGGAGAGTAGCTGGTCGATCTCCACCGAGGTTTTAGTGTTTGTTCGGAACCTTGTCACGAAGGCTTCTGCCAATTATGCCCAAGAGGCTATGCTGCCTTCTGGTAGTTTCTCGAACCATGTCAAGCCTAGGTCGCCAAGACTTGATGGGAAGAGTATGCACATTAAGGCCTCGTTTCGCCTGTATACATCCATGACTTGGCGAAAGTGGCTCAAGTGTGAGTAGGGATCCGTCTTCCCTTCATATGTAGTGAATTTTGGCTGAAGGAAGCCTGATGGTAGGGGCGCGTTTTCAATCGCCGGAATAAACGGTGAAGTCTGTAGCCTTGCTAATGCCTTGTCCGTTAGTTCGTAGGCAGGGCGCGGTATTGGCATTCCAACCTCGACGCTTCCATGTGTCCGAGGAGCCAATCGCTGTAAGGCAGAAACTCTCTGCGGATCCCGCGCCCTGGCATCCTCCTTGCATCGTGCTTTCTCTTCGAGCACGGTTCGTAAGTCGGATGATCTGGGTAATTCCGTCTGTCTAGATCTGGTTTGGTGTGAATGCGAGGGCCAATACGTGCTTCCTTCAGTGTATGATCTTTCAGATCTCGTCCTCTCAGACCTGGAGTGACGAGTTCTGGAAGACCAGGATTAAGTGTCGCCTGTCCTGAGGTTTCTACTTTCTCCTTGCGAGGGTGTAGTATTCCTACTACGATTTTCTAAGTGGCGAGGGGGTGTCTTGTTTTTGCGCCCCTCTCCTCTCGCCACTTCTTTTTTCTTCATCTGGCGTTTCAAGGCCTCCATGTCCGCCGCCATCTTTCTTATCAATTCATCTTGCTCTTTCGCGCGATCTTCCAGAGCTTGAGGGTCAATCCTCCGCCTTTGCCTGTCGGGATTTTGAGAATGAGATTGACTGGGGCTGTGAGTCCGTCTTCCCCTAGTATCTCTCCTGGAGTTATGTCGTTGGGACTCCAAGTCCGCCATGGGAGGGACAGAAGGTAATCCTTCATGCCTTGCGCCTCCATCTGGAGTTAGCCCGTCGACGGCGGACTGCGGCAATTCTTCAATGTGTGCCATTGTTTGAAAAGAGGAGAAGCTTTAATCAAGAGGTTTTGTTCTGTCTGTTTTTCCCACAGACGGCGCCAATTGTACGGGAAAGAAATATACCTTCTCGTATAATCCTGTTGACTAAGTCTGTGCTCCTCCGTACGACGTCGCTTTGTCACCTGAAAACACAAACGTGAGCTAGCCGGCGGGTGTGTGCCGGAAACCCTTTCGATGCCTAAGTCAGCAAATTTGACAAATAGACAAAGCTCTGTGTATTCAGAAAGCAAAGTTGTATGTTACCTCCTCCCAGGTGATGTTTGTGAGCTTTTATAGGTTTTGAGTGGCACAATCCTAGTAGGACTCATCCTCCTCCATGCAGAGTCCTCCTAGGATTCATACTCTTGAAAGATAATGTTTATCCTTCAACACCCCCCTCACTGCTTAAACCAAGTGAGATGGTTTTTACCATGGCCGAACTACCATATGACCGAAATAATACTGGTTATGCTGAGCCACAGAGTAGGCCGAACTATCCTCAGTTCGGTTCTTCCTCTTATTCCTCCTTATCTTGGTTCTCTCCTGTTCAACCCATAGTGTGATTGGACCGAGCTACCGAATAGCAAGGTTCCGACCGATCTACCCAGAATACGTCATGACCAGACTAACTCTGAGACCGGCTTAACTCCAAGTTGCCCGTACCGGAGTAACTTTACAACTCTTGGGCCGGCGTAACTTTATTTCTCTTGAGCCGGAGTAACTCTGTCTCTCTTGGGCCGAAGTAACTTTTCGACCTTTTTACCCAGTCCTTCGTACTTTGGGCCATAAAGTCCATCTCATAGCTCGGCCCAATTTTCACCAAAATTACCCTCTCAGTGAGGTTATGGGTAAAGTGGGCTAGACCCATTAAACCCAAAACAAAAACTACATAGGCGCGTCGTCGTCCGTTTGGGCAGGCTGGGTTGGGCTTAAACACGGGTACGAGGTGTGAGATTGGGTTGGGCTAGTCTAACACAATACTTTTCTTTTTGGACCAAAAATATTTATATTTTATTTATTTTTTTTTAATTTTGGTTTCAAAATTCAAAATAAATTAGTGCAGATTTTTCCTCCACCCAAACAGGTTTAAACTCCACTCAAACCGAACATATCTGTTTCTGTCCAAATAGGTTTTCTACATGTTGAATTCAACCGAACATGTTTTCTACCTATTGAATCTATCCGAACAAGTTTCTATCTGTTGAAACCTGTTCGGAAAAGCCACCAATTTTCCTATATAAAACCTGTCATCCACCAATTCATTTGATTAAATTTTTTCCTCAAATTTTCGTCTTTTTTCTTCCCTTTCCATATTTCTGTTTTCTACATCTGTTCTGCATTTTTTTTTTAAGGAGGAAAAAGAGAGGGTTACAGCAAAGTTTTGGTTCGCCAAACTTGATTTTGTAGTGCAGCAAATCAAGTGTTAGTCGTTGCATCCTGGGAAATAGAAGCCGGTAAATCTCGAAGCACTAGAGCGAGGGCGAAATTTACTTTAAGGAGATTGTGTCCAAAACAAGTCTCGACTTATTATTTCTATAAGCAATTGGTTCGGAATTTAATTTATATAACTATTTTTTGAATTAATTATTTTTTATTTTGTTGTTTATTTTATTTATACATACACACATTCACTGTGGGAATAACACTATTCTGTGTGTATATATATGGCAATAAAGGTGTTTTGGTCATTTGTCATATATTTTTGGACAGAAAAAACTGTTTCACTCACCATTTATGATCATGCAATACATGTTATGTTTAAACAAATAGTTTTGTCGAAAATAATACTTTGGTATGAAGTATATGGAGTTTAAGTGTTATAAATAAAATTATAGGGAGGCTTCTTATTTTTTAGGCAAACCACAAGGGGTTAAATTATAATTTACCCTATCTTTAAATAAATAATAAATAAATAAAATAAAACTTATCTATACTTTTCCAATTAATTTTTTTTACACACCATTTTTTTAATAATAAATTTATTTTTATTCTATAATCTAAAAAAAAAAAAAAAAAAACCTACTCCTACTAAAATCACAAATGTTTGGCCTATTTGTCAATTGAATTAAAAGTTAATTTTTTAACTTTTTTAAATTAAATCATCTTTTTATTTATTTTTTATATATTTTTAAAAAAAATTAATTTTTAACTCACCTTTTAAAATAGGACAAATGATAATGTCAGAGATATCAAATTTTTATCAAATAAATGACCAAATATCTCACATGGGTGTGAGGTTTGTGGACCCTACACCCATGTAACATATTTGATTTTTTGTTTGGTAGAAAATTTGAGACCTATAGCATTTTCTTAGGACAAATCCAATTAGAATTGAGTAGTGTTATATGCACCAATTAGTATACTCACTAGTATACCAACACTAGTTATGAAATTATTATTGACCTCACTCATTATACAAATTACAAATACCAAAAACTTCTTAAATTATGTCATATCATCAATTAGTGCACTAGTTAATGTACTAATTAGTGTATATAGAATTAGTCATCGGAATTAGTTAAGGAAAAAACTCCCCCCACAAATATGACAAGTAGGGGTGCTCGTAGTTTGATTGTGGTTAAGGAATCTTCAATCCGTCATTCGTTTGTCAGATTGGCAGATTGAAAAAAAATCAATTCGCATCCGTCCGCCGGATTGACTGATGTGGATTGAACGGATTGGCAAATTGACAGATGGATACGAATCGATTTGGCAGTTTAAACTTTTATAAATTTGAATATAATACAACAATTTGTTAACATTTATATATATATATATATACAAGAAAACCATAAATTATTAAAACTATTTCATTATTTTTTTTATATTCAAAAACTATTTAATTTGATTTTTAAAAAAAATGACAAAATTAAGTATTATATTTTTCATACAAAAATATCAAATATCAACACTTACCATTTGATAAAAAGATTTTCAAATGAAAACAAAATATTTAAACACTTTTTCAATTGAAACTACAAACAGAATATCTAAATAATTTGAAAACATAAAATCTTACAAATTACTATGAGTACTTGCGGTTTGACGGTTTTATTGCGGTTAAAGAAACCTTAAATTCATTATATGTCCAAAATTAGGTGGATTAAAAAAAATTAATCTATAACCGTACTTTCGTCTTCACGTATCTATTCAAAATATAACAGATCAATTCGAATCGATCGATTTAAACAGATCAAAATATCCATTGAATATCCTAATGACAACATAGTGACTGTGATTCGGAAAAGTAATACTACAGACTTCAAAATTTTTATCAACTTTTTTACCAAATATCTCACTTGAATGTGGAATCTATATGGTATGAGTTCCTGTCAATCAAATACCCATATGAAATATTTGGTAAAAATTTTAATAAAATCTTTGGATCGAAGCATTTTTCGAAAAAGAAACCTTTACTCTTCTGGTCAACGTCTCAATACGTCGTCATCATATATATATATATATATATATATATATATTCATAGGGCAAATTACATATACTTCTCTCGAGATTTAGTTAAATTACAGATACCCTTGAAGTTTTAGAAATTACAGATATCCTCCTGAAATTTATATTTTCATAACAAATTACCCCCTGAGATTTATATTTTCATAATAATTTATCCCCTAATTTATTATGCAAATAATACCTTCAGAGAAATATTTATAATTTCTCAAACCACAGACCACAGGAGTATCTGTAATTTTACTTAACCTCGAGGCTATATGTAATTTGCCCATATGTATATATTGGTTGTCACGATGAGAGAACCAAGTACTCTTGTGGAAAGCAAATCAAAGAGAAGAATTGCGTCAATGGAGTTTCCCAATCTTCCACGCGATGTCCTCTTCGACATCCTCTCAAGGCTTCCCATCAAAACGCTCATCAAATTCAGACTCGTCTCCAAAAACTGTCTCTCTCTCATCCAACACCCTCACTTCATCACCCTCCATCAAACTCGATCCATCTCCAAACCAACCTCAGAAGACAATCACATCTTCATCTACTACGAATCAATCGACTATACCAAGCAATTCTACTCTGTATGTAGCAGCAGAGACAGTGATTCCTTGATTGAGCACAAGAGATTTGAATTTCCATTCAAGAGCTTTAATGGGTATGTCAGAATTGTGGGTTCAAGTAATGGGTTAGTTTGTTTGTTTGATACCAATTACTTTTCATGCTTTGGTAATTTGTTTTTGTGGAATCCAATTGTTGGGAAATTCAAGAAATTGCCTGATTCTCACTTGAGTTGTCGATTTCGTGATACTTTTTCTCATATGGTTGTTGGGTTTGTGTTTGTTTATGAGATCAATGAGTTTAAGGTAGTGGAAATTTTGTATGATTCTGATAGAGAGGCTGTTCCTGATGTGTTGGTTTACTCTCTGGAGGCAAATTCTTGGAGGAAAGTTGAAGCTATTGCGCCGTGCTATATGCCTAATTGTTGGTGTAGTAATGTCTGTGTGAATGGTTCGGTGCATTGGTTGGCGCTTAAAAGGCCGGGAATTGGGTTTTTGTATGATTCAATTATGTCATTTGATATGAGTAATGAGGTGTTTAGAGAGATAGGACTGCCCGATAATCGCAATGGTAATTTCGATCGAGTGGACTTGTGTGTTTCGGCTTCTGGGGATTCATTATCTCTGTTTTATCACTTCAATGACCGATGGGAAGTATGGTTGATGAAGGATTATGGGGTGGTAGGGTTTTGGATGAAACAATTTGATATTGCAGAACCACAGGTCTCGGTGCCGCTCAACTTTATGAGTGGTGGGGATGTTTTACTTGTAATGAAGAGTGGAAAGCTGGCCTTGCATGACCCCGAGAACCAACAAATGAAGGATGTTGAAATATGTGGTCTTCCAAGTTCCTTTCGCGTAGTTACTTACGCATCTAGCCTAGTTTTACTGAACGGAAGAGAGAAATTCTTGGGAGTAAAGAATTTTGTTTGATGGAAATATATATGAGGTAATCATGTATAATCCTAAATGAAGGAATTGGGAGAGTAATATAAGAGTATTTGAAATGTCGAGAAAAGAGGCAAGGGAATCTATCTACACTTTTCATTAATGTCTAGAACTTTTTACTCATATTACTGTTGTTGCTTGTAATATTACATACTTTCTTAAATGTTTATGTAATGATTTAGCTTTTCAGTGTAAACGGTATGTAAGATATGTTATTGGTTTAGCCACATATTGAACAAAACCTGATCGTACATCAATATGTTGTTTTTTGTTGTTTTTCTTTTATGCCTAATCTTACTTGCATATATCCCTTGGATCATTGAGGGCATTGTTACTGGTAATTCAATGTTTGCCTTCATATGTTGGGTATTTCACAATGGGTCGTTACTAAGAATTATTGGAGTAGAAGTGCAATATTGAGCAACTAGGGAAACCACATGCCGTGGCTTGAGTGGTATATCCTTCCTATCTGAATCGGAGTTTTCTTGTTTGGACATGGGGTGCTTGTCTTGCTAAAAAGACCAAACGTGAATAAGTAGGGGAAATAAGAACTTGAAAGATAAAAAGTGGTACCCATTTTTCATGTCTAATAGCTACAACTTACAATGCAATTCTTTACCAACCATTTACTGAAAATAATGGATTCAGATACATTTTTCTTGATATTTCACACTACTGACTACTGAGCATAAATCATGCTGAATTGAAGGGAAATGTTTTTAGCATAGAAGGCCAATTTAGAGTTTGGATTACTCTCTGAACTACAGGTTCATGTTGCACTCTTTTTCAACACTTACTTTTTTTGGATAATCACATTGGAATATTCATGTGTTGGAGGAGCTACTTAACCATGCATATAGGTCAACCTTTAAAAATATTTGTGGCTCTCTGTGCAACTAAGACTGCATACTATTGTCCTTGGACTTCTAAGGATTATCTACAGGATTGTTCAATGTTTTCTCTCTGCTAGGATGTTGCACTGGTTTCTCACTCATTTTCAGATCATGTCATCTGTCAGGCAAATACCCTCTAGATGTGATGTTGAGAAAGTTTCATCATCTAGTGCTCTAGCCCATGTTTGTTTGTGGGACTGGATTAGGGGTGTATATACAACACTTTGTGATCATGTACTGAACTATATGTACCATGGAGTAATGGATTAAGCATTATATATACATTACTTGTACTATATTTGGTTAGGGTTAGATTCATTTATTCACACTGATGATCTTTGTTTGAGATGTTTAAACTTTTATTGTTGATGAAATTACTTTCCCCGAAACTTCTTGCTTGGGGAGTGTTGGTAGGTTCATTTTGGGCATTAGGATTTAGGTAACATGAAATTCGTAGTAAGGTTTTAGCTGGAATCATAAAAAAAAATTCTTGATTTATGCTGTTTTGTGCTTGGAAATTGTAATATATGCATATATATATATATATATATTTTGTGTGCGCACGCGCATGCTTGGAAATTGTAATTATTGAAGGAAAGCGGAAATAAATTTTAGTTTCTCTAGTTGAAACATTGAATAAACACACCATGATTTTATGATTCAGAATCACTATATGTCTTGCTCTGCCTGTACTTTTCTTTTGTATTTGTTGTTGGGCCCTGTTTTTGAGGAACAGAATTATATGGACTTTTGATGCCAGCTGAAATTTGTGTTTGCTTTTTAAAGGAGGAAATTCAAATGCATTTTCAGTTAATTTTTCAGATCAGAGTTCTTGTATTTTCACATCTTAAATTATGTTAAAAAATTTCCCTTGAAATGTTGATTTTGTTGGTAATTTAGATAATTTCCATATTACAGAAACAGATTGAAGATTCAATGACTTGTGGGTTAGTAGTCTTAAGGGTAGATATGCCCAACTTGCAAAAATGGAACCCAATCTCACCTGTGGGCTATGTGTGTCCAAGGTTTTTTTTTTTTTTTTCTTTTTTTATGCACTTGTGGCCACAGGCTAAAACTAAAAACCCCAACCTTACCCAACAGGCTTGGCCCAAATGAGTTTGTCAGCCAAGCCCATGTGTGGGCCAATGGGCCACCCTACCCAAGGTTTGGGCAAGTGGGCTTCAACAGAGTTGCAGATCTTCAGATGAAATGATGACCCATAAGTAATTTATAAAAATAAAGACTGTGTTCAGAGCAGTTCTGAAAACATGATTCCAGTGCATTTTTCAATGCTTTGTTTGGTTTAAATTTTTAAAAATTGATTCCAATGTCACATTTCAAAACTCATTTCATATCATGTTTGGAGAGCAGTGAGTTTTTTGAATCCTCCTAGACGTCCTCCGGTCGTCTGGCCAGTTAACCAAAATAGTATTGATAATGCTTGGTTTCACTTTTCAAAAAATACTTTTCAGAAAATTCTACTTTATTATTTTTCGTATTTTTTTGTTTTTAATGATTTTTTTTAATATTTTAAGCAATTTTTAAAATTTTTAGACATACCTAACTTAGATGTATCTAAAAAGTAAAAAAATTGTGAAGAAAACCTTTTAAAAATTCATTAAATGCCCAAAATATAAAAAAAAAAATACGAAAATTCAGTACATTTTTTATATTTTTATGTATTTATTAATTTTTTAAAATATTTTTTTACAAATGTTTTACTTTTTAGATACATCTAAGTAAGGTGCATCTAAAAAGTAAAAAAAAATGTTTAAAATTTAAAAAATATTCACTAAAAACAAAAAAATATGAAAACTAAAAAACTTAATTTTTAAAAAACTTAATTCAAAAAATTCAAACCAAACATACTGATTTTTTTTTTTTTATGGGTAACTGGCGCCTGTTATTTGAAAAAGAAAAGAAAAAGAAAAGGGAATTTGTTTTTGATTTTTTTAACAAAAAATAATATATTTTTTTATATTTTATATAAAAAATATTTTCAGAATTTTTAAAAATTTTAAATAAAAAAATTGTTTTTATCAATAATTATTTTTTTGAATTAAATTTTAAAAAAAAATTGGTTATGAATTTTGAATAGAATTTTCATTTGTATATTTAATTATGAGTTATAAGTTTTTGAATCAAACAACTTTAAAAATTCAAAATTCAATTTAAATCTCTTTTCAAAACTCATAACTAAATAAATTTTCTCTTTTCAAATCATAATTCAAAAACTCACAAACTCAAAATATAACTCTACACTCAAATCATAATTTTAAAATCCTACTATATTTTGGGAAGTTGGCTAAAAGTTACTTTTTTTGGTTTGTAGCAAAAGCCAAAAGTTGACTTTTTTATGTTTTTTTTCATTTGGGAAGTTGGTTTTTAGCCAACGATAAAATTACAATTTTACCCTCATGGGTCAAAATGTGTTACATAGGTGAAGTCGTAAATATTTTAAATAAATGGGGGTAGTTTGGTCATTTTATTATGATTTGACATCATAAACAAACATTAATCAAAAAAGTCAAAAGTCACTTTTTACCAACTTCCCAAATCATTTGTCTAAAAAAGCCAAAAGTTTGATTAAAAGTCAAAAAGTCACTTTTTACCATCTTCCCAAAATAAGCCAAAGTTTTGCATTATATATCACTCAAAGTCGATAAATAAAGCTTGTGAGTTTAATCTTGTGGTCTCCTTCTGTCCCTCTCCTCCCCTTTCTATATCACAAAGCTTTTGATTATTATTAGTCGTAAGGGAGCATTTTTGTGTCATTTCATTATAAAAATAAAAATAAAAGTATACATAATTCAATGATATAATCAAACACGAATTCACTTTTCTTGGTTAGAATTTTTCAAAAACACTTTTCAGAAAATTCTACTTTCTTGTTTTCTGTATTTTTTTGTTTTTACTGAATTTTTTTAATATTTTAAGTAATTTTTTTAATTTTTAGACATACCTAACATAAATATACCTAAAAATAAAAAATTTGTGAAAAAAACCTTTTAAAAATTTACTAAATACCAAAAATATATTTTAAAAAAACGAGAATTTAGTACATTTTTTTTTGTATTTTTATGTATTTATCAATTTTTTAAAATATTTTTCACAAATTTTTTACTTTTTAGATACATCTAAGTAAGGTGCATCTAAAAAAGTAAAAAAAATATTTAAAATTTTAAAAATATTCACTAAAAATAAAAAATACGAAAACCAAAAAACTCAACTTTTAAAAAATTTAATCCAAAAAACTCAAACGAAAATTTTTTTTCTATGAAATATGTCATACCAAATATATGAGTCTCACTCTATTAAGATAATTATATTTGATTCTGTAATTGAGTTTTTTATGCATTGAAGAATTGTTACGTCAAGTGAAATTGCAAAAAAAAAAGGTGAAAACAAGTACTAGGAGGCACATAGAAATAGGGCTACAAACAGGTTGAACTATTCATGAGTAGTTCGAGCTCGGCTTGTTTAAAATTCATTTGAGCTCGACTCGTTTATTAAATGAATGAGCTCAAACTCAATATTAGACTCGTTTATTAATCGAACCGAGTTCGAGTAGCCCTAATATTGGCTCGTGAACATAAAAATAAATAAATAAATATTTATTTTTAATAAAATAATAAATAAGTTTTCAATAATCTATTTTATTTTTTATTTATGTTTGGTGTTTGTGTAGATTACATATTTGATTGATGGAATTTATTATTAATGTAAGTATTATTATATATTTTACTCATAATTTTCCATTTTTCTATCTTAATAAATAAATAAATTTAAATTTAATTTTTTTTTAAGTTCGAACTCGAGCTCGAACTCGGCTCGTTTATATAATCGAGCGAGCGTGAGCCGAGTTAAAGTTCAACAAATATTTGATGGGTCGAGTTCGAACTCAATTTTTAAAACTTGACTCAAGTTCAGCTCGAACTCAACTAATTTTTAATAAACGAGTTTAAACATTTAAAAATTTAACTCGACTCCTCTCATTGAAAGCATTCACAAAAGACATAATTGAAAAGGAGAGGACTTGTAAGGACAATGTAAATTCTGTGGTCTGATCTGTGTTGCATGTTTTGCGTCTCTTTCACATTGGCCCATTCAGGCGGCTAAGTGTGAGCACATCTTTGTGATGGCTAAGCCGCAAATATTGTATTTTCCTTGTAGAAGATAGTATCTTTTTTAAGTAATTACCTAAAATAAATGGTTTTTTTTTTTTAAAAAAAATTCTTGTAGTTTAGTAGAAGTTTAAGAGTTTAAAATATTCTCACAAACATGATCCGTCTTTTATGTTGGTAATAACTCATCTCTATATCATTATCTTCTATATTTTTATAAGTTTTACTTTAGACCCATAATGATGATTCGAACTATTTTTTTTATAAATTTCGCAATAAAGACAGTTTGTGCAAAAAATCACTCTCAGCAAATATCAAAGAATTTTATTTTACAAATTGAACGGTTTAAGTTTAAATTTATAGTTACTATTCATTAAAAAAACAAATGTAATTAATTCATTTTTCTATATCTGATGAAATTGATTTTTTTTTCTTTTTTTTTTTTTACATAATTCATCTATACTACTAAGCTTATAAGATGAACGGCTTCAAATCAATCATTATTGTAAGCTCGAGATGGAGCGCACAAAATAAAATATGGTATGAAGAATAGGTGTATATAGGGGAGCCACCCCCACCCCACCCCACCCCAAACGATATATGATTAGTTGGGTAACTTGAAATGGCTTAACTCAAACAATACAAGCCCCATCTTTAAAAATAAAAATTGAAACTTCCTCATTATATAAATAAGATTGGGTTTGCATTAAAATTATCATCTTGAATTAAAATTGGAGTTAGACTTTAGTAAAAGAGTGATTGCCAACTGTAAAAGTCAATGATCAAAGTTACAAAGGAAGAAAGTAGAAGAAAATAAAAAAATGAGCATTTTGGATGATTTTTACTTTTTTGTAATTAGTTTTCGAACTTCCATTTCATTGGTAATTTCAAAAGGTTTTCATTAAATTTTTTGTTTTTTTTCGGTTTGAGCAAAATTAAATTTTAAATTTAAGCCCCATATCACACGTTATTTTCTCAAAGACATGTAATACCATTGTGCGTTTTTTTCTTATTGAAGTGGCTCTTTTTGACCTTTGGTATGAAAGCAAGGGATAACAGTATCTCCAACCGCATTTTATCTATTTTAATATTATTATAAAATATATTTTTTATTTTATTTATTAATTATTTTATGTTTTTATTCTAGTCATAATCTTTATTTTAGTTATTCATCCAAATATTATTAACTTTACATATAGAAGAAAATGATCCTAATGATTAAATATATTTTATCTAACCTTAAAGACTAAATACATATAATTAGTGAACGTGAATTGAAGTAAAATATCGAATTATGTATTGAAGTTGCAAAAAAAAAATCATACTAAATATTTTAACTAATAAACATTATATACTAGGGTAAATTACACTGACACCCCCTGAGGTTTATATTTATTACAGTTTCCTCCCTCACATTTAGAAAATTACAGTGACTCCCTGTTAATTTAATTTTATGTATGATGATCATTACGGTGAGGGAGAATTGTTATGTAACTTTAAACCTCAGGAGGTAATTTGTAATAAAACTTTAAACCTCAGAGAAGAAGATGTAATTTTCAAAAAGTAAAGAATAAAATTATAATAAATATAAATATCAGGGTGTTAATGTAATTTACCCTATATACTACTCCCTCCGTCCCAAAATATTAGTCCCTTATTCCATTTTTCATTGTCCCAAAATATTAGTCTCTCTTCAAAAATCAAGTACAAAAATAATATAAATTTCCTATTTTACCCTTCTTTTAAATTAATAAACAACATAAAAAGTACAATTATGCATTGATATTCCCAAAAAATGTACTATCAAAAGGATAATTTTGGAAAATCAACTTTTTTCAAATGCAATAATTGTACTACCAAAAAAAGTTGAATTCCCCAAAAGGGACCATTATTTTAGGACGGAGGGAGTATTAGCGATGCTCTAAAATCTAACACGTATAAGCATTTCATGAAAAAAGAGATACGGTGATATTGATGATACAAGGTACTCATATCTAGAAGGAAAATGACACCTAAGCCTTACTATTCATTCCCACCCTTTCACATTTGACACCAATTTTGGCGTCATTACCTTTTGTAGTTTCTTGGAATTGAGACAACTCTTTTGTCATTCAAACAATCTTTAGAAATCAATTGGAGATGTCTTGTAAATCTTGAAAATTCAAAGTTTCTTTTGAACAAACAACATAAGACAAAAATGAATTTAATTTTTTCTTTAAAAAAAAAAAAATCGAAGAACAAAGGGTCCAATGTGGAAATTACTAAACTACAATGCTTGAATAGTTATTCAAAAAATAATGAAAAAATAAAAGTTGTAGATGAGATTTTCTTGATGCCTGAATTTACTTTATACTATAAATTTCATTTGTTTGACTATTTTTAAAAGAAATTAGACTTCTAAACTTTTTTTTTTTTTTTTGTTTAATTAGTAAATCTCACTACGAAACAAAAGCACTTCTAATTTACCCTAGTTTGCATAATTAAACTCCACTTGCATTTATTGTGTCATTTTAAAAGTTACTCTTAATTAAAAGTTTTTAAAAAATATCTAAAAAATGGCATATAAAGAAAAAACATTCCTTGAAAAATACACCTAAGAATTTGTCAATTTGCTTTCAAATGGCCCAAGGAATAGTTGATCCCTGAAATGCTTGGTGTCTCATCAGCTTTGGTCTTCACTGACCATGATTCACCACATTAACAAAACTTGAGATCTTATGTTGGATCTCAATAAAATTAAACTTTAGATATCATTTTCTTTTTTCTTGTTTTTTTTATGTTTTTGGGTGGGACGAGGTAAATTATAATTTTAACTTTGTAATTTAATTCAAATTTTACTTTTATCCTTATATTTTAAGTTTAGTTTTAATTTGATCATTTTATTCAAATTAAAAGTTAAAATTAATAATTTTTGAAACACTAATCAATCTATTAAGATCTATACGTAAAAAAAAAAAAAACAAAAATTCAGATAGAAAAATCTAATTAAAACTAGAGTTAAAGTATAAAGATCAAATTATTCAAATTAAATCAATAAAATCAAAATAAAATTTAATTCAAAATACATGATTAAAAGTGTAATTACATTTTTTATCTTGTCACATTTGACCATAATGAGCTAGGGATGATGATTTAAAACTCAAAATAATTGCTCCTAAGTCTTCATTTGGAAAGAGTTAAAATAGTTTAGCTTTTTAGTTATTTTAATTTGACTTTTTTAGGCTCGTTTGGTTTTTATTTTTACCTTTTTTGACTTTTGTATAATGATTATGATTTGAATATAATATTAAAAGTTGATGTGTGCATGGAAATTGAGAGGGTAATTTATAAGTAAATTAGGTCGAGCTGTGTAATGGGCCGATTTGTGGGCCGCGGTAAGAAAGGGCTGAGTAAAAGGGCTTTGTAGTTAGCTTGGTCACCACGGTCAGAGTGGTAACAATTAGCTCGATCCAAGCTTGCTATGGTAGCTCGGTTTGAGCAGGTGAAACCGAGGTATAAGCTATGAAGGGAAGAACCGAGCTAGTTAGAGCTCGGTCACTTTTGCCAGTTTAGTATGGCCGTGTTAGCTCGGTTGTTTTGTCATGCTACCGAGGTAAAATCATCTCACTTGGTTTAAACAGTGAAGGGGTGTTGAAGGATAAGTATTATCTTTCAAGAGTATGATTCCTAGGGGACTCTATATAGAGGAGTAAGAGTCCTACTAGGATTGTGTCACGCGGAACCTATAAAAGTTCATAACATCACCTAAGAAGAGGTAACATAACTTTGATTCCTGAATTCACAGAGCTTTTGTGTCTTAGTATCTATTGTGCTGACTTAGGCATCGGAGGGGTTTCCGGCACACACCCGCCAGTTAGCTCACGTTTGTGTTTTCAAGTGGCAAAGCGACGACGTTTTGAGGAGCGCAAACTTGATCAACAGGATCATACGAAAAGAATTATTTCGTGCTTATACAGAAATGTTGGATGATTGATTACTTTTTCTTTTTTTCTTTTTTAATACATTGAAAATAAAAAAATAAAGGAATATAAGTGAGAAAATTGTGACCCACAGAGAAAAATTGTCCCCCCTCTATGGTCTATCAGCAATCAGCGTAAGCAAGGGTTTGAACATGACACAAAGCTGTACGTCATAGACTCGCACACTCCTCTTTCTCTCTCCTCTTTCTCTCTCATCTACTTTTTGGACTGTGGGAGTAAGCAACGCGGAAGCAGGTACGAAGATTATTCCCATCTTCTTTCTCTCCTTTCTTTGACTTTCCATCACTCTCTCTCTCAATTTCATGGAAAATTCTACTGGACTAGTTTTGTGAGCTTATCTTGTACATTAATTTGATTGAAGAATTAAATTCATAGACTGAACAGTAAATTTTCAATTTTATGCAAGTTTTTTTTTTAATTATTTATTTATTTATTATGATCTTTGTTAATCTTTTTAGCTTGTAAGATTAGGAAAATTGCCTAATAGAGTAAGTGCTTCTTTATCAGATGATATATATGAATTTCTTATTGTCCTTTAGGTTATTTCCAATGTTTTATTAAATTTAAATTCGATGAAAAATTAATAAAAGTAGTGTTCCAACTGTTTCATCATATTAATATCAAATAAAGTGAGCGAAATTTATTTTATCAAATAAATGGAGTGTTTATTTTTTTGTTAAATTTTGCAAGTGACCACTGAGTGAACAATCTCCTGGACAACTGATTTTAGGATGGATTTGATGAAAATTTATTCTAGACCGGATGACTGGCTTGATTTGATGAAACCATTAAAGTGCATTAGATTAAATTCTTTATCAAATTTAATAAAAAATTTGATGAAGCATTGAAGATTATAAAAATAAAAGCTTTTAAACTAGTTATTTAAATCTTTTATCAAATTGATTTGATTATGATACTCACATTATTCTAATATATTTCTTTTGTTATATTTCTTAAAATCATACTTATCATTTGTTTATTTGACTAACATTAGATGACTATGATTATAAGATTGATTTATTTTCATTTTTTTTAAAGAAAGATTTACGCGAATATGCTTGATCATCAAAATAGGCCATATGGTGCCATAAAAATATGAAAAATGGATAGGGGAGTGCATATTTGGATAAGAGATAAACTTAACCTAGCTTTTTTTTTTTTTTTTTTATTTGTAAACGATAAATAATAGATGTTAGTAAATTAATAAGTTATAACAAAATAATTATAGTCGTTTTATCAACTCAAATTTTAAATCTTTAACCTTATCATCAGAGTCACAAGCAACAACCATATAAAATATTGAATCAACTCCTGTCCAATCCAATTCTATGGTATAAGAAGGTTAAAAGCTTCACAAACAGAAGAGAGAGAGAGAGAGAGAGAGAGAGAGATATGTGAGGGCCTTTGAATCGGTCACTAATTGGATTTTCTTTCCTTCTTATCTACAATTGTCATGTACCTTTGTCTAAAAAACAATTTGGCTTTTCAACAGTAAAAAATTATCTTTTCCTCGTCTTTTCCCACCCCTATATCTTCCTCTGTTTCCTCCCAACTTCTTCACTAAGAAAAGCCCTTTCCTTAGTGGTTGCAAACACTCTCTCTTTCTCTCTGCCTCTCTCTCTCTCTCTCTCTCTCTCTCTACCCATAATCCCCAATTCAAATTCTCACATTTTAGTCACTTTTTATCTCATTTTCAAACCTTAAAACATAGTGATCTCACTCACCCACTTGCCATTTTATCTACTTCCATGTTTGCAGCTTCTTCTGTTTCTGGGTTGTCTTCATTTTCCTCCATTGTTGTATCATTTTCTAGCACTTCATTTCCCACCAACCAATCACACATTGCTACATCTCCTTCTAATCTTGAATTCCCAATAATGTACCTACTTGATATGATCTGAATTCACTTCAATTTTAGACCTTCACAACTCTCTGCATCGCCTTCAGCCCGCGATCCTCTCCATTCAGGCAAAACATCTAACAGTTTGTGTGCAATTTCAAAATGGAACAAACCAAGGGTTTGAACCAAGGAACTCTGATCAATGAGCTAATCCAAGGTTTAGAGCTAACAAAGCAGCTCAAAAACAATCTTGACCCTTTAGCATCATCACCCGAATCATGCGAGTTTTTGATTCAAAAAATACTTTCTTCATACGACAAAGCACTTTCAATCCTAAATTTGGAGGATTCAGTGGGAGAGCTTCATCAGATAGGTGGACATGGTGGTAGCCCAAAAAGTGAGGACTTTAAGGTTCACTGCCACAAAGATGTCTATAAGAAGAGGTGAATATAGGCTTCAACCATTAATGGGTTTTATGCAATTCAGCTTAATTTTGTTTTTTTGGGGAGATTGAATTTGATCTAAATTAGTTTGTCTACAAGAAGAGGTGAATTTAGGCCTCAACCATTTATGGGTTTTTGTAATTCAGTCTATTTTTTGGTTTTTTGGGATTGAATTTGGTCTATGTTGGTTTGCATTTTTGGATTTGCAGAAAGACATTGCCGCGATGGACTAAACAAGTGTGCGTTTGCTCGGAAACAGGGGTTGTTCCTCTTGAAGATGGCTATAGTTGGAGAAAATATGGGCAGAAAGACATCTTGGGAGCCAATTTTCCAAGGTTAGAAAAGCTTGTGCTATTGACTTGATTTACATCTATCTTTGAAGTAGTAAATTAACATGCTCAACTTAAACTCACGAGTGTTTTTGAATTTTTCATAATTTTCACCAAGGCAGGTTTAGCGTTTTTCAGAAAACAGATTCTGAAAACGAAACAAACAGAGTGGAGCTATTAAAGGACACTTTATTCACCTCAAATCACAAATTCTCTTCCTATTATGAATTTAGCCCTTTTTGTTTTATGTGTCACATACTCACACAGGACTTAAATCCATCACTATTCTCTTTGTTCATGATTTCTAGTGTATGTATATTGAGCACAAAGATACACAAATACAAACCTAGAAAATATAGTAGTAATTCAAATTAAAGCGAAATCAAGGTTGATGAGATTATAGGGAATTTAAACTCTATGTGAAGTTGAGAAGATATATTTGGAATTGACCTCCATGTTCTAACTTTCATGATGTCCCCAAACAATATTTGATGTCTTTTTTAGCTTGGTCCCAAAACAATTGAACTTTAATGTAACAACTACATGCTCTCTTACCCCACTAATACTTGCCCACTTGCTGTAAGGTAGTTTTAGATGGGACCACTTGGTGTCTAAACTATTGTACTCTTGACCATATATGCTATCTGAACTCGAATTGTCTATGCGGTCCCTTAGGTTGTGTTTGGATCTTGAATTTGTGAGGGAAAAGAAAAGGAGTGAGAAAAAGATTGGAGAAAGAAAAATGAAGTTAAAAGCTATTTTTTTCCGGTTCTTGTTAAACCACCTTTTACCCTTTAAAAACCGGGCTTTAGCCCCCAAATTTCTGTCCTGTGGAAGCTCATCTAAATGAAAACAACCATATATATACATCTATATGCTTAAATGGACATGGCATAAGTTTGCAAGAAAGATATATATCATTTTATTTCGGTTATATTGAATTTGATGGTATTACTGTCATCATCATCAATCAGCTGTGACCATCTATGTGCATAACGTGCACATGTGAAATGCATACATATATACGTAAATACATCCATACGATCATAGTTATGTGTACATACATTTCATTGAACCCTGGTTTAACGTGGGTTGTTGCGGTTGCAGGTCGTATTATAGATGCACTCATCGTCATGCACAAGGCTGTTTGGCAACAAGGCTAGTCCAGAAATCAGATAAAGACCCTTCAATCTTTGAGATAACATACCGAGGAAGACACACCTGTATCCAAACATCTCAGGTAATCCCGGCCTTGGCTTCAATTGGAAATGAAGGTTCAAAACAGAACAGAGATGAAAATCAGAGTCAATCCCAAGAGCTGCTCTTTGAATTTGGAGCGGGCCATACAGTTAAAATTGAGGACCTTGGCCTCACAGAGGAAACCTTTACTTCCTTTTCATTTCCCTCGACACCAATTGAATCTGAAAATGTTGAAACCAACATTATCCTGGATTCTGTCAAGGAAAATAATTTCTTGGGTAGTGATTCCCGGGCTTTTTTCTCTCCAGAGACATCCGAATCCGACCTTTTCTCAGTGTTTCCGTGCCAGATGGATGACTTTGGACTGAGTCAGATACAACATTCAAAATCTGATTTTTCTGAGATGATTTCGGCTTTAGTTGCCAACTCTTCGATTGGGAGCTTGGATTTCTCACTTAATCAAGCTGATTTTGAACCGAATTTCTCATTTGACACTTCTGAATTCTTTGCTTAACAGCAGAGAGATTCATCATCCTACCACAATACCAAACAAGAAAATGAAAATTGATGGAAAACAAAAATGGAGTATCGGCATAATTATCTGAATTTGTTGATGAGGGAATGTCCATAGAAATAGTGACTGAAATATGATATATGAAGGCCTCCTCTGATGCTTGGCCAGAGAGGTGATCTTTACTTTGTTAGTTTGTACTTTGTCGTTGGAGATAGGAAATGCGTAATCTTCTCTGTTTGTATGTTTTACTTTCTCTTGAATAGGTCCTTGTTTTTTGCCCGAAGATTTAGAATCTCTGTTTTAACATATTGGACTGAAGCATGGTTTTAATTTCTTTCTTATATATATATATATATATATTATATCAAAATTTTGACTAAAAATTCTTACTTCAAGAGTCTCCTCTCATGAGAAGGAGTCTCATTGGAAGCTTGAAGAAGTAATGAAAGTCTATTCCTATTTATAGGAAAACAATTGTTCAAAGAGAACCTAAAAATTGAATGTGGGATTCAATCAAATTGTTTGAATCATATTTGATTGGAGGGAGAGTTGAAAATTTTATTTCCCTCCAAAATTAAATCTAGCATTCAATCAATTTGTTTGGAGGGAATGTTAAATTTTTTTAATTTCTTTAAAACTATTGACTTTTTTTATCAATTATGACTTTATTAAATATTATTAGTAAATATTGTGCAACACTTTTTTTTATTATTTCAATAATTATATATATTTTTATTTATTTATAATTTATAATTATATTTTTAATTATATAATATTAATTATGACATTACGGTTCGACCGCTTCGACCCGACGATTGAACCAATGACCCATCCACCTGATTCCTTTTCCGATTCGCTCACCGGTCCGATTTTCAAAACAATGGACTGAAGCATTGCCCATTTTACAATGTCCTAAATACAAAAGTTATCACTCTCTATGAAGATTATTTGGATTCCCTTTTGCATGAGTGAAAAATCACTCTGTGTTGGATAACTCCATATACTTGTTGTGTCTATTTTTAAATATTTAAACTTTTGAGACTCATGGTGATCTAACATGGTATCAAAACTTTGGTCGGGGGAAGATTTTGGATTCCGATCTCTTCGTTTGTATTTATTTTCTATTTGTATTTTGTTTTGTATTTCTATTTATTTTTTTATGTGTAAGACGTGGTTGCACGTCAAGGAGAGTGTTAGATAATTCATAGTTTAAATTGGAACTTACCAATAAATTTAGGACTTTAAGGATCACATCAACCCAAAAAAAAAAAAAATCTAATAATTTAAGGATCAAATAGAGAAGATTTAAAGTGAGAATTAAGTAAATACTTCAGGGGTAAAAAATATAATTTACCTTTCTTATAATTTTGTAAAGGAACATAGAAATAAAGACCCCCAATCTAGCATGTTTGATAAAAACCATCCTTCCAATCATCTTGGAATCATATTTTATGCACAAAAATCCTTCTCATTTGCCTTTGTATAAGACTGACTTAATTCTCTCTCCATCTCAATCAAATGATTGAAAGTAGGGGTGCTTAGCGAATATACTGATCCGTCCAAATCGATCTGTTGCATATTGGACAGATAAGTGATGATAAGCAAGTGAATACAAATTGATTTTCTCCAATTTGCTTAGTTTTGAACAGATGGCAGATTGAATGTTCCTAGGCCGCAATTGAACTGCAAGCACCCCTAATTTGTAGTCATTGTTAACATGGAGGTTTGTTGGATTATTATCCATATTTGTTGTAATTATTAATAAAACAGATTGGATTGTTATCCAAAAAAATATATAAAAAATTTATGTCAACAGGTTTTATTATGCTGAAAATTTATAAAGTGTAAACTGCCAAATCAATCTGCATCCATCCACTAATTCGGAGGACGGTTGTGAATTGACTTTCTCCAATTGACCTAATTTTAGACGAATGACAAATTAAAAGTTCTTCACCACAACCGAACCATGAGCACCACTAATTGAAAGGTACAACCTCAATGTGCTCTTACACAACAATTATTTACGATAACATATAGCATGGTCATATCACAAAACAAATATCGAGTTATCCATCTGTGTAAACTCCATACAAATAGGTGATTCAAATTTGTTTATAGTACTATATATATTTTTTTTTTTGGGGGGGGGGAGGAGCCCCAACCTGGCCCATGGGCTGGACATTCCACTCCACCCACTTCATGCCATGGGTTGAGGAAATCATTTTGGTGGATTATATCAGAAAAAAATATGAACTTTTTTTGATTCATAGATGTGTAAATAGACTACTTCACATATCTATTAGGAAATATTGCTTCTTAACACTCATAGTGTATCTGCAGAGAACCTCACCGTACCAATGTCAGGGCCGAAGTTAAGACCCTCCACATGCTCTAGATGCTAAGAAGGATGTTTAATCCCAACAAAGAGTTATGGAGACTCGAACTCAGGTTTTGAGTGAGGAATTTAAAAGTTTTACCACTAAACTAAACTCTTGTTGGTAAAAAAAAAAAAAAAAACTTTAATATGAAAATGGGAAACACTGTGGTGCACACCTTCAACTTTTAAAAGGTATGCACCATATGCACCTCATAATTAAAAAAAAATGACATAATTTTAATTTTCTAAGCCATAACTAAAAAAATAAAAAATGACATAACTAAACACAATATGAAATATAACTAAAGAATTCATAAGTCATAATTAAAATAATATCACAGCTAAAAAAGAAAATATGTTATAATTAAAAGAAAATATAACATAATGCATATGATACACTCTTTTAAAGGTGATATATATTAGAATTTCCGTATGAAAATATATGTAGTGTTCATGACAAGCACAACCCTGAAAGTTACATACATGAAAGTTACATAATTCACAATAGTCATGACATGCATGAAAGCTACAAAACAAATTATCATCACAATTCAATTATAAAGTGTAAGAGTATCTCCAACGGTGAACTTCTTTTTTCACTAAATTTGAATAAAAAATGACTCATTTTCTGAATTTGATATCAGTTGCTCCAATGGTGTATCAAAATTTTGTGGGTCAACCGGTTGGTCAACCGGTAAAGCCAATTTTTTTTTTTTTAATCTTTTTGAACTGTTTGAACTTACCTATTTGAACTGTTTGAACCAGTTCGCAGGCCAATGTTTGCATGCACTGGTCGACTTGTTGGTCAACCAGGTGGTCGACCAAGGGGTTGACCAGGTGGTCATCCAGGTGGTCGACCACCATGTGTAAAATTCTCAAGCTTTTCTGCTTTAACGGTCAGGAACAGTAATTTGGTAAAATCAGTACCTTATTTTCAGTTTGATGATTTTTTTGTTGAATTCTCATTTTGATATCAATTTGGTGAAACGATTGGAGCACCAAAAAGTATTTTTTTTCACCAAAATTTGAATCTGATGCCAAGTTTGGTTCACCGTTGGAGATGGTCTAAGTTGATCTTAAGTTGTATGTGCATATATAAAAGTGGTTATAAAAAATAAAAAATAAAAAATAAAAATCTTTTAGATTTTAAAGGAGGCTGGAACAAATTGTCAATTTTAAGATATTTGACACTAGGAGGGAAAAATTGGTAGAAATAAGGTTGTCTCCAATCTAATTGAAGGATTAGACAATACAGTCAAGTCTGTAAAGTTCATTATAGATTTTATTTTAATAATTTAAATAATTTATCTAGTGAGTCTTTGTATATGGATTTTCTTTAAAAAAATTCAAATTGATTCAATAATTATAATTATATAATTTTTATCATAATTTTTTTTAAGAAAAAAATAAGTGATTTACATTCAAAAACATAAATATAATAAAATTGTGTGGCTACAATTACCGATCAAAATAAAATTTTCTTATATTATCTCAACACAAAAGATAGAAGATTAATAGTCTTATGGTGAGTGGTATGGGTCAAAATATACGTTTCAATCCATTAATGGGGGAAAAAGCTTAATCCAAATTGATGGAGACATAGGAGAAAAGGAGGGAGAAAATGGGGTGGCTCAAAGAATTGAAAAATAAAATAAAGTTCTAGAAAGGCGAGGGCAATTATTGTCAACTTTTGATGATCCCACCAGTCTTTGTATTTATATCAGAATTAATTGGTTTTTTTTTTTTGTAAAGAACAAAAAAAGGTATGGCATAGAATACTCTTCTAGATGGCATGACGATATGATTCTAGCTTTTCGAAAGCGAAGAAAAATACTTGAGAGCACTAAATGGGGATCACTAAAGGAAGCACTAATGATGTGACAGTGTGTTCCGTTCATTTTCTATGCCTTGTTTTTATTTTTTTATTATTTTTTTGCCATTCCCAATGTATTAGTGCTATTAGTGATATATTTTTTAGTGGTCTAAATCATTATTGGAAAGCGAAACATTATGGTATACATTTTTTATAATTAAAAAAAATAATATAATATTATAATTTTTGAATCATAATAATTAAAAAAATATATCATAATCAAATACAACATGAGGTATAATTATAGATTTCATGAGTTATAATCAAAATAATATAATAACTAATTTTTTTTTATTATAATTAAAAATTGTATATTAGAATTTTCCATTTTAAAATTATGAGATTAACGGTTTAACTTTTGAATCATTAGCTCTTAGACTGTTCTTCAAAAAAAGTAATCCTTTTTCTGTTTGCTTTGTCACTCACATTTTAGAAAACTAATAAATAAATTCATTATTAGCTTGTTTAGCCTCCGTTTGGGAAGTGGATTGATTTTTTGACTTTTTGACTTTTTTGGCTATTTTAGCCTGGGTTTAAAAGCTTAGTTTGGGAAGGACTTTTTGACTTTTTGACTTTTTTGAGTTTTTTTGTGAGAGAAGAATGTAACGATTATGGGTTGGATGTGATGTTTTGTTTGTTATGGCTAAAATAGTCTATTTTATTTTTTGTGGCTAAAATAGTCAAAAAAAAACCCAAACCATGACTTCCCAAACGAAGCCTTAGTCTTTTTAGTTAGTAGACTCTTTTTTAGTGCAATTCATAACAACTATTATAACTTTACAGTTTATTTGAGAAAAATAAATTAAATAATTTCAGAAAAAAAAATTTGATTACAAGTAAATTGGGACCAAAATGTTTTTAATTTTTTTTCTTTTAATTATTAACTTTTAACATTGAAGAAGTTGCACCAAATAAGTTTTTAGTTTTTATTTTCATTTTCATTTTTTTGCCAAACAAAAATTGATGATTGTCTTAATTTTTAGTAGCATCATCCAATTGGGATTCATTGAATGTTAGGTGTGGCATGTCTCAAATCATATACTACTCAAATAGAATCTCTCGGTTCATATTGGCTACACCTTGAATGTGGCTATGTCCTACATCTTGGACAGTCAAATAATTGGACTATCTCAACAATAATTCTAATTATAACGAAAATTTATTTAGAATTTTATTATGAAAGTTCAGTGTAATGTGTAAATTTCAAATTAGAGTATTATAAATTATATATAGAAGGAATTTTATTTACATATTTGAATTTGGGGTAAAATTTTAGGTTAATTTATAGAAACGTAGCATAACTATTATCTAAATTTATTATTCTTATACACTCTCAATTAAAATGTCAAATCAACAAGGATTAAATATTTTTTTTATTAATTCTTTATTTCTTTTCTATTATTATGTGACCCTTTTTTGTGTTAATATCGTTTGTGGATGGTATGTGTGGGGGTATATTTTTAAGTACCAACACGTGGCAAGGTGACGCCGACGTGTCAACCGAGGTGCCACGTGTCCTGGTCGTTATGCCGAGGTCATCTCGGTTAGGCCGAGGTTATCTCCGAAGATATCGGAATCCGAGATAAGCGGATAAGAGATAAGGGACAAGAATCCTAGAATAAAGAAGGGATTTAGCCTAGATAAGGATAAAGCTCTTAGAGAGTTTATCTTTATCTCTTGAGGTGTCCAAAGTAAGTACTGAACAAGAATCCATAAAAGTCAGGCTTCTATTGGGATTAGGATTGAGGTAACTATAAAAGAGAGGCACCTCCATGGGTCTAAAGTACGCAATTTATATTCTGTTTAGTGAGTTAAGCACTTTTGATTATCTTTGAGAGATATACTAACTTGATCGTCGGAGTGCCCCCGGGTGAACGAACCACCGCCGGAATCTTCTCTTTCTGTTACAAGTTAGCCAGGTGTCATCTATTCTGCCAGTGTTCTTCAGCTAAATACTGAGTTGGGCAGTGTGATCGGAAAATCACTCACACAATTTGGCGCCGTCTATGGGAAAGAAAAGAGAATAGATGGCCAGTAACGGACAGAAAGAAAAGGTTGGGGACGACGCTCCTGTTGGGAGTGGAAGACCAATTGACCTTGATATCACAAGAGACAAATGCAACGTAGAAACTCGTGACCAGAATCACGGAGTAAAAGACGCCGGCCAGACTGGCGACGCACCAAAGAAACCAGATCAAAGTGGGTACTACAACGAGGACGACCTCCAGGTATGGAAGGATAGGTGCCTACGAAAGGACGAAGAAGTAAGAGATATGGCAAACAAATTGGCAGACCTACAGTCGGTCGTTAATTTCATGATGCAAAATAACGCCATGCAGCCACCATTCCCGCTACAGGACACGCCAATTCCAGCAGCCAATACCCAGAAGGGAGGGTAGAAAGCAATCCCCATAGCCCCTCAGCACAACGGGAGCAAAAGATACTTTCACCGACCTTCTAGGGAAGTCAGACGAAGAGAATCAAGAAGAGAAGAATCACGGAGGACGCATCGCACAAAGGAGGCAGACCCCAAAGGACAGCGGCATGTTCAAGGGCAGGCGCTGTCCTTCGACACAACTCATGGAGAAGGGTCGAAAAAGGCTCACCATGAGGTCGAGAGTAGTATACCGAAAAGACTAAAGTCGAAAGATAGCCGAGCTCCTGGACGGAGCAAAGAAGACTTAAGAGATTACCTCAAGAGGAAGCAACAGAATGCCGACGCCAAGGCAACCTCCCCAGATAAGCCGAGGACACCATTCTCGGTGGAATTAGACAAGTTTGAGGCGCTGAAAAGATTCAGTATGCCGAGGTTTCAAATATACGATGGTAAGTCAGACCCCAACTTCCACGTTGAACTGTATTTGAACTCAATGGCATTGTATAGTGGGAACGAGTCGTTGCTCTGCAAAGTGTTTCCCTCATCCTTCGGGGAGATTGCATCAAATTGGTTCCACAAACTACTGAAGGGAAACGTGAAGACTTGGGAAGGCCTGGCTGAGATGTTTGTGGCCAGGTTCGTGACAAACAAGCTGCAGCCATTAAGGGTGGACGCATTGATGGCTCTGAAGATCAGTAAGGACGAACGCCTTAGGGCCTATGCAAAAAGATACTATGAGGTGTTCAATCAAATACCCGAATGTAATCAAGAGGTGGAAGTCGTATCTTTCAAGAACGGCTTGAAAGACAACTGTCCACTACGAAAGTCTTTGGCAAAGACATTGCCAAAAAGTATGGAAGAACTCATGGCAAGAATCGAGAAGTATACCAGAGCTGAAGAAGACACGTCGGGGGCTAAGGAGATAAAATAAGAGAAAGGAAACGGCTCGCCGAAGTGAGGTCAAGGTAACAATGGATCGAGCAAACAAGAAGCAGAACTGAGGGCCACACAGACAGTAACAACTGTGTTCCGAATCCCGATTTATAAAGTCCTGGATCAAATTCGGAACCAGCCCTATTTCAGAACACCAAAGTGGACTCCAGGAAAGTTCATGGGAAGAAACATTAGCAGACATTGTACCTACTATAATGAAGATGAGCATACAACTCAGGGTTATAGAGCCCTGAAAACACATTTGGAAGACCTGGTGAGACAAAGACATCTGAGAGACCTTATCAATGAGATTAAGACAAGAGAAGAACGGGCAAGGTTTCCTTTCCCCAGCACAGCAGCCGCAGACAGGAGGACCTCGGGTAATCAACGTAATCCATTCGAAGGTTAACGAAAATGAAATCTAAGGAGAGACCCAGAAGGTAAAACACCTACAACATGTCTACCAAGTCGGGGAGAAAAGACGTCGAGCAGAAGAGTGCCAGGGACCAATGATAACCTTTACTGAAGCCAACCTAGAGATGGTCCAACATCCGCATAATGATGCCTTGGTAGTATCTCTCCAGGTTGGGGAGTGCCAAGTGAAACGCATCATGATTGACCAAGGCAGTTCCTGTGACATCATGTACGTCCGATATTATAAGGAGCTCGGCCTTCACCCAGATGATATGGAACAATCCAATGGCCCAATGGTTGGGTTCAATGGAACGCCGACATGGCCACTGAGAACAGTAAGCTTGGAGGTGCAGGCTGGCACCAGGAAGATCAAGACAGAATTCACCATCATTGACACACCCTCCCCTTACAACATCATCTTGGGAAGGCCATGGTTGCATACAATGGGGGCAGTTCCCTCAACATTGCATCAACTATTGCAATTCCCAACAGAGCATAGGATAGAGGAAGTCAGAGGCGATCAGTTGCAGGCAAAGAATTGCTCCATGGCAGCAATGAAATCTACGTACAGCATACGAGAGCCAGAAAAGGCAAAAATTGAAGATGAGGACGTGGAAGTCCTAAAAGACGTCGGCAAGGAACAGGCTGAGAAGAGCGAAGAGGCACTGAAGAAAATCCTCGTCCAAGATGAGGATGAAGAACGCTTCTTTCTTCTCGACTCGGGCCTAGCCGAAGAAGAGGAAAAAGAGTTGAAAGTTTTTTTTAGAGCAAATATTGAGGTGTTTGCTTGGACACCTTGCGAAATGCCTGGCATTGATCCCGAGATCACTTGCCACAAACTGAATGTTGACAGGTCGACCAAACCTATAATTCAACGAGCCAGAAAACCGATGTTGATACATGTCGATGCAGTAGAGAAAGAAGTAGACAGACTTCTGAAGGCCAGAGCCATTAGAGAAGTTCATTACCCGACATGGCTATCTAACACAGTGGTGGTGAAGAAGAAGAATGGAAAATGGAGGGTCTGTGTAGACTTCACCAGCCTCAACAAAGCCTGTCCCAAAGATAGCTTTGCTCTGCCCAAGATTGACCAGCTAGTAGATGCCACTTCAGGGCATGAAAAAATGAGCTTCTTAGATGCCTACAGGGGGTACCACCAGATAGCCATGTACCCTCCAGACGAAGAAAAGACTGCGTTCATCACCCCAAAAGGCCTGTACTGTTACAGAGTAATGCCTTTCGGGTTGAAAAACGCAGGAGCAACTTACCAAAGGCTGGTAACCAAAATGTTCAAACACCTGATTGGCCGAACAGTAGAAGTCTACATCGACGACATGGTCGTTAAGACCAAGGAGCCTGAGGGTCATCTCGCCGATCTAAAAGCAGTCTTTGAAATCCTTAAAACATATCGGCTCCGACTCAATGCATCGAAGTGTGCATTTGGAGTTGGATCTGGTAAGTTTTTAGGATACTTGGTGACTAGAAGGGGCATCGAGGCCAGCCTAGATCAAATCAAGGCCATCCTAGAGTTGAAGAGCCTGACTTCGAAAAAACAGGTGCAGATGCTAACTAGAAGGGCCGCAGCCCTGAACAGATTCATCAGCAGAAGCTCAGATAAGTGCAGAATTTTCTTCAACTTAGTGAAGAAAGCCACAGAATTCCTGTGGACAAAAGAATATGAAGCCGCTTTGGCCGACCTGAAGAAGTACTTGACCACTGCTCTAGTTCTTTCAAATCCAGAACCTAGGGAGGAGCTGTTCTTGTACTTAGCAGTTCAGAACATGCGATAAGTGCAGTACTAATCCGAGAAGAAAAAGAGGAGCAAAGGGCTGTTTACTATGTAAGCAAAACCCTAGCCAACGTAGAAACGAGGTATCTACCCTTAGAGAAATTGGCACTAGCTTTAGTAATGGCTTCAAAGAAGTTGAACCATTACTTCTAGGCCCATAAAATTGTAGAGCTAACAGAGCACCCCTTAAAGTCCTTTATGCGACAAGGAGACCTGACAGGAAGAATAGCCAGGTGGGCAGTCACCCTAGGCAGTACGACCTGGAGTACAGGCCAAGGATAGCAATTAAAGACCAGGTTCTGGCCGACTTCGTTGTTGAGTTCACACTAGAATCCATCGAACATCGAGCTCCGTTGAGCCAAGATGAACGATGTCTAGACAAGCAAGGAGAAGCCCAAGCAAAGGCGAAAGAACAAAAGAAAGAAGAAAAACTCAGGCTCTGCAGCATTTACATCGGCAACTCATTTCGACTTTTCGTTAATGGGAGTTCAAACCGACAGGGAGCGGGGGCAGGAGTAGTATTGATATCCCCAGATGGGCAGGTACTAGAACAGTCAATTCGTTTGGGGTTCAAGGCCTCAAACAATGAGTCAGAGTATGAAGCACTCATTGCAGGACTAAAGTTGGCAGCAGCAGTGCAAGCAGATGAAGTAATAGTTTTTTGTGATTCACAACTGATAGTTAACCAGACGACAGGCGAATTTGCAGCCCGAGATGAATGAATGTCGGCCTACGCAAAGGAAGTCATCAGACTGTCAGCCTTGTTTCAGAACTGTCGACTACTTCAGGTAAGCCAAGATGATAACAGTCACGCCAATGCGTTAGCCAACCTAGCTAGTGCAGTACAACCTGAAAAAGCAAGTACAATAATGATTGACTACCTGTCGGGCCCGATCATTGAACCAATAACCACAGAGCATGAAGCAATGTGGGTAGACTTGGGACCAAGCTGGATGGACGCAATTGTTGCGTTTCTAAAAGAAGGAAAGCTGCCAGATGACCGCAAGGAGGCACACAAGATCAGATTGAAGTCAGCAAGATTCAGTCTGACAGCAGAAGGACATCTCTACAGAAGGTCCTTCACTGGACCCCTTTTAAGGTGCGTACATCCTTTACAAGTTGAAGATTTTTTATATGAAATTCATGAAGGAATTTGTGGAAGCCACACCAGGGGCAGATCACTCACCCATAGGGCCATTACCCAGGGGTATTGGTGGCCTTACATGCAAAAAGATACAGAAGCCTACGTGAAGAAGTGTGAACAATGCCAAAGGTTTGCACCTTTGATACACCAGCCAGCTGCTGACCTGAACCCTGTACCCAGTCCGTGGCCATTTGCCCAATGGGGTATGGATTTCGTTGGGCAATTACCCCAAGCAACTGGACAAAGAAAGTACTTGCTGGTAGTAACGGACTACTTCACAAAATGGATAAAAGCTGAACCTCTTGCCAAGATCCGAGATGTGGACGTGAAGAACTTCATTTGGAAAAACATTATCACCAGGTTTGGGATTTCAAGAGCAATTGTTGTAGACAATGGAACTCAATTTGACAGTAAGCTAATCAAGAACTTCTGTGCAAAATTCAAGATCAAGAACTACTTTTCAACCCCAAGCTTTCCACAAAGCAATGGACAAGCAGAAGCATCCAACAAAGTAATTCTGGATGGAATAAAGAAGAGGCTGCAGGCAGCAAAAGGCAAGTGGGTAGACGAATTGCCCAATGTACTCTGGGCATATCGGACTACGCCGAGAAGATCAATAGAGGAATCCCCCTTTACCATGGCTTATGACACAGAAGCAGTCATTCCGCTGGAGATCGGCATCCTAGGAATCAGAACCCAAGGAGTAGAGAACGGGACTAATGATGTACTCTTAGCCCGAGATTTGGATCTTTTAGAAGAAAGAAGAGAGAAAGCTGCAATCCAGCTCGCAGCATACCAGCAGCAACTTGCAAAAGCTTATAACAAAAAGGTCAATCCAAGAGAATTTCAGATTGGCGACCTCATCCTAAGAAAAGTCATCGGCAACAAGAAGGATCCCAGAGAGGGCAAGCTTGGCCCAAATTGGGAAGGACCCTACAGAATCACCTCGGTACTGGGTAATGGGGCATATCAGCTTGAAGATAATGAGGGCAAAGAGTTGCCAAAACCTTGGAACACTTGTAATTTGAAATTTTTCTATCATTAGAATTTCTTTGTTCCTTTGCCATTTGCCAAAGTAAATAAATAAAGATTCAGCTGGTTCTCTTTTCAAAATACTTGACATTATCTCTAGAATACATGCATAATGAGAACCCGAGTAGAACTCAGGTTCACATTAGGGGGCAGAGAGAAGAAGAAAGAAGAATATGTTTAACACTTGTTGAAATTTGTGGACAATTTACAAGTTGAAGTTAAACCGAAATCATTGTTTAACACTTGTTGAAATTTGTGGACAATTTACAAGTTGAAGTTAAACCAAGATCATTGTTTAACACTTGTTGAAATTTGTGGATAATTTACAAGTTGAAGTTAAACCAAGATCATTGTTTAACACTTGCTGAAATTTGTGGACAATTTACATGTTAAAGTTAAACCGAAATCATTGTTTAACACTTGTTGAAATTTGTGGACAATTTACAGGTTGAAGTTAAACAGAGATTATTGTTTTAACACTTGTTAAAATTTGTGGACAATTTACAAGTTGAAGTTAAACCGAAATCATTGTTTAACACTTGTTGACATTTGTGAACAATTTACAAGTTGAAGTTAAACCCAGATTATTGTTTAAACACTTGTTGAAATTTGTAGCAATTTACAAGTTGAGTTAAATCAGTATGATGTTCAACACTTGTTAAAAGTTTACAAGTTAAGTTAAACCGAGAAGTTTGGCTATCCGAGGTGTGTCACCCCGAGAAGATTGCACAAAGAAGGAAGAGTATGTTAAAGACATGCAGAATATTTTAAGTATAAAATCACGCAAAAGCAGTTAAAAGAAGACAAAAGTACAAGCACTCAGAAAAGAAAAGTTGTATTAATATTCAGAAAAGGCACGTCGGCCAAAAGCTTACAATTGTTCCCACAAAAGAAAAGCAAACGTACAAAAGACAGAAGAAAAAAGACATGAAAACTAAGGTTCCTCAGCATCGACAGTGAGTTGGGTTGGGACCTCGGACGACTGTTGAGAAGCCACATCGGCCACCTTCTCTGCCGCAAGCTCAGCATCAATCTCTTGCAAAGTTTCATCAATACTCTTGTCGGCGAAGGGGACGTCGGCTGAAACCCTCTCAGGAGCAACATCTTCAGGAACCTCCTCACCATTCTCATCCTGAGTCAAGTCCAGGACTTGCTCATTTTGAGGGAGAGACTTGGCCCCAGTTGCTTCCTTGGGTCTTCTCACCAGGGTCTCGTCTTTATATTCAGATTCGTCATCGGATTGAGCTGGTGGAGGAGTTGGAGGGAACGGAAGAGGAATAGCGTCGACTTTCCAAATTGGCGAGTCCTCGGGGACCTCAAGCTTCTTTAGAAAAGACATCCAACCAAAGGTAAAACCCTTGTTGCATGCCTGCTTCACTTGAATTTCATAAGCCTCCGTGACATCGGCCATACCCTGAGCATATGCCTTTTTGTCGGCGTCTTTGATTTCAGCCTCTTTGGTGGCCAAGGCTTCTTGAAGCTCTTTTTCGGCTTGGGCCATCTTCTCCTCGGCCTCTTTTCTTTGGGACTCAGAAACCTTTCTAATGGCTTTGGCAGATTCAGCCGTCTCTTCGGTGTCAGTTTGGGCTTTGATTGCAGCCTCAGCTTGGTCCTCCAACTTTTTCATCTTTGATTGTAAACTCTTGTTGGCTTTTTGAAGAGCAGAGAACTCCTTCTTCATCTCGGCCAACTTCTCTCTATTTTCAAAAGATTGAATAGAGAAAGAATGGGCATGCTGGATAGCCTGAAAAAATGAAAAACAAAAGTTATTAGAAAATTTCTAAGTATGAGAAAGAAGGAAAAAAGTACCAGATGAAAGACACTCACTTGAATAGAACATTGAAGCATCAAAGCGTAGTTTTCGTACTCGCTCATCTCGGCGTTTCGATTAAGATTACCGGGGAGGAGCAGAGCAGTACTAAAGGCTACGCCGATGTTGATGTCGTCAGTATTGTTGTTAGCCATGACTGGTTTATCTTCCAGAGTAATTTTTGAAGCCCAAGGGACATCATTCTTTTTAGACCTCGAGGTGGTCGCAGAAGATGACCTCGGCTTTTTTGATTTTGGAGATTCTGATGGCTGGGCTTCAGAACGCCTCTTCCCAGTAGAGGGTTAAGATTTGTCACTCTCAGCCAACTTGGAGATCGACAAAGTATCCACAGACTCAGTCTGAGTTACCTTAGCCTTTGGTTGAGCCTTCTTGATTCGTTTTGGCTTTGGAGGAGGCAGGGTTTGTGTTGGTTGTGCATCAACATCAGAAGGGATGCTGGCCAAGAGATCTTTTGTAATTGGTTTTGGGTGACCCATCTCGGCAGTAGAAACTATTCGGCGTCGATGACGGCATTGTGATATTGGAATCAAGTATGGAGCCAAGGTTGATGGCTGATCAGCTGGATCGGAAGTTGACCCTTGATTTGTCTGAGATGTGGACGCAGTCTGTGGAGTTGTGGCAGAAGGTAAAGAAAGGCTTTTCTTCTTCCTTTTAGGGACGTCGGGCAGAGCTGACTTATATGTTGGGATAAAATTGAGAAGCAAAGGCGCCTTCCATTTGTGAACATGAAGGTTCAGTTGCTTCTTCAAATCCTTGCTGGGGAGGAAGGATTGACGAAAGTTCTTTGGAGGCTGAGGAAGAACTGCAAAGATAGAACATCACAGACATTAGAACAGAATATTGAAAACTTTATGCAAAAAGATAAGAAAACTTATGAAGGGTGGCCCTTACCAGCTCCTTCCCCGAGAACTGTTCGGCTTAAGGCATAAAGATGGAGGTCATCGTTTGGCTGAAACTCCCTGAGAGGGAGATTTATGATCTGAGATTGGGCCGTGACGTTAGCCGGGCAGATTTGGGCCGAGGTGTTGGGCTCCAAGATCAGGCCGTGATATTGCTCGGTAATGGCAAAGTCCACGTGGAACCGAGTTATCTGATCTCGGTTCCGCGAAGGCCGGACTGGTGGAGGAACAGCCTAGATGAGGCTTCCCGGCTCACGCGTTGCAAGGTTGTAATGCACACACCTTAACCCGGTAGGAAGGCCTGTGCTTGGAGCTTGGCCGAGAAGGTCTTTGGCTGACCGGCGTCACCAATCTCCAGCTCAGCTTCGCCGGAATACAGTTGAGCACGGCTGGAATTAAGCCCGGTAGTAGGAAACTACGACATCAACTGCACTTGGGCATGTTCGGTATGGCCGTTGATAGCCGAGACAATGTTGCCCGGCTGCCGTGCTCCCAGCAGAGTGGGCTGGCAGTTGGGTTAGGTAATGCATAGCAAGATTTGTGCTGACAAATAGGATAACAGAGCCACGTGTCGAGAGACCAATGAGAGTAGATTTGGGGCGCAGAAGGGTATATAAGCATGTCTGCGCCCCCCATACGCGACACAGGAACACTTTGTAAGGAAATTCTTACACTCAAACACTTCTCCCTCTCTCTCTCTCTCTCTCCTAAGGTGTGCGCTAACTTGATCATCGGAGGGTTTTTCCGGCCACACACCGCCGGGTAGCTCACCGTTATTTGCTCGCAGGTGATCGGACAGAAACGGAGCTCGGAAGAAAGGAGTACGGGCTTACCGGAATATTTGCTCCCCGTACAATTGGTGCCGTCTATGGGAAGCTTGACAGACAAAACCTTGTCTTCCAGGCTCGTTTGATCGCCGTCCATGGCGAACAACGACGAGTTTCCATTGTCTGCCATAGACGGAGCCACCCCGGAGTTCACCTGAAGGAGAGAAGGACCTTCCGCCATCCATCCAATGGTGGACTTGGAGACACCCACCAGAGGACAGTCAAGAGACGCGCGGGATAAGCGCGGAAGAAGCTATGGTCATTCACGAAGTCCAGACGGTCATCGGCGGCGGAGAGAATCACATGCCCGGCGTCTGGAACACAAGTTGAGGGACCAAGACACTGTCATCCAGCGAATGGCAGTGGAGATGGAGGAACTCAAGCGGCATGTTAAAGGGAAGGGTGTAGTTGGAGTGGGTGACCACAGTGAGCGCACCCCATCCCGCCGTTCAGGCGGTCAGAGTCAGCGACGCACTCCGTCCATTTCTATTACCAGAAGTTACCAGGTTGGTGATTCCGACATGCATGCAGAGAAGTCTAGCGCGCAAGATAGCACTTACCGGCCCTCACGTCCGATGACGACATCGAGGTACTCTTACTCTGCTCATTCAGAGGATTTGCGGGCGGTCTTAAAGGAGCGAGCTCGCCGGCGGGAAGCTCAGAGGATACCGGCGTTCCAGCGGTTATCCTACGGGGTTCACGCCAGCGAGGAGGTCGGAATGCCTCCATCCTGCCAAGCAGCGCCACTCCTAGTGGATTCAGATTTGGCAAGGTTAAGTGCCACCCCTTTCTCCCTTGAAATAGAAACAGCACCGCTTCCGGCAGGCTTCCACCAGCCAAAGTTCACGCTTTACGACGGGAAAACCGATCCCTACATGCATGTAAGTCATTTTCGACAGGTCATGGCCGGACATAGACAGAATGATACTCTTATGTGCCTCATCTTTTCGTCAAGTTTGGGCAAACTGGGCTTGAAGTGGTTTGAAAGGCTGCCGGAGGGGAGTATTGAGAGGTGGCAACAGTTGGCCGAAGCCTTTGTCACGCGCTTCAAAACCAACACAAAAACACCAAAGGAAGTCGATCACCTACTGAGTGTCAAGATGGAACTGAGCGACACATTGAAGGCGTACAACTCCAGATATTGGGAGACCTTCAACGAGATCTTGGATTGCCCGGTCAACCTTGCAATCACTCAATACAAGCGTGGTCTCCTGGTCAGCATAGACTGCGGGACTTGCTTACCATGCACCAACCGACGTCCATGGGCCAGCTCATGCAGCGCATCAATGAGAACATCCGAGTCGAGGATGATGCGTCAGCATCTACCGTGAAGGCAACTCCGGTAGCAACAGACAAGAAGACAGCAGGCAAAGTGCACGCAGTTGGGCAAGAGTCCAGCCGCTCAAGTGACCGAGCAGAGGAATCGGACCGTGGCTCGAATCGCAAAAACCGAGATAGAGGACGTCGGAATGATCGGGATGACTACCCCCGAGATGACGTAGCGGAGGCAAACAGAAGGCTGAAGGCAAGGACTGGCATAACCACGATCTTCAAGATTCCGATTTATCGCATACTTAGTGAAATCCGAGATGAGGAGTATGTCCAGTTTCCTGCTAAGTTGGGCGATGGACAAAAGGGCTACAATCCGCAGTATCGTTGCACGTTTCATCGGGAGCGAGGCCACCGGACTGAGGATTGTTTGCCTTTGAGGCAACACCTGGAAGAGCTAGTCGCAGCCGGGCACCTGGATCTTTACATTGATGGGGGCGTTAAGGCAAATCAGGTTCCGGTTGATCCGCGGGGACCGGATGACCGAGATGCACCTCTTCAAGGGGTTGTGAATGTCATCCATGGCATAGTGGAACCGACGCGTGTTTGCTAGCTCCGTGGTATGATCAAGAAGGCAGAGCACATGAGGGAAGTTTTGTCAATTCAGCCTACGCTCAAGAGGGGGAAGACGGAAGCGAAAGATGTGATCAGTTTCTCTTCAAGGGACTTGGAGCGCATTCAGACACCGCACAATGACGCCTTAGTAGTTACACTCCGCGTCAAAGATTTTGAAGTCAAACGGATCTTGATCGATCAGAGAAGCTCGGTCGAGATCATGTACTACGACGCTTTCAAACATCTCAAGCTCCGAGATACGGATTTGGCCCCGGCGACATCGCCATTGGTTGGTTTCAACTCACAACTAGAGTGGCCTTTGGGAAAGATTATCTTGCCGGTCAATGCGGGATCCGTGGCCAAACAGGTGGAGTTCTGGGTGTTACAGGTGCCATCTACTTACAATTTGATCCTTGGAAGGGGGTGGCTTCACGCTATGCAAGTCGTGCCATTGACTTTTCACCATGTAATGAGATTCTCCTCGGCTATGGGGGCAATCGAGGAGATTTGGGGCGATCAGGTCATGTCAAAGCAGTGCTTCGTGGCAATCAACGGGAGCCAGGCTGCAAAAGGATTTGTTCAAATGATTGAGGGACCGGAGGACCAGGGTGTCTTGGATGATGTGGGCACCAAGGCCGAGGACAAAGCTGTCGAGGAATTGGTGGAGGTGCGAATTGATACAGAGCAGCCGGACAAGTTCTTCTTGCTCGGCTCAAGCCTTACAGCCACAGAACAGACCGAGATGGTTGAGTTTTTGATGGCCAACATCGAAGTTTTTGCATGGTCGCCTTACGACATGCCCGGCCTTGATCCAAGTTTTATTTGCCATCATCTTAATGTCTTCCCCGGAGCCAAGCCAGTCATTCAGCGAACAAGGAGATCGGCGCTGCATCACGCCGAGGTAGTTGTGGAGGAAGTCAAGAATTTGCTGGAGGCACGAGCAATTCAAGAAGTACACTATCCTCGGTGGATCTCAAATACAGTGGTGGTACCGAAGAAGAATGGGAAGTGGCGGGTTTGCGTTGATTACAAGACCGTCAACCGAGCTTGTCCGAAAGATAGCTTTCATTTGCCTAGAATTGACCAACTTGTGGATTTGATGGGTGGACATAACAGGCTAAGTTTCTTGGATGCCTACCGCGGCTATCATCAGATTGCCATGCATGGCCCCGACCGAGAAATCACCTCATTTACTACACCAAGGGGACTCTTCTGCTACCGAGTCATGCCTTTTGGTTTGAAGAACGCCGGGGCAACTTTTCAAAGGATGGTGACCAAGATGTTTGCTCATTTGCTGGGCCGGACAATGGAAGCTTACATTGATGATATGGTGGTTAAAAGCCGGCATCAGGCAGATCATTTGTCCGACTTGGCCGAGATGTTCGCCATTCTCAAAAAGCACAAGCTACGCCTGAATGCATCTAAGTGTGCCTTCGGCGTGGGATCTGAAATTTTTTTGGGATTCCTAGTCACGAACCAAGGTATCGAAGCAGACCCTACACAAATCCAAGCTGTGCAAGAGTTAAAACAGCCTAGCTCGGCGAAAGACGTGCAGCATCTGGCCGGAATGGCCGCCGCGCTTAATCGATTTATAAGCCGGTCATCAAATCACTGCCGCCCTTTCTTTCAGTCCTTAAAATCAAAGTTCTCCTGGGATGAAGAGTGTGACCGAGCTTTGGCCGAGCTCAAGGAGTATCTATCTTCAGCGCCACTGTTGGTCACACCGGAGCCTGGAGAAGAACTCTATCTTTATTTGGCCGTATCGCAGCATGCAGTCAATGCGGTGCTTGTCCGGGCTGAAGGAATCAAGCACCTCCCCATCTTTTATGTCAGCAAAACTTTGCTACTGGCAGAGTCGAGATACTTGCCGTTGGAGAAGCTTGCTTTGGCATTAATGATGGCTTCAAGAAAGTTGGCGCACTATTTCCATGCACATACCGTCATCGTCTTGACCGAGTTCCCCCTCAATGATTTATTCGAGCTGGCGGACTTCTCCGGTCGGATTCTTAAGTGGGCGGTCGAGTTGGGACAGTTTGATGTGAAGTTCCAGCCGCGCATTGCCATCAAAGCCCAGACTTTGGCCGACTTCGTCACCGAATTCTCACCTGGAACTCATCCGATATGCCCAGTCGATATTACCGCGGCAGATGATGAGGTGCACGCAAGACCATCCGAGATACAACCAGTTGGTGGAGGTAACGACGCGGAGTTTGCGCGCACCACTGAAGCACCCTCAGTTTGTACGGTTTTACCACCCGGTAATGCGATGACGGAGTTGAGTATCACCGACCAACCTGCTCTATCCGGTCCCGCATCACCAAGGGGGGAAGAAATGGAACCAATCAACACAGAACTTGAAACCGAACAGCCGAGCAGTCGTGACCCCATCAACCTTCAAGCCTCTCAGGACCCCTCAGAATGCTGGAAGCTCTTCGTGGGGGAGATGTGGAAACTTTTTGTTGATGGAGCCTCGAACCGTCATGGCGCCGGGCTAGGTATAGTTTTTATATCACCAGACGGGTTGACAATTGAACACTCTCCCTTGGCTTTCCAGCATCCAACAATGAGGCGGAGTACGAGGCGCTTTTGGCCGGTCTCAAGAGCGCGCTTCAGATTCAGGCATCAGAGTTAATGGTTTACAGTGATTCCTAGCTTGTGGTCAACCAAGTTTCTGGGGTCTACCAGGCAAAGGATGACAGAATGATAAAGTACCAAGCTTTGGTCAGGGACCACATCAACCGATTCTAGGCGATCAGGGTCCAACAGATCGGCCGAGAAGAAAATGACCGGGCAGATGAGCTGGCCGGCCTAGCCTCTATGGTCGACCGCTCATTTCCCAACCCTCTTTTGATTGAATTCCTACCGAGACCCAATATTGAAGAAACTAGGCAGACGGAAGTATTCTGCGCTGCGCTAGGTCCTTCCTGGATGGACCCTATAGCCCTGTTTCTCAGAGATCGAATTCTGCCAGCCGACAAGAAAGAAGCGCACAAAGTCCGAGTGAAATCAGAGCGGTTTTGGCTCTCTCCATCTGGAGCGTTATATAAAAAGTCCTTCACCGGTCCTTATCTGAAGTGCGTGCACCCGAGTAGCGTGGAGGCCTTCTTGTACGAAATTCACGAAGGCATCTGTGGCAGCCACATAGGGGGCAGGTCCTTGGCCTACCGCACTATTTCGCAAGGCTATTGGTGGCTGTGCATGCAAGCCGACGCACAGAAATATGTTCGCAAGTGCGAGAAGTGCCAGAAGTTCGCACACCAGGTCCATCAGCCGACCAGAGAACTTCTTCCCCTAACCAGCCCTTGGCCTTTTGCAATGTGGGGATTAGACATAGTGGGGCCGCTCCCAACAGCACCAGGCAACCGGAAGTTCTTCATTGCGGCAACAGACTACTTCACGAAGTGGGTTGAAGCCGAACCTTTGGCAATAATCAAGGAGAAAGACGTGAAGCAGTTTGTCTGGCAGAATGTGGTAACACGGTTCGGCGTCCCTAAAACTTTGATCTCTGATAACGGCACCCAGTTTGACGGTCGCCTATTCAGAGGATTTTGTGAAGATTTGAAGATTGAATTCTACAACTCCACTCCGGCTTACCCACAGTCCAACGGTCAAGCCGAGGCGTCAAACAAGACTATTCTTGACGGACTGAAGAAGAGGCTTGAGAAAGCCAAGGGAAAGTGGGCCGAGGAACTTCCCAGCGTCCTCTGGGCATACCGTACAACCCCTCGGAGGTCGACCAGGGAAACTCCATTTGCTTTGGCTTATGGCATGAAGGCGGTCATTCCATTGGAAGTTGGCATGCCCACTCTCAGAAGTGAAAGTTTTGAGCCCGAGCTGAGCGTCGAGGCTATTGCTCTGGAATTGGATCTGGTGGAAGAGCGCCGGGAAAAGGCTCTTATCCATGTGGCCGCCTACCAGCAAGAGCTCTCCAGGAAGTACAACAAGACGGTGCACCCCAGACCGTTTAAGGTGGGTGATTGGGTCTTGAGGAAAGTTATGGGCAACACCCTGGTGCCAAGTGAAGGCAGACTAGGGGCAAATTGGGAAGGACCCTACAAGATAACCGGTTTGGCAGGCAAGGGGGCATACTACTTGGAGGATCTCGATGGTAGAGGAATACCCCGGTCATAGAATGCGGCCAACCTCAAACTGTACTATTTCTAGCTTTTGTTTTCTTTTTGTGCAAAGGAATTTTTTGCCTTACACTTCAGAATGTAATTCTTTTTGTCAATATATAGAAGTGTCTTCTTTGCCTTAGCATTTTGATTGATTGCTTTGAATACTTGAGATTCTCAACCGAGATGATTTACTCTGGTTGAAAGAATTGATGTTTTGTTCAACTTAAGTATTCTCAACCGAGATGATTTACTCCGGTTGAAAGAGTTGATGTTTTATTCAACTTAAGTATTTCCAACCGAGATAAGTTACTCCGATTGAAGGAGTTGGTGGTTTGTTCAACTCAGAGATTCCAACCGAGATGAGTTATTCCGGTTGAAGGAGTTGATGGTTTGTTCGACTCAGGGATTCCAACCGAGATGAGTTACTCCAGTTGAAGGAGTTGGTGGTTTGTTCGACTCAAAGATTCCAACCGAGATGAGTTACTCTGGTTGAAGGAGTTTATGGTTTGTTCGACTCAGAGATTCCAACCGAGATGAGTTACTCCGGTTGAAGGAGTTGATGGTTTGTTCGACTCAGAGATTCTAACCGAGATGCCCTACTCCGATTGAGGGAGAGGATGTTTTGTTTAATTCTATCAGAATTAAAACTGAGATGGTGTATTCCGGTTATACAAGATGTTTTGTTCAGTTCAGGCATGCTCAACCATGATGGTTTAGTCCGGTTGAAAGAATTAGTGATTTGTTCAACTTTGTTATTCCCACCGAGATGTTTATTCCGGTTGAAGAAGTTAATCAATTTTACTAAATTTACCGAAATGTTAACTCCGGTCAAGCTAGTTGGTGATTTGTGCAACTTCGTGATTTAAATCGAGATGTTTTGCTGAAGATAGAGTTTGAGAAAATCATGTAAACACTTGATGCAATTAAAGCTTTTCATTGATAAAAAGTTAATACAAAAGGAGGGGCAGAGAGCCCGATTACATGTGCAAAGCAAAAAAAGCAATAGAAAAAAAGAAAAAACTAAGCTAAGGGGGAGAGATTGGTGAATTCATCATCCGGAGTTGTCTCCAAGTTCACTGCTGGAGATCGGTCTTCAACACCGGGCTCAATTCGGCCAGGCTGCTCCTGTTCTGGTTGCTCCTCTCCGTCAGCATCTTCCCCGGCCTCATCCTCTTCAAGCCTTTCCTTGGCCTCAGCCTGCAATGCACTGAAGACATCATTGGCATATGGCACGAGGTAGGCCGGCAGGGAAGCAAATGGCGGGGTGGCAAAGACGTCAGTATCAGGACCCTGACCAAGATGCTCGCAGGCAGACTTCCAACCCGCTTTGAAGTAGATGTCTTGGGTAGCGAAGACCTGCTTCTTGTAGCTTCCCTCGGCTTCTAGGAAGCCGTCGTTGTTTGCATCTCGGCAGTCCTTCTTCCTTGACTTTTTCAGAACGTCCAACTCGGCCTGGAGTTCATCGCGCTTCTTCTCGGCCTCGTCAAGCTAACCGTGCAACTTGCTGTTGTCAGCGTTGGCGATTTGGAGAGATGTTTTTGCCCGGCCAAGCTTGGCTTGGAGGCTTTGGACTTGGCTGTCAGTGTCGGCTGCCTTTTGCCGAAGTCGGTGGATGCGCTCCATGACTAAGTGTTGTTTTTGGATGGCCTGCAAAAACGAAACCTGATCAGAGAAGAATAAGAAACCGTGCAAACACTAGTGAAAATTGGAGTAGAAGGTTAAGACTTTTACCCTGGTCATAGATTTTACGGCTGATTTCACCAGCCGGGTGTCAGGAACGTGGTCGCTGCCAACCACGTCGCTCGGCAGGAGAAGGGCTTTGGAGAGATCAAAGGCAAGAATGTGTTCTTTGTCTCCCTTGACGGAGGCCGTTGCCGGGATCTCCTATCCCCGGTGCTTGAGCTACGGTCTCCATGCTGGCGTTGGGTCAGCTGTGACGGTAGGTTGCTCGGTGGATAGTTCAGTAATCAACTCGGCAGACGGGTCCGCGCGAGCTCTTTTGCCAGCCCGGCGTGTTACTTGGCTTGACTCCCCGGTAGCTTGAGAAGCTAGGGCGACCATGGCGCCCCTTGACTGACCGACGGCTGGAGAGCGGGTGATGACGCTCGGTATCTCGGCAGACGTTGCGGTGAGCAGGTTTTTGATTCGGCTTCGTTTGGCCATCTCTTGCTCTTCTGTCAACCGGATTAGTGGAACGTCTGGCAAGGTTGGATCTGGAGGAGGTGATGGAGCACGGAGAAAGTTTGTAACTTTACTCCGGCGGGGAGCAGAGTATCTGTAGGTTGGAGTGTAACCGAGCAGCTCATTGCAATCTCGGTGGCGATGGCGGAACACAGTCCGAATCGCCTCTACGTTGGGAAATTGGTAGTTGGCTTGCAAGGCTTGGATTGCTGCAAAAGAAACAAGAAAACTGGTTAATTACAGAATAAAGAAGGTAGGCTGACCGAGCAAGTTTGAGCGGCTTACATGAGGAACCGAAATTCTTGCTTATAAACTAGCCCGGTACCTCGGCTGTTTCGTAATTGCCCGACACCCAGAAAAAATCGTTGTCGTGCAAGTCTTTATCCGAGGTGTCGGTTACAATTTTCTCCTTGCCCGGTTTGATTTTCAAATAATAGGCTAGGTCATCACCGGTGTGACCCATCGTGCATTGCCTTAATATCTTGGCTAGACCTAAGTTGGTGCCTAGCCGGTTGTTCAGTTCATGGACGCCGTTGATAATTCGGTAAGTGTTGGTGGACACTTGTGTGGGTGCCAGCCCGGTGCGGCAGAGGAACTCGGTGATAAGTGGGTTGAGTGGGAAGCGAAGACCTCCTTCGACGATGGACAGCACGGTGAAGGGGCATTGTTCTGTTCTGCCCCAAGGCGTGGTCTCTTCTTCTGCGAGCTCAAGGTGGACGTCGGCCGGGATGCTGTACTCCTCCCTAAACGCAGCTAGCGCAGCTGGAGTATCCACGAGGAAGCGGAATTTCCCCATTTACGACCGACTAAATTAGCTCGGCTGTGGTTTGGCACTGTCAGGTGATTTGTGGCTGCTCAGTCTTTGGGAGCCTCAGGAATGGTCAGTGGTCCCCTTGAACTCTGCAGGAAAAGGAGGGCAAGTGTAAGAGGGAGCACGGTCGCGCAAAGCGAGCTTGACTTTAGCTCGGTCGTCTAGAGTGCCAAACCACCTCCGTCGTAGAGGCTAACCAAGGAGCTCGGTCGCCCAAGCAGACCAGATTTTAGCCCGGTTGAGCGGCCAAGACCTTTGTTATCCCGGTTCTTGTTATGGTTAAGTCTAACAGGTTATTTGCTCGGTCGGGATGGTTTTTTGGATCAAGCAAAGACCTGGAGCCCGGTCCGCCCCAGTTCTTCGAAGTTCATCAGCGAAAATGAAGAACATCATGAACAGTGGGAGGTTTGGGACGATTTCTATGGCCTATGTCCTAAGAACTACGTTTTATTGCCCTATTGTGTGAAATATCAAGGAAAATAACAATAACAAGGGTTGGAGGGCTTACCAATATGGAGCAGTGGCTGCTTCTTCTTCGAGCGCGAGTTCAGGAATGGCAGAGGAGAGGTAAGAGCTCTGGGTTGCTTGGAATGGCAGTGAGTCAGTAAGAGCTCAAGGAAGATGAGGGGGGGAATGTTTATAGAGGAGACGAGACCGCCCAAATTCAAATTCTGGCAAGACGGTGGGTTGGCTGCTCGAGAACCAATGGCAGCCCGCCACATGTCCCCATTTATGACGATGCCAGAACTGAAGAGACAGGTTGAAGAGTTGAGTCAACCAGGCTACTTTTGAAGAAGAGGACGTCAACCGAGGAGTATAACCGGGCAAGTTCGCAGACAGGAATGTTAACCAGCCCGGTCGCCATTTCATATTCTGAGGACCGAGGAAGTGTTATCCCGGTCGAAATAAGTAATCCCAGTCACGCTTTTGCGGACGGAATTAAGGGGCAATTGAGAGGGAGATTTATGATCTGAGATTGGGCCGTGACGTTAGCCGGGCAGATTTGGGCCGAGGTATTGGGCTCCAAGATCAGGACGTGATATTGCTCGGTAATGGCAAAGCCCATGTGGAATCGAGTTATCTGATCTCGGTTCTGCGAAGGCCGGACAGGTGGAGGAACAGCCTAGATGAGGCTCCCCGGCTCACGCGTTGCAAGGTTGTAATGCACGTACTTTAACCCGGTAGGAAGGCTTGTGCTTGGAGCTTGGCCGAGAAGGTCTTTGGCTGACCGGCGTCACCAATCTCCAGCTCAGCTTCGCCGGAATACAGTTGAGCACGGCTGGAATTAAGCCTGGTAGTAGGACATCAACTACACTTGGGCATGTTCGGTATGGCCGTTGATAGCCGAGACAATGTTGCCCGGCTGCCGTGCTCCCAGCAGAGTGGGCTGGCAGTTGGGTTAAGTGATGTATAGCAAGATTTGTGCTGACAGATGAGATAACAGAGCCACGTATCGAGAGACCAATGAGAGTAGATTTGGGGCGCAGAAGGGTATATAAGCATGTCTGCGCCCTCCATACGCGACACAGGAACACTTTGTAATGAAATTCTTACACTCAAACACTCCTTCCTCTCTCTCTCTCTCTATCCTAAGGTGTGCGCTAACTTGATCGTCGAAGGGTTTTTCCGGCCACACACCGCCGGGTAACTCACCGTTATTTGCTCGTAGGTGATCGGACAGAAACAGAGCTCGGAAGAAAGGAGTACGGGCTTGCCGGAATATTTGCTCCCCGTACACTCCCAATTGCCCGAGACGATGAAGTAATCGTCTCCAGCTTCTTTGTTGGAGTCTGGGAGGTCGGCTACGATTTTATATTCAGTGGATCTCGGCTTGAGGTAATAGACATAGTCCGTGTCTTTTCTAAGGCGACACATGGTATAACAGTACTGGAAATCGGCAAGCGTAATCCTGGCATTCTCTTGTTTGACTAAAGTTGTGGTACCAGTAATAACTCGGTAAGAATTGATGGCGAGTTACATTGGGTTCAACTTATAGAAGTGAAGGATTTGACGGAAAAAATAGTCAAGTGGAAACTGGAGTCCACACTCAATAAAAGCAACCACATGGAAGGGCATGGAGTTATCTGTAGGCATGATGGAGTCATCATCCCTAGTCAACCTCAGATTGACATCGGCTGGGATTTCAAACTCTTGCCTAAAAAATTCTAGCTTGGAGGGGGTGTCTACCTGATGTTTCCACATACTCATGATATCGGGATAACTAAAGGTGCTGGATTTCAGAAAGAAGATGTTTCACAAAGGGTTGTTGGGACCTCGGCAAAAACCTAGGTTTGAGCTGGTGTAGAAATTTGTAAGGGATGTTTCAGTTTTGCCCTAAATTCTGGATTCTACAGACAAATCCCAAACCTAAGTCTATGGAAACAAAGTTGAAGGTACGAATCTGAAAAAGACACAAAAAATAGAAAACAAGAACGGAGTTTCAAAATCAAGAACAGAGATGGTCTATCAAGAGAATAAAGAATACGAGAAATATAGGGCCAAGAACAGTAGCAAAAGTACAGGGAAGTGGTGAAACAGTGCGTGTGTTCAAGATATGGGCAAGGGCAAAATTGTGGAAAAAACACATTCACATGTATGATTCACAAGATCGAATGTTTAAACAAAACAGTAATGGCAACAAGTTCAAGAAAAAAATTAAGAAATTGAAATAAGAATGAATAGTGTACTACCAGAGGAAGAATGAAGCCGGTGTTAAACGTTGCCGAGGTCAGACGACGGTGGCGGACCAGAAAATCAGCAAGAACCTAGTTGAAGAAAGCGAACGCCGGTGGCTGCAGAACTTTAGAAGCTTGAGCAATGGAGGATTTTGAAGGGTAAAGCAAGAAAGAGAGAGAAAGAGCTTCAGACGTGAAAGAGTAAAGTGAAAAGACGGGGGAAAAGAAAGAGTTTTGATTCAACTTGAAACGGCGGCAAAAAGGAAATTAATGATTCTAGAAAAATGAATCTGTCAGGCAGCGCATATAGGCGCAAAAACAATCTACAAGCACGTCCGGAGTACGATTCAGTAAGAAGAAGACGCGTGGCTAAAACAATCGAGTTGTTTGTGCACGACAGCTCACAAAATTCTTGATCTTTAAGAAGACATGTCGGCCTACGATGATGATCTCAGATTAACCTGATGAATTAGCATGAGGTACTGATATAGGTTCCATCACCTCAGAATGCCGAGGTAATAGAACCTAGGGGGTAGTTGTGGGAATATATTTTTGAATACCAACACGTGGCAAGGTGACGCCGACGTGTCAGCCGAGGTGCCACGTGTCCTGGTCGTTATGCCAAGGTCATCTCGGTTAGGCCGAGGTTATCTCCGAAGATATCGGAATCCGAGATAAGCGGATAAGAGATAAGGGACAAGAGTCCTAGAATAAAGAAGGGACTTAGCCCAGATAAGGATAAAGCTCTTAGAGAGTTTATCTTTATCTCTTGAGGTGTCCAAAGTAAGTACTGAACAAGAATCCAAAGAAGTCAGGCTTCTATTGGGATTAGGATTGAGGTAACTATAAAAGAGAGGCACCCACATAGGTCTAAGGTACGCAATTTATATTATGTCTAGTGAGTTAAGCACTTTTGATTATCTTTGAGAGATTTACTGACTTGATCGTCGGAGTGCCCTCGGGTAGACGAACCACCGCCGGAATCTTCTCTTTCTGTTACAGGTTAGCCAGGTGTCATCTATTCTGCCAGTGTTCTCCAACTGAATACTAAGTTGGGCAGTGTGATCGGAAAATCACTCACACAGTATGTGTTGTTGAATTTTCTTAAATCGTTAATTATTTAGTTTGATGTGATTATCTTCATATTTGTAAATAACTTCATTGATTCAATATATATATATATATATATATATTAATACAAAAATTTGAACAATTATTGCCTTGGCCTTACAAAGATGGGTCCATGAATAATACAAAGTTCAATTTAAAATTTGTGAGACTTAGAAAATTTTCTTACATAGATTGTAGAGATCTAACGAAAAGATAAGCTTTAACCTTGTAGATTTGCAAAGATGAGCATGATCGGTGCCATCCAATCAGGATTGTCGGCCGGAGACATTCCGATGATAAAGTTAGTAACTTGAATCAAATAGAAAAGATGAAGAACAAAAGAGAATGAGTGTGGTGTATGATGTAGAGATATGAGATATACCTATCTTCCATGAGGAACCTTCCTTTTATGGATGAGAATCTGATATTTATTTGATTGGCCTTCTCATTTGGACTAGACCCAAATAAATTGATATTTTTCTGCTCCCACAAAATTGTATACAAAATTGCTTTGTTAGTCATAAATGTTGTCAATTCTGTTGAAAATTGAAGTAGTTATATAATGGCATTTTAGCAAAGGCATCTTTATAAGTGGAGGAGCTTCTTTTAGTTTGAAAGATAAATCCTATTGTCTGTTGGATACTATCAGCTCGCTTGTTTTTATTTTTTAGAAAATATTTTTAAAAAAAAATTATTTTTTTATTTTTCATATTTTTTTATTTTTACTAAATTTTTTTAATATTTTAAGTAATTTTTTTACTTTTTAGACACACCTAATATAAATATACTTAAAAAGTAAAAAAATTGTAAAAAAAAAATCTTTTAAAAATTCACTAAATACCAAAAATATAAAAAAAAATACAAGAATTCAGTACATTTTTTGTATTTTTATGTATTTATTAATTTTTTAAAATATTTTTTCATAAATTTTTTACTTTTTAGATACATCTAACTAAGGTACATCTTAAAAAGTAAAAAAATGTTTAAAATTTAAAAAATATTCACTAAAAACAAAAGAATACGAATACCAAAAAAACTCAATTTTTTAAAAATTTAATCCAAAATACTCAAACCAAACACAGTGAATAAATCCATAGTTCAATTCTTTCTCATATAAATGAGACCCACTATGTGAATTTTACAAGAAATATTTAATGTAAAATAAATATTTTACAATAGAAGCTGATAGATGAATAATTATTTATTATTGCTGTAGCATTAACACAAATGCATATCACAACACATTTGTGTGAGTTTTCACATTAATTTTATATATATAAAAAATTACACAAATATTTGACGTGAAATGCACAAAAACTCACATAAATGTATGACGTGAAATGCAATTATGATATTGTCACAAACGACTTTTCTCATATAGTCTAGTTCTGTTTGGCCATGATTTTTTATGTCATTTTATAGTTATTTAAGTAAAAGAACACACAAATATTTTTTAACAGGATTCATCTATATTTGGTAACCGCTAAAAAAGTTAATATATATATTTTATCTTTAACGAAATTTTTTAAATTGGTATTAAAAAAAATTCAGTTACTAATTTAGAAGAATCTAAAAGGTTACAAAAAGAAAAAAAAATATATATTTAAAAAATCATCAAAAACAAAAGAGAAACAAAAAAGTCAATTAATCTAAACTTTTCTAATAATAAAAAAATTTAGCTTTTTTAGCATTTTTCAAACCCATCACCAATATATATATATACACTAGTTTATTGGATAGGACCTCTCACCTATTATCTATAAAAATTAGGGCTTTGTCCAGAAATATTTCTCCAGCAATTCTAATTAAATCTCAATACTCTTTTTTAGCTAGTCAGTCTTTAAATATTGTTTCTTTCATTTTTTTTTAAAGTATTTTTTTTAAAGTATGAAGAGAAATACTAGAGGTCACAATTTTAGATTTGAAAATTTACCTTTGACAAAGGAGTTGAATTTGATATGGTTGAGTGGGTGATTAATCAAAAGCTGACACTTATTATAACACATCATTGTAAGTCAAATTGAGGAATTTTTTTAAAATGTCTCAAATGTTTTATAAATATTTATTGTAGTAAATTCACCCCCTCGTTGCATCCACCAAAATAAATAAATAAATTACACTTGTCACCTTTTGAGATTTAAAAAAATTATAAAAAATATCATAAATTTGAAATAATTATAGGTAGCTCTTTTAACTAAATCTAAAGTCACTGAAATTAATGCAGATAGTGTGTAAATAAAAAGAAAAATAAAAAATATATATTATTTTTTATATAAAATATATGACATCATTTTTATTTATTTATTCATAAAATTAATTTATTATTAATGAAATAATATTAAGGCACTATTTGACATCCTTCACAAAAGTGTCATTTTTTTTAATCTTTTTATCTTTTTTGAGTTATATCACATCTATTTTTTTGTATTTATTTTCGTAAAAAGTCAAAAAATATATTTATTTAGATCATCCCAAATACCCACCAATTAATTATTAATGAATTAAAATTATAACAAAAATCAATATAATTATAACAAATTTGTAAAATTTAATATATGTTATTAAACCTCGAGGACGGTTATCATAATTTACCAAAAGAAGAAATGAAACAAGAATATATATATATATATATATACTAGTGAAAAAGGCTCGGGCAAAACCTTTTGACTCTAATATTTTATGGAGTTTATTAAACTAAATGGAATAATATGACATTTTTTTGAAAATATTTATTTTATATTTGATTCATTCAAAAAATAATAAAAAAATGAATTGTAAGAAATAATAATTATTCCATAAAAAAATGAAAAAATAATCATTTCATTCCATAGTACTTTATTCCATTCCACTACCTGAACTTTTTTCTCCAAAAATAAGATTAGTGTTTTACAAAATTGAATAGAATCAATGATTACATATATGATAGAAATTCTAATTTCTATTATAAAGTACAATTATAGAATAAATAGATGAGATAAAATTTTAGTTCAAATGAGTGAATTATTTTTTATTAGGATGGAATAATCGAATGGTAATATTACAAGCTAATAATCATATGGTATCACCGTTAAATTTTGATTTAGCTTCATTTGTGAAAAAATATTTTTAGACTTGTGCTACTTACGGGCTATTCTTATGAGAAATTTATATTTCCAAAATACAAATTTTATAACAAATTATTTTGTTTGGTTTGATTTTTTTAAAATTATTTTTAGATGAATTTTCATTTGTTTTAATAAATTTTTTCATTTTATTCAAATTATTATTTTTTCTATTTATTCTGTTAAATTAAAAATTGTAATAAGAAATAGTTGTAATTACTAGTATTGTAGAGACATTTCATATTTTTAACAAACTTCAATGGTGTATTTGTAATTTACTCATAACTAAAATATTTATGTGTCACAAACTAAAAATCTTTGCATTATTATGCAAAACCCTTCACTCAAACTAGTACCACTAATATTGGTAAATATTATTAAAGAAGAAGGTAAAATGGGAAAGTCAAATTACAGGTTACTATTAGTGAATTATACAATGAAAGGGCAAAATAGGCAGGAAAAAATGTCACGGGTGTATTTGTAATTTATTGGAAATTAAAATATTTATGTTTCACAACTTATCAAGAATTTTTGCATAATTACAAAAAAAACCTCCATCCAAATTAGTAACTAATAATATTGATAAATAATATAAAATAAAAAGACAAAATAGAAAAGCTAAAATGTAAGTCTTTAATAATAAATAATTCCAAATCAATGGGTAAAATCGAAAAACAAAAGTACAAGTAAGCGCTTCTGTTAGACTTATTATTTTGATAATTTATTTAATTATATTTTAATTTATTTAAAAGAGAAAAATAGAATTTAAAATTTATTTTGATAATTTATTTAATTATATTTTAATTTATTTAGAAGAGAAAAATAGAATCAAAATTTATTTTTATGATTTATTTGAAAGAGAAAAATAGAATCAAAATTTATTTTGTCCCATTATTTTTCACCTAAACATTTATCCTCAATGTTGTTAGAATGTATTTAATATTTGGTTAAATCAGGAATTCAAACAGCCCAAAACAAGGTTCAAACAGCCTAGCACAGAAGCAAGCCAAAAGGTTCAAGTGGAAGATATTCAAATTTGTAATGATGGAGTGAAAGATATTCAAATTAGTAATGATGGAAGTACAACGGTTATAAACGGCTATAAATTCAAATGAACACAACGGCTATAAACGGCTATAAGTTTCATTATATATACCAAAGCCTCTAATGTAAACAAGTTAACAAAAAAAATCATAAAACATTCTTTGATCCATAATCACTCATATCTGTTCTCTAAAAAATTTTCGGAGAAGTGTTTTTCAATTTTTGTTTACATCTTCTCTCAGAAATTATACATTAAGTCGTATAGCTTTAAACCCATCTTTATTTTATATATCTATCTTTGAGAGATAATTCTTGTAACTTTCTGTGAAAGCAAAAATACTTTCTTTTCAACCTTATAAGAGTGTATTACACTTAGTGTTCTGGACTTAGAAAGTCAGTGTAAAATTTGTAGAGGATTGCTCCATCTGTGAAACGGTTGCTAGCACCCTGTGAAGCTAAAGTATAATGGAAAATCTCAGGTGAAGCTTGAGGAGTAGACGTAGGCCGAGTTGAAACCGAATTACTATAAATTTGTTTGCCTCTCACTCCATTATCTCTTTATTTTATTTTAAATTGTCATAGCTATATTTCACATTTTTACTGTGCTAAAATCATTAACTGACATAGTTGTTAAGACACTTGTTTTAATTATTTTTATTTCATTAATTATATTTATCTATTGTGGTAGTCATAATTTTTATTAGAGTATTATTAATTTTACTTATAAAAACCTAGTCCACCTCCACTCTTAGGTCGTCTTTTGAGTAACAGCTTCTTTTCTATACACTAGTTTAAAAAGGCATGTGCAAGGCACATACTATTCTTACAGTATATTTAAGTTTTTTATTTTGATAATTTAAAAAAAATTAAAATATTATTCCATGAAATTGAATAGAATAAATTATTAGATATATGATAGAATTATGTGATATGATATGTATCATTTTTTGATTTGTTATACATTCAATGATGTAGACTCAAATTCTATTACCATATCATTTTGTTTTGGGTGAATTTATCAGTCTTTAACATTTCTTCCAAATTTATTTTAAAAAGAATTTATGGTGTGTAACTTTTCTCAACAGATAAATATAAAATAAATGATAAGATAATTTTTTCATCTAAAAAAAATTACTAAGACAATTCACTGAACTAATAAAAAAGCAGGAGAAAATACATTATATACAAATGACTAATTTTATTAATATGTAAATCATACTCGCATAACAAATGATCAATTTTATTAATAATAAATTATTAAGTAAATTAACAAGTTTTGATGATATGAAAAATAATTTTCAGTTAACTATTTTGTTAATAAATAAATCATTAAGTCAATTAACAGTTTTTAATAATATGATAAATATTTTTCAATAAACAATTTTGATAATTTATTATTACATAGGAGAATAGTTTTTTTTCTTGGTTATTGTGTTAAATTAAAATTTATAACAAAGTATAGTTGTAATTTCTAGTATTATAGAACCGATTCATATTTTTAAAAAAAAATTGGAGTGTATTTGTAATTTGTTAAACAATAAAAAAATTTATATTTCATAATTGACTAAGAATATTTGCGTAATTATGAAAAAAAATATGTTTCATAATTGACTAAGAATGTTTACATAATTACGAAAAAGCCTATTACATAATTGACTAAGAAGTTTGCATAATTATGAAAAAAAACTTGTTTCATAATTAACCAAGAATGTTCACGTAATTACGAAAAAACTTATTGCATAATTGACCAAGAATGTTTGCACAGTTACGAAAAAATATTCACTCAACATATAGACCACCATTAATAAATTATTCAAAATAAAAAAGTAAAATAAAAAAAAAGGACAAATTTTAAACAGTTAAGCAATTCTTTTATATATAGATATAGATATAGGTATAGATATAATTTAAATAAATAAATAAAACAATTGCAAAACCCAACCAATAGAGACAGGAGCATATTCCAACATTATCTTTGATCTTTTATAGTTCTCTTTTTCGTTAATTGGGATGTTTAATTATCTTTTGTTGTATATTATTTTAAAAATAAATATGATTTAAATATTTATTTAATTTAATTTTTTTATTTTCTCCCTAAATGTCTTCACTTTTGAATAAATTTAAAAAATGACTTTAACAATCCCCACATTTATCTCATTTCTAGTGATCCAAACAAGGCAACAACTCCTTCATGCCTGTTTGCAATCACTTTTCTGCAAGCCAACAAAACATCTGAGTGGGTTGGGTCCACCCCACTCTAGCCCATTGGCTGGTGTCCATGTCACCCATGTCACCTACTTCACTTCACAATCATAGAGCCAAAAAATAAAAAATAAAAAACTTTTTACAATGCCCACTGCATTATTGCAACTTCAACTTCGTTCATGGCCACAAATCAAAACCAAAAGTACTAGTGTATATGGAGCCATATGACAAGAGCAAAAGACAATTTTCGGGAGGAAGATTAACATTAAACTATTAGAAATGTTAAAAAACCAGAGAATTTTTACAAGTAGACATATTGTTAACTCATATTTTATCATAATGAAGGCTGACATGGTATTTTGTGAAATTCGGAATTTTCTATTCTCAAATTTTTTATCTACAGTTATTGAATGACAACTATGAAGGGGACAAACATATTTGGCAAAGAGAATCCTATGCCGTCCAATCGTAGGTCTGAATAGTACATTATGTGCATTTAAAAAAATATAAATAACTTACGTTTAAGTAGTAATTATTTAACAACACAGTAGGTTGTTGCGGTATTTCAGAAACAATTATAGCAATAGCAATAGCAATAAGATAAGCAGAGCTAACCTGACCCATTTTAATTGATTGGATGAGAGATAAGGTCAGTCATATCCATCTTCTTTTGTGTGGCCTTATTAATTAATAGCTTCATATTCACACGCCACGATATTTTGAAAATATTAAATAAATTATTGCTAATCTAATTACTAATCTTGCTCTTCCATTTTTGAGCCAACTTGGCGAGCAACTTTGTGGAAGTCCCATCGTCACTTATTGCCTTTGCAGCAGCATCCTTTAAGTCGGACATTCGGCTACAAGCATGCTTCCCTTCTTCTCCTTCCATTAAACCCTTTACAACTTTTGCAATCTCAAGTCGATCAATTAAGCCATTCTCACCAACTCTTGGCCTCAATGCCACTTTTATATCTTTCGTTAACATCACAGCATTCATTTTTTGCTCTGCGTAGAGTGGCCAAGCAATTAGCGGAACACCATGAACCACACTCTCTAAAGTGGAGTTCCAACCGCAGTGGGTCAAGAATCCCCCAGTCGAGCCATGACTCAAAATTTGAGCTTGTGGTGCCCAAGATGGCACCACTAACCCAAACCCTTTGGTCCTATCTATGAACCCCTTTGGCAAGAAAGCAAAAGGGTCATTTTGGCTATTGGCACTAAAGAATGACGCATTGGCAATTTTATCATTTGGGCTTCTAACAACCCACAAGAAGCTCCGTTCACTCATTTCCAATCCGAAAGCAAGCTCAATGAGCTGATCATATGAGAGGGTCCCACCACTCCCAAACGAGATGAACAAGACAGAGCCACGTGGCTGATCATCCAACCACTTCAAACAACCCGACCCATCCTCAACGGGTCTATCCGAACTCAACTGTATGAGCGGCCCAACCGGGTAAACAGGCGGTTTCCCGGGTTCTTCCACTTGCAAAGCTGTAATGGCTCCAGGTTCCAACTCCATGAAGCTATTAACCATCACACCCTCAGCCAAACGGTACCGTTTTGCATGATGAAGAACCCATTTGTAGGAATCGTTGGTGCGGTCCTGAACCGGGTCCAACAGATCCTTCCCGTGGATTGGAATACAACCCGGAATTTGAATCGGGTCGGGCAGGTCCCTGTACTCGCAAGAAACTGACCCGTCAAGAATTGGCAGGTGAAGAAACACAGAGAGAGCCATGGCAGTTGATGGGAAGAAGATGAATGGAGAGACATTGAATTCAAAGGCTAAATCGAAAGCATCGGTGCCGAAAAGATCGACGACGAAGGCGGCTAATCGGGTAGTGGAAAGCATGGATTGCAAAGCTTGGCGGAGAGAGGGGAGAGAGCGGGTGACGGTGAGGGAGATTCGGGTCTCGATATGGACGTGGTCGGGTAAGTCGGAGAGGTTGATAGGAGGGAGAAGGAGGTGGGAAATGCCGGAGGGAATAAGGGCTTCGAGGAAGGACTTTTGGGTGGAGGAGAGAGGACCGTCGGTGGGGATGAGGAAAGTGGCGGAGAAGTGGTGGTGGAGGACGAGTCGCTTGGCGAACTCGGCCAGTGGGATGAGGTGACCCATTCCGGGAGTCGGAAGAATGACTATGTGTGGTGGTGGTTGTTCCGCCATTGAAGGTAGTTGAGAGGCTTTTCGGTTGTGTTGCAGAGAGAGAGAGAGAGAGAGAGAGAGAGACTGAGGTGAGTAACGTGTGAGAGAGTAGCTAATGCTGTTATATAGGTGGGTTTGGGAGTTTTCGCAACGTGTGAGAATGATGATGCTGCTCATGACATTTTTTTTTAAATTTTTTAGGAGTAGAATTAAAATAAAGGTTTCATTTGGGACGAAGGTTGGATTTTTTATTTTTTGATTTTTTAAATTATTTTAATTTGAGTTAAAAATCTCCTTTAATTAAGTTTTTAATTTTTGTAAAAAATAAAATAATTATCATTTAAATGTTACATTTTATTTTATTAATTTTTTAATTTATTTTATTTTTATGTGATTATTTTGAGCCTTTTACCCCTAAAACCAACATTTCAAACGCGACCAAAAATACCTACATACCTACACACTGTCGGTAGGAAAATTTAACACAATCACCATGCACACATATATCTCCGATGATGTGAGATTTTCATATGAGATATATACAACATTTCAAACGCGACCAAAAATACCTACATACCTACACACTGTCGGTAGGAAAATTTAACACAATCACCATGCACACATATATCTCCGATGATGTGAGATTTTCATATGAGATATATGTGTCCTATTTTATGTGTGGTGATTATGTTCTTAGCATTGCTTTTAGATAATTTTTTTTCTATAAAAATGCTAAATATTTTAAATATTTTATTAAATTTTTTATCAAATATCTTGCATAAATAAAAGATTCACATCTGTATAAAACATTTAATAAAAAAATTTAAAATCTCTAATATTACACTTTTTTTTAAATTTGTATTTCGGGTCGTCTTACCAAAAAAAAAAAAAGAGTAAAATATCATTAAAAGTAAAAACAAACTTTTTTAATAACAAAAAATTGAGTTACTTTTTTGACATTTACCAAGCCATTGCCCTTTTAAGCAGTAGTTTAATGGATAATTATAAAACTTGCCTTTTTAAAAAATATTTACAAATAATATAAAAAAATTTAAAATTTTAATTATTAATATTTATAACATTTATTATTGATGTGTAATTTTTTTTAATTTTACACTCAATTACTATTTCCTCTAATTTTATCCTAAATAAATAAATAAAACTATTAAAAAATAATTGTTAAACCCAACCAAATAGAGTACATGCCCTTTGTTGATTAAGTAAAATTATATTTGTTTTGATGATAATTGTTGGTGTAGGAATTGTTAAATTATTTTTATATAAAATAATAAAACAAATAAAAAATACAAAAAATATTAAACATTAATGTTCAAAAAAAAGCCCAACATGTAAAAAATAAAAAATAAATAAAACAATGATTTTTACTTAACAAAAATATAAAAAATTAAACATTAATGTTTAAAAAAAAATGCTCAACATGTAAAAAAAAAAAAAAATAGTCCGGTGGACTATTTTTCTAATACTACCTCCACCTCTTCCATCCCAATCTCCCTTCCAAGGCCCAACCTAATTCGGACCTCCATCTCAATCCCTTCTCTATCTCCCAAAACAAACACAACATTAGTGAGTCTCACCTCCATTTCAATCCCAATATCCCTTCCATCTATTGAAACAAACAGGGCCACAAAGTGTTCTTTTGGCCAAGGCTAAGCTTGTGTTTGGGAAGAAGGTTTTGTGGCTTTTTTTGACTAAAATAGCCACAAAAAACAAAATAAGCTTTTTAGTTCAATAAGACAAAACATCATATCCAACCCATAATCATTACGTTCTTTCTCTCACAAAAAAATTAAAAGTCTTTCCCAAATCAGGCTTTTTAGCCACATGCTAAAATAGCCAAAAAAGTCAAAAAACCAACCCACTTTCCAAACGAAGCCTAAATAAGTTAGTTGGAACTAAAAAGTACAAAAATAAAATAAAATAAAATAAAATAGATTAAATAAATTAATAAAATAAAATGTCACATTAAAATCATAATCATTATATTTTTTTTCTCATAAAAATCAAAAAGTCAACCTAAAAGAATTTTTTAATCCCAAGTTAAAAAAGTTTCAACACAAAAAAACTCAACTAAATTTTTTTTTGCCAAACGACATCAGAGCCCATTCCAAGATCAACAATGCTAGTGACACTAAAATTTTTATTAAAAAATTGGGAGACTTATGTGTATGCTGTAATAGGTGGACTTATTATCTAGCAGATCCTATGATAAATTAATGGCATTTTTTATAAAACATTATTAAAAAGTCACTAATTATTAATTTTCAACGATAATTTAAAAATTTTATCACAAAAAATGTTGCTAATTATAAATTTTAGCAACAATTTTAAAAAATATCACAAAAAAACTACTAATTTTTAACTTTCAATAACAGTTTAAAAAATTCGTCACATAAAAATGTCACTAATTGTAAATTTTAGCGACAATTTAATATATAAAAAATTATCAAAAAAATTATTTTTAGCAATAATTTTATAAAGGCTTTTTTTCAATAGAACTTGATAGAAATTAAGTTCAATTATTAAGATTTATTGATAATTTACTCTAAAAATTTTATTAAAAACTCACATGGATATGAAACTCACACTCATATATATAAAAAAAAAAAAAAAAAAAAAAGGGCAAACTTCATTTTATCTCCCCATGACTTGGGCCGGATGCAGATTATCCCCCTGACATTCGAAAATCACCACATAACTCCCCTGTGATTGGTAGACTAAAACGCACCGTTCACTTTTCCATCCAAGTTAACAGGCCGTGTAGTTCAAACGCCCATACAAAGAGTAAGTTACATTTTAAGACCAAAATACCCCTTGAACATCTTTAAATTTGCAAAGGTATGCCATGGATCTTCCTTTTTCTCTCTCTAAAATTACAATCCAAAATAAAAACCTAAATTAATTTAAACAATATAATTTCTACAAAAAATTAATGTATATATATGTATATATATATATATTAGAAAGTGTACGTAACATTTTCTAACATAATGTTTTAGTAAGTTTTAATTTATGTTTGTCTTATTTTATGTTTTTTGTTAAGTTGTAAGTTTTATCTTACGTTTTATTATAAAATGCTTAGTGTTGTTTCCTCTTTCCGTTCCTCTTACTTCCGCCTCATTTTGGTATCAGAGCCAAGTTGTTATTAAGTGCTTATTGTTGAATTATTATCTCTGCTTAACCTTCCCATTTGATTTTTTTCAATTAAATTCCAGTTTCCTTATTTTTTGCTTAACTTATCTGTTGTTTTCCACTTTGTTAGTAACCACCCACCTTTCGTCCAAATCCAGAGTAAGTCCTTAGGATTAGGCAGTTGTAGGATGTAGGGGTTCCCGGAAAGGGTATAAGTGAACACACCGTATGAGGAAACACGATAAGTTATATTTGAATTTTGGAATTGGATTTAATTTTAACAAATCATAATGAGTCGATTATTCAGAAGTAATTCTTCGGTTAGCTCCAGATCTACAACTCTTGCTCCTATACCTAGTTCAGAGTTGGTATTAAATGAAGAAGAATATGAATATCAAGATGTTAAAATTGATTTAGGTTGGAATATCCCTAAAGTAAAAACTAAAGAAATTTATAAAACTAGTTTTTTACAGTCTACTTTTGATGTTGATTTACAAGTCAAAACCGTTGAATAAGTTTATGCTTTAAGTAAACCACGAGAAACTTGTCAATTATTAACTAAAGATGCTATCCGAAAACATCTCAAAGTTGGTCATAATTTTATTCATTTAGGATTAATCCAAGTAGGAATAAATCCATTAACGCAACAAGGTAAAAATACTTATATTTTATTATGTTTAAGTGATGCTCGATTTATTAATTATAATGCAAGTGTAATGGGTATGATGGAATCTGGCCTCCATAAAGGTCCTGCCCATTTTAATTGTTTTCCTGATTTTACATTAAGTTTACGTGATCCTTACATATTAAAAGCTTTAACATTGAATATTCAACTATTTGGAGAATTTACTAATATGTTAGAAAGTATACATAACATTGTTTTAATTTACATAATCTATTATAAATGTATTAAAACGAATTTAAATGTTCAAGCTTTAACCAAAAGTCCAAAGGATAAAACTTTATTAATTCAAGGCGGTACCACTGCAACCAATATTACTATTCAAAAAATGATTCAATGGAAAGACATCAATCGTCCTGATGATTGGGTTACTATCAATAAAAATTATTCCCAAAATCAACAATCTTCTGATAGTCAAGATATTCAACATATTCAACAATTTACTGATAGATCTGCCCATATTAGATTTAATAGAGCTTACAGTCAATCTACTAGACATAGTACATCTAGTTTACCTACAGAAACTGATGATGATGAAATTTTTAATACCCCTTTATTCACTAGAAAAGACAGAAAACTTCACCTTAATGAATCCACCTCCCAATCTCATCATAATAAAATGAAAGGAATAGATAATTCCTCTACCTCTCAAATTAGTAAACCCGTTTACTCTACCTGCACTCATCTCCAAGATGAAGATACTGTTTCTCAAGATTCACCTACTCAAACAGATTTCGAAGTTGTTCCTCATATTAATCCCCAATTAATGACTATTAGTAAACATTTTAGTCCAAATCTTAATAGGCTTCATGCTGAATACAAATCTAAAGAAAATAAATCAAAACGTCATGAATATTACAAACAATATGATTCAACTCAACAATCAAAGATTACTAAGAAATGGTATAAATTTATGCTTGAAATCAATACTGAAATTACTTTCTTTGATTATTTAGAAAATTATTATCAAAATCTAAATGTAATTACAAAAACTAAATGGAAGACTTCTGCCAATCCTATCGTTTCAGTTAGCCATCCTCCTTTAGAGAAACTTCTTATTGAACATAAAGGATCTGTTGTCCCAGCTTCTCCATTCAAACTTCCTGGTGATGAATCATTTGAAGTCAAAAAAGTTATTGAACAAAATAATTATACAAATCAATGTTTAAAAACCATTGGCAAACAACTTGATAAGATTGAAAATTCTTTTGATGATTATTTTGCTAGTCATACGTCTGTTCGTAAACATTTAGATAAACCTTTTATTAATCTTCCTAGTAATAGGAAACGATTAAGTTTGAATACCCAAGATCATACCACTGTTGATGCTATTGAAAAAATATTTGGTCAATTATCTACATTCACTAGTAAAGAAACCTCTACATCTAACACGAAAGGGATTACTGTGTTAACCCAACAACCTCCACTAGAATTTCCTACTCAATCTGATACATCTAGTGATAATGAAATTAATCATCTTGCTCAACAATTTCAGCCTTTTCATCTTAATAAAATAACTCATTCAAAAGTTAACCCTACCACTCTCACCAAAAATTGGTATACTAAACGTATACCTCCTGATCTCCAATTTGAAGAAACAAATATTAGTAATCAATTTTATGTTTCGGCTAAAAAATTATATGAATGGAATATTGATGGTCTTAGTGAACACCAAATGTTACTCAAACTTAATCATTTATCTATGGTCTCTAATAGTTATCTTAATAATTATTCTGATTATACTCAACCAGAAATAGTTTTACTAATTACTACTGGATTCACTGGTACCCTCAAATCTTGGTGGGACAAATATCTTACTTCTGATAAACGAGAATCAATCCAATATGCTGTTCAAATGAATGATGAAGGTTTTCCCATTTTTGATGAAGAAATAGGTTCCACTATACCTGATGGTATTAATACGTTAATCTATACCATAGTCAAACATTTTATTGGAACACTTACTAATATTCATTCTCGAATTTATGATCAACTGAGTAATCTTACATGCCCCACTTTAAGTGATTTTAGATGGTATAAAGATGTTTTTACTTCTCGCATCATGCTTAGGGATGATTGTACTAAGTCATTTTGGAAAGAAAAAATTATTAATGGATTACCTAGTCTTTTTGCCCATAAGATTCGTGATGTTCTTAGTCAACCCTCTGGTATTATCGAATATGATAATTTAACTTATGGTGATATTATTAGCACAATTCAAAAAGAAGGTTTAAAAATGTGTATTGATCTAAAACTTAGTTAAAAAGCTGCCAAAGATAAACATAAAGCCAAATATGAATTAGGAAATTTTTGTGAACAATATGGTCTACCTCCAGTAGCCCCTTTACGACGAAAAACTAATAAACATAAACATAAAAAATCTTCCTCCAAATATTCCAATAAAGGGAAAAAGAAATATTACCCTTCTAAATCCACTGATAAATATTATAATAACCCCAAAAAGAAATATTCTAAAAAATCCAAAAAAGCGTCTAAATCTACTCAAGATGTTACCTGTTATAATTGTGGTAAAAATGGTCATTATTCTAATAAATGCAATGTTAAAAAAAAACTTAAGACTAAACTTAACAAATTACAAATTCCTGCCAAACAACAACAACAAATATTTGACGTATTTAAAATTACCACTACTCCAAATTCATCTCCTAATCAATCTGCTACTTCATTTGACAATGATATTACTTCTAGTAGCACTTCTGAGAGGGTAATTTATATGGAAATTGGGCCGAGCTAGGGCAATGGGCCGTTATGAGCCATAGTGTAAAGGGCCACGTAAGTCACTCCGGTCGTATGGATATTCCGAAGTTAGTCCGGTCCTAAGACTTCGAAGCTAGTCCGGTCCGACGTAAAAACGAAGTAAGGTCGGTCTAACAGTACCTTTGCGTTAGACCGGTCGTGGAGTTATACCGGTCACGACTTGTTAGTTCGGCCTAACCACGCCATGTGTTACGCATGAGAAGCCGACGTACGAGAAGTAAAAGGAAGAGCTAGTTCGGTCGGTCTAACAGTACCTTTGCGTTAGACCGGTCGTGGAGTTATACCGGTCACGACTTGTTAGTTCGGCCTAACCACGCCGTGTGTTACGCATGAGAATCCGACGTACGAGAAGTAAAAGGAAGAGCTAGTTCGGTCTACTCTGAGGCTCGGCATAGCCATAATTACTTCGGTCATATTGGAGTTTGGCCATGATATAACCATCTCACTTGGTTTAAGCAGTGAGGGGGGTGTTAAAGGATAAGCATTATCCTACAGGAGTATGAATCCTAGGAGGACTCTGCATGGAGGAATAGAAGTCCTACTAGGATTGTGCCACACGAAACCTATAAAAGCTCACAAACATCACCTTTGGGGAGGTAACGCACAACTTTGCTTTATGAATTCACAGAGCTTTGTCTATTTGTCAAGTTTGCTGACTTAGGCATCAGAGAGGTTTCCGGCACACACCCGCCGGCTAGCTCACGTTTGTGTTTTCAGGTGATAAGGCGACGCCGTACGGAGGAGCGAGAAGATTTATTTCTTTCCCGTACAACTTCTAATTATTCTTCCCCTACTGATAGTACGGATAATAAAATTGAATTAGGGTGTAATGATACTTGGTGCAAGACTATTTTAATGTTCTTAATAAATCTCAACAAGAAGAAGCTGCTCTTATTGAATTAATTGCTAAATTAGAAAATATTGATTTAAAAAGACAATATACGAATAAATTAAAATCCTTATTAACAAATAAAGATAAAAAACCCAAACATGATAAACCCATTATTAGTCTAAATAAGACTTTAGATAGGTTTAAAAAAGAAAAACATAAGGAAGTCACTTTACAAGATTTACAAAATGAAATTCATCACATTAAATTAAACATTCAAGAATTAAAAAGTAAAGACAAATCCTTAGAAGAGGAAATTGCTATATTAAAAATCAATAAAAGCCTTGATGATTTCCAACAGTCCAATAAATCTGGATCCGAACATGAAGATGGATCTGAAACTGATCCTGAAAAAGTCATCTTTGATAATCGTACTACTCCACACCATAGTGATCAAGATAGTAAACAATTAAATATAATTCATCAGATTAATATTCAAAAATGGCATTCAAAAATTAAATTAGTTATTAATGATATTGAACAAGAAGTTATTGCGTTAATAGATACTGGTGCCGATTTAAATTGTATCCAAGAATGATTAATTCCAACCAAATATTATCACAAAACTACTGAACAATTAAGTTCTGCTAATGGCAGTCAAATGAAAATCAAATATAAATTACCAAAAATACATATTTGCCAAGATAATGTTTGTTTCAAAACATCTTTTGTTTTAGTCCGAAATTTAACTGATAAAGTTATTTTAAGTACACCATTTATCTTTTTATTATATCCTTTTACCACTACTAATAACGGAATAACTACCCAAGCTTTTGGTCACACTGTTACTTTTAAATTTTTGTCACCACTTGAGGTCAAAGAGTTAAATCAACTCAAAGACTGTTCCACTTCTCAAACTATTAATCGATTAACTAAACAAATTAAATTTCTTAAAGAAGAAACTAAATATAAAAGAATTGAAACCCAATTAACCGATCCTTTATTAATATCTAAAATTGACAATTTTAAACAACAACTAGAAAACACAATTTGTTCTACTTTGCCTAGTGCTTTCTGGCATAGGAGAAATCATGTGGTCACACTTCCATATATTAAAACTTTTAATGAACAACAAATACCTACTAAATCTCGCCCTATTCAAATGAATCATGAGTTAGTCGAAATGTGTAAAAAAGAAATTAATGAATTATTAAAAAACAAAATTATTAACCATAGTAAGTCACATTGGTCTTGTCCTGCTTTTTATGTTAACAAAAATGCCGAACTTGAACGAGGTGTTCCCCGTCTTGTCATTAATTATAAACCATTAAATAAAGTATTATAATGGATTAGATATCTCATTCCTAATAAAAAAAGATTTAATTAAACGACTTAGTCAAGCCGTCATTTTTAGTAAATTTGATTTAAAAAGTGATTTTTGGCAAATACAGATTCATCCTAATGATCGGTATAAAACTGCATTTACAACCCCTTTTGGCCATTACGAATGGAATGTTATGCCATTTGGATTAAAAAATACTCCTAGTGAATTTCAAACTATCATGAATAAAATTTTCAATCCTTTTAGTCATTTTTCTATTGTCTACATAGATGATATTCTTATTTTTTCCAAATCTATTGATGAATATTAGAAATATCTTAATGCTTTTTTCCATCTCATTAAATACAATGGTTTAGTCATCTCTGCTCCTAAAATTAAACTTTTTCAAACTAAAGTCCAATTTTTAGGCTATGATATTCACCAAAGCACTATTCTCCCTATTAGTCGCTCTATTGAATTTGCTTCTAAATTTCCTGATGAAATCATAGATAAAAATCAATTACAACGGTTTTTAGGTTCCTTGAATTATATCGCTGAATTTTACAAGGATCTTAGGAAAACCTGTCAGCCACTCTTTGATCGGTTAAAGGATAATCCTCCTTCTTGGTCTTCTATTCATACTAATATTGTTAAACAAGTCAAAAAATATGTCAAGTCTCTGCCATGTCTTGGTATTCCTGCTGACAATTCCTTTAAGATTATTCAAACTGATGCTTCTGATATTGGTTATGGTGGTATCATGCTTCAGAAACTCACCCCTTAGTCATCTGAACAAATTGTTTGTTTCCATTTTGGTGTCTGGAATAAAGCAAAAAAAAAATTATAGTACTATTAAACAAGAAATTTTATCTACTGTTTAATGTATTAGTAAATTTCAAGATAATATCTTAAATCAAAAATTTTTACTTCGTGTTGATTGCAAATCTGCTAAATATGTTTTAGAACAAGATGTTCAAAATCTTTGTAGTAAGCAAATTTTTATCCGTTGGCAATCTATTTTAAGTATTTTTGATTTTGATATTAAATATATACCTGATAGTCAAAATTTTATTCCTGACTTTCTTACTTGAGAATTTTTACAGGGGGGATAGAGGATGGCAACTCCTTTTATTTCCTACCATAAATTACATGTCACACATTACCAATTACTCATTCACCAAATTGCTCACCATATTGCTTGCCTCAAGTTAGCCAAAAAATCCACTAAACGTGCTCAATTTATTCGTTTTCATACAATTCATAGTCTCCATCATTCACTTGCTCACTACATTAGCTATGCTGATTATCATTTAAGCAAGCTCGATATCCTCAGTGGATGCTAATTTCCGTCTACCTATTTTATTCACAGATGTCTGCCCAGAGACCCTTGAGACCTTCTAGTAAGGCTCTTGTTCCTTCTAGTCAACCAGTTCTTCCTTTGGACCTAGTCACCAGATACCATCCTGCTGAATTAGTCAACCGTTACCAAGTCCTTGGTAATATTCCTAAACTTAGTTATACCTCTGCATTAGCCACTGATCCATTTGCGTCTTCATCTTAGTCAGTTACGCCTTACCCTCCTAACCCTATTAAATCTGCTCGTTCTGATTATGTTCAATCTCATACCACTAATCTCTTTTTCAAAGAACCCAGTCACAAAAATAATCAGACTGTTCTTGACCTAGTCAAATCATATTTTCCTCCTGGATGGCATTTTGTTCCTCTTCATCCAGAAAAGTCAATTACTTATTACAAAGACATCCTGTTTAATCATCAGTCCATTGTTATTAAACCCATTTATGATTGGACTTACATTAGTAAGATTGTGTACTATTCATTGTACATTCGCAATATTGTCTCTCTGAATGAATGGGGTCCTCCTTTCCAACTCCGTGATTTACCTGATCATATAATACAATATAGTTATTATGATTATATTGATGCCTGGTTCAAAGTTCTTCTATATCAAAATGAGTCAAACAGCCACTCTTGGTTCCTCCAATTTGATCATAAATTCAAGTCAGAATTCCCCACTTGGTTTTGTTGCTGGTGGACTCAATATGGTGCTATTAATGATATCTTCCCCTCCATTATGATTGAACAAGTCAATTATTTTTCTACTGTTTTCTCGTTCAGTCCATAACAAAGGAAATTTCCTCCACTGCTAATTTTTATATCCAAATACAAAGTCCCGTGGATATTTAAATGACAATATGATATTTCTGATGATTTAATCTTTTGCTGACACTCTGTTAAATGGTGAGATAATTTCAAAACTCCACAGATCATTGAACAAGTTCAAACTGAGTTTCCAGTCAACCTCCATGCTTCTACTCCTGCCATGATTAAAGCTCAGCAGAACCCAACTGCTTCAATAACACAAGGAAGCCAACTTCCTCCAGTCAGCCTTGGAAGCCTAACTTCTAGTTCTCCCAAGCCCAAATCAGCAAAGCCCAAGTTAGCAAAGCCCACGTCTGATCAATCCAAATCCAAAGTAAAATCATCATCATCTCAGGCTAAACCCAAAGTCAAATCCAAGTCATCCAAAGATGAGCCTCTGCAGATAGCTCGTCTACTCATGGTCCAAGCCAAGTCACAATTGGATGAAGACAGTTTAAAAGAAGGTTCAAATGATGCACACTCTTCTTTCGGTTCAACTAACCAGGATCTTTATGGGCCCTAGTTCCAAGATGCTCAGGACCCATATGCTTAATTCAGTCATTGGATTTTATATAGCTATAATTATCAGCTTCAATCAATACTCTTCTTTTAAGAAAAGCTGCTGATATATATATCTATATTGATTCCCTTAGTCACATGCCTCTAATGAATAGTGAAAAAGTCAAATTTATTATTCGTCAAAAAGTCAACATTACTATTCATTATTCATCATAATGTATCCGACCGACAAATTCAGAACAATAAAAGACAGCCATCACCTTTTGTCACTCACTGAAAGTTGCAACTGGCTCCCATGTGCCTCTTTCAGTTAGATTCCCTCACAAGGCTCATAGTAAACCTCACAAGGCTCACAGTAAACCCCTTATGTCTATAAAAGAGCATCTTTAGTCAAGAATAAGGTAGAATTAGAAAAATTCTAGTGCTCATTCTCAAGAAAAATAGCTATCTCTGTAACTTTATATTTTCAAATTTGTTTTCAAGTTATGTATTTTGAAGAACTATTTGCTTCATTCCAGTAAACAATTGTAAGTTTTAATTTATGTATGTTTTAGTAAGTTTTAATTTATGTTTGTCTTATTTTATGTTTTATGTTAAGTTGTAAGTTTTATCTTACGTTTTAATATAAAATGTTTAGTGTTGTTTTCTCTTTCCGTTCCTCTTGCTTCCGCCTCCTTTTGTTAGTAAGTGCTTATTGTTGAATTATTATCTCTGTTTAACCTTCCCATTTGATTTTCTTCAATTAAATTCCAATTTCCTTATTTTTGCTTAACTTATCTGTTGTTTTCCACTTTGTCAATAGCCACCCCACCTTTCGTCCCAATCCAGAGTAAGTCCTTAGGATTAAGCAGTTGTAGGATATAGGGGTTCCCGGAAAGGGTATGAGTGAACACACCGTATGAGGAAACATGATAAGTTACAATTGAATTTTGGAATTAGATTTAATTTTAGCAAATCATAATGAGTCGATTATTCAGAAGTAATTCTTCGGTTAGCTCCAGATCTACAACTCTTGCTCCTATACCTAGTTCAGAGTTGGTATTAAATGAAGAATAACATGAATATCAAGATGTTAAAATTGATTTAGGTTGGAATATCCCTAAAGTAAAAATTAAAGAAATTTATAAAACTAGTCTTTTACAGTCTACTTTTAACGTTGATTTACAAGTCCAAACTGTTGAATAAGTTTATGCTTTAAGTAAACCACGAGAAACCTGTCAATTATTAACTAAAGATGTTATCCGAAAACATCTCAAAGCTAGTCATAATTTTATTCATTTAGGATTAATCCAAGTAGGAATAAATCTATTAACTCAACAAGGTAAAAATACTTCTGTTTTATTATGTTTAAGAGATGCTCGATTTATTAATTATAATGCAAGTGTAATGGGTATGATGGAATCTAGCCTCCATAAAGGTCCTGCCCATTTTAATTGTTTTCCTGATTTTACATTAAGTTTACGTGATCCTCACATATTAAAAACTTTAACATTGAATATTCAACTATTTGTATATATGTATATATTCAAAGTACCCATAGAAGTAACAAAAATCAACAACGATTTCAAGTCCTCACCTAGATTAATCGGTCAGAATATGGTTCCAATTACTACAAGAAAAAACACTTTCCGTGACCAACATTTTGGTTGCTAAAAGTACCATATTTGGTCGCTAAAATCTTTTCGCAACCAAAATATGTTGGCCGCGAGTTGGTCGCTAAAGCCTCATCACAGATAGTTTTTTGCGACCAAAAAAACTTTTGGTCGCTAAAAGTGACCATTCGCGACCAACTTTTTTGGTCGCGGAAAGTCCAATTCATATTAGCCAAAAGTAAACTTTTAGCGACCAAAGATAAGTTGGTCACCAAAAGTCAGCGTCTTGACCCAAAAAAAATAATTCTTTTGTGCTGCCTGGGACTTGAACTCTTGACCAAGGAGTCACCATGCACCTAATCCACTCTGCCAATACCATGCTTCTTGTTCATATTTGGAAAAAAATATATATAACCCATAAAAATTGGGTTATATATTATTTTATAAAACTTTTAATGCCTAAACAGAAAAATAGCATGTAATTACAGTAGTATCATTTTTTTTTTTAAATTTATCCCGCCATAACTTTCCGCGACCAACTTTTTTTTTTGGTCGCTAAAGGGTAATCTTCCGTGACCAAAAAAGCCTTTGGTTGCCAATAATATACTTTCCGCGACCAACTTTTTTTTTTGGTTGCCAAAAGGTGATCTTCTGCGACCAAAAAAGCCTTTGGTCGCCAATAGTATACTTTCCGCGACCAACCTTTTTTTTTGGTCGCCAAAGGGTATACTTTCTGTGACCAACTTTTTTTTTAGTCGCTAAAAGGTGATCTTCCGCGACCAAAAAAGCCTTTGGTCGCCAATAGGTATACTTTTCGCTACCAACTTTTTTTTGGGTCGCCAAAAGGTGATTTTCCGCGACCAAAAAATTGTGGTCGCCAAAAGTTAAATTTTGGTCGCAGAAAGTGGACTATTTGCGACCAAAAAAAATAGATGGTCGCCAAAAGTATTTTTTCATGTAGTGAATATCTCTGATCATCAATTCCAGTAATTGCCAACCTGTATGAAGAAATTTACAAACAAAAGATTTCCTGTATTCTTATCCAGCCACACTTTCTGTACATAACCCAAATCAACAAACCTCAACAATCAAATTCATAAGGCTACATCTGATTCAACATAAACAAACTAAGGCCCCGTTTGGTTTTAATTTTCAAAGCCAGCATCAATTACATCATCAACAATGATTCATCCCACTAAAAATATCACCACTAATAGCACTAATGCATTAAAAAAGTAAAAAAAAATAAAATAAAACACAACTCCAAGACCAAAACATCACATCATTAATGGCGGGACCCACTGCCACCTAATTAGTGGGAGCACTAATTAGTGCTCCCAAGCATTTTTCTTACATCATTAGATCTACAATTTTTTTTTTTTTTGAGTTCATTCTTAAATTGAATATCAAACCTCATAAATATATAATAGTGAATATATACATATATATACACTTCATAAAAAACTATACATTTTTTAATATATATATTTCTTTTAATATAGTTTGATCTTAAGCGTCTTAATAGATTTTAGGAAAATATATATAGATTATATATATGCAATTTGTAGGTTTATATATGTGTGTGTGTGTTAGAGTTGGTATCATGAAGCTAAATCAAGTGTTTTGTTGAATGGAAGTGGAAATTTGATGAATGGGTATGGAGGAAAAAGAAGAGAAGGAGGAGAGAGAGAGAGAGAGAGAAGAAGAAGGAGGAGGGTATAACACTTCTGGGTATGATGAAAAAGAAGAGAATGAAGAGAGAGAGAGAAGAAGGGTATAACTGTCAATTTACAACTTCTGTTAACAGAAGTTAATGTGCATTTTAGTCCACCAACTATAAGGGGGTTAATGTGGTGAATTCCGAATTTCAGGAGGGTAATTCTTACTCAGCCCAAACCACAAGAGGTAAAGTGAAGTTTGCCCTAAAAAAAAAATTATCAAACATTCACATAGATGTATAGATATGGATATAAAACTCATACTTATGCACGACTCACATTGTGAGTGATTTGATAAATTTATTACTCTGTTCGTCCTAAATTATTAGTCATTTATTTCATTTTTTATTATCTCAAAATAATTTTTTTTTTCAAAAATTAAAGACTAAAATAATATGAATTTTCTCTTTTATCTTTATTTTAAATCTATTAATAACAAAAAAGAATAAAGATCGGGAACCGCTTTCCCACCACATACAATTATGATAATTAATATTTTTTAAAATACAATAATTATACCATAAAAAAAAAAGAGAGTAGGAACTATTATTTTGGGGGGCCAGGGAGAGTGGCAATTTTGCTGGTATGCGTAGCATTTTTTTTCTCCAAGATTAATAATGGAGTAGGCTTCCCTCTCAATCTTTCACCGTACATTTATTCAATTATGTGATTAATTACCTATACGGACGGAGGAGTTGGTTGGGTCAGTCGGGCCTATCACGGCGTGTTTAGATGATTCAAATTATTTATTGTGGGTTTCTATGCAAAAAAAATTAGGAGGCGGCGATGCTCCGGTCTCCGGGAAATTATCGCCGGTGACCATCCGGTGGAGCAACATCACCTGTTCCCTCTCCGATAAATCCTCCAAAGCTGTGAGTGTTTCCCTCTTTTACAATACAAGCTCTACATTTTGCACTAAGCAGCTAGGGTTTTGTAAAAAGTGTTTGGTTGCTGAGAAAATGTATGAAAAGGTAATGAATATATTGAATTTTAGAAGTGCACGAGTGCGCGACTGATATGTATGTATGTATGTATGTATGCATGTATGTATGTATGTATCCTTACCTGAGCCTAATTGACCTGTTTGGATGACCTGATTAGTTTTTCTCACACAGAGACATTGGAAACCAAGAAAATGCATGTTTGGTAAGTACGATTCAGAATTTTCTTTGTCTTTATTTTGCCTTCCTTTTTTTTCTCGGTTTTCTCAGCAACCAAACAATGAATAATTCAGTGGGTTTGGTTTTACTTTTCGGAATTCAATTTTTTGAAAAATGAGTTTTTTTTTTGTTTTCGTATTTATTTATTTTTAGTGAATATTTTTAAAATTTTTAATAATTTTTTTACGTTTTATATGCATCCTACTTATATGTATATAAATAATAAAATATTAAAAAAATCACTCATAAATCCCATTTGAAGAAAAGTTATTCCATTGAGTCCTAGAAGTTTTCTTTCAAACCAATTAGTCCTTTTATTTTGGGTATGTTGTATTTCCTTGATATGGGATTTTCAAAGTTTACTTGTTTGTTTTTGTGTGTGATTTTGTTTGGACTTTTTTCCTAATGTTGGATGTGCATGGATAAGGTAGGTTTTTTTTTTTTTTTTTTTTTTTTTTGTGGGGATTTAGTGGAGTGATTTGTAGATAGATGATGTTACCCCGTTTGTGGTGTTATTGGTGTGATGTTCGTTTCTTTTTGTGGTGTTCATCCCTATTGTAACATTGACATTAATTAACATCTAAACGTAACATTAAAGTAACACATAAAAAAATTCCTTATTGTACTTTTCCAAAATGTAACACTTAAATATAACTCTAAAAAAACTTCTTAATGTATCACTCTAAAGTAACACACCAAAAAACTCATTGGTATATTTTTCTCAAACGTAACACTCTAATATAACACACAAAAAAACTCCTTAATGTAACACTGTGATGTAACACACAAAAACTCTTTAATGTAACATACAAAAAAACTTATTGATGTACTTTTTCTAAATGTAACACTTTAATACAATACTCTAAAAGAACTCCTTAGTGTAACACTCTAATGTAATACGTAAAAACTCTTTAGTGTAACATTCTAATGTAACACACAAAAAAACTTCTTGGTGTACTTTTTTTAAATGTAACACTTCAATATAACACTCTAAGAAAAATTCCTTATTGTAACATTTTAAAGTAACACAAAAAAACTCTTTGGCATACTTTTCCTAAACGTAATGCTTCAATGTAACAAAAAAAAAATATATATATATCTTAGTGTATTTTTCCTAAACATAACACTTCAATGTAACACTAAAAAAAAAAAAAAAAAAATGAGATTCTTCGAACCATTCCATAAAGAGTACAAATATTCCTTAGTAAATTTTGAATAAATGTATAATTTCAAACTGTGAGTGTTACATTTAAAAAAAGCATACTAAGGAGTTTTTTTTAGTGTTTTTGCGTGTTATATTGGAGTATGTTATATTGGAGTGTTACGTTTGGGATTACATTGATTGAAGTATTATGTTTGGAAAAAGTATACTAAGAATTTTTTTGTTTTTATTTTTTATATTGGAGCATTACGTTTAGGAAAAGTACACTAAAGAAATTTTTTTTTTGAGTGTTAATTGTTACGTTTGGGAAAAGTACACCAAGGAGTTTTTTAGTGTGTTACATTGAAATGTTAAGTTATTGGAGTGTTACATTAGAGTGTTAGGTTTTTATTTGTAATGTGGGATTTGTTTTAGAATGAGGGAAAATCCATAACTTCTATAGTTCAAATTGCCCAAATGTGTAATTTTACATTTTGAGAAAATCACTTTTTATCCCTAACAAATTAAATCCAAACATGTAAGTGACTACCTTTTTATGTAATTTTTACTTTAATGGGACCTTTGGGTTTATAAAAAAAAATGGAGGACTAAACCGTTCACAAGATCATATTTTGGGATTTATTGGTACTTCACCCTAAAATATTTGTGAAAAATATTTTTAAAAAGTTAATAAATACTTAAAAATACGAAAAATGTATTGATTTTTTGTTTTTGTTTTGTATTTTTGGTAGTTGGTGAATTTTTTAACAATTTTTTTCACAAATATTATACTTTGTAAGTGTATTTATATTAAGTGTGTCTAAAAATTTTAAAAAATTGTTTAAAATATTAAAAAAATTCATTGAAAAAAAAAAAAAAATACGAAAAAAAAGTAGGGCTGAGTTTGGTTTGAGTGAGGAATCATAATTCCGCACTCAAAAATTTTAAAACACTTTTCAAAATTCATAACCAAACACACAACTCAAAATTATTTAAAATTCAATTCAAAAATTAATTTCAAAATTCATAACCAAACACACAATTCAAAACTATTTTTAAAACTTAAAACCAAAACTTTTTTCAAAACTCTATTTAAAAATAAAAAAAAGAAAAAAAAATGTTTTTTTATTTGTTTTTTAAAATTATTTTTAGAATCATGATTTGAGTATTGCCTTTTAAAATTTTTTGGATTTATTTTTTTAAATATTTAAAAATTTTCTTACTTTTATTTTTTTAGGATAAATATTTTATGTTTTAAATATTTATTTATTTATTTTAATGTGGACTATATTTCATACATTTTTGTGCTGTGTTTTTTGAAATATATAATTTTTATTTTAAATATTTTAAATTTTAAATTTTTTATTTTAAATAGTTTTTTTATTTTATAAAAATATTTTAACTTTTTTGTTATGTGTTTAGTTACAATTTGAGTGTAGAGTTTTGAAAGTAGTGTGGAGTTTCGAGTTATGCGTTTGGTTATGAGTTTTGAAAATAATTTTTGAATTGAGTTTTGAGTTTGGTTACGATTTGAGTATGGAGTTGTATTTTGAATTTAAAATATTAAATTTAAAAATTAAAATATTTACAAAATAAGATAAAAATATTTAAATAAAAATTATATATTTAAAATAAATATATAAAATTTTCTTAAACATTTTTTAATATTTAAAAAAAAGTAATCCAAAAAATTCAAAATACAACTTAAAACTCTTTTCAAAATTTAAAATTCAAAAATTCTTTTCAAAACTCATAACCAAACAAATTTTCTCTTTTCAAAACTCAACTCGTAATACCACATTCAAATCACAACTCAAAAAGAGAATCAACTCCAAAACTAAACCAAATGCTACTTAGAATTTTCTGAAAACCAAAACCAAACAAGCTGATTGGAATTTCTATGATGCATTTTCTTTCAATTTCAATATCTCTATGCATGGAATTCCTAGAAAATTTCATAGTCGAGCTTGTGAATTTGTTTGGTATTATCTGTTAATCTTGCAGCAATAATAATCTGATTTCACGAAACTGAACAAGATTTCAATGTTGGTTGGTTGTTTGGGTGCGATTTTTGCTGAAAAATTTAACTGGTGAGGCGAAACCAGGAAGATCGGTTGCAATAATGGGGCAGTCAGGATCAGGGAAGGCCAAATAATTGCTTCACCCCGGTTACATTTATCGGGCCTTTTGGAGATCAATGGACGACCAATTTCAAAGAGAAGTTATAAGGATGTTTGGCTTAGATTTTGGCTTTAGATAGAACTCTCAAAATGTTACTTTTGGAATATTTTTTTTAAACATGGATTATGTGTCTACTTACTTCTAACCATTGTCATTGCAGATTTGCTTATGTGAGACAAGAAGACCTTTTTTTTTTTTCTCTCAGTTGACTTTTCGAGAGACATTGTCTCTTGCTGCTGAACTCAAACTTCAGGAGATATCTTATGTGGAAGAGAGAGATGAATATGTGAACAAACTCTTGTTCAGACTAGGCTTGGGGTAATTCTGGCTTGACTTTCTTCTTTTTAGTGTGCATTTCTTTTTTCGTTCTTTTTAAATCAATTTGTGCATAACAAAAAAAAAACCTTTTTTATGGAGAAGTATAATGCTGACCTTGGCTGACGTTTGTTTCAGTTTCTCTCGAATTACTGTACTTCTCAATTCAATGCTGAATCTTTTATAGCTTCATGCATAAAATGATTTGTTAAACCAATAATTGGGTTTATGCACTTGCATTAGCCTTTCGGATTATTACAGAAATATTATGAGTTACTTTTTGCTGCATTTGTTACTGGTTTATTTTTTTCGTCACCCTTTTAAATTTACGACTTTTGAACTTTTACGTTTTCTTTTTCGTTGTGGTGGTGGCTCATGGCTGCCATGTGCTTTTTCTTCAAAAGGTCAGCTGTGCTGATTCCCGTGTTGGGAATGCTAAAGTCCGTGGAATCAGTGGCGGTAAAAAGAAGCATTTGTCTATGGCATGTGAACTTATAACTAGCCCATCTGTCATAGTTGCTGATGAACCTACAACTGGTAGGCATGCTTTCTTTTTTACATAATTTGCCTTTAGGACTGATTCTGTCAACTGAGATATCAGATATTATCTTTCAATTGGTGTAGCACATACAGATGATGATTTGGTAGTTGGAATGCTATGTTGTGTCCAAGTATTAGATCTTTCTAGAGCTAAATCTTAGGATATTGAAATATGTATCCAAAAGTTGGGAATGGGTACCGGGATATCTTTCAAACACTTACATATATATAACACATTATATAATAATTTTAGATAAGATGTTGTAAATTATTTAGAAATATACTTCAATTGAAATTAAACGGGATTTAGGAAAAATGTGGAATATATAGAGATGTCTATTTACTTACAAATGTAAGCATCTTTTTCTTGAAGAATCATATAAAATTAGAGGATTCAAGAGTCTAAATTGGGTATGGGTGTCGGACACATACCCCCCAGGTTACCTAGAACGTGGATCTTTTCGGTACGTAGAATGGTTGGTAACTAGAACGCAGTACGCCGTATGCTTTAAATTGTGGTACAATAAGGGTGGACTTGTATAGATGTCTAATAAGTGACTATTGAAGTGCCCTCAATTTCTCTCATCTATTACAAAATTGCTTCTGCTCGCAGGTCTTGATGCCTTCCAGGCAGAGAAGGTGATGGAAACACTCCATCAACTTGCACAGGATGGACTTACTGTAATTTGTTCCATACACCCGCCCTGAGGTTCAGTGTATGTGAAATTTGACGACATTGTGTTGCTGACAGAAGGTGCACTTGTTTATGCCGGTCCTGCACGTGATGAGCCATTGTTATAGGTTGGTATCTAAAACTCATTTATCTTATATTTATTTCATTTGTGTTATCTTAATCTTGTTAGTTATATTAAAATTCTCAAGAATCATTTTCAGTTTTTCTTTTGGAATCTGTAATCTTGGGTAGAGATTTATTAACATGCCACTCCTTAAAAGTAAAATTTCAGAAGGAAATAAAAGAGAGATGCAATAATTTAAACTATTGAAGCAACATTCAGTATGCACAAAATGCCCTTGCTAGCTGGTCAACCTCAGCTCAACCTGTTAGCGGGACAAAATTCGCCATTTGGCCATACTGTCATTGTTTGTGTAACCTTGAGGTTTTTTGAAGGGTTTGCTTAACGGTTGAGTCCTTGTCCAGTTTGTGTAGAGCCTGGAGCTAGATTTTAAATTAAAAATTATTTTTTGCTTAAATTTTCTAAGTTGATATCTTTATCTACTATTATTGAATTATAGAGCTTTCAAAAATCACAGATACTGTATGATCATATTTTTAAATATAATAATGTATCTACATACAGAATCTTGCATGCAAAATATATATAAATAAATCTTATATTTGACTTTATTCTTGGTTACTGACTGGAAAATTAGTTGCTCTCAGAACTTACATTATCAGAGACCCATCATTCATGCTTTTCTCAAAAGGAGGCACACTCTCTTTTTCTTGTTTTTCTGGAGAATCTTATTCAAAAATTTAATATAGATAACAAAGCAAACCAACAAAACCTTTATTCCAACACTTGGGGTTTTCCAAATGTATCATCTCTAGCATTCTATTGAAAGCATTTGAGGGTATACATTCGAAAAGATGTAAATAATGTTTTAAGGATGTGTGTGGATTCTTTAGCTTTTAGACTTTTTCAAATAAAATCATTTTCTTTTCTTTCTCCCGGTTATTAGCTTATAGTCTAAGATGCACGGACACTTTTAAGAGAGTGGTGTTTTCATGTCATGTCCATGTTGGTCACGTATTGGACATTGACACTCATCTGAGATACTTCTGACATGTGTTGGACACACATCCAAATGTGTCCTATTATTTTTAAGAACTTTAACCTTGACACACTTTGGATGCTCAGAGAACACACATGTCCATTGGTTAGAGCCTTAGAAACACATGAAACATGGTTTAAACAAAATAACTTAGGATTCAATGATAACTGAGAACAATGCTATTTATGCCTATTAATGCCTCATTTGAACTTTAGGAATTAGTTTTATATTGTATTTTTTAAATTAACTTTGAATGAAATATTCGTATAGTATAGCGATTTTGGTTTTAGACCCGACCCATTTGATATTCTGGACTCGGGTTTCATGGTTTTGTATTGTTGTTTTTGTCTTATTCCTCTTTTTCCTCCTTGAGTTTGGTTATTGGGTTGTATTGGTTGCGTTTAGAATAGGTTGATAGCTTGGTTTTCAAACTTTTGTTGCCAATAATTTTACTCCTCCGCTCGAGCGTCACATCTTGCGCTCGAGCGGGCTTTGTGAATTCTTAATACTTTTGCAGGTCTGCAAAATTACTGGAAGAGTGTATTCTACGCTCGAGTGGTGCTTCTTACACTCGAGCGTTGGTCTTCTGTCTTCTACGCTCGAGCATCACGTCTTGCGCTTGAGCTCGAGCGGAGCAACTTATTCTGTCTGAACGCTTGAGCGCTACTTCTTGCGCTCGAGCAAACTGTGCATATATCAATCTGTAAAAATCAATTTTTACATCACTTTTTCTTATCTCTCTCTCTAAACTCTCTAAAAATCCTAAGTTGAGACTCTCTCTCTCTCTCTAAAACTCACATTCTCTCTTCTAAAACACTTGGATCCATTGATTTCTCCACCCTACTCCCTTTGTTAAAAAGGTAGAGCTCACCTAGAGCTTTGTTTTCATCCGAATAGACTTGGATTTCGGCTTTCTTAAAGTTTCTCCACTGTCTCCTTGGCCTTCTAGCTTCAAGGTAGGGATTTTCTACACTCTTTTATGATTTTTAATTTAGTTATTTGTTTTTCATAAATAATCTTGTGGTTTTGGAGGATTTTGAACAACCAAGGGTTTTGGTTTAAAAATCAAAAGAGGAGTTTTCAAATGGTTGTATAGAAAATGGATGGGGGAGTGGAAATGAGGTTGAGTTGTGAGCAAATTGTTGATTTTGACCCTTCGATTGGATTTTGAAAGAAAATGAATTTTGCCCTAAATGTCTCAAATATTTATTTTGTATAAATAAATGAAATTGATGTTGGAAATGTGAAATTGGATGGATATTGATATGAATGGTGGAATTGGATATATATTATCGCTCACATCTTAAATTTTGGAAAGTTTATCTGTATTGGAGATTTTATATTTGTTTTGGGCTATCGGTGGAGGATAGCTATGATTGTTGTAGAAATTACATGAAGATTAGGTGAATTGAAACTAATTTCTCATCCACGTGCATTGAACATTTGTTACTTATTTAATACATTGTAAATGTATATGATTTTGAAAAAAATGGGTGAATGTTGGAAAGAGGTGTGTATCACCAAATTAAGTTGGCCAGTGTATCCAGAGTAAAAGTCTCGAAAAACGCACGTATACATGGGTGTTGATTCCCGAAGACGAAATATTCGTCAAATGGCAATAGTAGTGCTTGTATAGATTACGTTTACATGGGTGTTGTTTGACAGTTTCCCGCCAACGAAATATTCGTGAAAGGTTGTAACGGTTTAAGAATTTCCTCCTTGTTTCCAATGATAAAGGACATGATTCGAGAATTGTGATATAATTTGAGCATAACATGATTTTGAGAAAGAAATGTAAATCATTTTGACATGGGCATTGCATATGCATTTCACCCTTATATCTTTGTTAAGATTCATATATTGTGTTAGATTATTTTTACTGAGTTTTGGCTCACCCTATTTGGAGAAAATCATTTTTAGGTACTGGTGATATGCCTCTACCAAGGACTTAGGCCTTGTTTGGCATATGCTAAAAAAGTCAAAAAGTCACTATCCTATTTAAGTCACATCATCTTATTTAAGTCATATCATCTCTCTACAATATCACTTCAAATCCAATCCATACCCAACCCATATTTCATAAAAAGTCAAAAAGTGTACTTATTTAGAACATTCCAAACCACCCTTTAGTTTGGGAGGACTGTGGAGTTGAAGGCTCAGTTTTGTTCTTTGTATTCACTTTTGTACAAGCCCAGGACTTTATTTGTATTGAGCTTAAGACTCACTTTGATGTACCCAAGCCTTGACTTGGAAAGAAATAAGCCTTTAGGACATACGATTATCTCTTTAGCTTTTATTACATTATTACTGTTTCGTAATACATGTTGTAGATTCAGGATGTACTATTTATGAATGTATATTGCATGTGTCACCCTTTTGTACAACCGAATCTCATGTAATAGAAGGACATCGTACTCTGATTCATATTGTTGTTTACTTATCCTCTTTGATGGTTTGTTGCATTTATTTCAGGGCGTTACATATAGAACATCTAATAATTATATCAAGCTATGTATTTTGCGCGTATCCGCCATGTGTCTTGTTCTACATTGTTCTACATTTTTTTTGGATAATTGCCACGTCGCCGTGTTCGTGTTGTATCGTTGTTTTGTGTCATTTCTTCTTAGTTTATAGTATATTTAACTAACAATTCTTTTCTTTTTTTTTGGGATAAATAATCAAACTTTATAAAAAGCATCAAGACGATGCAATGAATACAAAAATAAGCCCACAAAAGGACTAAATAAAACTAACTAATCAAATCTTCCACAAAATCGACAAAAACCAAAACATTTTGATCGACTATATCCTTAACCCAACTATGCAACACCATCAACAATCTACTCTCTAACCATGAACGGAATGGCACTTATCCTAAAACACTCGCCTATTCCATTCCAACCATACCAACCAAAGCAAACAATGAGAAGAGAGCACCCAAGCCTTCCGGTGCCTCTTCCCTACCCTAGCCCCACTCCAACTCTGTAATACTCCCAACATGTTTTTCTCCAAGTTCAACTAGCAATTCTGAATCCTGAATTGTCTTCCTTCTTATGTTGCTGATGTGTACCACATGTTTTTCTCCAAGTAAGCTTTGAGGCTGTTCAATGTGCATATCCAAGAGTGTTATCATTATACCTGTGACAGTTGTTGCTTTGTAACTTCTAGTTCTGAAAGTAATGACTGATTCATGGTTAACAGGTATGGTTGTCCAGAGCTTGTTAATCCTGCTGAATTTTTGGCTGATCTAATGTCCATTGACAATAGTTCTGCTGAAAGTGTCTACTCTTCCCAGAAAAGGATACATGGTCTTGTTGAGTCATTCTCGCAACAAACATCATCAATCCTATATGCAACTCCTCTCGTGAGAAGGGAGACTTCTAGGAACAGCATGAATTTAAGGAAGAAAACTATTGTCAAAAAGAAAGGTGGTTGGTGGAGGCAGTTCTGGCTGCTCCTTAAACGTGCATGGATGCAGGTATTTCTGTGAATGTGATTCAATTTATTTAACACATTTAAATAAAACGGACGCTCAAAAGATAGTGGGCCAAACTTTGCATTCTCTTTCCTAAAGACTAACAACATTAGACTATTTTTCTTCCCATTGTTTGTGATGAAATCCTAGTGCAAAATCATAAAGATGCATATGGTAGAGTGGTACTCTTGTAGAATGCATTAAGTTATTACTGAAATGCTGCAGACAGTTTTGTACTCGAATTTTGTAAGTTATGCTTGTAAATTGTTTAATGGGTTCAATTTCTTCTTGAATCTGATAGCCACCTATGAATGACTAGGCTTCTCGCGATGGGCCTACAAACAAAGTTCGTGCAAGGATGTCAATTATTTTTGGGTCTGTTTTCTGGAGGATGGGAAGATCTCAGTCTTCAATACAGGACAGAATGGGATTGCTTCAGGTATGTACTGTCGTCGTTTCTGTGAAAGTACCAATAATAATGAAAGAAATGAGAAGGATAATTGTTCACTTGGATATATATAGATGTCAACTGCAGTTTTTCTGCTATTATTCATGCTGCCAATTACTTGTTTAAAAATTTTAACAAAAAGACAAATCATGGGAAAATGCTCAGGTGAAATTGCTTGCTGAAAATTTGAATTTTTTGTTTTCTTTTCAAGGTGAGGAAAAGATGTTTCCACACGCCTTTATTTCCAAAACTATGATTCTTACAATTTCGTATGAATTAGTTTTGGAAAATAGGATCTTTGTTCATTTATCTGGGTTTCACCTCTTTTTTCTCCCCTCGGTTGCTGCTATAAATACGGCAATGGCTTCCCGCACAAAGACTGGGGGTGTGTTTCCCAAGGAACATGCAATTGTTGATAGAGAGTGTGCAAAAGGGTCTTATGCATTAGGTCCATATCTGCTTTCAAAATTGCTGGCTGAGATCCCAGTTGGAGCAGCATTTCCATTACTATTTGGAACATTCTGTACCCCATGGCTTGTCTTCATCCAACTTTTTCCAGGTGAGTCCACCTAATGATTTACTTGACTAGTTTTTGGTTTTCTGATCCTAATTGCAACTGGGAAATGCTATTTTATGTTCCTCAATATTCAGTAGTTGGAGCCTACTTTATGCTTGCAGGACTGCACTATAACAGACGGTTATAATTGAAAGTTCAATATATATTTTTCATAAAAACAAAAATGGTGATGCATTTATCCATTCAGCGGTTATAACTTGGTCTCATATATTTGTACAAAATTGGAAAGAAAAAAAAATGAAAGAAGATCGGATGTTGCTCATCCATTATATGTACATAAGCAATGCATGTGCACATGTATATAATTATTTTATTTCATAAGAAAACTGTCTTTTCCTCATTGAAAGATTTTCCTATATTACTGGTTGATACTTAATGAGGCTTGCTGCTTTGACAACCAAAATAGATAAGCCTGGAACACAAAATTAGCATTTTAGTGGATCCACATCATATAAGCTATTTTACGTTTGCTTAAAAATGGGACATAGCACTAGCAAAAGAAATTGTAAAATAAGATATATATAACAGCTACTTAGCTAGTAATTTATCAGCACTATGCCCATCCAATGAAGATTGGACTTATTTCAGCCGCTTCCAGAAGTTTGCCATTTTTTTTTTACAACTTTGCTAGGGACCCCCTAGTAAAGTCCCACCCCCACCACCTCCACACACACGTGGGGGTTGGTTACTGGCTCTAAAAAAAATAAAAAAAATAACCCAATCAGAGCCCACTGGGGCCCTGGGGTCACCCCAGTGGGGTCCAGACCATTTTCATTTTTTTCACTTCTCTTGAATTTTTCTAGGAAAAAGTAGTTAAAGAAGCTTATGCGCAAATGCTAAAAAAAATTTCTTTTTAGTTAGTTGGAAAGTAGTTGAGTGGGAAAGTTGTTTTTTTCCCTTTTTGTCAGCTAAAAAGCCATTGTGAAACGGATTTTTTTATTTTTTGGTTTGTTGGTGGAAAGTAGTTGAGTGGGAAAGTTGTTTTTGCCCTTTTTGTCAGCTAAAAAGCCATTGTGAAACGGAATTTTTTCATTTTTGCAGTGAAATAGCCATACGTGGCTATTTCAGCGAAAACCGAAAAGGGAAGGCTCAAGTTGAGTTTGGTAGAACTTTCTAAATATGATTTGAGAGTAGGAGTTGTATTTTGAGTTTGTGAGTTTTGAAATTATGATTTAAGTGTGGAAATTTGTTTGGTAAAAGAGTTTCGAAAAGAATTTTAAAAAGAGTTTTGAATTAAGTGGAGAATTTTTTATGTGACATATGATATTTGATACAAAAACTTACAACTCATAACCAAACATACAATTCAAAATTCTATTAAAGCACATAAAAAATTTAAAAAAATTCAAAAAATATTTTTTTCAAATATATAAAAATTAACATATGTCAATTGAAAAAAAATAAAAATAAATAATAGTTGCCCTATTCCAGTTAACTGGCCAGACGACCGTTGGGATGCCCGGTAGGACATCAGGTGGGACGACCGGTTAGGCTAAACTTCAACATGGATGGAAAACTATAAAGAAGAATTGTAACTTCAACATGGATGGAAAATTATAAAGAAGAATTGTAACTTCAACATGGATGGAAAATTATAAAGAAGAATTGTAACTTGATAAGGTTATAAAGAAGAAACTTGTTATAAGTGTAATTTATCCTAAACTTCAACATGGATAATACTATTCATTTAATCTTGATTTTTAACACCCTCTCTCTCTCTCTGTCTCTCCTTCTTTTCTTATGAAATTTCCTTGTCTATTTCCCTCTTTGCAGTCTGTGTACTGTCTTTATATCACCCATAGGCATTCAACAAGTTTGCCACTGGGAAGCACTCCCATCACTTAATGTAAACAACTGTAAATAATCTCTCTGTACTTTAATTCAATCTTGAGCCTGCGACCATCTGTTATAGATTTGTAGGCCCTTCGGACTATGAAAAGATTTGCATGAGCGGATTACAAGTTTAGGTGAGGAAATGGTATTAGAAAATAGTCTATTCAATTTAGGGTGTTATTGGTCGTCCGAGAGAATGTCTAATCGGACATCAGGTTGGTCAATCGACCAAGTGCAATTTATTTATTTTTACATGTTGGGCAATACATTTTGAAATAATATTATTTAATAAATTGTGTTTTTTGTTAGGTAAAAACCATGGTTTTTATTTGTTTAACTATTTTATATAAAATTAATTTAACAATCTCTATACTATCAACTATCATCAAAACAAATACAATTTTACTTAATTTCCTCACTAACAATCTTTTTATTATTAATCTTTTCACTATCAATCCCCTTTTATTTTACCTCTAAAAACAAACGGGCCCTTAGGGTTTGCGTAAACTTTAGGATAAATTACATTGACACGCATGAGGTTTGACATGATTACATCCCATCCCTTGACATTATAGAAATTACATTTCCACCCTTGTAATTAATAATGTCATTTTACAAACCCCCTTGTTTATATAAAGTGTAACAATTCTTGGTAAAAAAATAGAGAAAATTACATTGAAAAAAAAAAAGTAAAGCAAAGGAAAGGAAAAAAAAAATGGAAGAATTAAAGTAAAGTAAGAAAAGAAAGAGTGTATGAATTTAATGTCTTTTGATATCAATGTTAATTTCATCTAAATATGTTAAAACCTACACCTACTACACCCACTACCACCTACCACACACACTCACCTACTTCACCTACTCTCCACCTACTCCTCACCTACTCCCAAATCCTCTCCTATATAATAGGAATCCTTGTAATATACACAATACACATCAATCAATAATACATAATTCATTCTCTCTATTTCTCTATACATCAAATTTTACATGGTATCAGAGCAGGTTTAGCACCTAATATTTTTCGCTTCACCGGCGGGCGGCAACCTCACCTTAGCCGTCCGCCGGACCTCAACCTAATCCGCTAGAATTCTCTACACATACCTTGAAATTTATTCGAGTCCACCACCACTGCCCATCCTCTCACTGTTGTCCTCCCATACACCACCGTCTCGGTCGTCTTCATCTACCCCCACTGTTGACCTTAACCCGTCGCTGCAGTCCCTTCATCTACCCCCACTGTTGTACTTTATGTTATGTGGGTTTTGTACCTGAAGCAAAATTTTTAATCGTTCCAGTGGCGCTACAGCAGTGCGTGATACGCCTACGGCTACTCCTCCGGCGACGAGAGACTTGCAGATACTGAGAATCGCATAGCTTGGAGCCTTAACACCTTCTCTCGCGAACTTAGCCTCTTCAGCGAGATTCACGATCGTCGAAACCGCAGATTCACCGGTCTTCACGTCCTCAAAACCTGCAAATCTTCAAAAACAGCTGAAAAATGTACTGCACTTATGGAATCTTTAGTGGGTTTTGATGAGGGCAGAACAGCATTGACATCTGAAGAAGGTGGAGTGCTTGCAGTGGTCGAAGTTCTGGAAAGTGGGTCTCTTCAAAGCCGTGAGCACGCAGTGGATGTGTGAGGCTTCCTCACCGGAGTGTTTCTCTCCATTGTTACTTGGAATCCAAAACAAACCAATACTTTGCCTTTCTCTCTGTCTCTCTCTACAACTCCACACACTGTGTGGCTTTCTCTCTCTTCAAGCACCACCACCCAAAAGCGAGATCCGTCCCTTTCTTAATACAATACATCTTGCTGTTTTTTTTTTTTTTTTTTTTTTTTTTTTTTTTTTTTAAGATAAGAAACAGAGATATATATATATATATATATAATAAAGAAAGTGGGATGGACCATGAGGCTCAATAGTCCAGTGTCTTTCAAGTACCGAGACAGTGTCAGGCAGTGGGGTTCACTAATTGAGATGAGGAAACTGATAGACAGACTACACCACACATACATGCACGACATCCCTTTATTCTTTTTTAAATCCCCCACTTTACCTTTCTTTCTTTTTCTCTTCCCTTTTCCATTTTCCAACCTTCTCCACTCATTTATTTTATTATTATTTTGTACAAATCCAACCCATCCTTTTTCTTTTTCATTCTTTCCACACTCATGTTCCCCACTCAACTTTTTTACTCCATCTTTTGAAAAGCAACCAACACACCCGCCCACAACTTTAAATCTCCCATTTCTTTTTTATTTTTTTATTACTTTCACATTCACACATTTCTCTTCAATTTTCTTTTCTTTTATACTTTATTTTTTTTATTTTTTTTTTTAGTCTTCCATCCGAAGAACATGGGTATGAAAAAAAAAACACAAAAAAAACACAAAAAAAAAAAAAAAAAAAAAAGGACGCAGGAAGATCTGCACACCAAACTCATTTTATTCATGTCAGGGCTCACCCCGATCACCATGTTTCCACATACAAAAAAAAAAAAAAAAAAACACCCACCCACATTCACAAGTGGGATTTTTCTTCTCTACTCTGCCGCCGGTCTTTTCTTCTTGCCTCCGTTCTGGGCGGCCCTTGACGGTGTTGCCTCCGTGTTTCCCACTCCACTGGGCACGATCACTACTCCCTGCTCCTCTACTGCAGCATATGGCGGCCCTCCAAATCGGAACATCACGGTGGCCTTCCGTTTCAGCTCCTTGTTTTCCGCCTTTAGCACACTTATCTCTGCTCGCGCATCCTTATACATGCGTTGGAGTAGAGCCAGTTGGGCGTTTAACTGCTGCACCTCATTTGTCCTACTCTGCAGCCGGTTCGACAAATTTGTAACCGCAGTCATGGTTTCCACACATGACTTCAATGTATACTGATTGGCCTCCACATCCGACTGCACTGCCATTCTTTGCTCCACAGACCGCATAGGAAAGTTCAACGGAGCAAACTCCGGGGCGCTTGGTTGAGGTTCCAGTGCCACCGCACCAGTTATCTCTCTTGTTGACTCGTTGAGGTCGGGAAAGAGGGTGAGCAGACCGCGGGAAGACGAAGCCATTTTCTGGGCTACAAAGTGTTCCAAAGTTTCTCTCTCCGAAGAGGCAGAGTTTTTCAGAGACGGGTTGGTTTCAGAGTTTTCAGACTGGTATGCACAGCCTCCGCCTCAACCTTGGTTTAAATAGCCAGGGCCGATCCGCGCATCGCGCGCCACTTGCCGCCAGACGACAAACGGGCGCGCCAGCCAAGGCACTCACGTGCTTCGCCATCATATCTGGCACGCCTTTTGATGGATTGGGCACGCCTTTTGATGGCACGTCTTTTGATAGATTGGGCACACCTTTTGAGGGTGCGACTTTTTAAGGGTCCGACAAGACTCTGTAAACTGTCCCGACATTGATTCCGGTTAGCTCCTTCATGGGTCCGATAAGACTCTGTAAACTGTCCCGACATTAATTCCGGTTAGCTCCTTCATGGGTCCGACAAGACTCTGTAAACTGTCCCGACATTGATTCCGGTTAGCTCCTTTATGGGTCCGACAAGACTCTGTAAATTGTCCCGACATTGATTCCGGTTAGTTTCTACAAGGGTCCAGCAAGACTCTGTAAACTGTCACAACAACTGTCACAACATTGTCTACTACAATGGTCCGACATGACCCCATAAACTGTCTTCTACAACGTTATGACACCACCATCCAGTGTCTTCACCAATGGTCTGACACGACCATACAGTGTCTCCTATCTTCTTTTATTTTTATGTATTTTCTTGTTTTGTTACTCTCTCCAAACTCAAGTTGGTTAGTTTCTATCCCCCTTGAGTTTGCGGGGGACTGTTAAAACCTACACCTACTACACCCACTACCACCTACCACACACACTCACCTACTTCACCTACTCTCCACCTACTCCTCACCTACTCCCAAATCCTCTCCTATATAATAGGAATCCTTGTAATATACACAATACACATCAATCAATAATACATAATTCATTCTCTCTATTTCTCTATACATCAAATTTTACAAAATAATTATAATGATAGGGGGTCAATGTAATTTTTCAAACGTTAAAGAATAATATGTATTAAACTCAGATCTCGGGAATATCAATATAATTTTTCAAATATTAAAGGATAATATATATTAAACTCAAACATTGGGAGTGTAAGCGTAATTTATCCTAAACTTCAACATGGATGGAAAATTATGCAATTTTACTTTCAAGACATTTAAGGATGGGATGGCAGCAGAAACTTGTTTTCAAAATTGTCTTCTCTCTCTTCTCTTCTCTGTCCATTTTTTTTTTTTTTTCACATATCAATTAATCATTTTTTTTTTCTCTTTTTTGGCATATCAATCAAATTTTTTTTTCTCTCTCCTCCCTCCTCTCTCATTCTTTTACATTGTACATATCAATCAAACAATTTTTGTCTCACATCTATTTATTCAATTATTCAAAACAAAAACAAAAAAAATTACAAATCATCTCAAAATTATTTTGCAAAATATACAAGCAAAAAAGATTGGAGATTTTACAAACTCATTTTAAAAAACTATCTTTCAAAATTAAAAACGGAGCCTCTATTTTAATCGAGTAAACTAAAGTCTTTTATGGTTCAAAAATTTAGTAAATTTTGTAAACGGTATAAGTCCATTCTATTGAATGATTGAGGAGTTGCTTGGAAATTGGTTGCAACCAACAATTGCATTCAAATTAGTTTATTTTTTCAATAAAATAAAATATTATCTTCAAAGTCTCTCATCTTTTGAGAGAGAGAGAGAGAGAGAGTGATTGACCATTAGCTAGCCTATGCAGTTGAACATCCGGTGTGTTTTGGATCCAAATCCCTATTTGAAAACATCTGTTATGAAGCATACGAATAAGGCAGTGTTTGGATGTGTAGCTAACAAAATAATTTGTGTTTTGGATGGTGGAGATACAATTCCTTTTACTCGCGCCACATTTTCCTGATGATAATTATATAGTGATATCATATGCTATCTTTGCATGCATGCCACGCTAAGGGGGAAAAAAAAAATAGTTTTGAGAAAATAGTTAAATGCCAGGTATTTTAGTTTCAGGACCACAATTAGGGTAATATAATATGGGATGGAAAGTTCAATGAATTATATATATATATATATATATATAGGGATAGAATTGGTAATGCGGAGCAACTAGGGGGTCATTCTATTTGAACACCATTTTATCTCTCAAGGTAAACCATTAATTAATTTATTTTTTATTTCAATTTTAACCTTAAATGAAATGACTATAAAGGATAAATTATGATACACTCCCACTTTTCCTCTTCATCTTTTCGTTCCTCTCACTTTTTCTTTGGCATCTCTGCCTGTTTGCTTCTAGAGAAAAGAAAAGAAGAAAAAAAAAAAGTAAAGAAACCTCCATGGACTCAAAGCTCTGTGGTGTCCCTCTTTCTGCAACACAAGCGACCCTATCACCAGCTGAGCTGTACCCAAAGCGAAAGCTCTCTCTTTCCATCTCATCACTGTTGGGATATACTCCTTATTGGAGTTGAGACCCAATTGATTTTGGTTAAAAAATTTTAATTTGGTTTGATTTGGGTATAATATATTTTATATATATTATATCTAATTTGTGGAGACCCAATCTAATTTGGTAACAACTAGGGTTTTGATGGAACAAGCCCAAAAGTTTAGATATATATATTGTTCAATAATATATTTGAGGAAGATATATTGTTTTCTTCTTCCGAGAGAGTGGCTGCCGATTAATTCCTCTCTGTGAGATAATGTGCTGTTACAAATTATATTGATTGAAAAATCAATTCGGTGGGTTACAAAAAGCTGATAATCTTTGGTGGGCTAATCATCATTGCGGACAATCATACTACTAGTTTGATTTAGTGGGTGGATTTCGACAATCTTTGTGTGGATTGATTTGGTTATTATTTTGGGTTTTCTTCAACTCTGGTTCTGAAGATTTTGGTTCTTCTATTTGGTGAGGTCTTTCCTCTTGTTTATTTGTGATTATTTGGAATTCACCTAAGGGTGGTTTTGTGAGACCATTCGTGTCTCGTTTGTAATCGTTTGGAAACTTTTTGGTTGATAGTGGAATCGGATTTCGATCCCGTGGACGTACCTCACATTGAGGGAACTACGTAAAATTCTTGTATTACTTTTGATTTAATTTTTTCGCATTAGTTTTTATTCCCATTGATTGATTTACTTATGGGAAGCACATATTTTCCCTAACAATCACCAGGTTCTTCTTCTTTTTCTTCTCTCCCATTCAGAGCTCCTCCTACTGTTGATTTTGATTTTGAATTCTCTCTATCAACCAACGGTCAAGAAAATTATAGCAGTAGCTATGAAAGTGACAGTGCGTTTGAGTCTAATGGGTTTGTGAGTGGTGAAGATGGGTTTGATACGGCTTCGGAGAAGCTATTTGTTACAGACCCAGATGATGAAACCCTAGGAGAGAGTAGGGTTGTTGAGGATTGTGCTGTTTCTAGGCCTTTTGTGACTGACCCAGATAAAGAAACCTTGGAAATAACCATGGAAGAAGTGGAGGAGGAGGAGGAATATGTTGATGAACCACTCAGAAAATAAGGTGTCCCGATTACCATGTTGTCGAGAGACAGCGACAATGATTCTGTGGGCTCTGAGGAGGAGGAAGATGATGGAGTTTTGGGTTCTGTTAGGGTTCCTGGTATCCGCATTTCGGAGAAGGCTGAGGTTGAAGGAGGAGAAGATGAGTCACAATTTGAACCCGTTTGAAGGACTCTGTGTTGAGCACCAACACAGTGTTCACAGGTTGAAACTGAGAATGGAGGGGGAAAGATGGAAGAAGGTGGGTGTGTGGGGGTGTGTGAGTGAGTGAGGGTAAATATGGGAGTTTGTGTGTGTATTGTTGTGGATGGGTGTGTGAGTGAGGATAAATATGTAAATTTGTGATGTGTCATGAGTAAAATATATATTTATCAAATTATTAGAGGTGTGCTTTTAGAAGTGGCTTGCCTTGAGATATATTAAGGTGTGTAAATAGAGGCACCCGCAATTAGGGCATAACAATCATTTCTCCAACAATAACAATCATTTCTCAATTTTGTTGGATGAATTATATACATTAGTTGTGAGAATAAAGGTGTTGTGTTCCTCATTTTGTATTTAAAATTTTTTGACTTGTTTAATGAATGAAGAAAATCGTTTAGTAGTTTTGGACTGTTTCATAAATGAGAAAAATTGTTTAACTATTATTAAATGTGGCATGAAGAGTATTATTAGAAAGAAAAAAAAATGTGACAACATTTACACTAAATAAGGTGTGTACAAAGATAAAATAAGTTATATAGTTATTGGTTTAGAGCTCTTTTGTATGATAGAATAAGTTATATAGTAATAATATTGGATTAATCTAATTTTCCTTTAGGATAAAAAATGTAAAAGTACATCTTTCTCATTTCTTTTAGACACATTTGGTTCTAATGATTCGGAGATTACAAATTAATGAGCCAATAACATTCAGACCACAAAACCTTGGGGGCCGTTTGTTATTCATGATAGACCTCCAGATTAGACTTTTAGTCCGAACACAAGCACCAAGCTCACGTTTGTTTTCAATATGGAGGTTGAGATAAGGAGTCCATTTGCACTGTGAAAGGCCCTAGAGCAGTAGACTGTGAGTCTGGGCGAGAAGATGGTATTCAGAAATAGTCCGTTCGAATTAAGGTGTAATTGGTCGTCTATGCAAACATCCAGCCGATCCGATCCTTTGGCCAAGTGCAATTTCTTTTTTTTACAATGTGAGGTTTTGTTTTTCTTTTTTCTTTGGTAAGTCAATACCAATGGTTTCTATTTGTTTTTATTATTTTATACAAAAAAAATTAACAATTCTCACACTAACAACTATTATCAAAACAAATACAAATTTACTTAATTCCCTCAATAACACTTCCTTTACTAACAATTCCCTCTATCCTATCTCTAAAAACAAACGTGATGGGAATGTTAATTACCAAATTAATGGTGGGTCATTACTTGTACTTGTACTTTTTCTTTTGGATAAATTACACTTTGCACCCTTACACTTTACACAAAATCTCACTTTAGTCCCTACACATCAAATTATGACACTTAACCTCCTGCACTTTTGGTCAAGTGTCATATTAGCCCTTTTGTTAATAGTGAGGCCTACAGAAGTTATTCTTTAGGAAGCTAAGTGTCACAATTTTAATGTATGGGGACTAAAGTGAGATTTTGTGTAAAGTGCAGGGGTGCAAAGTGTGATTTATACTCACATGTTATTCATGTGTCTAACCTCTGTTAACAATGAGGTTAACAAAAGGGCCAAAGTGACACTTGACCAAAAATACAGGGGGTTAAGTGTCACAATTTGATGTGTAGGACCAAAGTAGGATTTGATGTAAAGTGCAAGAGTGCAAAATGTAATTTGCCCTTTTCTTTTTTTAATCATTTTCCCCGTTTTTGGTGTGCAGTTTGAATGGAAGCTGAACCCTTATAGTATGCAACCTTGAATGTCAATTACCAACTACACAACCACAAAGTAGCTTGGTGATCCTATCTCCCTCCATTTCCATGCTGAATGCTTGAACAATTTTCCTATGTTTGGCTGAATGGTGGATTTGAACTCATTTTATGACCAGGTTTTTTCTCCCCTACACCAATTAATTTTTAACATTTTTACCTATTTTTAATATACTTTTTACTTTAATGTTAATATTAAACAATCCTTCAATGACACTCTTTAGCATTATTGGTATCAAAAGAGATGAGAAAGATGATAGAATGAGTTATATAGTTAAAATTATTGGATTAATCTAGTTTTTAACCTACCAATTAACAATAAACATATGAAAAAGAACGACAGCGAAATAAAAGTAAAAGGACACGACTAACCAGTCAAAAGGTTTTCAATCCAAGTGCTGCACTATTCTTAGGATAAACGATGATGAATCCATTTGAAAACACTGATGACAAACATATATAATTTTGAAAAGGACAACTCATGTGAGAGCAAGCTCATGATATCCAAATATTTGATGATAGGAAGCAGTTCCATCAATCTGGTTTAACTTCTATTATATTTTTAAATTAATTTTGATTCTCTACATTATTTTTTTTATAAACTCAACGCAAGTAACTCCAAAATATGAAAAATAACATATTTTTAATGTTTAACTTATTAAAACCATTAACTACATTTGTTAAGCCAAAACCACTAAAACTTAAGCTAGTAACTTAATATCTAATTTAATGGAGCTGAAATTTGGTGATTTACTCACCATTTTAGCTAAAAAAAATAAAAATAACTAGTTTGATGGAAATGTTCTAATAATTTTGTAATGTAACTTAGGTTTAAGTAGTGGCAAAAATACAATGCTTCAAGAAAAGTGCACAGAAAAAATAAAGTGTGGTTCATATTTATTTTAAGAATAATAATATCCTTGTACCTTTCAGGCTATTTTCCCCTTAAGATTGCAGTTTTTTTTCTTTTTTTTGTGTAAGTAATTTTTTTCTTCTACCCCGCTTATTTGAGATTTTCCTAAGATAGTATTGGCCTATATATCACCACTTGACCCAATCTTCATATTATTCAGTGTGTTTGGTTTCAATTTTTTGAGTTCAGTTTTTTAAAAATTGAATTTTTTATTTTTTGTATTTTTTTTAGTGAATATTTTTTAAATTTTAAGTAATTTTTTTACTTTTTTAGATGCATCTTACTTAGATGTATCTAAATAGTAAAATATTTGTGAAAAAATATTTTAAAAAATTAATATATACACAAAAATACAAAAAATGTAATGATTTTCGTATTTTTTTTGTATTTTTTGGTATTTAGTGTATTTTTTTTAAAAAAAATTTATAAATATTATACTTTTTTAAGTGTATTTATGTTAGGTGTGTTTAAAAATTAAAAATAATACTTAAAATATTTAAAAAATTCATTAAAAATATTAAAATATGGAAAATAAAAAAGTAAAATTTTTTAAAAACTGTTTTTTGAAAACTAAAACCAAACGAGCTGAGTTTTTTTGAATGATGTCATGACAAGACCCAATCTAGATTTTGGTATGCAACTGTATTTCCATTGTCATTGTTTGTTGTACCAACTTTTCTTGCCATTTGAATAATAAAATCACAAGAAAAACAAAAGATAGTACTTTTGAGTAAGATGTTGATAGCACTACCCCTAGTACACTCACCATTGCATTGCGATGGTATATATGTCCCAACAAAGCAAATTTCTGTTTGGAAATAATGGCAGAGAAGCAATATAACCAAACAATGAAGTATGTTGTCAAGTTTACAGAGAAAAATAATTGGGTGAGTTTGCAGTTGCTCCTCTTCCTCCTAGTGCTCTTTTTCTTTCCACATGTAGTGTCTTCTGGCCAAATTGTCAAGACCTTACCAGGCTTTGATGGTGAACTTCCTTTCACTCTTGAAACTGGGTATGTGCCTCTCTCTCTCTCTCTCTCTCTCTCTCCCTTGGGAAATCCTTTCATATAAATATAGGATTAATTAGTTCTTAAAACTAGTTTGGTGCAGTTTATTGGAGCTATTTATATATGTTTTTTTGGGTAAATTATACTTTTCACCTTCTAATAATTTTCGTTCAAATCTTGCTTTGGCCTCTAATCTTCTAATTGTAACTAAGTCAATAGGATTTGACTGTTGTTCTAGTGTAGCTCTTTTGTCACTCACTGTTAAAAAAATGAAGCGAAAGTGGCCGCGAGATTAGTGGCAAAGTTAAGAAATTAAATCAGAGAGGGCATTTATTAATTATAATATTAAAAATTTTTACAAAAATATTTCACATAAATTTTTACGATTGACTTCAAGAAAGATAATATATATATATATATATATATTATTTGTAACTAGTATATATCATGAACAATAAATAATAATACTAAAAAGTCATGGATATAAGTTTTAAAATAAGTTATATAATGATAAAGTAATTAGGTGCCGTTTGGCAAACTTGACTTTTTGATTTTTTTAGCCTGAAACTTTTTTGTTTGTTTGGTTTTCTTGTTTGGTTTTTTTAACTTTTTTGCATTGGAATGACAAAATTGCCCTCCACTTGAAATGATTCTTTTTTGACTTTTTGTTTATATATGGGTCAATTTGGTAATTTTGCATCAAAAGTTAAGTATTTTGTCATTTTGTGATTTTGTTGCTTTTTTTTTTTTTTTTTTTTTTTTGTCTTCATGTGCTTATTTAGTCCCAACTCAAAAACCAAACCAAGGCTCAATATAATAGTAATATCACGTCATCATTGACATATGATATTACCAATCAATAGTAAAGAAACACATAGAGGATGAACCTTAAATGCCAAATGTAACTAACAATTCAACAAATTTCATATCTTTATTGAGATTAATTATAATTATATATCAATAATAGTAGACATCACTATTGTATTGAAATTTTCATAGATAATAATATGACTTATCGTAATATCTTTATTTTCAATAAAAAAACAACTATTATTATTCTCATAATTTAAAAAATGTCATTGTTATTTCACTCTAAATAATATTTTATATTTTTTATTTATCTAATATGTTTTCTTTATATTTGCAACCAAAAAAAAAAAATTCGAAACCTAGGGAGGGGGCACGTGACCCCCTGGCTCCACTGTGGCTCCGCCACTGCACGAGATAGCTATGCCAACACATTTTAAGTGTGTTAAAAAAAAAAAGGAAAAATTACACTATTCAACTTCAACTTTCACTCAATTTTTAAATGGTGGAAAGGCGGAAGAATTACATTAAAATTTGGGTTGAACTCTATAGACTTAATTCTTGCAATTAAAAGGTGATGAAGCAAGGTGAAAGTTAAAAGGTATTAAAAAGCATAATTTTCACATTTTTAGTTTTGAAGTAACTTCAAAAAGTTTATATAAAAAAAAAAAAATTAAATTGAGAGAAATAATTTTAGCTTCTAATTTTTATTGTTAATTTTTAACTTAGTTATTGAGCTTGAAATGATTTACAAGGAAGGGTGATTTGGGGATTTTCAGGTACATTACAGTCGGAAGGGAATCCAAAAGAAGACCCTCTTTTGCTATGGTACGGTGGAGGCCCTGGTTGCTCTGCTTTCAATGGACTTATTTATGAAATTGGTACTCCCTGTTCTTCTTCTTCTTCTTCTTCTTCTTCTTCTTCTTCTTCTTCTTCTTCTTCTTCTACTTTTTTTTTTTTTTTTGGTTTTCCTTCTCTCTCTCTCTCTTAATCTTCTACGCTGAAATGTGTGTGTTCATGGGGGAGGTTGATTGCATTCCCTGTAGCTTCGTTTTCATTTTTTTGTTTTTTTGGCTTTATTTTTTGTGTTTTCTAAAACAAACCCCCCCCCCCCCCCCCAAAAAAAAAAAAAATTCTGAGAAACCCAATAATTTTTTCCTTGTAATTTTATGTATATTCTTAATTATTTTGTTGAAAAGTTCATTTTTGCAATTACTTTGTCTAAGAATTGTTTTAGTTATTTTTAGTTGTGAAATATTTGTTTTAATATCCAAAGACTGAAATTTAAAATTTTAAGTATATTTTTTTTTTATTTTCTTAATCATTTAGTATTGTCTCATTTTAATTTTGCCATTTCTATTAGTCCTTTTTTTAATTTATTTTGAATTCCATTTTAATCCCTCTAGTTTTGCACGTGATTTTTTTTTTTTTTTGGGTGGGGGAGGGGAGTTCCAAATCCTAACAGTATGTAAGAAGAGATCACATTATAACAAAATTGAAATGTATGAATCAAATTATTTAAATTGGAGATGAAAGTGACACTTCACTTAACATAGTATATCCTAAAAAGTCATAGAATGGCCTCAACTGCAATTTTTGTTTGACAATGTGTAGGTCCACTAGCTTTCAACATAACAGAGTATGAGGGAGGTACGCCCACATTGGAATATTACCCATACTCATGGACTCAGGTGCTTTCATTCAAGACAATGTTTCTCACTCTCCTTTTGCAAAATATTTTTTTAATAATTAAGTTTACACAAATGTTTGCTTACTAGTTTTTTGTTATTTTTATTCAATGGTTAAAAATGCTTAATTTTTCAGACTTCGAGCATATTATTTCTTGATGCGCCAGTGGGCACAAGTTTCTCTTATGCTACAAATTTGAGTGCATATTCTACCTCCGACACGAAATCAGCTACACAGACATATGCCTTCCTTGTTAAGGTAGACCAACAGTCGAGTTGACTAGTAAATTATTGAAATTTAGCTTAAAAACTAAGCAAGCTTGAAGTGTTTAAATTTAATTTCTTTTATTTTTTGAGTTGATATTAAATGAGTTTTAATCGATCTAACTCGAGTAATTTGATTTTTTTTATAAATTTATCACCAAGCTTAAAAAATTAACCAGTTTTGAAATACGTTTAAATTTAACTTATTTACATGACTCACCGATTCTAAAGAGTTTTTAAATTTGAGTCTAAGCTCATCCTTAAGTCTAATCCACAAAAGTCAAGCTCATCCTTGTTTTGTTCTAGGGATAATTATTTTTTATTTTTACAGCTGGAATTTCTCTTGAATTTCAAAGCAAAGTGAAAAAAAATAATGAGCAAACCTTATAAACCATTCTTTGGATTAACACAACTATGTTATATTTGTTTTTAGGTAAATTATACTTTTCTCTTTTATAATTTGATTCTAATTTTATTTTAATCATTATTTTTTCAATTTGAACAGTATTAACTCTAAACATCAAATTAAATAGTAAAAATTTACCCTTTATTTTTTTTAACTGCTTGTGCTTACTATTTATTTGGAATTGCAATGCAGTGGCTGATTGATCACCCAAAATACCTCAAAAATCAGTTGTTCATTGGGGCTGATTCTTATTCAGGCATAACTGCTCCAATAGTAGTTCAACATATATTAGAGGGTAACTAAATTAATTATTAATGCTAATGACAATTAGTAACTAATTCAACTCTCATTAGCTCATGTTTTGATTAATCATATATTTTTGATATAGGAAATGCTGTTGGGGAGAGGCCACGCTTGAATCTCAAAGTAAGTAACCTAATATTAGAACTCAAGTGACTTTAATAAGCTGGGTTTAGTCGAATAAATTTGTGCATTATAGATTTGTTATGTACATCACTATTCAATGCAATGTTTTAATTTTTGTTTCAATGGGATTTATACTTGACGTCTGCTTCACAATAATTGTCGTATTAATATAATATTCTAATTTGAAATGGTTTTTTAGGGCTATATTCTTGGGTGCCCGCGAACAGATGTAATTATTAATGAAAATTCAAAAATATCATACTCTCACCGGATGGGACTTATATCTGATGAACTTTATGAGGTGATTGTTTGTGCTAAAAATATTACGCACTCAAAAAAAAGTATTTTGAAAACTGTCTAGAAAATGAAATTTGTGGATTAGATATTTTGGGTGTGACCCACATCATACTAAATTTAAATTTACACTACACATTTCATTTCCGAGATACTTTTCTAAATACTTTTTTTGGGTATGTAACTTTTTCATTCCTAATGTTGTATGATTGAAAATTATGGTCTTTCATACAGTAGCATTGCAAGGTTTGATTTGTTTTCTTGTTTTAAAAAAATGTTTTACAGGAGACCAAAATAACTTGTAATGCTAATTATTATGATGTGGATCCAAACCAAGCAGAGTGCTTTGAAAGCCTTCAAAAGATTGCAAATGTGAGAGCCATTGGTGATTTCAATTTTAGGACCAAAATTATTTGAAATTCTAGACCTACTAAGGATGAGAATTTTTATTTTTGATTTGTAGTTGATTCATGATATAAACAAAAATGATATATTGGAACCAAAGTGTACTTGGGCATCCCCACATCAAAATGGAGAAACTGATAGGCGATCACTAGAGCAGCAATCGGGAAATTTCATTCTCTCACCTCCCAAAATTCCAGAAATGTGGTGTCACGTAATTTTCTCTTTCCTCTCTCCCTCTTTGAGGCCATTCGTGGGCTTGAAATGTGCCGAATAATAATATGAATTCATCTACATATGCAGAATTTCAATTTTGCGCTCTCCTATATTTGGGCAAATGATGAGAGTGTCCAACAGGCCTTGTATGTTACAGAGGTATGTGATCTTCAAAGAATTTAATTTCTAGGGTTATTTACATTAACTTGACTGATTAAATATATACATGATTAAACTTTTGCTTTATTTATTGTAAAATTCATACATGATTACATTTCATTAACTTTATTAATTCAGAGATGGTGGTTAATTTAATTATCAGGGCACAGTTAAAGATTGGAAGAGATGCAACAAGAACTTGGATTACACACTGAATGTGGAAACTGTACTTGATGTTCATAAGAATCTCAGTTCATATGGTCTCCAAGTTCTTGTATACAAGTTGGTATTTTGAACCTTTAATTTACATCTATGCTTAACTAATAATTTTCTTCTTCACATTAATTTACTTCTTAGAGTTGAGCTTATAATAGTAGTGTGACACACTTTATTGAACTTTAATACTTGTTTTTTTGCAGTGGTGATCATGATTTAACTATACCAAATACTGGAACTCAAGATTGGATAAAATTGTTAAATTTAACTTTTGTTAGTGACTGGCGGCCATGGCTAGTTGACGGCGAAGTTGGAGGGTGAGTATATAAAAACATTTTTTCAATTTCAATTTAAAATTAAATTAAATTAAATTTTTAATCATGGGTTAGTCTAGGGGAGGTATGTTTAATTACGCTAAAATGATAGGATTTATTGTATTTTTACCAAATTTCAAGAGAAATCAGTTTTATTATTACTATTTTTGTTATTCCACTATCTCCTCTTCTTCTTTTTAAGTCAATTAATAGAAAATAATTTGCAAATATCAAGAGGCAGACATTTATCATTTCACTATGTAAAAAAGTTTTACCACTTTATATGCTGAAAAAAATAAAAAAAAACTAAAAAAACCAACTTTTGACAAAGAGATCAATCAAAGCCATCTGTCTAATGAAATTTCTTGTTTTCAATTTTATGTAGCTACACAATCAAGTATTCAAAAACTGGGTATCGTTTGACGTATGCAACTGTACTGGTAAGTCACAAATTCAATTTTTTCTTTTTTGACTTTATGAAGCGCTCAAGGAAAAATTGAAGGAAAGTGTATGTTTGGTTATATTTTCATTTTCTTCATTTTTATTTTTTGTGTTTTAAGAAACAAAATAATAAAAAGTTTGAAACACTCATCATTTTTCATTTCTACATGAAAACAATTTTTGAAAAAAATCAAAAACAATTCTTTAATATTTTCTTAAAAATTGAAGAAAGTTCTCCGAACAAGTTTATATGTGTTTTCCAAAAATAAAGACAAAAAACAGAATACAAAAATACAACCAAGCAGATCCTTAGGTATGTTTGGTTGTGTTATTTTTTATTTTTCATGTTTACATAAAAGTTCAAAAATAAAAGTTGTAAAACAGCCATCATTTTTTAATTCTGTGCACAAACAATTTTCAAAAATATGAAATTAATTTTTGTATGTTTCATAAAAAGTGTGTTATTTAAAAAATTAAAAATTTTAAAATTAAATTTTGAAAATTATTGTAGGGAGCAGGGCACTCACCTCAAGAGTACAAGCGTAAAGAATGTTATGAGATGTACCAAAGGTGGATCCATTACTATCCACTCTAGTTGTTTCTTTAAGCCAATTAATGTTTTTGTGAGATGTCCCAGAACTTATTACAATACTATCCTCTTAGTGGACTTTTGTGATTCTAAATTGTATTCAAATTTTCTTCCTTCCAATGGTTCATTATCATAATTAACTTGTAGCATTTGTGCACTAGCTTTTTCAATGGGGCTTATCATTGTTAAAACAATAATGTTATTAGAAAAAAAATATTTAACAAATTACCTAGAAAATTATATCAGTGAAGCTCAACTATTAGTTTATTCTTGGGGTATAAATTCTGTTAAAATTTTACTTTATTGCACCTTACGCCAAATTTAGCACAAACTTCAGCTGTGGGTAAATTTTGAAAAAGTCATTTTGTATCTACACCTCTAATAGTTAGATCCACATATTCAATTTGGCATCTTGTGAGAAAAATATGAAAAATAACATTTATACTATTAGAACAACATTGATAAAATATATATCATTTTATCATTTTTCGTTGCTAAATCTAACAATAATTATTCAACCATTAAAGATATTCTATTTGGTCACATTTTCACATGAATTTATTTTAGGGCATCCAATGAATTACTGCCACGTCATCTTTACCTTCAACAACTCATGATACACATTAGACAATTAAAAATAAAAATGTTAATATAGTATTGGTTTGGCTAACAAAGTGGTCACAACCAACACAAAAATTAAAGAAGAAAAAAATAAGGATAAAATACTTGACAACATGAGTGACATTATTTATGCTATTATACAATAAATAATATATATATATATATATATAACATACCGCCCACGAGTTACATGCTTCATTTGTTGGCTTATCAAAAGCTTGTAGACTTAAACAATCATTGTTATGTACTTCCCTTAATTTATTGGGAAAATTATAAATAAGTGGGACAATTTTAAAATAATTATATTATGGGCGAATTTTTTTTTTTATACAAGTTTGGCATACAAAAAAGATTTGCACTAAACATAAAAAAATAAAAAATAACTTATACCATACAAAAGACTAGACCAGACCCATCATAAAAAATAAAATTATTGTTTCGTTGTCTAACTGAAACATAATTTTTCATAATTTATTTTGGGTAAACTGGACCAATAATGACTTTCCACCCAGCCTTTCATTTAGGCATTATTCCAAGTCCACCTACCTTAATTTTCGGTGAATTATAGCAAAATAATCAGTAACTGAGTCAGAAATTCAATGTAAAGGGATGCATATTAGTCACAACACCAATTTTTTTTTTTTTTTTTGCTTTCCCCATGATAAGCAACAACGAGATATTACCAAACAATCACCACCACCAAACACCTTCACGATCTATCTCTCATCGCAACCCACAGCTATGGTATGGTGTAATAATCTCACTTCTACATTAATAAATCATTTCTGGATATGAAGTGATCACCAAACTCGTGAAACAGCTGCCAATTCTAATTGATTATGAAACTCTAACGTAAAGTTTTATAATTAAAAAAGGGCCTAATCTATCTCTGATCTTTTTTAGACACATTGTAGCATTTCTCTTATTTTATTTATTTGAGAGGAGGGAGTTAGTTAAAAATGTGTGAACTCGTGGATCATGATATTGCTGTCCCGGGATTCCAATAATTGAATATGCATCAGCAATAAATACAAAATTGAAAAACATTGATTATCTCGCCCGAATTTTATAGCACCACTGTATTTTTATCAAAATATCATTTTAGTCATTACACTTTTACTAAAATCTCACTTTAGTCCCTTTCCCTTTTTAATTTTAGTCAATCTCATTAGTGATAGATGGACACTTGACTTAAAGTGTGAAAAAATTATTGTCACAATTAAAAGTGAAGAACTCAAAATAAAATTATGGTGAAAATATAGGGAAGCTAAGTGTAATTAACTCATAAACATGTCCAAATTCAATCTGCTTGGTCGGTTGGCCCAGGCATGGAGTGAAAATGAGATATCAGTAGATATAATGGAGGAAAGTGATTGCCCTCAGTCCTTGCAATTTTGGGAGCTTTCATTTGTGGTGCTGACTGTCAAAGGTTGAAAGCTGTGATCAAGTTCAGGAAGTAGATGGGTAAGATCATGTGGTTGTGTGTACTTGTGTTAATGGGTCTGTGCAACACTGTTGTGTCAAAATCACTCATCAAGTCTCTACCTGGCTTTCTTGGTATGCTTCCCTTCAAACTTGAAACTGGGTGAGCTCTCTCTCTCTCTCTCTCTCTCTCTCTCTCTCTCTCTCTCTCTCTCTCTCTCTCTCTCTCTCTCTCTCCATACATATAGATGGGACAAAATTACAATTTGCATACTTGTAATTTACATCGAGTCTTGCTTTGTCCCTTAACTTTTTAATTGTCCCAATCAACTATCTAAATTTCAAGTCACGTTATAATTATATAACGTGATTTGAAAATTTAGACAAAGGAATTAAAGGGAGATTTTGATTAAAAAAAAAAAGCAAGAGTGCTAAGTGTAGTTAATATTATCACATCATTGTTCTTCATTAGTTTTCGAAACAATAACGTCACAAAAATGGGTCTGATTACAACATGACTCGAAGTGTGAGGTGGAAATTGAGACAATTTCAAAGTCAATGGGCAAAATCAAATTAGATATAAAATATAAGGGTGCATAATGAAATTTAAGCTGTATAGATATGTATATAGTTGTTTGCATCAAGAAGCACTTTGTTTTGTTTTTCATTTGAAGATTTATTTTTATTTATTTTTGTGATTGGATATGAAGATACATTGGTGTAGGAGAATCAGAAGATGTGCAGCTATTTTACTACTTCATTGAGTCAGAGAGGAATCCAAGTGATGACCCATTAATGCTTTGGCTTACTGGAGGTCCTGGTTGTTCTGCTCTTTCTGGCCTCATATATGAAACAGGTACATATTGTTAGAACGTGTCCCACATCGTTTGAAATTGTCCCATTTGTACTGGTTATAAGGCTCTAATTTCTCTCTTCTTAATACCCGGATTTTAAGAAAAAATGTGAGCTATACTTTTCAACTTGGTATCAAAGCTTGGTTGGGTATGTGATTGGTGTGCCGTTTGTTCGGCTATTGTATGTTGTGGTCTAAGAGGTGTGTTGAAATGTGTCTCACATCACCTAAATGTGTCTGACATCACCTGTGGAATTGTCCCATTTGAGCTGATTATAAGGCTCTAGTTTCTCTCTTTTTAATATTTGGGTTTTAAGAAGAAATGTGAACTGAGTTTTTCAACTCATATAATCATAACTATTCGAATTTTAATCTGCATCGTATGATTTTAAGATTTTAATTGCGTTAAACGATGTGAATCATAGTTGGATTTTAAATTTAGTATGATCTACGATTTCAATTTACTACGATCCTGATTTTACCAAATTTTTTTCTTATTATTTATTTTGTTATATATATGTGTGTGTGTGTGTGTGTGTGTGTGTTTATATCAATATATAAAAAAATTGACTACAAACGCATTTTTCAGACATCTATAATATATGTTAATTTAGAAGATGCATTATGTCAAATTTATCATTTAATGATTTAAAATTATGTAACATAGATTATCATTAACAATAATTTTTTTTTAATTTTATTTTGCATTAAAAGTAAAATATTAGGATTTTCGATCCAATTTTAATATCCAATCTACGGAACCCTTCCAACGATCCCACCTAGGATCCCAGTTTTAACAACTTTGCATGTAATCGTTACATATGAGTGTACTTAATCGTTGCTTTGATGTATTGCTTCATTTGGTTCGGTAAAAAATATTTCTGCATTTCTAGTGTTTGGTACTACAGAAAATGAAGTCAATACAAAACAATTTCTATGATCAACAAAAAACAAGATTTGTTGAGGTGAAAAATCTTTTTCACTTTAAAAATGTGAAAAATATTTTCTAAATTAAAGTCTCGTCAGTGCTATCACATTATTGTCACAGCTACCACCCCTACCACCACCACTTTCCCCATCACTACATGTTCCTCCACCTAACGACCACAACTAAGACCACCACTGATGTATTGGTTTCGAGGTTGCAGCGAACCATAAAAAAATATTTTCTGATTTTTTTTTTCCCTAATAAAAATGCTATGTGACAATGTGACTTTTCTAAGAAGAACTTAATATATATATATTTTTCATCAATGTGTAGGTCCATTAGCTTTTGACTCTGGAAATTCCAATGGGCACATTCCAACATTTGTATTGAACCCATACTCATGGACAAAGGTATAAAGTTGGATAAATTACAGTTTGCACACAAAAGCATCAAGGTTTTAGATTTTTTTTATTTTTATTTTCCTTGAACTATTGAATTTTTGTCAATGTGGTCCAGTTGATAGTCATCATCAAATTCTTTAACATAAAATGTCATGTGATACTTGAAAGGTCAAATGAAAAAAAAAAATTTGTAGCACTTGAAAGGTCAAAGTAGGAAAGTGTAATGCTTAAGGATTCAAAGTAGAAGTGTTGATACCATGTGGCATTTTTTGTTAGAAAACTAGGCAACAGTTGCTAAGAACATCTCCAATAGACTAACTAAATGAACATCTTTAATCGCTTCAGCTAGTCTCCTCTCAATTTGTTTCTCTAGCCATGATGCTGATTATTTTGCCTCTCGTCTTCTTCTTAGAACATCTCAATCAGGAGAGACATTTAGAGTAGAAAAGTTTAATGTAATGTTTAAGGAGTCAAAGTAAAAAAAAAAAAATTGTTGATACCACGTGACATTTTTCATTAAAAAACCGGACAGCAGTTACTAATAACATATCGAATAAACTAACTAAATGAACATCTTCAGTCAATTTAGCTAGTCTCCTCTCATTTTCACTTCTCCAACAACCATCAGGCTAGCTATTTTGCCCCTCCTTCTCTTAGAACATCTCAATCAGGAGAGACATTTTAAGCATTTTTGTTCTTGAATAAGTTTTTGAAAGAATGGAATATGAGGCACATGATTTTTGTTCTTGAATTTCTACATCTTCTATTCTATTACACTTCCAGTCATAATTATGTATGGAGATTTTCAAATGAAAAATAAATTCACCAGAGTGGCTTCCATAATACTGTACAATGCCCCTTCCCTTGTTTCTTTATTGTCCATAATTCCCGATGGGCATCTGAACAAAAACAGTTTGAATGAACCATTTTTTTGGGTTTCTTTGACCTTTCCTCATTTTTCACCCAGCGGTCAAATCATTTGTTTAATGATTTCACCTTTTATGTCTTTTGATGATATTATAGGTTCTTGCTGTGAAGAAAATAAATTCATCTGCTCTTCCAAATCACTTGTCTGAAGATTTTATGGATATAGTTTCAGACGCATCCCAGTTGCGGCATCCAAATATAACAGAGCTTGTTGGTTATTGTTCAGAGCATGGATAGCACCTGCTGGTATATGAGTTCCATAAAAATGGTTCTCTTTATGACTTCCTCCATCTCTCAGATGAATTTAGCAAGCCATTGACCTAGAACACACGTGTCAAGATTGCTTTAGGAACTGCACGTGCACAAGAGTAAGTTGAAAGAGAGATTGGAGAGCAGTTGACATCTTAACTTGTTCTATTCCCACATTGAAATATTAGAACATAGTTTTGTTCCATTTAAAGAGCCACCAAACAGGTTAACATCGCCGGGCTTGGTAACACAAGCCTATCACTCAAGTGAGGGTATTAAAGTGGTTGGAAGTTGGTCTAGTCCAGTAGGCTGTCCCTGATGGGGTTATTTGCCGTCCCGCCCATCCTAAGGTAGGAGTTGGGCTTTGAAGAATTGCTGGAAGCAGGTTACAGGTTACAGGTGGAAGAATTGTTGGAAGCAGGTTACAGGTTTACCTCCCACTCTTGTCGGTGGATGGATTACGGGCCGGCCGATGCTCGTCAGGTCCATATCTGTAGGGCCGTTCTCAATATGACAACCATTTTTTTGTGTTTTTTTTTTTTTTTAACACTCCGAAACCCCAAAACTCTTTTCCAGAGATTGAAATAAATGCATGAGCTATGGTAACCACGCCGCATCCATTGACTTTTATACGAATTTCAATTCGGAAGTTAAGAAAGCATAATTCAAGGTTTTTTAACTGAGGAGATTGAAATAAATGCATGAGCTATGGTAACCATGCCGCATCCATCGACTTTTATACGAATTTCAGTTCGGAAGTTAAGAAAGCATAATTCAAGGTTTTTTAACTGAATAGCAGATTGACCCGGCTTACCATTATATTAAAAAAAATGAAAGCTGCCTGAAGTTGTATCCCGCATTCTCTAAGAAAGCCTTAACCTTCGGTGAATAGTAATGACCAGTTCGGTGGCATCTTTGTAAGGATCTTCCTTATGAATCTGGTCTTCTCTCCAGAGGGGCTGCTCAGTCAACTGGTAGAACAAGGTCCCACGCCTCCCGGCCAACTAGGATGGGACATAAAACGTCTTCAGCATCTGATTTACATTTTCCTTGGGCTAATAATATATATCTGGTGGCTGCCCCTTCTTCGTGGCCTGTCTCCCACAACAACAGCCACTTTTTTTTATAAACTTTTTTCGTTTTTTTTATGGCCCAACTCCCTAAATGCATTATTACTTTTCTTAATTATGAAAATGACAACCATTTTTTTTGGTGATTCTATTTGCACTTAAAAAATAATTGAGTATACCTAATTAAATTTTAGAAATTTTAATTCATATTATATGCTAATTTACATTTATTAATAAGGAAAACACATATTAAATCCTAAAATAAAATATCTTTTTTTTCATGGCACACCCTAATTACTTATATGTATTATTTAGATTCAAGTCTCTTATCTTCTTCCCCAAATTTCAATTATTTTATCTTTTTCTTTCTCACTCTAAAATTTCAATTCACCATACCAAAACTTACCATTATCAACACCATTGTTTCTTTTTGTGTTGTTACTTACAAATAGAAGAAAGTTTGAACAAAATCAAATAATGAATGAGAACAATAATCAAAACTATTTTTTGAAACAATCCATCAAAGGTGATGTAAGTATTCACATAAATATCGAATTACAATTATTAATTTTTGTGTTTAGGGTATTATTTAGATAACAGAAAAAACTCTTTAAAATTGCATTTGAATTGGAAAAATTAAAATAAGAATTTGAGGCTAAGATAAACAAAAATTATAAGAAACTATATATAGATACTGTACTGAAATATATAAGGAGAGACGAGAGAGAGAACTGGGCATCGTTCAAAAAAAAAAAAAAAAAGAACGAACTGGACAACCCATCAATCATCTTCTCAATGGGCACTTGGCATGGTGAACAGAATAATTGCTGACACTTTTAAGAAAAATCCTTTTCACAAATCAATAAAATAACTGCTTTATATATTCTCATAAAAAAAATAAAAATAAATTAGTGATGGTTTAATTGATATTGAGAAATCTGTATGTGAATAAATAATTGTGAGAAATCTATTTAAGAATTTTTGAAAAGTTTTTTGTAAAGTGGTGTAATTTGAAATTTTTGATTTGTTTATTAGTTGGGTGTATCTAGAAGGATAATTTAGGAAAAACATAGGATGTTTTGAGAATAAAATATAACCTTAAATAATTTAATGGGATGTATTGATAATTGAATGTACTTAATGATTTTTTTGGGTGGAAATAGAATCCTTCACTTTTTGGTTTTTCTTACACTCGTGCCCAATATCTGATTTACATTTTCCCTTTCTTGGGCCCAATAATATATGGTGGCTTCTCCTTCTTGGTGGGCCCAATAATATATGGTGGCCTATCTCCCTCAATAAGAGCCTTTTTTTTTTTAATTTAAATTTTTACATTTTTTTTATGGCCCAACTCCCTAAATGCATTATTACTTTTCCTAATTATGAAAAAAATGTAGACTCTGTTTGGTTTGATTTTCTTATTTTTAGAAATTTTTTTAAAATTTAAAAATTAATTTGGTAAAAAAAAATTTGTTTTAATTATTTTATATAATTTTATTATTTGAGATGACATAAATAATTTTAAAATTAAAAAAAAAAATTCATATTTATTTTCGTTAAACTATATATATATATATATATATATATATTTAATTTTGAAGATAGTTTCACAAAAACCAAACAAACATGTGTCCAAATAACAAAAGATAATTTGTTTTTTGAAATATTCTCTTGGAAACCAAACTCATCTTTGATCTTCCCTAAAGGAAACTTTTTTGATCATCCATCTTATGCTTCTTTGATTTTTATCATGACTTATTTTAAATAAATAAAAAAGAAAAAGAAGTCATTCATCCTTGGGACCCTTGCACTACATTTCTTTTTTTTAGGTGGATAAGTCATAAATAAAACAGAATATAAACACAAATACAAGGGGCATGCCCCAAGTTCTAACCCCAGCTATACAAGCAAGAACAACCAACCTAAAAATAGCCTAAAAAGGCATGCCAAACAGAGAACAAGTTCATACAAAAACAGCTTCAACTAACAAAACTAAGATATATATAGAACCTGGAAAATCCAAGGCTATTAACTGGATAAAAATGTATAAATAAAAATGTATAACGTGGAAAAATGGTACCATTTGGGAGAAGACAAAAATGTATAAATAAAATAAATAAATAACTAGCTTTTTTTACTCCATATAAAGCGGGGACCTTTTGCTCGAGGGGTAGGGAAGATGGCAACAGGTAGATAGATTGTTTTGTTATAATAAAATAAGAATTATTGTAACTCTTATGAACAAAAAAAAGAAAAAAAAAATGGTACCGTTTCATAGCATGGTAGGCACGGCAGCAAGGAATGATGGACAACAGTGACCCCTTGTTTGCTGTCGTGCCTGCCATGCTATGAAACGGTACCATTTTTATTTTCCTTTTTTTGGTTCAAAATTTAGTAGCAATTTAAAAGCATGCATTTATGACTACGAGAATGAGCATGAATTAATTGAAGCTTAGAATTCTTTGATTGATAAATACAACTTGCAAGAGAATGAGTGGATGAAAAGAACTTGGAGAAAAAAATAGCAGTGGGCGCACATGTATATGAAATGGGTATTTACCGGAGGAATGCGAAGCACACAACTTAGTGAAAGTCTGAATGGAACATTAAGGGGATATTTGAAAAGGTGATCATAACATTGTTCAATTCTTTACTCACTTCAATCGGATTGTTGTAGTAAACGATATAAGGAAGTTTCTGCAATATATGATTCTAGACAAAAGCTGCCTAGAATGTGGTATAAAGATCGAGTTTCTAACATGAACAAAAAAATGTGTCTAGTTTCTAATGAGGGCATGTACCCCATCTCAAAAATCTTAGATATTTGGTATGTGACGCGATAACAATATCCTTACCTTCCTAATGTTGACCTTCGTAATGAAACATATACTTTTGATGATTAGTGTGACCTCCTCCCTATGTAAGGTACATATATCATCATATCATATCAGTCTTTTTGTTTGTACAGAAATCAATCACCAAATCGAATTTAATTATTTTAAATGAATATGAGATTTATAAAATATGAAACTCATATTAAATGAGAGAATTATATCCAATTCTGAAATCAGTTTGTGTATTCTTATACATTTTCACATGATATAATTAGCCTCACTTCACAATTTAGTAAATGATTTACGGAACAAGTAATGAAGGTATTTCTTGCGTTCACAGTGGCGAATGTCAACCAATATTCATAGTTCGAATACTCCATTGTGTATCTACATTAATGTTAAATCAAAGTATAAAACATGCAGCGGAATAAAATGTCTAGATCATACCTTTTTTGATGATAGAACCTCGTGGATAAATCACGTGCTTCCAGAGTCTGATAAACCAACCCAGCAGTGAAGTGATATCACAGATTGAATATCACCCACACGAACCACAGTGCAAATGGCTTTGATCGTTATTTTGGGAGAGAGTCAGTATCTTGGAAAAAAAACAAACATACGTTGTTTTTCCACTTAATCACCCATATCCCATATATCAGATATATAATCTATTTATCTCATTTATCCATTGGTTAAATGAGATAATATCTTATATCTATATCATCTATCCATATCATGATATGATAGATATATATCCTGAGTGGCTATCCAAATAGGTTTGAATTCAAATTCAAAACCCATTTGGATGAGGTTCAAAAGGTTCTAAGGGTCATGCCACATGGGCGCCCAATTTCTAACATCTCCCACTCGGACATGAGTTGGCATGACACTGCCACGTCTCAATCTCAATCTCCCCAAAAATAAACAATCTCATACTAGCCACTGCACCGTGCGACTGCTGAGAACACCTGCATGTGGGAGCTCTATACTAGAAACTCAAAATGAGCCAGCATAGAGACATCAACCCAAAAAGAAAAGAAATAGTGTCTCATATACCCCAGACCCATCTAATTACACCGCTCCTAAAAACATCTCTAATCCCTCAAAAAGAGCATGTTTGACCTTCTCAATTCTTGCAATATATTCACACTCAATTCGCCTCTCATACAGAGCGATGTGAGTTGCCGGCAGTGAATATACAACAGTGGTGTAATACTAGATGATCTTCCCTTTGCACTCATGCCATTTAGTTTAGGATTGACCGCTTTCCCAGTGATGTCCCTTAAGGCCGAATCATGCATGACCGCAGGCAACATACCAAAGTAGCAGAACATCAACCCCTTACCTTATGACATAGTCAAAAGTCACAAAAGGGTACATAAATGAAAGTCATATCAATAATGACTCGTAAGACTCACACGGTGAGGAAGCAGGGATCCATTCTCTCACCTCATTACTCGGTCGCTAAGCACATATAGTATGAATACATGTTACGGTGGAGTAACTCTTCCATAAAGAGTGACGTCATACTCGATACACCGTACAGATATTAGTCTAGTCGCTTTCTAGCGCCTAACCCGAATTCTCTATTTGCTCGCCTTCTAGGCGCCAAATGAGATCTCGCATCTGGCTAATCATAACAGGCACAACATGGAAAGTGGGTACTATCATCCATGTTTGGTCCTTAACACAACCTCATCTTGGTTGTAACCAAGGCGACATGCAAAGTGGATTATTTAAGCCTCTCTTGGCTCCAAATAAAAATAAGCCACTAGTCTCAACCTTGCTCGCTCCTAAGCGCCAAGGGCGATTGCTCGTGTGAGTGAGCCAATCTTGCCTGCTGACATCATCATTTGCTAATCATTATGACACAAACCATAATAGTGTCAAACATCCCATCATCTCAAAATAAGTGATCAATTTTTAAAAAATGACCACAGCTTACGCAATTATAGATTCCAAACATAAGCCTTATCAGCACCTCTTGCGATAAGTATATACAACAGAATCCACCATGTGCGCCTCACATGAAATGATTTAAGATCACTACCTCTTGCGCAATAACCTCTCTAAAGATATTTTGGTGACCAATTTGCGTTCATTCTTAATGCGCCCAACTAGCGCAGATGCGCCCAACTAGCGCATTGAATTTTACAAGGAGCAAATTAATATGCTTCTTAGTAAAGCATTTTATCCACAGTCTAATGAGCAAGGTCAATGTCTAAACAACTCAGTTAACCATTTATCAAAGATAACACTTATCATGCCGAATACGCCCACATAGCGTACTTTAGGCTCCCACAACAAAGAAAAGATCAAGGAATATAGGTCATCTGTTTCTCCCAAAGACAATCTGAGGATTCACTCAATAGCTAAGGCTCTGGCTTTTACCGATAGGTAAGTCAATGGGTTTGCAATTTTGCATCTAGAATCGTTCTAGGATATTCCTTATGTAAGTCATCGAAGACAAACCGAGAATTTTCCTAAAACAATCCCTAAGGATCGTACATCCGAGCATATGAATTACATCACCCATGTCCATCATATCTAAAATGGAGGACTGCCCACCCTAGGTGGCGACAACCTTTTAAATTCCTGGCTCATAATGACTAAGTAAGGAAAAAACTTCTTTTGGACCATTGATCATGCCTCAGCGGTCTTCATTGATCATCGTTGGCCTATCATGGCTTGACGAAATCTAAGAACCACTATTTGGATAACTGCTTTAGGTTGTAAAAGATTTATTGGAACCAGCAACCTTTTTGCGCTCCTAACTTTTCACCATAAAAGCAGAAGGTAAATCCTTACGGATCTACTTATCCAATTCTCTAATGAAAAATCGGGTCACAATGTCCACAAATCAATGTTCCGAACTTATGTCAATCATAGCCTAAGTCAAAATAACCTCACTCCCCAGAAGGAAGTCTTCTCATGGTCTACACTTTCCTCAATGGTGCGACCATTCGGTATCTAGCGAGCCTTATGCCTTAACAATGACTATCCAAATTACGCATAACTTTATAACAGTTTTGCGTTATAATGGAAAATCAACCAAATTATAAAAATGGTTAATCCTCAAAGACTTTGTCTTAAACTGCGCAACATTGATCCACTTTCTAAAAACAGGGGACTAGAGCCTTTGGCATTATCCTATGCTCTTTATCATCTTGCGGAGCAATCATAAATGTTTCCCTCTCAATCACCCAGTGATGATGTGGAAAATTTTCACATTTGCTACCACGCAACTAAGAATGTAGAGTATTCTGCTCTAATGGAGTAATCCATTAGTAGGCACATCGCTCCCACTGTCCCTAGGATATTGAAAATTTCTTTCCATTCTCAACTAGGCTACATAGAGTGCTATGCTTAGAATTCTCTATCTTATAGAGTTCCAAAAACTCTATTCACGTCACCTTTACTAATAAAACTTTATGTGACTTAGTTACACTACCACAAAGCTGCTTACCTATATGCACATGACCCGGAGGGTTTGCATGACCGCATACAATAATGCGCCACACGACCCTTTGTGTTTACAAGACAGCATACAATAATGCGCTATAGAATGCTAGGTCTGAACTTCGCAATCTTATGAGAAGTAAAATAAAGATAAGCTGCTTAACGGTTACAGATCGCCCATAGATGGCTCTCCGCTAACCCATTACTCAAATGGAGTGTAAAATCTGATATGGAGGGCACTTAGTTAGGGATATAGGCAACAAACTAGTGCAATTTCCAATTGGGAAACATTTTGCGCCATTATCCACCTATCATTAACAATATTTAATTCCTTATCTCTACTACACAATTGTGTTGTTGAGTACTAGGAATAATCAATTTTCTTAGCACCCATCTCTCTTCACAGAGTTTTCTAAAAAATAACTCAAATAGATACTCGCCACCTTGGTCAAAACTAAAAGCATGAAAGCTGTTATCTAATTGATCTCAACCTCATATGTGCAATGTCAAAAATCATCTCAAAACTTTTGACTTATGGGAGATCAAATAGTCTTGACTCAGATGCGTATCGTAATCTATAAATGTGTCGAGATTGAGGCTTAGCTATCATACCCTCACACATATCTAGTCACAAATATCATAGTGGACTAAATGCGCCAATACAAATGACCTTCTACGGCTTTCCTACTTACTTGTGCGTACCCATTGCGAACAAAGTTACACATTCACATGAGAGCAGGATGTCATAAGCGAGTGGGCTCGAGAAGGCCTACTCAAACCATCGTGTCATCATCTCATTAATGTGATTAAGTATAATAAGCCACTGGTTCATGACCAATGTCATAAACTAATTCCAATCATCTTAATGTGTGAGTTCTCAAAGACAAGTTTTAAAGGTTTAGGCCCAACTAGGTAATGACTCACGACAAAGTCATATTCACTAGATCATAAAAGGGATGTCATGGAGATATCAAGTGCGCCTAAGTCGCAAATTTAACTAGTAAGTGCTAATCCCCTGCACCTTCAAGTCAATTTTATTCTCCATACACTTTACTGCATCTAGTTGAAAGATGACGATACTCATCTTGCCATATCTATTTCTCGCTTCATAGTTACTTGCAATTAATTCTACTATCCACAAGAAGGAGAGAATAAGCTATCAACTATGACAGCTCCAAAGTAACTTAAGCGCGAATTAGGCTAAAGAGTCTAATTCAACACAATGCTCTCACAAGTGATGCGTCAAATTCTTAGAGTCATAACAACCTTGTTGGCCTTGACCTTTTCATCACTATGCCGCAACGTTTGCGCTTAGTGTTAAACGTTATTAAAAAAACGTTGGCCTAGCTAAGGAATTATACAAAGAAGCCCCTCCTCATGTCTCACACTCAAGTGTGGAAACAGTAAGTGTCCAGACTTAGACAAGTTAGCAATGCTAATAGATTTTGCAGCCACTAAGCGCTAATCTTTTCACTTAGTGTTAATAGATTTTGCAGCTACTAAGCGCTAATCTTTTCACTTCACGTGATATTTCAACGCACACTATTATAGTGCATGAAATTTTGCTCCATCCAACTCCCAATAATTGGGTAGAGAGCAAAACACTGCTCATACTGGCTACTCGTCTTACACTTAATGACTAATTTATTTAAGCTCGCATTTCTAGGATGACATGACTCTTGAATGTTACTTCATACAATGATGTAACATTATTTACAAATCAAATTACAAATTCAATCCGCGCAGCTCATTAGTCAAGATCATATACAGATCTATTGAGGGCTTACTAATTTCATAACTCCAAAACTCGCCAACCAAAACTATGTAGCGTGCCGCTAACTATAGCGCACACGTTAGTTTTTATTGTGCCAAACAAGGCAACAAAACCACGGCGACTTTGAGTCATGTTTCCTTACTTTGGCTCAATTAAGGTTTGACCTAAAGTCTCCAAGACTTTTGCTCATCTAAAGAATGGGATTAGTTTGTTCACTTTTGAACATCTCTACTAAGTCTAGGTCAACCAAATTAACTTCCATAAGCTAAATCAATTTAGAGAGAAATTCGCATTGGGATTAATTTGATTAGCATAATATAATTTTGCCGCAAAAATCTAAATTAAATAGTGACAATATTACACAAGTCGCAAGATCGAAAATCCGCTATGCTCGTAATCATCTCTTGCGCCACAAGTGACAATTATCCAAAATTTAGTTTAATTTATGCGCAAAATATTGGTTTTCGGGAGTTAATCTACAAAGATTTCTCTCAACCGAATAACCTCCCACTGACTATGGCATATACAAAGCATGATAAATTCCATACAATAGCATTTTAATGTAAATCTACAAATAACTCATGCTATATTTATTTAATAATGGAATTCTAATAAATAAATAAATAATTATGCTCTTCTAATTACAACATATTACAAACCCAAAAAAAATATGTTGTATTCAATATTCAGATTATGCCATAATTAAAGTGTACATCATTTTGGAATTTTCTGGAATTTTTCTGAAATATTCTGGAATTTTAAATAACTAATAAACACACATAAAATTAGAAATAAAAAATCCAGAAACTGATAAACTGAGACAATATTACCAGTAGATAGTAAAACATTTCAGAAGTCCACAATAAAAATTTCAACCCCAGAAAATTATTTATGCAATACCAGAATCATTTTAAAGCATAAAAAATGAATTATTAACACAGAAAAAATATTTTATATTAAAATTTTACAGAATGTAGAAAAATTAATTCTGAGTCTAACGGTACCAACCATGCTTAAAACAAAGCTATAACGAATAAATTATGGCCAATTAACGCAATTCAGAATTAAAAACAAACAAACAGAGCCTTAGAGCCAAGCCAGGCGGGAAAAACGGCTCGGCTTGGCTTGGCTCGGCTCGGCACGGCACCGCTCAGCGCAACTCGGCGCGAGTCGGCTTAAGGGGCGGCTCGGTGCAGCTCGGAGCGCGGCTCGGCGCTCGGCTCCAGCACGCGGCGCGCGTGCGAGGCGCGGACGGCGTGCTCGTGGACAGCGCCGCTGACGCGCGCATGATGGCGCGTGCAGGCGCGTCTGTAGGGGCGTCTGGCGCGTGAGGGCGCGTGGCAGCGCGTGGGAGCGCGTGGCTGCGGCGTGGTGGCGCGTGCATACCACGCGCCGCCTTCCAGGGTACTGACTGGTCCGATTTTTATACTGCCGGACTCCTTTTTTCAAAATAAAACCGTTTATGGTATGAAAAAAGACATTAATGAACATAAAAAAAAATATTTATGCTCTTAATCTAATCAAAGTAGATTTTTTTTTTCTCTTTTACAAACATTCATGTATATAATGTAAACATACACATGTAAAAATATACACATGATTAAAAAGAAACACGAAAATATCCATCAATGGCTCTGATACCAATGTTAAATCAAAGTATAAAACATGCAGCGGAATAAAATGTCTAGATCATACCTTTTTTTATGATAGAACCTCGTGGATAAATCACGTGCTTCCAGAGTCTGATAAACCAACCCAGCAGTGAAGTGATATCACAGATTGAATATCACCCACACGAACCACAGTGCAAATGGCTTTGATCGTTATTTTGGGAGAGAGTCAGTATTTTGGAAAAAAAACAAACATACGTTGTTTTTCCACTTAATCACCCATATCCCATATATCAGATATATAATCTATTTATCTCATTTATCCATTGGTTAAATGAGATAATATCTTATATCTATATCATCTATCCATATCATGATATGATAGATATATATCCTGAGTGGCTATCCAAATAGGTTTGAATTCAAATTCAAAACCCATTTGGATGAGGTTCAAAAGGTTCTAAGGGTCATGCCACATGGGCGCCCAATTTCTAACAAGTTGAAACAGACAATAAAGAAGGTTAAAAAGTTTGTAATTTCATATTGATATCTCATTTTTCAAATGTAAAAGTAAGTTTATTTATTTATTTATTTATTGTCAATCAATAAGAGATTATATACAATACGAAGAGAATTACATTTGAATAATCATAGTCCAATAACAACCAACCCAACAAAGAGATGCTACAATCAGAAGGGAAAAAAAAAGCCCAACAACAAACTTGAGAGATGAGAAATAATAGCAATGCTATGGACCTAGAAAATTTTACCTGTAAAAATATTTATAAAAATCATTGTGGTTGAAATTTATTTCAATGATAGATCTTACTATATAAAAATTGAATTTGGACCACCCATCATTTTTCAGTCTAAATTTCTAGACAATTTTTTTGAATTCCTAGAAATAAATAACACCGCAAAAAGTCTCAAAATTGGAGAAAAAATGATGAGTTAATTAAACTAAGACTCCTTTAACTATTAGTGAATATCATTTTACCTTCCTCATCTACGAACCTGTACATGTTGATCTCCTGAAATTAAAAAAAAAAAAAAAACTCTTTTGGAGGTGTTTTGGAGGGGTAAAAGTGATATATTTTTATAATTGACTCAAAATGTACAAGTTTATAGATGAAGGGATAAAGTAATAGTCATTAATAGTTGAGAGGGTCTTGTGTAAATAACCCACAAATATCAATTATTGAGCTTCCAAATAGAAGTGTACAGGGGTGGCCAATTGAAGCCAATTGAGCCACCCCACTTGGTTCAATTGAACCAATTATCTCCTTACATTTATAGTCAAATTGCAATGTCGATCTTTTGTAAGTAGTCGATTTTATGAATTGACGGAAAATGCCTGACACGAAAAAACCAAAATGTGTTACATGGCCATTTCCCATCAGTCCATGTAATGACAATTTACAAAAAAATGAAAATAAAAAAATGAAGCAATTATTCAATAATATAGGTGGAACTGACGTGGCATTGCCATAAGCAACATTGAATAATTTGTTTAAAATATTACATTACAACTTGATGGTAGTAGTGTAATAATTTTTAAGTTAAGAATAATCTAAAATTGAGAGGATTAATTAGGTAGTAAGAAGGTACTAACCCTGATACTTGACCATCAACAAACCATGGTTTCCAGTCACTTGATTTAGGTAAATGAAGAGATTTTATCCATGCTAATGTACCCATGTGTGGAATAAGCATGTCGTGATCACCGCTGTGTGAAGAAAAATTGTGTGCTTATAAAACAAAAAAGAAAAAGAAAAAAAGTTAGCATTGGTCAAAAGCTCATGCATATGTATTTACAATGTTTGTTTAGGACATGTCATTGAAATTGAATAAATAAAAATATGTAGTTCTCTGTCTGGCAAAAAAATTAGTGTCCAAATTAATAATTTACTTGGACATGACATCCTTGTAAAGGGGATTATTGAATCCTAAGAGGGGGTATGAGATACAAACTATGAATTAAGAAGAGATTTGAAGTAATTGATTCAATTACAAAATATATAAATTTAACTTTGTACCCTTACATCTGACATTCGATCCCACCTTGTCTTTGACTTTTTAATTTTCTCAATCCGCCTCCAAATTTTGAATCAAATTGCAATTTAGCCCGTTTTTAAGATGTAGTTTTGAAAACTAACAGAGAACAACCATGTAATAATATTAATTACAATTAGCACTCATGCACTTTTACACAAAAATCCACTTTAGTCCATTCACTTTAGTCATTAGCACCTACGCACTTTTATTGAAATTATACTTTACTATCTCCACTTTAGTGCCTCTCAATTTTTAAAACAACGTTATAAGATTGAATCCAATTGCAACTTGCCTCGAAATCTATGGGTTAATTGGGACAATTAAGAAGTCGAGAGGCAAGTGAGATTGAGCGTAAAGTACAGGGGTGTTAAGTGAAATTTGCCCTTATAAAATTGAGAAGGTTATCTCAATATCTTCTTATAATCTTGAATCAATCCAAATGTGAAATAGAATATACAATTCAAAGAGATTAAAAATCTAAAGAAATGTTATCTAATCTAGTCCGCTCAAATAAATCTGGCCTTTTGTGTTTGGATCTTGAATTTAAGACAGTTATAATTCAATCATACAACAAGATATGAAATGTAAAAAAAAAAAAAAAAAAAAAGGAGAGGTTATATTACCTGTATATGAGAGCTCGAGTATCTTGATTTGTAAGATTCTTATGATAATCGATGGTACTTTGGATATCATTTGTATAAGATAAGCTCATATTGCATCTTACCCACTGTTTGATTGTTCCCTAATTGTCAACATAAAATTATTTATTAATAAAATTTGTCTCAAAAAGCAATTATTCATTGAATTAGTGTACATAGTAATGCTAAGTGCACTCAACATTAATACTATTAATTAATGTACTTACCTCTCGAATATGAAGAGCTTTTTGGACAGTTTCATTGTTCGCCCAAAAGTAAGAGAGCAAATAATCTTGATTCTACGAAACAACAAAAGTGGTTAAACATGTTTGTCTGTATGTCATTGTGAGAGGGAAATTTAGAGAAAATAATAATAATAATAATAATAAGGAATGAATTTCTCTCCGGTTAGTAAAATTGATTGGACCACCAGTCGTCTCATTGTGAGTCCAGCCTCGGCCCACCTTAGTGATCTAAACTTTGTCAGTCCTGCCAAGCTGATCATCCACACAATAAATCAAGTTGATCAAAGAAATTGAATTGCATTTGTCTTAAAAAAAATAGAATGCTTTGGGAATAGACTATCTATATTTTTACGACAAATGTAATCCGATTGTGTGACTCTTGATGCCCAATCAATCTGATTTTTTGTTTGGATAATCATCTATTTGTTATTTGATTTATTAATTTACCATTATCGATCTCATTCGTTATTTGATTTTGTTCAAACTTTCTTCTATTTGTAAGTAACAACACAAAAAGAAACAATGGTGTTGATAATGGTAAGGTTTGGTAAGGTGAATTGAAATTTTAGAGTGAGAAAGAAAAAGATAAAATAATTGAAATTTGGGGAAGAAGATAAGAGACTTGAATCTAAATAATACATATAAGTAATTAGGGTGTGCCATGAAAAAAAAGATATTTTATTTTAGGATTTAATATGTGTTTTTCTTATTAATAAATGTAAATTAGCATATAATATGAATTAAAATTTCAAAAATTTAATTAGGTGTACTCAATTATTTTTTAAGTGCAAATAGAATCACCAAAAAAAATGGTTGTCGTTTTCATAATTAGGAAAAGTAATAATGCATTTAGAGAGTTGGGCCATAAAAAAAATGAAAAAAGTTTATAAAAAAAAGTGGCTGTTGTTGTGGGAGACAGACCACCAAGAAGGGGTTATTGGCCCAAGGAAAATGTAAATCAGATGTTGGGGCCCAAGTGTTAAAAAAAAAAAAAATAACACAAAAAAGTGGTTGTCATATTGAGAACGGCCCAGCAGATATGGACCTGAGGAGCACCGGCTGGCCCGTAATCCATCCACCGACAAGAGCGGGAGGTATTCGCTGCTGCTTTGTAAATTACTCAGTGAATTCCCAATAAATTCTCAGTCAATTACTCAGCAATTCTTCCACCTGTAACCTGCTTCCAGCAATTCTTCAAGGCCCAACCTGTTGTAAATTAACTAACCTGGTGTTTCCTAACCTGGTGTTTCCAGCAATACTTCAAGGCTGCAACCCGCTTCCAGCAATTCTTCAAGGCCCAACTCGTTACTCGGAATGGGCGGGCCAGCAAATAACCCCATCAGGGACAGCCTGCTGGACTAGACCAACTTCCAACCACTTTAATACCCTCACTTGAGTGATAGGCTTGCGTTACCAAGCCCGGCGATGTTAACCTGTTTGGTGGCTCTTTAAATGGAACAAAACTATGTTCTAATATTTCGATGTGGGAATAGAACAAGTTAAGATGCCAACTGCTCACCAATCTCTCTTTCAACTTACTCTTGTGCACGTGCAGTCCCTAAAGCAATCTTGACACGTGTGTTCCAGGTCAATGGCTTGCTAAATTCATCTGAGAGATGGAGGAAGTCATAAAGAGAACCATTTTTATGGAACTCATATACCAGCAGGTGCTGTCCATGCTCTGAACAATAACCAACAAGCTCTGTTATATTTGGATGCCGCAACCGGGATACGTCTGAAACTATATCCATAAAATCTTCAGACAAGTGATTTGGAAGAGCAGATGAATTTATTTTCTTCACAGCAAGAACCTGTAATATCATCAAAAGACATAAAAGGTGAAATCATTAAACGAATGATTTGACCACTGGGTGAAAAATGAGGAAAGGTCAAAGAAACCCAAAAAAATGGTTCATTCAAACTGTTTTTGTTCAGATGCCCATCAGGAACTGTGGACAATAAAGAAATAAGGGAAGGGGCATTGTATAGTATTATGGAAGCCACTCTGGTGAATTTATTTTTCTTTTTTTCTCCTCTTGGTCTTCAAAATTAACAATTCAAGTAGTACAAGCAAAGCATGTGCATGTTTGAGATAGATGTTTCTTAATGAATGATGATCCCTACAACTAAACACTCTTCCCTACTTCAAATTTGCCATGTTGCAGGAACATAATTATCTGTCATAAATAAATATACTATTCACCAACAGATTAAGAAACTGTAAGCATTAAGCTCAAGAGAGTACCTTTCCGTCATCAAACTGAGCCCCGGTAAACACATCCAATGGACCCCTCGCCGACAAGAGTTTCAACACTAAAGCTGTCTAAAGCCATCTGCAGGTCTGCTATTTAATATGATATAGCATTTACTGGAGGTGTATGGACTTGTAAAAATATATGTATTATTGATTGATTGTCTTGATGTAGTATTTATTACAATTACAAGGATTCCTATTATATAGGAGTGTGTTTGGGAGTAGGTGGAGAGTAGGTGAAGTGGAGGTGGTAGTGGTGTAGTGGGTTAGGTTTAGTGGAGTAGGTGAGGTGGTAGTGGTGGTAGGTTTATGGTAAATTCTAACAGCCCCCCGCAAACTCAAGGGGGATAGGAACTAACCAACTTGAGTTTGGAGATAGTAACAAAACAAGAAAATACATAAAAATAAAAAAGGATAGGAGACACTGTATGGTCGTGTCAGACCATTGGTGAAGACACTGGATGGTGGTGTCATAACGTTGTAGAGGACACTGTATGGGGGTGTCATAACGGTGTAGAGGACACTGGATGGTGGTGTCAGACCGATGTAGAAGACAGTTTATGGGGTCATGTTGGACCGTTGTAGAAGACAGTTTATGGGGTTATGTCGGACCGTTGTAGAAGACAGTTTATGGGGTCATGTCGGACCGTTGTAGAAGACAGTTTATGAGGTCATGTCGGACCGTTGTAGAAGACAGTTTATGGGGTCATGTCGGACCGTTGTAGAAGACAGTTTACGGAGTCTTGTCGGACCCTTGTAGAAACTAACCGGAATCTATGTCGGGACAGTTTACAGAGTCTTGTCGGACCCATAAAGGAGCTAACCGGAATCAATGTCGGGACAGTTTACAGAGTCTTGTCGGACCCTTGTAGAAACTAACCGGAATCTATGTCGGGACAGTTTACAGAGTCTTGTCGGACCCATAAAGGAGCTAACCGGAATCAATGTCGGGACAGTTTACAGAGTCTTGTCGGACCCTTAAAAAGTCGCACCCTCAAAAGGTGTGCCCAATCTTTCAAAAAAGGCGTGCCATTAAAAGGCGTGCCCAATTCATCAAAAGGTGTGCCGGACATGATGGCGAGGCACGTGGGCGCCTTGGCTTGCGTGCCCGTTTGTCGACTGGTGGTAAGAGGCGCGCGATGCGCGTGGCTGCCTCGGCTATAAGACAGAGGCTGAGACTGAGGCAAAAAACCTGCAAGAGATATTCTGAGAGAGATTTCTGAGAGAGATTTTGTAACACTCTGTTTTCTGAGAGAGAATTCTGAGAGAGATACTGTGTAACACTCTGGTGCCTAGAAAATGGCTTCATCGTCTTCCCGCGGGCTGCTCACCCTCTTTCCCGACCTCAACGAGTCAACGAGAGAGAGAACTGGTGCGGTGGCACTGGAAACTCAACCAAACGCCCCGGAGTTTGCTCCGTTGAACTTTCCGATGCGGTCGGTGGAGCAAAGAATGGCAGTGCAGTCAGATGTGGAGGCCAATCAGTATACTTTGAAGGCATGTGTGGAAAGCATGACGGCGGTCACAAACTTGTCGCACCGGCTGCAGAGTAGGGCAAATGAGGTGCAGCAGTTAAACTCCCAGCTGGCTCTGCTTCAACGCATGTATAAGGATGCGCGAGCAGAGATAAGCGTGCTAAGGGCAGAAAACAAGGAGCTGAAGCGGAAGGGCACCGTGATGTTCCGATTTGGAGGTCCTCCATATGCTGCAGTGGAGGAGTTTGGGGGAGTGAACGTGCTCGGTGGACAAGGAAACACGGAGACCGGACTGGCACGGGACACCCAAGATAAAAGTAAGAAGAAGAGACCTGCAGTAGAATAGAGAAGGGAAAAGAAAAATCCCACTGTGGGTGTGGTTGTTTTGTTTGTATTTTTTTTTTTTTTTTTTTTTTGTAAAATGGTGATCGGGGTGAGGCCCGATATGAATAAAATGAGTTTGCAGTTCGTCTTCTTCCTCCGTGTTTGTTTGTTTGTTTTTTTTTTTTTTTTATAATAAAATAAATAAATAAATAAAGAAAATAAAAGAAAAGAAAGAAAGTGGAGCGTTGGGCCCACGGTTTTGAAAACCTGCAAAGGTGTGTGATTTATTTTATTTATTTATTTTTTTTTTATTGTTTTTTTTTTAATTTTTTTTTTGTTTTGAATGAAAAAAATAAATAAATAAATAAAGAAAGAAAATAAATAAAGAAGATGAATGGTGCACATGGGGCTGTGAATGGTGCACATGGGGCACATGGGGTGAAACCGTGTGAATGGAAAGATGAAATAAAATAATAAAAAGAAAGGTGGGTGGTGGAAAGAAACGGCTTAGCTCATTATTATTGTGTCTACTTTACAGTGCGTTGCACATTTGTCCGAGAGGTCGGTCTCGGCAGCAAGCACACTTTGATGAGAGACAGAAAAAAAGGAGAGAGATCCATCTGGAGGTGATTGGAGTCGGCGGCAGCAGCAGAAGCCACAGTAGGCAAGGCCTCATAAGGGCCAAACCGCCGGATTCCAACAGTCTTGGCAACGACAGCAGAAGTAAGCATGACAACGAGGAACTTGTGGCATCCTTCAGGTATGAAGGCATCGACGTGGAGAGAGAGAGATTTGGGAGACTTCTGTCTAGACCTCGCCAAAGCCGACTGCAAGGACGTCGCAGTGGCTCGGCGCATCGACCGGCTCATGGATCTCAGGCGAGGATCTTGATCAGACCGCATCGGCGTGCGATCAAGCAGCGAGCTTCGATTCTGAACTCGAAAAATCGACCGGCAAAGGAGATCGGACTTCGATTCTGGTATGTGTTTGTGATGTGTTGAAAAACTCCCGCGGGCAGCGAAGGCAAGGTTGTCGGCCGGCTGCCCGCCGGAAAGAAAGGAGTATAGGCCTAAATCTTATAGTTCTGATACCATGTAAAAATATATGTATTATTGATTGATTGTCTTGATGTAGTATTTATTACAATTACAAGGATTCCTATTATATAGGAGTGTGTTTGGGAGTAGGTGGAGAGTAGGTGAAGTGGAGGTGGTAGTGGTGTAGTGGGTTAGGTTTAGTGGAGTAGGTGAGGTGGTAGTGGTGGTAGGTTTATGGTAAATTCTAACAGGACTTTCTTGGGAACAATGGGAACAATGGGTTTCCTTCAGAAATCATCTTCATCAAATGATTTGTGACGATCAATAGGTGGAGGTCTTAGGTTTATTGAGGCTGAAGTTTCAAATGTTTTTGTGAGGACTGTGGATGGAGTTTGAATCGCTGCAAAAATGATGCCATATAGTTAAAATTAAATACAGTGCTCAAGTAGTTTCAAACAAATGGAAATACAAGTGACATTGTGTTTTAATAAGACCTACAGAAATTTAGCCCCTTTTTAGAGTTTCAGCTTAGCTTATGTACATGGTATAAAGAAAATTATTAGGCTCAAGCCACTCACAGTGGACATTCATAAGAAAAAAACTAATATCTTAGTCAGAGTTTCATCCCTAAACATTTCTTTTAAGATAACTGGGTGTACCTGAGTTCAAAGAAAGGTTTTGATTAATCTAAATTGAAATACATCAAGGGAAGTAGACCATGGAGGCCCGCATCTACTGCGTACTACTGAATCATGGATTTGTGATCCTTGACTCTACAGATTACAGCCAGAATCTGGATACAATATTTGGAGAAAAAAAAAATCCCCTTTCTATTAAGTATCATGACTGAGGAAATGTATTTTCAAAAGCCACAACTTAGCAGAAAAACAAACAATGTAAATAATCCCTATTTGTGTTTCAGGGGTCAGCCACTGTTTAACAGTGATATCAAAGATGTTGCAAACACCAAGAACCCACAATAGGACAGTAATGATCTTTAACGTGGATATGAAGAGACATCACGAAAACCTTTCTTTTGTTCATCTATCACAGACAGATGGAAAGGACCCCAAAAATAGCAGTGCAAGGGGAAGCTCAAAACTATATACATATTCCAATTTCCAACAGCCAAGAAGTCTCAACTATTTTGGGTACCACCTAAATAAGTTGCTTATTGGCTTATTTACTACAAGTTATCAGATCCGTTCTCTACTTTTCTGCATGTATTTTAGTAAAAAGCCAATAAGCCACTAAATAAGTCATACCCAAACCACCCTTGGTTTGGAGTTCTAAACTCTTCAGCCAAAGTCACAAACGTCATAGTGCAGTTCATAACTATTGAGTTGAAGTCAGAAACGTCATAGTGCTGTTCTTCATGGATGCAGCTTGTACAAAAATCCTAATTTTTCTACTACTTATTTTCAAGTGGAAATATGTCTTCAAATAAAAATTCAATTTTTTTTCTTTGATAAATAATAATTGATTAAAGAAACAACATCAGAGGGGTTGCCACCCTTATACAAATAAGAACTCAAATGAACAAGTCAAAGCACACAATTATAGGTTCAACACGATCAATCATGTCTTTCTTCACCTAAATAACTCCTATCAAAACAGCTAATTACTTCCTATGTCTTTTTAGTTTAACCAAATTATTTGCGAGTACAGGAGGTTTGTGAGCAAAAATGCTACATTTAAGTTGAAGGCTTTACCATAGAACAGACCTCAATGGGGAAATAAGTAACTTAACATCCTGTAACTATAATGATGTTAGGACAATACTCATTCTATCAGCCAAATATAATTACATTATCACACCTGCCTGTCCAAGTTCATGTAAATTTCATGGTTCTTTGTGGCACATGACATTCAAATTTCTTCCAGAGAGGTTTGTCAAACAAATTAAAATCCCATGAAGCATGTCACAGCCGAAATAAACAAGAGATAGGAGAGAAGCTAAAGTAACATTTGATTACATGAAGAATTGGTACCTTGTGCCTCATGAGAAGCAAGAGGGGCAAAAGGCTGATTATCAAGTTTCTCTACATCAGTGGATGACCTTCTGGACCTTCTCTTCACAATAAAGAATGCTACCAATCCCCCAACTGCTAAAAGGGATATCACTATTCCAGCTATACCTCCACCCCCTATACCTGATTTTGAGCTGCCACCACCACTACCACCCCCATTAGATGGGTTGTTATTGCCACCAGAATTGTGGTTTCGGTTGGCACTAGGCACTGGAGGTGTGCCGGGTGGAGGTGGGGGTGCAGGCCCTGAGCTCCATGAGTTACCATCCTTCCTGTTAAGAGCATCATGAATCTCATACTTAAATGAAAGAATTTCCTTCCATAGAAACTTTTAAATAATTAATATAGTGCGAAATGCTTACTGGAGATTTATATTCTTCAACTGGGAAGGAGTCCAACCAAGCAATTGCATATGTGTTCTAATATTTGCAAGCTTATTTGCAAGCTTATTATCAGATTTATATGCTTACTGGAGATTTATATGCTTACTATGTTCTAATATTTTCAAGCTTATCTGCGCACATATTGCCTTCTCTAAGGATGTGGCTGATGGTGCAATTGCATCTATGCATAAAAAATTTTGTATCTTCAAGCAAGCCTCTGCATGGAAAGTGAGAGGAGGTGCCACCAGCAGACTTGTAATTTCACTGAGGGGGCTCATCTAGAACAACTAGATTGTCTTGGTGGTTCACTCCTAAGTTAGCTAACCCATCTGCATTCTTGTTTCCTTCTCTTAGAATATGGATGATGGAGCAGTTGCACCTATGCAGTAGAAATTTAATATCCTCTAGTAAAGCTCTTTGGTGGAAGTTGGCAGGGCATCTCCATTGGCCAGAAGCACCACTTGCTTTGAGTCTGTCTCAATGAGGGTGTATTTCATACCCTTCTCCAGGACCTTTTCCAACTATTATAGTGGAGCCTTGGTATATTCTACGAATCTCTGATTTCAAGTTAGTTGCACCCTCAATCTTGCCCAAATTGTCATTAATCCATATCCTCTTTTCATCCATGAAGAGTCCTCCATACCTAGCTTTGTTCTTGAGTTGCTAAGGAGTTAGTTGCCTTTAGTGCATCCATTGGTATTCAACTCGCACTTACTTTATTTGCATAGAAAAAATTCCATTAATTAATTTGGGTTCTATATGACCAGTGGATAAAGGAATTTAAAGGCTTCATAGATTTTTGAAGTATAATAGACTATTTAGTTATACTTATTTTCTTCGTTGATCTTATTATCAACAATGTCTAGGATTTTGTTCTCAAATTTGTCTTAAAATATTTACATTTATTGGATAATTAAATTTCAAGATATAGTAATTTGAGGACATAATTAATGGTGAAATTTGAGAATATAATATCTCATACCCTTAAATTGTCACATATTTATGTTCATGCGCAATGATGATGTATGGAAAATAATTAGACATAAATTTTGTATAAAAAACTCATTCAAAATATGATGGGATATTTTTTAAATTATAAATCACAAAACACCTCAATAGTTTATTTGTTCATCACCTATAGATATGGGCACCACCCAACACTTTCCAATGGGTCAAATACAATAATTCGATAACTATTATTATATTCTCAGAGAGAATACTGACTTGAGTATCAACGTGTCTATTCTAACAAAACACTAATAATGTCTTTTGTTGAATATTCACAAAACACCGTTCATCTCTTCCTTAATTTTATATTATCAGCTAGGCTTAAAATTATGTTTTCAAATTTATGTCTTAAAAAATTTATATTTATTGGATCATGGAAAATCAAAATAATAGTAATTTGAGAAACATGATATAATGGTGAAATTCGGGGGAAAAAAATATTTGTTAAAGATTTCTATTTATGCGATGATGTATGGAAATTTGGGAAGTTGGGCCATAGGAGGAGGAAAAAAATACAAAAAAAGTGACTGTTATATTGAGAACGGCCCATCAGACATTAGGGGGCCTGAGGAGCACCGGCATGTAATCCTTCCACCGACAAGAGCGGGAGGTATTCGCTGGGGGCCTGAGGAGCACCGGCATGTAATCCTTCCACCGACAAGAGCGGGAGGTATTCGCTGCTCTGTGAAACCAGCCTAGCGCTGTGCCCTCCACTCCAGGAAATGAGAGCCTCAAGCCTTCGCTTAAGGCCCACAGTTCAACTCCTTACTTGGAATGGGCAGACCAATAAGCAACCTCATCGGAACCAGTCTGTTGAGCCAGACTAACTTTCAGCCATAATAATGCCCTCACTTGAGTCACAGGCTCATGTTACCAAGCCCAGCGATAAGAACCTGTTTGGTGATCGTTTAAATCGAGCATTATTAAGTTCTTACTCTTCGATGTGGGACTGAATGCAATTCCAGTGCTGCTCACAATGACAACAAACAAACAACTTTCCAATCTTTGTTCGACCTCACGATAAAAAAAAAAAACCATAGAGGTTATTAATTAACGTTGATTTTTTATTTATTGGATCAGATCAATACATATAAATGAAGTAGAGAACTTGTATAATTTCCAGATCAACTGGTGATTGTTTTAACTATCTTCCTACCCATTTTCAATACTTTGATATTACAAAATTGTTGCTGCCTTCTTCAAGTCCTGAACTGAGTTTTAAACCTTTTATATCCAACAGTTTGTCACATCCTTCATGAGTTCTTACGTTATTGCATTAGTTTCTCACATCAATTGTTTCTCAAAAGGATTCAAAACATTTTTCAAAAAGTATTTATACCCATATCCTCTGAGTGCCTCATGGAAATCATGCTTGATAGTATATCCAGTTAGTTCTTCCAAAAATGAACTTGGTGTCTTCGGCCAATGCTCTGAATGGGCATTTTTGTTTGGCTTGGCTCAATAGCCTTACTTCAATATCCAATTTTTTGTCCAAGACCTTTTCCAAATATTATAGCGAAGCCTTGGTATATTTTACGAATCTCTAATTCCAAGCTAGTTGCATTCTCAATCTTGCTCAAATTGTATTCTCAATTTGGAAGTGGGTGGTAGCATGTAAAGGGCCAACTATCACAGTCACTAAAAGCATTTGGAATAATTTAGCCCCTCCCAAAGTACAGTTTCTGAGCTGGTTGGCTTGGAGAGGTAGGATTAAATTCTCTGGGTTTTTACAAAGGATTGGAGTATTGAATTCTAATGTTAGTGCACTGTGTGTGTTTTGTAAATCTGAGGTGGAGTCTTTAAACCATGTCCTTCTTCACTGTCCTAAGATCTGGAGAATATGGGCCAGTATTGTGAGTTGGTGGAACCAGAGTTGGGCTATTCCTGGTTCAGTGGAGGCAGTACTTCACTGCTGGTCAGGTTCAAAAATGAAGAAAAAAGTAAAGGAGATCTGCAAGATGATACCATTGGCAATAATGTGGTCAGTGTGGAAACTCAGGAATGAGTGCATATTTAATGAAGCACAACCAACTTTAAATGATTTGACTGACCTGGTAAAAATTAGAGTTGCTATGTGGGCTGTTTTCTCCCTGAAAGAGTTTAATTTCTTGGTGCACGATGTGTTATATAACCTGAAGCAGGTCTGCAACTGTGTGTAGAAATTGGGACGTAAGGATGCTGAATTGCTGTTAAGAATGCTGGTGCTGGTGGTTTTTCTGTTGTTCTGTTTTGATACAAGGAAATTGAATTGCTGATCTGGTCCTGGTGTTGGTCTGCTATGCTAGTGGTTTTTTGCTGAATCAGATGCTCTGGTGCTGGTGTTGATGCCTGCTATGCTGGTGATTTTTTGCTGTTCTGTTTAGGTGAAGTTTTTGTATCAGATATGGAAGTTTATGGTGTTGTGTGATGCTTTGCTGAAATATGATGATGCTGTTGGTGTTTTGTGGTAAAGGATTGTGTCTAAGGTTAGGTTTTTGTTTTATAAGGTTGATGGCTGGGTGAGACTTGGAATGAGATGATGTTTTGGGCAGAAAGAACTTAGGTGTACTGATGTATAAGGCTGCCTGCATGAAGTTTCATTTGGCTTTGGTTAGGCAGTAGAGAGTTTAAGCTGCTTGGAGTTGGCAGATGGGTATTATCCCACAAGCAGCCTATATAATCCAGATCAGTATGCAACAATCCTAATTCCTCATTACTATCATCAATTAAGGTCATTGCATAAAGATGGAGGATATAAGATTGTCACCATGGTGTGGAGCTAGTGTGGTGCTGGTCTGCTATGCTCTGCTGCCTGGGGGTTTTTGCAACGGGTCTTATTTTGTTGAACTTAGGTCTTATTTTGTTTTGCTGCTGTGATGGTCTCCTTTCTGGGGGTTTTGCTTCTTGATGCTGGACTGCTATGCTTAGGTGCCTACCTGTTGTTTGTCCTAGATAAATGTTTGAATGTCTGTGTTGGGTGGATGAATGGCTGTATGGCTTGATGTTGGTCCGCTCTGCTTAGATGTCTACCTGTTGCTGTTGCTGATTATTGTTGTTGTGTTGTTGTGATTGGGTAGCTGGGCTGTATGCTGGACTGCTGGTCTGCAATATGTTGTTGTTGTGTTGGTTGGTCTCTCACCAACTCTGGGGGTGCTAGCAAATGATAGGATGAGCTTTTTGGTGCCAACTTTGTTGGGATGATTTTGCTCATTGTAATGTTTTTGCATTTCCCTTTTCTTTATTGATGTAATTTGCTTTTTGCTTTGTACTAATTTATTCCATCAATAAAGTTTCTTTCTTTTGCCGATCAAAAAAAAAAATCTTGCTCAAATTGTCATTAACGGACATTCCCTTTTCATCCATGAAGAATCTTCCATGTCCGGACAAGGGGTCACTGCAGTCCATCATTCCTTGCTCCCCGTGCAGTTCTTATCTCTTTGTCGTGCCTGCCATGCTATGACACGGCACCATTTTTCTTTTTCTTTTTTGTTTTTTTTTTTTGATGAGGGTTACATTAATTCTTGTAGGGTGAAGGGGTGTCAACTAGGTATTAAGCGTTATGCTAAAGTGATATGGGATGATGTAGAGTTTGTAACCCATTTTGCCTTTTATTGTGAGGTTTATACTAGCAAAAAATTCGTGCTACGCACGGCGTGAAAATTTTGTATTTTTTAAGTACAAAATATGATAAAATAAAATAATTCATCGGACAAATCAATTTATCAAACTAAATTGTATTGTTTTAAAAAAATTAATTTTAAAATTAAAATCAAACAAACCATACATGTTTTGACTGTTTCAAAACTCGCTTAAATGCATCAAAAGTGAAATTGAAAGGGAAAAAAAAATTGTAATTGAACAAATCAATTTATCAAACCAAAAGTAAAAAACATGTAACTTCAAAAAAAAAAAAAAAAGTAGCTGTATAAAAATAAATAATAAATAAAAACCAACTTAAGGGCCATATATATTCAATTCACATCCAACATCTATATAAAAAAAAATAAAAATAAAAAATAAATTATGAGGCATCGAAACTTCAAAATCTCCTGCCAAATATCCCAAAACATATCTCAACCATTCTAAATCATCCAAACAAAATTCTAAAAACCTTTAATTTCAATTCTCAAAACAAAAACTAAAAAGTGGATCCCCATGCCAATTTTGTGAGGCGGTTCAGAATAAATAGAAAAATCAAAAGAACTCTCATTTCTAAAGAAGGGTTCGGTCTCCATTGAATTGTGCCCCGCTAGATTAAGTGGTATTCCCTAAAAAAAAGAAAAGAAAATGCATTAGAATAAATTTTATGGACTAAATTACATTACAAACTTACATATATTACTTACTTTAGAACTTTGTGGACTATGTGATGCTTGGAAAGGCAAAGGTTGTGATTGTGGATACCTGGCGAGTATGAATTAGTATCATGTATGAGAAGATTATACCCATAATTTATCAATTGTGGCCAATAGAGACTCCCAACATCCTACTCCATAAAACATTGTGAAAAGTAAATATACTAGCACAACATAGTGGAAAAAATAAACAAATAACATAAAACAAGAGCTAGCCTGTGGTTGGTTTAAAGATGAATTTTGAACATTTGTGGTATTGCTTGATTGACCAATAGTCTAAATAAGTTGTAAAATTTATCAATACATTACACAATTTATAAAAATACAGAAATAAATAAACAATATCAAACAATAGCTAATCAATGATTGTCTTGAAGATGAATTTTGAACATTTGTAGTGTTGCTTGATTGACTAATAGTCTAAAAAGGTTGTAGAATGTATCAATATATTACACAATTTATAAAAAAAATAATAATAAATAAATAACATAAAACAATAGCTAACGTGTGGTTGGCTTAAAGATGAATTTTGAACATTTGTAGTGTTGCTTGATTGACCAATAGTCTAAAGAAGTTCAAAAAGTTATCAATACTTTACATAATTTATAAAAATAAATGCATGTCATTTCAAATTTCAAAAGTACGTAAGTAATACCTTACTAAGGCAGGTTGTGAAATAACTTTTGCCTTCTTATTCATCATCTCATGCCAAGGTTTTAATCTACCCCTCCCCTTGTATCCAACATCTTTCTTCTTTATGCCTTTAACTTGTGTAAAGTTGGGGTCATCCACATTTAATTCTTTGGTACCAAAATTTCCAACTCCCTTCATCATATTATTCACTTTTACACGCAATTCCTTAATCCCTTTATCAACCAATTGATAGGCAGGTTTGTGCACAAATGATTGAGTTGCTAGTTTCACCATTCTTGGACAAAGATCTCTATAACATGCAAATATTAACAATTTCGGATCATCGTCATCCACTATAACATTTTCCTCTTCAACTTCGCAATCTTTTGCATCCAATCTCTATCGGCCTAATATATATCTTTCGGGAATTTCCATAAAGTTCATTCTATCATGTGCTTTAATTGCATGAGTATATAAAATTCCAAAGTTCTCAAATTTCTTACAAGTACAATGCATTTCTTGACAACTTTTTTCTCTCTTAGCCGAATAGCATCCACCCTACCCTCCACAATATACTCTTCATCATTACCATACAAGTCAATCACGCACTTAACTTCTCTTTCTAACTCATGAAATTGCTTCACTTGACAACAAAGGGATGTATCCAACTCATAATAAAATAAGTCAAAGATAGGGAGGGGGTGGTACAAATTCGCAACCTGGATTAAAATGGGAGACTTTTTCAATTTCATTCTAGGCAACTTTTGTCAAGAATCATATATGGCAGAAACTTCCTCATTCCGCTTATCTACAACAATCTGATTGAAGTGAATAAAGAATTGAACAATGTTATGATCACCTTTTCAAATATCCCCTTAATGCTCCATTCAGATTTTCACTAAGTTGTGTGCTTTGCATTCCTCCAATAAATATCCACTTCATATACATGTGCGCTTCATATACATGTGCGCCCATTGCTCTCTTTTTCTCCAAGTTCTTTTCATCCACTCATTCTCTTGCAAGTTGCATTTATCAATCAAAAAATTCCAAACTTCAATTAATTTATGCTCATTCTCGTAATCATAAATGCAAGCTTTTAAATCGCTACTAAATTTTGAACCACTCTTGAACAAATAACCTAAATGCTTAAAGCATTTTGCATTAGGTGAAAAGTGCACAACCCATGAAAAACGTCAGGCATGATTTGTGAAATTCCCTTAGTCATTGCTTGATCTTGGTTTGTGAAAAAACTAATAAGCTTTTTTCCTGGCATTGCATCCAAAAAAGTTTCAAATAACCATTCAAATGACTTTGCAGTTTCATCATACAATAATGCTGCACCAAAAATCATTGTCATTCTAAAGTGGTTAAAGCCAGAAAATAAAGCAAGTGGACAGTACTCCTTATTTGTTCGAAAAGTTGTGTCAAATGACACAGTATCACCGAAAAGCTCATAATCTGTTATCATCTGATGATCAGCCTAAGAAATATTAGTAATCATCTCATCTACATCCTACTGATTGGCATCGTAAAAATATGGATTTTCTGCCACTTGCTGCTAGAAATATCTTAACAGACTCCCTGCTTCACCGTACTGCAAATTTCGCTGTCTTTTTGCATGTAAGTACATTTTCTAATCCTCCCGCATGAACCCTACAGTTCCTACAACAAGTTTGGTCTTGAATAACAATTTTTTTTTATCGCCAAAGAGCTAACTTCGTCACTATATATATTTGTAAGGAAATATTTTCGTCACCAGTTTCGTCATTGAATGTTTGTCACTAAAAAGCACCGTGACGATTAATAATTTTGTCACCAATGATATTACTTTAGTGACGAAATTTTTTGTCACCAACAAAACATTGTCACCAAAAATTCTCATTTTCGTCACCAAATAGTTATTCAGTACCATATTTATAATTTTAGTTGGTGAATAAATTTGTCACACACGTTGATCATCGATGAGGAAATAATTTCGTCACAATAAAATGTAAAGATGACGACATTTTTCATCTCCAAAAGTCATACATAGGTGACGAAAAATATTTCGTGACAAATATATATGCGTGACAAAATTTTTAGTCACCAAACAACAAAATCAACCAAATATTTCATATATAAACTACAATAAATTGTCACAAAAAATACGTATTAGCGACAAATAATCAGTTTGTCATAATAACAAGTGACGAAAAAAATTCGTCACTAAACTTGTTCTATATTTTATATTTCAATTTAAATTACTATTTCACAAATATCCCTGCTCATATCTCAATAGCCTTTTAAATGTACTAGGAAATCCACTAGCTGTTATACACCACTCCACAGAAAAAATTCACTAAACAATTTATATTATAAATGAAAATATATCCATCAAACAAATTTAATAATAATCCATTAAGTATAATAAATAAAAAAACATCATAACCAATTTCAAAATGAACTAACAGGGAGTACAAAAAAAACAAAAAAAATAAAATAACACTCAATCTTGATTTACAACTAGAACTAAGTATCAGTCCAAGAAAAAAATTCAACAGTTGATCTTCATTTGCAAGTATGCTTCCAAACGTCATCAAAAACCAATCTGCAAAGACAATAAACAAGGAAAACATTAACATATTATCAATTACATCTAAACTCATAAATAAATAATTTTATTTTATAACAATCCAAAACTTCAAAGAGTTGAGGTGATCCTTGATGATAAGCAACACGGATAACAGAGGATGCCAAAAGATTGCAGAAATACCATGTATCACTAGCACTAATGACAACAAGAACCAAGGAGATTATGCATATACTTTTAAACCTGATAGGGGTATAGTGTTTTTGGATAAAACTACAAGGGGGTAAATTGTAATTAACCCAAACAATTTATATGCTCATTGCTCACCCTGCCTACTTAATGCACTGTAACCCAGCTATATGGAACACCAAAGGCAAATAATAGCTCTATGAACCACCTACATGCGTTGCTAAAATATATGTATAAAAAAACAGAGTCTCATCCAACACTCTATTGTTGACCTTGAACTGTGTTTTCTGAAGAATTCAAGGAAAATCAAGTTGATTGTTGGGAATCATTTAAAGATAATGAAACTATCAGTTTCAACTTACGATTGCTCATCAGGAAATTAAAGAATTTATTTAATCTTTGGCATTAGCTAAACGATCCATTTTTTCCCTTTCCAGTTGAAAGAATCACTCACTTGGTGCTGGCTTTAGCCCTTCAACCCAGTAAAAAACACTTGGGCTCAACAAGGCTATTTATATGGTTTCAAGGATACCAGAGAATCATAAAAGTTTACCTTGCATTCTGGCTTGTTGAGCATGTAAGTTCCACCATAGACGGCACTCAAACGAGCAAATGCCTGTAAATAATGTTAAAGAAAGTTGAGAATAAATTATATAGCCCCTAAAAGGTTCTTGCAATTCCAATGACAACACACCTGAGGTAGTTCTCCAAGCCCATACAGTGGATAATACAAGGAGATCCTCCCTGGAAGTGAGCTAAAGATTTTGCATATAGCTTTTCAAAAACAAAGGTGACGTAAATTAGCTGGTCATTACACTGACTGCTGTAAACAGAATATGCAAAAAGGAAAACCTCACTCACTGTTCACATCAATTTGAAGGAGGGAAAACAAGGAGAGAGGAGCTGCTCCCAACTCGTATTACCTTGTCAAATTAAATTAACTAGGATTGAGATTAAAAAGAAAGACCTGTTATCTTGTGCTTTAACTAAGATTATGGCCATTGATAGAATGGAATGTAACATAGGACCCATGTTCCTTTAAACCACCATATGAAATGACAGTTGTTTGTAGTTGAGACAACATTTACTACCATATGAAATGAAACACAGAAAACAGTAGAGCATTGAACGGATCAAACACAACATTGGTGTATAAAGGGTAAAAATCATTCCAAGATCTTCAAAATGGAGACACTAAGAAAAATAAAACAAATAACTTTAGTAGGAACCAAATGTTTCACCTTAACTCTCTTCACAAAATCCATGGCAGGCTGGTCCAAGTAACTATCATCTGTATGGAGTGCCAATGCATGGCCAATAAAGTCAACTGTATTGTCATCTAGCCCTTACTTTCTATATTGGGGGGGGGGGGGGAGGGGGGGGGGGGGAGGGGGGGAGTCAAACTATATTACCTCTCATCACCAAAAAAAAAAGAAAAAAAGAAAGCAGAACAGTAATAATAATAGTAATACCAGATAACTATAGTTATCATCATAACTAGTCTGAGGATTGAATCCACTACTTTACTTAGCAAATTGAGCAAAAGGAGTTACTTACGGTCAAAGCTGGCTTGAGGGCACGTCCTCTTCAGATTAAAGTGGAAAGAATTATAACAATTTTCACACTGACTTTTCTACGTAAAAGGAAGGAAGAAGGAAGAAAACTGAGATCTAAAATAAAACTACTTGCTCTTAGAGTTATTGTAGTAAGATTCTAAACTCTAAATTTGTGATCCGCTATCTTCTGTAAAACAGAATGGAGCACCACTCCACTTAAGCTGAATGTTGAGTTTAATTCATATCACAGCTAATAAGTTTAAGACTAATTTGCAAGTGTCCGCGTGCATGTGATTGCCCCATTGGCACTCCATGTTAGCATCCTATGATCCACTTCTCATGTGCTTTTTGGCTTCTCTAGAACTCAAATATGTGGAGTACAAGAAGCTAAGATAAATGCCAATAGCATGTCCTAAATGTGATGTTTGTGTGTGTGTGTGTGTGTGTGTTTGTTTGAGTTTAACCAGAGTCACAATAGATCTTAAGTCTATGTTACTAGTTTATCATAATTAAGAAATCTAATTTTATGACAATTCTTTACTTCCCTATCTTATCCTACTTTAATTTCTGATCAAGTAGATTTCTTTCATTAACTTCCTATTTAAGAGAGTTTGTAACACTTACTACGCTTTCTAGCTATCAATCAATCTTAGCCTACAATAGCTTATAAAATATGTGAAAACATTTAGCTAGCTCCTATTCTAATTCTCAATGGAGCCAGAATGAAAGTGAAACAAGGAATTGCAACCTTGCTGGTTTTTGGTCAACTTGTTCTTCAGAAAATTTGTTCATTTTATCTTTTTGAAGAACATAAATTGAATAAAAGGATCTTAAGTAAAACTTATCTCGATTTAGTTTGTCTTTCAGGTTTGTTGCACAACTCTTGGCCTTTGACAGCTTGGTTAGTCATCAACAGGGGGGAGCCACATGAGGACCAGGCAGCAAGTGCCCCCCTCCCCCTCAATGTTCAATATACCACTATTTTCTTGGCCAAAAGTCACAGCATTAAGTTGTCATCCAAAGGCACTATCCCAATAACTTAGATCAACTAATCAAGTTCCTAAGTTGAGGTGTTTCAATATATACCTTTACATGTTTAAGTACATATATAAATATGTATGAACTCAACAAATGAGAAAGGGCATGGTAGAGCATTGATTTTCTTATTATTTTTCTTGATTGTCTTATATTTTTCCGTTTCGTACTATATAATAATCTCTTCCTCATCATAAAAAAAAAGTGGGAGGCCAGTACCCAAAAACCATCAATGTACAGGGAACTTGCCACCAATGTCGGTAACGAGTGTAGATATCATGTGTTTCAATTCACGAATTAACTTCAAAGTTAATAAAAACAAAATTTAAAACAATATTCAACAGTTTCCACCACCAATTCACATCAATAGAATGCAAATGGTCTATCATAACATATGAGCTCATGATATTACATAGAACAAAGGAAAGTAACCTCAAACCAAAGAAAAGAAACTCAGAAATATCAGTTTCAGAACAAAGAAAGGGAAAAAAGTTTCCCATTTAAGACAAGTACATAAACATCCAATCTGTGCACAAGTTATAGCCATAAATTCATATTCTAAGTATTTGAAGTGGGTAGAGAAACAAATTTAGCATAAGGTAGAGAGAAACCTTGACATCACAAGCAAGCATACACAAATTTTATGACACACTTACCAAGCTTGGGCAGCATTGCACCAACGGTCTCAGGATTAACAGGTGTAGGTGACTCGTACATGTGTTGACTTCGGAAGGAATGAAAGAAGGAATTGATCTTTTTGGATCCAACGAAGATATACATATAGATAAAGAGTGGACAATGCCCGATTTTGAATTTGAGTCTTCCAGTGCATGATCAATATCCTAGCAACAAAATTGTAGAAAAATAAAAATATCAAGGCATTACGAGTTGACGAGGCATCACGAGGCATTACGAGTTACAAGGCATTAGGAAGTTTAGTCTCCTGTTTTCAACTCCATTACAGAACCAGAAAAGTTCTAACCAAAAACTCACACATAAATATGTAAAATAAATAATTCTTATTCCCAGTCAAAATAATTCTTCACTTGCATACATAATTCTTATTCCCACCTCACACATAAGTTCTAACCAAAATAAAAACACTTGCATATGTATTTTGTTCATCAAATAGATTTCATTAAACAATTGTTCCTACATTCTGTATTCTGTTCATTATTATTAGTTTGAAACATTTCATCAAACAACCAGTGGGTATGCGAAATCCTATTATATAATCACTTAAAAGATTCTAATTCTAGGATTTGAGGAGCTAGTTAATCTTTTCTAATTTAAACTATTTTGGGCCATTTGTTGACTTAATTTTCAAGTAAATCTTCACTGTTTTAATTCAGGCCCAAAATTTATGAAATTATTTATATTTGAAATTATGTTGAGTTTTGTGTTTCTAACATTCACATTGTAATCTGAAGTTAAATCACAAGTTGACAACAAATCTGAAGTTTAATTACAAGTTGTTGACAATGATATATTCACAGTTTCTTAGTAACAAATTTCTATGTTCTCATTGACATCAAGTCATTAACTTTTTAATTATCAGGTTGGAAACAAAACACACACATACAAAAAAAAAAAAAAAAAAAAAAAAAAAAAAAAAAAACAGAGTGTTAACTCCTATTAATCCCAAAAAAACAAGTATATTGCATTTGACAAAAAACTTTACTTGAACAACCAGCAATTCACACAAATAACCCAGAAAATTCAAAATCACAGTTCTTATACCAACAAATTAACAAATGAAAAACCCATAAATCATCACCACCATCATCAAACAATAAAATAGAAGAAAGCAGATTAGCTTAATTTGCAAAAACCCCAATCAATGACAGAAGAACTAGAACTAAAATCTGCAAAACCCGAATTTAAAAATAGGTTTATCAATTGCTTTCAATTGCTAGTTTTATCAATTAGCTTACAAATAGTTTTATCAATCGCGTACCCACACGCACGTTCAGAAGAGAAGAATAGGAGAAGAAGAGAAGGTTGAGAACACAGAACACAGGTTCAGAAGAGAAGAAGAAGAGGAAAAGAGAAGAAGAGAAGAGAAGAATACCTTCCAATCGAGGCTTCGATTGCTACTCACTGCCACTTTCGCCGATCTCCGATCGTTGCTCGCCGCTGTTTAAGTGAGAGAGACAGAGGTGAGAGAGAGAGAGTCGTCGAAGGATGAAGCTAGGGCAAGAAAAACGTGAAATGAAAAATAGGGGGTGAGACAGAGGGAAAAAGGGGGGAAATAGGTGGAGGAAAAAAGAAAAAGGGAGGGGGGTGGGTGGGTAAGAGATTGAAATTGGCGCGAAATTAAAAATTTTGGATCCATATTTGCTTGTGTCACGCGTCCACCCAAAACATGTCGGGTCAGACGGGTCTACCTGGTCGGCATATTCGCTAACCAATTCTACTTGTGGCAACATTGAAGGCGGTGGCGGCGCTAAAGGAGGAGAACAAGCTAACGGGGGCTGAACACAAAGAATGTTTGTTTTGCAAGAGAGGGATGAGAGAAAAACTAAAGCACCAAAAACAAAAAAGGATTTAGGGGGAATTAATAGGTTTTTTTTTTTATTACCGCCAAAATCTCAAAGTTCTCTCTTCAAAATTTGTGATAAAATAATTTGTCATTAAAAATTTTAAAATATTAAAATTATTGACGATAAAAATATATTTCTCATCAAATAGTTTCAAAATATTTAAAAATAATTTTTTTTTAAAAAAATATTTAAAATTATTGGTGACGAAATCCCTAATAATTTTATAATTGGAGACAGATTTTTTTTCTCACTAAAAGTCTCAAAATTTTGGCGCCACCCAAAAAAATTAGAAGGAAAACCTTTGGTGATGAAATTTAATTTTTCCTTACCTAAAAAAAATATTTATTGACGAAAATAAATTTCGTCACCTATTATTTTACTTTTTTATTACATGTGACAATTTTATAATTCGTCACGAATTATTCTTATTTAGTGACAAAATTTATTTTCTTCACTATTTTTCGTCACCATAGGTTCCTTAGAAAGCTAATTAACTTGTGTTTTGTTTAGAAAGAGAGAGGAGAGGAAAACTGATAAATAAAAATAAAAGAGAAAAAAAAGTTAGTAGTCTATTTTTTTCCATTACCGCCCAATATGTGAAAATTTTTCCTCCAAAATTAGTGGCAAAATAATTTTCTCACTAAAAAGTCTCAAAATATTAAGATTTATTAGGGACAAAAATATATTTCTCACCAAATAGTCTTAAAATATTTAAAATCAAGTTTCTCAACAAAAATATACACAAAATTATTGGTGACAAAAATATATTCCTTACTAATAATTTTATAATTGGTGACAAATTTTTTTATCACCAAAAGTCTCAAAAAAAATTAGCGGGAAAACTTTCGGTGACAAAATTTAATTTTTCCTCACCTAAAAAGAAGTATTTGTTAGAAAAAATAAATTTTGTCACCTATTATTTTTATTTTTTTATTATATGTGACAAAATTTTATAATTCATCACGGATTATTCTTATTTAGTGATTTCTTCAGTACTTTTTGTCACCATAGATTACTTTTGTTGTAGTTCCCTCCTACTATAACACTAAGAGGCTGTTTGGGATGTTCTAAATAAGTGTATTTTTTGACTTTTTATGAAATATGGGTTGGATTTGAAGTGATGTGGTAGAGAGGTGATGTGACTTAAATAGGATAGTGACTTTTTGACTTTTTTTAAAGATGTCAAACTTAGCCTAATAAGATCATGTAAAGCCTTAAGAGATATTCCAATATCATCAGCTATATCAATATTCATACCCTGAGCATCACATACCTTTCTCTAAGATGAAATCAAATGAGTACATTGAGGAAGATGCACAAGGTGATTGTGGTTGTTATCAAACTTTGACACAATCCACTTCGACAAGTCCTACTTAAAAGATATATATGCATTACAATTTGTTCTTGTCTCACTTTATAGCGATCCCGGGTTTACCCTTGTGGTATAGTGATCCGGACATGCGTCCGTGGATGTTGGTAGTTGTTTATTATCTTGTTTACATCCTTTCTTACTTTGTATTTGAGTTATAGGATGTGTTGAGCGGGTTTGTTACAGGTTGGTTGAGTTTAGAAACCAAAACTAGTTGCCCAGATTTTTGGCCTGTACGCTCGAGCGGAGGTGTTGGCGCTCGAGCGTAGATTACACCCATTCAGTATTTTTCCTGTGCAGCGTTGTACGCTCGAGCGTGGTATTGGCCGCTCGAGCGGGGTTGTCTGAGTGCCGCTCGAGCGTAGGGTTGGGAGCTCGAGCGGAGGCCTGGTTCTGCAAAAGTGCTGGGCGAGTGCATTCTGCGCTCGAGCGGGAGGTTGGCCGCTCGAGCGGAAGTCTGTGAGTGGACGCTCGAGCGGGGTATTTTACGCTCGAGCGGAGACCTGGGTTAAAGTTCCGAAATTGTGACTTTTCAAATCACTTTTTCACTTTCTCTTCTCTCTCTTACTTTTCCAAAATCACCATTGTTGAGCCTCTCACTCTAGACTCTACCTTCTCTCTAGGTTTTGATCTAGTATGAGTGATTTACTCACCTTTGGCCTTTACAAAAAGGTTGTTGATCGTCGAGGGCTTCATTTTAATCTGAAAATCTCGGGTTTTGGAGCACGTTGGGTTTTGTCGTCTTCTCCTTTGGGACTCCGAATTTGAGGTAGGGATAACCTACTCCTCTCTATGGGTTTTGTCTTTAAATTTTGGTATTTTGAGATGTTGGGCTTGGTTTGGTAATTTTGTGAAAGTTTGGGGCTTTTGAGTAATTTTACAAAAGTTGGGGTTTTATTCATAATAAACCTAGATGCATGTTTGGCATAGAAAAATGGAATGATTGTTGAATCATTGATGAAAATGGGACCTAAGGGTTGAAATGGTAATTATGGAAAATGGCCTAATTACATTGTTTAATTAATTGGGATAATTAATTGGTGAGAAATGAGGAAATGAAATGTTGATTGAATATCCATTTGTGCATTTATTATCTGTTTTAGAAATAACTGCTTTGGGCTATCGGTGAAGGATAGTCGAGATTGTTGTAGACAATGCATGATGATTAGGTAAACGGAAACTAATCAATGGAATGTGTCATGGAACTTGACGGTTGATAGAATACATTAATTGTGTGTATTGTGTGATTGTATATAGAACCAATGTGTTTATATACGTTATGTGTAGAGGAGGAGATAGGGGATGTACTCCGCGGTTTAGGGGAAGATAGGGGATGTACCTCTAAACCGGATAGGTATTGGGAGGAGATAGGGGATGAACTCCGTAGACAGAGCTCATATGCTTGTCTAGAGAAGTGAAGATAGAGCTCATATGCTTATCTTTGTGAAGTGTGGATACAGCTTGTATGCTTATCTGTGGATATTGTTGATATACATATCTGTTGTAGAATGTGGATACAGCTTGTATGCTTATCTGTGGATATTGTTGATATACATATCTGTTGTAGAATGTGGATACAGCTTGTATGCTTATCTGTGGATATTGTTGATATACATATCTGTTGAGAATGTGGATATAGCTTTTATGCTTATCTGAATGTGAGATATAGTTTTTATACATATCTGTGGAAATGATGATAGAGCTAGTATGCTTATCTGTTGAAAAAGAGAAAATGAAAAGTAATTGGGATTTGTAAGTCGTTGACATAAATATGTAATTTATGTGATTGTACCAGTGTTGACCAACTATCAATTGCTAATGTTTTAGTCATTGTCCATGGTTGGTTTAGTGTATTTCTACTGGGCTGTGGCTCACCCTATATGGGAATATCATTTTCAGGTACAGGAAGCATGCCACCTCCAAGGACATAGCTTGGGAGGCTAGAGGCGGACATAGCGTAGTTGTTTTACTTTTGATGTATTACATGTAACTTCAAGCCAAGGGCTTAATGTGTAAACGAGTTAGTACTCTTTTGTTGTAACCAAGTGTTAACTTGGAAAGCTGTAAGCCCGTAGGGCATTTTGTTTTGATGTTAACATGTAATACTTATGTAATGAAACTCAATGAAATAAAGAAATGTGGTTAGTTTATATGTAAATGCATGTCTTATCTGATGGGTTTAATGTTATTATTTTGAGGGCGTTACACACTTTGAGGATTTTTTATCATCGTGTACCGTTTTTCTTTTTCCCTCTCTCCCTTCTTAAAAAAAATAAACTTTCTACTAGTCATAACACCATCTTTCTTGCTTTTGTTACAATAATCTTTTCTAATACCAAACCCCACAATTTTTCTGTATTCATTATAAAACTCATATGCAGTTTCTTCTGATGGAAACTCCAAATCAAGATACGGTGATTTATCGTTGACCAATCCTCTCATTTCTTCAATACATCCCTCAAGTCCACCATCATCCATTATACCATCCTCTATTTCAACACTAACAAATATGAAGGGAAAAAAATTAAACAAAACAAGAATTTGAGCAAAAAAGTTATAAATTAATTTCAAATGTTAAGTAATTAAACAATTCAACAAAATCAAATAAATCAATTAATAATGTAAATTAATTAAAGGATAGTGAAGAGGAATAAAAAGATGTGTAATTTGTACAGTAACATCGGAAATCTAGTACAATAGCATTGGAAATTTATTGTGTCTATAATATACAATTGCCAAATAATATTAGCATTAGTATATTATATAATATAGGGAACCCTTTGGCAAATACTTAAAGATGTGAACCATATGCCCTCTTATTATATAATTTTTTGGTATATGTTTCGTATTTTTGTCACAAATCTTATATCATTTTTTTTTTTGTTGGTTATGATAATTTATGATTAAAAAATTAAATTCGTATTTTGTAGTAAGGTTATACATTTTTTTTATTGAAGCTTTTTTTAGACCATAAAATGCATAACATTGCTACAAAAATACATAACATTGTTATAAAAATGTGTAATATTACCACAAAAAACGTAACATTGCTACCAAAAAAAATATTTATGAATTATAAATTATCGTAACTCATAAAAAAATTATATAATATTTATACAAAAATACATAACATGTATACAAAAATTACATAATAAATAATTTTTCTTATAATATACAATTGTATTTCTCAATCCATTCACAAAAAACAAACCAAACCATTATACTTGTTGAACCCACTAATACACTATACAAAATAAAATATGAAACATATATACATACATACATATATATATAGAGAGAGGGAGAGATATACATACCAATTTGTTGAACAATAATGGTCTGTAAATCCGAGAGAATGACGGTGAAGCAAAGACAAAGAACACCATTCAATCCGTTTGAGAGAAGACAAAAATGTATAAATGAAAAATAATAAAAAAATAGCTAGCTTTTTTTACTCCATGTAAAGCAGGGACCTTTTGCTCGAGGGGTAGGGAAGATGGCGACTGGTAGATAGATTGTTTTGTTATAATAAAATAAGAATTAATGTAACTCTTATAAACAAAAAAACAAAAAAAAAAACAGAAAACAAAAAAGAAAAATGGTACCGTTTCATAGCATGGCAGGCACAACAACAGGGAGTGATGGACCGCAGTGACCCCTTGTTTGCTGCCGTGCCTGCCATTCTATGAAATGGTACCATTTTTCTTTTTTCTTTTTTGGTTCAAAATTTAGTAGCAATTTAAAAGCTTGCATTTATGACTACGAGAATGAGCATGAATTAATTGAAGCTTAGAATTCTTTGATTGATAAATACAACTTACAAGAGAATTAGTGGATGAAAAGAACTTGGAGAAAAAAATAGCAGTGGGCGCACATGTATATGAAGTGGGTATTTATTGGAAGAAAGCGAAACACACAACTTAGTGAAAGTCTGAATGGAACATTAAGGGGATATTTGAAAAGGTGATCATAACATTGTTCAATTCTTTACTCACTTTAATTGGATTGTTGTAGATAAATGGTATAAAGAAATTTCTGCAATATATGATTCTAGACAAAAGTTGCCTAGAATGTGGTATAAAGACCGAGTTTCTAACAAGAACAAAAAAATGTCTCTAGTTTCTAATGAGAGCATGTATCCCATCTCAAAAATCTTAGATATTTGGTACGTGACGCGATAACAATATCCTTACCTTCCTAATGTTGACCTTCATAATGAAGCATCTACTTTTGATGATTTATATGTGGATGGGGCCATTTCATGTTCCTATAGCGCGGAGAAATTTGATGGAGGTCAAGGTTTTCCAGCGATGATTTAAAGGCCAACAAATGGACATGGATGATTAACCCCTTCACCAAAAGTGATTAGTGACTATTTTTTGTATAGACGTGATGTAATTTGGATGGCTTCTTCATGGATGATGAAATGTGGATGTAAATTTGATTTTGGTAATCCATGTATGTGTAGATTATTGACGTGTAAGGTTGTAAATTTGATTATGGATGCCAATCTATTCAGCACAAAATGCATCCATATTGCAATAGCACAGAGCAATTGATTGTGTACCATTGCCAACCAAGTTTAAACAATACAAATTTGCTCCAATTGATTGTGAGATTGTAACATGCCTTGTGCCTAATAGATTCACTATGAATCGATTGTAAACAATATTCAAGCAAATTATACAAGGAAGTCAAACTTTGGCATTTATTTATTTATTTATTTTTCTGTTTGTCATGGCCATGGGCTCGAAAATGGATTGGCCAATTGATTGGTATTTCCACTTTCTTGCAAGAATTGATTGACTAATGAGTCCCCAATCAATTTTCAAATTGATTGGAAAATGCACTACCTTGATAGAAATCAATTGGCCAATCCATTGGCCATAATCCAAATAACAACTAAAAGCCCAAATCTTGAATGTTTAGTCAGTCCATGGGCTTACAAATTAGAAATGATTATATAACAAGGTCTGAAGTTAACAAACTGTATCATTCACAATCTCCTCATAAATTACTATTCAATATATTAAACATCAAGCACAATACATCATATTTCAAATATCAAGCAACTTATCTTCATTGACAATTTTCAAAAATTTAGAAAAAAAAGGCAATTTACTACAATATTTCAAACAATAAACAACCTGGTGTGGTCATATTTACCAAAACACCAACCATAAAATTTTTTGTATACACAAAACATATCATACTAAACTCCCGAAAGTAAGAAAAAAGTGTTCATAAACAAATTGGGACAACCACAAAACAAATTAACATATTCAACTACAAAAACAATGAAAAGGCCAAGGTCAAGGCTCCTTAAAAAATTCATCTCCGTCTACAACATCTTCTGTTCCCGACTCTTATTCATCTCCCTCATCATCATCATCTTCATCTCTTCCCAACTCTTCTTCGTGTTCCTCATCCTTACCTTGTCCTCCATCCTCATGAGTATCTACAATTTTTTTTTGTCAATTCATTCAATGTCACTTACACAGATTTTAGTTCCTCGTGCATCTAGACCTACCTTTTGTCCATACAAGCTTAGGTGTTTTCCTACCGCTTCACCACATCAAGGACCCTACCAATCCGAATGGCTATACCTGCTAAAGAGGACAAAATAAAAGTCTGGGCTAGTGCAAATTCAAAATTGAATGCATGTTGATTTTTTTTTTTTTTAAAAAAAAAAATTGTGACAGTGGGTTTTCTGCAATTGGTATATGTAATCTTCACTACTGTAGGTTCAGTGTAGATTCATAGTCATCCCGAGATGGTACAAATTTGAACAGTGGCAAACACAACCACCCCACACCCTACTACATCAAAGAATAAAACAAGCAGACCCTCAGAAATCTTAGATGGTGCCCAAACCTCCGCCACTCCCACAGTACCTGAAAGCTAGTTTTTTCTAGCTTCAAAGCCAAATAGGAAGTTTTGACTAATCAATCTATAATTTTTTTTAAATAAGGGAAAGAAAGAAATTTAAACATAAATAATTTATAAGACAACACTTCCTCCTTCAAAATAAAAGAAGACTTCACCAAATCCAAATCAATGCTACAAAGAAGCCTCAATTACCACAAAGAAGACTCATGGAATTGCACATCACAATCAAGAGTTTACAGCAAATAACAACCACCAGTTGCTCAAATATCAAACGACATATCCAACAAAAATATATGACAAAGATGTTATGCATTTTCTCCTTACAAATTGGATGTGCTACACATTTACATATTTTCTCATTTTTGACATCTACTCTCAACCTTTTTACTAACTGTTAGGCAAGGCTATATCCTCTATATACTGTAGAAGCAATGGGTGATGCTTACGTATATGAATATTGGAAGGTCTAGATCCTATTGTCACGTAAAATAAAATAAGAAGCAAAATGCAATTAAGAGGAATAAAGAACAATTTTAACATTCCATTGATCAATCCAATTAAAGGGAAAAAACACATAGACTAGTTTCAATAGTTAAACAACTAATTAAACCAAAGAATTATTACATTTCATTAAAGCCCTTCTGAACAGGCTAACTGAGAAGTTACTTAGGTCAGTCCAACAACCTATTGTTCTTAATCAAATCTTCTATAATGCAATGCTATATTCTTCATAACGAAAAATGATAAAGCAAGATGCTTCACAATGTTCTAGAACTTGGAACCCCTTTTACAACATTTTTTGAAGTAAGACCAAACCTTTCAGTTCAAGCATATAAAAATAAAAATAAAAATAAAAACAAACAAACAAACTAAGAGGATGGTAGCCTTGCAAAAAATGGAGTTCAAACCACTAACGTGTTAGTTCAAGCAATGACAATGCAACCACGAGGACCAAATCCAAACAGTTTTTTGGAGAGTAGAAATTTTCAATTTTACTATGATTGACACCTATATGAACATTATCATGTCCTCCCTGTATCACAATAATCAATGACAATGCAACCAATGCAGCTTTCTACAAATGGCAACTAACAACTAAGGACATTTACAAATTTTATATGAATGAAATACATATAAAATTGTTACCAGTTTAGTAAAAACCCTGCAAGTAAAATTATGGTTCCTAGATATTACATTAATCAATTAATGTTAACCCTATTGACAAAAATAGTATAAAATTTTTACCAATTTTGGCAAAAACCCTATAGTGCTTGACCAAAAACTAATTCGTAGTTTCACTAACCCTTGTTCAAAATTCTAATAATCCAGAGAACTAGAGTGCCTAACCAAAAACTTCTCTTTCTTTTTTTTTTTTGGCGTGTTAAGTGTGCAATTGCACAAATTGTTTTCCCTTTAATCCATAAAGCACCATCATAAACCAATCTAGGCACTATCTAACATAATACAAAGGGAATATCAAAACCTATAAGAAGACTCAAAAGGAGGGGAGAACTCCGAAAAAATTGCCATGTTTTCCTGCTAAGTCTACCATTTTTAAAACACGTACCACAAGTGCACAAGTCTACTTCCAAAAACACATCTCTTTATGCTTTCATAAAATTAGTGAGATAATCAAGTATTCTAAAACCTCCAACATTCTACCTTCTGCTAAATTTCAATTTTGATGCAAAAGGCGAGTCCCAACCTTAACTGAAAGTTGTGATCTAAATGAATCAATTCCCAAAACCTTGACTCTGAAATAGACACAAATCTATCATTCAACAACCACTACTTCCTTAGAAAATTTATTTGTAATAGACATCCCTCGTTCACACCTCTTCATTTTATTGGAAACCCATCAAACCCATTTCATATAAACCCATCTATATAGTTGGACAAAGAAATTCATAGAATCATTCAATAGAAAGAGACCCATTTCATTTCATAGAAATCCATTTCAAAACCATTTCGCATAAATCAAAACCATTTGACAAGAGTCATCATGCCTATTATTCGAAGAGTGCTCCAGGAGAAAGGCCATGCTAGTACCTTCAATAAAAAAAAGGCCACTATACACAAATGCACTACAAAACAAAAAGACAAAACACATCTTCACATACATGTGCCTATCTGCGAATTCTTCAAATTTGGTTTTCGCATGAGTCACATAATTGGTGTTCTGTTTTGGTTTCAAACTGGTAAGTGGCTGCTAATTTAAGGTTCTGTTCATAGTATATGTCACAATTCAAGAATGTTACTTAGAATCTCACTTTTGTTTTATAAGAACCATCTAAGTACGCAGTGCAGGTTTCTTTCATAATGTTGATCATCAAAATCTACTTACTATTTGTTGCTTATATTTTCTTGAGAATATGTTGCACTCAAATCAAACATTGCAGAAGCAGCAAAAAAAAAAAATTATTTAGAGTCACAATTTCCATATATTATCCAAAATAGATCCCTAAGCCAACTCCACTTTTTTCAACCCACCAATAGTTATTGGCCTCCTTCAAGCCTATCGAGCACTTCAAATGCTTTATTCGATTTTTTGTCATGAAGCCCATATTTCAAGTTCTTTCATTGGAAACCCATAGAAACAACAACAAGGGCCAACTTTCCTACGATAAAAATCAACTTTGTTGGCTAGTCAAGATTTCCACTCTTTTAACACCAATCAATTGGTATATAACCCACCCCAAGACTAATACAACTAAATATAACTAAATTATTATCTTTTAAGAAAGTCACATTAACACATTACAAAACAAATTTGAAATCAAGAAAAAAAATCACAACCCTCAATCGACATAATTATTATAGAAAAAAAGCTTATGGTGAAAGTTTTTATCTTTACCTTAGTTCATATCCTCATGGCTTCAATTTTTGTCCATTTGTTCGTGTGTGCATGCGTGTGCATTGAAGTTCACTATCTTCTCAAGAGAAGAAAAAAAATGTAGCTATTTCATTCTGCATAAAAAATTAGAAGAAAAAAGAAGAGGAAAAATTAAGCTGTAGTTTATATACTTCTTGTTCAAAAAGATTGAAGCAAAAATATGGTTCCAAAATACAACAAATGTATACATGCCAATATATGAACATATTCACAAATTATTTCATTACAAGAAAGCAATCAAAACTTCTTTATCGCTCTAAAAGTTGACTCGAAATTGATAGGCAGAGGAAACCAAATAATCTCATCAATGAAAATTACAAATAAAGAGCTATTAATAAGTGGTGTTGATTTTCCTAACTATAATTGTATATTTGGAGCATCCATGTGACAATTGTGGAAAAGGGAGGAAAAAAAAAGTCCAAGAAAGAAAGGAGCAAAGGATATCATTATTACAAAATATAATTTCTAGACAAATATAAATCTCATTGGTCTTAAATAGAAATTATGGAGAACTTCATGTTTTCCTTGAGTACTTAAGTAGACATTAACAGGTTTAATTAATAATAGTCCAATAGCAGAGTGAGTAGCCACATAAACATCTTCTCTAACATCATAAAATTGCTTAATTCCCAAGTAAACAGTTAATATATATATATATATATATATATATATGTTGTGTTAGATTGCAGAGAAAATATGAGAAAAGCACAAAAGTTCAAGTTTAGAATATGAAAAATTTAACAAAAAAACAATAAAATAAAATCTGCACAAGTAAGCATATTACAACTCAGTAAACAAAAGTATGGAAACTTGGATATGTTCTTTTCTTCGTATTAGGTTTTCCAAGCAGCCAAAATGAAGGGTTAGTGAAAATTATAATAAATAGGTGATATGGGCTTCACCCCCACAAACAATGAACTTTAAAGGAGCAAAAATCAACAACTAAAGTTCACATAATGCAATGAGAGAGAATATGAGCAAAAGAATATGCAGATTTATATATTAACACAAGCATAACCGGAACAAGGCTCACAAAATGGACCAAAATATATACTAGATTTTAGGAAATACAGAGAGAGAGAGAGAGCGGTGACCTAGGGCTTCGACAGGCAAAGTCCAAGGGATTTTGCACCAAGAACGAATGCAGCAAAATCCCCCAGCCACAGATGTAATCACCTTCGCATTCCATCGTGGATTAAACAAAACAATTGAAAATATAAGAATGTCTTGTTTATTTAAATGAAATCAAATCAGATCATCAAAATATATTCAGATAGAAAAAAAGATAAAAGAAATTAGAACGCACCAGGAACACTGGCAAATCGGAGACTCTCTTCGATCATACGAATCTGAGCGGACCGATGTTCTTGAAACTGAAAGCTTCGAGCCTACTATTAATGGCTGCGGTGGTCCCTGAGTAGCTCCTTCGCCACTGGAGTGAGAGCAATAGAGTGAGAAACAAAAGAGTGAGGCTAAGAGTAAAGGAGAGAGCTAAAGGTTAACCGGCTAACCCGGTTGCCTATTTTTCGCCATTATTAAGATTAAATTTAAGTAATCTAATGGTTTAGAATTAAGGTGCATATGATGTCCAACTCCCTTTGGGTTGCACACCCAAACACTACCCAAAAATCATTCACGACACTTGTGATTTGTGAAATGAATGCAAAAGTCATTAATTACATAAATTAAAGACAAATTTAGAATCAAAACTATTGCCCTAAAAAGGAGCCAAATTAAAAGAATTTGAAAGTCATCCAATAGCCATCAACTGTTGCCAATATCGATACCTGAAACAAAAATGAAAAATTAAAATTAAAATAAAGTCTTACTTCAAAGAGAAAAAATATTAATGTTCGGTATTTTGAAATCACGTTCAGTATTTTGATTAGTCAAGTATCACCACTCGCCACCATACACATAGTTTTTCACATGGTTTCCTCATAGTTTTACTACTTGTTCTAAAATACTTCACAAAAAATTAGCACAAATGTTTTCCCTTAATAACTGAACAATATTTAAAAAAATAAGCACACATATAAGAAAAATGGGACAACAAAAGCATCAGCAATTTCAATGAGGATTTTTATTTTTTAAAAAATAAGATAGCAACAGACCCAAAAAAAAAAACCTGCAATTTATAGTATTTGTAAATATAAAAAGACAATTAGAGATTAATTTTGGTTTTGACAATATGGGATTCCAACACTTTGCAAGAAGTTTTTCATTATGCACATTTTTCTTTTAGTTCAAATATTCCACATATTTATTTTTCATATAAGCAACTTCCAATCTACACAACGTACAACAATAACGACTTGAGTGACATTTTTTTTTTTTTTATAAATAAACAAACTTTACTAAGAAAGCATCAAGACGATGCAAATAATACAAAAAGGAAACCAACACCCCATGGGCGCAAAACTAACTATTCAAATCTTCCACAAAATCAACAAAAGTCAAAACATCATGATCCACCAAACCCTTTACCCAACTATACAAAACCAAAAGTAACCTACTTTCTAACCAAAGAGCCGAATGACTCAAATCTTGAAAAACCCGCCTATTGCACTCCAACCAGATCAACCAAAACAAACAATGAGAAGCAAGTACCCAAGCCTTCCGACGCCTCTTGCCCATCCTAGCCCCACCCCAACTTTGTAGAACACTCAACACAAACCCCGGCTGCACCCAAACCAAACCAAATAAAGCAACAATCAAATTCCAAAGCCGAAACACAACCAAGAAATGGATAAACAAATGATTGACGATTTCCGCATCCCTGCAACACATAAAACACCAATTAACCAACACATGCTGCCGCTGAATTAAGTTATCAATAGTCAGAATGCGACCCAAAACAGCTGTCTAAACAAAGAAAGCAACCTTGGACGGTGATCCCACCGCCCAAATGTTCTACCGAGGGAACACCCCAACTCCTCCCCTTTCAAGCATCCCATAAAACGACGACACCAAAAAAATCCCTTTAGCCCTCAGACCTTCCCATGATAAAGTATCCTCCCCATCCCCTCCAAACTGCAACTCATACAAAAAACCCAACAAACCCACCAATTGGTCCAACTCCCAATCTTGCACATTACGACGTAGATGAAGATTCCACGTGTATGATTGCCCTTGCAACACCCGAACCAAAGCAACCAACTCCTCCACATCAGCGGCAATAGCAAAAATCAGTGGAAACATAGCCGCCAAAGACAACTCGCCACACCACCTATCTTCCCAGAAGCGAACCCGATCCCCCATCGCCACTTTAAATCGAACCCTATCCCAAAAGGTCTTCCTACCCAACCAAATCCCCTTCCACAAACTACAACCATGTGATTGACTGACCCGATTTGAACACCACCCCCCTCTAACCATCCCATACTGGATAGGACACTATTGATCAAAGTGAGCCGCCCACCTTTGGACAAGTGCTGACGCTTCCACCCATTTTTAACCTATAAAAATAATAGATTGAACAAAGAGGGGAGAATCACCACTATAAATAACCAAGGATTTCAAGCCATACCTCTTCAATGAGAACTCTTTCAAACAAATAAGCTACTGGAGAAGATAGAGATCTTCAAGAAGCCTTCGAAAGCAAGAGACGAGAGTGAGAGATGATAAAGAGCAAGAGCACGGATTAAGAAATCAGAGAAAGAGAGGGAGAAACCATAAATTAGTAGCAAGGGGGAGAAAATTTTAGGGTTATTATAGTCATACCTCTTCAATCCTTTTTTTGGGTGAATACCTCTTCAAATCATTGCATAGCCTGCGACTTCGATCTCCATTCGTGGAACGACTGGAAAAGAGAGAGAAGGGAGTCCTGTTTAGCCAAACCAGAGAGAGAGAGAAACGTAACTGATGAAGTAGAGAGAATGGCTGGGAAAGTTTCAACCAGTTTAGCAGGTAAATGGTATAAACTATATAAAATATTGAAGGGTTTAGATTAATTCAATCAAATCCAATGGCTGAAAATTAACTTGCGTATGGTATGCAAGTTTCAAGCCTTGCACAATACAACAACTCCCCTCTTGCAAACTCTTTGTCAAAGCCAGTAGAGACAAACTCATTTTATGTGTAAATAACAATGAGAGACATCCTTGCTTTGTATATTTTACGAACTTAAAAAATCTCTACCTTAAAGACAATACAAGACAAAAATTTAGTAACATGGAAGGCTTTTACATTTTTTTTTTCATGTGACCCTGCAATTGAACTCTTCAACCATAACCATAGGAAAGATCCATTAATTATCGTGGATCAGAGTCATTCATTCACTAGTTCAAAAAAAAAAAAGTCATTCATTCACAATTTAATTTGGTAAATTACAATAAACCTCACAAATTTGGCATAATTACACTAGATTTCCTTCTAGTAAGACTAAAGCCTCTAGAAGTAATGCATACATATATTGATCTTCTACAAAAAGTTATATTATACAATCTTGAAATGGAATTGGAATTGGAATTGTCAAAGGACAGATCAAAAAAATTCAATTTGAGTAATAGTTTATAAAATATGTTTTTTTACTTTCAATTTCAATTAGGCTGCTTGTTTCCAAGGTAATTCTTTTAGTGAATAAACATAATTGCCTGAGTCAACTTTCCTCGTTGAATCTTAGGAGCTCTTTTTTTTTTTTCTTTTTTTTCTTCTTCCCATTAATAGTCACTTGACTTCGCAAAAGGCAAGATTACTTTGGCAATAAGAGAGAAGTCTCGAATCAGAAACCCACCTAACCTTGTACTTACCCGCCTTGCCAGTATGTGTGCACACGTGCAAGGTAGAATAACCATAGAACACTTGAACAAAAACAAAACCATAATAGACTATCCGTTTGCAAAATCATAAAAATAAGCATCAACCAAAAACATTGGAAACATAACGATGAAGTTGAGGTTTGAATTTCTAGAAAATAAACTTGAAACACAAAATTTAGGAACGGTTCCAAAAAAAGACAAAGATGGTGAAATTAGAAAAATCAATGCTAGTTTAAGAAAAAAAACATATCATTCTTGAAGTACATCAAAATATTCTATCAATCGCCGAAAATTTACAAATGCTACAAGTTGATAAAAACACAAAACCATAACACTTGCCATAAAATTCCACCAATAATTAGCACTTAAATAAAAATCAAAACCAAAATCTCCCTATCTCATATGATCATCTATTTTATATAGAGTCAATATTCTATATGTAATTATGTGGCCACTCCGTTCCTTGGGATAACACTTTGGAAAATTTAAAATCTACTCAAAATAGTAAAGGGTGCTGACTGTTGTTATTTCCAATTTGGGTAGTGGTGTTTATGATGGGTTCAACAAGAGAAAGCAACAAAAATAATGGGGATGGTGTGTGTTTGTTTATGTCAAGGGTACTGCGACATTCTTATCTCTAGCATCAACATGGAGACATGGGACAATGGAAAACTTAAAGCACCCACACAAATATTAAGGCAAATATAAGCTTAGAAAGCCACCCACTAAAAAATAAATAAATTAAAATTAGCTCCCATGGAACACTTTCATATGGCAAGCCATAATCAACAAGCTTCAATTGATATTGGAAGGTCTAGATCCCATTGTCACGTAAAATAAAATAAAGGAGGAAGAAAGAACAATTTTAACATTCCATTGATCAATCCAATTTAAGGAATTTAAGGAAAAAAACATAGACCAGTTTCAACAGTTAAACAATTAATTAAACCAAAGAATTATTACATTTCATTAAAGCCCTTCTGAACAAGCTAATGAAGAAGTTACTTGAGTCAGTCCAACAACCTATCGTTCTTAATCAAATCTTCTATAATGCTATGCTATATTCTTTATAACAAAAAATGATAAAGCAAGATGCCTTGGAATGTTGTAGAACCTGGAATCCCTCTTACAATATTTTTCTTCAATGGAGCAAGACCAAACGTTTCAGTTCAAGCATATAAACAAAAAAACAAACAAACAAAGAGGATGGTAGCCTTACAAAATATGGAGTTCAAACCACACTGGTGTTAGTTCAAGCCATGACAATGCAGCCACAAGGACCAAATCCAAATAGATATTTTCAATTTTACTATGATTGACACCTATATGAACATTATCATGTCCTCCCTGTATCACGGTAATCAATGACAATGCAACCAATGCAGCTTCTTACAAATGGCAACTAACAGTTAAGAATATTACAAATTGCATATGAATGAAACTACTTATATTTCACAACCCAAATTAAAAATGTAATGCCTAATAACCAGACACACTTGAAAATAGAGTGTAATTGCCACCCATGTGTTTCACATTTCAAAACAGTGTATAATTAGTGGCAACGCTAGAATTTTCTTATTTTATTTTATTTTTTTTCCAATGGGTATAAACTAGATCAAAGAACACACTTCATTCAAATAACTAAAAAACACACATGCAAGACTACACTTTAAACCGCATTATGACCACACCTTCAATCACGTCATCAAGAAGTGTAAAATTTTCATTAAGTCTACATAGACAAAATTTAATAACATAAAATTATATAAAAATATGCACATCAAGACAATAGAGTATACCTGCGATATCCTCATTCACTTGATATCCTTATTATTTTCACAAAAGTAATTTTTTTTGTAATTTAATTCTAAATATATATTTTTTGATATGATAATTCTTGTTGTGAGATTTAATTTTATAGAATTTTACACCATGTTTGGGACTCACAACATGGTATAAAAGTCCCAAGCATGGCATAAAACCCAATAAATTCACACCTCAACAGAGTATGACTGACAATAATAGTACACTTTAGAGCATTTCCAATCCTTAACTATCATAATTTGCAAACAGAAAAAAGTATCACACCCGGTAATGCCCTATTATCAACTAAAAGAAAACAAATAAATTATAACATCTGCCAGTATCCTACTATCAATTAAAAGCAAATAAATAAATTAGCACACCCGCCAGTGCCATGCTATCAATTAAAAGCAAACAAATATCATTTTGCACATATGCTTTCACATTAACAAACCACATAAACAATTCAAGAGATGAAACTTTTAATACATTTGTTTGAACTATCAATAGCCATTACGTAAAGACTTAGACTAACGTACCAAAACCAACCCTTCGAGCAATTAAAATAGATAAATAAAAAGAGCCAATAGTTAGGGAGAATATTATATGCAACCCTTAAGGGGTAGCATATTGAAACGGATTCTTTTTTCTCATGGATTTTTCAAAATGTGAATGGATACAACTCTTGAGTCTAGCCATTAGTCTGTAAACTTACGTCGAAGTGGGGCACATAAGCTCTAAGTCTCAAGCAATTTTTGTATGGATTATTATGTACAAGTCAAAACATTTAGATACCAAATAATCAATCTTGACAAAGCTCACATTCTTTATCATTTTACTTGTTGGTTCAACCATTTAATAATTTATAGAAATACATGACAAATATTCTCTCTTTTATTCTTTGTTTTTAAAAGTTTGATACATATTCCTTCATGATTCTTCCACTCCATAGATATCATGTAATTATCAGGCCAAAACATTGGGAGTAGATCATCACCACCTTGCATAGTTTGGACTTGTATCTTTCAACAATAGTTAAGAGAGAGATGGTGCAGAGTAGAGATGGGGTGGGACTGGAGGAGTTTGGTGGGGTTCCGATGGCTTGGGTTTGGGTTGATTAGGGTGTTAGGTTGGGTGGGGTTGGAAGGGGCTTGTGTAGAAGAGGTAGACGAGAGTAGCGTGAGGAAGTGATGGAAATGGGTGGGGAAGGGTTTCAAGTGGTCGAGGAGGGACGGGACAGGTGGGTGAGGGGTTGGTGGTGGCAGGCAAGGTGTTGGGGTTGGTCAAGGAGGGAGGAAATTGGTTGTATGGGACTCAATGACAAGATTTCCAAAGCAAATGGAAGGAAAAAGGAAGAAGAAAAGGATATTTTGGTAAATCAAATAGGCGATTGCCACCTCTTTATATTTACTTTTCACCTTCTCATTTTAGTTGTAATTATAAAAAAAATTCTTATTGATTTATTAATTGCAGCCCTAATGTCCTTGGGATGTAGGTCCCCAAATTGAAATTACTAAATTACACTATCCTGATGATATTTGTCCCTCCTCTTAGGCATATGTATATAAACAATCCAACTAAAACCAATCATCTAAGATACTTGTCCCAAAAAATATAGCATTTATAAGATAAATTTTATAAGTATATAATATACATATATAAAGGAAATGCTACTATGCATATCTCTTATCATAAGAATGTTACTCGAAAAACAAAGTATAGTTCGTTAGGTCAAAATTAACCAAGTGTAAAAAGATGCATGTTTAGATAGAAAATCAAAAGTGACAAAATAGTGAAAAAAAACATTCTTTGTTTTTTGCAAGAAACATTTATGTATATTTTGCGAGAAATTGAAAAGCAACTTACCATGTTGGTATGGATGGTACACAAAATTTAACAATCTTACATTTTCCAACATTATCATGACAAATTTATCATGCAAACAAACAAGGGAAGAAAAATTCAAAATTTTCCCTTTCTCACACTACCTACCCACTACTCAATTCTAAAGTTTCGCACTAATCTTTCATGGTTGCTAGGAAAGCCTCCATGCTTAGAGGGAAGATAATAATTCATGGATTCTCTTAGCACCAATATACTTTGGAAAAAGGATGCGGAAATTCATTTTATTAAGCATAAGCTTCACGTTGACTACTTTTTAGCTAAAATTTAAAATCATATACTTCAATTCTTTTTAGCTTTTCAAAGTTGTTTTGTTGGTTAGAGTCATTTTCTCGTTATCTTGTCAACTGCTCATGCTTAAAGAAAGATACAAGTGAAGTTCAAGCACTGTTTGATTAGCATTTTTGGAAGTATTTCTATTGTATGTGAACTACATTGGCTTTTCAATACATATATATATATATATATATTTAAAAACCAATCAAACAAAAGATTTAATTCAGATGGCTATTTAATTCAACTAGAACAATAAGAACTACACATTACTAAAAACACTTGGAATAACTATTTGCCCTAACTTACAAATTGGGAGGTCCCAACCACAAGTTATAGCTGCTTCATGTGAATATCACTAAATATATTTTGGGATAAATCTTCGAAGAACATGTTAAATCAATCACAAGTTTTCAACAACATCTAAATGCAATGAAAATATAGTTCCAAAATACTTTTGTTTAAATTGCTAACAAACTAGGCATTTTTACAAACATCTTAAATGCAATCAAAATTCAAATAACATAATTTAGCCCTATAATTTTAATGCCAAAATAAGATGCAATATTTTGCAACAAAACAAGAACAAGTCATGGAAGCAACAAAATGGTTACAAAATACTATATTAATTAATGTAAAAATGGATTATTTCATTACAAATGTCAACCGAGATATATAAATAGCAAAATAGAATAACATCCTTACAAAGCCTTGCTTCATTCGTACAAATTTCAAATCAGTGTGAGCCAGGACAGACTGGAATACAAATTCAGAGAGAGAAAACAGAGCAAAAAATGGGGAAGAAGAGGGAGGGTTTCTGAAATAATCAGAGGGAGGCGTACCTTGTTGATTGCTCTTCAAAAAAACAAATCCTTTGTTTTCTTAGAAACCAAACAGAGGCTCACTGGGTTAGATTAGGGTTTTAAACAGAACAACCACTTCGGCCATTCAGGCGAGACAGAGAGAGAGAGGAATGAGTGCAGTAAAGAGAGGGTAGCAGAGAGAGAGAGGGGGGGCGACACAGAGAGAGACACGAAAGTGAAAGTATAGAGAGAATACACTGTGGAAGAAGAGAGAATAGAGATGGGTCAACCGGTTGCTCCGGTGTCCAATTTTTCAAAATTAAAGAATTCAATGGTCATGATCTATTTATGTAATCCAATGGCCAATAATGAAGTTGCATATCCTATGCAACCCTCGAGGGGTTGCACACTGTAACAGGTCCCTTTATATTAATTTCAATGTTTTACAAGTAGCTTATATTTTGTTTTTGTTTTTTTCAAATTTGTTAAATAATTATTACGAACCCAATATTAAGAGAAGTTTGTTAAATAAATATCATGAACCCAATATTTCACATGATTCAATTTCTGCTTTAGAAAAAAAATCATATCATATAAAATAATAAAAATTTAAAGGCTCAATATTTACAGAACAAAAAATGAAAAGAAATTATAAGAGAAGTTAAAATGTAAATATCACTTCTTAAATTAAAACATAAATGTTTTCTGTCAGAATATAATATTATTTTATGAAAGATTAAACAGATCATATTAGTCACCATGTAATTCTTATGAAAAAAAAAGTTAAAAGAATCTATAAAAGTAATTTAAAAAGTGACAAAAGAAAATTAGAATATACGATATAAATTAAATTTTAGTTTTCTCTGTTACACCTAGAATATTTATTTCGTGATCAATTTGTTATGTTTGGTCCCTAACATTATTAAATGGTTGTTTTTTTATTTTTTATTTATTACATTGATTCATATAATAAATATTATATGTATATATAAGATTATTATTATTGTTATTTTGTATCTATAACCATATATAAAAAGCGTGAAAACCTTATGGTGAATCTAGCGCTTCGTATGACTTTAGTATCCTTAAAACTCTCTCAAATTACCTAGTTCACCCGCGAGCGGATCCTCTAGAGTAATCCTCTAGAGTGATCTCCTAAAGTGGATAATCGGACGGCTCTGCTTAATACTCAACAAAACGACGTCGTTTTGGTGAGTAAAAAAAAAAAAAACAAAACCAGATTTTCCGATTTCAAAATTCCCCCCAGGCTGAAGAATTATACAGACGAGCGGGAAGAAGCAAAACAACGAAAGAAGGAGAGAGGGAAGAAGAGTTAGAGAGGCTGCTCCGTCGTGCATCCCGTTGCCCCACCGTCGCAGTCCCCCCGCTGTCGCCGCCGTCGTGCCGTCGCCACTGTCCTGCCGTGGCCGTGGCCGTCGCCCCTACTCCAACCGATTGAAGAAAATAGGTATTTAGAACATACAATGTTTAAATATATGTTTTGAGTTCGAACATACTCCATTGACAGGTGGATGTCCAACTTAGGTATTTCGATTTGTTTATGCAGGTGTTGATTTATTTGAAATTTTCATTTTTTGGTTATGATAACATTCAACATATTTCATCTCAATATGTTGAAAAAAGTTGAAATGTTGAAATGATAACATTCAACATTCAACATTTCAGTGATACAGATTTCAAAAAAAGTTGAAATGTTGAAAGTTATGATACGGATTCAATGATAACAATGTGTTGAATGTTGAAAGTTGAAATGTTGAAATGATAATTTGAATGTTGAAATGTTGAATGTTATCATACAACAGGTTTTTTGAAAATGTTGAAAAAAGTTATGATACAGATTTTTCGAATTGGGTAATGTAACAAACAAGTTGGAAAAAAAAAGTAGTAGAAATGATAATTTCTGCTTGCGATTTTCAGTGTCTGTCAGCTTCATTTGACTCTCTTGCTTGCACATGCTCGCATATACATACAACCTTAGATGCATATCTTCTTATTTTCTTTCATTGTTTCGGTTCTGGGAGTAGTACATGGCTTTCACTAATTTGCTATTTGATGACATTCCATTCCATTTCAGTTTTGTATGCTCATGTTGTCTGGATAGTGAACATATATTAAGCAACATATATAGTGCAAATTCAGTTTTTTTTTTTCCTGAATTTAACAATGAATACCTGCTGTAGTGAACATCTTAATGAAAACCACACTGTGATACATAACAAAGACCATAATTTAGTTTGTATTATTCAGTTTGTTCTTTGTTAATTATCTTATTCAGTTTGTATTATTTTACAAACATAAGTTACAGTTTTTATGCTAATATTGAGCACTTTTTTATTTTTTAAGTGACTTGGCACATTGATATGGAACCTAACAATCATGAGAATGATGGGAGTGAGTGTGATTGGAAGCCTAGAGTTCGCATGACATTTGATACAGAACAAGAAGCATATGATTTCTATAATACTTATGGAGGAAGGTTAGGTTTGTTATTGTTGCAGCCAAGTTTTCTTCATCACAATATGCATTTTTCAATGCCATCGATGTATTCCGTCCATGGAACCTATCAAGCATTGCTTAACAATGCAAGTAGTTATCACTCGCAAGCCTCAAATAGTCCCGCATGTAGTGAAGTAATTTATTTTTCACATTTCTTCTTTTATTTTGTCATTCATTCATTTAAAGTTCCATTTTATTTTATGGTTCCTTTGATGTAATATTATTTATTTTTTTTCGAGGTATTATATGGTTATGGTCGTGGCCGTGGCCGTGGGCATGGGCATGTGGATCACGCGCCAATATCTTAGCGTTATTTTGTTTTGGGAATTTTTGTGAATTTTTTGTTGGATATGTAATATTGAAAACCTTTCATAAAACTGTTGCTAAAAATTTGCTGATACTATCCTTGGAATGTTGTTGAAATTTGGGTTCAATTGTTGCTTAATTTGGCTGAAATTTCTGTTCAAATGTTGATGAACTTTTGATTAATTTTTGCTTAATGTTTGTTGAAATTTCTGTGCAAATGTTGCTGAAACTTTGGTTCAAATCTTGCTCAAATTTGGGTTCAAATGTTGCTTCAATAATGCTGAAATGTTGCTGAAATAGAGTTGATGAAATGTTGCTGAAATTGTTGCTGAAATTTTGCTCAAATGGAGTTAAAATTTTGCTGAATTTGTTGCTAAAAATTTGCTGAAGTAGAGTTGAAATGTTGCTGAAATACAGTTAAACTGTTGCAGATTTTTTTGCTGAAATAGAGTTAGAGTTGCAGTAGGATTTAGTATGGTAGGTGGGTTGCCATGTTTCATCATGATATATGTTTGCCAATCCTTGATGCACAATTTGTGCTTTACATTTGATATATGTTTGCCAATCCTTGGATGCCTTGATGAAATGATATATAGGATTGACTTATTTTAGAGTGATACAAAACTGTTACATTGATATGTATTGACTATTACACAAAAAAGAGAGAGCTTGAACAAGTTCCGAAACACCTACAGGTTGACCCCTTTTGGAAAAGTGTTGATATTATACAACATTCAACATTTCAACAAAGGTGTTGACCCCTTTTGTGAGAAAGGTACTTCAATGAACAACCTGAATTTCAAAAACCTGTTATACAACATTGAACATTTCATATAATACAGCAACCTGTTATACAACATTCAACATTTCAACATTTTCAATAGATTTTAGAAACCTGTTATACAACATTTTCAACATTTTCAATAGATTTCAGAAACTTGTTATACAACATTTTTAACATTTCAACATTATTCAACATTTTAGAAACCTGTTATACAACATTCAACATTTTCGACATTTCAACATTATTCAACATTTCAACATTCAACATTATACAACATTTCAGAAACCTGCTATACAACATTCAACTTGAAGTAATAGATTTCACAAACTGTTCATTCAACATTTCATCTCAATCAAACATGTTACACACTTGTTTTTGCAAACCATCAGATTTTTAAGCACAAAAAAAAAAAAATTTCCAAAACCTAAGAACTGAGTCATTTACATGATAAAGTACAAAAATACACAAAATACAATGACATAAGTGATTGTCTTGAAAATCTTCTCAATCCTTTGAAGTCTTCTATCATGCTCACCAACCCTTCTCCTTATATCATTAATTTCTTCTGTTCTTGAATCTGTCGGAGGTTCAGCATTGGCACGGATTGATGAGGTAATGTCGTCGTCGTCGTCGTCGTCTGCGAACCACCTGAAGTAATTGCAGTGCTCGTTCGTAGTCTACAATGGACAAGAATCAGTTAATCAATAAAGCACTATAGCTGTATTGCATAAAAACTATTCTTTCAGACATCCGAACTTGAGAATTCCAATGCAAGAAAATAGAAAGAGTGTAGGACTATAGCCGTATTACATAAAAATTATTCTTTCTTTTGCCTGTGCTACAGATTTCTGGATCTAGCAAGTAGAGAATGGACATAAAAGGATGCAAAAAAGGAAGAAAACACATGACAACTAATGAAGGAACAAGATCATACCACAACAGCAGACAGTTTACTTAGTTTTGGTATACTTTAACTGCCTATACACTTAATATATGACATACTCTGAAGGAACTCTCCAAAGACCATACTCTGTTGCAGATGTGTTTGCAAAACATTCCTCAAAATCCTCACAGACCCTTATTTTGCTGAAATCTACCTTATTTTGCTGAAATCCCAAACCTTAACACGAAATAGCAAACAAAAATAGCAAACAAAATCCAACCCTAACTTTGCGATTTCAAGTTTACCTCAGATTCCTGTTCGTCCTCCGTCCTCAGTCGTGGTTCGTCGTCTCCGTCCTCCGTTGTGCTTCGTCTGCCTCTGCCGCCGTTCGTCCTTTGAACCCCAAACACTCCTTTGAACTCCTTCGCACTCTCGAAAGGAATTTTGAACTCCTTCGCACTCCGTCTGTATACATATCAAAAGGAATTTTGAAATCCCTTTTGAAATCCCTGATTCTATTTTTTTTTTCTTTCAAAATAGTCACTAAAACGACGTCGTTTTGGTGAGTATTAAGCAGATCCGTCCGATTATCACTTTAGGAGATCACTCTAGAGGATTACTCTAGAGGATCCGCTCGCGGTTCGCGACGCCCACGGCCATTGATGCAAATTTAAAGCCGTATGGGCTTGCAATCTATCAGCCACGTGGTCTCACGAAAGACAACTGGCAGCATCGATGGTGTGCTACGTAGACGACTCATTCTCATCAGTCGAAGAATAAATGTAGAGAACTGCACGTCCACCGCCATCCACTATACTCAAGGCCATCCACCATGTAGCAAACAAAATAATTGGTATGCTCATCTTCTCTCTCTCGGTGTATTTTCCTGTCTTATGTCTTCTTGCAATACATGTTTTCGATGTTTATGCTCATTGTTTGTCTTCAACTGAGATGTTCATATCTGATTTGTATGTTTTTCATGTTTGTTAATGTGTGGATAACTTATGCGTACCAATGGTTTGATAATATGCCTCACTAAAATAACTCATAAATTCTCTTCATGGCAAAGCCTCTTCCTATGCATACTACCTGTTTGATAATATGCCTGTGAAAATAGAAATAGAAAATATGCAATTTTTGTTCCCTTCCTGCAAACTATATATATATATTTCTTGTAGTTTTTGTTTTGTTTTTCATTATCATTTATTGTTTTTGTAGGTTTATTTGTTTGCTGTTGTTGTTTTTTTTGGAGGCCTACAGCTTATCAGTAAGGGGAGGTAAGAATATGATTGATTTTTTCAATATTATTTGCTCTTTTTGTTTTGTTTTGTTTTTTTTTTCTTCTGCAATTTTTGTTGTATTTTGTTCCCTACAAAAAAGTTCACATTGAGTTTTCCTTTTGGTATTCTTTTTCTTCCAAGTTTTGTTTGTATTAATCCTTATGAATTTTACTCTTTCATTATAGCACACAATTATCTCCATTTACCAATACCGATAGGAATTTATGTCATACAAGCTACATATAATTATTAATTAGGGAGCATCGTCCGTTTTGACTTCCACACTACATACAAATTAGGAATATGAACATTGAAATGAGAATTTTGGTTGGCAGTTGAAAGGGTGCAATAACATATATTTATTAAAAACATTACTTGAAAGCTCAGGAGACCATTTCCTCTTTTGAAATTATGTTTCTTTATTAGTATGAATAATGGATTTTAATTCCACAAAAAAACTACCCCAATAAAATAACACTATGAACTACACTTAGAAATTAATAAATATTTTGTGATCCCAACCCTGTTTACCTTGGCCACCAAAGAAAGTTACTTTGGTTAAAACCTCTAAAGAGACATCTCATGGTTGTACCACCTGTTTCCACACCAATATAAAAAGGCATTATGACCTTTATTTGAATTGAACTTCTGCTTGTGTTCTAAGTCCTTAGGAATGTGTTTGCAGCAGAGCTTGAAGCAACAGTCAATGGACAATGCATGTCCATAACTAATATATTATTCTCTCGACTCTTTTAGAGTCGTGGCAACTTTTGCTCAAGTCAAATGCCATAACTTTTTCTGGATTTTTTCCCTCTAGCTGTAGAGGTTCAAATTAAAGTAGTAACATATTTAGTCTAATGAAGAGCTCAAGAATCTCTCTATAGAGCTTGTTAATTGATGAAATAGTTTGTTAATCTCTCTCTATAGAGCTCAAGAATGGAGTAAATAGTTTGTTAATTGATGCTTCTGAGGGTGATGATGCATTGAAGGCTTCAAAACACACAAAAAGGTCTGAGAACCAGAATGGAAATCAGCCGATTAGATCAAGACAACCAACAATTAATGGCCATAGGGTCAGGGATTCGGATGCCACAATTCCTGCCAGAAGAGATTCCTCCTGTTAGGCTACCACTAAGATTGTAAAGGAGGCAAAGGATCTTAAACACTCGGCTGATCGCCTTAAGGTCGCTAGATTTTTTCCCCTCTTCAACTGTGGAATTGGTTTATTCATCTTCCTAACTCTTGGCACTACTTGGGTATCTTTTGCAGAATTCTGGATTAAGTGTTGAAAGTACAGGTCTTTACTTCCAGGCAGCCCTTAAGTTTCTTCATGGAGCCTCTTTATTGGAATCTAGCAATGGCGAGAGTGCCAAGCAAGGTGAGATGATTCGGTCAATGCAAATGTGTAGTAGCACAACAAAACTCTGTGAGTAAGTAATACTCAAAGCTCTATCAGCAACCTTTTTCTCGTTGGGATGTATGCTTTTTTTGTGATTTGTTTAAAGTGGTTTGTAGAATTGTCTCTGTGACTATCTGTCCAAGAAGCATATGTGCGTACTTGTGTGTTTGGAAATCTAGATACTTGAACTTGTGTTGAGGTTTTGTTTCTCCCTTTCCTATATCTTAAAGTGCGATTCTATATATTTCAACTAAGGTCAAAATGCATATTTCAACTAAGGTCAAAATGCTCAAAATGCCACTCCACCTGAACAGGCATTCCCTAAACCTCATTCTGGGTTTCACAACTGTTTTCTATATTTTCTTCTCTAAGTATTTTATAGTTCCATTATACCCTCTCTTATAACCATGTGCATATATTGTTCAACCAGTTCGGGGAAAGGAATTTTTCCTATATATTCGCCGTGGTAATGGATCATTTCCCACTATCTGTAATGCATCACTCTTTACAGAACTGTATTTGAAACGAAGGGTAGAAAGTAACTTTTACTTGTATTTTTGATGGATGATTTCTTCTTCGTGCAATGTGAAAAGCTTATGCAATTTTCCTCTCCTTTGTCTTCTTGCTATTCATTCTTAAATTGATAGGTTTTGTGCTCATGAATATGAGAAATCCAAGGACATTGCTGCTGCTGCTCTGGCCTACAAATGCATGGAGGTGGCATATATGAGAGTAATTTATTACTCGCATACCAATGCAAGCAGAGATCGGCATGAGTTGCAGACAGCTTTGCAAATAGTTCCTCCTGGTAATTAGAATAAATTTTGATCGGAAAATCTGTTTAATATGTCAGTATTTGGGCAGAGAAATATGGCATTGGATGAACATTTTTTTTTTAATTCTTTATTCATCTCACATGAAAGTTTCACTACTTTTTGTTTGTCCAAATTCATCTCCTAAGAATTGGAACCCATGCCCTGTAGTTCATTTTTTTCCCCCCACCTATCATAATTGAACAAGAAACTACTCTAAAATGTGGTAAGTGTAATTCATCATTTAGAATCTGACTTCTATCCCTGCAATCATTTCTTAAATTTAAAAAGCATATTAATATTTTTCACTTCAACTTTAAATTTGAAATCTAGAAATGGAATTCTCTACATGAATCTGGTGATGATATGACATTGCACTCTTTACAGGAGGAAAGGCCGATGAATAAGTACTATAATTTCATTTGAAATCATGACTTCCATAAGAGAAACTGAAGCAACTGGAAATATCAGAGCAGGAAATTTATTGCGCTGGACAAAAATCTTTTGTGGTATCTTCTTTCTAGTACAAACGTGTAGGTTATCGATCAACTGTAGATTCTCCTATTCACATTTTTCTTTCCTTCTGTTCTCTGCTTAGAATACTGAAGGTAACAATATCCAAATATCAAATATTTCCTCGCGTACATTGTAATTTTATCCCAATTGTGGCCTCATTTTACTTTTTATTTATTTGCTTATTTTTTGTGTGAAAGTTAGCGATTTTCATTTTTGTCATTCTATCATATATTAAAGATGGTGATTTGCTGTGGTAGATGAGATGCTAGGCTCCCACCAGTTCTTTTAGTTGATGACCTGCTTCCCATCGTTGCTTTTATTAGGTGAATCTCCCTCTTCCTCTGCCTCCGACGTTGATAACTTAAACAACCCAACAACATTAGACAAGGTTCCCTTAACCAAGGGTGTTAGCTCTCCTCAAGTTGCTGCAAACCATGTTATTGCTGCACGAAACCGCCCCAGTTTGGTGCGGTTGCTCAACTTTGTAAGTATACGTAGAAATTCAGTTTAATATATATATATGCTTTTAGCTTCTTAAAAGGTGAATATCTGTTTAATATATCTATAATATAATATAAGAGACTCCTTCATTTACGTAAACGTGCCATGGCTTGCTTTTTGTTGTTTTTGCCCATTTTGACCATTTGTTTTCATCAAATGCCAGCCTTACTTAGGATTTCAATGGAATTTTAATAATATGTTTCATGTGCCTTTTTTAATTAGGCTTGATTTTTTCCAATTGTTTTTTTCTTTATTAGTTTACTTAAATTATCTTATGTTTGTTTTATGGAATACTAACAGTTCCTACATGCGACATATGTGCAAATCAAATAAGTAAAAATAAAATAAAATAAAATACTTATTATATATTGTGTATCAGTCAAGTGATAAGTGTATTTTTTAGCAAATTTAAGATTTAAGGGACTCCTCTCATTTATCTATTTTTTTTTTTTATTTAAAAAGGGGATTTTTTTTTTTTTAGGATCCCTAGTATTAAGATTTTATGGCATAAAGGACATTCAATATTTTCATAATATCTAAAATCCTTCAATATCGATCTAGAGAAATTTCAATCCCAGAGAAATTCTCTGGACTTCCCCGAGAAATTCTAGATCTCCCAAAGAATTTATCTGGATTCAAACTAGAGAAAATTGAAATTCCTTTGAGTTCAAACTAGAGAAAATTTCTTTGTCATGTTGATCTTCTTTGGCCATCATACACTTGCATGTCCACAAAAAATTATAACCTGCAAATAAAAATCCAGAGAAAATTACAAACTTTATAAGCATGTTAAACACAGAAAAAAATCACAAAAAATTGCTAACTATTCCTCAAAAACATAGAGAAAATCATATTTGAAAACAATTCCAATTAATTTCCCAATCCATACATCTAATCCAGAGAAAATTAAAAATCACATGTAAAAATTTAAACCACAAAGAAATTTGAATCACAGATAAAGTTATAGCTTTCACACACAAAGAGAACAAGAGAGAGAATATATTATTAAAGAGAGATGAGAGAAATTTCAAATTTCAACTTCACAAAAAATTTCAACTACAGAGAAATTTGAACCACAGATAAATTTATAACTTTCACACACAAAGAGAACAAGAGAGAGAATAGATTGTTAAAGACAAAGGAGAGAAATGTGGTTTAAAGACTCTTCAATCTGTTTTTCACTTTTGAGTTAGCAAATTGTTTTACTTTGATTTTGGATTTCGGCTTGATCTACTAAAATTGAATCGGTGCCTCTTTGGATTTCGTCGTGATCTCGCCGGAAAAGTGTATGGTTCATCAGATTCTCAGATTTCGATCGTCTTGAGCATTCACAGAGTTTGAAATTTGAAGCAAAGAGTTGGTGCCTCCGTGGATTTCGTCGTGATCTCGCTGAAAAAGTGCATTATTGATTAGATTCTTAGATTTCGATCGTCTCCGACATTCATAGGGTTTGAAATTTGAAGCAAAGATGGTGAATTCTATGGTCGAACGAGCCACTAGCGATATGCTCATCGATCCAGATTGGGCCATGAACATCGAGGAGAGAGAGAGAGAGAGAGAGTTGGAAATGGGAAAGAGAGTTGGCTGGGTTAGTGGTGAGGGGCCTTAGCTAATAAGAAAATATATATTGCTTCTCTTCTACTACTCAAAGTTTGGTAGGGATCTTTCACTAATTTTCCCTTTAAAAAATGAGGGACACTTGGTATGAGGAGAATCAACCACAAGCTTGGACACCAAATTTAACCTTCACTTAATAATAGTATAGAAGATAGATAGAAAATTGACACTTGGTGTTTAATAACTTAATTCAATACTTAAAACTAAATGCATTAAGTGAAAATGAATTAAATCTATTTGATAATCACAATGGGTATCACGTAAGAAATAGCTGTTAAAATATAGACTAAAAGTTGACAAAAATGTAAGTGATATGATATTTACTTAATTCTAATTGAATTTATAAATGCATTAATTGAAAATGAATTAAATCCGTCTGATAATCACAATGGGAAGCACTTAAAAGTTTAAATAGCTCTTAAAATATAGACTAAAGTTAACAAAAATTTAAGTGGTATGATATCTACTTAATTCTGACTGAATTTATAAATAATTGTGTACAAACATACATGGTTAAAACATCACTGCCGCCGCCGTCGTTGCCACCACTTCTACCACCGCCACTGTCACTACCATCACCACTCTTACTGTCGCTGCCACCACAACAACCTCCACCATTGTTATTATTGTATAAGTACTATCATCATTTCACTACTACCACCACACCACCATCACAGTCACCATTGCATTACCATCATCTCTCAACCACTATTACAATTACCCTTCACCTCCACAACTATTGTCACCATTATCATAACCACCACCATCACTACACCATTGTCGCCATCTTTTTTACATCCACTACATTATCCATCCACCATCACTAGAACCACTATGTCTTTACCTTCATCACCATTGATATTGTCGTCACTGTTGTTGCAATACAACTTAAAAATAATAAATTTTAAATTTAATCTTGTATATATTAAACAATATGTTTTAGTTCGACACTTAATTTTTTAATTAAACAACTTTTGAAATTAAAAAATTTAGCATTTAATTTTTATTACTTAATTTTCAGTCTTCAGCTTTTAGTTTTCAATTTTTAATTTTATCAAACACCACCTTTCAATTTAAGAATTACAATTTACCTCACAATGACAAGTTATGTGTCAATTTTTATTTTGTTAAAAATTCAACCATGTTAGAGTTTAAAAAAAAATTATTTGACAACTACAAGAAGAAATTTAAAAAAGAAAATGTTACATTCACATTAATTACCATATTATCATTAACACAATAGTAATTCACCAATAATAAAAAAAATAATCACATTTTTATTCAATCATAATCAAACATAATAAAAAAGTGTACACTTATTTCATCTAATTCTTTATTTTATCTATTTAGCACATGATATAACTTGTATTATATAATACCATTTCATTTGTTTCGACGAAAAATGTTTTCTGAAAAAAAAATCCAAAAAACATTTTCTATAGAATTTTTTTTTCATAAAATGTTTTTCATAGAAAATATATATTTTTTTTATGTTTGGTTACGTTTTGTGAAATTAATGCACTAATGGTTGCATTAGTGGTGTAGGGTGGAGGTGTTGGGGGTGGTGATAGAGGTGGTGGTGGTAATGGTAGTAATGAGGTAGAGATGGTAGTGGTAGTGGCTGTGGTGGTGGGGGCAACAGTGGTGCTGTGGTTGTGGCTGTAGTGGTGGTGGAGGTGATGGTAGTGGTTGTAATGTAGTGGTACTAAAACTTTAGTTCAGAAAACGTTTTCTGCCTTTTAAAAGAAGAAAACATTTTCTGTCCAAATAGACTTGTTTTCCCTTGACCATAGAAAATATTTCCCATTGACTTATGTTTTCTGTTATACCAAACGACAGAAAATGCAGAAAACATTTTTTGAAAAATGTTTTTCCGCCCAAATAAATGGATCGTTATAATTTAAAATTCCTATCATATATTTAATCTTTTATTTCATTTAATTTTGTGAGAGAATTTTTTTTTTTTTGAGAATAATCTAAAGTAATATTTGGTTCACTGAAAAAAGATTGAATGGAATGGAATGGTCATTCTTATTTTTCTATGAAATAATAATTATTTTACAATGGTAAATGATAATTTTATTTACAATGGATCTTCATAATGTTTTAGTTTACCAATTATGAGAATGAATATTTTGAAGAAATTATCATTTTATTCTAATGAACCAATGAAAACATTAGTAAAAGACCCGAAATACATTGTATGGTTTTCAAACAATAAAATTATTTTTTAGCTTTTGTTTTTCATGATTTTTGTATTTATTGTTTTTTTTTAATACACTTAGTCTAGATGCAGCTAAATTTTTATTTATTTTTTAAATGTGAAGAAATTTTGAAGGGAAAAAAAAGGCTTACTGAAAATAAAAATAAAAGAAAAGAAAAAATAAGCACATTTTCATATTTTTTGTTTTTTAGTGAAAATTTTCATATTTCTCATAAATATTAAAATTTTAATATTTTTATTAGAGTAAATTATAATATAACCCCCTGTGGTTTACCCTAAAAACACGGAACCTCCTTGTAGTTTCATTTGTAACACTTAAACCCCTAGACTTATACCATGTTATAATTTTTGACGGGACGTAACAGAAGTGCACACCACCTGATAAAAAAAAAAAATTAGGGGAAAGAGAGAGAGATTGCAACCAGAGAGATTTCATTTTCTCTAAAATCACTCTCAGGAATAGAGTAGGTCATATTACATCTTAACATATTCTGAGCTCTGTCCTCTCCCCCCCATGTGCTTGAGCTCTGTCCTCTCTTTCATGGCCAAATCAATCTTTATCTTTCTCTTTCTCTTGCTCTTTCTCTTCCTCTCAACAAACCCAGTTCTTTTTCAGCTCAACAATGGCTTCGTCTACAATGGCTTCAAGGGTTTTACCGAAAACAACAACATAAGCCTAAACGGTGTTGTAGAGATCCACAACAATGGTCTCCTCCAACTCACCAATGACACGCTTCGATTGATCGGCCATGTCTTTTACCCAACTCCGATCCGATTCAAGGACTCCACAGCTGCCAAAGCTCTCTCTTTCTCTATAGCCTTTGCTTTCGCAATCGTTCTAGAGTACAAAAAGCTCGGCGGCCATGGCTTTCGCAAATGAATCAATTTGTTGCCATTAGAGTCTTTGGGGATAGAGCAATCACCTCTGCATTTGGATCTAAAAAAGAAATAAAAAGGACACAATTTCAATTCAACGTGATTATATGAACCACCATTCGATTAGAGATTTTGAAGGGTTAGCTTGGTGATTTTACCTGGCATTCCGAGCAGATTTCTCTTCTTTTCTTTTTCTGGTGGTGGGTTTGGAAGAACTATTTGATTCCCTGATGGAGAGACACTAGCTTCGCCAGAAGCTATGGAATCATGGGCTGGTTTTTCTTGGTGGATTTTGTTGGGTTTTTGGTTTTGGCCATTGTAGGGAAAGGTAGAGTGTTTGTCCCTCTCTCTCTCTCTGTGGTTGCAATCTCTCTCTCTCTTTCCTTTTTTTTTTTTTAAATTTTTTTTTAATCTAGCGGTGCACAAAACGACGTCGTTTTGTGCACTTCTGTTACGTCTGTCAAAAATTACAACATGATATAAAGTCTAGGGATTTAAGTGTTACAAATGAGACTACATGGGGGTTCTGTGTTTTTGGGGTAAACCAAAGGGGGTTAAATTATAATTTACCCTTTATATTAGGTATGTCAAAATAAATAATTTTTTAATTAAAATATAAAAAATTAAAAATAAATGAAGACACGGAAATTGTTGTGAAGTTTTCTCAAACTTATTATTATTTGAAGACATTTGTTATTCTCCAACTTTTAGAATTATGAACTTTTTATCTTCTTCTTTTCTTTTTTTTTTCTTTGCCATTTCTATCAACAAATTTAAAATATAAATGTAGAAATTAAAATTAAATCTTCAAAAATATGCCCCTTCCTTCCTCAGTCATTGGGCATATTAATTCCATGTTTTTCATTCAAAAGGAATAGTCTCATAAAATTATGAAGTCATTAATAGGTGTCCATCAATGGTCGTAAGGGGTTCGAGGATAACAATGTGATGTTGAATCACCAAAAAGTCCAAGCAACTCATAGTTGTTCTTTGTTTTTAATCTTTCCTCAACCCACTTACAAAATATATTTTTTGGATCAGTATCTTGCCATAATGACTGACTAATTTGAGAGATCAATCCCACTATCAGAGAGTCCACTCTCTAGCTTATGTGTTATCTCTTTATTGACGGGCTATAAAGTTAGTGTTTATATGGGTCAATCGTAAATAATTTTGTCTCTTGCTTACAATGCTATCTTTATAGTTTGCATTTATTGAGAGAAAATTATACTACTAAGTCTTGAATTTGGAGATTTAAAAGGTTGAATTTGGATATTTTAAAAGTTTGGAATCAGTAGGAATTCCAATGATGTGTTAAAAATACCAAGGAAAATGGAATGGACTACTTGAAATTGACAAGTTGAGAGTTAGCAAAACTCCTACAACAATTCAAAGAGAATATCCAAAGCCTTCACGAAGAATGTGCATTAAGGATGTGGTTGTATTAGGTGGGGATAATGTCACAACTTGTGAATTTTATCAAATATTTGAGTTACGAATTTGATTCTACATTGATGTAAAATTTTGTAGAAATCCCTATAATTAGGGAGATAATTGTAGAAATTTTCCACCATAAGGTGGTGGAAGGATCTAGATAGCTTTCATACTACTATATTATTGATATTTATACATATCTGGACTATCAATTAAAGCCTTGAACGTCTGTAAATATGAGAGGCAATCATTTGGTTATGATGGAAGAATCTAGAAAGTTTCCACACCATTGGGTTGTTGACATTTGTATAGAATATTTGAAGGTCTATTAATATGTGAGGCATCATTTAACCAAACTAATAAAGCAATTGTAAACTTGAGAATTCTATTAAATTGTTTTTCTTTTGTGTATTACTTACTTCCAACTCCAACTCTACGTTCTTGTGAACTTACTACTTTCAATTCAAACTATTTCTCTACTTTCAACTCAAATTCTATACTATCTTGAAAGTCATCAGGGGCGAGTACCACATACACACAAACCATGGCCTTCCTACCTAATATATATATATATATATATATGTATATATATTATTTTTGCTTTTAGCTTCTTAAAAGGTGAATATCTGTAGCTATGGGATGTAAATTTTGCAATGGAAGCCTCGAGGAAATCTCAAATTGCTTTTGCAGCTGCGAATACAATAATGGAAGAGGCTCAGCATAGAGAAGGTATAACTTCTATTAAAAGGGCTCAGCACAGAGAAGATATAATTTCTGTTAAAAGGGCTCTTGATTTCAGCTTCCAAGATGTGGACAGATTATTACGTTTGGTATGGTTGGCAATGGAAGCAATTAGTCGTTAACTCGTAGTTGAGATTATGTCAAACCAAGGAATAGTTTTGTTTCTTTGGTTTTTTTCCTTCTAGTTTTCAATTTTTTTCCTCCAGTTTACAATCATTAAGGAAGAAAAGAAAAAAGGATGACCTGGATCTTTCTGCTGCATCACGTAATATCTGTTAAGAAGCAGGTGTTAACAGTTCAGTGCCTTTGTACATCTGTATCATACCAATCAAATTTGTAGAATTCACACCGCCTTAGTGAGTTTTCTTATTTATCTTTTTCAAATGGTTAATGAAATTCATAATTACCTATGTTGAACTCTTGGCCGGCTGTACTAAGTTATGTACTCATTTTGTTTCTCTCTTTGATTTGGTGGCTATCGATAGAAATACACAAATTGTTCCAGTGCTTCATATCATCACATTGTTGCTGATCTAACAAGTGAAGTTGTTCTTTAGCTAATTCTTTACTAGTAGCTACTAGTATGAAGTTTTTGCCTATTTGTTTACTGATTTTTTTCTCATTTTTAATGAAAGTGTCGCATCTTATCAAAATAAAGTATATTTCCCTAATTGAATTGTATTAAAATTTCCATAATATGGACTTTTTAGGATGAAAACCTGTTCTTTTTTATTTTTGTTTTGTGGTCCTTTCATTTGCAAACAAGAAGTTGGAAGCTCCAAAGGCAAAATTTCTTGTTCTCGTTGTTTTGATTTCCCATCCAACTTTAGACCCCATTAGGAATTTCACTCGTTGTTTTGATTTCCCATCCAACCATAGGCCTCATTAGGAATTTCATCCCCATAACATAAAGGACTCTATTTTTCAATACCCCTTCTTTTCTCTCCTCTCTCCTCTTTCTCTTCTATGTCTAAAGTTGTAAATGCTCTAACTCCAAACAGGATGCTTATCGCCAAATTCAAACTCAATGCATTATACCCAAAATAAACAAACCAAATCCATCCCACCTATAACATCCATAGGCTCCAAATGCCTAATTTGACAGAACTTGCAACAATTTTGGAATTAGTTTGGGAAAAGTGGTATATCGGGAATATTTTTATATATAATGTTATTTTGGCCTATAGCTCATTCTCTAATACTGCTTTGCTTTACGGTGTTTAAATAGGATCTTTGGTTACAGGTAAACAAGTAGAACTACTGTTGTGGTATCAGCATCAACTTATGAAGTGCTCCATTTTCACACCCCCAATCTCTTCTGTTGTATTCTTTCTTTTCTTTTAGTAGATTTTATACAATAGATAAACAGAGACTTGATCACTGTCTCATTATATGTACAAACATGCCATTTGTTTCATTCTACATGACAAAAGTTTCGTCTCAAACTTACTGCACATGGGTATTAGAACACTAGTTTATAATTGATGTGAAGTTGTTACTTAAATGTGGTTTTGGATTGACTTTTTTTGTTTTTGTTTTTTGATCTTTTTTCCCCCTTCGTTTTTAGTGATTTTAAAAAAAAAATTAAAAAAATTCACATTTCTACTCAATGAACTAGGATTTTTTTTTTTATTCTTTTTTGAGTAAATTATAAATACATCCCTCGAGATTTGATTAAAATATGAATTGTTCTTGTACTTTTGAAAATTATATTTCACCTCCTGAGATTTTTAATTTCATAACAAATCGCCTTTTTTATTAATAAATTATCAAATTAATTAACAGTTTTTAATAATAATAAAAATATGTTTCAATTAATAATTTAGGTAATTTTATTATTGTTTAGGAGAGTAATTATGAATTTTGTAATTTTTCAAACCACAGGAAATAATTTATATTTTAAGCAAACCTCAAGATATGTATTTGTAATTTATCCTTTTTTTTTGTATTTAGTGAGTTTTTTTATTATTTTTATATAAGAATGTACTTTTTAGATCCTTCATACTTGGCGGATTGAGAAAGTTCTTAAAAAAAAAAAAAAAAAAAAAATTACTAACAAATTTTGGGGACAAAAAAATAACTAAAGACATTCAAATCCCAAACCATGACATGAACCTTCAGCTTTGGTGGAGCTAACATGAGAGACTGGTGCCCATCCTTGAATCAAAGAATCAAGATCCGAACAATAGATTTTGGGTTCTCTTCAACAATTTAACAATCCAAGTGTGGGAAGGAAAGAAGTGTGATCAACCTTGTCAAATTCTTGAGTTCAAAAAATAGAAAAAAAAATTCTTTCCAGTTTTCTTCTATTTTTGAAGCACAGACATCCCATTGCTTCTTGTTTTATTCTATCAGCGCATCTCAGTCTTTCCTCTTTATTTACGGATGAGAACCAAAAAGTATCCAAATATTAAAACGGATACTTGATACATACTTATCCCAAAAAAAATATTTACTTGATGCCCAAAACTTTTCTCTATCCCGCCCATAAAAGTTAAGGAACATCAATGTTTTCATTTTGTGTGGAAAAATGTTTTTAAAATTTCAAAAAATCAATTTAAAAGGTTATCATAAAAAGGGGTGTTTTCATAAAAAAAATTTGGAAACAATGTCAAATATGTTTTACATATAAGTAGCCATTTTATTCTGTTTTAAGAACATAAAGCAGAAAATGAAAATGATACCAAATGCTAACTTTTTGGTTGTATTTCACATATTTGAGGAATGGCATACCTTGAACATACGGCTTAACTGCTCAACACATTCCATCACTAATTGTTGATGACCCAAAACTTTGTGACTCTTCATTATGCGCACAATTGAGGCGTCAATAGCAATCTAACTAAATCATCATCAGCCAAATTTAATTGGGTCTTGATTTCTAAATAACTCTATCTATTTCCTCCGAGGTTCGGGACTCCTTCATGGCACGACGCTTATCGGCTGAACCAGACCAGATGGAGTTGACTTAATGACTTTATGTCCGACCTTGACTCGTAGGGCATTGTCTTCCACCTTACAGTACTCTTCAACTTTCTTTATCAGTGCCCAGACTGTTTTGGGAGGCCGTCTGGTCAATGAATTGTGGAGTGGACTATCAGGGTGTAATTCCATCTTAAAGGCAGTAATGGCCATCGAATCATTGCAGGCATCATCCACCAAGTTGAAACACTTCCAATAGCGCGCCAAATACTCATGGAGAGTCTCTTTTGGCTTAATTTGCATTGTCTAGAGAGAGTCGGCTTGCTTTGGCTGAACTTCGTTAGTGATGAATCTTGTCCTGAAGGATTTTTGGAGCTGATGAAAGCTTCTTATTGATGCCAGCTTCAGTTTATAGTACCATCTGACGGCCAACGATCCCAGGCTACTTGGAAACATTCGACACATGAGGGCTTCAACATCAGCATGCAACGTTATCGTTTGTTTATAATGACGAATGTGGTCAGTGGGATCTGATTTTTCGTCATATAGGGTGAATGTCGGTGCTTTGAACTTTTTAGGCAGCACAGCCCTTGCAATGCGTCGTACGAAAGGGCCGAGCTTGTCTTCTTCATCCGAATCATCACTTCCTTTTCCTCGCCTGTGCCGCACATATGGACTTCCTTCAGATGAACTGGATACATCAACTCGCCCCTTCTTTCTGGCTTCCTGGGATGATGGGTCAGAATCACTGCTATTATCATGTTTCTGAAGTCGACGTCGTCAATCATCTTTCTTCTTTTCTGAGGATCGACCCCGGTCATGGCGTGCGGCCTATTGGGATTCGGCTAACTCCAGGGCCAATTCCTTATGTAAGTGCTCGTTCTCAGCCATCATATCTTCTAGACGCTGTTCGTTTCGTTTTGCTTGATCCATGATCATTTGGACAGTCTCCTGCACAGAAGTTGAGGGTGAGGTCTGAGCTATTGGGTCGAAGTTCAAGGCCGCGGTGATATTCTCCGGTCCAAGCATGTTTCTTAGAGTAATGTCATCTCTTGGTGTAACATCATTAACAACTATCGAAGGATCATTTGTCACACCTGCCATGGACACGCTTGAGTATTCCCACAGACGGCGCCAATGTGGTGAAGTGGTTTGGAAATGCTCTCTGATCTAGGCAAACGCTATTTGATCCTTTGGTTGCTACCTAAAAGAAATGAACACTCTGGTCGGGGGTACCAGAATTAGCACTCCGACAAGCAAGTCAGTATTCTCTCAAGTTTACTTCTATTTCAAGTTATCTAGTTCTCTTTCACATACCTTCCTTCTGGCTGATGTTCCTCCTTTTATAATACTCTTGTAGGGCCCACCTTCTGATTTATGGAAACCCTACCCTTGCAGTTGAACCCTCATTTCCATCGTATGATCTACAACATACTCAGCTATAAAAGTAAGCTTACTTGGCCAATGCGGGCCACTGTTAGTCGGCCCGTAAAAGCCGACTTGCAAATGGCTCCAAATTGTAGCTTTTTATATTCGGCCACCACATATACCGAGTTCGATTTTGATGTATCATAATAAGTTTTTACTGATATTATAGAGTTATTTTTTCCTCTGCGCTAAATCTTGAAAATCAATAATATAAATTGAATAGCTCTGCTTTGTGTGGTGGTTTCATAGATGAACCAAGAGGAAAAGGATTGTTTGAAGTGCAAAGGACTGCTGTGAATGATTTTTTGATGTGGAGTTCAGTGTACCATGAATCATTGACAAATCTATGGATGGGGGGTAGTTTTTTAGAGAAGAAGAAAGAGAGCATTGTTCAAGAGCAATTGAGTTAAAGCATGAAGAAGTTAAGCTCACACGCTGCATCAAACAACCATAGAAATTGGAGTATGGAGATGGAGAAAATTGAAAATTTCAGAAAATTGAAATTTTTTATTTTTCGTATTTTTTTATTTTCACTGAATTTTTTTAATATTTTAAGTAATTTTTTTTTAATTTTTAGATAAACTTAACATAAATACACTTAAAAAGTATAATATTTGGGAATTTTTTTTTTTAGAAAATTCACTAAATATCAAAAATACAAAAAAAAAATGAGAATTCAGTATATTTTTTGTATTCTTGTGTATTTATTAATTTTTTAAAATATTTTTATTTTAAGGTACATCTAAGTGAGGTGTATCTAAAAATATATAAAAAAATGTTTAAAATTTTACATATATTCACTAAGAACAAAAAAATTATAAAAAATAAAAAACTCAATTTCTAAAAAATTGAATTCAAAAAATTTCAAACCAAACACAGGTATTATTTTTTTGTTTTTAATAAGAATTGATCCCTTGATCTTAATTACTAAATTTTAAAATATAAATACACCGGATGTTCAACTGCATAGGCTAGCTAATGGTCAATCACTCTCTCTCTCTCTCTCTCTCAAAAGATGAGAGACTTTGAAGATAATATTTTATTTTGTTGAAAAAATAAACTAATTTGAATGCAATTGTTGGTTGCAACCAATTTCCAAGCAACTCCTCAATCATTCAATAGAACGGACTTATACCGTTTACAAAATTTACTAAATTTTTGAACCATAAAAGACTTTAGTTTACTCGGTTAAAATAGAGGCTCCGTTTTTAATTTTGAAAGATAGTATTGGCCAATATATCTGCAAAATATACAAGCAAATAAGATTGGAGATTTTACAAACTCATTTTAAAAAACTATCTTTATTATTTGTTTCAACTAATGTAGATACACAATGGAGTATTCGAACTACGAATATTGGTTGACATTCGCCACTGTGAACGCAAGAAATACCCTCATTACTTGTTCCGAGGGTAATTTATATGAAAATTGGGCCGAGCTGGGTAATGGGCCGTCATGGGCCACAATACGAAGGGCTGAGTAAAAAGGTTTTGAAGTTAGTCCGGTCCTAGAGCCCCGAAGCTAGTCCGGTCCGGAGGAAACTTGAAGTTAGTTCGGTCTAAAGACGCTTTGAAGTTAGTCTGGTCTCAGAGTTAGCCCGGTCATGGCGTATTGTGGTTAGAACGGTCAGAACCTTACTATTCGATAGCTCGGTCTAATCACACCATGGTTTGTACATGAGAGAACCGAGATAAGGTGTAGTGAAAGGAAGAACCGAACTAAGAATAGTTCGGCCTACTCTGCGGCTCAGCATAGGCATGATTACCTCGGTCCTATTATAAACCTACCATGGTAGAACCATCTCACTTGTTTTAAGCAGTGAGGGGGGTGTTGAAGGATAAGCATTATCTTTCAGAAGTATGAATCCTAGGAGGACTCTACATGGAGGAGTAAAAGTCCTACTAGGATTGTGCCACACGAAACTTATAAAAGCTCACAATATCACCTTTAGAGAGGTAACACAACTTTGTTTTCTAAATACACAGAGCTTTTGTCTATTTGTCAAGCCTACTGACTTAGGCATCGGAGAGGTTTCCGCCACACACCCGCCGGCTAGCTCACGTTTGTGTTTTCAGGTGATAAAGCGACAACGTAAGGAGGAGCGCAGACTTGATCAACAGGATTATACGAGAAGGTTTATTTCTTTCCCGTACAATTGGCGCCATCTGTGGGAAAAACAGACAGGACAAAACCTCTTGATCAAGCTTTACCTCTTTAGGAACAATGGCACACAATGAAGATTTACCACAGTCCGCCATCGACAGGCAAACACCAGATGGGGGTGCAAGACGCGAAGGACTACCTTCTATCCCTCCCATGGCAGACTTGGAGCCCCAACGATATAACTCCAGGAGGGATACTAGGGGGAGGCGGACTAACAGCCCCCGTCACTCTCATTCACAAAGTCCTGACAGGCAAAGGCGGAGGATTGATCCTCAAGTTCTAGAGGACCGCGTGAAGGAGCAAGACGAATTAATAAGGAAGATGGCAGCAGACATGAAGGCCTTGAAGTGCCAGATGAAGGGAAAATGAGTGGCGACAGGAGAGGGGCGCAAAAACAAGACGCCCCCTCGCCGCTCAAAAGACCATGGAAGGCATTCCACACCATCACAAGCAGAGAGTAGAAGCCTCAGGACAGGCGATACTCTGTCTAGAACCTCCAAAACTCGTTACTCCAGGTCTGAGAGAACGAGATCATTGAGGTCTTATACAGAGGGAAGTACCTACCGACCCTCACACTCGCACCAAACATCATCCAAACAGACGGAGTTGCCCAGATCATCTGATTTGCGGATCATGCTGGAAAAAAAGGCACGATGGAAGGAGGACACCAGAGCGCGCGACCCACGCAGAGTTTCTGCCCTTCAACGATTGGCTCCTCGATCGTATGAAAGCGTCGAGGTTGGAATGCCATTACCACGCCCTGCCTACGAACTGACGGACAAAGCATTAGCGAGGCTGCAGACCTCGCCGTTCATTCCAACAATCGAAAACGCGCCCCTGCCTTCAGGCTTCCTTCAGCCCAAATTCACCACATACGAGGGGAAGACGAACCCTTACATTCACCTAAGCCACTTCCGCCAGGTTATGGCGGTATATCGGCGAAACGAGGCTCTAATGTGCATCCTCTTCCCGTCAAGCCTTGGCGATCTAGGCTTGACTTGGTTTGAAAAACTTCCAGAAGGCAGCATAGCCTCCTGGGCGCAATTGGCGGAGGCGTTTGTCACAAGGTTCAGAACAAACACCAAAACCCCGGTGCAGATTGACCAGTTACTCTCCATCGACATGGGTGAAAAAGAGACACTAAGGTCCTACAATAGCCGCTACTGGGAGACATTCAACCAGATTGGGGACTGCCCCACCAATCTCGCCATTGCACAGTACAAAAGAGGCCTTCCAGTCAGAAATAGACTAAGGGACTCGATCACCATGACACCACCCCTCACCATGGAAGCCTTGATGGAAAGAGTGCATCAGCACATCAGGGTAGAAGAGGATGGCGCACGTGCCAAAACAAAATCGGCACAACCACAGTACCAGAAAAGAAGACCTCGACAAAAGTCAACGCGGTAGATCGTCCAAACAGAAACGGACGAGGCAGGCGAGACAACGGAGAGGACCAGGATAAAAGATGGTTGAGAGTCCGCACTGCCATAACCATGGTCTTCAAGAAACCGATCTACCGAATTCTAAGTGAAATAAGAGATGAGCCTTTCGTCAAATGGCCAGCCAAACTAGGGGAAACGCAGAAGGACTACGACGAAAGATCACGGTGCACCTTCCATAAAGAAAAGGGGCACCACACTGAGAATTGCACGCCATTGAGACAGCACCTGGAGGAGTTGGTGGCAGCAGGACACTTGGATAAATACATTGAAGGAGGGACGCAACCAGCCCCCCAGGACCATAATAACCCCAATGGGATGCCAGTCGACGCCCCACCTCAAGGCATTATCAATGTGATACATGGAGTCTTTGAACCTGAGCGTGTATGCGAGCTTAGGGGATCAATCAAAAAGGCTAAACACTTAAGAGAGGTGCTAAGTGCCCAATCTGCCATCAAGAAGGGGAAGATAGAGGCCACAAACGTCATGTCTTTTTCGGATAAAGACTTGGAACGGATATATTGCCCTCACAATGATGCCCTGGTCGTCACTCTCCGAGTCAAGGATTTTGACGTCAAGCGGATTCTGATTGACCAGGGTAGTTCATGTGAAATCATGTACTACGAAACATTTAAACAATTGAAGCTACAAGACAAAGACTTGGCGCCTGCCGTATCTCCCCTAATTGGATTCAACTCCATGCCAGAATGGCCCGTCGGCAAAATAATTCTTCCAGTCAGAGCAGGAAGCATGACAAAACAAGTGGAGTTCTGGGTATTGAAGGTCCCCTCCACTTACAACATCATCTTGGGCAAAACATGGCTGCATGCCATGCGATCGGTGGCGTCATCCTACCACCAAGTAATGCGGTTCCCCAACGATACTAGGGTAATTGAAGAAGTCTATGGAGATCAGATCATGTCAAAGCAATGCTTCGTCACGGTGAACGGCAGCCGCGCTGCCAAAGGATACGTTCATTCAGTGGAAGAACTTGAGAGCAATGAGCTATTCGCAAATGTCGGCAAAGCGGCTGATCAGAAAGTGGTGGAGGACTTGGTAGAGGTAAGAATAGATGAAAAAAACCCGAATAAGTTCTTTTTGCTCGGTTCGTCGTTGTCCAGCACTGAGAGATTAGAGGTGTTGGAATTTTTAACCTCTAACATCGAAGTGTTCTCCTGGACACCATACGACATGCTAGGTATTGATCCCAACTTCATCTGTCACCAACTCAATGTCCACCCATCCGCCAGACCAATCATTCAACGCACCCGTAGATCGGCACTCCACCATGCCGAGATAGTGGCTGAAGAAGTAGGAAACCTGCTGGAGGCAGGAGCAATCAGAAAGGTGCACTACCCAAGATGGATCTTCAATACAGTTGTGGTGCCAAAGAAGAATGGCAAGTGGCGTGTCTGTGTCGACTACAAAACAGTCAACAAGGCATGTCCGAAAGACAGCTTTCCTCTAACACGGATAGATCAACTGGTAGACCTAACGGCGGGGCACAACCGACTTAGCTTTCTGGATGCATACAGAGGCTACCACCAAATCGCCATGCATGAACCAGACCAGGAGGTCACATCCTTTACAACTCTAAGAGGACTGTACTGTTACAAGGTCATGCCCTTTGGCCTAAAGAACGCAGGGGCAACATTCCAACGAATGGTCACCAAGATATTTAAACCATTGTTAGGCAGAACAATGGAGGCTTACATCGACGACATGGTGGTCAAGAGCAAGGATGAGAATGACCATCTCAAGGACCTAGGAGAGATGTTTGAAATCCTGAAGAAGCACAAGTTGCGCCTCAATGCATCCAAGTGTGCATTCGGAGTAGGATCTGGCAAATTCCTAGGCTTCCTTGTGACTAACCGGGGTATAGAAGCAGACCCCTCCCAGATCAAGGCAATCCAGGATTTGGAAAGACCAAACTCAGTAAAAAAAGTGCAACATCTCACCGGCATGGCAGCTGCGCTCAATCGGTTCATAAGCCGGTCATCGGACAGACTACGACCATTCTTCCATGCACTAAAAGCCAAGTTCGAATGGGACGAAGAATGCGACTAAGCTCTGGAAAGCTTGAAAGAATACATGTCTTCTCCACCATTGCTGGTCACCCCAATACTTGGAGAAGAACTCTTCTTGTACCTGGCAGTCTCTCAACACGCAATTAGTGCAGTATTGGTCCGTGCGGAAGGAATTCAACATCTGCCCATTTATTACGTCAGCAAGACATTGCTGGGAGCCGAAACAAGGTATTTGCCACTGGAAAAACTGGCATTGGCCTTGATGATGGCCTCAAGGAAGTTATCGCACTACTTTCACACCCATACCATAGTTGTCCTCACAGCCTTCCCATTAAAAGCTCTGTTTGAGAGGGCAAACTTTTGTGGGCGAATCTTAAAGTGGGCAGTAGAGTTGGGACAATTCGACATCAAGTTCCAACCCAGAATCGGGATAAAGGCCCAAGCTTTAGCAGACTTTGTCACAGAATTCACCCTAGGAAGTCATCATATCTGCCCAGTCGACCTGACTGATACAACCAAACCAGGGATAGAAGTTGACGCCGAAATAGCGCAACCCCTGGTGCAGGATACTCAACCAGATCCCATGGCAGACCAGACTAAAGACAGCAAGGAAGAAGCAAACCAAGCTACACCGAACCAAGACTCACCAACAAATAAAGACTTGGTACAATCAGATAGCGAGGGGCAGACAGCAAGCATGGACCTTGAAGAAACCACCAGCAACATTCTTGACCCCACGACATCGTCTGACCCCTCCACTTGCTGGAAGTTGTCCGTTAGAGAGATGTGGAAGCTCTTTGTGGATGGAGCATCCAACCGGCATGGTGCAGGACTTGGCATAGTCCTCATCTCACTAGACGACCTGGTTGTAGAGCAAGCAATCAACCTTGGCTTCCCAGCATCAAACAACGAAGCAGAATATGAAGCACTTCTTACAGGTCTCAAGACAGCGTTCTACATGAAGGCCACCGAACTAATGGTCTACAGTGACTCACAACTGAAGGTAAACCAAATTTCTGGCGACTATGAAGCAAAGGATGATAGAATGGCCAAGTACCAAGAATTGGTCAGAATAGAGATCAAGAAATTTGAAGTAGTAAGGATTGAACAGATAGGCAGGGAGGAGAACGGCAGAGCAGATGAACTAGCAGGCTTTGCTTCAATGGCAGATACATCCATCCCTCATCCATTACTCATCGACTACTTACCAAGACCCAGCATCGAAGACCCCGAAGCAGAAGAAGTATGCTGCGCCGATCTAGGCCCCTCATGGATGGATCCCATCATACTATTCTTGAAAGATGGCGTCCTACCGGAAGAAAAGAAAGAAGCCAACAAAATTAGAGCAAAGTCACAGCGATTTTGGCTCTCCCCATCTCTAGCATTATACAAAAAGTCGTTCTCAGGACCCTATCTAAAGTGTGTCCACCCCAGCAAAGTGGAAGTATTCTTATACGAGATATACGAAGGGGTGTGCGGAAGCCATCAAGGAGGAAGATTGCTAGCTTACAGGGCCATTTCGCAAGGATACTGGTGGCCATACATGCAGGCAGACTCAGAGAAATATGTGAAGAAGTGCGAGAAATGCTAAAAATTCGCACACCAAATACATCAACCAGCTAGAGAACTCCTACCATTGACTAGCCCATGGCCTTTCGCAATGTGAGGCTTGGACATAGTAGGACCACTTCCAACAGCACCCGGCAACAGGAAGTTCTTTCTCGCAGCAACAGACTACTTCACAAAGTGGGTGGAAGCAGAAGCATTGGCATCAATCAAGGAAAAAGATGTGAACAAGTTTGTCTGGCAAAATATCATTACTCGATTTGGCATACCTAAAGCCCTCATATCAGACAACGGCACCCAGTTTGATGGCAAAATCTTTAGAAGCTTTTGTGAAGAATACAAGATAGAGTTCTATAATTCTACACCGGTATATCCCCAAGCAAATGGACAGGCAGAAGCTTCAAACAAGGTAGTCTTGGATGGGTTGAAGAAAAGGTTGGAGAAAGCCAAAGGCAAATGGGCGGAAGAGCTTCCTCATGTTTTATGGGCTTACCGCACCACACCTCGGCGGGCAACAGGAGAAACACCATTTTCCTTAGCCTACGGTATGGAAGCAGTAATCCCACTAGAAGTTGGCCTCCCCACAATTCGAAGCGAAAATTTTGATCCAGACTTAAACGGCGAAGCCATAACATTGGAACTCGACCTTGCAGAAGAAAGAAGAGAAAGAGCACTAGTTCACATTGCCTCATATCAGTAAGAGTTATCCAGGAAATACAACAAGACAGTGCATCCATGACAATTCAAGATCGGCGATTGGATACTGCGCAAAGTGATGGGAAACACTCAAGTACTAGGAGATGGCAAGCTAGGGCCTAATTGGGAAGGTCCTTACAAAGTGGTTAGGTTAGCAGGCAAAGGGGCATGCCACCTAGAAGACAAGGACGGCAAAGCAATCCCTAGGCCATGGAACACCGCCAATCTCAAGTTATTTTATTTTTAGCTCTCCTCTTTCAAACATGTGTAATTTTTCCTTTCCTCAATAAAACAAGTCGATTCTTTTCAAGCATAGTTGTTTTCTGTAAAAGTTAGTTTTAGTAACGTTAGGAACATTACAAACACTTTACTTTAGGTTGGCTGAAAAAACCAATCTAAAGGTTGGCTGGATTAAACCAACACCCTTCCTAAGCCCAAGATAAGGATCCAGGCTGCAGGACGTTTGGTCGGAATAACCAAACACTTTACTTTAGGTTAGCTGTAAAAACCAATCTAAAGGTTGGCTGGATTAAACCAACATCCTTCCTAAGCCCAGGATATGGATCCAGGCTGCAGGACGTTTGGTCGGAATAACCAAACACTTTAGGTTGGCTGGAAAAACCAATCTAGAGGTTGGCTAGATTAAACCAACACTTAGTACTCTTAAGCCGAAGTAAGAACATCGGCTGAAAGAGTGGTTGGCTGGATTAAACCAACACTTGGTACTCTTTAGCCGAAGTAATAACATCAGCTGAAAGAGTGGTTGGCTGGATTAAACCAACTCCTAGTACTCTTTAGCCGAAGTAGGAACATCGGCTAAAGAGTGGTTGGCTGGATTAAACCAACTCTTAGTACTTTTTAGCCGAAGTAAGGACATCGGCTAAAAAGAATGGTTGGCTGGATTAAACCAACTCTTAAGTACTCTTCAGTCGAAGTAAGGACATCGGCTAAAGAGTGGTTGGCTAGTAAGGTCAGTTAGATGACACAGTCATTACAGGTACAAGCATACAGCTCAAATCGAAATAATAGTTAGCACAAAAGAAAATGATTCTCATTAATCAAGTTCAAAGAAATTACAAAGGGGGGGGGGCATAGCCCGGTTACAAGCCAAAGCAAAAAGAAGAAAAAGAAAAAAATACAAATTAATTAAAAAGGTCTTCAAGATCGGCTTCAATATCAACCTGAACACCAGTTGCAGATGGAAGATCAGTCTCAGTAGCAACTGGCAGCACGATGTCAGTCGGCTCCTCAACAGTTAGGTCTTCAAACGTTGGCTCCAACCGAGCTGGTTGACCGTTGCCTTGCTCGTTGACTACCGGAGTGTCAGTTGGCTCATTCTCTTCATCATCGTCGTCAGACGCTTCAAGGAATTGCTTCTGTAGATCGGCTGCATACTCCGCCAGTGTGGCTGGAATAAAATACTGAGGAGCGTTGAAGACCTCGGTGTCGAGACCGCAACCGAGCTGCTCCACGGCATTCCTCCAGCTGCACTTGAAGAACAAATCCTTCGCAGCTTCACATTGCTGGATGTATGCAGCTTCACCTTCCTTGAAGCCCTTCACCTCGGCATCTTCAGCTTTCTTCTTCAAAACGTTTATTTCGGTGTCCTTGACACCCTCAAGTTTCGCCAGTTCCCGCAAATACTTATCTTTCATCTCGGTTAGGGCTCTCTATTTGTCAGTATCGGCCGAAGCAACTAGGCCGGTCAGACGAGTCACCTCGGCCTCCAGCTCGGCCGTCCTCACTTGTTCTTGTTTGAGCTCGGCGGTTTTGGCTTCGGCCTCTGCCATGGCCTCCCTTGACGTTCTCCTGAGCTCCAACACCCGCTTGTGTGCAATGTGGTTCTTCTGAATGGCCTGCAATAGAATAGAAACTTTCCTTTTTAGTCGAGCTGAAAGTAGGAAGAATTAGAAAGGAACAAAAGCAAAAGAGAGTGCTACCTACCAGGATCATGGATTTTGTTGAAGACCGGATGGCCTTCAGCTCGGTGTTTAGCTGATTGTGGTGCTCCATGTCCTTTGGAAGGCACACACTTTTGGCAAGGTTGAAGGCCAGTATGTGATCCTTCTCAACAACCACCGAATCAGTTTCCTCAATATCTCGGTTCTGATAAGTGAGCTTCGGTGCCCACTTGGAGGTAGCTCGGTCAGATGGCTTTGGTTGCGGACTCGGTGGGTGGCTCGGTGGTAGGGTGGTTTCGTCTTCATCAACTAACCATTGTTCGGTCTGCGTAGTCCGGGCGCGTTTAGTTCGGCGTGATGAAGAAGGCTGTTGAGAAGGAAGGGCCACCATGGTCTCTTGAGTTTGGTTTGGTGGTGGTACCTCGGCCCTATTTGTCTCGGTCAAGAGGGCCCTGACTCTGTTTCTCTTGGCCATTTCTTCTTCAGTAGTTAGTGGGATTAGTCTAATTTGTGGCAAGGTTGGGTGCGGTTCGGGGGCCTCCTCTAGCAGAAAGTCGGTCACTCTCGCTTTTCGGCGGCCGTTGTATCTGTATGTCGGTTCAAAATTTAACAGCTTGGCCCAACTCCATTCTGGATACCGTAGTGCGGCGCGGAGAGTGCCTAGATTGGGGTAGCTGTAAAGTGATTGAAGATGGGCTGAATCTGCATAAAGAAGACAAACTGTTAGTTCGGTTCAGGAGTAGGTAACCGAAATAAAGTAAAGCATACCAAAAACCGAAGTAATTATACCAGGTTCTCCTTTATTCCAGTTTATACTTCCGCCAGGGATCTGGGCTTGCTGGTCTTCAAAATTGCCAGACACCCAGAAAAAGTCATCATCGTTTAAGTCCTTATCCAGCGTATCTTTTATTATTTTTTCTCTGCGACGGCGTATCCTAAGGTAGTAGACCCAGCCGTCATCTTTGGAGCCAATGGAGTATTGGTGGAATATTTCGGCTAGACCGAGGTTAAGACCGGCTCAGCGGTTTAGTTCGGCTATACCCATTATTATACGGTAAGAATTGGTGGAAAGCTGAGTTGGGCATATTCTGGTTTGTCTTAGAAATTCACAAATCAAGGGTTGAACGGGGAATCTTAGTCCTGTTTCTATTATTGTTAGGAGGGTGAAAGGTACATAGCATTGTTTTCCCCATGGAAGGGTATCTTGTTCGGCCAGAATAAGCTGGACGTCATCAGGGATGTTGTAATCCCTTCGGAATTCGGCCAGGCCACCAGGGGTTTCTACCAAAAACCTATACTTCCCCATTTATTTTTTAAATTATGGATAAATTAGTTCGGTCGCAAAATTGTGCTCAGTAGCTCGGCTGGACGCGCAGTGGAGTGCCTGGGCAACCTAAGTCTGCAAAGTGGAAAACAAAGGGGTTAAGCACAGGTCATTGGACCGTGCTACCAAATAAAAGCAAGAATAGGAGTCCTACTTCGGGTGTGTGGGATGCTATAGGTTCTATCTCGGTTTCAACAAGATGCTTAGTAGCTTGGATTAAGCAGGCGGTTCGATAGCTCGGTCTTGGCAAAGCGATTCGTTATCTCGGTTAAAGAGAAGGCTCAGTTAGATCGGTTAAGCCTCTAGGGGCAGCTTTCTGAGTTCGGTCTAAAAACTTAGAAAGCTGGCTTAGCCCCAAAGACCTAGCTCGGTCAAACGATAAGGTTTCATTATGCTACGTTCGGACTTAGTTCGGTTCGTTTACCTCGGCTAAGGTCTATCAAGAAGTGGTTTGACTTATTCAAACTACTGGTACCAACATGGAGTGCTAGTTCGGTTAAAGTCTCTGATAGAAGGACATTGACTATAAACTACTTTTTAGTTCGGTTATATGGTAATTGTGGATCAAACACTGTTTTATAGATTACTTCATGAAGTTCATGAGGTTCTTATGAAGTTTTTCCTAGAAAACGCAAGGTGGAGCAAGAATATATGTTTTGCAAAAACAGAAACAGTGTGCCAAGAATGAGAGAAAGCAAATGCAAAGACCACAAAACAAAGTACGAAAACAAGGAAAGCAAGATAGAGGTGCAGTACTTACCTGATGAAGATCAAAGAGCTTAGAGGATGAAAGCAAAAGGCAGCAGCAAAACACGAGCTCTTTCAGAAGACGAAGAACAGTGAGAACTCAGAGAGAAGGAAGAGGATGAATAGTAGAAGTGGGAGATTTTTGCCTTAAGATTTGTTTTTGTTAGAAAGCCCAAAATTTGGGCGGGACTGTTCAAAAAACATGGAGTACGAAGACGGCGTAACAGTTGCATTGAGCCAATCAGCGTCTACCACGTGTCATTGGAATAAGAAGCGATTCAGTTGCTGTGATTGAAGAGACGTTTTGACCGGACAGCTAGAGCCCGGTGTGAATTTAGCTCGGTTGGATAGGCTAAAGGGTTTTAGCTCGGTTGGAAAAGCTAAAGGGTTTTAGCTCGGCTGGAAAAGCTAAAGGATTTTAGCTCGGCTGGAAAGGCATAAAAACCTTAGCTCAGTTGATAAAACAGGTAATCCCTATCATGTTACGCAGATGGAATTAAGGGGCAATTGAGAGGGTAATTTATATGAAAATTGGGCCGAGCTGGGTAATGGGCTGTCATGGGCCACAATACGAAGGGCTGAGTAAAAAGGCTTTGAAGTTAGTCCGGTCCTAGAGGCCTGAAGCTAGTCCAGTCCGGAGGAGACTTGAAGTTAGTCCGGTCTAAAGACGCTTTGAAGTTAGTCCGGTCTCAGAGTTAGCCCGGTCTCAGAGTTAGCCCGATCATGGCGTATTGTGGTTAGAACGGTCAGAACCTTACTATTCGGTAGCTCGGTCTAATCACACCGTGGTTTGTACATGAGAGAACTGAGATAAGGTGTAGTGAAAGGAAGAACCGAACTAAGAATAGTTCGGCCTACTCTGCGGCTCAACATAGGCATGATTACCTCGGTCCTATTAGAAACCTACCATGGTAGAACCATCTCACTTGGTTTAAGCAGTGAGGGGGGTGTTGAAGGATAAGCATTATCTTTCAGAAGTATGAATCCTAGGAGGACTCTACATGGAGGAGTAAAAGTCCTACTAGGATTGTGCCACACGAAACTTATAAAAGCTCACAACATCACCTTTGGAGAGGTAACACAACTTTGTTTTCTGAATACACAGAGCTTTTGTCTATTTGTCAAGCCTACTGACTTAGGCATCGGAGAGGTTTCCGGCACACACCCGCCGGCTAGCTCACGTTTGTGTTTTCAGGTGATAAAGCGACGACGTAAGGAGGAGCGCAGACTTGATCAACAGGATTATATGAGAAGGTTTATTTCTTTCCCGTACAAAACTCATTTTAAAAAACTATCTTTATTATTTGTTTCAACTAATGTAGATACACAATGGAGTATTCGAACTACGAATATTGGTTGACATTCGCCACTGTGAACGCAAGAAATACCCTCATTACTTGTTCCGTAAATCATTTACTAAATTGTGAAGTGAGGCTAATTATATCATGTGAAAATGTATAAGAATACACAAACTGATTTCAGAATTGGATATAATTCTCTCATTTAATATGAGTTTCATATTTTATAAATCTCACATTCATTTAAAATAATTAAATTCGATTTGGTGATTGATTTCTGTACAAACAAAAAGACTGATATGATATGATGATATATGTACCTTACATAGGGAGGAGGTCACACTAATCATCAAAAGTATATGTTTCATTACGAAGGTCAACATTAGGAAGGTAAGGATATTGTTATCGCGTCACGTACCAAATATCTAAGATTTTTGAGATGGGATACATGCCCTCATTAGAAACTAGACACATTTTTTTGTTCATGTTAGAAACTCGATCTTTATACCACATTCTAGACAGCTTTTGTCTAGAATCATATATTGCAGAAACTTCCTTATACCGTTTACTACAACAATCCGATTGAAGTGGGTAAAGAATTGAACAATGTTATGATCACCTTTTCAAATATCCCCTTAATGTTCCATTCAGACTTTCACTAAGTTGTGTGCTTCGCATTCCTCCGGTAAATACCCATTTCATATACATGTGCGCCCATTGCTATTTTTTTCTCCAAGTTCTTTTCATCCACTCATTCTCTTGCAAGTTGTATTTATCAATCAAAGAATTCTAAGCTTCAATTAATTCATGCTCATTCTCGTAGTCATAAATGCATGCTTTTAAATTGCTACTAAATTTTGAACCAAAAAAAGGAAAAGAAAAATGGTACCGTTTCATAGCATGGCAGGCACGGCAGCAAACAAGGGGTCACTGCTGTCCATCATTCCTTGCTGCCGTGCCTACCATGCTATGAAACGGTACCATTTTTTTTTCTTTTTTTTGTTCATAAGAGTTACATTAATTCTTATTTTATTATAACAAAACAATCTATCTACCTGTCGCCATCTTCCCTACCCCTCGAGCAAAAGGTCCCCGCTTTATATGGAGTAAAAAAAGCTAGTTATTTATTTATTTTATTTATACATTTTTGTCTTCTCCCAAATGGTACCATTTTTCCAGGTTATACATTTTTATTTATACATTTTTATCCAGTTAATAGCCTTGGATTTTCCAGGTTCTATATATATCTTAGTTTTGTTAGTTGAAGCTGTTTTTGTATGAACTTGTTCTCTGTTTGGCATGCCTTTTTAGGCTATTTTTAGGTTGGTTGTTCTTGCTTGTATAGCTGGGGTTAGAACTTGGGGCATGCCCCTTGTATTTGTGTTTATATTCTGTTTTTATTTATGACTTATCCACCTAAAAAAAAGAAATGTAGTGCAAGGGTCCCAAGGATGAATGACTTCTTTTTCTTTTTTATTTATTTAAAATAAGTCATAATAAAAATCAAAGAAGCATTAGATGGATGATCAAAAAAGTTTCCTTTAGGGAAGATCAAAGATGAGTTTGGTTTCCAAGAGAATATTTCAAAAAACAAATTATCTTTTGTTATTTGGACACATGTTTGTTTGGTTTTTGTGAAACTATCTTCAAAATTAAATATATATACATATATATATAGTTTAACGAAAATAAATATGAATTTTTTTTTGAATTTTAAAATTATTTATGTCATCTCAAATAATAAAATTATATAAAATAATTAAAACAAATTTTTTTTTTACCAAATTAATTTTTAAATTTTAAAAAAATTTCTAAAAATAAGAAAATCAAACCAAACAGAGTCTACATTTTTTTCATAATTAGGAAAAGTAATAATGCATTTAGGGAGTTGGGCCATAAAAAAAATGTAAAAAGTTAAATTAAAAAAAAAATGGCTCTTATTGAGGGAGATAGGCCACCATATATTATTGGGCCCACCAAGAAGGAGAAGCCACCATATATTATTGGGCCCAAGAAAGGGAAAATGTAAATCAGATATTGGGCCCGAGTGTAAGAAAAACAAAAAAGTGAAGGATTCTATTTCCACCCAAAAAAATCATTAAGTACATTCAATTATCAATACATCCCATTAAATTATTTAAGGTTATATTTTATTCTCAAAACATCCTATGTTTTTCCTAAATTATCCTTGTAGATACACCCAAATAATAAACAAATCAAAAATTTCGAATTACACCACTTTACAAAAAACTTTTCAAAAATTCTTAAATAGATTTCTCACAATTATTTATTCACATACAGATTTCTCAATATCAATTAAACCATCACTAATTTATTTTTATTTTTTTTATGAGAATATATAAAGCAGTTATTTTATTGATTTGTGAAAAGGATTTTTTTGAAAAGTGTCAGCAATTATTCTGTTCACCATGCCAAGTGCCCATTGAGAAGATGATTGATGGGTTGTCCAGTTCGTTCTTTTTTTCTTCTTTTTTTGAACGATGCCCAGTTCTCTCTCTCGTCTCTCCTTATATATTTCAGTACAGTATCTATATATAGTTTCTTATAATTTTTGTTTATCTTAGCCTCAAATTCTTATTTTAATTTTTCCAATTCAAATGCAATTTTAAAGAGTTTTTTCTGTTATCTAAATAATACCCTAAACACAAAAATTAATAATTGTAATTCGATATTTATGTGAATACTTACATCATCTTTGATGGATTGTTTCAAAAAATAGTTTTGATTATTGTTCTCATTCGTTATTTGATTTTGTTCAAACTTTCTTCTATTTGTAAGTAACAACACAAAAAGAAACAATGGTGTTGATAATGGTAAGTTTTGGTAAGGTGAATTGAAATTTTAGAGTGAGAAAGAAAAAGATAAAATAATTGAAATTTGGGGAAGAAGATAAGAGACTTGAATCTAAATACAACAATGATTCATCCCCCCTTTTCCTCCCACCCCCTTTGACCCCCTCTCTCTCTCATTGGTTACATTTTCTTTTTCTTTTTCTTTTTTTTCCTGCTCCTCCAATCACCACCTGCCACGTGGCAAAGGGGGGTGAGGGGGTGACCCCCAAAAGGGGGTCCCAAGCATTATTCATCTAAATAATACATATAAGTAATTAGGGTGTGCCATGAAAAAAAAGATATTTTATTTTAGGATTTAATATGTGTTTTCCTTATTAATAAATGTAAATTAGCATATAATATGAATTAAAATTTCTAAAATTTAATTAGGTATACTCAATTATTTTTTAAGTGCAAATAGAATCACCTAAAAAAATGGTTGTCATTTTCATAATTAGGAAAAGTAATAATGCATTTAGGGAGTTGGGCCATAAAAAAAACGAAAAAAGTTTATAAAAAAAAGTGGCTGTTGTTGTGGGAGACAGGCCACGAAGAAGGGGCAGCCACCAGATATTATTGGCCCAAGGAAAATGTAAATCAGATGCTGAAGACGTTTTATGTCCCATCCTAGTTGGCCGGGAGGCGTGGGACCTTGTTCTACCAGTCGACTGAGCAGCCCCTTTGGAGAGAAGACCAGATTCATAAGGAAGATCCTTACAAAGATGCCACCGAACTGGTCATTACTATTCACCAAAGGTTAAGGCTTTCTTAGAGAAGGCGGGATACAACTTCAGGCAGCTTTCATTTTTTTTAATATAATGGTAAGCCGGGTCAATCTGCTATTCAGTTAAAAAACCTTGAATTATGCTTTCTTAACTTCCGAATTGAAATTCGTATAAAAGTCGATGGATGCGGCGTGGTTACCATAGCTCATGCATTTATTTCAATCTCTGGAAAAGAGTTTTGGGGTTTCGGAGTGTTAAAAAAAAAAAAAAAAACACAAAAAAATGGTTGTCATATTGAGAACGGCCCTACAGATATGGACCTGACGAGCATCGGCCGGCCCGTAATCCATCCACTGACAAGAGTGGGAGGTAAACCTGTAACCTGCTTCCAGCAATTCTTCCACCTGTAACCTGTAACCTGCTTCCAGCAATTCTTCAAAGCCCAACTCCTACCTTAGGATGGGCGGGTCGGCAAATAACCCCATCAGGGACAGCCTGCTGGACTAGACCAACTTCCAACCACTTTAATACCCTCACTTGAGTGATAGGCTTGCGTTACCAAGCCCGGCGATGTTAACCTGTTTAGTGGCTCTTTAAATGGAACAAAACTATGTTCTAATATTTCGATGTGGGAATAGAACAAGTTAAGATGTCAACTGCTCTCCAATCTCTCTTTCAACTTACTCTTGTGTACGTGCAGTTCCTAAAGCAATCTTGACACGTGTGTTCCAGGTCAATGGCTTGCTAAATTCATCTGAGAGATGGAGGAAGTCATAAAGAGAACCATTTTTATGGAACTCATATACCAGCAGGTGCTGTCCATGCTCTGAACAATAACCAACAAGCTCTGTTATATTTGGATGCCGCAACCGGGATGCGTCTGAAACTATATCCATAAAATCTTCAGACAAGTGATTTGGAAGAGCAGATGAATTTATTTTCTTCACAGCAAGAACCTATAATATCATCAAAAGACATAAAAGGTGAAATCATTAAACAAATGATTTGACCGCTGGGTGAAAAATGAGGAAAGGTCAAAGAAACCCAAAAAAATGGTTCATTCAAACTGTTTTTGTTCAGATGCCCATCGGGAATTGTGGACAATAAAGAAATAAGGGAAGGGGCATTGTACAGTATTATGGAAGCCACTCTGGTGAATTTATTTTTCATTTGAAAATCTCCATACATAATTATGACTGGAAGTGTAATAGAATAGAAGATGTAGAAATTCGAGAACAAAAATCATGTGCCTCATATTCCATTCTTTCAAAAACTTATTCGAGAACAAAAATGCTTAAAATGTCTCTCCTGATTGAGCTGGTCTAAGAGAAGGAGGGGCAAAATAGCTAGCATGATGGTTGTTGGAGAAGTGAAAATGAGAGGAGAAATTGGCTGAAGATGTTCATTTAGTTAGTTTATTCGATATGTTATTAGTAACTGCTGTCCGGTTTTTTAATGAAAAATGTCACGTGGTATCAACAATTTTTTTTTTTACTTTGACTCCTTAAACATTACATTAAACTTTTCTACTCTAAATGTCTCTCCTGATTGAGATGTTCTAAGAAGAAGACGAGAGGCAAAATAATCAGCATCATGGCTAGAGAAACAAATTGAGAGGAGACTAGCTGAAGCGATTAAAGATGTTCATTTAGTTAGTCTATTGGAGATGTTCTTAGCAACTGTTGCCTAGTTTTCTAACAAAAAATGCCACATGGTATCAACACTTCTACTTTGAATCCTTAAGCATTACACTTTCCTACTTTGACCTTTCAAGTGTTACAATTTTTTTTTTTTTTTTTCATTTGACCTTTCAAGTGTCACATGACATTTTATGTTAAAGAATTTGATGACGACTGTCAATTGGACCACATTGACAAAAATTCAATAGTTCAAGGAAAATAAAAATAAAAAAAATCTAAAACCTTGATGCTTTTGTGTGCAAACTGTAATTTATCCAACTTTATACCTTTGTCCATGAGTATGGGTTCAATACAAATGTTGGAATGTGCCCATTGGAATTTCCAGAGTCAAAAGCTAATGGACCTACACATTGATGAAAAAAATATATATATTAAGTTCTTCTTAGAAAAGTCACATTGTCACATAGCATTTTTATTAGGGGAAAAAAAAATCAGAAAATATTTTTTTATGGTTCGCTGCAACCTCGAAACTAATACATCAGTGGTGGTCTTAGTTGTGGTCGTTAGGTGGAGGAACATGTAGTGATGGGGAAAGTGGTGGTGGTCGGGTGGTAGCTGTGACAATAATGTGATAGCACTGACGAGACTTTAATTTAGAAAATATTTTTCACATTTTTAAAGTGAAAAACATTTTTCACCTCAACGAATCTTGTTTTCTATTGATCATAGAAATTGTTTTGTATTGACTTTCATTTTATGTAGTACCAAACACTAGAAATGCAGAAATATTTTTTACCGAAACAAATGAAGCAATACATCAAAGCAACGATTAAGTACACTCATATGTAACGATTACATGCAAAGTTGTTAAAACTGGGATCCTAGGTGGGATCGTTGGAAGGGTTCCGTGGATTGGATATTAAAATTGGATCGAAAATCCTAATATTTTACTTTTAATGCAAAATAAAATTAAAAAAAATTATTGTTAATGATAACCTATGTTACATAATTTTAAATCATTAAATGATAAATTTGACATAATGCATCTTCTAAATTAACATATATTATAGATGTCTGAAAAATGCGTTTGTAGTCAATTTTTTATATATTGATATAAACACACACACACACACACACATATATATATATAACAAAATAAATAATAAGAAAAAAATTTGTTAAAATCAGGATCATAGTAAAATTGAAATCGTAGATCATACTAAATTTAAAATCCAACTATGATTCACATCGTTTAACGCAATTAAAATCTTAAAATCATACGATGCAGATTAAAATTCGAATAGTTATGATTATATGAGTTGAAAAACTCAGTTCACATTTCTTCTTAAAACCCAAATATTAAAAAGAGAGAAACTAGAGCCTTATAATTAGCTCAAATGGGACAATTCCACAAGTGATGTTAGACACATTTAGGTGATGTCAGACACATTTCAACACACCTCCTAGACCACAACATACAATAGCCGGACAAACGGCACACCAATCACATACCCAACCAAGCTTTGATACCAAGTTGAAAAGTATAGCTCACATTTTTTCTTAAAATCCGGGTATTAAGAAGAGAGAAATTAGAGCCTTATAACCAGTACAAATAGGACAATTTCAAACGATGTGGGACATGTTCTAACAATATGTACCTATTTCATATATGAGGCCAGAAAGAGTAGAACAACCAGGACCTCCAGTAAGCCAAAGCATTAATGGGTCATCACTTGGATTCCTCTCTGACTCAATGAAGTAGTAAAATAGCTGCACATCTTCTTATTCTCCTACACCAATGTATCTTCATATCCAATCACAAAAATAAATAAAAATAAATCTTCAAATGAAAAACAAAACAAAGTGCTTCTTGATGCAAACAACTATATACATATCTATACAGCTTAAATTTCATTATGCACCCTTATATTTTATATCTAATTTGATTTTGCCCATTGACTTTGAAATTGTCTCAATTTCCACCTCACACTTCGAGTCATGTTGTAATCAGACCCATTTTTATGACGTTATTGTTTCGAAAACTAATGAAGAACAATGATGTGATAATATTAACTACACTTAGCACTCTTGCTTTTTTTTTTAATCAAAATCTCCCTTTAATTCCTTTGTCTAAATTTTCAAATCACGTTATATAACTGGTTCTAATTATAACGTGACTTGAAATTTAGATAGTTGATTGGGACAATTAAAAAGTTAAGGGACAAAGCAAGACTCGATGTAAATTACAAGTATGCAAATTGTAATTTTGTCCCATCTATATGTATGGAGAGAGAGAGAGAGAGAGAGAGAGAGAGAGAGAGCTCACCCAGTTTCAAGTTTGAAGGGAAGCATACCAGGAAAGCCAGGTAGAGACTTGATGAGCGATTTTGACACAACAGTGTTGCACAGACCCATTAACACAAGTACACACAACCACATGATCTTACCCATCTACTTCCTGAACTTGATCACAGCTTTCAACCTTTTCCAGTCAGCACCACAAATGAAAGCTCCCAAAATTGCAAGGACGGAGGGCAATCACTTTCCTCCATTATATCTACTGATATCTCATTTTCACTCCATGCCTGGGCCAACCAACCAAGCAGATTGAATTTGGACACGTTTATGAGTTAATTACACTTAGCTATATTTTCACCATAATTTTATTTTGATTTCTTCACTTTCAATTGTGACAATAATTTTTCACACTTTAAGTCAAGTGTCCATCTATCACTAATGAGATTGACTAAAATTAAAAAGGGAAAGGGACTAAAGTGAGATTTTAGTAAAAGTGTAATGACTAAAATGATATTTTGATAAAAATACAGTGGTGCTATAAAATCCGGGCGAGATAATCAATGTTTTTCAATTTTGTATTTATTGCTGATGCATATTCAATTATTGGAATCCCGGGACAGCAATATCATGATCCACGAGTTCACACATTTTTAACTAACTCCCTCCTCTCAAATAAATAAAATAAGAGAAATGCTACAATGTGTCTAAAAAAGATCAGAGATAGATTAGGCCCTTTTTTAATTATAAAACTTTACGTTAGAGTTTCATAATCAATTAGAATTGGCAGCTGTTTCACGAGTTTGGTGATCACTTCATATCCAGAAATGATTTATTAATGTAGAAGTGAGATTATTACACCATACCATAGCTGTGGGTTGCGATGAGAGATAGATCGTGAAGGTGTTTGGTGGTGGTGATTGTTTGGTAATATCTCGTTGTTGCTTATCATGGGGTAAGCAAAAAAAAAAAAAAAAATTGGTGTTGTGACTAATATGCATCCCTTTACATTGAATTTCTGACTCAGTTACTGATTATTTTGCTATAATTCACCGAAAATTAAGGTAGGTGGACTTAGAATAATGCCTAAATGAAAAGCTAGGTGGAAAGTCATTATTGGTCCAGTTTACCCAAAATAAATTATGAAAAATTATGTTTCAGTTAGACAACGAAACAATAATTTTATTTTTTATGATGGGTCTGGTCTAGTCTTTTGTATGGTATAAGTTATTTTTTATTTTTTTATGTTTAGTGCAAATCTTTTTGGTATGCCAAACTTGTATAAAAAAAATTTCGCCCATAATATAATTATTTTAAAATTGTCCCACTTATTTATAATTTTCCCAATAAATTAAGGGAAGTACATAACAATGATTGTTTAAGTCTACAAGCTTTTGATAAGCCAACAAATGAAGCATGTAACTCGTGGGCAGTATGTTATATATATATATATATATTATTTATTGTATAATAGCATAAATAATGTCACTCATGTTGTCAAGTATTTTATCCTTATTTTTTTCTTCTTTAATTTTTGTGTTGCTTGTGACCACTATTTGTTAGCCAAACCAATACTATATTAACATTTTTATTTTTAATTGTCTAATGTGTATCATGAGTTGTTGAAGGTAAAGATGACGTGGCAGTAATTCATTGGATGCCCTAAAATAAATTCATGTGAAAATGTGACCAAATAGAATATCTTTAATGGTTGAATAATTATTGTTAGATTTAGCAACGAAAAATGATAAAATGATATATATTTTATCAATGTTGTTCTAATAGTATAAATGTTATTTTTCATATTTTTCTCACAAGATGCCAAATTGAATATGTGGATCTAACTATTAGAGGTGTAGATACAAAATGACTTTTTCAAAATTTACCCACAGCTGAAGTTTGTGCTAAATTTGGCGTAAGGTGCAATAAAGCAAAATTTTAACAGAATTTATATATCCATAATGGTGTGCAAATAGAATGACTTGGTGTGCAAATAGAATGACCCCCTAGTTGCTCCGCATTACCAATTCTATCCCTATATATATATATATAATTCATTGAACTTTCCATCCCATATTATATTACCATAATTGTGGTCCTGCAACTAAAATACCTAGCATTTAACTATTTTCTCGAAACTATTTTTTTTTTCCCCCTCAGCGTGGCATGCATGCAAAGATAGCATATGATATCACTATATAATTATCATCAGGAAAATGTGGCGCGAGTAAAAGGAATTGTATCTCCACCATCCAAAACACAAATTATTTTGTTAGCTACACATCCAAACACTGCCTTATTCGTATGCTTCATAACAGATGTTTTCAAATAGGGATTTGGATCCAAAACACACCGGATGTTCAACTGCATAGGCTAGCTAATGGTCAATCACTCTCTCTCTCTCAAAAGATGAGAGACTTTGAAGATAATATTTTATTTTATTGAAAAAATAAACTAATTTGAATGCAATTGTTGGTTGCAACCAATTTCCAAGCAACTCCTCAATCATTCAATAAATATAAATAAAACACATTACCAAATAAGTCCATTGTTTACATATAAACTAGTTAAAAAAGGCCCGTGGCACGGGATATTATTACGGTATATTTAAGTTTGTATTTTAATAATTTTTTAAACATAAGAATATTGTTCTATGAAATTGAGTAGAATAAATTATTAGATATATGATAGAATTATATAAATTGTATTATAAATAATAAAAATTAGGAAAAATTATAATAAGTCTTATAATTTTAATATAATTATACTTTTTTTCTTTGTCAATAGGACTAACATTTTAAGGAAATCCAATATAACTATATCAAATTTGTATAAGTTAATATGTTTTTAACACATAAGTCTTTGTCCATGATCACTTGTGCTATTTTTTAAATTCATATCAACTTCAAATAGTCACCAAACTAATTATTTAATATTGTTTTGTTTTATCTTAGTGTCATTTGGGTTAGTTCATTTTGTTATTCAATACTTATTTGATGTGATAAGTTTCATCAGTGTTGTTCAGTCACTGAAATGAAAGTGGAATGGAATAGTCAATTGAAATGTTAATTATCACATATAATGCAAAATGTATTGAAAATAGATTCTTATTCACTATTATAAGGAAATGGTCATTCTATCGGAAGATTATTGAATGATTATTCAACTTTTATTAATTGCGACTTATGATTTTGAAACTGATATGTCATCCTTTGAAATTTTTAATTGCATAACAAATAACCTATTTCATTAATTAACCAATAAGTTAATTAATAGTTTTTAATGATGTCATAAATATATTTTAATTAATTAGTTTTGGTAATTTTATTGTTGTATAGGAGAGTAATTAGGAGTTTTATTTTTTTTGTTAAATTTGGTAATTTGTTACAAACCTAACGTTATAGAACTCAACTCCCTCTTCACATTGTTGGAAAATGTTTAAGATATCGAAAAGTTCACACAATTTGATCTATAATTATATGGTATGATATGTATCATTTTTTTTATTTGTTATGCACCCAATGATGTAGACCCCAATTTTATTACCATATCAATATTGGTGAATTAGTGAGTCTTTAGCATTTCTTCTGAATTTATAAAAAAAAATTATAGTCTGTAGCTTTTCTCAATAGAAAAATATAAAATAAATACAAGACAATTCACTGAAATAATAAAGAAGCAGAAACAATATAAACAGTCAAAGTCAAAGATGAAACAAATAGAAATAAATAGAATATTCACAATAAAAGGGGTAATTTCAATATGGCCATAAAGCAAGCCTTCTCTAGTCTAAAATTTTAAAATAACAATTTGAAAATAATTTTTTTTTTTAAATTTGATCTCATATTCAATGCTTAATTTTTTAACCACAAGCTTTTCAATTTAATAAAGAGTTAATTACCTAAAAATTCTATTTACAAATATTATGGTAGCTCAAGTTTTATCTAATAAATTTTGAACTAATAAATCCTATTTAGTAAAATTGATAATATTATCAGTTTTTTCTAATTTTTAAAACTAAAAACATTATCAATTTTACATAGTAATCTTTCAGATAATTGTTTCACTAATTGAGAAAAAAAAAGCATGAAATTAAATGTTTTTACCCTTCTACTTATTGGTTTGATTAAACTATATAATAAAACCGAAAATATTAACAGTTTTTTCCAATTTCAAAACTGAGAACATTATTAGTTTTTTTTTTTAATTTTTTTTTTCAGTTTTGTATATCAATGTTCCACCATCATGCTCATTTTATAGACACAAAATTTTTAGTTTTGCACAAAAAAAAAATAAAAATAAATAATCAATTTTTTCAATTTTTTTTTTTGCACATAGTTTTTTTTTTTTTTAATTTGAAAGTTGATACTTTAAAGTTTTAAAAATCAAAATAAATGTCAAATCATCATGTTCCTTTATAGATAATCAATATTGATGAACAATCATTATTTGAAGGGTAATTCCGACTATTAAAAATATAATGGGACTTGAAATTCTAAAAAATCCTAATTAGAACTTAATGGAATATAAATTCATAAATTAGGACTTGTGTGTAAATGCTCATTTAATAAATTTATCATTTAGTTTTTAGTCTTTAATTTTCAACTTTCAACTTTCAATTTTCGATTTATATAGTGTTTGATCTTATTTTTGTGTTTTTTTATTTTGTAAAAAATTCAACTATGCTAAAGTTAAAAAGAAATTATTTGACATATAGAAAAACTAATTTAAAAAATGAAATCTTACATTCAACAATTAAAACAAGTTAAATGAATCAAGTTTGAACAAATTTTGAAATTCGTAAAAGTTTTCAAATCAACCTTGAATAGTTAGATGAACCAAGTTTGAATAAATTTTGGAATTCATAAAAGTTTTCAAACCAAACTTGAATAGTTAAATGAACCAAGTTTGAATAAATTTTGAAATTCATAAAAGTTTTCAAACCAAACTTGAATAGTTAAAATGCTGGTAAAAAATACAATTAATTTTTTTTTATACGTATTTAAGAGTTTCAGGTATGAGTTCAGATTCTCTAAAGTAATTTTGAAATTGTTTTTATATAACTGGTATTTAATCATACGAAAATTGAAGATACAGTAATCGAAAAGTTAAAAGTGTAACAACCATATAAATAATCACTCTAGCATCACTTTTTAAAAATAAATAAACTCAAAAAAATCTCTCATTTTGAACTATTAGGTTAATAACAATGAACCAAAATTTTTACATAATTTTCAAAAACCCACCATCCCAATTATTTCACTGGTGATTATTAGAAAGTCCCAGAATATAATCACGTGGTACTCTATAGTATTGTGATTAGTGAAGAAGGTGGAGTATTATGATTTTGTGTTGGGTGATTGAAGAATATGAGAGAATATAATGAATAATAATTTGTGAGAAAATGTGGACACGTGATACTTTAAAAGTACCTAATAATTTTTTTTATTTTACCAACCAAGCTAAAGGACAAAATAAGAAATTCAAAAATAAGTTAAGGCCAAAATAGGTAACCAAAGACAACTTTCTCAACCAAAGCAACCAAAATTTACTGCATAATTTCCAAAATGCCACCACCTAAATTGTTTCACCAACCAACCACTGATGAAGAATTCCTCGAAAAGTTAAGGATTAGTAATCCTTTTTAAAAATCGAATGGATTCGGTCTTATACATAAGCAAGAAAGGTAATCAAAAAAGAAAGAAGATGAGTTCTTCTTTCTTTTATCACTTAAGAGTCGTGTGAGATGAAAGTTTCATGCACGATTTTGAATGAGAGAAAGAAGTGAGGAATCCTCTTCTTTTCGACTTTGACTCTCCCGCTTCAGTCGTTGCTTTTAATATTAGATATATGATAGAATTATGTGGTCTGATATGTATCATTTTTTGATTTATTAGATCATCTCCAATGGTTTATCAATTATGTCATCAACTTTGGATTTGATGAAAAAATAACATTTTTTCTATTCTAATGGTTTCATCAAATGAGTATCAAATCGAGGATATCAAGAATCTTTTATCAAATTGAGGACTCCTGGGAGCTTTTAACAAATGACCAATTTTATTAATAAGTAAATCAATATTTTTTAATGATATGAAAAATATTTTTCGGTTAACTATTTTGTTAATAAATAAATTATTAAGTTAATTAACAGTTTTTAATGATATGAGAAATATTTTTCAATAAATAATTTTAATAATTTATTATTGTATAGGAAAATAGCTTTTTTTTTTCCTCAAGTATCGTGTTAAATTAAAATTTATAACAAACGATAGTTATAATTTCTAATATTATTAGATCGATTCATATTTTAAACAAATTTTATGAGTGTATTTGTAATTTTTTAGAAAATATAAAAAATTATGTTTCATAATTGACCAAGAATGTTTGCATAACTAAGAAAAAAACTTGTTTTATAATTGACCAAAAATATTCACGTCATTACAGAAAAAACATGATACATATAATTGATCAAGAATGTTTGGGTAACTACGAAAAAACATTCGCTCAACATCTAGGCCATTATTAGTAAATTATTCAAAATAAAATGACAAAATTAGAAAGAGAGGATGAATCTCAACAAGCTAAGCAGTTTATATATATATAGATATATAATTTGACTAGAGATTAATTAGATATATCATGAAATTTATTTGACAATAAAAGAAAATTCTAAAGTAATTTTTTAGTTTTTTGGTCGATTCTTGGAAGTAATTCTGCTCTTACGATTTTTTTTTTTTTTTTTTGAAGAAAATAAATTTTAACACATTCTTCATTTACACCCATTTTTATTTGTATAGGATTGGGGCTGGGTTGGTTAGGTTATTCGGATAAAGCCCACCCGAATTCTCCATTCCGATTATTCGGCCTAAATAAGACTCTCGGTTGTTTGTGTGTTTGGTTACCGTGATTCTTCAAGAAATCAGAGCAAATCGCAGAAAGAAAGAAAGAGGAAGAAAAAATGATTTACCGTAAATGGAGTCTGTTAACTGGCCCAGCTGCGATTTTGGGATCAATCGTGGCCACTGTGGTCGTCGCCAACTTTATCTTCGTCCAAAATGTATGTTCTCTCTCTTACTGTGATTCAATCAATCCCTAGATTTATGAAATTGAAGAACTGTAAGTGTGATCCAATTGATTTGCATCTTCTGGAGCATTAGTTATTCCTCTTTCTTTCAAAGCTTGTTCTGTTTCAGGTGATTTACTCAGATCGAGACAATTAGGGTTTTGTAATTTTTTAGTGTTTTGGATTACCAAATTGTGATTTGATTTTCGATTTTTTACACTGTTCTCTTTACTATTGAAGGATTGATTTGTGTGGCAAGATGGGTTATGTTGTTTTAGGGTTTCCTTAATTTGATTTCAAGAAGATAAAGTTAGGATTTTTTGGGTTTACCATGCTTTAAGCTATAGTACCAGGTCAACATAGTTCGTAAAGGGAGCTTCGTGGAGTTGATGAAATTCAATCAGCTGGGTGTTCCATCACAACCTTATTGTTAATATTTATGGTGGTTCATATAATTCAATGTTTTCTCTGTTTCAGTAACTTTGTCTCATTAAGAAAAATAGGGTTTTGTAATTTATTAGCATTTTGAATTATCAAATTGTAATTTGATTTTTGATTTTTAAAAGTGTTCTTTTTAACCATTAATATTGAAGAACTAGAGTTGTGTAACAAGATGGGTATATTTTTCTAGGGTTTCCTTAATTTGGTTTCAAGAGGATAAAGTTAGAAATTATAGGTTTAACAATGCCTTAAACTGTAGTAACAGTAAAAAAATGTTTATAAAGGGTGCTTTTTGGAGTTGATGAAATTCACTCAACTGGGTATGCCATTATAGATAGAAAAAGTTGGAGATAAATCCTTCCACACATGCCATATTAGGATTTAAAAAAATGGCTTCAAGCTCAGCAAGTTGATAGCTAGATTAAGAGTGCAATTCGCTTTGTGTGCTTTCCCGCTAGTCTATTTTATCTGTACTTTCTGTGTCAATATCTATCTATCGGACTTGTTGCATAGTACTTGTACTGTGGGTCATTATTCGGTGATAGACAATGTGCCTGATTTAGGTAACTCAAGTCAACAGAAATCAATACATCCCAAAGCAATTGCCCTACTTCTATGTATTGTGGTTCAAGTTTAGTGTTGACATTGGCAATTGATTTTGCATGCTCCCTTACTAGGCATGATGTCTAGGTTTGAGATTTATCACTGTGAGTGTATCTTCCATTTCCCTATTTCCATCCTATCGATCGAAAAAACAAAAGTTTAGTGTTAACATTGACGATTGATTTGCTAGATTTTTTGTAACCCTTGATGAATCTTCCTTCAAATTTATATAAAATTGGCAGAGAAATCTATTTTTATGTATCTGAAACAAATTGGTGGACGATAAAATTATAGTATTCAGTATGTTGAGTGATTCTATATCTTTATTTTTGGTGCAATTCTTCTCTCAATTTTATCTTGTTAGCTACATCTTGTTCCCAAAGTTGTTTATCTAAGCCTAAAGCATATGTTTTCTCCGTTCTTAGTGAGAATCAAAGAGCATGAGTGTATGAAGCTCTTTGAGTATCCGTTTGTTATGCTTACTTCATTCTAAGTGGTGTTGAAATCTTGCAGAAAGCCCAAATCTCCTGTCTGTGCCTCCCCTTTGTACCTCTTTATTGGCTAGCTGAACCATACACCCAATCTAACATTTTTTTTTGCATAATTTTGAATTTGCAGGACCCATTCCTTAAACCAGAGCCAAGGAAGCAAGATAACGATTCGTCAACCAAGTAGGAAAATGTGAGAAATAAGTGACTTGAATGTGATCAAAACTGTTTCAGGTTTTATGTTGAGCATGCCATTCGCAAACTTACGCTTTAAGTTGTTGTGTTGGACATAATAAATTGCATAAAATTTGAATAAGAAGATATTTTAATCTATTCTGCAAATTCTCTTCTGGATCAGGAGTTGCTGTTCTTTGTTCCTTTTTATTGTGTTGATGTTGTTGTGATTGGTTGTTTATAGAATTTTTGGTTGTGATTCGCATCGTTACATGAGTCCCGTTTGGTAGAACTGTGAGAAAGTGATTATAACTTATAACCTAATAGCTTATAGTTTATAACTGTGAACATAAGCTGATTTTTGACATATAAATTAAGCTTCTTCTCCCCCACTCAAAGAATAAGTTGATTTTTGACTTATAAAAAGTTATAAGCTGTATTGTTAAGCTGAACCAAATACATCAAAATAGCTTAAATTAAGCTAAAAGCTGAAATAAATTGAAAATAAGCCCTACCAAATAGGGCCATGGTTGTTATTGTCTTTGAATGCCCTCATACTCAAATCTTCGTGGTTTTGATCTAATCCCATATTCTTACATGTTGTTGATTACTTGGTTATATACAATTCAACCCAGTTCACTTTTCTCTTTCAATCTCTGTAAAGAAATTTTACAGAACGGATCGGATTACAGCTGTGCCCTTTTAAGTTTGTGTTTATTCAGATCTTTCAGATTCACTTGACTCTGTCCATTTTCATATTTCAAAGTTCAGATTAGCACGATGAACAAATTCTTGAGGTTGGAGGATAAGTTCTGCAGATATTTCAGTTCTCTCTCCTGTTGATCTGGTGGTGGAAGTGGTGCCATGTGTCGTCCATTTATTGGTGTTTGATCCCTTGCCAATTAAATTAAGAACAATGTACCAATTAGTGTACTAACTAATATACCAATTGATGATGTGACATAATTTAAGATGTTTTTGGTATTTGTAATTTGTATGATGAGTAGGGTCAATAATAATGTTATAACTAGTGTTGGTATACTAGTCAGTATACTAATTGATACATGTAGCACAACCGTTAAAAAAACTAATAAAAAAATAATTCTTATTTTTTTTTCATGTTTGGATCACCACCAATTTTTTGGAGGAAATTACGTTTAGGTCTTCATAGGTAGATTTATTGTCCAATAATTTCTATAATAATTAATGGTTGTTTTTAACAAATATTATTAAAAAAGTTATTAATTGTTAATTTTCAGTGACAACTTAAAATTTTTGTTACAAAAAATGTTATTAATTATAAGTTCTAGCAACTGTTTAAAAAATCGTCACAAAAAAAATGCCATTAATTTTTAACTTTCAGTGGCAATTTGAAAATTTTGTAACAAAAAAAATCATTAATTATAAATTTTAGCGACAATTCATAAAAATCGTGATAATAAAAAGTCACTAATCATTAATTCTTAGTGATATCTAAAAAATTATCATAAAAATTTATTTTTAACGGCGATTTTATTATTGACTTATTTTTAATATGACCTATTAGTAGTTTCTTCTTTCTCTTTTTCTTCTTCTTCTTTTTTTTTTTTTTTTTTTTTTTTTTTTTTTTTTTGTCTCTGGCAAGTTTAGTCACTCCCCTAGCAAAAACGGGAATTTGATTTTTAGTTCCATACGAACAAAGAAACCAATTATACAATTAAACACAAATGATCCGTTGAACCAAAAATAAGTTTATTTAGATAAGGAAGAAAAATCACTTTTAAAAGGTGGAACGTATCATATCACCACCACCTCCACCTCTTCACCTCCTCCATCTCCACCACCCCACAACCATCGCTTCGACCACCCTATCACCGCCATCACTGCCACTGCGCTACCACAGCTATCACACTATTGCAACCTATAAAAGACTAGTTTTAATGTCTTAATCAAAGGAAAAAGTTTTCTATTGAACACAATTTGCTGTAGGAAGCATTTTACCTTTTTGGTATGCATTTGAACTTCAAGAAATGGAGAGAAGAACCAAATAATCATATCCACTTACGGACTCAACAAAATATGAATTCTATAAAATTGATTAATCCAAACATTAATCTTACACCGGTTGCAATTTAACACCAGAAAATAATCATTCTTACAAAACCCCCCAAGATTAAACATCATCATACTCTTGCAGAGAGAAATCAAAAACTATATATACCTCTAGTGAATTTGTTTTCTACATTGTTGGTATAGATGTGATCAAATGAAGAACAACAGTATATTTTTGATGTATAGCCACTCCTCTGCTTTCCTTCTTGCAAGCTTCAATGGTTCAGTGGCTTCAATTACAACCCAACCTATGCAAATTATGTCCCCTTCCCTCCTCTTTCCTTCTGATCATTAAGATCACAATAATCCCACAATTTTGAAAAAAACTTGAGAATCGAAGGCAAAAAAACAGTTGATTCATCTCATCAACATTCTCAACCACTGAACAACATTTTCATTACCAACTCATTCCATGAATCTATTGGCCCGGGCAAGCACCAATGCAAGCAATCATTCTGAACTTTTATATTTTTACCCTCGGCAAACGGATGAAACTGCCGGTATGGTCCTGGGTGCCCATCTGGTCTCAACAACGAAAGATGGGTTGTGTCCAATAGTTTCAAAGTCGTCCCCTTTTCAGACCCTATTGCCATAGCCTTCTCAAATTCTTCTAACTCAATGTTGCGCATTGTCGTGTCAACGGTGCTTAAATCAACCTCGCCTTCTTTAAATGGACCGGTTCTATTGCAGTAACCCCCACTAAACCACTCTCCATTCTCGAAGTGGTCCGGTGTGGTAGTTCTGAAGAACACATACGCTTTGTGGTTTGAACTCGTGACGAAATTAAAAATTAACTGTAGTGCTTTGCGATAGGCGTGATCATATCCTAACTCGGTCAAATTCTTACCCGGGCAATAATGGCACCCTTTGATCGTGTTATTCTCATAGTAGATCGCTGTTTTCAGAAACCATTTCCCACCAGCAATTATCACATAATCGAAACTGTTGTATTGTTGGGTCCATAATGTGTCGAGTTTGTCAAGATGAAGTTGAATGTCAGCTGATGAAACTCCATTCATGTCTTCAAAAAGAGCGGCTTTCAGGAGGAAAGGGTTCCAAATTACAGAGAGAGTGAAGTTGTGAGAGCGAAAATGCCATTTTTTCGATCTGTACTCCTTGTCATGGTAGACCATAACGGCTTGTTCCGCCTGTAGGGAAAATTTAGTAACATTTCATCAATTGCACCATTCATGCTACCATATCCTTGTTGAACGACACAGTATAATGCTATGAACCATGGTTTTAAATAATGGTATTGAGATACATGTCTATATCAATGACAAACATTTATTAGTTGATATCAGATGGTATGAGGATTGTTCTATTTGTTAAATAAAAAATAGAAAAAGAGAGAAAAAAAATCACCTAGTTTTCAAAGCATTCTTAAGGCTTACAAAATTGCAAGCAAATTTCTTTGAAGTGTCGTTTTGTTCCCCCTTTTATTTTGGTTATGAATTGTTACTATTTCACCAACCCATGCAATGGTACTTCTCAAGGTACAATTAAGCACAACATGGGCTATAAATTCCATTTCAAATTGCAAATAATAGGACCTGTTTTTTTAAATAAATAAATTGTATTTAGTACACAAGTCTCCTGCTAATACAACAATGTCAAGGAGAGGTAGTAGGTGGGCAAATACAACAATGGTGAATAGATAGTATCATAATTAAAATTTTTCCTGAATAAAAATTTTTGAAGCTAGAGAATCCTTCACGTCCAATAAAGTAAATGTATGTGCATCCACACACACAAATATACCCAGAAAAAATAATATACGGTTCAGATTCAACTCTTATAGAGTGGAACCCACATCTTAAATGAATCTAGACCATACATTAAATTTTCTAGGTATGTTAGTGTGCACGGATTCTATATATGGTAAATTTACTTCACAAAACATTGTGTATTAAACGAAATAGTTTCTACATTCTTGTTTTGGAAGGTGAGGGTTGAAATCATATTGATGATGGCAAGTGTTTAATTGGTAGTAGTTGCTTACAACTCACAACAATCTGTACTATAAAGTTATAACTTATCATTGATTCAGACCAGGCAACAACAATGTGGTTCAGCCATAATCAGAAAAATACTTGAGAAAACAAAAGAAACTGAATCAAAATTCAAAATCTTTCACAAGGTGATTTAATATGAAAATTTACTTTTTGAGAGTGACTACCCAACCACTTAAAAACAAGGTGATCTAACCATAAAAGAGGCATCAATCACAGCTGGTGGAAGCTCATCATTCTCTAGATGACCTAGTAGCCGGTACTGAAAGAAGCCAATGGAAGACAGCACAAATATTATTTTTTTTTTAAAGTTAAACTGTGTACATCTGACCCTTTCCAGATCTTACAAAAGGGGGTACTGGGCTGCCCCTTTTTATGCAATAAGGTTTGGGACACAACCCTAAGGGTCTCTCAAAAACAATCCTCAGAGGTAACACAAGGCAATACAAAAATGCAACCCAGCCAACGAAGAAAGTAAAACGCTCACTGCCTGAGGCACTAGGCTAAAACACAAAGAACACAAACATAAACAACAAACCGCAACTAACCAGAACACTCCTCGCAACCCAAGAGGTTATGCATACCTACTTGGCAATCAATAGCGGTCTAAGGTTTTTTGAGACTTCAAACTAAACATCACATTGAGGCCTTATTTTTCTAGGCCTTTGAAAATTTGAGGTCTTTGATAATAAGAATTTTTTAACATTTTTTTAGTAGATTTTTACGAGACAGACTAAGTGGCCTAATGGTTGAGTCACCTCTGCTGCAATTATGACATTAAAAACTGTAACAATACTACATTAATGTCTAGCTTAAAAAACAAGTTTATTTAAAGCCTAAATCAACAAACAACATTATGATGTCCCCACTAGTTCCATTGCTGTTAAAGTAATAAATTAAACAAAAAAAACAAAAAAAAACAAAAAGAGAGAAGAGGAAGAAGAAGAAGAAGAAGAAGACGATAATTTAGTGGCTAATCTATATTACTATGAGTTATTGCATCATAGTGAAATTTGAAATGTTACCTGTGACAGAGTGCAAAGCAATGACTGCACATGATTACGCGAAATTGAATCACCAATGAAGGCCCATGATTTATTCGTCATCAAATCCAGAAACCTCTGTGGATCAAACTTTGGTAACTCGCAATTCCGTGGCTTCCACCTCCAGTAAAGATACTCTGAATCAGGGCGGCCATTATTCATGCAATTTTGATGACCTTCGATGTCCTGGCAGCTCTCGTTAGAGTAAAATGGACCGGAGGGATCCAGAATCCATTGCCCCGTAAATATATCACATTCTGCTGTGACTATCGATGGTGTAATTGAATGAATGTTAGTTTGGCACAAAGGACTACAGAGGGAAAGAGAGATTATAGGGGATTCAATACAATGGATCAAACAAAGATATCAAAGGGTATATAATTATATTGATATCAAACTTAAAACACCACCAACTAAATAGAAAGAAGTACTATTACACATATACTTGAATTTGTGAAGGACAGAGTTTTGGACCCTTTGTGCAGGCTACAGAGTGATGATGATTTTCATTTGCAGACCCAGAAAACAAGCCAAGTCAAGCCGATAAGTAGGCAGTTCAAGTCAAACTAAACAAACTTGACATGAGTTCTAGTTTGGAATTTTTTTTCATACCAACATTAAGTGAGTTTTAATCAATCTAATAACAAAACTGAGCTCGATAGTAAATTGTAAAATTTGGCTTAAAAACATAACAAGTGCCAAAATGTGTTAAAAACTTAACTTGTTTGGTAACAAGTTAATCTCGAAAGAGCTTTTAAGGATCGAAACATGAGTCTAGTTCGAGTAACATAATTGGACACATTTTCAATACCCTACCAATCAAAACTACTGAATAGTCAAGTTCAAATATTTTACCTGCAGTGCAAGAAAGTGATCCAAATACAGAACTATACACATAACACACATACACAACAAATCATATACTAGCTCTGAAAGGTGACATAACTGACATCAGGGCTCAAGCATGAATATAAAAATAAAAAAGAGCATATTTTCTTTACCTTTTTCTTGATTTGAATTTGTTAATCATAAATTGAAAGAGATGAGGAAAAAAAAATAATTACAAAATTTTGGCACCAAGAAAAAATGGAAAGCAAAAAAGAAGAAGAAGAAGAAGAAGAAGAAAAACAGGGGTATCCCATTTCCCAAAATTCAAAAACCAAAAAAAAAAAAAAAATTGAAAGAACCCTTGTTATTTAAATTTTATTTCACATTCATGATTAAAAAAAATAAAATGACCACACCATCTCCAAAAATAATGAACAACCAGTAATCTATATATACATACATATAGGATCATTATCTCAATCCATACATTCCCAAAACAAAAACAAAAAAACAGAGAAAACCCAACTTTTACAAGAGGAAAAAACAACCCTAGTTAGATTTGGATTGTGTGATTGCTGGCACTCATCATGCATGGCTACAAGAGACAGAGAGAGAGAACTCACCATTGTTTTTGGAAATTTGGGTTTGATTCACAGTAGAATCCGAAGAAAACTGAAGAGAGGTGGTTGATAAGAAGAGGCGAAATGCGAGACCCAGTAAGAGAAAACACACAACAAACTTCACAAATACATGATTGCGCTTGTTAGCCAATGATGAAAACGAAAATGGGTTTGTGGTTTTTAAATCAAACCTCATTTGTTTTCGTGTGTTTTTGTTTTTTGGATTGTACGTAGAGAAGATGAAACCAAATGGAACCAAAAAAACTGCTTTATTTGCAACAAACCAATAAACAAAAAAAAAAAAAATAGAGTAATAGTTTGTTGGCATGAACAATTAAATCTTGTAACTATTACAATTAAGGGTTTAGTTTAGTTTTGTTTTCAAATTTTTTTTTTTAATGAAAAGTGTGAAAAATTAATTTACTAAATCATTAATGAATTTTTTTTAAAAAAAATTAAAGATACTCCTCATTTTTATATTATTTTGTTTTTTAATAATTTTAAAATTTTCAAAAACATTTTTTAAAGTTTATTTTTCCCAAAATAATTTGCAATATTTTTCAAAAAAATAAATTTTGAAACTTAAACCAAAGATTTGTTTGTTGGTTGTAACATACTAGACGTAATTGATTTGATTTTAAAGCTTAGCAATTTAGGCTTCATTTGGCAATTATGATCGAGGCTAAATTCGTTATTAAAAAATTAATAAGATAAAATATTACATATAAATCATAATTATTTTATTTTTTCTTTCATAAAAGTCAAAAAAAAATTTAAAAAGTCAAACAAAATTAACTTTTTAGTCTCAAGATAAAAAAATCTCAATTTCAAAAAGTCAATTGCATATTTTTTTGCCAAACGACAATTTAAAAAATATCTTAATGCTTAATTGTATGATAAGATAGTACAATTTATCTGAATGGCTTATAAATTATTTTTTTAGAGTCTATTATTTAGTATAATTTTTTTTTATAATTCATTAAGCAAAAAATAACTTAACTAAATTTAAAATTTAATTATCTAAAGATTGAAAAAATATATTTTTTTTTTAAGTTTTACTTTCTAATTATAAATTCTTAACCTATCATAAACTGGCAGAATATGCTTGCTTTTCAGCTTGCTTTTAGGGGCCTTGGGAAACATCGGTTAAAAGTCATAAACTAACTTTTAATTTATTTTAGCTTATATCACTTCTCATATAAAATAATTAAAAAATAAAAAAAAAATCAGTTTTTAACGATTTTAATGTATCAATAATGTTTTTTTTTTTTTTTTTTTTAGAGTGATTCCATTTGCAATCAAATAATAAATTAATATGTCTAATTAAAATTTAAAAAAATTTATTCTTATTATATCCTAATATAAATTTACTAAAAAAGATAATATACATTAAACCTTAAAATAATTTTTTTTCTCACAATACACTCAAATCACATATACATATTCACCATATTTAACTCTCTTCATCTTCTTCTCCAATATTTTCTTTTTATCTTCCTCATCACTTCAAAACTTCAATTCACCCCACCAAAACTCACCATTATCATCAACATCATCATTTCTTATTATGTCGTTACTTATAAATAGAAAAAAATTTGAACAAAATCAAATAATATAAGAGAATAATAATCAAATAAGAAAAGTAATCCTATATTATAGATGACATAGGGGTATTTTAGAAAAATGGTTAGAAGTCATCTTCTAGTTTTTAACCCATTTTGGATCGGAAAATTCTATTTTCACACACTTTTTTGTCTTTATGTACACACTTAATGAAAAAAAAATTATGACAATTTTATCATGAAGCAAAATGACCATAATGAACATCAACACACACTACAAATTAAATATAAATTTTCTCTGTAGATATCTTTAAAAGACAATAATTCTTAATACACATCTTTTAAAAAAAAAAAACAAAAATTAAAACTTAGTTCATACATTGTTTCTCACTTCCTCTATTATTTTCCATTACTTGCTACACTCCATCCATTGCTTGCATAAACTACTCTTATATCAAGTACTGAAAAATTGTAAAACATTTGGCACTACAGAACCGAATTAATTTTAAAAAATTCAAAAATTAAGTATCAAAAATTTATAAATAATTCAGAAGTACATAATTGAAAATGTACAATAATTTTAGAATTTTTTTTCTAATTGGTGAGTGACTTCTTGTTTCTGAATATTTTTTTGATTGATCTTTCAGTTCCTTCAGGTTTCAATGACTGCTAACAACGTCCCCTCTGCCCTAAAAAAAGAACAGGTACTTCATACATATGCAGACACTAATACTATATGTGTATGCTTATGAGATAGGCAAAACTATTAACTGGAAAAGATTACTTTTTTGATGCATTTGTGCAGATCTTTGGATTGGCAGAGAAGGAAATGGAGTATAGGGTAGATTTGTTTAACAAGTAGGTGTATCAATCTGTTATATGATTTGATTAGAAATAGCTCTTACTTGTTGGAAGGGTCGTCAATGGAGTTGTGGTTTGTTGCTATAGGTGGGTGTGTGGAAATGTTGAGTCTTTGAAGGATTTGAAACTGTAGAAAATCTATTTTGGTGGTGTGTGTACAAGATGTGAGTTAAGGATATAATTGAAATACGTGATGTGTAGAATAAGAACAATAACTTATAATTAAATTCATAAATGTGTGCATTGAGATATAATGTGCATTGAAATAAAAAGGTGTGTGGAAATAGAATTAATTTTTTTTTTTTGGTCACATCACCTCTCATATTTTTTACACATTTTTTCAAAAAAAAAAAAATTTTAAAAAGTTTAAAAAATGAACTTTTAGCCAATACGTACCTATAATTAGGGGTCTTTTGAGAAGTGGGTTATAATCCACTTCCCAGATTATAACCCACTTCCTTCTCTCACAAAAAACTGATTATAATCAACTTTTAACTAAAAAGCTGATTGAAACCATCTTTTTAAAATAGCAATAAAGAATTGAGAGAGAGAGAGTGTGCTCACTTCTATAGGGTAACGGAATTGTTTCAAACCCCCCACTGGGGTAACCTCCAGGACCCAGTGGAGTCTGATTGGCCAGCAATTATTTTATTTTATTTTTTTTCCTTCCAATAACCAAGCCCCATGTGGTGTGGGGTTGGGGGGCAACTGGGGTTCCCAATCACGATTCATAGGGTAAATACAGGATTTTCCATATTCACATCAGTTTCAGCCAGAGTTTTTCAAACTCATGCCAATTCAATTCTAGAACAACCCCTCATTTCATTTGTATGTTTCTTGCTAATTTCCATTTCAATAGGGCTACTGAGTTCATCATATATAAGCTAAAAGAGATAGGAAAGATCAACAAAGAAGATATTTCACTTGTAATCGAAGAGTTTGAAGATTAAAGTGGTGTAATTTAGGATTATTTATTTATTTATTATTTAAGTGCATCTTGAAGGATAATTTGAAAAAAAAGAATAAGATGTATTGAAAATAAATTATAATTTTAAATAATTTAATAAAATATATTAAAAAATTAAGCGTACTTAATATTTTTTTAATTGCAAATAGAATCCCTCTATCTTTTACCATAGGAGAATTGTTATTTAATGAGGGTAAGAAATTAAAGTCAGGCACGTCCCTGTTAATGGATTACACTGCCCCCTGGGCGTCTTATTTTAATAATTTAGGATTATTTATTTATTTATTATTAAAGTGCATCTTGAAGGATAATTTGAAAAAAAAAGAATCAGATGTATTAAAAATAAATTATAATTTTAAATAATTTAACAAAATATATTAAAAAATTAAACGTACTTAATATTTTTTTAATTGCAAATAGAATCCCTCTATCTTTTACCATAGGAGAATTGTTATTTAATGAGGGTAAGAAATTAAAGTCAGACATGTCCCTGTTAATGGATTACACTGCCCCTTGGGTGTCTTATTTTAATAATTTAAATAATTATCTTTTTTTTTTCAAAATTAGGTTTTTTTTTTTGAAAAATTTAATTTTTTTGATAGTATAATTGTTATTCTTCAAAAATATCAATTTTCCCAAACTATCATTTAGTAGTACAATTATCACACTTTAAAAATATTAATATTAATGAATTTTATAGAAGAACAAAATTAAAAAAAAAAAATCATATTATTTTAATGCTTAATTTTTAAAAATGGACTAATATTTTGAGACAATAAAAAATAGAATAAAGCATTAATATTTTGAGACGAAAGGAATATTTTGTAAGGTATCCTATCTATCTCACCTATAAATAAAAATAAAAATAAATTGGATTAATTCAATAAGTATAACTTTTTCATTTTATCATATTTGTCTCTAAAACCATAAATAACCTATTTTCAAAGATTTGTCGAATGGATGACCTTTATTATAGAACCTACAAAGTAAACGGTTCAGATCATCAATTGATGTCCGAATTTAGAAACAAAAAAAAAATAAAAAATAGATGAATATGGAGAGATACAAATATAGAAGGGAGCTTAGCCCTTTAAAAATTTAATACTTTTTAAGTGTAATAATTGCACTATCAAAAAGGTTGAATTTTCCTAAAGGAACTAATATTTTGAGCCGGATGGAGTTCGTTTTTATAGTTGAAAGTCAAAATGTTCGTTTTTATAGTTGAAAGTCAAAATGTATACAGTTCGTTTTTATAGTTGAAAGTCAAAATGTATACCTTTATAGATGAGGGGATAAAACAATATTAACTAATAATTGAGGGTTCTTAGTGTAATTAACCCTTGTATATATTATTGAAAAGGAAAGGACAACATAGTAAAATTTTTATATATGGGGGCAGGGCAGCTATCCAGTGGATAAAAGAAAATATGCCATTTGTTCTCAATCTCTTGCACTCAGATCCTTTGGCCCTGTCTGGTAGAACTGTGAGAAAGTAATTATAACTTATACCTTAACAGCTTATAACTTATAACTATGAACATAAGCTGATTTTTGACTTATAAATTAAACTTCTCCTCCCCCACTCAAAGAATAAGTTTACTTTTGACTTACAAAAAGTTATAAATTATATTGTTAAACTAAATCAAACATATTAAAATAGTTTAAATTAAACTAAAAGCTGAAATAAGCCAAACAGCACCTTTGTCTGAAAGGGAACAAAGTTACTTCCATTCACATGCCCCCTATCCTCCTCACTCCTTTGCCTTGATCTCAAGAGTCGATAGAGATATCTATTAAACACAGCTGCCTATTAACACCATCTCTCTCTTTGCTTTTTACTGGTTAAGGTGCATCCATGGCTTTAGGGGGAAATGTCATAATATCAATATCAATATCAATATCAATATCAATCTCTCTCTCTCTCTCTCACTCTCACTCTCACTCTCTCTCTCTCTCTCTCTCTCTAGATGTATAAATTGGGCAAATCTAGCAAAGTATAATAGGGATAAAGATCAATATAGTCACACTTGGGTGAAAAATTACATGTTTACATATACAGGTACAGAATATGGCACTAATCACTTGCAACATTTTGACAGACCAAACCAATCAATCAAACATGAAATTCCTTGACAAACGGACGGTTTTGAGACATCGATGACATACCAACAATCCAATATCTTCTTCTCATTATTTCCAAAATGCAAGAAAAAACTTGTTCAAATTTTCTTCCAATAAGTTTGTCAGGACGGGTACCGTTTCAACCTTCAAGATCATTCACACATTTGAAGCAATGGAGGGAGTGTGTATTCGCTAACATATAATGCGCTTATGCAGCTACTCTTGGAACTTTCATGCCAAATCCACGTTTCACCTTCTCGACTCTGTTCCACACACAAAAAAAAAAAAAATTTATAGCTAAATGATCATTGAAAACACATTAATCTGTGCTATAAAAAGATTCAACATCTTCATTTTCTGTAGCATCAAGATCCACAATTTTTTTGCATGAAATGTAGTCATAAGCAATGATGGAAAAGGATATATTATTGAAAAATATAAGTTGATTAATTGCTTCTCAGTCCCTTGTTAATATATCAAGATTTCAGATTCAAACCTAAAGCAGTGATGCTTTCACTTTTAAGCCTCATTTCAGCAGACCTATAATCTATTCTAGTCCACAACTTAATGTTCACTGCCCCTCAATTCCCATTTAACATTGTTCTCAGCTATGTTGCCTGGAAGGTGGATTGTTCCAGTACATAGAACGCGGTACATCACATTCTCTAAAATGTGGCATGTTAGAAGTAGACTTATGTAGCTCATGATATTAGCATTTAAGGTATGTGCAGAGTAATTTTCTATAAACAGTTAGACATCCAACAAAATGTACATTTTTTTTCAAATTAATGTGTAACAACATATTTCCATGAGTATTATGACCCATCTTTATGTTTCATTCTACCCAAACCCCGCGCTACCTAGATTTTAGTTCATGCCTTTTGGTTTTCTTTCAACCTTTATGGATGATCAATAAAAAAAAGGAAATATATTGGATTGCTTTGGATCGCTAAATTAGTGAAAAGATGCGATACTGTAACGGTAGATGGGAGTGTTAGGAGACAAGGTAGGCCTAAATTAATGTTGGCTAACGTGATAAATAGAGATATAGATCTACTTAATTTGACAAACAAATGACCTTTGATAGGGCTGCGTGGAGAATAAGAATTCATGCAACCGACCACATTTGATGGGACTTAAGGCTTCGTTTGGTTTGATTTGGTTTGGTTTGGATCGCTAAATTCACCATTTTGAAACTAAAATGTAATGTAACCATGTTTCGAAACAAGCATTTGAAAATGTAAATTGCCAAGGTATTAACATTTTCTGGTACCGTTGGCTCCCAATATCCTACTACTCTTATCTTCTCGTGAACCCCAAAAAAAAACCCCGAAGTCATGTCTCCCATTTAGAGTTTCGAAGCTGTCCTAGTCACATGAATTAGGCAGGTTATAAATCATAGTGGACGGGGAAAAATCTTTATGCAATTGATAAAAGCATTCCACTAATTCCAATAAACAAAATGGAATAATTAAGGAAATCATCTGTGAAAAGTGGGCCTTACGTCGGGGCAAGTTTGCCAAGGCTATCGAGCTCTTCACCTGAATCCTCATCAACGACTTTTCCACAAATCTCAACTATGTAAGATCCATCTTTAGTAGTTGGGAGGCCTCTACTACTTAGCAGTCGTAAATCTTGTTGATGGAGCTCTCTTCCATTCACAAAGACACTAGTATTTCCACCAGCACAATTCTCAGGCATCGGATAATTGAATTCTTCAATAAATGGCTGCAAAAAAAATAAAAATAAAAAAATAAATATGAAATTGCCTCAGTAATATACTTGGGAGTATAAGTGATCACTAAATATCAGTGGTTGGATAATTTTGCATCAGAATTAGTTGATCTTACAGGAATTATGCCGAGACAGGGCCCACCCATTACACCCCAGAAACCAGCTCGGAAATCATACCTGATAAAGGCAAATATAGAAAGGAAAAAAAAACATATTAGTACCTTCAAGAATAAAAAACTTATCAGAACACAATTATAAAGAAAAATATCAAAATTTTATTTATGAAATTCATTCACAAGCCTTGATTCCAATCATAACAGAATATATGTAAATCAGACAAGGTTTTATGAATTGAATAAAAAAAGAGTTCACAATTACTGCAGATTGTGCGAGAGAATCATATGTACTTACCAGTATTGTCCAGGATGGATTGGTCCAGCTAGCTTTTCAGCCTTTTTTAGCAAACGATCCGATATAGAATGTCCATTAATTGTGACATTAGTTGCTCCTTGCTCAATGTTCTGATTTGATCTAGAAAAGTCTCTAAAGCCCCTCTTCATGATTCCAGCAAAGAATGATTGACCCCCTTTGCCGGCTCTCAGTTGATCTTCAACTCTGCTTGCATCCCCCGATTCTTGGGATGTCACAGTATTCGAGTACTCATTGAACGACACATCGATCTCCGTTGCAAGTGATGCATCTTTCATTGAATTTTGCCGCGCCGTAGACACTTTTGGCTCCCCCTTTTCACATTCTGAACGCCCACTTTGGTTTCCCTTTCCAAATCGTTTCACTCCATTGAATATATTAGCGTAATCAAAATGATCTTGCACGGGTGAACCAGCAGCCGGTGGAGACGTAATTGGAATCGCTGCCAGCTCAGTAGATTTGGACTCCTCTCCTCGGACATTCAAACTTCCCGGGCTATCCTCGTCCTCAGAAGAATAGGGAGATGTAGAGTGATGACTTCTCATCTCTTCGGACTTGCCCGTTGATGACAAAATTACTTCCCTATCCACTGACTGAAAATCATAACCAGATTTATCATAATCATCAGAGGAAAAATGCGAAGTACCACCACTCACTGTCATGTTAGGCCGATCATCATCCATCTTGGGAGTTCTCTTTGTCTCTCCACAAACAGAAACAACAAGTTTCTTGTTGACAACTGCAAAAAAGGCGACTGCAGAGCACGCACCACATCGCACTTTCTTTTGATTTTTCTCTGTAAGCACAATTTTCTTAGGCAATTGCAGCAATTCAAAACAGTTGTAGCAAGTAACAAATGGAGCACCACCAGCTATGGGGCGGCACTGCCTTCCACCAGTGGCTAAAACCACCTTTGGAGGATGGCGACGACCAAAGCCACCCAATTCAGAGTTAAGGTCATTAGGCCATCTTGTGTGGGATTGGGGATTATTGGAGTTTAATGGAGGAGGATTGGCAAATGCACTAGGATTTTCATGATGGTAGAACATAGGTTTGTTTGGCACATCAGAAAACATTTTGCTGCGAAAAGCATCACATGGGACTTGACCCGGATCTTGTGGGGGATGTTTGTTGTAGCAATGAAAACAAGAGCAAGAAGGGTTGTGAAGGTTCATATTTGACATGTATGGTTCATATGGATCCATACCCATATTCATGTAATTTCTAGAGAAATAAGTATGAGATGGCGGATGTTGAAAAGGATCGGGCAATTGGTGTGGAGCTCTTCTAAGCATTTGGGACCTTAAAGGATCCCCAAATCTTTGGAGTTGATCTGCACCATTGGTTGAATGATAAAACCTATGCATATCCATTTCATGCCTATTCATATAAGGTGATGGCTCGGGGTAATGGCTCGGATATGAAGCCCTAGTCGATCCCCATGAGCCATCAGGAAACCAAGTTTCTGAACCACCATATGATTCCCCAGGCAGCTTGTCTTGGTGAACCGACCCCCGGTTTAGGGGAACCTTTTCTTTAGGTTTGTTGTTAACATCACAACTCCGACTAATTTGATCTTTCAATTCATCCAACTTCCTCAAAAGCTCAGCTCGGTCTTGTTCAAGGTACTCAACCTTATTAAACTCATCGGGTTTGTTTTGATACTTCACTGGTTCTCCATACCCATAACTAGACCTAAAATGATAATTCGAAGGACCGGCTTCAACATCCCTCCTAGGGTTTCTCCAAAACCCCTCGCTCCCACCTCCCTCCCCGCTCCTCCAATCAGAAACCCGTTCTGATCTTCGTGACCTAAATGCAATCCCATTTGGGGGTTTTGATTCCTCAAATTGTTTACTCATTTCAGCATTACTAGATTCATCTATTTTCTCATTCACCTCGAGATCATTACTCAAAACCATTCTCTTATGAGTTCTTCTAGAAGAAATACCACTGGATTTAACACCATTCTCAGACCCATCACTCAAGTCCATCATCCCTTTCTCGGAAAATTTTAAATTGTCTGATTTCTCGGAAAATTTCACAGAAACACCTTCAACCCTTTCTTCTTCAGACTTTTCTGACAATGTATCCGCCTCAACATTTTTATTTTTCGCTGTAAATCACAACACATTTACCAAAAATAAAATCAATAGAGAACTACTAAAGAAACAGAGTGTACAGGGTATCCATGTTTGGTTACCGAGAAAACCCAGAAAAAGAAATTACAAAATCGAAACTCTAAGATTTCGCTGTTTAGTACCCAATAAGCAAGTAAGCATAACAAAAACAAAAACAAAAACAAAATCAAAATGTAGTCAAACATAGAATACGAGAAATGAAGCATGATGTGTATTGGGATAATTTCTATTTTCTTTTTGCCGCGAACCAAACAGAAAGTATGAGAGAGAGAGAGAGAGAGAGAGAGAGAGAGGGGGTTGAGATTGACCTCGAAGAACAGCACCGCAACCACCGCACTGATAAACAGAGTAATCTGCGAGCTCTGGAAGGAGATTTTCGCACTTTGGGCAACGAACCAATCGAACTTTTGACTGATCAGACATTGCAGAAACCCAAATTATGTTTATACGTGTGTGTGTGCGTGTGAAGATGAGAGAAGAAAAGCTTAATTGTTAGGGAAGAACAGTTCAACCCAGAAATGTATGGCTGATTTAGTCTGAAACAAACGAGTTGTGAAAGAAAGAGAGTCGTTGTTTGTGGGGTTAGATAGAGAGAGAGAGAGTATGTGTAGTTTCTGAAGCAGAACATGACACAACAATCTTTTTCAACATTACACAAACAAAAACCATAAGAGAAGAAGAAAAAGAAAAAGAAAGGAAAGTGAAAGGTGTCCGCTTTGCCTTTTTCTTCGGTTCACTTTTTAGAGAGAGAGAGAGAGAGAAGGGAATGTGGATTGGGTCCAATTTGTAGACTGGGTCGGGTAATTCTCAGTTTTATTTTGTTAATTTGATTTCTTTATTTTTTATGTATTTATGATCTATATAAAAATTAAAAGTTCCTTTGGGACAGTGGCAGAGTTAGAAATTTAATTTAGAGTGGACATTTACTAATTATAATAATTTTTACAAAAAATATTTTACGTAAATTTTTTATGATTGATTTCAGGAAGCATAAAAAAAAATATTATTTATAACTAGTGTATCATGGACAATACCAAAAAAAATATGGATGTAAGCCTTAAAATAAATTATATAATGATAATTTTTTTTTATACAAAATTTGATTAAAAATTCAATATAATGGTAATACCATGTCATCATTGGTATGTAATATCACCCACTAATGGTAAATAAATGCATAAAAAGTAAACCTCACATGTCAAATGTAACTAACAATCTAATAAATTTCATATCTTTATAGTGAGATTACTTATACTTGTATATCACTAATAATGATATCGTCGTTACATTTAAAAAATTTCAAAGCTAATATAGTTTATTTATAATAGTCTCTTCATTTTCAATCAATACAACCATTATTGTTTTCATAATTTTTAAAATGTCATTGACATTTCACTCTAATAATATTTTTGTAATTTTTTATTTAAATTTTTTTTTATGTTTGCAAAAAATAAAAAATAAAAAATAATTCCAAAATCCAAGGGGGCACGTGACTTCCCTGGTCACATGCTGCCTCCACCCCTGCTTTGGGAATAACCTTTTTATCTTATTTTGACTTTTTAAGTTAATTCTAGTATGGCTTAATTAGCTCGGAAGAACTTTTTACTAACCCAGGGGTGAGTGGCAACCTGGTAAGGGCCTGGGGTTTAAGCCCCTAGGTCCTGGGTTCAACTCCCCTCTGGGCCAATCTCCTGAGCGTAGCACAATTGGTTAGGAGGTTGACCTCAAGGATGCCTTATCAGCTACTTAGTGTGGGTTTAATTCTTCCCTGCTGTGCGAGTCCTGACTTAAGCGGAGCTTGCCTTGGGAGGTCGGGACAAGCTCACCCTGGTGATCTCCTTAAGGGGCGCTTTAATTCTTCCCTGCTGTGCGAGTCCTGACTTAAGCGGAGCTTGCCTTGGGAGGTCGGGACAAGCTCACCCTGGTGATCTCCTCAAGGGGCGCTGCCTTGGACCTGCGGGAGAGTGGGAGGATTTTCCTGTAACAAAAAAAAAAAAAAAACTTTTTACTAATTTTTTTTGAAAAAAAAAAATGATTATAATTGATATGTGATATTTTGTCTCACATATTTATTTAGCTTATTTTATGTTTTTATACTCTTTTAGTACTTATCTAAGCCCAACTCACTTGACTAAATTAATTTAATGGTTGTTTTCTACATAATTTTATTATATTTGTTCTTAAAAACTTAAACCATCTATTTTCAATTCAATAAATATCACATTTTAGCATACCTATAATATTATGATTCTATTTTATGCAGTTTATATAAGTTGCTTATAATTTTTTTTTAATTTTGATAATTTGTATTTGATTGTTTAGTGTGTTTATGTTTATACATTATCAGTTAAAAAATAGATAAATAAGTTAGGGAAAAAAACATGATTATTGAAAAGTTAAAAGTGATGCTTTTCAGCTTTTGCATTCTAATTACTTCCTATTTTTATTTTTTATTTTTTTACTTTTTAATTACAGAAAGTTACACTAATTAAAAAAAATTATCACAAAAATTAATTTCAACAATAATGCAATGTCGTTGTGATAGTGACATATCATTCTGGTGACATCCTCCAATAACTAACGATATGCCCAACGCCATAGACCTTTTCATAGGTGTAAAATGTAAGTCTAATTCATCATAATTTTTTTTAATTCATTTAATTCATCAAAATTAAAAAATATAAAAATCATAATTGAATATAATATATATATATATATATATATTTTAATGTCTTCTTTACAATATTTTGAAAAGTTATTTGATGGTCCTAGTTTTGGCTAAGTGGCATCTCAAAAGTATTGTGATTAATGGAATCAATAGAATTCATAATTGATGAAAACTAACATAACATTTGATAATTGGGAGGAATGTTATCTTAGGATAACCTAATAATGTAAAATGTAAGTCTAATTCATCATATTTTTTTTAATTCATTTGATTCATCAAAATTAAAAATTATAAAAGTCATAATTGAATATATGATATATATATATTTTTAATATCTTTTCGATAATATTTTGAAAAGTTATTTGATGGTCCTAGTTTTGGTTAAGTGATATTTTAAAAATATTATGATTGGTTGAAGAGATAGAGCACGTGATTTAATATTAAGTGATAAAAAATAACATAATATTAATAATGGATAGAAATGTTACCTCAAGATAACCTAATAATTATTTAGAATATTCCATATGAATTAGTCTCGGACGATTCTTTATTCTGACTTTATTTATTCTGACTTTATGACTAAAAAGTCTTTTCGGTAAATATTATTATATTAAATGAGTATACTAGTATACGTATGTATGTACTATGGTCACTAATGTACTGTATGTATGTATACATGATTGATTGTTAATGTTTAGCAAACCTTCTCAACAGTCCCCCAACGACTGCCTCCCCAAAGTCCAACCCATCACTTCATTATTATCACTATTTCGGAAAAAAAATGTTTAATATCTGGAATTTGAATTTTTTTTAAATGATTTGAATTTATGGATAACGATCAACTATTTTGTCTAAATGGCCGGTACAATACTTATGTATCACAATTACCATTTTTATCAATCGTAATTGTCACATTGTTACCGGATGATCAATAAGTCAAAACTCGAGTAATTCAGACAAACTTAAATTCGAAATACGTAAAATTATTGTCATTGAAAAAATTACAAATTAATAGTAATACCACAAAGGAAAATGCTATTATACATCTTTTCAAAGGGGTGTATCATACACATTATAGTTATGTTATTTTCTTTTTTAATTATAATCAATTTTCTTTTTTAATTGTAACATTATTTTAGTTAAGACATTTGATTATGCCTCATATGAGGTTTAATTATGACTTTTTTTTTTTTGATGACTCAAAAAGTATGAAATTATACTATTTTCTTTTTGAGTAATATGTACCATATAGTCTTTTCCTACTGTAAAATATTTACAAATTCTTGAAAAAATTTATAACTTTAATTATTAAAATTGATAAATTTTTTCATTCGTTTGTCATTTAGGAGAATTTGGTCAAAACCTCTCATAATAAAACTTTAATGTATTAAGATAAGTACAAAAAGTTTTTGTTGAAAAGACTAATACAACCACTATCATCAAAATATTAAACTTTAAAATAATATAACTTTTGATTTAGATCTCGATTTTTAATAAAATTAGTATTTTTAGAATTCTCTCATTAATATCTATTAAATAAGATTTATGTTGATTATGAATTTTTTTTTATAAAATTATTACTGTTGAAATTTATATAAATAGTAACATGTTACTCTGTTTAACAGTAACATGTTACTCTGGTTGAAATTACATGTTATTCTGATTCACAATAACATGTTACTTTGACAATATTGTTCAAGAAAAAAAAATATATTTTACTTTATCTTTACTCAATTATCCATCACCTCCTTAAGAGGTTTATGGAATAAAATAAATTAAATTATCATTTTCAAGTTTTCACCAAATAAGAGTCTAATTGAAAAAATTCCGCTAAATTTCCCTTTTTAAAGCTTGCATTGCAGTGAAATTTCTCCTTATTCACTACTTTCTTTCTTTATTAAGTAAATTACAAAAATATCCCTTCAAATTTTTTAAATAAAAAATGTTACATACTAACACTTTTAGATACACACTCTCTCACCTATAATGATATGGCAAAGGAGTTAGGTTTTATGTCATTAAGTTTATACCAGATCAATGGTTAACATGTAGCACATAATTGTGGATCTAAAACATTTTTGTTATTAAAAATATGGGTTTGTTTAGTTTGGTTTAGTTTAGTTTGGTTTAGTTTAGTTTTCAAATCAATTTTTGAGAGTTCAAAACTCAAAATTTGTTTGCTTTATAATTTTTTGCAAAACTGTTTTCAATCTTTTTTTTTCTTGTCTCTTCTCTCTATCTATCTCATCTTACACATCAATTAACCACCTCAATGTTTCTAAAACATTTTTCTTATTAAAAATATAGGCTCATTTGGTTTAGTTTAGTTTTCAAATCAATTTTTGAGTGTTAAAAACTCAAAATTTGTTTACTTTATAATTTTTTCAAAACTGTTTTCAATCATTTTTTTTTTAATCTATTTTCTTCGTCTTCTCTGACATCCTACACATCAATCAACCACTTTTTTTTTTTTTCTCACACCATCTATTTAACTACAAAAAAATTACAAAACTCAAACTACAAAATTAAAAAACTATTTCAAAATATACAACTAAAGAAATTTTTAAATTTTGAAAACGCTTTTCAAAACTTATCTTTCAAATTTGATTTCAAAATCAAATCAAACAATCCATAAATTTTTTCTTCACATTTGAAAAATTGCATCTTTTATAACAAATTGATTCATGCATTAATCAATCATTAAGAGGTTGTTTGAAATGATCTAAATAAGTATACTTTTTAATTTATTACGAAAAGATGTGCAGAAAAGTATAGAGATAATGTGACCAAAATAAGTACACTTATTTAAATAAATATACTTATTTAATTTATATCAAATAGTGCCTAAGTCAAATAAACAAATATATGACATAAGTAATATATATTTTTAGAATAAATATATTAATATTTATGAAGTTAATTATACACCTTTTTTTTTTCCCCCTTGTTACCTTACCTTTCTTATTTATTTATTTATTTTTGTCAATAACACAACTTTGTCAAAATCATCGTATCACCCAATGTTTTAAAAACCAGTTTGATAAGCGAACCGAAAAAGTAATCGAGTAGATGAGTCACTGATTCAACTGTGAATAAATCAGAATTAAATTGTGATGTCATAATTATGTCATAAATATATTAAAATTTATAAGTATAAAAAATATAGATATTAAAATTACAAAAATTAATAAATAATAAACATTTACAAAAAAATTATTCCTTAAAATTTATTTTACATTTTTTATACATTGATTTTTAGTAAAAATAATTAACATAATATTTAATATAAAATATATATACTTATTACACTGTCAATAATTGTGTTGATGGCTTAATAGTTTGAATACTTACTTTTTATATACTTGGTTCCATGTTTAAACTCTCTTCACAACATATTTTTGAAAGAAATTTTAATTCTTCAAACCCGACCAATTCGTATTTTGACCTGTGACCGGTTCACCGATTATTTTGGTTGAACTGACGATTCTTCCGGTTTTCAAATTCTAAGTTAAGGGTCATCTGGACCAGAACTAAGTATGGTTCAACCAGTCCGGATTTGAAAACATTGGTATCACCCTCTTTCATTCTACCATTATGGTTATTATTATTTATAAGCATCTCATGTCACCGAGAAAGATTAGAGAATATCATTGTAATATACAGTGGCCTCTTTTAGGAAGTCAGTTAAAAGTCAAAATTTAATTTTTAACTCATTTTGTTTTATATCATCTCTCACATTTTTTACACGTTTTTTCAAAAAAAGTCAAAAAAATTTAAAATGTCAACTTTTAACTATCTTCCCAAAATAGGCCAATAATAGGTGGTGAAAATAAAAGCTGTATAATATTTTTAACAAATCTTAAGCTAATTATATATCACTAATAATGTAGTAAGTTTTTTTTTTTGGTTTCTCACAAGTATTTGGGTCATTTTAATCTATACTTCAATTAAGAGTAATGATATATTCCTCTAATTTTAGAGTTTTAATTGTGCTCTAATGATGTGACAAATAAGAAAAAAAATCAAGGTCAAAATATAATATCACAATGAAACTCACCCTTATTAGAATTCATTTATTAGATCTCTCAATTATTTTTGTCCAATTAAATCCTTAGAAGCTTATCCAACTATGGATAAATCATGAAACGAGAAGCTCATGGTTTAATACAGTAAGGTTTTGTTTAGAAAGTGTGTTGGTTTTGATTTTTTGACTTATTAACTCTTTTAGCTATCTTTTGACAACATCATTTTTTAATTTAAAAGTGTAAAAGTCATTAAAAAAATCAAAAAATAACGATCTATACTAAAATATCAAAAGATTTTATTTTCTATTTATTTTTTGTACATATTTTCATAAAAAATTTAAAAATTATTACAATACTAGTTTTTTTATATCATATTTTAGCAAAAAAATTAAAAGTTACTAAAAAAATATATTCCCAAACGAGTTGAGTTGAGTTTTTTAATTTTCTTAATTTTTATAAGAAAATAATAAAATAATTATAATTTAAATATAATATTTTACTTTATTAATTGTTTAAATTATTTTATTTTTTTATAATTATTTTAACAACAATGATTCATCCCACTAAAAACATCACCACTAATAACACTAATACATTAAAAAAGTAAAAAAAAAAAAATACAATTCCAAAATCAAAATATCACATCATTAATAACGAGACCCACTGTCACCTAATTAGTGGGAGCACTAATTAGTGCTCCCGAGCATTTTTCTTATTTTAAATTGATAATCCAGTCCCATTCCAAACCGCCAGTCTAGAAGGAGATGATGACCTCAACTTTTCACCAAGTAAAACTTTTGACTCTTGACATATCTTGTCTTTGTCTCTCTCCCATCAATTTCCAATGGAGAGTTGGCCAATCTGACCCACTCTCTGGCTATCTGTTGGGTGACAGCTTTAATCATCATCATTGAAACTCTCCTCAACCAAATATTAATTATGAGGTTTCTCAACAAAAAAAAAAAAAAAAAAAAAATTAATTATAAGTATATATTGCACTGCCTTCTAGGGATGACAATTTGAAATCGACCTGATAGGGATCTCCGATCCCGTTCCTAATTTAAGCGATTTTTCTTCAAAAAATACCCCCGACGGGGAGGGGACGGTATTTGAAAATCAATCCCCGATCTGTCACGGGCCGGGATGGTGATCAGTGTTTAATCCCCGTCCCCGTCCCCGTCCCCGGTCCCATCCCCGAATTTTCCCAAAGTGAAATTACTTTTATACCCCTTATATATATATATATAATAATAATAATAAACCAAACCGTTTATAATATTTATAACATACCAAACCAATGACACTGTGTTTATAATATTTATAATAATAATAATAAAAGGTTTGGAATATTAGGGTTAGGGACCTCAAACACACTCACTCATCATCACCGCCCTCATCTCTCTCGGTCTCCCTCTCTCAATCTCCCACCGCCGATCTCCCTCCTCCCACAACTCCAACGTCTCTCCCACCGCCGATCTCCATCCTCCCACGCTTGCCGAATCACCGCCACCATCACCGACCAAGCTTTGCCGATCCGCTACCATCACCGACCAAGCTTCACAGATCTGGAATATTCTCTCTCTCTTTCTATTTGTTATATATATATATATATTATATTTGAGCATTAGATTCAGATCTTCTCTTTCTATATGATGTTGAATCTGAGCTCTAACTTTGAATCTGATATTGAATATGATGTTGAATCTTATTTATGACATTTTTTTTGGAACTGATTTGAATCTGATGTTGAATGGGATGTTGAATCTGATTTTTTTTTTTTCTTTTGGTCGGGGACTTTTCGGGGTCGGGGAAACCCGATCCCCGTTAAGGGGCGGGGGCGGGGGTAGTGCTGAGCTCCCCGTCGAGGTCGGGACCGAGGACGGGGGGAGTTTCCACCATCGGGGATCGAGGACGGGGAGGGTGATCCCCGGCCCCGCCCCGCCCCGTTGCCATTCCTACTCCCCTCCTTAATTTTTGAAAACGGAAAATTACGAATATACATTTAAAATTTATTTGAAATATAAATTATTTTATGTGGCTTTAAAAATCACAATTTAGAATTTTTAATTTTATAAAAAATGATTTTTTATTAATAAATTATCAAATTAATTAATTAATTTTAATAATGTTATAAATATATTTTAATTAATAACTCAAGTAATTTATTATTGTATTAGAGAGTAGTTACGAATTTTTTCAATTAATTATGTTAAATAAATAATTTTTAGAAGGGATATTTATAGTTTTTTAAATCATATTTGTTTGGATGATGATCTTGTAATGTGTGGTTATTTTTGTTAATATTTTTGGGTGGTTATCATGTAATAAATAGTTATAGGCTTCGTTTGGGAAGTGAATTGACTTTTTTGACTATTTTAGACTGGGGCTAAAAACCTGGTTTGAGAAGGGCTTTTGACTTTTTTTGATTTTTTTTTTAGAGAAAGAATGTAATGATTATGAGTTAGATGTGATGTTTTGTCTTATTAGGCTAAAAAGCCTATTTTATTTTTTGTGACTATTTTAACCAAAAAAGCTCCAAATATCTCTTCCCAAACAGAGCCATAGTTGTTGTTAATAGATATTTTTTGATGATTCTCGTGTAATAGATGGTTATATATAATCGATATATTTAATATATGAAATATTTTTAATTTTTAATTTTTTGATTTAATGAATTAGTTTAAGAATCATATCAATATGTTTAATATATGAAATATTTTTAATTTTTAATTTTTTTATTTGATGGATTGGTTTAATAATATCATCAAAGTTGTCGCTATGTTTTATTTTTGAAAAAATAAAAACTAATTTAATGAAAATAAATATAAAAAAATTATTTATACCATCGCAAAATACAAAATTATATAAAAATGATATGTTTTAAATTTTTTTTACCAATTTAATTTTTAGTTTCTTAATTTTTTTATTATTATTATTATTATTTTTTATCTGAAAATGGATTATGAAAACCAAACAAAACAGAACTTTATAGGGAAAATTAGTCTAAGGTCTCTATCTCATTTTTAGTAATGGATAAGGTCTACAATATTATTTTGTAATGTTTAAGGTCCCTCAACCCTAACCCCATATATCACAGAGAAATTTGATTCTCTTCCATGCCAACTTCCAAAGCCTCTCTCTCTATCTTTTTCTAACTCCATGGGAGCTCATCGATCCTTGGTGATTCGTTTATTGATCTCAGTAATCATTCTTCTTCTTCTTCTTCTTCTTCTTCTTCTTCTTCTTCCCTACAATGCTTACTCCTTTTACCTTTCTAGTGTCACTCCTTAGGACTTTGACAAGGTCACTTCTCTCTCTCTCTCTTACTCTCTCTCTCTCTCTCTCTCTCTCTCTCTCGTTTTGAATTCACCATGTGTCAGTATGGTCTAAGATTTCATATTTTGCACTTTTTCTGCTCTCTTTCTGTTTCGAAAATACTTGATTTGCATCTATTTCTCAGATCTCTGTTGGTAGTGATCTCATATTATCAAAAATTGATTACTTCGTAAAAAAGCAACTGGAGGACGACTGAAGATCAAACACAAGACGAATAAGGGTAAGCTCGCAGTCTTGTAGTTCTACAAGGTTGATGACTTCGCAAGGTTCAGAGGCTGAGGAAGGAGTGCCCCAACGTTGAGTATGTGAGAAAATCAGATTGAATTTTCTCCGAACTATGTGAATTTTCTCTGGACTGTGTAAATTTTTTCTAAATGTGTGAATTTTCTCTGGACTTTGAATTTTCTTTGGATCATTACTCTTTTTTTTTTTCCAAAATCTAGAACGCTGCATAATACTTCTGGTTCTACAATCAGTAGGACAATCAGAAGTATTTTAATCACTGTAGAACTGTAGTCTGAGTAGAATTCTAAGACATAATAAATTTGTGTATTTAAAAAAACAAAACAAACTAAAAATAATCTATTTTATTACTTGTAGTGCTTGAAGAAATTTTTGTTCAAGCTCGCCTAATGACTTTTTCTCTTTATTGTCTATGCTACGGCATATCAAGATCTTACTGTCAACCACCTCATCTTGTTAGACTTGACCTGCAAGGAGCATTGGGATTATTAGCAAACAAAATTTTGATAGCAACCCTTCATGAAAAGATATTTGTAAGAAAAGATATAAAATGCATGATGATGTAGAGTTCCCTGAACTATGTGAATTTTCTTTGGACTATCTGAATTTTCTCTGGATGTCTGAATTTTCTCTGAATGTCTGAATTTTCTCTGGACTTTCTGAATTTTCTTTGGATGTTTGAATTTTCTCTGGGCTTTCTGAATTTTCTCTGGATGTCTAAATTTTCCCTAGATGTCTAGAGAGAATTTCTTTGGGAAGTCCAGAGAAAATTCTCTAGATTGAATTTTCTCTAGATTGATGTTGAGAGACGTTAGACATTATAAAAATATTGAATGTCCTTTATACTATAAAATTTTAATACCAGTGTATAGACACCCCATTTTCGACGGCCCTGACGACTTGGACGTCATCACATGCACACCCGATGATAAGTTTATATGCTCGTCAAGTGCTCGAAGTCCTCAGCGGAATGCCACAGATTTGAGCCCTTCAAACCCTACACTCTTGTTGCCTCATTCTTGGACCAAGCCTTGGTTCTTCAAGCCTGCAGCTTCTAGTGGCCTGCTGACCACCTTTTTGGGCTGTCGGCCATTACTTTTTGGTTGCCAGCCACTGATGTGGCTTGTCGGCCACCAGTTTCTTTTATAGATATTTTGTGATAGTTGTGCCAGCTACTTGCACAGATGCTTGCATTTGCCCCCACGTGTAGGGCTGGATGTTCTTGAGGGGAATTCATGCTTTCTATATGTAGGAGGCCTCCCTCTCATGTCTGAAAGTTGGAAAAATTTTGGAGCAAAATTTTTACTCTATCTCTACAATTCTCTTTCTCTCTCTCTCGCTCTCGTTTTCTCTCTCTCTCTCTCTCCTAAATTTCTACACTTTAGCCTATAAATCCTCAACCTTTGCCTAAACACTCTTAACCAAACCTCTTCATCTTTGAGCTGAGGTATCCTAGAGCCTTGCTTGAGCTCTTGAGGGTGTGTTTGTCTTGGATTATTACTTGGAATTGATTTTTCTCTTCAAAGGTATAAGGCTTTGCCTCTTTGCTAGCTTTATCTACTCTTTTTCTTGCAATTGTAAAATTGTTTTTGGGCTATAAAAACTCTGTATTTTTGGGTTGAAGTTTGGGTTTTAAGGCCATTAAAGTTTGAGGGGTGGTTCACCATTCTTTGCACCTTGTTTCAGAGGTCTTTATCCTTTTGTTTCCCACCCTTTTACTATCTTTTTCTGAGCTTTTAAACACTGTTTTTCAGAGTTATTTCACTAGCCAAAATCATGTTTTGAAGTTCAAATTTGGAGGGGTTAGCCTCCCCTCCTTGTGTCTTGCTTACTAGCCTAATTTGTGCTATGTTTTAACTTATTCATCTAGCTATTTTTAACTCAATTCCAGCATGTTTTAGGACTATTTTAGACCTTTTTTTAGCACTGTTTTGGGTTAATAGTTGCATTTAAGCTTTGTTTTGCATGCTTGTAGTGTAATTGTACTCATAAGTTTGGTGTTCTAGGCCTTAGACACCATCTTATTTGAGTTGATTGCATTTATTTATGACTTTTCATACTTGTGATCACTCTTAATCACCTCTACAACCTCCCTTCTTTCTTGGCTTTTGTTTTGCTTTGAAAGTGGTTCAATCTTCTTGTTTGTTTAAAGCATGAGATTGAGATGTCATGATTAATGGTTTAATCCCTTTGTGGTTAATTACCAACGGTGTGATGTCTCTTTCATGCCTAAGACAACATTTGGTTTGAGCCTTCTTTCCATTTAGAGGATATAAACTCACCATTGGACTCAATGAATTAAAGAATGGTTGGTAATCTAAAATGATGTAATAAAATTGAGGCTAAAAAGATGCAAGATAAATAATTTGTTTGTGTTCAATCAGATGTTAATTGAACGCATGGAAGCTTCAGGCATTTCAAACTCATTAGTGATGAAATGGTTCAAATTTCCAAGGTCACTACTTCCCTTGATCTTCCATGATAGAGAGGTGGTTTTGAGAGTCTCATTTCATTGCATTTATTGAAATTGCACATTTTGGTTCATATGTCATCATTCAATGAAATTGCTTGAATTGGTGGTTTGTGGACCAAGCTTGCTACTCCTTTGATTTATTCATGAAAATGAGGGGTGAATTGTGCAAACAACCCTTGAGAATAACCTATGCATGCTCTGTTTGTTCTCTGTTGCAGCAAAATAAAATGGGTAGCAATGACCGGTAGGCCACCTTTGATGGCTGGCAGGTTATCACCGGTGGCCAGCCAGCCACCAATGCAAAATTCAGCAGTGTGTTCTTTGAGCAGAGCAGAGTTATTCTGGAAGTGGACAAAGGTGTTAGTGTTTTATTGCGCAACAGAGGCCTTCCGAAAGCAAAACAGTGACTTTTCGGGTGGAAACCGAGTACGTGCATGAGCACTACTCGCATACCGAACATGTTTAGTTTAAATATTTAACTTAGATATTTGTTGTAATTAATTAGTTGTAACTAGTTAATTTTAATATGTGTTGTAATTAATTAGTTAGTTAACTAGTTATTCGATTTCGTTTTGTAATTATTTTAGTTAACTAAAATAGTTAGTTAATTCATTTGTTGTAATAATTAGTTAAGTAGTTTAGTTAATTTCATTTGTTTTGTAATAATTAGCTTAGCTTTAATGATTTAATTTGCTAGTTAGTTTATTCGGACTCTCCTTCATCAGAGCACAATGTTGTAATAATGTGTATGTTTTCCAACCCCACGTCTTTCTCCCTTTTATTTAATTGCTTACGATGGTTAATTTAGGGACATCATGTTTTATTTAGCATTCTCCATGTCTTGCATCCACTTGTATTGCATGCACCGAGGCTCGGTTCATCATTCTAACTGCATTGTGAGTTGAGTACTTCTTTGAATAAGTGCTTAGGCTGCATGCTATCAAGTTGATTCACATGCCATGATTAAGTAGCCGAGCCTATATAGATTACATTTTTACATACGTTGCATTAGTCATATCGTATAGTTAGGAATCATGCATTTTTCTAACTCATTTCTTTTTTGGCTTGGAATACTAGGTGAGCTTTTACTTGCTTTAGCATAATTACATGAGTGTGATTGTTGCCATGTTTAGCATGCTTGCCATGAGGCTAATTGCTTAAGTACTATAATTGTTTGAATACCTGTGGATGAAGACTTGTTGTTTGAATTGGAATAATTTGAGCAATGTTCATATGTGATCACTTTTTCAAGTGGTACATATTTTGAAACAATTTTCAAAACAAACATGACTTGAAATGTTTCAATTCTTGCAAGTTTGTCTATACTTGTGTGTGTGCGCATCACATAGTAATGCTAGCCTAATAAATCGAAACAAGAGCATATAATGTAGATAAAATTCATATCATGATTAGTAGAGACCGATCTTTGATTGGGCGAGCGGGGGTGATCAATTCATGACCTTTCCCTCTCGTACCTAAGTTCCCGAGTTGAGGCAATCTTGGTGATGACGGACACGTGGCCTTTGGCATGAGTCATAGGTTTCATAATTTTTTTAAAAATATTTAGATGGCAGCTCTGTATCTGGCAAAGCAGTCCATTTTTGACAATTTGATTCAAAATTGATTTTCTAAAAAGATTTGCTGGATTAGGACTCTTTGGTGTTTATCTACTTCACATTGCACTTGTGAGATCAGATTTAGAACTGTCCGATACTATAGGGTAGGGGTGAGCATGGTCCGGATTGGATCGGATTGGGGTAAAACCAAGACTAATCCATTATTTACGGTTCCTGAAAAATTGGAACCAATCCAATCCGTTTAAATTGTAAAACCAATCCGAACCAATCTATTTAACACGGATTGGATCGGTTTAGGATCACGGATTTACATAATTAAATAACAAAAAAATATATAACACTTTAATTTCATAAAAATATAATTATAGCACCATATTAGTTTCACAATAACATGTCTTTTTATAATAGCGACATACTGTTCTAGAATTTAAACAATCATAAAAAAACTGGTTCCACCATAAGTATTTTAGACCATTACAAATTAATATTAAAAACTAGCAAACAAAAATAATAAAAGAAGATACTATGTGAGTTTAGGTTTGGATTTAAGTTTTATATAAAATAAGAGAAGATACTATGCAGGAGGGTGTATAATAAAAATATAAACTATTTGTATACGGTCCGGATCGGCTCCAATCCGGAACCGTGGGGTTCAATCCAGAACCAATCCGTGAACTACGGATTGGTAATTTTTCAATCCGGAACCGAATCACGGATTTAAAAAACCAATCCAAACCTACTGGATTGGACTGGACTGGATTGGATTACGGATTTCACGGATTTCTTGCTCAGCCCTACTATAGGGCTTATTTCACCTTCCAAGAGGGGGCACGAAAAAGTTGAGTTACAGTTTCTGGCGACTCTGCTAGGGACTTTAGAGAACTTGACTTGAAATTCATGATGTGAAATTTTATCTACACTTGTATGTTTCTTTGCATTGCATTTGCATTGGTGCGCTTAAGTTATTGTGTTTGCCATCTGCTATTCCTAGATGGTTTGTTGGAGGCTTGCCTGAAAAGCTTGCCAAAAGGCTGACCGGTCACGGGCTCTGCCATGATGGGAATGCAACCCTTGGATCTGGACTACTGCTGTACCATTTGATCATCCTTTCACTTTTTCGGTGTTAGGTGTGAGAGGTATATTAGGTAGCCTTGCTAAGGTACCCTTTTAACCATTTGGCCTAGTTGCATATCGAAAAGCCATAGAGACTATTCCAAACTAGGACAGGATGCTTACCTGAATACAAGATTGTGTGAAACCGCTTTGTTTGAATAGTGAACCCTAGTTCCTGACAAACTTAGGACAAGGTAACCCTACCCCCTCATAAGGGTGTTTTGGCTCTCACTTAACTGGTATGTGCTTTATAATGAAACTATACAGGAATGTGCGTATCAGTTGCAAGTTGGGTATCAATTTTGGGGGTAGAATTCATTGTTGAGTGCAGTCCTATAGCTTTGATTACATCTGTGTGTTGTTAACATCTGAGCTGAGGTGTTGTGCGGTTTCTGGTTACTGCTTTCTTTTTGCTTTATTTTTTTTTGCTAGGTAGTATAACACCATAGCTTCGGACAATTCAGATATCCCTTAAGCGCTTTGGACCCATGTCAGAAGGCTTTGCAAAGCTGAAGATCTTGTTAGGGAACAACCTGTGTTTACTTCGCTCCCACCGGTTACTAGACGGAGGAGAGTTAAGCAAAGTTCACCGGTTCAATTTCCACAGCAATCACCCCTCACTTCACCTGTATTTAGTCAGGCTCAGTCTTCTACATCTAGTCTGGTATGAGATCACTTTCCAATTCCAATGGCATAGTATCCCCCAGTCAGCATGGAGGACCTAATCCATCATCTTCAGTAAACAGTTGAAACCATGCAGCAAGATGCTGCTCGTCAGGTCGATGTCACAATACGCCAGGCTGAGGTAATAAACCAGCTGCAACAACAACAACCACAGTCGGCAGTTGCGTCTGCATCTTATGTGCCTCCTACGGGTATCCCAGCACCTGCAGCCATTGCCCATGTTGAGAATCAGGGCAATCCGGCAGAGCCGATCCTACCACAAGCCTCCAAAGTACCTGTGTATCAAGTCGAGGCTCCATTTGAGTTTGAGGTTGACTTGACTGTACTTAAGGTCAACAAACTAGAGAAGCTCCTCAAGAGGGCACAAGGTGTTAACTCTATCCCCGATGTAGAAGACGGGTATACCGACTCTACAGTGACATTGCCAGATCGGTTCAAAATGCCACACATCGATCGATTCGATGGTTTTAGAGATCCCATGGTTCATCTTCGGTTGTTTTCAGACATTTTGCGGCTGATGGGCTTGACCAGATTGTAGAAGCTCTCACTCTTTGGCTGGACTATGTCTAAAATAGCCGTCATATGGTATGCGAAGCTGGAGGATTCTGTGAAGTAGAGTTGGGAGGAAATGACCGAGGCCTTTGTTGTACAGTAATCATACAACACACAAATCGAGGTCACAACTCGTGATCTCAAGGCAATGCGCTAGGAGCCAAATGAGGGCTTTTTAGAATTTGTGACGAGGTGGAGGGCTAAGGCTTCCATGATGACCATACGACCTTTTGAGAAAGATTAGATAAGGATGGTAGTCTGCAATCTGCACGGGAAGTTATTGTAGAAAATGATTATCCTACCTTTATTCACATTCACCGAGCTCCATGAAATGGGGGTTCAGATTGAAGATACCATAAAACAAGGGCTGATTACTGATGAGAAAGAGTAGGCCAAAAGGCCTTTTGTGCGCAGTTCCAATGCAACCACTAGTGGTAACACAGTTACGTGGCCGTCGGAGGTGAGCGTTGTCACCAACACAACCAAAACCGCCAATCTCTTTGCCAATACAACACCACAAACTTCAAACAACTCTGCCCTATCCTAGAGGACCTTTACCGAACTCTACATTTATCTCAAGCCATGAAGGTGTTGATCAAAAAGGGGCACCTCAAGCCATGAGAGCCTCGCCCACTACCCGATCCTCTCCCACCTAAACACAACCCAACGAAATATTGTGCTTTCCACCAGCAGCATAGTCACGACACCGACCAATGCTTCAGACTACATCATGAGATTCAAGACCTCATTGATAATAAGGTGATTGCACCACCCCAGAAACCAAATGTAACTACAAACCCTATCCCGACCCATAATCAGGTTCCCCCACTTTAAAATCTAAACCTAATCCATACACTAGCCATCCCCTACGACCCTAGCATATATATTACCCCTTCCCACCTACCCAAACCGACGATGTTCATTCCTAAAAGCACAGATTTGTGCATGATGTACACCTTCACATTTCAACCTAAACCTGTGGTGGTCATAGTTGTAGTATAAGGGAGGTCGGCCTTAGAGGAAAGTACGAGTCCGTTGCCTGAGTGCTCTGAGGACTTGTCTGAGGGGATGTATGATCGAAGTTGTTACATTGTGCTGATTGATCAAGCCAAGCCGGAAGTGGTATTTCCAACTGTAGTGGAGGTCAATGTGGTTAGGAAGGATGGCCCGAGTCAAGGGTTAGATGATCTGGCGGAGCTAGAGAAGGACTTAGACAACCTACAGTTCTTCGACGAACAAAATCAAGAGGATATGCAGATTGACTGGTTCGATTTGAATGGATCAGCGGACAACTCTGGGTGGTTGAGTGATGAACCAGACAAGGAGGAAAGAACTGAGACGAAACAGGAGGAAAAGAAAGCAGGAACTGCTGTAGTGGCTGGAATGGTCGATGAAAAAGAGAAACTGTTGGAGCACACCGGCATGAACAATTTAGCTCAGGAATTGGGCATTATGAGCACTGTGGACACAGAATAGGAAACTGCATTGAAGCAGTTTGAACAAGAGAGGGTTGAAGACAACTAGGAAGCTGTAATGGCCCAATACCTTGCAGGGGATACTTGTGAGGTGAAAATGATCCAAACAGAGCCGACAACTGTTTGTCGACTGCCGGAGGTATATGGTAGGAGGATGATGATCTGCATTTGGCTCACATCGATGAAGACTGGGATGAGTGCCTTTCAGACAACACGTGGTACGCTGAAGAGATATACCACATGACAAAAAGTGGGCGGTATTTCAAGCCACCACACTTAGACCAAGCTGAGGCCTTTGGGAAAGATAGAGAGGTTGAGAAACGGAAAGAGAAGCAGTTGGAAAAAGAGGCAGTGTTAAAGCAACTGAAGAAAATCCAAGTTGACTTCTCAATTTTGGGCCTTCTCATGGCCTCCCGGGTGCATCGACAAGTTGTACTGTCAGCGATGGACAAAGCTAAATTGTCCATTAACACTACCCCTGAACAGCTTGTGGGACTGGTCTTCCCAGGTGGTGCCGGGCTAACCCTAACCTTTTCTGACAAAGAACTACCACCGGAAGGCTCATCTTATAACAAATCCCTGTATATATCCATTGAGTGCAAGGAAAAATGGGTATCGGTGGTGTTGGTCGACACTAGTTCAACTATCAATGTTTGTCCTTCTTGCACAGCTTATTCAATCGGCCTTAGATCAGCAGACTTTGTGCCCACTGCCCAAGTAATTCGGGCATATGATAATACAAGCAGGGAGGTTATGGGCACAGTATAAATCAGAGTCCAGGTGGGCCCAGCTCAGCAGGATGTCGAGTTCCATGTCTTGGATGTCCCGGCCACCTTTAACTTATTGCTAGGGAGACCCTGGTTGCACCTTGTGAAAGTAGTCTCCTCTAGTCTTTACCAAATGTTGAAGTACCCCCACAGGAAAGGAATGCCGATAGTTTTCGAAAATTCATCTATCCATCCTCTGCTAGAGGTAACTACACCGGTGTTAGAGATCGTTCATGGCGAGAAGGATGTATTCTTCTTAGGGTTTACGCTGGCAAAGGCCCGAGTAATGCAGAACATCTTGGCAGTAGACGAGGGCGTGTATGTCAGTGCCCAATCTATCTATGTCATGAACAAACTGCAGCATGTGCCAGGAATGAGACTTGGAAGAAGTGGCCGGAAAGGTGTCACAACATTGGCCAATGTGCCGCACAATCCACATACCTTTGGTTTAGGTTATATACCCACTAAAGAGGACTGAATCAGGAAAAGAGAAGAGATGATAGGTAGAGCCAGAGCCAAGCAGGCTGGAAAGCACTATGAGCTCGTTCACAGGCCAATCTGGGGAACGCTGAATGGCTACTTTGTCCGGGAGGCAAAAGACTTCTCATTTTGTGGCTTTCCCGAACCCTGGATGAATTCTGCGAAGCAGTGTGTTCCTGGATTCGAAATCTTCTTCAATCTACAGTTGCAAGATAGTGATGCTGATGAAAAAGATGAACCAAGTGCTGAAGCTGAAAAGAGCATAGAAAGTGACTCGGATAATAACGAGCTTGGAGAAGGGGCAACACTGGTATGTCTCCTTACACATCCTCCAGCTGACTTAGAGAACTTGGGGGATAACCTTATCATCTCCATGATCGGGAACCAACCAGGTGTGAACCCATCCAACAGCAATTTGGATGCATTTGAAGCACCATCTCTTATCTGGCAACTGGAGGAGGGCTACCTGTCTAGTTCTTAGTCGGGTAATGAGCTAGAATTTGATTCCACAGAGTCTGTGGAGTCAGAATCATATTCTGGTTCTTCTAAGTCTGAGTCTGGTATTCCTGGGGGTGATAATCCGAATGCCAAGGTTTTGTTCGGGTCCTCTTTTTCTTTTGCTTTTGAGTTGGTTATAACCGACCTTATGAATGTGAACGTCGCTGATTCTGAGTATTTCTCTGTGCCACTTGTTTATTGCATTGACCAAGATTTTCAGAATTTTAATGAAAATGAAGAAGAAGGAATTCCTCTAGTTTTAAAAAACTTGATTAATCGAGAGGATGAAAGGTTTGCAAAATCCTGTGTTGATGAAATCATTGCTATTAATGTGGGTTCTGAGAAAGATCTGCGTCTGGTCCAGATCGGGTCCGCGTTGTCTTCGGAGGAGCATGAGTGCTCAGTCGCTTTATTAAAATATTTCAAAGATGTTTTCGCGTGGTCCTACGAAGACAAGCCTGGAATCGATCTTGAGATTGTACAACATTGGATCCCTCTTTACCCCGATGCCCGACCCGTCAAGCAGAAGTCGCAAAGAATCCGCCTGGATTGGGCGTTGAAAATCAAAGAAGAGGTCACCAAGCGGATTGAGGCAGGTTTCTTGTTAGTATCTGAACATCCGACTTGGTTGGCCAACATCGTCCCAGTGCCGAAAAAGGTTGGTAGAATCCGGGTGTGTGTGGACTTCTGGGATTTGAATAGAGCCAGTCCGAAGGATGACTTCCTCTACCGCACATTGATGAGTTAGTGGACTTCGCTGCAGGTCATGCATTGCTATCCTTCATGGACGGCTTTTCTGGATATAACTAGATTCTGATGGCATTCGAGGACAGAGAGAAAACTGCATTTACTACGCCGTGGGGTACCTACAGCTATCGGGTTATGCCTTTTGGGCTGAAAAATGTAAGGGCTACCTATCAAAAGGCTGCAACCACCATTTTGCACGACATGATCCACAAAGAGGTCAAGGTGTACGTGGACGACATGATTGTCAAGTCAAAAGAAAGAGAGGGCCACTACACCGCCTTGAAGAAATTCTTTCAACGGATCAGAGAATACAGACTGAGGTTGAATCCGTAGAAGTGCACTTTTGGCGCAACAGCAGGGAAAATGCTGGGCTTTTTGATCACATAAAGGGGCATCGAAGTAGATCCTTCCAAAATCAAGGCCATCCTAGAAATGCCACCACCAAGGACTAAAAAGGAGGTTCGAGACTTTCTGGGTAAAGTGCAATTCATAAGATGATTTATTTCCAAATTAACCTTGACTTGTGAACCACTATTTGGTCTCCTGAAAAAAGGGAAGAAATTTCGATGGGATGATCGATGTCAATTCGCCTTTGAACAGATTAAGCAGTACCTTCAGAATTCGCCTATGTTGTCGCTGCTTGAGTCGGGAAAGCCTTTGATTCTGTATCTGTCAGTAATAGACACAACTATGGGATGCATGCTTGCTTAGAAATCTGAGGATAGGGTAGAGAAAGCCATCTACTATTTGAGCAAGAAGATGTTGGATTATGAAACCCGCTGCACTCCGTTGGAAAAAACTTGCCTAGCCTTGGTATGGGCTAGCAAGAAGTTGAAGCACTACTTGTTAGCTCATTTCGTAATTTTGGTTTCGAGATTAGATCCCATCAAATATCTATTTGAGAAACCAGCACTTACAGGTAGGCTAGCCCGTTGGTTGCTTCTACTCTCTGAATTTGATCTCAAGTATGTTACCTGCAAGTTGGTCAAAGGAAGAGCGGTAGCGGAGTTCCTAGCAGATCACTCAGTAGAAGGGGATGAAGCGGTAGAATACCTGTTCCCAAATAAAGCCATTCTACAAGTTGAGGAAGAGACTTGGACAATGTACTTCGATGGAGCGTCCAATCAATATGGTTATGGGATAGGTGTGTTGCTGATAGCACCCAACGACTCCCATATACCTTTAGCCTTTAAACTCCGGTTCAAGGTGTCCAATAACGAAGCAGAATATGAGGCGTGTATCGCTGGTTTAGAAGCCACCATCGAACTAGGGGCAAAACGATTGGATGTTATCGGGGACTTGAATCTATTTGTTTCTCAAGTTAATGGAGATTGGAAAGTCAAAGAAGAAAAGATGAAGGCTTATCACCGAACCTTGGATGTTCTGATTCCTAGGTTTAAAAAGCTTTGACTTTTACGCATCTACTGAGAGAGAACAATAGGTTCACTGACACTTTAGCAACTTTATCATCCATGGTAGACATCCCACTTGGAGTTCGGATGTGTCCGATTATCATTGAGCAGAGATACACACCCCTCTATGAAACTATCGCCGTAATAGATGAAGCGCAAGACAAAAACCCTTGGTACTATGATATTTGGAACTTCTTGGAAAATGAGATTTATCTACCAGGGGAAAATGCCAAAAGGGAGATACGATGAATGGCCGTCAAATTTATCATCTACAGAGGTAAATTGTACAAAAGGGGTCATATGGGAATGTACAAGTTGTGTGTTGAAGAAGAGAAATCAAAGTGCTGATGAAGGCCATCTATGGAGGAGAGTGTGGAGCACACATGAGCAAAGTGATGCTGGCCTGAAAGATTCTTAGGTAAGGTTACTACTGGTCTACTATAGAGGAGGATTGTATTGGCTTTGTCCGACGATGCCACAAATGCCAAATTCATGCCAATCGCATGAATATCCTACCGTCAAAGCTGTACAACATGACTTCGCCATGGCCTTTCTTAGTCTGGGGTATTGATGTCATCGGGGTTGTCATGCCAAAAGGGTCGAATGAGCATGAATATATCTTGGTGGCAATTGATTACTTTACAAAGTGGGTGGAAGCTCAGTCCTATGTAGTGTTGAAAGCATCGCATGTGGCCAAATTTATTAGAAACAATATCATTTGCTGATACGGAGTCCCAAACAAGATCATATCAGATAATGACTCCCACTTGAAGAAAGAGGTGATAGACTTGTTGGAGAAATACAATGTGACTTTTCATAAGTCATCTACATACCGGCCTCAAACCAACGGAGCTATTGAAGCCTCCAACAAGAACATCAAGAATATTTTGCAGAAGATAGTTGGGACCTACAGGGACTGACTAGATAAATTGTCATTTGCAATCTGGGGCTATAGAACTTTAATTTGGATGTCTACAAGGGAAACTCTTTATTCTCTTGTCTACGGGATGGAAGCTGTTTTGCCGATTGAAATAGAAGTCTCGTCACTGTGAGTTATGGTTGAGTGTCAGATAGCAGAGGCGGACTAGTAATAGAGCAGATTCTAAGAGCTGATGCTGTTTGATGAGAGAAAGCTGAAAGCATTGTATCATGTTCAGGGCTCTCAACGCAGAATTGCCAAGGCTTTTAACAAGAAAGTTAAGTCCCAGAATCTCAAAGAGAGAGATATGGTGTTAAAAGACAATCGAGCTCCCATTAATGACCCTAGGGGCAAGTTTAGACCTAATTGGACCGGTCTTTGCATCATCAAAACTATCTTGTCGAATGGAGCTGTTATTCTCATAGACTTGGATGGCCTGGAATTTTCACAACCGATCAACATGGACAAGTTAAAGAAACACTATCCCTGAGAGGCTCGCTAGGCCGAAAACCCAGAAGGGTGACCTAGGTAAAAGTTAGAGCATGAAAAATTAGAAATAAAGAAAAACTGAGCTCGCAAGGTTGAAAACCCTAAAGGGCGACTTTGGCAAAAGTTAGAGTGCAAAAGGAGAGAGTTAATACTCGAGTGAACCTGAGCCGAACTATGTAAGGCCTAATTCCCATCTTCGGGATACATAGGCAACTTCATTTTGAAGTTTGGCCGTAATCACCTCGAATTCAACTGTCCTGTTCATGTGTCTGATCAGGTCATCTTTGTCTGTTCTTTACCTGAAGGTTCGGTTGTGATCTTTACTCTGAGAGAAAAGATGGTTACAATACTGAGCAGTGGTGTTCAATCAGGGGCAATTTGTGATCTTTTGATTCAGGGTTATACATCTTGAGGATTGATTCCGTACGTGTCAGGTGGTGATCCTTTTCGAAAATGGTTTTGGAAAGTTTTGATAAAAGTTGATTTTGTTCAAATTTTACCTTTTACAACTTAGACCATTGTTAGACCAAATGGAAAATTTTCAATGCTCACAACTTTAATTTCATTGATTTCAACATAAAAGTTCTCCAACTCTCTGATATAAATCAAAGTTGCTTTTATTACATTTGAAAAAACTTGAAAAGAAAGGTTAAAGCAATAAACTAGGGGCATAGATGAGTCAGGTGCTCCTGCGTCCTTCGCTCGTGCTTGTGGAAGCTTCTAGAGCTAAAATGGGCCCGATTTGTGCCTCATCCTCAACCCAAGCCAATCATTCGCTAGAATGGGTGCAACTGAAACTAGGGGCAGGGGCCAGAAGCTCTCTCGTCCTCCAAGCAGTGAGATACCTAGCCAAGAGTGAACCACAGATGGGAAATGAAACCGGGTACTCCACCCTCTCCTCTGGGTGGGTCTGATCATGCCCAAACTGACGTCTGAACCGGAAGGGAAAGTAAAACACATAGTGTGTGAGGCCAATCAACTGAATACCAGGCTGCTGAGCCATGCTGTAACTCTTCTTGGTCAGATTAAGCCAGGGGTAACGCCAAGCTATGTCAGCAGCAGACCTGTTGCACATCCAGTTACACCACCATCCCACATTCAGGAAATCCACTAGTCAGTGGCAGAAGAAATAGCCTCGAGCTGAGTACTTAGGGCAAGAGTCCACTACCTTCAGTTTATCAATAAGCCACACCTGGGAAGGGATGAAAGAAAAAAGAGATGCACATTGAGAGAAAAGTGAGAAAAGAGCTTTGAGAGAAAAATAGAGCATGAGTGCGGAGCGATGTGAGAAACACATGAAAAAGGGTAAGAAACATTACCTGAAGAAATAGTGAACTCCCTGCGAATCTAGTAGTCTTTCACTGATGAAAGGCGTCTAAGCCCATCAAAGTCTTAGCTAGCACCTGTAACATGCCCGGGGGGTACCCGTGCGCGTTAAATAGTTCGGACTCTCGAAATCTCTTTGATGTAGTCTCACGAGTGCAATGCGAAATCTAGATGAGAGTCCAGATTTGGTAACTTTATAGAAAATCCATTTTATTGCAAAAGTATTGCCACAAATGGACTGCGTCATCAGATCTCAGAGTCGCCACCTAATATTTATTGGGAAATTAGGAAACCCATGACTCGTGCCAAAACCACTATTTGTCATAACCAAAGATGCTTGGTTCGGAACCTTGGGTATGAGAGGGGAATATCAATAATGAGCACCCCCCTCATGCGATCAAAGATCGGCCTCTACTAAACCATGATATGAATTTTATTTTCTTTATATGTTCATGTTCTGATTATTTAACAAATCCTAAAATTTATTATGTAAAGCATACAAGTATAGACTAGTTTTGCAAGAATTGGAACAATTTCAATTTCATGTTTGTTTTGCAAAGGGTTTGAGTTTGCCACCTCAAGTGGGCTTAAAGTTTGTGAATTTGCTACTACCAAGTGGGCTTAAAACGTACATTCGTTAAATCATTCTAATTCAAGTGACAAGCCTTCATCCATAGGCATTCAAACAGATATATCACATAAGCAAATAGCCACATGGTAGGATGCTAAACATAATAGGAAAATTATGTACAAGCAGGATGCTAAAGCATAACAACTCACATATTTATCGACGTCCCGCGAACAGGCTACAAAACAAAGTTAGTAAAATATGCATGATCTTATATACAAAATCCTAATGCAATACATACACAAGAATGCTTCTAAAGATCCGACTTCTAAAACATGACATGTGAAACATTGCAAAACATGCCATAGCACACAAAAATCATGCAATAATCAATTGAAGCACAAATATGCAAATTTAGCCGAATCTAGACATGAATCATGGATGCAAAGTATGGATATGCATGGCATGTCAGATATATATATATATATATATATATGTATAGTTAGGGAAAGCGATTAAAGAATGGGATAGAAAGAAGCGGGGTGGGAGAATTATTACAACATTTTAAATATTACAAATCTAAGGGAGATAAGGAAGAAAACAAATATTACAGCAAAATATAAAAAATCCTCATAAACTCTCAAAATAAAAATAAAATAAAAATAAAATGAAGCAGAGACACACCCTGTGTGACTAAACACCCACTAATAAAACCCATATTAAACCCACAAATTGAACCCACTTACTTGGAGTCCATGTAAAACCAACTCAAGCCCAATACTCAAAAACCTTATTATTCTCAAACCCATTTGGTTCTGCTTTGAAGAAACCATTTCTTTCCTCCACTACGGCATCACCGCAGCAACACCCTTTTCCTCTCTCTTCTTCCATTTTCCTTCGTCGGAACATCAACTCTTCTGATTCTCCCCCCCCCCCCCCCCCCCACAAACCCAATTCCATAAACCCAAACTTCTACAATGATCTTCCAGGCCATTCAAAGGTTTTGATTTTGAAACAGCCATGGTCATATATATATGTACCCAACTGCCTTACACCTCTGAGCTGAATCACCATTAACTCCACCATGAACTGAAGAATATGAATAAATGTACCCGATAGAAGACCCAACGCCCTGAGATCGCACATCAGAAAATGAAGAGCTTTGTCTCATTCCACCATATTTGTAAGAAGCAGAGGACTTATCAGCCACATATCTTTCAACACGTTCTCGAGCCTTGACACCATGCACCCACCCACACCATGCACCGACCAAACCAGCGTCACACCGTCAGCCGGACGCGTCGGCGACCTCTGAAAACCCACCAGCAGCCAACACGCACGGCAGTAAACAGCCCGTTGTTGGAAATGAGTCCAGCGTGCAATAATTGTCACCGGAAGTATGAATGGAGAAGTGACTCCCGGGGTTGCTGCTGCTGCGATGTGGTGACTCCCGTGGTTGCTGCTGCTGCGATGTGGTCGTCGAATCGAAGTTACTGTGTAAAGTGAGGAAATCAATGTCACCGTATTGGTTCCGCTGCCGGAGAGTCGCGCTGTTAAGCCATGTTGGTCCAACACCGACTTGTTGTGGTGGTTATTGCGGAGGTTCGTGGTGGTGGCTCGGTGTAGAGAGAGAGATATAGATAGAGAGTCAGAGAGTGAGAAAGTGGGTGAGGTTGGCCATGCATGGAGAGGCAGATGTGTTCTGTGTGTGTCTCTCTTTGTTGTTGCAGATGATCAACTATGCTCCAAAAACCAGCTGAGAAAGAGAGAGACCAGAGAGAGGGAGAGGTGCGTCCTCTATGTTTTGTGTGTGTGAGTGTGTTCTGTGTGTCAGTTCCCCCCTCAGCTCAAAAAAACGCTCTATCTTTTTATCCCACACCCGAGAAACACACACACCCATTTGAAAACAGCAATGTTAGGTATAATGAAAAGCTTTTTATGAAAATAATCATGAAAGTTTTGTGACTTTTGAATTATACTTAGAATAAAACACCACACACTAATCAAGATAATCTAAGGATCATAACTCTTTCATGAGCATTTTCATGAAATTTTTTTCATGATCCCTAACTTTTCTCCTTTGAAAAACCAAACTCTCTCTCTCTCTAAACTTGTGATTTTGGTCACCTTTTTCCTCTCTACAATCTCTTTCACCACCTTTCTATCATTCTCTTTTCTAGCCCCCTCAGATCATGTTCTGCCTCCTCCACCCCGAGAGAGAGAGATGTATATTTGTGTGTGTGTCTGTCTCTTTTCAACCCCTCTCCCCCGAGTGTGCTGTGTGTCCTTATGTTTTTGAAAACAAATTGATCCTCTGTCAACCTCGTGAGAGAGGGAGAGAGAGACCAGCTGTGTGTTTTTTTGCTCGTCCCCTCTGTGTGTAGCTCTGTCTTTTCTTGCCGAGAGGGAGTGCCCCCAATTTTTGCATGTGGCTCTCTGTGTATTATCCTTTCCACATTCTCACATAATCTCCTCTCTTTTCAATCTTTTTCACCTTCTCACCTGCTCTCATCTCTTTTCAATCTTCTCCACCTACCTTTGAACCCCACCTATTGAATTCAATATCTCTATCTCCCTCTCCTTTCCTTTTTCAATTTCAGATTGTCTCCTTTAAAATAATACACCACGCACTCCCTCTTTAACCAAACACACTTTAACACCTACTCTGCTCTCACTCATTATAATCTCTCTATCATCTATTCCAACGCCCCACACATCCTCACAAATATCTTATCTCCATCTCCACTCTAAAAACATTATCCTTCCTCTAACCCTCTCTTCTCATTTTCTTATTATGCTCCACTCACAAACTCATCATAATACCAAACCCCTCCTGACCAAATATTCTAACCTCTCTCTCTCTCTCTATATATATATAAATTGAATTCAATCTTTTTATTTTTATTTATTATTATTATTATTTTCTTTTTTTGTTTTTTTTTATTATTTTCTATTTATAAAATATCAAAAATATATTATTTATACCAATTTATATAAAAATATCTTAAAATATGTACAAACACATAAAATTATAAAATATTACAAATTAATAAAATAATAAAAAAGATTTGAGTTATATAAAATAATAGGTCAAAATAGGTGAGGTTTGGGATTAAAGTTTCAATCTGATTTTCTTCTAAGATAATCATAAAATGGCATATTCCAATTTTCATCATGGGGTGTTCAAAAAAAAGTGTCCAAGTCTTAGGGCTGGTCAAAATAGGGTGTCTACAGTTGCCCCTCTTTGACAGAGTTCGAAGTCATTTCATGACGTGAGTGAATGTCAAAGCCCGAAGACGACCCTTTTGACAAGGCCGTAAAACTTGGGCAAACAAACAAGATGCAAATGCAAGTGGTTAGACAGAAGGTTGCCTACGTATCCCATTGTAAGGAATCAAACCAGCGTAGTTCAGGGGCAAAATGCAAGTGACATGCTCAAAAATACAATTTGAAAGTTGGACTTACACGCTTCGCGAAGCCGATTATTTTTGAAAAACTTATGATCATGCAATGAGTAATGTGAATCAAAATAAAAAGCAAGCCATGTCTCACACGGAAAGAATTAAGCGAATAATGAGACGGTGTAACCAATCAGAAACATCTCCTCGCATTGCATACGAAAGGAGAGGGAAGACCTCAACGAAGATAAATCAACAACCTAACGCGTCTCACGTGAAAAGAGGAAAGATGGTGTGAACACGAAGCGTACCCGATGTTTTTAACCTAGGATCAACAACCTAACACGTCTCACGCAAAAGGAGGAAAGATGGTGTAAACAACAGGCGCACCTGATGTTTTTAACCGAGTGAATCAACAACCTAACGCGTCTCACGCGAAAGGAGGAAAGATGGTGTAAACAACAGGCACACCTGACGTTTTTAACCGAGTGAATCAACAACCTAACGCGTCTCACGCGAAAGGAGGAAAGATAGTGTAAACAACAGGCGCACCTGATGTTTTTAACCGAGCGAGTCAACAACCTAACGCGTTTCATGGGAAAGGAGGAAAGATGGTGTAAACAACAGGCGCACCTGATGTTTTTAACCGAGGAATCAACATCCTAACGCGTCTCACGCGAAAGGAGGAAAGCTGGTGTAAACAACAGGCGCACCTGATGTTTTTAACAGAGTGAATCAATAACCTAACGCGTCTCACGCGAAAGAAGGAAAGATGGTGTAAACAACAAGCGCACCTGATGTTTTTAACCGAGCGAATCAACACCTAACACGTCTCACCCGAAAGGAGGAAAGATGGTGTAAACAACAGGCGCACCTGATGTTTTTAACCGAGTGAATCAACAACCTAACACGTCTCACGCGAAAGGAGACAAGATGGTATAAACAACAAGCACACCTGATGTTTTTAACCGAGTGAATCAACAACCTAACGCGTCTCACGCGAAAAGAAGAAAGATGGTGTAAACAACAGGCGCACCTGATGTTTTTAACCAAGTGAATCAACAACCTAACGCGTCTCACGCGAAAGGAAGAAAGATGGTGTAAACATCAGGTGCACTTGATGTTTTTAACTGAGTAAAACAACAACCTAACGTGTCTCACGCAAGAGAAGAATGAGTGGTGTAAACAAACAGGCACACTTACTGTTTTTAACCAATTTGCAATCCTAACGCGTCTCACGTGAGAGGAGAAGGGGTGGTGTAGACAGACAGGCGCATCTGTTGTTTTTAACCGATTTGCAATCCTAACACGTCTCTCGTGAGAGAAGAAGGAGTGGTGTAAACAGACAGGCGCACTCGCTGTTTTTAACCGATTTGTAATCCTAACGCGTCTCACGCGAGAGGAGAATGGGTGGTGTAAACAGATAGGCTCACCTGCTGTTTTTAACTGATTTGAAATCCTAACTCGTCTCACGCGAGCGGAGAAGGGGTGGTGTAAACAGACAGGCTCACCTGCTGTTTTTAACTGATTTATAATCCTAACACGTCTCATGCGAGAGGAGGGGGTGGCGTGAACAGGCAGGCTCACCTGCTGTTTTTAACCGATTTGCAATCCTAACACGTCACACATGAGAGGAGAAGGGGTGGTGTAAACAAACATGCTCACCTGCTGTTTTTAACCGATTTATAATCCTAACATGTCTCACACGAGAGGATGAGGGGTGGTGTGAACAGACAGGCTCACTGCTGTTTTTAACCGATTTGCAATCCTAACAAGTCACACGCAAGAGGAGGAATAGTGAACTTGAGATCCAAACGCGTCTCACGGGAGAGAAGGAAAGTGAATAACTCCAAACGCGTCTCACGTGAGAGGAGAAATAGTGGTGTAACCAACAGATGTTCCTAGCCGTACTTCATATGGAGAGGGGGAAGGTTTTAACCAAGTGAACACAAATCCTAACACGTTTTACGTGAAAGGTACAAAGGTGGTAAAACCGACAACATACCTAGCCGTATCTCATATGGCGAGGGGGAATGTTTTAATTGGGTAAATATCAAATCCTAACATGTTTCACGTGAAAGGAACAAAGGTAAATTCGAAGTCTAAACGTGTCTCACGCGAGTGGAAGAATGGTAGAATGATTTCTTGCTGACAATGGGTAATCTCTACATGTAGAAGCCACGGACACCGCTTTTCTTTTTGATTATATTCACAACTTTCCCTATTCTCCAACGAGGTGATAGACTAGGTTGGTTCAATATCCAGAATTGAGGCGCATACACGCTACCTTAACCTATGGGGCTGCCATACAGATTTCAAGTTGGGGATACACCCCTGGGTATTTAAACCAGACTTTAGTCTCAAAAATTCCAAACCTTTTGCATTCTAGGCCTTGGCCATTTGAACTCTAGTTTCCACCGTCGCAGTTGGTCTCCTAGGAACTCATTGTAAACACAGGTAGGTGGTTATACCAGATCGCCTAAAGTCGTTCGGGCACGACAAACTCCAAAGGAATTACACCTCTAGAGGATTTAAGGTCTCCTAGACCATAGGAGTGCACAAGGTAGTGTGATGCACAAGATAGTGCAATTGAATTGAAATTATGCGGTAGATGCTCGAAGTGAGATTATTGTGCGATAGATACACATAATGAAAGAAGGAATTGTAAGTTTGAACCAAATACCGTATATTTATACCATATACAGAAAATATATATATAGATACGGACATAGACACAGACATGTACATACGGTATACATATATTCATATACAGACAAAATACACACAGATACGGACATACGGTATACATATATAGATTTGTGGAATATTTCGTTTGCGGCCGTCAATGGAAAGATGCTGTTACTGAGAAGGCATATTATGTTTGCTGACGTTAGTGTGCTTATGCAAAATATGCAAAAAGAAAGGAAAAAAACAAAATGCATGGATACGGGGATTCGACCCTCTAATCTCAAGCTTAGTTTTCCAGTCCTCAATCGCTGAGCCGAACCACTGAACCAAACCACTTTTGTGACAAAATATTCAAACAAATATATATATATATATATATAATACATAGGTATACGAGATATATATACATAAAACCAAAACAAAACAAAAGAAACACTAGTTGCTATGGGGGCTTGAATCTCTGGCCTCAGGCTTAGCCTTTCAACTCTCAAACGCCGAATTAGACCATTTCACCAAGTCACTCTTGTGACAAAAATAGTTGAATAAATGTATATAATACATAAATATACAATACACATACACACACACATATATATATATATATATGTGTGTAACTCTCCCGCCTCTCCTATTTTTGTCTCACTTCTCTTCCTTCATATTTTTCGAGCGTCGTGTCTGTTGCGCGATTTTAACAATCGCGGTGCCTGACCGACAGGCTATCCAATCCTGCCCCGATTATCAATGATCGTCTCGGCCTTCCTCCCTCTTTGTCTTCTTTTTTGGTTTCATCATCTTCTTAAGTTGAGGCCTACGAGAGAGGGCAGAGCAAAAGCCTGCAAACTTTCTTTGCCACCATTCTGCAACCTATTTCTTTTGCATTACTCTCCTCTGTCATGGCCTCTTCACACGATTCTCTCACACCTTTTCCAGACCTGAATGAGTCCACGATAGAGATGACCAATTCTGACTCCCCTGAACCTCAACCACGTGCTCTTCCTCCTTTCCCTATTTTTCGCTTTCCAGCGATGTCAGTTGAACAAATCATGGCGGCACAGTCTGACATCAAAGCAAACTTGTATACATTGAGGTCATGTGTGGAGACCGTGACTGCGGTCTCCAACTTGTCCCGTCGACTGTAGAATAGGACATGTGAGGTACATCAGTTAAATGCACAACTCTCCCTTTTCCAACGTATGTACAAAGACGATCGAGTAGAAATTAGTGCGCTGAAAAAGCAAAACAAAGAACTAAAACGACAGGCCACCTCTGTGGCTCGATTCACAGTTTCTTCGCACAACCAATTTGATGGCCGGCGAGGAATAATCTCCTTCGGAAGCTCTGCCAAGGCCAAGGCAGAGTTTTCATGAGCTTCGAAGGAGTAAAGATGAAGCAAGGCAGCTGATGGTGAAGTCAGGCAACGAAGCTGTGTACAAATGATGCCGGTTGTAATCTTTGCCGCCGAGCTGCTGTCGAAAAATTGAGAAAATGCTACTCTCTCTCTTTTTCCTTTTTTGTTTTTTTTTTGTTTTGTTTTTGGGTTTGTTTCTTTTATTTTTTTTTTATTTTTCCGGGTTTGTTTGTTTGTTTGTTTGTTTTTTTTTTCTCGGTTTGGCAAGTATAGCTTCAACTCTTTTTTTTTTATTTTTATTTTTTTGTCTTTCTGGGTTTTGTCTCTGTAATCGAGGATGTCATATCCTGATTGTAATAAAATTAAGTTTCGTGTTTACACATCAATGGCGTGATTGGCATATCACTTTGAGTTTGAAAACAGTTTTAATTGAATTTGAGAATGATTGAGTTTTGAACTCTGAATTGGACATTGATTCTATACTGACCCAAACTGACCTAAATCAAAGAATGGCTGAAAGAAAAAATGAAGCAAAACAATCCAAACACACTTATATGCACTAACTGGAATTAACAGAACGTTTAAAAAAAAAAAAATGACTTTGAAACACAACTATTGAGCCTAAGCGATTCTGCAGTTTGTCCTGATGGGTTGAAATTGAAACTGATCGGCCGACCAAAAAGTTGGCCGACGAACTCATGATCTAGCCAAAGAGTTGGCCAATGAACTCATGACTCAAGCGGTGGAGAAGATAGAATCTCCGACTCGACTATGCCCCTAATTCATTGCCTTGACTCTTTTTTTTAAAAAAAAAACAAAAAAGTTTTGATCAACATGAGAGTTAGATTAATATACTTATTCCATTTTCTGTATTTGAAATCATGTAAGCTAAGCTGTCAGCATTGAAAATTTTCCCTTTTTTAAGTCCAAAGAATGGTCCAAGTTTTGCAAAAATGGAACAATTTTCGAGAAAAATTAGTCAACTTCATTCAAAATAATCAAAACCTATTTCTGCAAATGGCCACTACCCAACCAACATGGAATCAACCATTGGGATGCATAGCCCCGAACCAGATAATCTTGAATTGGTGCTGTCGTAGCAATGGTGATAACCGAACCGAACCGATCCGAATTGAATGAAGCCGAGCGGAACTGGAGTGAACCGAACTGAGCCGAATCGAACCAACTGAACCGAGCAAAATGAAAACAAATCAAGCAAATGCGGATAGGACAACCAAGTCGACTAAAGATACACCAATCAAACATGGATGAGATGAATGAGTTGAAAAATAATGGGACCGAACTTCAAGATGAAGCTACTTATGTATCCTAAAGATAGGAATCAGGCCAACGTAGTTCTGGCTAAGGGTCACTCGGGTATTGACACTCTCATTTTGTACTCTAACTTTTGCCAAAGCCACCATTTTGGGTTTTCAGCCTTGCGAGCTTTTCTCTCTTTCCATTTTTTTTATTATTTTTTTTCCATTCATTTTTTTTAACTTTCTTTTTTTTTTTTGATTTTTTTTTTCTGCTCTAACTTTTGTCTGGGTTGCCCTTCCGGGTTTTTAGCCCAACGAGCCTCTCAAGGATGGTACTTTTATTTTAACTTGTCCATGTTGATTGATTGTGAAATCTCTAGGCCATCTATGAACGACTGCTACACTTGACCAGTAGATATGATGATGTAGGGACTAGGTTAATTGGGCCTGAATTTGCCCTTAGTGTAGTGCCCTTAGTGTAGTGGATAGGAACTCAATTGTCATTTTTCTCTTAAATTCTGGGTTTTGACTTTGTGGGAGTCTTCATTGGGAAACAACCCAGTTTTAATTTTTTGATCACATACAACCTTATTGCCCCTAGTTCAGGGGCTGTTTCCATTTTGGCTATGCCCCTAGTTAAAGGGTTGTTTCAAGTTTGAATCATATCATTGCCTCTAGTTCAAGGGGGGCTGATTCCAATCTAACTCATATTCGACTTTATTGCCCCCAGTTGAAGGGTTGCCTCCATTTGAATCACATCATTGCCCCTAGTTCAAGGGCTAATTCCAATCTACATCATATCCGACCTTCTTGCTCCTTCAAGAGTTGTTTCCAATTTGAATCACAGGTCCTACGTAGTTCTGGCTAAGGTTCACTCGGGTATTGACACTCTCCTTTTATGGTCTAACTTTTGCCAAAGCCGCTCTTTCGGGTTTTCAACCTTGCGAGCTTTTCATTTTTTTTTTTTCATTTTTTTTTGTGCTCTAACTTTTGCCTGGGTCGCCCTGCCGGGTTTTCAGCGCAGCGAGCCTCTCAAGGGTGGTACCTTATTGCCCCTAGTTCAAGGGTTGTTTCCAATCTAAATCATATCATTGCCCCTATTTCAAGGGCTGCCTCCATTTCGGCTATGAAAGCCTCACACTTTTGGTTAATCACTGAACACTTCGAATCACGGTTTAAAAGCTAAGGAGCTAAGGAGGTCGAACCTCAAGTCAAGATGGAACTTATGTTGTATAATCAATTCCAGGCATGTCTTCGTAGGACCACGCAAAAATAGTTTTTGAAATCTTTTCACAAAGTGACTAATCACTCATACTCTTACGAAGGCAAGATAGAACCAATTTGGACCAAGCTAGGATCCTGCTCAGTACCCACATTAACAAAAATGATCTCATTCATCAAGGGCTTAGCACACCTCTCTTCCTCTCAGTTGATCAAAATTTGCAAATCACGAGGAAATTCTTTCTCTTTGTTTTTATCAAAGTTTTGGAAAAAATTTTTGAAAAACTTTGGTCAATGCTATGATTTAAAGGCATAGAGAAGCAGACAGACTCTATGGCATTTTTTTTTTGTTTATTGAAAAGATTTTGTGACTAGATGTTTACACTGCCAACAAGTTAAAGCCGAACATCAACGACCCGCTGGTTTGCTACAACCACTTCCAATACCGGAATGGAAATGGGAGCACATTACCATGGACTTCATTGTGGGTTTGCCTCGCTCTTCCCGAGGTATGGATTCTATTTGGATCATTGTGGATCGTTTAACTAAGTCAGCTCATTTCCTACATGTTAAATCTATTTACAATGCTGACAAATTAGCCAATGTTTATATAAATGATATTGTGAGACTGCATGGGGTGCCAGTCTCTATTGTATCTAACAGGGATTCAAAGTTTGTGTCAAGATTTTGACAGAGTTTGCAGTAGGCCTTGGGGACGAAACTGAAGTTGAGTAGCGCCTATCACCCATAGACAGATGGTCAAACTGAACGAACTAATCAAACTTTGGAAGATATGCTCAGAATGTGTGTGTTAGATTTTCAAGGAAATTGGGAGACTTATTTGCCGCTAGCTGAGTTTGTGTATAACAATAGCTACCATTCAAGAATTGGGATGGCTCTTTATGAAGCCTTGTATGGAAGAAAATTCTGATCTCCGATATGTTGGGCTGAGGTAGGTGACCGACCATTGTTGGGGCCGAAACTTGTGCAAGAAACCACAGAAAATGTGAAATTGATTCAACAAAGATTGAAAACTGCTTAAAGCCGGCAAAAGAGTTATGCCGATGTTCGAAGGAGGGACAGAGAATATGAAGTTGGGGATCACGTGTTCATAAAAGTGACCCCTATGAAAGGGCAGACACGGTTTGGTATTAAGGGCAAATTGGCATCGAGATATGTTGGGCCGTATGAGATCCTTGAAAAGATCAGCCTGGTGACGTATCGAGTGGCTTTACCTTCAGTAATGGAGCATGTGCATAATGTTTTTCATGTCTCTATGCTTCGGGAGTATTTAAGAGATCCGTTACATGTGATTGAGCCAACTCACGTGTTTTTAAAAGAAGACTATACTTACAAAGAAAGACCTGTTCAGATTGTGAACCGCAGGATCAAAAGATTGAAAATACCACTGGTAAAAGTTGATTGGCAGAATCATGGAGGGACCTATGCTACATGGGAAACAGAAGAAGATACGATAAGGAGATATCTAGATTTGTTTCCGTTGGATCAAATGTTTTTCCAAGACGAAGGTAATTCGAGTTTGGAGGACCAAACTCTTTAAGGAGGAAGACTGTAACAACCCCGATCCCTAATTAACGTCGAACTATGATTAATTATGCTTAATTGGTAATTAAGAAGAAATTCTGAAATTAATTACATGTGTGCATTGCATTATGGTATTTATATCTGTTTGAAATAGAAAGATCTGTTCATGTTTTAGTTTTGATTTGCGAATTGGAGGCCTTATCGGCATCCGAATCAGAAATTGACTTGATTTATGTGCTAATTGGGATTTATAGGATTTTATGGTAAGTTTAATTAAAGTTCGGTTTGGAACGATTAAATTAGATTAAATTAATGTTCTCTTATTTGGCTTTAAATTAAATACACTTTTGTCCAAATCTAATTAAGATATTAGTGGACTTCTTTGAGCACCAAAAACGCTCCCAATTGATTCCTTTGAAGGTGCAAACGTGAGAGTGAGGGAGAGAAGGGAGAATTGGTACAAGACTTGAGAATTTGAATCCAAAATCAAGGATTGCTAGAGTTGTTGTCAAAGTAGAGAAGATTAGAGGGTTCCAACTTCAACTCTTGTAGATTCAAGCCTCTAGGTAAGGAATTAAACCCTTAATTGAGTAATTGAATTAGATTCTACAAGATTATTAGTGAATTAAGTGTGTTCATATAAGAATTGCACTAGAATTGGGAAGATTTGGGCCATACCATGCATGCATGTATGTACATTTTCTCACAAATTGAGCATGATTTCAAAGGTTTCTTTCATGCATGTGTTCATCCCACTTACATTTTAGGAGTTTATCATGTTTTCCATTAAATTGCCAAGTTTGATCATGTTTGAAGAGGTTGGATTCAAAAAAGATTTATGCATGTTGTATTCATAGAAATATTCATAAAGTTTATGTTGGAATTTTGTGCAATTGGCAAATTCTTGGGCCATAATTTTGTGAAACAATCCTCAATTCATCATGTTTTACAAGTTAACTAAGTTATCTCAAGTTTTGGGGCCTAAGAGATGTGCTTTGAGGAGTTGAATTCATGTTTTGAAGATTGGAAACAAATCTAGAAAACCTAGAATTCTGCTTCCTCGCTCGAGCAAATGATTCCACGCTCGAGTGACCAAGTTTATTTCGCACTTCCGCTCGAGCGACAAAAAGGTTGGCTCGAGCGTAAGTTGCATGGTTTCAAGTGTGTGCGTCTGGAAGCACGCTTGAGCGACGAGAGTTGCGCTCGAGTGAAGGATTGTGTCTCACGCTCGAGCGAGCGTCGAGCGAAGATTTCATACATCCAGAACTTTTTCATATTTTGCAGACCGCTTGAGCGAGGGAGTGTGCATTCGAGCGACAACTCACATTCTGTAATATCGCTCGAGCGAAGAAGTCTATGCTCAAGCGAGACCCCTGTTTCAGCAAAAATTTGGCTAAGTGTTTCAAGTACATTTTGCATCCTCATTCCATCATAGGCATTCCTAGGCCATGCTTAAGACTCCATGATGAGGTTAAAGGCTAAAAACACACCAAGAACAAACGAAGTGAGTTATGTATAATTCGAGCGTGTATTTCAAGTGTGTATTTGTATGTGTATTCGTGTAGGTCACGCGCCTCAGGATAAGTGAAGTGCCATTTTGCCATCTAGTTGGGGCGACCAATTATCTGTGAATAATAACTTAGTAAAGTTATGTTCAAGTAAATTATTTCCTGCTCACGAATTAAGAACTGTTCTATGAAACGTTATGTTTTATGCTATGAATGATTGTCCAAGTTTAACAAGTAAATATGACATAATGCTATGATTCAAGTATATGCGAGTTCTCGGTTCGGAGGTCCCCTATGGGACTGATAAGCCATCTATGCCCGGCTGGAGGTTCCTTTGTAGAACTGACAAGTTTGCAAGTCCCCAGTCCGGAGGTCCCTTCATGGGACTGACAAGTTATTCTTACTTGGCCGGAGGTTCTTATATAGAACTGATAAGTATAATTTAAGATATTCTATATGTGATCTATCAACGCTGATGGATGTATTATGTGAGACTAAGCATGAACTCTGAATTCCATATATGCTCAGAATAAGAATATGAATTTCAGTTTCAACCATAGTTATGGGACATCATTCATTAAAGTCTTTACTCTTTTATTATTCACTGGGCTTTAGCTCACTATTTATATTATGTATGTAGGTGAGTAGGCACACGACCAGGCCCAGAATTGACGGCCGAAGTTTTGTTTTTGTCAGCCAACCCTTGTGCCTCCCGAGGAGGTTCCGAATGAAGTCAAGTTCTTGTGGCTGTTTTTGTAAACATATTAGGCTATGCTATACTATGTGATATTTGGACAAGATTTTTTGATAACATATGGATAGAGTGATGTGTAAATATTGTATCTTTTGTCGTCACTCACACGTCTATTAAAAGGTATTTAAATTATCTGTCCCATGTACGTCTTCGCAGCTCAATGGACTTTGTATGTTTTGTACTTTTGTTTCCGCAACCCCTTAATATATGTTAACCTACTAGGAGGCCTTTGGTAATCCAAGCATTACTGGCCGGTCATGACGCTAAACCCATAGGGGCGGGTTTGGGTCGTGACAGTTATTGCGGAGGTTCATGGTGGTGGCTCAGTGTAGAGAGAGAGATATAGATAGAAAGTCAGAGAGTGAGAAAGAGGGTGAGGTTGGCCATGCATGGAGAGGCAGATGTGTTCTGTGTGTGTCTCTCTTTGTTGTTGTAGATGATCAACTATGCCCCAAAAACCAGCAGAGAGAGAGAGACCAGAGAGAGAGAGAGGTGCACCTCTCTGTTCTGTGCGTGTGAGTGTGTTCTTCTGTGTGTCAGTTCCCCCCTCAGCTCAAAAAAATGCTCTATCTTTTTATCCCCCACCCGAGAAACACACACATCCACTTGAAAAACCAAACTCTCCCTCTCTCTCTCTCTCTCTCTCTTTCTATAACTTGTGTTTTTGGTCACCTTTTTTCCTCTCTACAATCTCTTTCACCACCCTTCTATCATTCTCTTTTCTAGCCCCCTCAGATCATGTTCTACCTCCTCCAACCTGAGAGAGAGAGAGAGAGATGTATATTTGTGTGTGTGTGTCTCTTTTCAACTCCTCTCCCTCGAGTGTGCTGTGTGTTCTTGTGTTTTTGAAAACAAATTGATCCTTTGTCAACCCCGTGAGAGAGGGAGAGAGAGAGTAGCTGTGTGTTTTTTTACTCGTCCCCTCTGTGTGTAGCTCTGTCTTTTCTTGCCGAGAAGGAGCGCCCCCGATTTTTGCATGTGGCTCTCTGTGTATTATCCTTTCCACCTTCTCACCTGCTCTCATCTTTTTTCAATCTTCTCCACCTCCCTTTGAACCCCACCCACCGAATTCAACATCTCTATCTCCCTCTCCTTTTCTTTTTCAATTTCAGATTGTCTTCTTTAAAATAATACACCACTCACTCCCTCTTTAACCAAACACACTTTAACACCTACTCTGCATTCACTCATTATAATCTCTCTATCATCTATTCCAACGCCCCACACATTCTCACAAATATCTTATCTCCATCTCCACTCTAAAAACATTATCCTTCCTCTAACCCTCTCTTCTTATCTTCTTATTATGCTCCACTCACAAACTCATCATAATACCAAACCCCTCCTGACCAAATATTCTAACCTCTCTCTCTCTCTCTATATATATATAAATTGAATTGAATCTTCTTTTTTTATTTTATTTATTATTATTATTATTTTCTTTTTTTTTTTATTATTTTCTATTTATAAAATATCAAAAATATATTATTTATACCAATTTATATAAAAACATCTAAAAATATGTACAAACACATAAAATTATAAAATATTACAAATTAATAAAATAATAAAAAAGATTTGAGTGATATAAAATAATTTGGTCAAAATGGGTGAGGTTTGGGATTAAAGTTTCAATTTGATTTTTCTTCTAAGATAATCATAAAATGGCATATTCCAATTTTCATCATGGGGTGTTCAAAAGAAAGTGCCCAAGTCTTAGGGTCGGTCAAAATAGGGTGTTTACAGCACCAAGCCAATGCAACTCTTGCTTTCTTTCAAACCTTGGGCCACTTTAATCAACCGAATATTGAATCCCCCAAAACTAGGGGCAAGAAAGAGATGAGTAAGCATACATAGGCAGAGGGCATGTTGCCGAAAATCTCGCCAGAAAAGGTCGCCTCTATCACCGATGTCGAAAAATCAATGGATCAAACTGGGAATGTCTAGCTCTCCGTTGTGAGCTAAAGATCGACCATCATGTAGAGTGAGCCCACACATCCGTCCTAAAGCTTGGGCGTGGCCAAAATGGGGCTAAGGCATGATTTCCTCGTCGCGCTGGAATTTCATTAATGGTTGAAATTCTTCAATTATCGGGTATATTTCTTGTCCCTTGAAGCTAAAGACGTGTGTAATCGGATCCCAACATTGTGCCACGACATGAAGGAACGGAAAACAAGTGGAGTACGGCTCAACGAAAAAAGTGAATTTATGCCGAAACCTTGAAAATTTACCTTTTCCGTGCCGTCTAAAGTCGCAATCCAATTCGAGAACTTTTCAGCAAAAAATGGCTCCATTTGTGAAGGAATTGCAGCTAAAATGAAGTTCAGGAGAAGAAATCACGAAGCTGAACCTTTTGTAGAAGATAAGGTTGTAAGTGGAAGCCAGTGTCAACAATCTGGCCATTCTCACATTTGATGGCCGACAGGAGGTGGCCTACCGGCCACTCTCTATGCCTGGCAAGCTGCATCTTTGGCCGGCAACCCTTTTCTCAAGCCTGCTGTCCACCTGTGTGCTTAGCAGTGCTGGAAGCATGTGTTTTTGTCTTGATCTTTGAGTGTTTCAAGGTCTTGTTTTGAGTCCTTTTGGTTTTAGCAAGTTTGTTTATTTGTATTTGAGTTGTTTTGGCTTTGTTCATCGAGTTGTCATTATTTATCGAGTTGTATGTTGTATTTCGTTTGTTGGTCGGTTCATTACTCAATTAAGAACATTGTTTCAATCAAGCGTTCTCTTGGCAACTTCGATTCCATGTCCATTTTCATGCAAATATGGTGCTCATGATGCAAAAAAAACAACACTTTCTATATAAAAAAAAATTGCAAGGTTTTATTCCGATCATGGTTTTTACAAAAGAGGAGTACAAGTTTTAAAGCAAAATAAAACCTATCTAAAGTTATACATCCGCTAATGCTACCAAACAAAAAGAAACTAAGCAAAAAAAAATCAAAAATCAGCGTCAGTCGCCTCAGGCCTGAGAGGCCCTCTTTGTCTTCTTCCTCGGAGGAGAGGACTCTAGGGCACTATCTCCATTAGCACCACTGTCTGAATCAGTCTTTAAGCCAGAACCAAAGCAGCGGTATCATCACTTCCGCTATCAGAACCCGAGCTAGTATCATCGTCTCTGCTCTCGGATGACTCAGAATGCTGACTTGCTGCCTCCTCAAAGTCACTAGTCTTAGCATCATCATTGCTCAAGATGGGCTCTGGAAGACTGCTCTGGCCTCAGGTTCTTCTATCTCTGCCTCTCATTCCTACTACTAGAGGAGGTACTGCTGGTACTGGTGCTACTGCTGCCGCCGGAGCCATCGACATAGGTGGGATTTGGAAAAGACAGTTGTCAACATATCAGTTACAGTGAATGTATCAGATACAAGCATAGTATGCAGAATAAGCGGTATGCAAAAATTAGATACAATATGAGTATAGTGTATGAATATAGTGCGCCAATGCAATGTATCAGTGCAATTTGGGAAAGACTACAGTTGAAATGCTGGTGTATTAGTGGAAATTTTATGGCATGAAGCGCAAACTGAAGGAAATTACCGGGATGTCGTGGAGACCGAGCAACGTCTCCCTTATCTGCACCATGCCCATCAAGGAAGCTATCATCTCGAGACAGCTCCCTATGTACCCTATGGATGCCTGCAAATGTATCTGAATGATCAGTGGTCGCAATATCTAAAATGAAATGTGTGGTGCAAATCATAGAGTATGGTCCATACCTGAGACGATCCTTGGACCCCGATAAGCCCATGTCCAGCTGCTGTAGGCTCGAACGGGATCTGGTAAGCAACCCCAGTATCCCTCCAGTATGTGAGTGCTGTGGGAAGCTCCGGTTAACGGGTGCTCTGCTCCACCGAGGGAGTGTAACAACCCCACCACGTATAATGATTAGCACTTAATTAATTAAGGAGATTTGAAATTTAACTGCCAATTATTCTAATTTAATCTGGGATTTATGAAAATTATGGAGATTGATTCATATATGATTCTATTGAAGATTTATTTTGAAATTAGAAATTGAAAGCCTAAATGGCTCAAGATAGTACAAATCGTGAATTGAATTATTTTAATTTCGATTATCAGATCATATGGGAGTTTAATTCAATATTCGATTCAGATTTATAAAATTGAGAATTGATTAATTACGTCTGAATTGGAGTTAATTAAGTTATGAGAATTGGAAATTAAGATTATTATGGTATTCAATTGAGGTATTCAATTGAGTATGCAATTTATTGGCGAAGATTTTGGAGTTTAATTTGAAATTGAAGGCCTTAATGATTTAAGAAACCAAAATTGAAGATGGAAATAAGTTTACTGTAATACTTGGAGCCTTTTGGGAGTTTGATAAAAAATTTGATTCAGAATGATAAATTTAAATATAATTAATTGGGCTCTAATAGAAGTCAAATTAGATAAATTAAATTGTGTGGGACTTGTGATTAGTTATGATTAATTTAATTATGATCAAGATTAAGTAAAATTAAGGAATAATTAATTAAGTTAATAGATAATTAGTGATTAATCTAATTCTACTCAATTAATTAACATTGTTTGTGTATATTAAAGAGGGTTCTAGAGAGTGTGAGAGAAGTGAATGAGTTCAATTATATGTATTAGTGCTTGTGTTAGAGCCCATTCATTTATTTTGTTGCCTAAGACTCAAGAGATAGAGAGAGAGAACCGAGAGAGAGAGAAAGAGAGAGAGCTCAATTCTTTTGTTGAAAAAGAACCCTTGTTACTGGAAATAATGAAGCAAGCTCAAGTGAAAAACTAAAGGAATAACAGAGGAAGTTAGAAAAAGTCAAAAATTGAAAAGGAGGCTCAAGAAGTCAACACCATTGAGTAAATATTTACCCTAATTTTTGTAGATAATTTAGTTAAAAGCTGAAATTAAGAAAGTTATGGAATCATTCTCATGAATTTTGTAAGAAATTGGGTTTTGAGTAAGAATTAAGTTAGGTTCATGGTTGAAGAAATTTATTTGGAAGTTAATTATTTTGGGTTTTGATTTTGATTATTAACCCATGCATGTAATGTAATTTAAGAGTTTGACTCAAATTAAACATATTTTGGAACATCTATGTTTATGAATTAAATTGAGGTTAAAAATTGAGTTAAGTTTAAGATTAAGGAAATAAGTTTGGAAAGTAGTTCGTTTGAGTTTGATTTTGTCATTCTTCATAAATTTGAAACTCAACCTTACATGCATCATGGAATTTTAAGGTTTTGAAATTTTAATCCATGTTTTATGAGTTTGAATTTGGATTTGATATGAGGAAAATTAATAAAAATCTAAATTAGAGCAATTCAAGATTTTAATTATGGTTTGAGCTTGATTATGTAGAATTGGTTGGATATTGATTTAATTTCATACATGCAAATATTTTTGATAGGGCCTTGTAGATTCAATTTTAAGTTTCATAAAAACAAAGAAAGAATTGAAAGATGATTTTTAAACATAAAATACAAGGTTTAAATGTGATTTAAAATCATGGAATTTTGAAGTATAAATGGACTTAACTTTAAATATATGTAGTTGGGAATGTTTTTGCATATACGAGTGAGTTATGCAGGAATTTGGGGCCTTGGTAATGTTTTTTGAAGTTTAAACGAAAACCCATAATTCGTCACCATCGCTAGAGCGAAGAAGTTGTCGCTCAAGCATAGAATGCAAGCAACTAGTATTTTTGCAGACCATGGGATCCGCTTAAGCGACCAATGTTGCACTCGAGGGAAGAGTCTTGTTTCATAAAATTTTGAAAAGTAGTTTCATATTTCGATTTCCGTTCTCTTTCATTTCCAAGCATTCTTAGGCAAGAATTATGACTCAACAAGATTAATAAACTACCAATCAATATAAATTAGTTGGTTAAAGAATAAGTCATGGACTTAGTAATAATTGATTAAGAAGCCAAGTAAGAAATTAGTTTATTCAGAAAAGAATAATTTAGTAATGAAAGAATATGTGAAACAAGAACCCGATTCATTTGAATAAAGAAAGAATAAGCGTAGTAGACCTTTGGATTATCTGGTCAGAAGGCAAGAAAAGTCAAGTCTGACCAAGGAATTAATATTGTGTTTCAATGTGTATATGTTATGTGTTTGTGTAGGTCATGCGCTACCGTTTGCCTGATCTATCTGATTTGTCTGCATTATCTGATCTGCTAGCGGAGCCATCTGTGAGTAATAACTCTGTAAAGCTATATTTGATTATAAGTATTTTCTGATTGAAATGATATGATCTATTTTTTGAAATCCTATTTCATGAATCATGAATGAATGACCATTTTTCTTAAATGTATTTGTGGCATCCTTAGTTCACGTGGCCCTCGCCCGGGGGTAACAATACCGTGGCCAATATGCACGTGGCCCTCGCTCGGGGATAACAATACTGTGGTTAATATGCACGTGGCCCTTGTTCGGGGGTAACAATACTGAGGTCTATATTTACGTGGCCCTCGCCTGCGGGTAACAATACCATGGCTACTTGCGCACAAGATATGGACTTTTATTGTCGTCGGTACCAACTATATATGTGGGTCTCAGGACCAAGTTGATATGATAGCTAATGGGTGTACCACGTATGATCTTATGCAAAATTTGAGTATGAATATGAGCATGTATTTGAATATGCACATATATGTGAATCTATTTCTGATTTGAAATCTGAATATGCAGAAGACTCTGTTTCTGATATAAATTCTGATTTCTAACTTTGTGATGGACATCATTCATTAAAACCCTTTACTTTGTTATTATTCACTGAGCTCTAGCTCACTGTATTATTTATGTATGTAGGTGATCAGACGCGTGACCAGGCTTAGAGGTGTGTGCTTGGAATCTGTTTTTTGTCAGCCAACGTATGTGACTCCCATAGAGGTTCTAGATATGTCAAGTGGTTATGGCTATGTGATTAAAGTTTAAGTTTTGTTTTCTTGTTTGTTTAAACAAGTCTTTGTTTATTTTGTAAATAGGGCTAAGTCCCTTTTTGTCTAATCTGTATATATATGATGACGTAAGGATGATGTGTAGATTTGCATATAAAAAGTTTAAAATTTTTTTGCCTCATATAAGTCTGCGCAGCTCAATGGATGTTGTATATTTTTTATTTGCTTCCGCTAGCCCCTAATATTATGTTATTCTATTTCAAAGGCTTTCGGTAATCCTAGGATTACTGGCCGGTTACGATGCTAAACCCATAGGGGTGGGTTTGGGTCGTTACAGGGAGCCCCTATAAACTGACTGAATACATCAACGGATAGGCTGTCTGCTGATCTCATAGACTCTAGCAGTGGCATCGGAACGATCGGGTCCGACAAGCCCATGGTCTATCGAATGAACCGCTCACTCAGGAACCAGGCCCGATAGACTGAGCCCTCAAGTAGGATCCGAAAACGAGAAGTGGCCCAGGCTTCGGCGTACTGGTCCCGTATTGCAGCCGGCATCATGGCCCAAGGCTGCCACATGATCTACAAATAGAGAGTGTATAGATTGTTAGTTGCTGTCAGTTGCTAAAGTAAGAATCAGAAGAGTGGTAAAGCAAAAATGACTGTGTTTTGGGTTACTTCGTGGGCGACCACTGTGTCAAAATAATGACTAAGAAGGTGAAGGTCTCGTGATTTCTACACTGACATCTGCCATCGTACTACCTCAAGTAAGGAACTGCCAGAGGGAGCTCCTCCATGGGCCCTGGGGCAAGAGTTGGGAAATATGCATAAACCCATAGCTGCGAGGAAAATGCAGTAATATGTGATCAACAATGCATGAATAGATACAAAAAGTGCAAAGCACAAAGCATACAGCATGAACAGATATAGAAAGTGCAAAATAGAAAGCACAGTGTTGAACAGATATAAAGCAGAAAATGTAAAGCGCAAAGAGAGAGCTGAAATGCATACCTCCTAGGCTCGCCAGTAGCCTTCGATCAGCTCTCCTTTCAGGCGGGATGTAAAGCTCATATATCTGTACAGGGTGGCGAGGCCAGCTCCGCCCCAGTTATAGAAATGTAACCGGGGAAGGGTCACCAGGGCACTCAACAGATATAAGCCCACGGTGTTCCACCTATTCAAAAACAAGGTGGTACCAAGGACGAACATCAGAAAACCTCTGGCGTACTGCTCTATCTCTTCTAATGTCTCGGGCTCGCTCCCTCGAAACTGCTTAGTAAACCAGCTATATCTGACCATAGCTGTCTGGTACAAGGGTGGATGCGCTTTTAGTGGCTCGATCCAGGCGGCCTCCGACACCCCCATATCAGTGTTAAAAGGGATCGGGTCACCCCCTACTCCTAAACCGGTGATCTTGTCGAAGTCGTAGAGAGTCATCATCATCTCCCCTACAGTGGAGAAATGGAAGGAGTTAGTGGTGTTCCACCACCTCTCCACAAGTGCGCCTAGAAAAGGACGTTTCGCAATGACCCATGTTGGGCCAGAGCAGGAGAAGCCGAAGCCAGTCTTGTCCACAATGTCACAAACCCAGGCAGGGAGCTCGCTGTACCAATCTCTCGCAATCGTAGCTCTGTACCCTTTGAAGGTACGAGACTCCCCCTATGGCAAAGAACAAATGAATCAGATGAAAGGCAGTGCAAGAAATACAGTGAAAAGTGATAAAAGTACAGTCAGATGAGAGACAGTGCAAGAAATACAGTTTAGAGAAAGGCTGGAATGCATGAGAACAGAGTTCATACCTTAGTGGTATTGGATGAAAGGTAGGAAGCTGGCTCCCTCGGCAGGAGGTCCTCCGGTGCATTGAGAGCAAAGTCGTTGAATCGTCTAATGCCTTTGGGTGGCAATATGTGTGTCCGGGGATGATACCTCGCTGGATCAAAAGGTTGTACCCTCAATGGTAGCGGCATTGGCTCCACCTCAGGCTCAAACTCTGTATCGAGGTCGGCCTCAATACCCTAAGCCGCCTCGCTAGCCTCGGCAACGACCGGCTCTTCTACCTTAACAACAGGTGGGAATACGGGGGGAACCTCCGGAGGGGCCCCGTCATGTGGTGAATCATCTGTCATCTGGAAAATAGGTGAAAAGTAGGTGAAAAATGAAGAAAAATAGAGAAAAGAGGGTAAACTTGGAAAAAGTCAACCCTAGGAGAGAGAAAATGGAAGAAAAAGTCAAAATAGGAAAAAGTTCACGGAACTGAAGAGAAACTCGAGAGGAACAAGCCTAAAGTGGTAGAAATTCAAGAAAAAGTGTCAAAATCAAATTTTGATTGGTTCAAAAGGAAGAGAATCAAATGGTTTTAGCAAAGAAAACGTGCGTGGGGCGTTGGAAAATGCGTAAAAAGCTCGGATCTAGAGAGGGAAATTGTCTAGAAAGAGAGAGGAAAGAATTTCGGACCTAGAGAAGTGAGGAAATAAGGAGTCTTGGCTTATATTTAAAGACTCGTGCACAAAATGTCCAAATTGCCCTGACTGCCATCGGTGGTCGGTAAATGGTCGGCATCTTCCCCCTATGGCCGGCAGGTGGCAGGTGGCTGGTGGCCTTCGTCTATGTCTTGATGATGTTTTGTGTCTTTTTTTTCCAAGAAGTGTAAGGAAGGTTCATTGTTGGGCTCAGATTGTTTCTAAGGGAGCTCAAAACTGTGTTTTGGCACACGATGTTCATCACTTGTCAACATGAACGAGGTGTATCCTTTTAAACATATTGCAATTCCTCTGAAAAGTAAATCGAAAAGTGTCATCGAATGTCGCTTTTATTCGTTTTATGCCTTTGTTTTCTTTTCGTCCTCTCTTGTTGCATAAGAATATGCATTTCACATATATTGTTGCGTAGAATATGCATTTCACATGTGCGTATGTTGCATGCGCGTCTTGCATCAGTTATGACTCACGCATAGAATATGCTCTTATTTTTTGTATAGAATATGCTTTTGTTTCTTGCATAGAACATGTCTTCAATTAACATCATATGTCGGTTGTCTACCTGGCATGGAATATACTCTATGCATCTATCGCACACCTCTCTGTTGTATCTCGGGCCGTGCGAAGCGCGACCCCGAGCGGTTTTCTTATATCTGAGGATGCATGACGCGCGACCCTCGGCGAGTTTTATCTCGGGATGCATAAAGCGCTAGCCCGAGCAATTTTGCCTTATATCAGGATGTGTGACACGCGGCTCTAGGCGTGTTTTATCTCGAGACTCATGAAACGAGACCCCGAGTGGTTTTCTTATTTCTCGGGACGTGCGAAGCGCGACCCCAGGCGATTTTTTTGTATTTCAAGACGCGTGACTTGCGGCCGTGGGAAGGTTTTATCTCGAGATACGTGAAGCGTGAGCCCGAGCAATTTTCTCTTATCTTAGGACGCGTAACGCACAACTCTAGGCTTGTTTTATCTTGGGATGCGTGAAACACGACCCTGAGCAGTTTTCTTGTTTCTCGAGATGCATAAAACGCGAGCCTGAGCGGTTTTCTTGTAACTCAGGACGCGTGACGCGCGGCTCTGGGAAATTTTATCTCAGGACATGTAAAGCGTGAGCCCAAGCAATTTTCCCTTATCTCAGGATGCGTGATGCACGGCTCTGGGTGTGTTTTATCTCGGGACGCGAGAAACGCGAGCCCGAGCGATTTTTTTTTGTATTTTAGGACGTGTGACACGCGACTTTGGGCATGTTTTTATCTCAGGATGTGTGAAACGCCACCCTGAGCGATTTTCTTGTTTCTCAGGACGCGTGAAATGCGAGCCCGAGTAGTTTTTCTTGTATCTCAAGATGCGTGACGCGCGACCCTGGGCTGTTTTTATCTCCGGATGTGTGAAACGTGAGCTCGAGCGATTTTTCTGTATCTTAGGACGCGTGACGCACATCCTTGGGAGTGTTTCATCTCGAGACGCGTAAAGCGCAAGCCCTAGCGGTTTTCTTATTTCTCGGGACATGTGAAACAAAAGCTCGAGCGGTCTTTCTTATTTCGCGAGACGCATGAAGTGCAAACCCAAACGGTTTTTCTTGTTTCTCGATATTGTAGACAATCCATTTTTGACGACCCTCACAACTTGGACATCCTTGCATGAACACTTGATGATGATCGTATTTGCTCACCAAGTGCTCGAAGTCCTCAGCGGAATGCCATAGTTTTGAGCCTTTCAAATCCTGCACCCTTGTTGCCTCAGTTTTGGACCATGCCTTAGTTCTTCAAGCTTGCAGCTTTTGGTGGCCTGCTAGCCACTTTTAGAGGCTACTAACCATCACTTTTGTGCTGCCGGCCACTGATGTGGCTTACTGGCCACCAGTGTATTTTGCAGATATTTTATGCCAGTTGTGCCAGCTATTTGCACAAATGCATGCATCTATCTCCACGTGTAGGGTTGGATCCCCTTGAGGGAATTTCATGTTTTCTATATATAGGAGCCCCTTCTCTTCTATTTTAAGGTTAGAAAATTTTGAGACGAAAATTTTTCCTCTCCCTCTACAATTCTCTCTCTCTCTCTACCAAATCTCTACACTTTTGCCTACAAATCTTCAACCTTTGCCTATACACCCTTAACCAAATCTTCTCATCTTTGAGCTGAGGTATTCTTGAGCTTGGTTTGAGCTCTTGAGGGTGTTATTTGCTTGGTTTTGTTGCTTGAATTGCTTCTTCTCTTCAAGAGGTATAAGGCTTTACCTATTTGCTTGTTTTCTCTACTATTTTTCCTACTGTTTTTCCATTGTTTTGGGCTGTCAAAACTCTGTGTTTTTTGGGCTGAAGCTTGGGTTTAAGGCCATTAAAGGTGGAAGGGTGGTTCACCTTTCTTTGTACCTTATTTTGAAGACCTTAGCCCTTGTGTTTCCCACCCCTTTGCTATCTCTTTTTGGGCTATTAAACACTAATTTTTAGAGCTTTTTCAGTGGCCAAAATCATATTTTGAAGTCTAAATTTGAAGAGGTTAGCCTCCCCTCCTTGTGTCTTATTAGCCTAACATGATCCTTGTTTGAGCTTATTAATCTAGCTATTTTTGGCTTAATTCCAACATGTTTTAGGACTGTTTTTAGACTATTTTAGGACTATTTCTAAGTGTTTGTTGCATTTGAGCTTTGTTTTGCATGCTTATAGTGTAATTGTCCTCATGAGTTTGGTGTTTTAGGCCTTAGACAGCATCTTATTTGAGTTGATTGCATTTATTTATGGCTTTCCATACTTGTGATCACATTTAATCACCTCTACAATCTCCTTCCTTTCTTGGCTTTTGTTTTGCTTTGAAAGTGGTTTCAAACTACTTGTTTGTTTAAGCATGAGATTGAGATGTCATGCTTAATGGTTTAATCCCTTTGGGGGTTCATTACCAATGGTATGATGTCTCTTTCATGCCTAAAACAACTTGTGGTTTGAGCCCTCTTTCCATTAGAGGACTCAAACTCACCCTTTGGACTTAATTCATCGAAGAATGGTTGGTAAACTAAAATGAGTAACTAAAATTGGGACTAAAAAATGATGCAAGATAATAATTGGTTGTGTTCAATCAGACGTTAACTTGGACCATTTCATACTCATTAGTGATGAAATGATCAAGGCTCCAAGTTCACCACTTCCCTTGATCATCCATGATAGGGAGGTGGTCTTTAGAGTCTCTTCTTGTTGCATTTATTGAACGTGCACACTTAGGTTTACAAGCCATCATACAATGAAATTGCTTGAGTTGGTTGTTTGTGACTTAAGTTCACCACTCCTTGGATTTCTTCATGAAAATGAGAGGTGAGTTGTGTAGACAATCCTTGAAAATACCATGGATATGCTCTGTTTGTCCTCTGTTACAGTAAGGAGAGCTGGGCAACAGTGGCCGAGAGGCTACTTTCCATGGCCAGCAGACCACCTTTGATGGCTGGCCGGCCATCACTGGTGGTCGGCAGTCCTCATCACTGGCCGGCCAGCCATTGGTGCAAAATTCAGTAATGAGTTTGTAAGGCAGAGTAGAGTGAGCAGTAGTGTTGGTGTTCTATTGTGCAACAGAGGCGTTCAGAAGCAAAATTGTGGTCTTTTTGGGTGGAAACTGAGCATGCGCATGCACATCCCTCGTTTCCCGAGGCATAGTAGTTGGTTGTTTAGTTTAATTACTTATTTTAATTGCACTTGCGTTATAATTATTTAATTAGTTAGTTAACAGTTAGTTAATTCAAGTGTTGTAATAATTAGTTAAGTAGTTTAGCTAATTTCATTTGGTTTGTAATAATTAGCTTAGTTTTAATTAGTTGGTTAATTAGCCTAGTTTATTCATTCGAACTCTCCTTCGTGAGAGCGCAATGTAATAATGTGTATGTCTTCCAAACCCACGTCTTTCTCCCTTTTATTTACTAGCTTACGATGGTTAGTTTAGGGACATCATGTTTCGATTAGCATACTTTATGTTTGCATCCATTTGTATTGCATGCATCGAGGCTCGGTTCATCATTTTAACTGCATTATAGTCTAATACTTCTTTGAATACGTGCTTAAACCATATGCTATTTAAATTGTTTCACATGCCATGTTTAGTAGCCGAGTCTATTTAAATTGCATATCGTATGTGTTGCATTAGTCATCTTGCATAAGTTAAGATCATGCATTTTTTTTCTAACTCTTTTGTTCATTTGGCTTGGAGTACTAGGTGAGGCTTTACTTGCTTTAGCAGATTACATGTGTGTGATTATTACCATTGTTGCCATGTTTAGCATGCTTACCATGAGGCTAAGTGCTTAAGTGATAAACTACTTGAATGCCTGTGGATGAAGGCTAATTACTTAAATTGAAATAATTTAAATAATGTTCATATGCGATCACTTTTTCAAGTGGTACATATTTCGAAACAATTTTCAAAACAAACATGACTTGAAATGTTCTAATTCTTGCAAAGTTAGTCTATACTTGTGTGTATGCGCATCACATAGTAATGCTAGCCTAATAAACCAGAACAAGAGCATATAATGTAAATAAAATTCATATCATGATTAGTAGAGGGCGATCTTTGATTAGGCGAGCGGGGGTACTCAATTCATGACATTTCCCTCTCATACCTAAGTTCCCGAGTCGAGACAATCTTGGTGATGACGGACACGTGGCCTTTGGCACAAGTCTTGGGTTTTCTAAATTTTTTCAAAATAAAATATTTAAGTGGCGACTCTATATCTGACAAAGTAGTCTATTTTTGACATTTTGATTCAAAATCGATTTTCCAAACAGATTTGTCGGATTTGGATTCTTTGGTGATTATCTATTTCACATTGCACTTATGAGATTAGATTTAGAACCACAGGAGTACGAACTATAGGGCTTGTTTTGAACTTCCGAAAGGGGCCGTGAAAAAGTCGAGCTACAGGGATATGTGAAACACGACCCCAAGCGATTTTTATTCCTCTTTTTCTCGGGTCGCGTGAAATATGATCCCGAGCGATTTTCGTTCTTCAGTTTCTCGTGACATGTGAAACACGACCCATAGCGGTTTTCTCAGTTTCTCAGGATGCGTAAAACGCAATCCTGAGGGGTGTTTCTTTCCTCGTCTTTTGTTTTGGCGTAGTTAGGGTGTGTCTTGTTTCTTCTTTTTGCATGGAACTTGTGTCGGTTTAGCTTGAAGCTGCTCATTCATATGTGGTTATCTTATCTTGCTTATCGCATCTTGTTATTTCTTATTGCATCATCTCGTATGATCATAAGTTTTTGAAATAGTCGGCTTCGCGTAGCGTGTGAGTCCAGCTTTCATAGTTACATTGTGCATATCGTTTGCATTTTGCCTCAGAACTACGCTGGTTTGATTCCTTGCAAAGGGATACATAGGCAGCCTGCGGAAGCAACCATTTGTTGCTGTCTTGATTGTTTGTCCAAGTTTTACGGCCTTGTCAAAATGGGTCGTCTTCGGGCTTTGACATTCACTCACATCATTTCATGACTCTGAGTTTTATCAAAGAGGGGAAACTGTAGACACCCCATTTTCAACGGCCCTTACGACTTGGACGTCATCGCATGCACACCCAATAATGAGCTTATATGCTCGTCAAGTGCTCAAAGTCCTCAGCGGAATGTCACAGCTTTGAACCCTTCAAACCCTACACTCTTGTCGCCTCATTCTTGGACCAAGCCTTAGTTCTTCAAGCCTGCAGCTTCTGGTGGCCTGCCGGCCACCTTTTTGGGCTACCGGCCACCAGTTTCTTTTGTAGATATTTTGTGACAGTTGTGCCAGCTATTTGTACAGATGCTTGCATCTGCCCCCACGTCTAGGGCTGAATGTTCTTGAGGGAAATTTATGTTTCCTATATATAGGAGGCCTTCCTCTCATGTTTGAAGGTTGGAAAATTTTGGAGCAAAATTTTTACTCTCTTTCTTACAAATTTCTACACTTTAGCCTACAAATCTTCAACCTTTGCCTATACACTCTTAACTATACCTCTTCATCTTTGAGCTGAGGTATCCTAGAGCCTTGTTTGAGCTCTTGAGGGTGTGTTTGTCTTGGATTATTGCTTGGAATTGGTTTTTCTCTTCAAAGGTATAAGGTTTTGCCTCCTTGCTAGCTTTATATACTCTTTTTCTTGCAATTGTAAAACTATTTTTGGGCTATAAAAACTCTGTATTTTTTAGTTGGAGTTTGGGTTTTAAGGCCATTAAAGGTTGAGGGGTGGTTCACCCTTCTTTGCACATTGTTTTGGAGGTCTTTACCCTTTTGTTTCCCACCCTTTTACTATCTTTTTTTGAGCTTTTAAATACTATTTTTCAGAGTTATTTCAGTGGTCAAAATTATGTTTTGAAGTCCAAATTTGGAGGGGTTAGCCTCCCTTCCTTGTGTCTTGCTTACTAACCTAGTTTGTTCTATGTTTTAGCTTATTAAGCTAGCTATTTTTAGCTCAATTCCAGCATGTTTTAGGACTGTTTTAGACCTGTTTTAGCACTGTTTTGGGTCGATAGTTGTATTTAAGCTTTGTTTTGCATGCTTGTAGTGTAAGTGTCCTTATAAGTTTGGTGTTCTAGGTCTTAGACACCATCTTATTTGAGTTTATTGCATTTATTTATGGCTTTCCATACTTGTGATTACTCTTAATCACCTCTACAACCTCCATCCTTTCTTAGCTTTTGTTTTGCTTTGAAAGTGGTTCAAACTTCTTGTTTGTTTAAAGCATGAGATTGAGATGTTATGCTTAATGGTTTAATTCCTTTGGGGTTCATTACCAACAGTGTGATGTCTATTTCATGCCTAAGACAACATATGGTTTGAGCCTTCTTTCCATTTAGAGGACTTAAACTCACCATTGGAATCAATGAATTAAAGAATGGTTGGTAATCTAAAATGATGTAATAAAATTGAGGCTAAAAATGTGCAAGATAAATAATTTGTTTGTGTTTAATCGGATGTTAATCGAACACATGGAAGCTTGAGGCATTTCAAACTCATAAGTGATGAAATGGTTCAAGTTTCCAAGGTCACTACTTCCCTTGATCTTCCATGATAGGGAGGTGGTTTTGAGAGTCTTATTTCATTACATTTATTGAAATTGCACATTTTAGTTCATATGTCATCATGCAATGAAATTGGTTACATTGGTGGTTTGTGGACCAAGCTTGCTATTCCTTTGATTTATTCATGAAAATGAGGAGTGAATTGTGCAAACAACCCTTGAGAATACCCTGTGCATGCTCTGTTTGTTCTCTGTTGCAGCAAAATGAACTGGGCAGTAGTGGCCGGCATGCCACCTTTGATAGCAGGCAGGCTATCACCGGTGGCCAGCCAACCACCAATGCAAAATTCAGTAGTGTATACTTTCAGCAGAGCAAAGTTATTCTGGAAGTGGACAAAGGTGTTAGTGTTCTATTGCGCAACAGAGGCCTTCCAGAAGCAAAACAGTGACTTTTCGGGTAGAAACTGAGCACGTGCATGAGCACTCCTCGCATACCGAGCATGTTTAGTTTAAATATTTAACTTAGATATTTGTTGTAATTAATTAATTGTAACTAGTTAATTTTAATATGTGTTGTAATTAATTAGTTAGTTAACTAGTTATTCGATTTCGTTTTGTAATTATTTTAGTTAACTAGAATAGTTAGTTAATTCATTTGTTGTAATAATTAGTTAAGTAGTTTAGCTAATTTCATTTGTTTTGTAATAATTAGCTTAGCTTTAATGAGTTAGTTTGCTAGTTAGTTCATTCGGACTCTCCTTTATGAGAGCACAATGTTGTAATAATGTGTATGTTTTCGAACCCTACGTCTTTTCCCATTTTATTTAACTGCTTACGATGGTTATTTAGGAACATCATGTTTTTTTTAGCATTCTCCATGCCTTGCATCCACTTGTATTGCATGCACCATGGCTCGGTTCATCATTCTAACTGCATTGTTAGTTTAGTACTTCTTTGAATACGTGCTTAGACCGCATACTATCACATTGATTCACATGCCATGATTAAGTAGTCGAACTTATTTAGATTGCATTTTTGCATGCGTTGCATTAGTCATATCGCATAGTTAGAAATCATACATTTTTCTAACTCATTTCTTTTTTGGCTTGAAGTACTAGGTGAGCCTTTACTCGTTTTAGCATAATTGCATAAGTGTGATTGTTGCCATGAGACTAATTGCTTAAGTACTATAATTGTTTGAATGTCTGTGGATGAAATCTTTTTGCTTGAAGTTGAATAATTTGAGCAATGTTCATATGCGATCACTTTTCAAGTGGTACATATTTCGAAACAATTTTCAAAACAAACATGACTCGAAAATGTTCCAATTCTTGCAAGTTAGTCTATACTTGTGTGTGCGCACATCACATAGTAATGCTAGCCTAATAAATCGAAACAAGAGCATATAATGTAGATAAGATTCATATTATGATTAGTAGAGGCCGATCTTTGATCGGGCGAGCGAGGGTGCTCAATTGATGACGGACACGTGACCTTTGGCACGAGTCATGGGTTTTCTAAATTTCCCAAAAATATTTAGGTGAAGCAATCTATTTTTGACAATTTGATTCAAAATTAATTTTTCAAAAAGATTTGCCAGATTTGGACTCTTTGGTGTTTATCTACTTCACATTGTACTTGTGGGATCAGATTCAAAACCGCGGGAGTCTGATACTGTAGGGCTTATTTCGCCTTCCGAAAGGGGGGCGCAGAAAAGTCGAGCTACATAGAGACCCTAAAAAAAATCCCCAACTTTGTAACTAAAAAAGTTTCAACATTATTTATTAAAAAAATGCCATTATATTTCAAATAATATACAAGTTAACTAACACAAAATGAGTTATATGACAACTTTACTCTTTAAATAGAGCAACAATGTCTTCAATTGTCCTTATTTGGAACGAGATTCAAAATTCAGAGTCAAATGTATTACAATTGAAAAGTTGAGGATCAAAGTGACACAAATCTCAAACTATATGGATTATTAATGTAATTCGCCCTTCAAGTAAATCACAAGGGGTGTATTTGTAATTTACCCTTTTGAAAAAAATACAATTAATCTCATAAATTTAATAATAATTATATTAAACTTTCATAAAATTTTAATTTAGATAATACTTATCTAATTTATATAATTAATTCTTAGTTATATGAATAAAAAAATAATATTATTATCTTATTTATCTTTATGTGTTTACATGAATTAATATCGATTTTTTTAACCTTACTATAAGAAAATCAATGTAAAAATTATTATATTTTTTAACCTTACTAAATTTTATTTTATTTTAATAATGAGACCAAAATACCTAGACAACTTTTAAACTTATTAAATAATTGTATTTTTAATCTACTAAAAGCAATTTTTTTTTTTGGGTACAATTTTCTTTTAATTTTATTATCACAGTGCACAATTATTTTGGTAATTTATGACATCATTTTGGTCATTTAAAAATCAGGGATATCTTTGTCCACGCATGAAAAAAATAATGGTTTGAGTTTTCTAAAAATACTTTCAGAAAATTCTATTTTCTTATTTTTCATATTTTTTTGCTTTTACTTATTTTTTAATATTTTAAACAATTTTTTTAATTTTTAGACACACCTAACATAAATACATTTAAAAAGTATAATTTTTGTGAATTTTTTTTTTTAAAAAATTCACTAAATACCAAAAATATAAAAAAAATATATGAAAATTCAATATATTTTTTGTATTTTTTTGTATTTATTAATTTTTTAAAATATTTTTTCACAAATATTTTACTTTGTGATAAATATGATTCTACTCAACAATCCAGAATCACTCACAAATGGTATGATTTTATGATTGAATATAGCCTAGAAATCCCTTTCTTTGAATACTTTGAAAATTATTACAAAAAATTAAATACAATCACAAAACATAAATGAAAATTTTTTCCTAATACCACTGTTAGCTCTAGTCATCATCCTTTAGCTAATATAATTATTAAACATCAAGGATCTCCAGTCCCAGCCTCTCCTTTTAAATTACCTGGCACTGATCCTGAAATTAAAAAAATTATTGAATAAAATAATTATACGAATTAATGTCTCCAAACCATTGGTAAACAATTAGATAAGTTAGAAATAATTTAGATAATTATTCAGCCAATACTACCTCTACTAAACAATCCCTAAATCAACCTTTGCTTAACTTGCCTAGAAATCGTTCTAAAAGAACTAGTTTAGTTACCAAAGACAATTCTACTGTCAAAGCAATTGAACAATTATTCACCAAATTATCTACCACTGATACAGCCTCTCCTTCTAAAGAAAAAGGTCTTACTGTATTAAATCAACAACCTACTTTGGACACTGTTTCAAATCAAACTCAATCAGATACAACTGATAATGAAATAAATCAATTAGCTTAACAATTTCAATCCTCTACTCTTAATAAAATCCATTATCCAAAAGTTAATCCTCAAACTACCAAAAATTGGTATTCTCGCCCTACTCCACCTGATCTCCAATATGAAGAAACTAATCTTAATAATCAATTTTCTGTATCTGCTAACAAATTATACAAATGGAATATTGATGGTCTTAGTGAAGATCAAATCCTCTAAAAATTAAATCATTTATCCATGGTCTCCAATAGTTATCTTAGTAATTACCCTGATTACTTTCAACCTGAAATTGTTTCTTTAATCACTTCTAGTTTTACTGGTATGCTTAAATGTTGGTGGGAAAAATATCTTACTGAAGATCAAAGAGAATCAATTATTCATGCTAATCAAAAGGATGAAAATGATCTACCTATTTTTGATGAAACTATTGGTTATTATCACCTTAATGGTATTAATACATTAATCTATACTATAGTTCGACATTTTATAGGAACTCCTACTAATATATATTCTCGCATCCATGATCAACTTAGTAACCTTACTTGTCCAACATTAAGTGATTTTAGATAGTATAAAGATGTATTTACCTCTAAAGTAATGTTAAGAGAAGACTATACTAAATCTTTTTAGAAAGAAAAATTTATTAATGGATTACCTAGTCTCTTTGCTCATAAGATTAGAGATGTGCTTAGCCAACCTACTGGTGTTATTGAATATGATAATTTAACTTATGGTGATATAATTAGTACTATTCAAAAAGAAGGATTAAAAATGTGTATTGATCTTAAACTTAGTCAAAAAGCTACTAAAGATAAACATAAGACTAAATACGAATTAGGTAATTTCTGTGAATAATATGGTTTACCTCCCGTTGCACCTTCTCGTAGGAAATCACACAAATACTCTAAGAATAAACATAAATCATCTTACAAATATTCTAATAAATACAAAATGAATTATTCACCTTCCAAATCAAATGATAAATTTTATACTAAACCCAAAAAGAAATATTACAAAAAATCACATCCAAAATCTAAATCTAATGAAGATATTACATGTTATAACTGTGGTAAAAAAGGTCATTATTCTAATAAATGTAAAGAAAAACAAAAATTAAAAGATAAAGTTAATCAACTCCAAATTGATAATGAATCAAAAAATCAATTATATGAAATCTTCTAATTAAACCAATCTGTTAGTAATTCCTCTTCTGATAATTCTAATACTTCTTCTGATTACCATTCACCTAGTGATGATTCTGATAATAATATAAAATTAGGATGTAATGATGTTTGTTGTAAACTAGTTAAACAAATCACTATTCTTACTAAACACAATCAAGAAGAAACTACTCTTATTGAATTAATTAGCCGTCTAGAAGATCCAGAATTAAAACAGAAATATACTAACAAATTAAAATCTTTATTAACTAATCCTGATAGACAACCTAAACCTGAAAACCCAATAATTAGTTTATCCAAAACTTTAGAAAGATTTAAAAATAAAAATAAAGAAATCACATTACAAGATTTACAACATGAAATCAATCAGATTAAACAAATTATTAAAGATTAGAAGATGAAATTATTACATTAAAACTTAATAAAAGTTTAGAAAATTTCCAAGACAATAATAATGAATCACCTCATGAATCTGAACATGATTTTGATCATACTAATCCTGACAATCTCCTGTTTGATAATCGATCACACCATTCCAATCCTGAAGATAACCGATTAAATCTTATTAATAAAATTCATATACAAAAATGGTATTCCAAAGTTCAAATTATTATTAATGATTTTGAACTAGATGTCATTGCTTTAATTGATACTGGCACTGATCTCAACTGTATTCAAAAGGATTACTCCCTACTAAATATTATGAAAAATGTCATGAAAAGTTAACTTCTGCTGATGGTAGTAAAATATATATTAAATATAAATTACCTAAAGTTCATATTTGTCAAGATAATGTTTGTTTTACAACTTCATTTGTTTTGGTTCGAAATATGACTGATAAAGTTATTTTAGGCACACCATTTATATATTTATTATATCCATTTACTACATCTAGTGAAGGAATAACTACTCATGTTTGAGGTCAACCTATTACTTTTCGATTCTTGTTTCCACCTGAAATGCTAGAGTTAAACCAATTAAAAGATTGTTTTATTTCTCAAACTATTAATCAATTAACTCGTCATTTACATTTTCTTAAAGAAGAATTCAATTATAAGAAAATTGATCAACAATTAACTGATCCAATTCTTATTTCTCAAATTGATGAGTTTAGATTAAAACTACAAATGAATGTCTGTTCTACTTTACCTACTGTATTTTGGCATAGGGAAAAGCATGTAGTTACTTTATCATATATTAAAATTTTCAATGAACGACAAATTCCTACTATATCTCGACCTATTCAAATGAATCATGAATTACTTGAAATGTGTAAAAAAGAAATTAATGAATTATTAAAAAATAGGATAATTAGCCCAAGTTAATCACCATGGTCTTGTCCTACTTTTTATGTTAATAAAAATGTTGAATTAGAAAGAGGAGTCCCTCGCTTAGTCATTAATTATAAATCATTAAATAAAGTCTTAGAATGGATTCGATATCCTATTCCCAATAAAAAAGATTTGATTAAAAGATTAAGTCAAACTGTTATTTTCAGCAAATTTGATTTAAAAAGTGAATTTTGGCAAATTCAAATTCATCTTAAAGATAGGTATAAAACTACTTTTACTATACCCTTTGGTCATTTTGAATGGAATGTAATGCCATTTGGATTAAAAAATGCCCCTAGTGTATTCCAAAACATAATGAATGATATTTTTAACCCATTTAGTCATTTTTCTATTGTCTATATTGATGACATATTAATCTTTTCCCAATCTATTAGTGCACATTGGAAACATTTAACTGCATTCTTTTACACTATTAAAAGTCATGGTCTAGTTATATCTGCTCCTAAGATTAGATTGTTTCAAACTAAAATTAGATTTTTAGGATATGATATCCATCAAAATACAATTTTACCTATTAGTCGCTCCATTGAGTTTGCATCTAAGTTTCCTGATGAAATTTTAAATAAAACCCAATTACAACGGTTTTTAAGTTCACTTAATTATATTGTTGAGTTTTATAAATACCTTAGGAAAACTTGTCAACCTCTGTTTGATCGATTGAAAAATCATCCTCCTCCTTGGTCTTCTATTCATACTTCTATTGTTAAACAAGTCAAACAATATGTTAAGTCTCTTCCTTGTCTTGGTATTCGTACTGAAAATCCATTCAAAATTATTCAAACTGATACTTCTGATATTGACTATGGTGGCATTCTTCTCCAGAAAGTCACTCCTCATTCATCTGAACAAATTGTTCGATATCATTCTGGTATTTGGAATGAAGCACAATTAAATTATAGTACTATTAAAAAAGAAATTTTATCTACTGTTTTATGTATTAGTAAATTTCAAGATGATATTTTAAATCAAAAGTTTTTACTTCGTGTTGATTGCAAATCTGCTAAGTATGTTTTAGAAAAAGATGTTCAAAATCTTGTTAGTAAGCAAATTTTTGCTAGTTGGCAATCTATTTTAAGTATTTTTAATTTTGCTATTGAATATATACCTGGTTGTCAAAATTCTATTCCCGATTTTCTTACCCGAGAATTTTTACAGGGGGGATAGAGAGATGGCCACTCCATTTATTACTTACTATAAAACCCAAATTTCCCAATACCATACTTTGATAACCCAAACTGCTCACCGAATTGCCCGATTAAAATTAGCCAAACCAACTACTAAACGTGCTCAATATATTATCTACCATCAAATACAAGCTCGTCGCCATTTACTTGCTGATTATTACAACTGTTTGGATTATCATCAACAATACTTAGATCTCCTCAGTGGTTGCTAATATTAATTGCTAACCCTTAGTTCTATTTAACAAATGTCTCGTCCCAGGCCTCCTTCCAAAGCCTTGGTCCGATCTAGCCATCCTTTTATTCCTCCTTTGGAGCTAGTAACCCAATACCACCCTATTGAAATGATTAACCATTACAAAGTCCTTGGTAACATTCCTAAACCTAGTTACACTTCTGTTTTGGCTACTGATCCTTTTGCTTCTTCCAGCCAAGAAGTTACTCCATATCCTCCTAATCCGATTAAAATTGTCCGTTCTGATTATGTTAAATCAACCACTACTAATCTGTTCTTCAAAGAACCTAGTCATCCAAAGAGTCAGTCTGTTAATGACCTGGTTAAATCTTATTTTCCTCCTGGATGGCATTTTGTTCCCATGCATCTAGCAAAAACCATTACTTTCTATAGAGACATCCTATTCAACCACCAATCAATTGTGATTAAACCTATCTATGACCGCACCTACACTAGTAAAGTTGTCTACCACTCCCTTTACATTCACAATATTATTTCCCTAGCTGAATGAGGTCCTTCTTCGCAGCTTCGAGAATTGCCTAATAACTCTCTGCAGTATAGTTATTATGACTATATTGATGCCTGGTTTAAAATATTTTTGTATCAGACTGAAACCTTTAGCCATTCCTAGTTCATTCAGTTTGATCAAAAGTTTAAATCTGAATTTCCTACTTGGTTTCTAAGATGGTGGACTCATTATAGTGCCATTTCAGATATCTTCCCAGCTATTGTGCTGGAACAGGCTAATTATTTTTCAACTATTTTCTCCTTCTCTCCACAACAGAAGAAGTTTCCTCAATTGCTAATTTTCATATCTAAATATAAAATCCCTTAGATATTTAAATGGCATTATGGCATTTCTGATGATGTGGTTCAAAGGATACATACGGTTAAATGGTGGGATAATTACAAAATTCCCCGCATTGTTGAACTTGTTCAAACTGAGTTCCCGGTTAATATTCATGCTTCTACACCTGCCATGGTTAAAACTCAGCAGAACCTCACTGCTTCAATTACCCAAGGAAGCCAACTTCCTATTATTAATCTTGGAAGCCTAACTTCAAGTTCTTCCAAGCCCAAGTCGTCCAACTTAAAGGCTAAATCAAAGGATAAATCATCAACTGCTAAGCCCAGCTCTACTCAGCCCAAATCAAAGGATAAAGCAAAGACCACATCTGCTAAAGCAAAGTCCAAGACTAAACCTACAACTCCTGCTAAACCCAAGGATAAGTCCAAGTCATCTAGGGATGAACTTCACAAAATGGCCCGTCTGCTTGTGGATCAGGCTAATGCACAGTCAGATTCAGATGATTCAGAAAACGACAATTCGGCTAATCACAATTCAGAAGAAGGTTCAAACAGTTCACATTCTTTTGAATGTTCGACTACTGTTTCAACCACTCAAAACCCATATGGACCCGAGTTCCAAGATGCGCAGGACCCATATGCCTAGTCAGCCCTGCTTTGGATTCCATATAGATACAAATTAGCTTTAATCAATACTCTTTTGAGAAAAGCTGCCAATTTGTATTTATGTTGATTCCCTTATTAAAATATTTCCACCGAAAGTAATGAATAGTAAAAAGTCACTATTCACTTTTACTGTTCATCACTCAATCAATCTGCTAAAAAGCTGCTTTATCTTTTGTCAATCAGCTGAAAGCATCCGATAGCCTGTCTTTGCTCATGTGCTGCCAGCTGCTTTCATGATAAACCAAGTCACATGTTGTATAGTTTGTTTTTGTTTTCTATAAATTGTAATGGTTAATTCATTTGAAGGGCAAGGTTAAGAAAAAACAGAGCGAAAAAGAAGTGCTCTTCTGCTTATATATTCACCTATTCATCTGTATTTCAAATTATGTATTTTGAAGCAATCCAGTGCTACAACTGTTAAACAATTGTAAGTTATTTTGATTAAAATCTATTTTATTATTCCTTTATTCCTTCTTGTCAAGTATCTGTATTTCTATATTCTCTCTATCCCTACTTCCATCTCCTTTTGGTTTTAGATACACCTAAGTAATATGTATCTAAAAAAGTTTTAAAAAAAATGTTTAACATTTAAAAAATATTCATTAAAACCAAAAAAATACGAAAAATAAAAAAACTTCATTTTAAAAAAAAACTTAAGAAAACCCAAACCAAACACATTGTTTCTAAAAAATGTCACATTAATTCTCACCTTTTCATTTTCCTTACAAGTAAAAGAAGTTAGTTAATTACTTTCTTAAGGCACATGTTAACCACCGGACCTTTTGTTAATGTCAATAAATTGAAATAGTTGGATGATCTCACACTAACACCATATAAAACTTTACCCAAGCCCACAGATCAAGCTCAAATGGGCTTTGAGTAGTGTTTCTTTTTTATAACAACTAGGCGGTTTCGGGCCAGACGTTGGGCTTGTTCGGGCCAGCTACAATTTGTGGTAGACAAATAATTTGGAGCAAAATAAGTATTATGTATATTTATAGGATAAATTATACTTTGCACTTTTTATGTTTGGCTTTTTTTTTGTTGGCCTTTAAGATTAATTTTTTCCACTTTAGTCCTTCATATTACAAGTTTTTTTTTTTTTTTTGCAATTTTTACTCCAAAAGGTAACTTGTGTTCAAAATTAAACAAAAAATACATATTGACAGTTACGTGACATAAAAAGATTTTATTATATATAATCCACACCTATAATACAAACTCAAATTCTAGTATAATAATATTTTTTTTATGTTTTGTGGCATTCAATATGGCATTTTCTTTCTAATTTTGAACATAAATTAGTTTTAAAGAGTAAATTAAAAAAAAAAAAAAAATTGAAACATAAAAGATCAAATGGAAAAAAACAAACTTTAAAGACTAAGTGAGAAAATAACTAAACATAAAAGAGTAAGGTGTAATTTACTCATATTTATATATATAATTATATATTATACTCGCTCAATACGATTCAGGATTGTTGCAAAATGATTTCACAATTCGGGTCAATAATGTATCTTTTATACATCTCCAACACAAAATCTGGGAAACATGTACATAGTTGACAAGTCCAATATAAGTGGACGAGACTAAAAGTTTTGTATACCCATTTGAAGCATTATTGTGAACCAACGACCCAACAAGACCTATGTATTTGAATTCCTATATAACATGATAAAAAAACAGACCAATTCAGTTGAAAGCAGTACTGAAGTAGTTCTCAACAACATTACTACCTAGGATCTGCAACACAATGTTGTTACTGGGTCCCACGCATCGGGGGGTTTTGAATTGGCTGACGGCAGATCCCTGCCCCACGTAGTGGTCTAGAATCTTCTGAAACGTTCCCCTCCTAAGGACTCGGAGCTCGAGCGCTCCGATAGTGTTGACTTTGCGGGAACTCATGTAGCCTGCATCGACAAATGACTGGTCCAAACAGTTGCAACATTCCTTCAAAAGGTCCTCACCCGCTTCCCCACTCACTTCCCAGAAGATGACATAGTGGCCAGGGTCAGTTGATAAGTCAACAAGGCTCGTGAAATCGACTACTTCAAGCTTTTCTTCAGCTAAGAGCTTGGCAGCCGCCTCAACGGATAGTTGTAAGTCTTTCTCAGTGTTCTTGTCGATGTTAATGGTGAGCAAAAGATTACTCCTGCAAACAAATTGGAGCTCTGGAGTTGAGTTGTGGAAGCCCACTACCTTAACCACATCTCCTAACCTATACCGATATAAACCTGCAAATTAATTTAAAGCACATCAACGTAATACTATGAGAAGAATGAAAAAGGTTAATTAGCATAGAAATAGAATGCACACATATGAGACAAAATGCTTGCAACTATAGATTCAAGCATTATAATTGCGAGCATTTTGGATCACATCTTTATCCCATTCTGTGAAATTTTTTTTGTGTTGTGCGTGTAGCACAACTAGATAAGAATTAACGCATAACAATAATGAAACCAAAATTGATGTTATATGTGCGTGCACGTCTGCATCGCGACTCGGAAGTGCAAAAGGGAATTTCAAATAGAGAATGCAAGAATTAAAGTAAATCAAATAAAAAAATGTCTAAAAGATATCAAAAGATGTTTTGATTAAAGTAAATCAAGTTGTAAAGTAGTAAAACCATAGATACAAGACTACTCCATAAGGCACCTTTAATTTATTCTATTTTATGTGAGCTTGCTCAACTTTTGCCAATGATGTGGTTTACCTAATCCGTGTTTGTCTGTCATAAATAATTGAACAACATGTATCACATAATAACCCACCACTACCTACTATCAACGCCACAAATATGTGTCCGTATGTTATGATGTTAAAAGAAAAAGAACAAATAAACTTAATTTTTAATTTGGATTGTGTTGCCCATCATGCATCGACAATAATTTGAAGACAAAAACAGATAAATCAGCTAAAAGACCAAAGGAAAATCATGTACATAGAATATTTGAAATACTTTCACAAGTTAACTCCTCAACCAATCCAAAATAAATAACTAAGCAAATATATACATAAAATACAAATATATACAGACAAAACTATAAAAGCGGAAGTCATAACCCATGTCTCCAAGTAAACTAGATTTAGTTCAAAATAATACATTACACTATATTCTATAGTAGTGGCTTGCACATGGAACCGAAAATAAATTTATGAACTATCCTTGGTTGTATCAGTATCCCGGAATTTCATATGTCACAATTCCACCAAGATCTCTGACGGAACAATCCCCAAAAAAAATTCAACTTTAATCATAAACGAAACTTGTATAGAAAATTTCACCTACCCCTAATAAGATGTCAACCAATTAGATGCGCCTTGAGCAGTTTCTCTACCAGCCAGTTTTGCCATGTGAACTAGTGAATAAACAACCAAATAATGGAAAAAAAACGAGACCCTATAGGGATAAGGAAGGTCGGCACAAGAATGGAGCTGTTCTTCCTATATCCAACACCCACATGACAAGCATTTGAGGGAAAGTGAGGGTTTTCAAACACCCGGTGGACAAATTCTAATGGAAAACAAGTAAGGCAGCTTTATCAACCAATGGCTCAATATCTAGCTGATTTTACTTGTTGAAATAAAAGGATTTTCTAAACCATTTACCATATATTTTTGATAACTTAATAATATATGGTGCAATCAGTGTGTAAAAAATGCAAGTACCTGCGAAATTAGTGAAAATGATCTCATACTCTTCGCCAATCTTGACTTCAGTCAGACCCAATGGCTTGGCCTCCATGGAGAGCAATGAGGACTCAATTTCATCAGGCTTCTGAACCTCAACATTCTCCCTCAGAGGAATAAATTCAAAATACCCAATATTAGGAAGCACAGCAAAAGTGACCTGCTCAGGAGGCAATTTTGGGTTCACATTTGCTCCGATCCAACCTTCAGACGATCCATAATCAGCACTCAACAGTGGTAGCTCGCCTGCATAGTGCCTCAGTTTTTTCAAATAAGGTTCCATTGAACCAGTCATGATTCCATAGACGTACTTGGCTTTAGGAAATAGCTCTGGTATTAATCCGTACCAATTACTTAATCCCAAACACTTTTTATAGATCATATCAGCCAATTCAGGGTTTGGCTTTAGCAGTTTCGACATAGCTGTTCGGATAGATGGGACGGTGATTCGGCTGCTGAGAACCCCTTCTCGGATGTCAGTACAGAGTTCCTCCCAAACTTGTTCAAAGGTTCGGAAGGAATGTACAATGCTGTGGGCAAATGTAGAAGACACAACTTGGACTTCGTCCCAGTAAATGAGTCCACTTAAAAGATGGCAGTATAAGGATTGATGGAAGTCAGGACCAAATATCACTTCATCAGGGCTACAACATGGGGACTGCATTGCCTTCATTGTATTCTTGTACTGTAAACTACGATACACATTTGTAGTAGCAGTTCCTGCTGCCAGACCCCCTTTCGTTTTAAACTGCTTGCTACTGTAGATAAATTGCAAGGCCTTACCATTCCCAATTGGAAATTCCCTGCAAATCAGTAAATCTTCAAATCAGAAAATAGCTTATTAACATTTAACACCATGTACAAGGGTGGAAAACGTGGAACACATTGAACACCAATATAAGAGATGCAGAGAGTTCTAAGCATAGTTGTCCAATCGGGATTCGTATCGTGAATCGAAATGGCCTCGTACCGAATTGCGAATCGAATCGTGAATCGTAAAGATTCGGTCACTTTTTCTAAATTATTTAAAAATATATATCTACGCATTTAAATGTTAAATATATCTTATGAATATAAAATATTTTGACTTAAATCAACAAAAATATTATTTTGAATGATAATCACGTAGTTTAATAGGTAAGAAGTTAACAAAGGTTCCTATATAAGATCATTATCTTACATTTTTTTTCTTTTTTAGATATTTTTTTATCAACCATTCTTAATAAAGATAATAACCAAATAGACAAACTATCAATTTCTAAAGTAACAATAATTAACAACGATATTGATATTTGGACAATAAGCATATATACTTTTCTAAGTAACAGTGAGCAAATAATAAGAAAGACTTATTTAGAATCTTTTATTTTAAAGTTTAAAATATTTTAAACGGTATAATTGACCTCACACAAGTAATATTTAATTTAATAAAATAGCAATAGATAATTCATAATGTAACTTTAATCTTAAATATCTTTAGAAGATATATTACAATTTTTTGAAAGGAAAAAAATGAGAAGAAAGGATAAAAATATATTGGGTCTAATTGAACCTGATTGGATCATATTAAAAACTCCATGATCACTAAAATAACAACAAATCATGCATATATGTTGGTTATTTTGGTATTAAACGCTATTAGAAGTTGTGTTATGTCATTTTCACTAAAAAGATGGAGAAAAAAAAGTCGAAAATATGTCGGACACAATAATTTCAAAAATTGCATGAATCATAAAAAGTGAATCGAATCATGAATCGATTGTGAATTGTGAGATTCACTTCCAAAAAAGACTCATTCATAAATTTGTATCGATTTTGCAAAAATTACGAATTGACTCGTGAATTGCAAGATTCTGATAACAGAGGTTCTAAGACAAAAGGAAAGCTAGGAGGCAGTCTCTGACTGCATGTGGGTGTGGCCATGTGTGAACATGTTGTTCCAACCACCAGCTCACCTTTTCCTGTAAGTTCAAAAGATGGATATGATATGATAGTGTTATATATGGTTATATACATGGTTACACATTTATATATACACACACACACACATATATATATATATATATATGTTTCTCAAAGATTAATTACCATCTGTGAAACTTCTACACTGAGAATAAAACAACAGTAAAACCATCAAACAAAGTCAGACTATAATTGACAACTTCAAAGAATTCAAAAACAAAAGATGAAAAGCATTAACCAAATTGAATTCCCTAAAAAAACAGCATCTTTCGTATGAAGATCAAAGCTGGGACACAAAAAAAGTAACATAGAAAAGTGAAATTCAACTTGCAAAACATCTAAGAAATCACTTACAATTAGTTAAAAATAATTTTAGGGTCAATTCAAAACAGAAGTCCAATATAAAATAAAAAGTCTACTGCAAAGCACAAAAGAATATTACCTGTTTCTAAATGCAAAAGATGTCTCAAAAATCTGCATAGTGGAATCCATCAATTCATCATTGAAAGGGACAAACTTGGGCTTTCCCTGAGTTGTACCTGAACTGCAAGAAACACAGAATTGATAGAAACAAGAAAATTTTCCACTTTCATAATTTTGTTTTTATTAAACAAATTACACTAACATATAGCAGAAAAGAAAAACAAACAACTAGTTACAAATACCTTAATGAGATGGTTGTTATAGGCTTTTCAGTGAGGATGGGAGAAGCATCACCATCGGCGATTCTATGAATGTAAGTTTCCAAATCCTTGTGAGTGACAAGGGGAACACAAGCCTTGAAACTCTCAGGGTCTGTTCTTCCATTAAGACCCCATTTCTGTAAATACTCTGTCCTGCCATTTTCTTCCAATATTTTCTGCAGGGTCTCTCTCTGAATTTTCTCCGCATCCTTTGTCAGCATCTCAAATTCTTCTATGATATCCTCAGGGTCAAAGTTTTTGTCCATCTTCTCCAACATCCTCATGGAACACCTTGAATAGTTGCTGCAATTATCAAAGGAAACCATTAAGTATGAACTGCAAAGAAAAATTTAATAGGTATAAAATGCCCAACAATTCGAGTCATTGAACTCTGAATGTAATTGAATCCCAACAAAACAAGGATGAAGAAAACAAACTATGATGCAGAAATCATGCTGTGCCAAAAAATGAGCATATGATTCAAAGAACCAATTTTGGCAAAATTAGATAATTATAGTAACACAATTTGCAACACGTTCAACAAGAATATAATCAGAACAATATTTTCACAGGAGCAGATATGAAGTCAACTTTCCAGAACAACGCGGAAATGAAAGGTGAAAGTTTAGACAAGAACCAATTGGTAAAGAAAACCATCCTCCCAAATCCAGGTGCTGAAAGGAAATTCTAGAGCTGTGTTTATTTAGTCGACAGAAGTCAACTAAATCAGCAAGAAAAGATTTGCAACCAAAAAAGCATCCAATGTATAAGTGAACTAATTCATGAACCTCCGATTCAATAAGTGGTAATTAAACTAATTCATGAACCTATCAATAGTCAAAAAAGCACAATAAAATCCTAGAACAGTAATAATTCATTCAATCATAACAAAAAGGCAACAAAATCCAGAACAAACCTTATAAAAATTAGAGAATTTGACATGTAACACTGTCAGCATATGCATATACATACATATATACATATATAGATCATAATATGTAGATTGTGAAGAAAAAGTGATTCAAAAGTTCACCATAAAGTTCTTGAATTGAAGGCAAGATTCACAAAAACACCACATAAATTAAAATTAGTTTAATTACATAAAGTGATAATTAAACTAATTCATGAACCAATCAATACTCAAAAAAGTACAACAGAATCCTAAAACAATAATAATTGATTCAATCATAACAAAAAGGCCGACAAAATCTGGAACAATTCTTATATAATTTGAGAACACAACTATGCAAGACAAAAGCAAAAACAAAGAGAATCACACCGAGCTTCAAAAGTTCAACAAATCACCGTAAAGTTCGAAAAAAAAAATTCAGAAAAAAAAGTAACAATTGAAAAGAAAACATGTTCCACAGAAGTTCAAATAATCAATTCAGAACTCGAATTGTACAGAGAAATTCGAAAAATTCAAACAAAAGCTGAATTGGAGACCACACAAGTCATTTCAGGAACAATACGAATCGCAATCCTTCAGAGAGTCAAAAAAACATATATAAATATAGATAATGTAGAGAAAGAGATTGACGGTTACAATCGAGAAGAAGAGCGAGGCTTCGAGTTCTGTAAACGTAACTGTTGAAGGAGATCTCGAACAGAGTCGAGAGAGAGAGAGAGAGAGAGCGAGACGTTGAAATTGAGAGACTTTGGTGGAGTGCTTTGGTCGCTCGCACAGTTGCGCAGAGACTTTGAGGCAGAGAGAGAGAGAGAGATAGAGAGAGGCGTTTTTTTTTGGCTCTCTAGAGAGATGAGTTTACGGGTGTGATGGAAGATTCTTTTTTGGGTTGCACTATAAAGGCGTTACGGAACACAGTGCACCAAATGTGTCCCAAAAAAGTGATGTTATTTATTCATTAGTTATTTTTAACCCTTTATTTTTTTTTTATAAATTAAAAGAATTTTAAAATTTTGTCTTTAAATAATATTAAAATTCGACAATGCTACGTAACTCAAATTTTGTGGCTTAAAAGTGGCTCAAATGGTCAAAACGACGTCGTTTTGAGTACAGAACAACATAAAAATGGCCAAAACGACGTCGTTTTGGCCATTTGAGCCACTTTTGAGCCACAAAATTTGAGCTACGAGACATTTTCCATTAAAATTATCTTTGTTAAAATATTTCGCCCGTTCAACTGCTAAAACTTTAACAAAATTCACGAAAATGATTACTACTTTTATCTCTGTATACTTGTTCATGACTTGAGAAAATAAATATAGAATTTTTTGTTATTGATTTAAAATTTCGCTTTTTTGGGTTCTGCGATCTCCACGAGTTTCGGTTATCTTTTTCAGAACAAATAAAAAATATTCGGTTACCTGTTCCAGAACAAATCAATAATGTTCGGACATATATTCTCAAATTTCAGCCATATGTTCAGGAGTTTAGTCCCAAAGAAATAACAAACAATTTTTATTATTTTTGTCATTTTTTTAAAGAAATTTATCCTTATAATGCCAACTTTTTATGAGTTAAAAACACTATCAAAGTTATGAATCTCCTCTAAATTTTTATTGTTATACTCCTCTCGTCTTATAGGGTTGTAATTATCGTTACTTTGCTTTAGGCCTATTTTGAGCAGTGGATTAAAAGTTACTTTCCAACTTTTAACATATTTTTCTCTTTTATAAAAAAATCAAAAAATAACTTTTAACCATCTTTCCAAAATATCGCTTGATTTATCTACCATTACTCTGCTTTAATTTACAGTGCACAATTATCTCCTTATACATTTTCTTTTTATTTAAAATTATTCAAAAATACTTAAAACCTTCCAAAATAAAATCAAAAAGATGACTTGTGAATGAGGTGGGGCTTGACAATTATTTTTTAGTACTTTTTTATTTTACAATTTAAAAAATTCATACTTTTGGTAATTGCTAAAAAAAAAAGGCTTGTTCCTATTTTGTCTATAACTGACGCAGATCTTATGCTATCATGATTGGATAAGCAACCTTTCACATTTGAAAAATTATTCAATATTTTCGAAACACTATGTGTCTATACTTTAAATCAATCATCAATTAGTTAGTCTCATATTATTTTCACATCCCCAATATAAATCGTGGGCCTTTGTGTCTCTCCACCAATCAAAATCTTATGGAGCACCACATGTCAATACTCCGAGAGTACTGAATAATCACTCTTCATATTTATATCTCTCCTTACTCTTACACTATGTTTGGGAACTTAGGAGAGAAAAGAAAATAAATGATTATTTAAGTTATAAGAGAAGAGAAAATAAAAAAAAATGATTGTGATTTCTTTCCTTTTTGTTTGGATAAAGAAGAAATAAAAGAAAAGAAATTATTGTGATTTCTCTCATTCTTGTTTGGTTAGATTTCATTAAGAGAAAAGAAAAGAAATTATTTTATGTTATATTACCAAAATAACATTTTTATATTTTCAATCATTTTATTTCTTTTATTTTTATAGGGACAAAATTGGTATTATGAAAATAATGGTTTCTTTTCTCTCCCAATCTCTCCACTTTTGAGAAGATTGAAAATGAGTCTTATAAGAGAAATGAGTTTCTCTCCGTTTCTCTCCATTTCTTCTCATTTGTCTCCACTTAAGTTATCCAAACAAGTAAGAGAAATACATATCTATCCATTTCTTTTCTTTTCTCTCAAAATCACTCAATCCAAACATAGTGTTATTGTAGAGTCAAATTCAAACTTGTATCAATGATCTAAATTGTCTATTTTATAAGTTCTATAATAAAGGTCATTTATGAAAAAAAAAAAAATTTATCGAACATCTATAAGCATAAGAATAAATCACATTTTATTTTATAACATGTGATTTATGTGAAAATTGAGCCGAGCTGGATAATGAGCCGTTATGAGTCGCAGTACAAAGGGCCGAGTAAAATGGCCATGTAAAGTTACTCAGGTCGTGTGGATATTTTGAAGTTAGTCCGGTCCTAAGGCCGTGAAACTAGTCCGGTCCGACAGAAGATCGAAGTTAGATCGGTCTAACGGTACTTTGGAGTTAGACCGGTCTTGGAGTTACACCGGTCATGACATGTTAGTTCGGTCTAACCACGCCATGGGTTGTGCATGAGAAGCCGATGTAAGAGCAGTTAAAGGAAGAGCTAGTTCAGCTTATTCTACGGCTATGCATAGTCATGTTTACTTTGATCATATCGGAGTTCGGCCATGATAAAACCATCTCACTTGGTTTAAACAGTGAGGGGGGTGTTGAAGGATAAACATTATCTTTCAGGAGTATGGATCCTAAGAGGACTCTGCATGGAGAAGTAAAAGTCCTACTAGGATTGTGCCACACAAAACCTATAAGAGCTCACAAACATCACCTTTGGAGAGGTAACACACAACTTTATTTTTTGAATACACAGAGCTTTTGTCTATTTGTCAAGCTTACTGACTTAGGCATCGGAGAGGTTTCCGGCACACACCCGCCGGCTAGCTCACGTTTATGTTTTCAGGTGATAAAGCGACGTCGTACGGAGGAGCGCAGACTTGATCAACAGGATTATACGAGAAGGTTTATTTCTTTCCCGTACAATTGGCGCCGTCTGTGGGAACAACAGACAGGACAAAACCTCTTGATCAAGCTATACCTCTTTAGGAATAATGGCACACATTGAAGAATTATCACAGTCCGCCATCGACGGGCAAACACCAGATGGGGGGGCCAAGCGTGAAGGATTACCTTCTATCCCTCCCATGGCGGACTTGGAGCCCCAACGACACAACGCCAGGAGAGATACTAGGGAGAGGTGGACTCACAGCCGCCGTCACTCTCATTCACAAAGTCCTGACAGGCAAAGGCGGAGGATTGATCCTCAAGTTCTGGAGGACCGCGTGCAGGAGCAAGACGAATTAATAAGGAAGATGGCGGCCGACATGGAAGCCTTGAAGCGCCAGATGAAGGAAAAAAGAGTGGCGACAGGAGAGGGGCGCAAAAACAAGATGCCCCCTCGCCGCTCAGAAGAGCATGGAAGGCATTCAACGCCATCACAAGCAGAAAGTAGAAGCCTCAGGACAGGCGATACTCAGTTTGGAACCTCTAGAACTCGTTATTCCAGGTCTGAGAGAACGAGATCATTGAGGTCTTACACAGAAGGGAGTACCTACCGACCCTCACACTCGCACCAAACATCATCCAAACAGACGAAGTTGCCCAAATCATCCGATTTGCGGATCATGCTGGAAGAAAAGGCACGATGGAAGGAGGACACCAGGGCGCGCGACCCTCGCAGAGTTTCTGCCCTTCAATGATTGGCTCCTCGATCGCATGGAAGCGTCGAGGTTGGAATGCCATTACCACGCCCTGCCTACGAACCGACGGACAAAGCATTAGCGAGGCTACAAGCCTCGCCGTTCGTTCCGGCAATCGAAAACGCGCCCCTACCTACAGGCTTCCTTCAGCCCAAATTCACTACGTACGAGGGGAAGACGGACCCCTACATTCACCTAAGCCACTTCCGCCAGGTTATGGCGGTATATCGACGAAACGAGGCTCTAATGTGCATCCTCTTCCCGTCAAGCCTTGGCGATCTAGGCTTGACTTGGTTTGAAAAACTTCCAGAAGGCAGCATAGCCTCCTGGGCACAATTGGCAGAGGCGTTTGCCACAAGGTTCAGAACAAACACTAAAACCCCGGTGGAGATTGACCAGTTACTCTCCATCGACATGGGTGAAAAAGAGACGCTAAGGTCCTACAATAGTCGCTACTGGGAGACATTCAACCAAATTGGTGACTGCCCCACCAATCTCGCCATTACACAGTACAAAAGAGGCCTTCCAATCGGGAATAGACTAAGGGACTCAATCACCATGACACCACCCCTAACCATGGAAGCCTTGATGGAAAGAGTGCATCAGCACATTAGGGTTGAAGAGGATGGCGCACGTGCCAAAACAAAATCTGGCACGATAACAGTACCAGAAAAGAAGACCTCAGCAAAGGTCAATGCAGTAGATCGACAGAACAGAAACGGACGTGGCAGGCGAGACAACGGAGAGGACCCAGATAAGAGATGGTTGAGGGTCCGCACGGCCATAACCACGGTATTCGAGAAACTGATCTACCGAATTCTAAGTGAAATAAGAGATGAGCCTTTCGTCAGATGGCCAGCCAAACTAGGGGAAGCGCAGAAGGACTATGACGAAAGATCACGGTGCACCTTCCATAAAGAAAAGGGGCACCGCACTGAGAATTGCACGCCATTAAAATAGCATTTGGAGGAGTTGGTGGCAGCCGGCCACCTGGATAAATACATTGAAGGAGGGACGCAACCAGCCCTCCAGGACCATAATAACCCCAACGGGATGCCAATTGACGCCCCGCCTCAAGGCATTATCAATGTGATACATGGAGTCTTTGAACCTGAGCGTGTATGCGAGCTCAGGGGATCAATCAAAAAGGCTGAACACTTAAGAGAGGTGCTAAGTGCCCAACCTGCCATCAAGAAGGGGAAGACAGAGGCCACAAACGTCATGTCTTTTTCAGATAAAGACTTAGAACGGATATATTGCCCTCGCAATGATGCCCTGGTCGTCACTCTCCGAGTCAAGGATTTTGACGTCAAGCGGATTCTGATTGACCAGGGTAGTTCATGTGAAATCATGTACTACGAAACATTTAAACAATTAAAGCTACAAGAAAAAGACTTGGCGCCTGCCGTATCTCCCCTTATTGGGTTCAACTCCATGCCAGAATGGTCCGTCGGCAAAATAATTCTTCCAGTCAGAGCAGGAAGCGTGACGAAACAAGTGGAGTTCTAGGTATTGAAGGTCCCCTCCACTTACAACATCATCTTGGGCAGAACATGGCTGCATGCCATGCGATCGGTGGCGTCATCTTACCACCAAGTAATGCGGTTCCCTAACGACACCGGTGTAATTGAAGAGGTCTATGGAGATCAGATTATGTCCAAGCAATGCTTTGTCACGGTAAACGGCAGCCGCGCTGCCAAAGGATACGTTTATTCGGTGGAAGAACCTGATAATAATGAACTGTTCGCAGATGTAGGCAAAGCAGCTAATCAGAAAGCGGTGGAAGACTTGGTAGAGGTAAGAATAGATGAAAAGAACCCGAATAAATTCTTTTTGCTCGGTTCGTCGTTGTCCAGCACTGAGAGATTAGAGGTCTTGGAATTCTTAACCTTTAACATCGAAGTGTCCGCCTGGACGCCCTACGACATGCCAGGCATTGATCCAAACTTCATATGTCACCAACTTAATGTCCACCCATCTGCCAGACCAATCATCCAATGCACACGTAGATCAGCACTCCACCACGCCGAGATAGTGGCGGAAGAAGTAGGTAACCTGCTGGAGGCAGGAGTAATTAGAGAAGTGCACTACCCAAGATGGATCTCCAACACAGTCGTAGTGCCAAAAAAGAATGGCAAATGGCATGTCTGCGTCGACTATAAAACAGTCAACAAGGCGTGCCCAAAAGACAGCTTTCCTCTACCACGGATAGATTAACTGGTAGACCTAACGGCGGAGCACAACCGACTTAGCTTTCTGGATGCATACAGAGGCTACCACCAAATCGCCATGCATGAACCAGACCAGGAGGTCACATCCTTTACAACTCCGAGAGGACTATACTGTTACAAGGTCATGCCATTTGGCCTGAAGAACGCAGGGGCAACATTCCAACGAATGGTCACCAAGATGTTTGAACCATTGTTAGGAAGAACGATGGAGGCTTACATCGACGACATGGTGGTCAAAAGCAAGGATGAAAATGACCATCTCAAGGACCTAGGAGAGATGTTTGAAATCTTGAAGAAGTACAAGTTGCGCCTCAATGCATCCAAGTGTGCCTTCGGAGTAGGATCTGGCAAATTCCTAGGCTTCCTTGTGACCAACCGGGGTATAGAAGCAAACCCCTCCCAGATCAAAGCAATTCAGGATTTGGAGAGACCAAACTCAGTAAAAGAAGTGCAGCATCTCACCGGCATGGCAGCCGCGCTCAATCGGTTCATAAGCCGATCGTCAGACAAACTACGACCATTCTTTCAAGCTTTAAAAGCCAAGTTCGAATGGGACGAAGAATGCGACCAAGCTCTGGAAAGCTTGAAAGAATACATGGCCTCTCCACCATTGCTGGTCACCCCAATACCAGGAGAAGAACTCTTCCTGTACCTGGCAGTCTCTCAGCACGCAATTAGCGCAGTGTTGGTTCGTGCGGAAGGAATTCAACATCTGCCCATCTATTATGTCAGCAAAACATTGCTGGGAGCCGAAACAAGGTATTTGCCACTGGAAAAACTGGCATTAGCCTTGATGATGGCCTCCAGGAAATTGGCACACTACTTTCACGCCCACACCATAGTCGTCCTCACAGCTTTCCCACTAAAAGCTTTGTTTGAGAGGGCGAACTTTTCTGGGCGAATTTTGAAGTGGGCAGTAGAGCTAGGACAATTCGACGTCAAGTTCCAACCTAGAACCGCAGTAAAGGCCCAATCTTTGGCAGACTTCGTCGCAGAGTTTACTTCTGGAAGTCATCATATCTACCCAGTCGACCTAACTGACACAACAAAACTAGGGATGAAAGTTGACGCCGGAATAGCACAACCCCTAGCAGAAGGTGCTCAGTCAGACTCCAAGGCAGACCAGACTAAAGATAGCAAGGAAGAAGCAAACTAAGACTCACCAACAAATAAAGACTTGGTACAATCAGATAGCGAGGGACAGACAGCAAGCATGGACCTTGAAGAAAACACCAGTAACATTCTTGACCCCACGACATCATTCGACCCCTCCACTTGCTGGAAGTTGTTCGTTGGTGAGATGTAGAAGCTCTTTGTGGATGGAGCATCCAACCGGCATGGTGCAGGACTTGGCATAGTCCTCATCTCACCCGACGGCCTGATTGTGGAGCAAGCAATCAACCTTGGCTTCCCAGCATCAAACAACGAAGCGGAATATGAAGCACTTCTTGCAGGACTCAAATCAGCATACTACATGAAGGCCACCGAATTAATGGTCTACAGCGACTCACAGCTGGTGGTAAACCAAATTTCTGGCGACTATGAAGCAAAGGATGATAGGATGGCCAAGTACCAAGAATTGGTCAGAACAGAGATCAAGAAATTTGAAGTAGTGAGGATAGAACAGATAAGCAGGGAAGAGAACGGCAGAGCAGACGAACTAGCAGGCTTTGCTTCAATGGCAGATACATCCATCCCTTATCCCTTGCTCATCGACTACTTACCAAGACCAAGCATCGAAGACCCGGAAGTAGAAGAAGTATGCTGCGCCGATCTAGGCCCCTCATGGATGGATCCCATCATACTATTCTTGAAAGATGGTGTCCTACCGGAAGAAAAGAAAGAAGCCAACAAAATTAGAGCAAAGTCACAGCGATTTTGGCTCTCCCCATTTTGGCATTATACAAAAAGTCATTCTCAGGACCCTATCTAAAGTGTGTCCACCCCAGCAAAGTGGAAGCATTCTTGTACGAGATACACGAAGGGGTGTGCGGAAGCCATCAAGGAGGAAGATCGCTAGCTTACAGGGCCATTTCGCAAGGATACTGGTGGCCATACATGTAGGCAGACTCAGAGAAATATGTGAAGAAGTGCGAGAAATGCCAAAAATTCGCACACCAAATACATCAACCAGCTAGAGAACTCCTACCATTGACTAGCCCATGGCCTTTCGCAATGTGGGGCTTGGACATAGTAGGACCACTTCCAACAGCACCCGGCAACAGGAAGTTCTTTCTCGCAGCAACAGACTACTTCACAAAGTGGGTGGAAGCAGAAGCATTGGCATCAATCAAGGAAAGAGATGTGAAGAAGTTTGTCTGGCAAAATATCATTACTCGATTTGGCATACCTAAAGCCCTCATATCAGACAACAGTACCCAGTTTGATGGCAAAATCTTTAGAAGCTTTTGTGCAGAATACAAGATAGAGTTCTACAATTCTACACCAGCATATCCTCAAGCAAATGGCCAAGCAGAAGCATCAAACAAGGTTGTCTTGGATGGACTGAAGAAAAGGTTAGAGAAAGCAAAAGGCAAGTGGGCGGAAGAACTTCCTCACGTTTTATGGGCTTACCGCACCACACCTCGACGATCAACAGGAGAAACACCATTCTCCTTAGCCTACGGAATGGAAGCAGTAATCCCACTGGAAGTTGGCCTCCCCACAATTCGAAGTGAAAATTTTGATCCAGACTTAAACGGCGAAGCCATAACATTGGAACTCGACCTTGCAGAAGAAAGAAGAGAAAGAGCACTAGTTCACATTGCTTCATATCAACAAGAGTTATCCAGGAAATACAACAAGACAGTGCATCCAAGACAATTCAAGATCGGCGATTGGGTACTGCGCAAAGTGATGGGAAACACCCAGGTACTAGGAGATGGCAAGCTAGGGCCTAATTGGGAAGGTCTATACAAAGTGGTTGGGTTAGCAGGCAAAGGGGCATACCACCTAGAAGACAAGGACGGCAAAGCAATCCCTAGGCCATGGAACACCGCCAATCTCAAGTTATTTTATTTTTAGCTTTCCTCTTTCAAACATGTGTAATTTTTTCCTTCCTCAATAAAACAAGTCGATTCTTTTCAGCATAGTTGTTTTCTGTAAAAATTAGTTTTAGTGAAGATAGGAACATTGCAAACATTTTACTTTAGGTTAGCTGGAAAAACCAACTTAGAGGTTGGCTGGATTAAACCAACACCTTTCCTAAGCCCAGGATAAGGATCCAGGCTGTAGGACGTTTGGTCAGAATAACCAAACATTTTACTTTAGGTTGGCTGGAAAAACCAATCTAAAGGTTGGCTGGATTAAACCAACACCCTTTTTAAGCCCAAGATAAGGATCCAGGCTGCAGGACGTTTGGTTGCATTAACCAAACATTTTACTTTAGGTTGGCTGGAAAAACCAATCTAAAGGTTGGCTAGATTAAACCAACACCCTTCCTAAGCCTAGGATAAGGATCCAGGCTGCAGGACGTTTGATCGGAATAACCAAACATTTTACTTTAGGTTGGCTGGAAAAACAAATCCAAAGGTTGGTTGGAAAAACCAATGTAGAGGTTGGCTGGATTAAACCAACTCTAAGTACTCTTTAGCCGAAGAAAGGACATCGGCTAAAGCGTGGTTGGCTGGATAAAACCAATTCTAAGTACTCTTTAACCGAAGTAAGGATATCGGCTAAAAACTGGTTGGCTGGATTAAACCAACTCTTGGTACTCTTTAGCCGAAGTGAGGACATCGGCTAATGTCAGGCCCCAAACTCGTCCCTAGAAGTTTGGCAACGAGACCGGCCAGCAATCCTAGATTACCACAGGCCTTACTATACAAAACATAAATAAAAAGGGGCTCGCGGAAGCGAAAACAATAACCACTAATAGTCCAAAGAGCTGTGCATTTATATGAACATACATTACATGCCAAAAATGTTAATTTACCCACTACATTACATCACATACAATAAAAGATCATATACAACACATAGGCAAAAGCCACAGATACAACAAGACAAAGCTCACAAAACGGCCTTCCAGGCCTAGCCCCGGCTCGGAGCACACAAAACACTTGGTAGGCTTCAAAACAGCGGCTCGGCTCGAGAACCCGCCTAGGCTTGACTTCCAGAATGCTCACCTATAATACATAATTACAAACAATGAGCTAGAGCTCAGCAAGTAACATAACAGTAAAGAGGTTAGTGAACGAGGTCCGACATTTTCATAAATCCATAATAAATCAATCATAAACATATATCAGTCATCAGTCATCAAAAGAACATACGTAATGGCATACTCCACAGAACCTTTCATAACAGTCTATCAGTCAACAGTCTACGAGATCTCGTAACTAGTCATGGGCTTGTCCTTCCATGCCGTTCCCCATGACTCATGACGCATGGGCCTGCATGTTCCCGCCCCCATGACCCAACTATCTATGGATGCCATACTAGATTCGCAAATCAGGACATTCATTCACGGAAAACATTCTCATTTCAAAGCATAGCATAACGTAATACATTTAAAACATAGTTCATAATAACATATCTTTACAGAAATGTTACTCACAGAGGGTTTCTGAAACCGAATGCACGGTCTTCAAATCTTGACCTGCAAATATCAACATATCACACATTTCTCAATACACATTATCATTAAATTCTATAATTCATGCACTTCATTCTTTCCTTTACTTCATTTCATGTTCATTCTAATCTTTCTTTACTTTGATTCATACTCATTTCATGTTTATAAGATGATAAATGATGCAATTAACATGTTAAAATCAAGTCTGCAACTTCCCCAAAATTTTCTTGAAAAAGGCCTTCCCGCTCGAGCGCCACTTTGGCCGCTCGAGCGTACTGTAACAAGTCCCAAAACTGCTGGGATGCTGTTTTCACCGCTCGAGCGGGCTTCCCTACGCTCGAGCGTACAGAGCAAAATCTGAATTTCTGGTTCTTCTTCCAAGCTTCATTCTCCTCTTTACAAAATCACTTTCCACATTTATGAAATCTAAGACCCAAAATACTTAAAACCCATCTTAAATCAACATCAAAACTTCAAATCAAAACCCATATGGGAACAATAGAAGATCAAATCTTGGAGTAAAATAGAGAATCGTAAACTTGAGCATAAAAGCTTCATTTCGAAACATCCATGGAGGTTTCCTTCAACAATGCCAATTAACCATAAATCATACCATTTTAAAGCCATGATCTTGTGTTCAACATACTAAATACCACGAATCAACAATCAATTTCATGGAAATCTTACCTTAACCACTTAGTTTGGAGAAGATTTGAGCTTAACCCCCTTTTCTCTTCTTCTTTCCCTTTCCTTTCTCTCTTCCCCGAGTTCTCTCTCTTTCTCTCCCCAGATATTCTCTTTTTCTTTAGTTTGAGTCAAATGAGTCAAAACATCCATCCTTATCTATTATATAACAAAATAAACCATTATGCTCAAAACACTTAAGCCAAACATGACTTACGAATCAGACGAAATTCAGTCCTTAATTTATTTCCTCAAATGGTTCTAAAAATTCCCGGTATCACATAGGCGTGTTCAATTTCGTTTTCTGAACCCATTACGGTCATCAATTTCAGTCCCGAAGTCGTAATCTCAACAGGTATTTTCTAAGTTCAACAGATAATCTTCAATTAAATCATACTAACACATAATTAATTACTGGTAATCATGGTATACGGTTCTGGGTCGTTACAGCTAAAGTGTGGTTCATTGGATTAAACCAACTCTTTGTACTCTTTAGCCGAAGTAAGGACATCGGCTAAAGAGTGGTTGGCTAGATTAAACCAACTCTTAGTATTCTTTAGCCGAAGTAAGGACATCGGCTAAAAAGTGGTTGGCTGGATAGCTCAGTCAGATTACTCAGCTGAGACCAGATTAAAGTATCTCAGCCACAATACTATTAAGAAGGCAAGCTTAAACAGGAAATTAAACCTAGATAACAGTTGAAAGTGAAAAGATCATGGAAAAGTCATTGCAAGCACAAACATACAGATCAACCGAAATAAGAGTTCAAAACAAGAAAATTTTCATTCATCAAAGGGCAATTACAAAGGGGGGGCCATAGCCCGGTTACAAGAGCAAAAAGTAACAAAGAAAAGAAAATACAGAATCAAGTGAAAAGGTCTTCAAGGTCGGCGTCAATATCAACTTGAACACCGGTTGCAGATGGAAGATCAGTCTCAGTAGCAACTGGCAGAACGATGTCAGTCGACGGCTCAACAGTCAGGTCTTCAACCGTTGGCTCCAACCGAGCTGATTGATCGTTGCCTTGCTCGTTAACTACCGGAGTAACAGTTGGCTCAATTTCTTCATCTTCATCATCTGAACCCTGCAAAAATTGTTGTTGGATAGAAGCAGCATACTCCGTTAGTGAGGCCGGAATGAAATACTGAGGAGCATTATAGACCTCGATTTTGAGCCCACAGCCAAGCTGCTCCACAGCACTTCTCCAGCCGCACTTGAAGAATAAACCTTTCGCTCCCTCACATTATGGAATGTAGAGGCCTTCCGCCTCCTTGAAACCTTCGGTGTTGGCATCTCCCGCCTTCTTCTTCAGTTCACATATTTCGGCGTCCTTTTTCCCTTCAAGCTTGACTAGCTCATGAAGGTACTTGTCTTTCATTACGATCAACGCCTTCTGTTTGTCAACCTCAGCTGAAGTAACTAGTCCGGTTAGACGAGCTACCTCAGCCTCTAGCTCGGCCATTCTTTGTTGGAACTTCTTCAGCTCGGTTGTTTTTTCTTCAACCTCTGCCATGGCCTGCCTAGCCGTTTTCCTGAGCTCCAATACCTTTTGATGGGCAATTTGGCTCTTCTGAAGAGACTAAAATGAATGGAAAGAAATCAATGTCAAAACCGAACTGAAAGTTGGAAAAAAATTTTAGAGACGAGGGGCATCTTACCAGGATCATGGATTTAGTGGCCGATCGAATGGCCTTTAGCTTGGTTAGGTTCTGGTGGTGTTCCATGTCTGCTGGAAGGTAGACACTCTTGGTAAGATTGAAGGCCATCAAGTGATTCTTCTCAGCAACCACCGAATCGGTATCTTGAATAAGGCGGTTCTGAAATTTCAGTTTCGGTGCCCACCTGGAAGAGCCAGCCCAGTCAGAAGGTTCCGGTTGTGGAATCGGTAGAGGCGTGGTTTCGTGCTCGTCCACTAGACGCTGCTCAGTTGGGGTAGACCGGGCGCGCTTGGATGGGCGTGATGAAGAAGGCTGTTGAGAAAGAAGGGCCACAACGGCCTGTTGCGTTTGGCTTGGTGGCGGTACTTCGGGTCTGTTTGTTTCGGTCAATAGCGCCCTGACTCTATTTCTTTTGGCCATTTCTTCTTCAACGGTCAGTGGGATTAGTCTAATTTCTGGCAAGGTTGGGTCCGGTTCTGGGGCCTCCTCTAGCAGAAAGTCGGTCACTCTCGCTTTTCGGCGACCGCTGTATCTATAGGTCGGTTCGAACTTTAGCAGCTTGGCCCAACTACGTTCTAGATACCGTAGTGCGGCGCGCAAGGTCACTAGATTTGGGTAGTTGTATAGAGAATGGAGGTGGGCAGAATCTACAAAAGAAGACAACTGTTAGCTCGGCTGAAAATTGAAAACTGAAATATAGTAAAACACGCAAGAAAAACCGAAGTAATTATACCAGGTGTTCCTTTTTTCCAATAATGCTTCGGCTAGGAATCTGGGCTTGGTGATCCTCAAAGTTCCCAGACACCCAGAAAAAATCGTCGTCATTCAAGTTTTTATCCGGTGTGTTTTTTATTATTTTCTCACGTCGACGGCGTATTCTAAGATAGTACACCCAGCCGTCTTCCTTCGAACCTATGGAATACTGATGGAAGATTTCGGCTAGACCGAGGTTGATGCCTGCTTGGCGGTTTAGTTCGGCTGTACCCATTATTATACGGTAGGAGTTTGTGGAAAGCTGGGTTGGGCATAGTCTGATTTGCCTAAGGAATTCGCAAATAAGGGGTTGGACTGGGAATCTTAGCCCGGTTTCTATTATTGAAGAAGGGTAAAAGGTACAAAGCCCTGGTTGCCCCAAGGTATGACATCTTTTTCGGCTAAGATTAGGTGGACATCGTCAGGTATATTGTAATCTTTTCGGAATTCGGCTAGACCACCTGGCGTCTCTACTAGATACCTATACTTCCCCATTTATTGTATAATTTATGAATAAATTAGTTCGGTCCAAAAATTGTGCTCAGTAGCTCGATTGAGCGCACAGAGGAGTGCTTGGGCAACCTAAGTCTGCAAAGTGAAGAACAAAGGTGTTAAACACAGATCATTGGGCTGTGCTACAAATTAAAAGCAAGATAAAAAGAAGTCCTACTTCGACTGTGTGGGATGCTACAGGTTCTGTCTCGGTTTATGCAAGGTGATTCGTAGCTCGGTTTGAGCAGGGCTTTTATTAGCTCGGCTTTGGCAGGTGTCTCGATATCTCGGTTGTGGAAACGGTTTTGTTTGACCGGTTGATAGTCTAGGGGCAGCTTTCTGAGTTCCGTTTAAAAAAACTAAGAAAGCTGGTTTAGGCCCAAAGGCCTAGATCGGTTGGAGTTCAGGTATCTCAGTATGCTAAGTGCAAACTTAGTTCGGTTGGTTACCTCGGCTGAGGTAACGCAAGAGGTGGTTTGACTTATTAAAACTACTGGTGTAAACATGAGGTGTTAGTCCGGTTGTAAACTGACTAGACTTTTACCTAGCTTAAACAGTGTCCTAGTTCGGTTGCATCTTGATTTTGGATCGAAAACCAGCTTTCTACAGGATATTACATGCACTCATGTGTTCTATTGTTAAGTTTTTTCCAGAAAAGCACAGAGCAAAGCGAAATGGAAAAATATGTTTTGCAAAAACACAGAAAACAAAATACGAAAACAAAGTAGATGTACAGTGCTTACCCGATGAAGAGGCAAGAGCTGGAGAGAGAATAACAGCTATGGAAAACACGAGCTCAGAAGTTGAAGAAACAATGGAGGCTCAGAGAGGGAAAAGTTGCAAAGTGTGTCAAAATGAGGAGGCTCGTTTTAGGTAAAGGGAAAAAGGCGGGACTGTTCAAAATTCACGAAGCACGAAGACGGCGTGACAGCCGTCCTCAGTCAATTAGAGCATGCCGCGTGCCATTAGAATGGGAAGCGTATCAGTCTCTGTGATTGAAAAGACGTTACTACCAGACAGCCAGAGCTCGGTGTGAAAGTAGCTCGGCTGGATAGGCTAAAAATCTATAGCTCGGTTGGAAAGACTGAGAGTTTATAGCTCGGCTGGTTGACTAATAATCCCAATCATGTTAGGCAGATGGAATTAAGGGGCAATTGAGAGGGTAATTTATGTGAAAATTGGGCCGAGCTGGATAATGGGCCGTTATGAGCCGTAGTACAAAGGGCCGAGTAAAATGGCCATGTAAAGTTACTCCGGTCGTGTGGATATTTTGAAGTTAGTCCGGTCCTAAGGCCGTGAAGCTAGTCCGGTCCGACAGAAGATCGAAGTTAGATCGGTCTAACGGTACTTTGGAGTTAGACCGGTCTTGGAGTTACACCGGTCATGACATGTTAGTTCGGTCTAACCACGCCATGGGTTGTACATGAGAAGCCGATGTAAGAGCAGTAAAAGGAAGAGCTAGTTCGGCTTATTCTGCGGCTATACATAGTCATGTTTACTTTGGTCATATCGAAGTTCGGCTATGATAAAACCATCTCACTTGGTTTAAACAGTGAGGGGGGTGTTGAAGGATAAACATTATCTTTCAGGAGTATGGATCCTAGGAGGACTCTGCATGGAGAAGTAAAAGTCCTACTAGGATTGTGTCACACAAAACCTATAAGAGCTCACAAACATCACCTTTGGAGAGGTAACACACAATTTTGTTTTCTGAATACACAGAGCTTTTGTCTATTTGTCAAGCTTACTGACTTAGGCATCGGAGAGGTTTCCGGCACACACCCGCCGGCTAGCTCACGTTTGTGTTTTCAGGTGATAAAGCGACGTCGTACGGAGGAGCGCAGACTTGATCAACAGGATTATACGAGAAGGTTTATTTCTTTCCCGTACAAATAGCACTTAGGATTATAAACTTAAACCATTCATTTTTTAAAACAAAATGTGATTTATTTTTGTGTTTATAGTTGTCCAATAAATCTAATTTTTTGTATGTATAACATTTCCTATGAAGCTTATGAAGTAGACATTTAGATCATCAAAGTGAGTCCAAATTGAGATCTATAAGAAGAGTATAAATGAGTATGAAAAGATAAAATGTGAAGGAGAGTTTATTCCCTATCAGATAGTTTGAAGTCCCAAAACAACATGATTTTTTTTAAGTTTATTAATTAATCACACAGTTTTGTTTTACAAATTAACCTGTTTAATTAATTAGAAAAACTTAAGCATGGCATGACATTACTAAATTTATCTTCACCATGTATTGTAGTGCGTGCATAAGACTATCTCTAACGTTTATTTATTTTTATTAAATTTAAATTTGATGAAATAAATCCAAGTTTGTTGTTCTAACCATCACATCAAATTCATATCAAATTGAGGATGCCTTCAATTTTTTTTATCAAATTGAGAATGTCTTCAGCGTTTCATCAAATTATAATAGGTAGCCGTTAGTTTTGCAAATAGTTGTTGGTATTGTAGGTACACTAGATAACCGGCCGGTTGTCTAGAGAACAACCTCTTCCTTGAAAAATTGCTCATAAATGTTTTGTTCAATTTACACAAATCGATCAACTGACTTTTTGATCAACTAGTGGTTTGATAAAAAAAAAAAAAAAATCATTGATACGCTCAACATCAAATCAAGTTTTTGTCTAAATTTTTACACAAATTTAATGAAAAAAAAAGTGTTAAAAGTGTTCTAAATTATACTAATTTCATATTCTTTAATATTTACTTTTTATTGAGTATTTTTATCCCGACTTCTTCTCTCTCTAATATGCTTATTCCTTCTTCGACCATGCTAAGTAGCTCGAAACCGCGGCTCGAAATCGCGGCTCGACACCAAAACGACGTCGTTTTGGTGTCGATTTTTTTTTTTTTTTTTTCTTTCTTCCCTGGTTTTGTTACAGAACGAAGAAGAAGAAGAAGAAGAAGAAGGGAGAAGAAGAGAATGGAGGAGGAGGAGGAGGGAGGAGAGGGGGCCATAAAAACCGGTTGGAGGAGGAGGGGAGGCTGGGCAGATGACGGTGGTGCTGCGACGTCGGCGGGGCTGGGCGAGGCGATGGTCTGCTGCGACGATCGGCGACGACCCACGGCGACGAGCCCTCTCCTCTCTCTTTCTCCCTCTCTCCTCCTCTTCCCTCTCTTTCTCCCATCTTCTTCCATTTTCGAGCCGTTTCGAGCTCGACCATTTCGAACTACGAGACATTTTCATTCCTTCTTTTTCTCTAAATTGACAAACATCCTATGCTATCATGATAACGCCAAGTCCCAAAAGAATGGTGATTTTTTTTTTTTAAAAAAAAAAAAAAAACCATATAGCTTAAGCAACAATGATTCATCCCATTAATTTGGAAGCATTAATGGACCATTAATGAGGTGGAAATTCAAAAAAAAAAAAAAATCACAAGAGCAAAACATCCCATCATGTGAGACCCACACCACTTTAGAGCTATTAATGCTCTTCTTTTTAGTGGTCTCACTCATTTTTGATAGCTTAAGCCTTTGTTGGGGAAGATGGATTGGGTTGGATTTAGTGCTATTTTAGTCACAAAAATGTGAAATAAATTTTTTAGTGTAATAAAATAAAATATCACATCTGACATATAATTATTACATTCTTTCTTTTACAAAAAGTTAAAAAAGTCAAAAATTCTTTCTCAAACGAGGCTTTTTAGTCCCAAGTTAAAATAGCCAAAAAGTCAAATTCCAAACGAACCCTAAGTATGACACGACTTTACTAATTAATCATCACCATATATATAGAAGAGTAATGTTAGGCATCATGAAAGAATCATCATGAAAATTCTTTATCCTTAGATTACATAGTTAATAAAACACTATACACTAATCAAAAGATGAAATTTTTTTATAAATTATTTCATAATATTTTTTTTTATGATCCCTAGTGTTATTTTAGAAGAGTAATGTGTATACAAATTGTACTAATTTTCTTTTTTTTTTTAATATTTGTTTTTATTAAATATTTTTATCTTTATTCTCCCTATTCACACTTTTCTCACTTAACGCAAATTATATACTATTCTGACAAAGCCAAGTCTCAAAAGAAGGTGAACTTTTTAAGGAAAATGAGGGGAATACTAATTAGTACTATCACTAATGATGTGGTAGTGGGTCTCACCATGAATGATTTGATGTTTTGGCCTTGGTGTTGTATCTTTTTTCTTTTTTTATTAAGTGCCATGTCATTAATGGTCTTTTTAGATCTCTAAAATTAGTGATCTCTATCATTGTTGACTTTTTAAATTACCTAAATCATGTATTTTTTTTTTATATTTAATATTTTCACTAAATGTTACATCACCAAATATATACAAAACTATTATGACAAAGCCAAGTCTCAAAAGAAGGTGAACTTTTTTTAAATTACCTAAATCATGTTTTTTTTTTTTATATTTAATATTTACCCCTTTAATTAATGAGAAAAACTTAAACACACACAACTTCACTAAATGCAACATCACCAAATATATACAAAATATATATAAGGCCTCGTTTGGAAACAGGTTGATTTAATAACTTTTTAGTTATTTGGTTAAAATATGAACTAAAAAAAACTAGTATGTTTGGGATGATTTTTTGACTTTTTACGAAAAGATGTATAAAAGTAGAGAGAAAATAGAATCTTTGACTTTTGGGCATGAGTTATTGACTTTTTAATTAATTTAATAATTTTTTAACTTTTTGACTAAAATAGAGAGTTCCAAACGAGACCTAAGAGTGTATATATATGTAAATGCACATATAAAATTTGACCCAAGTCTTAATCAACTTTTCAAAGCTAGAGAGATTCTCGATCCAAGTATAACTTTTTGAGTTCCAAACCAATAGTCTAGGTCTAGTTCATTGAATAATAACGTTAGGTTCACATTAACCCATAACTTCAACAACCCCAATTTTTGGTAGGGGTTAATATATTTCCTAGCTTGAGGCCTTTTAAGCTTTTTTACCCCTTTTTGAGAATCACAACTATCTTTGTTTAAACATGAATCTAAATATTGTGCAATTGGTATCATTTCAATTTTATTCTCTTCCTTTTTTGTGGGAGATAATTTTATACAACCACGTTGCTTGGTCGAGACATGAGATATATAGTCGAGCAAGATATGTAAATAGGCGTCCAATCAAGCATAGTGTTCGAATAGGAGAAGTTTGAGTAGAAAGTAAACCAAGTCAAAGACAAGACTATAATTAATGAAATAATGCTTATTACTCTTGAAAAAATCACTGAAAATGGAACATAAGGCAAAATTACGTGGGCAAGTGGTTGCATAATACTCTCAATGATGAAGATTGAATGTAGAAAGGGGCCATCACTTAATCCTAAGAGAAAGGTAAGCAATTATTAGAGTTATTACTATTGGACAATGTTTACTGTATTAATAATAAATAATATTTGTGTACTTAACAACAAACAGAAAAAATAAAGAAAGGAGAGAGACTGTTTGATTACAAAAATCAAACCAGTAAAGAAAATAATATGAAACAATAGATTCTTATTTTGTTACAAAAACAAAATCAGAATCTGATAAAAATAAATAAATAAAACAGAAAATAAATTAATTACTAACCTTATTTATTTATTGACTAAAATTCCGATCAAGTCCAATATTTAACACTGTGTCTTCAAGACAAATTCGTCCTCTCTATGGTGCTTTCAGATTATGGATGTCTATCTCCCAAGATAAAATGATCAATAACAAACAGTAGCAGCACTACAAACTGTTTGTACAACAAACACACTTTATGTTTACACTCTTTCTTATAGAAAAAAATTAATGCAGCAAAATGCAGCTATTGAAACAGCAGAGAGGAACGAAATACGAAATTTCTGAATGACAAAAATCAATAGAGTTGTCTATTTATAGGAGAAAATGTGGTTGTTTGGTTTAAATTAAACAGGTGCAAACCTGTTGGAACAGGTATTAAACTTGTTCGGTTTGAATGAACAGGTAAGGAACCTGTGGGGTTCAAATTTCAAACTGATATATGAATCTGTTTGGTTTAAATTCAAACAGATATTCATCTGTTCGGATAGGGAAAAACTGGATAGGTATTTTTTAATTTAATTTTCAAAATTCAAAATTCAAAAAATAATTAGTATTGGATCGGACAAGCCTAATCCAACCTCACACCACGCATCCGCGCCCAAGCCCAGGCCGCCGACGGACGGACGGCGGCAACGCGCATGTGTGTTTATTTTTTAGTCCAATGGGTCTAACCCAATTTGCTCATAACCTCTCCCTTCTACAAACTTGGGATGCCTCTTGGGGCCTTCCCCAAGTTACAATCCCATGCTTTATAAACCCACATAAGTTTGCCCACCAAACCAATGTGGAACGAGCCTTAAACCAAACCTTAAGGAATTTTCACAAAAAACTTCATTTCCATAGAGTTCACTTTGGTTTCAAGTTTCCATTCACCTGATAATGGTTTTGAACAATCAAATATACTACGTGAATCACAACGTGACATATAACGCGTTACCACTTAGACCCACCAACTTTGGCGTATGAATCCCACCTAAAAAATAGATCAAAGTTTAGAAAAAATTCAATTTTTCTCAAAATCATTTCTAACAATTACTTACACTAATGCTGTGTTTGGTTGAGGGATTTGATGAGGGATTTAGGAAGGAAAATGGAAAAGGTAGGTGAAATGTGAATAAAACATACCTATATTTCACCTAGTTTCACACCTATTTTTCTTTTTCCTTTCCAAATTCCTCCCTAAATCCCTCAACCAAACATAGCGTAAGTGTTCCACCTGATGTACAAACTTACATATTGAAGTGTCTTAGCCAATCACCCAATCGATAAAGACTCGTGTGCTTTTAGTTGGAAGTCATTGGAGAGTTCATCAGCATTGATGTCAATCGTGTTTATTCACTCGGTCTATAGTTTTTCTTTGATAAGCAAGTCTAAAAAGATTAAATTTTAGTGTAGGTACAACTATTGGTTAATAAAACTTAAAATAATAATTATTTATTCTTTATGAAAAATGTAAAACTATTTCAAATTTATTTACAAGTGTCTTTAAGACATTTGTTAATAAGTTAATTTTTCAGCTAAATGATGCCACTAATAAATATGATTTGAAAAATGATATAAAATCTCAATTTCTTAACAGATTTTCTAGACCCATATTGTGTACACCAAATGATTGGATAAGGTAATCAAACAGAGTGCCTTGGATGCTTTAGTGAGTTGCCATGTCATTGGGTTTGAAGGATTTGGTCTTATTCTACAGCTCAATCACTCAACTCATAAAATTTCTATTAATTTTGATAATAAAAAATTTGATTTTAGGGGATAATAAGTCCTTTTTTTTCTCATAAATATTCCCTCATTACAAGTTATTCTTCATGCACAAAGTTTCATACTTTAGAAATATAATTTGATCTAATATGATTTAAATCCTATGTAATTAGCCAGGGCGATAAAAGAAAAATCCATTTTTATAAAATTCACATAAAATGGGACTGGAAATACGAGGGCGGAGTGAGGAAATTAGTCACCCCTAAAACAAGGTGATTATTGTCATGACTTGGCAACCATTTTGTTTACCTAATTTTTTTAATTTAATTTAATTTTATATTTTCAAAGTCACATCTATATTATACTATTATACAAAATTTATATTTTTTTGGTGTAGACTTTTTATTTTGGAAATGTCCATAAGAACATATAAAACTAGAGTAAATTAGTGATAAATTCAATTTAAAGAAGGTATAAAGTATTAGATTCAATAAATATTTTTTATTGGTGAGAGATCTACCTTTTTGTGAAATAATTTAGTGAGAAGCCCTTTTGTTTAATTTAAAAGACATTTTATTTTCAATTTTATATCTTAATTTATCTGTTAACTTTTTTGACTATTTGTTCAAATTTATATCTATCTGTCTAAATTTTATTTGTATAAATTTCTATCTGTCCAAATTTTATCTGTTCAATATTTTTACCTGTACAAATTTTTCTATCCAAATTTTATCAGTACAAGTTTTTCATATCTATACAAATTTTGTAGAGCAATCAAACTAGACTTACTCTCTCTATTTGTTGCAATCATCATCATCAACAATAACAACTACAACTACACACACACACAAAAAAAGATTTACACAAAAAATTTTGGAAAAAAAAAAAAAAAACTCAATCTCAATAGAAAAAATAATTTAAAAATAATTTTTTTTTGACAAAACTACATCTCAATCTAAGATCCACAGCTTCAACAACTACCATTCAATTTGAGACACCATCTAGCAAGAGTGAATGACAGCATGCAAAATTTGACCCCACAAAACTGTATTTTTCTTGAAAAATGTTGGGATCCTAAATGTTTTACTAATATTTTTATTAAATATCTTATATAGCATGGGACCATATTATGTGAATCTCACATTCATATAAGATAATTAATACAAATATTGATAAAACATTTAGAAGCATTACACATTTTTCTTTCATTGAGCAAAGACTAAAATCATCCACAGCCTGAGGATTTAAATAAAACAAAGAAAAAAAAATGCATGCTAATAATATTACTTTATAAGGCCAAACATCAACAACCAAAAATGCATGTTCTACAGCAGCAATAATGATTTGTAGTTGTCACGACCCGCTCCCAGTAGTCAATGGTCAAATATCGCGATGGCCGCTAATTGAAATTATCTCTGGTCAATTCTTGAATAAGTAAATAAACGCGAGTGAAAATAATATTTAAGTGAGGGTATCAAAATAATCATTGGAGCTTCTATTTAATTAAATTGTCAGAGCTGAACTATGTCTACAAACTACTTTCTGTCTACCCCACGCACTGGCCTTGACATGTCACCTGAAAGTGGTAAACAACTACAAGCACATGACAGAGTGAGAAATATTATACTAAAAGCATAAGGACATAAAATTCACCATGAATAATTATGGGGCTAAACAGAGCTGGACATTAAGATACAGAATATATAATACTGAAATCATTTGACATATAATACAAAAATCATATAAACAGAATAATGATAACCACGGTACAAAACAGAACAGATGTATGGACTCAAGAGGTAGCTCATACGAACTCTAGAGGTGACTCTCACAATAGTATAGCACTTACTTCCGTACAGCAATTTGCTCCACACCAGAATAGGACTCAAGAAGTGGCTCATACGAACTCTAGAGATAGCTCCCACATAGTGTAGCACTTTGCTCCACACAGAACAGAGGTCACTGGAGTGATAAATAGAACAGAGATCAATGGATCCATGACAAACAGAGGACCACAAAGTGGTCAAGCAGAGGCCAATGGTTATTTAAGTCTTCCAAGGCTTGGAATTCCTGTGGTGGTACTTATAGAAAATAATTACTTATGAAATCATTGTCAAATAATTATTAAGATTTAAACATACATATCCATGTGTTTCATTTTAAGCAAATAGAGTTCAGAAAATAATCAACGTAATTGAAATATCAACATAATTTATAAAACACAATTTGCGCAAAATAAATTATAGTAACTCAAAACATACGTAAAATATATTATGGTAACTCAAGATATAATATAACTCACCTAAATATTAATCATTTACCGAAACATCCTCCTTTACTGACTAACTACTCTTTCCTTACTCCTCTTTTCTTACCAGAGACACCCTTATATAGGTGTCTTTCTTCTTCTCCAAGCCATTTACCTCCCTTTCCAAGGAACCACGTATATCCACCACGTGGCCCTTCTTTGCTGTATGCTTATCCGCAAGGGTAAGCATCTTTATCTATATCTATTTTTTTTTAATCATACATAAAATTATATTTTTCTCATTTATAATTAAATAATACTAATATAAAATTTAAAGGACAACTTAAATTTTTGAGTTGTTATAGTAGTTGCTCTAAACATGATAGAATTGAGATTAGAAGTTCCTAGGAGGATTTAAATATGAAAGAACTTAATCACAGGACTTACAACAGAATCAGGTTGTAACACTTTCTCAATAATATTCACGTTTCTCGAATCCAGATATGAGTTTAATGCTTTTCGGATGACGATCTAACAAAGAGAGAAGGGAACGGGAAGTGAGAGAGAGAAAGAGAGAGGCGAGCGCCAGGGTGTTGGATCGATGCCGCAATGGTACTTGCGCTGACCGTCGCCTCAGCGTTCGGAGATGGATCAGATAGATACCGAAAGAGGGGTAGAACTTCGATTTGGTGCAAATTGTAACCAAATCTAGAGACAACGATGGAACTTGAGACGATTTGAGGTGAGAGTGAGATAACAGAAGTGACGGTGGTCGTGGTGGTGGCGGTGCTAGCGAGGTTCATATCAGAAAAGAGAGAGAAACTGAGTGAGATGATTATTTTGGTTTTGGTTCCACCTTTTATAATATATATATATATATATATATATGTATGTATGGATAGTTTAGTCATTTTGTAGTAACTTGTTCTTATGACAAAGAAAATCAACTTTGGATTTTTAGACAATGAAAATTTAATTTTGAACTTTTGATCTTAAAAGTATTATGTATTAAATTTAATTTTTTTATAAAAAAATAATAATTCTCAACTGTCATAATTTATTTTTTCAATTACACATGTTAGTGTGCATACCTATCTAACATTAGAGAATTTTTTTAAGGTCCCCGATATTAAGATTTTGTAGCATAAAGAACATATAATATTTTCATAGTGGTTGGAGTCCTTCAACATTTTTCTAGAGAAATTTCGACCTAGAGAAATTTCGATCCAGAGAAATTTCGAAACACAAACAAATTTCTCTGGTTTGTTCAACTTCTCTGATTTTTTGTGTTTTGAAAATTCTCTAGGTTGAATTTTCTCTAATTTGCTCACAAATTTCTCTGTGTATTTGATTAATTTTCTCTAGTTTGCTTATAATTTTCTCTGCGTTTTAACCAAATTAGAGAAAATTGTGTCTTTTCATAGAGAAATTTCAAGCAACTTTTAACAAACACATGCACAAAAGAGATAGTGCATTGCTCTGACTCAATTTTATGTTTGAATCTGAGTTTATCTACTAGAGTAGTCAAATTGAGTATAATAACAAACTCATATGAACAAATATACATATATGACATAACTTTGGCAGCTATGTGTGTGCACGCCCGAATTTTCTTTAGCGTTTGAAATTTCTCTGACCACATTAAACTCTCAAATTTGTATGTGATAGCCAGAGAAATTTGTAAAAATGAAATTTCTCTAGCATGTTGATTTTCTCTACAATTTATCTGGAATTAAGACATCACTTTGAGATATGAAATTTCTCTGGAATTTCCCTTGTGTCTATTAATTTTCTTTGGAATTTATTTACTATTCCTCATTTGAGTTTCTTCTTCAAGCTAGTTGTATCTGTAATTTTCTATGGTATGTTGATTTCCTTTGTCATGGGATTTCTCTGCCTTTATAGTGAACATTTTGAAAGATTGGGATAAATTTCTGTGTGATGACAAAAGAAATTTGATTTTCTTTCCCTTGTCATGTTGATTTTCTCTGGCCAAATCACACACTCCCCATTTGTAATTTTCTCTAGTCAAATCAACTCGAAATCAATAAACAACAAACACCTTTACTACAAATCAACTTGAAATTGATGTATATAATTTTCTTCGGCATGTTGATTTTCTCTGCCATGGGATTTCTCTACCTTTACAATGAATATTTTAAAAGATAGGGCTAAATTTCTCTGCGTGATGGCTAGAAAAAATTGTTAATTTTCTCTTGCCAAATCACCTACTCCCCTCTGCGATTTTCTTTGGCCAAATAAACTCGAAATTAATGAATAATGAACATGCCTACTGCAAATCAACTTGAAATCGACTCTACGATCAGAAATCAACTCGAATAATGTTTCAAAAACAAAAATATCAATAAAATCACAAAAACGCGATCTCCAAACCACAAATTAAAATAAAAAAACCTAATGAGAACCACAAATTGGAATTGAAAACCTAATGTGAAATCAGAATCCTTACACAAATCAAATCAAATTCAACAAACAATGAATAAATAACAACTCGAAATCAACTCCACTAGAATAACGAATAACAAAATCACAGAAAGATGGTTATCTCACTTTCGATCAAAGGTTCTAAATCTTTATCCATCCATAGAGCCATTTCTGCTTTGATTTGTTGCTTTGCTATATTGTGAGAGTAAGAGTGAGAGAGATGGTATAGAAAAAATTTAATGTCTGTAATTATGGGTGATAGATCTGAGAACCTTACACTACAAAAAAATATATTATGAACCTCTCTTACTAATAAAAAGAATAAAGCTTCTTAGCTCGAAAAAAATAGGGCTTGAATGGCCTAACCTCTCTTTCTCTCTCTTCTCTATCTCTCCTCATCTACCTTGGTCTTCTTCTTTCTCTTTCTGAACTGCGACGGTGATGGCGGCGCCAAAGGGGTTTGTGACGGTGGGCTCTCTCTCTCTCTTATATATATATATATAGATCTGTGTATACACAGATCTAAGTAGCACAGATCTGCTATATACACATAGATCTGTTCTTCTTCCTCCTCTCATTTTTTCTCTGTTCTTCTCTCTTCTTATTTCTATTTCTTTTTTCCTTCTCTTTTTTTTCTTGTTTGATTTTTTTTATTTTTCCTTTCCTCTCTGCTCCTTCTCTTTTTTTTCTTGTTTGATTTTTTTGATTTTTCCTTTCCTCTCTGCTCTATCTCTTTCCTTTTCTCTATCTCTTTTTTTGATTCTGAGTTATGGAAAAAGAAAAGAAAAGAAAAAAAAAAAAACAGAGGAAGAACAAATCTAGAAACACATAGGAAGGAGAAAAGAAAAAAGAAAAAAAAATGAGGGTGCCAAAACGACTCGTTTTGGCACCTCGAGCCATTCGAGCCTTAATGAATTCGAGCTACTTAACGAAATTGTAATAAAAAGTAGAGTAAGATGTTAGACTAATTTCTCCCGTAATACATAGGGATATTTTGAAAAGATAATTAAAAATTAATTTTTTTAATTTTTTTTATTATTTTACATAAAAAATGATGTGATTCAAAATAAATTAAAAACTTACTTTTAATTTTTTTGACATGTTGCCAAAATAGCCCATACATACTTAAATGCTAAACACGTATAATGGTTGGTGCTTTGGTGTGGTCACCTCATTAGAAGGAAAGTCCCAAAAAAGTTTGATTAGGACTAATATCTATCTGCAAGTAAACAAATAAGGTGGATTTAATAGTTCAAAAATGTTTTAGACTACTAATTAGGGGTGGCTCTAATGATGTGGCAGTGGGTGGGACTCACTGCCACATGTGTTTTGTGCCTTGTTTTTTTTTTTTTCTTTTTTTTTCAATTGCCACCTCACTAGTGGTGGGGTTAGTGATGATAAATTAGTGATCTATAGCATTGCTCTTAATAGTTTGTATAACATTAATAAACAATAAAAAAATCCAATTCATATTTTATTTGATATAATTTTCTTTTTAAATTAAAGTTAATGAGGGTTCGTTTGGGATGTGAGTTGACTTTTTAATTTTTTGACTATTTTAATTTGGGACTAAAAAGTCTCGTTTAGGATTTATATTTTAATTTTTTGACTTTTGTGAGAGAAAAAATAAAATAATTATGATTTGGATATGATATTTTGTCATATTAGACTAAACAGTCTATTTTATTTTTTTGTGACTATATTAACAAAAAAAATCTCATTTTAACTTATGTCAAATGAAGGTTGAATAAGTTAGAATTAGTTTTAAAAACCTAGTTTATTGGCTAATAAATTTACAAAAAAGTTAATATTAAAAGGATAAATTACAAATACATTCCTTGAAGTTTACTTAAATTATAAATTATTTCATGTGATTCTAGAAATTACATAAGGTTTTTAATTTCTTAACAAATAGATCGTTTTATTAATAAATTATTAAGTTAATTAACAGTTTTTAATAATGTTAAAATTTTATTTCAATTAATAATTCAAATAATTTTATTAATGTATAAATGAACAGTTAGAAATTTTACTTTTTTAATTAATTCTATTAAATAAAAAATTCTGATAGAGAGGTATTTGTAATTTTTCAAACCACAAAGGACAATTCATATTTTAAGCAAACCTCAAGAAATGTATTTGTAATTTACCCATATTAAAAAAGTTTGTTCAACACATTCTTACTTTTTTTTTGTAGACTTTTTTAATAAAATTTTAAAATAACTAAAGCGTATTTTTTAGCTAAAAATGGATTTTGCAAATACGTATATATATTTTTAGTCAATAATTAACTTTTAAATTACAACCTAACGAAGCCTAAGATTAGAAAAGTTAGCTAATTAGCTTTCTACCTTTTTAGTTTCTATCATTGATGGGAAATGGCTAGGAATGGCAACGGGCCAGGGCGGGGCCAGGGATCACCCACCCCGTCCCCTATCCCCGAAACTACCATATTTCTCGTCCCCAGCCTCGATCTCTGGTGGGAAATCCATCACCCCCCACCCTCTCTCCCGTCGGGGATCAGGTTTCCCCGACCCCAGTTTATCCCTGTACTCATCATCAACAACATCATTCAGAATCAGCAACATCATCACAAAAAAAAAATAATAATAATCATCAACAAAAACATCATCAACGACAACAACAATCATCAAAAAAAAAAAAAAATTAATTCATCAACAACATCATCAAGGCAGCAACATTATCAAAATAAAAAAAAAATAAAAAAAATAAAAATAGTGACAGATCTGGCGGAGGAGGGACGAAGTCGACGGTGGCGGGATCTTCACAGATCAGCCGTGGTAGAGAGAGGAGAAGGCAAGAGGCGACGGAGCCGACGGAGGAGAAGGCCGCGAGAGGCGACGGGGGAGGAGGAGGCAACGGTAGAGGAGGCAGCGAGAGGAGGAGGCGCTGATTGCAAAGGAAAGAAAGAGAGTATGAGAGAGAGAGATCAGAGAGTGAGGGTGGGAGTGAGAGTGATGAGAGAGAGATTAGATTGTATATAAAATAGGGGGTTATATTATATATATATGAATGGGAGAGAGGGGTATTATGGTAATTTTGTTTCGGGAAAAAAAGGGGCCGGGGACAGGCCGAGACCGGGGCTGTGATAGTGATCCCTATCCCCGGCCCAAAACTGATCGAGAATTTAATTTCAAATACCATTCCCAACCCGTCGGGGATATTTTTCAGGAAAAAACTGCTCTTATCGGGGACGGGGGGTCGGGTCCCTGTCGGGCTGGTTTAAATGTTCATCCCTAGAAATGGCCACGTAATATAGTAAATTAGTTTAGGGTACTTTAGTTAATTCAATTTATTTTGGGAAATTTGCAACCCAGAAAAGCCAAATTATGTCCTCGTCTGGAAAAAAATAAGTTGGGACTAAAAAAATATAAAAAAATAAAAAGTTAAATAAATCAATAAAATAAAATATCATATCTAAATAATAATTATTTCACTTTTTTTTCTAAAAAAAAAATCAAAAAAATTAAAAATTTGTTCCCAAACAAAATTAATTTTGCCAAGTTAAATTAAAAATAAAAAAAACTAAAAAATCAAATTAAAAAAAATTCTTCCCAAACACGAAAGTGGCCAACCAACCTCCTATTGTACTTTTTAAAGGCCTAAAAAGCCCCAACAAAAAACAATCTACAAGCTTTTGTTCAATCTCATCTTGAATCACCTTTGTATACACCATCAAAATTATATGTGTATAGAACAATGAGTCTGTTGTTCTTTTCAGGTTTTTTTTTTTCTTTTTTTTGAAAAAGAAATTTTTTTCAAAATTTATTTTCTTACTTCCTATTTTTCGTATTATTTGTCTTTAGTAAATTATTTTCATATTTTAGTTATTCTTTATTTACTTTTTAAATGCAGATAATTTAAATTCACATAAATGTAAAATATGTGTAAGGAAATTTGAAATTTTTTTTTACTAAAAATAAAAAAAGTGCTGAATTTTTTTAAAAATATTTTTTTGTATTTAGTAACTTTTTAAAAAGATTTCTTCACATAATTTACTTTACAGCTACATTTAGATTATGTGTATCTAAAAAGTAAAAAGAAAAAAAAAACTTTTAGATACACTTAAAAAATAAAATTTAAAATGGAAAAAAATTCAGTATTGTGGTTTCTCTTCCTGCTTTTGGTTACTTTTTTTTTTAATATATAAATATTATACTTTTTAAATGTATCTAAATTAGATTAGATACATCTAAAAAGTAAAAGAAAATTCGCCTTGTTTGGTTTCGATTTATTTTTTGAAAATGGAGTTTTTTTATTTTTTGTTTTTATTTTTAGTGAATTTTTTAAAATATTTTAAGTAATTTTTTTACTTTCTAACTTAGATGAACTTAAAAACTAAAATATTTGTGAAAAAATATTTTAAAAATTCAATAAATATACAAGAATACAAAAACATACTGAATTTTTATATTTTTTTGCATTTTTTTATATTTGATGAATTTTTTAAAAGATTTTTCTACATATATTATACTTTTTCAATATATCTAGGTTAAATATATCTAAAAAAAATTAAAATATTAAAAACTTGGGTAAATTACAAATACACCTCCTGAGATTTGATTAAAATACGAATCGTCTCCTGTGATTCTGAAAATTACATTCCACTTCTTGAGATTTCAAATTTTATAACAAATCGCCCATTCTATTAATAAAATATCAAATCAATTAATAATTTTTAATGTTGTTAGAAATATGTTTCAATTAATAATTTAAGTAATTTTATTATTGTATAAGAGAATAATTATGAATTTCATTTTTTTAGTTAATTCTGTTAAATAAAAAATTATAACAAGAGGGGTATTTGTAATTTTTCAAATCATAGGAGCAATCTGTACTTTAAGCAAACTTCAGGAGGTGTATTTGTAATTTATCCTAAAAAATTTAACTAAAAATAATATATATATATATATGTACGGGGAGGAAATAATTCTCCTCGTATAATCCGGTTGACCAAGTCCACGCTCCTCCGTACGACGTCGCTTTGTCACCTGAAAACACAAACGTGAGCTAGCCGGCGGGTGTGTGCCGGAAACCTCTCCGATGCCTAAGTCAGAAAACTTGACAAATAGACAAAGCTCTAGGTTCTCAGAAAGATTATGTTCAATTACCTCCTCCAAGGTGATGCTTGTGAGCTTTTATAAGTTTCATATGACACAATCCTAGTAGGACTTGTATTTCTCCATACAGAGTCCTCCTAGGATTCAATCTCTTAAGGATAATGCTTATCCTTTTACACCCTCCCCCACTGCTTAAACCAAGTGGGATGGTTTTCTTTACGGCCGAACTTCCTTTTGACCGAAGTAAACTTGGCTATACCGAGCCACAGAAGGCCGAACTATCCTTAGCTCGGTCCTCTCCTCCAACTCTTTACTTCGGCTGCCCTGTTCAACCTTGATGCGCTTAAATCAAACTTCCAAGTAACAAGTTCTGACCGACCTAACCATTGTAAGTCACGACCGGACTAACTCTGAGATCGGCCTAACTGTGAGTTGCCTCCAGACCGGAGTAGTTTTACTCTTTCTTGGGCCGAAGTAACTTTGTCTTCCCAAGGCCGGAGTAGCTTTACATCCATGAGCCGAAGTAACATTTACTTCTCCCAGCCGGAGTAACATCATTCTCTGGGCCGGAGTATCCTTTACGGCCTTCTTACTTAGTCCTTCGCGTTTTGGGCCTCAAAGCCCAACTTGCAGCTCGGCCCAATTTTTCCCAAAAATTACCCTCTCAATTGCCCCTTAATTCCATCTGCATAGCATGATTGGGATTACCAGTCCACTGGCCGAGCTAGTGTCGTTTTAAGCTTTTCCAGCCGAGCTAAAAAATACTTTAGCCTCTCCAGCCGAGCTAAAAACTCTCGAGTTTTAAGCCGAGCTAATTTTACTCCTGGCCATGTTTTGTCCGGTCAAAAACGTCTCTTCAATCATAATGTCTGTAACGCTTCCCATTCTTATGACACGTGGCATGTTTTGGTTGGCTAAGGACGGCTGTCACGCCGTCTTTCGTACTTCGTGAAATTTGAACAGTCCCGCCCAAATTTTGGGCTTTCTAACAAAATCAATCCCTGAGGCTAGGGTCCCTTCACTTTTGCCATTTCTCCCTCTTCTCTCTCTGTGTTCTTGCTGCTCGTGCTCTTTCTTTACTGCGACAGTCTTCATCTTCAGTCCTTCTTTATTTAATTCTGGTAAGCAAATCCATTTTCCCTTCATGTTTTTGCTTTTACATTCGTTTTGTGCAACTGTATATCTAGTTTTCGTATGCTTTTTGCAAACATTTTCTCCATTTATCTGCTCTGCTTTTGTACTTTCTATGAAGAAACCAGTAGAACTTGTATGTGTATGAACTATTTTGTAGGAATCTTAGATCCAAAATCACCTAGCAACCGGACTAGAAAACTGTTTGTGTTATGTATGTGGATAGATTCTGAACATAACCGAACTAGAACTTGTAGGAATATCAGCAGTTTCTTCTGACCCACTCTAGCCAAGATAAGATCACCGAACAAGCTTACTCATACCGAACTCGGTACTTCGGTCTATAACCGAGCTAAGATTTTGGGGCCAAGCCGGCTTTCTTAGTTCTCAAACCGAACTCAGAAAGCCGCCCCTAAGAGCTCAACCGAAGTAATTATACTGTAACCGTTTTAGGCCTTGGGACTAAACCAGCTTTCTTAGTTTCTTAGACCGAACTCAGGAAAGCTGCCCCTAGACGTTAAACCGGTCTAAACTGCTCAAAACCGAGCTAAGAAACCTTCTGATGAGCCAAGGTAGAACCAGCCAACTAAGCCAAAGTAGGATTTGTATATCTTGCTTTTAATTTGTAGCGCGGTCCAACGATCTGTGCTTAACCCCCTTGCTTTCTACTTTGCAGACTTAGGTTGCCCAGGCCCTCCTGCGTGTGCTCAACCGAGCTACTGAGCCAAATTTTTGTACCGAAATAACTTATCCGTAATTTATACAACAAATGGGTAAGTATAGATATTTAGTCGAAACCCCTGGTGGCATGGCCGAATTCAGGCAGGACTACCAGATTCCTGATGATGTTCAACTGGAGTTGGCCAAGAAAGATGCTACTCCCTGGGACAATGAAGGCTTCGTCCCTTTCACCCTTCAATCAATAATTGAAACCGGACTACGGTTTCCTGTCCAACCGCTAATCTGCGAATTCCTTAGGCAGACTAGGCTATGTCCCACCCAACTATCCACCAATACATATCGTATTATAATGGGGATAGCCGCATTAAACCACCAAACCGGACTGAATCTTGGTCTGGCCGAAATATTCCATCAGTATTCCATCGGTTCAAAGAATGCTGGGTGGGTATATTACCTTAGAATTCGCCGCCGCCGAGAGAAGATAATTAAGCATACTCCGGACAAAGATCTCAATGATGATGATTTCTTTTGGGTCTCTGGGAACTTTGAGGATTTTCAAGCTCAAATTCCTGGCCGACCTATAAATTGGAAAATGGGAGAGCCTGGTAATTTTACTTCGGTCTTCTGCTTTGTATGTTATCTCGGTTGTTTAATCTGCTAGCCGAACTAACACTTGTCTTTTTTTTGCAGATTTCGCCCATCTCCACTCCTTGTATAGCTATCCTAACCTCGGCGTTTTGCGAGCCGCATTTCGGGTTAAAGAAAGAGATTGGGCCAAGCTTCTAAATTTCGAACCGACCTACCGTTACAGCGGTCGACGGAAGGCAAAAGTAACCGATTTTCTTCTTGAGGAAGCACCGGAGCCGGACCCCACTTTGCCCGAGATAAGACTTGTTCCATTAACCGCTGAGGAAGAAATGGCAAAGAAGAGCAGAGTCAGGGCCCTTCTAACTTCAACAACTAGAGCCGAAGTAACACCAACTACTGAGGTGCAGCCTGCCGTCGTGGCCCTTCCTTCACAACGGCCCTCTTCGTCTCGCCCTTCAAAACGCGCCCGATCTACGTCAGCCGAACAACAACTTGTTGACGAAGTCGAAACCGTCCCCCAAAGTCCTCAACCTGCCTCCCAACCTGAACAAACTGACCGAGCCCGATCTCCGAAGTGGGCTTCGCCTTTGATCTTCAATGACCGAAACATCAAAGTCACTGATTCGGTCGTGGGTGAAAAAGACCACCAACTGGCCTTTAACCTGGCCAAAAGTGTGTGCCTCCCTAAGGACATGGAGCACCACTTGAAGCAACTGAATACCGAAATGAAATCAATTCGGTCTGTTTCCAAGTCCATGGTCTTGGTAAGTAGCTGTCTGCTTTTTCCTGTCTAAATTTTTCTAACTCTTACTTCGGTTCTAAAGATACCTTTGCTTTGCCAGGCCTTGCAAAAGAACAATGTCACTTACCGGAAAGTCCAAGAGCTCCGCAAAACCACAAGGCAGGCGATGGCGGAAGCCGAAGCAAGGTCGGCCGAACTACAACAAGTCGAAAAGAGAATGGCCGAGCTGGAAGCGGAGAACGGCCGTCTTGCCGATCTAGTTAATTCGGCGGAAGCGGAGAAGCAGAAAGCTGCCATTGTTATGAAGGACAAGTATTTGCGGGAGTTGTTGAAGCTAGAGAAGAGAAAGGACGCCGAAATGAGCGAACTGAAAAAGAATATGGAGGCGGTCGACAAGGGGGGGTACAAGCGAGGTTTCAAGGAGGCCGAGGAGGCCTACGTCAAGCAATGCGATGCCGCCAAGGAGCTTTTCTTCAAGTGCGGCTGGAGGGCGGCTGTGGAGAAGCTCGGTCATGATCAACAGACCGAGGTCTTCAACCCTCCAGAGTACTTTATACCGAAGTCCCTTGCGGGGTACGCGGATGCCATGCAGCAGCAATTCCTTGAAGGTTCAGATACTGACGAAGATTCTGCTTCTGGGGGTACTCCAGTTGAAAACGTGGATCAGACAGATCGGCCGGAGTCCAGAGTGGAAGATCTGGCTATTGAACAGCCGAATGAAACTGTGGCTCCGGTCGATGCCACCGTTGTGACTGAAGGAGTGCTGCCGCCAGAGACCGGTCTTCCAGTAGATGCCGATGCGGTTTTCGATGCTGAAATTGATGAACTTTTCTCTTAGTTTTTTACTTTTTCTTCTTTGTAACCGAACTAAGCCCCCTTGTACTGACTTCTGTTTGAATAAAAATTTCACTTCTCTTATTCCGGTTATTGTTTGTATGCTTGGGTTTGTAATGTCTTCTATTACTCCAAGTGTTATTTCGGTTTTTGGTTGGTTAAACTATACTTACCAGCCAACCACTCCTTAGCCGATATAATTACTTCGGCTGAGGAGTACAGTGTTGGTTCATTTCAGCCAACCACTCTTCAGCCATACACTTACTTCGGCTGAAGAGCAACAAGTGTTGGTTTAATCCAGCCAACCACTCTTCAGCCATACACTTACTTCGGCTGAAGAGTAACAAGTGTTGGTTTAATCCAGCCAACCACTCTTCAGCCATTCACGTACTTCGGCTGAAGAGTAACAAGTGTTGGTTTAATCCAGCCAACCACTCTTCAGCCATACACTTACTTCGGCTGAAGAGTAACAAGTGTTGGTTTATTCCAGCCAACCACTCCTTAGTCATGTACTTACTTCGGCTAAGGAGTACAAAGTGTTTGGTTTATTCCAGCCAACCACTCCTTAGTCATGTACTTACTTCGGCTAAGGAGTACAAAGTGTTGGTGTATTCCAGCCAACCACTCTTCAGCCATACACTTACTTCGGCTGAAGAGTAACAAGTGTTGGTTTAATCCAGCCAACCACTCTTCAGCCATACACTTACTTCGGCTGAAGAGCAACAAGTGTTGGTTTATTCCAGCCAACCACTCCTTAGTCATGCACTTACTTCGGCTAAGGAGTACAAAGTGTTGGTTTATTCCAGCCAACCAATGAAGTTAGTTTTTCCAGCTAACTTAAAGTATTTGGTTATTCCGACCAAACGTCCTGCAGCCTGGATCCTTATCCAGGGCTCAGGAAGGGTGTTGGTTTATTCCAGCCAACCCCTAAGTTAGTTTTTCCAGCTAACTTGGAATAGAATGCTTACAAAAAACTTAGTCTCTAAAGCTAACATTTACAAAGAATAATTTGTGTTAAAAAGAATTGCTCATTTTATTGAAGGAAGAAAAAATTACACATGTTTGAAAAAGAAAAGCTAAAAGTAAAATAACTTGAGATTGGCCGTATTCCATGGCCTAGGGATTGCCTTGCCGTCCTTATCTTCTAGGTGGTATGCCCCTTTGCCGGCTAATCCAACCACCTTATAGGGACCTTCCCAATTGGGGCCTAACTTGCCGTCTCCTGGGACCAAGGTGTTTCCCATTACTTTGCGCAGTACCCAATCGCCAATTTTGAATTGTCTTGGATGAACCTTTTTGCTGTATTTTTTGATTAACTCGCGTTGGTATGAGGCGATGTGGACCAATGCTTTTTCTCTTCTTTCTTCTGCAAGGTTGAGTTCTAAGGCTATGGCTTCTCCATTTAAGTCTGGATCAAAATTTTCGCTTCGAATTGTGGGGAGGCCAACTTCTAGTGGGATCACTGCTTCCATTCCATATGCTAAGGAGAATGGTGTTTCTCCTGTTGATCGCCGAGGTGTGGTGCGGTAGGCCCATAAAACATGAGGAAGTTCATCTGCCCACTTGCCCTTTGCCTTCTCTAGCCTTTTCTTTAGTCCATCCAAGACGACTTTATTTGATGCTTCTGCTTGTCCATTTGCTTGGGGATATGCCGGTGTGGAATTGTAGAACTCTATCTTGTACTCTTCACAAAAGCTTCTAAAGATCCTGCCGTCGAACTGAGTTCCATTGTCTGAGATCAGTGCTTTTGGTATGCCAAACCGAGTGATGATATTCTGCCAAACAAACTTCTTCACATCCTTCTCTTTGATTGATGCCAATGCTTCTGCTTCCACCCACTTTGTGAAGTAGTCTGTTGCTGCGAGAAAGAATTTTCTGCCTCCGGGTGCTGTTGGAAGTGGTCCTACTATGTCTAAGCCCCACATTGCGAAAGGCCATGGGCTAGTTAAAGGTAGGAGTTCTCTTGCTGGTTGATGTATTTGGTGCGCGAATTTCTGGCATTTTTCACACTTCTTCACATATTTTTCTGAGTCTGCTTGCATATATGGCCACCAGTATCCTTGCGAAATAGCCCTGTAGGCGAGCGACCTTCCCCCTTGATGACTTCCACATACCCCTTCATGTATTTCGAATAGGAAGGCTTCTACTTTGCTGGGATGAACGCACTTGAGGTAAGGCCCAGAGAATGACTTCTTGTATAATGCCAAAGATGGAGATAGCCAAAATCGCTGCGACTTTGCCCTTATTTTGTTGGCTTCTTTCTTCTCTGCTGGTAGGATGCCGTCTTTTAGGAACAGGATGATGGGATCCATCCATGAAGGGCCTAATTCGGTGCAATATACTTCTTCTGCTTCGGGGTCTTCTATACTTGGTCTTGGTAAGAAGTCGATGAGTAATGGATGAGGGATCGATGTATCTGCCATTGAGGCCAGGCCTGCTAGCTCGTCCGCTCGGCTGTTTTCCTCCCTGCCAATTTGTTCTATCCTTACCACATCAAACTTCTTGATCTCTGTTCTGACTAACTCTTGGTACTTGGCCATTCTGTCGTCCTTTGCTTCGTATTCGCCCGAAATTTGGTTTACCACCAGCAGAGAGTCACTGTATACCATTAGTTCGGCTGCTTTCATGAAGTGTGCTGACTTGAGTCCTGCGATAAGCGCCTCATACTCTGCTTCATTGTTGGATGCTGGGAAGCCAAGGTTGATTGCTTGCTCTATAACCAGGCCGTCTGGAGAGATGAGGACTATGCCAAGCCCTGCACCATGTCGGTTGGATGCTCCATCCACAAAGAGCTTCCACATCTCTCCAACAAATAGTTTCCAGCATGTGGAAGGGTCAGACGATGCCGTGGGGTCAAGGATGGTGTTTTCTTCAAAGTCCATATTGGCTGTCTGCCCTTCGTCCTCTGTTTGAACTGCTGGTGAGCCTTTGTTCGTTTCTTCCTTGTGATCCTTAATGTAGTCTGCCTTTGTGCTTGATGGACTACCTTTCACTAGGGGTTGCGTTATTCCGGCGTCAACTTCCGTCCCTAGTTTGGTTGTGTCAGTCAGGTCGACTGGGCAGATATGATGACTTCCAGGAGTGAATTCCGCGACGAAGTCCGCCAAAGATTGGGCTTTTATTGCTGTCTTTGGTTGGAACTTGATGTCGAATTGTCCCAACTCTACTGCCCATTTCAAAATTCGCCCACTGAAGTTCGCCCTTTCAAACAGAGCTTTTAGTGGAAAGGCTGTGAGAACGACTATGGTGTGGGCGTGAAAGTAATGTGCCAACTTTCTGGATGCCATCATTAATGCTAATGCTAGTTTCTCTAAGGGCAAGTACCTTGTTTCGGCTCCCAACAATGTCTTGCTTACATAAAAGATGGGCAGGTGTTGTATTCCTTCTGCACGAACCAACACTGCGCTAACTGCGTGCTGAGAAACTGCCAGGTATAAAAAGAGTTCTTCACCAGGAACTGGAGTTACAAGTAGTGGTGGGGAAGACATGTACTCCTTCAAGCTTTCCAGAGCTCGGTCGCATTCTTCATCCCACTCAAACTTGGTTTTTAAAGCTTGGAAGAATGGTCGTAGTCTGTCTGACAACCTGCTTATGAACCGGTTTAGCGCAGCCGCCATACCAGTGAGATGCTGTACTTCTTTGACTGAGTTTGGTCTCTCCAACTCCTGGATTGCTTTGATCTGAGAGGGGTCTGCTTCTATACCTCGGTTGGTCACCAGGAAGCCCAAGAATTTGCCAGATCCAACTCCGAATGCGCATTTGGATGCGTTGAGGCGCAATTTGTGTTTCTTCAGGATCTGGAACATCTCGCCTAGGTCTTTCAGATGGTCATTCTCATCCTTGCTTTTGACCACCATGTCGTCGATGTACGCCTCCATTGTTCTGCCTAACAATGGTTCAAACATCTTGGTGACCATCCTTTGGAATGTCGCCCCTGCGTTCTTTAGGCCAAAGGGCATGACCTTGTAGCAATATAACCCCCTTGGTGTTGTGAAGGAAGTGACCTCCTGGTCTGGTTCATGCATGGCGATCTGGTGGTAGCCTCTGTATGCATCCAAAAAGCTAAGTCGGTTATGTCCTGCTGTTAAGTCCACCAGTTGATCTATCCTTGGTAGGGGGAAGCTATCTTTTGGGCACGCTTTGTTGACTGTTTTGTAGTCGACGCAGACACACCATTTACCATTCTTTTTTGGTACTACGACGGTGTTGGAGATCCATTTTGGGTAGTGCACTTCTCTTATTGCTCCTGCCTCCAGCAGGTTGCCTACTTCCTCCGCCACTATTTCGGCGTGGTGGAGTGCCGATCTGCGTGTGCGTTGAATGACTGGTCTGGCGGATGGGTGGACATTGAGTTGGTGACTGATGAAGTTTGGATCAATGCCTGGCATGTCGTACGGTGTCCAGGCAAACACTTCGATATTAGAGGTCAAGAATTCCATGACCTCTAATCTCTCAGCGCTGGACAATGATGAGCCAAGCAAGAAGAACTTATCCGGGTTCTTCTCATCTATTTTTACCTCCACCAAGTCTTCCACCGCTTTCTGATCAGCTTCTTTGCCGACGTCAGCGAATAGTTCATTACTCTCTGGTTCTTCCACCGAATGAACGTATCCTTTGGCAGCTCGGCTTCCATTTGCTGTGGCGAAGCACTGTTTTGACATGATCTGATCGCCATAGACTTCTTCAATTATTCCGGCATCATTGGGGAACCGCATTACCTGATGATATGATGACGCTACCGAACGCATGGCATGCAGCCATGTTCTGCCCAGGATGATGTTGTAGGTGGAGGGGACCTTCAATACCCAGAACTCCACCTGTTTTGATACACTTCCTGCTCTGACTGGAAGGATTATTTTGCCGACAGGCCACTCTGGCATGGAGTTGAATCCAATCAGGGGAGAAACTGCGGGTGCCAAGTCTTTGTCCTGCAGCTTTAGTTGCTTGAATGTGTCGTAATACATGATCTCACATGAACTACCCTGGTCAATCAGAATCCGCTTGACGTCAAAATCCTTGACTCGGAGAGTGACAACCAGGGCATCATTATGGGGGCAGTAAATTCGCTCCAAGTCCTTATCCGAAAAGGACATGACGTTTGTTGCCTCTGTCCTCCCCTTCTTGATGGCGGGTTGGGAACTTAATACTTCCCTAAAGTGTTCAGCCTTCTTGATTGAACCTCTAAGTTCACATACGCGCTCAGGTTCAAAAACTCCATGAATTACATTGATAATGCCTTGCGGTGGTGCGTCGTTTGGCATTCTGTTGGGTTGGTCATGATCTTGGGGGGCCGGTTGCGCTCCTCCTTCAATGTATTCATCCAAGTGGCCTGCTGCCACCAATTCTTCCAAGTGCTGTCTTAGTGGCGTGCAATTCTCAGTTCGGTGCCCCTTTTCTTTGTGGAAGGTGCACCGTGATCTGTCGTCGTAATTCTTCTGAGCTTCCCCAAGCTTGGCTGGCCACTTGACAAAAGGCTCATCCTTGATTTCGCTCAGAATCCGATATATTGGTTTTTTGAACACCGTGGTTATGGCAGTGCGGATTCTCAGCCATCTTTTGTCTGGGTCTTCGCCGTTATCTCGTCTGCCACGTCCATTTTTGTTACTTCGGTCCACCGTATTAACCTTTGCTGAGGTTTTCTTTTCTGGTACCGTGGCCGCACTTGTTTTGGCTTTGGAACGTGCGCCATCTTCTTCTACCCTGATGTGCTGATGCACTCTCTCCATCAGGGCCTCCATGGTGAGGGGTGGCGTCATTGTAATTGAATCCCTTAGTCTATTCCCTACTGGTAGACCTCTTTTATACTGCGCAATGGCTAGATTGGTTGGGCAGTCTCCAATCTGGTTGAATGTCTCCCAGTAGCGACTGTTGTAAGATCTGAGGGTCTCCTTTTCACCCATGTCGATGGAGAGTAACTGGTCTATCTCCACCGGTGTCTTAGTATTTGTCCGAAACCTTGTTACGAACGCTTCTGCCAATTGGGCCCAGGAGGCTATGCTACCCTCTGGGAGCTTTTCGAACCAAGTCAAGCCCAGGTCGCCCAGACTTGATGGGAAAAGTATGCACATTAAGGCCTCGTTTCGCCTGTACACGGCCATGACTTGGCGAAAGTGGCTCAAGTGTGAATACGGATCCGTCTTCCCTTCATACGTATTGAACTTCGGCTGAAGGAAGCCTGATGGTAGGGGAGCGTTTTCGATCGCTGGGACAAACGGCGAAGTCTGTAGTCTTGCCAATGCCTTGTCCGTTGGTTCGTAGGCCGGTCGTGGTAGTGGCATTCCAACCTCGACGCTTCCGTGCGTCCGAGGAGCCAACCGTTGTAAGGCCGAAACTCGGTGTAGATCCCTTGCCCTGGCATCCTCCTTGCATCGTGCTTTTTCTTCTAGCACGGTTCGTAAGTCGGATGACCTGGGTAGCTCGGTTTGTCTGGATCTGGTTTGGTGTGAATGTGAAGGCCAATACGTGCTTCCTTCAGTGTATGATCTTTCGGATCTCGTCCTTTCAGACCTGGAGTGACGAGTTCTTGAAGATAAGGAGTGAGTGTCGCCTGTCCTGAGGCTTCTGCTCTCTCTTTGGGAAGGTGTAGTATTCCTACTACGACTCTCTGAGTGGCGAGGGGGCGTCTTGTGCTTGTGCCCCTCTCCTGTCGCCACATCTTTGGTCTTCATCTGGCGTTTCAAGGCCTCCATGTCCGCTGCCATCCTCCGAATCAGTTCATCCTGTTCCTTTACGCGATCTTCCAGGGCTTGAGGATCAATCCTCCTCCTTTGCCTGTCGGGACTTTGAGAGTGACGAGGGCTGCCATTCCGCCTTCCCCTGCCGCTCCTCCTGGAATTATGTTGTTGGGGCTCCAAGTCCGTCATGGGTGGGACAGCAGGTAATCCCTCACGCCTTGCGCCCCCTTCTGGAGTTAGTCCGTCGACGGCGGACTGCGGCAAGTCTTCAATGTGTGCCATTGAATGAGAAAAGGAGAAGCTTAGTCAAGAGGTTTTTGTTCTTGTCTGTTCTTCCCACAGACGGCGCCAATTGTACGGGGAGGAAATAATTCTCCTCGTATAATCCTGTTGACCAAGTCCACGCTCCTCCGTACGACGTCGCTTTGTCACCTGAAAACACAAACGTGAGCTAGCCGGCGGGTGTGTGCCGGAAACCTCTCCGATGCCTAAGTCAGAAAACTTGACAAATAGACAAAGCTCTAGGTTCTCAGAAAGATTATGTTCAATTACCTCCTCCAAGGTGATGCTTGTGAGCTTTTATAAGTTTCATATGGCACAATCCTAGTAGGACTTGTATTTCTCCATACAGAGTCCTCCTAGGATTCAATCTCTTAAGGATAATGCTTATCCTTTTACACCCTCCCCCACTGCTTAAACCAAGTGGGATGGTTTTCTTTACGGCCGAACTTCCTTTTGACCGAAGTAAACTTGGCTATACCGAGCCACAGAAGGCCGAACTATCCTTAGCTCGGTCCTCTCCTCCAACTCTTTACTTCGGCTGCCCTGTTCAACCTTGATGCGCTTAAATCAAACTTCCAAGTAACAAGTTCTGACCGACCTAACCATTATAAGTCACGACCGGACTAACTCTGAGATCGGCCTAACTGTGAGTTGCCTCCAGACCGGAGTAGTTTTACTCTTTCTTGGGCCGAAGTAACTTTGTCTTCCCAAGGCCGGAGTAGCTTTACATCCATGAGCCGAAGTAACATTTACTTCTCCCAGCCGGAGTAACATCATTCTCTGGGCCGGAGTATCCTTTACGGCCTTCTTACTTAGTCCTTCGCGTTTTGGGCCTCAAAGCCCAACTTGCAGCTCGGCCCAATTTTTCCCAAAAATTACCCTCTCAATATATATATATATATATATGTGAAAAATAAAATATTCAATTTTTTTAAAAATAGGTTTCATTTTCTAAAACTAAACAAGGTATTGTTTTTAAAAATCACTAATAATGAACAAATTCAAAAACTGTTTTAAAAAAAAAAATTGATATATTGATATTTAAAAGTCTCCAGTGGGTAACTTTAATCCGTTTAATAATTTTAGTGTGTGTACGTGTGTCAGTGACTGACTGATCTACTACTTGGCGTGTTTAGTGGAGTTTTTTTGAATTAATTTATAGTTTTTAGTTTTTAAAAAATTATTTTTGACTGTTTAGTTAAATTCATTTCAAACAGTTTCTGATTCTAACAATTTATTTTAAGTCAAAAAAATTGATTCTGAGAAACTGCTCACCTTTGCTTCTAATTATCAACTTCTACTGTGGACGCGTTAATTTACGGTTATACTCTTAGATTTTTTTATTTTTTATTTTTTTAAAAATAGAAAAAGACCAAAATGAACTATAGAATATTATTATTATTTTTTATGAGAAATATAGACAAATAATGAATAATAAAAAATAAAAATTAATTGAAAAGGCTACTTTATAATTTATTTAACAAACATTATTTAACAACTTAAATTTATAATCCAACAATTACACTAAATAGATTAACAATTTTTAATTAAAATCATAATTTATAAACTGTTAAATTATAATTTATAACCTGTTTTAACAACTCCACCAAATTATAATTTATAACCTGTTTTAACAACTCCACCAAACAGGACCACTGTTCTAAACTTTTGTATGACTTCCCCATTAAGGGCTTCCAATATATGGAACATGTCATCATCCACCATAAATGTTGACTGTTGACTATGGAAATGGATGTGTTACAGGGTTAAATGACTCCACTGTGTAGTATTATCCCAGGATGATTTTTGAGAATTTTGTTTTTTGAAAATTATATTAATATTTCTTAAAGTTTTTGTTTAATATAGATTTCTGTCTTATATTTAAAAAATTATATATATTTTTTTGAGATTTATAATCTCATTATAAATTGTTTCCTACATTACATTATTGATGTTATACTCTAAATTTTTTTAAATAACCATCTTATCCTTTTTGAGTTTTTGATTTATATTTTTACATTTTTAATAATTTTTAAAATATTTTAATCAATCTATTTTGGCTTTTTAGATTAATTTAATCTAAATATATTTAAAAAGTACAAAATTTGTATAAATTGTTTTTTTAAAAAATCTATTAAATACAATAAAATAAGATAATTATTGAATTTATATATTTCTTATATTTTTTTTGTATTTGGTAAATTAAAAAAAAAATCACAAAATATTATACTATTAAGTATATCTAGATTAGGTGTATCTAAAAAATAAAAAATCGCTTAAAATATTAAAAAAATCAATAAAAAAATATGAAAAATAAAAAAAAAAACTCAATTTTTTATGTGAGTTAAAACTAAAGAAATTTTTTGTTATTTCCCTTAAAATGATATGAACAGAATATTTATATTATTTTATTATTTTATATATATAAAGACTAAGGGGCAAATGTGTCATTTTAATCTAATTGGGGGTAAGTGTAATTTTTCAAATATGAATGGGATCTTTATTAAACAAAAACCTTAGGAGATTTCAGTGTAATTTACCTTTTTCTTTTAGAGTCTAGTGTCAGAGGTCATTCTTTCATGGCGAGGCTTTTTTTGTTGATGATTTTTTTTAAGGTCTCTGATATTAAGATTTTATAACATAAAGAACATCTAATATTTTCATAATATCCAAAATCCCTCAACATCGATCTAAAGAATTTCTTTGGACTTCTTAGAAAAATTCTCTCTCTGGACTTCCCACTCTCTAGAGAAATTCCTAACTCAAGCCTTTATCATCTTCTTTCTGTAGAAAAATTCTGAGAAGTCTAGAAAAATTTCTCTACAGAGAAGTTTTGGACTTTCTAGAGAAATTCTTAACTCAAGCCTTCATCATATCTTCTTTCTCTAGAGAAATTCTAGGAATCCAAAAAATTTCTTTGGACTTCTTATTCTACAGAGAAATTCTGGAATCCAGAATGGACTTCCCACTCTCCAGAGAAATTCCTAACTCAAGCCTTCATTATCTTCTTGAAATTTTCAAAATTAATACATCCATTGCCATCAACATCAACAGACTCGATCATCTTCAAACAATCTCTCCATGAGCACTTCTCTCCCAAGCTTTTCAACACAACGTGCAATTTCTTTGCCGATATCAATCCATGCCCATCCTGATCGTACAAATCGAACACATAGCAAAGCTCTTTGCTACTACTCTCATCATGGTCGTCCGATCCTTTTCGATGAAAATCGATGAACTTATGGAGATCAATGAATCCATCGTCGTTGCTGTCGATCTCCGACATTACTCGTTGGACTTCCTCGGGAGAAGTATTGGAACCAAGTGCACTGAGGACCACTCAGAGGCAGAGATCTTTCCGTTGCCATTGGCGTCAAACTTTTTGAACACTTTTGCTACTTCTTCCATGTTGCCTAGCGTCGTCACTGAATGTTTACCGTTGCTTGAATCCTTCCCCATCGTAGAGATGGAGAAGAAGAATAAGAGAGAGAACTTGAATTCACCAGTTGCTTCAGATTCAACATTCGAGTTATGCATTCTGCAAATCAAAGTCATGTATGAATGAATGAATATATTAGATCGATAGATCTAGAGAGAGAGAGAGAGATACCAATCTGTCTTTGTCGGAGATTGAGTGCCATGGTTGAAAGAGTCAAATTTCTCTATGATATATGGGTGTGGGGGGTGTGGGGTTAAGGAATTTTAGACATCATAAAATAACATTGTGAATCTCTTACATTATTAAAAATGGGAGAGGGACCTTAGACTAATTTTCTCTTTTCCATTATGTTGTTAGGAATTTTGTGTGAAAATATTATTCCTAGAAGAAAAAGAAGTAAAGTAAAATGAAAGAGTGAAGTATATTGTTGAGATTATAACAAAGTCTACATATTTTTTGCAATACATGTTTTGAGGGAAAATAAATCCTAGTGGGAAAGTTAAAAATATTAATCTCACAACTTTCATGCTAAATGAATATGAAAAAATGGATTAATTATACTTTTCATTTTTATAGTTTTATTCAAATTTCATTATTGAATAGTTTGGTCTCTATATTTTAAATATAGTTTCATTTTAGTGTTTCTATTGAAATTAGAGGTTAAAGTTAATGATTTTAGGACACTTGTCAATCTCCTAATATGTATATGTAGAAAAATTAATATTTGGAGAAGATGAACAAATTGAAACTAAATTTAAAATGTTAAGATGAAATTGTTTAATTTGAAATTGTATATATAGATCAAAGTGAAATTTGAATCAAATTACAAAAATACAAATGTAATTTAACTACACAGGCACAAAAAAAAAAGAAAAAGAAAAAAACCATAGCTTCTCATTTACATTTTCATAACTACCCTCTTTATTTTTAATTAATTTGCTGCCTTTTCTTTTACCATTAAATAATGGAAAAATACAATCAATTGCGTGCAATCTATCAATTCATGATCATGGTAATTTTTTTTGGGGGGGGGGGGGGGTGTTTTTACACACCTTTTGAGTCGTGGAAACACATAAAATGCATGAACACAAAGTTTGTATCTATCAACTTGGATAACTTCCAAAAATGTGGTTATTTTAATAACAACCATTAAAGTTTCAAAATTCTTATCTTAATGTATCAACTCATTTGAAAAGAAAAAAGTTAACAATCTTCAAATTGGCCTTATAATAAAGAAAGAAAGTTGTAGTAACATGGGAGGGAGGTCATGAGCTTCGCGTGACTATTTTTTGTGAACTTTTTTTGAGTGTAAAGTTGGATTATTTTTAGTCATCAAAGTCAAACTAGTGAAGTTGATTTATCTTTTAGTTTATTAAAGAACATTATTAAATCATTTACCCAAGGAAGAAATAATTGTGGGTTTCTTGAAAGTTAAATCATTATTGTGGACCACTTTTTTTTTTTTTTTAATTAATTACGCTTAAGTCTCTCAGGCTTCGATTAATTTTTTAGCTATTTTAATCTAGATTAAAAAGTTTTATTTGGATTAAGTTTTTTTTAATTTTTTTGACTTTTGTGAGAGAAAAACTAAAATGATTATGATTTAAATGTGATATTTTATTTTATTAAATTTTTAGTCTATTTTATCTTTTTGTGACTATTTTAGCCCCTAAATTTGACATGCCAAATGAGGGCTCAATTATTAATGAGTATTCCTTTATGAATCTATACATATTGATTTTTCAATTATAAAATTGTACAAATATACCCATTTTAGAGATGGTTTGAAGGGATTTACAAGGTGAAAGTGATATATTTTTATAATTGATGGTATTAAAATGTATGGATTCATATGTAATCAGGAGTAAAGTGATATTTGCTTAATAGTTGAAGTGGCTTTAGTGTAAATATTCCTTTCTTTTTTAGACTAGTTATAAACTCTTAAAATATCATATTTTATCCATATTGACGAGGTTGGGTGTGTTTGATTTTTTTTTTTGAAGATAGATCTTATTTGATTGATTCTTAAACAAATTAATAATGACATAACGATTATCTCATGACTTAAACATTTTTTTAAAGGGTCTTAAACATTTTTTTTTATAACTAGTTATTATCTCAAGACTTTTTCAAACTCCATTACTGTATAGAAAACATTGAATATTTACAATTATCTATAAATTATCAACAATGTTACGCACACAAAGGACCAAACACAAAATCAAACACATAAATTTTTCCATCGGATGATCGGAAGACACTATGATAGCTGTGGTTGACAAGCTCTGGCTAAGATGACAACTGCAATCGACAAGCTCTGATCGGTCTTCTGAGCTGTCGTCCGACTGATCATCCAGCAAGACGACTGAATGCACAATTTCTATATTCGGATCTGCGTTCGGCCCTCTATGAACCTAGACTTTCTAATAAATTATAAGCCTCACTTAAGTCTAGAAGACATCAATGAGAGTCTTAAAATCTTTGAATTTATTATTTGGTTCAAAATTTGTGTTACTCAAATTTTTTTTCCTTTTTCAAATCTTTTGACAAATCATCTAGCATTATTGTACATGAAGGGAAAGATATTCATATTACCTAAAATAGAAACAATTTTGGACCGGATGACTTAAATTACGAGTCTCGTCTGAAAAACCCTCCATCAAATGAGAAGCTACTAGAGTTCCTTAATATTATATCCACACTCCAAATTCTTAGATTTAACTATGATAACCCATGAAAGAAGAACAAAGAGAGAAATTTTTCTGCAAGAGATTTTTCGGGTAAATTCACACACACAATACATATCCCAAATATCTGATATGTAGGAAAAATCTCTATAAATAGGAGTGGTGTTGTAATCTTCTACCACAACTCAATAACCTTCAAAAGATAATCCATTAATTATTTTATTTATTAAATAGATGAATTGTAACAATTCTAACAAATGCTTCATGAGCAATGGGTCGGTGAAATCCGCCCAATTTCCAAACCGTACATATTCAAATTAGCATTCAATAAACAATCTAAAACATGCGTAACATATATTGGAGATGTATGATTTTTTATTTTTTATTTTTGGTTATGTAGTGTATTTTGGGTCAACTTACGCGAATTAGACTAAATTTTTACATTCCAAACATGCTTTTTGAAACAGGATTTACGTCCTACGATCCGTGGTCCCAAGGTATAAATTTACTGATTGGGAGATTCGAACCTAAAACTTAAAAAGGAACAAATCTTAAAACCCTAATCATTACCCACTAGACCAACCCATGTAATTATGTATTTAAATAAACTTGTGAAGAAAAGTAAAAACGTATAATAATAGCCTATGTGTCTTTCAGGCATGCATGTAGTGACAAATCAAGGATATGACATTTTATTATTAGTAACAAATCTTGAAATCATTGCTAATGGTATTGAAAAGCCATCAAATTATTCATTGTTAATCACTATTAAACCTTAATCGGCACCAAAACGTGCAAGTCATGCTACAATAAAGGGAGATTCCTTTATATATTTATTTATTTATAAATTGCAAATCACTAAACAATTAGGTAAATAATTACAAATGAATGGAGATGCAAATGAGTATGCATTCAAGTGTAAGTGAAAGTAACATCCTGTGACATTCTATGTTTCTATATATTAGTGATAACGCGTGTGATGCACGGCAAAATAACTCATATATATTTTGTGTGATAAATAAATTATCTTAAACTTGAATTATATTTTAATGGCAACAAATCCTGATGTTAGGCTATCCTAGTAGATGTGAACAATAATTAACTCACAAAGTTTCACAATAAAATTTGATATGCATAAAAAATTATTAATTATAAATATTATTGGGGGTAATAGTACCACAATTACTTGATAACATAAACAAGTTGCATCAAACTATAGTCCCATGCAGGGGAAAAAAACACAAAACATTAAAAGGAAAAAATTCTATAGACTCATAAAAGTTATCATAAATTTACACTTTTAAATCAAAGAAACTCTATAAACTCATAAAAGTTGTCATAAATTTATATTTTTAAAGTAGTGGTGTATATTATTATTGTGGGATCAAATTTTGAATAAATCTCAACCTTTAATTATAATTTCTAAGAGCATCTCCAACATTTACTTTTTTTTTATTATCAAATTTGAGTAAAAATTTCATTTGATATCGAACGTTCTAACGGAATTTTTTTTTTCATGGATGTTCGGTCCATCGACTAGTTAGTGTAAATATACAGGAAGTCTAAGCAAGAACGAGGTTGTCTGGGAAGACAATCGGCCGACCATCCAATGTATGGTCCCTACGGCTATTGATGAACGGCTCCAACCATTCTCAATTTGATGAACAGTTTGAGAAATCCTCAATTTGATATTGGTTTGATGTTAATGTTGGAACACCAAAACTGTACATTTTTAATTTGATGAAACAAAAGAGGAAGCGCTGGAGACACTCTAAGTAGTGTTTAATTTTTATTTTTTTTTAATATGAATTTGTTGCCCTACTCATAAAAAGAACTTCTCAAACAAATCATTAATTGATTCTATTAGTAACCCTCCATCTTTAATGGATATCCTCTATAATTGACACATGCATATCATAGCAAAGTATAAATCCTTCTCCATAATCATTTTCTCTATAACTTGAATAATATTTGCATAGTTTGTAACACCCCAACCCTATACATGTCATCGATATTGTCCACTTTGGGCCACGCCTGCACGGATTTGTTCTTCCTAGTGGGTCACCCATCCCATAACTAATCTAGTCTAAGCACGCTTAACTGGAGAGTTTTGCTAAGGATTTCACCACTCGGGAAAAGGCCTCGATATTATATAAGGGTCCAAGTTTTTACTTTTATAGCCCATGAACTCCCCCTCCATTCCCAATGTGGGACACCAGGACCTTACAATCCACTTCCCTTACGGCGGTACGTCCCCGTGCAGTAGCCTGCCAACTTACAAGCCCGCCCACATGCACCGAAAGACGCAGGGGCCCACACTCGGTACTCTAGAGAGTCGTCTCTGATACTGTCACGACCCAAACCCGCCCCTATAAGTTAAGCGTCGTAACTGGCCAGTAATCCTCGGATTACCGAAGGCCTCTTAACAGAATAACATATAGTTAGGGATTGCAGAAGCAAATATACAAAATAACGTAGTCCATTGAGCTATGTTGACATACATGGAACAGAAATTTGGAGCTTTATATAAAATATACATGTAAGATGCCATATTCACATAAGTCTTGCAACACCGTACAAGCATCATCAAAAGGGACTTAGCCCAGTGTGTAGAAAAACAAAAACAAGACAAAACATAAACACCATGATACACTAAATAACTCTTAGCATGGTCTACAAAACTTGACTTCTATACATAGAAACCTCTAGGGGAGGCATGGTGACTAGCTGACCCCAAACTTTCTAGGTAGTAGCTTAGGCTTGGTCACGCGTTTGCTCACCTACGTACATAATATAAATAGTGAGCGAAAGCCCAGTAAATAATAATAGAGTAAAGGGTTTAAATGAATGATATTCCTTACCAGATTTGGAAAATAGATTCATATTCATATTCTTGTTCAAAGCATAACAGAAATAAGATCAAATACTGATTCATATTCATATTCTTCATGCTTGAGTAAACTTGATACATTCAATAGTGCTAACAAATCATATACAGAGCATTACGGGTCATACTTGTCAATTCTATAAGGAACCTCCGGTACTGGAAATAGATAACTTGTCAGTTCCATAATGGAACCTCTAGTACTGGGAACGGATAACTTGTCAATTCCATAAAGGAACCTCCAGTACTGGGAACGGATAACTTGTCAATTTCATAAAGAAACCTCTAGTATCGGGAACAGATAACATACTTGAACCACAGAATTGTTGCCACGAGTACTTGTCAGAAACTGGACAATCATTCATTGTATAAAACATAACATTTCATAAAATAGGTCTTATTCCATATACAGAAAATAAATAAAGTTAAACATAGCTTTACTAAGTTATTACTCACAGTTGGCTCCAAAGCAAACAAACAGCGTAGGCAAATCAGATGTCTTGTGGCGCGTGACCTACACAGTTACAGAATGAACACGTACTGAATTACACACTCGGAATCATTAACTTAATCCTTTCTTATCTTGGTGTGTTTCTACTTCTTATCCTCATTATTCTGTCTTCATCGTGGCCTAAGAATGTCTAGGATGTAATGAGGATGCTAAAATGTACTTGGAAACATTTAACAAAACTTGTTGAAAACAGGGGCCTCACTTGAGCGCAACTTCCTTCGCTCCAGCGGACGTGCTAAAATGTGAGTGGTCGCTCGAGCGCAAATTCTTTCGCTCGAGCAGTCTGTAAACTCTGCAAAAGTACTAGTTGCTTGATTTTTCTACTTGACGCTCGCTTGAGTATAAGACTCAGGTCCTCGCTTGAGCGCAACTCTTGTCGCTCGAGCGATCTGCAAAACATGTAAATTTCTAAGAGCATGTGTTTTATGCTCAAGCCAACTTTTTTTCGCTCAAGCGGGGGTGCAAAAATAAAAGTGGTCGCTCGAGCGCAGGTTCTGTTACTCGAGCGGAGAGATAGAATTCTAGAATTTCCAGATTGCGCTTTCCAGCTCAAAACTCAAATTCAATACATCAAAACTCATCTTTTTGGGTCAAAAACTTAAGGAAACATGTGTGAGCTTGGAAAACATTGGTAATTCAAAATCATTTCGCAAAATCAAGGCCCAAAAACTTGCCAATTGTGCAACACTCAACTTAAAATTGTGATAACATATCATTACACATCATGCATGTAAAGATATAAGTTCAAAGCTTTCAAAACATGATTACATGAGATGTTTAACTCAAAAACTTGTTGAATTCTTAGAACAAGACTAAAATGAGGACATGCAAGAGGAAATTCTTTGAATCTAACTACAAAGTCATGAGAATTATGCATGCATGCAAGCTATGACTCAATTTTTTCAATTCTAACTCAATTCTTGTATCATCCAACTTAATTCTCTAGAGTTCATGTCCTACACATCATAATTGTACAATCTAAGGGTTGAATTCTTACCCAGGCTTGCCAATGAAAGGGCTAGAGGCTTGATTCTTGTGTTTCTAAATCCAATTCCTTCAATTTCTAGCAAATTCTTTGGTTGAGCTCAAATCTCTCCTTTCTCTCCCTCTCTCACGTTTGTTTGCTTGTGTAGGTTAAAAGTGTGTTTAAGAAAAGAGGTGAAGCACATATGGGAACCTTATATAGGCTTAGTTAATAGTGTAATTAAATTGTTGATCAAACTAATCAATTGGACATTAAATTATTCTAATTTAATCGTTCAAAATCGAATTTCAATCAAACCTACCATAAAATTCTAAGAATTCCAAATGACACATGTACCAAGTCAATTTCGTGATCAGATGCCGATAAGGCCTTCAATTCGCAGAACTAACAGAAACACAAACAGATATTCCTACTGCAGATAGATATAGACTCAAATAATACAATGCACATGTAATTAACTCAAGATTTTATTTTAATTACTTATTAAGCATAATTAAGCATGGGTTAACGTTAATCATGGGTCGGGGTTGTTACAGATACCATTTGTAACATCCCAACCCTTCACATGTCATCGATATTGCCAGCTTTGGGCCACGCCCGCATGGATTTATTCTTCCCAGTAGGTGAAAATAACCCACAAATCTAGTTGTCAACTTTCTCTTCTTTCTGAACCTCATGATACCCTTCATCGGCAAAACTGTCAAAAACACAAAATCTTCAACATTCAACTCAACCCCCTTATGTTTTCTATTAGGGTAACTTTTTTAACGACTCTATGCAATCTTAATACGTTCCCAAATAATGTCCACCTTATCTGTGGTCTCTCTCACCAACTTTGGCCCTAACAACGGCGCATCTCCTACCTCCATCCAACAAGCAGGTGATCGACATGGCCTCCCATATAAAGCCTCAAAAGGTGCCATTCCGATACTTGAGTGATAGCTATTATTATAAGCAAACTCCACCAATGGCAAGTATTCTTTCCAACTATCACCAAGATTGAGGACGCAAGCTCTCAACATATCCTCTAAGATCTGATTTACCTGTTCAGTTTGCCCATTTGTCTGAGGATGATAAGCTGTGCTCAAGTCTAACCTAGCACCCAAAGCATGCTGAAAATTCTCCCAAAACTCTGCCACAAACAACGATCACGATCTGAAACTATAGAAATTGATGGACAAATCTGTGCGGGCGTGGCCCAAAGTGAACAATATCGATGACATGTAAAGGGTTGGGGTGTTACAAATGGTATCAGACCCGACTCTCCGAAGTATCGAATGTTGGCCCCTGGTGTCTCTTGGTGCATGTGGGCGGGCTTATAAGCTGGCAGGCTACTGCATGAGGACGTGCAGTCCTAAGGGAGGTGAATTATAAGGTCTCGGTGTCCCATATCAGGAATGGAAAAGGAGTTTTTGGGCTATAAAAGTGAAAACCGACTCTTATATAGTATCGAGGCATTTTCCCTAGTGGTGAAATCCCTAGCAGAACTCCCTAGCAGAACTCTTTAGTTAAGCCTGCTTAGGCTGGAGTAGTTCTGGGAAGGGTGACTCACTGGAAAGAACAAATCCATGCGGGCGTGGCCCAAAACGGACAATGTCGATGACATATGAAGGGTTGGGGTGTTACATAGTTCCTACATCATTTTAAAAAAAAATAATAAATGAAGAAAAGATCTTTGTGGGATTATGAAAATTATATAAGAAAATAGTTTTAATCTATTTTATTTATAAAATAAACTGATGACAAATTATGTGAATTGTACTTGAAGAAACACTACAACATATAAGAGTTTTAGAAACCAAATGTTTTGGTCTCTAAAAGTGAAAATTTTGTTGCAAAAGACATTTAGGGACCAATTTCCACCGTCGTGAGGATAGACGTTAAAAGGTCGTCTCAAAGAGTAAAAAATAAGGCATTTAGCAACAAAATTTTGAAAATATCGCTAATAAATAGACTTTTAGAGACAAAATAATTTGGTCTTAAAATGGTTTATTTTTTGAGACAAAAAATTTGTTCCAAAAAGGATAATAATTTATCACTAATGTCCAATTTTTGTTACTAAAAATATAATGATGACACTTTTCGCAATAAAATTATTTGGTCCCTAAAAAATAATTTTGTCCCTAAATTTTGGTCTCTAAAACTTTAATTTTTTGTAGTGAAATATAACAAATGATAGCTTTAATCATTATATAGTAACAAAAAAAATTATATAGGCTACTCAACGAAAAAATGGTCGAATGCAACTAAAATCAGGATATTGAATCATATGTGCTCTAAATTAATAATATAATATAGCAAATCAACTAATAATAATAGAGAGAGATTGACAAATATGTGGTACCTCTCCACCATCTTTGTATTATGTTCATTAATTTCATATATGATATGAAAGTGTTACTTATTTCAATCCTTAAATAAAATAAGCACCAAGAAAACAAATTTGATATTGAAGAAATATTATAACAAACGACAGCCTTAAAAAAATAAAAAAATAAAAACACATAGAAATGATCTAAAGCAAACTATTTTCAACAACTAAAAGAAAAAACATCAAATTATTGCCTCAAATAAATATAGTGATGGAGATTAATTTTGTGAGATTTTTGTGCTACCTCTTCCCATGCAACCTCCATCATCCCATTATTAATAATCTTCTCATTCAGAGCCCCCCAAAAAAAATTATCTTTATCACTTGATAAATAATAATGAATAATAAAAATTATGAGGAGAATTTTAAAAATTTTAAAGGAGATAAGAAATTATAAATAATTACATTTCAGAAGATAAAAAATTCAAAGTAAAAAATGATAATATGTGATGGAAAAAGAAAAAAAAATATGAGTAAATCAAAATAAAGATTTAGATATATATGTTTTTGATAGATATAGATTAATAAATCATATCTTTAGCTAAATTTTATTATTTTAATTTTTTTAAATCAATTATTTAATTTTTTTCTCTGTTTGAAGATCATTAATTTAATTTTTATATGTTTATCTATGGGGAAAGACTTTAAAATTCAAATATTTATCTATAAGTCATGAAATTAATTTTTTTAAATTAATTATTTAATTTTTATCTTTATCTGTAGACCATGAAAGTAATTTTCATAAATTATTTATCAATTTTTATATGTTTATCTTTAGGGAGGAATTTTAAAATTCAAATCTTTATCCATAAGATATGAAATTAATTTTTATTTTAATTAATCAAATAATTAGAAAAATGAAGAAAATAGGAAACATGAAAAATAATTAAAGAGGATTGCCACATAGAAAAAAGAGAATTATAAAATTATGAGAATTTAGAAATAGACTTTTGGATATTTTTTAGAAAGAATTACATTTGTTTATATATATATATATATATATATTGTGGGGATATATTTTCTGAATACCAACACGTGGCATGGTGATGCCGACGTGTCAGCCGAGGTGCCACGTGCCCTGGTAGTCAGGCCGAGGTAATCTCTGAGAAGCCGAGGTCATCTCCGAAGATATCGGAATCCGAGATAAGGGGCAAGAGTCCTAAGGCAAAGAGGAGACTTAACCAAGATAAGGATAAAGCTCTTAGGGAGTTTATCTTTATCTCTTAAAGAGTCCAGAGTAAACAGTAAATTGGAGTTCATAGAAGTCATACTTCTAGTAGGACTTGGATTGAGTATATTATAAAAGAGAGGCACCCCCGTGGGTCTAAGGTATGCAATTTATGTTTTGAGTATTCAGTTTAATACTTTGAGAGATATACTGACTTGATCGTCGGAGTGCCCCCGGGTGGAAGAACCACCGCCGGAGCTTTTCCTTTCTGTTACAGGTTGCTAAAGCCATCTATTCTACCTGTGCTCTCCAGCAGATCACTAAACGGGCAGTGTGGTCAGATTTTCACCCACACAATTTGGCGCCGTCTGTGGGAACGAAGGAAGAATAGATGGCCAGTAACGGACAGCAGAAAAATATTGGGGATGACGCCCCTACTGGGAGTGGCAGACCAATTGACCTTGACATTGAAGGAGACAACCACAATGCAGAAGCCCGTGACCAGGGTCACAGAGAGAACGACGTCATCCCAGAAGACGACACGTCAAAAAGAACAAACCAAGGAAAGTACTACAATGAAGATAACCTCCAGGTATGGAGGGACAGGTGCCTACGGAGGGATGAGGAAGTGAAAGAACTAGCAAACAAGTTGGCGGACCTTCAGTCAGTCGTCAACTTCATGATGCAGAATAATGTTATGCAGCCACCATACCCGCTGCAAGATACGCCGATGCCGGCGAACAACACTCAGAAGGGTGAAAGAAAAACAATCCCCGAGGTCCCTCAGCATACCAGGAGCGGAAGGCATTCTCACCGGCCTTCCAGGGAAGTCGGACGGGAAAAGCCGAGGCAAGAAGAGTCCCGAAGAACACACCACATGAAGAATCCAGACCCCAAAGAACATCGACATGTTCAGGGGCAAGTACTCCATTTTGACACAACCCATGAAGAAAGATCCAAACGGACCCACCACGAGGCCGAAAGCAGTGTACCAAAAAGACTAAAATCCAAAGACAGCCGAGCTCCAGGGAGGAGCAAAGAAGACTTAAGGGACTACCTCAAGAGGAGGCAGCAGAATGCAGAAGCCGAGGTAAACTCCCCAGTAAAACCGAAGACAGCCTTCTCGGTGGAACTGGACAAATTCGAACCGCCCAAAAGATTCAGTATGCCGAGGTTTCAAATCTATGATGGTAAGTCAGATCCAAACTTTCATGTTGGGCTATACCTGAATTCAATGGCGTTATATAGCGGGAACGAGCCGTTGCTCTGCAAAGTATTCCCCTCATCCTTTGGGGAAATTGCATCTGATTGGTTCCATAAGTTACCAAAAGGAAGCATAAAGACATGGGAAGGCTTGGCCGAGATGTTTGTGGCCAGATTCGTGACCAACAAGCTGTAACCCCTGAGGGTTGATGCTTTGATGGCTCTACGAATCACCAAGGAAGAAGGCCTCAGGGCCTATGCGAAGAGGTACTACGAGGTGTTCAACCGAATACCCGAATGCAACCAGGAAGTAACAGTCGTGTCCTTTAAGAACGGCCTGAAAGATGACTGCCCACTACGGAAGTCTTTGGCAAAAACATTGCCAAAAAGCATGGAAGAACTCATGGCAAGAATTGAGAAATACGCCAGGGCCGAAGAAGATACATCGGGAAACAAAGAGGTGAAACAAGAAAAGGGAAACGGCTCGCCAAAGCGAGGCCGAGTCAACAATGGGCCGACCAAACAAGAAATAGAATTAAGAAATAAACAGGCGGTAACCACGGTATTCCGGATCCCAATCCATAAAATCTTAGATCGGATTCGAAATCAACCTTATTTCAGGGCTCCGGCAAGAGCACCGGGGGAATTCATGGGAAGGAACGTTGGTAGACGTTGTGCCTACCACAATGAAGAAGGGCATCCAAATCAAGGTTGCAGAGCCTTAAAAGCACACTTGGAGGACCTGGTAAGACAAGGCCTTCTGAGGGACCTGGTCGATGAGGCCAGAACAAGGGAAGAGCAGGCAAGGTTGCCTCAAGCACCAGCAGCACCCCCTCCCCCAGCACAGCTACCACAAGCAGGAGAACCGATGGTGGTTAATGTGATCCACTCAAGGGTCAACGAAAACGAAGTCAGAGGAGAAACCCAGAGGGTAAGACATTTACAGCATATCTACCAAGTCGGGGAAAAGAGACATCGGCCAGAAGAATGCCAAGGGCCAATGATAGCCTTTACTGAAGCCGGCCTAGAACTGGTCCAACATCCGCATAATGATGCCTTGGTAGTATCCCTCCAGGTTGGGGAGTGCCAAGTAAAACGCATCCTAATAGATCAAGGCAGCTCCTGTGACATCATGTATGTCAGATGTTACAAAGAGCTAGGCCTTCACCTCGATGACCTAGAACAATCAAGCGGCCCGATGGTCGGCTTTAATGGAACACCGACATGGCCACTGGGTGCAACAAGCTTAGAAGTACAAGCCGGCACTAAGAAGATCAGGACGGAATTCCTGGTAATTGACACACCCTCACCATACAACATCATCTTGGGAAGGCCGTGGTTGCATGCAATGGGGGCAGTTCCCTCGACGTTGCATCAACTACTCCGGTTCCCAACAGAGCATGGGATTGAAGAAGTCAGAGGGGATCAACTACAAGCCAAAAATTGCTCCATGGCAGCAATAAAGTCCACCTGTAGTATACGGGAGCCAAAGAAAGCAGAAGTTGAAGATGAAAACATGGAAGTCCTAGAAGACGTCGGGAAAGAACCAGCCGAGAAGAGCGAAGAGGCGCTAAAGAAAATCCTCGTCCAGGAGGGCGACGAAGAACGATTTTTTCTTCTCGGCTCAGGCTTAGCTAGAGAAGAGGAAAAAGAACTAGAAGATTTTTTAAGGGCAAATATAGAGGCGTTCGCCTGGACACCCTATGAAATGCCTGGCATTGACCCCGAGGTCACTTGCCACAGTCTGAATGTTGACAGATCGGCAAAGCCAGTGATTCAACGAGCCAGAAGGCCGACGTTAATGCACGTCGAAGCAGTAGAGGAAGAGGTAGACAGACTCCTTGAAGCCAGGGCCATCCGAGAAGTTCAGTACCCAACATGGCTGTCCAACACAGTAGTAGTAAAAAAGAAGAATGGCAAGTGGAGGGTTTGTGTAGACTTTACCAGCCTCAACAAAGCTTGCCCCAAAGACAGCTTTCCTCTGCCCAAAATCGACCAACTGGTAGACGCCACTTCGGGACATGAAAGGATGAGTTTTTTAGATGCATATAGAGGGTACCACCAGATTGCTATGTACCCTCCAGATAAGGAGAAGACCGCGTTCATCACCCCGAAAGGCCTGTACTGTTACAAGGTAATGCCTTTTGGGCTGAAAAACGCAGGAGCAACCTATCAGAGGTTAGTGACAAAGATGTTTAAACACCTGATTGGCAAAACAGTAGAAGTTTACATCGATGACATGGTCGTAAAGACCAAGGAATCAAAAGGTCATCTTGCCGACCTAAAAGAGGTCTTTGACATACTCAAAAGATATCGGCTCCGACTCAACGCCTCAAAGTGTGCCTTCGGAGTTGGGTCAGGTAAATTTCTAGGATATCTGGTAACAAGAAAGGGCATTGAGGCCAGCCCAGACCAAATCAAGGCCATCCTGGAACTACAGAGTCCGACATCGGCAAAGCAAGTTCAAATACTCACTAGAAGGGCCGCAGCCCTAAACCGATTCATCAGCAGAAGCTCAGACAAGTGCAGACCCTTCTTTAACCTGGTGAAAAAAGCCACAGACTTCCTATGGACAGAAGAATGTGAAGCTGCCCTAGCCGACCTAAAAAAGTACTTGACCACAACCCCGGTCCTTTCTAACCCAATTCCAGGGGAAGAATTGTTTTTGTACTTAGCAGTCTCTGAGCACGCAGTCAGTGCAGTGCTAATCCGTGAGGAAAAAGGGGAGCAGAAGGCTGTCTATTATGTAAGTAAGACTTTGGCTGACGCAGAAACAAGATACCTACCACTGGAAAAATTAATGCTAGCCTTGGTAATGGCTTCAAAGAAATTGAGCCATTACTTTCAGGCACACAAAATTGTGGTCCTAACAGAGCACCCGCTGAAGTCCTTATTACATCAAGGAGACTTAACAGGAAGGATAGCAAAATGGGCAGTAACACTGGGCCAGTTTGACCTAGAATTTAGGCCAAGAACAACAATAAAGGGCCAAGTTTTGGCTGACTTCGTCGCAGAACTCACACCTGAAGCCATCACACCTCGGGCTCCGTCGAGCCAAGATGAGCATCGCCCCGACAAGCAAAAAGAATCCCAGTCAAAGACAAAAAAGCAAGAGAAAGAAAAGCTCAGACCATGCAGCATCTACATCGGTGATTCATTCAGACTATTCGTCGATGGAAGTTCAAACCGCCAGGGAGCAGGAGCAGGAGCAGGAGTACTGCTGATATCTCCAGATGGAGAAATTGTAGAACAGTCCATCCGTCTGGGGTTCAAAGCCTCCAATAATGAAGCAGAATATGAAGCATTAATTGCAGGGCTAAAGCTAGCAGCAGCAGCAGAGGCAGACGAGGTAATTGTTTTTTGTGATTCACAACTGATTGTTAACCAGTCAACAGGAGAATTTGTAGCCAGAGACGAAAGAATGTCGGCATATGCAAAGGAAGTCATCCGACTGGCAGCCCTATTCCAGAACTGCAGATTACTCCAAGTTAGCCGAGATGACAACACCCACGCCGACGCGTTAGCCAACCTGGCCAGCTCAATTCAAACTGGAAAAACAAGGACAATTATGATCGACTACATGTCGGCCCCGAGCATAGATAAACAGAGCACCGAACAAGAAGCAATGTGCGTGGGCTTTGGACCAAGCTAGATGGATACAATCATTGCATTCCTAAAAGAGGGGAAGCTGCCAGAAGACCATAAAGAAGCACATAAAATAAGGCTGAAATCGGCCAGATTCAGTCTAACAGCGGAAGGTCATCTCTACAGGAGGTCGTTCACTGGACCACTTTTAAGGTGCGTACACCCTTTGCAGGTTGAAGATTTTCTTTACGAGATTCATGAAGGAATCTGTGGAAGCCATGCTGGGGGCAGATCGTTAGCCCACAGGGCCATTACCCAGGGGTATTGGTGGCCCTACATGCAAAAGGATGCCGAAGCCTATGTAAAGAAGTGTGAACAATGTCAAAAGTTTGCACCTTTGATACATCAGCCAGCTGCCGACCTAAACCCAGTATCCAGCCCTTGGCCGTTTGCCCAATGGGGCATGAATCTGGTCGGACAACTTCCCCAGGCAACTGGGCAGAGAAAATACTTGCTGGTAGCAACAGACTACTTTACAAAATGGATAGAGGCAGAACCTCTTGCCAAAATTCGAGATGTGGACGTTAAGAATTTTATATGGAAAAACATTATCACAAGATTTGGGATTCCAAGAGCAATAGTTGCCGACAACGGAACACAGTTCGACAGCAAACTTATCAAAAAATTTTGTGCAAAATTCAAGATCAAGAATTATTTCTCAACACCAAGTTTTCCTCAAAGCAATGGGCAAGCAGAGGCATCCAACAAAGTAATCCTGGATGGAATAAAGAAGAGGCTCCAGGAAGCAAAAGGAAAGTGGGTGGACGAGTTGCCCAACGTACTTTGGGCATATCGGACTACGCCGAGAAGATCAACAGGAGAATCCCCCTTTGCCATGGCCTATGGCACAGAAGCAGTCATCCCATTAGAGATTGGCATCCCAGGGATCAGAACCCAGGGAGTAGAGAATGGCACCAATGACATACTCTTAGCCCGAGACCTGGATTTATTGGAAGAACGAAGAGAGAAAGCTGCAATTCAGCTCGCAGTATACCAGCAACAGCTTGCCAGAGCTTACAACAAGAAAGTTAATCGAAGAGATTTTCAAGTTGGCGACCTAGTCCTAAGAAAAGTCGTCGGGAACAAGAAGGATCCCAGGGAGGGCAAGCTTGGCCCAAACTGGGAAGGACCCTACAGAATTACTTCAGTATTAGGCAATGGAGCATATCGGCTTGAGGACAATGAGGGCAAAGCATTGCCCAGACCTTGGAATACTTGTAATTTGAAATTTTTTTATCATTAGATAAACATCATTGTTTGGCCGATATCATCAAAAAAGTCTTTTCAGAATCTTTCAACATATATGATTGATAAAGTTATGCATGGATGTTTATTGAAGACATATCAAACTCAGGCAAAGTTAAGCCGAGATTATTCCTTAATTCACTTGTTGAAATTTGTAGCAATTTACAAGTTGAAGTTAAGCCGATGTTATTCCTTAATTCACTTGTTGAAATTTGTAGCAATTTACAAGTCGGAATTAAGCTGATTCCTTATCTTCACTTGTTGAAATTTGTAGCAATTTACAAGTTGAAGTTAAGCCGATGTTATTCCTTAATTCACTTGTTGAAATTTGTAGCAATTTACAAGTCGGAATTAAGCTGATCTTCACTTGTTGAAATTTGTAGCAATTTACAAGTTGAAGTTAAGCCGATGTTATTCCTTAATTCACTTGTTAAAATTTGTAGCAATTTACAAGTTGGAATTAAGCTGATTCCTTATCTTCACTTGTTGAAATTTGTAGCAATTTACAAGTTGAAGTTAAGCCGATGTTATTCCTTAATTCACTTGTTGAAATTTGTAGCAATTTACAAGTTGGAATTAAGCTGATTCCTTATCTTCACTTGTTGAAATTTGTAGCAATTTACAAGTCGAAGATAGGCCGAGGTTATTGCTTAAGTTCACGTAGCAATATGTGGGTTGTTTAAACCCTAGGGAAGATGCTTAACACTTGTTGAAATTTGTAGCAATTTACAAGTTTATGTTAAGCCGACATATGATCACCCGCTGAGGTATACAGAAAGTTACAGGTTAAAATAAAGGCTAAGTATATTGTTCATTACTTGTTGAAATTTGTAGCAATTTACAAGTAGGTAAGACTAAGATTACCATTTAATACTTGTTGAAACTTAAGAAGAAGCTTGCAAAAGTTTACATTCCGAAATATATGTTCTATACTTGTTGAAATTTATGAAAAGATTGCAGGACAGTACCTTGCCGAAGTAAAAGTTTTATGGTTATACCCGAGGTATGTAACCCCGAGAAGATTGCACAAAGGAAGCAACATGCAAAAGATTTTTTTCTAAGTACAAGACTATGCAGAAGCAGTCAACAGAATATCACAAGATCAAAACATCCAGAGGAAGAACTGTTGCAGTTACATATTGAAGAAACCACGTCGGCCAAAAGAAAAAGTTTTGCATTATCCAGAAAGTAAAAAAGTACAAAGTGCAAAGTACAGAAAAAGAAGGAAAAAATACAAAAGGCAATTTTGTCAAGCTTCTTCAATGTTAGCCACTGCAGGGACTGGGACCTCGAACGATTCTGGAGGAACCTCGTCGGCCACTTTTTCCGCTTGTATCTCGGCATCAATCTCTGCTAATGATTCCTCAACACTTCTTTCTATCAGGAGAAGATTGGACGATAGCTCCCCAGTAGCAGTTTCCCTAGTTGCCTCCTTGGCCTCATCACCCTCCTCATCCAAGGTTAAGTCCATAACCTGCTCAGCAGGAGGAGGGGACTTGGCTACGACCGCATCCTTGGGTTTTCTCACCAAGGCTTCTTCGTTGTCCTCTTTATCTTCATCCTCAGCATCAGCATCAGATTCTGATCCACCTTCAGGTGGAGGTGGAGGAAATGGCAAAGGGATGGCATCAGCATTCCGAAGGGGCGAGTCAACAGGGAGATCAAGCTTCTTTATCAGGGACATCCAACCTAGAGAAAATCCCCTGTTGCATGCCTGCCTGACTTGAAGCTTATAATCTTCTGCGACGTCGGCCATGCCTTGGGCATAGGCCTTTTCATCGGCCTCTTTGATTTCGGCCTCTTTGGTGGCCAGAGCTTGTTGGAGTTCTTTCTCCGCTTGGGCCTTCTGAACCTCGGCCTCTCTTTTCTCGGCCTCAGCAACTTTTCTAACGGCCTCAGCAGCTTCGGCCTTCTCAAGAGCTAAAGTTTGAACTTTAGTTGCAGCCTCGGCTTGATCCTCCAGTTTTTTCATTTTTGCTTCAAGGGACTTGATCTCTCTCTTCATAGAAGATGCTTCCCTTTTCATATCAACTAACCTTTGACGATTTTCAAAGGATTGCATTGAAAACGAATGGGCATGCTGAATGGCCTGCAGAAAAACAGAAATGTGAGACAGTACTCTCAGTAAAGAATGGAAGAAAAAATCACAAGTACAAATAGAAATACTCACTTGGACGGAGTGTTGGAGCATGAGAGCGTAATTCTCATACTCACTAAGCTTAGCATTTCGCTCCAAGTCATTCGGAAGGAGAAGAGCAGTGCTGAGGGTGACACCAACGTTAATGTCGTCAGCACTTTCACTAGCCATAATGGGCCTATCCTCCAGGGATAGATCAGGGGCCCAGGGGACATCGGGCTTCTTTGAAGCCGAGGTCATCGCGGACGATGACCTCGCCTTCTTCGATTGTGTAGACCCTGAGGGTTGGCCCTCAGCAGACCTCTTGGTTGAAGTAGAGGCTGATTTTTTGCTTTCTGCTAGTTTAGAAATCGGCAGAGCATCCTCAGCCTCGGCATCTGTAGCCCTGGCCTTAGGCTGAGCCTTTTTAACTCTCTTGGTTTGGGTGGGAGCATTGATTGCGTTGGTACGGCTTCGGCGTCAGTTGGAAGATCGGCGAGAAGGTCTTGAACGACAGGCCTTGGACGAACCATCTCGGCAGTCTTTACAAGCCTTCGTCGACGTTTACGCTCAGGAATTGGTATTAAGAAGGGGGCCGAGGTTGATGGAAGATCGGCTGGGTCAGATGTGGACTCTTGATCTGTTCGGGATGTGGAAGCAGTTAGGGTCGTGGCTGTGGGTGGAGAAAGACTCTTCTTTCTTTTTCTTGGGACGTCGGGTAAAGTGGATTTGTATGTAGGGATGAAGTTTAGTAACAGTGGGGCCTTTCGTTTGTGGATTGGGAGGTTGAGGAGTGTTTTTAGATCTGTTCCTGGGAAGAAGGATTGACGAAAATTTTTCGGTGGCTGATGAAGATCTGCAGGACAAAGAAACAGACGTCAGAAACAAAAAAGTATTAAGGACTTAAATAAAAACAACTAAGTGTTGACTCAGGGCTCTTACTCTTGCCCTCTGTAATTGTTCGAGAAAGAGGGTAGAGGTGGACATCTTCATCTGGGCCAAATTCCCAATTTCCAGAAGCAATGAGAAAATCATCTCCAGCCCCCTTGTTGGAGTCTGGGAGGTCGGCTACGATTTTGTACTGAGTAGATCTCGGTTTAAGGTAATAAACGAAACCCCTATCCTTCAGGTCAAGAGGGCACATGGTATAGCAGTATTGAAGGTCGGCCAGGGTAATTCTAAGGTTCTCTTGCCTAGCTAAAGCTATAATACCATTGATCACCCTATAGGAGTTAATAGTAAGTTGCATGGGGTTCAGCTTATAGAAATAAAGAACATGACGGAAAAGGGGATGAAGTGGAAGTCGGAGTCCACATTCGGTGAAAGCTACTATAGGGAAGGGCATCGTATGGTCTGTGGGCATGATGGTATCACTGTCCCCAGCCAGTTTAAGATGAACATCGGCTGGGATAGAGAATTCCTGCCTAAAGTATTCAAGTTTTGTTGGGGTATTTACCCTGTGCCTCCACATACCCATTATGTCAATTTAAAATATGTTTCAGAAGATGGGCGTTTTTAGGAAGGGTTACAAAAACCTCGGTAAAGATCTAAGAAATAGCTGATAAGGCTTATTTCAGTTTTCCCTAAATTTGAAGGTTCTACGCACAAATCCCAAACCTAAGAACTATAAAGATCAAGATTGAAGGCACAGATCTGGGGCAGATAAAAAAAAAAAAAAGAATCAAGAACAGTGGCAAAGAGAATGGTGAAAAAGTATAGAAGTTCAAGGTATAACCGCAAATTCAAGATACAAATAAATCTAAGGCTTCGAACAAAATCAGTAATGGCAACAGGCAGACAAAAGCACAGAAAGAGAAATTGACATTGAAGGGAATCAATCTTACCGGAGCAAGTGAAGCCGGGGCAATATTCGCCGAGCTCAGAAATTGGTTGCAATAGCAGAGAAGGCTTCGCAAGAATGAGGGATTAAGAGCAGTTCCAGAAGAGAGATTAAAGCGATGGCAAATTCAGAGAAGAAAGAGCTTTCAGAGAGAGAAAGAACAAGAAGACAGAATGAAAAAGTAAAGGAAAAGAAGAGGCAAAAAAGAGTTTTGTTAAAAATTTGAAACGGCGGCAAAAATAGGGCAATTATTGCGCCTAGAGCAACGCACGCGTCAGACGGCGCAGACGAACGAACAGACAGCTTCCAGGCGCGTCACAGACACGCTCCAATGAAAACAAAGCACGTGAAAAGGAACGGTTAGATATGCATGACAGCTCATGCGCGTGGGAGAGTACGACCAAAGCCTTGTTCTCCGAAGAGAACACGTCGGCTGAAAGTAGATAATCTTGGCTAATCAGTTTTTGAACCATTACTCAGAAAAGAGGTGACAAAATATCGGAATAGGTTCCATCACCTCAAAATGCCGAGGTAATAGAACCTAGGGGGCAGTTGTGGGGATATATTTTCTGAATACCAACACGTGGCATGGTGATGCCGACGTGTCAGCCGAGGTCATCTCCGAAGATATCGGAATCCGAGATAAGGGGCAAGAGTCCTAAGGCAAAGAGGGGACTTAACCAAGATAAGGATAAAACTCTTAGGGAGTTTATCTTTATCTCTTAAAGAGTCCAGAGTAAACAGTAAATTGGAGTTCATAGAAGTCATACTTCTAGTAGGACTTGGATTGAGTATATTATAAAAGAGAGGCACCCCCGTGGGTCTAAGGTATGCAATTTATGTTTTGAGTATTCAGTTTAATACTTTGAGAGATATACTGACTTGATCGTCGGAGTGCCCCCGGGTGGAAGAACCACCGCCGGAGCTTTTCCTTTCTGTTACAGGTTGCTAAAGCCATCTATTCTACCTGTGCTCTCCAGCAGATCACTAAACGGGCAGTGTGGTCAGATTTTCACCCACACATATATAATATAAATATAGTATAAATGTGAAGGTTGTGACTGGGAACACATTTATATCTCAATGCAAATGAAAACTATGATTTGGAGCACCTTTATAATATTGACATAAAAGACAAAAAAATAAATTAATAAAGGTTAGATAGTTGGAATTTTATTATTTTACAGCAACTCTTATTATATTTTAAATAACATTTACTGACTAAAATTCTTGTTGTTTCAATTCAATGCATCAATACACTATTAAAATTTAGGATAAATTACAAATATATTCTTGAGATTTGTTTAAAATACAAATTACATCCTGTGATTTGAAAAATTATAAATATAACATTGTTAGAATTCTTTATTTAATAGAATTAACTAAAAAAATAAAATTCATAATTGCTCTCCTATATAATAATAAAATTACTTAAATTATTAATTGAAACATATTTCTAATATCATTAAAAACTATTAATCGACTTGATAATTTATTAATAAAATGGGCGATTTGTTATGAAATTAGAAACCTCAGAGGATGGAATGTAATTTTCAAAACCACAAGGGGCGATTCCTATTTTAATTAAATTTCAGAAGATGTATTTGTAATTTATTTTAAAATATATCAATAATTAGTCACTAAATTCACAAATAAAATACTTTTAATGTATTTTAAATTCATTCGGCAACTAATAGTTTAGGGTATTAATCTAACAACAAACAATTAACTTTTGTTGATTAAAGAAAAAATATATTTTTCAGTCATGAAAGTTATATTTTTGGCTACTAATATGTTTGTAGTTGCAAAAGCTTTGGTTGATAAACTATTAACAACTAATTGGGCGTGTAAATTTTTTAGTTGTGAAAAAACTGTGGGGATATATTTTCTGAGTACCAACACGTGGCCAAGGTGACGCCAACGTGTCAGTCGAGGTGCCACGTGTCCTGGTTGTGATGCCGAGGTTAACTCCGAAGATATCAGAATCCGGGATAAGCGGATAAGGGACAAGAGTCCTAGAATGGGAGAGGACTTCAGTTTGGGTAAAGATAAGATTCTTAGAAAGTTTATCCTAATCCTACTAGGAGTCCAAGATTAGAAGTAATCCTAAGTTCATTGAAGTTAGACTTCTAATGGGATTAATTAAGTGTTGGCTATAAAAGAGAGGCACCCCAATGGGTTTAAGGTACTCAATTCATATTTTAAACTGTGAGTTAAGCACCTGATTTATCTTTGAGAGATAATTGACTTGATCGTCGGAGTGCCCTCGGGTGGACGAACCACCGCCGAAATCTCTTCTTTCTGTTACAGGTCAGTCAGGTGCCATCTATTCTGCCGGTGCTCTCCAGCTAAATACTGAGTTTGGCAGTGTGGTCGGAAATGCACTCACACAATTTGGCACTGTCTGTGGGAAAGAAAGGAGAATAGATAGCCAGCGACGGACAGAAGGATAAGGTTGGGGATGAAATCCCTGCTGGGAACGGTAAACACGTTGATCCTAATATGGAGCAAGATGGTTGCAACGAGGAGCCTCAAAACTAGAATCACGGAAAGAAAGACGTCGGCCAGGATGACGACGTACCAAAGAAACCAGGTCGAAGTGGGTACTACAACGAGGACGACCTCCAAGTATGGAAGGATAGATGCCTGCGGAGGGACGAAGAGGTGAAAGAGATGGCGAATAAATTGACAGACCTGCAATCAGTCGTCAATTTTATGATGCAAAACAACGTCATGCAGTCACTATTCCCGCTGCACGACACACTGATTCCAGCAGCCAATGCCTAGAAGGGAGGGCAGAAAGCACCCCCTATAGCCTCCCAACACACTAGGAGTGAAAGACACTCTTACCGGCCTTCAAGAGAGGTCGGGCGAGGAGAATCGAGGATGGAAGAATCTCGAAGGACACATCACACCAAGGAGGCAGACCCCAAAAAACATCGGCATGTTCAAAGGCAGGCATTGTGCTTCGACACAACTCATGAAAAAAGGTCAAAAAGGGCTCACAACGAAGCTGAAAGTAGTGTGCCAAAAATATTGAAATTAGGAGATAGCTGAGCTCCTAGGTAGACAAAAGAGGACTTGAGAGATTACCTCAAGAGGAAGCAACAAGATGCCGAGGTAACTTCCCCTGTTAAGCCAAGAACACCATTCTCGACAGAGTTGAACAAATTTGAGGCCCCAAAAAGATTCAGTATGCCGATGTTCCAGATATACGACGAAAAGTTGGACCTCAACTTTCACATCGGGTTATACCTAAACTCGATGGCACTATACACTGGGAAGAGCCGTTGCTCTGCAAGGTGTTCCCTTCATCCTTCAGGGAGATTGTATTAGATTGGTTTCGCAAATTGCCAAAAGGAAGTGTGAAGACCTGGGAAGGCCTGGCTGAGATGTTTGTGGCCAGATTCGTGACAAACAAACTATAGCCATTAAGGGTAGATGCTTTGATGGCTTTGAGAATCACCAAGGATAAAGGCCTTAGGGCCTACGCAAAAAGGTACTATGAGGTGTTCAACCAAATACCCGAGTGCAACCAAGAGGTGGTGGTTGTATCTTTCAAGAACGACCTAAAAGATGACTGTCTGCTATGAAAATCTTTGGCAAAGACATTGCCAAAAAGCATGGAAGAGCTTATGGCCAAAATTGAAAAGTATGCCAGAGCCGAGGAAGACACGTCAAGAGCTAAGGAGACAAAGCAAGAGAAAGGAAACGGCTCACCGAAGCGAGGCCGAGGTAACAACGGATCCAGCAAGAAATAGATAGGATTGAGGGCTGCACAAGCAGTAACAACTGTGTTCAGAATCCCGATTCACAAAGTCCTGGATAAAATTCGAACTCAGCCCTACTTTAGAGCACCAGCAAGGGTACCAGAAGAATTTATGGGAAGAAACCTTGGTAAGCATTGTGCTTATCATAACGAAGATGGGCATATGACTCAAGGTTGCAGAGCCCTAAAGGCACACCTGGAAGACCTGGTAAGACAAGGCCATTTGAGGGACCTTGTAGATGAGGCCAGGACAAGAGAAGAGCAGACAAGACTGCCTCAGGCACCAGCAGTTCCGCCCCTCCCAGCACAGCAATCACAGACAGGAGGACCTCGGGTAATTAATGTAATACACTCGAAGGTCAACGAAAACGAAATAAGGGGGGAGACCCAGAAGGTAAAACACTTGCAGCACGTGTACCAGGTCGGGGAAAAACGATATCGGGTTGAGGAGCACCAAGGACCAGCAGTGTCCTTTACTGAAGCCGACCTTGAGATGGTCCAACATCCCCACAACGATGCTTTGGTAGTATCCCTCCAGGTTGGGGAGTGCCAAGTGAAGCGCATCCTAATCGACCAAGGCAGCTCTTGTGACATCATGTATATCAGGTGTTACAAGGAGCTTGGCTTTCATCCAGACGATATGGAGCAATGCAATGGCCCAATAGTCGGGTTCAATGGAACGCCGACATGGCCACTGGGAGCAACAAGCTTGGAGGTACAGGCTGGCACCAGGAAGATAAAGACAGAGTTCACCATAATCGATACACCCTCTCCTTACAATGCTATCTTGGGAAGGCCGTGGTTGCATGCAATGAGGGCTGTTCCCTCAACATTGCATCAACTTTTGCGGTTCCCAACAGAGCATGGGATAAAAGAGGTCAGAGGAGATCAGCTGTAGGCAAAGAACTGTTCCATGGCAGCAATGAAATCTACCTGTAGCATACGAGAACCAGTGAAGGCAGAAATCGAAAACGAGGACGTGGAGGTCCTAGAGGATGTTGGCAAGGAGCCAGCCGAGAAGAGTGAAGAAGCACTGAAAAAAATCCTCGTCCAGGAGGGGGATAAAGAACGCTTCTTCCTTCTCGGCTCGGGCTTAGTCGAAGAAGAGGAAAAAAAGTTGGAGGCTTTCTTGAGAGAAAACATTGAGGTGTTTGCCTAGACGCCTTACGAAATGTCTGGCATTGACCCCGAGGTCACTTGCCATAAACTGAACGTCGACAGGACAGCCAAACCTGTAATCCAACGAGCAAGAAGGTCGACATTGATGCACGTCGAGGCAGTGGGAGAGGAAGTAGACAGACTTCTGGAGGCTAGGGCCATTCGAGAGGTAGATTACCCGACATGGCTATCGAACACAGTGGTGGTAAAGAAAAAAAATGATAAATAGAGGGTTTGCGTGGACTTCACTAGCCTAAACAAGGCCTGTCCCAAAGACAGTTTTCTTTTACCCAAGATTGACCAACTAGTAGATACCACTTCAGGGCATGCAAGAATGAGCTTCCTGGATGCCTATAGGGGGTACCATCAGATAACCATGTACCCCTCAGATGAGGAGAAGACTGCGTTTATCACCCCAAAAGGGCTACACTGCTACAGAGTGATGCCTTTTGGGTTGAAAACCGCAGGAGCAACCTACCAAAGGTTGGTAGCCAAGATGTTCAGACACTTGATTGACCGAACAGTTGAAGTTTACATCGATGATATAGTCGTGAAGACCAAGGAACCTGCAAGTCATCTGGCCGACCTAAAAGCAGTCTTTGATATCCTTAAAACATATCGGCTCCGACTCAATGCATCGAAGTGTGCATTTGGAGTTAGATCTGGTAAGTTCTTGGGGTACCTGGTGACCAGAAGGGGCATTGAGGCTAGCGTAGATCAGATCAAGGCCATCCTAGAGTTGAAAAGCCCGACATCGGCAAAATAGGTGCAAATGCTGACTGGAAGGGCTGCAGCCCTGAATAGGTTCATAAGCAAAAGCTCAGACAAGTGTAAACCTTTCTTCAACTTAGTGAAGAAAGCTACAAACTTCTTATGGACCGAGGAGTACGAAGCCGTCTTGACCGACTTGAAGAAGTATCTGACCACAGCTCCAGTTCTTTCAAATCCAGAACCTGGAGAGGAGCTGTTCCTGTACTTAGCAATTTCAGAACATGCGGTAAGTGCAGTGGTAATCCTGGAAGAAAAAGGGAAACAAAGGGATGTTTACTATGTAAGCAAAACCCTGGCTGATGTAGAAACCAGGTATTTACCCTTGGAGAAATTGGCACTGACTTTAGTAATGGCTTCAAAGAAGCTGAATCATTACTTTCAAGCCCATAAAATCTTGATGCTAATTGAACACCCTTTGAAGTCCCTATTGCGACAAGGGGATCTGACAAGAAGAATAGCCAGATGGGCAGTGGCCTTGGGCCAGTATGACCTGCAGTTCAGACCCAGAACAGCAATCAAAGGCCAAGTTTTGGTTGACTTCGTGGCTGAGTTCACGCCAGAATCCATCGAATATCGGGCTCCGTTGAGCCAAGGTGAACAATGTCAAAGCAAGCAAGGAGAAGCCCAGCCGAGTGCAACGGAACAAAGGCAGAAAGAAAAACTTAGACCCTGCAGCATTTACATCGGCGACTCCTTTCGACTGTTTATCGATGGGAATTTAAACCGACAAGGAGCGGGGGTAGGGGTAATACTGGTATCCCCAGATGAACAGATATTGGAACAGTCTATTCGTTTGGGGTTCAAAGCCTCAAACAATGAAGCAGAGTATGAAGCACTGATTGCAGGACTGAAACTGGCAGCAGCAGTAGAAGCAAATGAGGTGATAGTCTTCTGTGACTCTCAGCTTATAGTTAACCAGATAACGGGCAAGTTTGGGGCCCAAGATGATAGGATGTCGGCCTACGCAAAGGAGGTCAGCAGGTTGGTGGCCTTGTTTCAAAATTGCCGACTGCATCAGGTTAGCCAAGATGATAACAGTCACGCTGATGCACTGGCCAACCTGGCTAGTGCAATACAACTGGGAAAAGCAAGGACGATAATGGTCGACTACTTGTCGGGCCCGAGCATTGAACCACTGACCACAGAGCGTGAAGCAATGTGTGAAGACATGGGACCAAGCTGGATGGACGCAATAATAGCATTCCTAAAAGAAGAAAAACTGCCAGATGATCACAAAAAGGCACACAAGATCAGATTGAAGTCGCCAAGATTCAGTCTCACAGCAGAGGGACATCTCTACAGAAGATCCTTCACTGGACCCCTTTTGAGATGTATACATCCTTCACAAGTTAAAGATTTTTTATACAAAATACATGAAGGAATATGTGGAAGTCACGTAGGGGGTAGATCACTTACCCACAGGGCCATTACCCAAGGGTATTGGTGGCCCTACATGCAAAAAGATGCAGAAGCCTATGTCAAGAAATGTGAAAAGTGCCAAAGGTTTGCACCACTGATACATCAACCAGCAGCAGACCTGAACCCAGTTTTCAGTCCTTGGCCGTTTGCCCAATGGGGCATGGATCTTGTTGGAAAACTGCCCCAAGCAACTGGGCAAAGAAAGTACCTGCTAGTAGCAACGGATTACTTCACCAAATGGATAGAAACTGAACCCCTTGCCAAGATCCGAGACGTGGACGTGAAGAATTTCATATGGAAAAACATCATCACCAGATTTGGGATTCCAAGAGCAATAATTGCCGACAATGGAACACAAGATCAAGAATTACTTTTCAACCCTAAGCTTTCCTCAAAGCAATGGACAAGCAGAAGCATCCAACAAAGTTATCTTGGATGGAATAAAGAATAGGCTGCATGCAGCAAAAGGAAAATGGGTGGATGAGTTACCCAGCGTACTCTGGGCATATCAGACTATGCCGAGAAGATCAACGGGGGAATCTCCCTTTGTTATGACTTATGGCACAGAAGCAGTCATTCCTTTAGAAGTCGGCATCTCAGGAATCAGAACCCAAGGAGTAGAAAATAGGACCAATGACGTATTATTAGCCGGAGATCTGAATCTACTAGAAAAAAGAAGGGAGAGAGCTGCAATTCAACTGGCAGCTTACCAGCAGCAGCTTGCCAGGGCCTATAATAAGAAGGTCAATCCAAGGGAGTTTCAAATCGGTGACCTCATCTTGAGAAAGGTCGTCGGCAACAAGAAGGATCCAGAAAGGGCAAGTGTAATAACCCCGACCTCTGATTAATGCTAAACCATGATTATTTATGCCTAACAGTAATTTAGAAGGAATCTGAAATTAAATTGCATATGTATTGCATTATCTTTGTGTTTTTATCTGTTTGCCATAAAATGATATATTCATGTTTTATGTTTTAAATTGCAAATTGAAGGCCTTATCGGCGGTCGAATCCGAAACTGATTAGTGTTTTGTGTTAATTAGAATTAATGTGATTTTATGGTATGTTTAATTAGAATTTGATTTGGTATGATTAAATTAGAATAATTAGGGTTAAATTACATTAGATGGCTTATTTACCAAAATGCCATTAGGTGGACTTTGCTAGACCAATTGTTTAGTCTTGAATTACACTTGTTGGCATCATTTTCATCCATCCTTCTAGACCAAACCGACTAGAGAGAGAGAGTTAGAAGAAAATAGAATTCATCTAGAGATTTGGTTTCGAGCTTAGGAGAATTGAAGAGGCTTTGCAAATTTGAGCTCTTAAACTTGGAATTTAAGGTTTAAGGTAGGAGATTCCCCTTTCAATTGTGAATTTAAGATTAATTCTTGCTTGGTTCATGAGACATTAGTGATCTAAGTCATGAATTGATTGAAAATGTTGAATTGAGGCTTAAATCATGCATGCATGTCAACATTCTTGAATTGTGAGGTTGTTCTCATAGAATCCTCACATACATGTCCATATTTTTGTTATAATCCATGAATTCATCATATTCTTGAGCTTAATCTTGCTTTGGAACATGTTTTGGAGTATTAGAAGTCGTGAGAATTCATGCATGTTACATTTAAGTTATGTTCTTGAAGTTTTATTTGAAATTGTGTTTAATTGACTCACCTTTGGGCTTTGATTTTACAAATTGATCTTTGAAACATCTTATACTATGAGTTTACAAGTGTTTTCCAGAAAATAGGCCCAAAGGGTTGAGATTTGAGGTGTTGAATACTTGGTTTGAGCTTGGGAGGCAAATCTGGAAATTCCAGAATTTGGCTTCCTCGCTCGAGCGAAGGATTCCACGCTCGAGCGACCATCGTTTGTTCAGAGCTCCGCTTGAGCGAAGGAATGGTGGCTCGAGCGTAAATTGCAAGCTCTCAGGCTTTTGGTGCACGCAGACGCATGCTCGAGCGACGAGACCTACGTTCGAGCGAAGAGCTGTGTCTCACGCTCGAGCGAGCATCGAGCGAGTATCGAGCGTAAAATTTCAACAACCGGTACTTTTGCATTTTTACAAACCGCTCGAGCGAAGGAGTCTACGCTTGAGCAACCCCTCTGTTTTGACAAGCTCACTCGAGCAAAGAAAGCCTCGCTCGAGCGAGACCCTTGTTTTCAGCAAGTTTTGAAAAATGTTTTCTAAGACATCTTTGCATCCTCATTCCATCCTAGGCATTCCTAAGCCATGTTTAAGACTCTATAGTGAGGATTTAAGGTTAGAAACACACTAAGAACCATCGACGTAAGTTTTGTGCATTGAGAATGTGTGTTTCAAGTGTGTTCCCGTTATATGTTATGTAGGTCACGTACCGCGTGTCGTGTGATCAATCTGCTCCGTCTGTCTGTTTCAAGACCAACTGTGAGTAATAATTTAGTAAAGTTATGTTCAAACTGTATCTACTTTTTGTGTGATAAAACAAAATCTGTTTTCTGAAATGATATGTTCTGTACAATGAATAATTGTTCAATTTTTGATATGTATTTGTGACATCCTTAGCATTATGTGATATATGTTAGCTCTTACCCGGTATCGAAGGTTCCTTTATGAAACTTATTTTTGTCTGCACGCTGTTACCCGTACCGGAGGCCCTGTCACGGGGGCTCAGCTTCTGTTCTGTTCTGTTCTGTTCTGTTCTGTTGCCCAGATCCGGAGGTTCCTTTATGGAACTGGTTATTCGTAACTTCACGTGTATACGTTCTGTTCTGTTAATGCTAATGGATGTATCACGTAAACTTAATCATGACTTATGATTTCTGTCTGTATATGATCCGGGTAAACTATGATTTTGATATGAATTGAATTATGATTTCTGAATCTGTACGAACTCATTCATTGAAACCCTTTACTCTATTATTATTCACTGGGCTTTCGCTCACAGTTTATATTATGTATGTAGGTGAGCAGGCACCTGACCAGGGCTAGAGTTGACGGCCTTCTATTTTGTTTTTGTCAGCCAACTGTTGTGCCTCCCAAGGAGGTTTCCAATGAAGCCTAAAGCCATGACTGTTTTTGTATTCATGCTAGTCTTTGTGTATGCCCTGTAAAGTCAGGTCTTGGGAAGTACAATATATAAATACCTTGAAAATATTGTGTATCTGGACTGGCATGTTTATGTATATATTAATAAGTTTTGAAATCTTCTGTCCCATGTACGTTATCACAGCTCATTGGACCTTGTCTATTATGTATTATTGCTTCTGCAACCCCTTATTATTTGCTAATCTCTTCAGAGGCCTTTGGTAATCCACGAATTACTGGTCGGTTACGGTGCTAAACCTACAGGGGCGGGTTTGGGTCGTGACAGCAAGCTTGGCCCAAATTGGGAGGGATCCTATAGAATCATCTTAGTGTTGGGCAATGGGGCATATCGGCTTGAAGATTATGAGGGCAAAGAGTTGCCAAGACCTTGGAATACTTGCAATTTGAAATTTTTTTATCATTAGATTTTCCTGTTTTTTGTCGTTTGCCGAAGTAATAAATAAAGTTTTTTCTTGATTTTTCTACACTTATGATTATACTTGATGAGGTTTCTGGAATACATGCATAATAAGAACCCAAGTGAACTTAAGTTCATATTAGGGGGCAAAGAGTTGGAAAATAGTTCCTAGAAAGATAAAATATAAAAGCTAAAATTAGTTTAACACTTGTTAAAATTTGTGAAAAATTTACAAGTTGAAGTTAAATTAAGGTTATGTCTAACACTTGTTGAAATTTGAGAAAAATTTACAAGTTGAAGTTAGACTGAGATCATGGCTAACACTTGTTGAAATTTGTGAAAAATTTACAAGTTGAAAGTTAGACCGATATCATGTCTAACACTTGTTGAAATTTGAGAAAAATTTACAAGTTGAAGTTAGATCGAGATCATGTCTAACACTTGTTGAAATTTGAGAAAATTTACAACTTGAAGTTAGACCGAGATCATATTTAACACTTGTTGAAATTTGTGAAAAATTTACAAGTTGAAGTTAAACTAAGGTTATGTCTAACACTTGTTGAAATTTGAGAAAAATTTACAAGTTGAAGTTAGACCAAGGTCATGTCTAATACTTGTTGAAATTTGTGAAAAATTTACAAGTTAAGGCCAATGTTGTATTAAACTGAGTACTTATGTACTTGCCGATGTAAACCGTTGTTGGGTATAGCCGAGGTTTATCACCCCGAGAAAATTACCCAGTTAGAGTGTGCATTGAAGATATGCAAAATATTCTAAAGTATGGAATCGTGCAAGAGCAGCAAAGGGAAGACAAATATGCAAGCAAAACAAAGAAGTTGTATTTATAAGAAGGCACATCGGCTATGTGAAGAGCTTACATTGTTTCAAAGGAAAACCAAAGTGCAAAGTATAAGAGCAAAAGAAAAAAATATCGAAACTAAGACTCTTCTGCGTCTTGAGAAGGTTGGGCCTTGAGTTTAGAAGACTGCTGAGAAGACATCTTAGCGGCCTTCTCAGCCGCAAGCTCGGCATCTATCTCTTAAAGGGCCTTGTCGAGGCTCTTGTCGGCTATGAGCGCATCCGATGATGCCTTCTCAGGAGTAACATCTTTGGGAACCTCCTCACCCTCCTCATCTTGAGTCAAGTCTAGGACTTGCTCATTTGGAGTAGGGGACTTGGCCTTAGCAGCTTCTTTTGACTTCCTCACCAAAGCCTCTTCCTCAGATTCAGAATCGTCGTCGGATTAGCTTGGAGTTGGGGGGAATGGCAGAGGAAGGACGTCGGTGTTCTTGATGGGGGAGTCATCGGGGATTTCAAGTTTTTTCAGCAGAGTCATCCAACCAAGGGTGAACCCCTTGTTACATGCTTGCTTGACCTATTTCTCATAATCCGTCGTCACATCGGCCACCCCCTCATTGTATCCCTTCTCATCGGCGACCTTGAGCTCAGCATCTTTGGTGGCCAAGACGTTTTGGAGTTCCTTTTGGGCCTTGGCCGTCTTTTCCTCGGCCTCTTTTCTCTGGGCCTCAAGAACCTTCTTTGTGGCATCAGTAGCCTCTGCCTTTTCCTCGGCCACGTCTTTGGTTTTGACAGCAGCCTCGGCCTGATCAGCCAGAGTCTTCATTTTGGATTGTAAGTTTTTGTTGGTCTTCTGCAGACTAGTAGCCTTCCTAGTCTTGTTAGCCAACTTCTTCCTTGTCTCAAAATATTGCATTGAGAAGGAGTGGGCGTACTAGATTGCCTGAAGAAAATAGACAAAACAAAAGTTATTAAAAAAAATTTCTAAGTGTAAAAAAGAAAAGAAATACACCAAATGTGAAGATTTACTTGAACAGAGCGCTGGAGCATCAGAGCAAAGTTTTCATACACGCTCATCTCGGCGTTTCGGTTGAGATCTCCAGGGAGGCACAAAGCGGTACTAAGAGCGACGCCGACATTAACGTCATCGGCACTATCGCCAGCTCTGACGGGCCTATCCTCCAGAGTAATTTGGGGGGCCCAAGAGGAACCAGACTTCATGGAGTCTGAAGCTGTTGCAGATTCGGACCTCGGCCTTTTTGACCGAGTGGATTCGGACGATTGGGTCTCTTCTCGGCGGTAGAATGGGACTTATCGCTCTCAGCCAATTTGGAGATTGGCAAGGTGTCCTCAGTATCAACTTGAGTCACCGTTGCCTTTGGCTGAGCCTTCTTTATCCTTTTTTATTTTGGCTTTGGCTGGGTTGGTGCTGGTTGAGCATCAACTGAGTCAGGAATATTGGCCAGAAGATCGTTAGCAATTGCTTTTTGGCGGCCCATCTCAGCAGCAAAAGCAGTTCAGCATCGTCGATGGCGTTGAGATGGAGGGATCAGATATGGAGCTGAGGTTGACGGCTGCTCTGCTGGATCCGAGGTCGATCCTTGATTTGGCCGAGATATGGAGGCGGTTTGTGGAGTTGTGGCAAAAATGGGAGACAGGCTTTTCTTCCTCTTTGGGACGTCGGGAAAAGCCGACTTATAGGTAAGAATAAAATTGAATAGCAAAGGGGCCTTCCGTTTGTGGACAGGCAAGTCAAGTAGCCTCTTCAAATCCTTACTGGGGAAGAAAGACTTGCGGAAGCCCTTTGGTGGCTGTGGAAGAACTGCAAAAAGAAGAGAACAGACATTAGAACAAAGTATTGAGAACTTTAGAAAAAAAGAGTAAAAAATGACACTTGGACCTTACCATCTCCTTCCCCGAAAACTGTTCGGCTTAGGGGATAAAGGTGGAGGTCATCGTTGGGCTAAAACTCCCAGTTGCCCGAGACGATGAAGTAATCATCTCTAGCACCCTTGTTTGAGTCTGGGAGGTCGGCAATGAGCTTATACTCGGTGGACCTCGACTTGAGGTAGTAGATATGGCATTTTTCTGATTTCAGGCGACATATGGTATAACAATACTGAATATCGGCAAGGGTGACCCTAGCATTTTCATTTTTGGCTATGGTAATTATGCCATTGATAACTCGGTAAGAGTTGATGGCAAGTTGCATTGGGTTCAATTTGAAGTAGTGAAGGACTTCTCGGAAAAGGGGATCAAGTGGAAACCTAAGCCCACATTCGACAAAAGTCACTACTGAGAAAGGCATAAGGTTTACATCGAGCATAATAGAGTCTTTCTCCCCTGCCAACCTAAGGTGGACGTCGACAGGAATAGAAAACACTCGCCTAAAGTACTCTAGTTTGGTCGGGGTATTTACTCTATGCTTTCACATACCCATGATGTCGGTTTAACTGGAGGAGTTGGATTTCAGAAGGGAGCGTTTTTTAGGATTTTAGGGACCTCGGCTAAAGTTCAAAATACACAGAATCTGTGGAATCGTTTCAGTTTTTCCTAAGGATTTGTGGGTTCTACAAACAAATCCCAAACCTAGATCTATGGGAACGAAGATTGAAGGCACGAATCTGGAGAAAATGCAGAAAACACAAACAAAAGCGGTAATTTAGAGTCAAGAACAGTGATGGATCATCAAGAAACACAAGACAAAAGTTCGCGCAGGTATGTCAGGCCAAGAACAGTGGCAAAAATCAACGAAATGTGTGAACAGTGTGAATTCAGGACATAAATTAGGCAAAAGCAAAATCGTAATGTGCTCAAATACGTGATTTATGAATCAAAAACTTGAGCAGAACAGTAACAACAATAGGTAATAAGGAAAAGCTTTCTCAGAAACTAAAACCAAGAGGAACAGTGGCTTACCAGACAAAGTGAAACCAGTGTGAGGATCGCCAAAGTCAGACAACGGTTGCAGAAGTGGCAAAGTGGTGAAAAGCACGCCGGAGGAGATGAATACAGCAAGTTACAGAGCTAGGAAAGCTTGAACAATGGCAGATCTTTGGAAAAAAAACTAGAGAAAGAAAAAGCTTCGGAAACAATGGTGAAAAGTGAAAAGACAGGGGGAGGAAATAAGTTTTGTTAAAACGCAAAAACGACAGCAAAGAGGCCATTAATGTGCCTAAAAGAGCGTATTTGTCAGACGGCGCAGGCAAGAAGAATTTGACTTACAAGCGCGTAACAGGTACGATCCAGTAAGGGGTAGATGCGTGTCCTAAACAGTTGAGTTACTATGCATAATAGCTCATACGCGTGAAGGAGCTCTTGGAATTCATGTGCTGTAGAAGACATGTCAGCCTGGAGAATGATCTCGGCTGAGAAATTTGAACAACCCTGTGTCACGACCCAAACCCGCCCCTGTAGGTTTAGCACCGTAACCGGCCAGTAATCCGTGGATTACCAAAGGCCTCTGAACAGATTAGCAAATAATAAGGGGCTGCGGAAGCAATAATACAAAATAAACAAGGTCCATTGAGCTGTGATAACGTACATGGGATGGAATATTTCAAAACTTATATATATACATAAGCATGCCAGTCGAAGGACACCAATATTTAAAACGCATTACATCCGAAGACCTGTCTTTACAAAACACATAGAGACTAGCATGAATACAAAAAAACTGCCATAGCGTTAGACTTCGACCAGAACCTCCTCGGGAGGCGCAACAGTTGACTGACAAAACAGAACAGAAGGCCGTCAACTCTGGCCCTGGTCACACGCCGGCTCACCTACATACATAATATAAACTGTGAGCAAAAGCCCAGTGAATAATAACGGAGTAAAGGGATTGTATGAATGATGCCCAGTACAGGTTAGAATCCAGTATTTAAATCAGAACATATTCAGACTTCAGAACAGAAATAGATTTAGATACACACTCATGTTCATATTCAGATTTTGCATAAGATCATACGTGGTACACCCATTAGCTATCAGATCAATTTGGTCCAGAGACCCACATGCACAGTTGGTACCAACGACCATAAAGGTCCATATCTTGCGCGCAAGTAGCCATGGTATTGTTACCCCCAGGCAAGCGCCACGTGCAGATTGGCCGCGGTATTGTTACCCCCGGGCGAGGGCCACATGCAGATTAGCCGCGGTATTGTTACCCCCGGGCAAGGGCTACGTGAACTAAGGGTGCCACAAATACTTTTCAGAAAATTGGACATTCATTCATAATTCGTAAGATAGCATTTCAAAAAACAGATCATACTATACCAGTCAGAAAATACAAAAGTTAAACATAACTTTACAGAGTTTTCACTCATAGTGGGCCTTGAGACAGACAGATGGAGTAAACTTGTAATAACCCTCACACTGTCCTAACCATACTCATATGCATTCATATGATTCTGTCTTGTTAAGCTTGCATTTCAAGTCTTGTCCTTGTTCGCTTAAGTGTTACAGCATGCTTTGCACCTTACTCGGTATGGGTTTAACCGAGGTCACCCTGAGCCTAGGTTAGTTTTGAACCTCTTGCATCTAAGACCATCTTGGAATTCACTTTGGTTGACTCCACCTTCGCTCTGACATGTTGGCCGAGATGTCACTATCTAGACCAAGGTGTTCATCGCCAAGGCCGAGATGTGTATTATCTAGGCTGAGATGTTACCCTTGAACCCAAGTGACCTTACTCCTGGATTGGTACGACCTAGACCGAGGTGTGGCACATCTAGTCCAAGGTGTGGCACAGCTAGGCCAAGTGTTGTCCTTTTCTAGCCGAGGTCCTTGCCCCTTGTTTGCCGAAGTCTTGTTGTTAGCCGATGTCGTTACTTGTCAGAGTGCTCTTGCTGCCTAGCTTGTTGAGTATACTTTGTCATAGTCTTGTTTTTTCACTCAGTCACCTTTTTGAGTAGAACCAACCAGCCGTTGCCACGCACCCCTACAGAGGGTTAGGTCAGCCGACAGACCTAGAAAATATACATTTTTGTATTATATCTTTGCCTTGTAGAGAGAGAAGCTCTAGGAAGAAGAAGAAGTTTTAGAGTGAGAGAGTGGGCTTTCGAGCTTGATTCCTAGAGATCAAACTGTTAGATTCGTGTATTGAGGACTTGGACTTGCCTTGACCCCGACGTTTGAAGAACTATGTGAGTGGTATTTTTAATAAAGTTATGTTATTAAGTTTTGATAAAGTTTTGCCTTGCTTGTTTTGGAAAAGTATTTGTTAAGCATGAATGACTATCCCTATTTTGTGTATCAAGTATTAGCTTTGGTTTTGATAATCTTTGAAAGTCCGTACGTGCTAGGGGACTATAAGCATTTGTAGCACAATCTTTGAAAGTTCGTACGTACTAGGGGACTATAAGCATTTGTAGCACAATCTTTGAAAGTCTGTACGTTCTAGGGGACTATAAGCATTTGTAGCACGACCTTTGTTAATGTTATCCCTTGGAACTTGAAGACCTTGAAAGACTTTAATTGTTGAGACTTGAAAGATTTGTTAGATAAACTTGATTTGACCTTGGATTTTGTACAAGATGTGATGTGCCTTGATTTGATAAAGACTTCGGATATCATTCATGTAAACCCCTTTATTATTTATACCATTCACTAAGTATCCAAGTTCACCCCTCTCTATATATATGTAGGTGACGAACAAGACGGCGGTGACGCCTAGACGTGCTTGCAATTTGTTTTGGATTTAGCAATTTGTAGCATCTTGAAGATCAGGCTTCTTGGTTGTATTCCCTTGTATTTTGTATTTGACGGCTTGAGAAGCCTTTGGTCAAGATGTATTTTTGTACTTCCTTTTGTTTGTATTCAAGATTGTAAAGCTATGTAATGATGTATGCCATTTCATTTGACTTATGCACAGCTTTTATGGACTACTTAGTTTTAAATTTATTGCTTCCGTACTTGTAAGCCCCATATGTATGCTCTGTTGTGTGTGAAACCTTGCAAGTTGGCCTTGGGTAATTGTGAATTACTGGCCATCATGGCACCATTTTACTAGGGGCAGAATGGGGTCGTGACAAAACTTGGTCAAACGGTATGTAGCACGTGACCTACACAACACATAACAGATGCACACTTGAAACACACGTTCTAATTGTACAAAACTTATTTCGTTGGCTCTTAGTGTGTTTCTAATCTCTTATCCTCATTAAAGGGTCTTAAACATGGCCTAGGAATGCCTAGGATGGAATGAGGATGTAAGAATGTATTGAAAACCATTTCTCAAATTTTGTTGAAGATAAGGTCCGCGCTCGAGCGTGGCTTTCCCCGCTCGAGCGGACATGCAAATAAAGAAGCTCCGCTCGAGCGTGGACTTCCCCGCTCGAGCGAATTGCAAACTTATGAAAAAGTGTTGGATGCATGAAATTCACGCTCGACGGGCGCTCGACCCCCGTTCGAGCGTGTGACACAGACCCTCACTCAAGCGTGGCTTCCCCCGCTCGAGCGGACTGCAAAACACACAAACTTCTGGGTATACGCATTTCACGCTCGAGCGTGACTCTCGCCGCTCGAGTGGAAGTGCATGTACTCAGGTTTCACGCTCGAGCGTGAAAGTCCCCGCTCGAGCGTGGGTCAAATTTCTGGAAAATCCAGATTGACCTCCAAGCACGAAACTCGACCTTCAACCATCCAAAACTCATTTTTCTGGGCCAAATCTTTGGAAACACTTAATAACTCATAGAACAACATGTTTGAAGAATCATTTCAAGAAATCATGGCTCAAGAACAACCCAATCTGTGTAAAATCAACATGAACTTTATGAACATGCTATTAATTCAACATGCAAGAACCTCTTTGAATTCAAACCTTCCAAAACACAACCAAACTTAATAATTTGATGGAAAATAAGTTGAATGGCTATAATATGAGTGAAATTGACACATGCATGGAAGAAATCTTAGAATTCCAACTCAAAATATGGAAATTTGTGCATGCATGCATGGATTCCTTAGAAGGACAACTCAAGTGCTATGAATTACACATGCATGTATGTATTGAGCTTCAATTCACCAATCTTAGCTTAAACCTAACATGAGTCCATTTAATTCACTAGAATTCTTACATTAACAAATCAATTCCATAATTAATAGGGTAAATGCCTACCTCAAGTCTTGAATTCCTCAATGTGAAGGCTCTAATATGCAAATCCTTCTATTCCTTCTAAACTCCAAGCAAATCCCTTGTTGAATCCAACTTCCCTTCAACTCTCTCTCTATCTCTCTCTCTCTCTCACGTTTTGCATCAGAGGAATGGAGGAGCGAAATGAAAATGTGAGCTAGTGGAGTCTAAAATGGCATTATTTTAATCTAGTTTAATCGTTCCAAACCGAACTTTAATTGAATCTACCATAAAATTCTATAAATCCTAATTAGCACATATATCAAGTCAATTTCGAAATCAGGCGCCGATAGGGCTTTCAATTCGCAATTCAAAACGAAAACATGAACAGATCTTTCTACAACGAACAAATAGAGACACAAAAAGTAATGCAATACATATGCAAATTAGTTTCAAATCCTTCCTAAATTATTGTTAGGCTTAACTAAGCACGAATTAACGTTAATCTGGGGTCGGGGTTATTACACCCTGATTAGTGGCTCTAAAGCATTGATAAAAAGCAGACTACAGGTCTTAGTCAAACTGAGTCAACGAGTTGTTACCTCAACAATGAATAAAGAAGCAAGCTTAGCCGACGTTCTAAAAGGTAGAACTGGTATAGGTTCCATCACCTCAGGATGTCGAGGTAACAGAACCTAGGGGGCAGTTGTGAGGATATATTTTCTGAGTACCAACACGTGGCCAAGGTGACACCGACGTGTCAGCCGAGGTGCCACGTGTCCTGGTTGTGATGTCGAGGTGATCTCCTCTAAGCTGAGGTTATCTCCGAAGATATCGGAATCCGGGATAAGCAGATAAGGGACAAGAGTCCTAGAATGGGAGAGGACTTCAGTTTGAGTAAAGATAAGACTCTTAGAAAGTTTATCCTAATCCTACTGGGAGTCCAAGATTAGCAATAATCTTAAGTCCATTGAAGCTAGGCTTCTAATGGGATTAGGTAAGTGTTGGCTATAAAAGAGAGGCACCCCCATGGGTCTAAGGTACGCAATTCATATTCTGAACTGTGAGTTAAGCACTTGATTTATCTTTGAGAGATAATTGACTTGATCGTCGGAGTACCCCCGGGTGGACGAACCACCTCCGGAATCTTTTCTTTCTGTTGCAGGTCAGTCAGATGCCATCTATTCTGCTAGTGCTCTCCAGCTGAATACTGAGTTGGGCAGTATGGTCGGAAATTTATCGGTGACTAAATTATTAGCTTGAGCGATAATTTTTTAGTTGTCAAAAATATCTTTTTTCATATATTGTGTTTGGTTGGGGGATTTGAGAAGGGATTTGGAAAGGGCAATGCAAAATGTAAGTGAAATATGAATAAAATATACCTACATTTCACATAGTTTCACACACATTTTCCCTTTCCTTTTTCAAATTCCTTCCCAAATTCCCGAACCAAACACAGCGTTAGTGTCTCAATGCATAATATCATTTTTGACTATATACCTAAAACATGTACTCAAGATGATATATATATATATATATATATATACATATAGGGTAAATTACACTTACACCTCCTGAGGTTTGGGTTTAATATATCACCCTCTGACGTTTGAAAAATTACACTAACCCCTCTATCATTGTAACTATTTAGACGGAATTAACGTTGGTATAAAAAAGATATTGAATTCATACATTTTCTCCACTTACTTTGCTTTACTTTTTTTTCTCTTTTTTTTTCCAATATAATTTTCTCTATTTTTCTACCAGGAGTTATTGTTTTTTATATAAGTAGGGGATTTGTGAAATGTGACTATTAACCATATGAGTGGAAATACAATTTTGATAATGTCAGGGGGTGAAATATAATCGAACCAAACCTCAGGGGATGTTAGTGTGATTTACCCATATATTATATATGGTATTATTATCTCTCTAAACTACTTAGAAGTACAAAGAAAATTAAATAAAGAAAGGGCGAATTACACTAACAGTTCCCATAGTTTGGGACTCGTGTTACATTGGTCCCTGACTTTTTAATTGTGACACATTTGACCCTAAATTTTGAATCTTGTTCCAAATAAGAATAATTGAAGATACTATTGTTTAATTTCAAGGGCAAAATCGTCAATTTAATAAAATATAAACTAATTTGACAAAAATAAATATCAACAAAATATTTTTAATTTTTAAAAAATTATTTTTATCCACCAATGATAAAATTATGTAAAATCGATAAAAATAATAAAAATTACATGATTAATTTTTAAAAATTAATTTTACATGAATATCATCCAAACACATAATAAAAATTAATTTGGTAAAAAAATAAATAAATGTCTAAAAGATTTATCAATTTTACATAATGTTATTTTTAGTGGGTAGAAATAATTTTTAAAAATTCAAAAATATTTGTTTGACATTTATTTTTATCAAATTAGTTTATATTTTATCAAATTGACGATTTTACCTTTAAAAAATCTAATGATATATTTAATTGTCCTTATTTAAAACAAGATTCAAAATTTAGGATTAAATGTGTCACAATTAAAAAGTCAGGGACTAAAGTGACATAAACCCCAAACTATAGGGACTATTATTGTAATTCACCCATAAAGAAATGGTGACACTTGTGCTTCACAATTAGTGTAAAATAATGTCATTGAAAGTAGTTAATTTGTGTTTAAAAAAATTACAAGTATATCTAGAAATGTTTGATTAGATAGATTAATATAGGATTAGAATTATAAATCTATAGGATTTATATTCCAATGTCTGGTTACAATTTTTGTTATTTGGATTAGAATTTGATGAATATTTTATCCAACAAAATTAGCAAATTTTTTAATCTTACAACTAATAATGTAAAATAAATATACAATTGGATTACATGTTTTTCATATCCGTTGCAAAATACTAATCTAGCTAGATAATCAATCTTACATTAATTTTATAAATTATTATTATTTCTTTACTATTAATCATACTAATCAAACAGCACTTGGTATGCATAACACTATCCATTTTATCTCTAATGATTTCATGGCACCATTGTTGCACCACCAGTTACCAATTTGGGCAGTTTAGAGAAAGATGCCTTATTGATAGAGGATATTCTTGAGCCTAAGAAGCTGCCAAATCTCACTCGTGTAGGTATGCCCACTCTCCTTTATATGGACCTGAGCGGCCTGCTACGCCCTTTTGTCAGAGGTTGTCCCGAATGTCTTTTGATAATTTATACCGTTCATATTATAAGGTTTGTAAAAATATTATTAATTTTAAAAATTAAAGTAATTAGATATTCATAATCTCATAATTATGTCTTAATTGTTTTTAAAAATTTATGAAAATTATGTAAATCGTTAATTTTTATAAAAATAAATGTACTTTTGTTATAAGCCTGCAGATATCCAATTAACTTGAATTTTTTACATAGTTGATATACTCGACGAACCCTACAATATCAACGGTTCAAATTATCAAAAGAGACTCGGGACAACGCTCCATAAGAGAGCACAGCAGCCTACTATGCCTTTCAACACAGCAGAATCTACAAATCCCCTATATATCTTCTTTTAGGAAGTTGATATTTTTGTTTTGTCTTCAAGTTAATGTTGTGTTTGAATTTGTTCGATAAAATGAAATTATTTATACATATTTATTTTTTATCAGTCATCAAATAAATAAATAAAATATTAGTTTTCATTGACAAATACCTTTCATTTCTCTTCATTTTCCTAACTTACTCAAAAAATTAAAAGAAAATACTAACCACCACCATTGTTGTTAACCTCAATAAATGTACAAAAAGTAGATTGAATTGTGTAAAAAGTCTATAGAAATAATAAAATTATTTTGAAACGTATAAGAAATATTTTGAAACCATAGTTTTGGAAGATCCAAAGATACCCCAAAATAACCACAAAAAAAAAAAAAAAAAAATCAATTTTGAAGATTATTCATCTATATAGGTTTATTTTTACCTTCATTTGGTTTGGCATCCTTTTTCAATAAGTAAATTTCTAACAAATTTAAAAGCAAACAATGATCCTCTTTAATTAATAGGAAGCCTATGAAAAATAAAACATATATACTTGTAGGTGTTTTGAGAAAATGGTTAAAAGTTATTTTTTGACTTTTAATCAAACTTTTTGGCTTTTTCATAAAGTTATTTGGGAAGTTGGTAAAAAGTTATTTTTTGACTTTTTACTCAATAATTGTTTATGCTGTCACATCACAATCAAATGACCAAAATATCCCCCACCTAATTTAGGAAATTTACGAGTATGTTTGGTTTGGTTTTGAGAGAGTAGTTTTTTAAAATTATTTTGGGGATAGAGTTTAGAAATTTTTTTGATTTGTTTGGTTGTGTATTTTGAAAGTAGTTTTGGAATTTGGGAGTTTGAAATAATTTGATATTTTGTTGTAATTGAGTAAATGTATGTGAGAAAAAAAAAGATTGAGAAGGAGAGAGGAGAGAGAAAAAGTGGTTGATTGATGTGTAAGAGAGAGAAAGTAATTTTGAAAATTGTTTTGGAAAAATTACAAACCAAACAAGTTGTTTAGAAAAAATTTCTCAAAATCACTCTACAAAGCCAAACCAAACATACATTTTTACACATGTGGCACATTTTGCAATTGGAAGGTAAAGCTGTAATTTCACAGGTAACTTTTAACTACCTTTCCAAATGATTTTGATGTCAAAAAAATAAACTTCTAATTTTTTACCCAAACTACAAAACACAACTTTTATCTTTATTCCCAAATGGCACGTTGATCTTTTTCGATGTTTTTTATGGGTAACTTACCAATTGACCAAAATGTGATTGATACAGAATAGTATGAACAAATCAAAATCATTAAATTTAGTAGTTATCCATTGACTTCTCTCTTTACCCATTTGCATATGTTTTTAAATGGGAGTGCACTTTCATATGGGCAAGGAGTTGGCCTCCCACTCTCTTACCCATCGTTTATTAGCTTAGGTGGATTAGCTTAGGTGGGTTGGGTGGATTGTACAATAAGCCTCTCTCAACTCTATTTTTCATGTGTCGTTATGAAAATCTCTCATCTTTTGAAATCTGGACATCACTAATTCAATTAGATCTTTTTATGTACTTGCTTTGATTAGGCATTGGTAAACAATTTTCATCTTCTAACCGTAATCAAATTTGCTCAAGTAGCTCGATGGCTAAAGATGTGAACCTCAGGTAAGGAAAAACTAACTCCAACTATTTGTGTTCAATTATGGCTAGTATATAACATTTTTATAACTGTCGGTATTGATTTCTGACCACACAATCAAACGGGGAACTCAGTTGAAGAGCACCGGTAGAATAGATTAAGCTTGAACAACCTGTCATAGAAAAATAAGAATCCGATGGTGGTTTGTCCACCCGAGGACACTCCAACGATCAAGTTAGTAATCAAATTTCTCTCATAGATAGCAAATTGTGCTTAAGTCACAAGAAAGAACTACTACTTATAGTATATCCCACATACCTGAGACTTACTGGGGTGTCCTGCTTTTATAGTCAGCATTGACCTGACCCCTGTAGAAGCCTTACTTCAGTGGACACGGGCTCAATGCTCATCCTGGATTCTCAACTAGATAGGAATAAACTCCCTAAGAGCTTTATCTTTATCCAGACTAAGATCTTCCCCAATTCTAGGACTCTTGTCCCTTATCCGCTCATCTCGGATTCTGGTATCTCCGCAGATAACCTTGGCTTAGCCAAGATCATCTTAGCGAATGACCAGGCCATGTGCATTTCAACTGATACTTCGGTATCACCTTGCCCACGTGCTGTCATTCACAAAATATGTCCCTACAACTGCCCCCTAGGTTCTATTACCTCAGCAACCTGAGATAATGGAACCTACATCGCTGATTCATATATTATGTCGGCTAAAATTCATTATTTGCTTCAACTGAGATCATTACTCGTCGGTTTCAAGTACCCAGGACTTAACTGTCCATCTTTATCAAGAACCAAGAGTCAAATTCATAAGTATCTCAAACAAGATCCCTTCTTTAGCCGAGGTTATGATATCATCATTTCAAGAATTCCAAGAGTACTAACTGCGCATAAGTTGTCACGCATGGTCGTCCCATCCATTTCCTCCACACATCCCTTCCTCTTTGGTTCATACCGGACACGCGCCATTAGGTCGTGTCACTTCTGCGCACGTCGCCTGACAAACACATCGTCCAAGGTGCCTTATTATGTTTTGCCGCCTTTTCGTATATTTGACAAAACTCTTCATTCTCTCTCCGTCTTTTCACTTTTGCAATTCACAATTTCCCTCGTCTCTCAAACCTTCTCTCTCTACGAAAACTTCTATTTTCATACCTTCAAAGCTTTCTGCAATCGTGCCCCGTTCACCTCCTCCGACGAGCTCCTCATTTGTTCGTTTCCAGTCATTTAAGTCATCTGACTCCGGTGAACCTCACATCGGTGCCCATAATCTCAGTCCTAATCAGTGAGTTCATAATTTATTTCAATTACAATCGTTCATTGTTCTATTTTCATGAATTTGCCATATGTCTGTTCTATATCTGTTATCATTGAATCTATTTTCATTATTTTATTCTGTTTCTAGCTTCATGTTTTGGTCATCATTTCTTGTTCTTGAATCTGTTATATGCATCGTATTGCTTGTGGTTCTTGTACATTATCTTGCAAACACTCACTCAGTGTTTTGCGTAATTTTTTCTTGAATCTCTGTTGTTTTCCTAATTCTAAATCGTGCTTTTTTTTTTTCATGCTTTTCTTTCTTTGCTTCCAGATTGTTGCCTTTGATTCTTGTTTCCATATAGACTTAGGTTTGGGATTTGATAGAAATCATATTTTTTAGGAAAACTGAAACAAATTCCCCTTAGATCTTCAAAGCCCTCGCCCCAGTACCTGTTTAGGGTTTAACCGAGGTTCTCAAACCCTACTAGTTTCTTCTCTCTGAAATCCATCCCAAAACTCTCTAAGCTGAGATCATGGGTATGTTTAGGTGGAGGGTAGACACCCCGGCAAAAATAGAGTATTTCCAACGAGAGTTCTCCATCTCAGCCGACGTTCAACTCAAGTTGGCTGGGAAGGAGGACTCTATCATGCCTGATGAAGATTCCATGCCCTTTCCAGTAGTTTCCTTCATAGAGTGTGGACTTAGGTTCCCCGTAGACCTTTCGAGAAATCCTTCATTATTACAAACTCAATCCCATGTAACTTGCCATAAACTCATATAGGCTCATCAATGGCATAATCGAACTAGCTCACCAAGAAAACGCTAGGATCACATTGGCCGACATCCAATTCTGTTACACAATGTGTGGCCTTAAGTTTGAAAAAGGCTACATATATTACCTTAAGCCCAAGTACACTGCCTACAAACTAATAGTCGACCTCCTAAACTCTAAAAAGGGTGCTGGAGATGATTACTTTATCATTTCGGACAACTGGGAATTTGCGCTTGACGACGATCTTCATCTCTATCCTCTACGCCGATCAATTTTTTAAAAAGGTGATGGTAAGAACTGAGTCATCCCATAACCCTATTTTTGCTAAGACCTGCCAACTCTTTCATCTGTACCAAATGTTTCATGCTTTTTGCTCTTTGCAGCTCTGCCTCAGCCAGCGAAGGATTTCTGCCAAACCTTCTTCCCCAGTCTCGATCTGAAGAGACTTCTAGGTTTGGATATCAATAAGCACAAGACCCCTTTGCTGCTTAATTATATCCCTACCTATAAGTCTGCTTTGCCCGACGTTCCACGTCAAAGCAAAACTCCCCCATCTACATTAACTCCACCAGTTGCTTTCTCATCAAGGCCAGATCAGGCCTCTTCATCAAACCCAGTAGAACTACCATCCACATCTACCCCCCAACTTATCCTGACATCTTAACGTCGATGTCAACGTCGAGCCCTATCCAACGTGCCTACAAGCAGAACCCGTAGTCGCAAGTGCCAAGATTCTGAGCCATCGGCGTACGATCCAGCCAATCCTCTAACTGTTTTGCCTGCCATTCACTTCGGTACCCGAGTTACTATTGCCTCCACTACTGACGACATAGGCCGCAGTAAAGCCGTTATGGAAGACCTTCTGGCTGACTTGCCAGGGCTGGTAATTGTTCAGTCTTCCTCTCCATCTCAAACCCAATCCAAGCCAAAACTAAAAAGGGTGAAGACGGCTAAGGCAAAAGCCTCTGTCACCCAAGTTAATACTGATGACGCCCTACCAATCTCAAAATTGGCCGAAGCTGAGAAAAGCGCCTCTATTGCTGAAAAGAGGTCTGCTGAGGTTGTAACTTCCGATGCCCTTCCACCAAAGAAGCTGAGATTCGAACACCCAAAGAGTAGTAACAGCTTCCCCCGCGATCAGACCTGGGTGCCCGAGGTCATGGTAAGAGATCGTTCATTGACAGTCAGCGATAGTGCAATCGAGAGCATGGAGGTCGGTGCCGCTCTGTCGACTGCCGTGCTCCTTCCCGTCAACATGAATCATATGGCCAATCTTCACAAATATGAGAGCTTCGGCCTCATGATGTAGCACTCCATCTTGATCAGTCTATTTTCTTTATCTTTTAAAGTTTTTCCCGCACTTAGCCAAATTTTTACTAATCTATTTTATTTCTTGCAGGCCATCCAACATGCACATTCATATGCAGTTAAGATCGAGATGATGAGGAAGGAATTGGTGAAAAAGACTTAAGAAGCAACCAATCTCCTCTTCTCTCTCAATCAAGCCGAGGCCAGCAACCATCACCTGATGGACAAGGCCAAGACTGCAAGAGCTGTGCCAACCGAGGCCTAGAACAAGGCCGAGGAAGCTGGAGCTACTGCTGAAGCTGAGGCTAAATCTGTCGAGGCCAAAGTTGTTCAAGCCGAGGAAAATCTGAAGAAGGCCTTGGATAGCAAAGAGGCTGAGATCAAGGCGGCTAATGAAAAGGCCTACGCCGAAGGTCAAGCCAACGTCCGTGACGCCTACAAAGCCCAGGTCAACCAAGCCTACAACCGGGGTTATCACCTCGGCTGGACTGTAGCCCTAAAAAAACTGTCCGTCCCTACGGACTCTTATCTCCGAGATATCAACCAACTTTAATTGCCATTCCCACCAGCTCCCAAAGGATCGGATGAGGAGGAGGACGCCGATGCTGAAGATCATGGAGAAGAAAAGGCTGCTACTGGGGCCAAGTCCCCCACTTTGAATAAGTAAGTCCTGGACTTGACTTAGGATGAAGAAGAGAATAAGGCCCCCCAAAGTACTATTGTTGAAAAGACGACATCAGAGGCTGAGATCACTTTTGCCGATAAGAGTCTGGACTCGACCCTTCTTGAAATTAAAATCGAGATAGCGGCTGAGAATGAGGAAACTTTGCCAACCGAGGCTGACACAACGCCAACAGCCGAGGTTGAGCAATCCGTCTCTGATGCCAATGCTTAGGATCTTCTTCTTTTACTTGTAGTTTTGTTCATTTCGTTTTTGTTGGCCCGAAGTGCCATTTTTGTAACTGAACAAGTAATCTTTTATTCCAGGTCGAAGTGCCTTGTTTGTCTGACATTGAAACAAGTTTCCTTTAAGTGAATGCATGCCTTCCTTTCTTTCTAAGTGTTTGGATGTTTTGCTTCATGTATGCTTACTGCTTTCCTTCTATGCTGTGCATATTTCCACACTTAGAATATTTTTGCATTTCTTCAAAGTACACCTTAACTGTGTAATCACTTCGGGGTAGAGTACCTCGGATATAAACCTTGTTTGTTTGTGTAGGCCAACTATTGGAATACCTTGGCTAACACTTAAAAGTATTTCGAAATATTTTTACAAGTGTTGTTTCTTAAACTTATTCAGTCAAGTATTGTTTCTTTACTTCCACTTGTTGTCTTCTATCAAGACTTCACCCTTTCAACCTTTCCAAGCTTGACAACTTGGTTGGTCACCTTGGGTAATATGTACCTCGAATACATCTTTCATCATTACCTCGGCTAATTTCAACTTGTATATTGTTCTGAAATTTTAACAAGTGTCAAGGCCATTCTAACTTGTAAATTTTCTAAAAATTTCAACAAGTCCCAAGCTCTCAAGTTTATTTATTATTCCTGTTTCCTGCCCCCTAATGTGAACCTAAGTTCTACTTAAGTTCACATTATGCGTTTATGGTCTTTCGTCGAAGTCAGATTCAAACAAAAACTAGCCGAGGTGTTCAACCTCGGTTTTTCTGTTAATCTAACTGAAATGAACTTAGTTACATTCTGAGTTTAATTCTGCAGACATGGCAAGTCTAGGTTAATTCAACTTAGTTCAACTCTATTATATGCAAGTATAATTCAACTTTGCCATATAATAAGTCTAAGTTATTCGTCATGTTTCATTTAGAAATATCGCCAACTTAGTTCAACTCTATTATATGCAAGTATAATTCAACTCTATCATATAATAAGTCTAAGTTATTCATCATGTTTCATTCGGAAACATCGCCAACTTAGTTCAACTCTATTATATGCAAGTATAATTCAACTCTGCCATATAATAAATCTAAGTTATTCGTTATGTTTTATTCGGAAACATCATCATAGGACTGGTCAGTTCTATCGCACAAATTTCAAATTCATAAAAATCATCATAGGACTGGTCAGTCTTGGCAACTCTTTGCCATCAATGTTTTCAAGCTAATATGCCCCATTACCAGTAACCAAGATGATTCTATAAGGCCCCTCCCAGTTTGGGCCAAGCTTGCCCTCCCTAGGATCCTTCTTGTTGCCGATAACTTTTCTCAGGACAAGGTTCCCAACTTTGAATTCTCTTGGGTTAACCTTCTTGTTGTAAGTCCTAGCAAGCTGCTACTAGTATGCCCCCAGCCGAATTGCTGCTCTCTCCCTTCTTTCTTCCAGTAGATCCAAATCTCGGGCTAAGAATGCCTCATTGGTCCCTTCTTCCACTCCCTGGATTCTGATTCTAGGGATGCCGACTTCCAATGGGATAACTGCTTCAATGCCATAAGCCATGTCAAAATGAGACTCCTTAATTGATATTCTCGGCATAGTCCAATATGCCCAGAGCGCATTGGGCAACTTTTCCACCCACTTCCTTTTTGCTATTTCTAGCATGTTCTTGATCCCATCCAAGATAGTTTTAGTAGATGCTTCTGTCTGACCATTGCTCTGAGAGAAACTTGGAGTGGAGTAGTAGTTCTTGATTTTGTACTTTGCACAAAAGCTTTTGATTAGCTAACTGTCAAACTGTGTACCATTGTCTGCTATTATTGCCCTTGGGATCTCAAACCTGGTGATGATGGTCTTCCATATGAAATTCTTCACATCAATATCTCGAATCTTCGCAAGGGGTTCAACTTCTACCCACTTCATGAAGTAGTCAGTTGCTACCAGCAGAAACTTCATTTTCCCAATTGCTTGGGGTAATTGTCTAACAAGATCCATGCCCCACTGGGCAAACGGCCAAGGGCTAGACACTGGGTTCAAATTTGATATTGGTTGGTGTATCAAAGGTGCAAACCATTAACACTTCTCACACTTTTTGACGTAGGCTTCAACATCCTTCTACATGTAGGGCCACTAGTACCCCTGAGTGATGGCCCTATGAGCAAGTGATCTGCCACCAGCATGGATTCCACAGGCTCTTTCATGAATCTCATACAGAAAGTCTTCAACCTAGGAGGGATGTACACATCTCAAAAGGGGTCCAGTGAAGGATCTCCTGCAGAGATGGCCATTTACTATTAGGTTGAACCTGACCGGCTTCAATCTGATCTTGTGTGCCTTTTTTTGGTCATCTGGCAGTTTGCCATCCCTAAGGAAAATCATTATTGCATCCATCTAACTTGGACCTATCTCCACACACAGTGCCTCATATTCTGTTATTAAAGGTTCCATACTTGGTCCTATCAAATAATCAATCATGATTGTCCTTGGCTCACCTGACTTTATTACACTAGCCAGGTTGGCCAAGGCGTCGGCGTGACTGTTGTCATCCCGACTAACTTGTTGTAGCTGGAAATCTAGGAACAAGGAAAGCAATCTGACAACCTCTTTCACATAGGCTATCATTCGTTCATCTTGGGCTGTGTACTCGCCTGTTGCCTGATTCACAATAAGCTGGGAGTCACTGAAGACTCTCACCTCATCAGCCTCCATTGTTACTGCCAACTTCAACCCTGCAATTAGTGCCTTATACTCTGTCTTATTGTTTGAGGCCTTAAATCCCAAACGAATAGACTGTTCTATCATTCACCCATCTGGCAATACTAACACTACTCCTGCATCCGCTCCTTGATGGTTTGAGCTTCCATTAACAAACAGGTGGAAAGAATTGCTGATGTAAATGTCGCAGGGCTTTGGTTTCTCTTCTTTCTTCTATTTTGCTAGGATGGGGTTCTTAGCCCCAGTTGAGTATTTTCCTGCTCCCCTGGGCATCCCAACCCGTAACTCACAGGAGTCCGACGTGGGATGGCACCAGGGGTGAACTTGGCCACAAAGTCGACCAGAACCTGCCCTTAATTATTGTTTTAGGCCTAAACTCCAAGTCATATTGGCCCAACACTACTGCCCATCTGGCTACCCTACCTGTCAGATCTCCTTGCTGCAACAAGGACTTCAAAGGATGCTCAGTCAGTTCCACAATCTTGTAGGCTTGGAAGTAGTGATTCAATTTTATCGAAGCCATCACTAAGGCCAGTGTTAATTTTTCCAGGGGCAGGTACCTGGTTTCTGCTCCTGCTAGGGTTTTACTCACGTAGTATACTGCCTTTTGTTCTCCCTCATCTTCTCGGATTACTACCGCACTCACTGCGTGTTCTGAAACTGCCAAGTATGGGAACAATTCTTCTCCAGGTACTGGATTTGACAGAACTGGAGTCGTTGTCAGGTACCTTTTCAAGTCGACCAAGGTGACTTCACACTCTTCCGTCCATAAAAAATTTGTGGCCTTCTTTAACAAACTAAAAAACGGTTTACACTTATTAGAACTTTGGCGGTAAACCTGTTCAGGGCTGTCGCCTTGCCGGTCAAAATCTGAACCTGCTTGGTTGACATCGGGCTCCTTAAGTCAAGAATGGCCTTGATTTGATCTAGGCTTGCCTCAATACCCCTTCTGGTAACCAAGTATCCTAGGAACTTACCAGACCCGACTCCAAATATGCATTTCGAGGCATTGAGTTGAAGCTGATATGTTCTCAAGATATCAAAAACTGTCTTCAACTCGGTTAAATGATTCCCAGGATTTTTGGTCTTCACGATCATATCATCAATGTACACTTCTACTATTTCACCAATTAGATGTCTGAACATCTTGGTCACCAATCTCTGATAGGTTGCCTCTGTATTTTTCAACCCGAAAGGCATCACTCTGTAGCAGTACAGCCCTTTTGGGGTGATAAATACAATATTCTCCTCGTCAGGAGAATACATTGTTATCTGGTGGTATCCCCTGTAAGCATCCAGGAAGCTTATCCTCCAATGACCTGAAGTAGCATCCACCAACTGATCAATTTTAGGCAGAGGGAAGCTGTCTTTGGGATAAGCCTTATTCAGGCTGGTGAAGTCCATACAGACTCTTCACTTCCCATTCTCTTTTTTCACGACTACTGTGTTGGACAACCAGGTTGGGTAGTTCACCTCCCGAATGGCCTTGGCTTCCTACAGCTTGTCCATTTCCTTCTCTACTGCCTCCATATGAATTAATGTCAGCTTCCTTGCCCGTTGAATGACAGGTTTAGCCGACCTGTCTACATTGAACATGTGGCATGTGACCTCAGGGTCAATACCTGACATCTCATATGGTGTCCAGGCAAATATTTCCATGTTAGCCTGTGAGAAAGCCTCTAATTCTATTTCTTCATCCTCGGCCAAGCCCATGAAGCAATTCTTTGCCTGTACTTGATTCCCTCTAACTTCTTCAATCCCCTGTTTAGTTGAAAATTGTAACAACTGGTGCAACGTTGAGGGAACAGCCCTCATTTCTTGCAGCCACAGTCTTCCCAATATAGCATTGTAAGGGGAGGGGGTATCAATTGCCGTGAATTCTATGCTAACATTCCTAGTACTTGGCTGCAATTCCAAATTTATTGCCCCCAGAGGCCATGTCGGCGTTCCATTGAACTCGACCATTGAGTTGTTCGACTGCTCCAAATCATCTCAGTAAAGGCCAAGCTCCTTATAACATCTGACATACATGATGTCATAAAAACTGCCTTAGTCGATCAGAATGCACCTTACTTTGCTTTCTCCTATTTTGAGGGTCACTACCAGAGCATCGTTGTGCGGATGCTGCACCATGTCTAGGTCTGCCTTAGTAAAGGACACCATTAGTCCCTAGAACTCGTTTGTCCTAGGCCTTTTTTGTTGGACCTGATGCACATGTTGTAAGTGCCTCACCTTTTGTGTCTCTCCTTGCATATTATTCTCATTAACCTTCGAATGAACCACATTGATCACTCGAGGTTCTGCTTGATATTGTTGTGGCAGTGGTGCTGCTGCTGGTGCCGAGGGAAGCCTTTGCATGCTATTCCCTCGTTCTAGCCTCATCTACTAGGTCCCTCAAGTGACCCTGTCTGACTAGGTCTTCTAAGTGCATCTTCAGGGCTCTTCACCCTGAGTCAGGTACCCATACCCATTGTGGTAGGCACAGTGCTTCTCAAGGCTACTTCTCATGAACTCACCGATGACCTTCTCCGGCGCTCTATAATACGACTGGTTCTTGATCCTTTCGAGAACTTTGTAAACCGAGATTCGAAACACAGTGGTGACTACCTGTGCAGCCCTCAGCCCTGTTTTCTGTCTGTTAAAACTAGTATTACCTTGGCCTCGCTTCGGTAAGCCATTCCTCTTATCCTGTTTCTGTGCCTTTGTTCCCAGCGTGTCCTCTTCTGCTCTGGCATATTTCTCGATTCGTGCCATAAGCTACTCCATACTCTTTGGTAGAGTTTTTGCTAGCGACTTTCGAAGCGAACATTCATCTTCCAGGCCATTCTTAAAAGAAACGATCGCCAATTCCTGGTTGCATCCTAGTATTCGGCTGAACACCTCATAATACCTCTTGGTATAAACCCTGAGGCCTTCACCCTCGCTAATTTTTAGAGCCATCAAACCCTCAATGGTTGCAACTTGTTTGTAACGAACCTGGCCACAAACATCTCGGCCAGGCCTTCCCAACTCTTCACAGTTCCTTTCGACAATTTGTGAAACCAATCCGATGCAATTTTCCCAAAGGATAAGGGAACACTTTACACAACAACTGTTCTTTCCCGATATACAAAGCCATTGAATTCAAATATAAGCCGACATGAAAGTTCGAATCGGACTTACCGTCATATATTTGGAACCTCGACATATGGAACCTTTTTGGGGCCTCAAACCTATCCAACTCCACTGAGAACGGCGTTTTCGGCTTAACAGGGGATGTGACCTCGACATTCTGCCGCTTCCTCTGGAGGTAGTTCCTCAAATCCTCCTTAGTCTGACCAGGAGCTCAGCTGTCAATAGATTTCAGTCTTTTTAGTGCACTACTCTCGGTGTCGTTATGTGTCCTTTTGGACTTCTCTTCATTCACCGTGTCAAAGGCCCTTCCCCTAGATATTCCGAGGTTCTTTAACATATATTCCCCTAGTACGAGGTGTCCTCTGCGAGTCACCTCTGACCGACTCTCCTCGCCTGACATCCTGTGAATGCCGATGTGAGGGCTCCTTTTCCTTGCCATGCTGCAGGATCACTGGGATTGTTTTTTGCCCCTTTTTTTAGGCATTAGTCTTGGCCCTTGGCATCGGCGTGTCCTACAACGAGAATGGTGGTTGCATGACATTGTTCTGCATCATGAAGTTGATAACCGATTGTAGATCTGCCAACTTGTTGGACATTCCTTTCATCTCGCTGTCCCTCATCAGGTATCTATTTTTCCATACCTGGAGGTCGTTTTCGTTGTAATACTCATCTTGGCTTAATTTCTTCGGGGCATCTTTATCTTTTCCGATGTCCTTATCCTCGGGATTCTGATCCCGTGCTCTTTCATTATGGTTTTCTTCATCAATGTTAGCATCGGCATGTTTACCACTCCCACATAGGACGTCGTCCTTGATCTTTTCTTTCTGTTCATTGTTGGCCATCTATTCTCCTTATGTTCCCACAAAGGGCGCCAAATTGTGGGTGTTGATTTCTAACCACACAACCAAACGGGGAACTCAACTGGAAAACACCGGTAGAATAGATTAAACCTAAACAACCTGTCACAGAAAAATAAGAATCCAAAAGTGGTTCGTCCACCTGGGGGCACTCCAACGATCAAGTCAATAATCAAATATCTCTCAAAGATAGCAAATTGTGCTTAACTCATAAGAAAAAAACTACTGTTTACAGCATATCCCACATACCTGAGACCCACGGGGGTGCCTTGTTTTATAGCCAGTTGTAGCTCGACTTTTCGTGCCGCATTTCAGAAGACGAATAAGCCCTACAGTATCGAATTCTTGCGATTCTGAATCTAATCTCACAAGTGCAATGTGAAATAGATAATCACCAAAGAGTCCAAATCCGACAAATCTTTTGGAAAATTGATTTTAAATCAAAATCCCAAAAATTGACTACTTTTCCAGATACAGAGTCACAACCAAAATATTTTTTAGGGAATTTAGAAAACCCATGACTCGTGCCAAAAGCCACATGTCCGTCATCACCAAGATTGTCTCGGCTCGGGAACTTAGGTACGAAAGGAGAAGGTCATGAATTGAGCATCCCTGTTAGCCCGATCAAAGATCAGCCTCTACTAATCATGATATAAATCTTATCTACAGTATATGCTCTTGTTCCGATTATTAGGCTAGTATTACTATGTGATGTGCACACATACAAGTATAGACTAACTTGTACAAGTTGAAACACTTGGTTTCATGTTTGTTTGCAAAATTATTTCGAATATGTACCACTTGAAAAAATGATCGCATATAAACATTACCCAAATTATTCCAATTCAAGCAATTAGCCTTCATCCACAGGCATTCAAACAATTTATCATTTAAGCAATTAACCTCATGGCAAGTATGCTAGACATGGCAACAATCACATTCGTGCAATATGCTAAAGCACAAAAGAGCTCACCTAGTACTCTAAGCCAAAAAGATGAAAGAGTTAGAAAAAATACGTGATCCTAATTTATGCAACACATGCAATATGTAATCTAAATAGGCTCGGCTATCTTAACATAACATGTGAATCAATTTAATAGCATGCGGTCTAAGCACGTATTCAAAGAATGTTAAACTAACAGTGCAAGTTAAAATGATACGCCAAGCTCAATGCATGCAAGACAAGTGGATGCAAGGCATGAGAGATGCTAAACAAAACATGATGCCCTAAACAAACCATCATAAGCAGGTAAATAAAAGGAAGAAAGACGTGGGGTTGAAAGACATACACATTATTACAATTGTGCGCCCTCACGCGGGAGGGTTCGAATAAACTAACTAGCTAAGCTAATTAGTACAAATTAACTAGCTATTACAACAATAAATTAATCAACTATTCTAGCTAATTAACTAATTATTACAAGACAAAATTGAATAACTAGTTTAGCTAACTACTTATTTACAGCACTCTACAAAATTAACTAGCTACAACTAATTAAGTACAACAAATATCTAAGCTAAACAATTAGACTAAAATAGCCCCGGAAAGCAAGGAGTGCTCATGCATGTGCTGATTTCCACCCGAAAAAGCAACTGTTCTGCTGCTAGGAAGCCTCTGTTGCACCGTTAAGACATTTGCATTGTTTTTCACCTTAAAACGAACTCTGTTTCATTTTAAAAAGCTACTATTGGATTTTGCAAAGGTGGTTGGTAAGCTAGAAGTGGTGGCCTGTCGGCCACAAATAATGGCCTACCGTCCCTAAGTAGTAGCCTGCCGACCACTGATGCTTGGTTCCTCTTGTTGCAACAGAGAGCAAACAGAGCAAGCACATGGTATTCTCAAGGATTGTTTAAACAACTTATCCCTCCTTATCATCAAACAGCTCGAAGGAGTTGTAAACTTGATTCACAAACCATCAATGGATGCAATTTCATTGCATGATGGCCTATGAACCAAATGGTGCAAGTTCAATAAATGCAACAAATAAGACTCTCAAACCCCCTCTCTATCATGTATTGATCAAGGAAAGCGGTTGACAATAACTCTTGAACCGTTTTCATCACGAACAAGTATGAAACGATTCAAGACTCAAGGGTTCAATTAACGTCTGATTGAACCCAAACCAAGTTATTATCTTGCATCACTTTTAGTCCTCATTTTATAACTCCATTTTAATTACCAACCATTCCTTAGTAAATTAAGTCCAAAGGTGAGCTTTAAGACCTCTAATGGAAAGAAGCATTAAACCAAAAGTTGTTTTAGGCATGAGAGAAGTGTCATTCCATTGGTAATGAACCCCCAAAGGGATTAAATCATTAAGCGTAAAACCTCAATCTCAAGCTTAAAATAAGCAACTAGTTTGAACCAACTTTCAAAGCCAAGCAAAAGCTAAGAAAGAAGGGAGGTTACAGAGGTGATTGAAGGTAAAAACAAGTATAGAAAATCATAAACAAATGCTATCAACTCAAATAGGTTTGTGGCTAAGGCCTAAACCATAAAACCTATGAGGACAATTACACTACAAACATGCAATACAAAGCTCAAATGCAACAACCAACTAAAAACAGTCCTAAAATAGTGCCAAATTAGTCCTAAAACATGCTGGAATTAAGACAAAAATAGTTAGAACAATAAGCTAAAACATGGAGCTTGTTAGGCTAGTAAGTAAGATACAAGGAGGGGAGGCTAACCCTTCTAATTTTGAACTTCAAAACAACATTTTAACCATTGAAATAACTCTGAAAATTAGTATTTAAAAATTCAAAAAAAGATAGTGTAAAGGTGGGAAGCACAAGGGTAAAGACTAGAGAAGCAAGATGGAAAGGAAGGTGAACCACCCCTCTACCCTTGAAGACCTTAAACCACAAGTTTCAACCCAAAATTACAAAGCTTACACAGCCCAAAAAGCAGTAGAAAAATAGTAGGAAAATAGTAAGAAAAAAAAAAGCAAACAAAATAAGAAAACAAATTAAGTCTTATATCTCTTGAAGATGAGAGCACTTTCAAGCAATAATTCAACACAAACACACCCTCAAGAGCTCAAAAAGGGCTCAAAAGTACCTCAGCTCAAAGATGGTAAGGTTTGGTTTAGAGTGTATAGGCAAAGGTTCAAGAAATTTGCAAAAGAGAGAGAGAATTGTAGAGAGAGAGAAAATAATTTGCTTCAAAATTTTCTAACCTTCAAAGCAAGAGGGGAGGTCCTCTATATATAGAAAACCATCACACTCCCTCAGAAATATCAATACATACACGTGTAAGAAGGTGCATGCATCTATGCCAACAACTAGCACAGTTGACAGAAAAATATCTGCAAAATACACTTGTGGCCAGTAGGCCATATCAGTGGCCAACAGCCAAAAGCTGTGGCCGACAGCCAATAGCAGTGGTCGACAGGCCACAAAAGGTTGCAAGCTTGAAAAACTCTGGTTTTGGTCCAAAAATAAGACAACAGGTGTGTAGAGTTTGAAGGCTCAAAGTTGTGACATTCCGCTAAGGACTTCGAGCACTTAACAAGTATATACACTCATCATTGGGTGTACAAGTAGTGACGTCCAAGTCGTAAGGGCGATAAAAAATGGGGTGTCTACACCAGCACTGACCTGATCTCTATAGAAGCCTCACTTCAGTGGACTCAGGCTCAATGCTCATCTTGAACTCTCAGCTAGATAGGGATAAACTTCCTAAGAGTTTTATCTTTATCCAGACTGAGATCCTCCCATATTCTAGAACTCTTGTCCCTTATCTCTCGTATTTTGGCATCTCCGCAAATAACCTCGGCTTAGCCAAGATCATCTCGACACATGATCAGGCCACGTGGTAACTCGGCTGACACTTCTGCGTCACCTTGGCTACGTGCTGTCATTCACAAAAGGCAGTGGCTTTGGTCCAGTCCAAGATCGGACTAGACTGTGCTGTTGGGCCCGTGAGGTCCCACCACGGGTCCCGTTTTGATAATCTGAACCATTCAATGTGTAGAACTCATCGAGTACTATATGCCTGTAAAAAATCACGTTAATCCGATATCGATAGCTATGTGAACAAAACAATTTTTTATCAACCATTAATTTTTTTACCGTCCATTTTTTTTTTATACAAAACTGATTTAATCACATAGCTATTGATATTCGATCAACATGATTTTTTACAAGCGTATAGTAATCGACGAGTTCTACACATTGAACGGTTCAGATTATCAAAACGGACCCAAAAAAGGGCCCCATGGGCCGGACTGGATGGGTCCAATCTTAATTTCAACTTGAGACAAGCTGGACCCTTCACAAAATATGTCTCCACAATAACACAACTAAAAAACAAGTTTCAAGGTAGCAAGATATATGCAAAAAAAAATAAATTAATTAAAGACTCTGTGTAACTTGAATCAATGATGTAGAGATTAATAACAAATGTTAGTGTTGGGACATTTATTCTAATATATAAAGCCAACCCTTCCTGATTCATCAAATTACCAAAAATTGTTTAAAAAATTGTCATCATACATAAAAGAAAGGCCATTGAGATCCTCCAAACATGACTCACGCATAATCTGACTAGTGGAAATGTAGTGAATATTCACTGGAACACGTGTCACAATCAGGATGAAGCAATCTACAAAGAGGCCATTTAAGAGGTCTATGTTGCTATGCTGTGAGTATTGTCAAAACTGTGCAATGTGCTATCCCACTAGGCACACACAAGAATTTTTCAATTTGAGGATTGGAGGCCATTTCACTCACCCCACAACCCCCAATTTGTGGGGAAAAAATAGTGTAATTTATAGTCATTGCACAGTTTTTGTGTCCATTAGGCTATGTATTAGAACAGATATCTGTTATGCATTGTAGTGGATATGATCGATAGATATCAATCAAATTTTGAATTATAAGATACTGAAGTGTGTTAAAAATTGTGGTAATTTCTTTTATTAATGTTTTATATTATAATAAACCACAAACAATTAAAATTAGAATAAACATTAAGTACAATATATAAATTACACAAAAAAAAAATTAAAAGTAAAAAAATTAAATAAAATTCAAAGAGTAGTGTATCTCTCAATAATAAGGACTCAATAGTAAGGTAGTTAGTGAGAATGTAGCAAACTCTCTCTCTTTTACATGTAAGCAAAAGGTCACAACCAGGTCAACCTATCTTCTTTATATTCTTATGTATGGTCAATCGTGCACTCAAAATGAGAAACAAACTCTACACTATTTGGGATTCCATTTCTTTAAATTTAAAATTTTAATTTTAATTTTAATTATGAAGTTGGAGAAATTTCAATAGTTGAGCATAGAATGAAAAGCTTAATTAAAAGATAGATGGAGAGTAGCACTGTAAAATTAACTAGGTTACTTGAGTTCAACTAGTTAAAAATTTATTTGAAATTGACTTGTTAATTAAACAAACCAAATTTAAACATATTTTAAAACTCGTTATATTTTTAAATCAAACTTGAATAACCATGCTTCGCAACTTGATTTGGTTATATGCATTATATAATAATAAATTAAGTTATTATTAAAACTCATTTGAGATCAATGCAAAATGTAAATAAAGAACACATTTTGAAACTTATTATTAGAACTCAAGTTTTTAATCAAATTTGAATAACCTGTTACCTGACCCGACTCATCTAAACTTGTTTACAAACTTAATGAAAAGTGATTCATTTTCTCACAAGAAAATCAAAGAGAAAGAAAATAATTGTAGGTAATTTTTTAAGTTGATATGCTCTAAATTGTGAATTTTTGAATGATTAATCAAATTTTCTTAAATTCAATATTAAGTTGGGAATTCAAAATCAAATTCGTATTGAATTTTATGATCCAAATTCCAAAATTATACCATATATGATCCACATCCAAAATACTTATCATGGATTTATTCTTTAAGTTGATATGCTCTAAATTATCAAAATTTTGAATGATTAATTGAATTTTCTTAAATTCAATATTAAAGTTGGGAATTCAAAATCCATCAAATTCATATTGAATTTTATGATCCAAATTTCAAAATTATTTTGTCACCACCATATATGATCCATGTCCAACACACTCATCATGGATGAACACTCTTATCTCCCTATCCATTATTTTGTTTTTATAATTTTCTTTTGCGAGCTGTCCAAACTACGTAAAGACAAAATTTTAACTTTTTGTAGTAAAAGATGTTTGGCAATCGAAAGGACCAAAAATCACGTGATATACATGGCTTTAAAAAAAAAAACCCAGAATTCAGAACTTGCTTGAGTTAACCCACTTTTCAAAAAATTAAATTTTTTATTTTTTATTTTTATTGAATTTTTTAATATTTTACACAAATTTTTTATTTTTTACACACTTAATCGATCTATTTAAAAAGTATAGTATTTGTAAAAAAAAAATTTTAAAAATCAGCAAATATAAAAAATATAAAAAAATATTCAGTACACTTTTAAATTTTGTTATATTTAATGAATTTTTAAAAAAAAATTGTATAGATTTTTTATTTTTTAAATATATCTAAATTAAGTGGTTTTAAAAAGTAAAAAAATGAGAATTATTAAAATATTTTAAAAATCACTAAAAATACAAAAATGTAAATTAAAAACTCAAAATTACAAATAAAAAATAAATTACAAAACGGATCATAGGACACTTACAACGCGAGTTATATATAAGGATAAGTTTTCCTCTATACTTGCATCTTTCCATACTCTTCTTTTGGGTTCAAATTCAAACTCATATCGATGATCCAAACCATACTTTGTAGGTTTCGTAATAAAAGTATCCATGTAAAAAATCAATTTCATTGGACATTTTTAAACATAAGAACAAATCAAATATTGTTTTATAAAATAAATAACGAATAAGATTGTAAACTGAAACTATTCATTTTGCAAAATAAAACATAATTTGTTTATGTGTTTATAGTTGTCCGATAAATCTAATATTTTATATAGATAACCTTTACTATGAAACTTATAAAATAGACGATTTAGATTATCAAAATAAGTCCAAATTAAAACTTACAAGAGGTGCATCGGTGAATATGAAGAAATGAAATATACAAGAGAGCTTATCGCATATATTTGTGTGGAACCTACAGAGAAGTTATCTAGCAGATTGGTCCGGTTATGTGCCCACTTTATAAGAAGAGAATACCTAATCACTTTCCTTAAAACATAGGAAAAATATATATACATATATATATTACTTACATCACTCCCTACAATTATAAGGACACACGACGTAAGATAAGGACGGACTTAGAAAATAATTTTCCTACAAAATAGATCACATAATACTTATAATAGTCTAAGTCATGGTGGGACCCTCTCTTAAAATGGATCTATGACTCCTTCTACGAATTCGAGCTAAATTTTTATGCTAAATTAAGAGTGTTTTGAAAAGTAAGTTAAAAATTACCTCTTAACTTATAATTTACTTTTATCTCTTACAAAAAATTTAAAATATAATTTTTAATTATGTTTTCAAAACTCTCCTTAATAATTCAGTTGAGTTCTGCCCGAATAGACGCATGAGCACAATAACATAAAAATTAATTTTTTTATTTTTAAATAATAAAAATATTTTAAAAAAACTAGTGTTTGTGTATATTTATATGTATGATTGATAAAATATATTAATAAAATGATTTTTTTTCCCTCATAATTCTCCCTTTCTAGGTTTTTTTTTTTTTCTAATTATTTATTTAGACTTGACTCAAATTGTTTGAGAACAAGCTTTTTTAGTAATTTTTTGACTAAAGTATGATGTAAAAAAATAGTATGTTTAAGATGACTTTTTAATTTTTTACGAAAAAATATGTAAAAAGTAGAAAGAAAAATGAATCTTTAACTTTTTGGTATAGGTTGTTAACTTTTTGATTTTTTTAGTAATTTTTTTACTTTTAAACTAAAAAATGATGTTGTCAAACGAGACCTTAATCCCAACTAATTTTCACCTAATTAAACTCGAACATCTCAAAATTCAACCCGGTTTAATTCATTTGCATTGCACCCCTATATGGAACTCTCAAAATTCGATCCAACTTGCAACTTTACATAAAATTAGATAATGTTTTGTTTTTCAACAGTACTAGAGGTATCATCAAATAATTAATGTGAAAATTATTCACTACATAATTGGGTGTGTGGGTGTTGATTTTTGACTACATAACCAAATGAGAAACTCAGCTGGAGAGTACCCGCAGAATAGATTAAACCCAACAACCTGCATAAGAAGATGAGAATCAGGCAGTGGTTCGTCTACCCAGGGGCACTCTGACGATCAAGTCAGTAATCAATATTTCTAACAGAAAACAAATTGTGCTTAAACTCACAAGAAAGAACTTACCTCAGACCCACAAGGGTGTTTTGCTTTTATAACCAGCAGTGACCTGATCCTTTTAGAAGTCTCACTTCAATGGACTCAGACTACATGCTCATTTTGGACCTTTATCTAGATAAAGATAAACTTTTCTTGTGCCTTATCTCTATCCAGATTGAGATCCTCCCCTGTTTTAGGACTCTTGTCTCTTATCTGCTTACCTCGGATTCTGGTATCTCCGCAGATAACCTCGGTCTAGCCGAGATCATCTCGGCGTATAACCAAGCCACGTGGCACCTCGGCTAACACTTCGGCGTTACCTTAGTCACATACTGTTATTCACAAAATACTTCCCCATAACTGCCCCCTAGGTGGGTTCTATTACGTCGACAATCTGAGGTGATGGAACTTACATCGTTTGTCTACATAGCATGTCGGCTAACAATCCACTCTTCTCTTCGACCGAGATTATGACTCGTTGGCTTCTAGTAACCAAGACTCTGCTGCCCATTATATCAAGGACCAAGAACCAAAAATCAAGTTTCTTTAAGCATCTCAACTGAGATCGCTTCTCTAGCCGAGGTTATGGCCTCTCTACCTCAAAAATTTCAAGAGTTCTAATTGTGCTTTTCGATTGTTTCCTCCACGCGTCCCTTCCTTATTAGTTCATACCTGACACGCGCTATCAGGTTGCGTCGCTTCTGCTTACACCCCTTGACAAGCACGTCGTCCAAGGCTAGTTCATTACGTTTTGCCGTCTTCTCGTGTTTTTGACAAAACTCCTCTTTCTCTCTCTCTGCCTCTTCACTTTTCATTATTGTATTCCCTCTTCTGTTCAATTTTTCTCTCTCAAAGTTCCCAATCCTCCATTGTTGTGCTTTCGAGCCCTCTGCAACTGTTATATTCACGCGAGCCTGTTGTCATTTACTTCCGATCGTTTACGTGGCCTGACTTTGGTGACCCTCTCCCTGGCATTCAGTTCTTCGGCTTTACCCTGTAAGCTACTAGTTTCTTTCTCTTTAACTTTAATCATCCACTATCCTCTTTTATATGTTTCTCCTGCCAGATGTCCACACTGTATCTGTTGCCATTTGAATCTATATTCGTGGTTGTAATATATTTTTCCTTGCCTTTTGATTCATGATCTTGAATCTGTAAATTTGTGATTTGCCCCAATGCTTTAGACGTTGTTCTGCACCACATCTGAAATCACATCTCTGTTGCTATTAAATGCTTTAATCTGTCATTGTCTTTGATTATTTTGTTCATGTGTTTCTTGAGTGTCATTTGCACTATTCTTACTATATCTGTGTTGTTTTACCTATATTTCTGCTTCGGTTTAGTTCTTGAATCTTGCTTACCTCTGATTCTGAATCATGTTCCTTTATGTTTTCTTGCTTGTTTTTAGATCTTTGTTCTTTGATTCTTGTTTCTGTAGTTTCAGGTTTGGGATTTGCTTTAGAACTCACACACTTAGGAAAAACTGAAACAAATTTTCCCTTTAGATCTTCAAAACCCTTGCCCCAATGCCTGTTTAGAGCCTAGCTGAGATTCTAAAACCCCTGCCAGTGACTTTTCTCTGAAGTCCTTTGCAAAACACCTTTAGCCGAGATCATGGGTATGTTTAGGTGGAGTGTAGACACCCCGACCAAAATAGAATACTTCAGGCAAGAGTTCTCCATCCCAGCCGACGTCCTGATCAGGTTGGCTGGTAAAGAGGACTCTATTATGCCAGGTCAGGATTACTTACATTTTCCAGTAGTTTCCATTATTGAGGGTGGAGTCAGGTTTCTCCTAGACATCTTTTTTAGGGAAGTCCTCCATTACTACAAACTGAACCCTATGCAATTAGTTATAAACTCCTTTAGGATTATCAACGGCATCGCCGAGTTGGCACGCGGGCAGAATGCCAGAATAACCCTATCTGACATCCAGTACTGCTACATAATGTGTGGCCTTAAGACCAACTCTAGCTATACGTACTACCTCAAGCTGAGATCTACCCAGTACAAATTGATAGTAGACATTCCAGACTCAAATAAGGGCGTGACAAACGACTACCTGATTGTCTCGGGCAATTGGGAGTTCACGCCAGTCCATGAGCTCCACCTCTTCCCCTTGCACCATGACATTTTTAAGGATGACAAGGGTAAGGACTTACTCTTCTTAAAAGTCCCTCTTCTACTACTTTACTTAGTCATTTTTCTGTTAACTTGTTCTGATGTTTTTTCCTTGTCCTTCCAGCCCTTCCTCAGCCAGAAAATAATTTTTTCCAGTTCTACGTGCGTAGCAAGGACTCAGTTCGCCTTCTCGGCTTACCAATTGAAGTCCGCAAGGCTCCCGTCCTCCTCAACTACATCCCGGCATACAAAAACCCTTTGCACGACGTCCCTCGCAAGAGCAAGTCCCCTCCATTCGCTACAACTCCACCAGTCACATCGTCGCCAAGGCTGGATCAAGCCTCCACATCTGATCCTACAAACTAGCCTTCAACTTCTGCCCCCCAATTAATTCTTCTAGCCCAGAGCTAGCGCCGACGCCGAGCTCCTGCTAACGCCCCTGCTGGCAAAACTCGAAGTAGAAGACGTCGAGGTCTTGAGTTCTCGAGACCGACCCCTCAAACCCTTCTATTACCCTGCCAGCAATAAATTTTGGCACCAGAGTCACAGTTGCTGCAACAGCAGACGAGATGGGCTGCAAACCAGCCATCATTAAAGATCTTCTTACCAACATTCCTAGGGTTGTGACTGTGCTGCCCTCCTCTTCTCCATCTCAATCCAATCTGAAGCCAAAAAGAATGAAGAATGCCAAGGCCAAGGCTACAGTGACTTAAGTTGACTTTGAGGCTACTGTGCCAATCTCCAAGTTGGCCGAGACTGAAAAGAAAACTACTGTCACCTAGCAGCAGTAGCTTCCCTCGTAATATGACCTGGGCGCCTGAGGTCATGGTGGAGGACAAACCATTGACAGCCGCTGACAGTGCGATCGAAAGCGTCGAAGTTGGCACCGCCCTGTCAACAGTCGTACTCCTACCAGAAGATATGAATCACATAGCCGACCTTCATGAGTATGAGAATTTTGGCTTAATGATGTAGCACTCAGTCTTGGTAAGTCTCCTGTTGTATCGTTTTAAGCTTTCCAATACTTATCTAAAATTTTTACTAATCTATTTTATTCCTTGCAGGCTATCCAGCATGTGCACTCATACGTGGTCAAGATCGAGATGATGAGGATGAAGTTAGTAAAGAAAACTCAAGAAGCTACCAAACTCCTCTCCTCACTCAACCATGTCGATGCTAGTAACCGAAGTTTGCTGGGTCAAGCCAAGGCTGCTCAAATCGAGGCTAAGACTAAAGCCGGAGTTGCTGATGCTGCTGTCGAGAATGCCAAGGCCAGGGCAATAGAGCTAGAGGCCAAGCTCAAGGAGGCCATTGACTTAGAAGCAGTCGAGGTCAAGGCGGCCGACGAAAAGACTTTTGAAAAAGGCCAAGCCGCCGTCCGCGACCAGTACAAAGAGCAAGTCAATTTGGCTTACAACCGAGGTTATTACCTCGGTTGGACGGCGACACTCAACAAGTTGTCTGTCCCCATGGATTCCCCACTCAGAGACATTAACCAGCTCAATGCGTCCTTCCCTCATTCATTAAAGAACTCTGAGGATGAAGACGCCGAAACTGATGATGCCGATGAAGAGGGGGAAGTTGCTGCTGAGGCCAAGTCCCCCACTCTAAATGAGCAAGTCCTGGACTTAACTCAAGATGATGAGGACGAGGTCTCCAAAAGCATCTCTCCTAAGAAAACGACATCTGAAACCGAAGTCCATACAACCGAGAAAAGCCTCAATGATATGTTACTCGAAATTGACGCCAAGATAGTGGCAGAGAAGGAAGCTTTACTGCCAACTGAGGCCGACACAATGTCAACAATCGAGGTTGAGCAATCTAAGATAAATGCCAATGTTTCCAGCACTTAGGATTTTTTCTTAACTCTAAACTTTTCTTTTTCAATTATAACTTCTCTTTGTAACTTGGACAAGTAATCTCTTATGCTAGGTCGAAGTGCCTTTTTGTTTTGGAACAAGTTTCCTTTAAATGAATGCCTTCTTTTCTTCTGAGTATTGAATGTGTGCTTGTTTCTTTAAATTTTGACTGTCTTTGTATGCTTCCATACTTAGAATATTTTTGCACTTCCACAACTTTGTTTGAGTGATTACTTCAGCTTAGAACACCTTGCACAAGGATTATCTCGGATCCACCCTTAGTTGGTCACCTCGGAGTTCACCTTTTATTGTGATCTTGGCCAAATAACACTTAAAAATATTTGATTCAAACATTTTTACAAGTGTTCTTCCGTCACTTGTACTTACTGTCTTTTATTTATACTTCATTCTTTTAACCATTCCCAGCTTTGACAAACTATTTGGTTATCCTAGGTGACAAATATCTCAGTTAACCCCTCAAGTATTTACCTCGGCTGATTCTAACTTGTAAATTCTTTCAAAAAAAAAAAAAAATTAACAAGTGTCAAGCCTATTCTTGCTTCTTACCCCCTAATGTGAATTTAAGTACCACTTATATTCACATTAAGTAAGCAACTCCAATTCTTGCCGAGGTCTGACTCAAACACAGTTTAGCTGAGTATTGCGACCTCGGTCTCTCTATTAATCTAACTAGATCAAACTTTGTTCAACTCTGCCACAGTGGCAAGTCTAAGTTACCCGTCATGTTTCATTCGGAAACATCGCCAACTTAATTCAACTCTATCATATGGAAAGTATAATTCAACTCCACCATATGATAAGTCTGAGTTACTCATCATGTTTCAATCGAAAACATCACAAACTTAGTTCAACTCTATCATATGACAAGTATAATTCAACTCTACCATATAATAAGTCTAAGTTATTCGTCTTGTTTCAATTAGAAGCATCACCAACTAAGTTCAACTTTATTATATGGCAAATATAATTCAACTCTACCATATGATAAGTCTAAGTTATTCGTCATGTTTCAATCGGAAATATCGCCAACTTAGTTCAACTCTATCATATGACAAGTATAATTCAACTCACCATATGATAAGTCTAAGTTATTCGTCATGTTTCAATCGGAAACATCGTCAACTCAGTTCAACTCTATCATATGGCAAGTATAATTCAACAATACCATATGATAATTCTAAGTTATTCGTTATGTTTCAATCAGAAACATCATCATAAGACTACTTCGGTCCTATCGCACAAATATCAATAGTAATGAAAACAAAACCAAGCCAGTGTTTTATTAAAACTTCAGCTAATTACATAAATCCCAAAAAGCTAATGAAAGAAAAACTTCAAATTGCAAGTGTTCCAAGATCGTAGCAACTCCTTGCCATCACTGTCTTCTAGCTGATATGCTTCATTACCGGTAATCGAGATGATTCTATAAGGTCCCTCCCAGTTTGGCCCAAGATTACCCTTCCTGGGATCTTTCTTATTGTCGACAACTTTTCTTAGGAGGAGGTCCCCAACCTTGAATTCCCCTGGGTTGACCTTCTTGTTGTAAGCCCTTGCTAGCTGCTGCCGGTATACCCCCAGCCGAATTGCTACTCTTTCTCTTCTTTCTTCCAAAAGATCCAGATCTTGGGCTAGGAATGCCTCGTTAGTCTCATCTTCCACTCTCTAGGTTCTAATTCTGGGGATGCCGACCTCTAGCGAGATAACTACTTCAGTGCCATAAGCCATGGCAAAATGAGACTCTCCAGTTGATCTCATCGGCATAGTCCGATATTCTCAAAGTACATTGCGCAACTCTTCCACTCATTTTCCCTTTGCTGCTTCTAGCCTATTCTTGATCCCATCCAAGATGGTCTTATTGGATGCTTCTACCTGACTATTACTCTGGGGAAAACTTGAAATTGAGTAATAGTTCTTAATTTTTTACTTAGCACAAAAGCTCTTGATCAATTTACTAGCAAATTGGGTGTCATTGTCTGCCACAATGGCTCTCAAAATCCCAAACCTGGTGATTATGTTCTTCCAGATGAAATTCTTTGCATCCACTATAGCGATCCCGGTTTTTAACCCGGCTTTTATGGCGTTCCAGACTCGGGTCTTGTGGTTTAATGTTGTTGTTTATGTCTTTTCCTCTTCTTACCCTTTGAATTTGGGTTTTTGAATGTCTTGGGTGTATTTAGAGCAGGTTAGTTGCCACATGGTTTAGAACCTTGTTGCCCAGAATTTTAGTCGTCCGCTCGAGCGGGCCTTCTTGCGCTCGATCGGGGTTTGCAATCATTCAGTACTTTGTGCGTCTGCAAAAATACTGCAAAAGTGTTTTTCACGCTCAAACGGAGTTTCTTACGCTCGAGCAGGTCTAAGCTCGAGCGGCCCCTCTGGCGCTCGAGCGACTATCTAAAGTCTGTAAAATACTGGGCGAGTCTATTTTACGCTCGAGCGGGTCTTATTGCGCTCGAGTGGGTAGTGCCTTACTGTTGTGTCTTGGCGCTCGAGCGGCCTTTATTGCGCTCGAGCGGGTCAAATTTATGTGTCTGACGCTCGAGCGTCAAACTCTCCGCTCAAGTGAACTGTGCGTATTTTAAATCGAGAAAGTGACTTTTTAAATCATTTTTTCTGTCCTTTCTCTCTCTAAAACTTTCCAAAACCCTAAGTTAAGATCCTCTCTCTTTAAAATACTCTCTCTCTACATTTTGACCTAGATCTAGTGATCTCTTCACCTTCCTTCCTTTGATAAAAAGATTGAGCTCTTCAAGATCTCCATTTTCAACCGAGTAAAAGTTGGTTTCATCACTTTCGAAGTTTATCTCGTGCTTGGCTCTTCTCCCTTGGGCTTCTACACTTGAGGTAGGGATATTCTACTCTCTTATATGGGTTTTAATATAGATATTTGTCATTTGGTATAAATGGAGAGATTTGGGAAGTTTGGGTGAAGTTAGGGTTTGAAATTGAAATGTTTGAATGAGGGGTTTTCTAATTTGGATTCCCTATGGGTATTAGAGGTCTTGAACATGTTATTGCTTGGATATAATTGGTGAAATTGGGTCTTGGGTACCATGTAAGTTAAAGAGAGAAAATGCCCTAATTTGAATTAAATAAATTATTTGTATGATTAATGAAATCAAGTGTGGAAATATAAAATTGGTTTGGAAATTATGAGATTGGGGAAAAATGTGATTAAATTATGTAGTTGAATTGATAAATCACTCACCTATGGTAAGTTGATAAATCATCTGTTTGATAGATTTATTTATCTATTTAGAAATAACTGTTTTGGGCTATCGGTGGAAGATAGTCATGATTGTTGTAGAAAATGCATGATGATTAGGTAAATTGAAGCAAATCAATTGGATTATATCATTGAATATGACGGTTGGATTAACACATTGAATATGTGATTTAATTGGTCATTGTGTACGACAACATGTTTAAATACATTGCATATGTATCTTGTTTGGAAAGAGATAGGGGATGTACTCCATTGTTTGGGAGGAGATAGGGGATGGACTCCATTGATAATTAAGTTGGCCGGAATGTCCAGGGTGAAAGTCTCGAAATCTTATATATATTTGGGTACCGGTTCCCTCGGACGTAGTTCCGTAAAATGACAAGTGAATGGAAGTGTATGAATGACGTTTATGATTGAAGTGTTGATAAATAAGTTATAGTCGCGTTTCGAATTGTTTGAATAACAATGAGCTATGTAAATGAATTGATTTTGATAAATAAAGGGAAGTGGATTGATTAGGATATCAATATTGATTTGTAGTGGATTTTGTGTAAGTTGGTTTACAAGTGTTAAACATTTATCGGATGTTAATGTTTTAGTTAATTCTCATATGTTGTTTAGCATATCTCTACTGGGCTTTGGCTCACCCTGCTTGAGACACCATTTTTCAAGTACAAGTGATATGCCACCTCCGAGATCTTAGCTTGGGAGGTTTTGGAGTTGAAGACTCCCTTTTGTTATTCATTTTGATGTTAAATGTATATTCAATCCTAGGGCTTTTTATGTATAGAGCTAGGACTCTTTTGTTGTAACCAAGCGATGACTTGGAAAGCTGTAAGCTCGTAAGGCATTCATTTTGTTGCGATCATGTAATATCCATCGTAATAAAAACTCTGATGAATGAAAATATGACAATTCTATTATACTTTATGGATTTATTGAATGGTTGGATTATGTCTTATTTTGAGGGCGTTACATCCACATCTCTAATTTTGGCCAAAGGTTCTGCCTCTATCCACTTTATGAAGTAGTCTATGGCTGCTAACAAGAACTTTCTTTGTCTAGTTACCTGGGGTAGTTGTCCCACTAGGTCCATGCCCCATTGGGCAAATGGCTAAGGACTGGACATTGAGTTCAGATCTGCTACTGGCTGATGTATCAAAGGTGCAAACCTTTGACACTTCACATTTTCTCGCATAAGCTTCAGCATCTTTCTGCATGTATGGCCACCTGTATCCCTGGAATATGGCTCTATGACCAGTGTTCTACTCCCAGCATGGCTTCCACATACACCTTCATGTATTTCATACAAGAAGTCCTTAACTTGGGAGGGATGCATACATCTCAAAAGAGGCCCAGTATAGGACCTTCTGTAGAGGTGGCCTTCTGCTGTCAGACTGAACCTGGCCGACTTCAATCTAGTCTTATGCGCCTCTTTTTGGTCATCCAGCAGCTTGCCATCCCTAAGGAACATTACTGTTACATCTATCCAGCTTAGACCCATTTTCACACACATTGCTTACATCCATCCATCTTCACACACATTGCTTCGTACTCTATGATCAGTGGTTCTACACTTGGGCTTGACAGATAATCAACCATTATTGTCCTTGCCTCCCCTGATTTCATTGCACTAGTTAGGTTAGCCAAAGCATCGGCATGACTATTATTATCTCGGCTAACCTGTTGTAGCCAGTAATCCTAGAATAATGCTAGTAGTCTAACAACCTCTTTGACATAGGCTATCATTCTTTCATCTCGGGCTACATATTCACCTGTTGCTTGATTCACAATAAGCTGGGAGTCACAAAAGACTACCACCTCATCGGTTTCCATGGCTACTGCTAGCCTTAGTTCTACAATCAACGCCTCATACCCTGCTTCATTGTTTGAGGCCTTAAACCCCAAATGAATAGATTGCTCAATCATTCGCTCTTCTGGCGATACCAAAACCACTCCTGCCCCCGCTCCTTGACGATTTGAACTTCCATCAACAAACAGGTGGAAGGAGTCACCGATGTAGATGTCACAGGGCTTTGGTTTCTCTTCCTTCTTTTGTTTTGCTGGAGTGGGGTTCTTGGGCCCTAGTTGGGTTTCCTCTGGCTCACCTGGACAACCGAAGCCACAGCACACCAAAGCCCGATGTGGGATGGAACCAGCGGTAAATTCGGCCATAAAGTCGGCTAGAACCTAACCCTTGATTGCTGTTCTAGGCCTGAATTCCAAGTCGTATTGGCCCAATACCACTGCCCATCTAGCTATTGTACCTGTCACATCACCATGTTGTAACAGAGACTTCATGGGATGCTCAGTCAGCACTATAATCTTGTGGGCTTGGAGTAGTGATTCAGTTTTTTCAAAGCCATCACCAGGGCTAGTGTCAATTTCTCCAAGGGCAGGTACCTAGTTTTTGCACTTGCTAGGGTCTTACTTACGTAGTATACTGCCTTATGCTCTCCCTTCTCTTTCTTGATTACCACTACACTCACTGCGTGCTCTGAAACTGCCAAGTATAGGAACAACTCTTCCCCAAGTATTAGATTTGACAGAATTGGAACTGTTGTTAGGTATCTTTTCAAGTCTGCCAAGGCAATTTTGCACTTTGCTATCAACAAAAAATTTGTGGCTTTCTTTAGGAAACTAAAAAATGGTTTACACTTATCAGAACTTCGAATAATAAACTTATTCAGGGTTGCCGCCTTGCTGGTCAAAATCTGGACCTGCGTGGTTGACGTTAGGCTCTCCAAGTCAAGAATGGCCTTGATTTGATCTGTGCTTACCTCAATGCCCCTTCTGGTGACCAAGTATCCCAGGAACTTACCAGACCCTACTCCAAATGCACATTTTAAAGCATTGAGTCAGAGCCGATATGTTCTTAGGATATCAAAAATGGCCTTCAAGTCGGCCAGATGATTCCCACGTTCTTTGGTCTTCATGACCATGTCATCAATGTACACTTCTACTATCTTGCCAATCAAATGTCTGAACATCTTGGTCACTAGCCTCTAGTAGGTTGCTCCTGTATTTTTCAACCCGAAAGACATCACTATATAGCAGTACAACCCTTTCGGGGTGATAAATGCAGTCTTCTCCTCGTCAGGGGGATACATTGCTATCTAGTGGTATCCTCTGTAAGCATCCAAGAAGCTTATCCTCACATGCCCTACAATGACATCCACCAGCTGATCAATTATAGGCAGAGGGAAGCTGTCTTTGGGACAAGCCTTATTCAGGCTAGTGAAGTCCACGTAGATCCTCCACTTCTCATTCTTTTTTTTCACAATTACTATGTTGGACAGCCAGGTTAGGTAGTTCACCTCCTAAATGGCCTTGGCTTCCAATAGCTCGTCCACTTCATCCTATACTGCCTCCACATGAATTAATGTTAGCCTTCTTGCCCGTTGAATGATAGGCTTTACTGACCTGTCTATATTGAGCCTGTGGCAGGTGACCTCAAGGTCAATGCCTAGTATCTCATAGGGCGTCCAGGCGAACACTTCTATGTTTGCTCGCAAGAAAGCTTCCAACTCCTTTTCTTCCTATTCGGCTAAACTTGAGCTAAGAAAAAAGAAGTGTTCTTCGTCACCTTCTTGAACCATAATTTTCTTCAAAGCCTCCTCACTTTTGTCGGCTGGTTCTTTGCCGACATCATCTAGGGCCTCCATGTCTTCATCTTCAATTTCCACTGTCTCTGCTTCTCACACGTTACAAGTGGACTTCATTGCTGTCATGGAGCATTTTTTTTCCTGCACCTGATCCCCTCTAACCTCCTCAATTCCATGTTCAGTTGGGAATCGCAACAACTGGTGCAATGTTGAGGGAATAGCCCTCATTGCATGTAACCACGGTCTACCCAGGATAACATTGTAAGGGGGGGTGTCAATTACTGTAAACTCCGTGCTTACCTTCTTTGTGCCTGTCTGCACTTCTAAATTCTTGGCTCATAGAGGCCACGTCGGCGTTCCATTGAACCCAACCATTGGGCTGTTAGACTGTTCCAGATCATCTGGGTGAAGGCCAAGTTCCTTATAACATCTAACATACATGATGTCATAAGAACTGCCTTGATCAACCAGTATGTGCCTTACTTGGTACTCCCTAATCTTCAGCGTTATCACCACGGCATCATTGTGTGGATATTGCACCATATCCAGGTCTACCTTGGTAAAAGAGACCATTGGCCCCTGAAACTCATTGGTCCTAGGCTTATTTTGCTGGACCTGATACACATGCTGCAGGTGCCTCACTCTCTGAGTCTCCCCACGCACCTTGTTCTCATTAACGTTCAAGTGAATTATATTGATCACCCGAGGTCCATCTGCTTGCTGTGGTGGCGGTGGTGCAAGTGGTGCGGTCGGTACCTGGAGCAACCTTGTCTGCTCTTTCCTTGTTCTGGCCTCATCTATTAGGTCTCTCAGGTGACCCTATCTGACCAAATCCTTCAAGTGTGTCTTCAGAGCCCTGCACCCCTGAGTTAAGTGCCTGTCCTCATTATGGTAGGCACGGTGTTTCCTAAGGCTCATTCCCATAAACTTGCCAAGGATCTTTTTTGGCGCTCTATAATACGGCTAGTTCCTAATTCTTTCTAGAACTTTGTAAACCGGGATCCGAAACACAGTGGTGATTGCTTGTGCAGCCTTCAAGCTTGTCTCCTGCTTGTTAAAACCAATGTTACCTCGACCCCACTTTGGCGAGCCATTGCTTTGGTGCCTTTGCTCCGTGCGTGTCTTCCTTCGTTTTGGCATATTTCTCAATTCATGCCATGAGCTCCTCCATACTCTTTGGTAGAATTTTTGCAAGTGACCTTCGAATCGGGCATTCATTCTCCAGGCCGTTTTTGAAAGATACAACCGCTAGCTCCTGGTTACATACCGGTATTCGGTTGAACACCTCATAATACCGTTTGGCATAAGCCTTGAGGCTTTCACTCTCGCTAATGTTCAAGGCCAATAGGGAGTCTACCCTTAGTGGCTGCAACTTATTTGTTACAAACCTGGCCACAAACATCTCGGTGAGGCCTTCCCAACTCTTCACAATTCCTTTCGGCAAATTATGGAACCAATCCGATGCAATTTCTCCAAAGGATGAAGGGAACATCTTGCACAGCAGCTGCTCGTTCGCACTATACAAAGCCATTGAATTTAAATATAAGCCGACATGAAAGTTCGGATCAGACTTACCGTCATAAACCTAGAACCTCGACATATGAAACCTCTTCGACGCCTCAAACCTATACAACTCCACTGAGAACGGCGTTCTCTGTTTGACGGAGGATGTGACCTCGGCGTTGAGTCGCTTCCTCTGGAGGTAGTCTTTCAGGTCCTCATTCGTTCGACCGGGAGCTCGGCTATCAACAGGTTTTAGCCTTTTTGGTGCGCTACTCCCGGCATCGTGGTGTGTCCTCTTGGACTTTTCTTCATTCATTGCATCAAAGCAAAGTCCCTTCCCCTAGGCATGCCGATGTCCTTTGACATAGGTTCCCTTGGTACGAGGCGTCCTTTGCAACTCACCTCTCACTGACTGTGCTAGCCCGACATCCCGTGAAGGCCGATGTGAACGTTCCTTCTCCTTGTCATGCTGAGGGACTATTGGGATTGCTTTCTGCCCTCCTTTCTAGGTGCCGGTCTTGGCCACTGGTATCGGCATGTCCTGCAATGGTTATGGTGGTTGCATTATGTTGTTTTGCATCATGAAGTTGATAACGGATTGTAGGTCTGCCAACTTGTTTGCCATCATTTTCATCTCGCCGTCCCTCCTCAGGCATCTATCCTTCCATACCTAGAGGTCGCCTTCGTTGTAATACTCATTTCGGCCAGCTTTCTTCGAGCCGTCTCCCTCTTTGCCGACATCTTTTTTCTCAAGATTTTGATCTCGTACTTTTTCATTACTGTTTTCTTCCTCGATGTTAGGATCGGCATGTTTACCACTCCCACCTAGGATATCATCCCCGATCTTTTCTCCTTACTCGTTATTAGCCATCTATTCTCCTTAAGTTCTCACAGACGGTGCCAAATTATGGATGTTGATTTTTGACCACACAACCAAACGAGGAACTCAACTGGAGAGCACCGACAAAATAAATTAAGCCTAACAACCTGCACATGACGGTGGTTCGTCCACCTGGAGGCACTCCGATGATCAAGTCAGTAATCAATATCTCTAATAGATAACAAATTGTGCTTAAACTCACAAGAAAGAACTTACCTCAGACCCACGAGGATGTCTTGCTTTTATAACTAGCAGTGACCTAATCCTCTTAGAAGCCTCACTTCAATAGACTCAGGCTCCATACTCATCCTGGACCTTCATCTAGATAAAAATAAACTCTTCTTGAGCCTTATCTCTATCAAGACTGAGATCCTCCTATGTTCTAGGACTCTTGTCCCTTATCTGCTTACCTCGGATTCTGGTATCACTACAGATAACCATGGCCTAATCGAGATCATCTCGGCGCATGACCAAGCCACGTGGCATCTTGGCTGACACTTTGGTGTCACCTTAACCACGTACTGTTATTCACAAAATACTTATCTACAGGTGGCAATTGTGTTCCATTACTAATCACGATTAGTTAAATAAATATTATTTAATGTATTATTTTTGTGATGTTGGAAGTCAAAACCAAGCTTAATTGGTGATTTGTAAATGATGTTTATCTTAAATTTATTAATGGTTGCGTGTGATCAATGTCTCTCCCCCTCGTTTTTCGTGGTTCATATATGTTTATTTATTTTTAATTAAAAATATGTGTTTTGTGACCCAATGGAGGTGTTTGTCAGTCTAACAATTTGTTTCGTTAGTGATATTATTAGTTAATAGAAAGTCTATGGTATCAGAATTGTATTAAAAAAAATGTTACAAATTTTAAATTTATAGTACATATTTGCAGTTGATGTCGTGAGGCTACATCTTAAGTAAATCTGTTGACAATTGATGATAAATTCTAAATATTTTATTTTGACATGGTAGCATGAAACAATTATAAAGGGAGTAGTTAAAATTTTTAAACCTGTATCCTCAAGTTTATAAATAAATAAAACAAGTCACGACAATAAATTTCTTTGGTAACCAATTTTGATGGTCAACAGTCTCTTCCGATCATCTCTCTTACTTATTTTCAAAAAATAAAATTTTAAAACACGGATATAACATGTATTTTATTTTTGTTTTTACCAAAAAATAAACTTAACATATTTAATATTTTCTATAAACAACAAATTTCAAAGAAGAATTCGTTTCTTTTTTTAGTGTCATATATATAAAATATACTTCCAAACTCCAAAGATAATAAATACTTAAATAAAATAAACCCCAAATAGTGTTGGTATATTTTTACAGGCTCATGTAGTTTCATATAAATATATTTTTTTTCCTCCACTAAAAAGTGATCAAGTAGTGAAGGAATACAAAAAGAATATTTATAGTGATAATAGTGGTAAATTAAACATCACAATTCTTGTGGTAGGGATACAAGTGCTATCCAACATGTCTCAAAGTGGTGAATTGCTATATATATATATACTCAACAAGTGATGTGATCTTTCAATTAGTGGGCTTCCCAATGGGTTCAATTACATATTGTTGTTCTGTTGTTTTCCTCAACCAAGCATCCATTTTTTTCAATCAAAATCAACCTAAAAAGCATCCATTGTCCTTAAAACTTTTGACAGCTGGTAAAATGTCTCAGTCAAATCTTTTCATTTTCTTTTAGTTTTCCACATTTGGTAACTTTTGAGTCCACAATTCCTGTGATTTTTTCCTTTCCCTTTTTATGGTAGTTTAAATAAAATATATGATACAAATTTCAATTTAATGTGATTGTTTGGAAAACGGTTATTCCTAAATAGAATCGTTGAGACACAAAATAACAAATAAACAAGATAAACAAATTAAACAAATACAAGAATTTATTGATTTACGTGATTCGCTCCATAAGGACGAATTTACCAATCCAAGTTTGGATCAACATTTTAAAATTCTTTTTTTATTTCTCTTTTGTTATCAAGTTCACAATTCGCAGAATTTTGTTCACCAAAAAAAGTTAGGGAGTCAAAAAAGAAAAGTAACTTGAATAATGAAACTCATGATTTAAAATCTTATCCACAGTTTTTTTGATATTTTTTAATCATTTTTTTCAAGGTCTATAGTAATACAAAAGGGATGAGCTTTAATATTTAAAACTCTTCTGGCCAACAGAGTTATTTTAGATAGAGTATGTGCCATGACATTGTCCGAGTTAAGGTTTATATTCATTTATGTTATTGTGTTTGAGTATAACTTGTAAAAAATAAATCATGCCTACAAGTGCGGTAGAGGAACAAATAGAGGAGGTGTGAGAATTTAGATTGGATAATACACATTCAAATCCTACTGCAAACCTCTTTTAGAATCATATCGATTAAATCCAAATTAAAAATATTTGTTTTCACTAAAAAAAATTTAAAATAAAAACTACTTAAAAAGAGCCATTACCAAACAAGTCCTCAAATTCAACTCACTCATTACTCACTTCAATCACCTTCAATAGTTTGATGAATTGAATGATCGTGTTTAAACTTTGGACGTATTAAAGGAATTGTAATGGCTAGGGTCCACATCAATTGAATAGTTTTCTACCAATCTATCCAAACACATGAGAGAACAAGGAAAAAGTAAGGATGACCACGGGGCAGGTTTGGGACTTAAACTTTAGACGTATTAAAGGAATTGTAATGGCTAGGGTCTATATCAATTGAATTGTTTTCTAGCACTCTATCCAAACACATGAGAGAACAAGAGAAGAAAAAATAGGGATAGCCACGGGACAGGTTTGAGTCTTATACTTTGTAATGGTTAGGGTCATATCAATTGAATTGTTTTCTAGTACTCTATCCAAATACATGAGAGAATAAGGGGAAAAAAAAAAAAAAAACAAAAGTAGGGATGGATGGCCACGGGTGGGTTTGCCATTCCCCGCCTCCCGTCCCCGCCGACAAACTCCACCCCCGCCCCCATCTCTGCTACGGGTGGAATTTTTCAACCCTACCCCCGCCCCTACGGATACCCGATACTCTCGGATATCCGACCACATTTTAAATAGTAAAAAAATTAAGAACCATTTAAATTCTTAGCACACTAAATAATTTTTTTATTTTCATACATATAAACAGTGAGACTTTTAAGATTATCATTTATTTATATTTAAACAAAATCATAAACTTTTAATATTATTTTCTTATATCTAATTATATTATATATATACATATATTTTTTATTTATATATTATTAATTATTTCGGGTTGGGTTTGAACCGAGAGCAGCAATACCTGCCTCACCCCCATTGCGGGTGACCAAAACATAATCTACCCCCGCCCTACATAAGTGTCAGGACAGGTAAAATCTACTCTATTCAGACGGGTATGGACAAACCCCGTGGATCAAATTTAAATGGCCATCCCTAAAAAAAAAATCTAAGTGGGTTCAATTTAATGTTGTGTCATTGCAATTAAGATATGGTTGGATATTGATTGTTAGAATGAATTGCATACACCACCACTCATTTTTTTAAGACAAAATACTATAAAATAAAATAAAATAAAAAATTATAAATACATAGAGTGCATTTAAAATAACATGACAGTAACATATTTGTAATCGTGACAAATCCAAAATTTGTACATGGAATGAGCTATCCCCATCCAAACCAATCGAAGTTTAAACAAATACGGCAAATCTTAGAGGTGTGCATGTGTCGAGTTTGGGTTGGGTCGACTTTAACTTGTAACTAACTCAGCCTAATGAAACCCAGTCACCAAATTGAGAATTAAAATTGATAGAGTTGATTTTATAATTTTTGAACTCAGAACCAAACTAAGCAATTCTTAAAAACTAAATTAATTTGGTTTGAAGATTATTGGATTCCTTCATGCACTCCTAACTAGTGTTTATTTAAGGAAGAATCACAAATCATTATAAAAAACCAAAAATAATTATAAATATATGATACAATTATTTTTGTGCAAAGAAACGATATCAAAAATTGCACCCACCTTTTGATAAAAAAAATATTTCCATTCCCACTATCATGTAATTTTTCTTTTATTATTTAATTGTGAGGGGGTAAGTGAACCTCTCATGATGCATCATGCATTGTTACTTTTTATTTTACTTATCCCTTTTTATTTTGGTTAATTGTTTTAACCCATTCAAGTGAAAAGGTCAAAGAAAATTGGCAAGCACAAATCTCATTTCACTAATGAAACATTTGTACAAATAATGTTAATCACCAATTTCAATTGATGATTATGTTGGGATTATGCATTCATTTGAATGGAAAATAGCTTTGGATTTACTTTAAAATTATCGGAGCACGTTTTTCAATAACGTCGAGTACCCCAAAATGTAAGAAAATCATGTTAGGTTAATATTATGTTGGGATTATACTTCATATTTTCAAGCATAAAAACAATCATTATTTAGAATTCAACAAATTCAGGACTCATTAAATGTAATAAACCATTATTAATTACACTTTAAATAGTGTCTCCAAGGCAATTGTTGCGAGTAGGGGTGTCCGCGGTTCGGTTTGGGATGGTTTGCGGTTCGGTTTGGACCCGCCCGCATCTATGCGGTTTGGAGAAAAGTCAACCCGCGACCGCCCGCAATGCGGTTTGCGGTTTGTGCGGATAGAGTTTGCGGATGTACGGGCGGTTGCGGGCGGTTTGCGGTTTGGATTTGAATTTTTTTCTTACAAATAAACAACGAAAAAATCAGTGATCAATAATATACATAACAAGTGCAATGTATCATAATTGAGTTCTAAACTAAAGAGGATTAACCAACAAGACTATATCAAATCTATAAGTATCTGTCTACTGAAAATCTGAAGTTCAAACATACCTTCCAGTTGGATCTATCCCATGTTCATCACAAACAACAATCCCAAAATTTTGATCCGATCTGGTTTCCATACTGTCCACCTTGAATGTGTAGGATTTCTCTATTTTTTCTGCAAATTAAAGTGAACTCAATGTCAATTTGAACAATCCTAAGGTAATTCAAATCAAAACATCATACCCAGTTTGAAATTGAATTACTAATCCATAAGAGACCTACCAAATTGAATTGATAATTCAATGAAAACAGATCTACCAAATCAACTCAAAATTATTCATTCCATAATATATAAATTAAAAGGAGAATATAATGCTCTTCAAGACACCAAGAGTGCACAGAACTCAGATCCACCAAAACCATAAAAATTTTCAAAAATTTAATATTCACAAAAATGAAAGGGTCAGGATTGTACATGGAATTATGATCCAATTTTTTTTGAAAATTTTCCAGTAAAATAGACAAAAATGACAAAATTATACGTCATATGATTCAAATTTCAAAGATCTTCAACGGATCTACAAAGTGAACTCAAAACAGATGTAGGAACAAAGTGAATTCAAAACAAATCTAGATCAATTTGTGCACAATGTAACAGATAATTTTCAAATCAGATAATCTTCACACACAAAAAAAAATCGTGGAATAATTCACAGAAAATGAACAAAAATCAAACAATTTGAGCAATCCAGACATCAAACCACAAATATCCACGAAATGCATTACTTTATTTAACATCTAAAACAGTTTAATCTAAGAAGATCAAATCCAACAAGTGCCACTGAAAATTTTAAGACACAATTACAAATTTTACACAAAGCAAAAGAAATTCGCTTGGTTTGTACAATCCAGAGATCAAATCATATATATATATATATATATCCATAAAAAGCAGTAAAAAAGTTCAAGATCTAACGCGTACACATAAAACAAAACTACATATATACAGAAATTGAATCTAAAAACTTGAACATTAAATTAACTTTTGAGAAGGAGAGAGAGAGATGGAAGAATGAGAGAGATGGAATAACAAGAATGAGAGAGAAGATGAACAGAGAGAGGCTTACCTGAGAATTGCCGGAGCCAAAGACTGACACAGATCGGCGCTGGTTGTGGTCAATCGGCGCTGGTTTTGGTCGATCGGGGAGAAAGAGAGAGAGAGAGAAATGGAAGAAGAATGAGTGAGAACTGAGCTGAGCAGCCTGCGGGATTAGGGCAAATAGATAGATAGATCGATCTAGATGATGATGAACGGTCCATGTTATTTCTTTAAAAAAAAATATTATATTTGGCTAAGTGCGGGCGGGTTGTGGCGGGTGCGGTCCAAACCCGCAACCCGCCCGCAACCCGCAAATCTTATATATTTCAAACCGCACCCTACCCTATTCACTTTGCGAAACCGCCCATACACGTGCGGGTAGGGTCGGGTAGGGCGGTTTGTGCGGGTCGGATAACCCTATGCCCAGCCCTAGTTGCGAGACTCATCTTGTTTAGGATTTTGTAAACACATGTTTTTAAGACTTCTCAAAATATACAATTATTTAAGCTCCTTATCATGCGTCGACATTAACATGCAGTCTAAAAGTGGCCAACCTAATTAATTGCTTTGCTTTAAATGCCCTAGTGGCAATCCCTTTGTTTGTGACTATCTTTAGAATTGTGGCCAAAAGCCAACCATAGTTCTTGCCATTTAGGCCCAATTCCACTTTTTCTAACTTTTTTAGTTTGAAAGTGTGGCCCAAAGGATTAAACAAGGAATATTCCTGATGATGATTGGGGGGAGGGGTGACCATTTACTATTTGAGAAATGATTGATAGTTCCAAATTAAGAATTTTAAAAGTTTTAATATGTGTATGGATTTTATATGATGTGACCTTATGATCTTGTGTTCTTTTTTTTTTTCACCTCACTAAAGCTGGTTCATAACTCAAAATTTAGGAGGATGTATCATTGTTGTTACTCATTATACGTTATTTTCAGCACCAAATCATCTACGTCTTAATTTTTCCATTTTAATTTACACGGATCAAAAGGGTCAAGATTGTCATACCTCGAGATGTTCAAATGATTCTATAATTGTGCAAATATTGAACCATAAAAAAATAAGATAAAAGGCCATTGTAAGGTTAAAAAATGATAAATCATTACAAATTTTGTCATTGGAAGAGTTTTTTTTTTTATTTTTTGTTGGGGGAGGGATAGAGGAAAGAGATCCCGAACCTCGAATCCGAGCAATGCGCTTGTTTGGCCTTTAATGTTGTATTTGGTAGGAGAATTCAAAAGAAATTTGGAAATAGAAATAGAAAATGTAGGCAAAATATAAATAAGATATACTTATATTTCACTTAATTTCCTACACATTTTTTCTTTTTATTTCTAAATCTCTTCTCAAATCTCTTAACCAAATACAAAAACCAGTGTTTTCCACTGTACCAAAAGGTCATGTTTGATTCATAAGACTAATAGTGAAGTATTAATAATCCTATTAAATTAGTGTAGTATTCACTATCCAATTGGATTAATATCCATTGGATTAATAATCTCACCCCTAACCCATTACTAATAATCCTACAAATTTGTTAGATTAATTATCCATTGGATTAATAATCCTAAGCCAAAATGTTAAAACAAACATAGGATAATTAGGCCCACGGATTAATAATCTCAATTCCATGCTCTAATCCACCCAATCAAACATGCTCAAAGAGTCCACAGTCCATTTTCTTTTTGAATAAATTATAAATACACTTCTTGAGATTTGCTTAAACTATGAATTGGCTTCTGTGGTTTGAAAAAATACAAATACTCCTTTGTTAGAATTTTTTATTAAACAAAATTAATTGAAAAAATAAAATTTTTAACTGCTCTCTTATACGATAATAAAATTAGTTGAATTATTAAGTGAAATAAATTTTTGATATCATTAAAAATTATTAATTGACTTAATAATTTATTAATAAAATGGGCCGATGTAATGAAATTCAAAAAGTCAAGGGACGTGACGTAATTTTTAAAATCACATGAGTCAATTTATATTTTAAGTAAATTTCAAAAATATATTTGTGATTTATCCTTGTTTTAAAGGCTTTAGGCAAGGAACCCATGTAATTGTTTGCTTAAAAAAACCAGTGTTGATGGGCTCTTATCTTGGATCTTCTTTACTTTTTAGTTTGTGTTCCAAATTGGGCCTTATCATGTACCTCAGTTTTGGGTCAACAAATTGACCTTTAATACAAGCCCAACTCATTTTTTTTGTTTTTCTTTTATGCACCTTAGATTGGGTGGGAAAATTAATCTATGACTTCTAAACAAAGCTCATGGGCTCTGGCCACCAGGGTAATCCCAATAATTAGCCCAAGCTCAATTCTAAAAGCTCCTAGCCTCACCTCTCTCATGATATTCGAGGCGTGACAAGTCGGAAAAGTAAAGGGAAAGGGCATTTTAGTAAAGACATAAAATAATAAATGAAAGTAAAAATGAAAATTTTAGTGTAATATTTTAGTGTTATAATCTTATTATATTAAAAAAATTATATAAATTTAATAAATATAATTGGGACAAACTCTCTTATTGGGATTCTAAATATATACAAGGCGACAGCAGGACAAGAAATGTAGGGACAAACTCAAATAAGGTAGGAGTGGGTGGGGTGGCGAACTCATACGAGATAGGAACCGAGGAAGGCATGCGGTGGTAGAGAAAGAAATTGACAACCTGGGCCTTGTTTGAAAACACTATTTTTTGTAATTTTTTAACTAAAATATGAGATAAAAAAATTAATATGTTTGCAATGATTTTTTTAATTTATTTTTACCAAAAAACTTGCAAAAAATAGAGAAAAAAAAAATGAAATCTTAAATTTTTTTGGTAGGAGTATAATTTTTGTGACATTCTTAGTGACTTTTGACTTTTAGACTAAAAGTGAGTGTTACCAAATGGGGCCTTAATCTCAACCTCCACTATTGAAGAGTAGGGATGGCCACGGGGCGGGTTTAAGGCGGGTTTTCCATTTCTCCCCCCGGCCCCTGCGGATACCAGCGAATACCTGATACCTACAAATATCTGACCATATTTCAAATAGCCACAAAAATTGAGAATCATTTAAATTCTCAGCACACTAAATCATCTTCCTTATTTCTATATATATAAACAGTGAGACTTTTATAATTATTATTTATTTATATTTAAATAGAATCACACACTTTTAGTATTCTTTTCTTATATCTAATTATATATTATATGTATACATATATATTATTTATTTATATATACGTGTGGGTAACCCCCGCCCTACATAAGTGTTGGAACGGGTGAAATTTGCCCCATTAGGATGTGTATGGGCAGATCTCGCGAATCCAATTAAAATAGCCATCCCTATTGAAAAGTCCAATTTAAACTGTATACACAATTTGAAGGAACCTAAACACTTGAACTGTTTGGAAATTGACTAGTTTAGTTAATTTTATGTTTTTTTTCTTTTACAAAAAAAAAAAAAAAACGTGTATTAAAATAAAGAAAGTGATGTAATTGGATATTTTAAATTTTTAACTATTTTAACCAAAAAAATCTAATGCTAAACAATTCCTAAATTCATATTTTGGACGGATCATATTTTGTGCCCGGATCACATATTAATGAAGTTGGGGTGGTGTTGTGCCTGGCACAACACCCCTGCTATAAGATCCCATGGTAGTATATTTCAAATATATTTCAGTAATTTGAACCATTTATAATATAAGGTTTATTAGTATATTATTTATAAAAAAAAAATCTAATTTAATCAGACATATGTAATCATGAGATCTAATTCTTTTTTTAAAAGAAGTCAAAATTATATCATCTAATCATCATCGGTTCTAGGCATCGCCGCTTGAGCCGTTTCTAATTATTGTTTACATTATTTTAGTTTTCCCTTATCTGTATGAGAATTATTTATTTTTTTTAAAAAATAAGTGTGATGTTATTATGAGATTACATATGTTCAATTAATTTTTTTTAATATATAATTTATTCAACAAATTTTATAATATAAATAATTTAAATTATAAAAATAACCTCGAGACACAACCTAATGAGCCACACAACACATGTTGTGCCACAACACCTATCCAAGTCCTACATTAATAACTCAAATAATAATAATGATAATAATAAAAAACAACAGCAACTTAAGACACCTTAATTTATTAACCCTAAATACGATTTTATAATTATATGTCTAACTTTGATTTAGGAATGATAAGTTACGGAAACATATTCTCTCTAATCCACTATATGGATTGAATTGTGATGTTCGGGTCCATGGGGTCACTATGATACTTCTTCAATATTCTGAACCGTTTAATGTGTAAAATTTATTGAATATTTTATTAATGTAAAAAATTATATTGATCGTATATCGATACCCACTTAATTGGATTCGATTTCTATAAAAAAAATTATTTTAAAAATCATATTTATTGTTGACAGAAATATAATTTAATTAAGTAGATATCGATATTTAATTAATATAATTTTTATTACAAAAAATTAATTAATAAATTTAACATATTAAACGATTAAAATTATTAAAACAAAATTGATGATGCTCTCTGCGAATCCAATAATACGTTTTAGTCCAACCTCGAATTGGATAGAAATCTCACCCTAGATTAGGAAAGATTATTGAGTGGTGTAGGAGCACTGCACAATTTTTCCTAAATTAGGAGATGCGACGTGGCACACGCGAGACGACATGTGGTGCCCGTGTGAGTCTACTAACCACCTGACATACACATACATCTGACAACAAAAATCGACACCTAAAAAAAAGCAGACTCCACTGTGTGCAGCATTTCCATCTCCGAAAACCCCCTCTCTGTCTCTCTCTCTCTCTCTCTCTCGCTCTCCGCCGCCGCCGCCGCCGCCAGCGACGTTCGGAGAAGAGAGAGAGAAGGAATGTAGACTCCCTCTCTTCGTTAATCACCGATCCTCGCGATCGATCTCGATCTTTCGACCTAGGTCTGCTCCGGCGTTTTTGACTCGACTGAGCTTTTTTCTGGTGAGTTTTTTCGATGGCTTCTGAGGACGTGAAGACCGGTGAATCTGCGGTTTCGACGATCGTGAATCTCGCTGAAGAGGCTAAGTTCGCGAGAGAAGGTGTTAAGGCTCCGAGCTATGCGATTCTCAGTATCTGCAAGTCTCTCGTCGCCGGAGGAGTAGCCGGAGGCGTGTGAGTTTTATTTCTCTTTCTAGGAAATTTTCGATTTTATATGTATTGTTTGGTGCTCTGTTTGGTTGCTGAGAAAATTTAGGTAGGGGAAAGCAGCGGACATTTTTAATTTTTCGGTTAAATTGGTTTTAATGGAAGTGATAAACCTAAATTAGTTGGATCAAATTATTTGTGTTTATTAAAGTGGAGCCAATGAAAATAATTGAAATATAATTTTCAGATTCTAGTTGGATCAAATTATTTGTGTCTTGAAAATTTTCCATTTTTATATGTATTGTTTGGTTGGTGTGAGATTTAGGTATGGGAAAGCGGCGGACATTTCTAATTTTTTGGTTCAATTGGTTTTAATGAAAGTGAGAAACATCAAATTATGTTTGTTTATTAAGGCGGAGACCCTAATGAAAATAATTGAAATTTTAATTTTCAGATTCTAGTTAATTAATTTATTTGTGTTTACAGTATTGCCACATTAATCCTCCATTGATTTCCTATTAATGTTGCAGATCACGCACTGCTGTAGCCCCACTGGAACGATTAAAAATATTGCTTCAGGTTAAGATATGCTCATCCTAAAGAATTTCAGTTCATTTTCCTATTGAATGCCCAATACATGTTCTTTGTTAAATTAGTGCAGAAATTTTGCTCCTTGCTAATGATCAAAGCTTTTGTGATCAACTTTGAATCTGGGTGTATTGTTGTATTTATCAGTTCTTCCATATGGAGTAGTTAAAATATGCAGTAGGGTACACCGTTTGTGATGGTGTTAAGCATTCAAATGAAAAACCCACATAAAAGTTCAACCTTTGGAAGAATAAACATTACGAATGCAGTATGTTAGTATTTAACCATATTAAAAAGAACGGAAGCTTTGCTTGTCCTAACACTTCATATGCGGAATATGTCCTTATTGATATGGATACACTTTCAGAAGTGTTGTTATTCTTCTATTACATTTCATCTTCTATAGCGGTGTGTACTGTTGTGGTTGAGTTGGAAAGCTTTTGAGTTGTCTTCATAGGGATTCTCTAGCACCACATGAAGTGAAAGACAGTGATAATTTCAAAAAAAGAACATATGATTGAATAATAAAATATTTATTTGTGAATGAACCAATTGAGTCGGTTGAGTCTCTCTCTCTATATATATATGTATGTCTTTGTGTTGAAACTTATGGGACTATGATCAAGGACTAACTTTCCCTCATGTTTTGGTTCTCTCTTCATATTTCTATATTTTATGTTGTGTTTCTTATACAATTTTTTTAGATAAATTTTAAGGGTGTTTATATGGAGCTTTGGGCTCAACTTCTTGTAAAAGTTGGTCTTAGCCAATACGACATATTAGTTGGGCTGTTGTATTCTATGGGAGACAAGTCAATTGAGATGGTTCTTGAAAAATTTACCAACCTCTGAAGACTTAAATCTCGTTAATTATATATTATTGTCTATGCTTAGCACAATTTAAAAAATTGAAGGGCAAATATGTCATAATTAAGCTTCTAAATAAACCCACATAATTTCACTTCACTAGTTCCATAGTACCATGTGGCATTTTGACTCTCCTCGCTAGCAAAACCTCTTGGGGCAACGGACCGCATGGCTTAAATCTTGTTTTGGAAGGCTTATTTTGGCTGTAAGGACTTAGTTTGGTGCACGCAAGCTATCTTAGGATGCCTTACATATCAAAAAAAAAAAAAACTCACCTAATGTGTTATATGATACTCAAGGACTACCTACTAATTTTTCCATATCTTAAGAAAAATTCTTGTGCAAATGAGTGTAAACACAAAGTTGAGTTGGTAACTCATAAAGACCAAAGTTCAGGGGGCAGGGGTACAATTTGCCTAAAAATCTAACTCAATGTTTATCTCTTATCAAACATGGCGAACATATAGAGTGAGTTTCGTCTATTACGTTTTGTCTTTCTATAGCAATGCATACTATTGTGGTGGAGTTGGAAAGCTTTTGAGTTGTCTTTACAAAGGGGTTCTTTAGCACCACGTGGTGAAGTAAAGACCAAATGAAAGTTTCTCAAAAAAAAAAAAAAAAAAAGGATTGAATAATAAAAGATTTAAGAATTAATATTTATTTTTTAACCAATTAAGTCGGTTAAGTCTCTCTCTTCTCTTTCTCTCTCTCTCTCTCTCTATATATATATATATATATTTCTTGTCTTTATGTTGAACTAGGGAGTCTGACCAAGGAAGAAAATTGTCCTTCATGTTTTGGTTCTCTCCATATTTATATATTTTCTATTGTGTTTTTTTATACAAAATTTCCAGATGGTTTGTAAGAGTGTTTTTATGGTGGAGCTTGGGGTTTAACCTCTTGAACAAAGATAGTCTAAGCCAATACAACGTACATGTTTGAGCCAATACGATGTATAGTTCTGAGCCAATACGATATATAGTTAGGCTGTTGTATCCTAAATAGGGGAGACAAGTCATTTGAGATGGTCACCAAATGGTTTTTGAAAATTTTACCAATTGGTAAGGACTTGAATCTCTCTCCTTAAAGAAAGTGAGATTACTCAGTTCACTTTATGTGGGTTCATTTATTTAGATATATTTTGTGTAAACCCATTATTTAATATAGTAGACAAATAGGAGAGATCTGTGGATGTAGGCTGAGTTAACCGACTCACATTAAATTTGGTGTCTTCTTATAGTGATGATTTTTGTTTGTTGGTTCATTTTGATGCACTATGTATTTTAAATATTAAATTAATGTTTGTGTTAACTAATATATTATATTAAAAAATGTGTTGATATGGAAAAAAGAAAAGAAGCAAGAAGTAGTAGTGGGTTGTATAACTCATTTTCTGGCAAAGTTCATAAATAAAAGGACTGGCGAAGTTCATAAATAAAGGACCAAAATGAAAAGTTTTAAAATGATAATAAATAATAGAATATTATATGATGGCATGCATGAATGCATTTAATGCACAAGGTGTAAGGTAATATAAAATTTATGAAGGAAGAAATCGGAAACTTGATAGTATTTAGGGATTGTTTAGGGTGTCCTAAATAAGTGCACTTTTTGTCTTTTTGGACTAAAAAATTGAGGAAGAAAATATGGATGTTTGGGTTAACTTTTTGACTTTTTATGGAAAAATGTGTAATAAAAAATTGTAAAAATTGATTTGTAGGGAAAAATTAGGATTGGGAGTTGTGCAGCCGTAATTGTTGACTTTTGGTGAATAGTGTTAATTTTTTAACTTTTTGAGTAATTTTTTGACTTTTTTGCAATATGCCAAACTTGGCCTTAATCTTTATTCATTACCTTTTGAGTCAATTGTTCCTCTCTCTCTCTCTCTATATATATATATATATATCTCTATAAGTCAGTTGTTTCTCTCCCGATATATATCTCATTATTTGTGAGCCTAAGGTAGTAGAGAGTATGTTCAAGGAAGGAAACCTCTCCTTCATATGGCTCTGTTATGATTTCTATCTTTATTGTGTTGTAGTTTTACGGAGTTTTTCAGATAACTTGTAAGGGTGTTTTTGATGAATATTTTAGGATGTAAAATAAAATTTTATCATATTTAGGCCTGGTTTGGGATACCCAAAAAAGTCCAAAAAGCTAAAAAGTTACTAAAAAAATTAAAAAGTTATCACTATTCATAAAAAAAATATATAAAAAATTAAATTTTACACAAAATTATCACAAACAACTCTGACGTCCCTACAGACATAGTTGACTTTTTTGGAAAAATTGCATAGGCGAGGTGCACGGTGTTGTTCGGCCGATGGAGGCCCATCACAGGTCCCGTTTTGATAATCTGAACCGTTGAATGTGTAGAATTTGTCAAGTACTATATGCCTGTAAAAAATCACGTTGATCGGATATCACTAACTACATGATCAAATCAGTTTTGTATAAAAAATGGATGGTGTTATAGTTAACAGTTGGAAAAAAAACTAATACGATCAGATAGCTATCGATATCCAATCAACGTGATTTTTTTCAAGTACTCAACGAGTTCTACACATTGAACGGTTTCGATTAGCAAAACGGGACCCGTGGTGGGCCCTCATGGGCTGAATAGCACCGTCCAATTCAATGCCCTGAAAAGGAGGGAACCATCTCTTACACTATACTCTGCACACGCTGTCCCTTAATTCATCCCACTGTACAGCCTGTTTTATCCCAATCGTCTCCTATACACTAATTTATACAATTTTTTAATATAAATTTTTTCGTAAAGTCATAAAGTTACCCAAACAACCATCTTTTTTTCCTCAACTTTTTAGTCAAAAAATGCACTTATTTAGGACGCCCCAAACAATTCCTTATTTTCTAGTGGTGCCAACAATGATGTGACCCCCACACACGAAGCATGTGGGGGTCCAACTAGTTGCATTTTGTCAGAAGCAGCTGCCAAGGTGATAGGAAATGTTGAAAAAGTTTCACTTTATTTGATCATGCTCCATCGCACTTCGTGGCTTATCTTGCTTTTCAATGTTGAAAATGATGGTTACCATTTGTAATTTGAGCATATGCTGAACCCAATCTCTAATTGCCTTGTTACATCCAAACTTCTAGGGTTGTCGACTCCAATATTTATTTTTTAAAATTTCATGTAGCATTTATTTAGAACTTTATCATCTTATTAATCACCTGCAGTCATCTATTTTCAATCATCCTCAATTATTTGATTTAAAAAAAAATTACCTTCCTTGATGCTGTTTTGCTTCAATTATTTTGTGCATTCTTGGCAATGCAATCATTGGTTTTTGATACACATAACCAGACTACCTCTGATGAGTTTCTTTGTTTTTATTTATTGGTGCTACCTTGAGTTTATTACAAATTCCTTCATAACATAAAAACATTATTTCTCACCGTGCATGTGTGCATTTATGTGTTTACCAGTCATCCATCTCAGGTTTCTTCCTACATATGAGTTTGTGTTGTATGTTACCAGTCATCCATCTTAACATCCTTCTTTTGTCTGTGCTCATTTTAAGGCATATGTTGGAGCATAACTGTTCATTGACTTGGTGCTATGGCCACCTGTTGAAATTTCCTCTTTAATTTGATAGTACGCACCAGTCACAGTGCTTCAAGGGCACTTCTGTTCTCTGTGTGTGTGTGTTTCTTGGCTCATTGGATGATGATGGGGTTGAATCTTAAATGTTTCTGATATTTAAATTGTACATTTGTTTTTCTTGAAAAGGATCTACACGTTTTATATATAACAAGACAATTGAAAACTTCTATTTTATGTAGTATGCGTTGCAAATTTGTTTCATGCACTAATATTTACTATATTCTTTGTTTTAATTAGCTCTTATGATGTGCAGGTACAAAACCCACATAACATAAAGTACAATGGTACAGTTCAAGGCTTGAAATATATATGGAGAACTGAGGGCTTAAGAGGATTATTTAAAGGCAATGGTACAAATTGTGCCCGTATTGTCCCAAACTCAGCGGTCAAGTTCTTCAGCTATGAGCAAGCTTCCAAGTATGAAATTTCCTGATTCCTTCACGAATATAATAATTCTTTGATTAGATTTCTACTCTTGGCTGCTCTCCTTAGTTCTTTTTTTTTATTTAGTTTGATCTGAACACTTCTTTGCATTAAATTTATTAGTTTATTGAGAAGATGAACAGATATGAAATGGAAAATATGTATATGTAACAAATAGACTTCAAATTCAAAGCCACATATGAATTGTTTAGTTGTTTCTGTTACCTCCCTCCTTATCTGATGTCTTAGCCTCTTTAAAAGCGCATTTGTTTTGCTGGTTAAAGGTTGGGGATAGACATTTGTTTTTCTTTCTGTCCATAACCGATCTTTGGTCATTTTCAGTGGCCTACACAAATTTTGTAACCGCAAGATCGAACTACCTATGAAACATTGGTGTCTGTAACTCACTGTGGTGGTTCTCAACACCCATCCAAAAGGAATGAACTAAAAGATAAGAATGTGCATTCTGATGTGCTTCAAAATGTTGGTGGGCTCCTCTAAATTGGAGAACTCTCAAATGTATTATTTTGGTTGTTCACTTGTCAATTTGGTTGAATTTGGTATTGGGCAATGCACGTTCAAAGTAATTTGAGGTGTTTTTGTTATCAGACCCCTTGTTGGGGTGATGCCATTAAAGCTGCACTTGCTACGTCTTTTATGGGTTATAGAGATCAAAGTGGTTGCAGTAGCGTTATTATTTTATTTTTTTCACACTGCTGACTGCATTGTTCACCTATTCTGTATCTTCCTCTCTTTGCTGACTGTTACTTGTTATATTGCAACAGGGGTATCTTATTGTTATACCAGCAGAAAACTGGCAATGGTAAGTCCATGTTTATTTCTTTCTGTTTTGTTGTTTTCTTTGTTCAGTATCCAGAAATTTGTAGATTTACATGTCATTTCATTAGTTCATGCACATTTTAGGAGGTCAGTTGCCATTTTGATTCTCAATAATTGAAAATCCTACTTAACTTGTTAATTATTGTGTGAGGATTTAGCAGATTGTTTACTAAGTGCTTGTAAATGTTCTCTTTTTATTTACTGGCTGCATGCTGTGGAATTTAATTAGCTGCATATCTGTTGCTCTTCTTAAGACTATATTCTACGGCATTAAAAAATTTTAGTATTAAGGTTGTACCAAGGAACTAACAATTGTTCCCCTTCTATTGCCATTCATTATTTCTATTTTCAATGTTTTTTGGTTTCTGTTCTCTAATTACTGTTCATCCAGTGGTGGGGGGTTCTGCATCATGAATAGTTAAATGTTCCCTGTTTCCATCTGATTATGGTTGATAGGTTGTGTCTGGCTGGCTGGATATGGATTTAAATTTAATATAGGGCTGAACATTGTGACAATTGGTAAATAAAGAACTTCTATTAATTTAGAGATTCAGAAAGTCTTGTAAGTTTTGAAAAAATCTGAGAAATTTTTAGATGTGAAACAGCATGGTTAGCATAAGTTCATCACAGGCTGGATATACAGAAGTCAACACATTTTATTTACTGCACCATATTTACATGCACCATCCCAGTTACTGAATGCCACCTAAATAAAGTATTTTATAATTATTCAGTGTACAAATTATTGATGTCTGTAAAAATTGCCTTGGTATCCATGTTATGTATGTTTGCAGCTCCTAATAGTAATCTAAAGGGGTGTAATTTAGAAATGTGACCCTCTCCCTATTTCATTGTGTGCTTACTCCCCATCTATGCTATCAAATATCATAGTATAGAATGTAAGACTTGGCTTGCTCCGAGCCTTTTCTTTGATTTGTTGATAAATTATTTTATAGATGACACATGACAGAGAATATGGGGATCATTTGAGACATTATTTTTGTTATGTTATTACAGAAGATGCTCAGCTCACTCCTTTATTGCGCCTTGGAGCTGGTGCTTGTGCTGGAATAATTGCCATGTCTGCAACTTACCCTATGGACATGGTTCGTGGCAGGCTTACTGTGCAGGTACTTTGTGTCTCCTCAAGAATGATTATCTCTTTGGAAGTGTCTAGGGTTTTCTTTGTGAATATTGGGTACATTCTTGCACTGTATTTGCATTAGAATGACCCCATATTACTTTTTTTCTTAATTTTGCAGACAGATAAGTCTCCCTACCAGTACAGAGGAATGTTCCATGCTTTATCAACAGTGCTCCGGGAGGAAGGCCCACGGGCTTTGTACAAGGGCTGGCTTCCTTCTGTCATTGGAGTTGTAAGTCCTATAGTTCTTGCAAGGAAGTAATTAGTACAATCGTGATGATTTCATGTATCCATGGAAGTTCTCAACTTCTAACCATCCAAGGGAATTGTCGATTGTTTTTATATGTAGATACCCATGCACCCACATAGACATGTATGCCGGAACGTGTACCTTATCCATCTTCATACAGACCTCAACATGTCAGCTAACTAGGAATACATGTTGAATCATACCGAACAATCTCGAAACGGCCAACAACACTTGAGTGTGTGCTCAGTCCAGAACTTTATACATGACAAGGGTACCATCTTGGCATTCCCCGGGAGATCATTAACAAAATATCATAAAAATTTAACCAGTTGCCATTACTGAAAACATTCCTTCTTGATATTGTATTCGGTGGGGAAAGAGCAGGTGAGATGACCAGAATGGTGAGGCAATTCAATTTGTCGTGCTATTGGCATGTGACTGAGGGAGATGAGAATTATTGGGTAACATTTTCCAGGACTAAGGCACTAAGAGGCAGAAACCTCTCTTGCCCCTATCCACAGACATAATTAAAATCATACACCAGGGAAAATTTTATGTTTTCTTCTTGAGTCATGTGCATGGTGCTTATGCTCTGATTTGGTCTTTGCAGATTCCATACGTGGGTCTCAACTTTGCTGTTTATGAATCTTTAAAGGATTGGTTGATTAAAACTAGACCTTTTGGAATTGTTGAAGATTCTGAGTTGAGCGTGACCACTAGGCTTGCATGTGGAGCTGCAGCAGGCACTGTTGGCCAAACTGTTGCTTACCCTCTTGATGTCATTCGTCGTAGAATGCAAATGGTGGGATGGAACAATGCTGCTTCTGTTATCACAGGTGATGGGAGGAGCAAGGCTCCACTTGAATATACAGGCATGATTGATGCTTTTAGAAAAACCGTTCGCCACGAGGGTTTTAGAGCACTGTACAAGGGTTTGGTCCCCAATTCAGTGAAGGTCAGTATCATATTTACTTGGTGGATGAGCCATACTGAATTTGAGTTAGCGATGTTTAATTCTTATACATACAATATATGAGCTCTTTCTGAAATTGCAAATGAATCTGGCTCTGATGATGTTTGTTAACTTTGTTATTTTGTTTAGGTGGTCCCATCCATAGCTATTGCTTTTGTGACGTACGAGCAGGTGAAGGAAATCTTAGGAGTTGAGATTAGGATATCAGACTGACATTTCAGAGGCATGTGCTCTTGCTATAGGCAGATGGAGAGAGAGAGACCAGTCGGTTCTAGCCCGTATTTATCTTTTCTTACCCTTGTTTAGCTGTGTTTGTTCGTTTTGAACCTGCTTTAGAATTCAGCTGCTCATTTATACCTTATGTATGACAAATAATAATAATTTGTGAAGGATCGAAGCAAGAATAATGTGTTTTTCAATCTGGTGAAAATTCAATAAATGACTTTACAATAATCAGTAGATGATGCAGTTGCTCTTGCTTTATCGGAGAAGATTCACCCTCTTGGTAGCCCCCAAAAATATATCAAGGCTATGGGTTCCATTTTAATTAAGAATTTGTGATATATATGTGATGGTTTAAGATCATTTACTTATATTTGATGTTGAAAGTCTTATTTGTGGGCTTTATCATATATTTTTTGTTGTTTTTTTGAGACACATGTATTTTATATTAGACAGTTTTAAATCTGATAGGTGGATCCAGATATGACAAAGGGTACTGTTGAGGGAACGCCTGGTGGGGCAGGGCTGAGGTCAGGTTATAGCTCAAGCCTTGCAGTTTGTTCACTGTGGCAGGCCCGTCTAGGTGTGCTTTCTAGTGGGCATGAGAGAGGGTGAGATATGATGTATAATTTCTCACATCCATTAACTAGTGAAAAAGGTAAAATCTAGGGCAGTTCATGGAAACCGCGCACCTGCCTAACCTGCCCGAATCAACCGCACCCGATAACGGATGGCCTCGACAAGACGGATGGTCGGTTGCGACTCATTTAATTTGATTTTTGTAGATTCATGGTCAGTAGTGGTTTTTGTAGTTTTTCAACCATCGAAACCAATCTGACCGACCTATAATGCACACTTTTTTTTTTTTTTTTGTTGAACAAATGTACACCTATCTTGATTTAATTAGTTTGTAATATTTCAATTGTCTTTTGCTTTTCACTTTAACCCACTCACGCACCCACCCCACCTATCAAGAGTTTCATATACGATTCACACTTCACAATGCCGTTTTTCACGCTTCACAAAGTTTACTAGTGAAAAGGCACTCATCATTTCTCACGGAGAAAAATTGAAAAGGCAAAAAATATACAATCCCGCTACAGACCCCTGGTAGAAATTGACCCCCAGGACCCTTAGTGATGTGGCAACTGATGTGGAGTATGGGTGTATACGCAGCTGTGAGGAAAAAAAGAAAAAAAGAAAAAAAAAACAATCAAACAAAAGATATAGCGAGACCCTCCCAAACATGTCTCTGCCATCTTCCCTTGTCTGTCCTCACTTGTTGCCACCATCCTCCTCCTCCACCGTAGCTCTCCGCCATCAACGACGACCATAGCTCGCTGGGAACTCTAGCTGTCCTTTGTCTGTCTCTGGCTATCCTCTGTCTATCGCCTTGTATCTCTGCCCGTCGCTCTCATCAATCTTCGGCTGCGTGTCTGTGTCTCCCTCGTCTGTCTGCAGCTCCTCTGTCGCTCTCTATCTTCGGCTGTGTCTCTGTCTCGCACGTAATCTGAATCGGTGGTTTATGACGTAAAAAATCAATTTCATTAACTTCTTATAAAAAAATCAGTTCCATATTAAGTGAAAAAACAAATCTGAAATTTGAATATATGGAGTTCACATATGGCCTTTGCATATGCTAATTCTCATATATGGAGTTTGTATATATTCTGATATGGAGTTTAAAATGAGTTTGCATATATATATATATATATATATTCTCACTTTAATTCTCAAAAATTCTGAAATTACTTTAAAATGAGTTTGTATATATATTCTAAAATCACTTTAATTCTCATATATGGAGTTCTCATAGATGCCGAAATCAGTTTTAGATTATATGTATGGAACTGATTTCTCAAAATCAATTCCATTTGTGAAGTTTATTTTTGACTCATTAACTTCCCTAATCTGAAATTTGTCATTTTGGACATTCCCTAAAAATCAATTTCATATATATATATATATATATATGAGTAATCTGAAATATGAAATTTGTCATTTTGGAGGAGGTTGTTTAATCTGAAATATGAAATTTGTCATTTTGGGATAGTCACATAATTTGAAATCTGAATGGAGGTTGTTTAATTGTTATTTAATCAAATCAGTATTTTGTTTGGGCATTGTTAGGGAACTGATATTTGTTTAATTGTTATTTGATTACGCAAAGTGGAAGAATGGAGGTTGATTCAAATGTATGTGATAATCCTTCAATAAATGAGGGTGAAGAAGTTGAAGAACCTAAGAAGGGTATGTGTTTTAGCTCAAGGGAAGAGGTGTACACATTTTATGGCAAATATGCTAAGCATGTTAGATTTTTTATGGCTCATAGAGCACAACATTTTGAAGATGATGCGCAATTAAAAAACTTTGCAATTGAATGTTCTCGAGCGGGGGAGAGGAAAAAGAAATTAGAAGTTAACCCTCTGAAGCCATCTTTGTCCACAAAAATTGGTTGCAAAGCAAGGGTACGAGGTAGTGTACAAAAGGATGGGAGATATAAACTAACCACAGTTAACCTTGAGTATAATCATGATTTGATTCCCACCGACTCACGTCATTTTGCAATGAATAAGAAAATTTTTACTCCTGTGAAAAGAAGATTAGAAATTAATGATCAAGCAGGGATTGGGGTGTCTAGGAACTTTCATTCAATGGTTGTTGAAGCAGGAGGATACGAGCCATTGACATTTGATGAGCGAGATGCAAGAAATTACATTGAGAGAGCCAGAAGATTGAGGCTTTGGAAAGGTGATGTCGAATCACTTCAAAGTTATTTTATGAGGATGTAAGAACATAGTGAGAGATTTTTTTATATGATTGATGTTGATGAGGAGTTTCGCATTACAAACTTGTGTTTGGGCTGATGAAAGGAGTTAGGCGACTTAAGAAGCATTTAGAGATGTTGTTTCATTTGACACAACTTATCTGACGAACAAATATGACATGCCATTTGCTCTATTTGTCGGAGTTAATCACCATGGACAGTCCGTTTTGCTTGGTTGTGGATTGTTATCTAGTGAAGACACTAACAAATTTATTTGGCTATTCAAGTCGTGGTTAAGTTGTATGTCAAATCATCTGCCAAAAGCTATCATAACTGATCAGTGCAGGGCTATGCAAAATGCTATAGAAATTGTCTTTCCACAAGCTCGACATCGATGGTGCTTATGGCATATCATGAAGAAAATTCCGGAGAAGTTGAAAGGATATGCTCAGTATGAAGCCATAAAGTTGGCTATGCAAAATGCAGTTTATGACTGTTTGACAAGAGCTGAATTTGAGAGTAAATAAGAAGAGGTGCTTGCAACATTCAATCTTTATGATAATGAGTGGTTAGGGGTACTATTTGATGAGCGGCATCGATGGATACCTGTCTATGTTAAAGACATTTTTTGGGCTGGCATGTCAACTACACAACGAAGTGAAAGTATGAATGCATTTTTTGATGGATATGTAAACCTAAAGACTACATTGAAGCAATTCATTGAACAACATGACAATGCCTTGAGAAGTAAGGTAGAGAAAGAGAAGAAAGCAGACTTCAAGTCTCGACACAAATTGTTTGATTGCCTAACTATATATGGTTTTAAGAAGCAATTTCAGCAAGCCTACACCAATGCAAAATTCAAAGAAGTTCAAGGAGAGTTGAAGAGATTGGTTTACTGTCAGCCGTTGTTTCTGAAAGAGGAGGGATCAATTTCTACATATAATGTCCAAGAAGCGATAGTAGTTTGTGAGAAGATGAAGCATGTGGACTTTGTTGTCTATTTTAATTCAACTGAATGTGAAGTTCAATACATGTGTCGGTTGTTTGAGTTTAGAGGCATTATGTGTGCTCACTCACTCAATGTGCTTGTGAGAAGGTGCATAAATGAGGTGCCAAGTAAATACATTCTGCCGTGGTGGAGAAAAGATTTAGATAGAGAGTACGCATGCATCAAAACCACATACACTGGCTTTGGGAATGATTTCAATGCATGTAGCTATGAGAGGATGAACAAAAAATTGATTGCCATTATACAACTTGCTGGTAACTCTGAAAGCAAAACTAAAATTATAGACCTTGGGTTGGATGAAATCAAGGAGAGAGTCATGAAAGAAGAATCCGGTGATGGGAGTAATTTACCATGTTCCCGAAAAAGTCCGATTTGCACCGGTTCTACACAAGGAGCTACTAGTAGGAAGGTGATTAGTCCTTTGGTTGTTCGGCGAAGAAGTCATCCAGTTACAAAACGAAAGGTTGCCAAAGTAGATCAAATTGTGAATCAGTTCAAGGCAACGACAAAAAAATAAACAAAAGCAAATGTAAATTGTGTATTCAAATTTTTTTTTTACAAACTGTATTCAAGTATATAAAAGCAATTCATAAATTTCAATATTTAATTATTCTTCAAATAATACAAACTGCTAAGTTGCTTCGATTTGAAGCTCAAGCTCAAGCTCAAGCTCAAGCTAAATCTACTGCATATACACTGTATTATCTTTATATGGTTGGCACGTAAAATAGTATATATGTACCGGTACGTGTTCGAAAGAGGACTTCACATCAATTGCTTGTTTTTACAAATTTTGTTCTTCTAACATGTACTTTTAATTGAATTGTCACAGGTGGCCGATGATATTGGAGACACGTCTCTTACTCCATCGGACTTTATAAGTGGCACACCGGGAAGTTTGATGAGTGCTCCAACTCAGATTTATGGTTCTGCATCTCTAATCCCATCGGCTTTTAATGCAAGCACACCGGGAAGCTTGTATATTACGGACATGTTTGACTAGTTTCTCTGTATTCGAACAGTTTGTTTTTGAAATTGCAACTTATGTTGGCTATTAATTTGAGTTTGTAACTATGTTTTTAAGATTGCAACTTATGTTGTCTATTAATTTGAGTTTGTAACTTTGTTTTTGAAATTGTAACTTATGTTGCAACTTTGTTATTGAGATTCAGCATGTGGATTTGTAAAACATTGTAATGAAGATGTTTATTTAACAGTTTCTCTGTATTGAAAAATGTTTATTGAACAGTTTCCCTGTATTCAACAATGCATATTCAATAGTTTTCCTGTATTCAACAATGTATATTCTATGGTTTCCCTGTATTCAACAATGTGTATTTGATAGTTTCCCTGTATTCAACAATGTATATTCAAAAGTTTCCCTGTATTCAACAATGCATATGCAAAAGTTTCCATGTATTCAATAATGTATATTCAAAAGTTTCACTGTATTGAACAACGTATATTCAATAGTTACCCTGTATTCAACAAAAGTGTACAAGTTTGAACAAGTCATTTTCCATTCCACTCACCACAAAAGAGGTACATATACAGTAATTAGGTTTCAATACACAACAAAACATAACTTCCTCTAAAACATCACAGCACCATACAAAAGTGTTCACTCTAGTTGAACTTGTACATTTACATCTAGTTCTACTTCTAACTTACATAAATGTATATCTATGTTATTACATCTTCATAAGTGTTAAGGCATAAATTACAAGCAACACGGACAATATATATATCAACTTTTGCATCTTTGCGCTCTGAATTCGAAGTTGTTCCGTCATCTCTCTTTGTTGTTCGGTCATAGCTCAAAGTTGTTCAGTCATAACTTGTTCGCCGACAATTGGCACTTCTTCTCTTGGAATTTGATGACCTCCATATTCTGAATTCGTAGGCAAACACCATGCAACAAAACAACCACAATCACTACAAGAGTAGAATAACTTGTTCTTGTTTCGATCGGTCTCAGAAATTTGAATAATGGCCTTTTTATTACATCTACGACAATTTTTGTTGACATATGTCAACCAATCTGAGCTATTGCCATTGACATTTGAACTTGACATCTGCAAAAACGGAGAAATAGCAAGTTATGAAGGTTAATAAACTATTGTAGTAAGTTAAGTAAACTTCTGCAAGTTATTCATTTGACTGGTTAAGTAAGTTAAGTAAACTACAAGGCAAGCTTAAGTTATTCACAGTGCAAGCCTATGTTAATAGCAATTTCAGTGCAATTTCGGTGCCTAAGTTATTCACAGTGCAATTTCAGCAAGCCTTGGAGGCTTGCAAGGGGAACTGATAAAGGAACATGTTGATTTTGGAAACTGATAAAATGAATGACGGTAGGAACTAATAAAAGAACCTGCTATAATAATGCTACTGCTATGTAACTAAAGGTTGCCCATATTTTCAGTTCATCTTTGAGGGAGTGTCTTCCAAGACTGTTTGTGCTATCTACTTGAAAATAGACAAAAGTGGCTAGAGGTGTTTATTGGTACTAATGATGCTATTTCCAAGTGGAACCTTTGCTTTAGAACTGAGTGTTTTTTGTATGGTAAGTGAGAGTTGTAAGAATTTTTCCTAAATATGGCTTAATGTGGCTTACGGATTTACTAACCACTTTCCCCAAAACCTCCTAACAACAAATCTCTTCGCCTCTCCGATAAACCAACAGACTTAGTCCGTGTCAGAATTGGAATGGCCTTTGTTGGAGGACAATGCCAGACATCAACATTATCATTAGTATATTTTTTAGATAACACAACAATAGAGGGGGCTCTCATTTGCGAATCTTCTTGCATGTCACTCGTAGAATACTTCAGATACCCTTTCATTTTACAATACGTAGCCCCCATTTTAATATTGGAATTTTCAAGTCGATACTTCACCATCCATGGCACCTGTTTGTCGTTAATTGAACAATAACCATTCCCATAATAGACTAACTCGCATTGACAATCTACTGGGAAAATAAACCATGCCTGCAAACTGTCATTACCATCTAACCTCCGATCATAAACATTTACTCTAACCAACCCACTAGTATTGGGTGCGCAAAGGGGAGAATATTTTATCAACCTTAATACTTTTTTGTTTGTATCTTAACCTCAATTGAGAAAATAAATTAGGCAACGCAAGTTCAATACAACTGAAATCACTTGCCGAAACACCTTCAACAACCCCAGTTTTTATATCGTCCACCTCCATTAACCTGAACATTAAAAATAAAAATACATCAAATTACAATTCTAAACAGTTTTAAAGTACATTTGACTCCTTAAAGTAATTCTGTATTCCTTTCCACTAACAGTAGCAGCCACTAAATATATGGCACCTTCATGCCATGGTTCACAAAATACCCCCAATTAAAAACATTTTCCAGGGATCATTACGAAAGAGAGAGGCCCCCATATACTAGCCTTTTTAATTCATTTCCTTTTTTAAATGAAGAAGTAAAAAAATGGGCAGAAAATAATATTTTGTTTGTAAGTTGAAATTGCGTTCAGTACGAGTTATGTCAAAATTGCTGTCTCTCCGTTTGGAGGGAAGACGATTTCCTTAGATTAGAGATACACAAAAATAATATAAACAATTTATATACTGACGAAGAACTCTCCTCCTCCTCTAATAATAGGAACCAGAGCAGAGGCCCATCCGCCCAATCTCCCTCTACCTCGAAGGACCCTCAAGAACAGGCAAAACCGCCTGGGCCAGAAGCCTCGGACGACACAATTACTTCTCCGGCAGAATAAGCTTCAAGGACTACGACCAAGACGCAGCCTACAACGTGATAGACGACATCAAATACTCGACAGTCCCTACCGAATTAATGAAGAATTTAGTAGGCTGGCAGAGAGATTTCCATGTATTTGTTAAGTTCCAACCAGATCTCACTATTAGAGGAGGAATTCCTTGTCTTTTATTAACAAATGGGGACAATAGTTGGTTAGATGCAATGTCCCCAAAAATGAGAGAATGGTTTGATGTTAATGTAACCACTGTCATGATTAATGAAAAATTTTATTAATTTTATTTATGAAACCACTCAAAGTTTTATTTACTTACTACATTTTCCTTATCATCCACTATTACATCTTGAGTCACATCACTATTTTTTACACTGATGATTACATTTCGTAAAACATTAGAAAATTCAGCTGCATCCATAACAACTGATCCTCTACGATCAACTTCCTCTTTGCTAACACCAACCTCTGAAATCGACGGACCAGGATCAACATCACTAGATTCATCACCACCTCTGCGTACATCAATCTCTGACAAACTCAGACGACCTCTGCGTTCATGAATGACTGAACCACTTTCCCCAAAACCTCCCAACAACAAATCTCTTCGCCTCTCCGGTAAACCAACAGACTTAGTCCGTGTCAGAATCGAAATGGCCTTCGTTGGAGGACAATGCCAGACATCAACATTATCATTAGTATATTTTTTAGATAACACAACAATAGAGGGGGCCCTCATTTGCGAATCTTCTGGCATGTCACTCGTAGAATACTTCAGATACCCCTTCATTTTACAATACGTAACCCCCCTTTTAATATTGGAATTTTCAAGTCGATACTTCACCATCTATGGCACCTGTTTGTCGTTGATTGAACAATAACCATTCCCATAATAGACTAACTCGCATTGACAATCTACTGGGAAAATAAACCATGCCTGCAAACTGTCATTACCGTCTAACCTCCGATTATAAACATTTACTCTGACCAACCCACTAGCATTGGGTGCGCAAAGGGGGGAATATTTTATCAATATTTTATCAACCTTAATACTTTTTTGTTTGTATCTTAACCTCAATTGAGAAAATAAATTAGGCAACGCAAGTTCAATACAACTGAAATCACTTGCCGAAACACCTTCAACAACCCTAGTTTTTATATCGTCCACCTCCATTAACCTGAACATTAAAAATAAAAATACATCAAATTACAATTCTAAACAGTTTTAAAGTACATTTGACTCCTTAAAGTAATTTTGCATTCCTTTCCACTAACAGTAGCAGCCACTAAATATATGGCACCCTTTTGAATGCTTCCAACATTTCCCAACAACGTATCTTTGTAGTACGTCCAAACATCAACTGGGAAGAACCGGTCTACAACTTCTATCCCGTGACGAACGTACTCTTTGTCCTTGCCACCAACGAGCTTGAATCTCATTTTCTTTAGCATCCGAAAACGGTCGGACTGGTCAGGATCAACAATCCAGGTCTCAAGATTACCCTCGCCAACTCCAATAAATATCTTGTCAGGTGTAGGGACGGAATCTGACGGACTATTATCACTGATGACAAAAAACAACACGTGGTGGACCACAGCTTCGTCCTTAGCATCCTGTCCCAATTGAACATTACCAATGAATTTGATACCCTTAACCACGATCTTGTCTGATTGACGGTCAGATCTCTTATTACCCAACTCAATACCATTAAGTAATCTCGCCACGCCTTTATTATCAAACTTAACGTCCCTTAATTGTTCATCGTATAGCTGTAATTTCCTTACTCCCCTCTTAGTCTTCTTAATAAATCGGGGAATATTCTGAACGTACCGTCTGCGAACATACTGGGTCTTAAAAAGTGCACGACTACGGTAACTACGCCTATATCCACTGGCCGCCGGTGTCCTTGACCTCCGGTACGCAAGGGGGGTCCGGTAATGGCTGCTTCCTATTCCTTCCATTTTTTATAAATAACTCCAAATCTTTTATACGAACACTTCTACAGGATTTGTTACCTCTGCTAACCCTTCTGTTCAGACACCTTAGCTTTGATATTTTTGCCCGCTGATCTTCGTACACCGGAACAAACTTCATCGGAGCTCTCCGCCGGCTCTCTTCCCACAGTCCTAGTTGCCACGTCAAAAAGCGATCTACACACATTTGAGTGAACTGCCCGTAATTCTCGGGATACTCTTATAAGGAGTATAACATTGTATACCAAATAAATCGACAAAAATGGCAGAAAGAAAAGGAGGGACGAAACAAGGTACCAGAAAATCACCTCACTGTAATAACTCTTCAACTGCAAAAGCATATCTCTCATATCTCTCTCCACCGACAAATATCTGAGGCTGGACCCAGATATATAGACAGCTTTAAATACAGAGATTCGGAATTTAAAATTTGAATTCCCGCCCATTACTGTTCATTCACGCGGAATTCTGTGCACCTTTGCTTTATCTCCAAGCAAACCCACCACGATCGTGACACGTGGGTGGACAGGATCCGGCCACGTCTATAGGAATTCCGGCCAATTAGATGGTGACTAATTATGGATGAATGCACCTATATATACATAATGTATAGAAGACTAATGATAATGCATTGAATGTAATAGATTCATTATAAATGAATCTTAAAGATGCATTATGTATCTATTATGAATATGTAAGATACATTAATCTATCTATTATGAATTCATTAATACAGAAGATGCATTATGTATCATGAATGTATAAGATACATTAATCTATTTAATGAAATTTATTGAATGAATGGATTCTTTGATAAAAAGAATACTAGTATAAATAGTGTAAGGTCCCAAACCACACTCTCCATCAAAAACTCAAGTTGTCACCACAATAAGGCTCACATCACCAAGAGAGAGAGAGAAGTGGTTTGAAGATCTTAGACAAGTAAAGAACTTAAAGATCAAGATCTTCCATTCAAGATTTCTCTTTCTTGCAAGAGGATTTCATACTATCATGGATCAAGGTATATATTCACTTATTTCGTATAGTAAAAATTCATATAATTTTCATGTATAGAATTGAATCCTTAATGGTTTTTAGTTTATGTTATGCAAAGTTTTCTATCAATTGGTACCAGAGCAATGGTTCTCAATTCTTATGCATGAAACGTATGAATATGAATTTCATTTTATGATGATTTTTGTGTAACAAGTGCAAAACCTTGATTTACACTTGTCCAATTTTATTTTTTATTTTTGGCCAATCTTTTATTCTATTGATATTAAAATAAAAATTAAAAATTATTGAACAAGTGGTAATTAAGATAATGTTTTATGCACTTATAATGTTTTGTTACACACCTTATGAGTTGAAACATTGTTGATTAGCCCAACGGAGGTTCAACACTATGTATGTTTGAACAACCGAGATGATTAGTATAATAAATATAGCAATAAGTTTTTTTGCCCAACGGTAATAAACTTCTCATGTGCTTTAGTTAATAAAATAAAATAAAAGACATTGAGTTTTTCTGCCCAACGGTGATAAACTCGTTACGGTCTTAATGATTATTTTATTTTATTTTATGTTGTTTATTTTTATTAGTCATCTCATTTATTTTTATGAATTGTTAAAATATATTGTTATTCGGCCCAACGGAAGGATAACTTGATTTCGTATCTAACTAATTGTGTTTTATAGTTAGACATATTTAACTTATGGTGTTATTTTTATGAGATTTTAAAAGTAGTTTTCTTGATTATATTATGTAATGGATATTATGTGTTTGCAGCATTGAATCCTACTGCAATTAATAGTTACTTGTCAGGTATTGAAGCTTTGAGTGGAACTAATTTTAAAAAATAGAAGGAACAAATTGGAATTGTTTTGGGAATTATGGATTTAGACTATGCATTAAGAGAGCCAGCTCCTACAAAGCCTAATGATACAAGTTCTAAGGAACACATGGCTTTATATGAAAAATGGGAACGCTCTAATCGCTTAAGTCTAATGATTATGAAAGGCTCAATTATGCCGGCAATTCAAGGAGCAATCCCTGTTTCTGAAAATGCAGTGAGCTATATGAAATCTATTGAACAACAATTCATTGGAACCTCCAAATCCCTTGCTAGTACTCTCATGATTAAAATGATGACAATGACATATGATGGTTTAAGTGGTGTTCGTGAACATATCTTAAAGATGAATGACATGACCTCTCAATTAAAAGGAATGGACATAGAAATTTCTAAAGGTTTTCTTGTTCATTTCATTATGACTTCTCTTCCTGCGCAATTTGGTCCTTTTAAGATCAATTATAATACGCAGAAAGATAAGTGGAAGATAAGTGAGTTAATTGTCATGTGTGTTCAAAAAGAAGAGAGGCTTAAAGCTGAAAAGCATGATATGGTTCACCTTACCACCTTGGGTCCAACCAAAAAGATTTTCAAGAAAGGCAAAAGTAAGAAGAAGAAGAATGCAAATGATGAAACTCACAAGGCTAATGAAGAAAATAAGATTCGATGCCATTTCTGTCGAAAGAAAGGTCACATAAGAAAAGACTGTCCAAGTTTTAAAAGTTGGTTGGACAAGGAAGGTAACACTCAATGCTTTGTGTCTTATGAATCCTTTTTGGTAGATGTTCCACCAAATTCTTGGTAGATTGACATTGGTGCAAGTATTCACATAACAAATTCTATGTAGGGATACCTTACAAGGCGGAAACTAAATAAAGGAGAACGAACCATTACGGTTGGGAATGGAATAGAAGTGGACGCTGAGGCTATTGGCACCCTCTATCTAATTTTAGACTTTGGTTTCACTTTAGATTTAGTAAACACAGTTTATGTTCCTGTTTTTACTAGAAAGCTAATTTCTGTTTCACAACTTGATTCCTATGGTTATGAATTTAAGTTTGGAAATAATAGAGTCTCTTTATTCCACAATTCTCATATGATTGGTTCTGGTATTTTATATGGTAATCTTTATTCATTGAATTTAGATTCCACTTATGCACAATCTCTTTTATCCTTTAATGTAAACGACTTGGTAAATAAAAAGAAAAAGCGAGTGAATGAATATTCATCCATGTTGCGGCATAAGCGCTTGGGCCACATATCAAGAGAAAGGATGGAACGTCTTATTAAAGACGGAATTTTAAGTTCACTTGATTTTTCTGATTTTAGTACTTGTGTGAATTGCATTAAAGGAAAATACACAAAGACAAAGAAAAAGGGTGCTACTAGGACTACTGAATTATTAGACATAATTCATACTGATATATGTAGTCCCTTTACTGTTCCAACTATTTCTGGACATAAATATTTTATTACTTTTATTGATGACTTTTATAGGTACACTTATGTGTATCTTATTCGTGAAAAATCAAAAGCACTGGATATGTTCAAACTCTATAAAGTTGAAGTTGAAAATCAACTTGACAGACGGATTAAAAGTGTAAGATCTGATAGAGGTGGTGAATATTATGGTAGATTCACTGAGTCGAGTCAAAATCCAAGTGCTTTTGCTTTATTTTTAGCTGAGAATAGGATTATTGCTAACTACACAATGCCTGGTACACCTGAGCAAAATGATGTAGCTGAGCGACGAAACCGTACTCTTTTAGACATGATGAGAAGCATGATGAGTAACTCTTCTTTGCCAGATTACTTGTGGGGTGAAGCTTTAAAAACTGCTATACATGTTCTTAATAGGGTTCCTAGTAAGGCTGTACCTGTAACTCCTTATGAGTTGTAGGTTGGTAGGAAACCTAATTTGAATTATTTACATGTATAAGGTTGTCCTGCTGAAGCAAAAATTTTCAACCCACAAATAACGAAATTAGATCCTAGAACTATAAGTTATTATTTCATTGGATATCCTGAGAGATCAAAGGGTTTTAGATTCTATTGTCCCACTCATAGCACAAGAATTGTTGAAACTAGAAATGCTGTGTTCTTAGAGGATGAAAACATTAGTGGGAGTATGAATCTCAAAAATGTTTCTTTGGAAGAAAATCGTGATTTTACGCCTTTCACGATTATTCAAGAAAATGTAGTACCTGAACCTATTGGTACACAAGAGATTTCTCACATTGGAAACGAGGATGTCCCAGTTGCAGAACAACCTTTACGCAAATCACAAAGAGAAAAGAAACCAGCCATATCAGATGAATATGAGGTTTACCTAAATGAGTGTGATATAGGCTTGGAGAACGATCCTGTTTCTTATGCCCAAGCCATGAAAAATGGAAATGTAACTCAATGGTTAAATGCCATGAAAGACGAGTTAAAATCCATGAAAGACAACAATGTTTGGGATCTTGTAGAATTGCCTAAGGAAGCCACAACTGTTGGATGCAAATGGGTTTTTAAAACCAAGCGTGGATGCAAATGGGTTTTTAAAACCAAGCGTGATCCTAAAGGCAATGTCGAAAGATACAAGGCCAGATTAATTGCTAAAGGATATACTCAAAAAGAAGGGATAGACTATAAGGAAACTTATTCTCCTGTTTCTAATAAAGATTCCTTGAGAATAGTCATGGCCTTAGTAACTCATTATGATTTAGAGTTACATCAAATGGACGTTAAAACAGCTTTTTTGAATGGTGACTTGCATGAAGTGGTCTACATGGACCAACCTGAAGGTTTTCAGGATAAAAGCAAGGAAAATATGGTTTGTAGGCTTAAGAAGTCCATATATGGTCTAAAGCAGGCATCTCAACAATGCTATCTTAAATTTCATGAAGTTCTCACCAAATTTGATTTTAAGGATAATATGGTTGATCAATGTCTGCATTATAGTTTTGTATGTTGATGATATATTGCTTGCTAGCAATAATTTGGGAATGATACATGAGACAAAGAAATTCCTTACGATAAATCTTGAAATGAAAGATCTTGGTGAAGCCTCTTTTGTCATTGAGATAGAAATTCACCGAGATAGGTCTCATGGTATTTTAGGATTGTCCCAAAGAGCCTATATCGAAAAGGTTCTTAAAAGGTTCAACATGCAAAACTGTTCAAGTAGTGTTGCCCCTATCGTTAAGGGTGATAAATTTAGTGAATTTCAGTGTCCCAAAAATAATTTAGAAAGCGAACAAATGAAAGAAATTCCTTATGCCTCTGTATTTGGGAGCATTATGTATACTCAAGTTTGTACACGTCCTAACATAGCATTTGTAGTTGGTATGCTTGGTCAATACCAAAGCAATCCCAGACTTGATCATTAGAAAGCAGTTAAGAAAGTGTTGCGATATTTACAAGGCACTAACGATTACATGCTTACTTATCAAAGAACAGACAGCCTTGAAGTGGTTGGTTATTCAGATGCTGATTATGCTGGATGTAAAGACACTTGAAAGTCCACTTCTGGGTACATTTTTATGCTTGCTAATGGACCCATTTCATGGAAGAGTCATAAGCAGACTCTGACAGCTTCTTCCAATATGGAGGCAGAGTTCATTATGAAGCCACATGTCATGCAGTATGGCTAAAGAATTTCATATCTGGATTACAACTTGTCGATTCAATTTTGAAGCCCTTACAGATTTAATGTGATAATGATGTTGCTGTGCGGTTCTCCAATAATAACAAAACTTCAGGAGGATCAAAGCATATTAATATCAAGTATCTAGTTGTTAAAGAAACGGTTCTAAATCAGACTGTTTCATCTCTCATATTGGTATTACACTAATGTTAGCAGATCCTTTAACTAAAGGTCTCACACCTAAGCTCTTTCAAGAACATGTTGCGCGCATAGGCTTAGTAGAAAGTTTATCATGTTTAGACTTGAAATGAGTGTATTATGTTCGGGATAAATGTTATGTTATAATCATCTTCTGTTAGTAATGATTATGTTTGTTGTTTTCATTCTTCATACTTGTGCACAATTTAGAAGAAAATGTAAACAACGGGACCGTTATAGATGAATTAGCATTAATCACCATTATGTTGCTAATGTCATCTCTGTGATTTAAGATTCACTTATTCATGTTGATGGAAAATATTAACACTATAACCATTATACAGTCTTGATCAATGTGTAAATCACTGACTACAATGATTTGGTGATAATAATTTCATTGAACAGAATCTAATGGTGATGGTGCAATCTTCTAGTGGGAGAATGTTGGCCATATTATGATAATCTAGTGACGTAATATAATCATGCAAGCCAATTGGGAGATTGTAAGAATTTTTCCTAAATATGGCTTAATGTGGCTTATGCATGATTATACTAGATTTATCTCATTAAGTAAGATACATGTACATCAATTAGATGGTGACTAATTATGGATGAATGCAACTATATATACATAATGTATAGAAGACTAATGATAATGCATTGAATGTAATAGATTCATTATGAATGAATTTTAAAGATGCATTATGTATCTATTATGAATATATAAGATGCATTAATCTATCTATTATGAATTCATTAATATAGAAGATGCATTATGTATCATGAATATATAAGATACATTAATCTATTTAATGAAATTTATTGAATCAATGGATTCTTTGATGGAAAGAATACTAGTATAAATAGTGTAAGGTCCCAAACCACACTCTCCATAAAAAACTCAAGCTGACACCATAATAACGCTCACATCGCCTAGAGAGAGAGAGAAGTGGTTTGAAGATCTTAGACAAGTAAAGAACTTAAAGATCAAGATCTTCCATTCAAGATTTCTCTTTCTTGCAAGAGGATTTCATACTATCATGGATCAAGGTATGTATTTACTTATTTTGTATAGTAGAAATTCATATAGTTTTCATGTATAGAATTGAATCCTTAATGGTTTTTAGTTTATGTTCCGCAAAGTTTTCTATCAAGAGTTCATTACCAAAATCAGATTAGTATACATCATAGTAGACCAATCATAGTATAGATCATAGTATAGACAAAAGTGGCTAGAGTTCATTACCAAAATCAGATTAGATTAAAAACTCTTTAGTTTATTTTCTACCATATGTAGTATACAGCATAGTAGACCAATCATAGTATAGATCATAGTAGACAATTGTGTCCATTAATAATAGGTGTGGAATATTGCATTGGTTTTGAAAAACTAATCTCTTCAATTTGGATTGAATTGGTTTTCAGCTTCTTGGCATGAGATAATAGATTAATCTCTTCTAAATAAATGACCTCTTAAATTACAACCTAATGCCAAAAATGAAAAACTAATCTCTACACCAATAACAGATTTAGCTTCTTGGCATGAGATAACAGTTCAGTTTCTTGGCATGAGATAACAGATTAATCTCTTCTGAATAAATGACCTCTTAAATTACAACCTAATGCCAAAAATGACAATGCCAAAATTGAAAAACTAATATCTACACCAATAATAGATTTGGGTTGGTTTTTCACAACCTATCAAAAAATTTAAAACTGTAATCCAAATCAAAATGCCATTTTGTTTGAGGAATTTCATCGAGCAGGTGGTAGGCAAGGTCAAACTCCAAATCAAAGGCCAATCTAATAAGAAAATCAAAAGCTCGAACTCAATTCCCAAATCAACCTCCCTAAATCCAAACATTCAACCAAAATTCTTACTCAACATACGTAGATACAGTTATACACAGAGATATATACACAGAGCCTTAAATACATAGACATAGAGATATACACGCACGCACGCAGATAGTTATATATAAGCAGCTATACGTCTTAATCGTACTTCGTAGAGAGAAAGAGAGAGTCTGAGTCGGGAGTCGGAAGGTTTACTTCGTAATCGTACTTGGTCGGATGAGAGGGAAACAGAGACAGAGAGGGTTAGGAATCCGGTGTTGGGAGTCCGGCGTCGGAGTCGAGGGAAGGACAGAGTCTATCGCTCGGAGTGAATGGAATGAGTTGTGTTGCCTTCTCGATCGTCGGAGTCAAGGTTATAGAAGAAGAGAGATCTGTCTGTGTTTGGGAAAGAAATTTGAATTCTCAACTGTGGGATAATTGACACACGTGCATATCATGTGACTTTTACACATCAGCTGGGGGTCGCTCTAAACTGGGGGTCCGGGGCATTTTCCAAAAATATATATAAAGAGAGAAGAACGAACCAGAAAAAAGCAAGGCAATCACTCCTAACTATCTGTTTCTCTCTAGCTCTCATGTAACAATCAAAGCGTCTTCTTGTTTTTCTATCTTCGAAGCTTAATTTGTGGGTTTCTTTGAGATGCGCGAAACTAGATCTTCAATCCTAGAAGAGGGTTATTCTCCAGAGATTGAGGTATCTTTCTTTATTCATTTTGGGGTTTTTATTTTTGATTTTTTGATTTATAATGTGTAGCTTTTTGTTGGTTAATACTTCATGTATATTAAATTTAAATTGAAGTTTATTTCTATAATTGATTAATAATTTTTTATTTCTTTTTTTTAAGCAATTTTTGCTGCAAACCCAAGCTTAAATGCTATTCTAAGTATCTGAAATTTATTTGTGTGACAAACTAACAATAAGACTGTTATATATTCATATTTAATTTAGTTTTTTTTTATCCTTATAAGCTTTATAGTTTTTAGTTTGGGTTGCTTTTTTGCAGGACATAAGGAACCAAAAAGAACAGTAAGCCAAGAACTTCTAATTTTTGTGAATATGTTTCTTGCTTTTAATTTTAGTTTGATGGTGGAATACCAATAGTGATGAAGTTTGACAATAACTTACTTTTAGTGGCAACAACAAACATGTTTTTGAGATGTAATTAGATTTTTTTGAGATATATGTGTGCACTATGCAACATAGAAGTTTTTGGGGGATATACATGCTAAGTACTGTTAGTTTGGTTTTTGAGGCAACTTATGCAAATGACAACTTGTGCAGATTACAGGAACAATGTAATGTACTTAATTGCTTAAGTTTATTTTATTATACGATGTTTTGGAGGGTTATTTTATTACAGAAACAATGTGATCCCTAAACTGTTTTGGAGGGTTATTTTATTAATTTAATTTTTAATGGCATGTTTTTATATAGTGTGTTTGGTAACTTTTAAAGTGCAAGATTATATGTTGTTACTGGTTTTACTTGTGAAGTGTACAAAATTATAAAGTTTAATTTATCATTATGTTAATTTCAATGGGCGAACTTTTGTTGTGATTAATGGAGTAATTTTAATTTTGAATTGGGCTGTAAGCAATTTTATTCCCTTAATTTTGGATAAAAAAAGGCCCAATATGTGATAAGCCGAATCAGCCCAAACCGACTGCATCCGATCTGAAAACCCGAATAGCAATTCGGTCGATTTCGACAACTGATTGGTTCGAACACAATTGGGCAAATGCTAATCCGATCAAATCCGGTCGGCTGACGGGTAAGGGTCCAATCCAACCCCAACCAACTCGTGAACACCCCTAATCAAATCGTACTCTCTTCCCTCTAAAAGTTAATTTTCTTAATTTTATAATTCTTACTAATCTTATTTATATAAAAAAAGATCGTAGCATGTGATCAAGGTTTTCCAACCATAGAATGGTTCAGTTTGGTGTCAATTTTTTTTTTTTTACTTTGACCAAACTGAACCAATTACCTTTCTAATTTGTAATCACCATAACTTGCTTTCAAAATCCACATTAATTATTTTTATCTCATATCAAACAGGCTCTCTTAAGGCCATCTCCAACATTGTACCAAATTCATGACCAAATTTAAATTTTCTTTTTTTTCTACTTCAATGGTTTCGTCAAACATATATCAAATTGAGAATATAACAAATGTTTCACCAATGTTTGGCACCTTTCAGCATTTTACTATGCATAGTCGTTGAGTTTTGGACCCACCGGACTACCGGCCGAACGCCCGGCCGAATGTCCACCCAGTCATCTTCTTAGTTCAAAAATTCCCATAACAGAGCAATGTGTCAACAGGCTTGCAAAATTGTTTGCTTTTTCTTCTTCTTCTTTTTTGTTATGTGTTGTTAAAAAAAAAAAAAATCCATGCTGTTGGACAATTTTTCCATGCCGTTTTTTTCGTTTTCACCCATTCATCTCTCTCTCTCTCTCTCTCTCACACACACACACACATACACACACACACACATTTCTTGTTGATCTGGTTTGGTCTCTGTAATTCAAACCACATGCTCTACTCTGCTCCAAATAAGACTACGATTTGGATTTAGAAGCCTCTCTCTCTCTCTCCCCCTCTCTATCTTGGTCTCTTTGTTATCCTCTTTCTCTCTCTAAACTCAAACATGGATCTGTCTACTTCTTGGGATTCCCTTCGAAAACAAGTACACAATTTTATACATGTCTATATATTGGTGATAATTACAAATAAAACACCAGAAAATATAAATAATAAAAATTACAATTACTATTGAAACGGCTGAGGCGCGGAAAATTCGCTCTCTTTAAAAAGATTCAAGCCCTCTGCAGTTAGGCAAAACCTTACACCGGTGCAGCAAAAAAAACCTTGACTTGTCCCCCCTAAGATACAACAGTCTGACTAAGTCGTATGATTCACGAATGCTGCATAATTGGTTAAACCCAAAGCATCATCACATACACCATTTATTTCTTTGCCTGATAATCTCACACAAAAATAATAAAATAACAAAAACTTCTTCTCTCTTTTTGAAGATAAGAAGTTAGTTCAATTTATAGAAGAGAAAACTTGGTGGGCAAGAAAAGGGTTAACTTGGTGAGTAAGAAGACTTGGAGGGAAAAAAAAAAAAAGCAAGAGGTACTTGGTGGGCAAGAATCCTTGGAGGAAAAGAAAAGAGAACTTGGAGGGAATTTTTTTTATCTTAGAGGTAAAGACAGGTAGCTTGGAGAATAAGTTGTTTAGAGCCCAAGCATACAATATAATCTATAATACATTATAATATTAAAATATCTGCTAACATTCCCCCACCTATTTTAATATTATAGGTAACAAAATCTGAGATTATTAGGCAAATAAGGATATTATGCATCATGGTAGGTGTGCTCTGCATTGAACCTCCATTAGTGAAACAATAATATCTACTCTAGAGCCAATAGTATGCTCAACATTGAACTATGACTGCTTGTAGACACCCCATTTTTGACGGCCTTTGAAGACTTAGATGATCTTGCAGGTACATCCGGTGGCGAGTCTCATTGCCCACCAAGTGCTTGAGGTCCACAGTGGAATGCCACAGGTTTGAGTTTTCCAAACCCTGCATCTTTTTTGCCTTATCTTTGGACCATGCTTAAGTCCTTTCAGATTGAGGTTTGTAATGGCCTGCCGACCATTTTTGAGGGCTGCCGACCATGGCTTTTGGCCTGCCGGCCATTGATGTGCCTGGCCAGCCATCAATGAAGCCTTGCTGGCCATCACTGATGGCCGACCGGCCAGTAGTGTTCCAGCAGATATTTTGTGATATTTTGTCCCAGTTGTTTGCACAGATTGATGCATCTTCTAACACGTGTATGGCTAGATCTTTGTGGGGAGAATTTGCATCTTCTATATATAGGACCCCCCTTTTACATGTGAAAGGGTTAGAAAATTTTGAAGACAAAAATTCTCTCTCTCTCTCTGTTGTTATTTTGTGCCTTAAGTCTAGTTTCTTTACACTTTTGCACTTGATCCCTAAACCAAACACTCTCACCTTGGAGTTGAGGTCTCTTGAGGTCCTTTTTGAGCTCTAGAAGAGGATTTTGGCTTGATTTAGCTTGTTTTGTTGCTCTAAATTGCATCTTGTCTTCAAGAGGTATAACACTTGTATTTTAAGCTTCTTTTAGATACTTGTTTTGCCATCTTTACATGATGTTTTTGAACTGGTTTTGACCTCCAAAAATCTCTGTTTTTATGGTTTAAAAATAGTGGTTTAGGCCCCTTTTTTGAGTTAGGGGTGGTTCACCCTTTTTGCTACTAAGTTTGTTAAGCTTTTGTACCTCTTTTCAAAGCTTTTAAATCAAATTTTTTTGGCCTTCTAACCATTGAATTTTAGAGGATTTTCAGTGGTAAAAACCATATTTTGAAGTCCAAAATTGGAGGGGTTAGCCTCCCCTCCTTGTTGTCTTATTTGCATGCCTAGTTGCCCCATAAGTTAGCATGTTTTTATAGCTTATCTTAGCTTATTTCCAGCATGTTTTTACCTCTGATTTGGGCTGCCTTGGCTCTGTTTTGGGCTGTTTGTGTTGCATGAGTAGTGTTTTGCATAGTTTTAGTGTAAAGGGCTTCACTAGCTTACTGTTTTAAGCCTTTAAACATGAATTACATGAGTTTCTTGCATGTTTCAGTGTTATTTCGCACTCCATTTCAGCACTGAAATCTCTACAATCTTCTCTATTCTTCACTCTTTCATTTATTTTGAAAGTGGCTTTAAGCCACTTGTTGGCTTGAGTGTGAAATTGAGTCATCTATGCCTAATGGTTTAATTCCTTCGGGAGTTCATTATCAACGACATGAGGTCTCTTTCATGCTCAATGTGTTTGTGGTTTAAGCCCACTTTCAATTAGAGGACACTCACCTTTTGGACTAATCAATTAAGGAATGGATTAATAATCTAAAATGAGTAAACAAAAGTGATAAGTAAAATTTGAGCAAGATAAGCATATTGTGTTGCATTGCATGTGTCCAATCGGACGTTATATTGAACACAGGGAAGATTGAAGCATTTTATACTCAAAGTGATGAAATGGGTCAATCTCCTTGGTCTCCATTACGCTTGATCACACATGATAGGGTGGTGGTCTTGAGTCTTGTTTTTGCATACAATGAAATTGTATTTCTTGGTTCTTTGGCCATCATGCATTGAAAATGCTTGGTTGGTGGTTTTGGAGCCAAGAATACCACTCCTTGGAGATGTTTTGATGATAAGGAGTGGTATACAGTACATACAACCTGTGAAATTACTTTTTTCCTGCTCTGTGTTGTGTTTTGTTACAGTAGAATGAAGTTGTTTATCAATGGCTGGCAGGCCACACACTGATGGTCAGCAGCCTTTTACTGATGGCCGGCAGTGCCCTTTTGTAGCAGACACATGGCCGGCAGCCTCCATTAGTGGCCGGCCAGCCACTGATGTACTCTCAGAACAGTGCCCTTTCAGCATACCAGAATTCAACTGTGCAAGCAGAGGCAATCAGCAGCAAAGTAGTGGCATTTCAGGTTGAAAACAAGCGCGCGCATGTGCATTTGATGCATCTCAAGTTTAACTAGCTAGAACAGCATGCCTATTGTTATTTTTGAGTTGGTTTTGTACTTAATTAATTTAGTTTAGTTAATTAGTGCAACATGTATTTGATTACCTCAGATTAGTTAATTGATTGTTGTAATAATTAAGTAGCTTAGCTTTAGCTATTTCTTTATTTTGTTTTGTAGTAATTAGCTTAGCTTAGCTTAGATTAGCTTCATTCAAACCCTCCTTTGCGAGGGCGTAATGTTATAATAAGTGTGCGTGCGTGCGTGTATGCATGTCTTCTAAGCCCGCGTCTTTCTCCTTTTTTGTTACCCAAAAGACAACCTAAAAGGGGGGTGAATCAGGTTCTTACAATTAAAATTAATAATACTCTAATAAAAATTATGAAATAAATATAATTAAAACAAGTGTCTTAACAATAGATAAATATAATTAATGAAATAAATATAATTAAAACAAGTGTCTTAACAATTATGTCAGTTAATGATTTTAGCACAGTAAAAATGTGAAATATAGTTCTGGCAATTTAAAATAAAATAAAGAGATAAGGGAGAGAGAGAGGCAAACAAATTTATAGTGGTTCGGCTTCAACTCGGCCTACGTCCACTCCTCAAGCTTCACTTGAGATTTTTCACTATCTTCTAGCTTCACAGGGGTGCTAGCAACCTCTTTACAAATGGAGCAATCCTCTATGGATTTTACACAGACTTCACAAGTCTAAACCCTTGCAAATTTTAGGTGATTCACAATCACTCTCAAGATTTCAAGAATACAGTGTTTGCAACACTTTTACAAGATGAAATGATATTTTTGCTTTCAAAGAAAGCTTACAACAAATATCTCTCAAAATAGATATATAAAATGAAATTTTGATTTTTCTGTAAATCTCACACAGGAAAGATGGGCTTAAAGCTATAAAGCTCAGAGTATAATTTCTGAGAATAGATGTGAGTGATTATAGATCGAAGAATATTTTCAGATTTTTTTGTAACTTGTTTACATTAGAGGCTTTGGTATATATAATGAAAATTATAGCCGTTGTATGCATTTGAATTTATAGCCGTTTATAGCCGTTGTAGTCATTTGAATTTATAGCCATTGTACTTCCATCATTACCAATTTGAATATCTTTCACTCCATCGTTACAAATTTGAATATCTTCCACTTGAACCTTTTGAACCTTTATAGCCGTTTATAGCCGTTGTACTTCCATCATTACTAATTTGAATATCTTCCACTTGAACCTTTTGAACCTTTTGGCCTGCTGCTGTGCTAGGCTGTTTGAACCTTTGTTTTGGGTTGTTTAAACTCCTGATTTAATCAAATATTAAATACATTCTAACAACATTTAGGATAAAGGTTTAGGTGAGAAATAATAGGACAAAATAAATTTTGATTCTATTTTTCTCTTTCAAATAAATCATCAAAATAAATTTTGATTCTATTTTTCTCTTTCAAATAAATCATCAAAATAAATTTTGGATTCTATTTTTCTCTTTCAAATAAATTAAAACATGATTAAATAAATCATCAAAATAAATAAGTCTAACACTTTTATTTAATCGCTTTCGATGGTTAGATTAGGGACATATTTTGATTAGCATACCTTATGCTCGCATGTTTGAATCCATTCATTTGTCTTGCATGCACCGAGACTCGACGCATCATTCAAACTGCATCGTCATTTTAATATTTCTTTGAATACGTGTTTAATCGCATGTTGTTCAAATCATGCTATATTAATAGCCGAGCCTATTAATTGCATATTGCATGTGTTGCATTAGGTATCTTGTATAGTTAGGATCATGCATCTTTCTATCTAATTTTTGTTTTGACTTAGAGTACTCGGTAAGCTTTTATGCTTTAGCATACTTGCATGAGTGTGCATGACGCCATGATAACATGTTTGCCATGAGGCTATATGCTTAAATGTTAAATTGCATGAATACATGTGGATGAAGGCTTAATTGTTTGAATTGGAACGATTCAACAAATGCGCGTTTTAAGCCCACTTTGCGAAGTGGCAAAATCATGTTTTAAACCTATCGTGTTTGGTGGCAAACCCGCATTTTAAGCCCACTTGAGGGTGGCAAATTCAAACCATTTTCAAAAACAAACATGAGTTGAATTGTTCCAAGTCTTGCAATTAGTCTATACCTACTTGTGCGCGTCACATAGTAATGTTAGTTAATAACCAGAATAAGAACGCATAGTGTTTATAAAACATCATATCATGATTAGTAGAGGCCGATCTTTGATCGGGCGAGTGAGGGTGCTCATTTCAGGACCTTCCCCTCTCGTACCTAAGTTCCCAATCCGAGGCAACTTTGATGACCACGGACACGTGGCCTTTGGCAGGAGTCAGGGTTTCCTAAATTTCTCCAAAACAAAATAGTCAGGTGGTGACTCTGTATCTGGCAAAGCAGTCTAATTTTGGCATTATTTAATTTTAAATCGATTTTCCAAAAGGGTTTGCCGAATTTGGACTCTTTGGTGATTATCAGTTTTAGATTGCACTATGTGAGACTAGATTCAGAACCGCGGGAGTCCGAACTGTGAGGCCTTCTTTTCAAACTCTTTCCGAAAGGCGGGGGCACAGAAAAAGGCGAGGCCACACTGCTTAAGGGAGATAAATAATTATTGCACGCATATAATATTTCAGGTGTTCTTATAAGCTTTAATAGCCAGTACATTACGGCCTTGTGCGATCCTAGGATTCATGAGTGTGTTTGAGAATTAGCTCAAATCTCACAAGTAGCGGCCCCACTACCACACTCACATAGATGAATTCTGTCAATGGTGCTCCTGTAACTATGACACCCCACTCAATAAGAGCTATAGAAATTCATTAAGAGTGTTTTTAATAACTCAACCTCTACAACGTTACAGGATAAATGCGTTTACATCATAGGAATGGGTAAAAATTAATTTAGTGCATTTCTCACGGCCATCATATGATCGTTTTTCTCATTGAACCCAGTTACAGGATCTCTATCCCTGAGTTAAGTATCCTCATACATGGCTCCTGCTATATTCAATGAGCTTCAACCCCATCCCCTTCGATATATTCCAGACTCTATCTCTTGCTAAGGCCTTAGTTAATAGATCTGCAAGATTATCACCAAATTTAATATAATCCACAGCCATTATTCATATAAGATCTCACAATACTGTGTTTTCTTCTGATAGGTCTGGATTTACCATTATAATAACGGTTATTAACTCGACCAATTGTTGTGGTGCTATCACAATGAATCAATATAGGTGGAATCGGTTTTTCTCAACAAGAGATTTCATTTAACAAATCTCTCAACCAATTTACTTCTTCACTGGCGGTACCTAAAGAAATAAGCTCAGCCTTCATTGTTGAATTAGCAATAATAGTTTGTTTTTTCGATTTCCAACTATAGACGTCCCCGAACGCCCCGGGAGGGTGAGTCCCGTTCTGTTCATATTGGGCTCACTATAGTTCGGACTCTCGAATTGTCACGGTTCTTAATCTGAACCAAAGAGTCCAAATCCGGCAAATCATTTTGAAAAATAGATTTTTAGAAAAGAAGTGCCAAACATGGACTGCTTTGCCAGATACAGAGTCGCCACCTAAATATTTTATTTTGAAAAATTTAGGAAACCCTGACTCGGTGCCAAAGGCCACGTGTCTGTCATTACCAAAGTTACCTCGGCTCGGGAACTTGGGTACGATTAGGGAAGGTCAGCTATGAGCATCTCCGCCCGCCCGATCAAAGATCGGCCTCTACTAACCGTGATATCTTGTTTTGAAAGCATTATGTGTTCCTATTCTGATTATTAGCCTAGAATTACTATGTGATGCGCACAGCAAAACAAGTATAGACTAAATTGCCTAAGTCGGAACAAAGCATCGCATTTCCGTTTGTTTGGAAAATGGTTTAAATTTTGCTACTCGTGGGTAGGCTAAAATACGAATTTCGATGAATTATCCCAATTCAAACAATCCAACCTTCACCCACAGGTATTCAAGCAGTTATATCATATAAGCAAGTAGCCTCATGGTAAACATGCTATCATGTTAACATTCACACTCATACGGGATGCTAAAGCATAAATACTTACATCGTACTCCGTGCCAAAACAGTGAATTAGTTAGTAATCATATGCATGATCCTAGTTCATGTTAAGTGCCTAATGCGACGCATACAGAATGCAATTAGGATAGGCTCGGCTAATCCTAGGATGGCATATGATGATGCTACAACTAACACGTATTCAACTTGGAATTGAAATACAATGCAGTTAGTATGATGCGCCGAGCCCGGTGCATGCAAGACAAATGTATGGATGCACGCATGCATAGCATAAGGTATGCAAATTTAAATATGCCCTAATACTAACCATTGAAAGCAGGTAAGTAAAAGGGAGAAAGAAGTGGGGGTTGGAAGACATGCACACACGCACCCACACTTATTACAAATTTGCCCTCGCTCGGAGGGTCCAAATAATAATACAAACCGAATAAATAATTAACTATCCTAGCTAATTAAATATTACAAAACCTTAATTAATTAAACAAATTAACTAAGCTATGGAAAGCAGTAAAAGGGCCTCGGGAAGAGGGGTGCATACATGTTCGGATTGGCTTCGCCCGGAAATCCCTTGCCATGACACATGTTGCCTCTGTTTTCACTGTTTGGCTCTTCTGAAAATTGCACAACTCCCAAGGAGCGCTTTATGGATATTAGGGAGCATCACCGACCAAGTGGGATCGTCACCGGCCATTTTGAAGTGGTCATCGACCATCCATTGAGCTCTCGGCCAAATATATTTGGTCGGTCGGCAGTATATATGGCCGGCCGGCCAAAACTTCCTGCAGAAACCTGTTTTGACAGCAGCAGAGGGCAAAATAAGGCATGGCAATGCATTTCAAGCAAATGTGTGCACCACCACACCCCTTATCATGTTTATGACTCAAAGGGGCATGGTACTCGATTCTCGAACCACCAATTGCGCATTTCAATGCGTGATGGCCCAAAGAGTCAAAGTGTGCAATTTCAATATGGAATGAAATGCACAAAACAAACAATGGGCCCCAACCTCCATCATAATCAATTCAAGAGGAAGAGATGCATGCTTAATGTTATGCAACCTAGGCATGGAAGCTAAGCATGCAATATGAGCATGTGAACAAACAATGTAAACATGCAAGCATGCAAGTTATGCAAACTAACAAGCATGCAAGATGGATGAGCATGCAACGACATGTGGGAATGGTCTTAAACCAAAATGGGCAGCTCTCAAATAGGCCCAAATCAGTGGCCAAATGCCATGGAAATGAGGGCCAAAACACATACAAGCATGCATGTACATAAGGTCCAACACTTAGGCACCAAAGAGCAACTTTTAAGCACACTTAAGAGAGGATAAACATGGATACATGGCATGCATAGAAAGCTTTGAAATCATATTATAGAAGGTGCAAAACCAAGTAAACATGACAAGTTAAGCATGCAACAATGGTCTAAAACTCAAGGCAAGCCAAGGGGGGTTACATGGTAGCTATACAAAGCAAGCCATGGATGGCCTAAGCAACCAAAAAAAAGACCTTAAGCATGCTAAAACAAGCATAAAAGCTTCACAAAGTTAGGCCAAAACAAGTAAGCATAGTGGTCTAAATGTTAGGCACATGTTAAGGCAATTCATGGCATTACAAGACAAGTATGCAAGGCAAGCATGGTGTGTCTAAACCAAGTAAAAACAGTGCTATATCATGGCAAAATAAGCACAAATAACACTTAAGACATGGCCAACATGAACGTAAAAATGGTGCTCACACATGAGGCTAAAATGACACTTTTTGAAGACAACAAGGAGAGGGGATGGCCCTCTCCTTCTTAGGACCTTAAGGTACCATCCTCACCACTGAAATCCCTCAAGATTTCAGTGGTGAGGAGGCCCAAACACAATGGTCCCGGAGCTTACCAAAAATGCACAAAAATGGAACCTAACAAGGCTTGAGAGGGGTCAAACAACCCCAAAGCTCAAAACAATCTTAAACAACTATTTAAAGGACTCAAAAACAGAACTTTTATATATTATATGCAAAGCCTAAAAACAGTTGCAAGATAGGTAAAAAAGCTATGCAAAAATGGGATATTTAAAGGTAAAGTCCTTACCCTTGAAGACCTCTTTCAAGAACAGCACTCCAGCTGCTTTTTTGGCTCCAAACCAGTCTAAAAACTTCAAGAAAAGACCTCTGGCCCCTCTACAACCAAGAGAAGGTGTGATGGTGGGTGTTTGTGTACAAAAGTAAGACAAAACACACACAAAAACACAAAGAGAGAGAGACATAGAGATAGGATATATGCAAACCCTAACCCTAGAACCCAAAACTTCTGAAAAAAAATTGTCTCACCTAAAAGAGGGAGAAGAGGCCTCCTCTTATAGAGGATTCAATCTTGTAAAGCTTCCAAGGCAAGCTAACAAGAGGGAGATCCCTCCATACACGTGTATGGAGGGGAGAAAAGTGTATGCCAGCTAGCATAAAATATCTGCAAAAGCAGATGAACAGTGGTTGGCCAGCCAAAAATGCAATTTGACCAAAATAGATGGCTGGTTGACCATATATAGTGCCGGCCGGCCAAACATTTGGCCGGTGGAAACAAAACACAGCCGGTGGCCTCAAGCCATGGCCGGTGATGTGTGGGGATGGCTCACAAGCCATTCCATGCCCCTCCAAGGCAAAACACAAGTGTTTGGTGCAAAACCAGACACAAAACAGTCGAGTCCAGAGATCCTGAGACAAGGCGCGTAGCCGAGGTCTCCGGGAACTCAAGACGAACACAAACATAGATGATCATCGAGTGTTCAAATGGTGACGTCCAAGTCTTGAGGACGGTCAAAAATGGGGTGTCTACACCAACTTATAGCACCACCTCCAATGTAAATAAGTAACCAGTAATTGATAATGAATCACCTGATAAGGTATTCCAATCAGCATCACTGTAACCTTTAAGTACTGCAGAATACTTATTATAAAACAAGCCATATTTTATGGCACCAAATAGATATTTCATAATCCGCTCAATGGCTAGCCAGTCATCACTATCAAGCTTGCTAGTAAACCTGCTAAGTACTCTAACTGCATAGGCAATGTCAGGTCTAGTACAGTTAGTCACATAACGCAAGATACCAATTATACTAGCATATTCCTTTTGATTAATTACATCCTCATCATTTTCAACAGGAAACAAATGCACATGAGGATCAAAATGAGTAAGAACATGCTTGCACTTATAAAAATTATATTTTTTCAAAACTTTCTCAACATAATGCGACTAATCAAGAAATATACCATCATAGGTTTTGGTAATTTTCATTCCGAAAATATAATTTGTCCCACCAAGATCTTTCATATCAAGATGGCTATTAAGCATATTTTTAGTTTCCACGATGATATGCAAATTAGAGCCAAATATAAGTGAATCATCCACATAGAGGCTAATAATGACCTGTGAATTTTCTTCAGATTTAAAGTAGATGCATTTATCACATTCATTAGTTTTATAGCCATTCTCAATCATACAGGAATCAAATTTCTCATGTCACTGTTTAAGGGCTTGTTTTAAGCCATATAGGGATTTAACTAGCTTACACTCTTTGCTTTCTTGACCGGGTTCCACAAAACCTTTAGGTTGATCCATATAGATTTCTTTATTCAGGTCTCTATTTAAAAAGGCTGCTTTAACATTCATTTGATGAAATTTTAGATCATGAATTACAGCTACTGCAATTAATAATCTAATAGATATAACTCTAGTAACCAGAGAAAATGTATCAAAAAAGTCAAGATCTACTTGTTATTTAAAACCTTTTGCAACAAGCCTTACTTTATATTTATCAAAAGTTTCATTCGATTTAAATTTTTTCCTCAAAACCCATTTATAGCCAATAGTTTTACAACCTGGTGGTAAATCTACTAATACCCAAGTTTTATTGGATAATAATGATTTCATTTCATTATTTACAGCCTCGTTCCAAAAAACAAAGTCACGAGATGCCAAAGCTTCTTATAAAGTTAATGGAGTTTCCTCCACATTAAAAACATGATAATCAAGGCCAAAATCTTTTTCTAATCTGGCTCTTTTACTCCTTCTAGGTTAAAAAATTATAGTGTCTTGGTTTTGTGAAAGAGGAGTAGAGGAACCGATTTCAGATAAAATATTTTTTTGATAATTTTGACCCCCATCATTTTTAGATTTAAAATGAAATTTTTTTTCATGAAAAATTGCATCACCTGATTCAAAAATTATTTTGTTTTTAATATCAAAAAATCTATAGGTTGTATTATTTGTTACATATCCAAGAAAAGCACAAGTGGTTGCTTTCACACATAATTTAGGTCTTTTAGGATCTACAAGTCTAACAAAAGCTAGACAACCCCAAACCCTTAAATATCCCAAATTTGGCTTATGTCCTTTCCACAACTCAAAATGTGAAACTTTTGTTTTTTTTATGTGGCACTTTATTCATAACATAATATGCAGTTAAAATTGTTTCTCCCCACAAATTTTAAGGAGCACCTATTTCAATTAGCATAAGATTTGTTAAATCAGTTAAGTTATATTTTTCCTTTCTGCTACACCATTAGATGTAGGTGAATATGGTGGAGTAGTTTCATAAATTATTCCCAAAGACTGAGAAAATGGGTTGAATCCAAAAGATTCATACTCCTGGCCTCTATCACTTCTATATCTTTTAATCTTTTTACTGAATTGATTTTCAACTGCAAGAAAGAATTCTTTAAATTTTTCAAAAGCATCACTTTTATTTTTCAATAAGTATACATATGTGTATTTTGAAAATCATCAATAAAAGTGATAAAATATCTATTTCCACCATGTATTAAAATTCTTTCAAATTCACATAAATCAGTGTGAATTAACTCTAGTAATTCAATATTTCTCACCACACTTTTATGAGATCTTTTAGTTATTTTTGCTTAACTACAAATTTCACATTTCTCAAAATTATTTGTTAGTTTAAGAATTAATCCTAAACTACTCATGACTTCCATATATCGGCTATTAATATAACACATACGAGTATGTCAAAAATTCATAGAAGACAGCATGTAAACAAACATGTGTTTTCTTATTCTCAACATTTAATTTAAACATTCCATCACATGCATATCCTTTTTTCCATAAATATGCCTTTTTTAGTGATTACATATTGATCAGATTCAATAGTCTGCTTGAACCCAGTTTTGTTAAACAAATAACCCGATATCAAATTTTTCCTCATGAATGGTGTGTACAACACATCTTTTAGAACAAGCACACGTCCAAAGGTAAATTTCATCTCAACATCCTTACACCCGAGCACCTTGGTTAAACTGGAGTCATCAAGCATAACAGTCATCTCCTCATTAAAAGGAGTAAAATCTTTGAACCAATCTTTATCATAGCAGACATGTCTATTGGCATCAAAGTCTGCCCACCACCCTTCTACAAATTGAACCATAAAAATATTTGTAATCATAGCCACAAATGGTTCCTCGATAACATTAGCCTGTGGTCAAGACTATTGTTTTCGAAATTTGCATGTTCGAGCAATATGCCCACTTTTGCCACACACAAAACATGTCATATTTGTCAGATCTTGTGAAGGGGGTTCTTGGTTCCATTTCTTTCGCTTCGGGTAATTTTTACTTTGTGGCCTTCTAGTATTTTTCCAGATTTTCTTAACTGGCTTCAAGTGAATATTTTTATGAAATCAACCTTTAGGTAAAGTATTTCCAGAAGTTAAATTTACCTTTGTAGTGGAATGTTCTTGTGTCATAAGCGTATCTTGTCCTTGTACTTCCTCCTCTACCCGAATCCGTGTGATTAGAGTCTCCAAGGGCGTCTCTTTTTGCTTGTCACGCATTGACTTCTGAAACTCCCTCTAAGATGATGGTAGTTTGTCAATAATACCTGCCACAACAAGATTGTCTCTAATTTTGATGCCTTCGGATCTAACTTTAGCCACTAGCATTTGAAAATCTTGAACTTGCTCCACCACTGATTTTCTATCTATTATTTGATAGTGGAAAAAACGGCCTGCGGCATATTTTTTAGCACCTGCCTCTTCAGTGTCATATTTATTCTGCAAGGCTTTTCAAATTTTCTTAGCAGTAGCGTAAGTAGTATCATAATAATCATAAAATAGATCCAAAAGACAATTTAAAAGATAATACCGATATTTATTGTGATAACCCTGTCCTGTGCTATGTTAATTAATCATGATTATGTTTGTGATTATGTGCTCAATTTGAATTTGGATGTTAATTGCATGATTATGTGTGATTTTGGCTTTGTATCTGTTCACCGTAGGAAAATCTGTTAGAATCTGTGCTTTGAACAAAAAAAATTGAAGGCCTTATCGGCCATAGAAACCGAAATTGATTACGCCATTGTGATTAGCGTAATTTTTAGAGCCTATGGTGAAATTTAATTAAAAACTGATTTGGAACGAAATAATTAGATTAAACTGATTGAATTGGGCATAATTAATTAGCCTTAATCAAGTCTAATTAGATGAGCCTATAAATAGGCCCTTATGCACTTAAACTCACTATATGTTTGAGCTCAAAATCTGAAACACACTCTAGAGAGAGAGAGAGGGCCGGTTCTAGAGAGAGAGAGAGAGGAAGAATTGTGCATTTTGGCTCAAAGTTGTGAATTTGGAAGCTTAACTCCAAGAATTAGCTAGAAATTGGAAGCTTGGAACTCCAAGGTGAGTATTTGAGCATTGATTCATATATTGAGATTGTAATTTTGAGAATTTGAAGCTAGATTGTAAACAAAAGTGTGAATTAAGTTATATATGAAGTTGGATTAAGCATGCATGCATAGAATTACCATGACTTGCCATATAGTTACATATTTGAAGGTAAAGCATGCTAATCATGATGAAATTGAGATCAATGTGTGCATGCAAGTAACAATTTGTTATGAGTCCTCATGTTTGTGTATAAGATATGTTGATTGGGTTGAATTGGAAGTCATTTAAGACATGCATCCATGAAAATGAGACTATGGACTCAACTACATATTTTGGAGATGAATTTGGCAAGAATGGTATGAGTATGAAATTGATCCATGGGAATTGAGCTTCAAAATGTTATAATTTAGCATTTGTATCATGTTAGAAGGTTTGCATGTGAAGTATGAGTCATAATAGGCAAGCTACATTAGTTTGAATGCAAGTTTGAAGCTTAAATTGGCTGCTGGAAAACCCAGAATTCCACATGTCCGCTCAAGCATGAAATGCTAGTTCCCAGAACTTTTGCAAACATGGACGTCTGCTCGAGCGGGGAGATTCACGCTCGAGCAGGGAGCCATGTAGTTTGACTTTCAGCTCGAGCGTCTGAAGTCACGTTCGAGCGTAAAAATGAAGTAGCCAGTACTTTTGCAGACCAAAGGGGTCCGCTCGAGCGAGGATCCCTGTTTCAGATATTTTGAAAAGTGGTTTTATGAATTGTTTTCCGTTCTCTTTCATTTATAAGCACTCATAAGCATGCATTGAGCATTATGAATGTGTGAAAATGATAAGATATGAGCCTAAGAGGAATGTATGAATTAAGAACGGATTGAATCGTTTGTGACCCATATGTGTTATGTAATGTGTAGAGTCGAACTCAAGGGCAAATCCACCAGCAGAACACTGTGAATAATATCTTAGTAAAGATATTTTCAAGTATGTTACTTTCCGAATGCTACTTCTGCATAAGCTTCACAGATTTGTTGATTTGAAATATGAATGAATATTCTATATGCCTAATTTTGTATAAAGCCATTTGATACGTTTGATATATCTGAATTGGGCCTAAGGTCATTTGCCGTTGATACATTTGATATATCTGAATTGGGCCTACAGCCGTTTGACATGAATGATTGGGCCAAAGGCCGTCGGATATGAATGATTGGGCCAAAGGCCGTTGGACACGAATGATTGGGCCAAAGGCCGTGGGACATGAATGATTGGGCCAAAGGCCGTCGGATATGAATGATTGGGCCAAAGGCCGTTGGACACGAATGATTGGGCCAAAGGCTATTGGACATGAATGATTGGGCCAAAGGCCGTCGGATATGAACGATTGGGCCAAAGGCCATTAGACATGAATGCAAATATAGCCCAAAGGCCGTTTGAATATGTCATTTGATATGTTTGAATACCGTGATGGGCCAAAGGCCGTTTGAATGAAAGGGATCATGATCATGAATATGAAATACACATGGATATGAATATAAAGAGAATGGGCCAGAGGCCGTTTGATACGTTTGAATTGGACCCAAGGTCGTTTTGAATAAAGGGTTGGTTGGACCAAAGGCCGTTTCGTATAGATGGACCCGATGCCATATTGTTTTATATAAGAATTGGACCTGAGGTCGTTTTGCATATGGACATGATGTGTTGGACCTAAGGTCGTTTTGCTTTGTTGAGATTTGTAAATCTGGTGTGAATGAGAATAGTGGTTCAAATATGTACATTATAAGTATGATTCATTTATGAACGAATCTCATTCATTAACCTCTTTATTTTGATATTATTTATTAGGCGTTAACTCACTCTCATTTATATGTATGCAGGTGAGCAAAGGGACGTTCGACCCCAGCCTTAGTGGAATTTAAGAAAGGAACCCGAGTTTTGTGAAGTCAGCCCAGGTGCCTTACGCAAGAGGCTTTGTTTATGATCTTTTGTATTTCTTTTGCTATTTCTATTGATCATGATAGACCATTTATGTGTATAAGCTTTTGGCATGGCCGACTATGTGTTTGAATGGTCCTGGGTATACAAGATGTTGACTACTGATATGCGGTGTGAGTTATTATTAAGTATATGTGAAATGTTTTGTTATGCCATATAAGCATATCTCATATAGACAAAAGTTTTAAATTTGCTTCTGTTTGGCCCCTTGACTCTGATGAGTTATGTCTTGTTTGGTTTGAGGCCGTAGGTAATCCCTTGATTACTGGCCGGTTATGACCTTAATCTATAGGGGCGGGTTCAGGTCATGACATTTATACTCATTTGTGTTGTATTTCTCAATTTTTTCAAGATAAGCGGCATACTCCTTGTCGGTCATGTCTTTAGTGGGGACTTTTGTTCGGATTTTTCTAGGTCAAGATATAGGCCACCTTAAGGAGACTTAGGTAGAAAAGTACATTGCCTTTCCATCTCTTGAAATTAGCTCCCTTGAATCGGAAGGGCTTGTTGAGATCGCTGGTATTCCATTGGGCTTCTCCAATACTGGCTCCATGAATTTTACTGTTTGAATCTCCTTAAAATTGTTGGTGATAATTACAAATAAAACACCAGAAAATAGATATAATAAAAATTACAATAACTATTGAAATGTCTAAAGCGCAGAAAATTCGCTCTCTTTGAGAAAATTCAAGCCCTCTGTAGTTAGGCAAAACCTCACACCAGTGCAACAGAAAAAACTTTGACTTGTCTCCCTCAAGATACAACAGCCTGACTAAGTCGTATGGGTTACCAATACTGCACAATTGGTTGAACCCAAAGTTTCATCACATACACCCTTTATTTCTTTGCCTGATAATCTCACACAAAAATAATAAAATAACAAAAATTTCTTCTCACTTTTTGAAGATAAGAGGTTAGCTTAATTTATAGGAGAGGAAACTTGGTGGGCAAGAAAAGGGTTAACTTGGTGGGCAAGAAGACTTGGAGGAAAAGAAAAAACAAAAGTTACTTGGTGGGCAAGAATACTTGGAGGAAAAGAAAAGAGAACTTGGAAGGAAAGAAAATTTTTTTAGAGGCAAAGAAATGTAGCTTGGAGAACAAATTGCTTGGAACCCAAGCACACGATATAATCTATAATACATTATAATATTAAAATATCTGCTAACACTATATATATATATATATATATCTTCTGTGTGGTGAATTTCGATATTTGGATTCATTTCATTGATCAAGTCCCAATTTTTTCTCTACAATTAAATGTTGTGGAGCAATCATACTCTTCACGGAAAACCTTCATGAATGATGCCATGAATCTGATGTTGATTATCTCCTCTCTTTTCATTTTAAATCCAAGTGATCATCATCACTTTCTCATTTTGCTTCAAAATTGCTATTGTTATATCGAATTCGTGGTTATGAAGATGGGTTTTTTTCTGTTTAACTGTTTTTGAAGAATGGCATTATCTGGCATCATTTAGGCAAGGAAGCTTGAAGCACAGTTGGATGAAGAATTGCACTTGCCGGTTGACTGGCGTTTTGCTGACAACCAAAAATTCACCGTTGAAGAACTGGATATCAGATAGAGGAATTTCTCAAATTTTTACTCAGATTTGATGAAATATTTGATACACTGTTGAAGATGCCCTAATAGTAACACTTTTCTATACGCATTAAATCTCCTTGTAACACAAAATATATCAAAAAAAAACTTGAGAAACAAATTTTGCATCTGCTGTTACTGCTGCTTAATTTTGTTTCCTCTATGCTCACATTCTTCTGCGGTGCTTGAAATGGAATTTAGATAAACAATTAATTTCCTAATAAATCCTCTTATTTCAATACAACAATCAAAAATTGTACCTACAATCTCTTATCTTTGTTTGAAATCTTGTTGTCCGCGGTTCAACAACCTTAAATTCATTTATTTCTCATCTTCTCTTTTGTAAACTTAATATGGTGTCCTCTTCAAGATGCTTCACATTTGTTAAACCCACTAAACCTAACCCACTACTACCTACCACACACACTCACCTCCTCACCTAACCTACCACTACCACCTCCACTTCATCCCCTACCACTTCACCTACTACCTTCTTCTCTTCTATATATTTGATCATTGTAAACATAACAAAACATCAATATAAACAACAATCTTGTAACAATACATCAATCAATAATATACATCAATATATTTTACATGGTATCAGAGCTAGGTTAAGAACCTAGTATTTTCGCTTCACCGGCGGGCGGCAGCCTCGCCTTGGCCGCCCGCCGGACCTCTCATCTTCCAACTATTTCTGCATGCCGGATTTTCATCCATCAAAACCAACACCACCTCGCTGCCGTCATCCACTTCTCCCCCTCTGCTTTCTTCATCTTCTCCGGTGATGCTTCCGGAACAACTCCCACCACTGCTACTGCTACTACTGCTTCCACTACTACCAGTAAAATTCGTCCCAGACAAGTTACTGCCCGAGACACTACTGGGACTGTTCGAAGGCAAATCCAAATCACTGCACCAACGGGTCTTCCTACAACTACCACGCCATAGTACATCATGAAAAGCATATTGTTCCAAGGAGAAGAAGTCAATTGCTCCAACAAAACCTTCTTTGCAACAGTTTTGTTGCCCTTCTTTCCTTTGAAGATCAGATCCATCCATTTGTGAAAGAAATTGCCATTCGGTCCCTAATTTCTCTCAGCTCGGTTTCAAGCCAGCTGCAGAGTCCATCCCCTGCTTGGGCTGATGCTGAAGATCGCAGCGTTGCTCTCCTATTTGACAGAACAGCCTGTGCACCCTCTAGATTTCCCATCTCAGCCATCTCTTGTGCCTCTGCAATTCCTTCTGCTACCCACAAGCGATTCCTCTGCCGATCAACATCTAAGCTCGGTATCAAATCCATAGGTGAAAGAACCTCAGGTCGCCGTATCTCAACTCGCTCGCCTTCTATAAGTACCATCTCTTTTGATACAGTGTCCTTGTACGAACACACTATATCCAACAACGATGTCTTTTTCGGCCTTTCCACACCTTCAGCAGCTGAAACTATGGGAATTGAAAGGTTAAACAAAAATTCTTTCTCCTCGTCTGCATACAGATCGCCGACCTTGATCAAACCTTGCTGCCCTTGATTGGACATTCCACTCGGGTATCTTCCAGATGGTATGAATCCGATCTTTACCCCGGGTGACACTGACCTCACGGTTAGTTGAAGTTCTTGAGCCACACACAGAAGACCAAACCCATCTCTCTCTTCTCTCTCTGCAACTCTCTAGCTGGGTCTCTCTCTCTGCAACGCACATGGGGCACCCACTCAATCTCTTTCTCTCTCTCTCACTTTGACACATTAATTTTCTTTTTCTTCTTTTTTTTATTTTCCTTTTCCTACATCTATCTATATATATATATATATATATAGTTTTTATTCTCCTTCCTTTTCTTTTTTAATCAGACCGATCCACCGCCCAACCTTTATTTTCATTATTATACAGCTTAATTGCTGCTCTCGATTCGCCATGTTCCCCACTCTCTCCTTTATTATTTTTTTTTATTCATTATTATTTTTTTTTTATTTTGTTTTTATTCGCTTCCCTTACTTTTCACACAACAAAAAAAAAAACAAAAAAAAAAAAAACAAAACAAAACAAAACAAAAACAAATCCATTCACAACCACCTCGGTTTTCCTTCCACAAACTTGTCCTTTTTTTCATCTCCGGGATCAACCCCGATCACAATTACACACAAAAAAAACAAAAAAAAAACAAAAAAAAAAAAACAAAAAAAAAAACAAAACAAAACAAAAAAAAAAACAAAACAAAAAAAAAAAAAAAAAAAAAAACAAAACAAAAACACAACCCACACAAACACCCACCCACCGTGGGATTTTTCTTCTCTACTCTGCCGCCGGTCTCTTCTTCTTGCCTCCGTCCTGGACGGCCCTTGACGGTGTTGCCTCCGTGCTTCCTAGACCACCAAGCAAGTTGCCTCCTCCCTGCTCCTCCACTGCAGCATATGGCGGCCCTCCAAATCGGAACATCACGGTGGCCTTCCGCTTCAGCTCCTTGTTTTCTGCCCTTAGCACGCTTATCTCTGCTCGCGCATCCTTATACATGCGTTGGAGCAGAGCCAGCTGGGAGTTTAAATGCTGCACCTCATTTGTCCTACTCTGCAGCCGGTTCGACAAGTTTGTGACCGCCGTCATGCTTTCCACACATGCCTTCAGAGTATACTGATTGGCCTCCACATCCGACTGCACTGCCATTTTTTGCTCCACCGACTGCATCGGAAAGTTCAACGGAGCAAACCCCGTGGTGTTTGGTTGAGGTTCACGGGACACCGCACCATTTCTCTCTCCTGTGGACTCGTTCAGGTCGGGAAAGAGAGTCAGCAGACCACGGGACGACGAAGCCATTTTTTCTGGGCAACAGAGTGTTATAGAGAGTGTTACAGAGTATCTTCTCAGCAAAACCTTCTCAGCAAAACGAAGAGTTTTTCAGAGGATTTTCGCCAATTGTTTGTCTTCGCCTCTGCCTCAGCTCTATCTTGGTTAAATAGCCGAGGCAGCCACGCGCATCGCGCGCCTCTTCTCGCCGACATACGGGCACGCCAGCCAAGGCACTCACGTGCCTCGCCATCATTTTGGCACGCCTTTTGATGCATCGGGCACGCCTTTTGAGGGTGCGGGCACACCTTTTGAGGGCACGACTTTTGAGGGCTCGATATCTACATCCATGTATATTTTTTGGGCAGCCTATATACACACTCATACAGTGTCTTCTACACCGATCAGCTTTATCCATCCCTTTGTTTCAACCTCAAATAGGTTTCTATCTTTACACCTATTTGAGTTTGAGGGGGGGTTATACACAGTATCATGTTCAAGTCACCTCATGGCGCACTCCCTAAGTCACCCCCTTGGTGCACCACCACAAGCTGCTACATCGGTCCGACATGACCCCGTAAACTGTCTTCTACAACGGTCCGACATGACCCCGTAAACTGTCCTGCTACATCGGTCCGACATGACCCCGTAAACTGTCTTCTACAATGGTCCGACACGACATGACCCCGTAAACTGTCTTCTACAACGGTCCGACATGACCCCGTAAACTGTCTTCTACAACGGTCCGACATGACCCCGTAAACTGTCCTACTACATCGGTCCGACATGACCCCGTAAACTGTCTTCTACAACGGTCCGACATGACCCCGTAAACTGTCTTTTACAACGGTCCGACATGACCCCGTAAACTGTCTTCTACATCTGACACGACCACACAGTGTCTGCTTCAACGGTCCGACATGACCCCGTAAACTGTCTGCTACAACGGTCTGACACGACCATACCGTGTCTCCTATCCTGTTTTATTTTATTTATCAGTTTATTTTTCTGTTTTGTAACTCTCTCCAAACTCAAGTTGGTTTGTGTCTAACCTCCTTGAGTTTGAGGGGGGCTGTTAAACCCACTAAACCTAACCCACTACTACCTACCACACACACTCACCTCCTCACCTAACCTACCACTACCACCTCCACTTCATCCCCTACCACTTCACCTACTACCTTCTTCTCTTCTATATATTTGATCATTGTAAACATAACAAAACATCAATATAAACAACAATCTTGTAACAATACATCAATCAATAATATACATCAATATATTTTACAACATTCTTCTCCTTATCTATCTCCTCAAAATCCACCCTGTCAAAGGATAATGAGAAATATGAAAGCATTAGGATGAGATTGAGCTCAGCGAGAAAAGATGCAATTTGTATTTGTTTCCAAATAAGCATCGCCATCACAATTCTCCATTTTCTTCATTCTCTCTCTCTCTCTCTCTCTCTCTCTCTCTCTCTCCACCATCTTACTTTCTTCCTGCAAGTTTGTTTTATGGTTGTTATTTTTTTATATTTGTCAAAAGCCTCTAGTTAGAACAAAACCATACATGCTAAGAATATTGCAGTATTGAGAAACAAATGAGTATCGGTCACAGCTTAATGGGATTATAGTGGTTTTGAAAAAAAAGTTGGAAGTTGTATCAGTCGTGAATTACTATGAATTGTTATGAATCAAAAATTGGTCAGTAAACAAATGTGATTTTCATTTCAACCATTATGCTAGTGTATATCAACATTAGAATTACAAAACTCAATATGTATTGCTTGATATTAAAAGCATACTTGTGTTGTAAATAGTATGCAATGAATCCTATTTTTTCCTCTTTTTAAAATGAAAGCAAAAAAAAAAAAAAAAAAAAAAAATTTGATACATCATATGCATGCATGCATGGTGATCTGTTACTCATCTTTCATTAACTTGTTACTCTTTTCTCTTCATTATTTGTGTTCCAATCCCACTATTGGATTTCTTAGGAAAATCACATAAGACCATCACATTCAATGGAGCAACATGATTGGGAAACTCACTCTTCTTTTCTCTTTTTCTTTTTTTCAAATGAAAATCTGTTCTGCTGCAAAGAAAGTGGGGGAAAGATTTTGAACCTTTTATATCACCAAAAAAATGTATAACTAAAAATAGAAGAGGAAAAGAAAACATTTACCTTTGGGTGATGGAAAACAAGTGGGTAAATTAAATTGATCTCTTAAATTTTGAAGAAAATATAGTAAGTTTCGTAATTTTATCATAATTACATAATTTTTTTTTTTTTTTAGTAAAGTTAAAGAGATCAGGATTAATGAAGATACTATGAAGATAAAAAGATAAACAATATAAAATAATGTAAAAAATATGTTAATATAATATTTTCAACCATGACTAACAATTTTTTGGTGAAAAATGAATTAGTGTTATGTGAATTAAAAACTTAAGAAAGCTTAATATAATTATGTTAAATTTATGGGATTTAATCACGAACTTGTGGCCTAATGGTTTGTCCACTGGTGGGTAAGGCTCTGGAGTTCGACTGAGTTTGTTCCCTAGTTCGAATCCCAATAGCTGCAACACCTCGTGGTGAGTAGCAGGCTTCCACCGCGAACGAGAATTAGTCGAAATATACGTTAAGTTGCCTCAGACACTCCGTGTAAAACCAAAAAAAAAAAATATGAACTTTCTTGCATTTTCTCCGAACTTCAAGAAGGATCAGCCTAATTTACCAAAAATATTATTCATTATTATATAAACATGTGGGTAATTAAGATATTTATAATCTATGAGTTATAATTTGGGCTCCTAAGTTCAAGATGAAACAGACAATACATAAAATTGTGTTCTTGAATCGATTCTGTCTCTAAATACTGTAAAATATTATTTTTAATTATTTTCTATAAATAATTGTACCAAAACCAATCAAATTGAAAGGGTTCATGTATAGTTTTTTTGTTTTTTGTTTTTGGACAAGTAGTTCATGTATACTTACATATGGTATAGTCGGCGCACAAAATAATAAAAATAATAATAATTATTTATTATAATACAATAAATTAGAGGTTCTGATGTTGACACGTGTATGGTACAGAACTAGGACTATATCCTTTGCTGTAAATGGTTGGTTGACCATGAAGTTAGTTTGAGCAATTTTATTTTTTAAATAATTTCTCTCGTCTCCTCCCTCTCTACGTTGCTTGATTTATTATTATTATTAATCTATGTTTGGCATGAGTTATTTTGGTTAAATTAGTCAATAAACACAAAACAGATTAATTTAATCAATAAGATAAAATGTTACATCTAAATCATAATCATTTTATTTTTTTTCTCACAACTATCAAACTAACTAGGAAAAAAAAAAGTCAAAATTTATTTAAAACATAACTATTTTAGTCAAGCTAAAATAGCCAAAGTCAAAAAGTCAGGATAAATTAGCTCATCCCTAACGAGGGCTTATTATTACAAAAATGCTTGGGACTCCAAAGTTGGGGACTCTCATAATTTTTAAAATGATGTAGATTAATCATGTATTTTTTCTTTCTTTCTTCCTGAATCAATTATATGTGAGTGAGAGTTGTGAGAGTTGTGTTTTTTTGATATGTAACATTATTATTATTATTATTATTATTATTATTATCATACTACATGAGAAGTACAAAAATATGTTGAGTGATGTGGCAAGTTTTCAACCATGGGAATAACCCGACTCATTAAATAAAAATAAAAATAAGAACAATTGAACACCAGGAATAAGTTATTTTAATAATTTTTTAATTTTTTATAAAATAATGTTAAAAAAATTAAAAAAAATAATATGACAACTTAGAATAAATTTTATCTTTTTAATTAAAATATATAATTAGCAAACCAACCCTTTGCATAGGTGCTTTAGTTTTGGGAAGGGTGCAATTGTCCTCAACAAATCAACATTTTCTCAGGCATATCAGGTTTGATAAGTTTTGACAACTTTAGATATTTAAATTTGTTATTTTAGCCCTAACAACAGTGATTTCTTTTATTTATGCATTATACAGTGATATTCACAAGTTGTACATTTTAAGGTGAAGTTATAATAGTGTAGGTTAATATTAATTAATTTAGTTAAAATTAATTAATTTTTAATTTTTTAAAAATTTTAATTTATATTTGTAGAACCACTTAAATTTTTAAATGATATAATTTTTTATTATCAAATGAATTTAATTGATTTTTACTTAATATATTTAGTTTTAAGTAGTACTAAACTAGGTTATCAAACATCACTAAACTTAGGTGCTTCTTTGATAAAGCAAATTGTTAAATATTAAATTGAATGTTAAATTTTTTAAATTAAAAAATTATTTAATAAAAATACACTGCTGAAGTAAATAGATTGTTTGATATATATGATATTAATTTAAAATTTAATATTTTAAAACTCTAGTTTCTAATTTTATATTGTGACAGTAAGTTGTTAGTAGTTGTAGTGGTGGTTATGGAGGCAACAACGGTATCATAGCGCTAATGATAGTGGTGGTGCAAATAGAGAGATAAGAGTTATGCTAGGGACCCCAAACAAATTACCAAATTTTCTACCAAATCTCTCACATGGGTGTGGGACCCACACACATTTGATTTGTGTGGATCCCATACCCATGTGAGAGGTTTGGTAGAAAATTTGGTAATTTGTTTGGGGTCCATAGCATTTTCCGAGAGATAATGGTTGTGTTATGATGGAGGGATAATGTAGTGGTGATGAAAATTGAGTTGTGGCGGTATAATGATGGTAATTATTGTGGAGTTGGAATGACGGTGGTGGTTATGACAATGATGGTAATGGTTGTGGATGTGAAAAAGAAAAAAGATTGAAAATTTTAAATTAAGAGTTCTAATAACTCTAATTGATGTGTGGATCTCACGTAATGTGATGATTTGGTTTTGACTTTGGTTTTTTTTTTTTTTTCCACATCATTAGTGTTCTTTTAAAACTCCAAAATTAGAGAGATGTAATATTTCTGATGTGAAAAATTGTAGCAATTATTGTAATGGTAGCGATAGTGGTAATGTTAGTGGTGATAATGGTAGTGGTAGTTAAATGATTATTGAGTTTATGGTAACAATGACAGCAGTAATAAAGGTGTTGTGGAAAGGTGGCGGTGACGATGACAGTGGTGGTGGTGATAGCAGTGGTGAAGGCGGAATGGTGATGGGGATGGTGGTAGTAGTGGTGATAATGATGGTAGGGATGGCAGAGGTTGTGAGGTTGTAACAGTGTACGTTGATACTGATGTATAAATATTTATAAATTCAATTAAGATTATATAAGCTTTCTATTATTTAAAATTTCTTAGTTTTAGCCTACATTTTCGAACCACTTAAATTTGTAAGTGATTATGTGACTTTCAAGCAAGTTTAATTAATTTTTTCTTAATACATTCAAATTTAAATACTGAATTAAATTATTAAATGCTAAATAAAATAATTTAAATAATTTATATATTTTAATAAAATTGTCTCATTTGAACCTTAGACCCGTGCCATGCACGGAGTTTTCTTCACTAGTATACTAAAATTATCATTTATGTTATTCTTCTTTTTGTAATTTAATTAATTCTCTCTCTCTCTCCAATTATGTTATTCTTTGTTTTTCAAAATTTAAATTTTTCAAAAAGTATAACAATCTTAAATTATGCATTGTCTCTTTATATTTGGTTTATTTTTTTATCTTGACCCTTGAATTTTTTTTCCCCTATTTTATCCTTTCATGTTTCAATTTTTTTTCTTCTAATTTACTCATAAAGTTAATTTTTATTAAAAATTAAATAAAAAATGTCACGTTAACTATCACGTGACATAAAAAATATATTATATTAAGGCTTATGTTTATGTAGGTGTAAGTTCTGTATAAAAATATATTTTTATATCACAAGACTGTCAATATGTCATTTTTTATATAATTTTTGACATAAATTAGCTTTTAAAGTAAATTAAAAAAAAATCAAATATGAAGGGACAAAGTGTAATTTTCTTAAAAAATATACAAAAAAATATATTTATTTTTTTTTAATAAAAACAAAAACATTAGCACAACTTTAATGCGAGTAAAATACTAAAATCAAATTATGCAGTATAAATTATATAGAGTACTCATCCATGACTATATGTATTTTTTAATCAAGTCATTTTTGAGTAATACTCCCAAATAAAATTCTGACACACCTACAATTTTTTAACATAAAATTAGAAATGGCCAATAGCAAAAATAGCATTATCCCTATTATGTATTGAATTTTCCACTTATAACATATATCTTATCCCAGTTAAAAAAAAAATTTAAAAAAATAGTTAAATAATTATGTGGCCAAAAAAATTGAGAAAATAACAATCACATGGTTTTTGAAAACCAAACCAGTGAGCTGATAATTCTATGTTCTCTTCACAGCAGAGCTGACTCAGTGCGACAAAATGTCAGTTATGTGCTCCCACCACTTTCAATCATACACACCCACCCCCTAATTATTTTTGCATTATATTTATCTCAAAAATGCTTTATACCCTCACTGGGGTCGACCCCCAGTGAGGTAGAGGCCCGTGATTAGGCAAAAAAAAAATTTTTTTTTTTTTTTTTTGGTTGTTAGCCAGTGGGGTGTGCCACCTCACTGGGGTGCGACTCCCACTGGAGGTATTTAGCAGAGTTGATATTTATCTCTATGTTTCTATAAATATAAATTAATTATGTTGTATAACAAAATAAGTTTAAATGTACATAAATTTTACAGAATGGGTCAACACATGAATGTAGGGCTCACTTTTTGTTCTACATTTATAATCTATTTTGTGATATGGTACGCATGAAATTTTATGAGTGTTGTATACTCATCTTGTTAGATAAATCAGTAAAGACGTGTGTATAAAATTTGTATACAACAATATATTAAAAAGGTAATGCAGAATTTAAATTTAACTCATGTATTGTGAGGGCTCACATTTAGAATGAATTCTGACCAGATAATAAATTTTATTGATATATTTTGTGCACGTATTATCTACGTAGTATACGTGACAATTTTATAATATCCAAGAATATGCATAAATAATATCCCGTGATAATGTAATATCTAAAGCCGAAAACGAGTGAGCGTTGAAGGTTGGTTTGACAACCTAACCAGCTTAAAATTATGTTAAAATTTGACTTGTTTACCTAATAAATTAATCTTAAACAAGTTTGTAATTAGTCAAATGCAAGAAATTATAGTTTTTATACTAGTGCATATAAGTTAATCGAGTTGAGTGATAAATTATTCAAACTTATTAACAAACTAAAAAATTGTGTTAAATATTGACTTGTTTACGTTAGCAAGTCAATCTGAAATTAATTTTTAACAAACAAAACAGCCATACCGAAATCTAATCAGTGTGTTTAGTTTGAGTTTTTTGAATTAAATTTTTTGAAAATTGAATTTTTTGATTTTTGTGTTTTTTTGTTTTTAGTGAATATTTTTAAAATTTTAACATTTTTTTTACTTTTTTAGATGTACCTTATTTAGATGTATCTAAAAAGTAAAAAAAAATGTGAAAAAATATTTTTAAAAATTAAGAAATACATAAAAATACAAAAAAATGTACTGAATTCTTGTATTTTTTTTATATTTTTGGTATTTAGTAAATTTTTAAAAGATTTTTTTTACAATATTTTTACTTTTAAGGTGTATTTATGTTAGGTGTGTGTAAAAAATAAAAAATTTGGATAAAATATTAAAAAAATTCAGTAAAAATAAAAAAATACGAAAAATAAGAAAGTAGAATTTTCTGAAAACAGTTTTTAGAAAAATGGAACCAAATGATTTTCTATCATACACAATATTTTATTTGTATATGTAAATATGTAACATTGTTCACTTTTCTAAGAAATGCCTTGATACAATGCAATTATCACCCTTTTTACCCCAAAACTAATTAGTAGAATAATTTTTTTTCTTTATATCAGTTAGTCAAAAATTACTACTAATTAATTTTTCTTAATTATCAAACTATTACTCCCTCCACCACAAAATATTAATTTTTTAAAATTTTTTATTATCTCAAAATATTAGTTTATTTTTAATAATTAATAACTAAAACAGTAACATGAATTTCTTATTTTGTCATGTTTTAAAATTTATTAACACAGAGGCTTTATTTGGGAAGTTGATTATTTGTTTTTTTTAATTATTTTAGCCTGACTAAAAAATTATGTTTGAGAAGTTGGTTGTTTTTTTTGTTTTTTTAATTGATTTGATGATTGTGAAAAGAAAAAAAAAAGTAAAATGATTATGAGTTAAATATGACATTTTGTCATCTTTCTAAAACACTAAAAAATATATATAATTATAATAATTGATATTTAATAAAAAAAATATGATTATCATAATTTTGAAAATTTAATATTTTTAAAATGTAATAATTGTATTATTAAAAAAATTGAATTGTTAAGAATGACTAATATTTTGGAATGAAAGTAGTAAAATATATACTATATCTATACCATTATAAAGTGAATAAGGCTTAAACCCATGACCATGAGTTTAAGTACGAGGATTCATACCACTTAAACTAAGTACACATTATAATATTAATTTTATTATTATTTTTTTTTATTTCTACTCATTTAAATTTCACACATCGTGTGCCACCCACTAGTGTGTGTATATATATATATATATAGAAGATAGACACCGAAAAAGACCTGGGTTTGAAGAGATTGGGAAGATATTTACGAGGATTCATACCACTTAAACTAAGTACACATTATAATATTAATTTTATTATTATTTTTTTTTATTTCTACTCATTTAAATTTCACACATCGTGTGCCACCCACTAGTGTGTATATATATATATATATATAGAAGATAGACACCGAAAAAGACCTGGGTTTGAAGAGATTGCGAAGATATTTTCCGCCCTTCCGGTAAGACTCTGTGTGTGTCTCTCTCTCTACATTGTAGTTTTGGGGTTCTAGGGTGTGATTTCAAATACTTCGCTACTTTTATTGTTTGAACACGTTCAAATCCAACAGTGATTCCAATAATGGTTACATATGGATTCAATTATTGTTTCAAACTGGATTCGATTTTTGATTGAATGCTTATTGTGCTCGAAAGTTGTCATTATTTATGGTTTTAGATTGTGTTTTTTTAGTTATGCAAGTAATTGTTATTTCAAAGCTCGGTTTTTTTTTCTCTCTCTAAGAATTATCTGCATATGCTTGTCTATGAACTGAGTTTCGTCCTGAATTTCAAATTTGAAGTGTTGGTACAGATTTTTAATTGAAAATGCAGTGTATATTTCAATAATTGTCTCTATTTCTCTTGATTTTGTGATCCAGGGATGTGATAATAAAAAGGGTATGAATTTATTTATGTGCTCCAATCAGTTGGAGAATACTTACAAATTATATAAGTAAAACCGTTGTGGCCTCTTTGAGGTTGAAAGTCTCACACTAATTTTCTGATTTTTTCTAAATTTTATAATTTCTAAAGTATACTTAGCACCTTACAATTAGCCTAAAATCTAATTTAATTAAATTAAAATAATATTTAAATTCTCCAAATGAATTTCATTAATATAACAATAGTTATGGAATTACAATCGCTTATCTCCAATAATAGAGTCAATAATTATGGTATTAATTACATAAAATTAATTATTTTGGTGTTGTACCTTTACCATTCTTTCCTAAAACAAAAATATTGTTATGATTATGCCATATTTCTTGCAAATAATAATTATTTTATAATAGGAAATTTTTTAATTTTCTCCTCATTTCTCTCTCTCCAACCTATTATCTTCTTCACACGAAAACCCTAGCCGCCATACATCTTTTTCCACGCTATTCCCAACCTCCTCACCCTATTAAGGTCAAGTTCATGCAGCTCATTATTTTTAATCTCTTCTTTGAAGACTATTAAAGGTTAGTTTATGTGTGCATTCTTTAGACAGTATCTTACATCATTTCTCTCTTTATTCTGTCTTACCTTTCTTTATTTTATTTTTGACTTCCAACCATTTTTTGTATTTTATTGTTTTTCATATTCTTACATCCAAGAAGTTTCAAACTTAATTGGTAGGGATTAATGTGTTTTATAATTTTTGTGGGTAGTTTTTATTTAGTTGTCTTTTAGACAACTAATAATTTTTAAATACAAACGATATTATTAAATCAATCATAGATTATATACAGAATGACAAATGTCAATATTACATTATTAAGCATTTTTTTTTGAACTTTTTAGTTCCCGTGCATAACTTTGGTGCTAAATTGACATTTTAATGATGAAAGTTTTAGAATTTTCAAGGTTTCATCCTTAAATTTTTAATTTTTGTTATTTTCATAAATTACTTGGTATTGCATTAAGAACACATCCCCAGCATGCTTCTGAGGCATATGTTTCTAAAATTAATTTATCACCTATTTTGGGAAGATAAACATCTGGTAACGTTTTAACATTTTCTTTGATTTGTTTAATTAAAGCAACATCTTCTTTTGTCCATTCAAAAATAACATTTTTTCTTAAAATATTTATAATAAAATAATATTTGCTAACTTAGCATATTAATTATAATTATTAAAAAATAGTGATTATTTTCTACTACCCTTTCCCAAAACAAAAATGTTGCCATAATTATACCATCTTTGCAAATAATAATTATCCCATAATAGAAAAAAATAATTTTTCTTCTTATTCTCTGTCCCACCCATTCTCTCTCTTACCCAAAATTCGAAAATAAATATACAGCCACCATAAATATAGAACCTCAAAAAGAGGTTTTACAAAAGAACATATTTTAATACAATTATATTTTATTTTTTGATTTTTTAATGCTATTGTATTTCTCTACGTAGTTGCAAGTGAATGGATTAATGCAAAATAATATTTTATCTAAGAAAGTGCTTTAAAGTATTAATCTAAATCTTTTAAAAAAAATTCTTAAAATTATATAATTAAAAATAACATATATGTTATATGTGACATAATTATTGGCTCATCTGACCCATACCTCATTTGAAATTTTGAAAACTTTTAAATAGAAAGTCCAAAATAGAATTTTATTTTTATTTAAGTTACATCTCATTTGAAATTTTAAAATCTTTAAATACAAAGTTCAAAATAAAATTTTAGTTATCAAATTTGAAATTTTGAAAAATCAAAAATTTTATTGTCACTCACAAAATTGTCAAAGGATAAAAAATAATGAGTAATACTACGTACCACCCTTATCAATCCAAAAATTATTCAGAATTTTTATCTTGTAGTTCAAATTTATTCTACACATGGACTTTATACTATACGAATTAATCTCCACCACGCAGTCATCCACCCAGAATTTTCTGGATGGATTAATATGGGTCCATAGCTTTTCTCAAAAAGAATTGATGATTTGTTATAGATTGGGTGAATTGACAGAAGACAGGCTATCATTACGAAATCTTAAGAACGAAATTATTTATATTTTATTGTATGGTAATTTTTGTGTTTACCTTATATTTTGATTTTTATATTTATCAATTATGTTATAACACATGTTTTTGTTATTTAGGGGTTGTTTGGGATATCCTAAATAAGTGTACTTTTTGTCTTTTTGAACTAAAAAATTGAGGAAGAAAATATAGATGTTTGGATTAATTTTTTGACTTTTTATGGAAAAATGTGTAATAAAAAATTGTAAAAATTGGTTTGTAAGAGAAAATTAGAATTGGGAGTTGTGCAGTTGTAATTGTTGACTTTTGGTGAATAGTTTTAACTTTTTAACTTTTTGAGTAATTTTTTGACTTTTTGGCTTATTCTGGACTTGTCAAACTTGGCCTTAATATTTAGGGTGCACCATTAATAATAAGACTGCCAAAAAAATAATAAATAAATAAAAATTTAAGTGTAGTTGTCACAACAATAGCTAAGTTTATTTGATTGTAAACAATTTTATCATAACTATAAATATATCTTTTATTTCTAAAATAAATTTGTAGTTTATCATGTAAAACCATGCATAGCATAGGTATTATGCTAGTATCAAGATAATTATATTAGACTTAAGAACTAGACCATAATATAGAAGAAATAAACAACTAAATAAAAACCCTTTAATAGGGAGTAAATAATCGAGGTACTTACGTGTAGGTCTTAATAAGTGGATTTATTGTTTAATAGGTCCTATAGGAAACATTTGTCATAAAAAAAGTCACTATTTGTAAGTTTTAGCGACAATTTATAAAAATCATGACAAAAAAAAGTCACCAATTATCAATTTTTAGCGATATATATAAAAAATTATCACAAAAAAATTACTTTTAGAGACAATTTTACCAAGACTTATTTTCAATAGGACTTGATAGGAATTAAGTCAAACTATTAGAACCTATTGGTAGTTTATCCTAAATAATCAATCTTTGTCTATGGCAAGGATTGATCCCCTAACCTCTTAGTTGAAAGTAATGACAAAAAAGTTTTTATACAGCTGATCTTAGTTGATTGGGACGCAAAGGTTTAGTTTGATTTACATGGAAAGTATCTAACAAAGATATAAATAAATTTTGTTTAATTGTTTAATTATTTAATTATGTAAATAGAGTAGTGCTTTTTGGCCTGATTAGGCAGAATACTTCAAACTGAGTGACATGGCAGCCCATGTCAGACATCCAAAGCTGGTTTACCTGCCGGCTTTTGTAAAGGTTCATTTTTATGCATGTGTCTTAGCAGTTGATCTAGAGCAAGGTTCTAAAACGTGGTTGCGGTCGTCATGACGATGGCGGTGGCGCAGTTGCAGTTGCGGGGTGTAAAGGCTGTAGCGTAACGGTTGCGGTAACCGGAATTGTGAATTTTTTTATTTTTTGCACAATTTGAAAAAAACATATTGATACGCATATTTTTTTTTCATGATCATATTTATTGGGTTTAAAATAAATATTGATCAATTTTTGTAAATTTTTAAGTACGATTCAATATATTTCATATTTTTAAATCACTATAAACCGAGTTTTTTACATTTTATTTTAATAATTAATGACTTTATATTATGCAAAAAATCAATTACTAACTATTATATATAAGATAAATAATGACAAAAGTAAGAGAATAAATAAGAGCTTAAATATATATATATATATATATTTTAACCAAGCCAAATAAACAATGACCACACTTATTATTATTATTATTATTATTATTATTTTCAAATAATATATAGATAAATACACAAATAAAATGGTTGAGTAGTAGCAGCTGAATAGAATAGCATAGGTCTTACAGCTTCAACAAATCAATAACATATTTTTTATCTTCCCTCTTCTTTCTATCTCTCTTCTCCTATTTTCAGCTTTTTTTTTTTTGTGTTTTTTTGAAAGAAACATTTCGGAACCGTTACGTAATAGTGCGTAACAGGCTCTTACGGCACCGTTACGGCAGCCGCTACGGCCAACACACCTGTGAATCTCAATCACATTGCAAAAGCGGCCGTAACGGGTGGCGGTAACCACCACAACCGTTACGTAATGGCATTACGTAACAGTTGCGGCCGCTTTTTAAAACCTCGGTCTAGAGAGTGGGCATTTATAACATTTTCCATGTAAATTAATACTTTTGACATGGTCCGACACTTGATACTTGGTTATGGTTATGGTTATGGTTATGGTTATGGCATAGGTACGTGTCCGATATGTCTAGTTGGGCGTTCACCAAAACTATGTATAAGACTCTCATTTTATGCATAAAAAACTATGTCAGTTTGTAAACAACACTTAACTGGGGTTGTAAAACAAACCCAAACTGCTCATGTTTGGGTTGTTAAAAACTTGTTTGAGATCGGTTTGAAACATCAGCAAGTCAAGTTTGAGCACATTTTGAAGTTTGTTAATTTTTTGAGCTTTACTCAATATGCTAATCAACACTTTCAGATTACATAAAACAAACCTAGCTAATGGAGCTCAACTTGTGTTTGGCTTGATTAAATTTTGTTTGAGATTGACTCAAAAGATAAATAAATCAAGCTTGAGCACATTTCTTAATCTCGCCAATATTTATAACCCATAATCTGACTTGGCTTGGCTCATTTACAACCCTATTTTACCCTAAATAAATGAAAGATGTATTCAAGAACTATGAAACTTAGCCATGTGCTATTCTCATTAGGCATCGGAATTAAATAATTTTGACAATTACATACATAATCACAACTAGCACCTGTAACATGGGACATTGATATTTGTGTTGTAATCACAAATTATACCTCCATCTCTTTCTCTGATGGGGGTGCATGCTCAACTATGCTTTGTAGATTTCTAGTTCTAATTGAAAATTATTTAACATGTGTGTATACTTTTGGTACCTCTCTCTCTCTCTCTCTCTCTCTCTCTCACACACACACACACACACACAATCTCACTCACTCACTTCTGGGCAGGAAAGATTTTAAAACTCGGATTTATCACTATCATGTGTGTCAATATTCATTTGGTTTTCTGAAATCAGCATATTATTATTTTTGTGAACTTCTAGCATCTCTCTTTCTTTGTGGCTCATTCTTTCTATATATTTTCTTCTAGATCTTCACCACAACTAATGCTTGCACTATTGATGGTATGGATGCTGTGGAATACGGTATAAATTTGATTAAATGAGTTAGCATGGATGCTGTGGAACGTGCTGAGGAGAAAATGGCTACAAATGAGGTACCGGCAAATGCAGAACTCAAGAAAAAAGATTGTGTTCGTGACCTTCCCATGAAACCTGAAAGCCGCAATATGTTAGGATCATCTGCATTGTATGTATCTGCGGGCAGCAACTGGCCTGATAGATCACCCCATCCATGTACCGATCTACTAGGGGGCTATAGTTCAAACAGATGTGTAACTTCTTCGGTTGAGACTGAATCACCATCTACAAACCCTTATTCTATGAATGATGCAGGGCTTGTGGTTGAAGAATTAACTTTGAGCAATTATCAAAACCCAAATTTAGCTTCAACCAGCCACTTAAACATTAGGGAAGGGATACGTTCTACACAGAGCCAATGGCAACACTTGTTTCAGTTGACAGGCGGGCATAGCAATAGAAACGCATATGATAAGTTTGGGTCCAATGAAAAAGATACGATGTTGTTGAGTGCCAGGGAAGATCTGCGGAGAATGCATTTTGCCATTAAGGATCTAAAATCGTCAAGTAAGCAAAAGAATTTATTTCCAAGGGAAATATCTGTACATTTAACAGATGATTATGGAAAGATCATTCCAAGCAATATGATACCTCTTGGGGGTAACCGATCAAAGATTTTGTCTACGTCTAGCTTTTCTCAGCTTTTTATTAAGAAAGCTTTGAAGGGTAAGGGGGTTATATCCAGAAGGATTGAGGATCCTACTGAATCTAATATTGCAGCTGGGGGCCAAAATAATGAAAAACAGGTTTCTGTAACCACCATAGCTTCTAATGCAATCTTGAATTCAAGTGCCAAAAATGACAATTCCTCTCAGCACAATATTGATGGGATCAGCTTGAGAGAGTGGCTAAAGCTTGGGTGCCATGAGATTAACAAAGTTGAAAGGTTGCTTTTATTTAGGAAGATTGTGCAATTAGTGGATTCCGCACACTCTCAAGGAATTGTCTTGCTAGACCTACGTCCTTCCTATTTTATTCTGTTGCCATCATCAAGGGTTAACTACGTTGGTTCATCAAGACTGGTTCATCAAAGAGAATGCAGCGATATGTATCAGAATATCAATAGAAAAAGGCCATTAGAGCAAGAATTGCATACTTACAGTAATTTAGGTGTGAAGCTGCAAAAGCTTGGCATGCACATGAGACCTCTGGGACATCAAACTGAGTTCACCTCTAGACGTGGCATTATCCGTGAAGCTGTGAATAACATTGATACTAATGCTAGTGATCAACAAGATTTGGGGTATACTGACCATGGGTCTCAAAACATTTCTAGCTACCAGAGTACATGTGCTCCATCACAAAAATTATCAAATTTTACATATGTTCAAGTGGAAGAGAAGTGGTATGCTAGTCCAGAGGAGCTTGAAGGGAGAGGCATGTTGGCATCAAATGTCTACAGTCTTGGGGTTTTTCTATTTGAGGTGGGGAGACTGTGAACTGCTAAGTGGTTATTTGGCATTGAAAATCTTTTGTATGCTTAATTGTTCAACAATTATCCAATATGATCTTAATTCATGCAGCTTCTTTTTGGATGTGTTTTACATCGTATATGAAATGTCATTTATTAAAACAAATGAAATTTCAGACATGATGTAATACTGGATGCTATAACATGTGACATTTGTACAATTAAGTGATATTGTAGAATTAGAATTTTTTGATTCGTATTACTAAAGAATTTAATGGTAGAACATGTGACATGTCTGTACGATTGCATAATATTGTAGAATTAGAATTCTTGGATTTGTATTAATGAAGAATTAAATGATAGGAGGTTAGGAATCTTTGTCATTTGCAACTATTTTGGGTGACTATATTTCTAGGTACAACTGAATGAATCAATATAAATTTGAGATCCTCATCTTTTAAGCTTTAACAAATTCAGGTGCTCCATGGCATGTAAAGGAGTTTGTGATTTACAGAATTTCTTGGAGCTTATCTAACTTGAGATTTGAGAGGACATAGGTTTTCACATCTTGCTACAGTGGTAAGAAATCCTCCTTTAGGTGCTTGGAAAAATGGGTAGAGTAAGTGGCAGAGTTTGAGACATTAATGATTAAACTGATGTTACCTGAAAACGCTAATATCCTAGTAGTGATTTACATTTTGGAACGCACATTCCGAAACACTGTATACTTTAGTTCCTAAACAGAGAATTTAGCAATCCAAAGCGATCCCAAAAAATTTCCTTTGTTTTTTTAGAAGTTTCCTATTTCCTATAGGAGGAAAAAAAATTCAAATATAATAAACTAAAATCTAGAAAGAATGGAGTTTTTGCATGACCAAATGTATAACAAATGGGCCATGATGCTTCTAAAATTGTGTTTTTACTTGATTAATAGATGACTATATTTTAGTGGATGTCTAAACTGTTAAAATATAATTACTATCATATTTAATGGTCTCCTAAATTTTAGTGTGTAATCTATACAACCCTACCCCTATGGGGCTGGCAAGGAGAGCGGCATTGCTATAGGTTCGTTCGTACCGCATTTTAAAGGATGTGGCGTATCATGTTTCCATTCCCATTCCTGTTCCTCGGAACAATCCACGTTCCAGGTAACATAGGATTAAACCCATGCCATTTCCCTTGTAGTTGTTGTGGCATTGATATTCATTGAACAAGAAAATGCTAGATGTTTCTTGAGAAGTAACCTGGTGGTGTCTATTTTGAAACTTGAGTCAAAATTTGATGGTTTGATTGATTGATTATATCAATCTCCTTGAGGCAGCTTCCTTTGGTTGGCTAGCTACCTGAGCCCGCGAAGTAGATTTGGCCACATATGCAATTGCTACTTGAGATATATTCGCCCTTACAGATTTGCATCTCCTCCAACTTATTTTGCCTAATTACTTCAACTTAAGTATTTACTTGGAATAGAGAAAGGAAAGTGTATCTGAAGGATTTGCCACCACATATGGATGGGCCTCAACTTTTGAATTATGTTGCTTCTTATTAATGTGGATTAGTTTTGTAAATTTATTTATTTTATGTAATCTTATTATTCATTTCCGTAATAATCTTATATTTCACAGTGGGAGCAATTTAATAAGTTTGTACTTATCCACTAATGCAAGTTGTTTCTATCAGTTGCTCTGCTGCTTTGAATCATCGGAGGTGCATTTTGCAGCAATGTTGGATTTGCGTCATCGGATTCTTCCTCCTCGTTTTCTTTCAGAAAATCCCAAGGAAACTGCCTTTTGTCTTTTGTTTCTTCATCCTGACCCTTCATCTCGTCCAACAACAAGGTACTTCTTTGACGGCAATTTACCATCTACTGTTATATAATCACTTTTAAAATCATAAATTTTTTGTAAATCTAAGAATGTGCACCTTGAACGAGTGAAATGCCAAGGCACTAGTACTATTCTAATTGTCAATTTTTAGTGACGTATGTAAAAAAATCATCACAAAAAAAAATTTTAGCGACGATTTTATTAGGACTAACTTTCAATAGGACTTAATGGGAATTAACTATTAGAACTTATTGGTAGTTACCCTTAATATTAAAGAAGTGAACTTGTGAATATTTATGGTTTTCATAATTTTTTTGGTAACAGCCTATAATTTTTAAGGGTACGGTCAAGATACATTCGTTACGTACCACTACTCCTGAAGAACCACCCTCCTCTGATGGAGCCCCTTGCCTCCTTGAGGTTTCCACTGCTGTGAATAAACGCATAGCCTCAGTCTCATGGCCTTCAAAAGATACACTGAACAAACGACTTACCTTGCTGATCCTACTGAGCACCCACTCTAAAACAGTGTCTTCCGAAGGAGCCTCCATCCCATTCAAATCAACCTGATGCTCGACCTTATTAGTTGCATCATCTTGATGCTTTTTCAATAAAACTCATTATTTATCAATATATATATATATATATATAATTAGGGGGATTTGGTGATAGACCCCTCACTGTCTACTTTGTTTTTCAAAAGGACAAGAATTATATAGGTACTTTCAAAACCTCCTGTAGAAATTTAATGTATAAAGAGAAATAGAGAATTGTATTATTGATTGATTTATATTGATATCGATTACAATGATTCATGATTCCTATATATAGAAGAGGGTGAGTGTGTAGTAGGTAAGGAGTAGGTGAAGTGGAGGTGGTAGTGGTGTAGTGGGTTAGGTTTAGTGGAGTAGGTGAGGTGGTAGTGGTGTAGTGGGTTAGGTTTAGTGGAGTAGGTTTAAGTGGGTGAAGTAGGTGGAGAGTAGGTGGATTTTAACAGCCCCCCGCAAACTCAAGGGGGATAGGAACTAACCAACTTGAGTTTGGAGAGAGTAACAAAACAAGAAAATACATAAAAATAAAAGAGGATAAGAGACACTGTATGGTCGTGTCAGACCATTGGTGAAGACACTGGATGGTGGTGTCATAACGTTGTAGAGGACACTGTATGGGGGTGTCATAACCATGTAGAGGACACTGTATGGTGGTGTCATAACGGTGTAGAGGACACTGGATGGCGGTGTCAGACCGATGTAGAAGACAGTTTATGGGGTCATGTCGGACCGTTGTAGAAGACAGTTTACGGGGTCATGTCGGATCGTTGTAGCAGACAATGTTGTGACAGTTGTGGTGACAGTTTACGGAGTCTTGCTGGACCCTTGTAGAAACTAACCGGAATCAATGTCGGGACAGTTTACAGAGCCTTGTCGGACCCATGAAGGAGCTAACCGGAATCAATGTCGGGACAGTTTACAGAGTCTTGTCGGACCAATGAAGGAGCTAACCGGAATCAATGTCGGGACAGTTTACAGAGTCTTGTCGGACCCTTAAAAAGTCGCACCCTCAAAAGGTGTGCCCAATCTGTCAAAAGGCGTGCCATCAAAAAGGCGTGCCCAATCCATCAAAAGGCGTGCCATCAAAAGGCGCGCCCACTTCATCAAAAGACGTGCCCGACAGAAAGCGTCGAGCCATCAAAAGGGGCGCCTGACACGCGGCGATGCACGTGATTGACAGAGCGCGTGTCGGCCTCGTCGTCTCTGTCTTTATAAACCAAAGCGAAGTCCGAGGCTTGGAAGCATAACAAACCAGTTGAAACCTCTTCGTTCTCTGTAACATTCTGTAACCAACCCTTCTCTGAAACACTCAGCAACCCAAAAACATGGCTTCTTCTTCCCGTTCAGCTACCCAGAACATAGCCTCTTCTTCCCGTGGTCTGCTCACTCTCTTTCCCGACCTCAACGAGTCAACAAGAGAGATAACTGGTGCGGTGGCCTGTGAACCTCAACCAAACACCTCTGGTTTTGCTCCGTTGAACTTTCCGATGCGGTCGGTGGAGCAAAAAATGGCAGGGCAAACGGATATTGAAGCTAATCAGTATACATTGAAGTCCTGTGTTGAAACTATGACTGCGGTCACAAACTTGTCGCACCGGCTGCAGAGTAGGACAAATGAGGTGCAGCAGTTAAACGCCCAACTGGCTCTGCTCCAACGCATGTATAAGGATGCGCGAGCAGAGATAAGTGTGCTAAAGGCGAAAAATAAGGAGCTGAAGCGGAAGGCCACCGTTATGTTCCGATTTGGAGGTCCACCATATGTTGTAGTGGAGGAGCAGGGTGGAGTGATCGTGCCCAGTGGAGTGGGAAACACGGAGGCAACACCGTCAAGGGCCGCCTAGGACGGAGGCAAGAAGAAAAGACCGGCGGAATAGGCGAAAAAGTGAGGTCGGTGGGTGGCCGTCTGCAGAAAAGAAAACAAATCTTGTGGTGTTGTGGTTTGTGTTGTTGTGGTTGTTTTTTTTTTTTTTTTTTTTTTTGTTAAAATTGTGATCGGGGTTGATCCCTGAGATGAATAAAAGATGGTTTGGTGTGCAAAGCTATATGGTATGAATGGAATTTGAAAAAGATTAAAAAATAATGTGAAAGAAAAATAAAGAAAGAAATAATAAAAATATATTTGAAATCAAAATGAAAGATGGGGGAAATAAGGAAAGTGGTTTGGAGAAAATAAATAAAAATAATGGATTTTGAAATCAAACGGAGGAGAGAGAGGGGACAAGCCCATGTGAGAGAAAGAGGGGAAAAATGATAGCCGATGCACCCAAAAATAATCTAGCTGCTATCCACAGGCGCTTAGGGGAAGGAAATGGTAGCAAGAGACGGCCAACACCATATATGGCTATAGCAAAGAAATGGAGTATCAAGCTCAATGGGCTAGGATTTAGACCAGAGAGTAAAGCCACTGGTCCTGTTGAACACACACCTCCAAGGCTCAAATAATCAAAACATGCTTCACGCATTTCCTTCCTTGCTTGATCAGGAGATGCACAAAACACCTTATACAGGGCTCCAGTCATTCCTCCACCAGTTAAAGGATGACGCATGTTGAAAGCATCACCTATTAATAGTGCTCCAGGGGTAGGGTAAGGAGCAGCTGGCATACTTCTATTGGGCATTATTCTAATACTTCCCTTATCAATTGCAGCTATAAATGAATCATGCAGCTCAGGTGGAACCTGGGGAGCCACCAGAGGGAAGCAAAGCCGAAGGCTGCTGCAAAGCCGAAGGCTGTAAAAGCGAAAAAGGAAAAGAAGGCTCCGGCTAAGACAAAAGCTGCTGCGCCAAAAGCTAAAGCCGCTGTGAAGCCCAAGCCAGCGGCAAAGGCCAAGCCAGCTGCGAAGCCAAAAGCTGCTGTGAAACCGAAGGCTGCCGTGAAGCTGAAAGCTGCAGTGAAGCTCAAGGCTGTGGCGAAGCCCAAACCAAAGCCGAAGGCGAAGGATCCTAACAAGAGGCAAATGAGCATGGAGGAGAAGCATAGATTGAGTGTTGGGTTGCAGAGTTTGCCCCAGGAAAAGATGCCACAGTTAGTGCAGATTATGAAGAAGAGGAATTCACATTGGCCTCAAGAGAGAGGATTTAGGCAGTGATGGGAAGGTATGTGTAGAAAATAAGCGGAATAGGTTGAGGTCCGGCGGGCGGCCAAGGCGAGGTTGCCGCCCGCCGGTGAAACGAAAAATACTAAGTGCTTAACCTTGCTCTGATACCATGTAGAAATTTAATGTATAAAGAGAAATAGAGAATTGTATTATTGATTGATTTATATTGATATCGATTACAATGATTCATGATTCCTATATATAGAAGAGGGTGAGTGTGTAGTAGGTAAGGAGTAGGTGAAGTGGAGGTGGTAGTGGTGTAGTGGGTTAGGTTTAGTGGAGTAGGTGAGGTGGTAGTGGTGTAGTGGGTTAGGTTTAGTGGAGTAGGTTTAAGTGGGTGAAGTAGGTGGAGAGTAGGTGGATTTTAACACCTCCTAATATTTTAAAATTTGTTTATTTTACTATATTACCCTCATATCTATTAGTTCTCCTATTAAGTCATCCTTACAGTGTATTTCAGAGTAAAATTTTATTTGGAATCATAGTAAACTTTACTCTAATTTAGAATAAAATTTTATTCTGAATCAGAGTAAAGTTTAAAGTAAAATTTTATATCGTTAAGCAAATCAACATGTTTTTAACCAAAGTAAAATTTTAGAGTAAAATTTACTATGATTCAAAGTAAAATTTATATCGTTAAGCAAATCAACATGTTTTTAACCAAAGTAAAATTTCAGAGTAAAATTTTACTTTTAATCATAGTAAATTTTACTTTGATTCAGAGTAAACTTTTACTCTGAAAGTACAATTTTACTATGATCTAAGGAGAGTATCCACTTTGAATCACACTAAGTGTCATGTATTAATAACCTTGCGTGTTTGGTTGTTGAGAAAAACACAGAAACATAACAAGGAAACCAAATATAGTCTTTTCCTCACTGTTGCTTTGATGTTTAAATGATCAATTTCTCAGCTTTTCCCTCATTCTCTTGGGAACCAAACAGAAAATAACATCAAAATCAACAATCAACAAATACAGACAACACTTTGAAACATGTATATATATATTCACATGCAACCGATACACATGTAGATAGAGGAATATATATACACACGTATATATGTAGTATAGAATCAGATCTCCAAATCTCCTTCTCAAAACTTTATAAACATCAATGAAATAAGATTTAAGATTGGAATTTCAACAATCAGAAAAATAGAAGACCTTGATAAAATATGTCTTCCGGATTTTCTCATCAGAAGAGAGAGATCGGCGATGGCAAGATCTGCGAACTGAGATCGCTAACACACATACATACACACATATGTATCTATAGATCCAAATTTCTGTTGTGCGCTTCGTGATCCGATCAAAAACCTCCGATTAGTCGTCAGAAATGGAAGAGGAGGAGGAGGCGTGATGCAGGATTTGGCTTCGGCTATGGCGAAGGAGGAGATCATGGATCTCAGCGACGGCAGAGGAGAATTTCGGTGAAGATGGTGAGAGAGATGAGGGACATGGAGAGGTTGTGGAGGGCCGAGGGGGAAGGGGCGGTGGCTGCGGCGGATGAGAAGAGAGAGGTGGAGGTGAAGGAAGAGAGAGAAAGTAATGTCGAAGGAGATGGTGGAAAGATTTAGTTGAGGGTATAATAGTCTGATAAAATATTTAAATACTAAATTTTGCCCTTTATACAAGACTTTATAATTATGAAGGGGTTTTGAAAGTATAATTTTTTTTCTTAGTCCTTTTAACAATAAAAGGAAGGTAAGAGGGGTTTATAGTCAAATTTCCCTATATAATTATAGATAATAATTTTTTACATTGCATTATACATAAGATCAAATAATGGTGAGTTGTCATTCTTTAGAAACTAGGTATTAGTTTAAGAGCTAGTAACATTCTCTTTACGTTTCCTTCAATAGGTCCTATAAAATTTCTTATTAAGAATATGTCTGAACTTTATATATTGTCCTTGAGCTTTACTCTTTTCACACATAAATGTTACATGTAATAGTATTATACACGGCCCTATTTGTTTTAAGTGATAGAGGATGGGATTGGATTAGCAGTGAGGTGGAAAATCATGTTTGTTTGGAAATGGTCATTGCCCTGTTTGTTTTTATTTTCTTGTTTCATTGTTGAAATCCGATTTTAGTTTCATTATACATTTGTCCTCAATTTCTAAGTAGTATGGGTATGGGACATGTGTATGACACATGGATACTTCAATTTGATGAATTTTGAAAATAGGATACTACAATCTCACTATTTTCTTATTTTTTAAGAAGCAAGCAAAGTATTAAAAAACTAATATTGTATTTATTGTAGCAATTATACTCTAGTGATATGCAATAATGCAAAAATTATTACAAAAAGTATCCAATATTTCTCAAAATTAAAGAAAATTAATTTCAAGTATCAATTATGTTTAAAAAGGATCAGGTATGTATCCATGAGTATTTGATGTGGATACGATATGGATACAACTTCGTTGCAGAAGTATCTGTGCTTCATGGGTCCTGTGTAATAGTGAGTTTATATTCTATAAATTCAGAAGTATGAGATTCCTTTTTTCTGGACACAATGGCATACAAATATGCTAGAGAGAGAGAGAGAGAGAGAGAGAGGGGTCCCATGTGAAAGATTTTACAAGTGAGGATCCCTCAAACAAAAGTTGTAGAATGAAGACAAACAAATGAGTTAAGAGTTACGAGTTATCTCTATTGTTACCATGTCGGTGGTTAATCTTTGGCATGGATAATTTTCTAATCAAAGAATGATTCCTTGCTTGGTTCTTACTTGACTTGCCTTCTGTTTTGCTGCTGCTTGAGCAAAATCTTCAATTTCATTGATGGGAAGTCAAAGCAAGATTCTGTATCTATATTACTTCATTGTTATACTTTATTGTTCAATGTGGCATATTCAGATGTCTATTTGTTTATAACAGGGAAATCCTGCAGTCTGAATTAATATGTGGGTCTGAAGAATTGCATTCTAGAGGTGACTTGTCACCATGTTTTTACAATGATGATGATAGCGAATCAGAGCTACTTTTCCATTTTCTACTTTCATTGAAGGAAGAAAAGCAAAAGAATGCCTCCAAGTTAGCACAAGATATAGGGTGCTTGGAAGCAGACATAAAGGAGATTGAGAAAAGGCACATAACAAGTACATTGTCCTATTTGATGGACAAGGACTTACCTGATGCAAGAAAACAGGGGCCACTTGAAGATCATACACATTCAGATGTTCTTCCTAGATCGTTCTCCATGTCAAATATGGTTGAAGCAAAATTGATGAGAAATGTTAGTCAGCTAGAAGATGCTTACTTCTCTGTGAGATCCCAAACCCAATCCAAAGAAAATGCTGCCACTGAACGCCTAGATAAGGATTTGCTAAGGAATCGAGAGAGGTGGTCCAGATTTCAGATTGAGAATGAGGCGAATAGCATGGAAGGAAAACCTGTTGGTCATCTCGAAGCTTTTTACGAAGGTCTGTGCAAATTTGCTCGCTATAGTGAGTTTGAGGTGCGTGGAACATTACGAAATGGTGATCTTCTTAACTCTGCAAATGTGATTTGCTCTTTGAGTTTTGACCGTGATGAGGATTACATTGCTGCTGCTGGAGTGTCCAAGAAAATTAAAGTTTTTGAGTTTGGTGCACTTTTGAATGACTCTGATGATATACATTATCCTGTTGTTGAGATGACAAACAAATCCAAGCTCAGCTGTGTTTGCTGGAACAACTACATCAGGAACTATTTGGCTTCATCTGACTATGACGGTGTGGTTCAGGTGCGTAATCCTGGCATTTTGAGGAGTGTTTCTGGAAATAGGAGTCTTTCTGTCAGTTCGTAATCACCAATTTCAATTTGTTCTTGCAACTCTAGTAGTCAAAGCTTGAGATTATAAATCTTTTCCAAAAATTGTTACTGTGTCCTTGTCTCCTTGAATGTCCTGATATTTAGAGAACTAATTGTTTTCTTGTGGTATAGTTGTGAAGCTTATGAACTTCCTGTTTTCTGTCCATTATGAGAATTTAAATCCTCAGACTGCTTTTGTTTGGACCTTTAGTTTTGTTATTATTTCACATTATCCATTTAGTTATCATGGTCACTGTTGTTTCTAATTGTAACCTTCCCTGATACATGGTGGATTCCAGATGTGGGATGCAAGTACTGGTCAAGGATTTGCTCAGTACAAAGAACACCAAAAGAGGACCTGGTCTGTCGACTTTTCCCAAGTGCATCCAAAGAAGTTTGCCAGTGGAAGTGATGATTGTTCTGTGAAACTGTGGAGCATTAATGAGGTTTGCTCTCTCTTCTACAATTCATTTACTGCTTTAACATCCAAAGAATTTGGTACTTTCACATTTTGGAGATAGAGCTGTGGAAGCTTTATTCTTCTTTTCTCTTTCTCATGGTTTTATATTGAGAAATGCTTATAAAAAGCCCAATAGAGTATAAGATGGTATTTCCTTTTGTTTGCATTTACATTTTACACATAACAAGCATACATATAACATATATGCACACACTTGCGTGCGCATACGCATACACAAAGCATACTCATATGCTTTCCTATTTTAAGGTTCTATTTGTAATCACATGTTGATAAACTAATTGAAGAAATATTTCCTTGGTCATTAATCAATTGTTTTTGTGATATACGTTTTGCATCTCTTTAAATAGTCATGTTGGGCTATAATCATGAGATTATCTTTCTTATAACTCTTTAAATAGTTGAAGGATTGCAAATTCAGGAAATAAAGGGTAAACTATTAATAAGTCATAATAGTTGGACTTCAATTCCCACCAAGTCCTATTGAAAATAAATCCTAATAAAATCGTCGCTAAAAATAATTTTTGTAATGCTTTTTTGCATGTCGCTAAAAATTGACAATTAGTGACTTTTTTGTCATGGTTTTTATAAATTATTGCTAAAAATTACAATTAGAATTAAGTGTAAACTACCAATAGGTCCTAATAGTTAGATTTAATTCCCATCAAGTCCTGTTGAAAATAAATCTTAGTAAAATTGTCGCTAAAAATAATGTGACAAATTTTTATATATGTCGCTAAAATTAACAATTAGCGACTTTTTTTGTCATGATTTTTATAAATTATAGCTGAAACTTACAATTAATGACTTTTTTTATGATAAATTTTTCTCATAGGACCTATTAGACAATAAATCCACTTATTATGACCTACACGTAAGTACCCCTAAAATTAAAGACAGTTTTTATGACAAAATTTTCAAACTGTCGCTGAAAGTTGAAAATTAGTGACTTTTTTTGTGACGATTTTTTTAAACTGTCGCTAAAACTTATAATTATTTACATTTTTTGTGACAATTTTCAAACTGTCGCTAAAAATTAACAATTAGTGACGTTTTTTAATATTATTTGATGAAAAATGTCATTAATTTTCACAGGATCTATTGAACAATAAGTCCACCTAATAGGACCTACACGTAGTCCCTCGGAAGTAATTTGCTAAAAAATATATAACTATGTATGTCCTGACAAGGAACTGCTGAGAATAGGTACCAATGTACCGTAGCCATATCAAGTTTTCCCATCTGATCATGACTGACGCATTGTCTTTCTTTCTTTTAAACTTGTCCTATTGCTTATAGCTCAGTATGTTTCTAAGATAAAAATTTGATCATTTTCTATTATAAGGGTGGAAAAAAAACAATCTGGTGGTTGTTTGTACAGGAAACTTCTGTCAACACGATCTGGAACCCTGCCAATGTCTGCTGTGTTCAGTTCTCTGGTTACTCCTCTCATCTGTTGGCTTTTGGATCTGCTGATTACAAGACCTACTGCTATGATCTTCGACATACTAGAATCCCTTGGTGCACATTACCCGGCCATGGTAAGGCTGTTAGCTATGTGAAATTTTTAGATTCAGAAACACTTGTTTCTGCATCCACAGATAACACCCTAAAGCTTTGGGACCTCAAGAAAACCAGCTCAGAAGGGTCATCCTCAGGTGCTTGCACCTTAACCTTTCGTGGTCATGCCAATGAGAAGGTTGGATTTTCTATTCCATATCTTAGGAGCTTTTTGACCATATGGTGACTTGTCTGTAGCCCTTATTTTTTGTCTTATGTTTTATTAGAACTTCGTGGGTTTATCTGTATTCGATGGATATATATCGTGTGGTTCTGAAACTAATGAGGTACGGTTGCCTTTTCTCGATGTAACTTTAATTCTGATAGAAAATCATGACATTGCTGTTGTGTTTATTTTCTAGAACTATGATGATTTTCTAAGTTCTCACTTCATTTAGTTGTCCTCTCTCAGGTTTATACTTATTATAGATCTCTGCCTATGCCTATTGCTTCACACAAATTTGGGTCTGTTGATCCCATGTCTGGACATGAGGTCAGTGATGATAGTGGGCAGTTTGTTTCAAGTGTTTGTTGGAGGGGAAAATCAAACATGGTTGTTGCTGCCAACTCGAGTGGAAGTATGAAGTTGTTGCGGATGGTGTGAGAAGAAGTTTGTTCTATCTTATTGTATGAATATGAATCAAAGTCAGTCCCCCCCAGAAGTTTCTTTGCAGCTTGCTTCTTTGAGTGCAACTGAGCCATCATGGATCCCTCTCACTTGACTTATATGATCTTTTGCTTTTTGTGCTTATCCAGAACCGCAAAAGCAAAGAAATTGATGAACCTAACTAATTTCTATACTTGCAAGTCAGAAATATGTGGTTTCTTGGTAATTTGTAGCTGCAAATACATCTGAATGCTCTGCAATGCACCATTTATGAACTATTGAGTGCAACCCCGTAACTAGAGAAATGCATATATGACTGGAGTAAGCCCTGGGCTTTGAGCTGTCCTGCCTATAAGAACTTGAGGTTTCCTCTTCAAGAATCATGGTACTCTGCACATAATATTTCTGTCTGACATGGTCAGTTCTTTTTTCAAAATGTTGATTGCAAAGGTTGTCTGACGTTGTGACCAGAAATTTGTCAGCAGTGCATTGTTCTGATAACTAGCTAACCTGCTAATGAGCTGATATTGGAAGAGGCAAGGATGTCCTTGGAACTCAACATTTTAAGCACCAGCTAGTTGTGTGATTGCTTCTGAATACACATCTATGTGGCTGAGGTACACATACTTCAATTTTTTTGAGGGAGATGCCCCTTTTATCTTGTGGGTTGTTCATATTACCCTTACAAATTTGTGGGTTATATCAATACAAGCATTTTATTGGTTTCTGTCTAGCTTGGGCTTTGTCCCCCATGTGCCCGAAAAAAAATATTCAAGCATTAAACTATAGTTTGGTGGCATTGTTCAGACAAAAATACTTTGGAATGACTTTATCTATCAATAATATAATGGAAAAATGAATTTACATTAGTGTTAATTCTTTTATTTACTTAGATAGGAACTTTTGCTGAAATTTATTCCTTGCATATATTTGGTTGTCTGGCTGCAATATCAGGGTATCAAAATGATTTTTAAGTGTGAGAATTGAGCACTCAATTGTCAAATATAGGATGTCTCTTGCATCTGGTCAAATGAATTAAGCTCCTCCTTTTTGCTTCTCAATTCGATATCATTTCTGTGGAATAAAATTTTTGCAAGCTAGTCAGGTGTTAGTTGCAGACGAAGTGAGTTAGAAATTCTTTCACTTAGTACTTACTTATTGTACTACAATCTTTAATCAATCAAAGCTTATTCAATTTCAACTTTTGAGTTTCTGCAAACTGCTGTTAGTTACCTTCACAATGATTGGAAAAATTTATTGTTTTCCATCAAGATTTCTGGGTGCTTCTAGTTTTGTGCTCAACAGGGATATGACATATAAATTTGGTTGTGCTTGTATTTAATTACATATTTATTTTTTAGAAAACCAAAAAAAAAATGTTCAATTAAAGAAGAAACATTAGATTTAAATTTACAGATGAACTTGTGTAGGAAATTGTATTACTTATAGATTTATGTGTTAAAATAGAATGCTCCAATTAGAGACTAATGGTTAGTGGATCCAGAAACTTGTAGAATATCATCCCTTGCTGTTATCAATGAGACACTGGTAGAAAGAAAGACTTTGTGAAAGATGCTCCAATACATCTTAGTTAGGTAGCAAACTGTTAGAGACTAGTGGTTAGTGGATCCAGAAACTTGTAGAATATCATCCCTTGCTGTTATCAAACAGACACTGGCAGAAAGAAAGACATTGTGAAACTTGTTCATATCTTACAGACTGTAGTAATTCAACGCAAATAACTTGGCTACAATTCTGGTAAATAGCCAGTCAAAGTAAGCTGATGAACTCCTATTCTAAATCAGAAACTCACAAATAGGTTCTGTTTGGGCTGTGCGGGGAAGGTGAATATGATCTGGTAATCCATATCTAGTGGAGGTAATGACTAGTATAATTAGGGCCTATGAAAGCTCAGAATCCGACACATGACCAGATATTCTTCGTGGTTTTGGACTCATGACCATTAGCTGGCTTTCAGAACTCATCCTTATAGCACGTCCACGAGGAGACATTTGTGGAGGCCTTAATGACCATCCTTTTGGTGTCCCTGTAAAATAAAAAACCACAAGATAATGTTAATATATATAGAGGATGAGAAAAGTGAACCTTTTGGTTTATTCTTTTTCACCCTTTGTTTCAGAGTGCCATTATGATCCTAGTGTGATGATGTTGTCAAAAGGGACAAAAAAAAAAGTGGAAAACAGATTTTCTTGGTTTGATTATCATTATTACTTCGATATTTGAATGGTGTATATGTTAACGATAAAAACAATTAAAATCTTTAAGAGATCTTTTTTTAGCGATATTACATGGACTTAGGTACAGATATCAGGTATGGATGCATATCTAGAGTTTGGACTCATAAAACCTCAAATTTAAGAGTATGCAGACTTAGCAAAAAGGGTTATTTTTTTATATATTTAATTTGTCATGTGAGATAAAATGCTATCATATATAACCTATAGTGTCAAAAAGGTATTTTACTCATTTAATAGCAATTATACAACAATATATATATATATATATATATAATGATAGTGTTAAAAACAAATATATAAGAAATGTTTGATGGAAAGTGTCGGACACATCTCACACCCTTGTCCGAGTGCCACGTTATAGGTATTTCATTTATTTTGAAGAGTTCATGTAACATAGTTTCTTATTATAGTCTACTCTATTGACAACGAGTCTTATCCAAATATCGGAGTCAGTTTCATGAATCATGTCTTACCGTTCTGCTCTAAATAGGGCCATAGAAAAAGATACTATACTGACTTTCAGTTACCTAGGCATTGAGTGCAGAGTTTCTCATTCTAAAAATTTACAGGGACAATAAAGATGTTGACATAGGAAGAATGTTGACTTGTCAGTTTAAAAATGTAAACATGCAACAATTTAGATTTGACCATGAATTTGTCTTTTATTTGTCTCTTTATGTTTTACAAAATGAATATATATGAACTGTGCTTGAATTTAGTATCCATTACTATACTAATATTGTACCTTATGAAGTCATGGTAATCAGAACTTATATTTATTCAGTATGATATGCAAGGAATTGGTGTTGCAATGATCTTAATAATTACTTTTGACCTGCTGTGGCATAATAGTTAAGAAACACTTCCTATAATTATATTTGGGAAGTACATACATACCTATTGTGACTTTCCCCCATTTTCTTTCTTTGAAAAACATTTTATATGCAATCACAAGTCATGAACGGAACTACTAGAAATTATTCTTCTATAAGCTGCTCAAGAACAGTTCATATATAATGATGTTATATATTTATTTGTTGTCTTAATGAGTGCATGTTTGGTCTGAATATTTGAATGCATGCTCCCTTTGTTACTAGTCTCCAGTTTTCTCATATAAGAATTGAGAAATTATGGACTCTGTGGAAAATTTTGTATTCTGAAGATGAAGAATTCAAATTGTGAGCTTAATTGTTGTAATCATGGTGAATTTTTTTAAGCATCTCATTAGTTCTGTGAAGTTTTGCTTCCTCATTGATCCTTAGAAAATTAGCTGACATATGTCTCTAAAAATTTTCGGAGAGAAAGAGAAGCATACTTAATAATAGAACCCGAGACTACCTGGCTGTTTGTTGGCTTTCACATCTGGAGATTTCTTCAATGATGGCAGTTTCTTGATCGTAGTTTCAGGAGAGGCAGAATACTTCTTTTCACTTGCTAATGGGAATGGATCATCCGCAGTCACATTTTCATCTCCACAAGTCGAGGCTCCATCACTCCCCGATTCATAGTAATCTTTATTACTCGTGTTTGTTTTCTGTTTCTCCAGGACTCTATAAGCAAACATCTGAAATGGGACTTGTGATACGGGTAATGGGTCTGAACTCCACCAAAATGGAAAGTTCTTCAAAATCCCTGCCTCGATTTCACTGTAATCTACCAGCGGCATTGGTGGATCCAGTTGGTTGTGATCAGGGTTCATCACTAAGAACCGTTTGATGTATCGGAGAATCCTACAGATGGATGAGAAACTGGGTCGTTGATTTGGGTCTGTATGCCAACATTTTTTTGTCAAGCTTGTTATATATTTAGGTGAAGGGAATGGAAATAGCGGCCTTTCTCCCATTCTAATGTTTCGGCTCATTTTATCTCCTTGAAGATGACCATCCTCGAAAGGGATTTTCCCAGTCAAAAGCTCAAAGCAGATCATCCCAAAGCTGTATACATCAGACTTTTCCGTGTATCTTGAGTTTTCGATTCTTCCAGACTGTTCTTGCTCTGCTAAAATCTCTGGAGCGTGCCATATGAAAGAGAGCGTCCCATTCTGATTCGAAGATGTCTTTTCCATGACGTTAATGGAGGATGACAGGCCGAATCTAGAAACTTTCGCGTGCAAATACCCTTCTGAGGAAATGTTTCTTGGTCTTACGAGGATGTTCGAAGGCTTTAAATCTCCGTGATAGATTTGCTTAGAGTGGAGATATTCCATTCCTCTCGCAATCTGAAGCATGAGATCAACCGCAACAAGAAGAGAAAATGGAATTCGCTTCCTCGGGCCACAATTCTCCTTCATATAGCTTAAGAGATCTCGACTCATGAGTTCCATTACAAGAAAACATTCTCTCTTTTCCTCATCAGTGAACGCACAAAGGCTGTGCATTATATTTGGGTGAGAGAGAGAGAGTTCTTTGGAAATCTCAGGAATTATTTGTTCAATATCCGCAAAGAAGTGTCTCAAAGCAAGGCTCTCGCCTAGCCATTGAATCTCCTTGTATTGGCTTCCACTCCCTAACCGCCTCCTCACCTGGTAGTCCTTCGACCCCACCAAGATCGAACACGGCAAGAGTTGACCATTCATTGGCTCAGACTCATCTAAGTTCTTGAAAAGTAGATCCATGAGTCGTTTCTCTTGCTTCATCGATCCCAAATTCCTCTTCTGCCGGATTTTGTTGAGAAGAAACCATCTATCTTCTTCCCAAACAGTGGCTAACCGATTGCAAAAATCTTGAGAAACCAGGTATTGCTTCCCGAATTTCCACTGGAAAAGTTTTGGGTCTCTGCAGTCCCTCTGATACTTCATTGTGTATATAATTTTTTTCTTTTGTATCTCATCTTGGTCCCACCCGGACACTTCTCCGGCAGATTCAATTGCTTCGATGACAATTGGAATGCAACAGAGCAAGTTGTGGATGTGAAATTCAACGCAGTCCGTGTCTTTATAGAGAATGATGGCTTTAGTGCACCAGTCTTTGATTTCCAAGCTCTGCCGGATATATAGCTCGCCTTCTTTAAAAACCCTATGGAGCTCTCTCAATGGCTGTTCTAGAACTTTCCATTTCGTTTGTTTCTCTTCGAATTTCAGATTCTGCCTTATCTCTTCCGCAATGGTTTCGTGAGCAGAACTAAACATGTCAAGCAAAAGGCTGCATTGCCGCTGATTGATCTGAATATCATCCTGGAATACCATTAGGGTTTTCAAGCTTCCCAGTACCTCCCCAATCTGACGGAATTGCTCCATCCCCTAGATTGGAAGTCGAGAAATCTGAACATGGGAGTTGCAGGTAATTCAATTTACTAAACAAGGACGAGAATTTACATACTCTTGTTGAATTTTGATACGATTATAGGATAGGAAAAGAGAAATGATAATTGCTGACATTACTTACCTGGAATGACGGTGGAAAGAGTATGGAGATGGCAGACCAGTAGTTTCCAAACTGGGTTCTTTGAAAACGGAGGCAGACCAGAGAATTTTTTGTTGAAATATTTGATTTGATTTGATTTGATTTCTACCGGGTAATCGTCAACCCAATAGAAAATCAACAATGTTGGATTTACTTGTCTTGAAACCCTCTGGGAAACCAGAAATCAGAAACAATGAAGATGACCTCTAGCAAATTCCTGTCGGACCAGAGAAATCTTTGTTGAAATGCTGATTGATTTTCACCAAATTCAGCAATGTTGGATTTAGTTGTTGCCTCGAATCCCCCGGAAAACAGGAAATCAGAAACAATGAACATGAACCACTAGCGAATTCCTGTTGGACCAGAGAAATCTTTGTTGAAATGATGATTCGATTTTCACCAAATTCAGCAATGTTGGATTTAGTTGCCTTAAATCCTCCGGAAAACAGGAAATCAGAAACGATTAAGTTGAACCCGCAAGCGAATTCTTGTCGAACCAGAGAAATCTTTGTTGAAATGCTGATTCGATTTCCACCAAATTCAGCAATGTTGGATTTAGTTGTTGCCTTGAACCCTCCAAAAAACAGGAAATCAGAAACAATGAAAGATAAACTGCAAGCTAATTCTTGTGGGATCAGATAGAAATCTGTCTTTGTTGAAATACTGATTTGATTTCCATGGCATAATCGGAACTCAATAGAATTTCAGCAATGTTGGATTTATTTTCCTGGAAACCTCCGGAAAACAAGAAATCAGAACTGCAAGCGAATTCTTGCCGGATTAGAGAACAGTCCGGCAATTTCAAGGTGATGAAATCAGATTGAATTGATCCCAGGAGAGTGAAAATTTGGCCGCTTGGTTGATTATTGTATTATTCAAGAATCAGAAGGAAAGAAACAAAGAAAGTATTTTTGAGGTCTTGATGAGAAGTGTTAGGGAAAGTGATCTTCCTGATAACCAAACACTTGGCAGGCCTTTTCGGTTTTGGGAGTTATTGGCCGATTGTAATGTAAGAGATTGCCGTGAGTTTCTCAAAATATGTGTTTTGGCTTTGAATTTTTTTTATTTTAGGATTTTGATTTGATTTGATTGCTGGGAAAGTGATGGCTTGGAGATTATCGACAGCTTTGGCCCTATGTTTTTGCTCCGTAATAATTCACTTAGATGCTGTACCTTGCAAATCTTGTTTGTACTTTGCCAATTAATGATTTCATTTAAGTTCTGAAAATTTTAAAATCTAAAAAAAGCCTATTATAGGGCGTGTGTAATGCATTGTATTTTATGAACGAGACTAGTCTGTTGGTCAAAAATTCTTGACACCTTGCATCTTAGGAGATGGGGGGAGATTAGGGGTTTCATTCTCCTTGTGTGGGTTCTTTATTCATGTGTGGGTTTTTTAGTTTGAGATTTTGTGTGTTAAATTTTCTTTCATAGTTGAATACTAATTTTTTAACGATATCAAGCCCCGTTTGAAAACTTGCTATTTTAGTAATTTTTTAATTTTTTTTGTTAAAATAGGAGGGGTAAAAAATTAGTAGGTTTGGAATGACTTTTAAATTTTTTATGAAAAGATGTGCAAAAAATAAAGAGAAAATGAAATCTTTGTTGGAAAAAATGATTTTTGGGGACTTTAATTTAATATTAAAGTGTGGTGACTTTAATTAAAGATTAAAGTGAGTCCCAACCATCTATTGTATTGGGTCTAAGTGGGTCTAGATAATTTGCATTGACATCTTTACACCACAGATAGAATGGCCAAAAATCATTGAGATTTGAATGAGAAATTACCTCATGAAATTAGCTTCATGGAAAAAAGGTAATGAAGTTTGTAACTCCTGCATTAATGGAGTTTGTAACTCCTACATTAATGGGGTTTGTAACTCCTGCCTTTATTGCAGAGGTTAATGGTGCATTATGAACAGCCATAAAGGCTGGAGGCTCTTCCTCTCTCCCCTATACATGTATAAATTGAGACCCTCCTGTCAAGTGTCAAACACAGAAATTGTTTCTTCCATTCTTTAGTCAGTTTGCCAGAAAGTTCTTACTGCGAGAGAGTGCTGCCACTGTTTTTGTTTGCTAAGCTAGACAAAGAGTGCTTCTGCCGTAGCTGGTTTTGACCGTTGTATCCTGGGAGACAGACGTCGGGATTCCTTAAGCACTTGACCCGTGAGGCGGCGAAATCTGTTTTAAGGAAACTGTTACCGTACAGGCTTCGGTTTGGTTTCTTTACCATTTTATTGTTTTGTATTTTTCTGTTGAAATTTAGTTGTAATTATCAGCATGTGTTCTTAGTACATATTTAATTTTGTTTTCTTCATAAATCTATTTATTAATTTCACAAGATGAACAACAATCTTTAACTTTTTGGTATAAGTTATAGACTTTTTAATTTTTTTAATAATTTTTTAACTTTTAAACTAAAATTTTCACATGCCGAACGAGGCCTTAGTCTGTGGGTCAAAAATTATGGACACCATGCATCGTATTAGGAGATTAGAGGGATATCAGGCATTCGACTTTTCTCATGTAATTTTTTTTCATTAAAGATTTTTGGTGTTGGGCTTCTTTTTTTTTTATATAATTAAATACTATTTGGTGTAGTTTTCATGTTATTTATCATTTATTTTCTACTGACTGATAGAAAGAATATGGGCAAATTTTATCAATTGTTCTTATAATTTCTTCCGAGTTTAATTTGGTCTATATCATTTTAATTGTTACACATTAGTCCAATAATTTTTTCCATTGTGTGAAGTTATTAACTATTGTCCCATTATTTGACGGAAAATGTTCAAGTGCAACATACGTGGGAGCTTTTTTTTATGCATACAAAATTTCGATATCACATTATTTTTTAGTTTGTATATCAATTATCAAATAAAAATTAATAGTTCAATATCAACTACGGAAATGCTCATGGTTTGGCTATACCTTTGGTTTGGTTCGGTAATTAATATTTAAATAGTTGAGTTTTGTTCGATAATTAATATCTGAACTAAGAAAAATGATGTAAATTGAGAAAAATGATAATGTGTATATAGAAGCTACCAATACGAGTAATGCTATACAAATAAAAAAAAATTATAAATAATTTTCATATATAAATGATGTGGCTCATTGTGAATATTTCACTTTTAAACAAAATATTATTAAAGATGAATTTATTTACAATAATGATATTATTAAATCATTTTTTTGAAGCTTTTTGTAAGATTTTTACCTATGAATAAAAATTTTCATATAATATACCATAATCAATTGTTTCCAAACTATTATATGGGGTTGTTAAATTATAGAATTTCTCTTGGTGGGTTATTAAAACAATCTCTACCACTAATGTGAGTTTATGATCTTGTTTTTGTTTGATTGTTTAAAAAATAAAAATAAAAAGTAGAAGGGGATGATCAACCATACGGCCATGTTTGTTTGACAGATTAGATTAAATGTGATTATTAGTGAAAGGATAGTTGGTGAAGAGATTGTTAGTGAGGGGATTAAGTAAAAGTATATTTATTTTGATGATAATGTGAGAGATGGTTAGTGATAAGATTGTTAAATTATTTTTATATAAAATAAAAAAAATATTATTTCAATATTAAAAAGAATCCAAAACATATATTAAACAAGCAGGTCCATTTAGTAAAAATAAAAATAAAAATAAAAATTAGCCTAATTCGCTCACTATTTTTTTAATCTCTCCCTCTACCCAACTAAGCTAATTCCCTAATGAGAATTACTAACCCCCTTGAACTATCAATCTGATCTCTCATTTCAACACCAAACACACTGTAGGTAGAGCTCACAATCATGATAATTCAATTCGACCACTAAAATCGGTAAACAAATAATAGTTATCTTTGGCGTGGCCAAAGAAATCTCTCTCCAAAGAGGAGCCGACCAGAGGGGCCTAAACGGCCCAACAAAATTGGGATATCACACAAAGAAATTGTAAACCTAATAAAATTAAATGAGTTTTCAAATTTTGAAATATTGCCAATGTTTGTCATAAAAGATAGAATGGCCAAATCCACTGGCATTGTTAACATCAATTATTGCCAATTCTTGTTAAAGCATTGTTGACATGAGTAGGCCTACAAAGGTTATAGCCCACTATGAACAACCCAAACCTACCACTTAGGGCTCAATACATAATTCAATTAATGAAGCCCAGCACTGCTGAAGCCCCACACAGCAATAAGAGCCAATGGCATCAAGACACATGGCAAGAGAAAGGCAAGCCACATCAGCAAACAAAGATCTGCAAAGTTATTGCCACGGCACATCGCCATTAATGAGGCCCCTTACAGCATTTATTGCGATAACTCCTCTCCGTTGGGACGGCACGCCCTCACCCTGAACAAGGTAAGCTACAGCATAGACTTTCGGCCAAGGTGACATATCGGAAGGGACAACGAAATGATTACCAGAGGATATAAGTAGACGTCGAAGACAGGAAGAAGGTTAAGCTTTTCTATCTCTACTCTATCTCTACACTCCACTTCTCTCTCTCTAACTTGCTGGTCGGAGGGTTCGCTGGGGGACTCCCCGTTCCCCGTTAAACTCTTGTACAGGTCTTCAGGTGGGCTTGGTCATTCGGACATAGGCTTAAGGAGCGTGGATCAGTCCGACCCGTTCTACCATCACAAATTGTATCATCAGTTGGCGCCGTCTGTGGAAAATTTCTTACTCCGCGCGCCAATTGTGCTCATTGTTGCCGGAGGCCCTTTCCCGATAACCCTTTCTTACCACCTGCGAAGGTGGATGGTCACAACTAGATCCATGGCTTCCCACTCCAATGTTCTCGATCACCAAATCGACCCACCCAACCCAAACCACTCGCCACAGTACTTTACCGAGCTCACCAACAGCATTAACCGCTTGGCCGAGCAGAACCAAGCTTTGATTAATGCCCTACTCTAAAGAAACCCTCCTATGCCTCCTCTACCACCTCTAGATATTTTGCCAAACCAGGAACGAGCCCCGACCCGCACTATTCAGCAGCCCCATCCCCCCAACTTGGAGGGTTTGCAACCACTTCCCCCAGATATAAACCTACCCCCCCGGGTCCCACATCAATCGGTCCACGCACCCACCCCTGAAGGAAAGGCTAACAGCGTCCAGCCCTCGTTCCCTTCTGGTGATGACAACATCCATTACTGGGATGTAGAACTCCAAGCCATGAAGCTCCAGCTCCAAGGAGTCATGTAGAACATACAGCACAAACCATCCACCACAGCCAACTCACCATTTGTTGCTTCCATCCGGGACAAACCTCTACCCCCCAAGTTCAAAATGCCCACCATCGACTCTTTTGACGGTATGACAGATCCAGTGGACCACCTGGAGACCTACAGAACCCTCATGATCCTCTATGCATTCCCTGACGAAATCATGTGTCGGGCTTTTCCCTTGACACTCAAGGGGTCAGCTCAACTTTGGTTTAGACAATTACCAGCGGACTCTGTCTCCACTTTTCAGCACCTCAGTGACTTCTTCCTCGGCCACTTCATTGGAGCTTAGCGCCAGCGACGTTCGGCGACCCAACTTCGCAACATCCGTCAGACTGAGGGGGAAACACTACGCAGTTTCGTTACCCGCTTCAACACCGAAGCCTTGCAGGTGGCGGAAAACGACGACAAGGTCATCCTTACAGCTTTCATGGCCGGTCTACGGTCATCTGACTTCCTTTTCTCCCTCTCAAAAACCCCCGACCTCCATGGCAACCCTACTCTCCAAAGCCCAAAAATACATGAACGCAGAAGATTCCCTAGCCGCTCGCCAAGACCCAACTGCCAAAAACCCCACCACCAGGGAGAAGAGAAAGGATTCAGAAACCAAAAACACCCAGTACAATAACCAAACACCCCATTATACCGACCGACCCCCTCGAGCCGACCGGTCAGCACCAGCCCGACCACCCGGCCGATTCGAGCGATACACACCTCTCAATTCACCCATGGAACAAGTCATCAATCAGATCCAGCGTGACTATCCTCTAAAATGGCCCCAACCATCACGAACTCCTTCCAATCGGAAAGACCAGTCCAAATACTGCCGTTTTCACCAGGACCATGGCCATAATACCGAGGAGTGTGTTAACCTCAAAGATCAGGTTGAAGGCTTGATTCATTAAGGTCGTCTCAGTCGATTCACGGAAGCTCGCCCTCAGCAGAGACAACGGACTGAACCCATCAGAAATAACCGTCGGCACACCCCTCCCCGACAACTAGCACAACCTAACTAAGGTCATGATCGCCCTCCACAGCAACCTCGGGCACAAGGTCACCCTGCCCCACCTGATGGAGAAATCAGAGTTTTTTCCTTCGGGCTTGCTTGTAGAGGACCATCCCACTCGGCTCAGCGGGCAAAACTCAAAAAGATAAGGCAGGGCTCAGACAAAGAAGTTGCCTCTGGACCGACCCTCCAAACAGCCCAGGAAATGGACTGAGCCCATTACCTTTACAGACGCTGACTGTACAGGCGTCCGTTACCCTCGTGACGACCCTCTCGTCATCTCGACCCTCCTCTCCAACTACAAGGTCAGACGGGTTCTCGTCGACAATGGCAGTTCTTCAGACATCATCTTCCTCAACTACTTCTGCCAGCTCAAGATCGGGGAAAAAAGTTCGTCTCTCCTCCAAACCCCGTTGGTCGGTTTCACTAGCGACCGGGTGACCTCCATCGGCTCCATCAATCTTCCTATCACAATCGGCAAGTACCCGCGACAGACCACAAAGTTGCTCACCTTCCTTGTTGTCGACTGTCCCTCTGCCTACAACATCATCCTTAGCCGTACTGCCCTCAATGCTTTCCAAGCTATTACATCCATCTTTCACCTTGCCATCAAGTTCCCCACCAATCTTGGGGTCGGCACAGTGAAGGGAGAGCAGACCGTGGCCAGAGAATGTTATGTCGCCTCGCTTAAAGAAGTCAAGCTGAAGGAGGCTATGATCATTGAAGGACTTGACGTCAGAGACGAGGACGAGCTAGTTAGGGGGGAACCAGTGGAAGAACTTGTCGAGGTCCTCATCGATCCCACCAACCCAGCAAAAACTGCCAAGATCGGCAGCCAACTTTCCGCCCAGGCTAAGGCCGACCTTACTGCCCTCCTGATCGAACATAACGATGTATTTGCCTGGACCCACTCAGACATGCTGGGTATTGACCCCTCATTCATAACTCATCGCCTCAGCATTGAGCCCCACTTCCGACCCTTCTGCTAGAAGCATCGCATCTTTCATCCGAAGCATAATACTCTCATAGCTGCAGAGGTAGATAAGCTCCTTAAGGCACAATTTATCAAGAACGTGGACTACCCTAGATGGTTGTCAAACGTGGTCCTGGTCCGTAAGAACAATGGCAAATGGCAACTCTGTGTCGACTACTCCGACCTCAACTGAGCTTGCCCCAAAGATAGCTACCATTTTCCTCGCATAGATCTGGCGGTTGACGCCACGGCCGATCATCAAATGCTCAGCTTCATGAATGCCTTCTCTGGGTACAACCAAATTCTGATGCACCCGTCTGATCGGGAACACACCTCCTTCATCACCGACCGAGGTACCTACCATTATCATGTGATGCCATTTGAGTTGAAAAATACTGAGGCTACCTACCAACGGTTGGTCAATGCTGTCTTCCATCACCAGATAGGCCGAAACACGAAAGTATATGTCGACGATATGCTAGTCAAGAGTAAGCTCTCCACAGATCATCTGGCCGAACTGCGAGAGACCTTCACCACCCTACGAAACTACCAAATAAAGCTCAGTCCGGAGAAATGCGCCTTCAGCGTAGGATCTGGAAAGTTCTTGGGTTTCATGGTCAGTCAGCAGGGCATTGAAGCTAACCCTGAAAAGATCAAGGCCTTGATTGAAATGCAGTCTCCTAGAACGGTTAAGGAGGTTCAGAGACTTACTGGCCGAGTTGCCGCCCTCAACCGCTTCATTTCACGCGCAACGGATAAGTGCCTCCCGTTCTTTAAAGTGCTTCGGCAAACTTTTGAGTGGACGGTCGAGTCCGAAGAGGCTTTTCAGCAGTTGAAGCAGTGCATGGCCAACCCTTCCTCCTTTCTCAGGCAATCACGGGCGAACCCCTCTTCCTTTATTTAGCCGTATCAAACACCATAGTCAATGCAGCTTTTATCAAGGAAGACAGCTCGGTCTAACGACCAGTCTACTACATCAGTCGGGCTCTTAGGGGAGTGGAACAGAATTACCCGTTGTTAGAAAAAATGTCCTTGGCCTTGGTTACTTCCTCTAGACGGCTCCGTTCTTACTTTCAAGCCCATTCCATTGTGGTCCTCACTGACCAACCGTTAAAAAAGATAATGCAACAACAAGAGCTTTCTGGTAGGCTTATGCAATGGTCGGTCAAACTCAGCCAGTTTGACATCTCCTACCATCCTCGGACAGTAGTTAAGGGGCAGGCTGTTGCCAATTTCATCCTAGAATTCACTAATCCTACTCCAACCACAACTCCTCCGCCTCCACCACCCCCAACCGAGCTAGAAGAGCCCCACTCTTGGACCCTCAACGTCGGCGGATCACCCTGCAAAGAAGACAGCGAGGCTGGTCTTATCCTCACCGCCCCTGAGGGTGGTTATTTCATGTGTGCTCTCCGCTTCTTGTTCGATGCAAGCAATAATGAGGCCGAGTATGAGGCATTGATAGTAGGTCTCTGCCTAGCCAGAGACATTGGTGTCAGCCATATCCAAGTGTTCAGCGATTCCCAGCTCATTGTCGACCAAATCACGGGAGAATTCGATGCCAAGGACGACACAATGCGGGCTTACAGGGACATCGCACTCCCTCTCGTTCGCCTCTTCAGTAATTTCCACATCAAGCACATCCCTCGGACAGCAAACTCCAAGGCAGATTAAATGGCTCAGTTAGCTTCGGCAGACCAATCAGACCGCAGCCACGGTGTTCGCCTTGAGTACCTGACTTATCCTGCCATTTCCCCAAACCAACAGCAAGTCTACTTTCTCCAAAACGAACCTATCCCCTGGGCGACTGATATCTCTCTCTTCTTGACAACGGGGGAACTACTAGCCGACAAACAGCAGGCCGCCAAAGTCAGGGCCCGATCGTCCAACTACATTCTCATCGGCGACCTCTTATACAAACGTGGTTTTTCACGCCCATACCTCAGATGCCTCAATCCTGCTCAAGCAACCTACGTGATGAGGGAAATCCATGAGGGTATCTGTGGTAATCATTTGGGGGCTCGGTCTCTAACCCACAAAATACTTCGCACTGGTTATTTCTGGCCTACTCTTAATCAGGATGCAACAGACTTCGTGCTCAAATGTGATAAGTGCCAGCGTTTTGCCAACATCCGCCATGCTCCTCCTATAGAATTAATCACGCTTTGCAGTCCCTACCCATTCGGCAAATGGGAGATTGACCTAGTCAACTCATTACCCACTGGCCGAGGCCAAACCAAATTTGCCATTGTCGTCATTGATTACTTTACTAAATGGGTGGAGGCAGAAACCCTTGCCACAATTACCGAGCGGGACACAACCAGATTCATTTGGCAGTCGATCGTATGCAGATTTGGCATCCCTCAAGCCATCGTCTCCGACAACAGCAAACAATTCGACAATGCCAAGTTCAAGAAATTCTGTGCAGAGCTTCAAATCCAGCCATGTTTCTCTTCCCCAGGTCATCCCCAAGCCAATGGTCAAGTTGAGGTCACCAATCGTTCTCTTCTAAAGATAATCAAAACCAAGTTGGAAGCTGCTAAAGGACTCTGGGATGAGGAACTACCGAATGTACTCTGGGCCTACCGCATTATCGCTCGAACTCCCACTAGGGAGACCCCATTTCACTTAACATACGGCGCTGAGGCGGTCATCCCAGTGGAAGTCGGTCTTCCTACCCCAAGGGTTCTACATCCGAATCCAAAACTGACTAAAGAGCTGCGTCGGGCAGACCTAGGCCTAATTGAAGAGCTCTGAGAAACCACTGCAGTCAAACGGGCCTCATACCAACAGAAAATGAGAACTTATTATAACTGCAAAGTCCAACCGAGGTAGAACGCCGTGGGAGACCTTGTTTTACGAGAAACAACCCTTGCCACCAAAAATCTGACTGAAGGAAAACTGGCAGCCAAGTGGAAAGGACCTTACGTTGTTAAAGCCAGACCTCGTCCGGGTACATATCGACTTCAGGACATGGAAGGTCGAGACCTCCACCATCCGTGGAACGTTGAACACTTGAAGCGTTATTTTCAATAATTTCTCATTCTTGTACTGATCAGTTATTGTATTTTCTTTTGGGCAATCTACACACTTGAATGTTCTTATTCTTCTCTCACATGATGTAAATTTCTGATCAAATGGGCTACACTTTAATGACAGCAAGCTTATATCTCAGTTATTAGTGTGGTATTCCAATAACGCTTTGATTGCAACCTCAGCCAAACTGAGCATAAAAAGCCTCAGCCAGACTGAGCACGAAGACCTCGGCCAGACCGAGTTACTTAAAGCCCCAGCCAGACTGAGCACGAAGACATCGGCCAGACCGAGTTATTGAAAGCCTTAGCTAAACTGAGCACGAAGACCTCGGCCAGACCAAGTTACTTAAAGGCTCAACTAGACTGAGCACGAAGACCTCGGCCATATCGAGTTACTTAAAGCCTTAGCCAGACTGAGCACGAAGACCTCGGCCAGATCGAGTTACTTAAAGCTTCAGTCAGACTGAACATAAAAAGCCTCAGCCAGACTGAGCACGAAGACCCCGGCCAGACCAAGTTACTTAAAGCCTTAGCCAGACTGAGCATAAAAAGCCTCAGCCAAACTGAGCATGAAAAGCGCCTCAGCTAGACTGAGCATGAAGAACCCGGCCCAACTGAGCATGAAAAGCCTCAGCCAGACTGAGCATAGAGAGCTCAGCAAAACTGAGTTACTGAAAGCCATTAAGTTACTTAAAGAGCCATTTAATCGTAGCTTAACCTAAACTGAGCACGAATGAAGAGCTCGGTTAAGGCCATTCGTGCCAATTTCATGGTTGTGGCATAGTAGTCATACTTAGTCAAATTCCAGGTCCATGCTTTTACACCTCTCAACACTCTTTACATTTTTTGGCTTTCATTTCCCACCTTAATTTTTCATTTACCAACACCCTTACAACACGATTTACAACTTCATTTTTGGGCGTGATTTGAAACTTCAAATTTTTTGACATTCTTACATGCTTCCTTTATAAGTCAGATTGTTTCCTTACTTATCAACTTTTACAAGTCAGCCTCTTTCCTTACAAGTCAAGCCTAATTTGAATAAACCATTCTCATTCATTTCGGACTCACAAACATAAAGACAGCAGTATGACAAACACAACCTTATAATTTTATTCATTCACAAACTTATACACAAGTTTATTACAACAATTCAAAAAAAAAAACAAAAACAAAAACAAAAACAAAAAAAACAAAATAACCAAAATTCTGAGTACAATTTTGTCCACTTCTGTCATTCCTCCTCACTTGACACGAGGTCTTCTTCTTCAACGCCCTCGTCTAGGGGGGTCTGGGCGACGTCGTCTTCATCAATCTTTACACTACTGAGTCCAAGTCTGGGAACAACTCTTCTACTTTGCGTTTAAACATCTTCCAGCCGCTGTCCCAGTACTCAGCCATCTCGTGCTTGTAGAAGTCTGACTGCTGGAAGCTCTGGATCACTTCATCTTCACTTCTACCCCCAGCGGTTGCTCTCGACGAACCAGCCCCCCCAGCCCCCTCTCTCGCCAAGTTGCTGGCGACCGCGGCATCGATCGCCATCTGGAAGTCAGCAGACCCCTTGAACTGCTCAACTGCTGCGACGTACAGGTCGGGGTATGCTGCCCTTTCAGAGGCTGCCTTGGTTTTTTCTTCCTCCAACTCCTTCTCCAACCTCGCCTTCTCCTCCATTGCCTTCGCACGCTCATCCTCCAACTCCTTCTCCTGCCTAGTGATCTTCAGGTCTGCTTCCTCATTTTCTTTGACCCATTGGGCGCGCAGATCTTCATTGTTGGTCATAGCCTCTTCAAACCGCTCGTTGGCGACCGTGCAAGCATTTTTAGCATCTTCCAGCTTCTTTTGCTCGCCAGCCAGCTGGAACTCGAGCGACACTACCTTGCGGCGTTCGTCCTCTAACTCCAACTTGGTCGCGAGCAGCTCAGCATAGGCTCGAGTGGCAACATTGCGCTGCACAATCGCCAACACTTCCATTGTTTTCGCCTTCAGAGCCTCTTCTAACCCTCTAGCACACGCACTTCGCGCGGCCTTTCGCCAACCTGCAGTCTCCCTCCTTAAGTTCTCAAGTTGGGCCACCACCCCCTCCAACTTTGCCTTCAACGGCCCCACTTCACCTTTTGCAGCCGCCGCCATTCTCAGAAGGGCCCCGACTAAGGAGGTCGCCTCCATTTGGGCAGAACACAACCCCCTCAGCAACTCAACCTCAGTAAAATTTTCCACGGAGCTCACGGCTGCCTCCTCCACTACTCGCAAGAGGCGATTTGCAGCGGCCCTGGCCTCTACTCCTACTCCTCCAAGCACCCCAGACACAGCTGGGACATGGTAAAAAACGGTCTTCAACCTGGCCTCCTCTCCCTCTCCTTGGGGCACCTCAGGGCCAACTGACCCACTCTCTACTTGTATCTTGGGCCCATGGCAGTCATGTGCTCTTCTCCCTCTTGGGCCCCTTCAACTTTGTCCCCCTGCACCTCTAGGACAACCACCCATTCTGGAGTCGCCCTTACTCTCCTCTCCTCTGCCTCCTTCGCCATGGGGGTCTCCTCCGCCGTCACCTCATTCCTCCTCTTCAAGGCAGGCTCCTCCTCACTCATCACTTTCTTTTTTTTCACCACACCCCCTCATCTCTTTGTAGGCCCTCTCCTTCAAAGGATCAATTGGGGGCGGTCGTGGCTCAAATCCACCCAAGTCCTTCTCTCCCAAAAGTTTGGGGCGTGGTCGGATCCTCTCTCTCACACTCGGTTTTAGCGGCCGGTCTGCCTGTGACTCTTTGAATTTACTGGCCTTGGCGAGAATGGTCCTATCCTCCGCCTCTTGCACCTCCATTCTCACCTCTAATTCCGCCGGTTCGAGGTCTCCACCGATCGGCTGATGACCCAACCCTGCGACAAACAAGGCCGATGACTGAACAAGCTCGTCCCATCTGGCGCCCTCCTTCTCCCTCTATTCCTTCACTTTCTTCACTCTCTCCTCAGCTGCTGCCCCCAGTTTTGGCTCCACAGACTTGGTGGGCACTTTCCAAACTATGCGCACTCCAACCCCTCCGTTGGCAGACACATAGAACCACCACGGCCTCCACCTCTTTATCGATGACGGTAACCCCACCACCAGCCCCTTCCCTGCCGCCGCCTGTAAAGTGACCCAAGTCTCTTGCTGCCTCGACGCCTTGTAGCATGCAAAAAACTCATCCACCGTCATAGTCGCCCCCTCGTTCGCCCTTGGCCACGCGCTCGCACAAGCCAGTACAATCTTCCACGCGTTTTGCATTTGTTGACCCGGTGCCACTTCCAACCGGTTTAGGACACCCACTACTACCTCTGGAATCGGCAACCTCAACCCTCCCTTCAACGCCTCCTCGTAGACGGCAAACTCCCCCGGTCGGGCGTTGGATGGCCTCTCATTCGTGGACAGCAGCTTCAACTCTATTTCTGCGGGAATCTGGTACCTCTCGCGTATACTCACCAACTCCTTCGCGGTGACGGTCTACTTGTCGGCTTTCGTATGCCAGTGATCTGGCTCAACCTAGCTAATTGGCTGTACAACCGCTATCACCGTGGACGAACGAGGTCGCCCCACCAGCTCCCCCTCGCTTCCCACTCGCCTCTCCGTCCGGTATTGTTCTGCCAAATCCACAGCATCGTCGTCTCTTAATGGATCAACCCTCGCGGCTGTTCCTTCTTCTTGGGCCATCCCTCTTGTATGTCGGCGAATAGCTTCAGATGCTGGTGTGAGATAGTCTACAAAATGTCGTAAGGGTGTATCACTAGCAATGAAGGAGTTAACACTTGGAACGTTTTGATTTTTTGCAAAAAGATAGGTAAAACGGATAATACCAAAAGCCTAAGTCTTGCTCGTATTCTAAGGGTCACAATTAATTTTTACCAGTTTGAAAAATTTTCAACAGTTCGCCAAAACTGTCTTTTCAACACCCTAAAATGCCCTACGTTTCACTTATTACCCAATGCCTAACCTCTCCCACTACGAGATTCTGCCACGTGTACGACCATGATACACTGCCCCATTCCCCTTCTATTCCACTTCATTTTAACACGTACCGCGCCGCCACTCGAGCCCCGCGCCGCCACCCTCGCGGTTGGCCCCTCCTCATGGTCGGTCCCTCCACTCAGCCACCCTTCGCAGTCGGCACTCCTCATGGTTGGTCCCTCTACTCGGCCACCCTTCATGGTCGGTCCCTCCACTTGGCCACCCTTCGCGGTCGGCCCTCCTCATGGTCGGTCCCTCCACTCGGCCACCCTTCGCGGTCGGTCCTCCTCATGGTCGGTCCCTCCACTCGGCCGCCTTGCGCGGTCGGCCCTCCTCATGGTCAGTCCTTCCACTCGGCCGCCTTGCGCGGTCGTCCCTCCTCATGGTTGGTTAACCCTCTCACAACCCTCATTTTCTTCATTATTTCTTTCACTGGGCTAAAACTGCACTTGAGAATGGGGGACTACTGACATGGGTAGGCCCATAAAGGCTATAGCCCACTATGAACAACCCAAACCTACCACTGATGACCCAATACATAATTCAATTAATGAAGCCTAGCACTGCTGAGCAATAAGAGCCAATGGCATCAAGACACATGGCAAGAGATGGACAAGCCACATTAGCAGACAAAGATCTGCAAAGTTATTGCCACGACACATCGCCATTAATGAGGCCCCTTACAGCATTTATTGCGATAACCCTTCTCCGTTGGGACGGCACGCCCTCACCCTGAACAAGGTAAGCTACAACATAGACTTTCGGCCAAGGTGACAGGTCAGAAGGGACAACAAAATGATTACTAGAGGATATACGTAGACGTCGAAGCAGAAAGAAGGTTAAGCTTTTCTATCTCTACTCCATCTCTACACTCCACTTCTCTCTTTCTAACTTGCTCGTCGGAGGGTTCGCTAGGGAACTCCTCGTTCCCCGTTGAACTCTTGTACAGGTCTTCAATTGGGCTTGGTCATTCGGACATAGACTTAAGGAACGTAAATCAGCCCAACCCGTTCTACCATCACAAACTGTATCATCAATTGTCATAAATTATAATATGAAGAGAATAAAATGTAGATTACACATTATTTATTTTTTAGATGAATTACATTTTGCCCCTTTTATGTTTAGCCATTTTCTTATTTTAGTTTTAAAAATTTATATTTCAATACATTTTTATATTTTTTTTATATTTATTAAAAATTTTAAAAACTTTGAGAAAATTGGTGATAAATCCAATTTAGAGAGTATCTAAGGTGTTAGGTCCAATGAATATTTTTTATTGGTGAAAGGTTCACTTTTTATAAAATAGTCTGGTAAGAAGTCATTTTGTTGGTTTTGAAAGACATTTTATTTTCAATTTTATTCTTTAATTTTTTTTTATCTATTGACTTTCATTGACTATCTGTTCAAATTTTTCCTATCTGTTCAAAAAAATTCCCTATCTGTTCAAGAAAATTTCTATCTGTTCCAATTTTTTCAATTTTATGTGTTCAATTTTATATCTATCTGTTCATTTTTTTCTATATATTGAAAATCTGTGTTAATTTTTTTGTTTATATGTTGCAATCATTATCATTAACATTAATTGTTTTTCCAAATCTGTCTCATACATAGACACACTCACAGATATACATACACCAACACCTATTTGTTGCAATCCAAACCAAACCCTATCATCATCATCCCACAAATCAAGCACCAATTCATTATATATACAAATATAATGATAGATAGTTGTATTATAAGTCGGACCAATCTGCATTTTCAACACAAAACAAGAAGAAGAAGAAAAGACTTTGATATCCATTGAAAAATCATTGGAAAAAAAAAAGTATCGGTGTATGTATGAGATCAACAACCACTACCATCCGTCTGAATCCATTATCAATCAACTACCGAATTAGATCTAATTCAACTATTGAAAAATGGCGAATTACACTAATAATCCCTATAATTTGGGACTTATGTCACTTTGATCCTTGATTTTTCAAGTATAACACATTTGACCCTGAATTTTGAATATTGTTTCAAACAACGACAATTGAAGATACCATTCTCAATTACAGGGGCAAAGACATCAACTTGATAAAATATAAACTAATTTGATAAAAATAAATGTCTAATTTTTTTTTTGAATTTTTAAAAATTATTTCTGCCTATCAAAGATAAAATTATGCAAAATTGATAAATCTTTTACACATTTATTTACTTATTTATTTATTCTATCAAATTAATTTTTATTATGTGTTTGGATGATGATCATGTAATAGGTAGTTGTTAGGTTTTTAATATGTAATCGATACATTTAATATATGAAATGTTTTTAGTTTTGTATTTTTTTATTTAATGGATTGGTTTAATAACAATATCAAAGTTGTCGTCATATTTGACCTTCGAAAAAATAGAAACTAATTTAATGAAAATAAAAACAACCACCCATTACATAATCATCATCATCTAAACACATAACAAAAATTAATTTGGTAAAAAAAATAAATGTGTAAAAGATTTATCAATTTTATATAGTTTTATCTTTGATGAGTAGAAATAATTTTTAAAAATTTCAAAATATTTTTGTGACATTTATTTTTTTTCAAATTAGTATATATTTTATCAAATTGACGAATTTGCCCTTGAAATTAAGCAATGATATCTTTAATTGTCCTTTATTTCGAGTAAAATTTAAAATTTAGGATTAAATGTGTCACAATTAAAAAGTTAGGGACCAAAGTGACACAAGCCTCAAACCATAAGGACCAAAGCTTTATCAAACCCAACGATTACACTAGATCTGAGTTTATCTTGCCATTGTGTTCATCTTTCTCTTTCTCTCTCTATACTTCAATTCAATCTTTGCGGTGAAAGGTAGAAAGACATCACCAATAGTGAAGGTGGTTGACGGAGTCAATACTACATTGTTGGCGATGACCGCTATAGCGATTCCGATTTTGACCCGTTATCTATCATATTCCGGACTCGGGGTTTGTATGGGTTAGAATGGTTATTTATATCTCATTTCCTTTGCATCTCATTTATTTTGGTTATCAAGTTATGGTTGTGTGTTTGAAACTGTCACGACCCAAACTCGCCCCTATGGGTTTAGCACCGTAACCGGCCAGTAATCCGTGATTACCGAATGCCTGCTTAACAGTAATAATAGTAATACAGAGTATATGGGCTGGCGGAAGCCAAAACAGTAATAAAAGATATCCAATGAGCTGTGACAGTCTGTATGCAAAAAGACTTTTCATAACATATTCACATTCAGAACAAAAACAGTATATACATACATCATATACAATCATTCAGGTTAGGGACCAAATCCCTACCATAACAGTACAGTAACAGTCTATACATGACAGAGACAGATAGGGTGAATCTGAGACACCCCAGAAGCAGCCTTAGCTTGAACAGATCTAAAACCTCGAAGTGAGGCACAAAGGTTGGCTTGACAAAACAAGGGCAGAGCCTGACGCTTCTAGCAACGATTCGATGCCTGAACACCTACATATATATATGAGCAGTGAGCTAAAGCCCAGTGAATAACATATGCGTAAAGTGGTTAAGAATAAATGTCCTTTCAGTATTGAAAACAGTCATTTATCAGTATATCAGTCATTCAGTTTGTGGCTCATAATTCATGCCATAACAATCATTTAGAAACTGTAATAGTCATATGTGGTACATCCAATAACAAAACAGTACAATAGGTCTTAACAGACCGAACAGTCAGTTGATGGCCATCATATCAGTAAACAGTAGTGGTTTCAAACATGGGAACCGACAGAGATCTCTGTGACAGTAACAGTATAGTACAATAATAGTAAATTGCTATGGATGCCACGAATACAGTTCACAAATAGGACAAACATTCATCCAGTAAGAAATATCATTTCAAAAAGCAGTACAGTTGTTCATTCAGAAAATATTCATGATTAAACATATCTTTACAACATTGTTACTTACAGAGTTCTAGGCTACAGATAAGCTAGTGTGCGTCCTCGGATGCCAACCCTCCACAGTTACAAGATGAACACACACTAAGTCACATACTTGGGAATCGAAGACTTAGTCCCTACTTAGACTCGGTGTGGTTCTACGTCAATATCCTCATTAAGATGCCTTAAACTAGGCATAAGAATGCCTAGGATGGAATGGGGATGCAAAGATGCACTTTTAAACACCTTTCAAAATTTGTTGAAACAGGGGTTCACGCTCGAGCGTGGCTTTCTACGCTCGAGCGGACATGCGAAACAAAGGAGCTCTGCTCGAGCGTGATTTCCCCCGCTCGAGCGGACTGTAAAATCATGCAAAAGTACTGGATGCATGCAATTCACGCTCGACGGATGCTCGATCTCCGCTCGAGCGTGAGACACAAGTCCTCGCTCGAGCATGCATTTCCTCGCTCGAGCGGATTGTAAACATGGGCAAAGTACTAGATACACGCATTTCCCGCTTGAGCGTCGCTTTCCCCGCTTCAGCGGACTGCATGAACTCAGGTTGTACGCTCGAGCGTGGAGTTCCCCGCTCTAGTGTGAATCCAAATTCTGGAAATTCCAAATTGAACCTTCAAGCTCAAAATCAACTTTAAATGTACCAAAATCGATCCTTTTGGGCTATTCAACACATGCATGGGTTCCTAGGAACTCCAATGCTACAAAACAAGATCAAACGCAATGTTTAACTTCAAAACATGGTGAGTTCATGGATCAAGACCAAAAATATGAACATGCATGAAGAAATCCTTATGAAACAACTTCAAATTCAACAATGTGAACATACATGCATGATACAAGCTTCAATTCAACAATTTTAACCAATTATAGACTTTAAACTCTAAACTTCCATGAACCATGCAATATATGACTTAATTTAACAATCAAGAAGGTGATTCTCCTACCTTAAGCCTTGAATTCAAGAATGGAAGCTCAAAATGCAATCTACTCTTCAATCTTCTAAGTCTCCAAGCCAAATTCTTGATGAAATCAAACTATCTCATATCCCTCTCTCTCTAGTCGGTTAAGGCTTAGAAAATAGAGAACAATTGATGCATCAAACATGTAATAGGCTTCAAACATGAATTGATAAGTGGCCCACCAACATGGCACTAAGGTAAATAAGTCCAACTATTGTAATTTAACATTATTAAATCTAATTTAGTCATACCAAATCAAATTTCAATTAAACATACCATAAAATCACATAAATTCCAACTAGCATAAACCATTAATCAATTTCGGATTCGGCCGCCGATAAGGCCTTCAATTTACAGTTTAAACATAATACATGAACAGATAATTTAGCAGTCAAACAGATAGACATGCATTTAAACTAGTACACTCAATCAATTAATTCAGAATTTTAGTCAACCAGTCAGTTAACATGCTTAATCATAGATTAACACTAATCAGTGGTGAGGGTTATCACAGAAACAAGTGGGTTGCGTGTTTTGTCAAACCTGTGATGCCCAGATTTTGGCTATTGCACTCGAGCAGGCATTCTTGTGCTTGAGCGGGCTTCAAAAAGTTTGCCTCTCTGCTCGAGCGGCCATTTTCGCGCTTGAACAAGATTCGTTAACTCTCAGTATTTCTTTTGTAGGTTTGTAAATGCTGGAAGTGTGCATTGGACGCTCAAGCGTCTAGTCTCGCACTCGAGTGGAGTCTTGTGTCTGACGCTCGAGCAGACTGCGTGTATAACAGTCCGAGAGGATGACATTTTGAATCATTTTTTCTTCTCTCTTTCTCTGTCTAAAACTTTTCAAAAAGCTTGTTCTTGAGTCTCTCTTTCTTTAAAATTCACCTTCCCTCTAAGATTTCATCTAGATCCATTGGGATTTCCACACTAGTGCCTTTGAGAAAAAGGTAGCGTTCGTCAAGATCTTCATTTTGATCCGAATAGGAGTGGGTTTCAACGTTCTTGGGGTTCCACTCTTATTTGGCTCGTCTTCTCTCTTTGAGGTAGGGATCTTTCTATACCTTCATATAATATTTAGCTCAGTTATTTGACTCTTGTGTAACAATGGTGTGATGCGGGGATGTTTTAAACAAACCTAAGGTTTGAGCATAAAATGAAAAATGGGTTTTGGGTGAAAGTGAAATAAATGCTTGTGGGGCTTGAAAATGATGTTGTGTTATGTCAAATTTGCTGATTTTGGCACTTGGCTAATATTTGAGAAAAAAGGGAAAATTGCCCGAATTGAATTAAATTATTATTTTGTACAAATAATTATAATTGACATTGAAAATGTGAAATAGAGAGGGTATTGATATGAATGGTCGGATTGGTTGTGTATTAACTCATTCTTCTGGAAGTTTTGAATAAACTATATGTGTGAGATTGAATATTTGTCTAGAAATAACTGTATTGGGCTATCGATGAAGGATAGCCATATTTGCTGTAAAAATTGCATGAGGATTAGGTGAATTGAAACTAATCTCTTGTTGTTTGTCACTGAATACGACTATATTTATATACATTGTACATGTATGGCTATGTGGAAGTGGAAATGAGATGTGTTCCACTATTTGATTTTGTGTTTAAATGCATTGCATATGTGTGAATGATTGTTTGGGAGGAGAAATTGGATGGACTCTATTATAATTAAGTTGGAGGGAGTGTCCTAGATAAAAGTCCCGAAATTATACATGGATGCCTAGCTCACGGACGAAATATCCGTAAAATGGCAATTGTAGTGCTTGTATAGCCTATGTTTATATAGGTTTCGTTTGACGGCTGCCCGCGGACGAAATATCTGTGAAATTAAAATTTGAAGTGTTTATGCATACGTGTTGTATGATTTGAAAATTATTGAGTTGTAGCCTCAATTCAATTATTGAAACACAACGAAATTGACTCATAAATTGAGATAGATAAATGAACGGAATATGAATTGAAAATAAATAGATTAAGACTTGAAATTGATATCTTATAAGTGTATAAAGTTGTAAAAAGTTTTATCACAAGCATTGCTTATGCATTTGTACTTATATCTTTGCTAAATTTCATATATTGTGTTAGATGATTTCTATTGGGTTGTGACTCACCCTATTTGAGAATAATATTTTCAGGTAATGATGGCATGTTTCCATCAAGGCAATAGCATTGGAGGGGCCTTTGGAAGCACGAGTTTCTTGTTTTGATTTATATTCTTTTTGTATAGCCAGAGGCTTATTTGTAAGAGTTAGTCTCTCTTTTGTTATAACCAAACCAAGGTTTGGAAAGATGTAAGCCCGAAGGACACTTATTTATGTTGCACTCTTGTATTATGAATTCCTTGTAATGAAAAGATTATTTACTCTGATTCATGCGGTTATTAATATATGTTTTGGGTTGTATCTATTGTGTATTTTGGGGCGCGTGATAGCCGTCACAATGCCAGAGGTGAAGTGGACCAGCAGGTGGTATCCAGGTAGGTAGTGGCCGAGAGTGGTGAAGTGGTGGATGCGGTGGTGGAGCAATGGAAAGGGAATGAAGAGGCACTACGAAGATTAATAGAAAGAGACTCTAGAGAGAAAGAGGCTATAGTTTGAGACTGACTAGGGTTTTGATCTAGAAACAAAATATATATATGGATGGTAGTTTGGTCATTGCGCAAAAGCATATCCTTATGGACAAAGTAATTTTGAGAGTGGATCTTTGAGCAATAAAAATTCAAAATTGGATTTTTGATCTGAGTGCCCAAAGATTTTTCACAAATATGTTTTATTTTTTGAGTATATCTAGATTAAATGTGTCTAAAAAAAATCAAAATATTAAAAAATTTACTAAAAATAAAAAATATAAATCTAAAATTCAAAATCTAATTTTAATATGGAATAATTTTTTAAAATATTAAAAAAATCCTTAAAAATTAAAAGGGCGGATTGAAAATTCAAAAATTGTTTTTAAAAACTCCTAAGACAAAGAACATCGACAGAAGTAGTATGGGCAGTTTAGAAAAATGATAAAACATAGGGACCTCTATGTAAAACAAAAGAAATAAGTCCTTGACTGAAAATACATTGTTGCAAAATGAGAAAAATTTCCGAGACGCAGATCATCTGCCGTGTGACAGTGTGGGAAGATGCAGTGGTACGTCGTTGCTGCGATTCTCACCATCCTCACCAGCTCTCAGGTCTCTCTAACCCTAACCCTAATCACTTCTCAGCATTGGTTGTTTCATACTTTTTCACTTGCTATGACTATATATATACACGCGTTCATGCTTGTTTGTGTATGTAATTTTGGTGTTGGATTGATCTGAATCTATGTTTTTTCTTGGAGATTTGGTTTTGCACTTCATGATTTGAAGTTTTTCCAATCACAGAATGATATTGTTGAAATGTAGTACATAAGCTTAATTTGTAGTGTTTGGCTAGGGTTTTGAGACTCAATTTTTTTGCTGCTTTGAGCTGAAATGGGAAGCAAATGTTTGCTTTCAAAAATAGTAGAATTACTTCCCAATCACAAAGGTGTGCCATTTAAATTAATACACACTGTAGAAAGGCCAAGCGCAGTATCAATCTACATTGTAGTTATCAATTTTGTTTGAAAAACAAATTTTGAGATTGACTAATTGTTTTGATGATGAAAAATGTGAAATTGATAGGCATTGTTAGATATTTACATCTATTTCGCAAATGCAAGTTGTTTTCAACTTATTTTCCAAACTCACGTTGTTTTGTAAAGTTGTGTGTTTTTCAAGACACGGCATTACGGTTGAAGTTGTGTTTTGAAAACGTAACTTCAAAAAAATATACAAAAAATTAGTTGAACTCATGTTTTCAAAACACAACTTCACTAAACAACATTGGTCTAGGAAATAAGTTCAATATAACTTGTATCTTGGAAATTTGATTGGAAAGAACTCGACTTTGGTATAAAAAAAAAACTCGCCTTTGCTGCCTGTTCTTCTCTAGCCATGTAAAAGAGTTTGATGATTAAGTTTGTATTGTTTGTTTTAGGGTGATGAATAAGTAGGTATGCGTCTACTCTTCTAGCTGTCCAATTTATGGGTTCTTGTCTGTTACTTTATTGCAGGGAATTTTGACTACATTGTCACAGAGTAACGGAGGATATAAATATGACTATGCAACTGTTCCTTTTCTTGCTGAAGTATTCAAGGTACTCTGCAAGTTTTGCGATAATTTGCATTTCTGTCAAAGGGCGAACTTTATATTGTATTATATGACATTTCCAACACCGTACTGAACCTTTTAAAAAAAAAAAAATGTTGGTATTGTTAAATTGCAGCTTATTGTATCCAGTTTTTTTCTTTGGAGAGAGTTCCAGAGACCAACTCCTCCCAGAATGACTACAGACTGGAAGAGTGTTCGTTTGTATCCTATTCCATCTATCATATACGTCATCCACAATAATGTTCAATTTGCTACCTTGACATTCGTGGATCCCTCCACATATCAGATAATGGGAAATCTGAAGATTGTCACAACTGGAATTTTGTTCAGGTGCCACTCAGTCATTTTACCTAGCTAGACCAGACCTAATATTTATTTATTTATTTATTTTTGATAAATAGACTAGACCTAATATTTAAGCGCTCAGATTCTTTTCCATGAATTGAGAACCAAATTTATTTTCAAGTAATTATCTATTTTAGGCCTTACAAGTTCTAATGCTTTGTTTTTTTCACTAATTAGCAGTTATTTCTATTTTATGTTTTAGGATGTTCTTGAAGAGGAAGCTTTCTAACTTGCAGTGGATGGCAATTGTTCTTTTGGCTGTGGGAACGACCACAAGCCAGGTGCTACTGGGTTTTAGTACCTCCATTATTTATCTTATTTTCTATAATCATAGCATGTTACACGCATTTAATAAATCCTCTCTATGAACTTGTGCTTAAAGGTTAAAAGAAGTGCTTGAGGTTTCAACAACTAGTAGCAGTGTTACAAGTATAGTTCACGTGGTAACAGGAGGGCAATTACAGCTCCATGATTGACTGAATAAGCAGATGGTCTACCAACACATGATTATTTTGTGGATTGTGGACCCACCATACTATAGCTCTGTAGACGAGAGAACTAATCACAATCGTTAGATAGATGGAAGTGATTTTAGCCAAATGATACTCATATCCTAATGTGTGTTGAGAGACAACAGGACACCAGTGTTAGTTCAAGAATACTGTTCCATTGTGTGACCTGTTGAATCGGATTGCTGCACACTTAAAAAATGATAACTGGGTACATGGCATTCATGCATGTGTTGTGATTTAAAAAAGTGATAACGTGGTACCTAGAGTTCATGTGAGCATGTGATTTTCAACATCAATAGGTATCAAACCAACCGAATGGTCTGTAGATGCTTGTTGATTGACTATGTTATGGTTTGAGCTAGTGTTACTAGAAAACACTAATATACTGGTGATTTCTGTTTTGAAATGTTAGTTCAGAAATATGGTGTTGTTTAGTTCTAAAACAGTGAAATTAGCGATCTAAAGTGATCTGAATTTTCTTCTTCTCTTCAATGTTTTCTTTTGGAAAAAATATCAAATATGATGAATTAAAATCCAGAGCGAGTGGATTTTAGCCAGACAAAATGGAAAAAATTGTCATAATGCACCTATAAGTCTGTTTTTATTTTTTACATGATTAATTTGAAAAATAGTCCATGTTTTGTTGCATGTGTAATTGTTAACATAAATTTGGTCTCACATTTAGAAGTGACTTAATAAATCTTATAGTGTGATCTATACAAGCCTATCTGTCCCTATCACTATATTTTAGATTATGTGGCATACCGTGTTTCCTTTCTGATACTTCGTTCCAGAACAATCCACATTCTAAGTAACATTGGTGTAAGCTAATCAAACTTGATTTACCATATGATACATCTTTTACAAATGCTAAACTTTTTTGAACATAGTTGTCTTGAGCTCAGGCTTCTTAAGAGTGAAAATATCCCCTACATGCTGAATTGCAATACTAATTCCATTCCTCTCCCTTTCTGTTGTCCGTTTAGGCTAAAGGCTGTGGAGAAGCTTCATGTGACTCCCTCTTCTCATCACCAATTCAAGGTTACATGTTAGGGATATTGTCTGCTTGTCTTTCCGCACTAGCTGGTGTTTATACAGAATTCTTGATGAAGAAGAATAATGACAGCTTGTACTGGCAGAATGTTCAATTATATACGTAGGTTACTTTCTTTGTGCAAATACAGCTTGTTGCAATTTATGTTCAAAGTTAACATGATTCAAATTTTGCATTCTTATCGTCTTCTTTTCAGGTTTGGTGCAATTTTCAATATGGCACGCCTTCTCTTGGATGATTTCAGAGGTGGATTTCATAGAGGACCATGGTGGCAACGGCTTTTCAATGGATACAGCATTACAACGTGGATGGTGGTGTTAAATCTGTGTTCCACTGGCCTTCTTGTTTCCTGGTTGATGAAATATGCTGACAACATTGTAAAGGTATATCTCTTTAAGTTTTGTTTTTGTTTTTTTAAGTACCCATTTACCATTATTTTAGTACCTGTCAAGAAATTTTAAAAATTGCCAAAAACCTCCTAACTTGTGAAACACTAGAAAATGTCAATGAAACTTACCAGATTTATACTAATCTAAATATCATAGTACTGAGTTTGACTAAACATGGTTCTCATTGTTCCCATATTGAAATAATTTCAATTTCCATATTTTGCCTCCTCTTTAATTTACATTTTCATGCTCATGTTATATTATAGCCTGCATTATGTTCTCAACTCAACAAAGTCATGGGTTGGCTACATAAATTCTTGTCCCAATGAGAAGAGTATAGGTAAACATCTACATATGCACACATATGTATGTATGTAGACATATATATTTGTATATTTGATTTTACTCGATTCCTATAAAATATTGCATTGTAGTTGGTACCTTGAAAGACCACTATTGCACCTGCAGTTCTGTATAATACTGCTGTCTCCAGCAATCATTTGCAGTCCTTATCTGATATCCATGATAGTAATATCCTATTCCTTGGTCCTAGGGTGTCCTAATTATTGCCATGCTATTTAAATAACTAAAAATTGAAGCTCAATATTCATCAAGCTTGAAAGAGCCAAATTGTTTACTAGTAAAACTAGCAGGTGATAATGTCAATAATTAATTTTATTGTCTACTGTAATGTTCCTATCAGCATTTTTATTTTATACATTTATTAATATTTTGCTGCAACTTTCAGGTATATTCCACATCAATGGCGATGCTACTGACCATGGTTTTATCTACGTTGCTCTTTACTTTCAGGCCCACGTTGCAGGTAAGACCCCAATGGTTTATTTTTCAGTTTTCATTTTTCCCCCAATGATCAAGCCACTGTCTTTTTAAAACACTTTCTTAAGGAAGCATTTGAACATCTTCCACTACATGGAGACAAAATGTCTCTAATACAACATTTCCAACTATTTGTTTGTGCCTGATTTTGCTTTGGTGGCATGGGGTAAATGAAAGTTTTTAAACTTCATATGGACTCACCATATTGTTTTTTTTTTTCCTTCCATTCACTCTTGTCGTTATTGTTTCTCCATTATTGTGTACAATAAGCATTTGTCTTTAGATGTCCCTAAACAGATGAGGAAACAATTTCCTTTTCCACTAGGTGTGCACTCTTCTCATGATTAAATCAAATAATCTGAATTATGTGTCCAAAATAATATAGGTAAATGGCTAAAGCTTTACGACACTCATTTTATGCATCTATAGCTCCATGAGCAGATTATGCTCCCTGTTTTGTTTGGCAATCATGAATTTATTTACTTATGAATAAATTATACCCGTGATCCCTCTAAGTTGTCTCTTGTGTTAATTTGATCCTGGTAGTCCGTTCCAATTGTATCAATTTTGCCCTTTAATTTTTTACGTCGTGTCAATTTAGTCCAATTAATAATATTCCGGAACTGAAATGAAGGGTTAAATTGTTCATTCAAAAAAGTAATAAATCATTCAAATTAGATGCTAACCCCTAATCACATTGAGGAGAGTACAAATTAGACGCAAATCCCCCAGTCGTTTTTGAGGAGAGTTAATAGAGTATTTTTCTATTTAATTTCAGTCCAATTTCTTAAGAGTTGTTGTTAATTGAATTAAATTGACACAATGTGAAAATTTCAAGGGTAAAATTGAAGCAATTAGAACTAAAAGAAACAAATTGACACAATAGACAAACTATAGGGACTACGAGTATAATTTGTCCTTTATTTAATTTTTTCTTGTTCGTCTTTTTGTTGTTTTTGCTAGGTAGCTATTCACATTACTGATCTTACATAACCTATTCCTTTTCCTTGTATATGTGCAGCTCTTTTTGGGGATTATTATCTGCATGATGTCGCTGCACATGTATTTTGCCCCTGTAAACATGCTTCTGGATTTGACTTCAACAGCAAAAGCAGCTTCTCAAACTGATATTGAAGCCTCTGTTGATTGAAAATCAGAATCCTGATGTATCATCTTCATCAAAGCGAACAATTCTTTGGTATGTTTACATTTTCAAAGAAAACTAATGGTGCTGTATAGAAAAGAAATTTAATGTTGTTATGAATTTTTGACATGTAGCATACAATAGGACAACGGAAAGGGATGCTAAAAAGACAAATCATGGAAAATTTTGTTTGAACATTATGGATTAGATTCATCATTATGAATTCTAAATGGACCTTGCTTTCAGATACTTATGAAAGTTATTAGAGCTCAGCCCTATTCTGATATGTGAGTCATCTAACCAATCCAATAGAAGAAATATAAACAAGCCTTTAGGGTTTTACTTCTATGTAGTTGCCTCAAGTTGGAGGAAAGGAAGGTAAATTAGTAATGAAGATGAACCTTGAAAATTTATGATGGTGTACTAGGGCATTTTTATGATTTAAAATAAGATACTAGATTAGAGTGAATGCGTAAATATATTATAATACATAACCCCATTGACTTTGGTAGAAGTTTACATGGTTATTTCACCTCAACATATTGAAATCTTAGTAAATAAATAAATGAAAGGAAAAATAAAAAAATAAAAAAAATTGGAACATTGAAAGGAAAGGCAATAATTTAAGTTTGCAATAACAAAGTTATTTAAAGAAAACATTTGCTGTTGCTTAATGAAATATATATATATATATATATTTAAAATTTAGCAAGATAAAGAAATGATACAACTGAAGGGAATATTTTGTAACATATAACCCAATTAACTTTATAGAAGTTTACATGGTTATACCTTTTCAACAAATGAAAGTAATTCTATGATTGAAAGGAAACAACAATAATTGTTCTAGAACAATGACAGATCCGTAATGTACTAATATCTATCCTACAACTGATATCATCTATGGATGTAGAATTTTCATTTTGTCAGTTAAAAAAAATAAAAACAACTAGAATTTGCAAGGGTAACAATAACATGAAATGCGAAGCCTAGAAGCATATGGGACATACATGTACACTTCTTATATAGGATGGACGCACGATTCTAATCTATCGGGGGTGAATACACTTGTCTACAATACATTTAATATTTTCAAAATAAAATCTCAAGGGTATTTATAAAAAATTAAATAAGTACATAAAATCTCAAGGGGATGGTGCTAAATTTTTCACAAAAAATTTTAGGGGGCAAAGGTATATAATTTAAAAATTTTCTTAACTATCACTACTATATTCAAGGAAATTTTCAAAAGCTGTGGGTGGTAGCCCTCAACCACTTCCCCTTGGGTCCATCCCTATTTCTTATGTAATTATTTCATTAATGTCTCGTTTGGTAATGTTTTTGTTTCCATTTTCATTTGTTTTTTAAAATTAGAAACGTTAACTTATTTGGTATGTTGTTTTTGTTTTAAAAAAAGTGGAATTAATTTTAAAATTTTTGAAGTTTTTAGAAATGAAAAAAAAATGTGTTTTCACTTGTTTTCCAAACAAGGTTGCACTCTTTTCCTTTCTCACCACCTCCAGCCATCGTCAGTCGGCCAGTTGTCAGTGATCCTCCAAGAACTTTTTGCGATCTCCAGTGACCTTTGGTCAACTTATGACTTGGCAACATTTCGACCACCAACTCTAGCGGCCATCTCTAGCCACCACTTCTGGCAACTCAGTAAAGGTTTTTTTTTGTTTTTTTTTGGGGGGGGGGGGGTTTCAATGTTTTTGTGCACGCCAAACAAGTCTTTTATTCTTGTTTCTTACAATAAAATAAATAATTTTTTAATTTTTAATTTTTTTAAGTAGAAATAAGAAACTGATAATGTAATCAAATATGACCATAGGTCAGATTATATTCATCTCTACTTATTGTCTCACCAACTAACCCAATAATGATGGGAGTACTGTCAAGTCTTTTCTAATATTAAAAACATAATCCTATCACTGAATTTTGTTGGACTTGTTTGCTGGTACCCACATGCAGTGGTCTTGTGCAAAATCTAGCCCTTTCTGTGGTCTATAATCTCTTGGTATTCTGTACATCTCTTATTATTGATGCATCATGTTAACTGACGCACAATGTAAATGTACAGTATTGAATGCACTGATTGAAGAGTTGGAAAATGTGTATTCTTGTCCTTGAAGTAAATATGTGGACAAAAACAATTGGAGGAGCTTTGTAATTATTGTTGCATAGAGTATAAGGCAGTTGCTTCTCTTGTGTTGTTGGGCTTCCATGGGCCTACTAGGGAGCCCACAACTTGCTAATATAAATAGCAAGTTGTACAGAATTATTGTTATCAACCTTAAACTTTTATGACCGTTCAAAAAAAAAAAAAAAAAAAAAAAAAAAAAACTTGAAACTTTCACCAACACCATTTTAGGAGTTACTGCGGAGTTGATTTAGTTTTGTTACCTATAACCCTAGGTTGGCTTATTCGGTATACTATTGTAAAGTAGTTTTTCCCATACACTATTGATTTTAGATACATACATCATTTTGTGAATGTTGCACATGAAATGTCTTTCTCTACATTTAGAACTTGACAAGTCACGGATTGTTTTAGAAGATACATAGCAGCCAGTCCATGCTCAAGGAACAAAACTTCGTTTTATTGAAATTGTCAATCCATTTCCATTCTTAGGAAACTGAAACAAATCATTCGTGGAATATCAAAATTTCAATATTTCCACTTAAACAGAACTTGCCTCTTTTTGTCAAAGAAAAATATTAAATCTATTAAAGGATCTAATAAGAAAGTAGGGGAGAGATAGAGATCAAGTATCCAAAAAAAGAAAGAAAGATAGAGATCAAGTATGATTGAAAGGTAAAGTAGTTTTTCCCAAAGACTATTGATTTGGTTCCATACATACATCATTTAGTGATTGTTGCACATGAAATGTCTTTCTCTACATTTAGAACTTGACAAGTCACGGGTTGTTTTAGAAGATACATAGCAGCCACTCCATGCTCAAGGAACAAAACTTCATGTATTGAAATTGTCGATACAATTCCATTCTTAGGAAACTGTAACAAACATTTGTGACATATCAAAATTTCAATATTTCCACTTAAACAAAACTTGCCTCTTTTTGTCAAAGAAAAATATTAAATTTATTAAAGGATCTAAGAAAGTAGGGGAGAGATAGAGATCAAGTATCAAAAAAGAAAAAGATAATCAAGTATGATTGAGTCACTTTTTTCGTCCTTACTTTTAAAATTTGCTTTTATTTATTTGTTTTTATTGTTTTTCTCTTACAACAACAAACTTCTTTCCCAACCAAGAAAGTGTTGTAAAAGGCGCGCCTAGGTGCAAGGCACAGCCTGTGCGACTTGTACAAGCCCAAGCGAGGCGCATTCAAAAAGGCACAGTGAGGCGCGCACCTTAAGCCCTTAAGGCGCAAGGCAGAAGGCACAAAAAAAAGCGCGCTTTATGCATGATTCTGTTTTTTGCTTTTGTTTAATCCTAGCCGTCAGTTTTACTCTCTTTTTTGAGGTTTATGATTTATGATGTAAATATATGTGCCATCACACTGGATTAAAACTCTCCAAAAAAAAATAAAAATACCATGTTCTAATATTATGCAATATATGAAGAGATAGTAAACTTTAGCCCTTGAGGATTACCTGTTTTGGTACCATCTTATCTTTTATTAAGTAGTTTAGCTTGGAGAAGACTATTGTACAAGTGATTTGCCGAAGAAGAATGTATGTATATCATATATGTATGTATGCACTTGTGTTGGTTGCAATGGATTAGTTTCAAATAGACTTGAGAAACAAACTTGTATGATTCATAGGGTACAAAGGATACTGAGGGAAATCCAGATCATGTCCTCATTGACTCTCCAATTAATTGTAAATTAATGCTTAATCACAGGGGTTATGCAGAATTTAGAGTTGCAGTGGTATAAACAAATTTTGTTTAGATTTCAAAAATTGGTTTCTGCCGTCTTCTTTTTCGTGTTTTTTGTCTTTATATTTTCCCCATATTTTAGTCTTTTTTTATATTTTTACTTTGTATAATCTCTAGGTGCATCTTAAAAAAAAACATGATTGACAAAAATCTGAAAAAGTTGATTGAAGACAAAAAAATAAAATAAAAAGGAAATGTCTTAAAATTTTATTTTTATTTGTTTTTAGTGATTTTTTTTTCAGGTTTTTTAACATTTGCTTTTTTAACATTTGTTCTTAACATTAGTAGGCTAAAATTTTTGGGTTTGGAAAGATAGTTGGATGTGATGTTTGTAAGAGAAAAAGTGAAATGATTATGGATTTGATGTGACATTTTGTCTTATTGGCTATTTTGATCTATTTTGTCTTTTTGTGGATTTTAGCCCAAAAGGCAACAAAAATTCCTTCCCAAACACCCCCAATTGTATTAGTTGAGGTAATTGTCTTTTATACCTTAAGAAAACTTTTTGTGGGGCCTTTTATTTTGTCAACGAGTGGTTGTAACAACTTTAGTTCAAAGATTGGATTTTTTGTTCTGATCCAATTGATGTCTTTTTTTTTAAATTTTTCCCCAAAATTCAAAAAAGTAAGAAAAGAAATCATATCTTAAAAGCATTGTTTTCTCAGAAATTAAATACGTACCTACCTCGACAATGCTTGCTTGCTCTAGTACATTCTCTCTCTCTCTCAAACTTCGCCATAAATAGGCCATTGTGTTGATGTAAGTGGCTATAGTAAGTATTAGAACAAAAGCAAGTATAGGCAAAAATATGAGTGGAGGAGGTGTGGAGTCCTATGCTAGGCCACCTCAAAAACTAGGTGGTGGAGGTGGTGCTAATGGGCAACATGCCAAGGACAAGGAGCGGTGCGGATACTTTCAAATGCCTTTACATTACCCTAGGTACACCAGAGCCGAGTACGAGACCATGCCAGAGTGGAAACTCGATTGTTTACTCTCTGAGTATGGGCTACCGATCATCGGAGATGTCCACCAAAAAAGGAAGTTTGCCATGGGAGCTTTCTTGTGGAATCACAACTAAGTTTAATGGGAGAGAGAGAGAGAGTAGTAGTAGTGCTTTTTTGAGCTATGGTATTGCCATTCCTTCGTGAGATTCAATTTCTGAATGATGTGATGTTGCATATGGCAAGGATTGAATTTTAAGGAGTAGTAGCAAAACCATACCCCAAAAATGGCCACTTGTTAAACTAATGTAAAGGTTGTAGCGACCAAGTATTGTTATGTGTTTTGTAAGTTGGAAGTGTGTAACAAATGGGTTTATGATCTAGGTTTTGGTTGGATGTATGATTAAGGTAAACTTTTGTAACCTAATTACATAGTTATTAATATCATCGTCTTCTTCTTCTCTCTTCCTATTTTTCATTTGTGGACAAACTGTTTTTGTGATTTGAATTTACACCATCAATGAAACTAGCGGTGAGCTTTCCTATTAAGTCAAGATTGGAACGGAAAAGTATAAATTAGTCTAAGTTGACCAACTAGGTTTCTAGTTTGGTTCATCTCGGATTTAGTAATTAAAATAAGCTTGGGTTTTAGTTAAACTTGCGATTAATTCAAAGAAAAGGTTCTATCTAAAAGTTTTATTATTATCAGGTTCCTCTCCAATCTTTACTCTTTTGTTATTATTATTATTTTATTTTTGGGATCAGATTTGAGTGAAATTTTGGTCCTTGATGTGATAAGGAGTAATCTAATTCTTATTATTATTTGAGCGAAAAAGTTTCAACTTATTCCCTAAACCATCTTCAATCCTTATTATTTTTTAAATTTTACAAGATTTGAATAAAAATATAACTATTGAAAATTAAATAAAGAATTTAGTTCTTCATTGATTTGATATGACTTTCGATGAAGTGATTAGAGCTCATTTTAGTATTTTTTTCTTCTTCAAATTCAAATTGGATGAATGATTGGAGTTGTTAGAAATACACAGCTATTATCTATTTGATTAACAAATTTGGTTTCAGAAGAAATTAAAATTGCACAAGAAGAAAATGCAATCAAGTGTAAAGCAAGCACCTAGAGTATTATAATCATAGTTACATTTTACAATCACAAGTTTCATTCATGATTTGGGAGTTACTTGAGAAAATTATTGATGTTCAAGAAAATCTTTTGATTGGAAAAAAGCAATATGTATATATATAGGGGGGGGAAAAAGCTTAATGGAAAATTTAGGGTAAAAAGCCAAAATTATTTACAATGATTGAAAGATTTGTGAAAAAACTAGAGAATTATTGAAATAGACAAATATGTTTGAAATTTACTCGTATGATAAATACATCAAGATAAATTTAAGAGATTTTTAAAAAGTAGGAGAATCATTCTTATGATTTGTTGATTTATTTATTTGGCAAAATAAAAGAACTTGGTTGATAAAGGTGAAAAATTACATATAAAACTTTTGGATACATAAGAATTTAACAGAGAATAACGTTTGGGTTTAGCTTATTTAGTGATGTGTTGGCTTTTTACGTATAGATGTGTTAAAAAATAGAAAAATAATGTGACAATTTATAATAAATAAACAAATAAGTTAAGTCCTAAGCTATAACTCAAATAGTCTTGCGAGAACAGTAGAGGGTAACGTGAGATTTTTTTAGTTCAATTCTATAGAAATATATTATTTGTATAGAAATTTAACTACTAATTCGTTACCATCCAACCTTGAGGTAAATAAGAAAAAAGAAAAAGAAAAAGAAAAATATGTTAATACGTGCCATTCACTCCATGTTGGGCTGGGCTGAGCTTTTCATATGTTTACATAAGCTTTGCTTAGGCTTAACATAGAATTTCATGTCGGGTTTGTTTTGCATATTGTAATAATTGGCCCAAACCACTTCCCAGCACATACTGCCTAAGATAGCACCATCCGGCTTACAATAGCATTGGCCGGCAATGCATTTCTATTTTAGGTAAATTACATTTTGTCAGTTTGACTATTTTTTCACTTTTGACTGTTCGTTATTTTTTATTTATTTTTATTTTAGCCTTTCATTGTTTTAAGTTTTTTTTTTTAAAATTTATTTCTGTTTAAAATTAAACAAAAAATATAAATTATATTATTATATTAAGGTTTAGATTTGTGTTAAAAATGAATTATATATAATAAAATATTTTAAAAATTATAATATTTATAATGTTTATTACTTTTTTGTAAATATTTTTTCTCACACCACTTATTTGTAAATTTTTTTAAAAATATTTTTAGATTAGGTGACTGACTGTTATCTATTGTTTTCTATATGATTTTAGACATAAATTAGTTTTTGAAATAAATAAAAAATATATATATATAAAATGTAAAGAGTCAAAGTTAAAAAAAAATTTAAGGCCCAAAATAAAAAATAATCAAAGATAAAGGGGCAAAGTGTAATTTATCCTTTCCTGTTTTCTACTACCCACAGCGCAGTGCACACACACAGTGCACACTCCCTCTAAGCATCTCTTTTCCTCCCTCTTTTTCGAAAGAGTGATCCCCCGCCAGAGCCCTCAATTTTCTCAGATCGAACCCCTAATTTTCTCGGGAAAACGAAGAGGAAAGGAAATAGAAAAAGAATATGCCGCGAGAAATCATCACTCTGCAAGTGGGACAATGTGGGAACCAGATCGGGATGGAGTTCTGGAAGCAACTCTGCCTCGAGCACGGCATCAGCAAAGATGGCATCCTCGAAGATTTCGCTACTCAGGTTCACTCCATTTTCTTCCCCTACTCCTTTTTATTTATTTAATTTGGATTTTTACACCTACGATCCGTTTGGTTGCCGAGAAAATTAAGCATAGAGGAAAGAAAATGAACGGTAATTTCAATTTTTGTGTTTCATGTAAAAAAAAGAAAAAGAAAAAGAAAAAGAAAAAGAAAAAGAAAAAGAAAAAGAAAAAAGAAAAGAGAACAAGAAATAGAAAATAGAACTCGATTGAGTTAAGCTAAATTTATGAATTAGGTTCAATTGAGAGTAATTTAATTTAATTTATTTTTGTGTTTTCGTTTTGTGTACTTTCTCAGCTGCCGGTTGGTGGAGATTGTTTGTCTGTTGGCATTAATATTTTTAGGTTTATTAATTTGTCAATTTAGAGAGAATAAAAAAATGATGATAGTGTTAGGTTTGGAGTGATATGAAGAATTAGAACTTGTTTCCTTGCTAAGACTTTGATGCTTGTGTTAATTGTTTGTTTATCAGCTTCTGATTGGCTGTTGTTATACCTGCTAAATTAAACTATGCTTAAATTTGTTGGTAACGTGAGGCACTGTAATTTGCCATTTATGAGTTTTGACTCAAATGTCGGTATCTAGGATGAAGTTTCAAGTCAGATTTTAATGTCTACTTCGGGACAAATGTGGATTGGTTTTTATTTTTTTGGGCTCATTTTATGATTTTACTTTTAAACATGGCTTTTCTATTATAAATTCATATACCTTATGATTGGACTATATTTGGAAATTGGACATGATCGTACACAATTGTTGAAATAACTAAATTTGGAGCTGTACACATACTGGCGTGCATAACTGTCATAGGGGTTTCTATGGGTTAGGGTTCCAATCTTTAGATTTTAAAAATTTGCTATATAAATTGCTAGTGCATTTGCAATGGAAAAACTGGTGCATTTCTTGGCAAAGTATTGTTTGGAAGTTGGAACGAACCTATTAGTTAGCTTGATATGCATTGTTGGGCCAATTTCCTAACAATTTAGGTTTTTTGGAAAATTGGTAACTTAACACGGTATCAGATCTCAGGTTAAGAGAGGTCTTGAGTTCAAGTCTCTTCATTGACATTTTGTATTCTTTTTCCGTTTGGTTTCTTCTGATTTGTTTGGTTGTTTGTTTTTCCTTCTGTTTGGTTTTTTGTTTGTCTCTTCACATGCAAGACGGGGTTGCACGTGCGGGAGGGTGTTAGATAGCTTGACATGCATTGTTGGACCCATTCCTAACAACTCAGGCTTTTGGGAAATTTGTGACTTAATAGAACCCTCAAGTGTAATGTTTTAGACTTGGTAGCATGGTTAATACTTAATACATATGAACCAGTTTGCCTAATCTTTGTTGGCTCATTTTTGGCTTAATAGAAATAACAAGAGTCACTTGGAACTTACCGATCCCATCATAGTTGGTCCCCGAAAATTTGTCTTTATTTTACTCGTTATACTTTGAATGAGCATTGTGGTCTATAATTAAATGTTGAATTTGAAATGCTGCAGGGAGGTGACAGAAAAGACGTGTTTTTCTACCAAGCTGATGATCAACACTACATACCACGAGCTTTACTGATTGATTTGGAGCCTAGGGTTATTAATGGTATTCAGAACAGTGAATATAGAAATCTCTACAATCATGAGAATGTATTTATTGCAGATCATGGAGGTGGTGCTGGAAATAACTGGGCCAGTGGATATCATCAGGTTCATTACTTTCCTTTTCTCTGGTTAGCTTACCTAGATGCTGTCAAGTCTCAACTACTTTTTAGTGCTACTGGGGATTCTTTTTATTCTGAAAGTTGTACAGTGCAACATATGCTTGTATTGTGTGAGTATTAGATTATCTTGCTTGATTTGTAGACCTGTGATTGATGTTAAACTTCATTTTAAGCTATGTAGAACTTTAAATACATATGAATGCTTGACCTCAATATATACTGTAAATGATTTTAGGATGAACTTTTAATGAGATTTATGTTATGTCCTAGTTTTGTGCCAAGGAAAGAAACAAAAAAATTTGTGGATTTGTTTGCTTAAGCACCAAAGAGACAGATAGTTACTTATTAGAAGGATAATATAATTATTTCATAAAACAACACTTTTACTGTCATTTGTGACAGCTTTTTCTTGCATAGCCAAATCTCCAGTCCAGTGATTCTGTAATCATTTATCCATAATCTACAATGTAAAGCATGGACAATTCTAATGAGTTGTGGTTGTGTTAGAGACAAATGGTTCTTCGACACTTCTAGAAACATTTCTGAAGAATGTTTTGTGTGTCCTGTGTTACATGGACTAGGTTGTTTGGGGTGAAGTTGCAGTATCAACATGTTGTATTGGAAGTCATAATGGTCTACGGTTTCTACTTGTCAAATAAATAGATAGATAGATAAAGGTCTAGGATTTCGCGAGGGGGGGGGGGGGGGGGGGGAGAATATGATTCCTTACTTTTTTCTTTTATTTAACCCTCATTTTATTTTAATCAAACTTGTACTAGACACTGGATTTGTCTAATTGTGTGTTTAGATGATGGACACCTGTGTTCGAAACATGTCCAGTGTTTAAAATGTTCAAAGATAGTAGGATACATTAGGACATGTATTTGACTTATTTGGGAAAGTGTTGGTGTTTGACGTGGTCCTGGCTGCACCCTAGTAGGTTTGTCCGTGCATCCTAGGTAATAACTTAGTTCTGTTATCACCAATACATGTGGTGAGGAATTGAATGGGTACAAAGCTAATGCTTAGTGCTACTGTCACAAAGTGGTTGTCCATAAATTTGAACACGTTGCATATATTAATGTTGCTAATATTTTGGATCAGGGGAAGGGTGTTGAGGAGGACATAATGGATATGATTGATAGAGAAGCGGATGGAAGTGATAGTCTTGAGGGTTTTGTTTTATGCCACTCAATAGCTGGAGGAACAGGATCAGGTCCAACTCCTCTTTAACATTTCTTTTCTATCAAGATTTTTTAAATTTTGGTATTTGTTGTGAAATTTCATTCTTTAAACTGTATCATTTCAATATGGTGTAGGTTTTCATCAAGATTGAAATCTATCCATCAATTGCAATTTTAGAATGAACTAAAATGATACCCTTTGTTTTTCTCTCCCCACTTGAGTGGTAAACTGGCATTCAAACTAAACTCAGCTTACTGTTCCTATATAAGACATGAAATTATGCTTTTCAACCTTGAGGGTCATTACAATAATAGTAATGGTTGAGGATTTCCTAACCACCGTAACTCTTGGTATTTATATGATAATGTATAATATGACTGCTTAACTAATCCGTTTGAGTGATTTTAACTTTTAGGGTTTTCTATTCAATAAATAATTGGATGATTTCATGCAGGTATGGGTTCATATTTGTTGGAGACTCTGAATGATCGCTACAGCAAAAAACTTGTTCAGACATATAGTGTATTCCCTAACCAGATGGAGACAAGTGATGTGGTGGTCCAGCCTTACAATTCACTTTTGACCCTCAAGAGACTTACCCTAAATGCTGATTGTGTTGTTGTTCTTGATAATACTGCACTCAATAGAATTGCTGTGGAGCGACTTCATCTTGCAAATCCTACTTTTGCTCAAACAAATTCATTGGTGTCTACTGTCATGTCAGCAAGCACAACCACATTGCGTTATCCTGGATATATGAACAATGACTTAGTTGGCCTTCTTGCCTCCTTAATTCCAACACCAAGATGCCATTTTCTAATGACTGGATACACACCACTTACAGTGGAGCGCCAGGTAAGATATAGATACTCATACTGTCCCTGTTCATAATATTTATTCAGCAATATATGTGATTGATTATTAGTAAAGCAGCTGATTTAGATATATCTCTTCTTGGCAGGCTAATGTGATTCGTAAAACTACTGTGCTAGATGTTATGAGGAGACTTCTGCAGGAAAGAGAAATTTCGCTTACGTGTTTTTTCAACAAAGCATTGGAACCCGTGATTCTGATAGAGGTTTGTTTTGCAGACAAAGAATATCATGGTTTCCTCTTATGCTCGCACAAAAGAAGCTAGTCAGGCGAAATACATATCAATATTGAATATTATTCAAGGGGAAGTGGACCCTACTCAGGTAATGATGATATGTTATTTTCATTCTCGATTCTACGAGAATATTTATGAAAGCCTTTCATTTGCTTCTCTTCGATGGAAGTTTTATTTTCCCAGTCATTGTCATCCCTGAATATTTTACACTGTAAACTTTCCATGTGCTTTAAGTCTTTTCACAGTGACTTGATTGTGCAAGGAGTGATGAAGGCATGCAATTTATTTAATTTAATTGGTTAATTGTATTGCAAACTCATTGAGAAATGGGCCATATTTCATAGACCTCCATCTAACTTAAAGTTTGCAATATTTTGTTAGGATGGTAATAGTTTGATTAGTTATATGAATGAAATGTATTCTGATACTTGTGCTCCTCAAATCAGGTTCATGAAAGTTTGCAGAGAATACGTGAAAGAAAACTTGTTAATTTTATTGAATGGGGTCCTGCAAGCATTCAGGTATGCCTCTCAAAAGCATTTTGGTGTTCTGTTCAGCTCATTCTTTTTTCTGTTTTTTATTTGAAAGTAGTGATATCTTTTGCTTTTCCATTATTGCAGGTTGCTTTGTCTAGAAAATCTCCATATGTTCAAACTGCTCATAGGGTGAGATTTTGACTTCCACAGGTTCCTTGTGTAACTGTTTGTTGGTTTTTCTATTCTTGAATGTTTTACAGGAAATTTTACATTTTTATTTATAAAAAAAAAATTATTTGGCTTGTTGGAAATAATTTTATATTGGATGATTAGTTATAGAAATAATAATAACAAAGGACATATGTTGCATTTTACATTTATTAGGTCAGTGGACTCATGCTCGCAAGTCATACTAGTATCCGGCACCTCTTCAGTAAGTGTTTAAGCCAGTATGAGAAGTTGAGAAAGAAGCAAGCGTTTCTTGACAACTATAGGAAGTTCCCAATGTTTGCTGTAAGTTGTCCACCTCATTACTATCGTAACTATATTTCGTTATAGTTTGTCAATGTACTAAGAAATTAAGAATTGCTATTGTGATTGATAAGTAGTACCTTGCTTGGGTTTTTAATTTCCGAGCTAGCAGTATCCAGTCAGATGGATGATTATCATAAATAAATAATCATTCATGAGTGTTTAAATCTTTGTGCTGCACCTGGTTTACTAGTTCTAATATGTCAACCTTGACTTTGATCCTGTGCTTATGAGGTGTTGTTCATTTTCTGGAATCACCAAGGTGGCTCAGCTCTTTTGCTACAGTTCTACATGTGAATCAAAGGAAACAGACTATTACCTCTTCTTCTTCTTCCATTGTTTTTTTTTTAAATATATCAATCATATATTTCTTTAAAATGACTGAAGTGCTCCTGCCAAAAAGTGTTGTGCAACTTGAGATGAAAAAACAATTAGCCACTTCTGTGATCCTTTAGGACTGCCTTTGCCCTATTTTATTGGGATCAGAAAAACTTAAGACGTAGAAACACCTACTCTTTACATCCATGGGAGTGGCATTATGCCATCTACACACACATCAATGGCGTTCTTTGGCCTGCTGAACCTGACCCGTTATCTATGAAGCATGGGTACTTCGAAAAACATGCCGTACCCGTACTAGGTACTTTCCGGCATATGATACCTTGTATGGTACTTCTGCATACATACTGGGTACACGAAACATGTAACCAAATTTTTTCTTTTTAATTTTTGGCGTATCCAGACATACCTAGTATATACCCAAGCCATATCGTGCCTCAGTTGAAATAATATTTTCTTCTATTATAGAGATAAAACTCATTTTATTAGACTTATTTTTTATTTTTAGTTTCATACTTAGCATAATTTTAAAATTAAACTATGGTTTGTAAGTTATTTAATATATTGACATTTAATTTTGATTTATACCTTTACTTTTGCCATTAAATGTTAATTATAGATTGGATCTTAACAAGTTGAACCATTTAATTAATTTTTGCATTACTCTAAATTAAAAATAAATATTTTTTTGCAAGCGTATCAAGCTGTACCCCGTACCCTATTTTTTTTAGATTTTATTGTATTGACGTACCCGTATCGTACCAATACCAATACTCGTACCCGTGCTTCATAGCCCATTATACAGTCTATTATTGGACAAATTCTAACAACTTAGTCCTACCAAGATGCAAATTGCAAACCTAAGACATTAGTGAGAAATCTTCAAGGAAGCAACTTGTATGGAGGTAGATATGTGCACCTTTAGTCAGTTTTTTCATGTGCGGAATATCTTGTTTGAATTGGAGGAAAGAATGTATTTGAATGCTTTATTGCCTGGCATTGATGAATTCTGATACTTTATCTTCCTTGGGGCCAAGGCTGTCTTTATTGGACCTGTTCACTAGTGATTACTGTGATGAGAATAATGAGTCCTTTTGTATATAATCTTGTGAGATATTGTGTGATAATGATAAGGAAAATTATTGTGCTCAATCTCAAAAATCCCAATTGAAGGTTTGATGAAAACTAAGTGAGAGGGTACATACCTGATTGCCGAAAAGCTACCCAATTTTTTTGGCAGCAGGTTTATGTTTTCTAATGTATTCAGTACCTTTTTTTTTGTCAGAGCAAGATGCATGATAGATACCTCTTTTTGTGCTGATCTACTTTATAGATTGGTTGTATAATTATTACATTGGTCTGATTCATCTGTGATATTGAAATGCAGGACAATGATCTTTCGGAATTTGATGAATCAAGGGATATAATTGAGAGTTTGGTTGATGAATATAAAGCATGCGAATCTCCAGATTACATCAAATGGGGAATGGAGGTAGATTCCCTTTGCCCTGGTTTCTGTCACCATCTATAGTTCTTCGTAGCTAATATTATTGAGTTTTATGTATTTATACAGGATCCAGACCACATTCTGACTGGAGAAGGCAATGTTACAGGCACAGTGGATCCAAAATTATCACTGTGAACTAAACAAGTATGTTACAACACTTATCCCAAGAAATCGCTTGGGCTGTATTTGTCTTTAGTAAGAGTTTTTATAATGAATTAATGTTTTTTTTTTTTTAAAGTGAAATTAACACTAGGGATGTTGATGTTGACTGATGTATATGTCTATGCGACTCTGACATATAAACGGTTAGGCTTACTTTTTTGGGATTACATAAGATACTACTGCCAAGTTGATAAATTTTGTGCTCATTTGGACCCTTTTGCATATATATGCACTCAAAGTTTCATTTCCTTGTGGTTTTCTTTTCGTTTCCAAAACTAGTGTGTCCATAAATGACTTTTTTTTCCCTAGTGATTACCTGAATGGGGCCTGGTTCAAAGACTTTACCAAACCCTCCCCTGTTCCACCCACAACAAGACAGGTGACTTTTGATTCCACTTTTGACCATATGGTTCAAAATGGTTCCCTCTAAAAGTAGTTGTGTTTACTATTGGAAGTATTTTTCTTTTTACTTATTATCAGAAAGGGGACTCCCCCTGAAATTTACTGTTACAGGTTTTAGCATTTGCTGCTGGAACTGCCCGGAGGGATGACAGTAAAATGGGATAGATATGTTTGTGTTCCGGTTTTTTCAGCCCTTTTGAACATGGAATGTTATGTAATTTGACATTTTTTCTGTGTGTTTTATTTTATTGACTCTTAATATGTTGTCTACACCTAAGAAAATGAGTTCAGATTCTTATCGTGTGTATATGATTTCACATCAATTTTTTTTTTATTTTTAAATCGACGTGTCAGTGTTGTCATATCCATGTAGTCTCACTTGTTCGTGTCTGTACGACTTGGGTGCCCCATGATGATGAGTGTATATGTTATGGTGCATGCATGTGTGTGTCTGAGTCAAGGGATTGCATGTGGTGTGGCTCATCAAGTCAATTCATTCATGTGGGATGTTCCCATTTATCTTAAAACATTTGTGATTTTGTGTCAATGCAAGAAAATCTTGAATGTTTTTTTGGCTATTAGGTCCATTATTGTATGTATCTTAGCATGAATTTGATTTTTTGGCACTTGTTTTATTTGTGATCCTCTGGGTTTTCGTATTTTCTCACTTAACAAGTTCTTGTTGCTGTGAAGATTTTCTCTTTTTACCTTTGCTTATAGTTTCTATCTGTGCGGCCAAACATAGCCTTAGTTTGACTCATTTGCTAAGTTTAATTAACTATGGGAACCTCTAAATGCATTCCAAAAATATTATTGAACACCCTGCACAAAAAATTTAGTACCATTATCTCTTAGTTCTCTCTCCTTCACTTGTGTCCCTCTCTCTACTTCTAGTAGGAGCTGGCAATGGTAAGTGGTAGCTGGGGTGGGTTTAGAGTTAGGGTTTGAGAGAAAGGGAAGTGGAGAGGACGATGGGCAACGATTTAGGCTTAGGGTTTGAGAGGGAGGAAAGGGGAGAGGACAATTGAGAGGAAGAGGAGGGGTTTGGGGGCTTTAGGGAGGGGCAGCGGTGAGAATGGGGATAGGGGTATATTTAGAGGCTCCCCATGACTTTTGATTGTTCGAGGCAGGTTCTGATGAAAGAGACGATAATTGTGGTCATATAAGCCAATCAAAATTTAGAAAGTGCTTCATCTGTTTTATTTGAAGTGAATTTTAGTGCAACGTTTATGCTGCAAATGCTGTGAAAACTTGTGTGCTGGAAAATAGCTATGAAGTTTTTCGAGTATCTGTGTTTGGTTCCTCAATGATATTAGTGTTTCTGTGTTTGCAGTTTGCAATGCACTAGCAAAAATGGCAATGCGATGATGAATCATGAATATGGTTTTTTTGTTTTTTTGGATTTCAAATTCAAATTGATCATCCCAACCTATTCTTCTTCAAATTGGATTTTGTTTGCAAGGTAAGAGCCAAAACAACAATAGGAAGATGATGATTAAAGACAGTGAACAATACAAGCTGTCCTAGTCCTCCTAGTTTGTCCATGAAAAAGTTTTTGCCAGCTATTCACACCCCCACCCCACCCCAAAAATCCAATGTCATTGTAATCATGATCTGCGGTGAGTCCCACCAAAATTAATTCCAGCCTTTCAATTTGGTAACACAAAATAATAATAATTATTGGATAGTCCTGAAGTGTTTTGCAGCATTACAAGTCTTAAATTTTTACTAAATAAATGACAAATATTTTAACATTTGGTCATTTATTTGATAAAAAATTTGGTATTTCTAAGATTACCTTGTATATATGATGTTTGGAATTAATCTGACAGTGTGTAAGTAGAATATGTTGACTCATCTTTGTTAGATAATTAAGAGATAAATAATGATTTACTTAGGCCAAGTTTGACAACTAAAAAATAATCTATCTTTTTATCTTTTTTTTATCACATCACCTTTATATTTTTTTTGCACATCTTTTCGTAAAAAAATAAAAAGTATACTTATTTAGGTTATTCCAAACAACTCCTTAATTTGTATTGTGCTTTTTTAATACATTTTAATGGAAAGCTTTTATTAAATTACAATACAAGTTTGAAGATTAAAAATAAGTACAAACATATGAAATTATAATTTGGGGAACAGTTACCCATTGCACCATCTCTCCTTCCTTTAGAACTTATTAGCACACCTCATTCCTCATAAATCACTATCTTCCCCATCTGACGAGCCAAGTCCAATTGATTAAGAAATTATTCAAACTTAATTTGTTTAAATTGTTATGTTTAAGATAGATTTATTGACTTAATAAATAAATTTTTAACAAATCAAACGTGACTCGAAATGAAACACCCAAACAAAGAAAAGCATTGCACTTTCCCTTACATATCTTCCAGTGGTTACAATTTTTAAACCTACCAACCAGTTACAACATTCCAATAATTATAATTGTGCTGCTTTTTATTAGATTCATCCTCAAATATTTACAGAATAATGTTATACACAAATTACTATTTTTCACTAAATTTTTTACCTTAGACACAAAAATAATGAACTCACATTAGGCCAAGTTTGGCATGATTGAAAAAAGACAAAAAGTCAAAAAGTCACTATCCTATTTAAGTCACATCATCTTATTTAAGTCACATCACCTCTTTAACACATCACTTCAAACCCAACCTAAACCCAACCCATATTTTATAAAAAGTAAAAAAGTGCACTTATTTAGTCTTCCCAAACTAGGCCTTAGTAGGTACATTCTTGTCTTTGTATCCGATGAATTTCAAATCAATTAAAAGATATGTAAAAAAATAAAGATAAAATTTAATTTTTTTCATGATTTTTAACTATTTTGACATATCTTGAAAAGGAAGTTAAAATTTGTTTTTTTTTTTAATTTTTATTTTAAAAAAAGTGTAAAAAATAGAAAAATAATATCACTTAAAAAATCAAAAACTTTTCAAAATAGGTTGCGAATACAAGCCTAAAAATTAGTTAAATATTTTAGCCTCCGTTTGGAAAATGGGTTAGCTTTTTGACTTTTTTGCTTTTTTTAGTTATTTTAGCCTGGGCTAAAAAGTTTGGTTTGGGAAGGACTTTTTGACTTTTTGGCTTTTTTTACTTTTTTTGTGAGAGAAGAATATAATAATTATAGATTGGATGTGATATTTTGTTTTTTGTGGCTAAAATAGCCTATTTTATTTTTTGTACTAAAATAGCTAAAAAAGTCCCGTTTAGCTCTTGCCAAACGGAGTCTTAATTCTTTCAAGAGTTTGGTTATAGCGGGAAATAACTTTCAAATTGCAACAATCCAATCAAAGAAATGAAGGATAAAAATTTTGAAATTTGAAAATTTAGATAAAAAGCTAATAAAAATTTTCAAATATATATATATATATATATAATATAATATAATACAAAGCCTTAGCCGGCTGTTAGGGGGTTAATTTGGTAAATTCAAGTCCGCACATGGCTGGAGGAGTCTGAATGAATGAAGAGTGGCACATGGCTTGATTATTGGAAAAGTACTGAAACTTCGTCTGGAACAGAATATTTTAATTTTTTTTAAAAAAAAGTATAAAAAAATAAAAAAAATAATATAACAATTCATAATAATTTTTTTTATTAAAATTAAAAATTAACAAACAACGAGGCCTGAGTGAGTGGATCCCATTACCCCCCCCCCCCCCCCTCCCCTATCTCCTCCATATATACTTTCTCTCTACATTTCCTAGCGTTCGTTCGTTCAAAAACTTTTTCATTTTTCTCTCTCCTCTTCGAGACTCTCTCTCTCTAAATTCGCTTAGGCAATCCACTTTTGTTGGCTTTAGAGAGAGAGAGAGAGAGAGAATGGCGGTGCCTAGGGTTTTCGTCGGAGTGTTGGCCGTCTTCGCAGTTATTTTGGCCGTAGTTTCTCCCTCTTCCGCCGCGTATTCCATGACTCCTTCTCCTTCTCCTTCTCCTGCTCCTGCTCCTACGAGCGATGGTGAAATGCTCTTCTTATCTTTCTGCATTATATACACATATACATGTATAAATTCGAAGTTTATATATAGATATATATGCATGCACGTATACGTAAATTTTTGTATGGTTGAGTGCACGACTTTCAGATCTGAAGGCTAGTCTCGTTGATTTCTTGATTCTGTTTTCAAATTTTTGTGATGATTTCTTGTGGAATTTAAAGGCATTGTCCTGTGAACGATCTGTATTTTTGTTTTGACTTGGTTCGTGATTTTACGTCAGTTTTAAACGATTGTGAGCCTTGGGAAAATTATACCTTCGGTCAGTTTCAGTTTCATCAATTTAGGCCTCACATTTTTAATTGGAGAAATTATTATGAAAAAATCTCCCTTTTAATAAAATAAATCTTAGTTTTTTTTATTTGTTTTTAATTTAAACCATTAACCTATTTTTTTAAAATAAAATTGACGGAAAAAATGATATTTTAGTTATTAAACTTGATTAAATATAGTATGTTAGACATTTTATATACATTTACATTGGGTTACACTCAGTTTAATGATTAAAATTGTTGGTTTAGATTGAAAATAAATTAAAAAATTAAAGTTTAAATGGATAAAATTAAAATTTTTTTTTGTTTTTTTTTCCGGTAATTTTTAATTTTAATTTTATTTTAATGGGGGTCTGTTTGTCAGTTACCACTAAATTTGTTGACGGAAAATTACCATGTGTAATTCACTTGAAAATTTTAACAATTTCCGCATTAAAAAAACAAAGAAAAATTACATTGATAATTGTTATAATTTCTCTTGAATTTTACTTCTCTGATTTCACACTCGTTCTTCTTCCATTCAAAAGGTTAATAACGGGAGGGATCACATAAATTGATGAAACTGAAATAAGACCAATGATGTGATTTACCCTTGGTTTTTGCTTCTTGAATCTTTGTCTATTGGGTAGGAAATAATGACATAGTAGTTGTGTTTCTTGAATCTTTAATTTTGCTGTCAAACGGGTAAGATAAGTGTTCCTCAAATGCTAACAAAAGGATATACTTATATATTTATATTTTTTATAAAAAAAGAAAAAGAAAAAGCCCGGAATTTTGCTTACATTTATCTCAAAATTGTGTTCAATTGTCTGTTTGATTTTAATGTGTTTACAATTTTGCTTGTATAATCTCATCCCTGTTGGGTAATGTGTGTTGTAAAGACTATTTGCCTTGTTAATTAACATTATATATTAATTCTAATTATTCATTATCTCATGGTTGTGTATTTGTTTAACTTGATTCATACAAGTAGTATAACAACAATACTATATATGAAGAAAAATTACTTGAAAAATTATATTTATGGGTCACATGCATTGTAAGTGTGGCCATATTTCACTAATTTTAGATTTACACTATACATCTCACTTTCAACATAAATTTCAGAGTGAAAGATTGACGGTATTGTTTTTTATGCAAGTACTGTTATTACTGTTTTTGAGCTGTAGTTCTTGAAATGGTTTAGATTGGACTTTTTCATGCTGTTTTTTTTTTTTTTTTTTTTTTTTTCCCCTCCCCTTTTTCTCCTGGAGCCTCTTTGTTGTTTCTTAGGCACTGTTTGGCAATGACTTAAACATCCACTTTTTGGCTATTTCAGCTAAAAAAAAATTGTCCCTCTGATAATTGGTTCTTTAGCTGACAAAAGGGAAACAAACAACTTTCTCACTAACCAGAAAAAAAAAAAAAGAACTTTCTTAATAATGCCAAATGCATCAGCTTTTTTAACAGCTATTTTTTGAAAAACTAGTAAAAAAAATGTGTCAATCCCTACCTAAATGTAATTTTTTTGTTTTTATTTTTTATATTTTTTGGCAGGGACTTCTATTGACCAGGGTATTGCTTATTTATTGATGCTGGTGGCACTAGTTCTCACATATCTCATTCACCCCCTGGATGCTTCTTCCCCCTACAGCTTCTTCTGAGTATTTTTTTGAGGATTAAATTGAATTTTTAGAGAATGGGATGGGGAAAGGAATTCAAAGTGGGTAAAATGCTCAGTCATGGTGGTGTATCGTGTCATTTGGTTGGGGAAATCAATTCAGTGCCATTGTTCGCCTTTTCCAATTTTTTTTAATGTTTCTTGTAGATATAATGTTTTTGCCTGCATCATTTCTGATTTTGCAGTCTTCTCTTGTCTTGTAATTCCTTATCATTTAATTTCAGATCAGGTTTCATTTGTTGTCCATCTTTGTATTGTTATTTTGACTACGTATTCAATTTCATGCCACCCCACTGCATTGTGTGACAGGTATATATTATTATCATATCAGTACATGTGAAAGGGAAAAATAATATTTTGTATGGCGAATTAGGTTATGTTAGGAATATTAAAAATTTTAATAAATATTTGACCAAAAACCGAGCAAGGGATTCACATTTCTTTTGGAAACACCAGTAAAATGTTAACTTTTTGATTTTTCAATTTAACTTTTTTTTCTTAAAATAACCCAACTTTTTATCAAAAAGTCATTAAAAAAAATTTAAAAAAGACCACTGTATCAGATATTTGTTCAAATATTTAGGTCAAGTTTGGCATCTTCTAAAAAATTTAAAAAGTCATTATCTTATTTAAGTCACATCATTTTATTTAAGTTACATCATTTTTTTAACACATCGCTTCAAACTAACTCAAATTCAACTCATATTTTATAAAAAATCAAAAAGTACACTTATTTAGTCTTTCTAAACTTGACCTTAATAAAATTTTTAAGGCTTCTAACTTACACTCTTCACATGTGTGGAGCCCACAACTTTGTCGGACAAATAAAAAAAAGGTACAAACTACAAAGTGCACAACCTAAGACTGTCTGGTACCAGAATTTTGTGTGGAGGCCAGCTTTTTGGATATCATATCATTTGCTTTTGTTGATATAATTAGGTGCGTGTCGTTTGGAATTAGTTTTTTATTTTGATTTTGGGTAAATCATATTTTGCTTTCTTTATGTTGTTAACTCATTTTTTCACTTTTGACTCTTTATTTTTAAATTTTTTTATTTTATTTTAAAATTTATATAAAAATATATTACATATTATATTATTTGTCAAGGTTTGAGTAAATTTTTTTAATATTTTAATTAATTATTTTGAACTTTATATATTTACTTATACAGTGTTTGGTTAAAAAATTTGAAAAATAAAATGAAATTTTTTTTTTCTTTAGCAACACTATTTACTTTTCAAGTGTTTTTAATTTTTTTTAAAAAATCTAAAATATAAATAAAATTAATTAATTAAAATATTAAAAAATTGAAAATTATAAATAAATAAATAAATAAAACATTTTTAAGAATGTCAAATCAAACAGAGTGAATATATATGCTTGAAAAGTTACTGATTTTTATTTTTATATTTTTTTTACAAAATAATTTCAAATTTTCTTCAATTTTTTTTTTTACTTTTCAAGTGTATTTAAATTTAAAAAAAAAAAATCTAAAAAGTTAAAGAAACTTTAATTAAAATATCTAAAAATTCACTAAAAATTATAAAAAGGTTAAAAATTCAAAAAATATTTTTAAGAATTTCAAATCAAAATGAATATTAACTTTTTTTTTTTAAACTTTATTATTATTATTATTATTTTGACTGTTTGGATCAAAAGCTGAAATTTTTTTAGAGTCACACTACTAAACATTGCAAATAAAGACTTCTTACCCAACACAAGTCTTCCAATGCATGCCAAGCATTAAAATTGTTGCCCTGTTATTCCACAGTTTTTATGAATGATTAATGTACAAGTAATTTCATCACATTTATGCATCACAATGCTAAATTCTGGAAATGACTTCGTTCTCAAAATCACGGAGCGCACATGCAACCGGCTTACTTTTTAACCATAAATAAATAAATAACAAAATTTTTATTTTCTTATTTTTTTTTCCCCAGCAGCTGAAAATATACAAACTGCATGGCAATGAAGAAAGGATACCAGCAGAAACTAGATTCTCTGCTTCATCTCCACTCAATGTGGAATCACCTTCCTTTTCAATTGCTAAAATTAGTATCGAAACCATGCTTTTTGCCAAAGTTCTTTTACGTCAATGGCAAGCAAAGAAAGATGTTCTCAATAAAAAGAATCTTGTTCTAGTTGTGTTCACTGGTTTAAGTGTCTTTGATGTAAAGCATACTTGACAACTTCATAAAAGGTAACCACAATTCCAACCGACGGGCCAGCACGAGCAACACGAGGACCAACTCCTGTAAACAGCCCCTTCATCCCTCCATCCCTGATTCATGGCCCCATTGAGTTATAGAAAGCAAAATATATCAGCCAACAACTCTACTTTAACATAAAGAAATTATTCACAAGGAAAGACAAAATTCATGACAAATTAGAACCATTAACTATTGACTATATCTATAGCTTTTTACTAATACAAGATCTTGAGATCATGGCAGTTTTTAAATATGAAACAGTTAGATCTTGAGAGGCTATTTTTCACAGTTACACACCAGGGCAATTTCAGAAAGAGAAATATTGTGGCAAAACTTTATGTTCTGGTCTGTCCACTTTATATCATAGTATAGATGACTATTGGTCTTCATGCCAAAGCCAAGTGTAAGTGTAAGAATCCACAAGTTTGGAGGACCAAGGGCACATGCAAGGTATGATTTGAACATAATGCAGAAGTCATCGCATGCTACTGTTTTTCATTTACATGGCATTTAAAATACCCAACAATAATTGCTAGTACAACACCCACTAGTAAACCTGGTGATCTTAGGCATAATTGCCTGATAAGGAGGATTAGGTACTGCAAACAGGACCACCCCTTGGGAGAGCAGACAAACAAGTTTGCTTTTGAGCAGCGACCTTTTTTTAACTGGTCTGCTCATCCATCATATGGCACTCCATGTGTTTATTGTGATATAAAAAACCCAATAATGTGAACAGATTGTTACATACCTCCAGATTTCGAGCAATGTTTGTTTTGTGGTCATCTTCAATGCTCGGGTTGGATCGTTCTAAAATTACAAAAGGAAGACCATTTTAACAAACAGATTCAATAGAAGTAAAAATAATAAATCAAATAAGTCACTCGAGTCATTCTGACTCGTCAGAACTAATACTCAGTCAGTACTCTATTTTTTTGCAGGAATTCTATCATTATTTAACAATATATTGTAAGATTTCTGAATAATTTGTATATTCAATTGTGTTTGTTTACAAAGAGTTCATCAGTTTATGCAGCCTTAAATCCATGACTGAAAGAGAAAATACAAAGATTCGTATTTACACCATAATCTTGCCTAATTCCTAATATGCCATATATACACAATCATGCCATATATACAATATATTATTCTCACACCCCCGCTCAAACTAAGGTGTTTTAGCATAAAACACTGAGAGTTTGCTAAGAAGAAATTGAAACCGAGCGGTAGTGTGAGTCTTGGTGAAGAAGTTCGCAAGTTGCAAAGTTGAGGAGACGAAAGGAAGTGAGATAGAGCCAGACAGCAGATGCTGTCGGACAAAGTGACAATCAATCTCAGTGTGTTTTGTCCATTCATGGAAGACAGTATTGTAAGCAATCTGAATAGCACTACGGTTGTCACAACAGAGAGAGGTCAGAGAAGACTAAGGTACACCCAAATCAGAGAGAAGACAACGAAGCCAAACAAGTTCAACAGTAGCATGAGCCATAGTACGGTACTCAGCTTCGGTAGTAGAACGAGCAACAACAGTTTGTTTCTTGCTTTTCCAAGGAATCGCCAAGAAACATACAGAAACCAGAGATGGACTTGCGATTATTAACATCACCAACCTAATCAAAATCAACATAGGTCACCAAGTCTAAAGAGGAAATAGAGGACAACAGTAAGTCCTAGAAGATGGTACCCCGAAGATAACAAAGAATACGAACCAAAGCAGCCCAATGGGTAGAGCGAGGAATAGAAACGAACTGACTGACCACATGAACAGCATAAGCAAGATCACGGTGAGTGACAGTCAAATAAACTAAACAACCCACAAGCTCGCGATAGATCGTAAGATCATCTAGAGGGACACAATCAATAGAGTTGAGCTTCACATCAAGCTCAATAGGTGTATCAAAAACCTTAGAATCAGTAAGACCGGCACGGTGAATAACCTCATTAACATACTTGGCCTGAGACAGAAAATAGCTCTTTGGTGAAGAGGCAACCTCAATATCAAGAAAATACCGCAATAGACCCAGATCCTTCATTTCAAAGGTGCGGAAGAGATGTTGCTTGACCTCAGAGATTGCAAAAGAGTCAGAGTCAGAGTCAGAGCCAGTGATGATCATATCATCTACATAGAGTAGGAGAGCAACAAAACCAACCGACGTATGTCTTAGAAACAAGGCAGAGTCAGAAGCAGAAGGATGAAATCCAAGCTCGGTAACAGCAGTCTGAAAGCGATCTTACCAAGCACGGGGAGACTGCTTCAAACCATACAGAGCACATCGAATATGACAAACCTGCCCAGAGGAGTGGAAAAGACCAGGGGGAGGACGCATGTAGACCCCCTTAATGAGATGACCGTTCGAAAAGCATTCTTAACGTCTATCTAATAGAGAGGCCAATGTCGAATAGCAGCAATAGAAACAAAGTACGGGCAGTAGTCATCTTGGCAACCAAGCGAGTTTTGTAGCGCTCGAGAGAACCGTCAGAATGAGTCTTGACTTTATAGGCCCATTTGCAACCAACCAGATTCTTGCCAGCAGGTAAAGGAACCAACTCCCAAGTGTTAGTCTTCTGCAAGACAAACAACTTATCCTCCATAGCTTGAACCCAATTAGGATCCTGACAGGCCTCCGTGTAAGACTGAGATTCTGAAAAAGAATGCATGACAGACAAAAAAGTACGATAGGAAGCAAAAAAATATATATTAGACCAACCCAACCTGCTTGGAGGATGACGCTCACGAGTAGGATATCGGTGTGTAGTAAGATCAGAGTCATTATAAGCAGAAGGAGCAGTAACAGGAGTAGAGACAACTGGTGGTAGGGGAGCCTTGCGACGAGAATAGACCAACAACGGAGGGGAAGAAAAAACTGAAGGAGGAGAAGGAACCATGGGTGACGCAGACGGAAAAGTAGGAATAGCCTCAGGAGGAACAGTGGAGATGTACTCATTAGACGGGACCTCAGAAGGAAATGAGTCAATGTGAACCAAATTCTCTTTGGAGACGAGAGCAGTGAGAGGGGGAAGCTGAAAGTAATACAGACGTTCGAGAAAGGCAACATGACGGGAGACATAAAAGCGACGAGAGATAGGGTCGTAACAACGGTAGCCTTTCTAAATAAGACTGTAACCCAAAAAGACACACAAGATAGACTGAGCACTGAGTTTGGTTCTATCTTTACAGGGAAGGAAGACAAAACAAGTAGACCCAAAGACACGCAGAAAGGAATAATTACGAGATTGGGAATACAGAGCCTTATAAAGGAATTGACCAGAGAGTAAGGGAGTCGACATGCAATTAAGGAGGCAAGCAGCGGTAAGAACTGCCTTACCCCAAAATGGTGCCGGAACAAAGACAGAGAGAATGAGAGATCGAGTTGTCTCAAAGAGATGACAGTGTTTACGCTCAGTACGACCATTTTGGGCAGAAGTATCAGTATAAGAAGTTTGGTGAATGGTGCCCAATGTAGCCAAATACTCATAGAATTCAATTTTAAAGTATTCCCCACCCAAGTCAGACCGGAATATTTTAATTATGGCCCCAAACTGTGTAGTCATCATAGACTGAAAGGTACGATATATCTGGTAGAAGTTAGATTTATGAGTCATACGATAAACCCAGTTATAGCGGGTACAATCATCAACAAATGACACATAGTACACAGAACCCCTTTTAGTGAGAATAGGAGAAGGTCCCCAGACATCAGCATGTACAAGAGAAAAAGGAGAAGCAGAAATATAAGTACTGTCATTAAAAGGCAAAGCTATCATTTTAGCAAATTTACATCCTCGACACTCATTAATTTGACTGGGAGAAACTTTACCTAACAATCCTAACTGAGCTAAGCGAGAATGCCATAAATAAATGACCTAAGCGAGAATGCCATAAATAAAACTGACTCGACTGAGAATCTAACTGAAAAGATACAAGTGTAACGGAGGAGATAAATAGAGGAAGATGCAGGCTTTCCACCACATAGAGATCTCTAACTTTACGGCCGAGCCCAATCTGCTTCTTGGACACCCGATCTTGCATACAACAGACAGAAGAAGAAAAGATAACATCAAAACCAGAAACATCAAGCTGACTGAAAGAAAACAAGCTAACAGACAGTTGAGGAACATAAAAAACAGAGGGAATAGTAACAGCAAACATGGCAGAGGATAAGACAGACTCAATAGATAGGACAGACATACCAGACCCATTAGCAGTATTAATAGTAATAGGAAAGGGAGGGAGGAGACAGCTTTGGAGTAAGGAAAGGTAAGGAGTCATATGATGAGAGGCACCATAATAAAAAAGCCAAACAGAGGAAGGAATACCTGAAGAGAACCCAAGCAAACTTGAATAAAGAGATGTGAGAGCCGAGGCGGATAAAGATGACTGAGAGGTGGACCAGAGATGCTATAGTTGGGCAATCTAGGCACTCAAGGAAGCCAAGTCAGGATCAGAAACCAGAGCAGTTGCAGTATAAGCAGTAGGAGGGCAAAAAGTACTCGGAGCAAGACCTTGGAATTGTGGCTGAGACGGCTGAGAAAACAGAGCAGACTGACGGCCTTTCTTGGGATAGTTGTACTTCTAATGGCCCTTCTGATGGCAAAAAGTACATTCATCAGAGGCTAGTGGCCCCTTCTTGGGCTTTGCAGTGGCCTGAAGCTGATAAGGGGGATTCAACAACAGAGAGGGTTGAGTAGGAGCCAAGAAGACAGATGGAGACAGAGTCTGACTGGCTGTCTTAAGACGGGTTTCCTCAGAGAGGAGCTCACGAACAATAGCATCCATAGAGGGAAGAGTTGACCGATGAAGAATGCCACCATGAATAGCCTCATACTGAGGGAAAAGAGCCGTTAAGAACTGCACTAAACGACCCTGCTCCCGAAACTCAACATGAGTGTCTAGTACCTTGAGGCTAGGTGGCTTCATGAGAGCCAATTAATCCCAGAGACCTGTCATCTCCTATGTTACACGAACTCTTTGAAATTTCGGAGGTACCCGTGTCGACACGACACGACACGGGTACAGGTGCGGGATACGGCCGGGATACGGCTCATCACAAATGGATACGGCTATGTTTTGCCCTACATACAGAAGCAACGAAATAGCCCTAAATACAGAAGAGAGGAAAGAGGAAAGAGCAAGAACCTGGTCGCCGACTTCTCTCTAGTCGCAGGCTTCGATCTCACCCCAATCGATCCTTCACTCTTGATCTCATCTCATGTTCTTTCGTCTCTCGATCTCCTCTTCTCTCCCGTACTGCTCTCGATCTACCATATTTGTCTATCTATTCGTATATCTATCTATTATTATAATAACTATAATAATATATAATAATAATAATAATAACTGTTAATAATTATAATAATAACTATTATTATTATATATTATATATTATATAATAATTATTATATAACATATAATATATTTATAAGATAATATATACTTATATATATTAATAAAAAATAAATAAATGCATGCATGTAAAATAAAATAAAAAAATTTAATTAGAACACATTGTTTAAAAAATATAATAAATAAATTAAATAATTTATGTATATTAAAATAAAAATATTACAAAAAATATATATATAGTATAACTCATCTTCATAGATTTTTATTTGTTATTTATATAATATAACTCATCTTCATATAATAAATATATATATATATTTTTAAAATTATTTAACGTATCCCCGTACCCGTATCCAAATTTGGATACATATCCATGTATCCTTAATTTTTAATTTTAAAGTGTCCGACCCCTAGATACGCACCCGCACCCGATACTCGTACCCGAGTCCGTGTAACATAGGTCATCTCAATATAAAAATCCTGAATAGTCTGATCCCGCTAACGAGCACTCTAAATAGCTGTTTCCAACTCATATCACTTGGCAAAGTTGAACTGTTGATAAACACCCAGTAAATAATCCCACACCTCCTTGGCAGTACTGTATTTAGAAAACATCATTTCAATACGGTTATCCACAGAATTATGAAACAAAGTCAGAACTTGGGCATTATCACAATCCTAAGTATCACAGGAAGTCAAATATCCTTCCGCCTTTGGATCCAATGAACGAGGAATAGAACCAGAAACATAACCTCATTTTTTCTGACTAAGAAGAAAGTTCTTTATAACACTACCCGAATAGGCATAATTGTCACCAGTGAGTTTGCACTTGATGGCTTGATTTTTAGTTTCCGACATTATAATAAAACAGAAACTTTGGGGGTTGTAGTGTAATAAACCTAAAATAGGATGTTTAAGTGTAATACCCAAGCAATCTAAGAGCAATACTGAGAACCACCGAATAAAACGAGAACCATAGAGAAAGACTTCGAGAACCAGAGAGAGACGGAAGGAGATTGAAGTTGAGAGAGACAAACCACAAAGACGAAGCAGTCTGAGAGCAATACTGAGAACCACCGAACAAAATTGCGAACAGAGGTAAAGAGAGAGAGTTACGATTCTGATGTTCACGAACCAGAAACTAGGTGGGTCATGAGGTAGATGGGTTCGAGTTTGCGAATGGAAACAAAGTTAGGAACAAGAACTTCACCAGAAGAGATGGGTCGTGATTCCAATAGGTGGGTCACGTTTCTAACGAGATCAGACGCTGATAGTGAGCACAACTTTGCAGGCTGATTAGGGTTTTCAAACACGGCTCTGATACCATGTAAGATTTCTGAATAAATTGTATATTCAATTGTGTTTGTTTACAAAGAGTTCATCAGTTTATATAACCCTAAATCTATAATTGAAAAAGGAAATACAAAGATTCCTATTTACACCATAATCTTGCCTAATTCCTAATATGCCATATATACACAATCATGCCATATATGCAATATATTATTCTTGCATATATATACATCATGTTAAAGACTAACACCAAGAGTTTCACAAGATGGCAGGCATATACTCCACAAGTTTCTTCATGAAGGTCAAGAAAAAATAATGTAAAAGCATTTCAATCAAGTCATGCGTTCAGGACACTTGATAATGGGATTCCCACTTGTCACTTCAGCTACCAAATATGTACTCTTTTGCTGCATTTGTTTCACAGATAGAATTACGAGGTCCTCGGATAATTTTTGTCCTTGCACATCAATAACGGAACTATTTTCTAATTCTATTTAGTACCATCCAGTACTTGGTTCGCACAGGATAATGGATGAGATAAAGCATGCCCCATGCATTTATTGTTGTCGGATCTTGTGCCAGCTTATACCACCATCTATCTTATCCTGGGATTATTAATCCCACTCATCCCATGAGATTATTTTATCCAAAATTGATTGGATACAAGAACGTGTGCACACCCAATGGGTGTGTTGTTAAAAACTCAAGAAATTATAAATTTTGAAATCGGTAGTTACATAGCGGCAATTTAGGAATGAGAAGTGTGACAAAGCTTCATAAGGGTGTTCACACCAAATGGATACACTTTATACAATAGTATAGATAGTATAGATATGTCTCACTTTTTGGTCACCCTCCAAACCAAACTAAGCCTTGATGTCTCCATTAGTAAACATTAACTGACTCTACTGACTAGAGGTCATTGGGTGGTAAAAAGGTCAAAACCCAAACAACCATTCTTTGAGGGCTTCATTGGCCAGAAAAAAGGTAAAAGTATGACATATTTATTAATGAACCTTAAATGACTTCAAGAATGAGATCACCAATTCAAGTTTGAGGACAACTGGAATGCATTTTTGTACGAGAGACTTGGTATGAGAAACTGCACTAAACAATGACAAGTCGTGCGGGACCTGTAGAGAACCCATATGGGTGAGAGTTGAGGCATCTTGAGAGAGAGAGAGAAAAGGGAGGTTCTAACATACATAGAACAACAGAGCCTCTAAGTTGAAAGAGGTAATCACTTCAAGGTGAAAGAGACAAAGGCCTCCTATTTATCAGAGGACCCAATGTTTTAAAACCGGACCGGTGAACGAACCGGAAAAGGGGATCGAGTGGACGGGTCACCGGTTCAACCGTCGGGTTGAACCAAAATCGAACCGTGACGTAATAAATATATTAAAATTATATTTAAATAAAAATATAAGTAATAAAATTATAAATTAAAAATATTAAATTATATTAAATATTTCTCTTAATATTTTTTTTACTGAAAAATATAATAATATATTTTAAAATATTATTAATTTTAATTTTGGAAAATGAAATCAAATATTCAATATTCCCTCCATATGATTTTAATTCAAATAATTTGATTGAAAGAAGAGCAAAAATTTTGAAGGGATATCAAAATTTCAATATTCCCTCCAATACATTTGATTGAATCCCACATGGATTTCTTGAGATTTTTTGAAAGAATTTTTTTTCTTATAAATAGATAGAGACTTTCACAATAATTTCAAGCTTTTAATGAGATTCCTTACAAGAGAAGACCCTTGAAAGAGAGTTTTCAATTAAAATTTTCTTATATTCTTATATAAAACCAAATCAAACCAAACCAAACCAAACCTTAAGTCCCATTAAATAGGATCGGCTACATGAATCATTTTTCTCCACGCGGCTCTATCAAAGGTCATATCATTAGCCAAATTAAGTAGATCCATATCTCTATTTACAACGCTAGTCAACGTTAATCTAGGCCTACCCGGTCCCCTAACACTTCCATCTACCGTCACTGTATCGCATCTCTTCACTACTGCCTTTGTTAGTCTCCGTTGAATATGATCAAACCATCTCAATCGATTCTCTCTCAACTTATCTTCTATCGGGGCTACTCCTACCCATTCCCGAATACACTTATTCCTAATTATGTCCTCTCTAGTCTTGCCACACATTCACCTTAGCATCCTCATCTCAGTCATATTCATCTTATCTACATGTTGTTTCTTAGTTGCCCAACACTTCGTTCCATACAACATCGCTGGTCTAATAGCCGTTCTATAGAATTTACCTTTTAGTCTAGTGGGTATTCATTTATTGCACAGTACCCCAAACGCACTTCTCCACTTACTCCATCCCGCCTTTATCCTATAGGCCACATCCGCATCAATCTCCCCCGCCGTTGTGATAATTGACCATAAATAACGAAAATGTTCACTCTTAGACAGTTCTTGGTTCTTGTTAAATGTATAGATGAGAAGAAGAAGAAGAAGAAGAAGGAATAGAACAAGAGAAAACTGTTGTAGATTATTGATTCAAAACTTAGGGTTTCCCCCTTACACACAACTACTTATACTAATAAGAATAATACATAAAGACCAAACTACCCCTAACACTTAACACTCCCCCTCAAGTTGGTGCAAAGATGTTTCTCATGCCCAACTTGCAACAAATAAAGTGAAAGACTTTACTACTAAGACCCTTAGTAAAAACATCCGCCAGTTGATCTTTAGACTTAACAAAAGACATACATATCACACCCTTATTCAATTTCTCCTTAATGAAATGTCTGTCAATCTCAATATGCTTAGTCCGGTCATGTAGAACAGGATTATGTGCAATACTAATAGCAGCCTTGTTGTCGCAATACAAAGTCATGGGACCACTCCAATCAAGCCCTATATCACTCAACAAAGATTGAAGCCACATTAGTTCACATGTTCCATGTGCCATAGCCCTGTACAGCTTCAGCACTAGATCTAGAAACGACCCCCTGCTTCTTACTACGCCATGTGACTAGATTTCCCCCTACAAAAGCACAATAACCAGATGTAGAGCGTCGGTCATCTATAGAGCCTGCCCAATCTGCATCTGTGAATGCTTCCAACCTCAAGTGACCATGATTAGAGAACAAAATTCCTTTTCCAGGGGCAGATTTAAGGTACCTCAAAATGCGATAGACTGCATCCAAATGAGGTACACGAGGATCATGCATAAACTGACTCACTATTCCAACTGCATAGGCAATATCTGGACGAGTATGAGAGAGATATATCAGTCTTCCCACAAGTCTTTGGTACCTTTCCTTCTCCACAGGCTCACCAATTCCACTACAAAGATGATGATTAGTCTCAATTGGTGAATCAGCTGGTCTGCAGCCCAACATGCCCGTTTCCTCAAGAAGATCTAAAATGTACTTCCTTTGAGAAATAAAGATGCCTTTGTCAGATCTAGCAACTTCAATCCCAAGGAAGTATCTCAATGGACCAAGTTCTTTTATCTCAAACTCCTTGGCTAACTGCATCTTGAGATGGGTCACCCCCTCCTCATCATTACCTGTCATAACTATGTCATCCACGTATACAATAAGCACTGTTACCTTATGTACATTGCGTTTGACAAACAAGGTGTGATCCACATTGCTTTGCTGATACCCAAATCCCAGCATTGCCTTGAGGAATCTACCAAAACAGGCTTTAGGAGATTGTTTCAAACCGTACAAAGCCTTCTTTAATCTACAAACCTTTCCAACTGTAGACTGAGATGAGAATCCTGGAGGTACATCCATATATACCTCCTCCTCCAAATCCCCATGAAGAAAAGCATTCTTCACATCTAGTTGTTGTAGAGACCATCCCAAATTAGCCGCACATGACAGAATAGCTCGAATGGAATTCATCTTTGCTACCGGGGCAAAAGTTTATTGATAATCTATTCCATATGTTTGGGTAAATCCCTTGGCCACTAGTCTTGCTTTGTACCGTTCAATCGTCCCATCTGCATTGTGCTTAATGGTGAACACCCACTTACATCCGACTGGGCGTTTCCCATTTGGAAGAGACACCAACTCCCATGTGTTATTTTTACTCAAAGCTTGCATCTCTTCTACCATAGCTACCTTCCACTTAGGATCATTGATGGCTTCTTTCCAACCCTGCGGAATATACACAGAAGAAAAGAACGAAACAAAAGCACGATACGTAGAAGACAACGAATCATATGACACGAATTTAGAAATAGAGTGTTGAGCACAAGCTCTAACCCCCTTTCTGAGAGCAATAGGAAGACTCAAATCATCCGTAATAGGACCATCAACAACAGGTGAAGAAATGAGATGAGGATCATTACCTGAAGAGTTAGTGGAAACTGGGTGTGGAACTGGCATAGGAGATGATGATTGACTTGGTGGCACAAGAGAAGCCGGCTCTTTCTGACGCCGTGAATAAGTCTTAAGATCAGCTCTGTCCAAACGACCACCGATATCCGACTCCTCATCAACAGAACTCCTAGGCTCCCCCTCACCACAAATAACAGCCCGTTGAGGAGGAAGGAAAAAAGACAACTCATGCTGATATGATGCCGTCTCATCCACAATCTCATCGATACCATGCTCCCCCTGAGGAGATGGCAAAGGACCAGGAAAAAAAGACTCAGATTCACGGAAGGTGACATCCATACTAACATACAACCTATGAGAGTGAGGGTCATAGCATTTGTAGCCTTTCTGAGTAGCAGAATAACCAAGAAAGACACACCGGACAGCCTTAGGATCAAGCTTCCCACGAGTCCGAGGTTGAAGATGAACAAAACAGACACTACCAAAAACTCGAGGCGGAAGAGAAGAAGTGGGATACGTCACAGGAAGAAGCTCAAGAGGAATGTGGAAGTGGAGGACACTAGAGGGCATACGGTTAATAAGATAAGCCGCGGTAAGAACCGCATCCCCCCAAAAGGACTTAGGAACGTTCATGGTAAACAAGAGAGAGCAAGCAACCTCAAGTAGATGGCCATTCTTACGTTCAGCAACTAGTCTGATAAAGAATGCCATGGTCGTCGAGGTATGCCCGGAAAGCGCCATCAACATACTCAGTCCCATTATCACTCCTAAGAATTTTGATAGTAGCATTGAAGAGATTGGATACCATTTTATGAAAACTTTTGAAGCATGAGAAAACTTCATTTTTTGTACGAAGTAAATAAAGCTAAGTCACACGGGAATAACAATCAATGAATGTGACAAACCATCGATAACCAGAGGTAGAAACAACAGGGGAAGGACCCCACACATCGGTATGAATAAGCATAAAAGGAAAAGTACTTCTTTTATTAATTGAAGGATAACAAGTACGTTTATGCTTAGCAAGCTCACAAACATCACAAACAAAGTTATTCCTAGGACAATCACGAACTAATAAAGGAAAAAGTTTCTCTAAAATGCTAAAGGAAGGATGCCCCAAACGGCGATACCACTGATGAAGGAGACGAAGGGAGGAGCCAGAAGTGCATTGAAGAGCCTGAGAGGACAAAGGTGAGGCAGGCATGGCATCCAGAAAGTACAGACCACTTTGTGCTCTACCACTGCCAATCATTTTCCCCGTAGCCAGTTCCTGAAAGACACAATGAGTCGGAAAAAAGGTTACAGAGCAATTGAGAGCAGTAGTAAGGCTACTAACAGAAAGTAAGTTAGTTGAAAAATTAGGAACATGAAGAACAGATGAAAGCGAAAGTAAAGAGGTGCAACGAACAGAACCCTTGTCGGAGATAGAAGATAAAGTGCCATCAGCCACTCTAACCTTATCTCACCCAGAACTAGGTGAATAAGAATGGAAAAAACTAGAAGTACCCGTCATGTGATCGGTAGCACCGGAATCAATGATCCAAGGAGACGACGAAGAAGCACTGAGGGCACTAGCAGAAATACCTGTGTGAGCAAAGTTGGAAGAGGCAGAAGAGGAAAGAGCTAAGGCAGATGAAGAATCAAGTCGAGCCATCAAACGTCTGAGAGTGTGAAGCTCATCCGGGGAAATAGAACTAGCATCATTCGAGGCACTAGCAGTAGTCTCAGAAATATGTGCTTGAGGACGAACACCACCACACGACCACGGCCTCAAGTAGGGCGGCCATGCAGCTTCCAACAGTGTTCTTTATCATGTCTATCTTTCCCACAATACTCACACTTCAACCGGTCCCGATCAACCAATGGACCCTTACCACCACCTGGAGGCAGAAAAGGTGGAGCATCACGTGACTTGGGGCCGACAACCATCGCTGACCGATCCAGAACAGGAGCATGCACCATAGCACTACGACGACTCTCCTCCTGCTGAACCAGGGCATAAGCCTCACGCAATGTAGGAAACGGAGAGCGACCCAACACCTGAACCCGTATCTGATCATACTCCAAATTCAGACCAGCAAGAAAGTCATACACCCGCTCCTTCTCCACAGCCTGCTGAAACATAGTGGCATCCTTGGAGCAAACTGGCTGGAAACTCTGGTAGAAATCTAGCTCTTGCCACAAACCACTCAACTCAGCATAGTAGACTGCCAGAGAGCGATCTTTCTGATCCAAACCCCTAATCGTCTTACGCAATTCATAGGCCTGTGCATCATTCCCTTGTTGAGAATACATTTGAGAGGCAGCTATCTAGATCTTGTGAGCAGTATCTATCAAGAGAAAAGTCCGACTAATGGTGGGCTCCATAGAATTAATGAGCCAGGTCATAACTAAAGCATTCTCAGAAATCCATTGAGCAGATAAAGTACTATCCTCAGTAGGTGGCTGGGTACTACTACCAGTAATATAGCCAGTCAAACGCCGGGCGACAATCGCAAGACTATAGGAGCGGGACCAAATCAAGTAATTAAAACCATTAAGTTTGACCGGACTAATCTGGAGAGAAGGACTATCACCAAGAGTCAGACCACGACTCAGTCCACTCTCTTCCTTGCCCTTAGAGTCCTGACCCAAGCTGTTTGCCATGAGATAAGAAAAGAGGGTGCAAAAAACACAAGCCGGATATCAAACAAGTTCACAAATCACCCAACCAGCACACCAAACACCTTCTAAGGCTAAAACAGTCCAAAAGAAGCCCAGAATAGAGCAACCAGATCAATTACTAGTCAGAAAACCGAAGCAGAGCATCTGAATAGCGATAAAAATCCAAGATAGGGCCAAAATACATCAAACCAGGGACAACAAACCCCTCTAGGGTTCCAGTCGACTCCCAAGGATAGGAGAAGAAGGGACAAAACCAGAAAAAAGAGGGTCAAACAGTGATTTTTGAAAAATCACCCAATTTTGACGAAAAATCAAAAAAATTAGAAAATTCAACCAATAATGACCAAACAATCAAAATGAGATTATAGGGTGATTACCCATTAAATTTCGAGCATACTGTAAATTTTTTTTTTTTTTTTTTTTTTTTTTTTTTTTGGGCTATAACAGACGTACCAGGAACAATATGGGGCTCTAAGGAACAATCTTCAAGGAGGAAGATAGTGCTCTGATACCATGTTAAATGTATAGATGAGAAGAAGAAGAAAAAGAAGAAGAAGGAATAGAACAAGAGAAAGCTGCTATAGATTATTGATTCAAAACTTAGGGTTTCCCCCTTACACACAACTACTTATACTAATAAGAATAATACATAAAGACCAAACTATCCCTAACACTTAACACTTCTCAATCTTCACTTCTCCTCTGCTTTCATTATTACTATTACTAAATTTACACTTCATGTACTCTGTTTTAGTTAAGAAAAAAAGAATAAATAAAAAAAAAGTTAGAAGAAATTTAAAAAAAAACAAAATTTTCAGTTTCATCTACTCGGTGAACCGGCTTTTAGGTTGACCGATTCGCCGGTTCAACCGCCGGTTTTCCCCGTTCTCTCTAAATAGGCCGATTTTTAGCTTCGAACGGTTTAGAGGGTATATCCGGACTGGAACTCCGACTGGTCGACGGTTCAATCGGTGACCGGTCCGATTTTCAAAACCATGAGAGGACCAAGCCATGAAGGCCAACTAATGGATCATGCCCTAGTGCCTAGTCTAGTTAGGGGGGGAAATGACAATTTTGCCAGCCTACTATAAGCTCTCAGAACCCACTACAATATTCCACGTGTGGAGAGAAATATAAATCATGACAATTACACAGGTCTCTTTCACTCATGAATTATGATTATATCATTCTTCTCAATTTCAACACTGAAATGATAGTTAATGCAGAACTTGGATAACATAAATGTGTGCTAAAAAGCTCGGTTTAGAGAAACAACCTCAATCTGCCGCCGAGTTTTTGCAACATCTAAGGGACATGTAGCAGCAGCTGCAAGGCTTCCAGCAAAAAATCCAGCACAGAAGTTTGCCCCCAGGATATTGGCTGCACAGATTTCATCACCCATTAGACCAAATGTTCTTCTCCTGATCTGCACAGGAGCAAAAGAAATCACATAAAGTTGAATCCTTATTGCCCAATTAAATCATTGAGTAAGAACCACAATTATCCCAGTGCTTCATAAAAGAATGAAATCTCACAGGCTCAAGGGTTGACCAGCAGATGGCAGAGAAAGGAACGTCACGTGCAAGTTGTGCTCCAAGGCCTGTCCACAAGAGGCGGTAGCTTTGCACTGCCCAATGAAAGTATGTTATCAGAAACAGAAGCTAAGCAACCAAATGCAAATAATGAGATCGAGATTCCTTTTTCTTTCTTTGTTTCTTAGGTAGTGGATGAGAATATTAAATCAAAACAGAGATCTGTTGAAACAGTGTCTCATACTTGCAAGTTCTGACATAAAAGCTACAAATTAATAGTTGGGACTTGTTCAATGAGCAACTAAAAAAAAATTACATTTTTAAAGAGTGGAGCTTGGAAAGTCATTAGAGAAATACAATCTACTCTGAATATTTTTCCATGTAAAATATCTTAAGATGAGCAATTGTGGATGTCAAGAAAAGATATATAATATTGAAACGTCAGCCATGCACCAAAATATATATTTGAACTCTTAACCTCAGAGTGTTACTTTCACCCAACATTAAAGGAATTATTGGTTCTACTACTTGCTACCTGTGCATCTCAATGAGCAAAATATATATTTGAACTCTTAATTTGTTTAAGAGGATCCAGAACTATTATGCAAAATGAAAGGTTCTATACTCTATCAACTATCCTAACAAGTTTTTATGCTAAAATCTATAGCTGATCTTCGAAACATATTTTATGATAACTACGAAATTATTGAATCCACCAAAAATAAAACGTTGACCACTGAGAAGAATTGGCCTGAACTAGTGATCAGATAGTAATTCGGAACATGGGTAATGAGTATGGCCGCTTCATTAGTCAGCCAAAATTTGAATATGCTTATTAATAGATTACGATCAATTATGTTGTTTCTTGCAGAAAACCTTTAAAATTTGAATCCAGTGGTCAGCTTACTGTTTTGACGGCTGTTTCCGCTCCCAACTGGGGAGACGATCCCAGACAATGTCTTAAAAACTCCTGAAGGCTTCACACCACCTTGAGCTTCTTTGAATGCCTAAAGCCAAAAGAATTTCAAACTAGAATTACAAAATTTAGCAAAAAACTAATATGGCAATCAAAAAAGTTATCTCCAGCAAAGGTAGTAAAGGAAGAAGTCAAATCCTTTTTTTATCATAGCATCCAATATCAAAATTTGGCAGGGGTTCATCCAAAAATTAGAAGTTTCTAAGTATATATTGCCTTTACAAATTTCAGAACTGAAAAAAAGAAAAGGAAAAGATAAAAAAACTGAATAAAAAAAACTGAGTATACACAAAACCATAGATTAACGTTTGGGAACAGACTAATTTAGTAACTTTTTTGCTATTTGGCTAAAATATGAGCTAAAAAAAACTAGTATGTTTGGGATGACTTTTTGGCTTTTTACGAAAAGATGTGCAAAAAGTAGAGAGAAAAGAGAATCTTTGACTTTTTGGTATGGGTTGTTGGCTTTTTGGCTAATTTAGTAACTTTTTGGCTTTTTGGCTAAACCAATCGCTTCCCAAACGAGGCCTAACTAAAAACAGGGCTGGTTCCATTAATTCAATGTGCTAGAAGGGTGAGTTAGATACAAACCTAACCCTTAGCATTATTTGTGCAAAGTAACTACTCTTGGACTTGAAATCACGTAGGACTGCAAATGAACTAAGCTGTTCGCGAGCTTGGCCCGACTCAGTAAGGGATCAATGTGTTACGTAAATAAACGAGCTCAAGCCAAACTTTTAGGTTCATTTAATAAACGAGCCGAGCTCAAACTTGCTCGTTTATTATTTATTTAAATGCTGGAAATTGTGTTCATGCATATAATATGATAGTGGTGTTGGTGGTAGATAGTGGCATGTATAGAATATGATAGTGGTGTTGGTGGTAGATAGTGGTATGTATAGAATATGATAGTGGTGTTGGTTGTAGATAGTGGCATGTATAGAATATGATAGTGGTGTTGGTGGTAGATAGTGGCATGTATATAATATGATAGTGGTAGATAGTGGTAATATATAATATGTAAGTGGCATATAATGGGTTATGATGATGTTTGTAATATCTCCTATATAAGGAGTGTCATTTGGTCTTGTAAGATAAGAAGTTTTGAATATAACTGAAATATATTCCTTCTTCCTCATATTTTCGGAGTTCTTCTTCTTCATATTTTCTAAGTTGGTATCAGAGCAACAAAAAACACAGCAGCCCTAAAACCGTCATAACCATGTCGGAAGTCACGTCCGGAACCACTTCAACCCCTGTCGCTGCCATTCCGGTGAAAACGTCCAACTCTCACTCTGTCCAAATCACCACCATCCGCCTAAATGGTGATAATTTTCTCCGCTGGTCACAATCTGTCCGGATGTATATCCGTGGGCAAGGAAAGATCGGTTACATCACTGGTGACAAGAAGGCTCCTGCTGTTAATGATCCGTTGTTCGACAATTGGGACGCTGAAAACTCCATGGTTATGACATGGTTGGTCAATTCCATGGAGGAGGATATAAGCTCTAATTACATGTGCTATACTACTGCACAAGAATTGTGGGATAATGTTAGTCAGATGTATTCTGACCTAGGAAATCAATCTCAATTTTTCGAATTAACTTTGAAGTTGGGAGAGATTCGTCAAGGAGATGATTCCGTCACCAAATATTTCAATTCGTTGAAAAGGTTGTGGCAGGATCTTGACATCTTCAACACATACGAATGGAAATCGGTTGACGACTGCAACCACCACAAGAAAACTGTGGAAGACAGCCGTATTTACAAGTTTCTTGCCGGCCTCAACATTGAGTTCGATGAAGTGCGAGGAAGAATTATTGGCAGACCTCCTCTCCCATCCATTGGCGAAGTATTTGCTGAAGTCAGAAGGGAAGAGAGCCGAAGGAGCGTCATGCTTAAGAAAAAAGGTAATGGTGAATCAATTGAAATTTCTGCTTTAATTAGCGATGCTGCGGCCAACAAGGCTGCAAATTACCAGCGCAGGTTTGATGATAAGCCACGGGTCTGGTGTGATTTTTGCAACAAGCCTCGCCATACACGCGAAACGTGTTGGAAGATTCATGGCAAACCTGTCAACTGGAAAAGCAGCAAACAAGGAGAGAAGAATCGTGGCTTTCCTACCGCTAATGAAGCCGATTCAGGTCCCTTCAACAAAGAGCAGATTGATCAACTCTTAAAGCTGATAAAATCCAACTCCTCAACCGGTACTCCTAGTGTTTTGTTGGCACAAACAGGTAGAAATCCTAAAGCCTTCTCTTGCCTAAACTTCTCTCCGTGGATCATAGATTCCGGTGCCTCCGATCACATGACTAGTTTTTCCCATTTATTTAGTACCTATTTCCCTTGTTCTGGTCATGACAAAATCAGAATAGCCGATGGTAGTTTTTCACCTATTGCAGGAAAAAGATTTATTAAACTAACTGAGAAAATTAATCTCAATGCTGTTCTTCACGTCCCCAACTTAGCCTGTAACCTTTTGTCTGTCAGTAAACTATCTAAGGATTCTAATTGTCGTGTTACATTTTTTGAATCCCATTGTGAATTTCAGGACCAGAACTCGGGGATGATGATTGGGCGTGCTAGGATGCTTGAAGGTCTTTACTACTTTGATGAAGTACCTGTTAGTAATAAAAAAGCTCAGAGCTTTAATAGTACCAGTTCAATCTCTGTTCGAGAAAAAATAATGCTATGGCACTATAGGCTAGGACATCCTAATTTTCTTTATCTGAAACATTTATTTCCAGAATTATTTAAAGGGATTGATTGTTCTTCTTTTCATTGTGAAAGTTGCATTTTTGCAAAATTTCATCGCTCTACTTATTTGCCAAAACCTTACCAGGCTTCAAAACCTTTTTATTTGATTCATAGTGATGTTTGGGGCCCTTCTAAAATCACTACTCTTTCTGGTAAAAGATGGTTTGTTACATTTATTGATGACCATACCCGCTTATGTTGGATTTATTTGATGAATAAAAAATCTGACGTGAAAAATTTATTCACAAATTTTTACAATATGATTGAAAACCAATTTCAAACCAAAATTGGTATTTTACATTCTGATAATGGAACAGAATATTTCAATGAGCAGTTGGGTGAGTTTTTGAAAAAAAATGGGATTTTTCATCAATCTACATGTCGGGATACCCCTCAACAAAATGGCATTGCAGAACGAAAAAATAAACATCTACTTGAAGTAGCACGTGCTATAATGTTTTACATGCATGTTCCTAAATATTTATGGGGTGAAGCAATTTTAACAGCCTCTTATTTGATAAACAGGATGCCTACAAAGGTGTTAACATACAAAACACCTTTTGATTGTCTCAAAACTTTTTTTCCTGACACGAGGTTGTTTTCTGATTTACCCGCCAAAGTTTTTGGATGTACTGCCTATGTTCATGTTCCCAGTCAATTTCGTTCAAAACTTGACCCCCGTGCTATAAAATGTGTTTTTTTGGGTTATTCCTCAAACAAAAAGGGGTATAAGTGCTTCGATCCTCAAAACAAGAAATTTCATGTGAGTATGGATGTGTCATTTGTGGAAACAAAATCCTATTTCCCCAACACTTCTCTTCAGGGGGAGACAAGTGGAGTAGAAGACCGTTTTTGGGATATTTCTATCCCGCTCCCCAATGTCATTTATCCTACACAAAAATCACATCTGTCTGATAATGATCACTTAGGAGAACCAAGTTCTATGGTGCCTAGTCAAGAAGATTCTTGTTTAGGGGGAGAAGTACTACAAAATGATCTAAATCCTGAGCTTCAGGTTTATACTAGGAAGCGATTTCATCTGAGGAATAATGACCCGAATGTCCATCCTAATGACCCGAATGTCCACCCGAGTTCTGGCATCGAAATTTTAGGTAATCCTATTCCTTCTATTTCCGACCTTGATGTACCTATAGCAATTAGGAAAGGTGTCCGAAATTGCATTAAACATCCTATTGCAAATTACCTCTCCTATCAAAGACTGTCTAAAAACCATAGAGCTTTCACATCTAGGATTTCACACTTGTTTGTTCCAAGAAATATACAGGAAGCATTGGATGATCCGAATTGGAAATTAGCAGTCATGGAGGAGATGAATGCTTTAAGGAGAAGTGGTACTTGGGAGATAGTTGATCTACCCAAAGACAAGAAAACAGTTGGGTGTAAATGGGTGTTTACGATAAAATGTAACGCAGATGGAAGCGTTGAGAGATACAAGGCGAGACTGGTAGCTAAAGGCTTCACTCAAACTTATGGGATCGACTATCAGGAGACGTTTGCTCCTGTTGCTAAAATAAATTCCATCAGAGTACTGTTATCTCTTGCAGTAAATTCAGATTGGCCTCTACATCAACTTGACATTAAAAATGCATTTCTCAATGGTGATCTTGAAGAGGAGGTGTTCATGAGCCTACCGCCGGGATTTGAGCAGAGACTTGGAAGTGACAGAGTATGCAGATTGAACAAGTCATTATACGGACTCAAACAATCACCAAGAGCGTGGTTTGAACGCTTTGGGAAGGCAGTTATCAGTTGTGGCTTCTCGCAGAGTCAAGCAGATCACACAATATTTTATAAACATTCAAAAAACAGTAAAATTGCAATTTTGATTGTTTATGTTGATGACATCATTTTAACTGGTAATGATGAATCAGAGTTGCGCAGCGGAAGCGTGGTGGGCCCATAATAACAGGATAAATATATTATTTATATATTAAATAATATAAATATATTATTTTTATATTTAAATAAGGTAAATAATAGCAAGAAAGGCGAGTTCGAACTGGATTAATTATCAAGTCAAGCTCGAGCACTTCAAAGCTCAACCCGGCATGGCTCGTTTGCAGCCCTAAAACCAGGTAACACTTGGCTGCCCAAACTGCAACAACTGCACCAAAGCAATGCCCATTACCTAGGAAAGCAATTATGTTATCAATAGCAATCAAAAGCTTTTTGATTTTATCTTCACATGAAGCTAGTTTATATGTCACTCTAGTTGATCACTTATTATTAGTTTTTCAACAACTATGTTTCAAATGAGCAATGGTAGAGGGCCACAAAAAGTGTGGCTCAAATGGCTCAAAATTGCCATAACGACGTCATTTTGGGCGTAAAACGACGTCGTTTTGGGCGTAAAACGACACAAAACGACGTCGTTTTGACAGTTTTGAGCTATTTGAGCCACACTTTTTGTGGCCCTCAAACATTTTTCGTTTCAAATACCCTTTTCTTAGGGTCACAAAGTTGAGTTCGGTTGGGTCGAGTTAAGTCAAGAAAATTCACAGAGTTGTCCACACACTATGATTTAGCTTAATCAAACCTGATTCTAGTACTGATAGAATGTACAACTACAAAATATGTACATATACTACCGCATGACCCAAAAACTTGACTATTTCCAGAGATGTCACATCATCACATATAAATTATAATGACACGTGTGAAATGCTTTTCCATGGGCATATAAACAAAGACATTTATGTTCATGGAATACCTGCATACGAGTAAGACATTTATGTACAACGTGTAATACCTGCATACGAGTTCTTGCAAGTTCAACAGGGTAACAAGTGACACAAGCTAATGAGCGTGCCACTGAGCCAGCAACTAAGGGGACATAGGGCGTAAGGCTTGGGGCATTCTGTGATGTGAATTCTTCCATATAATTGCGGAAAATGTCATAACAAGGCAAGTAGATCCCCACCTGGTTGGAAGGTTTTTTTTTTTTAAACAACAAATATCAGTAAGTTCTAAAACTAAACCTCATATCACATCTGTGTGGGGGCCCTGAAAGAAACCTTAAGAAGGAAAAAAGATATTATTGTCATATTCAAGGTTTTAAAAAACGGCTGCAACCGTTATGTAACGCCGTTACGTAATGGTTGTGGTGGTTACCGCCACCCGTTACGGTTGTTATAGCGGTGTGATGGAAATTCGCATGCGTAACAGCCGTTTCGGGGTTACGTAACAACCGTAGCGGTCCGTTAGACACCGTTACACATTTTTACAATATTTTGCATAGCTTCTTTTCTCAAAAACAAAAAAAATGTTACCAAAAAAAAAAAAAAAAACAAATATTTAAGTGATCCAAGCCCAAAGAAAAAATTTTATATAAAAAAAAATTTCTTTATAATTTTTTTTTTTAATTTATGGCATAATTTTTATCTTATAATCCTTTCATTTAATAATTGTGAATATTTTTTATTTAGTTAGTTCATATATTGGTAAAAAATAATTTGTAGCCATTTAAAATCAATTATTCTTAAAATCATTAACTATTGAAATAAAATGTAAAAAGCTCCTTTTATAGTGATTTGAAAATATGAAATATATTGAATCATACTTAAAAATTAACAAAAATTGATCAAAATTTATTTTAAACCCCAATAAATGTGATTTAAAAAAAAAATGTGTATCAGTAAGTTTTCTTCAAATTGTGTGAAAAATAAAAAAAATTCACGGTTTTGATTACCGCAACCGTTACGTTACAGCCTTTACACCCCGCAACCGTTACGACAACTGCAACCGTTTTTCAAAACCTTAGTCAGAATAGACTTACAGTTGGCACAGCCAATGCTAAACTTGCATTTGTGCCTCTCCAAAGTCTTGCAAATCCTTCCTGCACATTTCCATACCAGTTAAACACCTGACAACAACTGTTACCTTATCTTATACAAACATAACAATAAATTTGCATAATATGAATATACAGTTATCTGATATGGCATTAGTGCTAATTACATAAATTGACCAACCTGACGTATAACTTTGTAGAAGACATCCAATGTGCCTTTATACCGAGAGCAATCCCGAGGACATGCTGTTTCAGCATCAAGAACTGCGTGAGTGCAGGGTGGAGGACACCTCATATCTGGAAGCATCTAAAAACAATTTCAAAGCCAAAATTAATCAACTGAATTCAGTATGGGGCATTATCAAACAGAATCCAAGTTTCCAATACTGACAGAAAAATGATTTACAATATAATTTTTATATATAAAATCCATCGGAAATGATGTGGTAGTGGCATTTTGCAATTATAAGTCACAATGATGGGTTTTTTTGCTTGAAATGAAAGAATCACAAAACATCACATCATTCTGTACAATTTTTTTTTTTTTGCATAGCATTACCCATACTGATAATAATAAGCATTGGGTAGAAAAGGAACAGTTTTCCTGGATAAATTAAATTCCAAATTCAATGAGATGATTGCAAAGTTGATACAAAATTGTGACCAAAAAAAAACAAAAAAACAAAAGATCAATAAAGAACCCCTTTAGGCTCAGTAATATAAATGAAATTTGTTTTTTAAAAATATCAAATTACTTTCCTTCTTGTTGGTAGTAGTACTACCATGTTATGTTGCTATAGCTTAACATTGTAAGAATTGGACCTTGGTGTATGTTGTTTATTATGATATACTCTCAATAGATGTCATGCAACTAATTAGGGGATGATTATGATTTCACCTACGACTATGGAGCAATGACCAGCATGCAAAATGCAACTCCAGTAACGCAAGATCTCCCTGTGGAGAAAAAATTATCCCAAGGTGTTCATAGCCGATTCTGAGTCAACACTACGTTGCAGAGGATGCACAAAATTACCCACAAACTACATGCATTAGGCAAACACTAGAGAATTGAATTGATACTAGTATACTACAGCTTTAATTCAACTTGGATTGACTATTTAATAGAAAAGATATATGGCAACAAAAACAAAGAGGATTTACCCATTGAATTTGCAAGATTTAATGTATAAAAATATAGAGAGAATTGTATTATTGATAGATTGTATTGAATTGTGTATCTTGATAAATTACAATTCCTATACAATCTATATATAGAAGAAAATGTGGTAGTAGGTGTAGTGGAGGTGATAGTGGGTTAGGTGAAGTGGAGTGTGTGGTGAAGTGGAGGTAGGTGAAGTGGAGTGTGTAGTGGAGTAGGTGAAGGTAAAGATGGGAAATTCTAACAGCCCCCCGCAAACTCAAGGAGGAGAGAAACTAACCAACTTGAGTTTGGAGAGAGTAACAAAACAAGAAAATACATAAAAATAAAAAAGGATAGGAGACACTGTATGGTCGTGTCAGACCGTTGGTGAAGACACTGTATGGGGTGTCATAACGTTGTAGAGGACACTGTATGGTGGTGTCAGACCGATGTAGAAGACAGTTTATGGGGTCATGTCGGACCGTTGTAGAAGGACAGTTTACGGGGTCATGTCGGACCGTTGTAGAAGACAGTTTACGGGGTCTTGTCGGACCGTTGTAGCAGACACTGTGTGGTCGTGTCAGACCGTTGTAGAAGACAGTTTATGGGGTCATGTCGGACCGTTGTAGAAGACAATGTTGTGACAGTTTACGGAGTCTTGCTGGACCCTTGTAGAAACTAACCGGAATCAATGTCGGGACAGTTTACAGAGTCTTGTCGGACCCTTGTAGAAACTAACCGGAATCTATGTCGGGACAGTTTACAGAGTCTTGTCGGACCCTTGTAGAAACTAACCGGAATCAATGTCGGGACAGTTTACAGAGTCTTGTCGGACCCACAAAGGAGCTAACCGGAATCAATGTCGGGACAGTTTACAGAGTCTTGTCGGACCCATAAAGGAGCTAACCGGAATCAATGTCGGGACAGTTTACAGAGTCTTGTCGGACCCCTTAAAAAATCGCATCCTCAAAAGGTGCGCCCAATTCATAAAAAGGCGTGCCATCAAAAGGCGTGCCATCAAAAGACGTGCCATCAAAAGGCGTGTCCACTTTATCAAAAGATGTGCCATGAAAAGGCGTGCCAGTTTGTCGGGCGTCAAGAGGCGCGCGATGCGCGTGGCAGCCTCGGCTATTTAACCAAGACGAAGGCAGAGGCTGAGGCAGAGAAAAAACTGAGAGAAACCTCTGAAAAATCCTTCGTGTTGCTGAGAAAGATAGTTCCGTTTGCGGAGAGAGATAGTCTGTAATACTCTGTTGCCCAGAAAATAGTCTGTAACACTTTGTTGCCCAGAAAATGGCCTCGTCTTCCCGGAGTCTGCTCACCCTCTTTCCCGACCTCAACGAGTCAACAAGAGAGAGAACTGGAGCGGTAGCACTGGAACCTCAACCGAGTGCCCCGGAGTTTACTCCGCTGAACTTTTCGATGCGGTCTGTGGAGCAAAGAATGGCAGTGCAGTCGGATGTGGAAGCAAATCAGTATACTCTGAAGGCATGTGTGGAAAGCATGACGGCGGTCACAAATTTGTCGAACCGGCTGCAGAGTAGGACAAATGAGGTGCAGCATTTAAACTCCCAGCTGGCTCTGCTCCAACGCATGTATAAGGATGCGCGAGCAGAGATAAGCGTGCTAAGGGCAGAAAACAAGGAGCTGAAGCGGAAGGCCACCGTGATGTTCCGATTTGGAGGGCCGCCATATACTGCAGTGGAGGAGCAGGGAGTAGTGATCGTGCCCAGTGGAGTGGGAAACACGGAGGCAGCACCGGCAAGGGCCGCCCAGGACGGAGGCAAGAAGAAAAGACCGGCGGCAGAGTAGAGAAGAAAAATCCCACCTGTGAATGTGGTTGTTTCTTTGTATTTTTTTTTTTTTTTTTTTTTTTTTTTTTTTTTGGTATGTTGAAACATGGTGATTGGGATGAGTCCCGACATGAATAAAATGAGTTTGGTGTGCAGATCTTCCTCTGCGCTTTTTTTTTTTTTTTTTTGAAAATAATAATAATAAAAAAATAAAAATAAAAATAAAATGAAGTGTTGGAAGCCAGTGGAATCAATGAAGGCTAGTATAATATATTTGAGTGGGAAAAAGAATGATGGGTATGTGGATTATATAATAAAATAAAAGTGGGTGGATGATATGGTGCAGAGTGGCATGTATTGGTGCCTGGCACCCTGTCCGAGAATCATGCACTGGTGGGGCAAAAGTGGGTGGTGGATGACCCAAAGTGAATTGGCATGCTCTGCGTAACAGTTGCAACCCCAGTTCCACCACTGGTGCCAAAAAGAGAACCCTGAGACTGAGAATAACAATAATCTTCACATTAACCCATATAACCGTGGGTGATGGCCAAGAAACCAATTACCTGCAACATTAATGTCTTACTTCTTCCGGTTCTTGTGTTTTACTTTGACAATTTTTCGACCAGACTAGTCAGTGGTCGCACCAGAACCCAATGAAAAGCTGTCTCCAGCACCAAATTCTAGACTACCCGATGACTGAAATAGAGATGGATTTTGCGGAGCGCTCTGATTTGGTTGTTGGCTACCAAATTGAAAGGCGAGCCCTGGCGATGGAGCGGTTGAACCAAACATCATAGGGGCACTGTTGGTAGCAGCAACAGAAACCGAGGATGCTCCAAAGGAGAACCCAGTTGACAGAGACGCAGAACTAAATGTTGAGTTAAATGAAGGCTTGGTGGGCTGCCAAGTGGAATTAAATAAGCTTGAAGTGGCACCACTGGTGCTAATGGAGTTCGTCTCCGAAGAGGAAGCTGAAGAACTGAGACCAAAAACAGTGCTTGAGCCAAACACATTAGGAGTTGTCGAAGAACCAAATACAGAACTACTAGTGAAGAAGAAATGAAGGAAATTTGGGTTTGTCCGGCGGAATTACTAAGTTGTTTAACCTTGCTCTGATACCATGCAAGATTTAATGTATAAAAATATAGAGAGAATTGTATTATTGATAGATTGTATTGAATTGTGTATCTTGATAAATTACAATTCCTATACAATCTATATATAGAAGAAAATGTAGTAGTAGGTGTAGTGGAGGTGATAGTGGGTTAGGTGAAGTGGAGTGTGTGGTGAAGTGGAGGTAGGTGAAGTGGAGTGTGTAGTGGAGTAGGTGAAGGTAAAGATGGGAAATTCTAACAGAATTCGAGTCAGATATGCAGGGAAGTATTTAGGAAGCATAGCATGATTGTTGAATGCCAAACAGATTATCAAAAAATAAGATAGTTACAAGGGCCTAGTGATACTTTGTGCCTCTCAGTCTTGCACTTCTTTAAAGTTCAAAGAAATCAAGACGCTCAACAATCTGATGCAAATTTGTAAGGTCCCGCCAGACTACAAATATATTCAAATAAGAAATCAATAAATATCCTTTGCAAACATACCGTGTTTGTTTCAAAACATGCCATACCGCAAATACCATCATAAGGGACACCAGCAGCCTGTGCTTGCAACCTTGTCTGAAAAACAGGCAGCAAAAATAACAACCAATCAAATTCACTATATCCTCAATTTTGAAACAGTTAACTAATATGATCAGTGAACTAGAAATTTTCACTGCACAGAATTGGGGGAATATCAGAGGCAACTCATATAAATCAAACTAAATTTGAATTCAGCAACAACTCACAAGAGATATCTCCAATCACTGTCAGTTACTGAAGTATGAAATAAACATACAAAGGAAAATGAGGTCTGTTCGAAAAGCCACTGGAATTGACTTCCACGACACGAGTAAGAGTATCAATTAGTTAATAAACCAATCAAATGAACACAGCAATAATTTGACCTCATTAGGCGGGGAAGAGGAACGGGGTGAGCTAAAAGAGGGATGTTAAAACTATAAGTAAGCAGAGATATGATACTATTCAACCAATCTTACCATGGAGGGGGATTAGCACTCCATTTGGATTGCAAGGCGAGAAAGGAAAAGAAATGATTGTTGGGCCAATTTCATAATTGCTTAAACATTTGTGATTAGTGGTGATCTAATATGGTATTAGAGCTTAGTTTGGGGAAGGGTTTCGGTTCAAGTCCTCACTTGCACTCTTTCTTCTTTGTAGCAACGCACGTGGACATGTGACACAATACTAACACGTCGATTTTCAAAAAATACAGGACATGACACGCTTGGGATACATTAAAATTTTATATTCTTATAAATTTATTATATATGAATAGTTTATTCAAATGTAACCCAAAAAAAAACAAACAAAAACACATAGCACTAATTAAATTAAAATATATTCCATAACTTTTGGTTACATTCTAAAGAATGTAAAATAGTTGTAGAATATAGAAATAAACATGATATATTAATCTTATAAATGTTTCAAAACATATTTAGAGTAAATAAGTTGCATTTCAAAGAATACAAAACATTTTTACTATGAAGATATTCATCACATAGGTCGTGTTCGAAAAGTTTAAAAAGTGTCGTCGAAATGTTTATAAAGTGTCTGGTACTTTTTTTTTTTTTTGAGAATTATAAAGTGTCCGGTACTATAAATTTACATTTTTAATTAAGACACATCGAAAAAGTATTAGACATGCTTTGTCGAGTGTCCATAGACGCTTCATCTATAGAAGTGTCCGTGCTTCTGAGTCCGTATATGCATGAATGTGTACACCTCCATAATGTTGTTTCTTCTTTGCATAAATGGATGTTTAAATCCCCACGTGCAAGACAAAATTGGGTGAGATAGAAGGTGTTACAGAGCTCGATATACATTGTTGGTCCATTCCTAAGCTTTTTGGTACTAATCTAACATTAACGCGGTGTTTATTTGGGGGATTTAAAAAGGAATTTAGAAAGGAAAAAGAAAAAGGTAAATAAAATGTGAATAAGATATACTGCCATTTTATCCAATTTCACACGCATTTTTCCTTTTCCTTTGCCGTTCCAAATTCATCTCTAAATTCCCCAACTAAACACAGCGTAAAAATCACAATGGCAGACAACAATTCAAAGTTTATAACAAATGCGTATCTCATCATCCATGCATGACTAAGAAACTAAGCATAGTGAATAACTAACCGTATCCTATCCCTCAAATCATTCAAATCACACATAACCACCAACAATCTCTCAAACATGAATAGAGATGAACAACTAGGTATCTTCCAGAACCAATACAAATCGCTGAAAACAACGAATTTATAAGGGAGAAGAGAAACAAGTACCTTGGCGACATCGAGAGGGTTAACGAGGACGGCCGAGAGGACGGCGGCACCCGCGGCGGAGAAAGCCCTCTCTGCAAAACCTAAATTGAAATCCGATAGGGTTTTGGAATGGTGATGAGATTGAGATTGGAGCGAAGATCGTTCTTCGATTTCTTCGTCTGATGATCTCGCCATGTTATCGGATACAGAGGTGGTTAGGTTTGCGTCGAGTTCAACTCCTCGCGATGCTGCGGCGCTTATCCATGAAGGAATGCCTTGTCTTGTTGTGCCCACCATTCCCAAAACCTAATTATCTCTCTCTATCTCTCTCTCTTTCTGTGCGTAAAAACAGAAACTAGTAAGTTGTGAATTACTACTCGAGAAGAGAATCACAGAATCAATTTGAGCTATTGAGTTGTGGAGATTGAGAGGTGTGTGAAGAAGAAGAAGAAGAAGAAGAAGAAGAAGGAGAGAGAGGAATTAGATTCGTGGCGTTGGAACAAAGGGCGCCAAACATGAAGAAGTGGTGAGAGGACACACACACAGCCCCTCTTAGAGAGAGAGAGAGAGAGAGTGAGAGAGAATAACCGTCATCAGCGCATACATCATCCCATGCGTCAAATCAAATGATGAATTATTAGATTATTTAAATTTAAATTAATTATAAAAAAAATTATTGATAAATCTAATTTTGGGTTCCTATTGATAAATGAAAAATGCCTGGGAGCACTAATTAGTGCTCCCACTAATTAGGTGGTAGTGGGTCCCGTCATTAATGATGTGATGTTTTGATCTTGGAGTTGTATTATTTTTTTTTTTTTACTTTTTTAATGCATTAGTGCAATTAGTGGTGATATTTTTAGTGGGATGAATTATTGTTGTTGATAAATTATTGATAAATCCAATTTGGGGTTCTGATTCTGTTTGGCTGTGCTTTGAAAACATAATTCTAGACTTATATTTGAATATTATGTTTGGTAAGAGTTTTTGAATCAATTTTTCAAAACTCTGCATATAACTCTGTCACATGCGTGCTTTTCGAATTTTTTTTTTTTTTTTTGTAAATTTTGCCTAACCGGTTGTCTAACCGATTGACCGGAATAGTAAAATTTTATTATTATTTTTTTTCAATTGATATGTTAATTTTTATATAATCAAAAAAAATATTTTTTAAATTTTTAAAAAAAATTTATGTGCTTCAAAAAATTTTGAATTGTATATTGGTTATGAGTTATAAATTTTTGCATCAAATATCAAATGTCACATCAACAATTCCCCACTCAAACCAAAACTCTTTACCAAACAAATTTTTCACACTCAAATCATAATTCCAAATCTCACAAACTCAAAATACAACTCATACTCTTAAATCATAATTACAAAACTCTACCAAACGCAACCGAAGTTTCTATTTATATATCCATATATTTATACTTTCATTTCAGGAGATCTTTTTTTTTCTGATTTATATTGTTTGTTGGACTATTATACCCTTGTGTCTATTATTCATATATATTATATAGAAAAATAATATACACGTTTCATTTTTGTTGCTACTTCTATTTTGATAATTACCATTATTCATGTTTTTCTTTTTAATCAGTTTCATTTATATTTGTGGCATTATTTCATTATGCTATGGTTTCGAAACTCTTTATTTGGCGGGGTTTAAAAATTATAGTTTACATATGGTGGTGAAATTATTATGTTCATCCATTGTTGTAGTGAAGTTTTATATTCTTTCATTATCACTTTATGTTCGAAATTTTGTGTTTGTCTATTATTGCTCTATGTTCAAAATGTTTCTCTATTGTTGTAAGACAAAGTTCTCTTTATGTCCAATCAATTTTGTTATAAACATACTATTAAAAAGTGAGTTTGATTTGATTTGAATTGGTAGAATGGTGAAATTGCATAGATTGTTAATGATAAATATGATGATAAAGATGAGGATGTGGGTGATATTTATTTTTGTTTTTAGACTGATTGATTTTTTTTTTTTTTAGATTTCTAATTCTATTATTATTATTATTATTATTATTATTATTATTATTATTATTATTCTTATCAATCAGTGTAAATGTTTACATTTCACGTTGTTTGAAAGTCTGGAAATAAGTGTTGAAATATAGATATGGACCTAATTATATATTTTGTAGGATGTAATGTTCACATATCATTAGTTATTTGTTATTATACTTGTTGTTTGAACAATCTTTTTTGTTACCATTAAACAATTGAAAGTCTTCTTCTTCTTTTTTTTTTTTTCTTTCAATTTTGTTTCACGTTGCAATGTAGATATTCACATTTGTATGAATTTAATTTTTCTAAGGTTGGCTATATATTAATTGTAAATTGTGGACATTCACATTGTATTTTTGTATGTGTTTTTTTTTTTTTTTTGATTTTTTTTTTAAAGTTAGTTGTATTTTGTTTTTTTTTTTATTAGGCTTGTTGGTTGAATAATCATTTTTGTTACCATTGAACAATCGAAATAGTCGATTTTCATTTTTTTCAATTTTATTTTATGTTTTTACGTTGCAGTATGAATGTTCACATTTGAATGAGTTTATTTTTTTATTTTTTAAAATTAGTTGTATATTAATTATAAATTGTGAACATTCATATTGTATTTTGGAATAAGTTTTATTTTTTTGAAAGTTAATTGTATGTTTGTTTTTTTGTTACTATATTTGTTAGTTAGAGCATCTCCAACGGTGTACCAAATGTTTCACCAAATCTGAGTCAAAAATGGGTCATTTCCTTAATTTGATACTTCGCGCTCCAACGGTTCAACATCAAATCCGTTTCATCAAATTTGCGTTGGGCAACCGGTTGGTTGACCGGCCGGTCGACCGGTAACGGCAAATTTTATTTTATTTTTTTATTTTTTTTTTACCGGTTTGAACCTTTTTTTTTGAACTTTTTCAACTTTTGGTGGTCGACCAACTAGGCAATTTTTTTTTTTTTTTTTTTTTTGAGTCGTTTGAACCTTTTTGTGAACGGTCTGAACTTTCTCTGGGGCGACCGGTTGGTCAACCGGATGGTCGACCCGTTCGTCTCATCCCAACGGTTAGGAACAATGATTTGGTTAAACGCTTCGCCTGCACTCAGTTTGGTACCATTTTTGCTGAATTCTGGATTTGATATCGATCTGGTGAAACCGTTGGAGCTTAAAAAAGTGACTTTTTCACCAAATTTTAAATTTGATGCCAGGTTTGGTTCACCGTTGGAGATGGTCTTAAACAATCATTTTTGTTATTATTGACCAATTGAAATAGTTAATTTTCACTTTTTTTAATTTTGTTTTATGTTTTCACGTTGCATTATAAATGTTTACATTGGGATGTGTTATTTTTTTTAAGACTAGTTGTATGTTAATTATAAATTGTGAATATTCACATTGAATTTTGTATGAATTTCATTTTTTCGAAAGTTAATTGTATGTTTGTTGTTTATTGTGAACATTCATGTCGTACTTTAATATGTATTTTATTTTTTCAAAAGTTTGTTGCATGTTTGTTGTTTACTGTAAACATTCACATTGCATTTTGATTTTCATTCAGATCTTTTGTTGCGTTATTTTTAAAATTTTCAAATTATAAAAAGGAAAAATGTGGCAGACCCCCACCTCCAGTGACCCCCAGCCCCACATGGCTATGGGTGATTGAAAAAAAAAAAAAAACTGGCCAATGAAAAAAAACTGGGGGTGCCCTCGCTGGGGTCCCTAGCACAACTGTTATAAAAAGGTTCAAAGTTCATAATTTGATATTTTCTCCATGGGATGCGAGAGAGATTTTCTCATTAGAATAATGAGAGATTTTTCTCCATGGAATAAGGGAAAGATTTTATCTTTGGGATGATAAAAAGATTTTCTCCATAAAATGGGAGACTATTGTTATGAATTAGTTTCAAAAGTTATTCCCAAACTAGACAAAATACCACATTCAACCCATAATCATTATATTATTTTTTTCACAAAAAAGTCAAAAGTCGTTCCCAAACCAGACTTTTTAACCCCAGACTAAAATAGTCAAAAAAGTAAAAAACAAACCCACTTCCCAAACGAAGCCCTTTATAATTAGTTTCCAACACTTTACAAGCAAGAGTTTAGATTTGTTAAATTTAAATTTTTTAATTTTAAGGGAAATAAATTATTTTTAATTTTCACCATTTATCTTATATAATCAATTAAAAAAATTATTTATGTAATATTAATTGACATAACATTAGATTATTATTATTTATACGGTATATACATTTTTTAAAATGTACCATTTGTTTATTAAAACATATATGTGATTTGATCAAATAATTATTTTTGTACGGTACCTAATTTTATGTATATATATATATATATATTTGAACTTATTATATGAAATATACTGTTCAGATTATTAAGATGAATTTCGATTAGTCCCCTAATGAGTTAACCAAAACAAATCTGAACTCATGACACGTGGTGCTTCATTATTAGCCTCAGTTGATGCAATACTAGGGGTGAGCATGGTCCGGATTGGACTGGATTGTGGTAAAATCAGGACCAATTCATTATCTACGGTTTTTAAAAAATAGGAACCAATCCAATCCGTTTAAATCATGAACCAATCCGAACCAATCCATTTAAATATGGATTGGATCGGTTTAGGACCACGGATTCACATAATTAAATAACAAAAAAATATATATAACACTTTAATTTCATAAAAATATAAACATAGCGCTATATTAGTTCCACAATAGCAACATGTTTTTTATAATAGCGACATACTGTTTTAGAATTTAAATAACTATAAGAAAACTGGTTTCGCCATAAGTATTTAGACCATTACAAATTAAAACTAAAAACTAACAAACAAAAGTAATAAAAGAAGATATTATACGGTTTTAGGTTTGAGTTTAGATTTTATATAGAATAAGAGAAGATACTATGGGGGAGGATGTATAATAAAAATATAGACTATTTGTATACGGTCCGGATCGGTTCCAATCCGGAACCAATCCGTGGACTACGGATTTTTAATTCTTCAATCCAGAACCGAACCGCGGATTCAAAAAATCAATCCAAACTTATCGAATTGGATTGGACTGGATCGGATTACGAATTTCACGAATTCCTTGCTGAGCCCTATGCAATACCTCTTACAAATTCTAGGCCCAATCGATTTGGGGATCATGTTAAATATGCCGATTTTCTTGGTCCGACCTCAGGCCCAATTTATGCAGAGAGTTGAAGCCTAAGATGATTTGGAAGGTGACACTTGTATTTTGCGGGGTTTTTTTATTATTATTTTTTTAAATCTATCAATAAACAGTTCAAAAATTCCCATTATTTACTTCTTCTGTTTTTGCTAAAAAAATTTTGTGTTGATATTTGCCAAACATTTAATTTTGTTTCATGTTGCAGTGTAAATATTTATATTTGTATGAATTTAATTTTTCTAAGGTTGGCTATATATTAATTGTAAATGTGAGTATTCACATTATATTTTTGTATGAGTATTTTTTTGAAAGTTAGTTGTATTTTGTTATTTTTTTTTTATTAGGCTGGTTGGTTGAACAATCATTTTTGTTACTATTGAACAATCGAAATAGTTGATTTTCACTTTTTTCAATTTTATTTTATGTTTTTACATTACAATGTGAATGTTCACATTTGTATGAGCATATTTTTTTTGTTTTTTAAAACTAGTTGTATATTAGTTATAAATTGTATACATTCATATTGTATTTTGGTATAAGTTTTATTTTTTTGAAAGTTAATTGTATGTTTGTTGTTTTTGTTACTATATTTGTTAGTTAAATAATCATTTTTGTTATCATTGACCAATTGAAATAGTCAATTTTCACTTTTTTTAATTTTGTTTCATGTTTTTACGTTGCAGTATAAATGTTTACATTGATATGAGTTATTTTTTTTTAAGACTAGTTGTATGTTAATTATAAATTGTGAATATTCACATTGTATTTTGTATGAATTTTATTTTTTCAAAAATTAATTGTATGTTTGTTATTTATTGTGAACATTTATGTCGTACTTTAATATGTATTTTATTTTTTCAAAAGTTTGTTGCATGTTTGTTGTTTACTGTGAACATTTTGATTTTCATTCAGATATTTTGTTGCGTTATTTTTAAAATTTTCAAATTATAAAAAGGTTCAAAGTTCATAATTTGATATTTTTTTCATGTGCGGGAGAGATTTTCTGCTTAGAATAAGGGAAATATTTTCTCTTTAGGATAAGGGAGAGATTTTCTCCATAAAATGAGACACTATTATTATGCATTAGTTTCAAAAGTCCTGCCACAAAATATCACATCCAACTCATAGTCATTATATTATTTTTCTCACAAAAAAGTCAGAAAAATCAAAAGTCTTTCCCAAATCAGATTTTTTAACCACAGGCTAAAAAAAGTCAAAAACCAACCCACTTCCCAAACGAAGCCTTTATAATTTGTTTCCAACATTTTACAAGCAAGAGTTTAGATTTGTTAAATTTAAAATTTTTAATTTTACGGGAAATAAATTATTTTTAATTTTAACCATTTATCTTATATAGTCAATTAAAAAATTTATTTATGTAAAAATTAAGTTGACCCCATATTAATTGACATAACATTAGATTATTTTTATTTATATGACATATATATTTTTTAAAATGTACCATTTGTTTATTAAAACATATATGTGCTTTGATCAAGTAATTATTTTTATACAATACCTAATTTTATTTCTATATGTATATTTTTCAACTTATTATATGAAATGATCGGTCAAGATTATTAAGATGAGTTTCGATTAGGAGTAAGGATCCTCTAGAGTGATTTTTTCCTAAAGTTTCCTAAAGTGCTACAGTGTATGGTTGAGATTTACTGGCAAGTCACATCAATTTTTCTGATGTGACTTGTCAATAAATCTCAACCACACAATATAGCACTCTAAGAAACTTTAGGAAAATTTCACTCTAGAGGATCCTTGGCGTTCGATTAATCCCACAATGAGTTAACTAAAACAAATCTGAACTCATGACACGTGGCGCCTCATGATTAGCCTGAGTTGATGCAAAACCTCTTACAAATTCTAGGCCCAATCGATTTTGGGATCATGTTAAATGTGCCGATTTTCTGGGTCCGACCTCAGGCCCAATTTATGCAGAGAGTTGAAGCCTAAGACGATTTGGAAGGTGACCCTTGTATTTTGCGGGTTTTTTTTTTTTATTTATTTATTATTATTATTATTATTTTAATCTATCAATAAACGGTTCAAAATTTCCATTATTTACTTCTTCTTTTTTTGCTAAAAAATTTTAATTTAATTTTTTTTTTGTGTGTTGGTATTTGCTAAACATTCAATTATTATTATTTTTAAAGTTTGTCAAATAAGTTTTATATCCATTCCAAAAATATAATAAGTTAAAATGCAACCAAAAAGGCTTACAAAACTTTAGAAATTTACAGGATTTTTTTTAGAATTCGGTAGTGCTACGTAGCTCGAAAGGTAGAGCTCGAAATTGGCTTGAATTAAAAGCAGAGAAGGAGAAGAGAAGGAAGGAGGAGGAGGAAGGAGGGAGGAGGAGGAGGAGGAGGAGGAGGCCCAACAAATGGGGCTGGAGGCGGGGGGCAGAGGCGAGGCAAAGGCGACGAGCAGCGATGGCGGGCGACGAGGCGACGAGCAGCGACGACCGGCGACGAGCAACGACGATTCTCGGCGGCGACGGTGGTGCTGGCTCTTCTCCTCTTTCTCTTCTTCCTCTCTTCTCTCCCTCTTTCTCCTCTGTCTCTTTCTCCTCTCTTCTTCCCCTCTTCTCTCCCTCTTTCGAGCCAATTCGAGCTACGGCTCAATTCCGTTTATCAAATTGTTATCTACCGTATAACAACAAAAAATAATAAACAAATTTTTGGAATGAATATAAAACTTATATGAATCCTTGATATCTGTCCATTTAGAATAAGCATCTTTTCAATCTCCAAAATTTAGGTTCATCAGCCAATCAGACTCTTTACTTAAAACTTTTAAACTATTGTATGTAACTATTTTATAAAAAATAAAATTAATTAATTTAATAATTGTAGTTACAATATTTCATCATGTTTGTGTTTAATATAATAGACGATTTATTTTAATATCATATTTGTCGTTTATTTTTTTAAACAGAATTAAGATTAAAGTATATACTTACGATTATGGAAGCAACTTATTTTTTTTCAAGAATAATCTAAATCTACACGTAAAGACTTGTTAAGTAAGCGGATTGAATTATTAAAGTGAGACTCACAGTAACTCCACATACTCGAATTCAATTAATTAAGGGGAAATTACTAATGTAAAAAAATATTTACAAATTAGTGACATTCTTTATAAACATTAATATTTAAAATCATAAACTATTCCATGATTTTGTAATTAAATTTTGAAAAAATCATTGACAAGGAATTTTCCCATTAATTAACTGAGACAAAAACTCTCATTTTAATTTGGTAAGGTACTACACACACCTCTCCCTGTCTCTCTTTTTTGATCTTTAGAGTGATCACATCACATGGTTAAAGGTTTTGAGAGATGTTTGTTTGAGAAGAAAGTGGCATTGAAGAGAAGCAAAATATTTTAAGAATCAATGCATCCCTATCTCATTTGGTAAAAATCATTTATGCACTTAAATTTATTCCAAAGTTTAAAATGAACCTACAGCATTAGAAAAATATTTTAGAGTTCTAAAAAAAGAGTTTTAATTTGTCTTTTTTCACCTTATGATTTGTTTTTTTTCTTTTTTTTTTTCACTGCCAACTGTATAGAGCTCCATACTCTCTTTATCACTGCCGTAAAAGCATTATTTTTAGAATCCAACTTCAAAAAATATGTGTGCTTAGGTATAATAATTGAGATGTGAAATTTGTCAGTATTTGGAACAAACATGATTTCAAAGCAAAAACAACTCTGAGGACAAACCAATATAAAGAACTAATCAAAATGATTTCAAAAAATCACCCTCTTCCATGGAAAACATCAAAACTGTTTTTCGAAGCAGTTAGCCGAAAATCCTTTCTCCCTCCTGCTGTTGTTGAATCTGCAAACGAAAGCATTTTTCTCCGAGAACCGTCACAACCTTGCCTGATTCTACAAAACCCAAATGCAGATGAAATGAATGCTGAAACCAGAATCAATTTCATAGCCTCTTTAGCAGTGTTATGCCAATTCCATGGCTTGATCAAACTCCCAAAGCAGAGGATGTTCTGTTTGATTTTGTCAACCACCGTTGTTTTTGAATTGGAAGCAGTTTTTGTATCATCTTCTTCAAAGCATGTTTTCAATGTTTTCAACTCTTCAACTACATCTAGTGCTCTCCCCTGAAAGTGTGTCACTTTCTCCGTTAGGATTTGTCGGCTTTCTTCCATTCGCGCAAGAGCTGCATACCGGTCTTTCTGCTGCCATGAATTCAATCTCTGCACAAATAGATTGAGGCCATACTCAAGAAATTCTAAATAATAAAAAAAAAAATGCTTTATTTTTTAATTGAGCATCAAGTGTTTGATGATTTGCCTAATCAATCCATAACTGTTAATCAAGAAAAAGGGTATTTCAATTGGTATTAGGGACATGTTCGAGTCGCAAGAGTGTCATTGTGAGGAGCTACATAATGCCACTAACTACGATCACTTTAAAAACATGTGTGAAGACGCGATGTCAAATGCCATAAAAGATATAAGTAAAGCATTCTCTAAGACTAATTGATTTTAGGAGAGACGATAGAAACAATCCAATATTAAAAAATTTTGCATTTAAAAAATAAAGTATTTTTAATATGAAAATGTTTTCCTAGAAAGAAAGCAAAGTTATTTGCAATTAAAGTGGGAAAAGAGAAGGGAACCAAACCTGAAAAAAAACAAGCATGTTCTCAACATTCTTGAGTGAATCTCTAGTAGCAATCAAGCTTTCCCTCTCCTCCAATGGGGTCTCTGTAACTGTAACACCACAATAGTGCTGACCATGCTCTGAACAAAATCTGCATAATCTAACACTGTCATGTTGTTCTATTTTGAAGCTGATCTCATCATGCAATGCCTTTGCTCTCTCAATGAGACTTTGCAAGTTGTCATTCATCAATTCCATATCAACCTTGAGAGTTGAGTTGAGACCATTTGGGGTTGGAAAGTAGGGCCAACCCTTTGTTTTATGGTTTTCCCATTTGATGTTGTTGGGGTAATCAAATCATTTTGTTCACTTTTTCTTTCTTTCTTTCTTTCTTTCTTTCTTCTTTATTTATTTATTTATTGATTTTTAATGTGGGGTTAGGGTTTGCTTGAAAGGGAAGTTTTGTTTGGGACTGTAAGGCCTTGTTGTCTATGCCCCCACAATCCAATCCCTCACCATGTGCACTTATGATCATAAATGTTTTGCAATAGGAAAATGCTATGCATTAACGAATTTTTATACGATTTTCTTTTCACTAGATATAAAGAAAATGAAATTTACATTAATAAATACAACAATGATTTAGACCACTAAAAACTACATCACTAATAGCACTAATATATTGGGAATGACAAAAAAAATAATAAAAAAATAAAAACAAGGCATAGAAAGTGGGCGGGGCCCACTGCCACATCATTAGTGATCCCTCTAGTGATCTCTTTTTAGTGCTCTCAATCATTTTTCTAATAAATATTAGTGAGACTTATTGTTTTGTGTTATATAGAGAGCATATCATTATGCAGGTCGTAGTTATTTTGGGGCTTCACCTCAACTAATTCTTAGATACATGTCGTCCTTGATTCCACGTATCTTGAGTAACACTTTTTGTTTTGTTTTGTTTTTGTTTTGGGTACATTTGTGGGTCATAGTAGGGTACAGGGAGTTTTATCTGTGATAATAATTGAACTCTTAATCTCACCTTATAAAGTGAAGATCCTAACTAACTGGATTAGCCCTGGTTGATTGTACTAATCATATTTTGGCAGCTTCGGATCTTCCGTCTCCAAATCTCTATTCTTTAGTCCCAATACACTTTCAATCATTAGATCATATGTTAAAATTTACATACCTCGATATTCTCATATAATTCAATAGTTAATAGTGCATTAAAACAGAGGGACTGGGAAGATTTGAGTACAGAGGAATTTTATGTGGAGGGTGTCATGAACATGATGGGTCTTGCAAAAAGAAAATCCGAAGCAGTAGGGCAGCTATTTGATTGCATCAAGTTGAGGACTCACAATACTTTCAGTGTGTATAGCACCTTCTGAGGAAGAATGGGACATGGGCTCAGACTGTTTGGTGCTTTTGAAAGATAATAATAGGTCACATAGGGCCCCCAAAACCTTGAATGCACCATTTCAATGTCAAATGATAACATATTGGGCCAAGTTAGGCATTTCTGAACTTCTCCAGTTGGACACCAAAAGCAAAATGTTGGCACTCATTTTGCATAAAGATTTTGTGAAATGAAAATTGTATTTTGGGTTTTGTTTGGCGTAGTTTTTTATAAGTTGAAGTTAATAATTAGAAAGTAAAAGTTAAAAGTGCATCTTTCTTTGTCAATTATCAACTCATAAGCTGTAATCTTTTAACCCAATGATTCTTTATAATACTATCACACTTACACACTAAAACCCTAGTTGAAAAATGCGGTCATCCATATAAGGCCCCTTACAATAAATTTTAATATACAACAGAGAAACAGTAGGTTTGTTTGGTGCAACTTGTTGCAAAATAAAAATTGATAACAAAAAAGTAAAGTTAAAAACACTCATTTCTTTGTGTCTCAATAATAAATTTTTTCAATTTATTTAAGTAATTTATGTCTGATAAATTGCGAGAAGAAGTTAAGCCAAATTAACAAAAATAAATAAATAAATAAATAAATTGAAAAGGGTTATACACATCCTATAATGCCAATACACCTCACAACAAGATGGATGCCCATTAACTAAGTTGAATTCCTTGGCAAGTAGTTGTAAGAAAGAAAGAGCCATGTTATTGATATATATTTGAGACCCTCCCACATGATGCTCTTTATTTGGCTCTGGCAGAGAGTGGCAGAGAGGCAGTACTTGAGAGAGACACAGAGAGAGAGACAGAGACAGAAACAGAGACAGAGAGATGTCCCATGGCTTGTTGGAAGGGTTATAGATTTTCTTTTTTCCTCAATGAGCAAGCAGAGTAGACCAAGAAAATCAGATTCTGTTGTTCACTAGTTTCTTGCTTGGGCAAACTTTTTGACTCATAGGCATCTATATATCTAGCACATGTGTAAGCACACTAATAAATATTGGGTAGCAATATTATCATCTAATAATTAATCTCGTTTTGCAATCAGAATCATAACATGGTTAAATTAGTGTGAAAGAAGACTTATCTAATTTTTTTTGCGATACGTTCTTTGATGTAAAATGGCATCACCAGTATGATTATATATTTTTTTTCTAAGCACACAAGATTGGATTCAAGAAGGGTGATTGGGACAATCATCCAAAGTTTTGGAAATCTCTTTATTTTAATAGTTCTAGTTTTTGAAAATTTTAATACCAACACTTCAAGATTAGTATTAAAAACTTGTTCAATATCATTTCTCTAATACAATCTAGAGGTCTCTCCATCCGAATCCAATAGATTTTAAGTTAAATATCTCTAATAATTGTAATATAGGATCAGGTCTTGAATTATTTCTCTTAAATCAAATTTTTATCTTGTATACATCTCATATTTCTATCACTTGGTCTGCATAAGAGCCAACATAATACATTGATGACCTGAAAAATCTCATAATTAGTCCCTTCTTTCAAAATCTTATTGGCAGGTGATCAAATGGACTTCATAGGTCCTACCTGCTTGTGCTTGAGCTCTCAAAATAAACATCTTTGTCAGTGGATATAGCCTTTTCTCGGTTTCAATCTTTCCCTTTCTCTTTTTCATATTCTCTCTCATCCAACTTGGGTTCATTCTATTTAGGATTTTTGTGGTGGGAGTATAAACTCACTCCTCTTTTTCTATAAGCCTAATACTTTCTGATTTTCACACTACCACAATTATAAAAGTCTGTATTTGAATTATGGATTTTGGTAAAAAAATTAGAAACAAAAAGAAGGAAAAAAAAGAAAAAAAAAATAGTTTATATTTCATTCACATTGTCTTCACCTTTTATTTTATCATTTTCAAATTTTTATTCAAATTCATAATTTGAACACAACCTAAAGTACTCTATTTATAGGCAAAATCTAAGAAATCTTATTCATCTTGTACAATTAAGAAAATTCTACAAATATTGAATTCGTAATGGATTCATGATTTCATACCCCAATCCAAATATATGTTAAAAACAAATAATTATAAATATTATTAAACATGATGCTAGCTAGGAATATATAGGTTTCTCTTTATTTTCCAATCTTTATATCTCTTCATGTTGGTCTTTTAATCTTTGGAATTCTTTGGGAATGAATCATGTCTCACATTGTTTAATTAAGAACCAAAATCTTCTTTAGATATAGTAATCATATATATAGGACAAACAGGGATTGACCCATGTAAATAGAAGGCCCAAAGAAGGAAACCCATTTTCTAACTATGAGGACTTTGAGCTACCATTCTTAGTGGGGTCTGTGACACTAGAGTTCCAAAGAAGGTAGGTTACCTTCAACTTGTTGAATTGAATTGAAATAAAATAGCAGTAGTGATTTATCCCCCTAAAATTAGAGTTCTAATTGAGTTCTAGTGATGTAGAAAATTAAAAAAAAAAAGAAAAAGAACACACAAGGCCAAAATATCACATCAGATAAGACTCACACACATTAGAGCTATTAGAACTCATTTTCTAGAGCTTCCAAACATTTTCCTTAAATTAGACATCAACAGGGTAGGTTACTTTCAAATGTTTCGTTAACATCTAATTTAAACAAAATACTTCATATACAAAATTAATCACACAACAAATACAAAATAAGAAAATGTACAAAAATACTAAAAAAATAATGAATGTTTAGATTCATTCTAAATGTAAATTTTTCTATACAAAAATTGAATTTGTAGATAGTGATTTTAGAGTATCATATGGCATTACGTACATGATGTTCTAAACGAATTGCGTAGCAAACATTAAAATTTTTACAAGTGGAACATGATGACTTAGCTTCGTTAGGTAATTAAGAGACAAATGATAACTAACCTAGTGTTCTTGTTTTTATGAATATCTAATAATTTCTCCTCATTTTGTAGGCGACCAATCATAGCCTTGCACATAAGTTGAACTTACACCAAACAACATTATTATCTTTTTGTGTAACATAAATAGTCAAATATTGCCATCAACGCTGATAAATATTTTAATTTTGTTCACCAAACGAATAAATAAACAAAATTCCCTTATCCAATTAGTTAAAAAGAATATAATTTATTATTTTAAATGAGATTCTCCCTACCATTTTCAATAACAAATGGAGTGCTAGTGTCAAAACAAAACAATTAGACTGTCCATGGCTAAATATTAAGTCACTTTCTTGTCCTACTACCAAATTTATTTCACTTTCTTGTGTCTTTCTCAAGATATCCATTGAATACAACCACTCAATTCAATGACACACATTTGAAATCTTGGAATGGGTACACAAACCTAAGATCTACTTAAATGCACGGGTTCGTCTCAATAGATTAGTCCACTGTTTTTGAACAGAATATATTAGTCCAATTGCTTACACCTTGTTTGGTATTAGAAAATTTTCTATGAGATTTTTTATTCTCCTAGCTCAAACATTTTTACGTTGTGTTTGATTAGAAAATTTGGGAAGAAATTTAGAAAAAAAAATGAAAAATATATGTGAAACTATGTGAAATGTATATATATTTTATTCACATTTTATTTATTTTTTTCCTTTCTCTTTCTAAATCCATTCTCAAATCTCTCAATCAAACATAACATTAGGCCTTATTTGGGGGAAAGTTTTTCTTAGTTAAAATAATCAAAAAGTCATAAAAAAAATTAAAAAATCAAAATGTCACAACTTACACCTCAATCAATCATTTTTTTTTCTTACAACCATCTCTATTTGACTAAAAAAATATCCCAAACACGCTAATTTTTTCATTTCATAAAAAAGTCAAAATTATTAAAATGACCAAATTTCCAATCAGGCTCTTAATACCACACGATGTGTCAATCTTTAATTTTAAAAAATAATTATTTTGGCGCATCATATAGCAAAGACAAAGTGTGGGACAAAATTATTATGTGCTTATGAGGTCATTGTCTTAACATCTCAACAAACTTTATGATTGTGTGAATTCCACGTGATCGTGTGACTTATAAAATAAACAATAATTTCTCGTGTGAGATAAGCAAACAAGAAAAATTACTGCTTACATATATCTGATATCTGATGAAACTAATTTTTTTTTTTCAGGAATCAATGGTTCAGACCATTGACATATAAGGTCCACAAACCCAACAGCAGCAAAACCAGACCCTGCAATTCTAACTTTTTGATTAAAGAAGTAGTTTCCTTATTGTTTAACTGCAAGAACTGGAAGGCACCTCTTGTCTGTGATGTCAAGGGCCTTCTTTTTTTGTGTTGTGCTGTAAACTTTACATCATTTGAGTGTTAAACAAATTTGCACCCTTTTTGTCTTGGGAACACTTGATCTATTCATTTATTTATTTATTTTTTAAAACATACACAAAATTAGAACACATAAATATGTCAAAAAAATTGATTACATGATCAAAACTCATTTTAAATGTAAGTCTCGTAATACATAAATTGAATCTAAACCATTTATTTTTTTTTTTGCCCATCAATTCTGTGTATATAATTTTGAAAAAATAAGCCATCCGTAGATAATTGAAATTTTTTTTGTACAAATTCATGATAAAATTTATAAATTTTAATTATTAAAATTATAAAAAAAAATTATTCATGTAATTATTTTTAAAAATCACATCTGAATTTTAATTTCTCCTACTATAATTTTTGCTCGCGAGAGAAAGCGAAGAATCTGAGCTGGACCAATGGGGACCGCATCTACTTTCACTGAACGCGGCGAATGAAGACCGTCCAAAACTGCACACGTGGAGGGCATCCATTTGCTGAAGAGATTTTGTGGTCGACCGTTGTTATTATTGTTTTGAGCATTACTATTCAATATCAAAACAAACAATGGTACATACCGCTAAATTTCTATGACTAACACCATTATTAATGATGTGAAAAGTAAAAAAATAAAAAAATAAAACTAAGACACAAAATACATGTGGCAGTGGATGGGACCCACTGCCACATCATTAGAGCAACCACTAATTAGTGGTCTGCATCATTTTTCATATCAAAATTAGATTTAATTTTTAAATTTAATGATTTGATAATTAAATAAGATATTAAAAATGATATTTTCTTTATATCTTATCTAATTATTAATTAATCATATCACTTAAATATCATTAGTCTAAAAAATAAATTTAAAAAGTGAGTTTGCATATATTTTTTATTATTTTTGAAAATTAAAAATATGTATATTTTTTATTGGTGGGCCTTTTGGGCTGATTTAAAGGGCACAGAAAAAGAACAGGACAGTGTCAGTGTGTGACAGAAGGGCCCACAAAAGTTGGACTTTGAGACGAATCATTGTAAACCTTCACTGGACCGAACCGGGTTTTTTTTTTAGAAGCTATCATGGCCTTGTTTTTTGGGTGAATAATCATGGCCTTGTTTGTTTGGTTGGAAAGAAAAAGAAAGTGGAGGTGGAAAATTTTCTCAGCAGATGATTGGAATCAAGTTTTCTTCTCCAATCTAGGATTGATGGTGAGATGTGATCATTGTCACCACTGAAATTACATTGAAGCAAAAAATCTTATTAGGAAAAACAAACGCACCACAATAGACAAACATGACTTCATTTGAATATCGGTAAGAAATCATCAGTATCAAATTGAATATTTTTGTATTTTGTGAGAGGACAAAATATAATTTACTAATTGATGATGAGATTCTAGTAAAAAGGACAAGCAAAATCACCGTGTGCGCTCCAATATTCAAATCGTCCACCGTCATAAATGACATATAAGTGAAGTTATCTTGATTTATGATAGTGTAAGTCCTACATGTGGTATAACTTTTCTCATAAATCAAGTAAAATATTCTTTTTAATAGATTATTCACTTTTGGTTATACGTTATTTCTTTCCATATCACATAAAATAGACTTAACTAATGAAATTATTGAAGTGGGCCCATGTTCATTTTCAAGTTAATTTTAACTTGTTCACGTTCTGTGAAATCCGAACATAACACCTCTAAAAATTACACAGATTTTGAGTATGGATTCATTGCAACATTTGGCCTAACTATTTTGGTAGAGTTTGGCCATTGCCTTGCTAATTTTTTATATTTTATATTTTTTATGTTCTCTTAAAATTTTTAAAATTGATTTTTTTGGTAATTACTAAATTTTTAATTTTTTTTTTTTTTGGGGATAAAATTGACTTTTTTTAGCCCTTTAGTTGCTTTTCTTAACTAAAATAAATTATTATTTTTTTTTAACTCAAGCCAAACACTGACAGAGATGCAACACAGTAGGAATTGTAGTAAACTTAACCCCTTTTTAGTGGACAAGTTTGACCCGAAAGAGACTAGCTTTGCTGGGGATTTCTTTGATCTGAAAAGCAGATGCTGAGACTGGCATGCCTAGCCACATCTGGGAAAAGGCATACCACATATGCAGTACAATCTTCTCTTCAATACATGGTGAAATTTTTCTAAGTTATTTATATATATATATATATATTTTTTAATTTGAAAATTTGTGTTATTATTTAGTGCAGTTTTTGTTTATAACATATTAGATAAAAAAAATAACTTAAATAAGTTGATTATCTAAAAGTTTGAAGATAAGTGGTTTTGAAATCTATTTTCTGATTATTAGTTTTTTACTCGATAAATTAATTTTTTTAATAATTTTTTAACTTTTTATAAAAAGACATAAAAATATAAAGAGAATAAATTAACTTTTCTAGTGACTTTTTATTAGAGGCTAGTACCTAAAAAAATATATATGTTTATTTATTGGAAAATGATTTTCCCCCCAAATTTTTCTTCCCTGAATCTCCCGACTGCCCAAAATGACGTCGTTTTGGGCAGTTTCTTTTTTTTTTCTTTTTTCTTTCCTCCTTTATGTCTGAAACGCAAAGAGGAAGAGGAAGAGAAAGAAAAAGAAAGAAAGAGAAGAGAGGGGAAGAGAGAATGGAGAAAGAGGGAGAGGGAGTCGAGGCTGTCGCTGATCGCCGCCGCCTTCGCCGATTGAGGGTCGAGGCCGTCGCAGCTCAGCCCGATTTTGTTTTTTTTTTTTTTTGTGTTTCTGGATCTGAAATGAAGGGAAAAAAATAAAAATGTTGATGATAGTGATGTTGATGAAGATGTTGATGATGAAGATGAATGGTTGAATTTTTTTTAATTTTTTTTTCTGGATCTTTTTTTTTTCTGGATCTGATGATGATTTTGATGATGAAGATGACTGGTTGATGTTGGTCTTGGTCTCACTCTCTCTCTTCTTCTTCTTCTTCCTTCTCTTTTTTTTCTTCTTCTTCTTCCTTCTTCTTTTTTGATTTTCTTCTTCTGGAAAAAAAAAAAATCAAAATGACGAAACGATGTCGGGGGGATTCGGGGAAGGGCAGATTCGAGTTACATAGCATTACTGTTATTTATTTTGAGTATGTAAATCTGCCGCTATGTTTATAGGTCTTTAGCTTGTGTCAAACCCAATAACAAGTATCCTTTCTGTTTTAAAATATTAGTCTCTTATTTTTTTTTATTATCTCAAAATATTAATTTTTTTTTAAAAAATTAGAACTAAAATAATATAAATTTTCTATTTTGTTATTTTTTAAAATTTATTAACAACATAAAGAATATAATTATGATAATTGATATTTAAAAAAATATATATTATCAAAAGATAATTTTAAAAAATTAATATTTTTAAAATATAATAATTATAGTATTAAAAAAGTTTAATTTCTAAAAAAAATTATTATTTTAGGACTGATGGAATATCAAATATCAAGGTGATCTTTCATGGTTTGAGTGAGTTGTGTGTTATGGTTTCTAGGTCCTGACAAGAGGCACACAATAAAATCACACCTCATATCATATCATTCCCAACACTTTATGAGATGTGCCAAGTACCAAGAATTCCTATCCCCCCTTCCCTTTTCCCATCTGCTTTTTGCTTTTCTCTTCTCTCTCTATCAACAAAATTTTGTTTGCGTTGTGGATTTAAATGGTAACATTTTAATAGTTGGTTTAAGTTTTAAAATATAATTAATAATGGTTTAAGATTAAAATATAATCATTTTTATAAGAATATTGTTGTAAAGAATCATATTTCCACACATAGAATGTTCCCTTTACTATTTGAACTAGTTTAATCCTGAAAAATGTAAAAATTTTGTCCGACTTTTTATATGCTACAAAGAGATACATTATTAAAGAAAACGATATAAATTGAGAAAAAAATTATTGGAACAGAGGTATCAATGCTAATTTTTGTTGATTATATAATCTGTGCGTTGAAGGGTCACATTTGTACTTAACACAAATTGTTATTGTTACTGTAATCAAAGAAGCAATACTCAATATATCTCTGGAACTATCAAAATCATCAAAGTGGTAGGAAAAATCGGTAATTCCCACAAGTAAATTAATTAATGGAAATAAAAATTAATACAGAAAAATTAAATAAAAAATAATACAAGAATTTTTATGTGGTTCCTTCAATGTGAGGTACGCCTATAAGATCGAAATCCGATTCCACTATCAACCAAATAATTTTCAAACGGTTACAAATGAGACACGAATGGTCTCACAAAATCACCCTTAGATGAATTTCAAATAATTAAAAATAAATAAAAAGAAAAGCCTCATCAAATAAATGAACTAAAATCTTCAAAATCAAAATTAAAAAAGACCAAAAATAATAGACTCAAATCAAATCTATGAACTAGCCAAATTCGAAGTAAAGAAAGTTCTATACAGCGACAGCCGAATAGTAGTGCTTTGGAAGACCAAACCTTGAATCAATTTGTAGCACACTTACCAAGGATGGATAATCAAATAGCTGCTGCCTCACACACAGACTTTCGGAAAACTAAAACAATATATATATTGTTTAATATTGGTTTTGTTTTATCAAAATCCTACTTGTATCCAAATTAAATTTGGTCTCCACAAATTATATATAATATATAAAAAATATATTATACCCAAACCAAACTAAATTAAAACTCTTTTAAAATTCAATTGGGTCCCACACTCCAATAAAGAGGTATACCAAATAATTCTCCCCCTACCGACTTAGGTGGAGAGATCAACCCGAATAGAAGACATCTTCATAACCGGCGAGAAAATCTCATCAAAGTCAATACATTTCTTTTGCCCCAAACCTTTCACAACAAGACGTGCTTTGTACCTCAGATTCTTGCCATCATTCTTCAATTTGAAGACCCACTTATTTTTCAATATTTTCCTCCCCTTAGGCAACTTCACTAAATCATAGGTGTGATTTTCAAGTAAGGAATTCATCTCTTCTTCCATGGCCTTTTTCCAATCACCTTTCTTTACATGCTCAATTGCTTCTTGGTAGCTCTCAGGCTTCCCTTGATCAGAAATCAACACAAATTCATTGGGAGGATACTTTCTTTTGTCGGTCCCTTGTAGATTTCCTCAACTCAAGTTGTGGTGGTGGTCCTTGAGTTCGATGCTCTTCCTCAATTTCTGGCTCAACTTCATTAGGATTAGCATCATCCTCTACATCTTCAATAGATGGCTGCACATCTCTCCCATTTTCATCATCCACCGAAGATGAAGGAGATGGATCCATGTTAATGAGATCACTAGTTTTTGGCTCCGGTTGATCACCTTTGCCAAAGTCTTCAATTGTTTGGTCTTCAAGAAACACAACATCACAGCTTTGAATGATTATCTTGTCGACCGGATCCCACAATCTACACCCAAATTCATCATGCCCATAGCCAAAAAAAATACATTGTCTTGACTTATTATCAAGCTTAGACCTCTTATTCTTTGGAATGTGAACAAAAGCTCGGCAACCAAACACTCTCAAGTGCTCATAAGACACATCTGTACCGGTCCAAACTCTTTCTGGAACATCACCATTCAAAGGATAGGAAGGAGACAAATTGATTACGTCAACCGCTGTCTTCATTGCCTCACCCTAAAAGGATCTTGGCAATTTAGCTTGTGAAAGCAAACATCTTGTTCTTTCCACAATGGTGCGGTTCGTTCTCTCAGCAACGCCATTTTGTTGAGGAGTCTTCTTAACTGTCTTTTGGTGCCGAATACCTTGGCTGCGACAATACTCATTAAATGGCCAAATGTATTCACCACCATTGTCTGATCGGATGCACTTCAATTTCTGCCCTGTTTCTCTTTCAATTGTGGCTTGAAAAAGCTTAAATACTTCTAAAACTTGATCTCTAGTTTTTAATAGAAAAGTCCAAACTTTCCTTAAATAATCATCAATGAAAGTAACAAAATAAAGTGCACCACTATGTGTTCTAACTTTTAAAGGACCACAAACATTCGAATGAATCAGCTCCAAAATATTTTCTTTTCTAAAAGCAACATTTTTATGAAAAGAAACTCTATATTGTTTACCCGCCAAACAATGAACACAAGTTTTGAAATGTGTACCTTTCAAACCGGGTAGAAGCACTTTCTTGAACAAAACTTGTAGCCCCTTTTCACTAATATGGCCAAGTCGCTTGTGTCACAATTCGGTAGAAGTATCATCTTCAAGTGCATTGACAATATCTTTACAAATTTTTTCTTGCATCGAATAAAGTGTATGAGTCTTCTTGCACTTAGCCACCACCAAAGAACCCTTCGTGAGCTTCCATATTCCATCACCAAATTTGTTATTGAAGCCTTCATCATCTAGCTTCCCAATAGAGATCAAATTGAGACGAATGTCGGGAACATGCCTCACATCTTCAAGCAACAACTTGCAGCCCAAATTTGTTTCCAAGCAAATATCACCCATGCCAATAATCTTTGACAAACCTTCATTACCCATTCAAACAGAACCATAATCTCCTTTGGTGTAGGTAGTAAAGAAATCAACTCGAAAATTCACATGAAAAGAAGTACCGGAATCAATCACCCAATTGCTCTCCTAGCCCACAAAATTGATACAATCATTTTCACAAACGACCATGAGATCATCGGTAGTAACTGCCGTTGTGTCTTCTTGCTTCTTATCCACACTCTTGTCACGCATTTTCCCTTTGTTCTTGAGCTTTCGACATTCCCGCTTCATGTGCCTTTTTTCACCGCAATAATAACACTCAATGTCTTTCTTTGAAAAAGAACCATATTTTGATTTGTCATGGCTTTTATCACGACCATGAGGAGTCTTACTCCTCCCCCTTGTTTTACTTCGACCTCTCATAACAAATGCTTCTAAATGAGAGGAACCCGCTGATTTTCTTCTAGTTTCTTCATTCAACAGGCTACTAGTGACTTGGCCCATTGTGATAACTCTATTGGACCCCGAATTACTAATTGTTACAACCAAAGTCTCCCAACTTTCGGGCAAAAAACTAAGAAACATCAAAGCCTGCAACTCATCATCAAAAATAATTTTCATAGAAGCAAGTTGGTTAACAATACTCTTTATTTCATTCAGATGTTCCGGAATAGGATTGCCCTCTTTATATTTTAAATTAACCAACTTACGAAATAGCAAAGCTTTATTGGTGGCTGATTTCCTATCATAAAGGCCTTCTAATTTTTTTCATAAATCATGTGCTGAAGTTTCAGTAGCAACATGATGAACACACTGTCATCAATCCATTGACGGATAACACTAACGGCTTTTTGATTAAGCCTATTTCATTCATCATCTTTCATACCCTCGGGTTTGCCACTATCACCCTCAATGGGTCCATACAAATATTTACAAAATAATAGGTCATCCATTTTAGTTTTTCAAGTTACCCAATTGCTTCCATTAAAACTAGACATACGACACACATTCTCCTCCATTGATTTACACAAATAAATAAACCCAAATACAACGTAAGCTCTGATACTAGTTGTTAGGAAAAATCGATGATTCCCACAAGTAAATCAATCAATGGGAATAAAAATTAATGCGGAAAAATTAAATCAAAAGCAACATAAGAATTTTTACCTGGTTCCCTCAATGTGAGGCACGTCCACGAGATCGAAATCCGATTCCACTATCAACCAAATAATTTCCAAACGGTTACAAACGAAACACGAATGGTCTCACAAAACCACCCTTAGGTAAATTCTAAATAATCACAAATAAACAAGAGAAAAGACCTCACCAAATAGATGAACCAAAATCTTCAAAATCAGAATTGAAGAAGATCCAAAATAATAGACCCAAATCAAATCTATGAACCAACCAAATTCGAAGTAAAGAAAGTTTCACATAGTAGTAGTCGAATAGCAGTGCTCTCGAAGAACAAAACTTGAATCAATTTGTAGCACACTTACAAAGAATGGATAATCAAAAAACTATTGCCTCACACACTGATTTTCGGAAAACTAAAACAATATATATATATATATATATTGTTGAATCTTGGTTTTATTTTATCAAAATCTTAGTTGTATCCAAATTGAATTGGCTCTCCACAAATTAAATATAATATATAAAAAATATATTATACCCAAACCAAACCAAATTAAAATTCTTTTAACAAACCAATTGGATTCCACACTCCAATAAGGAGGTATACCCAACACAAAGCCATAATTATACGTATACATGCCAAGAATTCAAACATGAACTTATTATACCGATCCACTTGCACTAAGCACAAGTACAACGGGGCTTGTAAAGGTTCAGAGAGAGGCTCTCTCTCTCTAGGTGATTTTCTGTCATGTATTGACAATATTTTGGCGACATTCAGGCGACCTATTTTACACTTCTAAAATATAGATATACACTCCTAGAATATAGATATACAGTTTTAGAGTGTAGATCTGGACTTTTGATGTCCGAAATAGGGGTTTTGAGAGTTTTCTCCTCCGATTTTGACATAAATTTTTAAATTTTCGACACTCACAATGGTTTTCTCCTCTCTCAAGCCTTCTCTCATACCATTGTGGATGCACTTCCTTCTTATGTGGCAGCGACAGTGGAGTTGGGCAACAGCGACGGGAGCGACGTCAATGGGAACGACGAACTTTCAAGCAGACTTTATTTTCCAGACTACATTTTTTACCAAATCGATGGTTTTCCTTAGATAGTAACTGTTTTTGACGAAGTTATCTTTTGTTGTTTTTTGTTTTATTATTTAGTTGAGATGGCCATTTGAAGTCTTACTTATGTATTGTTATTATTTTATTAATATAATATTTTCCATGTTCTCAAAAAAAAAAAAAAGAAAAGAAAAGAAAAAAAGCACAAGTACAGCTTGCACCAAACTTCCTATTGCATCAAGAAAGTAGTAGATTTGAGGTCGTGCAAGGATGAGTTTAAGGGTTTGTGCTAGTAAGGATTTTCTGTCCCTAAATATTTACGTCTCTTTATCCAAATTCATTCATAACCATTATATCATAAGAAAATTTTAAGATTTAAAAATCTCAAGACATATCTAATAGTTGTAAATGAATTGAAACAGAGGGTAGAAATATTTGAAGATAGAAAATCCTTGCACGGTTTGTGCTTACACCAAACTCCTAATCTTTTTCTTTTCTTTCTTGTTTTTCTGGATGAATTAATTCAAAAATAGGTTATAATAGATTCTAGTTTTTATCACATTCTTTTCAGTTCTTTCTACCTCTCTCATCTTAAACTACCAAAATAATAAGTGAGTAGGAAAAACCAACCCTACTACCCTACTTGTGATTTTGTTTTTCTTTCTTGTATTCACTTGAAGTCTCATGAATTAAAATTGCCTTCATAATTGTCATAAAAAATAGATTAATACTCAACTTTTTTTTTAAGTATGAATTAAAATTTCAAGAGAACAGTGTAATTATCAAAATTTACAAAACTTGGTGTGTGTATATTTTTTCAAACTTCAAAAATAATTAGTGTAATAAAATTTCTTTTTCTTTTCTTTCTTTTTTTTTAAAAAAATAAAAATAAATGTGTATCTTGTGCCTACAATAATACAGTGAGAAAAGCATGCAGAGGAGCGTCCCAGACTCACATATGAACAAAAGTTTCGAGAGAGAGGTTTGTCATCAACTTTTTGACTATCCTCACGCTCATGAGTAGTAGAGCACCCTCACAAAATTTATTTATTTAATAAATATATAAGTACACACCAATCTAACTATATGATTAAATTAATTAATAATAATTCAAAAGTACAAACAAAGCAACCATAATCTCATATCATATCATGCCTCCACACTACGTACATGTACAAAAAAAACAAAGCTACAGAATTCAAATTGTTGAATCCAATCTATCATTTTTAAGATTTGAAATAAATGTTTTTTGATCTATTTATAAAATTGTGACGATTTGGGATTTTGAGTTTTTCTAGTTATGCTTGGAATAAGGAATTCTAACTCGTCTAATTGTGTTATTTATAAAATATTAATTTTAATTTATATATTATTTATTTATATAACATATTAGAAAAATAAAATAGATAAGAAAAAACATATGTAGTTGCTTAAATTTAAACATTCAAACATTTGTTCGAATTCTAACATTTGTTAATTGGACTAAATTCATTTAATAATTCTCTAAGAACCACATACAAAAAATAAAAAAACCTAATACCCATATGTTAGGGTTTTTTTTTTTTTTTGAAGATGGTGGAAAGCAAAAACTACAAAACAATAAAAACCTCCCTTTAAGCTAAATCCTCCACCAAGGAGGGTGGGAACCCATACGTCAATTTGAACTAAACTTAAAATGATACATATATTCTTACTAAATGATACAATGTTGGCCCAACCTTTGTCCATCCACACTTACATGAAAAACATTCAAAATGATACAAGTCTATGTAAATTGGATAAACTTAAAAAAATAATAATAATAAAATAAAATTATAAATCACTTGGTTGAGATGAAAACAGTTATATCATCTTACACGTGAATTATGTACAAAATAATTGTGTTACAAACACACACACACACAAAAAAAAAAAAAAATTATAAAATGAACCCTATTCTATAAAATTTTTCTTACCACTCAAATTTATTAATCTATACAAAATTTACTTTGGCCTTCTCTACCATAAACAAAATATGTACCCAAAATTTCCATTCAAGATTTTCCCACATATTTTCCTAGGGAAGGAAACTTCGTACACATTTTCTTAACAAAAAGAAAGAAACTTCCTCCCTTTGAAACCAATACAAAGGTCTGTTTGTTTACGGCCGGATTGAATTACTAGGACTATAAAAAGCAACCTATTTGGTGTTAAAATAAGAGGTTAGATTAATAGTATAAAGGGAGTAAGGATCCTCTAGAGTGATTTTTTTCTAAAATTTTCTAGAGTGCTCTATTGTGTGGTTGAGCGAAATTTTCTAGAGTGCTCTAGAGTGCTCTAGGATCCTCCAGTAAATCTCAACCACACAATGGAGCGAAATTTTAGAGAAATTTCACTCTAGAGGATCCTTGGTGGTATAAAGGGGTTAACAATCCCTTTCAATATAGAGATTAGCTTGTTGGATAAAGGGTGAGATTAGAAAAATAGTGAACAAATCAGGTCCTTTTTTTTTATATCAAGTGTACCTATTTATTTTAATATTTGTTTTAGAATTTTCTTAATATTTAAATAATTTTTTTATTTATTTTATATAAAAATAATTTAACAATTTTATCAATAATCATCTTTCACACTATTATAAAAATAAACACATTTTTACTTCCTCTCGCTAACAATCCAACATTAACAAATCTCTTCAATTCGTCAAACAAACATGACAAAAAAGTCTTGAAAAAATAGGTAAAAAAATCTACAATCATTTAATTTTTTGTTAATGTCAAAGCCGTTATAAATCTACGTCCACATAATCAAACAACTAACGACACACAGGTTTAACACAACGTTTTCACCTCTAAATAAACTCGTTAATGAAATATTTCAGAACAGCCGTTAACAAAAAAATCATTTTTATCGAAATTTCAAATAGCATAAAACTTCCAATATCACACATTTCCAAATTCAGATAAGAGAAGATAAATCATTACACTTTGATAAATACCAAGAACTAAATAAAATAAAATAAAATAAAAAAAGAAAAAAACAAATATGTACTCAAATTTTCCACTGAAGATTTTCCCACACATTTTCTCGGCAAAGAGAAAGAAAAAACTTCCCAACATTCAAACCAATACGAGAGGATCTTGAAAGAAGTCATCTACATTCCACGAAATCGACCTAAAATCATCATCCAAATTCAAACTCACCGACGAAATATCACACAAATCAGTCCCCAAAACACTATCAATCTCCGGCAAACTCACTCTCACTTCCTCGAACAACATCGGCGATGGAGACCGAAAATCGAAGAAATCATTCAAGAAACATTGATCCAACGGCAAACAATCATCCACAACACTCCCAATCTCCGCCACTGCCACCGGTGGCTCCGCCTCCTCCGGCGGACTAAACCGGAGAACAGACGTCGGAGACGATACGTTACGAGACTCTTTCCCGGAATCGTAGCCGGAAACCGCCGCCAAATTAATCTCCGGCGGTGGAGGAGGCGGAGGAGAATTCGCCGGAGGCGGCGGAGCCCTCGCCGGAGGTTTGATGATGTTTGTGAGAGCGTCTGGGCCGCGGATTTGAATAGCCGCCTTGTCGTAAACCATCGCCGCCTCTTCCGCGGTGTTGTAAGTCCCTAACCAAACCCTAGCTCGCCGTACCGGATCTCGAATCTCAGCCGCCCATTTCCCCCACGGTCGCTGCCGGACGCCGCGAAACTTCCTCCCCTCCGCCGTCGCCGCCGGAATTCGATTCTTCGGCTTATTGGCCTCCTTCCTCGGCCGATTCGGCCTCTTCTTCTTGTTCACCCTTCCACCACTTCGATTCTCATCATCACAACAATCCTCAATTCTGATCTCACTCACATGCTTCTTCACTCTCCATCTCCGAACATTCAAATTGAAGTCCTCTTCGCCGCTCGACGAGTCGGTTGCATCACCATCAGTCACGTAAATCCGAACAACTCGCGGCGGTTTGGCGCTCATCTCCACCGGAAACTGCTTCGATTTCGGCGGCACCAGCTTGAAGGTAACGTCTCGGTGCTCTGTGAATTTGATTGGAGACGAAACGTTTCGATTCATTTCTGCTGAAAACGTTTTTCACGATTCACCATTAACAGGATTTGAATGAGTAGAGAGAGAGAGAGAGAGAGAGAGAGTCCTTAAAAGACTGGAAAAACAGTTAATGGCAGCTTAAAGACTTGGGGAGTAAAAATCTGAGTGAAAGTTACCTAAAAAATAGATGAAATGAGAGAATAAGTCTTCAAGATTTATATAACTGAAAAAGAAGAAGAATTAAGGACACACCTTTAACCAAACCACACCAACCCAAAACCCAAAACCCCAGATCAAACCAGTAGGAGAGAGAGAGAGAGAGAGAGAGAGAGAGAGAGAAGATGGAGGAGGAGGAGGTGGAGAGAGTCAGAGTTTTGAGCTGCAAAGAAAAGGAAAAGAGATTTGGTTGGAATCACACTTTTATAGGAGGAGGATCCCCTTATTGTGGGCTTATTATTTTATTTTATTTTATTAGTTATTATTATTTATAAGATTTTCTTTCTTCTAAATTTGTAAAGAAATAAATTATACTAATTCCTTGAGATTTAAAAAATAATTACGCTCAATCTCACGTATTTGACATATTTAGATTGTGGGCTGATTTATTGGAAAATGCTAGAGGTCCCAAATTTTCTACCAAATAAATGATCAAATGTCTCACATGGGTGTGGGGCCTACAAAATTGCGGGCCCCACACCCATGTGAGACATTTGGTCATTTATTTGATAGAAAATTTGGTGTCCGTACCATTACCCTTATTTATTTGTTAAAATGTTGAATAAGTCTACAAACGCTCATAAAATCTGACATTAGGCTAAGTTGTCAAAAATAAAAAATAAAATAATTACTATTAAAAAGTTAATTATTATTTTTTATTTTTTATGTATTTTTATTAAAAGTCAACTAAAATAATTAGATTCTAAAATAACTCTAAATGTATACTAGTAGAGAAAAGGTTTCAAGGGAACACTGACAAATGTTATAAAATTTATGCATTTTGTGTCCAACAATTGATTTATGGTAGCTCTTTATTCATATAACATGTGGTCCATTTTTATCTTGTTAGTCGGATAGATGATTAAAAATAATATTGACTATTTTACATTAAACATCACAACAATACTATAAATTTAAAAAAATTATCTGCAAATTTATCCTAAAAAAAAGAATCAATAGAATGCATTTATTATTGTGGGTGTGATTCATATCCTATTCACTTAAAATTTTTGCCACACATTCACTTTCGAAATAAATTTTTATAATTCGTAATATTTTTTTTAAAAAAATTATATTTTACTCACACCTTACATTAGTTTTATAAAAAAATAAAAAAATAATAATATAATTATATTAAACTTATGGAATTGATTTATATTTTTGAAGCATTAGGTAAGTCAATGCAATTTACTCATTTGTAAAGTATCTACCGAAGATACCGGAAAACAGCCGGAATCCCAAGCGACTAGCCGCATACTGGTGAGTGGTGTTGATGGTGACACGTGTATTGCAATGCACAATAAAAAATCTCAATCGTTCGATCGGACTTGCTCTCCACGGTACTAAGTAGTATTCCCACTTGCCGCAAGCCTGCGTGAAAAACACAATCCAATAGGTGAGAGAGTTAGTGTCACACGCAAGTCGAGATTATATAGTCACGTGCTACAAGGTTGTTTGTTGGCATGTCATCGAATTAATTGAGCAAGAAAATGGTATGGATGTTAAATAATTTATAAAGTTTTTTATATGAGTGTGAAATCATAAAAATTTAAATATGTAGGTCTTATGTTCATCTGCAAAGTTTGGTAAAAAATTTGGTAGAGTATTTGGAATGCTTAGTATAACTCATTGGCTAATATTAATGACATTTTTACGTGAAAATTTTATTATACACGTCTTTATCATGTACACTTTTAAGTTAGGTTATTTTTTCTTTAATTATGACTAATTTTATTATCTAATTATCACTCAAGTGATATTTAGTTACAGTTTATGTGTTGTTTGATTATGATTTTTTTTTTAAATATGACTCAAAAATTATAAAATTATGTTTTTTTAATTATAAAATGCATATTATTTTCCCTTTAAAGGATATATCACAGTATTTCCTCACTTATTAATATCTATCTTGTTAATTTAAATTGTTATTATTATTATTATTTGCTTGCCAAACAAGAATCAACTTCTTCTTCCAATTTTTCATGAGTTGCAAATCAATCTTAGCCGTTCACTTGTCTATCAAGAAAGAAATATATGATCAACCTATTTGATGTAAATCAAAAAATAAAAACTAAAAAAATGAAAGAATATTCAAGTTGACAGGCTACTTGAGTCTTTTAAAATAAATAAATAAATGAGTGGGGTTGGTGGAAAGTTATAGTATATTATTCTCTTCAATAATAAAAATGAAGGAAAATAGAAATGAATTACGCAAATTGACACAAAATTTATATGAATGAATAATAATTTAAGTGGGTTTTACAAAAAAAAATTATACAAAATTTTATCTATTTATATATATTTTATGTTCTCTTTTATGTTTAGTAAATGTATGTGTTTGTAGTAAGAAAAATGCCCAAGACGCCAGTGGGGGTCACTGGGTCGTGCATGTAGATCCATGATTGGTCCAAAAAAAAATTTGTTTGTTTTTTTTTTCTTTTTTTGTTTCAGCGAGTGGCAGCGCGCCACGTCACTGGGGGTTAATCCCCACTGGGGTCTGAAGCAAAGCCCTTGTAGTAAAACTATCTTTTGTGTTCGGGGGTTGTTTGAGAATATTTTAATAATTTTTTATTTTTTTTATGAGAAGATGTGTAAAATAATATAGATGTGATGTGAATGATGTAATTTAAGTAAGTGTTTGGCATGCACCAAAAAAGTGCACTTTTTTTTTTTTTTTTGCATACATACACTTATTTAGATTATATCAATCAATATCACTTCTCTATTTTTCTACCCACTCTTTATACTTTTTTATACATTTTTTTTTAATAAAAAATCAAAAAGTACACTTATTTGAAACATCCCAAACTATCCCTAAATAGGATAAAAAGACAAGTATATTTTTTTAGTAACTTGCCAAACAACCCCTTAGTGTATGTGTTTGTAATAAAACTGCGTTATCAATTTACACACAAAAAAAAGAGATTTGTTACCTCCTAATTGTGGCCCCTCAGTTCTACCTTCAATGATGTGATTAAGATCCATTTGAGACAGTCCCACACTCATCTCTCTCTCTCTCATTTTTAGTTCATCATAATTTCACATCATTAGAGTGGAATTGGGAGGACAAAATTAGGGGATGAATAATTTTTCCAAAAAAAATGGTCGTGATCGATATTGTTTTTTATTCGAGATGGGTCTATCAATTTTATCTTTGTTTGGCAACAACCTAAAGAGTCTTTTTTTTTTTGGAGAGAGGGGGAGACTTACATGTGGGTCCTAATAAATGGACTTATTGTCCAATTGGTTCTATGAGAATTATGACATTTTTCATCAAGCACTATTTAAAAAAGTCACTAATTGTTAATTTTGAGCGACAATTTGAAAATTGTCACAAAAAATATCACTAATTATAAGTTTTAGCAACGGTTTAGAAAATTTGTCACAAAAAAATTATTATTTTTTAACTTTCAATAACATCGTCACAGAAAAACGTCACTCATTGCAAGTTTTAGATACAATTTATAAAAATCGTGACAAAAAAAAAAATACTAATTGTTAATTTTTAGCGAGATATGCAAAAAATCGTCATAAAAAATTATTTTTAGCAAATATTTTATAGAACTTATTTTCAATAAGACTTGATGAGAATTAAATCCAACTATTAGGATTTATTGGTAGTTTACTTTTTTTTTTTTTTTTTTTTTTTAAACATTCTTATCTTTAGTGATTTTTTTTTAAATGTGTCAAAAAATATTCAAGTCCATCCAGCCTAAAAGAATTTTGAAGTATAAAATTAAAAAAAAATAAAATAACTAAAGACAAAAAAATCAAAAAAAAAAAAAAGCCGAATAGTAATTTCTATGAAGAAGGTGCATCGAGGGTTGTGGCTAGGATTAGGATTAAGGCTAGGGATGAAGACGTAGAAGAAAAGAAGAAGAGGTGTATGGAGGAGTGGATGTGGGAGTTGGAGGCTGGTAGCACCCCGATGGCAAAGTTTGCAGTCATAGCCAACGACGGAGAGGCTTGAATTGGTGTGTCCTTATGAATACTTCAATGAAGGACGTAATTGTAATTAAAAAAATTGAAAAGTGGTGTATACTAAAATATTTAATGGTGTGTAAACGTAATTTTCCATTCATTAATCTATTTGTATTGACTAAATTAGCCTTTGTGATTTGCACTTGTTCACAATTTATTATTTACATAATAGAGAGTGAGTAGTTGACGTGGTAGGACGATGGTAAGCTTGCACTCCAAGTCCATGAAAGGATAATTAAGTAATATACTATAGTAGTATATACTTATCATATAAATATTTGTATAACAAATTTATTTTAGTTGACACCAATTTAAAAAATCTTCCTCTTACTACTAATCAAATATATTTCTCTAAACATATCATAAGACACTCTAATATATCCTTAATTTATTTTTTACAAGTTCATGGGTTGACATCATGAAGAAAAAAACAAAAATTTGAAGTCAAACGTGTGAAGAAAAAAATATGAAAAATATCGGCCATTTATTGTGTATAGTGCAAAGCTTCGGCTCTAAGCAAAAGAAAGAGACAGCCATCCAAAGAACATCCTAGGAAAATACCAAAAGACCAAATTAGGTTGGTTTTTTTTTTTTTTTTTTTTTAAAACAAGAAAAAGGGATGCTATGAGGTTTCATCACGGTATCTATAGGCCTAGGTTTTGGGATAATCGGTTACCAACCTGATTTAACCCAACTCATAGGAAGGGACCCACCACCGAGGCACTAGCGGAACTCAACCACAAGCACAGACGAGCCCAAGATTCGATCAGAATACAGAGCGAGATTTTCGCAGAAAATCACTGGAATTATTTAGCATTTCGCTCCCCCCCAGTAGTCGAACTTGAGACCCAATTAGGTTTTTTGGTGTGGTTTATGGAGTTGTTTGTATTTTTTTTTTTTATATATATATATAATTATTTCAGAGTGTTTAGCACAACTTTTGTTTAGAATTTATGAGGTAGAAATAATTTTTTTTAAAAAAACTGATTATTAAAAAGTATGAAGATATGTGTTTTTAACTTCTAATTTATTATTATCTGTTTTCAACTTTGTTAGATTTACCCACACAGGAAGTCAAGCAGTCAGGGGCTGAATTTTGGGGCAAACTATATATTTATAATTTACAAGTAATTGTAGGTATTTGGAATTTATTGTTGCATATAAGTGGGTAAAAAGAGTACTTGAAGGTTCCTTCTTGTTAAAAAAAAAATTAAAAATTAAAAAAATGTTTAGTAATCATGCATAATTTTTTTTAAAAAAAAAAAAATTATTTTGATGATTCACTTTTGGTTTCTATAAACAAATTTGATTTTGAGTCATTATAGAGACATGTATCAATTTTATGTCCTTTTTAACTGGCATAAGTTGGAGCTTTAGCATCTGTGAAAAATAGAAAATAGTATACAAATAGAATTTTTATTTGTTTCATCAAAAAAAGATGTGTATAAGCTTAGTGATAGATGTTTTGTTATAAAATGATAGAACTATAAAAAGGGAAACCAATTTTTTTAATGCTGTGTTTGGTTGGGAGATTTGAAAAGGGATTTAGAAAGTGAAATAGAAAAAGTAGGTGAAATGTGAATAAAATATGCCTATATTTCACAGAGTTTCACACACCTTTTCCTTTTCTCTTTCCAAATCCCTTCCCAAATCTCCCAACCAAACCAAACACAACATTAGGGGAAAAAAAATGTATATTAGTGAAAATTTAAAGGTGTTATTATCATGAGATGTTAGTTAGGTCCTTCGTTCGACATGTTTGTATGATGTCTGCAGTATGAATTATTTGGCAATGAATTATAGTCATGTAACTGATATGGGCATTTGCTAGCAACATCAATGTAATGTTTTTATTTTATTTTATTTTTTATCAATAAAATAAAAAAAATTATTAACTCAAAATAAAACAAATTTTTGATTATTTGGTTCATGTATCTGTCCCTAATTCACACATCTCACCTCAATGTTTATGCTATTAAGTGTTCCAAATAACTCTACATGTGACAATCAAATCCGCAAGTTCAATTGGTGAGCATTTTTGCACCTCATCTCAGAAGAAGTAAAAAATTTGAATACATCATCTTTACGTTACAGTTTTTGCCATACCAAAATAAAAAAATTAAAATAACAATACTTGGCTTGCTAATGCTTCTTCTAATTGTATTTATCACAACATAATTTGTAATAATAATTACTGAATGGAGCACCACCACCAATATATACATGTGTGGTGATGTTCGAATGGAGCGCCACCACTATATGAACATGTGTGGTGCTTCTGACCAAATAATATAGCCGACTAAGGTAGGTCAAGTTGACTCATGTATGTCACGATTAAGGGTTCTTATTAGTTTTTGAGAGCATTATAATAACATACTGAGTTTGTACTTTGAAACCACTAAATAAGGATACGACACACCTCTTTTGGAAGAGAAGGGGACACTGTTGTGCCTTAAAGCACATCAGTTACTGTTGTGCCCTTTGTGGGAGATTGTCTCAAGTGTTTTTCGATAATCTGAACCGTTCATATTATAGGGTTCGTCAAGTAAATCATCCATACAAAAAATCAAGTTGATTGGATATCTGTAGTCCCTATAACCAAAACACATTTGTTTCTATAAAAGTTAACGATTAATATAACTTTCATAAATTTTAAAAAATAATTAGAACCTAATTAATTAGATTTTTTATTTAGATAATATTATGAACGAACCCTACAATATGAACAGTTCAGATAATTGAAAAACACTTGGAAAGACCTCTCACAAGGGGGCAACAGTAACTGTTGTGCTGGAAAAGGCAAAAAAAAAATCAATTTATTATTAATTTATTTGAATCATATCACTTTTCTATTTTTTTTTATATATTTTTTCATAATTAGCAGATAAGTTATAAAAAAAAACACGGTCCATCAAAATGTAAAAATGCATGTATCTTTACATTCTTTCATAATTAGCGGATAAGTTATAAAAAAAAAACACGGTCCATCAAAATGCATGTATTTTTTTTTTTTTTTGAAATTAATGTTGGATTTAGTAGTAGTAGTACATATTGGTTCGGTATAATTTATCAAAACGAGGTCAATCTTGGAAAACAAATAACCCAGTTCATGAATGAGATTAGCAATATTATATATATATATATATATGTATAATAAATAAATAAATAAAAACAGTTTGGAGTCTAGTGAGAGAGGACGGTTCATTTGGTCAAAATCCCAAATAAAGAAACTTTAGTACCACATTAATTGCTTTGATCGTTACAAAACTTGAGTATTAATAAGCTTGTATTTGCATGTTTGTTCATACTTAATGGTTACTCATACTTAGAAGAATACTTGCATTGTCATGCTAGAAGAATTGTTTTCACTTAACATATAGACCAAACAGCCTAACAAAATTTTAAAATGGATTTTTTTTTTTTGGGGGGGGGGGGTTGGGATATTTTTGTATTTTTTTGACATTTATATATAAAATAAGAATGAGATACATTTTTGATGATTAATGGAAATGAAAAATGAGCCCATTTAATAAAACAAGTCAAATTCTTATGTAACTCGAGAACAATTGTCATTATTATTACCACAATCACTTCCGCTATTGCCACCACTCACAATACTATCACTCTATTATTGTCACTATTAATGCCAACAATTTCATGGAATGAAATATGTGGAATATTTTTTGTGAAAATAATAAGAAATAATTACCAAATGAAATTGATAAAGTTTTTACAAAATTTACAATGATTTAGCTCTGTTCGTTTGGGGCAAAAGTATTTTTTGGTCGAAATCATAAAATAGAAAACGAAAGTAAATAGAAAATAAATTTTTTTGAGTGGAAAACATTATGGTAAAAAGTATTTTTCGAACTAAACGATTACAAATGCCACCATACTATGCCACCATCATCACCGCTACCTCTACTCTACCATCACCCACCACTATCTCCACCACCATCTCAAATTTGCCACCGGTATCACCATCACTATTTAATCATTAATACATTCGTTTCAAAAAATACAACTAAATATAAACAAAAACAGATCATTAGTATCAAAAACTTAAATCTAACTATCTCGCACCCAAAATTTTAATTTGAAATTCGAGGGTTTTTGTTTAATTTAGGATTGCAAGTGATATGCTATCATTTAGGAAACTAAGAGCACACTACTAATTAAAGGGCCTTTTGAATTGGTTTTTTTGAGTCGACAGATTTTTCCGTTGCAAAAGTTGGTCTTTTTGTGACAGCACAGAGTTACCGACGTAAATACCAAACTTTAGCGTCAGCACCGTTGGCCGACACAAAAAAATAATATTTTATAACATTACTTGAGTCAGTTGAATTTACTGCGTCGGCAAACCCGTGCCGACGCAAAAAGCTAGACCTTTTTGTGTCGGCAACTGATGTCGTGACAACAAAAATATTTTTATACTTAGGATATCTCTATATATATATTTAGTTTATTATATTTAATAAATATATTTGTTTATACATATACTTTTATATTAATATTGAGTGTATATACTATAAATAATGTATATCTCATTTAAAATTAGAAGAAGGTATTGTAGTGCAGTGGGCTAAGTGTGGTATGTGGGTTCAAAGTACGCAGATGAAGTGGGTTCAAATCTTGAGAGCTTCAAGAAAGTAATCATGGGTTAGATTTTTTAAAATATTTAACCACTTTTTGCGTCGGCAACTTGCCGACTCAAAAACATTTGCGACCCGACCATTTTCATTCCTCAAGTTGCCGTTGTAGCTCTGTCACAAGAACTTTTTGTGTCGGTAAATATACTATTTGCAATGGCACGCTGTCAACTCGAAAACCCTCTTTTTTTTTTTTTTTAGTAGTGGCAATACAACAAAAGTATATAAATTGCTCAAACAAAACGTGATTAGATTAGTAAGTAATAAGGAAGAAGAATTGGTGCTCCATGCAATAGTCCAAATACAAAGTTGGTAGACATGAAAGACAGTAGGGGTGGTCACAATGTCCCATGACATCATTATTATAATGATCACCTACATTAATCCCCACAGCTTCAATTGTTTTAGTTTTTGTGGGAAAAACCGAAACAATCATACCATATGTACCCCAGTTTTTCTACAAAATTTAATTACAGAATTAAAGTTAATTTAAACTCCACATATTTGATGGTTCCCATCTTATATTAGAATGTTGCATTTTGTTGGATTCTACTTTTATTCAATGAATCTCATTTTATATAAAAAAAAATTGTATCTAATTCTGTAATCAAATATTTTAATGGATTCACAGAACTCTTTGCTGGCCTGGGATCAAGCTGCACAAGCTTCTAGCCCCAAGGCACAGTTATATATGTAGTGCACTTGAATTTAGGAGTTGACTAGAGTGACTCAACAATCTTCACTTTTTAGCAACTCTTTATAGAAAAATAAAATAAAAGAAAAAAGATTCAACTTCTCTAACTAAAGTGCATTCCGGTTTTGTGCAAAGACGGGTCTTGTCTCCACCACAGATTATATTTTAATGATCTAATTCATTTAATTTATTTTAAATATTCTAGGTAGCATTTGATTACGTTGTTAATTTTCTATTTAAAGAAATTAATAAGAATATTTTATTTTTGAATGAAAAACAAATAATGTTTTTAGTACATACATCTATTCAAAATTAATAAATATATATTTTTGGTGAGTTACCAGAAAAGGTCACACGAGGGAAGCTGCTTGAGGGAGTGGCCGAAAGAGGGTTGCCAACGGTAATACTACAATTTTAGAAAATTTTGTCTCAAATTTATCTTGAAATATCAATCTGTAGCATAGATTCATTTCATACTTAAACTCACATTATATCAATTCAATCTCCACCATACAATCACCTCACCTAGAAAATTCTGTGCTCTTAAATTTGAGACAGTAGCTTTTTTGGGTTACCAAGAGGAATGAGAGAATGAATAATAAATTAAAAAAACATATATTTTGTTTTCTATAATTTTAACAAAAAATTGAAAAATGTCTTTTTTTGGCAATGCAAACATTTAAAACAAATTTTTTCTTTCAATTTCAGTTTTCAAAAATATATGAAAAAAAAAAAATGAAATTACTTAAGTTACCAAACAGGGCCTTATCTAGTCAGTCCTTTCAACTTGGGGTGGCCATGGGCCTAGTGGCCAACCCTGCCTGATATTTCACGGGTTTGGAAAAAAAAATTAGTCCATAGGATTGAGTTGAATTTTGAGTCTGATTCGTTTTCAACTAGGCTTGGGATTAAGAGTTGAAGCCCAACCAAACCAAGCCCACCCATTATTAAATATTAATTTTAAATTTTATGTAAAAAAATAATAAAAGACAAAGAGAGAGAGAGAGTATACATTTGCCTCTTTCCAAGGCTTAAATTAAATTTTTTGTTCAAAGATCCAATTCAAAGGCCCAAATTTATTTTATAATTGAACTTTATTAATGTCTCAAATTCAAATAATTTTCAAATACTAATATAGCCAAAATCTATTGAGTTAAAATAAACATCCCCAAATTAAACAGTTGTATATTCAACAAGATAAAATAAACATTTTTTTTTTTTTTTGAATAGTTTCACAGATCAAATTTTCCTTACAAACAATCTTGAAGGACTCTGTTTGCTCTCTTTTTTCTTGAGGATGCAACTCAGTTCTATTCTACGTTTTTGTCCATTACAGGGGTAGAAAGGACAAAAGGCAAACTTCATTTCTACATTATGACATACCAAACTCCTAGAAAAAAAGCCCTAGAAATGAAAGCACACTAGCCCATGGCATACTTCTGAGTCCAGCTCCTTGCAGTTGCCTCATACTTTGCCCGGTCTGTCTTATACATGTGAGCAATCTCTGGCACCAAGGGATCATCAGGGTTCGGATCTGTCAACAATGAACAAATCGACAGCAAAACCTGAAAACATAAACAGACACATAAATATATTTCCCACCAGCTTAAAAAGCAGCATCGATGGAATACAGTCTAAGGAAGAAAAGCAATCAACAGAGTTTGCAAGGATGATTGGTAGGGGTGGATAATCAGATGAGTAGGGGCCACAAGAAAAAAGAAAAAAAAAAAAAAAAAAAAAAAAAAAAAAGGCTATGTCAGGGAAGCCAACTAGATGGACAACAAATCTGATTAGATGTTCCGTTGCTTACTGAGCGATTCCGATACTCAATGAAACTGATATACAAGGGATGATTATTTTTTTTCCCCATATAGATGATAGGCAAGCACAACATTCATACCCAGTCTCTACAAACAATTCCTTGTGGCAAACCAAACTTCACCATATTCTTGACCATGGCATATTTTTGGATTCCTCAAGAACTGAAAACCATTATATAGCAGATTGTAATAAAGCCGAAAGATTATAAAACTAGCACCTTAGAAATGGTCAGAGCGGGGCTCCACTGCTCCTTCAAGATATCAAGGCAAATGCTACCATTGCTGTTTATATTCGGGTGAAAAACCTTTGTCCTGAAAGCAACCTGCAAAATGATTCGTAGAAAGAAGCAGAACAAGGTGAAAAGAAATTAAAGTTAAGAAAATGTTTATATAAACTAGAGGGGCAACATGCATGATATGCGAATCCCAAGCCTCGTTGTGTTACTTCTTTTGTATAGTATTTTATTTTGTTTAATTTTTTCTCTTGTATAGCTGTTTCACATCCTCGTGTTACCGGCAATTAGATATTATATTACTCTCTCCCATGGCAGAGTGGCATCAATGTAACGATATTAGAGCAAAACTGCTCCCACGCCAAAAGAACTGGTGAGACTTAAGGGGTTGTTTAGGGTGTCCTAAATAAGTGCACTTTTTGTCTTTTTGGACTAAAAAATTGAGGAAAAAAATATGGATGTTTGAGTTAACTTTTTGACATTTTATGAAAAAATGTGCATTAAAAAATTGTATAAATTAGTTTGTAGGGAAAAATTAAAATTGAGAGTTGTGCAGCCGTAATTTTTGACTTTTGGTGAATAGTGATAACTTTTTAACTTTTTGAGTAACTTTTTGACTTTTCATGAACTTGCCGCCAAACTTGGCCTAAGTGTGAGTGTTGAAATAATAAAATAGATTAAATGTTGATTCCCTTGATAATGGTTATTTAAATAGTTCTTGAACTCAAAAAGGATAAAATTTCACATTGTTGGATATTCAAAGGAGCCATCCCAAAGTATATATTTTAAAAAAGTGATCGAATCTTTACGATTCACGATTCGATTCGATTCGCAATTCGATACAAGGTCATTTCGATTCACGATACGAATCTCGATTTGACAACTATGATGCTAATTAGAATTTCTTAACCAAGTACAGATCTATCATCAGTTCATAGGCCTACACACTGTAATGAAAAGATCCATTTAAAAATAAAAATAATTACTTAGCTTAATATTCCCAAAAGGCCAAGAAATAATGAATTTGATCGAGGAGACTTTCAGAAAGTATGACACAACATGGGACTGCTATAAAGCACACCAATGACTACAATATAAAAGAACTTGAAATTGGAATTTTTACCATACCTTAGGGGGTTTAAATGGGTAATCAGGAGGGAAATGAATAGTAACAAGAAAAACTCCGCCTGCATAAGGACTATCAGCTGGACCCATTATTGTTGCTTGCCAATGAAACATGTCCTCGGCAACAGGGCCTATCAATATACAGAATCCAAATATAAGATCTTAATCAACAAATTGATAAAACAAAATAATGTGCAATAAAGATACATGAAAATGCCATGACGTATGAAGTTGCAACATGATAACTATGAGGAAAGCATAACTCTGCACACGCACGCATACTTGTAAGTTATGGCTGTGTGCGTCACTAAAATGTATCCTCTTTTTTCTGGTTGCTACACTGGTGTACAAGCAAATGCATCAAACAATTGTGACAGGCCCATGCAAGCATGCTAAATGCATTCATTTCCAAAAGATGCACAAGAGGAGATATGGAAGGGGAAAGAAGGATGATCACATGCATCAACGAAAAAACAAAGACACTAACACAGTGTGTGACAGAATTCATAGGTGTTTGCCATTTTAGCATGCTAGAGTACCATATTTTGGCATGCCACAGTACCAAAATGTTATAATTTGGCAATCCTACTCTAATGGTGCAATTGTCATTTCTTCTATTTTCCTCACAAAATATCCAATAAAAATGAAATTTGTAAGCCCCATCATGAGAGAGCGAGAAAGCTCGTGTAGAGAGAAATTTTTTTTTTCTCTTGTCAAATTTTGACAATGGCAGATCAAATAGCAGGCCATTTGTGGCTATTTTAGAGCAGCTAAACCTGAAAATTATAACGAAAATTTCAGCTTCACAGTGTGCAATGTGGTGAAAGGAATGCTCCTTGACAAGAGCTTAAAAATCCCCCTTGATTATTAATGAAACTGATTGTCGACTTTGGTTAATGCTTTTCCAACAGGACCATTTGCAGTGGACAACACCAAAATTTGCTCCCTGCCTGCATGGGGCTCTTTTCTCAGCATTTATCAGCCTGTTGCAAATTTTTGCTACAGAGAGGCAATTTACTTGGCAGATTCTCTCTCTATTGCCACTCTATAACAACTTCACGAGAGACTACCTTGACTCTCTCACCAAACAAATACCTAGGCCATTTGAATTGTTTAACACAATTCCGCTAGAACCTTATCACTCAGCTACAAAGACATCTTTCCAATTTTATTTACCAATTACAAATGACTCTTCTCATCCAGTTTCTTTTCACCCAAAATGCTGCTTCTTATTTGTTCATATGGTATAGGAAGTAAGACTTTTTTAAAGTCATAAATGTTATACATCATAGGTACACACAAACATTATATATTATATATACAAAAAGGGCAACACAAATATTATATATATATGCATAGTTCCATATTAAAATACCACATCGGAACAAAAAGGTTCCGCCCTGTAAATATAAGCCTCTTGGGCAGTGGGTTTTCAATTGTGAGTTCTACCCAAGTGATTTGTATCATTTGGTATCAAAAGGCATGGCCTTGTCAATATAAAGGCTCTTGGGTACCCTTGAGGATTGGCATCAGGACGGGCCACAAAAATGGTGCCCAAACTCGCGAGCTAAGCCTAGTGGGCTTTTTTTGCCAGGGCAAGCTTAGGGTCGAGCAATACCCAACAGGCTTGGCCTAGACGGGCAACCTGGCAAGCCAATAGACCACCTCTCATGGACCAACAGGTGGGGCTGGCAAGCTTAGCCCAACGAACCGACGTTAAGCCCTATATTTTCAAGCTTTTTCATGTTTTGTTTTTCATATTTTTGTCGGCTCATGGGCCGGGACAACGGGTTGCTCGGACAAGCCAATGGGCGGACCAAGTTTAAAACCCCAATCCAAGCCCAATCCAATCCTCATTCAGGGTAGGGTAGGTAAAAGTCGAGCAGGACCAGGTGACGAGCCTATCCCCTTGTAAGGGGGTTTTCAAGGGTGTCGTCGGTTTGTATATCGTTCCACCAAATAATTTGTTAACCAGAATTAGAATAAAAATAACAATTACTGTATGATGATAATAATACAAACTCATTATGTACTAATTTGAATTTCACCTCACACTTGAATCACGAAATAATTAAATTATTGAACAAAAAACCAAAATCCCAAAAGACAAACAATATACAGATACAAATGTGTATAGATAGATAGGTTTATATTGAAGCACATGTACAATTTATAAGCACAATCTGAGATCGAGGGTGAAAGGGCACACACACGAACAAGGAATCAAATCAAAGAAATTACCAGCGCTGCAAGAGGTGGGAGGATCCTTCTGGAGATCCTTGAGCTCCTTCAAGATCCGCTTGGAAGCCATTGTAAACCTAGAACGATCGCTTCTGATCTGATTCTATTAACACAAAATCTACAACAACAACAACGTAACAATGAACGAGTATGAGATGTTCATATATATATATATACGAGCGCGCGCGGAAGAGTGCGTTCAGACATAGATCTGACCTGAATTTGGGGAATTTGGACAAATTCAAATAACGACAGCTTTGCTTTTCTCACGAGAGTCTCCTTCCTCTCTCTCTCTCTGCGGGGTTCGCTAACGCGGAAACATTTTTGGGCCAGCCATAGATATACGTTGACGGGGCCAACCGAGTACATACATATATATGGGGGACTTTAGGAAGATTGGTAAAAAGTCGGTTTTTTGATTTTTTTTTTTTTAATCTAAAGTAATCTAATTTTTTTTTGTCAAAAAAATCATCAAAAAAATTTAAGAAGTCAAAAAATTAATTTTTTATTAACTTTTCAAAACACTACAATATATATATATATATATATATACTAGCCAATTGATACCAAGGGTTGTTTATGCATATAGTTTAGGATTGAGAAATGTGTATAAAGTGTTGAAATTATTTAACGTTTTTGGAGCAAGTTTGGGTGAGGCTTTAAATTAAGGGTATGGTTTTTGTCCAGTTTGAGATTGGATTGGATCGTACTGTTGAGTTTGTGGGGGTCCATCATGGATCCCGTTTTGATAATCTGAACCGTTCAATGTGTAGAACTCGTCGAGTACTACATGTCTGTAAAAAATCACGTTGATCGGATATCGATAGCTATATCATCAAATCAGTTTTGTATTAAAAAAATTAGACGGTGAACATATTAACGGTTGACAAAAAACTGTTTTGATCATATAGCTATCGATATCCGATCAACGTGATTTTTTTACAGGCATATAGTACTCGACGAGCTCTACCCATTGAACGGTTCGGATTATCAAAACGGGACCCGTGGTGGGCCCCCACGGGCCCAACAGTACGGTCCAGTCCGACCCCGGACTGGACAGAAGCCATACCCTTAAATTAACCCCCTAAAAAAAAAAAGTTAGATATTAATGACATGTTTGATTGGGTGGATTAGAGTATTGAATTGGGATTATTAATCCGTGGGCCCAATTATACTATGTTTGTTTTAACATTTTGGTTTATGATTATTAATCCAATGGATAATTAATCCAACAAATTTGTAAGATTATTAGTAATGGGATAGGGGTGGGATTACTAATCCAATGGATATTAATCCAATTAGATAATGAATACCACACTAATTTAATAAGATTATTAATACTTCACTATTAGTCTTGTGAATCAAACATGACCTAAATGTCTTATATAGGTGTGGGATTATATGAGACTCATATTGTGTGGGTTTTACATTCATTTGAAACCTTTGATAAAAATTTTGATAGAATTTTTGAGTCTCTAACATTACTCTTAAATTAATAGTTATTGATTTAGATATCAGTATTTTTGTGTTAGAATTTTAAGACATAAGGTATTAAGTGTTAATTTGTAAATGGAATAGAGTATCCAATAATTTTTCTTTCAAAATATATAAAATTATTAAAAAATATATTAATTTAACAGAAGTATATTGAATTTAATAAAAAAGTGTCATGTGTTATTCATATTTTTTATATTTTACTTGTGTCTTAGGCACTTATTATAATATCAGTTTTATAGAAAGTATTCAAGTAAATTAAAGAATTTTTAAAAAAATAAAATAAAATATGGGATGAATTACACTATAAACTACTTGGTTCATACAATTTTTTTTATTATTTATTTTTTAAAAAATATTTTCAAATTTTTTCCTCATATAAACAAAAAATATTTTGTTGTCAAGTGTAAAATATGTTTATTCGATCGAAAAATAATTTTTTAAAAAATAAAAACTCTTATCACTACCGTTATGTAAATTCTATACTTTTTCTGTTTCATCATTATCGGTTGTTCTATCACTCCCTTATAATATTTTAGTCCGTTAAAATACTTTAGGTAAGAAAATATTTTTTGTCAAAATAAATAAAACGTAGACAATTTTTTAGATTTCTGTACGCATCTTATTTGGTTTTTTTTTTCTAATTTGAGTTTTATTTGTTACAATATGTAATTTTTTTATTATTGTTTATAAAATTTTTAATCTTAAAATATGTATTTACGAGCATAACTAAATAGTTTTATGGGATATTTAAAGGTGGGGTGCTTTATTGAGATGTCGACACACTATCCACATATGATTGGTGGGAGGGTCCCTTTTTATTCGGCCCCACTATATAAGTTCTTGTTTTTTAGTAAGCAATAATAGACAGAAAAGTAGAATTCTAAAATGAGTAAGCAATAATAGACAGAAAAGTAGAATTGAGTTTTATTGAAGTGGCAGTGGAAAAAACTAAAAATAAAAGTAAAACGAAAAAGTTAGCACATATATCATATTATAGTGGGATCTAACTCATTAGAGCTGTTTTAGAGTAGGAATGGCAACGGGACAGGGTGGGGCCGGGGACCACCCTCCCCGTCCTCAATCTCCGATAGTGAAAAATTTCCCGTCCCTGGCCCCGATCCCCGACGGTGACCCTATCGGCCCCCCACCCCCGCCCCCGATCGGAATTCGGGTTTTCCCGACCCCGAAAATTCCCGACCTGTTCGTTTTTTTTTTTAAACACAAAAACAACAATCTGTATATACATAAACATATATATATATATATATATATGAATTTCAATCATCAACTTAAAAAATATATATATATACATAAACATAAACATATATGAATCTATATATACACCCAACCCCTCACTGCCAGTCTATCATCATCAATCATCATAAACTTAAACAAAAAATTAAAAAATTTGAACCTGTATATATGAATCTATATATACATAAACATATATATATATATATATATGAATTTCAATCTGTTGCATTGAATAGATTCATATATACATATATATACATATATGAATCTTTAAAAAATATATACATAAACATATGAATCTGAACCAGATCTGTCCATCTTCAAATCTGTTTCGATCGGCGGCAGGGAGCACAGATGTTGTTCATCTTCATCATCTCCATCTTCCAGATCTCCATCTTCATCATCTCCATCTTCCAGATCTGGGACGATCGGCGGTGAGGGAGCACATCTCCGTCGTATGTGTGAGAGAGAGTGGGATGATCGGCGGTGAGGGAGCACAGCAACGGTGAGGGAGGAGTGTCGATGAGAGTGAGAGTTGAGGGTGAGATCGACGGTGGCTGTGCTGTGAGAGACATAGAAGAACGAGAGGCGATTGCTGTGAGAGGAAGAGAGTTGAAAGAGAGAGAGAGAGAGAGAAGGACGAGAGTGAGAGTGAGAGAGTGACGCAGGCACGGGTTTAGGGTTTGATTTATTATATATATATATATATATAAGAGGTATAAAAGTAATTTAATTTTGGGGAAATTCGGGGACGGGGCCGGGCCGGGGCTTGAACACTGATCACCGTCCTCGCCCCGAAACAGATCGGGGATTGATTTTCAAATACAGTCCCCTCCCCGTCGGGGATATTTTTTGGGGAAAAACTGCTTAAACCGGGGTTGGGGTCGCGGATCCCGTCGGTTCGGTTTCAAATTGCCATCCCTATTTTAGAGCTCTAAAATATATATATTTTTTTAAAGATAAGTTATGAATACGTTTTTTTGATGTTTATTTAAAGTATAGATTATCTTTTTTAATTTAAAAAATTACAAATATTTTTTATCAGAATTTTTTATTTAACAAAATTAATTAAAAAAATAAAATTTATAATTATTTTTCTATACAATAATAAAATTATCTGAATTATGAATTGAAATATATTTTTAACATCATTAAAAACTGTTAATTGATTTCATAATTTATTAATAAAAGGAACGATTAATATGAAATTAAAAATCTCGAAAATGAAATATAATTTTCAAAATTTTAAAAATAATAATAATAATAATCAATTTGTTTAGTTCCAGTTTTTAGAAAACAGTTTTTAGAAAATTTTAATTTTTGTTTTTCGTATTTTAATGTTTTCAATGATTTTTTTAATATTTTAAGTATTTTTTTTTAATTTTTAGACAAACTTAACATAAACACACTTAAAAAGTATAATATTTGTAAAAAAATTTTAAAAAAATATACTAAATACCAAAAAATACAAAAAAATATGAAAATTTAGTATATTTTCGTATTTTTGTATATTTATTAATTTTTTAAAATATTTTTTCATAAATATTTTACTATTTAGATACATCTAAGTAAAGTGCATTTAAAAAGTAAAAAAATTACTTAAAATTTAAAAAATATTCACTAAAAATAAAAAAATATGAAAAATAAAAAATTTAATTTTTAAAAAATTAAATTTTAAAAATTAAAACCAAACACATTGAATAATTCGTACTAATTTACACTATTTTTTAGTACCCAAATCATGACCCGTTTCTTTCCCGCGTAACCCTGACCCATTTTGATATGTAAAGTGCATAAGAGTGTGGGGTTCACTTTTTTTTTTTTCATGAACTAAAAAATAATAATTTCTAGTCCAATAGGGAGGATTAGATGACCAACTTGGACTTCTATATTATTTAAATATGGAGTAGGGCTCCCTTATAGTCTCTAATCGAATCGGAGAGTATTAATGGGTCTATGGGAATTTATTATAAGTTTTGTTTTGATAATTTGAATTATACAATGCGTAAAAATCGTCGAGTATTATATGTTTATAAAAATCACGTTGATCGGATATCGATAGTTACGTGATCAAATTAGTTTTGTACAAAAAAAAAAAAAATGACAGAAATCTGATCCAATAAAATAACTATTGATATCCGATCAATATGATTTTTTACAAATATATACAGTATTCAACGAGTTCTATATATTTAACGGTTCAAATTATCAAAATAAAATTTATAATAAAATTCTATAAATTTAATAATATTCTCTATTCTGATCCGAGACCGAAGATAAACCAGCCGCGTATATATATATTGGAATCTTATCCCTATACCATTAGTAGGGCCGGTGAGTGGTATGTCATTCGTTTGAATGAGAGAGCATTCTACCTTTGCGTGCTTGACGATGCTCCTTTTTGGAGTTCCGCACTGTTATATTAGACATTAGGTTCGTTGGTAAATAATGTAATCTGTGTGTTTTTTTGGTGCGCTAGGAGTGCCAATGGGGTTGCGCATTGGATAGCCCAAACTTGTTTTAAGATTCGTTTCGGAAGTAGATTGGATTTTAGTTTTTTGATTTTTTTTGACAATTTTAATTTAGGGTTAAAAAATTTTGTTTGGAAAAGATTTTTGATTTTTTTATGAAAAAAGAATGTAATAATTATGTGTTCGATGTGATATTTTATTTTTTATAACTAAAAAACTTATTTTATTTTTTGTGACTATTTTAGCCATAAAAAAATCCGAGATTTAGCTTCCCAAACAATGCCTTTGTGGCTACCTTCCTTGTAATTGACTAGGTCTCCAATTCCCCTCCTGCATTGTCGGTAATTTTGTCTAGCTCTTAATATATTAAGCCTTTATTTGGAATGTGAATTAACTTTTTAATTATTTTAGGCCTCGTTTGGGAAGGCTCTGTTTTAGTCAAAAAGTTACTAAATTAGTCAAAAAGCTAACAACCCATACAAAAAAGTCAAAGATTCTCTTTTCTCTCTACTTTTTGCACATCTTTTCATAATTAGCCAAAAAGTCATTCAAAAAAACTAGTTTTTTTTAGCTCATATTTTAGCCAAATAGCCAAAAAATTACTAAATTAGCCTGTTCCCAAACGAGGCCTTAGTCTAAACTTAAAAAGTCTCGTTTGGAATAAACTTTTTGTCACGACCCGCTCCCCGTACCCAAGGGTTAAGTATCGTGATTGCCAATAACTAAGGTTACCTCCAGCCAATTCTTAAACAAATAAATAAACGCGAGCGAAAATAATATTCAAGTGAGGGTATCAAAATAATCACTGAAATTTCTATTTAATTAACTTGTCAGAGCTAAACTATCTCTACAAAGTGTTTCGTGCCTACCCCACGCGCTGGCCCTGACATATCATCTGAAAGTGGTAAACAACTATAAGTACATGGCAGAGTGAGACATATTATACTAAGAGTATAAGGGCATAAAATTCACCATGGATAATTATTGGCTAAACAGAGCTTGATATTAAAATACAGAATATATAATACAGAGATCAAATACGGAAATCATATACATAATCATAACCACGGTACAGAACGGAACATAACAGATGTATGGACTCAAGAGATGGCTCATACGAACTCTAGAGGTGACTCCCACCATAGTGTAACACTTAGTTCCGTATAGCACTTTACTTCACACCAGAAGTCATAACCATGGTATAGAACCGGACAAATGTATGGACTCAAGAGGTTACTCGTACGAACTCTAAAGGTGGCTCCCACCATAGTGTAACACTTAACTCCGTGCAGCACTTTGCTCCACACCAGAAATTCAGAGGGTCAATGGATCCATGACAGACAGAGGGTCACAAAGTGACTAATCAGAGGGCCAATGGTTATTTAAGTCCTCCAAGGCGTGGGACTCCTGTGGTGGTACTTACAAAACATAATTGTTTATAAGGTCATAGTCAAATATTCTGTAAAATATAAACAAATATATCCATAGGTTTCATTTTAACAAATATGGTTCAAAAATTAAACCACGTAATTGAAATATTAGTATACTTTATAAAAATTTATAAAATATAACTTGTATAAGATAAATATGGTAAATCAAAACATACGTAAAATACATTTTGGTGACTCAAAAGTATAATAGAACTCGTCTTAACTTTAATACCTCACTCTTTTTTTCTACCACCAAAGACCCTTTCAGCTTCTATTACTTTTTTCTTTCTTTTTTTCCTCTCTTATCTCTCCGTTCTCTCATTTTCCTTTCTTTTTTTCTCTTACTTTTCCTTTTCTTCTGAGCACATTTCCAACCCCCATTCTTATATAGAAATGCAGTCGTGGGCACCCAGCCACGCTGCCACGTGTCGCATATCCATAACACCCCTTAACAACAATGCTTGGTACCTCTAATTAGAGGTGCCACTAGTGATGTGGGAGTAGGTCCCCCCACTGCCACCATCAGTGTTGTGTGTGTTTGTGTGTTTTTTTTTTCCACCTCATTAGAGGTGTATTTAGAGCCTCTAAATTAGAGGTCTCTAGCATCACTGCACCCCTTAATTCAACATTATCTCTAATCAATGGATAAACTTAACCAATTTATTTATTTATACTTTGACCCTAAATTCTTAATAATTATACTATTTTACAAAATTACACATAATAATACAAAATAAATTGTATATTTTCCTAACTGTGATTAAATAATATTAATATAAATTCTACAGAATAATTAAAAATCTGGGTTGTTACAATCTTCCCTCATTTTAAAATTTCGTCCTCGAAATTTGTCATTTGTGCAAACTATCCGCTGCGCACTCTGATAAATATATATTAGATGATTAATCTGATAGAAAATATTACCTTAAAAATTTTTTTACCAAAAACAACTCACTGTTTAGTTGTCAAAAATTATTTTGGGCCAAAATGAGAAACAATCGATGACTTTAAAACTTATATGAGTCTTAATTATTATTATTATTATTATTATTATTATTATTATTATTATTATTTATTTTATTTTTTTTTCATCCATACATTCTATTTGAGAGATCGTCCAGGTCTGCTGCTGAGAGTTGGTCATAAAAGTCATCTCCATCCCCCATGGGTGGTTCATCGTGCCATTCTTGGTCATTTTCTCCCATTACTGGTGACTCATGAGAGACGCTATGCTGATATTTGGGATACTGATTTTCATCGACGAATGTCTCTTTGCTGAAGGGATGACCTGGGATAGCTAAATTACAAAATATCTTCTGATTTCTATCTTCACAAACTAGACGTCCATAATTTCCATTATATTCTAATAGAGGATTGTTAGCAAATTTTCTCCATTTATTGAGCTGTTCTCTGAGTGGAAATCTTCTGCATGGCCAGGGTCTCCTATTGAGAAGTCTTGGGTATCTTGGGAAAGTCGAGGTTCCTCTGAGGTACATTTTATGCTTGGCTGGGTTGTACCATATTCCTTTCTACTCTGGTAGTCTGCTATCTATTAATGCTTTTACATATGGATGATGCTCCTCCATTACACAAAGTATGGCATGAGCAAGTTTATTCCCAAAGCTATCTGTCTGATCTGGATTTGAGAAAACTATTCAGGAGACAAAGCCATAATCTAACAATTGTGAGGCTGTTAGATAACGCGTTTTGCCCCTAATCTTTATCTCCAATGGCTCAAATGTTGCTAGATTTATCTGGCAAAGGCAGATGCTGAAATCTAAATTACACTGACATCGGCCAAAATGCTCTAACCTCTTATTGCATTTTTCTTCTTCTAAGCAGGGCTGCTCTTCATTTTCATAGGTATAGGTCCATTGATAAGCTATGCCAGGGCATTCAACTCCTGCTATGGAGAGGTCTTGAAGAAACTGTTGTATGGTGACTAGTTCACTATTTTTGCTATCTTTGGCTAAGGTGTATATATAGGGTTTTAGGTGTCACGACCCAAACCCGTCCATATGGGTTTAGCACCGTAACCGGCCAGTAATCTAAGATTACCAAAGGCCCGCTTAATAGTCAAACAATAATACAGAGTACAGGGGCATGGTGGAAGCCAAAACAGTAAATAAACGATGTCCAATGAGTTGTAAGTCTGTATGCAAAAAGATTTTTCATACGTGTATACATGAACAATACAGAACAATATGTGCAACATTTACAGTCGATCAGAACAGGGACCTAATCCCTGTTACACAGTACAGTACAGTGCTATCAGTCTATACAGTTATTACAAAACAGATACAGAGATAGACGGAGGAAATTAAAATACCCCTAAGCCATAGCTTGACAGGCTCGGAACCTCGCAGTGAGGCATAGTGGTTGGCTTGACAAAAAGGGAGTCTAACCCACGCTCCTAGCTCCGGTCTGGTGCCTGTACACCTACATAAATATATATATAAACAGTGAGCTAAAACCCAGTGAATAACATAATGCGTAAAGAGGTTAAGAATGAATGTCCTTACAGTAATGAAAACAGTTCATTAAATCAATATTTCAATCGTTCAGTCGTAACAGTCATATGTGGTACATCCATTAGCATAGCAGTAATGTAAACAGTAGGTCTTAAAAGACTGAGCAGTCAATGATGGCCATCATAACAGTGGTTCCACATGGGAACCGACAGAGATCTCTGTAACAGTAGCAGTAACAGTAACAGTAACAGTAGTTGCTAAGGATGCCACAATACAGTTCAGAATATAGGACATACATTCATTCAGTTGATAGTAACAGTTCAGAAAGCAGTTCAGTTAACAGTCAGAAAATATTCATCTTTGAATATATCTTTACACAGTTGTTACTCATAGAGTTCTGGGCTACAGTTAAGCTAGAGCGCGTCTCCAGTTGCCAACCCTACACAGTTTACAGGACAAACACACACTAAGCTACACAGTTGGGAAAGATAATAACTTAATCCCTAATTTGCCTCGGTGTGTTCTACATCTATATCCTCATTAAGATGCATTAAACTAGGCCTAGGAATGCCTAGGATGAAATAAGGATGCAAGGATGCCCTTTAAAAGCATTTTCAGAAAACAGGGGTCACGCTCGAGCGTAGGTTACTTCGCTCGAGCGTAGACTTACCCGCTCGAGCGTTCTGCAAAATAGTCAAAAGTGCTGGATAGGTGAAATTCACACTCGATTGGGCGCTCAACACCCGCTCAAGCGTAAGACACAAGGTCCCGCTTGAGCGTTAATTACCCTGTTCGAGCTGACTCAAAAACAGAACAAAATGCTGGGAGCACGATTTCCACGCTCAAGCGCCAGTCACCCCGCTCGAGCGTAAGTTCAAAATCTGGAATTCCCAGATTTGAATCTCAAGCTCAAAATCAGGTTTTAAAATACCAGTTTTGATCCTCTTGGGCTAATTTTCCAGAAAACATTTCACAACTCATAGTTTAACATGATTCAAAGCTCAATTGTAACATCAAAACCCCAAAGGAAGATCAATCAAACTCAATTTCAAACTAATTTTCATGAACATGGCCTCAATTGGACATGCAAGACTTTAAACAACTTCAAAGCTTCAAATACATGCTCTAATGAGCCAATTTCTTTTCAAAACAAGATGAAATCATGGTCCATTGTAAAAATATGAACATGCATGTACACTTTCATGAAGAACAACATCAAAACTCAAGGATGTAAACATGCATGCATGAAATGAGCTTCCAATCAACATTATAAGCCATATCTTGACTCCAATCTTCAACAATCCTCTAAATCATGCAAGAAATACTTCAATTCATGACTAAGAAGGTAAGAGCTCTACCTTATGTCTTCAATTATGGGAATATAAGCTCAAGTTTGCAAATTACTCTTCAATTTCTTCACTTCTACCAAGTTTCCAAGCCAATTAGAGATGAAATAACACTCTCTCCTAACTCTCTCTCTCTAGTTCGGTTGAGCTCAACAAAATGGCTGATGAAATGTGTTTTGATACAAAGAAATGAGTCTTAAAAGTGCTAAGCTAGTGGCCCACTAGTGGTGGCAAAATGGTGAATAAACTAACTCATGCAATTTAGCTTATTTAATCTAATTTAATCATATTAAATCACATTTCAGATAAATATGCCATAAAATCGCATAAATTCTAAGGATCATAGAACATTAATTAATTTCAGATTCGGCCGCCGATAAGGCCTTCATTTTGCAGTTTAAACATAAATACACAAACAGATAATCAAACAGGCAATAGATAGACATACAATTAAACAGATGTACGCAATCAATTTAGTTCCAGATTTCAGTCAGTCAGTTCAGTATTTCAATCGATTTAATTACTTATCATAATCATTCTCAGTTTAACGGTAATCAGTAATCAATCGGTAAACAGTGGTGAGGGTTGTTACAGTCTCCCCTCCTTATAAAGAGTTTGGTCCTCCAAACTCGAATTACCTTCGTTCTGGAAGTAAACAAGATTCAGTGGAAATAGTTCAGGATATCTTTTAGCCATGTCATCTTCCATTTCCCAAGTGGCATACACGCCACCATAGTTTTGCCAGTCAACTTTCACTAACGGGATCTCTTTATTTCTTAACTTCTTGATCCGTCTATTTACAATCTGAACAGGCTGTTTCTCGTAAGTGTAGTCATCACTCAGCACTACACGAGTAGGCTTTATCACATGGAAAGGATCCCGGAGGTAGTCTCTCAACATAGAAATGTGGAAGACGTTATGCATATGCTCCATTTCAGAAGGAAACGCAACTTGATACGCTACCGGATTGATTTTCTCAATAATCTCATACGGTCCGACATATCTCGGTGCTAACTTGCCTTTGACTCCAAAACGAGTCTGGCCTTTCATTGGTGTCACTTTGACAAAAACGTGATCACCCACTTCATACTCTCTGTCTCGCTTTCGGACATCTGCATAACTTTTCTGTCGGCTCTGTGCAGTTTTCAGTCTCTGTTGTATCAGTTTTACTTTCTCAGTCATTTCATTTGCAATCTCAGGCCCAAATAAAGGCCCATCTCCATCTTCTGCCCAGTAAATCAGAGATCTACATTTTCTACCATACAATGCCTCGAAAGGCGCCATACAATTACTTGAATGATAACTGTTGTTGTAGGCGAATTCAGCCTATGGCAAATGGCTTTCCCAGTTTTCCTGAAAATCAAGGACACACATTCTCAGTAAATCCTCCAGAGTTTGGATGGTCCTTTCTGACTGGCCATCGGTCTGAGGATGATAGGCACTACTCAGTCTCAGTTCAGTATCTAATGCAGTCTGTAAGCTTTACCAAAATCTCGATGTAAACTTCGAGTCCCTATCAGAAACAATAGACACAGGCACTCCATGCAGTCTAACAATCTCATCAATATAGAGTATAGCCAATTTGTCCGCATTATAAATTGTTTTGACAGGTAAAAAGTGAGCAGATTTAGTCAGTCTATCAACTATAACCCAAATTGAGTCCATATCTTTACTGGAGCGAGGCAATCCCACAATAAAATCCATGGTAATATGTTCTCATTTCCACTCCGGTATAGGTAAGGGTTGCAGTAAGCCTGCGGGTCGTTGGTGTTCCGCTTTGGCTTGTTGGCAATGAAGACATTTTGATACAAAATCAGCAATTTCTTTCTTCATTCCCGGCCACCAGAAATTCAATTTCAAATGTTGGTACATTTTTGTATTCCCTGGGTGAATAGACAGTTTTGAATTATGACCCTCTTGCAGAACTCTTCTTTTCAGTTCAGTATCATTCGGTACACACAATCTTCCCTGAAATTTCAGTACATTATTTTCAAATTCGAAACTCGGTCTCGGTTTAGATTCCCGTTCTTCGACGATCTTCTTCAAGAAGTTATCCTGTTGCTATTTCTCGTTAATCTCTTCAATCAGTGCCGGTTGAGCAGAAATAGCAACTATTGTTCCACCTTGTTCTCATAAAATAATTTCAATTTCAGATTTTTTAAGGTCACAAAGCAACTTTTTTTGTCCGGTGAGTAAACAGGTTAAGTTCCCAATCGATTTCCGACTCAATGCATCGGCAACGGTGTTGGCTTTTCCCGGATGGTACAAAATCTGTAGGTCATAATCCTTAATCAATTCTAGCCATCTCCGCTGTCTCATGTTCAGTTCTTTCTGTGTGAAGAAATACTTTAAACTTTTGTGGTCGGTATATACTTCATATGTAGCCCTATAAAGGTAGTGACGCCAGATTTTCAATGTAAATACTACTGTAACAAGTTCTAGATCATGGGTCGGGTAGTTTTTTTCATGCGGTCTCAGTTGTCGGGAAGCATAGGCAATAACTCTCCCATTCTGCATTAAAACACACCCCAAACCCTTATGAGAAGCATCACTAAAAATGGTAAAACCATCCGTACCTGAAGGTAGGGTAAGAACAGGTGCAGTCATTAGTCGAGTTTTCAACTCTTGGAAAGCTAATTCTCTTTGGTCAGTCCAGTCAAATGATATCCCCTTCTGAGTTAATTGAGTCAACGGTAAGGCAGTTTTGGAGAAATCTTTGACAAATCTTCTGTAGTACCCGGCTAATTCCAAAAAGCTTCGGACTTCTGTCACATTTGTTGGTCTAGGCCAGTTTACTACTGCTTCAACTTTCTGTGGATCAACTGAAATTCCATCCTTACTAATAACATGTCCCAAAAACATAACATGATCAAGCCAAAATTCACATTTAGACAGTTTAGCAAAAAAGTTTCTGTTCTCTTAGGGTCTGTAGGGCAAGTCTCAGATGATGTTCATGTTCTTCTATACTCTTGGAATAAATCAGAATGTCATCTATGAATACGACAATAAAGTCATCGAGGAATGGTTTAAAGATTTTGTTCATGAGGTCCATAAATGCAGTAGGTGCATTGGTAACTCCGAAAGGCATGACTAAAAATTCGTAATGTCCATACCTCATGTGAAAAGCAGTTTTGTTAATGTCCTCTAGTTTAACTTTCAACTGATGATATCCGGATCTGAGATCAATCTTAGAAAAGACTTGAGCACCCTGTAACTGATCAAATAAGTCATAAATACGCGGTAATGGGTATTTATTTTTCACAGTTACCTTGTTCAGTTTACGGTAGTCAATACAGAGTCTCAATGAGCCGTCTTTCTTTTTCACAAACAAAACAGGTGCGCCCCACGGTGAAGTGCTAGGCCTGATGAACTTTTTGTCTAACAGTTCTTGCAGTTGCACTTTCAATTCTTTCAATTCAGTTGGAGCCATTCTGTAAGGAGCTTTAGACACTGGCTGTGTACCCGGAATCATATCAACGGTGAACTCAATTTCCCTGTCAATCAAATCCCCTGGCAGATTATCTGGAAAAACATCTGGGAATTCTCTGACTATAGAAATACAGTTCACATCAGTTTTATCATCAATAGGTACAATTAATACAGAACACAGATATCCTTTACACCCCTTCTTAATCAGTTTAAAGGCTTTCATAGAGGAAATCAGATATGGAGGAGGTACTACTCCAACCCCATTAAACACAAATTTAGGTAAACCCGGTGGACGGAAAACTACTTGTTTCGTCACACAATCTATGGTAGCATGATATTTCGTTAACCAGTCCATCCCCAATATAACATCAAAATGATCTATGTTCAAAGGCAGTAAGTCAATATACAGATGCATATCCCCAACAATAATTTCACATGCAGGGTACATATAAGCACAAGTTACAGATCCCTCGACAAGTGAAGATACAGCTAACAGGTAATTCATGGGTTCTAATGGTCTATTCAGTTTTCGCGAAAAAACATGCGATACATACGAATATGTAGACCCCGAATCAATCAGAACATATGCATTTTGAGTACAAATAGAGAGAATACCTGACATAATGGTCTCGATATTCTGCAGGTCTCCCGGTACTAGTGCGAACACTCGACCTTGCCTCATGGGCTCTTTCCCGGTAGCTTTGGGGTTAGACTTTGGTGTAGCAGTTGATGCTGCTGCGCTAGGTGCAGCTTTACTATTGGGTTGCGGAGCAGAGGGGCAGTCTTTAACCATGTGGCCCACCTTGCCACACCTGTAACAAGCTCCAGATATTTTATAACAAACTCCCTTATGGTTCTTACCATATTCAGAACAGGGTGGTATAGACCGGTTCCCTTGACTAGAAGTAGTCGTTGACCCTGTATTCTGTTTCTTGTTTAATGGGTTATTCTTGCATTTTTTGAATTTAAAACCCTGCCTTTTACCACGCCATTCAGACGCTGGTGTTTCAGTTTGTTTCAGTGCTTCAATGTTTGACTCAGCCATTAATGCTCGGTCAAGAACATTCACATAGTTCGGTAGTTTTAAAACATTTATTCTGTCCAGTATTGCAACATTAAGGCCGCCTTCAAACTTTCTGGCCTTCTTGTAGTCAGTGTCCACCATATGTGGTGCATATCTAGCAAGTTCGGTGAACTTTGTTTCATATTCAGCAACGGACATGGTACTCTGTCTCAGTTGTTCAAACTCAGTCACTTTTCTATCCCTGACACACTAAGGGAAATACTTTTCGAAGAAGGACTCCTTGAATTGAGCCCAATTCATAATAGTGTTGGTGTTGCGGACTAACATCCACCACCTTCTGGCCTCTTCTTGTAGTGTAAAGGTGGCCAATAGCACTTTGTGTGCTTTAAAACATGAAAAAACTTCGAACAATTTTTCTCTCTTAAAGACCCAAGCTTCAGCCTCTAAGGGTTCAAGGCCTCCCTGAAAGGATGGCGGTTTCATTTTGCTGAACTTCTGGGTGAGAGCAATTATATCCCCATCATTAACATTCGGTTCCGGCTGTACCGGAGGAGGAGGTGGGGGCTGTTGGTTCTGTTGCTGTTCTAGTCTTGCAGTTAATAGTTTCACCATCCTCTCCAACCTCGCCATTCTTGCCTTAGGGGATTCAATTTCATTAGCAGTGCTTGCATTATCCATTTCACTATATGCAACATTATAATAACAAACATAGGAAGTTGCATACTTTAAACATTTAAACATAAGCAATTATATGTTTCAACACATTAACACATATACATGTCATGTCCACACACACTTTTCATGCTCATGTGATGCCCTAAGTACTTTTCTAGGACACCCTATAGCTCATTTGGACACGTGTGTGCGGTATAACTCGTGGTTAAGTATCGCTCTGATACCACTCTGTCACGACCCAAACCCACCCCTATGGGTTTAGCACCGTAACCGGCCAGTAATCTAAGATTACCAAAGGCCTGCTTAACAGTCAGATAATAATACAGAATACAGGGGTATGGCGGAAGCCAAAATAGTAAATAAATAATGTCCAATGAGCCGTGAGTTTGTATGCAAAAAGATTTTTCATACGTGTATACATGAACAATACAGAACAATATGTACAACATTTATAATCGATCAGAACAAGGACCTAATCCCTGTTAGACAGTACAGTACAGTGCTATCAGTCTATACAGTTATTACAAAACAGATACAGAGACAGACGGGGGAAATTAAAACACCCCTAAACCATAGCTTGACAGGCTCGAAACCTCGCAGTGAGGCACAGTGGTTGACTTGACAAAAAGGGAGTCTAACCTATGCTCCTAGCTCCGGTCTGGTGCCTGTACACCTACATAAATATATATATAAACAGTGAGCTAAAGCCCAGTGAATAACATAATGCGTAAAGAGGTTAAGAATGAATGTCCTTACAGTAATGAAAACAGTTCATTAAATCAGTATTTCAATCGTTCAGTCGTAACAGTCATATGTGGTACATCCATTAGCATAGCAGTACAGTAAACAGTAGGTCTTAAAAGACTGAGCAGTCAATGATGGCCATCATAACAGTGGTTCCACATAGGAACCGACAGAGATCTCTGTAACAGTAGCAGTAACAGTAACAGTAACAGTAGTTGCTAAGGATGCCACAATACAGTTCAGAATATAGGACATACATTCATTCAGTTGACAGTAACAGTTCAGAAAACAGTTCAGTTAACAGTCAGAAAATATTCATCTTTGAACATATCTTTACACAGTTGTTACTCATAGAGTTCTGGGTTACAGTTAAGCTAGAGCGCGTCTCCAGTCGCCAACCCTACACAGTTTACAAGACGAACACACACTAAGCTACACAGTTGGGAAAGATAATAACTTAATCCCTAATTTGCCTCAGTGTGTTCTATATCTATATCCTCATTAAGATGCCTTAAACTAGGCCTAGGAATGCCTAGGATGAAATGAGGATGCAAGGATGCCCTTTAAAAGCATTTTCAGAAAACAGGGGTCACGCTCGAGCGTAGGTTACTCCGCTTGAGCGTATACTTACCCGCTTGAGCGTTTTGCAAAACAGTTAAAAGTGATGGATAGGTGAAATTCACGCTCGATTGGGCACTCGACACCCACTCGAGCATAAGACACAAGGTCCCGCTTGAGTTGACTCAAAAACAGAACAAAATGCTGGGAGCACGATTTCCACGCTCGAGCGTCAGTCACCCCGCTCGAGCGTGAGTTCAAAATCTGGAATTCCCAGATTTGAACCTCAAGCTCAAAATCAGGTTTTAAAATACCAATTTTGATCCTCTTGGGCTAATTTTTCAGAAAACACTTCAAAACTCATAGTTTAACATGATTCAAAGCTCAATTGTAACATCAAAGCCCCAAAGGAAGATCAATCAAACTCAATTTCAAACCAATTTTCATAAACATGGCCTCAATTGGACATGCAAGACTTTAAGCAACTTTAAAGCTTCAAATACATGCTCTAATGAGCCAATTTCTTTTCAAAACAAGATGAAATCATGGTCCATTGTAAAAATATGAACATGCATGTACACTTTCATGAAGAACAACATCAAAACTCAAGGATGTAAACATGCATGCATGAAATAAGCTTCCAATCAACATTATAAGCCATATCTTGGCTCCAATCTTCAACAATCCTCTCAATCATGCAAGAAATACTTCAATTCATGACTAAGAAGGTAAGAGCTCTACCTTATGTCTTCAATTGTGAGAATATAAGCTCAAGTTTGCAAATTACTCTTCAATACCTTCACTTCTACCAAGTTTCCAAGCCAATTAGAGATGAAATAACACTCTCTCCTAACTCTCTCTCTCTAGTTCGGTTGAGCTCAACAAAATGGCTGATGAAATGTGTTTTGATACAAAGGAATGAGTCTTAAAAGTGCTAAGCTAGTGGCCCACTAGTGGTGGCAAAATGGTGAATAAACCAACTCATGCAATTTAGCTTATTTTAATCTAATTTAATCATATTAAATCACATTTCAGATAAATATGCCATAAAATCGTATAAATTCTAAGGATTATAGAACATTAATTAATTTCAGATTCGGCCGCCGATAAGGCCTTCAATTTGCAGTTTAAACATAAATACACAAACAGATAATCAAACAGGCAACAGATAGACATACAATTAAACAGATGTACTCAATCAATTCAGTTCCAGATTTCAGTCAGTCAGTTCAGTATTTCAATCGATTCAATTACTTATCATAATCAGTCTCAGTTTAATGGTAATCAGTAATCAATCGGTAAACAGTGGTGAGGGTTGTTACATTAGGTCCTCTATTACTTGGCTTTTCTCACAAAAAGATCGAATGATAGAATGTCTAAAGAAATACATTCTAGCACTCAATTGTTCAAATTCCTCACTGGTGAGTTGTCTGATTTCTTGGTCAAGAAAGGGGGCAGTTGTTTTTCCTAGAGCTAATTTTTTAAGCTGGATGGTTAGGGTTCGAATGGTGGCTCTCAGTTGTTTTTCTTCGTCTCGGAGCTGGTTTAGCTCTTCATTGACCTTTTTGCCTTTATCCATAATTTTCTTGAAATTTCTAGTAAGGCCTTCACAATGTCTGCACATATGGAGAGGATTTTGAGAATCTATCTGAGGGTTAGAACTACTACTTCCAGTACTACTGTTTCCAATTATCTGGCTAACTGGAACTCCACTAGTAGCAAGAATGGTTGACCTCATTTTGCTCAATGTGTCCAGGTAATCTTTAGCTATTTGACTGATAAAGTAACTGGTTCCTATTTGTCTTCAGGCATGGATACTAGCTGACTCAAAATCATAAAAACCTTTATACTGTGGTATGGGAAAATTTTTAACTAAGGGTTCAACTTCTATCCAGTCATGGTAAATACCAGGCTTGGTTTCTTTAGCTACTACATAGAAAGAAAAACTTTTAGACAAAGGTTTATTTTGGATTTTTGAAAAATATATATTAAGAGAGTTTAGGGCTGACAGACGTTTAGCTAGGCGGCTATGACTGTTTCAAAGGTTATCTAAAAGACATTGTTGAATCGGGTCTAACTCAATTCTTGTTAATAGTCTGAACTTGTTTCTGCCTTCATAAATAGGAAGAGAAAATCTCCTAAAATTCATGGTTTTGTTGTTCTCCATTATCTGCACAAAAATTAAACTGGTTATTTTCTTTTTCTAGATAAATTTTCTTACTTAACCAATCTGTTAACCTATTATCACTCCCTTTAATATGTTCAAACTCTACTTTATAGCCTTGTCCTACTATACAATCTAAAATTTTTGCCCATCTTCTAGTACTTAATTTTCGCTCATTAAGTTTATTATGAAATCTAACTGTAGCTTCACAGTCTGTCCTAATTGTGAAAGGTTTGTGCAAAAATAATCTAAATTTGTTTATTGCATATACTACTCTTAATATTTCAAAATCCAGGCTGGTCATGGTCGTGTCTTTTTCTTTAAATTTTCCAGAACTATATCTACAAATGCGTTCTTTATTTTTACTATCATACTTACTAGGTTTAGCTAATAATATTGTTCCCCATCCTAATTGACTTGCGTCTGTTTCTACGACTATATATTTTGATTCCAAGGGAAGTTGTAGGTTTGGTAAATTTTTACAAATGTCTTTAATTTTTCTAACTAGAGTTATATCTTGTTGATTAAAATATTTTTGTCCTGTAGGTGTGGTCTTACTATATAGAGGTTCTATTATTTTACTAAGGTTGTGAATATACATTCGTGCATAATTTAAAATTCCTAAAAATGATTGAAGTTGCTTTGTATCTTCTAATTTATCTGGATAATCTAAAATTTTCTTAACTATATGAGGTTGTAACCTAATTTTTCCATCTCCTAACTCCATTCCTAAAAATTCTATGTGATGCTTATTTAATACCGTCTTTTTCTTGCTAATTATTATTTCGTTATTTATGAATTCTTCTAATGCTATGTATAAATGATCTATGTGACTATTTTTATCTGGACTGAATACTAATATGTCATCTATGTATACCAGTATAAAATTATATTTATTAAATATACTATCTATCTTACGCTGAAATATGGAAGGTGCATTTTTTAGTCCAAAAGGCATAACTAGCCATTCATAATGTCCTTGTGGGCAACAAAAGGTTGTCCAAGGTATGCTTTCCTTTTTCATTTTTATCTGCCAAAATCCCGACTTGCAATCAAATTTACTAAATATTTTTGCTGTCTATATTCTGTTTATGAGCTGATCTTTATCTGGTATATTATATTTATCATCTTCTGTGTTATCATTTAATCTTTTATAATTTATAACCATTCTAGCTTTTCCTCTTTTTATCTCTGCATGATTTCTAACCATAAATGTGGCACTTCTATGTGGGCTATTACTAGGTCTAATTACTCCTAAATCTAATAACTTCTTAATCTGTGTTCTAAATTCTTCTATATCTGCTGGCGTATGGTCTATTTGTGCTGAGGTAATCCTATAATCTTTATTTTTTATATCTAAACTGGCTAAAACTTTATTTCTTTCCCAATATTTCATGGGCTGTTCTCCTAAGATCTCTGTTGTTTCAGCTAATCTTATTATCTCATCTAAATCATTTTCTGTTCTTCTGTATACTGGTTTTTTCTTTAATTTTCCTATTTTTGCAAAAATTAATTTTAGGTTAACTGTTTGTTGAAAATCTTCTAGGTTCCAATAATCTCCCTTATCTTCAAAATCGAACTTTTCTAAACCTTCTAATTCATAATTTTCTATGCCTAAATTTTCTAAAGAAGTGTTTACTATCTCATCAGGCATATACTTTTGGGCTAGCTCGGGAAAAATATTTCTACTATGAAATAAAAAACTAGCGGGAACTGAATCTACTCCTATAGTACCACCACGCTTCGTACGCAACTCTGATGAATGGGCTATGGTGCTAAGGGAATATGCTGTGGGTGTATGTACAGTTTGCTTGAAGAAACTAATGTTGTGTTGGCTGATAAACATGCCACCTTGTAGACTAAGTATGAAGTTAAGTCCTAAGATGAAAGAATGATTTTGTCGTGTATTCCCAATCCAAACTTGAGGTAATGGGAACCATTCTTTATGTTGATCTTGAGAACCTAGATGATGAAAACTAATTTGTGCGCCATTAATGCAATGTGTATATGTCTGTTTAGTGCCATCGGCTATACTGACTAAAGCTGGGGTTGTTAAAGCTGTGCTCCATCCTGGTGGAACTATGTGTTGTTCAATAAATGATTTACTGGCTCTTGTATCTATCATGGCATCTATACTAAGGGTCTTTTCTACAAATTTGATTACACAAGAGATCTCAACTAAATTTGGTTTGGGTATAACCGGGTAATTAAATGGTAAACATGTATTATCTGGTTGTGTTTCAGAGTATTGACTAAAGGGTTGAGAATCAACTAGGTTTACTAATTCTAAAGAATTCATATGTTCTTCAATCAGTTTATCTTTTAAAGGATATTTATTGTGAAATTGTTCTAGCTGCTGTTTAAACTGTCTATTTTCTAGTTCTAAACATTCTATGTCAAAACTAGTCTTAGTTTCTGTCTCTCGTATTTGTAACTTTAGTTCCCTTACTTGTAATTCTAAGTCTCTAATTGTTAAATGTAATTCTCTGCTTTCTATACTATGATCCTTTTTGTTATTTTCTAATGTTATCTTATGTGTCATGTTTAATTTTTCTAGACAGACTATACAATAAGTTACACTGCATAATAAACACTGTGCTCGTTTATCTTTAGCTGGAAACCAATTACAATAGCTGCATCTAGTGGTATCAAATCCTAGTCCTATTTGAAAATTATGCTGACATTCAGTATCTGTATTGCATTCCATCATAAAGAAAATATCATGAGAAAGAGTTGTTCCTATTTCTTGGTTAAGTTGTCCTAAAAGATTATCTACGTCGGTATCACTTTCTGAATTGCTATCTGAACTTATGGCTTCTATTTGATATTCATAATCACTGACTATGCTATAGACTTCTGAATCATCACTATTTATGCTAACTATATCTTCTTCTAAGTCTTCTATAATATGTAGTCTTTTTATTTGTTTATTAGTATTAGGTCTTTGTCTTTTTGGACAGTTTTTTGCAAAATGATTGGGTTCTCCACATATAAAACAATTGCATGTTTTACTGTTGGGTTTTCTAACATATCTTTGTTTTCTTTTATCTTCATTGGGTAGTCGCTTATAATTTATCCTATTAAATGTTCTACTTTTTCTAATGAATTTCTGTTTTTTTCCATGGTTTTCTATATTTTTTCTTCCAATACTTTTCTTTTCTATATTTTTCATATTTTTTGTATTTTTTCTTATTATACTTATTTTCGTATTGCTGAGGAGTATATATTATATTGCTACAAAAACCATAATTTTGTTTTTTCAAATCTTTCTGTATTTTAACTTCTATACATTTTTCTTTAAGTCTATGGAATGTAAAAACTATCCTAGGTCCTATTCCTAAGGTTCCTTTTATTTTTACTTCTCCTGAGGCTATTTGGGCTGGTAAGTTTACATAATAAATTGACCATTTATTTTCTATTTCTCTTCCTAGTTCTCCGGGTAATTTTCTAAAATATTTATTTCCTATTTCTTCATCAAAACTTTTTCCAGTTCTGGCTACTATGGCTAAATATTCTTTGCTAAAGGTTACAATATATTTCCAACTTCCTAATGTCATCTGATCTAATTCCGTTAATGCTATGCTTTGGGTGTAAGTATTTCGTCTGGAAGGGTCATATCCTATAAATATTTCTTTTATAAAGCTAGTAAAATTCCAAGGGTCATCTCCTAGTCCTTTAAGTTGTCTAATTATCTCTTCATATTTTCCTTTAAACGTTAAATATATATTAAAAGATGAATCTCTTAAAAGTGTCTCCATGTATTCCCACATATCAGCTGTTTCATAGGGATTACTTATCCATGCTTTTACCGCACCTTTTTCCCATCTTTTTATTACTTCTTGCCATATCTGAGGGTCAAATCTTGATAGGTCTAAAAGGGTTCCTTGGTTATTAGTTGACTGTAATTGTATACTCATATCTGGTTGTTTACGATTTCCATGAAATCTATAACTTTTATTCGGATCTGCATTACTACGTCCTGAACTTGCTAATGGCCTTCTTCCTCCTACTGCATAATGCATTAGTTCTATGGGATCTTCTACAGTTGGTTGTGGGTTATTAGTTCCTGAGCTTTCTGTGTTCATGTAAAAAGTATCTTCTAAGTTGGATTGTTTTGGTATTTTAAATATGTTGCTAGGATGTATTTTATCTTCTATGATATCATCTACATATTCAGTATGAAATTCTTGGTCTAAAAATGACACTGCCTCGTCATGAGTATCTCCTCTGGCTAAATATTCATAATATCTAGTATCTAATATTTTATTCATATCAGTTAGGGTGAAATTTTCTAAATCTATCTCATCAATATTATATATCTTATTTTGTGATATTATTTTTTCCTCTGTCATTACATAAAGCTGATTTATGTCACTACGATTATCTTGATTTTCTTCTCTATCTATACTACTAAATTCATCATCTTCGGATTTTTCTGGTGCTACATACGTATATTGAGTGAATCTTACTGCATAATTTCCATCTGCTCTTTGGTATTATAAATTATCTTGAGAGGCTAACCTTTTTTGTCCTAGGAAATCTCCTAAATTCCAATCTAATGCTGCATTATCTTCAGAATTAAATTTTTTAGTTGGTAGTGCCTTTATTCATTTTGTGCCTAATAACTTAACTATCTGATCATTGATAAGTCTATAATGAGTATTACTTTCTGAGACTGCTAAGCCTAAAATCCTGTGCACACTAATAAATTCTTTTCTCCTTTTTTCATTTTGTATCCCTTACTTTTTATTCCTATTTTTATCTTTTTTTGAAAGGTTGAGGTTGGTAGTAAGAAATCTGGTGTAAAATAAACTATTCCTCCTTTTGAATTCATATCTAATTCATAGCTGCCTAAAATACTTTGTCCTACATCATTAAACCTATCATCATAAAGACATACAAAAACTTTAGTTCCTAAATTTTCTCTAGTTAAAGCCTTAATTCCTACTACAACTAATCCTAAGTGGGTCATTTTAAGGTGTTCATTTACTGCATATTTATAGCTTTCTCTATCTATTAAATTTAGCTCTATTTTTTCATCTTCATGAGTTACACTAATCATTTGCTCACTGTAGTATTTGAATAGATATTGTTTTTTATGAACCTTACCAAGCTTATATACATATTTAGCTGGAATTAATTCCAGTTTTTCTTTCTTAAAATTTTCTATTTGTTGTTTTACATCTATAAATTCTTCCATTTTAATATCTTCATCTTCGTTACGCTTTTTGCTACTACTTCCTTTTACTAGCTGTTTAAACATCTTTATTTTCTGTAAGTTCTACAAACAGGTTTATTTGGTAATTTAAGCTTTTCGAAATATCTAGCTATATCTTCTTCGTTTACCTGAGATTGGGGTTTGTTTATTTGTCCTTCTATTCCTTTTCCTTTTTGAAGTATTATTCTTTCTAAAGAAGTTAAACGATTTTCTAAACTGTGTAGTTGTTCTGATAATTCTTCAAATTTTCACACAATCTGATTAGAAATAAAATTTCTATATTATTTTGTTTTACTGATATTTTATTTGACTGATTTATTCCTTCATAGCTACTGATTCCTTCTGGGTTATTATGAAAATCTTTTGCCTGTTTTAAAATAGTCTGGTAATTTCTATTAGCTTTTTTATCACTGCTCATAAACTAAGATCTTATTAGTTGTTCTAAAATCTCTAATTTCTGTTTTAAATTATCTTGAATTTGGTTGATTTGTTCTATTTGTTTAGCTATTGATTTATCTGGTTATGAGTTTGTTCAATTAGTTGTTTAAATTCTAACTCTATTTGTTTTGAGCTGCTAATATTTATAGCTGAAATTAAAGTTTCTATTTCTAGCTTCGTGGGAAATTTTTCTAAATTTAAATCTGTTCGTTTTTGTAAAATTGAACTACACTGGTCTTGGATATAATCTAATTTTTTATCTTGATCTTTAATTATACTACGATTATTATGGAGATGATCTATGGAGGAAATAAAGAGATTACTAATTTTATCTATGTCGTTTTTAATATTTTCTGCAAATTAATCTGATAATCTATGATACTATTTAACTGAGGATTATGTTCATTATGAAGCTGATGTGTAAAAGTATCTTCAAAATTACAATGAAATTTATTTTTATCTATGTTAAGACGATGGTTATGGCTGTTGAGTTCTAAATCTAAATATTCTACTCTTTTCATACACAAAATTAACTCCTACTTTAAAATTATTACAAACTACTACAACATGAAATTTATAACTAAAATGTCCAAAAATAAAAACTACTCTATTACTATAAGCAAAATGCATAAACTAACTTAAACTGTCTTAAAACCGAACACTGCTCTAATACCAATTTTTGGGGGGTGATGAGTTAGTGGTCGACCACTATTTTGAAATTGAGCTAAGAATTATTTAATTAATTCTACAGTTATGCTAATAAGTTTTCAAGCTGTTGTATGGCTAGCTTTAGGGCTTCTTGTCTTACAGTTATCTGTCTATTTATTTGAGAAACTTTTAAACTGTAATTTTCTAGGGATCTGTCAAAAGCTAATGACAAGAGAAACTGATATCTTAATTTTTGATCTTCTAATTCTTGTATAAGTTCAGTACTGATTTTTATTTTAATTCTAAGTTCTTCTTCTAAAGGCATACAATTTTGATTTTTAAATTCTTTTATGAACAATATTTCCTTAATCTTTCTACTCAGGTTGCTCTTCTTGTATTCTAAAATACTTTTCTATGGCAAAACTATTTTTAGGCAATGTTTGTTTTCATTACATGTACTCCCACCTTGAAGCTAAGTTTTGTTCAACAAAGTATATTTTTATTTTCTATTTTTTACCTTTCCCCTTCTGCCTACAATTTGCCCTCAAACGCCTAACCACGGCCCTCACGGGCTCTTCAGCTAAGGTCACTCAGTAATAAAAGAGAAAACAACAGATACTACGAAGGTGCAAAGCATGTAATATTAATGAGCAAACAAGCATTCCATAAACTTAGTTTTTCCAAAAAGAAAATAAATTTTTAGAATAGAAGAGTTACCCTTTTGAAATATTTAAGGAAAAAGAGAGACTACTCACACTTTATATTAATAAGAAATATACTTACAAAGATTATATTACAGACTCTGAAATTCTGAAAGACTTAGTACACTTAGAGGTTTTTTGAGAGGGGTTGGAAATTTTTACAAAGCAGAGTGAAAGGGGAATTTTTCATTCTGCTTCTTCCGTTGGCAAGAATGCCAATTTATACAACACCAAAAGAAAATAAAACAAAACTTAAAAGTTTTGCCCAACATTTCACGTCTAAGCTTTTCCTAATTTCAAAACCTATTCAAGCCTAGGCTTTAGGTTTTTTGACAATATGTTGACGGGTAATTATATGCATATTTGCCTAATAAAGACAAATAAAGGTTTAGGATAATGATGCCGGGTACTGCTTTGGGCCCCATAGCACATCATTCAATCCTCCATTTTTGACAAAATTTTGACACTATAATTTATTACAGGACACGTGTAAACATTTTCACAGCTTTTCTTTAATAAAGCAAGGTAGAGGTTATCTGCTTTATTAAAGTAGTGAGTGAAGGAAAATCCTTATTACTGACAGACTCAGACACAAATATTTACAGAATCCTTCGGCTTGCATTTTTCTGATAATCGAAGTGAATCCTTATCTTCTACAAATTTTGTCTTCTTTTGCTGGAGTACCAATTATTGATGCTGGTCTGTGGAGTGAATCTTCAAGGTGGATTCTTTGAGGAAAATTTTCAAAATCTGAAGAGTAAAAAATATGGAATATTTTCAAAATATTATATGAGTCTTAAATTTTTTTTTTCCATCCATACATTCTATCTGAGAGATCGTCCAGGTCTGCTGCTGAGAGTTGGTCGTAAAATTAAGAACATAATTAAACAAGTGACTGAAAATAAAGTAACAGAACCACATGCGATAGTTGAACGAATTTGAGATGCGCTTCCATTTCTTTTATCCGTGAACTTTCTACTGATGGAAAATAGTTTCAAAATTAACATCTTTATAATTTGAACTCACTTTTTTTTTAAAAGTCGAAATAAATTTTTTTTTGAATACTGAACTGAAAATTATATGTATTTAATTATATTATAATTTTGGTAGGTGCTTGAGCCCGACACCCTCTATATATTTTCTTTCTTTTGCTATAGCAAATAAAATTTTATCTAATATCCTTCACAAATTATGCACACAAAAAAAAAAAATAATATATATATATATATATAATCATATAAAATTATAATATAATTAAATCGACGTACAAAATATAATATTTATATACTAATTACCAGCTATCCTACTTCTTAAATGTGTGTGTGTCCTATGCTCCAATGATGATTTTTTTTATTTATAAACCACTGCTCTGATACCACTTGTCACGACCCGCTCCCCGTACCCAAGGGTTAAGTATCGTGATGGCCAGTAACTAAGGTTACCTCTGGCCAATTCTTAAACAAATAAATAAACGCAAGCGGAAATAATATTCAAGTGAGGGTACCAAAATAATCACTGGAGCTTCTATTTAATTAACTTGTCAGAACTAAACTATCTCTACAAAGTGTTTCGTGCCTACCCCACGCGCTGGCCCTGACATATCACCTAAAAGTGGTAAACAACTATAAGCACATGGCAGAGTGAGACATATTATACTAAGAGTATAAGGGCATAAAATTCACCATAGATAATTATTGGCCAAACAGAGCTTGATATTAAAATACAGAATATATAATACAGAGATCAAATACGGAAATCATATACATAATCATAACCACGGTACAGAACGGAATAGAACAGATGTATGGACTCAAGAGATGACTCATACGAACTTTAGAGGTGGCTCCCACCATAGTGTAACACTTAGTTCCGTATAGCACTTTGCTCTACACCAGAAGTCATAACCACGGTATAGAACCGGACAAATGTATGGACTCACGAGGTTACTCGTACGAACTCTAAAAGTGGCGACCACCATAGTGTAGCACTTAGCTCCGTACAACACTTTGCTCCACACCAGAAATTCAGAGGGTCAATGCATGGTTTTAAAAACCGGACCGGACCGGCCGGTTCAACTAGTTGAACCGCCGACCAGTCGAGGTTCCGGTTCGGGTACACCCACAGAACCGGTCATAGTGGAAAACCGGCCTATTTTGAGAGAATCGGAAAAACCGACGGTCGGATCGGTGAACCGGTTCCGGTTCACTGGGTTGATAAAAACGAACTTTTTATATTTTTTTTCTTTTCTTATTTTTTCTTTCTTTTCTTTCTTTCTTTCTTAGTTTATATATATAATAATAATAATAATAATAATAAAAATTTAATTGGAAACTCTCTTTTAAGGGTCTCCTCTTGTGAGGAATCCCATTGAGAACTTGAAATTATTGTGAAAGCCTCTATCTATTTATAAGAAAAAAACTTTTTCAAAAAAACTCAAGAAATCTATATGGGATTCAATCAATTTTATTGGAGGGAAACTTAAAATTTTGATATCCCTCCAAAATTTTTGCTCTTCTTTCAATCAAATTATTTGAATTAAAATCATATGGAGGGAATATTGAATATTAAATATTTGATTTCTTTTTCCAAAATTAAAATTAATAATATTTTTAAATATATTTTTATATTTTTTAATAAAAAAAATATTAAGAGAAATATTTAAGATTATTAAAATTTTTAATTTATAATTTTATTACTTATATTTTTATTTAAATATAATTTTAATATATTTATGACGTCACGATTCGATTCTGGTTTAACCCGACGGTTGAACCGGTGACCCGTCCACCCGATCATTTTTTCGGTTCACTCACCGGTCTGGTTTTTAAAACATTGGGTCAATGGATCCATGACAGACAGAGGGTCACAAAGTGACTAATCAAAGGGCCTATAATTATTTAAGTCCCCCAAAGCGTGAGACTCTTGTGGTGGTACTTGCAAAACATAATTGTTTATAAGGTCATAGTCAAATATTCTGTAAAATATAAACAAACATATCCATGGGTTTTGTACGGGGAGCAAATATTCCGGCAAGCCCGTACTCCTTTCTTCCGAGTTCCGTCTCTGTCCGATCACTTGCGAGCCAATAAGGGTGAGCTAGCCGGCGGTGTGTGGCCGGAAAAACCCTCCGACGATCAAGTTAGCACACACCTTTGGATAGCTCACCCTTATTGGCTTGCAGGTGTAACAACCCCCATACTGTTTACTGATTAATGACCGATTGATTACCGATAATCACCGATTACTGTTAAACGAAACTGATAATGACTGATAACTGACTGATAATTGAACTGATTAAAGGTACTGAACTAACTGACTGAAATTGGAAACCGAATTGATTGAGTATATGTTAGTTAAATTGCATTCTATCTGTTTGACTGTATGATTATCTGTTCATGTTCATATGTTTAAACTGCTAATTGAAGGCCTTATCGGCGGCCGAATTAGAAACCGATTGATGTTTTATGACCGTCATAATTAATGTGATTTTATGGTATAATTATCTGAAAACTGATTAGGCATGATTAAATTAGATTAAAATAAGCTAATTAAAGAGTTTGGTTTATTTACCATTTTGCCACCCTTAGTGGCCCACTCAATATAACATATTTGAGCCTCAATATACACTTAGGCAACATTTTGCTCAGCCATTTTCTTGCTCTAGCCGACCAAGAGAGGGAGAGAGTGAGAGAACTTGGAATTTATTTTGAAGAATTGCTTGGATTGAAGTGTAGATTTCACATTTGAGCCCCTAAACCTTGAATACAAGACTAAGGGTTGGCAACTGGGGAGACACGCTCTAGCATACTGTAGCCCAGAACTCTGTGAGTAACAATTGTGTAAAGATATGTTCAACTGATTATCTTTTGAATACTGAACTGAACTGTTTACTGAACTGGTATTATTTACTGAATGAATGTATGTCCTTTATTTCTGAACTGTACTGTGGCATCCTTAGCACCTACTGTTTACTGTTACTGTTACAGAGATCTCTGTCGGTTCCCTCGTGGAACCACTACTGTTTACTGACTGATGGCCATCATTACTGTTCGGTCTTTTAAGACCTACTGTTACTGTTATGCTAATGGATGTACCACATATGACTGTTTACTGTACTGAACAACTGAACGACTGATTGACATGAACTGTTTTCATACTGTAAGGACATTCATTCTAAACCCCTTTACGCTTTATGTTATTCACTGGGCTTTAGTTCACTGTTTATATATATATGTAGGTGCTCAGCCACCAGATCAGAGCTAGGAGCGTGGGTTAGACTCCAGTTTTGTCAAGCCAGCCTTTGTGCCTCACTGCGAGGTTCCGAGTTGCCATGCTATGGCTTGGTGGTGTTTTGTTTGTTTTTCCCCCGCCTGTCTTCATACTGTCTAACTGTTCTGTATAGACTGTCAGTTGCTAACTGTACTGTTATCAAGGGATTAGGTCCCTGTACTGTGTGACTGTAAATTTTGTATAGACTGTATTGTTTGTACATGTATGAATGCATGAAAAATCTTTTGGCATGCCGACTGTCACAGCTCATTGGACATTGTTTAATTACTGTATTGGCTTCCGCCAGGCCCTGTACTCTGTTTTACTGTATTACTGTTAAGCAGGCCTTCGGTAATCTCGGATTACTGGCCGGTTACGGTGCTAAACCCATAGGGCCGGGTTTGGGTCGTGACAGCAGGTGATCGGACAGAGACGGAACTCGGAAGAAAGGAGTACGGGCTTGCCGGAATATTTGCTCCCCGTACAATTGGCGCCGTCTGTGGGAAACCTGACAGACAAAACCTTGTCTTCCAGGTTCATCTGATCGCCGTCCATGGCGAACAACGACGAGTTTCCGTTGTCTGCCATAGACGGAGCCACCCCGGAGTTCACCCGAAGGAGAGAAGGTCCTCCCGCCATCCATTCAATGGCGGACTTGGGGACGCCCACTAGAGGACAGTCAGTAGACGCGCGGGATAAGCGCGGAAGAAGTCATGGTCATTCGCGGAGTCCAGACGGTCACCGGCGGAGGAGAGACTCACACGCCAGACGACTGGAAAGTAAGTTGAGGGACCAAGATGCTGTCATCCGGCGAATGGCGGCGGAGATGGAGGATCTGAAGCGGCATGTCAAAGGGAAATGTGTAGTTGGAGTGGGAGACCACAGTGAGCGCACCCCATCCCGCCGTTCAGGCGGACAGAGTCAGCGACGTACTTAGTCCATATCTATTACCAGAAGTTACCAGGTTGGTGATTCCGACGCGGGTGCAGAGAAGTCTAGCGCGCAAGACAGCACCTACAAACCCTCACGTCCGGAGACGACGTCGAGGTACTCTTACTCTGCTCATTCAGAGGACTTGCGGGCAGTTTTAAAGGAGTGGGCTCGCCGGCGCGAAGCTCAGAGAATACCGGCGTTCCAGCGGTTATCTTATGGGGTTCACGCCAGTGAGGAGGTCGGAATGCCTCCACCCCGCCAAGCAGTGCCACTCATTGAAGATACGGACTTGGCCAGGTTGAGCGCCACCCCTTTCTCCCTGGAAATAGAAACAATGCCGCTTCCGGCAAGCTTCCACCAGCCTAAGTTCACACTCTACGACGGAAAAACTGATCCTTACATGCATGTGAGCCACTTCCGACAGGTTATGGCCGGACATAGGCGTAATGACGGACTTATGTGCCTAATCTTCCCGTCAAGTTTAGGCGAGCTGGGCCTAAAGTGGTTTGAGAGGTTGTCGGAAGGGAGCATACAAAGGTGGCATCAGTTGGCCGAGGCGTTTGTTACCCGCTTCAAAACCAACACAAAAACACCAAAGGAAGTCGATCACTTGCTAAGTGTCAAGATGGAACTGTGCGACACACTGAAGGCGTACAACTCATGGTACTGGGAAACCTTCAATGAGATCTTGGATTGCCCGGTCAACCTAGCAATCACGCAATATAAGCGTGGTCTCCCGGTCGGCCACAGATTGCGGGACTCGCTGACCATGCACCAATCGACCTTCATGGGCCAGCTCATGCAGCGCATCAATGAGCACATCAGAGTAGAGGATGACGCGTCAGCTTCTATCGTGAAGGCAATACCGGTAGCAACAGACAAGAAGACAGCAGGCAAGGTGCACGCAGTTGGGCAAGAGTCCAGTCGCGCAAATGAACGAGCAAAGGAATCAGACCGTGGCTCGAATCGCAAAAATCGGGGTAGAAGACGTCGAAACTACCGGGATGACTATGCCCAAGATGATGTGGCGGATGCTGACAGAAGATTGAAGGCAAGGACTGGCATCACCACGGTCTTCAAGATTCCAATTTATCGCATACTTAGTGAAATCTGAGACGAGGAGTATGTCCGGTTTCCCGCTAAGTTGGGTGATGGACAGAAGGGCTACAATCCGCGGTATCGTTGCACATTCCACCGGGAGAGGGGCTACCGAACAGAGGATTGTTTTCCTTTGCGGCAACACTTGGAAGAGCTGGTCGCGGCCGGTCATCTAGACCTTTACATTGATGGCGGCGTAAAGCCGAATCAGGCTCCGGACGATCCCAAGGGACAGGATGACCGAGACGCACCACCACAGGGGGTCATTAATGTCATCCACGGCATCGTAGAACCGGAGCGTGTTTGCGAACTCCAGGGCATGATAAAAAAGGCAGAACATATGCGGGAAGTTTTGTCGGTACAACCTGCCATCAAAAGGGGGAAGACAGAAGAAAAAGATGTGATTAGTTTCACCTCAAGGGATCTAGAGCGTATCCAGACGCCGCACAACGATGCCCTGGTAGTAACACTACGCGTCAAAGAATTCGATGTTAGACGGATCTTAATCGATCAGGGAAGCTCGGTCGAGATCATGTATTATGATGCGTTCAAGCAGCTCAAACTCCGTGAGACAGACTTGGCTCCGGCGACTTCACCACTGGTTGGATTTAACTCGCAACCGGAGTGGCCCTTGGGAAAGATTATCCTACCGGTCAAAGCGGGATCCGTGGTCAAGCAAGTGGAGTTCTGGGTGCTACAAGTGCCTTCGACGTACAACCTTATCCTTGGAAGGGGATGGCTTCACGCTATGCAAGCCGTAGCGTCGACCTACCACCAGGTGATGAGATTCCCCTCGGCTATGGGGGCAATCGAGGAGATTTAGGGCGATCAGGTCATGTCCAAGCAGTGCTTCGTGGCGGTCAACGGGAGCCGGGCTGCCAAAGGATTCGTTCAAATGATTGAGGGACCGGAGGACCGGGGTGTCCTGGATGATGTGGGCACCAAGGCCGAGGACAAGGCTGTTGAGGAATTGGTTGAAGTGCGAATTGATACTGAACAGCCGGACAAGTTCTTCTTGCTCGGCTCAAGTCTCACGGCCATAGAAAGGACCGAGATGGTTGAGTTTTTGATGACCAACATCGAAGTCTTCGCGTGGTCGCCTTACGACATGCCTGGCCTCGATCCAAGTTTTATCTGCCATCACCTCAATGTCTTCCCTGGAGCGAAGCTAGTCATCCAGCGAACAAGGAGATCGGCACTGCATCACGCCGAGATAGTTGCAGAGGAGGTGAAGAACCTGCTTGAGGCACGAGCAATACAGGAAGTGCACTACCCTCGGTGGATTTCCAACACTGTCGTGGTGCCCAAGAAGAATGGAAAGTGGTGAGTTTGTGTCGACTATAAGACAGTCAACCGAGCGTGTCCCAAAGATAGCTTCCCCTTGCCGCGAATTGACCAGCTTGTGGACTTGATGGCTGGACACAACAGGCTCAGTTTCTTGGATGCCTACCGCGGCTACCATCAGATCACCATGCATGGGCCTGACCGAGAGATCACCTCTTTCACGACACCAAGGGGACTCTTCTGCTACCGAGTCATGTCTTTTGGTTTGAAGAACGCCGGGGCAACCTTTCAGAGGATGGTGACCAAAATGTTTGCTCCTTTGCTCGGCCGTACAATGGAGGCTTACATCGATGATATGGTGGTAAAGAGCCGACATGAGGCAAACCATTTGTCCGACTTAGCCGAGATGTTTGCCATTTTAAAGAAGCACCAGTTGCGCTTTAATGCATCAAAATGTGCCTTTGGCGTGGGATCCGAAAATTTTTTGGGGTTTTTAGTCACGAACCGAGGCATCGAAGCAGACCCTACTCAGATCAGAGCCGTGTAAGAGTTGAAGCAGCCCAGCTCGGCTAAGGACGTGCAGTATCTGGCCAGGATGGCCGCCTCGTTTAATCGGTTCATAAGTCGCTCATCAGATCGTTGCCGCCCTTTCTTTCAAGCATTGAAGTCAAAGTTCTCGTGGGACGAAGAGTGTGACCGTGCTTTGGCTGATCTCAAGGAATATCTGTCTACTCCGCCACTGTTGGTTACACCAAAGCAGGGTGAGGAACTTTACCTTTATCTTGCCGTTTCCCAGCATGCGGTCAGTGCGGTGCTAGTCCGCGCTGAAGGAATCAAGCACTTCCCAATCTTTTATGTCAACAAGACCTTGCTACCGGCTGAGACGAGATATTTGCCGCTGGAAAAGCTTGCGTTGGCATTGATGATGGCTTCGAGAAAGTTGGCGCATTATTTTTACGCCCATACCATCGTCGTACTGACCGAGTTTCCCCTCAAGGCCTTGTTTGAACGGGCAGACTTTTCAGGCCGAATTCTTAAGTGGGTGGTCGAATTGGGACAGTTTGATGTGAAGTTCCAGCCGCGCACTGCTATCAAAGCCCAGACCTTGGCAGATTTCGTCGCCGAGTTCTCACCTGGCACTCATCCGGTGTGCCCAGTCGATATTACCGTGGCAGGTGATGAGATGCACGCCAGGCCAACCGAGGTACAACCAGTTGGAGGAGGTAGCGACGCGGAGTTTGCGCGCACCATTGAAGCACCCTCAGTTTGCACGGTTTTACCACCCGGCGATATGATGACGGAGTTGAGTATCACCGACCCATCCGCTCTGTCCGGTCCCGCATCACCAAGGGGGGAAGAAATGGAGCCACACGGCTCAGAACCCGCGGCCGGCTTAACACCACAACCTGATGATTCGCCTACGGACTTGAGCATTACAGATCAACTTGCTGAGTCCGGTGCTGAATCACCAATGGGGACTGAATTGGAACCGGTCAACACAGAACTCGAAACCGCACAGCTGAGCAGTTGTGATCCCATTGCCCCTTCGCAACTCTCAGGACCCATCAGACTGCTGGAATCTTTTTGTGGGGGAAATGTGGAAGCTTTTTGTTGATGGAGCGTCCAACCGTCATGGTGCCGGCCTAGGTATCGTTCTTATCTCCCCGGATGGCCTAACCATTGAACATTCTATCACGCTTGGCTTCCCAGCATCTAACAACGAGGCTGAGTATGAAGCCCTTCTCGCCGGGTTCAAGAGTGCAATTCATATGAAGGCTGCCGAGCTCCTGGTGTACAGTGATTCCCAGCTTGTGGTTAACCAAGTCTCTGGGATTTACGAAGCAAAGGACGACAGGATGGCGAAGTACCAAGCTCTGGTCAGGGAGCATATCAAGCAGTTTGAGGCAATCAGAGTCCAACAGATTGGCCGTGAAGAAAACAGCCGAGCTGATGAGCTGGCCGGCCTCGCTGCCATGGTAGATAGTACTCCAAACCCCCTGTTAATTGACTTTCTTCCGCGGCCAAGCATTGAAGATGCCGGGCAGACGGATGTACTTTGCGCCGCGCTAGGCCCTTCTTGGATGGACCCCTTGATCTTATTCCTCAGAGACCGGACTCTACCGACTGACAAGAAAGAATCCCACAAAATCCGGGTGAAGTTAGAGCGGTTTTGGCTCTCTCCATCTGGTACGCTGTATAAAAAGTCCTTCACTGGCCCTTATCTAAAGTGCATGCACCCGAATAGTGTAGATGCCTTCTTGTACGAAATTCACGAAGGCATTTGTGGCAGCCACATTGGGGGCAGATCCTTGGCCTACCGAGCTATTTCGCAGGGATACTGGTGGCCGTGCATGCAGGCCGACGCACAAAAATACGTCCGCAAGTGCGAAAAGTGCCAGAAATTCGCCCATCAGATTCATCAGCCTGCTAGGGAACTTCTTCCCCTCACCAGTCCTTGGCCCTTCGCCATGTGGGGGCTAGATATAGTGGGGCCATTGCCAACAGCACCGGGCAACCGGAAATTCTTCATTGCGGCCACAGATTACTTCACGAAATTGGTTGAAGCTGAGCCCTTGGCAACCATCAAAGAAAAAGACGTGAAGCAGTTTGTCTGGCAGAACGTGGTCACGGGGTTTGGCGTCCCCAAGATTTTGATCTCTGACAACGGCACCCAGTTTGACGGTCGCTTATTCAGAGGATTTTGTGAAGATTTGAAGATTGAATTCTACAACTCCACTCCGGCTTACCCGCAGTCCAATGGTCAAGCCGAGGCATCGAACAAGACTATTCTGGATGGGCTGAAGAAACGGCCAGAGACGGCAAAGGAAAAGTGGGCTGAGGAGTTACCCAGCGTCCTTTGGGCGTACTGAACAACCCCGCGGTGATCTACCAGGGAAACTCCATTTGCTTTGGCTTATGGCATGGAGGCGGTCATACATTTGGAAGCTGGCATGCCCACCCTAAGAAGCGAGAGTTTTGCACCCGAACTAAACACCGAGGCTATAGCCTTGGAGCTAGACCTAGTGGAAGAGCGTCGGGAGAAGGCCCTCATCCATGTGGCCGCCTACCAACAAGAGCTCTCAAAGAAATACAACAAGACGGTGCACCCCAGACCGGTCAAAGTTGGTGATTGGGTTTTGAGGAAAGTTATGGGTAACACCCTGGTGCCAGGTGAAGGCAAACTATGGGCAAATTGGGAAGGACCTTACAAGATCACCGGTCTAGCGGGCAAGGGGGCTTACCATTTGGAGGATTTAGAGGGAAGAGCAATACCCCGGCCATGGAATGCGGCCAACTTGAAACTGTATTACTTTTAAGTTTTTGCCTTCTTTTCTTGTGCAAAGGAATTTTTTGGCATGCACTTCACAATGTAAATCTTTTTGTCAATCTATAGAAGTCATTTTTGCTTTAGCACTTGGACTGTTGTTTTAATGAAAAAATAACCGAGTTGAATTATTCCGGTTGGAAGAGTTGGTGTTTTGTCCAACTTAGGACTCCCAACCGAGATGGTCTTTTCCAGTTGGAAGAGTTGGTGTTTTGTCCAACTTAGGACTCCCAACCGAGATAGTTTTCTCTAGTTGGAAGAGTTGGTGTCTTGTCCAACCCAGGACTCCCAACCGAGATGGTTTGTTCCGGTTGGAAGAGTTGGTGTTTTGTCCAACTGCGGGTTCCCAACCGAGATGATTTATTCCGGTTGGAAGAATTGGTGTTTTGTCCAACTGTGGGGGTTCCCAACCGAGATGATTTATTCCGATTGGAAGAATTGGTGTTTTGCCCAACTCAGGATTCCCAACCGAGATGATTTACTCCGGTTGAAAGAGTTGGTGTTTTGTTCAACTTTGTTATTACCAACCGAGATGGTTATTTCGGTTTAAAAATTCGTTTTGTTAACACCGAGATGATTTGCCGAAGATGGAATTGACAACAACCGTGCAAACACTTAGCGAAATTTGAGTTTTTTCATTGATAAGAAAGTAAATACAAAAGGTAGGGACAGAGCCCGGTTACATCAAAAGCGCGAAAGCAAAAATACAAAAATAGAAGACAACTAAACTAAGGGGGAGAGATTGGTAAACTCGTCCTCGGCGGCTTCAAGGTTGATGTTTGGAATTTTGTCTCGTGCACCGGGCTCGTCATGGCCGGGCTGCTCCTGCATCTCGGCATCTTCTGCCTCTGAATCTGTCTCACCATCTCCTTCTTCAAGCCCTTCCTCGGCCTCAGCTTGCAAAGCGCTGAAGACGTCGTTCGCGTAAGGCACGAGGTAGACCGGTAGTGAAGCAGGAGAAGGATTGGCAAATACATCGGTGTCAGAGCCCTGGCTGAGATGCTCGCAGGCGGACTTCCAGCCAGCCTTGAAGTAGATGTCTTGCGTTACAAAGACTTGCTTCTTGTAGCTCTGCTCGGCTTCGTTAAAGCCGGCGTTGTTAGCAGCCCGGCAGGCTTTCTTCTTCGACTTCTTGAGCGCGTCTACCTCGGTCTGGAGCTCATCCCGTTTTTTCTCGGCCGCATCCAGCTGACCGAGCAGTCTGTTGTTATTTGCGTTTGCAATCTCAAGCGAAGACTTTGCCCGGCCGAGCTCGGCTTGGAGGCTCTCCACTTGGCTGGCTGTGTCATTGGCCTTTTGCCTAAGCCTATGGATGCGCTCCAATACGAGATACTGTTTCTGAATGGCCTGCAAGAAGCAAAGTTGATTAGAAAAATGAACCGGGCAAACACTTATGAAATTTTCAGAGGAACATTGACTTACCCTAGCCATAGGCTTCACTGACGATTTGACCAACCGAGTGTCAGGGACGTGGTCGCTGCCGATCACGTCGCTCGGTAGTGGAAGAGCTTTGGTAAGATCAAAGGCGAGCAAATGCTCTTTGTCGCCCTTGATCAAAGCCGTGGCCGGGATGTCTTGACCCCGGTGCTTCAACTGTGGACGCCAGGCCGGCACTGGGGCGGGGGCGTCAGATGGATGCTCGGTAGTCAGCTCGGCAACTAGCTCGGTGGATGGGTCTGCCCGAGCTCTTTTACCGGCACGTCGTGGAGCAGGTTCTCGGTTGGACTGCCCGGTCACTTGTGAGGCAAGAGCGACCACAGCGCCACTGGATTGACCGGCGGCTGGCGAGCGAGTGACAACGCTCGACATCTCGACGGATGTGGCGGTGAGCAGGTTCTTGATTCTGCTTCGTTTGGCCATTTCTTGTTCCTCTGTCAGGCGAATGAGGGAAACATCTGGCAAAGTTGGATCGGGTGGAGATGTTGGAGCGCGTAGGAAGTCTGTAACCTTACTCCGGCGGGGAGCGGAGTATCTATATGTGGGACTGTAGCCGAGCAACTGGTTGCAATCTCGGTCGTGATAATGGTGCGCGGTCCTGATTGCCTCTACGTTGGGGAAGTGATAGTTGGCTTGCAAGGCTTGGATTGCTGCAAAAGAAACAAGAAAGAAAATGATTAAAGTACAAAAACACGAAGAAAGGGTGTTAACCGAGATAGTTTGCGCGGCTTACACATGCTGCCAAAGTCTTTGTTTATCATCCAGCCCGGTACCTCGGCTGTCTCGTAATTGCCAGACACCCAGAAGAAATCGTCGTCGTGAAGATCCTTGTCTGGTGTGCCGGTCACGATTTTCTCTCTGCCCGGTCTAATCTTGAGATAATAGGCGAGACCGTCGCCGGTGTGGCCTAGGGTGTATTGGCGCAGGATCTCGGCTAAACCTAGGCTTATGCCTAACCGGTTGTTTAGCTCGTGCACGCCGTTTATTATCCAGTAAGTGTTGGTGGACACTTGGGTGGGTGCTAGCCCGGTTCGGCGTAGGAACTCGGTGATGAGTAGGTTCAGGGGGAAGCGGAGGCCTCCTTCGACGATTGACAGCACGGTGAAGGGGCATTGTTCGGTTCTACCCCAAGGCGTGGTCTCTTCTTCTGCGAGCTCCAGGTGGACATCGGCCGGGACGCCGTACTCCTCCCTGAACGTAGCCAGCACGGCCGAAGTATCTACTAGGAAGCGGAATTTCCCCATTTGTGGCCGGCTTAGTATAGCTCGGCTGAGGGGTTTGGCACTGTGGTAATTGGTCGCTGCTCGCTCCTGAGAGCCTCAGAAATGGACAGTGGTCCCCTTGGACTCTACAGGAAAAGGATGGCAAGTGTAAGTGTGAGCGCGGTCGCGCGAAAGGAGCTGGACTTTAGCTCGGTCATTAAGAGTGCCAAACCACCTCGGTTGTCTAATCTAACTAAGGAGCTCGGTCGCCCAAGCAGACCAGATGTTAGCCCGGTTGAGCGGCCAAGTCCTTTTGTTATCTCAGTTTTTGCTGGGATATAGGCAAACATGTTATTTGCTCGGTTAGATTGGTTTTTTGGATCAAATGAAGACTAGGAGCCCGGTCCGCCCCAGTTCTTCAGTGTTCTTCAGGAAAACAAAGAACACCAAGAACAGTGGGAGGTTAGGGACGGTTTCTATGGCCTATGCCCTAAGAGCTACGTTTTTGTGCCTTAATGTGTGTAATATGGAAGAAAACAGCAACAAAAGAGGGATCGAAGGTCTTACCAATGAGGGGCAACTGCTTTTTCTTTGAGCACAAACGCAAAGAACGACAAACGAGGCCAAGGCAAGGATGCTAGAGCTCTGGAGTCGTATAACAGAATGGCAGTAGGAGGAGATAGAGTTTGGGAGGTCCTGTATGTATAGACAAGAGAGAGACCGCCCAAATTCAAAATTCTGGCAAAAACGACGGGTTGGCTGCTCGATGACCAATGGCAGCCCGCCACGTGTCCCCATTTATGGCGGCGTCAGAACTGAAGAGACAGGTTGAAGAGTCGAAGAGCCAACCGGGATACTTTCAAAGAAGAGGATGTCAGCCGAGGAGTACAACCGGGCAAGTTTGCAGACAGTAATGATTAACTAGCTCGGCCGCCCTTTGGCATTTTGAAGACCGAAGAAATGTTACCACGATCGAAGTATAGGTAATCCTAGTCACGCTCGCGTGGACGGAATTAAGGGGCAATTGAGAGGGAGATTTATGGTCTGGAATTGGGCCGAGGTAACGGCCGAGCAGGTTGAGAGCCCAATGATGCATGGGGCCGAGATGACCGGCGATCCGCTCGTTGACGGGCTGCCAGGAATTGGGCCGGGCAGAAATTGGGCCAAGCATGTGCCGACCAGATCGTAAAGAACCTGCTCGGCAGACAGTGCTCGGTTGGACCGAGCTCCCTGATCAGGCAAAGGTAGAGCCAGTCAAGCTGAATGACCGGCGCCCGGAAAGGCGTGGTTAGCCGAGATAATCATTTGATCGGCAGTAAGGCCGACCACAGGAGGTGCCTCGGGCTAGGCTTTGCCGAGATGCAGCCTAGCCCGGTCCTCCTTGGGCTTAGCCAGTGAAGTGCTTGGGTATGAAGCACGGCACGGTAGTGGATAGAGCAGCTTGGCTACCGAGCTCCAGCTGTGAAGGCAGGCAGTTGAGATTAGGTGATGGTCAGCAAGGTTTATGCTGACAGATGGGATAGCGGAGCCACGTGTCAGGAGATGACTGGGAGTAGATATGGGGCGCAGAGGGTATATGTGCATGTGAACGCCCCCCGTACGCGCACACGCGAACATTTTGTAAGGAAATTCTTACACTCAAACTCTCCTCTCTCTCTCTCCCTATCCAAAGGTGTGTGCTAACTTGATCGTCGGAGGGTTTTTCCGGCCACACACCGCCGGGTAGCTCACCCTTATTGGCTCGCAGGTGATCGGACAGAGACGGAACTCGGAAGAAAGGAGTACGGGCTTGCCGGAATATTTGCTCCCCGTACAGGTTTCATTTTAACAAATAGGGTTCAGAAATTAAACCACGCAACTGAAATATTAGTATACTTTATAATAATTTATAAAACATAACTTGTATAAGATAAATATGGTAAGTCAAAACATATATAAAATACATTTTGGTGACTCAAGGTATAATATAACTCACCTTAACTTTAATACCTTACTCTTTCTTTTCACCACCAAAGACCCTTTCAGCTTCCATTATTTTTCTCTTTCTTTTCTTCCTCTCTTTTCTCTCCTTTCTCTCATTTTCCTTTCTTTTTTTCTCTTACTTTTCCTTTTCTTCTGAGCACATTTCCACCACCCCTCTTATATAGAAATGCAGCCGTGGGCACCAAGCCACACTGCCACGTGTCGCATATCCATAACACTCCTTAATTCAACCTTATCTCTAATCAATGGATAAACTTAACCAATTTATTTATCATACTTTGACCATAAATTCTTAATAATTATATTATTTTACAAAATTACACATAATAATACAAAATAAATTGTATATTTTCCTAATTGTGATTAAATAATATTAGTATAAATTTTACAGAATAATTAAAAATCTGGATTGTTACACTTTTAGACTTTTTTGATTTTTGTGAAAGAAAATATGAAATGATTATGGTTTGGATGTAATATTTTGTTATATTGAGCTAAAAAGTCTATTTTGTTTTTTTGTGGCTAAAATAGCCCCAATCCAACCCAAACTATTGGCCCCAAGGTTACTCAAACTTGAATTTCTATTGATTTTGATTAATGACAAATATTTTATTCTTCTGATTATTTGAAGTTTTCAAATTAATATATGTGCTTCATGTTTCTAATTCATTTGGGACTCTAGAATATTATGTTCAAATAACTTTTGGGTCATCAAAAATATAAGCATTAGATCTTGGTTGCAAAACTCTATCTTTATCTAACACAGGTCTAAGGGTTGACACCAGAAAAGCAGGGGTCGACACCAGGGAGAAGCTGAAAAAATGACTAAGTGTTTCAGATACAAGGGTCGACACCAACAGCTAAAAGGTTCGACACCAAAAAGCAGTATACACTCCAGATGTAAGGGTTGACACCAACAGCAGCAAGGGTCAACACCAAAAAGCAGTATACACTCTAGATGTAAGAGTCGACACCAACAGCAGCAAGGGTCGACACCAAAAAGCAATATACACTTCAGTTGCAAGGGTCGACACCAAATGAGATAAGGGTCGACACCTGGAACACATGAAATTCAAATCATGAAAGAAAAGTTAGAGCAAAGGGTCGACACCCAATCTGCAGAGGTCGACACCTTTATGACTGGGTTGAACATAACCTAGCCGCCATCTTCCAACTCAAAGGGGGTCTATGTGACATCATCATCAGACAGATATTATTCTAATCAAAACGAACTTTGGGATAATATTTTCTGACTTAATAAAGGGAACATTCTCCACTCACACCTCTCCCAAGATCAGGAAAATGAAAGAACATGGAGACAACATTATATCCCTCTACCATTATCTTATCTTCCAAGCATGGGCATCACCTCCTTTAAGCTCCGTCTCCAATGGTCAGAAAACAGCCTGTACCAAACATTCTCCACTCACAATAGCTAGAAACGTTTTTGTTTGCCCAACGGATAGTTTACTCACGTGGGTGTGTTTTTTTTTCAAAGAGTTGAGTCAGATAAAAGCTATAAATCAGGAATGTTTTCCAGATCTGAAAGACATTACATCCTATCGCAACTACACCCAACATACTGAGCATCATTTTCATATCTGTGATTTGACTTGTGTTCTCTCATTTTCAGATTTAAACAAGTCCAAACTTCGTGTGAACTTATACTTTCTTAATCCATCTTTTGAGAGATAGTTTTTGTGAAAGAGGACAGTTGAACCTCTTCTTCTAGTTTCTTAGTTTCTGAGTGAAACATTTGTAGAGTGAGGCTTTTTGTTGGGTAAGGTCCTCAACAGATTGAAGTAAGTCCTTTTGTAACACACCTCAAGTTGGAAGAGTTTGGTGGTGCATCGATTCATAGTGAAGAAATTCTCAAGGAGGATTCTTGAAGAGTGGACGTAGGCCGGTGAGCCGAACCACTATAAATCTCTGTGTTAAGTTCTTCTTTCCTATTCTCTTTACTTTCTGTTAATCATTTGATTATCTGCTGCATTTAATTACATAAGATCTTTTGAAACCCTTTTTAAATTAAATTTTTAATTACCCAATTCACCTCCTCCCCTTTTAGGTTGCCTTCCTGTTTAACAATTGGTATCAGAGCCACGTCTCTAGTAATGTGACTTAACCATCTTAGAGTGATCTATGGCAAACCTTTGTTCTTCTCTCCCTGAAGGTCAAGCCTCAAACAGACCTCCATTCTTCAGTGGAACAAATTTTAACTATTGGAAAACCCGCATGATTATGCACATTCAATCTACTGACTATGAAGTTTGGAAAATCATATGTGAGGGTCCTAAGGTACCCACTAAAACCGTAGATGGTCTGCTAGTACCCAAACTTGAGAGTGAGTGGACAAGTGCTGACTACAAAGATATTCAATTAAATGCCAAAGTTGTTAATATGTTGTATTGTGCACTTGATGCTACTAAGTTTAACAGAATATGCACTTGTACCACTGCTAAAGAAATTTGGGATAAACTTGTTGTAACTCATGAGAGAACCACTCAAGTTAAAGAATCTAAAGTAAGTCTACTTGTTCATAACTATGAGCTCTTCAAGATGAAACCAGATGAAAATATATCCCAAATGATTACTCGTTTTACTGATATTATAAATAGTCTTAAATCTCTTGGAAAGACTTACACAAATGCAGAAATTGTCAGAAAAGTCCTTCGATCATTGCCAAAAAGTTGGGAGAATAAAGTTATTGTAGTGATAGAAGCAAGAGATCTATCAACATTAAGTCTTGATGAGCTAATGGGATCCCTTCTAACCCATGAGATCATTATGCAAGAAGGAAATGAAGAAGAAGATAAGAATAAGAAGAAAGGGATAGCTTTCAAGTCCACCACAAAATCTTAAGAGGAAGAAGAAGATGCTTCAGAAGAAGACGAAGAAATGACTTTCATTACCAAAAGATTCAAAAGATTTGTAAAAAAGAAGCAAAGTGTAAGGAAGTTTTCAGAAAAGATTTCAACAAAGATCTTCAAAAAGGAGAAAGTCATAAAAAATCTGAAGTGATCTGCTATGAGTGTAACAAGCCGGGTCAGTACAAATCAGAATGTCCAGAGCTTAAAAAACAATTCAAGAAAGATAAGAAGAAAGCCATGATTGCAGAATGGGGAGAAGGCAGTGATGACAGCGACTCAGAGACGGACATTTGCAAAAATGAAGTCGCAAATCTATGCTTAATGGCACTTGAAGATGAGGTAAATGATGACTTTTTTACTTTCGATGAATTACAAACTGCTTTTGATGACTTGCATGATGAATTTAAAAAATTGAGTGTGAAAAGTAATTGTCAAAAGAAAATGATTTCAAATTTTTCTCAAGAAAATGAATTCTTAACTTCTAAAATCAATACTTTAGAAAATGAAGTTTTGACAATAAAAGAAGAGAATGAATTCTCAAAGGAAAAAGAATTTTTACAAAAGGAAAATGAAATGTTTGAAAAATGAGAAAATTGTCTTAAATGAAAACATAGAGACTTAAAAAATGTTCTTTCAAAATTTACTCAAGCGAGAGATACCTTAGACAAAATTCTCAAAAGTCAAACTCAAACCTTTGGAAGAATGGGGATTGGCTATAAACCATTTTCAAAAGCTACAACTTTTCAAAAATCCTTTGCATACGCATCATCTAATCATTCTCATATCACATGTCATTATTGTGGGAAAAAAGGCCACATCTCTCATTTTTGTCCTGCTAAGAGAAACTCATTCAATAGAATGAAAAAGAAATGGGTTTCCCAAAACACTTCAACTTCTAACTCTCATGGACCCAAAAAGGAATGGGTACCAAAAAGCCAACAAAAATCTGATTCTTGCAGGTGTGCTTTAGGTCAAAATTCAGCAACAACCGGTGGTACCTTGACAGTGCTTGTTCAAGGCACATGACCGGCGATAGAGCAATGTTCTCAACTCTTAAATCCAAAGACGGAGGTCATGTAACCTTTGGAGACAATAGTAAGGGAAAGATCATAGGTGAAGGTAGTATCGGTAAAACTTCATCACCCATTATTGAGAATGTATTGCTTGTTGAAGGATTAAAACATAACTTACTTAGTATTAGTCAAATGTGTGATAAAGGCAATCATGTTTCCTTTGATAAGTCCTGCTGCACTATTAAAAATTCTACTGATAACTCAGTGTTTTTTGTTGGTCATAGGGATGAGAATGTGTATACATTTGATTTGCATAGTTTATCTCCTAATCATAATGTCAAATGCTTATCTGCTTTAAATGGATCTAGATGGTTATGGCACAGGAGGTTAGGACACGCTCATATGGATTTGCTTTCAAAACTTGATTTGGTCATGGGCTTGCCAAAAATCATTTTTGAAAAGGATAGACTTTGTGATGCGTGTCAACAAGGAAAACAAACACGAGTTTCTTTCAAATCCAAAAATATCATTTCCATATCTAGACCACTTCAAATATTGCATATTGACTTTTTTAGACCATCTAGAACCTTAAGTCTTGGAGGAATATCTTATTACTTTGTTTGTGTAGATGATTATACTAGATTTACTTGGGTGATTTTCTTGGCACACAAAAGTGATACTTACTCTGCTTTTTCAGCTCTTTGTAAACATATTCAAAATATGGTTGGTCTTACTATCTATATCATTAGAAGTGATCATGGTAGAGAATTTGATAATGATGAGTTTATTCTTTTTTGTAATGAGCATGGCATTGATCATAATTTTTCTGCTTCTCGAACTCCTCAACAAAATGGTGTGGTAGAAAGAAAAAATAGAGTTCTTGAGGAAATGGCTCGTACTATGCTTTGTGAAAATAATTTGCCAAGATATTTTTGGGCGGAAACCGTAAATACTGCCTGCTATGTTATTAATCGTGCCATGATTAGACCCATATTGAAAAAAATACCTTATGAACTATGGAAAGGTAAAAAACTCAACATTGGCCACTTTCATGCATTTGGTTGTAAATGCTTTGTACTAAATAACAATAAAGAGAATATTGGAAAATTTGACGCAAAATCTGATGAAGTTGTATTTCTTGGCTATGCAAATTCTAGTAAAGCATTTCGCGTTTTTAATAAAAGAACCTTACTCGTTGAAGAATCCATACATGTTGCTTTTGATGAATCTAACTCATTTGCTTCCAAGAATATTGTTGCTGATGATGCTGCAGATTCTAATTCAAGGATTGAAGGCATTTATTTATCAGAAAATGACGAACTTCATTCCTCGAAACCCAATGTTGAAAACTCTATGGAAGAACTTCAAAAAGAATATGCCCATCCCATAAAGGAACATGATCTACCCAAAGAATGGAAGTATGCCCATGGACATCCCAAAGATCTCATTATAGGAGACGTCACACAAGGAGTAAGAACTCGTTCGTCTCTTAATAATATATGTGGTAATTTAGCCTTTGTTTCTCAAATTGAACCAAAAACTTTTTCTGAGGCTGAACTTGATCAAAACTGGATTGTTTCTATATAAGAAGAGTTAAATCAGTTTGAAAGAAATAAAGTTTGGAATTTGTCTCCTCGCCCTACAAAACATTATGTTATTGGAACCAAATGGATCTTTCGAAACAAAATGGATGAATCCGGTGTTGTTATTCGTAACAAAGCTAGACTTGTAGCCCAAGGTTATAACCAAGAAGAGAGTATTGATTTTGATGAAACATTTGCACTTGTTGCACGCCTTGAAGCCATACGTATGCTGCTTGCATTTGCTTGTTTTAGAAATTTTAAACTTTACCAAATGGATGTGAAAAGTGCCTTTTTAAGTGGTTATATTTCGGAGGAAGTATATGTTGAACAACCTCTTGATTTTGAAAACCTCAAACACCCTGACTACGACACTTTCAAAAGCCCTGTATGGTTTAAAACAAGCTCCTAGAGCCGGGTATGAACACTTGAGCAATTTTCTTATAGAAAAAGGCTTTTTTCATGAAAAAATTGATACCACTCTTTTCATAAAAATCAAAAATAATGATATGCTCATTGTTCAAATTTATGTCGATGATATAATATTCGGTACTACTAACGAATTTTTGTACGAGGAATTTGCTAAGGATATGTAGGGAGAATTTGAAATGAGTATGATGGGAGAGTTGACTTACTTTCTCGGATTACCAATAAAACAAACCCAAGATGGTATTCATCTATCTCAAGCAAAATATATCAAAGATCTTCTCAAACGATTGGAAATGGACCTGTCCAAACCCAAGGCAACTCCTATGAGCACATCGATTAAAATCGACAAAGATGAGCAAGATAAACCAGTAGACGAAAAGAAATATCGAGATATGATTGGTTCTTTACTCTATCTAACAGCTAGTAGACCTGATATCATGTTTAGTGTGTGTATGTGTGCTCGTTTTCAATCAGCTCCAAAAGAATCTCACATCATCGTAGTAAAACGCATTTTTAAGTATCTCATAGGCACTCCACTTTTGGGTCTTTGGTACCCTAAAACAAATGTTTTTGATCTTTATGGTTACTTTGATGCTGATTTCGCGGGATGTAGACTTGACCGAAAAAACACTAGTGGTACTTGTCAATTTCTTGGAAATTCACTCACTTCATGGTTTTGTAAGAAACAAAATTCAGTGGCATTATCTACTGATGAAGCAGAATATATTGCCGCTGCTAGCTGTTGTGCTCAAATATTTTGGATAAAACAACAACTTCTTGATTTTGGATTCCACTTTGATCACTTTCCCATTAAATGTGATAACACCAGTGCCATTAATCTTTCGAAAAATCTCATACAACACTCACGCACTAAACACATTGAAATAAGGCACCACTTTCTACGAGATCATGTACTCAAAGGTGACATTGAACTCGGATTTGTGCCTACAAACCAACAATTGGCCGATATCTTTACCAAGCCTCTCAATGAGGAACAATTTTATCTTATACGAACTGAACTTGGCATGTTAAATATTCCTTTATGATGGTTCCTATGTTTTATGATACTTCCTTGTGAAATTTGGTGTGATTTGCACTAGTTTTTTTTTGCTCTTCAGGACCCTAAAGGGTCGACCCCCTACTTCATAGGGTCGACACCTGATGTTTTTAAGAACACTGTTTTTTAGTGCCGACCCCCCATCCCTAAGGGTCGACACCTGTTAGTTGCCTAAGGACTTGCCGCGCGATCTTTTTATATTCGAAGGGTCGACCCCTCTCTTTATGACGGTCGACACCCGCTCAAATATATTTAAATACTCCTCGACCTTTCATCTCTCTCTCTTACGATACCGCTAAATCCCTAGCCCTAACCCTTTTTTCTATTCCGGCGATCCACATTCCGATCATCTTCCCTCCTTCTAGGAACCGCCCCCTTTCTTCTCACCATGGAATCTCAAGATCCTCCTCCAGTTCAACCAGAAAGCATCCTCGTTCCTCCACCTCCTCAACCACTGCTGCTACCTCTTCCTCTGTCCAACGCTTCAAGAACAATGAAGCTCGATCCTCCTTTAACAAGGACTTCAATAGATGAAAGGTAATTTCTGGTAGAACCATTGATCTTGCTTTCTTTGAGAAACATTCCATCCCTATAAAAACTTGGTTTGACAACCAAAAATGGTCCTCCTTGTTAAAACTTGATTGTGTCATTTACCCCACTCTGATCAAGGAATTTTTTGCAAATCTCTCTTATGATACTCAATCTTCCTCACATATCCTCGAGTGCTTTGTTAAGGGTGTGTCTTTTACCCTAAATCCCACTGTCATAAACCCCATTTTAAAAACTTCCAATGACGGTGAAAGGGTCACACCAACTGTTGTTGTCCTTAGCTTACCCAATTACTTTCACCTTATTGGTCTTCGGTTCATCACCAATAACCCCGAGTTACATGGTAATGCCACCGTCTCTGGAAAAGACCTTTCCCTCGAACTGAGACTACTCCATCATATTATCACACACAACATCATTCCCCGTTCTGGCCGTTTCGATGCCATCACTTACGGTTATACATTTCTCATTTGGGCTCTAGCTACTGGTTACCTTATTGATTTTGGCTTTTTGGTAACTCACTGCATCATTCAGGCTCACAAACAAAATAATCAGGCCCTTCCATTTGGAATGATTTTCACTAAACTCTTCAAGCATTTCAACATTGACCTCAAGGGGGAACAAAAAGTCCCTTGAGACCCTTCTCGGTATGGGACTGAAACTCTGCGTGATATAGGATACTCTCTTATCAACCGAATCTGGACCAAAACCAAGAAACCCAGTCTCTCTTCCCCTGGTTTCTCTACCCCTGGTTCCTCCCTCCCCAGTTCCTCCACTCATCACTTCTCCTCTCCTGATCTCTTTTCTCCACCATCTCTTTCTGATCTCTCTTCTTTATCTCTTAAAATTGACCATCTTGATTCATTGGTTCAGGGTCCTCTCTTTGATGGGATTGTTTCAATCAACTCTAGGCTCAATAATCTAACCCTAGGGTCTACCTCTATTCCTGCCTCTACCATTCCATCATCTTCTCACACTATCCCTGCCTCCTCATCCTCTGCTATGGAAGAAAAGATTGACGAATTGAACGCCTTGGTTCTGCAACTTGTCACTCAACAGAATGCCATGCAGAAAGACATTGGCTGCATGAAGCTGCAGCAAGAACAAGTCATTGAAACTGCTAAAAAAAGTGTTGAGAGCATGGTAATAGCTGTCTACGGAATCAAAGCCTCCAACGAAGAATTTTAGCAAATCTTTCAGCAGTGCTGGGATGACGATTTGGGTGAGCAAATTCGCAAATTCATGCTGTGGTTTTCCCAAGGGTGGCACGAAGCTGCCCCACATTGGCCTCGCCCTCCTCCTCCCTTTCGCTGAAACTGCGCACCTTTTTTTGTTGATGATAAAAGGGGGAGATGAATCAAAAATCTTTTTGTGTCAATATTTTATATTTTTGGTGTCCCTCAAACTATAGTGGAAAGTTTTATCCTTTTTGGTTGTTGGTTGGATATATGTATATATATATATATATATATGTTGCACAGTTTGTATTTCTCTAAGGGTAGCAACTAGTTGAAATAGATGGTTGTACATGTCTTGGATGGTTACTTGTCTTGTTTACAAACCTCTTTTGGTAACACTAGTTGGAAAGTTTTTGTTTTATGTTGCTTTGGTTATTCTACAAATATGTCTTTTATACACAAGCTCGTGGAAACTTATGAAATTTTTTGTGATCTCATTCAATGCTTGTGATTTCATTCAATCAAAATAATCAAAAATTAATTTTCACAATTGAATGGTTCAATGCACATTGAAAGGGGGAGCTTGTTCTACATCAAGTTATCATATTACCTACACATATATTTTTCTCACTCTCCTTGCTTTGGTCATGAAGCCCTATGTATATGGGGAGTTTTTGATTCTTTTCAAAATCTGCATTCTCAAAAAAACTCCTCTCATACTTTCCTTTTACATATAGTTTGAAAACTTTAAATATTTGTCATCATCAAAAAGAGGGAGATTGTTAGCCCCAAGGTTACTCAAACTTGAATTTCTATTGATTTTGATTAATGACGAATATTTTATTCTTCTGATTATTTGAAGTTTTCAAATTAATATTTGTGCATCATGTTCCTAATTCATTTGGGACTCTAGAATATTATGTTCCAATAACTTTTGGGTCATCAAAAATATAAGCATTAGATCTTGGTTGCAAAACTCTATCTTTATCTAACATAGGTCTAAGGGTCAACACTAGAAAAGTAGGGGTCGACACCATGGAGAAGCTGGAAAAATGACTAAGTGTTTCAGATGCAAGGGTCGACACCAATAGCTGAAAGGTTTGACACCAAAAAGCAGTATACACTCCAGATGTAAGGGTCGACACCAACAGCAGCAAGGGTCGACACCAAAAGGCAGTATACACTCCAAATGTAAGGGTCGACACCAACAACAGTAAGGGTCGACACCAAAAAGTAGTATACACTTCAGTCGCAAGGGTCGACACCAAATAAGATAAAGGTCGATACTTGGAACACATGAAATTCAACTCACGAAAGAAAAGTCAGAGCAAAGGGTTGACAACCAATCTACAGGGGTCGACACCTTTATGACTGGGTTGAACATAACCTAGCCGCAATCTTCCAACTCAAAGGGGGTCTCTGTGACATCATCATCAGACATATATTATTCTAATCAAAAGGAACTTTGGGATAATATTTTCTGACTTAATGAAGGGAACATTCTCCACTCACACCTCTCCCAAGATCAGAAAAAGGAAAGAACATGGAGACAAAATTATATCCCTCCACCATTATCTTTTCTTCTAAGCATGGGCATCACCTTCTTTAAGCTCCATTTCCAATGTTCAGAAAACAGGCTGTACCAAACATTCTCCACTCACAACAGCTGGAAACATTTTTGTTTGCCCAACGGATAGTTTACTCACGTGGGTGTGTTTTTTCTTCAAAGAGTTGAGTCAGATGAAAGCTATAAATCAGGAATGCTTTCCAGATCTGAAGGACATTACATCCTACCTCAACTACACCAAACATACTGAGCATCATTTTCATATCTGTGATTTGACTTGTGTTCTCCCATTTTCAGATTTAAACAAGTCCAAACTTTGTGTGAACTTACATGTCACACCCTCTCTCCCGCCACTAGAAGTTTGGGCATGACCTATGCCGAAATGGACACTCAACCTGATATATAATATAGGGGCATGAACGGAAGCATTAACATCAAGATAATATATAAGAAAGTATGACATCCATTGAGCTCCTATTACCATGCCAGGATCACAGACACTGCTTAAGACGAATGGAGCTAAGGAGATCCACATTTGAACAAGTTACATACATATGCATATACAGATCCAGCCCCAAGGTTGGGCGTATAACAAAAATATTATGTACATTTCAACCCGAATCAAAAACTAAAGAACAAGCCATAGTCTAGGAAAACACCACCAAAAATGTACGGCTTCAACCAAGTGCCTGGCTATGCTTAGGCTGACAAAAGTGTGACGGTGACAGAACTAGGACCGACCTCTAGGTTGGTTACCTACAGAAGCAGACATAACATAGAGTGAGCCAGGCTCAGTGAACAATAGTACATAAATCATTCGTTGTGTAATTTAAATTATAATACATTTCGAAGCATAAGTGAATGCAGAAAACCATGTGCTTAGTCTGATTTTGTACAAAACTTCACAGATAGGCCATTGGCCTGAGGGTTCACACATTCACAAATTGGCTCTTGGCCTCATAGAGTCGTAGCTTCACAAAATGGCCCTCGGCCTCATAGGTTCGTAACTTCACAAAATCTTTTAATGTTTCCACAATTTCACATTATTTTCCAAGGAGCATACATGTCAACATAGTTTCTTGTGAAGAACATAACGTCAATAACATTAATTATTAACGATGTTAAAGGTACATCAAAGTACTATTACTCACTGTGTTGCGGCGGGGCACTTCCTGAAACGTGTCCTACACACACACAAAGATACGAGTTAATTCCCTTTTTTTTTTTCTTGTTAAATCACTTCTTGACTCGTTTTACTTTGACTGAATTAATGAACATTAAAACAACATCAATTGCAGGTTTCGACAACATTAGAGGATCTAGTACATAAAATGGAGCATCCCGGGTTTTCCAGCTTGGGCCGCACGTGCAGCTGTGAGCCCCACACGTGCGGCAAGGACTCCCGCACGTGCGGTAGTGATGCCCCGCACGTGCCTTTTTAGCAGTGTTCAACACCAAAATTCACCATTTTCCCTGCACGTGCGGCCATGACCCCCGCATGTGCGGCGATTCTGCTCAAAACAATCCGAAACTTCCCTCAAAATCCCACCTTTTAGTGAATGTTTACAAGGCTCAACATAGCTCTCTTGATTGCTAAAATATGGTCTAAAACATATTAATGGGATCCTCCAATACACATGTACTCTAACTTATGATTTAAATTTGTAATTTTTTGAAGTTCACAACCCAACATAACTTAATCCCTTCATAAACTAGATATACATAACCATAGTTGATAATCAATTAAGTATGCAAATATACATTACACAAGAAGTAAAATCAAAAGAAGAAAGAGGAGATTTCAAGCTTGAGATTACCAATTCATTCACCAATACAACTACACAAGATCACACACACCCTTGATTCTTTAATTATAACTTCCACTTAAGTATTTGAGAGAATTTCTTACTCCTTTGTCATGAGAACTTAACAAAAGCATGAATTACATACCTTGAGCTCAAATAATCCTCACTAAATTCCCAATCCTCTTCTTGAACTTTCTCTCAACCCTCTCTAACCTTTTCCCTTCCAATGTTTGAGTTAAGAACTTTTTGATCAAAGAACACACACACACACACACACACACACACACACACACACACACATATATATATATATATATATATATATATATATCCATAAGGGGAAAATAGGACAAAAATCAATCGTTTAATCATCCCAAATTGAAATTTCACAGAAAAGCTCGTTATTACTTAAAAATTATGCTGATTCCAATTATGCAATCAGTTTGGATTATCAAGCCTCTAAGGCCCTCAATTTCTGATTTAACACTTTAAATGTGACAGATACTTCCTTATTAAACAGATATAAACCAATATTCATACGTCCTATTTACTTAACCTCATTTCACACTGCATTTCACAGTAAGCAATTAGGTGCACAGAATAAAGGACTAAAAATATACCAGAAACAAATATAAGGGTCGGGTTATTACATTACACTTTCTTAATCCATCTTTTGAGAGATAGTTTTTGTAAAAGAGGACAGTTGAACCTCTTCCTCTAGTTTCTTAGTTTCTGAGTGAAACATTTGTAGAGTGAGGCGTTTTGTTGGGTGAGGTCCTCAACAGATTGAAGTAAGTCCTTTTGTAACACACCTCAGGTTGGAAGAGCTTGGTGGTATATCGATTCATAGTGAAGAAATTCTCAAGGAGAATTCTTGAGGAGTGGACGTAGGCCGGTGAACCGAACCACTATAAATCTCTGTGTTAAGTTCTTCTTTCCTATTCTCTTTACTTTCTGTTAATCATTTGATTATCTGCTGCATTTAATTACATAAGATCTTTTGAAACCCTTTTTAAATTAAATTTTTAATTACCCAATTCAACCCCTCTCTTGGGTTGCCTTCCTGTTTAACACAAACCTTCATGCCAAACGAACTCTAATTTACTTACGTTCAAAAAAAAAAAAAAAAAATGTGAGAACATATGTACTATTATCATTGTGTAAAATATCATTTAATTTGTTAAAATCATATCAATTCATATTAATTTGTATCGTTTTATCTGTTAATCATAGATTAAATTTTAAAATTTATAATATGTCTTTTAAATTGTTCCGTTTCGTTATAGTTAATACATATATATTTTTTAACTTCCAATGAAATATTAAAGTAAAATGAGTGTGAGAGAGATTTAAAATGTAAAATTTATTACAAATTAGTAGTTATATATATGAAACATATTATTTAAAATTAGATTGTGTTATATATATATATATATATAATATTATTTAAATTAGTGTTATGTAATATATAAATGTTTGATAATTAGTTAAAATATTTTTCAATCTGTCAATCTGTCCAAAATTGTTCAAATCACGATTTGCCAATCCGTCAATCTACCGTTCGGTGTGTAACTGTACTCTTAAATCACCCAAACCACACCACGCACACCCTTATGTGCTATGTAGCCAACAATTCATGATTTCAAAATTGATTGGGCAAGTTAGGCACATCGATGCAGATAAAAAAAAAGTGGATTGAACAAATCTTACATTTTGCTAAATTACTTGTTATGTCATATTATTTTTACTTTTCTATATGTTTTTTTCGTAATAAGTAAAAAAATTAATTTATAAATTATACCTAAAATAATCCTAATTAATAAATCTTATTTATTTTTAATTGAGTATTGAGCGAAAGTTTTGTTTTTGTGGAAAGTGAAAAGCAATGCTTTTAAGTTTCAATAATAATTTATTTATTGAACAAATAAAATAACATGTACATTTATCAATATTTATGAAGAATTTATAATTCTATGCAGTTGGGTCGAGGTTCTCCAATTAAAATTTGAATATTTGTTGCCCAATCAAAATTGACTTTTTTAAAATTGCTAGATGGACATGTCCACCTATTATATCAAAAAAGTGTCCATTTAAAATGAAAGAAAATGTTTGGTGGCTCTAAGACAAGAGCTCTAAAAGGAGCTCTATGATGAAAAATGCTTGCATTGTCGATCGTCCATTGGGACGTCGACCGATCGTCTGTCCGGACAATTGTCCTGTGTGGCCTACCAACTCACTAGAGCTTTGTCTAGAGCTCTTGAATTAGAGCTCCGTATCATTATTGTAAAATCAATTTTGATGAATTGGACAAGTCACCTCTACGTTTCCCTAGCCCTAACAAAAAGAGTAAGGTCATAAAAAATAAAAGGTAAATTATAAATATATTTTTTGAGATTTGCTTGATGTGTAAATTGTCTCTTGTGATTATTTAACAGAATTAATTAAAAAATTGAAATTCATAATTATTCTCCTATACAATAATAAAATTATCTAAATTATTAATTGAAATATATTTCTAATATCATTAAAAACTGTTAATTGACTTTATAATTTATTAATAAAAGGAGAATTTATTATGGAATTAGGAGCCTCAGGAGGTGGAATGTAATTTTCAAAATTACAAGAGCTGATGATTATTTTAATCAAATCTCAGGAATGTGTTTGTAATTTATCCAAAAATGAAAGTTGCACAACATGATATAAGTGAATTTAGAGTTTTTTTAGTTTAAAAACAAAACACTCATCAAAATATTTTTTATTAACAAAAATGTCATCACCACAACTAATTTACTTGATTTCAATTAATGTTCATTTGTTAAATTTTTTTTTATGACATCTCATTATGTAAATAAGTTAAAATTAAGATATATTTTTAAAAAATTTAAGTTTACCCTCTTGTGTAAGGGTGTTTGAAAATATAGTTAAAAGTTATTTTTTAACTTTTTTATGAGCGAAGAAAGTGGATTAAAAGTTAGAAAGTGACTTTTAATCAATTTCTAAAAAATAAGCCGTATTTTATTATTGGTCCGCCATTATCCATGTTTGAAAAAGTCCATCTTAATAATGTTCAAAGGTAACAAAAATAAGAATAAAACAAATTCCATGTTTTGGTTTTTGTTCCAAGAAAACTTGCTTTATTTTTTGGAAAGACTTTAAATAAGACTACACAAATTTTTTTTCCAAGCTCACTATAAATTATTATATAAAAGACAATGAAAATGATAATTATTAATTCGAAAGAAGACAATCTCAATAGCTACATGATTTAACATTAATTACACTCTCTTGTATATCACAAACACTCCTAAAAAAAAAAGAATTGTAGTGAAAAAAATAATTATAAATTTAAACATAACTTTCACTTAGGCCAAGTTCAACATTAATAATTGTTTTGTCTAATAAATATACATTATGTTGTGAAATATTTAGATAATCATCAAAAAAGATGTAATTGAAATTCTAATGAGTTTTTGGCCAAAGTAAAAATATAGATGAAAGTTTTTTCATGTGAAAAGTGTGGTATGCCATGTGGTAAATCACATGGTATGATAAATAGCAGTGTATAGTGAACGTTTTATCATTTATAAATAGAGGAGTTTGCATGATAATGAAGATATTGAAAAATTATATACATATATAATATTTTATTTCCTCTTTTATTGTGATTTTTCATTCTTTATTTTTTTTGATTTTATAATACAGTCAGTATTTTACCTAATCACTTTGCGTGTTGTACATTCCAACAATATTTTTTGCCCTTAAAATTGATTTACCTAATTTTTAAGGCTTTTTAAATGCATATAGTCAATAAAAAATGAGACAAAATGACTGCTGTATTAGTTGTCCTATTGGAGCTCTATTGTGTGTATCCTAACAATATTTAATAAAAATAATTAAATTTTTGAGTGTTGACTTAGGTAAAAAAATTAATTTTTTTAACTAAAAAAAAAAAGAAGTTAAAAGCTAACCTAACTTTTTGTTAGCTTGTCAAAGCAAGCCCACGTACACTAGGGAGGTTTACTGTGCTTACATGTTGGGGATTCTATTTACACCTAAAAGATATTGCGTACTTCTTAAATACACTTTATTTAATTATTGAAAAAATTTATTTTACTCTCGTTACATTCTATTATTTTTCTCAAATTAACTTCAAGGTAAACTCAAATAATAAATAATAAAAAAATTAAAAAAACTAAGGTTGCGTTTGATTGTGTTTTGTAAATGTGATTTAAGAGTATGAGTTGTATTTTGAGTTTGTGTGTTGTAAAATTATGATTTGAGTGTAGAAAATTTGTTTGATAAAGAGTTTTGAAAATAATTTGGAAAAGAGGTTTGATTTGAGTGGGGAATTGTTGATGTGATATTTGATATGTGATATAAAAATTTACAACTCCTAACTAAACATACAATTCAAAATTATTTTAAAACACATTAAAAATTAAAAAAAATTTCAGAAAATATTTTTCCGAATTATATAAATCAATTGCGAAAAAAAAAAAAAAAATCTGTACAACAGAGGACATCCGGGTGGATGTCCCCAAGGACGTCCGGGCGGTAGTCCCTAGGGACGACTGGGCGGTCTTCCCCTGACCAAAAAAAATACAAGAAATGCGCAGAATGGACAGAGCTTTCGGTAGAGTTTTGGAAAATTAATTCCAAAACTCTTACTAAACATGGAGCTGAAACTAGCATGTAGAATCACATTTCAAAAGCACAACCAAACACAGCCTAAATTATTTCAAAAAAATTTCAACAGAGAATAATTCTTAAATACAAAAAAAAAAACCAAATTTATAAACACATAAGTATTCTAAATATAGAAAAAAATTAAACTTTTACATAAGCATTATAAATTTTTCAATACAGAAATAAAATTTACATTACAAATTATGCACAAAAATGCTCGTGGAAAAGTAAAAACTAAACTTATAAGCATATCAGTATCAGGCACTAACAAGAAAGAGTAGTTCTCAAATAATGTACTATTTAAATGATAAAATAAAAACAACACCAATAATATGTTTATGTTATTGTTAATCTAACTATTGGACCCTTTAATTTTTGTCCAAAAAAACGATATAGAAAATAATTAATGGTGCTCTACAAAAATTGTGAAATCTCTTTATATGAATACTTACCTCCTTTTTTATGGGTTGTTTCAAAAAATTATTTTGATTATTACTGTCATCCATTATTTGATTTTGTTTAAACTTTCTTCTAGGGTATAAGGTTTCAAAATAATAAAAAAACAATGATGTTGATGATGATGGTGAGTTTTAGTAAGGTAGATTGGAGTTTTGGAGGGAGGATTTAAAAGAAGAAGAAATAACTTTGATGTTTTGGGAAATAAGATACATAGATTTAAATAGAAATAACTGATTATTGTATACCATGAAGAAAAAAAAATATTTTAAGGTTTAATATGAGTTATCCTTATTAGTAAATTCATATTAAGATATTATAAGAATTAAAATTTATAAATTTAAATTGAATTTTGGATTGAAATAGAATCTCCCTTACATGTTGTATTGAAATTTTTTCTCCAGAGTGGAATGTTGGGTTTCTTGTCTTGGTCTGGGCCTGTAATGTTGGGTTGGGCTACACCAAACATTCTTTTAATTCTTTATAGTGGGCTTGATCTGCTCCTCAAGAAAAGTCCATTGTAGTTTAAAATTTTCCCATTTTAATACTGTAACACCCTTAACATATGATAGATATAGTGATGCGTGTTCATCCAATGAATGTTCTGTTAAATTATATAAAATACAAATCTTGGTTTCAATTGAATATGAATTTGATGAGTTTTTCGAGGTGGGTCAGGAGTCAGTTATACAAGAGTATTTTGGATAATTTAAAAATATATAAAAATTCATTTAGCAAAAAGTGTCATGCTATTAATAGAAGCGTTCTCTTTATATATAATATAGGTAAATAATAAAATCATAAAGTGTGTATGCTGTTAAATAAGTTGCCTACAATAACCAAATGCTATTGGCACAGTTACTGATGAAGATGAGATCACAAGCTAATATAAAATAGATCAGAAAAATACGGATATGCAACACGATACAGACAGATACAAAACATATAATCAAAACCACAAAGAAAGGTTTGATTTCAGAAAATCACTCCATTTTTTTAGAAAGAGAGACAGAGAGAGAGAGAGAGAAGCACACTAGCAAAAACATAAAGGCTTTTGTACTCCATTACAGGATCTATCTATTATGATCTTCATAGTCACAGTTTTTCACAATCCCATTCACACAACTATTAACTGTACTTAACATTCATTTTAAAACTAGACATTCACCCCTAATGTCCAAAGCTCTCCCAAAAAAACAAAACAAGAACTAGTCTAGTTTTTTTTTTTAACTCAACCCACCTACTATTACATCAAAGAGGCCATACCTCAAAGATATTTGCTAAGGGAATCAAGACCTTCACTACAAAAACTTGAAGGCACGACCATGATCTCCAAACACCCCATCCATTCCTCGCCTGGCTTCAAAGTGATCGGTTTCTCAATCGCTGCGCCATCGACGCAAATCATCTGTTTGTACTCTTCGTCCCCGATATCTAACATCGCCTTTGATTTCTTCTCCCACGGATTCCATACCACTTTTTAAACAACAAAAATAAACCAAAAAAACAAAAATGGTGGGAAATGTACTCCAAAGTGCAAAATGTGTTTTTCTTTGTTTCTTAAAATATCAGAAATCTTAATTATTATTATTTTTTCTCTCATGAAAACATACATTATGAAAATGGAGTCTTACCGACATCTGGTAGCCCTTCCTTCCTTATTACATATGTTCTTTTCCTTTCATGATCAAGGACTGCAATGACATTCGGAGAACTAAGATAAACTCGATCAACCTGCAAAACAAGAATCAAAAAAATTAAATAAAAATAAAAATACAAAAAGCACTCAATCTCGTTTTGTTTTCTTTCTTCAAAGCAACACAAGCTGAATTCATTAACTTATCATGAATCCAGCACCTTCCTTAAATAATGAAGAAATACAACCAAACCACTTCATTTTAATATCATGTTGTAGCAAATTTTGTCACAAATAATAAAAAGAAGCTTTTACCTCTGATTCAAAAGTTATGGCGTCTCCTTGTTCTGTAAACCGTTCTCTTTGCCAAAGGTTGTCGAGATAGTCAAGCGTTTCCAACCCTTCTATCCTCACTTCACTGCACATACAATTCATGTTCATGTAACTTCAACACTATTTTCCTTGAATTGAACCAACCATATTGTTCAAGAAAAAACTTAAAAAACCGCTAAAGGGTTGGTGGAACATAATATGTGTTAGTTAGTAGACAGCAATTATAGAGTGACCTCTTACAAAAATGGAGTTAGCCATACAGCTATGAACACCACGTACCTTATGTCGGAGACAGACAAATATGTGTGATAAGCAAATGAGAAACTAAATGGCTTTCCATTGATGTTTCTAATGCGGGATGTCAATGTTAATTTCCCATCTGCCGCTAGAGAAACCCTAAGACGCAACTCAAAACTGGCAAAATAAGAAATTTAATCAGTGACAGATAAACACCATGAACACGTACGCCTAGACATTACAAAATAAGTTTTTTTTTTTTTTTTTGGCAAACTCTATCAAACATGTAGATCATCATTTTGATGGGAAAATGTATATATAAAACCAATACAGTGCAATGGGCAGGAATCGATTGGGATCAATCAAATCGTCATCAAGCATTGTAATCTTGATTCTACAAACTAATTTCTTATACCTATGTGGCCAGCACTTCAGATCTTCTTCAGATGGTTTGAGCAGCAAGTCAACAAAGGATTTGCCATGAGAATCATTTGGGGCTAAAGGCGGAGGATTCTCATCAATGGTCCAAATTTTGTTCCTCGCCAATCCATGTTGCTCAAGTGAGCCACAGTTTCCAAACTGCACTAGCCCATCGATAAAAATACTCAAACCAAACCAAGAAAATAAAACATAAAAGTAGTCGATACTAGTATTTAGTCAGAATCACGGAGGAATAATTGAAAAGACGGACCTGTGGGAAACATATAGGGATTCCTCCCCGCATTGCTTTTGGAGGCTTAAAGATCGCCTACAATGCATCCCAAAAAAAGAAAAAAGTCAACCAAACTCTTTTCTATAGCATAATAGCACGCAAAACCAGTCAACAAGTTCAAGTAAATCATTACATGCCAGATAGTCAACTGATGGGCAACCTCTCAAATTAACTCATCATGATAATCTAATTTTGGTCAATTTGTATTGTTTCATGACATTCTAAGTTGAAGCACTCCAATTACTACAAAGTAGAAGCTCCATATAGAAGAGTCTTCTCCAAAGTTCAAAGTTAACCATCTTCTCCAAGTTAAAATCTCTCCATGCTTGATTTCTTTGCTACTCCATCAATTTGCTTATTGCAAAGTCCTCTTAAAAAAATTTCTGCGTCAATGATTCTTCAGAGTTGAAACACTCCTGGACTTTACCTCAATTGGTAACCCCATGTAACAAGTTCTATGCATTTTAGATGGCAAAGTATGGCCACTATTGAGAGTTATTTATGATCCAGTGAAGGAGATGAAAAAGGCCACACAACACAAGTGATAAACTCCCCAACCAGCATAAGGTAAACTCAATGACACCAGCAGTGGTGGAGCGAGGATGTTGGTCTGGAGGAGTGTGTAAGACCCAACTGTGTTGCAACATTTTGTGATTTTTTTTTTATTTTTTATTAATGAAATATAGCATGTTCATCATTACAACTTTGCCTATGGATTTTGGTTTTTTCTCTAAGAAATGATAACACCATCGATTTCAAATCACCCACAAACTCCACTTAATGATAACAATTAAGTTGGTTCTGATATCTATATGTAGATTCTATCTGTATGTATCTTGATATTAAGATGGTTGCATTGAGATTCATACATTAAGCCATATTCTTCATAAATGCAACTGCACACCATTTTCGCACCCCATGGGCAACTTACGTTTTTATGTATGCATTTTACTTGCAATGTTTTGACTCTAAATTGTGCATCAGTAATAACACTTTCCAAACTTCATCAACAATTTCCATATTTTACCATCAACAACTGTCTTTGTTTTTGGTAGGTTATTTCAATAACCTTTTTTGTTCTAACTCCAAATTTGAAATTATCCATCAATTATAGATTTGGAGCCACCAATCCCATCATTGACATTGAGAGTACGACCTTTATCTTAATCATTGGTGGATGTTGAACTCAATTTACACAAACAGCACACAAGAACAACAATGAAACAATTAGAAAACTATACCTTGCTACTAGTGAATAGAAGTTCTTCACCTCGATCATTCCTCCACGAAGTGACCTGACCTCCGTGCAAGCTAACCTAGATCATCAATCAAGAAATATTCAATAAACGATTCAAAAAGAAATTAATGTACCAAGCTGCACAGATTAAACAATAGAATCATCATCTATTCGGCACGAGTTTTTCTATAATCTTCCAAAATTCTTAATTCATCATTTGATGAAAGAGATCTCACCTTCACTGAAGCCCCTAGTGGGCTCCGAAGCACTACTTGATCAATCCCATTCCAGTCCTTTGTCAATTCAGTTGCAGCCTTATGATCCCAAATTGGATCAGAATGTCCCATTTCTAGTCTACTTTCTCTTCACCCAAACAGACTCCCAAAGAACTTCCAAGTCTAACTGTCAATTTCTCAAACACAAAGAACACCAACACCAATTTGAACCACTCCTATCACAATTCTTGTGAAAAACTTGTGATATTGTGAATCAAACTCAGAAACCCATCTAGCAATTCAATTTTTTCCCCAATCTTCTCCCACCTCAGTAGTCTCCAGACCCAGAAAACCCTCAACCCGGAACCTTCCCAAATACATTAATACCTAAGAGAAATTACCATTCAGTGAAACTATCCAAAAAAGTCCAAAATGCAGACATTTGGCAAATGCAGAGAAATGCTAAAATTCCCACCTGGAATCCACTAAGAAATGCCAAGAAATTTTTTTCATTTTTCACGACAGAAAAAGACAATCAAATGTAGTAACAGACAGAGAAACAAACTTGTGAAAAGAAAAACTTTAATCGCACTCCTTACTTTCCTTTCATGAAAATTATACTAATTTTTTTTTTTACTTTCTTTTTTTGTATCAAAAGAAGACAACCCAGTTGCCCATTTTGACTCCAAATCTCAAAACTCAAAAAAATAAATAAATAAATAAACAAATTAAAGAGAAAACTCTGTTTCAAAGTCTAAATTCCTCAAACCCTGACAAAACCCATTCAAAGACATCAAAAAACAGAGCAAATAGGGTCTTCAAATTTAAAAAATTTGGAACAATTAAACAGTTCTGAGAACAGAGCCATAAGTAATAACTCTAGTTTAAAAATAAAAATAAAGAAGATAACCCAGTTCCCCAGTTTGAATCCAAACCTCAAAACTCAAAAAGAAAACCTTTCAAAAAACAAACTCTATCTCAAAGTCTAAATTTCTCAAACTCTGACAGAACCCATTTGAAGACATCAAAAAACAGAGCAACCAGAGCCTTCAAATCTCAAATTTTGGAAGAATTAACAGTTCTGAGAGCAGACAATGCTGAGTCAACAAAACTACATGGAATTTGAAATAAACAAATAAACAAAGAGAGAGAGAGAGAGAGAGAGAGAGAGAGAAATACAGAAATCAGGTCTGAATTCACTGCATGTCCGTGAATTTGAAGCAAAAGTGTATGCTTAAGAAATTAATAATCAATAATACCAATTAATTAAAGGAGGTTGAGATTTGAGAGCAGAGACAAGAGCGAGAAAGTATACGAGGGAAAAAAAATACTAAAAAAATTGATTTTTTGTTTGTCAGTTGGGAAAACAAGGACGTGGAGATGCGTGAAGTTCATGTAAGTTGTGCAAACGGTCAAATTTTGAAAAGCTCGATTATGTCATTTTTAAATCCAAAAAAGTTGGTAAAATGAAAAAAATAGGAAGGGACTATTCTCTCTTTATTTTGTTCTAAATATATATATATATATATATATTATTATGCATAATTATATTAATATATTTTCATATAAAATTTATTTTTTTAAAAAATCAAAATTTTAAAGGTACAATCTAACTATATATAATAAGGGTAAATAAAAAAAAAAAATTACACTAACGCTCCTTAAGATTTATGTTTATTACAATTTTTTTTTCATCTTTTGAAAATTACATCTTTCCCCTGAGGTTTAAAGTTTCATTACAGATTTCTCCTTCAGCAATTTAATTTTTTTAAATATCAATTTTGCTCTCATTGGGTAAATTACATTGACTCCCCTCACATTTAAAAAATTACAATCCCCTTCCTAAGGTTTAAAGTAGCATTATCAATTATCACTTCGGTTAGTATTAGTTGGAAAAAAAATTAATTGGAAAAAAAATTAATTGAAAAAAAATTTTGTTAGTAAATTTTTTAAATTTCTGTTTAAAAACCAACGTAAGCTCATTTTTTGAATTTACGTTTTTTCCTTAAATTTACAAACTGAGACAACCATTTATAAACCAAAAAAATTATCAAACAAGCTTTTGTAACAGTTTTTAAAATTTTTGTAAATATAAATTGAAAACTGAAAACGAAATGGTTACCAAACAGGCTTGATAGTAAAAATATCGTAAAACTAACAAATAATTAAATAAGTTACCAACGTAAGAAATGACTTATCAAAAGATTCTTAGGCTATGTATGGTTTGATTTTTAGAATTTTTTTTTTAAATTAAAAATTAAATTGGTTAAGAAATAAAAAATAATTTTTTTTAAATTGAATTAAAATTGAAATTGAAACAGCCATACGTATGTATATAACATATCCAAAAGTTAAAATGATAATTATTTTTTACCCTTAAATGATAATTATTTTTTGTTTTTTATTTCTTAACCAAATTAATTTTTAATTTAAAAAAAATCTAAAAATCAAACCATACATAGCCGAAGAATCTTTTGATAAGTCATTTCTTACGTTGGTAACTTATTTAATTATTTGTTAGTTTTATGACATTTTTACCATCAAACCTGTTTGGTAACCATTTCGTTTTCAATTTTCAATTTATATTTACAAAAATTTTAAAAATTGTCATAAAAAATTTGATAATTTTTTTGGTTTATAAATGGTTGTCTCAGTTTGTAAATTTGAGAAAAAAACGTAAATTCAAAAAAGGAGTTTACGTTGGTTTTTAAACAAAAATTTAAAAACTTTACTAACGAAAATTTTTTCAAATAATTTTTTTTCAAAGAATTTTTTTTCCAACTAATACTAACCAAGGGGGTAATTGGTAATGCTACTTTAAACCTTAGGGAGGAGATTGTAATTTTTAAAATGTGAGGGGTGTCAATGTAATTTACCCAATAAGGGCAAAATTGGTATTTAAAAAAATTAAATTGCTAAAGGGAGGGAATTTATAATGAAATTTTAAACCTCAAGGGGAAGATGTAATTTTCAAAAGGTGAGAGGAGAACTGCAATAAACATAAACCTCAGGTGGTGTCAGTATAATTTACCCATAAAAAATATATTTAGAATACAGTAGACTGAGAATAACAAATTTTAAAAATTACGATTATTAAATTAATTTTAAATTTTTATATAAATAACATATATAGAAAATTTTATAAAATAAATAATTTAAATTAACAAAAAAAAATTTATAGGAAACGTCATGAGACCGAACATAATGGCCAATTTCATATATGAACTTTGAGAAATGCTCAACCTATATGAAAGGTTGATGATATTTAATGATACATTAATTTGGGCTGATTTTAATAATTATATATTTTTAATATATTTATTTAATTTCTATATTTTTTATTTATTTATTATATAAATCTTTTAATGATATTTGAATTTATAAAAAATAATTTATTTTCACAATTTCTCTTACACACCCTTTGAATGACATGATAAAAAAATAAATTAATTTACTCATACTCAATGCACTTTTCTCTTCTCTCAAAACTTTCTAACCAACGTATACAATATTTTATAATTTTTATGCACTGAACTTGGGGTGGGCAAAAATATCTAACCAACGTATACAATAAAAGTGTCTCATTATTCTTCACACGACAATTTGTTAACAAAACTGTTAAAATAAAGTCTTAGGTCTCATTTTTTTTCTTATTGAGAATGTGAGTCCTAATCAAGTGAAATTTAGTGCTCGTTTAGGAAGTTGAAATTTGAGATTTTTTGGCTAAAATAATTATAAAATAAATTTTTTAATTTAGTAAAACAAAATATCACATTCAATTCATAATCATTATATTCTTTCTCTCATAAAAAGTCAAAAAAACTCTACTCAAACGAAACATTTTAATCCGAAGCTAAAATAGTCACAAAGTTAAAAAATCAAAAAATTAACCCACTTTCCAAAGAACCTTTACTACAATAATTAGTCGAAACTATTAGTACGTCCTGGTTTGGTTTTTCTCTTTGACTAAAAAATCACTAAAAGACAAAAAAAAAGTTTAAAAAATCAAAATTTACAAAAGGATAAAAAAAATTTGTCATTTCAAAGCTAAAAGAGTCAAATAAAAAAACCAACCAAACAAAAACAATCTCTAAGGTATAAAAGTAAAAGATAAAAATTAAAAAATTAACTAAAAAAATCATTACCAGACGACTCCTGAGATTGTCATTTTGAATCACCAAAAATAAAAGTCTATGAAAAATGAGGAAATATTTTTTGTAAGGAGGGTGATCAAACTGACAAGGCGTATCTTTAACTCTTCATTTATTATGTGATCAGTATGAAATCCCAAAAAAAAAAAAAAAAAAAAAAAAAAAAAAAAAAAATTCACTTTGTGCACTCGGCTCAAGATATTAAGCCATGATTTGGCTAATATTTTGGAACTAAATAATTATAAAAAGATAAAATAGATTATATAAGTTAATAAAATAAAATATTATTTTTTATCTATAATCATTATATTTTTTCTCTCATAAAATTTTAAAAAGTCTCGTAATAAAAACCAAACAAGATTAAAAAAGTCAAGTTAAAAAAGTCTCAATATAAAAAAGTTGACTAAAAAAGTCAATGCCAAACGAACCTTAAATGTTTTGTGATATCAAATTTTAATCACATTTTTTATTATATAACAAATATTAAATATAAAAATATATAATATTAACTCAGTTACACATACTGGTTATATATAAAAAAAAAAAAAAAAAAAATCATAAAAGAAGGCTTCGGTGGACTCAAACTAAGAAGTGGATAACAAATGGGTTAGGCTACAAACCGGATATGCTCATATAATGCTAATTAAACCTATATTTCTAGTTAGGTTAATTTAAAAAGGAAAATGTCTCGTAGCTCAAATTTTGTGGCTCAAAAGTGGCTCAAATGGCCAAAACGACGTCGTTTTGGCCATTTTTATGTTGTTCTGTACTCAAAACGACGTCGTTTTGACCATTTGAGCCACTTTTGAGCCACAAAATTTAAGTTACGTAGCATTATCGATTTAAAAATTAGATATGAAACGAACCTAGATTAATATTAATGTTTCAGCCACTTTTTTGGGACATGTGACTTTTCCCTCTAATCCATTTGGTTGCGCATGAATTACGCTTTCCAAATACGATGTACATCAATCAAATTTAGGGTCATTTTTTCTAAATTGTTTTTTTAGAAGTCAAGATTTTCCAACTTGAATGTCAAGATTTTAGGCAGGACTAGGCCTGGTTTGGAAAGTTAATAATTTTAATAAGTTATTTTAATTTTTAATTATTTTAGTAGATTATTTTAATTTTTAATTATTTTAGTAGGTTAAATTTTTTATATTTAGAAAGATGATTAGATTTTTTTTGTAGTTGAATGTGATATTTGTGAAAAAAAAAATGAAATGATTATGAATTTGATGTGATATTTTATCTTATTAATTATTTTAGCCTATTTTATCTTTTTATAAATTTTAGCCAAAAAAATAATCCAAAACCCACTTGCCAACAAATAGTTAGAATGCTTTAGAATTCATTAGTGTTTCAAAAAAATTTCTTTTATTTTCATTTCACCGTTTTTTTAGCTGAGTTAGTCAACACACAAATAGCAAAAAGAAAAAGAAAAAAATTGAACGACATTTGAGCTTAATTAATTGGATCATCTCAGTTGGTCAATTTTGTATACTTCTAATCAAGATGTCAAAGGGTCAATTTCTTGTTAATGGCAAAAATTAACTATTTCCGTTTGGTTATGAGATTGTAATAGTTGTTAGATTCAACTTATTCTCTCATATTTATAATTAATTTCCCACTGATTGAAAAATAAATAAATAACTAATAAAAATAGGTTGTAGTTGAAATCTAAATTTTGTGACAATGTTCAAAGAAGCTGTACCAATTGACATATTGACATCCCCTGCAGTCATAACTTGTGGTGAAACAAACTACAAATGAAAAACAAACATTGAAAACTAGGTCTAAATCTTCAAATTTGTCAATCTACTCACAAAACTCATTGACTCATTAAGGCGAAGTTTGAGAAGTTCAAAATAATCTATCTTTTTATTTTTTTATTATCACATTATCTCTTTATTTTTTTGTATATTTTTTCGTAAAAAGACAAAAAGTACACTTATTTAGGTCATTCCAAACAACCCCTAAATGAGTAGGACTTTTTTTTATTAAAAGCAAAATTAAATGTGTGTGGTAGTCTTATTTAAACTTGGGACACTGGGGCTTATAATCCACCCCTCATAAGGCTGCACGTCCTCGTGCAGTAGTCTGCCAACTCGCAAATCCGTCCACATGCATCAAAAGACGCTAGGAGCCCACACTCGGTACTTCGAAGAGTCGATTCTGATACCATTTGTAATGCCCCGACCTTTTACACCTCATCGATATTGTCCGCTTTGGGCTACGCCCACATGGATTTGTTCTTCCTAGTGGGTCACCCATCCTAAAATTACTCTAGCCTAAGCACGCTTAACTGAGGAGTTCTAATAGGGATTTCACCACTTGGGAAAAGGTCTCGATGCTATATAAGGGTCCAAATTTTTGCTTTTATAGCCTAAGAACTCCCCCTCCATTCCCAATGTGAAACACCGAGGCCTTACAATCCATTGTAAAAAGATATTGAGATGGCATCTATCATTTTTTGAGGTATAAATTATCAATAATATTATGTTTACTATATTTTAATACTACATTTAAAATATAATCTCATTTGGTACAATTACAATTATTAATATAATAAATCCAACCCTATCTAAAAATAATAATAATAATAAATCCAAGATGATTTATATTAATATTTAATAATTGTAGTTGTGTCACATAAAATATTATGTAAAATGCGTTATAAAAAGATTATAAATGTATTACTCAAATTTTTGTTTTGTTTTGTTTTGTTTTGTTTTATTTTTTGATCAGAAATGTATTACTCAAATTTGATAAGCGGATCTCTTTATGTTTTTTTTTTTTTTTAAATTTCAATTATCCCATCTCGGAAAAAAATTATATGACTTATTATATATAGTAAATATGATTTTTGATATGAACGTCTTTATTCCTATATCATCCTTCTTTTGTATCTATTCCTTCTTTTATATCCGATTTTAATTCATAACTGCAATTTTCAAACACGTATATATATATATATATATATATGAGAGGGAGATTTGCACCGAATAAGAGGGCCAAGTTACGGTAGTGCGGGATATGGTATTAGGCCTTGCGAGGGCCAGACCTTGTGTCTGACCGAACTGAACCGATGCGGCTTCCCGATCTATTACGTTAGGCCGAGCAGACCGTCGACCAGAATGTGGAGGCATGTAGGTGCTCAACCGAGCTATGGTTCGGCCTAATATTCAGTTAGATCCGCACTGATGTGTTGGGCCGAGCCACGGACAGACCGGACTAAATTTAGGCCGAGATGTCCTACGAGGTAGCAAGGCAAGGCCGAGATGTCAAGCCACGCGCCCTATGACTAGTCAATTCAGATGGACCGATTTATTATAGTTCGGCTATCCCAGTCATTGTAATGTTTGTTTTTCCCAAGTGATAGCCCGGTTGCGTAAGCCACTTGGACCAATGGTAAAGGAGGGAAAATCCACCATTGGTATGCGTCAATACCGTTTGGCAGTTCGACAAACACTGTTTGGAGGTTTTGGTCTCTGCACGTGTAAGAAAGGTAACAATCGCTTGTCTAAAGAAAGACAGTAAAGGTAGTGCGCCCACAATCTCTGAGGTTGCATGGCCAGTCTAGAAAATGAGGAATGGAGGGCATTAGAGGTAAATAATCTGAAGGAATTCCCAACTCACTCTCTTTAGAGCGCTCTCTATTCTTCTTCTTCTTCTTCTCCTTCTCCAAGTGTGCTAACTTGATCGTTGAACGGTTTATCTGGCAGCACATCGCCAAGCAGCTCACTATCTTTTGGTTTTCAAGTTAAGCGACGTTACGTGAGGCTTAGGCTCAAGTAGTACGGAGAACAGAGAATATTTCACCCCCGTACAATTGACGCCGTCTGTAGGAAAACTTTGACAGACAAACCTTGTCCTTTAAGCTTTTTCAACTGTATCCATGGCAAACAACGATGAGATGCCGTTATTCGTTGTCGACGGTATCACACCAGAGTTTGTCCGACGGAGGGATGGCCCTCCTGCTATTCCGACCATGGCGGGCCTGGAAACCTCTTCCAGAAGTGTAAGAGACAAACGTGCAAGGAGCACTGAACACTCTAAAAGTCCAGAGGGTCTCCGACGACGGGAAGAGTCACATGCTTAACGCTTGGAGCACAAACTTAGAGACTAGGACGCCCTCATTCGAAAGATGGCGGCCAAAATGGAGATGCTGAAGCGCCAGATCAAGCGGAAGGGTGTTACTGGAGTGAGCAACCACAATGAGCGCACTCCACCCCGGCGCTCTGACAGTCGTCGCCAAGATGGGACGTCTACTCTCTCTATCACAAGAAGCTATGGAGTTAGAGACTCCGACCCACCAGTGGATAGATCTTACACTCGCGACAACAGTTACCGTCCCTCACGTCTGTCCACGACGTGGAGTTACTCTTACTTCGCCCGTTCGGGGGACCTAAGGGATGTGTTGCAAGAGCAAGCAAGTCGTATAGAGACCCGAAGATTGCCGGCGTTGCAAGGGATGAGTCCTCAAATCCATTGCAATGAGGAAATAGAGATTCCAGCGCCTAGAATGATGGCCCCAGCACCAATGGACAGAGAGCTAACTGTCCCCAGAGATCGAAAGCACGCTGCTCCTTGTCGGATTCCACCAACCTAAGTTCACGCTATACGACGGCAAGACGGATCCATACATGTATGTGAGTCATTACCAGCAAGTAATGGCTAGCCACCGGCGTAATGACGCCTTGATGTGTCTCATATTCCTAGCAAGTTTGGGAGAACTAGGCCTAAAATGGTTCGAAAGACATCCGGAGGAGAGCATCAAGGGGTGGCAACAACTAACAGATGCCTTCGCCACCAAATTCAAAACCAACACTCAAACACCGAAGGAGGTTGACCATCTCCTGAGCGTCAAGATGGAATCTGGAGGTTCTTTGAAGGCATACAATGCCAAGTATTGAGAAACCTATAATGAGATGATCGCCCCACCAATCTAGCGATCGCCCAATATAAGCGAGGTCTCCCAGTGGGACATATGCGAGACTCACTCACGATGCACCAGCCCATAACCATGGAATCCTTAATGCAGCGAATCAATGAACATATCCTAGTAGAGGATGATATCGCCACCGCCACCGTAACCGAGAAAGCAAATTCGATTATAGCGGACAGAAGAATGGCTGGAAAGGTTCACTCGGTGGGGTAGGAGGACAACCGCCCTAATGACTGAGCTAGAGACCAACATCACGGTTCAAACCGCAATGATAGAAACAAAGTCACAGAAACAACCGAGCTAACGCTCCTCGTAGTGAAGAGGACGACGCTAAGAGGAAGTTGAAGGCATGAACCGGCATCACCACTGTCTTTAAGATCCCAATTTACCACATCCTAAGTGAAATCCAAGGTGAACCCTACGTCCGTTGGCTGGCCAAATTGGGAAACACACAGAGGGGCTTCAACTCGAGGTATCACTGCACCTTCCATGAAGAAAGGGGGCATCAAATGGAGGATTGTGTGCCGTTCAAACAACATTTGGAAGAATTGGTGGCGGCTAGGCATCTAGACCAGTACATAGACGGGGATATGAGAGCCGCTCCCCAAGGACAGGCCGAGCCAAATGGCCTTGTTGTCTTGGATGCAGTGCCCCAAGGCGTAATCAATGTCATTCACGGCATCATCGAACTAGCGCGGGTTTGCGAGCTAAGGGGGATGATCAAAAAAGCTGAGCACATGAGGGAAGTGCTCTCCGTTCAGCCCACCATGAAAAAAGAAAAGACCGAGGTAAAAGACGTCCTGACTTTTTCAAGAAGGGACTTGGAGAGAATTCAAATGCCTCATAATGATGCCTTAGTGGTGACCCTTCACGTCAAAGACTTCGACATCAAAAGAATTCTAATTGACCAGAGGAGTTCGGTCGAGATCATGTATTATGATGCGTTCAAACAGATGAAGTTGGAGGACAAAGACTTGGCTCATGTAACGTCTCCTCTGGTGGGCTTCAACTCTTAACTGGAATGGCTGATCGGAAAGATCAAATTGCCAGTCAAAGCTAGGTCGGTCACGAAGCAAGTAGAATTCTGGGTGCTTAAGGTCCCATCAACCTACAACTTAATCTTAAGAAGGGGCTGGTTGCACGCCATGTAGGCAATAGCGTTGACTTATCACCAGGTCCTGTACTTTCCAGCGCTAGCCGGATAAGTAGAAGAGGTTTGAAGGGACCAAGTAATGACAAAACAGTGTTTTATCGCAGTAAATGGCAGCCAAGCTGCCAAAGGCTTCGTTCAAATGATAAAACGACCAAAAGGGAAGGAAGTCCTAGAAGACGTGGGAAGAAAAGCTGAGGAGAAATCGGTTGAAGATTCGGTGGAAGTGTGCGTTGATGAGAATGATCCAAATAAGTTCTTTCTTTTAGGATCATCTTTGTCCAGCGCCGAGCGCCTCAATTATGTCAACTTTTTGGTTTCCAACATGGAGGCCTTTGCATGGACGCCTTATGATATGCCTAGTGTCGATCGTAGCTTCATTTTCTACCAGTTGAATGTCTTTCCGAATACACAACCGGTCATCCAGAGGATGCGACGCTCGGCCTTGCACCATGCCGAGATAGTGGCAAAGGAAGTCAAGAACTTACTGGAAACAAGGGCAATAGAAGAAGTGCAGTACCCCAGATGGATCTCTAACACAGTGGTAGAGCCGAAGAAGAATGGTAAATGGTGGGTGTGCGTCGATTATAAGATAGTCAACCGTGCGTGCCTAAAGGACAACTTTCTCCTTCCTAGAATCGACCAACTGGTGGATCTAACCGTTGGCCATCAGAGATTTAGCCTCCTGGATGCATATCGTGGCTACCACCAAATTGCCATGTACAAACCAGACCGAGAGCTCACTTCATTCACCACTCCAAGAGGCTTGTACTGCTACAAGGTCATGTCGTTCGGTCTGAAAAATGCTGGGACAACTTTTCAAATAATGGTAACCAAAATGTTCGCCCCCCTTTTTGGCCACACTATGGAGGCTTACATCAATGATATGGTAGTGAAGAGCAAAGACAACTCTTGACACCTTGCCGACCTAGCAAAAATGTTCGCCATATTTAATCATCACATGCTGTGTTTGAATGCCTCCAAGTGTGCATTCGGAGTTGGAACCGAAAAATTTATAGGTTTTTTGGTCACGAACCGAGGAATCGAAGCCGACCCTTCCCAAATCAAGGCAATACAAGAACTGAAGCGGCCAAACTCCACGAAGGACATGCAACATCTCGCCGAAATGGCAGTCGCGCTCAACCGATTTATCAGCCGGTCTTCAGATCGTTGCAGGCCCTTCTTCAAAACTTTGAGGACCAAGTATTTTGGGATGACGAATGCGACTGTGCGCTACAGGATCTAAAAGTATACCTTTACTCGGCCCCAATCCTGGTCACAGCAAAACCGGGCGAAGAACTATATCTCTACTTAGCAATTTCTCAACACGCGATGAGCGCCATCCTCGTCCTCGTTGAGGGGATCCAGCACCTCTCCATCTTCTACGTTAGTAAGACAATGCTCCCGTCTGAATCAAGATATCTGCCGCTAGAAAAACTAGGGTAATATGATGTCAAGTTCTAGCCGCGCACTGCTATCAAAGCTCAAGCTCTTGCCGATTTCGTGGATGAATTTTTCCCTGGAACACACCATGTTTGCCCTATCGATCTGGCTAGCACAGACTTGGTGCAACCTATGGCAGGGATAGCAGAAATAAGCGATGGACAACAAGTAGCAGTACGACAAGAGAAAATTGAGCGAGAAATAGAAGAACCGAGCAATTCACTGAAATACGAGCGCGACGGAGATACAGAAAGAGACCGGAATGAGCCAACCAGTACCTTGGAGTTGAGGAACTCTCAAAATCCCTCCGACTGCTGGAAGTTGTTCATTGGCAAGATGTGAAAACTCTTCATATATGGGGCTTCTAATAGACATGGTGTAGGGCTAAGGGTCATACTAACATCCCTGGATGGGTTGACCATTGAGAATGCGATCACACTCGGGTTCCCCACTTCTAACAATGGGGCGGAATATGAAACCCTCCTCGCCGGATTGAAGAGCGCTTTGAGAATAAAGGCATTAGAGCTTGTGGTATTCAGCGACTCCAAGCTGGTGGTCAATCAGGTCTCCGGGGAGTATGAGGCCAGGGATGAAAAGATGGCTAAGTATCCAGCATTGGTACGTGCAGAAATTAAAAAGTTTGCCATAATAAGAATGAAACAAATCAACCGCGAGGAAAACAATGCAGCCGACGAACTAGCCAGCCTAGCATCCATGCAAATGACTTTTCCCAATCCTTTGATGATAGAATTCTTACCCCAGCCGAGCATTGAGAAACCAGAGATGCCCGAAATACTCTGCACCGACTTGGGACCATCCTGGATGGATCCAATCATCACATTCCTGAATAATGGAATTCTACCCACTGAAAAGGAGGCCAACAAGGTCAGGGCGAAATCAGAGCGGTTTTGGCTCTCTCCATCTGGCACCTTATATAAAAAATCCTTCACTGGACCATGCCTAAAGTGTGTCCACTCCAGCAAGGTTAAACATTTCCTCTTCGAGATTCATGAAAGCATCTGCGGGAGTCATATTGAAGGCAGATCTTTGGCTTACCGAGCAATTTCCCAGGGTTATTGGTGGCCATGCATGCAGGCGAACGGGCAGAAATATGTTTGCAGATGTGAAAAATGTCAAAAATTTGCTCACCAAATCCACCAACCGGCTAGAGAGTTGCTCCCCCTTTACAAGTCCTTGGCCATTTGCGCTTTGGGTGCTTGAGAAGTTGTTCAAGAAATCACAGGGGGCCCACTCCATTCCTGACATTGAAGATGGGTATACAGACTCGGCTGTGACGCTACCGGACAGATTTAAGATGCCGCACATCGACCGCTTTGATGGATCTGGGGATCCCATGGTGCATTTGTGACTGTTTTCGGACATACTAAGGCCGATGGGCCTCACCAAATTACAGAAGCTATCATTGTTTGGCCGGACCCTGTCTGGGATAGCCGCAATCTGATATGCAAAATTGGAGAACTCTGTGAAACAGAATTGGGAAGAGATGGCTGAGGACTTCAGTGATCAATACTCCCACAACGCACAGATTGAGGTCACAACTCGTGATCTTGAAGTCACCCGCCAAGAGCCAAAGGAGAGCTTCTCAGAATTCGTGGCCCGCTGGAGGGCCAAGGCCTCAATGATGACCATTAGGCCAACGGATAAGGATCAAATACGGATGGTTGTGCGCAACCTCCAGTCCAAACTAATGCAGAAAATGATCGTGCTCCCCTTCCCTACCTTTTCAGATTTGCATGAAATGGGAGTACAAATCGAGGACGCTATGAAGCAGGGCCTCATTGACCAGGAGAAGGAGCAGCCTAGGAGGGTGTTTTCCCGCAGTTCAAATGCGACCACCGGTGGTGACGCAGCTGCTAGGACCTCAGACGTGGGCATGGTCGCCACCACCACACCAAGAGCAGCCACCCCCTTTGTTGGTGCATCCACTTCAAACCCCCATACTTCAGACTATCTACCCTGAGGCAAGAGGGTTTTCGCCCCACTCTTTGTGCCTTCGTCTAAAGCTCTAGGGGTCCTACTCAGGAAAGGACATCTGAAACCGTTGAAACAACAGCCTCTACCCGATCCTCTCCCTCCAAAGCATGACCCGACTAAGTACTGTGCTTTTCATCAACAAACCGGTCATGACACCGACAGTTGCGTCCGTCTCCGCCACGAGATACAAAATCTGATTGACAATGAGGTCATCGTCGCACCAAGCTCTGCAAAGTCTATCGGCACTTGATCAGTGAACTTGTGGGGGATAATGTGATGTGATCGAGGGATGAACCACCTGCGGGCAGCGCTCAGTTTACTCTGAATATGGCCTTTGGCACGCACTGTTTTGAGCATTTTGCGAATGCTAGTTTTTGTGCTTTCTGACTTGGGTATTGGATCAGTCTTCTCAATTCGTATTGAGTCAGTCTTTTCATACTGAGTCAGTCGGGTCTGTCTTGTTGTGTCGAGTCAGTCCTGTTTTGTTAGAGTCGGGTGATTTCGGGGGTGTTACCTTGGACATCACTTGCTTGTTTTGTGTTTGTCTTTTTTGCTTTCTTTTGAGTCTATTTCTGCCTTGGAGCCAGTTACGCCAACAGATCTGAATGGAACAACAGTGATTTTCACACTCTTGTGTTTGCTTCTACCGTGTGCCAGTTGTGCCAGAAATTCTAAATGAGATGGCAGTATTTGACTAGAAGCTATATCTTTTCTGTGCCTTGAATTCATTGCATCGACCTAAGTTTTCCAAAACTTTTTTTGAAACATTGAGATAAAAACGAATAGGAAGGAATTCCTCGGGTTTTGCAAAATTTGATCAATTGAGAGAAAGAGAGGCATGCTAAGCCCTTAATGATCAAAATCATGCTTTTTAATGTGAGTACTGAGAACGATCCTGACTTGATCCAGATTGGTTCTACATTGTCTTCAGCGCGAGCGATTTTTCGTTTTCTTAAAAGATTTCAAAAACTGTTTTGCGCGATCTTGTGAAGACCTGTGTGGAATCACTCTTGAGATTGTGCAGCCTAGGATCGCTCTCAGCCTCAAGACTCGACCCCTCATTGTTAAACCTTGGACTAGAACTCAGAAAGTTCAAAGGTCAACTACAATGTGAGGCCTGTGTGACCTGATTTGAAGCAGCCCATGAACAAGAGGCAAGGAAGTCAGATCAAGAAGATCAAATGTCATCAAAAGAAGCTTGCAAAGCTAGATCAGAAGCACCCCTCGAACCAGGGGCAAAAGATACCAGATTGTGCTCGAAGAGCCGAAGATGGATCATCCTGCAAATCAATGAAGACTGGCAAGAATGCCAAACCCCAGAAGGGAGGAAAGAAGAAGATATTGCTGAAGGACAACTGAGTTCCTATCCATAATACTAGGGGCAAATTCAGCTCCCATTGGATGGACTCCTGCATCGTCAGCGAACAACAGTCGTTCTCCTGGATTTAGATGACTTCAGGATCTCAAACCATTCAACATGGACAAAGCTACACTTTTACCCTTGAGAGGCTCGCTGGGCCGAAAACCCAGAAGGGCGACCCAGGCAAAAGTTAGAGCAAGAAAAAAAATAAAAAAAAAGAAAAATACAAAAAGAAAAAAAGAAAAAAAATGAAGAAAATGAAAAGAAAAGATAAAAATGAAAAGAAAAGAACAAGAAGAATTGAAAGAAAAGGAAAAACAAAGCTCGCAAGGTTGAAAACCCAGAAGAGCGGCCTTGGCAAAAGTTAGAGCTTAAAAGGAGAGGTTAATACCCGAGTGTACCTTACCCGAACTACGTAAGGCTTGATTCCCATGTTTGGGATACGTAGGCAACTTCATCCTGAAGTCCAGCCATAAACACTTCCAAATCAATTGCGTCTATGTAATGGTTTTGATCATCTTTGCCTTCTCTGTATCTGAGAGCTTGGTTGTGACCTTCACTGTGAAGACTGATTACAACGCGCCGTGGTACTATCCAAACAAGGGGCAACTTTCCATTGCCAATACGCTGCGGTGCTATTCAAACAAGGGACAACTTTCCGTTGCCATACAACTCTCTTCAAACAAGGGGCAATTTTTCTTGGGATCTGAGGTTGTGCATCTCAAGAGTAAGTTCCGTACTCGTTGAGCAGTGGCTATTTGCAAAAATAATTTTTGAGAATTTTTACTGAGATTGACTGATCTCTCAAAAATTATTTCATCTTTTCCAAAATTGGACCATTTCTTGGACCCAAAAAGGGAAAATTTTCAGTGCTCATAACCTAACTTGCATGATTTTCAAATCAAAAATTGAACAAGCATGTTAATCTAACTCTCATATTGGTCAAAATTGTTTTAGTAGAAAGCAAAAACAAAAAAATGGTCAAAATGATGAAATAGGGGTACAGTTGAGTCAGGTGTCCTGTCTTTCTCCCGTTGTCAACATACTTGCCAAAAAGGGCAGTCTACTTGCCGGAAAGGGCACCGTATTCGCCAGAAAAAGGCACCACTGAAGCTAACCGCAAAAGGGCAGAAAGCTCTCACATCCTCCAAGCAACGAGGTATCAAACCAAGTGCGAAGCACGAGCTGGAAGTGGGGCAGGATGTTCCACTCCCTCATCTGGACAGATCTGATCATATCCAAGCTCCCCAGCAGAGTATCGTCAACCGATGTCAGCTGCAAATTCGCTACATACCGGATTGTAGCACAACCCCACTGTGAAAAAGTTCACTGTTGTGAGCAGAAGAATGAAAATCTAGGAGAATGCTAGGGGTATGAGCCCGCAACTTCCTGTTTATCCATCAACCACTCAGAGGAAGGATTAAAAAATGAGAGATTGAAGAATAGAGAGATGTGCGCTGAGAGAAAAAATGAGAAAAAGGGCTTTTTCAGAAAAACAGAGCTTGAGGGCCGAGCGATGTAAGAATCACAAATAAGAAATGGTGGGAAACGATACCCAAAGAAACAGGCTCCCTGTGCACGTCTGTATGTCGTGTCTTTTGTTTGTTTGCCTCAAATCTTGTTTTGAGTCGTTCCGAGCGTGTCTCGTTGTGTTTAGATTATTTTACCTTTTGTTTTCCGTTGATTGAGTCGTAGTGCGCTGTGTTCAGTTGTAGGCTCAATACCCGGTTGAGAACTCATTCTCAATTTCAAAAATAAATCGTTTTGTGCTTAGAGTGCTGTGTCATTCTTCACATTTGTACAAAACAGTATTTGTTCTTTTATAAAAACCGCAGGGTTCAACCCAGGTCATGTGAGAACAGTAGAACCAGGACCTATCTGAAGCTATATGGGTTCCAGAATGCAAAGCAAAAGAAAAGAAGGAAAATCAGAGCATCTTAGTGTGTTTCGACTTCGGCACATGCCGTGATTGTACTCCGGATGTACCTCTTCAGGCCTTGTCAGTGCTCCGAAGAATGAGTGTGCCTCTACTCCAAGCTTAAGCCTGCTTCAAGTAAGAATGGCAATTCAAGTAGCAGCAGATGTTATCTCTCGCCAATGTAAACAAGGTGTCCCCTTTTCGAGCAGAGTGTGTTGCAGAGTCCTCTAAGAGGTAAATCAGAGGCACCAGAGTACATGTTTAAATGCTCCTCTATTGCATAGAATGTGTACTTTCATATACACTTCTGTTACGTGCGTGCCGTACATCGTTATGATTCATGCATAGAATATGCTTTGCTTTCAATCATGCATAGAATAGGCTTTCCATGATTGCATAGAAAATGCCCCCATACTTGCATAGAAAATGTATCTTATCGCACTTCTTTTGTGCACCTTACTCGCACTGTCTTGTGTACCTGTATTGCATTGTTTTGCACATCTCTAACATGCGCTGTCACGCACATTCTACTTGCATCGTTATGCACGTTTCAATCGCATTGTTACGCACACCATTACTTGCATTTTTATGCACATCTATCTTGCATTGTCATGCACCCTTTTTACTTGCGTTGTCACGTACTTTCCACTTGCATTGTTATGCACGCTTTTTTATTCGAAAACACTGGGATACGTCCTTATGTTTTCTCTTCTCATTCTGAAACACTGGGATACGTCCCTATGTTTCTCATTCCTTCCGAAACACTGGGATACGTCCCCACGTTTCTTCTCTCTTTTCGAAACACCGGGATACGTCCCTATGTTTCCCTTCTTTCTAAAACACTGGGATACGTCCCTATGTTTCTCATTCCTTCCGAAACACCGGGATACGTCCCCACGTTTCTTCTCTCTTTTCGAAACACCGGGATACGTCCCTACGTTTCTTTTCCTTTCTGAAACACCAAGATACGTACCTACGTTTCTTCTCTCTTTTCGAAACACCGGGATACGTCCTTACGTTTCTTCTCTCTTTTCGAAACACCGGGATACGTCCCTACGTTTCTTTTCCTTTCTAAAACACCGAGATACGTCCCTACGTTTCTTCTCTCTTTTCGAAACACCGGGATACGTCTCTACGTTTCTTTTCTCTTCTTTCTGAAACACCGGGATACATCCCTATGTTTCTTTTCTTTTCTGAAACACCGGGATACGTCCCTATGCTTCTCTCTCTTTTCGAAACACCGGGATACGTCCTTATGTTTCCCTTCTTTCTGAAACACCGGGATACGTCCCTATGTTTCTTTTCCTTTCCCGAAATACCGGGATACGTCCCCATGATTCTCATTCCTTCCGAAACACCGGGATACGTCCCCATGTTTCTCATTCCTTGCGAAACACTGGGATACTTCCCTACGTTTCTCTCTTCTTTTCGAAATACCGGGATACGTCCCTATGTTTCTTCTCCCTTCTTTTCAAAACACCGGGATACGTCCCTATGTTTCTTTTCCTTTCTCGAAATACTAGGATACGTCCCTATGTTTCTCCTTCTTTTTCCGAAATACCGGGATACGTCCCTATGTTTCTCATTAGTTTCGAAACACCGGGATATGTCCCTATGTTTCTCCCCTCTTGGTTAAGAGCATTTGGAATACGTTCCAATGCTCACACCATTCCGAAACACCGGGATACGTCCCTATGTTTCTCACTTAATCCGAAACACTGGGATACGTCTCTATGTTTCTCCCTCTTTGGTTAAGAGCATTCGGAATACGTTCCAGTGCTTGAACCACTCCGAAACACTGGGATACGTCCCTATGTTTCTTCTTCGTTTCGAAACGCCGAGATATGTCCCTATGTTTCTCTCTTTTTGGTTAAGAGCGTTTGGAATACGTTCCAATGCTTATACCTTTCCGAAACACTAGGATACGTCCCTATGTTTCTCCCTCTTTGGTTAAGAGCATTCGAAATACGTTCCAGTGCTTGAACCACTCCGAAACACTGGGATACGTCCCTATGTTTCTTCTTCGTTTCAAAATGCCGGGATATGTCCCTATGTTTCTCCCTTTTTGGTTAAGAGCATTTGGAATACGTTCCAATACTTATACCTTCCCGAAACACTGGGATACGTCCCTATGTTTCTTGCATGATCATAAGTTATGCTCGGCTTTGTGCATTGTCTTGCATTTTGCCCCTGCCCTGCGGGCACAACCATTTATTTATCGGTAGCTTGTATGCTTTGTCTAAGTCTTCGGTCTTGTCAAAAATGGGTCGTCTCTGGGCTTTGACATTCACTCCTGTCATTTTTATGACTTTCGAGTTCTGTCAAAGAGGGGCAACTGTAAACACCCCATTTTTGACCGTTCTTAAGACTTGGACGTCATCGTTTGAACACTCGGTGATTATCCATGTTTGTGTTCGTCTTGAGTTCCCGGAGGTCTCGGCTACGCGCCTTGCCTCAGGATCTCTCGACTCAACTGTTTTGTGTCTGGTGTTGCACCAAACACTTGTGCTTTGCCTTAGAGGGGCAGGGAATGACTTGTGAGCCATCCCCATACTCCACCGGCCATGGCTTGAGGCCACCGGCTGTGTTTTGTTGCCACCGGCCAAATGTTTGGCCGGCCGGCACTATAGATGGCCGGCCGACTATCTTTTTTTGGTCAATTGCATTTTTGGCCAGCCGATTACTGTGCATCTGCTTTTGCAGATATTTTTGTGCAGCTGGCATACACCTTCACCCCCTCCATACACGTGTATGGAGGGATTGCCCTCTTGTTAACTTCCTTTGGAAGCTTTACAAGACCATTTTGTCTACAAAAGAGAGGCTCTTCTCTCTTGTTTATGGGGTTAGACAATTTAGACAACATTTTCAGAGGGTTTTTAGTTTTAGGGTTAGGGTTTATATATCCTCCATCTCTATATCTCTCTCTCTTTTGTGTTTTGTGTGTGTATTTAGCCTTAGTTTTGCACACAAACACCTACCATCACACCTTTTCTTGGAGCTGAGGCCCTTGAGGGTTGTTTTTGGAGTTGTGGAGCTGGTTTAAGCTCAAAGAACCAGCTGGTCCACCATTTTTGAAGGAGGTCTACAAGGGTAAGACTTTTGTCCATTTTTCCCCCCATTTTTGCATTGCTTATTTACTGACCTTGCATCTGTTTTTGAGCTTAGTGTATAACATATAAAAGTTGTGTTTTTACCTGCTCTAAATAGTTTGTTAAGGGTGTTTTAAGCTTTGGGGTTGTTTGACCCCTCTTAAGGCTTGTTTGGCCCTTGTTTTGTGCCATTTCGGTTGAGCTCCGGGACCATTGTGTTTAGACCTCCTCACCACTGAAATCTTGAGGGATTTCAGAGGTGAGGATGGTGCCTTGAGGTCCTAGGAAGGAGAGGGCCACCCCATCTCCTTGTTGTCTTTGAAAATGGCCATTTTTGCCTCTTTAGTGAGCATCTAGTCTAAGTGTGTGTTGGCCATGCCTTAGCTGATTTTCATGCTTATTATGTCACAATATGCCTCTGTTTTTAGTTGGTTTTGGTACACCATGCTTGCTTAGCATACATGCCTTGTAATGCCATATTGTAGCCTTAACATGCATCTAGGTTTTAACCCTTGTTCAAGCATGCTTTTGGCCTAGCTTTGTGAAGCTTTCGTACTTGTTTTGCCATGTTTAAGGTCAGTTTTTGGTTGTTTTGGTCAACCATAACATGTATTGCATAGCTCCTTTGCATTGTTAGCTTGTAGGCTTTAAGTATGTGAAGTGTTGAGTATGCATTGTTTGATTTATTTCAGTGGTTTGGCACCACTTATAACATCATTTCAGTCCTCTTAGCTTGCTCGTATGCTTGCATTTCATGGCCCCTTTGATGCTTCAAGAGGTTGTGTCCTATGCTCCATGTTTGGTTATTGTGTATGCTTCCATGCGTAAGTCATTTAGATGCCATCTAAGTGGTCTTTTGGCTTTGTTTTAGCATGCTAAAACTCTGGTTTTGGTCACTTAATTCATGCCATGTGTGGTTCCATTAAGTGTAGTTCAATCCCCCTTAGGCTTGCCTTGAATCTTGGACCATTGTCGCATGCCATGCGTACCTTGTTTGCTTGTTTTGGCACCATCATTAACATGATTTTTAGAGCTTACATTGCATGCCATATGCCCATGTTGTTCCTCTTTTAAGTGTGCTTAAAATTTGTCTCTATGTGCCTAAGTGTTGGACCTTACATGCATGCCTATTTGTATGTGTTTTGGCTCCCATCCTTGAGCATGTTAGCCATTGTTTTGGGCCTAGTTGAGAGCTGCCTAATTCAGTTTAAGTCCATCTTTTGCATGCTATTCAAATGTTGTTGCATTAATCCACGTTCGCATGTTTTGGTTACATGTGTTGCATGCTTGAAATCACTTGCATTCGGTATGCATTCCCTTGGTCAAGTTGCTAGCATGTTTGCATGTCTTGCACACTTGCATGATTAGATCACATCTCGCATGCTTCATTAGCTTGCATAGTTGTGACTTGCTTATTTGCCTTGTTTGCTTAGGTTGCGTACCTAGTGTACATTGCATGTTTGCATGCTCCCCTCCATATCATATAGCATACTAGTTTGCATGCCTAGGTTGCATTCCATCTAGCATGCATGCCTTGTCCCTTGATCTAGTGATAGGGATTGGGCCTTTGTTTGTGTGTGTGCATTGCATTTGAAATCGAAATGCATACTTGGTCCCTTGGGCCATCATGCATGGAAATACGTGATTGGTGGCCCGAGAATCGAGGCACATCCTCCTTTGAGTCATAAATATGATAAGGAGTGTGGTTGGTGCATACATTGTTTGAAATGCATTGCTATGCCAAGTTTTGCCCTCTGCTGCTGTCAACTGCAGGTTTCAGCAGGAATATTTGGTCGGCCGGCAGTGTTTAGTGCCGACCGGCAAAAAATGTTTGGCTGAGAGCACAATATTTAGCCGGTGACCATTCTCCATGGCCGGTAGTACATTCTTTCAGCCGGTGGTGCTCCACAGCACTCAGAGAAGCAACCTTGGGAGTTGTGAAATTTTCAGAGGAGTATAGTAGGGAAAACAGAGGCAGCTTGCGCATGGCAGTGGGCTTCCGAGTAAGACCGAGCATGCATTGCATTGGGCTCTTTTCCAGAGGCCGTTTATCGTTTTCTTAGATTAGTTGATTTGCTTAACTAATTTAGTTGGTCTGTAATAATTAATTAGCTAGGATAGTTGGTTTGTTATTCGGACTGTATTATTCTTTCGGACCCTCCGAGCGAGGGCAATTGTGTAATAAGTGTGGGTGCGTGTGTGCATGTCTTCCAATCCCCGCTTCTTTCTTCCCTTTTATTTACCCGCTTATGATGGTTAGTATTAGGACATGTTTACTTTAGCATACCTTATGCTATGCATGCGTGCATCATTCATCAGTATTGCATGCACCAGGCTCGACACATCATGCTAACTGCATTGTATTTCAAATCTGACTTGAATACATGCTACTTGCCGCACTTTACATGCCATTTTAGGATTAGCCGAGCCTATCCTAATTGCATTCTGTATGCGTTGCATTAGCCACTTTAACATGAACTAGGATCACGCATGTTTGCTAACTAGTTTATTGTTTTGGCACGGAGTACATTGTAAGTATTTATGCTTTAGCATCTCGCATGCGAGTGAATGTTAACATAATTGCACGATTACCATGAGGCTAGCTGCTTATGTGATATAACTGCTTGAATGCCTATGGATGAAGGTCGAATTGCTTAAGTTGAGATAATGCATTAAAACTGTGAGTTTTAAGCCCACTAGATAGTGGCAAAATCATGTTTTTCTAAAAGCCCACTCGAAGGTGGCAAAACCTGCATTTTAACCTACTTGCGAGTAACAAACCATTTTTCAAAACAAACATGCAATGTTTTGTTCCAATTTAGGCGATTTGGTCTATACTTGTTTGCTGCGCGCATAACATAGTAATTCTAGGCTAATAAATGGAATAAAACACATAACGTTTTCAAAACTGGATATCATGGTTAGTAGAGGCCGATCTTCGGATCGGGCGAGAGGGGGTGCTCATAGCTGACCTTCCCCAATCGTACCCAAGCTCTCGAACCGAGGCAACTTTGGTGATGACGGACACGTGGCCTTTGGCACCGAGTCAGGGTTTCCTAAATTTCCCAAAATAAAAAATTTAGGTGGCGACTCTGTATCTGGAAAAGCAGTCCATGTTTGGCACTTCTTTTTCAAAAAATCTGTTTCTCAAAACGATTTGTCGGATTTGGACTCTTTGGTTCAGATTAAGAACCGTGACACAAATTGAGTCCGAACTGTAGCACGAAGGCCTCACGCCGGCGCGTCTACAGTGGGCTGAGGAACTCCCCAATGTGCTTTGGTCTTACTGCACTACACCAAGGTACTCAACTGGGAAAACTCCATTTGCTTTGGCTTACGGCATGGAGGCAGTCATACCATTGGAAATCGGCATGCCAACCATCCGATCTAAAAGTTTTCAGCCGAACTTGAACAATGATGCTGTAGCCCTGGAACTTGACCTAGCTGAAGAAAGAAGGGAACAAGCTCTAATCCATATAGCAACTTACCAACAAGAGCTCTTCAGGAAATACAACAAGACCGTGCATCCTAGGCTATTTAAGGTCGGAGATTGGGTCTTGAGGAAGGTAATGGGCAACACAGTGATCCCTAGCGAAGGCAACTTAGGAGCAAATTGGGAGGGGCCATACAAGATAAGTGGCCTTACAGGAAAATGAGCATACCACCTGGAAGACTTAAATGGTAAAGCTATCCCCTGACCACGGAATGCGGCTAATCTCAAGATATTTTACTATTGAAATGTAATTTTTTCTATTCCTTTGGACTTTTGGCATTGGGTGTAATCAGTGACGTGTAATGGAAGATAGCCCCATCTTTTTCTTATACTATGCGTCTCTGTACAAAGATATTACAAGGATATTAAGCTACTATGAGTGCCAGGAGCGTGTATTCAAAAACGACTTGACTTTGGCCGTACAAACAGTTGGTGTTTTGCCTAACTTGTGTTAGGGCCGAGCTGACATTGCTCGCCCGTGCAAACAGTTGGTGCTTTGCCCAACTTGTGTTAAGGCCGAGCTGACATCGCTCGCCCGTGCAAACAGTTAGTGTTTTTCCCAACTTGTGTTAGGGCCAAGCTGACATTGCTTAACCGTGCAAACAGTTGGTGTTTTGCCCAACTTGTGTTAAGGCCGAGCTGACATTGCTTGCCCGCGCAAACAGTTGGTGTTTTCCCCAACTTGTGTTAGGGCCGAGCTGACATTGCTTGCCCGCGCAAACAGTTGGTGTTTTCCCCAACTTGTGTTAGGGTCGAGCTGACATTGCTCGCCCATGCAAACAGTTGTTTTGCCCAACTTGTACTTGAGCCGAGCCAATTTTGTTCATAATTATCCAAACTGATTTTTGCTCGGATTGTGAGGCTGATTTTGCTCATCATTGACCGATCTAGTCTTTGCTAGCCGAATGAAGAGTAGATTTCGCTCATGATTACCCGAGCTGTTTCTTTCTCACTAACCGAGCTGACATTGCTCGCCCGCTTAAAATATTGGTGTCTTTACCTAGTTCTTAATATAGCCGAGCTGACTTTTCTCGGCCTATCAAACAGTTGGTGTTATGTTCAACTAATATTTTAAACCAAGATGAGTTTGCTCAATTAAACCGAGCTGATTTCGCTCGTTTAAAAAGAAATCGGCTCGGCCTATCCGAGACCATTACGCTTAGAATGCAACAATAAGATTTTATCTCGGCCAAACCGGAGAAAATGACAATAATAAGGCAAACAAAAATTCGCATACATGGCAAGCAAAAAATTAACTTTTTATTCATAATAAAGTCTGATTACAAATGTGGGGTGTAGCCCGGCTACATCAAAACCAAAAACCAAAAAAAAAAAAAAAAAAGAGAGAAAGATCAATCCAGGTCAACGGTGTTCGTTTAGTCGGTCGTCCCTATCTCGGCATCTTCTACTTGAGCGCCGACCACTGCGTCCACCTTCTATTCGGGCTCCTCACGCTCTTAAGCTCCTTCCTCGAACACCTCAGAGCTCCATTCTGCTCGATTTGTTGCACAGTGAAAGCTTCTGCCATAGCTGCCGACTTCGCCTTTTCTATCAGCTTCTTCTGCACAGCGCTGGCATAAGCTTGCATGTGAACCGGAATAAAGGCAGCAAAGGGATTTTGGAACAGGTCAGAGTCTTGACCAAGGTCAAGTTTTTCCATGGCAGCTTTCCAACCGCACTGGAAAAAAATGTCCTTTGTCTCTTGTACCTGCCGTTCAGAAACTTTTTCACCCTCCGCATAGCCGTGGTCTTCAACATCGTCGACCTACTTATCCATCTCGGCCTTGTGGGCTTCGCGGAGTTTGCGTAGCTTGGCGATATATCTTACCTCGATCACTTGCAGTGTGTTTTGCTTATCCTCGTCCGCCCTAGCTAGTCGCTCTGCGAGCTGGTCTCACTCGACCACCGCCTCTTCTTGTGCGGTCTTTAACTTTTCCAGCTCGGCCGTTTTTGTTTTATTGTCCGCAATAGCCTACACAAGCTTTTCTGAACAGAAATCATTCGCTCGTGAGCAAGATAATTTTTCTGTGCGGCCTGCAGATGGACATTAGTTAGTACGGGGAACCGATCAATAGCTTGCAAAAAAACAACGCAAACAAAGACTTGACTACTTACCAGGACGATTGACTTTGCCATCGAGCGGAGAACTTTCAGATCGGACAGTTCGTCGTGCTTCTTCATGTCTGCAGGGAGTAGTAAGCCCTTGGTCATGTTAAAGCCGAGCGAATAGTCGTTGTCGGCGCATACCAAATCAGTCACTAACACTGCTCGGTTTGTGCTGACCCGACGACGGTAGCTCGACTGAATCCTCATTGACCAGATTTTGCTCGGTTTGTGCTGACCTCAATCTTTTCTTGGACTGACCAGTAGCTTGCTCGCTGGCAAGAGCTAGCACCGGTCTCTTGTATGGTATGTTTGGCACAGAGGATTGGTCCCTAGCAGCTTTCGCAGGCTGAGAGTCGCTCGGTTCGCCCGTAATCATCAATTTGATAACACGGATTTTTGCCATCTCCTATTCGGTGGGAGAGTGGGATCTGGTTCTGGGGAAGGAGCGTGAAGAAAATTGGTGGCTTAGCTCTTGCGCGGTACAGTATATCAGTAACTCGGTTCGAATCCGAGCAGTTTTTGGGCTTCTCTTTCTTCCATCGGATGCCGAAGAGCAACCCTTATAGCCTTCTGGTTGGTGTTAGAATAATCATCCGCCAAAAGTTTGTAATCTGCAAAAATAAAATCAAGTGTTAGATTGGTTAAAACAAATCGAATCTGAAGAATTAAACCGTGCTATGATGCTCACCAGCGCTCCCAAAATTTTTATGTATGTACTAACCCGGTATGGGTGCTTCGGTGTCTTCATAATTCCCAGACATCCACAGGAAATCGTCATCATTCACCTCTTTGTTTGGATTGCCCTCAATGAGCTTTGCTTGGCCTTTTCTAACCTTGAGGTACCAGTAGAAGCCGCATTTATTTTTACTGAGGGTGTATTGGTGGAATATCTCGACAAGGCTGAGATTTAGGCCGAGCATTCAGTTTAACGCAGCCAAGCCATTTATTATTTTGTATGTATTGTTTGAAACTTGGGTGGGGCACAACCTAGTTTGCCTCAAAAATTCACAGATCAAGGGTTGAACCGAGAAGCGTAAGCCGCCTTCCACAATAGACACGACCATAAAGGGGCATTTGTCCAGCTCGCCCCAGGGAGTGTCTCATTTCTTGGCCAACTATAAGTGGACATCATCTGGGATGTTGTACTCTCTACGGAATTCAGCTATTGCCCCAAGGGAGCTGACCATAAAACGGTACTTCCCCATCTATTCCGATTTTATTTAGTTGGGTAATTTTGGTTATAGCTCGGTCAAAATTTGGTGATTGATTGCTCGGACTTTGAGCCTCACCGACAGTAATGTTGAGTGAGCCCGGTCGGTCCTAGTTTGTTTCGCATTATTAAAAAATAAGTCCAAGTATTAGCGCGACATAATTTGCACGGCTCTTACGAGGAAGTGTTTTAGCTCGGTATAAGATCCTGGGGCATTTGACCGGTTCGATCTTCCTATCTCGGTTCTATTTTCCTGCAAACTTACAGCTCGGTCTCAGCCTCAAGAGAGGACCACAAACCAATTTTTGCTCAGCTAAATCCTATTTTTGGATCTAAAAATGGGTCTTTGATCGGTCTTACCCAGAATTTTCAGTGTTTATCCTAGATCCAGAATCACCTATAGTAATCAAGGGAAATGAGAGGCAAGGAAGCCCCGATGGCACTTAGGGTTTCGATTTAGCCTAATTTCCACAGACGTTAATCCCACAAGAGGGGCGTCGACAATATTTCAACAGCCCCAAAACAAACGGGAATTAAGAACATGAAGAACATCAATGGATAATAGAAAGGAGTGGGAAAAACTTACGGGTGTGGATGCCAAGCCAAGACCTAGTCGACCATAACTCTGACTATGGCCTTCGTGATGATAGAAGAAGCTGAAAACGACTCGATGGGAAGCAAAGATGGCAACGGCGGCGATGGCAAAAGTTTGAAGGTCTGAGGCTTAGGGTTTTGGCAAATGGGAGATGAACAGTAAGGAGGATCTTTTGGCTTCTTGTGTGTATATATATGGGGGGAAATCGAATGGGCGGCAACTTTTCAAATCTTTGGAATAGTGTGGACAGCTGTGGGACTGCACAAAACCAATGGGGGGAAGCCACGTGGCATCGAAAAGATGGTTTGTCAGTACTGTTGATTGATCGATGACAAGACTACTGCGTAATCCTCAATGACTGACCAAATCAGATAGCTCGGTCAGAATAGTAATCTCAATCACGCTTAGCTCGGATGGGATTAAGGAGCAATTGAGAGAGAGATTTGCGCCGAACAAGAGGGCCGAGTTACGGTAGCGCGGGATATGGTGTTGGGCCTTGCGAGGGCCAGACCCTGTGTCTGATTGAACTGAACCGACCCGGCTCCCCGGCCCATTACATTGGGCTGAGTAGATCGTCGACCAGAATATGGGGGTATGCAGGTACTCAACCGAGCTATGGTTCGGCCTGATGTTTGGTTAGATCCGTACTAATGCGTTGGGCCGAGCCACGGACAGACCGGACTGAATTTGGGCTGAGATGTCCTACGAGGTAGCAGGGCGAGGCCGAGATGTCAAACCACGCGCCTTACGACCAGTCAATTGAGATGGACCGATTTATTATAGTTTGGTCATTCTAGTCATTGTGATGTTTGTTTTTCCCAAGTGATAGCCCGGTTGCGTAAGCCACCTGGACCAATGGTAAAGGAGGAAAAATCTACTCTTGGTATGCGTCAATACCGTTTGGCGGTTCGACAAACACTGTTTGGAGGTTTTGGTCTCTGCACGTGTAAGAAAGGTAGAGGGGAGCACAACCGCCTGTCTAGAGAAAGACAGTAGTGCGCCCACAATCTCTGAGGCTGCATGACTAGCCTAGAAAATGAGGAATGGGGAACGTTAAAGGTAAGTAATCTGAAGGAATTCCCAACTCACTCTCTCTAAAGCACTCTCTATTCTTCTTCTTCTTCTTCTCCAAGTGTGCTGTTTTGATCGTCGGAGGGTTTATCTGGTAGCACACCACCGAACAGCTCACCATCTTTTGGTTTTCAAGTTAAGTGGCATTACGTGAGGCTTGGGCTCAAGGAGTATGGAGAACAGAGAATATTTCACCTCCGTATAATATATATATTACACAGCCATTTATTTTTTAATATAATATACTATAACTTAATTTGGAAATATAGTGAAAAGTTAAATTTTGACTTTTAACGTATTTTAAGTTATATTCAGTTTGCTTAGTTTCATTTTTTTAAAAATATTTTTCAGAAAATTCTATTTTCTTATTTTCCGTGTTTTTTTTGTTTTTATTGAATTTTTTTAATATTTTAAGCAATTTTTTTACTTTTTAGACACACCTAACGTAAACACACCTAAAAAGTAAAAAAATTGTAAAAAAAATCTTTTAAAAATTCACTAAATACCAAAAATACAAAAAAAATATATAAGAATTCAGTACATTTTTTATATTTCTATGTATTTATTAATTTTTTAAAATATTTTTTTACAAATTTTTTATTTTTTAGATATATCTAAGTAAGGTGTATCTAAAAAAGTAAAAAAAATGTTTAAAATTTTAAAAATATTCACTAAAAATAAAAAAAATACAAAAATCAAAAAATTTAATTTTCAAAAAACTTAATCTAAAAAATTCAAATCAAATACACTGATTACTTCCTTATTTTTTTTACATATTTTTTAAAAAAAATTTTAAAAAATTAAAAAATTAATTTTTAATCAACTTCCTAAAAAGACCTCTATGTATATAAATCACATAGCCATGGTGCATGGAGAGGCATCAAGAAGTTGGTTGATTCTCTTGAGAATGACGGGGAGAGGAGGGGAACAAGAGCTGGACTCTATGAGCCATCGTCAAAGAAACCGGCGGCGCACGTTAGAATTTTCTGGCGTTGATAATCCACGCCGGATGCGCATTGTCAAGCAATGATGCTGAGGTTTTATTGTTAAGAAAAAGCTTTACCTTTGGTAAATGTTAACACTTACATTTTTAATTTTTTATTTATATTTATAAAAATTTTAAAAATTTAAATAAAAATTTATTTGGTAAATTTTTGATTTATAAATCAGTAATCTTAGTTTATAAATTTGGCCAAAAAATATAAATTCAAAAAATGTGTTTTCGTTTTAAGTTTTTAATTTTTTTTTTTTAGCACCCAACACTAGCCATCACCTGCCATTATTTTCCACCACCATCTTCTGCCGCCACCACCCACCCCCCACCACTTGCCACCACCACCCACCTGTCACCCACTCGCCACCATTACCCATCCCTCACTACCACCACCACCACCCATCACCCGTCATTACCATCTACCGCCCGCCACCACCACCCGCCACCACCACCACTCACTCACTACCCACCTGCCACCACCATCCACCACCACCCACCCACCACCACTAGCCACCAGCCACCCGCCGCCACCCACCGCCACCCACCGCCACCCACTCGCTACCACCCACCACTACCCGCCATCCGCCATCTGCCACCCACCTCCACCACCACCACCACCCACACGCTACCATCCACCACCTGCCACCGTCACCCACCCACCCACCCTCACCACCACCCACCACCACCTACACACTACCACCCACCACCCGCCACCTACCCGCCACCAATCGCCATCTGCCACCTACCTGCTACCACCACCAGCACCACCACCCACTCGCTACCACCCACCACCCGCCATCGTCGCCCACCCACCCACCATCACCACCCACCACCCACCTGCCACCGTCACCCACCCACCCACCACCACCACCCGCCACCACCACCCACCACCACACGCTACCCACCACCCACCGTCACTACTTTTCACCACCGTCTTCCGCTGCCACTTGCCATTTCTCACTCTTTTTTATATTTTAAATTTTTTTTAAACATTTTGTCAATTACCAAACGCGTTTGTAGTTTATGTTTTTCTAAAAATAAACAAAAACCAATTTATAAAATTTTTGTAAATATAAACTGAAAACGTAAACGTTACCAAACAGACCCTAAAAAAAATATTTTTTGTTATTGAAAAAGTTCAAACGAAGTTTTTTTTTAAAAAAAAATTGATCTTAGTATTTTTTTTAGAAATTTCTTTTAAAAAAATATTTTTTTTCTATCATTCTAAACTAGAAAGATGTAAAAAATGAAAAAAAGAATTGACAAAAGTTTAACTAAAAACAAAAAAATAAATAATAAAAAATGGCATTTTAGCATTTGTCAAACCAAAAATACTAGAAATCTTAAATATTTTATTAAAATTTTTACCGTCTATATGATTGTTTGGTAGAAATTTTAATAAAATAGTTAAAGTCCTAATATTACTGTTGTCAAATAAGGTGGATCGATCTTGTTAATTTTTTATTTATTTATTTATTTTTTTCAACTGTCAACTAAATAAGGTGAAATCAAACAACCAAAATATTTTGAGTAATACTACACAAAGACCACATTTAGCTTAGTAATCACTATATTAAAAATCGACATAAATAATTGAAATAATTAAACCAATATATAATAGTGATAATTCATGTAGTAAACTAAGGCCTCATTTGGGAATAGATTTTTTTAGTAATTTTTTGACTTTTTAGATAAAATATGATGTAAAAAAAAAAAGTATATATGAGATGATTTTTTAATTTTTTACAAAAAGATATATAAAAAATAAAAAAAAAATGAAATTTTTGATTTTTTAGTATAAATTGTTAATTTTTTAATTTTTTTTAAAGACTTTTTGACTTTTAAATTAAAAAATAATATTATCAAATGAGACTTAAATATGATATAAAAATATGATTATTATAATATTATTAAAATATTTTTGCCTTAAATAATTAAAGAGTGACCTTGTTTTGCCAAACCAAACAAGGCCCCAAGGTGTTGAATTGGCGGCAGTTAGCAAAGGGTGCCTACCTTGCGCACGTTGGCGTGACGTTAATTCGGGAGGCCTTTTCTAGGGTCGGCACACCCGTTAGAGTCCGGATTCTCGGCCGCCCTTCTCAGCAGTCGTTCCCAGCAGCCCTCCAAAATGACGTCGTTTTGGGGATTTTTTGATTTTTTTTTTCTTTCTTCTTCCTCGTTCGAACAGAACCAGAGGGGAGGGGAGGGGAGGGGAAGAAGAGAGAGAGGAAGGGAGAAGAAGAGAGAGCCGTCGGTGGGCCGGACTGGAGGGGGCCACAATCACCGGGGGGAGGAGGAGGAGGCGAAGGCGGGCCGGATGCGGAGGCGACGGCGATACAGCTGCTGCGACGAGCTGGATCGGGCGACGATCGGACGGCTGGCGAGCTCGACGACCTGCGACGGTGAGTCTTCGGCGAATCCGGACCCCCTCCCCTCCCCTTCCTCTCTCTCTTCTTCCCCTCCCCTCCCCTCCCCTCCCCTCCCCTCTGGTTCTGCGAAGAAGGGAAAAAAAAAAACGAAAAAACCCCCAAAACGACGTCATTTTGGGGGGCTGCTGGGAACGGCCGCCGAGAAGGGCGGCCGAGGATCCGGATTCACACCCGCTAGGAATTTGGTGCAGTTCAAACCGTTTAAAAATAAAATTACAAATTAAATTATGGATTCGAACAGTTTAAAAATAAAATTATAAACTACATTATAGATTAATAAATTGGTGAATTAATAAATTAAGATTTAAATAATTGTTGACAGATTGATAGATTGAAAAATGTTCTAATCAATAATCAAGTCTTTCCATAATATATAATTTTAATTTGTTTAATATTTTTCATATATATAATACAAATGAGAAGGTAATTTTTGGGAAAAATTGGGCCGAGCTTCGAGTTGGGTTTTGAGGCCCAAAACGCAGAGGACTAGGTAAAAAGGCCGTATTGAATACTCCGGCCTAGAAGGCAAGGTTACTCCGGCCTTGGGGAGACAAAGTTACTTCGGCCCAAGGAGGTGAGTTTATTCCGGCTCAAGAAAAGATAGTTGCTTCGGCCCAAGGAGGAGTAAAGCTACTCCGGTCCAGAGGCAACTCGGAGTTAGGCCGGTCTCAGAGTTAGTCCGGTCGCAATATGTTCTGGGAAGACCGGCTTCGAAATTAGTCCGGTCGTGACATACTCTGGTTAGGTCAGTCAGAACTTGCTACTTGGAAGTTTGATCTAAACGCACCAAGGTTGAACAAGGGCAGCCGAAGTAATGAGTTAGAAGAGAAGACCGAGCTAAGGATAGTTCGGCCTTCTATGTGGCTCAGCATAGCCAGTGTTATTTCGGTCATGTGGTAGTTCGGCCATGGAGAAAACCATCCCACTTGGTTTAAGCAGTGGGGGAGGGTGTAAAAGGATAAGCATTATCCTTAGGAGTATGAATCCTAGGAGGACTCTGCATGGAGAAATACAAGTCCTACTAGGATTGTGCCACGGGAAACTTATAAAAGCTCACAAGCATCACCTAGGAGGAGGTAATTGAACACAATCTATCTGAGAACTTAGAGCTTTGTCCATTTGTCAAGTTTTCTGACTTAGGCATCGGAGAGGTTTCCGGCACACACCCGCCGGCTAGCTCACGTTTGTGTTTTCAGGTGACAAAGCGACGTCGTACGGAGGAGCGTGGACTTGGTCAACAGGATTATACGAGGAGAATTATTTCCTCCCCGTACAATTGGCGCCGTCTGTGGGAAGAACAGACAGAGAACAAAGAACCTCTTGACTAAGCTTCTCCTTTTTTCATTCAATGGCACACATTGAAGACTTGCCGCAGTCCGCCGTCGACGGACTAACTCCAGAAGGGGGCGCAAGGCGTGAAGGACTACCCTCTGTCCCTCCTATGGCAGACTTGGAGCCCCAATGACATAATTCCAGGAGGAGTGGCAGGGGAAGGCGAAATAGCAGCCCTCGTCACTCTCAAAGTCCTGACAGGCAAAGGAGGAGGATTGACCCTCAAGCCCTAGAAGATCGCGTAAAGGAACAAGATGAACTAATTCGGAAGATGGCGGCGGACATGGAGGCCTTGAAACGCCAGATGAAGACCAAAGATGTGGCGACAGGAGAGGGGCGCAAGCACAAGACGCCCCCTCGCCACTCAGAGAGTCGTAGTAGGAATACTACACCCTCCCAAGGAGAGAGCAGAAGCCTCAGGACAGGCGACACTCACTCCTTATCTTCAAGGACTCATCACTCCAGGTCTGAGAGGACGAGATCCGAAAGATCATACACTGAAGGAAGCACGTATTGGCCTTCACATTCACACCAAACCAGATCCAGACAAACCGAGCTACCCAGGTCATCCGACTTACGAACCGTGCTAGAAGAAAAAGCACGATGCAAGGAGGATGCCAGGGCAAGGGATCCACACCGAGTTTCGGCCTTACAACGGTTGGCTCCTCGGACGCACGGAAGCGTCGAGGTTGGAATGCCAATACCGCGACCGGCCTACGAACCAACAGACAAGGCATTGGCAAGACTACAGACTTCGCCGTTTGTCCCAGCAATCGAAAACGCACCCCTACCATCAGGCTTCCTTCAGCCGAAATTCAATACATATGAAGGGAAGACGGACCCATATTCACACCTGAGCCACTTTCGCCAAGTCATGGCTGTGTACAGGCGAAACGAGGCCTTAATGTGCATACTCTTCCCGTCAAGTCTGGGCGACCTAGGCTTGACTTGGTTCGAAAAGCTCCCAGAGGGTAGCATAGCCTCCTGGGCCCAATTGGCAGAAGCGTTCGTAACAAGGTTTCGAACAAATACTAAGACACCGGTGGAGATAGACCAGTTACTCTCCATCGACATGGGTGAAAAAGAGACCCTCAGATCTTACAACAGTCGCTACTGGGAGACATTCAACCAGATTGGAGACTGCCCCACCAATCTGGCCATTGCGCAATATAAAAGAGGCCTACCAGTAGGGAACCGATTAAGGGACTCGATCACCATGACGCCACCCCTCACCATGGAGGCCCTGATGGAAAGAGTGCATCAGCACATCAGGGTAGAAGAGGATGGCGCGCGTGCTAAAGCAAAAACAAGTACGACCGCAGTACCAGAAAAGAAAACCTCTGCCAAGGTCAACACGGTTGACCGAAGTAACAAGAACGGACGTGGCAGACGAGATAACGGAGAAGACCCAGACAAAAGATGGCTGAGAATCCGCACTGCCATAACCACGGTGTTCAAAAAACCAATATATCGGATTCTGAGCGAAATCAAAGATGAGCCTTTTGTCAAGTGGCTAGCCAAGCTTGGGGAAGCTCAGAAGAATTACGACGACAAATCACGGTGCACCTTCCACAAAGAAAAGGGGCACCGAACTGAGAATTGCACGCCACTAAGACAGCACTTGGAAGAATTGGTGGCAGCAAGCCACTTGGACAAATACATTGAAGGAGGAGCGCAACCGGCCCCCCAAGACCATAATGACCATCCCAATAGAATGCCAATCGATGCACCACCCCAAGGCATTATCAATGTAATTCATGGAGTTTTTGAACCCGAGCGCGTATGTGAGCTCAGAGGTTCAATCAAGAAGGCTGAGCACTTTAGGGAAATATTGAGTGCCCAACCTGCCATCAAGAAGGGGAGGACAGAGGCAACAAACGTCATGACCTTTTCAGATAAGGACTTAGAACGAATTTACTGCCCCCATAATGATGCCCTGGTCGTCACTCTCCAAGTCAAGGATTTTGACGTCAAGCGGATTCTGATTGACCAGGGTAGTTCATGTGAGATCATGTATTACGACACATTCAAAAAACTAAAGCTGCAAGACAAAGACTTGGCACCTGCAGTTTCTCCCCTGATTGGATTCAACTCCATGCCAGAGTGGCCTGTCGGCAAAATAATCCTTCCAGTCAGAGCAGGAAGTGTAACAAAACAAGTGGAGTTCTGGGTATTGAAGGTCCCATCCACCTACAACATCATCCTGGGTAGAACATGGCTGCATGCCATGCGTTCGGTAGCGTCATCATACCATCAGGTAATGCGGTTCCCCAATGACGCCGGTATAATTGAAGAAGTCTATGGCGATCAGATCATGTCAAAACAATGCTTCGCCACAGCGAATGGAAGCCGAGCTGCCAAAGGATACGTTCATTCGGTGGAAGAACCCGAGAGTAATGAACTATTCGCGGACGTCGGCAAAGAGGCTGATCAGAAAGCGGTGGAAGACTTGTTGGAGGTAAAAATAGATGAGAAGAACCCGGATAAGTTCTTCTTGCTTGGCTCATCATTGTCCAGCGCTGAGAGATTAGAGGTCTTGGAATTCTTGACCTCTAATATCGAAGTGTTTGCCTGGACACCTTATGACATGCCAGGCATTGATCCAAACTTCATCAGTCACCAACTCAATGTCCACCCATCCGCCAGACCAGTCATTCAACGCACACGCAGATCGGCACTCCACCACGCCGAAATAGTGGCAGAAGAGGTAGGCAACCTGCTGGAGGCAGGAGCAATAAGAGAGGTACACTACCCAAGATGGATCTCCAACACAGTGGTAGTGCCAAAAAAGAATGGTAAATGGCGTGTCTGCGTCGACTACAAAACAGTCAACAAGGCGTGCCCAAAAGATAGCTTTCCTCTACCAAGGATAGATCAACTGGTGGATCTAACGGCAGGGCATAACCGTCTTAGCTTCCTGGATGCATACAGAGGCTACCACCAGATCGCCATGCATGAACCAGACCAAGAGGTCACCTCCTTCACAACACCAAGGGGGTTATATTGCTACAAGGTCATGCCCTTTGGCCTAAAGAATGCAGGGGCGACATTCCAAAGAATGGTCACCAAGATGTTTGAACCATTGTTAGGCAGAACAATGGAGGCTTACATCGACGACATGGTGGTCAAAAGCAAGGATGAGAATAACCATCTTAAAGATCTAGGCGAGATGTTCCAGATCCTGAAGAAACACAAGCTGCGCCTCAACGCGTCCAAATGCGCATTCGGAGTTGGATCTGGCAAATTCTTGGGCTTCCTGGTGACCAACCGAGGTATCGAAGCCGACCCCTCTCAGATCAAAGCAATCCAGGAATTGGAGAGACCAAACTCAGTCAAAGAAGTACAGCATCTTACTAGCATGGCGGCTGCACTCAACCGGTTCATAAGCAGATCATCGGACAGACTACGACCGTTCTTCCAAGCTTTAAAAACCAAGTTTGAGTGGGATGAAGAATGCGACCGAGCTCTAGAAAGCTTGAAGGAGTACATGTCTTCCCCACCACTACTTGTTACTCCAGTACCTGGTGAAGAACTCTTTCTGTACCTGGCAGTTTCTCAGCACGCAGTTAGCGCAGTGTTGGTTCGTGCAGAAGGAATACAACACTTGCCCATCTTTTATGTAAGCAAGACATTGTTGGGAGCCGAAACAAGGTACTTGCCCTTAGAGAAGCTAGCATTAGCGTTAATGATGGCATCCAGAAAGTTGGCGCATTACTTTCACGCCCACACCATAGTCGTCCTCACAGCCTTTCCATTAAAAGCTCTATTTGAAAGGGCGAACTTCAGTGGGCGAATTTTGAAATGGGCAGTAGAGTTGGGACAATTCGACATCAAGTTCCAACCCAAGACCGCAATAAAAGCTCAATCTTTGGCAGACTTCGTCGCAGAGTTTACTCCTGGAAGTCATCATATCTGCCCAGTCGACCTGACTGACTCAACCGAACTAGGGACGGAAGTTGACGCCGGAATAGCGCAACCCCTAGTGGAAGGTAGTCCATCAAGCACAAAGGCAGACCATACTAAGGACAACAAGGAGGAGCCAAACAAAGGCTCACCAGCAGTTCAAACAGAGGACGAAGGGCAAACAGCCAACCTGAACTTTGAAGAAAACACCATTCTTGACCTCACGACATCGTCTGATCCTTCCACTTGCTGGAAACTATTCGTTGGAGAGATGTGGAAGCTCTTTGTGGATGGAGCATCCAACCGACATGGTGCAGGGCTTGGCATAGTCCTCATCTCTCCAGACGGCCTAGTTGTAGAACAAGCAATCAACCTTGGCTTCCCAGCATCCAACAATGAAGCGGAGTATGAGGCGCTTCTCGCAAGACTCAAGTCAGCACACTTCATGAAAGCAACCGAACTAATGGTGTACAGTGACTCTCTGCTGGTGGTAAACCAAATTTCTGGCGAATACGAAGCAAAGGATGACAGAATGGCCAAGTACCAAGAGCTAGTCAGAACGGAGATCAAGAAGTTTGATGTGGTAAGGATAGAACAAATTGGCAGGGAGGAAAACAGCCGAGCGGACGAGCTAGCAGGCCTTGCCTCAATGGCAGATACATCGATCCCTCATCCATTACTCATCGACTTCTTACCAAGACCAAGCATAGAAGACCCCGAAGCAGAAGAAATATGTTGCGCAGAATTAGGCCCTTCTTGGATGGATCCCATCATCCTGTTCTTGAAAGACGGCATCCTACCAGAAGAGAAAAAAGAAGCCAACAGAATAAGGGCAAAGTCGCAGCGGTTTTGGCTATCTCCATCTTTGGCATTATACAAGAAGTCGTTCTCTGGGCCTTACCTCAAGTGCGTTCACCCCAGCAAAGTGGAGGCCTTCCTGTTCGAAATACATGAAGGGGTATGTGGAAGTCATCAAGGGGGAAGGTCGCTCGCCTACAGGGCTATTTCACAAGGATATTGGTGGCCATATATGCAAGCAGACTCAGAGAAATATGTGAAGAAGTGTGAAAAATGCCAGAAATTCGCACACCAAATACATCAACCGGCAAGAGAACTGCTACCCTTAACTAGCCCATGGCCTTTCGCAATGTGGGGCTTAGACATAGTAGGACCACTTCCAACAGCACCCGGAGGCAGAAAATTCTTTCTCGCAGCAACAGACTACTTCACAAAATGGGTGGAAGCAGAAGCATTGGCATCAATCAAAGAAAAAGATGTGAAGAAGTTTGTTTGGCAAAATATTATCACTCGGTTTGGCATACCAAAAGCACTGATCTCAGACAATGGAACTCAGTTCGACGGCAGAATCTTCAGAAGCTTTTGTGAAGAATACAAGATAGAGTTCTACAATTCCACACCGGCTTATCCTCAAGCAAATGGGCAGGCTGAAGCATCAAATAAAGTCGTCTTGGATGGACTAAAGAAAAGGCTAGAGAAAGCAAAAGGCAAGTGGGCGGATAAACTTCCTCACGTCTTATGGGCTTACCGCACCACACCTCGGCGATCAACTGGAGAAACACCATTTTCCTTAGCCTATGGCATGGAAGCAGTGATCCCACTAGAAGTTGGCCTCCCCACAATTCGAAGCGAAAATTTTGATCCAGACTTAAATGGAGAAGCCATAGCCCTAGAACTCAACCTTGCAGAAGAAAGAAGAGAAAGAGCATTAGTCCACATCGCCTCATACCAACGAGAGTTAATCAGAAAATACAGCAAAAAGGTTCATCCAAGACAATTCAAAATTGGCGATTGGGTACTGCGCAAAGTAATGGGAAACACCTTAATCCCAGGAGACGGCAAGTTAGGCCCAAATTGGGAAGGTCCTTATAAGGTGGTTGGATTAGCAGGCAAAGAGGCATACCACCTAGAAGACAAGGATGGCAAGGCAATCCCTAGGCCATGGAATACGGCCAATCTCAAGTTATTTTACTTTTAGCTTTTCTTTTTCAAACATGTAATTTTCTCTTCCTTCAATAAAATGAGAAATTCTTTTTGGCACAAATTACTCTTTGTAAAAATTAGCTTTCAAGACTTAAGTATATTGCAAACATGTTATTCTAAGTTAGCTGGAAAAACTAACTTAGAGGTTGGCTGGATTAAACCAACACCCTTCCTAAGCTCAGGATAAGGATCCAGGCTGCAGGACATTTGGTCGGAATAACCAAATACTATAAGTTAGCCGGAAAAACTAACTTAGAGGTTGGCTGGAATAAACCAACACTTGTTACTCTTCAGCCGAAGTAAGTGTTAGGCTGAAGAGTGGTTGGCTGGAATAAACCAACACTTGTTACTCTTCAGCCGAAGTAAGTGTTAGGCTGAAGAGTGGTTGGCTGGAATAAACCAACACTTGTTACTCTTCAGCCGAAGTAAGTGTTAGGCTGAAGAGTGGTTGGCTGGAATAAACCAACACTTGTTACTCTTCAGCCGAAGTAAGTGCAAGGCTGAAGAGTGGTTGGCTGGAATAAACCAACACCTGTTACTCTTCAGCCGAAGTAAGTGCAAGGCTGAAGAGTGGTTGGCTGGAATAAACCAACTCTTGTTACTCTTCAGCCGAAGTAAGTGCAAGGCTGAAGAGTGGTTGGCTGGAATAAACCAACTCTTGTTACTCTTCAGCCGAAGTAAGTGCAAGGCTGAAGAGTGGTTGGCTGGAATAAACCAACACATGTTTCTCTTCAGCCGAAGTAAGTACAAGGCTGAAGAGTGGTTGGCTGGAATAAACCAACTCTTGCTACTCTTCAGCCGAAGTAAGTGCAAGGCTGAAGAGTGGTTGGCTGGAATAAACCAACTCTTGTCACTCTTCAGCCGAAGTAACCAAACACTGTATACTCCTCAGCCGAAGTAAGTATATCGGCTAAGGAGTGGTTGGCTGGCAAGCATATTTTAGAAAGCCAAAACCGAAATAACAGTTGGAGTAATAGAAGACATTACAAAATACAGGCATACATACCACAACCGGAATAAAAGTTGGCGTAAAATTTTCATTCAAAGAAAAAATCATTACAAACGAGTGTAGTTCGGTTACAAAGAAAAAGAATACAAAGTCAAGCGAAAAGATCTTCAATCTCGGCATCAAAGGCAGCATCAGTGTCAGCTGGAAGACCGGTCTCTGGCGGCAGGACTCCTTCAGTCACAATAGTGGTATCGACCGGAGCCACAGTTTCATTTGGCTGTTCAATAGTCAGATCTTCCACTCTGGACTCGGGCCGATCTATCTGATCCACGTTTTCAACCGGAGTATCCTCAGTGGCAGAGTCTTCATCTGAACCTGAGTCCTCAAGGAATTGCTGCTGCATCGTATTGGCGTATTCCAGCAGGGAGTTCGGTATAAAGTAGGCTGGAGGGTTGAAAACCTCGGTCTGAGGATCATGACCGAGCTTCTCAACGGCTCCCCTCCAGCCGCACTTAAAGAAAAGATCCTTGGCAGCATTGCATTGTAGGGTGTAAGCATCCTCTGCCCTCTTGAAGCCCTGCTTGTCAGCCTCTTTTACCTTCTCCTTTATTTCGGCATCCTTCTTTCTTTCAAGTTTTAACAACTCGCGCAAGTACTTGTCCTTCAGAACTATGGCAGTCTTTTGTTTTTCAGCTTCGGCCGAACTAACCATTCCGGTCAGTCGGCCGACCTCACCTCGAAGTTCGGCCAGTTCCTTTCTGGCTTCTTCTAGTTCGGCCGATTTCGCCTCTGCCTCGGCCGCTGCTTGCCTAGTCACTTTCCTCAGCTCCAGTACTTTCCTGTGGGTGATTTGGTTTTTCTGAATAGCCTGACAAAGCAAACAACTTCCCTTTAACCGAAGAAAGAGTTAAAAAGAAAAAGAAACATAAACAGAAAAGCAACCGAAGTCACTAACCAGAATCATGGATTTAGTAGCAGACCGGATGGACTTCAGCTCGGTGGTTAACTGTTTTTGGTGATGTTCCATGTCTTTGGGCAGACACACGCTCTTGGCCAGGTTGATGGCCAACAGGTGGTCTTTCTCAGCAACGACCGAGTCTGTGTCTAGAATGTCTCGGTCGTTGAAGGTTAGTTTCGGTGCCCAGCAGCCGATGGTTTGGTCGGAAGACTCCGGTTGGGGGCTCGGTGGTAAGCTCGGCTGAATAGGAGGTTCTTTATCAATCAAAACTCGTTCGGGTTCGGCAGTTCGGACACGTTTGGTTCGGCGGGAAGAGGATGGCTGTTGGGAAGGGAGGGCGACAACAGCAGGCTGCGATTGGCTGGGAGGCGTTACTTCGGGCCTAGTTGTTTCGGTGAGAAGGGCCCTAACTCTGCTCCTTTTCGCCATCTCTTCTTCTGCGGTTAGAGGGACAAGTCTTATCTCGGTCCGGCTCCGGTGCTTCTTCAAGAAGGAAGTCAGTCACCCTTGCTTTTCGGCGACCGCTGTAGCGATAGGTCGGCTCAAAATTTAGAAGCTTGGCCCAACCTCTTTCTTTAATCCGAAATGCGGCTCGCAAAACTCCGAGGTTGGGATAGCTATACAAGGAATGGAGATGGGCGAAATCTGCAAAAAAGAGAAGTGTTAGTTCGGCTAATAGACTAAACAACCGAGATAACACACAAAGCAGAAGACCGAAGTAAAATTACCAGGCTCTCCCATTTTCCAATTTATAGGTCGGCCAGGAATGTGAGCTTGAAAATCCTCAAAATTCCCAGAGACCCAGAAGAAGTCATCATCATTAAGGTCTTTGTCCGGTGTGTACTTAATTATCTTCTCTCGGCGGCGGCGAATCCTAAGGTAATAGACCCACCCAGCATTCTTCGAGCCGATGGAATACTGATGGAATATTTCGGCTAGGCCAAGATTTAGTCCGGTTTGGTGGTTCAGTGCGGCTATTCCCATTATAATACGATATGTATTGGTGGACAGTTGAGTGGGGCATAACCTAGTCTGTCTAAGAAGTTCGCAGATTAGCGGTTGGACAGGAAACCGTAGTCCGGTTTCTATTATGGATTGAAGGGTAAAAAGGACGAAGCCTTCATTGTCCCAGGGAGTAGCATCTTTTTCGGCCAACGTCAGATGGACATCGTCAGGAATTTGGTAATCTTCCCTAAATTCGGCCATGCCACCAGGGGTCTCAACTAGATATCTATACTTACCCATCTGGTGAATAAATTACTTATAATTTATGTCGGTACAAAAATTTGGCTCAGTAGCTCGGTTGAGCACACGCAGGAGTGCCTGGGCAACCTAAGTCTGCAAGGTAGAAAACAAAGGGGTTAAGCACAGATCGTTGGACCGCGCTACAAATTATAAGCAAGATATACAAATCCTACTTCGGCTTAGTGGGCTGGTTCTACCTCGGCCCATCAGAAGGTTTGTTAGCTCGGTTTTGAGCAGTCTAGACCGGTTTAACGTCTAGGGGCAGCTTTCTGAGTTCGGTCTAAAAAACTAAGAAAGCTGGTTTAGTCCCAAGGCCTAAATCGGTTGCGGTGTGAGGAAAGTTACTCCGGTTGAGCCCCTGGGGGCGGCTTTCTGAGTTCGGTTTCAGAACTAAGAAAGCCGGTTTGGCCCCAAAATCTTAGCGCGGTTATAGACCGAAGTACCTAGTTCGGTATGTGCAAGCTTGTTCGGTGATCTTATCTTGGCTAGGGTGGTTCAGAAGAAACTACTGACATTCCTACAAGTTCTAGTTCGGTTATTGACTACAGAAATCTACATATTTGGGGCAAACAGGATCCTAGTTCGGTTGCAATGTGATTTTGGATCTAAGACTTGTTTTTCTACATAACAGTTCATACACGTACAAGTTCTATTCATTTTTTCATAAGAATACAGAGGCAAAAACAAAAAAAATGCACAAGCATGCTTCACCAAGACAGGGAAAACAGAAAAGAAGAAAGCAAAAACAAGTTTTTTCAAACTTACCAGGGGGAAACAAAGGCGAGGAAGGAAGAATGGCAGCAAAACCACAGCCTTTTCAAGAACAATGGAAGAACAGTTAGAGCACACAGAGAGAAGACGAAGGATTTGAAGAATGTAAGTGAATGATTCAAAAGTAGAATGGTTCTTTTGTGAAAAAGGAGAGAGAAAGAAGCGGCAAAAAGGGGCGGGAACTGTACGAAATTTTTGTAGGGCGGCGTGACAGTTGGCCACAGCTTATCAGAGTTTGCCACGTGTCACTGGAATGGGAAGCGTTACAGTCGCTGTGATTGAAGAGACGTTTTGACCGGATATAGTGATACCCGAGGTAAACTTAGCTCGGCTGGAAAGGCTAAAGGATTTTTAGCTCGGCTGAAAAAGCGTAACAAACTCTAGCTCGGCCAGAAGGCTGGTAATCCCAATCATGTTGCACAGATAGAATTAAGGGGCAATTGAGAGGGCAATTTTTGGGAAAAATTGGGCCGAGCTTCGAGTTGGGTTTTGAGGCCCAAAACGCAGAGGACTAGGTAAAAAGGCCGTACTGAATACTCCGGCCTAGAAGGCAAGGTTACTCCGGCCTTGGGGAGACAAAGTTACTTCGGCCTAAGGAGGTGAGTTTATTCCGGCTCAAGAAAAGATAGTTGCTTCGGCCCAAGGAGGAGTAAAGCTACTCCGGTCCAGAGGCAACTCGGAGTTAGGCCGGTCTCAGAGTTAGTCCGGTCGCAATATGTTCTGGGAAGACCGGCTTCGAAATTAGTCCGGTCGTGACATACTCTGGTTAGGTCAGTCAGAACTTGCTACTTGGAAGTTTGATCTAAACGCACCAAGGTTGAACAAGGGCAGCCGAAGTAATGAGTTAGAAGAGAAGACCGAGCTAAGGATAGTTCGGCCTTCTATGTGGCTCAGCATAGCCAGTGTTATTTCGGTCATGTGGTAGTTCGGCCATGGAGAAAACCATCCCACTTGGTTTAAGCAGTGGGGGAGGGTGTAAAAGGATAAGCATTATCCTTAGGAGTATGAATCCTAGGAGGACTCTGCATGGAGAAATACAAGTCCTACTAGGATTGTGCCACGGGAAACTTATAAAAGCTCACAAGCATCACCTAGGAGGAGGTAATTGAACACAATCTTTCTGAGAACTTAGAGCTTTGTCTATTTGTCAAGTTTTCTGACTTAGGCATCGGAGAGGTTTCCGGCACACACCCGCCGGCTAGCTCACGTTTGTGTTTTCAGGTGACAAAGCGACGTCGTACGGAGGAGCGTGGACTTGGTCAACAGGATTATACGAGGAGAATTATTTCCTCCCCGTACAACAAACTAATTTTATGTAATATTTTTCATATATATAACTATTAAATTGTAACAAATTTCACATCTTAAATTTCTCATTTTTGCTTTGATTTTTTATTATAAGTTAAAAAATATATATTTATTAACTACAGCAAAATAGAATAATTTCGAAGACGAATTATAAATTTTAAAGTTTAAACCGCAATTAACGGATATAGCGGTAGAAATGGATACGAGTCAGTAATAGATTTAGCGGTATTTTATAAAGCCTTAGTAAGAAATTTTAGATATTGTCACAGTAATATGTATCATTATTTATGTAATATTTTTAATAGAAAAATTCTAATATGCACTCCCTTGAAAGGTGTATATTATATGTATTTTTTAGGGAAAATCGGTCTAAGGTCCCTATCCAACTTTTAGTAATAGATTAAGTCCACAATCTATTCTTTTGTAGTCTAAGGTCCTTCCTCACCCATACCCATATATAACACTCACTCTCTCGTTCTCTCTCCTCTCTCTTTTTGCACCAAACAACCCCTCTCTCTCTCCTCTTCGTCCTCAACATTCTTCGGAGCTTCACCACCGTTGGCGGAGCGCGGTGAAGCCGATCTGAGTTCATAGCAGATCTTGAAGCTTCACATATTCTTGTTGCATCTGTCTAGCTCCTGAGATTCTGTCTATAGTCAATTGAGGCCCACCCAACATATTCGATATACTATGTGCTATCATAAGCTTTGCTGCCATCATTTGTGCTTGTTGCTGCGTCAGTGCCCCAGAACAAAGTTGTTGACTTATAGCATTGCTCATATTTGAAGCCCGGCTCAGATTAATCGGGTTCTGACCCACATTACCCCAATGCTATAAAGTAAATTTTTTGATCCTTCTGTGCTTGTTTTCTCGACTCTTAGAAGCACCACATAGTAGTACTACACGTACAAGTAGACTTAAATTTTGATGGGTTTTTAAGATCTTATTATTTGGGGATTTATGAAAATAATCTCTGTGATTGAGTTTTGAAGAAGAGTTCCTGAGATAGTTTTTTTCTGGGTTTGAACTGTGCGATTTTTTTGATTTTTCAGCATAGGTTTTATGGAGAAATTTGAAAGATTACTTATGATGTATGTTTGGGTTAAAATGTTTAAGGGTCTATATCTGTAATTGTTTAGTCTTTGGACTTTTATACATAAAGATTTTTGGTTGGTGACTTTTGGTGAAGTTACTGGACAGAGCCACACAAATTTCTCTGGATAGCTTCATATCTGCTTTTTTGTTTTTTTGTTCAATTTTCTCTGGTTTGATCAAAAACGTAAATTTTTTCTACACAATTTTCTCTGGATAGAGCGACACAAGGCCACACAAATTTTCTCTACACAAATTTTTTTTGGATAGAGCCATACAAAGTCACATAAATTTTCTCTAACACAATTTTCTCTGGATAAAGTCACACAAAGCCACACAAATTTTCTCTGGATAAAACTACACAAAGCCACACAAATTTTCTTTACACAATTTGCTGCCAATGTGAGTGACTAAAATCAGCATCTCCCTCAAACATTAAGGTGAAATCCACTTCTACAGTGAAGTAGAGGGACTAACCTACTATTTGTAGTTCTATTTAATAAGCCAACTATATTCTTAAGTTGATTCTTGTCTGCCTATGGCAACAGCAGCTATTGCATCTGGTCATGCCCAGAGAAATTCTTTAGGTTGAGAGAATTTCTCTGGCTGGGAATTTTCTCTGGATTGTGGAGTCCAGAGAAATTTTCTGGGTGGGAGAATCTCTGAAAATATATGTCTGAGAATTTCTTTGGGTTTGGGGAGTCCAGAGAAACAGAATCCCTTTTCTTTCCCTCCCCTCCTCACAGCAGCTTCCTCCATACCTTCTCCCTTGCCTTCACTTTTCTTCCCTTCCACTTAATTGGCAGTCATAGTTATATATATGTATATATATATATTCACAATTCCCAGAGAAATTTGAATTTTCTCTGGGTTGAATCCAGAGAAATTCAGAATTTCTCTGGATGAAATTTCTCTGGATCAATTTTCTCTGGACCAAATTTCTCTGGACTAATTTTCTTTGGACCAATTTTCTCTGGATCAACCTGAGGGACCTTAGACATTATGAAAATATTTGGTGTCCTTCATGCTAGAAAATGTTAATACCAGGGACCTTAAAAAAAAAAAACCCCTATTTTTTATTATATCATTTTCTTATTTAGTTATGATCAATTTTCTTCTTTAATTATAGTATTATTTTAGTTATGAATTTTGAAATCTTTGATTATATCTCATGTTGTGTTTAGTTATGACATTTTTTTTAGTTATAACTCAGAAAGTATGAAATTACGTTATTTTTTTCTTTACTTATAAGGTGCATATAGTATATACCCTTTGAAGAATATGTATAGTAATGTTTCCTTTTTTAATAAATGAGAAATAATGGTTCATCTTTTTACATTTTAATTATTTAATATATTCGAATAACATGTTTTGTTAAATTTTTTATTTATTGATTTAGAACCCTACGTAATGTTATATAGTACTTGAAAATTATTAAATAATTATATTAGTTGATAAGCCATAGAAGAGTAAATTATCGGAGGTCTATATTGTATTTAAATTATGAATTTAGTTTAATTGTATTGGATCATGAATATGAATCTCTGTCTAAATTTATAATCCAAAACACAAAGTTAGGATTTGGAAAATGAAAGAAAATGAAAAGCCAAAGGAAAAAAATTTAATTTATATATTTATTAGTATAAATATATTTTTTAATTTCAATTCATAATGCAGACGTAATCTTAAAAAAATAAAATAAAATGTGAGGGTTTTTCGTTTGGGTAATGTCGGCTGGGATGGAGAGCTGTCAACATTTCCAACTCAGTTTTGTGATTCTACCTAAGAAAAATCTAGAATTTGAATCTCACATAATGACAAATCCTATAAATTTACGGGGATGATAGAGACCTTACATAGCACAACCTCTGCGATCACTAAAATGATTTGAATTATTTATGTTATTGTTAGATATAATTTCTAAAAAAATTTCAAATATATCGATGGCTAATACACTAGTAAGGGTCATGGGAGTCATCTTTTATGGGGTCCCAAACATTTTCCTATAAATTTATGTATAATCAATTAATTTAGTCTCGTTTCGTTTTCATTTTGGGACTAAAAAAAGTACAAAAAAATAAAATAAGTTATACAAATCAATAAAATAAAATATCGCATCTAAACTATAATCATTACACTTTTTTTTTCTACAAAAGTCAAAAAAATCCAAAAATAAAAATCAAACCAAACTAAAAAAGCCAGGTTAAAAAAGTATCAATACAAAAATGTTGGCTATCGTAACTAATGCCAAACGAAGCTTTAATTGTGATAAAACGTCCAAAATTCAAAATTCAAGAAGATCCATTCAAATTTAATCTGATAAATTATACACAATTAGCAAGTGGCACGCGCGATACGTGTGCAATTCAGATAACTAATAATAAAAATAAATAATAAAGAACCCATGGTTTGGCGCGTTTTTTACACTAAATCCCAATATTTTAATTTTAACAATTTAAACTTTGAATTTTTAACCGTGTCCCAATGTTAACCCTCCGTCTGTTTTCGTTTGTTTCTGTTAACTTCTTACACTTATTTGATACATGTGTCACTTTTTGATTCGTTCATAATTATTATAATTATTTTATTCCAAATTATTCTAACACTTTCTCTCTTCTCACCTTGTTTTCTCTTCCCACCCTGTTTTCTCTTCCATCTGTCATCAATCAATTCCATTTTTTTTTCTTCTATTAGCTCTCTCTCTCTCTCTCAAATTTCGTTGCTGTTATTCGTGGATCCCCACTACCGATCACCACCTCACACGGCCACCCGCAAACTCCACATAAGTCCTACTATCTCTCTCTCCCTCTCTCTCTCTCATCATCGCCGCCTTCCTTTACCATTCATCTTAGCGGTGACGAAGGAGACGGATGAACCATCAACCGCCACAATCCCATCATTAGAGACGCCAGACATATAAGCAAATCCCTCATTCTTCCGCCATGCACTTCTCAACCATCGCCCATAGCTCCAATTCCCTACAATCATCTCCACCACCGCAAGGGCTGAAAGTTCTCTTCATCCAATTCCAAATCAAATGATCAAACGATTATGGGATCTTAGGGTTTTGGGGAAGAAGGAAAGTCTTAGGGTTTTGGGAAAGAATGAAAGGCTTTGGTAGTGCTTTTCTCCTGCTGTTTTTCTCTCTTGCTTTCTCACTGCGACATGTCCAACCACTCCAACAAACCAGTTTGATCAGAGAGCTCTGATATGGATTTGAGGAAAAAGGCGATTGAGAGCTGAGAGAGAGAGAGAGAGAGAGGTGCGGAAGATGTTGTGGTAGCACAAGGGCCGTGTGGACGGAGGTTGGCGAACGACCCAATGGTCAGCGAACAAGTGGAGGTTAGCGATGAGGCATCCGAAGGTTGGCTATCGTTCATCTTGGAGAAGAGAGAGAGAGAGAGAGAGAAATGATAGAAAAAAAGGAAACTTAAAAATAAAATAATTATAATAATTATAGACGAATCAAAAAGTAACACGTTTATCAAATAAATGTAAAAAATTAATAGAAACAAACGGAAACAGACAGAGGGTCAACATTGGAACACGGTTAAAAATTTAGGGTTTAAATTGTTAAAATTAAAATGTTAAAGTTTAATGTGAAAAGCGGGGTTTTTTTTTATTTATTTATAATTTTCCCAATTTTTTATTTCTTGATTTTGAACACTAGGTAAGTAATATATTAGTTGATAAATGTAACGACCCCATCACGTATAATGATTAGTACTTGATTAATTAAGAGGATTTGAAATTTAATTGCCGAGCATTATAATTTAATTTGGGATTTATGAAAATTGTAGAATCTGACTCGTATATGATTCTATTAAAGACTTATTTTAGAATTAGAAATTAAGGGTCCAAATGGCTTAAGGAAGTGAAGTTAAGAAATTGAATCAATTGAATCTTAATTATGGACCCATTTGGGAGTTTAATTAAATATTCGTTTCAGTCTAGTAAAATTGAGATTCGATTAATTAGATCCTAATTGGAGTTAATCAAGTTAATTAAATTATGAAGATTGAGAATTGCAATTATTACAAATTAAATTTATTTATGGGCTGTCCAATATGAATATGTAGTTTAAGCGACGGAATTTGAAACTTTTTGGGAGTTTGATTAAAATCTAATTGAGATTAATAAATTTAAATATAATTAATTGGACTCTAAAGGAAGTCAATTAGACTAATCAAATATGTGAGATTTGTGATTAGTTAGGATTAATTAATTATGTGCTATCCAAGTGTTAATTATAATTAGACTAAGTGGTATTTAATTAAGCTAATATATAATTAAAATGCTAATTGATCCTATTCAACTAATTAGCAAGTTGGTGTTGGAGAGGTTTCTAGAATAAAAATATGAGATTGTTGACAAGCTTTTATACATGAGGAGAGAGAGTAGAAGCTTTAGTTTTGTTCTGTGCTAGAACTTTAAGTTCAAAGAAAAAAAAAAAAAGAGGAGAAAGTGTGCTCTGTTTTGTAGCCGAGAGAGAGAGGCCAAAAGAGAGAGAGAGAGAGAGAGTTTTGCTGGAAGAAGAAAAAAAAAAAAAAAAGAAGAAAAGAAAGAAATGTTCAAGAAGATTTAAAGAAATTTTCAAGTTTTTGGAAGGAACCCAAGGAGAATTAGAAGGGATTCAACTAAGGTATGGAATTTATGTTAATTTGTGTGGAATCTTTTCATTATACTTGAAATTAATGATGAAATTGGAATCAATAGTAAGAAGATGAAGGAAAATTAGCTGAAGTATAAGATTATGGAAATTAATTTGAAATGGGTTACATTCATGTGGATGGTTATGGAAATTAATTAGAAATTAATTATTGGGGGTTTGATGTTGTGATTTTACATGAAACTATGCTTCATTGTTGCATGCATGTATAAATTTTGCAAGTTTAACACTCTAATGATACATACATCATGAATTTTGAAGGAATTAAAAATAAGGCTTTGTAGATCAATTATAAATTGTTAAGATTTGGATTTGCATGTAAAATCAAGTTAGTGTTGGAGAAAAATGGTTGAATAAAAAATTACCTCATAAATGTGTATATAACTCACACATTTAAGGCTCATCAGTTTTACAAAATTGATTGGACAGTTTTGCTAGCATTAGTTGCCAGCCTTGATGGCTAGAGGCTCCTCCCCTCTCCCCCATGGTGTATAAAAGGAGGCCATGTTCCTTGAAAAGAGATATAGAATTTTTCCTTGACATCCATACACTGTCAGTCTACTTCTCTTATAATTTTCTTCCTGAGAGAGAGTGCTGCAGTTGTCCGTTCGCTAAGCTAATTAGAAGGTGCTTATGTTGTAGCTGGTAAAAACCATCGTATCCTGGGAAGTAGACGCCGGCGTACCTCCAGCACCCAACGGTGAGGCGGCGAATCTATTTTAAGGAGACTGTAGTATCACACAGGCTTCGGTTTGCTTCCTTTAACTATTTTATATTTTATCTGTATTTTATTCAGCATGTTATTTTTCCTGGAATTGAAGGTTTGTTTTGTTCATCTCATAGTTTTGCGATATGCAATGTGAAATTATGTAATGTGAGTAGTTTTCCCAACAAGCTTAAAATAGATTCGACGTTTATCATAGAATTAGATTAATAGATTCATAGGTGTGTGTAATAATTTTGCATGTAATTGGCCACTGGTAGTACTAGCGAGTTAATTGGTTTATTAGATGCATGTACACAGGGTTAAGCTTTTGATTTTGCCATTTTGTGTATGCTACTGTTTGGTCTTCCCATGGCATGGAATAGGCCACTGTTATCAATAGGGAAGAAGAGTTCCATTGGTGCAACGTTAATTCACTGTATATTCTAATTAATTTATTAATTTATGGTGTACCGGTTTATGCCTTGTATTTCTAGATTTATATGCTTCTAGTTCACATGCTTCTAGTTTACAATATAAATTACATGTTCATTCGGGTTTAATTTTTAGTGTAATTTACATTTCTAGCATGTTTATTATGTAGTAAATTTTCATGTAACTTGTACCTATTAATCTTTAATTTAGGTGTGGAGTTGTAAAGTTTATAACTTGTCTATATTTAAATTCATGTTAATTTCTTTAGAATCATTTGCATGTTAATCATGTCATTTGCAATTCTTGCCTAGTAATGTGATTTAAGTATTTAGGAGTTATAAAATGTTTGTAACTTGCCTCAATTAATTACATATTTAGTGTAACATAAGTTCATATGTAACCTTTACCAATTTAAAATATGGTTTAATTATATTAAATTTAGGTCTCTAACTTATATAGTTAATTACATGTTTATTATGTAATTAATTTTTTACAGTTTTTTTTAGTTTAAATTCTAGATGTGTAACTTAAGGGTTGGTTTTAATCTTTACTTACAGTTATTTATTAGTTTGTTTGCTAGTACCCTCCCCTTCAATCACTACTTTGCCAAAAGTAAAGAAAAGCTGAGGGAGGTTTTGTTGTATTTTGCTGCTAACTCTTTATTGCAGGAATACCTATGGAAATGGGAAAATGATTAATTTGCACTAAATATTTGAAGCAATTGTTTGCTTGAGTGTTCATTTGTGGTTATTCACCAATATGTAAAGTACGTTTTATTTGCTTGTAATTATTGTAGCAATTTTGTTGTAATTGCTTGTACAGTTTGGAACTTAGTGTGTTTAACCTAGTTCATCTCTTGAAAAATTTAATTCTTAAAGTTGTTTTCCATGGACTAGGAGTCAACATGCTCTTAAAAGTTTTGTCTAAGGTTAATTGGGTTTTAAGTGGGACTGGTGTGACCCCTCCAGTCTTCCTGGAAACTTTCCTGACCATGTTCGATTCTAGGTTGCGTGATGAGACTAGTTTTGAATTAAATTTCCAATTGTGGGATTTTCTAGTGTTAAGTTTGATTTCTGGAAATACAGAATAGTGAAAATTCTGCTGTAATTTTTCAGAAATGACAACTGTCTCTGATGCTGCTACTGCTGCTGCTAATGTTGGTGGGGATTCGAACCCCGGGGCCACTGGCTTGCCAACCCCTACTGTGACCTCTGTGGTCAATCCTCCTGTTGTTACTCCAGCTGTTCCGGGAGGACCGCTCAATCATCACGAGCGCCCGGAGAAGTTCACGGGAGTGAATTTCAAGAGATGGCAGCAGAAGATGCTGTTTTATTTTACTACTCTAAGCCTTGCGAGGTTTTCTGAGTGAAGATGTACCGGCTGTAGAGGAGAGTGAATAAGATAAACAAAAGCTCATGGCTCTGGACGCTTGGAAACAAGCAGACTTCTTATGCCGGAATTACATTCTGAACGGCTTGGCGGATCCGCTTTTCAACGTGTTCTATGCCAAGAAATCAGCTAAGGAGTTGTGGGATGCCTTGGACAAAAAGTACATGACCGAGGATGCTGGGGTAAAGAAATTTATCGTCGGCCGGTTCCTGGACTTCAAGATGGTGGACTCTAAAACTGTCCTGAGTCAAGTCCAAGAGTTCCAAGTGATTCTGCACGAGATACATGTAGAAGAGATGGTCCTAAGTGAGTCATTCCAGGCAGCTGCTTTGATTGAGAAGCTGCCTAACGGCTGGAAAGACTTCAAGAACTACTTGAAGCACAAACGGAAGGAGATGACAGTCGAAGAGCTCGTTGTCAGACTCCGGATTGAAGAGGACAACAGGAAGAAAGGAGGGAGTACCTCCACTGTCAAAGCCAACATGGTTGAGCATGGCGAGTCCTCGGGGGCGAGGAAAAAACCACCGACAGGAAAAAGCTCAAAGTTGGGGGCTAGAGGAGGAATCTCCAAAAGGCTAGCCTACAAGCCAAAGGAGCCTACTTTTAGGTTCGATGGCAAATGCTTCAACTGTGGAAGTGACGGGCATCGGGCAGTTGATTGTCTGAAGAAGAAGCCCTACAGGAAAAACCCTCCCCAACACAAAAATCGGGCACATATGGCTGAAATGGAGGAATTGTTACACGATGTGGACGACATGTATCTGTCAGCCGTCGTGTCAGAAGTGAACATGGTGGGGTCAAACCCGAGGGAGTGGTGGGTGGACACTAGGGCCACTCGCCATATTTGTGCAGAGAAGAGAATGTTCACAACTTTCGAACCGGTTTCAAACGGGAAGAAGTTGTTTATGGGAAACTCTGCAACCTCAGCTGTTGAGGGTAAAGATAAGGTGATCCTGAAGATGACTTCAGGAAAAGAACTGACTTTGAATGATGTCCTTTTTGTGCCAGACATTCGTAAGAACCTTGTCTCGGGGTCTCTCCTAAGCAAGCATGGCTTCCGCATGGTGTTTGAATCAGACAAGGTCGTGTTGACCAAGGGCGGGGTCTATGTGGGGAAGGGATATATGTCAGGTGGTATGTTTAAATTGAATGTAATGACACTTATCCCTAAGATTAATGAGAAAGCTTCTTCTTCTGCTTATATGCTTGAGTCTCCTAATTTATGGCATGGTAGATTGGGTCATGTAAATTTTGACTCTTTACGTAGATTAATCAAGTTAGATCACATACCATCTTTCAAGATTAATCCACAACACAAGTGTGAAACTTGTGTAGAAGTAAAATTGACAAGGTCTTCTTTTCATTCTATTGAAAGAAGTACCCAGCCTTTGGGTTTAGTGCATAGTGATGTGTTTGACTTGAAAGTTGTACAATCACGTGGTGGCAACAAGTGCTTCATCACTTTTGTTGATGATTGCACTAAATACTGTTATGTGTATTTGCTTAAAAGCAAAGACGAGGTTATTGATAAATTTATTCTTTTTAAGAATGAAGTTGAGAATCTGTTAAGCCGAAAAATCAAGGCATTGAGAAGTGATCGTGGTGGTGAGTATGAATCCCCATTTGCCGAGACTTGTGCTCAATTTGGGATTACTCACCAAATCACAGCCCCTTATTCGCCTCAGTCAAATGGTGTTGCTAAACGGAAGAACAGGACGCTGAAAGAGATAATGAATGCAATATTGATAAGTTCTGGGTTGCCACAGAACTTATGGGGGGAAGCAATTCTCTCCGCAAATTATATTCTTAATAAAATACCACAAAAGAAAGTGGACAAGACTCCATATGAGTTGTGGAAAGGTCACAAGTCTTCATATAAATACCTACGAATGTCGGGGTGTCTTGCAAAAGTGGCGGTACCTACACCCAAGCGGGTTAGGATAGGTCTGAAAACCGTGGACTATATTTTCATTGATTATGCACAAAATAGTAGTGCATATAGATTTCTTGTGCACAAGTCTGATATTTCAGATATACACAAGAATACTATCATGGAATCTAGAAGTGCATCTTTCTTTGAAGATGTATTTCCGTATCGTCCCCAAGATAGGGTTTCGAGGTCCATGAAAGAAATAGATGATCACGAAGACGATCACATAGATGATCACATGGATGATCAAACAGTTGATCAAATAACTGATCAAGTAGATGATCAAGTTGATGAAGTAGATGAGCCAAGAAGGAGTAAAAAGGCTAGAACCACAAAGTCTTGTGGTCCAGACTTCTTGACTTATATGTTAGAGGGAGAACCTCGAACGTTCCATGAAGCTGTGACTTCACCTGAACGTCCTTTATGGAAAGAAGCAATTAAGAGTGAGATTGACTCCATCTTACAGAACCATACTTGGGAGTTGGTTGATCTACCCCCAGGCAGTAAGGCCTTGGGGAGTAAGTGGATCTTTCGAAGAAAGATGAAAGCGGATGGGTCAATTGACAAATATAAAGTTCGGCTAGTTATCAAAGGATACAGACAGCGAGAAGGCCTGGATTACTTTGATACGTATTCACCTGTGACAAGGATTACATCCATTCGCATGGTGATTGCAATAGCAGCTTTACGTGGTTTAGAAATACATCAGATGGATGTAAAGACAGTTTTTTTAAATGGAGATTTAGATGAAGAAATCTACATGGAGCAACCCGAGGGGTTTTCAGCTCTAGGAAAAAGTAAGAAAGTCTGTAAGCTTGTCAAGTCATTGTATCGTTTGAAGCAAGCTCCCAAACAATGGCATGAGAAGTTTGACAATGCTATGTTGTCAAATGGGTTTCGAATCAATGAGTGTGATAAGTGCGTATATGTTAAAGACACTGACAAATGTTATGTCATTTTGTGTCTATACGTTGATGACATACTCATTGTTGGTAGCAATGATGAAATGATTAAAGCTACCAAAAGATTGTTAAACTCTAAGTTTGACATAAAGGATATGGGCCTTGCAAATGTCATTCTGGGTGTTAAGATCACCAGAACATCTGGTGGTATTGTACTTTCTCAAGCTCATTATGTTAATAAGATACTTGAGAAATTTGAAAATTCAGATACAAGTATGTTTAGGACACCGGTAGACTTAAGTTTATATTTGACCAAGAATAATGGTGAGAGTGTCTCTCAACTAGAATATTCTCAGGTCATTGGGAGTTTGATGTATCTGATGAGTTGTACAAGGCCGGATATCGCCTACGCTGTTAGTAGGCTGAGTAGATACACGAGTAATCCTAATGCTACTCATTGGAAGGGCATTATGCGGGTGTTGGGGTATATCCGTTACACCCTGGATTATGGGCTGCATTATACCAGATACCCAGCGGTACTAGAAGGGTATAGTGACGCAAATTGGATATCTGATATAAAAGATTCCAAATCCACTAGTGGTTATGTGTTTACCCTCGGAGGGGCAGCCGTGTCTTGGAAATCTGCCAAGCAAACGTGTATCTCGAGATCAACGATGGAATCTGAGTTTATTGCTTTAGATAAAGCAACTGAAGAAGCTGAATGGATTCGCCAGTTTGTTGAGGATATTCCACGCTGGCCGAAACCTGTGCCAGCTATCAGCATTCATTACGATAGCCAATCAGCGATTGGTCAGGTACAAAGTAATATGTATAATGGAAAGCTAGACATATCCGTCGTAGACATAATTCTATACGACAACTACTCTCAAATAGAGTTGTCTCTCTAGACTATGTCAAGTCTAAGGACAACATTGCGGATCCGTTAACCAAAGGGTTAACTCGAGAGTTAGTAGAAAAGTCGTCAAGAGGAATGGGGTTAAGGCCTTTAGTGAAGGTTACCGGAACGGAAAACCCAACCTAGTTGACTGGAGATCCCAAGATCTAAGTTCAAAGGGACAACCTAACTTCGTGTAACGGGTGAGTCACTGAAGAGGTAAATCCTCTTGCCCATTCCTTTATACAGTGATGCCCTGTGGGGGTAGAAGGTTAAGCTAATGCTTTTAATGACCTTAGTGATGTGGTATAATGAAATACCGTATCTAGGTCACCTATGTGAGTGCGAAGTGGGGCAGCTTCTTTAAGAATTGCCAAGGCCGAATTCTTTAAAAACACTCACAGAACCAGGTTAGTGTTCCAGGGCCATACCGGACACACCAGTGAGAACAAGAACAATGGTTGGACTAACTCCTGTGTGAGGTCTATTGTCTCGGTTTACATAAACGGCAGAACAGTTCAAGACATCACATTCACTGGTCAGCCAGTAAATCCGATAGGCTTTCACTACGAAAGGTTCAAGGCCAACATCTACCTTTTCTGATGTAGGGTTAGTCTATGTGCTCTCTCTCTTTCTGAGTCTTTGTTGATAAACGTTGAGCGTTTGCTGTATTCGGTCAATTTTTATTCATGTGGGGGATTGTTGGAGATAAATGGTTGAATAAGAAATTGCCTTATAAATGTGTATATAACTCACACATTTAAGGCTCATCAGTTTTACAAAATTGATTGGACAGTTTTGCTAGCATAGCCTTGATGGCTAGAGGCTCATCTCCTCTCCTCCATGGTGTATAAAAGGAGGCCCTATTCCTTGAAAAGAGATATAGAATTTTTCCTTGACATCCATACACTGTCAGTCTACTTCTCCTATAATTTTCTTCCTGAGAGAGAGTGCTGCCGTTGTTCGTTCGCTAAGCTAATCAGAATGTGCTTCTATTGTAACTGGTAAAAACTGTCGTATCCTGGGAAGTAGACGCCGGCGTACCTCCAGTACCCAACGGTGAGGCGACGAATCTATTTTAAGGAGACTGTGGTATCACACAATCTTCGGTTTGCTTCCTTTAACCATTTTATATTTTATCTGTATTTTATTCAGCATGTTATTTTTCCTGGGATTGAAGGTTTGTTTTGTTCATCTCATAATTTTGCGATATGCAATGTGAAATTATGTAATGTGAGTAGTTTTTCCCAACAGTTAGAACCAAGAGTATAAATTATGATTTCTTAAATTTGTTAACTTGAGTTCAATTTCATGTGAATAGAAGAAGTTAGCAAAATGATGAATAAATGGAGTTATGTTCAATTTATGGAAAATTAGACATTGATTCGATTTTGATCCCCAACCCATGCATGCAATATAATGAAAGAGTTTTATTCAAAATTTAAATATATGTTATGGAACCTCTATGATTATGAATTAAATTGAGGTTAAAATAAATTGAGTTAAGCTTGGGATTAAGGAAATGAGTTTGGGAAAATTTATCAAGTAGGTTTAATTTGTGTTATTCCTCATGGATTTGGACTTCATCTTTACATGCATCAATGAATCTTTAAGAAAGTTATGGAATTAGTCTCATGGATTTTGTAAGAAATAAGATTTTAAGTAAGAAATTAAATAGACTCACAGTTGTAGAAATTAATTTGGAAAATTAATTGTTTTGATTTCATTTTGTAGTGTTTTCTTGCAATACATGAGTTTTAAGGGAATTGAGCCATTCAAGTTCATATTTTGAAGAGACAAATGAAATGTTTTAAGAAAATCAAGTTTATGGAAAATTGGAATTAATCCTAAAGTTTTGATTATATAATTAGATTTTTATTTAATCCATGCATGTGATGTAATTTAAGAATTTTATTCAATTTAGATACATTTTAGAACACCCATGATTATAAATTAAGGTTTTGGTTAAAACTTGAGTTAAGTTGAATTTCTAAGAAATTGATTTGTGTAATTCATAGTTAAGTTGATTTTGTTATTAATAATAAAATTGGATCTATTTGTATTACATACATTATGGAATTTCAAGAGGTTGGGAAGTCTAATTTATATTTTAGAATTGTGGGCTGATGTAAAGAAGACGAGTTAAAACTAAATTTAGGCAATTGGAGCATGATTTTGAATGAATGTTTTCTAATTGAAAGTGTTTACTAAATTATACAATGGTTCTCCATTTTTGTGTACCAAAAATACATGTTTTAAGGCTTTGAATATCAAATTTTAACTTCAATTGCAATTCTAGAAATTCCAGAATTTACGTTGTCCGCTCGAGCGAGGAAAGTCTCGCTCGAGCATGAAAATCGAGCTCCCAGAAGTTGTTCAAATTTTACAGTCCGCTCGAGCGACCAAAGTGGCGCTCGAGCGAAGACCCCATTTTCAGCATATTTTGAAAAATTGCATTTAGTTCGCATTTTTATTCTCATCTCTTTCCAAAGCATTCTAGACATGATTTATGACTCAATAAAGATTAATAAGCTACTAATCAACATAAATTAGTTAGTTAAAGAATAAATCGTTGATCTAGTGGTAATTGTTTAAGAAACCAAGTAAAAGATCAATCTATTTGGAAAAGAAGGACTTAATGAAAGAATATGTGAAATAAGAACCCGGTTTATTTGAATGAAAAAGAATAAGTGTAGTAGAACTCCGGACTATTTAAACGGAAAAAGACTAGAAAAATCAAGTTTGATCAAGGGAGTAATATTGTATTTCAATGTGTATATGTTATGTGCTTGTGTCGGTCACGCGCCATTGTCTGCCTGATTTATCTGATATGTCTAGTCTGTCTGATTTGCTTCTGCGGCTATCTGTGAGTAATAACTTAATAAAGTTATGTTCAACTTTATTTACCTTCTGTATGATGAATTAAGACCTGTTTTCTGAAATGCTATGTTCTGCACAATGAATGATTGTCCAATTTCTGACATGTATTTGTGGCATCCTTAGCATCATGTATCTGTTGGCTGTTACCCAGTATCGGAGGTCCCGTTATGGGACTTATTATGTCTATCATCTGCTACCCGTACCGGAGGCTCCATCATGGAGCTCAGCATGTTTATTCTCTGTTACCTGGATCCGGAGGTTCTTTTATGGAACTGGTTATTCATAACCACCATGTGTCTGCATCTGTTTTGTATCTGCTCTGTTAGCGCAAATGAATGTACTACGTATGATTAAGCATGGACTCTGATTTCTGTATTTGCTTTAAGCAAGAATATGAATATGAATCTGTTATGAATCTAAATTATGATTTTTGAATCTGGTATGGATATCATTCATTAAAACCCTTTACTCTGTTAATATTCACTAGGCTCTAACTCACTGTATTATTTATGTATGTAGTGATCAGGCGCATGATTAGGCTTAGAGGCATCTGCCTATAATCTGTTTTTGTCAGCCAACCTATGTGCCTCCCGTGGAGGTTCCAGATATGTCAAGTGGTTATCGCTATGTGATTTAAAGTTTAAGTTCTATTTTCTTGTTTGGTTAAACAAGTCTTGTGTATTTTGAAAAAGGGACTAAGTCCTTTTTGTCTGATTTGTATATATGTTATGACGTAGGGATGATGTGTATATATATGTATATAAAAAGTTTAAAATTTTTCTGTCTTATATAAGTCTGCACAACTCAATAGACGTTGTATATTGTTATTTGCTTCTCCTAACCCCTAATATTATGTTAATCTGTCTCAGAGGTCTTTGATAATCCTAAGATTACTGGTCGGTTACGATGCTAAACCTATAGGGACAGGTTTGGATCGTGACAATAAGCCATGGAAGGATAAATTACCGGAGGTCTATATTGTATTTAAATTATGAATTTAGATGAATTGTATTGCATCATGAATATGAACCTCTATTGAAGTCTATAATCCAAAACACAAAGTTAGGATTCGGAAAATGAAAGAAAATGGAAAGGCAAAGGAAAAAATTTTAATTTATATTTTTATTAGTATTTTTTTTATTTCAATTCATGATTGAGACACAATTTTAAAGAATTAAAAAAAAAAATGTGGTTTTGTGATTGGGTAATGTCGGCTGGGCTGCGGAGCTGTCAACATTTCCAACTCAGTTTTGTGAATCTATCCAAGAAAAATCTAGAATTTGAATCTAACATAATGACAAACCCTATAAATTTATGTATAATCAATTGATTTAATTAAGATAAAACACTCAAAATTCAATTTAGAAGATCCATTCAAATTTAATTTGATAAATTATACACAATTAACGAGTAACACACTCTATACATATGTAATTCAAATAACTAATAATAAAAAATTTAGTATCATAATATGTATGTTATTTAAGTAATAAACATGTTTTTAATAAAATAAAAAGTCTTAGGTTTAAAACTTACTTACAATAATATTTTTATTTTAATATATATAAAATTATCACGTACATGAGAAGAATAAGATTTTACTAAACCAATTTAGACTTTCACTTCATAATAGATATCTAAATTTGATCCTACTAATAATTGAGGCTTGAGCTGCCAAAATAGCCATTCTCAAACCTCCTTCACGTTAGATTAGCAAATAAGATAATTTATATCATTATGAAGTGACTTATTTGGATTATTTGTGACATTATTACATGTAATAGTGAATACTTTCTTCAAAATAAATTATTACTAATCATAATATGTGAACCAAAGCATTTAATTGCCGAATAAATCAATCATTTTTTTCCTCATATTCAGCAAGATTACTCTATTTGGTATTGATTTTTTAAAAAAAAAATTCGTGTTTTGTTGTTTTTTTATTAAAAAAAAAATTCATATTTTAGTTAAATTTTTAAATGCACTCAATCTAAATATATTTCAAAAATAAAATATTTGTAAAAAATCTAAAAACAATTCGTTAAACTCTTTTATATAGGGGTATTTTTTTTAAGGTCCCTGATATTATAATTTTATAGTATAAAGGACATCAAATATTTTCATGATGTCTAAGGTCCCTCAACATCAATCCAGAGAAAATTGGTCTAGAGAAAATTCAAGTCAGAGAAAATTGGTCCAGAGAAATTTTGAATTTCTCTGGCCTCTTTAGCCTTTCATGGACACTGTCAGAGAAAATGTGTTTTCACCAAATTTCTCTGACTTTGGAATTTATCAACCATGAACCATTGCCTCCACTCCTACTCTCATTCACTACCATACCCACTGAATTGATTGTGATAATACCAGATCAAATTCCATAAAAACAAGCACACAAGTGTGTTTATAAAATTAGAGAGAGAGAGAGAGAGAGAGAGAGAGAGAGAGAAAAAACAGAGTACAGAGAAAATTTGATTCTTGGTTGCTCCCAGAGAAAATTCAATTAAAAAATCAGAGAATTTCTCTGGTTTCAACCCAGAGAAAATTCAGTTCAAATGAAAAAAAAAAATTCAGTTCACTACTCCAAACACACACCATATATATACCACACGTACACACACAAATTCATTGAATTTGGAACTTGATCATAGAAGTACTCTTGTAGGCCAACAAGTGTAAACTCATCTCCAATCCCAAGAATGATGACTTCAGGAGCTAACCACAACACGCTCATAAACAGATACCCAGAGAAATTTCCTAACCCAGAGAAATTTCCAGACAAAACTTTCTACAGAATTTCTCTGGACTCCACAACCCAGAGAAATTCCAGACTGGGTCATTTTATTAAATTGTGTACATATATATATATGAAAATATGTAAAAAGTACCTTTCGATTCAAAATATACTAAAATGTCTTGGATTTCTCTTTGCAAAACGAAAAACTTTATGAAAATTCTAGGAAATATTGTAGAGATGTAAGAGATACAAAAAATACAATTTAATTGATAATATTGTGGTGCAGATTTCTGATGCTACGGGAGAGGCAACACAAGAAGAGGGATGGCTGCTTTGTCATATCTTCAAGAAGAAAAACCACCACAAAACCCTAGACAACAACAACAATCACATCATCAATGTGGAGACAAGAACCCAAATACCCAGGTCAACAAGTGACGAAGGCACCTTAGATCTGGTTTCGAGAAATTGAAGTCTCCTACTGACTGTTTGTTTCTCGGCGACGCCATTGAAGGCCGGATCCGGTGAAGCTGGAGCTCAATCGGTTGGAGAATGAAGTTAGGGGTGAGGAACAAGAGTTGATCTGGACAGGTATGAGAATGGAGAAGTTTAGAGAGAGAGAGAGAGATGAGTTTTGATTTGGTAAGGTCAAATTTCTCTGTGATATGTTTAGGGACCTTAGACATTAAAAAATAATTTTGTGGATCTCTTCCATTATGAAAAGTGAGAGAGGGACCCTAGACCAATTTTTCCTTTTATATATTGGTCAAAAACATGTATTTTTTTTAATGCACCTAAACATGTGAAAAAATCTGGGAAAAAAATCACTAAAACCCAAAAAATATAAAATAAAATAAAAAATGTAAAAACCATGCACAATTCCAAACCAAGAAGCTATAATTTATTTACATCAACTTTCAATGGGGAAAAAATTTTAAAATACGATAAATTAACTGTCTTTATAGTTTGAAATTTATGTCACTTTAATCATTGACTTTTCGATTGTGATTTCGTTTGGAAAGTGGGTTAACTAAATAGCTTTTTGGCTAGCCGGAGGCTAAAAAGTTCATTTAAATTAATTTTGTTTGCCTTTTTTTCAATTTTTGTGAAAGAAAAAGTGAAATGATTATAATTTGAATAGGACATATTATCTTATTAGCATTTTAGCCTATTTTGACCTATTTTGAAAAAATGGTTAAAAGTTAAACTTCTTGATTTTTTTGAAAAATATGTAAAAAAATATGAGAGACAATGTGACCCAAAATGGGTTAAAAGCTAGAAGATAACTTTTAACCATCTTTCCAAAATAGCCTTTTGTAGCCCTTTGTCTATTTGTGGCTAATTTAGCCAAAAAAGACCAAAAAATCACTTGCCAAACGAGGGCTGTGATACATTTGACCATAAATTTTGAATCTTATTCCAAATAAGGGCAATAAAAAATGTTTCATTTACAAACGGTCCATTTACAAGGACAAAATCATCATACAACTTATTTTGTAGAAAATTCTACTTACACAACAATTTTAACCCTTTACACCTCCCATTTTCATTTTATTTTTATTGCAATTTTCTCCTTTGATAAAATTACCTTTTACACCCCCAAGTCTAGAAATTTGTGTTAGACTTATTTATTTTGATGATTTATTTAATTATATTTTAATTTATTTGGAAGAGAAAAATAAAATCAAAATTTATTTTGATTATTTATTTAATTATGTTTTAATTTATTTGAAAGAAAAAAATAGAATCAAAATTTATTTTACCTTATTAATTTTTACCTAAACTTGTATCCTAAATGTTGTTAGAATGTATTTAATAATTGCTTAAATCAGGAGTTCATTTCAAACCAAAAGCAGAGGTTCAAACAGCCCAACACAGCAGCAGTCCAAAAGGTTCAAATCTGTCAAGCACCGGACGTCCAGGTGGACATCCGGCCGGTCGCCAGACGACCAGCCAGGGCTTTTCTACCTAGTTCTGCTTCAGTTCGAATTTTCTTCTTAACGGCTCTGAGCTACAACGGCTATTTTTCAAAGTAAAGTTGTTCCAAACCATGCTCTGCCTCCTACCAAGAACAAATCAGTAATGATGAAATGATTTATATTCAAAATGAATTCAATGGCTCTATAAGCCTCTTGATCTATATATATACACCAGAGAGCCTCAGTGAACAAAACACTAAAAAAGATATACAAGATACAGAACCCAGAAAAACATTCCTTGATCAAAAATCATTTTCATATTTTCTCTAAAAATTCTCTGAGAAGTGCTCTTCAATTTTTGTTTACATTTTTTCTCTCAGAAATTATACGCTGAGCCCTATAATATTAAGCTCATCTTTCCTATATGAGATTTACAAAAAAACCAGAGCCTCATTTTTATATCTATCTTTGAGAGATAACTATTATAGCTCTCTTCAATCCAAAAGAAGAGATAACTATCTATCAGAGCCTCAGTATTCTTGACTCCTTGAGTGTGATTGAAAATTAGCTAAAGAAGGCAAGGGTTTTGGACTTAGAAAGTCTGTGTAAAATTCATAGAGGATTGCTCCATTTGTGAAAAGGTTGCTAACACCCCTGTGAAACTAGAGTATAGTGGAAAATCTCAAGTGAAGCTTGAGGAGTGGACGTAGGTCGAGTTAAAGCTGAACCACTATAAATTTGTTTGCCTTACTCTCCCTTATCTCTTTATTTTATTTAAATTGTCATAACTATATTTCACATTTTCACTGCGCTAAAATCATTAACTGACATAGTTGTTAGAACACTTGTTTTAATTATCTTTATTACATTAGCTATATTTATCTATTGTGCTAGTTATAATTTTTATTGGAGCATTATTATAATTAATTATAAAAACCTAATTCACCCCCCTCTTAGGTTGTCTTTTGGGTAACAATTTAAAGCCTTAATTTCTTTACACTCTCAACCCTCTCTACCTCATGCCACCATTGCTGTCGACACTACCCAACTCGCTACCGACACTACCCCACCCAACTTGCCGCTGTTACCCACTTCTCTTTTTTCCACCGTCGTCGTCCTTCCTCGCTATCGCTTTTTCTCATTGCCCCTTTACAACTATTCATCTTCCAACTCATCCCTCACTTTTTGAAACCATATGCGAAGAAAAAGAAGAAGTCGGCCCATTATCGCTACCCCCTCACTTCCCTTCTTCCCGTCACCATTCCCCTATTCCCGTAAGATCTAGATCCACCACATCTGATACCCTAGTCTCTCTCTCTCTCTCTCTCTCTTTCTCTCAAGCGATGGCTGGATTGCGGTGCAAAGGTCACGCAGTGGCTAGGTTGTAGTGGTGAGTTTGCATAGTAGATGGGTCGCAACAGAAAGTTCAAGCGTCATTGGCTAGGTCACGATGAAGTTTTCGCACGGTGCAGATCGTGGATCTGTGGTCCAGACGGTGATAGTCGTGGTGATTGAAGGGCTGCGAAGGTGGTGATAGTAGTGGCCCACGATAGTGACAGTGGTAATCGATGGCAGTGACCATAGAAAAAAGAAAAAGATGAGTGTTGAAAAGAGAGAAGGAGGGAGAGAGAAAGAGAGAGAGAGAGAGGGGAAGAGGGAGAGAGAGGGGAGATAAAAGTAGGTGTAAGGAGAGGTAGGGTTAAATATGGGGTAAAATTGGTATATTGGAAGGTGTAAAGAGAGAGAGAGAGAGTAAAAACTTAATTGATTGTAATGAGAAAATAAGTGTACGGAGATAGAATAGTGGTGTAAGTAAAATTATTCTATTTTGTGTTAGTTAACTTGTATGTTTTATAAATATAATTTTTTTAATGAATAATGTTGAAACTTTCTTGATTATAAAATTCTGTTTGGTTTGCTTTTTAATTTTTTTTCTAAGAAACTAAAAATTAAATTGGTGAAAAAAAATTAAAACCACATTATTTTTATATAATTTTATCTTTTGAGGGTAAAAAATATATATATATATATATTTGATATTTATTTTCTTTAAATTAGTTTCTATTTGTTCAAAAATTAAACATGGCGACAACTTTAATTTCATTATTAAACCAATCCATTAAATCAAAAAAATCTAAAACTAAAAACATTTTATATATTAAACATATCAATTACACACTAAAAAATTAATAACTATCCATTACATGATAACTATTTAAAAATATCTGTTAACAACAAATACAACCATCTATTACATAATAAAAACATTAACAAAAACAGCCACTCATTACATGATCATCATTCAATAAATATTAAATATTAATTTGGTGAAAAAAATAAAAAATATAAAAGATTTATCATGTTTATATAATTTTATCTTTGATGGATAGAATTAATTTTTAAAAAATCAAAAATAATTTTTTAACATTTTTGTCGAACTAGTTTATATTTTATCAAATTGATGACTTTGTCCTTAAAATTGAATAATAATGTTTTTAATTATAATTATTTGGAACGAAATTTAAAATTTAAGATCAAATGTATCATAATTTAGATGTCATAGAGATCGTTAATATAATTTGTCCTAAGAAATAAAATAAAATCAGAAGACGAAAAAAAAAAAAAAAAAGACAAAAGAGCAAACATATGCATTTCCAAACGAAGTTCACATCTGTTTATCCATCCTCATAAAAAAAAAAAAAAAAGGGTTCGTAAAAACTGCTCAATAAATTATACAAACCACAAACATAGGTCCCCATTTCACAACCCCTATGCCCAGCCCTAGTAAGAATTGTTAGATATTGTCGTAGTATTTTTAATAGAAAAATTTTAATATATATCGCTTTTGAAAAGGGTGTGTCATATGTATCTTTTATTATATATTTTTTTTTTTAGTTATAATTAATTTTTTTCTTTACTTATGATATTATTTTAGTCATGACTTTTGAGATTTTTAATTATGTCTCATATCGTATTTGGTTATGATTTTTTTTTTAATTATGACTCTGAAAGTATAAAATTATGAAAAAATAAATTTCTTTAATTATAAAGTTCATATAGTATACACTATTTGAGGAGTATGTACCATAATGTTTCCTTTTTAATAAATGAGAAATAATAGAAAGGCAAAGAAAATATGGATCATAACTTTTATGGATAATTTAGCTAAAAAGTCAAAAAGTCACTTACCAAACAAAGGCAGTAATAAATTTAACTATAAATTTTGAGTCTTGTTTTAAATAAGGTAAATAAAAAATATTTTATTTACAAACGGTCTATTTACAAGGACAAAATTATTATACAACTTATTTTGAAAGAAATTCTACTTACACAACAATTTTAACTCTTTACACCTTCCATTTTCATTTTATTTTATTACAATTTTCTCCTTTGATAAAATTACTTTTTAGATCCCCAAGCCTAGAAATTTGAAACCTTAATTTGTTTACACACCCAAGCCTTTCTACCTTATGCCACCATTGTCGTCGGCATTGCCTAACTCACTGCCAACACCACACCGCCCAACTCGCCGCTGGTAACCACTTCTCTTTCATCCACTGTCACTGTCCTACCTCTCCGTCGCTTCTTCTCACTGCTGTAACAACCCTCGTACTGTTTACCGATTAATGACTGATTGATTACCGATAAACATTGATTACCGTTAAACTGAACTGATTATGACTGATAATTGGACTGGTTAAAGTACTGAACTGACTGACTGAAAACTAGAACTGAATTGACTGAGTATGTATGTTAATTTGTATTCTATCTGTTTGATTGATTACTTGATCTGTTCGTATTTTAATGTTTAAACTGCTAATTGAAGGCCTTATCGGCGGCCGAACCGGGAATTGGTTAGTGTTCTATGATCATCATAATTAATGTGATTTTATGGTATATTTACCTGAAAATTGATTAGGTATGATTAAATTAGATTAAAACGAGTTAATTGCATAGTTTGCCGTAATTACCAAATTGCCACCCTTAGTGGCCCACTCAATATAACATGTGAGCCTTGTATACACTTGAAACAAACATTTCCTCAACCCTTTCTTGAGCCTTGCCGACCTAGAGAGTAGAGAGGGAGAGAAATTGGTTTTTCACCTTGAATTGCTTGGAAACTTGAAGAATTGCTTGGTAATTGAAGTGTAGATTGCTAAATTGGACCTCTAGACTCGCATTCAAGGAACCTAGGTAAGGATTTCATCTTCTCATTCTTGTGTTTGAACTAATTCTTGCATGGTCCATGTTAAATTGTAGAGCTAAGTCATGTTTTAGTTCATACATGTTGATATAGAGCATAATTCATGCTTGCATGTTTGAATTGATGAGTTTTGAGTTGAATTCATGGTGAAGTTGTACATGCATGTTCATAATTAGGCTTGAGTCCATGAATTCATCATGTTCTTGAAGAAATGAGTCCATCTGAACAAGCTTTGAAGGTTGAATTCGGTTAGAATCCATGCATGTTTGCATGTTCATATTGTTCTTGAAATTGGTTTGAAATTGGGTTTGAATTAAACACCCTTGGGCTTTGATTTCTCAAAATTGAGCTTTGAACCATGTCATTCTATATGTTTACAAGTGTTTTCTGGAAATTCAGCCCAAGAGGATCGGTTTTGATGCTTTTGAACTTGGTTTTTGGCTTGGAGGTGCAATCTGGAATTTCCAGATTTTGCACTTCCGCTCGAGCGGGGGGGGGGGGGAGTGCCGCTCGAGCGTGGAATCCGAGCATCCAGTATCTCTGCACTGTTTTACAGTCCGCTCGAGCGGAGGATTGGGCGCTCGAACGGAGTCTTGTGTCTCAAGCTCGAGCGAGCGTCGAACGGAGATTTCACCCATCCAGTACTTTTACAGTACGCTCGAGCGGGAAAGTTGACGCTCGAGCGTGTACCCTTGTTGCATGACTGCTCGAGCGGGGAAACCTGCGTTCGAGCGGGACTCTGTTTTTCTGAAAATTCTGAAACTGCTTTTTTGTGTACATCTTTGCATCCTCATCCCATCCTAGGCATTCTTAGACCTAGTTTAAGGCATCTCATTGAGGGCATAGATGTAGAACACATCGAGGCATTAGGGGTTAAGTTACTATCTTTCCCAACTGTGTAGCTTAGTGTGTTCAATCTGTTAACTGTGTAGGGTTGGCGACTGGAGAGGCACGCTCTAGCATACTGTAGCCCAGAACTCTGTGAGTAACGATTGTGCAAAGATATGTTCGAAATGATTATCTTCTGAACAACTGAACTGTACTGTTTTCTGAACTAATTACTGTTAACTGAATGAATGTATGTCCTATATTCTGAACTGTATTGTGGCATCCTTAGCACCTACTGTTTACTGTTACTACGACAGAATTCTCTATCGGTTCCCTCGTGGAACCACTACTGTTTACTGATTGATGGCCATCATTACTGTTCGGTCTTTAAGACCTACTGTTTACTGCTATGCTAATGGATGTACCACATATGACTGAATAACTGTTCTGACTGAAAGACTGAAGTATTGTTTAATGAACTGCTTTCATTACTGTAAGGACATTTCATTCTTAACCTCTTTACGCATTATGTTATTCACTGGGCTTTAGCTCACTGCTCATATATATATGTAGGTGTACAGGCACCAGACCGCGGCTAGAGGCGTCAGGGTTACTCCGGTTTTGTCAAGCCAGCCTATGTGCCTCACTGCGAGGTTCCAAGCCTATTTTGCCAAGGCTTAGGGGTGTTTTAGAATCCCCCTTCTGTACTGTCTCACTGTTTTGTATAGACCGAATGTTTACTGTACTGTTATGCAGGGATTGAGTCCCTAGTTTGAATGATTGTAAATATTGTGCATACTGTTCTGTACCGTTTATGTATGAATGTATGAAAAGTCTTTTTGCATACAGACTGTCACAGCTCAATGGGCATTGTTTCTTTACTGTATTGGCTTCCGCCAGGTCCTGTACTCTGTTTTACTGTACTACTGTTCTGCAGGCCTTCGGTAATCTCAGATTACTGGCCGGTTACGGTGCTAAACCCATAGGGCCGGGTTTGGGTCATGACAACTGCCTTTTTACAACTGTCCATCTTTCATCTCCTCTCTCATTCCTTGAAACCATTTGCAAAGAAAAAAAGAGATTAGCCCATTGTCGTTACGCCCCAATCCCTCTCCTTCTTCCCGTCACCATTCTCCCACCCTTGTAACATCTAGATCCACTACCTCTGAAACCCTACTCTCTCTCTCTCTCTCCCTCTCTCTCTCTCTCTCTTAAGCGATGGCTGGCTTGCGGTGCAAAGGTCACGTGGTGGCTTGATTGTGGTGGTGAGTTTGCGCAGTGGATGGATCGCAGCAAAAAGTTCAAGCACCGGTGGCTAGGTTGCAGCAAAGTGTTCGCGTGATGGAGATCGTCGGTCTGTGGTCCAGATAGTTGTGATCGCAATGATTGAAAGGATATGAAGGTGGTGACAGTGGCAGCCAGAGATAGTGACAATGGCAATCGATGGCGGCGACAATGGAAAAAAGAAGAAGATGAGTTTGAAGAGAGAGAGAGGGAGAGGAGAGAGACGTGGATGCAAGGAGAGATAGGCCCTGTTTGATAGGGTTTATTTCCAGCTTATTTTAGCTTTTAGCTTAATTTAAGCTATTTTGATGTGTTTGGTTCAGTTTAACAATACAGCTTATAGATTTTTGTAAGTTAAAAATCAACTTATTCTTTGAGTGGGGGAGGAGAAACTTAATTTATAAGTCAAAAATCAGTTTATTTTCACAGTTATAAGCCATAAGCAGTTAGGCTATAAGTTACAATCACTTTCCCACAGCTCTGCCAAACGGGGCCATAGGGTTGAACATGGGGTAAAATTGGTATATTGAAAGGTGTAAAGAAAGAGTAAAAACTTAATTGATTGTAATGAGAAAATAAGTGTACGGAGATAGGATAATGATGTAAGTAAAATTATTTTATTTTGTGTTAGTTAACTCTTATGTTATTTGAAATATATATTTTTTTTTTGGAAAAATTACTCATAAATCTCATATATAGAAATGTTGCTCTATTTAGTCTTAGGATTTTTTTTGTTAAACCATTTAGTCCCTTTTATATTTTGGTATGTTGTTTTTGTTTGAATTATTAAATTGTAATTTACTTGTTTGTCCTTATTTGTGATTGGAAACAGATTTTGTGGTGGTGTATGGATAATGTATGGTTTAACATTAATATTTTTATGGGAGAAGAATTATGTGACTCTGTTTAGGAGTTTTGATGTTTCCTTAGTTGATGTGTTTGTTTCGAAACATCAACACAAACAACATAGTGTACACAAACACATCCAATCACTAACATCTACAAACCCCAAAATCTCAATACTCAGAGCCGTATTGTTAGCTTTTTTGGCTTTCGAAGGTTAGTATTGTAATTTTAAGCGTGCCAATAAGGATCAATCAATCCTTACAGAAGATTAATTGCCAACCAATTATCAGATGATTGTGTTTTAGTTCTTTTAACCTCAACGAAGAGGACTTTTACTGATAGCTTGTTTAGGAGAATTTAGTAAATAACTAAGTGAAGAATAATTTCAGAATTTCATTAAGTAAAATGAAAAACTTACAATGATCTGACCCAGCCTCGTAAAGGTTTACAACAACAAGCTATTTGAACCTACTCCTATGAATGAAGTACAATGCAAGAATTTGAAGTACAGAAATGTAAAAAACTGGAAGGGAAAACAAAGTAAATAAAACTGATTTTTTTATCTGAGTCTGGATCTTTTTTTCTGGAGCCTTTTCTGCTATTTATAATTTTCGTCGAAATGAGATTCTAACCGTCAAAATGTCTCTCCATGATTGTTGAACATGCTCTCTCGCAGCCAGTCCCACTACGCCACATTTACAATTAGGCTTTCCTCTTGATTTTGAATTTGAACCTTGTGAGTAACCGTTAAGCCATATCACCTCATATTCCTTATCATTCCAGTGCTACGCAGACCCATTATTACTAATACAGGCTGACACGTGTCTGACTATGGTTGGCAATTTGTATTAACTTCCCAAATTGCCATTTTCATGCCACGTGTTGAATTGTGATTGACTTATACAAATTATACAGCCAACATTACCCACCGCACTAATATACCCAATACTTGGTGATATTAGTAGATCAAGGCACTTTACCCACGTCCTAGGACGTGCATGGGCTTTGCATCTTCTTAGAACTACAATCGATGTCCATCATTGCAATGTTTGCACTGCACTAAATTCTTTTCTACACCTTGAACATTTCCCACTATCTGAGCATTCGAAAAAACTAATACAGTTCGCATGGCCAAACAAACCTTCTCTGACATAGATCAAGCATACGAAGAGTTGTTAGATAATGATCTTCGCCCTTAAAAGAACTTTCATGCATTTATTAGCCACACTTATCCATCTCCATTTATTCAAGTCATGGAAACTTTTGCAAATCATCGACCTTTGGATCAAGAACCTATTGTTCACAATTCTTTAGTCCAAGACTTGGCAACAATGGATATTGAAAGCTCTTTTTCTGCCACAAAACCTTCTGCGTGGGATCAGGCTGCTACATCCTCTTCTTTTCCTAAAGCTTCTGGCTGGGGAAGCTGGCTAAAACCTGATGAATCCAAGCTGGCTAAAACCTGATGAATCCAAGCTAAGAGAACGAATTAACCATCGATTCGTCGAATTCGCTGATCCTTTGTCTTTCCCTCATTTTGCTCGGAGCTCAATGGTTTACCCCTATGTATCTATCGATTGTCGACGCAATTTGGAAGACAACTTACTTATAGCATGGTATACATCTTCTATGCCTACGAAGATAATGCAAGCAACTCCTCGTCCAGTGGAAGCACAAGGATACAACCCGTCATTCTTAGCCCAGAAGGCAAAATTTTGCTCTTTTGATTGGCTTGAATGTGTGAATAACCCCCAGTTCCCTTCTTCATTTAGGATGGATCCTCCTGTGCCTTTTCTTCCTCAAAACCCTCACTGGATAGAAGAATTAAGACTTATTCTCTTTGAGAATCAGTTTCTTCCTTCCTACTAACCTCCAGCTCTCCCAATTATATTTGAGCGATATCAAGCTCAACTTCTGCTTGCAGCCTTTTCTCACTTGCCCTTCAATGTTCTTGGAGGTGATATTCCTCTTAAGAACTTTCGATGGGCTTGTGACATTATGACTCAGGGTCATGTTCTTAATTCCATTGCTCAAGCAGAACTTCAGATGTTTTTGGATTAACTCCCATTACTTCTCCATTGGTACCAAACTTCTTTGGCTACCACTCAATCTTTGGACAAAATCTCAGCCCATCGAATTCACACCTAGTATGAAGCAGAAAATCTTATCGACGAATATAATGACTTTAAGAATAAAGATTCTGCATACTGGGATGATCTAGATATGGATGAGATGGAACAAGGATTGAAGGAAATAGAGTTCGAAATAAAAGCTGAACAACTTTTTCATCAAATAAGAACATATCAGCTACAGCAACCCAGCTTAGAGAGGATAGAGGACAGAATAAAAAAAGAACATAAATTCATTGACCACTGTTAGAACAAATTCCATGACCTTGTTATTCTTTCTATTCGTTATTTTTATGAAATTGAATTTGTAACCAAGAAGGCTTTCTAATGAAATTACTTTCATATTAATAAAGCTAGGTTTTCTTTTCTTTATTCGGCATGGTCTGATTTTATATTTCAATTGCATACTTGTAACCATTCTATTAACCTAAAACAAACAAAATCATAGCTTCGAATTTATCAATTTTGTCCTTCGAAACCTAATTTGAACATTTTTAATGGAATACTGGAAACCTAATTTGAATATCTCCAACATATGGAGTATAATTGACAATCTTTGCCTTAGGTCTTCTCATTCCAATCATATGGTTAACACAATCAACAATTTCAAATTAACTATTTTTGCTTCAAAAAAACAATCTACGTTTTTCGAAATATGAAAACTTCCCTTAGGGAGTGCACTGTTTTATTCTTAAAGAGTGAGTCCATTTGGGCTTTTCACTACTTAACAAAATATTGGCTTTTTACAATTTCGAAGTCTAAAACAAACAAATTCTAGCTGCAGAGTATTTTGAAGTTTACTTCGAAGGACTTTATTTTCAACAAGAAACTTAAAAGCAAGTCTTTAATACCCTTGAAGCAAAGAAAAACCGGAGTATTTTGTACTCTTAGGTATGAAGCGTGCTTCAAAATCAACTACTTACTTTTGAACCCTGGTTAGATGTTTGTCATCTGGCTTTAGAGCCAAACCTTGGCTTCGAAGCCAAATATTTGATTTCGAAGCCAATCTGAGTGTTTGAGATACGTTTCCCTCCCAAACGATCACTTTTTAGAGAAACTTTTCATATCCGTACCTTCAGTACTTTTTATGAATGTTGCCCATTTAAATTGATTGTGCATCTTTCGGAGACAAAAATGTTTAAAAACCCTTTCCTTTCGTGCTTTTAATTCACTTGCTCGCCCAACACACAAACCCTTCATCTCTATTGACCTCTCATCTTCTTTACCCTCTTTCTCAACTTCGTTCTCTGAAAACTTCTGTCAATGGCTTCTTCCTTCTCGAAGATACCAGACGTAGAGCTTGTGAGTCCATCCGTAGCCTTAAAAGGGATCATTGTTGAAGAGTGTGAGAAATACAAAGCTGGCGAGAAAAGTGCTATTGATGGGCGTATTTTCATTCATTGTCGCCATGAGCAACGGGAATATGTGCTTGGGCCTATTTTTAAAGAGGTCCCTACTCAGCTTCCAGCTCTATACCCGCGTTTGGAAGACCATTGCCTCCTTTATGAAGGCGGTCTTGATTGAAGAAGCTGGAAAGTGAACTGACCCCATCGCTGCTGGCCCACAGTAAGACCAAAATGGGAGGAATGATATAATCGGGTCGTTCCTGGTAGGACATTGTATCTCCAGGAACTTTTCCTCTTCGACGCCCTTCAACTGTCCAAGTTCACCATTTCGGAGGACCCCTTTTTAATACTTGATGCTCTTTGTTTTTGGAATTCTGCTTTCAATTTCTTCCAATTTAGATGTGGTATGATGGCTCCTGCTGTCCTTGACATCTGTCATTTGTTAGGGCTATCCCCTATTGGTACTCCATTTGGACCAGACTACCCTGACCTCAGCATCCCTTTTTCTCTTCCCCCTCTAAGCTCATCATATAGTGACTTTGTCAAGGCTGAGAACAAAATGGAAGGCCCTGTGACTGATAGGGAATTCTTTTCCTTTTTATTGTATTGGCTTTGTAAATTCCTTTTCTGTACTTCTTCTCAGAGGATTATGCCTGAGTTTGCCCCTCTTGCCAAAGCCTTTGTTTTTCATAAATAAGTGGCCTTAGCTCTATATGTTTTGGGCGATGTCTACAGAGCTTGTTTCCTCTTTTGTGAAAAAACCCATGGATGTCAATCAAGGAGGCTCATTTTGGATACTCCAACTCTGGCTTTTTGCATACTTCACTGATTTGCGCTCTAAATGTCTGAAGTTTTTAATGCTAAACCCTACCACTTATGGCATGAAGTTAGCCAATGTCTCTCTTTATCCTTCCAACTTTGCCTTCTACTTTTGTTTTTTTCACTAACTCTCAGCTTCTCCTTCTTCTCCCACCTTCTTCTGTTCCTTCGAAGCCAATATTGGCCTAGCGTGGCTGAGAACCTTTCTAAGGATAGATCCCGCTCTAGGCCTCAGCACAAAAATATGTGGGCTTCTATTTTGATCCCGAGGAAGTTATTCATTGTCATTATGAACCCTAGAGCTTATAAGTGCATCTCTGAGCCCTATTGCCCTGCCCAATTTGCTAGGCAATTTGGACTCTCTCAGGGGATCCCTATCCCTCTCTGCAGTCAATCTAACTTAAACCTTGCAAACAGAGAACTAAAAACTCCAAGATTCATATTAGAAGAGGCAACCTCCAAGTTTATCCAAGACTTAATTAATCTTGAATACCTACCTTTCACTCCCCAAAGCAGTACACTGAAAAGATACCAGAATTGGTGGATGGCCAATATGGAGGTGCACTTGGCCATTGCTCCTCAAGATCTATTAGTGGTACTAGATGTGCCTCAAACCAAGTCTAAGGGGACTGGAGTTATTACTTCCTCCACTGCTCATGCTACCCCAGCTCTTATTCCTGCTACCACAAAGTCTACTCCTAATGTCTCACCTCTTCCTAAAGTCGCTAGAGTTGCTTCGAAGAAAGGTACGCACTGCTGCTTCTTTTCTTTTCCATTTTTTTATGATGCTTTTACTTTTTACTTATAGTTCTTTCTTTGGTGTAGGTGGTGTAGGTGCCTCATAGAGAGACTCTCCTCAAAGAGTTCAAACTTTAAATCTCTTCAAGAGCAAGCAGCAACAACAAAGGAAAAGAAAACTCTTGTTTTATCCTGAAGATGAGGTACCTGAGGCTCATGTGGAAGAAGATGAAGCAGAAAAATAGCAGGAGACACCATTAAAAGGAAAGAAGAAAATGACGGTCTCTCCCTCTGATTTAATTGCGGATTCCATTCATGAAGCATCTGCTAAAGCAGTGGAAGTGGAACACTCCAAAGAGATCATTGTATTCTAGAGGGCTGAGAAGATGAGACAACAACAAATACTTAGGGATGAAACTACTGCTACTGATGCCCTCCAAAGAGAAACTGCAAGAAGGCAACAAATTGTTGAACATTATACCCTTCGCAGTTCTCCAACCATTGCTACCACTTCTGAAACTAGTGATTTCTTTTTGTGTCTCTAGTTTCCTTTCTCTAGTTTTCAATACTGAAACTTGACATTGCTTCGTATTTCTTCTTTTGCAGCAACAACTACTCTACCTTCTCCTTCAATAAGGAATTCTTCAGTTTCATCTGAAGTTGAAAGACTATTAGAAGCACCCTCAAAAAAGAAAAAGAAGACTGACACTAAAGTGCCTCTAAGTGTAAAGCCCATTCAGGCAATACTCTTACTTCCTGGTTTTACACTTTTCACACATTTTTTGAGGCAAAGCATTCCTAAATCTTTATCCTTTGGCTTAACTCCATAACTTCATTTTCTAACTTTTAACTCAGCCCAATTTATTCTCCCTACAATCCTTGCTGCTCTTTCCCTTCCTGAGGAAATCCCAGTTATTATTTCATCTCCAATGACAGCTGATTCCCTCAGAGAAGATACTGGTAGCTCACCAATTCTTTGTCCACCATCACTATCCAGCTCCAGCCCTTCTTCTCTCGACCTACTGGTGGCAAAGACTATGGAAACTGCTAGGGACACTTCATCCTCCTCTTCTATCCCTGTGCAGCCATTTCTTTCTTCCACTAGAGTCTTTTCTGCACCACCAATGTCAATGGAAGAGATGGACATTTTCGAAGCTAGACTGGCTAACTTTTTTGACATGCCTTCTACCATTCCAATAGCTAGTAATGAAACTAAGCCATCGGTTCTGGCTGATTCTCTCTTGAAAATTTTTGAGAGCTCTTCAACCATTAGTAGGGCTTCTTCACTTTCACTGGATTTGGGCATCTGTTTGGAGTTGCTGACATTGTTCTCGAGGATCCCATTTGAAGCCTTGCAAAGACCTATTATCAAGAATGGTTTTCTCCAGTGCTACAAGGTCATTGAGCAATCCAACATGGCCATTTCAAGTCACTCGTCTCAGGCATCAGCTACCATTGACTTTTATGTCAACATCTACCATGTTGCCAAAGCTGCAGAAGAGAAATTGTTGAGAGACTAGCAATTTGTTTCCCATATACATGCTGAGGTGTCTGAATTGAAAGAACAACATTCCTCTGTCTCCCAATTTTGAGCCCAACTTTTAGAGAAGAAAGCTCAATTAGAGGAAGAGTTATCAGCAGTTAACATGATTTTGGGTTGAACTACCACAAAGCTGCAAATCACCAACCAAGGATTGGCTGATCGAAGGTAGAAGATGACTACAGCCATTCAGTTGTTCTCATCCCTTAAAAGTAGAGAATCAATTGTACGGGAACAACTGAAACATTGTACTGACTTTTGGGCCAATTTATGGCTGCATGTACTTAACTCCTTATGAAATGAATTCTTTATTTATCATTTGAGTGTTTTCATGCTTCTCTTGTTTAGCATTTATTATACTTCTTGTGTTTCCCATGCAGTTGGATAATAAGGCTTCAAATACCTACTATTAATTTTCTTAGGGTGTACATACCCATTCAAATTTCTTAGATGGTATGCTCCCCAAGGCAAAACTCTATGAACTTGATATGCCCCTTTCACAATTAGGTGACCATTTGCCAAACTTATGGCTTTTAATTCCTATTGGGAGTATTGTCTTTCATACCAAATCACCTTCATCAAAGCTAATGTGCTTGACTTTCTTATTATAGTTTTTGGCTGCTTTTTCCTTTTGGAAAAGGATACTCTTTAATGCCAAAATTCTAGCTTCATCCACATTTTCTAATTCCAAGAACATGATCTGATGGTACTGCTCAGGAACTAACTGATCCTGGCATCTCACCTTTAAGGACTTGATGTTAATTTCTACAGGTAACACTACATTATGCCCATATTCCAAGGCATAAGGAGTAACTCCTGTACTTGATCTTGGAAAAGTCCTATAAGCCCACAATACATCCAACATCAAGTTATGCCAATCCCTATGATTGGCTTCCATAACTCTCTGTATTCCTTTTTTTAAAGACTTATTAGATGATTCTGTCTGACCATTTGCTTGTGCATAATAAGAGATAGAATTAACAAGGCTAATTCCAAACTCTGCCGCGAAAGACTTCACCATCTTTCCATCAAATACAGTCCCATTATCCATAGCTATGGTCTGTGGGATGCCAAACCTGTGAATCAGATCTTTAATAAATCCAATAACTTCAGTTCAGTCTACAGCGTTATATGGTTTAGCTTCGACCCACTTAGTGAAATAGCCTGTGGCCACTAAGATAAAACAATGGTGCTTCGAAGATGGTGGATGTATTTTCCCTATCATATCCATAGTCCATCCTGTAAATGGCCAAGGCTTCGCAACTACATGTAAATCAATTATTGGTACATTTCTTATCATGCCATGCTTTTGACATGCCTGGCAACCTCTAGCATATTCTATACAATCTTTAAGGATTGTGGGCCAATAGTAGGAATGTCTTCGAGGCAACCATCTCATCTTCACACTAGGCTGATGAACACCATAGACGCTTTCATGAACTTTAGCCATGGCTGTCAATGCCCCCTTTGGCCCTATACATTCCAATAACAACTCATCTGCTCCCCTTTTGTAAAGAGCATTACCATATACTATGTATTGTATAGATTGTAATTTAATCTTTCTGTTCGCTTTCGAAGATGGGCCAGTTAGGTACTGCATTGTTGGATGCCTCCAATCTTGATATTGTAAGCCGTTATGATTGACTTCTAACACCACATTCTTTTTAGTTAAATGTGACATTAATTTTTGATATGTTGCTTGACTTATGTTCATTTGAGTGTCATCTTTTTTCCTGAAATTTGAAACTTTCGGAGCAACATCATTGGCTTTGTCATTCATGAATCTTGGGATATAAGTCACGTTTGCTATCTGAAACTGAGAATGCAAATGTAATGCAACAACATAGTATGGCAATATGCTTGCACTTTGACATTTGAAAATTCATTTCACTTGGTTGACCACCAATTGAGAATCTCTAAATATATTAACTGCATGAGCTTGCAATCCAATAAGCATTTCCAGTCCCATTATTAAAACTTCATATTCAACTTGATTATTGAAACAAGTAATTTTATCAACTCTGAAATCATGGTTGGTTTCTACACCCTGTAGTGACTTAATTACCACACCAATTCTAATTAGATCATTGTCTTTTGATCCATCAAACCACATTTTCCATGACTCAATATTAACCATACCAAGATCCATTATCTCTTGGTTTTCTGTCTGACATGGATGATCTGTTAAGAAATTAGCTAAAACTTGTCCTTTTACTGCCTATTGCGAGACATTCTAGATGAAATTCTGATAAGGCTAGTATCCATTTACCAATTCTTCCTTTCAACATAGGTCTAGATAACATATACTTAACCAAATCTATGGTTGCAATTACCAAGACAATTGTAGGCAAAAGATAGTATCTTAATTTTATTGCAGCAAAATACAATGCAAGGCACAGCTTTTCTACAGCTGAATATTTATATTCACAAGAATTTAAAAACATACTAAGGTAATAAACTGCTTGCCCTTTGCCTTCTTCATTGTCTTGGGCTATGAAAACTCCCAATAAATCTTCTGCTGCAGCAATGTACAGCTTCAAGGGCTTATCACTCTTTGGTGGTATCAGCACTGGAGGCTTGGCAAAATAGGCTTTAATTCCTTCGATAGCAGTTTGATGATCTGCTATCCACACAAACTCCTCTTCATTTTCCAACCTTAATATAGAAAAAAATACTTAAGTTTTTCCTGTAGTGTTAGAATTAAATCTTCGAAGAAAATTAACTTGTCTAAGGAATTTTTGTACTTCTTTCTTACTTGATGGAGGCTTGGCTTCAATGATGGCTTTGGATTTATTCTGATCAATCTGTATTCCCTTCTTGTGTACTACATAGCCCAAGAAGTTTCCAGCTGATACACCAAAAGCACGTTTGAGAGGATTAAGCTTCAACTTGAACTTTCTCATTCTTTCGAAAGCTGCTTCTAAGTGAACCAAATGTTCCTCCATAGATTGAGATTTTACTACAATGTTATCAATGTAACACTCTAAATACCCTTCAATGAGATCATAAAAGGTAGGGTTCATTGCCTTTTGATATGTAGCCCCAGCATTCTTTAGGCCCAATGACATTTTAACCCATTTGAATGTGCCAATGTTCCCAGGACATCTGAATGTTGTCTTATGGACATCCTTCTCTGCAATGCAAATTTGGTTATAACCAGAACGCCCATCCATCATTGATAAAATCTTGTGCCCTGCTGAACTATTCACCAATAAGTCTACTATGGGCATAGGGTACTCATCTTTTAGAGTTGCTAAATTCAGGTTTCTAAAATCGATGCATACCCTCATTTTACCATTCTTTTTAACCATTAGCACAATATTGGATAGCCACTCAACATATCTGGCTGTTCTAATAAAGTCTACCTTAAGAAACCTAAGAATTCCCTCTTTGACCTTCTAAATCACTTCAAGACTCATCATTCTTGGCTTCTGCTTGTATGGCTTGAAATTAGACTTCATAGGGAGCCTATGTTCCACTAATGACCTATCCAGTTCTGGCAGTTCATTATAAGACCATGCATTATATCTCTTTAAGACCATCAATAATTGGTCCCTATCAAGAGCACTTAACCAAGCACTGATGTAAGTGGGTTGCTGTGCAGAACCTTCCCCTAAATTAACTTTTTCCAAGGGGTCTTGTATTTGAGAACTCACTAATACTTCTCTTTTGATTTCTTCTGTCGTCGAAGCAATTTCTTTGCTTTGTTTTGCTCCTACTTTCTCTTATTCAACATCTTTGTCTTCTTCCTTATAAACAAAGTCTGTCCATAAGGCTTTTTCTCCTTGTATTTCTTGAACTTTTGTTTCAATGTCCAATGCACAGTATTTATCAAAGGTCAAAGGTCTAACATGTTATTGTTCCTGCTTACAACCAACTATCATGACTTCCTTCTCTTGTTCCTGAACCTTTTGGACTATTGATTTTAAGTCCAATGCTGAAAACTTGACTAAAGCCAAGGATCTAGATTCTTGGGTTTCATCTTCTTGCCTACAACCAAGCATCATTATCATCTTTGATAATGAATTCTTCATCAACACTTTCTTGTACCAAGTGTTTTAGGTGTGCTACTTCCTCATCAGCCGTCACTTTGGCTGAACCATCAGGTTTTCTCAATATACTGAGTGGTGTCACTCCTTCAGTATAAAATTTGGCCTCTGTAAAGTCAGCACAAGCGATAAAGGGTTGAGGGTCTGCATTGATCTCCTTTGTCTCTCCATTGTATAGGCCATCATTATCTTCTGATGTAGAGAGGAAGGCACACATTTGTTGGTGTGAATCCAATCCCCGCTAAGTAAAACATTACACTTAGCATTACTATCAATAACAAAGAATGCCGTCAAGCAATCTGTGGTTCCCACACTCAGGTTGATAAGCAGAATACCCTGAGCCATCTGTTTATCCCCAGCAAAACCAACAAAGATTGTGCTGGTTGGGATTAATCTGGGATTCCTTTTCCCTAGTTTCTTCAAAAAGGATTTCAGAAGCAGGTTCACTGTTGTCCCATTATCCACCAATACCCTATTCATCTGTATCCTATCGAAAAAAGCCTTGATATACAAGGGCTTGACATGTTGTGTCATGGTTGTTGTAACATACTCAAAATGATATGAGAGATTAATACTCACTTTTTCCTCACTTTCATCCTCAATTTCCATCGGTGTGATCACTTCAGATTCATCTTGAACCATATGAATCTTCACTAGAAACTGGAATAGGGTCAATCTCCTGACGTTCTTAGCTTCCATCTTCAGCCTGGAACTCCTGTGGTAGTATATGCACCATATTCACTGACACTGGAGGAAATAAGCCAAACTGAACTACTGGTTGTACTTGCTTCTTTTCCAGGCTAACTTGTGCGTTATTTCAGAAGCATCTTCCATGCTACATTCTGACACTTCAGTACTAGTGACTTCCTTCTAATGGTCTGTTCCTGTTGGTTTTTCGACCAAAAATGTCTGTTCAGCCATGAAGGCTTCAAAAATCTCCTCTTTAACCATTTTTTTCCTTTAGCCTAGGTCAACTTCTCATTGTGTCTCACTGTCGCTTTCCATCAAGGCCTTTTCTAGACCTGCTGAGCTGGATCTTTCCTTGGCTTTCAGTTCAGAGTGAACTTTAGCCAATTACTTTTTGCTGAAACTTCTTCTATTCTGAGGAGTCGATTTTGGACTACGGTCCAATTTTGGACTTTCTCTTTCCTCTGTCTGGCCTTTTGGCTGGGCCAATAAAGAACTCTCCCCACTTTCCTTCAGATTCTTTTGGTACTGAGTGTACCTTTGCTGGATCTTCCTCCTTTGGGATTTAAAAATTACTAAAACCATATCTGGTTCCTTTGTTTTTGGGTGCTTCAGTAACACCCAATTATTTGGAGCCACCAAGGGAGGTTTAACCATTCTGCCCTGGTCTCCAACAACACTTCTCTGGGTAGGCATTTCCTTAGGCTTGTTCTGTATGACAAACCAATCTGGAACCCCAGATACCCATGAACTCACTAGCTCAGTTGATGAACTAGCTCTTTCTGCCTTCGAAGTTGCTTGTGGAGGCCACTGCTTGGCCATGATCCCTTCTATTGGGTCTAATTTAGGCCTTCTATCAGGGTGGTTACCTTCCATCTTGTTTGAGGCTAATCTAGGAGACCAATCTCTAGCTCTGATTCCATAACTTGAGCTCGCTTCAGGCCTCCTCTCAAGATGATTGCCCTCCATCGTGTAGTAATTAGGTAGTCTAAACTTATGTAGAGGTCTCTTGCCCTTGGAATGCACTCTAGTGGCTGATGGTCCAGCCAAGAATGGTTGCTATCTGGGACCAGTTGGGTATGGCCTCTTGTTGTAAATACTGGTTAGTTTAAAACGTCTCTGCACATCCTTATAATACTATTTCCCATCAATTGAGAGCCCTTTCAACCATTTGTAACTTAACCTGCATCTAGGACACATCCTTTGCATGACAGCTGCCTCTAGGGAGTCATCATCCAGTGCCTTTTCACTAGAGTCCTCCTTTTGGTCTGCAAATGTCACGACCCGAACCCACTCCTAGGGGTTCAGCGACGTAATCGGCCAGTAATCCTTGGATTACTGAAGGCCTCTTAGCTTAATAGCATATAGTCAGGGGCTGCGAAAGTAAATAGATAAAGCATACATAGTCCATTGAGCTGTGTAGACATACATGAAACTGATAATTTTAAAACTTTTATAATCATACGAGTGACGTCATAGATACAGCATTTACACGTCACTAACAAGTACATACAAAAGGATCAGTTTTAAGCATATACATTAACATAGCCACAAAACATGACATGATCTGGAACCTCCTCGGGAGGCGTGAAGGGTGGCTGACAACACAAAAGTACCCCAGGCATCAACTTAAGCCTGATCACGAACCTACTCACCTACATACATAATAAATAACTAGTGAGCGGTGGCCCAGTGAATAATAACAGAGTAAAGGGGTATATGAATGGTGTCTCAATATCATAGCTGAAATAAAACAATTTACACTCATATTCTTGTTATGAGCATGTAGACAAAAGTCAGAGTTCATACTTAATCTTTCGTATACGTTTATCAGTACTAGTAGATCTCACACAAAGTGACTTAAATTTTACTTGTCAGTTCTATAGAAGAACCTCCGGTCGGGTAAGGATAACTTGTCAGTCCCATATAGGGACCTCCGGACTGGGAACTTGTATACTTGTCAGTTCCACTTTGGAACCTCCAGCCAGGTACAGATAGCTTGTCAGTTCCATAGGAACCTCCGGTCTGGGAACTTATAGCATACTTGAATCATAACATCATGTCACTTATAACGTACTTGAATCGTGGCATACATCACTTGCAACATACTTGAATCATAGCATAGCATCATAAATGCTTGTTGATGTCGGACAATCATTCATAGTATAAAACATGGCATTTCTTTCAACAAATCTTACTTCGTATTCAGAAAATACATAAAGTTAAACATAACTTTATTAAGTTATTACTCACAGATAATAGACGTCGTAAGTAGGCAATTCAACTTTCCTGTGGCACTTGACCTACACAATTACAACACGAACATATCTCGAATCACACACCTGATATGATAACTTGGTCATTTCCTGTTCTGGTGTGCACCTACATCATTATCCTCATTATGGGGTCTTCATCATGGCCTAAAGATGCCTAGGATGGAATGAGGATGCAAAAATGTACTTGAAAACATTTCTCAAATTTTGCTGAAAATAGGGTCAACGCTCGAGCGTGGATTTTCCCGCTCGAGCGGACATGCAAGATGTGAAGGTTCGCTCAAGCGTGACTTCCCTCACTCGAGCGGACTGTAAACTTTAGAAAAAGTATTGGTTGCATGTTTTTCACGCTCGACAGATGCTCGAGCGTGAATTCCCTCGCTCGAGCGAACTGTAAAACATATGAACTTCTGGGTATATGCATTTCACACTCGAACGTGACTCACATCGCTTGAGTGGAAGTGCACGTACTCAGAGTGATCACTCGAGCGTAAAGTCCCCCGCTCGAGCGTGGATCAAATTTTTGAAATTTCCAGATTTGATCTTCAAGCTCAAACTCAACCTTTAAAGCATCAAACCTCATTTTTCTGGGCCAAAACTTGAGAAAATACATGAAAACCCTTAAAACAACATGAGTTAAAGATCATTTCAAGAAACCATGGCTCATTGGCTTGCCAATGTGCAAAAATTCAACTTGAAACTCAAGAATAAATCATGAACATAACATGCATGCAATTATTTGAACCATAGCTCCTCAAAACATGATCAAATGTTACAAAACAACATGAAACTCAATGATTTCCCAAAATTGAGGTGAATTCAAGACATGCATGAGGGAATTCTTGAAAATCAACTTCAAAATGCTATGACTCATGAATTCATGTTTTAACATCACAATTACATAATCTGGGTGTTGAATTTATACCTCAACCTCTTAATGAAGCTCTAATTGGTGAATTCTCTAAGGTTCCAACCCAATCTCCTTGAATTCCCTAGCAATTCTCCTTTCCTCTTGCTTTTGATTTCAATTCTCCTTCTCTCTCTCTTCCTCTCACGTTTTTTGTAAAATAGGCTCAAAAGTGTATGCAAGTGGATGAGAAGAGGTGAGTGGACTTATAAAAGAAATAGTGTTTAATTAGCTAAAGTCATAGGCAATTAAGTGGGATTAAATTAATCTTATTTAATTGTTCCGAAACGAATTTCAATTGAACCTACCATACGGTCCGAAAAATTCCAATGAACACATAAATCAGATCAATTTCTGTATCGGATGTCGATAAGGCCTTCAATTTGTAATTCGAAACTAAAACATGTACAGATCTATCTACGCTGAACAAATAGAGACACAAAAATAATGCAATGCACATGTAATTAACTCACAATCTCTTCTTAATTACTTGTTAGGCACACTTAAGCATGAATTAACGTTAATTAAGGGTCGGGGTTGTTATAGCAAAGCTCTGCCTATATGCCGGTGAACCTCTGGTATCTTTCTTGTCAGTAGTCTGGCTGGCAACATGCATCTGCACATTAACCTTGTAACACCCGCCTTTTTCTTAGCTGTTAAGTTTATGATTAATTTGAATTATGCATTTACTTGCGCATTATATGCTTTTTTGTATGTTATGTGTATTATATTTGTTGACAGATATGTTAATATACGAAAAAGATCTGTCTGAATCGTTAAATTATAAAGCTACAAATTAAATAATAAACTAGGTGGTTAGAGCCTAATTCACCTTGATTAGATAAAGTGGGGGTTAATTAAGTTAGGTTGTGGTAAGAAATAATTTAATTGAAGTGAGTATAAATTAAGTTAATTGAAAACAAGTAACTTAACATTAAATATATATATATATATATATATGTGTGTGTGTGTGTGTGTTTGTGTGTGTGTTTGTTTGGTCTCAAGAGAAAGGGGAGGAATATAACCTAGAGAGAGAGAATTCTAGAGAACAAGAAGAGAAAAGAGGAAAGTGAAGGAGAGGAGAATTACAAGAAATTTCATCCAATTAGCTCATCAAGGTAAGAGTTCTTCTTAATCTCTTGTATGAGAATGAATTTTCATCTTGAACTCATGGAATTGAGTGAGGGAGAGAGTAAGAAATTGGATAGTATAAGCCGTGTTAAAACCGTAATAAGAAGAATTCTCCCATATTATAGCTTGAATTACTTGGTTTTGCATGATTCTAAGCTAGATTTTCATAGTTTGTTAAAAAATAGAATTTTCATATGCATAGATGTTATTTTCTCTATAATCTTGAAATTGTTTATAAGAATGTAGAACTTGAATTTAAATTTAAAGTTCTATTCTTGAATTGAAAATGGAAATTGTTTGTACATCATATTTGTTAATTTTTGGCCTTTAATTTGATTAACTTTGGGTTTGATTTTGAGAAATTTGGAAACCCAAAAACAGAGCAGAAATTCGGTTCTGGAACACCCAGAACCGCACGTGTGGCTAGGGAGCCCGCACGTGCGGGAGAGCACTGGCGCACGTGCGGCACGTAGGCCCGCACTAGCGGAAAACAGAGGAGAAGGCGGTGCAATTCTAAAATAAAAGCACTTGGGAGAGAACGTGCAGAGAAGGTCTCGCATGTACGGCTATACGACAATGTCAGTTTCACTTTTTTGCTTCGTTTATCCCACTCCCAAGCCTCCATTAGCATGATTTACATCAGTAATTAATGACCATTTGCATTGCATAGGCATTTAACAGAAGTAAACGACATTTAGACGAACTAATTCCTAAGAAATGAAGCTAATCAATTGAGTATGTAGCAAATTAAGTGTGTTACGCTTGTATCTGTCTATGTAGGTTAAACACCACGTTCCAGTCACCTCTATCACGGAACCCACTGTGAGTAACGCTGTTGTAAAAAATATGTTTAATTTAAATTACCATTTCTCTGCTTCAAATTTATGCATTACTCCGATAAGTTTATTACGTTAATGAATGATAATTCTATCACTATTTTCATTGTTTACTGTGGCAACCCTAGTACCATTTATATGATGGTAGATCTGTCAGTTCCATTTCATGGAACTCCTGTTTAATATGATGTTGGCTATCATATCTGATCTTCGATCTTCATGACCGCCTATTCGGTCTTCATGACTGCCTGCCCGGTCTTCATGACCGTTTGTTTGGTCTTCTAGACCACCTGTATTTATTGCTTTTGAATATGCTACCCGATATGTTATGCTTCTCAAATGTCAATCTGCTCAGTATGTGCTTTATTTTACATTATAATTATCGTTCAAAATCTCTTTATTCAGCTGTTATTCACTGGGCTCTAACTCACAGTTTGATATTTCATGTAGGTGACCCAGCTCAAGAAAGGACTTAGCGGCATCGACCTTGCTTTGATTGTGTCAAGCTAACTTTTGTGCCTCATCATGAGATTCCCATCTATTCGCGTTTTGAGGTGGCCAATGTGAACCCTTTTGTAACTCGTTCATGTATTTTGATTGGTTGTCACTGGCCTTATTTTTTGTTTTCGATGGGACTGACTTTTCTCTTTTTGTTGTCTTTTGACAAACTTGTGATAGCATGATGTACTTATGCTTGTGTGTATATATGTACATAGCAATATCTTTTGTTTCATGTGAATTCACAGCTCATTTGACGTTTTGTCTTCTTATATAATAGCTTCTGCTAGTCCCATGTATTTGCTTGGTTCAATCAGGCCTTTGGTAATCGCGGATTACTAGTCAATTACGACACTAAAGCTATAGGGGTGAGTTTAGATCGTGACAAACCTCTTCCAATTCCTCCAAGGATAAGTTTTGGAAGTGTGGCACAATAACATTGGCTGTAACTTCTCCAATCTCTGGGAATAGATTAGTGTCAATTCCTATAACTTTCTCTGCTTTAGCTGGGTTAAACTCCTCTTTCGAATCTGTTCTTGGATCCTGTCCCAAAAAACAATACAGTTTTTAGTTGAATGAAACCAAGAATTGTGCCATTTACAATACATTTTCCCTTTAAGTTCTTCTGGAGAAGGAATTTTAACTCATTTTGGTAACTTTAGGAAATTCGCTGCAAGCAAATGATCAAAAATGTCATATGCCTTTATTAAATCGAAAGAGTATTTCCTATGAAGGTCTTTCTTTTTAAACTACTGGTCTATTGTAGTGTCTTTATGAATTAATGCCTCACAGATCACAGGCTCTTTCCCTACGATCTCTGCTGCATCAATCTCATAATTAGGATCTTTATAATAAGTCTTGTATAATGCATTACTTCGATCTTGTTCTTCCTCAAGTAATGAATCATATCTAGACACCTTATAGGTTAATTCCACTAAGTCTCGAAACTCAGTTGAGTGCAACTTCTTTCGAAGCCTAAACTCTAAACTATTTTGAGCCAATCTTACAAATTCAGGCTCTGGTAAAATGACTCTACACTTGCTTCGTGCTCTTTTGAATCTAACAATAAATTAAACAGCCTGTTCATCAAGCCTTTGACTTAACCTTGCCAAGTCTGCCATGGAAACTCCTGGCTCTGTTTGGAAGAATTGGGCATGAAATGCCTCCTCCATTTGCCGCCAAGTTTGGATAGAGTCAGGTGTAAGGTTAATATACCATACAAAAGTTTCCCCAGTTAGAGAATTTGGAAAAAGTCTTAACTGCATGTAATCATTATTGGTAAATTCACCACATCGGACAGCGAACCTAACAATGTGTTTTACTGTTGACTGGTTTTCATTCCCATAAAAAATAACAAAGTTTGGTATTCTAAACCCCCTTGGGTATTTATGCACCTTATCCACCCATTCTAGGTATGGCTTCCTATGCACAGGATTTTGAACCCCTCGAGCCATAGGTCCACACATTTCTCTGACAATATCAGTAATTTGGTCCCTAGAAATCATATTTTGTGCTTGTTGGACTACCAATGGAGGAACAAACATAAGATTTGGTGGAAAACTTTGTGTCTGAGATCCTCTTGGTCCATAGGAAGGTATATTTAGGACTGGTTATCTCTGTGGTACTGGTATGGTTGACCTCTCTGAGCCTGTCCTGCGAAAGGTGTTGTAATAGGAGGAACATGCGTTGTTTCTTTTCCAGCCGCAGGAAACCCTTCCAACCCGTCAGGTGCGAATTCGAACAAGGGATTAGTGAACCCCCTTGTGCCAAGTATGGCTTTGAACATGGAATTTGGAAACATTCTCATGTCATTTTCTTGTATTGGCCCAAATCTACCAATTTGTATGGCTTCACTGTTAGGTAATGAGGCATTTTGATTTACCACAGGCCTTAAAAGAGGCTCATACCAAGACTAAGGTATAGGTGATGGTCTTTCATAATTTTGATTACTACTCTGACCATCAGTATGTCCATTACTTTGCATAGGCTGTTTATCTCTAGTCAATCTTTGTTGAGGGACATTTGAATTTTCCTCCATATGCCTTGTGTTAGTTGGTTGATGGACATTCATCTGATCCATAAAGGATATTGCCCATCTTTCCATTGTGTTCATTAACTACTATCCCATGGCATCTACTGGGCCTCTCTATGGATTCATTGACTGAGCAGATGGAACAATGGATGATCCAATTCCATGGCCTCGTCCAATATTTTGACCATGTGGTGTATGTTCTGAATTACTGGTCTGTTCGACCATAGGTTCTGATGAGATAGGTGCTTCCATAGGATGTGTTATCACATTATCCTCTAGATCAGGTACCTCTACCTTTCCTTTCACACCTTCTTCCAGACGCTCATTTTTTCCTTGTCTCCTACGTCTAGCCATTTCAATTTATCCCACCGGGCGTGCCAAAAATATATGTTGGCTTTTTTGGCTTTCGAAGGTTAGTATTGTAATTTTAAGCGTGCCAGTAAGGATCAATCAGTCCTTAAAGAAGATTATTTGCCAACCAATTATCAAACGATTGTGTTTTAGTTCTTTCAGCCTCAATGAAGAGGACTTTTACTAGTGACTTATTTAGGAGAATTTAGTAAATAACAATTAAGTGAAGAATAATTTCATAATTTCATTAAGTAAAATAAAAAACTTATAATGATCTGACCCAGCCTCGTAAAGGTTTACAGCAACAAGCTATTTGAAACTACACCTATGAATGAAGTGCAGTATAAGAATTTAAAATACAGAAATGTAAAGAACTGTAAAAACTGGAAGGGAAAACAAAGTAAATAAAACTAGTTTTTTTATTTGAGTCCGGATCTTCCTTTCTAGGGCTTTCTCTGCTATTTATAATTCTCAATGATAACCGTTGACGTGGGCTTCTAACTAAAATGTCCCTCCATGATTGTTGAACATGCTCTCTCACAGTCAGTTCCACTACGCCGCATTTGCAGTTAGGCTTCCCTCCTGATTTTGAATTTAAACCTTGTGAGTAAACGTTAGGCCACATCACCTTATATCCCTCGATCATTCCAGTGCTACGCAGACCCATTATTACCAATACGGACTGACACGTGTCTGACTATGGTTGGCAACTTGTATTAACTCTCTAAATTGCCCTTTTCATGCCACGTGCTGAATTGTGATTGGCTTATATAAATTATACAGCCAACACATACACAACAAAAATCAGCACAGAACTCCAACCAACAACATGATTACATTATATTTCCAAAATTACCTACATTAACATCAATCCGACATTCATATTTCCACAACACAGAGTGTCGTTAAGACCCACCACATTAACATTATGGGTTCCTACAAACACCCCAACGAACATCGACATATTTGACAATCAAAAACCAATACATTGCTCTATTTGATTTCAGCACAACATAACAGCATCCAAATCTAGGAATGTCAATGTTTGAACGGATGATGCTATGCTTACCACAACGAACACTGACCCAAATATATTCGAAGCAAAGTCAAAGAAACGCATACCTATTGCCATGGCTGCCTGACACCCACACCAACGTTGGTCAACGAATGATGTTAACTCGCCGATGTTACGGCCAACGGACGATCACAACTCAAGAACCCTCAGTACCCACGCCTAATCGCCTTCGCAAATGTGATAAAGGGGTTTTTTTTGTTCTTCTAGGGTTTTAGTGGGTACTATGCAACGTTATTTTGAGAATGAATATTCTACGATCAACATTAACAATCTCTATGCCTCAGTCACACATAATGTGAACCCAATCACTAACATTCCGAAGAAAACCAAAAGTTTCTATTCTAGTTCATCCATTTTGTTTGGGATGGAGGGAAAACCAAAAAAATGCTATAGTATGTTTTTGGACATTTTGATAACTACAACATCACTTAAACCCACAACTACCTATTCTCAAATACAAAACAAGTGCTAACTAAACGAGGTTTAATGTAATCAACATTCACATAGAACTTTTCAAGCCATAGAAAAGAAAGTAGGACTAAATGATTTAACATATTAAAATTTGAGATTTATTAGTGTTTCACTCTTTTTTTTTTAATAAATAATGCTGAAATTTTTTTGATTATAAAATTCTCTTTAGTTTGCTTTTCAATTTTTTTTTAAGAAATTAAAAATTAAATTGATGAAAAAAATTAAAAACATATCATTTTTATATAATTTTATATTTTGAGAAGATAATATATATATATATATATATAGATATAGATATTTATTTTCGTTAAATGAATTTTTATTTTTTCAAAAATAAAACAAGACAGCTTTAATGTCATTATTAAACCAATCCATTAAATCAAAAAAATCTAAAACTAAAAACATTTCAATTATACATTAAAAGTCTAATAACCATCCATTACGTAATAACTATTTAAAAATATCTGTTAACAACAAATACATCTATTATATGATAAAAACATCAATAAAAACAACTCATTACACGATCATCATTCAATAACATATTAAAAATTAATTTGGTAAAAAATAAAAATATATAAAATTTATCATGTTTATATAGTTTTATCTTTGATGGATAGAAATAATTTTTCAAAATTCCAAAAATATTTTTTTGACATTTATTTTTATCAAACTAATTTATATTTTATCAAATTAACAATTTTGCCTTTCAAATGGAACAACAGTTTCTTCCATTGTCATTATTTGGAACGAACTTCAAAATTCAAAATCAAATATATTACAATTAAAAAGTCAAGTACCAAACTACAAGAACCGTTAATATAATTCATCTTAAAAAATAAAATAAAATCAGAAGACGAAAAAAATAAAAACCTAAAAGATAAAAGAGCAAACATATGTATTTCCAAAAGAGGTTTTACATTTGTTTATCCATCCTCATAAAAAAGGGTCGATAAAAACTGCTCAATAACTTATACAAACCATTAACATAGGTCCCCATTTCACAACCCCTAATCTACACTTTTTCTCTCTGGTACATCAACTATTTAGGTTGAATTCCCTTCACAAGTAAAAATCAGTGCCTTTTTTTGTGTTCTTAAATCGTACTGTTAGCGGTAATTTTGGGCTCGTAATTATGCCAAAATCATGATAATTAACTTACCATTTAAATCAAACGATCAGCGAGCTGCCACAGCATCTGCCCGGGAACTTGCATCCAGAAGCTGATGAAGCTTTTTTGAACCGGAGTTTGAGTTATTTTCGTACACTTCACCGTCTTCATTGCTTCTATCTATAGATCCGGAATTGTTGACTCTAGAAAGCAAGTTCTCAGTGCTGATAGGCATTCTCTTCTTATCTACCTTAGTTGAAACTACCTCTTCTGTTTGTCCCACTCGTGTAATTTTCAGTTTCGCCTGAGTACAAACCCATATGTGAGATCCAGAAAATGAGATAAGACTGATTCGGGATCAAAATAATGAAAGCAAATTAGGTTGCACTACCATTAGTGCAGTGTTCTCAAGCTTGAGTTTCTCTGAATTCTCAGTTAGTCGATTAATTTCAGACTTGAGTGTCATGTTCTCAGCAGTGAGGGAATCAACTCTTGTTGCAAGTTCTTCGGCCTCAGCCTGGGCAAAGAAAATAAAAGCCAGGAACAAGAACTAACATAAAGACAAGTAATGGGTAAAAACAAATTGACATATTCAAGTTAGATGTTTCATATGTACTATATACCTGCTTCCTCAATCTAGACCTTCTTGCAGATTCACGATTTGACTGTTTCCTCCTTTCCCGTTTAAGCTCTCGCTCATTCTGAGTATAAAGTCAAAAACACAACCAGAACTTAGGTTCAAGATAACAAGCAAACACCATGTAATTTCTTTTCAATGAAAATGTTTAATCTCAAGAATGCATATTCAAATACTTGATAAACCCAACGTATATATATGTGATGTGGAAGGCAAAACGTAGAAATAAATAGAAGAGTAAGACATATGCCGACTGTACCTGTAACCAGGCTTCATTTGGTATCGCGGCAGAAGGTTGTGGAACACTTATTGGACTAGCCTTTGCATTTGCTATGGCGGTTATATTTCCCACCACATTTCCTGTAATGACATTTATACCCATAACTTTATCAGGTTTCCCATTTACTTCACAAGCTGGAATTGGACTGTTCTGTGCTTCAATCTGCCCATTTCCACCTGTAGGTATAACAGGATCAACCCAACAAACAAATAAATTAGCCAAGAAATGAAATCATGCAAGTAGTACCCAAAATCATCTAAATCATTTTAATTTAGGAACACGAAACTCAAGATTGCTGTACATCAAGTCAGAATTAGATGTGGTGGGGAAAAAAATGTTCAGCAGCCAATTCACAGGCTTAAATTACATTTTTCTGGTAATATTATTTGAATCAAGGTTCTCAACAGACAACAAATTCAAAGCATGAATAACTAATAATTCCTAGGATGCCTCAAATCTGATTATCAAATATTATAAACATGCTTATGCATACATATCTTTGTGATACATATTCACATAAATATATACACACGTGTGTGTGGGGCAAAGCATCTATTCCAATTTGGCAGTACCAGTGGCCATTTTTAAAGGGCAGAACTTCCTGCAAGTTTAAAACTCAAGCTGTCACTTAAACCATTCCAAAAGTTGAGTCTTTGCATAGTCACTCCTCCCAGCCACCCATAAGAGAAAACTAGGCAATAATTCCTCCTCTTTTTTTTCAAATTATAATTTTTTGTTTCTAAGAAGGCATTTATCTCTATACTTTGACAAATAAATTTTACATACAAAGTGTTTAAATTAAAAGGACAAGTCTAATCATCACACTGGCTGATATGCTTACCATGGCACATATCATATGCCATATATGTACACTGTCGCAGGCAAAGATCCATTCCCACTGGGAAATAGTGATCCGGGTAAATATGATTGTTATTAAGATTGATCTTAGTGAAGAAAATCTTACCAATAGTTGGTGTTTCCTCACGGCTCCTTTTCCTACCATTTTGATCCACCTGAAAAAAGATGTGAGATCACTAAGACGTACAGCACTCTTCACTATAAATGCATAGAAATCAACATAAATAATATGAAAACACTAGTTGATGCAAATAAGTGCTTAAGCAGAGAGACAAAACTCTTACCCCTGCTGTATTACCGTTACTTCTATCACTTGAACCTTCTGTCTCTGAACTGTTCACATGATCACAAAATTTAAAAGTTAACCTTGGTATGGGAGGCATAGTAGGGAGAATCTATTTCAGCAGGCAAATATCTTGGGAGATAAAGAAAGTGGGTTTGCTGATTTGTAAAGAGTACTAGAGAAGCCTTGAAATAAAATATGATAACCAACCTCTGAGAGTGCACATGTTTAGCACCACCTTCAGCGCTGTCAGCATTACCATTGCCTATTGACATTGCTAGTCCATCAAACCCTTTCATCTTCTTCAGTAAACTTTGATCTGTATTTCCTGATGACTTGGTAGGTGTTTCCGCGTTCGGAGCAGCAGTCTGCGTTGCTAATCAAAATGAGATCCAAAATCCATTTGTGTCACTACGTAGCTAGAAAAGACAATCCTTTTTCCCTCAATAATGTAGTTCTGAATTCCCCATAAAATGAATAGAAGAAAGTACAAAGATCATTGGAAAAATCAAAGTACCAATGCTTTGCTAACAGCAGAAGGTGAAACCATCTGACCACACGAACCATAGAGTTACAGAAAACAACAGCATACATATTACGGCTCAATTGGATATTCTAATATGGTCAAATTTAATTCATGAACTACATCATTTCATGAGATTGGGTTGTTTAAGAAATGGTAAAAGGGGGACAGAACAGAAAAGTTGATTGAGAGCTACATTTATAGTTAAGAAACTGAACATTCCAGGGATGTGCTCCTCATCATATACAGTACACTGATGGAAACATAACTATGGAACATTCTAAGATTAACTTATTCCATTCTCATTCTGACTCATAATCAACACCAGTAGAAAGTGGACTTACAAGAGGAACTCCATGATGTGCATAAACACCTCCATGTGCATAGATTGCTGCATAAGGAGCCCCATAAGGTGACATCATAGGCTGAGAAAACAGGGAGTTTACGTTACAAATCATCTTAGTAAACCGTACTGAATTCATGCTTCAGCATCTCTGCATGACTCAGAAGTAGTTGAAAAATTCATAAGAAACAATTAACTGTTTGATGAATAAGATCATACCTGTGGTGGTCCCCACATATAAGGGTGAGGGGCATGACCAGATGCAATAGCTGAGTTGAAATACGGAGATACAGTAACTCTGCCGCCAAAATATGCCTGAAGATGCAACAAACTATCTTGAATCACTACTTAAACATAGAATTCATTGGAACAAGATAACTTGATTTTTTGTGTTCGATAAGAGCATGCATCAAATGAAAAACCTGCATGGCTGCCCAATCAGGATAAACATGAATGTTGGTCTGATCCTGTCAATAGAAAAGGAATGATCAATACTCAGTAATCAACATCAAGTAGCGATAACATAAAATTGTAGACACCCAACAAAATAAGTGAGTCCAAAACATTTGCCCTGAAACATTTGCTTACCGGTGGAGGTGAAGAGGATTTGTCAGACTTAGAAGGCCTTGTCTCTTCACTATTTCCCATGGTCAAGCACCAACATGAAACTCTTGAGAGATTCAGAGATGAGGTAAAAATATTGTTTTGACAGCTACCTCTTCTGTTTCTCTGAATAACAATCAGTCAGCTGCATTAACGATAGCCATGTCAAGCAGTCTGACAAAGAGGTTTGCAATGTTGACAAAGAGGTTTGCAATGTCAACAAAGAAAACTCAAAAAAAAAAAAAAAAAAAAAAGTAGTCTGTGTGTATTTAGACAAATGTTTCAATTCAAAAGAACTTCTCTCATCACAAAATAACTTAAGCCCAAAACAATTCCAGGAAATTAAGTCCAGTTAATGCTAGGGTCCTGATATTCAGTGAGTTTCTCATATGACTATCAATGCAAACATGGCTAAACCAAAATAAAATGATTGCCCAATCAAATGACAATACGGGTGCAGCAGCAAAGGACCAATCAAAAATATCATCTGATGATCAGGCCAGCACAAGAAAATTTGAAAAGGCAAACCCAGCATTTGAAACCAACTTGATGCTATTAATAACAACAACCAATCCTAAAGTTAATAATTGTAATCATATTATACTTTCTTTTTTTTTTTTTTTTCCTGAACTGAATACTTGATACATGATACTATTAATCATATTAATACTTGATACTATTAATAACACCAACCAACCAACCACAGAAAGCCTTCTTCTCACTACTCTCTCTCTCTATCTCTCTCTCTAAGAGGAAGGGGAAGGGACCCAATTTACTAAACAAATAAGGAGAGACCCCAAAGTAAAATTAAGTGCTTTGCCTGTAAAATCTAAGACACTTATTAGTAGACAATAACACACAAAATAAATCTAGATATGACATAGTAGTGATTAAAACTTTCATACGCTCAAAGTTTATCAAAAAAAGAATTATTGAAAAGCTGGAGATGCAACCTTCCATTAATCAGAAAACATGTTCAAGCAAGATATCAACAGGTACTACCACTCAACTAAACTCTGAATACGCCAAGTATTAGTGATTTGTCATAACATCTTGCAGATATTCCAAACTCCAAGTACAACAAGATTCAAATGCAAACAAATCATTTACAATAGTACCAACCAAAATCTTAACAAAAGTGAAAGGAAAGAAAGAAAAGGAAAGGGGCATAATTGTCTTTTCACATCTCTACCCAATATCAGAAAGATAACTTACCCATTATGAATTTCTGTCAATTGACTCAATCCAAGGATAGCCTACGAGGTAAATGACAAAAACATCCTCAGGAGTGCAACTTGAAAAAAAACTCAAATTTTCATTCCAAAGTGAAAATTTCTGAATTACACTATTTCACTTTTTCTGAATTTTAATAATCAACAGCTAGTACACATCTGCAAATGATTCTCTTACTTAAAACAGTTTCAAGTTTTCACAACTTTTTTTTCCTTTTCCTATTTCTTTGATCTCTCTCTCTCTCTCTCTCTCTCTCTCTCTCTCTCTCTCAACAAAATTCTGAACTTGACAACAATTCCATGAAACAGAGCAAAACTAATTGAAACAGTTTCAATTTTCACCACTTTTTTTCCATTTCAAATTTCTTTGATCTCTCTCTGTCTCTACAAAATTCTGAACTTGATAGCAATTCCATGAAACAGAGCAAAACTACAGCTAAAGTAATGCAAAAACTAGTCTTCGAATCAAATCATCAACTAAAAAACACACTCAGATTCACAATCTGCAGCAGAAACAAAGACAACTTTTGGAGATCAACATAAGTTCCACCACAAAAAATCCAAAATTCCACACAGAATAAATCCTCTATTCAAACACTATAATTCAACAAATGAAACTTCAAATTCAACATACCTTGAACTCTCGAACCACCAATCTCCGCCAAAATTCAAAAAATCAGAACCAAAAAGAAAAAAACAAAAAGTCACCGTGGAGCTAGCTCCGTGTATCTCCAATGGCGAAAAGGAAAAAAGGAAAAAAAAACAATTTATATACTACGGCCCAAACCCTAGCGTCGCAAGTTCAGCATTTTCTCTCTCTATAAATCGGAGGAGGGAGGGAAGCCTTTGCAGAGAATAGTGAGAGAGAGAGAGAGAGAGAGATCCAAGTCAGGAGACACGTGTTGGTAGAGATGTGTAGACACATAGGCCTCGTTTGGCAAAGACCATCTTTTTAACTTTTAAACCCTCTTTGTCTTTTTACAAATTTTTACTGTTCTAGTTTTTTTTTTGAGAAATTTAATTTTTTTAATAGCATAATTATAATATTTTTAAAATATTAAAATTTTAAAATTATCCTTTAATAATATATTTTTTAAAAAATATCAATTGTCGTAATTATAAATTTTATGTTGTTAATAAATTTAAAAGAAGATAAAATAAAAGATTTTAAAAAAAATATTATAAACTCTAAATAAAATATTATAAACTCTAAATAATTTACTAAATATTTTATGAAATCTCTTACGTAGGTGTTGAATCCATACAAATTTACATGTGTGAGTCCTACACTCACATAAGAGATTTGATAGAACATTTAAGCCATGTTTGTTTGAGTGGACATGAACTTGGAGTTGGATTAATAGTCTAATAAAATTATTAATCCGATATTTGGTTAAACAATTAAAGTATGAACTAATTATTTTAAACTTGACTATTAGTTAAGATAGGATACATAATCGAACGAATTCGTAGTCTTAGGACTATTAATTATGGGAATGCTAATCCAGTCCGCCCAAACAAACATGACCTTAGTAGATTATTTAAGGTCACTAACATTACTCATAAATTTACATTATTTTAGTTTTTAATTTTTAAAAACATACTAATATTTTAAAATAATAAAAAATAAAATAAGAAATTAATATTTTAGGATGAAAAAGAGTATTTTTTCTTTTAAACATTAAAAAAATAAAAAATAATAATAATAATTCTAATCTACTTCTGGAGACAAACCATAATAATTGGCCTGTTGGGTTGGGTGGTTGGTTGAGTTGGCCATCGAAATTCGCGTTGGCTAATATTTTTAGAGCAATGCTAGAGACCCCAAATATTCTACCAAAATTTTTACCAAATGTCTCACATGGGTGTGGGACCTACACAATGTGGGTCCCATGTGGGTCCCACACCCATGTGAGACATTTGGTAAAACTTTTGGTAGAATTTTTGGGACCTCTAGCATTTTTGATATTTTTATTTATTTATATTTAATCCAATGTCACGTCTCCCGTACAGGTGTACCCACGTCACTCGATCAACGCGTCGTGGACGAGGGAAAAATTATTTGGTGTTACTAGAGCATCATGTGATGGTGTTTCTAACCAATCACAAATTCCATACTCTCTCATATTCTCTAATCACTCGACATAAAATCATGAAGAGTAATGCTAAGGAGTCCATATATTCTATCAATATTTCTACTCCCTCTATCCCAAAATAATAGTTTTTTTTGAAAAATCTAACTTTTTTGATAATACAATTATTACATTTTAAAAAAATTTAATTTTTAAAATTATCCTTTGATAGCACATTTTTTTAAGAATATCAATATCATAATTATAATTTTTATATTGTTAATAAATTTTTTAAAAAAAAGACAAAATGAAAATTTTATGTTATTTTTGTATTTAATTTTTGAAAAAAAATAATATTTCAAAATAATAAAAAATAAAATAAATAATTAATATTTTGAAACGGTAAGACTATTAATAAATGTGTGTAGAGCTCATTTTATACTATTAATAAATGTGTGTAGAGCTCATATAAAACTCATAAAGTAAGAGATCCATAACCATATAAGACGTTTATAAAAATTTTCGACAATACTAGGTAGTTCAAATTTTTGTGATTCAAATGCCTCAAATCTATCAAAACGACGTTGTTTTGACAGATTTTGAGTGTAAAACGACGTCGTTTTGACAGATTTGAGCCATTTAAATCACAAAAATTTGAGCTAACAAACATTTTCTAAAAACTTTAATAAAATATTTTGAGTCTACCTCCTCTGCTAATCCTAACATACCACCTAGCGGTAAATCAACCAATAATTTCTCACTAGAAGGGTTCTCTCGTACGCCAGCGAATAGCGCACTGTTTTATGGATGATGACGTGCTGTCTTAACAAAATAAAGGTTAAGGGTTAGTTTGGCATAAATTAAATAATATAAAAAGTTAAAAAGTCACATTATCTTATTTAAATCACATCACCTCTCTAATACATCACATCGAACCCAACCCAAACCCAACCCATATAAGCCAATAAGTCAAAAAGTGCACTTTTTTAGAACATTCCAAACCAACTCTAAATTATATTTTGTCAACTTTTTAAAATTTAATTTATGTATAAAATTAAATATAAAATAATATATTAATAATTATGTATCATAAACATATTTTATTATATACAATTCATATCTTTGCTACAAACTTAAATTCTAATATTTAATAATATGTTTTTCTATTAGGTGAATGCATCATTTTGTCTAATTTTATACATAAATTAATTTTGGAAATAAATTGTGAAAAAATTAAAACATAAAGGATTAAAGTAAAAAATAAATAAATTTTAAATATTGAAATGAGAAAATTGTCAAATATAAAAAGACAGGGAGTAATTTATCTAAAATAAAATTAAAATTTTTGGAGTTAACTAGAATGGATAGGTTGTTTGGAGTCCGCGATGGCCCAGTCTCAACCGAAATGGGGTCTGTCTCTTGTTAACTACAGTTAATTATTTTTTTATTGATTCATTCATTTAGGGCAAATTACAAACACTCTTGAGATTTAGTAAAAATACAGATTTCTCTTTAGGTTTAAGAAATTATATCTCACCTCTTGAGGTTTATATTTTCATAACAATTTGTCTCTTGAGATTTTTATTTTCATACAGATTCCCTCTTAATTTTTTCTAATTTGTTATGAAAATTTGACCCTCACGAGACAATTTATAATTTCTTAAATCTCAGACAGAAATTTATATTTTTACCACCATGGTGTGTTTGTAATTTGCCCATTTATTTATTAATACGACTGTGATTAGGAATTATCCGACAATGTTGGCTGGCCAATCACTGGAAACGGAGATACTACTATTCTTGAAACACGGTAATTACTGTTGTACCTTTTGTGAGAAACCGTCTGGAATGTTTTTTAATAATCTAAATTGTTCACATTATAAAGTTTATCAAATAGATTATTCTTACAAAAAAATCAAATTAATTGGATATTTATAGTCCTATAACCAAAGCACATTTGTTTTTATAAAAATTAACGGTTAACGTAACTTTTATAATTTTTTAAAAACAATTAGGACCTAATCGTGCGGTTATGAATATCCGATTAATTTGATTTTTTACATGAATTATATTATTGACGAACTCTGCAATATAACGGTTCAAATTATCGAAAAACACTCAGAACGACCTCCCACAAAAAAGCACAGCAGTAACTGATGTGGTTTAGCCACAACAGTATACCCATTTCTCATATCGCATGATCAAATGATAGAAAAATATATATTCTGTATGTTTTTTTTATCAAATGTGCGAGTCAGTTTATGCGTATTTCGACTAATGTCAGTACTCAATCAAGTGTTCTCTCCACGTAAATCAAGCAGATCTCGCAAATGTAACGTCAAAGAATTGAACTTGAGACTTAAAAGAAACACACTCCCAAATCTTAAATTGCACCTGCTAGGTTAACTTCTTAAGATTAAATTGTTCCAAAAATTGGTGACGAATTTATTATTGTGCATCATTCATATATATGTTGAGATATTTTAAAAATTATGTTACGTTTTAATGTATAAAAAACAAAAATATGTGCAATAATATATATATATATATATTTAGTATGTACTCTAAATACATATTAACAAAATCTATCAAATTTTAGTTGCTAAATAGTGTACTGATAAAACTTTAGTGTTGTCGTAAACTGATATGTTGTCAACACCTTATATGATAAATGATTATTTTTATTGTTAATTATTTGAGAGATGAAAATTTCAATTAATTCTCTCGAATAAAGTTATAAAAAAAAAAAATTTAACATCCCCATGAAAGGGGAATAGCATTTTTTAATGTATGGCTGTTGTTTTTTCTTTTATTTTCAAATATTATATATATAATTCGAGCGTTCGAGTAAGAATTAAGAAATCCTTGTAAAGATTAATAAATGCTTAGAAGTTTTCTTAGCTTCAATAAAAAAAAAAAAAAACTTTTACTGATAACTTGAGTTTTAAAAGGAAATTGTGAAAACTAATCAAAGTAAATTAAGTCTCCGTTTGGAAAGTGGGTTGGCTTTTTGATTTTTTGACTTTTTTAGTTATTTTAACCTGGGCTAAAAAGTTTGGTTTGGAAAGAACTTTTTAATTTTTTGACTTTTTTTTGTAAGAAAAGAACGTAATGATTATGAATTTGATGCGATATTTTGTTTTTTGTGGCTAAAATAACCTATTTTGTCTTTTGTGGCTAAAATAGCCAAAAAAACCCCGTTTAGCTCTTGCCAAACGGATATGCTTTGTAATAAAGGACTGGAATCTTCCGTCCCGCTTGCCTATCCTATTCTGTGTTCTGATATTAGAGCATCTCAAACGCACTAGGTGTTTAATATTTGTTGGGTAAAATACTTAGTATGACTCATTTTTTTTTCAATTTCAATGCACTAAGCATGTGATTAGGTATTTTAACTCAACTCACATTCACTAGCTACATGTAGCTAGCTTTTAAGATTAGGCAAAATGCATTTAATCATTAGGTTTATTTCCCCCCATCTTTGTTCCTGATGTGGCATTCTATAAAATTAATAATATTTGAATGAATAATTAAAATAAAGAGCATAGTTGAAGCAGAAATATGAAATAGTTAATAGACAAAATAAAATGTATACTTTATAGTAATATTTAAATAGGTAAAATACCTATTACCGTTAGAGATGCTCTTATGCTCTTGACATGTGTATTTTTAAAAAGATAACTTTTTATCTTTCAAAATAAGTTATTTTTGTATCTTTTATTTTTTTATAATAAAATATATAATTTGATAATGAAATAATATGATGTAAATAAAAAGTGAAAAGTGAAAGATATATAATGTAATAAAAAAATAATGTGATTGAAATAAAAAATGACTCAATTAAGATAAAGTTATTTTGGGAAGATGGTAAAAAGTAGCTTTTTGACTTTTAACCAAGTTTTTGGCTTTTTTAGACAAATGATTTGGGAAGTTAGTAAAAAGTGACTTTTGACTTTTTTTATTAATGTTTGTTTATGATGTCAAATCATAATAAAATGACCAAACTACCCCCATTTATGTAAAATACTTACAACTTCACTTATGTAACACATTTTGACCCATGAGGGTAAAATTGTAATTTCACCGTTGGCTAAAAACCAACTTCCCAAATGAAAAAAAAAAACAAAAAAGCCAACTTTTAACTTTTGTTACAAACCAAAAAAAGTGACTTTTAGCCAACTTCCCAAAAATAAATATACTTTTTTGAGCGATTGCCAAACAATCAGTCCCCTACTCTTGGTCCTCTCTTCTCATTCATCTTGGGCTTATTTTCTTACTTTTACTTTTGACGGTCAAAACACAGACAGTCCCCTGACTAACAATTGCACAGTTTTTTTAAAAAAAATTAAGAAAAAAGGATGTTGTGTGTCGTCATCGCATGCGTGAATTCTGATTATGGGATAATTGTGTTTATCGGTTAGATACTTCGTTTCTGAACATGTTTTTATAGTAATTTTTTTTTGATTAAAATGTGATATAAAAAAATAATATGTTTAAGATAATTTTTTAATTTTTTATAAAAAATTATATAAAAAATAAAAATAAAAAAATTAACTTTTTAATATAAATTATTAATTTTTTAATTTTTTTAATAATTTTTTAACTTCTTAATTAAAAAAATCACTTATCAAACCAGACCTCAGTCATAGCCACAAAAGAGTCAGCGTAAATCAACATACAGTGTGAGACTTGAAAGGGAACGAGCTGAAAAATTTCCGTTTTGCACCTCCAAAGATTCGAAACTGAATTATCCCTAAGAGAGAACTGTGTTTTCCACTAAGCCACTAACCCGGTGGTTATTGCACAGTTCAAAGGCAACCAAATCAAAACCTGCACCAGTCTATTTGACTCACAAACGATGAGTTTAAACAGACAAATAAACCCTGAATATTAATTAGAAAAACAAAATTCATCGTTAAATATATAGAATAAAAAAGGTTGCGAATTGATATAGTGCACTAGATTTTGATGGTTCGCTGCTGTAAAGGAGCAAATTGTTTCAGCTTATAATCTGTAATTGCAGTCACAAATGTGATTCAAATTTCAATTGCATATTGATCTAGTGCCTAATCAAAAGAGGAAATTCAATTTGTAAATGGGTTTGCTGCAAAATTGTGTTGGGATGCTCTGTCCCGCCTATCGACATCCACGGAGGTTATTGCGAACGAGAGGAGAAGAAAATAGAAAAGAAGAGAAAGAGAGAGGGCGCGGCCGGTGGCGTTGTGAGATTTATTAGGGAAAATGATCCATCAGTGGGTACAACAAAAAAAACTATTTAAAAATAAAATATAAAAAATTTATAATTAATTGTTAATATTTATAATATTTTCTATTTATTTGTAAATACTTTTCACTGATACACTGGCTTATTTTAAAAAATAAGTTAAAAATCATTTTGACTTTTTTTTAAAATATATAGAAAAAAGTCTTGGTTTTTAAAAAGAGGTAGTATAATATAAAAAAAGTCAATAAACTAAAAGTTTTGGTTTGATTATCATTTTGGGGTTAAAAAAAAAGCATAAAATAACAAAATAAGCTAAATAAGTTAATAAGACAAAATATCACATTTAACTCATAATCATTATAATTTTTCTCTCACAATAATTAAAAAAGTCAAAAGTCAATAATTTTAAACCAAACGAGACTAAAAAAATCAAGCTAAAAAGGTCTTACCATAAAAAAACTAGTTATAAAACCAATGCCAAAAGAAGGTAACCTAATTAACAAAAAAGGCCAATATCAGTATAATTTTTCCGAACGAACTAGGCCTAATTTAGTTGACTACCATGTCTTCCTTAGAGTTTAGTCCTAAAGAGGTTATGGATTCAATTTTCCTTAGAAGATTGAATTAAAAAAGTCTAAACACTTAGATACTTTATCAAGAGTTGAGAGATTTTTCTTATAGATATTAATCTAACATATAACAATTAATATTTACAGATAAAAAAAAAATCAGTATAATTTTCCCAATTAATTATTCAGCCTCCGTTTGGGAAGTGAGTTGACTTTTTAGCTTTTTAGCTTTTTTGGCTATTTTAACCTGGACTTAAAAGCTTGATTTGGGAAGGACTTTTTGGCCTTTTGACTTTTTTGAGTTTTTTTGTGAGAGAAGAATGTAATGATAATGGGTTTGATGTGATGTTTTGTTTGTTATGACTAAAATAGCCTATTTTATTTTTTGTGACTAAAATAATCAAAAAAACCTACAAACCCACTTGCCAAACACAGGCAATAGTATTAGACGCGTGGGGTATCTACTGAATTGGGACAGGCATCCGAACTCTATAATAAGTTTTATAGAAATTAACGTTGATTGAGAATTAATAGTCATTTAATCGGGTCAAATTTTTATTAATAATAATTATAATTTTAAAAATAAATTTTCAACACAAATATAATATGTTTAAATATTCGATTTGTATTTGATCTTTAAAGATGCTATCACAACCAAAAGTTCAGCTTTCCTTAATTGTGATTTTTTTTCTTTCTGAATTTATTATGATATTTGTTTTTATGTTTTGGATTTTCTTTAATAGTTAAATGTTTAATTTGATTATTTCTTATGATATTTATAATCTATCTTCTATCAATTGGAAAAAAATAAAATAAAATAAAATTGTACTGATAAATTTTCTGTACATAATGATGTATATTATTATAATTCCTGTCTTTATAATCAAAATATTCGTCATTATTTTTATAATTTTAAAAATATCATTGATGATCTATTTTCTTTATATAAATCTTAAATTAAAATTACAGTTAAGGATTCATTTGAGAATAACTTTTTTAGCTTTTTGACTAATTTTTTAGTATTCGTTTATTAACTATACATTTTAGTTAAAAAATTAAAAAGTCACTATAAATTATCATAAATCTCTTAATTTTTTTGCACTTTTTTTTTTTTTTTGTAAAAAATAAAAAATTTACTAAAATAGCATATCTCCAAACGACGCCATAGCCTAGCTAAATTAACCCTATTTGGTTTTTTTTTTTTTACTTTTTTTTTTGAAACAAAAAATAAAATAATTATAATTTAAATGTGATATTTTATTTTATTAATTTATTTAACTTATTTTATCTTATTATATTTTTTAGTTCTAACTCAAATCCAGCTCACTTGCCAAATGCAATTGGCCCCCGGCCAAAATTAAAGTTTTTTTTTTTATTTTTTTATTGTTGTTGTTGATGGTAACTTGTTTGAATGTTACTTTCTTACTTTTGGACTTGACTTGTGAATCATTCGTAAACAACCCAAAAAAATCTACTTTATTTATAAATAATTTACTAATTTATTGTTTGAAACTTGTAACTTTTTTTCCAAACGTTTTGGAAATTTCAAATTACTGAATTTTAAGGTGAAAGTGAAACTTGGCTACCTACAAGGTTTTGTCCAAAGTTTCATCTTCTAAGATATGAATTTTAATTTTTAAAAAATGTACGAATCAATCCCTTAACAAAACTTGTATACCTTAATAATTCATTAAACTTATCTTATATGAATCAAATAAAAAAAATAATTATTTTATGTCACAAGACTATTATCATTTCTTATTCATGTAAAAAATATATAAATATTTGTGGTAATTTCAAAAAGTAATTATAAATTAATGATAAATTTTATAAATATTAATAATTAAAATTTTAAATTTTTTAATAAATTTATAATTATTTTTTTGAAAGTTTCATTCCACTGTAATTTCTTTCTTTCTTTCTTTCAGCTGGGGCCCACCCGGGTACGAGCCGATTCGCGAGGGGACACGTCAGTGACTGGACCACATCTTCACCCCGACATCAGCAAAAGCTGGCGTGGGCCACTTCTTTTCGAGTAGTACTATGCAAAATATGTTTAATCCGTTAAAATACCGATTCGCATTCATTTGTATCATTTTTTTTTTTTAATTACGGTTTAAATTTTAAAATTATTTTTAAAATCATTCCGTTCTATTATAATTAATATATATTTTTTAATTTATAATAAAATATTAAAATATAAATAAATGTAAAAAAAAATTAATATGTAAAATTTATTATAAATTAATAATTATATATATATAAAATTAGTTTGTGTTATATATATGAAAATATTATACAAATTAATATTATACATTATCTAAAGACTTTATAATTAATTAAAATATTTTTTAATCCTCCAATCCATTTAAAATTACTCAAATCATAATTTGTTAATTTGCTAATCTATTAATCTACTATTTAATTTATAATTTTTTATTAAACTGTCGGAACCGCATCTCGGACCTTCCAATTTTCGAGTACGTGTTTTAAATGCCTTTCTGGCCTAGTTGGCGAATGACGCGGCTATTTTCTGACAGTTAGATTAATCAGTTCTGGCCGTTGGATTAAATCAGATTCAAAAGTGGGTCCCAGAAGATTGATCTGTGCAAATTTTTTCTTTCTTTTATTTTGCATTCTGGCTAACCCTGTGGATACACGTGGTCCTCTGATGACGTGACAGGGAAAGCATCGATTGTCGAGTCAAACTGAATGCGTCATAGGGTTGGCGTGCTCTCCTCGTCGGAAGGGGTGGATTATTTTTTTAGAAAGCAGCTTGCCTCCGTCCAAATAGACGGTGTTAATCGGTTTGTAGGGATCTATTATTTTAATAATTTGAATTATTTAATGTGTATAATTTGTTAATTATTATATATTTATATATCTATAAAATTAAGTTAATTAGATATCGATAGTTATGTGATTAAATTATTTTTGTATAACAAAAGGAGCTATAGACAAATTAACGATTGACAAAAAATTTATAAGATAAAATAGTTATCGATATCTAATTAATGTGATTTTTTACCGGTATATAGTATTCGACAATTTTTACATATTGAATGGTTTGGATTATCAAAACGAAACCGATGATGAGCCCTTACTAAGCCTTCGTTTGGCAATGACTTTTTTAGTTAGCTTTTTAGTTTTTTTTACTTTTTTAACATGAGACTTTTTTGTTCGTTTAGTATTCTTGATTTGTTTTTTTGACTTTTTAACTTTAGAATAGTGAATTTTTTAATTTTTTTTGTGATTTTTGACTTTTTATGATTTTTTTTACTTTTTTGTGATTATTTGGTCAAAAATAAAAACTAAACACCACCTAATTGGATTACAGACATGAGGCAAGCTGCTCGGATTTGTTTACTTCCCTTTCTTTCACCTCAAATTATTGATTTACATTGATAAATAATGTATTTTTATAAATTAAAAAATATATATATTTAAAGCCATTGAAAAATATAAATGATTTTTAAAAATATTTTACATATAATCATAAAAGTAAAGTAAATAATTTGGAACAAATAATGTACGATTTTACCTATGCATCAAATTACTTTAAATGAGGAATGTTCGGCAAAGGTTTTTTTTTTTTTTTCTTGGATTAAAATTTATAAAAAAATTAAAATAAGTTAAAATAACTAATAAGATAAAAATATCACGTCAAATTTATAATTATTTTATTTTTTCTCTTACAAATATCATATCTAATTATAAAAAATCTAATTATCTTCCAAAACACAAAAAATTTAACCTACTAAAATTGCCAAAAACTAAAATAGTTTACTAAAATAGTAACTTCTCAAACAATCACATAGTGATGTTTTGGAAAAATGGTAAAAAAAGCACTCACTGTGTTTGGTTTGAGTTTTCTGGATTAAGTTTTTTGAAAATTGACTTTTTTAATTTTTGTGTTTTTTTACTTTTAGTGAATATTTTTAAAATTTTAAACATTTTTTTTAATTTTTTAGATGCACCGTACTTAGATGTATCTAAAAAATAAAAAATTTGTGAAAAAATATTTTAAAAAATTAATAAATACAAAAAAATACAAAAAATGTACTGAATTCTTGTTTTTTTTTTTTTGTATTTTTGGTATTTAGTGAATTTTTAAAAGTTTTTTTTTATAATTTTTTTACTTTTTAAGTGTATTTATGTTAGGTGTGTCTAAAAAGTAAAAAAATTGCTTAAAATATTAAAAAAATTCAGTAAAAATAAAAAAACACGAAAAATAAGAAAGTAGAATTTTTTAAAAAGTGTTTTGAAAAATTGGAAACCAATAAATTTTTTTTTTTGACGTTTTTATGTAAAAAAATATATATATATACATATAATCTGACCAAAAAAACCAAAAACTTAAAAAGTTAATCGTCCCAAATCGGCCCATAATTACTACTTATCTGACAAATCCACACCTCCATCCTTAACTGACAAATTCACACCTCCATCCTCCTCCACCACTCCTTCCTTCCCATTTTATCACACTTTCGCCGTTTCAAAATATTAAATTCTTTGTTTTATTTTTTATTATTTTAAAATATTAATTTTTGTTCAAAAATCAATGACTCAAATACTATAAATTTTTTATTTTGCCCTTTATTTAAATTTATTAATAATACAAAAATATAATTGTGACAATTGATATTTTCAAAAAAATGTATTATCATAAGATAATTTTGAAAAATTAAATTTTTTAAAATGCAACGATTGTACTTCAAAAAAATTATATTCTCCAAAAGAAATTATTATTTTAAAACGGAGAGAGTATGTTTCCCTGTTCTTAAATTTGAAAACCCTCTATATTCTTCTCATTTTTATTTTCTTGGTAAACTCATTTTTCTTCTTCTTTTTATATCAAATGGTGATGATGGTGAGAGGATACAGACGCCTCGTTTGGGAAGTGACTATTTTAGTAGACTATTTTAGTTTTTGGCTATTTTAAGTAGGCTAAAATTTTTGTGTTTGGAAAGATGATTGGATTTTTTTGTGGTTGGATGTGATGTTTGTGAGAGAAAAAGTGAAATGATTATGAATTTGATGTAATATTTTGTCTTATTAACTATTTTAGCCTATTTTATTTTTTTGTAATTTTTAGCTTAAATTTAGCTATTTTTTTTCTTTCCAAACACCCTAGAGAGAAGTTACGGTGATGAGGAGGGTCAAGGTGGTGGTCAGAGAATTATTAGAGTGGTGGTGTATAAGGTGTAGAATTTTGGATTTAGAAAGTTAAAAGGTAAAAATATAATATGAGAAGTTAGATTGTGTTTGCTTTTGGGAATAAGTTGAATGAGATTTTAAGCCTCCGTTTGGGAAGTGGGTTGACTTTTTAGCTTTTTGGCTTTTTTGACTATTTTAGCCTGGGCTAAAAAGCTTGGTTTGGGAAGGGCTTTTTGGCTTTTTGGCTTTTTTTTGTGAGAGAAGAGTGTAATGATTATGGGTTGGATGTGATGTTTTGTTTGTTGTGGCTAAAATAGCCTGTTTTGTCTTTTGTGGCTATTTTAGCCCCAACCCACTATAAACAAATAGGAGAATTACTAATATAGCGATATTGAGTTTGAAGATATAAGGTAGTCTGTTTGGTTTCAGATTTTTGAATTTAATTTTTTAAAAATTAAGTTTTTTATTTTTCGTATTTTTTTATTTTTAGTAAATATGTTTAAAATTTGAAACAATTTTTTTTACTTTTTTAAATGCACCTTAGATGTATCTAAATAGTAAAATATTTGTGAAAAATATTTTTAAATATTAATAAATACACAAAAAGACGAAAAATGTATTGAATTTTCATATATTTTTTTGTATTTTTTGATATTTGATGTATTTTTAAAGTTTTTTTCACAAATAATATACTTTTTAAATGTATTTATATTAGGTGTGTCTAAAAATTAAAAAAATTACTTAGAATATTAAAAAATCATTGAAAATATTAAAATACAAAAAATAAAAAAATAAAATTTTTTAAAAACTATTTTCTGAAAACCATAACCAAACAAGGTTAGTAATCCAAACTTAATAAGTTTTTTTATTGTGGTACCAATAAGATTAGTAATCCAAAGTTAATACGCTTTTATTGTGGGACCAATAAGATTAGTAATCCAATCTCATAGTTTATGAAGTAAAATAACCATATCCTTCCTGAATACATATTTAAAATTATGAAAAGTCTAAAGATATGAAATTAAAATATAAATTTATTAAAATGCATGTAATTGAAAATGGGTTTTATAAGAAAGTTTTGTTCGGTAGATAAAATCATCCAAATAGGAGCCAAACATGTTTGAAATTATTCAATATTATCCTCATCTTTTTCGATATTTGGGCTCTGTTTGGTATGGATTATATTATTTTTTTTATTTGAATCGTGTTACTTGGCATAAGTTATATAATTATTTTATTTGAATTAGGTTACTTCATCATCATATTATTTTAAATTTAATTCATATTATATATATATATATATAGAAAAAAAGAAATAAATTGAGAAGTGTTAAATAAATATATTTTTAAATTTTTTATAAAAAAATATAAAATAAAAATAAAATTTAAAATAATATGATAAAAAGATAATATGATTCAAATAAAATAATTATAACGATAATATACTAAAATAGCATAGTACATGTCAAACAAGCACAAAAAATAATAATAAGCTTATGATGTAAGCATCCGAACCGGAGGGTACTCGTCATGTAGATCTGGACCGTCGAATGGAGTGGACGGCGATGCGTGATTCACGGCGGAGAGAGACCTTGGTGAAAAACGTGTGACGTGTCAGGCAGATCACATGGACTAATATCAATGCCTTTGTGGTTCCCAGTTCACGAGGACTAAAGGTTCAAAATAAATACAGTACCATATGAATTTCGGATATAAGAATAATGTTAAAATGATTGAGCCATGTTTAATCTGATTTTTAGAAATTTGTTATATAAATTTAGTATTAAAAAAAAAAAAGAGAGAAATGTTTGAAATCTCTTTTTTGGGTGTTTTATGACTCTTAATTTGATCTTGACCCTTAATGTGTGTGTAGTCCACTCATGTATGTGTAGACTCCACATTATGAGTAGTAGTTGGGATGAGAGTGGGGTTTGTGGAGGTCATGTATGTGCAGGGTTCTCTATCACAATTGAAAAAAAATATTTATCGTTTTTATATAATTTTATCTATTCAGAGGTTATAAATCATTTTTAAAAATTTAAACTTATATTTTATATATATTTTTTATCAAGCTATGTTTAATTTTTTCAAAAATATTTATGATTTTTTTATTAAGCACAAACCGAACATGGCCTAAATTTTGGGCAAATTACATATACACCCCTCGAGGTTTGGCTAAATTACAGATGCCCCCCTGAGGTTTGAGAAATTACGAATTCCCCCCTGAATGCTATATTTGCATAAGAAATTAGAGGGTAATTTGTTATGAAATATAAACCTCAGGGGGCAAATTGTTATAAAAATACAAACCTCAGGGGGTGGGATGTAATTTCCGAAACCTCAGGGGGGTATCTGTAATTTAGCCAAACCTTGAGGGGTGTATATGTAATTTGCCCTAAAATTTTTATAGAGGACTGTTTGCTAGAATTTTAGATAAAAATCAAGTAATTATTTTTTAATTATACACATTTAATATTTTTAAATTTTGTTATACACATTTCATGAATGGTAAGTATTTCTGATTTGTATATAAAAAAATGCATAATAAATAACATGTCATCCATACATTGATATAATTTATAAAAGATGAATTACACTCACATTTTTTGGGTTTGGTGAATATATAGTAAGTAATTATATTGATTTTTTTTTAAGATTTAATTTCATATAATACTTAATTATTTTTTATTATAAATTTATTAGTTATTTAAATAAAAAAAATACGTTTTTTTCTTTTACATTGAAATACATATTGTACATTGTTTATTTTTATATGTTTACACTATTTACATTGTAATCTCTTTAACTTTTCTACAAAGGAGATGAATGTAATTATTTAAAAAAATTTGAGTTTATTATAGGAATACTTTTTCATAAATCTCTTTTTATCTACTTATGTTTCACTCAGTCTAAATTATTTTATTATGTTATAATAAGTCATATTGGTGATTAGTTATCAAAATACCCCTAATAATAATATTCATATTGTAAAATATAAATGTTCACATCATCAAATTGCTAAATATTTTAAAAAATATTTGAAAGGGTAAAATTGTCCATAAAATATCTTAAATATGAGAATTATGATTTGATATATCAAATATTTAAATAATATGATTTATTAAAATGTAAGAATATTATGCACTAATTAAAATACAAATAGTTGAAATTTTTTTATTATAATAAATCTCTCTTTATTAGTATTTACGTCAAATCTAAAAAAATATCAATATAATTTACACATTTATAAAATTTGAGGTTTAAGCCACTGAGGTATGGATGCTATCAAATATGTATTTTTTTAATAATCCATTTAGATAGAAGAAAAATAGGATAAAATACATTAGTTAGCAATGAGACTTGAAATGAGATGTAGAGCACCACATCTAAGCGAATCAATGGTCTCGATAAGTTTGAGATAAAATAAATTAATTTTTAAAATAATAATTCAGATAATTGTTCGATAAGACTCCCCCATTCTTTTGACTAGTCACTCTCCACTCCATGTCTCAATTATTGATCTTCTTGTGTACCAAGCAGAAGCAAGAAGAAAAAAAATGGAGCCCTTACACAGCACTGTTCTGTTTGGTTCCCGTTTTCTGGACTTAATTTTTTTTAAATTATAGAGTTTTTGTTTGGTTATTCAAAAAATTTGAAAAAGTTTTCAAAATCTCTTTTTTGGATTATTTTTTCAAAATATCTGTTTGGTTCCTCTTTTATGTTTTGATACATATGTAATCCGTAGGTATATGCATAAGACAAACATGTAATACTTTCGATGTCACAATAAAAAATTTATTTTTATTTTTTATTGTTCAATACATCATTTAGAGTATCTCTAACGGTGAATTAAATTTTTCATCAAATTTGAATTAAAAAAAATCAATTTTCTCAATCTGATATGGCTTGCTCAAACCATGCATCAAAAGGGAAGGGTCGACCAGTAAGCTTAATTTATTATTATTATTTTTTTACTTGTTTGAACCTTTTTGACCGGTTGGAACCTACTTATTTAAAAGGGAACCGGTCGACCTGTGGGTCAACCGGCCGGACATCTGGCTGGTTGATCGGTTGGCCCAGCCCAACGGGCAAGCACAGTGAAATACTGATATACAGAGCTTGTTCTCAGTTTGATAAAATGTTTATTTCATTCTCATTTTGATATCAAATTGGTGAAACCATTGGAACTTTAAAAAGTCACTTTTTCATCAAATTTCAAATCTGATGCATGGTTTGACGCACCGTTGGAGATGGTCTTAGAGCATCTCCAACGGTTCACCAATTTTTTCACCAAATCTGAGTAAAAAAAAGACAATTTTCTCAATTTGATACAGACTACTCCAAATGGTTGTCATCAAAGCAGGGGTCGATTGGTGGGTCACCGATTAGTGTATTTTTTTATTTTTTTTACCTCTTTGAACCTTTTGACCTGTTTGAACACTCAACGGTCACGCACAGTAAATTGGTGAAATCTCCTCCTGTTCTTACTTTGATGAAAAATTTGGTGAATTTTCATTTTGATACTAATTTAATGAAACCATTTGAGCTACAAAAAGTGACTTTTTCAACAAATTTCAAATCTGATGCAAAGTTTGATGAAGCGTTGGAGATGGTCTTAGGCTGCACTCTCTCTCCACCTATGAAGGGAAATTTAAATTTGTAATAATTTTTTTTTTTGAAAACTAAACATATATCCATTTTCAAAATATAATTTTCAAATCACTTATTTGAAAAATAAACCAAACATGATTTCGTTCACACTTCACATCTACTGCTAAACAATATTGAGGCCTTGTTTGTGAATGAGAGTTTTTAATTAAAAAGTTAAAAAATAATTATAAATTATCAAATAATTATATTTATTTTATGCACGTATTTTTATAAAAATATTAAAAAGTAACGTAAGAAATTAATTTCCAAACACCTTCTCATTATGAGTTTGGGTTTCCATAAATAATTTATAATTTTTTTGTTTTTGTTTTCACATTTTTTTATTTTTAATTTTTATATATATTTTAGTTATTTTATTTTATTTTTAAGTACACCTAATCTAAATATACTTAAAAAGTAAATATTTGTAAAAAAAATTTTAAAAAATACAAAAATGCACTATTTTTTGTATTTAGTGAATTTTGTAAACAAATTTTTTATTTTTTTTTATTTTTTAACTGTGTTTAGAATAAATAAAAATACAAATAAAAAACTAAAGAAAGTAGTAACAAGAGTGGAAAAAACAGCGTGTGATTGTATATAGGTATATCCAGTGGGCCCAATCAAGCGATCGTTTGAACTGCGGGCTACGGGCCCACACAATACATGTAATAATTATAAGAAAAATGCTTGGGAGTACTAATTAGTGCTCTCACTAATTAGGTGGCAGTGGGTCCCGCCATTAATGATGTGATATTTTGGTCTTGGAGTTGTGTTTTTTTTTTTTTTTTTTTACTTTTTTAATGCATTAGTGCTATTAGTGGTGATATTTTTAGTGGGATGAATCATTGTTGTAATTCTAAAAGTCATCTCTCAATGTTTTTTAATTTTTTTTTTTTTAATTATGTTAATTTGTTTTTGGATTTTCTGTCCGTATTGGGTAAATGAGTTTAAAGGTCAAAAAAAAAAAAAAAAAATTAAAAAGTCCATTTTTTTTTTTTTTATCTTATATGGACTTTCTTTCATTTTTTTATTTTTTATTTTTTAAAACTTTCTCGATTGGTCTAGTCAAGTAAAACTCGAATACCTAAAGTTTTTTGAATTTAAAAAAAAAAAAAAACAATAAAGCTGAGATAAAAAAAAAAACACATAAAAAGAACCCAAAATTTGTGAACATCTATGGCTGGTTTTAGTGATATTTACAGATTGGATTATTTTAGTTTTAAAATAAATAATTAATCAAACTGGTAATTGATCGTTAAACTTATGTAATTAGATCAAAATCAAATTTTTTTATATAATTTAATTTTTTTATATAATAAGAAATATGATAATATATATTTTATAACAGTAAACAAAAAAATAACAATCAGTTAGTTATTGATTAAAACTTATTAATTTTACAATGAGGATTAGAATTTAAATCTTACTAATAATTTTTTTTATTCTTATTTTTTTACATATAAAAATATTAAAAAGTAATAAATAAACATACCACATTCAATTTAAAATTGTAACAAAAAATTTGACGTTATTAGTTCAATGAAATTAAGACTACACTCGACCAAGTTTAAATATTATGTGGAGAATTGATTGAAAAGTCATATTAAAAAGATCGGTGCATCAATAAGTCTTTTTAATTTTTTGGTGTATCAAAACGTGGTGTTCACTTTTACTTGGTATCACAAAATTTATTTTTAATTTTTTAGCAGATAGTTAAAAAATTTGTCACAAAAAATCATTAGGCTATGTTTGGCATGGACTTTTTTTTCTATTTTAATCACAAAAAGACAAAACAAACTAAAAAGTCAATAAAACAAAATGTCACATCAAAATTATAATAATTTTATTTTTTCCTCACAAGAGTTAAAAAAAATTAAAAAATCCATCACAAACGTAGTCCTGAATTAAAATAGACAAAAAGTCAAAAAACTAAAAACCCTCAAATGAAAGCTAATTGTCAATTTTTTAGAGACATATTTAGAAAATTATCATAAAAAAATCACATAACACTTGTGAGATACTTATAGAACTTAATGATGTATAAGTCCTTATAACATGATTTGTGGGTAATTATCCCATAGAAAAGTGATTCGGAGCTCGTCAACCAAAAAATAAAAAATAAAAAAAATTAGTTTAGAGCTCCTCTGGAGCTTACAATTTAGAATTCTAAATCATTTTGCTTATCCCGTATTATATAGTGAGTGTTTGAAAAGTTATTATTTTAATAAATTATTTTAATTTTGACTATTTTAGTAGGTTAAATTTTTTGTATTTGAAAAGACAATTGAATTTTTTTTGTAGTTAGATACGATATTTATAAGAGAAAAAATAAAATAATTATCAATTTAATGTGACATTTATCTTATTAGTTATTTTAGTCTATTTTATTTTTTTTAATAAATTTTAGCCAAAAAAAAAAAAAAGGAGGCTTATATTCAACTTGCCAAACACCCCCCATAGAGGTTACTCAAGGACTGGTCTTAGTAATGAGATTCCTTTTAATTAATTTTTTTATTTTTTATTAAAAAAAAAAAAAAAAACGTAAAAAAATAAAGTTAACAAACAACCCGTATTGAGTTTTCGATTAAAAAACCCATCTTTAACAGGCCTAACATATCATCCCGACCCAACCCCCCAAGTCCAGTTGTATTACTAAACGGGCCAGCGGGTCAAAACCCAATCCTAATGCCACCCTTTACACACATAAACCCCATTTGGGTTTTGTTTGTCCTCTCAACAGTTTCTAAAGTGCGCCATGGTGCGTCCGAAGAAGCGTTCGATCACCACATCAACGGCGGCGAAGCCAGAGCTCCGGCGGCCGACCACCGCCGAGAGGTCGGCGTATTTCGCCCGGAGAGAGGCGGCGAAGGTTCTTCGGGCCGTTCTGAATGGAGATTCCAATCGCAGAGCCGTTGGCTCCATTAAATCGCTTGTTTATAGCCCTTCAATCAGGAACAAGAAAGGCACTTTCGCTCTAGTTTGTCAAACCCTAAAGCGTAAGTTCTTCGCAACTCATGATTTGATCTTTTATCTTCGTGCTTTTTTTTTTTTTTATACATTTTGCTCTGTTTTTTGGTTTTTATTGTTTTATAGTAAGAATTGCTATTTGGAATGGATTCATAAACCCAATAAAATGGGGGAGTTTCGTGTATGGGTGGACTTAATATCTAATAACTCATGTGAGAATTAATAGTTTTTTTAAGAAAATGTTAATTTTCAGCGACAGTTCAAAAATTTGTCACAACAACACTAATTATAAGTTTTAGCGACAGTTTTAAAAAAATAAAAAAAAAATCACTAATTGTAAGTTTTAGTGACAATTTAAAAAAATGGTGACAAAAAAATCACTAATTTTCAATTTTTGGCAGCATGCAAAATAAACCAAACCAAACCCCATCACATGGGGTCGGCTACATGAATCATTCTTCTCCACGCGATCCTATCAAAGTCCATTTCATTAGTCAAATTAAGTAGATTCATATCTCTATTTAAAACGCTAGTCGACATTAATCTAGATCTACCCCGTCCCCTAACACTTCCATTTACCGTTACAGTATCGCATCTCTTTACTACTGCATCTGTTGGTCTCCGTTGAATGTGACCAAACCATCTCAAACGATTCTCTTTCAACTTATCTTCTATCGGTGCTACTCCTACCAATTTCCGAATACACTCATTCCGAATCTTGTCTTGTCTAGTCTTACCACACATCCACCTTAGCATCCTCATATCAGCCACACTCATCTTATCTACATGTTGTTTCTTGGTTGCCCAACACTCCGTCCATACAACATAGCTGGTCTAATAGCCGTTCTATAAAACTTACCTTTTAGTCTAGTGGGTATTCGTTTATCGCACAATACCCCAGACGCACTTCTCCACTTACACCATCCCGCCTTAATCCTATGGGCTACATCTGCATCAATCTCTCCCGCTGTTGTGATAATCGACCCTAAATAACGAAAATGTTCACTCTTACGCAATTCTTGATTCTCAATTTTCACTTCTCCTCTGCTTTCATTGTTACTGTTACTAAATTTACACTCCATGTATTCTGTCTTAGTTCTGCTTATCCGGAATCCTTTAGATTCAAGAGTTTTTTTCCAAATCTCTAACTTTGTGTTAACTCCTTCTCTAGTCTCATCCACTAGCACAATATTGTCTGCAAAAAGCATGAACCATGGCACGTCATCCTGAATATTTATCGTCAACTCGTCCATAACTAAAGCAAAAAGATAAGGACTTAAGGTAGATCCTTGGTGTAACCCTACAGTGATAGGAAATTCATTTGTCTCTCCAGTTGGCGATTTAATAGTGGTCACCACCCTTCATACATGTCCCTAATCACGCCAATGTAACCTTTTGTCACCCTTTCTTCTCTAACACCCACCATATTATATTCCGGGTTATTCTGTCATATGCTTTCTCAAGGTCGATAAACACCATATGAATGTCTCTTTTCTTTTCTTTATACTTTTCTGTTACTCTCTTCAAAAGTTAGATCGCTTTTATTGTTGACCTCCCAGTCATAAACCCAGATTGATTCTCTGACACCTCCATTATATCTCGCAATCGGCGTTCCATCACCCTCTCCCACACTTTCATTATATGACATATTAGCTTGATTTCTCTATAGTTGTTACAATTCTGGACATCACCTTTATTCTTATAGATTGGCACTAAAATACTCTTCCTCCACTCATCTGGCATGTTCTTTAGTCAACAAAATTTTGCTAAACAACCTAGTCAACCAACTAGCTCCCTTTTTACCCAAACACTTCCAAGCTTCAATAGGGATATCATCGGGTCCTAAAGCCTTATTTGATTTCATCTTCTTAAGTGCAATTTTCACTTCAAAGTTCCTAATCCTGCGATAGAACCTATAGTCTTGGTTTATCGTATTACTGGCTATTTCTTCCCTTATTGTCGTACCTCCATGTTCCTCATTTAATAGTTCCTCAAAATAATTCTTCCATCTTTCCTTAATCTCATCATCCTTCACCAATGCCTTAGAATCCTCACGCTTGATGTACTTTACTTGATTAAAATCTCTTGTTTTTCTCTCCCATATCTTAGCAAGTTTGTATACCCTCTTTTCTCCCTCCTTACTATCGAGTCTAGTGTATAGGCCATCATATACTTTTAACTTGGTCTCTCTCACTACTTCCTTGACCTCCTTATTAGCCAATCTATAGCTCTTTAGGTTTTTCTCAGTTATATCATTCTGTCACTTTTTAAAGCACTCTTTTTTTGCCTTAACTACCGCTTGAACCTCTTCCCTCCACCACCAAGTTTTCCTAGAGCTGGGTCCCGTTCTTTTCGACTCTCCAAGCACTTCCCTTGAGATTCTCCTCATGCAATTGGCCATCGAGTTCCACATAGTATTAGCATAGTACCTTCCTTATCCATTCGATTCTTAAATGTTTCTAGTTTATCCCCTTTTAGGTCCCACCATCTCGTCCTACGACGCCCACCATCCTTCTTAGCTTGGTATTGCCTTCTAAAACATAAATCTAGTACCAAAATCCTATGTTGAGAGACCAGACTCTCTCCAGGAATCACCTTACAATCATTGCATTTTAGGCAGTCCACTTTTCTCACTAAGAAGTAATCTATTTGACTCTTTAACTAATCCACTCTTAAAGGTTATCAAATGCTCCTCCCTCTTCTTATACATAGTGTTGGCCACCATCAGGTCAGAAGCCAACGCAAAATCTAAGATACTCTCTCCAGCCTCATTTCTGTCACCAAAACCATATCCACCATGCACCCTTTCATAACCTAGTTTATCTATGCCCACATGGCCATTAAAATCTCCACCTATAACCAGGTTCTCTCCTACAGGTATCTCCTGTAAGATCTCATCCATTTGCTCTCAAAAATCCTTCTTAGTCTGATCATCTAACCCTACTTGAGGGGCGTATGCGCTAATAATGTTTACTATATTCTCTCCAATAACTAGTTTAACTAGCATAATCCTATCTCATTTTTTAGTGACCGCCACTACACTTTCCACAAGACCCTTGGCAATTATGATTCCTACCCCATTCCTGCGTCTATCCTTACCACTATAATATAGTTTAAAACCGTATCCTCAATTTCCCTAGCTTTCTCTCCCGTCCACTTAGTTTCTTATATGCAAGCAATACTAACTCTCCTCCTAATCATAACATCTACCAATTCCATCATCTTACCAATTAAGGTTCCTATGTTCCAAGTGGCTACCCTAAACCTATAGTCTTGGACTAGCTTCTTTACCCGTGCTCGTCTAGAAAAGTGCGGAAACCTTTGCCCATTTTTCACTGCACCCAGGCGTCGATGCGGCGCCTCTTGCTCACTTTTCGAAACACCTAGAGGTAGGCGCAACGCGTCACTTGAGGGGAACGACCTAGCATTTAAACGATTCAAAGTGTTGGCTGTCGGCTACCTAACACACAACCCTCCTCCTTAACCCGGGCTTGGGGCCGGCGGAGTTGTTAACAACCCCGGCGGAGTTATTTTTAGTGACAATTTTAGTTTGACTTATTTTCAATAAGATTTAATGAGAATTAAGCCTGATTATTAGGACTTATTGTTAGTTTATCTTAAAAGGGTTACTTCTCAAATGAGGCTATTATGGATTTGTATTTGCTAGATACTATACATATATGTCCAAATATATATATGTATTAGAAGACCTATGCACACTGAGCATCTCCGTCAAACTAGCAATTTTTATTTTTATGTTTAAAAAGTAAAATAGTGAGTAAATCGCCAAATTTCATCTCCTCCTTCAAGCTAGCTATGAAGTTGGCCATTCTAGTGTTGGTGGTTTTGGCTCAACAAAGGTAGCTAGTAGTTTTGGCTAGTCAAACATTAAAAGAAGGGCAAATTATACCGCTAGTCATTGCAGTCTGTTTCTTGTGTCATTTTAGTTTTTACACTTTCAATTGACTCAATTTTGACTCGTGTCAATTTAGTCTAAATGGTAATGTTATGCGGGGGTTTGACGAAAAATAAACATTGAGTTGGTTGAGGTTAAGTTATTGAATTGATCAAGTTTATAATTTTACTTCTAAAAGAATGGCACATGCCGCTTATGTGCGCACTTTTCATAAAAAAAGATGTTAACAATTGAAATCAATTGGACTAGTTTGAGACAGTAAAAAATTCAAGGTCAAAATCAAGTCAATTGAAATTACAGGGACTAAAATGGTACAAAGGTCAAAATATATGGAATACCAGTGTAATTTGCCCTTAAAATAATATTACTTTTAGTATTTTGAATTAATTGTGTTGAGTTAATAAAATAATTCTAAAATAGTATCTGTTAAAATGAATAAAAATAATATTTAAATAGAGAAAGAATAGAGAGTTTGTTGGGGAGTATATTTTAGAAAGCGTATAGCCAAAATAGAAAAAGTAATTTTTTAAGTTAAAATATAACAAGATTTAAACTAGTTTGATGGAGATGATGTGCAATTGAAATTTCTCAGTGAGATCATGGGTGAAAGTGGACAACATAACACTGCATTTTTGTTGGTTGATTTTACTTTTTAATCCTTGGCGTAACTGCTAGGCAAAACTACTTATTTGGAGAAAATCTAAAACATTGGTGAAAGTGGAGAGAGTAGTGGACAACTAAACACCTTGTCCTCTATGCAAGGAGGAAAAATTTATTGCAATGACATGATATCACCATCCAATCATAGCCTACCATATAAGTGCATTCTATCCCACTATGCATATGTTAGTGGGATGCATTGGATAGGGTGGTTCCATTTAGATAGTGGGTTCACCATCATATGTGATAGATGGTGATGCGATGTGTCAATGATGACATGGTATTACCGTTGCAATGAATTTTTACTCCTATGAAAGGCCTTTTTTTTTTGCCCCTTGAAAAAAAATTGTTGAAACTTGGTGATTGAGCATATTTTTGTGTTTTATTTTTTGTTTTCAGATCTACCAATAATCAAGGATATTTTGGATTCTGCTAGTATACTGAATGGCAAGTGGAAGGTATAGAAGTTCCCTTGAAATCTATTTTTTGTGTGTCAGATTGAGGATTATATATTTCTTAAATCATAGCCTTGCATTGCTTTCTTTTTCCTCTGCTATGAATCATTAAGAGACGTACCTCCCCTTATTTGTTATTATACCACTCCATCTTTTTCTTTATTTCTTTCTTTATTTCTTTTGTCAAAATTTTATAATTTGTTTCTAGATTAATGTTGGTTGTCTGGTGTTTTAATGACATCAATGTAGGCTCACATACTGTGATAGCTGGTGGAACTTATGCCAAGGAAAGAGAGGTGTGTGTGGAAGGATGATTCGTCCTTTTAAGTAAAAGAAGGAAAGCAGGGCAAACAAGTTCCCTAAACAAAGAAGCCCATTCAAGCCTCGTAAGCAAAGTAACAGGTGTTAAAGTGCCCTATAAATGGCTTGGATGTAACAGCGCTTTTTGCTAATCACGTTAGAAGAACTCCTCAACTTATGCAACAAATGACCATACCATGAAGAGCGAAAGCTGGCCAATCTAGATCTTAATAGCCACTAGAGAGACATCCTCCATGAGAAAACTTTAAAAAACGCAACTCAAAATCCTAGCCTTTCGTAAAAGCAAGGATTTTGGCTTAACAACATAATCATTTCCTTTTGGTCAGGAAACAACAAAAATAGTATTACTTCTAACATCTAAAAGTTCCTTGCTTCCAAATTGACCTGGATTACGTAGACAGCAGCTATGAAAGTCGAAGTGAATTTGATGTTCCCCGTGGATGGGGAGAGCAGAGGAACACAGCTAGCATCATTGTTCTCCATTGGAAAGACAAAGCTGCTTATAGATATCTGAAGATAACAACAAAGGAGATTCTATTGAATTCTTCGGTCATAGACATTCAAAGAGAATAAAACTTGGGAGTGTTTATTATTTTCTTATTTTTTAGTTTTATAGCACCAATTTACTTGATATCGATTTGCGTATAGATATGTAAAATGTTAGTTATGAATTCTTTACTTTGCTTACCATGGTCTTCCACTTAATTACAGTTTAATAACTACAGCATACTGTTATGTTTGCAGAGGCAAGGGGAATTGATGTACATAATCACATACGATATTCTTTTTGGCCAGGTTGTTTATTTTTCTGTTGAGTAAAGTTTTGACTTTCAGATGTTTCGTTATTTATTTCCTTGTTGGACAACAAAACCCATTATTTAAGAATATTTTGCTAATGAGTGCCGTAGAGCATTTGTTAATAAGCTTAAAATAGTTGTACATTCTTTATGAGAGTACGTGTGTGCCATAAATAATGTATTCTCATAAAGAATATATAATCATTTTAAACTTTGTTAACCAATTGCCCTTAGGGTATTCGTTAACTAATCCCGATTTAATAATCCACTGGCATGTGCCAACTGGTTTTGTAATCTGATCAAATATGCTTTGCGTTAAGCAATGGGTGAAAGGTGGTTAATGAGGAAATAGAACAGGAAACTATACCCTCTGTGACAGAAAATGGTTGATTAATGAAGAATACAAACTAGTGTATATCCTATGGCGATGCATGCATGCCTTTGGGGTGAAGTTTGAAGTAAAACTACACCTTTTAAAAAGTTATTTATTATTGTTATTTTCCTTGTAAAACAGTTCTTTGGTTGATGTGCCAATGACAAATTGCTCATTTCTTTTATTATTAAAGTGTAAAGGTTATTTAAAAAAAAAAAAAAAAGAAAAAGTTATACAGGTTATGCTGTTTTGCATGTATCGTAAGGCTGCAACTCTTATTTGCAAAACTTTGGGCCTTTAAGCTTTGCAGTTTTTTTTTTCTTTCTCTTATGTATGTTGAGTCTTAGTTATTGTAAATTGCTTATTATTGCAGTCCCTTTTAATAGTTTGTACTTAATTTTTTAAAAAAGGGGGAAGATTAAACTCTGTAAAAATAAGTTCTGGTACATTAAATTAGTAAATATTAATTGTCAGGGAGTGCATAAATACTTTCTTCATTTAGGTTGATCTCTTTTTAGTAATCTTTTGACCTGAAACCTTTTTCATAGGCAGCCTCATTAGTTGGTGATGCAGAAAAGTTTCTCTTGCTCCGGAAAGATGCTCTTCAGTCAGGTCTAGCTCAGCATTTAGTGAGGAAGGGTGTGAAGAACATCAAAGACTTGATGGCTCTTCAGCAAATTTCCGGTTTGTATTCTGGTTTTAATTTTAAACATCTGAAATCCCTCATATGCAGTAGTGTTTTTTAGCAATCATATCTGCCTTAATAGATGTTCTCTAAGACCAAAAGTATAAAAAAAAACCAAAAGAAATCTTATAATCTGTAGAAGCGTGCTGATTGTTTAAAGAAAAAAAGATAAAAGAAAAGAGAACATGATAGCTTGTGTGTTAAATCATCTTTGTTCTCATATATGATTTGATGTGAATTCCTCAGAAATTATAGAACTCACATCAAGTTAGTTTCTTATTTAATCATTATATTCAATTTAATTAGTGTCAGGCCCTGTGATGCCACTGAGATATTTTGCTGTTTTACAAATATTATCTGAATGTGGGTTTTATTGCAGATATTTCAAAACCTCGTTATGTTCGTGTAAATACGCTGAAGTTCGATTTGGAGTCAGCCTTGCATGAATTGGGGAAACAAAACACGTTAATTTCTGCCAAATATGCGGTAACATGGTTCTGTTTTTATGGTGCTCTTTATGTTCCCCTCTGTTCTTGCATTCATGTCATTGTGGATTGTTTAAATGGGAAGAAGACTTCTTTTCTGACATTGAAGTATTCATTGGGAACTATCTTCGACTCAAACCTCTTTTGTCAAATATGCTTTTTTTTTTTTTTTGGGTGCGACGTGTTTGTAATGGGACTGCTCTTTGCGCTGCAAACATGCTCTTATGTTGGACATTGAAGGGTCTTGATTGTAGGTGTTTCCTTTTGGCTTGTACCCCTTTGTCCACTAAACTTGGAGGCCGTCTGGTCCTGTTTTATATTGCAATGAAATTCTTCTTTTTCTGGGTTATAAAAAAAAAAAAAGAAAAAAAAGAAAAGACTAGAATCCCTCCTGAATCTTATTCCCTTCCCTTATTGCAATGTTTGTTTAACCCTAAGTGACCAGTTTACTGTTGTCTGTCAGGAAATTGATCTGAACTTGCTAGCTTTTATGCCATTTAACACTTGTACAGAAAAAAGAGAAAGAACCTGTTGTAGCAACTTAGGAAGTGATGTCAACTTGAGTAAGTCAAGTTTTATGCCACTGGGTGTTGCAGCTTCTTGTTTTAGTTGAAGAGATGATATTATGTCAAGTTTTCATAATTATTCTAGGAGTAATGATGTACAACCAGAAATTGAATATGGAAAAAACAACTTAGACCTATCATTTTAAATAAAGAACCCACCAAGATGGCATTTAATTAGAAAGCTGCCTCTGCCACATTATTTTGGTGGAGGATTTTCTATAAAAATCTTGTAACAGTAATGTTTTCCTTATCCTTTTTTTTTTTTTTGATAATTGGATGTCCAGGCACTTTGACTGATCTTGGGGCCCTAAAGTTAATGACCGGGAACGTTTTCCTGATCCTAACACAATTATTTTGCTGCAACATGTTTCTTGTACCATACTTAATTTAGTATTCATGCTTCTCTTTTCTGAATGAATTGTCTTCTGTGGTTTGTTTTGGTTTCTGATTGTACAATTTCATGCATTGAATAGGTTCACAAGGATGACATGGTTCCTGATTTGTTGCTACTCCCTCATGCTGTCGACTTGCACAATCATCCATTGGTTAGAAATGGAAGTGTCTTTATGCAAGTAAGAATCTTTTTAATGTTCATTTTACTTTCCAGGTTTAAATCCCCTTGATGTGGTCCAGATTCTTTACTATGAAGTTTAAGCTTATGCGGAACCCAAGAAGCATGGACACTTCTGAGAAGCTGGCATATGTCCATGTCAGACAGTTATCGACATGTGTCAGAAAAGTTTAAATTATTTTTAAAAGTTTTAATTCTTGGACACACTTCAAACACTTGGAAGACACACGTGTCTCTCTCTTAGAGACACATGAAACACATTCCAAATTTGAATAAAATAAGTTGGGATCCAATGATAAAAGATAAACTGAAACTTCTAAGGTGTCTTATCTGTGTTTGTCGTTTCTCATTTTTTCTTCTTCGTCTTAATATTTATCAATGACATTTGCTTTCCTTAGGGTAAGGCAAGTTCCATGACTGCTGTAGCTCTTCAGCCTGAACCAGGATGGGAGGTGAGTTTTGCACATTTTATATTTGTATTAGCGGGGGCTGAGTGATCTATGCCGATTGTTTATGTTTTTCGTTCTTTGCATTGGCTTAACCCTTGATTACTGATGTTGTGGTGAAGGTTCTGGATGCATGCGCAGCACCAGGGAACAAAACTGTACACCTTGCTGCTCTTATGAGAGGAAAGGGTAAAATTATAGCTTGTGAACTTAACAAGGAAAGGATTCAACGTTTGAATGACACTGTCAAATTGGCTGGTGCTGTTAGTATCCTTTCAGATTTTAGTAGCTATCTGACCTAGTAAATGCTGTCATTTGTGTGTGTGTGTGTTTTTGTGTGCATTGAAATGCACTCCAATCCCAACCATGCTGGTACATAACCATAATAAAGTATTTTACTTTTCTGCTTTCTATATAATCTCTGACTCCTTTTGAAGCATTTTTCGGTAGATAATTTACTTCTTCTAACTTGTCTTTATCAATTTGTATGGGTAGACATCAGTGAACTTAACCTGACTTTTAGATGTGGACGTTCTACATGAAGACTTCTTGAACTTGAACCCAAAAGATCCTTCATACTCAAAGGTAATGTCGGCTGCATTTTCATTACTGTGGTGGGCATTTTAAAATCCCAATAATAAACTTGGGGCAATTCTCAGTAGACGACCCAGGATTATCATGACTATTCCCCTTATCATGTTCTATATAAAAATTGTATGTGAAATGGAAGTCTTAAAAACCCACATTTTTGGGTTTTAGTGCAATAGAAGACCCAAAAATGAAAAACAGAGGAGCAGTTTGATATAATAATGATAGATGGTTATGTACTCCGGAATGTTGTAGGAAATTGGGGGGAAAAAAATGGATCGGAGATTTGAGAACCTCGCTAACTAATGGTGATATTATTGTGATGGAGGAATTTATTAAAAAAAAAAAAATTTATTGTGATGCAGGAAAGCATCTCAAGTTCTCAAATTGTTGTGGAATTTGTCATGTCAATGATTGTTCCTTCTGCGTGTCACCTATCTGTGACAATGAGATTTGTGTGGGAAAAAAGAAAGATATCAAATGGATCAACTCCCAATCAGGGTTCTTAATATACCATCCTTTCTTTCTTAAAACTGAAAAGTGAAACTGTATTTACTTCACTTTCATCTTGGTTTCTAATTAGAAATGGGTTTGAATAGAGCTGAGTGGAGATAATGGATCTGATGTAGCACCAAGAACAAGAATGAGGAAAATGACAGAGAAAAGGAAGAAACCGGAAAATCACAATCCCAAATTAGTATCTCAATATCCAATATTCAAAATCATAGTCTCCTACAACCATTACATGGAGCCATATGTATAGGCAAACCAAAATTTAAAAAAATCCAATAAAGAAACAAAATCTTAATAGAAGTCCCAATAAAACAATAAAACTCAATATAAATAAAGATAGAATACTATCAAAATAAATAATTAAATATATACCCAATGGCTTCCCGATCCCTATTAGGATCCATCTAGGTTGCACCATGTAATTTTGGGGTTAAGGCTTGTTGACTTGGTTGGGTTGAGTTTCTGAAGTAGAGATGGAGTGGGTGGGTCTGATGCTTCTGTTTTAGTGGTGTGATCCTTCTCCTCAACCACATGTATCAGATTGCATTGGTATCTGAATTCTTATCTTATTTTTGCAGGTTCGTGCTATTCTCTTAGATCCTTCATGCTCTGGATCTGGCACTGCTGCTGTTAGATTAGATCACCTGCTCCCTTCACATGGTGCAGGTAATTTTAGCATCTTATTTTTTTTGAGAATGCTTGTCTCGTCTTCATGCTTGCATTTCCTTAGCATCTCCCATTGTTGTTTGTACTTGCTTCGCTCTCCCTACTTATATGGTCTACTTGCAACCCTTTCTCCAAATTTGCATTCTCATTTGTCTTCTGTAAAAAAGGAGCTGCATGAAGTCAAGAGGAAAACTGCAGCTCTTCAAATGCAACAGTTTGTTGGAGAGGAAAAGAATGATTTGCTGGATTACTTGAGATCGCTTCAACCGGAGAAGGTGGCTGAGTTATCAGAGCCAACATGCACTGAGCTGAAGGAAGTGATCCACTCTGTCATACATGGTATCAGAGCAAGGTTAAGCACTTAGTATTTTTCGTTTCACCGGCGGGCGGCAACCTCGCCTTGGCCGCCCGCCGGACCTCAACCTATTCCGCTTATTTTCTACACATACCTTCCCATCACTGCCTAAATCCTCTCTCTTGAGGCCAATGTGAATTCCTCTTCTTCATAATCTGCACTAACTGTGACATCTTTTCCTGGGGCAAACTCTGCAACCCAACACTCAATCTATGCTTCTCCTCCATGCTCATTTGCCTCTTGTTAGGATCCTTCGCCTTCGGCTTTGGTTTGGGCTTCGCCACAGCCTTGAGCTTCACTGCAGCTTTCAGCTTCACGGCAGCCTTCGGTTTCACAGTAGCTTTTGGCTTCGCAGCTGGCTTGGCCTTTGCCGCTGGCTTGGGCTTCACAGCGGCTTTAGCTTTTGGCGCAACAGCTTTTGTCTTAGCCGGAGCCTTCTTTTCCTTTTTCGCTTTTACAGCCTTCGGCTTTGCAGCAGCCTTCGGCTTTGCTTCCCTCTGGTGGCTCCCCAGGTTCCACCTGAGCTGCATGATTCATTTATAGCTGCAATTGATAAGGGAAGTATTAGAACAATGCCCAATAGAAGTATGCCAGCTGCTCCTTACCCTACTCCTGGAGCACTATTAATAGGTGATGCTTTCAACATGCGTCATCCTTTAACTGGTGGAGGAATGACTGGAGCCCTGTATAAGGTGTTTTGTGCATCTCCTGATCAAGCAAGGAAGGAAATGCGAGAAGCATGTTTTGATTATTTGAGCCTTGGAGGTGTGTGTTCAACAGGACCAGTGGCTTTACTCTCTGGTCTAAATCCTAGCCCATTGAGCTTGATACTCCATTTCTTTGCTATAGCCATATATGGTGTTGGCCGTCTCTTGCTACCATTACCTTCCCCTAAGCGCCTGTGGATAGCAGCTAGATTATTTTTGGGTGCATCGGCTATCATTTTTCCCCTCTTTCTCTCACATGGGCTTGTCCCCTCTCTCTCCTCCGTTTGATTTCAAAATCCATTATTTTTATTTATTTTCTCCAAACCACTTTCCTTATTTCCCCCATCTTTCATTTTGATTTCAAATATATTTTTATTATTTCTTTCTTTATTTTTCTTTCACATTATTTTTTAATCTTTTTCAAATTCCATTCATACCATATAGCTTTGCACACCAAACCATCTTTTATTCATCTCAGGGATCAACCCCGATCACAATTTTAACAAAAAAAAAAAAAAAAAAAAAAAAAAACCACAACAACACAAACCACAACACCACAAGATTTGTTTTCTTTTCTGCAGACGGCCACCCACCGACCTCACTTTTTCGCCTATTCCGCCGGTCTTTTCTTCTTGCCTCCGTCCTGGGCGGCCCTTGACGGTGTTGCCTCCGTGTTTCCCACTCCACTGGGCACGATCACTATTCCCTGCTCCTCCACTGCAGCATATGACGGACCTCCGAATCGGAACATCACGGTAGCCTTTCGCTTCAGCTCCTTGTTTTCTGCCTTTAGCACACTTATCTCTGCTCGCGCATCCTTATACATGCGTTGGAGCAGAGCCAGTTGGGCGTTTAGCTGCTGCACCTCATTTGTTCTACTCTGCAGCCGGTTCGACAAATTTGTAACCGCAGTCATGGTTTCCACACATGACTTCAATGTATACTGATTGGCCTCCACATCCGACTGCACTGCCATTCTTTGCTCCACAGACCGCATAGGAAAGTTCAACGGAGCATACTCCGGGGCGCTTGGTTGAGGTTCCAGTGCCACCGCACCAGTTATCACTCTTGTTGACTCGTTGAGGTCGGGAAAGAGAGTGAGCAGACCACGGGACGAAGAGGCCATATTCTGGGTAGCTGAACGGGAAGACGAGGCCATGTTATGGGTTGCTGAGTGTTTCAGAGAAAGGTTGGTTACAGAATGGCAACAGAGTGTTCCAGAATCTCTTTCTCAGAAACGGAAGAGTTTTTTCAAAGGATTTTCGGCGGTTTCAGACTGGTTTGCACAGCCTCCGCCTCAACCTTGGTTAAATAGCCGAGGCCGACACGCCACTCTGTCGCTCACGTGCCTCGCCGCGTCTCCGGCTCACCTTTTGATGGCTCGACGCTTTCTGTCAGGCACGCCTTTTGATGAAGTGGGCGCGCCTTTTGAGGGCGCGACTTTTGAGGACTCACTATATATATCCATATATATATATATATTTGGGCAGCCTATATACACCATCATACAGTGTATTTTTTAAGGGTCCGACAAGACTCTGTAAACTGTCCCGACATTGATTCCGGTTAGCTCCTTCAAGGGTCCGACAAGACTCTGTAAACTGTCCCGACATTGATTCCGGTTAGCTCCTTCATGGGTCCGACAAGACTCTGTAAACTGTCCCGACATTGATTTCGGTTAGTTTCTACAAGGGTCCAGCAAGACTCCGTAAACTGTCACAACAACTGTCACAACATTGTCTGCTACAACGGTCCGACATGACCCCATAAACTGTCTTCTACATCGGTCTGACACCGCCATCCAGTGTCCTCTACACCGTTATGACACCACCATACAGTGTCCTCTACAACGTTATGACACCCCCATACAGTGTCCTCTATAACGTTATGACACCACCATCCAGTGTCTTCACCAATGGTTTGACACGACCATACAGTGTCTCCTATCCTCTTTTATTTTTATGTATTTTCTTGTTTTGTTACTCTCTCCAAACTCAAGTTGGTTGGTTCCTATCCCCCTTGAGTTTGCGGGGGGCTGTTAAAATCCACCTACTCTCCACCTACTTCACCCACTTAAACCTACTCCACTAAACCTAACCCACTACACCACTACCACCTCCACTTCACCTACTCCTTACCTACTACACACTCACCCTCTTCTATATATAGGAATCATGAATCATTGTAATAGATATCAATATAAATCAATCAATAATACAATTCTCTATTTCTCTTTATACATTAAATTTCTACAATATATATATTACTGAAAGTAACTACAATCCAAGTTATTCCTTTAGCCTTCATTAAATATATGTTTTAATAGAATCTTTCAGATTAGGATATACATTTTCTTTTCCGTGTTGGGGGGCTAGGAAATGCTTTTATGCTAGCCTGTGTCCTTTCTTCTTGTTCTTTTTCCCCTGCCTTGACATAATCATTGTTGTTATCCTTCACTCCGTGCAATTTGTTAAACTATTTATCAAAATGGTTTATTTGAATAATCAAGCAAGATAACTGACAGCTAAGAAGCACGGATACGGACACGTGACACGACATGGACATGGACATGGACATGCAAATTTTGAAAAAATTGGGGACACGGTCAAAACATATAATTTTATTTATTTATGATATGTTATAAAATTTAAAAAAAAATTGCGAAGTAATAAAAATACAAAATAACATTAAAAAATATTTTAAATATATATATCTATGTTACTCGAAAACGCTAATACATTAACGAATTACGTATTGGTACACGCATTCCAAAACATGACACACTTTCGTTCTAAAATGGTAAATTTAGTGATCTGAAGCGATCCCCAAACGCTTTCCCAATATATTTCCTTAAATGTTAATTTAGGAGAGAAAAAAAAATCAAATATATGAACTAAAATCTAAGGCGAGTTAAGTTTTGACCAGACAAAAAATTAAAAATGGGTCATAATTTTCATATAAATGATTTGCTACATGAAAGAAGAAGAAAAAATTTTATTGGATACTTAATTGCTAAAAGAAAATTATTTAAGAAGTACCTTAAATTCTTAAGTGTGATATATATAAGTCTACTCATATCGTACCACATTTTAGAGCATGTGGCGTACCACGTTCTCGTTCCCGTTCCGTGTACCGGAACGATCGACGTTCTAGGTAACATAGATATATATACAGCCAGCCATCATCTATTAATCAATTTTAGCACTTTACCCAATAAAATAAATTCAGCAATTTCAAAAAATTTATTTTTTCTTCAAATAAAATTAATTTGCTCTAAATGAGGGCCAAAGATGAATATTGAAAAATAGAGGGGTTGCAATTTTTTTTTTTTTTTTCACTTATCCAATGTCTGACCTCATAAAAGGAGGAAAAAAATAAAGAGAGGGAGAGAGAGAGAGAGAGAACAGAAGAAGGGGAGAAGAACGAAGAGGCTGAGAAGAAGAGAGAGAGAGAGAGAGAAATCCACCTGTGATTGCTTCAATAAAGGCCTTCAAAAGCTTTGACTAGGGTTTACAGGTGAGCGACTTCTTCTCCCCTCCTTTCTCTCTCTCTCTATCTCTCTGTGCAGTGTCCCTCAGGTGTTTGAGCGTGTCCACAAAGTGTCCTACTGGAAAAAAATAAAAATAAAAATTCAGACACATAAGATAGGTTGTCCGACACGTGTCCATCGCTTGTCCGTGTCCAACACGTGTGGGACACCCATACGTTGCATCCAGAGAGGTGCCCGTGCTTCATAGACTAACGGTAATAAATTAATGCAACTTAAGCTGTACAATGTACACAAAAGTAGGAAAAATACCAAAGATTTTCATCTTCCTCTCATCATGACAGTAATCGAATGTCAAATTCCATCTCCAGATGTTCTTCTGAGGCTGTAAGAAAAAAATAGTGAATTGGTAAAAAAAAAGGTATTGATTTGTTAAATTTTTTAAAGAAAATGTGTACATCGATGTTTTGTACGATTGATTGATCTCTTTTGTCAAAACACAATTATGTAGGAAATGCTGATGTTGCTAACATTGATCGGCTGAGAAAACTGCAAGCTTTCCAGAAAAAGGCTCTGGCACATGCAGTATCTTGTAAGTTTTAAACGAGCATAATTTGACATTCTTCCTGCTATATCTTCCCTGGGTTATGGAGTGTGTGAATATATGTCAATAATTCTTCATTAAAATATTCTCGAGTATTGATATGTTTACTTGGGTTTTGCATGTAAGTTTCCTTGTTTGAGTTTTTTTCTCGACTTCCCAACCGTTGTCTTGTCAATTTGAGTAAATTTAGGAGTGATGTTTTTGGGGCCTCTAGCATTATTACTAATTTACATATTTGATTTCTCAGTTCCAGCAGTTGAGAGAGTTGTTTACAGCACATGCTCCATACACCAAATTGAGAATGAAGATGTTATCAAGGCCATTCTACCGCTTGCTAAGTCTCTCGGTTTTCAATTGGCAACTCCGTTTCCCAAGTGGCCTCGCCGTGGTCTCCCAGTTCTGGAAGGATGTAAGTGCAGTCCTGAGAATACTGATTTTTGCTCTTCAAAGATTGACATACATACCTCTGATTATGTTTTTAGAACAGCTAAAGTATTACCATCTTTTATATTCGAACTTCTAATTTCCCCTCTTCAATGGTTATGAAAGCATGCCCTATTCAAACAACTTCCAAGCAATAGCTGAATCCTGAGGACTAAATTGGGTGTTTTTTTTTTTTTTTTTGTTTTTTTAAAGCTGAACATTTGCTTCGGTTTGATCCGGATGAGGACAAAGAAGGATTCTTCATTTCACTATTTGTTAGGAAGAGCATCATCGGCAATGATGCTGAAATGCCGGTAAGACCTGGCAGAAGAAGAATCACTTCGGAAGCGCTTTGTGCAGAGAAATGCTGCTGTAGGGAGAAGAAACCTACAAACAAGTACGGGTTCGCAATGTTCCTTCCCTCTCCCTTCATTAAAATGTCCAAAATTTGGTTGCATCCTCCACTTCGTGTTCAAAAAAAAGATCGATGCAATCAAATCCAATAGAATTTATTTTTTGTGATAAAAATCTAAGCTGGGCTTACTTTTTATTTTATTTTTTTCTGCAACAAAATAGTTACTCTTGGATCTTTCTAATCAATACATTCCTTAGCCATTTCCTTTTACTGCGATGATCGTGTGTGATAAAATTGTATATACATCTCATGTTAAGCAATTTATTTGTGGGTGAGCAGGGGGGTGCAAAGTTCGATATGCTTTAGATGCTGAAATTCTTAGTTATTTGCTTGCCAAAGTCGAAATTTAGAACTGAGCACACCATCATAAATCATATAATGGTTAAAATGACATTTGCACCATTCAAACAGAATTGCCAAAAAATATTGCTAAGTATACCAAAATTTAACTTTGAAAATGCTATTTTGGCAAAAACATAGAATTTGTAGCTTTGGTTACTAAAGAGAAACCCTTAAATTTTTCATCGATTGGTTATACATCTAGGTTTTGTGCATATTTTCTCGTGACTTACAAGCCAGCAATTGTGGGTAAACTATGACAAACAAATTGGGAAAAAATTGCACTACAATAGGATGAAGCAAGTTGCCTCAAAAATTTAAAAGCTAATAAATCACCATCTAAAGTTGAAATTATTTCTGCAACAATGGAGTCTCCCAAGTTTGCCCAACTTCCTTCTTATTTTATTATTATTATTTTTCCATAATGAACATATATTTGATATATTATTAAAAATAAATATTAATATATACATAATTGTGTTTAAGAATCTATTTAAGGTTTACTTAAGCTTGGTTCGATTGATAAACAAACTTAAAAAATTTGTCCTGAGCTTATTTATTTAAAACAAACTTTAAACAAATCAAACTCTAATTATTCATACAACACGTGATTCGTTTGCACTTCTAGTTGCACATGATTAGGGTGACAAACCTCTAGGTTGCCCAACATAGGCCCTAACACAAACTCAACCCAAAAAATAAAGTGTAACCCCAACTAGGCCTATGCATTTTTTTTGGTTGAACTTATCTTGCAACAATAAAAAGTCAAGACGCTAAAGGGCTTTGTCTCTAAATCCCTCTATTCCATATCGACCATGCTACGTAGCTCGAAATCGCGGCTCGACACCAAAACGACGTCGTTTTGGTGTCGAATTTTTTTTTTTTCTTTCTTCCCTGGTTTTGTTACAGAACGAAGAAGAAGAAGAAGAAGAAGAAGAAGAAGAAGAAGGGAGAAGAAGAGAAGGGAGGAGGAGGAGGAGGGAGGGATGGAGGAGGAGGAGGAGGAGGAGGAGGAGGGAGGGGAGGGGGCCATAAAAACCGGTTGGAGGAGGAGGGGAGGCTGGGTAGATGACGGTGGTGCTGCGACGTCGGCGGGACTGGGCAGACGACCGGGGCTAGGCGAGGCGACGGTCTGCTGCGACGATCGGCGACGACCCACGGCGACGAGCCCTCTCCTCTCTCTTTCTCCCTCTCTCCTCCTCTTCCCTCTCTTTTTCCCCTCTTCTTCCATTTTCGAGCCGTTTCGAGCTCGACCCTTTCGAGCTACGAGACATTTTCGATTCCATATACTTCCAATATTTTATTGTGCCACGTGATTTATGCTGTGTTTGGTTTGGGGATTTAGGGAGAGATCTAAAAAGGGAAATGGAAAAGAAATGTGAAATGTGAAATGTGAATATAACATGCCTATATTTCACATAGTTTCACACACTTTTGCCCTTTCCCTTTTCAAATCTCTTCCCAAATTCCTCAACCAAACACAGTATTAAAATTTTCATACAATCTAATAATTGAAAGTGCATTGGGATATGGAAACAGAGGAATTTGGATACAAAGAATCTTTGGCCAGTCTTTGGCCAAGGCCAAAACACACAAAAGAAAGGGGGAAAAAAAAAAAAAAGATCACGTGGAGTGAAGCAATATTTTCCTTGTGAATCAAAGATCATTTGTCCCTTAATTCCAATGCACCATTAAGATCGCACCTCGCAATTCATGCGAGGTTTTCACATAATGTAATTCAGAATGCATTAAAATAAAGAGACAAAAGATCCTGTGACTCATATAATTAATGCCAGCATGCCACAGGAGCTACAGATTGGTTCTTACCTAGAGAGAGAGAGAGAACAATCCCTCAAATATCTCATTGACTCGCCGCTTTTGTTGAACAGGCCAACTTCTTTTTCTATGAGTTGATCCTCTTTTCAATGGTTAAAAAACCTTCTCACAGTTCAATAAGACTAATAAAATTGAGAGGCAGCAAATTCAATCTTGTCTTCCACATTTTGTATTTGGTGGATATTACAAACATAAGATCCCAATCAGCCTATTGACATGATGTTCTCGGACCAATAAGAATGGTTAGAGGATATGCTTAGAGCAGACCTAACCTACCTTGGTCGGCTGATCATAAAGTCACACAAATTTGTTGGGAAATAAGCCACACACACAAACGATAGCAAGAAGAAACAATCACAAAAAAGAAAACACGACACAGATTTATGTGGTTCGGTAGGATTACCTATGTCCACGGTTCACACCCATTCCACTATAGAGAAAATTTACAATGCAATTGTCATGAAGACGTCTAAATATAGGCTAGAGTTTATATCCATAAATTACACTAATACCTTTAGTACAAATTGTTGTCCCCTTGCAAACCCCGGCATCAACATGGGTAAGTGTACAATACTAATCAGGCTCTACAACCCTAACAAAATGCATGCATGTGTGCACACAAACTCAATAGAGATTTCAAACAAAAACCATGTGGAGTATATAAAATCAAAGACATTCATGCATGAACCATGATGAAATATGGCAACTATCAAAGGGTTATAACTAATGCTCAATGATCAAAGAAATTTCACAAGTTCCAAACAGTTTTCCAATAACCAATCTGAAATTCAAAACACAAAGGTATATTCAATTGTAAAGAATGAATTGAACAAAAAATGTATTAAAAACACAAAATGGGAATGAAGAGAGTCAAGGAACATAGTCATTCTCAATAACTGGTTGTGTTCTAATCCCTGTTGCTGAAGGCATTTTACTCCTCCCAACCCAAGTTGTATCCAAAGCCTCGCTTCTTTCAGATTGTCTCTCCATGTGTTTGATTTTCTTCCTCTTCGCAAATTTATACATCAAAACCATCATCAAAGTTGCCAAAACCAACCCAACAATACCTACCCCAAATCCTATCACCCACCATTTCCAAAGCCTATCTTTCTTCTTAGACGGCGAAGAAGGCACGGGCAGTGATGGAATGACAATGGAAAAATGGCCTTCACCTTGCGCAATACATCCATTTGACATGGTCGTATTGCTAAATTCAACGGACCCATTTGGAAAAAACCTAACGCATTGTGATTCCACTGTCACATTCGGATCTTTAGGCAAAGAAACCCGAGGAAAATGGACCAAAATGGGGTCATTCTCGGTGTAAAAACTAAGTGTTGCATTTCTTCTCGTGGTTGAATTTATGGCGTTGTAAATCATGAATCCAACAACAGGAGTGATCAGTGTATAGTTTGGCACATTATAGTAATAAGATGACCAATTGCCAAAGTTTTGATAGATCAAATAAAATCTCCTCATAAACGGCATTGGCAATATCCTTGGTGGGAAATGGAAGGAGCTGAAATTGGCTCCATTCAAATAGAAATTCCGAGCCCTGACACGAACAAATGAGACTTCCATACCGGTAAAATTAGCAGGGAGAGAGATATTGTAGAGAATACCTGTGCGAGGCCTCAAAACTTTATTGGATGCATAATCAGCAACAAAATCATCTAATAAAACAGGGTCATAGCCATTGTTGTTCATGTTCATGATCATGCCTTGAACAAATGGGGATTGATATGGTTGAGATAGGCAAAACATCAAACAGATGATGTGCCAAATTGTCTTGGACCCCATCAACATTCACCCAACAACCTCTTGCACCTTTCATGAAAATCCTGATCCAAAAAATTGCTTTTTCTGTTGTTGAATCAAGATTTGCATACAAATGCAAAATGGGTTCATGAAAATTATGAATTGGGTGGTGGGTTATATCATATCATCAACAGCACAATCACAGCTAGGAATCATTCAAGAAAAGTACTTAAATTGGATTATTGGTGTGGCCTTGGTGGATTAAATTGAGTGAAGTTTAAGAGGGTTGTGAGTGGTGTGGCAAAAGGGTAGTGATGATTGATGATTGATGGGTAGTGATTGATGCAAAAGAGAGCAAAGAATTGGTGGATTTTTTTTAATGAAGAGAGGGTGGGGAGCATAGGAGTGGAACCAAGAAGAAAAAGGGTCTCTTTTTCTGTTGGTTTTATGTTGTTTGTACATTGTTAATTGTTTCTTGTGAAATGGGTTAGTTAGGAGAGAGAGAAGAGTGAGGGAGGGGGGGTTGGCCATGACAGACGATGCCAACGAGGTTTAGGGTAAGATAAATCTGGCCGGAGAGGACGGAAGGTGCTTAATTTTAGACAAATGAGCTGTACACTCTCTTCACTCTTTCCTTCATGGTATTTGTTGTTTAATTGGGACAAAGTAGTTTCTTACTCCACGTGGTTGCCTATATTGCACATTTTTAAAAAATAATTTGAACACTTTTTATTTTCTATTTTTTATATTATTCTTTTTGTACGTGGATAAAATGATTATGCTAGGGACACAAAAAATTTCAAACACAAAATGTACAAATATGAGGCATATGTTTGCATAGATGTGCATTCTATGTTTGGAACATTTTGTGGTCTTAAACGTTTCTGCATATAATCTAATTCTATCTCATGTGAGAGTGTTGTGTTCAATTCTATGATCAGATTTTGTGTACTAAAATTAATTATGTGTCATGTGAGAGGGTTGTGTTTAATTTTGAGATCAGATTTTTTGTATTAATTTAATTTAATTTATTTTTTCTAATTTGAATAGAGATGTTTAATGACAAATGCTAATAGGTAGTTTTGAGATGCTAGTGTGTATTGAAATTGGATTAATAAGGATTTTGTAACGAGGTAAAAGGCTTACAACATTTATGAGAATCATAAAAAGTGTTCTAAAAGGGTTTCAAAATCTTCTCATTCATTTGTTTTTCTTATATTATGGATATGTGTTACCAGAACTCATATTGATAAGGGTAGTGTTGTAAATGAGTTAAGTCGAGTGATAAGTTGTTTTTGTTTGATTTGAAATTTTAATAAATTTTAAATTGTGTTTAAATTTGACTTTTTTTTTTTTTTTTGAGACGATCTCAAATGAGTTTTAATTGAAATAAGTTCCAATAATTTAATTTTCTATAGTGCATATAAATGAGTCGATTTGACTAGTAAATTGTTTATATTTGATTTTAAAACTTAACAAATCTTTAAAATGTATTTTAATTTAACTTATTTACATTATGAATCAAATTCCAAACAAATTTTCAACAAATTGGATGTGAGCCAAATTCAAATTCAAACAACTTGATTAATTTTACAATCCTAATCAATCAAGACAGCTCCTAAACACACCCACCAAATATTTCTCTTTATGCATTAAAACCCTTATGATCTATATATTTTTGGATGTATTTAACAACTTCAATTGATTGATAGACTTTTCCCAAAAAAAATTGATTTATAGGCTTCAATGCTAATGATTTCAAATGGACCTAACTACTGGTAATAGTTTTTTTGTTTTGTTTTAGACATTCAAATAAAATAAATAAACACTCAAAAAATATATTTTTATTTAGCGCAGTGATTGAGGGCCCGACGTTTTCGGGGCTCGAATGCCCCGAAATTCCGTTTAAGGTAAAAAAAAAAAAAAAAAAAAAAGAAAAAAAGAAAGAAAAAAAAAAACAGTTTCCAAAATTAGAAATTAGGGGCATTAGGGGCAAATTTTTTAGGGCCACCAATCATTTTTGTTTTATTTATGAGTGTTGTCAGACTAGTGTGAATGTAGCAGTTGGGACAGTGGATTATTATCTGGCCGGCCACCATTTTCTCTGACACGTGGACTGTTTTCATTGCACGTGGTTGAACCCAAACACCTTCGTATTACTCGGTCAACTCGTCTAAACTTTCCACTCACAACTCTGGGCCTTTAACAAGGTTAGGCCCAAGAGTGGAATTGGGCTGGTCCAGTTTTGTATCTAAAAAATAAATAAATAAATGTATTTCTATTTTTAAAATAGATCATCCTGAGATAAATATAATAAATTGAATATATTTTGATTATTGAATTGATATAATTTTTTACTTGGATGATGTATATGAAGAGTTCTATTAAATAAACAGGTTGAATTATTGAAAGAAGATTCACAATATATAATCTAGATATTGGATCGAAAGGAACCGTGATATCATTATTATATTTCATATTTGGACTGAAAAGTCTAAAACGCAAAAGAATCTAGTGATTTGGTTATAATAAAATTGTTATGTTAACGCATGTGTATGAACAAAACATAAGTTATTATGAAATAAAATAGTGAGATGAACTAATTTAAAATGTGATATCCTTCATTTAAAGTGAAGAATCCCACTATTTAATCTATTACACAATGGGTGTGTTTGATTGGACGGACTGAAAAAGGGGGATTAGAATCCATCGGACTTGAATCCTGGGACTGTGAATCCCCCGGACTATTTGGTTGGATTGGATATGTATCCTGTGTTTGTTTTTTCATGGGATTAGATGTCTGGATAGGACTATTTTCAGTGAATCCAACGTTTGGTTGGACGGACTGGATAGGATAAATGAACAAAAGACTATTTTACCCTTTTTCAATTGTTTACTATGTAATAGCAATATTAAACATATCTTTAATATTTTAATTATTTTTAGTAAACATTAAACATACTAATGGTTAAATTTTGTTTAAAGATATTTAAACATACTAATATTGATAAAAAAATTTGACTGGTATAGATTATTTTTATTTAAACAAATAAAAATTTATTGTTGAAATTAAACATACTAATGGTTAAATGTTTAAATTTTTATTTAAACAATTAACATTGAAATTATTTTGATGTACAGATTATGTTTAAACAATTAACAATTAACAATTAACAATTAAATAAATGTTAATGTATAGATTATGTTTAAACAATTAACAAATGTTGATGTAATTAACAATTAACAAATGTAGATGTAATCAAATGTTGACGTATTAAAACATAATTTAATAGATGTTAAATAAATATACATGTTGATGTACAGATGTTGAAATAATTTAATAAACATGTTGATGTACAAATGTTTAAATGTTTAAATAAAACATAATTTAAATAAATGAAATTATTTATTGTTGAAATTAAACATTTAATTGTTTAAATAAAACATCTATTAAATTTAAACAATGAAATTAAATAAAACATAAACAAAATTTTAAAATAAAACATCAATAAAATATCTATAAAAAATTATTTTAAAAAATTAAATAAATAAAACATTAATAAAAAGTTAAATAAAATTATTTTATTTTTAAATTGAGACATTTAAATTTTATTGAATTTTATTAAATATAATACATAATTAAATAGTAGAGGGTCAAAATGGTCATTTTCGCATATAATCCAAACAGTGATTAGTCCCCCACTTTCTGTCCCACCCCCCTAGGACAGGATAGTCCCCATATGGGGGACATGGAGTCCGGCCGGACATGGAGTCCGCCGGACTAAAAAAAAATCAAACGACGGATAAGGTGCACTATTTGAATTACAATCCAAATAGTGGATAGTCCCCCCTCCTAATCCCCCCAATCAAACACACCCAATGTGTTTAATTTACACTTTGCTTGGGAACTTAGATTTTTTGTTAAAAAATAAAAAAAGTTTCTATAAGTCAAATCACTTTATTTTTTTACATATTTTTTTTATATATAAAAAACTAAAAAATCATTTAAAAAAATCAATTTTAAAACACCTAAATAATCAGGAGTGTGGATAAAATTGGATTTGAAATACAAACACCTACTTCGCTTTTATTTAATTTTTTTTTTAAGTTTAAACATTAAAAAAAAAATAGTATGATGAAAAAAAAAATTCATAATTTTTCATATGATTCCCTTTTGTTTTTTGGATGAAAATATCTGTTACTCTTTATTTTCATCAGCTAATTGTTTTTTTTTAATTTTTTTTTGAAGAGGAAAAAGAAAAAGAAATTGTGAATAGTTGAAGGGTGGAATCTAACGATCGTCCAATCATTTCCTTTGAAATATGACAGCGTGCACATGTGCATGTGAGTGTAAGAGAAAGAAAGGGAGATTTATATGGTCAACATCTTATAGCTGTATAATCGAACATTTTGCGAAAATTGTAAATTAATATTGAAAAATGCTAGAAACAATTCATAAGACTATTGTTAGCGTCGAAAAAAATGTGTAAAAAATATATTAAAATATATTAAAATATGAAAAGTAAATTTAAATTATAAATATTTGTACATTTTTCAGTCCTTAATAATTGTTAGGACTCATTAATATTTGATGAAGGTAGACCAACATTATGTGAAATAGTTGAGATAACTGTGTTTAATTGTGAGTAGTTTATGTATTATTTTTTGATTTTTATGTTTAGTTTAGTATTTTGATTTCTTAGAAAATGCTGCAAATAGTTAACACCTTTTTTTAGACCTCACTTCATTTTTTTTTTAATTTTAATTTTTTTCTAACATAAAATTTCATTTTTACCACCATCCTGATCTCCCAAACCCTACCTCCACTTCCACCTTCGCCCCACAAATTTTGATTAGTGCATGATCTCTATTGTGGAGATGTATTTTCTGAATACCAACACGTGGTAAGGTGACGCCGACGTGTCAGCCGAAGTGCCACATGTCCTGGTTGTGACGCCGAGGTTATCTCGGCGAGGCCGAGATTATCTCCGAAGATATCGGAATCCGAGATAAACGGATAATAGATAAGGGGGCAAGAGTCTTAGAGTAAAGAGAAGACTTTGCTAAGATAAGGATAAAGCTCTTAGGGAGTTTATCTTTATCTCTTGAGAAATCCAAAGTAAGTACAGAATTGGAGTCCATAGAAGTCAAGCTTCTAGTGGGACTGTGATTGAGTAAACTATAAAAAAGAGGCACCCCGTGGGTTTAAGGTACGCTGTTTTATACTTTGAGTAGTGAGTTTAACAATTGATTATCTTTGAGAGATATACTGACTTGATTGTCGGAGTGCCCCCGGGTGGAAGAGCCACCGCCGGAGCCTTTTCTTTCTGTTACAGAATGCTGAAGCCATCTATTCTGCCGGTGCTCTCCAGCTGATTACTAGGCGGGCAGTGTGGTCAGAAAATCACTCACACAATTTGGCGCCGTCTATGGGAAGATAGAAGAATAAATGGCCAGTAACGGACAGAGGGAAAGCATTGGGGGCGACACTTCTACTGGGAGTGGCAGACCAATTGACCTTAACGTTGAAGGAGACAACCACAATACAGAAACTCATGACCAGGGCCACGGAGAGAAGGACGTCGGCCAGGAGGGCGACGCTTCGAAGAGGACAGACCAAAGTAAGTATTATAACGAAGATAACCTTCAGGTATGGAGGGATAGGTGCCTACGGAGCGATGAGGAAGTAAAAGACTTGGCAAACAAGTTGGTAGACCTACAGTCAGTGGTTAACTTCATGATGCAAAACAATGTCATGCAGCCACCATACCCGCTGCAGGATACGCCGATGCCAGCAACTAACACCCAGAAGGTTGGAAGAAGAACAATCCCCGAAGTCCCTCAGCACACCAGGAGCGGAAGACACTCTCTCACCCACCTTCTAGGGAAGGCAGACGAGAGGAGCCGAGACGAGAGGAGTCCCGAAGAACATATCACACGAAGGACCCAGAACCCAAAGAACATCGGCATGTTCAAGGACAGACGCTTTGCTTTGACACAACACATGGAGAGAGATCAAAACGAGCTCACCACGAGGCCGAAAGTAGTGCGCCGAAGAGATTGAAGTCCAGAGATAGCCGAGCTCCAGGAAGGAGTAAAGAAGACTTGAGAGATTACCTCAAGAGGAAGCAACAGAATGCTGAAGCCGAGGTAACTTCCCCGGTTAAGTCGAGGATACCATTCTCGGTGGAACTGGACAAATTTCAAGCACCAAAGTGATTCAGAATGCCGAGGTTCCAAATATATGATGGTAAGTCAGATCCTAACTTCCATGTCGGGCTATACCTGAATTCAATGGCATTATATAGTGGGAACGAGCCGTTGCTCTGCAAAGTGTTCCCCTCGTCCTTTGGGGAAATTGCATCAGATTGGTTCCATAAACTACCGAAGGGAAGCGTAAAGACTTGGGAAGGCCTGGCCGAGATGTTTGTGGCCAGGTTTGTGACGAACAAACTGTAGCCATTGAGGGTGGACGCATTGATGGCTCTGAAGATCAGCAAAGACGAAGGCCTTAGGGCCTATGCGAAAAGGTACTATGAGGTGTTCAATCCAATACTAGAATGTAATCAAGAAATAGCGGTCGTGTCATTCAAGAACGGCCTGAAAGACAATTGTCCGCTACGGAAGTCTTTGGTAAAAACTTTGCCAAAAAGCATGGAAGAGCTCATGGCGAGAATTGAGAAATATGCCAGAGCCGAGGATGACACATCGAGGAATAAGGAGGTAAAGCAGGAAAAAGGGGACGGCTCGCCGAAGCGAAGCCGAGGTGACAAAGGATTTAACAAATCGGAGATAGAATTGAGGGGTAAACAGGCAGTGACGACTGTATTCCAAATCCCAGTACACAAAGTCCTGGAGCAAATCCGAAATCAACCTTATTTCAGAGCACTAGCAAAGGCCCCAGGGGAATACATGGGAAGGAACGTTGGTAGGCGTTGTGCTTACCACAATGAAGAAGGGCACCCAACTCAGGGTTGCAGAGCCCTAAAAGCATACTTAGAGGACTTAGTAAGGCAAGGCCATCTGAGGGACCTCGTCGACGAAGCCAGGACAAGAGAAGAGCAGGCAAGATTGCCTCAAGCACCAGCGGCCCCGCCTCCCCCAGCACAGCAACCACAGGGAGGGGGACCTAGGGTGGTTAATGTAATTCACTCAAAAGTGAACGAAAGCAACATTCGGGGAGAAAACCAAAGAGTAAAACACCTGCAGCACGTGAACCAGGTCGGACATAAAAGACCTCGGCCTGAAGAGTGCCGAGGATCGATGATAGCCTTCACTGAAGCTGACCTAGAGATGGTCCAGCATCCGCATAATGATGCCTTGGTAGTATCCTTCCAGGTTGGGGAGTGCCAAGTGAAACGCATCCTAATAGATCAAGGCAGCTCTTGTGACATCATGTACATTAGATGTTACAAGGAGCTAGGCCTTCACCCAGACGACATGGAGCAATCGAATGGCCCGATGGTCGGCTTCAATGGAACGCCGACGTGGCCACTGGGCGCAACAAGCTTGGAAGTACAAGCTGGCACTAAGAAGATCAGGACAGAATTCATGGTGATTGACACACCTTTACCATATAACATCATATTGGGAAGACCATGGTTGCATGCAATAGGGGCAGTTCCCTCAACATTGCATCAACTACTGCGGTTCCCAACAGAGCATGGGATTGAAGAAGTCAGAGGAGATCAACTGCAGGCAAAAAGTTGCTCCATGGCAGTAATGAAGTCTACTTACAACGTTCGAGAGCCAAAAGAGGCAGAAATTGAAGATGAGGACGTGGAAGTACTAGAAGACGTCGGCAAAGAACTAGCCGAGAAGAGCGAAGAGGCGCTAAAGAAAATCCTCATCCAGGATGGAGACGAAGAACGCTTCTTTCTTCTCTGCTCGAGCTTAGCCGAAGAAGAGGAAAAAGAGTTGGAGACTTTTTTTAGAGCCAACATTGAGGTGTTCGCCTGGACACCTTACGAAATGCCTGGCATTGACCTCGAGGTCACTTGCCATAGACTGAATGTCGACAGATCGGCAAAACCTGTGATTCAACGAGCCAGAAGACCGACGTTGATGCACGTCGAAGCAGTAGAAGAAGAAGTGGACAGACTTCTGGAGGCCAGGGCCATCCGAGAAGTTCATTACCCGACATGGCTATCCAACACAGTAGTGGTAAAGAAGAAGAGCGATAAATGGTGGGTCTGCGTAGATTTTACAAGCCTAAACAAAGCTTGTCCCAAAGACTGCTTTCCTCTACCCAAGATTGACCAGTTGGTAGACGCTACATCTGGACATGGAAGGATGAGCTTCCTGGATGCTTATAGGGGGTACCACCAGATAGCCATGTACCCCCCAGACGAAGAGAAGACAGCGTTTATCACCCCAAAAGGCCTGTACTGTTACAGAGTGATGCCTTTTGGGTTGAAAAACACAGGAGTAACCTACCAAAGGCTGGTAACCAAAATGTTCAAACACTTGATTGGCCAAACAGTAGAAGTCTACATCGATGACATGGTCGTGAAGACCAAGGAGCCTAAGAGTCATCTTACCGACCTAAAAGAGGTATTCAAGGTCCTCAAAACATATCGGCTCCGACTCAACGCATCAAAATGCGCGTTTGGAGTTGGATCTGGTAAATTTCTGGGGTACCTGGCAACAAGGAAGGGCATAGAGGCCAGCCCAAATCAGATCAAGGCCATCCTAGACCTACAGAGCCCAACATCGACAAAACAGGTACAAATGCTTACTGGAAGGGCCGCAGCCCTAAACAGGTTCATAAGCCGAAGCTCAGACAAATGTAAACCCTTCTTCAACCTGGTGAAGAAGACCACGGACTTCCTATGGACTGAGAAATGTGAGGCCGCTTGGCCGACCTAAAAAAATATCTGACCACGGCTCTGGTCCTCTCGATACCTGAACCTGGGGAAAAGCTGTTTTTGTACTTAGCTGTGTCAGAACACGCAGTAAGTGCAGTACTAATCCGAGAAGAACAAGGAGAACAAAAGGCTGTTTATTATGTAAGTAAAACCTTGGCCGACGCAGAAACAAGGTATCTACCACTAGAGAAATTAATGCTGGCCTTAGTAATGGCCTCAAAAAAATTGAACCATTACTTTCAGGCGCACAAGATTGTGGTGCTCACAGAGCACCCACTGAAGTCCCTGTTGCAACAAAGAGACTTAACAGGAAGAATCGCAAGATGGGAAGTTACCTTGGGCCAGTATGGCCTGGAGTTCAGGCCCAGAACAGCAATAAAGGGCCAAGTTTTGGCCGACTTCGTGGCATAATTCGCACCTGAAACCATCAAACATCGGGCTTCGTTGAGCCAGGATGAGCATTGTCCCAGCAAGCAAGGAGAATCCCAGCCTAAGGCAAAAGAGCAAAGGAAGGAAAAACTCAGACCCTACAGCATCTACATAAGCGACTCATTCAGACTGTTTGTCGATGGAAGTTCGAACCGACAAGGAGTAGGGGCAGGAGTACTGCTGATATCTCCAGATGGAGAAATAATAGAACAGTCCATCCGTTTGGGGTTCAAGGCCTCAAACAATGAAGCGGAATACGAAGCATTAATTGCAGGGCTAAAATTGGCAGCAGCAGTAGCAGAAGCAAATGAGGTAATAGTTTTTTGTGATTCACAGCTTATTGTTAACCAGTCAACAGGAGAATTTGCAGCCAGAGACGAAAGGATGTCGGCATATGCAAAAGAGGTCATCAGATTGGCAGCCCTATTTCAGAATTGCCGACTACTCTAAGTTAGCCGAGATGACAACACCCACGCCGACGCATTGGCTAACCTGGCAAGTTCAATACAGACTGGAAAAACAAGGACAATTATGATCGACTATATGTCGGGCCCGAGCGTAGAACCACAGAGCACAGAGCAGGAAGCAATGTGTGTGGACATGGGGCCAAGCTGGATGGATGGAATTGTTGCATTCCTAAAAGAAGGAAAGTTGCCAGAAGATCGTAAGGAGGCACACAAAGTCAGATTGAAATCGGCAAGATTCAGTCTGACAGCAGATGGACATCTCTACAAAAGGTCCTTCACTGGACCCCTTTTAAGGTGCGTACACCCTTTGCAGGTTGAAAATTTCTTATATGAAATTCATGAAGGAATTTGTGGAAGCCATGCTGGGGGCAGATCATTAGCCCACAGGGCCATTACCCAGGGGTATTGGTGGCCCTACATGCAAAAGGATGCTGAAGCCTACGTGAAGAAGTGTGAACAATGCCAAAGGTTTGCACCTTTGATACATCTGCTAGCTGCTGACCTAAACCCAGTATCCAGCCCTTGGCGGTTTGCCCAATGGGGCATGGATCTTGTTGGGCAACTTCCCCAGGCAACTAGGCAGAGAAAATACTTGCTGGTAGTAACAGATTACTTTACGAAGTGGATAGATGTAGAACCTCTTGCCAAAATCCGAGATGTGGACGTCAAGAACTTTATATAGAGAAACATCATCACCAGATTTGGGATTCCAAGAGCAATAGTTGCCGACAACGGAATACAGTTTGACAGCAAACTCATCAAGAACTTTTGTGCAAAATTCAAGATCAAGAATTACTTTTTAACACCAAGTTTTTCCCAAAGTAATGGACAAGCAGAAGCATCCAACAAAGTAATTTTGGATGGAATAAAGAAGAGGCTGCAGGCAGCAAAAGGAAAGTGGGTAGACGAATTGCCCAACGTGCTTTGGGTATATCGGACTACGCCGAGAAGATCAACAGGGGAATCCCCCTTTGCCATGGCTTATGGCACAGAAGCAGTCATTTTACTGGAAGTCGGCATCCCAGAGATCCGAACCTAGGGAGTTGAGAATGGGACAAATGACATACTCTTAGCCCGAGATCTGGATCTTTTGGAAGAACGAAGAGAGAAAACTGCAATTCAGCTCGCAGTATACCAGCAACAGCTTGCCAGAGCTTACAACAAGAAGGTCAATCCAAGAGATTTTCAAGTCGGCGACCTAGTCCTGAGGAAAGTCGTCGACAACAAGAAGGATCCCAGAGAGGGCAAGCTTGGCCCAAACTGGGAAGGACCCTACAGAATTACTTCGGTATTAGGCAATGGAGCTTATCGGCTTGAAGATAACGAGGGCAAAGCACTTCCAAGACCTTGGAACACTTGTAATTTAAAATTCTTCTATCATTAGATGTGCATTATTTTTGGCCGATGTCATCAATAAAATCTTTTCCCTTTTCTTTAAACACATATGATTGATAAAGTTACTGAGAGGGAGATTTATGATTTGAGATTGGGCAGTGACGTTAGCCGGACAGATTTGGGCCGAGGTATTGGGCTCCAAGATCAGGCCGTGATATTGCTCGGTAATGGCAAAGCCCGCGCGGAACCGAGCTATATGATCTCGGTTTCACGAAGGGCAGACAGGTAGAGGAACAGCCCAGATGAGGCTCCCCGGCTCACGCGTTGCAAGGCTGTAATGCACGCACCTTAACCCGATAGGAAGGCCGGCACTTGGAACGTGGCCGAGAAGGTTGTTGGCTGACCGGCACAACCAATCTCCAGCTCAGCTTCGCTGGAATACAGTTGAGCACGGCTGGAATTAGGCCCGGTAGTAGGAAACTATATCAACTGCATTTCGGCATGATTAGTATGGCCGTTGATAGCCGAGGTAATGTTGCCCGGCTGCCGTGCTCCCAGCAAAGTGGGCTGGCAGTTGGGTTAGGTGATGTATAGTAAGATTTGTGCTGACAGATGGGATAACAGAGCCACGTGTCGAGAGGCCAATGGGAGTAGATTTGGGGCGCAGAAGGGTATATAAGCATGTCTGCGCCCCTCATACGACACAGGAACATTTTGTAAGGAAATTCTTACACTCAAACACCCCTCTCTCTCTTTCTCTCTATCCTAAGGTGTGTGCTAACTTGATCGTCGGAGGGTTTTTTCGGCCACACACCGCCGGGTAGCTCACCGTTATTTGCTCGCAGGTGATCGGGCAGAAACGGAGCTCGGAAGAAAGGAGTACGGGCTTGCCGAAATATTTGCTCCCTGTACAATTGGCGCCGTCTGTAGGAATGCTTGACAGACAAAACCTTGTCTTCCAGGCTAGTCTGATCGCCGTTCATGGCGAACAACGATGAGTTTCCGTTGTCTGCCATAGACGGAGCCACACCGGAGTATACCCGAAGGAGAGAGGGACCTCCCGCCGTCCATCCAATGGCGGACTTGGAGACGCCCACCGGAGGACAATCAAGAGACACGCGGGATAAGCGCGGAAGAAGTTATGGTCATTCACGAAGTCCGGACGGTCATCGGCGGCGGAGAGAATCACATGCCCGACGTCTGGAACACAAGTTGAGGGACCAAGACGCTGTCATCCGGCGAATGGCCGCGGAGATGGAGGAGCTCAAGCGGCATGTCAAAGGGAAAGGTGTAGCTGGAGTGGGTGACCACAGTGAGCGCACCCCATCCCGCCGTTCAGGCGGATAGAGTCAACGACGCACTCCGTCCATTTCTATTACCAGAAGTTACCAGGTTGGTGATTCCAACATGCATGCAGAGAAGTCTAGCGCATAAGACAGCACCTACCGGCCCTCACGTCCGGTGACGGCGTCGAGGTACTCTTACTCCGCTCATTCAGAGGATTTACGGGCGGTCTTGAAGGAGCGGGCTCGCCGGTGTGAAGCTTAGAGGATACCGGCGTTCCAGCGGTTATCCTACGGGGTTCACGCCAGCGAAGAGGTCGGAATGCCTCCACCCCGCCAAGCAGCGCCACTCCTAGTGGATTCAGATTTAGCCAGGTTGAGTGCCACTCCTTTCTCCTTGGAAATAGAAACTACACCGCTTCCGGCGGGCTTCCACCAGCCAAAGTTCACGCTTTACGATGGAAAAACCGATCCCTACATGCATGTAAGTCATTTCCGACAGGTCATGGCCGGACATAGGCGGAATGACGCTCTTATGTGTCTCATCTTTCCGTCAAGTTTGGGCGAACTGGGCTTGAAGTGGTTTGAAAGGCTGCCGGAGGGGAGTATTGAGAGGTGGCATCAGCTGGCCGAAGCTTTTGTCACGCGTTTCAAAACCAACACAAAAACACCAAAGGAAGTCGATCATTTATTGAGTGTCAAGATGGAACCGAGCGACACATTGAAGGCATATAACTCTCGGTATTGGGAGACCTTCAACGAGATCTTAGATTGCTCGGTCAACCTTGCAATCACTCAATACAAGCGTGGTCTCCCGGTCAGATATAGACTGCGGGACTCGCTTACTATGCACCAACCGACGTCCATGGGCCAGCTCATGCAGCGCATCAATGAGCACATCCGAGTCGAGGATGACGCGTCGGCGACTACCGTGAAGGCAACTCCGGTAGCAACAGACAAGAAGACAGCAGGCAAAGTGCACGCAGTTGGGCAAGAGTCCAGCCGCTCAAGTGACCGAGTCGAGGAATTGGACCATGGCTCGAATCGTAAAAACCGGGGTAGAGGACATCGGAATGACCGGGATGACTACTCCCGAGATGACGTAGCGGATGCCAACAGAAGGTTGAAGGCAAGGACTGGCATAACCACGGTCTTCAAGATTCCGATCTATCGCATACTTAGTGAAATCCGAGACGAGGAGTATGTCCGGTTTCCTGCTAAGTTGGGCGATGGACAAAAGGGCTACAATCCGCGGTATCGTTGCACGTTTCATCGGGAGCGAGGCCACCAGACTGAGGATTGTTTGCCATTGAGGCAACACCTGGAAGAGCTAGTCGCGGCCGGCCACCTGGATCTTTACATTGATGGGAGCGTCAAGGCAAATCAAGTTCCGGTTGATCCGCGGGGACCGGACGACCGGGATGCACCTCCTCAAGGGGTTGTGAATGTCATCCACGGCATAGTGGAACCGGCGCGTGTTTGCGAGCTCCGTGGTATGATCAAGAAGGCAGAACACATGAGGGAAGTTTTGTCAGTTCAGTCTGCGCTCAAGAGGGGAAAGACGGAAGCGAAAGATGTGATCAGTTTCTCCTCAAGGGACTTAGAGCTCATTCAGACATCGCACAATGACGCCTTAGTAGTCACACTCCGCGTCAAAGATTTTGAAGTAAAAAGGATCTTGATTGATCAGGGAAGCTCGGTCGAGATCATGTACTACGACACTTTCCAACAGCTCGAGCTTCGAGATGCGGATTTGGCCCCGGCGACATCGCCGTTGGTTGGTTTCAACTCACAACCGGAGTGGCCTTTGGGAAAGATTATCCTGCCAGTCAAAGCGGGATCCGTGGTCAAACAGGTGGAGTTCTGGGTATTACAGGTGCCATCTACTTACAATTTGATCCTTGGTAGGGGGTGGCTTCACGCCATGCGAGCCGTGGCATTGATTTTCCACCAAGTAATGAGATTCCCCTCGGCTATGGGGGCAATCGAGGAGATTTGGGGCGATCAGGTCATGTCAAAGCAGTGCTTCGTGGCGGTCAACGGCAGCCGGGCTGCCAAAGGACTTGTTCAAATGATTGAGGGACCGGAGGACCAGGGTGTCTTGGATGATGTGGGCACCAAGGCCGAAGACAAAGCTGTCGAGGAATTGGTGGAGGTGCGAATTGATACGGAGCAGCCGGACAAGTTCTTCTTGCTCGGCTCAAGCCTTACAGCCAAAGAACGGACCAAGATGGTTGAGTTTTTGATGGCCAACATCGAAGTTTTTGCATGGTCGCCGTACGACATGCCCGACCTCGATTCTAGTTTCATTTGCCATCATCTCAATGTCTTCCCCGGAGCCAAGCCAGTCATTCAGCGAACAAGGAGATCGGCGCTGCATCACGCCGAGGTAGTTGCGGAAGAAGTCAAGAATTTGCTAGAGGCACGAGTAATTCAAGAAGTACACTATCCTCGTTGGATCTCAAATACAGTGGTGGTACCGAAAGAAGAATGGGAAGTGACGGGTTTGCGTTGATTACAAGACCGTCAACCGAGCTTGTCCGAAAGATAGCTTCCCTTTGCCTAGAATTGACCAGCTCGTGGATTTGACGGCTGGACATAACAGGCTAAGTTTCATGGACGCCTACCGCGGCTATCATCAGATTGCCATGCATGGCCCTGACCGAGAAATCACCTCGTTTACTACACCAAGGGGATTCTTTTGCTACCGAGTTATGCATTTTGGTTTGAAGAACGCCGGGGCAACTTTTCAGAGGATGGTGACCAAGATGTTTGCTCATTTGCTGGGCCGGACAATGGAAGCCTACATTGATGACATGGTGGTTAAAAGCCGGCATCAGGTAGATCATTTGTCCGACTTGTCCGAGATGTTCGCCATTCTAAAAAAACACAAGCTACGCCTGAATGCGTCTAAGTGTGCCTTCGGCGTGGGATTCGAAATTTTTTTGGGATTCCTAGTCACGAACCGAGGTATCGAAGCAGATCCTACACAAATCCAAGCCGTGCAAGATTTAAAACAGCCTAGCTTGGCAAAAGATGTGCAGCATCTGGCCGGAATGGCCACCGCGCTCAATCGATTTATAAGTCGGTCATCAGATCGCTGCCGCCCTTTCTTTCAGTCCTTAAAATCAAAGTTCTCCTGGGATGAAGAGTGTGACCGAGCCTTGGCCGAGCTCAAGGAGTATCTGTCTTCAGCGCCACTGTTGGTCACACCGGAGCCTGGGGAAGAGCTCTATCTTTATTTGGCCGTATCACAGCAAGCAGTCAGTGCGGTGCTTGTCCGAGCTGAAGGAATCAAGCACCTCCCCATCTTCTATGTCAGCAAAACTTTGCTACCGGCAGAGTCGAGATACTTGCCATTGGAGAAGCTTGCCTTGGCATTAATGATGGCTTCAAGAAAGTTGGCGCACTATTTCCATGCACATACCGTCATCGTCTTGACCGAATTCCCCCTCAAAGCTTTATTCGCACGGGCAGACTTCTCCGGTCGGATTCTTAAGTGGGTGGTCGAGTTGGGACAGTTTGATGTGAAGTTCCAGCCGCGCACTGCCATCAAAGCCCGGACTTTGGCCGACTTCGTCGCCGAATTCTCACCTGGAACTCATTCGGTATGTCCGATCGATATTATCGCGGCAGAAGATGAGGTGCACGCAAGACCATCCGAGATACAACCAGTTAGTGGAGGTAGCGACGCGGAGTTTGCGCGCACCACTGAAGCACCCTCAGTTTGTACGGTTTTACCACCCGGTAATGCGATGACGGAGTTGAATATCACCGACCAACTAGCTCTGTCCGGTCCCGCATCACCAAGGGGGGAAGAAATGGAACCACACAGCTCGGAACCTGTGGCTGGCATAATTCCGCAACCTAGTGATTCGCCTACGGACTTGAGCATTGTAGATCAACTTGCTGAGTCCGGTGCCGAATCATCAAGGGTGACTGAATTGGAACCGATCAACACAGAACTTGAAACCGCACAGCCGAGCAGTTGTGATCCCATCAACCTTCAAGCCTCTCAAGACCCCTCAGAATACTGGAAGCTCTTTGTGGGAGAGATGTGGAAACTTTTCGTTGATGGAGCGTCGAACCGCCGCGGTGCCGGGCTAGGTATCGTTCTTATCTCGCCGGATGGCCTAACTATTGAACATTCTATCACCCTTGGCTTCCCAGTATCCAACAACGAGGCTGAGTACGAGGCACTTTTGGCCAGACTCAAAAGCGCCCTTCAGATGAAGGCTTCCGAGCTAATGGTGTACAGTGATTCCCAGCTTGTGGTTAACCAGGTCGCTGGGATTTATGAAGCAAAGGACGACAGAATGGCAAAGTACCAAGTTTTGGTCAGGGAGCACATCAAGTAATTTCAGGCAATCAGAGTTCAACAGATTGGCCGAGAAGAGAACAACTGAACTGATGAGTTGGCCGGCCTCGCCTCAATGGTTGATTGCACATCTCCTAACCCCCTGTTAATTGAATTTCTTCCACAGCCGAGCATAGAGGAAGCCAGGCAGACGGATGTATTTTGCGCCGTGCTAGGTCCTTCCTGGATGGACCCTATAGTCCTGTTTCTCAGAGATCGGATTTTGCCAGCCGAGAAGAAAGAAGCGCACAAAGTCCGGGTGAAATCAGAGCAGTTTTGGCTCTCTCCATCTGGAGCGTTGTATAAAAAGTCCTTCACCGGTCCTTATCTGAAGTGCGTGCACCCGAGTAGCGTGGAGGCCTTCTTGTACGAAATTCATGAAGGCATCTGTGGCAGTCACATAGGGGGCAGGTTCTTGGCCTACCGCGCTATTTCGTAAGGCTATTGGTGGCCGTGCATGCAAACCGACGCCCAGAAATATGTTCGCAAGTGCGAGAAGTGCCAGAAGTTTGCGCACCAGATTCATCAGTCGGCCAGAGAACTTCTTCCCCTAATCAGCCCTTGGCTTTTTGCAATGTGGGGATTAGACATAGTGGGGCCGCTCCCAACAGCACCAGGCAACTGGAAGTTCTTCATCGCGGCAACAGACTACTTCACCAAGTGGGTTGAAGCGGAGCCTTTGGCAACAATCAAAGAGAAAGAGGTGAAGCGGTTTGTTTGGCAGAATGTGGTAACACGGTTTGGCGTCCCTAAAATTTTGATCTCTGACAACGGCACCCAGTTTGACGGTCGCCTATTCAGAGGGTTTTGTGAAGATTTGAAAATTGAATTCTACAACTCCACTCCGGCTTACCCGCAGTCCAATGGTCAAGCCGAGGCGTCAAACAAGATTATTCTTGACGGACTGAAGAAGAGACTTGAGAAGGCCAAGGGAAAGTGGGCCGAGGAACTTCCCAGCGTCCTTTGGGTATACTAAACTACCCCTCGGCGTTCTACCGGGAAAACTCCATTCGCTTTGGCTTATGGCATGGAGGCGGTCATACTTTTGGAGGTAGGTATGCCCACTCTCAGAAGTGAAAGTTTTGAACCTGAGCTAAACGCCGAGGCCATTGCTCTGGAAATGGATCTGGTGGAAGAGCGCCGAGAAAAGGCTCTCATCCACATCGTTGCCTACCAACAAGAGCTCTCAAGGAAGTACAATAAAACGGTGCACCCCAGACCGTTCAAAGTTGGTGATTGGGTTTTGAGGAAAGTTATGGGCAACACCCTGGTGCCAGGTGAAGGCAAACTAGGGGCAAATTGGGAAGGACCCTACAAGATAACCGGTCTGGCAGGCAAGGGGGCATACCACTTGGAGGATCTCGATGGTAAAGGAATACCCCAGCCATGGAATGCGGCCAACCTCAAACTGTACTTTTTTCTAGCTTTTGTTTTCTTTTTGTGCAAAGGAATTTTTTGCCTTACACTTCAGAATGTAATTCTTTTTGTCAATATATAGAGGTGTTTTCTTTGCCTTAGCATTTTGATCGATTACTTTGAATACTTGAGATTCTTAAACCGAGATGATTTACTCCGGTTGAAAGCGTTGATGTTTTGTTCAACTTAGAGATTCTCAACCGAGATGATTTACTCCGGTTGAAAGAGTTGATGTTTTGTTCAACTTAGAGATTCTCAACCGAGATGATTTCCTCTGGTTGAAAGAGTTGATGTTTTGTTCAACTTAGAGATTCTCAACCAAGATGATTTACTCCGGTTGAAAGAGTTGATGTTTTGTTCAACTTAGAGATTCTCAACCGAGATTATTTACTCCAGTTGAAAGAGTTGATGTTTTGTTCAACTTAGGTATTCTCAACCGAGATGATTTATTCCGGTTGAAGGAGTTGATGGTTTGTTCAACTCAGAGATTCCAACCGAGATGAGTTACGCCGGTTGAAGGAGTTGATGGTTTGTTCAACTCAGAGATTCCAACCGAGATGAGTTATGTCGGTTGAAGGAGTTGATGGTTTTATCAACTCAAAGATTCCAACCGAGATGAGTTTGTTTACCGAGGTGCTAACTCCGGTCAAGCTAGTTGGTGATTTGTGCAACTTAGTCATTCAAACCGAGATGTTTTGCTGAAGATAGAGATGGAGAAAACTGTGCAAACACTTGATGAAATTAAAGCTTTTCATTGATAAAAAGTTGATACAAAAGGTGGGGAACTTAGCCCGGTTACATTTGCAGACAAAAAAGAAAACTAAACTAAAGGGGAGAGGTCTGGGAATTCCTCCTCAGCTTCCAGGTTGACCGTTGCTGTCTGGTCCTGGACACCGGTCCCAGTCTGGCCGGTCTGCCCCTGCTCGGTTTGGTCATCTCCTTCAGCGTCTGCCTCGACTTCTTCGAGTCCTTCCTCGGCCTTAGCCTGCAGCGTACTGAAGACGTCATTGGCGTATGGAATGAGGTAGGTCGGTAAGAAGACAGTCGGTGGAGAGGCAAACACGTCAGTGTCAGGACCTTGACCGAGCTGTTGACAGGCAGCCTTCCATCCAGCTTTGAAATATATGTCCTGGGTGGCGAAGACTTGTTTTTTATAGTTGTCTTCTGCCTCTTTGAAGCCGGTATTATTGGCGTTTTCACAATCCTTCTCCCTGGACTTCTTGAGCGCGTCCAGCTCGGTCTGGAGCTCGTCCCTCTTTTTCTCGGCTTCATCCAGTTGGCCGAGCAACCGGTTGTTATTGGCATTGGCGATTTCAAGTGAGGACTTTGCTCGGCCAAGCTCGGTTTGGAGGCCTTGGACTTGGCTGGCAGTGTCGGCTGCCTTTTGCCGAAGTCGGTGGATGCGCTCCATGACCAGGTGCTGCTTTTGGATGGCCTACAAGGGAAAAAACTGGATCAAATTAGAAACCGTGCAAACACTTAATAAAAATTTTAGCAAAGGATTGAGACTTACCCTGGCCATGGACTTGACTGAAGACTTCACAAGCCGGGTGTCCGGAACGTGGTCGCTGCCGACCACATCGATCGGTAGGAGAAGGGCTTTTGAGAGATCAAAGGCAAGAAGGTGCTCTTTGTCACCCTTGATCGAAGCGTTCGTCGGGATGTCTTTTCCCCGGTGCTTAAGCTGCGATCGTCAGGCTGGAGTTGGATCTGCGGTTTCTGTGGGTTGCTCGGTGGTGAGCTCGGCAACCAGCTCGGTCGATGGTTCTGCGCGAGGCTTTTTGCTAGCCCAGCGAGCTTCTTGCTTGGATTGCCCGGCATCCGGCGACGCCAAGGAAACTACAGGGCCGCTGGATTGACCGGTAGCTCGGGAATGGGGAACGATGCTCGGTATTTTGCCCGAGGTCGCAGTGAGCAAGTTCTTGATGCGACTCTTTTTCGCCATCTCCTCGGCTTCAGTTAACCGGATAAATGGGACGTCTGGCAGAGTTGGATCTCGGGAAGGAGTTGGAGCACGGAGAAAGTCTGTAACTTTACTCCGGCGGGGTGCTGAGTACCTATAAGTTGGAACGTAGCCGAGCAATTCGTTGCAATCTCAGTTGTTGTAGCGGAGCGCGGTCCGGATTGCTTCTGCGTTGGGGTATTGGTAGTTTGCTTGCAAAGCTTGAATCGCTGCAGGAGGAACAAAAAAAATGGTTAAGTGTAGAATCATAAAGTGAATTGACCAAACAAGACAACACGACTTACATGTGGAACCGAAGTTCTTGCTTATGAACCAGCCCGGTACCTCGGCTGTTTCATAATTGCCGGTTACCCAGAAGAAATCGTCACCGTGCAAGTCCTTGTCTGGTGTTCCGGTCACGATTTTTTCTTTGCCCGGCCTAATCTTAAGGTAATAGGCGAGGCCGTCGCCGGTGTGCCCCAGGGTGTACTGCCGCAGTATCTCGGCTAAACCTAAGTTAATGCCTAGCCGGTTGTTAAGCTCTTGCACACCGTTTATTCTTCGGTAGGTGTTGGTGAACATTTGAGTGGGTGCAAGCCCGGTGTGGCGGAGGAACTCGGTGATTAGTGGGTTGAGTGGAAAACGAAGGCCTCCTTCGACGATTGATAGCACGGTGAAGGGGCACTCCTCTCTGCCCCAAGGCGTTGTCTCAATTTCTGCAAGCTCAAGGTGGACATCGGCCGGGATGCCGTACTCCTCCCTGAACGCAGCTAGGGCAGCCGGAGTATCTACGAGGAAGCAAAATTTCTCCATTTACGACCGGCTAAATTAGCTCGGCTTTGGTTTGGCACTGTCAGGTGATTTGTGGCTGCTCGGTCTTTGGGAGCCTCAGGATTGGACAGTGGTCCCCTTGGACTCTGCAGGAAAAGGAGGGCAAGTGTAAGAGGGAGCACGGTCGCGCAAAGCGAGCTTGACTTTAGCTTGGTCGTCTAGAGTGCCAAACCATATCGGTCGTAGAGGCTGACAAGGAGCTCGGCCGCCCAAGCAGACCAGATTTTAGCCCGGTTGAGCGGCCAAGACCTTTGTTATCCCGGTTCTTCCTATGGTTATATCTAACAGGTTATTTGCTTGGTCGAGATGGTTTTTTGGATCAAACGAAGACCTGGAGCCCAGTCCGCCCCAGTTCTTCGAAGTTCATCAGCGAAAACGAAGAACACCATGAACAGTGGGAGGTTTGGGACGATTTCTATGGCCTACGTCCTAAGAACTATGTTTCAGTGCCCTAATGTGTGAAATATTTAAGAAGATAGCAACAAAAGAGGAGTTGAAGGACTTACCAGTTAAGGGCAGGAACTATTCCTTCAAGCACGAAGAATGACAGACAAGGCTTGGAGAAAGGTGCTTGAGCTCTGAAGCGTCGGATTGCAGAGAGGCAGTAGGAGCGAAATGAGGAAGAGGGGGCTTGTATGTATAGACGGAGAAACCGCTAAGAATTCAAATTCTGGCGGACGGCTGGGTTGGCTGCTCGAGGTCCAATGGAAGCCTGCCACGTGTCCCCATTTATGACGACGTCAGAACTGAAAGGACAGGTTGAAGAGTCGAGGAGACAACCGGGCAATTTTTGAAGAAGAGGACGTCTACCGAGGAATATAACCGGGCAAGTTTGCATACAGGAATGTCAACTAGCCCGGTCGCCATTTCGCATTTTGAGGACCGATGAAGTATTATCCCGGTTGAAATAAGTAATCCCAGTCACGCTTTTGCGGACGGAATTAAGGGGCAATTGAGAGGGAGATTTATGATTTGAGATTGGGCAGTGACGTTAGCCGGACAGATTTGGGCCGTGGTATTGGGCTCCAAGGTCAGGCCGTGATATTGCTCGGTAATGGCAAAGCCCGCGTGGAACCGAGCTATATGATCTTGGTTCCGCGAAGGGCGGACAGGTGGAGGAACAGCCTAGATGAGGCTCCCCGGCTCACACGTTGCAAGGCTGTGATGCACGCACCTTAACCTGGTAGGAAGGCCGGCACTTGAAACGTGGCCGAGAAGGTTGTTGGCTGACCGGCACAACCAATCTCTAGCTCAGCTTCGCCGAAATATAGTTGAGCACAGCTGGAATTAGGCCCGGTAGTAGGAAACTATATCAACTGCATTTCAGAATGATCAGTATGGCCGTTGATAGCCGAGGTAATGTTGCCCGGCTGCCGTGCTCCCAGTAGAGTGGGCTGGCAGTTGGGTTAGGTGATGTATAGCAAGATTTGTGCTGACAGATGGGATAACAGAGCCATGTGTCGAGAGACCAATGGGAGTAGATTTGGGGCGCAGAAGGGTATATAAGCATGTCTGCGCCCCCCATACGACACAGGAACATTTTGTAAGGAAATTCTTACACTCAAAACACCCCTCTCTCTCTTTCTCTCTATCCTAAGGTGTGTGCTAACTTGATCGTCGGAGGGTTTTTCCGGCCACACACCGCCGGGTAGCTCACCATTATTTGCTCGCAGGTGATCGGACAGAAACGGAGCTCGGAAGAAAGGAGTACGGGCTTGCCAGAATATTTGCTCCCCGTACAGTTACATATTGGTGTTTTTGGAGACATGAATAATGAGAACCCAAGTAGAACTTAGGTTCACATTGGAGGCAGAGAGAAGACAGAGACACTTAATTCACTTGTTAAAATTTGTAGCAATTTATAAGTTGAAGTTAAGCTGAGATGGTTCCTTATCTTCACTTGTTGAAATTTGTAGCAATTTACAAGTTGAAGTTAAGCTGAGATGGTTCCTTATCTTCACTTGTTAAAATTTATAGCAATTTACAAGTTGAAGTTAAGCTGAGAGGGTTCCTTATCTTCACTTGTTGAAATTTGTAGCAATTTACAAGTTAAAGTTAAGCTGAGATGGTTCCTTATCTTCACTTGTTGAAATTTGTAGCAATTTACAAGTTGAAGTTAAGCTGAGATAATTCCTTATCTTCACTTGTTGAAATTTGTAGCAATTTACAAGTTGAAAATAAACTGAGATGGTTCCTTATCTTCTCTTGTTGAAATTTGTAGCAATTTACAAGTTGAAGTTAAGCCAAGATTACTGTTTCTCTTCGCTTGTTTAAATTCGTAGCAATTTACGAGTTGAAGCAAAGCCGAGGTTATTGCTAAACACTTGTAGCAATCTACAGGTTGGTTAAACCAAAGAAGATGCTTAACACTTGTTGAAATTTGTAGCAATTTACAAGATAACGTTAAGCCGACATATGATCATCTGTTGAAATTTGCAGCAATTTACAGGTTGAGGAAGAAGCTAAGTATGTTGTTTAAACACTTGTTGAAATTCGTAGTAATTTACAAATAGATTATTGTTTAACACTTGTTATGTTAATCCTTGTTGATCTCTGTTACAGTATATGTTAATCCCTGTTGAAATTTGTAGCAATTTACAAATGGGTTAGACCGAGATCACCGTTTAAACACTTGTTGAAACTTGAGAAAAAGTTTGCAAAGTTAACATTGAGTAGTATATGTTTCACACTTGTTAGAATTTATGAAAAATTTGCAAGTGAGTATCTTGCCAAAGTAAAAGTTTTATAACTACTATACCCGAGGTATGTAACCCTGAGAAGATTGCACAAATGAGGCAAAATATGAAAGGCATACAAAAAATTCTAAGTATAGAATCAAACAGAGGCAGTCAAAGAAAAGGCAGAAAAGAATGCAGTCATTCAAAGAAAGATAGTTATGTTAAAATATCCAACACAAACAGAAGGCACATCGGCCGTACAGAGAAGCTTCTACTGTCCAGGAAACAAAAAAGTACAAAAGACAAGAAAAGAGGGACATCCAAGTTATGATTCTTCTACTTCAGGCGCAATTTGAGACTGGACCTCGGCCGATTCTTGGAGAACTACCTCGGCTGATTCCTGGAGAGCTACTTCGGCAGTCTTTTCCGCCTCGATTTCGGTATTAATCTGCGCAAGGGTTTCATCAAGACTTTTTTCGGTTGGAGGAACGTCAGATGAGGCTTGTTCAGGAGTAGTTTCCTTGGCAACTGCATCACCATCATCATCTTGAGTCAGGTCCAAGACCTGCTCATTCAGAGAAGGAGACTTAGGCCTCGTTTGGGAACAGGCTAATTTAGTAACTTTTTGGCTATTTGGCTAAAAAGGTAAGTAAAAAACACTTGTATGTTTGGGATGACTTTTTGGCTAATTACGAAAAGATGTGCAAAGAGTAGAGAGAAAAGAGAATCTTTGACTTTTTGTTAAGTTGTTGGCTTTTTGGCTAATTTACTAACTTTTTGACTAATTGGCTAAAAAAGTAAGTCCCCAAACGGGGCATTAGACCCAACAACTTCCTTGGATTTCCTTACTAAAGCCTCATCCTCACCTTCCTCCTCATCTTCAGACTCAGATTCAGATTCTTCTTCAGCTTGACTTGGAGGTGGAGGAGGAGGAGGGAATGAGAGAGGAATAGCTTCGGCCTTGCACAGAGGTGAATCTTCAGGAATATTAAGCTTTTTGGCCAGGGACATCCAACCAAGGGAAAAGCCCCTGTTGCATGCCTGCCTAACTTGTAATTTGTATTCCTCTGTAACATCAGTCATTCCTTGGGCATAGGCTTTTTCGTCGACCTCTTTGATTTCAGCGTCTTTAGTGGCCAAGGCCTCCTGAAGTTCCTTTTCGGTTTGGGCCTTTTTGTCCTCGGCTTCTCTCTTCTCGGCCTCGACAACCTTCTTGATGGCCTTAGCAGATTCGGCATTTTCTTCGGCTAGGGTTTGGGTTTTGGTGGCAGCTTCAGCCTGGTCTTCCAGTTTTTTCATTTTTGATTGAAGAGTTTTGTTCTCCTTCTTAAGGGCAGAAACCGCCCTCTTCATATCGGCCAACTTAGCCCTATTTTCAAAAGCTTGCATAGAGAGAGAGTGGGCATGTTGAATAGCCTAAAAGTGCACAGGGCAAAAATTATTACAAAATTTTACAAAGTAAAAGGAAAGATAAGTTTCCAAGAAAAGACACTTACTTGGACAGAACGTTGGAGCATAAAGGCATAGTTCTCGTACTCACTCATCTTGGCATTCCGCTCAAGATCACCTGGGAGAAGTAGGGCGGTACTAAGTGCTACGCCGACATTAATGTCGTCGGCACTATCGCTGGCAAGAACAGGCTTATCTTCTAAAGTAATTTCAAGCGTCCAGGGGACTTTTGGTATTCTGGACCCCGAGGTCGTCGCAGACGATGACCTCGGCTTCTTTGATTGTGTGGACTCTGATGGCTGTGTCTCAGCAGACCTTTTTTTGGGAACGGAAGCCGTCCTCTCACTCCCTGCCAATTGTGAAATTGTCAGGGTATCCGCAGCCTCAACTTCAGTGGCTTTAGCCTTTGGCTGGGCTTTCTTGGTTCGTTTCGGCTTTGGTGGGGGCATGGTTTGCGTCGGCTGAGCATCGACGTCAACAGGGAGATCGGCAAGGAGGTCTTGAGCAACGGGCTTTGGGTGACCCATCTCAGCAGTTTTGACAAGTCTTCACCGACGTTTTCGTTCTTGTATTGGGACCAAGTATGGGGCCGAAGTAGATGGTTGATTGGTTGGGTCAGATGTTGACTTTTGATCTGTTCGTGATGTAGAGGCGGTTTGAGTTGTGGCAGTAGGAGGAGAAAGGCTTTTCTTCTTTCTTTTGGGGACGTCGGGCAAAATCGATTTGTATGTAGGAATAAAGTTGAGAAGAAGAGGTGCTTTTCTTTTGTAAACTGGCAAGTCCAGGAGTTTTCTCAGGTCCTTACTAGGAACGTAAGATTGGCGGAAGTTTTTTGCTGGCTTGTGAACGTCTGCAAGAAGAAACAGACATTAGAAATAGATAAAATATTGAAGACTTGAACAGAAACAGCTAAGTATTGACACTGGGCTCTTACCCTTGCCCTCTTTAACTGATCGGGGAAGAGGGTAGAGATGGGCGTCCTCGTCTGCGCCAAACTCCAAATTTCCCGAAGCAATAACATAATCATCTCCAGCCCCCTTGTTGGAGTCTGGAAGGTCGGCTACGATTTTGAATTCAGTGGACTTTGGCTTGAGGTAATAGACGTAACCTTTTTCCTTCAGGTTAAGGCCGCACATGGTATAACAGTATTGGATGTCGGCATGGGTGATCCTAACGTTCTCCTGCTTAGCTAAGGCGATAATACCAAAAATCACTCGATAAGAATTGATAGCCAGTTGCATAGGGTTCAACTTATAATAATGAAGGATCTCGTGAAAAAGAATGTTGAGTGGGAGCCGGAGTCCGCACTCAGTAAAAGCTACAATGGGAAGAGGCATGGCGTTTTTTGTAGGCATGATGGAGTCATCATCCCCAGCAAGTCTCAGGTGGACATCGGCAGGGATGGAGAACTCCTGCCTAAAGTACTCAAGTTTGGTCGGGGTATCTACCCTATGCCTCCACATACCCATAACGTCGGCCGAAAATCAGAGGGCTAGGTTTCAGAAAGAAGATGCTCTGAAGGGGTTATCGGGACCTCGGCGAAACCCTAGGTATATGTTGGTAAGGATTGTTTCAGTTTTTTCCTAAGAATTAATAGGTTCTATAGACAAATCCCAAATCTAAATCTATAAAGGCAAAGATTGAAAGCAAAAATTGAAGGTAGAGATCTGGAAAACAACACAGGAAACAAGAAACCAGAACGCAGTTTCAGAATGAAGAACAGAAGTGGGGTTCTCAAAAGCATAAAGAAAACAAGAACTACAAGGCCAAAAAGAGTGGCAAAAATACAAGAAGTAGTGAACAATAAATATGATTAACGGAATTAACAGTTTAAACAGAACAGTAATGGCAGCAAGAAGATAGAAGAACATCAGTGAACTGAATACATAAAGAATAGTGGCTTACCAGAGAAATTGAAGCCGGAATGAAGTTCGCTGAAGACAGACGACGGTTACAGAAGTGACAGAGTAGTGAAAGCCTCACCAGAGAGACGAATGAAGTTGTAGAGCCTGGAGCTTGAAGCAATAGAGGATTCGAGCGACAGAGTTTTAGAGAGAGAAAAAAGCAAGAGAACTCAGATGCAAAAGTGAAGAGACGAAAGAAAGGGGGAAAGATTTTGTCAAAAAATCAAAACGGCGACAAAAGCAATCAATACGCCTAAAAGAGCGCATACGTCAGACGGCGCATGCGAAGAAGAGATGACTTACGGGTGCGTCACAGGCACGAGCCAGTAAGAAAGAAACGCGTGTCTAAAACGGTTGAATTGAAGTGCATGACAGCTCATACGCGTAAAAAGTTCCTTAAAAATCTTTGATTTTTTAGAGAAAGCATGTCGGCCAGAAATGAATGATCTCGACTGTCAAATCTTAAGCCGATTTACTGGAAGAAAATACAGATATAGGTTCCATCACCTCAAAATGCCGAGGTAATAAAACCTAGGGGGCAGTTGTGGAGATGTATTTTCTGAATACCAACACGTGGCAAGGTGACGCCGACGTGTCAGCCGAAGTGTCACATGTCCTGGTTGTGACGCCGAGGTTATCTCGGCGAGGCCGAGGTTATCTCCGAAGATATCGAAATACGAGATAAGCGGATAATAGATAAGGGGGCAAGAGTCCTAGAGTAAATAGAAGACTTTGCTAGGATAAGGATAAAGCTCTTAGGGAGCTTATCTTTATCTCTTGAGAAATCCAAAGTAAGTACAGAATTGGAGTCCATAGAAGTCAAGCTTCTAGTGGGACTAGGATTGAGTAAACTATAAAAAAGAGGCACCACCGTGGGTCTAAGGTACGCAGTTTTATACTTTGAGTAGTGAGTTTAACAATTGATTATCTTTGAGAGATATACTGATTTGATCGTCGGAGTGCCCCCGGGTGAAAGAGCTACCACCGGAGCTTTTTCTTTCTGTTACAGAATGCTAAAGCCATCTATTTTGCCGGTGCTCTCCAGCTGATTACTAGGCGGGCAGTGTGGTCAGAAAATCACTCACACATCTATCATTTCTAATTTTGGCAACCCTTACCTCTTGTTAATTGCTCTACAACCTATTTCTACTGCCACCATTCCTTCCCGAGCCTTCCTCAACCCATCCTAGCCCTCGTGTTTGACTGAGATAGAGAAGAGAGGGATGTTGATTGAGAAAAATAGAGATTGCTAAGAAGAAAAAACAATGGGTTGAATGGTTGCAATGATGTGCAATGAAGTAAAAAGACGGAGCACTCTAAGGGTGAGGATGGGACAACCGGGAATGCATTGCGGGGGTAGTAAAGATAAATGAAAAGGGTTGCAGTAAAGAGGTCTCGTGTTGTCTGGGGTAGAGATAGAGGCTAGAGTTGAGTTTAGGTTAATAAGGGTAGAATTAGAAATAAAATGATATTATGAAAAAGAAAAAGAAAAAAATGATGACAACAAATTGTAATATAATATTTCTCAAATTCTCGACAAAAAAAATTTGAGTGACAGACAGCAAAAGCAAGAGAGAGAAAACATGGGTAATTATAAGGATATTAAATTTTTTACTACATACATGATCAAATGTCACACATAAATGTGAAATTCATAAAAAAATAGATTTCAAATATTTGATAATTTGTTTGGTGGAAAATTTAGAATGTATAGCATTTTGCAGGAACAACAATGATTGATCACTAATTTTGGTGCTCTAATAGCGCACTAATGACATGATAATGAACAAAAAAAATAAAATAAAAATAAATCAAGACCAAAACATCACATAATTGTGAGTGAAGCCCACTATCAACTCATTAGAACTATCTTTAGAATTCAAAAATTAGAGTTTCAAAGCATTTTTCTTTGCAGGAAACATAACCCTTTGAAACGTGGATTTTCAAGATAGGGAAAGAACCAATCACAATGCTCAGTCCCTCCACGTGTCACCTCGAAGAATCGGTGTTCAAAAATGTTATGGATAAAAAGATCAAAGAAATGAAAGAATGGTTTGAATTGAATTGGAACCCAGAAAACACAAACAAAAACCCACAAAAAATCTTTGTAAACCCACCAAAAAAAAGACTTGGTTGAGTTCAAGAATCAAAAGGGATTACAAAAATTCAATTTAATTCACATATGGCAACGGCAACAGCCACTTCCATGGCGGCCACCGCCGTCTTCATGCCCTGTCGGTTACCCACCACCGCCGCCGCCGCCAAGACACCGTGCTGCTCCGCTCTACCCTCCCTTCCACCGCCTCGCTTGTCCATCCCAGCTTTTTCCACTTCCTTGAAACACCTCTCAGGTACACTGCACTACTTTACTTCTCTTTGAGGCATTTCATCGAACACATAGTTGAAGTTGTTCTTAACTAAAGTTATACTTCTATTGTTAATTGCTTTGCTCTGCGTTTCAGTTTATTAATTGGAACTTTCTTTTAATTGGCTAATGGGGTTTTTTTTTTTTTTTTTTATGGGTCTTGTCTCTGCTGCCAAAAAAAAAAAAAAAACTTTTCACTAATTTCAAAATATTTTTTTATTGAATTAATTTTATTTTAAAACTTAGTGTGATTTGGGTGTCAGAAATTTGAATGTAAGGCGTAGATTTAAAGTTGTGACACATTTCAAATTATGATAGCTTTTGTAAATATATATATATATATATATATTTTTCTGGGTACGTAAGATATATGTATGAAAAAATGTAGTCGGTATGAAAAGAAAACTTTACGTTGAGCATAGTTGATGTATTCATGGTGAAGTAGTAGATGACATGGTTTTCTAGTCTCAATCCTAAACCTTAAAAAAACTGGAAATAAATAAGAAATAAGAGCACTCTGAACTGATGTGATGGTAATGAATTAAGTGTTTTGAAATGAAATTAATTAAAGGTCCTCTCCAGGAAGAAAACAAGAAGAAAAGATTAAAATATGACAATTGAAAATCCTTGCTTGCAATTTTTAAAGTATGCTTTGGTGTTCAACCTATTAGCTTCTTGGTTGCCGCCATATTGCTAATGTTAATGCAGAACTCAATACCGTCCAATTGCTAGGTAATTATTAGTTGGTTTTGGATTTTCTATTGTTTGTTGCCAGTCTCCATTGGGTGACTCTGAGTTCAGTGTATGATGTCTTCTTTGAGATGTTTAAATAGCATGTGTCCAAATAGGTGCCACCTAATGCATCTGGGAAGTAGCCTTGTTGTGTCTGCTTTTGGAGTGTGTGAATGGAGCGGAATAAGAGAATTTTTGGGATTATAGATTCATACCTTTCCATGCCTACTCTCAGGTGTTCCTTTCTGAAGTTCTCCAAATCTTTTAATCTTCTTGAGCCTTGAAAGGCCATTGTCCTTTGTGTGCATTAATCCTTGGACTTCTTGTTCTGTAGCTGAAGTCTTTTATTCATAATAAGTAAAAGAAGAGAAACATAACATCAGTAGAATCCATTGGAGTTTGGAGACTTTGAGCACAAAAATGTTATTGATTCTCAATATCACCAAGAATTTCAAGTATCAGTTTAGCACAATATATAAGGAAAACCTCAATTGTGGAATTTTTATTTCAAGTAAAATTTTATCTCTCTTGGATATGCTTTGGGTCATGGGCAGCCACTTGTTAATGGTTGAATTTGTTGATGAAGAGAATTGAGGACCTAACATGTTTCTCAAGCTTGGGAATGGGTTGAAGTTGATTCTACTCGCTTTTACTTTTGTGCATTTTTCATTACCAAAGGGCTGTGAAGCTTCACTTAAAGAGCATCTAAAAGTCTGATCTTTTGAGGAGAGAAGAGGATATTTTAGTTGCATTTATTAATATCAAGACAATATTTTTCTACAGATAATAATCAGTGTTCACTGTGCTTTGAGTATTTGGTTTGCTTTACATTCCATTGAGTGGAATTCTCCTCTGGGTAGGCTTTACAGATTTATGGTGGGGTTCGATAATAACTATTACTTGTAGTTTCCCGAGTTCTTAGTAGACCTAATTCCAGCAAATGACTCGAGGCATCTGGATTTGAGTCTTGTGGATGGATAGCAAACTGCTCAACGTGTGCAGCTTCAAAACTCTTCTTATATTGTACATCCAGCTTTGGGAAGAGGACCAAGAATTTTTAACTTGATGACACTTTTGTTTCTCATTTCTCTTTAAAACAGAATCCCGGAGGTTTTCTTTGCTCCAAGTCAAAGCCTCTTCCTCAGAAGAGTCATCCCCTGCCGATGCTGGAGAGTTATTCAATGATCTAAAGGAAAAGGTAAGGGAACAAACCGGGCATCATGCCCTAGAAGAGGAGGCATCAAACTTCTTTTTTGCATTATGCTTTCCCATTGATCTGTTTCTCTGTTTGTCTTTCAACTGATTCTTTGATAACCTCTCCTAATTTGAGTCAATTTGACGATTCACGTTTTTTTTATTTATTTATTTGAATCTTTTGGTGCGTTGTTTAATAGTGGGATGCAGTAGAAAACAAATCCACAGTCATTCTCTATGGAGGTGGGGCTATTGTTGCAGTTTGGCTATCTTCAATTGTCGTCGGGGCCATCAACTCCGTCCCTCTGGTAGGTGATGTGATTTAGTAATATTGCTTGATTTTAGTAAAAGTTATTGATGTTTTCATATAGTTTTTCATACAATTTATAATCAATTTCTTTTGGCGCTATTTTGTTGAATCGCTATTTTATTTTTTGTTTTTTTAATGTTTCTCTTGAAATATATATCAGCTTCCAAAGATCATGGAGTTGGTAGGGCTTGGATACACTGGATGGTTTGTCTACCGATATCTTCTGTTCAAGGTAAATTTTGAAGCAATTTTCTATCCGTAAGTGGAGCATACTTTCTTTTGTGAATATAGATTGGGATGTTGTAGAATCCTTTTTTTTGGTACAGTTCATAATCTAAACAAGTATGGGTCTTGTTAACAAGTGTCATAAGGACATTGATTAACAAAGCTTAAAATAATTGTAATTCTTCATAACCGCCCCTGTATAAAGAATGTACAAATGTTTCAAGCTTATTAATAAACTATCATTTCTCTCTAGTCTCTTTTCTCATATATATATGCACTTTTTTTTTCTTTTTTCTTTTTTCTTTTTTTTATAGTTAGTATCATTTACAAAGACAATTTGTTAGGTTGTAAGCTAGTTCATGTATTGGAAACTTTATGTACCTTATCAATTTTAGTTTGCTTGAAAGTCACTATTCGCTGACAAAAAAACGATTAATTTCTCAGGAAAGTAGAAAAGAACTGGCAACAGACATTGAAGTGTTGAAGAAGAAGATTTCTGGAACGGAATAGATGCATGCGATTGGCTAGCAGAGTCTGTCTTTCGTGCACTCCCATCATTGGTTTCAAATGATTTTTAGATCTCCTTTGTGAGACGCTTATGGTTCTGTAATGTAGAAGAGGTCTTTTTATGTAATCTACTCTTGTATTATTGTTCATCTTTGAAATAAGATTTGGCAATTCTATTTTCAGATGACTTATGTAGCATTATTTTTAGATGGACAACTGTATCATAAAATTGCTTTGACGATAAGCCACTTTCGATTTATGTTGTTGGTATAAAAGCTCATTGACAAGCTTCATATATATAAGCCCTACAAAACCAATGTTGGATTTTGATGGCAACTTTCTTATATGGTTGGAATCCTTGCTTCATTTCTCTGTTCATCGTTTTATTTCACTTTTTTAGTGATGTCATATTGTTAGTTTGAATTTAAAATTAATGTTTAATTATTTAAAAATAAAAATAATTAAACTATGTTGAATTTAAGTTGTGGTTATGTGATAATAGTAGGAGAGAGAGAGAGAGAAAATGGAAAGAGAAGATTCAAAGCCCTTTTTAAAGAGACAAACTAAGAGAGAAAGAAGAATAATGATAGTTGTAGGAGAGTGAGATGAGACATTTAAAAAAATTCAATAAATACAACAAAAAATATATATAAATATAAAAGTATATCTAAATTAAAATAGTAAAATAGTTAAAAAGCTATTATAAAAAAAGGTTAATTCTTCTTTTCATTTTTCTATACGGCTTTTGGTAAAAAATTAAAAAATCAACTAAAACAATTAATTTTCAAAATAACCCTGTGGAAACCTAAAATGTAAAAACAAAAATTCGATTAAACTATTAAAATTTTTTATTAAAAGCAAAAAAATCGGATTTAAACTCAAACATATTTTTCCATACCACTTTTACAGAAAAATGCTTTACAAATATGGTTGTGAAGATAAATTGTGGATAAAGATTTTATCATGACAGAGCAGTGTAATTTTAAAAATATAATTGAAATTATTATAATTGTTAGAAATTTTGCTATGTCTGAGGATAATTATATTAAATATATAAAACGTACAGGGTAGATCACGAAATTATCAGAACTTTTGAGGCAATGATATGAATGTGAAACATCTTTTTTGTCGTCTGTTTTATTTTTATTTTTGCTGAAAAGCCCCTAAAAAAAACATGAGAGGTTTTGTTGGGGTTTCGCTCGGTCGAGAGAGACTCTGAACATTTGCCCTAGCCGCCGCCGCCGCAACGCCACGGCCACCGCTGCACGTCGCCGTCGCCGCCGTTGCTATCTCCAATCCTCCGTCGGCTAATCGTTGAAATCTCCCCGGAATTGATTGGTAGTTATTCCTTAAACCTTCATTGTATATATATATTGTATCTCAGTTATTCAAAGTTTCTGATTCGTAATCTTAAGCTATAAAAATCAACGATTCACAGTTCTTAACTAATAAAGTTTCAAGTTTCTCGACCTTTCCTTCATTTTCTTGGCTACCAAATGCACACACATTCATTGACCTCTATGTTTGTTTGTTATATGCTTGCTTATGTGTGTGTGTGTATATATATATATAGATGTGGTTAATGCCCTAGTATTTTTCGACAATTCATACTCGTTGTTATGAAAATTGCAGAAATTTTACAACTCGGCTCTACTCGGTGGGGCAATATCAGACGGGTTTTGTTTTCTTCATTTTCGTCTCTAGGGTTTTAGGCTTAGGCTCTGTTTCGGAAGATGATTCGAGTAATCGATGCTAAGAAATTGAAACATCTGAGCTCATCTGTAGAGTTCTTAAGCCATCAATTCATTCAAAGATGCTCCGTAAGTGGAACTGCGAAAGGGAAAGGGAAATTGAAAGCCGCTGCGCCATTGAAGCGATCAATAGTTTCCACCAAAAAGGGAAAATCGAGTGGAGAACCCTCTCAAAAAGGGGGAGGAGAGAGAGGAAGAAATGGATTTGAAAAAATGCTTGATGATTGCTTGAATGCTACAAGTCCTGTGAGGTATTTGAAACCTAAAGAAATCGAAAGAGAAGCCGAGAGAGAGAAGATGGGGCTCATTAGCAAAGCTCGAGCCAAAGAAGTTGAGATGTTGAAGAAGAAGAAGAAATCGGAGTTTGATTCGCCTATGATGGTTGGGACACCGGGTTTGGATCTAATCACATTGGGTTTGGTTGATGCTGATTTGGTTCCCAAGTATGAATTGACGGTCGAAGATGGTCGGAGGCTGGCGAAGGAGTACAGTAGGGTTTTGATGAGGAGGAACCGAGTGAGACAGGCGGCAGAGTCAAATTTGTTGAGGTTGAAGAAGGAGGCAATTGAGGCATTGCCTGAGGGTTTGAAAGCTGCAGCTTTGGTCCCGGATTTGAGTCCGTTCCCGGTGAATAGGTTTATGGCTACCTTGACACCACCCATTGAAGGGTACATTGAGAAGATAAATGAGGCGGCGAAGAAGAGTTCTGGGAAGGAGAAGCTCAGATAATGAGAGGTTAGGTTTGTTATTAAGTTATTATTCTGGCTGAATTGTTATTAGAAGTTATGATTGATATGTAGGAAAATTTGTTTGTTAGAATCATACGATTCACTATTCAATTCAATACGGGTTTCAACAAAAATGACTCATATAGTGTTGTTGAATTGGAAATTGAGTGAATTGTGCGATTCCATTTATTATGGGGGCTTTCTGGTAGTGTGTTATCTGCATGATGTAGGAATGTTGTGCTCATAACTTTGTGAGATTGGATATTTCTATGGGTGCTAACTACCTCACCTAATGTCTTTATGAAGTTCAATGAGTTTAGGGAAAGCACAAAGATAACAAAGAACAGTTAAAACTGCCAGTAACATACTTGTGCTTTGATTAGTTAAAATTATGTCATGTCAATTTGCCCACTAACAACTATCTAGAAACTCAAGTTGTTTTTTTCGTTAAATGACTGAGACATGTGGCTTGCATGATATTTCATGTTCATTTTATGATATCTGTTAACGGGGTACACATGTATAAACGGGAAATTGATTTAAAAGCTTTGGGTGTCGCATAATGCATTCTGATCTGTAGAGGTAGCAAAATTTTCAGCTTATAGTAGCTAATGTTTATCAGTGAAAGAATAAGCTAGCTGGGGGAGACTGGTCCACCAAATGTACCAGTTTAATGTCTTTGTAGGTATAGTACACCGTCCCACCAAGTTAACTCTCATCTGGGTTATATATATCACTTCAAAACAAGCAAGAGAATATATGAAAACCAAGTATGGTAGTATGCAATTGGTTTTGATAATAAACTGAGGGTGTGAAGATGCATATCAGGTGAGACATTGTCCCTTTAGAAATTGTTCATCATCTCTGACAGCCACTATTTTAATGTGGCTGTTATGATTCCCACTGTACTGATAAGTGGGAGGAAAGTAGGCCATCCTAACAAGGATACCTTGAATTGTGAAAGAGGTTTTGTGTAGAATTTTCTCCTGCAGGGTGGAGAAAAAAAAATGTTGGTATTCATTATCAAAATTGATCTTGCCATTAACCTTGAAAATTTGAACGAAAATCTCCATTAGTTCTCTTTAGATTAATTAGGCATATAACTTCAGAAACTCAGCTCGGCTGTTTGAATTAATGTATGCTTTAAGCACTTAACATTGAATTGAATATCAAATTCAAAATTGTTTTGTCTATTGGAATGGCAAATAGGAAAAAAGAAGAAGAAGAAAAGACGAGGATAATTTCATTTTGTTTCTTTCTTGTTTGACAATGAACAACTTGTTTAAAAGGCTGATCAGCACTAGGATCTCTAGAATCATCTAATCTGTGCTGTGTTGTGTGCAACAATTGTAGGTTAAGATTCGTTGTGTACCGATCAACACATTTTGTTGGGGTGTTAGACCTTATACATTTGCTTCTATTTCAGACCTTGAAGGGCTCATTTCAAAACGGCTCCATGTAATCTTCCAACTTTGAGTTAACCTAATTATTTTATTCACTCCACAACGAACGTTTGGCTGGCATATACACATAAGTGGACTATGATATGATTCACTGGGATCTCACATTTAACTTCCGTTCATTTTCAGATAAGGTTTAATTACATAGAGTTGCAGTAAGAAAACTGAATATTACTTTACTATCTTCTACAGACAGTGCTCTAGCTTTTCCATTTATTTTGTTTTATTCTATTTGTTTGGCAATTTTATGATCTCCAATTATAGCTAGCTTTTTATACCTCATTTCATTCCTCATTAAAACCTGCTAGAAGCAGGGATGTTCAATATATTCACGCCATCGCTTTGGCTACTTGATTACAAATGACGCCTCACATTTGATAGTGGATGTCCCAGTCATGTGGCAGTTTGTAATATGTTTAACTATATATGTTAGAATTTCCCATCTTTACCTTCACCTACTCCACTACACACTCCACTTCACCTAACCCACTATCACCTCCACTACACCTACTACCACATTTTCTTCTATATTCCCATCTTTACCTTCACCTACTCCACTACACACTCCACTTCACCTAACCCACTATCACCTCCACTACACCTACTACCACATTTTCTTCTATATATAGATTGTATAGGAATCTTGTAATCTATCAATCAATATATCAATCAATAATAATACATACAATTTATTCTCTCTCTTTCTCTATACATTATTTCTTACATGGTATCAGAGCTGGTTTAAAACCTAGTATTTTCGCTTCCCCGGCGGGCGGCAACCTCACCTTAGCCGCCCGCCGGGCCTCAACCTATTCCGCTGATAAAATCAACAAAGATTTGTGCAACTGTAGTCATGTGTGAGGCTGATGGAGAAGAATTCTTCACCTCATATGACGAGACAGTCTGGAACTGGAAACACTGCAACATTCTGCTCTGGAATTCTGCAGCAGCTAGATTATAGCTTGGTTGAGTGCCAAGCTTTGGTTCTTCCACCCACTCTTGAACTTGCCCAGCAAAGTGTGAAGGTTCATGCTTGTGTTGGAGGGACTAGTGTGCGCGAAGATCAGCGCATTCTCTCCAGTGGGGTTCATGTTGTTCTTGGTACTCCTGGTCGTGTGTTTGACATGTTGCGGAGACAATCACTTCGCCCTGTTTACATCAAAATGTTTGTCTTGGATGAAGCTGATGAAATGCTGTCACGAGATTTTTAAAAATCAGATCTATGATATTTTCCAGTTGCTGCCACCCAAAATCCAGGTTGGGGTGTTCTCAGTTGCTGCCACCCTCTGTTATCAGAATCTTACGATTCGCGATTCGATTCGCGATTCGATTCACAATTTTTGTAAAATCGATACGAATCTATAAGTGAATCTCTCTGTTATCAGAATCTTACGATTCGCGATTCGATTCACGATTCGATTCGAATTTTTTGCAAAATCGATACGAATGTATGGGTGAATCTATTTTGGAAGTAAATCTCTAGTGAGTCGCACGATTCACAATCGATTCACGATTTAATTCACTTTTTACGATTCACATAATTTTTTAAATTATTGTGTCCGACATATTTTCAACTATTTCTTTCTCCATATTTTTGGTGAAAATGACATAATACAACTTATAATAGCGTTTAATACCAAAATAACCAATATATATACATAATTTGTTATTATTTTAGTGATCTTTAAGTTTTTAATAGAATCCAATCAGATTCATTCAGATCTAACATATTTTTAACATTTTTTCTCATTTTTTTCCCCTTTAAAAAATCATAATATATCTTCTAAAGATGTTTAAGATTAAAGTTACACTATGAATTATCTATTGCTATTTTATTAAATTGAATATAATTGAATATTATATATGTGAGGTCAGTTATACCTTTGAAAATGTTTTAAGCTTTAAAATAAAATATTCTAAATAATTCTTTCTTATTATTTGTTCATTGTTACTTAGAAAAGTATGTATGCTTATTGTCCAAATATCAATATCGTTGTTAATTATTGTTATTTTGAAAATTGATAATTTGTCTATTTGGTTATTATCTTTATTAAGAATGGTTGATAAGAAATATCTAAAAAGAAAAAAAGTAAGATAGTGATCTTACATAAGAATTTTGTTAACTTTTTACCTATTAAACTACGTGATTATCACTCAAAATAACATTTTTATTGATTGAAGCCTAGATATTTCATTTTCATAAGATATATTTATCATCTAAATGTGTAAATATATATTTTTAAGTAATTTTAAAAAAGTGACCGAATCTTTACGATTCACGATTCGATTCGATTCGCGATTCGGTACAAAATCATTTCGATTCACGATACGAATCTCGATTTGATAACTATGCTGCCACCCAAAATCCAAGTTGGGGTGTTCTCTGCCACAATGCCACCAGAGGCTCTTGAAATCACCAGGAAATTCATGAATAAGCCTGGAAAGAGAAAAAGCTCATGCTAGGATTTGCGAAGTGATTCGCTGCAGAAATTTTGGCTTTGGATGAAACCCTTACCATACTCCACTCATTCTCTCCAACTGTTCTAACTTTTTATTTTTATTATTATTATTATTATATCAAATAATCAATGCACTCATGTTCCCCACTAACAGTGTCCACTTTTGACACAAACCATTTTCAATCCATCATTTCTCCTTCACCTTTTGCACCCCACTCACCGACTCTCTCTTCACTTTATCACATGGGTTTGTCCCTCTCTCTCCTCCATTTGATTTCAAAAATCACTTATTTTTGTTTATTTTTTCCAAGTCACTTTTCCTCTTTTTTAGATACCCCACTTTATTTTGAAACAATCGCACTGATGTTTTTCATATAATCCATCTATAAATATTTTTTATCTATTTTCTTTCTCCCTTGTTTTCTTTCATTTTATTTTTATTTTTTCAACAAAACACTCCCAAAACAAAAAAAAAAAAAAAAAAAAAAAAAAAATAACATTTTACAAACTTGTCATTTCTTCATGCCGGGGATCAACCCCGATCAGCATTTTACACCATAAAAAAAAAAAATAATAAAAAAAAATAAAATAAAAAAACACAAAACAAAACAAAACACAACCAACACAAATCGGAACAGTGGGATTTTTCTTCTCGCCTATTCCGCCGGTCTTTTCTTCTTGCCACCGTCTTGGGCGGCCCTTGCCGGTGTTGCCTCCGTGTTTCCCACTCCACTGGGCATGATCACTACTCCCTGCTCCTCCACTGCAGCATATGGCGGCCCTCCAAATCGGAACATAAAACTGGCCTTCCGTTTCAGCTCCTTGTTTTCCGCCTTTAGCACACTTATCTCTGCTCGCGCATCCTTATACATGCGTTGGAGCAGAGCCAGCTGGGAATTTAAATGCTGCACCTCATTTGTCCTACTCTGCAGCCGGTTCGACAAATTTGTGACCGCCGTCATGGTTTCCACGCATGACTTCAGAGTATACTGATTAGCCTCAATATCAGTTTGCACCGCCATTTTTTGCTCCACCGACCGCATCGGAAAGTTCAATGGAGCAAAACCAGAGGTGTTTGGTTGAGGTTCACTGGCCACCGCACCAGTTATTTCTCTTGTGGGCTCGTTTAGTTCTGGAAAGAGCGTGAGCAGGTTCTGGGTAGCTGGACGGGAAGAAGAGGCCATGTTTTTGGGTTGCTAAGTGTTTCAGCGAAATAGCAATTTCAGACTGGTAATGTTCGGAAGGGTTGGTGACAGAATGGCAACAAAGTGTTCCACAGTTTCTCTCTCCGCAGAGGCAGAGTTTTTTCAGCGAAGGGTTGGTTTCAGAGGTTTCAGAATGGTATGCCTCAGCCTCAGCCTTCGTCTTGGTTAAATAGCCGAGGCAGCCACGCGTATCGCGCGCCTCTTGCCGCCCGACAAACTGGCACGCCTTTTCATGGCACATCTTTTGACAAAGTGGACACGCCTTTTGATGGCACGCCTTTTGATGAATTGGGCACGCCTTTTGATGGCACGCCTTTTGACAAAATTGGGCACACCTTTTGAGGGTGCAACTTTTTAAGGGTCCGACAAGACTCTGTAAACTGTCCCGACATAGATTCCGGTTAGTTTCTACAAGGGTCCGACAAGACTCTGTAAACTGTCCCGACATAGATTCCGGTTAGTTTCTACAAGGGTCCGACAAGACTCTGTAAACTGTCCCGACATTGATTCCGGTTAGTTTCTACAAGGGTCCAGCAAGACTCCGTAAACTGTCACAACAACTATCACAACATTGTCTGCTACAACGGTCCGACATGACCCCATAAACTGTCTTCTACAACGGTCCGACATGACCCCATAAACTGTCTTCTACATCGGTCTGACACCACCATACAGTGTCTTCTACCACGTTATGACACCCCCATACAGTGTCATCTACAACGTTATGACACCACCATACAGTGTCCTCTACCACGTTATGACACCACCTTTCAGTGTCTTCACCAACGGTCTGACACGACCATACAGTGTCTCCTATCCTTTTTTATTTTTATGTATTTTCTTGTTTTGTTACTCTCTCCAAACTCAAGTTGGTTAGTTTCTCTCCTCCTTGAGTTTGCGGGGGGCTGTTAGAATTTCCCATCTTTACCTTCACCTACTCCACTACACACTCCACTTCACCTAACCCACTATCACCTCCACTACACCTACTACCACATTTTCTTCTATATATAGATTGTATAGGAATCTTGTAATCTATCAATCAATATATCAATCAATAATAATACATACAATTTATTCTCTCTCTTTCTCTATACATTATTTCTTACAATATAAAAGTTTTAAGAAAAATAAAAAGAGAGAGAGAGAGAGTGTAATGTGTTTCTTTTTAGTTGAACTCCCATGTTTTCCTTGCAAGCTCTTAAGTCTTGCCTTCCATCCCATTCCTAAGAGTGGATCCCAAGACCTCTCCTTGGGAAGATGGTTAAAAGCTGCTTTTTGACTTTTTTTGGTTTTTATTGAAAAAAATGTGAGATGATGTGACTCAAAATAAGTTAAAAGTTGGCTTTTGGCTGGCTTCCCAAAAGGCTAGTCACACATCTACAACCCCTTGGTTGAATGTAATGTGTTTCCTTGATATACCGAACAGAAAGCTTTACATTGCGGTCATGGTTTTTTTATTTTATTTTATTTTTTGTGTGTTCTTTCGCAGCAATTCCTTTTGGTCATTTATAACTTCATTTTAGGTGTGAAATGTGCTATATCTATCTTTTTTATTTATTTTATTTATCCTTTCTTGGCACGTAACAATTCATGTTGAGATGTTATTTGCCAGTTTGTGTTATTACAGAGAATATGCTATCATCGGCGTATTAAAGTTCGTCTATACTCAGCAACCAATTGCTATATTTTGTCATCATTATCCACTTAGGTATATCTTTTTGCATTCTATGTTGCCGCAGATGGAGAACGCCTTCGGTGCAACTGAGCAAATTGTATTTCTTGTTGGTGGTTGCTGGAATCTGAAGCTCGTGTCTGTTTCATTCGAAGCATCGAAAAGCCTAGGTGATCCTCCAATAATCTTGTGGAATATTGTTCCGTGAATAATCTTGCGTACTTCAGTGAATAATTTTGTATTTCTTACTTGTTATGATCGATCTCCTTGAGTTAATGAAACTGTTTGAAAAAATGGCTTTAGTTAATGAAGTTGTTTAAGCTAGATGACAGGTTTCTGTGTTGAATGTGTCTTGTTATTGCTTCTGGATATTTGAACACATGCTTCTGCTATCTGCGGTCTGTTAAAAAAGAGAAGCAGCTCATGTTATAATGCTAATGCATCGTTTGTACGTAACGAACAAATAAATGAAGCAAGCGCTCGTGTTAGGGCTGAAAATAAATTGAGCTTTTTACGAAATGATTGGGGAAAGCTTGAGCTTGATTTGTTTAAAACTTATTTGAATTTGACTTGTTTGATAATTGAATCAACTCGAACCAAAATTTTAATCTCGTATAGTAATCGAACCAAGTTCCCCCAGAGTTTGGATATTGCTCGTGAATAAGAACATAATATTTGTTTTTAATAATATATATAAAAAAATATTTTTAATTTATTTTATTTTCCTATTTATATTTAGTGCTTTTGCAAATTTATATATTTTGATTGATGATTTTTTTTATTTATATGAATATTCTTTTATATTTTGCTCATATCTTCTTCGTTTTCTCTTTCTCTTTCTCTCTTATGCTGTGTTTAAATCATGAATTTTGGTAGGATCTCTATCCAAATATATGATCCAAACACAACCTTAATATATATTAAATTAAGTTCAATTTCCTCCTTCCTCCCATTTTCTAGTATAAACTTCAAGAGAGGTGAGAGAAATGCTTTCAATAAAGAGTTAATAAAAATAAGTGAAAACAAAAAAAAAAATCAAAATTTGATTATTGTAATAAAATAAATTTTTAATTTTAACTTTAATATTTTGATTTGTTTTTAATCTAAAAATTTGTTTATTTCCGTTAAATAAAATCAATAGAAAATAGTATTTTAACTATTAAATTTAATGTAATTGTACATAAATATTTGCTCTTTCATTAAGCTTAATGACTACAATTTTATGTTTTTTGATTGGGTTTAGACGAGGAAAATATAGATATAGTTTAGATTGAAAATAAATTTAAATTTAAATTGATAAAATTAAAATATTTATTTTATTACAAGGTTAAAACTTGAGAATTTTTTTTAATACTATTATTAGTATTATTATTATATTAGATTTAAATTTCTACATATATGATCTCATGATTTACTGTTGAGGTGGTGAAGGCCAATTAGCGGCTGCTAAGCGGCAGATCTCTTCTTGGATCTGCTCTTCAGTTAATCTTATTTTTTGATTAATAAATTCTAATTGCTTATTAATATGTGCTTGTAAATACCAATCTTGTAATTGGTTTGAGCATGAGTTATGACGTTGAATATAAAATTCTAATACTTCACGTAATTCAACAAGTAAATTTACAGACATACATAAATATAAAAGAAGAGAAGAAAATACTTACAATCAGAGTCTTCAAAATAGCATAGTTCGTCAATACTTAATTTATATATCATAAACTGAACGTGTGGCTCAAGAGTGTATCTAGTGTCTTAGTCAGACGTGGGGTGTATGGCTGTGTGTTAGGTGTTAGGTGGGGGCTTAAGAGTGTGTTCTATTTTACTCTATTTCTTTTTTCTTTTTTTCTCTAGTTGCTTTTTAAAATTTAAAACCGTGAGGTTAAGAGGTTGGTTGTAAGAACGCGAGTAGCAGTAGTAGGAGAGTGAATTTTTACTCTTCGAATCTCTCTCAATGCGTTTTATCTCCTTGTACCTTCAAATTTCATATTTAATGAAATTTTTCTTTGTCAATAAAAAAAAAAAAATCATAAACTGAGAAAATTTACAAGAGAGGAAAGAGAGGTACACTCCAAAGCACTCTGAAAGAGAAAATCTTAAAGTTAAAAAAAACTCTGCCTCAACAAGGGTGAAGGTATCCCTTAAATAAATAAATAAAACAATAGTAAAGGTAAGATAAGGTAGATGACAGGTGGTGTGTCCTGAATAGCTAGGAGTCGATCGGCCTTATCCTCATGGCTGAGTGGTTTTTACTTTTGACTCAGCATCCCTATCTTTGTTGAGCTGGATTGGGACAACTGGACAGTCCTGTGCTGGATGACAGACTAAGTATCTGTTTTTCTGAAAATATCTTCACTGTTGGTTGTCATTTTATGCCGACACTCCTAGTGAATCTTACTGGTAGGGGAACAAAGGCTCATGCTTTGCCTTTTCTTTTTTTATCTTTTTCCCTGTCAATCTTTTCGGCAATCATGCTGGTAAGTAAATCCCAAAAATCACCAAAAGTTGTGTTCATCATCTACAGGGTCCTGTGATTCTCCGGCTATAACAGTAAATTCATTTTCATCAGGGTCTGGATCTTCTTGGTCTTGACTGCTAGTAACGAATTTCATGGAGGTGTCGTCATTGGAAATAATTTGGAGAAATTATTCCTTCATGAAATCCATGCTTTTGATAACTAGTTCTGTTTCTAACAAATTCGAATATTTTTGGCGTAATTCTGTTTAGATTTGTAAAAAAGGGTTTTGAATAACCGGTTGGCTAGGAATTGTTTTGGGAACAACATCCCAACAAGCTTGAGCATGTGCCTTGATCTTTTGGACAGTTTCTGGTAGAGTGGGATTCATACCATTGTCCCACCATCTCACAAAAAAACTCTTTTGAGATGTGGGATTTTATTATGGTAATCGCACTGGAAATCCCATTTCCATATCCATGGAATACTAAAATGGATGGTAAAATGAACCAGGGATTTGGTCATGGAAATATCTAAATGTCCTGGTAAATGAGAATAAGCAATTTGCCATTCATTAAAAGCTTCACGGATGGATACTGGTAAAACCTCAAGTTGTAACCCAAATTTATCCCACTAAACGAGAAACCAATTAGGTAAATCGTTTTTGAGAACATCGGGACAAATACGGATAAACCAAGAGTGATTGCGAATGGGATTCTGGTAATAAAAAGCATAAGTAAATGCATCGATATAGTCTCAATAACTGTAACGAGTTTCCTTGTTACGAATGTCAAGTTGACGAGTGTTGTGTAGATGAATGCCCTATGTAGAAATGAGCATGATATTGCGGATTGTCGTTTTACTAAATTGGATAGGACTGGCAGTTTTGGAAGGATTATGAAAAGTATGCTTGATTTCTATGGTAGTAGTCTCAATGAGTATCTGTTCACAAATATAGCGGTACTGGCCAAAATGGGGAGGAAATTGTTGAGTCGTAAGATAACGACGCTTAATTTCCAATGGATCAGTCATCCATTTTTCATCTACTAGTTCGATATAAAGAATTGTTTCTTTAGTAATACTGTTAGGAATGTACTGTTTATGAGTAAGGAGGACATCCTTAGCAGATTGACTAGAGGATTCCCCTTTATTACTGTTAGAGGCTTGTAGCACTAGAAATTCTGTTGTATATGGATCCTGGTAAGGGTTTCCTTTGCCTCAGCCTCGACGACTTGGGCCATGGCCACTTCTACTGGTCATGATCCCTGCAAATATTCACGGGTTAAAAAGTTTGGTAGAGAGTTCTACCTTTAATATATTCAATATCAAAGTCAAATGCTGATAATGTACTCTGCTAATTTGTAAATATCTGTTTGGCTGCTGAACAATCAACACGAATTAAAAATTGTTGATTTAATAGGTCATCCAGAAATTTTAAAACACATTTAACAATTGTTAAACATTCTTGTTTAATCATTGGATAATTTAAAGCAGCTTTAGTCCAATTTTCTGATGTAAATCTTAATAACTCTTTTTTTTGGCTGGTAGGGTTAAACTGTTTTAAATACCTCCATAACCATAGTTAGAGGCGTCAGTTTCCACTATTTTATTCCATTCTAGATTTGGTGAAGCAAGATAGGGAAGTTGTTTTACTTTAGTTTTCATTTTCTGTACTGCAGCAGTGTGCGCATCTGTCCAATGAGAAGGATTTTTCTTTAATCTAGTGCAGAGGATAGCAGTATCCTAGGATAACTGATGATAATAGTCTCTAATATAATTTAGACTATCGAGAAATCTCTGTAATTGAGTTTTATTTTTTATTTCATCTGGAAATTTGGAAGCAAACTCTATACTTCTGTCAATTGGTATAATAGTTCCATTATGAATATTATGACCAAGAAAACGTATTGTTGTTTGAAAAAGTTTCATTTTTGCTGTAGATATAACTAAACCATTTCTGATAATAACATGCTTAAAAATATTAAGATGTTTAAGATGTTGGTCTATTGATGAAGAGAAAATAAGAACATCATCAATATAACAGATAAAGAATTATGTATAAGGAGACAATACATCATTCATAGTATGCTGGAATTCGAATGGTGCATTTTTTAAACCAAAGGGCATAACATTTCATTTATAATGTCTAAAAGGTACAGTAAAAACAGCTTTATACATATCCTGTTCTGCAATTCGTACTTGCCAATATCCTGATTTTAAGTCAAATTTACAAAATATGATTGCATCCTGTAATCTATCAAGAAGATCTTTTTTATTCAGAATGGGATATCTAATCCATTTTAAGGCATCATTAAGAGGTTTATAATTAATAACTAATCTTGGCACATCTCTTTCAATTTCTGCATTTTTATTGACATAAAATGCTATACAACTCCAAGGAGAATGACTAGTTCTGATCAACTTCTTTTGGAGAAGATTTTGAATTTCTATTTTGCATATTTCTAAATATTCTTTTTTCATTTGATTAGGGCGATCTCTGGTTAGGATAAATCGTTCATCAAAGTCTGGTTCGTACGGAAGAGAAACTATGTGTTTTTTCCTTTCCCAAAAAGCATTGGGAATATCACTGCAAATTTCTGTTTGAAATTCTTTTTCAATTAATTTAATTTTATTCTGTAAAGACGACTGTTGTAATCTTTGCTCAATAGTGAGGTAATTAATTTCTGTTTGAAGAAAATTAATTTGTTTTTCTTTGAAATTAACTAGATCTTTGATTTGATCTAATTCTTTGGTATAAGGTTCTGTTATGAACTCAAAGATAATAGATTGATTACTGATGGTTGTGTGAATGCCTATGAAATCTATCTTGGTGATAGGCATTAGTAAACACAGAAATGGAGTCTCTAAGATAATGCTTTGAGACATGTTTCTGATAAGAACAAAAGTAGTGGGAAGATATATGCCTTGATTACAGATGAAAGCTTCTGATAGAATTACCACTTGTATTGGTTAACGATTGAGTGGTTTTCTGGAAATATTTAGTAGGAATTAATCATTCTTGAATACAGTTCATGTCAGCACCACTATCAATAAGGGCAATGGCATCTTTAATGACAAAATCAGGTTTTATTATAAAATTGATTATGATATACCATATCTGGAAAGTAATTTGATTCATAAGCATTAAATATTGATTCTCTGGTTTATCTTGACTTTCTTTTTGTCCTGAAGTTTGTCCTTTATCTTTAAGTTGACTGTTAATCTTTTTAATGTCATTAAGAATAGATTGGTTGGCTGTTTGAAGGTGTTTTACTTCTTTTTTAATACATTAATTTTCATTTTTACATCTTGGATAGTTACTGGCTTTTCAATTGATTGAGAAACTTGCATGCGGATAAGAACTTCTTTCATGCTGTAATGTTCAATTGGAATTATTTCTTCTGTTTGTTGATAACATATTTCTAAGAATTTTAGTTTCATTTTTGGATCCTTAATCTGGTCTGCTAAGTCTAGCATAGATTTTTGGTCATTAGTTAAAACATAGAGGCTAGGCCCTCCTAAGTCTAAACCATTCATTTCAACTATTGCTTTCCAATAATTTGCTTCGGTTAGAGTATCGATAGCATTTACATTACTGGTCTTACGAGAACATTGTTCTAGATTATCTGAGTCAGAACTAGACTCAGATGGGGAATAAATTTCTGCTAACCCATCCTCTAAATTAGATGTATTATCTTCACTAGAAAGAGTTTGCAAAATCTATTGTTGAAGATGCTCATCCAAGGACATCTCATTAAGTTTTTATTTCAATTTAGCTCTACATTTATTCGCATAATGTCCTGTTGCTCTACACTTATAACAACTGATTTGTGATTATCTTTCTTCGGATAAGATTTCTATTTACTTTTAGTTGATTTTCTAGGCTTTTAATAAGACTATTGGGGATTATATTTATTCTTTTTGGAGTATGATTTCCTAAAAGATTTTTTATATGGTTTATGTTGTCTTTGTTTCTTAAATTTAGAAGGATATTGAATTTTGGTTTCATAGGCAAATTGATCACAAAATTCACCTAATTCTTTTCTACCTGTTAAATTCTGCTTCTTCATAAGATACTGGAGTTTAAGGTCATCACAAAGGGAAAAACCTTCTTCGACTATGATTCATATGAGTTGACCATAAGTGTACTGATTGTAAGGGATATACATTTTATTATGGCGATCCATTAGTTTCTTGCAGATTTTTTCGGTAAAAAAGTTAGAAAGACCATCAATGAATTTGGATTTTTAGTGTTCACTGTTAGCATCCTGGCATTGCATTACCTTTAACATAAACACATCTTTATACTATCGAAAATGGGTCAGAGATGTGCAACGAAGGTTCTGTGGGAGTTCTTTACTTCTATCACTGTTAGCTACATCTAGTCCTACAAAATGGTAGATGATGGTTTGGGTAAGGGTGTAAACTGCATATTCCCTATTTCTGATGGTTCCTGTTATGGGATCGGTATCTATCTTAAAAGAATTAAGAATTTCGTTTTGTTGTGTGACAGTAAGAACATTATCTCAGCATCCTTTAAGGATACCGGTAAAACCATTGATAATAAATCGGGAGATTTGGCTGTCAGAATTGCCATTCTGTTTACAAACAGTTGCATACATCATAATCTGGTGGATTGTTTCAAATATCTGATGCTCAGCATATCTATCAATATTTTATTCATAAATAGTCTTACCATGGTAGGCTTTCTGGGCATGAAGAAAATCTTCTTCATATAATATATCCTGGGGTGTAGGTCGGAAGTAATAATACCTACTAGGTCCGATTAAAGCCATGCGAGATGTCTGTTTAGGGAAATAAGTTTGTTTACGTGTTGGAGGTACTGAAAATTATTCTGAATCTCAAGAATATGAGAGGGTGACAATTCATCATCCTCATTCTCCTCTAAAGATTACTGGTAATTTTGGCTGTTTAGCATATTAATTTAAGAACTGGATTGCCCTAGTTTCATGTCTTTGATTTTATTCACAAGAACATCCAGAAATTCATTATCCTGTTTGACTGACCTAAGCTTAAAATTAGAAATTTCTAAAGGTGGTTTAATATTAACGGGATGTATAGGTTTAGGTTAAGGTTTCTTTTGATCAATTTTCTAAGTCTGAAGTAATTCTGTTATGGATGTTTCAATTCGGTTTAATTGACTGCTTACTATTTGAAAATGAAGATTTGTATAATTATTCTGTTTCATTATTGGGCAAGATCTTTAACCCAAATAATATCTCTTTTTTCAATTCCATCTGGTGGTTTTACAAAAGTAGTAATGTGTAAAGATTTACTGGAACAATTTACCCTTGGTGCTAATTTTACAGATAAAGGAGAAGGATGTACAGATTTAATGGTTTGACCATGTTAGGTCCCTTTATTGTCAAATCTGGGTACAAAACTTTGTGTTAAAAAAGTTGTAATTTTTTTTATGTTTTTGTCTTTCCAGCTTGAGCGGGACCATTGGAGCTCGAGCGGAGATTGGGGTCTCTTAGTATTTTGTCAGGTCTGTAAAAATACTGGAAGGTGTGATTTCGCGCTCGAGCGGGTTATCAAGCGCTCGAGCGGAACTCTGTTTTGTCACACGCATATTTTGCTGAAGCCGCTCGAGCGGGATGTTGGGCGCTTGAGCGGAGATCGCAGACTCAGGTTGCCTATTTATACCTGTTTAGGTTGTTTTTAGGTTTTACTTTTCCTAGATCTTATTCAAGAGTCCTAGGGTTTTGTTTGAAGTTTTTTTTTGAGGTTTTTTGTGAGTTTTCCTTGATGTTTTTGAGAGAGTTCTAAACTTATGATTTGAGATTCATACATCAAGGAGTTTGTTACTTTATATTCAAGAGAGTTCTCTTCGGTGGATTCCGAAGATTCAAGCGTACAGTTTCAAAAGGCGTTTGATTCTGTACATAGTCGTTAATTCGACAAGTGAAGTTGTGGATTCAACTTCAAGATTGATCAGTTCCGAGACGAAGGCGTGGTGAAAGAGTTACAGAAGATTCGAAGACAAATTGACTGAGTCGGGTAATTTGTGTATTATCTTTGTAATATTTATTTCTTCAGTATTGGATTGATTAGTGGCGTTTTGCCCGTGGTTTTTTATTACAATTGAAGGTTCTTCAATTGTGATTTTTTCCACGTAAAAATCGTTTGTGTCAATTTATTGTTTATTTCGAAAAACAAACAATCTAAATCACTTTCGTAAGTGCTTGTTGATTTAGATTGTGTGTTTTGGATAATTGGGATTTGGAATATTTTAATCTTGATCTAATCACGAATCACTTAGAATTTTCAATTGGTATCAGAGCAGGTCACTCTTTGTTTTTATCTAAACTATAGGAGTGTGATTTTGTGTGACTAGTGATATGGATTCTATTCGTGAAGGTAACTTGACCCATAGACCTCCTTTACTCGATGGTACAAACTATTTTTATTAGAAAGCTAGCATGAGAGCGTTTTTAAAATCCATCGATGAGAAAGTCTGGCACTGCGTGATCTATGGATGGAGTGAACCTATTATCACCATTGATGGTGTTGATATTCCTAAACCCCTTGATAAATGGGATACAACTGATTACCACAACTCGAGTTGGAACAGTAAGGCTCTCAATTCCCTATTTTGCTCCGTCACACCTGAAGAGTTTCGTCGTATCTGCATGTGTGAGGTAGCAAAAGAGGCTTGGGACATTCTTGAAACGATTTACGAAGGTACTACTTCTGTCAAAAGGTCAAAACTTCAACGTCTCACCTCCGCCTTTGAAACCCTTTTTATGCGCGATGATGAGACGTTTGATGATTTCTATGCAAAACTTAGTGATATCGTGAATTCCTATTTCACACTCAGGGAAAAAATCCCGGAAGCTAAAGTTGTTGGAAAAATTTTGAGGTCATTACCCAAGAGGTTCCAATCAAAAGTGACAGCCATTGAGGAGGCTCAGAATGTTAATACCCTCAAGCTTGATCAGTTGGTTGGAAACTTGTAGACTTATGAAGCCCACCAGATTTTAAAGAAAAAACAAAAAGATAGTGTGGCTTTCACTAGTGCTCATGAGACTGCAAAAACTCCAGAGACTGAATTTAATTTAGAGTCTGAGATGACGGCTATGTTTACTAAACAGTTTAAAAAAATTTTGAAGAAAAAGAAGTCTAATTTCAGAGACCCTATTTCAAAAGACAAGAGTAATGAAAAACCCAAAATTTTTCCACCAAAACTTGTTCCAAAAACTGAAAAGAAGATTGTAAAGGGGCACGGGGACAAGTGCTATGAATGTAAAGGGTATGGTCATATTACCCTTGAATGCCCTTCGAAAAAGAATCGAAAGAAAGTCTACACTGTGACCTGGTATGATGAAAGCAGGTCGGAGCAAGAACCTGAAGAACCTGAATCCGGTGAAAATGGGGATAGTGCTTTCATGACATTTTGGTCCACTTTCACTCAACATCTTCCAAAGCCAGCAGAATTAACTCGTGGTCAGAACCTGCATCATGCTCCCACCTTTGATGGGAGTAACTACCTGTATTGGAAGATTAGAATGAGGGCGTTTTTGAGAGCTTTTTACCCAGAAGGCTGGCAAGCCATTGAAGAAGATACAGAAAGTGCTGACAATCCGAGCAATCAGAGAGCCCTGATCACTATTCGTGGAGCAATTTCTGCTGAAGAACAGCAACAGGTTGTTCATTGCACAAAGGCTAAAGAGGCATGGGAAATTTTGAGCCAATTCCATGAAAGAGGAAATTCATCTTCACCACCATCTAGCAACTTTTCTGTCTTAGTTGCTAGATTGGATGAGGTCAAGGAGGATGAAGAGCAAAAAGAGGATGATCAAACATCTGAAGACAATGATGAGATCAATGGCGATGAACTACAACAAGTTTACGAAAAGCTGTACGAAGAATCTCTGAATTTGTCCAAAATCAACGACGAACTCTCTCTCAAGCTCAAAACATGTGAGAGTGAGAATGTCAGGCTGAAAGGAGAACTTTTAGCAGCAAAGCAGAATATCATCAAGATCTCGAGTGACAGGCAAGACTTATGTGGAAAACTTCTATCCTGTGAAACTGAAATGAATGAATTTCTAAAGGTGTATTCCACATATGAAGAAAAGCTTGAAAGTCTTGAGATGTCACAAGCTACATTGGAAGAGATAGTCTGTCAAGAAGATGAAGAACTCCGCGTTGCTAGAGCCACTATTGCCATGTGGAACAAAGGTTCCAAATCTTTAGAAGACATCCTCGGTTCTCAACAAATGGGTTGTGACAAAAGCGGGCTAGGCTATGGTGCGACAGCTCACAAGGGACATGCCTTTACTTCACATGACATGAAGACTCAGACAAAGGAAAAGTTGAAGGTAGACCAGGCTGATCTCTCTCTTCATCTACCTAAAGTTGGTAAGATCAACAAAAATGAGGTAAAACCTGTTTTTATTTGTCATCACTGTGGTAGGTATGGTCACATTCGTCCTTATTGCTTTGAATTGTTTGGTAAGGTGTCTCAAAAGGGTAGAAATTCGAATACTTTTTTAGTTAGGAGACAACCTTACATGTCTAGGCGGAATACCAAGATCCATGAGGGTGTTCACAACGCCAAGACATTTACCAAGACTAAAAAGATTTGGGTGAGAAAAGAAGATTTGACTTGTCTAGTTGTTCACACTGCTCTAAAAGCACGTGACTCACACATGCGGTATCTTGATAATGGATGCTCTCGTCATATGTCCGGTAATAAATCCTACTTCACCTCCCTTGAAAAATATGAAGGAGGAATTGTTACTTTTGGAGATGACGGCACTTCTAGAGTCATTGGTAAGGGCTCTATAAGTGTTGTTAGTCTTTCCAAGCTAGATAATGCTCTACTTGTTGATGGTCTTAAAGCAAATCTTTTGAGCATTAGTCAAATGTGTGATTCCCATCATGAAGTATTGTTTTCAAAAAATAAATGTGAAATTTTGGATAAAAAGGGAAATACTGTCTTACATGGGGTTCGCACATCTGATAACTGCTATGGGATTGTCACTACCAATGATCTCACTTGTCACTCAGCCATCATAAGTAACATTGAGTTGTGGCATCAAAGATTAGGTCACATGAATTTCAAAGACCTAACTAAGATAGCCAACAAAGAACTTGTGAGATGAGTACCTAAATTGGGTAAGAATCTGAACCATGTGTGTGGACCATGTCAACTTGGAAAGAAGACTCGTGCCCCTCATAAAAAGGTGAACAGTTTTACAACCAAACGTCCTCTTGAATTGGTTCACATGGACTTAATGGCACCTACTCGCATTGAAAGCATCGGAGGTAAAAGATACATTTTTTTGACTGTTGATGATTTTACTCGATTTTTGTGGGTAAATTTTTTAAGGAAAAAATCTGATACGTTTGATGCTTTCCAGGCCTTAGTCCTTAAAATCCAAAATGAACAGGGTGTTTCCATTGAGCGTATCATAAGAATCCGAACTGATCATGGTCGTGAGTTTGAAAATAGTTCGTTTTCGGATTTTTGTGATATGCATGGAATTAAGCAAGAATTTTCTGCACCTATTACTCCACAAAAAAATGGAGTTGTTGAGAGGAAGAACAGGGTTGTTCAAGAAATGGCTAGGGTCATGCTTCTTAGTAAGAAACTTCCTCCAAAGTTTTGGGCTGAAGCCCTAAATACTGCTGTTTATGTCATAAATCGCGTGTATTTAAGGCCCGACACTTTACAAACTCCATATGAATTGTGGAAGGGATTGAAACCTAATGTAAAATACTTCAAAACCTTTGGGAGTAAGTGTTACATCTTCAAAGATAGAGAGCCTTTGGGCAAATTTGACTCCCGAAGTGATGAATGTATTTTTCTAGGGTATTCAACCACCAGTAGGGCTTTTCGAGTCTATAACTTACGAACTTCTTCTTTAATGGAATCTATTAATGTGGTTATAGATAATACAGGTTCACCTACTCCAGCAACAAATGAGGATGACAATGGTGAGTCTCCAATCTTGGATACTGAACCACAAAATCAAGGAGAAGCTGCGGTCCAATCACAAGAAATTGTTACAGCACCATCCTCACAGATAAGTTCAAGTCCAAAGAGTGCTCAAAGGGACATCACTCCTGTTGCTTCTGTCACCGAAAGTCCTGAGCTTAAACCATCAGCAAGGGTGAAACTGAATCATCCAGCTCAACAGGTGATTGGAAGTGTCTCGGATCGAATGAAAACCCGAAGACAGATTCGGGATGAGGTATCACATATGTGTTATGTTTCATTAATTGAACCTAAGAATTTTAAAGAGGCCTTGCTAGATGATAGTTGGGTCAATGCTATACATGAAGAATTAGGTCAATTTGAACGTAACAAAGTTTGGACTCTAGTTCCCAGACCTAGAGACATGAATGTGATAGGTACCAAGTGGATCTTTAAAAATAAATCTGATGAGAATGGTACTGTTGTTAGGAATAAAGCCAGGTTAGTTGCTCAAGGCTACACACAAGTAGAAGGTGTTGACTATGATGAGACGTTTGCCCCAGTTGCACGTCTCGAATCTATTCGTATTTTGCTTGGTGTTGCATGTTTTCTTGGCTTTAAATTGTTTCAAATGGATGTGAAAAGTGCCTTCCTGAATGGGTACTTGAAAGAAGAGGCATAAGTTGAGCAACCAAAAGGGTTTGAGGACCCTAAATGTCCAAATCATGTCTACAAGTTAGACAAGGCTTTGTATGGATTGAAACAAGCTCCTCGGGCTTGGTATGATAGACTTACTGCATTTCTTCTTGATAATGACTTGCAAAGGGGTAGTGTGGATAAGACCTTATTTGTGAAACATACTAAGTTTCATATTCTTGTTGCTCAGATTTATGTTGATGATATTGTGTTTGGATCCACTGCTGAACATCTTGTGAAATATTTTTTAGATTGCATGACACATGAGTTTGAGATGAGCATGATGGGAGAGTTGTCTTATTTTTTGGGTCTTCAAATTAAACAGTTTCCTTCAGGTATGTTTGTTTCTCAGTCTAAGTATGCCAAAAATCTTGTGTCGAAGTTTGGTCTTGAGTTTGCCAAACATGCATGCACTCCCATGAGCACCAGTCTTTACCTCTCCAAAGATTCCTCTGGTATTGATGTTGATCATACCCTTTATAGGAGTATGATAGGGAGTCTTTTGTATCTGACAGCCAGTCGTCCTGATATTTCTTTCAGTGTCGGTGTTTGTTCCCGTTACTAAGCCAGTCCTAAAGAGTCTCACCTTCTTGCGGTCAAACGCATCATTAAATATGTTAATGGGACCTTGGGGTATGGGGTTTGGTTTTCCACTGATACTACAACTGAAATTACTGGTTTTTCTGATGCCGACTTGGCAAAGTGTGCTGATGATAGGAAAAGTACATCCGGGGGGTGTTTTACCTTGGGAATAATTTGGTTTCCTGGCATAGTAAAAAGCAAAATGCCATCTCTCTTTTGACTGCTGAGGCTGAGTACATTGCTGCAGGGAGTTGTTGTGCACAAATGCTGTGGATGAAGCAAATGCTTCATGATTATGGGATAGAACAGAACACTATTACTCTTTTCTGTGATAACACAAGTGCCATAAACATTTCAAAAAATCATGTCCGACACTCTCGCACCAAATACATTGACATTCGTCATCATTTTATTCGAGAGTTAGTGGAAAAGGGCCTTGTTGTTCTTGAGCATATTCCCACTGAGCATCAAAAAGCTGATATTTTTACAAAACCCCTTGATCTTCTTCGGTTTGAGTTCCTTAGAAAGACCTTGGGTGTCATGCTCGAGCACTAGAGTGTTACTTGTTCCTTGAGTAGGTGTAAGTGTTTTGCCTTATGTGTGCTTGGATGTCATAATCTCATTGTCATTGATATCTGTTTTTCTTGCATCCAACTTTTTATGTACACTACTCATGTTGCTTACAAGATCTCACTGCTCATTGTTCATAGCTCATTTTGAATGCCCATGCTCATTAACCTCATGATCTCATTCTGTACACATCCTTGAGATAAATTGTTGCGGGGGTTTCCGCACAAGTGATCAAAGTTCTCTATGGACCATTAACAGTGTTTCTTGTACTTTTACAGTGGAATTGACCGATACTAGTATATTATGGGTGATGTTGAGTCTCTTAACCATCTACCATCTGTTTTCACTTCTACGGTTTCTTCCTCAGTTCCTTGAAGTCCGGGCATTAGGAAAAAGCTACCTCAGAGGCACCAACCAGGCCATCCTTTATGATTTCATTCTTTTCTGGTTTGTTTTCCATACTCTTGAGCGTGAATGCCACCAGTGAGTGCCCACAAGAAAGAAAAAGTCAAAAAAAGAAAAGAAAAGGGACTTATTGATTGAGGGGGAGCCTCTGCATTTACTCAACAAATACCCCGTGATTCCTAGTGGTTTGACTTTTCTCTGTGATGTTCAGTTACTCTTGCCAGAGGTCCAGCCATCGGATCACTACGAGGATTAACTCTAGCTCAGTAGACTTTCAAGGATTGCACACACGCACCTTCATGTTGTGAGCTCTCATGTTGGATTTTGAGTTGTACATTCTTATGTAGCTTATGATCACTTATTATATTTTATCTACTTTACTCATGATTTAAGTGTCATTGTTTTTTAAAATTGCAAGTTTACAGAATTCATGAATTGCGGATTATTTCATCTTAGTAGTCACTTTGGCTAAATGTGATCATCTACTTTTGTTTCAGGTCTCACCCCTTGATTTTGAGTTTAGTTTTTATTTAAAAAAAAAAATTGTTTTTTACCCCCGCTCGAGCGGATATTCCCACGCTCGAGCGTGATTTTGAGCCTTGCAGTAGTTTGCTCTTTGCTTTACAGTTCTGAGAGAGGTATTTTTGCGTTCGAGCATCCTTCTTCGAGCTTGAGCGGGTGTCAGCTTGCCTTGCCTTACGCTCGAGCGTGAATCCTTACGCTCGAGCGGACATATTTTGTATAAAACTCCCTCCTCCGACTATTCAAGTCATTGTTTTTCTCTCTTTTCCAATCTCTCTCCCTAGGGTTTGGATCGTGGTCTTTGTGGGTTGGATTTCGTCTTCCTTCTTCTTTTTCCTCGCCGATTCCACCGTGGTAAGTGTTTTTCCCTCATCTCCTTTGTTTTTTTTCCCTGTAATTTCAGCTCTTATGGGGGTTGTATTTCAGGTTTTGGGGTTTTCTGTGTCTAGTTGTTTATTCCCTTCTCTCACACACTTTCACTGAGTCGTAATGGTTTTTTCATGGTGGATTTTATATTTTTTATATGTGTTTTGTTGTGTCATTAGATCTAGGGTTTATCATTGTTCTTTTTGTCTTCATGCTTTTGTTGGGTTTGGGTTCGAATGTGCTAGACTGTGGGTATCTACAAGTATTGCTATGGTGTCTCTTTGGTTTTGTTTTGCAAGGGTTTGGTTTCTCATCAGTGATCACTAGTGTTATTTGTTCTCCTACATGGTGTTTGACATTGCTATTATGCCCTAAAGTCTGAACTCTACATTAGTCATTGTGTATGTGAGTTGCATCATATTGTAAGTGTCATATTTGTTTTCATTATTCTCAATCTCATTGTTACTAATATTACTAATGTTTGTTTTGTTCTCTGTTCGGTTTGGTTTTTTTTTGGAATTGTTGGGTTTTTGGGTTTTAGTTGTGTCTCGCATCATCATGTCTGCCTCTAAGCGCCGAAAGGCCACAGTTTCTCGTCCTGCTTTTAATACTAATAGGTTTCAGACTGATAAACAAGCCAAATTCTTCCATAAATCTTTTGAAGCTCGAACTGTTCATCTAGAACGGAATGTCCAGCCTAACACTTTCGAGTCCATTCAAATCCGTCCATTGTTTGACCCCCTAGGTGGTGATTTGGTGTTGTCTCTTTCTGGTCGTCAAAATCTCGACTGGGTTCGAGAATTCTACTGCAATATTCAGCAAATTAGTGACATTGAGCCTTCTTTCACTACCTGGGTTAGGTCTCAATCTATTTCTGTCACACCTGATCTCATTCGCAGGCTTCTTAAGTTTGATCAAGTGTTCCCTAAACACTATCCTTTTCCAGTTCCAGGCCGTCCCACCTGTGATTTCGATAATGTGGCTGAGGTGTTATGTGGTGCTTCCCGTACTTGGCCTACGGGTGCATTGATTAAACAGTTTGAACTCTTTCCGGAGTTTAGACTGCTTAATCTTATTGTTTATGCCAACATCCTTGTGACCACTCACTCATCCGAAATTAATCAAGGCCAAGGATTTGTTTTGTTCTGTATCGCCCGTCACATGTCTATTGATCTAGCCACACTGATTATTAAGAAGATGATAGGTGTTTCTGGGAATAAACAGTTAGGACTTCCTTATGGTTGTATGATCAACCGTCTTTTGTCCGAGCTTAAGGTTCAAGTGTTACAGGATGATGAGTTTGCCTTTCCCTCCCGACCATTCACAAAAAAAAAAATGTTTCTCAGAGTCGTGTTCATGTTAAGGGGAAGTCTTCTCGAGCTCTTCATGATCAGCTTCAGCATTTCGAGGAGGCTATGACCCGGCGGTTAGACTTTCTAGATGCACACTTTGATGCCTTTGATGGCCGCCTTGGTCAGTTGGAGCAGACTATATTCCAGACTACCACTCAGCTAGCGCATATCGTCTCCTTACTTCAGCTTCGGCAGCCCAGCCTCCCTCTGATGCTTGATCTTTGTATTTTCATCCTTGCTTCCCGGCCCAAAAGGGGGAGTGGACATTGGACATTTTTGGAGATTTGTGGTACATATTTTGTTATTTGGATATTTTGTTCATGTTTGAATATGTTGGATACTTTGTTGATATTTGGATATTTGGAATATTGTAGTTGGTGGTTAAGTCTGATTTGTTTGGATATTATTGTGGTCATTATGGATACTGTATCATGGTTATCTTTCTATGTATGTTTTGATATATTCTTATACAGTTCCACAAGTTTTGTTTTTCTGGTATGTTGCTAGCTATTTCACAGGTGAATGTTGGATGAAGTTGGATGGATGGATTGATCACATGGCAAGATTGTTTGATAATAGAGTTGTGTAGAGTCTTTTTTCTTTGTTATTAATCTTGTCTAGTGCGTGTGTTTAAGGACAATTGTTTAGAAAGGTTTTGTCCGGGAATTGACAAAGGGGGAGATTGTTAGGTCCCTTTATTGTCAAATCTGGGTACAAAACTTTGTGTTGAAAAAGTTGTAATTTTTTCTATGTTTTTGTCTTTCCCGCTCGAGCGGGACCATTGGAGCTCGAGCGGAGATTGGGGTCTCTCAGTATTTTGTCAGGCCTGTAAAAATACTAGAAGGTGTGATTTCGCGCTCGAGCGGGTTATCAAGCGCTCGAGCGGAACTCTGTTTTGTCACACGCATATTTTGCTGAAGCCGCTCGAGCGGGATATTGGGCGCTCGAGCTGAGATCGTAGACTCAGGTTGCCTATTTATACCTGTTTAGGTTGTTTTTAGGTTTTACTTTTCCTAGATCTTATTCAAGAGTCCTAGGGTTTTGTTTGAAGTTTTCTTCTGAGGTTTTTTTGTGAGTTTTCCTTGATGTTTTTGAGAGAGTTCTAAACTTATGATTTGAGATTCATACATCAAGGAGTTTGTTACTTTATATTCAAGAGAGTTCTCTTCGGTGGAGTCTAAAGATTCAAGCGTACAGTTTCAAAAGGCGTTTGATTCTGTACGTAGTCGTTAATTCGACAAGTGAAGTTGTGGATTCAACTTCAGGATTAATCAGTTCTAAGACGAAGGCGTGGTGAAAGAGTTACAGAAGATTCGAAGACAAATTGACTGAGTTGGATAATTTGTGTATTATCTTTGTAATCTTTCTTTCTTCAGTATTGGATTGATTAGTGGCGTTTCGCCTGTGGTTTTTAATTACAATTGAAGGTTCTTCAATTGTGATTTTTTCCATGTAAAAATCTCTTGTGTCGATTTATTGTTTATTCCGAAAAATAAACAATCTAAATCACTTTCATAAGTGCTTGTTGATTTAGATTGTGTGTTTTGGATAATTGAGATTTGGAATATTTTAATCTTGATCTAATCACGAATCACTTAGGATTTTCAGACCATCTATAGTAGTCTAAGATTTCTGTAAATCATCTAAAATATTTAATTCTGATGATGATATATATTCCATTACAGTTGCATAATCATAATACCATTCAGCAAAAGGTTTCATTATCTAATATTTTTCAAAATGAAAATAATACTGGTTTTTAAGCTTTTCAAGTTCTGGAGAGCTATGGATCTGAAAATACCATGTCCTAAATTCCTGGTATTTATCTTGCATAAAATCCTGATTTAATTGTTTTCTAATTTCACTACCTGGTCTAAAATTCATTAGATTTCAAAATTCATGTCACTAGCTGTTGGGCTGTAAGGCCTTCTGTTTTCATATACTCCATGAGGTATTTGATTTTCTGATACATGGATTCCCTGTATGATAGGGTCTGCTAGAGAGTCACTAAGTGGTTTGCTTGGTGGTCAAGAGGACATACCATGTAACACAGATTCTACTGGTTTTGAATATGATTGTCTGGAAGACTTTTGAAGATCTACTTTATAAAAAGGAGCAGTTCTAAAACTGGCACTAGATATGCTTCTAGTTAAACATAAAAGGTTTCTGGAATTTGAGATAGCATTACCTTTTTGTGTCTGGATAACATCTTCTAAATTCTGACGAATTATTGGTCTAGTTGGTATTGCATTTGGTATTTTCCATCTTTTAGGGAAATTAATCTATTGCCAATGGATCATTTTAGGAACAACAACTTGGCTACCAAATAGGTTTGTGTCTATTAGAACAGTGTGTCCTAACTCGCTTTGTTTTCTGGTATATGGATTTAAGGTAGTAAGAACCTTAAGATGAATCCTAAGGATTGCTGAAAAATGGGGTGTTCTTGGCAAATTCTGGTAACCTTGAGATAAAACTCTAAGTTCTAAAACTTTTGACAAATTAGGGTCAATGAGTGCTATACTTAGATTTGGATATATGTTGAAGTATACCGGTCCATGAGATAAACTAGTTTCTATGGCTTGGCTTTCCAATGAAGACATCTACCGTCTCTAAGGGTGCATTAGATACTGGTATTTTGGCCTAATAAGGTCAAAGGCCTAAAAGCTATCTGAACCAATCCTATATGAATATATTTGTAATTTTTTAAAAAGGGTACAAGATCTTGGATGTGAATTAAATGGATACTTCCATCATCATTCTAGAGAGGTACTGCATGTTCAAAGATCTTAATTACCTTATTACTGGTAAAATCAAAAGTTTCAATTTTATAAATTGTATCTGGTTTAACACTGGGGATAGTCCATTTGTCTAAGGCTTCCCTAATGTCCTGGTAGGCTACAAGTTCTGTTGCTTCTGATGTAGAAGCTATTGTTTTGGCTACAGTTGTGATAGTGGATTCTGATGGCTCTGTATTCATATTGGTTATATGGTGACCATATATGTATAATTTAAATAAAATATAATAATAATGAAATTAATAATGAACTAGGCTCTGATACCATATAAGATGAAATAAGGTACCGGTTTAGCACATCTATCAACGTTTTACAAGCAAACAGTCCTATATGCATTTGCTGCAACACGGACCTACACCTAAACGTGACTTGGGTGACGTCCCACTAAACTAATCCCAGTTTCACCCTTACAAAGCACAAACCCAAGAATATTACCCTCTTTTTTTTTCCTTTTTTTTTTTTCGTGTGTGATTCTATAAAATTTTAAAAATTATTTAAATTTTATGTGAATCTCTCATTTATACTAAAATCGGTAATGTCACGCCTTGGATATGTGATATATGGGTCATGGGTTAGAGCATAAGAATCATGAATATGATTTAATTAATGTCTATGGTGCTGCTAGTTACTAGTTAGCACCTATTGCAGAACCATCAAATTTGAAAATTCATATCTCCTAATTTACTCTAAAATAATGAAAATTTATGGGAATGAATGTTATTAAGTTTATTTTAAAATGCAAGGTTAAAGTGATATTTTTGTGGATTTAGAATCCAAATTTTATAAAGTAAATAAGTGTGTTTGGTTTGAGTTTTCTGGATTAAGTTTTTTGAAAACTGACTATTATGGTTTTCGTGTTTTTTTGTTTTTAGTGAATATTTTTTAAATTTTAAGCATTTTTTTTTAACTTTTTTAGATGCACCTTACTTAGATGTATCTAAAAAGTAAAAAATTTGTGAAAAAATATTTTAAAAAATTAATAAATACATAAAAATATAAAAAAATGTACTGAATTCTTGTATTTTTTTTAATATTTTTGGTATTTAGTGAATTTTTAAAAGATTTTTTTTACAATTTTTTACTTTTTAGGTGTATTTATGTTAGGTGTATTTATGTTAGGTGTGTCTGAAAAGTAAAACAATTGCTTAAAATATTAAAAAAATTCAGTAAAAACAAAAAAATACGAAAAATAAAAAAGTAGAATTTTCTGAAAAGTATTTTTTGAAAAGTGGAAACAAGCAAGGTGAATATTACAGAATGTTTAGTACTTTAGGGCAATTTTCATCATAATTTTAGTCTGACTGAATTATTATACTTAAATATTTTTTTTATTCTAATTCATTGAATATTAGAAGACAAATAGCTAAAATGCAAGCTTAAAGTGATATTTTTGTGGATTTAGAATCCAAATTTTATAAAGTAAATATTACAAAATATTTAGTACGGTAGGGCAATTTTCATCATAATTTTAGTCTGACTGAATTATTATACTTAAATATTTTTTTTATTCTAATTCATTGAATATTAGAAGACAAATTGCTAATGTTACATGTTTTTCAATAAAGATTAGGAAAGTATAATAATATTTTTTCTTTTTCTTTATTCCCAGTGTGTGATTCTATAAAATTTTAAAAATTATTTAAATTTTATGTGAATCTCTCATTTATACTAAAATCGATAATATCACGCCTCGGATATGTGATATGTGGGTCATGGGTTAAAGCATAAGAATCATGAATATGATTTAATTAATGTCTATGGTGCTGCTAGTTACTAGTTAAGATTTTCTAAATCACCTAAGTGTTCAATTCTCAAGTCCAAAACGATGAATTTGAATTGCCTTTGATTTTCTTCCTATTTCTTTTTCTTTTCTCTAACGTTTTCTTCTACCTCTGAAGAAGAATGTTTCTCTCTAACTTTCTCCGTCTATGTCCATCATTCTCTATTTTGTTCTAGGAACTTATTAGCTTAGGCTACTAATTGTTTCATTAGCTTAAGTGGTCAAATTTAACTCAAACTAACTTTGCTTAACCTCTAAGAAAGAAATTTTTTTGAGTAATTGTAACTTAACGATATTAGTTTAACTCAAGCACCTCATTTCAGATTTTCTAAATCACCTAAGTATTCAATTCTCAAGTCCAAAAAGATGAATTTGAATTCCCTTTGATTTTCTTCGTATTTTTCTTTCTTTTCTCTAACTTTCTCTTCTAGCTCTCAATAAGAATGTTTCTTTCTAATTTTCTCCGTCCTTCTCTATTTTGCTCTAGGAACTAATTAGCTAAGGCCACAAATTGTTTCAGTAGCTTAAGTGGCCAAGTTTAAGTTAAACTAACCTTGCTTTGCCTCTAAAAAAGAAAATTTTTTGACGAATTGTTGCTTAACGATATTAGTTTATCTTAAACACCTCATTTAAGATTTTCTAAATCACCTAAGTGTTCAATTCTCAAGTCCAAAAGGATGAATTTGAATTCGCTTTGATTTTATTCTTATTTCTCTTTCTTTTTTCTAACTTTGTCTTCTAGCTCTCAATAAGAATGTTTCTCTCTAACTTTCTCCGTCCTTCTCTATTTTGTTCTAGAAACTAATTAGCTTAGGCCACTAATTGTTTCATTAGCTTAAGTGGCCAAGTTTAACTCAAACTAACCTTGCTTAGCCTCTAAGAAAGATAATTTTTTTAGTAATTGTAGCTTAACGATATTAGTTTAACTTAAGCACCTCATTTTATATTTTCTAAATCACCTAAGTGTTCAATTCTCAAATCTGAAAGGATGAATTTGAATTGCCTTTGATTTTCTTCTTATTTCTTTTTATTTTCTCTAACGTTTTCTTCTGCCTCTGAAGAAGAATGTTTCTCTCTAACTTTCTCCGTCGTTATCCATCATTCTCTATTTTGTTCTAGGAACTAATTAGCTTAGGCCACTAATTGTTTCATTAGCTTAAGTAGCCAAGTTTATCTTAAATTAACCTTACTTAACCCTTAAGTAAGAGAATTTTCTGAGTAATTGTAGTTTAACGATATTAGTATAACTTAAGCACCTTATTTAAGATTTTCTAAATCACCTAAGTGTTCAATTTTCAAGTCCAAAATGATGAATTTGAATTCCCTTTTATTTTCTTTGTATTTCTTTTTTCTTTTCTCTAACTTTCTTTTCTAGCTCTCAATAAGAATGTTTCTCTCTAACTTTCTTCATCTTTCTCCATTATTCTCTATTTTGTTCTAGGAACTGATTAGCTTAGGCCACAAATTGTTTTAGTAGCTTAAGTAGCCAAGTTTAACTCAAACTAACGTTGCTTAGCCTTTAAGAAAGAAAATTTTCTGAGTAATTATAGTTTAACGATAATGCTAATGCATCGTTTGCACGTAACAAACAAATAAACGAAGCAAGCTCTCGTGTTAGGGCTGAAAATAAATTGAGCTTTTTAGGAATTGCTTGGGGAAAGCTTGAGCTTGATTTGTTTAAAACTTATTTGAATTCGACTTGTTTAATAATTGAATAAACTTGAACCAAAATTTTAATCTCGTTTAGTAATCGAACCAAGTTCCCTCAGAGTTTGATAGGCTCGTGAATAAGAACATAATATTTGTTTTTAATAATATATAAAATATATATTTTTAATTTATTTTATTTTGCTATTTATGTTTAGTGCTTTTGCAAATTCATATATTTTGATTGATGATTTTTTTTATTTATATGAATATTCTTTTATATTTTGCTCATAATCTTCTTCTTTTTCTCTTCCCTCTTTCTTTCTTATACTGTGTTTAAATCATGAATTTTGATAAGATCTCTATTCAAATATATGATCCAAACACAACCTTAATATATATTAAATTAACTTCAATTTCCTCCCCCCTCCCATTTTCTAGTATAAACTTCAAGAGAGGTGAGAGAAATGCTCTTAAGAAAGAGTTAATAAAAATAAGTGAAAATTACAAAAAAAAAATAAAAAAATTCACAATTTGATTATTATAATAAAATAATTTTTTAATTTAAACTTTAATATTTTGATTTGTTTTTAATCTAAAATTTTTTTTATTTCCGTTAAATAAAATCAATAGAAAATAGTATTTTAACTATTAAATTTAATGTAATTTTTACATAAAATATTTGTTCTTTCATTAAGTTTAATGACTACAATTTTATGTTTTTTGATTGGGTTTAGACAAGGAAAATATAAAAATAGTTTAAATTGAAAATAAATTAAAATTAAAATTGATAAAATTAAAAGATTTATTTTATTACAAGGTTAAAACTTGATCTTTCTTTCTTTCTTATATATTTATATATATATAAATATATTTCAAAATTTTGACTAAAAATTCTTATTTCAAGAATCTCCTTTCATAAGGAAGAGTCTCATTGAAAACTTGGGATGAGAAGATTATGAAAGTCTATTCCTATTTATAGGAAAAGATTTTTCAAAGAGAACCTACAAAATTATATGTGGGATTCAATCAAATTATTTGAAGCATATTGATTGGAGGGAGGGTAGAAAATTTCATGTCCCTCTAAAATTAAATCTAGCATTCAATCAATTTGTTTGGAGGGAATGCTTAAAAAAATTAATTTCTTTAAAATAAGTGACTTTTTTTTTATCAATTATGACTTTATTAAATATTAATAATAAATACTATGTAGCAATTTTTATTTTTATTTGATTATTTATATATATTTTTATTTATTTATAATTTATAGTTATATTTTTTAATTATATAATATTAATTATGTCGTCACGGTTTGACCGCTTTGACCCGATAGCTGAACCTGTGACCTGTCCATCCGGTCTTTTTTCCGATTCGCTCACCAGTCTGATTTTGAAAACATTGATTTCGGCCATCCAATGGGCCGATAACCCCAACATAGGCCCACAAAGTAGTCCAAACACGGCCACATCCGGCCCATTCTTTCGAAATAAAAGGGCAAAATGGTCCACACTGTCCGGTAAAACCTTCTCGTACTTCAACGCTATAGCTCTCTGATAGAGAAAGCAGAGAAACAGAGTTTCGAATCGAATCGAACACCATACACACACAATCGCCTTATACTACAGATAACATATATACACATATATCGATCAGATCAGAAGCTAGAGAGGGGAACAAACAATAACCGTGCGATCTAGGGTTTAGAAGCCATGCCGAAGAACAAAGGTAAGGGAGGAAAGAATCGAAAGAGAGGTAAGAACGAAGCAGACGATGAGAAACGCGAACTCGTCTTCAAAGAAGACGGCCAAGAGTACGCTCAGGTACAGCGAATGCTCGGAAACGGTCGTTGCGAAGCCACGTGCATCGACGGAACCAAGCGACTCTGTCACATCCGCGGCAAGATGCACAAGAAGGTCTGGATCGCCGCCGGAGACATCATACTCGTCGGACTTCGAGATTATCAGGACGATAAGGCTGATGTTATTCTCAAGTATATGCCTGATGAAGCTAGGTTGTTGAAAGCTTATGGTGAGTTGCCGGAGAATACTCGGCTCAATGAGGGGATTGCTGGTGGTCTTGATGAGGAGGATGATGGTGCTGGTGATGATTATATTGAGTTTGAGGATGAAGATATTGATAAGATCTAGGGTTTGAAATTTATATCTCTCTATGCCTTTGTGTTGTTGTTTCGATATAGATATGATTATATATTTATATGTTAAGGATTAAATCTGTGTCTGAAGTTTATACTAGGTCATGAATTTGATTCAATAATATTGCGCTACCTTTCAATTTATTCGGTTTTTATTGATCTTGATGATTATATTGAGTTTGAGGATGAAGATATTGATAAAATCTAGGGTTTCGCGAAGGCTTCTCTTTTGTTGTTTCGGCTTAATTTAAATATCATAAATATACGGATATTTATGTGTAAGGTTTGAGTTTGTGTCTGAAGTTTATACTAGTTGATGAATTTGATGCAATAATATAAGTTACCTTTCAATTATTCAGTGTTCTCGTTGATTTTTTTGTTTTTGGCTATTTTCGATGGTTGCTTTTTGCTCAGACAGAAGTAATTTGATGGTTTGTTGATGAAGTTTGTTATTTGCAAATTGCGACTTTTGTTCAATTAGTAAGTCCAGGGTTTGTGGCAGTTTCTCTCGCTCTCTCTCTTGGTGTGTCGTCTTGATTTTATATGTCTAATATCAGTTTTGTGGTGTTGTTTTGGTATAAATATACAGATATTTGTAGGTAGGGTATGAATTTGTGTCTGAAGTTTATACTAGTTGATGAATCTGATATTGCGCCACCTTTCAATTATTTAGATTTCTCATTGATCTTTTTGTTGATGAAGTTTAAGACTTGCAAATTGATAATCCTTTTGTTGATGATGTCTTGTGTGGTGCTAAAGTAGGAATATTTGGTGAGGCTACTTCTCCTTCCCCGATTACCATCTACCGATTGTGAAAAAGAAAGAAAAAAAGTGGGAATTTTGCTTTTTGCTTGCTAGTTTGTCATATTTGGGATGGTGCGCTGTGTAGTTTTCTTCTAACAATTTGTTGGGGTTTGATAATTGATTTGAGGAAAATGTTTGGTGGCCACAAATTCTGTGGCTCAAATGGCCTGAAAATGTTAAAACCACGTCGTTTTGGCATTTTTAGACCATTTGAGCCACAGAATTTGTGGCCACCAAACATTGCCCTTGATTTAATGTCTTGTTTGGAACCATTTACTCTATTATAGCATGGTGAATTAGTTTCACATCGAGGCAAAATTTTGATTTCATCCATTTGCAAAGCATGTTAGTACCCATTTTGTATTTCTCACTGCTGTTTTATTTGTTATGGAGAGGCTAGGAATTGGGATGAGGGTTTGAGTATATGGCCGATATCTCAGTGTCCGTCCGGTTCATCTTGTTTCCAAATATTTTTTTATTGCTATGCATTTGGATACTTGTAGGCTGAAGAAAGTGTCAAGGTTTCATGGTTTATGTACACCACTCACAGTTGAGTGTAGACCTGTAGTTTTAAGAAGCTAGTTTGTTACTGTGTGTCGTGGTAAAAAAGAATGGTAACAAATTTGACCAACATATACAAAGTGATGTTTTGGGAAGTTAATAGTGGGTGTTTGGAAAATAGATTTTTATGTAGATTTTTTTAGTTGTAAGATATTATTGGAGAAATTTTTTTTTGTGTTTGGGAAGATAGTTGGATTTTTTTGTAATTGGATGTAATGTGTGGGAGAAAAAGTGAAATGATTATGGGGTTGGATGTGATGTTTTGTTTGAATGTGTTTTTTTTTTTTTTTTTTGCAAAAAGTTTGTCTTTTAGTAAAAAAAATCAATAAAAAATTCTAAACCAAGTTCCCAAACACCAAAAGTTGATTTTTTGATTATTTAGTCTATTTTGTCTTTTTATGGATAAAAAACATGAGAAGTAATATAACCTAAAATAGGTAAAAAGATGAACAGTTGTGCTATATAACTCAAATCTTTTCTTTTTTAATTCTCTCCCGAAATCAAAACGACGTCGTTTTGTCGTTTCGATTTTTTTTTTTTTTTTTTTTTTTTTTTTTTTTTTTTTTCAGAAGAAGAAAATCAAAAAGAAGGAAGAAGAAGAAGAGGAGGAGGAAGAGAGAGAGAGAGAGAGAGAGACCAAGACCCAACCATTCATCTTCATCATCAATCATCAGAAAAAAATCAAACCCACAAAAATCAAACAAAATCAAAATCAAAATCAAAATCAAACACAAACACAAAAAGCAAACCCACATATCACCGTCGTCGTCATCATCAAAAAAAAAAAAAAAAATTGGGCTGAAAAAAAAAAATCAGAGGCGAGGTGGAGGCAGAGGCAGATCCCCTCTCTTCTCTTTCTCTCCCTCTTCCTCTCTTTCTTTTTCTTCTCTCTGCTCTCTTGTTTCAGACATAAGCAGGAGAGAAAAAAAACAAAAAACAAAAAAAAAGAAGAAACTGTCCAAAACGATGTCGTTTTCGGCAGTCGAAAGATTTGGGAAAAAAAAATTTGGAGAACCAAACATTTTCCACCGACTCTTTACTTCCTTTCCAAAAGACCCCAAAAACGTTATTAACAAAAGTGGCATGTTAAAAGCATCATTTGTTGAAATTCATTATGGTTGCGCCCGTTTCTTAAATTTTTATTTTATATATTATTATTGTTATTATTTTTAAGAGAGTGGATTGTAATTGAAGTTTTCTTGAGAGAGAATACTGGTGACAGTGTCATGTTTCAGGTTAGAGTCAATCTATCTACCTATCCATATCTATGCTATATATGTAATCAAATGCAGTGATATCTTAAAAAATATCAAATGCTTAATCTTAGTCCCGTTTGGGGACTTAACTTTTTAGCCAAAAAGCCAAAAAGTTACTTTTTTAGCCAAAAAGCCAACAACTCATACAAAAAAGTCAAAGATTCTCTTTTCTCTCTACTTTTTGCACATCTTTTCGTAATTAGCCAAAAAGTCATCCCAAACATATAAGTTTTTTTTACCTACTCTTTTAGCTAAATAGCCAAAAAGTTACTAAATTAGCATGTTCCCAAACGAGGCCTTAATACCTTATTAAACTTTTTTTTAGGTGACACATCTATTCTTTTTTCATTCTATTTTTTTATTTTTTTTCTCTCTTTTTTAATATATTTTAGTTCACTTTTTAATTACTTAGGGTATGGATATATATAATATCATATGAATATGATTTTTTCAAAATATTTATAAATAAAAGATGAGTTTGACTCTAATTTAAATTCCTTCAACAAATTTATATCCTACTCAAAGATATTTCAAAAAAAATAAAAATAAAATAAAATTAATTAAACTATAAATTTCAAAACCTTACTTCCATGACAATATGAAATTGGGCAAAAATACCAAATGTAGTGATTTCTTAAAAACTCCAAATTCTCAATCCTAACATTTCATTAAACTCTTTCCTAGGTGGCACATCTATTATTCTCTCATTCTATTTTCCTATTTTTTTCCTCTTTTTAAATATATTTTATTTCACTTTTTAATTACTTAGGGCATGGATATATAAAATATCATATGGATAGGATTTTTTCAAAATATTTATAGATAAAAGATAAGTTTAACTCTAATTCAAATTCTTTCATCAAATTTATATCCTACTCAAAGATATTTCAAAAAAAAAAAAAAACTTACTTCCATGACAATATGAAATTGGGCAAAAATATTGGAGAGCTTTTGTTATGCAATTTGAGTTCACCCATTTTTTTAAGAAAAATTGTACCAATCGAGAAGAGTATTTGGAACACATTCACGAGTTTGAAAGAAATTTTTATTCAATCTCATTTATTTTTTATTATATTTTGTTCTTCAATTATATTAATTTATGTGTTCGATTTTGTTGTAATTTATAAGAAGGGCACTCAATTTAAATTCAAACGTAAATAAACTTAATTATGTAGTAGCTCTAAAATATTTTTGCTTATATTTTTATTTTTTTATTTGAGATCTTCATGAGTTTAAATTTGTTTCTTTGCATATATGTAGTGAGTAGGATTAAGTTTTTAAATAATACGTTTATCTTTTGCAATAAAAAGTTATCTGCAAAAAGGAATATTTGAAACACAAGATTAGATTTCAAAATCCTTGTAATGAATATACAAATAAATTACTTTGCTTTCAACTATATTCTTTATATATATATATATATATATATGTATATAATGAAAATCAATTTTAGACAAGGACATTTGGATCCATTGGAAGAGTAAAAACTCAATATACATGTTTTTTACTTAATTAATATTTAATAGTTAATTTCAATTACATTATTGAATGTCATGTAATTTTTAAATAGATTGGATTTAATATGTGAATACTTCAATAAAAGTTTGGTTAATTTCTTATAAAAAAAAAATTATTATTCAACTATGTTTGTATTGAAATTATAAACACATTACATATTAATGATCAAAATTTTAAAATTTAATTTGAATAAATATGTTTTATATATTTAGACAAAAATCATAGGTAAGAATTTTTTTTTCTATGACTGCTGAATTTTATATTCACGTGTCACTGCTATAGAAATATTCATGTCATGCGCGTTCCATGGTTAAGACTTTATTGTATTTAAAATGAATGATTATATTATCATATAACATAAAGTAAAATAAAACTAACTACGAAGTGATGTTAATTTTTTTATTTTATTTAGTAGCTTCAAAATACGAAAGTTGTCGAAATTTATAGGTTATAGACACAAAACAAATTTAAAAAAATAAAAAGTGATCCTTGAATTTTGTTTGTAATCAAATAGCTTTAGAATACAAAAACTGTTAAAAATAGAATTAAAATTTGTATAATAAGATAACACACTTCTAGGTTGGCACCGCGAAAAAAAGCACTATAGCGATCCCAATTGTCCCTTTACTGTTCTGTTGTATTCCGGATTTAGTTCCATGGAGTTGGTAGTTGTATCTACCTTGTTGTCATCCTTTAATTCCATTTGTTCGGGTTTTAGGATGTATTGGGCAGAGTTGTTACAGGTTGGTTAGGCTTTGGCTTCAATTCTTTGTTGCCCAGTTTTTAGGAGGTCCGCTCAAGCGGGTCTTCTTGCGCTCGAGCGGAGATTGCACACTTCCAGTTTTTCGTGTCCCTGCAAAACTTCTGCAGGTGTGATTTTTACGCTCGAGCGGGTTTCTCTACGCTCGAGCGGTGGCGCTCGAGCGGGTAGTACTTTTTGGTGTAAGTTCTAGGAAGGGGAAATCCATGCTCGAGCGAACTGGTTTTCACACTCGAGCAGATGTGTTTTATTCTTGTGTCTTGGAGCTCGAGCGGGTCTTCTTGCGCTCGAGCGTACCTAGTTTTTTGTTCTTGACGCTCGAGCGTTGTGTTCTCCGCTCGAGCGAGAATGTCGTATATCAGTTGGCAGCTGGGCATTTTAAAATCACTTTTTTACATTTTCTCTCTCTCTCTCTCTTCCTTTCTAAAAAGCTATTTTGAGAGTTCCTCTCTCTAGAAACTCCCTTCTCTCTAGGGTTTGATCTAGTTAGAGTGTTTTCCTTTCCTCCGGCCTTTGTAAAAGTTGGGTTGATCGTCGAGGGCTATCCATTGATCCGAGAATATTGAGTTTTGGAGCACGTTGAGTTTCTTCACCTTCTTTCTTTGAGCTCCGAATTTGAGGTAGGGATTCTTACTCACTCTTATGGGTTTTAACCTAGATTTTGAGCTTATTGTTTAAATGGTTGATTTTGGGGCTTAGGGTTTCAAAATGTGTTAAAGAGGGTTTTGTGATTTTGGGCTCATAATATGTATTTTGGGTTTCAAAATGATGATATAGTTGTTGATTGGTGATATTTGAATTTTGAGTTGATATTGAGAGTTGGGGGTAAAAGCCCTAATTTGTTGTTTAAAATTAATTGGTATAATTAATTTGGAAAAATTGTAGCTATATGGATTTGAGTTGAAAATAATGAAATTGGCTCATTATATGGTAGAATAGTGGAGTTAGATTTATTAATCGCTCACTTTTGAAAACATTGATATTTTATCTGTTAGAGCTTTTATTATCTGTTTAGAAATAATTGCTTGGGCTACCGGTGGAGGGTAGTTTTGATTGTTGTAGACAATGCATGATGATTAGGCAAACTAAAACTAATCAATTGGATATGTCATAGAGTATGACGGTTGATAGAATACATTAACGTTATGTATTGATTGATTGTGTATATGACATTTGTGTATATATGCGTTGTGTGTGTGGGAGGAGATAAGGGATGTACTCCACGGTTTAGGGGAAGATAGGGGATAAACCTCTAAACCGGATGTTGTTTGGGAGGAGATAGGGGATGGACTCCACTGACACAGCTCATACGCTTGTCAGATAATGTGTTGATATAGCTCATATACTTATCTTTGGAAGTGTTGATACAGCTCATATGCTTATCATTGGAAGTGTTGATACGGCTAATATGCATATCTGTTGAAATGTGGATACAACTAGTATGCTTATCTGTTGAGATGTTGATACAACTAGTATGTTTATCTAATGTAAAATGGGAAATGTTTAATATAAGTCATTGTCTCATATAAGTGGTTGGCCAGGTTCTGAGCCATTGATGTAAATTGTGAAATGGATAAGAAATGGAAACTGAAATGAAACATGAACATAGTGGTCATGAAATGGAAACGGGTTATGAATTGGTTTATGGAAATTGAACATTTATCAATTGCTAATGTCTTAGTTATTGCTCATACTGTGTTTAGCATATCTCTACTGGGCATTGGCTCACCCTATATAGGACATTATTTTCAGGTACAGGCAGTATGCCACCTCCAAGGACATAGCTTGGATGATGATGAGAGTTGAAGACTCTTTTTTTTTTTTGTTTATTTTGATGTATTACTGTAAATTCAAGCCAACGGCTTAATATGTATTGAGTTAGTACTCTTTTTTTTGTAACCAAGTGTTAACTTGGAAAGTTGTAAGCTCATAGGGCATTTGCTTTTGTTGTTAACATGTAATACAATTGTAAGAATTACTCTGATGAATATAAATGATTGGTTTCTTTTATATCAATACATGTCTAAAGTGATGGGTTTTATGTATTATTTTGAGGGCGTTACAAGCACAATCATATGCATGGACTTTACCTGTAACGCCCTTAAAATAAACGCATGAATCATGCATTCATTACATCCATAAACTTAAGAGAGTAAAACATAATGCCATTCATCAGAGTATTCTTACAAAAGATATTACATGTTGACAACAAAAGTAAATATCCTATAGGCTTTCAACTTTCCAAGTCAACACTTGGGGTCAACACTTGGGTTCAACAAAAATAGAGCTCTAACTCTTTATACAAAATAAGCCCATGGCTTGATATACATGTAATCTACAAAAAGACAACAAAAAGTGTTATCAGTCTCGAGCCTCCCAAGCTACTTCCTTGGAGGTGGCATATCACCTGAACCTGAAAATGATGTCCCATAGAGGGTGAGCCAACACCCAGTAGAGATATGCTAAACATAATATGAGCAATAACTAAAATATTAGCACTTGATAAATGTTTACCCAATATAAGCCAACATACAACACAACCCAATTTCATTACAAGTATATCCATGTTTCATTCCATGTTTCCTTTACTTAACAATTTCTATTTATAAACATGGCTCAGAACCTGGCCAAACAATTCCCATGAGACTACAGCTCATGCTAAAAACCTTTCCAATATCAACAATTTAAATGAGATTATAACTCATAATAAAACACTTCCATAATTCACAATAGATACACATATTTGCTGTATCAATGTCATAATAAAACACTTCCATACATCATAAATGATACACAAATTTGCTGTATCAATGGAGTCCATCCCCTCTCTCCTCCCAAATAATATCTGGTTTAGGAGTCCATCCCCTATCTCCTCCCAAACCGTGGAGTACATCCCTATCTCCTCCCACACAATACAATGTATATAAACAATTATCATATACACGATCAATCAATACACAAATTCGATGTATTATTCCAACCGTCATATTCAATGACATGTTCAACAGATTAGTTTTAATTCACCTAATCATCATGCAGTGTCTACAACAATCAAGACTATCCTCCACCGATAGCTCAAAGTAATTATTTCTAAACAGATAATAATTACATCCAACAGATAAATTATCAACAATTCCAAGATGGGTGATTAATAAATCCAACTCCACCATTCTACCTCATAATGAGCCAATTCCATTATTTCCAACTCAATTTCATATTCTCATAACTTTCCCAAATTAATTATATAAATGAATTTATAACAAAAATTAAGACTTTTCTCCATCTTTTCAGAATATTGACCCAAAGGCTCAAATGTTAACAACAACATCAACAAGCTCATTTTAAGACCCAAGATATACATATATTGGTCAAAATAGCAAAATCCCTCTTTATTCAAGTTGAAACCCAAAAATTACCCAACTTCAACATTAAATCAAAATGCCCAAGAGTTTATGTCAAAGATCATAAAAATGAGTAATTATCCCTACCTCAAAAGATGAGACCAAATGGAGAAGATGAAGAATTTCGAAATGCTCCAAAACCCGAGATTTTCGGATGGAAATGCAGCCAAAGCCAAGCTCTACACTTTTTACAAAGGGACCAAGGTAGGAGATCACTCAAACTAGATCAAACCCTAGAGAGAAGTTGAAGTTTTAGAGTGAGGAGCTCTCCAATGGAGGTTTTGAAAAGTTAGAGAGAGAGTAGGTGCCGAAAAAGTGATCCAAAAAGTTGAAATTCAGACTGATATAAAAGTCGCCCCGCTCAAGCGTGGAACTCCCCGCTCGAGTGCCGTGTACACATATCTAGAAGTTTTGCAGTCGGTGGTCCCCGCTCGAGCGTGAAAGTGGACGCTCGAGCGTCCAACGACTTGCAGAACAAAATGCTGAGTGATGAATAATCACGCTCGAGCGTCAAAACGCCCACTCGAGCGGAGAAACAACAACAAAGGGCTCGCTCGAGCGTCAAAAGCCCCGCTCGAGCGTGAAGGCCAAAATCTGGGCATCAACTTTTGGTTTCTAAACATAACCAACCTATTCCCAACCTGCCCAACACAACCCAAGACTCAAATATAAAGAGTAAATGATAGAAATGAGAACAAGATAACCACACACTCACGGAACCAAGTCCGGAGTACAATAAACAAAGAAAGGGAAAACCGGGATCGCTATATTACCCAAGATTGGCAAGAAGCCAATCAAGATTAGCCAAAATCCAAAAGAGAACACCAATACAACAAATCAAAAACAATTGACATACTTCTACTCCAGCTCCAAACCATAGAGCTTCTAAGCCAATCAACTTTAAAAAATTTAAGTTTTAACTACACAAAATTTAAATTTTAAAAAATGTTTATTTTTTAAAAAATAAAAAATCAACTTCTTTTTTCAAAATTCTAAGCCAATCAACTTCTAAGCACATAAATGTTTATTAAAAAATTATAGATGGCATTTAACTCTTATATAATTTTTAACTTACTATGGTTCTATTTTTGAGTTCTTTTTTTATTATAGGTAGCATTTTACTCTTATCTAATTTTTAAACTACTACTATCTTCGGTTCTTCTATATTAGATGTTTTTTTTTATCAAGTTTATCTTATTTAATTTTTGAATTTTTAAATTTCAACTTTGATTTTTTTTTTTTCAATCTTCATTTGATATTTACTAAATTTCCCTCTACCTCATTTTTCTAGGATTAATCTAAATTTCTCTTTCTATATTCTTATAATTTATCTTCACATTTACACTTTATTTTTATTTTTATTTTTTTTAATCTTTACCTTATATATACAGGATTTACTCTTACTCTTAATTTTTCAATTAAGTTTATTTTTTTTTAGGATTTATCTGATTTTCACTTTCTATAATCTTATAGTTTATCTTCAAATTCAAACTTAATTTATTTTTACTTTTATCATATATTTATAGAATTTCACTTTGACCTTTCTTTTTCGGTTGAGATCAATCAAATCTATTTTTTTAAGTACCTATGTAAATTAATATCATAGAATTTTATTATTAATTTTTAACATATTTAGTATTGTTTACCACCTTTTGTTATTTACTCGTGCATAGCATGGGTTACCACTAGTTACTCCGTTTGGCAAGAGCTAAACGGGGCTTTTTTGGCTATTTTAGGTTCAAAAGATAAAATAGGCTATTTTAGCCACAAAAAATAAAATATCACATCCAACCCATAATCATTACATTCTTCTCTCACAAAAAAAGCCAAAAAAGTCAAAAAGCCAAAAAAGTCAAAAAGCCAAAAAGCCCTTCCCAAACCAAACTTTTTAGCCCAGGTTAAAATAGCCAAAAAAGTCAAAAAGTCAACCCACTTCCCAAACAGAGGCAAAGGGATTATATATAGTAAAGTATGAGAATTCTTCAAACTCTTATGAATTATCTCTCTTTTGTGTTACCTCTCAAGTCTTCTCTCCCACTCTCTTAATTTTTAATAATTTGTCAATTATCTAAATCTTAAAAGCCAAAGGGATTATATATACTTAAATAAAATGATAAATATTTAGATATGAACAACAAAGAGGTAGAGATAAAAATATAAAAACATAAAATAAAAAGATACCTATTCAAATTCAATCACAAAATAATATAAAGAGTCAAATAAACGATTAAAAAATAATAAAATAAAAAATATTATGAGTCAATTAATTTTAAAAATAAAAAGTTAACTATTTATATATGAACAATAAAAAAATATTACAAGTCAAATAAATTTTAAAATAAAAATATAATTATTTATATATGAACAAAAAAATAGAGATAAAAATATATATAACTATTTAGATTTGAACCGAAAAATAAAAATTCAAATAAAAGATAAAAAATATTTAAATAAAAAAGATTAAGATTACGATATAAATTTCAAAAACATGATAAAGTTTTTAACAATCTATATTTACCTTATGTGAGTTTGTTGTAGAATTTCCATATATTTTGGCTAAATCTTTTTAAAGTTTATCTTCAAGTTGAACTTAATATTTTATCTTTTAAAATCATTAATTAATTATACATATAAATTTAAAATATAATAAAATTACATAAATAAAAATGCAAATAAAAGATAAAAAAACACATTTAAATTAAAAATGTTAAGTTTGAGATATAAATCCCAGAAAGATAATAAATTTTTTAAAGATTTATATTTATATTCTGTGAGTTTGTTGTAGAATTTTCATATATTTCAGCTTAATCTTTTTAAATTTTATCTTCAAGTTTAACTTATTATTTTACCTTTTAAAATCATCAATTAATTATCCATATAAAGTTTAAATTTAATACAATTCCATATTTTGAATTGATAAAACTTCAAATACAAGATTAATATTCAAATAAAAAATATTAGGAGTTAAATACTTTTAAAATAAATAACTATTTATGTATGAATAACAAAAAAAAAAAAAAGATATGAAAAAAATATACAAAAATAAAAATATAACTATTTAGATTTGAACTGTAAAATGAAAATTCAAATAAAAGATAACAAAATATTTAAATAAAAAAATATTAAGATTGGGATATAAATATCCCAAAAAGATAATAATTTTTTTAATGATCTATATTTATCTTTTGTTAGTTTGTTATAGAATTCCTATATATTTCAGCTTAATCTTTTTAAAATTTATCTTCAAGTTGAACTTAATATTTTTTCTTTTGAAATCATCAATTAATTGTCCATAGGATAGAATTCCATATATATTTTTTGTCTAAGCATAATCTTTTCAAAATAAAAACAAGTTTCTACAAATAAAACCATGAACAAAAGATTGGGGTGTGGGGGAGGGGGGAAACAATCAATATTGAGTCATTTTTTATCTCTTTTCGGTGCTGAAAAATCTTAAATATTTGCTTTACATTTGAAATGTGTACTTACATGAGTTTTTACATTTGTGAGAAAGTGAGTTTATGTAAATGGATATTATTATTTAATTATTATTATTTTTTTGTTACAATCTGTATTTTTCTTTATTTCTTTCTTTTTGTTAATAATGTGTTATTTAATTGAGATTTTATTCTATTTTTTTTCTTTTAAAAGCACTACTATTATCAATTTGTAACTCTCTCACTTATTGATTGTATTTAAATTATTTTTTTTTCGGTGCAAATGTTAGATTGAAATGAAGAACACATCAAAATTGATTGGATATAGGTTTATACTTTAAATGTACTCATCAGTTGATTTTTTATTGCTGATTATCCTGTTGAAATAACTCATGATTAAATTTATTTTTAGGAACTTATTTCCTTTGAGAACTAAACCACAAATTTTTTCTTTTTTTAAAATTTTTTTTTATTTAAATTCAGAGTTTGAGCAAATGGAAGAGGTCTCATATAAAAAATGTTAATTTTTTATGAATAATTTAAATATTTATATTCTTTATGTTTGTCAATTAAATTTTAATGCATTTCCAAACCTTTTTTATTTTTTATTTTTATATAATCATTCCAAACCTATTTATATTTAATGAATCAATATAACCGAAAAACAAATAGCATGCAAAAAAAGTTTAACCACTAAAATGGAATGATTAATATAATATCTACTATTGATTAATAGCAGATATTATATTAACTTTTCTTGAAAAATTAGTGTTGAGTACTATTGATTAAAAATTAAGAAAATGAGCTAGGGAGGCTTCATGAACTGCCACATAGGAGGGAGAATAATTATTGATTTTCGTTGCACGGGTAACCACTAGTTGAGAGCTATACTTGTGTTGTAATTTAGCTATTACTTTTGAGTTAGCTATTAACTCGCTGGATTAGTTCTTTTCCGTAGTTATCCTCGATAAGTGTCAAGGGTAATGTGATTAATTGCATTTTGAAGTTCAGGAATGAAGTATAAATGAGTAATAATTTAAAAGGATTTATTGTAATTTATCTTATAATAAAATAATAATTTAGCAAATTAAAACAAAGTGTTTCTTTTTTAGGGGCTGGTTGGGAAGTGAAATTTTAGTCTAATTTAGGTTAAAATTTACAAAAAGATAAAATAGGTTAAAATAGCCACGTTTGGAAATAGGTTTTTTTTGTAATTTTTTATTTTTTTGACTAAAATATGATTGAAAAAAATTAGTATATTTGTCATTATATTTTGATTTTTTTACGAAAAAATGTACAAAAAATAGAGAGAAAAAGAAAATTTTGACTTTTTAATATAAATTGTTAGTTTTTTGATTTTTTTTTTTTTTAGTAATTTTTTAACTTTTTAGCTAATATCATCATTTGCCAAACGAGGCTCTAAGACTATTACATCAAATCCATAATCATTTCTTTTTCTCTAAAAAACATCACATCAAACTACAAAAAAATTTAACCATCTTTTCAAACACAAAAATTTTAACCTACTAAAATTATCAAAAATTAAAATAACCTACTAAAATAATAATTTCTCTAACACCCACTTAGAGGTGTTAATTTTGTAAATGCTAATTTGCTGGACTTTTAAAAAAAAAATACATAAATTTGGGAATATGATTTTACACCCTCCAAAGTGAGATGTAATATACTAGAATCATCTAATCTCTTTCCTCTTATTTCAAAATATATTGGACCGTAACTAATAGTAAATACATAAAACAAATAACCCAATACCAATCCCATTCCTCTTATCTTATGTTATATTGGCCTTTTGGTGTAATTTTTAAAATAGGTTATAGAATATAATTTAATAGATTATAAATTATGACTTTAATTAAAAATTATTAATCTATTTGATGTAGCTGTTAGATTATAAATTTAAGTTGCTGAGTAGTGTGTGGGTGATTTTCCGACCACACTGCCCGTTTAGTAACCAGCTGGAGAGCACTAGCAGAATAGATAGCACCTGACTGACTTGCAACAGAAATATAAGAATCCCGCGGTGGTTTCGACCACCCGGGGGCACTTCGACGATCAAGTCAATATATCTCTCAAAGATAAATCAAATACTAAACTCACAAGCTTGAGTATCAAAAGCATACCTTAGACCCATGGGGGTGCCTCTCTTTTATAGCCAATACAATCCTAGTCCCAATATGAGCCTGGCCCTAATGGACTTAGGATTACTGCTAATCTGGGACTCCCAGTGCGATTAGGATAAACTCTCTAAGAGTCTTATTTTTACCCAAACTGAAGTCTTCTCCCAATCTAGGACTCTCGTCCATATCCAAGTTGAGTTCCCTCTTCATTCTAGGACTCTTGTCCCTTATCCGCTTATCTCGGATTCTGATATCTTTGGAGGCAACCTCGGCCTAGCCGAGATGACCTCGGCACAACGACCAAGACACGTGGCACCTCGGCTGACACGTCGGCGTCACCTTGCCACGTGTTGGTACTCAGAAAATATTTCCCCACAACTGCCCCCTAGGTTCTATTACCTCGGCATTCTGAGGTGATGGAACCTACACTGTTCGTTCATCTGTGCCCCTCTGTCCGAGATCAAACTTGCCGACCTCAAAGTTCCCTGGACTTTACTGTCCACTGGTGTCAAGAATCAAGTTTCATGCTTTCCAAGCTGCTTGAAATCGCACCTCCTAGCCGAGGTTCTGGTTCCATTAATTCGTAAATTCCAAGAGCTTTGCAACTGCTCCACTCACACTCTCTGGTGAGTTCCCGATTTTCAGTCATCTATTTGATTCCGGCGATTTTCATATCGGCGTTCATTTGGTAGGTTCATAAATTCTTACTTTTTATTAAGCTCAATCTTTCAAAACTCTTCTGATTTACTTTGAATCTGTTTATTTGCCATCTGTGGCCTTCTGTTCTCATCTGTCTTCAAGTTTTTGATTTCTTATTGCTAAAATGCCTGGAACTATTCTCGCTGTATCTACTTTCTATTGCTAGCATAGTGCCTGGGTCATTACTTTTCTTGTTCTTCACATACCTACTTAATGTATGTATACTTGGCTTTATTCATGAACTTTGTTGTCTTCTTGACTCTGAATTTTCTCTTTCTAGCTCTTTTCCTCAAATTCGCCATTGTTCCAAGCTTTCAAGCTTTGTAACTGTCTTCGTTCCTCTTCTCCGGTGAAGCTTATGTGATTCTGTTATTTTCGCATCCGTCGTCAGACTTTGGCAATTCTCATTCAAGCTTCCCTCTTTCTGGTAAGACACTTTTCCTCCTGGTTTTATTTCTTGTTGCTTTCCAAGAAGCTCTGCTTCATTGTTAATAACCATTGCTGTTTTACCTGTTGTTTCCAAATCATCTTCTTGAATACACATTGTTCACACATCTGTTGATTTCTGCCACTGTTCTTGGCTTGACACACTTGTGCAATCTTTTTGTCTTGATTTCCTGATAGCTTCATCACCATTCTTGATTACGAATTACATTCTTGTTTCTGTTTTCTGTGTCTTTTTCCAGATTCTTGCTTTCGTTTCTGTTTTCTGCATAGTCTTAGAACCACGTCCCTTCTTGAACTTGTTGCCGAGATAATGGTAAAGAAGCTCCTCCCAGCTGACTGCCAATGCTGAACCACTGTCAACCGTTGAAGTAGATTAGTCCGACGTCCTTGCCTTAGTCCCTAGTTCTTAGGGTCTTCATCTTTGTACTTTTGTTTTCTTTGCATATGTCACATTTTTTGCTTCTGAAAATGTCTATTGTTGGCCGATGTTAACATCCCTTACTCCTTGATTATCATTCCTTTTTCCACTGTATTTGATAGTCATGTCGGGTAATTGACTTCTCGGATGGCCCTGAGCTCCAAAAGTCTGTCTACTTCTCTACTGCTTCGACGTGCATCAACGTCGGTCCTCTTGCTCGTTGGATTATAGGTTTGGCCGACCTGTCGGCGTTCAGTTGGTGGCAAGTGACCTCGGGGTCAATGCCAGGCATTTCGTAAGGTGTCCAAGCAAATACCCCAATGTTTGCTCTCAAAAAAGCTTCCAATTTCCTTTCTTCTTCCTCGGCTAAGCCTAAGCCAAGAAGAAAGAAGTGTTCTTCATCCCCCTCCTAGACGAGGATTTTCCTCAGTGCCTTTTCACTCTTCTCTGCTGGCTCCTTGCCGACATCATCTAGGACCTCTATGTCCTCGTTTTCAATCTCCATGAATTCTGTTTTGATCTTCTTCTATCTGCTCTTGCATGATTCTATACTTAGAATATTTTGCATGCCTTTCATACTTTGTCTCCTTTGTGCAATCTTCTCGGGGTTACATACCTCGGGTATAATAGCTACAAAAACTTTTACTTCGGCAAGATACTAACCTGTAAACTTTTCATAAATTCTAACAAGTGTGAAACATATACTACTCAATGTTAACTTTGTAAACTTTTTCTCAAGTTTCAACAAGTGTTTTAACAAGGATTAACATATACTGTAACAGGGATCAACAAGGATTAACGTAACAAGTGTTAAATAATAATCTATTTGTAAATTGCTACGAATTTCAACAAGTATTTAAACAACATACTTAGATTTTTCCTCAGCCTGTAAATTGCTGCAAATTTCAACAGATGATCATATGTCGGCTTGCCGTTATCTTGTAAATTGCTACAAATTTCAACAAGTGTTAAGCATCTTCTTTGGTTGGACCAACCTGTAGATTGCTATAAGTGTGCAAATTATAACCCCGATTTCACTTCGACTTGTAAATTGCTACAAATTTCAACAAGTGAAGAGAAACAGTCATCTTGGCTTAACTTCAACTTGTAAATTGCTACATATTTCAACAAGTGAAGATAAGGAACCAGCTTAACTCCAACTTGTAAATTGCTACAAATTTCAACAAGTGAATTAAGGAATAATCTCAGCTTAACTTCAACTTGTAAATTGTTACAAATTTCAACAAGTGAAGATAAGGAACCAGCTCAGCTTAATTCCAACTTGTAAATTGCTACAAATTTCAACAAGTGAAGATAAGGAATCAGCTTAACTCCAACTTGTAAATTGCTACAAATTTCAACAAGTGAAGATAAGGAACCAGCTTAGCTTAACTTCAACTTGTAAATTGCTACAAATTTCAACAAGTGAAGATAAGGAATTAGCTTAACTCCAACTTGTAAATTGCTACAAATTTCAACAAGTGAAGATAAGGAACCAGCTCAGCTTAACTTCAACTTGTAAATTGTTACAAATTTCAACAAGTGAAGATATGGAACTATCTCAGTTTAACTTTAGTTAAACATCATCTTCGGCTTAACTTCGGTTAAGTATCATCTCGGTTTAACTTCGGTTAAGCATCGTCTCGGTTTAACTTCGGTTAAACATCATCTGGGCTTAACTTCGGTTAAGCATTATTTCGGCTTAACTTTGGTTAAGTATCATCTCGGCTTAACTTCGGTTAAGCATCATATTGGTTTAACCAACTTGTAAATTGCTACAAATTTCAACAAGTGGTAAACGCATTCTTCTTCTCTCTGCCCTCTGCATGGCTTTCACATGCTGTTTTGTGGACCTTATAAAAGGTCTTCAACCTGGCTAACTGCAGTCTGACCTTGTATGTTTTCTTTTTATCTTCTGAGATCTGAGATCTGCTCATTGTGCTCTTCTCTTCTCGGACTCAGGTGCCGAGATCTTATCTTTTGGAATCTTGGATCTGCTCACTTAGGTTGAGTTCTTCTCTTCTCAGACCTACTCATCTAGGCCGAGATCATGTCTTCTAGGATCCGGGATCTGGAATCCGGAATCTGCTCACTTAGGTTGAGCTCTCGTCTTCTCGGGCCTACTTGTCTAGGCTGAGATCATGTCTTCTCGGATCCGGGATCCAAGATCTGGAATCCAGGATCTGCTCACTCAGGATAAGTTCTTCTATACTTGAATGTTATCTCCTTGGGAGCGCTCATGCCCCCTGTCTTTGCATTCCTTCTGGAAGGGTCTTCGTTCTTCCGCAGGTATCTATCCTTCCATACTTGGAGGTCATCTTCGTTGCTTCGATCTATTGTCTTTGGTGCGTCACCATCCTGGCCGGCGTCTTTCACTCCGTGACTCTGGTCACGAGTTTCTGTGTTGCGGTTGTCCCCTTCAACGTCGAGGTTGATAGATCTCCCATTCCCAGTAGGAGTGTTGTCTCCAGTCTGATCCTTCTGTTCGTCATTGGCCATCTATTCTTCATTCTTTCCCACAGACAGCGCCAAATTATGTGGGTGATTTTCCGACCACACTGCCCACTTAGTAACCAGCTGGAGAGCACTAGCAGAATAGATGGCACCTGACTGACCTGTAACAGAAATATAAGAATCCCGCGGTGGTTTCGACCACCCGGGGGCACTCCGACGATCAAGTCAGTATATCTCTCAAAGATAAATCAAATACTAAACTCACAAGCTTGAGTATCAAAAGCATACCTTAGACCCATGGGGGTGCCTCTCTTTTATAGCCAATACAATCCTAGTCCCAATAGGAGCCTGGCCCTAATGGACTTAGGATTACTGCTAATCTGGGACTCCCAGTGCGATTAGGATAAACTCTCTAAGAGTCTTATCTTTACCCAAACTGAAGTCTTCTCCCAATCTAGGACTCTCGTCCATATCCAAGTTGAGTTCCCTCTTCATTCTAGGACTCTTGTCCCTTATCCGCTTATCTCGGATTCTAATATCTTCGGAGGCAACCTCGGCCTAGCCGAGATGACCTCGGCACAACGACCAAGACACGTGGCACCTCGGCTGACACGTCGGCGTCACCTTGCCACGTGTTGGTACTCAGAAAATATTTTCCCACAAGTAGTGTTTGTTAAATAAGCTGTGAAATAACTTTTTGAATTAACTTTTATTTTTTATTATTCATTATTTGTCTACATTTTTCATAAAAAAATAATAATAATAATCCATAATCCATTTGGGTCTTTTTTTTGTTTTTTAAAGAATAAAAAAAAAAATCTAATTAACATGTCCATAGTAGAAACTGATAATGAAAAACAAGGGGTGAGTAATTTCTCAGAATCAGTTTTTTTGAGTTAAAATAAGTTTCTAGAATTAGAAGTTGTTTAAAATAAGTTTAACCAAATAGTCCAAAATAACTTTTTCAAAGCTAGAATTTATAAGTTGGTCAAAATAAGCCACACCAAACACCCCATTATATCCTAACCAAACATATATTTGTATAGTTTGTATCCTCTCTAGACTACCTCCAAAAGGATTGTGTTTATTTGATTTTGAAAGTTGAAGGGATCAATATGTAAGAATTCATAAATAAAGAGGGTAAAATGATATTTATTAATAGGTGAAGTAGTCTTAATGTAATTAACCCTATAATTTATCATATATCCTAAGCATATTATTTCTCGAAGTAGAGTTGCAAATTAAGAGAGTCATTCGTAAACAGACTCGAGTTCGAGTTTGGCTTGGTAAAGACTTGTGTGAGTGAATTTCTGACCACACTGTCAAACTCAGTATTCAGCTGGAGAGCACTAGCAGAATAGATGGCACCTAATTGACCTGCAACAGAAAGAGAAGATTCCGGCGGTGGTTCGTCTACCCGGGAGCACTCCGACGATCAAGTCAGTATATCTCTCAAAGATAATTGATAGTGCTAATCTCACTGTTCAGAATATAAATTGCGTGCCTTAGACCCATTGGGGTGCCTCTCTTTTATAGCCACCACTTACCTAACCCCAATAGAAGCTTTGCTTCAATGGACTTTGGATTACTACTAATCTTGGACTCCCAGTAGGATTGGGATAAACTCTCTAAGAGTCTTATCTTTATCCAAACTGAAGTCTTCTCCCAATCTAGGATTTTTGTCCCTTATCCGCTTATATCGGATTCTGATATCTTCGGAGATAACCTCGGCCTAGCGGAGATAACCTCGGCATCACGACCAGGACACGTGGCACCTCGGCTGACACGTCGGCGTCACCTTGGCCACGTGTTGGTCCTCAAAAAATATATCCCCACAACTGCCCCTTAGATTCTATTATCTCGGCAGTCTGAGGTGATGGAACCTATATCAAAACTTTCAGTACGTCGGCTTAAAATTTCTCTAGCCAGAATCATTATAAAGGCTGACATGTCTTTTTAAAGAACAAGAATTCCAAGAGCTCCTTCACGCGTATGAGCTGTCATGCATAATAACTCAACCGTTTAGGACACACGTCTACCCCTTACTAGATCGTATTTGTTACGTGCCTGTAAATCGAATGTTTCTCACGTGCGCCGTCTGACGCATACGTTCTTTTAGGCACATTAATGGCCTCTTTGCCGCTGTTTTTGCGTTCTGATCAAAATCAATTTCTCTTTCTTCGTCTCTTCACTTTTGCATTCTCATTCTCAAGCTCTCAACTCTCTCTCTAACTTTACTTCCCAAGTCTGCCATTGTTGTTCCCGCGAAGCTCTCTGCGACCAACTTGTCTTTCTCTTCCGGCGAGGTGTCTGCCGTATTTCCGTGCTTCTGACTACCGCTTGATCCCGGTGAAAATCCTCTTCGGCTTTATTTTTCTGGTAAGTCACTGTTCTTCCTGGTTTCAGTTCTTGAAAAAGTTTTTCCTTGTTATTCGTTACCATTGTTGTTCTGCTCAAATTCTTGACTTATGAATCACGTATCTGAATGTGTCCATTTGCTTTTGCCCATGTCTTGAGCACATACACTGTTCACAATTTCACTTGTGCCACTGTTCTTGGCCTTGTACCCTTGCACACACTCTGTCACAGTGTTCTTGATGATATACCCTTATTCTTAATCCTGAAACCCGTTTTTGTTTTCTGTTTTCTGTCTTTTCCAGATTTTTGCCTCAAATCTTCGTTAACCTAGATCTAGGTTTTGGGATTTGTTTATAGAGCCCACAAATCTTAGGGAAAACTGGAACAAATTCCCCTTTGATCTTCACAAATTTTTACCCCAGTGTGAACTTTAGGCTTTGCCGAGGTATTTTGAGCCCTTACAGAACAATTTCCAATTTTTACACCTTCCCCTCTAGCCGACGTCATGGGAATGTGGAAGTATAGGGTAGACACTCCGACCAAATTAAAGCACATTAGGCAGGAGTTTGACATCCCGGTCGACGTTCATCTGAGGTTGGCTGGGGAGAATGACTCCATCATGCCTACAACTGGTTCTATGCCTTCACTGTTGTAGCTTTTGTCGAGTGTGGACTTAGGCTCCCACTCAACATCATTTTTCGAGAAGTCCTCCATTACTATAAGTTGAACCCGATGCAGCTCACCATCAATTCCTACCGAGTCATCAATGGCATAATAGCCTTAACCTGACAAGATAATGCTAGGGTTACCTTAGTTGACATCCAATACTATTATACTATGTGTGGCCTTTCACTGAAAGAGAAAGGTTATATTTACTACCTCAAGATGAGGTCCACAGAGTATAAAATTGTTGCTGACCTCCCAAACTCCAACAAGGGAGCTGGGGATGATTACTTCATTACCTCGGGGAACTGGGAGTTCACTCCAGATGAGGACCTCCACCTCTACCCTTTTCCTCGAACAGTTTTTGTAGAGGGTAATGGTAAGAGCCCTGTATTTATACTTACTTTTTTTTTTCTTCTTCTGAAATCTTCAATACCTTGTTCTAGTGTCTGTTTTTCTTGCAGCTCTTCCTCAGCCACCAAAGGGCTTCCACTAGTCTTTCTTTCCCAGCAAAGACTTGAGGAAACTATTGGATCAGCCAGTCCTCAAGCGGAGAGCCCTTTTGGTACTTAATTTTATTCCCACCTACAAGTCGGTTCTTCCCGACGTTCCAAAGAAGAAAAAGAAGAAGAGTCTGTCTCCTCCTTCCGTCACAACTCCTCAAGTTGCCTCAATATCTCGGCCAGATCAAGGATCAACTTCTGATCCAGCAGAGCAGCTATCAACTTCGGCTCCATATCTGATCCCGATATCCCAACGCCAACGCCGGCGACGAACCATTTTTGCTGCCGAGATGGACCGCCAGAAAGCAGTTGCTAAAGATCTCTTGGCTAACATTCCATCCACCATAGACGCTCAATCAGCACCCACTCAACCTTCAAAGCCAAAGCAAAAAAGGATAAAAAAGGCTCAGCCAAAGGCAAAGGTGACATAGATTGACACTGAGGACACCTTGCCAATCTCCAAATTGGTTGAGAGTGATAAGTCCAATTCTGCCGTTGAAAAGAGGCCTGCCGAGACCCAACCATCCGAGTCTGCTAGATCAAAGAGGCCGAGGTCATCCTCTGCAACCACCTCGGGGTCTTTGAAGCATGATTTCCCCTAGGCCCCCCATATCACATTGGAGGACAGGCCAGTCAGAGCTGGCGATAGCGCCAACGATGTTAATGTCAGCGTCGCCTTGAGTACCGCTCTGTTTTTTCCCGGCGATCTCAACCGGAACGTCGATATGAGCGAGTATGAAAATTTTGCCCTGATGCTCTAGCACTCTGTTTAAGTAAGTCTTCATACTTGGTATATTTCTTTCTTTTTTTTGTACTTAGAAAATTTTCTAATAACTTCTGCTCTGTTCACTTTCAAGCCATCCAGCATGCTCATTCTTTCTCAATGCAAGCTTTTGAGAATCGGAAGGAGCTGGCCGACAAGAAGAGGGAGGCTACTAGTCTACAGAATAATAATAAAAACTTGCAATCAAAGACGAAGACCTTGGAGGATCAAGCTGAGGCTGCTATCAAAGCTGAGGATGATGCCGAGGAAAAAGCAGAATTCGCTGAGGTCATCAAGAAGGTTCTCGAGGCCGAAAAGAGAGAGGTCGAGGAAAAGATGACCCAGGCCCAGAAGGAAATTCAAGAAACCCTGGCCACAAAAGAGGCCGAAGTCAAGGCCACCGATAAGAAGGGATACAATGAGGGGGTGGCCGACGTCATGGTGGATTACGAGAAACAAGTAAAACAGGCATGCAACAAGGGTTTCACCCATGGTTGGATGACTTTACTTAAAAAGCTCGAAATCCCCGATGACTCCCCCCCTCAGGAATACAAACGTCCTTCATCTGCCATTCCCCCCGACTCCAAGCCAATCCAACGACGACTCTGAATCTGAGGAGGAGGTTTTGGTGAAGAAACCAAAAGACGCTGTTGGGGCCAAGTCTCCTTCTCAAAATGAGCAAGTCCTGGACTTGACTCAAGATAAGGAGGGTGAGGAGGTTCCCATAAATGCTACACCTCAAAAGGCGATATCGGACATGCCTATTGCCGACAAGAGCCTTGATCAAACCCTGCAGGAAATAGATGCCGAGCTCGCAGCTGAGAAGGCTACCGAGATGTCTTCCCAACAGTCTTCTGAACTTCAAACCCAACCATCTACTGTTGCTGAAGAGTCTTAATTTCAATGTCCCTTTCCTTTATACTTTGTACTTTTGTTTTTCTTCTTTTGGGACAATTATAAGCTTTGGCCGACATGACTTCTTTTGAATGTTAATACAGCTTTTTTTTTTCTGAATGCTTGTATTTTTGTCCTCTCTTTACTGCTTTGTATGATTCCATTTTTAAAATATTTTGTATATCTTCAATGCACAGTTTAACTGTGTAATTTTCTCGGGGTGAAATTTCTCGGCTAAATCCACTAATGCTTTATATCGGCAAGTACATAAGTACTCAGTTTAATACATCCTTAACCTCAACTTGTAAATTTTTCACAAATTTCAGCAAGTGTGTTAAGCATGATCGCGGTCTAACTTCAACTTGTAAATTTTTTACAAATTTCAACAAGTGTTAGACATAATCTTAGTTTAACTTCAACTTGTAAATTTTTTACAAATTTCAACAAGTGTTAGACATAATTTTAGTTTAACTTCAACTTGTAAATTTTCACAAATTTCAACAAGGGTTAAACATGATCTCGGCCTAACTTCAGCTTGTAATTTTTTTGCAAATTTCAACAAGTGTTAGACATAACCTCAGTTTAACTTCAACTTATAAATTTTTCACAAATTTCAACAAGTATTAAACATGATCTCGTCTTAACTTCAACTTGTAAATTTTTTACAAATTTCAACAAGTGTTAAACTAATTTTAGCTTGTATATTATATCTTTCCAGGAACCATTTTCCAATTCTTTGCCCCATAATATGAACTTAAGTTCCACTTGGGTTCTCATTATGCATGCATTCCAGGAACATCGGCAAGTATCGTATAATTGTAAGAAGTGAGGCTAAAACCTTATTTATTTACTTCGGCAAATAACAAAGAACAAAAAAAGTCTAATGATAGAAAAAATTTAAATTGCAAGTATTCCAAGGTCTTGGCAACTCTTTGCCTTCATTATCTTCAAGCCGATATGCCCCATAACCCAATACCGAAGTGATTCTGTAGGGTCCCTTCCAATTTGGGCCAAGCTTACCCTCTCTGGGATCCATTTTGTTTCCGACGACTTTTCTCAAGACCAGGTCGTTGATTTGGAACTCCCTTGGGTTAACCTTCCTATTATAAGCCCTGACAAGCTACTGCTGGTATGCTGCCAGCTGAATTGCAGCTATCTCCCTTCTTTCTTCTGGTAGATCCAGATCTCAGGCTAATAATACATCATTGGTCCCATTCTCTACTCCTTGGGTTCTGATCCCTGGGATGCCGACCTCCAGAGGAGTAACTGTTTCTGTGCCATAAGCCATGGCAAATAGGGATTCCCTAGTTGATCTTCTCGGCGTAGTCCGATATGCCCAGAGTACACTTGGCAGTTCATCCGCCCACTTTTCTTTCGCTGCCTGTAGCCTCTTTTTTATCCCATCCAGGATAACTTTGTTGGATGCTTCTGCTTGTCCATTGCTTTGAGGAAAGTTTGGGGTTGAAAAATAATTTTTGATCTTGAATTTTGCACAGAAGCTCTTGATTAGCTTACTGTCAAATTGTGTTCTATTGTCGACAAATATTGCTCTTAGAATCCTAAATCTAGTGATGATGTTCCTCCATATGAAGTTTTTCACGTCCACATCTCGGATCTTGGCTAGGGGCTCAGCTTCTATCCACTTGGTGAAGTAATATGTTGCTACCAGCAGGTACTTCCTTTGTCCAGTTGCTTGGGGCAGTTGCCCAACGAGATCCATGCCCCATTGGACAAACGGCCAAGGACTGGATACTAAGTTCAGGTCTGCTGTTGGTTGGTGTATCAGTGGCGCAAACCTTTGGCACTTTTCACACTTCTTGACATAGGCCTCTGCATCCTTCTACATGTAGGGCCACTAATATCCCTGGGTAATGGCCCTATAAGCTAGTGATCTGCCTCCAACGTGGCTTCCACAAATTCCTTCATGTATTTCATATAAAAAATCTTCAACTTGTGAAGGATGTACACACCTCAAAAGGGGTCCAGTGAAGGATCTTCTGTGGAGGTGTCCTTTCGTTGTTAGACTGAATCTTATCGACTTCAATCTGATCTTGTGTGCCTCTTTGTGATCGTCTGGCAATTTTCCTTCTTTCAGGAATGCTATTATTGCATCCATCCAGCTTGGTCCCATGTCCACACACATTGCTTCACACTCTGTGGTTAGTGGTTCGATGCTCGGGCCTGACAAGTAGTCAACCATTATCGTCCTTGTTTTTCCAGGTTGTATTGTACTAGCCAGGTTGGCCAGTGCATCGGCGTGACTGTTATCATCTTGGCTAACCTGATGTAGTCGGCAATTCTGAAATAGAGCCACCAACCTGTTGACCTCTTTTACATAGGCCAACATTCTCTCGTCTCTAGCTGCAAACTCGCCTGTCGTCTGGTTGACTATGAGCTGGGAGTCGCAGAAGACTATTACCTCATCTGCTTCTGATGCTACTGCCAGTTTCAATCCTGCAATCAATGCTTCATACTCCGCTTCATTGTTTGAGGCCTTGAACCTCAGATGAATGGATTGTTCCAATATTTGTCCATCTGGAGATACCAGTACTACTCCTGTCCCCGCTCCGTGTCAGTTTGAACTCCCATCGACAAACAGTCGAAAGGAGTCACCGATGTAAATGCTGCAGGGTCTGAGTTTTTTTTCCTTTCTTTGTTTCGTTGCCTTCGGCTGGGCTCCTCCTTGCTTGTTTGGACATCGTTCACTTTGGCTCAACGGAGCCCGATGTACCATGGCTCCAAGCGTGAACTCGGCCACAAAGTCGGCCAAGACTTGGCCTTTAATTTGTTGTTCTGGGTCTGTACTCTAGGTCATATTGGCCCAAGGCCACTGCCCATCCGGCTATTCTTCCTGTCAGATCTCCCTATTGCAACAGGGACTTTAAAGGGTGTTCAGTTAGCACCACAATTTTGTGGGCTTGAAAATAATGGTTCAGTTTCTTTGAAGCCATTACTAATGCCAGTGCCAATTTTTCTAGTGGTAGATACCTGGTTTCTGCATCAGCCAAGGTTTTGCTTACATGGTAAACAGCCTTTTGTTCCCCTTTTTCTTCTCGGATTACTACTGCACTTACCGCATGTTCTGAAACTACCAAGTACAGGAACAACTCCTCTTCAGGTTCTGGATTTGAAAGAACTGAAGCTGTGGTCAAATACTTCTTTAAGTCGGCCAAGGCGGCTTCGCACTCTTCGGTCCATAAGAAGTCTGTAGCTTTCTTCACGAAGTTGAAGAAAGGTTTGCACTTATCTGAGCTTCTGCTTATGAACTTATTCAGGGCTACGGCCCTTCCAATCAGCATTTGTATCTGCTTTGCCGACGTCGGGCTCTTCAATTCCAGGATGGCCTTGATCTGATCTGGGTTGGCCTCAATGCCCCTTCTGGTCACCAGGTATTCTAAGAACTTACCAAATCCAACTCCAAATGCACACTTTGATGCATTGAGTCGGAGCCGATATGTTTTAAGGATTTCGAATACTGCTTTTAGGTCGGCAAGATGACCTTCAGGTTCCTTGGTCTTCACGACCATGTCGTCGATGTAAACTTCCATCGTTCGGCCAATCAAGTGTCTGAACATCTTGGTTACCAATCTTTGGTAAATTGCTCCTGCATTTTTCAACCCAAAAGGCATCACTTTGTAGCAATATAGCCCTTTTGGGCTTTTGGGGTGATAAACGCAGTCTTCTCTTCATTTGGGGGTTACATGGCTATCTGGTGGTACCCCCTGTAGGCATCCAGGAAGCTTATCCTTCTATACCCTGAAATGGCGTCCACCAGCTAGTCAATCTTGGGTAGAGGAAAACTGTTTTTGGGATAGGCCTTGTTTAGGCTGGTAAAGTCCATGCAGACCCTTCATTTACCATTCTTTTTCTTCACCACTACTGTGTTTGATAGCCATGTTGGGTAGTTTACCTCTCAAATGGCCCTAGCCTGGAGAAGTCTGTCTACTTCTTCCTCCACTGCTTCGACGTGCATCAATGTTAGTCTTCTTGCTCGTTGAATTACAGGTTTGGCCGACCTGTCGACATTTAGTTTATGGCAGGTGACCTCAAGGTCAATGCCAGACATTTTGTAAGGCGTCCAGGAAAACACTTCAATGTTTGCCCTCAGGAAAGCCTCCAACTCTTTTTCCTCTTCTTCGGCTAAGCTCGAGCCGAGAAGGAAGAAGCGTTCTTCATCTCCCTCCTGGACGAGGATTTTCTTCAGTGCTTCTTCACTTTTCTCGGCTGGCGCCTTGCCGACGTCCTCTAGGACTTCCACATCTTCGTTTTCAATCTCTGCCTTTTCTGGTTCTCGTATGCTGCAGATAGATTTCATTACTGTCACGGAGCAATTCTTTGCCTGCAGCTGATCTCCTCTGACTTCTTCTATCCCATGCTCTATTGGGAACCGCAATAGTTGATGCAATGTTGAGGGAACAACCCTCATTGCATGCAACCATGGCCTTCCCAGGATAGCATTGTAAGGGGAGGGCGTGTCAATTACGGTGAACTCTGTCTTTATCTTCCTGGTGCCAGCCTGCACCTCCAAGCTCGTTGTTCCCAGTGGCCACGTCGGCGTTCCATTGAACCCGACCATTAGGCCATTGGATTGCTCCATATCGTCTGGGTGAAGGCCAAGCTCCTTGTAACACTTGACGTACATGATGTCACAAGAACTGCCTTGGTCAATTAGGATGCGCTTCACTTGGCACTCCCCGACCTGGAGGGATACTACCAAGGCATCATTGTGAGGATGTTGGACCATCTCAAGGTCGGCTTCAGTAAAGGACACTGCTGGTCCTTGGTACACTTCGGCTCGATGTCGTTTTTCCCCGACCTAGCACACGTGCTGCAAGTGTTTTACCCTCTGGGTCTCCCCCTTTATTTCGTTTTCGTTGACCTTCCAGTGAATTACATTAATTACCTGAGGTCCTCATGCCTGTAGTTACTGTGTTGGAGGAGGCGGAGCTGCTGGTGCCTGAGGCAGTCTTGCTTGTTCTTTCCTTATCCTGGCCTCATCTACAAGGTCCCTTAAATGGCCTTGCCTTACCAGGTCTTCCAGGTGTGCTTTCAGGGCTCTGTAACCCTGAGTCATATGCCCATCTTCGTTATGGTAAGCACAATGCTTACCAAGGCTTCTTCCCATAAATTCTCCTGGCACCCTAGCTGGTGCTCTGAAATAGGGCTGGGATCGGATTTTGTCTAGGACTTTGTGGATTGGAATCCGGAACACAGTTGTGACTGCCTGTGCAGCCCTCAGTCCTATCTCTTTGTTGGATCCGTTGTTACCTCGACCTCGCTTCGGTGACGTTACCTTTTTCTTGCTTTGTCTCCTTAGCTCCTGACGTGTTTTCCTCGGCTCTAGCATACTTCTCAATTCTAGCCATGAGCTCTTCCATGCTTTTTGGCAATGTCTTTGCCAAAGACTTTTGTAGTGGGCAGTCATCTTTTAAGCCGTTCTTGAAAGATACGACCGCCACCTCTTGGTTGCACTCGGATATTCAGTTGAACATCTCATAGTACCTTTTTGCATAGGCCCTAAGGCCTTCATCCTTACTGATTCTTAAAGCCATCAATGCGTCCACCCTTAATGGTTGTAGCTTGTTTGTCACGAACCTGGCCACAAACATCTCGGCTAGGCCTTCCCAGGTCTTCACACTTCCCTTTGGTAGTTTGTGAAACCAATCTGATGCAATCTCCCTGAAGGATGAGGGGAACACCTTGCAGAGCAGCGGCTCGTTCCCACTATATAATGCCATTGAGTTCAGGTATAATCCAACGTGGAAGTTGGGGTCTGACTTACCATCGTATATTTGGAACCTTGGCATACTGAATCTCTTTGGAGCCTCAAACTTGTCCAATTCCACCGAGAATGGTGTTCTCGGCTTAACAGAAGAAGTCACCTCGGCATCGGCATTCTGTTATTTCCTCTTGAGGTAATCTCTCAAGTCTTTTTTGCTCCACCCAGGAGCTCGGCTATCTCCCGACTTCAGTTTTTTCGGCATACTACTCTCAGCTTCATTGTGGGCCCTTTTCGACATTTCTCCATGAGTTGTGTCGAAGCACAGCTCCTGCCTTTGAACATGTCGATGTTCTTTGGGGTCTGCTTCTTTAGTGCGATGTGTTCTTCGTGACTCTTCTCTCCTTGACTCTCCTTGTCCGACCTCCCTAGAAGGCCGGTGAGAGTGTTTTTCGCTTTTGGTGTGCTGAGGGGCTATTGGGATTGGTTTCTGCCCTCCCTTCTGGGCATTGGCCGCTAGAATCGGCGTGTCCTGCAACGGGACTGGTGGCTGCATGACGTTATTTTGCATTATAAAATTGACGACCGATTGCAAGTCTGCCAACTTTTTTGCCATCTCTTTCACCTCTTCGTCCCTCCGCAGGCATCTGTCCTTCCATACCTGGAGGTCATCCTCGTTGTAGTATTCGCTTCGATCTGGTTTCTTTGGCACGTCGCCATCCTGGCCAACGTCTTTCTTGCCGTGATTCTAGTTCTGAGTCTCTCATTGCGACCATCTTCCTCCACGTTTGGGTCAACGTGTTTACCATTCCTAGTAGGGATTTCGTCTCCAACCTTATCCTTCTGTCTGTCACTGGCCATCTATTCTCTTTTCTTTCCCACAGACGGCGCCAAATTGTGTGAGTGAATTTCTGACCATACTGCCAAACTCAGTATTCAGCTGGAGAGCACTGGCAGACTAGATGGCACCTGACTGACCTGCAACAGAAAGAGAAGATTCCGGCGATGGTTCGTCCACCTGGGGGCACTCCGACGATCAAGTCAGTATATCTCTCAAAGATAATCGATAGTACTAATCTCACTGTTCAGAATATAAATTGCGTACTTTAGACCCATGGGGGTGCCTCTCTTTTATAGCCACCACTTACCTAACCCCAATAGAATCCTTGCTTCAATGGACTTTGGATTACTGCTAATCTTGGACTCCCAGTAGGATTGGAATAAACTCTCTAAGAGTCTTATCTTTATTCAAACTAAAGTCTTCTTCCATTCTAGGACTCTTGTCCCTTATCCGCTTATCTCGGATTTCGATATCTTCGGAGATAACCTCGGCCTAGTCGAGATAACCTCGGCATCACGACCAGGATACGTGGCACTTTGGCTGACACGTCGGCATCACCTTGACCACATGTTGGTCCTCAAAAAATATATTCCCACAAGACTCATTCAAATTTTGTTAGTTAATTTTTTTATATTTTTTTCAATTTTATTTTTTGCGTTCAAGATCGAGGTCATTAACATATTAATAAACAAATCCAAACATATTAAAACTTGGCTCGGTAACTCAGCTCGTTTAACATTTATTATTTATATATTAAATAATGTAAAAATATGTATAAAAATAAAATAAATATGTTGTTTATATATTTAAAAAATGTAAATGTAAATAATAGTTAACTATAGATAATATATTTATATAGTAATGGTTGTAGATATTATTATTTTAGTAAAATATTAATTTTTCTTATTATATTTCTATATATTGTATATATAATTATATAATTAAAGTTTCAATTGTAATTTTAGTTTCATACACAAATGTGAATTTAACATTTTTTTTGGCCCATTAAGGCTTATGAATAGGTTCAAATTCGAATCAAGTTTAAGCCAACTCGGCTCAAACTTAGTTCGTTAAATTTTTATTGAGTTTAAATTCGTTAAAATCTTAATAAATAAGTCTAAACATACTAAAACTCAATTTGCCTTGACTCATTTGCAACCCTACCTTTGAGTGGTTCAGAAACAAATTTGAGCTCGGCTTGATAAGGATTCGTTCAAACTCCGTTCATTAATTTTTTTTTTTCATATTCGAGCTCAAGTTCGTTAAAATTTTAATAAATAAAACCCAAATATACTAAAATTCGACTCGTTAACTCGGCTTGCTTAACATTTATTATTTATAAATTAAATAATGTAAAAATATGCATAAAAAATAAAATAAATGTTATTTATATATTTTAAAAATATAAATATAAATAATAGTTAACTATAAATAATATATTTATATAATAATGATAGTAAATATTATTATTTTAATAAAATATTGATTTTTCTTTCAGTATATCTATAATAAAGCAGGACGATTTTTGAATTTGTCCTACACACATTTGTCTTACTAGGACATTTGGACGACTCAAATCTATTCAAATTATAAAATAACAGTTGAGATATATTTTTCAAAAAATATTTTATATGTACATTTTCTATTTTCCCGCTCCTCTCTTACTATTTCATTTTTTCACCTATCCTTTCATGATCCCATGATCTCACCTTCCTCTCTCTTTTCTTTTTATTTTTTTTTTATTTTCTCCCAATTTTATTTTTCACTCTATTTTTTTTTCACTGTTTTATTCACTTATTTTTATTCATATTATATGAAAAAGTTTGCAATCTCAAAATTAGAAGTTAGATTTTACTATGTGTAGTGGAGGTTATATTAATGAATTTTATAGTTCACAAATTAAATGAATTTGAACAATTAATTATTATTTTTAAATATATTGAATACCTGATAGACTTCATAAATTTAGATCTCATATGAATCTTTAACATTTATATAATAAAGCAGGATGGTTTTTGAATTTGTCCTACTAGGACATTTGGATGGCTCAGATCTATTCAAATTATAAAACAACAGATGAGATATATTTTTTTAAAAACATCCTACATGTACATTTTCTATTTTTCCGCTTTTCTATCTTACTTTTTTCTTTTCTCGCCCATCCTTCTATGTTCCCATGATCCCACCTTGTTTTTCTCTCTCTCTCTCTCTCTTTTTAAAAAAAAAAAATATCTCTCTATTTGTTTATTTTTTTCTCTTTTTTGTTCACTTATTTTTATTCATATTATATGGAAAAGTCTACGATCTCATAATTAGGAGCCAGATTTTACTGTGTAGTGGAGATTATATTAATAATTTTTTTAGTTCACAAATTAAATGAATTTGAACAATTAATTATTATTTTAAAATATATTAAATACCTGATAGTTTTCGTAAATTTTAGACCTCATATGAATCTTCAACGTCTATATAATAAAGTAGGATAGTTTTTGAATTTGTCCTACACATATTTGTCCTACTAGGACATTTAGATGGCTCAGATCTATTCAAATTATAAAATAATAGCTGAGATATATTTTTCAAAAAATATCTTACAAGTTACATGTACATTTTATATTTTTTCGCTTCTCTCTCTTACTCTTTCCTTTTCTCATCTATCATTTCATGATCCCATTATCCCACCTTCCTCTCCCTTTCTTTTTATTTTTTTATTTTCTTCCGTTTTTATTTTTCTCTCTATTTGTTTTTTTTTATTTTCTCTTTTTTGTTCAGTTATTTTTATTCATATTATATAGAAAAGTCTGCGATCCCAGAATTATGAGCTAAATTTTACTAAGTGTAGTGGAGATCAAATTAATGAATTTTATAATTCACAAATTAAATGAATTTGAACAATTAATTATTATTTTTAAATATATTGAATACTTGATAGAATTCATAAATTTAGATCTCATATGAATCTTCAACATATTTTAATAAAGCAGGACGATTTTTGAATCTTCAACATATTTTTGTTTTATTAGGACATTTGAATGGATCATATTTGTCCAAATTATAAAACAATGGCTGAGGTATATTTCCTAAAAAAATATACGATATATACATTTTTTACTTTCCCACTTCTCCCTCTCTTACTTTTTTCTTTTCTCACCCATCTTTTCACGATTCCATGATCCCACATTCATCTCTTTTATTTTTTTATTTTGTTTTTCTCTTTATTTGTTTATTTTATTTTGTTTTCTCTTTTTTGTTCAATATATTTTACACATATTTCCATACAATGTATGTATGCCTGTAATGCACTAGGACATTACGGACATCTATACAATTTCCATATAATTATATAGGCAAAAACAATATAATATGTATGCCCGTGAAAATTGTGTATAGCAGACACATCTATCTATCTAACTATATATTATATAAGCAAAAGTAAGTTTTCGTGAGAAATTTCGTGAGAATTTCAAAATTTTATAATAAATTTGTAATTTTATCAAATTAAAAAAAAAAATTAAATAGTATTGAGATTACAATTATATTCTAATTCTAATATTATTTATTTAGGCACGGACATACGCTAATTTATATATATTATATATATAATTATATAATCAAAATTTTAATTATAACTTATTCTTATACATAAATATAAATTTGTATTTTTTTAACACCTTAAAACTCTTGAACAAACTCAAACTCGAATCAAGTCTAAACCAACTCGCCTAAAACTCAGATCATTAAATTTTTATTTAGCTCGAGTTTGAACTCATTAAAATTTTAATAAACAAACTTAGACATACTAAAATTAGACTCGATTCGTTGGCATCTCTATCTCAAAATCTAAAACGTAAATATTGAAAATCTTAGCTATTAAGAGGTTGTTTGGGATGTCTTAAATAAATGCACTTTTTGACTTTTTAAACTAAAAAATTAAGAAAAAAAATATGATTGTTTGGATTAACTTTTTAATATTTTATGAAAAAATGTGTATTAAAAAATTATATAAATTAGTGTGTAAGAGAAAATTAAGATTGAGAATTATACCACCGTACTTTTTGACTTTTGATAAATAGTGATAACTTTTTAACTTCTTAACTTTTTGAATAATTTTTTAAATTTTTGACTTTTTAGGCACATGCCAAACTTGGCCTAAATCCATTCAACTCAAATAGCTATTTTTACACGGCAAAACTCTCAAATTTAATCTTAAAAACTAAAACAATCAAATATAAAATTTGATATATTTTCCTTGAATGAAGTGTGTCAAGTCGCTTGGTTTCATTTCATTTCATTTCAAACACAAAAAATACAACCTTTTATTGTCAAAAGCACACATTCTAAAAAGAAAACTGTTATTTCCAGAGGCCAAAACACCTATTCCACATCCCCTCTCTTGAACACTAATTTCTTGCATCATGTATGCAAACAAAACCTGATGTAAGGTACAACATCATGTCATGTTAAACAAAAATAAAGGTGTAAATGTATGCAAGTGAAAACTATATCCCACGTCACAACTTTTACGAACACCGGACACACACACATTCATAAAACTAAGTACAATTATTTTGAATTTTGAAATGTTCCCATTGAAAATGCATTTTCTCAAAGATGAATCTCAGAATCAGATTCAACTTCAAATTGCATAAAGTCTGGTAAGGTCAGAGAACAGGTAATCATTCAAAATCCCAGGAATCCATTTACTTTTACACTATCTAATCTATTCCCTGGAGCACAATTTGGCCCCAAGGACTAAAGAGCAATAATAATTATTGTTTGACATCTGAACTAGAAACATTAGTAAAAGGCATTACCTCTAGTGCTCTTCTCAAATCCAAGGTCAAGAAGGTTGTTAGCCCTACCCAAGAACGTAGAAATTAACACAAAGTTGTAGGGGGAGAGAGAGTGAAAGGTAGAGCTATCAATGCCTGATCGTAAGCTCAGCCCTGAGATGGAGGACGCCATTGATGAAGTAAAGACTATCCTCGGCCATGAATGAAGGCCACTGTACTGCAAATAAGTTACGGTACCCAACAGCTTTGCCACCAGTGAAAGTGTAATTGCCCTTGTATTTGCTAATGTACTCCTCTGTTGGCTTTGATCGAGCCGCAAACTCGTAATCAACGGCAAAAGAAACTGACCCTTTTTCCTGCATTCCAAGAAACAGCCCAAAGCAATGGAATGAGCTCTGTTGATCCATGTTGCAATGTGCTGAGAGGAAGAAACCTTGGCCGCCCAAGTGGAAAGCTTGGGAATAGACCCGCCCGGATGGGTACAAGTTTGCACACTCCTCTCGTTTTAAATCAAGGTAAACGACACATTGTTGTCGTGGAAGTTCGAACTCAACAACCTTCACAGGGCGATACTTGTAGGCACGTTCAACGAAGCGCCGGTTTGTCGAAGCAGACTCTTCTGCAGCAAGGGTTCGCTGACGGTGTGGCGCCTCGGCCTTGAAAAAAAGAGCCTCTAGCACAACCTTGGATGCAAGCTCATGATCAAAGTCGTTGCAGATCAAAACCTTCTTAAGCTTCCGGCATGTCATGTAAGGGAAGCGAATGTAGCGACCAAGGTGAGAACCGAGAACTTCCCGACGTTCCTCCAGTTTTGGGTACTGGGCTCTTGCCCACTTCAATACGAAGTCATATACTGCATCTTCTGATGCCACCTGGAGATCATCACTTGACAAAATTGCCTCAATTCCAGCAAGGGGCAAGCTCATAACCTCGTCCTGGAACCTGGCAAAAAAAGGAAAAAACTCGTAAACATGCTCCTCAAACAGCATCTAACATTAGTTATAGCAGTCGTACACTGTTTGGCAATAATAAAGGACGGACACACCAAGAAAAGTTAATTTTTCAGAACAAAAGGTGGTATTAGTTTGGCAATAATAAAGGACGGACACACCAAGAAAAGTTAATTTTTCAGAACAAAAGGTGGTATTCAGGTGTTTTTGTAACCATGCAATATTCATGTGTTTTTTACACTTTGAACCTGAATATGACCTACTGGATTGATTCACCATGTTAATCAGCTTACAGAACAGATTCATTTCCTTAAAGATGATGCAAGGGATGAATGTCGAAACAGTTTAGAGAAGTTTTTGTGCCCAGTAACTCGGAGTCATCTCAGGAAACAAAATATAAAGCATTGCATCTCAAGAGATCATAGAGTTTTGGACCTTTTTCATATGCATTTAGCAGTTTCCTACAGAATAAAGTTATTCCTTCCAAACCTGGGCATGGTATGAATTGATTTTCCAAGCTGAGAACAAAGACATCTAATGAGATTGAAATGATGCTTAAACCTTCTCTCATGCTTTGATATGGAGCTAACCCACCTAACCGCTTAAAAAATAATATGTTTTGTGTTTGGTTTCAATTTTCTGGATTCAATTTTTTAGAAATTAAGTTTTTTATTTTTTGTATTTTTTTTGTTTTTAGTGAATATTTTTAAAATTTTAAGTAATTTTTTTACTTTTTTAGATGCACCTTACTTAGATGTATCTAAAAAGTAAAATTTTTGTAAATAAATATTTTAAAAAATCAATAAATACACAAGAATACGAAAAATGTACTGAATTCTCGTATTTTTTTAAAATATATTTTTGGTATTTAGTGAATTTTCTAATGATTTTTTTTCAAAAATATTATACTTTTTAAGTGTATTTATGTTAGGCGTATCTAAAAATTAAAAAAAAATGCTTAGAATATTAAAAAAATTCAGTGAAAACAAAAAAATACGAAAAACAAAAAATTTCAATTTTCTGAAAAGTGAAACCTGAAAATCCAAACCAAACAAGTTGATAATTCAAATCTCAATTGCAAAGAGGAAACCAATCCAAAAGGGACAAAATAACAGTATACAACATAAAACAACACTTCTTTTATGGAAACAAAACTACAGACGTTCAAAAGGGCAAAGATTCGAGACAGGAGAACATGAGGCACCTGTGAAGAGAGGGACTTACTTGGTAATGTCTTTATAACGGGCCGCAAGGAATTGCTTTGCTGTGTCAGTCAAAGGCTGAACTGCTTCACCCATTAAGACACTGGAAGGAAGCTCCAAATATAGCAATGCGGACTCTGGAGTCATGGGCAAATTGCGTAATAACCGGCTGCAATACCGCATGCCTGAAGCAACCTCAAACTTGTCCGCAGCCATCAACACATCCAGCAAAGCAGGAGCAGTAGTTGTAGATAAGGTACCGCTATACATAAAATTCAGGAGCTCCATGAGGGCAGCTTCCTCTGTTCCATGAGAGTTAAAAAAAGGATGGTTATTTAAGGAAACATAACTGTAATTTACCAGTGTCTATTCCTTTCTCACAAATCACTTAAACAAGTCCAACTGTTCCAATGAAACTAAAAATATTATGGTACAACAACAACGTAGGTAATTTTTTTTATAAAATTTTTTTGGGAAAGGCCTCCTTTCAATCATCTTAAAGCTGGTTTGTGTCTTTTCAAAACATTAGTTATTAAACATTCTATAGGAAAATGCAACTTGAAGATATTAGTCATGCAAAAAGTAAAATTTCATGTTTGATACTGAGCAAGAGTCGGACAAACCAAAACACAGTCCAAAAAGAAGAATGCTAGAAATTTAATCCATACCAGAGGCATTGATTCGTAAAGTGACATGCCGCTGTTCTGACTCTCTCATCCCATTTGAGAAGAGCTACATAAATGATAAAACAGAATGGAGTGGAACATCATCCAGAACTGTTATAAAGCAAAGAAAGAAAACCAACTTGAAGAAACATAATGATCCTTACCTTATAGAAAAATGGACTTTTTGCTGCTAAAATGGGAGAGCTGATGTGTAAGGTCTTAACTCTCAGAACTGTAGAACAATCCATGCTCCAGTCTGAATCATTACTATTTGCAGCTTCATCTCCTGCAAAATAATACGCATTAAAATAACAAGAGCTGACCATAGCAGCATGTAGAAGGCTGTTGACTTCTCAGTGGCATAAAAAAGGTAATAATCAAAGTTTTAAATATTGGTCGTAAAGTTTTAAATATCGGCTGGTGGCTTCTCTGAAACACCACTTCTTTCAGGGAAACAATACGACAATATAGAGCATAAAACAACACTTGTTCCGGTTTAATTGTCATATTTGAGATTCATAGTGATCACTTCCACGAATATTTTTAAAGACAAGACTACCAATAATTCAAAGGAAATTTTTTGACAGCAGACAGAGTTACATGGCAGAACAAAATTTTGCATAGCTGAACCCAAAAAAGTTGGGAATTTTGGGAATTGTGCAGCTTAATAGCTAACTTTCTATTAGTCTTTTTCTTTTTCCAAATTTTCAAAACTAAAATGATAGTTGCAATTAAAGATGGTTGGTTGTGGGAGAAATTATGAATAGACTGAAATCCTATTGATTTGGAATGACTTTTGGAGCCAAGAAAAATCAAAACACAAGAAAAATTGTAACTGGACTTGAAATCGAACTATCACCTGAATGTGATTCTTCAATCATTGCACCTGCTTCCTCATCTTCGTCTTCACAGCCCACGCCATCATCAGTATCAATCTGGTTACAATTCAAAATCTCCTCCTCAGGGCATCCAGCAGTATCCACAGCTGTAAGCATATAGTCAATGTCAATCAACATCAGTACGATTATCCAAAAGGTGCAGAAGTATGATAACTCTACACAATATGCATCACATAGTAGAAAGGGAAATAATCTATTTCAAAGAGAACCCTCCCAATTAATGAATCAATCAAATATTTGATCTACAATAAGAGCATCTATACTAATATATAATGTGAGCACCCAAGTTGGTGTGAACTCTGTCACGCTATTTTGTTTACCAATTATGCTCTACAAATAACATATTCGGTTTCACAAACGGGGTGTAAACATGGAAACTAAAATTTTGCCCCATGTTCAACCCAACCCAAAAAACTGTTAAAATTTTAAGATTTTGAACTCAATTGGACTTTCACAACCTTATTCACTGGAAGGAAACGATACTAAGCACACGCATCACATGTGCCACCACTTCTAGTAAAGTAAATAAGACAACCCATCAGGGTCCAACATGTAAAAAATGACAATTAAACAATAGTAACGTGTTTTCCTATCTGTAATCTCTATCAATTTAACTGCAGCATTAAAACATGTAAAACTCTGACCATTTTCACAATTGCTCACATAACAGACCATCTGTTACGAAATTAAAAACTACTTTTTCCAATATCTTTGAAATAGCTGCATTTAAATCTTACCCTTCAAAATACATCAACGAACCAATTTGCATGCTAAAATTTAAACAATAGAGGTAAATTGAAATCAAATTAAAGAGATAATCCCAACATTAATCAAATTTTAAAAAATTACCATCAGCCATGGCAATAAAGCTGTTTACATCACATGCCTCACCCTTGAAAATTAAATTAGGTTCAGAGGTAAATCAAATTAATGAGATAGTCCCAAGATTAATCAATTTCCAAAAGTTTTACAATCAACCATGGCAATAAAGCTGTTTACATCACAGGTCTCACCCTAAAAATTAAATCAGGTTCAAGCTTATTACTATACAAAGTCTTGGTTTGAAAAGTGATGAACTTAACCTCAATCAAACAAAATGGTTGAATAATGCTAAGTTTCTTATTTCTCAAGTCTAGCATTAATTATATCCCATCTCAAAATTTCAGTTTCTTTTCTCTCCCATATTTTCTCAGCAACCAAACCAAATTATATACACATTTTTAACAACAATAGGAACATCAACCACAACCAACCCAAATCTCCACAAATAACCTTAAATCAAAACATGAATCAAAGCCTGCACATTCAATAAAAGAATCAAAATAAGAAATGATTATTTCACAAGGGTCCGTTTAATTAGCGAGCTATTAATGGATTATGCAAGAAAGAGAACCAAAAGAAAATAAAACTTTTTTGGTGTTTGTTTGAAATTTCGCATACAATCTCTTAAACAATAAAATTAGATTTTGAGTTCCCACAAAATATGCAAAAATTATTACTTTACAGAACAGTCATCAAACTTCCTAGATTTTTCCATGGTTCCATCCCCTTGTTTAAAATGGACAAACACAATTAGGTAAAATATTTTTTCTTGCAGCTTTCGTGCTTCCCAAACTGAAAACCTAAATTTTTCAATCATTTTCTCGCAAAATTTTCATCATAATCAGATGCATGAAACAAATTATCAAACTTCCCAGAACAATTGTATCAAACTTTGCCGATTTTCCCCATGGTTCCATCCCCGGTTTGAAACGGACAATTAGGTAAAATATACAAATTTTTCTCGCGACTTTCGTGCTTCCCAAACAAAAAAGCTAAAAATTTTCAATAATTGAAGTACTGACCGTTATCTTTCTTGATATCTTCTCTCCTGCGCTTCCGATGCCTGGCCCAATCGGCGAGACTATGACATCCCTCGCCGTCCCATCTCGTCTCCGGCGAATCGGCCATGATTTCGATTCGGAGAACTCGATCTGAGAAGTTGCTATCATTGAATGCGAAGCCAAAATCACCGTCGCGACCGCCGTTGGGCGAGAATTCCGAGTCCATCACCGTCCTCGGATCGAAAAGATCCAAACTTGTGTCCTTCATCTCCTCGCTCTCTCTCTCTCTCTCTCTCTATAAATAAATTTCTCTCTCTAGAAGAAGGAGAGAGGCGAAGAAGAAGAAGAAATGTTGAAGATTGAAAACCCTAACTGGCCTCACCTGGCGTTATCCAAACGAACAGAGAGAGAGAGAGAGAGTTTCTGACAACTGTTCCCAATACTAAAATAAGGTTAGAGAGAGGTAAGAAATAGGTGGCTCATGTGCTTTACATTTTATAAAGGAAAATGTTAAAGGTCCCAAATTTTCTACTAAATAAATGATCAAATGTCTCATATGGGTGTGAGACTTACAAAATTGCAGACTCTACACCTATCTGAGATATTTGATCGTTTGTTTGGTAGAAAATTTGGTATCCTAGCATTACTCTTTTATAAATAAATTTAGCTGTCGTTTGGAAGGTGGGTTAGTTTTTTAATTTTTTAGCTTTTTTTAATTACTTAATTTTGAGTTAAAAAGTTTAGTTTAGAAAGAATTTTTTGAGTTTTTGATTTTTTTGAATTTTTTTTTTAGAAAAAAAGTATAATAATTATGGGTTGGATGTGATATTTTGTTTGTTGTGGCTAAAATAATCTAATTTGTCTTTTGTGACTAAAATAGCTAAAAAAAACTTTTGCCAAACGGAACCTTAGTTTTTTTTAAAAAAAAATTTAAACATTAAATAATATGCCAATTTAGACCTGAAATGGAAACAAAAATATGCCATTATTTGGTGTAATTTTGCTTTTAGTGTTTTTTAACTTATGTTGTAGCTAATTCAAGGCTAGTTATTCGAAAATGTAATGGCAAACTGCTAAAATTGTTGTATATGTTTTCCATTTTTTAAGAATTATTTTGATTTTATAGAAATTATGGTGTTTAATAAGCAGTTTAAATAGTTTGTTAAAAAGTAAATAAGGAGAAATTAAAAGAATAATTTTTTACCTTATAGTTCTGTTTGTTTATTTTTTGACGTTTGATGTAATAAAAAATAAAATTAACAAAAAATAAATATATTTAGAAGAAAAATATTTTTTACGTTTCAAATTTGAAAAATAAAGCTACCTATATTTGTCTTCATGTAGTGATGAAGTTGGCTACTAAAGGGAGTCCCCAACAATGGTGCAGTCAATGCCAAAGAAAAGGTCATGTACATGCTACTTTGCTTTTCCTCCCTGCCTCTTGGAAAATGCAAATGGAAAGTTTAGCGAACCAAAAAATTAATCTTAAAAAAAAAAAAAAATTGGAATTTATGGTGTATATTTAGAAGTTGTTTGGAATGTTCTAAACAAATGTATTTTTTGACTTTTTATAAAATATAAGTTGTGTTTGAAGTGATATGACTTAAATAAGATGATGTGACTTAAATATGATAGTAATTTTTTAACTTTTTAATTTTTTTTGAAGATGTCAAACTCAACCTTAAAGTTTTTGTTGTGGTTTCGGCTATTGATGTTGAAATCTAGGATTTTTTTTTTTTTTTTTGTTTTTTTTTGTTTTTGTCCTAAGACTAGTATTGCTGAAATAAAAAGTAGTGGCTTTTCTAATTAATTTTTTTGTGTTGGAATTTTTTTAATCTTGTTTGGTTTGATTTTTTTAACTTTTATGAAAGACAAAATATAATGATTATGATTTGAATATGATATTTTATCTTATTAGTTTATATAAATTTTGTTCTTTTTTTACTTTTTCTTTTTCTTTGACTAAAAATCTAAAATCAAACCAAACTTTACTATGAAAATGTGTCAAGGAGATTGCTATGAAAGGAGATGTGTAGTTCAAATTTAGAGGGTGTTTCACATGTATTAAATATATTTTTTAATTTTTTATAAAAAATCGTAAAATATAAATTGAATTTGAAGTAATGTGATAAAGAGATGATTTGATTTAAATGAAATGATTGTCATCTAAATAAAATAATGTGTTAAAATAGCATGTGTTATTTTAGCACATGCCAAACAGTGCCTTAATTTATGTAGTATATTGGCTTGTTTTGAGAAGTAAGTTAAAGCTGACTTTTTGATTTTTTTTTTTTTTAAATGCGTAAAAAAAATAGAGAGATGATATGATCCAAAAGAAGTTAAAAGCCAAAATGTGTCTTTTAGCCATGTTCCTAAACTAAGCCACTATAAGATTTATGAGACAGTGAAACGTAATCAAATGAATTAATACTCACATCTTAAGGTATGGCAAGTATGTGATCAGGAGTTCAAGTTGATTGTAACTATATGGAGCATCGACGAACTCTTAAATTGTAATTTAACTTTTATATATCTTATTATAAGATTTATATATAAAATAAATTTAAATTTGATGTTTTTGAATAAAAGAAATTTCATCCAACGAACTGTTCTATAGTGTTCTTTCTTTATTAATTTAACTTTTCCCTCAAATGTATGCATCTTTTGACTGCATACAATCGGTCTTTATTTTATTAATTATTTTTAAAAATTGTGACTTTTAATAATAAAAGATAAAATAAAATAAAAAATTTAAAATTTTAATGAGAAGCTTAATGGTTGAATCACTTCTACAAAATATTTTACCTAATATTATACAAATAAAATTTTCATCTAAAATAATTATTCGCAATGTTATGATTTTATCATTTCACAAAACTCAGAATTTCATTAATCACATTAATATTGGTGCTGTTTGGTGTAGCTGTTAAAACAGATTATAAATTGTAACTTAACAGACTATAGATTATGACTTTAATCAGAAATTGTTAATCTGTTTGGTATAGCTGTTGGATTATAGATTTAAGTTGTTGAGTAGTGTTTGTTAAATAAGCTGTGAAGTAGCTTTTTCAATTAATTTTTATTTTTTATTATTCACTATTTGTCTACATTTTTCATAAAAAATAGTAATAATATTTTATAGTCCATTTGGGTCTTTTTCTATTTTTAAAAAAATAAAAAATAAAAAAATCTAAGAGTATAACCGTGAATTAACATGTCCACAGCAGAAGCTGATAATCAGAAGCAAGGGGTGAGCAGCTTCTCGGAATCAGCTTTTTTGACTTAAAATAAGTTATTAGAATCAGAAGCTGTTTGAAATAAGTTTAACCAAACAGTTCAAAATAATTTTTTAAAAGCCAAAAGTCATAAGCTGGCTCAAAAAAACCCTACCAAACACCCCATTGTACATCTGCTGTTGCATTTTGTCTGACTCACATTTTCAGGAAAGTAAAAATGTGGCACCTCAGACTTGTTTGTTTGATATTTTGACCATCCAAATTTAACAACAATATTAAGCATCCAAAAAAAATATTTTAATAATAATTTAAAAAATATGTGAATTGAATTTATACTAAGTATAATTCATATTATATAATTTAAATTTACATCATATATTTTATTTTTTAAAATAAGTAACTTTTCTTGTAATCCTCATTATCATGGGTTAGGCTACCAAATACCCCCAGTCACAAGTCACAATTGACATTGAAATGGTCTATTCAAATGTGGCACCTAAAACCAAAATATGTGCTGAGAAAAAAGAAGAAAAAGACAAACAAAACAAAAAATTAACAAGCAACAAACAACAAGCAACAAGAAAGATTAGACTTTCAATAAAGCTTTCGAGTCAGTATTTTATTTATTTATTTATTTATTCCTTCCAAAAAAATTACCACTTTTGTTTCAATATGTAGCCACAACCACCAATCTAATGGTGGTTTGGAAACGTTCATATACCTAGCTAAAAGCTTGAATTATTGCCTCACTCAAACTCCAAGATGAAGATTGATATAAATATAGAGGAGGGTAATAAGAATTGAAGAAGTCGTGTCAAGTAACAAATAAAATTCAAACTCAAGTATCAGGCCTTAGTGATTAGAATGATATAACTACAATATTCATATCGTAACTACAGTAGTTCACTTTAGGAATACACACAATAATTTGTCATTCATAATTTTTATTACAAAGTATAAACACTCATAACTTTCACTACAAAAAATAATAACATTTTATGATTAGCGATTTTTAAATGTGCACACCATAAATTTTAACTATCATTGTTAATGAACTAATGATAAATTACTGATTAAATTAATGATATTACAGCCGATAATAACAAACTTATAAAGATGATTTTAACATTAACGATCTAACTATCATTATTAATGAATTAACAATAAATCACTCTAGCCGTAGCATATCTTGAAAAATATATCAAAATATATCGTAAGTTTGAAATAACAAAAATATAATTTTAATCATTATCAATGACATAACATCAAATACAAGGAATTGTTCTATTATGTAACATTGGATTGTGTTACTGTTGGCTTATTTTTCCTACGAAGGAAAATATCATAAATGCGAGCGTGCCAGTAAGGATTGAAAAATCCTTACAGATTAATTCAAGCCAATTATCAAGCGATTGTGTTGACGGTTCTTTTGCCTCAATGAAGAGGACTTCAAAATTATCAAGTGTAGAGAAAAGAAAAAGTAAAAGAAGAAAAAGAGACGGAGAAAGATGATTAAGTGAACAATCGAAGTAATAATTACTTACCTCTACTCCTATGCTTCGAAAAGAAAGTGCATAAAATGCTTCGAAATGGAAATGCTGAAAATAAATGCTTCGAAATATAAATCTATGTTAAACTACTCCTAAGATAAGGAAAATGACAAGAAATATTGAAATCAATTGTCTTTGATTTAAGTTCTAGATCATTACAATGTAGCCATTAATGGCTATTTATAGAAGAAAAAATACAGTAATAACTACTTAGTAACTACCCATTTCTTCCATCTTCATTCTTGTCTTATCATGTGTCATTCCCCTCATCTACTTTGTCCTTCATATTCTCCATTATCTCTATAACTTCTTTTAACGTCCAAATGAATAAGAGGATGCGACGTGTCCTGCAATTATATAAATAATAAATAATAATAAAAATTGCAGATTTATGGTGCTAACATTACCCCCGCGGCCCTTAAAAATAATGTTTACTTGAATTTTTGAAGGGCCGAACCAAGCACATGACTAACCTAAGCAGCAAAGTACTTCGAATGATATAGCAACACCAATAAAGTGCTTCGAATGAGTATGAAATTATGACTAGATGACTCGAATTATGACTAGTAACAAGCTTCGAAAGTGGTATAAAGGACCAAAATTATTCTTCGAAGGTCGATGGAGCCGACAAAAGACGAATTACATCCTCAAAAATACTCGGCAAAGCTACGAAGGTTCACAACCACCATTATTATTTCTTCGAAGCTATTGTTGATGCAAGATAGAGTGCTTCGAAACTTACAAAATTATGGCAAAATGGCTTTCGAAGCAACTTATGGCAAAACGGCTTTCGAAGTTATTTTTGGCCAATATTTATTCAAATCTTATATGTTCTGGTTCACACATAATTAATGAAAATATTAATTTTGTGCTTCGAACCAATTATTAATTCTTTGAAAACACCAAAATCGTTGTTCTTCAAACCAATTTTTGTAGAATACTAGTTACATTTTCATGTAACAAATGGCTATAAAAATGTTTATCAGTAAAGCTACTAATTATCATGCCAAAAATAGGCATTATTTGACAATTAATTAATTGCCATTTTACATATATTTGAAGAGATGTACACATTTCGAAAGTTTTCAAAGCTTTATACAGTTTCGAAGGTGAAATAATCAACCTTTGAAACAACTCTTGATGTTTCGAATGTATCTTCAAAGCTTTATACAGCTTCGAAGGTAAAGTAATCAACCTTCGAAACAACTCTTGATGCTTCGAATGTATCTTCGATGCTTTGATTGTGTACATACAAACAACTGGCCATCAATTTGAAAAGATAAGCCATTCTCAACCATTTATTTAAATGCACAGGCTTTTTCTAGCCAAATTTATGCATTTTAAATGGTCATTCCTTATTCTTAGTGCTTCGAACTCATAAGAACAATTTGTTAATTTTATTAGCCACATCATCAAAATTATATTTTGATGTGAACCACAAATCCAAAAAGGATTTTGAACACCAAAAGTCATGGTATGGTGTGACCATGAAAATTCATACTTTTTGACATTTTGAAAAATGTCAAAAATTTTGAATTCATGAACAGTGGCTTGTTCATTATTTTTGACCATGTTTGTTTTAAAAATATGACTTTTGCCGAATAGATTTTCATAATTATTTGGCAAAGTGGGTTGTTTTTCCATGTTAGTCATTAATGGCTTATTTTCATGACTTGACTCTCTAAAAATTGGTTTTGAGACCCCCCGAGCCATGCATGGAACATCATTCTTAGCCAAATTTGGCTCAAGAACATGCTCTTTTGTTATGTTAATTTCAACCATGGAAAAATTCTGAAAAAATTCACCAATTCCGGCCATTAAGGCCTCAGTTAAAGCCTTGGTAATGAGAGTTAATAACTCATCATTCCATTGGCGAATTTCCATATCAAGTTGATGAATTTCTCCAATTAAATGGTGTCTTTTTTCTTCCACCAAATAATATTGTAAGGGATGAAAATTTATTTCATCAAGAAAATAGATTTCTTCTTGAAGATCCAAAAGTTCTTGTTTACGCCAATAAATTTCATCTAGGCTATTTGAAATGGATAAATCCAATTCATTTTTCATTTATAACACTTGACGTCCCACCGGGCGTACCAAAAAATGTTGGCTTATTTTTCCTACGAAGGAAAATATCATAAATGCGAGCGTGCCGGCAAGGATTGAAAAATCCTTACAGATTAAATTCAAGCCAATTATCAAGCGATTGTGTTGACAGTTCTTTTGCCTCAACGAAGAGGACTTCAAAATTGTCAAGTGTAGAGAAAAGAAAAAGTAAAAGAAGAAAAAGGGACGGAGAAAGATGATTGAGTGAACAATCGAAGTAATAATTACTTACCTCTACTCCTATGCTTCGAAAAGAAAGTGCATAAAATGCTTCGAAATGGAAATGCTAAAAATAAATGCTTCGAAATATAAATCTATGTTAAACTACTCCTAAGATAAGGAAAATGACAAGAAATATTGAAATCAATTGTCTTTGATTTAAGTTCTGGATTCTTTACAATGTAGCCATTAATGGCTATTTATAGAAGAAAAAATACAGCAATAACTATTTAGTAACTACCTATTTCTTCCATCTTCATTCTTGTCTTGCCATGTGTCTTTCCACTCATCCACTTTGTCCTCCCACTCATCCACTTTGTCCTTCATATTCTCCATTATCTCTATAACTTCTTTTAACTTTCAAATGAATAAGAGGATGCCACGTGTCCTGCAATTATATAAATAATAAATAATAATAATAATTGCAGATTTATGGTGCTAATAGTTACATAAAATTATTTTTTTATCAAAAAAAAGAAAAAGATTTTATGGAATAAGATAAGACAACAAAGGGTTGCCAGGGTGAAAACCACTGCACGAATACATGTATCAATTAGTGTACACGCTAGTGCACTAACTAGTGTTATGATATTATTATTGACCACATTTATTATACAAGTTACAAATACCCAAAACCATATAAATGATGCCACATCATCTGTTAGTACACTAATGTGTACATTAATTGATACATATAACATTATTCAAGATGTTACGTAAAAAAATCATTATCCAACCTTCTCATAAGAGGTGTGTTCTACACATGTAGACTTTATCCCTTGTGAGAAGATTATATTTCATTCTATATTTGATTTCTATACATATAGACTTGTTCATCCAACATAACTACAAAAAAAAATGAACATTAATGATGGCTTAAATGCCATCACAAAAACTCATGTTTTTGCCATTAAAAATATATTTTTGGTGATGACTTTTCCAGTCATCATAAGAATTCTTATCACTAAACACCAATTTTCTTATATGCTCTGTTTGGGAAGAGTTATATGAGTTTTTTTTGGCTATTTTAGTCACAAAAGGCAAAATGGGCTATTTTAGCTACAAAAAACAAAACATCACATTCAATCCATAATCATTACACTCCTCTCATAAAAAAAAATCAAAAAAACCAAAAAGTCAAAAAGTCCTTCCCAAACCAAGCTTTTTTAGCTCAGGCTAAAATAGTAAAAAAAGTCAAAAAACCAACCTACTTCCCAAACGACACCTAGTAATGTAACAAATAAAATTAATCGTCTTCAATAAAATAATGAAGACATTTAATTATCCTAACTTTGATGATTAAGGATAAGTGCATTGCTGTTATTGTGCTTTTATACCGACTTCTGATTCTTCAATTTTTATTTTATTTATTTTTATTTTTTTCTTTTCACTTTTTTTTGCAACACAGCTAATTTAATTTGGTTCCAGCCAAGACTTATCCCTTTATTGTTTTCGAAAGTTCTACTTCGGCAAATATTGTCAACGAAGTTCTTTCCTTGCGGCTCAGCCTTCTTCGTCATCATCTTGGGGATGGCGGAGTATATTATGGGGACGTTCGTTGTTACTGTCGGGGCTTCAGTGGGTCGTGGGTAATGGTCGGAGTGTCAACCCGTTTGAAGATCAATGGATTCCGATTGTCTCCAATCCTTGTAGAGGAAGAGGGTTGACTGATCTTTGTCCTGCAATGCGGGTAGAACATTTCATTGATCCCTCATCTTTTTCTTGGCGACTGGATTTATTAAATGTGTTTTTTCCTGCTCATGTTATACCTCACATTTTATCAATTCACATTCCACATGAGGCGCTTGAGGATAAACTTGTTTGGAGCCCATTGAAACACGGCCAATATTCGGTTAAATCAGGTTACAAGCAGGCCTTAATGCGACAGTTCCCGGACTATTGTAGGCCTGATCCGGATTGGTCACTCTGGAAAAAATTATGGCACTTAAAGATCCCTCCCAAATGGACCTTGTTTTTGTGGAAATGTCTACACAATATTCTCCCGGTTAAGCACGAACTCAAGAAATGAGGGCTCAATGTTGAACCTCTCTGCTCCCGCTGCGCCGAATCTGAGAAAACTATTGAACATCTATTTTTTGATTGTTCTTTTTCTCACCGGGTTTGGCGTGGGTCTGTATTGGGATTAGATTTTGGAGTGGGAATCCCTTTATCCTTCTCCTCCTGGTTCAAGAATTGGGTGGAGCAAATTACAAATGTTGAGATTTTAGTTCATTCCATTGCCTTATTATGGGCCATCTGGTTGCAGCGTAATTCGGTTGAATTTCGGTCTGAAGTTGTGTCCATTGCGCATACATTGGCCACAGCTCGGGACTTGTTATTCACCTTTCTGTCACCATACCCTTATGTTCCTCATAACATGTCATCTGCTGCTTCTGCTGCTCTACGGCCCACTGATACACAAATTGTTTTGCAGAATGCTGACTTTTCCCTTGCAGATTTTCCGCAACAATAGATTGTTGTCGATGGGTCTTGGATCTTGGTTACGGACAGAACTGGGTTGGCTTGGGTTTGGCTGGATGCCGATAACCACATTGTCAAGCATGAAGCCATTTTGGGGCCTCCTATGCTCTCTCCTCAACAAGCAGAGGCTGCTTTGGTTCTCCATACAATGCGTTGGGCATCCCAACAAGGTATCCAATGTCTCCTCTTGCAAATCGATTGCCTGGTTTTGGTGCAAAACTTCTGCATACCTCTAATCAACATAGTGATTGGCAACTTCACTCTCTATTGAGTGATATTTTGTTATGCTCTAAAAAATTTGTACATGTTGTCCTAGAAAAAGTAGACAGAGCCGAGGTACACTCTGCTCATTCTCTTGCAACTTCTGTAAGAATTGCTTTTGATAATTAATGCAATCTCTAAGCTGCTTTAGTCCTAAAAAAAAAAAAAAAAAAAAAAAAAAAAAAAACTACATACATTATTTATATATATATATATATATTTTTGGCACTTCTTTTTGTAACGTGACTAATTAGTAATTAATGCATGCATCCATTCACAAACTAAATAGATTTTTTTTTCTTTTTTATTTTTTTTTTCACTTTTTCTGCAATACAACTAATTTAATTGAAAAATGCTATAGAACCTAAATAAATTATTAAATTTTCTATCAAATCTCTCACATGGATATGAAATCCACACAAATCACATATATGTAAATCACACACCTATATAAAAAATTTAATAATTTATTTAAAATTCCTAACAAAACTCAATTTAATTTGATCCCCAACTCAATTCCACTCAACAACTATCCCTAGCAATTAATGCATACAACCATTCGCAAATCACCCTCTTTTTTTTTTCTTTTTTTTTTTTCTGAGAACATTCACAAATTACTTAACCAACTAGAACATTCACAAATTATTTTTTTATGAAAAAATATTAACCAACTAGATTAGCCCGTTGGCCGAAGCTAGAGGGGCGCATCGACCAACTTGCCCAACCAATCCACGCAGCATAGCCTCACTTTTTTAGGATTTCACAATAGTATTTTATATTAAAATGAAAAAAAATTTGGAGGCAAATAGGGTACCATATGGCATGTTATATAGTATCTTCAATCAATCACAAACACTATGGCCTCTTATGCTGTCTTTCTATCACTTAACACATAAACGTAGTCCCCACTCTTTCAACCAATGAGAGTAAAGAAAGGTACCACATGGCACCTACCCTATCTGCACCTAAAAATTTCTCAAAAAAATGATATATACAAGTTCACCTTCTAAATTTATTTTTTAAAGTCAATTATGTATAAATAATATGATTGGTGGATGATTAGAAATGATATGAAAGAGTGTTGTTTTTAACGCTGTGTTTAGTTAGGAGATTTAAGAACAGATTTGAAAAAAAAAAAAAAAGATGTGTGAAATTAGATAAAATGTAAATATATTTTATTTACATTTCATCTATCTTTTTTATTTTTCTTTTTAAGTTCATCCTTAAATTTCTCAACCAAACACAATATTAATATATTAATTGATTGACACATCACTATACTTCAAAATTAGGTCCAATAATAGTAATGCTCTGTAATCTCACTACAAGAATTAACACTTTTGGCAACAAAAAAATTGGTCGCTAAAAGTCAATTTTTGGTCGCCAAAAGTTATCCGCGACCAATTTTTTTGGTCGCTACTTTGGTCGCCAATTGAGGGTCGGCAAAAGTAATTCGCAACCAAAATTTTAGTTGGTCGGCAAAAGTTGGATTTGCCGATTAAATTTTTGGTCGCTAAATATTTAATTACCGCGACTAATTTATTTTGTCGCTAAAACACTTTGGTCGCGAAAAGTGATATTTTTCCGACCAAATTTCTCAGTCGCCAATTGTCACATTTCGCGACTAAAAAGTTTGGTCGCCAATTATCACATTTCGCGACCAATTTTTTTAGTCGCCAATTATCACTTTTCGCGACCAAAAAATTTGGTCGCAATTTGTTACTTTTCGCGACCAAAACTTTTGGTCGGCAAAAGTGAGATTCCACGACCAAATTTGTTTTGGTCGGCAATAGATGTATTTTTTGCGACCAAAACTCTTGGTCGGCAATTGCCATTTTTTGCGAAAAAAAATTATTTATTTGTCGCGACTAATAAATTGGTCGCCAAAGCAGGAAAACAATACACCTGTAATTCCTAATAATTCATTCAATCCATAATAAACCTATAATTTTAAAACATCATTCAAATTAACTGAATCATTAACATTCGACACAATATTACTATTCTAAGTTTTCATTCACAAGTCACATCCATCTCGCATAACAATTTGAAACAATACATAATTCAGATTTACAGCATCAGGAAAATTGCTTAATCCACTAAGTTTCCTTGATAGCCAATCAAAAAGATCCTTGCGGCCTTCCGTGCCAAGCTTCGCATCCATCAAAGCAGTAGTGATGTAAGGCACCTAATAAAGAAACAGAATTGAAAAATTTATCAGAGAAGCATGATAAATATATAAAATTAATTAAAAAATAAACGAAATAGAGAAATTGGAACCCAATAGTCGAGGCAATGCTCTTTACGTATGTGAATGTATTATAAATTTCTCACCTTTATTGGTTTTTCAAAACAATAGTCGAGGCAAGTTTTCTGGTACAGTACAGAACTCTCTGTGTCCATTTGGACTACCAGATGAGGTTCTACTGGTTCTGATCGATTCCCCTCTCCACCTTGATCAACAAAAGAGAGATAATACCGGGAGTTGTTTGGTCTCACACAACCTTTTTTAACTTCTCTGCAGCAACTCTTAAAGACTTCCACGGGTGGACAATACCGCTGACCAGGAACCTGTTTAAAATGAATGTGAGGAAACTCCAATCAAATTACATAAACCAAAGTAGATAACCAAGCTTAAATTCAAAAATATTATGATTGACTCATGAACACTATTAAATGATCTCAGGTATCACACGACAATTCAAACTATCCCACTTGAAATTAATAAGAAAATGGCAAGAGCACAAAAGTTGTGCCACTTTTAGTATAATGCATTTTCCAAGTCAATTTTTACAATATAGAAAACCATCAATAAAGAGCTGAAAACCCAAGCCATGGTTAACTCTCAATAAAAAATTAGAAAATCTGGAGAATCAACACCCATCTGGTTCACATGGTTCTTTCTTATCCATATAAGCACCATAACATAATATAAGGGAAAGAACTGCTAGTGACAACCAATGCATTCATAGCAGAAGGCAAAAAAAAAGTGCAGTAGCAATTGCTTAATGCTATTTTCATATGTCAATAAATCAGTAACTGGCTAACAAAAAAGTTGGAAAAAGCAATTGCTTACTGCTATTTTATGTCGGTCCAATACAACCAAGTGCAACAGAACCACTAGTGAATCACGCATGCTTTTGTAAACACATATGGTTGCTAAAATCAGGATCCTATGTCAGATTGATAAGTTCAGGGTCTCGTGGATCAGATCAAATATTGTGTGTGTGTGTGTGTGTGTGTGTGTGTGTGTGTGAGAGAGAGAGAGAGAGAGAGAGAGAGAGAGAGAGAGAGAGAGACCGTTAAACATGATGTATATTAAAATAATAAAGGGAAAAAAAAAATCATTGGCTCAATGATTCTACAAGATTCTACACTATCCTACTTGCAATTTTGCTATAATACTGATTTTATGCTAATTTGGATGTTATTCAGATCATGATTTTAATAAAAATGGTGCCATCCCAGTTATTGACCATGCAAAATTTAGGAAGGCTGTATCAGAAAATCAAGCAGAAATTCCAATATTAACTACATCATTAATATAATAAATTGAAAAACAGAGGAATAATAAGAACGGGAAAAAATACATACCTAACATCCAATACACATCAAAAAATTTTTTAGCAATAACCAAAGCAATGGTTCTAGGTATGTTAAAAAAGAATATAGGCCACAAGATCAGTACTGGTGATGATAATGAAGAACTAAACAGTTCGATATCGTATTATGTAGCATCCAATAATTAAGAACTCATCCACTACCAAATAAAATACTCACTAACATGTAGAGCCAAAGATAAACTTTCATTGCAAGGGTGATTTTGTACTATGTCTACTGCTTCCTGATTGCTAAGGTGCTCCCATAATCCATCAGTAGCAAATATGAGAAATCGATCATCTGGTTGGAGTTCATGCACACAAATTGATGGTTCAGCGCTTAATATTGGCCTTCTAAAAGGTTCACGGAAGCGAAACTTAGCATACAAAGGCTCCTTGTTGAATTCAGCCTTTTTTGGATAAACATCACCAATTGATCTAGAAATCTGCAAGATGAAAACCCCCAAATAAGAAAAATCATGTCCAGCAATGCGGAAATGGAAATGCCAAATAAATTCATTGTTATGTCTGTTGTCCAACAAAATTTTCTTTTTTCACAAATCAGCTGTCACTCTATGGAACTGCTACCAAACTAATACTAACTGTGTTTCCAAGCATATCCTCTTACTTAAGCATACACTTAATACTGACTGGGAAAGTCGACATCATTCATGTTAACAATTCATTTTCATCAGTTTCTACCTACTCACCTGATCCCTTCTAGGTCTTTGTAACAAGTTTCTAGTTCAACCGATCAATATGGACAGAAACACAGCCAACATGTTTTAGTTTAAGAAAATGTTTGAGCCCTAAGATAATTAACCACTAAGGAAGAACATACAAGCCAAATAAGAGTATTATACCTTCAAAGATAGCCGAAGAGTAATTATTTCTTTTAGTTATTATGATAATATCATGTCTCTCTCTCTTCCTCTCTTGTCAATGCAACTTATCCAAGTAGTTCATGTGGGAATTTATTTCCTCTAACAACCCTCCATGCATGCTATAGTTGCTCCAGGCTCAATTTAAAGCTATTCTCTTCCAATCAGTTGTCACAATTATGGTTGGTGCCTAATTGATTTAAATGCGTAATGATAACATCTTAATAACATCTTACACCTAATCTGGTGGCTCACCTTCTCCAAGTAACTGGTAATAGATTATAGGCCCAAAACATGACACTAGTATGACTGTTGGGCTGTGGAATTTCAGGGTTTTGTAGCTCAAGGCAAATCTGACTTGCCTGTTCTGTTTTGGTGCTTGAAGGGATGCTCTGATATCTTATCTGTTTTGATCTGTTATGCTGCTGTGTTGGTTTTAACAAACTTGGGGATTGGTTTGGATGAAGGGCTGCTACAGGTCAAGGCATTGTGTTTGGTCTGACTGTTGGGCTGTTGTAATTCAGGGCAATGTAGCTCAAGGAAAATCTGATCTGTCTGTTCTGTTTGGTGCCAATAAGAGTGCTGTTTTGCCTGCTGTTTTTTGCCTTTTTTTTTTCTGCAAACCCATTAATTTTCCAAGTACATATTCACCAAACACTAAGCAAACTATTCGAGCTTCCATGTGCGTGAATGTGGATTCGGTTTATATCCAATTTAACCTTCCTAAGCTCCCAGCACCCTCGATTATTGAGAACCAACACTCGGGACAAGTAGAATTCAAATTATTTTGCAAAATATTTAAAGAATAAGTGCCTGTCATTTCAGTTTAGAACCTTTCCTCCTAATTTTTCCCCTAGGTTTGCTCATCTAACAAAACAGATTAAGAACAAACACAATAACTTCTAACTGCACATAGAATGAAGAATATACCTTTATAAAAAGTTGTCAAAATTTCATAAGTACCAAAGCGAGCGCCAGCACCTAAAATCCTTCCCAACATTAACCACCCAAAACCACTGTACAAACCTACAATGTTCATTGAAGAGAATATTCATTTAACTAGCAGTAATAAACCAGAATCATAAATAACTTAAGCTCACATGTAGCTGTTAACCTTATCTACATGACTCATTGCACTAATGGAAGCTCAAGCAAGACAATAAGTTAATCGAATTACCTGCATGTCCTGATAAAGTTTTAACTCTATCAAGAACCTGAGCTGTAGTCAGCTGTTTATTAGAAACTGACCCTACCTGTTATTTTCTCCACCACAACAAATAAGCATCAATATTAGAAACAGATAGTCATATGCTAACAAACAGTTCCAAAATCAACACCAACATGCATACGCACACACATATGAGCATACAAATACAGACAGAGGTTGGTTTCAAACTTCGAACCTGTATAAGGACTTTGATAGTATCAAGAGGGTAAGTAAGGGCAGTGCCCAATGTGACTGAACCTGCAGCAGTAACTGCATGTGTAGCAAACATCTGGTTCTTCATCAGTTCTTCCATCTGAAAGATTTGCACAAATGTCAAAAACAACTAGGCAGTCCACAACCTGAAACTGAAGTTCTGAAGAGTCTTTATATCAGATTCAAACAGTTTTTTGGAGATCCAATTTCTGCTATCTTCATATGGTTACAGAAAAGTACCCTCAAACCTCAATGCATACATTGAGCACTCACAATATGTAAAGACAGAAAAAAATATATTAATCATAATTCTCAATGTGTGTGCATCCAACATGCTTCTAACTACATATGCTTAAAATTTAGCTCTATATGAATTTGCAATTACATGGTAAATATGAAGAGATACCGGGTCTGACCAGATTTTATAAAAGACGGAATATAGGAAATTACAGCTGTGCAAGTGAACCACACTGAAAATAGATTTGGAGCTTAAATTCTATAGTTGGGATTTGGTGTAGTTTTCAACAGTTGGTAATTGCTAAAAACAAAGAGAATCAAACTACCAATCATGTCAAAATGATGTGGCAACATCATGAAAAGCCCGAAACAGATTATACCTGTGATATATCTCTAGTTTCAATATAGTCATGTAGCTTCAATTTTACCAATTTCATCCATTAATTTATTACATTGGGTCAATTTAGTCCAATTTATAACCTATATTAAGAAATTGGATAGATATCAAACAAAAAATGGCCCATTCAAAAGGGACTGGATCATTTCAAATTGGACATAAATCCCAGTTCACTTTGAAAGGGTGAATGAACTATTTTACTCCTTTGTTTCAGTCTAAAATTCAAGGGATTGTTATTAATTGCATTTTGAACTATAATTTCCTTTGAAGGCTCAATTTTCCATCAGAAGGGTAGAAGCACGAGGGTGCCCAAAAATGTTAGGAAAGATGATGTACTTAGTAACAAGGATTAAAAACCTTTGGTGAGACTACATACCAAGCACAAGTTTAAAAAAAAATAAAAAAAATATATCTCAACGTCATATACTCGAATACCACTTAAAAGCTTGTGTTTGGTATCTAAAGCAAACTACAATTCATATACTCGTCATATACTTGTATAGGGGACAATCAGACCAACATAATAATTTCTATTAATAATCTCCTCATGCAAAGCAATCTACATAGCCTACTTCAGTTAAAAGCACCATAAGGCCTTAGATCAAAAAACTATATGTAGATTGTTCAATGCATTAACTACCCAATTTAGATACCAAAAATTTTATGTCTATACAAAACCTATGAAGAGGGAGTTCAATACCTGTTCAATGATAGCAAAATAATGTGAATTAGCCTGCAAAAAGTTGTCTCAAATTTAGTAAGTCAAGCTTGTTCAATATACAATTGCCCAACAATCCTGAGAGAACAAATGAAAGATCAGTTCCTTTAGCCCTTAGCATAAGTCTAAGATTATGTAAATAACTTCATTCAATCTTAGTATTATGATTTTCAGATGTATAATTCCAGTCAGAGACAAAGACATTGAATAAAGTTTTCATAAATTGCAGTCAGAGCACTAGGAGTTAGTACATTAGAGAAAGAACATAGCACAATAGTGGAAATTTTTTAGTGCCCCACAAGCATGGCAATGCACATTCTCTGATTGATTTGAAGATGGTGATGAATTAGCTTGCACAAAACAATAGCCAATAGAACTGCATTTCATGAAATTGCATTCAAACCCACACCCTAAATAAATTTATAAGGAAGCCCAGAGGTGAAACACGCAAGTTCAAACTATCCACATGTTTGCGAATTTTACCTCATCATTCATCACCCACCCACCTCCAACAATTTCTAACTGTGCATTCTTCACTAGATTGATGAAAGATTCTTTTTTAGTTTCTGAGGCATCCTTCCACCATCTCTCCAAATAAGACATCTCCTCCCATATAAATTTGCAGCGAAGATCCTGCAAATCCAAGTTCAAAGAATGTTAATTAGTATAGCATTCAACATTAATAACTTTTTGCCATAGACTAGGCAAAGATAATATCAATAAACTAGCAATCCAACCCCAATTAAGTTCAAGGCAATTGACACACACCATAATTGAGAGAGAGAGAGAGAGAGAGAGAGAGAGAGAGAAAACCTGTTAGTGAGCGTTTCACTTCTTAGGTTCATTAGTAGTTTTCAAAGCCAACAAGTATGCATATTTTCTCATCTAATAAACTAAATGCTTGAGTCCCCAAAAAACCATTTGTTAAACTACTAGATTGAACATTCTTGAGAGAGAGAGCATTTGGTAACGGAAAGCTGCTAGTGAGCCTCTCACTTTTTAGTTCCATTAGTAGTTTTCAAAGCCAACAAGTTTGCATATATTTTCTCATCCAATAAACTAAATGCCTGAGTATCTAAAAAATCATTTGTGAAATTACTCTACTATATATTACAGACTTTTTTTTCATCACTTACATCCAATTCACTTGGTCCAATAATTGATGAAATATATAATTTGTCAAAATTCAACCAAAAATGTGAATTTGTGTGGAAGTATCTTATTTCGTAATGAAGATCATTAGATTCTTTTGCATGAAGTATAATTTTTTTCTCAGTAAGTTTACCGGCACTATAGTTAAGCTAGATCGAAAGCAGAATCATTGTTCATCAATAATCAAGATCAGTAAAACCCAACAAAATTAAGATCAAGCAACTACTGCTAACTAATTAAACTCTCAGTTCACAAACAGAACCCAACTGAATTCAGATCAATAAAGAACATTTCAAACCCAAAATTAAACCCAGATCACCTTTGAAATCAGTAAAACCCAACAAAATTAAGATCAAGCAACTAGTACTAACTAATTAAACTCAGTTTACAAACAGAACCCAACTGAATTCAGATCGAGGAACAACATTTCAAACCCCAAAATTAAACCCAGATCACCTTCGAAAGAGCCTCGACGATGGTATCAAGAATATGCCTCGACTGTCGATCATAATACTCCTCAACAGTGAGCTTCCAACCCGGATCATTATGCGAATGAGGGACCACAAAAACCTTCAAGGTCTCCGAATCCCACTCGTTCCCTTCGTATCTCACCCTCCAACCCTGCTTCCACGGCCCAGAAATGAGGAGTCCATTAGACAGAGGGCGATGTGCGACGGACGTGAGCAATGGTGGTAAGGGACTTCGGTGAGCTAGAGAAAGTGGGCACCGATTGAGAGAGAGAACACAGAAAGAGGGAGGGGCGGGCCAACATAGAGAGACACCGATTAGGGCTTTTTTTAGATAGAGACAAGGGAGATCAGGCTTTAATTTTTTTTCTGTCGAGCACCAAATGGGCAATGTCAGATGGGACGATTTCTTCTTCGGAGAGGCGGGTTTCGAGGGTGCCTTGCCATTGATTGTGGTGGTGGGTTTTGAGGATGTCACAGAGTTCGTTGACGAGTCGCTTGATGTGGGGTTTGAAGGAGAAGGAAGGGGAAGAACTGGGTTTGGGGTTGTGACGAGCTTTGATGTGGGAGAGAAGGGTTTTCGACATGAGAGAAAAAATGAGGTTTGGAGAGTCATCTGCTACTTCGAAAGTCTTGTTCCTTTCATTGTTCCACACTTGCAAGTTGCAACAGTAGTACATGGATACAACTAATGAGGAGTGGGGCGGTGGTTCAAATTTCATTTCCCCCCTTCATCTTTCAAATTTTCCCCCAAATTTTTGGCGACCAAAAGATCAAATTAGTCGCAAAAATAGGTTCTTTCGCCGACAAATTTTTTTGGTCGCCAAATCTCAATCAACGGCGACTAAAATATTAGTCGCTAAAAGTACTAATTTGGCGACTAATTTTTTTTGATTGCTGAAAATAAGTTTTTCGCGACCAAATTTTTGGTCGCCAAAAAATATGTGACCTTCCGCCACCAAATTTGTAATTGGTCGGCAAAAGTATACCACTTTCTGCGACCAACATATTTTTTGGTTGCCAAAATATAACCTTCTGCGACCAATAATATTTGGTTGCCAAAAATAATGATCATTCGCGACTAATTAATATTTGGTCGCCAAATGTCATTTTTTTGCGACTAAAATTTTTTTGGTCGGCAAAAGTGGTCGCAAAATGTGTAAATTCTTGTAGTGTCTATAGGGTTGTGCTAGACTAATTTTTTAGGACTCATCAATAAATGAGTTGGACTTGATATTCACATTTGTAGCCTAGCCCAACCCTGCCCAATCCATTAATAAGGCGTTGTTTGGGATGATCTAAATAAATATATTTTGTCTTTTTATAAAAAAATGTGTAAAAAAATAGAGAGGTGATGTGATGAAAAAAAGATAAAAAGATAAATTATTTTAGAATTGTCAAACTTGGCCTTCGTCATTAATATATTGGAAAATAACCAACAAAGACAATCTTTTTGGAAAGGCTGTGTCCATAAAAGAAAATAATCAACAAACGTTATCTTTTTGCTCCATCCTCCTTAATTTGAAAGGAAAAATAAATTATGAAAGGTAAAAAAATCTTAATTGAATGTTTCGGTAAAAAGCCTTGGATCAGGATCTCCCAAATTGTTGAAAGACATTTGAGCTTTATTTATTTTAATGTATGTTTAGATTATTATTATTATTATTATTTTTTGACACCCCATATCTATAGAGGCCAAATGGACAGACTTGGGAATCATATATACTTTAAGACTGAGATAGGGCTAGTCATAGAGCCAAATGTTTGGATTGGGTCCTTTACTAGGATTGTTAGTGCAATGTTAACCTAACCAACCGACGGACAATCCTAACTAGAATTTTTATATTTCACTAGAAGGTTAATAATTTGAATATCTCAATTTGTGTGCAAGTCTTATACCCTTTGATATTTTTCTCTCTTATTAGGAAAATTATTAATTAGTCTCGGAGTATTATATGACATTATTTACATAATATTCCTGAATAAATAAAGAATTAAAAACACGTGATAGTATTTTAACTGTGCGAACAAAACATAAAAATTAATTGATAAAAAATATCTTATGTTTTTTAATTTTAATTTTATTTTTGTCATGCTCATGACACACTTATAGGAAGATGTATCATTGTTAAATTTGAAAAAACTTAACATATATACAACAAAGAGAACGCACTTATTAACAAGATTCTTTAAAATACCCTTGTCAAAACTAAAGAATTTTTTTTAAAATTTTTTATTATAAGTAAAAATAAGACAATTTTATTGATATGCATCAGTCAAAATAACACAAAACAAAGTGAAGAGCGACTACATCAATAAACTAGAATCCGAGGGACAAAGTATAGCATATATTTACAATTTATTGCAGCTTTATATTTACAATTTATTGGTTGCGATGATATACACATGTCGATTTCATTGTCTTTGTGTTTAATGGTAACAATATAATTAAGAAATTTACTTATGTATAGTATTTTTTTGATACTTAATTTCTTCATTTTTCTTTCCTTTTTCCATCCAACAATTTCTTTGTTTCTTTTCTAAATGCCTAGCACGGGAACAAGAAAAGCTAGTTGATTCCCAAAAGAAGTGATCAAGACAAATACATAGTTGGGAAGACAAAATTGGCATATCATATAAATTTTTTTAAAAAGAGAAGAGGGAATTATGAGATTCTTGCATTATATTAATTGATCAAAAGAAAAAGAGAGAAGAGTCATTAAGGAAAATCAACTCTGAATTCTCAATTGTACTCCAAACAAATATAATAGTGTTTAAAATTTTAGATAAATTACATTGACACCCCTTAAAGTTTGTCTTTAATACTAGTTCATTCACGTTCTGAAAATTGCATTTTCTTCCCTTAAAGTTTAAACGTACATTATAATTTAATCATTTCATTAGTCAACCATTAAGTCAACTAACGGAAAAAACTAATATAATAAATTAATTTGTTAAAATGCCTATTTTACTCTTATTAAAAAAAGCCTTTTAAAAAAAAATACTAATGAAATGATTAAATTATGATGGAAGTTTATAATTTATTTAATAATAATACATATATTATTTAATAATAATATAAAAAAATTTATTATTATACTATCAAACATTTAAGTAATGCTATGGTACATAACTAAACATTTAAGTAAAGAAAATCTGTAAGGAATTACAAAATAATAATAATACATATATTATTATACTATTAAACATTTAAGTAATACTATGGTACATAAGCTTTTGTGGTGGTAATTATCACTAATATTATAATTAGATCATTTTCAATCACAACTAAAAAAAATAGTTACAATTAAACACCGCAGAAGGCATAACTAAATATCTTTTGAATCATGATCAAAATAATGTTATAAATAATAGTTATAACTAACACCATAATAGGTCATAACTAAAAACCACAACTGGGGCATATAAAATTTTCTTAAACGGTAAATTATTTGTCAATTTTATGTATGCAAATAAGGATAAAATAGGCATTTTAAAAATTAATTTCTTATATAAGTTTTTTCGGTTAGTTGACTTAACGGTTAAGTAACGGAAAGATTAAATTATAATAGAGGTTTAAATCTTAAAGAGGAAAATATAATTTCTACAATATGAATAAATACTTGTACTAAAGACAAATCTCAAATGGTGTCAATATAATTTACCCTCAAATTTTATATTATGCACCATCCATGTTCATCCTCTATCTCTCTCTCTCACACACGCGCACACACACACTTCTTATAACTCTAAAATAAACATAACTTGAGGCCTGTACAACAGAAACTTGCACATCAATAGAATTTTCTTTTGCCAAAAAAATAAAAAATGAAGAGCCTGTTTTGCTGTAGGAATGCCACGGCACTGGCTCTTGATGAAGTGATGATCTTCCGCTTGAATGTATTCCCTAATTCGACAAAAAATTAAAAAATAAAATAAAATAAAATAAAATAAAATAAGAAAAAAGAAAATATTAAGGGGTTTGTAACATATGTACCTTATAATTAAATAAGAAAATGACATAACCCTATACTTTATGAGTCATAACTAAAAAAAATGTCATAATTAATAAGAAAATTGATCATAACTAAAATAAAAAAAATATAGTATAATTAGGGGCGCATATGTTACACCCTTTTACGAGGTGTGTATATTAGAATTTTCCAAAAAGAAATTATAAGCCTTCAACTTTGTTAGTTGCTGTGAATCATGTTACAAATGAAATTACTGTATATACATACCATTTTGCTTGACTTCAAAAAAATGAAAATATTATAGTGATAACTTAAATTGCCCCACCGAGAGAGAGAGAGAGAGGGGTTAGTGTTAGGAAATTAAGGAGTTCACAGGCGTATAACAATATTGGCTCAATCTATTAGGGAGAAATTTTAGAATCCACAAATATCATATCAAGACAAAACATACATTATTTAAAACTCATATTTACTTAAAACCTTAAGCCCATCTTCTTTTACTCTTTATTTGACGTGGAACTCTATATTCACAAATGCTCCAACAATCTCCCCTCATGTGTGAACCAAACATCGGGCCTCTTCATGCTCTCTCTCAAATCATGATCTATCATTCGCAAGTTCATTGTAGATCATTACACGCTCCTCCTTAATCGTGATCTATAACTCTCTAACATCGAGTCTAATCTAGTCACCCGCACACACTCAATTGTGAGCCACCATACTCTATTGAAAGGGAGACACTTTGCTGCGGTCCAACCTCCACGTACACTAAGAATTTTTTTTTTGCTCCATCAAGAGTCACCATGGAATTTTCTTGCTTCATCAAGAGTTTTTGGTGCAAGCCCAAGCCCACCAACATCAATACTCCAGGAGAGTCTGTCCATAGATCGTCTGTCTTCGGCTCTCCATGCAAACCTAAGGCCAACAACATCAATGCCTATCTCCTTTTACTCTTTATCCAACGTGAAACTCTACCTTCACACATACTCTAATAATTAGCTCAACTGTAAAGAATATATGACTCATCAAATGGTATGTTTTTGATCTTTTTTCAATAATTCCTTACCAATAATTCTAGGGATCATGAAAAAAATATAATAAAATTTTTCATGAAAATTTTTCATCATTTGATTAGTTATAGTGTTTTATTGTATTTATAATCTAAGAGTAGAGAATTTTTCATAATCATTTTCATGATATTTTTTTCATGATCCCTATCATTATTCATTCCTTACTAGAATGATTTTATACCAGTATAATTATATGGCAACATATTAATTATTTTTTGTTAAATCTTTCCTTAATAATTATGTTCACTAAAAAAATCCAAAAATGTGATGATAAAACAGTGACATATAACGTTTTTGTATTAGCTAATGCATAAAGAGAAAATCTATTCTCTCACTCTATACATGTATTCTATATATATATATATATATATATGCATAGAATTAAATGATTAAAAACAGAAAAGCAAACTACACGCACCATGATAATAATAAGCAAACTACACGCACCATGATAATAATGAAAGGTATAAATAATCAAGAACTGGTATTTTTACCATTTTACCCATATAAAGAGGTCGCCTGAGTCTCACGTACACAATTTCTGTTAAAATAGTACGGAGGGTTTTTGATTGGATCATATAGAAACAATGTTAAACACTTATTAATGGACAAAATTAATACAGAAGGCAAACTACAAGAACAAGTATCTAATATACCAAATAATGATAAATATTCATACAGAATAATATGATATAATAAGGATCTTTCATTTTAAAAGAAAACACTCATACAGATGAATTTATTTATAAAATTTTTTTGTATAATTTTATTTATGAATAGAGTTTTTCTTAATATGCCCAATAAATCATATACACACCCAACCCATGCAGATTACATACACGTAAATACCCAACACTTCTACATGCATACAAAAAAAGAAAAAAGAAACTAAAAAAAAAAAAAAAAACAGAAAAGAAAAAGTTGGTTACACAACAATCACAAGACCAAGCCCGAAAATGTGTGGGTCTTACAAGAAAACTCACTTCTTATCGTGTTTTGTTCTGTGATTAATTTATGTATATATAAACAAAAATATATATACATAGAGAGAGAGCGAGAGAGAGAGAGAGAGAGAGAGAGAGAGAGTAGTTAGAAGGACATAGGAGCTCCCTTCACTCCAATCATAAAAGATCAAGGCAACCTCATCTCCAAGTTCATGCCCACCCTTAGCCTGCGCCAATATTCATCAAACCACATTTTCTCTTCTTTTATTTGCTATCCTGCGCAGCCATGGGTATTCATGAACTAGCAGTTGTGGAGTACCCTCATTTCCTTCTGATTTGGAGTATCAGAGAGCCCCATTAGCCTCTCACCTATACCCTAACAAAACCACACACACACTACATATACGTAGACATATATGTATCAGTGAACTCTCAGTGACAACGCTTGTGTGTGGGACAAGAGGGTTGATGAGGAGGGGCTTATATAGGCTCACAGATCCCACATGAAATCTGGACCATTGAAAGTGAAAGATGTGAAAATTAATACAGAATCCCATGGGATTTTCTTTCCATGTAGTATAATATATGCAAAATACTTTATTTGACAAGGCTGAATTTAAGTGCTAATAAGAATCTCACTAATCTCTCATTCCTTTTTAGGATTATTTTATTTATTGGTTAGTAGGATTATTCTATTTATTGGTCAGTAGGAATATTTACAATATAGATAATTATAATTGAACAAGTCATAATTCAACATATATATATATATATATAAATCCAACAAATAAAGCCTATAATGAGAAAAAAATCACTAGCTCAATTGTAACACCTTCAAAATAAACCCATGATTTCATACATTCAAGATACTGAAAGGAGATATTATATTACAAAAATCAGAATATTCATTATAAATTGTATTAAATGTTGACAACAAAAGTAAATGCTCTATAGGCTTACAACTTTCAAAGTCAACACTTGGTTACAAAAAGAGAGTATTAACTCTACACAAAAGAAGCCCTTGACTTGATATACATGTAATATAAAAATATAATCACAAAAAAAGATGTCCCAGCCACTAAGCCTCTCAAGTTACGCCCTTGGAGGTGGCATGCTACCTGTACTTGAAAATGATGTCCCATATAGGGTAAGCCAATGCCCAGTAGAGATATGCTAAACATAATATGAGCAATAACTAAAATATTAGCACTTGATAAATGTCTAACTCAACGAAACTCAACTTAAAAAGTATGGCTCAGAACCTGGCCAAATAACTAAAGGGAGACTACATCTAATGCCAAATAATACTACAAACAGCCATTTTACAGAAATTGCGTCCGCGAGATTCGGCACCCATGTACTTTCATTCTCTTATGGCCATTTTACGGATATTTCATCCGCGAGACTCGACATCCATGTATAGATATATTCTGATTGCCATTTTACGAAAATTGCGTCCGCGGGATTCGGCATCCATGTATAGATATTCAGATGGCCATTTTACGAAAATTTCATCCGCGGAATTCAGCACCCATGTATTCAAATACACAACTTGATTAGTTTCAATTTACCTAATCATCATGCAGTGTCTACAACAATCAAGACTATCATCCACCGATAGCTCAAAGCAGTTATTTCTAAACCAGATAATAAATGCCTCAACAGATATATAATTGACATTTTCAAAAGTGAGCGATTTATAAATTCAACTGCACTATTCTATTTCATAATGAGCAAATTTCATTATATTCGACTCAATTTCATAAACACATAACTTTCTTAAATTAATTATACTAATTAATTTATACACAAATTAGGGCTTTCTCCCCCATCTCTCAATATTAGCCCAATGGTTCAAATATCAACAACCAACAACAATAACATCATTTTGAGTCCCAAAAATACATCTTTACAAATCAAAATAACAAAACCCCTTTTTATACCTTTTGAAACCCTAAGTCCCAAAATCAAACCATTTAAACAACATGCTAAAAATCTAGGTCAAAGCCCATAAAAGTGAGTAAGAATCCTTACCTCAAAAGATGAAACCCAACGAAGGAGATGAAGAAAACAAAGATGTTCCAAATCCCAAAATTCTCGAATCAAAATGTAGCTCTCGACGATCAACACACTTTTTACAAAGGCCAAAGGTTGAGAGATTACTCTAACTAGATCAAACCTTAGAGAGAAGTGGAGGTTTTAGTAAGAGAAGCTCTCCAATGGCTGTTTTGAAAAGGAAGAGAGAGAAATGGAATTGAAAAAGTGATCCAACAAGCTAAATCTCGGAGTGATATACACGACTCTCCGCTCGAGCGTGGAACTCCCCGCTCGAGTGTCAGGCACGCTCGAGCGTCAGACACAGACTCTCGCTCGAGCGTCCAAACCCCCACTCGAACGCTGGATACACGCTTCCAGAACTTTTGCAGAACCAGGTTCCCGCTCGAGCGTCACACACAAACTCACGCTTGAGCGTCGAAACTCCCGCTCGAGCGTCGACACTGCAGACGAAAATACTGGGAGATGGAAAATTATGCTCAAACGTCAAAACTCCTGCTCGAGTGGTGAAGCAACAATAAAAGGGCCCGCTCGAGCGTTAAAGTCCCTGCTCGAGCGTGAATGCCAAAATCTAGACAACTACTTTTGGTTTCAAAGTACAACCAACATGTTTCAAACCTGCCCAACACAACCCAAGACTCAAAAACGAAGAGTAAAGAATGGAAATGAGAATGAGACAACAACACATCCACGGAACCGAGTCCGGAATACAATAAATAAAGAGAGGCAAAACCAGGATCACTATAACCTCCCCCCTTAAAGAATTTCGTCCCCGAAATTAAGTACAGGTTTTTCAAAAACATGTTTTCTCAATTACCAACATTATTACAATGTAAAATTCAACAACTTGACCCATTACCGGTCATTCCATCTCTATTCAAGAGGCAAACTTCCAACATAATCTCCAACATGCATTATCAACATGCATTACATAACAAATTCAATGCCAAAATTATATTTGCATTTCTACAACAGAGTTAACATATGCAGTGTTAAAATAAACTTCCGTTATAAGGCAAGTTCCACAATATTCCCTTGAACCAAAACATTCACAATGTTTTACAACTTAAGACATATTTAATGTTCTTAAAGTTCATCAATATTACAAAGTCCCAATACATGGTTAAACATTTACAAACAAGTCCGGATATTTTTCACAGACATCCGCCTCACGTTCCCAAGTAGCTTCCTCCACTCCGTGATATTTCCACAAAACCTTTACCAAGGGAATAGTCTTGCCTCGCAAGACTTGATCCCGCCTATCCAAGACCCGCACCAGCCTCTCCTCATACGAGACATCCTCATCTACCTCTAAGTCAGTCCAATCCAACACGTGCGATGGATCCGGCTCGTGCTTCCGAAGCATACTAACATGAAACACGTCATGCACTCCGGACAACTGCGGCGGCAAAGCTAAACGGTAAGCAACCTCCCCAATCCTCTCAAGGATCTCAAAGGGGCTGATAAATCGAGGGGACAACTTCCTACTCTTCCCAAACCTCATCAAACCCCGCCTAGGTGATATTTTCAAGAAAACATGATCACCCGCCTCAAATGCCAAAGGCCTCCTCCAACGGTTGGCATAACTCTTTTGGCGACTCTGGGCTGTGACAAGCCTCTTACGGATAAGCTCAATTTTTTCCGTCGTCTCCCTCACCAACTTCGGGCCCAACAAGGGTGCATCACCTGCTTTGACCCAACAAACCGGAGACCTACACGGTCGGCCGTACAAGGTCTCAAACGGCGCCATACCGATACTAGACTGAAAGCTGTTGTTATAGGCAAACTCCACCAAGGGCAAGTGCCTCTCCCATGACCCACTAAAGTCAAGGACGCAACCTCGAAGCATATCTTCAAGGATCTGAATAGTACGCTCGGATTGCCCGTCTGTCTGAGGATGGTAAGCTGTGCTAAAGGTCAGTTTAGTCCCCAAGGCACTCTGCAAACTCTGCCACAACTTAGCAGTAAAACAAGGATTTTTATCAGAGACGATTGACACTGGGACCCCGTGCAACCTCACTATGTCCCGAATATACAAGTCGGCAAGATGATCCACCGAATCTCTCACGCGCATAGGAATAAAGTGCGCTGACTTAGTCAACCAGTCTACAACCACCCAAATAGCATCACTACCCCGTTGAGTCCTTGGAAGACTTACAACGAAGTCCATGGTGACATGCTCCGAACTCCACTCGGCAATAGGCAAGGGTTACAACAAACCCGCTGGCCTCTGATGTTCAGCCTTCACTTGTTGACAAGTAAGGCACTTCGATACGAAAACTGCCACATCTCTCTTCATACCCCTCCACCAAAACTGACGACCTAGATCACGATACATCTTGGTACCTCCCGGATGTACCGCAAGGCGCGAATGGTGAAACTTTCGGAGTACATCCTCTCGGCAAGACTCCGGCACAAACAGACGGTCTCGGTATCTCACACTCTGGTCGGAAAACACAGTCAAACCCTTCTCAGCCTTCCCACTGGAGATCCTATCTCAAAGGGATTCTACCTCAAGGTCACCTCTCTGTGCCTCTAGCACTCGATCCACAAGTGTAGGCTGTGTAACAACAGAAAACAAGGCTGCAGCCTCAATGGATCCGCCCAGAAGCAAATCGAACTCGCCCAGCGCACCTAACATCTCCTACTCCCGGATGGCTATACAGGCAACATCACTAATGGATTTCCTACTAAGGGCATCGGCCACAACATTGGCCTTTCCCGGGTCGTAGTCCTCAATGAACTCAATCCACCTTCTCCGCCTCAAATTTAAGTCCCTCTATGTAAACAGATACTTCAAACCCTTATGGTCGGAGAACACCTCGAACCTCTCACCATAAAGGTAGTGCCTCCAAATCTTCAAGGCAAAAATCACAGCTACTAATTCCAGGTCATGTGTAGGGTAATTCCTCTCGTGTATTTTCAACTGACGTGAGCCATAAGCTACCACTTTCTCCTCTTGCATTAGCACACAACCCAAACCCTCTCGCGAGGCATCGCAATAAATCGCATAACCCAAACCTCTCTCCGGAATAATCAAAACTGGAGAGGTGGTCAATCTAACTTTAGTTCTTGGAACGACTTTTCACAAGTCTCACTCCACACGAACTTGACCCATTTCCGCGTCAATCTAGTCAATGGTAAAGCTAGCCTGGAGAAATCCTTCACAAACCGGCGATAATACCCAGCTACTCCCAGAAAATTACGGATCTCAAAACGTTCTTAGGCTGTGCCCAATCTTGCACTACTTCAATTTTGGACGTATCAACAGACATCCCTTCCCCGGAAACCACATGGCCTAAGAACTTGACTTCCCCTAGCCAGAACTCACACTTCCCAAACTTGGCATACAGTCTATGGGCTCTAAACAACTCAAGCACCACTCTCAAGTGTTCCTTGTGCTCCTCCTCTGAAGGTGAGTAGATGAGAATGTCGTCCACGAAAACGACCACAAAGCGATCTAAGAATTCCCGGAATATCCAGTTCATCAAGTCCATAAAGACTGCCGGTGCATTGGTAAGCCCAAATGGCATCACCAGAAACTCATAGTGGCCATACTGCGTACGGAATGCCGTCTTAGGAATATCCTCCTCCCTGACTCTCAATTGATGGTAACCTGATCTCAAGTCTATCTTAGAGAAACAACGGGAACCCTTCAACTGGTCAAATAGATCATCTATACGGGGCATAGGGTACTTATTCTTAACTGTAGCCCGATTCAACTTCCGATAATCGATACAAAGTCTCAAGGCACCATATTTCTTTTTAGTAAAGAGGGTCGGTGCTCCCCACGGTGAAACACTAGGGCGAACAAAACCCTTATCTAGCAACTCCTAGAGTTGAATCTTCAACTCATTCAACTCGGCTGGGGCAAAACGGTAAGGTGCCATAGAAATCGGCGCTGTGCCCGGCACTAAATCAATAGAGAACTCTATCTTTCGGTGAGGTGGCAAACTAACGAGATCCTCGAAAAAAACATCCGAATACTCACAAACCACTCTCGGTAATACAATCTGGGTCTTATCACACTCACTACTCATAAAGCTAGCAAGTAGACCACTAAGCTCACTCCGCCCTCGCGAATCATACACCGATGGCAACACACTACCAACCCGATCCCCCAAGAAATGGAAACACTCCCCGCCCAAGGTACATACTGTGACCCTCCGGCAGTAGCAATCGATAACTGCCCGGTATGATGATAACCAGTCCATACCCAAAATAACATCAAAACCCAACATAGGCATAACTACAAAAGAAAATGGAAGTCGGCGGTCGGCGACCTCTATGTCACAACCTCTACATCCGTGTTTCAAAATCAATTCGCCCCCAACAGGCGATATAACACAAATAGGAGATGCTAACTGTGCTAACTCCAATCCCAAAATGGATGCGAATGCAGCAGATAAAAAGGAATGAGATGCACTAGTATTAATCAACACATTGGCAATCGAGTTGCAAAACAAAAAAGTACCTCTCACAACAGATGAAGCCGGTACAAGATCCTGCGTGGTAATAGCATACACGCGCCCTGTAGGGCCCTGATCTACCTGCTCACCTCTCAGAGCAAAGGACTGATGCACAGACTGAGACAATGAAGCCCCCTGATTGGCCCTCGAGGCCTGAACAAACTGTGCTGCCTGCAAACTCTGCGTCTGTCTCAAACCAGACGCACTGGGTGTACCACCCAACTGTGGACAGAATCTCTTCAGGTGTCCTGTTTGACCACACTGATAACAAGAGGACGATCGGCCTCTGCCCTGACTCTGGCTCTGAGGTCAAGCTGAAGATGAAGCTGCTCCCTGACCTCCTCCCCACTGTGGGCAAGCTGGAGACTTGTGTCCCAACTGACCACACTTGAAGCAGGTAAAGTCTTCCTGGCTGCCTCTTCCAGAACCCGAACCCGGTACTAGAAAGGTAGATCTCGCTAAAGCACTCTAGGACTGCTGAGGGTTAGGACCCCTCTGCCTCCTACCATCCCCTTGGCCATCCTGACTCCTCTTGGAGCCCCTCATCCTCTCCTCCTCCTCCATCATAGACTCCATATGGGTCGCGGTATCCACAAGACGTCCATACTCCCGGATCATGGATCCCCCAACCCTCATCTTGAGGCCATGCCTCAACTTCTTTTCTAACTCAATACAACAACGTTCCTCCGATGCCACGAGCTCAGGTGCGAACTTGGACAAACTGGTAAAGGCGGCCTTAAACTCGGCCACTGACAAGCCTAGCTGCTTAAGCTGGCAAAATTGATCCCTCAGCTTTTCCCTGATAGCTAGGGCTAGGTACTTCTCCTGGAAAGCATCGACAAAAGCCTCTCAGGTGCCACCAATACGGCCCCTCGTAAACTTCTACCATTGACCCGCATCCCCCTTCAGCTGTAAAGATGCCAAGGTCACCTTTAATAAACCGTCTTCGATGCCAACCATCTCAAATGTCTTGGTCATCTGCTCTAACCACTTATCAGCCTTGAGTGGCTCCTTTGGATCCCCAACAAACTCATCCGGATTAGACCGGAAGAACTTCCTCTTTTGAAAAGAAGGCCCTGCATCAACAACCAGGGCCTGAACCTGGGCCTGAATTGGAACCTCAGCTCTGAAAATGCCCATAGATTCTCTCAAAGTATCGGCTATCCCACGGGCTAAGGCGCCCATAGCCTGCTGACCAGCTGGCTCGGCCACATTGGCCTGGCCAACCCCCTCTTGCATCACCGGAATCTCATCCGATATAGGCACTTCCCGCCTCCTAGGCCTGCCTCGCCTACCACCACGTCCTCGTCCTGACATTCTAATAAAGGTAACGAAGAACATTAGCACATTTACAAATGTGCCGAAGCTAAAACACTTGCGTCCTAATGCAATGGACAACTGTAATTCACCCCACGTAAGCACGTAATCACATAAGCATCTACGAATTTCATTTCCGGATAATGATAGTCCCGAGGCGTTACTAGAGTTTCGGTTAGAAACAACATTGATCAAGTGTTTTTCCAACAAGACTCATAGAAACCCAAGGATCCAATTAATCATCCTAGAAACTAAATCCCATACCCAAATAGTCATACAAACATGTTATCACATAAGCATGTAACACTACATCTAAGTCTCTATCAAGCGAGACGAACCCATTGTGGTACTAACCACTTCCCGTGTATCCAAAGTATTCGAATCCGGTACGCTCTGATACGAAGTTGTAATGCCCTCAAAATAAACCCATGATTTCATACATTCGAGATACTGAAAGGAGATATTATATTACAGAAATCAGAGTATTCATTACAAATTGTATTACATGTTGACAACAAAAGTAAATGCCTTATAGGCTTACAACTTTCCAAGTCAACACTTGGTTACAAAAGGAGAGTACTAACTCTACACAAAAGAAACCCTTGGCTTGGTATACATGTAATATAAAAATATAATCACAAAAAAAGATGTCCCGGCCACTAAGCCTCTCAAGCTATGCCCTTGGAGGTGGCATTCTACCTGTACCTGAAAATGATGTCCCATATAGGGTGAGCCAATGTCCAGTAGAGATATGCTAAACATAATATGAGCAATAACTAAAACAACACTTGATAAATGTCTAACTCAACGAAACTCAACTTAAAAAGCATGGCTCAGAACCTGGCCAAATAACTAAAGGGAGACTACATCTTATGCCAAATAATACTACAAACAGCCATTTTACGGAAATTGCGTCCGCGGGATTCGGCACCCATGTATTTTCATTCTCTTATGGCCATTTTACGGATATTTCATCCGCGGGACTCGACACCCATGTATAGATATATTCTGATTGTCATTTTACGGAAATTGCGTCCGCGGGATTCGGCACCCATGTATAGATATTCAGATGGCCATTTTACGGAAATTTCATCCGCGGGATTCAGAACCCATGTATTCAAATACACAACTTGATTAGTTTCAATTTACCTAATCATCATGCAGTGTCTACAACAATCAAGACTATCCTCCACTGATAGCCCAAAGCAGTTATTTCTAAACCAGATAATAAATGCCTCAACAGATATATAATTGACATTTTCAAAAGTGAGCGATTTATAAATCCAACTGCACTATTCTATTTCATAATAAGCAAATTTCATTATATTCGACTCAATTTCATAAACACATAACTTTCTTAAATTAATTATACTAGTTAATTTATACACAAATTAGGGCTTTCTCCCCCATCTCTCAATATTAACCCAATGGTTCAAATATCAACAACCAACAACAATAACATCATTTTGAGACCCAAAAATACATCTTTACGAATCAAAATAACAAAACCCCCTTTTATATATTTTGAAACCCTAAGTCCCAAAATCAAACCATTTAAACAACATGCTAAAAATCTAGGTCAAAGCCCATAAAAGTGAGTAGGAATCCCTACCTCAAAAGATGAAACCCAACGAAGGAGATGAAGAAAACGAAGATGCTCTAAATCCCAAAATTCTCGGATCAAAATGTAGCCCTCGACGATCAACACACTTTTTACAAAGGCCAAAGGTTGAGAGATTACTCTAACTAGATCAAACACTAGAGAGAAGTGGAGGTTTTAGCGAGAGAAGCTCTCCAATGGCTGTTTTGAAAAGTAAGAGAGAGAAATGGAATTGCAAAAGTGATCCAAAAAGCTAAATCTCGGAGTGATATACCCGACTCCCCGCTCGAGCGTGGAACTCCCCGCGCGAGCGTCAGACACAGACTCTCGCTCGAGCGTCCAAACCCCCGCTCGAGCGCCGGATACACGCTTCCAGAACTTTTGTCGAACCAGGTTCCCGCTCGAGCGTAAAACTCTCCGCTCGAGCGTCATACACAAACTCACGCTTGAGCGTCGAAACTCCCGCTCGAGCGTCGATACTGCAGACGAAAATACTGGGAGATGAAAAATTACGCTCGAGCGTCAAAACTCCCGCTCGAGCAGAGAAGCAACAATAAAGGGCCCGCTCGAGCGTGAAGGCCAAAATCTGGACAACTACTTTTGGTTTCAAAGCACAACCAACCTGTTTTAAACCTGCCCAACACAATCCAAGACTCAAAAACGAAGAGTAAAGGATGGAAATGAGAATGAGACAACAACACATTCGCGGAACCAAGTCCGGAATACAATAAATAAAGAGAGGCAAAACCAGGATCGTTATAACAATTAACATAAGAAGACTCCTACATAAATGAAGAAATAAACAATATAATAAAATCTCATAATAAGGAAGAAATTATCAATTTTTTTATAAGAATTAATCCATTGACCTTCCAAATAGAAGTGTACAAAAGTAGCCAATTGAGCTAACCCAATTGGTTAGCTTTAGGATCGTTTCTCATTAATCTCTCTATAATGATCGTTTCTCATTAATCTCTCTATAATGATTTTGTTGTGATATTTAATTCAATTAAAATTAAAATCAAAATTAAACGACTTCGTTTTTCGATTTGTGCTTTTAAAAAATATCCAGTATTTTGATGTCAGTTTACTTTAATTTTAAATTTGGATAGTTAGATTATGTGAGTTTAGTTTCTTTCAATTTATTTAAGTTATTTTTATTTAATAAGTAATAAATAAAAGTTGCACTAAATATTTTAACGCTAATTTCAAAATTAAAAAGCGGGTAAATTACACTAGCCTCCCTTGAGATTTTAAAAAAACACAGAAGGCCCACAGTTTTAGTATAATTACACCAACCTCCCTTTTAATAAAGTTAAAGAAACTGAAACTGAAACTAATGTAAATGTTGTAAAGACAGAAGAATAAACAATGAAAAATATATATTTCAGTGTAAAATAGATGAAATATCATTTTTTCATCTATATGACTAATGCATTATTGATGAAAAGAAAATTAAGTGTTAAAACCTTGAGAAACTCAATATAATTATGTAAAAATTATAAATCTTATGTATATTTTTAAAATTTCAAAACATTCAGTGTAATTTACCTATAATTTTATTTATTTATTTATAAACATGTCCAATAAATTACATCAAATGTGCCACAGTGATCATTCGTTTGTGTAATACCCACTTGATGAATGTGATTCATTGATTGTGAAGACTATAGGATAACACAAAGCATAATGATTTTTAGTGCCATCTTGATCACTTTACTTTATACATTTATGGTTTATTGGTTATAAAAATATATATATAATCAAATCATTATATAACCCAAGTGGGTGTGGATCTAATATAGATCATGATTGTTGAATTAGTGGCTTCCATATAGTGATTTCCTAGTAAGTGGTCTTATCACCATTTGATTGGGCAGATTTCATAGTGGCATCTAATCATCTCAACTTTTATCATGAACGAGATTCTAAAAGTTTTTCCTATATTGAGAACAAAAATGAGAAATTTTGACAAAAAAACAAAAAATACAAAATGTCATTTTCCATGTTTTCCCTTCAAGTTCGGAATGAAAATATTTCTCTTATATAAAATTTTCTTGATATAAATTATAAAGTGACCTATATTTCTAACATTTAAACAATATTTTTTGTGTTCAAATCTCATTTTTTGTTAGATAAATATAATATTTGCATGTACTTGACCCGTTTGTGAATGAGAGTTTGATTGCGCGTGAAGAGCTTGTTGAAGATGTAAATTAGAATAGAAAAGTAATTCTTGATAATCTATTCCAATAAACTCTGTAACAATCTGATTATTTCACTTCTTAAGGGAAATCTAGTGAGGAATGTTGGGCACTTAAGAGTAGAAAATACTAATTGAGTTTACTATATTTGAAATTTTATCCTTTTTTCATTGAGGATTCCTAAAGAAACCAAACGACTGTATAGCATTGACACAAGAATTTTATTACTAATAATGAGATTAACACTCTCCTTCAAAACTCATGTCATCTAAACATAATTTTAGATAAATTGATGATTAACAATTTAATAAATACAATAAACCATTATTTTTATGTTGTTTTGTTTTGTTTTTTCACATCATTGCACTTGTAGAGAAAAACTAAACAACAAATCGATAACACTCGCAGGTTTATTGAGCATTGATGATATTGCAATACTATAAATTTAGAAAAATATCTAAAAAAATATATATGAATCACAATTATTTTAAATAGAACTATATTATATAAAATTTAAATATATACTATACAACTTATTTCAGAATAAATTTTGAGATATCTTTTCATGATGTATAACATTATTTCTGTTGGTGACATAATTGACATATTTCGGCTTATGATGTTTGGTTATCCGTATAGTGGTCCACTCTGTCTAATTTGTGGCATTATGTACTTTATTTCTTTTTTTAACAGAAGACAACATTACTTTCTGATAGCTATATATGTGATTAATTACATTACTCTCTTCTCCAAAGTACTTTGTTTCAGTCAACAAAGTAAATTGATTACTCCATTTCATTTCATATATATATAAATAAATAAAAAAGTAGTACAACATATAGTTGAAAATAAATATTTAAAAAAAAAACAACAAATAAAGAAGACTCATTTCTGAGTAGTGCTTTTGACTAAGCATACACTGCTAATAATTTTACTGAAACTAATGTGACATGCATGCGCGGGGCATTCTTAACCAGTGAGGTCATGAAAAAATGATAGACAGGGCAGATTTTGTCTCTCACCCAATCAATTAGATGGATTAAGCCTCCGTTTGGGAAGTGGGTTAGCTTTTTAGATTTTTAACTTTTTTGGCTATTTTAGCCTGGGCTTAAAAGCTTGGTTTGGGAAGGACTTTTTGGCTTTTTGACTTTTTTGAGTTTTTTTGTGAGAGAAGAATGTAATGATTATGGGTTGGATGTGATGTTTTGTTTGTTATGACTAAAATAACCTATTTTATTTTTTGTGGCTAAAATAGTCAAAAAAACCTACAAACCCACTTGTCAAACACAGGAAGTTAGTTTCAGACATTTTGTGATTGTTATTGGATTGTGTGGACCTTGACAATTGAACACTAGGGCTTGTCCCTAACTCAAAGGTAGGAGTTTTAGAGTAATGATATTTTAATATTTCACACTTCTATCATATTATTTTAAGGATTAAGTTTTTTTTATGTTTACATTTTAACATGAGATAACTTTGGAGACTCATGGAACTTACTATAAGTTCCGTTTCGATCATCTGATTCGTTATATTTTAAAACTTATTAAGTAGAATATTCATGTAAAAAATTAAGATGATCGGATATGAATAGCTTTATGTTTGAATCAAATTTCTATTACAAAAACTGGATGGTTATTTTTAAAATTATATTTATTATCTGTAAAAATTTATGTATTATTGATTGATGTTTATTGATCTGTTACAATGATTCCTATATATAGAAGAGTAGGTGGTAGTAGGTGGTAGGTGGAGTAGGTGAAGTGGAGGTGGTAGTGGTGTAGTGGGTTAGGTTTAGTGGAGTAGGTGAAGTGGAGGTGATAGTGGTGTAGTGGGTTAGGTTTAGTGGAGTAGGTGAGGTGGTAGTGGTGTAGTGGGTGGATTTTAACAGTCCCCCGCAAACTCAAGGGGGATAGGAACTAACCAACTTGAGTTTGGAGAGAGTAACAAAACAAGAAAATACATAAAAATAAAAGAGGATAGGAGACACTGTATGGTCGTGTCAGACCATTGGTGAAGACACTGGATGGTGGTGTCATAACGTTGTAGAGGACACTGTATGGGGGTGTCATAACGTTGTAGAGGACACTGTATGGTGGTGTCATAGCGGTGTAGAGGACACTGGATGGCGGTGTCAGACCGATGAGAAGACAGTTTATGGGGTCATGTCGGACCGTTGTAGCATACAATGTTGTGACAGTTTACGGAGTCTTGCTGGACCCTTGTGGAAACTAACCGGAATCAATGTCGGGATAGTTTACAGAGTCTTGTCGGACCCTAACCGGAATTAATATCGGGACAGTTTACTGAGTCTTGTCGGACCCATGAAGGAGCTAACCGGAATCAATGTCGGGACAGTTTACAGAGTCTTGTCGGACCCTTGAAGGAGCTAACCGGAATCAATGTCGGGACAGTTTACAGAGTCTTGTCGGACCCTTAAAAAGTCGCACCCTCAAAAGGTGTGCCCAATCTTTCAAAAGGCGTGCCATCAAAAGGCGTGCCCAATCCATAAAAAGACGTGCCATCAAAATGCGTGCCCAATCCATAAAAAGGCGTGCCATCAAAAGTTGCGCCCTCAAAAGGCGCACCCACTTCATCAAAAGTCGTGCCCGACAGAAAGCGTCGAGCCATCAAAAGGTGAGCCGGAGATGCGGCGAGGCACGTGAGCGACAGAGCGGCGTGTCGACCGCGTCGTCTGTGTCAATATAAACCAATGCGGAGGCGGAGGAAACCAAACCAGACTGAAACCTCTGAACTTGTTATTCTGAAACAATCTGTAAATACTCTGTATCCAACCCTTCTCGGAAACACTCAGCAACCCAAAAAACATGGCCTCTTCTTCCCGTTCAGCTACCCAGAATATGGCCTCTTCATCCCGTGGTCTACTCACTCTCTTTCCCGACCTCAATGAGTCAACAAGAGAGAGAACTGGTGCGGTGGCCAGTGAACCTCAACCAAACACCTCTGTGTTTGCTCCGTTGAACTTTCCGATGCGGTCGGTGGAGCAAAAAATGGCGGTGCAAACTGATATTGAGGCCAATCAGTATACTCTGAAGTCATGTGTGGAAACCATGACTGCGGTCACAAACTTGTCGCACCGGCTGCAGAGCAGGACAAATGAGGTGCAACAGTTAAACTCCCAGCTGGCTCTGCTCCAACGCATGTATAAGGATGCACGAGCAGAGATAAGTGTGCTAAAGACAGAAAACAAGGAGCTGAAGCGGAAGGCCACCGTGATGTTCCGATTTGGAGGTCCACCATATGCTGTAGTGGAGGAGCAGGGAGGAGGCAACTTGCTTGGTGGTCTAGGAAGCACGGAGGCAACACCGGCAAGGACCACCCAGGACGGAGGCAAGAAGAAAAGACCGGCGGCTGAGTAGAGAAGAAAAATCTCATTGTGGGTGTGGTAGTTTTGTTTTTGTTTGTGTGGGTTTTTTTTTTTTTTTTTTTGGATGTAAAAGTGTGATCGGGGTTGATCCCCTGATATGAATAAAATGACAAGGTTGTGGAATGTTGTTGGTGTTATTTTGTGATGTTGTTTTGTTTAATAAGAAAAATAAAATAAAAGAAAATAATGGATGAAGAAAATAGAGAAAAATATTTGTGGATGAGTGATAAGAAAAACAGCAGTGTGATTTTTTTTTTTTTTTTTTTTGGTGGAATATAAAATAAATAAGAATAAGAGAATGGAAAACGGGTGTAGACACCCCATTTTCGACCGACCTTAAGACTCAGATGTCACCAGTTGAGCGCTTGGTGATGTTGCATGATGTGCTCGTTCAGAAGTTTCAGAATCGCGGCCGCGAGCCCCGCCTCCAGACTTCCGAACCCTTTTCTGTGCCTTGTCTCGGTTTGCGAGCCAGACTCGGTTTTCTCTGTTTCTTTTCCCGAGGGAAGGGAGAGGTCCCGTAGGCCGTCTCTCAATGTCCAAAGGCTACATTTGGTGGCCGTAGGCCATTTTGCCCATTTCGGAGTCCGGTTCCCGGTTTTCGGAGCCGTCAGGCCGTGTGCCTCGGTTCGGGACCGCCTAACCATCTCCGTATGCTCTAATTTTTGGCATACATCTTATTTCATCCCTTTTGAGGGACACTGGGGGTTGAGAAACCCACTTCGAGGTCGAATACCATTTTCGGTGCTTAACATCCCATTTTCGGGACCCCGAACTGCGTGTTTTGGCCCCGGAACATTCGTTTTGCAACGGTTTTCGTTCATTTTTGGCAGGTACCTCTGTTTTATCACAGGGAAGGTCACTGAAGGGTGGGAGGCCAGCAATTGTTGCAACAACCAGTTATCTCTCTTCCGGAGCCTCCCGGCGCCCGTTTTTCGCACTTCCGAGCTAATGTTGAATACCTTGGAGCTAGTGTTGCCAACTTTCAACCACATATCTGTGATCTACACATCTGAGAGGCCCCTAAAAGTTCATGGCCGGCCATTAAGGTCACATGACCCTTTTGACCCCTTTCTTCCGGGCTAATGTTGAACCCCTTGGACCCTTTTTCTTGAACTTTGAACCACATATCTGTGATCTACACATCTGAGAGGCCCCTAAAAGTTCATGGCCGGCCATTAAGGTCACTTGACCCTTTTGACCCCCTCTTTCCGAGCCATTGTTGAACCCCTTGGGCCCACTTTCTTGGAATTTCAACTACATGGTTGTGTTGTACACACATAGGGGTACCTCCCCAGTAGCTGGCCGGCCAGAAAATCACATTGACCCTTTTGACCCCTAGCCGGCCGGCTAGGGGGTGTGGCCGGCCGGCCACCTCCAGCAAAAGTATGAGGCCGGCCTGCTTCCTTGCACTGTGCCCTTTCCAGCTGTGGGGCAATATCCCCCAGATATTTTCTGTATCCGGGGGATATTTTGTGGGGGAGTTTTGCCCTCCTTCTCCCCCACCTTTACACTCCATTTTGAACCTTTATAACCAGCTGTTGGCCTTCTTGGTAAGGGTTAGAAAAACTCTCCTTCAAAGCTCTATAGCCAACACTATCTTCTTCCTTCTCAATTCTTCAAAAAACCCTAAGTCCCTAACCTTCATTCCTTCTACACCACCAAGCTCTACCACCACCACCTCACCTCCAGCAGAAAGGAAGGTTTCTAGAAGGCAAAAGAAGCTGCAAATCCATCCAAGAAGCAACAAAAGCTTGAATCTTCAAGGGTAAGTTACACTTTTAACCTTTTGACCCTTTTCCTTGATCTATTTCTAAGCCCCACTTCTTTTTGGTTTCAAGCTCCGGCCCTAACTGAAAAGGGCCATATTTTTGAGCTCATCTTCACTTCTCATTAAGGGCTCAACCTTGTTTGAGCCCTCCATAATATACTTGCTTCATTGATCATCTTGTATGTCATGTTTTTGCATGCTATCTTTGGCCCATGAGCAATCTGTTTTTGAGCATGTTATAAACTGATATAAGGCTTATTTTGAGTCCCTCTTCAACATTGGAGAAGGGCTCAACATTGTTTGGTGTTTCCATGTGTCACTTGTAGTTATATCCCCTATTTGGCCCCATTTTTGCATAAATTGATAGCCCTCTTTGCTTCTGTTTTTGGCTCTTGGTCCGAACTAAAAGTGGCATTATTTTGGCCTATACTTCATGTTTCATTCACACTTTTTTTCTGTTTGGTGATTATTTTATATACTTCATGTTATAGCACCTTTTGAGCCTTGTTTTGCATCACATTTTTAGCATGTTTGTATACTGATTTGAGGTCTGCCATATACTGTAAATGTTCATATTTTTGGTCCATCTTCAGTGTTGTAGAAGGAAATTTTTCAGTTTGAGTTTTGCTTATACCACTTGCCTCATTACCCCTCTTTTGGCCCCTATTCTTGCATGCTATTTTTCCCTTACTTATACTTGCTGTTTGGCCATGTTTATAACGTGAAAGTACATCTTTTGGGACTTTCTAGCTTCTGTCTTTGCATTGCATGTTCATATTGTACATGTTTGGCATAGCTATAGGCCATTTCGGGTGCCTAATGTCACATTTCGGGACATTTCCTTGCATTTCATGTCATTTCGCTTCATTTCGGGACTATTTTCCCCCATATTTTAGTGCTGAAATTCCATTAGTATGCTTGCATATCACTTTTGCCATATTTCATCACATTTTAGCATCACCTCGGTTTGCGTGCCAGTGTGCACGCATTTCGAGGCACTTCATTTTCTGCCATCGGCATCCGATGTGAGTGTGGCTGAGGCTCTCTCATGTTGGTATAAGCCCATTTTTCATTTTCATGTCATTTTCATATCATTCTGTCATCGCCTTGGTTTGCGTGCCCGTGTGCACGCATTTCGAGGCACTTCATTTTCTGCCATCGGCATCCGATGTGAGTGTGGCTGAGGCTCTCTCATGTTGGTATAAGCCCATTTGTCATTTTCATATCATTCTGTCATCGCCTCGGTTTGCGTGCCCGTGTGCACGCATTTCGAGGCACTTCATTTTCTGCCATCGGCATCCGATGTGAGTATGGTTGAGGCTCTCTCATGTTGGTATAAGCCCATTTGTCATTTTCATGTCATTGCCTCGGTTTGCGTGCCCGCGTACACGTACTTCGAGACACATGTCATTGCCTCGGTTTGCATGCCCGCGTGCACGTACTTCGAGACACATATCATCGCCTCGGTTTGCGTGCCCGCGTGCACGTACTTCGAGACACATATCATTGTCTCGGTTTGTGTGCCCGCATGCACGCACTTCGAGACACACATCATTTTCTCAATTTGCGTGCCCGTGTTCACGTACTCCGAGGCATTTCATTTTCATAGCATTCTATATTTTTTCGGTTTGCGTGCCAGCGTGCACGCATTTCAAGGCATCTCATTTCATAGCATTGTGTACGTTAGGATTGTATCTTAGTTGAATTTCATGCATATCATGCATATTGCATCGTGTCCGGAATAGGAGTTAGCCCGGGCACGGGAAACGAGGTACATTTCGTACTCCGAGTGACGGAATGTGTCTCAATTCCCCAGTCACCGACACTCCGGATTATCCATGATGGAGTTAGGTTTTAGCTGTAGTTTCATGTGCATTCATCCTATATTAAGTTGTGCATTTCGACTCCTCGGCCATCATGCCTCGGTATGCGTGATTGGTGGCACGAGAATCGAGACATGCATATATTTGTGCAAATACATTGCTATGCCCCTTTCCTGCTCTCTGTTGCAGCAAAACCAGGAATCAATAACTTTCCGGGACTTGGCACGCTTTTCAAGAACAACAGGTGTAAACAGAGGCTAATTGGGGCATTCCGGTGGATTTCCGCGCAAGACAGTCCGAACATGCATCATCCACCAGAAGCAAGGCAGTCCCTGGCTTGCACGCCAGTTTATTTGCTTTCTAGTTAATTCATTAATTAATTAGAATTCTGTAATATTTTGGACTGTAATATTCTTTTATTTGGGACTGTAATATTTGGACTGTATTATTTATTTGGACCCTCCGAGTGAGGGCACAACTGTAATAAGTGTGGGTGAGTGTGATGTATGTCTTCCAACCCCACGTCTTTCTCCCTTTTATTTATCCGCTTTTGATGGTTAGATTAGGGCATATTTCAATTAGCATACAGTATGACAGCATGTTTGCATCATTCATCTGTATTGCATGCATCGGGCTCGGCGCATCATACTAACTGCATTGTACTTTCAATTCCAAGTTGAATACATGTTAGTTGTAGCATTTCATATGCCACATTAGAATAGCCGAGCCTACTATAGTTGCATTTTGCATGTGTTGCATTAAGCATTTTTGTATATTCAGGATCATGCATGATTTCTAATGTAGTTTCTGTTTTTGGCTTGGAGTACTCGGTAAGCTTTATGCTTTAACATCCTTGCATGCGTGTGAATGAATGCCATGATAGCATGCTTACCATGAGGCTATGTGCTTATCTGATATATCTGCCTGAATGCCTGTGGGTGAAGGTTGGGTTATCTGAATTGGAATGAATCATCAAAATGTTTCAAGCCTACCTGCGGGTAGCAAACCATTTTCAAAAACAAACATGAAATGTTTTGTTCCAATTCGGGCGACCCGGTCTATACTTATATGCTGTGAGCATCACATAGTAACCTAGGCTAATAACCGGAATAAGAACTCACAATGTTTTCAAAAATTGATATCATGGTTAGTAGAGGCCGGTCTATGACCGGGCGAGCGGGGGTGCTCACGAAGTGACCTTCCCCAATCGTACCCAAGTTCCCTAACCGAGACAACTTTGGTGATGACGGACACGTGGCTTTTTGGCACCGAGTCAGGGTTTCCTAAATTTCCCAAAATAAAATATTTAGGTGGCGACTCTGTATCTGGCAAAGCAGTCCATATTTGGCACTTCTTTCAAAAATCAGTTTTCCTAAAAACGATTTGCCGGATTTGGACTCTTTGGTTCAGATTTAGAACCGTGACTGCGAAAGTCGAGTCCGAGCTGTAGCGAGGTCCCCCGCGGGCTTGTTACAACGGGTGATGCTTACTAACAAGGGATAGGGAAAATATATTATAATAAAATATATATATATATATATATATATTAAAATAAAAGAAAAGGGTGAAAGAACGTGGATGAAATAAATTAAGAGAAAGGAGAGATATGATTAAAGTGGGTTTGAAAGTGGGAAAAGATGAGAGAGAGGGAGATAGAGTGGGTGCATGATGATGATGTTGGGTCCATGGAGAGAGAGAGAGAGGGATGTCCAAGAAGCTTGTGCTTTTGACAGTTACACATTACCCAAGCTGTATGTGAAGATGCATGTTACTGTCTTACACTTCTGCAGGCTTGGTATTCTTTGTGGGGCACTTGCAACACGTGACATTGAAAATTGTATTCGAAAATGATGACATCTCCAACATGAAACGTCTTGGAAGCAGCCCAGGCCTTGTAATCAATATTCCCAATGATGGTTTAACCAGCGGAGTCCCCAACCTTGTACACTGCTGCCATTGAAACCTTCAAGCCAGCAAACATGGCTACCAACAACAGAGCCACAGCTCTACACCCCACACCCAAATCCATGGCTAAGAGAGAGAGAGCAAATCGGGAAAAAAACAGCAGTGACGAGCAGAAAAGCAGCGCCAGAAACGCCAACGACGACGACGAGTAAGAGTACAACCACGGATATGTGAGAGGCGAGGTGAACGGCGATAGAGGCTAGACGATGATGCGGGTGCCGCCGCCGACATAGCGGAGGAGGGGTGTAAGAAAATGTTGAAGAAGTCAAGGTATGTGTAGAAAATAAGCGGAATAGGTTGAGGTCCGGCGGGCGGCCAAGGCGAGGTTGCCGCCCGCCGGTGAAGCGAGAAATACTAAGGTCTTAACCTTGCTCGATACCATGTAAAAATTTATGTATTATTGATTGATGTTTATTGATCTGTTACAATGATTCCTATATATAGAAGAGTAGGTGGTAGTAGGTAGTAGGTGGAGTAGGTGAAGTGGAGGTGGTAGTGGTGTAGTGGGTTAGGTTTAGTGGAGTAGGTGAAGTGGAGGTGATAGTGGTGTAGTGGGTTAGATTTAGTGGAGTAGGTGAGGTGGTAGTGGTGTAGTGGGTGGATTTTAACATTATCCATTTTTTAAAAACTAATATGATTCAAACATATAATTACCGATATTCAATCATCTTATTTTTTATATGGTTATTCTACTTAATGAATTCAAAAAAAATAAACAATTCAAATTACTGAAATCGGTTTTAAAATGGTCTGCTAAGCTCAAACACTCTCTCATATTGAGATGATAACTTGAGAGAAACTAAACCCTTATCTTAATACTATATATTTATAAATAAAGTATTTACATCTCTATATTGTATTATATCTTTCACGAGAGGGTGTATACCATATCTAAATTATATCATTTGAGAATTTGATTATTACAAATACCATAACTCAATACTATGGGAGTCCTAACTAAAAAAAAAAAAAAAATTGAGTAATAACTAAATATTACATGAGGTATAACCAAACAATTCTTGGATCATAATTAAAATTTTGTCATAACTAATATCACAATGTTTCATAACTAATAATATAGTGTCAGTAAGTAATAACTATTGACTCAAAAGCCATAACCAAAATATATACCATAGAATTTCTTCTCTTTCAACAGTACAATTATAAGGCCCTGTTTGTTTTGGGATGTAGATGATGGGATGGAATTAGGACGGAGGTGAGGCCCACTTAGTATTATGTTTGTTTGTAGAGTTGGGAAAATGATTAGGATGGAAGAGGGGATTAAGATGAGGTTGGAAGGGGGATTGGGATGGAGGAGGAGGAGGTAGAGGTAAATGTGGTATTAGAAAAATAGTAAGGGGACTAGAAATTTTTTTATTTTTTACATGTTGGGCATTTTTTTTTTAACATTAATGTTTAATTTTTTGAATTTTTTTATTTGTTTTATTAGTTTATATAAAAATAATTTAACAATTCCTACATTAATAACTATCATCAAAATAAAGACAATTTTACTTAATCCTCTCATTAACAATCCCCTCATTATTAATCTCCTTACTATGAATCCCCTCTATTTTACCTCTGAAAACAAACAGGGCCTAATAGATAAAAACTTAAGCCTCGTTTGGGATACACATGTTTTAGCCTAAAAGTTAAAAAGTTACTAAAAAATTAAAAAGCTTATAACTTATATCAAAAAGTTAAAGATTTCATTTTCTCTTTACTTTTTGTACATCTTTTCGTAAAAAAATTAAAAGTCATTCCAAATATATTATTTTTTTTATCTCATATTTTAATCAAAAAATTAAAAAATTACTAAAATAGTCTGTTTCCAACGAGACCTTATGTTAGAATGAATCACATAAAATCTTTCTATTATTGTATACTTACTTTAAAATTTTATTTTGTTTCGATTTATATTTTGTTTCCCACCAATAGCTACATTAATGACTAATAACTATAACCTATTAGCTTAATAAATGGAGAAAACAATCAAATGGCTTACTCCCTAAGAGGTGGTAAATTCAAAACTTAATGGTGAAAACAATCAAATGGTTTACTATCTAAGAGGTTGTAAATTCAAAACTTACCAAGGTCAAATATTCTAATCCTTAGAATTATTAAAAGTTTACTCGATTATTAATATTAAGATCTCAAAATTTAATCGAGTTATGCGTAAGCTGAGTTTAGAAAGTAGCCATACAGGGTTCTATGTCGGTGCTTTGGTAAAAACAGAGGGTGCCAATAGGGAAGGCACATTGGCTTTTGTTTTTTTTTGCAGTCTATGACTAAGACTTTGTCTGGAAAGTAGGTTATTTTAGTTTTTAATTGTTTTAGTAGGTTAAAATTTTTGTATTTAAGAAGATGGTTAGATTTTTTTTAATTGGATGTGATGTTTATAGCATAAAAGTGAAATGATTATAGGTTTAATGTGACATTTTGTTTTATTGATTATTTTAATTTATTTTATATTTTTGTGAATTTTAACGTAAAAAGCCAAATTGTAACTTTTGCCAAACAAGGCCTACAAATTATTTACTGCATCAAGTGGACATTGCAATTGGAAATTGGATTGCTCTATGCTTGTGGGTTTTATAGGTTAAAGAATGCATCATTTGAACTCGGAAAAGTATTAAAAAACAAAAAAATTAAAAAATTAAAACCTAAAGTTATAGTGTGAATTTGAAAAAACAAAAATAAAAAACTTATTTAATGTATATAAATATTTTAAAGTTATAGTGTGAAATTGAACATTAAGGGTCTGTTTGGTAATCATTCTGTTTTCAATTTTCAATTTATATTTATAAAAATTTTAAAAATTGTCATAAAAACTTATTTGATAATTTTTTTGATTTATAAATAGTTGTCTCAGTTTATAAATTTGAAAAAAAAACGTAAACTCAAAAAGTGAGTTTACATTGATTTTTAAACATAAATTTAAAATTTTAATTAACAATTTTTTTTTTCAACTAATTTCTTTTTCAAATAATTTATTTTCAATTATTTTTTTTCAAATGATTTTTTTTTTCAATTAATTTTTTTTCAAATATTTTTTTTCCAATTAAATTTTTTTTCAATTATTTTTTAATTAATTTTTTTCATTTTTTTTTCAAATAATTTTTTTCCAATTAGATTTTTTACAATTATTTTTTTAATTTATTTTTTTTCATTTTTTTCCAATTAAATTTTTTTTAATTAATTTTTTTTTCAATTATAATGTGTATGATTTCATTGTCATAAATAATAAATATAAATATTTTAGACCTAAACAAACATATATTTTTAGTTTATGTTTTTAAATTTTTTTTAAACATTTTATTCAAATCAAACGCGTTTATAATTTATATTTTTAAAAAAATAAACAAAAATTAATTTATAAAATTTTTATAAACATAAACTAAAAATATAAACCTTACCGACTGCTACCAAAAAAGTATTTGATTTAGGGATCGTTTGGAATGTTCTAAATAAGTGTATTTTTTGACTTTTTATGAAAAAAATGTAAAAAAATAAAAAAAAAAGATGTTAAGGTGGTGTTTGGCAAGTGGGTTGGGGCTAAAATAGCCACAAAAGACAAAACAGGCTATTTTAGCCACAACAAACAAAATATCACATCCAACCCATAATCATTACACTCTTCTCTCACAAAAAAAAGCCAAAAAGTCAAAAAGCCAAAAAGTCCTTCCCAAACCAAGCTTTTTAGCCCAGGCTAAAATAGCCAAAAAAGCCAAAAAGCCAAAAAGCCAACCCACCTCCCAAACGGAGGCTAATTAATGTGATTTAAAAAAAATAAAAAAATAAACTAAATTAGGGTTGGTTTGGGATGTCCTAAAAAAGAGCACTTTTTGACTTATTGGTGGGTTTGAATTGGGTTTGGGTTGGGTTTGATGTGATGTGTTAGAGAGATGATGTGATTTAAATAAGATGATGTGACTTAAATAAGATAGTGACTTTTTGACTTTTTAGCTTATTTAGTACATGCCAAACTAGCCCTTAGGCCAAGTTTGAGAAGACTAAATAAGTGCACTTTTTGTCTTTTTAGACTAAAAAGTTGAAGTTGAAAATATGAATGTTTGGGTTAACTTTTTGACTTTTTATGGAAAAATGTGTAATAAAAAATTGTAAAAATTAGTTTGTAGGGGAAAATTAGAATTGGAAATTGTGCAGCCGTAATTGTTGACTTTTGGTGAATAGTAATGACTTTTTAACTTTTTGAATAATTTTTTGACTTTTTGACTTTTTTTAAACTATCCAAACTTGACCTTAGTATATGCCAAACCACCCCTTAGTTATTGAAAGTGGTTGTTAGAGGTGTAGATGGTGATTGGTGGTGACTATTGGAGGGTCACTAAGGTTATGGGCAGTGACTGTCCTATCAGTGGAGCCAGTCAGAGAGTCGTTGAAGCTCACTGGAGTGTTGCAGAAGCTTGTCGTTGCTGGCCGGTGAGGAGAGAGAAGAGAGTGAATTCATTTTGAAAACATCTTTGCGTTTTCTTTAAAAATATAATTAAAAAAAAAAATCATTTTCACTTTTTTTTAAACAAAAATGAATTCACATGGAAAGCAGAAATCAGATTCTAAGAGTGTGTTTGATAACGTTTATGTTTTCAGTTTATATTTATAAAAATTATATAAATTGGTTTTTGTTTATTTTTAGAAAAACATAAACTATAAACGCGTTTGGTAATTGACAAAATTTAAAAAAAAAATTTAAAATATAAAAAAGAGTGAGAAATAACAAGTGGTGGCAAGTGGCGGCAGAAGACGGTGGTGGAAAGTGGTAACGATGGGTGGTGTGTAGCTAGTGGTGGCGGGTGGGTGGTGGTGGGTGGGTGGGTGAGTGACGGTAGCAGGCAGTGGGTGATAGCGAGTGGGTGGTGGTGGCGGTGGCGGGTGGTGGTGGGTGGGTGGTGGTGGCGAGTAGATGGCGGGTGGTGGTGGTGGTGTGTGGGTGGGTGGGTGACGGTGGCGGCGGGTAGTGAGTGGGTGGTGGTGGTAGGTAGGTGAGTGGGTGGTGGTGGTAGGTAGGTGAGTGGGTGGTAGTAGTAGGTGGGTGACGGATGGCGGGTGGGTGGGTGGGTGACGGTAGTGGGTGGTGGGTGGTAGCGAGTGGGTGGTGGTGGCAGGTGGGTGGCGGATGGCGAGTGGTGGTGGGTGGTAGCGAGCGGTGGTGGTGGTGGGTGACGGTGGCGGGTGGAAGCGAGTGGGTGGCGGCGGTGGTGGTAGTGGGTGGTGGTGGTGATGGTGGTAGCGGGTGGGTGGTGGTGGTGGGTGCCTAGTGGTAGTAGGTGGCTGGTGAGTGGTGGTGACAAGTAGGTGGTGGGCGGAGAATGATAGTGGCAGATGATGGGTGGTGGCGGGTGGATGACAGGTAGGTGGTGGTGGTGGTGGCGAGTGGGTGGTGGTGGATGAAGATGATGGTGGAAAATGGTGGCGGGTAATATTGGGTGTTAAAAAAAAAAAACTGAAAAATCAAAATGGAAACACATTTTTTGTATTTTCATTTTTTTACCAAATTTATAAATTGAGACCACTAATTTATAAATTAAAAATTTTACCAAACAAGTTTTTATTTGAGTTTTTTAAATTTTTGTAAATATAAACAGAAAACTGAAAACATAAGTGTTATCAAACGGCACCTAAGTAATGAGATTACTAATAATAAAATTTATGTGTCGATGTTATTCAAGGGATTAGTTTCGTTAAGATCATTCAATGGGAAAATAATAAAATTAAAAATACTATAAGTCCAATTAGGTTTTTTTATTCATAAATGGTTAACATTCCTTCACAAATGTAAAATTCCCATTGAAGAGTATGGGAATCGAATTCATATGATTTCTAGTAATATAAATAACAAGGAATCACTTTTCCATTATGATCCGTTCCAGACACTGGAATCATGGAACTCGGAATCACATTCTCATTCCCCTCAAGATTACTATTATTTAAATATAACCAAAAGAAAGTTAAAAAATCTAAAGATAATGCTAGTTTGAATCCCTCAAAAAGGGGCAAATTATGCATTACACAAAATATATGTATCATTGGATGATCATCTATGACTATGACACCATCTTATGTTCACTAATTACAAATCTGCCGATGTAATTGAACATTCCTTTCTCCAGTTGCCTGCAAATTTTCTGAAGGTCTGGCATGTCTGTCCTGGTGGTTGATCTGTCTAAACAAAAGACTGTCCATTATTAAACATAATCGAGCAGCGCGGATTTCCTGTTTCTTCGAACAACAACAGGAGGTTTGATCATCTGATTCTTCCCGGAAAGCAGTTGCTTCACTTGGTTGCTGTGGAGGAACAAGCTCGCTTTTTGACACTTCTCAGGCAGGCTCGTAAAGACCCACCATGTGCCCGTCAACACAACGCATGGCTGCAACCTGCCCAAGGCACCATTTATCAAAGCAAAAATAAGAAAAATTCTAAGCACACAGAATCCAATCATAGAACCGGAGACAACTGGTTCTGTGCACTTGCAGGAACTGTAAAAAACAAAGAGATGGAGTGAGAACTTGACGTGTAGAATCATTATAATTACTGAAGTGGTTACCACTAGCCAGCCATAGCATGCATTCAATGTAATTGGGAATGTGATGGAGAGTGCTTGGCCATATAATTCTTGAAACATATAGATAGACACATGGGGCAAGTGGCATTAGCAAGGACCAAATGGCACGTGCTTAGAATTGTATGAAATTTGGTGCCATGATGGAAAACAGAGTAGATATTAGCACCCTCGTGGATTTTGGGCGAATTCCATTATTTAGGGATTAAATTTTGCAATTTTTTGAAAGTTCTATCATCAATTACTTGGTTCATACGAATCCTATTATTTATTTTATTTTATTTTTTGGGGGGTCCAAATATTTAAATCTGAGTTCAACTCAAAAATTATCATTTTTGATAATTTTCTTATTTTTTTATTTTTTATTATTGTCATGGTAGTTAGGGAATTGTCATAATTGGTTGTTTCTTAGTTGTGGATTAGGGTTCTATTTTTATTATGAATAATAGTTGTAAGCCTTTGGGCCTTCAATAATTTCCTTGTGAGTTTCTCTTCCATTTCCTATCATTATGGTAATCTTATGATTCAATAGACTCGTAGAAGAGTTGTGATGTTCTTGTTGCTATAGATTCTGCTCTTACATGTTTCCCCTACATCAGAATGTTTGCTTGTTCTATTAAGACCTAAACACCCCACCCCAAAAATCAAATATTATAAAGAAGATGAGAAGGCAATAGGCAAATTGGAATGTCGTGATTGGCAAGTGGTAGAGCTGCTCAAGAAGGAAGAAGCATGATAGTTTTACAAATTATGCAACTCAAAGAGTGAGTTGGGTATTTACCTTTCCATGAACCTCATATTTGATGGGACCATCGAGCTCTGCACCCAAAGCCATTAGTTTCGTCACTGTATTGTTAATGTCTGTCACCGTAAAGGATAAGATTGATGAGTATCCCTTCTGAATGCCATGTTCACTGCAAAGCTTACAGTTAGCAGCTAATTCAAATTAATTATATTCCAGAACAGCCATATGCAAAGAAATAAAATTTAGTACAATTTTTGTTTTTCCAAGTAAATGTAAGAGGTCTGTATGAGAAAGTAAATAGGAAGTAGAAATTTTAGGCATCAGTTGAGCACCCAATTCTGTCTGCAAGATTACGTGAAATTTACTGTCAATTTTCCATTTGTAACATTTTGCTCCTTCCATCTTGATAGAAAATAAATTAGTGTAAGGCTATGTTTAGTTCATGGATTTGGATAGAGAATTGGAAAGGGAAAGGAAAAAAGTGAGTGAAATGTGAATGAAATATAGCTACATTTCACCTACATTGCACACACTTTTTTCCTTTTCCTTTTCAAACCCCTACCCAAATCCATTAACCAAATATAGCCTAATGGGACTATAATATATATAGTGGTAATGCAGTACATATAACTAATCATGAAGCCAATGTTTATGTATGGTAATTAATGTAAGCGTCATATTAGAATTATAGATTTTTTTTTATTATTATTTTTTTTAATGGTTCTTCCATTCGCAAGTTTTATTGCATAGAAAAACTATAGAATCCCTCAAATGTTGTTGCCGTTGAGGCCATGAATTCAAATTTCTTTTCTTTTTTCCTTTTTTTTTTTGATAATTGGGAACAGTGTCCTAGGCAAGGTCCTTTGAGCCTACCCTAGGAGTGTAAACTTGAGGATCAAACGACACCCCCTAATCACATAATCTAGGCGAATGGGCGGGTATGACAAAAGTCGAACATGAGTTGGGCATGTGGGGAGCAAATCCACTACCAACTAGACAACACCCTGTATAAAATATACATACATAGTGTCTGCCCAATTTCCATAACCTTCAGTAGGTTTCTTTAATTTGACAAAAGAGTAGGTTTCTTCAGATGCAGTGATTAGTTTCAAATATGGGCTAAGGCATTACCATTATGCATGCCATATTAGAGAGTCTACTCTTTTATATGTACATTTGTAGTACCCGCTCTATTCAAAAAATAATGATAGTGGTTGGTCAGCTCCCCTGGGTCATCAAGTCAGGACGGCTAGTCAAGTTCTTCAGGTCATCCTGATCAGACTAGGGGATCTAGTCATACACAACTTGAGGGCAGCCCGGGCTTTTAGCCCTGCCTCACCTAGTCAGTTGATCTGGACTTGGTCTAGATTAAACTAACTTGACGTCAGTCTAGGTGCGCTACATATATACCCATCAATTATATTCCATCATCTCAGGTAATCTTCCTATTTCTTTTTGTAGGGAGAAATTCGTTGGTGGAGGTAAAACCTAAACGGAGCGACACCCGAACAGCCAAGAATGGTCAAGACTTGAGAGTAGATTCAACTCGGCCTGAAGGCCCAATTTGGCATTGCTCCTATCTTCTGTCATAACAATAGAATCAACCTCATCAAAAATTAGGTTGCTTTCCTTCCAATGAATAAATTTGTTAACTTCAGCAATACAACTATATAAAGTGAACATGTTGGCTTGGTTTGAACACCAAATTGAGGCTGTAAGATAAATTGATAGAGAGAGAGAAAATAAATTGTGTATATATTGATTGATATTGAATGTTGTTGATTGATATATTTGTTATGTTTACAATGATCATATATATAGAAGAGAAGAAGGTAGTAGGTGAAGTGGTAGGGGGTGAAGTGGAGGTGGTAGTGGTAGGTTAGGTGAGGAGTAGGTGAGGAGGTGAGTGTGTGTGGTAGGTGGTAGTGGTAGGTTAATACAATTTACAGTGGTAGGTTAATACAATTTACATTAACAGCCCCCCTCAAACTCAAGGAGGATAGGTACTAGCCAACTTGAGTTTGGAGAGAGTAATAAAACAGAAAAATAAGCTGACAAATAAAATTAAAAATGGGATAGGAGACACTGTATGGTCGTGTCAGACCGTTGTAGCAGACAGTTTACGGGGTCATGTCGGACCGTTGTAGCAGACACTGTGTGGTCGTGTCAGACCGATGTAGCAGACAGTTTATGGGGTCATGTCGGACCGGTGTAGCAGGACAGTTTACGGGGTCATGTCGGACCGTTGTAGAAGACAGTTTACGGGGTCATGTCGGACCGATGTAGCAGCTGACCGGAATCAATGTCGGGGCAGTTTATGGGGTCATGTCGGACCGATGTAGCAGCTGACCGGAATCAATGTCGGGACAGTTTATGGGGTCATGTCGGACCGTTGTAGAAGACAATTTACGGGGTCATGTCGGACAGATGTAGCAGGACAGTTTACGGGGTCATGTCGGACCGTTGTAGCAGGACAGTTTACGGGGTCATGTCGGACCGTTGTAGCAAGTTGTGGTGGTGTACCAAGGGGGCGACTTAGGGAGTGCGCCATGAGGTGGCTTGAACAGGATACTGTGTATAACCCCCCCTCAAACTCAAATAGGTGTAAAGATAGAAACCTATTTGAGGTTGAAACAAAGGGATTGATAAAGCTGACCGGTGTAGAAGACACTGTATGAGTGTGTAGATAGGCTGCCCAAAAAATATACATGGATGTAGATATCGAGCCCTCAAAAGTCGTGCCCTCAAAAGGTGTGCCCAATCTGTCAAAAGGCGTGCCATCAAAAGGCGTGCCCGATGCATCAAAAGACGTGCCAGATATGATGGCGAGGCACGTGAGTGCCTTGGCTGGCGTGCCCGTTTGTCGGGCGTCAAGAGGCGCGCGATGCGCGTGGCTGCCGCTGTGTCATGGTCTTTATAAACCGAAGCGGAGGAGGCAGAAACTGAGACAGAAAAACTGAGAGAAACCTCTGAAAAATTCTTCGTTTTGCTGAGAAAGAGAGGTCGTTTTGCTGAGAGAGATAGGTTGTAACACTCTGTGGCGAGAGATATTCTGTAACACTCTGTTGCCCAGAAAATGGCCTCGTCTTCCCGTGGGCTGCTCACTCTCTTTCCCGATCTCAACGAGTCCACAGGAGAGAGAACTGGTGCGGTGTCCCGTGAACCTCAACCAAACACCACTGGGTTTGCTCCGTTGAACTTTCCGATGCAGTCGGTGGAACAAAAAATGGCAGTGCAAACGGATGTGGAGGCTAATCAGTATACTTTGAAGGCATGTGTGGAGTCCATGACGGCGGTCACAAACTTGTCGCACCGGCTGCAGAGTAGGACAAATGAGGTGCAGCAATTAAACTCCCAGCTGGCTCTGCTCCAACGCATGTATAAGGATGCGCGAGCAGAGATAAGCGTGCTAAGGGCAGAAAACAAGGAGCTGAAGCGGAAGGCCACCGTGATGTTCCGATTTGGAGGTCCGCCATATGCGGCAGTGGAGGAGCAGGGAGTAGTGATCGTGCCCAGTGGAGTGGGCAGCGGAGTGAAGGTATGTGTAGAGGTCCGGCGGGCGGCCAAGGCGAGGCTGCCGCCCGCCGGTGAAGCAGAATGACTAGGTTGTTAACCTAGCTCTGATACCATGTAAGATAAATTGATAGAGAGAGAGAAAATAAATTGTGTATATATTGATTGATATTGAATGTTGTTGATTGATATATTTGTTATGTTTACAATGATCATATATATAGAAGAGAAGAAGGTAGTAGGTGAAGTGGTAGGGGGTGAAGTGGAGGTGGTAGTGGTAGGTTAGGTGAGGAGTAGGTGAGGAGGTGAGTGTGTGTGGTAGGTGGTAGTGGTAGGTTAATACAATTTACAGTGGTAGGTTAATACAATTTACATTAACAGAGGCTACATAAAGTTTTTATTACAATTCCAAAATTAGCTAACAAAAATCAGTCTTTGATAGTGTTGAACAAATATTGTTTGTCTTTTAACTGTTAAGGTAAAATTATAAATTCCACCATTCAAAATCTTCAAACTTAGGCTGTATTTGGATCACGATTTCGAAAGGAAAAAGGAAAGGCAAATGGAGAACACAAATCGAACTTATATTTTATTGACATTTTACTCATCGTTTCTCTTTTCACTTTTCCAATCGTCATCCAAATCTATGATCCAAACACAGCCTTACTATAATCTAAATATGCAAAAGCTAATTATATAATCAGCCTCAAACATTTGGTGATAAAACCAGAATATCCACCTCACAAAAATTTTGCACCAAAAATAAATAAATAAAATTGAGTAGTATTCAATGTTTCATGGAATAAAAAGTGGGACAATCATGAATCATGACGATAAACCTACCTTGATTTTTCTTTATCCAATGAGGGTAAATTGGAAATCAAGCTTATATAGATGATCATGAAATACCAGAAATTGGGTACAATTAGCTTGTGCAGAACAAATAAATAGCAGAGAAACAAGTCCTACTTCCCCTAAATTGGAAAATAGGCAAAGGGTTTGGAGTAACAAAGCAAAGGATCAAAACCCAATTGAGAGAGAGAAAGAGAGAGACCTGGGGGAATGAAAGAGGGCGAGTTTGAGAGGACCAGATTGAAGTTCGGCCCAGCGAAGAGTGCAGACATTGATGGTGAAACCCAAGCCCTCTGAGTACAACTTTGCTGCTTTTGGAACGTCCCTGTGTGCTTGCAGTATCCACCTCAACGATGCCGCCGCCATCGCTGAACCCTCTCCCTCCCTCTGCCTCCAATGGCTTCTCACAGTTCACGGAAACACCAAGTCTTATGGGCCATGGCCCAATTAGCTTGTTTGCCAAGACCCTTTTCAAAATTCTTCTCTACATATTTTGTTGGGGTAAATTACAGATTTTTCTTTGAGGTTTTAAAAATTATATCTCACTCCATCATAATTAATACTGTTAACGGATATTATAAATTGGCTAAAATATTCTTTTGACAAATAAAGGCCAATTATTTAAACTTCTTAAAATTTAGTTAAATTACAGATTCTTCTGAGGTTTAGCTAGATTATTATTTTTAAATAAGTTATGAAATACAAAATTAAAATAAAAAAACATTTATCACACTATAAAAAATTAAGATTTTAGAGATCAAAATTTAGGGACAAAATTATTTTTAGGGGACCAAATATTTTTGTTGCGAAAAGTGTCGTCATTATATTTTTAGTAATGAAAATTGAACATTAGTGATTAATTATTATCTTTTTGGTATCAAATTTTTTGTCTCAAAAAATAAACCATTTTAAGACCAAATTATCTCAGAAGTCTATTTATTATTGACATTTTCGAAATTTTATCGCTAAAAGCCTTATTTTTGACTTTTCAAAGCGACCCATCTAATCTCAAAACAAAACACTTTTACTGATTAGTCTTGCATATTTTTAATTATTATCAATTTTTTTTAAAATTTAAAAACGCTATTACATCCTACCACTGTCGGACTTTCGTCAAATGATCACTAGAGATTCGTCGAAATGTTCAATATCACGGGAAAGTCGTCGGAGTGTTCTGAACATCACTAGAAATAACCGGAATTTCTCGCTAGACGTCAAGAATATCGCTGGAGACTCACTAGAATGTCTAAAATATTGCCAAAAAAAAAAGATAATAAATTGAGAAATTAAAACAAAAAACATGGCAAATATGCTAAATATTGATAAATTGAAAGAAGAAAAAAAATGTAATAACAACAAACAACAATAATGGGGAAAAAAACATATATTATTTTTAATTTTTTTAAGGTTTATGTAAATAATCTCCAATATTGATCAAACTGAAAAGCAAACATTGAAACTGTAAAATGTTACAGTTTCAAAGAATAATTCTATTAAGCATTTATCTTTATTATGTAAACATAAATTTCAGAACATAAACCTTACACTTTGGATCATTTACCATGTGTATTATCAAGAAATCAAGACAAAATGACATACCTGAATCCATTGATGAACGGTTAAACGGAAGCGTCTGATTGTCAATAAAACCTTAATATTGATTTTGTTAGAGCCTTCTAATCCTTTCCCTTTGGTGCCTTATGTTTCTCCTTGAGAGGATTTAGAAAAACAAAACAGTATTCTTATTTTTCACCTTGGGAAGGAATAGGGACCATAACTTTTTAAAGGTTGTAATTGGTTTTCATAACTGAAAGGTAATGAAAACCAATAAATTAACTATTATTGGTTTTAAAACTGAAAGGTAATGAAAACCAACTTTAACCAATATGTTTTAATTTCTATTTCTTCCCCTCATAGAAATAGAAATTATACAACTAGTATCTACACATTAGGTCCATAACACATATACCCTTAAGCCTATTAACTAAATTGAATCACTTAAATTGTAGGCTTCTTATAAATGATAACACCACATTTAATTATGTGGTCCCATTGAGACATTATCTAACATATTAATCAAACTTAAAAACATATTATGAAACTATAAAATTTTACAATTCTAAAAAAAGTTATAAAATTATAAAATTTTACAGTTCTAAATAATGATTCATTTCAGCACACAAAAAAAAAAAAAAAAAAAAAAAAAAAAAAAAAACTGTAACTAAAATTGTTTGCAGTTTTCACCACCTATAACTAAAACTCGAAAACATCTTGTTCATAATTTGACAATTTTCTAAATTAAAATAGGAAAACAGAAGTGTATAGTATTTAAAAAAAAAAAACAACAACAATAACTACTGAGAGATCAAAGGAAAGAGATACATATAGAGAGATGTTTATACTTTGGCAATTATTTTTAGTTTAGATCTAGCCGGATTTGACGTAGATTTACAACTTTTTCATCGGAAAATCATCTCCTTCACCATCGGTAAGTGTGAAATAAGGAGTCGGTACTTAGTGGTTGCTAGTGAACCCCAATTATTATTCCATATAGGCAACCCAAGAGGAGGTGAATTAGATTTCTACATAAATTACCAAATTAAAAATTAACCTAAATAATAAATAAATAAATATGCTCAACAATATAAAATAAAGTAATGAAATAAAATGAGCAAAGGGAAGAGAAATCAAACATACCGATTTATAGTGGTTTGATACGTTGGCCTACATCCACTCCCCAAGTTTCCTCCTCAGAAATTTTTTCACTATTTTTCAAATAGTAATTACACCACTAGCTTCATAGGTGCTAGTGAACCTTTACAAGTGACCAATCTTGTCACTCCGACTAGTTTACAATCCGGTGCCTAGTCACACTTAACCCAAGTGATTTTATTCCAAAAAAATCACTCACAAAAACTCTATTTTTACAAAAATAATATGAATAAAGGATAGAAAACCTTTTTACAATTTTGCTCAAACTCTCAATAAATTTTCTCATAGAAAATATAACTCAATAAAGTACTATATAATATTTGAGAATATTTCAATATTACATATTGTTCTCTTATCAAAACACTTCTATATATACATAAAATTATATCCATTGAGGCACACGCTCCTTGTCTTGACTTTATAGCATGTAGAGCACCGTCCCGTTTGAAAATATTTGCCAAGTCGCCTTCGATGAACAGTGATCTGCCAATTTTCTTCCAAATTTTACAATTTTCAAATGTTACACAGTAACTAGCATAGTAACTCTTCTATTAAAATATTTGATTGCACAATAAAACCTCTTTAAATAATATTTATACGCATAATAAAATCTTTTTAAATAATATTTACAATACATCTGAAAATATATATCTCTTTTATAATTTTTGTAGAGATTTTAAATACACTCTAAAAAAATAACCCACCGCTCTATGTAGGTATATCAAATTTGTCAAAAGAAGTGAGCAGTGATAAACGGATTTTTTCAAAATGTGAATAGTGAATAGTGACAAACAGATTTTATGCACAGTAACTTTCATGAATTTCAAACATGCACAGTAAATATTTTGTATCAAATATTGTAAAATATGTATATTGAAAAATCACAATTTTTCTCATAATATTTTAGACATTATCAAACTTAAACCACATGATTAACATCAATCAATGATGGTCGCTGGTGACTGTAGATCAGAAAAAGAAATAAAAGAAGAAACCTGTGGTTGTTATTGTCACCGGAAACCAGAGAAAGAGAGATAAAGAGAAAAAACATGGTGTAGAGAAAGAGGAGAAGAAAAATGGGTACAAAGTTTTTTGGTCTACCAAAAGGTTTTAGGATAAAATAGAATACACACTTTCAAAAAGGACATAGCAATTTGTCCTATTTTTTTCATGATAAAATATCAATATAACTATGAGTTTTGTTTAAAATACAAATGATATTATTTGTTTGATTTCAATTTTTTGATAATTAAGTTTTCCATTTTTTTGTTTTTACTAATTTTTTAAAAAATATTTTAAGTATATATTTTATTAGTTTCAAAAAATTAAAAATTACAAATACCTTATTATCATAATTTTTTATTTAATAGAATTAATTAAAAAAATAAAATTGCTGACTACTTACCTATTCAATAATAAAATCACCTGAATTGTTAATTGAAATATATTTCTGACATCATTAAAAATTGTTAATTGACTTAATAATTTGTTAATAAAAAAACTCATTTATTATGCAATTAGAAGGTTGAAAGGGCGGCATGTAATTTTTAGAGTCACAGGACAATTTATATTTTAAGCAAATATCAAGCAATGTATTTGTAATTTACCCTGGGTTGCTATTAGCACCTCTCTAAATTCTTTGGACCTCTCATTTTTTTGAGCCCATACCGTAAATCCTAAATTTCAATAAGATTTCTTTTAATACTCCACTTAATACCAAATTTATCGTTATTCATAATATTATCACACCCAAGGGTACACCCACCTAATTTTGCACACCCTCTCTCCTTCTCCTTTTGATGATCGTCCTTCTCTTGTTGAAAAGAATGTCGACGGTCATTGCATTAATAAACACCATTGCCTTAGTGAAAAACATTGCATCGATGGTCCATCATTGAAATTCCTGTCAACTCTCGACGAAATGAGAATTGACTTGACAGTGTCCAAAGAATACCGTCGCAAAACTCGTCAAAAATTCCTGTCTACCACTCCAGAAAACTCGTCGAAAATTCGTCAGGTAAAATCCTAATGAAACATATAATCTGGTGTTGAAGATACAAAAATCGAACCGTTCGGCACACCAGTATCGACTATCTGCATTATTGTTCGGAGCCCATATATTGAACTAAATGTTTGTGTTCAGTACTATGTTACCAAATATAATCTTAAAAGTTGGCAAACCAGCACCGAACAGTTCAAATAAAACAACAACGATCGAAAACGACCAAGAATATTAATGTAATACAGATAAACTTACCAATGGAATGCCAGCAACATCAGAATTGTTGTCATCGTCCTCCATTGCTCTACAAGGTGAAATAACTGATGTAGCGTAATAATTGGACTTGAAAAGAGCTTTATAGTTCAAGATTTTTGGTTCTGGAGGGTTTATGATGATGATGAAAAGAATACATTCAGGTTTTAAGATAGTTATGAAGAGTAATGTTTTTAGGGTTTATATTGGTTGGTTATGAAAAGTAATAAGTTTAGTTTTTAGAAAGGTGCAATACATATAGTTGGAGGTGGAGATGGAGGTGGAGGTAGGAGTGGGGGTGTGGGTGGGTGTACAATATTGTAAAGTGTTAATTCTTATTTGGTAGGTCGATATTCCATTAAATGATGTCTTTTGGTGTAATTTTATTTCAGGATATAATTGTGATAAAAAAATTTAAAAATTAGAGGGTCTAAAGAATTTAAGTAGATGCTAATAGCAGTACTCTATTTTTAATGATAAATGTAATAAATAAATTTATTTTATTATAATTGTAGAATTTAAAAAAAAAAATGAAGGGAGAGATAATCTGCATAATGGGTTTAAAAAATCAATGTATTGAATTATCAAAATAGAATTTATAGTGAGCTCATGAACTTCTACTAAACTCATAAAGTATGAACTAGAGATAAATCTACCTCTTTTAATCATGTACATCTTGCACTAAGTGGTGTTTTGGAATTATAGTAAAAAGTTAGTTTTTTGACTTTTCTTTTTTTTTTTTTATTATAAATTTTTGATTTTTTTAATGTAAAAAGATAGAAAGGTGATGTGATTTAAAAAAGTCAAAAAATCAATTGATTTTTTGCCAACTTGCCAAAATGCCCCTAAAAGTTTGAGTTTTATACTTATTTGTTAAAAAATAAGAGGTTATTTCTCACTTCCCAAATTTATTTCATCATTTTATTTATTTTTATTTATAAAAAAATTATGCATCATATTAAAAAAACTTGAAGGGTAAAGATTGCAGTGATAGTTTTTTTTTTTTTTTTTTTTTTTTTTTTTTTTTTTTTTTTTTTTTTGCAATGATAGTTGAGAGAATGATGGTTTGACTTGGGGGAAAAGGGGGCCAACAAATGATACTGAAAACCAAATGAACCATTATGAGAAAACAAATCATGGGCCCATATTCCAAGGGCTTGTGTCTAGTTTATAAATATAGGGAAAATTTCACCCCCTGGATGTTTAAAAAAGTATCGTCAAATCAATGATAAATTTTACGTATACTAAAAAAAGTAAATTTATATACTTTTTTTATGCTTTTGTAATTTAAAAAAATTCTCTGGACAATAATTTCCCCATAAATATATGAATCTTTAGTTACATTTGAAAAAAACAATTTTAAGGACCTTGAGGATATGCCAAATCTAACACCACCCACCCCCCCCCCCAAAAAAAAAAAAAAAAAAAAAAATTCTGGCATTACATTTCTCATTCAAGGTCATCCCTAAATCATAAGCAATTCAATTTGCAAAATGATCTTAAGTTCATAAACCATTCATGTTTCTACAAACCTTTGCAAGTGCTAAGAACATTGGGTCAAAACTATTCTCAAATGCATCATTTTTTTTTTTTAAGTCACAAAAAAGCACAACAATAGAGATAATGGGATAGACAAGGTTTGAACTCAAAATCTCCTGAAATGAGAGTTTTGATACTATGTTAAATCACTAATTGTTCCAAAAAATTAAGCTACTAGAAAATAGGGACAACAATGTACATATCAAGATAACATCACAAAATTCTCAAAATAACAACAAAGCAATTCTTGCAAGTTAGAGGGTAGATAGCTGAACAAGCACACATAAATTCACGCCAATTCAAGCAGCCAATCATTATTAGAAAAACAAAATAGTGAATTAAGAAATGAACCTGTGATAGTAAGGTAATAGTGTCGGAAAATTCCATAGACACTGAACTTTGAAAATGCACAATAGAGCTCTGATAATCAAGGGTACCAAACTAGTGAAGGTGCTTGAATTCTAGTTGATCTCAGTAACTGTGTGGCTAACAATACATTCTCATTTACAGATGCAATTCGAAAATTACCAACAACAAAAAAAAAAACCGTACATGAGGCTCCCGCTAAACCAACAAAAAAAAAAAAATTGGCACCTATTTTGAAATTACTAGACTACAACATCCAATTGAGGCAGAAGGATACCGGCCAAAGGCCCAATACCCACAAAATCCGCGATTCCTTGTCAGAAATCTTGTTACTGCAGCCAGATAACAGTTCAATTGGCCTACGAAGAGCCCTTGGACACTTTTGAGTGCGAACGCTGGCCCTCTAACCTTGCTTCGAGTAGCTTTGCCTTCAATGTGTTCTCTTTCAACCGATGAGACCATCTAGAAGAAGTTTCAGATGCTTCAATATCTGGGGTTGTGAATCTGGAGATCCATGGTTGTACCGGACTAGCATGACCTGGAAGTGCTAACTGACCGCGAGAATCTTCCATGGAATTATTATCCAAGTGAATTTTCCCTCCTTCCAATGACAAGGAATGGTTTCTAATCAAGTTATTGAGCATATGATTTGGGTTCCCGACACGTTTATTCTTTTTTTCGCGCAAACCTTCTTTTGCAGTCTCAATTATTTCAACTGGGTCCTCTGCTTCAATATCTTCCCCCACGTCCTTTGCCACAACCTTTGTCCTGTTTCCATTACACGACCCAGCCCCGGCCATATGTTGTTCAAAATGCATTTGCAAGCCAGGTTGAGCCCTGACTCGTGACCGGACCTTTTTCCTTGTTGGAATTGATTTGGGTTTTTCTTTAAGATGATCATCCCCGTGTTGTTTAGAGCTACCGTTGTTGTTTTGCTTTCCACTCGAATTCCTGTTTAATTCGAAGCAATTCGATTCGCTACTAGTAGAATGAGAATCCTCCTCATCACCGACATCATGAGGAGCACTCACAGCCTCATTCAAGTGAAAGGACTCCAATGAATGCCTACGTAAGCCGCTTTCCTTTGGCTTTTTAGAGGACATGTTCCTATTAATAGAACTGACAGAATGTCTGGCTCGTAGAAAGGTTTCTATTTCGAGGCTTAACTTGTCCACGATTGTGTTCTTTTCTCCAAGATCATACTGAGGTTGAACGAGCTTCATCTGCATCCGCTCATCAAGCCACGCTTCGGAAAGATGGAGAATCAACCGATCGGGGCTTTCCCTATGAATACGATCCTTATCAGGCTTGTGTTTTAGGGCCCACACCTCTTGTTCATAATCTCTTATCCCCTTAGCAAACTCATCACACAAATCTTCAAGCAAAATTCGCGCTTTTTTCACACTTTCAAGTTCTTTTAAAGCATTGGAGAACGAAGTTTTCACATCAGAAAGTTCTCGAGCTAGCTTCCTGTGAAGGCTCTCCGAGTGCTTCCTTAATTTCCTCTCATCTTCTAGCTCCTCTCTCACCGACTGAACTGCAGCTTTTATTCGATCTTGCTCTTTGTTCTTCCTTGCAATTTTGTCCGCAGCAACTTGCTTCATCAAGTCATCCATTTCTTGACAATTCATTTGCTTCTCTCGTAGTAACTCTTTGATTCGTGCTTGACAATGATCCAAATCCCTTTTCAATGCATTCACTAATGACATATTGGATGAGTGCTGTTCTTCGAGACTCCAGATTCGATTGAGTACTTTGAGTAGCTCTGTTGATGTTTTAAGGTTGAAGCTTGACTCTCCGTTCCGACCCTTGAAATCCAGAGAACTAGTTGGGGTGGCTGCAGGATTATAAGGTGCTACCTATGAGGACCAAATGTGTATTTTAGTATAAATAGGGTGCAATTGCTTTAAAAGTGTTCAGAGGAAGCATTTCAAATGGGACAAATGAATTAGTAAAGGAAATGAATCAACCATATATGGTGCTTAAAATGAACATGTGAAAGAAGAAATAATTGAAATGATTACATTATTATAACGTGAGACATTTTATCACATGAGTTTTGAAACTTCAACAATTTTTTCATTGGCATACAAAACAAAATGTTATTGACCACAAGTGATTAAAATATCCAAATCAAGTGAAGCCTAATCAAATCATACTCTAGATTACTTAATAAAGTTCCTTGTTATGGGAAAAATCTTGAAAACTTCGAAAACTGCAAATTTAAAATTGAAACCAAATGGTAAACACATTGCGAAAAACATATGATATAGTTATTAAGCACAGGAAACATATTTCTGTTGTTATGCTTAGAGATGCATATTGGTCCCCACCCCCAAATCCCGGGGTTCTTTTCTTTTCCTTTTCTTTCTTTTGTCTAGATGTTGGACAATTGAAATTAAAAACTTTTGGATTTTGATATGTTGCCCAATAATTGGAACTTTCACTTTGTAGTAAAGTTTTTTAATCTTTGATGTCAAAAGTATAAACTTATTTGATCTTGGGATATAATAATGGAACGGAATGTCATATCTTTTGCTATATTTATATTTTTACCTTTCTGACCATAGTTTTGTCCTGATCTACGTTACACAGACTCTTTGGAATTTTGGAGATACCTGTGTCGACACGACACGACACGACACGAGTGCGGGTGTAGGTGCGGGATATGGCTCTTTACAAACGGATACCCGCACCCGAGTCCGTGTAAGGTCCTAATATTGTTTATCATGATTTGAGAACTATGAACCCAATACAAGATCCTCAAGGCAATTGTGAACCTCCATTTCATTTATCAATTGTTGAGCTAATAAGATTTACATAAAATACAAATCCTTCAGCTTTATTTGAATTTTTTGTTTATTACAAAAAAAAGTGATTATCTACAGAAATATGTGATTACCTCCATCGAGCTACCATAACTTGCAGGAGAAACAGGCTGCAGGGCATGACCATTTCTTTCAACTGATCGATGGTGTTGAATCAGTGACGCCGCAATATTTCTTCTCAAATTACTACCACTGGCTGGCTGGAACAAACAAAAGGGTAAAAACATGAATGGCAATTGAAAAGAAGGTCCATCCTTGAGGGTTAAGAGTGTCAGAGGACTAAAAGAAATTGCAAATAAGATGTGGAAATTCTTCCCAGTAATTCACTAGATGGACCAATCTAGAACCAAATGATTGTAAAAAGTAAAATTTCTGGATGATGGTGTGATTTGATTGCAATACAACTACAAAGAGCATTTACTAGCTAGGCTAGATGGCATCTTGGTGAAGCTTCACTCAAATTTATCCTAACCCATTTGAAAAATGCAAGTGCTTCTGTTTTTTAGTGAGTTTTAAGAAGAACTAGAGAATAACTTTCATAATCCAATTCATGAGTAAGATTACATTAATGGGAAATTCTACTATACACACTCCTTACCATATGCACCTCCAAGTCATGTCATTTTCTTTTTTAGTTATGACCAATTTTCATCTTTAGCTATGACTTCATTTTAATTATGACTTATGAGATCTTTGGTTATGTCTCATATTTTGTTTGGTTATCACTTTTTTTTTTTATTTTTTAGTTATGACTCAGAAAGTATGAAATTAGGCCATTTTCTTCTTTAGTTATAAGGTGCATACGGTACACACCCTTTAGTTATAAGGTGCATAAGGGGTGTGTACCATAGGCTTTCCCTACATTAATGCTCACTTATCAAGAAAAGGGATAAGGATTTCAATGCTGAAGTTTCTTAAAAAGGACTTGGATGCTGAAGTTTGTGTGGGTTTGTCAATGTGGACAGCCTTTAAGTAGTGTTTAGAGACTAATCCGCATTGATTGAATGGTCTAATTTGGAGTTTTTTTGTTGGTTTTTGTGTATGGTTGCAATTGGGTATATGAGTTTGCTTCCAAGCCAGTATTCTTTGTTGGATGCAGCGAGGATTGAGCGAGTTGATAGGTTCAAGTTCTTTGCTTTCGAAGTGTTCACTGTTGTGTTGGTTTGTTTGAAGAACAACCAAATGGTTTCTTGTCTTACAATGTTAAGATACCCTCTGTCACATTTTGTTGTTCAATTTGATGTGTCCCTTTGTCAAAATGCTTATTTATAGTTGTTTTATGGAAGCTTGAAGGCTGATCTCTAATTGTGGCTGTTCAGAACGAGAAGCTTAAGGTAAGGATAAGATATTCTTCTACAACCAAACCTAGCCATGGCTTTATCTCCTTTTAATATTTGTTGATTAACATATTATTGGTCTTTTTTTCTTTTTTAATAAGCAACATATTATAGATCATGTTCTGGTGATAATTCCTTGAAAATGGCTTTTGAAGGTGTTGAGACAACAAGATTTCTTCCAAATCCATAGTCGAGTCTGCCTAATTAATTCCTTTGCACTCAAGATTCACAAAAAAAAGGGTCAAACGCATTGATTCAATCGTTCAAAACTTGCACAGAGTTACTTTTTGGTTCCACTTTCCTTGCAATTATATTTTAAATTAAAATTTATAAGAAAAATGATCGCGGTGGATGACAATGCTAACGGGACATAATTGTTAGTTGGAAGTTATTTGGCACTAAGTAATTTCAAGTTACTCCTCCTCATAAAGTCCTCCCCACAAAGCCTTTGATAGAAAACCTTCAACTAAAAGTTATGCCAAACAGGCTCTATATAATTACAAATGCAATAAAAAAGAATCAAAAAAGAAACAAAAGAAAAGAAACAAAAACAAAACAGACAAAAGGAAAAGAAGCATCAAACAAATATTTTTCTCTTGATATATGAAAAAATAATGAAAAACAAAGAACATAAGACCAAAACTTTAATTGATGATTGGTTCCTAAGCGAACACACCATCAAAAACAACTAACAAATCAAGAATACTAAATAAATAAAATGAAAAATAACACAACCCCAAAAGAAATATATCACAGTAGAAAAGCTAGGTCAAGACCAAACCACAAACAAGTACTTATCAGGGGGAAAATTTTTTGTTAGATATACATTGCAATTAAAAAATGAAGTCAAAAAAGAAAGAAAGCAAAATAAAGAAAAGCAAAACAGACAAAAGGAAAACGACACCAAACAAATGCATTTCTCTAGATATAAGACAAGCATGTAATCACCTAAATCAAAATAATAATAACAAATAAATAAACTTGTATAAAAAAACAGCTAACAAATCATGAATAATAAATAAATGAAAAACAACACAAACCCCTAATCAGATAACAAATAAAGAAACAAAATGTTGGATACATTTGCACTAGTTGAAGTAAAACCCACAAAATTCAACATTACAAAAAGGAAAAAGAAAAACCCAGAAAAACCCATCATCCAAATTTTAGAAAAAAATAAATAAATAGTGAAAAAAGTACCTCCTCAAGGGGGCTATCGGGAGGATCATCAATTTGGGTAGGAAGTTCAAAACCCCTGTCCTTGTGATTGTTGTGGCGGCGATTGGGGAGTTTAGCACCTCCTTTGCTCATCTTGACAGCCTTCAATTGGGGCAGAACTTCCCAGAGATTGGCACCGAGCTTCCTAGCAGAGAGTGTGGCGGCGGCGGCGGTGGTGGTGGTGGTGGGGAAGATGAGATCTTCTTCTTCAAACCCAAATCTCCATGTGGGTGAAGGAGTACAAGTACCTCCTCTTTTCCCCACCAATATACCGCGTTTCAACTTTAATCCCATGAATTCCTGCTTTTTCCTCTCTCTCTCTCTAACTTTTTCTTTTCTCTGATCCATCTCTCTCCTCTCTCTAGATTTGGAATTTCAAATTGCTGTCTGTCTTTCTCATTCACTCATTTCTTTGCTTTGCTGGGACTTCTCTGTTTCAGCCATTTCTGTGTTTTTCTTTTCTCTGTCTTCTTCTGCGTACCACTTCAATTCATGGTCGATGAATTTTTGGCCTCCGTACACTCTCTCACTTGCTTACACACCCTCACTCACACTCTCTCTCTCTCTCGCTCAAGAATGTTTCATTTTCTGTTATGCAGTCAATGATTCCTTAAAGAAAGTAGTATTAGCTTTAATAAAATTAAATTAAGATAAATCACTCTTTGATGTTTTTATGTTCCTTTGCCTCTACGTGGGAAGCGAAGTGAGTTGGCTTTTTGACTTTTAGATTTTTTGATTATTTTAATTTGGGTTAAAAAGTTTAATTTAGGATATTTTTTTGGTTTTTTAGTTTTTTTGATATTTTTTTGTGAGAGAAGAGTGTAATGATTATGAGTTGGATGTGGTGTTTTGTTTATTGTGATTAAAATAATCTATTTTATCTTTTGTGGCTAAAATAAAAAATAAAAAAAAAAACTCTTGCCGAACGGAGACTTTTTATGTTTGATAAATTTTTTTTTTTGTTTTGTTTCATAAAATTTATATTAAGGTTTTTTAAATTTACTTTTAAAGTCAACTTTCATTTAAAATTGAACAGAAAATATCATAATAATTTTAACATAATATAAAAAATATTATTATATTAAAATTTGAATTTATATTATATAGGGCAAATTACATATACACCCCTCGAGGTTTGGCTAAATTACAGATGCCCCCTGAGGTTTGAGAAATTACGAATTCCCCCCTGAATGCTATATTTGCATAAGAAATTAGGGGGTAATTTGTTATGAAATATAAACCTCAGGGGGCAAATTGTTATAAAAATACAAACCTCAGGGGGCGGGATGTAATTTCTGAAACCTCAGGGAGGTATCTGTAATTTAGCCAAACCTCGAGGGGTGTATATGTAATTTGCCCTATTATATATAGGTTTCATTTAGTATGTGGATTGACTTTTTGACTATTTTAGTCTAAAGCCTTGTTTGTCATCTACTATATAATCCATCTTTTTATCTTTTCATCTTTTTTTCATCACATCACCTCTCCACTTTTTTGCACATCTTTTTGTAAAAAGACAAAAAGTGCAATTTTTTAGTACATTCCAAACCAACCCTAAGATTAAAAAGTTTGTTTGATTTGACTTTTTTGATTTTGTAAGAGAAAAAATAAGATAATTATAATTTGGATATAACATTTTATTTTATTAATTTTTTAGTATATTTTATCTTCTTATAACTAATTTAACCAAAAAATCAACTCAATTACCAAACAATACCATCGATAATGCTACGTAGCTCAAATTTTGTGACTCAAAAGTGGCTCAAATGACCAAAACGACGTCGTTTTGAGTACAGAATAACATAAAAATGGCCAAAACGACGTCGTTTTGGCCATTTAAGCCACTTTTGAGCCACAAAATTTGAGCTACGAGACATTTTCCCAATACGATAATCAAATATTTTTATATTCTCTGATAGTCAACTAATTACTTTTATCTAATGTTGTACAAAAGTTTGTTTTAATAATAAATTAAAAAAATTAAAATATGAAAGATGAAAATAAAAATACCAAAATTTTAAAAGACAAAATAAGAAAGTGGTCAGATGACAGCTTGTTTTGGAAAATTTAGTTAAAAATTAATTTTTTAACTTTTTTTTAACTTTTTTTTTTTTAAGAAAGTATAAAAAATTTAAGAAATAATTTGACTAAAAATAAATTAAAGATTAAAAAATAAATTTTATCCAATTTTCAAAACAGCCCTGCAAGTTATCCATTTGTTTGGGAATAAACTTTTTTAGTAATATTTTGACTTTTTAGCTAAATTATGATGTAAAAAAATTAGTATATTTGAGATAATTTTTTGATTTTTTATAAAAAGATGTACAAAAAGTAAAGAGAAAAAGAAAATTTTAATTTTTTAATATAAATTATTGATTTTTTAATTTTTTTAATAATTTTTTAATTTTAATTTTAATTTTTTTTTGGGACTAAAACCACCCCTTGCAAAACGGGGTCAAATTAAAATGTTGAGAGAGAGAGAGAGAGAGAGAGAGAGAGAGATCGTGATTATGAACGGTGGATATTTGGGGAAGACTAAAAGGGGATTTGGTGAGGGTATTAAGCTTTTAATCATGCGATTTGTCGAAGGGCGTGCCACGTAATCCACCGACGCTACTCACTACCAAAATCCAACTTCAATGAGCTCGTTATGTCACGTGTCTAACAACAAATAATAATAATAATAATAATAATAATAATAAAAACAACAATAATAATAATTTATTTGATTTCAATTTTGTGAATTTAATTTTTTTTATTTGATTTCAATTTTGTGAATTTAATTTTTTTTATAATTAATTAATTAATTATTTCTATTTTTTGTTTTTAATGAATACATTTAAAATTTTAAGATTTTTTTTAGATGTATCTTATTTAGGTGTATCTAAATAATAAAATATTTGTAAAAAAATATTTTAAAAAATTAATAAATACACAAAAATATAAAAAAATATATTTATTTTTTGTATTTTTTATATTTTTGATATTTTATGAATTTTTTAAAGATTTTTTTATACAAATATTATAATTTTTAAGTGTATTTATGTTAGGTGTATCTAAAAATTAAAAAAAATACTTAAAATATTTTAAAAAATTCAGTGAAAATAAAAAAAAATATGGAAAACGAAAAAGCAAAATTTTTTGCAAAAAAAATTCTAAAAACTAAAATCAAACAAAGTGATATAATAATAAATATAAAAAAATAGAGACACAAATTAAATAATTTCTGATTTTTTTATTTTGTTAATTTAAATTATAAATTTTTAATCAATTTTTAATCTAAACCATTTATCTCTTTCTGTTAAATAAAATCAATGAATTTATTTTTTAATTTTTTTATATATATTTACATTGAGTTTAATAATTAAAATAATTTTTTTTTATCGGTTTTACTTAATAAAAATATACAAATAATTTAGATTGAAAATAAATTAAAATATTAAAATTAAAATTAATAAAATTAAAAATTCAGTGTTTATTTTGTTAAAAGACTCAAATCTTAATTTTTTTTATATAATTATCTCTTAATTGTTTTATTAATTATTTATATATGTGAGTGGTTGGTAATATCTGTCATTGTAGCATAGCTTGTTAAAAAAATATCTCAAGCCATCATAAAGTTATGTTCCAATTAAATTTTTTTATAAGTAATGGACCGGTAATTCTATTTGTACCTATATAATAATTCATTATGTTCAATTAAAATTTTGAAATTTTAATTTCTATTTTATTTTAATGTAAATTTATCAACAAAGACAATACACATTAAATTTTGAAATAAAATATTATTTTTTTCTCATGGTACATCCAATTCACTGATACGTATTTTTCATATTCAACTCGGTTTATCTTCTCCTCCAAGTTTTATTTTCTCTTTATCTTCTTCCTCAATTCAAAACTCTAATCTATCCTACCAAAACTCACTATTATCATCAATAGGATTATTTTTGATTTATTACATGCAAATAGAAGAAATTTGAATAAAATCAAACTTATTGAAAAAAATACAGTCAGTGTATTTGGTTTCAGTTTTCTGAATTTAGTTTTTTAAAAACTGAGTTTTTTTGTTTTTCATTTTTTTTTTGTTTTTAATGAATATTTTTAAAATTTTAAGCATTTTATTTTTACTTTTTAGATGCATCTTACTTAGATATATCTAAAAAGTAAAATATTTGTAAAAAATATTTTAAAAACTTAAGAAATACATAAAAATATACTGAATTTTTATATATATATTTTTTATATTTTTGGTATTTAGTGAATTTTTTAAAGATTATTTTCACAAAAATTATACTTTTTAAGCGTATTTATATTAGGTGTGTGTCAAAATTAAAAAAATTACTGAAAATACTAAAAAAATTTAATAAAAACAAAAAAAAATATGAAAATTAAATTTTGTAAAAAATATTTTTAAAAAACTGAAAATTGTGTTGTGTATATAAATACTATTAGTGACAGATTTATTTTTCTATCATTGATTGCTTGGTGACAGCTTATTGGAAAAAACTACAACAGTGTATATTTTAATAATATTGTAAAGGCTGTTTGTTGCAAACGTAGCTGCCATTGCCAAGCTTGAGATCATAGAGCCATGTTGCAGTGTCGTCCTCGAAATAATTCGTGTGTTTGATTTTAATTTTTTAAATTTAATTTTTTTAAAATTAAGTTTTATATTTTTTTGTTTTAAGTTAATAATTTTAAAATTTTAAGTAATTTTTTTACTTTTTTAGATACACTTTACTTAGATGTATTTAAATAATAAAATATTTGTGAAAAAATATTTTAAAAAATTAATAAATAAATAAAAATAAGAAAAATGTATTGATTTTTTTTTTTTTTTTTTTTTTTTGTATTTTTGGCACTTAGTGAAGTTTTTAAAGTTTTTTTTACAAATATTATACTTTTTAAGTGTATTTATGTTAGGTATGTCTAAATATTAAAAAATTCAGTGAAAATAAAAAAATATGAAAAACAAAAAAGTATAGAATTTTTTGAAAAGTGAATTCTGGAAAGCAAAGAGAGTTATTGGTTGCTTCGTCCTCCTCCTTCGTTATTCTTCCGGTGTTGTCATTCTTTCGGTGTCGTCATTCCCGTATATGAATAAAAAGAATAGAGAGTTATTGGTTGCTTCGTCCTCCTCCTTCGTTATTCTTCCGGTGTTGTCATTCTTTCGGTGTCGTCATTCCCGTATATGAATAAAAAGAATAGTTATAATGAAAAATTTGCTTGAGTTTTTGAGAGGATTTTTAAAAGTGGTGTGTAATTAAAAAATTTTAATTTTTTTATTATTTGGATATACTTTGAAGGGTAATTTGTGAAAAAAATATAGAATGTATTGAAAGTGAATTGTAATCCCAAATAATTTAATAGAGAGTACTGAAACATTTGACATACTAAACGATTATTGGTTGCAAATAGAATCTCCCGTAATGGCTTTTAAAATTGATAAAAGTTCGTCCTTAATTCATAATGGACTGCACTAGATGTTATAGTTTTCCTTTTGAAGGTCTAAAGTAAGTTGATTTTGATAATTTAAATTGTTCATTTTATAAAATTTGTAAAGAATATATTATTTATATAAAAAATTAAGATAATCGAATATTAATATCAACATGATTGAATCACAAAATCAATAAAGGATTTATTTTCCAAATAGTACTCAAAGTCTTTTTTTATCATGATTTTGTGATTCAATCGTGTACTTATCAATGTCCGATCAATTTGATTGTTTTACATAAATAATATGTTCAACAAACTTTACAAAAGAAAAGGATGCTGCTTTAAAATATTATCCCTAAACTAAACTAACATTGATGTGGTATAAGATTGAATTTTAATTAGTTAATTTCGAACTAAAGCTACAATTCAAATTATTAGGGATAAATTTAAGAGTTTTAAACAATTTTATTCAAATTAATTTGTGTAATTTGAAGGGATACGCAGATTGGATTGAGTTTGATTTTTACAATTATTTCTCCAAAACCCTCAACTTCCACGACATTAAATGACACAAATTAATTCTGATCTTACATATTAGACAACAAAGCATGACATTACTTAAATACTTTTATTTTTATTTTTGAATTAGTTATGTGTATTAAATTTATTAAATTTTTTAATTTTTATATAAAAACACTCAATTATATCTCAAATTTTTTACAATAATGTAAGAACAATATGTGTGTTGAGAGAGAAGACAAAAGAATCATTGGGGTGTTTGTGTTGGACTTTTTTTAGCCAATTTATACCTTCTAATTTTGAAAAAATTATTTTGGAGGTTAAACTTATGGGAGAGTTACGGGCCGGTCCTTTGGATAGAACTGAATACCCATGAGATCCTATTCCAAAATAATTTAGCCTATCTTTCCATTTTACCCCTGATAACCCACACGTTTGATTTCTCAAGAAAAATGGTGAAGAGAATGAAGGAGAGAGACGAGAAGCCATTATTAGAAAATAGTTTTCATTATTTTTTACATTCATAGGCCAAGACAAAACATAAAAAATCAGATTTAGTGATAAATTTATCACTGTTTGTTTGTAAAAAAATTACAAAAGGAAAATCAAGCAATCACCATTACAAACTAACACAAGAATCAGAGATACATTCACTGATAAATTTATCACTGGCTGTTTACAAAAAAAAATTGCAGAAGGAAAATTTAATCATCACCATTACAAAAGATAAATTTATGGAGGAAAATGGTGGCAATGATGATGTCAGATTCAATGATAAATTTATCACTTACTATTTGTAAAAAAAATTACAAAAGGAAAATTACCATTACAAATGATAAATTTATCACTGTTTAGGTTATCAAGTTTTATACAAAAAAACATATTCAACAAATTTACTGATAAATTTATCACTGGTTTAAACAAGATAGGAGCTCTGATCAGCATTGAAAATACTTAGATGAACCCATCATCGTTCTGATCTAACACCCTGAACGCCTCTCTTATGTCTTCTTTTTCATCTCGTTTATCCATTATTAACTAGGACAGAGCTCCGAACTCGTCAATGTTGATACATCCATCTCCGTTCATGTCAATTTTCTTGATCTCTTTCAGATCTAACACCATCTCTCTCAAATCTAAGGGCAATAGAGCCAGCTCTCATGTTCACCAACACCAACGAACAACTGTTCGATTGCCGAGTCTTCGTCACAAACTTACTCACTGCCGTTGACGCCGTGACCCCTTCATCTTCGCCCAACATCACAGTGGTGTAATCAATGGCTCTTGCAACACAATAGTGCATGAAATACTTTTCAAAATCCAAATCCTTCAGGGGAGAGAGAGAGAGAGAAATAGAACCACATAGTTCATAATAGCAGAGGTAAAATCGTGAAAAAAAAAAAATACAACAGGACTTCTTAGTGCATGAGATGGAAACTTAGGACTTAATGAATAATAGATTCAAGTATTGAAATTGGCTAGTAAAAAACCCAAAAATCATCTGGTTCATTGGTCTGGGCCATTTTAGCTTCATTTCTCTGTCTAGTCTTGTACTTCTTGTTCAGTGGTGGTTTGTTTTATTTAACAAGACACCAATTAAAAAGCCCAAAATTGCATTGGATGGTCCAACTTTCGTTGGATAGATGGTCCAAGAATGCAACAAAGGAGTTGTGTCAGAAGAGGACCAGTTTTGTGTGTGTGTGCGTGTGTGTGTGTGGTCCATAGACTATAGCAAGATAGGGGGGGATATATTTATACCACCTGATCTTCAATCTTGATTTTGCTAAGCTAGGTGTTATGTGATTAACATCATTTGTGTCCCCCTCTTACCACAATTCTCCATAACACTCCTAAGACTAATAAAATAACGAAAAAGTTTTAATTTTGAACTTCTTTTGTTTCTAAAAGTTCTTCTTTTTTTTTTTAATATTTGAAAATAGTGTTAATTTTGAAGCTTGACTCTTATATAATGCAATTTCTCTATTCGTTATCAACTTTTTATTGATTATAAGAAAAAAAAAATGCAATTTAAAGTAGTTTTGTTCACATTCATCAGTCTAATTTCATTGATTTCATTTAGCTTTCTATGCCAAATAGTATTTGAAAAATATAATTTATTGCGACATCTTGAACTTATTAGGTTTGTAAATAAATCTAGTAGTAAATTATGCAAGTTATTCAAATTTGACTTGGAAACTTAACGAATTTTATATTATTTTCAAACTTGGCTCGTTTACTTTATGAGTTGATCTCAAATGAATTTTAATTTTGTCAAGTTGAAGTAGCTTGATTTTTCATAAAGTACATAACCAAGTTCAGCCGGGTAGTAGGTTGTAAAGTTTGGTTTGAAAAACTAATGAGTTTGAAAATATGTTTAAGCATAACTTGCATTTATATAAAAATAATAAACTAATTTCAAACAAATTTTTAACAAATCGAATTTGAATAATTTGATTTATTTTACAATTTTAAACCTTTTAGCAATGACTTAGGACAGTTTGAATCCCATTTATTAAAGCTACTTCACCTTCCCATAAGGACATTCTCACTTCTTTTAAGTCACTATAATTTAGGTGTGTTTACTATAACCTATACACAATATGAAACAAAAGCAAGCATGATCATGTTTGTGACAAGAGGAATACAATAAATAAGTACTTTGTTGAAGGACTACTTATGGTTGGATCTTCATGGACCACTGCATAATAATATTTATAACATTCTCAACCCACATGGTCTTCTCATCTCAGCATGCCATTCTCTCTAGTCCCATCCCATCTTTATTTTTGTGGGTAGAAGTTAATAATGTTACGTCACAATCTATAAAAATAAAAATAATAAAAAAAATGAATCACATAATAAATTACAGAATAATCCTATATTTGCACATGAATTTATTGTGGGATTCATTTGCATGTATGATATTGTAAGATTCTTTTTGTGTTCTTAGCAAACCTTAAATTAAAAAATCTTATTTGTACCGTTTTATACGTGTTAATTTGATGAATGTGTATCAAATTCATTTTGGTTACAAGATGAATATGATTCATACATTTACTATATAAAAAAAATTGTGTAAGTAATTCCAGGATTATATAGTTAATTTGGATTTTAAGTTATAACTAAAAAAGCATTCTCAATGCACAAAATTTCTATCACTATGAGATCTAAGAAAATCCGATGTACATATTTGTTATTGAACTCGTAATTATTGAACTCGTAATTTTTAAATAGCAATGAAAATTAAAAATTAAAATACATGGACTTGTATGTTGTCTAATCATTATGCAAGATGGGCAAGAATTTATGGCCTATTCAATGACCACAAACCTAGACACCATTGACCAAGCCTTTCTCTATAGAATGTGCATACAAACATCATCTCCCCATGAATTGCCCCAAGCATTCATTTACAGATTATTTAAGATAGACAACTACACAATCATGACATCAATGCACACCCTCATCATAAAATCATCTTTTTATTCACAGCTAGAAAGCATGGTCCATGATTGAGGACCTTCATTGTTGCCCTGTGAAACATGCAACATGGGAAATTGGCCAAGCCTTTATCTATAGTATGTGCATACAATTATCATCTCCCCATGAATTGCCACAAGCATTCATTTATGCTGTGTTTAGTTGGGGTTTTTGGGGTGAGATTTGGAAAAGGAATGAGAAATGTAATCCTATTTATGTTTGGTTATAATAAAAAATATATGGAAAAAGAAAGGGAGTGAGAAATAAATAAAGAAATAGGAGACATTTTAAGACATCAATTCTAATTTATAACCAACACAACCAAACATAGTTGGGATTTGGAATTCTATTAATTCTTTCTCCTTTTCCTTTCATTTCCATTTCCCTTTCCATTTCCCTTCCCAAATCCCCCAACCAAACACAGCGTTACAGATTATTTAAGATAGACAACTACACAAGCATGACATTAATGCACACCCTCATCATAAAATCATCTTTTTATTCACATCTAGAAAGCACGGTTCCATGATTGGAGAAAGTTTTGGGTGCAGATAAGATATGTGCCATGTGGTACCTTTCTCTTCTCTCATTGGTTGAGAGAGTGTGGGCTACATTTATGTGTTAGGTGATGGGAAGACAACATGGGAGGTCATTGTGTTTGTGATTGATTGAAGGCACCATGTGGCAAGCCACAGGGTACCCTATCTGCATCCAAGAATTTTTCCCATGATTGAGGCCCTTCATGGTTGCCCTGTGAAACATGCAACATGGGAAATTGGCCAAGCCTTTCTCTATAGTATTATGTGCATACAAACATCATCTCCCCATGAATTGCCACAAACATTCATTTACAGATTATTTAACATAGACAACTACACAAGCGTGACATTAATGCACACCCTCATCATAAAATCATCTTTTTATTCACATTTAGAAAGCATGGTCCATGATTGAAGCCCTTCATGGTTGCCCTGTGAAACATGCAACATGGAAAATTGAACAAATCAGATAATACCTTCTTGTGGGCTTCAAAGATCTCCGTCTTTGCCTTTACGTAATATCTTATATAATAGATATACTATGGTAATGCACTTCTTTATTTTATATGTGAAAAAAAAAAAAAATACATTACAACGGATACAACACACTACTATTGACTAGTCTAGGTTCTAATCTAGATAAATCACCAAATCTGTTTTGGATTAAATTGATTCATTTTTATAAAACCAACAAGTAATCGACTACCTGTTCAAACCAGTAGTTGGTTGATTCTTTCTTTTACGTACATATCATGCTTCTTATATGTATGCTTATTCGAAAAAGAGAATAGTACACTCATAATTCCCATTAGAACAACTCCAACAGACTCTCTTTATATTGTGCTTATTAAACATTTTACTTAACCAAATCATAATTTCAATGCTCCAATAAGCTAGGCGATACACTAGGCACTATGATTCATCTGCAAGGGTGCTAAGCTCTATGACTCATTCTCTCTCTAAGTGCCTACGTGGCTAACTGTAAAGAGCCTTGTTAAAATATACATTGATCAAAATAATTAAGTAAAATAAATAATGTATCTTATGTATTTTTTGTAGATAAAATGTCTGATCGTGTTGAAGTTTTTGTATGAGCAAGTAAGAGTTGAGGCATAAGTTGTATGACAAGTTTAGTAGGCATAGTGGGCTGCACAAATTTCAAAGGAGACCCAAATGGCCCATTAGCAATGGGTTTCAATTGGACAACTAGGCATTTGAAAGTACACTATATATATATATATATAAAGTTCTTTGCATTTGTTAATTATGAGAGTGATAGAAAGTATTAAAAAAAAAGTTAAATTTCTTGTATTACTCATATCAGTATAATAATTCAACTTCAACTTTTATAAAAAATAAAATACAAGAAAATTCTTACTCTCCAATTTTCTCACAAAAACTTCTTCTCATCCAAAATACATACAAGAAGATAAATTTTCAAAACTAAAAAACAAGTAATAAGCAGTCTTATAAACTGCATTGGGGGATTTTCAATTTGTTTAGCCATGTCCTTGTGCCTGTTTCATCCTAATATATATATATATATATATATATATTTTACGGTTGTTTTTTTTTTTTTCCTCTTATTTTGAATAATTTATTAATAGTAGCCTATATGTTGAGTGAAGTTTTTTTTCGTAATTACACAAACATTCTTGCCTTCGTTTGGCAAGTCAGGCTTTTTGACTTTTTGACTATTTTAGCCACAAAAAGACAAAATAAGTTTTTTAGTTCAATAAGACAAAATATCACATCTAACTCATAATCATTTCATTTTTTTTTCTCACAAAAGTCAAAAAGTCTATCCCAAACGAGACTTTTTAGCCACAAGTTAAAATAGTCAAAAAGCCAACACATATCCCAAATGAACCCTGAAACATAAATCTTTTTTTATTTATTTATCAAATTATAAATACACTCATAAGGTTTGTTTAAAATATAAATTGGTTCTATAATACTACAAATTACAACTATTGTTTATTATAAATTTTAATTTAACACAATAATCAAGAAAAATAATTCTTTTATGCAATAATGAATTATCAAAATTGTTTATTGAAAAATATTTCTTATATCATTAAAAACTATTAATTGACTTGATATTTTATTTATTAACAAAATACTTAACTGAAAAATATTTTTTATATCATTAAAAATTGTTAATTTACCTAATGATTTACTTATTAATAAAATTGGTCATTTATTATGCGAGTATGATTTATTTATTAATAAAATTGGTTATTTGTATATATATATATTCTTCAGCTTCTTTATTAGTTCAGTGAACTATCTTAGTAGTTTTTTTCAGATGGAAAAATTATCTTAGTATTTGTTTTATATTTATCTGTTGAGAAAAATTACACACCATAATTTTTTAATTTTTTTTAATAAATTCGGAAGAAATGTTAAAAACTCATAAATTCATCCAAAATGATATAGTAATAGAATTGGAGTCTACATCATTGGGTGTATAACAAATCAAAAAATGATACATATTATACCACATAATTGGAAATCGAATTGTGTGAGTTTTTGGAGGTATCAAACATTTTCCAACAATGTGATGGCGGAGTTAGGTTTTATAGCATTAGGTGTGAGAGGGTAATTTATGTGTAAATTGGGCCGAGTTGGATAATGGGCCATTCTGTGGACCACAGTAAGAAGGGCTGAGGAAAAGGGCCTAGAAGTTAGCCCGGTCCAAGAAAGCTCTGCAGTTAGCTCGGTCACCACACTCAGAACGGTAACAGTTAGCTCAGTCATACCATATTGAGCCGAAATATGTTGAGCTTTCCTCAGAACCTTGTTATTGGTTAGCTCGGTCCAAGCTCGGTGTGATTAGTGCTGTCTTAGACAACCCAGTTGGAATGTCAAACCGAGGTACACGCAGTGAAAGGAAGAACCGAGCTAATAGGAGCTCGGTCTAGTCTGCGGCTTTAGCATAACCATGTTATCTCGGTCGTATTGACATCCAACCGTGATAGAACCATCTCACTTGGTTTAAGCTGTGAGGGGGGTGTTGAAGGATAAGCATTATCTTTCAAGAAGGTGATTCCTAGGAGGACTCTACATGGAAGAGTAAGAGTCCTACTTGGATTGTGCCACACGGAACCTGTAAAAGCTCACAACATCACCTATGGAGAGGTAACACAACTTTAATTCTCGAATACACAGAGCTTTTGTTTATTTGTCTATTTTGCTGACTTAGGCATCAGAGAGGTATCCGGCACACACCCGCCGGCTAGCTCACGTTTGTGTTTTCAAGGAGTAAAGCGACGACATTTGGAGGAGCGCGGACTTGATCAACAGGATTATACGAGAAGATTATTTCTTGCTCGTACAATTGGCGCCGTCTGTGGGAATCACAGAAAGAACAAAACCTCTTGATCAAAGTTTTCCTCGCTAGATTAGATGCAATGGCTCACAATGAGGATTTACCGCACTCCGCCATTGACGGGAAAACCCCAGAAGGAGGTGGGAGGTGCGAAGGTTTGCCTTCCATCCCTCCCATGGCATATTTAGAGCCCCAGCGACAGAACCCCCGGAGGGATGCAAGGGGGAGGCGGGGTAACAACCCCCGTCGCTCATCAAGCCCTGATAGGCAGAGGCAAATGATCGACCCTCAAGTTTTGGAGGATCGGGTAAAGGAGCAGGACGAGTTAATCAGGAAGATGGCGGCGGACATGGAATTGATAAAGCACCAGATAAAAGGGAAGGGAGTGGCGACAGGAGAGGGGCACAAAAGCAATACGCCTCCTCGCTACTTTGAAGATCGTGGTAGGCATACCACGCCATCGTAAGCAGAGAGTAAGAGCCTCAAAACAGGCGACACTCAATCAAGGACTTTCAGAACTCGTTACTCAAGGTCTGAGAGAACGAGATCATTGAGGTCTTACATTGAGGGAAGCACCTATCGACCCTCACATACGCACCAGACATCATCCAGGAAAAAGGAGTTGCCTAGATCGTTCGACTTACGGACTGTGCTTGAAGAAAGGGCACGATGAAAGGAGGATGCCAGGGCACGCGACCCACACAGAGTTTCAGCCTTTCAGCGGTTGGCTCCTCGGACACATGGAAGCGACGAGGTAGGAATGCTAATACCGCACCTTGCCTATGAACCAACAGATAAAGCATTGGCAAGGCTACATAGCTCGCCGTTCGTTCCGGCAATTGAGAACGCACCCTTACCTTCAGGCTTCATCCAGCTTAAATTTACAACTTACGGGGGGAAGACGGACCCTTACATGCACCTAAGCCACTTTCGCCAGGTCATGGCAGTATACCGGCGGAACGAGGCTTTGATGTGCATCCTATTCCCATCCAGTCTTGGCGACCTAGGTTTAACCTGGTTCAAAAGGCTACCAGAAGACAGCATAGCCTCCTGGGTGCAATTAACAGAGGCGTTCGTGACAAGGTTCAGAACGAACACCAAGACACTAGTAGAGATCAATCAGCTACTCTCTATTGACATAGGCGACAATGAGACGTTGAGATCCTACAACAGTCGTTAATGGGAGACCTTTAACCAGATAGGAGATTGACCCACAAATCTCGCCATCGCATAATACAAAAGAGGTCTTCCTGTCGGAAACAGGCTGAGGGACTCAATTACCATGACGCCCCCCTCACAATGGAAGTTTTAATGGAGAGGGTATACCAGCACACTCGGGTGGAGGAGGACAACGCCCGAGCGAAGACAAAATCTAGTGCAACAGCGGCGCCAGATAAGAAGACTACAGCAAAAGTCAACACGGTAGAACGTCCAAGCAAGAACGGGCGAGGCAGGCGAGACAACGGAGAAGACAAAGATAAAAGATGGTTGAGAGACCGCACTGCCATTACCACGGTATTCAAGAAACCAATCTACCGAATTCTCAGTGAGATACATGATGAACCTTTCATCAGATGGCCAGCTAAGCTGGAAGAAGCGCAAAAGGACGACGACGAAAGATCTCGGTGCACCTTCCATAAGGAAAAGGGATACCGCACTGAAAATTGCATGCCGTTGAGACATCATCTGGAGGATTTAGAGGCAGCTGGTCACCTGGACTGGTACATAGAGGGAGGGACGCAGCCAGCCCCCCAAAACCACGATCACCCAGAAGGAACACCAATTGACGCCCCACCTCAAGGTGTGATAAACGTAATACATGGGGTATTCGAGCCTGAGCGAGTATGTGAGCTTAGGGGAATGATAAAGAAGGCTGAGCACTTAAAGGAAGTATTAAGTGCATAGTCCACCATTAAAAAGGGGAGAATAGAGGCCACGAATGTCATGTCTTTTTTAGACAGAGACTTGGCAAGGATATATTGCCCTCATAATGATGCCCTGGTCGTTACTCTCCGCGTCAAGGATTACGACGTCAAGCGAATTTTGATCGACCAAGGGAGCTCATGTGAGATAATGTACTACGAAACTTTCAAACAGTTGAAACTGGAGGACAAAGACTTGGCACCTGCCGTATCTTCCTTGATCGGATTCAACTCAATGCCAGAGTGGCCCGTTGGCAAGATCATCCTCCCAGTCAGAGCAGGACGCATGATGAAACAAGTGGAATTCTAGGTATTGAAAGTCCCTTCGACTTACAACATAATATTGGGGAGGACATGGCTGCATGCCATGCGATCGGTAGCGTCAACCTACCATCAAGTAATGCAGTTCCCCAACGAAGCCGGAGTAATTGAAGAGGTCTTTGGAGACCAAGTTATGTCCAAGCAGTGCTTCGTCATAGTAAATGGCAGCCAAGCTGCCAAAGGGTTTGTTCAGATGGTAGAAGAACCTGAGAGCAATGAATTGTTTGCGGATGTTGGCAAAGCCGTTGAACAGAAGGTAGTGGAAGACTTGGTACAGGTAAGGATAGATGAAAAGGACCTGGAAAAGTTCTTTTTGCTTGGCTCATCTATGTCCAGCACCGAGAGAATAGAGGTCATGGAATTCTTGACCTCTAACATCGAAGTGTTTTCCTGGACGCCGTATGACATGCCTGGCATTGACCCAAACTTTATTTGTTACCAATTGAATGTTCACCCAATTGCAAGACCAATCATACAGCGCACTCGCAGATCAGCACTCCACCACGCCGAGATAATGGCGGAAGAAGTGGGAAACCTTCTAGAGGCATGAGCTATCAGAGAGGTGCATTATCCCAAGTAGATATCCAACACAGTAGTGGTGCCAAAGAAGAATGGAAAATGGCGTGTCTGTGTGGACTACAAAACAGTCAACAAGACATGCCCAAAGGACAGCTTTCCTTTACCACGGATAGACCAACTGGTAGACCTCACGGCAGGACACAACCGACTTAGCTCTATTGATGCATACATAGGTTATCATCAGATTGCTATGTATGAACCAGACCAGGAGGTCACATCTTTTATAACGCCAAGAGATTTGTATTACTACAAGGTCATGCCCTTTGGCCTAAAGAACGCAGAGGCAACATTCCAGCGGATGATCACCAAGATGTTCGAACCATTGTTAGGCAGAACAATCGACGATATAGTAGTCAAAAGCAAGGATGAGAATGACCATCTTAGGGACCTAGGTGAGATGCTTCAGATCCTAAAGAAGCACAAGTTATGCCTTAATGCATCTAAGTGTGCGTTCGGTGTAGGATCAGGCAAATTCCTAGGCTTCCTGGTGACCAGCCGAGGTATAGAGGTAGACCCTTCTCAGATCAAAGCAATTCAGGATCTAGAGAGGCCCAACTCAGTAAAAGAAGTATAGCATCTCACCGGTATGGCAGCCGCGCTAAACTGGTTCATAAGTCGGTCGTCAGATAGATGTGGACTATTCTTTCAAGCATTAAAGGCCAAGTTTGAGTGGGATGAAGAATGCGACCGCGCCCTAGAAAGTTTGAAAGAATACATGTCTTCTCCATTGCTGCTAGTGACCCCAATACCTGGAGAAGAACTATTTTTGTACCTAGCAGTCTCACAGCACGCAATTAGCGTAGTGTTGGTCCGAGCGGAAGGAATCCAACATCTGCCCATCTTTTATGTCAGCAAGACATTGCTGGACCCAGAAACCACGTACTTACCATTGGAAAAACTGGCCTTAGCCTTAATGATAGCCTCAAGGAAGTTGTTGCACTACTTTCACGCCCACACCATAATCGTCCTCACAGTTTTCCCATTAAAAGCTTTGTTCGAGAGGGCGAACTTTTCTGGGCGAATCTTGAAGTGGACAGTAGAGTTGGGACAGTTTGACATCAAGTTTCAACCCAGAACCGCGATAAAAGCCCAAGCTTTGGCAAACTTTGTCATAGAATTCACACCACGAAGTCATCACGTCTGCCTAGTTGACTTAACGGGTACAACCGAAATAGGGATGGAAAGTGGCGCCGGAATAGCGCAACCCCTAATACAGGATACCCAGCTACCTCTCAAGATAGACCATGCGGCACCAAGCAAAGACCCATCAACAAATACAAACTTGGTACAATCAGATAGCGAGGGGCAAACAGTAAGTGTGGACTTTGAAGAAAACACCAGCAACACTCAGGACCCCAAGGCATCATCCGATCCCTCTACTTGCTGGAAGCTGTTCGTTGGAGAGATATGGAAGCTCTTTGTGGATGGAGCATCCAATAGGCACGGTGCAGGACTCAGCATAGTCCTCATCTCACCAGATGGCTTAGTAGTGGAATAGGCAGTCAACCTTGGCTTTCCAGCATCAAACAACGAAGCGTAGTATGAAGCGCTTCTGGCAAGACTAAAATCAGCACTCTACTTGAAGGCCACCGAGCTAATGGTTTACAGTGCCTCACAGCTGGTGGTAAACCAAATTTCAGGTGACTACGAAGCAAAGGATTAAAGGATGGCTAAGTACCAAGTGTTAGTCAGAAAAGAGATCATGAAGTTCGAAGTAGTGCGGATAGAGCAGATTGACAGAGAAGAAAACAGCAGAGCAGACGAACTAGCAGGCTTTGCTTTAATGGCAGATACATCCATTCCACATCCATTACTGATCGACTTCCTACCTAGACCAAGCATTGAAGAACTTGAAGTAGAAGAAGTATGTTGCGCCGAACTATGCCCTTCATAGATGGATCCCATCATAGTGTTCCTAAAAGACGACATTTTACCCGAAAAGAAGAAGGAGGCCAACAAGATTAGAGCAAAGTCGCAACGATTTTGGCTCTCCCCATTAATGGCTGTAGACGTGCCCGTGGGCCTCATGCTACAGTTCAGACTCCCTTTGTGTCGGTTCTTAATCTGATCTCACGATGTGCAATGTGAGATTGATAAATCACCAAAGAGTCCAAGTCTGGCAAAAAGTTTTTGAAAAAAATAGGTTTTTTGAGAAAGAAGTGCCAAACATGGACTGCTTTGCCAGATACAGAATCGCCACCTAAATGTTTTATTTTGGAAAAATTTAGGAAACCCTGACTCGTTTGCCTAAGGCCACGTGTCCGTCATCACCAAAGTTGCCTCGGCTCGGGAACTTGGGTACGATTGGGGAAGGTTAGCTATGAGCACTCCCGTTCGCCCGATCAAAGATCGGCCTCTACTAACCATGATATCTTGTTTTGAAAACATTATGCGTTCTTATTCCGGTTATTAGCCTAGACTTACTACGTGATGCGCACAACAAACAAGTATAGACTAAGTCGCCTAAATTGGAACAATGCATTTCATGTTTGTTTGTTTGAAAATGGTTTGATGGTGCTGCCCGTAAGTAGGCTAAGACATGAATTTTGCCACCTTCAAGTGGGCTCAGAAAATATAGTTTTGCCACCCTCAAGTGGGCTTAAAACTCATATTCAATGCATTCAATACATTGTTCCAATTTAAGTAACCCAACCTTCACCCATAGGCATTCAGGCAGTTATAACACGTAAGCACATAGCCTCATGGTAAGTATGCTATCATGGCAACAGTCACACTCATGCAAGAATGCTAAAACGTAAATGCTTGCCTAGTACTCCAAGCCAAAACAGAAACTAGTTAATTAATCAAATGCACGATCCTAGTTCGTGTTGAGATGGCTAATGCAACACAGGCAAGATGCAACTACAATAGGCTCGGCTATTTTTTTAAGATGGCATATGATGATGCTACAACTAACACGTATTCAACTTGGAATTGAAATACAATGCAATTAGTATGATGCGCTGAGCCTGGTGCATGCAAGACAAATGTATGGATGCACGCATGCATAGCACAAGGTATGCTAATTTAAATATGACCTAATACTAACCATTGAAAGCAGGTAAGTAAAAGGGAGAAAGAAGTGGGGGTTGGAAGACATGCACACACTTACCCACACTTACCCACACTTATTACAAATTTGTCCTCGGGCGGAGGGACCAAAAAAATATTACACAACCAAATGAATACTGCTAAATTAGTTATTACAGAACTTTTAATTAATTAACGAATTAAATATAGAAGGAAGATGGCCGCAGCCCTGCCTTGGAATACGCGAATGATGCATGCTTGACTCGTCTCGCCTGGAAACCCGTACCATGCCACTGTTGCCTCTGTTTACACTGTCTTGCTCCTCTGAAAATTTGCGCAAGTCCCAATGATGCTTCTCTGAACACTGGGGGGCATCACTGACCAAGTGGGAACACCACCGGCCTAAGGGAATGGTCATCGACCATCGGTTGAGCCATCGGCTAATTGTATTTGGTCGGTCGACACTCCAAGTAGCCGGCTGGCTATTTCTTCCTGTAGAATCCTGCAGTTGACAGCAGCAGAGGACAAGCAGTGTATGGCATGGAATTCTCGAGCAAATGTGAGCATGGCCACACTCCCTATCATGCAATGGACTCAAGGGAGCATGACCTTCGACCCTCGGGCCATCAATTATGCATTTTGATGCGTGATGACCTAAGAGGCCAAGTTTGCCTCTTAATGTACATGCATGGAACAAACAAATGAATGCCAACACCCTATCATATTGAGGTCAAGGGCATTAGCGACCCAAGGGTTGAGACGTGTTTCGTCACTTTGAGTACGAACACACCTCACCCTTCGTGCTTGGTTTGACACCCCAAACCAAGCAATGCAATGCATGTATACAAACATGGCTCAAGTTATGCAACATAGGGCTAAGATGCAAAACATGTCAAGTGTAATGCAATCTATTACGCAAGCATGCAATGTCCAAACATGCAATGCAACTAGCTAAACAACATGCAAACATGTAAATGTAATGCAATGTAAGCATGCAACCAATACAACATAACATGCCAAACATGCAAAGTATGCGAGGATGGACTTATACTGAAATGAGAAGGCCTCAGCCCTCTCCAAAACAGTGGCCAAAGATGGTGTAAATGGTGGACAAATGTTCATGCAAACATGCACATCAATGAGCCTAAGACTAAGGCACAAAAAAAAGAGCATTCTACCACCACTATCATGACCACACATGGTACGAATTAAACAACCAAAAACAGAGTTTCAACATGCAAAATGAGCCCCCAAAATCCACTGATATGGCAGCCAAAAAGACTTAAACACTTAAGCATGCACAATGCTCATTTCAAGGCACAACAAAACAACTCTTCAAGGCATGAAAGGGATGATAAATGCAATCATACGACCATGGGTTATGGACTGAAATAGCATGGGAAATGACTCCAAACCACTGAAACAACCCAACTTAAGCATGCTCATGGCTCACACCCTCAAGGCTCACAAGCCAAAATGCAAAGAGGCTATACCAAACATGGCAAATATGATCAAAACAGCACCCAACAGGCCTCAAGCATGGTAAGATATGGCTAAGAACTTCACAAAGTTAGGCCAAAACATGAGAGCATGGTAGGTTAAATGCATGATGCACTTTTAGGCCAAAGAGAGGAATGCAAAACAAGTATATTAAACTTGAAAGGGGCCATTAATCCGACCAAAACAGAGGCATAATATGACCTAACAACACTCAAAAAACTCTGAAATGAAGCCAAGAACAACTAATTATGCATGCTACCCTTATGAACCAAAAACAAGGACAAAAGAGAGACAAAGGGAGAGGGGTGTCCCTCTCCTATGCAAGACCTCAAAACCCCTTCTTCACCACTGAAAATCCACTGGATTTCAGTGGTGAGAAGGCCAATACACAAAAGTCCCCAAAGCTTAACAAAGAGAGTACAAAAAGGGCCAAACAAGGCCTAAGAGGGGGAGATCGACCCCAAACAACAAAATGACCTTAATGAAGTATCTTAAGCATGCAAATACAAGACTTTTTTCAGTTATACACGAAGCTCAAATCAATATGCAAAGCAGGTCAAAAGCTAGTGCAAGATTAGGAAATCTAAAGCAAAAGTGTTATCCTTGAAGAACACCTCAAGAACAGCAAGTCCAGTCACATTCTTCTGATCAAAACCTCAAGAATAAACCCTCAACACCTCCCAAATTTGAAGTATGGTGTAATGGTGTGTGTTTTAGTGCAAAAGTAAGAACAAATCACCCTTTTAGGCCCTCAAACACACACAAATGAAGAGAGAGAGGGAGATATAGAGAGAGAAGATGTATATCAGATATATGTATGTATTTTGCTCTGGTTTTGCTGAACCTCCAACAAGGAGAGGGTTGGTCTCCTTATATAGACAAGGCAAAGGCTTGAAGCTTCTTAGAGAAGTTAAGTGAAAGGGTCAAAGGGACCAAGCTTCTAAGAGAAGCTATCCCAAAGGTCCAAGCTTCTTGAGGAAGCTAAGACAAAGGGTCAAGCTTCCTCAAGAAGCTTGAGCAAAGGGTGCAATCTTCTAGAAGAAGTTTGGATCAAAAAGGGTGCAAAGGGGCCAAAATAGCCACACACGTGTGTGGGGGTAGGGTCTGTGCATTCCAGCTGGCACAGCTGGCATGCACCATGCTTGAAAAAGGCAAAAAGGTGGTATCGGCCAAAAAAGGAGGCCATCGACCAAACAGATGGTCGGCCGGCCACACAAAGTGCCGACCGGCCAATGGACTATTTCACCAATGGCCGGTAGCCTCAAAACATGGCCGGTGGGTATTAGGGGTAGCTAGCAAGCTACTCTTTACCCTCAAGTGCAAAAACAAACAAGTCCTTGGTGTAAAACCAAGCACAGAACAAGCAAGTCGAGAGATCCTGAGGCAATGCGCGTAGCTAAGACCTGCAGGAACTCAAAACAAACACAAACATGGATGATCACCGAGTGTTCAAACGGTGACGTCCAAGTCTTGAGGACGGTCAAAAATGGGGTGTCTACAATGGCCTTGTACAAGAAATCCTTCACAGGACCTTACCTGAAGTGTGTCCATCCCAGCAAGGTCGAAGCATTCCTGTTCGAGATTCACGAAGGCGTATGCGGAAGCCACCAAAGGGGGAGATCATTGGCTTACAGAGCAATTTCGCAGGAATATTGGTGGCCTTACATGTAAATAGATTCGGAGAAGTATGTTAAGAAGTGCGAGAAATGTCAGAAGTTCGCACACCAAATACATCAGCCAGCCAGAGAGCTTCTACCTTTAACTAGCCTTTGGCCCTTCGCAATGTGGGACTTGGACATAGTAGGACTACTTCCAACAACACCCGGCAACAGAAAGTTCTTCCTTGTAGCAATAGACTACTTCACAAAGTGGGTAGAAACAGAAGCACTAGCATTAATAAAGGAGAAAGATATGAAGAAGTTCGTCTGGCAGAATATCATCACTCGGTTCGGCATACCCAAGGCGCTGATATCAGAAAACAGCACCCAGTTCGACGGCAAAATTTTTAGAGGCTTTTGTGAGGAGTACAAGATAGAATTCTATAACTCTACACCAGCATACCTCCAAGCAAATGGCCAGGCAGAAGCATCAAACAAAGTTGTCTTGGATGGATTGAAGAAAAGGTTAGAGAAAGCAAAAGGAAAGTGGGCTGGGGAACTTCCTCATGTTTTATGGGCTTACCGTACCACACCTCGACGATCAACTGGAGAAACGCCATTCTCCTTAGCCTACGGCATGGAAACAGTAATCCCACTGGAAATTGGCCTCCCCACCATCAGAAGTGAAAATTTTGACCCAGACTTAAATAGAGAAGCCATAGCATTGGAGCTCGATCTTGCAAAAGAAAGAAGAGAAACAGCAATTGCTCTTGGACAAATATAATAACACTCGTATGAGTGATAATGATAGTGTTGTTGATCATGTTAATCAAATGAAATTAATTGCTAAAGAATTATCCAACGCTAGTCATTCTTTGTCGGACAAGATGCAAGTAACTACCATACTTAATAGTCTTCTATTGTCTTGGGATCATGTTATCACATCTCTAACTCATAGCAGACGAGAGGTTTCAATGGTAACATTGCCTGTACTCTTAGTTTTGGAAGAAGAAAGAATGAAGCGCAGGCGTAAAGAAGGATTGTCTTCTAACTTGTTAATGGCACAATCTTCACCACAACAACAGAATAATACCCACACTCCATTCAACAAGAAAAATATGACTTTTTTTAAGAAAAAATGGAAGAAGGGATTTCAGAAAGGATGGAAGAAACCACAAAAATGGCAAAAATAACAACACCACAAGCATCAAATTAGCCCATGTTACCAGTGCGATCAAAAAGGTCATATCAAAGCCAATTGTCCTCAGAAGAAGCAGACAAATGAGCATAATCCTGTTGCCATGATAGTTTCTGAAGCAATGGTGCTTGAACCTTCATTAAATTCATGGTGGATTGATTCTGTTGCAACTAGGCATATTGTGCAAAATAAAGACATGTTCGTGGAGTTTACTAAAAAGAAGGTTGGTGAACACAGAATCTACATGGGTAACAACTCCTATAGTGATGTTTTGGGCATCGACAACTGTCAATTCTCTATTAATGGAACTTCTATTGTGCTTCATGATGTTCTTTATGTACCTAACATTCGGCGAAATTTAATTTCAGTTCCGGTGTTAACTCAAAAAGGTTTTGAGCTTACTCTTAGGTTTACCACAGTATTGATTAAGAAAGGAAGTGTATTAGTGAAAGGTGTAAGAGTGAATGACATGTACTCTCTTCCTATTGATAATAAAGTATGTATTTCTGATTATATGCATGTTTTTACTAGTAATAGTTCTTATTTATGGCATTTAAGGTTAGGTCATATTAATAAAACTAAAATATTTTGAATGTTTAAAAGTGGCTTATTGCCTAAAGTATGTTCCGATGATTTTGATATATGTGAACCATGTATCAAAGGCAAAATGACTAGCAAGCCATTTTTCAAACATTGGAAATCATCGGATTTACTCGAAATAATTCATTCGGACATTTGTGGCCCATTAAGAACTAAAACTCATTGAGGCATGGAATACTTTATTACTTTCACTGATGATTATTCAAGATATGGGCATATCTACCTTTTTAAACACAAATCAGAAGCACTTGAAAAGTTTAAGGAATATAAATTAGAGGTAGAAAAACAACTTGGTCGATTCATTAAACACTTGAATAATGATAGAGGTGGCGAATATGAAGCTATGGATTTTTTCTACAAGGAGAATGACATAAAACATTTGTTTACAATGCCTTATACACCACAACAAAATGGGGTCGCAGAAAGACGAAATCGTACTATCATGGAAATTACAAGGTCTATGATGGCTCATGCTGATCTTCCTATTCATTTTTGGGGGGAAGCCTTGTCCACCGCTGCATACATATTAAATAGAGTCGAAACAAAAGCCAAACCTCTAACTCCTTACGAATGCTCTCATGGAACTAAACCTAATGTTCAAAATCTCAAAGTTTGGGGATGTAAGGCACATGTACTTATTCCCAAACCTTTAAGGGATAAATTGGGAAGCAAAACTTGGGAATGCAAGTTTATTGGTTATGTCGAAAATGGGAGTGGTTATCGTTTTTACCATCCCGAACGTGGATTGATAGAAAGTCGAGATGCTATTTTTCTTGAATCCACTGATCTTGTTACACCTATTGAACAAATTGAATTGCTCTCTGACGTATCTCAGGATTCTTCTCTTCCTTTTTTGTCCCACAGTCCACATATTCTCCTCGAACCCTCTAATAGTGGGCGCAAACGCAAGTTACCTGACGTTGTTTTATCTGCTTCGAATTCTGAGATAAGTGGGAGTAAGAGAGCAAGACGCCCATCTACGGTCTTGAAAGATCATTATGTTTTCCAAGTTGAAGACCTACGCCCATCTACGGTCTTGAAAGATCATTATGTTTTTCAAGTTAAAGACCTTAATAACTTAGTAGATGATCCTACTAGTTATAATGAAGCAATGAGTATCAATGATGCTACACAATGGCTTGAGGCAATGAATGAAGAACTTGTCTCGATCAAGAAAAATGATGTTTAGGAATTAACCGATCTTCCGGATGGAAGAAAAGCCATTGGTTGCAAATGGGTTTTTAAAAAGAAATTCAAAGTAGATGGAAGTTTGGAGAAATATAAGGCCAGATTAGTAGCCAAGGGTTTCACTCAACAACTTGGAATATACTTCGTAGATACATATTCTCCTGTTGCAAAATTTGCCTTAATAAGAGTTTTAATGGCGGTAGTCGCCAGGATGGATTTGGAATTGCATCAATTAGATGTTAAAACTGCTTTTCTCAATGGAGAATTAAAAGAGAAAATTTATATGATGCAACCTGATGGTTTCCAGAACCAAGGCAATGAGGATAAAGTCTACAAATTGAAGAAATCTCTATATGGACTTAAACAATCTTCAAGACAATGGTACTTGAAATTCCACCAAGCCATTTTAGAAATGGGCTATGTTGGAAGTCCATTAGATCACTATGTTTATATCTGGAAAAATGATGACAAGTTAGCAATATTATATGTGGATGACATATTGTTAGTAGGAAATTGTCCAGATATGATTATTAAAACCAAAACTTTCTTAGCATCTAGATTTGAAATGAAAGACATAGGTCTTGCAACCTATGTTCTAGGAATTAGAATTTCAAGAGATAGAAATTTAAAATTATTATATCTAGATCAAGAGAAATATCTAGACAAGGTGCTCAAAAGATTTAATATGGATAACTGTAATTCTTTAAGTACGCAGGGACAAAGTCTTAGTAAAAGTATAAGTCCTCAAACTAAGTCTGACATTGACGAAATGAGAAATGTTCCATATGCTCAGGCAGTAGGCAGCCTAATGTATGCCATGACAAGCACTAGACCTGACATCTGTCATGCAGTCGGATTGGTGAGTTGGTTTCAATATAATCCAAGTAAGGAACATTGGCAAGCAGTCAAAATAATATTCATATATTTAAAAGGCACTAAAAACTTGAAGTTATGTTTTGGTTTGTGTGATCTAGACATAATAAGATATACTGACGCGGATTTTGCAGGAGATGTAGATGATAGAAAATCTACTAGTGGTCATGTGTTCTTGTTTGGTGAAATAGCAGTTTCTTGGTTAAGTAAGAAACAGAGTTGTGTTACAAAGTATACTATGGAAGTTGAATACATAGCTTGCAGCACAGCCATTAGTAATGCGGTCTGGATAAAACGATTTGTTGACAGTTTACAATTAGGTATACCTGTCAGATCGGTCAGTATGTTTTGTGACAATCAGTCTCCCATCTCATTAATAAAAAGTGGAGCAAATAGCTCTAAGGGAAAACATATTGATGTTAGTTACCACTATATTCAGGACATAATGGAGAGAGGTGAAATTAAAGTCAACTATATACCCTCAGAAGAGATGATGGCTAACCCTATGACCAAAGGGTTGTCTCTGGAAAAATTCAGAGAACATATAGCTAATATGGGATTGAAAAATACCTAGTTAGGTGGTTTAGCTACTTATATAAGAGCATAGTCGGATGACTCTGAGGACGCCTAGATAACCGATGTTTTACGACTCTATCTTGCGTGGAAACATGTGTTTGGTCAGGTAACAAGATAGAGAAACTGACAAGGTACGGATATCATAGTTAGCATGATATGTAAAGTCCATAATATGCAACGTGCTAACTAGATGATATTGTCTGCTTGATCAACAAAAAGTCATTGATAAGGTGTGTTAAGGAAAACCTTCAGGAATGGGTCTTAAAGGAAGTACTTAACAATAATTTTAGTGCAGGTCGACACATAAAAAATGTGTACGGCTGAAGTCGTCAATGGTGATTGGGTATGGACTATGAACCCATCACTGAAAATTGATGCCGTTCACTTGTTATATAGTGAATTGAAGTCATCTAGAATGTTGACAGTGGGAGAACACATTCGTACGGGTGCGGTCAGATTGGTGACAAAAACGTGCGCACGTATGGCCAAGTCATAATCAGACGTCGATCTATGAGGTAATTTCATAGATGAAAGTTGGCATGAGGAAAAAAAAAATTTTGGTACCAAGGCAAACATGTCCAACTCAGGTTTTGTTATCAATATTATAGTGTGATCAAGTGGGAGAAGAAGGTATGAGAGTGCTCACACCATAATATGGTGGGTTGCCTCCTACTTTATCATAACCCAATTGGTGGTAATATAAAACCTTCCCGCAAGAAGAAATACAACTGGAAGATTTGAATTCAAAACAAACAGTCACAATGGTAGGAAATATGGTGACTCTTGGTTTAACATTTGAGTTTGAATGTTTGTAACTATTGATCAATGGCCACCATGTAAACTATAAATATATGGCCTCACTACAATGGTTACTTCACTTCATTTTCTTACTCTCCGAATTTCATATCTTCTGGATTGTATTTTTCCTCTGTGTGATAAATCGATCATTACCATTGTTAAGTTTGTCTTACAAAAATGCATTACTATATATATATATATATACATATGTACATCAAGGTAGTACAAGTTTATCAAAATACAATTAAAAGAGGGGAGGCATTCCTATCAACCATGGACATAATGCCAGTGGCAACCGACCATAACACGTGAGTGATTTCAAAAGGGTGTTCACTGGACCACCTACGTGTTTCAACAGATAGGAACCTCGTCGTGAGGCACAAAAGGTAGCTTGACCAAAACGGAGGCGAGATCACTGTCACTACGTCCCCTCCTGAACTGGATCACCTATATATATAGATAAAAACATGAGCCAAAGCCTAGTGAATAACAACTGTGTAAAGAGTTTTGAATGATGATCATGATCTAAGACAAATCACAAACTGAACAGATTCTTATCTTATACAGAAAGCATAAAAGTACACGTGGTACATCCCATAGCAAGCTAATACAGGCGGTTTAGAAGACCGAACAGGCGGTCATAAAGATTGGTATGTAGATATGATGGCCATCAACATAATAAACAAGAGTTCTAGGAGTTGGAACTGACAGAGATCTCTGTAACCATGTAAATAAGTGCTAAGGATGCCACGATATACAATATAAGAAAAATAGAATCATCATTCATAAACATAAGAAAAAACACGTCAGAATAGAGTATAATATAAAGTAGGAAAGAGATACTTTAAGTTGAACATGTCTTTACAACATTATTACTCACAGTTGGCTCCGTGGTGCACTTGACTGGGACGCGGCGTTTGACCTATACAAACAGATGTAAGCATAGTACACTTAATTCATTATACAATCAACTAATTATTTTCATTATTCAGGAATTGGTCTTTTACTCTCTTTTCATGCCCGTGCAATGCAAATGTACGTCAAATATAGATGCGAATCACGCTAATGGAGGCTCGGAAGTAGGGTAAACGAAGCAGAAAAATGAAACCGAGGCTATCAAACAGCTGCACGTGCAGAGCCCCTTGGCTGCACGTGCGAGACTTCCACTGCACGTGCGTCAACAGGTGCATATATTGCAGAATGCTCCCTACACCTTCCCTGTTTTCCGCGCGTGCGGGCCAAGCCCGCCGCACGTGCTCCGATGCTTCTCGCACGTGCAATTACCCCGGTCGCACGTGCGGTTCTGGGTGTCCAAAACCGAAAATTCTGCTATGTTTTTGTGAGCTCTCCCTCTTCAAAACTCAAACCCAATTTGACCAAACCAAAGCCCAAAAGTTATCAAACATGGTGTATAAACAAATACCAAGTTCAAACCAAAAATAAAACTTTAAATTCAAACTCAAGTCCCACAATCACATGAGCAGCTTCAAAGTTGAGAAGAAAACAAAACCAATGCATATGAGAATTCTATGTTTTAACAAAACCATGGAAATCTAACTTAAAATCATGTAAGACCAAGTATTCATGCCAAGATTTGGAGAATTCCTCTTGTTAGGGTTTGTAACACAATTTATACTACCCAATCCCTCATTCTCTCCATAAATTCTATGAGTTTAAGATGAAAATTAGTCTCATGCAAGAAATTAGAAAGAATTCTTACCTCAATGAGTTGATTTAGTGAAGTTGCTTTAAGTTCTCTTCTTCTCCCTTTCTTTCACTTATTCTTTTCTTGTTCTTTATGTTAGCCCCAAGGTTATTCAATTCTAAATTTCTATTGATTTTGATTATGAATAAATATTTTGAACTTATTTTGTTATTTGAAGTTTTCAAATTAAAAATATAAAAAATTGTGCTTCATAAATTCTAGAAGTCATATGACTCTAAAGTATCATTTTTTTAATGATTTTTGGGCTTCAAAACATGAGCATCAAAACTTGGTTGCAAAACTCTATCTATACTTAAAACAGATCTAAGGGTTGACACCAAGATGGCAAGGGTCGACACCAGAATGAGGCTCAAAATGCACAAGTGTTCTAGTCGCAAGAGTCGACACCAAGATAGCAAGGTTCAACACAAAATTTCAAAATCCAATTCAGCAGCAAGGGTCGACTCCAAGAACTACAAGGGTCAACACCAAATTTCAGAATGCAATTCAGCAGTAAGGGTCGACACTAAGAATGATAAGAGTCGACATCAGAGACATTTGAGACTCAATGCAAAGAAGAGAGAGAAGCAAAGGGTCGACACCCAATCTACAGGGGTCGGCACTTGTAAATCTGGGTTTGAAAAAATCCAGCTGTCAAAACAGATCTGGACTATTGCAGATCATTTCTCAATCACTTTTTCAGAGTTCTGGGCATAATATGTCATCTTTTCTGACCTCTGAACAGATCTTCTGGAACCATATCCTCTCCAAGAAGTTGACCTATGAAGAGGAGTATTAAATAAAAAGCATGTGCATTTAATGATCCTTCCCTTTCCAAGACCTGTCCACAGTCTGCAACTCACCATACTCTGATCAAACAATAGTTGGAAGATATCATGCTTGATCTGCTCCAACGGCTAGGAATTTCAAAACCTCTCTCTCTTTCCAACATTGAAGCCAATAATGCTATAAAGATAAAGCTCCTCTTGTTCATTCAATACACTTCTTGAATACAACAAGCCTAGAGCATTCAAGAGCTTTTAATATACTCCATCTTGTAATTTCATTTTCATATCTGAGTGAGTCTTAAATTACTTGAGAGCTTACACTTTCATACATATCTTTTGTGAGAGAATTTGTAAAAGAGGAAAGTTGTACCTCTTATTCTTATTCCTTATTTTTTGAGAGACACACTTGTAAAGTGAGGCATTTAGTTTGAGAGGATCTCAACAGATTGAAGTAAGGCCTTGTAAAAATCCATAAGTGGAGCTTGGTGGTGCATCTATTCATAGTGAAGAAATTCTCAAGAAGGTGTCTTGATGAGTGGACGTAGGTCGGTGAGCCGAGTCACAATAAATCCTTGTGTCAAGTTCTTCTTTCTTTTCCTTTTAAATTTTCTGTCCATTCATTTATTATCATCTGCCATTAAATACTTAGTCTTTGCAACTTCATTGTCGGACCAAATTTTTAATTACCCAATTCAACCCCCTCTTGGGTTGCCTTCCAAAATAACACTCTAGAATGCTCTCTCTTTCTGAGATTATATCCATCTCTCTCTTATTTGAGTTCATCATAGATATATAATTTTTTTTTTATCTAATTCTATTTAACATGATTTAATGAAATTAGAACCACATCACTTGAATTAATTATCTAATTAATTAAATTATTTCTTACTGACACTTAAGTTAGCTGAACCCTACTTTAAGGGGAATTAAGCTCTACCCACTTAGTCTATTAGTTAATTGGCAACCTTACAATTTAACGAATCAGACATGTCTTTTTTCACATTTAACGTATCTGTCAAACAAAACATGGGGCACATAACATATAAATAAACATGAAATGCACGTATAAATACATAATTAAGGTTAACCATAAAATTAACGGCTAATTAAGAGGCGGGTGTTACAACTCCTTTAAAACTTTAATTTATATAACACTTAATTTTTATTAATAATTTGTTAGTCATACAGATGTAAAATACTTTTTTTTCTACCTCTTTTATAGTAAAACGTATATCTTATTTTGTTTATCCTTGTCTCGTCACATCCTTTGCAATAATTTCGACCATTTTAGTCTTACTGAAAAAGAAAAGAATATAATTATGTTAAAATGATAAGACTTATTATATTTTTTCTAATTGCCATTATTTATAATACAATTTATATATTTCTATCATATATCTAATGATTTATTTTATTCAATTTCATAGAATAATATTTTTATTTTAAAAAATTATTAAAATACAAAACTTAAATATATGTAATAATAGCCCGTACCTTACACAGAGGCTAGGTTTGACATTTTAAAAAAAAAGCTAAAAAGTCAAAAAGTCATTATCCTATTTAAGTCACATCATCTCTCTATCACATCATTTCAAACCCAACTTATATTTCATAAAAAGTTAAAAAATACACTTATTTAGAATATGTCAAACGACTTTTTAAAACTAGTATATATTTTCTTTTGGTATTAGAAGCTTATTATTTTTAATAATAATAATAATAATTGCATATACACTTTACAAGATGCCTAAAATTAAAAATTGTTCATTTCTATGTACTCATTTATTGATGGAAATTCTATGTTTGTTTGGCACGGAAGAAGACAAGTTGAGCGGGAAATTCCCTTTTTGTACATTGCCGAAGAAAACAAAAAATCTTCAATCCCATGCTAAGGGGCGCTTTTTATTTTCTCCACTTTCCAAAGGCAGCATATTGTTACATTAGGACAAAAATGAAGACTTGTCAACACACTTGCACAATCAAGTTGGAAACACCCAAGTCAAGTTTGGTACACAGGTTCCATAATAAATATCCAGATAAATGAAAACAACTAATGATCTGTGTCACATGGTGGTGTTTTCAATCTAGTTTCCTCCTAAATTGTCGTAATCTCAAGGCTCAAGAAATTAAAAAAGAAAAATCACACAAGGATTATGACCTTGACAACTTCTGCATTTTAATTTGTATTTTATTTAAAAAATTATTTAATAGTCTTAAAATTACTAACATAATATATGCGGGTTGTACTCCTCAATCAAAGGATAGATGAGATCGAATACTAATCTGATAACTACTGCTCTTATTAATCTGAGAGTGGTATGCCAACTTGTTGAGTTAGTGCTCAAAAAATACTGAACAATTACTTGCATCAAACACTACCGAACTAAAAATATTACTATAAAAGCATTATTGAGAAACTAACTTTTGTGAACATGACACTCCTTACTAATAGGGTCATGCAAAAAGATTAGATAGAATTAATTTTGTCTTTCACTTAGCCAACTGATGTAAATTAAGTCAATTCCACCTATGGTGACCGTAATTTTTATTAGTCTAAGAACACTATGTCTATGTGCTAAAATAGTACTTTGAAAGTACTGAATAATTGTCCAAATCAAAAACTAATAGAATTGGAAGCATTATGTCGATCATAAATACCTTCCTTAAATCAACTTGGTAGGCATACCGGCCTTCATCTATTGTCACATAACCAACCCACACAACAAAGGAATCCAAAGGACTTACTATGTAAGAAGTAGGGCCGGCCATGGACTAAGGCCACTAAGATATGTCCCTAGGGCTTTCAAATTTTAGTCCAAAACAAAGGCTCTAAATTTATTAGTTTTATATTAGATTAAAAGTTCAAAACTCAATCTTTTTTTATTGTTTGAGACCCAGTCTAAAAGACCCCTCAAAAAAATCTGTTTGGCCAAATTAAAAATGTATATATATATATATATAATCATTGTTAGGCCCAATTAAATTTTTTTATAATTAATCCAAACAAATATATATGATATAATGAGTCCAAATAGAGTCTAATATCAAGAATCTAATAGCATAAATAATTGTATCTTATTTTTTTTACCATATCTCTTTATCATATTTTAATTGAATAATTTTACCCTAATTTCTTTTCCTTAATTTTGTCTGTCCTAATTTTTTTGCACTCTCTCTTTATCATAATTTACTTGAATCGAATAATCTTGCCTTAATTTTTTCTCCCAATTTTTTTTCCCAATAATTTGTGTTTTCTTATCAAATAATTAGTGGATTGTAATTTGTGTGGATTATGATTGTGTTATCAAATATCATATTACAACAACATAATCATTTCGTTATCAGATATCAGTGCTAAACTATAAAACAACAAGACCTTATTTTATCTTTTTTAAGCCTTTGTAATGATTTTTTTTTATATCTTAATATATGAAAATAAATTTTAATGATTATATGTATAAGGTGTAGCTACTAAATAATAAAAAAAATATTGGTAACTTTATATTTTATCCGTAATTTTTTTTTTTATAAAAAAATATATGTAAGAAGACCCCACTTTCAAAACCCGCCGAAGACCCCATAAATCTCAAGATCGACCTTGCCAAGAAGTCTCAAATTCAAATCTTACGAATGTCAAACATTCCAAATCTTAGGGCCACTGAAAGTTTGCTTGGTTGTTAACTTCAGGGTCTCGAAATTAGTTGACGTGAGCGTAAGCTAGACCGGACAAAAAAAAGCAAAAAAGGAAAGAAAAAACAACAACAACAACAACAACAACAACAAAGGAATCCAATGTCTTTGACAAATGCAAACCCATTCAAACCAATCTATTGTATATTAGGCTACCTAAAGCTTAAGATCACTCCCTGTTCAAACAATACCTAAAGCTTCATCTAGAACAAGCAAATAACATTAGAAACATTCACCCAAAAATATTTTCACCCAAAAACATTAGAAACATTAGTGCATTGATTGAATGAGATTAAAGACTGGGGTCTTCAAAAGAATGGCCTATGCCATGTAGTATTCTTGTTTTGTCATGTTTGCATCTTAGATTTGTTATTGAAAAAAGAAAAGTAAATGGAAAGAAATAGTAAAAAAGAAGAGAAAAGAAAAAAAAACTACTTTATTTGCTTCCTTTTTTTTTTTTTTTTTCAATTCACAAATTCCTCTCTAAACCTAAGATTCAAACGCAGTTGTGAGGTGATAAGCTCACGGATTTGGTCCCACATGGAATGTCTGCTAGCATCCATTTGCAACTTGAAAATTAAGTAGCCTTTGGCCACACATGGAATGTCAGCTAGCATCCATTTGCAACTTGAAAATTAAAGTAGCCTTCAACCTAATCAACCCATGTGTCGCTGGCTAAGGATTCTTTGTCTTTAAATTCCTCTATTCCCCTATCTCAAAACATCAAAATCTATTGAAACATTAAAAATCTTAAGATGCAATAATTTCAAGATATGATCCATGATCCAATGAATGTTAATGTATTGAAATAAGGGAGTAGAGAATTTAGAGACAGAACGCATGCCTCATGTGCTACCCAATTTGATGACAAAAAGGGCATAAAGATAGTGGAAAAAAGAGGAACTCAACATCCCAGCATGGAGGCCATCTCCAAATTTTTGACTTTGGGATTGTAAAAGAAAGTCCTTTTTCTAGAAAAAGAGAAAACACCCATCTCTAGGGCTTGCTTTTTGATATTTAAGACAGATAGGGCTTGCCAAATCAAGAAAAAGAACATGAGAAACACCCATCATTTTCACTCAAGATTGAAAGAGATATGAAGCCTATAATAAACCAGATGTATCTATCAGGCAGCACCACTAGTATACAGCATCACAACAATAGATGAAGTGGGACAAATTTGAAATCAATGAACAGATGAAGTTTGAGATATTTGCAGATTCAACTATGTACCCAAAAAAACAATAGTCATGAAAGTTTCGAAATGTGCAGATTGGGTATACAGAATATAAATCTACACTAAGAAACACATACAAGCAAATTTTCAAGAAAAAAAAAAATGGACACTATATATTCCCGACATGTCTCCAATGTGTCCAACTGAAACAATGAGACACTTCCTCCAACGTGTCTTACGAGTGTTTGGAGCGTGTGTCCATGTCCCACACGTGTCAGACGACCTTCAGGGAGGTTTTTATGCTTCATTCATAGAATCAACACTATACATTCAAATTCTAAATACTTTTTTTGAATATTTTTTCTAGGCACATGGTATTTTCTGTTAGAAGGTGACAGTTCGTGGAAGGCATAGACAGTGAAAAGGCAAGGGCAGAAAATAATTCTCATTTTATCTTCAGAATGCATTTACTCCCATTGTATTTCTAAATGCAAAAAATTTAAATATTCCCATTTTCATGAACTAGCAGCTTTCTTAAGCCAGTACATTTTCATAATAACTGAAAATAGAGACAAAAAGAAAAAGGAAAGGCAAAGCAAATAACCAAAAAAAGAAAAAGAAAAAGGAATTTCAGACAAACATTTTCAGTTAAAACCACATAAAATCTAATGAGAAACAAAATTAGGGAGCAATTTCAAGCCTGGGTTCAAAGCAAAAACCAGTAAAGAGCTGAAGAGGGAACTTCTTTGTCACCGGGCATTTCTGCGACCATTTCCACTGCTTTAGGTTCATGTCAAAAACAAGAAGAGCGGGTGCTCCATAGCTTTGAATGTATACGAGGTCATCTGTACCGCTGCTAGCAAAAACATCATCTAACTCCCCAAATCCTTGAAAGAACTTATGAGGCATACGCCCAATCTCTTGCCACTCCTTGCCATTCAAAACCCATATCCCAATGCCTTTTATTATGTCAGGCCGATCTTGTCTTCCAATCCCTCCAACCATAACCAACTTCTCCTTGAGGTTCATTAACCGGCCACAAGTAAGAGAACAAGGCACCGGGATAGAACTCCCAATCAATAAACCATGGGGAGATCGGTTTGAAAGGTTATAAGCGATTAGGCCATGACGATTCTCTGGCATGCCTCCTCCGGTTGAGTAAATCAAGAAATACAATACACCATCGCAGATCACACTCTCGTCACCGCCTCTCCACCCAGTCAGAACCTCTGACAGAGGAGTTACCCACATCATCTTCTCAGAGTCATAAATATGAATAGAGAGATCCCACTGGAAAAAATTTCCTGGGACTTGCTTACATTTCACAACCGAGACATTGTAATTGTGCGACACCCTATTCACTGAGAATGCCAACGCACTGTAATCAGAAAATTTCAAGCCCGGAGGCTCTTGAAGGATCTTGCAGTGTTTGGTTATCGGATTACAAACGCATAGCTTACTTCGGCTATCATTGTCCATGAAGCAAACTAAGCCACAAGACGAAGCAATGAACCAATTAGATGTCTCAATACAGGGGAGTTCGATGCCGTACCACTTTCGAAGGATGGGATCGTAGGCATAACCAATAGGTTCATCGGAGCTCGTAAACATGAAATACCAAGGTTTTTGTGATGACACATGAGAGAAATTCCATAAAAACCGTCTTGAACTAACTATCTCATACCATCTTTTACACACACAACCCGCTCTGAAGATGCTTGCAATTGGGAGATAGGCCAAGATTCTCTCCAACAAGTCATCGGGTAGGACTAAATCCAGTGAAACAGCCATAACTTCTTTATTTCCTTCATCACTAACCTGTGAGAATGAATCAAACTCCACAACTTCTCTCGCAATGTCGTCGAGGCAATGACTAACCCATGATGTTTCTCCCTCCATGATCAAGAATAGAAAAGAAATCCTAAAAATAAGAAGGGAAAAAAGCAAACTGGATTATAAAGGTAAGACAAATACATCATCAAATGATAAGCCTTGATATTGGAATTGCCTAAATCTCTCTCAAGTCATGAAGAAATTTCAAATCACGGGGCTAGACCAATCGAATTTCAATCACTAGGAAAAATATCAAAATTGAGGAAACAGATGACTTGTGCATTGAAAATCGATTTTGGTAACACTAGAAATAAAATTAACTTGTAGAAGATCAGACAAAACCGATTCCTGTTATGTTATATACGCTTATCATGAGTTAGAACTACATAATTATAAATATTATCAGATTAAGAAGATCACTGTCCCGCTTGCCTCAAAGCCATTGAAAAGTGAGAGAAATTTATAAATAACAAATGAAATATGCCACAAATTCATCCAAAGAGAATACCATTTAAACAGCAATCACCCGAAGATCCTACAGTGAAATCACATCCCATTGCCTACATACATAATTTAGTGATTATGGATGTAGCAAAACCATTTCATGTATATAATATGTATACATAAAATTTAACATCTATTTAACTCAACGGCCAAATTTCATGGCTGACAATCAAACTAAGGTTGCAGAGTTGAAATCAAACTACCTTCAACTATCTATATCAGGGGAAAGAATGAAATGCATCATCAAGAAACCACCACTTCAGCCAATACCGATTTAATTTTAAGAACAAATAAATTAAGAAAAACTTCAATCTAAAGTGAAAAATTGCACAAAGACTCAAGAGAATAGATACAATCTTTAAAATCATATGAGATTAGGTAAATAACCAGATGAATATAATCAGAATCTGAACAACCACTGACATGAGAAATACTAATTTTGGATTTGAAGATTATTTGTAGCACTTAAAAGTTACATTCAAATGACTAACCAACAAAACAGGAAAATGCAACAAGTGGTTTCTTAAAGACACTATAAAAGGATAAAAACATTTGAAACTAACAGAACACAAAACAAGACAAAAATCAGCTATTCTTAAAAAGATCAGCACAATGTTAATTTACTTACTAATCCAAACACAACCAATGTAAATTTCCCAGGAAACAACCACCTCCATGGTTTTGTACACCAAACCCTAAATGGTTTCGTGAGGAAAGCTAATTGGAGAATGTTAAGAGCAATCAATCATGCATCAAAAACCCCCAACTAATTCACTAAAAACAATAGCAAAATACAAAATACAAAATACAAAAAAAAAAAAAAAAAAACCCAACAAATTGAAACACAAACAGATCATAGAAAAGCCCAGAGACAAGAACAACACAAACAAATCAAGAAATGAAAGAAATCAAGAAACACACCTTTAAAGGGCACACAGCTTTGTCTTGGCTATGAAATCCAAATGGGTCTTGCAAGATTTGTCAAGAACATCAAGATTTAAAGGGAAAAAGGGGGCATAAAATATCAGTGAATAGTGAATAGAGCAGAGAAAGCCATTATAAAAAAGAAGAGAAAGTGAACAGCCCTGAAATTGGTTGGGTTTGATTTGGGAGATGAACATGCATAAACTAAGCTAAACCCAGATAAAAACGAAAGAAAGAAAGAGAGATGTGTGGTGTTTCTTTGTTTCTTTCTTTTTCGTTCTTTCGATGTTAACAAAAAAGACAGTCAGAGAGTAGGGGGTTTTTCAATAGGTAGGTAGATATAGAGAGAAAGTAAAGAGAGGGTGTGTGAGAGAGAGAGAGAGAGAGAGAGAGAGAGTGGAGTGGAGAGAATGTGGAAGGGGTTGGAGATGGGTTTTTCAAGGAGTTGAATGATTCATGGATTTTAACGGGACAGAAAATCGTTTGGGATTTTTTGGCCATAGTCACAAGGCAAATAATGCGGTCTCACTCATCACAACTTATCTATTTTTTTTTTATGAAAAAAATAATAATAATAAGGTAATAATCAATTTTAAAAAGTTTATTAATTGTAAGAAAATTTACTATTTTTGTGAGAAAATTTATTCACTCTGTTTTATTTAATTTTCAGAATTTATTTTTTTAATTTTTTTTGTTTTGTTTTGTTTTTTTTTTGTTTTTACTATTTTTTTATACATATTTTAAGTATTTTTTAAAAAAATTTTAGACACATCTAACATAAATGTACTTAAAAATATAATATTTAAAAAATTCACTAAATACCAAAAATATAAAAAAAATATGAAAATTCAGTACATTTTTCATATTTTTGTGTATTTATTAATTTTTTAAAAATATTTTTCACAAATATTTTACTATTCAGATATATCTAAGTAAGGTACACCTAAAAAAATTATTTAAAATTTTAAAAATATTCACTAAAAATAAAAAAAAACAAAAAATAAAAATTTAATTTTTAAAAAACTGAAGCCAAGTACACTGACTAATTTTTTGTGATGAATGTTATGATTGTTGTATAACACAACAAAAAAATGTTACGATTTGTAATGAAAGTTATGAAATGTGAAGTTATGATATGCACTTAAAAATTATGTATAATTAAAATTATAGTTTTTGTGAGAAATAAAAAGTTATATTTTTACGAAGAAAACAAAATAATACGTTTTGTAATAAAAACTAGGGGTTTTTTTTTTAAGGTCCTTGATATTATGATTTTATAGCATAAAGGACATCAAATATTTTTATGATGTCTAAGGTCCATCAACAATATTTTCATAATGTCTAAGGTCCCTCAACCTTGATCCAGAGAAATTTCAGTCCAGAGAAAATTGGTCCAGAGAAATTTCAATCCAGAGAAAATTGGTGCAGAGAAATTTCAGTCCAGAGAAAATTGGTCCAGAGAAATTTCAGTCCAAATTTCTCTGGAAAATCTAATTATTCTCAGAAAATTTTCAGATCTGCTGCTACTTTTAGCATGCAAAATGCCCATGATTTTGTTTGGTATTGATTAGTACTCTTTCTCTCTTGCAGTTTTTCCCACTTGTCTTAAGTTTATGTCCAGAGAAAATCTGTTGGTTTTATAGGAAATCAAAAAACTAAGGATAATGAAAGAAGCTAATTTTTGAGACTGCAGAATGTTACTGAGAACAAGATCATCTTGTTCAAATGGTAAGCTAACATAGATCGAATGCGATGAATCGGATACTTTAACGTAGAACCCATGTTTCGGCCATAGATTCTTCTCATCAAGATCCGCGGGGACAATGTCGGTCACCTGTACAAGCGAGCTCCGGTGCTCACTCGTAGGTTTGACCCCTGTATTCATTCCATTGAGAAGCTTCAGCAGAACTCCAGGGGCTAATGTTGCCATGGTCGGTTTTGAGTTAAACCCAGAAACAATTGAGTGATAATGATAGTAACAGAAAAGAAAAAATCCCCCAAATTGAGGTGTGAAATCAAGAATTCAATCAAGATTCGATGTGAAATGGGATAAAGTAAAAAGAAACCCAGAAAAGTAAGAGCTAAAAAGCTTATGAATTTCAACTCCAAACAACTACAATATCAAGAAAGAAGAAAAGATTGGATCAAAGAGTCAAAGGGGTAAAATCTCAAGAGAAATTTTGTACTTGAGAGACCGAACTAGGGTTTCAGCTGCTGAAGCATCTCTCAGTGCTTGAAGGGCAATCTTTTGTGCTGTTTCCCTTCAACACAGCTGAGAAGAAAAGCTCGACTCCACCACCGAGTTTGCGGAATGCAAGAGTGGCAATTTCTCTCAACATGGGTGGAGATGCACATAATTCATCAAACTCAAGGGTGACTTCACAATCAGAGTCGTCCCAATCTGATAGTTTGCCCTCCAATGACAACAACACTAGTCTGGCCCTGAATTTACCCGGAAGACTAAGCATTCTGGGCAATGGCTGGAGGAAGTTAAGGAAGCAGCTTATGATGCGGCTGATCTATTGGATTTGATGATAGCAAACAATAATTTTTGCAAAACCTTGTTATCCGGAAGCTTAATTCTATCACCTGTGTCTAATTTGTTGGGTATGGGGGGTGAGGGACCTTAGACTACAAAAGAATATATTGTGGACCTAATCCATTACTAAAAGGTGGATAGGGACCTTAGACCGATTTTTCCTAAAAACTATTACATACCCTCTAAATATATATATATATATATATATATAAATAAAGTGCACATATAGTAGTTTTCCCTTACAATCAATATATTCCTAATATGGTTCTCAAAAAAAAAAAAAAATCTTCCTAATAAAAGAAAAATAATAATATTAGGAAGCTTCTCTAATTTATTAGAACATTTACTACAACAATGATAGAGAATTCTAAGCCTCCGTTTAGAAAGTGGGTTGACTTTTTGGTTTTTTAGCTATTTTAGCCTGAGCTATTTTAGCCTGGTTTGGGAAGGGCTTTTTGACTTTTTGGATTTTTTGACTTTTTTTGTGAGAGAGGATTGTAATGATTATGGGTTGGATTTGATGTTTTGTTTTTGGTGGCTAACATAACCTATTTTGTTTTTTGTGTTTAGCCAAAAAAGCTTGGCTTTTTTCTTCCCAAACGGAGCCTAATTTTAGAATTTTAAAGAGAGTTCTAGTGATGTGACAAGAAGAAAAAAAAAATATAGATACACACATCATATCACATGTAGGTCCGACTCCTTATTACATCACTAAAACTCTCTTTAAAACTTCAAAATTAAAACTCTCCACCTTTATTCTATTTACTAATTATCCACGTGACAGCTCACCTTACATTTAATAAGATTTGCCTAATTGTCCTCTTAAATAAAAACGTATAAGAATAATCATTAAGTGATTGAATTATGACTCACTCATTAACTCGTCAAATTATTAAAATTATGATGTAATATGATTGAAGCGTAACATCAAACAAATTATGTGATAACTTTGTGCAAATCTCATCTCAATCGCAGATAGTAAATTTTGCTTAAAATTAAAGATAAGGTATTGATCGATGAATTGGTGTGAACGGTGTGAATGTGTTATAGTTTTCATTTTCGTATATCTTCTTGCGGATTAGAATGTATATATATATTTAGACTTTTTAATTATTAAAAAAATTGTACAAATATTCTTTTTTTGGCTAGTTGAAATTAAGGATGTAAACATTTAAAAATTTATTAAGTTTCAAAATTGTGTTTAAATTTAATTTATTTATTTTGGAGTCAATCTCAAATGAATTTTAATTTAACTGAACTCAAGTAATTTGATTTTTTATTCAATTTTAAAGTGTATATAAGTTTATCAAGTCAAACAAAATTATTATTATTATTATTTTTTTTTTTTTACAAACTTCATTATATGTTTAAACTTGACTTGTTTATATATCGAGTTAATTTCGAACTCTTTTTAAAGAGTAGAGCTCAAGTTGCTTACTTCATTTTATAATTGTAATTCAAAGAAAATCAAGACTCCTCTTGACACGATTCAATGTGATAGTGTTACAAACGAGAAGTTTAACTATACAAATTTAGAGTTGAGGGGTCAAATAACTTTCAATTGTAATTTAGGGGTGTTTAATTAACTATTCTGTTTAACCTTTTTTTCCTTTTGTTTCCCCTCCATTATATGGGTGTAATTACAGCATCTAATAGCTGTAAACAAAAAAAAAAAAAAAAAATTTACCTATACGTCTTAATAGGTAAACTTATTATCTAATAGATCGTATAATAATTAATGACATTTTTCATCATATACTATTAAATGAAAAATGTCATTAATTGTTAATTTTTAATGATAGTTTGAAAATTTTATTACAAAAAATGTCACTAATTATAAGTTTTAACGATAACTTAGAGAATTCGTCACAAAAAAATGTCACTAATTTTAAATTTTAGCTACCATTTATAAAAATCGTGATATAAAAAAGTCATTAATTATCAATTTTTAGCGACATATACAACAAATCATTATAAAAAATTATTTTTAATGACAATTTTATTAAGACTTATTTTCAATAGGATTTGATAAAAATTAAATCAAACTATTAGAATCTATTAGTAATTTATCCTAAAAAAAAAATTACATCAACCATTCTATTCAATTTTTCCTACTTTATTAAGTTTACAAAGTTATTTTTGAGCATCCTTAGCAGACCCCCTAAATCATTCCCTTACCTTTTTTAGGGGTTGAAACTTCCTTATACTACCATATCAGCTCCCTTATAAGCCACCCTAAATTAGTATTTGCTATAGTGGCTCTCTATTTGTAGGGAGTCGCTGTAGCTTCTTCATATGTGACAGTCATCGTTCACCCGGATGTCCCAGATGAGTGATTTGAGCAAAACTTGCTTCGTCGGTCATCTATCCGGACGTTTAGTTGGTCAACCTCCCAAACGTCCAGCCGATTGACCAGCCGGTCGACCACCCCTTAGTCACTGCTTTGCTTTGTCCATTCTCAAACCTTAAATGTCTTCTGCAAAAGTGCTTTTGTATACATACAAAGGTGGAGTGCTTAAATCTCCATAAACAACCCCCAAGCTCTGATAAGCCAGGTAATTGAAGTTTATATACATGTATTGTATAGATATATATAAGCAGGGATATATATATAGGGAGAGAGAGAGAGCCTGGGTATATGTATATATATATATATATATCAATTTGTCAAAGACTTGATAATTCTATCCAGAGTGAGTGTGAAGAAAAGAACAATTAATCATTGTGATGATCGTTCCATCCATTATCTCGCGCTTGTTTGGTAAGTTCCATAAAGTCTTTTTTTTTTTTTCCCCATTACAGGGCTGTCTCAGAAGAAAAATGAAAATGAAAAGCCCATTTTTGCATCAATTTAAAGAGAAATAAAGAGGACCTAGATAGGTGAACACCATCCCCAGTTCAGAAAATCTAAGAAGAAGATGAAAAAGTGAAAGAATAGGGAAAGAATATTTGAATAATATTTTAGGAAAAGAATAAGGAGTTTGTTAAGAGAAGTAGATAAAAAAGTAATTTCTAAAATAAAAAATAAATTTTTTAATAATATTTTATAATAAAATTTAAATAAACTGCTAAGGATGCTCTTACAACCATTAATAATAAAAATTCTCCATTACAACTATATAATAGAGAATACTTTCCACATCACCTTCTTGGTACTCATTTTTTATATTTTTTATTATTATTATTGTTTTTTTTGTTGGGGCGGGGGGTGGGGACGTATACCATATGAGGTGTTTCAGGAAAATAACTAAAAGTTAATTTTTTTTGGGTCTTTTTTTTAAAAAATATGTAAAAAAATTAGAAATAATATAATTTAAAATGGATTAAAAGGTTAAAGAAGTCGCTTTAATAAGAAGGTTGGCCTTCAAATGCCAATCTTCTTTCAATAATGATAGGGATCATGAAAATATATCATAAAATTTATTATGAAGATTTTTATTCTTTGATTAATGGGTGGTGTTTTATTGTATGAATAATTCAAAAATAAAAAATCTTTCATAATCATTTTTATGATATTTTTTTTCATGATTCCTAACCTTACTTCTCTCCTTTGCTATTAGAAAGCGGAAGAAAAATTGTGGGGTTTCCATTTTCTGTTAGTTGGGGGCACTAACCATAACAAAGTCCCATTTCTAATTTTGTTGAGTAACCAAATTCTCAATCCATCTCAACTCAAATTCCATAAATGCTTCTCAATGGTCCCGTTTGGTGTAGCTGTTAAAACAGATTATAAATTATACCTTAACAGATTATAGATTATGACTTTAATCAGAAGTTGTTAATCTGTTTGGTGTAACTGTTGGATTATAGATTTAAGTTGCTGAGTAGTGTTTGTTAAATAAGCTGTGAAATAACTTTTTAAATTAATTTTTATTTTTTGTTTGTCTACATTTTTCATAAAAAATAATAATAATAATCTATAGTCTATTTGGATCTTTTTCTATTTTTAAAAAAATAAAAAATAAAAAAATTTAAAAGTAGAACAAAAAATTAACATGTCCACAGCAGAAGCTGATAATCAGAAGTAAGGGGTAAGCAGCTTCTCAGAATCAACTTTTTTGAGTTAAAATAAGCTGTTAGAATCAGAAGCTGTTTGAAATAAGTTTAACCAAACAGTCCAAAATAACTTTTTCAAAGCTAAAAGCCATAAGTTAGCTCTAAAAAGCTGAAACAAACACCCCCAATTTACCCCGACGTTGTTTGGTAATAGGCTTTTTCAATTATTTATTTTAACTATTTCAGTTTGAGATTAAAAATTTATTTGGGTTGACTTTTTAAATTTTTTTGGTTTTTGTGAGAGAAAAAATGAAATAGTTATAGTTTAGATGTAATATTTTGTCTTATTAATTTTTTAATTTATTTTGTTTTTTTGTGACTTATTTAGCCAAAAAAATTATTGCCAAACGAAGTTAGGTACTCAGAAAATTATTCAAAAAAAAAAAAATATTGAACATTTAAAATACATGTTAAATGCAAGTCTTACCATATAGAATTGAATTTAGACTAGACATTAGCATTTTTCCCTGTTAGCAATAAAATTTTTTAGTCTAATTTTTTTTTGATTATTTTAGCTTGACTAAAGAAATTCTATTTAGGATATATATATATATATATATTTTTGTAGTTGATTTGATGATTGTGAGAAAAAAAAAATAATTATGATTTTGTACGAGCACGAAATAATGTTCTCGTATAATCCTATTGATCAAGTCTGTGCTCCTCCAAACGTCGTCGTTTTGCTCCTTGAAAACACAAACATGAGCTAGCCGGCGGGTGTGTGCCGGATACCTCTCGGATGCCTAAGTTAGCAAAATAGACAAATAGACAAAAACTCTGTGTATTCGAGAATCAAAGTTGTGTTACCTCTACATAAGTGATGTTATGAGCTTTTATAGATTCCGCATAGCACAGTTCTAGTAGGACTCTTATTCCTCCATGTAGAGTCCTCCTAGGAATCACACTCCTGAAAGATAATGCTTATCCTTTTACACCCCCTCACTGCATAAACCAAGTGAGATGGTACTAGCTCGGTGGTATGACCAAACGACCGAGCTAGTACTGCCACGCTCAAGTAGCAGGTTAGACTGAGCTCTGCCTAGCATGGGTCTTTCCTTTACCGCTTGTACCTCGGTTGGGCATACTCCAACCGAGCTGTTTACTTCAGACTGATCGAACCATGCTCAGTGACGGCCTTAGCTCGGCGCTACTATGCGCGATGCTTAGCTCGGTCCAACTTCGCCTGGGTCCAACTCGTTAGCTCAAAGACCGGGCTATGTCATCCCTTTACCCCGGCCCATTTATGCGGTCCAACTTGCAAAGAGGCCTTTAGCTCGGCCCAATTATAAATTACCCTCTCAGATTTGAATGTGATATTTTGTATTATTAACTGAATTAACTTATTTTATCTTTTTATTGGCTAATTTAATCTCAACCCATATGCCAAATGGGGCTTAGATAAATTTCAAAATAGTAATTATTTGATTTTATAGCCTTTTTGTAATTTACAAGATTGATGGCACTATGGGTTCGTTTGGAATGTGAGTTGACTTTTTTTAATTTTTTGACTATTTTAGTCCAGGCTAAAAAGTCCCGTTTGAAATAGGCTTTTTGATTTTTTTGACTTTTATAAGAAAAAAAAAAATATAATTTGAATATGATATTTTGTCTTATAAACTTTTTACCCTATTTTATCATTATATAACTATTTTAACTCAAAATTTGGATGCCAAACATTTGGTCCCAAGACTAGACTGAATGGTAAAGTGTTGCCCACTCCTTACCCTTACCTACATATAGCTTTAGCTGGCGTTTGGTACACTCAAATTAGAATAGAATGGATTTCTTAAATGGGATGAGGATATGATGGTAATTCCAATTCTAAAATTTTGCCAGCTAATTAGCAATGCTATATTGAACGAAAAATAAAGAAGAAAAATATTTATTAAAAAAAATAATTGTAGAAAAATTTGAATCTGGACTACATACAAAAATTGTGTTATTTAGATTTAACTCTTGTATTTCTTTTTTGGATTTTTTTGGTACCTAGCTTTGCAAGTAAGACCGCAAAACTTCGTATGGACTGACTCTAAAAAATTGTTTGTACTTAAAAGGTTTCGAACTTGAAAACTTAGAAAGAGTACACCCAGACCCAGGTCTTGACCACCAAGCTAACCTCTTAAGCTTAGATTCAACTCTTGTATAATGAAAAATACACCTAAAATGAATATAAATCACATATTGATTTTTGTATATAAAATGGTCAATAAAATTTCTAAATATGTAGCATGTCTAATTTATTATTTTTAAAAATTTCTAAATATATCAATTGCAAAAAAAAAAAATTGTAAAAAAAAAAAAAAAAATCACAATTCCGGTCAACTGGCCGGACGACCTGCCGGACGTCCCGTTTTGAAAAAAAATATTGAAACATGCGCTCGGTTTTGACAGAACAAACAGAGCGTTTTGCAGAGCTGTCCATCCAAACACCATACTCAAACTACCACGTTGAATCACATTTTGAAATCACAACCAAACACAGCTTGAGTTTTTTGGTTTTCCTGTTTTTTTGTTTTTAGTGAATATTTTTGAAATTTTAAACATTTTATTTTTTATTTTTTTAGATGCACCTTATTTAGATGTATCTAAAAAGTAAAAAATTTGTGAAAAAATATTTTTAAAAATTAATAAATACATAAAAATACAAAAAATATATTGAATTATTGTATTTTTTTTTTGTATTTTTGGAATTTAGTGAATTTTTAAAAGATTTTTTTCAATTTTTTTTTTTTTTTTTTTACTTTTTAGGTATATTTATGTTAGGTATGTCTAAAAATTAAAAAAATTGCTCAAAATATTAAAAAAATTCAGTAAAAACAAAAAAATACAAAAAATAGGAAAGTAAAATTTTCTGAAAAGTGTTTTTGAAAAATGATAACCAAGTGGTCATAACTCAATTCAGATATGCTAAATGACTTTGCAAGTTCAACAACAATGATTTATGTGGTTATAAGTCATCCCAGATATGTTGGTGTGTTGGATCGGGAAAAAATTATTTAATTAGATGACATAATAAACATATATTAAATATGTAACGAAACATTTTAATAATCTTGTAGGCAAAGTAATATGCTTACTCGACACAATTTTCTTTCTGCTTTCTTTTTTTGTTTTTTGTTTTTTCTTCTCTCCTTTTCTCTATCGACGTACAACGAAACCTCCATAACATAAAACAAGCGAGTGAATGTAACATTATACTATAGCATATGCGATCCAATGCTAATTCACAGTAAGTACAAGCAAAACAAAACATAATGGTGTATATAAAAAAAATATTATTTTACTTTTTCTAAGAGGTAATGCAAAAGAGAATGGACATTGAGATCTTCTCTTTTTTTCTTTTTTAAGTTTTCTATTAGTGTTTTAATTGTGTCGTGATGCCACATCAGCAGGGTGACTCAAAAACAAAGTTGTTTGGATCCAAGTAAATGGGGCATTGACCTTAATATTTTAGTATATCAAAGTGTGTGTACAAAAAAGAAAAAAAAAAAAAAAAAAAAGAAGAGTTGTGTACTAAAAAGAGTAGTGAAAAGGGGCGGGTAGTGGCCACCCCACTACAAGTCTACAACACCTCTTTCCAGCCAAGCCATCTTGTGCACTTTAAGTCATGTCTCACTTTCAACAGTTATATATAAGATTAATTATACAAAAATTTTCCTAACTATTAATAAATATGGTTTTATTATTTTTATTTATGAATTCGTATATATTTACTCTTTTAATTTTGAAAATTTTACAAATATACCATTTTTGGAGAGATCTGCAAAAGTGATACATTTTTATAGTTGAAAGAATTAAAATGTATAGGTTCATAAATGAGTGAGATAAAGTGATATTCGCTAATAGCTGAGAGGGTCTTGGTGTAAATAACCCATAATTGGATCCAAATCTTTCAATTATTTATTTATGAACTCATACATTTTGATTCCTTTAACTATAAAAATGTATCAATCATCCCCCTATAAACTACTTTCAAGATGAGTGTATTTGTACAATTTTTATAGTTGAGAAGTTTAATATGAATATATTCATAAATAAATAGGATAAAGTAATATTTGCTAATAATTGAAAGGGTTTAATGTAATTAATCCATAAATTTCTGATAATTTTTCAACTTAATTAATTTATGTTTACTTTATAAATTGTAAACTCTCACATAATAAAATGCCATAAGCACCCATCACAACCTACACCGGGCCATTATATATAAATGAATTGAGACTTGGTGTAAGATTTTAGTTTTATATCATTATTCAGTAACAAAGATTTTACATCATTCCAGTTGTTTTCTTCAAAAAAAAATAAAAACTTAAAAAATTAAAAATAAATAAATAAATAAATATACATGTTTTGTCTTGTTATGTTTAGTTTGTGCTATGGAAAATCCACCAAATACATTTCATACAGAGACAGAGATGGGGGTTTTGAATTGAAAGGAGGATATAAAATCAACCAAATTCTCAAGAATTTGGAAGAAGTCTTTTGATGTTCCATCTAAAAAATGTGGTGCTCCAACATGCCAAATTTCTAGAAAAGTCTTGGAGTTTTTTTTTTTTTTTTTTGGGGGAGGGGGGGACAGAATTGCTAGTCTTCCTAATGTTGAAGTTGTAACCTAAACAAAGTCATGGTTTGGCTAATATTTTGGAGTTAAATAATTATAAAAAGATAAAATAGGCTATATAAGTTAATAAAATAAAATATTACTTTTATTCATAATCATCACAAAGTCAAAAAAGTCTCAAAATAAAAACCAAACGAGACTAGGTTAAAAAAGTTCTAACACAAAAAGTTGGCTAAAAAAGCCAATGCCAAATGAACCCTAATTTGAATTGTCTTGAGTTGGCTCATTGGGTCACTTTTTTATTTTTTTTAGTAGTCCATTAGAACTTATTCTAACATAGATCTAAGGCCCCGTTTGTTTTTGGAGATGGAGAAGGGATTGAGATTGAGATGGAAGTGAGATCCACTAATGTTCTGTTTATTTTGGGAGATGGAGAGGGGATTGAGATGGGCCTCTAGATTAGGATGGGCCATGGAGAGGGGATTGAAATGGAGGTGGAAGAGTTGGTATTAAAAGTTAGTCATCCGGCTTAGTATTTTTTTTTTTTTAACATGATGGACATTTTTTTTTAAACATTAATGTTTACTTTTTATATTTTTTGTTAAGTAAAAATTATAATTTTATTTTTTTTAATATTTTATATTACTTTTATAAGATAATAATTTAACAATTCTCACACTAACAATTATCATCAAAATAAATATAATTTTATTTAATCTCTTTAGTATCAATTTCTTTCATTCTATTTCTACAAACAGACCACCCTATATAAAAATGGAATCACCCCAGGACTTTACACATAGGGCTTTAACTCACAAACCCCATTATGAGAGTTGAATAACATACCATTATGTACAAGGCCATTAGTCATTAAATTATTTTAATTAGTAAACTTTTTTATTGTAGTTTTTTTAAAATTGTATGTTTTATAAAATAGAAATTAAAAACATATCCATCCTTCAACTTTCAAATAATTAGTTACTTTTAACTTATTTATATTACTTTTTATCTCAAAAATTATAAACAAATATTACATTAAATAATCTAACATATTTTTAAAATATATATGTAAAAAAGTTCCACAAAATATCTCAAATATAATATTATGTGCAATTATAGCACAATAGTATCTCCGGTCTTTAAAGTTTTTGTTCTTATGGGTATGTTTGGAAAGTGATTTTTGAGGCTTTTTTAGCTAAAATAATCATAAAAAATAAAATAGAGTTTTTAGTTTAATAAGACAAAATATCACATCAAACTTATAATTATTACATTCTTTCTTTCATAAAAAAGTCAAAAAAATCAAAAACTCTTTTCAAACCATGCTTTTTAACCTCAGGTTAAAATAGTCAAAAAAAATTAAAAAGTAAAAAACCAACTCACTTCCCAAATGAAGCCTATGTCTGTAACACACTCTCAATCATAAAAAGAAATATATATATATATATATATATATAAATTGCACCAACTATCTCAAGTATGATATTAGGTGCAATTATAGCACAATAACTCTCGTCTTGAAGGTTCTTGTTCTTACCTGTATAGCACACTCAATCGTTAAAAAGAATCTCGTAATTACCGTATTTTAAAATTTTTATAACATCATGTAATTTAAGGTACAATTTGTCTCATGTTGAGATCAAGATTAGACCCATTAAATTCTGCCTGTGGGTTCATTTTCGGGTCTGTTTCAATAATCCAAATCGTTCAATGTGTAAAACTCGTCGAGTACTATATCCTTGTAAAAAATCACGTTGATTGAATATCGATAGCTATTTGATCGCTCATTTGTTTAATTTTTTACCGTTTATGTTTTTAATACAAATATGATCCGATTAAAGAACTATCGATATCCGATTTACGTGATTTTTTATAGGGATATAGTACTTGATGAGTTTTACATATTCAACGATTCGAATTATCAAAACAGGGCTAAAAAATGGACCCATGGGCTGATTTAGATGGGTCTAGTCTTTGTCTCAATATGAGACGAGTTGGATCCTAATTTAAAATGCATAAAAAGTAGGACAACGTAGGATCGTAACCCAAGTATAGGATGGGGAGGAGAACCACATGATGAAGTTCAAAACAAAAATGGAACTATACCCAAGTACCGTTGGTCACAAAAATTTATGGCCTCTCTTTTTTTCTCTCTTTAAGTTTTCTCTCTTAGGGTTTTTTCAGAGTGTGCCGCTTGAGAGGGGGAGGGGGGTTCCGGCCACCTCCCTCCTCTCTCCCCTCATTTTTCTCTTCTATTTTCTACAAAATAATCTTTGGGAGCTCTGTCTTCTCAATCTCTCCCTTTTTTTGAGGTGTTTCTTCTCCTTTCGGGTGGTTTTTTTGAGTTTCCTCCTCCTTCCCTTTTATGTCGGAGCACGATCTGTTGTTTCTCGCCACCGGTTCTACAACCCTTCGCCATTTCTCGCCGCAGCAGCCACCATCCCCTGGCCGCGAACATCCTCCACCAGATCTGCAAACTCCCTCCATTCCTCCAGATCTATACCACCATTCACATTCTCTCGCCGCTGAAGCCACCATCTCTACGCCGCGGCCATCCTCCACCAGATCTGATAGCTTCCACTCTCCAGCTTGACGGCTTCGGTTTTGCTTTTGTTTTGAGCTTTATTTTATTTTTACTTTTTTCAATTTGTTTGTTTTTTCAGTTTGTGTTTTGGACTCCATGAATGTGTTCATTGGTAGCTTACCCTCTCTGGGGTGAATGCTTTTGTCGTGTCTCTGACTATCCCTAGTGTTGATCTCTTATGATCGCTTTTGCATTGCAGTACGAGTTAGGATTGTGTTTTGATCATGTCTTTGATGTTATTTTAGCTTTACCTATGTGCTTGTTTTCTCATTTTTCCTTTGATTAGTGTGAGCTCTATCTGGTTTGGCATGGAGTCTATTTGTAAGTGCCGATTGGCTTCTCCTTAATAGATTTTACCACGTTCAAAAAAAGTACCGTTGGTCATGCAAATTCGGGAATAACTGTGAATAGGAGGTTTGTATATGCCAAAACAAATTACCCATAATTGCAGGTACTGTTATGAAAATTTGGAGGTGCAAACAAGTTTAGTACTATACAATGTGAAAAGACTTATGCGATACAAATAAAATAACATATACATATAATTTGTATAGAATGATATGACAGTATGTTAAATCTCACTTTAATATTTTTTTTCCATGATAAAAAGGGGGGGTGTGCATAGCAATAATAACAATAATGAGGCTTGTAAAAACATGTCAAAATCAAAGTACCCCAAAATGCGGGTGGGGGGCATAACAATAATGAGGTTTGTAAAATCATGTCAAAACCAAAGTACCCAAACATGCTTTTAGTCTTGTGAAATTTGAGGATGGGAAGAACTTTAGTCCTTCTTCTCCATTGTGGACAATGTGTGTTTAAAAGTAGATTAGGCTCCATGTAGATATTTATCTATCTGTTTGTTTGTTTATGTGGATGCCTTAGCAAAAAACCAAAAAGTAGGCCGTTGGTGGGTGCACTTTGTGGGGTCTTTTAGATTCACCACATCAAATCCACCACATGAGCATTTTGATTTTTCCTTTACTTATAGGGCACATTGTTTTGTTGGGTTCCTACACAGTTGCATAAAAAATAAAAATAAAAATAATAATTAATTTTAATGTGGGGTGTGTTCAGTAATTCATTGGAATTTTGAGCAAAAACAAACATAACATGTCAATTGGCACAACTAATGGTCTTAGTTTGTTAATCCATATGCTTTACTATAAGGTCAAAAATAAAACCATTCAGTGTGTTTGATTTGAGTTTTCTGAATTAAGTTTTTTGAAAATTGAGTTTTTTGATTTTCGTATTCTTTTGCTTTTAGTGAATATTTTTTAAATTTTAAATATTTTTTTTTACTTTTTTTAGATACACCTTAGTTAGATGTATCTAAAAAGTAAAAAATTTGTAAAAAAATATTTTAAAAAGGTATTAAATACATAGAAATACAAAAAAATGTACTGAATTCTTGTATTTTTTTTGTATTTTTGGTATTTAGTGAATTTTTAAAAGATTTTTTTACAATTTTTTTTACTTTTTAGGTGTATTTATGTTAGGTGTGTCTAAAAAGTAAAAAAATTATTTAAAATACTAAAAAAATTTAGTAAAAACAAAAAAACACGAAAAATAAGAAAGTAGAATTTTCTGAAAAGTGTTTTTTGAAAAATAAAAATAAGCAAGCTGATTATGACTAATTTTTATTAGTCTAAGAACACTACATATATTTTTTGATCGAATAAGAACATTATATCTGTAAGATGAACTAATTTGAGCTCACTAAATTAATTAGGCCTAATAGTTCAAGGTTGGTGGGCCTAAATTTATCGCAAGTCCAAGATTGGTGAGCCCGGATTTATCGCCATCAAACAGGCCGAATCGCTCTAAGCTTCGAAAGGTTCGGATCCACAAACTTAGAGACTTACTCGAGCTCGGACTCGAAAGGGTTCGGATCTACGAATCTAGAGATCCGAAGCACTTGGTTTCGAATGGATTCCGACGCAATCTAGAAGCCGCTCTATTAATGAGTCCCAGAACACTTGCGGACTCGGAGCTTTCCGGGATCTACGTACCAGAACCACGGGCATAATGGAGTTCAAACGAAGGACCCGATCCCGAGGATGGTGAGTGGAGATAAATTCACTCTTCGGTTAAATTAGCATATACCCGAGTCGAGGTGGCACGATCTAGGGGGGCCCTTGAGACTCGACAATATTTGCGGTAGGGCGTTCTCTTGAACTACTCCTAATCCTTCTGCAGCAGGGCGTCCTCTAGGACTATCCTTGACCCTTTGGGATGATTACAAGGGATAGATTTTGGAGAGATAACTCTTGGGAAAGAACTAATTTGCCTTCTCCATTATCAACCTTGAGAGTGAAAGTGGGGGATCCATAGGAGAGCCTTGCCATTATTCTCTCTCTAACTACTTTACCCTCTTCTTCACCCAAGCTCTTATCTCTATCATCTCTTTGCTTTTGTGTTCGTAGTTGTGACTATTGAAAAATCTAAGCCTCTCATCATTTTCTAGAGAATTCGAATTTTTCTTCGAAGATTTTCAAATTTTCCAATGACGTTCTTGAATCCTTTCAATGTTAAAATAATACTTTGAGAGTACTAAATAATTTTCGATTAAAAATTATTAGAACTAGAAGCATTACGGTCATTTAAATCAACTTGTTAGCCATATGGACCTTCATCTATTGTCACATAATAATCAACACACACACACACAACAAAGGAATCCAATTTCATTGACAAATCCAAAACAATACAAACCAGTCTTCTATATTAAACAATACCTAAAGTTTCATCTATAACAAGCAAAGAACATCAGGTACATTGATTGAATGAGATTAAACAATGGGGTCTTATAAAAAATGGCCTATGCATTCTTATTTTGTCATCTTTGCATCTTAAATTTGTTATTAAAAAAAGAAAAAAAAAAGGAAAGAAATAATAATAATAATAAGCTTCTATTTATTTTCCTTTTTAATTCACAAATTCATCTGTAAATTTAAGATTCAAATACAGTTTTAAGTGGTATATATATTTTGTGTAAAAAACTCTTTTCGTTAATAAATGCTTTTCGTTGAAACAAATGGAGCGAAAGTTGGTCATATTGCCGAAGTCACTTGTATTCATGATGAAGTATATATGAACCTAGGGTGCTATAGAATTGAAATTTCAACACACCTCAAACCATACTAGAAAATAGAAAAAGTGCTTCATATTCTAGTGATAAGGAGAGACTCCACTCCAGTTGGGTCTAACTGGAGGGTATTGTTGGACTTCCGTGGACTCACCGCAGAGTCCGCATTGATAATTCAAACAGTTCTATATGTAGGGCTCGTTGAGTACTCCGTAAAAAATTATATTGATCAGAACACATTTGTTTAAATAATTTATTTTAAAAATCATACTTACCTTTGACACAAATATGATATGATAAAATGGCTATCGGTATGCAATGAATACAATTTTTTGCAAGGATAAAATATTCGACGAGTTCTACATATCAAACGGTTTAGATTATCGATATGAGTTTTGTGGTAAGCCCACAGAAACCTGATAATACCCTCCAATCCAGTTTAGATCGGAGAGAAGCTGTGGCCTAGTCATATTACACAATGCAACACACATTTTAAATAACTAATTGACAATTTTAGCTATTTAATTTTGTATAAAATATTTAACTGCTCAGATGTTTACACAGATATTTACACAAATGTTTCAAAAAAATGGGTGACATTCAATAATTAAAATTATTCATGTCAAATTAAACTATTATTTTTTAAATAGTGTATAGACAAGTTGAAGTTTTTAAGTGGTTATAGAAGTACAATAAATGTGAAAGACAGTAAGAGTATCTCTAGTAGAGATGTTAATTTTTTGTGTTATACGATAAAAAGTGATAAAAATAAAATTGAAAAATATGTGTTAAGAATTTATTAATTTAGAGAGTGAATAGTGGTATAATGAATGCGTTAAAATGTGTGTTAAAGATATGTAAATATATATAAATTAGTGAAAACCTGTGCTATGCACAGGATGTGAAAAAATTAATATATTTACATAAAATAATATAAATAGTTAATTTTTTGTATGTAAATTATGAAAATAAAAAAATATTGAAACCTACAATTTAAGTTTCATAATTTTATCACAATTTATGTATCAATTTTTAATTTGTTACAACTTCAATAATGTAACTTTCAACTCCCTTACTAGAGTTGTAAATTTTGGCAACTTAAACCCAAGCAACTCAAGTTAAACCTGTAAATTTTTAAAGATTGGACAATATAATTTTTAATTCGGTGAGAACTTATGTAAACTTCAAAAATTCGAATAAATTTTAATGGATTTGGGGCAGATACACCAAATAACTTGAACAATCGAAACAAAATTGTATATATAAATATATAAAATTATTTTCTAATTTATTTTTTTAATAATATATAATATTAATTAAAATTTTAATATTAATGAACAAAAGCAAATGCACTTTTTATAAAGGGATCATCGAATAAGTTGATATTAAAAAAAGTTACGTTTTATATTGTAGACACCCCATTTTTAACCGACCTTAAGACTCAGACGTCACCAATTGAGCGCTCGGTGATGATGCATATTGTGCTCGTTCTGAGGTTTCAGAGTCTCGGCTGCGAGCCTTGTCTCCAAACTTCGGGACTCTTTTGTGCTTTGCCTCGGTTTGCGAATCAGGTCATGTTTTCTCTGTTTTCTCTTCCCGAAGGGAGGGAGAGGTCTCGTAGACCATCTCTCAGTGGCCGTAGGCTACGTTTCGTGGTCGTAGGCCATTTTTCCCGTTTGGAGACCAGTTTCCAGTTTTCGGAGCCGTCACCCGTGCGCCTCGGTTCGGGACCACTTAACTACCTCCGTTTGCTCCAGTTTTTGGCACACACCTTGTTTCCTCTCTTTTGAGGGACACTGTGGCCCGAGAGACCACCTTCGTGGTCGCACGCCACCTCCGGTGCCTATTAGCCTGTTTTCGGGGCCCCAGGCTGCGTGTTTTGGCCCCCGAACCCTCGTTTTGCATCGGTTAGGGTTCATTTTTTATATGGACCCTATTTTCATTGTTAGGAAGGTGGTAGGATGATGGGAGACCAGCAATTCTTTTGAAAATTATTTTCTCTCTCCTCCAGTCGATTTTCTTGACAGAAAGCTGATTTTTCTCACTTTTGGACCTTAATTTCTGGTCTCCCATATCACCATTGTGTTGTACTCATCTGGGAGGCCACCAATATGGGTAGGCCGACCAGCTTTTCTTCCTGACCCTTTTGAACCTTGCTAGAAAGCTGGTTTTTCTCTTTCCTGGGTCACATTCTCTGGTCTCCCACCATACAGTTGTATTATACTTATCTGGGAGGCCACCTTTCTGGTATGGCCGACCAACATTCCTCCTTGACCTTTTTAACCCCTGGTCGTCCGACCAGGGGAAGTGGCCGGCCGACCACCTTGGCTGGTCGGCCAGCCTTCTGCTTTTTGGCCTTCTTGAGTGCAATATAGCTGTGCCAGCTGTGTAGCACTTGACCCACTATCTGAGATTTTAACCCTGTGTTTGGTCTTCTTAAGGTGGTTTTGACCCCTTGGCTTAGCTTCTAGGAGAAGTTTGCCCCTTTTGTCAAGCTTCTTGAGGAAGCTTGATCCTTTTGGTCTAGCTTTCTCAAGAAGCTTGACCCCTTTTTGGTCAAGCTTCTTTTAGAAGCTTTGACCCCCTCTTGAGGCTTCTCCAAGAAACCATAACTTTCCTCTTCTACAAGAGAGGCCTCCCTCTCATTTTGCAAGGGTTGAACAATCTTGACTAAGGCATACACCCATTTCCCCTCCATCTCTCTACTTCAAGCCTCCAAACACCCTTGTTCTTGGTCATTTACACTACACCTCATAGCCTACCACCTCCACCATCCATTCCAGCACCTTGTGACTGATTTGCAGAGGTTGAAGGTTCACCAACTTGGTCCAGAAGTTGCTGCATTGCTGTGCTACAAGGGTAAGTCTCCATTTTCCCATTTCTTGCATTATTTTGCTATGTACTTTAGCCCTATTTTCTAGCATTTTTGGACTTCGTCATAAACTGTAAAGTGTCTTATTTTGAGTTTCTCTTGAAGTTTTATTAAGGACACTTTTCTGTTTAGGGTCACCTACCTTCTTGTATGTTCCATATCTCTTTTAGGGCTTATTTTGCATGATATCTTAGCCTTACTTGCAAGCATTTTTGAGATTTTTCATGAACTAGAAAAAGTCTTATTTTGAGCCCCTCTTAAAGTTTGATTAAGGGCATTTTTCTTTTTGGGGTCATCTTCCCCTTTGCATGCTTCATTTCCTCATGATTAGGGCTATGCATTAGAGCGTTTGCATTGGCCTTGGTTTGGCCTCTAAGCCACTAAAATCCAGTGGATTTTTAGTGGCTTAGATGTGTTTTTGAGAGCTAAAATCAGAGGGGGGTGACCCCCTCTCTCCTTGTCTTGTTTGTTGGCCTTTTTGGCCTTCCAAAGGACCCCCTATTTGTAAGCTTCCAAGCTTCATTTCCAGTATTTTTCAGTGGGTTTTAGGACCCCCATAACTCATTTTCAGAGTTGGTTTTGCTATGCTAAGTGTCCTTGATGCATGTGTAGAGTAACCCCTCTTGTGGCCTTTCAAAGGAACACACCATTCTTGCATGCATGGACCTCATTTCAATGGTTTTTTTTGGGGTTTATTTGACATTCCATGTTACTGTTTTTAGCTGGTTTGGTGACCTCTCTTGTGCTTCATATACATGCAGTGTAAACTATGCTTACTAGCCTAAGTTGCATGTTGTTTTAGCCCTTCATGTTAGCACTCTTTGGCCATGCTTTGAACTAATGTTGTGCATATTTTGGGACTGCCTTGGCTCTGTTTTGCACTTCATGATCAAATAATGCTTGCTTTGCATGATTATAGTTCAATGCATTTGCCTAGTTTTGAGTTTCGGGGCCTCTTTCATGCATTGGGTGCCATATTTCCATGATTTGGGACCATTGCGCATCATATTTCAGTGCTGGAAATTGCATGTTTGTATGCCATCTTTCATTCCTTGCCATGCTTTGGTAGAGTAGCATTTGATACCTTAGGTTCGGTCCTTGGTATTCGTGCATGTGTGCACGCATTTCGGTTGTCTCATTTTCATCTAATGGCCACTGATGTGAGTGTGGCTGAGGTCCATTCATGTTGGTGTAAGTCCATCATGCATTGTGTATGCCATTTTAGTCCATAGCCTTTACGCATGCTAGGTCGCATGCTAGAGCATTGTGTATGCCATGTTACATCACGTGCATTGTGTATGCCATCTTAGTCCATAGCATTGCGTATGCTAGGTTACATGTTAGTCGCATTGTGTATGCCATCTCATTTGTATTGTGTTTGGAATAGGAGTTAGCCTAAGCACGGAAAACGAGGGACGTTTCGTACTCTAAGTGACGAAACGTGTCTCAATTCTCGGTTGCCGACACTCCGGATTAACCATGATGGAGTCTAGGCCTTGTTGTGTTTATACGTGCATTCATTTCACATCGAGTCGTGCAATTCGACTCCTCGGCCATCATGCATCGAGATGCGTGATTGGTGGCATAAGGATCGAGGTCTACACTCCCTTGAGCTTGTGCAAGGACGGGGAGTGTGGTCGTGCACACATTTGTTGAAAATACCTTGCCATGTCTCTTTCTTGCTTTGTGTTGCAGAAAACCAGGATCCAGGGGCAGAAAGTGGTCGGCCGACCAGGTTTTCTGGCAGGCCGACCACCTTTTTTGGTATCCACCACAAAGGGTGGTCGGTAGGTGTTTCCCAAGCCAATACCTGGTTGGCAGCCTTCCTAAGGTGGAGTTTCAGCCTTCTGGAGCTTTGTGCAAGTTTCTAAAATCAGTTGCAAACAAAGGCGAGATGAGGCATCGCGATGGAATTTCCCGACGAGGCGACTCGAGCATGCATACATCTTTCATCATTCGGAATAGAGCTGAGGCGGTCCATGAATTTGCATACTAGTTTATTGCTTTCCCAGTTAATTTGTTAATTAATTAGGGTTTTGTAATATTTAATTATTCATTCGGACTGTATTATTTATTCAGATCCTCCGAGCGAGGGCACAATTGTAATAAGTGTGCGTGTGCGTGATGTATGTCTTCCAACCCTACGTCTTTCTCCCTTTTATTTATCAGCTTATGATGGTTAGATTAGGGCATGTTTCAATTAGCACACTTGTGCTCACATGTTTGCATTCATTCATCTGTCTTGCATGCACCGGGCTCGGCGCATCATACTAACTGCATTGTATTTCAATTCCGAGTTGAATACATGTTAGCTGTAGCATCATCACATGCCATCTTAGAACAGCCGAGCCTATTGTAGTTGCATTTTTGCGTGTGTTGCATTAGCCATTTCAGCATAGTCAGGATTCATGCATGATTTCTCATCAGCTTCTGTTTTGGCTTGGAGTACTCGGTAAGTTCTATGCTTTAGCATCCTTGCATGCGTGTGAGTAACTGCCATGATAGCATGCTTACCATGAGACTATTTGCTTATGTGATATATCTGCCTGAATGCCTGTGGGTGAAGGTTGGATTATCTGAATTGGAATAATGCATTGACTGTAAGTTTTAAGCCCACTAGCTAGTAGTAAAACCATCTTTTCTAAGCCCACCCGATGGTGGCAAAATCTGCATTTTTAGCCTACTTACGACTAGCAAAACTGTTTTAAAAAATAAACATCAAATGTTTGGTTCCAATTTAGATGATCCAGTCTATACTTGTATGCTGTGCGCATCACATAGTAAATCTAGGCTAATAACTGGAATAAGAACGCATAATGTTTTCAAAACTAGATATCATGGTTAGTAGAGGCCGATCTTCGATCGGGCGAGCGAGGGTGCTCACGAAGTGACCTTCCCCAATCATACCCAAGTTCCCGAGCCGAGGCAACTTTGGTGATGACGGACACGCGGCCTTAGGCAAACGAGTCAGGGTTTCCTAAATTCCCCAAAATAAAATATTTAGGCGGCGACTTTGTATCTGGCAAAGCAGTCCATGTTTGGCACTTCTTTCAAAAAAATCTGTTTTCAAAAGCGATTTGTCGGATTTGGACTCTTTGATGATTCATCGGTCTTGCATTGCACTCTGCAAGATTAGATACAGGACCGTGACATTTGAGTCCTGAACTGTAGTGAGCCCAAATGAACAAAACGGGATCTCTCTCCCGGGACGTTCGAGGACGTCTTCATATATTGGCATAAAATAATTTAAATATGATTTTTCAAAAATTATTTTTAACTTAAAAATTACAAAAAAATATTTAAATATAATAAAATTAAATTTCTTGCAAAATAAAAGTGTCTGGATTAAAAAAAAAAGGTAAGAAGAAAATTTAGAATGTCATTCTCATTTGATCTGAAAATAATTCTAGATGACCAATAAATTATCACCTATAACTCTCAATTTTTTAAAATAAAAAGAGATATTTTACGAACCATCATTTTTATTAGAAAAATAAATTTATTTCTATTTGTTTTAGCAAAAGTCACTTTTTAACAATTTGAGTCAAATTTTTCATTTTTTATTTTAGTTTGTTTAATTAACAATTGAGATTAAAAAAAAAAATTAATAGAATCCATTATGTCTCAAAAGTGCTAAAAAAGTCTAGATAAACAATAAGGAAAATGTTTGAGACTTAAAAAAAAAAAAACTCACAATTATACCTACAATGATGTAGTATCATATATGTCAACTCTTGATTTACTATACACTGAATGACATGGGCTCCAACTTCCTTACCACATTATTGTAGATAAAAGTGTGAGTCTCTAGCATTGCTGGAATAAAAAGTTATCACGTGTAACTCCTTTTTTTTTATTATATAAAAAAAATAAGTTTCACCTACTATTGCTTTTAATAGAAAAAAAATGTTTATTTCTATTTGATTTTAGCAAAACTCACTTCTTAACTATTTAAGCCAAAATATATATTTTTTTAATTTAAATTTGTTTAATTGAAAATTCAGATAAAAAAAATTAATAGAATCCATTATGTTTGGCAATTGTTAAAAAAGTCATTCATTTTCTAAATGTTTGCCTTTTGTTAAAAAAAAATATTTGTATTAAAAACACTTCTTGTTTAAGTCCTTATTGTCACGACCCAAACCCGCCCCTATGGGTTTAGCACCGTAACTGGCCAGTAATCCGAGATTACCGAAGGCCTGCTTAACAGTAACACTGTAAAACAGAGTACAGGGGCCTGACGGAAGCCAATACAGTAAATAAACAATGTCCAATGAGCTGTGACAGTCTGTATGCAAAAAGACTTTCGTTCAAATAATATATACAGTCAATCAGAAGAGGGACTTAATCCCTATTAAACAGTACAGTACAGTAAACAAAACAGTTACAGAGACAGGAGGGGGAACTAAAGCACCCCTAAGCCATAACTTGACAGGCTCGGAATCTCGCAGTGAGGCACAGTGGTTGGCTTGACAAAATTGGAGCTTACCCTGACGCTTCTAACCACGGTCTGGTGCCTGTACACCTACATATATATATATGAGCAGTGAGCTAAAGCCCAGTGAATAACGTAATGCGTAAAAATGTTAAGAATGAATGTCCTTACAGTAATGAAAACAGTTCGTTAATTCAGCATATCAGTCATTCAGTCATATGCGGTACATCTATTAGCATAACAGTACAGTAAACAGTAGGTCTTAAAAGACCGAACAGTAAATGATGGCCATCAATTAGTAAACAGTAGTGGTTCCAACAAGGGAACCGACAGAGATCTCTGTAACAGTAACAGTAAACAGTAGTTGCTAAGGATGCCACAATACAGTTCAGAATATAGGACATACATTCATTCAATTAACAGTATCAGTTCAGAAAGCAGTACAGTTCAATTGTTCAGAAGATAATCATTTTGAACATATCTTTACACAGTTGTTACTCACAGAGTTCTGGGCTATAAGCAGCTAGAGCGCGTTCCCGAAAGCCAACCCTAAACAGTTAACAGATTGAACACACACTAAGTTACATAGTTGGGAAAGATAATAACTTAATCCCTAATTTGCCTCGGTGTGGTTCTACATCTATATCCTCATTAAGATGCCTTAAACTAGGCCTAATAATGCCTAGGATGAGATGAGGATGCAAAGATGCACTTTAAAAGCATTTTCAGAATTTTCAGAAAACAGGGGTCCCGCTCGAGCGTAGGTTAATTCGCTCGAGCGGACATGCAGACCAAGGTTTCCGTTCGAGCGTAGAATTACCCGCTCGAGCGTTCAGCAAAACAGCCAAAAGTGCTAGATGGGTGAAAATCACGCTCGATTGGGCGCTCGACACCCGTTTGAGCATGAGACACAATGTCCCGCTCGAGCGTCAATTATTCCGCTCGAGCGGACTTCAAAACAGTGCAAAGTAATGGGAGCACGAATTTCACGCTCGAGCGCCAGTCACCCCGCTCGAGTGTGAGTTCAAAATGTGGAATTTCCAGATTTGAACTTCAAGCTCAAAACCAAGTTCAAACGCATCAAAACCAATCCTCTTGGGCTAATTTTCCAGAAAACTCCTCAAAACTCATAGTTTAACATGATTCAAAGTTCAATTTGTAAAATCAAAGCCCAAGGGAAGATCAATTAAACACAATTTCAAACCATCTTTCAAGAATATAATTCAAACATATCATGCATGAATTTAAACCATTTCAAAGCTTCAATTTCATGCTCTAGTGAGCCAATTCTTCAAGGACAAGATGAAATCATGGACTTAAACACAATATGAACATGCATATAACATTTTACCATGAAATCAACTCACAACTCAACAATTCAAACATGCATGCATGGAATGAGCTCCAATTCAACATTATTAGACTAAGACATGACTTGGCTCCTCAATTAGACATGAACCATGCAAGAATCAACTTAAACACAACAATGAGAGGTTGAATTTCCTTACCTAAGTCTTCAATCACAAGACTAGAAGCTTAATTAGACAATTGTCCTTCAATCCTTCAAGTTCCTTAAGCCAACTCTCAAGAACACTCATTTCTCTCCCTCTCTCCCTCTTGGTCGGCAAGTCTAAGGAAGAATGGGCTAATGAAGTGTTGTAATGTTAGCATTAGAGATCAACTAAGAGGCTCATGAAAGTCCACTAGGTGGCAAAATGGCAATTAAGTCCAACTCTTGTAATTTAACTCATTTTAATCCAATTTAATCATACTGAATCACATTTTAACTGAACATGCCATAAAATCACATTAATTCTACTGATCATAGAACACTAATCAATTTCCGGTTCGGCCGCCGATAAGGCATTCAATTCGCAATTTAAACACAAAAACATGAACAGATAATTGAACGACAAATAGATAGATATACAATTAAACAGATATACTCAGTCAATTCAGTTCCAGATTTCAGTCAGTTTGTTCAGTATTTCAGTTGATTCAATTACTTATCAAAATCAGTTTCAGTTTAACAGTAATCGGTAGTTAATCGGTAAACAGTGACGACGGTTGTTACAGTCTCCCCTCCTTAAAAAAGGTTTAGTCCTCTAAACTCGAGTTACCTTCGTTTTGGAAGAAATAAGATTCTGTGGAAACAGTTCCGGATATCTTTTAGCCATGTCATCTTCCCTCTCCCAAGTGGCATATACGCCACCATGGTTTTGCCAGTCAACTTTCACTAATGGGATCTCTTTGTTTCTCAACTTCTTGATCCATCTATTTACAATCTGAATAGGCCGTTCCTCGTAAGTGTAGTTATCACTCAGCACTACACGAGTAGGCTCTATCACATGGAAAGGATCCCGGAGGTAGTCTCTCAACATAGAAATGTGGAAGACGTTGTGCATACGCTCCATTTAAGGAGGAAGCGCGACTTGATACGCCACCGGATTGATTTTCTCAATAATCTCATACGGTCCGACGTATCTCGACGCTAACTTGCCTTTAACTCCAAAACGAGTCTGGCCTTTCATCGGTGTCACTTTCACAAACACGTGATCACCCACTTCATATTCTCTATCCCGTCTTTTGACATCAGCATAACTTTTCTGTCTGCTTTGCGCGGTTTTCAGTCTCTGTTGTATCAGTTTCACTTTCTCAGTCGTTTCGTATACAATCTCGGGCCCAAGCAAAGGTCCATCTCCAACTTCTGCCTAGTAAATCGGAGATCTACATTTTCTGCCATACAATGCCTCGAAAGGCGCCATACCAATACTTGAATGATAACTGTTGTTGTAGGCGAATTCAGCCAATGGCAAATGGCTTTCCCAATTCCCCTGAAAATCAAGGACACACATTCTCAGTAAATCCTCCAGAGTTTGGATGGTCCTTTCTGACTGGCCATCGGTCTGAGGATGATAAGCACTACTCAGTCTCAATTCAGTACCCAATGTAGTCTGTAAGCTTTGCTAAAATCTCGATGTAAACTTCGAATCCCTGTCAGAAACAATGGACACAGGCACTCCATGCAGTCTAACAATTTCATCAATATAGAGTATAGCCAATTTGTCTGCATTATAAATTGTCTTAACAGGTAAGAAGTGAGCAGATTTAGTCAGTCTATCAACAATAACCCAAATTGAGTCCATACCTTTACTGGAGCGAGGCAATCCCACAATAAAATCCATGGTGATATGTTCCCATTTCTACTTCGGTATGGGTAAGGGCTGCAATAAGCCTGCGGGTCGTTGATGTTCGGGTTTGTCTTGTTGGCAATGAAGACATTTCGATACGAAATCAACAATTTCTTTCTTCATTCCCGGCCACCAAAAATTTAGTTTCAGGTCTTGGCACATTTTCGTATTTCCTGGATGGATAGACAGTTTTGAATTGTGGCCTTCTTGCAGAACTCTTCTTTTCAGTTCAGTATCATTCGGTACACAGAGTCTTTCTTGAAATTTCAGTACATTACTTTCAAATTTGAAACCCGGTCTTGGTTTAGTTTTCCTTTCTTCGATGATCTTCTTCAAGAAGTCATCCAGTTGCTGTTTCTCTTTAATCTCTTCAATCAGTGCTGGTTGAGCAGAAATAGCAGCTATTGTTCCACCTTGTTCTCGTAAAACAATTTTAATTTCAGATTTTTCAAGGTCACAAAGCAATTCCTTCTGCCCGGTAAGCAAACAGGCTAAATTTCCAATCGATTTCCCACTCAGTGCATCGGCAACGGTGTTGGCTTTTCCCGGATGGTACAAAATCTGTAGGTTATAGTCTTTAATCAGTTCTAGCCATCTCCGCTGTCTCATGTTCAGTTCTTTCTGTGTGAAGAAATATTTCAGACTCTTGTGGTCGGTATATACTTCACATGTCGCCCCATACAGATAGTGACGCCAGATTTTCAGTGCAAATACTACTGTAGCAAGTTCCAGATCATGGGTCGGGTAGTTCTTTTCATGCAGTCTCAGTTGTCGGGAAGCATAAGCAATAACTCTCCTATTCTGCATTAAAACACATCCCAAACCCTTATGAGAAGCATCACTAAATATAGTAAAACCATCCGTACCTGAAGGTAGGGTAAGAATCGGTACAGTTACAAGTCGAGTTTTCAACTCTTGGAATACTGATTCCCTTTGGTCAGCCTAGTCAAATGATATCCCCTTCTGAGTTAACTAAGTCAACGGTAAGGCAATTTTGGAGAAATCTTTGACAAATCTTCTGAAATACCCGGCTAGTCCCAAAAAGCTTCGGACTTCTGTCACATTTGTTGGTCTAGGCCAGTTTATTACAGTTTCAATTTTCTGCGGATCAACAGAAATTCCGTCTTTGTTAACAACATGCCCCAAAAACATAACATGATCAAGCCAAAATTCACATTTAGACAGTTTAGCATAAAGTTTCTGTTCTCTTAGGGTCTGTGGGGCAAGTCTTAGATAATGTTCATGTTCTTCTATACTTTTGGAGTAAATCAGTATGTCATCAATGAATACTACAATAAAGTCATCAAGGTATGGTTTAAAGATTCTGTTCATGAGGTCCATAAATGCAGTAGGTGCATTGGTAACTCCGAAAGGCATAACTAAAAATTCGTAATGTCCATACCTCGTTCGAAAAGCAGTTTTGTCAATGTCCTCTGGTTTAACTTTCAACTGATGGTATCCTCATCTGAGGTCGATCTTAGAGAACACTTGAGCACCCTGTAACTGATCAAATAAGTCATCAATACATGGCAATGGGTATTTATTTTTCACAGTTACCTTATTCAGTTCGCGGTAGTCAATACACAGTCTCAGTGAGCCGTCTTACCTCGTTTCCCGTGCTCGGGCTAACTCCTATCCTAAGCACGATGCAATATGCATGATATGCATGCAAAGCAACTAAGATACAACCTAGCATACACAATGCTATGAGATGGCATACACAATGCACTAGATAACATGGCATACACAATGCGCTAATATACAACCTAGTATACGCAATGCTATGAATTGAAATGGCATACACAATGCACAATGGACTTACACCAACATGAGTGGACCTTAGCCACACTCACATAAGAGGCCATTAGATGAAAATGAGACAACTCGAGATGCGTGCACGCATGCACGCAAACCGAGGACCGACCCTAAGGCACCAAATGCCACTCTAACAAGACATGGCAAGGCATGAAATATGATATGCTAGCATGAAAATTTCAGCGCTAAAATATGACCCGAAACAGCCCCGAATCATGACGATATAGCACCCGATGCATGAAATGGTCCCGAAATGCAAGATTAAGCACATGAAATGACTTGTAGCTACATCAAGCATGCATTATTTGCTTATGACATGTGAATATAGATTCAAGGCAGCCCCAAAATAAGCATGTTTACAGTTCTAAGCAAGGCCAAACAGAAAACACAAATAGGGCAAAACTAGCATGCAAAAATGGCCCTAAAGGTGAGATAAAGAAGTGAGTCACAGCTGCAGACTTCAAACAGATGAGGACCCTTCAAAAATGTTTAAGAGGGGCCCAAAATATGATGTTTTACAGTTTACAACAAACCCCAAAAACCAACACAGGTATGGCTAAGCTCTCATGCAAGAAATGGGCTAAAAGAGGGATATAACACAAAGTATACAAAGGATGCCTCAAACAATGAAAGACCCTTAATGAAACATGAAGATGGGATAAAAATAAGGACATTTGTAATTCGGACCACAGCCCAAAAACAGAAGCAAAAGAGGCTAACAAATCATGCAAAAATGAAGCCAAAAGAGAGATATAAAGGCAAGTGGTAAATTAAAGCCTCAAATAGCAATGAGCCCTTCAACAATGTTGAATAAGGGCTCAAAATAAGCAACTTTACAGTTTATGACATGCCTCAAAACAGTTTATACATAAGCCAAAAATACTACACAAGGAATAGGCATACAAGAAGGATAATGAAGCAAGTGCAACAAGGAGGCCTCAAACAGTGAGAGGCCCTTAAACAAACATGAAAAATGGCTCAAAATAAGCCTAGTTCCAGTTAGGGTCAGAGCCCAAAACAACAAGCAAGTATGACTTATATATGAATCAAGAAAAGGGTAGAAAAGGGAAAAAAGGAGCTCACCCTTGTAGACCAAGTCTTGACAGCCTCTTGGCTTGAGTTGCAGCACTCCTAAGCTCTGAAGAATCACCTCCAGCTACTGGAATGAAGGATGGAAGGGTGGTGCTAGGTGGTGGTGTAGAGAAGGGTATTGGACTTGAGAGGTTTTGGGCTTAGGAGTATAGAGAAAGAGAGATACAACAAGGGAGCTTAGGGGAGAAGTTTTTGTAACCCTAATAACAGAGCTGGAGCTCCTGTTATATAGGCAAAAAGAGGGGGAAAATGGGGGGAAAATATGGAGGGAAAACGAATCAAGTTTCCCTCCAAAAAGCAGCCCCTCCGGATACAGAATCTAGGAGGAAAACAGATGCATATCTGCACTGTAGCTGATGTAAGGATTCTGGACGGCCAGTTATCTAGGTTGCAGGTGGTCGGCCGGCTACTTCCCATGGCCGGCCGGCCAAGGGTCAAAAGGTTCAAGTGTGATTAATGGCCGGCCACCACAGAAAGAGATCCTCTGATGTGTGCACAACACAACCCTGTGGTTAAACACTGGAAAAAGTGAACCAGGAGAGAGAACAACCCACTTTTCAAAGGGGTTCAAAAGGGTCAACAACAATTACTGGCCGGCCACCAAATATTGGTGGCCTCCCGAATGTGTACATCACAAATATGGGTTTAGGGTTCAAGAAAATGGCCCAAGGGTGTTCAACATTGGCTTTGAAGTGAAGAAAATCGGGCGATGGAGGGCGATGAAGGGATAAAGTTGGCTGACATAACAATTACTGGCCTCCCACCCTTCTACGGCCTTCTTACCAATGAAACAGAGGTCCCTGCCAAAAATGAACCAAAACCGATGCAGAATGAAGGTTCGGGGGCCGAAACGCGCAGTTTGGGGCCCCGAAAATGGGCTGTTAGGCACCGGGAGTGGTGTTCGACCACGAAGTCGGTCTCTCGGACCACAGTGTCCCTCAAAAGGGAGCAAATAAGAAGTATGCCAAAAACCGGAGCAAACGGAGATGGTTAAGCGGTCCCGAACCGAGGCACACGGCCAACGATTCCGAAAAACCAGAAACCGAACTCCAAATGGGCAAAAATGGCCTACGACCACGAAACGTAGCCTACGGCCACTGAGAGATGGTCTACGAGACCTCTCCCTCCCTTCAGGAAGAGAAACAGAGAAAACCGAGCCTGGTTCGCAAACCGAGATAAGGCGTGAAAAGAGTCCGAAAGTCTGAAGGCAAGGCTCGCAGCCAAGACTCCGAAACTTCTGAACGAGCACAATATGCAATATCACCAAGCGCTCAACTGGTGACGTCTGAGTCTCAAGGTCGATCAAAAATGGGGTGTCTACAAATGGGCTTGGCTATTCTAAGATGGCATGTGATGATGCTACAACTAACACGTATTCAACTTGAAATTGAAATACAATGCAGTTAGTATGATGCGCCGAGCCTAGTGCATGCAAGACAAATGTATGGATGCACGCATGCATAGCATAAGGTATGCTAATTTAAACATGCCCTAGTACTAACCATTGAAAGCAGGTAAGTAAAAGGGAGAAAGAAGTGGGGATTGGAAGACATACACACTCTCACATACACTTATTACACAATTGCCCTCGCTCAGAGGGTCTGAAAGAATAATACAGGCCGAATAACAAATCAACTATCCTAGTCCATTAATTATTACAAACCCTCTAATTAATAAATTATTTACAAAAACAGCCTAAATATGAAACTAAAGAGACCGCCGCAGCTCTGCCTTGAAATGCGTGGATGATGCATGCTCGATTTGCCTTGCTCGGAAACCCGATACCATGCCACTGTTGCCTCTGTTTACACTGCCCTGCTCCTCTGAAAATTATGAAAATCCTGAGGTTGCTTCTGAACTGCTCCTTGAGCATTCTGGAATACCACCAGCCAAGGAATAAGATCACTGGCCATGGGAATATGCTCATCAGCTAAATATTGGGCCATCGGCTAGACACTGATGGTCGGTCGGCACTACAAATGGCCGGCCAGCTATTGTTTTCTGCAAAATCCTGTAGTTGATAGCAGCAGAGGACAAGCGATGTATGGCATGGAATTTTCAAGCAAATGTGAGCATGGCCACACTCCCTATCATGCAATGGACTCGAGGGAGTGTGGCTCTCGACCCTCGGGCCATCAATTATGCATTTTGATGCATGATGGCCTAAGAGGCCAAGTTTGCCATTCAATGTAAATGCATGCACAAAAGAAATGAATGCCTCATGCCCTATCATATTGAGGTCAAGGGCATTGGCGACCGAGGAGTGAGACGTGTTTCGTCACTCTAAGTACGAACAGGCCTTATTCCTCAAGTTTGGTTTGACACCCCAAGCCAAACAGGATGCAATGCATGTATGTCATTTACAATGCAAAGTGATGCAACTCATCCAAGGCAATATGAGCATGCTAAGTTAATGCAACATGACACTACTTACTCATGCAAGCTAAACTAATGCAATATGAACATGTCAAGCATACAACAAGACTATGTGATGCACTTAGCTAAACAATATGCAAACATGCAAACAAGACATAATGCAAGCGTGCAACTAATGTAATGCAATATGCATCATGCTAAGCATGCAACTATATACAAGGGTGGTCTTAAACTGAAATGGGAGGCCTTAGCCATGCCCCAAAACAGTGGCCAAAAGTGGTGGAAATGGTGGACAAATGCTCATGCAAACAAGCATACCAATGGGCCTAAGACTAAGGTATAAAAAGGAGCATTCTACTACAACTATCATGACCACTCATGGCATGGACTAAGCAACCAAAAACAGAGTTTCTATGCATCAAAATATGCCCCAAAACCCACTGATATGGCAGCCCCAAAGACTTAAACACATGAGCATGCACAATGGCTTATATATGGAGCATATGATCACATCTCTTCAAAGCATTGAAAGGATAACAAAATGTAAACATGTAAGCATAAAACATGGACTGAAATGACCTAATAAGTGATTTCAAATCACTGAAATAGCCAAGATAATGCATGCTAATGACTCACACACCCGATGCCAACATGCTAGAATGCAAAGAGACTATACAAAGCATGAAAGGCATGACCAAATCAACACCCAACATACCTCAAGCATGATGAAACATGACCAAAAGCTTCACAAAGCTAGGCAAAAACATGCAAGCATGATGGTCTAATGGCAAGATGCACTTTTAGGCAAAATGGGAGAATACAAGGCAAGTGTATAATGCATGAAATGGGCCATCAATCCAACAAAAAATAGAGGCATATCATGACCTAACAACACCTAAAAACCTCTGAAATGGAGCCAAAGACAACTACTCACGCATGCTACCATTATGAGCCAAAAACATGGACAAAAGAGACACAAAGGGAGAGGGGTGTCCCTTCCCTATGCAAGACCTCAAAACCTCTTCTTGACCACTGAAAATCCTCTAGATTTCAGTGGTGAGAAGACCAGCACACGAAGGTATTCAAAGCTCAACCAAAGAAGGCACAAAAGGGCCAAACAAGGCCTAAGAGGGGGAAGTCGACCCCCAACACCAAAACGATCTTAATGAAACATCTTAAGCATGCAAATAAAAGACTTTTTTTAGTTATACACAAAGTTAAAAACAGCATGCAAAGGGAGGTAAAAGCTAATGCAAGATTGGGGAATATAAAGCAATAGTGTTACCCTTGAAGAACACTTCAAGAAGAGCAAGTCCAGCCCCCTTCTTCTAATCAAAACTAGCTCAAAAATTCAAGAACAAACCCTCAACACCTCCAAAGTCAAAGTATGGTGTAATGCTATGTGTTTTAGTGCAAAACTAAGAAGAAAACACACTTTTAGGCCCTCAAACACACACAAATGAAGAGAGAGAGGGAGATATAGAGAGAGAGTGGAGTATATATTAGATATATATGTATTATCTCTGGTTTTGCTGACCCTCTCAAAGAAGGAGGGAGGCCTCCTTATATAGACAAGGCAAAAGACCTAAGCTTCCAAGACAAGCTATCAAAAGGGGTCAAGGCTTCCTAAAGAAGCTATGGCAAAGGGGTCAAGGCTTCCTTAGGAAGCTGAGACAGGTGTCCAAGCTTCTTGAGGAAGCTAAGACAAAGGTCCAAGCTTCCCCAAGAAGCTAGACCAAAAGGGTGCAAAGGGTGTAAATTCCTCCATACACGTATATGGAGGACAGGTCCGTGCACTCCAGCTGGCACAGCTGGCATGCATAATGCCTGAAAAAGGCAAAAAGGTGGTACCGGCCTAAAAAGGAGACCACCAGATAAATGCATGGTCGGCCGACCACACAAAATGCCGATACACCTCATATAAGTGCCGACCGACCAAACATTTGGTCGTAGGAAAAAGGAAAGGCCAGTGGCTTCATGCCATGGCCGGTGGGTTTCAAGGGTGGCTAACAAGCCTCTTCCCACCCTCAGAAGCACAAAACACAAGTCCCTGGTGCAAAACCAAGCACAGAACAGGCAAGTTAAGAGATCTTGAGGCAAGGTGCGCGGTCGACGCCTCCGGGAATTCAAAATGAACACGAACATGGATGATCACTAAGCGTTCGAATGGTGACGTCCAAGTCTTGAGGACGGTCAAAAATGGGGTGTCTACACATACCTCTGTTTTGGCTTAGTTTAGGCCACCCTTGCATGCTTTATACACTTGTAGTGTAATCCTTACAAACTATTCTTGTATGCCTCATGTTTTAGCATGTCTTGCTAGCCCATTTTGGCTCTATCTCAGCATGTTTTTGGTGTTGTTTTAACATGCCTTAGCTCTGTTTTCGGTTGGTTTGATAGCATCTTGCATGCTCCTTGCACTTGTAGTGCATTTCCATTCACTAGCGTAACATGCATCATGCTTTGGACCATCATTCTAGCATGCTTTTGGCTCTACTCAAAGAAGCTTTTGTTCATGTTTTACCATGCTTGAGCTCTGATTTAAGTTGTTTTGGTCATGCATGCCTTGTTTTGTATAGCCATAGTGCATTCTAGCTCACTAGCCTTGAGTTTCCAAGTCACTAGCATGCATTGCTTGGGCTATTTGCATGATTTGGCATCATTTAGTATGTGATTTTAGAGCATGTTTCACTGCCATGTCTTCACATCTTTCACTCTTTCAATGCTTTGGAGGGTTGGTGCTTTATGCCTTAAAAATGAGCCATTGTGTATGCCATCTTGCCTAGGCTTTTAGGCCACCATTTTAGTGTGTTTTTGGTCTTGTTTTGCCATAATACAACTCTAATTTTTGTTGGTGAATTCATCTCATGCTTGGTTTTGGTAGGTGTAGTGTACTCCTCCTTATTGGCCTTGCATACTTCATGCTTCATGCCCTTCATGCTAGCATGTGTTAGCTCTAGTCCATACATGTTTTAGCATTATTTTGACATACGCTAGGACTTTTTTGGGTTGCCATGGCCATAAAGTTCATGTATTGCATAGTTGTAGTGCAATTGGCCTTGCTAGCTTTGAGTTTTGAGCACCATAGCATGCTTCATTTGTGACATGTGCATGATTTGGCATCACCTACCATGTTATTTCAGAGCATATAGCATTGCCATGTTCCCACTTTTTCACTCTTTGAGTGCTTTCAAGGGTTGTGCATTATTGCCTTGTTTGGGGACCAATACGTATGCATGCATGCCTAGACCTTTGAGCTCCCATCTTAGCATGTTTTGGTCCTTGTCTTGACCTATTTGAGCTCTATCCATGATTGGTTCCTTCATTTATGCCATGTGTTGCATGCCCCTTGTGTAGTCCCCTTTGGTGGCCTTGTGCCTTAGGCCTCATAGCATACTATGCTTATGTGGTTTGGATGATTTGGCATCATTTCATACATGATTTCAGTGCTTATAGTGTGGCTACACTCTTACATTTGTCACTCCTTGAGCACTTTTGAGAGTTGTGCTCTTATGCTTAATCGGTGAGTCAATGCATGAGCATGCATTTTTTAGCCTTTCATGCCATCTTTTAAGAGTGTTTTGGCCATTGCCTTGGCATGCATGAAGTCTATTTGGGGTTGGTTTAGTCCATTGTGCATTGCATTGTATAGCCATAGTGTTGTGTGCCTCATTGCTTGAGGACTTTGTTTTGATATGTTCATGTTACATTGCATTGTATTTGGTATGCTTGAGTTGCATTGCATTGTGTTTGGATAGGGTGTTAATCCAAACACGAGAAACGAGGGACGTTTCATACTTGGAGTGATGAAACATGCCTCATTTCTCGGTCGCCGACCCTCTTGATTATGCATGATAGAGGTTAAGGCTCTTATGTGTTATTCGTGCATCATTAAAATTGAATCGTGCAATCTTGCCTTCTCAGCCATCGTGCATTGCGATGCTCGATTGGTGGCCTGAGAGTCGAGAACCGCACTCCCTTGAGATCATGAAATAATAGGGAGGGTGGTTGTGCACACATATCTTGCAAATACATTACCATGTCCCTTCTTGTTCTTTGTTGCAACAAACTGGAAGTGTGCAGAATTTTCTGGTCTGCAGAAAATGTAAGTGGTCGGCAATGTTCCTGGAGGTCTCCATGATGGAGTAGAAGCTATCTGGAGCTTTGTACAGTGTTTTGAAAACAAATGCAAACAGAGACAAGTTGGGGCATAGCGATGGATTTCCAAACGAAGCGACCGAGCATGCATGCGCTTCTCGTCCTGGGGCCCCCTGTTACTGCTTTGCTTAGCTAGCTTATACTTTGGTTTTGTACTTAATTAGTTAACATGTTTAGCTAATTGATTTATGCTGTAATGTTTAATTAGCTAGTGTAGTTAGCTAATTAGCTTGTTTTGTAATAATTTGTTAACTTGTTAATTAATTAGCTTTGTTTTGTAATAGTTAGTTTAATTAGCTAGTTAGCTTATTATTCGGACCCTCCGTCGAGAGGGCACAACTGTTGTAATAAGTGTGCGTGTGCGTGTGCGTATGCGTGTGCGTGTGCGTGTGCGTGTGTGTGATGCCTGTCTTCCAACCCCCATTTCTTTCTCCCTTTTATTTACCAGCTTTTGATGGTTAGTTTTAGGGCATATTTCAATTAGCATCCTTATGCTTGCATGTGTGCATCATTCATCTGTTTTGCATGCATCGAGCTCGGCGCATCATACAAACCGCATTGTGCTTTAATACACTTTGTTGAATACGTGTTTCAAAGAATGTTATCAAAGTTGCATTCACATGATATCTTAGAATAGCCAAGCCTATCTTAGTTGCATTTTTGCATATGTTGCATTAGACATCTTAACATAGCTAGGATCATGCATTGATTACTAACTAGCTTCTTTTTTGGCTTGGAGTACACTGCGAGTGTTTATGCTTTAGCATCCTTGCATGTGTGTAAGTGACTGCCATGATAGCATGCTTGCCATGAGGCTAACTGCTTAAGTGATTAATTTCATGAATGCCTATGGATGAAGGCTTCATTGTTTGAATTGGAACAATTCATCGCAATGCGAGTTTTAAGCCCACTTGAGGGTGGCAAAATCCACGTCTTAGCCTACTTGTGAGTAGCACCTTCAAACCATTTTCAAACAAACAAACATGAGATGTTTTGTTCCAACTTGAGCGATTTAGTTTGTACTTGTATGCTGTGTGCATCACATAGTAAGCTAGTCTAATAAACCGGAATAAGAACACATGTGTTTTCAAAAACAACATATCATGTTAGTAGAGGCCGATCCTTCGATCGGGCGAGCGGGGGTGCTCACTGCATGACCTTCCCCTCTCGTACCCAAGTTCCCGAGCCGAGGAAACTTTGGTGATGACGGACACGTGGCCTTAGACACGAGTCCGGGTTTCCTAAATTTCTCAAAACAAAACATTTAAGTGGCGACTCTGAAATCTGGCAAAGCAGTCCATGTTTGGCACTTCTTGATTAAAATCGATTTTCCAAAACGATTTGCCAGATTTGGACTTTTTGGTGATTTATTAGTCTTATATTGCACTTTGTGAGATTAGATTCAGAACCGTGACATGAGTCCGAACTATAGTAGCTAAGAACCACAATTCGCGCCCTCGCACGCGGAGCAGAGTTCCAGGCGGTCTACAGGTGGTAAACTAGTAAGATCCTTGGGAAAGACATCCGGGTATTCACAAACCACCCTTGGCAATGCAACCTGGCCTTCATCATACTCACTACTCAAAATGCTAGCAAAGAGACAACTAAGTTCACTCCACCTACGTGGATCATACACCGATGATAAGACTTTTTCCACTCGGTCCCCTAAGAAATAAAAATAGTCACCGCTCAAGGTACATACAGTAACCCTATGACGGTAGCAGTCTATAACAACTCGGTATGATGATAACCAATCCATATCCAAAATAACATCAAAACTAGACATGTCAAGCAATACAAATGCAAAAAGTAATCGACAACTGACAACCCCGACACCCCTGTTTCAAACTAACTTTATTACCAATAGGCGACTTTACATAAATAAGAGATGCTAACTGTGCTAACTCCAACCCTAAAATCGATGCAAATGCAGATGAGATAAAAGAGTGGGATGCACCCGTATCGATCAACACATTAGCAATTGAATTGCAAAATAAAAGGTACCTCTCACTACAGATGGAGCCTGTACAAGATCTGGCGCGGTAACAGCATACACATGCCTTGTTGGCCTTTGATCTACTTGCTTACCCCTCGGAGCATTAGCCTGCTGCACGAATTGAGCCGAAGAGGCTCCCCAATTGGCCCTCGAGGCCTGTGCTGGCTAGTGACTCTGTGTCTGCCTCGAACCAGATGTGTCACCCAACTATGGACAAAACCGCTTCAGATGCCCCGCCTGCCCACACTGATAACAAGTGGGTGACTGCCTTCTCCCTAGACTCTGACCCTGAGAATGAGCTGAAAATAATGTTGCTCGCTGCCCTCCTCCTCTCTGCGGGCAAGCTGGAGACTTGTGGCCCAACTGCCACATTTGAAGCAAATGATGTCTCCTTAACCACCCCTCCCAGAACCCAAACTCAGCATTGGAAAGGTAGACCTCGACTGTGCTCCCTAGAACTGCTGAGGGTTAGAACCCCTCTTCCTCTTACCGTCCCCCTGACTGGCCTGACTTCTCCTGGTGCCCTTCATCCTCTCATTCTCTGCCTGCATGATAGTCTCAAGATGGGTCGCTGCCTCCATAAGGTGCCCATAATCTCTAATCATAGATCTGGCCACTCTAAACATGAGCCCAGTCCTCAGCCTCTTCTCAAACTCCAGACAACGATGCTCCTCAGTCACCACCAACTCAGGTACAAACCTAGAAAAGCTAGTGAATGTGGCCTCGAACTCAGCCACTGGTGTATTCAACTGCACTAGCTTGGAAAATTGATCCCTCAACTTCTCCTTAATCATGGGAGGTAGAAACTTGTCCTGGAAAGCGTTGACAAAAGCCTCCAAAGTCACTCCAATGCGCCCACGCGTATACTTTCACCATTGACCCATATTCCCTTTCAGTTGGAAAGAAGCTAAGGTCACCCTCAACTAGTCATCCTCAATGCCAAGTATCTCGAACGTCTTCACTATCTGTTCAAGCCACTTATCTTCCTTTAGTGGCTCCTCAAGATCGCCCAAAAACTCCCTCTTTAGAAAAGATGGCCCTGCCTCAGCAACCTGGGCCTAGACTTGATTCTCAGCTCTGAGAATGTCCATAGATTCTAGCAAAGCTCTAGCCATTTCGCGGGCTAAGGCGCCCATGGCCTGTTGACCAACCAGTTCGGCCATATTGGTCTGACCAACCCCTTCCTCCTGTGCCGAATTTCATCTGGTATAGGCACCCAGTGCCTTCTACGCCTACCACGCCTACCACCTCCACGTCTGCATCTTGACATCCTAATAAAGGTAACAGAAGAGATTAACACATTTGCAAATGTGCCGAAACTAACTCACTCGAGTCCTAAAACGATGGACAACAGTAATTCACTCCACATTAGCACGTAATCACATAAACACATACGAATTTCTTTCCTAGATAATGATCGTCCCGCGGTGTTGCTAGAGTTCCAATTAGAAACAACAGTGATCAAGTACTCTTCTAATAGGACTTTCAGAAACCCGTAGACCCGATCAACATCTTAGGAACTAAATCTCATACCCATATAATCATATAAGCATGTTATCACATAAGCACACAATGCATACAAACATCTCAACCAAGTGAGACAAACCCATTATGGTACTAACCACTTCCCACGTACTCAAAGTATTCAAACCCGGTACACTTTGATACTAAGTTGTAATGCCCCTAAAAATACACAATAAATTTGACCCAAAAGCATATATGAATGACAGCATAAATCAGAGTATAATGTTCTTTCATTTCATAACGTAAATAGTACAAAAGGTTTAACATAAATAAATGCCCTATAGGCTTACATCCTTCCAAGTCTTGACTTGGTTACAATAAAAGTGAGACTAGCTCATACAATTTAAGCCTTAGGCTATACCAAAAAAATGAAACAAAACAAAGAAGCTCTTGCTTCCCAAAAGTCCCTCCAATGCTATTACTTTTGTGGAGGAACGCCATCTACACCTGAAAATGTTTTTCCCAAATAGGGTGAGCCACAGCCCAATAGGAATAATCTAACACAATATATGAGATTCAACAAAGATATAAGTGCATGTGCATATACAATGCCCAGGATAAAACATTCATACTTTTATATTGCTATAAAATACCAATTCCATATTCCATTTCATCTTCCTCCAATTTGTTTCAATAAATGAACCAATTCCATCTATTTCTTTAATAACCTAAATAAGACTACAACTCAATGATTCTACAATCACATCATCAACATACAAACACTTCAAACTGTCATTTTATGGATATTTCGTCCGCGGGATCGGCACCCATGTATAAATTTCGAGACTTTTACCTAGGACACTCCGGCCAACTTAATTATAATGGAGTCTATTCCCTTTCTCCTCCCAAACAATGGAGTATATCCCCTTTCTCCTCTCAAACAATTAGACATATACATCGTATTTAAGCAAAATCATGTTTAATGATAACCAACTGTGGATTAGTTTCAATTGACCAAATCCTCATACAATTTATACAACAATCAAAGCTATCCTCCACCGATAGCCTAATACGGATATTTCTAAACAAATATATATATATATATATAAATATATATATATTCTCAAGATATGTAATTTATTCAAAATTCCAAAGATGAGACCTATCATCTACTCAATTCCACAATTTGTTTCAATACTCGTTGAATTTCACATTTAAAACACCCATATCATTTATTTATACAAAATAAATATTATAATCTTTTTAGGGCAAACACCTCCCCTCTTTTCCCAAATACCAACCAAGCACCAAAATCAACAATTTTGATCCCACACAACAACATTTTCAAACCCCACAACCATTTATCCCTCATTCATCAAAAAATCCTCTTTCCATTTACCCCAAACCCTAGATTTGTTTAAAATGCCCCAAAATCCCACCATTGTTATACAATCACAAATAACTTAGTTAAAAACTATAAGAAAGTGTAGAAAATCCCTACCTCAAGTCTAGAAGATCAATGGGGCAAGGATGAAATTTCAATGATACCAAAAGCCAACTCCAATCGAGTCAAAATGGAGCTTTCAAGATGTTCTAACTTTTTCCCAAAGACACTAGGGTGACGAGATCAAAGGATCTAGGCCAAAATGTATATATATATATATATATATAGAGAGAGAGAGAGAGAGAGAGTTAATGTGAGTTAATGTAACACCCGCCACTTAGCTGTTAATCTTATAAGAAATCTTAATTATGTATTTGTCTGTGTATTTTATGCCTATTTATGTGTTATGCACATCATGATTATTGACAGATATGTTTATTTATGAAAAGCACCTGTCTAATTCGTTAAATCGTAAGGTTATGAATTAACTAGTGGACTAGGTGGTCAGAGTCTAAGTCACCTTAATTAGATAAGATGGGGTCCAGTTAATATGTATGAGTGTAGTTCTAATTTAATTGTACCAAATTAAGTAAATTAGATATAGATACATATACACCTATATATATCTATATATATGTTGAAACTCAATTAAAGGGAGAGAGAGAGAGAGAGAGTGAGTGAGAGAATGCTCTAGAGGGTAAGGAGAAGAGAAAGAAGAGAAAGACTAGGGTAACTCATTAAAGCAACACTAGAGCAACCATTGAAGGTTGGAAATCTCCTCTTTATCCATGAGATTAAATTCATTCCCACTTGTGATCATAGGATTGGAGTTGATTTGGGATTTGAGTGGTGTATGTGTGTGTGTGTGTGTGTGTAGAATCATTCTAAAATTTTAGCGTAGATGGCATTACTCATTTTCACTCACTTGATTTTACATGGACCTTGAGTTGGAGGGTCTATGTTCGTGGAGTTTTGAAACATAAAACTTCCAATTACATAACCCTTGTTTGCATTTAGTGAATTGGGAATTGAAATTTTAGTTTAAATTATACTTTTGGTTTGAATTTAAAGTATGTTTATTTTCTATGATTATAGTAAGTTTTGGACCTTACTTTGCTCAGTTTGAGATTGATTTTGAGGAATTTGAAGTTCCAAAAACAGAGCAGGAATTCAGTTTTGGAACACCCAGAACTATACGTGTGGGAAGCACTAGCGCACGTGCGACGGGTAGGCCCGTACGTGCGGATATCAGGGGAGATGTTGGAAAGCATTCTGCATAAAAAGCACCTGGTGGCACACGTGCAGCGCACGTGCATGTGGAGAGGGTCCTGCACGTGCAGCTAAGGAGCTCCGCACGTGCGGTTGTTTGGCAATCTCGGTTTCACTTTTCTGCTTTGTTTACCCCACTTCCGGGCCTCTGTTAGCATAATTTGCATTTGCAATTGACGTCCATTTATATTGTATGAGCATTAAACAAAGTGAAAGACATTTAGATCAATCAATTCCAAAATAATGGAACTAATTAGTTGATTGTATGACAATTAAGTGTACTACACTTATATCTGTCTGTGTAGGTCAAACACCAAGTTCCAGTCACCTGTGCTATGGAGCCAACTGTGAGTAACACTGTTGTAAAGATATGTTTAATTTAAAGTACCTTTTTTCTGCTTTAAAATTATGCTTTGTTCTGATATGTTTCTTTATTGATGAATGATGATTCTACTTCCGCGTACACTGTTTATCGTGGCATCGTTACCATCTGTTTAGATGATTACATAGATCTCTATTAGTTCTAATTCATGGGACTCATGTTTACCATAGTGATGGCCATCATATCTGACCTTCGGTCTTGATGACCGCATGTTCGGTCTTCTAGACCGCCTGTATTTATTGCTTTTGGATGTACCACGCATCATATTATGCTTTCTATATGTAATAAGAACCTGCTCAGTATGTACCTTGTTTTACATTATAATCATCATTTAGAACCTCTTTACTCAGCTGTTATTCATTGGGCTCTAGCTCATATTTTGATATATTATGTAGGTGATCCAGTTCAGGAAAAGGCATAGTGGCATTATAGCTCGACTTTTTTGTGCCCCATTTCGGAAGTTTGAAAGAAGCCCTACAGTTCGGACTCTTGCGGTTCTGAATCTAATCTCACAAGTGCAATGTGAAATTGATAAACACCAATGAGTCTAAATCTGACAAATCTTTTGAAAAATTGATTTTGAATAAAAAAATGTCAAAATTGGACTGCTTTGCCAGATACAGAGTCGCCGCCTAAATATTTTATTTTGGGGAAATTTAGGAAATCCATGACTTGTGCTAAAGGCCACGTGTCTGTCATCACCAAAGTTGCCTCGACGCGGGAACTTAGGTACAAGAGGGGAAGGTCGTGAATTGAGCACCCCCGCTCACCCGATCAAAGATCGGCCTCTATTAATCATGATATGATTGTATCAACAGTATATGCTCTTGTTCCGGTTTATTAGGCTAGCATTACTATGTGATGCGCACACACAAGATATAGACTAATTTGTCCGAATTAGAACAATTCAATTTCATGTTTGTTTTTCGAAATGAATTTGATTTTGCCACTTAACAAAGTGGGCTTAAAGTTTGCAAATTGCCACTTGACAAAGTGGGCTTAAACGTACATTTGTTGAATTATTCCTATTCAAGTAACAAGTCTTCATCCACAGGCACTTAAACAATTATAACAAGTAAGCACTTAGCCTCATGGCAAGCATGCTAATTATGGCAATCACTCACACTCATGCAAGTATGCTAAAGTAATAAAGACTCACTTAGTACTCCAAGCTAAGATAAAACAAAAGGGTTAGAAAAATATACATAATTCCTAACTATGCAAGATGACTAATGCGACATTTGCAAAGAATGCAACCAATAGGCTCGGCTACTAATATGGCATATGAGGCAATTTGATAACATGCGGTTAAACACGTATTCAAAGAATGAATTAGAATGACAATACAGTTAGAAGGATGTGCCGAGCCTCGATGCATGCAATACAAGATGAATGGATGCAAGCATACGATATGCTAATTTGAAACATGATGCCCTAATCTAATCATCAAAAGCAGATAAATAAAAAAGAGAAAGACGTAGGGTTGGAAGACATGCACATTATTACATTACGCTCTAACGAAGGAGAGTCCGAATGAATAAAGCTAACTAGTTAACTAAGCTAAGCTAATTAAATCTAATTAAGCTAATTATTACAAATCAAATAAATAGCTAAACTAATTAACTAATTATTACAACACTTGAATTAACTAGCTAATAAACTAATTAATTAAATAATTACAACACAAGTGAAGTAAACTAAGTAATTAAACTAAGCAATTAACTACTCTTCCTCGGGAAATGAGAGATGTGCATGTGCATGCTCGATTTCCTCCCGAAAAGGCCACCGTTTGGCTCCCGAAAGCCTTTGTTTACACAGTTGAACACTTCCAGAACAATTTTGTTCCACCTTACCAACATTCTGCTGAGACTTGCATCAGTGGCCAGCCGGCCACCTGCCGGCTATGGATGATGGTTTGCCGGCCGTAGAAAGTGGCATGTCGGCCACTGATGCACATGTTCATCTTGCTGCAACAGAGAACAAACAGAGCATATACAGGGTATTTTCAAGGGTTGTCTGCACAACTCACCTCTCATTTTCATGAGCAAATCTAAGGAATTTTGAATCTTAAGTTACAAACCACCAATTCAAGCAATTTCATTGCATGATGGCTTATGACTTAAGATATGCAAGCTCAATAATTGCAAAACAAGACACAAGCCTCCTCCCTTTCATGAATGATCAAGGAAAGGAATAGACCTTGGAGACTTGGATCATTTCATCACTAGCAAGTATCAAATGGTCCAAGTTCCATGTGTTCAATTAACGTCTGATTGAACGCACCAAGTTATTATCTTGCACATTTTTTAAATCCCAAGTTTTAGTTACTCATTTTAACTTACCAACCATTCTTTAATCCAATTAAGTCCAAAAGGTGAATTAAAGTCCTCTAATGGAAAGAGGGCTTAAAAGCACAAGTTGCTTTGGGTATGAAAGAAGTATCATACTGTTGGTAATGAACCTCCTAAGGGATTAAACCATTAAGTATGAAACCTCAATTTCACACTTAGGCAAACAAGTGACTTGAAAACCGCTTTCAAAGCAAAATTAGAAGCCAAGAAAGGAGAGAGGTTGTAGAGATTATACTTGCTGAAATTAAGTGTGAAAAGTACTAAAACAATGCAATCAACTCAAACAAGTGGTGTTTAAAAGCCTAAAACACCAATCTTATGAGGACACTTACACTATAATCATGCAATACAAGACTCAAATGACTTAACCAACCCAAAACAGAGTTAAAACAGTCTAAATTAGAGGTTAAAACATGCTGGAATTAAGCTAAAACAAGCTAGAAAAAAAAGGTAAAGCATGGAACCAACTAAGCTAGCAAACAAGACACAAGGAGGGGAGGTTAACCCCTCCAAATTTGAACTTCAAAACATGATTTTCACCACTGAAAATACTGTGAAATTCAGTGTTTAAAGGCCCAAAAAAAAAAAGATGGTTTGAAAGTGGGAAACAAATGTGAAAATGCCTTACCAACAAGGAATAAAGAATGGTGAACCACCCCCTAACCTTAAATGGCCTAAAATACCAATTTCAGCCCACAAAAATAGAGTTTTTTATAGCCCAAAAACAGTCCAAAACAGTGGAAAAAAGATAGAAAAACAAGTATGCAAAGCAAGTTAATAAATCAAATATTATACCTCTTGAAACAAAGAGTAACTCCAGGCAACAAAACCAAGCAAGTACACCCTCCACAGCTCAAACCAAGCTCAAGAACACCTTACCTCAAAGATGGTGAAATTTGGTTAAGGGTGTATAGGGCAAAGGTTAAGGAATTATAGTCAAAAGTGTAGAGAATTTGTAGAGAGAGGAAAATTTTTGAGTCTAAATTTTTCTAACCCTCTTACAAGAGAGAGGAGGTCTCTATATATAGAAAACATAAAATTCCTACAAGGAGATCTAGCCCTCCACGTGTGGACAGATGCACACATTTGTGCAAACAGCTGGCACAGGTGGTATAAAATTTTTGTAGAAAACACTAGTGGTCAGCTAGCCATCAGTGGTGGCCGGAAAGCCATATCAGTGGCTGGAAAACCAAAAATGATGGCCGGCAGGCCACCAGAGGTTGCAGGCTTGAAAGGCCAAGGCATGGTCGAAAAATGAGACAAAAAGAATGGAGGATGAGAAAGGCTCAAAGTTATGGCATTCCGTTGAGGACTTCGAGCACTTAGCGAGCAAACAGACTCATCATCGGGTGTACCTGCAAGGACATCCAAGTCGTTAGGGTCATCAAAAATGGAGTGTCTACAGGCATTGACCTTGCTTTGGTTTTTGTCAAGCTACTCTCTGTGCCTCACCGCGAGGTTCCCATTTGTTTGAGTTTTGAGCTGGCTGGTGTTCACCCTTTTGCACATCATTACTCTACTATGTTTAGTTTCATTTTGTTTTATGTGTGTTGAGATTGGGATTCTTATGACTTGATGTATATGTTAATCTATGTATATGTATGAAGTTGTTCATTTTGTCTCATATAAGAATTCACAGCTCATAGGACGGTTGATCTTATATTATAATTAGCTTCAACTAGCCCCGTTTACTTAATTTGTTCTGTTAGGCCTTTGGTAATCTTTGATTACTGGCCGGTTACGACACTAAACCTATAAGGGCAGGTTTGGGTCGTGACAGAGTGGTATCAGAGCACGAGTTGTACCGTACACACACGTTCAAATGAGCTATAAGATGTCTTAGAAAGGAAAGTAGGGCATATTGTCTGCATATGTGAGTGTGTGTGGTATGTTTTGGTGTGCTCGTGTGGTAATACCACAAGTGTGAACTCTATGTGTTCTACGTTTATTATCACTCTGTTTACATACAGACCAATGGAAGAAACTAGACCCACAGAAACGTCTGAGTCTTTTGATGCAAGAATGGATCTGCTGGAGCGAATGGTGGAATTGTTGACAGAATCATTAAGACAACAACAGAGATAGCCATTTCTACCCCCCACCTCCGCCACCAATTCTAGTGGAGCCACCTAACAATGGTGACATTATTACCCTGACTCGGAAGTTTAACAAACTGAAACTGCCTACTTTTTTGGGAGGCCTTGAACCGCTGAAAGCTGAAGCCTGGGTTTTGGAGTTTGAAAAGTTATTCAAAGCATTCCCATGTACCGAAGAGCAAAAGGTTCTGTTAACAACTTTTAACTTGTAAGAAGAAGCGAGAAGGTGGTGGATGTTTGTTTGGGATCAGTAGGCTACCATGACTTGGGCATAGTTTAAGGAAGCTTTTTATGAAAAGTATTTCCCACAATGTGTGAGAGACCGCAAAGTGATAGAATTTGAGCAGTTAAAGGCAGGTATTATGTCGGTAGCGGGGTATGAAGCTAAATTTACAGAGCTTGCGCACTATGCACCACATATGGTAGACACCAATTATAAGAAAGCCAGAAAGTTTGAAGGTAGTTTGGACATTGAGGCTCTTGATCGAGTTAATGTACTCAAGTTAAAAAAATATGATGATGTTTTGGATAGATCCATTATAGCTGAGGCGAATGTTACCGCACTAAGACAAGCAAAGGCACCGGTGGTTGAATGGAAAGGCAAGAGACTAGGATCTAATTTCAAGAAGGGTCGGAACAACTTCAACGTTCCATCGAACAAAAGACAGAATATAGGATCATCTGTGAGTTCAAGCCAAGGGAATGATATACTCATCTGCCCAGAGTGTGGAAAAAGACATAAGGGAGTTTGTCGCAGGATTTCTGGTGCATGCTTTCGGTGTGGAAAAACAGGCCATACGATCAAGGATTGCCCTTTAGTGTCACAAAGCACAAGCCAACCTAGGGCTAGCTCAACTACATCAGTGTCAACATGAAGGGTAAATTCGAAAGCAACTACGGGGAAAGAAACTCTAAAGCAAGGACGGGTTTTTGCATTAGTGCCAGGTGATGTGCAGACTATAGAGACGGTTGTGTTAGATAATCTTCCTATCTGTTCTCAGAATGCACATGTGTTAATTGATTCAGGGTCTACACATTCTTTCGTGTCCTATGCTTTTGCTCCAAAATTACTTAGACCCTTGGAACCAATGAACTATGTGTTAGTTGTAACCTCTCCGGTAGGAGGAACTATGATCTGTGCATCTATGTATCCTGCGTGTGAGATAATTATTGGAGACGTGAATTTGTAAGTGGATTTGTTACCTTTAGACATTGCATATTTCGATGTAATCCTGGGGATAGATTGGTTAGCAAAATATTGTGCTACAATTGATTGTTCAACCAAACAAGTTGTGTTTCGTTTACCTGAAAGGCCTGAATTTACATTTAATGGGGATAGTGTCATATCTCCCCCATATCTGATTTCTTCCATGAAAGCGTATAGATTAATTAATAAGGGTTGTAAAGGATTTTTATGTTCTGTGTTAATGGTGCCAACTACAACTAAACCTAGTATGAATAACATTCCTGTGGTAAAAGAATTCCCAGACGTATTTCCAGATAATTTGCCCAGGAATCTAATTGATAGAGAAATTGAGTTCACTATTGAGGTAGTACTGGGTACACATCTAATTTCCAAGAACCCATATCGGATGTTGATTACTGAGCTAAAAGAGTTGAAAGCTCAATTACAAGAATTGCTGAATAAGAAATTTATCAAGCCTAGTACATCCCCCTGGGGTGTTCCAGTGTTATTTGTTAAGAAGAATGATGAAACCCTAAGACTCTGTATTGACTATCGGGAATTAAATAAGGTGACTATAATAAGTACCCGTTACCACGTATTGATGATTTGTTTGATAATTACAAGGGGCACAAGTATTTTCTAAGATTGACCTGCGATCTGAGTATTATCCCTTAAAAATTAAAGCTGAAGATGTGGAAAAGATTGTTTTTCGAACCAGATACGGTCATTATAAATTCCTTGTTATGCCTTTTGGAGTTACTAATGCACCAGCTGTTTTATGGATTTAATGAACAGAGTTTTTAAGCAGTTCCTTGATGAATTCATAGTGGTTTTTATTGATGACATCCTGATCTACTCTAAAAGTAAGGAGGAACATGAACACCACCTGAGACTTACTCTTCAAACGTTAAGGGAGAAGAAATTATATGCTAAATTGTCGAAATGGGAATTTTGGCTGGATATTGTGACATTTCTAGGACATGTAATAACGAAAGATGGTATCTCTGTTGGTCCACAAAAGATAAAGGCTGTTGTAAATCGGCCGAGACCAAAGAATGTGACAGAAGTTCGCAGTTTCTTAGGCCTAGCTGGATACTATCGTAGATTTGTGAGGGATTTTCTCAAAGATTTCTTTGTCACTCACTCAATTGACACAAAATGGAGTATCATTCAAATGGACAAAACCACGATAGTTGGCTTTTCAAGAGTTAAAGACAAGACTTGTAACAACACCAATCCTCACTTTACCTTCTAGGACGGATGGCTTTATCATTTATAGTGATGCCTCTTATAAAGGCTTGGGATGCGTGTTGATACAAAACGGAAGGGTGATTGCTTATGCTTCCTGTCAGTTGAGAACGCATGAAAAGAGTTACCTAACTCACGATCTGGAACTGGTTGTAGTGATTTTTGCATTGAAAATTTGGCGTCACTGCTTTTATGGAGCTACATGTGAGGTGTATACGGATCACAAAAGTTTGAAATATTTCTTTACCTAGAAAGAGTTAAACATGAGGCCCCATAGATGGCTAGAATTGATGAAGGATTATGATCTGCAAATCATATATCATCCTGGAAAAGCTAATACAGTGGCTGATGCCCTTAGTCGAAAATCCATGGGAAACTTAGCTTGTTTACTCACTAGACGGAAAACAGTGTTACATGAGCCGGCAATAGTTGAAGGGATCAAAGAAACAATTGCAAGATGAGTTCCTCAAAAAAATAATGGATGAATGAGAATCTAAACCTAGACCGGGATTCAGTTTTGAGAACGCTACACTCAAATTTCAGGGACGATTATGTGTACCAAATGACAGTGATTTGAAGAAATGGATCCTCTAAGAAGCCCACAGTTCCAAGTTTTCTATCCATCTAGGAAACACAAAAATGTATCAAGACCTAAAGAAAAATTTTTGGTGGCCGGGAATGAAAAAGGAAATTGCTGAATTTGTATCCAAGTGCTTGCAATGCCAACAGGTTAAGGCAGAACATCAACGACCCGCAGGATTACTTCAGCCATTACCAATGCCGGAGTGGAAATGGGAACATATGACAATGGATTTTGTGGTTAGCTTGCCTTGCTCCAGTAGAGGTATGGACTCTATTTGGGTAGTTGTTGACCGATTGACAAAATCTGCTCATTTTTTGCCCATCAAAACAATATATAACGTGGATAAATTGGCTACCCTGTATATGAATGAGATTATGAGATTACATGGAGTGCCTGTATCGATTATGTCTGATAGAGATCCAAAATTCACTTCGAGATTTTAGCAAAGTTTACAAAAGGCAATGGGAACGGAACTTGGGTTTATTAGTGCATACCGTTCTCAAATAGATGGCCAATCAAAAAGAACGATACAAATACTAGAGGATATGCTATGTATGTGTGTACTCAATTTTCAGGGAAACTGGGAAACACATTTGCCATTAGTTGAATTTGCATATAACAATACTTATCACTTAAGTCTTGGCATGGCACCATACGAGGCTCTTTATGACAGGAAGTGTCAGTCGCCAATCTGTTGGGCTGAAGTTGGAGATAGACCATTGTTGGGACCCGAACTTGTGCAAGAGACTACAGAGAAAGTGAAGTTGATTCAGCAACGATTAAAAATAGCACAAAGTCGACAGAAAAGTTATGCTGACGTACGTAGATAAGAAAGAGAATATGAAGTAGGCAATCATGTTTTTGTCAAAGTTACGTCAATGAAGGGACACACTTGTTTTGGAGTTAAGGGTAAGTTAGCACCTCGATACATTGGACCCTATGAGATTATTGAGAAACTGAGTCCAGTGGCGTGCCGAGTAGCTTTACCTTCGGATATGGAACACATGCATAACATTTTCCATATTTCCATGTTAAGAGAATCTCTCTTAGACCCTCAACAAGTTATGGAACCTACTCAGATACTTATGAGCAATGACTATACGTATACAGAACGACCCATTGGGGTTGTTAGCCGTTGAATCAAGAAGTTGAGGAATAAAGACATTCCGTTGGTAAAGGTAGATTGGCAAAATCACAGTGGCATATATGCAACTTGGGAAAGAGAAGAGGATATGCAAGCGAAATATCCTGAACTGTTTCCACTAGACCCTGTACTCCTCACTGAAGAAGGTACCTAAGTTTGGAGAACCAAACGTTCTAAGGGGGAGAGACTGTAACACCCGCCTTCTACTTAGCTGTTAATCTTATAAGAAATCTTAATTATGTATTTGTCTGTGTATTTTATGCCTATTTATGTGTTATGCGCATCATGATTATTGACAGATATGTTTATTTATGAAAAGAACCTATTTGATTCGTTAAATCATAAGGTTATGAATTAACTAGTGGACTATGTAGTTAGAGCCTAAATCACCTTAATTTCATAAGGTGGGGTCCAGTTAACATGTATGAGTGTAATTCTAATTTAATTGAACCAAATTAAGTAAATTAGATATAGATACATATACACCTATATATATATATATATGTATGTTGAAACTCAATTAAAGGGAGAGAGAGAGAGAGAGAGAGAGAGAGAGAGAGAGAGAGAGAGGCAAATAGTCTGAGAGAGAGTGTGAGAGAATGTTCTAGCGGGTAAGGAGAAGAGAAGAAGAAAAGAGAAAAAAGAGGAAGACTAGGGTAACTCATTAAAGCAACACTAGAGCAACCATTGAATGTAAGACATCTCCTCCTTATCCATGAGATTAAATTCATTCCCACTTGTGACCATAGGATTGGAGTTGATTTGGGATTTGAGTGGGGTGTGTGTGTGTGTAGAATCATTCTAAAATTTTGGCATAGATGGCATCACTTATTTTCACTCACTTGATTTACACAGACCTTGAGTTGGAGGGTCTATGTCCATGGAGTTTTGAAACATAAAACTTCCAATTGCATAACCCTTGTTTGCATTTAGTGAATTAGGAATTGAAATTTTAGTTTAAATTCTACTTTTGGTTTGAATTTAAAGTATGTTTATTTTCTATGATTATAGTAAGTTTTGGACCTTACTTTGCTTAGTTTGAGATTGATTTTGAGGAATTTGAAGTTCCAAAAACAGAGCAGGAATTCGGTTCTGGAACACCCAGAACCTCACGTGCGGGAAGCACTGGCGCACTTGCGACGGGTAGGCTCGCATGTGCAGATATCAAGGGAGGTGCTGGAAAGCATTCTGCATAAAAAGCACCTGGTGGCACACATGCGGAGAGGGTTTTGCACGTGCGGCCAAGGAGCTCCGCACGTGCGGTTGTTTGGTAGTCTCGGTTTCACTTTTCTGCTTTGTTTACCCCACTTCCGGGCCTCCGGTAGCATAATTTGCATCCGCAATTAACGTCCATTTGTATTGCATGAGCATTAAACAAAGTGAAAGACATTTAGATTAATCAATTCCAAAATAGTAGAACTAATTAGTTGATTGTATGACAATTAAGTGTACTACGCTTATATCTGTCTATGTAGGTCAAAAGCCATGTTCTAGTCACCTGCGCCACGGAGCCAACTGTGAGTAACACTGTTGTAAAAATATGTTTAATTTAAAGTAACTTTTTCCTGCTTTAAAATTATGCTTTGGTCTGATATGTTTCTTTATTGATGAATGATGATTCTATTTCCGCTTACACTGTTTATCGTGGCATCCTTAGCATCTGTTCAGATGATTACAGAGATCTCTATTAGTTCCAATTCATGGGACTCCTGTTTACCATAGTGATGGCCATCATATCTGACCTTCGGTCTTCATGACCGCCTGTATTTATTGCTTTTGGATATACCACATATTATATTATGCTTTCTATGTGTAATAAGAACCTGCTTAGTATGTAGCTTGTTTTACATTATAATCATCATTCATAACCTTTTTACTCAGCTGTTATTCACTAGGCTCTAGCTCATATTTTGATATATTATATAAGTGATCCGGTTCAGGAAAAGGCATAGTGGCATCGGCCTTGCTTTGGTTTTTGTCAAGCTACCATCTGTGCCTCACCGCAAGGTTCCCATCTGTTAGAGTTTTGAGGTGGCTGGTGTTCACCTTTTTGCACATCATTACTCTACTATGTTTAATTATATTTTGCTTTATGTGTGTTGAGACTGGGGATTCTTATGACTTGATGTATATGTTAATCTATGTATATGTATGAAGTTGTTCATTTTGTCTCATATAAGAATTCACAGCTCATTGGACGGTTGATCATATATTATAATTAGCTTTCACTAGCCCCGTTTACTTAATATGTTCAGTTAGGCCTTTGGTAATCTTTGATTACTGGCCGGTTACGGCACCAAACCTATAGGGGCACGTTTGGGTCATGACAGTTAAGATTCAGGTTTTTAGAAAGTTTTAGAGATAGAGAAGAATGAAAAAGTGATATAAAATGTCACTTTCGCTATCTGATATACACACAATCCACTTGAGCGTTTGACACAAAAAGTTGTTCCGCTCAAGCGCAAAAGTGGCCCGCTCGAGCATAAAATATACACATCCAGAACTTTTGCAAACAACAGACAAACTGCTCGAGCGTAAGGAAGTCTGCTTGAGAGCCAACCTACTTGAGCGTAGGAAACGACACTCAAGCGTGAAAGACACCACTCTAGTACTTTTATGGACGTGCAAAGTACTGAGGGTTTGCAAATCCCGCTTGAGCACAAGAAAGGCCGCTCGAGCGGAGGACCAAAAATTTGGGCAACACAAGTTTTGAAAACCAAACAACCAACCTGTTCCAAACACACTCAACACGCCCAAATAACCAAATTCAAGGAGGAACAAAGAGAAGGGCAATGACGAATATTCAGAAACCATACCAACCTGAGTCCGAAAATACAACAGGTGATGGGTTAAAACCAGAATCGCTATACTAAGGCTTCATCTTTACTTCTAAGTAAGTATACATAACAATATCTTGTGCAATCGTCGATAAATGTTATGAAATACTTTTTGCGTCCACTAGTTTGAACAAATTTAAGATCACATACATCTGTATGAATTAATTCTAGAGGTTCGGTTTTTCTTTTAACCGATTTAAATGGAGCCTTTATTAGTTTCGCTTCTACATAAATCTTATATTTGTGATTAAGATCAATTTCAAACTTTGATATATAATCCAAACCAATTAGTCTACACAAAGCATCAAAATTTACATATCCTAATCTACCATGCCATAAATTTGACTCAAGAATATAAGAAAAATATATGTGTTATTCTTATTAATAGAAAGTTTTGGTACAACACTCATTACATTTAACTTGAAGAGACCATCACTCATGTATCCCTTACCAACATACATACCACTCTTTGTTAATACAAATTTGTCATACTCAAATACAAGCCTAAAACCATTTTTACTTAACAAAGAACCAGAAACTAAATTCTTTCGGATGTCTGGTACATGCAGCACATTGTTGAGGGTCAGTTCCTTTCCCGAGTTGCCCCAGTGTCAACTCAGCATTCCTTGAGATTTCCAACCAAATTAGCCTTAGACACCACAGCAAAGAGATTTAGGTCATTTACCCTGTCAGTGATGTAATCAAGTTCTGTCACATTGGCTTAATTGGTAGTCTTCTTGCTTGTACTTCCGTAATCCTTTTTTGGGCGGCGGCAATCAGAAGCACGATGTCTAGTCTTGCCACGGTTATAGCATTTTCCTTTGAACTTCTTATTGCCATTGTTGTCGTCTTGTTTAGGACCATCTCCAACAAGCTTTCTCTTTTTGTTATGTGGTTTGAGCACATGTTCAACCACATTAGCCTTGGACTCAATGGGATTTTTACCATTCCTCTTTTCAGCCTTCCAGTTATCTTCCTCAATTCTCAATCTTACAATAAGTTCATCCGTGGTCATCTCTTTTCATTTATGTTTTAAATAATTTATGAAATCTTTCCAAGCCGGTGGTAAATTTTCCACTAACGCAGCGACTTGGAAAGACTCGCTAAGAGACATACCTTCAGCATGAATATCATGCAAAATTAATTGAAAACTTTGAACTTGAAAAATTACCGTTTGGGAGTCTACCATAACAAAGTCTAGAAATTTACCGACAACAAATTTCTTTGTGTCGGCATCCTCTGTCTTGTATTTTTTCTCCAAAGAATCCCATAATTCTTTTGTTGTTTTCAGAGGGCTGTAAACATTATACAGCATATTGTCTAGGCCATTGAGGATATAGTACTTGTAGACGCACCCGAATCAGGGCTTACTACTACAGTTTGGACTCAAATGTCATGGTTCTGAATCTGATCTCACAAAGTGCAATACAAGACCAATAAATCACCAAAGAGTCCAAATCCGGCAAATCATTTTTGAAACATTTTTATAAAGAAGTGCCAAACATGGACTGCTTTTCCAGATACAGAGTCGCCACCTAAATATTTTATTTTGGGGGAAATTTAGGAAACCCTGACTCGTGCCTAAGGCCACGTGTCCGTCATCACCAAAGTTGCCTTGGCTCAAGAACTTGGGTACGAGAGGGGAAGGTCATGCAATGAGCACCCCCGCTCGCCCGATCAAAGATCGGCCTGTACTAAGCATGATATCTTATTTTTGAAAACACATGTGTTCTTATTCCGGTTATTAACTAGAATTACTATGCAATGCGTACAACACACAAGTATAGACTAGATCGCCTAAGTTGGAACAAAATATTGCATATTTGTTTGTTCGAAAACAGTTTGAAGTTTGCTACTCGCAAGTAGGCTAAATCGAGGATTTCAATGAATTGTTCCAATTCAAGCAATCCAACCTTCATCCACAGGCATTCAAACAGTTATATCACATAAGCAGTTAGCCTCATGGCAAGCACGCTATCATGGCAACATTCACACTCATGCAAGATGCTAAAGCATAAAAGCTTACCTAGTACTCTGAGCCAAAACAATAGCTAGTTAAAAATCATGCATGATCCTAGCTATGTTAAAATGGCTAATGCAACACATGCAACATGCAACTAGAAATAGGCTCGACTATTCTAAAATGGCATGTGAATGCTACACTTGATACATGCATTCAAATTGGAATTGAAATACAATGCAGTTAGTATGATATGCCGAGCCCGATGCATGCAAGACAGATGAATGGATACAAACATGCATAGCATAAGGATGCTAATTTGAAAATGACCCTAAACTAACCATTGAAAGCGGGTAAGTAAAAGGGAGAAAGAAATAGGGGTTGGAAGACATGCACACACACACGCACCCTTCTTACAACATATACCCTCTCGACGGAGGGTCCGAATGAATAATACAAACCGACTAGTTAACTAACTAACAAACTAATTAATTATTACATAACCAAATTAAATAACAAGCAATCTACTTACTAATTATTACAACACTTAATTAATTAACAAATTAACTAATTAAATTACAAATTGAAGCTAACTAACAAGTAAGCATTGAAATATGTAAAACAGACTGCCTCAGCTCTACCTTGAAGAAGTTGGCGATGCATGCTCGGTTCCCATCCCGAAAGCTCTCCAAATGCTCTTTAGAGGCTCTGTCTGCAGGGTGTCCTTGAGAATTAGCTGCTGGATCTTACCAAAACCAGGCTGAGGAATGCACCAGTGGCCTGCCGGCCATGAAAAGCTGCTGCCGACCACCCTGCCGGCCAAAGATGGTACACTGCCAGCCAAGGATAAGGGGGTGCCAGCCAACAATGAGAAGCTATCGGCCACTGGTGTGCTGTGACATCAAGCTGCAGCAAAGCACAAAATAGAGGAAAGGGAGGGTCTCCCAAGGGTATGTACGCACTATGCCACCCCATATCACCTCAAAACATCAAAGGAGAGGCATAATCGAATCCAAGACCATCAATCACGTATCTCGATGCGTGATGGCCAAAGATCCAACTTGTGCAATTCAATGTAAAATGAATGCACAAAAACACATAAATGCCTAGAACTCTATCATGCATCATCAAGAGTGTCAGCGACCGAGAATTGAGACACGTTTCATCACTTCAAGTATGAAACGTCCCTCGTTTCTCGTGCTCGGATTAATACTTAATCCAAATAACAATGCAACACAAGCATGGCAAACACGCAATATGAGTTAAGCATGCAAACATACAACTACATGGCATACTCAATGCAATATGATATGATTAACTTAACAAAGCTAATGATATGCGGACAATGCTAATGCATGCATGCACAATGCAATGCTACAAGGGCAAATTAGCAATGTTAAGGACATGCATACTCAATGCAAGGCGGAATAACTTGGCACACACAATGCAAATAACTGCATGGCATGCACAATGCAATGTAGGAAGGCATACTACATGCAATGAACAATATGGCATACTCGGTGCAATATACATAACATACTCAATGGACTTAAACCAAAAGGGTAGACCTCAGTCATGCCCCAAATCAGTGGCCATTAACACCAAAACTAAGGCACCAAAAGGCAAGACATGCATGCACACATATTGGTCCATAAGCTAGGCAACAATGCATAACACTTAAAGGCATTCAAGGCATGAAAAAAGTGGGAACATAGCAATGCTATAAGCTCTGAAATAAAGTATTAAGTGATGCCAAATCATCTAAATAGCTCAAAGATAGCATGCAAGAGTCACCAAAACACAAAGATAGCAAGGCCAATTGCACTACAGCTATACAAAGCATGAAGGATATGGAAAAGGCAACCCAAAACAGTCCTAGAACATGTCAAAATGATACTAAAACATGCATGGAAGGAAGCCAAAACAAGCTAGCATGAAGGGTATAAGGCATGATGCATACAAGGCAAATAAGGTGGGTTACACTACACCTATTAAGACCAAGCATGGGATGACTTAACCAATAAAAATTAGAGTTATATCATGGCAAAATAACCCCAGAAATACATTGAAATGATGGCTCGCAAGCTAAGGCATGAAGGCATACACAATGATTCAGGTTAAGGCATAAAGGGCCAAACCCTCCAACGCATTGAATAAGTGAAAGATGCAAGTGCATGATCATGGAACATGGACTGAAATTACATAATAAATGATGTCAAATCATTCAAGTAGTCCAAGTAATGCATGCTAATGGACTTGGTGCACAAAGCTAACAAGCTAGAGTGAACCATAGCTATACAAGGCAAGGCATCCATGACCAAAATAACCAAAATCAGAGCTAAGGCATGTTAAAACATGGACAAAAGCTTCTTGAAGTTAAGCCAAAAGCATGCTAGAATGACATGTCAAAACATGATGCATGTTAGGCTATTCCCTGGAAATGCACTACAAGTGTATGGAGCATGCAAGGAGCTATTAAACCAAACACTAACAGAGATATGACATGGTAAAACAACACCAAAAACATGCTGAAATGGACTCAAATCAAGCTAGGATGACATGCTAGTTCATGAAGCACACAAGACTAGTTTGTGTGATTTACACTATAAGTGTATAAACCATGCATGGAATGACCAAAGCAAGTAAAAAAAGTGACATGCCTCAGCAAAATAACCACAAATACTAGCTAAGATATGGTCAACACAAGCCTAACAAAGGTGCTCAAACATGAGGCATATGAAGCTAGTAGACACAATACAAGGAGAAGGGATGACCCTCTCCTATTTAGGACACCAAAAACACCTTTCCACCACTGAAATTCCTCTGGATTTCAGTGGTAGAAAGGTCATGCAAAGGGGTCAACAAGAGCCTAAAGAGATGGCTCAAAACAAGGCCTAATAAGGCCTAAGAGGGGGTAAATCACCCCAAACGAAAAAGTGACCTTAAACAAACTTCTCAAGCATGCAAAAATAGAACTTTTTCTCGTTAAGAGTTAAGCTCAAAAACGTATGCAAGAAGGGATAAAAGCTTAAGAAAAAATGGGGAATCTAAAGGTTAAAGACTCACCCTTGGAGACCTTCTTCACCACTGCAACTTCGGCCACTTGTTTGAGCTCAAACCAGCCCAAGAACACCAAGAACCACCTCAAGAAGCCTCAGCAACACAAGCAAGGTGTTTGAGTGTGTGTTTGTGTACAAAAGTGAGACAAAATTACACTTTTAAAGCATAAAAATGAAGAAACAAAGAGATATAGATACAAAGCTATATCTATTTCTCAAAGCTCTAAAATCTGAACCTCTGAAATGGAGTAGGAGCCTCTCCTTATATAGAAAAGAGGCAATGTAAAGCTTGTTTAACAAGCTTAACAAGAGTTTCATCCCTTCATACATGTGTATGGAGGGAAGATGAGTGAAAACCGGCTGGCTCAAAAGATCTAGAGCAAAACCTACTGAGACAAGTGTTCTGCTGGCCAACAGTTGTGGCCGGCAGTGGCTCACTAATGGCCGGCAGGCATCATCAGTAGCAGACAGGGGAAAATGCAAGGCCGGCAGTGCCAAAAGGGGGTCGACAGTGCACTATGAAGATCAAGCTAGAAGGGCCAACACATGGTCCAAGAATGGGGCAGAAAGGATACAGGGTTTGGAAAGCTCAAACCTGTAACAATCCGCCACGACAATCGAGTACTCGACGAGCAAATGAACTTGTGGCTGGATGTACCTGCAAACACAACCAAATCTTGAGGACGGTCAAAAATGGGATGTCTACAGTTGCCCCTCTTTAACAAAACTCGAAAGTCACAAAGTGATGGGAGTGAATGTCAAAGCCTAGAGACGAACCATTTTTGACAAGGCCGAAGCCTCAGGTAAACATTCAATATAACCACGTATAGATGTGCCCACAGGCTGGGGCAAAATGCAAACGAAATGCACGATGCAAGAGCATAACTTAAGATTATGCAAAGAAAGTTGTAATGAAGCATTTATGCAAAGTAAATGCAACAGTTTTAAGCGGGCAAATACAAATCAAACTACATTACATGCAGAAAGGATGTAAGAGAATTACAATTCTTGTCGCGTCTCACGCGGAGTACATACAATACCATGTGGTTCTTCTGGTCGCACAGCTTCAAATGAACCGTACATAAAATATCATGCCTGCAAAAGAAAGAAACTTAATAGGTACAATATCGTTAGAAACATGCATAGCAATGTAGGTGAAAAGTGCGCGACAACGCAAGTGAAGGGGTACATGACAATGCAACCTAAAGGTGCGAGACAATGCAGGTGAAAGGGTGCAAGACAATGCAACCTAAGGGTGTGAAACAACGCAAGTGGAAGGGTGCAAGACAATGCAACCTAAGGCTGCGAAACAACGCGGGTGGAAGGGTGCAAAACAATGCAACCTAAGGTTGCGAAACAACACGGGTGGAAGCAAGCATAACAATGCAAGTGAAGTGTACACAATAATGCAATGCACTAACAAGTGCAGATAAGGTGAAATGCGTAACATAGCGCGAATGATACTATGTAATGCACAAAACAGTGCGATGCGCTAAACATCGCGAGTGCACAAAACAGCACGAATGAAATACAATGCACTAATTAGTGCAGATGAGGTGCGCAAGATAGTGCGATGCGCAAAATAGCGCGAATGAGATGTAATGCACTAACAGGTACAGATAAGGTGCGCAAAATAGTGCGATGAAATGCAATGCACTGACAAGTGCAGAGGAGGTGCGCAAGATAGCGCGATGAAATGCAATGCACTAACAGGTGCAAATGAGGTGCGCAAGATAGCACGATACGCAAAATAGCGCGAATGAAATGCAATGCACTAACAGGTGCAGATGAGGTGCGCAAGATAGCGCGATGCACAAAATGGCGCGAATGAAATGCAATGCACTAACAGGTGTAGAAAAGGTGTGCAAAACAGCACGATGAAATGCAATGCACTAACAGGTGCAGATGAGGTACGCAAGATAGCGCGATGCGCCAAATAGCGTGAATGAAATGCAATGTACTAACAGGTGCAGATAAGGTGCGCAAAATAGCGCAATGAAATGCAGTGCACTAACAGGTGCAGATGAGGTGCGCAAGATACCGCGATACGTAAAATAGCACGAATGAAATGCAATGCACTAACAAGTGCGAATGAGGTGCGCAAGATAGCGTGATGCGCAAAATAGCGCGAATGAAATGCAATGCACTAACAGGTGCAGATACGGTGCGCAAAATTTCACAATAAAATGCAATGCACTGACAAGTGCAGAAGAGGTGCGCAAGATAGCGTGTTGCAATGCAATGCACTGACAAGTGCAAAGGAGGTACGCAAGATAGCGCGATGAAATGCAATGCACTGACAAGTGCAGAGGAGGTGCACAAGATAACGCGATACGCAAAGTAGCGCGAATGAAATGCAATGCACTAACAGGTGTAGATAAGGTGCGCAAGATAGCGCGATGCGCAAAATAACGCGAATGAAATGCAATGCACTAACAAGTGCAGATGAGGTGCGTAAGATAGCGCGATGCGCAAAATAGCACGAATGAAATGCAATGCACTAACAGGTGAAGATACGGTGCGCAAAATAGTGCGATGAAATGCAATGCACTGACAAGTGCAGAGGAGGTGCACAAGATAGCGCGATGCAATGCAATGCACTGACAAGTGCAGAGGAGGTACGCAAGATAGCGCGATGAAATGCAATGCACTGACAAGTGCAGAGGAGGTGCGCAAGATAACGCGATACGCAAAATAGCACAAATGAAATGCAATGCACTAACAGGTGTAGATGATGTGTGCAAGATAGCGCAATGCGGAAAATAGCGTGAATGAAATGCAATGCACTAACAGGTGCAGATGAGGTGCGCAAGATAGCGCGAATGAAATGCAATGCACTAACAGGTGCAGATAAGGTGCGCAAGATAGCGCGATGTGCAAAATAACGCGAATGAAATGCAATGCACTAACAGGTGCGAATGAGGTGCGCAAGATAGCGCGAATGAAATGCAATGCGCTAACAGGTGCAGATAAGGTGTGCAAAATAACGCGATGAAATGCAATGCACTAACAAGTGCAGATAAGGTGTGCAAAATAACGCGATGAAATGCAATGCACTAACAAGTGCAGAGGAGGTGCGCAAGATAGCGCGAATGAAATGCAATGCACTAACAGGTGCAGATGAGGTGCGCAAGATAGCACGATGCGCAAAATAGCGCGAATGAAATGCAATGCACTAACAGGTGCAGATGAGGTGTGCAAGATAGCGCGATGCGCAAAATAGCGCGAATGAAATGCAAGTAAAGTGCACAAAACAGTGCGATGAAATGATAGTATAGTAGATACAAAAAAGGTGACATACTCCAACCATGCTGGAATCATGAGAGGAGGAAAAACAAACAATCAGACGCGTATACAACGCAACCTGAGATAAATTCCAAACACGCTGAAAACGTGTAAGGAAAGGGGACAGGGAGAAACATAGGGACATATCCCCGCTGTTTCGAAAAAAGAAGGAAACATAGGGACATATCCCCATGTTTCGGAATGGTACGGGCATTGGAACGTATTCCAAATGTTCTAAACCAGAAAATGAGAAACATAGAGAGACATCCCTGTGTTTCGGAAAGAATGAAAGAAGCATAACAATGCAATAAGGGAAAAGGCACACCTTTCAGCGTATCACACGCGAGAGAGGAAAGGTAAACTTCTCAGCGTATCACACGCAAGAGAAGAAAGGAAAAACCTCTTAACGAATCACACACGAGAGAGGGAAGGTAAACTTCTCAGCATATCACACGCAAGAGAAGAAAGGGAAAATCTCTCAACGTATCACACGCGAGAGAGGGAAGGTAAACTTCTCAGCGTATCACACGCAAGAGAAGAAAGGGAAAATCTCTCAATGTATCACACGCAAGAGAGGGAAGGTAAACTTCTCAGAGTATCACACGCAAGAGAAGAAAAGGAAAATCTCTCAACGTATCACACGCAAGAGAAGAAAGGGAAAATCTCTCAACGTATCACACGCAAGAGAAGAAAAGTATCAGTCAAACTGAACCGAAACTTGTCTGAATGAACCGTACATACAATACCGTGCATGAACGGGAAAGAAACTAGATAGGTAAAATGCAATACAATGCATGACGTTAAAGGAATGCAATAAACAGACAAAACGGCGCTTCAGAAAGCACCTCACAGGGTGAATGGCGATAAACCGCTCTACTCTGATAGGGATCTCCCCTTGTGTTCTTCGAACTCTTACCTTCAACTCTCAGTGCAAAGGTCGTGAAATGCTGACAAGGGGCAACGTCTGCTGGAGAAGCCACGGATGCCACTTTTCTTCCTGATCATACTCACAACTTTCCCTATTCTTCAACGGGATGACAGACTAGGTTGGTTCAGTATCCAGAACTGAGGGGCATATCCGCTACCTCAACCTACAGGGCTTTCATATAGATTTCAAGCCGGGGATACACCCCTGGGTATTTAAACCAGACTTTAGTCTCAGAAATTCCAAACCTTTGTGTTCTAGGCATCAGCCATTTGAACTCTAGTTTCCACCGTCAAAGTTGGTCTCCTAGGAACTCATTGCAAACACAGTCAAAATGCCCCTGACAAGGACTGATTTTCGGAGGGAGTACTTCTGATCGCCATTCTGGCTTTCAAGCAGTCGACATAGTGTTTTGTTTACTTTGAACGCACAGCTCGTACAACATACTGCTCATTCTGAACACACAACTCATAACACAGTACTCCGCTTATTTAGCACACAGCTGATATAGTACACTGCTCACTCTTAACACATAGCTCATAACATAGTATTCTGTTCACTTGGCACACAGCTCATAACACCGCTCAATCAGAACACGCAACTCATTCTAAACATATAGGATGTGACGACGGGACTTGCAGAAGTTGAAACAAACTCAGATGCTCCAAATTTTCCCTCTTTTCTTTTGATTTGCAGTCTGGAACCTATGTAGCTTGGGATAGGTCCTGATTTTACTGTTCTGACATGGCCTGGGTTGAACCCTGCAGTTTTATGAAAGAACAAATCTTGTTTTGCGCAAATGTAGAGAATGGCACAGCACTCCAAGCACAAAGCGATTTTTTGAAATCGAGAAATGAGTTCTTAACCGGGTATTGAGCCTATGACTGAACACAGCGCACTACGACTCAACAAAGGAAAACAAAAGGTAAACAACCTAAACACATCGAGAAACACTCGAAGCGACTCAAAATAAGAGTTGAGACAAAACAAAAAGATACGACACTCAGACGTGCACAGGGAGCCTGTTTCTCTGGGTATTGTTTCCCACCATTTCTCATTTGTGATTCTCACATCACTCGGCCCTCAGGCTCTGTTTTTCTGAAAAAACCATTTTCTCACTTTTCTCTCCACGCACATCTCTCTATTCTTCAATCTCTCCTCTTTGTTATCCCTCCCCTGGGTGGTTGACAGATAAGCAGAAAGTTGCAGGCTCTTGCCCCTAGCATTCCACTAGATTCTTCTTCTTCTGCTCACAACAGTGAATTTTCCCACAGAGGGGTTGTGCTACAACTGCGTGTGTAACAAATCTGTAGCTGACATCGGTTGATGACGCATGCTAGGCAGTTTGGACGTGATAAGATGTGTCCAGAAGAGGGAGTGGAATATCTAGATCCATTCCAGTTCGTGCTTCGCACTTGGCTTGATACCTCGTTGCTTGGAGGATGAGATAGCTTTCAGCCCTTTGTTGTTAGCTTCAGTTGTGCCCTTTTCTGGCAAGTAGAGTGCCCTTTTTGGCAAGTATGTTGACAATGGAAAAAAGACAAAACACCTGGCTCAACTATGCCCCTAATTCATCATTTTGACCATTTTTTGTTTTGGCTTTCTACTAAAACAATTTTGACCAATATGATAATTATATTAACATACTTGTTCGATTTTCTGATTTGAAATCATGCAAGTCAGGTTATGAGCACTGAATATTTTCCTTTTTTGGGTCCAAGAGATGGTCCAGTTTTGGAAAAATGGAATAATTTTCAAGAGAATTAGTCAACCTCAGTAAAAATTCTCAAAAACTGTTTTTGCAAATGGCCACTGCTCGACTAACATGGAACTTACTCTTGAGATGCACAACCTCAGATCCGAAGAAAAATTACCCCTTGTTCCAAAGGGCACTACACAGCAACGGAAAGTTGCCCTTTGTTTGAATGGCATCGCAGCACACCATATGACAACGGAAAGTTGCCCCTTGTTTGAATTTCACCGTAGCACACCGTAATCAGTCCTCAAAGTAACGATCACAACCAAACTCTCGGATACAAAGAAGACAAAGATGGTCAGAACCATTACATGGACACAATCGATTTGGAAGTGTTTATGGCTGGACTTCAGAATAAAGTTGCCTACGTATCCCAAACATGGGAATCAAGCCTTACGTAGTTCCGGGTTAAGGTACACTCGGGTATTAACCTCTCCTTTTGCGCTCTAACTTTTGCCAAGGCTGCCCTTTCTGGGTTTTCAACCTTGCGAGCTATGTTCTTCTTTTCTTTTCATTTCTTTTCTTCTTTTTTCATCTTTTCTTTTCATTCTTTGAATTTTTTCCTTTTTTGTTCTTTTGCTTTTGTTCTTTTCTTTGCTCTAATTTCTGCCTGGGTCGCCCTTCCGGGTTTTCGGCCCAGCAAGCCTCTCAAGGGTAAAAGTTTAGCTTTGTCCATGTCAAATGGTTTTTAGGATCTCGAAGCCACCTGAATCTAAGAGAATGGCTGCTGTTTGCTGATGATGTAAAAGTCCATCCAATGGGGGGCTAAACTTGCCCCCAGTGTTGTGGATAGGAACTCAGTTGTCCTTCAGCAATACTTTCTTCTTTCCTCCCTTCTGGGATTTGGCATTCTTGCCGATCTTCGTTAGTTTGAGAAACATCCCAATTTTTGACTCTTCGAGCACATCTGACATCTTTGCCCCTAGCTCGAGGGGTGCTTCTGATCTAGCTTTACAAGCTTCTTTTGATGACGGCTGACCTTCTTGATCTGACTTTCTTGTCCCTAGTTCGAGGGCTACTTCAAATCTGGCCACACAAGCCTCACATTGTGGTTAACCGTTGAACGTTCTGAATCCAAGTTCAAGGTTTGAAAGCAAAGGGGTTAAGTCTCGAGGCTGAGAGCGATCCTATGCTGCACAATCTCAAGAGCGATTCCACACAAGTCTTCGCCGGACTGTGCAAAACATTTTTTTGAAATCTTTTAAGAAAGTGACAAATCGCTTGCGCTGAAGATAGTGTAGAACCAATCTAGATCAAGTCAGGATCCTTCTCAGTACTCATGTTAACAAACATGATCTCATTCATTAAGGGCTTAGCACGCCTCTCTTTCTCTCAATTGATCAAATTTTACAAATCTCGAGGAATTCCTTCCTCTTCGTTTTCATCACAGTGTTCCCCAAGTTTTGAAAAACTTAGGTCAATGCAATGATTTCAAGGCACAGAAAAGCAGGTGAAAAGCACTACCGTTTCACTCAAACTTCTGGCACAACTGGCGCAAGGCAGAAGCAAGACAAGAGTGTGAAAATCACTGCTGTTTCATTCAAGTCTTCTGGTGCAATTGGCTCCATGGCAGAAACAGACTCAAAAGAGTGTAAAAGACAAACACAAAACAAGACAGTGATGTCTGAGGTAACATCCCCGGAATCACCTGACTCTAATAAAACAGGACTGACTCGATACAACAAGACAGACCCGACTGACTTAGTGCAAAAAGACTGACTATATACAAGACAACAAAACTGACTGAATACCCAAGTCAAAAAGTATAAAAACTAGCATTCGCAAATGCTCAAAATAGTGCGTGCCATAAGCCACATCTAGAGTAAACTGAGCGCCGCCGCAGGTGGTTCATTCTCTGATCACATCACATTATCCTCCAAATTCACCGACCCAGTGACGATAGACTTTGCTGAGCTTGGTGGGAGGACGACCCCGTTGTCAAACAAATCCTGTACTTCATGGCGAAGACGGAAGCAATTGTCGGTGCTATGACTAGTTTGTTGATGGTACGCGCAGTACTGGGTAGCGTCATGACTAGATGGGAGACGACTAGAGAGAGGGCGAGGCTCGGGGGGTTTGAGATGTCCCTTTTCAGCAAGGATTTGAAGAGCCTTGGACAAAGGCATATAGAGGGCATGGAAAACCCTGCAACCTCGGGGTAAATACTTCGAGGCTTGTGGATTTTTGCTGGATGCACTAGCAAAAGGGTCAGCAGGTGCTGGCTTGATCTGCTGATCTTTCCCGGGTGTAAAATTAGGGCTGGGAGGAACAGTTTTGGTACGATGGCCCTTCTCCTGATTTTTCCTTTGGCTCGAACTACTCTCGTTCCGAATAATGAAAGTGTCATCCACAGTTTTTGCGGCAACTGCGAGCACTTGCTATTTGTTCAGTCCCCCGGCTTTCAAAGCCTCAACAGCCTGCAGAAGTTGTTCATAGGGATCAGTGTCCGCCTCCACCTTGTTCTTACCACTCGCCTCAGCTTGGTCGAAGGTTTGGGTTGCTACATCAGTGAGAAGTCCTGTTGTTGTCGACATGTCATTGCCCAAATTTGGGATGGTTTCGGGTTGACTGAGTTCAATTGCAATTCACCCCAATAGTGGAGGCTCTTCTGGCATGAAGTTCCCGGTATGCGATATGATCGATGGCGGAGCCGACATTCCGAAGGCTAGATCAGCCACAGACCTCTGAAGATCGCCGATCATTCCCAATATCTCAAAAGTGGTGGGCTCACGGGTTTGGAATAATTGAGGTTCCTAGATTGGATGTGCAGAAGGTGACCTGGGCGGGCGTTGCATTTCAACATCGGTCTCACCCTGCATGGCGATTCCCTGGTTTAGTGTTGTTGCCATGACCACAATTTCTTCTGAATTTTGCGTCATCACGAGTCTGCTGAATTGAACAGAGGTGATGTGACTAGTGACTAACGGATCAGATGAACCAGTGAGCCTTGATTGGCCTTTCTCTGCCTTGCCTCAGCGAAGGAAAATATCGGCTGCTCTTGAACTGAATCTCTGGCCTGACAAAGTCTATCAGCACAAATCTAATGAACCTCGGGAGATATTGGAGCCTTCTAAAGTTACGGTTCCCAAGACTACCTTGCAAAAGAGAAAACCGGCAGTATCTCAGCCCAATTTCACCAATACAGACATGAAAATAGCTGAATGACTGTACTCATTACTGAATTATGCCCAAAATTCTACCTATAAACTGATACCCTCAGGTAAAACTGATTCTCCCAAAATACTGATGTTGATGCCCGCGGGCCTGATACCCAGACTTGCAAACTGATATGTGCATTCCTGTAGAGGCTAACTCTAAAAGCACATAACAAGCAAGTGAGAGCCAAAAACACCCCTATGGTGGGGTAGGGTTTTGTCACGACCCAAACCCGGCCCTATGGGTTTAGCACCGTAACCGGCCAGTAATCCGAGATTACCGAAGGCCTGCTAAACAGTAATACAGTGAAACAGAGTACAGGGCCTGGCGGAAGCCAATACAGTAAATAAATAGTGTCCATTGAGCTGTGACAGTCTGTATGCAAAAAGGCTTTTCATACATTATACAAAAACAGTACAGAACAGTATACACAATATTCACATCCACTTAACTAGGGACTCAACCCCACATAACAGTACAGAAAACATTCCGTCTGTACAACACAGTATACAAAATTAACAGTCACACAGTACAGGGACCTAATCCCTGTATAACAGTACAGTAAACAGTCAGTCTATACAAAACAGTGAAACAGTACAAAAAAGGGGGAAATTCTAAAACACCCCTAAGCCTTAACAGTAGGCTCGGAACGTCGCAGTGAGGCACAAAGGCTGGCTTGACAAAACTGGAGTGACCCTGACGCCTCTAGCTGCGGTCTGGTGCCTGTACACCTACATATATATATGAGCAGTGAGCTAAAGCCCAGTGAATAACATAAAGCGTAAAGGGGTTTAGAATGAATGTCCTTACAGTAATGAAAACAGTTCATTTCAATCAGTAATTCAGTTGCTCAGTACAGTAAACAGTCATATGTGGTACATCCATTAGCATAACAGTAACAGTAGGTCTTAAAAGACCGAACAGTAATGATGGCCATCAGTCAGTAAACAGTAGTGGTTCCACAAGGAAACCGACAGAGATCTCTGTGACAGTAACAGTAACAGTAAACCGTAGATACTAAGGATGCCACAGTACAGTTCAGAAATAAAGGACATACATTCATTCAGTAAATAATACCAGTTCAGTAAACAGTTCAGTTCAGTATTCAGAAGATAATCAGTTGAACATATCTTTACACAATTGTTACTCACAGAGTTCTGGGCTACAGTATGCTAGAGCGTGTCTCCCTAGTCGCCAACCCTACACAGTTAACAGATTGAACACACACTAAGCTACACAGTTGGGAAATCTCATAACTTAATCCCTAATTTGCCTTGGTGTGTTCTACAATGATATCCTCATCAAGATGCCTTAAACTAGGCCTAAGAATGCCTAGGATGGGATGAGGATGCAAAAATACACTTAGAAAACATTTCGCAAAGTTTGCTGAAAATAGGAGCCTCGCTCGAGCGAGACTTTCTACGCTCGAGCGTAAGTCCAAAATCAAAGGCTTCGCTCGAGCGAGGAATCCTTCGCTCGAGCGGTCTGCAAAACAGTAAAAGTACTGGATGCTGAAATTTTACGCGCGATGGTCGCTCGATGGTCGCTCGAGCGGAGCCCTGGACAAAGGTGCTCGCTCGAGCGGGGAATCCTTCGCTCGAGCGAGGAAGCCAAATCTGGAATTTCCAGATTTGCCTCCCAAGCTCAAACCAAGCATTCAACCACTCCAAACTCGACCTCTTGGGCCCAAATTCTGGAAAACATCATTAAATTCAATGTATAACAAGTTTCAAAGCTCAATTTATGAATTCAAGCCCCAAAGGTGAGTCAATTAGAACCATATTCAAACCCATTTTCAAGAATATGAAGAACATGCAAACATGCAAGGATTTAAACCAAATCAAAGCTTCAAAGCTTGTTCAAATGAGCTCATTCTTTTCAAAACAAGATGAAAACATGGTCTACTCTTACAACATGGACATGCATGTAACCATTTACCATGAATTCAACTCAAAACTCATTAATTCAACCATGCATGCAAGAAATGAGCTTCAATTCACCATTAATGACCCAAATCATGACTTAGTTCTACAATGAAGCATGAACCATGCAAGAACTAGTTCAATAGCATCAATAAGAAGATAAGATCCTTACCTAGAGCTTGAATTAGAAGACTAGGAGCTCAAATATGCAATCTATACTTCAATTCCTTCAATTCTCCAAGCAAAACCCAAGGTAGAATTCAATTCCTCTCACTCTCTCTCCTCTCTTCCCTCTTGGTCGGCAATGAGAAGGAAAATGGCTGAGGAAATGTTGTTCTTGGCTCAAGTATGTGTGTGAGATAGTGGCCCACTCAATGGCAAAACGGTAATTAAGTCCAACTCTTCAATTGGCTTATTTTAATCTAATTTAATCATACCTAATCAATTTTCAGATACTTATACCATAAAATCACATTAAATATGAGGGTCACGTAACATCAATCGGTTTCTAGTTCGGCCGCCGATAAGGCCTTCAAATAGCAGTTTAAACATATAAACATGAACAGATAATCAGACAATCAAACAGATAGAATGCAATTAACTAACATATACTCAGTCAATTCAGTTTCAACTTCAGTCAGTCGGTTCAGTATTTCATTCAGTTCGATTATCAGTTAGTTATCAGTCATTATCAGCTTCGTTTAACAGTAATCGGTGATTAACGGTAATCAATCGGTCATAAATCAGTAAACAGTACGAGGGTTGTTACAGGTTTCCTTGTCCTATTGTCAAGGGCTAGGGTTTCACTACGCACACAACGGTTTCAAACAACCTATAATCGGGTAAGCAACCTGTCCTAGCTTGGAATGGTCACTACAGTTTCCGATATGCACTAGGTCGAATGGTCAAAAAGGGTGCCCCGGTAAAAATCGGGGTTTGTGTTCCCGTCGTGGCAGAGCCCGCAACCGGTCAGCCTTATGGCACGCTTCTCAAAGCAAGCCTCCGACAAACCGTTCAGGAATAGCATACGGCAAATACGGTGTCCTAGGTGCACCAATGCACATGCAATGCAAAGAAACACATAAGTGTAATCAATAAGATATCATGAGTTCGAGTCAAGTTCTCTAAACTCCCCAGCAGAGTCGCCAGAAACTGTAAACGCGCCCGAATCAGGGCTTACTACTACAATTTGGACTCAAATGTCACAGTTCTGAATTTAATCTCACAAAGTGCAATGCAAGATCGATAAATCACCAAAGAGTCCAAATCCGGCAAATCGTTTTGGAAAATTGATTTTTATAAAGAAGTGCCAAACATGGGCTGCTTTGCCAGATACAGAGTCGCCACCTAATGCCTAAGGCCACGTGTCTGTCATCACCAAAGTTACTTCGGCTCGGGAACTTGGGTACGAGAAAGAAAGGTCATGCAATGAGCACCCCCGCTCACCGGATCAAAGATCGACCTGTACTAAGCATGATATCTTGTTTTTTAAAACACATGTGTTCTTATTCCGGTTATTAGCTAGAATTACTATGTGATGCACACAACACACAAGTATAGACTAAATTGCCTAAGTTAGAACAAAACATTGCATATTTGTTTGTTCAAAAACAGTTTGAAGTTTGCTACTCGCAAGTAGGCTAAATCGAGGATTTCAATGAATTCTTCCAACTCAAGCAATCCAACCTTCACCCAAAGGCATTCAGGCAGTTATATCACATAAGCAGTTAGCCTCATGGCAAGCATGTTATCATGGCAACACTCACACTCATGCAAGATGCTAAAGCATAAAAGCTTACCTAGTACTCTGAGCCAAAATAATAGCTAGTTAGAAATCATGCATGATCCTAGCTATGTTAAAATGGCTAATGCAACACATGCAACATGCAACTAGAAATAGGCTCGGCTATTCTAAAATGGCATGTGAATGCTACACTTGATACATGTATTCAAATTAGAATTGAAATACAATGCAGTTAGTATGATGCGCCGAGCCCGGTGCATGCAAGATAGATGAATGGATGCAAACATACATAACATAAGGATGCTAATTTGAAAATGACCCTAAACTAACCATTGAAAGCGGGTAAGTAAAAGGGAGAAAGAAATAGGGGTTGGAAAACATGCACACACACGTACCCTTTTTACAACACATGCCCTCTCGACGGAGGGTCCGAATGAATAATACAAACTGACTAGTTAACTAACTAACAAGCTAATTAATTATTACATAACCAAATTGAATAATAAGCAATCTACTTACTAATTATTACAACACTTAATTAATTAACAAATTAACTAATTAAATTACAAATTGAAGCTAACTAACAAGTAAGCATTGAAATATGTAAACAAGGCTGCCTCAGCTCTGCCTTGAAGAAGTTGGCGATGCATGCTCGGTTCTCCATCCCGAAAGCTCTCCAAATGCTCTTTAAAGGCTCTTTCTGCAGGGAGTCCTTGAGAATTAGCTGCTGGATCTTACCAAAACCAGGCTGAGGAATGCACCAGTGGCCTGCCGGCCATGAGAAGCTGTTGCCGACCACCCTGCCAACCAAAGATGGTACACTGCAAGCCAAGGATGAGGGGGTGCCGGCCAACAATGAGAAGTTGCCGGCCACTGGTGTACTGTGACACCAAGCTGCAGCAAAGCACAAAATAGAGGAAATGGAGGGTCTTCCAAGGGTATGTACGCACTATGCCACCCCATATCGCCTCAAAACATCAAGGAAGAGGCATAATCGGATCCAAGACCATCAATCACGCATCTCGATGCATGATGGCCAAAGATCCAACTTGTGCAATTCAATGTAAAATGAATGCACAAAACCACATAAATGCCTAGAACTCTATCATGCATCATCAAGAGCGTCGGCGACCGAGAATTGAGACACGTTTCATCACTTCAAGTATAAAACGTCCCTCGTTCTCGTGCTCAAATTAATACTTAATCCAAACAACAATGCAACACAAGCATGGCAAACACGCAATATGACTTAAGCATGCAAACATGCAACTACATGGTATACTCAATGCAATATGATATGATTAACTTAACAAAGCTAATGATAGGCGGACAATGTTAATGCATGCATGCACAATGCAATGCTACAAGGGAAAACTAGCAATGTTAGGGACATGCATACTCAATGCAAGGCGGAATAACTTGGCACACGCAATGCAAATAACCACATGGCATGCACAATGCAATGTAGGAAGGCATACTACATGCAATGAACAATATGGCATACTCGGTGCAATATACATAACATACTCAATAGACTTAAACCAAAAGGGTAGATCTCAGTCATGCCCCAAATCAATGGCCATTAACACCAAAACTAAGACACCAAAAGGCAAGACATGCATGCACACATATTGGTCCATAAGCTAGGCAACAATGCATAACACTTAAAGGCATTCAAGGCATGAAAGAAATGGGAACATAACAATGCTATAAGCTCTGAAATAGAGTATTAAGTGATGCTAGATCATCTAAATAGCTCAAAGATAGCATGCAAGAGCCACCAAAACACAAAGCTAACAAGGCCAATTGCACAACAGCTATACAAAGCATGAAGGATATGGCAAAGGCAACCCAAAATAGTCCTAGAACATGTCAAAATGATACTAAAACATGCATGGAAGGAAGCCAAAACAAGCTAGCATGAAGGGTATAAGACATGATGCATACAAGGCAAATAAGGTAGGTTACACTACACCTATTAAGACCAAGCATGGGATGATTTAACCAATCAAAATTAGAGTTATATCATGGCAAAATAACCCCAAAAATACATTGAAATGATGGCTCGCAAGCTAAGGCATGAAGGCATACACAATGATTCAGGTTAAGGCATAAAGGGCCAAACCCTCCAACGCATTGAATAAGTGAAAGATGCAAGTGCATGATCATGGAACATGGACTGAAATCATGTAATAAATGATATCAAATCATTCAAGTAGTCCAAGTAATGCATGCTAATGGACTTGGTGCACGAAGCTAACAAGCTAGAGTGAACCATAGCTATACAAGGCAAGGCATGCATGACCAAAATAACCAAAATCAGAGATAAGGCATGTTAAAACATAGACAAAAGCTTTTTGAAGTTAAGCCAAAAGCATGCTAGAATGACATGTCAAAACATGATGCATGTTAGGCTATTCCATGGAAATGCATTACAAGTGCATGAAGCATGCAAGGAGCTATTAAACCAAACCCTAACAGAGGTATGACATGGTAAAATAACACCAAGAACATGCTGAAATGGACTCAAATCAAGCTAGGATGACATGCTAGTTCATGAAGCACACAAGACTACTTTGTGTGATTTACACTACAAGTTTATAAACCATGCATGGAACGACCAAAGCAAGTAAAAAAAGTGACATGCCTCAGCAAAATAACCACAAATACTAGCTAAGATATGGCCAACACAAGCCTAACAAAGGCGCTCAAACATGAGGCATATGAAGCTAGTAGACACAATACAAGGAGAGGGGATGACCCTCTCCTATTTAGGACTCCAAAACCACCTTTCCACCACTGAAAATCCTCTAGATTTCAGTGGTAGAAAGGTCATGCAAAGGGGTCAACAAGAGCCTAAAGGGATGGCTCAAAACAAGGCCTAAGAGGGGGTAAAGCACCCCAAATGAAAAAGTGACCTTAAACAAACTTCTCAAGCATGCAAAAAAAGAACTTTTTCCAGTTAAGAGTTAAGCTCAAAAACATATGCAAGAAGGGCTAAAAGCTTAAACAAAAATGGGGGATCTAAAGGTTAAAGACTCACCCTTGGAGACCTTCTTCACCACTTCAACTTCTGCCACTTGTTTGAGCTCAAACCAGCCCAAGAACCACCTCAAGAAGCCTTAGCAACACAAGCAAGGTGTTTGAGTGTGTGTTTGTGTACAAAAGTGAGACAAAACTACACTTTTAAAGCATAAAAATGAAGAAACAAAGAGATATAGATACAAAGCTATATCTATTTCTTAAAGCTCTAAAATCTAAACCTCTGAAATGGAGGAGGAGCCTCTCCTTATATAGAAGAGAGGCAATGTAAAGCTTGTTCAACAAGCTTAACAAGAGCTTCATCCCTCCATACACGTGTATGGAGGGAAGATGAGTGAAAACCAGCTGGCTCAAAAGATCTAGAGCAAAACCTGCTGAGACAAGTGTTCTGCTGGCCATCAGTTGTGGCCGGTAGTGGCTCACTGATGGCTGGCAAGCATCATCAATAGCAGGCAGGGGAAAAAGCAAAGCCGACAGTGCCAAAAGGGGGCCGGCAGTGCACTATGAAGATCAAGCTAGAAGGGCCAACACATGGTCCAAGAATGGGGCAGAAAGGATATAGGGTTTGGAAAGCTCAAACCTGTGACGATCTGTCGCGACAGTCGAGTACTCGACGAGCAAACGAACTTGTGGCTGGATGTACCTGCAAGCACAACCAAGTCTTGAGGACGGTCAAAAATGGGGTGTCTACAATACTACACAGAAAATTAGAATGTTTCCAAGCGTTTACAGCAGCAACAGCTTGCCGATCACTTTCATCCTCTCTAAGTACTGGAGCCTCTTTATGGAGAAATCGGGCCAGATTTAGAGTTGTAAGGTAGAACAACATTTTTTGGTGCCATCTCTAAAACTCAGTGTCATTAAACTTTTCCGATTTTTCTCCATGATTTATTGGAACTTGAACATGGTTCTGGATAGGGACTGGAGTTGTTGTGACAATTGAAGTACCACTTTCAGTTGTAGTAGCCATAATATTTGATTACAAAAACAAAAACAAAAAAAAAAAAAAAAAAACAAAACACAAATTAATTTTCTAGTTACTAAAACCAAAAAATAAATTATAATACAAAATAATTTTACTTTTCTAGTTACTAAAACTAGAAAATAAAATACTACACAATAATTTTCTGTATCACTACAACAAAAAGTTAATATTCTGAAATTATTAATGACATCAGTATATCACTACTAGTTGCCAAAGAAAATAAACAGTATATTACTATTATTTGACAAACAGTATATGACTATTATTTGTATTTTCCAACCAGAATATCACTTTGTAAAAAGCACAGAAAATAAATGCAATGAAGACACCAAAAAATGATCTGTCTTAAGATTATTGGACAATCTTCACTGTATTACGAATAAATATTGTTTGTGTACTCAACGACAAATAGAACACAGAAGAAATAAAGGAAATGTTTGATTATAAAAATCAAACCAGAATATAAAATAAATAAATAAAAACAAATTTTATTTTGTTACAAAAATAAAATCAAAATCTGAAATAGAAAAATAATAAAACAGAAAAGTAAATTAATTACTTACCTTATTAATTTCTTGAACAAAAAAATTAATCAAGTCCAGTGTCTAACACTGTGTCCTTAAGACAGATTCGTCCTCTCCATGGTGCTTTCAGATTGTGGACGTCTATCTCCTAGGATAAAATGATCAACAACGAATAATAGCAGCACTACAAATTATTCGCACAACGAACACACTTAGTGTTTGCACTCTTTCTCACAGGAAAAAATTATGCACCAAAATGCAGAGAGCAATAATAGAATTTAGAACGAAAATATTAAATAAAAAACCAAATGAGAGACTACCTATTTATAGGTGCAATAGTGGCTTTTAAATTTTGAATTCAATAGGTATAGTACCTATTCAGTTTGAATTAACAGATACAAAACCTGTTTGAACAAGTAAGGCACTGTTTGGTTTGAATGTTAAACGGATATTGAATCTGTCAGATTTACTTTCAAATAGATTGGAACCTGTTGGGTATAAACTTGAACAGATATAAATCTGTTTGACGAGGTGCAAAAATTTTGAATTACAAAACTGGACAAATTTTTATTTTACCAAAAAAAAAATTAAATTCAAATGTTTTTGGCCAAAAAAGAATTAGTATTAGGCTAGACAAGCCAAACCTTACACCACGCACCCGCATCCAAGCCTAGCCCGCCCGACCGGACAGACGACGGCGCGCGCGTGTTTATTTTTTGGTCCAATGGGTCTAGCTCATTTTGCCCATAACCTCTCTCCTCTACAAACTTGGGGTGCCCTTAGGGGCCCTCCCTATGTTACAAACCCAAGCCTTATAAACCCACAAAATTTTTCCCACCAAACCAATATGGGACAAGCTTTTAATTCAAACCTTTAAGAAATTTCCACCAAAAACTCAATTTTCATGGAGCTCACTTTGGCTTCAATTTTCCATTCACCCAATAATGGTTTTGAGCAACCAAATATACTACATGAATCACAACGCGGCATAGAACGCGTTACCACTTAGACCCGCCAACTTTGACGCATGGGTCCCACTTGAAAAATAGACCAAAGTTAAGAAAAAAATCTGTTTTCCAAAACCATTTCTTACATGAGGTTTCTATGATTCTATCACTCTCATTTGATAAGATGGGTTATTATTAAATCATATCTATAGAAATTAGAGAGAATTTAGTGGAAGCCTGTAATAGCGCCAAGTTTTGATTATACATTGTCAAGCCTTCTATGTGCAGAAGACAATGATAGTATTTCTGATGATAAGGTTGATTGTGGGGCTATGGATGAGGACTTTGAGCCTATTGGCATCACCAAAGGAATCATTTGGTATGGTTGATTAATTATACCAGAGTTTTGTTTCATAGAAATTCTGTTGAAATTTAAAGTTGATAAGTTAGGCAAAGCATAATTTTTTGTATTGTAAACATAAGAAATGAATTTGAACCCACTAAGGTTAAGAGAAGAACTAATTAGTATTTGAGTTAAAGGAATTAGTTCATGTTAAATGACTGTAACTATACACATCAACAGCTTATTGAAATTTTCCATCCTATGTCAGGTTGCTGAGAAAAGGTAAGGATAGAAGAAGAACCTAGGTGTTATGAATATTACATTTTACAGCATTCTGACTTCTAGAAAATAAAGAAACTACAAAACCCAAGTCATACAGTAGAATTAAGCTCTTATTAGTGCATTTTTTCATGGACAAAACTACAAATTTTATCAATTTATTTGTCTTTCTTACCTTTTTTCTAGCAAACAACTGGACAAAATTAGAGCCAAAACAAATAAAAAAGAACCCAAACAGCTCTGATCATATCAAACTAAGGCATTAAAACAAAGAAAAAAAAAATCAGAAAAAACTCTATCGCGATCGAATCAGAAAAATATTTTTTTAAAAAATATCATCGCAAAAACACCAAACAACTATCTACTCACAATCAAAACAGAAAATTTTGAAGAATGAACATCAAGAGTTTAACACATTCAAAAAATTTAGGCAATGTATTAAATCAAACAGCAATTGTGTACATCAAATCTTACACTTTAATCTTTTCCAGTTAAAGATCCTATTCTGTTTGTTGTGATTTGTCGTAGCCAAAATGTCAATTGTGCGAACCAAACTCTTGTTGTTCGTTAGAGGATCTTATTAGTGCACTCTTTCCCCCAATTCACCGATAGAGAAGAAAGAGATAATTTTAATGACAATGCACCAAAATGCAGTGTCGGTAGCTTGCATGGACTGCCCATTAAATAATGGGAAATAATTTTATTAATTTATTTGTCTTTCTTACCTTTTTCCAGCAAAAAACTGGACAAAATTAGAGCCAAAACAAATAAAAAAGGACCCAAACAGCTCTGATCATATCAAACTAAGGCATTAAAACAAAGAAAAAAGAAATCAGAAAAAACTCTATCGCGATCGAATCAGAAAAATATTTTTTTTAAAAAAATCATTGCAAAAACACCAAACAACTATCTACTCACAATCAAAACAGAAAATTTTGAAGAATGAACCTCAACAGTTTAACACATTCAAAAAATTTAGGAGATGTATTAAATCAAACAGCAATTGTGTACATCAAATCTTACACTTTAATCTTTTCCAGTTAAAGATCCTATTCTGTTTGTTGTGATTTGTCGTAGCCAAAATGTCAATTGTGTGAACCAAACTCTTGTTGTTCGTTAGAGGATCTTATTAGTGCACTCTTTCCCCCAATTCACCGATAGAGAAGAAAGAGATAATTTTAATGACAATGCACCAAAATGCAGTGTCGGTAGCTTGCATGGACTGCCCATTAAATAATGGGAAATAAGAAATCTAAAAAGCTGCACCTTGATATAATCATCCCAAACTTTATTATCAGTTGTCATGATTTGGTTGAGTTTCATCCTAGCTGAACCCTTTCTGGTCAATAAGATTTTTTATAGCCTTGTAGAGATTTCTCATTTTTTTGTGACGATTCTTCAAAACATCTTTTCCATAATGAAATTGAATTTCATATTGAATAAGTGATCATCAATCTAATTCTCCTTGCCAACCTGCTCTAGCATAGGTTTTCCAAATCCACGAACAATTCTAAACAAATCCTTTAAACATTCAAAAGCTTATGTTGAAATCTCCAACACTTTTGAACCAAAACTTCAATTGTCTTGCTATATCTCATCCCATGAGCATAGATACAAATTTAAAATGATAAAAAATAAATGAATAAATACTAATTTAATCATTGTTTAGGTTTTGTCCACTTCAACATGTATTCTTCTTTACTGTAGGACCACATTTAAATCCACCAAAATTAGTTTAGAATTAGATAAGCCAGAATTCCCCACAACTATCAACAACAAAAAAATAAATAAATAAAAAAGTAGCCAAGAAAATAATTTGACAAATTGTAACCATGTTTGAGGTGAAAAAATATTCTTATTTTGCACTCAAATTTAATATTTATTTCACTTGTACATCCAAATGTAAGCTGCTAAAAAGAAGCCAACCTAAAGTAGTAAGCAGATCTCTTGTATTTACAACATGTAAATTCCTTGTACAAACTTTCTTCTCCTCCTTTCATTAGTGAAGATAAATGTGTTAACTTTTCAGTCAAATGTGGGCCTCCAAGGTAGATCATTGACACCCTCGGTTTCAAATTGTCAGCCAAAACTCTATGCTTTACGCTCCTAAACCTCCTATTTGTCATCACCTGCACCAAATTGAAAACCCCAGATTAGTAAAGTTTACAAGCCAAGAAAAATAAAAAGTAAACCCCACACTAAAAAATTGATAAATATAGTATGTGAGAGAGCTAGAGACCCATTAAAAAGAGAAAATTAAAAAATAAAACTCATCAAAGCAAAAGACCAAGGACGTAAACAGATCAAAATCCATATGAAGAAAAATGAAAATTAAAGAGAACATGTAAAACACTCAATTTACACATAGAATCATCTATACCCACACAAATTATTAATGTTGTTTTCCAATTAACTTCGCAGGGAAAACTCGAAAGTATATTTGTTTTCAGTTCAACTTTGATCCGCATTGGTGCTAGAGAGAAGAAAAAGAGAGACAACATAAAGCAATCCTTTCAATCGGCTAACCCACAAAGTTTTATTTCAAGACAGCAATGGACCAATTAATTTTTTGGTTGGCAATTTCATGAAATGTAAGATGTGGTTATAATTAATAAAATAAAAAATATTTGTATAATTGTGTTGGAAATTTTCTCAAAAAAAACATTATTGTATCCTTGCTGTATTATTTCTATCAACAATAATACGATTCCCATGCGCGTAAACACGTGGAAGTTCAACTAGTAATATAAAAAGTGCAGTGAACCCTACTCCACTGTCCGTATGCTCCTCCCCCCCCGAGTCCGGATTCTCGGCCGCCCTACCCGGCAGCCCGCCAAAATGACGTCGTTTTGGGGGAAAATTTTCAAAAAAAAAAAAAAAGGCAGAGGAAGAGAGGGAGGAAGGAGAGGAAGAGGAAGGAAGGAGGAGGAAGGGAAGGGCCGGACTGGAGGGGGCCATAACCAGTGGGGGAGGAGGAGGAGGAGGAGGAGGCGGAGGCGGGGCCGAAGGAGGAGGCGACGGCGGTGCAGCTACTGCGACGAGCTGGATCGGGCGACGATCGGACGACTGCGACGGCCGGCGGCGAGGCGACGAGTTGCGATGGCGAGCTCGCAGCCTCCTCCCTCCTCCTTCCTCCCTCTTCTCCCTCTCCCCTCCCCTCTGGTTTCTGTTCGAAGAGAGAGAAAGCAAGAACGAAGAAGAAGAAAAGAAAAAAAAAAAAAAACCAAAAAACCAAAAAACCCCCAAAACGACATCGTTTTGGGGGGCTGCCGGGTAGGGCGGCTGAGGATCCGGATTCCCCCCTCTCTCTCTCTCTCTCTCTCTCTCTCTCTCTCTCTCTCTCTCTCTCTCTCTCTCTCTCTCTCTCTCTCTCTCTCTCTCTCTCTCTCTCTCTCTCTCTCTCTCCTTCCTTTGCTTGTTAAAGTGGCTCGCTACAGTTAACAATGTTACTAGTTTCTACAGATTTAGCCCTTCCCTTAATAGTTCCATTGGAGCAACATTATGTCCATTATCTACCAGGCTAACAAACATGACACTAAGGATTAGTTTGACATCCTTTAAAAAAGTTAAAAAGTCAAAAAATTATTAAAAAAATTAAAAAGTTATCACTATTCACAAAAAAATAAAAAAAAAATTAATTTTACACAAAAAAATGTACAACTCACTTCTCACGTGAGTTGTACTTTAGCTGACTTTGGTTGGACAAAGGGAATAGGCGGGTGCACAAACAAGACAGCGTTGTTCGGCCCATGTGGGCCCATCACGGATCCCGTTTTGATAATCCGAGCCATTCAATGAGTAGAACTCGTTGAGTACTATTAATTTGTAAAAATCACGTTAATCGGACATCGCTAACTACATGATCAAATCAGTTTTGTATAAAAAAATGGATGATGTTATAGTTAACGGTTGACAAAAAATTAATCCTATCAGATTGCTATCGATATCCAATCAACGTGATTTTTTACAACCATATAGTACTCCACCAGTTCTACACATTGAACGGTTCCGATTAGAAAACGGGACCCATGGTGGGCTCCCACGGGCCGAAAAACACCGTCCAATTCAATGCCCGAAAAGGAGGTAAGGATCTCCTATACACTACTCTCTACAATGTTGCCACCATACTGCCTACTCGCCAAAAAGCTTCTCCTATACACTAATTTATACAATTTTTTAATACATATTTTTTCATAAAAAGACAAAAAGTTATCCCAAACAATCATATTTTTTTCTCAAATTTTTAGTTCTAAAAGTCAAAAAGTGCACTTATTTAGGACATCCTAAACAACCCCTAAGACCTGATTTGAAAACTTAGTTAAAAGTTAAATTTTAATTTTTAACCTATTTTGGATCATATTATTTATTTATTTATTTATTTATTGTACACCTTTTTTTTCTTTTCTTTCTTCATAAAAAAAAAAAAAAAAAAAGTCAAATAAAATCAAAAAAATTAACTTTTAATTAACTTTCTAAAATAACCCCATAAGTCCAGTATGGTGCTTTAAGCACAACCACCTTAGAGATGCAATGCAAAACTTATCACTCTTTTTTTTTTTAAGGGCAAATTACAAACACCCCCTCGAGATTTGGTGAACATATAGATTCCTCCCTGAAATTTGAGAAATTACATCCCGTCTCCTGAAATTTATATTTCCATAACAAATTACCCCCTGAAATTTTTATTTTCATAGAGATTCTCCCTTAATTTGTTATGCAAATTTGACCTTCAAGGGACAATTTGTAATTTTTCAAACCTCAGGGGAAAATTTATATATTCACCAAACCTCGAGGGGGTGTTTGTAATTTGCCCTTTTTTTAATTTGTATCGCCAGTCTATGCTAATTCAATTCAATTTGAATTATCGGACAGTGGAGAACTAAAATTATCAATTAAAGAAGCTTATCACTTTCTTGATTGAAATCTTCTAGTATTAGGGGTGGGCGCGGGTCGGTTGCGGTTACGAAATTTCTAATCCGCTATCCGTTCACCAGATTGGTAGATTGGAGAAAATCAATCCGCATTCGTCCGCCAATCCGGCGGATACGGATTGAGTGGATTGGCGGTTTGGCAGATGGATGCGAATCGATTTAGCTGTTTGAAATTTTATAAATTTTCAACAGAGTTCAACTTGTGCACTTCCTCAAAAAAAAAAAAAAAAAGTATTACAGTCAATGACTAAAAAAAGTATTACAATTACTGCATGCCTCATCCAAAGAAAGAAAGTTTGAAACTTTAGAATATCACAATCACTGCATGCCTCATCCACATATTACAATCACAACATGTCTCATCCACATAAAGTATTACAATCTGTGGTTCTTTAAATATAAAAACAATTCAAACCACAAAAATCATTAACAGAGCAATAGTTGAGATTGTATGTCTTTGTATTGTTACATTTATATATGTTTTGAAAACTAAAACCAACTAGCATATTTCATATTTTCTATTTATTACTTTTAGAGTTAGATTTAAAAACCAAAAAATATAAATAAATAATACTTTTATTTTTTTCAATTCAAAAAATATATTCAAGTTGAAAATTTTTTTTCAACAGAATATTTGAACTCTTTTTCAATTGAAAACACAAAATCTTATAAATTACTAAGGGTACTCGCGGTTTGGCGGTTCGGTTGTGGCCAAAGGAATCTCAAATCCGCCATCTGTCCGCCAAATTGACGGATTAAAAAAAATCAATCCGTAACTGTCCACTCATCATCACGCCTATCTAGTATCATGAATGGTTTCTTTTAATGTGTTGAAACCTTTGCACTCTATTTAATAGGAGACGAGCATCAATGGGTTATAAATAGAAAGTCATTTTTGGCTTTTAATCTCTTTTGAATCATATAATTATCTTTCTATTTTTTATATATTTTTTTTTAAAAAAAAAATTTAAAAAATTTAAAAAATTAGCTTTTAATCTGCATCCCTAAACAACTCAAGGAAGTAGCTTATCACCTCCTTAATTGAACTTGAGAGTGGGGCATAGAATAATTATAAGCTTTTAATCTACATCCCCAAACAACTCAAGGAAGTAGCTTATCACCTCCTTAATTGAACTTGAGAGTGGAACAAAGAATAATTATAAAAGGTGTTAACCAAAACAAAAGTGAGATAAAAATAATACGGTGGTATTACATATACCAATTAGTGTATTAATTAGTGTTGGTATACTAGTTATGACATTATTATTAACTCCACTCATTATACAAATTAGAAATATAAAAAATCTCTTAAATTATGTCATATTATCAATTGATTCATTAATTCATACATTAATTAGTGTATATAATATTATTCAAAATAATAAGAAGTCTCAAAAACTCATATTAATGACACAAAATATAAGGTCACATTTCTTTTAATCATTTATATATTGATATGACATTTATAATGATTAATAGGATGGGTCTTTTTGTTATTGGTCAATATGTGAATTTGTCACATTATACGATAATTAAAGTAATTTATGTTGAATTCTTCTAAATTTTTTTTTAAAAAAAAATTCTAATGAATTTTATAATTTAGACATAATTATAATAATGTGAAAATATATACATAAATGAAATAAGGTATACGCGTTAGTGCATAAGATATAACAATATTAATATTCTATTCATTTGACCAATTAATTACTAATAAAAATCGGATTGAGTGGTATAAAAATTAAAATTTTAAAAAAGTCTAATGTAATTATGTCAAATTTGTTAAACTTATTATATTTTCCTTAAAATTCAAAAAAAAAAGTATTGTAATTTACCCATAAAATAAGATTTTAAAAAATGAATTTAAAATTTTAGTATATGTAGTTTTATTGAAAAATATATAATAAATGTGACATTATTCCATTATTATGTGGACAATGGTGAAAACTATACAGTTTTTGGCTTTAGGTTTCTGAAAATTGAATTTTTTATTTTTGTATTTTTTTGTTTTTAGTAAATATTTTTTAAATTTTAAGCAATTTTTTTTTACTTATTTAGATGTACTTTACTTAGACGTATCTAAATAGTAAATTATATGTGAAAAAATATTTTAAAAAATTAATAAATAAACAAAAATATTAAAAATATACTTAATTTTTATTTTTATTTTTTGTATTTTTAGTATTTAGTGAATTTTGTAAAGATTTTGTTTTACAAATATTATACTTTCTAAGTGTGTTTATGTTAAGTGTGTCTAAAAATAAAAATAATTGCTTAAAATATTAAAAAAATTAGTGAAAACAAAAAAATAAAAAAAACGAAAAAGTAAAATTTTCTAAAAAGTAAATTCTAAAAATTGAAAATAGAGTGATAAATTTTTCGTTTAAAAAAGACAAATTTGTAAATCATTTGAGGCATTTGGGGTAGCTAAGCCACTTCTTTTTTTTTGAATTTTTTTTTTCTTTAGTGACTTTTTTCTTAAATTGTGTCAAATTTTTTACATTTTGTAATTTTTTCTTAAATTGCGTCAAATTTTTTACTTTCAGTCCGTCTTCTGTAGATAAATATAAAAAGTAAAAAAATTTAAATTTTTATAAAAAAAAATAAAAAGTCAAAATAAACAAAAAGTCCACTATTTTGACTTATTTTTGTCTTTTCTAGATTTTTTTTTCCTAAAATCTTTTAATTTTTCAATCTGTTTCGTCGAGCTAAATTTAAAAAAAGAAAATTAATGAAAAATCCTTCTCAAACTTTAGGGTAGTAAGAGAGGTTTAATTTATGAGTAATGTTAGAGATTCTAAAAATTCTATCAAAATTTTTACCAAATATCTCACTTGGTTATGGGGCCCACACAATATGGGTCCTATGTGAATCTCACACTCATGTGAGACACTTGTTAGAATTTTTGAAATATTTAGCATTTTTGTTAACTTATTTTTTCTTATTAATTAAGGTCACTCAATAATATTATTAGAGAAATTTCAACTCATTATAAAAAAATTTCCTTGTAAAAATGTTAAGGGCTCATAACTACTATAAAAATGTTACATATCAACAACACTAAGGTGCGTTTGTTTGGACGGACTGGATAAGGGGGGATTGTAATCCATCGGACTTTTAGTCTCGGGATACATTGTCCCCGGACTATTTGGTTGGACTGGATTTGTATCCTTTGTTTGTTTAGTCATGGGATTATATGTCTGGATTAGACTATTTTTAATGAATCCAATGTTTGGTTAGACGAACTGGATAAGGATAAATGCTCAAAAGACTATTTTATCCTTGTAATTTATAATTTTCAATTAAATTAAATTTATAATTTATATTTTTTATTTTTTATTTAATATATAATTTTAAATTAACGACAATAAAAAATAATTTTATTTAATATATAAATTAAATTTTCAACAACACTAAAAAAATTTAATTTATAAGGCCATAATTTATAATTTATTATTTTAAAATAAATTTAATTTATAATTTATATTTTTTATTTAATATATAATTTTAAATTAACAATACTAAAAAATAATTTTATTTAATATGTAAATTAAATTTTTTAACAACACTGAAAAAATTTAATGTATAAGGCCATAATTTTTAATTTATTATTTTTAATTAAATTAAATTTATAATTTATAATTTTAATTTTTTATTTAATATATAATTTTAAATTAACAACAACACTAAAAAAATAATTTATAAATGTTCAAAAGACTATTTTACCTTTTTTCTAATTGTTTACTAAGTTATAGCATGGAGAGTAAAATAGACATTTCACAAAATAATCCCATGGGATACCAATCCCATGGTTTCTATCCCAATCTCATGGTTTCTATCCCCCCATGGGATAAGATAGTCTCATATTTGTGGGACTAATACTATTAATCCGAAGCAAAAAAAATAAAACAAACAATAAATTATTAATTTGATGTGACTAGGCCAAGTTTGGCAACTCGTAAGGCTCCGTTTGGGAAGAAAAAAGCCAAGCTTTTTTGGCTAAAATAGCCATAAAAAACAAAATAGACTATTTTAGTCACAAAAAACAAAACATCAAATCCAACCCATAATCATTACAATCATCTCTTACAAAAAAAGTCTAAAAAACCAAAAAGTCCTTCTCAAACCAGGCTAAAATAGTCCAGGCTAAAAAAGCCAAAAAGCCAACCCACTTCCCAAACGAAGGCTAAATAATCTATCTTTTTATCTTTTTTTCATCGCATCACCTCTTTCCTTTCTGCACATCTTTTCATAAAAAAATAAAAAATTTATTTATTTAAATCATCCCAAATAACTTCTAATAGTCTAATCCTACACCCTAATCTTTCAAAACATACACACCCTAAGGCCACATTTGTTTCCAGAGATGGAATGGAGGGGATTGATAGTGAGGGGATTAATAGTGAGGGGATTGTTAGTGAGGGTCGTTTGTTTTCAGAGATAGAATGGAGGGGATTGATAGTGAGGGGATTAATAATGAGGGGATTGTTAGTGAGGGGATTGATAGTGAGGGGATTAATAATGAGGGGATTGTTAGTGAGGGGATTGATAGTGAGGGGATTAGTAGTGAGGGGATTGATAGTGAGGGGATTAGTAGTAAGGAATTGTTAAATTATTTTTATATAAAATAATAAAACAAATAAAAAAATATAAAAAATTAAAAATTATATTTTAAAAAAAATTTCCAATATATAAAAAATAAAAAAAATAAAAAAATTTCTAATCCCCTCACTATTTTTCTAATACCATCTCTACCTCCTCACTATGAATCCCCTCCCTAAGGGTATTAGTAATACCAAGGTATTAGTAATACCCTCCTTATCTCTCAAAACAAACAAGGTATTAGTAATACCAAAGTATTAGTTAGTCCCAAGGTATTAATAGTCCCAAGGCTATCTCTCAAAACAAACACCCCATATACTAATCCCAAGGTACTAGTAATCCTAATCCCCTTGCTAGTTAAAACCAAACCCAAAACGATAGGACCTAAAATATGCTGGATCAGACTTTTTCGAGACCGTTTCCAAAATTCAATCAGTAGATGGGTGGTTATGAACCCGGTGACCCACCTAATCCATTCAGCCCAACCCGATACCTTTAGAGCGTGGAAAAATCATTTAACTCGTAAATCAGAGCTAGACCACATGAGTAAGGCTTGGTTTGGAAAGTGGATTGATTTTTTTATTTTTTTTGATTATTTTAATATAGAGCTAAAAATTTTAGTTTGGAAAGGTTTTTTTAATTTTTTTTGTGAGATAAAAAATGTAATAATTATAAATTAGATATGATATTTTATTTTATTGAAACTAAAAAATTTATTTTGTTTTTTTATGACTATTTTAACCACAAACCCACCCAAACCTTGGATTTGCTAATTATTTTTTTTTTTTCCCAAAAAAAACTTAGATTAGATGAACCGAAATATTTAAAATTTTCTAGAAAAAAGTCTAAAAAAGAAGATAAAAATAGTATCAAAAAAAATTTCATTTTGGGTTTTTAATTTGTTTTGGATTTTTTTTTTTTAAATTCATATACACAAGATAGACAAAAATAAAAAAATAAAAATAAAAATAGACATAATTTAAAAAAAAAAAAAAGAGTCAGCAAAAATAGAAAATAAAAAAATGAAAAAAGAGATGACTTGGGATAAACAATTTTAACCCAGTCTAATCCAGTTACATTTCATTTCTTTATTTATTTATTTATTTTCTAATTCAACAAGTGAAAGTAGAATACATATATAAGTTTTGAGTGAAATTTCTATTAATTGAGATATTTCCAGTGAGCCCAGTTCAGTTCACAAAGCTAAAATGTAGCTATACACTGGATCTTCCTAGAACTGTAGAGTAAAAATTGGGTTATGTAATATTGTAATATTGCCGTTTCAAGTTTGAAATACAAAATGGAGACATATAACGGCTAACCGATTTTCAAAATTCCTGAAGCAGAGACACAGCATGCTAATTGTGCATGAATACATTCAATCCGGATGATCTCCATCGTCCATCAATCCTTCTAAATTCTGATCTCAACCGTTAATCTGCTCGCTTTGTCAAACACGATCGATTCTCCTTCTCCCTCATCGATGCAAAAACCCTGAAGTTTTGATCCGACGGACTCAGATGAAACTTCCTCTGTAGCATCAAACCACACAGCAATCCTCCACCGTCCGATTCCGACTCGTTCTTTCTCTCACAGTTCCACTCCTTCAGCGCCGTTGATGCGGCTGATGACGACGAGGTGGTCGAATCCGCACCGTCCGACAAATCCACCGACTCTCCACACGATTCGCAACCGGACGATTGCTCGCTCCTGTCCGATCCTCTCCGGTTATGATAATGCCGACGCCGACTCTCCCCCATCAGATCGCGAAAACAGATCGCCGACAAACCAGTCGCGGCAGTGAGATCTAAGCCGTCGAGAACTGTGGCGGCGATGTTGAGAACGCCGTGGAATCGGCCGGAGGGGCGGCGGATCTGGACGGCGGTGAAGGCCGGAGTTCCGACTGAAGCGGCGGAGATGCAGCTACTGAGGAGGAATCGGACGGTGCCGACGAGAGGATCCTTGATGTAGCCGACGGCGTAGATCTCGACGGAGACAGCGGAGGTCTCGCTGGAGAGAAACTCGGAGGAGACTCGGAAGAGGAATTTCTCGTTCCAGGTAGGGTTATCGCCGCCGAGTCGATCAACAGGGGTTCTGAGTTTGGCGGACGAGTCGACCCAGGCGATTGCGTAGGTCTTCAATCGACGGAGATTCGCGGATGGCGTCTTCAGACCTTGAGCGGAGATCAAGTTGATCTCCAGAAGATGCGTTTCCTTCTCCATGTGAGTCCTCTCTCTCTTTCCGTCTCTAAAAACCTCACTTTCTCTCTCTATATATGCATATATATTTATATATCTGTACTTTCCTTGAATTCTTTGTGTTCCGACTATTAAATTGAACTTCTCTGATTCGTTTCAACTTTCAAGAATGAAGAGATTCATCAAGAAACATAGAACTAGAGCTTTTGATTGTAATTGTGATAGTGGAGAGAGAGAGAGGGGGTTACCGCGAAAACTTTCGATTTGGCTGAATTGACGAATATAACCTTCGAAGTCGTTGTGGTCTGTTTGGTGGGCTGGGCCTCGTTTTCAAGGCCGCCCTTTCTTTGTTAGCCAACTTGGCAAACTGGCATTTGGGCTCAAATGAGCCGAGTCAAATTAGTTTGATTTGAATTTTAGAAATCTCAAACGAATTTTAATAAAGTTTGTCTAGCCGACTTTATGTAGTGTGTATTTTTTTTTTTTTTGGCGTATATAAATTTATCCAACAGATTAGTAAGTTATTAAAACTTTTCTTGATTGAAAATATATTTACTTAACGAGCGGATTTCAAATGAGATTTCAATGAGTGGAATACAAATCAAGCTCAAAGATTTTGGTTCATCTTAGTTGTCATTTTGGCCCAAAAAAAATTTTTCGCTCTCAAATTGAGTTATTTTGATTGTGGAAAATTGTAAATTAATTTAAATCAAAGGGTTGGGTTGAGCAATTTGAATTATTTTATTTTCAAATAAATAATTTCAAATTTATAAATACCAATGAATTACAAAGATGTCCGTACAAATGTATAGAATATATTTTGAATCTCATATTTCAATTTTGTTGTTAATTTATAGATTTTTGAGTCACAATTTACAACCAATGACATCTAAATATATTTAATTTGCAAGTAAGTCAATTTCTAAAATTGCCCAATTCACTTAAGCCCTAATGTATTATAGTCTTTTTTATAGGAGAAAGTACCTATAAATCTCATTTCTATAGCTTAGTAACTAATAAGTCCTTTAAATAATCTTATAAACTCAACAATCTTATTTGTGTAGAAATGACAATATAACCCTACAATTTACACTTGTGGATGCTAGTTAATACTCATAAATAACCGAAATCTCCACAGTTTGAAATTATATGTCTGCCCAAAGTTTATTGAGAGATTTTTGTACTCCTTTTAAAATGTTTGGAAAATCTAACATTTCAATCTATTCCAAATCAAACCTCACAGTTTAAAATTACATATGTGCCCAAAGTTTACAAAGGAATGAAATGTTTGGAAAATCTCACATTTCAATCCATTCCAAATAAAAATCACATAGTTTAAAATTATACATTTGTCCAAAACTTACTAAAAGATTTTTGTACTCCTTTTAGAATGTTTAAAGAATCCCACATTTCAAGCTAATCAAAACTTAAGAGTTTGAAATTATATATTTATCCAAAACTTCCTATGGAGTTTTTGTATTCTTTTTGGATTGTTTGAAGAATCCCATATTTTAAGTCATTTCAAATCAAAAAGATTCTTATACCAAAATTCACTCCAAATTTAATTCACATAGATTATGTATCTTACCTTTTCAGCACAAAAGAAAAAAGAAAAAGAAATATAATGGAAATAAGAGTATAACTGTAAATCTAATTTTTAAAAAATATGTTAAATCCACCTTTCTAAAATCAATGAGAGTAATTGTTCAAAAAAATTCACTATTCCTTGAGATGGATTATGGCTAAATTTTCTTTCTTTTCTTTTTTTTAATGCATATTGGGCTTTCCTTCTAATGAGATAATTGAAAACAAGAAGGAAAAAAAAAAAAAAAAATGAACATAGCAAAAATTCACTAGAACATTTACACTTTTGGCAACCAAATTTGGCAACTAAACTTTTTTTAGTCGCCAAAAGTTGTAGAATAGGCGACTAAAAATTACATTGGTTGCCGTTGAATATGGTTTTTAGCTATTAATTTTTTTTAGTAGTTGCATCTTAATTATTGGCGACTAAAAAGCAATTAGTCGCTAAATATGCCACAATAGGCGACTAATAATTGTTTTAGTCAGCATTAGATCATGTTTTAGGCTACTAAAGTTTTTGTTAGTCGTGGTATACCAGTTTTTGGCTACTAAAATAAATTTAGTCGCCAAAAAGCTAGCATAATGTTTGCTATTAAACTTTGGCGACCAAAGTTTTGGTCAGCAAATATTCATTTTTGGTGACAAAAAATTTTTTGGTCGCTGTAAGGTAATTTTTGCCTACAAAAATAATTTAGTCACTAGGTAAAAAGTATAAATTTTACTTTTATCTTTGGTGACCAAAAATTTGATCGGTGAAGATTTATTTTCGGTGACCAAAATACCTTTAATCGCCAAAATGATTTTTTTGGCGACTAAAATATTAGTCGCTATTAGTTAAATGTTTGGCTACTAAATAAATTAGTCGTTATAAATTAACCTTTGGCGACAAACAACAAGTTTAGTCGCCAAAGGTATATAAAATTTTAGCGGGGAAAATTAAAAGATTGGAGCCCAATTCTTCTCAATATTTTCGAAAATAGGGATTCTTCTTCTTCTTCTTTCTCTCTCTCTCTCTCTCTCTCTCACACACACACACACACACACACACACACACACACACACACACTCTCTCTCTCTCTCACACACACACACACACACACACACACACACACAACCAGTCACCACCAAACCTCACCTCACTGCAGTTGCTCACCATCATTGCTCACCGTAAGTTGCACAGTGCCACCGCCACCGCCGCAATAAAAACAATTTTTTTTCTCTCTCTCTCTCTCTCTCTCTCTCTCTCTCTCTTTCCCTTCCTCTATTTCCCCATTTCTCACTTTTACTCTAGGGTTTATATGATTTATTTAGTTTAATTTCCTATTTAGCTTGTTTTTGGTTTAATTTCCTCAAATTGCAGTAAATTTGGAGTTGCATTGGTAGATCGTCTAGCTAATTTTGCAGTTCTCTTTATTTTTGTTGGAGGAAAAATTTGGGTCTAGTGAGACATTTGTGTTTATCAAGGAAAAATTTGGAGTCCCTGTAGTTGTGTGTCCTGCTTTGGGGGGTTTAGGAGCTGGCTCTTTCTTTGATCACCAATGTTGTGGCCATATCATCATTATCATCACTATCTCTGATTTCTCTCTCGCTGGTTAGAAGTAAGAACCCTTTTTTTCTATATCTCAATCTCTCTATATCTATATACCTACATGTTACAAAAACAACATTTCCATAAATGGGGTTAAGGCTAGTTACATCTTACCCCCCTCTCTATTGGGATTATTATTATTATTATTAGTCAGGAATAAAATTCAATTTTTGAAGAGTGTGTAACTTGAAGAAGTAATTGTAATTTAAAACACAAGGGTCTTTGTTTTAAAATGTCACTAACAAAATTGCTTTACTTGGTGCTATAATATATATATATATAGTAGCAATTATATTCTTTTACATTTACCTTTCAATCTCAGGTATTTCTTGTATTTCTGATGCTGTAGAAATTCAAGTTTTCATTTTTCTCCTCTTAGCATTTCTATTAGTGTGCTTTCATTTTCACTCCTGATAAAGTATGCTCAAAGTATTTTCTTATTGCAGAGTATTAAGGTGTCCTTTCCACTGATAGTCAATCAACTTGATAATTGTCACGAACCAAACCCGTCCCTATAGGTTTAGTATCATAACTGGCTAGTAATCCTTGGATTACAAAATGCCTCTAAACACAATAATGGCCCCGTTTGGTAGAGCTGTGGAAAAGTGATTATAGTTTAACAGATTATGACTTATAACTGTGAGCCTAAGCTGTTACCTATTTGATGCAGGTGTGAGATTATAGATTTAAGCAGCAGAGTAGTGTTTAGTTAATAAGCTGTGAAATAGTTTTTTACTGTATAATTGTCCTTTCTTCCCTTATATGATATAAAATGATTATTTTGTCATTTTTTTCAGTTTTCATTTTTTTAAAAAAAATTCATTAATAAAAGTTAATATAATTAGTGTCAATTAATATAAAAATTGATATATTTGCTAAAAATGTAATGGAAGTATTATTGTCACAATTATTTTCCATTATAAATTAATTAGTATCAATTAATTGCTTAATTAGTATCAATTAATGGCTTAATTAGTCTCAATTAATATTAAAATTATAAATTAGTATAAACTAATATTAATATTTAATTTTTATTAGTATCAATTAATATTCATAATCAACAATTGTTATTAATTAGTATCAATTAATAATTAATTCATTACAAAAGTATACAATATTAATTTAATAATAATTAATACCAATTAATATTGATTTTTTTAATTAATATTTATTTTTTTCTTTTTCTTCAGAAATATACAATTTTGGGCAAATTACATATACCTCCCTCAAGATTTAGCTAAATTACAGATACCCCCATGAGGTTTCAGAAATTACAAATACCCCCTGAGGTTTATATTTTCATAACAAATTGTCCCCCGAGGTTTATATTTTCATAACAATTTGCCCCCTAATTTGTTATGCAAATAGTACCTTCAGGGGGTATCTGTAATTTCTCAAACCTCAGGGGGGTATCTGTAATTTTGCTAAACCTCGAGGGGGGGTATATGTAATTTACCCTGCAATTTTTTATTTTTTAATTAATATAAAAATATACAATATGAATTTATTAATAATTAATACCAATTAATATTTATTTTTCAATTAATATTGATTTTTTTCTTTTTCTTCAGAAATATACAATTTTTTATTTTTTAATTAATATTAATATTAATTAATATTAATATTTGAGTATTGACTAGGGCATTTAAGTAATTTTAGCCCCCCACGCCAGCTGCGCGCTTAAGTCAAAAATTTAAGCACTCTCTAACCAGCTTTTGAGATAAGCTGAGAAATAACTTGATTTAAGTTATAAGTTGGTTAACTTAAACTGCACCAAACACAATATTTTATCTTAAATTAAGCTAAAAGCTGAAATAAGCAGCTTATAAGCTCTACCAAATAGGCTTAATATATAGTTAGGGGTTGCGGAAGCAAATATACAAAATATATGTAGTCCATTGAGTTATGAAGACATATATGGGACAGATAATTTAAAACTTTTATGAACTAGCGAGTGGCATCAAAAGATACAGTATTTACACATCACTCCATGAACATATTATCAAAAATCTTGCCGGTAATTCTAAAGAAACAAAGTCTAGTACATTCACAAAAACAGCCACTAAACTTGACTTAATTCAGAACCTCCTCGGGAGGCACAAAGGTTGGCTGAGAAAAACTGAGACGCCAGGTCCTCAACTCTAAGCCTGGTCACGTGTCTGATCACCTACATACATAATATAAATAGTAAGCGGAAGCCCAGTGAATAATAACAGAGTAAAGGGTTTTAATGAATGATGTACATACTAGATTCAAAAATCATAATTCAGATTCATATTCTTGTTCAAATCATATACAGAAATCAGAGTTCATGCTTAATTATACGTGGTACATCCATTAGCGCTAACAGAGCAGATACAGAGCAGATGCATAACATATGATGGTTATAAGTAACCAGTTCCATAAAGGAACCTCCGGATCCGGGTCACAAATGACAGATATGCTGAGCTCCATGGTGGAGCCTCCGGTACGGGTAACAGGGTCCAGACATAATAAGTTCCATAATGGAACCTCCGATACTGGGTAACAGCTAACAGATATCACATGATGCTAAGGATGCCACGAATACATTATCAGAAATTAGACAACCATTTGTTGTATACAACATAGTATTTCAGAAAAAAGATCTTATTTTATCATACAGAAAATAAATAAAGTTGAACATAGTTTTACTAAGTTATTACTCACAGATGGCTTCGGGTGCAGACAGACAAAACAGACTAATCAAATGGTTTACGGCACGTGACCTACATCAACACATAACAAATACACATTTGAAACACACGTTGGAATATATTTAACTCATTACGTTCCGTTCTTAGTGTGTTTCTATATTTTACCCTCATTATTATGTCTTAACCTTAGCTTAGGAATGCCTAGGATCCAATGAGAATGCCAAAATGCCATTGAACACATTTAACAAAACTTGCTGAAAATAGGTGTCTCGCTCGAGCGTAACTTCTCCCGCTTGAGCGAACATGCAATGTGTGAGGGGACGCTTGAGCGCAACTTCCCACGCTCGAGCGTTCTGCAAATTTTGAAAAGTACTGGTTATGCGATTTTCACACTCGATAGTCGCTCGAGCATGAGACTCATGTCCCCGCTCGAGCGCAACTCTTGACGCTCGAGCGGTCTGCAAAAACATGAAACTTCTGGGAGCATGTATTTCACGATTGAGCGAGCTTTTGGTAGCTCGAGCAGAGATGCAAAAACAAAGGTCGCTGCTCGAGCGCAGAATCTTACGCTCGAGCGGAAGTGTAGAATTTGAAATTTTCAAATTGCACTCCCAAGTTCCAAACTCAAATTCCACACCTCAAAACTCATTTTCTTGGACCAAAATTCTGGAAAATATCTAAGAACTTGTAAAACATCATGGTTTGAAGTTCATTTCATGAAATTAAAGTCCAAAAGTAAGTCAATTGTGTAAAAATTCAACTTGAAATGTAAGAACATGCTATAAATATGACATGCATGTATTCATTTGAACTCATAGCTTCCAAAACATGATCAACTAAGGTAATTTGATGGAAAACATGATGAAATTACAAGACTATGGTAGACTTAGTACATGCATGTGAAAAAATCCTTAACAATTAGACTAAAAATAGAAGGAATTATGCATGCATGCATGGTATGAGTTACAATTCTCAAATTTTAGCTTGATTCTCATGCTTAATCTTCTAATTTTCTTGAATTCTTACACCAAGTAATTGAAATTCATAATTAAGGAGTTGAATCTCCTACCTTAAGCCTTGAGTTACCAAGTGTTGGGGCCAAACTCCCTTAATTCTCTTCAAGCTTCCCTATTTCCTTCTTAATTCTCTTCTTCCTTTAATGTTGGCTTCAATCTCTCTCTCTCTCTCTCTCTCCTTTTACATGTTTGAGATGAAAATGAATAAAGAAAAAGGGAGTCTTGGGCTTGGTAGTGGCCTTATATAGGCTAATTAGTGAAGCTTCATTAATTCTTGCTTAGACTAATCATTTGGAATTGTTTTATTCTAATTTAACCGTTCTGAATCGAATTTCAATTAAACCTACCACAAAATTCTATAAATCCCAAATAACACATAAATCAAGTCAATTTCTAAATCGGATGCCGATAATGTAACGCCCTCAAAAATAAACCCATAAACAGACATCCATGATACAAGAAAGAGATATCACATTTCAAAATCAGAGTATTCTTACAGAATGTATTACATGTTGACAACAAAAGTAAATGCCCTACGGGCTTACAACTTTCCAAGTCAACACTTGGTTACAAAAATGAGAGTGCTAACTCTACACAAAATAAGCCCTTAGCTTGATATACATGTAATGCAAAAAGTAATAAAAAAGGTCTCTCCGCCACTAAGCCTCCCAAGCTACGTCCTTGAAGGTGGCATGACACCTACACCTGAAAATGATGTCCCAAATAGGGTGAGTCAACGCCCAGTAGAGATATGCTAAACATAATATGGGTAATAACTAAAACATTAGCACTTGATAAATGTTTAACTCATATACACCAACATACAGTACAATCCAATTCCATAGTCCTTTACTTATCTAATTCCCAACTTATAAACACGGCTCAGAACCTGGCCAAACAACTTAGATGAGACTACATCTCCTGCCAACAATACTCCAAACTGCCATTTTACGGAAATTGCGTCTGCGGGATTCGGCACCCATGTGTAATTATTTTCTTGTGGCCATTTTATGGAAATTTCATCCACGGGACTCGGCACCCATGTATAGATATTTTCGAATTTATCATTTTACAGAAATTTCATTCGCGAGATTGGGCACCCATGTATAATTATTTTCGACTTGCCATTTTATGAAAATTTCATCCGCGGGATTCGACACCCATGTATTCAAATATTCATCATATACAATGACCAATCAATACACATATTCTTTGTATTATTCCAACCGTCATACTCAATGACATACTCAAATTGATTAGTTTTAATTCACCTAATCATCATGCAATGTCTACAACAGTCAAGACTATCCTCCACCGATAGCCCAAAGCAGTTATTTCTAAACAGATAATAAATGCACCAACATATAAATTATCAATAATTCTCAAAGGTGAGTGATTATTAAGTCCAACTCCACCATTCTACTACATAATGAGCCAATTTCACTATTTCACAATGAAAGTCATTAATTACACTAATGACCCACTAAAACCCAAATACGGCATTTTCTTCCTTTTTCATTATTGACCCAAAGGTCCAAATATTATCATTAAACAACTACAATCCCATTTTAGGACCCAAACACACATGTATTGGCCCAAAAGAACAAAACCCCTCTTTTTCATATTGAAACCCTAACACCCACAATTACCCACCTTCAACATTACATCAAAATGACAACAAGTTTATGTCAAAGACCATAAATATGAGTAGTTATCCCTACCTCAAATTCAGAGCTCAAAGGAGGAAGATGAAGAAATTCGAAATGCTCCAAACCCCAATATTTTCGGATCAAAATGTAGCCTTCAACAAGCTCCACACTTTTTACAAAGGCCCAAGGATAGAAGCTCACTCCTACTAGATCAAACCCTATAGAGAAGTTGGAATTTTAGAGTGAGGTGCTCTCCAATGGAGGTTTTGAAAAGTAAGAGAGAGAAAGGAAGTGTGAAAAGTGATTTAAAATCACCCAGCTGCAATCTGATATACGACTAGTTCGCTCGAGTGGAGAATAGGACGCTCGAGCGTCAAGCACAAAAAACTGAACCCGCTCGAGCGTCAAGACACAACTGCAAAACACACCCGCTCGAGCGCAAAGGGAAACCCGCTCGAGCGTAGATTACACTCTTCCAGTACTTTTACAGACAAAGAACACCCGCTCGAGCGCAAGGGTGAAAAACACAAGGAAGTTCGCTCGAGCGTGAAAAACACATTTGCAGTACTTTTGCAGATGGACAAACTACTGACGGTGTGCAAACTTCGCTCGAGTGCGAATGGATCCGCTCGAGTGAACTACTAAAAATCTGGGCAACAAGAAATGGGACTAAAGCTCAACCAACCTGTTCGAAACATGCCCAAGACAAATCTAAATTCAAATGCAAAGAGTTAAATGACGAAAATGAAGTACAGACAACAACAACTATCAATGGAACCGAGTCCGGAATACAGTAAATAAGGAAGGAAAAACCAGGATCACTATAGATAAGGCCTTCATTTCACAAACCGAAACAGAAACATGAATAGATCTTTTTACGTTAAACAGATATAAACACAAATAAGGTAACATATTTCACTTTAATTACTCATTAGGCATAATTAAACATGGATTAACGTTAATCATGGGTCGGGATTGTTACAATAATGCTATCAAGAAACATAAGTGAGTGTTATTTGCATCACCCTAAATTATTATTCTCTCTCTCTATGTGGTTATTTTAGTCGTTCTAGAGTGATACAAATAAATTTTGAGATGAAAGGAAATGGAAAATTTCAAGTTTCCAGTTGTAAGATGTGAATGACATCATACAAAAATTATGTAGCCACTAGCTTTGAAAACTCATTTGAACATTCCTGTATAATAAAAAGGCAGGACACAAGTATATATTTTGTAGATAATCATAATTCAAGAAACTTTGAATATCAATCAAGTAACTTTTCAAAATGGATTCTTATATAAAGGCCAATTATTTTTTTAATATATTGTAGTTATTATAAAATTTGCAATGGGAAAAACCTCCTTTGTAGTGGAGGCTTCCTATTATAGAGCCTCTATTTCAAATGGAGGCTTTCAGAGCCTCCATTCCAAGTCTAGGCTTATAATTGAATTTTTTGCTTCATCATCTATTTCTTGTAAGGTGTGTGACTTGTGAAGAAATGGGTCTAGATTGTGAAATAGGTTGGGGTCAAGACAACTTTAGTAAAATTTTCAAAATCAACAATATTTTAATAATGCTTTTGGTAAAGTTAACTTATATCTTTATTCTCCTCCAAGTTAATGTATATAGTTGTACCTTGTGCACAAGGCTCCTGCTTACAACATAATCTGGGAGAGGTATTTAACATATGAAGATAAATAATGTTGATTTGGAATGAGTGACTGATCTTATGCTTCTAAACTGCTGATCATGTTTCTTGAACGGTGCCAAAACTTCCATTTTGTTGTGTTAGTCTTTTGAAGTATTGATTTAAGCCCCCTTCCACTTTTTCTGACCAAAAAGTTGGTAAATTAATGGATTATTTGATTCTGTTGAGGATCGTACCCATTCTTAGTGTACCAAAATTATAAAAATAGAAAAAAAAAATTTTAAAAAAACTTTTTTATAGGTTTGTATGCGTGCCATTTGTGGAAGCATCAACATTTTTTTTTTTTCTAGCAACATTACAATTAGTTCTTTCCATCTAATCATCTAGTCTGGGATTTTGAGAGAATGGAGCCATGTAGTCAACAATTTGATGTGGTAAAAGTCCTTATAATTGTAGGAATTTCTTATATGACTTTATGCTTCTGGAAGTAGCAAGTATGTGTACTCGTCACTTGCATCGTTTCCTTCATTGACCTAAGTAGTAGTTTTTATTTTTATTTTTGGAGAAGTTCATTGTCATAGGTAGCTTATGAAGCTGGTTTATACATATCCAATTTGAGAGTATTTCAAGTACTTTGTTGTTGTCCGGTATTGTGAGCTGTTAGTATTTTAATTGCTATAACTTTACATCTTGTCACACCCCTCCCTCTTCCAATGGGTGAGCCTTGGATTGTGAAAGAGGGACTAAGGATGCAATCTAAAAGCTATGGAGAATTGGAGATAACAGATTGGGTCAACATTTTTTAAGTTGTGGTTTTAATACCTTTGTTTGCATTTGGTTCCCTAAATATTATGCCAATGAAGATGTCTATGTCAAAGTGCAGATATCTGTGATTTATGGCACTGAATTGTTGATTGCTTATTACTTCAATTCTGTTTCATGGAATTTTATTTTATTTTATTTTTTCCGTCCTCTAATAATTAAATAAAGTTGAAAGGGGTGAAACCTCTCTACACTGTAGGGGTGAATTCTCTTTACACAGTGGGAGCAAAACTAAAAGCCAACAACAAAACTAAACTCTCCTAAAAATCAATAGCAGCTAAAAAGCAATTAAAAAGCTATCTTGACAGCTGAAAATGATATGTATGAAACAATTTTACTTAGCATTTTATTTGTACCTAAGAAGTATGGATACTTCTAAAAAAGTAATGTTGATGGATACTTCCCAACACTTGGACACTTACGAAACACATTACAAGTTTTAAAATAGTCAGATTATTCGTAGATAGTGTGACATTATCCTCAAATGCTATATGGAACTAATAGGTGAATTTTTTTTTCTTTGGTAGATGGCTTTTGGCATGGACATGTGGATATTCCAATTTTGTGTACAGAGGATCATTTACACTTCAGTGTAATCTCGTTTTTTTGTCGTCCTCTATTTTTAGTGTGAATTTGTATTAATTGTACATATAGGATTTGGCAGGGAACAGAATATTTTTGACATCGAACAGGTAAATTATTGTCATGGTATATAGATAACCTTTTGTCATGGTAATTTGTACCATGCCAAATGGCCATTTCGCATAGTAGTAAATATATTTTTATGTACAAAGGACATGGTTTTCGTATGATTATTTGTTTTGTATGAAATTATTATTTTAAGTTAGAATATACTTGGTTTGTATGCAATGTTTACATTAAGTAGTTATTTGGGATATACTATATAAGTGCACTTTTTGAATTTTTGATTAAAAAAGTAGAGGAAAAAAATATATATATTTGGGATAACTTTTTGACTTTTTACGAAAAGATGTGTAATAAAATATTGTAGTAAAATCAAAATGACAATTTTATCCTTTTGACTTTTTGGGTAGTTGAATTCAAAGAACAAAAAAATAATTTTGCTCTGGTGGCTTCTCCAACAAGTTACCCTTGAATAACATTTTAGCCAAAAAGTCAAAAAGTTACTAAAAATGACAAAAAGCCTATAACCTATACCAAAAGGTCAAAGATTCTATTTTCTCTCTATTTTTTGCACATATTTTCGTAAAAAGTCAAAAAGCCACCCCAAACATATTAATTTTTTTTACCTCACATTTTAACCAAAAAGCCAAAAAGTTACTAAAATAGCATGTTTCCAAACGAGGCCTTAGTAACTTTTTGGCTTTTTTAGTGGTTGTTTGACATAGTCACAATCATCTTATTTAAGTTGCATCTTCTCTGTACCACATCACTTCAAACCCAACCCATATTTCACTTTTTTCATAAAAAGTCAAAAAATATACTAATCTAGCACTTCCCAAACAAGCCCTAAGGCCTAAAAGTTATTCTTTTGTTTGGATGGTTATAAGTGAAATAGATGCAGATCGTGGAATGGGTGATAATATATATGTATTGTTTTGTTTGTATACATGTTACAGGTTGCATGAGATACATACAGGTTATGGAAAAATTAATTATATAAAAAAAAAACATAAAATGATATTTTTGACGGCTAAACAATTGGTAGCCAAAAATGGAGTAAATATTTTTAGCGACTAAATAGTTAGTTGCTAAAAAAAGAATTAAATGGAAACAAATCTTTTAGCGACTAAATATTTAGTGGCTATAAAAAAAAAAGACTTTAGGCAACTAATGATTTAATAGACAAAAAAAAAAAAAGAACACTTTTGGTGACTAAATATTTAGTAGTCAAAAAAAAAAAAAAAGTTATATGATAGGCAACTAAAATTTTAGTGGCCAAACAAAAAACTAGACTTCAGGCGACTAAACCATTTAGTAGCTAAAAGAAATAAGATAAATAGAAAAAGAAAATTAGTGACTAAAAGTTTGATTGCCCTAAATGGTTTAAGTTTTTGGCGACAAAAAATGTTAGTTGCTGAAAATGTAATGTAAATTTATTATGAACTTTTGACAATTAAAAAATTAGTCGCCAATTGAAAACTTTTGGCGATTAAAAAATTAGTCATCCGTTGAATACTTTCAACGACTAAATATTTTTTGGTCGCCAATACCTTTTCTGACAATCATCTAGCGACAAAATTGGCGATTAAAAAGTTTAGTCAGCAAAACGCTTTGGCGATTAAAATATAACTTTGACGGCTAAAAATTTAATCACCAAAAATGTAATTTGCTATAGGTACTAAAAACGTCGCTAATTTTTTTTGTGACGTTTAGTACCAAACGCCGACAATGCGGCCGTCACTATAGCTTTATGACGTTTGAAAAACGTCGCTGTATTAGTATAGGTGATGTTTTTAAAAACCCCGCCAAATGTCCTACCTAACAGTACTGTGACATCACTATGGTTGTAGCGACGTTTTTAAAATGCCATCATAGGTTTTTTTAATTTTAAAAACTCCAACCCTTATAGTGGCGTTTTAAAAACGTCGTCTTATCTTCTTTTTTTTTGTTGTGAAATTGTGCTAATTTTATGTGATTAAACTAAAAGAACACCTGTAATAAAACTAAATAGCACTAATATGAAATAATAACTCCCATTCAAATAGCAAATATAACATTAATTTACTTTTCCATTCAATTTAATATCCAATCACCATTTCTCACAAAATAACATATCCAAAAATTGAATCACAATTCTCAATCAAAAAATTACCACCTTATATACAAAACCACAAAATAACATTACCCTCTTCTCTCTCTCACCACTCCCCCATTTATCACAAAAAATAAGAAGAAAGTGAACCAAAACACCCAACCCCCTAGCAAATCAGAGGAAAAAAAGAAAAAAAGAAGAGAAATAAAAATCCAAAGGATTTTAACACAAAAAATAAGAAGAAAGTGAACCAAAACACCCAATCCCCATCCATCCTTCACCGTCATTCTGAATCGCTCTTCATACTGCTTCCCATGGCCTTCAATCCTCTCGGTCTTTGCCAATTGTAAAACATAATAATAATAAAAACAAAGCCAATAAAAGATGTGCAGTGAATAGAGAACAAAAATAAATATGAGAAGTTCAAGCTACTGAATGTTATTTTAAATAGTCACATTAGGTCAAATTAACCTTGGATATTTCAAACTATTAGAAAGTACACAATCCCATGTCATACTCAACGTAATATTTCTTTGAAAAAAGAAAAATAAGCTACAAAATATTACTAAGAATATTAATGCCAAAACCCAAAGAGAAAAGTAGCTACACACATGTCACACCATCAGTAACAAAGGCAATTAAAACACGCATTTACTCTGTTAACATGAATGCAAATACAAATCTAATGGCATGTACATTCTTAATGAGAACCAGGTCAAAAATTGCCTCACCATGTTAGACAACCACATGCCTCATTCGTGTACATTCTTAATGAGCTTTAATACCGTATTCAAGGAATTGACATAACAAATTACAAACACAGAGAGAGTATTTAGTTTCTTACAAGCCAAATTCCAATCGAAAGAACATATTTTAGCACAACATAACCAAGCCTATGTGTCGATGACAGTTCTTCGTGTGATCCCTGGAAGAATAGTCCCATTGGTTGGTGGAGTCGAAATAAGATTTCCCTATGGAGGTTGATATATACATGAGTCTACAGTCGATATAAATTTGTTTAATTCTAGGAAATATTATTAAAACCAATGTAAGTTAAAAATTTCGTAAAAGCTAAATAGAGGCAAATAGTTATATCCCAAATGGAACTTACAGGAGTAAATTATGAGAAGAGAAAGAGAGAAAGTCTTACCTCATTATAGTCAACAAACATGTTATTTGCACGCAAATATGCTTCAATCATTGCTACCTGAATTTTAACACAAATAAGTATAACCTCGTGAAAATTTAAATAAAAGCAATAATATGAGACATACATCAAACATCATGGTCATTAGATTTATGCACACACATGAAGGTTGAAAATACTTACAGTTTCATCACTTCTTCCAGTCAATTTCAGATATTGCAAAGTAACCTTGTCAACGGGAAAGAACCCCATTGTTGCACCATACTCAGGAGACATATTGGCAATAGTGGCCCTGTCAGCTTATGATATTTTACCCACGCCTTCTCCTACATGAAGGACATATTAGTGAGTTAAACCGGTTGTGGACGAAATCATGGCAGTTGAAAATTACTAAGGCTTAAATTTTTATTACCATAGAACTCAACAAATTTGCCAACAACACCATGCTTTCTTAGCATTTGGGTCACAGTTAAAATCAAATCAGTAGCTGTGACACCATTGTTTAATTTTCCAGACAACTTGAATCCAACTACACCAGGTAACACCATACTCATTGGCTGTCATTGCGAAAAATATAGCATTAGAAAACCAAAATGCAGAACTCTTCAATGCACTAATTTTCAAAAGCGGTATAAAGCAGCATGACTCATATGTTCAAAGAACCGCACGCAATTAGAAGTTGGGCTAAGCAGTTAAATGGGCTGACAAAGTCCCTACATTACATTATTTTATTAGAACATACAAGTATAAGGGAGACCATATCAAAAAAACTAAAAAGCATCAGATGAAAACAAAAGGCTCAAGTGTGTTCCTTTCAGGATTGTGAATGGCAATGGGTGGATTTCAAAAACTTGGAAGAAGGGGGAGGATGAAGGAAAAGCCTGACTTTGACATGATTAAAAGGCAACATAGCATCATATTAACATTAACACACATTTCAGGTTTCAGAATATACCACCCCAACCTACATCTAATCCAGATATAGTTAATCATATGTGACTAAATAATTCTTATTTAAGCATGCAATATGTATATACAAGAAATAATACTAAAGTGATAGAGAAATGTATAGTTAATCACATTTCAGCCTATCTGTTATGATACAGGGGCAACAAAGAAATGTTTGGTAAGTCATTTGTGCAACAAAAAGAAGACCTCATAACCCAAAAACCATGAGAAAGTGTCTAAAAAAGTATATTTAATTAAAGATTTCATTGCTCTATATAAATCTTATGACTTATAATATAAATATAATCAATTTTAGTTGGGAATCCAAAAACAATATCAAAAATGGCTCAAAATCATACATAAAACTACAATGTAACAGGGAAAGAAGAAATCATTTCAAATAAAAATAAAATCTTATGCAACATGGCAAGTTGGCAACTGATTTTAAAATAAAAGGTAATTTACTTATTCTTTCTTTCTTTTCCGTTTTTTCAAATTTTTTTTTCCTTTTATGAGCTACTTATATTATTCATGCAGTGAATATCAGCAAAGGAACCAAAAAAAAATTATATTGATCAAAACCTTAAAAAGATAGTAAGAAAATTACCAATCCTTGGATCATTCAGTGCTGGTAGGCTATAGAACTTTCCAAACTCACCACCTCCTGCCTTGGGAAGACTGGTCAGAATTCCTTTGGAAGCACTCTCAGATGCTGAACACATACAGTAAAAACATAAAAAATGCATTCATATAGCCAATCACAACTTTTAAAAGTGACTCATTTGAACCAAAACTAAAAAAACCAATGGTTAGCAGTAAAATGAGATCAAATACCACCTAAAATGGTTTTGCACCAGTAGCATAATAACCTAATTCAAAATCCAAAATCTTTGAGTACAATAACTTTGAAGCAACTAGAAAAAGAAAAAAACATGAAAATTCAGCACAAAACTATGATAAAACTTTAGTCCATGTTAAGTAATGTATTCATTTGTTTCTGACAAGTATTTAAAACCAAATAACTACTACTGGGTTTATATAATGCAAATCCATCAAAAAAAAAAACAAAAAAACAAAAAACTATTCATCATCTAGTATAACAAAATTATCAATACACCATTTAGGCCCCATTTGGATAGCGAAGTGAAAAATAACATATAAATGAGTTTGAAAAAAGAAAATAAATGATTGTGATTTATCAACATAAAAAAAAAAAAAAACAAGGCATAATTAGTATACATTAGTGTGTGCTCATGAGAGGAAAAATTGGGGTCACACGTAACTTTGGCATAGTGCACTAATTATCAACATATAAATAAATAGATAAAAAGGACACATGTCATAAAATTTTACTTATTTTGTATTAGAATAATTGTAAAAAAATTTATAAAGAGCAATTTTGGTGTCAATAAAACTTAAGTTTTAAAATATTGCTCTTTCTCATCAGTTTCTCAATAGTTCTCTCATCTCTTTAATCATTCAACAAGTGATGAGAGATTTATTTTCTCTCAATTTCTTTTCTTCACTCAACAAAACTCCCAATCCAGCCGTTACTACATCATGTGCCAAAAATTCAAGTGATAATAATATATTTTACATCAATCGCAACACCTGCGAAAACTAACATCTAAGCTCTAGCGATCCCCATTAAAAAAAAATAAATAAATAATAGCATTTGATTTCCATTTTTTCAATAACCAGATCAATGGAAACCACATTAGAAAACGGAATCACAAACAGAACAATCCAATAAGAAATCGTATCAAAATCACCAAAAAAATACCCATGGTGGCGATCTTGCGTTCGAACCAACCGATGAGAGGATAAGAAGCCATCTTTCTATCATGTCAAGAATGGCATCAACTGCCATTTGTTTCGACAAATAAACCCTCAAAACTATAAGCTCATAGAACATCACCACAGGACATTACGTTCTCCTATTGAAGGACATTACATTTTGCACATAGTTTTCATACCGGAATATTAGGAAGTCTTCCCAATCGAAAGAACATATTTTAGCACAACATAACCAAGCCTATGTCTAGAAAATAATCTTGGCCAAATGTTAAGCAGCAGACATATATAGTAGATATAGACAACTAGCAGCACATTAAGGATGGATATACTTGATAATAACTTTACTACAATTGAAAAAGGATGTATTACAAAAACGAAAGTAATAAAGTTGCAATGACATGATATTTAATAAATCAACAAAACAAGAATAAGGTTCTTGTGCTTGTATCTTTAGAAACACTAATAAAGTTGAAGGAGAAGCGAATGATATAGGAAATGATTGAACTCTTACATTGGAAAGTCCAAGCTCTATCTCTTCCTGCAAAAATCAGAACCAGGGTTTTTTTACCTACCCATAATTTTTAGAATAGGGCATTAGTATAATTTTTATAGATGAGAAAAGGTCAATACATATAGGTTGATAAATGAGGGATATGACAGGATCATTTCAAATTAAATATCAAAACCATTCATAGAATATCACGGGATTGATTTCACCTTAAGAGAGAGAGAGAGAGTGTGGAGCTCACCGATCTGAATCGCTGAGATGAACTTCAATTATGATTTTGAGAGAGAACTTTGAAATCACTCTAATGAATCACCGATCTGAATCGCTGAGATCGATCTGAACCTCTGAATCACCAAGCTGAATCTCTACGATAATTAGGGTTTAGACAACACAAAGATAGAGGGAGAAAGAGAGAGAAAGAGAGAGAGAGAATGGAGCTCACCGATCTGAATCGCTGAGGTGACCTTCGATTTCGATTTCGAGATATGAATCACTGAGACCGATCTGAATCGAAATCGAAGTGATATAAACTCATATCTAAATCGAAATTGAAGTGATGTGAACTCAGATTTGAATCGCAATATGAAATCGAAGTGATATGAACTCAGAATTTTAAAATTTCGAGATATGAACTTCGATTTCGAGATCTGAATTGCTGAGATGAACTTCGAAATTGCTTTGATGAATCACTTCAATTTCGAGAGAGAACTTCGATTTCTGAGGATTCCATTGATAAGCAACTGAATCTTTGTGATAATTAGGGTTTAGACAGCAGAGAGAGAGAGTACATTATTTGCGAGTGCATCGGTTCAATTTGAGAGTTGAGATTCACAGATTGAAAAAGGAAGCGCGTGAGACAACACACATTTCAAGTTGTTTATAAATGCCTCCTATTCATAAAACGGCGCCGTTTCAATTAAACAAAAATAACACGTTTATAAAATGCTGTTAAATATTAGAAACAGTGGCTTTTAAAAAAAACCGTAAAAAAAATGCCACCTAAACTCATATTTCCTGTAGTGAATTATTTAAATTACAGAGGAAACCTCTATATTTGTTAAAAATCTCTTGGGAAGGTAAGTGTAATTTACCTATTTTTTTAATTTATTTTTTTTAACTTTTTATTAATTTGGCTGCCCATCTTCTAGTAACTTGGTTTGTGTGAAGGCAACTATCAAAGACGGACTAATAACTTCTTAGTAATTTTGGTGATGTGTGAATTTGACTAAGGCCAATTTATTTTGAGTTATGTAGGGAGGAGGTTGAGATTCATAGTAATGTTGGGACTTATTAATATTATGTTTATTTTGAGAGATGGAGAGGGATTCGTAATCTCCTTCGGACTACGAATCCCTTTAGGGACGGGATTGTAATAGGCCTGTGGGATTTGGTATTAGAAATTAGTCTGCCGGACTATTTTTTTATTTTTTACAAGTTAGGCATTTTTTTTGAAGATTAATGTTTAATTTTTTATATTTTTGGTTAAGTAAAAATCATTGTTTTATTTGTTTTAATTTTTTTTGAAAGTTTTTTATTTTTTACATGTTGGGCATTTTTTTGAACATTAATATTTAATGTTTTATATTTTTTTATTTGTTTTATTATTTTATATAAAAATAATTTAACAATCCCTACACCAATAACTATCATCCAAATAAATACAATTTTACTTAATTCCCTCACTATCAATTTTCTCTGTGGGTGTTGATTTCTGACCACACAACCAAACAGGGAATACCCAGCAGGAGAGCACCGACAGAATAGATTAAGCCCGAACAACCTGTCACAGAAAGATAAAAGCCCGGCAATGGTTCGTCTACCCGGGAGCACTCCGACGATCAAGTCAATGATCACTATCTCTCAAAGATAACAAATAGTGCTTAACTCACTAAACAGAACATAAAAAACCAACCTTAGACCCACGAGTGTGTCTTACGTTTATAGCCAGCACTAACCTGATCCCTGTAGAAGCCTAGCTTCAATGGACTTTTGCTCAATGCTCATCTTGGACTCCCAGTTACATAGAGATAAACTCCTTAAGAGTTTTATCTATATCCAGACTGAGATCCTCCCGACTCTTGTCCTTTATCCGCTCATCTCGGATTTCGATATCTCCAAAGATAATCTCAGCCTAGCCGAGATCATCTCGCACATGACCAAGCCACGTGGCACTCTGGCTGACACGTTGGCGTCACCTCGGCCACGTGTTGCCATTCACAAAATATGTCCCCACAACTGCTCCCTAGGTTCTATTACCTCGGCATCCTGAGGTGATGGAACCTACATTGTTCGTTCAAGTACTATGTCGGCTAAGACTTACTCTATCCTTCACGACCGAGATCATCACTCGTCGACTTCATATGACCAAGACTCTACAGTCTACCTCATCAATGACCAATAACCAATAACCAAGTTCTTCAAGTTCCTTAACCGAGATCGCTCCTCTAGCCAAGGTTTCTGCTTCATTAAATCAAAAACTCCAAGAGTTTAATCTGTGTATGAGCTGTCGCGCAAGATTTTCTTAACCGTTTTCGCCACGCGTCTTTTTCTCATTAGTTCATACCTGACACGCACCACCAGGTCGCGTCGCTTCTGCGCACGCCACCTGACAGACACGTCATCCAAGGTGTATTCATTTCCTTTTGTCGTCTTTTTGAGTTTTAAAAACTCTCTCTCTCTCTCTCTCTTCTCACTTTGTGTTCTTGCGTTCTCTCTATGCTCAAGTTTTTCTCTCTCTAACATTTCCCCAACCTCTATTGTTGTTTCCTCAAGCTCTCTGCATCTGTGCTCCGTTCACCTCCTTTAGCAAAACATTTACTGTCCTACTCCACTCGTCGTCACCATCTAACTCCAGCAAACCTCAAGCCGGTGTCCTCAACCTGGGACCCAACTAGTGAGTTTCTAGCTTCTTTCAATTTCAGTTTCAGCCCTCCATTATTTTGAATATGTTCCTTCTTTACCATATGTCTATTTTGTTTGCTATTGAATCCGTTTGCATGATTGCAATCTGTTTTTTCTTCGATTATGAATCAATTTCCTGTTCTTGAATCTTGAATCTATATAGTCTTTCGAAAATGCCAATCATGTTTTTTGCTTAAGTCATTTGCACATTGTTCTTCACACACTCACTCAGTGTCTTGAAGTTTTGGATGTACACACTTGTTTTTCTATTTCACCCCTGATTTTTGAATTTCTTTTCTGGTCTTCTTGCTTTGTTTCCAGATTCTTGACTTTGATTCATGTTTCCGTATAGACTTAGGCTTGGAATTTGATTTAGAACCTTATTCCTTAGGAAAACCAAAACAAGATCCCTTTAGATCTTCAAAATCCTAGCTCCGATACCAGTTTAAGGTTTAGCCAAGGTTTTTAAACCCATACCAAATATTCTTTTCTGAAATTTTGTACTATCTTCCATTTAAGTCGACGCTATAGGCATGTTTAAGTGGAGCGTAGACACCCCAAAGAAACTTGAGAACTTTAGGAGAGAGTTCTCTATCCCAGCCGACGTTCAAATGAGATTGGCTGGGAAAGAGGACTCCATTATGCCTAATGGTAATCTTATACCCTTCCCAGTAGTTGTCTTCGTAGAGTGTGGACTCAGGTTTCCCCTAGACATCCTTTTTAGGGAAATCCTCTATTATTATAAGCTCAATCCCATGCAACTAGCCATCAACTCATACGGGGTTATCAATGGCATCATAGAACTGGCACACCGAGAAAATGCTAGGATTACGCTAGCAGATATCTAGTTTTGTTACACCATGTGCGGCCTTAAGTCTGAAAAAGGCTACACCTATTACCTCAAGCCCAGATCCACCGCCTATAAAATCGTAGCCGACCTTCCTGACTCCAACAAGGGTGTTGGGGATGACTATCTGATCGTCTCGGGCAACTGGGAGTTTGCACTAGACGACGATCTTCATCTTTTCCCATTGCGCCGAGAAGTGTTTAGAGAGGATGAGGGTAAGAACTGTGCTACTTACCAACTTTATCTCTGCCTAAAACTTGTTAACCTTCATTTGTTCATGCTAATGTTTCTTTTATTTGTAACTCTTCCTCAGCCAACGAAAGACTTTTGCCAGACATTCTTCCCTAGCAAAGACCTAAAAAAGTTGTTGAGTTTTCCTATCAAAAAGCGTAAGGCCCCACTACTACTTGACTACATCTCGACGTACAAATCTGCCTTGCCCGACATTCTCCGCCGAAGCAAACCTTCCTCATCTGTAACCACTCCACCATCTGTGCCATCCTCAAGGCTAGACTAGGCCTCTTCATCAGAGCTAGTAAAGTTGCCCTCTACTTCTGCTCCAACTCAATTAATCCCACCATCTTAGCACCGACACCAAAGTAAAGCTCCACCAAACACTCCAACCGGCAGGACTCGCAACCGTACACACCGAGAATCAATCTCCTCGGTGTACGACCCAGAAAATCCACCAACTGTATTTCCAGCAATTCACTTCAATGCCAAGGTTACTGTCGCTGCAACATCTGACGACGTGAGCCGTAAACCAGCAGTTGTTGAAGATCTCCTTGCTACCCTTCCAGGGGTGGTATCTATTTAATCCTCCTCATCTCCATCCCAGACCAAATCAAAACCGAAGAGGGTAAAAAGAACCAAGACTAAGGCCACAGTGACTCAGATTGATTCTGAGGACACGGTGCTAATCTCGAAATTGGCTAAGGTAGAGAAGAGCCAAACAGCCGCCGAGAAGAGGCTAGCCGAGGCTGATGCATCTGACTCCCAACCGCCCAAAAGGCCGAGGTTTGACCAACTTGAGGGTAGCCACAGCTTCCCTCACAATATGACCTGGGCTCTCGAGGTCATGGTGGATGACAGACCCTTGACAGCTGGCGACAGCGCAATACATATTGAAGTCGGCGCAGCCCTGTCAACGGCTGTTCTTTTACCAGAAGATATGAACCGTATGGCTGAATTACATGAATATGAAAACTTCGGCCTTATGATGCAACACTCGGTCTTGGTAAATTTCTTTCTTTTCCTTGATAAAGTTTTTTCAATACTTAGCCAAAATCTTTAACTGACCTATTTTACTCTCCTTGTAGGCCATCCAGCACACACATTTGTATGTGGTCAAAGCCAAGATGACGAAGAAAAAGTTAGTAAAAAAGACCCAAGAAGCCGCCAACCTCCTGTCTTCGTTGAACCATGCCAAGGCTAGCAACCGAAAACTACTGGATCAGGCCAAGGCTGCCAAAGCTGCACAAGGCCAAACCGAGGGGAAAGTCGAAGCTGTGGAGGCAGCTGCCCAGGCCGCAAAGGCTGAGGTTGAGGCGGTCAAGGCCAAGGGAGCAGAGCTCGAGGCCAAGCTCAATGAGGCCATCCAATCATAGGAAGACGCGATCAAAGCAGCCGATGAAAAGACCTTTGAAGAGGGTCAAGTCGCCGTTCGTGACCAATACAAAGAACAAGTCAATAAAGTTTGTAACAAAGGTTATTACCTTGGTTGGACGGCATCACTAAACAAATTATCCATTCCAATGGACTCCGACCTCCGAGACATCAACCAACTTCAAATGCCTTTCCCTCCAGAGCCCAAGGACTCAGACAACGAAGCCAACAACGATGATGCCGACAAAGAAGAGGAGGAGGCTGCCACTGATGTCAAGTCCCCCACCCTAAATGAGCAAGTCCTTGACTTGACTCAAGATGAGGAGGATGACTTGGCTTCCAAGGGCGCCTCTCCTAAACCAGCCACTTCGGAGGCCAAGGTACAATGTGCCGAGAAGAGTTTGGATCAAACTCTGCTCGAAATAGATGCCGAGATAGAGGCAGAGAAAAATACAACACTGCCAACCGAGGCTGATACAATTCCAACAGCCGAGGTTGAGCAATCTAAGACCGATGCCCATGCCACCAGCACTTAGAATTTCTTTCTTTCAATTGTGCCTTTGTTTTGTTTGAACAATGTTTAGCATTATATTTGGCCGATGTGCCCCTTTTGTATCTGAGCAAAAGCTTCTTTTCTGAATGCAAGTCTTTTTTTCTTCCAAGTGTTGAATGCGTGCCTTCTTCTCTTCTTTTATGCATGTTTACTGCTTTTTTTCATGCCTTTTCTGCTTCCATACTTACAATGTTTTTGCATTTCTTCAAAGTGTACTTTAACTGTATAATAACTCTAGGATATAATACCTCGGATATAAACCTTGAATGTTTTCCTCGACCAACCATTGGCATACCTCGGATAACACTTAAAAACATTAAAATAATTTTACAAGTGTTATTCAGTCAAGCATTGCTTTTCTACCTCCATAGGTTGTCTTCTATTAAGACTTCACCCTTTCCAAGTTTTGATAACCTGGTTGGGTAGTTTTGATAACCTGTCTTCTATTAAGACTTCACCCTTCTAACTTCAACTTGTAAATTTTTCTGAAATTTCAACAAGTGTTAAGCAAATTCTAGCTTGTAAATTTTTCTATAAAATTTCAACAAGTCCCAAGCACTTTAAACTTTTAAGTTTTATTCATCATTCTCCAACTCTCTGCCCTGTAATGTGAACCTAAGTTTCTCTTAAGTTCACATTAAGTACACATAGCCTTTTGCCGAAGTCAGTTTTAAACAAAGATTTCCCGAGGTGTTTCAACCCCGGTTTCTCTATTAATGAACTTAGTTCTCTTCTGAGTTTGAATCTGCCGATATGGCAAGTCCAAGTTAATCTCAACTTAGTTCAACTCCATTATATACAAGTATAATTCAACTCTACCATATAATGAATCTAAGTTATTTGTCATGTTTCACTTTAGAAACATCGCCAACTTAGTTCAACTCTATTATATGCAAGTATATTTCAACTATGCCATATAATAAGTCTGAGTTATTCTTTATATTTCACTTGAGAAACATCATCAACTTAGTTCAACTCTACTATATGCAAGTATAATTCAACTCTACCATATAATAAGTCTAAGTTGTTCGTCATGTTTCACTTTAGAAACATCACCAACTTAGTTCAACTCTATTATATGCAAGTATAATTTAACTCTGGCATAAAATAAGTCTAAGTTTTTCGTCATGCTTTATTCAGAAATATCGCCATAGGACAGGTCAGTCCTATCACACAAATTTTGGATTCATAAAAATCAAACTAAAATTTTATTATTACTTCGGCTAATGACATAGACTTTGGAAAAACAAAAATCTAATGATAGAAAAATTTCATGTTACAAGTGTTTCAGGGTCTTGGCAACTCTTTGCCATCACTGTCTTCAAGCCGATACGCCCCATTGCCAGCGACCGAGATGATTCTATAAGACCCCTCCCAATTTGGGCCAAGCTTTCCCTCCTTAGGATCCTTCGTGTTGCCGACTACTTTCCTTAGCACAAGGTCCCCAACTTTGAATTCTATTGGGTTGACCTTCTTGTTGTAAGTCCTAGCAAGTTGTTGCTGGTATGCCCCTAGCCGAATTGTTGCTCTCTCTCTTTTCTCCTCCAATAGGTCTAGATATTAGGCTAGAAATGCCTCATTAGTACCATTTTCCATTCCCTGGTTTTTGATCCCTGAAATGCCGACTTCTAGTGGGATAACTGCTTCAGTACCATAAGCCATAGAAAATGAAGATTCCTCAGTTGATCTTCTCGGCATAATCCGATATGCCCAAAGTACATTGGGCAACTCCTCCACCCATTTTTCCTTTGCTGCTTCCAGTCTCTTTTTGATCCCATCCAAGATATTCTTATTGGATGCTTCTGTCTGACCATTACTCTGAGGGAAACTTGGAGTAGAGTAGTAGTTCTTGATTTTGTACTTTGCATAGAAGCTTTTGATTAGTTTACTGTTAAACTGAGTACCATTATCTGCTATTATTGCCCTTGGGATTCCAAACCTGGTGATGATGCTCTTCCATATGAAGTTCTTCATATCAATATCTCGAATCTTCGCAAGGGGTTCAGCTTCTATCCATTTTGTGAAATAATCAATTACTACCAGCAGGAACTTTCTCTGTCCAGTTGCCTGGGGTAGTTGTCCAACAAGATCCATGCCCCATTAGGCGAATGGCCAAGGGCTGGACACTAGATTCAAATCTACTGCTGGTTGATGTATCAAAGGTGCAAACCTCTGACACTTCTCGTACCTTCTGATGTAGGCTTTAGCATCTTTCTGCATGTAGGGCCACCAGTACCCCTGAGTAATGGTCCTATGAGCAAGTGATCTGCCTCCAGCATGGCTGCCACATACCCCTTCATGTATTTCATATAAGAAGTCTTTAACCTGGGAAGTGTGCACACACCTCAAAAGGGGGCTAGAAAAAGGTCTTCTATAGAGATGTCCTTCTACTGTTAGGCTAAACCTTGCCAACTTCAGTCTGATCTTATGCGCCTCTTTGCAATCATCTGATAACTTGTCGTTCCTAAGAAACATTACTACTACATCCATCCAACTTGGACCTATCTCCACACACATTGCTTCATACTCTGTGATTAGTGGTTCCACGCTTGGGCCTGACAAATAATCAACCATTATTGTCCTTGCCTCCCCTAATTTCATTGCACTAGCCAAGATAGCCAAGACATCGGCATAGCTGTTGTCATCTCAGCTAACCTGCTGTAGTCGGTAATCTTGAAATAAGGCTAGTAGTCTAACAACTTCTTTAACATAGTCTATCATTCTTTCATCTTGGGCTGCATATTCGCCTGTTCCCTGGTTTACAATAAGTTGGGAGTCACAGAAGACTACTACCTCGTCGGCTTCCATTGTTACTGCTATTTTCAACCCTGCGATTAGTGCCTTATATTCTGCTTCATTGTTTGAGGCTTTGAACCCCAAACAGATAGACTGTTCCAGCATTCGCCCACCTGGTGATACTAACACTACTCCTGCTCCCACTCCTTGGTGGTTTGAACTCCCATCAACAAATAGGCGGAAGGAGTCGCCGATGTAAATATCGCAGGGCTTGGGTTTCTCTTATTTCTTCTATTCTGCTATGGGATTTTTCATTCCCAGCTGGATCTCTTCTTGTTCCTTTGGACACCCCAAGTCGCGGCTCATCGGAGCTCGACGTGGGATTGCACCAGGTGTGAACTCGGCCACAAAGTCGGCCAGAACTTAGCCTTTGATTACCGTTCTAGGCCTAAACTCTAAGTCATATTGGTCCAATACCATTGCCCATCTAGCTACCCTGCCTGTCAGATCTCCTTGCTGCAACAGGGTCTTGAAGGGATGCTGAGTCAATACCACAATCTTATGGGCTTAGAAGTAATGATTCAACTTTTTAGAAGTCATCACTAAGGCCAGTGTCAATTTCTTCAGGGGTAAGTTCCTAGTTTCTGCACCTATTAGGGTTTTACTCACATAGTATACTACCCTTTGTTCTCCCTTCTCTTCTCTGATTACGACTACACTCATTGCATGCTCTGAAACGGCCAAGTATAAGAATAGCTCCTCTCCAAGTACTGGATTTGACAGAACTGGAGCTGTTGTCAAGTACTTTTTTAAGTCGACCAATGCGACTTCACACTTCTCTGTCCATAAAAAAACTGTGGCCTTCTTCAATAAACTGAAAAATGGTTTACACTTATCTGAACTTCTACTTATAAACCTATTCAGGGCTGCGGCCCTTCCTGTCAACATCTGTACTTGTTTTGCCGATGTTGAGCTCTTCAAGTCAAGAATGGCCTTGATTTGATCTGGGCTTGCCTCAATGCCTCTTCTAGTCACCAGGTATCCTAGAAACTTACTGACCCGACTCTAAATGGGCATTTTGAAGCATTAAGTTAAAGCCGATATGTTCTCAGGATGTCAAAAACTGCCTTTAAGTCGACCAGGTGATTCTCAGGTTCTTTGGTCTTCACGACCATGTCATCAATGTACACTTCCACTATTTTGCCAATCAGATGTCTGAACATCTTGGTCACCAACCTCTGGTAGGTTGCTCTTGCATTTTTTAACCCGAAAGGCATCACTCTGTAGCAATACAGTCCTTTCGAGGTAATAAATGTAGTCTTCTCCTCATTAGGGGGTACATTGCTATCTAGTGGTATCCCCTGTAAGCATCTAGGAAGCTCATCCTTCCATACCCTGAAGTGACATCTACTAATTGATCAATCTTGGGCAGTAGGAAACTGTCTTTGGAACAAGCCTTATTTAGGCTGGTGAAGTCCACGCAAGCCCTCCACTTCCCATTTTTCTTTTTCACAACAACTGTATTTGACAACCAAGTTAGGTAGTTTACCTCTCGAATGGCTCTGGCCTCCAATAATTTGTCCACTTCCTCCTCTACGACCTCCACATGAACCAATGTCGGCCTCTTTACTAGTTGAATAACAGGTTTAGCCGACCTGTCTATATTTAGTCTATGGCAAGTGACCTCAAGATCAATGTCAGGCATCTCGTATGGGGTCCAAGCAAACACCTCTATGTTTGCTCGCAAGAATGACTCTAACTTCTTCTCTTCTTCCTCGGCCAAGCCTGAGCCGAGAAGGAAGAAGTGCTCTTTATCCCTTTGTTGAACCAGGATCTTCTTTAGGGCTTCCTTGCTTTTGTCGGCCGGCTCTTTGCCGACGTCGTCCAGGACCTCCATGTCCTCGTCATCAATTTCTACTATTTCTACTTCTTGTACGTTGTAGGTGGATTTCATTACTGCTATGGAGCAATTCTTTGCCTACACCTAATCCCTTCTAACCTCCTCAATTCCATGCTCTGTTGGAAACCACAGTAACTGGTGCAGTGTTGAAGGAACAGCCCTTACTGCGTGCAACCATGGCCTTCCCAAGAAAACATTGTAAGGGGATAGGGTGTTAATTACTGTGAACTTTGTGCTTACCTTCTTGGTGCCTACCTGCACCTCCAAATTTATTGCTCCCAAGGGCCATGTCGGCGTTCTATTGAACCCGACCATTGGGCTGTTGGACTGCTCCAGATCATCTCGGTGAAGGCTGAGCTGCTTGTAACATCTGACATACATGATGTCACAAAAGCTGCCTTGGTCAATCAGAATGCGCCTTACCTGGCATTCTTCAATCTTGAGGGATACCACCAGAGCATCGTTGTGTGGATGTTGTACCATATCTAGGTCGGCCTCTATAAAGGACACCATTGGTTCTTGGTACTCGTCTGTCCTAGGCCTCTTTTGTTGGACCTGATACACATGTTGTAAGTGCTTTACCCTCTAAGTCTCCCCACGTACCTTGTTCACATTAATCACTCAAGGTCCATCTGCTTGCGGTTGTGATGCTAGTAAAGGTGGTGCTGCCGGTGCCTAGGGTAGCCTTGCCAGCTCTTCCCTCGTTCTAGCTTCATCTACTAGGTCCCTTAAGTGACCTTGTCTAACCAGATCTTCCAAATGCACCTTCAGGGCTCTACAACCCTGCGTTAGGTGTCCATCTTCATTGTGGTAGGCACGGTGCTTGCCCAGGCTTCTTCCCATAAATGTATCAGGAATCTTCTCTGGTGCTCTATAATATGGCTAGTTCCTGATCCTTTCCAAGACTTTATAAATCGGGATCCAGAACACAGTGGTGACTATCTATGCAGCCCTTAGTCCTGTTTCTTGTCTATTAAAATTTGTATTACATCGGCCTCGCTTCGACGAGTCGTTTCTCTTCTCCTGTTTTGACATCTTCACTTTTGGCGTATCATCTTCGGCTCTCGCATATTTCTCGATCCTGGCCATGAGTTCCTCCATACTCTTCGACAGAGTTTTTGCCAGTGTCTTTCAAAGCATGCAATCATCCTCCAGATTGTTCTTAAAAGACATGACCGCTAACTCCTAGTTGCATCCTAGTATTCGGTTGAACACCTCATAATACCTTTTTACATATGCCCTAAGGCTTTCACCCTCGCCAATTTTCAAAGCCATTAGGGAGTCTACCCTCAATGGCTGCAATTTGTTTGTAACAAACCTGGCCACAAACATCTCGGCTAGGCCTTCCTAACTTTTCACAGTTCCTTTCAGCAACTTGTGAAACCAATCCGACGTGATTTCCCCAAAAGATGAGGGGAACAACTTGCATAGCAGCGGCTTGTTCCCAGTGTATAGTGCCATTGAATTTAGGTACAGGCCGACGTGAAAGTTTGGATCGGACTTACCGTCATATATCTGGAACCTCGGCATATGGAACCTTTTTGGGGCCTCAAACCTATCCAGTTCTACTGAGAACGGCGTCCTCGGCTTGACCGGAGATGTGCCCTCAGCATTTTGTCTCTTCCTCTGGAGGTAGTCCCTCAGATCCTCCTTAGTCCGACCAGGAGCTCGGCTGTCAACGGACTTCAACCTCTTTGGTACACTGCTCCCGGTGTCGTTATGTGTCCTCTTGGACTTCTCTTCATTCACCGTGTCCAAACAAAGTTCCTTCCCTTGAACATGCCGATGTTCCATAACATAAGTTCCCTTGGCACAATGTGTTTTCTAAGACTCTCCTCTCATCGACTCTCCTCGTCCGACCTCTCGTGAAGGCCAATGTGAATGCTCATTTGCCCTGTCATGCTGAGGAACTGTAAGGATTGCTTTTTGCCCCCTTTGGGGCGTCGTTCTTGGCTGCTAGAATCGGCGTGTCCTCCAAAGGAAATGGTGGTTGCATGACGTTATTCTGCATTATGAAGTTGACAATCGATTGTAAGTCAGCCAATTTGTTTGCCATTCCCTTCATCTCGCTGTCCTTCCTTAGGCACCTATCTTTCCATACTTGGAGGTCGCTTTCGTTATAATACTCGCCTCGGCTTGCTTTCTTCGGTACGTCTCCCTCTTGGCCGACGTCCTTTTCCCCAGTATTCTGATCTCGAGGTTCTTCATTACAATTCTTGTCCTCTACGTTAGGATCAGCATCTATTCTCCTTATGTTTCCCATAGTCGGCGCCAAATTGTGGGTGTTGATTTCTGACCACACAACCAAACAGGGAATACCCAGTAAGAGAGCACCGGTAGAATAAATTAAGCCCGAACAACCTGTCACAGAAAGATAAGAGTCCGACGGTGGTTCGTCCACCCGGGGGCACTCCGACGATCAAATCAGTGATCACTATCTCTCAAAAATAACAAATAGTGCTTAACTCACTAGACAAAACATAAAAAACCTACCTTAGACCCACGAGGGTGCCTTACTTTTATAGCCAGCACCAACCTAATCCTTGTAGAAGCTTAGCTTCAATGGACTTTTGCTCAATGCTCATCTTGGACTCCTAGTTAGATAAAGATAAATTCTCTAAGAGTTTTATTTATATCCAAACTGAGATCCTCCCGACTCTTGTCCCTTATCCGCTCATTTCAGATTCCGATATCTCCAAAGATAACATCGGCCTAACCGAGATCATCTCGCACATAACCAAGCCACGTGGCGCACTAGCTGACACGTCAGCATCACCTCGGCCACGTGTTGTCATTCACACCCCATACTCTCACTATAAATTCCCTCCATTCTACCTATGAATCACTTCCATTCTACCTCTGAAAACGAACTGGGCATAAAGAAAAGCAAGTGCCTCCCTGTTTCGGTAAAACGTGTGAACCAGTGAATAGATGTTTCTCAAAGTGAAACATGAAATCATGGAGTGCAATACAAGTTAATGAACTTGCTTCGAAACCACATTCCCCTATCTCAGATTCACATAATTGATAATAATAATAATGAAAAATGCTTGGGAGCACTAATTAGTGCTCTCACTAATTAGGTGGCAGTGGGTCCCGCCATTAATGATGTGATGTTTTGGTTTTGGAGTTGTATTTTTTTTTTTTTTACTTTTTTAATGCATTAGTGCTATTAGTGGTGATGTTTTTAGTGGGATGAATCATTGTTGTAATAATAATAATGAAAGACGGTCTTCTAGTATCAAAATTATTTATTTCTGAATTTATTGCATTTTATATTTTTAAACTATCGTTAAATTATTTATTTAATTTTTAAATTATCGATTGAGCCTATTAAATATCTAAAATATGTATTATCATACCCTTTGCACCTATCTCTTCTTTATTAATGTAATTTCATATAAGTTTGTATGTTTGGTTCATCAATAAAGTCTCTTTCTTTGCTAATAATAATAAAAAAAAAAGTCCCTAAAGTATATAGATTAAAATTTATTTAATTCGTAAACTATCAATTGAATCTATTAAGTTCTTAAAATATTTAAATTAAACATATTTAGTCCCTAGAAAGGTTACAAAAATAAAATATAAGCCCATAAATATTATAAATTAGTAAAACACTCTATCCAGTTAAAATTTTATTTAAAAAAAAAAAACTTTAAATTTTTATTATGTTTTTAAAAAGTGAGCGTTAGCTCTTATGGTGAATTTCTTTTATAAGGATAAAAGTAATTATTTATAGTATTTTCTTATTTATCTTCTAAAATGACTTCATGTGTTTGCCTTTATCTAGTATTACATGTCAAATTTCGTTTATAATTTCTAATTTATTGTTTTTAAGTTTTTTGTTAAGTTCTTTTTATAATTTAACTAATATATTATTTTTTCTGTTATTATTTATAGCAAAATGTTATTATTTAAATTATCTAATTAGACTTATTCAATATATCTAATACTGATAATTTTATTGACAATTCTGAGAAATCAGACTCTAATACTAATTTAATCATGCAGCGAAATAAAATACTTTTTAAAGACAAAATAAAATTTTAATTGGGTAGGGTCTTATTCTTATTTATAATACTTACATGCATATATTTTAATTTTGTAATTCTTTTAAGGACTAAACAGGTTTGAATTAAATATTTGGGTAAATTACACTAACAGCCTCTGAGATTTATATTTATTACAGTTTCTCCCCTCGCCTTTTGGAAATTACATCTTCCCCCCTGAGGTTTGAAGTTTCATTACAGATTTCCCCCTCAGCAATTTAATTTTTTTAAATACCAATTTTGCCCTCATTGGGTAAATTACTTTGACACCTCTCATATTTTAGAAATTACAATCCCCACCCCAAGGTTTAAAATAGCATTAGCAATTGCCCCCTCGGTTAGTATTAGTAGGAAAAAAAATTCATTGAAAAAAAAATTAATTGGAAAAAAAATTATTTGAAAAAAATTTTTGTTAGTAAATTTTTAAAATTTCTCTTTAAAAACCAACATAAACTCATTTTTTTAATTTACGTTTTTTCCTCAAATTTACAAACTGAGACAACCATTTATAAATAAAAAAAATTATCAAACAAATTTTTATGACAGTTTTTAAAATTTTTGTAAATATAAATTGAAAACTGAAAATGAAATGGGTACGAAACAGGCTTCAGATGATAAAAATGTCGTAAAATTAACAAATAATTATATAAGTTACCAACGTAAGAAATGATTTATCAAAAGATTCTTATGCTATGTATGATTTGACTTTTAGAATTTTTTTTTAAAAAATTAAAAATTAATCTGGTTAAGAAATAAAAAATAAAAAATAATTATCATTTTTATATAATTTTTATCTTTCGAATGGTTAGAAATAATTTTTTACAAATTAAATTGAAACAGCCATATATATGTATATAACCTGCCCAAAAGTTAAAATGATAATTATTTTTTACCCTTAAATGATAATTATTATTTTTTTTCTGTTTCTAAACCAAAATAATTTTTAATTTTTTTTTTTAAAAAATCTAAAAAGCAAACCATACATAGCCTAAGAATCTTTTGATAAATCATTTCTTACGTTGGTAATTTATTTAATTATTTGTTAATTTTACGACATTTTTATCATCTGAGGCCTATTTGGTAACCATTTCGTTTTCAGTTTTCAATTTATATTTACAAAAATTAAAAAAAGTGTCATAAAAACTTATTTGATAATTTTTTGGTTTATAAATGGTTGTCTCAGTTTGTAAATTTGAGAAAAAAATGAAAATTCAAAAAACGAGTTTACGTTGATTTTTAAACAAAAATTTAAAATTTTACTAACAAAAAATTTTTTCAATTAATTTTTTTTTCCAACTAATACTAATCGATGGGGCAATTGGTAATGCTACTTTAAATCTTAGAGAGGAAATTGTAATTTCTAAAATGTGAGGAGTCTCAATGTAATTTACCCAATGAGGGAAAAATTGGTGTTTAAAAAATTAAATTGCTGAGGGGGAATCTGTAATGAAACTTTAAACCTCATGGGGGGAGATGTAATTTCCAAACGGTGAGAGGGGAATTTTAATAAATATAAACCTCAGGGGGTGTCTGTGTAATTTACCCTAAATATTTTAGAGACTTGATATATTCAATTGATAGTTTAGGGACTAAATATATTCATATACTTTATTATAGAATTAGTGGACTCAATCAATAATTTAGGAACTAAATACGCAATTTAACGATAGTTTAAGAGTAAAAAATGTAATAAAACCTTTATTTATTTATAACTTATCTAAATATATTGTCAAAATATTAAATTATAAGGTCTAGCTTGTCTCCAGTTGGAGATCAATCCAGTCTGCTCCGTGAGCCCACTTTTGGGTTCCGCTTTGATTATCCAAACTGTTCATATTTTAAGGTTCGTCAAGTATATTATCCCTGTAAAAAAATCAAGTCGATCGGATAACAGCAATTATGTTTTCAAATCAATTTTATATAAAAAAAAAGACGGTGAAAAAATAAACAGTTTAAATAAAACTGATTCAAACACATAGTTGTCGTTATCCGATTGACTTGATTTTTTACAAGGATAATGTACTCGATGAATATTAAAATATTAACAATTCAAATTATCAAAATAAGATCCAAAAATAAGTTCACAGAATAAACTGGATTGTCCAGTCTTGATCTGCAACTGAAATAATGGTAGACCTATATTATATTTCAAAATTTGCAAGTCATCTTATTGCTTATTGTGTGATGCTTGGCGCTCCCGCAATACTTATTCGTTTAACATTTATTTAGGTGAATCATATTCATCAGAGCTTAAATATTACATATTTAGTTGGTTAATATATATTTTATTAGTCTATTTATTTACATAATTTAATAATTTTTATGTGATTTGTGTATTTTTATATATTTTAAATAAATTAATAGAAATAATATATTTTAAATATTTTATAATATATTATAATAAAAAAATGTGAAAGTGGTGCCTGTAGGCAACTACTCCACCATTTATATAGGGGCCATTTGGGAACATGAGTTAAAAGTTAAAAGTTAAGGAAAATTTACCCATAAGTTCTAATTTTTGAAAAGTTAAACCATTTAGTCCTAAAAGTTTTCTTATGCTCCATTTAGTCCCATTTGCACATCAATCTAATGTTTGAAACATTAATCTGATGTTCGAAATCTAATGTTCAAAACATTAATCTGATGTTTGAAATCTAATGTTCGAAACATTAATCTGATGTTTGAAACATTGTAATAGGACCTTTCAATCTATAAGAAAACTTTTAGGACTAAACAGTGTATAAGTTATTAATTTGGGATTTATTGGTGCATCCCTCAAAAGTTAACTTCTATTTCATTTTGAGTCACATCACTTTTCACATAACATAGTAAAAAAATTAAAAAAAGCCAAAACGTCAATTTTTAATCAACTTTCCGAAACACCTCATATTATAAGTATGCCGTGAAAGGCACAGGCCATTTACACATAATATTTAAATTTTAAGTAAATTAAAAATATATTTTTTTAAATTTATCTAAAATATGGATCGTTCTTTCTAATTGTAGAAATTATATTTCGTCGTTTCAAGTTTTTAACTGCATAATAAATTATCTATTTTGTTAATAAATTATTAAGTTAATTAATACTTTTTAATAATATTATAAATATATTTCAATTAACAAGAATTTTTTTTGTTAATTATGTTAAATAAAAATTTATGACAAAAAAATATTTGTAATTTTCAAAATCATAGGGGATAATCCATATGAAGGTGAAATATAGTGACCCCGGTTATTTCCCATTTGATTATTGTATCCGGACTTAGGTTCCGTTTATTCTGTCATTGTATAATTGTTGTCGTCGTCCTTTATTTTCTCATTTGGAGTTATAAGATGTGTTGGGCAGGTTTGTTTCAGGTTGGTTGGGTTCGTAAACCAAGTGTTGCTGTCCAGTTTTTGGGTTGGTCGCTCGAGCCAGGGCTTGGTTGCTCGAGCCAGGGCTGTATTTTGTGTCTTCTGGCTCAATCCAGCTTTGCTTCGCTCGAGCGAGCGTTTGCGTCTAGTATAGACCTGAGGGCAGTGCTTATTCGCTCGAGCGAGATTTTCTTCGCTCGAGCGAGGGAGGTGTATGTTTTCGAGTTCCTCGCTCAAGCGAGCTTTCTGTCGCTCGAGCGTGCTGCTGGGTTGCAGACCTGAAGCATTGCATTTTTGGCTCGAGCGAGCTTTTCTTTGTTCGAGCGAGGTTTTCGTGTGTCTGGTCGCTCAAGCGACCAGGTCTTCGCTCGAGCGAGTCTGTCAGGTTTAAATAGGCAGCAGCGTGTTTCAGATCAGTTTTTGATCCACTTTCAGATTCCAAAACCCTAGGTACGAGTTCTCTCTCCCTCTACACACCATCTCTCTTAGGATTGATCTACTTAGAGTGAGTTTCTACCTTAGATCCTCTATTAAAAAGATAGAGTGAGTCGAGGGCTTCCATTTAATCTAAACGTTTGGTGATTTGGAGCACATTGGAATTTGGGTCTTCATCTCCGTCTTCTCCATTCGGGTTATTTTCTTCGAGGTAGGGATTTCCTACTCCATCTTATAAGTTTTGTTCTAAGTTTTAGTATTTTGATATGTTAGGGGTACTTTGGTAATTTTGGGAAAAACCCTAGTTGTATTAATAAATTAATTTGTATAATTAATTTAAGGGAATTGGGGAAATATGGTTAAATTCATAGAATTGAGGAATTCATTGATTAAATGGTGTAGTTGGATAATTTAAATCACTCGCCTATTGAATTGATGATATAATTATTTTCAGTCTAGAAATAACTATTTTGGGCTATCGGTGGAGGATAGCCGTGATTGTTGTAGACATTGCATGTGGATTAGGGATAACTGAAACTAATCACATTGGTTAAGTCATTAATTTTGACTATTGAATTAATACAGAAAATACGTGTATTGATTGAGCATTGCATTTGCATATTGTGTGGGAGGAGATAGGGGATGTACTCCACGGTTTAGGGGAAGATAGGGGATGGACCTCTAAACCGGATTTTGTTTGGGAGGAGATAGGGGATGGACTCCATTAGCATCACTATTATGTGTGCTTATTATATTGAAGTGTTTTTACATGTTATTGATACAGAACTACAATGTGTATCAAACGGGAAGGATGAAGTGTTTTGATATGAGCCTGAGTCTCATCTTTGTTTTTGATATTGGAAGTAATGTGAATATAATATATATAGTTCACTGTTGTAAGTTTGGCCAGGTTCTGAGCCATATTGATAATAATGAAAAGTGAAACGTGTCATTGACATTAGTGTCATGAGACTGTATAATGATGTAATTGATTATCTTAGTTAACCATCTATTGAATGCTATTGCTTTATTCAATGCTTATATTTGGTTTAGTACATTTCTACTGGGCTGTGGCTCACCCTATATGGGAACATCATTTTCAGGTTCAGGTGATAAGCTACCTCCAAGAACTTAGCTTGGAAGGACTTGGATTTTGAAGACTATTTTCAGTTATTTGTTTTTATTTGTTTGTACATGTAAACACTCAAGCCTAGGGCTTTATTTGTATTTGAGTTAGAACTCATACTTTTGTGTCCATGTGTTGGCTTGGAAAGATGTAAGCTTGTAGGGCATTTAATTTGATGTTACATGTAATGTTTTCATTTAGTAGTACTCTGATGAATGAGATAATAAATTGCTTTCTTTTAATATCGCATGTCAATGATATATATATTATGGGTTTAGTTTGAGGGCGTGACATGAAAAATTTGGACAATTAAATATTAAATTAGGACTAAATCCCAATCAATATTCCATCATCCAAATCCTAGGGGTGAAACAAATGTTATCATAGCTGACGCTCCAAAGTATCGAGTGTAGGCCCTTGGCTTCTCTTGTGGTGCATGTGGACGGGCTTGTGAGCTAGTAAGCTACTGCACAGGGACGTGCAGCCTTAAGGGGGGTTGATTGTAAGGTCCCAGTGTCCCATATCGAAAATAGAGGAAGAGTTTCAAGGCTATAAAAGTAAAAACCTAGACCCTTATATAGCATCAAGGTCTTCTCCCGGGTGGTGAAATCCCTAGTAGAACTTCCCAGTTAAGCATGCCTAGGTTGGAGTAGTTCTGGGATGGGTGACCCACTAGGAAGAATAAATCCGTGCGGGCGTGCACCAAAGCGGACAATATCGATGACATGTGAAGGATTAGGATGTTACATGAAATATTATTGAATTAAATGAAATGGAATGGAATTATTATTTTTTAACCTCTACAAAATAATCATTCCATTATATTTTTTTCCCCATTAAAACAAACACTACCTTAAAGTAAAAAAATTAAAATAAAAATTATAATTTAAACAAAAAATCAACGGTAAATTACAAATGAGTGGTACTATTAGCACTCCATGAATTATTTTGGACCCTACATTTCTTTGGGCCCCCACTTATAAATTTTGAAACTCTCAAAATTTCTTTCCCCCCTCCCCAAATAATATCAAAATTATCCTATGAAAACATTCCAGTCATTGAATGTACACCCCCCACACCCCAAAAAAACCCCTCTTCCAAAAAAACCCTAACAAAACTCACCAAGAAGAATAAGAGCCAATGTGATTACTGTTTCTGCTGCCTCATCCACCATTGTCACAGTTGGTATGCTCTCTCCCCCTCTCTCTCTCTCTCTCTATATATATACATAATTTTTTAATTTTCTCGTAATAATTTCTTCTCTTACAAGAAAAAAATTATAATAATTGGTTTGGTTAGTTTTGTTGGTAAATATTATTAAATTGTGAGTTCAACAAAGAACTAGGCAGCAAAGTTATCAAAGCTATGGGATGAAGGAATAACTTTTGAACCTGATAATGGATTTGGGATATTTTTGATAACTTCTACAAGTGTTAAAAATTTTGAACATTCAATGTGTTAAGAAATTTTCATATTCGGACCTGCATTCCCGAACATTACTTATTTGTTCGGGAATGCCTAAGTAATGTTCAAGCCTGTATTCTCGAATTTGAAAAAATGAAAACTTTAGCAAGCATCAACAATTTTGACCGTTCAATGTGTTAAGATATTTCCATGTTCGGACCTCCCGAACGAATAAGTAATGTTCGGGCCTGTATTCCCAAACTTAAAAAAATGAAAACTTTTGCAAGCATTAACAATTTTGACCATTCAATGTGTTAAGAAATTTCCATGTTTGGACCTATATTCTTGAACATTACTTATTTGTTCGGGAATGCCATCCCGAACAAAAAGTAATGTTCGGGCTTGTATTCCGCCAAAGGGTTGCCACTGTTACCGCCGGAATATTGCTATTGCTGGAGAAATGTAGGTAGTCAAATAGTTGCCACTATTATCATTGGAATATTGCTACCAAAGGGTTTTCAAGATTTTGAGAGTGGGTAGGTTTTAAATATGGAATTTGGAAAAGATGGATGTGTGGTGATGGAGGTGGGTGCGCTCATAAACCCTAATTCATGATGTAGTGAGTGTGTAGGTTTAATTATGAGATGGGATGTCCCAAAATTAATGATGTCATTTTTAGTAATTTTATTTGAGGTTATTATGCAATAAAAAAAAGTTAAAAATTGAGGGGTCTAAAATAATTTATGGGGTGCTAATAGCAACACTCATTACAAATACACCTTCTAAGATTTGGGAAAGACTATGGTAAAGGTGTGTACCATATGCACCTTATAACTAAAGAAGAAAATAACATAATTCTATATTTTCTTAGTCACAATTATAAATAATTTTTAAAAAAAAAACGTAACCAAACACTATATGAGGCGTAACCAAACATATCAAAATAATGTCATAACTAAAGAAGAAAATTAGTCATAACTAAAGGGAAAAAAAATGTCATTACTAAGGATGTCTATGGTAAGAGGTGTGTTTTGTAAAATTCTCCCTAAGATTTACTTAAAGGGTCTTGTTAACATATAATCTAAGGGCATATGACAAGGAAGCTTAAAATATTGTACATATTTTATTACATTCGCTTTCATGACTAACATATAAACAGACAAAGCATATTAACATTGCAATCTTAAAACTAGAGGTGACATCGGCCCGTTGACCTACCCAGCTTGCCTAGTCTAGCCCTATTTTTTTAGCGTTTTGAAAGGTTGTTTGAGTCCATAGAGCCAGGCTGGGCCAACATTTTCAGCCCAAAATATTAATGGATTGGGCTTGGAATTTATACTTTCATTCCAGCCCATCCTGTCCCAACCCGCTATTAAATTAATTATTTATTTAGTTATAACACATTAAAATATATATTTTTCGTTGGGATCTAAACTTTATGTTTGTAGATTTTATTAAAACTCACATTTGTGATGATGTGATTGAATTTATTTAAGGAACCCTTCAATTTATATACAAAATCTTCCAATTTATAATGATGTCAATATAAATTCCAAGGTTTAATTTGCATCGATTAATATTTAATGACTCAAAGATAATAACTTCATTTTTAAAAAAATGCATCGATTAGATATTTAATGACTCAAAGATAAAATTTAAAATTTGCTAATAATATCTTAACAAATTAGGGATAAATAATTTTCTTACATATGAATAAATAAGTAGGACAAATTGTTAGGGAAAAAAATGAATCCGTATGTTTCAACTTAAAAAAAAAAAAAAAAAAAAAAAAAAAGAAAAAGAAAAAAGGAATTTAAATAATAAATATATTAATTAAGAGCTCGTTTGGAAAGAAAAAGGCTTTTTGGTTAAAATAGTCACACACACAAAAAAAAAAAAATAGGTTTTTTAGTCCAATAAGACAAAATATCACATCCAATCCACAATCATTACATTTTTTCTCACACAAAAGTCAAAAAAAGCTAAAAAAACTCTTCCTAAACGAGATTTTTTAGCCTTAGGCTAAAATAACCAAAAAGTCAACCTACATCCCAAACAAACCCTAAAATTGATAAATATTTCCTTGTTTATATAGTATGAAATAAGTCTTATAACTATTATATTAATTATTAGGATCTTATTACACTATTAGCATGTTAAGTTAAAATATGTGTAGATTTTTAATAATATATATATATACACAAAACCTCAGGGGAGATTAGTAAAAAAATTTCATTTAAATAACTTATTAGTTCAAAGAGGCAATATGGTCATTTTGGATTAAAAAAAAAAAGTAACGGTGTTTGTGCAAAATTAACTGATTTGGAGAATCTTAATATTTTCAACAAAAATAGGGAAATTTTTTGTAATTATCGAAATTATAAATAAGGTCCCTATATTTATTAGAAATCTCAAGAAAGGTAAGTGTAATTTACCCTTTATTTATTTTTACTTTTTATTAATTTGGCTGCCTGTCTTAGAGTAACTTGGTTTATGTGAAGGCAACTATCAAGGAAGGACTAATAACTTCTCAGTAATTTTGGTGATGTGTGAATTTAACTAGAGGAAAGCAAGTGCCTCTCTATTTCGCTGAAATGTGTGAAACAGTGAATCATGGAGTGCAATACCAGCGAATCATGGAGTGGACTGGGCTTAGCTTGGCTAAAAATGGTCCTACTATATCTCACTTATTTTTTGCGGATGAATTGATTTTGTGTGCTAAAGCAAATGATCGGAATTGTAACACCATTTTGCAAGTCCTAAATGAGTTTAGTGCAATCTCTGGTTTGAAGGTCAATTTACATAAATCCCATCTGTTTGTGTCTCCTAACATTGCTAGGAGGAGAGCAACTCGGCTGAGTACTATGAGTGGTATTCCCTTAACACATAATTTGGGGAAATACCTTGGGATCCCTTTACTTTATACTAGAGTGAGCAAAAATCATTTTCTGTCTATCTTGGAAAAACTTAAAAACAAACTAGCTCGGTGGAAGGCTGGAATGTTGTCTTTGGCAGGGAGGACAACCTTGATACAATCTGTTACTAGTGCTATGCTAGCTTATGCCATGCAAACTATGGAGCTTCCGAGGAAAGTTTGTGATGAGATTGACAAAATAAATAAAAAATTTCTTTGGGGTGATACCCTCAAGAAAAGGAAAGTGCATCTTGTGAATTGAGGTCAGGTCTGTAAGATGAAAAAAGATGGCGGTTCGATCAACTTGATTTTTTATAAGGATAATATATTCAACAAATCCTAAAATATAAATAATTTGAATCATCAAAGTGAAACTCAAAAATAAGTTCACAGAGTGAACTGGATAGTCCAATCTTAATCTCCAACTAAAAACATGGTAGACCTAAATTATATTTCAAAATTTGCAAGTCATCTTACACTACAACAATTTGCACCTTCAGCGACCAAATTTGGCGACTAAAACCTTTTTGGCCGGCGAAAGTCAGACCTTTACCGACTGATGTTGCTGTTGGTCACCAATATTTAGAATTTTAGCTATTAAATTTTTTTAGTAGCTATATATTAGTTATTGGCAATTAAAAAAAATTTAGTCGCTAAAATTCATGTAAATAGGCGACTAAAAAGGTTTTAGTAGGCGTTTGTCTATTTTTTGGCTACTAATTATGATTTTAGTCGGCGTACATAGCCTTTTGGCGACCAAAAAAAGTTTAGTCGCCAAAAGATAGGCTTATTTACTAAACTATTAGTGACTAAAATAATTTAGTCGTTGCATGGTTAGTGTTTTCCGACAAAAAAATACTTAGTAGCCAAATTAGACAAATATTGTCTATTATTTGCCGACTAAACAGAATTTGGTCGCTAAAAGTAGGCAAAAAAAATTAGAGGGAAGCTTATGAATTGGCGCCCTCCTGTTTCACACATATTTTTTTTGTATCTATTCTATCTCATAAACACAGACCACTCACCACAAACCAGAGGCCCGCTCACCACCGATTGTCACTACCACCGTCGCTAGCCACCATCCGTCCCCACTGTCGCACGTCGCCGCCGGCACCACCGCCGCCGAAATCACCACCAACACTATTACAAATCACAGGTTTGTCTCTGTCTCTCTCTGTTCGGTCCTCTCCTGGGCGTTACGATCTGGTTCTCTCTTTCTCTATCAAGCCATATCTCTGTTCCCTCTCTCTCTCTATCTCTCTCTCCCCCCCATTCCCTATTTCCCTATTTCTCACACTTCATTTAGGGTTTATATGGTTTTTTAGTTTATTTTTGTATTGATTTCGATTAAGGGCTCACTGGTTGAAGTGTTTGATTTCTATGAAATTATGAATTCTTCATGTCCAAAATGGGTTTGATTTTTGTTTTATGGGTTTGATTTTTGTGTTATGGATTTGACAGAGACATATAAATAGTTGAATGTACCAATGTAATGTGGCTTTGGTCTTCAGGTTGCATTGGTCTTGTGGATAATTTCTTACATTGGTAGTTTCTTCAACTTCCTTACTTTGGTCTATATTGGTGAGTTTCTTCGTCGTCTTTCCCTATAAATAAGTGCACAAGCCTTTCCATAGAATATTTTAATTTAGTTTGATTATCTGATTTGTTTTTCCCATAGGGGTTCTTCTTAGTCTGTCGGTCCCTATGCTTTATGAGAAGTACCAGGATCAAATTGATGAGAAGCTTATTGTAGCTCATAAGATCATTCACACAGGAAAATTGATGATAATATCCTAAGAAAGCTTCCTTTGCCTCTTAACAAGGAAAAGAAAACTCAATAGGCCAAGTGTAACTCCCACCTCTCCCTCTCTGTTTGTGTGTATACACTGTACACAGCATGCATGCTTGATAAAAGTGCCCTTTTTAATCACTGTGCATGCAAATGACAATGTTTTCAATCTTGTTTTTAACCTTGTTTAATTTATATTTTATTATCACAATTAATAATTGCACTTCTTTAAACAATTTATGTATAAGTACTGGTAGTGAAGTTATACTTCCAATAGATTTATCTAAAGTGACTGGAGTTTCAATGGACAATTTTGCTAGTTAATTGAGAGTTGGTACCACGAGTACTATAGAAAATTTGTTAACTTTTTTTTTTTTGTTTTTTCCTTTTGGATTTACGGTCAAATTTTTTTTCCTGATGCTTTATCTTAGTTCAAGTTTTTTTACTGTTTTATGATTTTGATATTTTTTTATATTGGTTTGTTTTCCTTGGATGATTTTGGGTTATTTTGTGTTAACATGAATCAGAGTTGTTTATGTTGAAATAGATTCTCTACATATTAAGCCATGAATATCCATCTACTTGTTTGCCTCTTGCCCCTTAAAAGAGATGCTTCCTGTCTGCTTCATTTGAGTCATTGTTATCTAGAAGCATCTTTGTGTTGATGCTTCTTTTCTAAGACATAAAGTTGCAAGTGTAATTTAGTTTATTATATGTTTACATGTATATATGTCCACATGTTTATGTGCTTAATTGGTATTCTCACTCTCGCATTAAGTTAATAGACGTAGATATTTTGAACAAATTGAACTGCCAAATCCAACTTTCTGCTGCATGTGATGATGTTTGAGCTATAAGTAAAATTTCTGTTTTTTGGGATTGCTATATGCTGAGATGGTTATAAGAAAAGATAGAAATGAAAATACATTCAGTGCAAGCTACAAATGGTACCAATGAAAGAGAAGCTAAGAGAAAATAGATTGAGGTATGAGGAACATGCCGAAGATTTCAAGGTTATGAGGAACCCTTGAAATCGATTAATATGCATGGCAAATAATACTTAAAGAACTATTTACTTGTGATTACCTTGTAGAATAAAATTAAAAAGAGTTTTGATTATGTCAATTTGTAGTGGGCAATACGACCAAGATAATCAAAGAAATAGATATCTATTCGATGTAATAAAATTTGTATTTGGACGATCAAAAGAATTCATCAAACTTTAGACCTTATTGTCTTTTTAGTATGAAATTTTTAAGGGTAACAATTTTAATAAAGGGAAAAATATCATCTACAGCTTCCTGCCTTACAAAATAGGGAAATAGGAAAAACAAATCATATGCAGCTTTAGTAATGAGTATATGTTTGGTTATTTATGTTGAAGACATCATAAATAAGTGGAGATATTTGGTCAATTATTTGCTCATGTTTTGTATCATTCTTCTCATAAATTTTGCCAAATATAATGCAAAAGTTTCATCTAACACTTGAAAGACAATATAAGGAGATTGATGCTCTATTATTAAAACAAAAACGATATTAAAGAACAAAGAGATTGATGCTCATGTCTAGTTGTAATTTTGTGAATACTTTACCTTCTATAAACAATCCATATTGGTCATAATATCGATGATGCATGTGATGTTTGTACTTAATATATCATGTTTGCAACTATTTTGCAGCTACCAGCATGGTTCCTGGGACAAAGACAGGGCGGCGTAAGAAAATAGCAACTAACCCCATAGCATCACCCTCAAGAACATCTGCACATGTCATTGTCACACCACAGACTTTATTTGATGAGACACAACCCCCGGATGACACACAAACATTTGTGGAAGAGACACAGGCACACAGCGTAAGTAAGACCATTGTATTTTTTTTGTTGCATCCTCAGGGTTGACTGATTGATGTAGGTAAGAAAATTTCTTCCATGTATAAAAAAATTGTAATCCCCTAGAAAATTTGATAATAAAATTTCAAATTTAATATTAATTATTGTCAATTATATGTTTGGGACACTATTTACAATTTGAAGGCCTTACACTTGTTGCCCCTTCTTGACCAGGGAAAAGTATGTCAACTCATGTACGCGGTCCTACACTCGGAAAAGGAGTGCAAAAAAGGATTGCGAGCAAAAAAAGGGAGAAACTACATGTTTATATCAATCGCATGCTGAATGCACTCACTGGAGGGAATGCCACCCCTGCAACAAATGAGTCGGGATTGTAGATAAGGTGATTGTGCCCTCTCAAGAGAGTGAAATCATGGAAGAAAATTGATCAGAGTATTAAAGATGTTGTAGTACAAGCTGTGCTAGTAATTTCTAACCTTAAACTGAATGTCTTCATTATGTAAAGTTGCAATTGTTGCATTCAATTTTTGTAATACGTCACACACTTATGCTTGCAGGACAAGTTTGAAATTGGTGAGGATTTTCATACTGATCAACAAGCTCAAGAGATCGTTGATACGAAGGTGTATCTCTTGTACAAGGATTGGAGGTACACGCTGAAGCAACACTTCGAAAAACTTGTAGAAGAGGGTGTTGATGACACATATAGTCATCCGTCTACATAAGTTTGCTTGGATGATTGGAAATACATGATTGATGTGACTTGGAAAGATGCATCTCATTTGGTAACAAACAAATATAAACGACTCTATTGCTTTATTTGTGTATTATGCATTGATATATACTAATTCTTGAATAATTCCTTTTTTTTAGAAACGCTCTAAAGCTGGTAAAGCAAACCAGAGTTTGCTACCATACAATTACACCAGTGGATCTTGCTCCTTTCCACTAGCAATGTCGCTCATGGTGAGCTAGATGCATTTGGAACATATTTGTCATCACTTATATATGTAAGATGAAAATCATGGTTACTATTGTGACGAATTAATTTTGTTATTTAAAAGTAACAGGTAGATGAAAATGGGGAATTCGATTTTCCGGAATTTTATTCCAAATCACACAAATCGAAGAAAACCAACGAATGGATTGATCCCAAATGTGGTGAGCTACATGTAAGGAGTAAACTTTTTTTCCATTTGTATTTAATATTGATTCCTATCTTAGCGCAAAATTACATGTCATTGTTTGTGCATTTGTTGAATAGTCTACTTTTTTTGGTAATGATAGGATGCGATGGTGAATCTACAAACGACAGCCACGGATGCGGGGATCCCATTGACACAGCAGGAACTCTCATGGCAAGTGCTTGGACAGAGGAAGAATTACTTGCCTGGATTTGGGAGTGGCCCACAACCCTATTCGTCATCTGATGGTGCGGCACAATCTTGTGACAAACAAATAGAGGCAATGCGATCCGAGATAGAGGTTCTTCATGAAGATTTGATGAAGAAGAAAGAAGAGCGCCAAAGAGATTGTGAAAAGATGATGAGAGAGAGAGAGGGGAGTTGATGAAAAAAGTAGAATAAGGAAAAAAAGCAAGCGAAGCGCAACAAGAACAACTTAATCATTTGAACTCTGTGGTTTTACGACTCTCAACACTGTTGAAGGGTTCAGATGGTCATCGTCGTATTTGGTAAGAAGAATTTTATTCATATCATACTAAAACTTATGCAAACTTAGATTTACATATTCACTAAACAATACTATCTCATTATTGTTAAGCATGAGGACAACCTAAGATTATGCAATTGAAGAATTAAAAAATGTGTACTTAGTATGTCAATGCTTAGTCGAAAAATGACATTTCGGGGGCAAATATTCAAAACAGCCCTCGAACCATTGTGTGACTCACATGGACAGGTTCCCCATGACAAATAGGACTTGTGAGAACAGACGGAATGTAATTCGGACCCGTAGGTAGGGAGTTAGAGCCGAATACGCCCTAAACTTAGTCGAAAAAGAGCGTTTCGAGGGCAAAAATTCAAAACATCCCCCGAACCACCGTGTGACTCACACGGACAGGTTCCCCATGACAAATAGGACTTGTGAGAGCTGACGGAATGTAATTGGGACCCATATGTAGGGAGTTAGAGCTGAACGCACCCTAAACTTAGTTAGAAAAAGGCGTTTCAAGGACAAAAATTCAAAATTGCCCCCAAACCACCATGTGACTCACATGGATAGTTTCCCCATGACAAATAGGACCTATGAGAACTGACGGAATGTAATTCGGACCCGTCGGTAGGGAGTTATACCCGAATACGCCCTAAACTTAGTCGAAAAAGAGCGTTTCGGGGGCAAAAATTTAAAACAACCCCCGAACTACCGTGTGACTCACACGGACAGGTTCCCCATGACAAATAGGACTTGTAAGAACTGACGGAATATAATTCCGACCCGTAGGTAGGGAGTTAAAGCCGAATACACCCTAAACTTAGTCGAAAAAGAGCGTTTCGGGGTCGAAAATTCAAAACAACCCCTGAACCACCATGTGACTCACACCGACAGGTTCACCATGACATATAGGACTTGTGAGAACTGATGGAATGTAATTCAGACCCGTAGGTAGGCAGTTATAGCTGAATACGCCCTAAACTAAGTCGAAAAAGGGCGTTTCAAGGGAAAAAATTAAAAACGACCCCCGAACCACCGTGTGACTCACACGGACAGTTTCCCCATGAAAAATAGGACTTGTGAGAACTAACGGAATGTAATTCGGACCCGTAGGTAGGGAGTTAGAGCCGAATACGCCCTAAACTTAGTTGGAAAAGAGTGTTTTGGGGTTAAAAAATTCATAACAGCCCCCGAATCACCTTATGGCCCTCACAGATAGTTTCTTCATGACAAATAGGACTTGTGAGAACTAACGGAATGTAATTCGGATGCGTAAGTAGGGAGTTAGAGCCGAATACGCCCTAAACATAGTCGAAAAAAGGCATTTCAAGGGTGAAAATTCAAAATAGCCCCCAAACCACCGTGTGATTCACACGGACAGTTTACCTATGACAAATAGGACTTGTGAGAACTGATGGAATGTAATTCGGACCCGTAAGTAGGGAGTTAGAGCCGAATACGCCCTAAACTTAGTCGAAAAAAAGCGTTTCAAGGATAAAAATTCAAAACAGCCCCCGAGCCACCGTGTGACTCACACCGAAAGGTTCCCCATGACAAATAGGACTTGTGAGAACTGAAGGAATGTAATTTGGATCCGTAGGTAGGGAGTTAGAGCCGAATACACCCTAAACTTAGTCGAAAAAGGGCGTTTAGGGGGAAAAAATTCAAAACAGCCCCCGAACCACCGTGTGAATCAGACGGACAGGTTCCCCATGACAAATAGGACTTGTGAGAACTAACGGAATATAATTCAGACCCGTAGGTAGAGAGTTAGAGCCAAATACGTCCTAACCTTAGTCGAAAAAAAGCGTTTCGGGGGCGAAAATTCATAACAGCCCCCGAACCACCTTGTGGCTGTTACAGACTGCTTTCCCATGACAATTATAACCTGTGACAACTGACTAAATGTAATTAGGACCCGTAGGCTTGGAGTTTGAGCCGAAAACGCCTTACACTTGGACGAAAAACTCACAACAATTAGTTTAAAGATCGACAACTTGATGAAAATAACATTAACATATTCTAATAATTGCCTTTATATATTTATAGGACGAAGAAATTACATATTAGATTGTTTGTGCAGTTGGTTGGAATAGATATTGCATGATACATATATCTATACTTTCTTTTATTTCCAAGAAGACATTTTTTGATTGTTTTACCTTAAATGAATGTTAGAACATATTCCCTATGACCAGTGGCGAAGCCAAAAAATTAAATCAGAGGGGACACTTATTAATTATAATATTAAAATTTTTTATAAAAATATTTCACATAAATTTTTACCATTAACTTCCAAAAATATTAAATAAATAAAAAAATAATCAGTGTGTTTGGTTTTAGTTTTCTAAATTCAATTTTCTGAAAATTAAATTTTTTATTTTTTCGTATTTTTTTGGTTTTAGTGAATTTTTTTTAAATTTTAAACAATTTTTTTACTTTTTTAGATGCACATTACTTAGATATGTATCCAAATAGTAAAATATTTGTGAAAAAATATTTTAAAAATTAATAATTATATAAAAATGCAAAAAATGTATTGAATTTTCATATTATTTTTATATTTTTGGTATTTAGTGTACTTTTTAAAGATTTTTTTCACAAATATTATACATTTTAGGTATATTTATGTTAGGTGTGTCTAAAAATTAAAAAAAAAATTGCTTAAAATATTAAAAAAAATATTGAAAACATTAAAATACGGAAAATAAAAATGTAAAATTTTTTGAAAACTGTTTTCTGAAAACTAGAACCAAATAAGCTAAATATTATTTGTAATTAGTGTATCCTGGATAATATTAAAAAAAGTCATGGATATAAAGTTTTAAAATAAATTATATAATGATAAAGTAATTTTTTATACAAAATATGCGTAAAAATTCAATATAATAGTTATACCACGTCATCATTAACATGTGATATTACCAACTAATAGTAAAGAAACACATGAAAAATGAACGCTACATGTCAAATGTAACTAACAATTCAATAAATTATATATTTTCATTGAGACTAATTATGTTTGCATGTCAATAGTGATAGATATCACCATTATATTAGAATTTTCATAGATAATAATATCGTAATCGCTTTATTTTCAATCAAAATAACCATTATTATTCTTATTATTTTAAAAATATCATTGACATTTAAAATAATATTTTTATAAATTTTTTTATTTAAAATATTTTCTTTATGTTTTCTTAAAATATATATATATATATATATATATTCCAAAACCCATGGGGGGGCACGTGACCCCCCAAGCCCTTGTTAGCTCCACCCCTGTCTATGGCTGATTGGGTTGATATTTTGTACCCAATTCTACACTTTTTTTTTTTTTTTTTTTTTTTTTGTAGGTGACTTTGTTGCGTGAACTTATGGATAATCCATATTGGTGTATGGATAAGAATTTTCACTTTTGTATTGAACTAATATAATGCTTTTGTCGTCATCAGCTTTTGTGTAGTTCACTATTACTGGTACAGAAAACTTTTGGCAATCAACATATAATGACTGCCGTGGTACAGAAATCACCTTCTGTCGTGGTACATAGATGACCATTTGTCGACGTACATATACACTACAAGAATTCACACTTTTGCCGACTAAAAATTTGGTCGGCAAAAGTCCATTTTTAGTCGGCAAAAGTTATCCACGACTAATTTTTTGGTCGCCACTTTGGTCGCCAATTGAGGGTCGCGGAAAGTAATTAGCGACTAAAAAAATTTTTAGTCGCGAAAAAGTTATATTTGCCGACTAAATTTTTGGTCGCTAAATATATAATTACTGCGACTAATCCATTTAGTAGTTAAAACACTTTAGTCGCGAAAAAGTTCTTTTTGCCGACTAAATTTTTGGTCGCTAAATATATAATTACTACGACTAATCCATTTAGTAGTTAAAACACTTTAGTCGCGAAAAATTATATTTTCCTGACCAAACATGTTAGTCGCCAATTCGCACATTCAACGACCAAAAAGTTTGGTCGGCAATTGTAATTCATTTTCCACGACCAAAAACTTTAGTCGGCAATTGTGGCCCATTTTGGCGACCAAAAAATGTGGTCACCAATTGTCACATTCCACGACCAAAAAGTTTGGTCGGCAATACATTCCACGACCAGCAAATTTGTTTGACAAATGACACATTCCACGACCAAAAATTTTGGTTGCCAATTGTCACATTCCGTGACCAAAAAGTTTGGTCGCTAATTGTCACATTCCTCCACCACCAAACATGTTAGTCGCAAAAAGGAATGTTTATGCAACTAAAACTGTAGTCGGCAATTGACCTATTACCGACAAAATCCTTTAGTCGCCAAAAGTACCCTCTCGCCTACTTTATTTAGTTGGCAAAAGTATTAGTTATCTTTCCCGACTAATCAATTGGTAGCCAAAACCAAAAAAACAAATTCAAAATTTGGTCGCCAACATCCAACAAAATAAACCTATAATTCATAATAATTCATCCAATCCATTCAATATAATATGTAATTTGCAAGAATCATTCAAATCAACTAAATCATAAACATTCGACAAAATACATAAATCATCCAATCTTGAACCTGTTTAATGAAAGTCATCAACTATTATAAGTTTTCATCCACAAGTAATTTCAAACTACATATTCCTCCAATTAAAAATTCACTTGTAATCTATATAATCATCCAAGTCACATCCATCTAACATAACAATTACTTGTTATTATGTTTTAAATTGTTATCCATGCGCATCTATCAAAAAATATGCACACTAGTAATCTACCCAAATATTTTTCATACACATCCATCCAAAAATATAACTACTAGTCTATCCAAAAATATAACTACTAGTCCACCCAAATCTTTTCCATACATACATCTATCCAAAAATATATATTCCTTCCAGAAATGCTTATAGTGGCAATTAGTCCTGTACAATTTCACTTCATGCACGAGATCAAGACACCACCCAAGAACCGCCATTCTCATAACCTTGTTCATACTAAAGCAGTTTAGGTGAGAAGACTTGACTTGTGTTAATTTGTTTAGTCGTTTTAGTTTTTGGGTTTCTGTGTGTTTTTTTTTTTCCTTTTGAGTCATTTAATGTGTGCATGCTCGTTTTTTGTCTTATTTTTTTTAGAAAAGAAAAAAAAATCCAAAAAGTTTTTCTTAGTATGGTTTTGCAAGCTTGAAATTTTTTAGAAGTCCTTGGTGCATATTGGAATTGATGAGAATTTCCATTACATGTTAATATATGTGTGCTTTCTGTGGTCATTACTCATTTTGGAGTGTGTGTTCTTTGATTAGTATGTCTCATTTTGTACACACTCTTGGATTAGCAAATATTGGAGTCTTCCGCCTTAGTGATTTTTTTTTCTATGGACTTCTGGCATGGTATCTTTTGTTTTTCTAGAGGAATTGACCGATACTAGCATATCTTGCGTGATGTTGAGTCTCTTAACCACCTTCCATCTTTTTGCATCTCCACGGCTTTCCCCTTTATTCTTTGTAGTCCAGCCATGAGGAAAAGGCTACCTCAGAGTCACCAACCAGGCTATCCTTATTATATCCATGCTTCTCTGGTTCGGTTTCCATACTCTTGAGCGTGTCAGCCGCCAATGAGTGTGCAAAAGAAGAAGAAAAAGAAGAAGAAGAAGAAAAAATATGCAAAAGAAAGAAAAGAAAAAATGAGAAAAAAAAAAAAGAGGGATTCATTAATTGAGGGGGAGCCTCCGCCTTTACTCACTAAATACCCCTTGATTCCTAGTGGTTTGACTTTCCTTAGGTGTGCTTAGATTCTCTTGTCGGAGGTCCAGCTTTCATATCACTACTAGGATTGAATCTAGTATTTGTCGAACTCCAAGAGTCACACACACACTTTTATCATGGGATCTATGCTTTTCACATAATGCATCACTTTTTTTCATGAGGAATCTTATACAGACTGTGCACATTGTGTTTACTAGTAATTGTGCTTCTTGGATAATCTTGTGTGTTTTAAGGTACAAATTTGAAATTCCCTGCTTGCTCCACCATATTATTTTTTGTCGTTTTTCTTCTTGTTCATTGTTTTTAGTGAAGGGGAGTTTGGTTTATCATTACAAGAGTTTGTTAGCTTGAACACTTTGATTTGTTTGGTAAGGGAGATTAGCTATAGTTGTTTTGTAAGTTGCTATACACTGTTTGCTAATTATTTCCTTCTTGCATGTTCCTGGAATTTACATCGTCATATCATTGCTTGTGTGGTTTATGATCTTGCTTTTGTTGTTAGAGAGTTGTTTTTCATGAGTCTTAGTTTTCATCTATTCATGTTTTCCATCTCATGTTTCAAGATAATCGTGTCATATGTCTATTGCTTTTTCATATACTCTTGTGGGACTAATAGTTGTTTTGCAGATCATGACCTTGAGAAAGAAGTTTGTTTTTATTAGTTGTAAAGGTTGGGGTGCTTAGGATTTTATTTGTTAGGTGTGTTTTGTCACGGCATTGCCAAAGGGGGAGATTGTTAGTTTTTATTCTTGGCAACCCCGTTTGACAAAACTCCTTTAAGTTGCATTTGTTTTCGTACTTTTTATTTCAGTGAGGTTATGAGTGTTTAGATGCAAATCCAACCCGAATTGTGCCTTGCAGAGAAGTTTGTGATGTTAATACTTTCAAGCTTGCCACTTCGCTGATTATGACGGGGATCGAGTTGCCCGGTTAGCTCGCGGGGGTCCAGGGGGCAGCGCCCCTTGGCGGGTCCAGGGCAGTGCCACGGCGGGGTTGAGGGGCAGCGCCCCCGAAGCAAAACGCAAAAATGCATTCCAAATTGCCTGAGTTTCAGAAGTTTATTCGCCTGCAAAAATACTGGATGTTGTTTTTTCCCTCTCGAGCAGAACTTTCCACGCTCGAGCGTAGGTCCGCTCGAGCGGCCAATCCGACGCTTGAGCGGAGATCGCGGGACAATTTTCTATAAATACGTGTTTTAGTCCAAATCTAGGATTTCTTCTCTAGATCTTCTTTTTGGGTTCTAGGGTTTATATCTAGGGATATTTTGCTAGTTTTCTTTGATGTTTTGATTGAGTATTCAACTCATGGTTTAAAGAGTATACATCAAAGGATTATTTGTTTGTTCTACACAAAAGAAAGAGTTGTTCTTCGGTGGATTCTGAAGAATTCGAGCCTGAAGATTTGGTGGATTCCGGAGTGGCTCATCGTCAAGACAATTCCGAGGCGAAGACGGGGTTAGAAGAGACACATAGAGGTTGGTTCAATTCGGGCGTGGATTCGCTAGGTAATTGAGAGTATACCTGTGTAATTCCTTTATATCTTCTTAGTGGATTGTTTTGTGGTTGTTGCTCGTGGTTTTTTTATCACAATTGGAGATGTCCAATTGTGGTTTTTCCACGTAAAATCGTTGTGTCGATTTGTCTTGATTGTTTGATTGGAATTGTTGTTTACTGCTTAAAATTGATACATAATCACAAATCAACATCTAGAGGATTTCTAGATTTTTCAAGAAGCATATTACCCACAAACACCAGACAAAAATTAAAACACTTACCTTCTACTCATATTTTTTATGCTACTTATTTTGCATTGAGGTAAGGCAAAGTGTTTTTGGGAGTCAAGGGCTGTGAAGAGTTTGATGCTAAGTTGCTAATGGGTCTTGTGGTTAATGTGTTTTTACCTCATGTGCTGTTATAAATTGTAATTGTTGCTTTGTGCTACTGGAGCTGTTACAATTTGATTTGTGAATGGTGTCTCAATCTAATTGGGATATATCCTTGCTGGTTGAACACAAATACAATCTGAATAATTTCCATTGATCAACAGATAACACCTAAGATCTTTCATTTGGGCCGTTATGCAAAGTTTGCCTTTAATCTACTGTTGAGCTGTACTAAAATGATCAATAAATGCAGTGACTGTGCCATAAGAAACATAAAGACCAACGTTGAAGTACTGTGAACCCCACTTTGCATCCAAGTCACTTCGAAACAATTTCCATATCATTTGGGAATTTGAATGTATCATAAATGATTGAAGATTCTATTGTGGGGTATGATTGTGTGAGTATCGCAAACCTTGTACCTTGTTTAATTGAAGAAGATGTAGTATAGATTATAAGCTAACGGCTTTTCTGCTCAACAGGTTGTTGATATGGATTGACCCAACATTTGTCGTCCTTCACTGCATTGTTCCATCTTTTCTTGAAAATCTGCATTTCCATAAAGGACTGTCTCCTCACCTGCACACATATCATCACTCAATGGTGCCCAAAGAACAGATGCAGATGAATGAAAACGGATGTGATGGAGAAAAATCATCAGTTTTTAGAGTAACGGTCCTTACTATAAATAAAAAAATTGAAATAAACAAAGTGCTCATTTACACAAAAAAAGCCAGAAAAAAATCCAAGATACTAATGCAGCATACTTACCATGAAACAAGAATAAAAAAATATCACTCCCTCAACATATTTTGCAATGGCAACATTATGACTACTGCAAATGAATATATTGCAAAACTAGTGTTTTTTTGGAGGGATATATTTCATGTATTCTGTCACAGCCCAAACCCGCCCCTATGGGTTTAGCACCATAACCGGCCAGTAATCCGAGATTACCGAAGGCCTGCTTAACAGTAATATAGTAAAACAGAGTACAGGGGCATGGCGAAAGCCAAAACAGTAAATAAACAATGTCCAATGAGCCGTGACAGTCTGTATGCCAAAAAGACTTTTCATATATATATATATACACAGTGCAGAACAGTATGTACAACATTTATAACCATCCAGACCAGGGACCTAATCCCTATTAAACAGTACAGTAACAGTTTATACAGTCTACAAAACAGTTACAGAGACAGACGGGGGAAAAATTAAAACACCCCTAAGCCATAACTTGATAGGCTCGGAACCTCGCAGTGAGGCACAGTGGTTGGCTTGACAAAACTAGAGTTACCCCGATGCTTCTAGCCACGGTCTGGTGCCTGTACACGTACATATATTTATGAGCAGTGAGCTAAAGCCCAGTGAATAACATAATGCGTAAAGAGGTTTAGAATGAATGTCATTACAGTAATGAAAACAGTTCATTAAATCAGTATTTCAGTCGTTCAGTCAGTACAGTCATATGTGGTACATCCATTAGCATACCAGTATAGTAAATAGTAGGTCTTGAAAGACCGAACAGTCAATGATGGCCATCAATCAGTAAACAGTAGTGGTTCCAACAAGGGAACCGACAGAGATCTCTGTAACAGTAACAGTCAGTAACAGTAGTTGCTAAGGATGCCACAATACAGTTCAGAATAGAGGACACACATTCATTCTATTAACAGTATTGATTCAGAAATAGTACAGTTCAATTGTTCAGAAGATAATCATTTTTGAACATATCTTTACACAGTTATTACTCACAGAGTTCTGGGCTACAGTTAGGCTAGAGCGCGTCCCCAGTCGCCAACCTTACACAGTTTACAGATAGAACACACACTAAGCTACACAGCTAGGAAAGATAATAATTTAATCCCTAACTTGCCTCGGCGTGGTTCTACATCTATATCCTCATTAAGATGCCTTAAACTAGGCCTAAGAATGCCTAGGATGAAATGAGGATACAAAGATGTACTTTAAAAGCATTTTCAGAAAACAGGGGTCCCGCTCGAGCGTAGGTTAATCCGCTCGAGTGGACATGCAGACAAAGGTTTCCACTCGAGCGCAGACTCAACCACTCGAGCGTACTTCAAAACAGCCAAAAGTGCTGGATAGGTGAAATTCACGCTCGATTAGGCGCTCGACACCCGCTCGAGCGTAAAACACAAGGTCCCGCTCGAGCGTAAATTACCCCGCTCGAGCTGACCTAAAAACAGAACAAAATGCTGGAAGCACGATTTCCACGCTCGAGTGCCAGTCACCTCGCTCGAGCGTGAGTTCAAAATCTGGAATTCCCATATTTGAAGCTCAAGCTCAAATTCAACTACAAATGTATCAAATTCGATTCCTTTGAGCCCATTTCCTGGAAAACACTTCAAAACTCAAAGTTTAACATGATTCAATGCTCAATTGTAAAAATCAAAGCCCAAAGGTAGTTCAAATAAATCTAATTTCAAACCAATTTTCATGAACAAGATGAACATGCAACATGCATGAAGTTAAACAGCTTACAAGCCTCAAATACATACTCTATTGAGTTAATATCTTCAAAGACAAGATGAATTCATGGACTTAACATAAATATGAGCATGCATGTGACAATTTTCCATGGAATCAACTCAAAATTCAATAATATAGGCATGCATGCATGAATTCAGCTATAATTCAACATGTTAGAACTAAATCATGACTTGGCTCCTTAATTAGACATGAACCATGTAAGAATCAACTTAAAGACACAATTAAGAGGTTGAATTCCTTACCTAGGGCTTCAATTACAAGTGTAGAAGTTCAATTAGGCAAATCTCCTACAATCACTTCAAGTCTAACAAGCCAATTCTCTAGAACAATTCAATTCTCTTTCTCACTCTCTCTTGGTCGGCTAGAACTCTCAAAATGGCTGAAGAAAATGTTTGTCTAAGTGTGTACAAGGCTCAATATGTTGAGGTAGTGGGCCACCAGGGATGGCAAGTTGGTAAATACATGTACTTTGTAATACAATGTTATTTAATCTAATTTAACCATACCAAATCGAATTTCAGATAAATACACCATAAAATCATATAAATCCCAATTAGCGTAAAACACTAATCAATTTCCGGTTCGGCCGCCGATAAGGCCTTCAATTTGCAGTTTAAACATAAAAACATGAACAGATAATCAAACAGGCAACAGATAGAAATGCAATATGACAGGTATACTTAATCAATTCAGTTTCAGATTCCAGTCAGTCAGTCCAGTATTTCAATCAGTTCAATTACCAATCATAATCAGTCTCAGTTTAGCAGTAATCGGTAGTTTATCGGTAAACAGTGGTGAGGGTTGTTACATATTCCCACGAAGATTTTCTCTAGTTCTGCGTAACTTGTAAAATGCTCTTTCTAGTTTGATAATTAAACAAAGAAAAAAAAGATCTTCATGTTACATGGTCTTGGGTAAAACTCAACTTCAAAAGTTAGTTGTTGAGGTGGGGGTGCCCTCACGCTACCAAGGCGATGTGGGACTTTGCTTCACACCCTCCCTCACTTGCAACGTGCTCACCCGACAACACTTGCCACATGCAGGCCAGGGACACACACTAACCATCCTTGAATACTCCAGCTCTAATATCATTGGGTTAAGCTGAAAATGCCCTCACGCTTTACTTCACATTACTTTAGTATCACGGTGACGTTGGACTTTGCTTCACACCACCAACATAGCATGTTCCAAGTTCAAAAACCATTGAGATGCAACTATCCTTGCAGCTTAAAGTACATGATATAATATATATGTGCATGACTTCAGTTTCAATTTCAATGATTTAGTGTTGTTTGAGCATACAGATCAAAAGAACCAACAGAATCTACAGAGTACTCCTAGAAAGAAGATACACTTTCCTATAGTGAAACCAAGGGACTTACTTCAGTTCTATTATTAACTCTTTGCAAGCCAGATGGTTCCTGCAATTTCAATGATGACAAGTTCTCAGTATCAGTTCAACAAGAAAATAAAATAAAAAGAATAAACTGCAATCTGAATCTGAAAAATTCTCTGCTCGAGACAAATGATCTGGTGATTTATAACTCAATTACATGAACAAGCACAAATAGTTTTAGTTGACAACTCAAAGATAAAAAGGTTAATGTTGTGCATAATAGCATGACGGTTAGGTCAAATCAATTATCACTTTGAATTAATACAACATACTTTTTTTTTGTTCCCACCTTTTGACACTGATTTTTTTGTGTCAAATTCTTGGGTGGACTGCGAAGTTAGACCAAAATAAAGGACAGTTACTATTTTTATTAAGACTATTATCAAATTTTTGGGTCATCTAACACATAGAGTAAATCAATGAGCATTGCGACCACGGAAGAGGGGGGAGAAGACAAAGGAAAAACATCAGGAGGATGGATGTAAAATGCACAGTTTTGATAGGTCCCTAACATGTCAAGTGCCCTTCTCATGCCAATGCAATGTAGGAAACCCCCTCTCCTGTTTTTAATTTAGTCCGCCCAACATAGATGGGACTCAAAAATCTTGAGCTCTAGGGTGGGAAACTTCCACTGGCTGGCTTGGTAGACTTACTCAAGCAAAGCCAGGCTTATGCTTGCATTGACAGCTCATGAAGCAAGACTTGGTGTAATGGAACATTTCTATTTTATAATTTTTTGAAAATTTTTGGAACTTCAATGTAAAAATTTATTGGCACAAATCATAATACTTGTAAGAATCTACTGTATGAGTTTTCTATGGAAATGAATTGCTCACATAAACATGAGAATTACTTACCTTGGTGCCATCTAAAACACCAAGTGTTGGAAGACCCAAATGAACTATATACTCAGAGTCAACCACACCAACATTTTTTGTCCTATCACCCTGTAAAAAAAGTGGTCAACATATCACTACCGTCCACAAATCGATAGTCATACAGAGAAGTGGAATTAGAAAATTGCCTGTGCACAATAACCAAGCTGGAAATCCAAGCCCCATGCATGGATCAAGTCATTCTGTTGGGGTTAAAAAAAATCATTAGAAAACAATAACAACAGAAACGGACAACACGCACTGCTTTCAAAAACAATCAGGGCATCTACTTTCCCTCATTTTTGACAAAAGCTATACAACAATGAAGCACCTACACTCCAAAACAGGTGCCGTAGTGGTGTCGAACAAAACAGGGACACGGTAGACATATATGGGACACGCCAGCTGGTGTTTAATTAATTTGTTTTTTGGGGACACAGCGGGGACATGGCGAGGATAGGACAACTAATTTTCCTCCCTCTTCTTTAGTGCTTTTGATGGATGTTGGATGTTGAATGTTTATAAATTTTTGTCTAGATTGTAATGAACTAATGGTGTATTGGATGACCTTCTTGAGAATTGCTATATCACACTTATTTTTTCACCCTTTTATATCACCGAATCATATGTCAAAATATTATTTGTTTTCATTAATTGATTAATAATTATTTCAAAACAAGAGAACCAATCATGAGTATTCATGTAGAAGACAAAAAACCGGTAACATATAGCATTTCTCTAACTTCTTTGTCTTAAGTTAACTCTTATCATTTTTATCTTAAAGATGAATGATCTATTAATTATTTAAATCTGGTAAGTTTTTTTTTTATTATTTATTAATTAGTGTTAATTTTTTATTGTTTGTGGATATAATATTAATCTACATTGTAAATAAAAAATATTTTAAAAAAATATTTTTTTTTGCCGTGTTTGTGTTCTCATTTTTTTGAAATCACTATCTCCCTTGTCTATGTCTGTGTTTGTGTCCGTGCCCATGCTTATTATGTGTACACTTTACACATACATATGAAAAATAGACCCTATGTTAACCTAATAACCTAATTAAAGTGAAGAAGAAATCTCACGGAAATCATAATTCATTGATACTATTTTAGAACCCTCACCCATTGTTCCAGACAAACGTTGCGAACCAATTCACTCATTATGATCATTGCATGTACTCAATTCAAAAGAAATACCCTATACCTGGAGCATATACCATGCACATCACTAGGCTGCTCTTGAGAACACAGGTGCCATCATTTCCACCCAACTGCGTGACAAAATTTGTTTTATTGCATTAAGTATAAAACTTGTCTTTTTCTCGAGACAATACATGAATTTAGTTCACCACAGAAAAAGTGGTTTTTCAGCAGTTAAAGAACCAATTATGATATAAAACAAAAGATTAAAGAACATTTTTAGGAGTTATAGGCTGATGATACCCTATGCACGGAGGAGCTGTGCTGCGATCGTCACACCTTCCACTGCCTTTAAGCTTATAGAACCTTCTGTTCAAGATGTAAATAAGAGAGGTTAAGATCGATTTAAGTTTCTAAATTTTTAAGAACAATGGCATATTTTGTCTAAAGAAAGTATCTATAATCCCCGTGATATGGTATCCAATAACAACACAAGACCTAATTCACCACACTTCTACACCTTGGATTATGTTGTCATAGTCAACTTAATCTGAAAAATTGTTTATGTTCCATGATCCAGCCACAATGAGGAAATTTCAATGGTCGAGCATTTTAATTAGGTCTTTTTGACCTGCGACATCTCTGAAGTTTCTTAGATACCTTGATTTGTACAGCTGGTCAGTACCCTTTGAGCTTATTTCCGAATTTCGGTTAATTATAATACAAATTACAGCTATATTCATTCAGAAAACTCTGTCTCTCGCTCTCCCTCTCTCTCTCTCCCTCTCCCTTCAAGAGTACTACACTGACCTGTGCACTTTTGAATTCCTCCGACGTGCAGTAATTTGATCTGTAAATATTTTGGCATATCTTTTTTGAAATATTCACCACTTTTTATGGGTATACCTACCAATGTCAAGCAATTTGACCCATAAATTTGATCTGAAAAATTTTCCAACTTTGAACCAAATATCTCTCACAAGTTTCATAAAGACGCATGATTGAAGAATCCACCAATTGCTCATAATATATATATATATAGAAAAGAAAATTTGAATAAAACAAAAAACCCATCAAATTCATGTAACAGAAAATCAAACCCACAACAACAATGAAGAAAGAATAATCAAGACCCACCAACTGTTCGATCAAATGTATGAATCAAAAAATGTCGGGATTTGATCAGAAACTGTTACCTTAGTACCAGGGCTGCTTGGAGGATCTCCTCCTCGGGGATAATAATAGGCCACTGTTCACCGGCGTCGCGGAACATTTGCTCGGTCTCGAGAAGCGGACCCTTGTCGAGAATCATGGTCCTGCTGACCGCTCGTCCAAACCAAAATTCGCCACTCGTCGCTCGCCTCCATGAGAGAGAGAGAGAGAGAGAGAGTGAGAGTGAGAGAGAGACAGTGTTGTTTCGAAACTTAGGGCTTTGCAAACCTAAAAGGAAATGAAAAAATGGGCGGAAAGGTAAAGGGAAAAAAAAGAGGAAATTAAGTTTGGGCGGGCGGGTCAGTGAAAAAAGGGGGAAATTTTGTTTCATTTTTAGTTTAATGTATCTTTTTTTTTAATTTGGTAGAAGTAGTGGTAATATTTTAATGAAAAATATTTTTCGTTAAAATAAAATTAATTTTTTTTGGTCAATGAAAAATATTTTTTTGTGGCCCATTTTTTTTTTGGTTACTAAAAATCAAGAACTAATTTTTTGTGGTAGAAGAGAAGGAGCGACAGTAATGGTGAAGATGGTAGATAAGAGGTGATAGTGGTAGTGGTGGTGGTGGTGGTGATGGCGAAGGAGATTAGTGGTGAAGTTGTGGTAGTGGTAGAGGAGATGGAGTGGCGGTGGTAAAGGAGAGGTAATAGTAGTAGTAGTAGTGGTAGTGGTAATGGAGTGGTGGCGATGGTGGTAGTAATGGTAGTCGTAGAGGTGGAGTGGCAACAATGGTAATAATGCTGGCAATGGAATGACATTTGCAGTAGTAGTGAATGTGGTAGAGGAGATGGGTGGTGAGAGAGAGATGAGTAAGAGACAGATAGAGAAGAGAGATAGAGACAGACAGACAGAGAAACAGAGATAGAGTGATGAGCGAGAGAGAGACAAAGTGGTCGCTAAAAGTACATTTTCTTGTAGTGAAGAGCTCGGTAAATAGAGAAGAGGAGAGGGAGAGAGTGAGCAAGGTGAACACAATAGGGGAAAGAGACAGGCAGACAGACACACAAAGAGAAAGAGAGAGAGAAGAGTGAGAGACAGACAGACAGACAGACATAGAGAGAGAAAGATAGAGAGAAGAGTGATGAGTGAGAGAGAGACAGAGATAGAGAGAGAAAGAGATAGAGACATAGACAGAGAGAAACAAGAGATGAGTAAGAGATAGACAAAGAGAGAGAGAAAGAGATGATCGAGAGAAAGACATAGAAAAAGAGAGAGATAGAGAGAAAAGAAAGATGAGCGAGAGAGACAGAGAGAAAGAAAGAGAGAAGAGAGATGAGTGAGAGAGATAGAGAAAGAAAAAAGATGAGAGAGATAGAGAGAAGAGAGATGAGCGAGAGACAAAAAGACAGAGACAGAGACAAAGATAAACAGACAGAGAAGAGTGATGAGTGATGAGTGAGAGAGAGAAAAAAAGAGAGAGAGAGAGAGAGAAAGAGAGAATGAGATAGAGAGTGAGAGACAAAAAAAGAGACAGAGAGAGAGGAGAGATGAACGAGAGAGACAGAGAGAGATAGAGAGAAGAGAGATGAGCGAGAGAGACATAGAGAAATGAACGAGAGAGACAGAGAGAGAGATAGAGAGAAGAGAGATGAGCGAGAGAGAAGAGAGATGAGAGAAAGCGAGAGAAGAGAGATGAGCAAGAGAGATAGAGAGATGAACGAAAGAGACAGAAAGAGAAAAGAGATGAGAGAAGAGATAGATGAGTGAGAGACACAAGGAGAGAGACAGACAGAAAAATAGACAGACAGACAGACAGACAGAGAAGAGTGATGAGTAAGAAAGAGAAAGAGAAGAGAGAGAGGAAGATGAAAAAATAGGTGAAAAAGACAGACAAAGAGAGAGAGAAAAAGAGCGAAAAGGGATAAACGAGAGAGAGACAGGAAGAGATGAGCGAGAGAACGAGAGAGATAAAGAGAAGAGACAGAAAGAGAAGAGAGATAAGAGAGAAAGAGAGAAGAGAGATGAGCGAGAGACACAGAGAGAGAGAAAAAGACAGACAGACAGACAAAGAAGAGTGATAAGTGAGAAAGAGAAAAAAGAGAGAGAGAAAGAGATAACGAGTGAAAGACAGAAAAAGAGACAGAGAGAGAGGAGAGATGAACGAGAGAGACAGGGAGAGAGATAGAGAGAAGAGAGATGAGAGAGACAGACAGACAGACAGACAGACAAAGAAGAGTGATGAGTGAGAAAGAGAAAAAAAAGAGAGACAAAGACAAAAATAGAGACCAAATTTTAGTCGCTGAAATTAAATTTTTGCCGACCAATTTTTTGGTCGCCAAAGATAAAAAGTAATTTTTTCTTTTTCTTTCAGCGACTAAATTATTTTAGTTGCCAAAACTATATTTACAGCGACCAAAATATTTTTTAGTCGCTGAAATTAACCTTTTGCCGACCAAACTTTTGGTCGCCAAAGATAAAAAATAAATTTTTATTTTTCATTCAGCGACTAAATTATTTTGGTTGCCAAACTATCTATACCGCGACTAAAATATTTTTTAGTCGTTGAAATTAAATTTTTGCCGATTAAAATTTTGGTCGCCAACGATAAAAAGTGAATTTTTATTTTTCTTTCAGCGACTAAAATATTTTTTAGTAGCTAAAATTAAATTTTTGCCGACCAAAATTTTGGTCGCCAAAGATAAAAAGTAAATTTTTATTTTTCTTTCAGCGACTAAATTATTTTAGTTGCCAAAAATATATATGCAGTGACTAAAATATTTTTTAGTCGCTGAAATTAAATTTTTCCGACCAAACTTTTGGTCGCCAAAGATAAAAAATAAATTTTTATTTTTCATTCAGCGACTAAATTATTTTAGTTGCCAAAACTATCTATACAGCAACTAAAATATTTTTTAGCCGCTGAAATTACATTTTTGCCGACCAAAATTTTGGTCGCCAAAGATAAAAAGTAAATTTTTATTTTTATTTCAACGACTAAATTATTTTAGTTGCCAAAACTATCTATATAGCGACTAAAATATTTTTTTAGTCGCCAATTGTGGCAAATTTAGCGACTAAATTTTTTTTAGTCACCAATTGTGAGATTTTTAGCGACTAAATTTTTTTTTGTCGCCAAAAATTAATATACCCCAACTAAAAAAATTTAGCTGCTAAATATTGTACTTTTACTGACTAACATAATTTTTGGTCGCCAATTCCCCAACTTTTAGCAACCAAAATATTTTTAGTCGGCAAAAGTGGTCGCCAAAAGTGTATTTTCTTGTAATAATATAACCTTTTGTCATGGTCTATAGAAAAACTTTTATCGTGGTACATAGATCACTTTCTGTCGCGGTACATGTATATGACCATTTGTCGGCGTACATAAATAACCTTTTGTCATGGTCTATAGAAAAACTTTTGTCGTGGTACAGATTACAATGGTAATTTGTACCATGCCAAATGGTAATTTTGCTTGGTAATAAATATATTTTTTTTGTATACGAAGGACTTTTATTTTTGTATGACATATTTTGTATGAAATTATTATTTTAGTTTGGACAATAGTTGGTTTGTATGGACTTTGACATTTAAAGTTATTTATTTTTTGTATATGTATGCAGATTGTGGAATAATTGATAGTATGTATCATTTTGTTTATATACATATTACAGGTTGCATGGAATATAGACAAGTTGTGGAGATATTATAATTTTGCGATAAAGCTTAATATCATGTTTTTGGCGACTGAACAATTAGTAGCTAAAAAGAATTGGGAAAATACTTTGGGCGGCTAAAAATTTTGTAGCAAAAAATAAAAAAAATAGACATTTGGCGACTAAAAGTTTTTTAACCAAAAGAAAATCAAACATTTGGCAACTGAAATATTCGGTAGCTAAAAACACAAACTAAAGAATAAAAATACATTTGCCGACTAAAATTTTAGTAGCTAAAAATGTGGGACTTTTGGCGACTAAATATTTAGTAGCCAAAACAAGACCTCTTTACCAACTAAAATTTTAGTAGCCAAACATGAGGGACTTTAGGCGACCAAATTTTTAGTAGTCAAAAGAAGAACTCTTTGCCGACTAAAATTTTGGTAGTTAAAAATGGAACTTTAGACAATTAAAAGTTTGGTCGCCGAAAATGTAGTAATTTAATTTAATGTCCAACCTTTTGGCGACTAAAATCCTTTAACGACAATTCTTCGACGACTACTTTTGCGACCAAATAATTTAGTCGCCGATTCCCTTCAGCGACTAAAAATTAACTTTTAGTAACTAAAAATTTAATCGCTAAAAGTGAAAATTCTTGTAATATTATTGCTTATTGTGTGATGCTGGGTGCTCCTGCAATACTTACTCATTTAACATTTATTTAGGGAATAATGTTTGAGGGCCCGAAATGCTTGGCTCGAATCCGGCTCGAAGCCCAAAACGACGTCGTTTTGGGCTTCAAATTTTTTTTTTTTTTTTCTTTTCTTCCTTTTCTTTCTTCTTCTTCGTTGAGTTGAGAGAAAACACAGAGGCGAGAGAGAGAGAGAGAACACAGAGGCGAGAGAGAGAACGCAGGTCATCGTCGGCGTCATAGCTCGGCGGCCGATCGTCGCTCGTTGGCCGATCTTCGCTCGTTGGCCGATCTTCGCATCGCCGCCTCCGCCTCCGCCTCTGCCTCCGCCCACCTCTGCTCTGCCCCCGCCCGCCTCTGCCGCCTCTGCCTCCGCCCGATTTTAATGGCCCCTCCAGTTCCTCTTCACCTCCTTCTTCATCCTCCTCCTCTTCTTCTTCTTCTTCTTCTTCTTCCTCCTTCCTTCTCAAATTCGAGCCATTCGAGCCTTGCCCTTTTCGGGCTCTCTACCGGGACTGTTATTTAGGTGAATCATATTCATCGGAGCTTAAACATTATATATTTAGCTTGTTAATATATATTTTATTAATCTATTTATTTGTATAATTTAATAATGTTTATGTGATTTGTGTATTTTTATATATTTTAAATAAATTAGTATAAATAATATAGTTTAAATATTTTATAATATATTATAATAAAAAAATGTGAAAGTGATGCCTGTAGGCTGTATGCCGCGCAAGGCACGGGCCATTTAAAGATAATATTTAAATTTTAAGTAAATTAAAAACATATTTTTTTAATTTTATTTAAAATATAGATTGCTTTTTTATAATTTTAGAAATTATATTTCGTGGTTTCAAGTTTTAAATTGCATAATAAATTATCTATTTTGTTAATAAACTATTAAGTTAATTAATATTTTTTAATAATATTATAAATATATTCAATTAACAATTCAAATAATTTTATTAGTGTATAGGAGAGCCATTAAAAAAAAATTCGTGAATTATGTTAAATAAAAATTTATGACAAAATATTTATAATTTTTAAAATCATAAGGGATAATCCATATGAAGGTGAAATGTTATTGAATTAGATGAAATGGAATGGAATTATTATTTTTTAATCTCTACAAAATAATCATTCCATTATATTTTTTTTTCCTATTAAAACAAACACTACCTTAAAGTAAATATCAAAATTATAATTTAAACAAAAAAATCAACGGTAAATTAGAAATATAGCTTCTAAGATTTGGGAAAGACTATGGTACACCCCCCCCCTCAAAGGGTGTGTACCATATACACCTTACATAATTTTATATTTTCTGAGTCATAATTATAAAAAAAAAAAAAAGTCATAACCAAACACTGTATGAGGCATAACCAAACATATCAAAATAATGTCATAACTAAAGGAAAAAATTAGTCATAACTAAAGGGGGAAAAAATGTCATTACTAAGGATGAATATGGTAAGCAGTGTGTATTGTAAAATTTTCCCTAAGATTTACTTAAAGGGTCTTGTTAACATGCACCCTAAGAGCATATGGTAAGAAATCTTTAAAATGTTGTACATTTTTTATTATTCATAACTAACGGAAAATAAAAAATAAAAAAATGTCATTACTAAGGATGTATATGGTAAGCAATGCGTATTGTAAAATTCTTCCTAAGATTTATTTAAAAGGTCTTGTTAACATGTACCCTAAGGGCATATGATAAGAAAACTTAAAAATATTGTACATTTTTTTATTACATTCATTTTCATGACTAACGTATAAACAGACGAATCATATTAACATTGCAATCTTAAAACTAGGGGTGACATCGGCCCGTTGGCCCGCCCAGCTTGCCTAGCCTAGCCCTATTTTTTTAGGGTTTTGAAAGATTGTTTTAACCCATAGAGCCAGGTTGGACCAATATTTTCAATCTAAAATATTAATGGGCTAGGCTTGGCTTGAGATTTACACTTTCAACTTAGTCTCTCCCATCCCAACCCATTATTAAATTAATTATTTATTTACTTATAACACATTAAAATATATATTTTTTATTGGAATCTAAAATTAATGTTTGTACATTTTATTAAAACTCGTATTTGAGATTATGTGTGATGGAATTTATTTAAGAAACCCTTCAATTTATACACAAAATCTTTCAATTTATAATGCTATCAATATATTTATTTAATAAATATAATGTGTTATTGAATTTAATTATGTAATATTTTAAGTTTTTTAACTTATATCCCGATGAGTAGACTTGAGATTTATAATTATTTTTTAAACGGAGCTTAAGCAGATAGAACTAAGCTTGGGCAAACACAAAGTCCCTTATTATATAATGTTAGCATAGCCCGAACTCAATTCAGTCCCAATGTTTATCCACCCCTATTTAAAACTCATGCATTAATAATTATATTAGTGCCAGTGGTAATGGTAGTGGAGGTCGGCTGTTTGGGAGTGGTGTATTGGTGCTGAAAGTTAAAATAATTTTGCCTAATTTTTTTTTTTTTTTTGGGTTTGTTATAATGCTCAAAAAAAAAACAAACAAACAAAACAAAACAAAATCACGCCAATAATAGCTTTGTGTTATTTTGACACGTTGAATCTATTTCTAAAAAAATAATAATAATAATTAATGATCATTATTGTCACTACTAAAGTGACAAATTTAACACTAAATTTGACTTTAACAAATTTTAGTTTGAAAATTTGGCAGATAATTAGAGTTTTTATTTTTATTTTACATCTTATGAGGGTATAATTAAAAGGAGATTTTTTTTTAAGGTCTATACTATTAAGATTTTATAACATAAAGAGCACTCAATATTTTCATAATGTCTAAGGTCTTTCAACATCGATCCAGGAAAAAATTCGACCCAAAGAATTTCTCTGGACTTCCAGAGATCTTCTCTTCAGAGAAATTCTGGGAATTTCTTTGCACTTCCCAAATAATTTCTCTGGACCTCCCAGAGATTTTCTGTCCAGAGAAATTCTCTGTGTGCTTTCGACCAATCTTCTCTGGTTTGCTCACAATTTTCTGTGTGTTTTTTATCAAACCAAAGAAAATTGAACAACCACCATTTTCATTTTGACCAATTTTTTCTGAATTGTAAGACATTCAGACAACAGCCAAAAGAAAATTGAACAAACACCATTTTTATTTTGATTAATTTTCTGTGACTGTAAGACATTCAGACAACATCAAAACAAAGAAAATTGAATGACCACCATTTTCATTTTGACCAATTTTCTCTGGACTGTAGGGTGCACCAATGTTGATCGAAGCGATCTTGCTTCTAGTGTACACATCAAATATTGCACAAACAAATAGAGCAAATGAGAGTTACCTCGTCAATTTGGGGGAAATAGATGACGAGATCCATCCAAAAATCAAATCATTATTATTCTAATTTACAATATTAAATCAAATTAAGAATGAATTCTAGAAATCATATCACAACACAACACTTAACCAGACTAGTAAATTTCACCAATAATGGTATGAAATTCATGGCTTGCTTCCTAATGATGATCACATCATAAATGTTACTCACAAAAAGCTTGAACGCCTCATAAAATCTAAAAAGCTTGAATTTTCTCTGGTTTACTCACAAAATTCTCTGTGATTTGCTCAAAAAAAATTGTGTGCTTTGACCAATTTTCTCTTATTTACTCATAATTTTCTCTGTGTTTTAACCAAACTAGAGAAAATTGTGATTTTTCACAGAAAAATTTCTAGCAACCTTCAACAAAAAAAAAAAAATTGAGGATTGAAAATTTTCTTAGTCAAATTTATGATTGAATCTAAGTTTGTCCTCACTCTTCCACTCAAAACCTCTTCATTTCCACAACTACCTCTTTGGTAGCAGATGAACAACAATCTGACCTAGATGTTTAGATTTCAACATATGTGGTTGAATTGAATTGATGGAGAACTTTATGAAAACTTAGGTTATGGATTATCTTCAAAACAAATCTACAATTGGAAAACTCTAAAAACGAAGGAATGTGAGGGAAATGAAGTGGAAAAAGAAGGGAGTGTGAGAATTTGGAATCAGAAACAGTTATTATATACATATTCTATAAAGAAGTGAGTGAAACCTTTGAATTTTGGAGACAGATTTCCTAAGTTTCTTCTTGTTTTCTTCTCCGTTGATGATTTTTGAGAGAGATAGACTCCTTAATTCATCACCAGTGAGCTTCAATATACAGCCCCATAAATTTCTTTCTACACCCAACTGTGGTCATCGTCGGTCATCCACCACCGTTGTCAGTGGTGGACGGTGGTTGTCGGTGTAAAAGAGGCAGCAAAGTGAGGTCGAAAGAGACAAGCCAGCGTGTTTCGATTTTTAAAGCAGGTTCCGAGAGAGAAGATAAAGAAGAGAGACAGGAAGGAAAGAGAGAGGAAGGAGTTCAGCGACATGAGAGTGAGAGAAGCATGACGACGACAGGTGGTCGCTAGCGGCGATGGCAAATCGGGTAGCGACGGCGGATGAAGAGAGACAGAGAGATGAGGTTTGCCACATCACTAGAGGTCGGACCCCCACTTGGGGTCTGTAGCATTATTCCTCGTACATTATAGAGAAAGAACAATGCTACAGACCCCCAGTGGGGGTCCGACCCCCAGTAACGTGGCGCGGCCTCATTGGCTGGAAAAAAAAAAAATAGTTTTTTTTTTTGCTCAATCAGGGCCCTACACGAACGACCCCTAGCACCTCCACTGGGGGTCGGAGGCATTTTCCAATGTAAGAGTGTAGGGGTTGAGGGATCTTAGACATCACAAAACAATATTGTAGACTTTTTTCATTACTAAAAATGGAAGAGGGATGTTAGGCTAATTTTTCCTAATTAAAATTGACATTGGGTCAAGGATTTGGGGGCATCAGTAGAGATATTCTATCATTTTACTATATCATTGGAAGAATCTCTTACTATTTAAACATATTTATAAACACTCATATGCCAATAAGTAAAATCGAAATGAAAATATTCATGTTATCTAATACAATTTATTTTTGGACGGTTGTAATGGTTATTATTTTCACTTTAAATTTTTTTATTTTTTATTTTTCAAAATCTTTTATAAGTCCTTACCATTAAAATAATGAAATTAAAAAATTTGACATCTTTTTCTTCAATGCCAAATTTAGTATTAAGATATACTAATTAGCAACTCAATTTTGTACGTTCAAATGAACCATAACTACATACCACATTTTAGTCTTAAAAGTGCCACCTCAAAATTGATAATTTAGGTAGAGATGCTCTAAATAAAGATTAAAATAAATTTTTTTTTTTTTAAGTCTAACGTTTATTTAACATGATATAAAATTTATATATAATTTTAATATTCAAATAAAAGATTAAATAGATTAAATAATGAATTTGACTTCTTTCATATTTAAATCTTAATAATAAATAATAGTAAATATTAACTTGAGAGAACTTGAGAGAACTTGAGAGGTATGAGGCTTACCATGAGTCTTATTTCAATGATTTATACTATTTATTTTATAAAGCTCTCTGTGTATATTATTCACGAAAAAGTGAAGTTAATTTGATAATTGTAGTATTTTTCTTTTATCACATGTGTTTTCAAAAAAATGAATGATCATTTTAAAAATAGATCATCCCATTTTTGAAGAAAAATACAACAAAATAAAAATATTATATTCATTAGATCGGTTTAATTTTTTATGGATAATACACATAGAATATCTTACAAAATGAATAATTTGAATCATCAAAACATGATCCATGATAAACTTCACTAGGGGTGTGCGCGGTGCGGGTCGGTGCAGTTTGAGAGAAAAATAGAAACCGTATGGCGGGCGGCGGATTGATAAGTGCCACTAGAATTTGCCATTTTCCTTATCAAAAACTGGCGGTTCGGTTGGCAAATAATGGCGGATTTGCCTTGGCGGTTCGGGCAGATTGGCGGTTTATAAAAAATATAATTCAAATTACAAAACTTAAATCAAAGAGTAAAAAAAAGACGAGAGATACCGTGATGTTAAGCATCTTTAAAAGTGAATTGGAATCCAACTTTATTTTAGATTACTGACATCTTGAATTCCCTTCGAGCAGTAATGTAATACTATATTCTAAGGTATAGAACAACAAGCAAACTTAAGTAAAAAAGAATTTTTAGAATCTTATAAAACATGATTTAATAGCGGTGCGGGTCGGTACGGTTTGGAAGAAAAATAGAAACCGGCGGATTAATAAAAGTGTCACTAAAATTTGCCATTTTTCTTACCAAAAATCGGCGGTTCGATTGACAAATAATAACGAATTTGCCTTTGCGGTGCGGTTCGGTGCGGTTTTGGCGATTTCGGCAGTATTATGCACACCCCTAAACTTCACAGACTCCAATACCCAACCCTTAAGTAAATACCATAAAAATTATGACATTAGTGAAATTAATTTTTCTAGACAAAATAATAATTATGGTATTATTAGTGTACGATAACGTGCCTTAGTCCTAGTCATCACATGAGACAATTGTGCATATACCAGGATAGTCTGGACAATTGTGCATATAGTAATGGAAAGGTCTGGTAAGCAGGCTTAATTTTCGGGGTGAATGACGGTATGGCAAAAATTTATTTGGGGTAAATTACATTTACCTTCCTTGAGATTTTTGACAAATATAGGGACTTTTTCTGTGATTTGAATAATTACAATAATCTCCCCTATTTTACCTAACAATGTCAAGATTCCCCCATTCTGTCTATTTTGCACAAACGACGTTAGTATTTTATATAAAATGACCATATTACCCTTGCTTTTGCTTGCAAAAAGACGAAAAACCCTTTTCTTCAAGACGAACATCACTGCCATAAAGTAAAAGACGAGGAAACCCTTTGCTTTGACCAACACAACCATAAAATAAAATAATTTAAAAATATTTATATTAAAAATGACACATTTAAAATAAAAAATAATTTTTTTAAAAAATTTTAATATTTAAAAAATATATTTAAAATATTAAAAAATACAACACATAAATGTATGAAATATAATACACATTAAAATAAATATAAAATATTTACCCTAAAAAAATAAATTCGAAAAATTTCAAAACTTATAACAAAATAAAATTTTTTTTTTTTCCAAAACTCATAACTCAAAATACAACTCCACACTCAAATCATGACTCTAAAAATAATTTTAAAAAATAAAATATATTTTTTTAATTTTTTCTTTTAAAATAGAGTTTTGGAAAAAGTTTGGTTTTGAGTTTTGAATTGAGTTTTAAATTTGTGTTTGGTTATGAGTTTTTGAAAATAATTTTTGAATTGAGTTTTGAGTACAAACATGTTCCGAAAAAATATTTTTTTTAGAAACATGTTTGGTTTTCTTTTAGAATTACAATTCCAATTAGAAATTTTCAAAAATCTTTTCAAAACTCATAGAGTCTTAACCAAATATACAGTTTTGAAAATAGTGTAGAGTTTCGAGTTATGTGTTTGGGTATAATGTTTGAAAATAATTTTCGAATTGAGTTTTATGATTTTGTTGGTCAATTCAAAAATTATTTACAAAACTCATAACCAAGCACAAACTTAAAAAAATACAAACTTATGTTAAATATATTTTTTAAATATTAAAATTTTTAATTTTATTTTATTTTATAAATATATTTTTAAATATTTTAATTTTTTTATGTGTTTTGTTATGATTTGAGTGTAGAGATTTGAAAATAGTGTGGAATTTCGAGTTATGTGTTTGGGTATAATGTTTGAAAGTAATTTTTTGAATTGAGTTTTATGGTTGTGTTGGTCAATTCAAAAATTATTTTCAAAACTCATAACCAAACACAAACTTAAAAAAATTCAAACTTATGTTAAATATATTTTTTATTTTTTAAAATTTTTTTTATTTTAAATATTTTATTTTATTTTATAAATATATTTTTAAATATTTTAAAAAAAATTATGTGATTTGTTATGATTTGAGTGTAGAGTTTTGAAAGAAAAATGCTTCGGACCCCCACCGGGGGTCGACCCCCAGTGAGGTGGCGCGATATGATTGGATAAAAAAAAAACTGTTTTATTTATTTTTATTTTTTTTTTAAGTTTCAGCCAGTGGGGGCTCGCCACCTCACTGGGGGTCTGCAGCAGCTCTCGTTTTGAAAATAATGTGGAGTTTCGAGTTATGTGTTTTGTTATGATGTTTGAAAATAATTTTTGAATTGAGTTTTATGATTGTGTTGGTCAATTCAAAAATTATTTTCAAAACTCATAACCAAACACAAACTTAAAAAAAATACAAACTTATGTTAAATATATATTTTTAAATATTAACAAATTTTAAAAATTTTATTTTTTATTTTAAATATTTTATTTTATAAATATATTTTTAAATATTTTAATTTTTTTGTTATGTGTTTTGTTATGATTTGAGTGTAGAGTTTTGAAAATAATGTAGAGTTTCGAGTTATGTGTTTGGTTATAAGGTTTGAAAATAATTTTTGAATTGAGTTTTGAGTTATGTGTTTAGTTACGATTTGAGTGTGAAATTGTATTTTGAGTTTAAAATCTTAAAATTAAAAAATTAAAATATTTACAAAATAAAATAAAATATTTAAATAAAAAATATATATTTAAAATAAAAAAATAAAATTAAGTGTTTACATTGGGCACTTTAGTATTTACATTATAGGCATTATAGGCACTTGAGGGCATTTTAGGTATTTTTGTGTTTACAGTTGATGACATCAGTAGGGTCGGCTAGGTGCATAAACGGCGGTCAAATTTTGGGAAAATCTTAACATTGTCAGATAAAGTAAGGAAGGCTACTGTAATTATTCAAACTACAGGGGAGGCCCTGTATTTGTCAGAAACCTTAGGAGAGGTAAATGTAATTTACCCATTTATTTGTGTAATGCCAAATCTATGTGAGGTGTTGGATGTATAAGTGTGAATTTATAGTATTACTCATGATAAAATGAAAAAAAAAAATGAAGGGCAAAATGAGAATGAAATAACAAATCATTTATAGCAAAACAATTCTTATATATATATACTAGTTTACACAAGTCCGTGCATGGCACATGCTATTATTATAGTATATTTAAGTCTTATATTTTGATAATTTTTTAAAAATTAAAATATTATTTTATGAATTTGAATAGAATAAATCATTAGATATATGATAGAATTATGTAGTATGATATGTATATTTTTTAATTTGTTATACATCCAATGATGTCGACTCCAATTCTATTACCATGTAGTTTAGGGTGAATTTATGAGTCTTTAACATTTCTTCTAAATTTATACAAAAAAAAAAAAAAAATTATGGCGTGTAACTTTTCTCAATAGATAAATATAAAATAAATATTAAGATAATTCTCTTATCTAAAAAAATTACTAAGATAAGTCATTGAACTAATAAAGAAGCGAAGAAAATACATATATATACAAATGACTAATTTAATTAATACATAAATCATACTCATATAACAAATGATCAATTTTATTAATAAGTAAATCATTAAGTAAATTAACAATTTTTAATGATAAGAAAAATATTTTTCAATTAGCCCTTTTATTAATAAATAAATCATTAAGTCAATTAACAATTTTTAATAATATGAGAAATATTTTTCAATAAACAATTTTAATAATTTATTATTACATAGGAGAATAATTTTTTTTTCCCTTGAGTATTGTGTTAAATTAATTAAAATTTATAATAAACAATAGTTGTAATTTCTAGTATTATTAGATTCATTCATATTTTATAATAAATCATTAAGTCAATTAACAATTTTTAATAATATGAAAAATATTTTTCAATAAACAATTTTAATAATTTATTATTACATAGGAGAATAATTTTTTTTTTCCCTTGAGTATTGTGTTAAATTAATTAAAATTTATAATAAACAATAGTTGTAATTTCTAGTATTATTAGATTCATTCATATTTTAAAAAAACTTTATGAATGTATTTGTAATTTGTCAAAAAATAAATATTTATGTTTCATAACTGACCAAGAATGCTTGCATAATTATGAAAAAACCTATTTCATAATTGACCAAAAACGTTTGCATAATTACGAAAAAATCTATTGGATAATTGACCAAGAATGCTTGCATAATTACGAAAAAACTTCACTCAACATATAGGCCAACATTAGTAAATTATTCAAAATAAAAGAATAAAATCATAAAGAAAAGATGAACCTCAAGCAGCTAAACACCTCTTTTATATGTATATATATATCATTTATCCACAAAATTAGTGTTAGGGAACAGCGTTCATGAGATATTATCTGCCTCTTTCTACTTGTTCAAAATGCCTAAGCTAGAGAGAAGTGAAAAAACAACCAACACACCGGGTATACATTTTAAGCATTCATTGGCATATCATTATCAGAAGGATACAACTGTTAACATACAACAGCCCTCTCACATACAAAATACAAACCCTAGGCATCCTTTCTGACAAAATTGAAGGGAAAAAAAAAAATCAAGGGGTAAATTTCAAGAAAAAAAGAAAAGAAAAAAAGAATTGAATGATCAAACTAGACTACTTTCCTCAATAACCAATCAGTTGAACAATGCTATCTCAAAACCTTGGCTACAACCACTGTTGAGTTTGAATCTCCCACCACTGCTTCCTCCAGCGGAGGCTTCACATACTTTCCTATCGTTTTCTGGCGATGCCGTTTCCTCATCCTCAACATTTTATCCTTACTGTGTTGTTTCCTCTTCTCCTCCTCTCGAATTTTTTGGTTTCTTTCCTTCTCATACACTCCTTGCCAAAAGACCTCGCCCGTTGACGGCCACAACCACCGTCTCCTCGAGTGATCAGAATCAGACTCCTCAGCTAGGTCCTCGTCCATGTTCTTAAGGGTGGCGTATGAGAACCATTTGACCCACATTTGACCCCTCCGGTTCTTCAACTTGTGCTGTTCTTGCATTGCTCCGGTCTCTGGATTCACATACACCATCCTTCGTGCACTATGGTATGCCCAGACGTTTACGAGTAGCTCAAGCACCCGGGAGTAGCAATGCTTGTCCTGCTGGATTATATACCAGTATTACGAGTCCTATAAAATAAACTTAATTGAAAACTAACTAAAAACGGCAGCCCAATACACGAGGCACCAACCATTGCAGGATCTAGGAAAGGTCAAATGTACACAATCTTATCCCCGCATGAAGAGTGACTATTTTTGTGTTTTGAATCCATGGAGCTCAAGTCATAAAAGAATTTTTCCAGGGAAGTTTCATTCTACCAGAGGATATCCAAATTTTGGATTCGGTATTGATAAAAGATCTTATGGTATGCTATTCAATTGCCGAGCCAAAAAAAATAAAAGTATATTATTCAACTCTTAACGATGAACTGATTTGATAGCTTACATATTGTAATTCATGATATTGAACTCTAAACACAAAATAAAATTATTAACCAAGGTTTATATATCAAGAAGTCAGAAACACCAGAGTTATTTTTAGGAGATAGATCTTCATTAGAACCCACAGTTGAAACAATCTTTATCTAAGAAAAATAGTCTTTGTGGTACATCTATATTGATCAGTTTTTGGTTCTGAATTGAGAAACCAAAAAAGGATGGTAAGATCAAAAGAACTATTTTGCAAGAACACACAAGCACACATTAATGTGCACTATCTGGGCGTTGTTTTTACAAATGAAGTTGTTTAAGTAGGAGAAAGTCACCTTGAAAAAACTCAGATGACAATAACCACTTTGATGGTGAGTTTCATAGAATTGTGCATCCAATGCATCTACAAACATTCTGCAAATGACATCACACAGTTACAAAAAACTTCGCAAGTCAATGAACTCTTAAAACCATATTGAGAGAAAAAATCATGACAAGCGGAAAGAGAACCAATTATGCAAATTTTGATACCTGGAAAACATTACAAACTCCAGGAAGGACTTGGTTGGTAAAACCCAGCTGTGCATGACAGACCACGTGTCCCCATCTATAGGCATGGGAGGCAGAGACGTCCAACCATTCTTTATGCCATACATCTTCTTTAGAGCCTCGGAAAAGGCAAATCTGCAACCAATAATGACGTGGAGAGAAGTAAACCTTTTTTTTCTTTTCGTAAGTAAATTATTTTAAGTAAAACGCTATATATATAAACAAATTTCTCATATAATTTTCTTATCATTAGGCACGAATGTATAGATCCCACATATATTTATTAATGTGGGTCCCACTAGCTTTGTGTCTAGAGGTAAGAATATATGGTGCGAAATCCGTTTATGTACAGCATTATCCTTTACTAAAGAGGCACCAAGAGGGCACAACCCGTGCATGAAATGGAGAGAAGTAAACTCGGTTGAACATCCAAATATAAAATGAAATCCTCGAGATAAAATGTGAAGTTACAGATCATAATTAAACAAAATCAAATCAGGTAATAGACATGACCACTCTTACTTGCAATTTCCAGCATTTATAGCATCACAGAATGACCAAAAATCCAGTTGTAATGGGTTTCTTGGATCCATATCCATACGAACCCAAAAGTAGAGAGTATCACCATGTGTTCGCGCTTCGATGGCGTCTAATAATGCAGTTTCAGCATTCTTAGAGAAAGATTCCTGTTTAAACCCCCACATTAGATATGAAGCAATACTGAGTTTAAAGCCCAAATACAAATTATCTCTGCATTTACTTTCTGCATCATCTATTGACTAAGTTGTACAGAGTTAAAGGTTACTGATAAGAAAGTTTCATCTCAACAAGAACACAAATCAACTATCGTGCAATGCTATCACAGCAAAGGAGCAGCACTTTTTAGAGAATTCAGAACTCCCCCAGTGTTTGATATTTTTAGAATTGCCATATTAAAGACAGAATCAGACAATATATTTTCTAAATTTCCTTGATAATTTTATGATGAAATTGTTCAGATCAAATTTCAACATATTTTGTCACAGTTGAAAACATCATAATTTCCATTTCTTCTTAAATTGCAAATAGCATGAGCGAACAACTGCCAACTTTTTCGTCAAAACTTTGTTCCAAGATGGCTTGTGGATCCAATGTAATTCATATTTAACCAAATATTAGAATATTCTACAGTACAAATTTTAAATCCTGGTTGCAACTCACATGTTAGGGGGTTGGGCAATCAGAAAAGTTTCATCTACAGACTACAGGTCACAAATGCTGCTGATGTCAACCAAAGGTCATATTGACATCAGCAACTCACAACGAAAGAAGAGTAAATGATACTCACAATCCATTTGTTGTCTTTTAGCCTTTCACAAAGCGAGTAGATCGATTCTAAAAGTGGAGTGTTAAAATCATTACTCTAAAAGAAATGCAAGTTTAACAGCAGATGCCAAGAGAGATTACATGCCTTCCTTGCTGTTGCTCTCCACGACTGGAACCCTATCCAAGCATTTTTGTGGATGCGGTCAACACGGTTAGCTATAGCAAAAAAGGCTCCATATTCACCAAGGGCATCTCGGTAGTAAGGGCTATTAAGAAGTGGAAGACGAGAAGTTGCATCAATATCATCTGCTCTGGGCCTTCGACCTTTAGTGGACTACAATCAACCAGTCCATGTGTTCATGTCAGATAGAAAAAGAGGGTTGCATAACTTTAAGGAAACAAGTACTATAATGACTACTAACAGTAAATCTAAGCCATGCTCAAATACATAGGTCATTTTTAAGTAGCATATGAATTTCAAATGTGTATTTGGAGCTTTAAAATCCCTCCTAAAATCCTATTTAAGGATTTTGAGAATTCTTATCAGTAAAGCATGCATAAAAAAAGGCTGACAACGAGCCTGATGACTTACCAGCCCAAGTCCGCGATAGAGTGAAGTACTGTGCAAAAAAGGCCAGGTTCCTTCCCCGAAGTATGGTTCATAGATGCATAATGGTTGACCTGTTCTTTCAAGCTCTCCATTATCCCTTTCATGCAAATCATTTTTAGACCGATCAGCCCTTTTGACACCTCGATATACTTCCTCCCATGTTCCACGAGGTTGATCAGTTCTGTCCTTTAACTGGATCAAATTCCAAAAGGACACATGAATTTCCAGAAGGACAAATATAATAATACCTATGAAGCACCAAAACTTCAAAATGGGTGTCGTGTGTTGAACACGTGGGACACAAACACTCCAGCGACATGCATGTCCACATGTCGGACATACCACATGGCGTGTTAATTTTTTAAATTACTATTTTTCTGCAAGACACTTTGGGGATACTTCACGGACAAGTGTGTCATGTGTTTGAACACGTGTGTCCAGACACCTTTGTAAGTTTCTTTTTTATAATTTTAGAAAGATAATTTAGGGTCAAAGTAAAATATAAACAAAGAGGAACGAAAATTAAAGGAATAAAAATACACCCACATATACATTGATGCATCTTAGTTATATCTGTGCCCTAAATTTAAATTCATATAAATAGCAAATAAAAATATATTTTAAAAAATTCCGCATCCCCACTCTTTTTATCCTAATTTTTTCAGTTTCATCGTATCCCTGTCCGTGTCCGTGATTCTTAGTATAATAGAGATGGTCATCAGAAAATTTTCAACCCAAAATTGTGAAAAATAGATAGCATCCTGCATCACTTACCAATTCGTTCTCTCGTCGCTTCCTTGTATTAGCCATCTCAGTGTATTTTTGCTCCTCCCATATACTATATAAGAATGTTTCATCTGTAGCAATTGCAGGACCAGAACGGGGTGTTTGAGTATGGTTCCACTCCTTTTCGATTTTCTCTAAAAATTTGTGGCTTCTCAACATTCGATTTGGATATGTTGAATCTGATATTGACTCAAATAGTTTCCATTGCCATTCCTCTTTTAATTTGCTAGGGATTTCATTGACAGCCTTGGAAGGTGCAACTTCGGATGGGAGCTTGAGAATGTTTTCTAGTAGAGAAGCATACCCTTCAACAGTTTCTAAAACCATAAGGTTTTTTGCAGTGTGTATGCCAATTTCTGCAATTTTGCGAGCTGGAGGTGATAACTGCCCGTCTGAGACCACTTCCGAGATTATCTTTGTGAGAACGCTTATATTCTCCTTTGGAAAAAGATAACCATTCACCCTGTCATCAACCTAATTGTTATTGTCAAGGCGGTCAGTAGCTTGCACAGAACACGTAAATGTATGATTTTCTAAAAAGTAACTAAATATAGAACAAACAAGTTGAAATATGAATTACATAGTTCCTCCGTCCCATTTTGTTTATCCATTTTGGGAATTCCAACTTTTTAAGGGGGCATGCAATAAATGCCTTGGAATCAAATTCGAAGACATTATTTTCTAACAATTGCCCCTTTATTTCTCTATTTCAAATATACTAATAACTATTTACAAGGGGTAGTTTTGAAAACTTACACACTTTATGCTTTGAAGTTTGAAAGTGGATAATCTTCTTGTGACATCCCAAAATGGAAAGATAGACAAACAAAACGGGACAGAGGGTGTAATAAATTATAACCATGAATCCCAAAATCTCAGTGATCATCAATGGTCTGTCCATATAATAGTTCATCCATACAGGTGATGAATATTAGAAATTAGTGACCCATATGTTAATCAGCTACAATAAATGAGATTCATTGAGAAAAGTATCTAACCACAAAATGATGGGATAGTTTGATTTAAAAGGTTTCAGTCCAAGTAAAATCATAACTAATGATAATTCTAAATTTTTAATGTAATCATATCCAACACCCAAACATTAGCAAAAACTTTTCTGAGATGTGAAATTTCACACTACAAAATTCTCTTAGCTCTAATAAAAATCTATAATAACCAAAAAACATGTATATGCAAAGAGAAAGCATCATTAGAAACATACATATTTTTTAATCATGGAAAGATCCGGAGCAATGACTGGCTTCCCAAAGCGCATGGCTTTTATGAAGATGTCCGGAAAAGATTGCTCTTCAAGGAAGGATCCATATATCACGATATCAGCCAAGCTTAGAACACTGTCTGCGTCTTCATCAATGGCATGCCTCACAATGTTCCTTGGGTATCTTAAGTTAAGAGCAATGGCCTATGCGCAAAAAAAAAAAAAAAAAAAAAAAAGAAGAAGAAGAAGAAGAAGAAGAAGATAAAACATTAACAATTAAAGCAAAAACCTAGATGAAACTAAAACAAGCAAGTACCTCAAGACATTAGACAAAGCTTTACCTCAACAGCCACGCTGTAATTTCCAGCCAAATCCCCACTTAAAACGATGATTTTAAGATGAGAATTCGAATTGTTATCAGATGGAAAGTCTGCAAGTAGTGGTAATAAAGCCTTTAAAACAAAGGCATGCTCCAGCCACAAACCTCTGTACGAAAATCGACTTCCCACAATCACGATAACAAAGTCTTCAGGCCCGTAATCCATCTTGACACGTAGATTATCTTTGTTAGGAACTATAAAGTTGTCTGCTTCCCATGCTTCAGCAGGAGAACCCGGAATAACAAAGTAGTTTCCAGAATCACATGCAGAGTAGAACATCTGACAAAAACACAGAAGGAGATCCAAAAACTTAACTTCAAAACCAACTTATGTATCTATAAAGCATGACTGCCAAATAATAGTATAATGATCATGATTAGGACCTCAAACAAGCTCAGGCAATATATTAAAAATATATTTCCTTCATTAAAAAAAAGGACATGATCAAAGTTGCAAGCTGCGAGTTGCGAGCTGCTATTTCTCTTCCTATCAATTGGTCGGTCCACTAGATGATATTGCTCAACGATTCGATTCATTAGTCTGGTACTAGTATCCTTCGGAATGAAGAATTCAAGTCAAGGGAGACAATGGGAGTGAGTTTGCTCCAGTTAATAAGCCAATAATCTACAATTTGCATACAACTCTTTACGTCCTCTTGGATTGCTCACCATGCTCTTGATTGGAACAACATATGATTAAAAAATTCTTACCATCCAATCATGTCAATTTTTGAAGGAAATTCAGCTACACAATTTTTTCCCCTAATTGATACTTGCATAAATTGACGGTTATGTTCTTATTGAGAGGTCGTGACCTAGGGTAGCACAATAGCAAATGTTATCCACCTCCAGCATAGTGGAGCGGGTTCAATTCACAAGAATTAGCCTCTCCACTAAAAAGTGGGTTCAGGCAGCCTGCCTACTATATCTCCCAAACCCTAAGGGGCTATTTGGCATCCCCTATATTAGCACACTTTTTTATCTTTTATCTTTTTTGAATCACATCACTTCTCTACTTTTTTGCACATATTTTTCAAAAAAATATATTTATTTAGATCATCCCAAACACCCACCCTCTAAGTAAGAGTGGTAACAACCTTTCCTTATTGCCCTTCCTATGGACACCATGTCTTCACATTACACTAACAAAATGAACAAGAGACTTGTCTAATGAATATTACCGGCAGCACATAGTTTGGGAAGACCACAACAGTAGCACGGTTGAAGGATTTCTTCCAATCATTTACAAGCTCAACCTGGCCACTCGACATGTATTGTCTCAAACGAGTAGCAAGTGTTCTTTCATGGATGCTCCATATAAGGGGTACAGACTTGAAAGGTTCCTGGAGAAGACTGTGACAAGTAAAATCATTCACTTTAATTGAAAATTGAAAATAGATGCTACCGAACTATTATCAGGTTGTGAATTAAAGAAACTTATCCAAAGAAAGTGGTGAAACACTCATGAAGTAATTAGTAACCATGTGTTTTGCCGCTGCATCATATTTAGATAAATGTATAACCAAATAAAGAAATGAAATAACACAAACAAACACAAGCATTCATATAAACCATCATCATTGAGAGACTATATGCACAAAGCCAAAGGATATCTCAGAGTTTGGATTATGTACATAGAACTACAAAAGGTTATTGCAAAGGTTCACTAGATATCTTATCAAGTGACACTGGAACTACCAAGACCTCACTCTGACCAGCAGAATGTCCCTACTGTTTGGTTTGATTTTCAGATTTTCTGAATTTTTTTTCAAAAACTAGAAACTAGTTTGATAAAAAAAATAAATAACAAAAAGATTTTTTGAATTTTCAAAAATTATTTCCGCCCCCACAAAGATAAAACCATAATGAAAATGATGGGTATTTTTTCATTTTTTCACCAAATTAGTTGCGGAAATTTTGGATGTTACAGAGAAATAAATGAGAAGGCATAGACATGTACAGTTTTAACCATAAGAAATAATAACGAGAAGGAGCAAAAGAGATTCTTGAGGTTTACTCTACTCAAAAACACAACATAATGACAGCCCCAACTGTTAGAGGTTAACTACAAAATATTGATCCACCCACTAATTTATTTGGGGCAATATAAGTAGTAATCCAACATTTCATTGCTTAATAACTTTGAACCTAATTTCTTTTCGGCCTAGCCCTAGCCCTTCCAACCTTATCACATAACCCATCCATCTTGGATCATATAGAAGCAAATTCTCAACCAATGTTTGCAAGTATTAGACAATGTGAAGTATATCCTCATCTCAGGCAGTTTAGCATAGTATCAGGTGTATTAACACTGGCAGAAAAATTAGTCAAGTTAATTTTCATCACGTTAATCATAATTCAAATCCTTGTACAGGAAGCATATGCAACAATGTATACAGAGAAACCAACCAATCACAAGAAAAATCTAGGACAAATTTGAGTGATTTCTGAAATCTTATAAAGGATTCATCAACAATTAAATTAGATAAGATAAAAATGAAATTCAGGGATGTTTAGTTAGATGGACTGTGATATATAACTCTGCAGTTAAAAAAATGGCAAGAAAGAAAAACTTGAGCCCAACATACAAAGTAGGAAGTTTGTGGAATCATTAAGCAACATGATAGAACTTACCGAGAAAAGACTTCCCTGGATTCAATTGAATTCACAATTATGCCATCATAGCTGCAAGAAGCATATACCATAATGAGAAATGAAGAAGATTTATTGATTCTCATTTATTTAGAATTAACAAGCAACCTCTAATAGATGTTTTATCAACTCTGTTCTTAAACTGTAGGCAGTGTATAGACATCCAAAAAAGCTTTGGATTTTTTGTTTTTTCATTTGCGAAAATTATATAAGATAACAATTTTCATCACCAAAAGGTACTAAGAACAACTATAGAAATCTTTACAAGAAGTTGCATTTCTGTTTAGGCCACCACATAACTTTGCTGATAGTTTCTAATAACAATAACAATGAGGTAGATCAAAAACTACAAATGATCTAAGGACAACAAAGGCATTGTATACAAACAGAAAAACAACAGAATCGACTGTTTTTGTGCTAGATGGGAGCATGATTTTAAAAATTAGCCATTACATATAACATCAGCCGTTATGTAACGGGATTTTGGATTTTTGATTTTTTTTTTTTCACTAATATATCGAACGATACTGTCCAATATAGATTAATATATGACCGCATCGCCAATATTGATACATATCCTCATAGTTTTTTAAAAAGCTCTAGGCGCATCGAGGCGCCAAGGTCACCTGGAGCCTAAGCGCCGAGGCGCGAGGCGAAACACGCGCCTCACGAAAGCGAGGCGCAAGTTATAGAAGTTAAGCAAAATATTAATATAGTACAATTTTCAACATAAGCAAATATTTAATATGTATATTATTAATTTTTTTAATAAGAAAAGAAGAGAAGAGAAGAAGAAAAAAAAATAATTAATTTTTTTAATATATATATTATTTTATTTATTTATTATATTTTTTAAATAATGTGTTTCAATTAATTTTTTTATTTTATTTTATATACATGTGTTTATTTTTTTTATTACTATGTATAAATATATATTATATTTTATATATTATCTATAAGTATATTATATATTATATAATAGGTATTGTAGGTATTATATAATATTATATATATACATATATGAATCAAGAAGATAAAAGAGGAAGAGACAGAAGCGAGAAGATAAAGAGGGGGAGATAGAAGCGAGCGAGAGAGAGAGATCGAGAGATTGATCGCAATTGCGATTGCGATCGCGAGAAAGAAGGCAATAAAGAGAGAGATCGCGATTGCGATCGTAAGAGAGACGGTGAGAGAGAGAGAGAGAGAGCAATCGTGAGCGAGAGGGCAATTGCGGCCCTTCGTCGTTGTCTTCTTCTTCTCCACTAGGTTTTTTTTTTTTTTTTCCCCTGCACTTTTGACCCACGTTTTGATCATTTGATATTGTAAATGAAAATTTATTCCATGTGGGTATTCACGCCAAAACCAGATGGGCTGTAGCAGTAGAAGAAATGCAAAGCGCCAAAAGCGCACGCCTCGAGCCTCAGGAAAAATCGCACGCCTCGTCGCCTTAGTTGCGCCTCCTCTATGTCGCCTCGCCTCGCTATGCATGAGGCGCAGAGCTGCGCCTCGCCTCACCTTGAGCTTAGGCGCGCTTTTCAAAACACTGTGGTTGGGTTTGGAGGATCCTATATTAGTTCTCATCTTTTAAGAGTCCAGGATAAACTTTAGTCTGCAGTTGATTATAGATGAGAGAATAAACATGACAAGCATACAATAGCCAATCTACAACGACATCCATCTTCTCACTGGTTTTGATGATAGTGACGGGAATTCCCATATCTTTCCAAACCGAAAGCACAGGACCATCTTCAAGCGAATAAACCTGCAATTAGAATACAACACAAGATGCTAAGACAACTATATTTATCTTATAGAATATTGCAATCAAGGAAATTAAAACAAACAACATAAATATTTGACATACACAAAACAACTCAACCACTTTAGGAGATAGGAATGCCCTTTAGAGACAACCAAGGCAAGTATTTCAAGATCTCAATGCTTTATGTGGTTCACCGGAATGAAGTGGAATGGAGTGATTATTCCATCATAATGTCTATTCTCACGTTTGGTTCACTAAGAAAAAAATGGAAAATGCATTACAAATGGAATCATCATTCACCAGTGTAAGAGAATAGTCATTCAAAGGAATAACTAAGTAATGACCATTCTATTTCATTCCAGTGAACCAAACATTACATAGTAGTTACAAGAGAGGGAGTAATTCTTACAATAAGCATGATGATATTAATGGTACGATGCCTGAAACAAAAATGTCCTGCTAGCAGTATGCCACCTAATTTGATTTTCCTAATCCCCAAAACAAATAGGATAGATGCACATGTTTTGTGAGTGTGTGTGTGTGCGCGCGCGAGTGTGTGTGCGTGCATGTGCGGGGGAGAGAGAGAGAGAGAGAGAGAGTGGAGGATAGGAAGAATCCTTTAAGCCAATACATCAAATTTCCATAAAAGATTGACCCTCTAGACCCTATGTATAATAGCTCCTACTTGATAGCCCTTCAAATGTCCTTCCACAGCATCACAGACCAATTCGTGTCCAATTCTGTTCACAGCCTCGGGATTCAGGAGTCCCAATCAGTAGGCTAAATGATACTAAACCTTTCACATCAAATGCAAATCATTTCATATCCATCATCTTGTGCCCTTGTCCATGACTGACCTAGGAACCCCTAATACTCTTCCTCAGGTCCTCCAGGTTGTGAATATTTACAGCTCACAGTAAAGTTCAAATATAAATACGAAGAACAATAATAAAGCAGCTGAAGAGGAAAAGCATGCGTGGCAAGTTGGCAACAAAGCTATCAGAGCCCCTTGTTGGTTATATAGGGAACTGCCTCGTTTGGCAAGTGACTTTTTTAGTCAAAAAGTTACTAAAAAAATTAAAAAGCCAACAATCTATACCAAAAAATCAAAAATTTTCTTTTCTCTCTACTTTTTGCACATATTTTCGTAAAAAATCAAAAAGTCGTCCCAAACATACTAGTTTTTTTTAGCTCACATTTTAGCCAAATAGCCAAAAAGTTACTAAATTAGCCTGTTCCCAAACGAGGCCAATCTGATGTGACTATTAGTCTATCAAAGAGTTCACACCCAAATGCATGGCCCATCCTTGATTGTTAAAGACTTCACACTCAAATGCATGGCCCATCCTTGATTGTTAAGACTTCACACCCAATGGCATGGACCATCCTTGATCGTTAAAGACTTCACACCCAAATGCATGGACCATCCTTGATCGTCCTTGCCTTACAAAGAGGCTAGAATGGGAACTCAATAACCTCAAGTTCAAGATATTTACTTTTATTTCCCTGAACGGTAGATGAGAGTTAATGTGTAGTATCTAGAGTAGAGTGAGGCAACAGCAATGAGAAGATCGGATAAACTAGTTAAGGAACAGCTTGGCTAAATCAAGTCCAACTGAGACACAACCTAAAGATACAAGAATTCACCAATTCGTCTTAAATGGCCAGTGGGCCTGAACTAAAACAAGTATTCACTGAGGAATCTGCAGATTCTACACCAGCATCTATGACTAAAGATTGAACTAAAACAAGTATTACAGGCTCTCTACTTTCCTCCAATTGACTAGTTTCAAGCTTCCCCTAACAACACATCTAAGATACCCGAAAAGCTAATATGTTTGCATTGAAAAGCCCCTCTACAACCAAGTTGGTTCGCAAGTTTGTATAAAGAAACTCATTTCCTTTGGAAACATGTCATACTCTCTCTTTTTTCTTTTTTTGGATGCCCGAGAACTCTACCTAAGCTCCTTTGGACCCACCCTAGGCATGTAAACTCGAGGTTCAAAGGCTACCCCTAAGTCTGTGGACCAGGAAAAAGGAGGGGAGTCGAACCTCAGACCTGCTGGATAGAAACATGTCATACTCAGTGCACACAGCTCCGGCAGCCTTCCCCCACTTTTTGTGGAAATACTTGTGACTCGAAATCACGTGGGCAGATAACACTTGTCATCACTCCACCAGGTCACATCCTTTTTCCTCAGGAAACACATATGGAATAAATTATGAAATGTGATACCCTAGAAGCTTCATTAGCCCCCATTTCAATAATTTGCTAGTTGTATGTTCAGTAGTCTCTCATAAAATGCATGTTCAACCAAGTATAAAAGCTTTAAGAAAACAGCAAAATTATATCAATGAAATAAGTCTCATCCAAGTCTGTCCCAAAAATTCAAATCAATCCACTTTGCCGACATGAACACCTAATTTAAAACTTAAAAACATATATATAAATAAATAAATCAAAATCACTGATCAATGAAATTACCTCAATTTTATACCCAATCTCCCGCAAGGCAGCAGCAACAGTGACCATCAGTATCTGTTGTGGATCAACTAACAGATCTGAAAAAACCTAGAAGTAGAAATCAAAATAGTACAAATTAAAACCCCAATAGCCACACTACCCAATAAACAATTCACTCAGAATATATATATATATATAAACTAAACCATGCAAAAACACATCCACCATGAATCTTCACAAAATAATGATTGACCAAATCAACACATCACTGTCAAACTAATTCCAATCAGAACTCAAAACAACAAGAAGAACATAAAATTGGTACCAAATATCACTACTCACCAAAGCAAGCTAGGGTTTTCTGAACCCAAACCTCAGTCTTCTCCTCGAAACAGAAGACATATTGACCTCATTAGACTCTTTCAAATTTAGCCAAAATCTAGCCCACCAATCTCCTTCCATAAAATCAAATCCCCAGAAGTAGAAATCAAAATAGTACAAATTAAAACCCCAATAGCCACACTACCCAATAAACAATTCACCCAGAATATATGTATATATATATAAACTAAACCATACAAAAACAAATCCACCATAAATCTTAACAAAATAATGATTAACCAAATCAACACATCACTACCAACACAATTCCAGTCAGAACTGAAACAACAATAAGAACATAAAATATAAATTGGTACCAAATATCACTACTCACCAAAGCAAGCTAGGGTTTTCTGAACCCAAATCTCACTCCTCTTCTTGAAACAGAAGACATATTGACCATATTAGACTCTTTTTTAAATTTAGCCAAATGCTTTGATGGCTCAAACTTAAAATCTTCCCCAAAATCTAACCCATCAATCTCCTTCCATAACATCAAATCCCCGTAAGTAGAAATCAGAATAGTACAAATTAAAACCCCAATAGCCACACTACCCAATAAACAATTAAATCATAATATATGTACATATATAAACTAAAACCGTGCAAAAACACATCCACCGTAAATCTTCACAAAATAATGATTGACCAAATCAACACATCACTATCAAACTAATTCCAATCAGAACTTTTTTTTTTTTTTTGGGGGGGGGGGGGGGGGGGGGGGGGGGGGGTTTACATCAGAAATAAGTTCCAATCAGAACAGAAAACAACAAGAACAACATAAAATTGGTACCAAATATCACTACTCACCAAAGCAAGCTGAGGTTTTCTATACCCAAATCTCACTCTTCTTGAAACAGAAGAGATATTGACCTCATTGGACTCTTTTTGAAATTTAGCCAAAAGCTTTGATGGTTCAAACTTAATATCTTTCCCAAAATCTAACCCACCAATCTCCTTCCATAACATCAAATCCCAAGAAGCTAATTCCTCTTCTCCTCTCCATGAATTCTTCGATTTTTCAATCACTGAACCAGGCAAGAACATCTGAAAGAGAACAAGAAAGAAGAAGAACACAGCAACTGTGCAAATCCATTGAAGATAATCAATCTTCTTGAACAAGAACAGCCTAACGAATCTCGATCTGGGCCTTTGACCAAATGGGTTTCTCTCATTCCTGCTCGCTGATGATGAAGAGCGAAGCAGAGTTTGATCTCTCTTCAACGAAAAGCCACTTTCAAGAGAACCCATTTAGAGTCCCATCAACAAAAACTCATAGAAATTGACAAAACATGTACGTATATATATGTGTGTGGAGAGCAATATAGAAATACAGAGATGGAAATCAAGATTGAGCGGGGAGAAAGACAAAAGAATGGCTTTTTGCTGTTTTGAGAAATGGGTTTTAGTTACAGAGTGTTACAGAGTCGCTTTTGTTTTGTGCCATTAAAGAATTCAAGAATACAGCTGTGTAGGAAGAGAGAGAAAAGAACGAAAGGAAGGAGGTGACATATATATATATATAGAGAGAGAGAGAGAGAGAGAGAGCGCGCGCTCAATCTCCGCTTTGTCGACGTGGATTTGGTCGGCATTGATTGACAAACGATGGCCTTAATCGATATTTACATAAAGGAATATATATCTAATTATTGAATTTTCGTTTTTTTTTAATATCATCTAATTTATTAGGGTGTGTTTGGTAACGTTTACGTTTTCAGTTTATATTTATAAAAATTTTATAAATTGATTTTTGTTTATTTTTAGAAAAACATAAACTACAAACACGTTTGATAATTGATAAAATATTTAAAAAAATTTTAAAATATAAAAAAAGGTAAGAAATAGCAAGTGGTGGCAAGTGGCGGCGGAAGACGGTGGTGGAAAGTGGTGACGGTGGGTGGTGGCGGGTGGGTGGTGGTGGTGGTGGGTGGGTGGGTGATGGTGGCGGGTGGTGGATGGTAACGAGTTGCGGGTGGTGGGTGGTGGTGGCAGGTGGGTAGCGAATAGCGGGTGGTGGTAGTGGCAGGTGGGTGGTACTGGCGAGTAGGTGGCAGGTGGTGGTGATGGGTGGGTGGGTAACGGTGACGGGTGGTAGCGAGTGGGTGGCGGTGGCGAGTGGGTGGCGGATGGCGGATGGTGGGTGGTGGCCGGTGGATGGTGGGTAGTGGGTGGTGATGGTGGGTGGATGGGTGACGGTGGCGGGTGGTGGGTGGTAGCGAATGGGTGGTGGTAGTAGGCGGGTGGTGGTGGTGGTGGTGGGTGGGTGACGGTGACGGTGACGGGTGGTCAGTAGTAACTAGTTGGTGGTGGTGGTGGTGGCATGTGGGTGGCGGGTGGGTGGTAGGTGGTGGTGGTGGCAGGTGGGTGGCGGGTGAGTGGTGCGTGGTGGTGGGTGGCAGGTGGGTGGTGGTGGCAAGTAGGTGGCGGGTGGTGGTGGCAGGCGGTGGATGGTAGTGGCGGGTGGCTGGTGGCGGGTGGCGGGTGGCTGGTGGTGGTGGTGGCGGCGAGGAGTGCGTGGTGGTGGCGAGTGGGTGGCAGGTGGGTGGTAGCTGGTGGTGGCGGGTGGTAGCAGGTGGGTGGTGAGTGGTGGTGGTGGTGGGGGTGGGGATGGGTGGGGGTGGGTGGTGGGTGGTGGTGGCGGAAGACCGTGGTGGAAAATGGTAGCAGGTGGTGGCTAGTGTTGGGTGGTAAAAAAAAAAACTGAAAACTCAAAATGAAAACACATTTTTTGTGTTTTCATTTTTTGGCTAAATTTATAAACTGAGACCACTGATTTATAAATCAAAAATTTTACCAAACAAGTTTTTATTTGAGTTTTTAAAATTTTTATAAATATAAACTGAAAACTGAAAACGTAAGTGTTACCAAACGGTACCTTAAAATTGCATTGATTTATATTAACAAAAATGCTTTAGAGCTCTAATAAAAGAGTTCTAATAGCTCTAATGGGAAGGTGGGGCCCACCCTGATGTGATGTTTGTGTCTTGTTTTATTTTGTTTTTTTTTTTTTTTTTTTGCTTTGACACATCACTAGAGCTCAAATTAGAGCTCTAGATTTAGAGCTCTCTAGCATTTCCCTTATATTAATTCGTGCTACTCTATTTGATATTAACAATTTAAATTTTAGAATTTATAATTCGTTCGAGAAGTGGCTCGATTTTACTATAGTTAATAGATATATATTTCTAACATCTAATAAAATATAAAGTAAAAACAAATATATAAAATTTATTATAAATTAATAGTTATATGTATAAAAAATATTACGTGAATTAGTTTGTGTTATATATATATATATATATATATATATTATGTAAATTAGTATTGTACATCATATAAATACTTGATAATTGTTTAAGAATATTTTTCAATCTGCTAATGCGCTTCAGACTGTTCAAACTGTAATTTATCAAACCATCAATCCATCAAACTGCTATTTAATTTATAATTTGACTTTCAAACCGCTCAAACCGCACCGCTTACAACCCTATCTATATCTGTATGCTTGTTTGTTTAATTTCACTTTATCTTTCATATTTGTTAAGAGAAATTTAGTGCTTAATATAACACATGTTATTCTATTTGGGTCACATTATTTTTTTATCACATGATTTTAAACTTAATCCATATTTTACATTTTTTCATAAAAATTTAAAAAATATACTAATCTAACACTTCCCGAACAATCTCTTATAACCTTCCTCTTCAATTTTTAATAATAAGAAAGATCTACAATAAAAAAAAAAATTGATTTAAAGTCCTTCACTCGCACCCATATATCATACCCAATCACCGTCCAGGTTGTCCATGGCGGCGGAGGGATTGGTTTTTGGCTAATATTTTTTAGGGTAAACTACCAATTGGTCCTAATAGTTGGACTTAATTCTCATCAAGTCCTATTGAAAATAAATCTTGATAAAATAGTCGCTAAAAAAAATTTGTGACAATTTTTTATATATGTCATTAAAAATTAACAATTAATGACTTTTTTTGTCATGATTTTGATAAATTATCGTTAAAAATTATAATTAGTGACTTTTTTTATAACAATTTTTTCTCATAGGACCTATTAGACAATAAATTTACTTATTAGGACCTACACAAGGTTTTAAAAAGCGGCCGCAACCATTATGTAACGCTGTTACGTAATGATTTTGGTGGTTACTGCCACCCGTTACGACCGCTTTTGCAGTGTGATTGAGATTCACAGGTGTGTCAGCTATAGCGGCTGCCGTAGCGGTCGTAACAGTGCCGTAACGGTGATGTAGGCCGAAAGGTACCACATTGAGGCCACTTAGGTTACATTTTTTGTCTTTTAATTTTATTTATTTGGTGGAGATGATGCGTTTCGTGCACTTGTACGGATTTGACAGGAAATATGAAAATTCAATCAAAAGGGGCGCGAAATCAAAATCTCCGAGCGAGACGTGAAAAATTCGAGTCCACCAGACCACCGCACGTGCGACCAAGTTCCACCGTACGCGCGGTCCACCACCGCACGAGCGGGCCACCTAGGGACGCGTGCACGGACTTTTTGGTTTATTTTGCTCCGAATAAAAGACAGAAAATCAAACACAGTTAGGGTTCGAAAATTGAATACAGAAAGGAGGGAAGCTAGGGTTCCAAAGGGGGAGACACTACCAAAGCTTGGAAAACACTTCCATGGGGGCTTCTTCTTCATCTTCTTCCTCTTTCCACTCCTCCATGAGTAGCTAGTCGTATTTTCTAGGGTTTTGATGAAACCCTAGCTATGTAATGGAATTTTTCACGAGCTTTCATTATAACTTGGTTTGAATGAATGTATGGATATTTTAGAAGTTTATAAATAATTGTTTCGTTCTTCTCTTCAAGCATTTTACTCTCTGTGATTGTTTAATGTTTTCCATACATTAGTATTCTTTGTGTTTGTATTCAAAGTACGAGACGAGTCGTTTTGCTAACATAGTTTAGAGCAAACGACTCGTACTACTCGGGATGATTCGTGCCTATACATTGAATGCAACAACGGAGATTCGACGGACAGAGAGGGTTATAGGACGCCGGCGGTGAGATGGTTTTGGGGAGGAAGAAGAAAGAAGAAGAGAAGGGAAGAAGAAGGAAGAAGAAGATGGTGAAGATAGTGGGTTTGTGAGGTTTAGAGAGACAGAGAGAGAGACAAATCTGAGAATGAGAGTGATTAGGATAGGAAGAGAGTGGGTTTGTGGGGTTTAGATAAGGTTTTTTTTTTCGAAAATAGGAAATAAAAAAATAATAAAATACGATTTATTAAATAAATAAATAAATAAATAATAAACAATTATTTTATTTAAAAAATTTTTTATATGTAATAAAAAATTGTATATTTATTTATTTATTTTTAAAATTTATTTATGTGTTTATTTTTTTCTTTAAAAATGAATTGTATGTATTTATGTATTTATTTATTTATGCATTATAAATTATAAACAAAACAAAACTTTTTTTTTTCTTCTTTTTTTTTTTTTTTTTTTAGAGTGGGTCGCTCGTGCGGCGAGATTGGGCCGCTCCAGCGGCCGTAGACAGTAGCCAAATTGGTATGGGCCGCTCGTGCGGCGAGCCCAACCGCTCGAGCGGTCTGGGCTGTTTTTTTTTTTTTTTTGGGTTGGCTTGGACCTGGGCCGCTCGAGCGGTGATTTTGGGCCACTCCTGCGGCGCATTTGGGCTGCTCCAGCGGCGCTAAGCAGTATGCATCTCGAGCTGGGCCGCTCGTGCGGCGAGCCCAACCGCTCGAGCGGTCTGGGCTCCTCTTTTTTTTTTTTTTTTTTTTTTTTAAAAAAAAACAAGTATAACACCCCATTATTATTATTATTATTATTATTATTATTATTATTATTATTATTATTATTATTAATTTTTTTTTTTAAAGAACAAGTATAACACCCCATTACTGTTATTATTATTAATATTTTTTTTTTTTTAAAGAACAAGTATAACACCCCCCCTTTTTTTTGTTTTATTTAAACACAAAGAAATTAAACTAAGAAGCATGCTTTTTGACAAAAATCACAAAGTTCTAATCATCTAAAATTGCTCTTAAATATGACTGAGACCACAAAGAGCTAAGCATCGCAGAAATTAGTTAATAAGAGATGTGCCACAAACTAAAAATAAAAACACACATCAATGCCTTACGCAGGCTACAGAGGGTCCCTTCCACCCACACACATGCAATGACATTTTTCTGCTACATTGCAACAGCATAGTTTAACAAAAACAAGAAGCACTCGCAAGCGTACATGCTTCAAGAAAATGGAAAACTAACTCTCAACACCTAACAACAGGCACCAAAGTTATGGTATAAAGTTGCCACTTCAGAATCCCCCAGGTAATAAAACCCAGCGTAGTTTACAACCTTCGGGCTAGTACAACCCAAAGTTTACTTAACCATTTCTACCTTCAATTAACATCCGAAATAAATATAGCACATAAGAAGATAACGGACTGCCCACTAAAGGTATAATCTTCACGCGAAAACCACGGGTACTACTTTTCTCCCTAACTGTGTTTGTAACTTTCCCTATTCTCCAACAGGGTGACAGACTAGGTTGATTCGGTATCCAGAATCGAGGTGCCTAAAGCTACGTCAACCTATGGGGCTGCCATACAGAGTTCAAGTCGAGGTAGTTTTGAAGCAATCTCCACACCCCTGGGTATTTAAACCAGACTCTAGTCTCGGAAATCCCAAACCTTTGTGTTCTAGGCTTTGCCATTCGAACTCTAGTTTCCACCGTCTCAGTTGGTCTCCTAGGAACTCACTACAAACACGGTTAGGTGGCTATACCAGACCGTCAGATGCCGTTTGGGCACGGTAAACACCAAAGGAATTACACCTTTAGAGGATTTAAAGTCTCCTAGATGCAAATATAACATGACAAGAACAAAGAAAAACAAAATAGCAAAGAAGGGAAAGAAAAGAGAACAAGAAATGAATCTATTAATTGTAGTAAAATGGGTCCATCAAAGCAATGGACTCAATCATATCTCCATTCCCAATCCCCTCTATATATGGTTTCAATCTTTGGCCATTCATTTTGAAAGTGTGGCCAGTCTTTGGATCTCGCACCTCAATGGCGCCATGAATAAATGCCTCAACAACTACAAAGGGGCCATCCCATCTTGATCTTAACTTACCCGAAAAGAGTCTCAATTTTGAATTAAAAAGCCACACTTTTTGGTCGGGTTCAAAGGATTTCCTATTGATGTGCTTGTCAGGGAATTCTTTAGTCCGAGCTTTAAATACTCTCGAACTCTCATATGCATCATTCCGGATTTCCTCCAACTCATTAAGTTGCAATTTCCGGTTGAGCCCCGCCGCGGCCATATCGAAGTTAAACTTCTTTATGGCCCACAATGCTCGGTGCTCAAGTTCAACCGGGAGATGGCAAGCTTTGCCGAACACCGCTCTATATGGTGACATCCCAATGGGTGTCTTATAAGCAGTACGGTACGCCCATAATGCATTAATTAACCGTTATGACCAATCTTTCCTATCCGGTCTCACAGTTTTCTCAATTATGTGTTTTACCTCCCTATTTGAGACTTCCATTTGGCCACTAGTTTGAGGGTGGTATGGAGTGCCAACTTTATGAATGATAGAGTATTTCTTAACTACCGACTCAAAGAACTGGTTACAAAAATGTGTACCCTGATCACTTATTATGGCTCTAGGAAACCCAAAACGACTAAAGATGTTTTCATGCAAAAATTTGATTACCACTCTATGATCGTTTGTTCAGGTAGCTATTGCCTCTACCCACTTAGACACATAATCTACTGTCAAGAGAATGTACTCAAACCCGAATGACGACGGGAAAGAGCCCATAAAATCAATTCCCCATAAAATCAATTCCCCAATCATCAAATATTTCTACCACAAGAATAGGTGACATTGGCATCATGTCACGCCGAGACATCGAACCCATTTGCTGACAGCGCAAACAAGTTTTACAAAATTGATGGGCGTCTTTAAAAATTATGGGCCAATAAAACCCACTCTGTAAAATCTTGGCAGCCGTTTTATGCCCACTAAAATGACCGCCACATGCAGAAGAATGACAAAATATAAGAATGCTATGCACCTCACTCTCCGGCACACACCGTCGGATCACTTGGTCGGAGCAATATTTAAATAACTTCGGATCCTCCCAAAAGTAATACTTGACCTGCAAAAAGAATCGGTCTTTGTCTTGCTTAGACCAATTCTGTGGAATTTGCCCAATGGCCAAGTAATTCACAATATGTGCAAACCACCGGGGGCTCCCTTGTGACAGCTCGAAGAGTTGTTCGTCCGGAAACGAATCATGCAAAATAAGAGGGTTGCTATTATACTCAATGAGGATTCGGGAGAGATGATCCGCCACCATATTCTCAGAACCTTTCTTATCACGGATCTCTAAATCAAATTCCTGAAGCAACAAAACCCATCTAATCAACCTAGGTTTGGTCTCTTTCTTAGATAATAAATACCGCAAAGCGGCATGATCAGTGAAGACTATGACCTTGGAACCTAAGAGATAAGACCGGAATTTGTCTAAGGCAAAGACCACAGCTAGCAACTCTTTCTCGGTAGTAGTGTAGTTCAATTGAGCATCCGAGAGAGTACAACTAGCATAATATATAGCAAATGGTGCCTTATCAACCGTTTGGCCCAACACAGCCCCGACAGCATAATCAGAGGCATCACACATGATTTCAAAGGAAAGCGATCAATCTGGTGGTTTCATGATTAGGGCGGTGGTCAAGGCCATTCTTAGTGTTTCGAATGCCTTTACACATGCCTCATCAAAGATAAAAGGCGCGTCCTTAACCAGTAGACTACACAAAGGACGTGATATCTTACTAAAGTCTTTGATGAACCTACGGTAAAAACCTGCATGCCCTAAGAAATACCTAATTTGACGCACGGAATTGGGTAGAGGAAGGCCTGCAATGAGGTCAACCTTAGCCTTGTCAACCTCTATACCTCGAGGGGACACAATATGTCCTAACACTATACCCTCACGAACCATAAAATGGCTCTTTTCCCAACTCAAGATTAGGTTTGCCTCAGCACATCGTTCTAATACTCTAGTCAAGTTCCTAAGGCATTCCTCAAAAGACGGTCCAAACACCGAAAAGTCATCCATAAAAACCTCTAAGAATTTCTCCACCATGTTGGGGAAAATGGCCATCATACACCGTTGAAAGGTCGCCGGTGCATTACATAGCCCGAAGGGCATGCGCCTGTAAGCAAATGTGCCAAAAGGGCATGTGAATGTGGTCTTTTCCTGGTCAGCGGGGTACACCGGGACTTGATTATACCCCGAATAGCCATCAAGAAAACAATAGAACCCCTGCCCCGCTAACCGCTCTAGGATTTGGTCAATGAAAGGTAAGGGAAAATGGTCCTTCCTAGTCGAGGAATTTAGTCTCCTATAATCAATGCACACTCGCCACCCAATAGTGGTTCGTGTGGGGACTAACTCTCCTCCCTCATTCTCAACAACAGTGATGCCCGATTTCTTGGGCACCACTTGTGTAGGACTCACCCACTTGCTATCTGAGATGGGGTAGATGATACCCGCATCCAACAATTTCAAAACCTCCTTCTTCACCACCTCTTTCATGTTAGGATTCAGTCTCCGTTGCATTTCGCGAGAAGGTTTGGTGTCCTCCTCTAGGTGTATATAATGCATGCACACGGAGGGATCTATCCCTTTCAAATCAGCCACTGACCACCCTATAGCACTCCGATGTGCCATAAGAACACTCATTAACTGACTCTCCTGCTCCACAGTCAAGTCAGATGCAATGATAACTGGTAAAGTCTCCTGGGGCCCTAAAAATGCATACTTGAGTGTGGCCGGAAGTGGCTTCAACTCAAGTGTAGGTGGTGTGACCAAAGATGGTGTGGCAGGCTCTCTCGACAGAGGAGGAAGTGACTCAAACCGGGCTTTCCATGGAGGAAAATCCGGTGTAGAAGAAGAATTAAGCAAGACATTCACCTCCTCAACTGACCCATCTATATCAAAATTTTCAAACCCAAAAATGAGCTAGACAAGCCTCTAAAGGGTCCTCTACAAGAATGGAGGGCAAAGCCTCCTCAACAATCTCATCCACAACATCCACTAATAAGCACTCCTCTCTCTTATGAGGTTGTTGTGATGCTTAGAAAACATTAAGTTTCACTTGCATGTTACCAAATGAAACTTCCATATCCCCGGTCCGAAAATTGAATACAGAAAGGAGGGAGGCTAGGGTTCCAAAGGGGGAGACACTACCAAAGCTTGGAAAACACTTCCATGGGGGCTTCTTCTTCATCTTCTTCCTCTTTCCACTCCTCCATGAGTGGCTATTCGTCTTTTCTAGGGTTTTGATGAAACCCTAGCCATGTAATGGAATTTTTCACGAGCTTTCATTGTAACTTGGTTTGAATGAATGTATGGATGTTTTAGAAGTTTATAAATAATTATTTCGTTCTTCTCTTCAAGCATTTTACTCTCTGTGATTGTTTAATGTTTTCCATACATTAGTATTCTTTGTGTTTGTATTCAAAGTACGAGACGAGTCATGCTATGAGAGACGGGTCGTTTTGCTAACATAGTTTAAAGCAAACGAGTCGTACTACTCGGGATGATTCATGCCTATACATTGAATGCAATAACCCTCTTGATCAATATTTCAAACTTGTAGTTGTGAAATATTGGATAATTCAAACCGAATTGTGATTGATGGTTGATGTTAAGTCTCATTCATGTGGTTAGTGGTGAATTCTCTACCCTAGGAATTTTTTCCCGAAAATTAATATCTCGAACCCTAGATTTTAATTGTTAATATAATTCTTCAATTTTATTTAATTACTGTTTAGGTATAGAATCAATCTTATCTTTTTAATCAAAATTAATTTAGGAATTTTGCGATTGAATTAATTTAATTTCACAATAGTCCCTGTGGATCGATACCTGGACTTGCCATTATTCTGATTGAATTTGGTATAGTTTAATATTTAATTTTGGTGTGTTCAATGACCCATCAAATTTTGGCATTGTTGCCGGGGATTTCTGGCGAAATTAGTTAATTTAAAGTTACATTCTTACTTTAATTTTTAGTTTAGGATTTTATGCTTTTGGTGTTGCTAAGTGTGCAGAGTGGTTGAAATTGGAGCTATCATTGAAGTGCAAGCGGAGCGCTGCCGAGCTTAAATAAAAACCGCAGCACTAAAGTGAGTAAACAGAAGCAAGCACTCACAAGCAAAGCACCAAAGTGCTAAAACAAAAGTCAAAGCTCAAACAGAGGTTGGAAACAACGTCTACACGTCAAGCATCCGCAAGACGAGTAAAGCGTTTTCGTTAAACCGCTGTGAGTATTTCTTCCTTTGGTATTTTGCTTTCATACTTAGTGCATAGAGTCGATACTTGTTGTGTGTGTTTGGGTAGTGTATGCACGGGCGTCGTTCTTGTCGCCCTAAATTGTGGAGTTTGGACCTTGAACTAGAAAGGACCCTTAGGAGACTTAGGACCTCTGCCCGTATTCCTAAGCTTGAATATTCATACATTGAGCCATTAGAGATGGCAGATCCTAATGTCCCGAATGTGCCCAATCGGACACTTAAGGATTATTTTACACCCACTGCATATACATCACCATCATGCATCCAATTACCCAACACCACTGCTGCTCATTATGAGATTAAGTCCAGCACCATACAAATGCTCCCATAATTCCATGGACTAACTCATGGTGATCCTTATAAGCATTTGAATGAATTTCTGGAAATTTGCTCGACAGTGAGGATCCAAAATTTCACAAATGAAGCCTTAATGTTGCGATTGTTTCCATTCTCGTTAAAGGATAAAGCCAACCACTGGCTAAATTCTTTACCTGCTAATTCAATCACAACTTGGGACCAATTACAGGAACGGTTTTTGGAGAAGTACTTTTCCATAGGTAAAACCAACCAACTTAGGCGAGCCATCACAAACTTTGCTCAAATGGATGGCGAGCAATTCCATGAGATGTGGGAAAGACTTAGAGACCTTCTCCAACAGTGTCCCCACCACCAAGTGCCTGATTGGCAACTTGTTCAAACATTTTATTATGGCTTAACTGAGCCACACTGCCAAATGGTGGATTCGTCCTGTGGTGGGACATTTATGTCTAAAAATGATGTCGAGGCATGGCAATTGTTTAAGAACTTAAGTGATAATTCCCTTCACCATGCCTCCGCAGCCCGGCAAGTCCGGTAACCCGTAGTTGGAGCCTCAAAAAGAGAGGGCATTTATGAGGTCGGGCAAAACCTAGAGTTAGCCCAACAAGTAGAGGCACTGTCTGGCAAGATGGACCAATTATTAGCTACGGGACATGCCCCTACCCAACAAGATCGACCTCAATTTCATGAGGCATGTGTTATTTGTGCGAGCCTTGCTCATGACTTGAGTGAGTGCCCTTCGGCATCACAATTTCCGGAGTTAGTCCAAGAGCATGTAAATGCAGCTCAAGGATTCTCCAACCTGGGTAATGATCTATACTCCAACACATACAACCCGGGATGGAGGAATCACCCTAACTTCTCATGGAGACCCCCTTCACAAGGCACTTCTTACAATCCTCCACCACCAAGGCCGAATTTCAATAATTTTGCCAACCAACCATTTTACCGACCACCGCAACCTTATAGACCCCCACCGCAACCTTCTTACAATCCTCTCCCTTCACAAAGCACTTATTTCATTTTATTTCGTTTTCTTAAAAAAAAAAAAAAAAAATTAATGTTTAGTTTAGGTTATTTTATTCTATACTTTAACCTCTTCTGTAATTTAGCTATTTTATAGCTTAGTTTATTTTATTTTATTTTATAGTTTAGTTACTTTAATTTAATGTCATTTTTATTCATTTATTTAATTATTTTCATTTTTATCTTTTTAAAAAAAATGGTGATGTGAGGATGATCCGGTTTTGAATGATTTATGCCTACATGTTATTTCTGATGAATGTTCATATAATGGTTCCACATTTTTGGTTGTGTTGGTTGAACTATTTTGTGCAGATATGGCTTCATCATCCCGCCGAGCACCCAAACGGCCTCGCACTGCCAACATTGCATTCAGGGATACGCCAACAGATGCTTGGGCCACCAAACCGGTGGTATGTGATACATCATTTGATGTGGACTTCTTTCATCGGCATCAAACCACTACATGGAGTATTCAACAACTTGAAGACCGGGGCCTCCTGGGCATCTGCACTGTCAATGAACCGGCATACCCGCGCATTGTGCGCCTCTTTTATCAGCATATGTACGTCAACGACGAGGCCTCGAGAGCTCTTTGTTGGCGGAGTGGAGTTAGTGGTCACTCCAACTTCAATTGCCGAGGTCCTCCACTGTTCCATGGACCCTATCAATGCAGAACAGTTCCCGGTATTCACTCGGGAACTCACCATCTCGGAATTGGTGACTGAGTTTTATGAGGGGCGTCAGGAGGATGACAACAGTACGAGCATCAGGCGGACGTTGCCTTCTCTTCCTCGATGTGGTCCTGAAAAAGAATGTCATTCCTATTGGCCACAAGGAAGAGCGGAGAGGGGACTTCCTCCATGCCTTGCATCGGTTTGACCTCGGGTTTTGGATTGGCATCCCTACCTTGATCTACAATCAGATGTATAGAATCCTAAATGAAGTCAAAATCCGCAATACACGGGGTAGTTCTACATGGGCCCTCCCTTATGCCAACCTCATTACAGCACTCATAAAAGTCCAAGGGACATACCCACTGCAGGCCATTGAAGTTCAGCTTCCGCTGCCCCTATTTTATGGTAGAACTCACTGGCGTCAGACCACTGCTCGCCTGCCGCCTCCACTAATTTTTCCCGAGGCCCCAGCAAATCCTAATGATGCCCCAGTTGAGCTTGCAACCGCACCAGCGCCGGCACCAGCGCCATTCCGTATAACGAGGGCGCAATATCAGGCTATTATGGATAATCAAGCCGCCCTTCAGCAATCTATGGTTGATCTCCGGAACGACTACCAGGCTGACTGGGATTATTCACAGATGGCATTTGATGGGTATCAGCAGTCAGTTGCCTCTTTGGACACTGACTTCTATGCATATCGGGATTTGAGTGGGCAGCGGTTTGATCAGTTCGATCAGCGGTTTGATCAGTTTGATCGGCAATTTGATCAGCATGGTACTAGGGTTCATGATGAGGCGTTCGAGACTCGGACACTGATGCATGCCCTATTTGAGCAGCATTTCCCACCACCACCACCACCACCACCACCACCACCAGATCTACATCAGTGATTTTTGTATATTTCCTTTATTTTCTTTCATTTCATTTTGTTTATTTTCTTTTCCTTTCTCTTTTATATCTACTTTAAAAAAAAAAGACAAAAAAAATATCGAAAACTGTGTTTGGGTGTCCTTGCCTCGCTGGATGTGCGCCCATGATGTCTGGTAAGATCCTCTCTCTCATTTTACTATCTCATGTCTACTTGCTTACATTGAGGACAATGTTATATTCCAGTTGGGAGGTGAGGGTATTTGTAATAAATATTCATGTATGTACTTGCTGCACTTGATTTGCACCACTTCACTTAATGTTTACTTTGTGCCAGTATGGTAATGATATGAACATATGTTAATTGGGGAACATAGTGGGCTTGTATGAAAAGGGTTTATTGGGTAAATACTCACATGTGATATTTGCACTAGGATAGTTGTTTGTGTTTGTGGTATTAGTACACTTGTCATGAGTATGCCTTAATTCACATGAATACACTATCATAACAGTGACCTCTTTATTATAATCCCTGGTGTACATCATTGATAATGGTTGAGGTTGCAGAAAAGAATAAATGAGTAGCCAAGATTCTCTTTAAAAAAAAAAACAAACAAACAAACAAACTTGACTTGTTTGGGTTCGTAACCTCTTTAACTCGAGTTATTAAGCCCGTAGGGGTGTCTCTACACCTAGTGCCCTAAAACCGTCTGGTTTGGGAGTCATTGGCCCAATACTTGCTACATGGGTTAATTAGAAAGCTTAAGGGACCTAGACATTGTACAGTTAAGGAAAAATAAAAAGAATGACTAGTTCGGATTCGTAGCCTTTTCAGCTCGAGTTATTAAGCCCGTAGGGGTATCTCTACACCTAGTGCCCTAAAACCGTCTGGTTTGGGAGTCATTGGCCCAATACTTGTTACATGGGCTGAATAGAAAGCTTAATGGATCAGGACATTGCACAGTCTTTCATAAAAATAAAAAAAATAAAATAAAATAAAATAAAAAATAAATAAATTTGAGAAGCTTGGTTGCAACAGTTTAGTTTTTCTGTATATGTTGAGTGTTATTATGAGTTACATTGGGCTATTATAGTGGACAGTTAACTAATATGGTGATTGCACTTTACACCGAGGGTACTAATGATGTGTCTACTAGCATTCACAAGTACAGGGGACTCTACTTTTGTATTAACTGAATTGTGGTTTAAGCTCAATAGATTCCTTCATACGTGTCCACTATGCCTGTAATGAATCATCATGTTTTAATATCACACTGTAGTGACACATAAGTTGGTTGTTGTGTGGAGTAGTGTGGTTAATTGTTGTTGAGCAGATTTGAATATGTTGATGTTTGTGGGTATCATTTCTGAAAACCCTCACGAGACTATACTTGTCCACTTGGGGTAACCTTGTGGTTTAAAGGCTTGTTGCATATGCTAAATGCAATCGTGTTCCCTACGAAAGTGACTGAGAGTATTTTACTTTTCTTATTTCTTTTGTTTTGCTTGAGGACTAGCAAAATGTAAGTTGGGGGGTGTGACGTAGGCCGAAAGGTACCACATTGAGGCCACTTAGGTTACATTTTTTGTCTTTTAATTTTATTTATATGGTGGATATGATGTGTTTCGTGCACTTGTACAGATTTGACAGGAAATATGAAAATTCAATCAAAAGGGGGCGCGAAATCAAATTCTCCGAGCGAGACGTGAAAAATCTGAGTCCACCAGACCACCGCACGTGCGGCCAAGTTCCACCGCACATGCAGTCCACCACCGCACAAGCGGCCCACACCACCGCATGAGTGGCCCACCTAGGGACGCGTGCACGAACTTTTTGGTCTATTTTGCTCCAAATAAAAGACAGAAAATCAGACACAGTTAGGGTTCAAAAATTGAATACAGAAAGGAGGGAGGCTAGGGTTCCAAAGGGGGAGACACTACCAAAGCTTGGAAAACACTTCCATGGGGGCTTCTTCTTCATCTTCTTCCTCTTTCCACTCCTCCATGAGTGGCTAGTCGTCTTTTCTAGGGTTTTGATGAAACCCTAGCCATGTAATGGAGTTTTTCACGAGCTTTCATTGTAACTTGGTTTGAATGAATATATGAATGTTTTAGAAGTTTATAAATAATTGTTTCGTTCTTCTCTTCAAGCATTTTGCTCTCTGTGATTGTTTAATATTTTCCATACATTAGTATTCTTTGTGTTTGTATTCAAAGTACGAGACGAGTCATGTTATGAGAGACGGGTCGTTTTGCTAACATAGTTTAGAGCAAACGAGTCGTACTACTCGGGATGATTCGTGCCTATACATTGAATGCAACAACCCTCTTGATCAATATTTCAAACTTGTAGTTGTGAAATATGAGATAATTCAAACCGAATTGCGATTGATGGTTGATGTTAAGTCTCATTCATGTGGTTAGTGGTGAATTCTCTACCCTAGGAATTTTTTCCCGAAAATTAATATCTCGAATCCTAGATTTTAATTGTCAATATAATTCTTCAATTTTATTTAATTGCTGTTTAGGTATAGAATCAATCTTATCTTTTTAATCAAAATTAATTTAGGAATTTTGCAATTGAATTAATTTAATTTCACAATAGTCCCTGTGGATCGATACCTGGACTTGCCATTATTCTGATTGAATTTGGTATAGTTTAGTATTTAATTTTGGTGTGTTCAACGACCCATCAAACGGCCTGTTATGCACCGTAACGTAACGGTTCTGAACTGTTTCTTTCGAAAAAAACACACCAAAAAAAAAGCTAAAAATGGGGGAAAGAGGGAAGATAAAGAGAGCAGATGGAGGAGCAAGAGATAGAGAGAGAGAGAGAGAAAAGGGCAGATGAAAAACATGTTATTGATTTGTTGAAGTTGTAAGACCTATGCTATTATATTCAGCTGCTATCACTCAACCATTTTATTTGTATGTGTCTATCTATATATTGTTTGAAAATAATAATAATAATAATAATAATAATAATAATAATAATAATAATAATAATAATAATAAGTGTGGTCATTATTTATTTGGCTTGGTTAAAATATGAATATATATAAATTTAGGCTCTTATTTATTCTCTTACTTTTGTCATTATTTATCTTACATATAATAGTTAGTGATTAATTTCTTGTATAATATAAAGTCATTAATTATTAAAATAAAATATAAAAAACTCAGTTTATAGTGATTTAAAAATATGAAATATATTGGATCATATTTAAAAATTTATAAAAATTGATCAATATTTATTTTAAACCCAATAAATATGACCATGGAAAAAAAATATATGTATCGGTAAGTTTTACAGTGACCGCAACTACTTTTCAAAACCTTGAACGTACACGTAAGTACCTTTATTTTTTAAATCATCTAAATACCCTTTGCAACAAATAGCAATATTTGATGGGTGAACATAAAAGTGTAAATTTATTACCTTTGCACAATTACTACACTGCCTCTGCATAATTAGGATGTGTATAGAATTAGTTTTTAAAAATGATTTTTTTATTTGTTAATTAGACAAATTAGAAAAGTTGAAAAAAATCACTAATATATATTGTCTTTATTTTTGTATTTTTGTATTTTGTATAGTTTTGGTTTTTAAATTCTTCTACATGAGCCTAAAAAAAAGTTTAGATGAAAAAAACAATTAAAACGTTCCCAAAGTCAACGTTAACTAAAAGTCAAAGGTGGACATTCTTTTTACATGGTCACGAAAGTCAAATAGCTAGCTATTTTTCTATTGAAAAATAATAAGGAAGCTATTTTTTTTTTTTTCTTTCCAACAAAAAAATAATAATAATAAAAAATTGAAGGAATAACACTCCTCTTGATTTTTTGGTCAAAAAAATAATAAATTCAATTAAGATTATGTAGTAATGTTTTGAATATTACTAGGATATTTGGTGATGCTAATGAGTGAAATTATATAAGTAAAATAGAGGTCTATTTTGAATAAAAAATGACTAATATATCTAAATGAGTTCTCGTTTGATAAATATTTTGAGACTAAAAAAGTATAAAAGACAAAATAAGCTATATAAAGTCAATAAGATAAAATGTCACATCTAAACTATAGTCATTATATTTTTTTTCTTACAAAAATCAAAAAAATTCAAAAATAAAAATCACATGAGACTAAAAAGTTTCAACACAGAAAAGTTAGCTTTCGTAGCCAATGCCAAACGAAACTTGATTCAACAATTCAAAATCTAGAAATTGTATCGGTTCTACTAGCAGTCTACTTCAATTTTGTTTTATTTTTTATTTTTGCACTAGAAAATTGATATATTTTGTAAAAACTAATTATATTTCATTTGGAAAGTTGGTTGGTTTTTTTGCTATTTTAGTCAAAAAGTCAAAAAAAAAAAACCCACTTGCCAAACAAGGGCATTATGTGGGTGTTTGGGAAGTGAATTTTTTTGTAGATTTTTTTAGTTATAAGATATTATTGGAGCAAATTTTTGTTGTGTTTGGGAAGATAGTTGGGTTTTTTTGTAGTTAGATGTGATGTTTGTGAGAAAAAAAGTGAAATGGTTATGAGGTTTGATGTAATATTTTGTTTGGATTTGTTTTTTTTTTTTTATTTTGTAACCAATTTATCTTTTAGTGAAAAAAAATCTTTCCCAAACACCTCCGTGTTACAGTTTTTTTTTTTTTTTTTTTTTTTTGGAGGGGGTTGTTACATTGTTGTAACCATTAAGTTACCGTTTGACATGTGGTTTTTTTAGTTGGTTTTTTTTTTTTTTGTTTTTTAGCTATTCTAGCTTTGGCAAAATTCGTTTGGGTTGGCTTTTTTAACTTTTATGAGAGAAAAAATAAAACAATTATGATTTAGATGTAACATTTTGTTTTTTTAATTTTTTAACTTATTTTGTCTTTTATGGCTAATTTAGCCCAAAAATGCTAACATCTTTTTTTTTATTCAAAAAAAAAATAAATAATGCTAACATCAAACAAAGCTTGGGCATAGCCTATTGTGAGTTAAAAATTGATAATCAGGAAATAAAAGCTAAAAGCACCCATCATCTATCTTTTCAATGATCAACTTATTTAAATTTTTTCTATCTAACAAGTTATAAGCAGAAGTTGCACCAAATAATCTAGTACAAACTCTCAAACTAAAATAAACTATAATCAACTAATTTAAATTGCAACAAACAGGTCTACTATTATAGGACTTGTTGTGCCCCTTTATGGGAGTTTGTCCAGAATGTTTTTCGATAATCTAAACCGTTTATATTGTAGAGTTCGTCAAGAATATTATTCATGTAAAAAATCAATGTAATCGGATATTCAAAACCCCATGATTAGGTCTTAATTGTTTTTTTAAAAATTTATGAAAGTTATGTTAACTGTTAATTTTTATAAAAACAAGTGTGTTATAGGGTTGCAAATATTAAATAAATTTGATTTTTTGTATGGATGATCTACTCGACGAACCTATAATATGAACGGTTTAGATTATCGAAAGAGGCTAGAAACGACACTTCACAAGAGAGCATAGCAGCCTGTTGTGCTAGATTCCTAGATCCACTATTACATACTAAAAATGTGGGATGAGGGAGTTCAAATCCTCTCCTTAACTCTCCTCCTTTATTTCCTTCGTGGAACGGCTGAGATTCAACCCAATAGATCCAACGGCTATAAATAAAATTCAAAATTTGAATTGAATTTTTCTCACCCAAAGCATTACGTAGCTTATACAGAGTATACACTCACTCTCACTTAGCCCACTTCTCATCCATCGAACCCACTCGCACCGACGACCCACCATCACCGGCGACCCACTCCCGACAACCGCAAGAAACTCTGATTTCAAGCAAGGTGTGTCTACTCTAGATATGTGTTTGGCACCGGTCTGATCTGTATGATCTTCATATATGTAACTAAATTTCTTGTTCATGTATTAATGATTGATGTTCTAATTTATGCCAATAAAGAAAAAATAAAAAGAGACTCCTAACAGTGATTAATGCTTTTTTGGGTTATGACTGAGTTGGCTGGTTTTGGTCTTCGATGTTGTCGTTTGTCTTTCGTGATATTAGATCTACTTGACGTTTGTTTTGCTTTCTTGCTTGTTATCTTATCTAAAAGAAGTAGGTTGGTCCAACATCCAACCTACAAACCCATAATGAATTTCTTACAAGTTGCAGCATAATTGAAGTTGTTCTTCAAACATCTTCTAAAACTTGAATCACTTAGAATAAAAAAAAAAATTATATTTAGAATTCAGGAGTTGAATTGAATATTGGTATAACCAAAGCTAAAACCTCTTGACAATTGGGATTCACTTTGGTTAGATATTCATCAAAAAGTACGTACGAAAAAGGCAAAGCTATCAAAGATGAGATCTTAGAGAAGCGACAAATCAAATCATCCAATATTTGATGTGCAAAGGAAAAACAGTGAGAAAGAAAATTATTTATTTATTTGGGTATGTTACAAACAAGACGTGTCTTAAAAACACTGGGATGAAAACATAAGAAGTTTCATCAGTGGAAATCTGTTTTACTAATATAGTAGCATAAACTGCTCACACTTTTTCCTGATAAAAATGGAAAACATAAGCAAAGAAAAGGGAGAAAAGACAACAATTAGATAGCACATTTTCAGTACCAACCCATGCAAGCACGAACCATTGAAAACAACACTTACCAAATGCAATTACAAGACACTTTCAACACCAATTCCATGCCAAGCATGAAAGAACCACCAAGCTGCAATATTGAACCACTTCAACTCTCGCAATTGATCAGATAACTACTCGTTTATTTTTTAAGTTCATTACAGTAGTTAAGACATGATTTAGACCATGCTTTCCCTGTTATGAATCAAAGAAGCATTTCTTGAGGATAATTTAGTGTTCACATACAAATATTGATCCATTCCAGCAGGTCCCAACTTTTTCAAGTTTCTATCTCGGGCAAATGTAAGAGACCAAACACTGAACAATGGGCGCCAAGGTAATTTACCAATGGTATACACCTTTTATCTACAACCATCATAGAAAATTAGATAAACGAATTATAGAATCTAGGAACTTTGGCATTACTAGCGATTCCAACAAATAGTTCATGCAAACTTGCAAATGCAGACTTTCAGCAAAAAATTCGACTTCTATAATGGAGGCAAAATTAGAATGGAATAACAAATCATGTTTCCACTTTCAACAAATTAGAGTCCCGACCACCTCTTCATCATCATTTGTATTCAACTATTATTTTGTTAGGACTGTTAATTGTTCAAATGGGTCTTATGTGTTAATTGTTCATGGAATAAAAGATTTCATGACCAAGATCAATCAAGCCAGCATGGCAACAGGTAAACAAAACCCTAACAAATAAGATATCATTTGGCACAACCTGGTCCCTCTCAACCTGGTCACCGGTGAATGTGTATCTACTTTGATAAGCTTGCTTAAATCAGAGCTTCTCGTCGTCATCGGGAGTGGGTCGCCGGTGAGGGTGGGTTCGGTGGAGGAGAAACGGGCTGAGTAAGAGTGAGTGAGAGTGAGTGTATACTCTGTATAAGCTATGTAATGCTTTGGGCGGGAAAATTTCAATTCTAATTTTGAATTTTTTTTTTTATAGCCGTTGGATTTGCTAGACTGAATCCCTGCGTTGCACGAAGGAAATGAAGGAGGGGAGTTAAGGAGAGGATCTGAACTAGGGATGAGGGATGTTGTTGTGCGTTAAGGACAGCAGCACTTAGTGCGCGCCTGTGTGGTGTTGTGTCGTTCTAACCAAACACAAGGCATTGATGTGCTTGCCTGCGTTTAAAAAAAAAAAAATACTATCTCTTTGCCTTTCCATTTTAAATATTATATTATATTATAGATTGTTTTCTATTTAAAGTAACGGGATATTAGGGGTGTACACGGTTCGGATTGGTTCGGTTCTGAGAAAATCCAAGAACCGAACCGATCCTAACGGTTCTGTGATTTTGAGAACCAGACCAGACCGTTACACTTGTAAAATCGGACCAGAACCAAACCAAAAAAACGGTTCGGTTTCGGTTTGGTTTACGGTTCCAAAAATTTCTATTTACAAGAATAAATTGTTAATAGTAGCAAAATAATTACTTAAACTAATTGCATTTAACTCTTGATAAAAACTAATAATATTAAGGCATTACTTAATATTACATATCTATACCATCCTAATATCATTAAAATTATAAAAAACCAATTAATAAAGATAAAACTTGATATTATATTATATATATATATATATATATCTTTTAAAATTCGGTTCGGTTCGGTTCGGTTCGGTTCGAACCGCGATTTTTTCATAAAATCCATTAACCGAACCGTTTTTACGGTTCTCATATTTCTTAATTCGAAACCGAACCAATTCTTAATGGAACCGAACCAAACCGTATGATTCGGTCTAGTTCGGTCCGGATTACCGGTTTGAACGGATTTTTGAACAGCCCTATGGGATATTTTAGTTTATTATTTTAGAGTCAATTTAATGAATAAATATTTAATTTTTAACACATTTCAATTTTGAGATAGTTGCGTAATACCCAAAAAACAAAAATAAAAATAAAAATAATTTGCTAATAAGGTGTTTGTTAAAAAACTACATAATAACAAAAAAAAAAAAAAAATTACAATTTTAATACACATTTCACATTCATATATATTTTTATATTTTTTATATATCCCAAACTCATTTCTCTCAGTTTGGTCATATCAACCAAACTCATTTCTCTCAGTTTGGTCATATCAGCTTGAGACAGTGTTTGGAATTAGTGGCTCTATTTTAGGACAAATCTCAGTGATCCAATAATGTTCACTTTTTAAGATTTATAAAGTAAAATCTTTATGAAAAAAATTAAAACAACCATATGTCAATAATTATATTTTTGATACATTTATATTACAAAAAATGCATAACTATTCTTGAATTTATATTTGTCATTCATTATTTTTAAACAAATATAATTCAAACAGATGGTTACTGATATTCGATTTTCTTATTTTTACATTAATATTTTACTAAAAAAATTATACAATATGAACAATTTAAATTATCGAGGCTAACTTCAAAATGAACTCACCAAACGCACGCTCTCTCAACTTGAAAAAAATCAAACCATTTCAATAATATTTATTTACGTACATATCTGTACGGGGAGCAAATATTCCGGCAAGCCCGTACTCCTTTCTTCCGAGCTCCGTTTCTGTCCGATCACCTGCGAGCAAATAACGGTGAGCTACCCGGCGGTGTGTGGCCGGAAAAACCCCCCGACGATCAAGTTAGCGCACTCCTTAGGATAGAGAGAGAGAGAGAGAGAAGAGTGTTAGAATGTAAAAATTTCCTTACCAAAATGTTCCTCCCCACATATGGGGGGCGCAGACATGCCTATATACCCTTCTGCGCCCCAAATCTACTCCCACTGGTCTCTCGACACGTGGCTCTGTTATCCCATCTGTCAGCACAAATCTTGCTATACATCACCTAACCCAACTGCCAGCCCACTCTGCTGGGAGCACGGCAGCCGAGCAACATTATCTCGGCTATCAACGGCCATACTGAACATGCCGAAATGCAGTTGATATAGTTTCCTACTACCGGGCCTAATTCCAGCCGTGCTCAACTGTATTCCGGCGAAGCTAAGCTGGAGATTGGTTGTGCCGGTCAGCCAACAACCTTCTCGGCCAAGCTTCAAGCGCCGGCTTTTCTACTGGGTTAAGATGCGTGCATTACAGCCTTGCAACACGTGAGCCGGGGAGCCTCATCTGGGCTGTTCCTCCACCAGTCCGCCTTTCGCGGAACCGAGATCATATAGCCCTGTTCCACGTGGGCTTTGCCATTACCGAGCAATATCACGGCCTAATCTTGGAGCCCAATACCTCGGCCCAATCTTGTCCGGCTAACGTCACGGCCCAATCTCAAATCATAAATCTCCCTCTCAATTGCCCCTTAATTCCGTCCGCAAAAGCGTGACTAGGATTATTTATTTTGACCAGGATAACACTTCCTTGGTCCTCGGAATGCGAAATGGCGACCGGGCTAGTTGACATTCTGTAGACACCCCATTTTTGACCGACCTTAAGACTCAGACGTCACCGATTGAGCGCTTGGTGATGTTGCATATCGTGCTCGTTCAAAAGTTTCAGAGTCTCAGCTGCGAGCCTTGCCTCCGGACTTCTGGACTCTTTTGTGCTTTGCCTCGGTTTGCGAACCAGGCTCCGTTTTCTCTGTTTTCTCTTCCTGAAGGGAGGGAGAATTCCCGTAGATCATCTCTCAGTGGCCGTAGGCTACGTTTCATGGTCGTAGGCCATTTTGCCCGATTGAAGTCCGGTTTCCGATTTTTTCGGAGCCGTTGGCCGTGTGCCTCGGTTCGGGACCGCTTAACCACCTCTGTTTGCTCCGGATTTTGGCATACATCTTGTTTGCTCCCTTTTGAGGGACACTGTGGTCCGAGAAACTGACTTTGTGGTCGAACACCACTCCCGGTGCCTAACAGTTAGTTTTCGGGGCCCCAGGCTGCGCGTTTCGGCCCCCGAACCTTCATTTTGCATCGATTTTGGTTCGTTTTTGGCAGGGACCTCTATTTCATTGGTAAGAAGGTCGTAGAAGGGTGGGAGGCCAACAATCGTTCAGACAACCAGCTTTATTCCTCCATCGCCCTCCGTCACCCATTTTTCCTCACTTCAAAGCCAATGTTGACCACCCTTGGGCCATTTTCTTGCACCCTAAACCCCATATTTGTGATGTACACATCTGGGAGGCCACCAATATTTGGTGGCCGGCCAGTAATTGCTTTTGAACCTTTTGAACCCATTTGAAAAGTGGGTTGTTCTCTCTCCTGGTTCACTATCTCCAGTGTTTGACCACATGATTGTGTTGAGCACACATGAGAGGCCACCAATATGTGGTGGCCGGCCAGCAATTGTTCTTGGACCTTTTGACCCCTAGCCGACCGGCCATGGGAAGTAGCCGGCCGGCCACCTGTAACCTGGATAACCAGCCGGCCATGACCCCCTCCACTGATACAGTTCAAATATGTATCTCTTTCCCCCCCAGATTTTGTATCCGGGGGGCCAACTTTTTGGGGGGAAACTTGAATTGTTTTCCCCCCCATTTTCCCCCCCTTTTCTCCCCCTTTTTGCCTATAAAACCAGCCTCCCAGCTCTGAAATAAGGGTTAGAAATTTTGCCTTTGAGCTCCCATATTGTATCTCTCTCCCTCTACACTTCCAAGCTTTAAACCTCTCAAGTCCTACACCCATTTCTTCACCAACCCATAGCCTCACCCTTCCATCCTCCATTCCAGCAGCTTGAGGTTGTTCTTCAGAGCCTAGGAGTGCTGCATTTTGGTCCAAAAGGCTGTCAAAGACTAGTCTTCAAGGGTAAGTCCTCTTCTCCCATTTTTGACCCTTTTCTTGGTTCATATTCTAGCTCCTTGTGTTTACTTTTTTGAGCTCCGACCCTAACTGAAAATAGAATTTTTTTGAGCTCTATTTCATGTTTGCTTAAGGGTCTCTCACTGTTTGAGGCTTCCTTATGGCACTTGCTTCTTTACCTTTCTTTTATGCCATCTCCTTGCATAGTATTTTAGGCCTATGAATAAACTGTTTTGAGCTCTGTCATAAACTGTAAAGTGGCTTATTTTGAGTCCTTCTTCAACATTGTTGAAGGGCTCATCACTGTTTGAGGCTTCCATTTACCACTTGCCTTTATATCTCTCTTTTGGCTCCATTTTTGCATGATTTGTTAGCCTCTTATTCTTCTGTTTTTGGGCTTTTGTCCGAACTATAAATGACCTTATTTTGACCCCCTCTTCATGTTTCATTAGGGGTCTTTTACTATTTGAGGCATCCTTTTTGTACTTTGTGTTATAGCTCTCTTTTTGGCCTTGTTTTGCATAGTATTTTGAGCATGCTTTTGCACTGTTTTGGGTTTGATCATAAACTGTAAAATGCCATGTTTTGGGTCCCTATTCAACATTGTTGAAGGGCCCTCTCTTGTTTGGGGTCATCATCTGTGACTTGCTTCTTTATCTCACATTTAGGGCCATTTTCGCATGCTAGCTTAGCCCCATTTGTGTTCATTGTTTGGCCATGATTAAAACTGTAAACATGCATGTTTTGGGGTTGCCTTGAATCTTTCTTCAAATTTCATGATCAATTAGTGCATGTTTTGTATAGCTATAGGCCATTGCGCATGCCTAGTTTTGCATTTCGGGTCCCATTCCATGCATCGGGTGCCATGTTTCCATAATTCGGGGCTGTTTTGGGTCATATTTTAGCGCTGAAATTTGCATGTTTGCATACCATGTTTCATGCCTTGCCATGTCTTGTTAGTGTGGCATTTGGTGCCTTAGGTTCGGTCCTCGGTTCGCGTGCACGTGTGCACGCATTTCGAGTATCTCATTTTTCATCTTATGGCCTCTTATGTGAGTGTGGCTGAGGTCCACTCATGTTGGTGTAAGTCCATTTTGCATTGTGTATGCCATCTCATTTCATAGCATTGCGTATGTTAGGTTGTATGTTAGCGCATTGTGTATGCCATGTTACCTCGTGCGTCGTGTATGTCATTCCATAGCATTGTGCATGCTAGGTTGTATATTAGTTGCATTCATGCATGTCATGCATATTGCATTGTGCTTGGGATAGGAGTTAGCCCGAGCACGGGAAACGAGGGACGTTTCGTACTTCGAGTGACGGAACGTGTCTCAATTCCCAGTCACCGACACTCCGGATCACCCATGATGGAGTTTAGGTTTTGTTGTGTTCATATGTGCATTCATTTTATATTAAGTCGTGCAAATCGATTCCTCGGGCATCATGCATCGAGATGCGTGATTGGTGGCACGAGGATCGAGGCATACATACATTCGTGAAAATACATTGCTATGCCCCTTTCCTACTCTCTGTTGCAGCAAATCAAGAATTAGCAACCTTCCGGAGCTTGGCGCGCTTTCCAAGAATAATTGCAAAACAGAGGCTAATTGGGGCATCCCAGTGGATTTCCGCACAAGGCAGCCCAAACATACATCATTCATCAGAGTCGAGGCAGTCCCTGGCTTGCATGCCAGTTTATAGCTTTCTTAGATTAATTTGTAAATTAATTAGGATTTTTGTATTTATTCGGGACTGTATTATTTATTCATTTGGGACTGTATATTATTTATTCGGACCCTCTGCGCAAGGGCAATGCTGTAATAAGTGTGCGTGCGTATGATGTATGTCTTCCAACCCCACGTCTTTCTCCCTTTTATTTACCCGCTTATGATGGTTAGATTAGGGCATGTTTCAATTAGCATACAGTATGATAGTATGTTTGCATTCATTCATCTGTCTTGCATGCACCGGGCTCGGCGCATCATACTAACTGCATCGTATTTTCAATTCCAAGTTGAATACGTGTTAGCTGTAGCATTTCATATGCCATGTTTAGAATAGCCGAGCCTGCTATAGTTGTATTTTTGCATGTGTTGTATTAGGCATTTCCGTATAATTAGGATCATGCATGGATTTCTAATTAGCTTCTGTTTTGGCTTGGAGTACTCGGTAAGTTTTATGCTTTAGCATCCTTGCATGTGTGTGAGTGACTGCCATGAATAGCATGCTTACCATGAGGCTATATGCTTATGTGATATAACTGTCTGAATGCCTGTGGGTGAAGGTTGGGTTATTTGGATTGGAACAATTCATCAAATGTGTGTTTTAAAGCCCACTAGATAGTGGCAAAATCATGTTTTTCTAAGCCCACTCGAGGGTGGCAAATCCACGTCTTAGCCTACTTGCGAGTAGCACCATCAAACCATTTTCAAACAAACAAACATGAAATGTTTTGTTCCAATTTAGACGACCCAGTCTATACTTGTATGCTGTGCGCATCACATAGTAAATCTAGGCTAATAACCGAAATAATAACACATAATGTTTTCAAAAATAGATATCATGGTTAGTAGAGGCCGATCTTTGATCGGGCGAGCGGGGGTGCTCACGAAGTGACCTTCCCCAATCGTACCCAAGTTCCCGAGCCGAGGCAACTTTGGTGATGACGGACACGTGGCCTTAGGCAAACTAGTCAGGGTTTCCTAAATTTCTCCAAAATAAAATATTTAGGTGGCGACTCTGTATCTGGCAAAGCAGTCTATGTTTGACACTTCTTTCAAAAAAAATATGTTTTCTCAAAACGATTTTCCGGATTTGGACTCTTTGGGTCAGACGTAGAACCATGACAATTTGTGAGTCCGAACTGTAGTGAGCCCAATATCAAACGGAACGGGGGGGACTCGTTCCTCCCCGGGGCGTTCGGGGACGTCTACACATTCCTGTCTGCAAACTTGCTCGGTTATACTCTTCGCTAGACGTCCTCTTTTTCAAAAATTTCCTGGTTGTCTCCTCGACTCTTCAACCTGTCCTTTCAATTCTGATGTCGTCATAAATGGGGACACGTGGCAGGCTTCCATTGGACCTCGAGCAGCCAAACCAGCCGTCCGCCAGAATTTGAATTCTTGGCGGTTTCTCCGTCTATACATACAAGCCCCCTCTTCCTCAATTCACTCCTACTGCCTCTCTACAATCCGACGCTTCAGAGCTCAAGCACCTTTCTCCAAGCCTCATCTGCTATTCTTCGTGCTCGAAGGAATAGTCCCTACCCTTCACTGGTAAGTCCTTCGACTCCTCTTTTGTTGCTATCTTCTTAAATATTTCACACATTAGGGCACTAAAACATAGTTCTTAGGATGTAGGCCATAAAAATCGTCCCAAACCTTCCACTGTTCATGGTGTTCTTCATTTTCGCTGATGAACTTCGAAGAACGGGGGCGGACCGAGCTCCAGGTATTCGTTTGATCCAAAAAACCATCTCGACCGAGCAAATAACCTGTTAGATATAACCATAGCAAGAACCGGGATAACAAAGGTCTTGGCCGCTCAACCGGGCTAAAATCTGGTCTGCTTGGGCGGCCGAGCTCCTTGTCAGCCTCTACGACCGAGGTGGTTTGGCACTCTAGATGACCGAGCTAAAGTCAAGCTCGCTTTGCGCGACCGCGCTCCCTCTTACACTTGCTCTCCTTTTCCTGCAGAGTCCAAGGGGACCACTGTCCAATCCTGAGGCTCCCAAAGACCAAGCAGCCACAAATCACCTGACAGTGCCAAACCAAAGCCGAGCTAATTTAGCCGGTCGTAAATGGGGAAATTCCGCTTCCTCGTAGATACTCCGGCTGCCCTAGCTGCGTTCAGGGAGGAGTACGGCATCCCGGCCGATGTCCACCTAGAGCTCGCAGAAGAAGAGACCACACCTTGGGGCAGAACAGAATAATGCCCCTTCACCGTGCTGTCGATCGTCGAAGAAGGTCTCCGCTTCCCACTCAACCCACTTATCACCGAGTTCCTCCGCCGCACCGGGCTGGCACCCACACAAGTGTCCACTAACACTTACCGAATTATCAACGGCGTCCATGAACTGAACAATCAGCTAGGCACCAACTTAGGTCTAGCCGAGATATTAAGGCAATACACGATGGGTCACACCGGTGACGACCTAGCCTATTACTTGAAAATCAGACCGGGCAAGGAGAAAATTGTAACCGGCACCTCGGATAAAGACTAGCACGACGACGATTTTTTCTGGGTGTCGGGCAATTACGAAACAGCCGAGGTACCGGGCTGGTTTATAAGCAAGAACTTCGGTTCCTCATGTAAGCCTCTCAAACTAGCTCGGTCAGCCTACCATTTTTATTCTGTAATTAACCAGTTTTCTTGTTTCTTTTGCAGCAATCCAAGCCTTGCAAGCCAACTACCAATTTCCCAACGTAGAGGCAATTCGGACCGTGCTCCGCCATCGCCACCGAGATTGCAACGAGCTGCTCGGCTACACTCCAACCTACAGATACTCCGCTCCCCGCCGGAGTAAAGTTACAGACTTCCTCCGTGCTCCATCACCTCCTCTAGATCCAACTTTGCTAGACGTTCCACTAATTCGGTTGACAAAAGAGCAAGAGATGGCCAAACGAAGCCGAATCAAAAACCTGCTCACCGCAACTTTTGTCGAGATACCGAGCGTCGTCACCCGCTCTCCAGCCGCCGGTCAGTCAAGGGGCGCCGTGGTCGCCCTTACTTCTCAAGCTGCCGGGGAGTCAAGCCAAGCAACACGCTGGGCTGGCAAAAGAGCTCGCGCGGACCCGTCCGCCGAGCTGATTACCGAACTATCCACCGAGCAACCTACTGTCACAGTTGACCCAACGCCGGCATGGAGACCGCAGCTCAAGCACCGGGGAAAGGAGATCCCGGCGACGGCTTCCATCAAGGGAGACAAAGAACATCTTCTTGCCTTTGATCTCTCCAAAGCCCTTCTCCTGCCGAGCGACGTGGTTGGCAGCGACCACGTTCCTGACACTCGGCTTGTGAAGTCTTCAGTCAAGTCCATGGCCAGGGTAAGTCTCAATCCTTTACTGAAATTTTTATTAAGTGTTTGCACGGTTTCTTCTTCTCTGATCAGGTTTCCTTTTTGTAGGCCATCCAAAAACAACACTTAGTCATGGAGCGCATCCATCGACTTCGGCAAAAGGCAACCGACACCGAAAGCCAAGTCCAAAGCCTCCAAGCTAAGCTTGGCCGGGCAAAAGCATCTCTCCAAATCGCCAATGCTGACAACAACAGGTTGCACGGTCAGCTTGACGAGGCCGAGAAGAAGCGCGATGAGCTCCAGGCCGAGCTGGACGCTCTGAAAAAGTCAAGGAAGAAGGACTGCCGAGATGCAAACAACGCCGGCTTCCTAGAAGCCAAGGGAAGCTACAAGAAGCAGGTCTTCGCTACCCAAGATATCTACTTCAAAGCGGGTTGGAAGTCTGCCTGCAAGCATCTCGGTCAGGGACTTGATACTGACGTCTTTTCCACCCCGCCGCTTGCTTCCCTGCCGGCCTACCTCGTGCCATATGCCAATGACGTCTTCAGTGCATTGCAGGCTGAGGCCGAGGAAGGGCTTGAAGAAGAAGAGGCCGGGGAAGATACTGACGGAGAGGAGCAACCAGAACAGGAGCAACCCAGCCGAATTGAGCCCGGTGTTGAAGATCGATCTCCAGTAGTGAACTTGGAGACAACTCCGGATGATGAATTCACCAATCTCTCTCCTCTAACTTAGTTTTTTCTTTTTTCTGTCTGCAAATGTAACCGGGCCAAGTTCCCCACCTTTTGTATGAACTTTTTATCAATGAAAAGCTTTAATTTCATCAAGTGTTTGCACGGTTCTCTCCAACTCTATCTTCAACAAAACATCTCGGTTTGAATGACTAAGTTGCACAAATCACCAACTAGCTTGACCGGAGTTAACACCTCGGTAAATTTTAACAAAATTGAGGTTCGACAGCCGGAATAAACATCTCGGTGGGAACAACAAAGATGAACAAATCACTAATTCGTTCAACCGGACTAAACCATCATGGTTGAGCATGCCTGAACTGAACCAAACATCTTGTATAACCGGAATACACCATCTCGGTTTTAATTCTGATAAAATAGAACAATCAACTCCATCAACCGGAGTAGGTCATCTCGGTTGGAATCTTTGTGTTGAACAAACCATCAACGCCTTCAACCGGCGTAACTCATCTCGGTTGGAATCCTAGAGTTGAACAAACCATCAACTTCTTCAACCGGAGTAGGTCATCTCGGTTGGAATCCCAGAGTTGAACAAACCATCAACTCCTTCAACCGGCGTAGGTCATCTCGGTTGGAATCCCAGAGTTGAACAAACCCTCAACTCCTTCAACCGGAGTAAATCATCTCGGTTGAGAATACCTAAGTTGAACAAAACATCAACTCTTTCAAGCGGAATAAGTCATCTTGGTTAAGAATCTCAAGTATTCAAAGCAATCAATCAAAGTGCTAAGGCAAAGAAGACACCTCTATATATTGACAAAAAGAATTACATTCTGAAGTGTAAGGCCAAAAATTCCTTTGCACAAAAAGAAAACAAAAGCTAGAAATAGTACAGTTTGAGATTGGCCGCATTCCATGGCCGCGGGATTGCTCTACTATCCAAATCCTCCAAGTAGTATGCCCCCTTACCCGCCAGACCAGTTACCTTGTAGGGTCCTTCCCAATTTGCACCTAGCTTGCCTTCTCCTAGCACCAGGGTATTACCCATAACTTTTCTCAAGACCCAATCACCCACCTTGAACGGTCTGGGGTGCACCGTCTTGCTGTACTTCTTGGAGAGCTCTTGCTAGTAGGCGGTCACATGGATAAGAGCCTTTTCCCGGCGTTCTTCCACCAGATCTAATTCCAGAGCAATGGCCTCGGCGTTCAGCTCGGGCTCAAAACTTTCACTTCTGAGAGTGGGCATGCCAACTTCCAATGGAATGACCGCCTCCATGCCATAAGCCAAAGCAAACGGAGTTTCCTCGGTCGACCTCCGAGGGGTTGTACGGTATGCCCAGAGGACGCTGGGGAGTTCCTCAGCCCACTTTCCCTTCGCCTTCTCCAGCCGTTTCTTCAGCCCGTCAAGAATGGTCTTGTTCGACGCCTCGGCTTGACTGTTGGACTGTGGGTAAGCCGGGGTGGAGTTGTAGAATTCAATCTTCAAATCTGTACAAAACCCTCTGAATAGGTGACCGTCAAACTAGGTGCCGTTATCAGAGATCAAAATTTTGGGGACGCCGAAGCGTGTTACCACATTCTGCCAGACAAACCGCTCCACGTCTTTCTCCTTAATGGTTACCAAAGGCTCAGCTTCAACCCACTTGGTGAAATAGTCCGTGGCCGCGATGAAGAATTTGCAGCTGCCTGGTGCAGTTGGGAGCGGTCCCACTATATCTAACCCCCACATTGGAAAAGGCCAAGGGCTGGTGAGGGGAAGAAGTTCTCTGGCCGGCTGGTGGATTTGGTGTGCAAACTTCTGGCACTTTTCACACTTGCGAACATATTTTTGGGCGTCGGCTTGTATGCACAGCCACCAATAGCCTTGTGAAATAGCTCGGTAGGCCATGGACCTGCCCCAATGTGACTACCACAGATGCCTTCATGAATTTCATATAGGAAGGTTTCCACGCTACTCGGGTGCACACACTTCAGGTAAGAACCGGTGAAAGACTTCTTGTACAAAACGCCCGAAGGAGAGAGCCAAAACCACTCTGACTTTACACGCACTTTGTGTGCTTCCTTCTTGTAGGGCTGCTCACGGGTTAGTTTTGGCCAGGTGCGGGTCAAAACCGACCCGACCCGCACTTATGCGGTTGGGGAAAAATGGACCCGCAACCGCCCGCGATGCGGTTCACGGTTTGTGCGGGCGGGTGCGGTTCGGTTTGCGGTTTAGTTTTTTTTTTTTTTTTTTTTTTTTTTAAACTTAAGCAAATTTGACATTTTTTGTTACTTTCTAAACACTTTTTTTTTTTAGAAGAGTTATAAATTAAATTACAAGATATACAATTCATGATCATAATAAATAGTCCACATGTTAGATAAGATGATATGGAACCATGCTTGAGGATAGTAATTAATCTTCCTCCTTAGCTTGCAAAAACAAACCCTTAAAAGTCAAACTAGTAACACTAATTTAAATATGCAAAAACAAACCCTTAAAAGTCAAACTAGTAACACTAATTTTAATAGTGGATTAATCTTCACTGTTTAGTTTTTAATATGCAATAATGTGATAATAGAATGACAATTCAAAATATCATATTTAACTGTGTCTACTAGACTAATGGAATATAATGATTTTATATATATATATATATATATATAAATAAAAGTCAAACTAGTAACACTAATTTAAATATCATTAGATCATGATAATGTATATAAGTGCCCATATAATAAATTTTACTTTCATCCAAAATGTAAAAATAAAAATAATAACTAGTTATCTCCATCCATCCAAAATGCAAAAAATAATAATAATAACTATTTATTTTTTCTTTAAAAAAAAAAGAAAAAGATGCGGGTTGCGGGCGAGTCGGGTTCAACCCGAACCCGATCTTTTGCCAATTTCTTGACCCGCACCCGCCCGCCTACCTACATCGAAACCGCCCAAAGCACTGTGGGTAAGGTAGGGTCGGGCAGTTTGTGCGGGCGGGTGGGTTTGTTGCCCAGCCCTACCTTCTTGTTGGTTGGAAGAGTCCGTTCTCTGAGAAAAACGATGATAGGGCCCATCTAGGAAGGACCTAGATCGGCGCAGAGTACTTCCGTCTGCCCGGCTTCTTCAATACTGGGTCTCGGTAGGAAGTCAATCAAAAGAGGGTTGGGAAATGAGCGGTCGACCATAGAGGCCAGGCCGGCCAGCTCATCTGCCCGGTCATTCTCTTCTCGGCCAATCAGTTGGACTCTGATCGCCTGGAATCGCTTGATGTGGTCCCTGACCAAAGCTTGATACTTCATCATTCTGTCATCCTTGGCCTGGTAGACCCCAGAAACATGGTTAACCACAAGCTGGGAATCACTGTAAACCATTAACTCTGATGCATGCATCTGAAGTGCGCTCTTGAGACCGGCCAAAAGCGCTCTTGAGACCGGCCAAAAGCGCCTCGTACTCAGCCTCATTGTTGGATGCAGGGAAGCCAAGGGTGATAGAGTGTTTAATTGTCAACCCGTCTGGTGATATCAAAACTATACCTAGCCCAGCGCCGTGACGGTTCGAGGCTCCATCAACAAAAAGTTTCCACATCTCCCCCACGAAGAGCTTCCAGCATTCTGAGGGGTCCTGAGAGGCTTGAAGGTTGATGGGGTCACAACTGCTCGGCTGTGAGGTTTCAAGTTCTGTGTTGATTGGTTCCAATTCAGTCCCCCTTGATGATTCGGCACCGGACTCAGCAAGTTGATCCGTAATGCTCAAGTCCGTAGGCGAATCACCAGGTTGCGGCATTAGGCCGGCCGCAGGTTCTGAGCTGTGTGGTTCCATTTCTTTCCCCCTTGGTGATGCGGGACCGGACATAGCAGGTGGGTCGGTGATACTCAACTCCGTACTCAACTCCGTCATCGCATCACCGATGGTAAAACTGTACAAACTGAGGGTGCTTCAATGGTGCGCGCAAACTCCGCATCGCTACCTCCACCAACTGGTTGTATCTCGGATGGTCTTGCGCGCATCTCATCATCTACCGCGGTAATATCGACCGGGCATAACGGATGAGTTCCAGGTGAGAATTCGGCGGTGAAGTCGGCCAAAGTCTGGGCTTTGATAGCAGTGCACGGCTGGAACTTCACATCAAATTGTCCCAACTCAACCGCCCACTTAAGAATCCGACCGGAGAAGTCTGCCTGCTCGAATAAAGCTTTGAGGGGGAACTCGGTCAAGACGATGACGGTATGTGCATGGAAATAGTGCGCCAATTTCCTTGAAGCCATCATTAATGCCAAAGCGAGCTTCTCCAACGGCAAGTATCTCGACTCTGCCGGTAGTAAAGTTTTGCTGACATAAAAGATGGGGAGGTGCTTGATTCCTTCAGCCTGGACGAGCACCGCACTGACTACATGCTGTGATATGGCCAAATAAAGATAAAGTTCTTCTCCAGGCTCCGGTGTGACCAACAGTGGCGCTGAAGAAAGATACTCCTTGAGCTCGGCCAAAGCTTGGTCACACTCTTCATCCCAGGAGAACTTTGATTTTAAAGACTGAAAGAAAGGGTGGCAGCGATCTGATGACCGGCTTATAAATCGATTAAGCGCGGCGGCCATTCCGGCCAGATGCTGCACGTCTTTCGCCGAGCTAGGCTGTTTTAACTCTTGCACGGCTTGGATTTGCGTAGGGTCTGTTTCGATACCCCAGTTCGTGACTAGGAATCCCAAAAATTTTCTGGATCCCACGCCGAAGGCACACTTGGACACATTCAGGCGTAGCTTGTGCTTTTTGAGAATGGCGAACATCTCGGCCAAGTCGGACAAATGATCTGCCTGATGTTGGCTTTTAACCACCATATCATCAATGTAAGCTTCCATTGTCCGGCCCAGCAAAGGAGCAAACATCTTGGTCACCATACTCTGAAAAGTTGCCCCGGCGTTCTTCAAACCAAAAGGCATGACTCGGTAGCAAAAGAATCCCCTTGGTGTAGTAAATGAGGTGATTTCTCGGTCGAGGCCATGCATGGCAATCTGATAATAGCCGCGGTAGGCATTCAAGAAACTTAGCCTATTATGTCCAGCCGTCAAATCCACAAGCTGGTCAATTCTAGGCAAAGGAAAGCTATCTTTTGGACAAGCTCGGTTGACGGTCTTGTAATCAACGCAAACTCGCCACTTCCCATTCTTCTTCGGTACCACCACTGTATTTGAGATCCACCGAGGATAGTGCACTTCTTGAATCGCTCGTGCCTCCAGCAAATTCTTGACTTCCTCCGCAACTACCTCGGCGTGATGCAGCGCCGATCTCCTTGTTCGCTGAATGACTGGCTTGGCTCCGGGGAAGACATTGAGATGATGGCAAATAAAACTTGGATCGAGGCCGGGCATGTCGTAAGGCAACCATGCAAAAACCTCGATGTTGGCCATCAAAAACTCAACCATCTCGGTCCGTTCTGTGGCTGTAAGGCTAGAGCCGAGCAAGAAGAACTTGTTCGGCTGCTCTGTATCAATTCGCACCTCCACCAATTCCTCGACAGCTTTGTCCTCGGCCTTGGTGCCCACATCATCCAAGACACCCTGGTCCTCCGGTCCCTCAATCATCTGAACAAATCCTTTGGCAGCCCGGCTCCCGTTGACTGCCACGAAGCACTGCTTTGACATGACCTGATCGCCCCAAATCTCCTCGATTGCCCCCATAGCCGAGGGGAATCTCATTACTTGGTGAAAAGTCGATGCCACGGCTTGCATAGCGTGAAGCCACCCCCTTCCAAGGATCAAATTGTAAGTAGATGGCACCTGTAACACCCAGAACTCCATCTGTTTGACCACAGATCCCGCTTTGACCGGCAGGATAATCTTTCCCAAAGGCCACTCCGGTTGTGAGTTGAAACCAACCAATGGCGAAGTCGCCGGGGCCAAATCCGTATCTCGGAGCTGGAGCTGCTTGAAAGCGTCGTAGTACATGATTTCGACCGAGCTTCCCTGATCGATCAAGATCCGTTTGACTTCAAAATCTTTGACGCGGAGTGTAACTACTAAGGCGTCATTGTGCGGTGTCTGAATGCGCTCCAAGTCCCTTGAGGAGAAACTGATCACATTTTTCGCTTCCGTCTTCCCCCTCTTGAGCGCAGGCTGAACTGACAAAACTTCCCGCATGTGCTCTGCCTTCTTGATCATACCACGGAGCTCGCAAACACGCGCCGGTTCCACTATGCCGTGGATGACATTTACAACTCCTTGAAGAGGTGCATCTCGGTCATCCGGTCCCCGCGGATCAACCGGAACCTGATTTGCCTTAACGCCCCCATCAATGTAAAGATCCAGGTGCCCCGCTGTGACTAGCTCTTCCAAGTGTTGCCTCAAAGGCAAACAGTCCTCTGTTCGGTGGCCCCGCTCCCGATGAAATGTGCAACGATACCGTGGATTGTAGCCCTTTTGTCCATCGCCCAACTTAGTAGGAAACCGGACATATTCCTCGTCTCGAATTTCGCTAAATATGCGATAGATTGGAATCTTGAAGACTGTGGTTACGCCAGTCCGTGCCTTCAATCTTCTGTTTGCGTCGGCCACATCATCCCGGGGGTACTCATCCCGGTCAGTCCGACGTCTTTTACCCCGGTTTTTGCGATTCGAGCCACGGTCTGATTCCTCTGCTCGGTCACTTGAGCGACTGGACTCTTGCCCAACTGTGTGCACTTTGCCTGATGTCTTCTTGTCTGTTGCTACCGGAGTTGCCTTCACGGTAGATGCTGACGCATCATCCTCGACCCAGATGTGCTCATTGATGCGCTGCATGAGCTGGCCCATGGACGTCGGTTGGTGCATGGTAAGCAAGTCCCGCAGTCTATGTCCGACCGGGAGACCACGCTTGTATTGAGTGATTGCAAGGTTGACCGGGCAATCCAAGATCTCGTTGAAGGTCTCCCAATACCTGGAGTTGTATGCCTTCAGTGTGTCGCTTGGTTCCATCTTGACACTTAGTAAGTGATCGACTTCCTTTGGTGTTTTTGTGTTGGTTTTGAAGCGTGTCACAAAGGCCTCGGCCAACTGATGCCACCTTTGTATGCTCCCTTCTGGCAACCTCTCGAACCACTTTAAGCCCAGCTCGCCTAAACTTGACGGGAAGATTAGGCACATAAGTCCGTCATTTCGCCTATGTCCGGCCATAACCTGTCGGAAGTGGCTTACATGCATGTAAGGATCGGTTTTTTCGTCGTAAAGTATGAACTTAGGCTGGTGGAAGCCTGTCGGAAGCGGTGTTGTTTCTATTTCCAGGGAAAAAGGGGTGGCGCTCAGCCTGGCCAAGTCCATATCTACAAAGAGTGGCGCTGCTTGGCGGGGTGGAGGCATTCCGACCTGCTCGCTGGCGTGAACCCCATAGGATAGCCGTTGAAATGCCAGCACCCTTTGAGCCTTCCGCCGGCGAGCTCGTTCCTTCAAGACTGCCCGCAAATCCTCTGAGTGAGCGGAATATGAATACCTCGACGTCGTCACCGGACGCGAGGGCTGGTAGGCGCTATCCTGCGTGCTGGAATTTTTCGCGTGAACTCCTGAATCACCAACTTTGTAGCTTTTGGTAATGGAAATGGATGGAGTGTGTCGCTGACTCTGACTGCCTGAACGGCGGGATGGGATGCGCTCACTGTGGTCTACCACTCCCTCTACACCCTTCCCCTTGACATGTCGCTTCAGATCCTCCATCTCCGCCGCCATTCGCCGAATGACAGCGTCTTGGTCCCTCAACTTATTTTCCAGACGTCTGGCGTGTGAGTCTCTTCAACTTATTTTCCAAACATTTGGCGTGTGAGTCTCTCCTCCACCGGTGACCGTCTGGACTCCGTGAACGACCATGACTTCTTCCGCGCTTATCCCGCGCGTCTCCTGACTGTCCTCCGGTGGGCGTCCCCAAGTCCGCCATTGGATGGATGGCGGGAGGTCCTTCTCTCCTTCGGGTGAACTCCGGGGTGGCTCCGTCTACGGCAGACAACGGAAACTCGTCGTTGTTCGCCATGGACGGCGATCAGGTGAGCCTGGAAGACAAGGTTTTGTCTGTCAATCTTCCCACAGACGGCGCCAATTGTACGGGGAGCAAATATTCCGGCAAACCCGTACTCCTTTCTTTCGAGCTCCATTTCTGTCCGATCACCTGCGAGCAAATAACGGTGAGCTACCCGGCGGTGTGTGGCCGGAAAAACCCTCCGACGATCAAGTTAGCGCACTCCTTAGGATAGAGAGAGAGAGAGAGAGAGAGAGAGAGAGAGAAGAGTGTTAGAATGTAAGAATTTCCTTACCAAAATGTTCCTCCCCACATATGGGGGGCGCAGACATGCCTATATACCCTTCTGCGTCCCAAATCTACTCCCACTGGTCTCTCGACACGTGGCTCTATTATCCCATCTGTTAGCACAAATCTTGCTATACATCACCTAACCCAACTGCCAGCCCACTCTGCTGGGAGCACGGCAGCCGGGCAACATTATCTCGGCTATCAACGGCCATACTGAACATGCCGAAATGCAGTTGATATAGTTTCCTACTACCGGGCCTAATTCTAGCCGTGCTCAACTGTATTCCGGCGAAGCTGAGCTGGAGATTGGTTGTGCCGGTCAGCCAACAACCTTCTCGGCCAAGCTCCAAGCGCCGGCTTTCCTACCGGGTTAAGGTGCGTGCATTACAGCCTTGCAACACGTGAGCCGGGGAGCCTCATCTGGGTTGTTCCTCCACCAGTCCGCCCTTCGCGGAACCGAGATCATATAGCCCGGTTCCACGTGGGCTTTGCCATTATCGAGCAATATCACGGCCTGATCTTGGAGCCCAATACCTCGGCCCAATCTTGTCAGGCTAACGTCACGGTCCAATCTCAAATCATAAATCTCCCTCTCAATATCAAATAGAAAACAATCTATAATATAATATTAAAATAAAAAGGCAAAGGGAATTTTTTTTTAATGCAAGCAAAGACATCAATGCTTTATATTCGGTCAAAATGGCACCAAATAGGTCCGCAGTACAGCAGCATGCCCATCCCCTAAAAATGCTGTGTTTTTTAGAAGTAAAAGTGGTATATTTTGTAAAATTTGCTAAACATTGTTAACGAATAATTAAATCATTAAAGAATGTGAATTTATTTTTATTTTTATTTTTATTTTATGTAGAGACTATTACAAATCCAAAACACTTGGTAAATAGCAATAAGTCCAAAACAACAATATCGAAATGTACTAACACTAATACATATCATAACAATAACAAAAAACATAAATGTAAAGAGAAAATTTAGTCAAAATTCTTTCATTGGACCTTTGTTTAGTGAAAAAGATAATCCAATTTATTTTGATTCATAAACTTCCTAAAGAAGATGCGTATAATTGAGTAAGGACAGAATAAATTTTTTTTTATAGACAATATTGCCCATGCACATTTATATATATATATATATAATATCTTATAACTCTTTTGACGAGGAACACTTTTATTTTATTTTAAACGAGTTTTAAAATGTTGTGTATGTGTATTTTTGGTTAGTTCATCTATTATGTACTCTATTTTTTGTAACAGTAAAATATTACTGTAAACTAGAATAACATATTACTGTTTACGTCAATTTTGACAGTATTTTTTTATTTTTTATTTTTTAAGAATTTCATAGTCAACATGGATCTTGTTAGGACTGAATAAGGAATTCGTATAATCCGTAATCCAATCCAATGGGTTAGGATTGGTTTTTTGAATCCATGGTTCGATTTCAAATTGGAAATAAAAAATCCGTAGTTCACGAATCGGCTCTAGATTGAACTCCACAATTCCAGATTGAAACCTGTGGGGATATATTTTCTGAGTACCAACACGTGGCAAGGTGACGCCGACATGTCAGCCAAGGTGCCACGTGTCCTGCTCGTGACGCCAAGGTGATCTCGGCAAGGCCGAGGTTATCTCTGAAGATATCGGAATCCGAGATAAGTGGATAAGGGACAAGAGTCCTAGAATGAAAAGGGAACTCAACCTGGATGAGGGACAAGAGTCCTAAAATGAGAGAAGACTTCAGTTTGTATTGAGATAAGACTCTTAGAGAGTTTATCCTAATCTTACTGGGAGTCCAAGATTAGCAATAATCCTGAGTCCATAGAAGTTAGGCTTATATTGGGACTAGGTTTATGTTGGCTATAGAAGAGAGGCACCCTCATGGGTCTAAGGTATGCCTTTTAGGCTCAAGCTTGTGAGTTAAATAATTAATTATCTTTGAGAGATATACTGACTTGATCGTTGGAGTGCCCCCGGGTGGACGAACCACCGCGAGATTCTTATATTTCTGTTGCAGGTCAGTCAGGTGCCATCTATTCTGCCAGTGCTCTCCAGCTGAATTACTGAGTTGGCAGTGTGGTCGAAAAATTTTCCACACAATTTGGCGCCGTCTGTGGAAAAGAAAGAAGAATAGATGGCTAATAAAAGAAAGAAGAATAGATGGCCAATGACGGACAGAAGAATCAGACTGGAGACAACGCTCCTGCTGGGAATAGGAGATCTATCAACCTCAACGTTGAAGGGGACAACCGCAACATAGAAACTCGTAACCAGAGTCACGGAGTGAAAGACGCCGGCCAGGAAGGTGACGCACCAAAGAAAACAAATCGAAGCGGATACTACAACGAAGATGACCTCCAGGTATGGAAGGATAGATACCTGCGGAGGAACGAAGACCCTTCCAGAAGGGATGCAAAGACAGGGGGCATGAGGCTCCCAAGGAGATAACATTTAAGTATAGAAGAACTCATCCTGAGTGAGCAGATCCCAGATTCCAGATCCTGGATCCCGGATCCGAGAAGACATGATCTCAGCCTAGACAAGTAGGCCCGAGAAGACAAAAGCTCAACCTAAGTGAACAGATCCCGGATCTTAGAAGACATGATCTTGGCCTAGATAATTAGGTCTGAGAAGAGAAGAGCTCAACCTAAGTGAGCAGATCCAAGATTCTAGCAAACAAGATCTCGGCACTTAAGTCCGAAAAGAGAAGAGCTCAGTGAGCAAATCTCAGATCCCAGAAGATAAAAAAGAAAACACACAAGGTTGGACTGCAGTTAGCCAGGTTGAAGACCTTTTATAAGGTTCGCAAAGGAGTATGTGGAAGCCATGCAGGGGGCAGAGAAAAGAAGAATATGTTTACCACTTGTTAAAATTTGTATTGGTTAAACCGATATGATGTTTACCACTTGTTGAAATTTGTAGCAATTTACAAGTTGGTTAAACCGATATGATGTTTACCACTTGTTGAAATTTGTAGCAATTTACAAGTTGGGTAAACCGAGATGATGTTTACCACTTGTTAAAATTTGTAGAAATTTACAAGTTGGTTAAACCGAGATGATGTTTACCACTTGTTGAAATTTGTAGCAATTTATAAGTTGGTTAAACCGAGATGATGTTTACCACTTGTTGAAATTTGTAGCAATATACAAGTTGGTTAAACTGATATGATGTTTTCCACTTATTGAAATTTGTAGCAATTTACAAGTTGGTTAAATCGAGATGATGTTTAACACTTGTTAAAATTCTATGTGAATTTACAAGTTGAAGTTAAACAGATGTCATATTTAACACTTGTTGAAATTCTGTGTAAATTTACAAGTTAAAGTTAAATCGATGTGATATTTAACACTTGTTGAAATTCTGTGTGAATTTACAAGTTGAAGTTAAATTGAGATGATGTTTAACACTTGTTGAAATTCTGTGTGAATTTACAAGTTAAAGTTAAACCGAGGTCATGTTTAACACTTGTTGAAATTCTGTGTGAATTTACAAGTTGAAGCTAAACCGATGTGATATTTAACACTTGTTGAAATTCTGTGTGAATTTACAAGTTGAAGTTAAACCGAGGTCATGTTTAACACTTGTTGAAATTCTGTGTGAATTTACAAGTTGAAGCTAAACCGATGTGATATTTAACACTTGTTGAAATTCTGTGTGAATTTACAAGTTAAAGTTAAACCAAGGTCATGTTTAACACTTGTTGAAATTCGGTGTGAATTTACAAGTTGAAGTTAAACCGAGGTCATATTTAACACTTGTTGAAATTCTGTGTGAATTTACAAGTTGTAGTTAAACCGATGTGATATTTAACACTTGTTGAAATTCTGTGTGAATTTACAAGTTGAAGTTAAACCGAAGTCGTATCGGAAGAAGATTGGTTTAAACACTTGTTGAAATTCTGTGTGAATTTACAAGTTATAGTTAAACCGAGGCTATGATAAAGGAAGATGGTTTAACACTTGTTGAAATTTTGAAAAAAATTTACAAGCTGAAGTTAAGCTGATGTTATGATAAAGGATGATGGTTAAACACTTGTTGAAATTTTTGAGAAAAATTTACAAGTTAAAGTCAAGTTCAAGCAATATCTGCGTACTTGCCGAGATTACCAGGTTGTCAAAACTTGAAATATGGAAAACTGAAGTCTTGATAGAAGACATTGAGAAAGTAACAAGTCCTAAGCAACACTTGTGAAAATATTTGTTACAATATTTTCAAGTGTTAGGACAAGGCCGAGATGAGCAAGATTAGAAGTTGTGATAGAGGTATTTTACCCGAAGAGATTGCATAGTCAAGGTGTACTTTGAAGACATGCAAATTATTCTAAGTATAGAATCATACAAGAGCAGAAAAAAGAAGACATACATTCAAAGAAGAAATCAAAGAAATGCATTTAAAGAAGAAAGAAGGCACTTCGGCCCGAATATTGAAAAATAAATTATTCAGACTACAAAAATGGCACGTCGGCCGGATTAAAAGCATACAAAGACGGACAAAGTACAAGGTACAAGATACAAGGAGTAAAAGAAGGAAACAAAACTACTCAGCATCAATGGCAGGATATAAAAGACAGTTGGAAAGACTTCTCAGCAGCCTTCTCGGCCTCAAGCTCAGCATCGATCTCCCGAAGAGTTTGATCAAGGCTCTTCTCGGCGATTGGCACCTCGGAGTTTGAAGGTAATGATTGAAAGCAAGAATCTGGAAAAAGACACGAAAAACAGAAACAATAATGTAATTCGTAATCAAGAATGGTGATGAAGCTATCAGGAAATCAAGACAAAAAGATTGCACAAGTGTGTCAAGCCAAGAACAGTGGCAGAAATCAACAGATGTGTGAACAATATGTATTCAAGAAGATGATTTGAAAACAACGGGTAAAATAGCAATGGTGATTAACAATGAAGCAGAGCTTCTTGGAAAGCAACAAGAAATAAAACCAGGAGGAACAGTGGCTTACCAGAAAGAGGGAAGCCGGAATGAGAATTGCCAAAGTCTGACGACAATGACAAAATGACGTAAGCTTCACCGGAGGAGAGGAACGAAGACAGTTGCAGAAGCTTGAAAGCTTGGAACAATGACGGATTTAAGCAAAAGAGCTAGAAAGAGAAAAAGTCAGAGGATTGAATGAAAAAAGAGAAAAATAGTCAAAAAGACGACAAAGTTCAAGAATAAAGCCAAGTGCACAGGCACTAAGTAAGTATGTGAAGAACAAGAAAGTAATGACCCAGACACAATGCTAGCAACAGAAAGTGGATATGACAAGAACAGTGCTAGGCATTCAAACAATTCAAAACTAGAAGACAGACGAAAATAGAAGGCAACAGATGGCAAGTAAACAGATTCAGAAGAGTTATGAAAGATTAAGCTTAATAGCAAGTAAAGAGTTTATGAACCTACCAAGTGAAATGAACGCCGATATGAAAATCGCCAGAGTCAAATAGATGACTGGAAATCGGGAACTCACTAGAGAGTGTGAGTGGAGCAGTTACAAAGCTCTTGGAGTTTACGAATTAATGGAACCAAAACCTCGGCTAGGAGGTACGATTTCAAGCAGCTTGGAAAGCATGAAACTTGATTCTTGACACCAGTGGACAGTAAAGTCCAGGGAACTTTGAGGTCGGTGAGTTTGATCTCGGATAGAGGGGCACAGATGAACGAACAGTGTAGATTCCATCACCTCAGAATGCCGAGGTAATAGAACTTAGGGGGCAATTGTGGGGATATATTTTCTGAGTACCAATACGTGGCAAGGTGACGCCGACATGTCAGCCGAGGTGCCACGTGTCCTGCTCGTGACGCCGAGGTGATCTCGGCAAGACCGAGGTTATCTCCGAAGATATCGGAATCCGGGATAAGTGGATAAGGGACAAGAGTCCTAGAATGAAAAGGGAACTCAACCTGGATGAGGGACAAGAGTCCTAGAATGAGAGAAGACTTCAGTTTGTATTAAGATAAGACTCTTAGAGAGTTTATCCTAATCTTACTGGGAGTCCAAGATTAGCAGTAATCCTGAGTCCATAGAAGTTGGGCTTATATTGGGACTAGGTTTATGTTGGCTATAAAAGAGAGGCACCCCCATGGGTCTAAGGTATGCTTTTTAGGCTCAAGCTTGTGAGTTGAATAATTGATTATCTTTGAGAGATATACTGACTTGATCGTTGGAGTGCCCCCGGGTGGACGAACCACCGCTGGATTCTTATATTTCTGTTGCAGGTCAGTCAGGTGCCATTTATTCTGCCAGTGCTCTCCAGCTGAATTACTGAACTGGCAGTGTGGTCGAAAAATTTCCCACGATTTAGACCGTATACAAATAATTTATATTTATATTATATACTCTCCCACACAATATCATACCTTATTCCAAATAAAAAAAATAAACGCTAACCTTAATTCAACATATCACACGCCTCTCAGCTCTCTCTCTCTCTCTCTCGGTACTCTCTCTCTCTTCTCTTTCTCAGACTGAGTTCTCTCTCTCGATGAGCTCTCCCTCTCTAACACTCTATTATTGTTTTTTTTTGGTTACTGTTTTTGTGGATTTCGACTCAGACTTAGATTTTCTCTCTCTAACACCCTGTTATTTACTGGTTTTTTCTAACACAAGTGAACCATCAATTGATCACCAGTACTTGGTGTGTTGTTTTGCATTGCAAGAAGACAAAGTTGGGGTTTTGATTGAGGACCTATCTAGGGTCTGTTGGGTCTTTTATGGTTCATCTCCTTCTTACACATCCCATTTGGGTACTCTTTTGCTTGCTGCCAAGGAGTACTTTGTTTTCTCTAATTTATCATCCTCTCCATTGTCAGAGGTAAATCTTGCTGAAGCATTTTGGGTTTTGGTTTTCAAAGAGGGGTTTGAACGGTGTGGCAGTAGCAAAGAGCTTGGAGTAGGAGTAACTTCCATACACAAGCGTTTCAAGAGGTAACTGTTAGATTTATTGTTACAAGTTGGTAATCTATCTTTATTTCGTCAGTTTTGGGTATTTATTTGTTGTGCTATTTTCCCATTTTCATTGAAACATTGAATTCAAGTAAGAAAATTTGGAGGTTTTGTTGCCAAAATTAGTAGTAGAAAGTGTTTTTAGTTTTTAGAAATGTTGTGAACTCTTGAATTAGGGTTTCAGACACCAATGCTTTTGAATCCGTAGTCCTAAACCGATCTAATCCGTGTTTAAACGAATTGGTTTTGATTAGTTCCATAATTTAAATGGATTGGATTGGTTCCAATTTTTTAAGAATCATAGGTGACAGATTGATCCTGGTTTTACCCTAATCTGGACCATGCTCACCCATCTTGTTTAATAGATCTTGATAAGAGGATTCTAAAAATACTAATTTGATTAAAAAACCGACATCTAAATCAAAAGTTATATTATTTTAAAATATTAAATTACTCACTCAGTATATTTTGATAATAATAGTATATGTTGGATTTTTTTAAAAAAACTTTTTATACTTATTTTAATGTATTAAAATTTTATTACGAGGTAATTTTGACTAAATCTTCCAATATAAAATGATGGAGAAATTTACAATGTGCACCCTTTTAAATGGTGCACATTGTGAAAAAAATTATGATTTTTTATGACGAACGTTATGATTGTTTGTGATGTGTGTTGTAACATTTTGTAGTAAAGTTATAAATAGTGAATTTATGATGTGCACGCTAAAGTTATGAATGATACTGTTATGATATTTTGTGATTTTTGTTATGACACTTTCAGATTTTGTTATAATATTTTTCGATGAAAAAAAAGTTATGACTTTTGTAGTGAAAAAGTTATGATATTTTGGATTTAAATTATGAAATTTTATAAAAAAATTATAAAAAACATATCATATTCACCTTTTTGAGAGTGCACAATGTAACATCTTTCTAAAATGATGCATCGTGACATATGTAATAATACATAAAAAAAACTAGTTCACTCCAAACCTTTGAAAGTTTCAAATTTTATTTGTAGAATTTTGAGGACCAAAGATATTAATAAATAGGGTAAATTATAAATACATCCCTTGAGATTTACTTAAATTACAAATTACTCTTTGTGATTCTAGAAATTACATTATGTCCCATAATATTTCTAATTTCATAATAGATATGTGTTTTTATTAATAAATCATCTAGTTAATTAACAATTTTTAATAATGTTAAAATTTTATTTCAATTAATAATTCAGATAATTTTATTATTTTATAGGTGAACACAGTTAGAAATTTTACTTTTTTAATTAATTCTATTAAATAAAAAATTTTGACAGTGTGGTATTTATAATTTTTCAAATCATAGGAAATAATTTATATTTTAAGCAAATTTTATGGAGTATATTTATAATTTACCCTAATAAATATGATTAAACTACTTTGCAATAGTTTATTACCACATAACCTTTGGTTATATTAGAAGAATAGTGGGGTATGATGACATGAAATTGAAATTAATTATGAAGACGGTGTGTATAAAACAATTAAAATATTGCATAGATTACTATAAGATGAGAATGTTAAATAATGCAACCCACCACATGTTATTTATTATAAAGGGTAAATTATACTAATAATTTTTGAGATTTGGTTTGATTATGTCCTATCTCTTGACATTATAAAAATTACATTTTCACTCCTGTAGTTAATAGTCTCATTTTATAAATCCCTTAATTATATAAAAAGCAACAACTACTGATAGAAAACAGAAAAAATTACATTAAAAAAAAAAAGTAAAATAAAGCAAAGGAAAGGAAATAAGAAAAAAAAAATAGAAATAAAGTAAGGCAAGAAAAGAGAGAGTGCATAAATTCAATATCTTTTTGATATCAACGTTAATTTCGTCTAAATAATTACAGTAATAGAAGGATCAGTGTAATTTTTCAAACGTTAGAAAATAATATGTATTAAATTCAAAACTCGTGTAATTTACCTTATTGTAAATGTATTACCAAAATCTATTGATTGATGATTTATTTTTATTTTTTTATGTTTATTAACATGATTTATTAGTTGACTTTTTAAGATTGACTTTTATTAACAAATTATAAAATTGCATACCTTTTATTTTATGTTATTTTTTAAATAATTGCTTGTTGTATATGATCATTATTTTTTGAGCAATGATACATAACTTTAAATTTGAAACTCTAATAAGGTGGCAAGATTAAAAAATAAAAAAATCAAAAATCAAAACATCAAATCAATGGGTGGATTCCACCCATTAGAGCTCCTTTAGAGCTTTTAGTTTAGAGTTTTCAAACATTTTGCTTATGTTACATACAACAATGATACATTCTTCTAAATCAATGAGCTCTAATGGCATGAAAAGTCCAAAAAAAAAAAAAAAACACAAGACACAAACATCACTATCACAATGAGACCCATACTCCATTAGAACCATTAGAGTTCTTTTATTAGAGGTATATAAAGTATACATAAATTAAACAATTTCTCCTTTAAAGAAAAAAAAAACGAAACAATTACAACTATACAGGCGTCTGTAGTCCAACGGTTAGGATAATTGCCTTCCAAGCAATAGACGGTTCGACTACCGCAGACCCAGTCGTTTTGTTTGTGACTTTTCTGCTTACCTTTTCTTTTCTTTTTTAAGCAATTTGTCTCTCTAAATTCTTCTATCTACCCAACTACTCCCAAGAAAAAAGATTGGGAGTTATAAATTAAGATTTGGAATGTTTAAAAAAATTTAAAAAATTAAAAAGTTATAAAAATAAAATAAAATAAAAGAGTGATCACTATTTACAAATTAAAAATATAAAAAAATTAATATACATAATATTTTAATACAAATCAATTTTACACTGTGAAAGGTACTGAATTGATGAGAAAGTACCGTGAAATGAATAAAAAAAAATTACATATATATATTCACTAAGTTGAACGGTAATGTTGGGCTCGTGGGGGTCCACCACGGGTCCCGTTTTGCTAATCGGATTGTTCAATATGTAACTCGTCAAGTATTATATGTTTATAAAAAATCACGTTGATCAGATATCGCTAACTACATGATCAAATCAGTTTTGTATAAAAAATAGATGGTGTTATAGTTAACGATTGACAAAAAAACTAATCTGATCAGACAGCTCTATAGATATCCGATCAACGTGATTTTTTACAAACATATAATACTCGACGAGTTGTATACATTGAACAGTTCTGATTAGCAAAACGGGACCCGTGGTGGATCTCCACTAGCCAAAGAGCACTGTCTAAATGGTTGCCCGAAAAAAAGGCAACCATTTCCTCTTACACCACTTTGCAAACCTTGCTGCCCCCATACAGCCTACACTGTCAAAACTTTTCTTACACATTAATTTATACAATTTTTTAATACACATTTTTTCGTAAAAAGTCAAAAATTTAACCCAAACATCTATTTTTTTTCCTTCAACTTTTTAGTCTAAAAAGATAAAAAAGTATACTTATTTAGGACATTTCAAACAACCCCTAAGAGTCTAATAGTTCTAATTGGTGTGTGAGTCCCATGTGATGTGATATTTTGACCTTGGTTGTTTTTTTTCTTTTTTGATTCTTCACATCATTAGTGCTCTTTTAGAGCTTCTAAATTAGAAGAATGTATCATTTCTGATACTCCCAATCATAGCGTGTTTGTAGTAATCCACACCCACCCCGTATCATATAAGGGCCGGAGCGGGGTTAATTTTGTAGTTGAGAATAAGAATTTTAATACAAATTATAGATAATATAGTATATAATAAATAACATAGTATATTATGGATAATAATTTACACTTAATAAGAATTATAATATATAAGATAAAAAAATAAATATTTTAGTTTTTTAATTTTATTATAATAAAAAAATTAAATTATATATTATATGCATTTACATTTAAATATATTTAATAAATATAATCGGGACATTGTCGTGTAAAAGAGTACGGAGAAAATAAAATTTGTCTTCGTCTCATTTGCTCATCTGGGCAAGAAAAATCTAAATAAGGTAGGATGAGGGATGCGAGTGTGGAGCGGGACAGGAAAAAATTGTTGGAACAATTTTCTGTGTAAATAAAATAACTAAAAATAAATTCAAACAAAATAAATAAATAACATACCGGATTTATTTATCGAACCGAATTAAAATTAAAACCAAGTCGAATGTGTAACACTCTGTCCTTAAGACAGATTCGCCCCGCTACGGTACTTACGGTTGAGTGGCGTCTATCTCCCAGGATACAATGATCTTCACAAATTGTAGTAGTACTCCAAACAATTTGTTCGGCGAACAAAACCTGTGTTCTAACTCTCTGAAAATTTATTCCTAAAATTATATATGAAGAATAATGCACTAAAAGGAAATGGACAGCAAAAGGACAAAATTTCAGACTCAAAAATCGGGTCTCAAACACTGCTGGAATGGTCTTTTATTTATAGGCAAAGCTGCTGTCCGAACAGGTACCAAACTTTTGAATGAACAGATGTGAAAACAAATGAACAGGTTCAAACAGTTTAGAAAATCAAACAGACTTCTTGACCGTTGCACTTTTAAATATTATTTTATTCAAATAATGAAAAGTGATCCGTAGGTGGACCAAGTCAAATCTGTTAGAACGTTATTTATTTAAACTATTTCAAATATATATATATATACATATTAAACTATTGAAATAGTTAAATAAATAAATAAAGAGGTACAAATTTTAGGAAACTCCTTAGAAACCTAAAATTTGAATTTAGAATTAAATTAAATTCCCACAATTACAAATTTTAGGAAACCACTTAGGAATCCAAAATTTGAATTTAGAATTAAATTAAATTCTCACAATAATTTTTATTGAAAAAATTCAAATGAATTTTATCTAAAAAATTAATGTTAGACTCGAAAACGACGTCAACTTCCCATTCACTCATAAATGGTTTTGACGTTCCGTCTTCACCGTGTGACTTGCCACGCGGCAAGGAACACTTCACCTCTTCGGACCCACCCCAAAAGACGTTTGGGGCCTACTCAAATTTTGGGCTCAAAGACAGCCCAAAATATGCCTATATTAAACCATTTTTCCAACAATTCCCCACATGAATGGAATTTGACGGAGAGAAAATGCAACAACATGATCTAAATTTAGAGAGTACAGAATTTGAAAATATTCTGCAAATGATAGGTAGCTTTTGGCTTTGAACCTTCCCTTGTGAGACACTATCGAATTTACTAGCTAACCAGTGAACATGATGTCTTGAACTGTTCAGCCGTTTGTGTAAACTAAGACAATAGAACTCACATAGTATATCCCCAGACACAGTTTAGTTCTCACTATTGTGTTCATTTTGGCCCTAAACAACCTGGTCTTTCATGGGTGCTCTAGAGAATTGTAGTCCTTCACAAATCTCTTAGAACTGGCCCAGTTTACACTCACATAGGTGATTTTTATGAAGAGTATCCTACCATACTCTACTAGGTTTACCTAGATATAAGAATCATTAAAATTTTACTTAACCTCAAACGCTGCAAACATCACTTTTTCATCAAAGAAATGGGTAGAAGTTAGACTCCCCAGTGATCCTTCTGAATCATTTACAACTTGGTTGTCCCTTTGAACCTAGATCTTGGGATCTCTAGTCAACTAGGTTGGGTTGCCGTTGTGGTAACTCTTATTAAATAGGCTTAAGTCCCATTCCCCTTGATGAATTCTCAACTAACTCTCTTGCTAACCCTTTGGTTAGTGGATCCGCTATGTTGTTTTTAGACTTAACATATTCTATGGAAATAATTCCATTAGAGAGTAGTTGTCTCACGGTGTTATGTCGACGGCGAATGTGTTGTGACTTACCGTAATACTTATAACTCTGTGCTCTACCTATAGCTGATTAACTATCGCAATGTATGCATATAGCAGGCATCGGTTCTGGCCAAATTGGAATATCTTCAAGGAAGTGGCGAAGCCATTCTGCCTCTTCCCCTGCTTTGTCTAAAGCTATGAATTCAGATTCCATAGTAGACCTAGCAATACAAGTCTGTTTGGAAGATTTCCAAGATGCAGCCACCCCACCAAGAGTAAAGGCATGCCCACTAGTGGACTTTGAGTCTCTTGTATCCGATATCCAATTTGCATCACAGTATCCTTCAAGTACTGCTGGATATCTAGTATAATTAAGCCCAATGTTACGAGTAAATCGGATATATCTAAGAACCCTTATAGTTGCTTTCCAATGTTCTACTCCTGGATTACTCGTATATCTACTTAATTTACTTACTGCATAAGTTATATCTGGGCGAGTGCAGTTCATCAAGTACATGAAGTTTCCAATAATTTGGGCATACTCTAATTGAGAAATACTTTCCTGTACATTCTTAGAAAGATACAAATTAACATCTACAGGTGTTCTAGCAAGATGATCATCATTTTTACTGAATTTGTCAAGTGTTTTCTCAATGTAATGAGATTATGACAAAGCATATCCTTCTGATATTTTGGTAATTTTCATACCAAGAATTACATCAGCAATGCCCTTGTCCTTCATGTCAAAATGTTTATTCAACATTTTCTTAGTAGTTTTAATCATGTCATTATTACTACCAATGATGAGCATATCATCTACATAAAGACATACAATGACATAACCTTTATCTGTGCTTTTAATATAAACACATTTGTCACACTCATTAATTTTAAATCCATTTGACATCATTGCATTGTCAAATTTCTAATGCCATTGTTTTGGCGCTTGTTTTAAACCATATAATGATTTAACCAATTTACACACTTTCTTTTCTTTTCCTGGAACAGAAAACCCTTCTGGTTGTTCCATGTAAATTTATTCATTTAACTCACCATTTAAGAAAGCGGTTTTAACATCCATTTAATGAATTTCTAGATTGTATAGAGATGCAATGACAATTAGCATTCTAATGGATGTTATTCTAGTAACCGGTAAGTATGTGTCAAAGTAATCTAGACCTTCTTTTTGTCTAAAACCTTTGACTACAAGTCTTGCCTTGTATTTGTCTATTGATCCATTTGCTTTCAATTTTCTTTTGAAAATCCACTTGTCCCCAAGAGGTTTACAACCTGGTAGCAAACCCACCAATTCCCAAGTGTGATTTTGCAAGATGGATTCAATTTCACTGTTGACAGCTTCTTTCCATAAAGGAGCTTCAGGACTGGATATAGCCTCTTTAAAAGTTAAAAGCTCATTTTCTAACAAAAATGTTAGAAAATCTGGACTAAAAGATTTTGAGGTTCTAGCACGTTTACTACGCTTAGGTTCTTCTTCCTCATTTTGGTCTAACTCTTGTTCTTGATCATGTTCTTGATCCTGACTAGTAATGGCATCATGAGATCTTTTATTGTTACAAGTCTCTTGTCCAGTCTTCTTTGAAAATACATGTTCAAAAAATGATGCATTCCGAGACTCAATAATAGTATTTACATGCATTTCGATATGTTCTGATTTATGAATCAAAAACTGATATGCACTACTATTCTTAGTATAACCAATGAAAATGCAATCAATGGTCTTAGGACCTATCTTAGTCTTTTTAGGACTAGGAATAGCCACTTTAGCCAAACACCCCCACACTTTTAAGTATTTGTAGGATGGTACTCTTCCATGCCACAATTCATAAGGTGTTTGATTCACTTTCTTTCGGGATACTTTATTAAGTATATAATTAGCAGAAAGTATTGCTTCCCCCCACAAGTTCTGAGGTAATCCAGAACTTATTAACATGGCATTCATCATTTCTTTTAAAGTCCTATTTTTCCTTTCAGCAATTCCATTTTGCTGAGGTGAGTAAGGAGCGGTGGTTTGATGAATTATTTCATGTTCTTTACAAAACTCACCAAAAGGTGATTTATATTCACCACCTCTATCACTTCTAAGTTTCATGATTTTCTTACCAAGTTGATTTTCAACTTCATTCTTATATTGAATGAAAGTTTCTAAAGCTTCATCCTTGGTTCAAATTAAATAAACATAACTATATCTAGTATAGTCATCTATAAAAGTGATAAAATACTTTTTCCCACCTCTAGTTTGAATTGATTTAAAATCACAAATGTCACTATGAATTAATTCAAGTGGTTCCGTACTTCTTTCAATTGAATGAAAAGGAGTTTTAGATAATTTTTCCTCAACGCAAATTTCACATTTATGATTTGAATCAATGTTAAATTTAGGTAAACATTTCATATTAATTAATCTACGCAAAGATCCATAATTAACATGTCCTAGTCTACCATGCCATATGTGATACCCCTGTCCCGTAGTATGTTAATTGGTCCTTAATTTGAGTATGATTATGTGTTTAGCATGATTTTATGTGCCATTATGTGAATTTGAAGTTTTATCTATTCACCGTAGGAATATCTGTCTGAATAATCTACTTTGGAAACTAAATTGAAGGCCTTATCGGCCACGGAACCCGAAATTGATTACGCCATTATGATTGGCATAATTTTTAGAGCCTACGGTGAAATTTAATTGAAAATTGATTCAGGTTAGATTAAATTGATTTAATTGATGAATTAAGTGCCCAAAAATTTTATAGTGAAATATTATGTTAGTGGGGCTTGTTGTATTATAGCACTATACTCCCCTTTAACTCATATGAACTCAAATTTGAGTTAGACAATCGGGAGGAAGAGAGGGCCGGCCATAGTGAGAGAAAGGGAGAGGAATTGTGCTAATTTGGCTTAAAGCTTGGAAGTTTTGGAGAGTTAGCTCAAGAATTGACTAGGGCTTAGAAGATCAAAGCTTCTAAGTGAGTAATTTTTGGATTATAGTTTGTAACTTTTGTGTTCAAGCTAATTTGGTGATCAAGAGTGAGATTGAAATGAAATTATGTTGGATTTGTGAATTGAAGCTTAATATGTGCATGCATGTAAAGACTTATCTTGAAATTGCATGTTTGTGCATGTTTGAAAACAAATGTGTATGATCCATGTGAAATGTTAAAGGGAACTCATGCTTTGATTGCCATTTGTGTTGTCTAAGTTGAGAATGCGGCTAATTCATCACATGCATGTAGATAAATCAAGAGATTGAGCTTCATAATGTTATAATCTTGCATTGGTGCCATGTTGGTATCATTATATTTGAGATGTGAGCCATTGCATGCTAGTAATGTAGCTGGAAAGTCGAGGTGAAGCTCAAGAACTCAATCTGGAATTTTCAGAATTTTGGCTTCCGCTCGAGCGGGGGAAGGGCCACTCGAGCGGAGAAATCGTGCTCCCAGCACTTTTTGCAAAAATGGACGTACGCTCGAGCGAGATATCTCACGCTCGAGCGGGGAGTTTTTGTAAACAGGCCTTCCGCTCGAGCGCCCTAACTCACGCTCGAGCACCCTAACTCACGCTCGAGCTTAATTTTGAAGTAACTAGTACTTTTGCAGGCCTCTTGGGTTCGCTCGAGCGGGGGAGTCCACGCTCGAGCAGGGACCCTGTTCTCTGAAATTTTATATGCTCGTTTTGTATTTTGTTTTCCGTTCTCTTTCACTTGTAAGCACTCTTAGGCATGTGTTAAGCATTGTAAATGAGTTAATAAGATAAGAATAAAGCCTAAAGAGGAATATGTGAATTAAAGAACGGGTTGAATTGATAATGACCCTTTTGTGTTCATGGAATGTGTAGGGTCAAGCTCCAGGGCGAATCCACAAGCCGATCACTGTGAGTAACATCGATATTTGAAAGCTTGTCAATGTCCAATTGTTATTTCCCTTATAAGCTTTATGAGTTGCTAATTGGGATTGTGGACAAAAGTCTAGCATGATAGAAATGAATGGACCGAAGGTCGTTTGATAGAAATGAATGGACCGAAGGTCGTTTTGATAGAAATGAATGGACCGAAGGTCGTTTCGACATGAATGAGTGGGCCGAAAGCCGTTTTGACATAAGTGAATGGACCTAAGGTCGTTTTGACACGAATGTATGGGCCGACGGCCCTTTTGATGTAAATGAATGGGCCGAAGGCCGTTCTGACATAGATGAATGGGCCGAAGGCCGTTTTGACATGAATGGAAATCTAATTGGGCCAAAGGCCAGTATGTTTGGGACTATAGTCATTTGATCCGAATTTTGTATAAGTGTATATATATGTTAAGCAGAAATATGCATTGGGCCCAAGGTCGTTTGGAGCATGTTGTTTTTCATATTGCTTCTGTAATTTATGTATTCGATATTATTCACTGGGCTATCGCTCACACTCATTCATGTGTTTGTAGGTGAGCCGAGGGAAGTCCAAACCCAACCCCAGCGAAGTCTGCCAGGAACAACATGAGATTTTGGAGAGTCAGCCTGGTGTCTCACGTACGAGACCCATCCTTGCCATTTTGTTATGTATTTATAGTCTGTCGTGTTGGCAAGGACTTTGTGTACATTTATATATAGTTTTGATATGGGTTGACTCAGTTTGGATGATCCTGTCTGTAAAGGATTTTGTGATACTGTACTTGTTGTGGGTTATTAACGTATATGAGTATGGTTTGTTTTGTAGTGCATATAAGCATGGCTCTATGGACAAAGTTTTTGATTATTGCTTCTGTTTGGCCCCTTTACTCTGTCGAGTTATGTCTAATTTGATTTGAGGCCATAGGTAATCTCAAGATTACTGGCCAGTTACGTCCTTAACCCATAGGGGCGGGTTCGGGTCATGACACCATAAATTTGAAGACTCAAGCAAATAAGAAGAAGATGTATTATTATTAATAACTGAGGGTACAACGGTCATTACATTTTATTTGAAAAGGCCATCAGACATATAACCTTTTCCTACATACATCCCATTCTTAGTAAGTACAAATTTATCACTCTCAAATACTAGCCTAAACCCATTCTTACTCAATAAAGATTTGGAAACAAGATTCTTGCGAATGTCCGGTACATGCAGCACATTATTGAGAGTGAGTTCCTTTCTTGATGTCATCTTGAGAACAATCTTTCATTGTCCTTCAACTTTGGAAGTTGAGAAGTTGCCCATAAAAAGTTGTTCACCATTGTCCACTATAGAATAAGATGTGAACATCTTTTTGTCGGCACAAATATGGCAAGTAGCACCAGTGTCCACCCACCATTCTTTAAGATTTCTAACAAGATTTGTCTCGGAAACAACTGCAGAAAGATTGATGTCATTGATACCATTGGAAATATTGTCCATTTCGGTCATATGGGCTTGAGCAGACTTCTTACTTGTTCTTCTTTTGCTTTTGCCTTTGCTACAGCAATCTTTGACCCGATGTCCCTCTTTGTCACAGATGTAACATTTGCCATTAAACTTGTACTTTTTATTTTCTCCCCCCTTTAGAGCCTTGTGATGAACTTTCTCCAGAAGAGTTTCGTTTCTTGGTTTTTGAAGCATGTTCCACCACATTTGTCTTAGACTCCATCGGATGCTTACCAGCCCGCTTTTCAGAATTACGATTGTCCTTCTCAATCCTTAAACGCACAATTAATTCGTCCATAGAAATTTCTTTACGCTTGTGTTTGAGGTAGTTCTTGAATTCCTTCCAGCCTTTTGGTAATTTTTCAATTAAAGCTGCAACTTGGAAGGATTCACTAAGAGACATGCCTTCTGCATGAATGTCATGTAGAATGAGTTAGAAATCTTGAGCTTGGCTGATCACAGTTTTTGAATCAACCATCACAAAATCCAGGAATCTGCCAACCACAAATTTCTTTGAGCCGGCATCTTCCGTTTTGTATTTTTTCTCCAACGATTCCCAAAGTTCCTTTGCTATCTTGATTGGACTATAGACGTTGTATAATGTGTTGTCAAGTTCGTTCAAGATGTAGTTCCGGCAAAGGAAATCGGCATGTTTCCAAGCATCAACCGCAGCAACCACTTGCTTATCGGTTCCATCCTTTTTCATGATAGGAGCATCTTTACGGAGGAAACGAGTCAGGTTCAGAGTTGTAAGATAGAACAATATTTTCTGTTGCCATCTTTTAAAGTCAGTTCCTGAGAACTTCTCTGGCTTCTCTCCATGATTTATTGTTACTGCCACCACAGGAGAGGGGGTTGGTGCAATTGCAGCCACCACAGTAGTACTTGTTTGGGCATTAGTTTCAGTAGCCATCAATTCTAATATATAAAACAAAATTATAATTAGAATTTACACTACACAGAAAATTAAACCAAATTCACAGAATTAAATTCTGTAAAAATAAAAGAAACAAGAATGTAACTTTTATTTTTCAATTAATTTGAAAATAAAATAAAATTTTATTTAAACAAATTAATTTCACACGGAAAATTAAATTCTGTAAAGTAAAAAAAATAAGAAAATAACTTTTATTTTTTAATTAATTTGGAAATAAAATAAAATTTTATTTAACCAAATTAATTCCACACAGAAAATAAATTTCTGTAACACTTCAATAATTAAAATACTAAAACAGAATTTTAAGTAATGAAAACTCAGAAAATAATTTCTAAAACCCAAAATTAATTTCTGAAAAAATTCCACAAAAATATATTCTGAATTGTTAATGACACCAGTATCGTACTACTAGTTGTTGTCAAAGAAAAGAGACAGTATATTACTACTATCTGTTAAATAGCATATAATCATTATTTATTTTTCCAACCAGAATATTATTTTGTAAATCCACAGAAAATAATTTTCTTAAAAGAAGAATGAGAAAAGGAAACAAACGAAAAATTCTGTAAACAGAATAATTCGAATCTGTCTTAAGATTGTTGGAACAATCTTCTGTGTAAATAAAATAACTAGAAATAAATTCAAACAAAATAAATAAATAATATACCGGATTTATTTATCGAACTGAATTAAAATTAAGACCAAGTCGAGTGTGTGACACTCTGTCCTTAAGACAGATTCGCCCCGCTACAGTACTTACGGTTGAGTGGCGTCTATCTCCCAGGATACAATGATCTTCACAAATTGTAGTAGTACTCCAAACAATTTGTTCGGCGAACAAAACCTGTGTTCTAACTCTCTGAAAATTTATTCCTAAAATTATATATAAAGAATAATGCACTAAAAGGAAATGGACAGCAAAATGACAAAATTTCAGACTCAAAAATCGGGTCTCAAACACTACTGGAATGGTCTTTTATTTATAGGCAAAGCTGCTGTCCGAATAGGTACCAAACTTTTGAATGAACAGATGTGAAAACAAATGAATAGGTTCAAATAGTTTAGAAAATCAAACAGACTTCTTGATCGTTGCACTTTTGAATATTATTTTATTCAAATAATGAAAAGTGATCCGTAGGTGGACCAAGTCAAATCTGTTGGAACATTATTTATTTAAACTATTTCAAATATATATATATATATATATTATTGTAAGCATTCAGGCATTCGAAAATTTTCTTCCCCTTCATTGTTGTAAGAAAAACCAGAGTGTGCTGAGTGCTCCTTCAGATTTTCCCTTTGCACCTAGTTAAGATCCTTGCAGTTGCTACAATTGTAATTATAAGTTATTTTTTGTTATTAAAAATGTTTTGATTAACATATTTTGAAATATATTTTAATATTCTAGTGCTCTGTTCTTATCTGATGTTCTTAGTTTGATTTCGTAATCCATCTCCTTCATATATATGCTGCTCCCGCTCTTTTGGTATCAGAGCCAAGTTATGTTGTATCCTGTTTCTAACTGCTTTGCTACTTCTGGTCAATCTTCTCTATTGTTTATTTGATTAATCCTGTTTTCAGTTCATCTTAATCACCCACAAGATCAGTCTGTTATATCCACCTAGTTTAAGTCACCCACTTTCGTCCCTGTCCTAAGTAAGTCCTTAGAATTAGGCCGTGTTGGACTTAGGGGTCTTCCGAATAGGGTATGTACGCATACTAGGTATGAGGTAAAACTGACAAGAATAGGGTATGTATTAAGATATCTGTAAAACTGATTAATTAAAAACAACAATGAGTCGATTATTTAGAAGTAACTCATCAGTAAGTTCTAGGTCAACAACTTTGCCCTCCATACCTAATCAAGGGTTAGTAATTAATGAAAAAGATGTTGAAATACAAAATGATAACATTAATTTAAACTGGAACATCCCAAAATTACCAATCAAAGAAATTTATAAAACTACTTTTTTGCAGAATACTTTTCATGTTAATTTGCATGTTAAAACCATTGAACAAGTTTATGCATTAGCTAAACCTAGAGAAACCTGTCAATTATTTGATTCTAATTTAATCAAAAGACATTTAAAAAATGGTAAGAATTTCATTCATCTCGGATTAATCCAAGTCGGTGTTAAGCCATTAACCCCACAAGGAAAAGATGCTTCTGTTTTACTATGTTTAAGAGATGCTCGTTTTATTGATTACAATGATAGTTTAATGGGAATGATGGAAACTGGTCTACATAAAGGTCCAGTTCATTTTGATTGTTTTCCTGATTTCACACTCAGCTTACGTGATCCACATATTTTGAAAGCATTAACTTTAAATATTCAATTAAATGGTTCATTTACTAATATGTTAGAAAAAGTTCATAATATTGCTCTCATTTATCGTGTTCATTATAAATGCATGAAAACGAATTTAAATGTTCAGGCCTTACACAAAAGTCCAAAAGATAAAACTCTGTTAATTCAAAGTAGTAATAATGAATCACATATTAATGTTCCCCAAATGATTGAATGGAAAAACATTACTCTTCCCGATCAATGGCTTACAACTAATGAAAATTATAAACATAGTCAACAACAATCTTCAATTCAAGATATCCAAGATATTCAACAATATAATGATGGTTCTGTTCGAATTAAATTCAATCGGAGTCAATCCTCTAGACATAGTACCTTTAGTGTTCCTACTGAAATTACCACTGAAGATGAAATATTTAACACTCCTTTATTTTGAAAAAATAGTCAAATTTATCTTGGTCAAACCACTCAAACTTCCCAAAATAAATTAAAAGGAATTGATAATTCTACTACTTCCCAGATTAGTAAACCTGTTTATACTACGACTACACATTTCCCTGAAGAAGAAATAGCCTCAAATAATTCCCCAACTCAAACTGATTTCGAAGAATTGATACCACCTGTGAATCCCCAGTTAATGACAATCAAAAAGGATTTTCAACCTGATTTAGATAAATTACTTATTGAATTTAGATCTAAAGAAAACAGAACTAAACGACATGCTTACCATGCTAAATATAATTCTGCTCAGCAATCCAGAATAACTAGAGAATGGTATGATTTTATGGTTCAATATGGTTTTGAATTATCCTTCTTTGATTATATGGATCAATATTACAAAAAGATTATCACAATCACCAAACATAAATGGAAAACTTCTCCTAATACTTCTGTTAGCTCCAATCATCCTCCATTGGCAACTATAATTATTGATCATCAGGGTTCTGAAGTTCCAGCCTCTCCTTTTAAATTACCTGGTCCTGATTCTGAAATGAAAAAAGTTATTGAACAAAATAATTATACTAATCAATGTTTGACAACAATTGGTAAACAATTAGATAAACTAGAAATTAATTTAGAGGAACAACAATCTGCTAAAACTACTAAAACCTTAGATCAACCTTTACTAAATCTTCCCAGTCATCGTTCTAAACGAACCAGCCTAGTTACTAATGATCAATCTACCGTCAAAGCTATTGAACAATTATTTACTAAATTAACTCCCAATGATACTTCTACATCTAAAGATAAAGGTCTTACTGTTTCAAATCAACAACCTATTACCAACACTGTTTCTGATCACTCCGAAACTGACACTACTGATAATGAAATAAATCAATTAGCCCAACAGTTTCAACCTTCTCATCTTAATAAAATTCATTATCCCAAAGTTAATCCTCAAACCACTAAAAATTGGTATTCTCGACCTACTCCACCTGACCTCCAATTTGAAGAAAACTAATATTAGTAATCAATTTTCTGTTTCTGCTAAACGATTATATGAATGGAATATTGATGGTCAAAGTGAAGATCAAATCCTGCAAAAATTAAATCATTTATCCATGGTAGCAAATAGTTATCTTAGTAATTATCCTCAATATTCTCAACCTGAAATTGTTTCCTTACTCACCTCTGGCTTTACTGGTATGCTCAAATCTTGGTGGGAAAAATACCTTACTGAAGAACAACGTGATACAATCATCTATGCTAATCAAACTGATGAAAATGGGCTACCCATCTTTGATGAATCTATAGGATGTTGTCACCCTGATGGTATTAATCAACTAATATATACAATAGTTCGACATTTTATTGGTACACCTACGAATATTTATTCTCGCATCCATGATCAACTAAGTAATCTTAACTGTCCAACCTTAAGTGATTTTAGATGGTATAAAGATGTATTTACCTCTAGAGTTATGTTAAGAGACGACTGCACTAAACCCTTCTGGAAAGAGAAATTTATTAATGGATTACCTAGCTTATTTGCTCACAAAATTAGAGATGTTCTTAGTCAACCTACTGGTATTATTGAATATGATAATTTAACATATGGTGATATCATTAGCACTATACAAAAAGAAGGTTTAAAAATGTGTATTGATCTTAAACTTACTCAGAAAGCTAATAAAGATAAACATAAAGCTAAATATGAATTAGGCAATTTCTGTGAACAATATGGTTTACCTCCTGTTGCACCCTCTCGTAGGAAATCACACAAATACTCCAAACATAAATCATCATACAAACATTCCAATAAATATAAATATAAGAAGAACTATACACCTTCCAAATCCAATGATAAATTCTATGCTAAACCCAAAAAGAAATATTATAAATCCAAATCCCATCCAAAATCTAAATCAACAAAAGATGTTACTTGTTATAATTGTGTGCAAAAAGGACACTATTCAAATAAATGTAAAGACAAACAAAAATTAAAAGACAAAGTTAATCAACTCCACATTGATGATAATTCCAAAAATCAATTATATGAAATCTTTCAATTAAATCAAACTATTAGTAGTTCTTCTTCTGATCATCCAGATACTTCATCTGATTCCCAATCACCTAGTGATGATTCCGATAATGATATTAAAATAGGTTGTAATGATGTTTGTTGTAAACCGGTTAAACAAATTACTGTTCTCACCAAAAGTACTCAAGAAGAATCTGCTCTAATCGACCTAATTAGTAAATTAGACGATCCCAAGTTAAAACAAAAATATACTGATAAATTAAAATCCTTATTAATCCATTCAGATACCAAACCAAAGTTTGATAAACCAATAATCAATCTATCCAAAACTTTAGAAAGATTTAAAACTAAACAAAAAGAAGCAACATTACAAGATTTACAACAAGAAATCAATCAAATTAAACAAACAATCAAAGAATTACAACATAAAGATAAAAAACTCGAAGATGAAATTATTACTTTAAAAATTAATAAAAGTTTAGATAATTTCCAACCTAATAATCAGGAATCTCCACATGAATCTGAACATGATTCTGATCCTAATCCGGATAACTTAATTTTTGATAACCAATCACGTCCATCTCAATCCAATAATCCTGAAGAAAAACGATTAAGTTTAATCAACAAACTTTACATTCAAAAGTGGTATTCTAAAATCAAAATAATTGTTAATGATTTTGAATTAGAATTAATTGCTTTAATTGATACTGGTGCTGATTTAAATTGCATACAAGAAGGATTACTTCCTACTACATATTATGAAAAATGTCAAGAAAAATTAACTTCTGCTAATGGTACTAAAATGCATATCAAATATAAATTACCAAAAGTACATGTTTGCCAAGATAATGTATGTTTTAAAACCTCTTTTGTTCTGGTTACCAATATGACTGATAAAATTATTTTAGGATCTCCATTTATCTATTTATTATATCCTTTTACTACATCTAGTACAGGCATAACTACGCATGTTTTAGGACAACCTGTTACGTTCAAATTTTTATCTCCTCCTGAACTATTACACTTAAACCAATTAAAAGATTGTTCTATTTCTCATCAAATTAGCCGCCTGACTCGACATTTAAAATTTCTTAAAGAAGAAATAAATCACAAACGTATTGACCAACAATTAACTAATCCAGTTCTTGTTTCTCAAATCAATGATTTTAAATTAAAACTTGAATCAACTGTTTGCTCCACTTTACCTACTGCATTTTGGCATAGGAAAAAACATGTAGTTACCTTACCATATATTAAAAATTTTGATGAAAGACATATCCCTACTAAATCTAGACCAATTCAAATGAATCATGAATTACTTGAAATGTGCAAAAAAGAAATTAATGACTTACTACAAAATCGAATCATTAGTCCCAGTAAATCACCATGGTCTTGCTCTGCTTTTTATGTTAATAAAAATGCTGAATTAGAACGAGGTGTTCCTCACCTAGTTATCAATTATAAACCTTTGAATGATGTCTTAGAATGGATTCGGTATCCTATTCCTAATAAAAAAGATTTAATTAAACGACTTAGTCAAGCCGTTATTTTTAGTAAGTTCGATTTAAAAAGTGATTTTTGGCAAATACAAATTCATCCTAAAGATAGATATAAAACTGCATTCAACACACCCTTTGGTCAATATGAATGGAATGTCATGCCATTTGGTTTAAAAAATGCTCCTAGTGAATTCCAACATATCATGAATGACATATTCAACCCTTTTAGTCATTTTTCCATTGTTTACATTGACGATATATTAATTTTTTCAAAATCACTTAGTGAACATTGGAAACATTTAACTGCATTCTTTTACACAATTAAAAGTCATGGTCTTGTTATTTCTGCTCCTAAAATTAAATTATTTAGGATATGATATTCATCATAATACTATCCTACCCATTAGTCGATCCATTGAATTTGCATCCAAATTTCCTGATGAAATTATTGATAAAACTCAATTACAAAGGTTCTTAGGTTCTATAGCGACCCCAGGTTTACCCTTGTTGTACAGTGATCCGGACATGTGTCCGTGGATGTTGGTAGTTGTTTATTATTTTGTTTGCATCCTCTTTACTGGTATATTGAGTTATAGGATGTGTTGGGCAGGTTTGTTACAGGTTGGTTGTGTTTGGGAGCCTAGTGTTGCTGCCCAGATTTTTGGACCTTCGCTCGAGCTAGGAGTTGGTCGCTCGAGCGAGAGTTGAGTTTGTGTCTGGTGGATCAAGCCAGAGTGGCTTCGCTCGAGCGAGCGATGGCGTCTGGTTCTGGACCTGAGAGTTGTATTTCTTGGCTCGAGCGAGCTTTTCTTGGCTCGAGCGGTCTGGTTTGTTCTTCGCTCGAGCGAGAGGTCTGTTGCTCGAGCGTGCTTCTGGTTGCAGACCTGAGGGTTTGTGTTGTTGGCTCAAGCGAGCATTCTTTCGCTCGAGCGCACTTTTGAGTTTTTGGCTCGAGCGAGAGTTTTCTGTGTCTGGTCGCTCGAGCGACCAAGTCTTCGCTCGAGCGAGCGTGTTTTATATCAGCGGACAGTAGCGATTTTGAACATCACTTTTTTACCTTCTTTTTGATCAAACCCTGGATCTGAGACACTCTCTCTCTAAACTTACACTCTCTCTAAGAATTGATCTCCCTGGAGTGTGAATCTAGCCTAGGGTCTTTGTTAAAAAGATAGAGGGCGTTGAGAGCTTCGTTCTAATCTGAAAAAGTTTGGATTTGGAGCACGTTGATCTTCGAGTCTTCATCTCCTTTTTGGCTTAAACTTCGAGGTAGGGATATCCTACTCCTCTCCATGAGTTTTGTCTTTAAATTTTAGTATTTTGAGATATTGGGGTTGGTTTGGTAATTTGGTAAACGTTTGGGGCTTTTGTGTTATTTTGCAAAAGTTGGGGTTTTATTCATAATAAACCTAGATGCAAGTTTGGCATAGAGAAATGGAATAAATGTTAAATCATTGATGAAAATGGGACCTAAGGGTTGAAATGTTAATTATGGGAATTGACCTAATTACATTGTTTAATTAATTAGGATAATTAATTGTGAGGAATGAGGAAATGAAATGTTGATTGTATATCCATTGTGCATTTATTTTCTGTATCGAAATAACTGCTTTGGGCTATCGGTGGAGGATAGTCGTGATTGTTGTAGACAATGCATGATGATTAGGCAAACAGAAACTAATCAATGGAATGTGTCATGGAATTTGACGGTTGATAGAATACATTAACTGTATGTATTGAGTGATCGTATATAGAACCAATGTGTTTGTATACGTTATGTGTAGAGGAGGAGATGGGGGATGTACTCCGCGGTTTAGGGGAAGATAGGGGATGTACCTCTAAACCGGACAGTGTTGGGAGAAGATAGGGGATGAACTCCGTAGATACAGCTCATATGCTTGTCTAGAGAAGTGAAGATAGAACTCATATGCTTATCTTTGTGAAGTGTGGATATAGCTTATATGCTTATCTGTGGATATTGTGGTTATACATATCTGTTGTAGAATGTGGATATAGCTTATATGCTTATCTGTGAATGTGGATATTGTTGTTATACATATCTGTTGAGAATGTGGATAGAGTTTATATGCCTATCTGTTGAAAAAGGGAAAATGAAAGGTAACTTGGACTCATAAGTCGTATGACATAAATGTGTGATTTATGTGAATGTATCAGTGTTGGCCATCTATCAATTGCTAATCTTTTAGTCATTGTTCATGGTTGGTTTAGTACATTTCTACTGGGCTGTGGCTCACCCTTTATGGGAATATCATTTTCAGGTACAGGTAGCATGCCATCTCCAAGGACATAGCTTGGGAGGCTAGAGGCGGACATACTTTTGTCATTTTACTTTTTGATGTATTACATGTAAATTCAGGCCAAGGGCTTAATGTGTATGAGTTAGTACTCCTTTGTTGTAACCAAGTGTTAACTTGGAAAGCTGTAAGCCCTTAGGGCATTTGCTTTTGTTGTTAACATGTAATACTTATGTAATGGAATTCTGTTAAATAGAAGAATGTGGAACTTTTACATATCAATGCATGTCTTATTTGTTGGGTTTAATGTTATTATTTTGAGGGCGTTACAACTTGGTATCAGAGCGTACCGGGTTCGAATACTTTGGGTACGTGGGAAGTGATTAGGATCACAATGGGTTTGTCTCGCTTGATAGAGACTTAGATGTAGTATCATATGCTATGTGATTGATTGATAACATGCTTATGTGACTATGTGGGTATGGGATTTAATTTCTAGGATGTTGATTGGATCCTTGGGTTTCTGGGAGTCTTGTTGGAAAAGCACTTGATCAATGCTATTTTTAACCGGAACTCTAGTAACGCCTCGGGACTATCATTATCCGGAAATGAAATTCGTAAGTGCTTATGTGTTTATGTGCTTACGTGGAGTGAATTACTGTTGTCCATGCATTAGGACGTGAGTGTTTAGTTTCGGCACATTTGTGAATGTGCTAATGTTCTGTGTTACCTTTATTAGGATGTCAGGACGAGGAAGAGGTGCTAGGCGTGGTAGACCTGCGAGGCAGGAAGTACCATTACCGGGTGAGATTCCGGCAGTACAGGAGGGAGTTGGTCAGGCCAATGTGGCCTAGCCAGCGGGTCAGCAGGCCATGGGTGCCTTGGCCAGAGAGATAGCAGGAGCTTTGGGTATTCTTAGAGCTGAGAATCAGGCATCTAAGGCAGGGCCTTCTTTCTTGAAGAGGGAGTTCTTCCGGTCTAATCTGGATGAGTTTATTGGGGATCCGAAGGAAACACTGAAGGCTGATGAGTGGCTAGAGCAAATGAGTAAGACGTTCGAGATGCTTGGTATTGAGGACGGAGCACTGAAAGCGACCTTGGCATCCTTCCAACTGAAGGGAGATGCGGGTCAATGGTGGAAGTACGAGAAGGCTCGTGCTGGTGGTACTTGGGAGGCGTTTGTGAATGCTTTTCAGGAGAGGTTTTTGTCTGCTACAGCTAGGGAGAAGCTGAGGGATCAGTTTAGCCGGCTTAATCAGCAGGGCTTGTCAGTGGCTGAGTTTGAGGCTACTTTTACCAGTCTGTCCAGGTTTGCACCTGAATTGGTGGCGTCTGAGGAACGCCGTTGCTATGAGTTTGAGCGGAAGTTGAGGCGGGGCCTCAAGCTGAGAGTTGGTGGGTCTTATATCCGGGAGTACAGACACCTAGTGGACGCTGCAGCTCATATGGAGCTCATGATGCATGAGGAGGATGAGGGGCAGAGAGGCTCCAAGAGGAGCCAAGATGGTCAGGGCGATGGCAGGAGGCAGAGGGGTTCTAACCCTCAACAGTCGCAGGGTGGTGTTGCTAGATCGACCTTCCCAGTGCCGAGTGCAGGCTCCGAGAGAGGTGGTCAGGGGGATTTCACCTGTTACAAGTGTGGCCAGTTGGGTCACAAGGTTTCTGTTTGCCCGCAGAAGGGTGGGGGTCAGAGAGCTGCTTCTTCTTCAGCTAGACCGCAGAGTCAGAGTTTGGGCAGGGGGCAGCCCTTGTCTTGTTATCAGTGTGGACAGCCTGGGCACCTGAACAGATTTTGCCCGCAGTTGAGTGCCACTTTGGGAGCGTCTGGTTCTAGGCAGACGCAGGGTTTTCAGCCAGCTCAATCTGTGCAGGCCTCGAGGGCCAATCCGGGAGCTTCGTCATCCCAGTCTGTGCAGCAGTCTTTTGCTCCGAGAGGTGAGCAGGTAGACCAGGGGCCTACGGGGCGCGTGTATGCTGTTACCGCGCAGGATTTAGTACCGGCTCCATCGGTAGTGAGAGGTACTTTTCTGTTTTGCAACTCGGTTGCTAGTGTGTTGATAGACACGGGTGCATCTCATTCTTTTGTATCTACTGCATTTGCATCTGTTTTGGAATTGGAGTTAGCAGAGTTAGCATCTCCTATTTGTGTGGTATCGCCTTTGGGTGGTGAGTTGATCCTGAAACAGGGTGTTAAAGGTTGTGATATAGAGGTTGCCGACTATAGGCTTCCTTTTCCGTTTGTTGTCATGCCCATGGAGGGTTTTGATGTTATTTTGGGTATGGACTGGCTATCGTCATACCGGGCTGTTATCGATTGCTACCGCCAGAGGGTCACGTTGTGTACCTTGAGCGGGGAGTGGTTCCATTTCTTGGGAGACCGGGTTGGTAGTATTTTGCCACCGGGGTATGATTCGCGAGGGCGAAGTGAGCTTAGTAGTCTACTTGCCAGCTTTGAGAGTGGTGAGAGTGGTGAGACCCAGATTGTATTGCCGAGGGTGGTTTGTGAGTATTCGGATGTCTTTCCCGAAGATCTTGTTAGTTTGCCACCTCACCGAGAGATAGAGTTCTCTATTGATTTAGTGCCTGGTACGGCGCCGATTTCTATGGCACCTTACCGTTTTGCTCCAGCAGAGTTGGTTGAGTTGAAAGTTCAGCTCCAGGAATTGCTAGATAAGGGCTTTGTTCGCCCTAGTGTTTCACCGTGGGGAGCACCGGCCCTCTTTGTTAAAAAGAAAGATGGTGCCTTGAGATTGTGTATAGACTACCGGAAGTTGAATCGGGCTACGGTTAAGAATAAGTATCCTATGCCCCGTATAGATGATTTGTTTGACCAGTTGAAGGGTTCCCGTTGCTTCTCTAAGATAGACTTGAGATCGGGTTACCACCAGTTGAGGGTCAGGGAAGAGGATATTCCGAAAACGGCATTCCGTACGCGGTATGGCCATTACGAGTTTCTAGTGATGCCATTTGGGCTTACCAATGCACCGGCAGTCTTTATGGACTTGATGAACCGGATTTTCCGGGAGTTCTTAGACCGATTTGTGGTCGTCTTCGTGGACGACATCCTTATCTATTCGCCTTCAGATGAGGAGCACGAGGAACACTTGAGAGTGGTGCTTGAGTTGCTTAGAGCCCATAGGCTGTATGCCAAGTTTGGGAAGTGTGAGTTCTGGCTGAGGGAAGTCAAATTCTTAGGCCACGTGGTATCCGGGGAAGGGGTGTCTGTTGATACATCCAAGGTCGAGGCAGTGCAGGATTGGGCACAACCTAAGAGTGTGTTTGAGATCCGCAGTTTTCTGGGATTAGCTGGGTATTACCATCGGTTTGTGAAAGATTTCTCCAGGCTAGCATCACCGTTGACTAGACTGACTCAGAAGGGAGTCAAGTTTGTGTGGAGTGAGACTTGTGAAAAGTCGTTCCAAGAGCTGAAGGTTAGATTGACCACCGCTCCGGTGTTCATTATTCCGGAGAGAGGGTTGGGTTATGCGGTTTATTGTGATGCCTCACGAGAGGGTTTGGGTTGTGTGTTGATGCAAGAGGGGAAAGTGGTAGCTTATGACTCACGTCAGTTGAAAATACACGAGAAGAATTACCCCACACACGACCTAGAGTTAGCGGCTGTGATATTTGCCTTGAAAATCTGGAGGCACTACCTTTATGGTGAAAAGTTCGAGGTGTTCTCGGACCACAAGAGTTTGAAGTATCTGTTTACACAGAGAGACTTGAATTTGAGGCAGAGGAGGTGGATGGAGTTCATCGAGGATTATGATTTTGAGTTGCACTATCATCCGGGAAAGGCCAATGTTGTGGTCGATGCCCTTAGTAGGAAATCCATTAGTGATGTAGCTAGTATAGCCATCCGGGAATAGGAGATGTTGGGAGCACTTGGTGAGTTTGATTTGCTACTGGGCGAATCTGTTGGGGCTGCGGCCTTGTTTTCTGTTGTTACGCAGCCTACACTTGTGATTAGAGTGTTAAAGGCACAGAGAGGTGACCTTGAGGTAGAATCCCTCCAAGAGAAGATCTCCAGTGGGAAAATTGAGAAGGGTTTAGCGGTGTATCCCGACCTGAGTGTGAGATACCGAGATCGTTTGTTTGTACCGGAGTCTTGCCATGAGGAAGTACTCCGAGAGTTTCACCATTCGCGCCTTGCGGTGCATCCGGGAGGTACTAAGATGTATCAGGATTTGGGTCGCCAGTTTTGGTGGCGGGGTATGAAGAGAGATGTGGCTGTTTTCGTATCGAAGTGCCTTACTTGCCAGCAAGTGAAGGCCGAGCATCAGAGGCCAGCGGGTTTGTTGCAACCCTTGCCTATTGCCGAGTGGAAGTGGGAGCATGTCACTATGGACTTCGTTGTAGGTCTTCCGAGGACTCAGCGGGGTAGTGATGCTATTTGGGTGGTTGTAGACCGGTTGACTAAGTCGGCGCACTTTATCCCTATGCGCGTGAGAGATTCGGTGGATCATCTTGCCGATTTGTATATTCGAGACGTAGTGAGATTGCACGGGGTCCCAGTGACGATCGTCTCAGATAGAGATCCTCGTTTTACTGCTAGGTTGTGGCAGAGTTTGCAGAGTGCCTTGGGCACTAAGTTGACCTTTAGTACGGCTTATCATCCTCAGACTGACGGGCAGTCCGAGCGTACTATTCAGATCCTCGAGGATATGCTTCGGGGTTGTGTCCTGGACTTCAGCGGGATGTGGGAGAGGCACTTGCCCTTGGTAGAGTTTGCCTACAACAACAGTTTTCAGTCTAGCATCGGTATGGCACCGTTTGAGGCCTTGTATGGCCGACCGTGTAGGTCTCCAGTTTGTTGGACCGAGGTGGGTGATACACCTTTGTTGGGTCCGGAGTTGGTTAGGGAGACGACGGAGAAAGTTGAGCTTATCCGTAGGAGGCTTGTTACAGCCCAGAGTCGACAAAAGAGTTATGCCGACCGTAGGAGGAGGCCTTTGGCGTTTGAGGTAGGTGATCATGTCTTTTTGAAGATATCACCTAGGCGAGGTTTGATGAGGTTTGGGAAGAGTGGGAAGTTATCCCCTCGGTTTATTGGTCCTTTTGAGATCCTTGAGAGGATTGGTGAGGTTGCTTATCGGTTAGCCTTACCGCCGCAGTTGTCCGGAGTGCATGACGTGTTTCATGTGAGTATGCTTCGGAAGTATGAGCCAGATCCATCACATGTGTTGGATTGGACCGATTTAGAGGTAGATGAGGATGCCTCGTATGAGGAGAGACCGGTTCGGGTCTTGGATAGGCGGGATCAGGTCCTGCGTGGCAAGACCATTCCTTTGGTGAAAGTCTTGTGGAAACATCACGGGGTGGAGGAAGCCACTTGGGAACGTGAGTTGGAAGTCCGCGAAAAATATCCGGACTTGTTTGTTGATATGTAATCTTGTATTTAAATTTTGAACTGTTGTTGAACTTAAGAGCTTTTATATATGTCTTAAGTTGTGAAACATTGAAAATGTTTTGGTTTATCGGAAGTATGTTTTGGAACTTGCCTCATATGGAAGTTGAATGTAACATTATATATGTTGATTATATTGTTGAAATTGGAAAGATAATGCATAATGTTGATGCATGTTGAAAGTACTTATGTTATTTACATATTGTGAAAATGCCTCTTGTTAAAGGGAAGGGGTGACCGGTAATGGGTCGTATTGTGAATGTTAAAATGTAACATTGTTTAAAATGGAGAAAAACTTGTTTTTGAAAACTTGTGCTTAATTTCGGGGACGAAATTCTTTAAGGGGGGGAGGTTATAGCGACCCCGGGTTTACCCTTGTTGTATAGTGATCCGGACATGTGTCCGTGGATGTTGGTAGTTGTTTATTATTTTGTTTGCATCCTCTTTACTGGTATATTGAGTTATAGGATGTGTTGGGCAGGTTTGTTACAGGTTAGTTGTGTTTGGGAGCCTAGTGTTGCTGCTCAGATTTTTGGACCTTCGCTCGAGCTAGGAGTTGGTCGCTCGAGCGAGAGTTGAGTTTGTGTCTGGTGGGTCGAGCCAGAGTGGCTTCGCTCGAGCGAGCGATGGCGTCTAGTTCTGGACCTGAGAGTTGTATTTCTTGGCTCGAGCGAGCTTTTCTTGGCTCGAGCGATCTGGTTTGTTCTTCGCTCGAGCGAGAGGTCTGTCGCTCGAGCGTGCTTCTGGTTGTAGACCTGAGGGTTTGTATTGTTGGCTCGAGCGAGCATTCTTTCGCTCGAGCGCACTTTTGAGTTTTTGGCTCGAGCGAGAACTTCTTGGCTCGAGCGAGAGTTTTCTGTGTCTGGTCGCTCGAGCGACCAAGTCTTCGCTCGAGCGAGCGTGTTTTATATCAGCGGACAGTAGCGATTTTGAACATCACTTTTTCACCTTCTTTTTGATCAAACCCTGGATCTGAGACACTCTCTCTCAAAACTTACACTCTCTCTAAGAATTGATTTCCCTAGAGTGTGAATCTAGCCTAGGGTCTTTGTTAAAAAGATAGAGGGCGTTGAGAGCTTCGTTCTAATCTGAAAAAGTTTGGATTTGGAGCACGTTGATCTTCGAGTCTTCACCTCCTTTTTGGATTAAACTTCGAGGTAGCGATATCCTACTCCTCTCCATGAGTTTTGTCTTTAAATTTTAGTATTTTGAGATGTTAGGGTTGGTTTGGTAATTTGGTAAAAGTTTAGGGCTTTTGTGTTATTTTACAAAAGTTGGGGTTTTATTCATAATAAACCTAGATGCAAGTTTGGCATAGAGAAATGGAATAAATGTTAAATCATTGATGAAAATGAGGTCTATGGGTTGAAATGTTAATTATGGGAATTGACCTAATTACATTGTTTAATTAATTGGGATAATTAATTGTGAGGAATGAGGAAATGAAATGTTGATTGTATATCCATTGTGCATTTATTTTCTGTATAGAAATAACTGCTTTGGGCTATCGGTAGAGGATAGTCGTGATTGTTGTAGACAATGCATGATGATTAGGCAAACGGAAACTAATCAATGGAATGTGTCATGGAATTTGACGGTTGATAGAATACATTAACTGTATGTATTGAGTGATCGTATATAGAACCAATGTGTTTGTATACGTTATGTGTAGAGGAGGAGATGGGGGATGTACTCCGCGGTTTAGGGGAAGATAGGGGATATACCTCTAAACCGGACAGTGTTGGGAGAAGTGAAGATAGAACTCATATGCTTATCTTTGTGAAGTGTGGATATAGCTTATATGCTTATCTGTGGATATTGTGGTTATACATATCTGTTGTAGAATGTGGATATAGCTTATATGCTTATCTGTGAATGTGGATATTGTTGTTATACATATCTGTTGAGAATGTGGATAGAGTTTATATGCCTATCTGTTGAAAAAGGGAAAATGAAAGGTAACTTGGACTCATAAGTCGTATGACATAAATGTGTGATTTATGTGAATGTATCAGTGTTGACCATCTATCAATTGCTAATCTTTTAGTCATTGTTCATGGTTGGTTTAGTATATTTCTACTGGGCTGTGGCTCACCCTTTATGGGAATATCATTTTCAGGTACAGATAGCATGCCACCCCCAAGGACATAGCTTGGGAGGCTAGAGGCGGACATACTTTTGTCATTTTACTTTTTGATGTATTACATGTAAATTCAGGCCAAGGGCTTAATGTGTATGAGTTAGTACTCTTTTGTTGTAACCAAGTGTTAACTTGGAAAGCTGTAAGCCCTTAGGGCATTTGCTTTTGTTGTTAACATGTAATACTTATGTAATGGAATTCTGTTAAATGGAAGAATGTGGAACTTTTACATATCAATGCATGTCTTATTTGTTGGGTTTAATGTTATTATTTTGAGGGCGTTACAGGTTCCCTCAATTACATTGCTGAATTTTATAAAGACCTTAGGAAAACTTGTCAACCTTTATTTGATAGGTTAAATGATAATTCTCATCCTTGGTCTTCTGTTCATACTTCTATTGTCCAACAAGTCAAACAATATGTCAAGTCCCTTCCTTGTCTTGGTATTCCCACTGAAAATTCATTCAAAATTATTCAAACTGATGCCTCCGATATTGGTTATGGTGGCATTCTATTTCAGCAACTTACTCCTCAATCATCTGAACAAATTGTTCGCTATCATTCTGGTGTCTGGAATAAAGCACAATTCAATTATAGTACTATTAAAAAAGAAATTTTATCTACTGTTTTATGTATTCAAAAATTTCAAGATGATATTTTAAATCAAAAATTCTTACTTCGTGTTGATTGCAAATCTACTAAATATGTTCTTGAAAAAGATGTTCAAAATCTTGCTAGTAAAGAAATTTTTGCTCGTTGGCAAGCTATTTTAAGTATTTTTGATTTTGATATTACCTATATACCTGGTTGTCAAAATTCTCTACCTGATTTTCTTACCCGGGAATTTTTACAGGGGGGTAAGGGATGACTACACCATTTACTGCTTACCATAAATCCTGAATTACCTATTTCAAAACCCTCATTAAACAACTTACTCATCGCATTCACCGCCTCAAATTAGCTCGACCAACTACCAAAAGAGCCCAATACATCAATTACCAACAGATTCAAGCTCGCCGCAATTTACTTGCTCACAACTACAATTGTTTACATCATCATCAAGATTATTTAGATCTTCTTTTTGGTTGCTAATCACTGTTTATTATTTCACAGATGTCTCGCCCAAAGCCTCCTTCCAAGGCTTTGGTCCCATCTTCCAGCAAACCAAATCAACTTATTGTCCCTCCTCCTTTGGAGTCAATCACCCCATCCTATTCACTTGATATGGCTAATCGTTACCAAGCTCTTGGTAACCTTTGTCGCCCTGATTACTCTACTGCATTGGCTTCTGATCCTTTTGCTCCTAGTCAATCAGTTTTAGTCACTCCATTCCCAGCTAACCCAGTCCGGTCATCCAAAACTGAATACACCAAATCACATATTACCAACTTATTCTATAAAGAACCCAATCACCCAAAGAGCCAAATCCTTAATGACATTGCTAAATCCTATTTTGGTCCTGGATGCCATTTCACCCTTTCACATCCAGAGAAAACACTTTCCTATTACAAAGATATTTTGCTTCATCATCAATCAATCCTGATCAAACCAATCCAAGATCGCACTTATGCTTATAAGATTCTGTACCATTCCATTTACATTCACAACATTGTTTCCTTAGCTGAACGGGGTCTTCCATACCAGCTTCGTGATTTGCCTGGTCATTCTATTCAGTATAATTACCATGATTACATTGATGCCTGGTTCAAGATTTTCTTGTACCAGAATGAAACTTTTAGCCATTCTTGGTTCATTTCATTTGATCAAAAATTCAAGTCTGAATTACCTTCTTGGTTTCTGAGATGGTGGAATCACTATGGTGCCATTTCGGATATCCTCCCTGATAATCTGCTTGAATTAATCAACTATTTTGCTGCTGTTTACCCATTCACCACTCATCAGAGATCATTCCCACTATTGTTAATTTTTATAGCCAAGTATAAAATCCCTTGGATATTTAAATGGCATTATGGGATTGATGGTAACATAATTATCCGACATCACTCAGTTAAATGGTGGGCTAAATTCAATTTGCCCCGCATATTTGAAATTGTTCATGAATAATTTCCATGTGCTCCAACCCCTGCAATGGTCAAAGCCCAGCAGATCCCAACTGCTGCAATCAGTCAAAGAAGTCAGCCCAGCCTTCCTCCAATCAATCTTGGAAGCCCCTCATCCAGTGGTTCCAAGCCCAAATCCAAAACAGTTCAATCAACACATTCAAAATCAAAGGCTAAGACCAAAGCTTCTACAGCTCCGGCCCAGCCCAAAGACTAGTCCAAATCCAAATCAAAATCCAGAGCTACGGCTAAGCCCATTTCACCTCCCGCTCAGCCCAAAGCTAAATCAAAGGTCAAGCCCAAGTTATCCAGAGATGAACTGCTCCAATTAGCAAGACAAATTACAGATCAAGCTGAAGCCCAATCTGCTTCCAGTTCAGACCAGTCAGAAGAAGGTTCAGTTAGCATACATTCTTCTGAAGAATCAACTAATCAGTATTCAAGCCCAGAGTTTCAAGATGCGCAAGACCCATTTGCCTAATCAACATAGGATTCCCTATAAATACAAATTAGCTTCAATCAATACTCTTTTGAGAAAAGCTGCTAATTTATATTTATATTGATTCTTTTATTCACATGTTCCACCTAAAGTAGTGAATAGTAAAAGTTACTGTTCACTTTTACTATTCACCATCACTATTCACCCAATCAACTTTTGCTAAAGGCTGCTCAGCTGTGCAATCACTCCACCGAAAGCATCCGACAGCATCTCCTTTGCTGCATGATCTGCCAGCTGCTTTTAGAAGTCACATGCTCATTGTTCTGCTTTTTATTCCTTTATATTGTAATCAATTGTAAGCATTCAGGCATTCAAAAATTTTCTTCCCCTTCATTGTTGTAAGAAAAACCAGAGTGTGCTGAGTGCTCCTTCAGATTTTCCCTTTGCACCTAGTTAAAATCCTTGCAGTTGCTACAATTGTAATTGTAAGTTATTTTTTGTTATTAAAAATGTTTTGATTAACATGTATTTTGATTAAAATATTTTGAAATATATATATATATATATATTAAACTATTGAAATAGTTAAATAAATAAATAAAGAGGTACAAATTTTAAGAAACTCCTTAGAAATCTAAAATTTGAATTTAGAATTAAATTAAATTTCCACAATTATAAATTTTAGGAAACCACTTAGGAATCCAAAATTTGAATTTAGAATTAAATTAAATTCTCACAATAATTTTTATTGAAAAAATTCAAATGAATTTTATCTAAAAAATTAATGTTAGACTCGAAAACGACGTCAACTTCTCATTCACTCATAAATGGTTTTGACGTTTCGTCTTCACCGTGTGACTTGCCACGCGGCAAGGAATACTTCACCTCTTCGGACCCACCCCAAAAGACGTTTGGGGCCTACTCAAATTTTGGACTCAAAGACAGTTCAAAATATGCCTATATTAAACTATTTTTCCAACAAAAATGACCACCTCTAACTCCCGACCATTAAATTATGTGAGGATATTATGACAAGGAAATCTCAACATATAATTTATCGATTAGAATCTCAACATATAATTTACTGATTAGAAGGGTTTTATAATAGAGAGAAATGGATTTGGGGACGAAAGATTTATCAATGGAAAATATAATTCAGTTGACTTTCATTTTTTACAATATCAAATATTAAAAAATATTATATATATATTCTTCTTAAAAGTGGTTTTCCATGGAATCATGCTGATGCCGGTAAGAGTGCAACATTATCCCGTATGTTTGGTTTGAGTTTTCTGAATTAAATTTTTTGAAAATTGATTTTTTGAATTTTTTAATTTTTTTATTTTTAGTGAATATTTTTTAAATTTTAAACATTTTTTAAATTTTTTTAGATGCACCAAAAAGTAAAAAATTTGTGAAAAAATATTTTAAAAAATTAATAAATACATAAAAATATAAAAATATACTAAATTCTTGTATTTTTTTGTATTTTTTATATTTAGTGAATTTTTAAAAGATTTTTTTTCTTTTTGGATGTATTTATGTTAGGTGTGTTTAAAAAGTAAAAAAAATGCTTAAAATATTAAAAAAATTCAGTAAAAACAAAAAAATACGAAAAATAAGAAAGTAAAATTTTCTAAAAAGTGTTTTTTGAAAAGTAGAAACAAGCAAGGTGATTGGTTTTCAAGCAAATCTGGGACGTTTGGTGAGGATTATAGAAATAATTTATAACTTATTTTAATATGGGAGTTTGTATCAAGTGGCGGAGCTAGGAATTTAATATAGGGGGCACCTATTAATTACAATCTCAAAATTTTTCTTCCCCAATCAATAACAATAACATAATAATAATTTTTCGAACTAATGTTAAACATTAAAAATTAATATTCATTACAAATAGTTTTTAATTTTAAATTTTTACAATTGACCCCAACAAGTTTTCATCTTTTGAAATCTTTCCATAATAGTATCATTGTCAATGCCATCAAAAATATCTCTTTCAATATAGACAACTAAGCTATCATTCATCCATTCATCACCCATTCGGTTCCATAACCGATTCTTCACAATATTCATAGCTAAAAATATCCTCTCAACAATAGCAGTTGCAATAGGTAAGATTAATGCTAAAATCAAGAGCAAATACATTAAGGTCATGTTTGTTTGGGTGGACATGAGCTTGGGATTGGACTAATAGTCCAATAAAATTATCAATCCGATGTTTGGTTAAACAATTGAAATACGGACTAATTATTTTAAACTTGACTATTAGTTAAGATAGGATACATAATCCAACGGATTAGTAATCCTAGGATTATTAGTCATGGGAATACTAATCCAGTCCGCCCAAACAAACATGGCCTAATAGATATACTTTGTCTCTTCCAGTCTCCACCATTTTCTTAACAAGATCAGCAATTTCATTCAACATTGAGAGCTCACTATTATATAGCATGTCGATAATATATGTGTCAAGTTGATCATTAAGTACCATTAGGAAATTCACTAGACCATGCCTGATTAAATCGGCGAAGTTTTTGTCCAAATGATTTTTGTGAAAAATTATGATAACGAGGTTAACAAGGACCTTTTTGTAGATATGCCCTACGAATTTGGTCTCGATCATTAATATTATAGTCCATAATCCGAGGCCGTAGTCATGGATCTACAAGAAAGTCTACTAAGTTGATTTCTATGCGACTTTGTTTTGCGGAAGAATAATTATTATCTTCTTCTTGAGGAAGAGATTATTCCAACTTTAATTTTCTTTTGAAATATTTCTCCATGACTGTTTGAAAAAACTAAAAATAAAAAAAAAAAATTCATAATCAAAATCACAAACCCCCACAAATCAAAATCTCCAATGTTAACACAAATCAAAAAATTTAAATTAGCACAAATCACAACAAATCAAAATTTTTAATTTTAGCACAAATTATAACAAATCAAAATCCCTAATTTAAATATTAATCATTGCAAATAAATATTTTTAATTTTAGCAGAAATCAAATCCCTAATTTTAGCACAAACAACAACAAACCAAAATTCATAATTTTAATATAAACCACCACCAATTAAGATTCATAATTTTAGCATATCAAAATTTCTTATTTTAACATATATAATAACAAATCAAAACTTAACAAATAACTATAAATTAATAATCATAATTTTATTTAAAAGTAAAAAATAAATAAATAAAGTTACTTGTAAACAATGAAGAGAAGATACCAAGGTTGTAATGTGGTCCCAAATCTTTGTTGTGTGATCCTAATTTGGTGAATCTCGAGTTCGCAAATTACAAAGCAACAAAGGAAGACAAAAAAAAATACGAAAATACTTAACAAGTACTGTGAATAAATAAAAAAAATAAAGAATTTTATTCACTTTTAAGATTTTAGAATTTTTACTTTATTGTAATTGGAGTTGTGTGTACTTATCAAAAAAGGGATGGAAGTTGACGCAACCGAACTAGGGATGGAACTTGACGCCGAAATAGCGCAATCCCTAGCAGAAGGCACTCGGTCAGACTCCAAGGCAGACCAGACTAAAGACAGCAAGGAAGAAGCAAACCAAGACTCACCAACAAATAAAGGCTTGGTACAATCAGATAGCGAGGGGCAAACCGCAAGAATAGACCTTGAAGAAAACACCAGCAACATTCTTGACCCCACGACATCATCTGACCCCTCCACTTGCTGGAAATTGTTCGTTGGAGAGATGTGGAAGCTCTTTGTGGATGGAGCATCCAACCGACATGGTGTAGGACTTGGCATAGTCCTCATCTCAGCAGACGGCCTGGTTGTGGAGCAAGCAATCAACCTTGGCTTCCCAGCATCAAACAACGAAGCAGAGTACGAAGCACTTATTGCAGGACTCAAGACAGCATCCTACATGAAGGCCGCCGAACTAATGGTTTATAGCGACTCGCAACTGGTGGTAAACCAAATTTCTGGCGACTATGAAGCAAATGATGATAGGATGGCCAAGTACCAAGAATTGGTCAGAATAGAGATCAAGAAATTTGATGTAGTAAGGATAGAACAGATTGGCAGGGAGGAAAACAGCAGAGCAGACGAACTAGCAGGCTTCGCTTCAATGGCAGATACTTTCATCCTTCATCCGTTGCTCATCGACTTCTTAACAAGACCAAGCATTGAAGACCCCGAAGCAGAAGAGGTATGTTACGCTAAATTAGGCCCCTCCTGGATGGATCCCATTATACTGTTCTTAAAAGACAGCATCTTACCGGAAGAAAAGAAAGAAGCCAATAAAATTCAAGCAAACTCGCAGCGATTTTGGCTCTCTCCATCCATGGCATTGTACAAAAAATCGTTCTCAGGACCCTATCTAAAGTGCGTTCACCCCAGCAAGGTGGAAGCATTCTTGTTCGAAATACATGAAGGGGTGTGCGGAAGCCACCAAGGAGGAAGATCGTTAGCTTACAGAGCCATTTCGCAAAGATACTGGTGGCCATACATGCAAGCTGACTCAGAGAAGTATGCGAAGAAGTGCGAGAAATGTCAGAAGTTCGCACATCAAATACATCAGCCGGCCAGAGAACTCCTACCATTGACCAGCCCATGGCCCTTTGCAATGTGGGGTTTGGACATAGTAGGACCACTTCCAACGGCACCCAGAAACAGAAAGTTCTTTCTCGCAGCAACAGACTACTTCACAAAATGGGTGGAAGCAAAAGCATTGGCATCAATCAAGGAAAAAGATGTGAAGAAGTTCGTCTGGCAAAATATCATTACACGATTCGGCATACCTAAAGCCCTCATATCAGACAACGGCACTCAGTTCGACGGCAAAATTTTTAAAGGCTTTTGTGAAGAATATAAGATAGAGTTCTACAATTCCACATCGGCATATCCCCAAGCAAATGGTCAGGCAGAAGCATCAAACAAGGTAGTATTGGATGGACTGAAGAAACGGTTAGAAAAAGCCAAAGGCAAGTGGGCGGAGGAACTCCCTCATGTTTTATGGGCTTACCGCACCACACCACGACAGTCAACAGGAGAAACTCCATTCTCCTTAGCCTATGGTATGGAAGCAGTAATCCCACTCGAAGTTCGCCTCCCCACAATTAGAAGCGAAAATTTTGATCCACACTTGAATGGAGAAGCCATAGCATTGGAGCTCGACCTTCCGGAAGAAAGAAGAGAAAGAGCACTGGTTCACATTGCCTCACACCAATAAGGGTTATCCAGGAAATACAACAAAACAGTGCATCCAAGACAATTCAAGATCGGAGATTGGGTACTGCGCAAAGTGATGGGAAACACCTTGATACCAGAAGATGGCAAGTTAGGGACAAATTGGGAAGGACCTTACAAAGTGGTCGGATTAGCTGGCAAAGGGGCATACCACCTGGAAGATGAGGACGGCAAAGCCATTCCAAGGCCACGGAACACTGCCAATCTCAAACTATTTTATTTTTAGCTTTTTTTACGAGTATGTGTAATTTTCCCTTCTCTCAATAAAACAAAGTCAATTCTTTTCAGCATAGTTATTTTTTGTATGAGATTGTATTAGTGAGTTAGGGACATCAAAAGTAAGGTTGGCTGGAAAAATCAATCTATAGGTTGGCTGGAAAAACCAACACCCCTCCTAAGCCCAGGATAAGGATCTAGGCTGCAGGACGTTTGGTCGGAATAACCAAACATTCTATTCTAAGTTGGCTAGAAAAACTAACTTAGAGGTTGGCTGGATTAAACCAACACCCCTCCTAAGCCCAGGATAAGGATCCAGGCTACAGGACGTTTGGTCGGAATAACCAAACATTCTATTCTAAGTTGGCTGGAAAAACTAACTTAGAGGTTGGCTGGATTAAACCAACACCCCTCCTAAGCCCAGGTTAAGGATCCACGCTGCAGGACGTTTGGTCGGAATAATCAAAAAAAATTTCTAAGTTGGCTGGAAAAACTAACTTAGAGGTTGGCTGGATTAAACCAACACCCCTCCTAAGCCCAGGATAAGGATCCAGGCTGCAGGACGTTTGGTCGGAATAACCAAACATTCTATTCCAAGTTGGCTGGAAAAACTAACTTAGAGGTTGGCTGGATTAAACCAACACCCCTTCTAAGCCCAAGATAAGGATCCAGGCTGCAGGACGTTTGGTCGGAATAACCAAAAAAATTTTCTAAGTTGGCTGGAAAAACTAACTTAAAGGTTGGCTGGATTAAACCAACTCTTATTACTCTTCAGCCAAAGTAAGGGTATGGCTGAAGAGTGGTTGGCTAGATTAAACCAACTCTTATTACTCGTTAGCCGAAGTAAGGATATGGCTGAAGAGTGGTTGGTTGGATTAAACCAACTCTTAGTACTCTTTAGCCGAAGTAAGGACATCGGCTAAAAGAGTGGTTGGCTGGATTAAACTCTTATTACTCTTCAGCCGAAGTAAAGGTATAGGCTGAAGAAAGGTTGACTGGATTAAACCACTCTTGGTACTCTTCAGCCGAAGTACGTATTTCGGCTAAAAAGTGGTTGGCTAGTAAACTCAGTCAGATTGCTCAGCTAAAACCAGAATAAAGTATCTCGGCCACACTACTATTAGAAAGCAAGCTCAAATAGGAATTTAAACCGAGATAGCAGTTGGAAGTGAAAAGATCATGGAAAAGTCATTACAAGTACAAACATGCAGATCAACCGAAGTAAGAGTTCAAAACAAGAAAATTTTCATTCATCAAAGAGCAAATACAAAGGAGGGGCCGCAGCCCGGTTACAAGTCCAAAACAAAAGGCAAAAGAAAAATACAGGAATCAGTTGAACAAATCATCTATCTCGGCGTCCAGATCGGCATCACCATCATCCCGAAGCGCGGTCTCTGGCTGGAGCTCGGTCTCGGTCTCGGTCGCAAGTATGGTCTCGGTCGCAAGCACGGTCTCGGTTGGTTGCTCAATGATCAGGTCTTCCACCGTGTGCTCCGCCCGAGCTGATTGATTTGTTGGAACATTGCCGACCGAGGTATCAGTTGGCTCTTCTTCATCATCGTCAGAACTCTCAAGGAACTGCTGCTGAACGGATGCAGTATACTGAGTTAGTGAGGCCATAATAAAATACTGCGGAGCATTGTAGACCTCGGTTTCGGACCCACAGCCGAGCTGCTCCACAGCACTTCTCCAGCCGCACTTGAAAAATAAGTCCTTTGCTGCCTTGCATTGTTGGATATAAGCAGCCTCGCCTTCTTTGTAGCCCTTTTGCTCGGCATCATCAGCTTTCTTCTTCAATTCTTTTATTTCGGCGTCTTTGGTACTTTCAAGCTTTGCGAGCTCCCACAAATGCTTGTCTTTCATTTCGGTTAGAGCTCTTTGTTTGTCAGAATTAGCCGAGGTAACCAGTCCGGTTAAGCGAGTTACCTCGGCCTCCAGCTCGGCCATCTTTGCTTGTGATTGTTTGAGCTCGGTGGTCTTGGCTTCAGCTTCTGCCGTGGCCTCCCTTGTATTTCTCCTGAGCTCCAACACTCGCTTGTGTGCGATGTTGTTTTTCTGAATGGCCTGCAATAGTGTAGAAACTTTCTTTTTTAACCGAACTAAAAGATGGAAAAAATGATAAAGATGAAAAAGCAAAGAAGAGAATTGCCTACCAGGATCATGGATTTTGTTGAAGATCGGATGGCCTTTAACTCGGTGTTCAATTGATTGTGGTGCTCCATGTCTTTTGGAAGGCACACACTTTTGGCAAGGTTGAAAGCCAGTGTGTGATCCTTCTCAACAACCACCGAGTCGGTATCTTGGATATCTCGATTCTGAAACGTGAGCTTGGGAACCCACTTGGAGGTAGATCGGTCAGATGGCTCCGATTGAGGGTTTGGTGGGGGGCTCGGCGGAAGGATGGTTTCATCCTCATCTACTAAGCGTGGCTCGGTTTGGTTAGTCTGGGCACGCTTCTTTGACCGAGATGAAGAAGGTTGTTGCGTTGGCAGCGCCACTACGGTCTCTTGGGTTTGGCTCGGTGGTGGTACTTCGGGTCTGTTGGTTTCGGTCAAGAGGGCCCTGACTCTATTTCTCTTGGCCATTTCTTGTTCGGCTGTGAGAGGGACTAAGATAATTTGGGGTAAAGTTGGGTCCGGTTCGAGGGCCTCCTCTAGCAGAAAGTCGGTCACCCTCGCTTTTCGGCGGCCGCTGTATCTGTATATCGGTTCAAAATTTAACAGCTTGGCCCAACTCTGTTCTGGATGCCGTAGTGCGGCGCGGAGAATGCCTAGATTGGGGTAGCTGTAAAGTGATTGAAGATGGGCTGAATCTACATAAAGAAGACAAACTGTTAGTCCAGTTCAGGAGCAGGTAACCGAAATAAAGTAAAGCATACCAAAAACCGAAGTAATTATACCAGGTTCTCCTTTATTCCAGTTTATACTTCGGCCAGGGATCCGGGCTTACTGGTCTTCAAAATTGCCAGACACCCAGAAAAAGTCATCATCATTCAAGTCCTTATCCGGCGTATCTTTTATTATTTTTTCTCTGCGGCAGCGTATCCTAAGGTAGTAGACCCAGCCGTCATCTTTGGAGCCAATGGAATATTGGTGGAATATTTCGGCTAGACCGAGGTTAAGACCGGATCGGCGGTTTAGTTCGGCTATACCCATTATTATACGATAAGAATTGATGGAAAGCTGAGTTGGGCATATTCTGGTTTGTCTTAAAAATTCACAAATCAAGGGTTGAACGAGAAATCTTAGTCCGGTTTCTATTATTGATAGAAGGGTGAAAGGTACATAGCCGTGTTTTCCCCATGGAAGGGTATCTTGTTCGGCCAGAATAAGCTGGACGTCGTCAGGGATGTTGTAATCCCTTCGGAATTCGGCCAGGCCACTAGGGGTTTCTACAAAAAACCTATACTTCCCTATTTATTTTTTAAAGTTATGGATAAATTAGTTCGGTCGCAAAATTGTGCTCAGTAGCTCGGCTGGGCACGCAGTGGAGTGCCTGGGCAACCTAAGTCTGCAAAGTGGAAAACAAAGGGGTTAAGCACAGGTCATTGGACCGTGCTACAAAATAAAAGCAAGAATAGGAGTCCTACTTCGGGTGTGTGGGATGCTATAGGTTCTATCTCGGTTTCAACAAGATGCTTAGTAGCTTGGATTAAGCAGGCAGTTTGATAGCTTGGTCTTGGCAAAGCGATTCGTTATCTCGGTTAAAGAGAAGGCTCGGTCAGATCGGTTAAGCCTCTAGGGGCAGTTTTCTGAGTTCGGTCTAAAAACTTATAAAGCTGGCTTAGCCCCAAAGACCTAGCTCGGCCGAAAGATAAGGTTTCAGTATGCTACGTTCGGACTTAGTTCGGTTCGTTTACCTCGGCTAAGGTCTATCAAGAGGTGGTTTTGACTTACTGAAACTACTGGTACCAACATGGAGTGCTAGTTCGGTTAAAGTCTGATAGAAGGACATTGACTACAAACTACTTTTTAGTTCGGTTATATGGTAATTGTGGATCAAACACTGTTTTATAGATTACTTCATGAAGTTCATGAGGATCTTATGAAGTTTTTCCTAGAAAACGCAAGGTAAAGCAGGAAAATGTGTTTTGCAAAAACACAAACAATATGCTATGAATCAGAACAAAGACGAAAACAAACAAAAAGAGAACAGATTTGTGTTACTTACCAAGATAAAAGGAAGGAAAGGAAAGTAGAAAGCAGCCATGGACACAAGCTTCACAGTTGCAAAGTTGGAAGAACAATGGAGGCTCGAAGAGAGAGAGAAGGAAATGAATAGTGGTGTGAGTGATTCAAAAGAGAGTGAAAGAGTTTGTTTTGTGAAAAGAGAAGGGACAAAAGAGGGAACTGTTCAAAAAACACGAGGTACGAAGACGACGGGACAGCTGCCTTCAGCCAATGAGAGCATGCCACGTGTCCTTGGGATAAGAAGCGATTCAGTTGCTGTGATTGAAGAGACGTTTTGACCGGACAAGCAGAGCCTAGTGTGAAATTAGCTCGGCTGGAAAGGCTTACGAGTTTTAGCTCGACTAGAAAGGCTAAAGGGTTTTTAGCTCGGCTGGAAAGGCTTAAAACTTTAGCTCAGCTGATAGACAGGTAATCCCTATCATGCTGCGCAGATGGAATTAAGGGGCAATTGAGAGGGTAATTTATGTGAAAATTGGGCCGAGCTGGGAAATGGGTCATTATGGCCCACAATACGACGGGCTGAGTAAAAAGGCCGTAAAGTTACTCCGGCTCGAGAGAGGTACAAAGTTACTCCGGCCCGAGAGAAATGTAATGTTACTCCGGTCCGGAAGCGACTTGGAGTTAGGCCGGTTGGAAGACGCTTTGAAGTTAGACCGGTCTCAGAGTTAGCCCGGTCATGACGTATTGTGGTTAGACCGGTTAGAACCTTGCTACTCGGTAGCTCGGTCTAACCACGCCATTCTTTGTACATGAGGAACCGAGATAAGGAGTAGTGAAAAGGAGAACCGAACTAAAGACGGTTCCGTCTACTCTGTGGCTCGGCGTGATCGTAATTACTTCGGTTATATTGGAGTTCGGCCATGATAAAAACCATCTCACTTGGTTTAAGCAGTGAGGGGGTGTTGAAGGATAAGCATTGTCCTTCAGGAGTATGAATCCTAGGAGGACTCTGCATGGAGAAGTAAAAGTCCTACTAGGATTGTGCCACACGAAACCTATAAAAGCTCACAAACATCACCTTTGGAGAGGTAACACACAACTTTGCTTTCTGAATACACAGAGCTTTTGTCTATTGGTCAAGCTTACTTACTTAGGCATCGGAGAGGTTTCCGTCACACACCCGCCGGCTAGCTCACGTTTGTGTTTTCAGGTGATAAAGCGACGACGTACAGAGGAGCGTAGTCTTGATCAACAGGATTATACGAGAAGGTTTATTTCTTTCCCGTACAGTCACAATGAGGAGACTTAGAACCAAAATCACGGCAAGAAAGACGTCGGCCAGGATGGCGACGTGCCAAAGAAACCAAATCGAAGTGGATACTATAATGAGGACGACCTTTAGGTATGGAAGGATAGATGCTTGCGGAGGGACGAAGAGGTGAAAGAGATGGCAAATAAGTAGGCAGACCTGCAATCGGTCATCAATTTTATGATGCAAAAAAACGTCATGCAGCCACCATTCTCGCTACAGGACACGCCGATTCCAGCGGCCAATGCCCAGAAGGGAAGGCAAAAACCAATCCCAATAGCCCCTCAGCACACCAGGAGTGAAAGACACTCTTACCGACCTTCAAGGGAGGTCGGGCGAGGAGAGTTGAGAAGGGAAGAATCGCCGAGGACGCATCACACCAAGGAAGCAGACCCTAAAGAACATCGGCATGTTCAAAGGCAGGAGCTGTGTTTCGACACAACTCATGGAGAAAGGTCAAAGAGGGCTCACAACGAAGCTGAGAGCAGTGTACCTAAAAGACTGAAATCAGGAGATAGCCAAGCTCCTGGACAGACAAAGAAGGACTTGAGAGATTACCTCAAGAGGAAGCAACAGAATGCCGATGCCGAGGTAACCTCCCCTGATAAGCCGAGAACACCCTTCTCTGTGGAATTGGACAAATTTGAGGCGCCGAAAAGATTCAGTATACCGAGGTTCCAAATATACGATGGTAAGCCAGACCCCAACTTCCACGTTCGATTATACTTAAACTCAATGGCATTGTATAGTGGGAACGAGCTGTTGCTCTGCAAAGTGTTTCCCTCAACGTTCAGGGAGATTGCATCAGATTGGTTTCACAAACTACCGAAGGGAAGCGTGAAGACCTGGGAAGGCCTGACCGAGATGTTTGTGGTCAGGTTCGTGACAAACAAGCTGCAGCCATTAAAGGTGGATGCATTGATGGCTCTGAAGATCAGTAAGGATGAAGGCCCTAAGGCCTTAGGGCCTATGCAAAAAAGTACTATGAGGTGTTCAACCGAATACCAGCATGTAATCAAGAAGTGGCGGTCGTATCTTTCAAGAACGGCCTAAAAGACGACTGTCCACTACGAAAATCTTTGGCAAAGACATTGTCAAAAAGTATGGAAGAGCTCATGGCGAGAATCGAGAAGTATACCAGAGCCGAGGAAGATACATCGGGGACTAAGGAGGCAAAGCAAGAAAAAGGAAATGGCTCGCTGAAGCGAGACCGAGGTAACAATGGATCCAGCAAGCAAGAGATAGGACTGAGGGCTACACAAGCAGTTACGACTGTGTTTCGAATCCCAATTCACAAAGTCCTGGATAAAATTCGGAACCAACCCTATTTCAGAATGCCAGCAAAAGCACTAGGAGAGTTTATGGGAAGAAACCTTGGCAGACATTGTGCTTACCACAATGAAGATGGGCACATGACTCAGTGTTGTAGAGCCCTGAAAACACACTTAGAAGACCTGGTAAGGCAAGGCCATCTGAGAGACCTTGTCGATGAGGCCAGGACAAGGAAAGAACAGACAAGATTGCCTCAGGCACCAGCAGCCCCACCTCCCCCAGCACAGCAACCTCAGGTAGGAGGACCTTGGGTAATTAATGTAATTCACTCGAAGGTCAACGAAAATGAGATTCGGGGGGAGACCCAGAAGGTAAAACACCTATAGCATGTCTACCAAGTCGGGGAGAAGAGACATCGGGCAGAAGAGTGCCAAGGACCAGTAGTGTCCTTTACTGAAGCCGACCTTGAGATGGTGCAGTATCCACATAACGAAGCCTTGGTAGTATCCCTCCAGGTTGGGGAATGCCAAGTGAAGCGCATCTTAATCGACCAAGGCAGCTCTTGTGACATCATATACGTCAGATGTTACAAAGAGCTTGGCCGTCACCCAGACGATATGGAGCAATCCATTAGCCCAATGGTTGGGTTCAATGGAACACTGACATGGCCACTGGGAACGACGAGCTTGGAGGTGCAGGCTGGCACCAAGAAGATAAAAACAGAGTTGACTGTAATCGACACGCCCTTCCCTTACAATATCATCCTAGGAAGGCCATGGTTGCATGCAATGAGAGCTGTTCCCTCAACATTGCATCAACTATTGCGGTTCCCAACAGAGCATGGGATTGAGGAGGTCAGAGGAGATCAGCTGCAGGCAAAGAATTGCTCTATGGCAGCAATGAAATCCACCTGCAGCATAAGAGAACTAGAGAAGGCAGAGATCGAAGACGAAGAAGTGGAGGTCTTAGAGGATGTCGGCAAGGAGCCAGCCGAGAAGAGTGAAGAAGCACTGAAGAAAATCCTCTTCCAGGAGGGGGATGAAGAACGCTTCTTTCTTCTCGGCTCGGGCTTAGCCGAAGAAGAAGAAAGAGAGTTGAAAGCTTTCTTGAGAGCAAATATTGAGGTGTTTGCTTGGACGCCTTACGAGATGCCTGGCATTGACCCCGAGGTCACTTGCCATAGACTGAACGTTGACAGGGTGGCCAAACCTGTAATCCAACGAGCAAGAAGACCGACTTTGATACACGTCGAAGCAGTGGAAGAGAAAGTAGACAGACTTTTTGAGGCTAGGGCCATTCGAGAGGTAAATTACCCGACATGGCTATCAAACACAGTGGTGGTGAAGAAAAAAATGATAAATTGAGGGTCTGCGTGGACTTTACCAGCCTGAACAAGGCCTGTCCCAAAGACAGTTTTCCTTTACCCAAGATTGACTAGCTGGTAGACACCACTTCGGGGCATGGAAGGATGAGCTTCCGGGATGCCTACAGGGGATACCATCAGATAGCCATGCATCCCCCAGATGAGGAGAAGACTACGTTTATCACCCCAAAAGGTTTGTACTGTTACAGAGTGATGCCTTTTGGGTTGAAAAACGCAGGAGTAACTTACCAAAGACTGGTAACCAAGATGTTCAAACACCTGATCGGCGGAACAGTGGAAGTTTACATTGAAGACATGGTCGTGAAGACCAAGGAACCTAAAGGTCATCTGGCCGACCTGAAAGCAGTCTTTGACATCCTTAAAACATATTGGCTCCGACTCAATGCAGCGAAGTGTGCATTTGGAGTGGGTCTGGTAAGTTTTTGGGATACCTGGTGATTAGAAGGGGCATTGAGGCCAGCCCAGATCAAATTAAGGCCATCCTGGAATTGAAGAGCCCGACGTCGGCAAAATAGGTACAAATGCTGAATGGAAGGGTCGCAGCCCTGAATAGGTTCATAAGCAGAAGCTCAGACAAGTGCAAACATTTCTTCAACTTAGTGAAGAAAGCCACAGATTTTTTATGGACAGAAGAATGCGAGGTCGCCCTGGCCAACTTGAAGAAGTATTTGACCACAACTCCAGTTCTTTCAAATCCAGAACCTGAGGAGGAATTGTTTTTGTACTTAGCAGTCTCAGAACATGCAGTAAGCGCAGTGGTAATCCGAGAAGAAAAATGGGAGCAAAGGGCTGTTTACTATATAAGCAAAACCATGGCCGATGCAGAAACAAGGTATCTACTCTTAGAGAAATTGGCACTGGCTTTAGTAATGGCTTCAAAGAAACTGAACCATTACTTCCAGGCCCATAAAATTATGGTGCTAACTGAACACCCCTTGAAGTCCTTGCTGCAACAAGGAGACCTGACAGGAAGAATAGCCAGATGGGCAGTGGCCTTGGGACAATATGACTTGGAGTACAGACCCAGAACAACAATCAAAGGCCAAGTTTTGGTCGACTTCATGGCCGAGTTCACACCAGAATCCATCGTACATCGGGCTCCGTTGAGCCGAGGTGAACGATGTCCAAGCAAGCAAGGAGAAACCCAGCCGAATACAATAGAATAAAGGAAAAAGAAAAAACTCAGACCCTGCAGCATTTACATCGGCGACTCCTTTCGATTGTTTGTCGATGGGAGCTCAAACCGACAAGGAGCAGGGGCAGGAGTAGTACTGGTATCTCCAGATGGACAGATAGTGGAACAGTCCATTCGTTTGGGGTTCAAGGCCTCAAACAATGATGCAGAATATGAAACATTGATTGCAGGACTGAAGCTGGCAGTAGCAGCTAAAGCAGATGAAGTAATAGTCTTCTGCGACTCCCAGCTCATAGTCAACTAGACAACGGGCGAGTTTGCAGCCCGTGATGAAAGGATATCGGCCTACGCAAAAGAGGTCAACAGACTGGTGGCCTTGTTTCAACCTGGCTAGTGCAATACAACCTGGAAAAGCAAGGATGATAATAGTCGACTACTTGTCGGGCCCGAGCATTGAACCACTAACCACAGAGCGTGAAGCAATGTGTGTGGACATGGGACCAAGCTAGATGGATGTAATTATTGCATTCCTGAAAGAAGGAAAGCTGCCAGATAACCACAAGGAGGCACACAATATCAGACTAAAATCGGCAAGATTTAGTCTGACAGCAGAAGGACATTTTTACAGAAGATCCTTCACTGGACCCCTTTTAAAGTGTGTACATCCCTTATGTAACGCCCTCAAAAAGATACATAAAACCCAATACTTTAGACATGCATTGATATAAAAGAAACCAACCTTTTCTATTCATCAAAGTAGTTCTTATAACAGTATTACATGTTAACAACACCTGGTTACACAAAAGAAGAGTACTAACTCTATACAAAATAAGCCCTTGGCTTGATATACATGTAATACAAACAAAATAAACAAAAAGAGTCTTCAACTCTCATCATCATCCAAGCTATGTCCTTGGAGGTGGCATGCTACATGTACTTGAAAATAATGTCTCATATAGGGTGAGCCAACGCCCAGTAGAGATATGCTAAACACAATATGAGCAGTAACTAAGACATTAGCAATTGATAAATGTTTAATTCCCATAAACCAATTCTTAATCCATTACCATACATGACCACTATGTTCATGTTTCATTTCATTTTCCATTTCTTATCAATTTCACAATTTACATCAACGGCTTAGAACCTGGCCAACCATTTACAAGAGATAGAGACTCATAATAAACTTCTTCCATTTCACATTAGATAAGCATACCAGCTATATCAACATTTCATCCGATAAGCATATAAGCTGTATCAACATTTCAACAGATAAGCATATAAGTTATATCAACACTTCTATAGATAAGCATATGAGCTATATCAACACATTTACTGACAAACATATGAGCTGTATCAGCGGAGTCCATCCCCTATATCCTCCCAAACAACATCCGGTTTAGAGGTCCATCCCCTATCTTCTCCTAAACCGTGGAGTACATCCCCTATCTCCTCTCACACACAAAGTATATACACATAGGTCATATACACAATCAATCAATACATAACATTAATGTATTCTATCAACCGTCATACTCTATGACACATCCACTTGATTAGTTTTAGTTTGCCTAATCATCATGCATTGTCTACAACAATCAAAACTACCCTACACCGGTAGCCCAAGCAATTATTTCTAAACAGATAATAAAAGCTCCAACAGATAAAATATCAATGTTTTCAAAAGTGAGCGATTAAGAAATCCAACTCCACCATTCTATTATATAATGAGCCAATTTCATTATTTCCAACTCAATTCCATATAGCCACAATTTCCCAAATTAATTATACCAATTAATTTATGCAACCAATTAGGGTTTTCTACCTCATTTCCCAATATTGACCCAATGGTCTATATATCAACAACCAACAACAATTTCGTTATTTTCAAACCCAAAATACACATTATAGAATCAAAATAGCAAAACCCCCTTTCAACATTTTCAAACCCTAACTTTCCAAAATCAACCATTTAACAAAATGCCCAAAAATCTAGGTTAAAATCCATAGTAGTGAGTAGGAATCCCTACCTCAAAAGTTGACACCCAACGAAGAGAATGAAGAAAACGGAAATGCTCCAAATCCCGAGATTCTTGGATCAAAAGATAGCCCTCGACGATCAATAACTTTTTTGTAAAGGCCATAGGTGAGGAGACAACTCCTACTAGATCAATACCTAGAGAGAAGGCAAGGTTCTAGAGAGAGAGGCTCTCAAATGGCGTTTTGAAAAAGTAAGAGAGAGAGTGGAAGTGTAGAAAATGATTCAAAAATGCTCAGCTGCCCTCTGTTATACGAAATTCCCGCTCGAGCAGAAAACAGGACGCTCAAGCGTACGCACAAAAATCTAGACGCGCTCGAGCGCAAGAAGGCCCGCTCGAGCGCCAAGACACAAGAATAAAGTACATCCGCTCGAGCGCGAAAACCAGTCTGCTCGAGCGTAGATTTTCATCTCCCAGAACTTTTCAGAAAAAGAACTACCTGCTCAAGCGCCAACAAGCCCGCTCGAGCGTGACCCGCTCGAGCGCAGTAAACCCGCTCGAGCGTAGAAAACATACCTGCAGAAGTTTTGCAGGGACACGAAATACTAGAAGGGTATAAACCACGCTCGAGCGCAGAATGACCCGCTCGAGCGGACCATACAAAAACTGGGCAACAACAATGGGAGCCAAAGCTCTACCAACCTGTAACAACCAAGCCCAACACAACCTATAACTCAAACAAATGGAATCAAAGGACGACAACAAGGTAGATACAACTACCAACTCCACGGAACCAGAGTCCAGAATACAACAGATACAGAAAGGGAAAACTGGGATCGCTATACCTTACAAGTTGAAGATTTTTTATATGAAATACATGAACGAGTTTGTGGAAGCCACGCTGCGGGCAGATCACTTGCCCATAGGGCCATTACGCAGGGGTATTGGTGGTCCTACATGCAGAGAGACGCAGAAGCCTATGTGAAAAAGTGTGAAAAGTGCCAAAGGTTTGCACCTCTGATACACCAACCAGTAGCAGACTTGAACCCAGTATCCAATCCTTGGTCGTTTGCCTAATGGGGCATGGATCTCGTTTGGCAACTGCCCCAAGCAACTGGACAAAGAAAGTACCTGCTGGTAGCAACAGATTACTTCACCAAGTGGATAGAAGCTGAGCCCCTAGCCAAGATCCGAGATGTGGACGTGAAGAACTTCATATGGAGGAATATCATCACCAGATTTGGGATTCCGAAAGCAACAGTTGCTGACAATGGAACACAATTTGACAGTAAGCTAATCAAAAGCTTCTGTGCAAAGTTCAAAATCAAGAATTACTTTTCTACCCCGAGTTTTCCTCAGAGCAATGGACAAGCAGAAAAATCCAACAAAGTCATCTTGGATGGAATTAAGAAGAGGTTGCAAGCAGCAAAGGGAAAATGGGTGGATGAACTGCCAAGTGTACTTTGGGCATATCGGACTACGCCGAGAAGATCAACAGGGGAATCCCCCTTTGCCATGGCCTATGGCACAGAAGCTGTCATTCCATTGGAGGTCGGCATACCAGGGATCAGAACCCAGGGAGTAGAGAACGGGACTAATGATGTACTCTTAGCCCGAGACCTGGATCTACTAGAAGAAAGAAGGGAGAGAGCTATAATTCAGCTAGCAGCATACCAGCAGCAGCTTGCTACGGCTTACAATAAAAAGGTTAACCCAAGAGAATTCCAAGTCAGCGACCTAGTCTTGAGAAAAGTCGTCGGCAACAAGAAGGATCCCAGGGAGGGAAAGCTTGGCCCAAATTGGGAAGGACCCTATAAAATCACTTCGGTATTGGGCAATGGGGCATATCGGCTCGAAGATAATAACGGCAAAGAGTTACCAAGACCCTGGAATACTTGTAATCTAAAATTTTTTTATCATTAGATTTTCCTTGTTTTTTGCCGACGTGATGAATAAAATTTTAGCATAATTCTTCTACATTTATGACTGATAAGATACTTGCCGATGTTTCTAGAATACATGCGTAATGAGAACTCAAGTGGAACTTAAGTTCACATTAGGGGGCAGAGAGTTGGAAAACGGTTCTAACACTTGTTGAAACTTGAAAAAAGTTTACAAGTTGAAGTTAAACCAAGATGATATTTAACACTTGTTGAAACTTGAGAAAAGTTTACAAGTTGAAGTTAAACCGAGATGATGTTTAACACTTGTTGAAACTTGAGAAAAGTTTACAAGTTGAAATTTGAAACTTGAGAAAAATTTACAAGTTGAAGTTAAACCGAGATGATGTTTAAACACTTGTTGAAACTTGAGAAAAGTTTACAAGTTGAAGTTAAACCGAGATAATGTTTAACACTTGTCGAAACTTGAGAAAAGTTTACAAGTTGAAGTTAAATCGAGATGATGTTTAACACCTGTCAAAACTGGAGAAAAGTTTACATGATGAAGTTAAACCAATGTTACACACTTGTTGAAATTTAAGAAAATTTTACAAATTAAAACCAAAGTTGTATTAAGCTAAGTACCTGCCGATGTAAGCCGAGGTGTTTCACCCCGAGAAGGTTGCACAAGACTAAGGTGCATTTTGAAGACACAAACTTATTCTAAGTATACAAGTTATACAAGAGCAATAAAGGAATGACAAACATGCAAGCATCCAAGAAAGAAGGAAGTTGTATTCATAAGAAGGCACATCGGCCATATGAAGAGTTTACATTGTCCCAAAAACAAAGAAGTACAAAGGGCAAAAAACAAAGGAAAAAGACGCCAAAATTAAGATTCTTCAGCATCATTAGCAGGCTGGGTCTGGATCTCGAAAGACTGCTAGGAGGACATCTCGGCCGCCTTCTCGGCCGCAAGCTCAGCATTAATTTCTTGAAGGGTTTGATCAAGGCTCTTGTCAGCGAGAGGTACGACCAATAATGCCTGCTTAGGAGTAGCTTCCTTAGGAACCTCATCACCCTCCTCATCTTGAGTCAAGTCCAGCACTTGCTCATGTGATGTAAGGGACTTGGCCCCAACAGCCTCCTTTGGTTTCCTCACCAAAGTCTCCTCCTCAGGCTCAGATTCATCGTCGGACTGACTTGGAGTTGGAGGGAATGGAAGAGGAATGACGTCGGCGTTCTTGAGGGGCGAATCCTCGGGGACTTCAAGCTTTTTTAGCAAAGTCATCCAACCAAGGGTAAAACCCTTGTTGCATGCCTGTTTTGCTTGTCTTTCATAGTCTGCCGTGACGTCGGCCACCCCCTCGTTGTACCCCTTTTGGTCGGCCTCCTTCAACTCAGCGTCTTTGGTGACCAAGGCATCTTGAAGTTCTTTTTGGGCTTGGGCCATCTTTTCCTCAGACTCTTTCCTCTGGGCCTCAAGAACCTTGTTAATGGCCTCAGCAACACGTGTTTTTTCATCAGCATCATCCTTAGCTTTGATGGCAGCCTCGGCCTGGTCTTCCAACTTCTTCATTTTTTATTGTAAGCTTTTGTTGGCCTTTTGCAGACTGGCAACTTCTCTCTTCTTATCAGCCAGTTCTTTCCGGTTCTCAAAGGATTGTATTGAGAAGGAATAAGCATGCTGGATGGGTTGAAAGTGAACAAGACAAAAGTTATTAGAAAATTTTCTAAGTACAAGAAAGAAAGAAAGAAAAATGACTGAATAAAGACACTCACTTGGACAGAGCGCTGGAGCATCAGAGCATAATTTTCATATTCACTCAACTCGACGTTTCGGTCGAGATCGTTGGGAAGAAGCAGAGCAGTACTAAGGGCAACGCTGACATTAATGTCATCAGCGCTGTCGCTAGCCCTAACTGGCTTATCCTCCAGTGTGATTTGGGGGGCCTAGGGGGAATCCTGCTTTCGAGACCCCGATGTGGTTGTAGCGGATGACCTCGGCTTCTTTGATTTTGGGGATTCAGATGGTTGGGCCTCGGCTGGCCTCTTCTCAGCAGCAGATGTAGTTCTCTAGCTCGAAGCTAATTTCGAGATTGGCAAAGTATCTTCAGTGTCAATTTGAGTCACTTTTGCCTTTGGCTGAGCCTTCTTGATCTTTTTTGTCTTCGGCTTTGGCTGGGTTGGCGCTGATTGGGCATCAACTGAATTAGGAATATTGACCAAAAGATCCTTAGCAACTGCTTTTTGGCGGCACATTTCAGCAGCAAAAACTGTTCGGTGTCGTCAACGGCGTTGGGATATCGGGATCAGATATGGAGCCGAGGTAGACGGCTGCTCAGCTGGATCAGAGGTCGATCCTTGATCTGGCCGAGATGAGGAGGCAGCTTGAGGAGTTGTGGCAGAAGGCAGAGATAGACTCTTCTTCTTCTTGAGGACGTCGAGAAGAGCTGACTTATAGGTAGGAATGAAATTGAGTAGAAGAGGGGTCTTCCGTTTGTGAACTGGGAGATCTAGTAACTTCTTCAAGTCTTTACTGGGAAAGAAAGACTGGCGGAAGCCCTTTGGTGGCTGAGGAAGAGCTGCAAGAAAAGCAGACATTAGAAACAAATAAAGTATTGAAGACTTTAAAAACAAGTTAGTATGAACACAGGGCTTTTACCATTGCCCTCTACAAAAACTGATCGAGGAAGAGGGTAGAGATGAAGGTCCTCGTCTGGAGCGAACTCCCAGTTCCCCGAGGTAATGAAATAGTCATCCCCAGCTCCCTTGTTGGAGTCAGGGAGGTCGGCAACAATTTGTACTCCGTGGACCTTGGCTTAAGGTAATAAACATAGCCTGTATCTTTTTTAAGGCCACACATGGTGTAGCAATATTGGATATCAGCTAAGGTAATCCTAGTATTTTCTTGTTTGGCTAAGGCTATTATGCCATTGATGACTCGGTAGGAGTTGATGGCAAGCTGCATTGGGTTCAACTTATAATAGTGAATGATCTCACGAAAAAAGATATTAAGTGGGAGCCGAAGTCTGCACTCGATGAAAGCCACAACAGGGAGGGGCATGGAATCGGCCGTGGGCATGATAGAGTCATCCTCCCCAGCCAACCTCAGATGGACGTCGATAGGGTGTCAAACTCATACCTAAAATGATCTAACATGGTTGGGGTGTCTACCCTATGTTTCCACATACCCATGATATCGGCCTAACTAGGAGGAACTGGATTTCAGAATGAAGGTGTTTTAAAAGGGTTATTGGGACCTCTGCAAAAACCTAAAAATTTGTGGGGTAAGAAATCGTGCGGATCGTTTTCGTTTTTTCCTAAGAATTTGTGAGTTCTACAAACAAATCCCAAATCTAGATCTATGGAAACGAAGATTGAAGGCACGAATCTGGAAAATAGAAAAGCAAGAATGCGCTTCAGAATCAAGAACAAAGATGGACTATCAAGAACATTGTAAGTACAAAGGGTATAAGGTCAAGAACAGTGGCAAAAGTGCAGAAAAGTTTTGAGCAGTACGTGTATTCAAGACATGGGCAAGAGCAAAATCATGAAATAAACACATTCAGATGCGTGATTCATAAATCAAATACTTAAGTAAGATGGCAATGGCAAATAATGAAGCAAAACTTCTTGAAAAGCGACTAGAACTAAAATCGGGAAGAAAACAGTAACTCACCAAAGGAAAGAAGCTGGTGTTGAGTTCGCCGAAGTCAGACGAACGACAGCAGAGAAGAAAGATTAGCAAGAGCCTCGCCTGTGGAAGATAAACAGTGGTGATAGCAGAGCTTGAAAGCTTGAAACAATGGAGGATGTGGGAAAGCTAGAGAGAGAGAGAGCTTCAAAAATGATGTAAAGTGAAGAGACAAAGAGAAGGGATATTGGTTTTGTCCAAAAAACGTGAAAAGGCGGCAAAAAAGAATTGATGAGCCTAGAAAAACGGATTTGTCAGACGGCGCATGCAAGCGCGAGACGACTTACAAGCACGTACGTAGTACGATCCAGTAAAAGGAAGACGCGTGGCTGAAACGGTTGAGTTATTTTGCATGACAGCTCATGTGCGTGAAGGAGATCTTGGAATCTTTAAACCTTAAAGAGACATGTCGGCCTATATGATGATCTTTGCTAAGAGGCTTTAAACCGATGTATTGGCAAGAAGTTCTGGTATAGATTCCATCACCTCAGAATGCCGAGGTAATAGAACCTAGGGGGCAGTTGTGGGAATATATTTTCTGAGTCCCAACACGTGGCCAAGGTGACACTGACGTGTCAACCGAGGTGCCACGTGTCTAGGTTATGACGCCGAGGTGATCTCGGTTAGGCCGAGGTTATCTCCGAAGATATCGGAATCCGAGATAAGCGGATAAGGCACAAGAGTCCTAGAATGAGGAAGGACTTTAGCATGGATAAGGATAACACTCTTAGGGAGTTTGTCTTTATCTCTTAGAGAGTCCAGGATAAGCACTAAGCAGAAGTCCATTGAAGCTAGGCTTCTATGGAGACTAAGATTGAATTAACTATAAAAGAGAGGCACCCTCGATGGGTTTAAGGTACACAATTTATATTCTGAACAATGAGTTTAGCACTATTGATTATCTTTGAGAGATATACTGACTTGATCGTCGGAGTGCTCCCGGGTGGACGAACCACCGCCGGAATCTTCTCTTTCTGTTGCAGGTCAGACAGGTGCCATCTATTCTGCCAGTGCTCTCCAGCTGAATACTGAGTTGGCAGTGTGATCGGAAATTCACTCACACAGACATGATATTTAGTTCAAAAAATTACAACTCATAACCAAACACATAATCTAAAATCCTATTCAAAGCTCATAAAAAATTTTAAAAAAAATTCTGAAAATATTTTTTATTTAAAATATAAAAATAACAAGTGCCAAAAAATAAAAATAAAAAACCGAATATTGTTCTCGTTAATCAACCGGGCATCCGGATTAGCCAAATTTTCCCGCCTAGAAAGGAGTTTTCAAAAGTGATTATAGAATTATAATTTGAAAACTCAAAACAAATACTACACTGAAATCCATGGATAGAAATGTGTTTAGAGAAATTCTCCTCACACAGCTCTAATTTTTCAAAAGTTAAGTGAAGGATGTTTTTAATTTATAGAGACTATCAACTTTTAATGTAAAATAATCTCCCTATCTAAAAAAATAAATAAATAAACTTAAAATAATACCAAATACCCCATTCATCTCTCTTCCATTCTAATCAAGTAGAATCAGCTGCTCTGTTATGAGCTATATGGACTTAGAAAGATTCTAATAATACGTTCTAACTAGAATAGCAATACATATATCCACTTCAAAATCCCATGGCTGCTTATTTGAAGATCAAAATGGACAAATCATTCCCTCTTGTTTTTTTGTTTTTTTTGGGTAAATATATCATTCCCTCTTCTTAATACAGCTATTGTTAGGGCTGCAAACGAGCCGAGTCGAGCCGAGCTTTAATATGTTTGGACTTGTTTATTAAGATTTTAACGAGCTCGAGCTCGAACTGAATAAAAAATTAACGAACCGAGCTGGAGCCGAGTTGGCTTAGGCTCGACTCGAGCTCGAGCCTGTTCACGAGCCTTAACGAACCAAAAAAATTATAAATTCATACCTACATGTAAAACTAAAGTTACAATTAAAACTTTGATTATACAATTATATATACAATATATATAAACATACTAAAAAAAAATCCATATTTTACTAAAATAATAATATCTACTATCACTATTGTGTAAATGTACTATCTATAGTTAACTATTATTTACATTTATATTTTTTAAATATATAAATAGCATATTTCTCTTATTTTTTATACATATTTTTATATTATTTAATATATAAATAATAAATATTAAACGAGTTAACTAACGAGCCGAGCTTTAAAATGTTTGGGCTTGTTTATTAAAAATTTAACAAGCTCGAGCTCGAATGCAGAAAAAATTTAACGAACCGAGTTCGAACGAGCTCTTATCGAGCCAAGCTTGAGCCTGTTCATGAACGGCTCTGTTCATTTGCAGCCCTAGCTACTGTAGTGTTTAGCAGGTTCTTTTTTGGGTGAATAATGTTTAGCAGGTTCACCACAGAAAGTGTTGTGTAAAAAGCATATGGGACATTCACAAAAACTGAAGAATTTCTAAAGATAACACCAAGGTAGAATTGGCTGAATGAATTAGATATTAAAGCAGTTCTGAAAATTCAAAAAGAAACAAAAAAACTCATACATAATTAAGGAAAAAATATCAAAGGAGAAAAATTGCAGAGAGGTTAGGGAATGATGATCCAACGTGCTTCGAAGAATGGAAATGACCAAATGAAGAGTTCCTTTCGCTGTTCGCTGAATGGTAATTTCAACACGTATCCGGAGCCAATGGGCAAAAAATGAGCTCAACAGCAATTGGAATGGCAATGTAACTCGAGGAAGGCTGCTAGAGCTTCACCAACTTATCCATTGAAAAGTGGTAGTCCGGCTTGCTATAATCGGCCAATGGGGGACTCATGTGCATGATCATCCACCAACCAGAGGCCAAAATCGTGGAAGCGCTTTATTTTCTTATCAAAACCTGTTATATAGTTGTTATGAATGATAACATGCATTCCCTTAGTTTCCTGAACCCATGTCCGATTCTTGAAGTATAACCCTCCCGTAGGAAATGCTGCCTGTGGGAGCAGATATAGATCCACCTGCAACAATGAAGACATATGTGCAATTACCCACAGCAATGTGCAACAAAAAAGGATATAATTTTATTGATAGTATATTAATATGTATAAGCATAGTAGCTCAACCATTCAATACAAAATACAGAGAAGCCTCAACCTTCTCAACCAGTTTTAAATATCGGAATATGGCAAACAGATTTTACTATTACTTGATTGCCATGAAACAACAGGATTCCACCCATTACACGGTGGAAAACTCATCTTTCTATACAAGCGAATAGCCAATACTTTACATCACCTTCAACTTCTGTAGTGGTCACCACCTAGTATTGCTTATAGAATCAATCAGGTATGTCTCATGCAATGCTGCATACAATATGACCCACTTTTTGATAAACTATAGATGTGGGCACACACTGTGTGTGTGTGTGTGAAGCATTACTAAGTTTGAATTGAAGTACTTAGATCTGAAATGGGTATTTTAGATATAGTAAAAGTTGTGACAGTCCCACAAGGCTATGCGTTATATATATAGCATAGATGAACCTCAGCATTGAGCTTTCATGTACTGATCCAGAATCTTGTTTTCATGGATGGTGGAAGTAAAAAGTGTTATTCTCAGAAACATTCTAAGTTGTTGCCTTTAACAATATTGTTCAAGGTAACTAAACTCTATAGATAAGATTTTTAGCTGGTTTCAAGAACATAGAAACACACCTGTCCTGCAGTTTTGTTTAATGCCCAGTTAAAAGCAGGCTGGTCATTTGCTTTTTTTGCTTTAGACCATGGCTGAGCTTGAAGTTCTTCAATCCACTTCTTCATAACCAGTTTTGCTCCGCTAGTTGGGCGCAAAAAAATCATGCAACTGCATATGTAAGTCCGCCCCTTTTTCCCTGGAGGTGGCAAAGCATGAGAATGGTTCAAAGGTTTCACCTGGTGGTTCCAAAGGAGAAGTGATTCATCAATATCAGTCAAGCATGCATATTTGCAAAAAGAATTATAAAAGAGATTGCAGACCATAGCGCACAGGTGAAAGGAGCGGGACTAACTGGTGTATCCACAAAAACTTAATTTAATGATTGTAAGTCTGCAATACTTGGTCAGGGTTTATGCTGCAATGCTAAAAGATGAATGGAACACTGGGTCCAAAACAATTTTATGTTAATGTCAAGTAAACCCAACATATGGAGAATCCTTCATATACATATGTTTCTGATTTCAAAATTGAACTCACACTCCATTAAAAACCAGTATTCAAATTGAAGTTATAATATGCAGCAAAGGGCAGGTTTGGCAAGGAAATTAAAGGAGCAGCATTCCTTTAGCATAGTTTGTGGACTTCATGTGGAATCTATGGTTTTTGATAGCGGTACAGCATAGTCCGTTCTATGTAAATAGGATGCATTAATAGTTTAAAAATACTGGAAGCCAGAAGCAAAGTAAGCATACGTACTGCAGCCATGTCATCTGTGAAGTATACATCATGCTTCCCTTGCAGATAAGGAAATGGATCCGCTAACCAGACCATATCAACATCATTGTACATAACATTATATCCAAGCTCCAATATTTGCAGTAGGTGGCGAGGCCTTCGGGAGGTAAAATTGAAGAATCCCTATAAAATGAAGCTACCCAAGGTCATTATTATGAGAAGCCTATAAAGGTGGTTAGGTAAGTAAATTAAGAGTTAATAAAATGTGGTAAAATAAAGAACCAGTGCAATATTCTGTTCCATCAGAAAACCTTTAGCCTCTTCATTTTGGTAGAAAACTATATGAGAACAAGAGATGAATCTATGCCCTAGGATGAGGCTACATATCTGAAGTAGAATCAATAAAGCATAGAATGAAAGAAATGCAATTTCATTTAATAAAGGCTAGCACCCACAGCCTAATTTGAAAGTGACATCCCCCAAAATAGAATTCGTCTTGAAAGAGTGCAGACTTTCATAAAGGGCCTATCTGACTCTGGAAATTTAATCATTTCATTTTGGATTAACTAAATCAAAATATGTAGATTTATACATGAGCCCATTTGATATCCATGTGGTGTTGAACTTTTGAATCTCTCAAGTTCTAGGTAACACAGTTCTGTGATTTAAAAGAAATAAACAATTTTGTATAAACAATTCTTTACAAGTAAAATTTAGACAAACAAATTAAATAACACAAAGCAAGTAGATTTGTATTTTTTTTGAGGTTTTTAGTTTTTTAGCTATACACACTTAACCTATGAAGCATGGATATTTTTAAAAGAGAGTCACATCCATATCAAATACCAATAATCCTTAGATACGTATCCGATACTTTCTAAATGTATTCATAATTTTTCTTTAATTTCGAGAAGTATTGCTTAAATTTCGGTTACTCTAGGTCACAATTCAAACCATTATAAAATTGAGATGTAATAATTCTTGTATAGCATTAAGGTATAATTGTCAGGATAAATACAATAATAGTTTTTCAATATTTTACTAACTTCTTAGAGAATAAAAAATAGTGAGATTTAGTAGTACCTTACTTTTTTGAATTTGTCAAACTAACAAATTGTTAGCGTGTTTTATGCGTTACATATCTGTATTCATACTTTATAGAAAGCAAGGATAAACAAGAAAATATAAAAATACTAAAATTAGATTTCAACAATTAAACAAGCAAATAAACTTGCATACAACAGTGTGAAATAGAAAAGCAAAGTGACAATATAAACAGTATAGACTTGATATTAAAATGAAATTTTTATAAGACTGCTAAAAATTATAAAGTAAACTAGCTAGCAGCTACTAGCTCTTAAATGTATAATACAATACTAAAAATTATAAAAATATATATATTTTTACAAACGTGTCATAGTCATATTCGTAATCCATATTTTAGATTTTGTCGTATTGCCATATTGGTATTCTATTGTATCCATATCCCGTATTTGTATTTATATTTGTATCCATGCTTCATAGCACTTAATACCTAATTTGCAAATCAGCTTATTTTAAAACTATCCAATTTACATTTTAGTCAAACTATCCAATGCCTTTTCTGGGGCACATTTTTCTTGGATAATACATGGATGGAAAGTACTCAACTACAGAAATTAAAAGGGGAACAATGCATTAGGGCAAAAAAAAAAAAAGCCGACTCTGTTTGGAAGAACTTTGGAATTGTGATTCCAGCTCTTAGTTTGCATATGGTGTTTGGTTGTAGCTTTCAAAAATTAATTCAACACTCACTTTTGAAAATTCGGTTGAAGGCGGGAAAATTTAGGCTAACCAGTCGTCCCATCGGATTGATTGGCCGGTTGACCGAAACAGCTCTTTATTTATTTATTATTATTATTTTTTGGACAATTGACACATGTTAATTTTTATATATTCAACAAAAAATATTTTTTAAATTTTTTTAATTTTTTTTTTAGCTTTAATAGAATTTTGAGTTGTGTATTTGATTATGAATTGTAAGTTTTTATATCAAATATCATATATCACATCAAAAATTCCCCACTCAATTCAAAAAATTCTTTTCAAAACTCATTCACTAAACAAATTTTACCCACTCAAATCATAATTCCAAAACTCAAAAACTCAAAATACAACTCTATTCTCAAATTATATTTAAAAAACTCTACCAAGCGCAACCTATAATTCTCCAATTCTTTGTTAGAATCAACCTCAAAATACACAATTGATTACAAATGCAAATACGTATCCCACTATTAGAAGGTGTATAATATCACTGAAAAATCATGAATTTGATCCAGTTAATACACATCTTGAGTCACCAAAAATAGAAATTGATAAGTAACAAGAATTGATTCATCCATGAATAACAAAGAAAACCCAAAAAAGCACCTGAGACCCAAATTTATGGGCAGTCTGAGCATCCGGTGCGGGCGGCACGAGCACGGCATGGCCAGGCCACTTCTCATTGACCTTAAAAAGAGTCGCATAGTCCTCAGCAATCACAAGCACCTTCTCATGGTGCTTTTGCCTCGCAATACTAATCAACCAATTGTTCAGAAACGGCAAGTAAGGCTGACTCACCGCACACACCACAACTGTCCCATTCTTCGCCACATTCGCCACTGCCTCAGCCAACGTGTAGTCTTTCCATTTGGAGATTGAGACTCGAGAACTTGTGAACAGGCCTTGAGGCAACCCAATCCATGGAACGAAGACTCCCAGAATTACCAGGAGTGATAAGAGCAGTAAGAGGCTTGTTCGGTTGAAGATTGTTGAGGGTTTTGGGAAATCGGAGGGAGATCGAGGGGATAAGGAGGAAGGGTTTGTGAGAGTGTTGTGAAGTGGACGTTGATGGAGAAGAGACGACATTGATGATTTGTTGAGCTCGCTTGTTCAATCGACGCAAATCAAACAGAGCTTGTGCATTTAGGTGAATTGCCAGTACTCTATGGTTTAGTTTATTTTTTTTGAGATCGATTTCGATGATCAGATCAGAACGAATCGGATCGAGATGGTGCGTTTGAATTATGATGATGTCGGTGAAGATTAGGATGCGTGCTTCGAAGAAGCTTCAGATCAAGTTGGGACAGTGCTTCAATGGCGATCTGAGTTTTTGTGAAGCTGTGCAATAATATGAACAAGCCTAGAGAGACAGAGAGAGACAGTGGAGTGGATTTTAACTCAGAAGTCCAGCCCTTATTTGTGAGGCTCGTTGGGCCTTTTGGCAGGGATGGCAACTTGAAATCCGCCCCGACGGGGATTCTTGATCCTGATCTCAATTTAAGTGATTTTTTTTTGAAAAATACTTCCGACGGCGAGAAGACGGTATTTGAAAATCAATCTCCAATCTGTCACGGGTCGGGGACGGTGATCAGTGTTTAATCTCCGGCCTGACCCGATGCCCATCCCCGTCCTCATCCCTGAATTTTTTCGAAGTGAAGTTACTTTTATACCCTTTATATATATTTATATATATAATACTCCCTCCGTCCCAAAATAATGGTCCCTTTTGGGGAATCCAACTTTTTTTGGTAGTACAATTATTGTACTTTTAAAAAGTTGATTTTCCAAAATTACCCTTTGATAGTACACTTTTTTGAGAATATCAATGTCATAATTGTACTTTTTATATTATTTATGAATTTAAAAGAAGGGCAAAATGAGAAATTTATATTATTTTTGTACTTGATTTTTGAAGAGGGACTAATATTTTGGGACAATGAAAAATGGAATAAGGGACTAATATTATGGGACGGAGGGAGTAATAATAATAAACCAAGCCGGTCCGTATATTATATTTATAATATACCAAACCAATGTATTAGATTTATATCACTTCCTGTGTTGCTCTGCTCTCACACACACTCACTTTTTACTCAGTCACAGTCACTGTCTAAGACGCACATCTCCTCCTCCTTAGCGGCGCCACCGCCACTGTCGAAGACGCCGGAGTCGCCGTATAGCTCGTACCACTGCTTCACTCTCGCGTTCATCAGTCACCAATCTCCTTCGTCGTTCGTCAGTCACCAAACCAGATCTGAGATCTGTCGTCATCTACTCCCTCTCTCACCACCACCGTATCTCGCACCGCCCATCATATTTTTTTTTTTTTTTCAGATCTGGTTTAGATCTGTCTCAGATCTGTATCATTATACACAAATTTCTGTTTCAGATCTATCTCATTTGTTTCAGATAATTTACACAACAATTTTAAATCATTATACACAAATTTCAGATCATTTACATTTTTCTCATTATACACAATTTTTGCACTAATTTACACAAATTTTTGCACTGGTTAATTATACACAAATTTTCTTAATTTTACTACATTTGTTTCAGATGATGATAATATTGATGTATTTTCTGAAAGTTTTTTTTATTTTTTATTTTTGGCGGGGGAATGTTCGGGGTCGGGGAAACCCGATCCCCGTTAGGGGGCGGGGGTGGCTTCCCCGTCGCGGATCGGGGCCGGGGGAAATTTGACCATCGGAGATCGGGGACGGGGAGTGTAATTCTCGGCCCCGCCCCGCCCCGTTGCCATTGCTACCTTTTGGTAGATCTGTGCGAAAGTGATTATAAATTATATTCTCATGTTATAATATATAATTGTGAAGATAAATTGTTATTTTGTTTGGTGCGATTGTGAGATTTTGGATTTCAGTAATAAAGTAGTATTTGATAAATAATCTATAAAATAATTTTTTATTGTGTAATTGTCATTTTTACCCTTATAAGATATAAAATTTATGATTTCATTTATAATACATTTTTTTTCCTCATCTTTTTCACCTTATTTTCTTTTCTTTTTTTAATTTTTTTTTCTTCTCTTCTTTCTTTGTTAATTTTGTTTAATTTACTAATCTATTAAAATTAATATTCATGTTCTAATTTATATTAATGTTGTGATTTCAGTACATATTATTTTTTATATATTCATTTTAATTATTTATATCTGTATTTATTTTCTTTATTATTATTATTATTATTATTATTATTATTATTATTATTATTATTATTATTATTATTATTATTATTATCAATTTGCTAATCAATTATTAAAATTAGTATCAATTATTAATTATTATTATTAATAATAATTTGATCATCAATTATTAAAATTAGTATCAATTTGTCCATCAATTATTATTATTATTATTATTATTATTATTATTATTATTATTATTATTCATATTATTATTAATTCTTTATTGTTATTTATTATAGTAATTCTTTATTAGTAATTAATTTTTAGTAATTCATTTGATAAATATTATTTATTATAGTAATTCATTTTTAGTAATTCTTTATTATTATTTTTCATATTATTATTATTCTTTATTATTTCATTTATTATTTTTCATTTTTTTCAATTTATATAATTTTTTTAGTGATATTTCATTTTTTTCATTTTTAGTAAAAATATTTTATTTTTTCATTATAAATTAATTAGTATCAATTAATGGCCTAATTAGCATCAATTAATAGTAAAAATATTATTTTTCATTAATGGCCTAATTAGCATTAATTAAATTTTTTTCAGTAATTCATTATAAATTAATTAGCATTATTATTTTTTATTCATTAATTATTATTTTTTTTAATTAAAAAAACACTGAACCTCCACACACACACACACACACACACACACACACAAAATCCAATCTGAAAACCCTAGCTCTGGCGCAGCTAAGGTTTCAGATTGATCCACAGAGAAAGAGTTGTCACGCCGTCGTCGATCGCGATGGTTCAGATCGATTGAGATGGTTCAGATCGCGATGGTTCAGAGATGGTCACGATGGTTTAGATCGCGATGATAAAAACACAGAGAAACCTTGCCGGAGGCCGGATCGCGACGGAGGTTAGATCTTCACTAGGCCGTCACTCTCAATCGATTGTCTTCCTTTAGATTTGAATCCGAACACACACACACACACACACACACACAGAGACAGACAGACAGAACTAGGGTTCGCTAGAAATCACCTCCCTCGCTGAAAATCGCCTCTCTGGATCGAGTGAGGGAGAGAAATGAGTGAGTTTGGCTTATATACGTGGCACACTGGTAATAAATTAAAATGGTGAGGGGCATTTAAGTCATTTTGCCCCTCAAACCCCCAACTGCGCACTTAAGCTGAATTTTTAAGCACTTCCTCCCCAACTCAAAGAATAAGTTGAATTTTGACTTATTTTAAGCTAAAAGTTGATCCCGAGCTACACCAAACACACAAAAATCACTTAATTTAAGCTAAAAACTAAAATACGTTGGATTTAAGCTCTACCAAACACCCCCATTGTTTGGAATGTTGTGCTCATTTTTTTTACACCAAAATATATATATATATATATATATATATATATATATATTTTCGATTCATACTTAAAATAAGAATATTTTATTTCTTAAAAAATAAATTTTAATTTAATAAAGTGCTATTTATAATTTTGTAGTGAGTTAAAATAATTATTTAAAAATGTAAATGTGTTGAAAAGATAGTGAGTGAAAGTCAACTTTGTAAAAATTAACTTACAGAATTTTGGAAAGTAAGTCATTTTTGAGAAAAAAATGCAAAAATATTTTCCTAAAAAATGTTTTACTTACTTTTTATTTAACCAAACAACCAAAAATGATTAAAATATTTTTGACAAAAATATTTTACGGCAAAACAAACAGAACCTTAATCACAAATATGGCTTCCAATAACAGAATTTGAAAAAATAAGACCCATTAAAATAACATGGCATACTCCACATAGGCCTGGTTTGGGAATTGTCATTTTTAATAATTGTTTATTTTTTAACTTTTTTATGAGGTGAAAAAAAATTAATTTTTTTGAGAATGATATTTATTTATTTTTTGAGAAATGAGAATGATATTTTTAATTGTATCAAAAGTTTTGCATTACAGAGATATTTGGATTTTTTATTTTATTTTTAATGACTTCTTTAAATTTTTAGTAACTTTTTAATTATTTTTTTTGTGACTATTTTAGTCAAAAAATTGCCAAATAAGGCCTTAAAATAATTTGAGGTTTGTATATTGTTATAATATTATTCTTTTCTTATTGGTTGTACACATAACATCCAAAATAGCATCTGCAACTTCAATACCTAGATCCAACTCAAACCTTATTGAAGCAACACGAACCCCACATTAGGAATATCTGCAACTTCAATACCTGGATCCAACTCAAACCTTATTGAAGCTACACCAACCCCACATTAGGAATATCTGCGACTTCAACACCTAGGTCCAACTCAAACCTAATTCTAGGCATACACACAAACCCACCCGGGGCATGAGACTGGGCCATCCACGCCGTGGCCTTCGGGCCAATGACACCCTTAGTTGTGAGGGTGAGGTGTTGCTTGAACTCCAGTGATCCCCATGCAACAATGCAATCCAAATCCGACAGCCGTTACCTGTGGATGGAACTTCTTATAGCTTTACTTTGAAGCAGAGATACAGTGATCGAATCAACAATAGATTTCACAATAGGCAATTCTACCTTTCTACACATTCTGTACACAAGTTTCTGTTTTTTTCCTGGTACAAGGCAGAGCAAGGTTTGAACCCCGCTCAGGTCCATTCTTATTCACAAGATGAAACAATTCCTAGCCTAGATATAAACAGGACCCAGCACATTTGGAACAATAAAGTCAGAATTGCAAAGCACCGGGAAGAAAGTGAAAATAATCGCAAAAACGTGAAATTCCAAGTAGATCTGTGCTATGGTGCAAATGAAAATTGTGGCTTTACTTGCACCAAAGCACAGATGCCACTTGTGCCTCTGTATTTTTGCAATGACGTTCACTTTCTTTTCACTAATTTGCAATTACCCCAACAATAAGTTGTTAGACTTTCAATAGTACCTACACAAGCAATTCAAGCCCTGTTTTGATTTTCCAAGAGCAAAGTAAATTTCTCAGTCTAAATTCAATACATTTAGGCAACAAACAAGTACTAAATATCACCTCATCAAGGCTTGGTCAATATAAACCATCTTCACAGTAGGATTGCCAACTAGTTAACTATACAGCCATATGAACAAAACACAGAATACAGCATAGAAGTCGAAAAGTCAGCCATGTTTACTTCATGCAACCACTGATCAGAGCCATTAACTCAAGAAGCAGACAATCTGGATTGTCTTCATTACAAGACTACAGTGCACTTCTGCTTGTTATTAAGCACCAAATGAAACGTAGAGAATGATTTGTGAGAAATTAATGAATGAATCAAGTGAAAAGCACGTCATCAACCAACATACGAGACAACAAAATGGCATCATAGTTGACTTGCTTGAATGAAGATTCATGGGACAGTCTTTAGTTTGGCAGTCTTCTGTTTTACAAAGAAAGATGACAGCACACTCTTGCTGCGGACAGGTGCACGGACAATCTCACGCTGGTTTTGGTTGTCAAACGACCTGAAAGGTGCCAATTGTTTGGAACCCTCTATGGAATCCTGCAAAAGGACAATATCTTATAAGAGCTTTCGGGCTTTTCTCATCCCCAAAGAGAGAGCATGATATTTAACAAAAGATATAGGCCCCGTTTGGTAGAGCTGTGGAAAAGTGATTATAACTTATAGTTTAACAGTTTATAGTTTATAACTGTGAACATAAGCTGATTTTTGACTTATAAATTAAGCTTCTTCTCCCCCACTCAAAAAATAAGTTGATTTTTGACTTACAAAAAGCTATAAGCTGTATTCTTAAGCTGAACCAAACACATCAAAATAGCTTAAATTAAGCTAAAAGCTGAAATAAGCTGAAAATAAGCCCTACCAAACAGGGCCATAGACTTGTTTTCCTACCACTCACTCATGAGTGGTCCAGCAATAAATATCCATACCATATGTTTCTAAACCTTATCAGCAACTTATATAAAAGTGCACAAACCGAATATCTAACTAAATTAAAATTTGAATTACACCCAATAAAAAAACCGAAATATAAAATAAAATAAAAGAGAACAGAGTAGTATAACAGTTTAAACTCTATTTAGTCAATCAGCTAATAAAAGAAGTACATTTCAATTAATACAAGCTACTTCGACAAAATTTAACCTACCTGCAGAAAATATATTTATAGACCACCAACTGTACCAGATTCATAACCACCATCTGAAAATCACCACCTAACTATAATGCTTATAGCTCAGTGTTATCAGAAAACACAAATACTTCAGCGATTTACATTTTAGTATGCACATTCCAAAACATGATTACACTTTCATTCCAAAACAATGAATTTAGTGATCCCAATTTTTTTTCCCTTCCAAAACATCTCCTTAAGGTTTCCTTAAATAAAATATAATGAACTAAAATCCAAGGAGAGTGTAGTCAGCATAACTAAATGTAAGAACTGGACCATTATGCTCATGGAAATATGTTTTAACATGATTAATTTGAAAAAAATAAACTACATTGTCTAATTGGTAAATGAAAATTACTCTAGGAGTACCTTCAATTCTAAAGTATAATCTAGATAAATCAATCCCTATCGTACCACGTTTAAAGCATGTGGCATACCATGTTCCCATTTTATGTACCGAGAAACAATCCAAGTTGCAGCCTCCAGGTAACATTATTCCAACTTAAATTTCTCCAAATCAGATGGGACTAAATAACCATCCAAAAATTTCATTAGCTCTGATTGGCCACTTTTTTTTTGGATGGATTCCGATTTGCCACCTTAGCAATTGGCACATTTTATCCCTTCCTCTCATGGGATCATTTTTAACCACTTTGCCAGGGTACCATCCTGCTCTCACCCAAAGTTGGAGATAATGCTCCATTCTGCATAACGTAACTTCAAAGGACAAAATCAACCACTTTCTAGCATTCAAGTTGCATCCAAAATTCAATGCCCGAAATATGAGTTTGGCCTCAACTCAATACAGAGTCTACCACAGCATTGTCCCATCACTCAATCTCCAGCGTGTTTTTCTCATCTAAGGTATGCATCTATTTTACAGCATAAGCCGACAATCATTTTCTTGTGAAAAAGTACTTTTGTCCTCTCTTTCTATTTTTATTTTTTTAACCCATGATAATCAGAATCAGAAAGATCAAACAAAACCGCTCATGTTACTATCAGCACATCCCACATCTCTAATGTGGCATCTCTATGATTCTAGTGCCATAACTAAAACAGAATAACCGAGGGACAGGAAGATATCATCCTGAGTAAAACCCAATTGTCCTGAGTCTTCTGAAACAGCAATAGCTCATGTTTATCAGGACTCTCGGAGGGATGGAAAAATTTATCCCCAAATACTGTCATAGGCAGCACAGCCGAGTTGGTTCTCTCTTTATAGCTCTTTCCCATACTTTGCTAGGGATCAGCTTTTTGTGAATACCAAGAGGTGACTACCAAGGAAAGTGAAAACCAGAAAAGATTACCTTATGCAGCAAAGATTCTAATTTGGCTAAGAGATAAGTTGAACCAAACATATCATTTTCTCCACATTCCACTGTGTTCTAAAATGCATACATATATGTTCTTCATTGAAAAGGAACTACTCCTTTGACAACTTTGTGGAAGACGAATCTTGGATGGATTTAGAATGTTTGATGATTGTGAAAAGAAAAATTCTAAATTATTAGGAGAGAGATTAAAGGATCTTCCATGTATTTTTAACCCATGTTGGAGAGAGATTAAGGGATCTTCCATGTATTTAATCCATGCAAAATTGTTGATGGCTATATTTTTCAAGTTTCACAGATTTGCAACCTTAAAGTTAGGCCTCCCAACTGAATTTAACTTAACACGCATGGAGCTATGAGAGGAAATCCAACAAGGGCAGCCATCACAGATCAATGTTAAAGTTAGGTCTCTAACTGAATCTAAAATTAACACTCGTGGAGCTATAAGAGGAAATCCAACACGGGCAGCAGTCACAGTCAACTTATTGTCCTAATTAAACTAACAATTATTCCTCAGTTATTCTTTGTAAGATACACATGCATCACTAATGTTCATAACAATGTTCCAAAGACAAACTAACCAAAACTATAACTCAAGTACTTGTGGCTTTTACCATTGTGGTTACACAAAACGAAGAGAGCAACAGAAAAGTAGTTCTCGGCAGATTTGATTATGTGAATGTGAGATTAACATTGAATGTTGGTACACATGTCATACATAAACAGATTTCATTGAAAATAGCATGTAAAATACATAATACTAAAATGAGAAAAAGGTTGTCCAATAAATTGGATAAAAAGAAGATCAGCAAGCATGTTAGGAGAAACTTCAGAAATAACATGTTGATTATTTTTCCATCCATTCACTCATATAATCAGGCATGCACTTAGAAGAATGTCGGGCATGTCTGAGTTCTTGTTGATTTTGAAATTACCCTCCGTGTGACACCGAGTGTTTGCATAGTTGCACTTGAAGCCTGCCTTCCATTGGACAACTGGAGAGGAACTGCAGAGGACTTCATTCGGGTACCCTCTTCAGCATCTATAAGAGCAAAATTGTAAGTATGGGGTTATAATTCCGCAATGGAAGATGCACCATCAAAACAACAGCCAACTGCAAGCAAAACTTATGTATACCCCCTAAGTGGAAGATCCCAGAAGCTTTTTCAGAAGTTTTTGGATCTTCACTGCTGCAACATAAACAATATCATTCAAGCTCTCTTGGGAATATTAGCAAATGTTCCATATGAAAATGGAAATGAAAAACTAATTGAAGTTCATGGACTGACCTCATCAAAGCATGTGGGGAAGCTTTTAAGGTAGACTTGGTTTCTGATGCCAAATGCCAAGACAGAGTTTTTGAAGCAAAGGTGCCTAAATTAAACACACACAGCATACGAATTAAATGCTGAGTCAAAAGTAGAGTCTTGCACTAAAACAAGTTGTGACAGGACACAAACATTCATCATTAGGAAAAGGAGGTACCTGAAGGGTAAACACGAGATCTTGTTTGAATATGACTTTGCCTAGCATCTGTCTGTATGTGCGGGCTAAAATGTACCTTCTTGTTAACAGAATCTAGCTTGGGTGTTAAACCAAGAAAATGGTTAAAAGGGAAATTAATAACATGCCAAAGGTCTCATCATACAGACTAGCACTTGTAGAAGAACTTTGCAATTATTAGTCTTACTGGGCAAAATGTAATGCTTGTGATGCCTTGGGATGAATGCTAACAACTGCTGCTGCCTGATGCCTTCTTTATCCGTGTATGTTTGGCACGTTAGTAGTTGCTGACATAAATAAATAAATATAAACCAAGTTCAGCTCATATTTATGTAACATTCTCGCTAAAACCTCTTTTTTTTTTCTTTTTTTTTCTTTTTCAGAGACACTGCATTTATGTTACCTGATTCAGAGATGAAACCTTAAGTTCCATGGTTGAGACATCCAAGGTTTGTTGATCAAGTAGATCAGTTAATTTGTAAGCCACAGTCCCAAGGTGGTCAACAGCGTTCACAAGGGCTCGTACAGCATAATCTTTCAGGTTGTCCAGGACCCTACATACTTCTGAATTAAATTCCCAGTAAAAGAAGAAAAGTTCCGAAATTCCAAACACAATGAACACAATGGCGTGCAACTGTTAATAAATAATTTTAAACCATGGATAACCATATTCTAAACTAAAAAAAATAAAAACAAAAACAAGAATCATTATTATTGTTGTTATTTGTGCTGTTACTAATACTCCTATTACAATCACCATCGCTTTGACCACGGATTGCAAAAATGAGGATGGCTACAACACATTAATGGTCCCATACATGATACATAAACGTTTGGCCAATCTCGTTTGTAGCCTTTGTTTTCATCACATTCTCTACGTCGGACTTTGTTTAAAAGAACCAAATGGAATCATATAAATGTTGCCATTGTAACTGCTGCAAATCGATCTTAAACAAAGGAGCCATGTATTCTAGAATCCCAACACTTACTTTGCAAAATGAATGTGCACAACAAATACAGTGCTTAAAAGGGTATGAGTGCTGCTCTCCTTTTTTTCATGGTTTTTAACTAGACTTAAATGAACAGTGAGAACAATTAAATAAACAATTCATTATATTAAGTTAGTCAATCACCTAGTCAGAAACCTACTCTAGAAAGTGCCTGGGTGAGTCTCACATTAAATAAATAATGAAGATTAAATAGTCACCAAGGGCTTTCCAAAAACAGACCAATGGTAAAAGCCTAAAGGGATTACATTTCACTAAGATTTGCAAATAAAGTCACAGTTACAGTGGTCTTACATCTGTTTCTGTTCACTGTGAAGATAAGACTTCTCGCAGTATTCTGCAGCAGAATAAAGTTGAGGCCTCAAATTCTTGAGTTCCTGAAATAGTCACGACACAAGGATCAAACTGGTATTAACGCAACACTTCGCTACCACACAACATGGAAAAGTGCTTACATATGACAAAAATGAGCACAGAACAGCTATCAAGAGTAAGAATAGATCACAGCTTAGAAGAATAGCTGATCAAATCAAAAGGCTTCAGGTATTATTTCAATCTTCAAATGGGTAAGAATTACCAGGTTTGGAATTTTAAAAAAAAAAAAATTAAAGTAAAAATAATTTTAAAAAATGGATCCATGGACAAATACCTTCATGAAACAAAATAGCATAGCAAATGGAATTTATTAAATGGCCGAGATTAAGAGAAAAGACACAAGTATATTATAGAATCTCACTGATGTAGAATACTTATGAACTTTACAAAATTGCAACTCAACTAGTCAGCTTGTTCTATGTCACCTATCGTGAAAAAATGTACCCATTAGAAATTGTAAATCAGCCAGATACTTGTCATTGATGGAAAGACTTATAGTTTCAAACTGAATCGTGAATTACCCACTACATGGAGGGGAACTTAAGAATGATAACTCATGCTTGAATAAACAAGAAACATCACCACTTTCGATAAATCATGCATGGAAACATGAAGAGACTCAGCTGATAATTTCATCAAAGATTGAGACGGAAAAAAAGCAAAGACCCCTTGACTAACCATAAAGGATGAATATTAACAACATAACTTGCCATATTATGAGGTCACCTACCACTTAACAAACAGAGACAAGCACCATCTGTAATTGTCTTCAAAAACCAAATAAAAAAAAGTTGGAACATTTGAAACCATGAATAATGCTAGTGCGTCTGGTTGCCATGTTCCATAGAAAAAACCCCACTGGGTTTGTAATATGCAACGTGCAAGCATACAATGTTTAAAGATTACAAGGTGTCATAGTGTTTGAGAAGTGTGTAACACAGATTGGAGGCTTGCGGTGCATGGTGAGGATTTGTAATGCCTAGTAATGTGTTTGGAGAGCTTGTTGAATGTTTGGAGGGAGTACATATTGACAGGGAAGCTCAAACAGGTTAAATTGATGCTTTGGAAGCAGTAAACAGAGAGCGAGCCAGTCTCTAGAGCAACCCAATCCCTGCCCGAGAAAGCCAATAAAGCTTCATGAGGCAGTTTCACTCGCTCAAAGTCTTGCTCTATCTATCCGCTTAACATTAGTCACAGATTTTGAATTCGTTGGTATAGCCCTTAAATTACAGTTCTCCAAATAATATCAGACAATACAGAACCAAAATGAATTTCCTAAAGATTGCCAGAAACACACATAAATGAGATCTCAAGGAACAAAAATCAACAGATTTCAAAACCCTCTTTTGAACTGCACCTAATAAAACCATTCTCAAATCCCAATTATTTTCTTTCATGTGGTTTTCTCAGGAACCAAACAGAAAACCAAAAATCGAAAGTCAACTGTTCATCAAATAAAAACATATACTATCACCACATTCATATCCGTATATATATAAATAAAAGACAAAATCAGATCTGAGAGAGAAAGTGAAAGAATCGAACCTGCAAGGCTTTGACGAAGCTCTTGCTACGCTCCATGGAGACCTCGTCAAACGTCATCGATGCTGGATTGTTGTAGTGCTGTGGTTGCTCCAATTCCATCTCTCTCTCTCTCTCTCTCTCTCTCTCTCTCTGTGTGTCTCTGTCTCTGTGTAAGACCTTCAAGTGAGAATATTATTGTGAAAGTTCAACAATTACAACCAAGATTTGTAGAAAAAAAACTATAGAGAGAGAAGAATTAGAAACTAATTGTTGGAAGATAATAGTAGAATAATGATGATGGTTCAGTTAGATTTGGAGTTAAGTTAGGTTTTGGTTGGAGAGATTAGCACACACAGAGAGAGAGAGAGAGAGAGAGAGAGAGAAATGTGTGTAGAAGAAGCAACCCCGGGAAGCGAGTTTCTTTTTTCCGATGTACCCAAAAAAAAACAAAAAAATAGGGAGCGAGTTATCTTTCGGAGCGGCGGTGTAATTATTCAATAATAATTTTAGAGTATGTGTAAATACTATTTTATAATATTTTGATTAGGGAAAAAAATAAATAAATGAGATATTATGTTGGTGATTAGAAAATATAAAAAGACATATTAAATAATAATTGGTTAAGAAATACGGATACATAATACTCTAACAACATTCTAGGTCTTGAGGTTTTTAGTTATTCTAGTTTAAGGTTATAAGGTTTTGTTTGAGATATATTTTTTATTTTTTTTATTTTTATATAAAAAAAAATAAAATAATTATGATTTAAATATAATATTTTATTTTATTTAATTAAAATAATTAATTTTATTTTATATAATTAAATTAGTCCAAATCACCCGCCAAAGGGAGCCTTGAATTTTTCGAGAAATTATGTCACTGCTGCGTCAAAGGTACAACAGTGATTGTTATGTCTTAATTTGAGGTATATTATAGATTTATTTTTATGATTTGAACCTTTTATTTTGTAAGGTTTGTTGAGTACTTCATGTCTACCAAAAATCATATTAATCGAATATCAATCACTATATAATCAAATTGTATATTTTTTATGTTATTTCTCAAAAGAAAAATTTATTGGTTATTTTTTTGTTATCGATCATATAATTATTGATATCTGATTAATATGATTTTTGATAGATATCAAATACTCAACAAATTTTACAAAATAAACGATTTAATTTATAAAAATTATTACATAATACAACTCAAATTGAAGGATAACAGTCCCTGCAGCAGTGATCCCAATTCTAATTTTTCGGGAGTGAAAATAACGTCGAATTTATTGTGGGGTCTATTAAATAAAAAGGAAGCGGTTTGTGGTGGGTCTGGGTCTACTGGGCTCGAAAAATTAAAAACCGGACTTGACAAGTTGCTTTCAGAGTCAACCCACAACTACAGAGAAGCGACTTGAACCACTACTACTTTGGGGGGGGGGGGGGGGGATCACTGTTGTATTTTTGGCACAATAGTAATTATTGTATTTTATTTTGAAATGTATTATGAACTTATTTTTATGATTTGAATTGTTTATTTTGTAGGATTTGTTAAGTACTTCAAACTTACTAAAAATTATATTAATCGGATATCAATAACTATATGATCAAATTGCATATTTTATACTATTTTTCAAAAGAAAAACTTCTTGTTTATTTTTTTGGTTATCAATCATATAGTTATTGGTATCCGATTAATATGATTCTTGGTAAGCATGAAGTACTCAACAAATCTTACAACATGAACGGTTTCAGATTATAAAAATAAATTCATAATACACCACAAAATGAGGCACGACAGTGACTCCAATTCCGGGGTGGGGCTAACCCCAACATGTTGTTGTTGACCCTCAAATTGTCACACCAGATATTTTTCACCATTTGATTTTAGGAATTGTTTAAAATAATCTAAATAAATATAATTTTTTTATTTTTTTATTAAAAATATATTAAAATATAGATAAATAATATGACTCAAATAAATACACTTATGTAAATAAGTGTACTTATTCAGTTTATGTCAAATAATATCTTAATAAAAATTAAAAAAATTATAAATTAGGATTAATTTTAAAAAATAATTATCAATAAATGATAAAATTTATCATTGATTGGCAATTATTTTTTGCAAATATACTGATGTGATATTTCTTCATAATTTTTTTTGAAAAGATAAAAATTAATTTGATCAAAACAAATATTAAAAAATAATTTTAATTTTAAAATAAATTATTTTTACCTTTAAAAAATGCCGAATTATATGAAAATAATCGATTTTTTTATTTTATTCACAAAATTATTTTTTTAAAAAAATATAGAAAATAAATTCAGAAAACCAAACTATTTGTAAACTTTTTAATATTCAAAAAAAAAAAAAATTTTGTTAAGATGATCAATTTCTGTTCGGGGATTGACTTTTATAAGCGTTTGAGAACGTTTTTTTTTTTTTTTTTTTTTTTGACCTTTTAACAAAATATTAAAAATATGTATATATTTTGCTTAAAAATACACACAATAAAAATATGTAATTATTATTGAGAACTGTTATTAGTACCCATCAATTATTTTAAATTTTCTATTTTTTTATTTTTTTATTACAATAATAACCTCAAGTTAAATTATTAAAAATAATGTTAATAATTTTGAGACATTCATCTCACAATTAAACCCACATGCCCACTACATCATAAGTTAGGGTTTATGAGAGCACTCATCTCCATTACCACCCATCTATCTTCCCAAAATCTCACTTTCAAAATCTAGCCATCCTCAAAACCTTGAAGACCCTTTGGCGGCAAAATTATGGCGACAATGGTGGTAACCATTTAATTACATACACTTTTTCAGCAATGACAATGAGTGGAATTTTTTTTAGCAACCACAACTCCATGAAACGAGATGAGTATAACAATAAAAGCTTAGTGGAGATTTATAACTTAGATAGTATTCTCAACTGAGAGAAAATTGACCTTGTAAAGATAAGTTTTTTTAAAAAAAATAATAAAAATTGTTCGCCATTTTTTTGGGATTGAATTTTCGAACAGATGGCTGAAATTCGGGAACACAGGTTCGAATATTATTTATTTGTTCCGGAATAGGTAATCGCACATTTCTTATTTGTTCTAAAACAAATAACTGAAGCAGAAACAACAGGAGCAGGCAAACAAATGAGGTCAAACCACCATTGGGTGGTCGATCGGTGGGTGAAATCCTGTCCAATTTTGCTCGCACAAAGAACATACAAGTATAGTAAGGTCATGGATGAATCATAGAAAACCAATTAAAGAAGTATGAAAGTATATAGTGTTGTGAGTGCGAAAAGTGATAAGAGGGAAAAAAATCAAACAAATTGACAAATTTCATAATAAAGTAGAGAAAAAAACTTCTTAATCATCACAATTTTTTCCATTGGTTTTGAAAGGTTTCACCGTTGTGGATTTGTTAGGATTTTGGAAGAGAGGCTTTTTGAGGTGTGGAGGGTGTGGGGTGTGGATTTGAATGAGTGAAATATTTTTACAAAGATAATTTTAATATTATTTAAGAGGAGAAAATAAATTTTTGAAGTTTTACAATTTATAAGTGAGAATCCAAAAGAATAAAAAGTATAAAATAATTAATGAAGTGCTAACAACAACTCTTTTATTATTGTGGAGGGTAATTTTATATGATTATGTTGCCCACCCGATCAAGTAGGACAGTGGCCGATAGCACACATGGATCAAGGGTCCAATTCTTCTACTTGTATCAAATAAAATAGGTTGAGCCAAATCTTTTTCATGTAAAACAAGAAGAACTCAGACATTGAATTGAAGATTTTGTTGTGCTCATGTATTTTTGTTGTTAAGTTATAGTAGCACTAAGCAACATCCAACAGTTACAATCCTTCTAATTTACACTAAAGTGCCTTGAGAAGAAGTGGTTATTGGGTGCTTTTAAAATATAATTATGCAGTGTTTCAAGATATTATAATTAGTGGAAAAAGTAAGACCTATGATTTTGTGTCGAGTAATTGAAGAATATGAGAGGATATGATGTATAATAATTAATAAAAGAGTATAAATACATAAAAATTTTAGGAGTATTAAATAATTTTTCTTTAAGTAAGGCCAAGTTTGGGAAGACTAAAAAAGTGCACTTTTTGTCTTTTTGGACTAAAAAATTGAGGTTGAAAATATGGATGTTTGGGTTAACTTTTTGACTTTTTATTGAAAAATGTGTAATAAAAAATTGTAAAAATTGATTTGTAGGGAAAAATTTGAATTGGGAGTTGTGCAGCCGTAATTGTTGACTTTTGGTGAATAGTGTTAACTTTTTAACTTTTTGAGTAACTTTTTGACTTTTTGACTTTTTTTAAAGTCCCCAAACTTGGCCTAACTCTCCAAGAGGCCCTTAACCTTTTAATATTATTGGAAAATAGGTTGTTTTGGTTCCATAACATAGAGAAATGGGAATGGCTTGGCTATCCCACTAGCCGACCCAAAAAATAAATTAGATAGGATTGAGTTGGAAAAACAAAAAAAATTAAATACGACCTAATACCCAATACGATGATTGAACTAGTTACAGAGGTTAAACAAAATTTCATACTTCATCTTATAGAAACATAAAATTTATTATTGTATTTGACAAAAGTCCTTTCAAGTAAATCTTTTATACTGTCTGAAATTTTTATTTTTAAACCGCATATCCAATCCAAAAATAAGTAAGTTAGTAATTAAAAGTCAGCTTTTAAATCATTTTAAGTCACATTATTTTTCATATATTTTTATATTTTTTTAAAAAAAAATCAAAAAAAATTAAAAAATTATCTTTTAAACCATCATTCCAAAAAGTTGCCTTTTGGAAGTTGCTTTTTCGTTTTTGGTGTAAATTTTTTTTATATCTCAAAATTAATTTTTTTTTTATATCTCAAAATTTTACGTATAGTGCAATGATTTTAAAATTGTCCCACTGAATTTTCCTTTTTCCTTTTTACCATTTTATATCATCATGATATCATAAACCATTTCTCATTTCACAAAGTCTGTAAGATAATAATGACAAACCAATGAGCAAATAGTAACCAACCAATCCATCAATTGGAACCCCTGGTTTGGTGGACCATCACTTTCATAATATTCCTTACCTTGTACTCCCAAATCAAAGAGGAATTATTGAGAAAATGGGTTAAAGGGTAAAACCACAGCAAGAGAAAGAGAGAGAGAGAGAGAGAGAGAGAGAGAGAGAGAGAGAGAGAAGAAAAGAAGACAGAAAATGCACGCAATAGCACATGATTCCTTCCCCTAAAGGCCAGAGCATATGCCTGTAAATTCTTCTATATCTAATTCTGGTCTCTTCCTTTTCACTGTCCAAATTCACACTTCCTGTTACTCAGTTCGATATTTTATACGTATTATTAAAAAAATTAAATCAAAATCATTAAAAAAGATAAACAAGCTAAATTTAAATAACCGATTCTACTGCAGCTCAACCCAATTCATTAATAGCGCTAGTCATGATGGTTTTGGTTATGATTGGCCCTCGAGACAAAATAATTCTGCACATAAAAGATAAAAGTGCATCCGAATGTCACAAATATGAACCCGACACAATATAATTTCATCTTGAGATAAAATAATATCTCACCCTTTATCCACGAATCAAACATGGTAAAAACTCATATTGTCTGCTCAATCCACAAAAGTCATATTGTCTGAAACACAAGCCAAACTCCATTTTGTTTAAGATTCACAAGGCATACCTAGTAAAAATTACCAAGACCAAAGGAAACTTAAGACTTTGTAATTCCACTATACAAAAATATACAATCATATAGTGTATATCCAAGCTTGAAAATTCCAGTCCAGTAATTACACCTAACAAGGTCACCACAAAAATTTCCTGGTGCTAAAAAGCTTAGCATCTCTCAGCATAAACTACAACGAGTAGGGCAGGTCATGTTGCCAAATAGTACTCGAGTCAACTTCAGATAGAGGTCGAAACACAGACAGTTATTCAAAACATACTATGGTGTGAAGCTCTATAAAATTCACAACATACACCAAATCTGGGAGTTTTAAAGCGATATTACCTTCTCCTTGATAATTCTGCCTCGGGTCTCTGAGCAAAGGCAAAAACCAAAGTCAGGTAATGCCTAACAGAGTACATGATTGAAGAGGGTGAAATCTCAAAATATGTGGGCTTTGGCGTTGAGGAACCGCTAATAGATTGAATTAGTTCATCTACAGCCAGTACTCGAAACTTTGGGGGTCTATTCAGAGCGATATTGTGAACTTTGTGCTCATAAATCTTCCCATTCTTATCAAGTTTGTACTCGGAAGTGCCATCAAATCGACCGCGGCTCTCCCAAGGTACTCGTGGATCACCGTGGACAGTCCAGCGTACCATTATGATGCTCTCAGAAGGCTGCCACACGCTAACGATGTCAACCCACAAGGCCCTGAAAAAAATCCGGCCATGGAATCGTAGTGCCCAGAAAATCGACTTATAGTTCTCAATTCCAAAAAAACTGCTGAATGGATCTTTCAAGACAATATCATCCCTGTTCAAAGCAAAAGCAAGACATTGACACATCGTCAATGAATAAATAATGGATATGGTATTTGATCAAATTTTGAGGTAAATACTCATGATATAACCATAATTTCATATGATCTTTGTTAAGAGCATGTTACTGAACTGAAGTGGTGATCCTTCACCATATGCTATACTTCCATGGATCATGATCCTCTACGCAGTGATCTTGATGTGATAATCCAACGTTCAAGTTTAAAGTTGAAGCAACACGATGTCGTTTTGAGGTGTGTAGTTTAAAATAAAAGGGCAATATTTTAATATTATTTTGTTTTAATAAAGTGTTGCAATGGTGATTCTCAACTAGACTATCTGCTACAATACAAGTATGAGCATGAGATGGATGCATAGGCAAAAAAACATCACTCATTGATTTTCAAGTATACACTATTGAAGAATTTTTCCTCACCGATGCATGGGATATTTTTGTTCTCTCATAGCCAGAAATAATGTATGGTCCTATCTGTCACATCACATGCACAATGAATTGACCAGACACAAATGGAAAAACTTCATAATAAAACCCAAGATCACCGCAAAAACACACAATTATAACATGCACCTAACTAACTTCACAATGACAGCCTAGAAGTTTCTGATGACCCTTTTCTTAACTCCATGTCTAACACCACAACCTACACTCTAATTTTAAGTCTTAAATAATCTTATTATTCATTTATTTGGTATGAGCGTAGCCGCACTCTAGGGTATTTTCCTGGAGCATATTTGAGACAAATTCATTCATCAAACGTGTACATGAGGTAGGTTATCAGAATTAAAGGTGAATACATCAAACAATTTCAATAAATTTTGCAGAAATAGTGTAGTTAAGCATCTCATTGTTCACTTTTAAATTGGTTTTTATTGGCTTAAGTTGAAGATCTATCAATTGTCTTTAGTATAGTTTTTTGCATACTTTCTTCTTACAAAGCAAGATAAATAAATAAAACTAACAAGATGAAAACTGAAACTCCTGCTTTAGACCCAACACTCAGCAAATAGGCGACTCTACTTTTCCTAAATACACTATGAATAAAACTGATAAATCTGTTTTTCCCCCTTACAAATTTATATAAATAAATATGATTTTCTCCTACTTGCTAATAACTAGTTTGCCATCAGGTCCTCTTAGTGTAGAGTATGTTAAAAAGAAAATGAAAAAACAGACAAGAGTTCTTGACACACAATTGCACTTGCATAACTAACTCCCGCTCCAACCAACTAGAACTAGCCTAACTGACCAGATTCCTTGCACCTCGCCAGGAAGTCAAGGGTTTGAGTCTTGCCAGTGACAAGAATTCCCCCCTCCTAAAGCTACAGCTTCCAATGTACCAAAAAACAAAATTAACTCATCTCTAGAAATGCAAGGCTTGTAAAATTGGTATGTTTCTAGACATAGTGGGCGTTTGGTAAAACTTATTTGCAGCTTAAATCAAATTATAGCTTAAAATAAGTCATGTTGGAGTGTTTGGTAAAAATTATGAGGGATGGATTATAGCTTAACTTAAGCCATTTCAGCAATAATCTCTTAAGTTTGGTTCTCAGGTGCTTTTGAAAACAGATTGTGCGCGCAGCTGTTTGGCCCCGTTTGTAATGACTTAAATGCCTCTAAGATATTTCAACTATTACCAAAAACCCACTATATAAGCCTTATTATCAGCACTGCTCACTTGAGAGGGAGAGATAGAGGCGATTTCCGGCATAGGACGATTTTCGACGACTCAACTCTCTCTCTCTCTCTCTCTCTCTCTCTCTCTCACACACACACACACGCACGCACACGCACATGAACTAGAGCTCTCCCTCCCTCCCTCCCTCTCTCTCTCTCTCTCTCTCTCATCCCGCATCAATGCCGTTTTAGACCGGCGGCTAGGGTTTCTCTCTTTCCCTCTCCCTCTCTCTTTCCATCGCGATCTTAAACTGGAAATCATCTCTGGCATTCACTCTCTCTCCGCCGCCTCCTGCACCTACATCGACGGCTGGTCATCGATTTGTAGACCCGCAACTAGGGTTTTGCAGAACCAGCTGGTCGTCAGTCTGAAATGGAGAAGAAGGAAGAGGAGAAGAGCGGAGGCCGGCGGCGTACGGATGGAGGAGAAGAAGGAGCCTGCGGCTAGGATTTTGTAATGAAAAAAAATTTGATTGTTTAATTGAAAAAATATTTGATTGTTTAATGCAAAAAAATTTGATTATATTAATTGATACTAATAAATAATTTTAGTATTAATTAATACTAATTAATGAAATCACAATAAATATAAATACATGAATATAATTAATAATTTTCAGTTTTTGTGTGTGTGTGTGTGTGTGTGTGTGTGTGTGGAGGTTTTCAGTGTTTTTTTAATAAAAAAATAATAATAATAATTAAGCATTTTAGTCATTAATGAAATAAATTTTATATTAATTGATACTAATTAATAATTTTAGTATTAATTGATGCTACTTAAGCCATTAATTGACACTAATTAATTTATAACGAAAAAATGAAATAATTTTATACTAATTGATACTATTAATGAAAATAATAATTTTTGTAATACTAATTATATTAACTTTTATTAATGAAATAATTTTTTTTTAAATTAAAACTGAAAAAAATGACAAAATAATCATTTTTATATCATATAAGGGCAAAAAGGATAATTATATAGCAAAAAATTATTTTACAGCTTATCAACCAAACATTACTCTGCTGTTTAAATCCATAATCTCACAATTACACCAAACAGGTTAACAGCTTATATTCACAACTATAAGCTATAATCTGTTAAGTTATAATCTATAATCATTTTTTTTACAACTCTACCAAACGGAGCTATAGATAGCATTGTGAAATTAGGCCTTGTTTGACAAATGGTTTTTTTAGCCAAAATGTCAAAAAATTACTAAAAAAATCAAAAAGTCACTAAAAAAATCAAAAAACCAACAACCTATACCAAAAAGTTAAACATTCTCTTTTCTCTCTACTTTTTGTATATCTTTTCCTAAAAAATCAAAAAGTCATCCCAAACATACTATTTTTTTTTACATCGTATTTTATTCAAAAAGTCAAAAAATTATTAAAAAAGTCTATTCCCAAATGAGGCCTTAGTATTGACAAAAGCACTTATGCTCTATTTGGTTCACTCGAATGAGATAAAATGGTTATTCCTTAAACTCCCCTATGGAATGATCATTCTACAATGGTGAATGATGATTCCATTTACAATGTATTTTTCATTACTTTTTTAAGTCAACTAAACATGGGAATAGACATTTTGGTGGAATAGTCGTTCCATTCATCTCCTTTCCAGTGAACCAAACAATAACTTGATACAAAAACCAGAAGGATACAAGAAGAAATATAAATAACTAAATACGGAAATGCACGTTCTGAAATACATAATGACATGTTAATTGATTTTCCCTCCTCTCCATGGCTTTCTAGGTTGTAAACTTAATAGATCAGATGCTCAAGATGATGATGTTCATCTTGGATGAAAAACATCCTTTTGAGCTGCCCTAAGATATACTTTTAACGACTGATATATTCTCTACATTTTAATGTCTGCCAAAGGGATTTGGGAGAGGATTGGTGGTCAGACAGAAACCAAAAAAGGGACACTTGCTTGCTACCACCAATCCTCATTTTTATGTCCTACTTGCACCTCAAGAGAGGAGCAGTAGCCTTACATTTGAAGTAGGCTGGGATAACAAATGGGCAGCTGCGTGCTTAATGGCCCCTGGCCCTGGGAGGAAGAATCAAGGGACTTAAATCTTGCTAATAATTCCCAACACAAAATTTGATTCTACTATGAAACGATTCAAGATAATGAATTAATCTAACAATTACCCACTTCATCAAGAACCGGCTCCACAACTACCTATTATTAATAGCTAGAATTTTGATTTCAAAAAAAAAAAAAAAAAAAAATGAAGTATGAGTTAATTGTCAAGCATAAGTGTCTTCAGTTATTCCACACTGTATTAGACTTTGTTTTACTAAGAACCATGATAAACGATCTATCGCAGCCCTTGCAAAGCATACACTTTTTCACCATATATAAATTTACCTCCACTAATAACCACTAGATTACTTCTTCCACTAGTTTCAAAAGCAATAATCAGTAGTAAATTACAACTTATACACATACACATTCACACTGAGATATATGAATGATAGAATAAGGGGCATATAGATTCAATTTGTAGTTTCTGTTTAGTTTTCCTCACTTTCCATAACAAGAAAATGATCAAATAAGATTAATTTCAAACTTTCCTCCTAACATTTCTCAACAACCAAACAACAAAATAAGTGCAAAAGAATAAGGAAATCAAATTCAAACCTGTAGATATCAAAACTGAGTTCGCTATCAAACAACTTTGGGAATTCCTCGCGCAGAGTCCGAATCGCGTAACCTAAATTCACATAGTAATTTTGCTTCTCTTCATCCTCTTTGCTCGGCCTCAGCGGCGACGTCACCGGAGCTGAGAATTGAACACACAACCCCAAATTACGCCCCATCTTTGAAACCCCAACCTCCATATCCTTGATCCTCGAACAAACCCTAACCCTAACCCTACCTCTGCTATTCTTCTTCTTCAACACTGTTAGGTTTCCAACATTTCTCGGACTTGCGGGGACAAACTTCGCCGGAGAGATGGAGGAGAATTCGACGGAAGGCACGAGAAAGGCCATCGAAAGTGAGATTCAATAGGTGGAATTAGAAGTGTGATTGATCGGAAAAGGCTATTTGTGAAGCGAAATCCAGAATGAAGTGAGAATAGTCGAGATTGTGGTGTTTGTTTCCTAAGAAAAATCGAAGTTCGGATTTTCTCGCCAATATGATACACGGAGGAAAAGAACCGTTTGGCAATGCAAATTGGGGCCACTACGGGACAAAAGAGGCTAAAGTAGCCAAATTGAAACAAAAGCCACTCTAATGGGAAATTTTATTTCTACACATTAAGTTTTCTTACTCCATACACTTAATAAATTTTTTAAAATCATAATTTTATCCTTTAACAAAATTATTATCTCACCCACTATCGTCTCAGAATTTCTCCACGCACATCCCATGCCCAAACCTCAACCATACACATCATTTCTTTTTCACTTTCCCTACTATTTGCATTATTAAGGCCAAGTTTGGCTACCCAAAATAAATACACACTTTTTATTTTTTTATCTTTTTTTCATCACATCACCTCTCTACTTTTCTGCATATCTTTTCGTAAAAAGACAAAAAGTACATTTATTTAGGTCATCTCAAACAACCCCTAACTTCAAACTTTACATTATATATATAGCTCTACAGAAACATTAATCACTAGCATTGACTCAGAATTTATCAATAAACACCAACAAAAACAAAATCAATTAATTCAGGAACAAAACAAACAAATCAAATTAAGCACGAGGAAACATGTTACAAACAGAGTCAACTTCCCGATCGCATCGACAACCGCTCAACTTCACCATCATCATCATCTTCATCGTCACTCTTCCACCCTCTTCTTCTTCTTCCCAATCTCTCGTGTCGATCATCATCGTTGTCTCTTATCGCACAATAAGTACTGGATCTCTGTTTTTGAACCAGTGGGTTCACTACCCAAATCATCCTAACAATTTCTCTCAACTTGTCTCGACACTCTCTAATCAAACTACGAAATTATGTATTTTTTTCGAAATTTATTGGACGAAATTATACATAATATTCAGAAATCAAGTGCCGAATTAAACACATATATTCGGAAACCCAGTGCCGAGCACTTCCAGCCACGAAAAAATCATACTTTCATGCCAATGGAGTGAAGAGAGATCCGAAAATTGTCAATCTAATAACAAAATGATAAATGTAATAATAAAATTGAAAGATTTTGTTAACTTAAACAAGATTTTCAATAGTGTTTAGTAGATATTCAATGGAGCTCTTGAAATCTTCAATGGAGGTAAGGAAAGTGCAATTTTTTTTTTTTTTTTTTTTTTTGATTTCTTGTTTGAACTTCTTCTTCTTCCTTTCTGCTTGAAGTAGAAATGTAAATTGGGGTCACTTTGATCTTCACGAAAGTGGGCGGGAAGTGAAATGTAAATTGGGATAAATTAAAGTATGTGTATTTTGAGGGTAAAGTGTGTGTACATATGAGTGAAGGATTTATTTGTAATTTTAAGGATGTGGGTTAAGATAATTACTTAATAATTAAATTAATAGGGATGTGTATTGAGCAAAGATTTGCCCTGAGTTTACTACAGGAGTGGAAATAGAATGGCCCCACTGCAATTGATTGGCAACAACCCACTTCAAGGTAAATTTACCAAACTACCCCCACATGAAAAACCACAAATAAAAACAAATTAATGCATACAAATAAAAATAAAAATGACAAAAACGTAAATTAAAAAAAATCACAAAAATACACCTCATCCACAAAAAAAAATAAAAAATAAAAAACAGAAATTAGCATTTGCCATGTAATTTAAAAAAAAATAAAACACATAAAAACCCATTTTTGAAAAATAAAAACAAATTAATGTATACAAATAAAAAAAATGACAAAAACGTAAATGGAAAAAAAAGAACCACAAAAATACGCCTCATCCAAAAATTAGCATTTTCCACGTCATTTAAAAAAAAACATAAAAAATCCTTTTCCAAAAACAAAAAACAAATTAAAAAAAAATCAAAAAAACCGAAATTATCATTTTTCAGGTCATTTGAAAAAAAAATAATAATAAAGCCTTTTCCAACAAAAAAAACAAATAAAAAACAACAACAACAACAACAACAACAACAAAACACATGAAAATGAAACTGAAATAAGAATTGTCAATGTCATTTAAAATTAAAAACAAGAAAAACCTTTTAAAAAAATAAACAAAATAAAAAGTCGATAAAATGAAACCGAAATTATCAATTTCCATGTCATTTCAAAAAAAAAATGAAAAAGCGATTTCCAAAAAAAATAAAATGAAGACACCTCACCAAAAAGTCAAAAAAACAAAAAAGTCCTTCTCAAATTAGGCTTTTTAGCCCCAGGTTAAAATAGCCAAAAAAGTCTAAAAGTCAAATAGTCAACTCACTTCCCAAACGGAGGCTTAGACTTGTGACTTGTTTGAATAATTAATTCTTGTTTAATTAAAATCGCAAAAAAATATATAAAAATATCGTAGATTATTCATTTTAGCCTGTGTTTGGTTTGTCTTTGAAATTATAATTTAAATGGCAAAATTTTCAAATTACTTTTTAAAATTTATAACTAAATATACAATTTAAAATTATTCAAAACTCAATTCAAAAATTAATTTTAAAATTTATAACCAAACACACAATTCAAAACTCAATTTAAATTGTTTTTTTTCAAAACACAAAACCGAACTCTTTTCAAAACTCTATTTAAAAAAAAATCAAAAAATAATTTTTTTTTTTTGTTTTTTAAAATTATTTTTAGAATCATAATTTGAATGTGGAGTCGTATTTTGAGTTATGAGTTTTGCAAACAGAAAATTTGTTTGATTATTAGTTTTGAAAATAGTTTTGAGTTGTATTTTAAAAATTTTTAGATCTATTTTTTTAAAAATATTAAAAAAATTTCTTAATTTTATTTTTTTAAGGTAAATATTTTATATTTAAAATATTTATTTATTTATTTTAATATGGACTATATTTCATACATTTATATATTGTCCCTTTTTAATATTAAAAAAATTAAAAAAATTAATTTTTTATTTTAAATATTTTATTTCATTTTTTATTTTAAATATTTTTACTTTATTTTATAAATATATTTTTAAATATTTTAATTTTTTTGTTATATGTTGGTTATGATTTAAATGTAGAGTTTTGAAAGTAGTATAGAGTTTCAAGTTATATGCTTGGTTATGAGTTTTGAAAATAATTTTTGAATTGAGTTTTGAGTTATATGTTTAGTTACGTTTTGAGTATATAGTTGTGTTTTAAATTTAAAATATTAAAATAAAAATTAAAATATTTACAAAATAAAACGAATTATTTAAAATAAAAAATAAAATTTTCTTAAACATTTTTTAAAATTTTAAAAAGTAAATCTAAAAAATTCAAAATACAACTCAAAATTCTTTTTAAAATTCAAAATTCAAAAACTTTTTTCAAAACTCATAACTAAACAAATTTTCTCTTTTCAAAACTTAAATCTTAATTCCACACTCAAATCACAACTCTAAAAAGAGAATCACAATTTCAAAACTAAACCAAACGCAACCTTAGTTTTTGGTTATTTTAATAGGCTAAAAGATTTATGTTTAGAAAGATGGTTGGATTTTTTTGTAGTTAAATGTGATGTTTATAAGAAAAAAAGTGAAATAATTATGAATTTGATATGATATTTTGTCTTATTAACTATTGGAGTACTTTTTCATAAATCTATTTTCACCTACTTATGTTCTATTTAATCCACATTATTTTCTTATATTTTAATAAGCCCTATGAGTAATACAATTACAAAAATACTCTTAATAATAATATTCACATTTATAGTGTGCATGTTCCGTGATGTGAATGCTCACACCATCAATGCGAATGTTAACACGTTAATGTGAATATTCATATTGTAAAATATGGATGTTCAAATTACCAAATTGCTAATAGTTTAAAAAATATTTGTAAGGGTAAAAATATCCATAAAATACTTTAAATATGATAATTACGATTTGATGGATCAAATATTCAAATAATAAGACTTATTGAAATACAATAATATCTTATGAACTAATTGTAATACAAATACTTAAAAAATGATTTTTTTAATAAATCTTCCTTAACTATTTTAATTTATTTTGTCTTTTATAGATTTTCGTTCAAAAATAAAAAATAAAAATAAATAAATAAACTTTTGCCAAACAAGGCCTATATGTGGAGGCCAAAGTTGGGCTGTGCTAAAATATAGCCCATTAATTACACTAATTAGAGAAGGAGTAAAAGGCTATGTAACTCAGGCCGCATAAGTTTAGTCCAATATTTGTTTGGGGACTTATAGGCTGGCCTTATGGACCAAGCATAATACCCAACAAGTCATGCTCTAATTAATAGGGCTCACATTTTTGGTTTTACCCTCACAATCTAACCCGCTTGTGCGGGGGTGATTTCCGCACTATGAAGAAGGGTTGAACTTCGTGGATAAACAGCGTACTTTGGGAATTGAAGATCTACACAAAATAACAAACGGTAAGGCTGCCCCGATCGGGTTTTGGTCGGAAACCCCTCCGATGGTAATGTCAGGGACTCAGGGAGAAGAAGAAGAGAGAAAAGAGAATACTAAAAGTGTATATGTGTTGAGTGTGTGGATTTTCGGATCCCTTGAGAGTGAATAGTGTTCACCTTTTATAGGAGAAGGTTGTTTGTCGTTCAAGTCCTTCTCTCTCCGTCATCTGTCCAATGTGTCTTATTCGTGGTCGTCTCCTATTGGAGGAGGACGACCACTCCGCCTGACACTCAGGTGCAGGTCTGTTTTGTTTGTCTCATTAGCGGACATCTCTCATTGGAGGAGGATGACCACTCCGCCTGCTATTCAGATGCAAGTCTATCATATGTGCATCTTGTCCCTCTGTACTTCCATGTTTCCATGTTCTGTTCATACAGAGGGAGAGGAGCAGAGTTGTTTGTCTCTTGTGGGCTTAAGAAAGATCTTCAGTGAATTGGCCTTCTTTGAGTTGGCCTACTCTAGAATGGTTGTCCAACCAGGAGGTCCAACATGTTACTCAGCCCACTTCGGAGTGGTTGTCTGTTCATCCAGGAGGTTCAACATGTTGCTCAACCTACTTCGGAGTGGTTGGCTGCCCGTCCAGGAGGTCCACCATGTCGCTTGGCCCACTTTGGAATGACATTCGTACATTGGGCCAAGCTCCTATGATTGTCTTGCTTCGGAGCAAGTGTTGGCCATAGGGCCGAGGTTCAACATAGCTCAACCTCGGAGTGAGCATCGCATTGGGCCTAGCACCAAGACTTAATTAATTTTTACCCACTTCATTTGCCCCCTGGCTTGCGCTTACGTTTGGCGAAGCAGAAGCCAATTCTGTCACAAACTTCGAAGTTTGGTTGATCACAACTTAATTTGAGCTTCGTGAGTTGGATTCAAAATTATTGTTCGGCCTAACGTTTGCGTCTGCCCAATATTTCGTAGCTCGGTTATGTCCCTAAACTAAATGTGTATCTTCACTAGTCTCGTAATTGTCTAGCTTGGTGCTCTTTCAGTCGGCTGAGCGTCGTTGCTTGACTTGAAAAAATATATATATACACAAATTTTTTTATTTTTATTTTTAAAAATATATATACACATTTTTTTTTTTGGGTATATATATATTTCTAAAGTTGAACAATTGGACCGAGCAATACAATCTGCTTCACAGCAATCCAAGCATGCCTTATCATAGCCAACTTTTAACTTGTTTTGATAATGTTGATGGGTAATGCCTTGTGGGCCACACCTTGATTGCCATGCATGGTAATATCATGAAAATACTACTTGCTGGGTGCTTGGTATTGTTTTGCACTTGGTGAAATAGATGTGGGCCCTACAAATTTGGTACTCCAAATCAAATTTTGTAAGTTTGCTTATGGAAATGTTTGGTAGGCCACGTACTGATCACTTTTTTGCACTAATTGTCTAACATGCTCTAATGCATTTTTCCAACCAGGATAGACAACAATAAATTTTGTCTGCTCTGTCCCATTTAAGAAATGAAAAAGTGATGATCAATGCTTGGTCGGTCATGCTCCATCTTGTTTGAACATAATTGGCAAATCAATTGTTCGGCTCATTTTTCATCACCTCTGCTCGGTTATCAACTTTTTTCATATTCAGAAGCACTTTTCTTCCTCGGTCATCTTTTTTGTTCAGTTGGACTGCTGCTCCATCAAGCCTATTCTAACACATGATGGGCCGAACAATTCCTGTTTATTTTACGCACGACTTACCCAGCTCGGTCTTTTTAATTTACGCACGACACTGCCTCAATTTCTGCTCGGTTCATTCTCGTTCGGTGGTCATCTCTTTTCATATCCAGCAGCATATTTCTTCCGTAGTCTTTGTTGTTTGGTTGGACTGTCGCTCAGTCGTGGGTTTGCCATTGCTCCGCCTTAGAGAAGCATCCCATTAAATTCGCAGCTCAGTTGCTAGCTTGGTTCATCGCCACCGACGAATGAGTTCGGTCGGTTGCCGTTACTCCGTAGCTTGGTTCGCACCAGCTTTCACGCTGCTCGGTGATCTTCAATTTGTGCTTGGTTACATCTTTTCAGTGTCACGCTCGGCTGGCCATCATCTTCGTCTTGCCATTGGACTTTAAGCTCGACACTGACGGATGTACATACTTGACTGTCGAGCTGCCACGCGTCCATATCTGATTAGTTTGGGGCTGCTAATGTCACTTGAAAGCAAACCATCTCAAAATTTTTTGAAAACAAGCAAACCTATCACTTTCTCACTCTAAACACTTGAATTCCCAGACCCATTTTTCCCATTTCTTTGCTGCCTCACTTTTTGACTCCAGGAACAACGGAACTCATTTTTGGAAAAAGAGTCTAACTTTGGTTTTGTCCTTACGCTTTCTTTCTTTGGAACTCTAAAGCAATTTTAAAATATGAGAGGTTGACCTCTAGTCACTCTCTATAAATTCTAGATTCCTTCCCAGAACGTTGAGGACTTGTATCAACGTTGTGGTTTTCTCACTCTCTCTCTCTAGAATTTTAGTTCAAAGAGACTGATCTCCTCCATTTCTCACGTTGGTTCAAGCTTCTTCGGTGTCTCGAACAGTGCATTTTCCATGGTGGAGTGACCCTACTGCCGTGTCGTCGCCCATGGCCTGCCTATTTTGCTCTCGTTACTCAGTTTCGTCATTTCTGATGTGGTAAGCTCTGAAGTTCTTAGTCTCCGGCTGTATCATTGGCCTCTAGCACCGTTTCTTGCGCCTCCATTCCAAAGTTGCTTTTTCATCACGAGTATCCCATCCCTCGCAGTGGGTTTGCCATTGTCATTTACTGATTCATGTTGTTGACATTGTTTTGTAAGTCCTCAGGCCACTGTTATTTATTTATTTATTCTTTTTTTTTTGCTCTTTTTTTTTAAATTTAATTTTTTTTATTATTACTATTTTTTTTTTTTTGCAACTCACAATTTTTCTCTTGGTTGCCATAGTGGGATTGCTTCCTCGGAGAGGCTCGCTATCGAGTTCCCCTTGATTTTGACACCGTAAGTCATAGAACCTATGTATTTCCTTTCCACCTTCACCATTACTTTTTTGGCTAAGTGTAACATTAAGAGTTGTCTAGCATACGATTGCTCGGTCAGCGATTGTACCTCCAACCTTGCAAGTCATCCTTAGTGTAGTTGTTTGGTGGAGCGTCGCACCTCCCATGGGTAAGTTTCGGAACCTAGTGGACACTCCAGCGGGAATGGAAGAGTTCCGCCGAAGATATAACATTCCCAATGATGTCACATTGACATTGGCAGCGGTAGATGCGGATCGGCCGTGTACGAGCACCACAATGCCGTTCTCAATTGCCTCCATCGTAGAGGGGGGTGTTAGGTTTCCGTTGAACCCTTTGTTGCGTCGATTTTTTTCTTATTTTGAGCTCATACCAATGCAAATCTCAATGAACACATTTAGAGTGGTAAACGGTGTCTTGGTCTTGAACGACCTCTTAGACTTGGACTTGGGTATTTGGGATATCCTTCATTGCAACTCCTTGTGTCATAATAAAGGCGGTAAAACCTATTATGTCAAAGTTCGGTCGTTGGACCTCCAACTCGTTACTGAACTTCCTGATAACGACAAGCATTGCTCTGATTTCCTTCAAGTCGGAGGTAATTGGGAGTTTGCGGCCGAGGAAGTGGGCCGATCGAAGCGGGTTCCACGAGAGAACGGCCACCCAGGTCATTCTTTATTTTAGTTTCCTTTTGTCCATTCGCTTATCGCCTATGATTTTTTTTTTAAGTGTTGTTGTTCGTACTTGCAGGTTCAAAGAAGCTAAAAAGGAGGCCAGAGAAAAAGCATCCGAGGGATATCAAAGTTGCACTAAGGTATGAAGATTGGTCGGCCCCGCATTTGCTTAATTATGTGCAAACTTACAAACATGTCATTCAACGGAAACCCAAAGTAAATGACTTCTCGAGGGACTCACTTGAGATTGAAACCGAAGAGCAAGTTGGCCATACCACCGGAGCTTCCTCTTCCGCTGTTGTTTGTTCATCAAGTGGATCACTCAGTAGAGGCTACTTTCCGTCGCCAGACTTAGCAAACGAAATGGCTTATCGCCAAAAGCTCAATCTTGATGCCTTAGTCTTTGGATCTGATGATGAGGACCTTCTAGCTATTTCGACGGTCGACACACGAGTTCCTTCTCCACCGATTGAGAGGTCTAAGGGTGGAAAAAAACATGTTGCTGTTCCTTTTCCTCCCGTTGCTACTCTTGCCCTTCCTGTTGATAGGGCCTCAAAGAGGAAGAGGTCTAAAGGTAAAGAAGTTGTTGGGGGTTCTAATGAGCAGGGCTCGGTTGAAGAATGGGTGCCCCCATTAGAGCATAACGGCCGAGCAATCACTACATCGGATAGCACAATTTACTCAAGTGACTTGGCCTTTGACTTATCAAAGGCATTGCTGCTACCTTTGGATATAGCGGAGCAAAACATTTCAAGCGATGTGTTGATCAAGGGTTCGGTGCAGATGCTAACCGCAGTAAGTCTTCTTCTATGTCTGTCATTTCCTTAAATTTGGTTATTGAGAATATGACATTTTGGTTGGTGCAGTGCATTTAGAGGATGCACATCATGGATGAAGGGCGGCATCGTGAGGAGCAAGAAAGGGTTAAGACGATCAGTACGTTGGCTGATGCTGATATGTCCTTGAAGGCAGCCGAAGAGGATCTAAAGAAGATGGAAGATGCAAAGAAGAAGACTGAGGCACTAATGTTCATGGCCGAGCGGAGGGCTACAGATGCAGATGCTGCTCTGAAGTCTTTAAAGTCTAATTATCAAGGGATGGTGGACGAGGCTGAACAGAGGGGCTATGACGAGGCCGAAAAGACCTATTCGGAGGAGATTTTGAAGCTAAAGGACAAGATCTTTACTAAGGGTTGGACTGGGGCTCTGTGCACTGCTAAGGTGGAAGAGGCTTCTCCTCTTTATGATATTGACGATATCCTAGTCCCTTCAAAGACCGCTGCAAGCGTTAGGATGAGAAGGCCTCGGGAGGATAGAGCTACGGATGTTGATCCTTCTGGCCTTTCTCTTTTCCTACTGAGCTCTTCCTTAGTTAGGCAAACTATCAATCCTACAGAGGAGGAGCACTGCGAGGATAGACACTACGAGGAGGAGCAACGCGAGGAGTAACTTGTTAGGTTACCTCGAGTTTTGCTTTTACTTCTGCTTTAGTAGTTCTTTTGTAATGAAACTTGGAAGTTAATGAATTATCTTCAACTTTTGCTTTAGTGCTCGGTTGGATAGGCTAGGATACAAACCGAGCTCCATTTTGTAATGAAGTATCTTCTAAATTTGCCAAGTGTTGAACTTGCAACTTGTACTTTTTTATTTGTCTTGGAGTTCGGTCAGCTGGACCTCTTCTTTTGTAAGGCCGAACTCTTTTTTGTAATTGAAGTTTCACTTCAATGCACTCGTTCTTACATTTTTGCAAGTGCTGAACTGCTTATCTTCAATTTTTACTTGTATGTAATGTTTGCCCCCGGCCGAGCAGAGGCTCTGTGGCCTAGCAGGCCATCTGTTCGGTCTAATTAGGCTTCGTGCCTTAGAAAAAATTGATTGAGTTTTTGATGCCCCCAGCCGAGCATGAACTCTGTGGCTCAGAAGGTTGTTTGTTCGGTCAGACCATGCTTGATGCCTTAGTAGAGAAAAAATTGTGAAAGTTTTTTATCATGTTGTTCGACCGCCACCTGACTTGGTCAAGTTTTGGCGTGATTTAACCTCTCGTAGAGTGTAATTATGCCCTTCTTCGAGCACAAATTGTAAATATGGACCGTGATTTAACCAAAGGGTTGAGCATCCAGGATTGGCTTGAGTTAAGACCCGTGGCCAATTTGCTCCACCGAGGATAAATGTACAACACAAGTAAATAAGGACAAACTGTAAAATAAATTTCCATTCATTGATACTTGTAACTTTTGATTACATCAAGGCATGTTCTGAGAAATACATTACTGTAAGTATTTCATCTTAAGAATCACATCACTGGAAGTAATTCTTTAGGTTGGCAACGTTCCATGGTCTAGGGATTGCCTACCCTGATAAGTCAGCCAGATAGTATGCACCATTGCCAAGTGCTGAAGTAACCTTGTAGGGCCCCTCCCAGTTAGCATCGAGTTTCCCTTCTCCAGGAACTTTCTTGTGATCCATTACCTTCTTGAGTACCAAGTCAGCTGGTAGGAATTTCCTTGGACGCACATTCTTGTTGAAGCTCTTAGTGAGTTGCTGCTGGTAAGCCGCCAATCGAATGAGAGCAGCTTCCCTATGTTCTTCGGCCATGTCCAGAGCTTGGACGATGGCTTCATCATTGTCCGCTGGCTCAAAGATCTCAGAATGGATGGTAGGAAGGCCAACCTCCAAAGGGATGACTATTTCCATCCTATAGGTAAGAGAGTAAGGTGTCTCACCGGTTGACCGACGATGAGTAGTTCGGTAAGCCCAAAGGACATTCAGTATCTCTTCCACCCATTTGCCCTTGGCTTTTTCAAGACGCTTTTTTATCCCGTCAATGATCGTCTTATTGGACGCTTCAGCTTGGCCATTGCCCTGTGGGTAGGCCGGAGTGGAGTTTCGGAACTTCATCTTCAAGTTAGTGCAAAATCTCCTGAAGATCTTGCCATCAAATTGTGTACCGTTGTCAGAGAGAAGGACTCTGGAAATGCCATATCGAGTCACAACATTACGCCAAACAAACCTCTTAGTGTATGCTTCTTTGATCTTGCACAAAGCCTCCACCTTCACCCACTTGGTGAAGTAGTCAGTTGCAGCGATGAAGAACCCTTTATTCCCAATTCCCCTAGCTAATGGTCCAATAATGTCTAAGCCCCACTAAGCGAATGGCCAAGGACTGGTGAGGGGGGTAGGAGCTTTGGCTGGCTGGTGAATGAGAGGAGCAAACTTTTGGCACTTGTCGCACTTGCGGACATACTGTTAGGCCTCCTTTTGCATGCACGGCCACCAATACCCGTGTGTTAGGGCTCGGTGTGCCAAGGACCGACCACCAGTGTGACTTCCATAGATTCCATCATGGATCTCATAAAGCACATCTTCCACCAGACTTGGATGAACACAGAGTATAAAAGGGCCCATGTAGGACTTCTTGTAAAGCTTGCCATATGGGGAGACCCAAAATCGAACAGCTCTATGCTTTGTCTTGTGCGCTTCTTTTTTGTCTTCAAGAAGGGTGCCATTCTTCAAGAAAGCCAAGAGTAAGTCCATCAAACTCGGGCCCAAGTCAGTGCAGAGGACCATTTCAACTAGTTGAATACTTGGTTGGGGTACATATTCCACCCATATTTTGCGGCCGTCTCTGGAGTCGACTGAGGAACCCAAGCAAGCTAAAGCGTCAGCATGACCATTTCGCTCTCGGCCAATCTTCTTGACTCTGATGGCTTGGAACTTTCTGATCAAATTTTTGGCCTGTTCTGCATAAGTGGTCATCCGCTCATCGCGAGCCTCGTAAACTCCAGGGAGTTGGTTGACCACTAATTAGGAATCGCTAAAGACGAGTAGCTCCTTCGTATTGAAGTGTTCGACACTTCGCAGGTCGGTTTGTAGAGCTTTATACTCTGTTTCATTGTTAGAAGCTTTCCAGCCCAATCGAATGGCTTGCTCCCACATGAATCCTTCAGGAGAAATAGGGACAACTCCTGCCCTTGAGCCTTTTTGGTTAAAAGAACCGTCCACAAACAGCTTCCATAGTCTCCAACAAAAAGTTTCCATACTTCGGCTGGGGATTGCCCTTTATGCTGGGCAGTCATAGTGACCAAAGTTGAGCTCCCTTCGGAGGGGACAACTGGTCCTGGGGTGAATTCTGCAACAAAGTCTGCCAGGACTTGAGCTTTGATTGCTGTTTGAGGTTAGAACTTGATATTAAACTCTCCAAGCTCCACCGCCCATTTTGCTGTTCGGTCTGAGAAATCTGCTCGAGTGAACACCGACTTGAGGGGGAATTCAGTGAGGACGTTGATGGTATATCCTTGAAAGTAGTGAACAAGCTTTCTAGAGGCAATTAATAATGCATATACCAATTTCTCCAATGGCAAGTATCTAGTTTCGACATCTAAGAGTGTCTTGCTAACATAATACATTGGTTTTTGCTCCTTTCCATCCTCTCGGACTAGCACTGCACTAACAGCATGATCAGAAACAGCCAAGTAAAGGAAAAACTCTTCATTGGCGACAGGAGTAGATAGAAGGGGATGAGAGGACAAATACTTTTTCAAATCTTCTAGTGCTTCGGAGCACTGGCTTCCCCATTCAAAATTGGTTTTCTTCCTTAGAAGTTAGAAGAAGGGTTTCATCCGATTAGATGACTGACTGATGAAACGGTTAAGTGTTGCATCCATGCCAGCAAGTTTTTGGAGTTCCTTAGCCTTTGTAGGCGCTTCGAGGTCTTGAAGGGCTTTGATTTGGTCGGGGTTGGCTTCAATGCCCCGCCTAGTCACCATATACCCTAAGAACTTCCTTGATCCTACCCGAATGGCACATTTTGAAGTGTTCAGTCGAAGCTTGTGAGTCTTCAGAATTCCAAACACTTGCTCAAGGTCTCTCATATGGTGCTCGGCCAACTTGCTTTTGACGACCATGTCATCAATGTATGCTTCCATGGTTTTACCGAGCTGGTCCTTGAACATTTTGGTAACCATTCGCTGGTAGGTCGCACCAGCGTTCTTCAAGCCAAAGGACATCACTTTGTAGCAGCAAGTGCCTCTAGGGCTGATGAAAGCCGTTTTCTCTTGGTTAGCACCGAACATGGGGATCTGGTGGTAGCTATTGTAGGCGTCTAGAAAGCTCATGCGCTCATGTCCAGCTGTTGCGCTCACGCACTACTTCTGTCGTCCTTTGTTGGACGCATGGCTGTAATGCCATCTCTATTCCTTACACGTGTACATGTCAATGCTACCAAACAATATTGGCCAAACCGCCAAACGATATTGACGCGTACCTTAAGTGGATTCCTCTTCTTATTCCATTAGGCCACATGGAATGCCCTCACCGAGCAACTGCTTGGCTTGATTTCAGTTCTGCTACATCCAATTGGGCTAATCTAGGTCAACTATTCTACCATTCCTATAGCTCGGCCTAACTGTTTGGACTCTTTGTGTTTAGCCCAGTTGAAATCCTCATAGTTTGTCATCCGCGTAACTCTGGTGTTAGCTCGGTCTCAGGCAGCGATCTCATCTTAGCCTGGCCCAGTCCACACTTTTGCTTATTCATTGTTCAGCACAGTCCATGTTGACGGCCTAATTCCAACTTAGCCTGGTCCATCACCAAGGCACGTGCTTAGTTCGGCCCGCAATCTATGTTCACCACCCAACATGATCCAACATCCTAGACGAGCAAATCGAGTTGTGCGGTCCAACATGAAGGTCCGCATTAGGTTTAGCTCAATCCATTTGTTCGACACAAATTCCCATCTCAAGTTTTGTAAACAAATATTACTAACTGCACATTTTATGATATTAGTAATTTTATTTTGAACTGATATCTTTGGAATCAAGGAGATTAGCGTGTTGATTAAAACTCTTGTACTTTATTAGGAGATCAAAAGTGCAAATCTATTTACATGATCTTATTATTATCTGTGCATTTTTTTTGTCCTCCCAGTTCTTCTTTTTCTTCTCTTTTTTTTTTTTTGGTGTGTATTAGTTATATGTTGCATTTGATCTTCGCTTTAAATAAATAAAACAAATTTGGGTGATTTGGGATTTATTTATTCAGGTTTCGTTTGGGAACATATTATTTTAATAATTTTTAGATTTTTTATGAAAAAATGTACAAAAAAGTAGAAAGAGTAATGTGACAATTTATAATGGCTTTTTGGATAGAATGTATAATTGACAAACGATACCTTCATAGTTTTTTGTTTTTATTTTTTTTTATTATTATAAAATAATGTGTAAAAAAGTAAGGAGATGATATCATCCCTCTACTTCTTTTTTTTTTTTTTACGTGTTTTATAATAAATAAATAAAAAAAATCTAGAAATGAACCATATAGATTGTTGTCAAACCACATACAACAATAATATGAGAGTAATTAAATACCGGGTGTGAGGATTCGAATAAAAAGTGGTTTAGGATGTCCTAAATAAGTGTACTTTTTGACTTTTTATAAAAAGATGCGTAGAAAAGTAGAGATGAGATGTTGATTGATGTGACCCAAAAAAGATAAAAAGATAAAAAAGATGGACTAAAATAAGTTACGCCAAACAAGGAATTCAAGGAATTCCTCCTATTTTGCCATGCTTTATTGGTTGCTTTCTTTTCCTCTATTTTAAAGCCAAGGAATTCATCAAATAGAATTGAACCTCAAAAAGGGCAATTTTAATATTTCAAGTTCTACTTTGTAACCAATGTGTTTTAAAAACAGAATATTGTCCCTAAAAAAAAAACAACAACAAAACAAACAGAGGATAACTGCAACCAAAGGGGGCCACCCATGTTTTGGATCACACCGAATTTTGAATACTAAAGGGTAAACATTTCCATCTGCCGAAGCACATTGCCATTAGCCCTTTTCTGTCTCTTTTTCTTTTTTCTTCATAAAAATGGAAGCAATTTTATGTTTATATATACCTTTTAATAATAATGTGCTCTTTTTTATTTTTTAGACATAACGAGAGGAGTGAGAGTAATTATTTTGTTTTTTTAGAATATCCTTTTAGCAAGGTGTCTGTCCAATAACAAGAGATTATATATATACTTATATCGTCAGAAAAATAGGAGATATAATGGATAAATCAAAAAGGTGGTGTTTGGGAAGAACTTCTTGGGCTAAATTAGCCATGTAAAGACAAAAAAGTTGATTTTAGCCACATAGAGACAAAAACTTCATAATCACTTGCCACCAACCATTGTCAAGGTAAATTTACAAATCTACCCCCACATGAGAGAGGCATCACCACAAAAGCTTCACAGTCACTTCCCAAAAAACACCTATTTTCAAAAAAATACACAGGACGTTGAAAAAAAAAAAAAATTAAAAACGTTTTTTTGGTTTTTGTTAAAATATTTTATAAAAATAAATTTAAACTCTATTTATAAAAATATTTGTAAATATTTTAAAATTTTTTTATTATGTGTTTGGTTATGATTTGAGTGTAGAGATGTGAAAGTAGTATGGAGTTTCGAGTTATGTATTTGGTTATGAATTATAAAAATAATTTACTAATAAAATTTTATTTTATGTGTTTGGTTACGATTTGAGTATAGAGTTGTTTTTAAATTAAAAATATTAACATTTTAAATTATTTAAAATTTTTGAATATTTAAATTATTTAAATCTTTTTGTTAAAATAATTTTTTAAATATTTAAATTTTTTGCAAAATAAATTTGTTAGATTATTTACATTATTTAAAATATTTTAAATAAAATTTTTTGTTAAAATATTTCAAATAAAATTTGGTTTTTGTTAAAATATTTTATAAAAATAAATTTAAACTCTATTTATAAAAATATTTGTAAATATTTTAAAATTTTTTTATTATGTGTTTGGTTATGATTTGAGTGTAGAGATGTGAAAGTAGTATGGAGTTTCGAGTTATGTATTTGGTTATGAATTATAAAAATAATTTACTAATAAAATTTTATTTTATGTGTTTGGTTACGATTTGAGTATAGAGTTGTTTTTAAATTAAAAATATTAACATTTTAAATTATTTAAAATTTTTGAATATTTAAATTATTTAAATCTTTTTGTTAAAATAATTTTTTAAATATTTAAATTTTTTGCAAAATAAATTTGTTAGATTATTTACATTATTTAAATATTTAAAATAACATTAAAGTTAAAATAAAAATTAAAATAAAATTCAAATTCAAATTAAATTAAATATTTAAAAGTAAATTAAAATTAAATTATTTAAAATACACATCCTAATAAAATAAAACCTCACTTTTTATCATTTCACCGAAAATTAAAATAAAAATAAAAATAAAAAACGCATGAAAAAATATTTGCAAAAAAAAAAAGGAACTTAAAATACATAAATTATTAACAATAATTTATTAATTGAGTTTTATTTTACGTGTTTGTTTACGATTTGAGTGTAAACTTGTTTTTAAATTTAAAATATTAACATTTTAAATTATTTTTATTTTTTGAATATTTAAATTATTTAAATTTGTTTGTTAAAATAATTTTTTGAATATTTAAATTATTTAAATTTTTACGATGTAAATTTTTTGAATATTTATTTTAAATTTTTTCCAAGGTAAATTTTTTAGAATATTTACATTATTTAAATATTTAAAATACAAAAAAAAATATAAATAAAATTAAAATAAAATTTTAATTAAGTTTTGTTTTATATATTTAGTTACGATTTGAGTATCGAGTTGTTTTTAAATTAAAAATATTAACATTTTAAATTATTTAAAGAACGTAAATTAAAGAACAAGAACTAGTTAATGTATAAAAAAATATAAATGACAAAAACATAAATTTAAAAAAAATAAAAAAAATTTAAGCAAAAAATAAATAAAAAAATATTTTACCAAACTACGCCAAAATAAAATCCAAAATAAACAAATAAAAAATAAAAAAATTTAAGCAGAATACCCAAATCGAAACCCAAAAAAAAAAAAAAAAAGTAGCAAAAAACGGCAAATCAAAATCGAAAATAAGAGAAAAATAAAAAACAAATAATAAAAAAAAACAACATTGGTGGACCGTTTGGGAAGCTGACGTGGATGCCAAAATCTTTGAATTACAGGTACATGTGGATCAAGGGCACTTTGGTAAATTAACAGGAGGCCACCTCACCAAAAAGTCAAAAAGCCAAAAAAAGCTAAAAAGCCCTTCTCAAACCAGGCTTTTTAGCCCCAGGCTAAAATAGCCAAAAAAACCAAAAAGCCAAAAAGCCAACCCACTTCCCAAACGGAGGCAAAACAATATTGGTTGAATATATGACCATCTAGTCTTCCAAACTCATATGATAATTTCTACTATTTTTGTATGGACAAACATGCCACGTAATCAGACAGACGTACCAAATAATATCTTGACACCAACCATCAATTCATGTTAATTATATATAAACTTAAAATGGGAACAGTTTAAGCACAAAACAACCAGCTTCATATTTGTAAGGCTAAATTGGAGAGGGTTCCTACATATTTTTCAAACATTTATACAGTGTTTGTATCTTAAATTTATTTAAAAACAAAAAAAAAATTAAAATCCAAACATAACCTTAGGTGTGCAATTTGTCTATTTTTACAACTTGCAGATTTATGACATTTTTGAAAGCATTGAACCACTTTTGATAGCTGCCATCCACGTATACACCACACCGCACCTTATGAACTAAGGCCTCGTTTGTTTTTTGTTGTAGGAGTTCACTCTAGACTTTTAGTGATGAACAGTGGACATAAATCATGTTTGTTTGGTTCGTGGTACTCCGGATTGGTAGTCCCTTCGGACTATGAAAGGCTTTGGGTGCGGTATTAGCTGTTTGAACTGAGAGATGGTATTAGAAAATAATCCGTTCAGCTTAAGATGTTACCGGTCGTCCGAACCGGCCGGTCAACTACATTTTTTTTTTTTTTTTTACATGTTGGGCATTTTTTTTCAACATTAATGTTTAATATTTTTGTTTTTTTGTTAAGTAAAAATCATAATTTAATTTGTTTTATTATTTTATATTTATTTAATTTAACAATTCCTACACTAATAACTATCATCAAAACAAACACAATTTTACTAAGAGAAATGCTATAGGCACCAAATTTTCTACCAAATAAATGACCAAATCTCTCACATTTGGTCATTTATTTGATAGAAAATTTGATATCTCCACACCATCAATCCTCTCACTAACAATCTAGTCACTATCAATTCCTTATATTTTATCTTTGAAAACAAGCAGAACCTAAAAGACAATAAATAGATTTCAATAAATCACAATGACTCACCAACAACAATGGACAATAGCTAAGAGACACTGCAATGTCATAAGAACTAATAATATAATCTAAGGATAATTAAAATTAATTACATATTAACTCCGTCTACGTTAAACCAGCACACAATCTCGGATACGCATCATGGCATAAACACAAATTAACAGCAATCCAACTTAATTAGTATCAATAACACAAATTAATGAAACTATTATTGAGCCAACATATGAAAAACATCACTCTGCATTTTGTTTTTCGTTTTTTATTTTCTGTTTTCATAGAAAAGATTTTGCTTGATAAAATTGTTTCTGAAAATTTTTTTTACAAAAAAAAAAAAAAAAAAAGGACACGAAAATTTTTTTAAAAATAAAATTGGAAAACAACCCTCTTTGTTTCCAAGAACACAAAATTAAAAAATGGAAAACAACCAGATAGAGTGCATGCCTTCCTGGACAATAGCTAAGAGACACATGCAATAGACAAAAGCTAAGAGTCACTGCAATCTCACAAGAAATAGCCATACAATTAAGGACAAGAAAGTTGATTATGTATCAACTCCGTCTACGTTAAACCATGTCTTTCAGATAAGGTGCGACTATGCGACTGCTTGGCCACGGATCAAAGCATAAACACAAATTAGCAGCCAGTCAATTTGGTACTAAAAACAGAAAACAAAACTCAAAACAAGCATTATTGAGCAAGCCCTAGCCCTATAAAAAGCATTCCTTCCTAGACATGTTTGTGCACAAAAACAACACAGTTCAATCATATTTACACTAGTTCAAGAAATCAAAGCCGAGGTGGCCTAGCTATCCAGCTTAGAATGGCATTCAGGAAAATGAGTCTGGCAAGCTTCCTCTTCCTCCCATTGCTAATGCTACTATTAGTGTCGGGTTCTAACGCTGGAGGGATTGCTATATACTGGGGTCAAAACGGAAATGAAGGCACTCTAGCGGAGACTTGTGCTACAGGGAACTATGATTTTGTGAACCTCGCTTTTCTTTCGACATTTGGCAACGGTCAGACACCCATGATCAACCTCGCCGGTCACTGTGATCCGTATAGTAATGGTTGCACTGGTTTAAGCTCAGACATTAAATCGTGTCAAGCGAAGGGAATCAAGGTGATTCTTTCTATTGGAGGAGGGGCAGGGAGCTATTACCTAGCCTCCTCAGATGATGCTAGACAAGTCGCGACTTATCTCTGGAACAACTTCTTGGGGGGACAATCTTCGTCCCGCCCACTTGGCGCTGCAGTATTAGATGGAATCGACTTTGATATCGAGGGAGGTACAAACCTATACTGGGATGACCTTGCCCGGTACCTTGCAGGATACAGCAAGCAAGGTAAGAAGGTTTACTTAACTGCCGCTCCCCAGTGTCCGTTCCCCGATGCTTGGGTCGGAGGTGCACTCAAGACCGGTCTTTTTGATTATGTTTGGGTTCAATTCTATAACAACCCTCCTTGCCAATACGCGTCCGGGAATGTTGGAAATCTTGAAGATGCGTGGAAGCAATGGATTTCAGATATTCCGGCTAAGAAGATTCTCCTAGGTCTGCCTGCTGCTCCTGATGCAGCTGGAAGCGGTTTCATTCCCGTTTCTGATCTCATCTCCATAGTGCTTCCGGCAATTAAGGGTTCTCCCAAGTACGGAGGTGTGATGCTTTGGTCTAAGTACTATGATGATCAGACTGGTTACAGCTCTTCCATTAAAACCCATGTCTAAAAGATGTTTCCTACTACTCATGTGGTTTCATATCTATCCTATTTACATGCATTATGTATAAATATTGGAATATGTTATTTTCCCTTTTTGCATATATATATATATACAAGTTGAGTGTGTTTGAAGGTTATATATAAGTTGAGTGTGTTTTGAAGGTTGGTGTGAATGGAAATTTTAATATATATGAGCATGTAAATACGCTCTGGAACATCAAAACAACTAGCTGTCAAGGGACTACCAGCCAAACACAATTATGGAGTTGCTATGTTGTGATTATAACATATCATGTTAAGGGGTGATTATTTAGTATTCTCGGAGTACGGTTACATGGGTACGTAATGTGATTGGTGGAGAAAATAGAATATTGATTATTTGTATTGAGTGATTAAAGAACATAAGAGACATAATGAATGTTCATAAAGAAATATGATCATGTGATACTCTCTGAACTATTGTATAATTTTTCACATGTTATCGGTTATAGTCCTTCCATTAAGAAGCAGTTCTAAAACCTAAAACTACTTGTTTCTTCGACAATTTCTCATCTCTAGGAGACAGCATAGCGTCTAAGTAGCCCAAAGCTATCGTACCAGCCCATTAGTTTCACTTATTAGAGAAAGAGTGAATGGCCCAATCTCACTAATTAGTTAGTCCAATATGTGGTGAGTGACGTTTTTATGGAGATATTAGTTCATAAATTTGTGTTTTTTCCTGTTGAGAATCATTGAAAAATTTGTTATGAGAATTGGTGTGAATTAAGAATTGTGGGTTAGCGGGTTAAGTTATAAGGACAAAATCGAAAATGTAGGCCTATTAATTTAGAGCGGGACTTATTGAGTATTATGCCCAGTTTATAAAATTGGCCTATAAATCTCCAAATAAATGTTGGACTAAACTTGTGTGGGCACGATGCCCCTCCTTCATGCTGAGCTATTGTTTAAATGGAGGAGGAGATGTGTATTTTAATTTGTTTGAAGTCTGAAGAGATAAGATTTTTGACTTGTCTTACGAGGGAATCTGCTTTGTTAAATAAATCACATGGGTTATCTAAGAAATATTGACGTTGCTTTTTCAGGCTTTTACTTTTGCCAAAATAGACATGTTTAGTTTTGATTGGTTAGTATTACGAGTGCCAAATGGCATCAACCAATCAAACTTCACATATTTTTATTTTTTTGTATGAATAATATAGGCATGTAAAAGAAAAAAATGTTCAATTTAATTTTCAAACCAAATAACACTCCCCTTAAACTTTAGAGTAATGATTCATCCCCCTTTTCCCCCCACCCCCTTTGACCCCTTCTCTCTCTTATTGGTTACCTTTTCTTTTTCTTTTTCTTTTTTTTCCTGCTCCTCCAATCACCCCCTACCACATGGCAAAGGGGGTGACCCCCAAAAGGGGGTCCCAAGCATTATTCTAAACTTTATATTAGAGGGATTTAGCCCATCACATAGTAAAAATCATAGTAGATATTACACTTAATATTATTGCCAGTTTCTTGTTATGATAAAGTCAATGAAAAAAATAAGAAAGAAAGAAAGAAACTGACGAATTGAAATATCATATCACTTTAGATAAATTTTCTATATAAAAATTCTAATTCACTCTCTTTTTTTATTTTATTTATAAATTTAAAATTCAAATACAATTTAATGTTTAACTCAGCATGTAGAATTGGTGTAAGTCGACGTTGCTATAACCACAATATCAATTTGATGCAAAGTGTTAAGGAACTTCCAAACTCTCCTCCCCTGCCTTTTCTTACAACTTTTCATTCCTTCAATGTGGCAAGACTTATCCATCCAAAGAAACAAAAAAAATGAACCAAGACTCAAAAAATTTAAGAAAAAATAACAATACGATGATGGGTTTTGTAAACAAATATTACTGACCACACATTTTATGATATCAATTAGTGTGTTTGGTTTTAATTTTTTTAAAATTAAGTTTTTTATTTTTCATATTTTTTTATTTTATTTTTAATGAATGTTTTTGAAATTTTAAGCATTTTTTTAGTTTTTTATATGCACCTTACTTAAATGTATCTAAAAAATAAAATATTTATGAAAAAAATATTTTAAAAAATTAATAAATACACAAAAATATGAAAAATATACTGAATTTTTGTTTTTGTTTTTGTTTTTGTTTTTGTTTTTGTTTTTGTTTTTTTTTTGTATTTTTGGTATTTAGTGGATTTTTTTTAAAAAAAATCACTAAAATTATACTTTCTAAGTGTATTTATGTTAGGTGTGTCTAAAAATTAAAAATAATTGCTTAAAATATTAAAAAAATTCAGTAAAAATACAAAAAATAAGAAAGTAGAATTTTTTGAAAAATGTTTTCAAAAAATTGAAAACAAACATGGTGAATAATTTTATTTTGAACTGATTTATCAAAAATAAATAAATAAACAGTAATTTCATTTTGAACTGATATCTTTGGAATCAACGAGGTTAACCTGGTGACTAGAACTGTTGTACTTTATTAGGAGATCAGAGGTTCGAATTTACTCACATGATCTTATTATTTGTGCATTGCTTTAAGATTTTTTCCTTCCACTTTGATTTTTATTTTATATTAGTTATATGTTGTATTTGATTTTTGATTTAAACAAATAAATAAATAAAATAATTAGTGTTTTAAGTGCAGCAGTAATATGAGAGTAATTATGGAGCAAGGGTGAAGATTCAAATCCTATGTGACTATTAAAAGATAATATATTGGTTGATTTCTTTTCCACTATTTCGAGTTCTACTTTGTAACCAATGTCTTTTAAAGACAGAAGATAATTGCAACCCTTTGGGGGCCACCCATGATTTGAATCACACCCAATTATAATGAAGAGAAAAGATAGGAATCATGAAAAAACTTTCATGAAACTGGTCATGAAAAATTTATGATCTTTGGATTATCTTAATTAGTGTGTGGTGTTTTATTTTAAGTGTAATCCAAAGATCATAAATCTTTCATAATCATTTTCATGAAAGTCTTATATGAATACTAAAAGGTAAACACTGCCATCTGCCAAAGCACATGCTTAGCCCTTTGTCTGTTAATTTATTTTTTTTCTTCATAAAAATGGGAGCAAATGTCTTTTATTTTTTAGACACAATGAAAGTTGTTAAAATTAATGTATAGAGAAATAGAGAGAGAATAAATTATATGTGATGATTGTTATATATTATGTACATGGTTGGTCTCCTTTATATAGGAGATGTGGGTGGAGAGTAGGTGTAGTGGAGTAGGTGGAGTGGAGTAGTTTTAACAGTCCCCCTTAAACTCAAGGAGGATAGACACAAATCAACTTGAGTTTGGAAAGAGTAACAAAATAAGAAAATAGACTAATACATAAAATAAAAGAGGATAGGAGACACTGTATGGTCCTATTGGACCGTTGGTGAAGACACTGTGCGGGCATGTCAGATCGTTGTAGAGAACACTGTATGGTTGTGTCAGACCGTTGTAGCAGATAATGTCTGGACAGTTTACGAGGTCATGTCAGACCGGTGTAAAAGCTAACCGGAATCAATGTCGAGACAGTTTATGGGGTCATGCCGGACCGTTGGAAAAACTAACCGGAATCAATGTCGGGACAGTTTATGGGGTCATGCCGGACCGTTGTAAAAACTAACCGGAATCAATGTCGGGACAGTTTATGGGGTCATGCCGGACCGTTGGAAAAACTAACCGGAATCAATGTCGGGACAGTTTATGGGGTCATGCCGGACCGTTGTAAAAACTAACCGAAATCAATGTCGGGACAGTTTATGGGGTCATGCCGGACCGATGTAGAATACACTGTATGATTGTGTATATAGGCTGCCCAAATATATATGCATGGATATATATATCGAGCCCTCAAAAGGCGCGCCCTCAAAATCAAAAGCTGTGCCCGACAGAAATCATCGAGCGGCGAGCCATCAAAAGTCGCGCCAGACACGCGGCGATGCACGTGATCGACAGAGCGCGTGTCGTCCTCTTCGGCATTGTCTATATAAACCAAAGCGAAGCCTGAGGCTTGGAAGCAGAACAAACCAGTTGAAACATCTTCGTTCTCTGAGAGTTTTTCTCTAAGAGCTGCAAACCCTGAAACACTCTGTAACATCTGAAATACTCAGCAACCCATAACATGGTCGCTTCTTCCCGTTCAGCTACCCAGAACATGGCCTCTTATTCCCGTGGTCTGCTCACTCTCTTTCCCGACCTCAACGAGTCCATAAGCGAGATAACCGGTGCGGTTGCCTTTGAACCTCAACCAAGCGCCTCTGGTTTTGCTCCGTTGAACTTTCCTATGCGGTCTGTGGAGCAAAAAATGGCAGTGCAATCGGATATTGAGGCCAATCAGTATACATTGAAGTCATGTGTAGAGACCATGACTGCGGTCACAAACTTGTCGCACCGGGTTCAGAGTAGGACAAATGAGGTGCAGCAGTTAAACGCCCAACTGGCTCTGCTCCAGCGCATGTATAAGGATGCGCGAGCAGAGATATGTGTGCTAAAAGCGGAAAACAAGGAGCTGAAGCGGAAGGCCACCGTTATGTTCCGATTTGGAAGTCCGCCATATGCTGCAGTGGAGGAGCAGGGGAGAGTGAACGTGCTCAGTGGATTGGGAAACACGGAGGCAGCACCGTCAAGGGCCTCCCAGGACGGAGGCAAGAAGAAGAGACCGACGGCAGAGTAGAGAAGAAATATCCCGCCTGTGGATGTGGTTGTTTTGTTTTTGTTTGTTTGTTTGTTTTGTTTTTTTTTTTTTTTGTGTAAAATTGTAATCAGGGCGAAGTCCCTATATGAATAAAATGAGTTTATTGTGCAAATCTGAATGGCTTGAAGGGACAAGACTGAGCAGAAAAATTAGATGGAATGAATAGAAGGTTTTTTTTTTTTTAAATAAAAGATAAAAAGTTGAGGTTCAAGGAAAAGTTAGGCGGTGGAAAGAAGAAAGAAGAAAAAAGAAAATATATATATATATATATATATATATATATATATATAAGATAAAGAATGTTTGGGCGGTGGAAAATGTGATGATGGTTTTGGGTGGAGAATATTTTAGAATGAAAAAATTTATATAATATATTTATCTCTTTCCTGAAGAGAAAAAGCTGAAAAAGAGTGAATGGAAAAGTTTATATAATATATCCGTCTCTCTTTCCTGGTGGGTAGGGATTGGGTTCATAATAATAATAACAACGCTGAGACTCTCAGTGGGGGTGGCCCAAGGAAGGTTCAAGTCATTTCTCTAATAATAATAAGAAAATGAATTGGGTTGCGGAGAGAAGAATCTGAGAGAGATTTCTAAAGAATCTGAGGAGAGAGAAAAGTGCCCTGCCATGGGCAAGGAGTTTGCTGCAAGAGGAAGAGGAGGACACCGCAAGACCAGGCGTCGGCCTTTGCGCCGTCGAAGCCGCGGCAGCGGAGGACTTCCGGGGAGGTGTATGCCGGAGTTCCGCAGGCGGTTTGGAGCACTTGCGGTGGAGCTGGTTTTCCGGCGAGGCGGAAAGGCCAAAAAAGGGTTGGAGATTTGAAAGTCATGTTGGCTTGGGCTACCTTGACAGCAGTTGGGTTCTTGCCACTGAGTGTGTCGTGTAAGTAGAAGTTAAGCTTTGTGAGCTTCTCCTTTTTGAAACTGAGCTTTTGGAACCAATCATCCACTGCTTTGGGGCCTTGGGCAATGCCATGAACCACAGGCATTGTTAGAATGAGAAGGTTCTGGGGCGTGATGTCGTAGTGGGTGATGCCGTGTCGGTGGCAGAAGTGGAGGTCGGTGGCAAAGCTACCTCTGCCCAATAGATGACCCAAAAGACATGGTGGAGCCAGCAGTGAATGAAACAAAGAATGTGATAATTGCAGCGGCGGAAGCTAAGGTTCGGTGCGTGGTGGTTTCGTTGGATTGTTGGTTTTCTTCGGCGATTGAGGAGGTTTGCCCTTTCTCCATTGCTGCATATGGAGAGAGAGAGAGAGAGTCTATGTATGTATATCTTTGTTACCCCATGAGAGTGGTGGATCTTTGTATGGAGAGAAGTCGCCTCTGGTGGCGGCGAACTGGAAGCTATATGTATTGATAGAGATCACAGCGAAATAGGTTGAGGTCCGGCGGGCGGCTAAGGTGAGATTGCCGCTCGCCGGTGAAGCGAAAATATTAGGTTCTAAACTCGCTCTGATACCATGTTAAAATTAATGTATAGAGAAATAGAGAGAGAATAAATTGTATGTGATGATTGTTATATATTATGTACATGGTTAGTCTCCTTTATATAGGAGATGTGGGTGGAGAGTAGGTATAGTGGAGTAGGTGGAGTAGAGTAATTTTAACAAAAGTAATTATCTTGTCTTTTTATAATACTTTTATGGCGATGTTTATGCCTAATAACAAGAGATTATATATCTACATGATTTGAAAAATAAGAGAAATAATGAATAAATCACAAAATATTATTGACCGTATTCATGACCATGTGATGTTCCAAACTCATATAATAATGTATACTATCATTGAATGGGGCATGTGCACATGCCACGTAATAGGACGGACCTATCATATTATTTCTTTCCACCAACCAACAATTCATGTTACAAACTTAAAAGGGGAATAGTTTAAGCACAAAACAACCAGCTTCATATTTGTAAGGCTTGCTGATTTTTCAAACATTTTTTTTTGATAAATAAAAATAATAAATAAATAAAATCTAAAATCCAAACAAAAATAATAAATAAATAAATATTTAAAATGAAAATACAACCTTAGGTACATGGTCAGTGCAATTTGCCTATTTTTAACAACTTGCAGATTTATGACATATTTTAAAGCATTGAACCACTTTTGACAGCTACCATGCACGCATACACAGCGCCTTATGTAGATTTCAATAAATCACAAATGACTCCTCAACAACAATGGACAGTAGATAAGAGACAATGCAATTATGCAATATCAAAAGAACTAAGGCCATGTTTGTTTGGGAGGATATGAGCTTGGGATTGGACTAATAATCTAATAAAATTACTAATCCGATGTTTGGTTAAACAATTGAAGTACGGACTAATTATTTTAAACTTGACTATTAGTTAAGATAGGATACATAATCCAACGGATTCGTAGTCCTAGGACTATTAGTCATGGGAATGCTAATCCAGTCCGCCCAAACAAATATGGCCTAACTGTATAATTTAAGGATAGTTAAAATTAATTAGGTATTAACTTCGTCTACGTTTAAACCAACAGACCATCTCGGATACGCACCATAGCATAAACACAAATTAGCAGCAATCCAAATTAGTACCAGAAACAGAAAAATAAAACTCATAGCAAGCATTACTGAGCCACCCCTAGCCCTCTATGAAAAGCATCACTCTGTTTGGTTGTGTATTTCGTTTTCTGTTTTTTTTTTTGCTTTCATAGTAAAGAACTTGTTCAATAAATTGTTTCTGAAAACTGTTTTTGGAAAAACATTTCCAAAAACAACCCACTTTACTTTTCTTTCCAAAAACACAAAAATAAAAAAACAAACAACCAGCCAGAGTGCATGCCATCCTGGACAATAGCTAAGAAACACTGCAATGGACAAAAGCTACAAGAGACACTGCAATCTCACAAGAAATAGCCATGCAATTAAGGACAAGAAAGTTGATTATGTATCAACTCCGTCTACGTTAAACCATGTCTTTCAGATAAGGTGTGACTAAGCGACTGCTTGGCCACGGATCATAGCATAAACACAAATTAGCAGCCAGTCAATTTGGTACCAAAAACAGAAAACAAAACTCAAAACAAACATTATTGAGCAAGCCCTAGCCCTATAAAAAGCATACCTTCCTAGACATGTTTGTGCACAAAAACAACACAGTTCAATCATATTTACACTGGTTTGAGAAATCAAAGCCGAGGCAGCCTAGCTATCTAGCTTAGAATGGCATTCAAGAAAATGAGTCTGGCAAACTTCCTCTTCCTCCCACTGCTAATGCTACTATTTGTGTCGGGTTCTAACGCTGGAGGGATTGCTGTATACTAGGGTCAAAATGGAAACGAAGGTACTTTAGCGGAGACTTGTGCTACAGGGAACTATGACTTTGTGAACCTTGCTTTTCTTTCGACATTTGGCAATGGTCAGACTTCCATGATCAACCTTGCCGGTCACTGTGATCCATATAGCAATGGTTGCACCGGTTTAAGCTCAGACATTAAATCATGTCAAGCTAAGGGAATCAAGGTGATTCTTTCTATTGGAGGGGGGGCAGGGAGCTACTACCTAGCCTCCTCAGATGATGCTAGACAAGTCGCGACTTATCTCTGGAACAACTTCTTGGGGGGACAATCCTCGTCCCGCCCACTTGGTGCTGCCGTGTTGGACGGAATCAACTTTGATATTGAGGGAGGTACAAACCAACGCTGGGATGATCTTGCCCGGTGCCTTGCTGGATACAGCAAGCAAGGTAAGAAGGTTTACTTAACCGCAGCTCCCCAGTGTCCGTTCCCTGATGCTTGGGTTGGAGGTGCACTCAAGACCGGTCTTTTCGATTATGTTTGGGTTCAATTCTATAACAACCCTCCTTGCCAATGCATGTCCGGGAAGGTTGGAAATCTTGAAGATGCGTGGAAGCAATGGATTTCGGATATTCCAGCTAAGAAGATTCTCCTAGGTCTGCCTGCTGCTCCCAATGCAGCTGGAAGCGGTTTCATTCCCGTTTCGGATCTCACCTCCAAAGTGCTTCCGGCAATTAAGGGTTCTCCCAGGTACGGAGGTGTGATGCTTTGGTCTAAGTACAATGATGATCAGACCGGTTACAGCTCTTCCATTAAAAGCCATGTCTAAAGATGTTTCATAGTACTCTTGGGCCATGTTTGATTCACAATACTAATAGTGAGGTATTAATAATCCTATCAAATTAGTGTGGTATTAACTATCCCACCCCTACCCCATTACTAATTATCCTACAAATTTGTTGGATTAATTATCCATTGGATTAATAGTCCTAAACCAAATGTCAAAACAAACATAGGATGATTGGGCCCACGGATTAATAATCCTAATCCCACACTTTAATCCTTCCAATCAAACATGCCCTTGTGGTTTCATATGTATCCTATTTACATATATAAATATTGGAATGTATAATTTCCCCTTTTGCATATACAAATATATATATATATATATATATATATATAAGTTGAGTGTGTTTTGAAGGTTGGTTTGATGGCAAATTTTAATAAAGGAGCATCTATACTCTGGAACATCAAAACAACAAGCTGTCAAGGGACTACCAGCCAACCACAATTATGGAGTTGCTATGTTGTGATTATAACATAACATGCTATTGGTTATAGTCCTTTCATTAAGAAGCAATTCTAAAATCTAAAACTTCTTGTTTCTTCAACAATTTCTCATCTCTAGTAGATAGCATAGCTTCCAAATAGCCCAAAGCAATTGTGCTAGCCTAAACATCTAAGTCATCCTAAACATCTAGTCATACAAGTAAAGAGATGTATTCATTGCTAAGAAAAAAGAAAAAAATATGAACAGATATTGTATTGATAATAATAGCCACTTCATAAAAAAAGGTAGACATGGTTAAAATCCACATCATTTATTAGGGTGATTGAAAAAATCCATATCATCAAATATAAATAAATAAAAAAGGAATTTTTTTTAGCTAAACGATGGTGTGCAATATTGGGCAACCATAGACCCCCACTTACAACATTTAAACCTCCGCGAGAAGTTAAAAAGTATGCAAAGAAATTCAACGTGAAAAATGGGATTGCTCGCTCAAAAAAATTGGAAAAAGTTGAGCCACGACCAATGAATCACAAGGATTCATTTTAATTGAATTTTCCGCGTTCATGATTTCCATGAATCCCATTGCTTCTTGTTTAAATCACATTCAAACAATTGACTGCTAATATTCCTTTGAACCACTAGAATTCCAAACTCCAAATGTTGACTTCTAGTAGTAATTGACTCAGACACAAGCATGTGCACTACTACAACATAACATGTTACTGTTTGTAGTCCTACCATGAGGAAGACTAAAATCTAAATTGGGATTCTCATAGCTCTGCATTCACATTCAAATTTGCAGAGTTTCTATCCCTTCTAAAATTCCAAACTCCAAATATTGTAAGACTTCTAGTAGCAATTAACTCGTACTCAGACAAGTGGATTCGTCTCTACATACACAACGCGTCACCCCTTTTATTTTAATAATTTAGGAAGCCATACAAGTTGGATTTGTGGCCGATGATATTGATCTTATTTCCATTAATTTAATGAAACAAACGGCTCAGTATTCTTGTTTGCATCAACAATCAAACAACTTGAAATATAATATTTTAAGCAAAATTGATCAACAACTAGATATTTACAAGAACAATATTAATATCATTGAGAAAATATCCCAAATTCCCAATCATAAAATCAATCAGAAGCAGAGTATATGTAAAAAACTTGATAACAAATTGAATACAAATAACATCTAAGAAACAAAAAGACAACATATAAGAAAAAAAAATTGTTTATCCTGGATGCCTCAACTCGAAGAAAAAAAAATACAAAATCAAATTTACCCTCATAAAGCTTCTGGTGGATTATTCATAAATCATGATCAACCTCAGCCATGAGTATTGACAGCATCCCATAGCAAATTCCGAGCCTGCATCGCCGCATCCCTAAGAGTCTTGATCGTTGACACATTAGCCTCGTAAAAAGTCAAGCTTCTATAAGGCAAATTGTGCTTCTTGCAAAGGTCTCTCACGAGCGGAGATATCCTCCTCAAATGGCACCGGGGCAATCGAGGGAACAAGTGGTGTTCTAGCTGAAATTGCAAACCACCATGGAACCAATCCATCCAAGCCGAGCACGATATATCAATCGTCCCACTCGTCTGTTTCTCAAACCAATTGTCCCCCTTAGGTGGTCCGACATAAACATTAGCCGAAAAATGATTCAAACAGAACTGAATGTGCTGAATTGAGGTCACAATAAAGCTCACAAGCACAAACAACACCCTCTCTGTCCAATTGGGTAAGCAAGAAACAAGAAGAGGAAACCATGTCCAAAACACAAGTATTCCCAATATGTTCATAGCTCTATTGGGTACTTTTCGGTTCGAAAACAACAACAAAAAGGTCTGTAAAAACAGGTTAATTCGACCCACACACATGACAGGGTAAAATGTATAATGCTGATAACTCACAAAGAACTTAGCAACGGGATCAAATGTCAATTCTCTATCGTAAAAACACGAAGTTATCGATTTGAACAAGCTCGTAGACACAGCGAAAAAAGGGAGATGTTGAAGATCAGGATCATAATCAAGACTATTACAAGCAATGTGGTGAGCATTGTGAGTCCACTTCCACCAAGCAATGCTGATCCCAGTTAAGCAATTCCCAGTTAGAATTTGAACCAAATTGTTAAACCCACGACTCGTCATAATATTATAATGCCCTGAATCATGACCTAGATAGGTTACTTGAACCCAAGCAAAACCTAACAATCCACCACAACCCATATGAACCCAGAAACTATCTGAACAAAGGACACCAGAAATCGCAGAAACAAAGAGAAAAACAACGAAACAGAGAGAGTAAATCACAGTGTGTTCTTTTTTCTCGAACATTCCAGCTTTCGTGAACTCGGAAGCGAGTCTCCGATAATCTTTAGAGACCTCGGAGACCTCGAAATCGATTAAGTGGTAACCAGTGAAGAGATTATCAAGGTGTTTCCAAGCAGTACCTGGATGGAAAGCAATGAAAGCGTCTGTGGCGTCTTGGCCAGACAAATTCAGGAGTGGGATATCCCCACCCGGGTGTTGGTTAGCCCAATCCGTGACATTGTAAACTTTTCCTTGGATTGAGATCCACAAATCACCTGGCTTGTTGTGTTTCTTCAACTCTTCTTGGGTTATGTACTTTTTCTTAACCTCCATTATCAAAACTATTACAACTACAACAACAACAACAACAACACGATATATATATATATATATATATATGTCTATTCAATGATCAAAACAACCCCTGAATGGGGTGTTTTGTTTTGATGATTTGAATCGATTGTGATGATATATATATATATATAACGTTTTTTTCTTCTTTTTTTTTTTGTTGGTTTTTTGTTCTGTAAATTCTGGGTTTTGAATTTCAGATCTAGATTTTGAGAGAGAGAGAGAGAGAGAGAGAGAGAAATGTATGATAACAGGAGGGGAGAGAGAGAGTATATGTAGAGCGACAGAGGGGAGAGGGGGGTATGAAAGGCAAGGCAATTGCGGAGCGACCTAGTCGGAAGAGGAGAGAGGGGTGTGGGACCCACGTGAGGCAGTCGTGGATGAGGGGCTTGGAACACGTTCTAGGAAGAGGAGAGATGTCACACGCCAGGCCATAGAGCTAGTGGGACGAATTTTCCACGTCTCTAAATGAATCGTACTGTACTCATACTATGGGTGCGAATTTTTATCTATAAAATTTATCATTAAATTTAAATTTAATAAAAAATAATTTCTTTCTTAGTTTCAATAATTTCATTAAATTGATATTAAATTTAAGATTTTATTTTTTTATTAAATTGAGAATCAATATATCTTTCATCAAATTTTATTCATTATCGTTAGATTTTCATTACCGGATGTCGTTCTGAATAACCACCTCAAGATAAAAGTTTATGAAAAAATTACACTAACTACCTCAATAAGAAAAATTATAAAAAATTTGTACTGGCCAATCGACCGATCGGACATCTATCCAATCGTTTGTCTGGTTAATCAGTAATTTGACGAGGTCACAAAACTTTTCGTTGAAGATCTTGATATTAAAGGGAATTTTTTCTCAAAATTTTTCTCAAATTTAATAAAAAAATTAATATACCATTAAAGATGCCGTAAGTGACTGTATTAATATCACCACTTAGGAAGAATTTTCCACGTCTAAACTAACCGTGCTCATAATAGGAGTGTAGATTCAAAATTTTATCATGATTTCTTATTATATAATTAAGTGGCTTTACTACGTCCTTGTTTGGCATAATTCAAAATAAAATTTTTAGTTAAAATAATTATAAAAAATAAAATAAATTGTTAAATTTAATAAAATAAAACATTACATCTAAATCATAATTATTTTATTTTTCTTTCACAAAAATCAAAAAAGTCAAAAATTTATCCCAAATGAAATTTTTTAATCTCAAACTAAAATAATTAAAAAATCAACTCACATCTCAAACGAATCCTCCATAATATAATCATTTAGAACACTACATAATAAAATCATTTAGGATTTTGACTCCTTAAATTGTGTTTAATTTAAAAAAAAAATTAAAAAAAAGAAAGATATAAATAAAATATATTATTATTTCACTTAATTTTATATATCTTCTATTTTTTTTTAAAAAAATTTCTTTTAAAATTCTTGAACCAAACATAATCTTAAAATATAATTCTAGAAATCACTCCAACGTGATTAGACTCTTAATCCGTATTTGATTCAATAATTTGAAAAGAAAAATAAAATATATATATTTTATTTATAATTCACCGCCTTATTTTCTCATTTCACATCTCTCTTCGAATTCTTAAACCAAAAATGCTCTTATAACGTTACACGCGCTTCCACTTTGTTTTTATCACGCGTAGAGAAGAAGAATAGCAGTACCTAAGTAAACCTCGAAATTGAAACTTGAGAGACCCATGAATCATAAAAGGGCAACTTGAGGGACCAGTTGATGGGAATTAATCAGATGCGGTCAGTTGTATTGTGGTTACTGTGGTACTGCCACTTTAATTTCTTATTTTTTTATCATATTAAATTTGAATTTAAAAAAAAAATTAAAAACCAAACTAAATAGGGGTTTTTTTTTTTAAAGTCCCTCGTATTAAGATTTTATAGTAAAAAAGACATCTAATATTTTCATAATGTGTAAGGTTCCTCAAGTTGATCTAGAGAAAATTGGTCCAGAGAAAATTCACGTCACAGAGAAAATTAGTCCAGAGAAATTCTCTCTGGACTTTCCAGAGAAAATTTCTCTGTCCTTCCCTAAACTATCCACTGTAAATTTCTCTGCCCTCCCTTTTTCCAAATTTCTCTGCCTTCCATATACTTCGCACCATCCTAGAGAAATTTCTCTGTCTTTTCACAAAATTACATCTCCAGAGAAATTTGTAATTAATTCTCTGATTTATATATGTAATGTTGTTGTTGGTTCTGGTTCTGTAAAAGAAGCTTTTTGAGAGCATCTCTCACAATTGTGTGAAATTTCACTGAGAAACTTGTAGTTTGGGAAATTCTCACAGCTACTTTTAAATTTCTCTGATTTGAGAAAGGAAGGGAAAATAAACAATCATAAGTAACTTCAAATTTGATTTTTGATTTATTTTAACTTATTAACAGTTGTTGGAATAAATTTATGTGATGATTAGTTTTTTGAAGATGTATTCAGGAATTTCATTGAATTTCATAAAATAATGTGTCTTTTTGATCCAGAGAAAATTACTTAAAATGAATCCAAAGAAATTTAAATTTTCTCTAGTTTATAAATGAACCCAGAGAAATTTGAATTTGAATTTAAACCCAGAAAAATTGGTCAAAACGAACCCAGAGAAATTTGAAAATTCCAGAATTTCTCTCCAATTTACTAACCATTTTCTTTGTACGTTGACTCAATCAGAAAAAATTGATTAAAAATCTAACACAATTTTCTTTCGTTTGCTCACCCATATCTCCATTTTCACACCAACCCACCAACTAAATCTCCTTCTGAATAGAAGCATTGGCAGCATCAAAATCCTCATCCATCAAATGAGGCCATGCGGACTGAGGCAAACCCAGTGGGCTCGCATATCTTCCATTATTATTGTCGAACCCACTTCCATTAACAACTCTCCATCCTCTATTTTGACCCATCATCTGTTGTTGAAGCTGGTTTTGCGGTGAAAACAAAATTTATCTGGTTTGTCTTCCCTAAATCAAAGAAGAGCACTGTTGTTTCATCATTTGGTCATTTCTCGCTTGCTCAAACTGCAAAACAAAACAAAAACAAAACCCAAAAATCAACAAACTAGATGAGAAGAGGGAACAAGTATACACACATTATGAGACTTACTCACATGATTGGACTGTGAGAGATTGTGAGAGAGGCACTGATTGACATAGAAAGAGGTGTTGATGTTTTTCAGAGACGGTGGAGCGAGAGACCAAGGAGGGCCGAGAAGGCCTCTGGCTTTGGGAGGTCCTTCATCGTTCATCTTCAACCTCGCCACCTGTCTCGCGACCTCATAAATTAGATCCCAAGAGTCGTTGTGTTCCACCCGGCGGCGTGGTCAGCGATGATCCATCGAACTCGGCGATCTACTTTTGTTCTTTACTTTGCTATTTGCGAAAGAGAAAGAAGATAGAGGCTTTGTGATCAGCGATTTGCGAAAGTCGAATAAAGAAGGGCCTCTGGTGGTGGTGATCAAAATGAGGTAGACAGAGAGAGAGAGAGAGACAAAAGTCAAATTTCTCTGATATATGTTTAGGGACCTTAAACATCAAAAAATAATTTTGTGGATCTCTTCCATTACGAAAAGTGGTAGAGGGACCCTAGACTAATTTTCCCAACTAAATATGACTATTAAATTTAAAAAGGTTAAATAATTAAATTTTCCCAAAATAGCAAGTGATCAAGGACATTGATGCATATATTTTAAATAAAAACTTATAAATCTCTATAATAATAAATACAATCAAACATCTTGTATATTTGTTTGTCTTAATCTTTTTTTCTCATTATAAGGAGTGTAATTTATTATAAGTTAAAAATTAATAATTAATAATTAAAAAATAAAGTAAAAACATTCATCTCTTATTTTTTAGATAATCAACTTATTAAAATTATTTATGTCTTATAAATTATAAAAAAAAAATTGTATTAAATAATATGACACAAATCTTTAAAATAAAATAAAAAAAAATATAAACAACTTATACATCAAACAACCCGTTATTGTTTGTAGTATAGAAAGAACTTCAAAAGGAAATATGGTACTGGGTATCCAAACTAAGGGTTGTTTTGAGAAGATATTAAAAATTTAATTTTTGACGCTTTTTATTATTTTATGTGAGAATTGATATGATTCAAAATAGATTCAAAATAAATTAAAAATTTATTTTTAATTTTTTATGCATGTTGCCAAAACAACCTTAAAATTATCTATCATTCTCATTCAAATGAACATGCATTTGAAGTTGTACACCATTGTTACCATGGGCTGTGTAGTAGGATAGAGCTATCCAACTTTTTTGAATTTTTTTTTTTATGTAGATCGTAACTTTTCGTTAAATGGGTAATCAATTGCTAAGATATTTTGGGCAAGTGGGCCAGAGGGGACATAGATGATGGGGCGGGCAGCATATATATGTGCTCATCTCAAATAAATATCTTGAAACCAACGTAGTCCAACGACACCGCCCAACACCGACTGTACCCAAACTATTCTTTGCTTTTTTAAAAAAGAAAAAAATTCTATAATCCTTTTTAAATTTGGAATTTTTTTTAACATTTTGTCAAAATATTTAAAAGTTGAAATTTTTGTTTAGAAACTATTACTTAATAATTTTGAAGCACTTATGAATTATATGAGTCACCGTCAACACATTTGAGATGGCCAAGATTGTTTTTGTTTAATTTTAATATATGTTAATTTTTGAAATAAATTAAAAAGAAACTTGAAATATGAAAGTCTAAAATTAAAATAAAAAAATCAAATACAAAAAGAGCAAAATATAATTTATCTAAGACAAATGCTAATAAGTGTCTCATACATTGTTTAATGTTAGAAATTGTGTAAAAAAATATCTTAAAAATATGTGAAAATATTAAAAAATATATTAGATTAAATAAAAAATATATATGGTGTTATTTAATTTAATTTTTTTAATCTTTTATTCATGCTTTAGAAACAATAATTAGCAAACCTTTTATCTACATAACTTTTATAGCTGAATCTCAAAGGACACATAAAAACCCATTACACAAGTTTATTTATTTTTTGATAGAATATTTTAGGCCATTTTAAAACTAAATTTTTATGATTCGAATAAATCTTTCAAAACAAATTTATTTCTTATTAAAATCTTAAAAAAAAAATCTTCAAGTCTCAACCCTTATCCGCCAAGTCAAATCTTTAAATTTACAATTACACGAGTTGTGACCCCCACCGGCAAAGCAAATCAGCATCCTAGCACGCTTAGCCTCCGTTTGGGAAGTGGGTTGGTTTTTTGGCTTTTTGGTTTTTTGGCTATTTTAGCCTGGGCTATTTTAGCCTGGTTTGGGAAGGACTTTTTGGCTTTTTGGCTTTTTTGACTTTTTTTGTGAGAGAAGATTGTAATGATTATGGGTTGGATTTGATGTTTTGTTTTTTGTGGCTAAAATAGCCTATTTTATTTTTTGTGGCTATTTTAGCCAAAAAAACTTGGGTTTTTTCTTGCCAAACGGAGGCTTAGTAACTAAGCCATAATATGTCAAATGACGCATATGGATTGCGCGTTAAAGGACCTTTTCACGATTATTTATTATTATTTTTTAAAATTATTTGAATTGAAAGAGAGTCGTGGTTTTTATAAGTGGTTCACATGCATTCCACGATTTAAATCACAAAATATCTTTTACTTTTGATTGTACGACTCGTCAACACAATTGGACATGTCTGAGCGTCGCACTGAAATATTTTTATTTTCCACCTCATCAATTTTTATTAGGGTCATGCTCAGCCCTAATTAGAGCTGCAACCATGCAGCTTTAACGAGCTGTCACCTATATGAAAAAAAAAAAAAAATAGTGAAGTAAAAGACAAAAAAAAGAGAAGAAAAAGACAAATTAAAGATGCATTAGTGGTCCTTTTTTAGTGGTCCAAATCATTTTTGTTTTTATTACAATCAGTAAAAGTTGTACAATACAAGTTACAACCACCACTATTGTGGGAATATCCACATTGGATTCCTTATGCAGCCAAAATATTTTATGTTGATTTTTTGACTTTTTGATTTTTTTGATTATTTTAATATATGTTAAAAAACTTGATTTGAGAAAGATTTTGATTTTTTGATTTTTTTGTGAGAGAATGGTATAATAATTATGGGTTGAATGTGATATTTTATTTTGAATGTGATATTTTAACCCAAAAAAGAAAAAAAAAAAGAAAAAAAAAAAACTCTTGCCAAACTTAAGTCTTAAAAGGTGGTTTCGCAATCATTTTTTTTGGTTGGTTTTTTAGTTTTTTTAATTTGAGATTTTTTTATTTATTTGATTTTTTTTTTGAAATGACAATTTTTTTTTTTGTTGATCTTTTGACTTTTTATTTTTTATTTTTTTGACTTTTTAAAACTTTTTTTTGTCTTTTATGATTTTTTAGTCTAATACAAAAACCAAATCGGGACTTATTTAGGTTAAAACTATATAGGTGTACATTTTTTGCATAAGTATACTTATTTAAGTTATATCAATTAATATTTTTTCTTTATTTTTTTTACATATTTTTTTTTATAAAAATTAAAAAAATATATTTATTTAAAACATCTTAAACCCACCCTTAGTCCTTATCTCAAGGATCATTTTGTTTTTAATTTTTAATTTTATTTTGATTCTTTCTAATTAGTGACTTTTCAATAAAACATCATTATTAAGAAAAATTATTTATCCACATAATTTCTCCCTCACAAATCTCTCGAATTATATGGCAAGGCTGCTTGGAAGGTTTTGAGAGAAGTACAGAAGCGCGAGTCATAATTTGTCTTTTCTTACCACATCATTCAAGAGAATGGTGGGAGAGAAACTTGGCAGAAGAAATATTTTTTTATAATTTTAAATAATTGTACAATTATTATCATAATTATTTTTAAATGAATATTTTTTTCAAGAGAAGGTGGTGAAACACTAGTAGTGGTGGTAAAGGTGGCCATGGAGGTGGATATCGTACTCATTTAAACAAAATGAATATCAATGTTCAATCCATTTAAATATATTTTATGAATTAAAATAAATTTAAATAGGTGTAATTGGACAAGTTCACGATTTCTCATTGAATTTGTCCCTTCTACTAACAAAAACTGATTAACCAAATTATTTTTATTTTAAATTATTTTATTTTTATTATAAATAAGTATAGAGAAGTCGATCTTTGGCCACCAAAATGCGTTGATGAAATCTTTGTTTGGCAAAAATTTGTTTTTTTTTTGTTTGGTTTTTAAGCCGTGATTTTTTCAATTATGAATTTCTATATAGTATATTTTTTTAACTTCTAAAGGAGTTTTTGTTTAAAAGTCCATACAATAGAAAAGTTGTTGCCAAACAAAAAGAAAAGAAAAAGTAGCTATTATTATAGAGAGAACAAATCTTCTTATGCAACTCTTGCTGTCCAAAGTCGTTAAGTAATAAGCAGCAACTATTAGAGACTTTCAAACCAAGCAGACTTGTGAATCAGTCTTGTTTGAATTGGGATTCAATTCTAGATGGGTGTCCTTTAATATCAATTAAAATATATAAGTGACTATTAATCACAACAAATGTATAAAAATGTGTATTAATCATCTAGTTTTATCATGTTACTGTATAATATGATGTTAGCCACATTGTGTCAGCATTGTAGCAGACAAATACATTAATGTTGGAGCCCATTTTATTAATATTGGATTGACAAGTAATATGGGAAGCATATTTATATATTATATAAAAAAAATAGTGTTTTTAATTCACAAATGTTGTGAAAGTTCTATTATTTCAATTTTAATTTTTTAATTTTTTGATTTAAAAAAAAAATAAAATTTCCGCCCTTGCTACCTAGTACCCTAAACCCTATTACCCATTATTACATACTAACCTACGGCAGTCGTAGGAGCCTTCCTATCACAGCAACCTAAAGAAATGCTCCATTATTCCAATCCTAACTTCGTAATTTTCTGATTTAAAAAAAATATATACATATATTTTCCGTCCTTGTTACCTATTACCCTAAATTCTATTACCCATTACTACGTACTAACCTAAACCCTATCACAACAGCCACAACAACCTCCCTATCATAACAACCTAAAGAAAAAATTTGGGAGAGAGAGAGAGAGTTCACATAAAGAAAGATAGAATCTTAGAGCCTTTCCTATCACAGCGGCAACAACTTTGGGACAGAATTTTGGAAGAAAAACATTTTGAAATCTGTGAGTAAATCATTTATTTTTTTAATATAGTGATTATATTTTTAAATTGATTAAGAATGATTGTATTCGTTAGGTTGACATAAAATACTAATTATTGATGATGATTGGATTGTATTTTGTGATTGTGATTAAAATTTTGTTTATTTTTCAATATCTTATTTTTAATCTATGTTTTTTGGAAAAAAAAATTAGATTGTATTCATTAGGTTCACATAAAGTACGCACTATTGATGATAATGATTATATTAGTTTTTGTTATTGGGTTTTTTAACTCATTGTATTTTTCGGGAAAAAAAAAATGATTGTGCTTAATTTGTGATTAGTTTTTGGACTTTTCTTAAGTGTGCAACTTACACCTTAAACTTACGCCTTTCTGTTTGCTGTCCTGTTTTATGTTTACACCTTCCACTTGGATCTTTTGTGTTGGTTGCATATGGTGTGCAACCTTAAGGGGTTGCACACCATAACAGCACCCTAGATTTTTAACTCACTATGCTTTTTGAAAAAAATAAAAAAAAAATTATATTTTTTAATTATCAAGTGACTTCATTGCTTCTTTTTTTTTTATGAGGAAAAATGTGATTGTGTTTTTTTACACTCTATTTTGATCACACGGTGATTTTATTTTTTTAAATGATTGTGTTTTTTTACACTCCATTTAATATGTGTTTTTTTGAAAAAAAAATAGATTCTATTCATTTTTTTTAATACAAACACACGGTGATTGAATTTTAAGTCTATGTTTTTTGGGGAAAAAAAAATAGATTGTATTTATTAGATTCACATAAAGTACACACTATATTTTTTTTTAAAAAAAAGTTGTGCTTTTTAACCATCAATTAACTTAATTTGTATTTTTTTAAATAATTTTATTTTTTAATTACCAATTGCCTTCATTGTTTTTCAATACGGTGATTGTGGGTTCGTTTGGTTTGAATTTCCCAAAAATTTTTGGGAAAATTTCTCTACAAATGAGTTTTCAGAAAAACTCAAACCAAACAAATTTTCTCAAAAAAATTTCCCAAAACTTGTAAACCAAACAAGTTTTCCAAACAAATATCTCTCTCATAAACATCAAATCAATCACTTTTTCCAAAACTCTCTCTCAAAATAATTTTCCAAAACATCTTTCCAAAAAAATCAAACCAAACAACTTTTCGTACTTTTTATCTCCCAAACTCATCTCCCAAAATCAAACCAAACAAGCCCTGTATTTTTACACTCTGTTTGATTGATGATTATTGGATTATATTTTGTGATTGTGATTGGACTTAATTTATTGTGTTTTTCTACACTCCATTTAATTTGTGTTTTTTTTTTTTTTAAAAAAAGAAGAAGATTGTATTCATGTTTTTTGAATACAATCTGTAACAAACATCATACTGTTTACTGATTAATGACTGATAATTGGACTGATTAAAGTACTGAACTGACTGACTGGAATCTGGAATTAATTGACCGAGTCTATCTGTTTAATTGTGCATCTATCTGTTTGATTGATTATTTGATATGTTCGTGTTTTTCGTTCAAACTGCTAATTGAAGGCCTTGTCGGTGGCCGAACCGAGAATTGATTGATGTTTTAGGATCCTCATAATTAATGTGATTTTATGGCATAATTATCTGAAAATTGATTAGGTATGATTAAATTAGATTAATGGTGTTAAATTACATGAACTGGACTTATTGCCAAATTGCCACCCTTAGTGGCCCACTCAATATAACACATTAGAGCCCTTGCATGCTTGAATCATGAATCAAAACATTTCATTAGTTCCTTCTCCTTGTTCAACCGGCCTTAGAGAGAGAGAGGAAGGGAGAGAGTTGAATTGTTCTAGTGAATTGGCTTGAATTGCTTGGAATTGAAGTGCAAATTGTCAAATTGGACACCTAAACCTTGAACACAAGACTAAGGTAGGACATTCATCTTCTTGTTGTTGTCATAGACTTGATTCTTGCATGATTCATGCTTCATTTGTAGAGTTAGCCATGTTTTAGTTCATACATGTAGGATTAGAACATAATTCATGTATGCATGTTTGAATTGATGAGTTTTGAGTTGAATCCATGGTGAAATGGAACATGCATGTTCATAATTTTGTAATGGTCCATGTTTTCAACTTGTCTTTGGATCAATTGGCTCCTTAGAGCATCAGATTGGAACTTCCAAATGATTTGAATTCATGCATGTTTGCGTGTTCATATTGTTCATGAAATTGGTTTGAAATTGAGTTTGAATTAAACACCCTTGGGCCTTGATTTATCAAAATTGAGCTTTGAACTAGGATATTCTATGTGTTTATAAATGTTTTCCAGAAAATGGGCCCAAGAGGATTGGTTTTGATGCATTTGAATGTGAGTTTGAGCTTGGAGGTGCAATCTGGAATTCCCAGATTCTGCACTTCCGCTCGAGCGGGGGAAGTGCCGCTCGAGCGTGGAATCCGAGCATCCAGTATCTCTGCACTGTTTTACAGTTCGCTTGAGCGGAGTCATGTCTCAAGCTCGAGTGGGCGTCGAGCGGAGATTTCACCCATCCAGTACTTTTACAGTACGCTCGAGCGGGAAAATTGACGCTCGAGCGTGTACCTTTGTTGCATGACCGCTCGAGCGGGGAAAGTTGGCGCTCGAGCGGGACTCTGTTTTTCTGAACATCTTGAAACAGTCTTCTGATCACATCTTTGCATCCTCATTCCATTCTAGGCATTCTTAGGCCTAGTTTTAGATATCTTGTTGAGGATAGATGTAGAACACACCGAGGCATTAGGGGTTAAATTATGTTATCTCCCAACTGTGTAGCTTAGTGTGTGTTCAATCTGTTAACTGTGTAGGGTTGGCGACTGGGGAGGCGCGCTCTAGCATACTGTAGCCCAAACTCTGTGAGTAACAACTGTGTAAAGATATGTTCAAAATGATTATCTTCTGAACAATTGAACTGTACTGCTTTCTGAACTGTTACTGTTAATTGAATGAATGTATATCCTCTATTCTGAACTGTATTGTGGCATCCTTAGCAACTACTGTTACTGACTGTTACTGTTACAGAGATCTCTGTCGGTTCCCTCGTGGAACCACTACTGTTTACTGATTGATGGCTATCATTACTATTCGGTCTTTAAGACCTACTGTTTACTGCTATGGTAATGGATGTACCACATATGATTGAATAATTGTTCTGACTGAAAGACTGAAGTATTGTTAATGAACTGATTTCAATACTGTAAGGACATTTCATTCTTAACCCCTTTACGCATTATGTTATTCACTGGGCTTTAGCTCACTGTTTATATATATATGTAGGTGCTCAGCCACCAGATCGGAGCTAGGAGCGCGGGTTAGACTCTAGTTTTGTCAAGCCAGCCTTTGTGCCTCATTGCGAGGTTCCGAATTGCCATGCTATGGCTTTGGGGTGTCTTGTTTTTCCCCCGTCTGTCTCCGTACTGTTTGGTTTACTGTATAGACTGTCAGCTACTAACTGTACGGTTATCAAGGGATTTGGTCCCTGTACTGTGTGACTGTAATTTTGTATAGACTGTATTGTTTGTATATGTGAATGCTTGAAAAATCTTTTTGGCATACAGACTGTCACAGCTCAATGGACATTATTTATTTACTGTTTTGGCTTCCGCCAGGCCCTGTACTCTGTTTTACTATACTACTGTTCTGCAGGCCTTCGGTAATCTCGGATTACTGGCCGGTTACGGTGCTAAACCCATAGGGCCGGGTTTGGGTCGTGACACAATCACACAGTGATTGTATTTTTAATTTATGATTTTTGAAAAAAAAAAAAAGATTACATTTATTAGGTTCACATAAAATACTTACTATTAATGATGATTAGATCACTACAACAAAAAACAGTTTTGGCAACCAAAAATGTAAATTTCGTCGCTGAAAGTAGGACAATTGGCGACTAAAATTGAATTAGTAGCCAAAAGTGAAGACTTTTGGCGACTAAAACAGTTTAGTAGCCAAATGTGTACTTATTGGCAACTAAAAATCAGATTAGTCGCTGATTACATGGGTTTTAGCGACTAAAACAATTTTAGTAGCCAAAGGTGAAGGTTTTTGGCGACTAAAAAAGATTAGTAGCCAAAAGTATAGGCTTTGGCGACTACAAAATGGTTTGGTCGCCGATTGTAGGTGTTTTACAGACAAAAAAAAATGTTGTAGCCAAATGTAAAGGTTTTTGGCTACTAAAAACTTTTTAGTAGCTAAAAGTGGACAATTGGCGACTAAAATTGAGTTTAGTCGGCAAAAGTAGCGGTTTTGGCGATTAAAAATCAGTTTAGTCGCCGAAAGTGGTTATTTTTAGACGGAAATTAATTTTTTTAGCGACTAAATTATTGGTAGTAGCCAAAACTAAGGTTTTTGGCGACTAAAACAAACTTTAGTCGCCAAAAGTGGCTCTTTTTTTTTTTAATAATTAATTTATTTTTTACATAAATTAATATTGAATAAAAATAATTATATTTATATATATAGGTTTAAATTAATATGGGTGAATATACTATATAAATAATATATATTGCATATATATTCATGTGATCTTGTGGTGGCATAGTGGAGGGAGTGTGTTGGTAAAGGTGTGCAAAGTAGAAGGTTCGTGGTTTGAATCTCAAAAAAAGCAAAAGAATTAGTAATTTTTTTTTTCACGGAAGTACCTTTGGCGACTAAAATTATTAAGACTTTTGGCGACTAAATGGATTAGTCGGCGATTCAGTGAGTATTGGCGACTAAAGGATTAGTCGCTAAATGTATGATTTTGAAAAGTGTAAATCACTATTGGCGACTAAAATGTTGGTCGCGAAAGAGCTTCTTTTTGGCGACTAAAAAAGTTTTAGTCGCCAATACCTCTGCCGACCATCTATACGCGACAAAACCAGCGACTAAAAAAATTAGTCGGGGAAAGTAAAAAGTCGACTTTTGGCGACTAAAAATTTAGTCGCCAAAGGTGCTTTTTCTTGTAGTGGATTGCATTTTATGATTGTGATTGGATTATATTCATTAGGTTCACATAAAGTACCCACTATTGATGGTGATGATTAGATTGTATTTTGTAATTTGATTTCTTAACTCACTGTATTTTTTGAAAAAAGATTGGTTGTGCTTTTTAACTATCAATTAACTTAATTCGAGATTGGGTTTTTAACTCAATATGTTTTTTGAAAGAAAAAAATAATTGTATTTTTTAATTACCAATTGACTTTGTTGCTTTGCTTGGCTTGTGACAATTTCTATGTTTTTTGATGATTAGATTATATGTTGTCTTGCAAAAAATTGTAATTGAGTCTTCAATTAACTGTGTTTTTCACACAAAAAAGAATGATTGTGTTTTTTAACAATCAATTGACTTAATTTGTGATTGAGTTTTTGGATACTCCGTTTCAATCACATGATGAGAAAATTTTTTTGTGTGATTTGTGACAATCTTTGTATTTTTTAAAAACTTATTTAGTTAAGTAATAGATGGGTACTAATAAAGATATTTGTATGTTTTATTTTTCTGTTTTTATTTTCTACTTTATAATTTATTAAATATTCATTTCAGATTTGTTACAAAAACTTTTTTTACAGGATGGAACGTGATATAATTATCGCTAAAATCAATCGATTATCTCGAAAAAGAAAAATACTCATTTCACGCCAGACTGATCGTGATGATCCCACATTCAAGGATAAATTGAAACAACTTCAAAAAGAAGTATGTCGATTAAGAGCATGTGTTCTATGTGACAAACAATTACATTACAGAACCAATGTTTGAAATGTCACAAGAAAGCGTTAAAGTATTATCATTTTCATATATATACATTTCTTCTTATTTTTTATAATAAATATATTTATTTGAAACAATTTACAATACAGGAGTTGTTATGCTTTCCACATCAGAAGTTGTTCACTTCTAAAAACATGTTTCAAGAGTTACTACATTGACAAATAATACTAATATTCTAAATGGTAAGAATTTCAAGTAATAATATTTTTTAATTTGGGTTATTTTATATCAGCTACTTTCATAATAAATGCTAATAATTATATTCTTTATATTTTTCACGAAAATTATATGATGCAATAGTCATGCCTTCCATATCTGAGGAAGAAGGTAAGAAATATTATTTATATTAATTTTAGAAATATTATTTATATTAATTTTACAATTATGATTTATTTGATAATATTCTTATAATTTCAAAAAAGTAATGATTTTATACTAATTATTTTATTCATGTAAATCCAAATAAAAAGAATTGTTATGTTCCCGATATCTGAGGGTGTTTAGATACATGACGATGTTTCAAAAGTCACAATGATAGTGAATAACAATATTGTCCTACTATAAGGTAAAACTAACATATATATATAAATTTTGTAATTATGATCTTTAAAATTATAATTCCCAATACATATGTTGCTTATTTTTTCATGTAATTAGATGATGTGAACAACAATATTGTTACGGAAGAATAAGGTAAAAATTATTATTTATATTAATTTTAGAATTATAATTTATTTGATAATATTATCATAACTTCAAATAATGAATGATTTGACATTACATATTTTATTCATGCAAATTCAAATAAAGGAATTGTTATGTTCCTGACATCTGAGGGTGTTCACATACATGAAATTGTTTCGAAGTTAGAAAGGTGGTGAATAATAATAATTGTCAGTAATTGATATTCATGAACCTTTAAATTAAATATTAATTTATAAATTAATTATTTCTCAATTAAATTTTAGATGATGGAATAGTCATGGCCCCCATATTTAAGGACATTCAGTTGCACAAAGAAGTTTCAAAAATTACAATGACAACAAATGCTAATATTCATCTACCACAAGGTATGAATAAACTATTATGTTATTTATTTTTACATATTATTTGTACATGATTCACAATTATATAATTATCTCATTATATTTTCATTGTATTATTTCACAAAAGTTTATTTTGGAATTGTAGTTTTTTATATTTAATTATTTTATCATGATTTTTTAATTCTGCAATAATCATAAATCTCATATCTGAGGGCGTTCAATTGCATGAAGATGTGCCACAAGTCGCAATGACGACAAATAATAACATTGTTCCACAACAAGGTAAGAATTATTTTGTAATAATTTAGCTTCAAAAAATAATGCCAACTTCTGCAATTTAAATATACGTTGTCTCATTACCTATGTAATTAATTTAAATTAAATATTAATTTATATATTAATTATTTCTTAATTAAATTTTAGATGATGGAATAGTGATGCCCCCCATATCCGAGGACATTCGGTTGCATGGAGATGTTTCAGAAATTACAATGACAACAAATATTAATATTTATCCACCACAAGGTATGAATAAACTAAATATGTTATTTATTTTTATGTATTATTTGTACATGATTCATAATTTTATAATTATCTCATTGTCGTCACTGCACACATGATGATATTAATATTATAACGAGCCAGTTTTCTTTAAGTAAATAATTGCTATATCCAATAATAATTCAAACTTAACAAGTGTTTTAATTTTTTTATTAAATACAATATTTTCTTTTAACCAACCATTTATTTTTTATTTATTTATTTATTTTTAGATACAATGTTAACATTGTGGTCAAAGACAATACTAGTTCAATAAATCTCATTGTTCAAGATAAACGACCAGAGTTTATCTTGCGATGTCAACCATCATATCAATTAATATTTATTTATTAATTTTTTTCCATTACAGACCCTAGCTACCGCCACCGGTGGCTAGGGTTTTACATCCAGATCGCGATTGCGACGGTGAACTCTGGTGGATCGATCGTAACGGTGAGCTCTGGTTTGAGATCGCGATGGTGAGCTCTAGTGGATCGATGGATTGTGACGGTGAGCTCTGGTTTGAGATCGTGACGCGACGGTGAGCTCTGGTTTGAGATTACGACGATGAGCTTTGGTTTGAGACCGTTACGTCGTCGATGGTGGTGGTTGGGGTTAGGGTTGTCAATGCCGAAAATCACCGGAAATCGTCTGCGCATGTTGGAAATGAACAGTGTTGAGATGTGTGGTTTATATATTTGGGTTATTAATAATAACTGAAATTGATGAAGGGAAATTAAGTAATCTTGCCCCTCCAATACAGTTTGAATTTGCACAATTAACATGCCTTTGGACTTTGATTTCGCAAAATAATTTTCAATTCCCAATGTTTTACAAGTTTGAGCTTGTTTCCTCACGTTTTGGGGGCCCAAAAGTTGCATTTTGAGACTTTGGATTCGAGTTTTAAGCTTAAGAGCAAATCTGGATATTCCAAAATTCTGCTCCTCTGCCCGAGCTACAAAACCTGCACTCGAGCGATCACCTTAATTTTTGTACTTCCATTTAATCGGCAAATAACGTGAAATGCATGTTCCTAGAAGTTTACCATTTTTGCAGACTTCAGTCTTACGTTCGAGCAACCGTCGAGCGTGCGTTGAGCAAAAAAATCGAGCAACTAGTACTTTTGCAAAGTTTACAGACCACTTGAGCCAAGGAAGTTGCGCTCGAGTGACCACTCACACGTTTAGGTGTCAGCTCAAGCGAAGAAATTTGCGTTCGAGCGAGATCCCTTTTTCCAGCATATTTGACTAAGTATTTTCAAGTGCATTTTAGCTTCCTCATTGCATCCTAGGCATTCCTAAACCAAGATTAAGACATTAAAATGAGGATAAGACTTAGAAACACCAAGAACGAAACGTAATGAGTTAAGTATATTCCGAGCGTGTGTTTCAATGTGTATCTGTTATGTATTTGTGTAGGTCACGCGCCATAGACTATCCGAATCACTCGCTTTCTCTATTTTGTTATCGGAGTCATCTGTGAGTAATAACTCTGTAAAGTTATGTTTGACTTTGGCCCCGTTTGGTACAGCTGTGGAAAAGTGATTATACCTTATAGCTTAATAGCTTATAGCTTATAGCTGTGAACATAAGCTGATTTTTGACTTATAAATTAAGTTTCACCTCTCCCACTCAAAGAATAAGTTGATTTTTGACTTACAAAAAGCTATAAGCTGTATTGTTAAGTTGAACCAAACACATCAAAATAGCTTAAATTAAGTTAAAAACTGAAATAAGCTGAAAATAAGCCCTACCAAACAGGGCCTTTAATTATTTTATGATGGTATGAAATGATCAATTTTCTGAAATGCTATTTTTTGTATGAATGAATGATTATCCAAATTTCTGAAATGTATTCTTGGCATCCTTAGCATCATATGATATGTGTCCCTTTATGGGTCATCGAGATGCCTTTATGGCCGTCTCAAATATGGATCATCGGATTTGTTGACGCTAGTGGATGTACCACGTACTATCATGTGAAATGTATGAACTTTGGATACGAACATGATTATGTATATGAATCTGTTTCTGCTTTGACATCTGATTATGTACAAGACTCTGTTTCTGTATAGACATCATTCAGTAAAACCTTTACTCTATTATTATTCATTAGGCTTCCGCTCACTATTTATATTATGTATGTAGGTGAGCAGGTGCGTGACCAGATCTAAGCTGCTGCTTGGAGAGTTTTGTTTTGTCAACCAGCCACCATGCCTCTCGGGGAGGTTCCTATTTGAAAAGTCGAGTTTTGTGAATCATGTGAAAGATGTTTTTGTTTTGTTTTTGTCTCACTGTACTGTGGGCTAAGTCCCTTATGATACTATCTATATGGTGGTGTATGATGTACGAAAATTTGACAACATACATATATAAGTTTTAAATTTTCTGTCTCATGTATGTCTACACAGCTCTATGGACATTGTATTTCGTATATTTGCTTCTGGAGCATCTTATATTTTTTTATTTTGTTCAGAGACCTTTGGTAATCCCAGGATTACTGGCCAGTTACGACGCTAAACCCATAGGGGTGGGTTTGGGTCATGACAAAGTGGTATCAAAGCATGAGTTATATCGCACAAACAAGTCTGAATGAGCTATATGATGTCCTAGAAAAGAATTAGAGACATTGCATCTGCATGTGGGAGTGTGTGTTAATTTTTGTACATTAGAAAACTAAGTCTGAACATGAACACATAAAATTGAAGTGAATGAACTGGGATCGAATGTTCCGAATACTGTGAGAAGAACTATTTGCCTGTGTTTATTATTGTTCTGTTTACCTATAGCGATGAAAAATGTAAGAAGTGATGATACAACGGGATCTTCTAAGGCTTGCATGAGTCACATGGAACAAATACTTGTGGCTTTAACGGAATCTCTAAGGCAACATCCTATGCCTCCTCCGCCTCCACCAGTACAAACTGAATCAAATAACAATGACATAATCAACCTAACCCAGAAGTTTATGAAGATGAAACCACCAACGTTCTTGGGTGAGATTGAACCATTGAAGGCTGAGACATGGTTACTCGAAATGGAAAAACTATATGAAGTCTTTCCATGTTCCGAGACTTAGAAGGTGCTCTTGGCCACCTATACGTTAAAGGATGAAGCTCGAAGGTGGTGGTTATTAATCTGAAACGATAATAGGAACATGACATGGACTTAATTCAAGGGAATCTTTTATGACAAGTATTTCCCTCAATGTTTTCAGGACCGAAAAGTTTCTGAATTTCAAGGACTCAAGCAAGGCAATATGTTAATCACTGAATATGAAGCTAAGTTCATTGAATTGGCTCGGTTTGCTCCATACATGGTGGATATTGATTATAAAAAGGCACGAAAGTTTGAAAGAGGCTTGATCTTGGAAGTGTTTGACCGGGTTGGCGTCTTGAAGTTGCCTACCTATATGAAAGTATTAGATAGAGCATTGATGGCAGAAGTTACCTTAGCAGCTATGAAGCAAAGCAAGGCCCCAACAACAATAAAATGAAGAGGTATGAGGTCGGGGAACAAGTTTAGAAAGGGCAACTCCTTTGGAAGTAAGAAGCAAAACACGGGATCCTCCAATAACTCTAGTTAGAGTACTGGGTCTATACAAGTTTGTCTGGATTGTGGAAGGAAACATAAGGGCGTCTGTTATCGAGCAACGGGTGCCTGTTTCAGATGTGATAAAACCGGCCACATGATGAGAGATTGTCCAGTTCGGTTTGAGAATGCCAATCGCCCCACATCAAGTTCAACTGGATCTACTCCATGTAACAAAGACAAATGCCAGAACTAATGCCAGGGGTAACAACGGGAATTGTATTTGGGAGGAAATGAGATGTTGCCCTAAAATGTTTCAAATGGTTATTTTGTATAAATCATGGAATTGGTTCAATAAAGGTGAAATTGGTTAGATGTGTATGTTAATGGTGGAGTTGGAAAATTGTCATTTCTTATCGATGGATATATGGATAGTTTATCTATTGTGAAGTTTGTATAACTGCTTAGAAATATTTGTTTGGGGCTATCGGTGGATGATAACTATAATTGTTGTAGAAATTGCATATGGACTAGGTGAATTGAAATTAATCTTTTGTTGGTTGTCATTGAATATGACTATGTTTATATACATTGTATATGTATGATTATTTGGGAGGAGAAAAGGGATGTACTCCATGTGTGATTATGTGTTCATATACATTGTGTCACGACCCATCCCGATGACCAAGGCTGGATCGCGACTAGCTAATCCTAAAATCCCACAGTTGTAATTCCAAGTAATTAATTTAAATAACGCAGTGAAATAAAATAAAGGAGGTAGAGTAATATCCAAAGTGTACATAGAAATTATTATTTATGTAACGATGTAACATCAGTCAGATAATGATTACAAGAAAGAAAAAAAAACATAATATCCCTAACAAATTTGAGGTTATGATCCACAGGGTAAAACCATCCTTTTTAAATTTTTTCACCTGAAAGGGATTTTAATAGCTATAAGCACATGGCAGAGTGATAAATATTATATTGAGAGCATGAGGGTATAAAATCACCATGGATAATTATTTAGGCTAAAGATGAATAGTTTGATTATTATACAGCACAAAATTTTATAAACAAAATAATCATAATCATGGTACAGAACAAAACAGAGGGTCACGAAGTGACTAATCAGAGGGCTAAAGGTTATTTAAGTCCCCCAAGGCATGAGACTGCCAGAGGGTCACTAAAGTGACAATTCAGAGGGCCAGTAATTATTTAAGTCCCCTAAGGCATGGAACTTCCGTGGTGGTACTTATTCAAAACAAATGTTTATAAAATCATTGTTAAATATTTTCTAAAATTTGAACAAACGTATCCATGGGTTTCAATTTAAACAAATAAAGTTTAGAAAATAATCCATGTAATTAAAACATTAACATAACAATAAAACATAATTTATATAAAAGAAATTTGTGATAATTCAAAACATTCGTAAAATATATTATGGCAACTCAAGACATATATAAAACATATTATGGTGGTTCAAGGTATAATATCACTCACTTAAATAGTAACTCCTATTCGTGCTCCCCTTCACCGTGTGCTGACTCTTTCCCCCCGATTTCATTTGTTTTGTGTTTTTTTGTTTTCCTTGATTTCCTATTCACCTCAACTCCTCTATTTATTCTCATACTTGCTCAGCAAGAACATAGGGTGACACGTTGCCTAAGCTAAGTCATTATGATGCTTATCCCTCAGATATGAGATACGAACTTATCTCAAATGGATAAGTTTAATTAGTTTATTTATTTATTTATCTTTGGCCCAAATTCTAATATAATTAAACCATTGGATTACATTTTAGCACACGTCATTTAAATGTTTTCCTAGTATTTTTATTTTTATTTTTATTTTTATTTTATTTATTTATTAATTATTATTTTTATTTTATTTATTTATTTATTTTTTTTGTAAATTAATTAACCAATTAGGGTGTCACATTTCTCCCCTCCTAAATGGAAGTTTGTCCTCAAACTTCACGTATCTTGGTTTTCAAAAAGGTGTGGGTATTTGGCTCGCATTTGGTTTTCAGTTTCCCACGTAGCTTCTTTGATTCGATGATTTCGCCATAAAACTTTGACAAGAGGTATAGTCTTGTTTCAGAGAATTTGATCTCGATGATCGAGGATCTGCACGGGTTATTCTTCATAAGAGAGATTTTCTTGAACTTCAAGGCTCTTATAATTGACAACATGTTCTGGATCTCGAAAATATCGTCGAAGCATCGAAACATGGAACACATTGTGAACATTGGACAATTCTGGTGAAAGAGCAAGACGGTATGCTACAGGGTCGATTCTCTCTAGTATTGCAAATGGTCCGACGTAACACGGATTCAACTTTCCTCATTTTCCAAACCGAATGACTCCTCTTGTTGGTGAGACTTTTAAAAAAATGTGCTCTCCTACCTAAAATTCCAAATCTCGTCTCCATATATCCGCATAGCTTTTTTGGAGACTTTGAGCTGTGCGAATTCGCTGTTGGATGAGTTGAACCTTATCACTCATTATTTGTACGATTTTGGGGCCTAATAGTTTCCTATCTCCGACTTTTGCCCAATATAGAGGTGACCGACATCTCCTTCCATACAATGCTTCATATGGTGTAATACCGATGCTTGCGTGGTGGCCGTTGTTATAGGAGAATTCCACTAGAGGTAGGTGCTCATCCCAATTACCCTTGAGGTCCAACACACACATCCATAGCATGTCCTCCAAAGTTTGGATTGTTCTTTCAGATTGCCCATTAGTTTGCGGGTGATAAGCAGTGCTAAACTTCAGTGTTGTTCCCAAAGCTTCTTGCAATCTGTTCCAGAAGTGAGATACAAAGCGGGGGTCTCGGTCAGACACGATTGACCCTGGGGTACCATGCAATCGAATGATTTCTTTGATGTATAGAGTGGTGAACTTAGTAAGGGAGTACGTGATTCTGATTGGTAGGAAATGCCCTGACTTCGTTAATCGGTCTATTATAACCTATATCGCATCATTCTTTGAAACTAACTGTGGTAGCTCGACCACGAAGTCTATAGTAATGTGCTCCCATTTCCATTCAAAAATAGGGAATGGTTGCAGTATCCCTGCAGATCTCTGATATTCCACTTTAACCCGTTGACATTGCAAGCATTTGGAGACGTGGCTTGCTATGTCCTTTTTCATTCCTGTCCACCAGTAATGTTCTATCAGATTGTGATACATCTTGGTGTTGCCAGGGTGGACTGCAAATCTCGAGCTATGAGCCTCCACCAATATTTTCTTCTTGAGTTCTGGGACGTCGAGTACGCAAATTCGATTTCAAAATTTTAGTATCCTATTGCTTATAGTGGAGTCAGGATTAGAGTATTTTTTTGCTCCTCGTACTTTTTCTTCAAAAGTTTGTCTTCACCTTGGCGTGTTTTAATTTCTTCAATCAATGTGGGTTCCACAATTACGTTGGCGAGTAGTCCATTGATCTTGCGGGGGACGAGCATACATGCCAAACTTTTGGTAGTCTTTCGACTTAATGTGTCAGCTACCACGTTAGCTTTGCCCGGATGGTGATGGATTTCTACATCGTAGTCCTTCATAAATTCTAACCATTGACGTTGCCGCATATTCAGTTCCTATTGCGTAAACAGATATTTAAGACTCTTGTGATCGATATAAATCTCGCAGGTTGCACCGTAAAGATAATGACGCCAGATTTTGAGGGCGAAGATTACTGCAGCCAATTCTAGATCGTGAGTTGGGTAGTTCTTCTCGTGAGTCTTCAGTTGTCGCGAGGCATATGCAATGACTTTCTCATTCTGCATAAGAATGCAACCCAACCCATTGTATAAGGCATCGCTATAAATTACTAACCCATCAGTTCATGTGGGGAGTGCTAGTATAGGAGCTGTCACAAGCCTATTTTTCAACTCCTGAAAGCAACGTTCTTGCTTGTCAGTCCATTCAAAGAGTGTATTCTTCTGAGTTAGCTGGGTCAAGGGTGATGCTATCTTCGAGCAATCTTGAGCGAAGCGTCAGTAATAGCCGACTAGACCCAAGAAGCTTCGAATTTCGGACACGTTAGTAGGTCGTGGCCAATCCACGATTGCTGTAACTTTTTGGGGGTCAACTGAGATGCCATCTTTGTTGATGACGTGGTTGAGGAAGTGCACACTAGTGATCCAGAATTCGCATTTGTTCAACTTGGCATAAAGTTTGTGATCACGTAATGTTTGCAGCACTGTTCGTAAGTGTCGCTCATGATCCTCTGGTGACTTGAAGTATACGAGAATGTCGTCAATGAAGACGATGATGAACTCATCAAGATATGGTTTGAACATTCGGTTCATGAGGTCCATGAAGGTCACTGGAGCATTTGTGACGCCAAATGGCATGACAAGGAACTCGCAGTGTTCGTAACGTGTTCTGAAGGTCGTCTTCTCGATGTTTTCCGTTTTGACTTTTAGTTGATGATAGCCAGAACGCAAGTCGATTTTGGAGAATACTTGGGCCCCTTGAAGTTGGTCAAACAAGTCATCGATTCTTGGCAAAAGGGTATCGATTCTTGATGGTGACTTTGTTTAGCTCCCGGTAATCGATGCATAACCTCATCGTGCCTTCTTTTTTCTTTACGAACAGTATTGGAGCTCCCCATGGTGAGGCACTTGGTCGAATGAAGCCTTTGTCCAGGAGTTCCTAGAGTTGGGTTTTTAGTTCCTTCAATTCCGTCAATGACATGCGGTAAGGAGTTTTGGAGATTGGTTGTGCATTGGGTTGAGTGTCGATGGTGAACTCGATTTCTCGATCAACTAAGGTACCAGGTAAGTCTTTAGGGAAAACATTAGGAAATTCTCGAACGACCGGTATTGAATCGAGTGTTGGGTTTATTTGTTGAGCGTCAACCACATAACAAATACAACCACCACAACCTTTTCTCAAAATTTGATGGGCTATCACGGAGGATATCATATACGGAGGGGTAGAAACTCCAGTTCCTTCGAAAACCAGCTCGCGTTGGTCGGGTAACCGAAGAAAGATCTTTTTGGTCGTACAGTCTATAGAGGCATGGTTGGCAGCAAGCCAATCCATCCCTAAGATTATGTCGAAGCTACTAATGCAGAGTGGAATTAGATCTACATACAAGGTTTCATCCTTTAAGGATATAACACAAGACTTGTATACCTTTGTACTAAGTGCGGTGACACCAAATGGAAAAGCCACAGATAATGCATATCCCAATGGTTCAGGTGTTGATGTTAACTTGGAAACAAAGTGTGGTGCCACAAACGAATGAGTGGAACCAGAGTCAAAGAGAACACGAGCTAAGTGACCACAGACAGAAAGTGTACCTGTCACAACGTTCTCCGTAGCATTGGAGTTTCTAGGTACTAACGCAAAAGCTCTTACTTGGCATCCCTGTTCCTTCTTCCCTCCTGTGGCGGTTTCTAGTTTCTGAGCTAGTTTAGAGGTACTTATCACAGAGTTGGTGAATTTCGGGCAGTTTTTCATTAAATGGCCAACTTGGCCATATCTATAACATGCTCTTATTAACCGAAAGCACTGTCCCCTATGAGCCTTTCCGCAACTCCGACAATTTGGAATGGTGCTACCCTTGGGAATAGTAAAACCTTGGTTGGCCGAACCAGTTGAGCTAGTAGATCCAAAATTTACTTTCTTTGGTGGGGCTGCCTTTGATCCTCCGACTGGTTCCCAAAACCGTCTCTTTTGACCCATTTCACTGGAACGTGTGGTTTTAATTCCTTTTTCGGCGATATATGTTCGATCCACCACCTCTGCATAGGTTGGTAGTTTTAGAACCTCAAGCCTATCTTTGATTTCCGCATCTAATCCTGCTTCGAATTTCCTTGTTTTTCGGGCTTCTGTCGGAATAACATATGGTGCAAATCGTGCTAGTCGTGTGAACTTACTTTCGTACTCCGCCACCGACATTGTTCCTTGCCTCAAATGTAGGAACTCGGATGCCTTCTGCTCCCGTAGTGATTCTGGAAAATAATTTTCATAGAACACCTCCAAGAATCTCGCCCAAGTCACGATCTCTTCTTTTTCTAAGGTGACAAGCCACCATTCTTGCGCATCTTCCTTGAAGGTGAAAGTGGCGAAGGATACTTTCTGTTCTTCTGTGCAGGGTAAGGCACGAAAAATCTTCTCCATTTATTTAACCCAAGCTTCAGCTGTCAACGAATTTGAACCTCCTGTGAACGTGGAAGGATTCAGGTCTTGGAATTGTTTAATCGTAGTTGTCCTTTCTCGATGTTCTGGTGACCCATTGTTCTGCAAGGCTTGCAAGAAACTGGTAATAGCTCTCTTCACAATCCGTTCCATTGGATCGACTCCATTGGATGATGACCCGGTACCATTTCCATCGTTAGCCATAGCTATAAAACAATTTTAATAAACGGGATGCATGATTTCTATTAATTACCTAAATTAAAACATATTCACATAATCTATAAAACATTGATAATATATACATTATTCACAAAACACCGATTTTTAATTATGTATAATGGTGTTGGTACATTACTTTTAGTTATGTCAAGTTTAGTGCCTAACCCTTTATGACAAAACGGGTTAAAATTAGGTCATGGTCAGCTTGCTTAGACACCAAACAAAAGAAAAACACAAAAACAACAAAAGAAAGGATTTTGTTATTAGGATCTTAGGTTGAAAACAGTCATGGGTACTACAACTGCATGTGATGCTCAAACTCCCATCCGTTTTGCTCTATACCAAAACATCGCCATGCCACCTTCACTTGGTATATAGGGATGCCTGTCTCACAGTTGTCGTTCTATGATACGCATAGGTACCTCCACATACGTTGTAATGTCACCAAAGTCAACCGTCTGAGTGTCAATTAGGTTCTGAGGGGGAGGGATTCTTGCTTGAATGTGATCACTTAAGAAAGCATGCCCTCGTCGAGCCATAAACTCTGGAGGTAAAGGTGCTACTAAATAGCGAGGATATTCCTGACTTAGGGCCATGCCTACTACCCGTGTAGGTCCTAAAAACCTATCTAAGTTACTCATAGCGTCAACCCTCCACCACTGTGTGTCCACTGCTGTGGGGACAACCCTTAAGTATACTGGTCGGCCCATAAGTCGGTTGAGGATCGGGTTTGCCTGCCTAACTATTGCTTCAGAGTCTCCTATTTCCTCTGGTAAGTTTAGAACATAATTGTTATTTTCAAAAATTTCTTCAACGTCTGGGAGATCAGGCCCATACCAAAAAGAGTCGCCAAAGTTAAGTTCTGACATTGCCTGCACCACAGGATGCCCAACTTAGCTATAGAACCAAGAAAAGACTTATCACTATAAGGACTAAGGTAAGACTGTAAGGACTAAGGTAATTTTTTTTTTTAATTTATTTATTAAAACCATTGCTCTGATACCACTTTTGTCATGACCCATCTCGATGGCCAAGGCTGGATCGCGACTAGCTAATCCTAAAATCCCACAATTGTAATTCCAAGTAATTAATTTAAATAACGTAGCGAAATAAAATAAAGGAGGCAGAGTAATATCCAAAGCGTACATAGAAATTATTATTTATGTAACAATGTAACATCAGTCAGATAATGATTACAAGAAAAAAAAAAAACATGATATCCATAATAAATTTGAGGTTCTGATCCACAAGGTAAAACCATCATTCTTTAAATTTCTTCACCTGAAAGGGGTTTTAACAGCTATAAACACATGACAGAGTGAGAAATATTACACTGAGAGCATGAGGGTATAAAATCACCATGGATAATTATTTAGGCTAAAGATGAATAGTTTGATTATTATATAGCACAAATTTTTATAAACAAAATAATTATAACCACGGTACAGAATAAAACAGAGAGTCAATGGATCCATGACAAACAGAGGGTCACGAAGTGACTAATCAGAGGGCCAAAGGTTATTTAAGTCCCCCAAGGCATGGGACTGTCAGAGGGTCACTAAAGTGACAATTCAGAGGGCCAGTAATTATTTAAGTCCCCTAAGGCATGTGACCTCCATGGTGGTACTTATTTAAAACAAATATTTATAAAATCGTTGTCAAATATTTTCTAAAATTTGAACAAACATATCCATGGGTTTCAATTTAAACAAATAAAGTTTAGAAAATAATCCACGTAATTAAAACATTAACATAACCATAAAACATGATTTATATAAAAGAAATTTGTGATAACTCAAAACATTCGTAAAATATATTAAGGTAACTCAAGACATATATAAAACATATTATGGTGACTCAAGGTATAATATCACTCACTTAAATAGTAACTCCTATTCGTGCTCCCCTTCACTGCGTGCAGACTCTTTGCCCCCGATTACATTTGTTTTGTGTTTTTTTGTTTTCCTTGATTTCCTATTCACCTCAACTCCCCTATTTATACTAAGCCTCATACTTGCTCAGCAAGTACATAGGGTGACACGTTGCCCAAGCTAAGTCATTATGATGCTTATCCCTCAGATATGATATATGAACTTATCCCAAATGGATAAGTTTAATTAGTTTATTTATTTATTTATCTTTGGCCCAAATTCTAACATAATTAAACCATTAGATTACATTTTAGCACACGTCATTTAAATGTTTTCCTAGTATTTTTATTTTTATTATTTTTATTATTTATTTATTTTTGTAAATTAATTAACCAATTAGGGTGTCACACATTGTATATATATGAATGATTGTTTGGGAGAAGAAAGGGGATATGAACTCCATTATAATTAAGTTGGTCGGAGTGTTCTGGGTGAAAGTCTCGAAATTATACATAGGTGCCTAGCCCGTGGACGAAATATCCGTAAAATAGCAATTGTAGCATTTGTATAGCCTATGTTTACATGGGTCCTGTTTGACGGCTGCCCGCGGATGAAATATCTGTGAAATGGAAGTTTGAAGCGTTTATGTGTATGTGTTGTATGGTTTGAAAACCATTGAATTGTAACCTCAGTGTGGTTGTTGAGAAATAATGAAATCGACTCATTTATTGGAATGGATTGAAGGGAAATGAAATGAAATGTAACTTGGTGTTCTATGACTATATAAAATGTGAGCAATTTACTTCCGGTATTGTAAAAGCACATTGCCTTTATACCATTTTTAAACCTCATATACTGTATTAGATTATTCCTGCTGGGTTATGGCTCACCCTACTTGGGAAAAACATTTTCAGGTGCTAGTGATATGCCTCCGTCAAGGACTTAGCTTGGGAGGATTGTGGAGCTGAGAGCTCACATTTGTTTATTTGTATTTATTTGCCTTTTGTACAAGCCTAGGGCTTTATCTGTATTGAGCCTCTGATTTTTTTTGTTGTAACCAAGCATTGTCTTGGAAAGTTGTAAACCCGTAGGGCATGTTTAACTATTTATCTTTCTTCCTCTCTTTTAATTAGAAACATATACTATAGATTCAAGGTTAGGCTTTATGAATGTATGATGCATATGTTTCTCTTTTGTATATCATATCGAATTAATGGAAGATAACTTTATTATTGTTGTTAACATATAATGCTTGGTGGGTGGATTATTGTATTATTTTTGGGGCGTGACATATATTGGGCATGGATTGGTTGACAAAATATTGTGCAACTATTAATTACGTGAATAAAACTGTTTTGTTTCGACCACCTGGTATGCTTGAGTTTATATTTGTTGGAAATTGGGTAATTTCTCCACCGTATTTGATTTCTTTTGTGACAGCCAGGAAATTATCACAAAGAGGGTGTCGGGGTTATTTATGTTGCGTGTTGATTGTGACTTCTAATAGTCCTACTGTAGAGAAAATCTCTGTAGTAAATGAATTTTCTGATGTATTTCCAAATGAATTGCCAGGAGATTTAATTGATAGAGAAATTGAGTTTACTATTGATGTTGTACCTGGAACACAACCGATTTCTAAAACTCCATATAGAATGTCAACTTTTGAACTGCAAGAATTGAAAACTCAACTTCAGGAACTGTTAGACAAGAAGTTTATTCGCCCGAGCACTTCACCTTGGGGTGCTCTAGTTTTTTTTGTTAAAAAGAAAGATGGGTCCTTGAGATTATGTATAGATTACTGGGAATTGAATAGAGTAACTATCAAGAACAAATATCTACTGCGCCGAATAGATGATTTGTTTGACCAACTCCAGGGAGCCCAAGTCTTTCAAAAATTGACCTTAGATCCGGATACCACTAATTGAAAGCTAAAGCAGAAGACATAGAGAAAATCGCCTTCCGGACTAGATATGGGCACTATAAGTTTCTAGTGATGCTGTTTGGGGTAACTAATGCACCTGCAACTTTTATGGACCTAATGAATAGGGTGTTCAAACAATTTCTTGATGTTTGTTGTTATTTTTATTGATGATATTTTGATTTATTCCAAAAGCAGGGAAGAACATGAAAATCATCTGAAAATTGTGCTACAGACCCTGAGAGAAAAGAAACTTTATGCAAAATTTTCCAAATGCGAATTCTAGCTTGATTGTGTGACTTTTTTAGGCTATGTGATCAATAAGGATGGCATATCAGTTGACCCACAAAAGATTGAAGCTATTGTAGAGTGGCCAAAACCGGAAAATGTATTTGAAGTTAGAAGTTTTCTGGGGCTTGCTGGCTATTATAGGAGATTTGTGAAAGACTTCTCCAAACTTGCCATGCCACTGACACAGTTGACACAGAAAAATGTGCCGTTTGATTGGAATGATCAAAGAGAGTCCGCCTTTCAAGAGTTGAAAACCAGGTTAGTAACTGCACCAATTTTAATTTTACCCAATGGTACTGATGAGTTTCAAATTTACAATAACGTTTCACATAAAGGGTTGGGATGTGTACTAATGCAAAATGGTAAGGTGATTGCTTACGCTTCTCGGCAACTCTGTCCACATGAAAAGAACTATCCGACCCACAACCTTGAACTAGCAGCTGCAGTGTTTGCTTTGAAAATTTGGCGACACTATCTGTATGATGTGACTTATGAGGTGTATACCGATCATAAAAGATTGAAATATTTTTTCACCCAAAAATAATTGAATATGAGATAGAGAAGATGCTTAGAGTTGATTAAAGATTATGACTTGCAAATTCTGTATCATCTGGGAAAGGCAAATACCATTGCTGATGCTCTGAGTTGGAAATCAATTGGGAGTTTGTCATGTTTACTCACTGGTCAGAAAAGAATTGTTATGTAACTTAGAAAGAAATGAGATTGAAATTATGTTGCGAGAACAAGGTGGAGTCTTAGCTGCCATTTCTGCCCAACCTGCCATACTTGAAGAAATTAAAGAAAGGCAATTGCAGGATGAATTTTTGAAGAAGATTGTTGATGAAATTGACTCAAAACCAAGGCCAAGATTTGTGTTTGGGAACAATGTGTTGAAATTTTAGAATTGACTTTGTGTGCCGGATTGTCTGGATTTGAGAAAACGTGTTATGACTGAAGCTCACAATCCACAGTTTACTATGCACTCGGGAAACACCAAAATTTACAAGGATTTGAAACAGAATTTTTTGTGGCCTGGAATGAAGAAAAGCATTGCTGATTTTGTGGCTAGATGTTTGCATTGCCAACAAGTTAAAGCTAAACATCAACAGCCCACTGGGTTGCTTCAGCCGCTTCTAATACCAGAATGGAAATGAGAGCACATTATTATGGACTTCATTGTGGGATTGTCTCGCTCCTCTTGAGGTATGGATTCTGTTTGGGTCATTGTAAATCATTTAACTAAATCTACCCACTTTTTGCCTATCAAATCTTTGTATAATGCTGATAAATTGGCTAACATCGATGTGAATCAGATAGTAAGATTGCATGGTGTGTCAGTATCTATTGTGTCTAACAAAGATCCTAAGTTCACTTCAAGATTCTGGCAGAGTCTACAGTAAGCTTTGGGAATTGAGTTAAGACTGAGCAGTACATACCACCTACGGACAGACGGTCAGTCAGAAAGGACGATATAGACGTTGGAGGATATACTTAGAATGTGTGCCCTACATTTTCAAGGGAATTGGGAAACCTACTTACCATTGGCTAAGTTTGTGTACAACAACAGTTATCATTCAAGTATTGGCATGGCTCCTTATGAAACGGTGTATGGTAGGAAATGCTGATCTTCGATTTGCTAGGCCGAAATAGGTGATAGACCTTTGTTAGGACCGGAACTTGTGCAAGAAACCACTAAAAACGTGAAATTGATTTAACAATGATTGAAAACTACACAAAGTTGCCAAAAGAGTTATGTGGATGTTCGAAGAAGAGACAAGGAATGTGACGTTGGCAATCATGTGTTTATTAAAGTAACTCATATGAAAGGGCAAACTCGGTTTGGTGTAAAGGGCAAGTTAGCACCGAGATATGTTGGGCTACATGAGATTTTAGAGAAAATCAACGCAGTGACGTATTAGGTAGCCTTATCACCGATCCTGGAACATATACACAATGTTTTTCATGTCTTAATGCTGCGAGGATATTTGAGAGATCCGTTCCATGTGATTGAACCAACTCATGTGCTCTTGAAAGATGACTATACGTACGAAGAGAGGCCAATTCAGATCGTGAACCGCCGAATCAAAAGATTGAGGAACAAAGAAATACCATTGGTAAAAGTGGATTGGCAAAATCACGGAGGGACCTATGCAACTTGGGAGACAGAGGAAGATATGATGAGAAGATACCCTGATTTGTTTCTTTTGGGCCCGATGTTCTTCCAAAATGAAGGTAATTCAAGTTTGGAGGACCAAACTTTTTAAGGGGGGAAGAATATAACAACCCCGACCTATGATTAGTTGTTAAACCATGATTAATTATGCCTAATGAGTAATTAAGATGAAATTCTGAATTAATTTCATATGTGTTGCATTATTTGTGTTTTTATATTTTTATCGTAGGAATATCTGTTTGAGATTCTATTATATTTTGCGAATTGAAGGCTTTATCGGCATCCGATCATGAAATTGACTTGGTATATGTGTTATGTGGAATTTGTAGAATTTTATGGTAGGTTTAATTAAAATTCGATTCGGAACGATTAAATTAAAATATAATAATTGCCATTACTTAGCTTAATCCAAACTTACTTAAAGCCCCCTAATCAAGCCTATTTAGGGCCACTTCTTGCACTATAGATACTTTAGAATCTTGTTTCATCATTCTTGAGACTCCAAATGAGAGAGAGATGGGGGAATAGAGTGTGAGAGTTGAATTCAAGAAGGAAATAGAGGACTTGCTAGAGCATTCAAGGGAATTGGCTTCGAACCTTAGTGAATTCACCTTATAGAGCTTAATTGAGAAGTTGAGGTAAGGATTCAACACCTAGACTAAATAATTATGATGTCTAGACCATGAATTCAAGAGGATTAAGTTAAGTTAAGCAAGAATTGAGCTAATGAGTTGGTAGAAAGATCATATCATACATGCATGTATAATTCCTTACACTTTGAGTTTAATTGTTAAGAATTCTTACATGCATGCCCTAATTCTACCTTATTTTTGAGAATTTACCATGTTTTTCATCAATCTACCTTAGTTAATCATGATTGGGAAGCCTTAAACTCAATCCATTACTTACACGTTATGCTTTCAAAGTTTTGAGTTTGAATTTGCACAATTGACATGCCTTTGGACTTTGATTTCGCGAAACGATTTTCAATTCTCAATGTTTTACAAGTTTGAGCTTGTTTTCTCACATTTTGGGGCCCAAAAGTTGTATTTTGAGACTTTGGATTCGAGTTTTGAGCTTGAGAGCAAATTTGAAAATTCCAGAATTCTGCTCGAGTGACCACCTTAATTTTTGTATTTCCGCTTGAGCAACAAATAGGTTACTCGAGCGTGAAATGCATGTTCCTAGAAGTTTACCATTTTTGCAGACTACTTGAGTGATAAGAGTTGCGTTTGATGAAGACCTCAGTCTCATGCTCAAGCAACCGTCGAGCATGCGTTGAGCGGAAAAATCAAATAATCAGTACTTTTGCAAAGTTTACACACCGCTCGAGCTAAGGAAGTTGCGCTCGAGCGACCACTCACATGTTTGGACATTCGCTCGAGTGAGACCCCTGTTTCTAGCATATTTGACTAAGTGTTTTCAAGTACATGTTAGCATCCTCAATGCATCCTAAGTATTCCTAAACCAAGATTAAGACATAATAATGAGGATAAAACTTAGAAACACACTAAGAACGAAACGTAATGAGTTAAACATATTATGAGCATGTGTTTCAATATGTATCTGCTATGTGTTTGTGTAGGTCACGCGCCATAGACTATCCGAATTGCTCGCTTTCTCTATTTTGCTATCAGAGCCATCTCTGAGTAATAACTCTGTAAAGTTATGTTTGACTTTAATTATTTTCTGATGGTATATCAGTTTTCTGAAATACTATATTTTGTATGAATGAATGATTGTCCAAATTTCTAAAATGTATTCGTGGCATCCTTAGCATCATATGATATGCGTCCCTTTATGGGTCATCGAAATATCTTTATGGTCGTCCCTTTATAGGTCATTGGAAACGTCTATGTGCACATGAGTAATTGGAATGCCTTTATGGCCATCCTAAATATGGATCATCGAATTTGTTAATGCTAATGGATATACCACGTACTATCATGTGAAATGTATGAACTTTGGATACGAATTTGATTATATATATGAATTTGTTTCGGCTTTGACATCCGATTATGTACAAGACTCTGTTTCTGTATGGACATCATTCAGTAAAACCTTTTACTCTGTTATTATTCACTAGGCTTCCACTCACTATTTATATTATGTATGTAGGTGAGTAAGTGCGTGATCAGGCCTAAGCTACAACCTGGAGAGTTTTGTTTTGTCAGCCAGCCACCGTGTCTCCCAGGAAGGTTCCCGTTGGAAAAGTCAAGCTTTGTGCATCATGTGAAGAATGTTTTTGTTTTGTTTTTGTCTCACTGTAATTTGGGCTAAGTCCCTTATGACACTATCTGTATGGTGGTGTATGATGTATGGAAATTTGATAACATATATATAAGTTTTAAATTTTCTATCTCGTGTATATCTACACAGTTCTATGGACATTGTATTTCATATATTTGCTTCCGCAGTCCCTTATAATTTGTTATTCTATTCAAAGGCCTTTGATAATCCCAAGATTACTGGCCGATTACAATGTTAAACCCATAGGGGCGGGTTTGGATTGTGACAGCATGGGTGATATTCTATTAATAATGTATAAAAATGTGGTAATTGTAGCAATACTGAAAAAATATATCAAAATATTTATAAATAAATTTGTTAATCTGTGTCCCCAGAACACATGAGAGTATATAATTTTGTTAAACACCTTAACGTGCGTATTGAAACTCTAATTCTTATGACATTATCTCCACTTTAATTACAGTTCATAGAACTATCATTAAAAGTGACTCTTATAAAATTATTATTGTTTCTCAAACAAATTAAAAACAATGTTTTGAAAATTCTTCAATCCTTCAAATTTATAAGTGCTCAATATGGGGAATTTATATACAAAATGATGCAATTAAAATTTATTATTCAAAAAATATATCTATTACAACGATAAATTTATTATTTATTTTCATACAAAATTAAAAAAACAGAGATTTGCACATGCTTAAGAGCAAAGATTTCACCCTTCAATTTATTAAAGTGTTCAATATACAAAATTTGTACATGTAATTCTATATTATTTAAAATAAGAGTGTCCATTAAAATGATAAGTTTATTATTCCTTTCCCGAAACAAATTAAAAAACAAAGGTTTGCAAATACTTTAGAGCTAAGATAGATTTTAAATGCTCAAACTATTGTTTTGACCCTCCAAGTATGTAAGTTCAATATTTGCATTGGAGTTATTATTTTAACAAGATTGTATATTAAAATATCATTTAGGCTTGGTTTGGAAACATATTATTTTAGTAACTTCAGGTATGCAAGTTCAATATTTGCATTGATGTTTTGGGTCAGTGAGCTCGACAACGGTTCCAAGGGGGCCGGTCTCGTATCTATCGGTTTGAAGCTATGTGGCTTCGAGATAGTCAATGTGAAGCTAATGTTTCAGCATGGTGGAGCCGTTCTGGGGGGGATATGGTGGAAGCCTTGCGATCTTCCATTGATGGGTTGGGCTCAAGGCTTATGAGATGGAGTAATTCAGCTTTTGGTGTAATTCCCAATCTAATTCGGCATAAGGAAAAATTATTATAGAGGCTGGATAATTTATCTCACATGGATGCTTCGGAGGTATTGGAGCATGCAGTGCTACGTCGCGATATTAATGAGCTCCTTGAGAGGGAGGAAGTTTTTTGGTTCCAACGAGCTCGTGCAAATTGGATCAAGGCTGGTGACCGCAATACTTCATTTTTCCATGCAAAAGCATCTCAGTGGCAGTCTAAGAAGAGGATTGATGGGATGGAAAACTCGGATGGGGTTTGGTGTTCGGAGCCCGCACAGGTGGAACAAATTGTGGTGGATTATTTTGAACACTTGTTTACGGCGTCCCAGCCTCGGGAGATGGCCATTGTTTTAAACTCTCTTGATAATCGGGTGTTACCGGCCCAAAATGAAGTTCTTTCCCAAATGTTTACTATGGCACTCAATAAAATGCATCCGACTAAAGCTCCGGGCCCCGATGGTAAACCGGCTCTATTTTTCCAGCGTTTCTGGGATGTTGTCGGCTCTCAAGTTACTCGTACAATTCTTGCCATTCTGAATGGGTCTCAATCGGTAGGTGGTTTCAATGACACCTTTATTGTTCTTATTCCGAAGGTTAAGAGTCCTACGAATATGACGGAATTTAGGCCTATCAGTCTGTGTAATGTGGTGTATAAAATTGTGAGTAAAGTTTTGGCGAATCGATTAAAGAGGTTATTACCATTGCTCATCTCCCCAACTCAAAGTGCTTTTGTGGGCGGTCGTCTAATCACGGATAATGTATTGACTGCCTTTGAGATATTCCATCATATGAAGAATAAACGGCAAGGTAATAGGGGGCATTTTGCATTGAAACTGGATATGAGTAAGGCTTACGATTGTATTGAGTGGGATTTCTTAGCACGGACTCTGCAAACTATGGGGTTTGCTCCACATTTTCGGACATTGATTATGGACTGTGTGCAGACGGTGTCTTTTTCGGTTCTTTTGAATGGGAAGCCTACCAGATCTTTTCGACCAAGTAAGGGATTGCGACAAGGGTGCCCGTTGTCACCATATTTATTTGTGCTTTGTGCAGAGGGACTATCATCTCTCATTCTGCGGGCTGAATTGAATGGGGCTCTTAATGGAATTTCGGTTTGTCGTGGTAGCCCGGTGGTCTCTCATTTGTTTTTTGCTGATGACAGCCTGCTTTTTGGCTCGGCCTCTCATGCCAATGTGAATGTGATGAAGTCGATTATTCAGGTTTATGAGCAGGCATCGGGCCAGAAAATTAATCTCATCAAATCAGCGATTACATTTAGTTCAAATGTTTTGGCCGAATTGAGGGATGAAATTCGCGGCATTTTGGGGGTTGGCATTCTGGCCACATCTGGTAAGTATTTGGGGTTGCCTTTTCTAGTGGGCAGATCTAAAAGAGATGTGTTCAATTTTGTGAAGGATAGGGTTTGGCAGCGACTTAATGGATGGAAGGAGAAATTCCTTTCAGCGGCTGGGAGAGAGGTGTTGATTAAAGCTGTTGCCCAGGCTATCCCCACTTATGCGATGGGTTGTTTTCAATTACCCGCTGGTTTGTGTACTGAAATTAATTCTATGATTAGTAATTTTTGGTGGGGCCAAAGGGAGGACTCCCACAAGATTCATTGGAAGAACTGGAAATTTATGTGTGGGCCTAAGAGTCAAGGGGGCATGGGCTTTCGGAGTTTGCACGCGTTTAATAGGGCTTTTCTTGCCAAACAAAACTCTATCATTGCGAGAATTTATAAGGCTAAGTATTTTCCCAGGACTGGTTTCTTGGGGGCTGCTCTTAGGGCTAATCCTTCGTTTACATGGCGAAGTATTTGGCAGTCAAGGGAGTTACTTAATGCTGGGTTGAGATGGCGGATAGGGGATGGTAGCAGGGTCAGAATTTGGGGGGACCATTGGCTTCCACGGCCATATTCTTTTCGAGTGGTTTCTCCTCCGCCAACTGCTGAGTCATCCTTGATGGTCAGTACCTTAATTAATCGGGATCTGAAATGTTGGGATTTGGCTGGGGTCGGTCAGAGTTTGCTTCCTTTGGATGCTGAGGTTATAGCTAGCATTCCTATTTGTCCATCTTTGCCACCAGATGTGCAGGTTTGGCATTTTTCTAAATCGGGTCAATTTACGGTTAAATCTGCATACCATCTTCAGATGGTGTTGGATTCAATTCATATGCAAGTGGGGAGTTCGGATAACGGAGCATCAGGAGGGGTTGTGTGGCAGGGTATATAGAAGTTGAGGTTACCAAATAAAATTAAGATCTTCGCTTGGAAAGCCTGTAACAACATCTTGCCTGTTTGTGTGGTCTTGACCAGTCGTAAGCTTCCTATTTCTGAAATCTGTAATTTGTGTGGACAGACTGCAGAAACTTTGATACATTGTCTATGTTATTGTGCGGTTGCTGCGGCAGTATGGCGCACAAGTTCGTTGAGTTTTGTCACTCAGCTTGGCAATTTCTCTTATTTTTTGGATTGGTTGGTGGCGATTAGGGCCCATGGTGAAGAGGATGTGGTTTGTTTGTTTGTTGCTCTCTGCTGGGGAATTTGGACATCTCGGAATCAAGCAATTTTTGCAGGAAAAGCTTCTACCGCAATGGATATAGTTGGTTTTGTCTCGGAGCTCGTGGCAGAGTTTGGTGTGTCCCAGGGCTTGGTTCATGGTACTAGACAGAGACCTGAGGTAGGATTGTGGAAGGCCCCTTGCTCGAGATGGTGTAAAGCTAATTTCGATGGGGCGTGGTTTCGAGAGCTCCAATGTCTTGGGATAGGGGTGATAGTTCGAGATGATTGTGGGAAGGTTATTGCTGCATGTTCGAAGCAGGTTCCAAGCTGGGCTGATACAGATGTTGCGGAGGCCTATGCTGCGTTATCGGCAGTGCAATTTGTGCGAGAATTGGGTCTGTCAGCTATTTATTTAGAAGGGGACTCCAGTTTGATCATCAAGGAGATTCAATTGGGGGTTGCTTCCTTATCACCTTTTGGGCATTTGATTTCTGCAATTATAAATGAGTTAAGCTCCTTTTCTCAGTATAAGATTTCCCATGTTCACCGAGAGGGAAATTTTGCAGCGTACTGTCTTGCTCGCATGGCTGTGCACTCTGCTGCCGCTCGTATTTGGATGGAGGCCAGCCCTCCTGCTATCTCGCTGATAGTTGCCCAGGAGGCCTCTTGCCCTCCTTAGTTTTGTTTGGAGTTTTACTCCCTTCTAAAAAAAAAAAAAAAAAAAAAGAGAGGTTATTTTTAGTAATTTTTAACTTTTTATAAAAAGATGAGCATAATAATAAAGAGAGTTGTGTGACAGTTTATGCTAACTTTCTGATTTTTTAACTAAAATTTCAAATTGCCAAATAAGGCCTTGATTACAAAAATATAATGTTATTTTTAAAAAAATTATATAAGAACTTTTTATTTATTTATTAAAATGCTATAAAGGACATATGTCTTTTTATTGTTAGGGTCTCCAACAGCTTTTTGTCCCATATAAAATGAACACTGTCAAAGAATTTTGACCTACAAGAGATAATTATATTGTTATCATCAAAATTAGTGCCATTAGGGTTAAAATTGAAATTAATGACATATTATCATTAAAATATAGTAAATTATACTTACTTTTGTCTCTTGAAATTTAAAAAAAATATATTATAATTTTTAACATAATTACATTGAGTTTTTTTGAGATTTTAATTCATATAACACATAATCTCATTCTCATTAACAATTTCTTAGTTATATAGATGAAAAAAATAATATTGCCATACCTTTTACATGAAAATGTATAGTTTATGTTATTTATCTTTGTGTTTTTACACCATGTGTATTAGTTTATGTCCATTTAACCTTACGAATAGTGGTATTAGTGTAATTATATTAAATTTGTGAAATTTATTGCATATTTTTAAAATTTCAAAAGGGGTCAATATAATTTACTCTTAAAAAAATTTACACAAAACATGATTTATTAAAGGAAAAATCACAAGTATAGTGTGGAAGCGAGAAAAGATTAACCTCATCATATTCTTTGTTAGCTTAATTTTTTTTTCTTAAACGTATCTTGAGATGATAAAACGACTTATTACAAGGCTTCATAAATAAAATGATTAAAATATCCTCATTAGAATAATTTATTATATCCTTTTTTTTTTACATAAAATGTACAATAATATTATATGCACCAATTAGTATATTAATTAGTATATTAACAGATGATATTGCATAATTTTAGAAATTTTGAATTTTTGTAATTTGTATAATGGATGAGATCATAAATTTGAAGTGATAATATTATAGTATATATTGGTACAGTAATTGATATACCATTTGGTGCATGTAGCACCATCGTAAAATGCATGAAATTTATTAAAATTAATGTTCTTATTATCGTTTTGAACTTCTTTGGACGTGTGAAAAAAACAAAAAAAAAGATTTTGTTATGCATTAAACCCACTTAACTACGTCCACTACTAAAGAAAAAAAAAAAACCCAGCTGTAAATATATTTTTCTAAAAATTAGAATACCCTTTTCTCGATTTTTTTATATTTTACCATTATATACTTTTTATAATGAAGTTTTAATTTTTTAAATTTTTTTTATCATAAAAATAAATGTCTTTATTTTTAAATGACATTTCGTGAATTTTCTTTTTTAAAATATAAGGTGTATTGAGAGTAAATTACAATCTTAAATAATTTAATAGCCGTTAGAAATGATTTTGAAAGTTTTGGAAAAAACAGAATTTTTCCTCAACTTTGGTCTAATTTTTAGGTGGGACCCATGTGTCGAATTTCGCGGGTCTAAATGGTAACGCATTCGATGTCGTGTTGCGATTCACGTGTTATATTTGGTTGCTCAAAACCATTATCAGGTAAATGAAAAATTGAAGCCAAAAAGAGCTCCATGGAAATGGTATTTTTGGTGAAATTTTCTAAATGTTTGGTTTAAGGCTTGTCCCACATTGATTTTGTAGACAAATTTTGAGTGGGTTTATAAGGCATGAGATTATAAATTGGAGAAGGCCCCAAGGGACACCCCAAGTTTGTAGAAGGGAAAGGTTATGGGCACATTGGGTTAGACCCATTGGACCCAAAAATAACCACATGCGCGCGCCGCTGTCTGCCTGGTTGAGCTGGGCTTGGGCTTGGGTGCGTGGTGTGAGGTTTGGTTAGGCTTGTCCGGCCCAATACTAATTATTTTTTGGGCCAAAAACATTTTAAATTAATTTTATTTTTGAAAAAAAATATGTCCAGTTTTTCCCACCTGAACAGATTCAATTTCTGTTTAAATTTAAACCCAACAGGTTCCAATTTGTTTGAAATAAAACCAAACAGATTCAATATTTGTTTGAATTTCAAGCCAAACAGTGCCTTAACTGTTTTATCTGTCCCGAACAAATTTAATACCTGTTCAAACAGGTTTTGTACCTGTTAAATTTAAACCAAACAGCCACCAATCATCTATAAATAAAACAAGTCCCTCATTTGTTTTTCTACTCCAATTTTCGTTCTTCTTTGTTGCCTTTAATCTCTACATTTTGTTGCATTAATTTGCGGTAAGAAAGAGTATATACATAAAGTGTATTCGTTGTGCGAATAATTTGTAGTATTGCAATTATTCGTTATTGATCATTTTATCCTGGGAGACAGACGTCCACAAATCTGAAAACACTACGGAGAGGACGAATCAGTCTTAAGGACAAAGTGTTAAACACTGGACTTGATCAAAAATTTGCTCAAGAAATTAATCAAGTAAGTTATTAAGTTATTTTCTGGTTTATTATTTATTTATATCAGATTTTGATTTTGTTTTTTGCAACAAAATAAAAATCTATTTTTATTTATTTATTTTATTTTCTAGTTTGGTTTTTGTAATCAAACATTCTCCCTCATTTCATTTATTTCTTTTGTTTGTTGTTAAGTACACAAACTTAATTTATTCAGAAATTGTATTTATTTTTCTGTGTTTTCACAAAGTGATATTCTGGTTGGAAAATACAAATAGTAGTAATATATTGTTTGACAAATAGTAATAATATACTATTTATTTTCTTTGACAACTAGTAGTAATATACTGGTGTCATTAACAATTGCAGAATATTAATTTGTGTTACAGAAAATTATTGTGGTGTTTTATTTTTCTAGTTTTAATAACAAGGAAAATAAAATTATTTTGTGTTATAATTTATTTTCTGATTTTAGTAACAAGAAAATTAATTTGTGTTTTAGTTTTTTCTGATTTTTGTAATTAGATATTATGACTGCTGAAAGTAGTACTCCAAATCTGATCGTTACAACGACTCCAGTCCCTATCCAGAACCATATTCAAGTTTCGATAAATCATGAAGAAAAATCGGAAAAATTTAATGGCATTGAGTTTAAGAGATGGCAGTAAAAAATGTTATTCTATCTTACAACTCTAAATTTGGCCCGGTTTCTCCATAAAGAGGCTCCAGTACTAAGAGAAAATGAAAGTGATCGGCAAGTTGTTGCCACTGTAGACGCTTGGAAACATTCCGATTTCCTGTGCAGAAACTACATCCTCAATGGCCTTGACAACGTGTTATATAATGTTTACAGCCCTCTGAAAATAGCAAAAGAATTATGAGATTTTTTGGAAAAAAAATACAAGACAGAGGATGTCGGCACAAAGAAATTTGTTGTCGGTAAATTTCTAGATTTCGTTATGGTAGACTCCCAAATCGTAATTTCTCAAGTTCAAAATTTTTAAATAATTTTGCATGATATTCATTCTGAAGGTATGTCTCTTAGCGAGTCTTTCCAAGTTGCTACTTTAGTGGAAAAGTTATCACCGGCTTGGAAAGATTTCAAAAATTATTTAAAATATAAACGCAAGGAGATGACCATGGATGAATTGATTGTAAGACTAAGAATTGAGGAAGATAATCGGAAGACTAAAAAAAAAAATGGTAAAAATCCCATTGAGTCCAAGGCTAATGTGGTTGAACAAGTGCACAAACCATATAACAAAAAGAGAAAGTTTACTGGAGATAGTCCTAAACACGGCGACAACAATGGCAATAAAAAGTTTAAAGGTAAATGCTATAACTGTGGCAAGACCGGACATTGAGCTTCTAATTGCCGCTGCCCTAAGAAAGATCGCGGAAGTACAAGCAAGAAGACTACCAATCAAGCCAATGTGACAAAATTAGATTACATATCTGACGGGGTAAATGACATCAACCTCTCTGCTGTGGTGTTTGAGGCTAATTTGGTTGGAAATCCCAAAGAATGGTGGGTTGACACTGGAGCAACTCATCACATTTGTGCAGACAAAAAGATTTTCACTACCTACAATGAGGCTGCATATGGTGAACAACTTTTTTATGGGAAATTCTTTTACTTTTATTGTGGCTGGATAAGGAAAAATGATCTTGAAGATGACATCAAGGAAAGAACTTGCCCTCAACAACGTACTGCATGTACAAGACATTTGGAAGAATTTAGTTTCTGGTTCCTTGTTAAGTAAAAATGGTTTTAGGCTTGTATTTGAGTATGATAAATTTGTATTAACAAAGAGTGATATGTATGTTGGTAAATGATACATGAGTGATGGTCTTTTCAAGTTGAATGTAATGACGGTTGCACCAAAACTTGCTATTAATAAGAATAACACATCTTTTGTTTATATTCTTGAGTCGAATTTATGGCATGGTAGATTAGGATATGTAAATTTTGATGCTTTACATAGATTAATTGGTTTGGATTATATACCAAACTTTGAAATTAATCCTAATCACAAATGTGAAATTTGTGTAAAAGCGAAACTAACTAAGGCTCCATTTAAATCGGTTGAAAGGAAAACCGAACCTCTAGAATTAATTCATATTGATGTATGTGATCTTAAATTTGTTCAAACTAGAGGAGGCAAAAAGTATTTTATAACATTTATTGATAATTGCACAAGATATTGTTATGTATACTTACTTAGAAGTAAAGATGAAGCCTTAGAAATGTTTAAACTCTACAAAACTGAAGTTGAAAATCAACTTGGTAAAACCATTAAAATGGTTAAAAGTGATAGGGGTGGTGAATATGATGCACCATTAAATGAATTTTACATACAACATGGCATTATTCACCAAACTACAACACCCTATTCTCCACAGCAAAATGGAATTGTTGAAAGGAATAATAGAACCCTAAAAGAAATGATAAATGCCATGTTACTAAGTTCAGGCTTACCGCAAAACTTGTGGAGGGAAGCAATATTGTCTGCTAATTATGTTCTTAACAGAATACCCCACAAGAAAACTAGCAGCACTCCTTATGAATTATAGAAATGTCGACCTCCTTCCTATAAATACTTAAAAATGTAAGGGTGTTTGGCAAAAGTTGAAGTTCCTATTCCGAAAAAGACAAAAATAGGACAAAAAACAGTGGATTGTGTGTTTATTGGTTATGCTTAGAATAATAGTGCATATCGATTTTTGATTTATAAATTAGAAATACTTGATATAAATGTGAACACTATTATAGAGTCACAGAATTCTGTATTTTTTGAACATGTCTTTCCTTACAAGAAAGGACAGGAATTAAGTTCACAGAAAAGAACTTATGATTGCACACAAAGTCAAGAGACTAATGACAATCAAACACAAGAGACTAGTAATGGTGTAGACATCCCTGAACGTCCCGGGAGGGAAATCCACCCCGTTTTGTTCATTGGGCTCACTACAGTTCAGGACTCAATGTCACGGTCCTGTATCTAATCTCGCAGAGTGCAATGCAAGACCGATGAAATCATCAAAGAGTCCAAATCCGGCAAATCATTTTTGGAAATAGATTTTTTAAAAGAAGTGCCAAACATGGACTGCTTTTCCAGATACAGAGTCGCCACCTAAATATTTTATTTTGAGAAATTTAGGAAACCCTGACTCGTTGCCTAAGGCCACGTGTCCGTCATCACCAAAGTTGCCTCGGCTCGGGAACTTGGGTACGATTGGGGAAGGTCACTTCGTGAGCACCCCCGCTCGCCCGATCAAAGATCGGTCTCTACTAACCATGATATCTAGTTTTGAAGACATTATGCGTTCTTATTCCGGTTATTAGCCTAGATTTACTATGTGATGCGCACAGCATACAAGTATAGACTGGATCGCCTGAATCGGAACGAAACATCTTATGTTTGTTTATTTTGAAAACGGTTTGATGGTACTACTCGCAAGTAGGCTAAAATGTGATTTGCCACCCTCAAGTGGGCTTAGAAAACAAGATGATTTGCCACTATCTAGTGGGCTTAAAACTCGCATTTAATGAATTGTTCCAATCCAAATAACCCAACCTTCACCCACAGGCATTCAGGCAGTTATATCATATAAGCAATTAGCCTCATGGTAAGCATGCTATCATGGCAGTCACTCACACGCATGCAAGGATGCTAAAGCATAAAACTTACCGAGTACTCCGAGCCAAAACAGAAACTAGTTAGAAATCCATGCATGATCCTAACTATACAAAAATGTCTAATAAAACACATGCTAAAACGCAACTACAATAGGCTCGGCTATTCTAAAGATGGCATATGAAATGCTACAACTAACAAGTATTCAACTCGGAATTGAAATACAATGCAGTTAGTATGGTGCGCCGAGCTCGGTACATGTAGGACAGATGAATGATGCAAACATGCAAGCATACTGTATGCTAATTGAAACATGCCCTAATCTAACCATCATAAGTAGGTAAATAAAAGGGAGAAAGACGTGGGGTTGGAAGACATACATCACACTTACGCACACTTATTACAACATTGCCCTTGCTCGGAGGGTCCGAAAGAATAATACAGTCCGAATGAATAATACAGTCCGAATAAATAGTACAGTCCGAATAAATACAAAACCCTAATTAATTAACAAATTAATCTAGGAAAGCAGGTAAATTGGCACGCAAATCCATGGACCGCCTCAGCTCTGTTCCAAATGATGCATGGTGCATGCTCGAGTTGCCTTGCGTAGAAATCCATTACGATGCCTTGGTTTGCCTCTGTTTGCAATTGTTTTCGGAATATTGCGCAATGCTCCAGAAGGCCGCTGATTTCTGATTTACTGCAACAGAGAGCAACAAAGGGGCATGGCAAAGTATTTCACATATGTATGCATGACTAGTCTTCAGGGAGTGTAGCCCTCGATCCTCGTGCCACCAATCACACATATCGATGCATGATGGCTGAGGAGCCGAATTGCACGACTCAATATGAGATGAATGCACATGAAAACACAACAAGACCTAAACTCCATCATGGGTAATCCAGAGTGTCGGTGACGGGGAATTGAGACACGTTCCGTCACTCGGAGTACGAAACGTCCCTCGTTTCCCGTGCTTGGGCTAACTCCTATCCCAAACACAATGCAAATAAAATGGCATACACAATGCGACTAACATACAACCGAGCATACGCAATGCTATGAGATGGCATACACAATGCTCGATGTAACATGGCATACACAATGCTCTAACACGCAACCTAGCATACGTAATGCTATGAATTGAAAAAGCATACACAATGCATAATGGACTTACACCAACATGAGTGGACCTCAGCCACACTCACATCAGTAGCCGTTAGATAAAAATGAGACAACCGAAATACGTGCACACATGCACGTATACCGAGGATCGAACCGAAGGCATCAAATGCCACTCTACCAAAGCATGGCAAGGATGAAGCATGGCATTCAAGCATGTAATTTTCAGCACTGAAACATAATGCTAAATGGTCCTGAAACATGGAAATATGGCGCCCGATGCATGGAATAAGCCCCGAAACTCAAAACTAGTCCAATGCATTGAACCACAAGTATACAAAGAAAGCATTATTTGATCATGAAGTCCAAAGACAGAGCCAAGGCAGTCCCAAAACATGCACATTTCTAGTTTAGAGCAAGGCTAAAAGATGCGAACATGATAGACTAAAATAGCATGCAACATTTGCTAGCCAGCGTGGTTTACATGGCATGTATATAAAGCAAATGAGAATTCATCAAACTAGCCAAAAACAGTGAATAAAACATGTCAAAATATGCCCAAATAATCACTGAAATGCAGTCAATGCATGCAAAAATGAGGGGTTTCTTTGGAAGGCCATTCAAGGGGTTGTTAAGCACATACAAGATAGACACTTAGCATGGAAAAACCACCTCTGGAAATGAGTTATGACAGCCCTAAAACTCACAAAATTGGCCCTGAAATCAGTCCAGGAAACATGCAAAGAAAGGCTCCTTTGAAGAGCCTTGGATGGGATTGCTCTACACATGCATTGTAGGTACAAAATATGGCCAAAAGGGCCCCAGACAGACCTAAGGAAGACCCTAAAACCCACAAAATTGGGTCCAAAAAGTGACTTCAATGCATGCAAAATAAAGCCCCTTTGGAAAGCCAATGATGCTAGTAAAGAAAATGAGGGGTGAGAGGGTCACCCCTCTATGATTTCAAAGCTCAAAACCTCATCAAAGACATTGAAAATCTCCTGGATTTCAGTGGCTAAGAGGCCAAAACAAGTCCAATGCAAATGCTCTAATGCATAGCCCTAAATATGAAGGAATGAAGCATGCAAGAAAGGAGATGACTCCAAACAGAAAAGTGACCTCAAGAAAACTTAAAGAGGAGGTCAAAACAAGGCTTTTTCCAGTTTATAACATATCTCGAAAAAGTTCACAAGTAAGGCTAAAGTATGATGCAAAAATGGCCCTAAAAGAGAGATAGAGAGTAAGGGGAAGTAGATGACCCCAAACAGTAAAGTGCCCTTAAACAAAGTTGAAGAGGAGCTCAAAATATGACATTTTCTAGTTTATGACAAAGCCCAGAAATACTTTCAAGTGAAGCTAAGTAATGAAGCAAAAAAAAATGCAAGTTTAAGGGAAATAGGCACTTACCCTTGAAGAGCCGACCTCCAGCAGCTTTTGGACCAAGTTAGTGAGCTTTCAACCTCTGCAAATGACTTCCAAGGTGCTGGAATGGATGATGGAGGTGTGGTGCTAAGGGTTGTAGTGCAAATGGGCCAAGAAAATTAGGGTTTTAGAGCTTTGAATAGTAACAATGGAGGAGAGAGGTTATAAGCCTTAAGCAATTTTGTTCAACCAGCTGATATGAAGCCAAGCCTCTCCTTTATAGAGGAGAGGCTCCAAAATATTCCAAAAGGGCCCAAGTATCCTCCATACACGTGTATGGAGGATGCACCAAATGGCTTCCAGCTGGCACAGCTGGATTACACTCAGAAAAAGCAAAAAGCAAGAAGCAGGCCGGCCAGTTCAAGTGGCCGGTTGGCCAGCCCCCCTGGTGGGCCGACCAGGGGTCAAAAGGGTCAGCAAAAATTGTTGGTCGGCCTACCCAGAAAGGTGGCCTCCCATATGAGTAGAACACAGCTGTGTGGAGAAAAACCAGAAAAAGTGACCTAAGAGAGAGAAAAACTAGCTTTTAAGCAAGGTTCAAAAGGGTCAAGATGAATTTCTGGCCGGCCTACCCATATTGGTGGCCTCCCAGATGAGTAGATCACAATGGTGGTATGAAAAGCCAGAAAATGTGGCTCAAAAGTGAGAAAAACCAACTTTCTGTCAGAAAAATCGGCTTTTGGAGAGGGAAAATGAGAAAACTGGCTTTTCAGGGGAAGTGGTGGCCGGCCACCATCCTATCACCTCCCTAACAATGAAAATAGGGTCTCCACCAAAAACGGACCAAAACGGATGCAAAACGAAGGTTTGGGGGCCAAAACACGCGGTTTGGGGCCCCAAAAACTGGCTGTTAGGCACAGGAAGTGGCGTATGACCACGAAGGTGGTCTCCAGGGCCACAGGGTTCCTCTAAAGGGAGGAAATAAGGTGTGTGCCAAAAATCAGAGCAAACGGAGGTAGTTAAGCGATCCCGAGCCGAGGCACACGGCCGACGGCTCCGAAAACCAAAAACCGGGCTCCAAACGGGAAAAATGGCCTACGACCACGAAACGTAGCCTACGGTCACTGAGAGATGGTCTACGAGACCTCTCCCTCCCTTCGGGAAGAGAAAACAGAGAAAACAGGACCCAATTCGCAAACCGAGGCAAAGCACAAAAGAGCTCCGAAGTCCGGAGGCAAGGCTCGCAGCTGAGACTCTGAAACCTCAGAACGAGCACAATATGCAACATCACCGAGCGCTCAACTGGTGACATCTGAGTCTTAAGGTCGGTCAAAAATGGGGTGTCTACAGTTTCCCCTCTTTGACAGAACTCGGAAGTCATAAGTGACGAGAGTGAATGTCAAAGCCCAGAGACAACCCATTTTTGACAAGGTCGAAGACTTAGATAAACGTACAAGATAACAAAGATGTGCCCGCAGGCAGGGGCACAATGCAAAATGGTATGCACAAAGCCGAATATAACTCATGATTATGCAAAGCAGCAAGTTGTAATGAAGCGCACACGCAACAGTTTTAAGAAAGAATGCAAAGCAACAACTACATTTCATGCAGTTTAAGAATGCGGAGAATTGTTCGATTCTCGCCACGTCTCACACGAAGAAGATACAATACCTGCGCGATTCGTCTGGTCGCACCAGCTTTAAATGAACCGTACATACAATATCGTGTCTGTAAAAGAGAGAAACTTAACAAGTACAATGTCATTAGCAACACATGTTCAATACTACATCGAATGCAGACAAACAGGGTGCCGATGGGAAAGTGCATCGCAATGCGAGGGACATGCGTATGACAACGCAAGTTAAGCATGAGGGTATAACAATACCAATGAAACGTGCACAACAATGCAAGTGGTATGCATGAGAATGTAAGTGACGTGCATAACAATGCAGGATAAGTGCAAATTCGAATGCGTGTTTGACACGAAACAACGAGCAAAGAAATGCAAATTTCGACGAGTGCGACTCAATCGCGACCTCCGATTTACCTCCCGGAAGGGTCACAGCGTGCTCAAAAAGGATACATCTTGCTCTTGACAAATGACGATGAAACACGCATCGAGAGTTGGAGTTGGAGTTCCTGCGGAGGGATTTCGCGACGAAAAGTGCAATTTTCTTGTATTTTCTCGGGTCCCGGGGACTCCGATGACTACCAAAATTTGCAGAGACCTTGGAGACCACCTTGGGAACACCACCGACCAGGTTTGGTGTCCAGGGGAGGCCACCGACCAGGTTGGAGTGCAAAGGGTGGTCGGCCTACCAGAAAAGGTGGTCGGCCGACCACCTAGCCCAAATCCGGGGCAATTTGGTCTTTTTGCTCTCATTTATTTAAATATACAAAGCCAAACACCTTTTGTTCTGATGAATTTTGCAACATGCGACGCCTTCGACACCGCATAAGACTGGGCCTCAACCCACTTCGTGAAATAATCTATCGCGACCAGGATGAACTCATGCCCGTTAGACCCCTTCGGAGTGATAGCCCCGATCACATCGATTCCCTAAACTGAAAATAGCCATGGCGAAGTCATATTGTACAGCTTCGACGGCGGGATGTTCATGCGGTTTGCATGGATCTGACATTTGTGGCATCGCCGAACAAAGCCGATACAATCCTCCTCCATGGTGGACCAATAGTAACCTTGTCTGAGGATCTTTCGTGCCAGCATTACTCCGTTCATGTGCGCACCGCATTCCCCTCCATGGATGGCCTCCATCAGGCGTTTTGGTTCTTCAGCTTCAACGCATAGCTTATGCATTCCCAGATGACCTCTCTTGTACAATTTACCTCCGTAGATGATGAACTGAATAGCCATTCTTCTGATTGCCCTTTTATCCTTGGCATTTGCCCCTGGTGGATACGTCTCTTTCTCCAAGAAGTTCCAAATGTCGTAATACTAGGGGTTCTCATCTTGAACCTCGTCTATAGTAGCAATTGACTCATAAGCTGGCACAAATTTCTGGTCAATAATGACTGGACGCATCCGGACTCCAAACGGGATGTCTATCATGGAAGATAGAGTTGCTAGTGAATCTGCGAACCTGTTGTTCTCTCTTACTAGATGAGCAAAGTTTAGCTTCTCAAACCGAGGAATTAACAAATCCAGGGCCTGATGATACATCTTCATCTTTTCTTCTTTGACTTTCCAATCTCCTTTCGCTTGAGATACAATAAGGTTCGAGTCCCCGATGACGTCCAACCGTTTTGTCCCTAGTTCCAGGGCTGCTTCTAGACCAGCAATGCATGCCTCATACTCTGCTTCGTTGTTCGAGACTTTGAATCGGAGCTTGAAAGCTAAAGGGATACGGGAATTGTCGGGTGCTATCAGCAACACTCCTATCTCATACCTGTACTGGTTGGACGCTCCGTCGAAATATATCGTCCAAAACTCGTCGTCGATATGCAAAATGGCCTCATCTGGGAATAAGTACTCAACTGCTTCACCCCCTTCCACTGGATGATCGGCTAAGAATTCTGCAACTGCTCTTCCCTTGACCGACTTGCGCGTCACATATTTTAGATCGAATTTGGAAAACAACAACAACCAACGAGCTAGCCTACCCGTAAGTGCCGGTTTCTCGAAGAGATATTTCATGGGATCTAATCTCGAAACCAACATTACAGAGTGAACTAACAGGTAGTGCCGCAGCTTCCTGGTAGCCCATACCAAGGCTAAGCAAGCCTTCTCCAATGGTGTGTAGCGAGTCTCATACTCCAGCATTTTCTTGCTCAGATAATAGATGGCCTTTTCCACTTTGTCCTCTGATTCCTGCGCGAGCATGCAGCCCATTGTGGTCTCAGTTACCGAAAGGTACAATATCAACGGTCTTCCCGGTTCTGGTGGTGACAACACAGGTGGGTTCTGTAAATATTCCTTGATCTTTTCAAAAGCGGCTTGGCATCGGCCGTCCCACTGGAATTTCATTCCTTTCTTCAAGAGACCAAAAAGTGGTTCACAAGTCAAGGTTAATTTTGAGATAAATCGTTTTATGAATTCCACTTTACCCAGAAAGCCTCGCACCTCCTTTTCAGTCCTTGGTGGTGGCATTTCTAGGATGGCCTTGATTTTGGAAGGGTCGACTTCGATACCTCTCTGTGTAATGAGAAACCCCAGCATTTTCCCTGCTGTGACACCGAATGTACGCTTCTGAGGATTCAGCCGCAACCAGAATTCTCTAATCCTTTGAAAGAACTTTTGCAAGGCGGTGTAGTGGCCCTCTCTTTCCTTGGACTTGACAATCATGTCGTCCATGTACACGTCAACCTCTTTGTGGATCATGTCATGTAATATTGTGGTCGCGGCCCGTTGATATGTAACTCCAACGTTCTTCAGCCCAAACGGCATCACTCTGTAACAGTATGTCCCCCACGGGGTGGTGAAGGCAGTCTTTTCTCGGTCTTCAGGTGCCATCACTATCTGGTTGTAGCCTGAGAAGCCATCCATAAACGAAAGCAAAGCATGCCCCGCTGTGAAGTCCACTAACTCATCGATGTGCGGCAAGGGAAAGTCGTCCTTCGGACTAACTCTGTTTAAGTCCCTAAAATCCACACATACTCGGATCCTACCATCCTTCTTTGGCACTGGAACAATGTTGGCCAACCAAGTCGGGTATTCGGATACCTGCAGGAAACCTGCGTAAATTTGCTTGGTGACTTCTTCCTTAATCTTGAGAGCCCAGTCCGGGCGGATCCTTCTGAGTTTTTGCTTAACGGGTCGGGCCTCGGGATCAAGAGGGATCCGGTGCTGTACAATCTCAGGATCGATTCCAGGCATGTCTTCGTAGGACCACGCGAAAACATTTTTGAAATCTTTTAATAAAGCGACTAAGCGCTCGCGTTCCTCCGAAGACAACGTGGACCCGATCTGGACCAGCCGCGGGTCCTCCTCAGTACCGACATTCACGGTAGTGATTTCATCCATTAAGGGTTTAACAAATCTTTCCTGCTCTTGTTCAATTAAGCGTTGCAAAATCGGAGAAATTTCTTCCTCATAGTTTTCATCAAAATTTTGAAAGTCTGAATTAACGCAATAAATCAAGGGCACAGAAAAGTACTCAGAAACCACAGCTATTTGATTCTCATTAAGCACATCCAAATCGTCCGATTCTTCGGTTACAACAGACTCAAAAGAGAAAGAAAAAGATGACCTGGACAAGACTGTGGCATCCGGGTTATCATCCCTAGAATTACCAGACTCAGACTCAGTCGAGCTGGAACCTGATTCCGACTCACAAGATTCGGTGGAATCAGATTCCGACTCACTACCTGACCCGGTGCTGCTGGACAAAAATCCCTCTTCATACTACCAAATGAGAGAGGGTGCGATAGATGCATCCAAAATGTTTGCTGGTAGGCCCGCAGCAGCTCCGTTCCCGATCATACATACCGAGAAGTTATCCCCCAAGCACTTCTATTCGATCGGAGGATCTGAAAGTAGACACGCCAGTGCTACCCCCATTTCACTTTCGACGTCCTCAGACTCTACTTTCTTGTTCTGCTCAACCTCAGCTAATAGGTCTGTCTGCTCTTTGGCAACGTCATCCTCAGGTAACTGCAGGTCAAAAAAGATCTCAAACCCCGGCACGCGCTTCCTCTCCGCGTTCAGCCACGGCTCTAGGAAGCCACAGAATGGAAAGTCCTCCCCCTCCCCGACGAAGCGTCCGTTTAGGGTACCCTGAATGGGCCAGTGCATTAAGTCAAAAGGCTTCCCTGCCTTCTTCGCTCTGGCTCTCCCAGCCATCCCCTTAACCTTCCTTATCCAATCCTCTTTGGTGGGCAGATAACCCAAGCCAAAGGTATGTGGGTTATGTGGCACATCGGCCGATGCTGCGACGCCCTTCCGGCCGCTCTTTCCCAATCCCATCCCGGGGATATGTTGAAGCTTGTTCATGAGGTATACCGATTGAGCGCTGACATACACCCCCTCATTAACAACTAAGATGTTCTGCACGACCCGGGCCTCAGCTAGGGTAAAACCAGATAAGAACACATCCTCCATACCGTGCTCAATTTCCAAAACAAGCGTAGATACTTCCGGCGGTGGATGGATCGATGAATTCCCAAAAACAATGGCTACTCTCTTTCCATGGGGGTATTTCACCATTTGATGCAAGGTAGAAGAAACTGCCTTCACTTGATGCAGCCACGGCCACCCCAAGAGCAGATTGAAAGTGGCGGGAACCTCTAGGATGTGAAAGTCAATTTCATGCTGCCCTGGCCCAACCTTGGTTTGAATTTTCGTTGTCCCCATGACTTCTCTGCTTGTATTGTCGTATGCCCAAATCACCTGGGTTGTTGGCACAAAGTCCGTGGTCTTCAAGTCAATTGCATAGGCAGTCCTCGCTGGACATACATTGATGGCGGACCCTGTGTCGACAAGCACCACAGGTATCCATTTATTTCTGCACTCCACGGAGATGTAAAGTGGCTTGTTGTGGTTTGCACCCTCAGGTGGCAGTTCTTTGTCAGAAAAGGTCAACATCGGGGTAGCTCCTCCCAGAAAAACTAAGCCCACCAGCTGTTGGGGCGTGGTGTCTATAGAGAGCTTGGCCTTGTCCATGGCCGATAAGACAGCTTGTCGATGTACTCGCGATGCCATAAGCAGTCCCCAGATAGAGATGTCTGCCCGTATCTTCTTTAACTGCTTCAGTACAGCCTCTTCTTTGACTTGCTTATCTTTTTTTCTCTCAACTTCCTTATCCTTTCCAGATGCCTCTGGCTGGTCTAAGTGCGGGGGCTTGAAATACCGCCCACTTCTCGTCATGTGATCGACCTCACTGATATACTAGGTATCATCTGGCTGATTACTCCCCCAATCATCATCCGTGTGGGCAAGACATAAATCATTGTCTTCCCACCGCATTCCGTCGGCAGCCAACAGACACTTGTCTGGCTCCGGTTCAATTGCACTCGCAGTATTCTCCGTCCATATGCTCACAGCATTCTCTATCTTCGTGCACACAACACTCTCAGTCCCCTTAGGGCCCTTAGCTTTCCTAATTCTCTCAGCATCCTCAAACCTTTCTTGTTCCAGCTGCGTCCGTACAACTGGTTGTTCAACAATTCTCGCATTCATAATGCCCAAGTCTCGAGCTGAATTTTTAGCACCGGCGCTCTCCGGCGATTCATTCTGACTTCCGGCCCTTCCGGCCACCACTGATATGCTCGCCCTTGCCGGGCCCTGCTCCAATTGAGCTTCGTCAACAACATCTGGCAAGTCATCAAGCCACCTAGTAGCCTATGTCGATTCCTCATAATCAAACCAGTCGACTGCCGCGTCTCCTAGATCTTGATCGTTGAAAAACTGGAGGTTGGCCAAGTCCTCTTCCACAACCGTCAAACCATCTGTCCCCTACTCAAATCCATCTTCTCGGATCACACATAGCTCAAACTGGCAATTCAATATTAGGCTCAAACTGGCCTGCTGGCAGAATGTAATCACTCGGATCATAAGCTTCCCCAGCGACACTCTAGACTGCTCAAACCCTGAACAATTCCATCATCCTCTAAAATCTCCTCTGTCCTATCTTTGCCAGTCACCACCATTGGCTCGGGTTGGATTCTGGAGATGTCCAACATGCACAAAGAGTCAGTGCAATCAGGAAGGAACACCTCCGGCTTAGGCAGGTGGGAATGAGTGATATATATGCTGGGATCGTAAGACACAACCCCAGTCTGGATGAATTTGATTCTTTTAGGAGGTGGAGCTTGGTTGTGCGGTAGAAGAGGGTTTGTTGTGACATTGGACTTTTCTAGAGGTACAATCACCTGTTTGTCAATGAGGTCTTGAATCTCATGACGCAATCTATAACATTGGTCAGTGTCATGACCGTGTTGTTGGTGATATGCGTAGTATTTTGCTGGATTGTGAGAAGGAGGGAGTGGATTTGGCAATGGCCTCGGCTCCAGGGGCTTTAAGTGCCTTTTCTTGATCAATACCCCTAGAGCCTTGGACAGGGGCATATATAGTGGGGTGAAGGTTCTTTGGCCTCTGGGTTGGAATCGAGTGGTTTGTGTGTTACTTCCGGACGCGCCGGAGAAAGGTGTAGCTGCCATGGGTCTTGGAAGGGGAGGGGAAATGGTGGTGACCACGCTTACTTCTGAAGCTCTAGCATTTGTGGCATTGCTGGTGCCTGTGTTGCTGTTGCGGTTGAAAGTTCTTCGGGGTTGCTCTCTATCTTAGTCAATCAAACCCTGTTTCATTGCATCTTCAATTTGTACCCCCATTTCATGTAGATCTGAAAAAGTGGGAAAGGGGAGCGCAATCATTTTTTGCATTAGTTTTGGCTGGAGATTGCGCACAATCATCCTGATTTGGTCTTTGTCGGTAGGCCTTAGGGTCATCATCGAAGCCTTCGCCCTCCACCGAGTTACGAAATCTGAGAAGCTCTCCTTAGGCTCCTGTCTTGTTGTTTCGAGATCTCGGGTCGTAATCTCGATTTGGGTATTGTAAGAGTATTGTGCGACAAAGGCCTCGGCCATTTCATCCCAACTCCGCTTGACATCATCGTCTAACTTCGCATACCAGATAATGGCCACACCCGACAAGGTCCGGCCAAATAGTGAAAGCTTTTGTGGTCTGGTGAGGCCCATTGGCCGTAGTATATCTGAAAATAATCAGAGATGCACCATGGGGTCCCCAGATCCATCGAAGTGATCAATTTACGGCATTTTAAACCTATCCGGCAGCGTAACAGCTACGTCAGTATATCCGGGATAGCCTTTACTCCTTGGGATTTCTTGAACAACTTCTCTAGCTTGCTCAATTTCAGTGCTGTATGGTCTACTTCGAGCTCGAAGGGAGAGTCCGGTTGATTAATAGGCGTAGGTGCCTTAGATAACTGGGGCAGAATTGGAGGCGGAGCTGGCCCAGTTGGTATGTCCGTATCTGTCTGGACATTTGGTGCCTCCTCGGGTGCCGGGATTCCTGGTGGGGGAGGAACTGGGTGTGAAGCAGATGCTCCGGCTTGTTGTTGCAATCTAGTAATTAACTCTGCCTGCTAGGCCATGATCTCGGCCTGTTATTTGGCAAATTCATCTCGGCGAACAGCATCCTGCTGCATGGCTCTCATGGTGTCCTGCATCTGACGCATCATTTCCTCAACTCCTATCGGTCCTGCCATACTGCCCTGATCTATCTGAACTACTGACAGGTCTATCTCTATAGCAACAATTGAGATCTCAATCCGACTGTCCACTGATGGGGTAATCCGTTGCTCTGGAAACCTCTGCTCAGATACACTGCGTTTTTTCGACCTCCGTCTAATAACCGGGGGTAGAGAGTGAAACACTGGTTGTCCGTCGACCAGATCCTCAGATCGATTGAGTCAGCGACCTCTTGTCCAGAGTGCTTGGGGAATATCTGCTTGGTCTGAAGCAATTGTGCTAAACTAACTAGAAAAAAAGATAAATAAAGCAATAATAAGGAAATAAACGAGCAGACGAACAGACAGCATAACGGCGTAAATAAACACAAAACACAGTCGGGTATAATTAACACGCAATTGGTACACTGTTCTCAAAGACTGATCATTATTCCCAAATCACTATTCCTAATCGCTGTCTCCGAAGTTGAATCTGATACTCGCAGATAACTGATTTCAAAAATACTGAACTGGTGCCCGCAGGCCTGATACCCAGAAATACTGAACTGGTGGCCGCAGGCCTGATACCCAGACTTGCAAACTGATACATGCATTCGTATAGAGACGCACTCTAAAAGCACGTAACAAACAAGTAAGAGCCAAAACACCCCTATGTTGGGGTAAGATTTCCCTGTCCTATTTTGTCAAGAACTAGGGTTTCACTACGCACGCAGCGATTTCAAACAACCTATAAACGAGTAAGCAACCTGTCCTAGTTTGAAATGGTCACTATGGATTCCGAATATGCACTAGGTCCAATGGTCAAAAAGGGTGCCCCGGTAAAACCGGGGTTTGTGTTCCCATACTGGTAGAGCCCGCAACCGGTCAGCCTTACGACATGCTTTGACAAAGCAAGCCTCCGGCAAACCGTTCAGGAATAGCAGATGGCAAACACAGTGTCCTAGGCGCACCAATGCAAATGCAATGCAAAGAAATACATAAGTGTAGTCAAAACCAGACATCATGAGTTCAAGTCAAGTTCTCAAACTCCCCAGCAGAGTCGCCAGAAACTGTAGACATCCCCGAACGTCCCGGGAGGGAAATCCCCCCCGTTTTGTTCATTGGGCTCACTACAGTTCAGGACTCAATGTCACGGTCCTGTATCTAATCTCACAGAGTGCAATGCAAGACCGATGAAATCATCAAAGAGTCCAAATCCGGCAAATCATTTTTGGAAACAGATTTTTTGAAAGAAGTGTCAAACATGGACTGCTTTGCCAGATACAGAGTCGCCACCTAAATATTTTATTTTGAAAAATTTAGGAAATCCTGACTCGTTGCCTAAGGCCACGTGTCTGTCATCACCAAAGTTGCCTCGGTTCGGGAACTTGGGTACGATTGGGGAAGGTCACTTCGTGAGCACCCCCGCTCGACCGATCAAAGATCGGCCTCTACTAACCATGATATCTAGTTTTGAAAACATTATGCGTTCTTATTTCGGTTATTCGCCTAGATTTACTGTGTGATGCGCACAGCATACAAGTATAGACTGGATCGCCTGAATCGGAACGAAACATCTTATGTTTGTTTATTTTGAAAACGGTTTGATGGTGCTACTCGCAAGTAGGCTAAAATGTGGATTTGCCACCCTTAGGTGGGCTTAGAAAACAAGATGATTTGCCACTATCTAGTGGGCTTAAAACTCGCATTTAATGAATTGTTCCAATCCAAATAACCCAACCTTTACCCACAGACATTCAAGCAGTTATATCATATAAGCAATTAGCCTCATGGTAAGCATGCTATCATGGCAGTCACTCACACGCATGTAAGGATGCTAAAGCATAAAACTTACCGAGTACTCCAAGCCAAAACAGAAACTAGTTAGAAATCCATGCATGATCCTAACTATACAGAAATGTCTAATGCAACATATGCAAAATACAACTACAATAGGCTTAGCTATTCTAAAGATGGCATATGAAATGCTACAACTAACAAGTATTCAACTCGGAATTGAAATACAATGCAGTTAGTATGGTGCGCCGAGCTTGGTGCATGTAAGACAGATGAATGATGCAAACATGCAAGCATACTGTATGCTAATTGAAACATGCCCTAATCTAACCATCATAAGCAGGTAAATAAAAGGGAGAAAGACGTGGGGTTGGAAGACATACATCACACTCACGCACACTTATTACAACATTGCCCTTGCTTGGAGGGTCCGAAAGAATAATACAGTCCGAAAGAATAATACAGTCCGAATGAATAATACAGTCCGAATAAATAGTACAGTACGAATAAATACAAAACCCTAATTAATTAACAAATTAATCTAGGAAAGCACGTAAATTGGCACGCAAATCCATAAACCGCCTCAGCTCTGTTCCAAATGATGCATGATGCATGCTCGAGTTGCCTTGCGTAGAAATCCATTATGATGCCCCGGTTTGCCTCTGTTTGCAATTGTTTTCGGAATATTGCGCAACGCTACAAAAGGCCGCTGATTTCTGATTTACTGCAACAGAGAGCAACAAAGGGGCATGGCAAAGTATTTCACATATGTATGCATGACTACTCTTTAGGGAGTGTAGCCCTCGATCCTCGTGCCACCAATCACACATATCGATGCATGATGGCCGAGGAGCCGAACTGCACGACTCAATATGAGATGAATGCACATGAAAACACAACAAGACCTAAACTCCATCATGGGTAATCCAGAGTGTCGGCGATGGGGAATTGAGACACGTTCCGTCACTCGGAGTACGAAACGTCCCTCGTTTCCCGTGCTTGGGCTAACTCCTATCCCAAACACAATGCAAATGAAATGGCATACACAATGCGACTAACATACAACCTAGCATACACAATGCTATGAGATGGCATACACAATGCTCGATGTAACATGGCATACACAATGCTCTAACGCGCAACCTAGCATACGCAATGCTATGAATTGAAAAGGCATACACAATGCATAATGGGCTTACACCAACATGAGTGGACCTTAGCCACACTCACATCAGTAGCCGTTAGATGAAAATGAGACAACCGAGATGCGTGCACACATGCACGCATACCGAGGACCAAACCTAAGGCATCAAATGCCACTCTACCAAAGCATGGCAAGGATGAAGCATGGCATTCAAGCATGTAATTTTCAGCACTGAAACATAATGCTAAATGGTCCCAAAACATGGAAATATGGCACCCAATGCATGGAATAAGCCCCAAAACTCAAAACTAGTCCAATGCATTGAACCACAAGTATACAAAGAAAGCATTATTTGATCATGAAGTCCAAAGACAGAGCCAAGGCAGTCCCAAAACATGCACATTTCTAGTTTAGATCAAGGCTAAAAGATGCTAACCTGATGGACTAAAATAGCATGCAACATTTGCTAGCCAACATGGTTTACATGGCATGTATATGAAGCAAATGAGAACTCATCAAACCAGCCAAAAACAGTGAATAAAATATGCCAAAATATACCCAAATAATCACTGAAATGCAGCCAATGCATGCAAAAATGAGGGGCTTCTTTGGAAGGCCACTCAAGGGGTTGTTAAGCACATACAAGATAGACACTTAGCATGGAAAAACCACCTCTGGAAATGAGTTATGACAGCCCTAAAACTCACAAAATTGGCCCTAAAATCAGTCTAGGAAACATGCAAAGAAAGGCTCCTTTGAAGAGCCTTGGATGGGATTGCTCTACACATGCATTGTAGGTAAAAAATATGGCCAAAAGGGCCCTGGACAGACCTAAGGCAGACCCTAAAACCCCCAAAATTGGGCCCAAAAAGTGACTTCAATGCATGCAAAATAAAGCCCCTTTGGAAAGCCAATGATACTAGTAAAGAAAATAAGGGGTGAGAGGGTCACCCCTCTATGATTTCAAAGCTCAAAACCTTATCAAAGCCACTAAAAATTCCCTGGATTTTAGTGGCTAAGAGGCCAAAACAAGTCCAATGCAAATGCTCTAATGCATAGCTCTAAATATGAAGGAATGAAGCATGCAAGAAAGGAGATGACTCCAAACAGAAAAATGACCTCAAGAAAACTTAAAGAGGAGGTCAAAACAAGGTTTTTTTCAGTTTATAACAAATCTCAAAAAAGTTCACAAGTAAGGCTAAAGTATGATGCAAAAATGACCCTAAAAGAGAGATAGAGAGTAAGGGGAAATAGATGACCCCAAATAGCAAAGTGCCCTTAAACAAAGTTGAAGAGAAGCTCAAAATATGACACTTTATAGTTTATGACAAAGCCCAGAAATACTTGCAAGTGAAGCTAAGTAATGAAGCAAAAAAATGCAAGTTTAAGGGAAATAGGCACTTACCCTTGAAGAGCCAACCTCCAGCAGCTTTTGGACCAAGTTAGTGAGCTTTCAACCTCTGCAAATGACTTCCAAGGTGCTGGAATGGATGATGGAGGTGTGGTGCTAAGGGTTGTAGTGCAAATGGGCCAAGAAAATTAGGGTTTTGGAGCTTTTGAATATTAACAATGGAGGAGGGAGGTTATAAGCCTTAAGCAATTTTGTTCAACCAGCTGATATGAAGCCAAGCCTCTTCTTTATAGAGGAGAGGCTCCAAAATATCCCAAAAGGGCCCAAGTATCCTCCATACACGTGTATGGAGGATGCATCAAATGGCTTCCAGCTGGCATAGCTGGATTAAACTCAGAAAAAGCAAAAAGCAAAAAGCAGGCTGGCCAGTTCAAGTGGCCGGTCGGCCACCCCCCCGGTCAACCGACCAGAGGTCAAAAGGGTCAACAAAAATTGCTGGTCGGCCTACCCAGAAAGGTGGCCTCCCATATGAGTAGAATACAGCTGTGTGGAGAAAAACCAGAAAAAATGACCTAGGAGAGAGAAAGCTAGCTTTTAAGCAAGGTTCAAAAGGGTCAAGATGAATTTCTGGCCAGCCTACCCATATTGGTGGCCTCCCAGATGAGTAGATCACAATGGTAGTATGAAAAGCCAGAAAATGTGGCTCAAAAGTGAGAAAAACCAGCTTTCTGTCAGAAAAATCGGCTTTTGGAGAGAGAAAATAAGAAAACTGGCTTTTCAGGGGAAGAGGTGGCCGGCCACCATCCTACCACCTCCCTAACAATGAAAATAGGGTCTCCACCAAAAACGGACCAAAACGGATGCAAAACGAAGGTTTGGGGGCCAAAACACGTGGTTCGGGGCCTCGAAAACAGGCTGTTAGGCACAGGAAGTGGCGTATGACCACGAAGGTGATCTCCAGGGCCACAGTGTTCCTCTAAAGGGAGGAAATAAGGTGTGTGCCAAAAACCAAAGCAAACGGAGGTAGTTAAGCGATCCCGAACCGAGGCACACGGCCGACGGCTCCAAAAACCGGAAACTAGGCTCCAAACGGGAAAAATGGCCTACGACCATGAAACATAGCCTACGGTCACTGAGAGATGGTCTACAAGACCTCTTCCTCCCTTCGGGAAGAGAAAACAGAGAAAACAGGACCCAATTCGCAAACCGAGGCAAAGCACAAAAGAGCTCCGAAGTCTGGAGGCAAGGCTCGCAGCCGAGACTCTAAAACCTCAGAACGAGCACAATATGCAACATCACTGAGCGCTCAACTGGTGACGTCTGAGTCTTAAGGTTGGTCAAAAATGGGGTGTCTACAAATGGTCTCGACCAATATGATTTAACTGATGATGAACCAAGACGAAGTAAGAGAGCAAGAACATCAAAATCCTTTAGTCCAGATTTTCTGACATACCTGTTAGAAAATGAACCTCAAAGTTTTAAGGAAGCAATGACAGGTCCTGAAGCACCTTTGTGGAAAGAGGCTGTTAATAATGAAATTGAATCCATTATGCAGAATCATACTTGGAAATTTGTAGATCTTCCATTTGGTTCTAAACCTTTTGGGTATAAATGGATATTCAAGAGAAAAATGAAAGCAGATAGTTCAATAGACAAATATAAAGCAAGACTTGTAGTAAAAGGTTACAAACAAAAGGAAGGTCTGGACTATTTTGACACATATTCCCTTGTGACAAGAATAACATCCAATCGCATGTTTATTGCTATAGCAGCGTTGTATAATTTAGAAATACATCAAATGGATGTTAAGACAGCTTTCTTAAACGGTGATCTAAATGAAGAGATCTATGGAGCAACCCGAAGGGTTTGTAGTGTCAGGGCAAGAAAAGAAAATTTGTTGGCTTATAAAATCTCTTTATGGATTAAAATAAGCACCTAAGCAATGGCATGAAAAATTTGATCATGCTATGCTTACTAATGGGTTTAAAATAAGGGATGTGATTGAGACCCCCTCCAATCACCACCCCACCATCCCCACACACACGTGGCGGGTGGTGATTGGAGGAGAAGGAAAAAAAAGAAAAAGAAAAATTGGCCAATCAGAAAGAGAGGGGGTCAAAGGGGGTAGGGGAAAGGGGATCCGAATCATTTGTCTTAAAATAAATGAATGTAATAAGTGCGTCTATGTTAAAAACACTGACCAAGGATATGTCATAGTTTGTCTTTATGTGGATGACATGTTTATCATTGAAAGTAATCGAAACATGATCAAATCAACTAAGCAAATGTTGAATAAAAGATTTGATATGAAAGATATGGGGGTCGTAGATGTTATATTAGGAATAAAAATGACTAAAACATCTTACGGATATGCATTATCTCAATCACATTATATTGAGAAAATTCTTGGCAAATTTATCAAGGATGATATGAATGTAGCTAGAACATCTGTGGACATCTGTCTTTATTTATCAAAAAATAAAGGTGATGCGCTATCTCAGTTAAAATACTCCCAAATCATTGGAAGCCTAATGTACCTAATGAATTGTACTCGTCCTGACATAGCTTATGCAGTCAGTAAATTGAGTAGGTACACTAGTAACCCCGGAGAAGACCATTGAAAAACGATCATTTGGGTTCTTAGATATCTAAGATTTACCCATGATTATAGTTTGAACTTTACTCGATATCCAGCAGTACTCGAAGGTTTTTGTGATGCCAATTGGATATCGGATACTAAATATTCAAAATTCACTAGTGGATATGTCTTTACTCTGGGAGGTGCTGCTGTTTCTTGAAAATCTACAAAACAAACATGCATCGCACGATCCACAATGGAATCTAAGTTCATTGCTTTAGACAAAGCAGGAGAAGAAGCAGAATGGCTTCGTCACTTCTTAGATGACATTCCAATGTGGCCAAAACCAGTGCCAGCTATTTGTATTCATTATGATAGCCAATCTGCAATAGGCAGGGCACAAAATCATATGTATAATGGTAAGTCACGACATATTCCTCGTCGACATAATACTGTAGGGCAATTGCTCTCAAATGGAATAATCTCAATAGATTATATAAAATCTAAAGAGAATATCACGGATTCGTTAACAAAAGGTTTGACAAAAGAGCAAGTTTACAGTTCATCAAAGGGGATGGGATTAAAGCCTATTACTTAAGAGTCATCATAATGGTATACTTATATGATTGGAGATCCCAAGAACTATGTTCAAAGGGACAACTAAGTTATGTATGACTTGCTAGAAATCACCAAGGGATTAAAATTCCCTACCCATTCCTATGGTGAGAGTGATATCTGCAACATGTGTTGTGTGCAGGGGTCTAAGGATAAACTTTGCTTTTAATGATTACTTATATCTTGATTTAGGCATAAAATTAAGACGAGTATAAAAGATACTCACAATAAGAATCACCTATATGAGTGTCGAACTGGGGCCAGTTCTATGATAATGATGAGGTTAAATTCTCTAAAAAGCACTCATGAACAACTAGGAGCGTTCAAGGCCAAAATGAACACAACTGTGAGAACTACAATGTGTAAGAAGATATTTTGTGTGAAATCTGTTGTCTTAGCTTACACAAACAATTGAATAATTCAAGGCATCCCGTCCATTGGTTAGCTAGTAAGTCTAATAGGTTATCACTAGGGAAGGTACAAGGCCGAAAGCTACCTATCCTAATGTAAGATATTTTCGATTTATACTCTTTCGACAAATTCTGTATATTGTTGCATTTACGTTGTCATCAAATTCCATTAATGTAGGGGATTGTTAGAAATGGTTTAAAAAGTTTTGGAAAAAACATAATTTTTTCTCAACTTTGGTCTAATTTTTAGATGGGACCTATGCGTCGAATTTGGCGGGTCTAAGTGGTAACGCTTTCTATACCGCGTTGTGAATCACGTAATATTTGGTTGCTCAAAGCCATTATCGGGTGAATGAAAAATTGAAGCCAAAGAGAGCCCCATGGAAATGGTGTTTTTGGTGAAATTTTCTAAAGGTTTAGTTTAAAGCTTGTCCCACATTGATTTGGTGGACAAATTTTGAGTGGATTTATAAGGCATGAGATTATAACTTGAGGGGGGCCCCAAGGGGCACCCCAAGTTTGTAAAATGGAGAGATTATGGGCAAATTGAGCTAAACCTATTGGACCCAAAAATAACCACATGCGCGCCGCCGCCGCCATCCGTCTAGTCGGGCTGGGCTTGGGCCTGAGTGCGTGGTGTGAGGTTGGGTTAGGCATGTTTGGCCCAATACTAATTATTTTTTGGGCAAAAAACATTTGAAATTAATTTCATTTTTGACAAAAAATCTGTCCAATTTTTCCCACCCTGAACAAATTCAATTTGTGTGTAAATTTAAACCCAACAGGTTCCAATCTGTTTGAATTAAAACCGGACAAATTCAATATTTGTTTAAATTTGAAACCAAACAGTTGTGCCTCAACTGTTTTATCTGTCCCGAACAGATTCAATACTTGTTCAAACAGGTTTTGTACCTATTAAATTTAAACCAAACAGCCACCAATCATCTATAAATAAGACAAGTCCTTCATTTGTTTTTCCACTCCAATTTTCGTTCTTCTTTACTGCCTTTAATATCTGCATTTTGTTGTATTAATTTTCGGTGAGAAAAAGTATATACACAAAGTGTGTTTGTTGTGCGAATAATTTATAGTGCTGCAATTATTCATTGTTGATCATTTTATCCAAGGAGATAGACGTCTGCAAATTTGAAAGCTCCGCGGAGAGGACGAATCTATCTCAAAGATACAGTGTTAAACATTGGACTTAATCAAAACTTTGCTCAAGATATTAATCAAGTAAGTTATTAATTTATTTTCTGATTTATCATTTATTTATATCAGATTTTGATTTTGTTTAACGAAATCAAAATCTGTTTTTATTTATTTATTTTATTTTCTAGATTGATTTTTGTAATCAAACATTCTCCTTCATTTCCTTAATTTCTTTTGTTTGTTGTTAAGTACACAAACTTAATTTATTCGGAATACAGTGAAGATTGTCCAACAATAGCTTGTATTAATAAATTGACCGTATTTAAAAAAAAATTGAGTATAAATAGAATTCATTATGGATTGGAGCGAACTTACTTCCTTTGAATATTAGAATAACTTATTTTGAATAAATTTTCAAAATAAAATTACCGAATACTCACATTAAAATAATTTATCATATTTAGGGGTTGTTTGAGATGTTTTAAAGAAGTTTTTTTTTTTTTTTTTGACTTTTTTATGAAATATGAGTTGAGTTTGAAGTGATGTAATAGAGAGATGATGTGACTTAAATAAGATGATAAGATATAAGTAGGATATTAACTTTTTGATTTTTTTAAGGGATGCGAAACCTAACCTTAACATTGTAAAGGAAATTCACCATAAGAATTGATACCCACTTTTCAAAAATAAAAATTTAAAATTTTTTGAAATAAAATTTTAACTAGATAGGATTTTTTTACTAATTTATAGGGCAAATTACAAACACCCCCTCGAGGTTTGGTAAAAATACAGATTTCCCCCTGAGGTTTGAAAAATTACAAATTGCCCCCTGAGAGTCAAATTTTCACAACAAATTAAGAAAAATTAGGGGGGAATCTGTATAAAAATAAAAACCTCAGGGGGCAATTTGTTATGAAAATATAAACCTCAGGGGCGGAATGTAATTTCTCAAACCTCAGGGGGGAATCTGTATTTTTATCAAATCTCGAGAGGGGTGTTGTAATTTGCCCTAATTATTTATGGACTTATATTTAATTTTATTATTTTTCAGGGACTAAATTAAATATTTTCGGAACTTAATAGATTCAATTGATAGTTTAAGAATTAAATAAACTTTGATTTATATACTTTAGGGATTTAGTAGACTCAACCGATAGTTCAGGGACTATAAATAGACAATTTGGCGATAGTTTAGAGGTATAGAATGTAATAAATCCTTTCAAAAATAATTTTCTACAGAGAGTTTAGAAAATTTAAAAATTTGTTTAGTTGTATATTTTGAAAATAGTTTTGGAGTTTTATAAAAAGAGTGACAATCGCAGTTGATAAAGGTTAACAACTATGGTCGACAAGAGTGACGTCGGTCATTCTTTATCTACGAGATTGTCCGGCTTACGTAATTTGGACAATTCAAGCGAGTCCATTTTCATTGGATCAATCATTTTTAAAAATAATAATAAATCTTATTATTTGAATCAATAAAATAATTTAGGGCACTAAAGTGTGTGTTTTTTATTTGAGTTTTTTGGATTAAGTTTTTTTTAAATTGAGTTTTTTATTTTTTTATTTTTAGTGAATATTTTTTAAAAAATTAGCATTTTTTTTTACTTTTTTAGATGCACTGTACTTAGATGTATTTAAAAAGTAAAAAAATTGTGAAAAAATATTTTAAAAAATTAATAAATACATAAAAATATAAAAAATATACTGAATTATTGTATTTTTTTTGTATTTTTGGTAAAATATTTTTTTCACAAAAATTATTCTTTTTATGTGTAATTATATTAGGTGTGTCTAAAAATTTAAAAAATTACTTAAAATATTAAAAAAATTCAGTTAAAAAAAATAACAAAGAAAACAAGAAAGCGTAATTTTTTAAAAAGTGTTTTTGAAAAACTAAAAACAAGCAAATTTTGTCCTAGAAGCACCACATAATTTTCCTAACATAGCATATTAGCATTCCTGCGTGTCGGCCAAACACTACTGCCAGCACAGCACCGCACAGCTCCAACGACGCTTTGCCACCGTTATGGTATTACTTATTTTATTTATTTTTGTAAAAAATATACTTGTTAATGTTGGAGGAACTTAATGGTGAAGTTATGGGTGTGCTTAAGAGAAAATTATTAAACAAATTACGTCTGGTGGATTTAAATTTTTTTAACTTGTCGTTAACCCCCTTATCTTTAAAATTGATGAGTTGGTTTTGAATGTTTTAATATTTTCAAACTAAGGCCTCGTTTGTGAAGCGACCGGTTTAGCAAAAAAGTCAAAAAATTATTAAAAAAGCTAAAAAGTTAACAATTCATACAAAAAAGTCAAATATTTTTTTTTTCTTTACTTTTTGCATATCTTTTCGTAAAATGTCGAAAAGTCATCCCAAACATACTAGTTTTGTGTAGCCTATATTTTAGTCAAATAATCAAAAAATTACTAAATTAACATGTTTCCAAACAAGACCTAAGAGTTCAAGCGAGTTTGATATGTTTGTTAGAAAAAAGAAGAAGAATTGGATAGGTTAAAAATACAAGACAAAATGATTTCAAACAAATTAATGTTATTCAAAAGTATATTTCATGAATTAATATATAAATAATTAAATTACGAAAAAAAAATATCTAATTACAATGTGGGTTGTGTGTCATTTGATTTATGATCCTATTATAAGATGATTTTGCAGTAAGCAAATTGATTTGATTTGTAGGTGGATTAATAAGTTTTAAATTGTGGACCCATGATAGATTTTTATAAGTAAAAAAAACAAAACTACTTGTCAACATTGGAACTTAATGGTGAAGCAAGATGATTGTCTGAGTTGGTTAGGTCCTAGGTTGTGGACCCCATTTTAGACTTTAATCAAAATTACAGCCACTAATTTCTGATTCTTAGGATATTTTTTTTGTTTTCATTGTGATGTCACTGAATTTCATCCCCACCTTTGAAAGTTACAACTATCATCATATTTTTTCTTTTTATGGGCAAGTTAGAAAATTGTCTGAACATACTTATTTTGCCTAAACATTCCATATCAAAATTTTAAAAAATTGCAGATTGGGATATTCTTTTATGCTGTGTTTGATTGAGAGATTTGGGAAGGAATTTAGAAAAAGAAAGGAAAAAAGTGTGTGAAACTAGGTGAAATGTAATTATATTTTATTCACATTTCACTTAACTTTTCTCTTTCTCTTTCCAAATCCCTCTTTAAATCCTCTAACCAAACACAGCGTTAATGAAATTTATAATTTTAAGTGTATGCTTGTAGAAAGCAAACCCTTATGCTTGACGTTATCACAGTTATAATATAATATCAGTCCAAGGTTCTAGAAATTGAAATGTTTGCTATGTATGAGGGATTTGGATGTTTGTTGTACCTAACGTACAACGAGGGGGTGTTTGGTGTAAATTAAATAAATCACTTATAACTTATTTAATTTGAGAGTTTGTGTTAAGGTATGTAGTATAGTTTTTATTTATAATTTATTAGGCATAAATAAGTTTAAAAAATTAATTATCTGGAAACTGAAAGATAGGTGTTTTTAATTTCTACTTTCTAAAAGTTACACCAAACAAACCCAATAAGTTTGTGAATTTTAGGACCTATTTCGAATTATCAAGATAAATATTAAATTATTTCAATGAGTTCGGAGTAAGTTCCTCCCAGGAAAACAATAATATCTCGTTATACTTTAGTGTGACTCACCTCAAATTATTCGAGATAAACAGTTTAAATTATCTTGATTAGTTTAGAGTTAGTCTCATCAAAGACTCCAAATTCTATCAATCTTCTCATTTGATGGGGCTTTTAAGCTCGTTACCCGATTTGCTAAAATAAACTCAATATTCTCAATGTTATTTTGCTACTCCTATTGTAGCCAAGAGAAAAATCAACTAACATGGTCATGAACTAATAAGCTTTAATAAGTCCTTTGCAATTTATTTATTTTTTATTTAAAAAAAAAAAATTGTAAGGCCATAAGCTAAGTGTGGACTTTTCTATTACGTTCAAAGAACTCTGTCAAGGTTTGATTTTTCCCCTAGTCCTCTCCTCTCCTCTGTCAATTTTTTTTTTTAAATTTTTTAATTTTTTAAGATCAATGTGCATCCACATGATTAAATCTTTGTTTTTGTTAAGATTAATTAATGACATGGAACGGACTTGTTGGTAGTGGAAATTTATAAAATCTGTGGGTCCTGTAAAATATTTAGAATTAAGGATTCATTTATTGTTTGATAAGGTTAATATGACATGGAAAAGACTTGTTGGGTAGTGGAAATTCATAAAATCTGTGGGTCATGTAAAATATTTAGAATTAAGGATTGATTTATGGGTAGTTATGTGTAGTGGACTTATTATCTAATTGGTTTTATGAAAAAAATTTGTCATAAAAAAATTATTAATTGTAAATTTTAGCGATAATTTATAAAAATCATGACAAAAAAAGTCATTAATTGTCAATTTTTAGCGACATTTATAAAAATTTGTCACAAAAAATTATTTTTAGCGATAATTTTATTAAGACTTATTTTCAATAGAACTTGATGGAAATTAAATCTAACTATTAGAACCTATTGATAGTTCACCTTTGATTTTTATTGGGATGTTTTAAAAAGTTGGTTAAAAGTTAATTTTTTTATCTTTTAATAGATAAAAAATATAAGAAATGATGTGACAAAAAAAATACGTAAAAGTTAGGTTTTTAACCATGTTGCCAAAACAGCCCATTGTTTGATAAGGTCCAAGTCCCCCCCGGGCCCTTTATTCACTCATCATTCTAATTGTAAAATAACATGTATAATTTAAAATTATTCGAAATTAGTAAAAAACTTCCTTTCTCATTTCAAATTAAAAATATCTTGGCTAAAACTGAAATGTCAAAAATAGTGTGCACATCGTTTTCCTTTTGTTTATATTCAACGAAAATTTTGTTAGTTCAACTCAAAAGTAAAACTAAAGTAGTTTTGTTTTTTTGTGTTTTTTTTTTGTCTCCTAAGGGTTTACAAAATGTAAAAAATATGGGAAAAAATTATTACAATGTTTGGAAAACAGTTGTAATTTTGTAACCTTTTTTCATAGAAAATCTTATAGAAATTTGATACGTTGTCTATTGTTGATTTGAATATTTTATTTGTTATTGTATTTGATTATTTATTTTATTTTATAACCTTCTATTATTTAATATCAACGATATGTATATATATATTTTTTTATTTCAGCCAATATATTTTCACGAAATATTATATAATATGGCTTTTTACTTATTTTTCGTGTTATTAATGCATAGTAATATTCTCCAATATTGATATTTAGCTAAACATATGCATTTCAAAAAAATAAATCAAATTAATTATTTTTACACGTGGTTGGTTCACATGTGGGTCATACATGTATGTGCACTATTAATTGGATTCTGATGGATATGGGTCCAATATATCTGGGCTGAGACCAAGTGGGCTCCATTAGGAGTACAATAGGCCCATACATGGTATTTTGGTTCAGCCCAATGCAGGGTGAAGTGGGCTAGAAAATGATATAGGTTCAGCTCAATGACTAAAGGGGAACAAAGCTTGGGCCTTGCCTGACCAGAACTTTTTGTTCAAATCATAATGAAAGGGTTACACTTTTCATCATATAATTTGACTCAAATTTTATTTTGGGAAAAACACCAATAAATCCCAAGTTTAAATAGTTTGAATTATATAGTCCTGCAATTTATTTTGAAAACTAAAAGGTCCCAAGTCAATATTATTTACACGTAAGCTCACGAATGTTACGCGTGGGTTGACTGCTTGGAGGTGTTTAGGTGATGTTATAGTTACCAAAACACCCAAAAGCATACTACAGCAATTTTTTCCTTTTCCCTCCATTGCGAACAAAACGGAAGCTCAAAAATTGGAACTTTAATGTTTTCTTGTGGATGTTGCAGTGTTGATCCTCATTTTGTATGAGTTGGACGATGGATTTGGCAGCATTACACCTAACATTCTTTATTCCCCAAATATGTAACGCCCCCAAATTAACACATAAACATTAACCAAGCATAAGTAATAATCACACCAATATGAGTAAATAACTCCTTTCATTACATGAAGTCAATGATACAAAAGAGTTTGACAGAATGCAATTGCCCTATTGGCTTTCACTTTTTCAAGCCTTGACTTGGTTACAACAAAAGTGAGATTCACTCATTACATCTTAAGCCCCTGGCTTTACAAAAATATACAAAATAAAATAAGGAGCTCTTGCTCCCAAAGATTTCTCCCACGCTATTGCCTTGGTGGAGGCATGTCACCAACACCTGAAAAGTTATTTCCCAAATAGGGTGAGCCACAGCCCCGTAAAAATCATCTACCACAATATATGAAATTTAGCAAAAATATAAGTACAAGGAGTGCAAGCAATACTTATGATAAAACATCCATGATTATCATTCTCAAAAGTTATCAAATCTCAAATTACAATCTAATTTCCTTTTATTCATTTCCAATCCATTTCCGATTCGATGACTTATCCCAATAAATCAATTTCATAGTTTCCTTAACAATCAAAAATAAGGCTACAACTCAATAACTTTCAAATTATATAACACATATGCAAGAGCACTTCAAAATTTCATTTCACGAAAATTTCGTCCGCGGGCAGCTGTCAAATGGGACCCATGTAAACGTAGGCTATACGAGCATTACAACTGCCATTTTACGGATATTTTGTCCGCGGGCTAGGCACCCATGTATAGTTTTGGGACTTTCACCCCGGACACTCCGACCAACTTAATTATCATGGAGTCCATCACCTCTCTCCTCCCAAACAATCATCTATATATTGTCCCAAACAATCATCCATACATACGCAATGTATTTAAGTACGATCATATTCAATGACAAACATCAAATGATTAGTTTCAATTTACCTAATCCACATGCAATTTCTATAACAATCAAAACTATTCTCTACTGATAGCCCAATACGGTTATCTCTAGGCAGATATTCAATCTCAAACAGATAGTTTATTCAAAACTTTCAAAGGTGTGAAATAATACACATTTTCCACCATTTATATCAAGGATCATCCAATTTCGTATTTTCAATGACAATTTCAATTATTTATACAAATAATAATTTGATCGAATTAGGGCAAACTTTTCCCTTTTTCTCAAACATTAACCAAGTGCCAAAATCATCAAATTAAATACATCACAACATCATTTTCAAACCTTACAATCATTTTCATCTTATTCACAAAAAAACCCCGTTTTCATTATACCAAAACCCTAAGTTTGTTCCAAACTAACCCAAAATTACACCATTGTTACACAAATGACCAATATCTAAGCTAAATAACATATGAATGTGTAGAAAAATCCCTACCTTAAATGAAGAAGACGAGCCATGCAAGAAAGAAACTCCACGAGTGCTGAAATCCACTTCTATTTGGATCAAAATGTAGATCTTGACAAGCTCTACCTTTTTGTCAAAGGCACAAGGGTGAAAAGAGCAATGGATCTAGATGAAATCTAAGAGAGAAGATGAGTTCTAGAGAGAGAGACTCAAGAACTAGCTTTTTGGAAAGTTTTAGAGAGAGAGAGAGAGAAAAAAAAGTGATTCAAAATGTCATCTTCTCAGACTGAAATACACGCAATTCGCTCGAGCGTAAAAAGCCCCGCTCGAGCGTCAAATACAAGGTTCCGCTCGAGCGTGAAAAGCGTCGCTCGAGCGTAGAATGTACATTTCCAGAAGTTCTGTAGATGAGGGTCCCCGCTCGAACGTGGAAGTGGACGCTCGAGCGTCCGATGCACATTTCCAGTATTTCAGACCTGCGAAAAGAAATACTGAGAGTTGACGATCCCCGCTCGAGCACAAGAATGGCTGCTCGAGCAGAGGAGCGAAATTGTGAAGCCCACTCGAGCGCAGGAATGCCCGCTCGAGCGGAGAGGCCAAAATCTGGGCAACACAGGTTTTGAAAAGTAAGCAACCAACCTGTCTCAAACGCACAATTACAACCCGATTACCAAAAATAGAGGGGAGACAAGGGAAAAAGATATGAATAATTATTCAAAACCATACAACCCGAGTTCAGAATGCAACAAAAGACGAGTCACTTACAACAAAGTTATTCTCACAAGTGCACTACCATGACTCATTCTCCAGTCATCCATTCTTATCGACTCGATACACAAGTCCCATAATAGCATGAAATTTACAATTTCCCAAAACATTTACAATGTTTAAATCAAAGTCCAAGTTTTCAAAACTTACACAGCATATACAATGCTTTCAAAGTAACATAACATTATCAATATTTCGCATTCTCAAAACATGTATGATGCTTATTGTAACATGCCTGGGGAGTACTCGTGCGCGTTAAACAGTTCGGACCCTCGATCTCTTTGATCTAGTCTCATGAGTGCAATATAAAACGTAGATGAGAGTTCAGATTTGGCAACTTTTATTGAAAATCCATTTTATTGCAATTTTGTCAAAAATGGACTACGCCATCAGATCTCAGAGTCGCCACCTAATATTTTGAAAAATTAGGAAATCCATGACTCATGCCAAGGCCACTGCTCGTCGTAACCAAAGATACTTAGCTCAGACCTTAGGTATGAGAGGAGAAGGTCAATAATGAACACCCCCGCTCACCCGATCAAAGATCGACCTCTACTAAACAATGATATGAATTTTATTTTCTTTATATGTTCATGTTTTGATTATTTAGTAAATCTTAAAATTTACTATGTAAAAGCATATAAGTATAGACTAGTTTGCTCAAATTGGAACAATTCAATTGCATGTTTGTTTTTCGAAAAGGGTTTGCATTTGCCACTTAAATGGGCTTAAAGTTTGTGAATTTGCTACTACAAAGTGGGCTTAAAACGTACATTCGTTGAATGAGGGGTGCTTGACTTTATCACAATTATAATATAATATCAGTCCAAGGTTCTAGAAATTGAAATGTTTGCTATGTATGAGAGATTTGGATACGTACAATAAGGGGTGTTTGGTGTAGATTAAATAAATTACTTATAACTTATTTAATTTGAGAGTTTGTGTTAAGGTACATGGTATAGTTTTTATTTATAATTTATTAGGCATAAATAAGTTTAAAAAATTAATTATCTGAAAACTGAGAGATAGGTGCTTCTAATTTATACTTTCTAAAAGTTACACCAAACAAACCCAATAAGTTTGTGAATTTTAAAGGGACCTATTTTGAATTATCAAGATAAATATTAAATTATCTCAATGAGTTCGGAATAAGCTCCTCCAAAGAACATAATAATATCTCATTGTACTTTAGTGTGACCCACTTCAAATTATAGAGATAAACAGTTAAATTATCTTGATTAGTTTAGAGTTAGTCTCATCAAAAAATCCAAATTCTATCAATCTTCTCATTTGACGGGCTTGTAAGCTCATTACCCGACTTGCTAAAATAAACTCAATATTCTCAATGTCATTTTGCTACTCCTATTCTAGCCAAAAGAAAAATCAACTTACATGAACTAATAAGCTTTAATAAGTCCTTTGCAACTTATTTATTTTTTATTTAAAAAAAAAAAATTTGTAAGGCCATAAGCAAAGTGTGGACTTTTCTATTACGTTCAAAGAACTCTGTCAAGGTTTGATTTTTCCCCTAGTCCTCTCCTCTCCTCTCCTCTCCTCTGACAATTTTTTTATTTTATTTATTTATTTATTTATTTTGTTTTCAAGATCAATGTGCATGCACATGATTAAATCTTTGTTTTTGTTAAGATTAATGACATGGAAAGGACTTGTTGGTAGTGGAAATTCATAAAATCTGTGGGTCGTGTAAAATATTTAGAATTAAGGATTGATTTATGGTTTGATAAGGTTAATCTGACATGGAAAAGACTTGTTGGATAGTGGAAATTCATAAAATTTGTGGGTCATGTAAAATATTTAGAATTAAGGATTGATTTATTGGGGTGTTTTGAAAAGTTGATTAAAAGTTAATTTTTTTGACTTTTTTATCTTTTAGTGAATAAAAAATGTAAAAGATAATATGACTCAAAATGAATTAAAAATCAGACTTTTAACCATGTTTTCAAAATAGGCCATTCTTTAATAAGGTCCAAGTTCCTGCTCATCATTGTTGTGGGATGCAATTCCCCCCCCTCCCCTTCACTCATCATTCTAATTGTAAAATAATATGTATAATTTAAAATTATTCGAAATTAGTAAAAAACTTCCTTTCAAATTTCAAATTAAATATCTTCGCTAAAACTGAAATGTCAAAAATAGGGTGCTCACCGTTTTCCTTTTGTTTATATTCAACGAAAATTTTGTAAGTACAAGTCAAAAGTAAAACTAAAGTAGTTTTGTTTTTTTGTTTTTTTTTTTTTTTTCTCCTGAGGGTTAACAAAATGTGAAAAACATGGGAAAAAATTTGGGTAAATTACCAATGGTCCTAATAGTTGGATTTAATTTTCATCAAGTCCTATTGAAAATAAGTCTTGATAAAATTATCGTTAAAAATAATTTTTTTGTGACAACTTTTTATATATGTTGCTAAAGTTTAGCAATTAGTGACTTTTTTTGTCATGATTTTTATAAATTGTTGCTAAAACTTACAATTAGTGACTTTTTTTATGACAAATTTTTCTTATTAGACAATAAATCCACTTATTAAGACCTACACGTAAGTATCCCAAAAAATTATTACAATGTTTGGAAAACAGTTGTAATTTTGTTACCTTTTTTCATAGAAAATTTCATCGAAATTTGATACGTTGTCTATTGTTAATTTGAATATTTTATTCATTATTATATTTGATTTTTTATTTTATTTTATAACCTTCTGTTATTTAATATCAACAATATGTATATTTTTTTTATTTCAGCCAATATATTTTCACTTAATATTATATAATATGACTTTTATTTATTTTTCGTGTTATTAATACATAGTAATATTCTCGAATATTGATATTTAGCTAAACATATGCATTTCAAAAAAATAAATCAAATTAATTATTTATACATGTGGTTGGTTCACATGTGGGTCGTACATGTATGTGCACAATTAATTGGATTCTGATGGATATGGGTCCAATATATCTGGGCTGAGACCAAGTGGGCTCCATTAGGAGTACAACAGGCCCATAAAAGGTATATAGGTTCGGCCCAATGCAGGGTGAAGTGGACCAAAAAATGATATAGGTTCAGCCCACTAACTAAAGCGGAACAAAGCTTGGGCCATGCCTGACCAGAACCTTTTGTTCAAATCATGAACGAAAGGGCTACAATAGTTTGACTCAAATTTTATTTTAATACTTATTATTTTAAATTGAATAATTTAATTTCTACACATTAAATCTAGTTAATCATTATGTTTAAATTTTTGGTTAATTTTTTCTATGTATATATCTTCGGAGAGTGACAAATGTTCAAAAATTATTAATTAACCTCCATCTTAAATGGAAGGACCAAATTAAAACCAAACTTAAAGTATATGAACAAATTATTTAATTTGAAATAATAGAGACTAAAGTAAAATTTGAGTTGAACTACCGGATTAAAAATATGATTTTATCCTAAATAAATTTTTTTAATATATTAATATTATATTATATATTTGTATAATTACCTTGACACGGTTCTATATTTGAGAATTGTTACTTAACAGGATTTGCATTCTGATCATATCTTATTATTAATATTATCAAATATATTTTTGGTTGAATTAATAATATATATAGGGAGTAGCTTGTTTGCAGTCTGAGATCGGACTGGACGGTACTGTTCGGCTCATAGGAGCCCACCACGAGTCTCGTTTTTATAATCTAAACTGCTTAAAGTGTAAATCTTGTCGAGTACTATATACTTGTAAAAAATCACGTTAATTAGATATCGATAGCTATATATATAAATAGATACTTAAAAGAAAAACAATAACATTTTATTATAACAAAGAAACCAACCAATTCTAATGGACTTTGTTGTTATCACAAAAAAAATAATTTAGTTTAACAAATTCCATGCAATTTCAGTTATCTGTCTATGCCATAATAGTTGGATAGTGAAGTATGAGAAAATAAATTGCTTCCCCTAAATCAAAATAAGGAAAGTTTAAAAAGCAAAAAAGAAAAAAAAAAGTCTTATTGGTTGTGATTGGGTGCACACACAAACACATGCAATGTGTCCAACAGACAGCTTTAGTTCTGTTGTGTTGGGAAAATCAAGGAGGGGACCAATAATGAAGTTTTTCTTGAGTTACATTTATATGTTGTTGTTTTGTCCCTTGAAATGTTTCCTCTATATGCAGGGAGTTGGGACCCCTGTCTGCTGTAATTTTTATTTATTTATTTATTTTTTTTTTGTGGGTGCTCTAATATGTTTGATAATTTTGTTATGTTACAAGACAAATAACTAAAAACTCTTGGCATAGAACTTACAACGACTCAAAATTGTAACCTCTGCATTGTTGTGGGTTTGAAAGCCTCAACTTCCTATCTTGGGAACTTGATTTGTTTAGAACTGTAGATGAATTGAGGCAACTTGTATAATAGATTGGTTATGTTTGATTTGAAAAATTAATGAATTTCAAAATATGATCAAGTTTGGTTTGTCGATCTTTTCAGTCAGTCTGAAATGAATTTTAATCAAGCCAAGTTCAAATAGCTTGGTTTTAATATTGTACTATATAAATTTATAAAATAGAATTTAGAAAATTAATGGATTTCAAAATGTGTTCAAACTTAGATTGTTTACACTATTGGATATAATTTCAGCAAATAATTTATTTAAGCAGATAAGAAATAAAATAAAATAAAAAACAAAAGTAAATCTTACATTACTTCTACAAATAGTTTATGAACAAGTTTGTGATGAGGTCAATATTTGATCACTGCGTCTTTAAGACAGAATTCCGTCATCTCCAATGGTGCTTGAGAACAATGGACTTCCTATCTCCAGGATACAACAATCACCACAAACGAAGAGGGCACACTCTTTGATTGTACAACGAACCAAAATTATGTTTTGCATTCACAAAAACTTAGACTCACGGATGAACACTGAATGTATGAAAGAAAGAAAGGAATTTTTGAAATTTCAGAATTAATAAAACTGGAATGGGGGCTGCATTTATATAAGCTTGTTGTCACTTGTTCAATTTGAACAGAAAAGGCATGAAGAAAGGACATGATCGCTGGGTCATACCCTTTAAAATGAAGAGACGCCACCCTTGGGTCACACCCTTTATAATGAAGAGGCACCATAAAGGGTTACATCATTTCCCTCGAATGGGGTCCATTTCTATTCACTTCTAAATTTTTTCCAATAATCTCCTACATGAATGAAATTAATGAAACGGGAAATGCAATAACATACAGACTATGTGAATACAAATCTGGAAATATCCTGCATAGGATAGGTAGCTTTTGGTCTTGAACCTTCCCTTGTAAAAGACTATCGAATTTATTGACTGATCAGTGAATATGATGTCTTGAACTGTTCTGCCATTAATGTAAACCGAGACAATAACCTGTCACATAGTTTTATTTCCATACATAACTTGGTTCTATCGGTTGTATCCATTTTGGCCCTGGACAATTCTTGGATTCATGAGTGCTCTAGAGAATTCAATCTTTATCAATTCTCATAGAAATGATCCCTTCACACTCATATAGGTGATCCTTATTTCGAGTCTCGTAAATACTCCTCTTGTAAAATATCCCTCTAGATTTTTCAAGATATAAGTAATCATTAAAAGCATAGCTTACCCTATGTCCCTTGCGTGTAACACATGTTGCATATATCACTCTCATCATAGAAATGGATAGAAGATATGCTCTCTTAGTGATTTCTGTTGAGTCACCCATAATTCGGTTGTTTTTTTTAACCTAGATTTTGGAATCTCCAGTCAGCTAGGTTAGGTTGCAATTATGATGACTTGAAATTAATAGGCTTTAATCACATTTCCCTCCATGAACTTTTCTTTTTTTGCTCTCTGGTTAGACCTTTTGTTAGCGGCCGCTATTTTTCGTTTGACCTTCTCAGTTATATATCACTGAGCAGTTAGTGAATCCACTATATTGTCCTTAGACAATATATTCAACTAAGAGCAAATATCCAATGGTATTAAGTCTTTGATTATATCAAGACTTACTGTTACTCTATGTTATTCCCATAAAATTAACTAAAAAACATAAAGATGTTCTTAGGATTTGACAAAGTCGTTTTTGTATCTCCTCTAGTTTTGTCTTAGACAAAGAATTGAGATCCTTTATGGACCTATCATCAGAACCGTTACTTTAGTAAAATCCTTCAACCACCTATTCTAAGAAATGTTGGAAATGGTAGAAAAATTCTGGGTAAAATCAGAATTTTTTCTCAAGTTTGGTCTATTTTTTAGGTGGGCCCCGAGTGTCGATTTACTCGGGTCAAAGTGGTAACGCGTTCTATGCCACGTTGTGATTCACGTGGTATATTTGGTTGCTCAAAACCATTACCGAGTGAATGGGAAATTGAAGCCAAAGTGTGCTCCATGGAAATGGAGTTTTGGTAGAAATTCCTTAAGGTTGTAAATTGGCTTGTCCCACATTGATTTGGTGGGAAGTTTTGAAAGGGTTTATGAGGCTTGGCTGAGATACTTGGGGTGTGCCCCAAGGGGCACCCAAGTGTTTTAGAGGGAGAGGTTATGGGCAAAATGGGCTAGACCCATTGGACACAAAAATCACCACACGCGCGCGCCGCCGTCCGTCCGGTCGGGCGGGTTGGGCTTCTAATCTTTTTGGGCCAAAAACATTTGAATTTAATTTTATTTTTTGGTAAAATAAAATCCAGAATTCAAATTAAACTGATTTGGATTTTTCTGTACATCCAAACAGGGCCCTTCCCGTTTTTGCTATTTGTTTGAATTGTTAACAGATTCAAATCTGTTTGAATTCAAAACCAACAGGTATCATACCCGTTCAATTTAACACCAAGAGCCACCTTTACATCTATAAATAGGACCACCCTCATTTGATATTATAAATTCATAAATTTCGTATTTCACCTCTGCTTATTCTATTCTTCATTTAGTTGCATTTTATTTCTGAAAGAAAGAGTGTAAACACTTAGTGTGTTCGTAAGGCAAATAATTTGTAGTGCTGCTATTGTTTGTGGTAGATCATTTCATCCTGGGAGATAGACGTCCAAATTCTGAAAGTACCGTGGAGAGGACGAATCTGTCTTAAGGACACAGTGTCAAACACTGGACTTGATCAGAAAATAATTCGAACAAATTAAATCAAGTAAGTTATTTAATTTATTTTTTAGTGTTGTTTTTATTTATTAAAATCAGATTTAAATTTTGTTTTTGTAACAAAATAAAATCTATTTTTTATTTATTTATTTTTATTTCGAGTTTGATTTTTGTAATCAAACAAATTATCTCCTTTTCTTTATTTCTTAAAATTCTAATTGTTGTTGTGTACACAATAGAATTAAATCTTTTAAATACAGTGAAGATTGTCTAACAATCTTAAGACAGATTTAATGTTTTGATATCTTCATTGTATTTAATTTTCTGTGTTTTCAAACTAATATTCTGGTTGGAAAAACAAATAGTGATTTATGCTATTTGACAGATAGTAGTAATATACTGTCTCTTTTCTTTGACAACTAGTAGTAATATACTGGTGTCATTAACAATTGCAGAATATTATTTGGTGTTATAGAAAATTATTTTGGTATTTTATTTTTCTAGTTTTAGTAACAAGGAAAATAAAATTATATTATTTTCTAGTTTTAGTAACAAAGAAAATAAAATTATTTTATGTTTTAATTTATTTTCTGATTTTGGTAACTAGAAAATTATTTTGTGTTTGTTCTGATTTTTGTAATCAGATAGTTTTGTGGTATTTTATTTTCTAGTTTCAGTAACAAGGAAAATAAAATTACAGTATTTTCTAGTTTTAGTAACAAGGAAAATAAAATGATTTTGTGTTTTAATTTATTTTCTGGTTTAAGTAACTAGAAAATTAATTTGTGGTTTGGTTTTCTGATTTTTGTAATCAGATATTATTTCGGTATTTTATTTTACTAGTTTTAGTAACAAGGAAATAAAATTATTTTGTATTGTAATTTATTTTCTGGTTTTAGTAATTAGAAAATTAATTTTGTTAATCAATCATGTAACTTTGTGACTCGGTCACAATCTGTTAATTTTGTAAGTGACTTATGGTTTCGTTTGGTAGACCACTTATTTTTGAACCATTTGTGAAAAGGTGTTAATTATTTTGACTTTATCGTAGTTCATCGTAAGTATACATGGAAGAATTTGTTTCTAGAGTAAAATATTAGTTTTACAAACTAATTTTATTTTTATTACAATGTGGATTCATAGTCTTGAATTATATCTGCACTTGAGTCGGAAAATATATATATATATATATATATATATTCACAAGAGCATTTTAATGCATATTTAATTTGTTTATTTATGTACAAATCAAACTTATTAAATGAAGGTATGTTTTGTCATTTTGAAGTTTAAAGTTTAAATGCGTTGGATTTTATTTGTGAGTTGAGAATCCTTTTATTTTAATAATGCAAGTGATGGGATCGTGCATGATTAATTTATTTTGTTAATTCATTATTTTTAGTTGATGCGTTTGATATGCATGTATGATATCAACTCAAGTTATTTCTTAACAATAATTTTAAGTGATTTGGAATGATAAATTGTTATGTCGACTTTGGACATAAACAGGTTAAGTTGAATATTTCTAATCAATTTTGAATGGGTGTTTAAACACCAGAGAAATTTAAACATGAAGATGTATGTAATTATGTCGGTCCGTTTAATTGGGAAGTAATTTAAGAAATCTTTTATGTTGATTATTGAATTATGTGACATGAGATGTTATTAATAATTATTTTACTTGCGTAGTAGAATTTGTTAAACCATGAACCATTTTATTAATATGGGAGTGTATCTCTTGCATTAATTGAGATAATTTAATTTTCTTCTGTCACAAATATTTTTATGACAGTGACATTTATTTGTTATTGAGTTGCAAGAATGTATACAATCAAATGGGTTTTTGAATTGTTTGATTCTTAGGCAAAATTTTTTATGAGGATATAATTTTGTCAAAACAGTAATTCTGACTTGAGTAGTCATAATTATTTTGGTTTTTTCTTGAATTTGTTTTAAAATTCATTGATTTATATTAGAAGTGATAGGGGTGGTGAATATGATGCACCATTAAATGAATTTTGTGCACAACATGACATTATTCACCAAACTACAGCCCCTTATTCTCCACAGCAAAATGGAATTGCTGAAAGGAAGAATAGAACCCTCAAAGAAATGATGAATGCCATGTTACTAAGTTCAGGCTTACCACAGAACTTGTAGGGGGAAGCAATATTGTCTGCTAATTATGTTCTTAATAGAATACCCCACAAGAAAACTAACAACACTCCTTATGAATTGTGGAAAGGTCGACTGCCTTCCTACCAATACTTAAAAGTGTGGGGGTGTTTGGCAAAAGTTGAAGTTCCTGTTCCTAAAAAGACTAAAATTGGACCAAAAACAGTAGATTGTGTGTTTATTGGTTATGCTCAGAATAGTAGTGCATATCGGTTTCTGACTTATAAATCAGAAATACTTGATATAGATGTGAACACTATTATAGAGTCAAGGAATGTTGTGTTTTTTGAACATGTTTTTCCTTACAAGAAAGGACAGGAATTAAGTTTAAGGAAAAGAACTTATGATTGTACACAAAGTCAAGAGACTAATGACAATCAAACACAAGAGACTAGTAATGATCTCGACCAAAAGGATTTAACTGATGATGAACCAAGACGAAGTAAGAGAGCGAGAACATCAAAATCCTTTGGTCCAGATTTTCTGACATACTTGTTAGAAAATGAACCTCAAAGCTTTAAGGAAGCAATGACAGGTCTTGAAGCACCTTTGTGGAAAGAGGCTGTTAATAATGAAATTGAATCCATTATGCAAAATCATACTTGGGAATTGGTGGATCTTCCACCAGGTTCTAAAACTCTTGGATATAAATGGATATTCAAGAGAAAAATGAAAGTAGATGGTTCAATGGACAAGTATAAAGCAAGACTTGTAGTTAAAGGTTACAGACAAAAGGAAGGTCTGGACTATTTTGACACATATTCCCCTGTGACAAGAATAACATCCATTCGCATGCTTATTTCTATAGCAGTGTTGTTTACTTTAGAAATACATCAAATGGATGTTAAGACAGCTTTCTTAAATGGTGACCTAAATGAAGAAATCTATATGGAACAACCCGAAGGGTTTGTAGTATCAGGGCAAGAAAAGAAAGGTTATCGACTTGTAAAATCCCTTTATGGATTAAAACAAGCACCTAAGCAATGGCATGGAAAAATTTGATCATGCAATGCTTACTAATGGGTTTAAGATAAACGAATGTGACAAATGCGTCTATGTTAAAAACACTGACCAAGGATATGTCATAGTTTGTCTTTATGCGGATGACATGCTTATCATTGGAAGCAGTCAAAACATGATCAAATCAACTAAGCAGATGCTTAACAAAAGATTTGATATGAAAGATATATGGGTCGCAGATGTTATATTAGGAATGAAAATTACTAAAACATCTGACGGGTATGCATTATCTTAATCTCATTATATTGAGAAAATTCTTGATAAATTTATCAAGAATGATTTGAATTTAGCTAGAACACCTGTAGACATCAGTTTTTATTTATCAAAAAATAAAGGTGATGCAGTGTCTCAGTTAAAATACTCCCAAATCATTGGAAGCCTAATGTACCTGATGAATTGTACTCGTCCTGATATAGCTTATGCTATCAGTAAATTGAGTAGGTACACTAGTAATCCTGGAGAAGACCATTGGAAAGCGATCATTCGGGTTCTTAGATATCTAAGATTTACTCGTGATCATGGTTTGAACTTTACTCGATATCCAGCAATACTCGAAGGTTATTGTGAAGCCAATTGGATATCGGATACTAAAGATTCAAAATCCACTAGTGGATATGTCTTTACTCTAGGAGGCGCTGCTGTTTCTTGGAAGTCCACGAAACAAACTTGCATCGCACGATCCATAATAGAATCCGAGTTCATTGCTTTAGACAAAGCAGGTGAAGAAGCAGAATGGCTTCGTCACTTCTTAGAAGACATTCCAATGTGGCCAAAACCTGTGCCAGCTATTTGCATTCATTGTGATAGTCAATCTGCAATAGGCAGGGCACTGAATCATATGTATAATGGTAAGTCACGACATATTCATCGCCGACATAATACCGTAAGGCAATTGTTGTCAAACGGAATAATCTCAATAGATTATATAAAATCTAAAGAGAATATTGCGGATCCGTTAACAAAAGGTTTGACAAAAGAGCTAGTGTATAGTTCATCAAAGGGGATGGGATTAAAGCCTATTACATAAGAGTCGTCATAATGGTAACCCTACTTATATGACTGGAGATCCCAAGAACTAAGTTCAAAGGGACAACTAAGTTATGTATGGCTCGCCAGAAATCACCAAGGGATTAAAATTCCTACCCATTCCTATGGTGAGAGTGATATCTGCAACATATGTTGTCTGCAGGGGTATAAGGATAAGCTTTGCTTTTAATGATTACTTATCTTGATTAAGGCATAAAATCAAGACGAGTATAAGGAGATACTCACAATAAGAATCACCTATATGAGTGTTGAACTGGGGCCGGTTCTATGAGAATGAAGAGGCTAAATTCTCTAGAAACACTTATGAAAACCAGGCGCGTTCAAGGCCAAAATGAACACAACAGTGAGAACCACGATGTGTTAGAAGATATTTTGTGTGAAATCTATTGTCTTGGCTTACACAAACGGCTGAACAATTCAAGGCATCGCGTCCATTGGTTAGCCAGTAAGTCTGATAGGTTATCACTAGGGAAGGTTCAAGGCCGAAAACTACCTATCCTGATGCAAGATATTTTCGACTTATACTCTTTCGTTAAAGTCTGCATATTATTGCATTTTCGTTGTCATCAAATTCCATTCATGTGGGGGATTGTTGGAAATGGTAGAAAAATTCTGGGTAAAACCAGAATTTTTTCTCAAGTTTGGTCTATTTTTTAGGTGGGCCCCGAGTGTCGATTTACTCGGGTCAAAGTGGTAACGCGTTCTATGCCGCGTTGTGATTCACGTGGTATATTTAGTTGCTCAAAACCATTACCGAGTGAATGGGAAATTGAAGCCAAAGTGTGCTCCATGGAAATAGAGTTTTGGTGGAAATTCCTTAAGGTTGTAAATTGGCTTGTCCCACATTGATTTGGTGGGAAGTTTTGAAAGGGTTTATAAGGCTTGGGTGGGATACTTGGGGTGTGCCCCAAGGGGTACCCAAGTGTTTTAGAGGGAGAGGTTATGGGCAAAATGGGCTAGACCCATTGGACCCAAAAATCACCACACACGCGTGCGCGCCGCCGCCGCCGTCCGTCCGGTCGGGCAGGCTGGGCTGGGCCTGGGCTTGGGCGCGGGTGCGTGGTATGTGGTTGGGTTGGGCTTCTAATCTTTTTGGGCCAAAAACATTTGAATTTAATTTTATTTTTTGGTAAAATAAAATCCAGAATTCAAATTAAACTGATTTGGATTTTTCTGTACATCCAAACAGGGCCCTTCCCGTTTTCAAACAGAAATAAACTAGTTTGGAATTAGTGCACACCCAAACAGAGCCCTTTCCGTTTTTGCTATCTGTTTGAATTGTTAACAGATTCAAATCATTTGATATTATAAATTCATAAATTTCGTATTTCACCTCTGCTTATTCTATTCTTCATTTAGTTACATTTTATTTCTGAAAAAAATTGTGTAAACATTTAGTGTGTTCGTAAGGCAAACAATTTGTAGTGCTGCTATTGTTTGTGTTAGATCATTTCATCTTGGGAGATAGACGTCCAAATTCTGAAAGCACCGTGGAGAGGACGAATCTGTCTTAAGGACACAGTGTCAAACACTGGACTTGATCAGAAAATAATTCGAACAAATTAAATCAAGTAAGTTATTTAATTTATTTTTCAGTGTTGTTTTTATTTATTAAAATTAGATTTAAATTTTGTTTTTGTAACAAAATAAAATCTGTTTTTTATTTATTTATTTTTATTTCGAGTTTGATTTTTGTAATCAAACAAATTCTTCCTTTTCTTTATTTTTTTAAATTCTAATTGTTGTTGTGTACACAATAGAATTAAATCTTTTAAATACAGTGAAGATTGTCCAACAAGAAAAACTATAATTTTCATTACACCCCCACAATTCTAATTCATCGTTGGTTGATTATGGCGTGCTTGAATAACAAAATTCTAAAAAAGATTTATGAAATAAAAACAATAAATAAATAAAAACTCAAAATAATTATGACTACACAAATTGCAAATTTATGAGTTGACAAAATCATGGCCTCATAAAGATTTTACTCAATAACCAAACAATTCAAAAAACCTCATTTGAATGCATTCAAATGCGGTTTTTTGGTTTGCTTTTTGAGTTTTATTTTTATTTTTATTCTGTATTTTTGTTTGTTTGGACTCCATGGGTGTGTTATTGGTAGCTTACCCTCACTGGAATGGAAGTTTCTGTGGTATCTCTGACTAACCCTAGTGTTGATCTCTTATGATCACTTCTACGTTGTAGTACGGGTTATGATCTTGTATGTGTTGACAATCTTCACTCTAATTAAATTAATTAATTCTGTTTGGGTACTAAACGACAAACATAATATAAAAGAAAAATAGGAAAGGAGAGAGAATGTTTGATTACAAAAATCAAACTAGAAATAAAATTAAATAAATAAAAACAGATTTTATTTTGTTACAAAAAAAAATTAAAATCTGATTTAATAAACAAATAAAACAGAATAATAAATTAAGCAACTTACTTGATTAATTTCTTCGAATAATAATCTGATTAAGTCCAGTGTTTGACACTGTGTCCTTAAGACAGATTCGTCATCTCCTTGTTGCTTTCAGAATATGGGCGTCTATCTCCCAGGATGAAATGATCAACAACAAATAAATGCAGCACTACAATTTATTTGTTCAACGAACACACTTAGTGTATACACTCTTTCTCACAGAAAAATAATGGAATAAATGCAGCAAAATGCAGAGATGATTTGTAGTAAAAGATGGTCGAAAATTGGAGTGAATCTGATCAAATGAGGGCTGGTCTATTTATAGAAGTAATGGCACCCTTTAATTTTGAATTGAACAGGTAGCATACCTGTTTGAACAGGTACTGTACCTGTTGGGTTTGAATTTGAACAGATAATCGAATCTGTTTGAATTTCAAATATGTTTGGGTGGATTTAAATTTTCTGAACCTGTAAAGAATTTCTGAAGAGGTGCAAATAAAATTTTGTATTCAAAAATTAAAATTTGGACAGAATTAGTATTGGGCCGGACAAGCCCAACCTCACACCACGCACCCACCCCCAGGCCCAGTCCAGCTCGCCCGAACGGCGGCCGGGTGCGCGCGCGTGGTGATTTTTGGATCCAATGGGTCTAGCCCATTTTGCCCATAACCACTCCCTTCTACAAACTTAGGGTGCTCCTTGGGCCCCCCCCCCCAAGTTACAAGTCCAAGCTATATAAACCCATTCAAAACTTCCCACCAAATCAATGTGGGATAAGCCATTTACACAAACTTTAAGGAATTTCTACCAAAACTCCATTTCCATAGAGCACACTTTGGCTTCAATTTCCCATTCACTCGATTATGGTTTTGAGCAACCAAATATACCACGTGAATCACAACGCGGCATAGAACGCGTTACCACTTAGACCCGCCAATTTCTGCGCACGGGTCCCACCTAAATAATTGACCAAAGATGGGAAAAAATTCTAGTTTTACCCAAAATTTCAAACCATTTCTAACAGCATGATCATGCCTTTAGATACTATTTTGGCTTGCTGTGTGCTTTTTTGCTTATTTTTCCTTTATTTAGAGTAAGCTTTATTTGTGTTGGCATGGAGTCCATTGTAAGTGCCGTTTGGCTTCTCTTTAATGGATTTTACCCTGTTCAAAAAAAAAAAAGAAAAAAAAAGAAAAAAAGATGCATTCAAGAGAAAAAGAAAAAATAAAATAAAATTGTATAATGCATTTAAGAAAAAGTACTTATACCTCCAAATTAAGATTCAAATTCTGAAATTTGAATACTTTTGATTGAGTTTATGTTCGTAATTTTTCATGAATCATGATTAGCAAACTGTGGGGATGTATTTTCTGAATACCAACACGTGGCATGGTGATGCCGAGGTGTCAGCTGAGGTGCCACGTGTCCTGGTAGTTATGCCGAGGTTACCTAGGCAAGGCCGAGGTGATCTCCGAAGATATCGAAATCCGAGATAAGCGGATAAGGGGCAAGAGTCCTAGAGTAAAAAGAAGACTTTGCTAAGATAAAGATAAGGCTCTTAGGGAGTTTATCTTTATCCTTTGAAGAGTCCAAAGTTAACATTGAATTGGAGTCCATTGAAAGTTAGACTTCTAGTGGGACTTGGATTTAGTAAACTATAAAAGAGAGGCACCCCCGTGGGTCTAAGGTACGCAGTTTTATAGAAAAGCTTGTGAGTTTAGTACTGGATTATCTTTGAGAGATATACTGACTTGATCGTCGGAGTGCCCCCGGGTGGAAGAGCCACCGCCGGAGCCTTTTCTTTCTGTTGCAGATTCACTGAAGCCATCTATTCTGCCGGTGCTCTCCAGCTGTTTACTAGGCGGGCAGTGTGGTCAGAAAATTACTCACACAATTTGGCGCCGTCTGTGGGAATCTTAGAAGAATAGATGGCCAGTGACGGACAGAGGGAAAACATTGGGGGCGACACTCCTGCTAGGAGTGGCAGACCAACTGATCTTGTCATTGAAGAAGACAACCACAGTACAGAAAATCATGACCAGGGTCACGGAGAGAAAGACGTCGGCCAGGAGGGCGGTACTTCGAAGCGAACAGACCAAAGCAAGTATTATAATGAAGATAACCTTCAGGTATGGAGGGATAGGTGCCTACGGAGAGATGAGGAAGTAAAAGACTTGGCAAACAAGTTGGCAGACCTACAGTCAGTGGTCAACTTCATGATGCAAAACAATGTTATGCAGCCACCATACCCGCTGCAAGATACGCCGATGCCGGCAATTAACACCTAGAAGGGAGGAAGGAAAACAATCCCCGAAGCCCCTCAACACACCAGGAGTGGAAGGCACTCACCCCGACCTTCCAGGGAAGACGGACGAGAGGAGCCAAGGCAAGAAGAGTCCCGAAGGACACATCGAATGAAGGATCCAGGGCCCAAAGAACATCGGCATGTTCAGGGGCAGGCACTCTGCTTTGACACAATCCATGGAGAAAGATCGAAACAGGCCCACCACGAGGCCGAAAGTAGTGTGCCAAAAAGATTGAAGTCCAGAGATAGCCGAGCTCCAGGTAGGAGTAAGAAAGACTTAAGGGATTACCTCAAAAGGAGGCAGCAGAATGTTGAAGCCGAGGTGACATCCCCAGTTAAGCCGAGAACACCGTTCTCGGTGGAACTGGACAAATTTGAAGCACCAAAAAGATTCAGTATGCCAAGGTTCCAAATTTATGATGGTAAGTCAGATCCCAACTTTCATGTTGGACTATACCTGAACTCAATGGCATTATACAGTGGGAACGAGCCATTGCTCTGCAAAGTATTTCCCTCATCCTTTGGGGTAATTGCATCTGATTAGTTCCATAAACTACCGAAGGGAAGCATAAAGACATGGGAAGGCCTGGCCGAGATGTTTGTGGCCAGATTTGTAACAAACAAACTACAGCCCTTAAGGGTCGACGCCCTGATGGCTTTAAGAATCACCAAGGAAGAAGGCCTTAAGGCCTACACGAAGAGGTACTACGAGGTGTTCAATCGAATACCCGAATGCAACCAAGAAGTGGCGGTCGTGTCTTTCAAGAACGACCTGAAAGATGACTGCCCACTACGGAAGTCTCTGGTAAAAACATTGCCAAAAAGCATGGAGGAACTCATGGCGAGAATCGAGAAGTACGCCAGAGCCGAGGAAGATACGTCGGGAAACAAAGAGATGAAACAGGAGAAGGGAAACGGCTCGCCGAAGCGAGGCCGAGGTACCAACGGGCCGACCAAACAAGAAACAGAATTGAAGGGTAAACAGGCAGTGACGATAGTGTTCCGAATCCCTATCCATAAAATCCTAGACCAAATACGAAACCAACCCTATTTCAGGGCACCGGCAAGAGCACCAAGGGAATTTATGGGAAGAAACGTTGGTAGGCGTTGTGCTTACCATAATGAAGAAGGACACCCAACTCAGGGTTGCAGAACCTTAAAAGCACACTTAGAAAACCTAGTAAGGCAAGGCCATCTGAGGGACCTTATTGATGAGGCCAGGACAAGAGAAGAATAGGCAAGATTGCCTCAAGCACCAGCAACACCGCCTCCCCCAGCACAGCAACCACAGGCAGGAGGACCAAGGGTGGTTAACGTAATCCACTCAAAGGTAAACGAAAGCGACATTCAGGGAGAAACCCAAAGAGTAAAACACCTGCAGCACGTGAACCAGGTCGGATACAAAAGGCCTCGGCCTGAAGAATGCCAAGGACTGATGATAACTTTCACTGAAGCCGACTTGGAGTTGGTACAACATCCGCATAATGATGCCTTGGTAGTATCCCTCCAGGTTGGAGAATGCCAAGTGAAACGCATCCTGATAGATCAAGACAGCTCTTGTGACATCATGTACGTCAGATGTTACAAGGAGCTGGGCCTTCACCCTGACGACCTGGAACAATCTAGCAACCCTATGGTCGACTTCAATGGAACGCCGACATAGCCACTGGGCGCAGCAAGCGTGGAAGTACAAGCTGGTACTAAAAAGATCAAGACAGAATTTATAGTGATTGACACACCCTCGCCATATAACATCATCTTGGAAAGACCATGGTTACATGCAATGGGGGCAGTTCCCTCAACACTGAATCAACTACTACGGTTCCCAACAGAGCATGGGATTGAAAAAGTCAGAGGAGATCAACTACAGGCAAAAACTTGCTCCATGGCAGCAATGAAGACTACTTGCAGCATTCGAAAGCCAAAAGAGGCAGAGATTGAAGACGAAGACATGGAGGTCCTAGAAGATGTCGGCAAGGAGCCAACCGAAAAGAGTGAAGAGACACTAAAGAAAATCCTTGTCCAGGAGGACGACGAAGAACGCTTCTTTCTTCTCGGCTCAGGCTTAGCCGAAGAAGAGGAAAGAGAACTGGAAGATTTTTTGAGAGCCAACATTGAGGTGTTCGCCTGGACACCTTACGAGATGCCTGGAATAGACCCCAAGGTCACTTGCCACAGACTGAATGTCGACAGGTCGGTAAAACTTGTGATTCAACGAGCCAGAAGACCGACGTTAATGCACGTCGAAGCAGTAGAAGAAGAAGTAGATAGACTTCTGGAGGCCAGGGCCATCCGAGAAGTTCACTACCCAACTTGGCTATCCAACACAGTAGTGGTGAAGAAGAAGAATGGCAAATGGAGGGTTTGTGTAGATTTTACCAGCCTCAACAAAGCCTGCCCCAAAGACAGCTTTCCTCTGCCCAAGATTGACCAGCTCGTAGACGCTACTTCAGGGCATGAAAGGATGAGTTTTTTGGATGCATACAAGGGGTACCACCAAATTGCCATGTACCCTCCAGACGAGGAGAAAATCGCGTTCATCACCCCTAAAGGCCTGTACTGTTACAAGGTAATGCCTTTTGGGTTAAAAAACGCAGGAGCAACTTACCAAAGGTTAGTAACAAAAATGTTTAAGCACCTGATTGGCAAAACGGTAGAAGTCTACATCGATGACATGGTCGTGAAGACCAAGGAATCTAAGGGTCATCTTGCCGACCTAAAAGAGGTCTTTAATATACTCAAAACATACCGGCTCCGACTCAACGCATCAAAGTGCGCGTTTGGCATTGGATCAGGTAAGTTTTTAGGGTATCTGGTAACGAGAAAGGGCATTGAGCCCAGCCCAGACCAGACCAAATCAAGGCCATCCTAGAGCTACAGAGCCCGACGTCGGCAAAACAGGTTCAGATGCTTACTGGAAGGGCCGCAGCCCTAAATAGGTTCATCAGCAGAAGCTCAGATAAATGCAGACCCTTTTTCAACTTGGTGAAAAAAGCCACTAACTTTCTGTGGACAAAAGAATGCGAAGCCGCTTTAACCGACCTAAAGAAGTACTTGACCACAACTCCGGTTCTTTCCAATCCAGAACCAGGGGAAGAACTGTTTTTGTACTTGGCAATTTTAGAACACGCAGTAAGTGCAGTACTAATCCAAGAAGAAAAAGGGGAGCAAAAAGCTGTTTATTATGTTAGTAAAACCTTGGCCGATGCAGAAACAAGGTATCTACCACTGGAGAAATTAATGCTAGCCTTAGTAATGGCTTCAAAGAAGTTGAACCATTACTTTCAGGCGCACAAGATTGTGGTCCTAACAGAGCAACCACTGAAGTCCTTGTTACAACAAGGAGACTTAACAGGAAGGATAGCAAGATGGGCAGTAGCCCTAGGCTAGTATGACCTGGAGTTCAGGCCAAGAACAGCAATTAAAGGCCAAGTTTTGGCCGACTTCGTGGCAGAATTCACACCCGAAACCATTGAACATCGGGCTCCGTTGAGCCAGGATGAGCATTGTCCCAGCAAGCAAAAGGAATCCCAGCCTAGGGCAAAAGAACAAAGGAAGGAAAAACTCAGACCTTGCAGTATCTACATCGGCGATTCATTCAAACTGTTCGTCGATGGAAGTTCAAACCGACAAGGAGCGGGGGCAGGAGTACTGCTGATATCTCCAGATAGAGAAATAATAGAACAGTCCATCCGTTTGGGGTTCAAGGCCTCAAACAATGAAGCAGAATACGAAGCATTAATTGCATGACTAAAACTTGCAGCAGCAGCAGATGCAGATGAGGTAATAATTTTTTGTGATTCACAACTTATTATTAACCAGTCCGTAGGTGAATTTGCAACCAGGGACGAAAGGATGTCGGCATATGCAAAAGAGGTCATCAGATTGGCAGCCCTATTTCAAAATTGCCGACTACTCCAAGTCAACCGAGATGACAACACCCACGCCGACACGTTGGCGTACCTGGCAAGTTCAATACAGACTGGAAAAACAAGGACAATTATGATCGACAATATGTCGGGCCCGAGCATAAAACCAAATAGCACAGAACAGGAAACAATGTGTGTGGACATGGGGCCAAGCTGGATGGATGCAATTGTTGCATTCCTGAAAGAAGGAAAGCTGCCAGAAGATCATAAGGAGGCACACAAAGTCAGACTGAAATCGGCAAGATTTTGTTTAGCAGCAGATGGACACCTCTACAGAAGGTTCTTCACTGGACCCCTTTTAAGGTGCGTACACCCTTTACAGGTTGAAGATTTCCTATATGAAATTCATGAAGGAATTTGTGGAAGCCACGCTGGGGGCAGATCATTAGCCCACAGGGCCATTACCCAGGGGTATTGGTGGCCCTACATGCAAAAGGATGCTGAAACCTACGTGAAGAAGTGTGAACAATGCCAAAGGTTCGCACCTCTGATACATCAGCCAGCTGCTGACCTGAACCCAGTATCCAGCCCTTGGTCGTTTGCCCAATGGGGCATGGACCTTGTTGGGCAACTTCCCCAGGCAACTGGGCAGAAAAAATACTTGCTGGTTGCAACAGATTACTTTACAAAGTGGATAGAGGCAGAGCCTCTTGCCAAAATCCGAGATGTGGACGTCAAGAACTTTATATGGAGAAACATCATCACCAGATTTGGGATTCTAAGAGCAATAGTTGCCGACAACGGAACACAGTTTGACAGCAAACTCATGAAGAACTTTTGTGCGAAATTCAAGATCAGGAATTACTTTTCAACACCAAGTTTTCCCCAAAGCAATGGGCAAGCAGAAGTATCCAACAAAGTAATTTTTGATGGAATAAAAAAGAGGCTGCAGGCAGCAAAAGGAAAGTGGGTAGACGAGTTGCCCAACGTATTTGGGCATATCGGACTACGCCGAGAAGATCAACAGGGGAATCCCCCTTTGCCATGGCATATGGCACAGAAGCAGTCATCCCATTGGAAATCGGCATCCCAGGGATCAGAACCCAGGAAGTAGAGAATGGCACCAATGATATAATCTTAGCCCGAGATCTGGATCTTTTGGAAGAACGAAGAGAGAAAGCTGCAATTCAGCTCGCAGTATACCAGCAACAGCTTGCCAGAGCTTACAACAAGAAGGTCAATCCAAGAGATTTTCAAGTCGGCGACCTAGTCCTGAGAAAAGTCGTCGGCAACAAGAAAGATCCCAGAGAGGGCAAGCTTGGCCCAAACTGGGAAGGACCCTACAGAATTACTTCGGTATTAGGCAATGGAGCTTATCGGCTTGAAGATAATGAGGGCAAAGCATTGCCAAGACCTTGGAACACTTGTAATTTGAAATTCTTCTACCATTAGATGTGCAGAATTTTTGGCCGATGTCATCAATAAAATCTTTTCCCTTTTTCTTTAAAACACATACGATTGATAAAGCTACATATTGGTGTTTTTTTGAAACATGAATAATGAGAACCCAAGAAGAATTCAGGTACACATTGGGGGCAGAGAAAAGACAGAGATTATTCCTTAATTCACTTGTTGAAATTTGTAGCAATTTACAAGTTGGAATTAAGCTGATTCCTTATCTTCACTTCTTGAAATTTGTAGCAATTTACAAGTCGAAGTTAAGCCGAGATTATTCCTTAATTCACTTGTTGAAATTTGTAGCAAATTACAAGTCGAAGTTAAGCTGAGATTATTCCTTAATTCACTTGTTGAAATTTGTAGCAATTTACAAGTTGGAATTAAGTCGATTCCTTATCTTTACTTGTTGAAATTTGTAGCAATTTACAAGTCGAAGTTAAGCCAATATTATTCCTTAATTCACTTGTTGAAATTTGTAGCAATTTACAAGTTGGAATTAAGCTGATTCCTTATCTTCGCTTGTTGAAATTTGTAGCAATTTACAAGTCGAAGTTAAGCCGAGATTATTCCTTAATTCACTTGTTGAAATTTGTAGCAATTTACAAGTTGGAATTAAGCTGATTCCTTATCTTCACTTGTTGAAATTTGTAGCAATTTACAAGTCGAAGTTAAGCCGAGATTATTCCGTAATTCACTTGTTGAAATTTGTAGCAATTTACAAGTTAGAATTAAGCTGATTCCTTATCTTCACTTGTTAAAATTTGTAGCAATTTACAAGTCGAAGTTAAGCCGATATTATTCCTTAATTCACTTGTTGAAATTTGTAGCAATCTACAAGTTGGAATTAAGCTAATTCCTTATCTTCGCTTGTTGAAATTTGTAGCAATTTACAAGTCAAAGTTAAGCCGAGATTATTCCTTAATTCACTTGTTGAAATTTGTAGCAATTTACAAGTTGGAATTAAGCTGATTCCTTATCTTCACTTGTTGAAATTTGTAGCAATTTACAAGTCGAAGTTAAGCCGAGATTATTCCGTAATTCACTTGTTGAAATTTGTAGCAATTTACAAGTTGGAATTAAGCTGATTCTTTATCTTCACTTGTTGAAATTTGTAGCAATTTACAAGTCGAAGTTAAACCGAGATTATTCCTTAATTCACTTGTTGAAATTTGTAACAATTTACTAGTTGGAATTAAGCTGATTCCTTATCTTCACTTGTTGAAATTTGTAGCAATATTCAAGTTGAAGTTAAACCGAGATTACTGTTTCTCATCACTTGTTGAAATTTGTAGCAATTTACAAGTCGAAGTGAAACTGAGGTTATAATTTACACACTTATAACAATCTACAGGTTGGTCCAACCAAAGAAGATGCTTAACACTTGTTGAAATTTGTAGCAAGTTACAAGATAATGTTAAGCCGACATGTGACCATCTGTTAAAATTTGCAGCAATTTACAGGTTAAGGTAAAAGCTAGGGATATTGTTTAAACACTTGTTGAAATTTGTAGCAATTTACAAGTAGATCATTGTTATAACTTGAGAAAAAATGACAGTATATGTTAACACTTGTTGAAATTTGCAGCAATTTACAAGTAGGATTACACCGAGATCACTGTTTAAATACTTGTTGAAACTTGAAAAAAAGTTTGAAAAGTTGATATTGAATAGTATATGCTTTACACCTGTTGAAATTTATGAAAAGTTTGCAGATCAGTATCTTGCCGAAGTAAAGCTTGTAGTTATTGCACCCGAGGTATGTAACCTCGAGAAGATTGCACAAGGAAGAAAAGAAGTATGTAAATCATGCAAAATATTATAAGTATGGAAACCACGCAGAAGTAATCAAAGAAAAGACATAGATTCAAACATTTAGAAAAGGAAAGCTGAGTTACAATTTACAAAATTGGGAGGCATGTCGGCCACACAAAAACTTACATTGTTCAGAAAAAAGATAAAAACAAAATACAAAAGAACATAAAGCTAAGGGTCTTCTCCTCCAGATTGTTGGATTTGGAGATCAGCTACAACCTCGGCCTCCTTCTCTGCCGCTATTTCGGCATCAATTTCCTGAAGAGTTTGTTCAACAGTCTTAACCTCGGAAGGAATGCCAGCTGGAATAGTGTCAGGAACAGCTTCAGGGATAACCTCATCACCTTCTTCATCTTGAGTCAAGTCAAGGACTTGCTCATTCTGAGGAGGGGACTTAGCCTCATCAGCGTCCTTCGATTTTCTGACCAAAGCCTCATCCTCTTCCTCATCGACGTCCTCAGACTCAGATTCAAATTCTTCTCCAGGTTGACTTGATGGAGGAGGAAGGGGGAACGGCAGAGGAATAGTATCGGCATTGCGCAGTGGCGAATCATCAGGAATGTTTAGTTTTTTGGCAAGGGCCATCCAACCAAGGGAGAAGCCCCTGTTGCATGCCTGCCTGACTTGCAGTTTGTACTCCTCAGTGACGTCGGCCATTCCCTGGGAGTAAGCCTTCTCATCAGCTTCTTTAATCTTGGCTTCTTTGGTGGCCAGAGCCTTCTAAAGCTCTTTCTCAACCTGAGCCTTTTTGACCTCGGCCTCTCTCTTCTCGGCCTCGGCAACTTTTTTGATGGCCTCAGCAGACTCGGCCTTTTCTTCAGCTAGGGTTTGGGCTTTGGTGGCAGCCTCAGCCTGGTCTTCCAGTTTTTTCATTTTTAACTGAAGAGTTTTGCTCTCCTTTTTTAGAGCAGAAACCTCCCTCTTCATGTCGGCCAACCTCTCCCTCGTTTCAAAAGCTTGCATGGAGAGGGAGTGGGCATGTTGAATGGCCTGAAAGAACACAAGGCACAAATTGTTACAAAATTCTACAAATTAAGAAAGAAAACAGATTTCAACACAAAGGCACTTACTTGGACAGAGTGTTGCAACATGAAGGCGTAGTTCTCATACTCACTCATCTTGGCATTTCGCTCAAGATCTCCTGGGAGGAGTAGCGCAGTACTTAGGGCGACGCCGACGTTTACGTCATCAGCACTGTCGCTGGCTAGGATTGGCTTATCTTCCAAAGTAATCTCTAGTCTCCAAGGAACTTTTGGTATTCTAGAACCCGAGGTCGTCGCAGACGATGACCTCGGCTTTTTTGATTGGGTGGATTCTGATGGCTGGGCCTCAGCAGACCTTTTTGCGGAGGTAGAAGCAATCTTTTTACTCTCGGCCAATTGAGAGATGGGCAGAGCATCCTCAGCCTCAATCTCAGCGGCTTTGGCCTTGGGCTGAGCCTTTTTAACTCTCTTCGACTTTTGTGGGGGCATGGTTTGCGTCGGTTGAGCATCAACATCGGTGGGAAGGTCGGCCAGGAGATCTTGGGCAATAGGCTTCGGGCGACCCATCTCAGCAGTTTTGACGAGTCGTCGCCGACGTTTTCTTTCTGGTATTGGGATTAAGTATGGCTCTGAAGTTGATGGTTGGTCGGCTGGGTTAGAGGTTGACCCTTGGTCAGCCCGAGATGTTGATGCTGTTTGCAGAGTGGTAGCAGAGGGAGGAGATAGGCTCTTCTTCTTTCTTTTTGGGACGTCGGGCAATGTGGATTTGTATGTCGGAATAAAATTTAGCAACAGGGGGGCCTTGCGCTTGTGGATTGGAAGATCTAGGAGCTTCTTTAAATCTTTTCCTGGGAAGAAGGATTGGCGGAAGTTTTTTGGTGGCTGATGAAGATCTGCAGGACAAATAAACAGACATTAGAAACAGACAAAGTTTCGAAGACTTGGAAAAGAAATAACTAAGTATTGGCGCTGGGCTCTTACCCTTGCCCTCTTTAACTGTTCGAGGAAGAGGGTAGAGGTGAACATCTTCGTCTGGACCAAATTCCCAATTTCCCGAAGCAATGACAAAGTCATCGCCGACTCCCTTATTAGAGTCCGGGAGGTCGGCTACAATTTTGAATTCAGTAGACCTCGGCTTGAGGTAGTAGACGTAACCTTTTTCCTTCAGGTTAAGGGGGCACATGGTGTAACAATATTGTACATTGGCAAGGGTGATCCTAACATTCTCCTGCCTAGCTAGGGCTATAATGTTAAGTGGGAGCCGGAGTCCGCACTCAGTAAAAGCTACTATAGGAAAGGGCATTGAATCATCTGTGGGCATGATAGAGTCACTATCTTCAGCTAGCCTCAGATGGACATCGGCAGGAATAGAGAACTCCCGCCTAAAGTACTCGAGTTTGGTTGGGGTATCTATCATATGTCTCCACATACCCATAACGTCGGCCTAAAAATGAGAGGGCTAGGTTTCAGAAAGAAAGGTGTTCTTAAGGGGTTATTTGGACCTCGGCGAAACCCTAGGTATATGCTGGTAAGGATTGTTTCAGTTTTCCCTAAATTGAAGGTTCTACAAACAAATCCCAAACCTAAGAACTATGAAGATGAAGATCAAAGGCACAGATCTGGAAAGGAAAAACAGAAAACAAGAAACAAAGAATGACGTTTCAGAAACAAAGAACAGAGGTATGGTTCTCAAAAGCGAAAGAAATACAGAAGTAAAAGGTCAATAACAGTGGCAAGAAAAGTATTAAAACAGTACAAGTGTTCAAGATATGAGTAAAATCATGGAAAAGACGCATCCAGATGGATAGTTTAGCAAATTAAAGGTTTGAACGGCGCAATAATGGCAGTAAGTAAAACGAAAGCACATAAAAGAAATTGGGAATAAGAGGAACAGAGGCTTACCAGAACAAATGAAGCCGGAATAAAAGTCGTCGAGGTAAGGCAACGGTTGCAGACAAGACGGAGTGGCGAAAGCTTCGCTGGAATGGAAGAATGAAGGCAGTTGCAGAGCTTGGAGCTAGAGCAATGGCGAGTTTGAGAAAGTTTAGAGAGAGAGAGAGAGCCAGAAAATCGAATGCAAAAGTAAAGAAATGAAGATGGAGAAAAAAGTTTTGTAAAAAACTTGAAATGGCGGCAAAAAGCAGGGCATTTATTACGCCTAGAGCAACACACACGTCAGACGGCGCAGATGGGTGAAATACAGTTTTCAGGCGCGTCACAGACACGGGCCAATGAGGATAAAGCACGTGAGGGGAACGGTTGAGAAAAGGTGCATGACAGCTCATGCGCGTGGAGGAGTTCGTTTGAGTTCTTGTTCTTTGATGAAGCCATGTCGGCCTAAAATGAATGATCTCGGCCGAAGAGTTCGCACGCAGAGGTACTAGAAGAAAATACAGAAATAGGTTCCATCACCTCAGAATGTCGAGGTAATAGAACCTAGGGGGCAGTTGTGGGGATATATTTTCTGAATACTAACACGTGGCATGGTGATGCCGATGTGTCAGCCGAGGTGCCACGTGTCCTGGTAGTTATGCCGAGGTTACCTAGGCAAGGCCGAGGTGATCTCCGAAGATATTAGAATCCGAGATAAGCGGATAAGGGACAAAAGTCCTAAAGTAAAGAGAAGACTTTGCTAAGATAAAGATAAGGCTCTTAGGGAGTTTATCTTTATCCTTTGAAGAGCCCAAAGTTAACATTGAATTGGAGTCCATAGAAAGTCAGACTTCTAGTAAGACTTGGATTTAGTAAACTATAAAAGAGAGGCACCCCCGTGGGTCTAAAGTACGCAGTTTTATAGAAAAGGTTGTGAGTTTAGTACTGGATTATCTTTGAGAGATATACTGATTTGATCGTCGGAGTGCCTCCGGGTGGAAGAGCCACCGCCGGAGCCTTTTCTTTCTGTTGCAGATTCACTGAAGCCATCTATTCTGCCGGTGCTCTCCAGCTGTTTACTAAGCGGGCAGTGTGGTCAGAAAATTACTCACACACAAACAATTATACTTCTTTCTCCACATTTGTGGTAATACATAAAGTAGCACAAAACATAACTCATTTTCAGGCAAGTGTCACTGACACAACTAATAAATCATTTTTGATAAATTTATCAAAAATATTAATGACAAAAGAAAATTAAATTATCTCTTCAAATCCAAGAGAGAAACTCCCGCATGAGTAACTATGTACTCTTTCTTTTTGGTTAATGCTTAATGCAACAAATATCTATATAACCCTGATATAATTGAATGCTTACTAAAACATATAAACCAATTTGCTTCATAAGTTTCATAATAATTGATGACAATCTATGTCACAATACTCAAAATTACTTTAAAAATAACTTTCAAATTGATTATTAACAAAATAATAATCAACACAAAAAATTCTTCAATCTTCTTCTAATTAAATAGAATGATATCATTATTTAAACTATCATGTTTAAATTTCTCCGATATTAATGATTGCTTTGACATTTCAAGAATACTACTACCACAATCAAATGAAAATTATAAAATATACTTTTTCATATAATACTCCAAAGGAGATTCATTAGTAATGTCATCATTACAATCACAAATTAAAATGAAAATTTCACAAACTTTTGAATAAAGTTCTATTTAAATTCCATACATTGTACTGGAAATAAATCAAACAGAAAATAATATATATCACACAATATTTCATAAAAATTCATTTCAAATTAACCAAAGTTAATATGCATATAAATGACATTAATAATATAATAAACAATTACTAACAAAGTCAACAAATCTTTTTATCATTTATAAAAACATGAATTTACTTTTAACCATAAATAACATGAGTTGATATTTATACATAAATAAGTCCTATGAACAGATGAACATAAACAAATTTATCATGTATCATATCACATACTTAGTTTTAATTCATACCGAAAAAAAGACAAAAAAAGACAAAACATGTCTAGATTAAAATGAAAATTAAACTCATATTCTAAAATCACAAACTTGAAATCTATGCAAATTATGTTTCAAACAAATCAATTTTTGCTTGTATAACACATTAGAAATCTATATATCAGAACAATTTAAAATATTGTCCAAATGAACTAGTACAATAGAAATTATTAGGACAACAATAAACAGAGCTCTACTGCAAAGAGAATTCATGTAAACAATTTTTTATTTTATTTTTTTTATTTTTTTTTTGGAATATGAAAGAACAGAGTTTTACTGAAACACTATTATGGTTGAAAAAATATTGTCTTAACCGTATTGAAAGGCTGAAAGAAAACATATCCCATAACAATAAAGCATTTTTTTTAAAAAAAAAATAATAATTGTACAGTAGAGAAAACCAAACCAGAGTTTTACTGTAAATGAAACCCAAGAAAAAAAAATAGTAAATCTAGAAATAAATATTGTAGGATTCTATAAACTTAAACCAAAATTTAACCGAAAAAGAGATACTCAAGTACAGGTTTGGGTAAATATTAGTAAACAAATGTGTAATAAATAAACCAACAGTATAAACCTAGAGTTCTAATATGTTGTATATAAGAAAAACAAATTTGCTAAAATTAAATTTAACGAAAAACCAATATTGTAATATAGAAAATAGTATATGAAATTCTATCTTAAAATTGTTGGAGGTAATTGTGGCAAATAATTAATTTAAAAAATAATAAATAAAATAAAATAAGCAACAAAATTAAATTTTACAGTACTTTTGCAGACAGTTTATGAACATGTTTGTGATTGAGACTAGTGTTTGAACACTACGTCTTTAAGACATAATTTCATTTTCTCCAATGGTGCTTGAGAACAATGGACATCGTGTTTTTAGAATACTACAATCACCACAAATGAAAAGGGCATACTCTTTGATTGTACAGCGAATCAAAATTATGTTTTTCACTCACAAGAACTTAGACTCACGGATGAACACTGAATGTATGAAAGAAAGAAAGGAAGGAATTTTCAATATTTCGGAATTAATAAAACTGGAATAGAGGCAGCATTTATATAGGCTTGTTGGCACCTGTTCAGTTTGAACAGAAAATGCACGAAGAACAGACATGACCATTGGGTCATACCTTTTAAAATGAAAAGACTCCACCCTTGGGTCATGATGGGTCGTTTCACACACCAAATACAAATACTAAACTATACCAAATTTTTTTAGAATAATGGCAAGTCTAGGTATCGATCCATAGGGACAATTGTGAAATTAAACTAATTTAATTGCTAAATTCCTAAATTAATTTTGATTAAAAAGATTGAGGGATACTATGACTAATTAAGAATTAAATGAAATTGTGAAATTAAATTAACAGTTAAACGTAGGATTTGAGATATTGATTTTTGGAAAAAAATCCTAGGGTAAAGAATTCACCATTAATCACATAAATGAGATTTAACCTCGGCCATCAATTGCAATCCGGTTTGAAATACCGAATATTTTACAACTACAAGTTTGAAATATTGATCAAGAGGGTTGTTGCATTCAACGTACAGGCACGAATCATCCCGAGTAGCACGAGTCGTTTGCTTTAAACTATGGTAGCAACACGACCCGTCTCTTCTAGCATGACTCGTCTCGTACTTTGAACACAAATACAAAGAAAACTAATGTATGGAAAGCATTAAACAATCACAGAGAGTAAAATACTTGAAGAGATGAAAAAAATAATTATTAAAAACTTCTAAATCATCCATACATTTATTCAAACCGTTTCATAATCAAATCAAAACCCTAGAAAAGAAGAGCCTAACCACACATGGAGGAGTGAAAAGAGATGGAAGAGATAGAAGACGTGGAAGCCCTCCATGAAAGTTGCCTTTGAAGTTTGAGTATCCCCCTCTTGAAACCCTAGCCTCAATTTTCCTTCAAATAATTTTTGAACCCTTTGAGTAGCCTATTTTCTTCCTTTTATTCCCAGCAGAAAAGACTGAATTTTTCACGCATGTAACCCTAAATGGGCCGCTTGAACGGTGATGGGCCGCATGTGTGGTGAGGTGGTTAGCTCAGATTTTCGCTTCTCACATGGAGAATTTGTTTTCTCGTCATTTTTTATTGAATTTGCGTCTTTCCTGCCAAATCTGTACAAGTGCACAAAATGTAACTTAAGCGACCTCAATGTGGTACCCTCGGCCTACATCACATCCCCTAACTTACATTTTGGTAGTCCTCGAGCAAAACAAAAGAAATAAGAGAAGTAAAATAACTCTAAGCCACTTTCGTAAGAATCACGATTGCATTTAGCATATGCAATAAGCCTTTCAACCACAAGGTTACCCCAAGTGGACGAGTATAGTCTTGTGAGGGTTTTTAGAAATGATACCCACAAACATCAACATATTCATATCTGCTCAACAATAATTAACCACACTATTCCACCTAACAACCAACTTATGTGCCACTACAGGGTGATATTAAGACATGATGAGTCATTGAAGGCATAATGGACAAGCATGAAGGAATCTATTGAGTAAAAATCACAATTCAGTTAAAACAAAAGTTAAGTCTCCTATACTTGTGAATGCTAGTAAACACATCATCAGTGACCTTAGTGTAAAGTGCATTCCCCATAATTAGTTAACTGTCCACTATAATAGTCCAGTGTAACTCATAATAACACCCAACATATACAGAAAAACTAAATTTTTGCAGCCAAGATTCTCATAATTTTTTTTTTTTTTGAAAGACTGTGCAATGTCCTGATCCATTAAGCTTTCTGATCAACCCATGTAATAAGCATTGGGCCAATGACTCCCAAACTAGACGGTTTTAGGGTACTAGGTGTGAAGACACTTCTACGGGCTTAATAACTCGAGCTAAAAAGGCTGTGAACCTGAACAAGTCTTTATTTTTTCTCAACTGTGTAATGTCTAGGTCCCTTAAGCTTTCTAATTAACCCATGTAACAAGTATTGGGTCAATGACTCCTAAACTAGAGGGTTTTAGGCACTAGGTGTAGAGACACACCTACAGGCTTAATCACTCGAGTTAAAAAGGCTACAAACCCAAACAAGTCAAGTGGTTTCTCTTTTTTTTTTGGTTTTTTTTTTTTGGTTTTTTTTTAAAATTTTTGAGAATCAAGGCTACTCATTTATTCTTTTATGCAACACTAGCTATTATCTATGATGTACAACAGAGATTAGAATAGAGAGGTCACAGCTATGAAAGTATGTACATATGAATCAAGGCATACTCATGACAAGTGTACTAATACCACAAACACAAACAATTCTCCTAGTGCAAACATCACATGCGAGTATTTACCCAATAAACCCTTTTCATACAAGTCCACTATGTTTCCCAATTAACATATGCTTATATCACTACCGTACTAGCACAAAGTGAACATCAAGTGAGGTGGTGCAATCAAGTGTAGCAAAGACAAACATGAATTGTTTTTATAAATACCCTCACCTCTCAACTAGAATATAACATTGTCCTCAATGTAAGCAACTGTAGAAGAGATAGTAAAATGAGAGAGAGATGATCTTACCAAACGGCGTAGGCGCACATTCAAGGAGGTAGGGATGAACCAAACACACACACACACACTCTTTTTTGTTTTGTTTTGTTTTGTTTTGTTTTTTGACTGTACAGTATAAAAGGAAAAGAAAATTAAAATAAAACAATACAAAACAAAACAAAAAGAAATAAAGAAATAAAACAAAGAAAATAGAGCGGATATCATTGATTTCGATTCGATGGTGGTGGAAAATGCTGCTCAAATAGGGCATGCATTAGCGTCCGAATCTCGAAGGCCTCATCATGAACCCTAGCGCCAAGTTGATCAAACCGCTACAAGCTCGACTCTCGGTACACGTAGAAATTAGTTTGTAGAGATGCAACTAACTGCTGATACCTATCAAATGTCGTCTGCGAGTAATCCGGATAGGCGTAATAGTCTGTTTGGAGATCAACCACAGATTACTAAATAGCGGCTTGATTATCTAAAAGAGCCTGATGTTGCACCTGTGTCATATGGAACGGCCCTGGTGCTGGCGCGGCAATGGGCTCTACCGGAACATCATTAGGATTGGCCAAGGCATCGAGGAGGAGTAGTGTAGGCGGTAGGCGAGCAGTGGTTTGGCGCCAGTGGGTTTTACCATAAAGTGTGAGCGGCGGAAGCTGAATCTCATTAGGTTCGAGTGGGTATATCCCTTAGCCTTTTATGAGTGCAGTGATGAGGTTGGCGAAATGGAGGGCTCATGTAAAACCGCCTCGAGTGTTGCACAACTTGACTTCATTAAGGATACAATTCATCTGGTTAAAGATCAAAATAGGGATGTCGACCCAAAAAACAAAGTCAAATCGGTGCAAGGCACGAAGGAAATCCCCTAGCCACTCTTCCTTGTGGCCTAGGGGGATGACATTCTTTATTAGAACCACATCAAGGAAGAGGAGGCGGCGTGGTAAGTTAGCCCACCAGATGCTAGTTCTGTTGTCATCATCCTGCCGCCCCTCATAAAATTTGGTCACCAATGCCGGGACTATGAGTTCCCGAGTGAACACCGGGAACTGCTCTTCATTGATAGTGTCCATGGAATGATGGAAAAGCTCGGCAATGGAAGCTGGTGTGACCACTAACTCTACCCCATCAACAAGGGACAAAAGAGCTCCTGGGACCTTGTCACTGATGTACATGTTCTGATAGAAAACTCGCACAATGCGAGGATACGCCGGTTCAGTGACGGTGCAGATGCCCAGGAGGCTCCAGTCTTCAAGTTGTCGGACAGTCCACGTAGTGGGTTCATGGCAGCGGAAGAAGTCCACATCAAATGGTATATCGGAGGCAATTTGTTTATTAACCCAAATGTTGATTGGTACATTCCTAGCAATGATATTAGCATTGCGAGGCCGTTTGGGTGCTCGGCGGGATGATATAGACATATCTGCACAAATAACACAACCAAAAACGTGGAGCTATTATATCAGCACTCATCAAATAGCACATGCATACACACATCTCTCAAAACCTAATTGTCATCACACCACCGGATTACTTTTATTTCAATTTTTTTTATTATTTTTTTTCTAAATAATTTTTTTTTTTATTTATTTTTTTTATACTACCCTAAATTAACTTTGACTAAGCTAGCATGAAAGAAAATTGACAAACGAAAATATGAAATACAAGGACTAAATAAATAAATTAGTAGAGAAAAAGAGAAGAAAATAAAATAAAATAAAGTAAAATAAAATACATAAAATAAAAATAAAAACTAAACTACTAACCAATTAAACTAACAATTAAATGGAAATTAAAGAAATAAGAACCACTAACTAAACAATTAAATTAAACAACTACATTATACAAAAATAGACTACAATAAGCTAAATTATTATTATGATTATTATTATTGGTGGAACTTACTTCTTTTTCTTTTTTTGGGGGGGGGGCCGCAAGTGCAATGTTCTGTTTACAATAGTGTTTTTTTTTTTTTTTTTTAAATATGTGAGGATGACAATGATGAACAAGCCTAAAAAACAACCATTAAACTACTAATGTACTAATGTTACAAGTGAAAAGTAAGAAATCTAACAAAAAAGAGGATGATTACCTTAAAAAAAAGTAGGAAGAAAAGAAAGGAAGAAGAATATGTAGATCCGCCAGAAAAAATGGCCGTTGGAAGGTCGACGGTCGGAAAAGATGGTGATGCTCTGGTGGAAGGTGTTGGTGAGAAAAAAAAGTGAGTGAAAGTTGAAGGAAAAAGGAAGAAGAAGTTGGTGATGGTAGGGTTTTGATGAGTTTGTGGGTTTATGAGGTTGAGAGAAAGAAAGAGAGAGAGAGAGAAAGAGAGAGAAGATGATAATGATGAGAGGTAGAGAGACAAAATATCTGGAAAGTGATGGTGAAGGTGGGTTTAGGGTTTGGCTTAATGAAGTTAATTTTTTTTTTTTTTGAAGAAATAAAAAAATAAGTAAAGAAAAATAAAATAAAATACAATCTGCAGGATTTTTTTTTTTTTTTGTGAAGGAAAAGAAAAAATAATTAAAATAAATAACATAATACAATTTGAACAAAAAAATTTATTTTTTATTTTTTATTTTATTTATTTTTGTTATCAGGCCGCTCGTGCGCCCAAGGGGGCCGCACGTGCGGTGAATTATGGGCCGCTCTTGCGACGCTTGCGCAGAATACTTTTGGGCCTGGCCAGCTCGTGTGGCTTGGCCATTCGCTCGAGCGCCCTCTTTTTTTTTTTTTGGTTTTTGGAGTGCACCGTCGCACGAGCGCTGAATTTCGGCTGCTCCAACAGCGAAATTGGACTGCTCGTGCGACGCTCACGCAGTGTGCATTTGGGACCGCCACTTGTGCGCCAGTGTGGGCCGCACTTCTAGTCTGTTGCACTTTTATATATATATATATATATATATATAAATAAAACCAATTACAACTCAAAGAAAAATTTAATCCATTTCTACCTACAATACACATTCGAAATAAAAAAAATAGCACTTTGAAAATGTCAAAATACTTAACAAAGGTATAATCTTTATGCAAAAACCACGGGTACTACTTTTCTCCCTAACAATGTTTGTAGCTTTCCCTATTCTCCAACAAGGTGACAAACTAGGTTGATTCGATATCTAGAATCAAGGCGCATAAAGCTAACTCGACCTATAGAGCTGCCATACAGAGTTCAAGCCGAGGTGGTTTTGAAGCAATCTCCACACCCCTGGGTATTTAAACCAGACTCTAGTTTCGAAAATTCTAAACCTTTGCATTCTAGGCTTTGCCATTCGAACTCTAGTTTCTACCATCTCAGTTGGTAGGTGGCTATACCAAACCGTCAGATACTGTTCGGGCATGGCAAACACTAAAGGAATTACACCTTTAAAGGATTTAAAGTCTCTTAGACGTCAAATAAAGCACAGCAAGAATAAAGAAGAAGAAGAAGAGAAAAAAAAAAAAAAGAAGAAGAAGAGAACAAGACATCAATCTCTCAATCAAAGTAAAAAGGGACCATCAAAGCAATGGACTTAATCATATCCTCATTCTCAATCCCCTCTATATACGGCTTCAGTCTTTGGTCATTCACTTTAAAAGTGTGACCATTCCTTGGATCTTGCACCTCAACGGCGCCATGATTAAATGCTTCTACAACCATAAAGGGACCATCTCATCTTGATCTAAGCTTACTCAGAGAGAGTCTAAATTTTGAGTTAAAAATCCATACTTTTTGGCCAGTTTCAAAGGATTTTCTATTAATGTGCTTATCAGGGAATTCCTTAGTTCGAGCTTTAAAAAATTTCAAACTCTCATATGCATCATTTTGAATTTCCTCCAACTCATTGAGTTACAATTTCTTGTTAAGCCTAGCTGCAGCCATATCAAAGTTAAACTTCTTTATGGTCCACAACGCTCGGTGCCCAAGTTCAACCGGGAGATGACAAGCTTTGCCAAATACCGCCCTATATGGTGACATCCCAATGGGTGTCTTATAAGCCGTGCGGTAGGCCCATAATGCATCAATCAAACGTTTTGACTAATCTTTCTTATTTGGCCTCACTGCTTTCTCTATTATGTGCTTCACCTCCCTATTAGAGACTTCCACTTGGCAAGAATTTAATTACTACTTTATGATCGTTTGTTCAGGTTGCTATCGCCTCCACCCACTTAGAAACGTAATCTACTGCCAAGAGAATATACTCAAACCCGAATGACGACGGGAAAGGGCCTATAAAACCAATCCCCCAAACATCAAAGATCTCTACCACAAGAATAGGGGACATTGGTATCATATCACGATGAGATATCGAACCCATTTGCTAACAAAGGCATCTTTAAAAATGGTGGGCCAATAAAACCCACTTTGTAAAACCTTGGCGGCCATTTTATGCCCACTAAACTGACCGCCACATACAAAAGAATGCCAAAATGTAAGAATGCTATGCACCTCACTCTCTAGCACACACCGTCGAATCACTTGGTCGGAGCAATATTTAAACAACTCCGAATCCTCCCAAAAATAATACTTGACCTGTGAAAAGAATCGGTCTTTGTCTTTCTTAGACCAATCTTTAGGAATTTGCCCAATGGCCAAGTCATTCATAATACGTGCAAAACATGGGGGGCTCACTTGTGACACCACAAGAAGTTGTTCGTCTGGGAATGAATTATGAAAAGTTAAAGGGTCACTAGTATACTCAACAAGGACTCGGGAGAGGTGATCCATAACTACATTCTCGGATCCTTTCTTATCTCGGATCTCTAGGTCAAATTCCTGAAGCAACAAAATCCATCTAATTAACGTAGGTTTGGTCTCTTTCTTTGATAGTAAATACTGCAAAGTGGCATGATCAGTGAAGACTATAACCTTGGAGCTTAGGAGATGAGACCGAAATTTATCTAAAGCAAAGGCCACAGCTAGCAACTTTTTCACAGTGGTAGTGTAATTCAATTGTGCATCCAAGGGAGTGCGACTAGCATAGTATGTAGCATATGGTGCCCTATTGACCGTTTGGCCCAGCATAGCCTCGACAGCATTATCTGAGGCATCACATATGATTTCAAAAGGAAATGACCAATCTGGTGATTTTTTTATTAGGGCGGTAGTAAGGGCCACTCTCAGTGTTTCAAAGGCTTTCAAAAATGCCTCATCAAAGATAAAAGGTGTATCCTTAGCAAGTAAACTACACAAAGGACGAGATATTTTACTAAAGTTTTTGATGAACCTACGGTAAAAACCTGCATGCCCTAAGAAAGATCGGACTTGGTGCATAGAAATGGGAGGAGGAAAGCCGACAATGAGGTCAACTTTAGCTTTGTCTACCTCTATACCTCGAGGGGACACAATGTGTCCCAACACTATACCCTCACAAACCATAAAATGGCTCTTCTTCTAACTCAAAATCAAGTTTGCCTTAGTACATCATTTTAACACTCTAGTCAAATTCCTAAGGCATTTCTCAAAAGACGATCCAAACACCGAAAAATCATCCATGAAAACCTCTAAGAATTTCTCCACCATATTAGAGAAAATGGCTATCATACACCGTTGAAAAGTCATTACATAGCCTAAAGGGCATGCGCCAGTAGGCAAAAGTGCCAAAATGGCAAGTGAACGTGGTCTTTTCTTGGTCAGCGGGGTACACCGGGACTTGATTATACCTCGAGCAACCATCAAGAAAACAATAAAAACTCTACCCCGCTAACCTCTCAAGAATTTGATCAATAAATGGCAAAGGAAAATGGTCCTTCCTAGCCATGGAATTCAATCTCCTATAATCAATACACACTCGCCACCCACTAATGGTTCGTGTGGAGACCAACTCTTCTTACTTATTCTCTACAACAGTGATGCCTGATTTCTTGGGCACCACTTCTGTAGGACTCACCCATTTGTTATCCGATATGGAGTATATAATACATGCATCTAACAAATTCAAAACCACTTTTTTCACAACCTCTTTCATGTTGGGATTAAGTCTTCGTTACATTTCCCACGAAGGTTTGGCATCCTCCTTTAGATGTATATGATGCATGCACACGGAAGGATCTATCCCTTTCAAATTAGCCATCGACCACCCTATAGAACTTCAATGTGCTACAAGAACACTTATTAATTGTCTTTCCTGTTTTGCAGTCAAGTCAGATGCAATGATGACAGATAAAGTATCATTTGGCCCTAAAAATGCATACTTAAGTGTGGCTGGGAGTGGCTTCAACTCAAGTGTAAGTGGTGTGACTAGGGATGGTATGGCAGACTCTCTAGACAGAGGAGGAAGGGACTCAAATTTGGCTTTCCACGGAGGAAAATCTGGTGTAGAAAAAGAATTAAGTAAGGCATTCACTTCCTCAAAATGAGCTAGACAAACCTCTAAAGGGTCCTCTACAAGAATGGACGGTAAAGCTTCCTCCACAATCTCATCCACAACATCTACAAATAAACACTCCTCTCTCTCTCTCTCTCTCTTTCTCTTTCTCATAGGGTTGTTGGGATGCTTGGAAAACATTGAGTTTCACTTGCATATTTCCAAATGAAACATCCATAACCCCGGTACGACAATTTACGCATGCATTGGCCGTAGCCAAGAAAGGTCAACCTAAGATCACCGAGATTTGTTTCCTAGAGCTGGCTACCAGTTCCATATCTAAAACCAAAATGTCAACAGGAAAACAAAACCTATCGACCTTCACTAGCACATCCTCAATCATGCCACGTAGCACTTTGAGGGGCTGGTCAGCCAACTAGAGAGTAACAGTAGTGGGCTTCAACTCGCGAAGCCCGAATTCCTCGTATAGAGAGTACGACAACAAATTGACACTAGCCCCTAAATCTAACAAGGCCTTATCAATGAAATGGTCTCCTATAATACATGCAATAGTTGAGGCACCTGGGTCTTTAAGCTTGGGGGGCGTCACTCAATAAAATGGGACTTACTTGCTTTGTGAGTATGTCCTTTTAGGACACGTGTGTCCTAGATTTACGCTTTTGCGTACAAAGGTCTTTCAAAAATTTAGCATAGGAAAGTACTTGTTTTATTGGGAAAGGTTGATTTTTACCTGTTTAAAGACCTCCATCATCACTTCCATGGATGTCGTCTTCTTATTAAAAGGGGATAGTGTATCAAGGTATTGGGGAAAGGGTGCCTTAGGTATATATAGTACCTTAGACTCATGTGAAGTACTGAGGACTAAGTCATCCCCCTTGTGTGTTTCTCCCACACCCTTGCTTTCTTTGTGTTGACCACTGTGATTACCCTTTTTAGAGTTAGCTGTATCAGATGCAACTGGCTGAGGCTCTAACTCCCTCTCACTTCTCAAGGTAATCACCGCTTGCACTTGTTCATAGTGTTTTCCATTCCCACCTGACCCTTCTGCCCCATATTGACCTTTAGGGTTGGCCACAGTCTGACTCGATAATTTTTTCTCCTCTCTCCTACTCATGTTGTTAGCCATTTGACCCAGTTGGGTCTTTAGCTTGGTAATGGAGTGAGTATATGTCACGACCCAAACCCGCCCTTATAGATTTAGCGTCGTAACCGGCCAATAATCCGTGATTACCAAAGGCTTGTTTAATAATCATGGCAATAAAGCAATATAAACGGGTTGGCGGAAGCTAATCAATAATTATTCGACATCTAATGAACTGTGAGGACCTGAATGAACAAACAGCTTACATATATATATATATATATATATAAACCAATACAGACATAAGTCCAAGTTCATAATCATATGACATTTAAGTACAAAATAAAACACTAGTTAGGGAATTAAATTCCATGATGAAAAACAGCATTGACAATAATCTTAAAACATTCTTTACACTTAGCAAAATCACAAGGGTGGATTTGGACCATCCAAAGAGCCTTGACACATTCAGGTTCGGAACCTCACTATGAGGCACAATAGCTGGCTTGACAAAAACAAGGAATCAAGTCAGTGCCATTGGCTTTGGTCCAGTGCTTGATCACCTACATATATATATAATAAACTGTGAGCTAAAGCCCAGTGAATAACATATATGTAAAGAGGTTAAGAATGATGTCCTTACAATCTTTGAAATAGTCAATTATCATGGAACATTTTCAATCAATTTTTTTTTATCAATCAATTGTTCAATTGTTCAATTCGATCAATCATATTCAATAAATCATATTCATATTCATATATGTCATACGTGGTACATCTAATAGCAACAATACAATGCAATAGGTCTTGAAGACCGAACAATCAATTGATGGCCATCATACAATAATAATAGTTCTAAGATTTAGAACTAACAGAGATCTCTGTAACAATAACAATAACAATACACTATGGATGTCACGAATACTGTTTAAAAGAGGATCATCATTCAATCGATAGAAAGTAATAGTGTAGAAACAATATAATTTATCATTCAAAAACAAATACAATCTGAACATATCTTTATAACATTGTTACTCACAGTGGGCTTCTCGATGCACGTACTATTGGTTCGGCGTCCAACCTAAACAAACAAATTCAAGCACAATAATTCAATGACATTCCTGTTGCTAGTCAATTCTATTCGATTTGGTTGTTACTTATTCAATAACTAATCGTCTTTATTAATTCGGTTCTACTTTTTCATTTATTCAATCTAATTCACTTATGAGATGCAAATGATCGTGAAAACGTTTTAAAACCATGCAAACAGAAGCCCGGAAGGTGGAAAAGTAGAGTGAAAAACGAACCGGGGACAGTCCAAAAGTGCAGGACGTGCGGAGGTCTTGGCCGCACGTGCGGGACCATCACGCACGTGCCTCCCGCACCTGCATATATGTAGCGACCTCGGCCTCCGAACTGTTATATTATATTTTTTTATATATGAGTTTAATTGCATAATTGTGTGCTTAATTGTATAATTACATGCTTAATTTCGTAGTTATCTATTATCACATGGGATATCTGTTCGAATTGACAACTTAGAGATGAAAATATTAAATGCCTAGACAGCTTCAGAAATTGAAATTGATTAGGTTAATGGACTAATTAGAATATTTAGAATTTTATGGCAACTTTAATTGAAAAGTGATTCGATCAAAATAATTAGAATAAACTGATTGAATTAATTAGAATTGAGCCTACTTAGTTAATAATAATTAACCTTGATTAGGCTAAGTTAATTGTACCCTATATAAGGCTCTAATTAAGCTTACATGCTCATATATGCATCCTTTGGCTGAGATTAGAGAGAGAACAAGAGGGAACTCAACATTTAGAGATAGAGAAGGAGAACTTGAAGAAAATTGTGGAGAATTGGAGAATTAAGCTATAAGACACTTGAATTCAAGCTTTAGGTATGGTCTTCAACCCTAATCCTTGTAAATAAAACATGTAGAAGTTGGATTCATCCAAGTTTTGAGTTTATTTGCAAGAAATTATATAATAGAGGCATGAACTAGCTTGAATTGGAAGAATTGGGTTGAACTATGTACTTGCATGCATAAATTGAGTTAGAATCATGAAGTTCGTAACTTAATTTGAGGGGTTTTCCATGGTTTCATACTTATCATGTAGGTTGATCAAGTTTTGGAAGAATAAAATTCAATGTGAGGCATGCATGGTTCATAATATAGAGTTTCAAGCTTTGGGTTGTCAAATGGATCATGGTTTTAAGCAATTGATTTCAAATTAACTATGTTTCTATGTTTTAAAATGTTTTTCCCATGATTTTGTACCTAAAACACGAGTTTGGAACCTTTGAATACCAAATTTGAAGTTCAAATACAGTTCTGAAAATTCCAGAATTCGCATTATCCGCTCGAGCAAAGAGAGCGTCGCTTGAGCGTGAAAATCGAGCTTCTAGAAGTTTTACAAAATTTTACAGACCGCTTGAGCAACCAAAGTGGCAATCGAGCGAGGACCACTTTTACTCAATCTTTAGCTCGACCGACCGTCGAGCGGAAATTTCATGCAACTAGTATTTTTGCCAAGTTTGCAGACCGCTCGAGCAACAGAAGTTGCGCTCGAGCGACTACCCTTATTTTTGAATGTCTGCTCGAGCGAAGGAATCTGCGCTCGAGCGGAGACCCTGTTTTCAGCAAAGTTTGACTAACTCTTCTAAGTGCATGATTGCATTCTTATATCAGTTATAGTATCCTTAAGCACCAAAGGGACTCGTATAATCATAGAATGAGTTAGAAATACATGAGGAGAGTTAAATTAAAATGAATTGGTGCTTCAATTGGTGCTTCAATTGTGCTTCTGTTATGTGTTTTGTTTAGGTGGACGTCCGAGACTTAGTAACAACACAAACCACTGTGAGTAGTGACTTTATAAAGATATGTTCAAGTTATATTTATTTTTAAAATTGTTATTGTTCTTGAAATCAATATGCGATCGATTGAATGGTTGATTAAAATGTTATTTTCTATCAATGAATGAAGTTCACTTTTGAAACTGTATTGTGGCATCCATTGAACATAGGCACTTGCCTAGGGGTAACAATACCATGGCTATTGATTATAGGCCATTGCCTAGGGGTAACAATGCCATGGCTATTAGATTGATTAAAACACCGAGATCTCTAGGGTTTGACCCTTCGTGGTCTATTGGCTTGACCCTCCATGGTCCATTGTTATTGAAATATGATTGCTTCATGGATGTGCCACTCAATTTAATATTGAAAGATATCGATTATGAAATTTATTGATTAATGAGAGATGATTATTGAAATTTGGTTGAGCGATGTTATTGAACTTCATTCATATAACCTCTTTATTCTGTTATTACTTACTGGGCCCTAGCTCACTATTTATTTATATATATGTAGGTGGACAAGCTGAACATTAAAGTTAAGAAAGCCTCGAGTCTACCCCGAGTCAGCCTTTTGAGGAGTTTCCAAGTGAAGTAATCAAGCTCAGGTGGAGCCATACTAGTTGAACCCCCTTTTTCTTTATTTAGTGGTTTTGTTTGTGTGTATAGCTGGGGTTTGTATATTTGCAAGACAAGAATTAGTATAATTATGATAAATGTACTTTTAGAACAAATTTTGCGCATTATACTAGTTCTCTTCCTATACGCACGGCTCAATGGATGAATTTTATGTCATTTTAGACTTCCGTTAAGCCCCGTACTTTATACTCAAGAACTTTATTTGTATAGAGGCCGTAGGTAATCTGTGATTACTGGCTGGTCATGACGCCAAACCTATAGGGGCGGGTTTGGGCCACCACAATATATTTCAATGTGCTCAGCAAAAATCGCCCTGTTTTCTGCATATACGGGGCCCCAAGCAGCATGTGCGGCAATGTTTCAACAACAGTCTGAAAATTGCTCTGTTTGAGCAATGTGTTTCTTTACAAAAATCAAGTTCATTTTCATACAATTCATTACCAAATTCATAGAAACAAGTTGGACTTGAACCTTGATTGTCATGACCTAAACCCGCCCCTTTGGATTAAAGTCATAACTGACCAGTAATCACGAGATTACCAGCGACCTCAGTCAGAAATTGAGTCATTTTTAATAATAAACGGGCCAAATTGTGCAAGCAAAATTTACAAAGGATGTCCAATGAGCTGTGCATACATGGCTTAACCAAAACATTATCATATTCACATAATAACTCACATCATATTAAGAATGTAATACTTATGTCCAGGATCATTCAAAGCTAGTATTAACAAAAACCAAGGTTATACATAGGGTTGGTCATACATGACCACAAAAGGTCAAAAACAAAAGAGCAAAGGACAAGTAAATCAAAAGTAAGGCCTCTTGCGTGAGGCGACCTTGGTTGATCTCTCAAACCTTGGTTTCTCATTGTTCACTGGGGTTGGGGCTAGACATTCCGTTGCTCACCTATATACATAAATATAAACAGTGAACTAATGCCTAGTGAATAATACCAAAACAAAGGAGTTCATCATTATGCTTAGTACTCGATGTTAAAGCAAAACGACCTCAGGTCCTTTACATCATACCCCAAGTACAAAATGACCTTGGGTCCATGTAACATACAAAACAACCTTAGGTCCATGTAACATGCAGAATGACCTTGGGTCCATCATGTGCAAAACGACCTCGGGTCCAACTTACATATTGAATGACCTTGGGTCCATTACACACTGAACGACCTTAGCCCTAATACTCATAGAACGGCCTTAGGTCTAATACTTATACACATTTATTGTGTGCACACATTTAGATCTATGATCATATTCATTCTTATATCCAGAACAACCTTAGGTCCATATCTTTTCCTTATTCCGAACAACCTTAGGCCCAATTCACATTCTTATTGAATATACTGAACGGCCTTAGGCCCATTTCATACTCATATATTGATAGCTTTGTGTAGACGTCCCCGAACGTCCCGGAAAAATCCCGTTTTGTTCATTAGCTGCTACATTTCAGACTCAAAGTCACGGTTCTTAATCTGATCTCACAATGTGCAATGTGAGATTGATAAATCACCAAAGAGTCCAAATCTGAAAAATCGTTTTGGAAAACTAATTTTTGTAAAGAAGTGCGAAACATAGACTGATTTGCCAGATACAGAGTCGCCACCTTAATATTTTATTTTGGGAGAATTTAGGAAACCCTGACTCGTTGCCTAAGGCCACGTGTCCGTCATCACCAAAGTTGTCTCGGCTCGAGAACTTGGGTACGATTGGGGAAGGTCATCTATGAGCACCCTCGCTCGCCCGATCAAAGATCAGCCTGTACTAACATGATATCTTGTTTTTGAAAACACACGCATTCTTATTCCGGTTATTAGCCTAGAATTACTATGTAATGCGCACTACACACAAGTATAGACTAGATCGCCTAAGTTGGAACAAAACATCTCATGTTTGTTTTAAAAATGGTTTAAAGGTGCTACTCGCAAGTAGGCTAAGACGTGGATTTGTCACCCTTGAGTGGGCTTAAAAAGCATGATTTTGTCACAATCAAGTGGGCTTAAAACTCACATTTCAATGAATTATTCCAATTCAAGTAATCAAACCTTCACCCACAGGCATTCAGGCAGTTATATCATATAAGCAGTTAGCCTCATGGCAAGCATGCTATCATGGCAACACTCACACTCATGCAAGATGCTAAAGCATAAAAGCTTACCTAGTACTCCGAGCCAAGACAATATCTAGATAGAAATCATGCATGATCCTAGTTATGTTAAGATGGCTAATGCAACACATGCAAAAATGCAACTAAAAATAGGCTCGGCTATTCTAGAATGTCATGTGGAATGCAACTTGATAATCATGTATTCAACTTGGAATTGAAATACAATGCAGTTAGTATGATGCGCTGAGCCCGGTGCATGTCATACAGATGAATGATACGAACATGCGAGCATAAGGATGCTAATTGAAACATGACCTAAAACTAACCATTGAAAGCAGGTAAGTAAAAAAGAGAAAGACGTGGTGTTGGAAGACATTCACACACTCACGCACACTTATTACAAAATTTGCCCTCTTGACGGAGGGTCCGAATAAATAATACAAAACCAACTAGCTAACCTAAGCTAATCTAATTAAACTAGTTATTACACAACGAAATGAATAATAAGCTACAGCTAATTATTACACAACATTAACTAAGTAAGCAATCTAAATGAGCATACAAACTAAATGAATATGGGTTGCCTTAGCTTTGCTTTGAATGACAAAGGACGCATGCATGCTTGAATTGCCTTGTTAGGAAATCCCTCGCGACGCTCCAACTCGCCTTTGTTTACAATTGATCTCAAAAACTTGTACAAAGCTCCAGAGAGATGAAACTTCACCCTGGGAATCTGTGGGAAGGATGTCGACCAGTTTATAAGCATGGGAGACCAACTACTGACCACCTTTTATGGTGGGAACCAAAAAAAGTGGTCCGCCTACCAGTAAATTTGGTCGGCCGACCAGTTTCCTCTCCTGGTTTCTGGTTTTCTACAACAAAGGGAAAGAGAGAGGCACGATAAAGTATTTACAACACATGTGTGCATGAACACTCTCCCCATCATTGCATAAGCTCAAGGGAGTGTAGTCCTCGACCCTCGGACCACCAATCATGCATTTCGATACATGATGGCCGAGGAGCCGAATTGCATGACTCAATGTGAAATGAGTGCACATACAAGAACCTAAAGCCAACAACTCCATCGTGGGTAGTCAAGAATGTCGGCGACCGGGAATTGAGGCACGTTTTATCACTTTGAGTACGAGCCGTCCCTTGTTTCCCATGTTCGGACTAGCTCCTATCCCAAACACAATGCAACAAACATGGTATGCACAAATGTAACTCTAGCATGCAATCCTAATGCAATGCAACTAAGTGATGCAAGCATGCAAGGGATAACATGCAAACATGCAACTAGCATACACAATGCTATAAGCTACATGGCATGCACAATGCTCATGACACTAGCATACACAATGCACATGGAACTAATATACACAATGAGATGAACAAGGCATGCACAATGCAATGATCAATCATGCGACAACGTGGCATACTCAATGCTATGAACTACAATGGCATACTTGATGCAAAATGGACTTAAACCAAAATGGATGGGCCTCAGCCACACCCAAATCAGTGGCCAAAGATGATGAAAACAAGGCTCCAAAACTCATGCAAACATGCATAATGCAATGGCCCCAAGCCTAAGGCATAAAATATAACTTTCCAAACGCATTGAAAAGAATGAAATATAGAGTGCAAGGACACATGTTCCAACTCTGAAATGGCATACAAAATGACTCCAAATGATGTAAACAACTCACACAATGCATGTTGAATGGCTCAAGCACCGAAACTAGTGAAGTGTATTACATTATAGGCATGCAAGGCAATGCTCAAATGGCCAAACCAACTCCAAACAGACCCTATGTAGGCCAGAATAGGAGCAAAAGTGAACTAAGATGATGGCTTGAAAGGCACAAAAATGAAGCTCATGCAATGGCTCACAAATGGGGTATAATGATGCAACTCTCAAACACATTGAAAGAGTGACAAACATGAGAATATGTCCAAGAAATAAGCTCTGAAATAACATTCCTCATAATGCCAAAACATGCAAATACCCCAAGTTAAGCATGCAAGGGACCTCAAAAACTCAAAGCTAGGCAAGGCTATTACACTACAAGCATGCATGGCAAACATCATTCAACTAAGAGGCCTCAAAACAGAGCTAAGGCAGCCCAAAATATGAACAAAATCAGTTTGGATCATGGCCAAAATATGCTAGAATAGAGGGCCAAAACATCATGTATTTCAAGCTAGTAAACATGATTTACACTACAAGCACATGAAGCATATGAGAGGCTACCAAACCAGCCAAAAACAGAATTATGGTATGCCAAATGATGGCCAAAAATCCACTGAGACATGGCCAATACATACAAGAATGAGGTGCTACTTTGATAAGCAACGAAAGGGATTATTCTACAGATGCAAGAGGCAAACACAAGGTGACCAAACCAGCCATAGACAGAGTCTAGAAAGGTCCCAAGAGTCACCAAAAAGGGCCTGAACCAAGCCTTGGAAGTATGAAAGTATGTGCTCCTTTGAAAGGTCAAAAATGCAAACAAACAAGGCCAAAAGAGAGAGGGTCTCCCCTTTCTGATTTAGGCCCTCAAAACCACATGCCAACCATTGAAAATCCACTGGATTTTAGTGGCTAAAAGGCCAAGCAAAGATCAATACAAAGGTCTCATGGCATGGCACAAAACAAGGCTAAATAGAGCATGCAAGAGGGTACATGACCCTCAACACCAAAAGAGCCTTAAACAAACATGAAAAACACTTGAATATGAAGCTTTTTTCAGTTGACAACAAATCCTAAATATGCATACAAGTATGGCTAAGAGAATGATCAAGATAGAGCTTAAAAAGTGGGAAAATGAGTTACCCTTGAAGCTCAGCAAAACCAGCAATTTTTTGGACCAAAAACCAACTCTTCAACCTCTGAGAATACCCTTCAAGAACCTCAGATCAATGGTGGAGGTGTATGGCTATGAGGTGTGGTGCAATAGGTCAAGAACAATACACAGTTTGAGCCAAAATATAGAGATATAGAGAGAGATATGTATTTTGCCTTCAACAAAATTCTCAACCTGTGAAAAGGAGAGGGAGGGCCTCTCTTATAGAGGTTTTAATCTAAAGCTTCCTCAAGAAGCTAAAGCTTAGATGCAAATCCTCCATACACGTGTATGGAGGATACAGTCTGTGCCTTCCAGCTGGCATCCACATAATCTGACAAAACAGGAGGAAACTAGCCAACCAAAAAAGGTGGTCGGCCGACCACTTTCCCTGGTCGGCCGACTAGGACAAGTGGTCTCCCAGATAAAAAGTGGTCGGCCAAGGGTATTGGTAGTCTCCACACTGAAAGCAAGCCCAAGGTGTGGTGGGAGACCAGTAAATGTGGCCCAAATATCAAGAAAATCAGTTTCCCGACAAGAAAACCGGCTGGCGGAGAAAAGTGGTCTCCAAGGAGAAAAGGTGGTCTCCCATCCTTGTACCACCTCCTAAACAAGGAAAACAAGGTTCATGCCAAAAATGAACCAACACGGATGCAAAACGAGAGTTCAGGAGGCAAAGCGCGCGGCCGGGTGCCTCGAAAACTGGCTGTTGAGTAGCGAAAGTGGCGTGCGACCACAAAAGTGGTCTCCCGGGCCACAGTGTCCCTCTAGACAGACAAAATAAGGTGTGTTCCAAAAATCGTGCCAAACGGAGAATGTTAAGTGGTCCCGAGCTGAGGCGCGCGGCCGACGGCTCCGAAAACCAAAAACAAGTCTCCAAACGGGAACAGTGGCCTACGACCACGAAAAGTAGCCCACGGCCACTGAGAGATGGTCTACAAGACCTCTCCCTCCCTCCGAGAAGAGAAAACAAGACTTAGTCCGTAGGCCGAGTCAAAATACAAAGAGTCCCGAGGTCCGGAGGTGAGGCTCTCAGCCAAGAACTCCGAAACCTCGAAACGAGCACAACATGCGCAATCACCGAGCGCTCAATCGATGACGTCTGAGTCGTAAGGTCGGTCAAAAATAGGGTGTCTACAATTTGTATATCTTATTCCAAATTGAGTGATTAGAACGCTCGTTCATATTATCACTTTAAAGGTTTAGAACCTTACCACATAGGCATCATTTAGAAAGTAATGCGTATACAAAATATATTCACTAAGATATTACTCACCGTGTTTCGGTGCTTGATTCGTCCTTGTACTTGACCCTAGAGGCTTCAACCCTCCAAACTTTAGCTAGTTCTTGAGCTAATTCTTCCAATTTTTGAATTCTTTAGCAAAAACTTCAAGGATGACTCATATCTTTCTCTAAATTTGGCACACACTCTCTCTCTAGAGTGTAATCTCAGCCAAGTTGGAAGAAAATGAGCTCAAAGGAAATAACTTAAGTGCATATAGGCCTATATATAGACTTGCCTAATCATGTTGATTAAGGCTAAGTAATTGTGCTTTAACTCAATCATATTGAATCTAATTATTTTGATCCGAATCAATTTTTAATTAAATCTCACTGCAGGCTCTAAAAATCACGCTAATCGTAAAAACACAGTCAATTTCAATTTTAGTCGCCTCTATGGCCTTCAATTGATTTTTTTATAGCAAAAAATCAAACAGATTTTCTTACGGTGAACAGATACAATTTAAGAAACACATATAATCTTATAATTTGCACTCAAAATCATATCAAGCTCATAATTATAAGCATAATTAAAATCAATTAACATAACATAGAGCAGGATTATCACATTGACCATAGAGCACAAATCAAAACTGTAAACAATAACCAAAAAGAAATCAAATCCTCACTTTGGTATGTAGTTGCATAAAACATACAAGTGTAAGCTTTCAAACTCAAACTTCCATGGAATGTTCTCACAAATGAAGAATCATACAAGGATTCAAATGGATGAAATAAAATTTCTATGAAGTTATGTCATGCATGTAGACTTTAGGAGTTAATTCACTCATTGCTCACTTAAGAAACCAGACATGTATTACATGAACAAACTTTCATTTAAATTGATATTCATCTTGTTTGATCTTGATAATTTATGAGCTTAATTCTTCAACTTCATAGGATTAAAGAACCAATTCTTACCTAGAGTGAGTGAATTGAGGAGGATTAGCTTCAATTCCTAACTTCTCTTTCACTTTTTCTTTTTCTCTTCTTAAGCTCAAGCTCTCCTATTCTCACACACACACACACACTCTCTCTCTCTCTCTCTCTCTCTCTCTCTCTCTCTCTCTCTCTATGTATTGTTAGAACTCAGCAATGACCACCACATACTTCTTTTACCTATGAGTAGTTCCAATATAATAATAATTTATTTCCTTCTCAATTTAATGAGTAGGGTTAAGGCTTAATTAATCTCTAATTAATTTTACACATTGAGAAATGTAGGTTGAATCAATTAAATCAAATTCACTTAAATAAAATTAGGCCTTATCATATTATGATCTCAAGTACACTAGATTAAATATACTAATATTAATTAGGCTCTAATTCCTCTCCAAATTTCTTAATTCAACTTGTTAAAATTAACAAATTAGACAGGTTTAATATGCACTCTAACTTATCTATCCACAATAACACAAATAAAATAATCACATGGCATAACAATAACACTTAATACCACACAATCACATAATTAACAGTAAGCGCATAACCAATTTAATCAATTTACTTAATTAAGGAGGTGGCTATCACAGTATGTGAGTGAACTACTGGTGCTAACCCTTTAAGTTTTGAAATAACTTCTAACACCTGAGTCTCAAAGGCAGAATTGCCTTGAGGAACATACGGGGGTTGTGGTTGCCTGTAAGGTTATAGGGGTCGGTAAGATTGTGGTAGTCGGTAGGAAGATTGGTTGGCAAAATTATTAAAATTCGGCCTTGGTGGTGAAGGATTGTAAGAAGTGCCTTATGAAGAAGGTCTCCATGAAAAATTAAGGTGATTTCTGTATCCAAAATTGTATGTGTTGATTACTCGGGTTGGAGAATCCTTGAGCCGCATTCACGTACTCTTGGACTAATTTCGAAAATTGTGATGCCGAAGGACACTCACTCAATTCATTAACCGAGCTTGCACAAATAACACATGCCTCGTGAAATTGAGGTTGATCTTACTATGTAGGGGCATGTCCCATAGCTAATAATTAGTCCATTTTTTGGGACAATGCCTCTACTTGTTGGGCTAACTCTAGGTTTTGCCCTACCTTATAAATGCCCTTTCTTTTTGGGGCTCCAACTACTGGTTGCTGGACTTGCCGGGCTGCAGAGGCATGGTGAAGGGAATTATCACTTAAGTTCTCAAATAATTGCCATGCCTCGGCGTCATTTTTGGACATGAATATCCTACTACAAGAAAAATCCACCATTTGGCAGTGAGGCTCAGTTAAGCCATAGTAAAAGGTCTGCACAAGTTGCTAATCAGGCACTTGGTGGTAGAGATACTGTTGAAGAAGGTCATGAAGTCTTTCCCATGTTTCATGAAATTGCTCGCCATTAATTTGACCAAAATTGGTGATGGCTCGCCTGAGTTGGTTGGTCTTACCAATAAGAAAGTACTTCTCTAAAAACTTCTACTGTAATTGGTCACAAGTTGTGATAGAATTAGCAGGTAGGGAGTTCAGCCAGTGTTTGGCTTTGTCCTTTAGTAAAAAAGGGAATAATCGTAACATTAAGGCCTCATTAGTGAAATTTTGGATCCTCACTGTAAAGAAAATTTCTAGAAATTCATGTAGATGTTTGTAAGGGTCATCATGAGCTAGTCCATAGAATGATGGGAGCATTTGGATGGTGCTAGACTTAATCTCATAATGAGCAGCAGTGGTGTCCGGTAACTGAATGCATGATTGTGATGTATATGCAATGGGTGTGAAGTAATCCTTAAGAGTCCGGTTGGGGCCATTTACGCCATTCGGGTTTGCCATCTCAATTGGTTCAAGGTATGGGTATGGATATTCAAGCCTGGGAACACCGGAAGAGGGTCTAAGTTTCCTAAGAGTCTTTTCTAGTTCAAGGTCCAAATTCCACAATTCAGGACGACAAGAACGGCCCTCATGCATACACCACTCACACATACACACTAAGTTCCGACTCTGTGCACTAAGTTATGAAAGCAAAATACCAAAGAAGAAAATACTCACAACGATTTAACGAAAACGCTTTACTTGTCTTGTGGGTGCTTGACGTGTAGACGTTGTCCCCAATTTTCACTTGAGCTCTCTAGTTGTAGCACTTTGGTGCTTTGCTTGCGAGTATTTGCTTTTGTATTTTTTTTTTCTTTAAATACTTTGGTACTGTGGATTGTTTTTAAAGCTTGGTTGCGCTCTGCTAGCACTTCGATGATAGCTTCACTTGCAAACACTCTGCACACTTAGCAACATTAAAATATAAAATCCTAAATTAAAAATTAAAATAGGAATGTAACTTTAAATTGATTAATTTCGCCAGAAGTCCTCGATAACGGCGCCAAAATTTGATAGATTGTTTCACACACTAAATATAAACACTAAACTATACCAAATTCTTTTAGAATAATAGTAAGTCTAGGCATCGATCTATTGGGACAATTGTGAAATTAAACTAATTTAATTGCTAAATTCCTAAATTAATTTTGATTAAAAAAATTGAGGGATATTATGACTAAACAAGAATTAAATTGACAATTAAACGTAGGGTTTGAAATATTGATTTTTGGAGAGAATTCTAGGGCAAATAATTTACCACTAACCACATAAATGAGATTTAACATCGGCTATCAATTGCAATCCGGTTTGAAATACCCAATATTTCACAACTACAAGTTTGAAATATTGATCAAGAGGGTTGTTGCATTCAACATACAAGCACGAATCCTCCTGAGTAACACGAGTCGTTTGCACTAAACTATGGTAACAACACGACCCGTCTCTCGTAGCATGACTCGTCTTGTACTTTGAACACAAACACAAAGAAAACTAGTGTGTGGAAAGCATTAAACAATCACAGAGAGTAAAATACTTGAAGAGATAAAAAGAACAATTATTATAAACTTCTAAATCATCTATACATTTATTTAAACCGTTTCACAATCAAAACTTAAGAAAAATCTCTTTACATAGCTAGGGTTTCATCAAAACCTTAGAAAAAAAGAACCTAGCCACTCATGGAGGAGTGAGAAGAGGTGGAAGAGATAAAAGCCCCCATGAAAGTTGCCTTTGAAGTTTGAGAATCCCCCTCTTGAAAGCCTAGCCTCCCTTTTCCTTCAAATAACTTTCGAACCCTTTGAGCAGCCTATTTTCTTCCTTTTATTCCCAGCAGAATAGACTGAATTTTTCACGCATGTAACCCTGCTCGAGCGCCCATGTGGGTCGCTCGAGTAGTGATGGGCCGTACATGTGGTGAGGTAGCTGGCTCGAATTTTCGCTTCTCACACGGAGAATTTACTTTCACGCCCTTTTTTATTCAATTTGCGTATTTCTTGCCAAATCTGCACAAGTGCACAAAACACATCATCTTCACTAAATAAACAAAATTAAAAGACTATAAATGTAACTTAAGCGACCTCAGTGTGATACCTTTCGGCCTATATCAGGTCACACCCTTTATAATGAAGAAGCACCATAAAAAATTGCATCCTTTCATTCAAATGGAGTCCATTTCCATTCACTTCTAAATTTTTTCCAACAAACACAAGAAGTTAATTTTGAACAAACTTTTAATCAGAACTGTGGTAGAACGGAAAATATGCTCTTTCTTGCCCATGATGTTAGTGAGGATCGTTACACTCTGTCTACATGTACAACACGAAAGACACTTGAGTTCAGATAGGGTTCTACTAGGTAAGTACTCCGATGAATAAGTTGACAACTTTAGAGAGTTCCTGATATCCTGTGAAGTATTTGGATATTGCATACCTTTTGTGAGTACTAACTTCCTATTTATAGAATTTCATTTCCCTCTTTAGAGGTGATGTACAACTGTGTGTGGGGAATTCCTTGGGGCTTTGGAACATGTTTCTCTCAACTTTTCATGCTTTCTTTACCACTGTTGGAAAAGATGCTTCCTTTACCACTGTTAGAGCACTCCATGACGGTGTCAAACTCTCTTTATTTGCTCCTCAGCAGACGATGGACTAACTTTAGTCTTGGCATTTGGTCCGTTGCATTCCTACTCGGCATCACGTATTTGATCATCTCGACTCTCACAAGAGCTAAACATAAGTCGAGTTCAATCCTTTTATATATCCAACAACATTGCTACATGTAATTTTACCAAGTAATTTATATTAGGCATTGACACAATCCAAAGTTTGTTTAAAACGATTTAATATAATCATTTGTCTTGACAGATTCATTTTGGTGTCAAAACACTATATACTTTTTCATGCAATTTGGACTAATTATTGGCAGGTGGCACACTACAATCGAGCCGCCCTTTCTAATTTTAATCTAATCCTCATCAAATCTCTTTGTTTTTCCTGTTTGTTTTTGTTGGCATTTAATATAATTTTTTTCTTGACCTTTTTTGAAAAATTCATAGGAAAACTTTGGAAATCAAACTGGCCTTTGGATATTATATTTGGAAGCCATAGAAGACAATAAGCTCAGGACCCATCTTTCACAAATTTAGTTGCTTTTATAAATCTAATCCTTATTATTAATATGCTTCCAAACATCGCCTTAGATTATGTTTATAGTTTTTCCTTCTTTTTTTTTTTTTAATTTTTAATATTGTTACCGGGAATTTCAAATTTGGCTGCCACATTGATTTTCTTTATTTTTTTCCTTTTCAATTATCAGTATGTTTTCGAATGATGATTATAGGGTTATTTTTCAATGAAATAATCTATTTCAGTATATTTTAATCAAAAAATTATCATATTGTTCTTTGGTCCCGTTTGTTTTGGGTGAAAGAGAGGGTATTGGGATTGCTAATACCAAGGTATTAGTAATAGCCTTGTTTGTTTTGGGAGAAGGCCTTGGGACTATTAGTCCCTTGGTATTACTAATACCCTTGGGCCCCGTTTGTTTTCAGAGATAGAATGGGGGGATTCATAGTGAGGGGATTCATAGTGAGGGGATTGTTAGTGAGGGGATTGATAGTGAGGAATTGTTAAATTATTTTTATATAAAATAATAAAACAAATAAAAAAATATAAAAAATTAAATATTAATATTTTTAAAAAAAAATTCAATATATAAAAAATAAAAAAATTATAATTCCTTCATTATTTTTCTAATACCATCTCTATCTCCTCCTTACCAATCTCCCTTCCAAGGGGACTACTAATACCAAGGGATTAATAGTCTCCTCCCCATCTCTCAAAACAAACACTCCATTAGTAATAACAAGGGATTAGTAATCCCAATCCCCTTCCTATAACCTCAAACAAACGGGGCCTTGGAGAGGGGATTGGTAAGGAGGAGGTAGAGATGGTATTAGAAAAATAGTGAGGGGATTAGAAATTTTTTTATTTTTTTTATTTTTTATATATGGGAAATTTTTTTAAAAATATAATTTTTAATTTTTTATATTTTTTTATTTGTTTTATTATTTTATATAAAAATAATTTAATAATTCCTCACTACTAATCCCCTCACTATCAATCCCCTCACTACTAATCCCCTCACTATCAATCCCCTCACTAACAATCCCCTCACTATTCTATCTCTGGAAACAAACAGGTATAAACTAATGTTGCCTTCTTATGTGGAATTATTGAATTTGTACTTCAAATAATGAAACATTTTACTAAAGAAGGTTAAGATAAAAGAAAATGATTCACAAATATAATTTTTATAAAAAAAAAAATCCATTCAAAATGATGTGATTGTGATAATTTTTTACTCATAATTTCTTGAACTTCATTGAATTTTAAATTTATTTAATTATTAGTTTTCATAATATTGTCGTTATTTCAACTTCTTAGTTTTAAATATCAACGAATATATACTGTATTGGTCAACACATATGAGTTTTTGTCTTTCCGATACTAATACATCGCTATACATTGATTGGAATGAAAATCATAATATGCTTATTGGATAATTTTCAATATATGTCAATTCATTACTGATTCACAAACTACATGACCGTGATTATAAATCTTCTATTTTAGTTGATAATATTAAAAAATTATCGACCGTGAATTGATACCCGAAAAATATCACTCAATACTTTCAATACAACTACACTGCAACCGATACATACAACTTACAATACTATTATTTAAAATTATGCTCGTGTGAGTCTCATCCTTTGGTTGACTCCCATCCTTTAGTGACTATATAAACTATTTTCTTTCTTACAATTTCTAACTAACCAACCATGGAAACCTCACAATCTCTTGCCATTGAAAGCTTCTCATACAGTTGGCTAACAAATAGAAAATTTTCTCTTGATAGCCTCAGTGAATCCCTCAGACCATCTCTAGACGCCTCCGATGAAGCCGTCTCTGAAGAAGCTAAGTACAAAATTTTAAGTTCAAAGAGGTCCTTAGAAGAATCCCACAACTTCAACTTTGATATTCCCATCTCTAAATCTCTCTCTCTTGTCCACGCAGATGAAATTTTCTATCAAGGTCACATCTTGCCAAGGTATAGCGATGACCAATCAAAAAAGGATGATTTCAATGCCTTAAACTCAAATTCAGTTCTCTCAATACCAATTTCTTCAAGAAATGTTTGTGCAGCCGATAGAATCCACTGTCGGGTTCTCAAAAAATGGCGAAAAACATCTAAGCGAATCGTGCAGAAGTGTCTTGGGTTTTTCAGGCCTTTGTGCTTGAAAGTGGGATTCTCAAGAAGAAGTATTAGAGTTGATGATATTGACATGAACGTGTGGGAAGAAGAAGTGAAAGCATCTTCCCCACGAAGTACAGCAACCTCTGTGGGAAATTGGTATATTTTTTGTTTTCTGTTTTACATTCTCAAAAACAGGAAAAAAAATTCCATAACTGTTGTGGAAAAAATTTCTGAAAACACTATTTTTTTGTGTGAAGCATTTCTGTTTTCACACAAAAAATAAAAACAATATGGGTTTTTGAACTTGTCACAGTTTTTTTTATTATTTTTAAATATAGTTTTGGAAACATGAAAAAAAAAGAATATAAAAAAAGAAAACAATACCAAACATTTAAACTAGAATTGCTGATGCTTATAGGGGGCTGCGAAAAGCGAAGAGTTGGAGCAATTCAACTATGGAGTCTGCGGGGCCAAGTCCATTTTACTCTGCAGGTGAGTGGAGTGTTGATAGCTCAATTGATGAGGCAATTCTTCACTGCAAAAGATCTTTTGGTATGTTCATTCTTTCTTCTTCTTTCTTTTTTTTTTTTTCAAATTATTTGATAATTAGAAAAAAATTTGTAGAGTTTTGCTCTGATCACCTTCTTTTTCTTTTTCTTTTTTTTGCTTTAATTTTCAGAAAAATGAGAGGCTTTATATTACTGAGGAGGAGAATAGGAGAAAGATGAGTACTACAAGAACCTTTATTTTATTTTGTTTTTTTGGGGCCAATTTCTCTCCCCTCTTTCCTTTTGGTTGTATATGTAATTTTTTGTCTTTTGAACTAAGACAAACTTTTAGAATCTGAACTGTGGTAATTGTGATGGAATGAATATAAAATATTTGCATATTTGTTTGGCAAGTTGGGTTGGGCTAAAATAGCCACAAAAGACAAAATAGGCTATTTTAGCCACAACAAACAAAACATCACATCCAACCCATAATCATTACACTCTTCTCTCACAAAAAAAGTCAAAAAAGCCAAAAAGCCAAAAAGCCCTTCCCAAACCAAGCTTTTTAGCCCAGGCTAAAATAGCCAAAAAAGCCAAAAAGCCAAAAAGTCAACCCACTTCCCAAACGGAGGAGTCTTCTTGTTTTTGTAAAGATCTCACTCTCTCTCTCTCTCTCAATTCTTTTAAGATTTGTGTTTGTGCAAGGTCTCTAAAATGGAATAGTGTTCACTTGTTGACAACTTCAAGAGCTAAGATTGCAGATGATTTAATCATATAATGTTGGATAGTGTAAATTATACTAACCATTCAACTGCGTACTAATTAGGTATATGGGTATTTTGACATCTTTTTGAATTCTAAAGTAAGGAGATTTGGGTATTTTCACATTTGTAACCTATAACCCTAATACTCGTATATAATTGGAGAGCAACTATGTCTATATCTCATTTTATAACTTTTTTTTGATCGTACTGAGACAACTATTAATTCTCATGTAAATCTTGTTCTTGCGTGTGCTTGTGATTCACATTCTTTATTTATTATTCTTCTCTATTTTTCGTATCTCGCTGATCTTAATTAGTAGATTTTGCAATTCCTAACATTTAATCCTTTCAAGTTCATTTGCTCTTGCTTCTCATGATTGTACATTGTTGGGCAAGAAATGAAAGACAAAAATCTGTTGAAATAGAATGTTGAAATTCAAGGGCCCTCACATGTTCTCATTTTCTCTTTTTGTTCTTTTGTGGCTACATTGTGTTCATTCTTTGAAGCAACCAACTCGGTTTTGATTCCGGTCCACCAAGTGTGAAATTTCACATAGTTGTATGGAATGGTCTTTATAGTAAATTTGAGTATACAGTAAAGATACAAAACATTTCACAACAATCAATCTGATCTCAATCTGTTTGGGACACTTCATCGCATAATTTATCTTGCATTTCGAGGTTGCTTCTATTTTCTTCTCCAATTAATTTGTTGCATTAGATAAAACTTAGGAAATAGCAATCATAACTGGAAAGCAATTTTTTTAATTTCTTGGACAAATATGAATTCTAAACATCTGAAAAATAATTTTTTTAGGCAGTCAAAATATAAATCATCAAGTTCTAGTAGATATCTAATCACAAGCTTAAAGTTGATGAAGTTTCAGTAGTGCAATATTTCTGTTTCTGTTTCCTGCTCTTGGCTGAGCAATTTGTGGCAAGTATATATAGAAAATAAGTTTGCTACTTGCAGGGATAAAATTACACAAGACATTGCAAGAACGCATACAAATTGTTGTAGTTGATGAATGTTAACTTAATCACCCAATCTATAAACAAATGAATGAAGGGTAACTCAGTGCACAAGACTCTCGTTACAGCGAGAGTTAAGGAGAATAAGATGTATGCAACTTTACTTTCATTTTGGAGAAATGATTTTCGTAACTTGAACCTGTGCTATCAACAACGCTAATCATAAGTCTTTGCTAGGCCAACCCATTACAATAAATGAAAATACATATTAATTTTAAGAAAGCGTGAAATGCTAGAAATTGCAAAACATTTAATTAGGACCAATGAGACCAAACAAAAAGATATAAAAGAACAATAAACAAGAATTGTCAATCAAATGTATACATAAGAACACAAAATTTATATAATTTATCCTAAAACTAGAACTATGCCCATAGTAGCTCCCTAATTATAAATCACTATCACAGGTGTAAAATAATCAAAATATATCCTTATTTTAGAATTGTCAGTATGTAATAGTTATCAAGTTTTACACTATCTAAGAAGAGAGAGATGGAGAAGAGAACAAGCAAGGAAGGGAGACATGGACAACACCTGCTATGACAAAAAACAAAATTGAAACAATCACCTTTTTGTTTCTATATAACATCTTTAATGTTATCCTTCTATAATAAGAACCACCACTGTTCACCATCACTACCATACCTAAAATTTGGTTTTGTGTTGTAGCTAGAAATTTAGCTTTGGTCTGGGGGGACCAATCCCTTTGCTCACCCTACTTGTCCTCACAACCAACAACACCTTAGCTAATTTCAATGGTGTCTCTTGAAATTTGGTGATGAGTCATTATAGAAGTTTGTGACATGTTAGAGATATATACACTTTTTTTAGTCCTTATTTTTTTTTTTTTTCCAACACCAATCAATTAGGCTCAAACCAACCTCCTTATGCCTCATTGATTCTTTTTTAGTGCCACAAAAATAAATAAATAAAAGAAAAAGAAAAGCATTAGAGAGAAAAACATGGTGAAAAGCATTTTAAGAACGTCTATACAAGATAACCTAGGGGGACCATAAACATTGCCATGTTGTTGTGTGTTGGAAATGTTGGCCAGTACTACCTTTGAAAGGAAGTCATTGCCAAGCAGCTGCTCCACATTCAAGGGAAAATTAGTTAGGAGTTAATGTTATAGGAATAAAATTTTTATACAATTTTTTTAATAAAAAAAAAAAAGAGATGACGCTTGTAATCTTTTCATTTCGAATGGAAACACTTATCATTGACCTCATAATTTCACAAATTTCATTGACATATCATTAAATGTGTCATTTTTTTTTTTGTATATATTTTTTGTTTGTAAATTATTTTCCTTACTTAAAATAAAGATAGTAGTGACACTTATTTTTACATCCAAACATATCATTTTGTGTAATTATGCCAAAATCATATTATTTGTTATATTTTTTTTTTAAACCTCAAGAAAGTTAGTGTAATTTATCCTCAAAATTAGTCTATATTTTAAAAATTATTTCTCCACAAAATAAATAAATAATATCAAGCAACCATTCCCTCAAAAAGCATTATAAGTTTAGTATAATTACATTAAATTTTTAAAAAAATTTAATTTAAATAACAGCTAATTCTCTTTACATTAAAAACTTGTTAATTATATACATTAAAAAAAAAAAAAAAAATTGTCATATGTTTTATATTCCAACTTATTATATACGTTTGTGTTTTCATACCATTATATATTTGGCCTTATTAAAAAGAATATCAACATAATTACATAAAAATTGTAAAACCTATTATAATTTTTTAAACTTTAAGAAGATGAACTAATTTATTAAAAAAAAAAACCAAAAAAAAAATTGAAAAATGATACCAAGCAAGACCAATTTGCTATTCAAAACTAAAAATTAAATTAAAATTTTAATTCAATAACGTGATGAACAATTAATATATTAAAAATAATACTCTCTCATAATTTTTCTTTAATCAATCAATCATATCACTTATATATCATTAAAGTTTTATAAAATAGATCTAGGGCTTTTCTTACCAAGGAACCATACCATGGGCCTTTCTTTCTTCTCTTTCTCAATTCCCCCACTCCGTTTTTTCTCAGCAACCAAACACAATATTCAATTTTCTATCAGAGCGCAAAGTACCAGACCCCGTTTTCTTTGCGCAACTTCAACTCAGCTAGGGTTTGATTTGAAGGCGAAAGAGACACTCTCGAAAGACAATGAGAAATGTAGACTGGTAATTCCATGATGAGGCCAATGAATCCAATGCCTCCGATGAATCCAGTGACATTCTTCACACACACTCCACCTCCTCATTCTCATCCTCAGCCCTGGTTTCCGATACTACCTCCAGCTCCTCCACCTTCGAGCGCTTTTTGGGAATCCACAAATGTGCGTGATCGCATGAAGGAGCTACGAGACACGATCGATCTCGCGAGAGCCATGTGAGTAGTTTAATTTGTTCGAAATTCGAAATTCGAAATTTCAGTTGAAATTATGGCTTTGTGCTCTTAAACTGTCGTGTGTGTCACCTGAACTATCAATTTGAACAATTAATCACTTAATCTATTGACATTTGTTAGTTTCTCCTAAATCATTACCGTAATATCACATTTGTTGGCACACACGTTAGTATGTTTTTGTTGCATTTTGTGCCCTGTGGCTCGTGATTTATTAATTTGGTTGTATATAGAAGCAATGTTATGAAATCATAAATCAAATCATGAATCATTTTGCTAAAATAGTGAATCTTATTAGATTCATTTTATTTTCTTCTATATATCTTGATAGTTTGACGAAGATGGCATCTTTTCATGCATTATGTAATCAAAAACAAAAATAGAACTGAATTGCAGTAAATTGCAAGGAATCGTAAATTGAATCGCACGATTCACATAATTTCCGATCCAACAGCACGATTCGAATTGTTTTTGTTGGAACTCGTGTTGAATCGTGAAACATACGATTCTAACAACCATATAGTTTGTTATAATTGTTTATATTTTGTGTTTTGTTGAATACTTTCAAAGTAATTGATTGTGTTTTGCTGCATTGTATGTGGACATTTGTCTCCTTACTATGGAGCAAAGTGAATCAACAGCCTCAGTTGATCACGGATGTGTCGGCAAGTGTGAAATTCTATAAAAAAAAATTAGGTTAGGGATACAATGAATTGATGTCAATAGTTTAAAGGGGTAATTGTTCAAATTGATAGTTAATGAGCTAAAATGACACAAGTGTAATAGTTTGAGGGTGCAAATAATTTTTTTCCAAGTTCTCAATATGAAAACTTCATACTCTGTCTGTGTTTGTTGGTGAAAGTTTATCTGGTTTAGAATATTGGGTGTGATTAAACTGTTAATTCCCAACAGGGAAAAAGAGCTAGAGGGATTGATTAGGATCAAGGATATTAAAGGGTCTATGGAAGGTATAGACAATGGGTCTGCCGAGAATTTGGTGTTGAGGCTCTCTAGGTTTCTAGATGATCATAAAATTGATTTAGTATCACAAGAGTCACTTTCATTGCAAGCTACAAATGCTATAATGTCAAAGTTAGGAGCTCAACTTGAGCCGTTAAGAGTTGTCGCGGATGAAACAAGTCGGTGGGAGGAAAAGTCTGCAGCAGTCAGATTAGCTAATAAGATGCAGAAATCTAAACGGAACAAACAATGGAGGAAAAGAAAGAGGAAGAGTATTGCAGAAATGCGTGCGAAGGTGGTTTACATATTCAATCTGCTCCTGCTCCCCTGCTCTTTATTTTTTGACTATTGCTTGGAAGATGATTATTTTGTTTGTTTATATATATAATAGATATCTTTTAATGACTTTAGGAGCATGAGAGATTTGACCAAGCTGATCAAGCAGCTGATGAATGGAGGGCTAGGGAGATTGCAAAGGATATAGCAAAACGAAAGGTACAAAACTTATTTTTTTAATCATTGCATGCAAAAGTACTTCTATTGTTTATTTCCTCGAGTACTCGGAAATCCAAGCTCATTTTATAAAATTTTGGAAATCAATCAATGTGTTTGGTTTGAGTTTTTTGAATTAAATTTTTAAAAAACTGAGTTTTTTTATTTTCGTATTTTTTTGTTTTTAGTGAGTATTTTAAACATTTTTTTTACTTTTTTAGATGCACCTTACTTAAATGTATCTAAAAAGTAAAAAATTTGTGAAAAAATATTTTAAAAAATTAATAAATACATAAAAATACAAAAAATGTACTGAATTCTCTTTTTTTTTTTTTTTGTATTTTTGGTATTTAGTGAATTTTAAAAAAAAATTCACAAATTTTTTACTTTTTAAGTATATTTATGTTAGGTATGTCTAAAAATTAAAAAAAAAAATTTGCTTAAAATATTTAAAAAATTCAGTAAAAACAAAAAAACTCGAAAAATAAGAAAGTAGAATTTTCTGAAAAGTGTTTTTGGAAAACTCTAATCAAGCAAAGTGAATGATTTTGCTATATTGTATTTTTGTGATAATTATTGAGTTGGTTTTTATATATATATATATATAATATGCATGTTTCGTAGTTTGTATGCCTCAAGCCAAGAATGTATATGACTTGGTGAGACACTAGTGCTAGATACTTAAAACTGATCACCTAGTTATTTATCGAAATCATGATTTTGACAATGCATTTGAATTTTCTTCCAAAAGGAAGATGTTGAGTTGATTATTGACCCAGGAGGATTAGGATTAGTATTTAACCAGCTATTAAGCATTGTTAGCTTCACTTTTAAGTACTGATGGGGGAAGACAAAAGTGATACCCACTGAATTTATTTGGAGTGCGTAGAAGAACACACTAAATGGGCCAGTAAAGGAGGGTGGTTTTTTGTAATGCTCCAGGGAGCAGAGTAGATGGCTGAAAAAGGAAACTAATGTAGCTAACAAAAAAACTACTATGGTCCATTCATTATGATATTTCTGAACAAGTTCCTAGATAACAAGCCTAGAGGTTTTCTTATTGATTATATCGTCACTGATGACAGTGACGACTAACGATAGGTGATTTTGAGGTCCAAATTCTTGACTGGAGGGGACACCAAAGGTCTTTTCCCTTCCTTCCCTTGGATAGATAGAGAGGGAGGGTAGAGCTTTTGGTTTTTTCATGTTGTCAAAGAGTTGAACAATGAAAATAGATGGCGAGTTCCTGATCGAATTGATCGGCCCATGAAGGACTTTCTTTCTCATGATTTGTACCCAACAATATTCTCAGGTTATGAGGAGTGTACATTTTCAGTTTTGGATATTATTACTCACCAGCTTTTCTTCTCTAAATGCCATGTTTCTGCAGTTATTTTCAATTGTTTATAATTAGTGTGATAAATTTATAATATTATTTGCTGAACCATTAATTATTTGGGTTTAAACATTGGAGCCCTGAAATGTGTTTAGTCACTTTTGTAACTGAAATCTTGCTTTTTTTAATAGCCTTCTTGTCCAATAGGTAGATATAGTAATGGAAATTCAATTTTGCATGCAGATGCTTAATTATTTATCTTTAGTAACTGAGGCATGTGCTGATGCAGGTGGAAAAGATGAAGGAAATTGCAAAACTTAAAGCAAAAGAAGAGAAAAAGATATTAGAATCTGAGGTTAGTTACAAGAATGCACTATGGGAATTGATTCATAGATTCATAGTAGTAGCAACTGTTAATATGTTTTAAAAGTCCCATGATTTATATTTCAGTTTCTGATATATATATATATATATATATACATATATATGTACATATGAATGTTACTTAAAGCTTGACATGATCTGAAGTACCCTGTGAAACATCTTGAGTACATTATTGTGAAACATCTCATTGCAATTGCCAAAGTCACAACACAGATATTTTTCAAAGCATCTGGTGCTATGTAGGACTATATCTGGTTTTTTTTTTTCCCCTCCAATTTTTACTATGATGTTATTATAGTTTATGATCCATGTTTCTTTGCCTGTCTATCCTTGGGGCAACTTCAATTCGAACTAGTACTTCCTTAGTTGCAGTCATTGGCCTTTGCTGAAGATGTTTTTTTATGCATTCTCATTTCATTGGCATTGGCCACATCATTGTCAATTGACTTTGTAAATAGTGTCAATCAGTTGGTGGACAATCTGTTTGCAAAGAATAGGCAACTATTCTGTCCAGTTGATTTTTTGTTTGTATTGATTGCATTCTTTTGTAGTAGTTTAGCATCAATTAGGGTACATGAAAATGAGTTCTCCAATGCTAAAATCTTCATTTGTGCAATGCTGTTGCTGCTGTTTCTTATTTTTTCCATTTTGGGTAATCCAATTTTAACTAAGATAATGACTTCAGCTGGAGCTTGTATTGATTGTGGAGAAGTTGCAAGAATTGCGGTCTCTTAGGATCCAAAAATTGAAAAAACAAGGTGAGCACTTTAATCCACTTTTTCATTAAGATAGTTGTATATGTTTTGGCTTGTGCTTAGCATTTTGTTTTTTAGATTCTTGCATATATTTGACCCTTCAACATGTCTTCATGTTAACTTCCTTCTTATATTGTTTAAACTTTGAACTATTTTAAAGTTACATGTAAATACTGATTAGCTCAGATCCATACTGTTTATCTGTTACAATTTGGTTTATAACACATGAAACTGAACCCTGACAACTATTATAAATAGAGGATTTAATTTCTTTCATAACATTTTGTCATTTCACTTGAACATTCATGTAATGTTAAAGGTAACAATTTGGAAGCTAGTTGTACCTCCCCGTGGAATGTCTCCAACTAATGATAAATTTATTGTTAACCTCATTTGCAGAGAGTTTTTCATGTTAAATAATTATCGGACTCAAGTTTGAACAGTACTGTTCGTAGTGTTGTCTTTCACTTTGCTTTCTACTAAGCTAGTTAAATGTGCTGCTCTTGTACACAAAATCATACTTCGATGTGCCAATTGCAGCCATTGATACTCTCTTTACTTAAAGTCTCAGTTTATGTAATCATGCAGGCCATTTTCTCCCAGAGGAGGATGACAAGTTCCTTGAAAAAGTTCGAGCTGCTGTTGAGGAAGAGGAGCGCCAAGCAATAGCAGCAGCTGACACAGATGCTGCTAAGGATGCAATTGCAACAGCCGAGGAATCTAGAAAAAACATTCAGGGTCATGGGCCTGACTCAGAACTCGTAAGGAGTGATAAAGGAGGAAATGAGGATAGTCAAGATCAGGCAACTCAGATTGAAAACAAAAGAAGCTCGGGTGCGGTCACTGACAAGGAATCTGGAAAGCAAGGATCTGAAGGACCAAGTCATGGTGGGGCAAATGATTCTGTGGCAAGTTTACCAATTGAGTTTTATCACTATTATCATGGCAGCAATACCGATATGGGGACACTTATAGAGGTAATTTTGACTGTTATATTTAAGTTCTTAAAAGGCTTTACTAACATAACTAGGTAATTTTGGGGGACTACTTGTGTTGTTTGGTTCAATTTCATTATTTTTTACTTCGTCCTTCTTAATTAGTTAAAGTTAAAAAGATTTCATCGTGGGTGCAGGTTAGAAGAACATGGGATCAATATATCAGACCAGGGGGAAGGTGAGGTCACCAATACTTTCTTGCCTTAGACTGCGCATTTTTCTTATAGGCGTTTGTGGTATCCTTTAGATCAAATAATGAGATTAGTATTATATTAGTGGACATATGGTAGAAATGAAGAAAATGAGAATGGGAATGCACCAAAGGCTGTGTTTGTGTCGTGGATTTGGGTAGCGATTTAGAAAGGGGGAAAAGAAAAAAAAAATGAGGAAAATGTGAATGAAATATAAGTTAAATTTTTTCTCCATTTCTCTTGCCTTTTTTTTTTTTTTTTTGGTCCAAATCTTTACCCATGATCCAAACACAGCCTAAAATACTATTATTAGAGTTATATCCTTGTACCACTACCTTCACCAGCATATGCACTGCCAACACCACTCGTCTGATTTTGTTGTCTGTAGTGCTACCACTCCACTTTTGCTCTCGTAAATGACATGGTCATCTCCTCTGCAATTGCTGCTGACCTTTACATTGTTGCCATTACATTCTTTCTTGAATTTAATTGAAACATCAACTTACTTACCGTAAGAGAAACATCAACATTGAGTGCCTGTGCTGTAGAAATTGCTTTTCTTGTTTCTTTTGAATAAATGTGGATAGTAATACTAGATAGCCATCACTGGTAGAACCTGACTGAGTTCTATATATATATATATATATATATATATCTTGGTTTTTTTAACCCAACAGGCTTGAGTTATATATCTATATGTATATATTAGAAGAGGCAAGCTGGTAACTTGTGAGACTGCTCCTTGAAGTTTCTTTAGGTCATGGACAGTACATGGGTCACATACATATTATGATGCCCAATGGTTTATTAGGAAAGCATTCATGAGCAGATCCATCACGTTTATTTCTCTGTTGTTTCATTTTTCAATTTAGTTTATTGCAACAGTTCTGCAAATCTTGATTTTTTGCCTACAGCATGAGGTATTATTGTCACCCGTTAGGATATTGAAATTTTCGTATGTTTGACAGAACTTACTTTCATAGTTCGGAAAAAATGATCAGGCTACAGTCAAGTATTTCCCAGACAGTTCTTTGTGAAAGTTTGCAGTTCCTTGAAGAAACATTTGTTTACTAAAATTTGTGTTTTGTCCTTGCAAGTTATTGCTTGATTATCCCATGGGAAATTATAGACGTCAAGCATTCTCTATCTCACATCTGATCTTAAATGCTGCATTTGTTCATTTATTCTTCTCATAAGGATCTGATTACAACTTTGATAAGCTCACCCGCCTTTTACTAATGCCATATCCTTTGGTGCCAGCCGAATACCAGGGCACTGGGTTCAACCACCACCTCCAGCAGATGAGGTATGGGCATCTTACCTCGTGCAGCCTAAATGATGACCCTCTGTATTGCTAAGTTGGTGGCTGGTATTGTCACATAGGGATGGTGTTATGGTATCTGGTATATTTTTTGACATCTTGACCTTCGGAGATCTTTTTCTTTATTTCTTGGTTTGGTAGCATAATTTGTGTTGGATCTGGTATGTACTTTCGACATAATTGGCTGGCTTTGTAGGCCTTTTCCATGGTTTGGTATAGCATAATTTTGTTGGATACTTGAACTCACATTCTTTCTTCCTCTGAATGAATGGATGAACTCAATCCCTATTATCTTTCTCTTATTTTCCTTTTCTTCTTAGTTTTAAATGATTGGATTTGGTTAGCTTGTTCAAGGATGTGTTGGTTTTTTGGGCAAAATTTACTTCATCATCTTGTGATTTCACTTCAGAGCACTTTATCCTTATTGTTCAAATATAGGCAAAAAATCCTTATGATTTTGAACTATAGTTCTACGATTAGTTGCACTTTATCCCTGTGGTTCAAATACAGAAAGAGAAACTGGTTTTGCACTACAGTGCTACAATTAGGCGCACTTTATCTCTGTGGAGAACGCTTGTGTTTTTTGACTATAATGCTATGATTAGTTTTTTCGTCAAAAGTAGCTACACCCTTCCAAATTGAGGGTAGACAATGCAAAAGTCTCATATCGAAGTAAAAAATCATCCTAATCTCATCTTCTCCAAATTAAATTTTTAATCCTTACAATGTCCTAACCCTAACTATCATAATCCATCAACAATTTAATTTAATTTAAAATGTTATTAATTGAGAATTTGGGTTAAAAATGAAAATTAGACAAATAATTTTATAGTAATGAATTAAAATATTTAGGTTTATTTATGATTTAATTTGTTAAATTTGTGATTAAGATATAAAGTTATATGTATTAAATAAAAGCTTGGTTTAAAAATTAGATTAAAATAATTATATGATAATAAATTAAATATTTAGGTTAATTTGTAATATATATGTTTTTTTTTAGGGGTCATATATATATATATATATATGTTTAATTTAAAAAATATATATTTTGCTATGAATTTAAAATGTTATTAAATAATAAATTAAACTCTTTCGGTTAATTTTTGGTTTACTTCATTAAATTGCATATATTTTTAATTTAAAATATTATTAGATTAAACGCTAAAAATAATAAAAGTAATTTATGATAATAAGTTAAGATATTTAGATTAATTTATAATTTAATTTGTGATTAACATATAATAAGAGTAATCAGGTAATTTTTTCCATTTTGTTAGCATAATTAATTTTGCCAATCTAATAAAAAAAAAACATAATTTGGCTTCCGTTTTTTTTTTTTTTTTGAACGAATAATTTTGCTTCCTTGTATTGTTAGCTTCTACACCATCTTGTAGAGCACGCAGTTTTCTTTGTACTAGTTTTTTTGTTTGTATTATAATTTTTTTTTTTTTCTGTTGTCACGTGGATTGCCAGGATCTTTATAAAAAAGTTTTACAATGTAGAATGAAAGCCAAAATTTATTGAAATTATGGAATGTAAATGATTATTGTTTTTTAAAATCAATTCACATCCTATCAAATTTTTAGGACTGGTTTCGGAAAAAATCATAAAGTTAAAAAATTATTAAAAAAATTTAAAAATAATCACTCTTCACTAAAAGAAATAAAAAAATTAATAAACAAATATTAAATACAAATTAACTTTTTGCCCATCAATGTACTAACGTAAGGCCAACTTCAGTGAAAGGAAAAAAAAAATTACATGTATATATTCACTAAGTTTGATAGTAAAATTAGACCAGTGAAAGCCCACCATAAATCCCGTTTTGATAATTCGAACTGTTAAAAATGTAAAGCTCTTCTAGTACTATATGCTTGTAAAAAAATCACGTCTATCAGATATCGCTAACTATATGATCAAATCAGTATTATCTAAAAATTAGATGGTGTTATAATTAACCATTAACAAAAAAAATTAACACGATCAGATAGCTATCAATATTCAATTAATCTGATTTTTTACAAGCATATAATAGTTGACGAATTCTACACATTAACGGTTCCGATTAAAAAAAAGGACCCGTAATACACTCCCACGGACCGAACAACACGATCCAATCAAAGTCCGAAAAAAATGCAATATTTTCCCATGTATTCACCAAGCCACTGCACTGCCAATCCGTACGGCATACTACACTATCTTCTGCTACACACTTCTTTATACAATTTTTTAATACACATTTTTTCATAAAAAGTCAAAAATTAACCCAAACATCCATATTTTTTTCCTCAATTTTTTAATTCAAAAAGACAAAAAATACACTTATTTAAGACATCCCAAACCCCTTAATTCCAATTTAAAGGGCAAATTAAGGCTGTGTTTGGTACAACTTTTGAATCATAATTCTATACAGCGTTTGTTTTCAGTTTTCAAAAATCATTTGCACACCCCAATTTGAAAATTCATATACCTAAACGTCCCTTCGAACATCTGGCCGGTTGACCGCTACAGTGTTCGTAATTTTTTTTTTTTTTGTACCTATTATTTTTATATTTTAAATAAAAAAATATTTTCAAAATTTTGAATAAAATTTTAGATTGGATGTTTAGTTATAAATTGTAAGCTTTTATAACAAAAATTGTCACATCCCTCAATTCAAAAACTCATTTTAAAACTCATTCACCAAATAAATTTTCTATACTCAAATCACAATTTCAAAATTCACAAACTCAAAATACAATTCATATTTTCAAATGGAAAATGACTCGTAGCTTGAATTCGGTGGCCCGAATTCGGCTCGAAACCCAAAACGACGTCATTTTGAATTTCATTTTTTTTTTCTACCTTTTCTTTCTCTTCCTTTTCTTTCTTTCTTTTTTTCTTCTTCTTCTTCGATGAACACAGGAGAAGAGCAGAAGAAGAAGAGAGGAGAAGAGAAAGATGAGGAGAAAGAGAGAAAGAGAGGAGATCGTCGCAGCACAACTGCCGTCGCCTCGCCACCGCCGCCGATCATCGCAGCACCACCGCCGTCGCCTCCGGCCCTGCCTCCTCCTCCCCCTGTGATTATGCCCCCTCCAGTCCTCCTCCTTCCTCCTTCTCTTCTTCTTCTTCTTCCTTCTTTTTCTCTTCTTTTTCTTCTCCGAATTCGAGCCAAATTCGAGCCCCCAAATTCGACTACCTATCAAAACCGTTTTCAAATTATATTTAGAAAACCCTACCGCTACCTAAAATTTTGAAATCCAAAGAGCTAGACATCCAATCCACATCAAATCAACATTGTAATTCCAATTCTGGCAATGTTTGGAAAGCCGAAAATGAGGCTATTATAGCCTCATTTGAGAAAAAAGCCCAAAAGCAACACTGTTCACAGGTTTTCCAAAAAATAAAAAATAAAAATAAGCTGCAGCACGAACAATGTAGGCTACACTGTCACAGCTTCAAAAGTTATCATCAACTGCTAAATTATCATTTTACCCCTTCACATCATTTTAAAAAATTATAATTCACGGACAAATTTATCATTTTAAATGCAAATATCATTTCAATACACTTTCCAATACAACAACTCAACTAAATATTCATCTTATCTTCCCAAATACAAAAACCAAAATAGCCTACTAAAATAGTCAAATAGCCTACTAAAATAGCCACTTCCCAAACGAGCCCTCTATAAGTTCCAAGGTCCAAAAAATGATATTTGAAATCCAATTTTTTGGTTCCAAACACAGTGCAAGGGATTTGCACGAATGGTGGTAAGAAATGTAGCCGAGGGTTCAAGACGCACCAAAACCAATAATCAATTGGAGCATCCTACGATTCGGCAAATCACTTTGCGAAGGAATGTGTTTCAACTGTTAGAGAGGTCTCGTTCTAGAGTCTTTACCCTCTCTGCTGGGACCTTCGCTATATACATAGGATAAAAAAGTGTGCAAAATCAAGAGGTATTAGGAATTAGGGTTTTGTAAGAGATCAGATCTGTAAAAAGGAAACGAAAGGGAATTGGAAAGAATTGAACTTCCCATTCGACGATCTGCATTTCTTATGATCGATGTTCGAAGGCAAACTTGGCCGAAAGTGCATATATTTCGCACTTCCTCCATAGGTCCTTCGTTGAATATTTATGAATCAACAAAAACAAAAACAAAAACAAAAATACTCTTCAAATTCAAATTTGTGAAGAAGATAATGAATGCTCAGTGAATACGAACCATATAGTAAAGAGCTTCATATTGCGAGAGAAATTTTAAGCACCTCGCAATCAGATCTTCTCTTCATTTTCACTCTTCATCGCATCTATTCTCTTTACTCGAAAATGATTTTAAAGACCGATCGATCGAACTATTGAAAAAAATCGGCAAGAGTCGAAACGAAAGAGATAAATTGAGCGGCTGCTACCGAGAAGGCACAGAGCCTAACCTAAAATTTACGTTACGGTTTCTCAAACTGAGCCGAATTCTGCTTGTACAACGCCCTCATTTTATAGGGTTGTGTTGTAGGGCTTGGATGAGCAAATCTGTCGCATTTACACAATTGCCCTCGGTAACTCTTGTTTGATCGGCTTGGGGATTAGCAATTATGGATTATTTTTAAGATTGCAATAAGAAAAATATTTGAGATTCATGCAATTTGATCGTAATGATGCAGTATGATAGTTTGTAGGGGGTGAGCAGTGGATATATTGATCCGTCAAAACTGATTAAATCGAACCGATTCGTCGCATTTTGTACGGATGCGTGATGACGAGCGGACAGTTGCGGATTGATTTTCTCCAATCCGCCAATCTAGCGGACGAATGGCGGATTTGAGATTCCTTTGGCCGCAACTAAACCGTCAAACCGCGAACACCCCTAGTAATTTACAAGACTTTGTATTTTCAGTTTGTTTAAATATTATGTTTGTGTTTTCAATTAAAAAAGAGATTAAATATTCTGTTAAAAAAAAATTCAACTTGAATATTTTTTTTAATTAAAAAAAATAAACTTATTATTTATCTATATTTTTTGATTTTTAAATCAATCTCTAAAAATAATAAATAGAAAATATGATATATGCTAGTTGGTTTTCATTTTCAAAAACAAATATAGATATAACAATACAAAGACATACAATCTCTACTACTATTTTGTTCATAGTTTTAGTGGTTTGAATTATTTTTATATTTTAAGAACCACAAATTGTAATACTTTATGTGGATGAGGCATGCTATGATTGTAGTATGTAGATGAGGCATGCAGTGATTGTGATATTCTAAAGTTTCAAACTTTCTTACTTTGGATGAGGCATGTTGTGATGGTAATATTTTTTTAAGTCATTGACTGTAATACTTTCTTCTTCTTCTTTTTGAGGAAGTGCACAAATTGAATTATGTTGAAAATTTATAAAATTTGAAACCGCCAAACCGATTCACATCTATCCGTCAAACCGCCAATCCGCTCAATCCACATCTGCTAGATTGGCAGACGGATGCGGATTGATTTTTTCCAATCTGCCAATCTGACGGACGGATGGCGGATTGGAGGTTTCGTGGCCGCAACTGACCCGCGCCCACCCCTAATAGTTTGTTATTATATTATTGTTGGTAAATTTATAAATTTAAAATTATAAATCTTTAATATTTCTCATAGTATAAATAACTTTATTCTACACTGAGAGGGTGATTTATGATCTGGAGTTGGGCCGAGGTAACGGCCGAGCAGGTTGAGAGCCCAACGGTGCATGGGGCCGAGATGATCGACTATCCGCCCAGAGATGGGCTGCTAGAACTTGGGCCAGGCAGAACTTGGGTCGAGTGTGTGCCGCCCCAGACCGTAAAGAAGCTGCTCGGCAAGGCATTGCTCGGTCGGACCGAGCTACTCGATCAGGGAATGGCCGAAGCCAGACAAGCTGAGTGACCGGCGCCCAGAAAGGCGTAGTCAGCCGAGGTAACTGTTTGACCGGCAGAAAGGCCGACCACCGAAGGTGCCTCGGGCTAGGCTTTGCCGAGATGCCGCCTAGCCCGGTCCTCTTTGGTCTTAGCCAGTGAAGTGCTTGGGTATGAAGCACGGCACGACACAGCAACGGATAGAGCAGCTCGGCTGCCGAGCTCCAGCTGTGATGGCAGGTAGTTGAGATTAGGTGATGTTCAACAAGGTTTATGCTGACAGATGGGATAGCGGAGCCACGTGTCAGGAGATGACTGGGAGTAGATATGGGGCACAGAGGGTATATAAGCATGTCTGCGCCCCCCATATGCGACAGATGAACACTTTGTAAGGAATTTCTTACACTTAAACTCCTCTCTCCCTCTTTCTCTCTATCCTAAGGTGTGTGCTAACTTGATCGTCGGAGGGTTTTTCCGGCCACACACCGCCGGGTAGCTCACCATTATTTGCGCGCAGGTGATCGGACATAAACGGAGCTTGGACGAAAGAAGTACGGGCTTGCCGGAATATTTGCTCCCTGTACAATTGGCGCCGTCTGTGGGAAACTTGACAGACAAAACCTTGTCTTCCAGGTTCATCTGATCGCCGTCCATGGCGAACAACGACGAGTTTCCGTTGTCTGCCATAGACGGAGCTACCCCGGAGTTCACCCGAAGGAGAGAAGGTCCTCCCGCCATCCATCCAATGGCGGACTTAGAGACGCCCACTGGAGGACAGTCAGTAGACGCGCGAGATAAGCGCGGAAAAAGTCATGGCCATTCGCGGAGTCCAGACGGTCACCGGCGGAGGAGAGACTCACAAGCCAGGCGATTGGAAAGTAAGTTGAGAGACCAAGATGCTGTCATCCGGCGAATGGCGGCGGAGATGGAGGATCTGAAGCGGCATGTCAAAAAGAAGGGTGTAGCTGGAGTGGGAGACCACAGTAAGCGCACCACATCCCGTCGTTCAGGTGGCCAGAGTCAGCGACGTACTCAGTCCATATCTATTACCAGAAGTTACCAGGTTGGTGATTCCGACGCGCATGCAGAAAAGTCTAGCGCGCAAGACAGTACCTACAAACCCTCACGTCCGGTGACGACGTCGAGGTACTCTTACTCTGCTCAGTCGGAGGATTTACGGGCGGTCTTAAAGGAGCGGGCTCGCCGGCGCGAAGCTCAGAGAATACCTGCCTTCCAGCGGCTATCCTACGGGGTTCACGCCAGCGAGGAGGTCGGAATGCCTCCACCCCGCCAAGCAGTGCCACTCTTTGAAGATACAGACTTGGCTAGGCTGAGTGTCACCCCTTTTTCCCTGGAAATAAAAACAACACCGCTTCCGACAGGCTTCCACCAGCCAAAGTTCACACTTTACGACGGAAAAACCGATCTATATATGTATGTGAGCCACTTCCGACAGGTTATGGCCGGACATAGGCGCAATGACGGACTTATGTGCCTAATCTTCCCGTCAAGTTTGGGCGAGCTGGGCTTAAAATGGTTCGAGAGGTTGCCAGAAGGGAGCATACAAAGGTGGCACCAGCTGGCCGAGGCGTTTGTTACACGCTTCAAAACCAACACAAAAACTCCAAAGGAAGTCGATCATTTGCTGAGCGTCAAGATGGAACCGAGCGACACACTGAAGGTATACAACTCAAGGTACTGGGAAACCTTCAACGAGATCTTGGACTGCCCGGTCAACCTTGCAATCACGCAATACAAGCGTGGTCTCCTAGTCGGACATAGACTGTGGGACTCGCTTACCATGCACCAGCCGACCTCCATGGGCCAACTCATGCAGCGCATCAATGAACACATCCGAGTAGAGGATGACGCGTCAGCTTCTACCGTGAAGGCCACTCCGGTAGCAACAGACAAGAAGACAGCAGGCAAAGTGCACGCAGTTGGGCAAAAGTCCAGCCGCTTAAGTGACCGAGCAGAGGAATCGGACCGTGGCTCGAACCGTAAAAATCGGGGTAGAGGACGTCGGAATGACCGGGATGACTACCCCCGAGATGACGTAGCGGACGCAGACAGAAGGATGAAGGCAAGGACTGGCATAACCACGGTCTTCAAGATTCCAATCTATCGCGTACTTAGTGAAATCCGAGACGAGGAGTATGTCCGGTTTCCTGCTAAGTTGGGCGATGGACAAAAGGGCTATAATCCGCGGTATCGTTGCACGTTCCACCGGGAGAGAGGCCACCAGACTGAGGATTGTTTGCCTTTGCGGCAACACTTGAAAGAGCTGGTTGCGGCCGGGCATCTAGACCTTTACATTGATGGCGGCGTGAAGCCGAATCAGGCTTCGGTCGATCCCAAGGGACGGGATGACCGAGACGCACCACCACAAGGAGTTATTAATGTCATCCACGGCATCGTGGAACCGGAGCGTGTTTGCGAACTCCGGGGCATGATAAAAAAGGCAGAGCATATGAGGGAAGTTTTGTCGGTACAGCCTTCCATCAAAAGGGGGAAGACTGAAGAAAAAGACGTGATTAGTTTCACCTCAAGGGATCTAGAGCGTATCCAGACGCCGCACAACGATGCCCTAGTAGTAACACTACGCGTCAAGGACTTTGATGTTAAGCGGATCTTGATCGATCAGAGAAGCTCGATCGAGATCATGTACTATGATGCGTTCAAGCAGCTTAAACTCCGGGAGACAGACTTGGCTCCGGCAACTTCGCCACTGGTCGGATTCAACTCACAACCAGAGTGGCCTTTGGGAAAGATTATCCTGCCGGTCAAAGCGGGATCCGTGGTCAAACAAGTTGAGTTCTGGGTGCTACAAGTGTCTTCGACGTACAACCTTATCCTTGGAAGGGGATGGTTACACGCCATGCAAGCTGTAGCATCGACTTATCACCAGGTGATGAGATTACCCTCGGTTATGGGGACAATCGAGGAGATTTGGGGCGATCAGGTCAAGTCCAAGCAGTGCTTCGTGGCGGTCAACGGGAGTCGGGCTGCCAAAGGATTCGTTCAAATGATTGAGGGACCGAAGGACCAGGGTGTCTTGGATGATGTGGGCACCAAGGCCGAAGACAAGGCTGTTGAGGAATTGGTTGAGGTGCGAATTGATACGGAACAGCCGGACAAGTTCTTCTTGCTCGGCTCCAGTCTCACGGCCGTAGAGAGGACCGAGATGGTTGAGTTTTTAATGGCCAACATCGAAGTCTTCGCGTGGTCGCCCTACGACATGCCTGGCCTCGATCCAAGTTTCATCTGCCACCACCTCAACGTCTACCCTGGAGCAAAGCCAGTCATCCAGCGAACAAGGAGATCGGCACTGCATCACGCCGAGGTAATTGCAGAGGAGGTTGAGAACCTGCTTGAGGCACGAGCAATTCAGGAAGTGCACTACCCTCGGTGGATTTCCAACACAGTAGTGGTGCCCAAGAAGAATGGAAAGTGGCGAGTTTGTGTCGACTATAAGACAGTCAACCGAGCTTGTCCCAAAGACAGCTTCCCTTTGCCGCGCATTGACCAGCTAGTGGACTTGACGGCTGGACACAACAGGCTCAGTTTCTTGGATGCCTACCGCAGCTACCATCAGATTGCCATGCACGGGCCTGACCGAGAGATCACCTCTTTCACGACTCCAAGGGGACTCTTCTGTTACCGAGTTATGCCTTTTGGTTTGAAGAACGCCGGGGCAACCTTTCAGAGGATGGTGACCAAAATGTTTGCTCCTTTGCTTGGCCAGACAATGGAGGCTTACATCGATGATATGGTGGTAAAGAGCCGACATGAAGCAAACCATTTGTCCGACTTAGCCGAGATGTTTGCCATTCTGAAGAAGTACAAGCAGCGCTTGAATGCGTCAAAGTGTGCCTTTGGCGTGGGATCTGGAAAATTTTTGGGATTCTTAGTCACAAACCGAGGCATCGAAGCAGACCCTACTCAGATCAGAGCCGTGCAAGAATTGAAGCAACCCAGCTCGGCTAAGGACGTACAGCATCTGGCCGGGATGGCCGCCGCGCTTAATCGGTTTATAAGCCGGTCATCAGATCGCTGCCGCCCTTTCTTTCAAGCATTGAAGTCAAAGTTCTCGTGGGACGCAGAGTGTGACCGAGCTTTGGCCGATCTCAAGGAATATCTGTCTACTCCGTCACTGTTGGTTACACCAAAGCCGGGAGAGGAACTTTACCTTTACCTTGCCGTCTCCCAGCACGCGGTCAGTGCGGTGCTAGTCCGCGCTGAAGAAATCAAGCACTTCCTAATTTTTTATGTCAGCAAGACCTTGCTGCCGGCTGAGACGAGATATTTGACGCTGGAAAAACTTGCGTTGGCATTGATGATGGCTTCGAGGAAGTTGGCGCATTATTTTCACGCCCATACCATCGTCGTACTGACCGAGTTTCCCCTCAAGGCCTTGTTTGAGCGGGCGGACTTTTCAGGCCGAATTCTTAAGTGGGCGATCGAGTTGGGACAGTTTGATGTCAAGTTCCAGCCGCGCACTGCTATCAAAGCCCAGACCTTGGCAGATTTTGTCGCCGAGTTCTCACCTGGCACTCATCCGGTATGCCCGGTCGATATTACCGAGGCAGATGATGAGATGCACGCAAGGCCAACCACGGTACAACCAGTTAGAGGAGGTAGCGACGCGGAGTTTGCGCGCATCATTGAAGCACCCTCAGTCTGCACGGTTATACTACCCGGTGATGCGATGACGGAGTTGAGTATCACCGACCCATTCACTCTGTCCGATCCCACATCATCAAGGGGGGAAAGAATGGACCCACACAGCCCAGAACCTGCGGCAGGTTTAACACCGCAACCTGATGATTCGCCCACGGACTTGAGAATTATAGAACAACTTGCTGAGTCCGGTGCCGAATCACCAAGGGGGACTGAATTGGAACCGGTCAACACAGAACTTGAAACCGCACAGCCGAGCAGTGGTGATCCCACTGCCCTTCGCAACTTTCAGGACCTATCAGACTGCTGGAAGCTTTTTGTGGGGGAAATGTGGAAGCTTTTTGTTGATGGAGCGTCCAACCGTCATGGTGCCAGCCTAGGTATCGTTCTTATCTCCTCGTATGGCCTAACCATTGAACATTCTATCACGCTTGGCTTCCCAGCATCTAATAACGAGGCTGAGTACGAGGCACTTCTCGCCGGGCTCAAAAGCGCAATCCAAATGAAGGCTGCCGAGCTCCTGGTGTACAGTGATTCCCAGCTTGTGGTTAACCAAGTCTCTGGGATTTACGAAGCAAAGGACGACAGGATGGCGAAGTACCAAGCTCTGGTCAGGGAACACATCAAGCAGTTTGAGGCAATCAGAGTCCAACAGATTGGCCGTGAAGAAAACAGCCGAGATGATGAGCTGGCCGGCCTCGCTTCCATGGTAGATAGTACGTCTCCAAACCCCCTGTTAATTGACTTTCTTCCACGACCAAGCATTGAAAACGCCGGGCAGACGGATGTACTCTGCGCCGCGCTAGGTCCTTCCTGGATGGACCCCTTGATCTTATTCCTCAGAGACCGGACTCTACCAACTGACAAGAAAGAAGCCCACAAAATTCGGGTGAAGTCAGAGCGGTTTTGGCTCTCTCCATCTGGTGCGCTGTATAAAAAGTCCTTCACTGGTCCTTATCTCAAGTGCGTGCACCCGAATAGTGTGGAGACCTTCTTGTATGAAATTCACGAAGGCATTTGTGGCAGCCACATAGGGGGCAGATCCTTGGCCTACCGAGCTATTTCGCAGGGATACTGGTGGCTGTGCATGCAGGCCGACGCACAAAAGTACGTTCGCAAGTGCGAAAAATGTCAGAAATTCGCCCATCAGATCCATCAGCCTGCTAGGGAACTTCTTCCCCTCACCAGTCCTTGGCCCTTCGCCATGTGGGGGCTAGATATAGTGGGACCATTGCCAACAGCACCAGGCAACCGGAAATTCTTCATCGCGGCCACAGATTACTTCACGAAATGGGTTGAAGCTGAGCCTTTGGAAACCATCAAAGAGAAAGACGTGAAGCGGTTTGCCTGACGGAACGTGGTCACGCGGTTTGGCGTCCCCAAGATCTTGATCTCTGACAACGGCACCCAGTTTGATGGTCGCCTATTCAGAGGATTTTGCGAGGATTTAAAGATAGAATTCTACAACTCCACCCCGGCTTACCCGCAGTCCAATGGTCAAGCTGAGGCATCAAATAAGACTATACTGGATGGGTTGAAGAAACGGCTGGAAAAGGCAAAGGGAAAATGGGCTGAGGAATTACCCAGCGTCCTTTGGGCATACCGAACAACCCCGTGACGTTCTACCAAGGAAACTCCATATGCTTTGGCTTATGGCATGGAGGCGGTCATACCCCTGGAAGTTGGCATGCCCACCCTAAGAAGCGAGAGTTTCGAGCCCGAACTGAATGCCGAAGCTATTGCCTTGGAATTGGACCTCGTGGAAGAGCGTCGGGAAAAGGCCCTCATCCATGTGGCCGCCTACCAACAAGAGCTCTCCAAGAAATACAACAAGACGGTGCACCCCAGACCATTCAAGGTTGGTGATTGGGTTTTGAGGAAGATTATGGGCAACACCCTGGTGCCAAGAGAAGGCAAACTAGGGGCAAATTGGGAAGGACCCTACAAGATCACCGGTCTGGCGGGCAAGGGGGCTTACCACTTGGAGGATTTAGAGGGAAGAGCAATACCCCGGCCATGGAATGCGGCCAACTTGAAACTGTATTATTTTTAAAGCTTTTGCTTTCTTTTCTTGTGCAAAGAAATTTTTTGGCTTACACTACAGCATGTAATTCTTTCTGTCAATTTATAGAAGTAATTTTGCTTTAGCACTTGGACTGTTGTTTTAATGTTAAGGACCGAGATGATTTACTCCGGTTGGAAGAGTTGGTGTTTTGTCCAACTTCGGATTCCCAACCGAGATGATTTACTCCGGTTGGAAGAGTTGGTGTTTTGTCCAACTTTGGATTCCCAACCGAGATGATTTACTCCGGTTGGAAGAGTTGGTGTTTTGTCCAACTTCGGATTCCCAACCGAGATGATTTACTCCGGTTGGAAGAGTTGGTGTTTTGTCCAACTTCGGATTCCCAACTGAGATGATTTACTCCGGTTAGAAGAGTTAACGTTTTGTCCAACTTCGGATTCCCAACCGAGATGATTTACTCCGGTTGGAAGAGTTGGTGTTTTGTCCAACTTTGGATTCCCAACCGAGATGATTTACTCCGGTTGGAAGAGTTAATGTTTTGTCCAACTTCGGATTCCCAACTGAGATGATCTAATCCGGTTGGAAGTGTTGATGATTTGTTCAAACTTTGTTATTACCAACCGAGATGGTCATTTCGGTTTATGAGCAGAATCTCAAGGGAAGTGCTTAGAGAGTCAAAAAGAACGGGATTCAACTCTAGGAAAACTTGGTGGTGGAGGGAAGAGATTCAAGCAATAGTTAAGACAAAAAAAAAAAATAGTGCTTTAAAAAGTGGCAGAAGGATAAAACTAAGGAAAACCTTAAGAGCTATAGATTAGCCGATAATGAGGTCAAGAAAGTAGTGAGAGAAGCTAAGTTGAAAGCTTATAATGACCTATACACTAGATTAGATAGTAAGGAGGGAGAGAAGAGGGTATATAAACTTGCTAAAATACGGGAGAGGAAAACAAGATATTTTAGTCAAGTTAAGTGCATCAAAAGTGAGGATTTTAAGGTATTGGTGAAGGATGAATAGATTAAGGAGATATGAAAAAACTATTTTGAGAAACTATTAAATGAGAAACATGGAGATACGTTAATAGTGGAATAAATAGCTAGTAATACGATAAACCAAAACTATAGATTCTATCGCAAAATTAATAACTTTGAAGTGGAGATTGCATTTAAGAAAATGAAATCAAATAAAGGTTTAGGACCCGATGATATCCTTATTGAAGCTTGGAAGTATTTGGGTAAAAAGGGGATTGCTTAGTTGACTAGGTTGTTTAACAAAATTTTGTTAACTATGAACATACCATATGTATGGAGGAAGAGTATTTTAGTGTCAATCTATAAGAATAAAGAAGATGTCCAGAATTGCAACAACTATAGAGGAATCAAGCTAATGTGTCATCTAATGAAAGTGTGGGAGATGGTGATGGCTGATTGCAAGATATAATAAAGGTGTCAGAGAATCAATTTGGGTTTATACCTGGCAAGTCAACAATGGAAGCGATTTATCTTTGAGGAGAGTAATAAAAAAGTATAGAGAAAAGAAAAGAGACATTCATATGGTGTTTATCGACCTTGAGAAAGCATATGATAAAGTGCCTCGGGATATAATATGGTGGGTATTAGAGAAAAATGGATGACAAAAGGTTACATTTATGTGATTAGGGACATGTATGAAGGGGGTGGTGACTACTATTAGATCACCTGTTGGAGAGACAAATGAATTTCATATCATTGTAGAGTTATACCAAGGATCTATCTTAAATCCTTATCTTTTTGTGTTTAGTTATTAATGAATTGACGAGAAATATTCAGGATGATGTGCCATGATGTATGCTTTTTGCAGATGATATCGTGCCAATGGATGAGACTAGAGATGGAGTTAACACAAAGTTGGAGATTTAAAGAAAAACACTTGAATCTAAAGGATTCTGGATAAGCAAAACTAAGACAAAGTACATGGATTGTAAATTTAGTAGCAATAACAATGAAAGCAGAGGAGAAGTAAAAATTGAGAACTAAGAACTGCCTAAGAGTGAATATTTTCGTTATTTAGGATCGATTATTATAATAGCGGGGGAGATTGATGCAGATGTGACCCATAGGATTAAGGCACGGATGGAATAAGTGGAGAAGTGCGTATGGGGTACTGTGCGATAAATAAATACCTACTAAACTAAAAAGTAAGTTTTATATAATGGCTATTAGACCAACGATGTTGTATGGGACGGAGTGTTGAGCAACCAAGAAGCAACATATAGATAAGATGAGTGCGGTTGAGATAAGGATACTAAGGTAGATGTGTGGCAAGACTGGACAAGACAGAATTATGAATGAGTGTATTCGAAAATGGATAAGAGTAGCACCGATAGAAGATAAGTTGAGAGATAATCGATTGAGATCGTTTGGTCATATTCAACGGAGACCAACGTAGGTAGTAATCAAGAGATGTGATGTAGTGACGGTAGATGGTAATGTTAGGGGACCGGGTAGGCTTAGATTAATGTTAGCTAGCATTGTAAATAGAGATATGGATCTACTTAATTTGACTAATGAAATAGCCTTTGATAGAGCCGCGTGGAGAAGAAAGATTCATGTAGCCGACCCCATTTGATGGGATTTAAGGCTTGGTTTGGTTTGGTTTGGTTTGGTTATTGATAGGTAAGACTTAGAAGTAAATAAAGGATTATTTTAAATGATCTAAATAAGTGTGTTTTTTGATTTTTTTAGAAAAAAATGTATAGAAAAACTGTCACGACCCAAACCCGCCCCTATGGGTTTAGCACCGTAACCGGCCAGTAATCCGAGATTATCGAAGGCCTGCTTAACAGTAATACAGAGTACAGGGGCTGGCAGAAGCCAAAACAGTAATTAAAAGATGTCCAATGAGCTGTGATAGTCTGTATGCAAAAAGACTTTTCATATATATATATATATATAAACAATACCAAAACAGTATGTACAATATATACAATCAATCATTCGGGACAGGGACTTAATCCCTATTAGAACAGTACATTACAATATCACTCAGTCTATACAGTAATTACAAAACAGATACAAAAAGGGGAAAACTAAAACACCTCAAAAGCCCTAGCTTGAAGGACTTGGAACCTCGTAGTGAGGCACGTTGGTTGGCTTGACAAAACTGGAGTTTACCCTGACGCTTCTAGCAACGGTCCGGTGCCTGTACACCTACATATATATATGAGCAGTGAGCTAAAGCTCAGTGAATAACATAATGTGTAAAGAGATTAAAAATGAATGTCCTTACAGTAACGAAAACAGTTCATTGAATCAGTATATCAGTTATAACAGTCATATGTGGTACATCCATTAGCAGAACAGTACAGTAAACGGTAGGTCTTAAAAGACCGAACAGTCAATGATGGCCATCTTAACAGTAAATAGAAGTTCCAAGATAGGAACTGATAGAGATTTCTGTAACAGTAGCAGTAACAGTAACAGTAGTTGCTAAGGATGCCACATTACAGTTAAGAATAGAGGACAAACATTCATTCAGTTAACAGTAAACAGTTCAGAAAACAGTTCAGTTGATCATTCAGAAAATATTCATTTTTGAACATATTTTACAACATTGTTACTCACAGAGTTCTGGGCGATAAGCAGCTAGAGCGCGTCTCCGAAAGCCAACCCTACACAGTTACAGAGTGAACACACACTAAGCTACACAGTTGGGAAAATAATAACTTAATTCCTATCTTGGCTCGGTGTGGTTCTACATCAATATCCTCATTAAGATGCCTTAAACTAGGCCTAGGAATGCCTAGGATGGAATGAGGATGCAAAGATGCACTTTAAAAACATTTAACAAATTTTCAAAAAATAGGGATCCTGTTCGAGCGTGGGTTTACCCGCTCGAGCGTACAGGCAAACAAAATACTCCGCTCGAGCGCGAGTTACCCCGCTCGAGCGGACTGTAAAACATGCCAAAAGTACTGGATGTGTGAAAATCACGCTCGATTGGGCGCTCGATACCCGCTCGAGCGTGTGACACAAGTCCTTGCTCGAGTGTCCAATACCCCGCTCGAGCAGACTGTAAAACAGTGTAAAGTGCTGGATGCATGAATTTCATGCTCGAGCGCCAGTCACTCCGCTCGAGCATGAGTCCAAAATCTGGAATTTCCAAATTTGAACCTCAAGCTCAAAAACAAGTTTCAATGTACCAAATTCGATCCTTTTGGGCTAATTTTCTGGAAAACACTTCAAAACTCATAATATAACATGTTTCAAAGATCAATTTAAGAAATCAAAGCCCAGAGGTAGTTCAATTAAACACAATTTTGAACCAAATTTCAAGAACATAGCTTTAATGTGACATGCAAGTATTTAACCAAGATCAAAGCTTCAATTACATGCTCTAATGAGCCAATTTCCTCAAAAACAAGATGAATTCATGGTCCATTGCAAAAATATGAACATTTATGTGGAATTTCATGAACATTAACTTCAAAACTCAAGAATGGCAACATACATGCATGGATTAAGCTCTTAATTCAACATATGAAGCTAATTCATGTCTTTGATCTCTAGACTTCCATGCCATGCAACAAAATGACTTGAATTCATGAACAAGAAGATATAAACTCTACCTTATGTCTCCAATTATAAGACTAGAAGCTCAAGTAGGCAATCTCTTCTATGATTCTTCAAATTCCAAGCTAAAACTCTCAAGAACAACTCAATTCTCTCACACTCTCTCTCTTAGTCGGTTGAGGGCTCAAGAATGGCTGAACAAATGTTTTGTTTGGATGTAATAAGGCTTCAATATGTGTTGCCTAAGTGGTCCACTAACATGGCATTATGGTAAATACTTGGACTTTTGTGTTTCAATGCTATTTAATCTAATTTAATCATACCGAATCACATTTCAAGTAAATATACCATAAAATCCCATAAATTCTAATTAGTACATAACACTAATCAATTTCTGGTTCGGCCGCCGATAAGGCCTTCAATTTGTAGTTTAAAACATAAAACATGAACAGATAATTTGACAGTCGAACAGATAGAAATGCACTTAAACAGATACAGACAATCAATCAATTTAGTAATTCAGTCAGTCAATTAGTTAACATGCCTAATCAAAGATTAGCACTAATCAGTAGTGAGGGTTATCACAAAAACAAAGAAATTATGTGATTAAAAAAAATATATATATATATATATATATATATATATATGTTATTTTAATTCATACTAAACAAGTTATATATAATCGGTCTAAAGATGGGAAAAATATGCAAGACTTTTTTGCGTAAAGTTTTAAAACCCGTCTAGTCCAATATCGATAAGTTAATTCGCGGTAAGGCTAAGCAAGAAACCCGTATAATTCATAATCTGATCCGGTCTAGTCTAATCCGATAGGTTTGGATTGGCCTTTTGAATCTGTAGTTCGGTTCCATATTAGAAATTTAATAATCTGTAGGCCACGAATCGGTTCCGGATTGAACCCTATGGTTCTGGATTGAAATCTAGAACCGATCTAGACTGTATACAAATAGTCTATATTTCTACTATAAACCCTCCCACATAATATCATTTTTTATTCCATATAAAAGCTAAACCCTTACCCTAATTTAACATATCACATGCCACTATCTCTCACACTCTCATCTCTCTCTCGATATTCTCTCCCTTTTCTCTCTCTCAGACTGAGGTCTCTTTTTATTCTTGTGATTTCATCTTAGATCAGATAGGTGGATTTCCATATCAGATCAAATCGGTAGCGACTTGGTCTCTTTCTCTAATTCTCTTTCGGTGAGCTCTTTCTCTCTCTCTCTCTCTCTTAGCAACACTCCATTTTTGTTTTTTTCTTTTCAGACTCAGTAACCCTCTCTTTTTCTCTCTCGGTGATCTCACTCTTTCTAACACGGTTACTTTTTTGTGGATTTCATACCAAATTGGTGATTCAATCTCAGATCGGAGATATTCAGTGAAGTCTACACTCTTAAATCAATTGTTCATATTATTGTTGATCTTTTCTTTAATAGATTCAGTAAATGTAAGTAAAAAGTTCCTACTAATCTTTTTCTTTGGTTTTTGAGAGATTAGAGGATAAGGACCCACATCTGAAACTGTAATTTAATCATGGACCTCCTATCACTCAAGATTGGGAAGATGTTTGTGTTTTTACACAATTTTTGCAAAAGTTTTACGATGCAACTGTTCGCTTGTCTGATTCTTTGTATGTCACTTCCAAAAGTTTCATGGAGTTTTGTTACTTTTGCTTGTCTAAAACTAATTTTCTTATTAATTTTGTTTGATGTTATGTTTAGTTTTAATACAAATGAGAACTTTGCTTTGTGTAATGTGTATCAAATTTTATTGCTTTTGTTTGTTACCTTTGTTTATTGCTTTTGTTTGATACTATGTTTATAATTTTATAAAATTAAAATGTTATATTTTTTGTTATTTATTTATATAAATCCATGATCCTAAATCAATTTAATCCGTATTTAAATGGATTGATTCGAATTGATTCAACAATTTAAACGAATTAAATTGATTTCGATTTTTTAAGAATCATAAATAACAAATTGATTCAAATTTTATCCCACTCCAAATTAATACGGACTATGCTCAACCCTAGTCCCGGCCGTATTTGGACTTCAGATTAACAGCCTGGCCCGTTTAATGTGGATCCTAAATTGGATTCGGGTATTAAACGGCCCACACTAGCTCTCTGCCCGAGTAGTAAATAAGAAAAACGAAAGCGTAACCCCCCTTCTTTCATATTTGGATCTACCTCATTACAAAAACAACAACAAAATCGATTTCGACTGTGAATAATCGATACACTCGTCTCTTTTTCCTCTGCTGAATTTGCCGACGATCTCCTCTGCTAGATTTGGATTCAAATCTGTTGTTAGTTTGGCTAGGGATCGAATGATGTGGAGTACAATCGCTAATTTGAAAGAAAACCTCAACAAAATCGCACTCGATGTTCACGACGACGATGACGATGATGAACAAGGGATTGAGATCTACAATTCACCCGATCGAACCCGACTCTCTCGCAATTTCTCGCATTCCAGTCCCGCTTCTCGATCTCCCCTTGCCAATGGATTCGATTCCCATCACAATTCCGAGGTATGTGAATATATTTTTTAGGCGAGATCTTTGGATTTGTAGAATTTTGTGAATTTGTTACTGGAATTTGGTATTTAATTGAAAATTACTACACGTGGTATATCTCAGATATCATTTAGGGTTGGTGTAGATTTCACAGGTACTCCATTGTCTATTAATTTCTTCCTAAACTTAGATTATCTTGGTTTCTCTGTTATAGGTTATGATTCAATGTTTTTAGGGTAGATCTTTGGATCTGTAGAGTTGTGGTAATGAATTTGGTAATGGAATTCGGTATGCACTTGAAAAGTACTACACGTGAATCATATATCTCAGATATCATTTGTGTTTGTGAGTCCAGGTAAGGGTTTCCAGATCAGTTTCTGGTAAGGTTGTATACGGTTTAATCACTTAGCATTCTGCCATCTGGATTGCATGTTTTGGGGCGGAGTGTTTTAATGTCAAAATACAGGAGGTTGAAGAACGTCAGTGTTGAGCTTTCACGGGGCAGTTCGGGTGGAAAAAGAGAGGCGCACAAGCCATTCAGAAGAAATGCATAAATGGTTTAAGGAATTATGAAGAAATGCAGTTTTTAGTCAAATTAATTTTATGAAAAAAAAAAGAATTATAATACAACACTTATAATCACTTATAATCAAGGCTTCGATTCAGATTAGTGATTGCATCACAATCTCTTGTAATTTAAGCTATAACCAGAGCCCTATTTGTGGCAGTTTACATTGTGGATGCCAAAATACCATTCTTGACAAAGCTCATGAGCAGCAGGAATATATCTTATAGATTTATGCCAGGCAAATATGTCATGTACATTCCTTGGTATTTTGCTTGATAGGATTTACTAGTCTGTTGCTGCAACTTGAGCATGTTTAGTCACGTTGTAAGTCAGCTCAGTCCCAACCTGAGGCATAACTACCTTTTATCTGAATCCTGATTGAACACGGCCATCAATCTGCGATTTTCAACCCAAGCTGGACCCAGTTATAATGGACTTGATTAGGTTCAGGCTGCTTAAATTTGGTTTCATAGATGGAGTGATTCACTCTATTATTTTTCTAAGCTTGAATATGATCAGGAAGATGAACAAAAGATGAAAACATCAAACTATTACAAGTTGCATTGAACCTTTTTGTGTTAGATACATGCTAGTGTGTTGTGAAACACTGATTTAGGGTTAGGTTTATTGGCTAGTACTTTGGCTGTTGTTATGCAAGACGAAGCCAAAACATACATTTGGGTGTATTTTTCATCCCTCTACATAATTTATTAAAGAGAGGGAGGAGGGAGTGGTAACTATTGTTAAAACTTGAGACTATGATAAATGGGGGATATTTAAATGGAAGAAGAGCTGTGCAGTATGGATACTTGAGTTAATGTTACAACCTTATAATCAACAATTCAAATGGCTCAAAAGGTCAACCAACATATTTTAACTTATAATACAGTAGTATAATATTTCATGGTCAGGCTTGGGCTGCCAAGGCCTTAGTGCATGCCCAATCCAGATTAATGTTTTGTTGAGATTTATCTATGCAAGTCTTCCTGTTCAAATGAAGCTGCTCATGCCCTCCACAATTTTCAGTCCAGGTTAAACCCAACTGAGTTATACTTCTTGAATTCACGAGTCATAAGCTAGTTTCTTGTGAATGCTAGTATAAATTATTATCTGATGGAGTTCTTTTTGGTGAATGATATGCAATTTCTTATTTCCGCGGTGGTTGCAGATTGAGCAATACAAAGCACAAATCAAGAGGCTTCAGGAATCTGAGGCAGAAATTAAGGTGTTATCAGTTAATTATGCAGCTCTTTTGAAGGAAAAAGAGGTATTTGTTTGTTTGTTTTTTTATTTTTATTTTTTTAAAAAAAAATTTATTACAATGCTTTATATTTTATAGCTAGGGTTGGTTATTGAAGGTTTACATTTGGGACCAACATGGTTTGCTGTTTATGTCTGAGCTTGAAAGCTAGTAATATTTTTAGGTGTTAGGTTCAATATCAAAATATGTTTGACTTGGAAGATATTGTGTGGTCTTCTTTTGACAGAACGCAACACAACTGGGGTATATTTAAATTATTTATTGGATGTCTCATAGATAATGATTCTTTGTTTTATACTAAAATATTGTGAAATTCGTGACAATCGTCATTGTCCTCAACCAACCTTAATAGTTGGTACCATGACAAGTTGGACCTGTGGAGGAAAGGGGTGTATGACTGTGATCGCAGTCGAAGTGTTCAAAGTGTTGGTTGTACAGTCCTGTAGCACCTAGCCACCTAGCTGGTTCAGTCCTTTAAGTTGACCATTTAAAGCGGAGAATTGGGTTAACTTAGCTCAACAACCAGTTCAAAGCGGTGCATCATGTGCTCGTATCAAGCTGACTGGTAGACCTCTAATTGCTGAGCTTGGATAGTTCCTGTTTAGTTACGTTTGTACAGTGCAACCTGTGGTTAATGACCCACCCTCCTCTGTGGATGGAGTTTGATAGATGACGACTCTGGTGCATTGTGGGGAGTGGGGACTGCAGTGGACACTCACTGGCTTTATGTGAATCTTGCCATAGAAATTATGAAAACTCTATAATTCATGGTTTCAGTTGTTGAACTATTACTATTTCTTTTCAAACTGTAGGTTACCAATTTGATATCAATTTTTTTGCAGAGAGTAATATGCTGAATATGACTGCAATATTCATATATATATTTTTTAATTATGGAACTCAGCTCCTATGAACTGCTTGAATAACTAAACCTGATTTGTTTACGTGGACTCAGAAAATTGTAAATTTTATCTCCTTAATATTTTTATGCACACTGGTTTGTTTCCACTATTTTTGAACCACTTGACGAATTGTTATACCCAACTGATCTGCTTGTAATGGTTGTTTTTATATTATTTGAGAATGATTTGCATGCTTTCTAGAGACCATTATCCTTATTATGTTGTTTTGAAGAATGACATTTTTTTTCTTTAAAAAATTTCATGTGACAGGATTGGATTTCAAGATTGAAAGAAGAAAATGGCTTGTTGAAGCAAAATCTGGATGCAACAAATGCTACCCTAAATGCATCTAGAAATGAGAGTTTGAAGACATCGACAAATAGCCTTAACGGGCTCAAGGTATCACTTGAATTTTGAAGTTATTTTACTTTGGAGGAGTTGTTACATTTAAAGAGTTCTAACTCAAGAAAGACCTGTCCTGAATATTTGTGTTGGCTACATGAATGAATCATTTGAAGAGTTCTCATTTGGATTCTTCTTGTTAAGTTTTGGGCTATTTAAGCCTGCCATGGCATTGCCTTTCTCCAACTTTTAAATTTTAATGGAATATGCCTGGTGTCAATTTTGCGAGTGACAGGAACACAATTGCCTTTGGTGGTATGTGCTGTAATTGTCCTGTGTATCTTATGAAACAAATCACATGTAGCAGCACTACATGGTTTTTTTGTACTTCCCATTTTCAGGTCTCACTGCCATATTGTTTGATTGGTCATATAGGTCTCAGTTTCAGTGTTTAGAAATGATTACATAAAATGAGTCACCTAAGATCTAAGAAGCACGTATATAGACATGGGGCGCGAATATGATATAATACAGGAAAGCTGACACCGCAATTTTTTAAAAACTAGAACAAGACATGGCAGGATACTATGACAAATATATATTTTTATAATTTTTATATATACATAAAATAATACCACATTATTTATTTTTATAGTACACATATATTTATATACTGTTATATCAAAATAGTAATAAATCATTTTTTACATTTCATATTTTTGAAAAGTGTGAGCTAAAAGTCCTAATATCTATTTTGAAAAACTTTATTTCCAAACAAATTAGTAGTTTTTAGTTTTAGGCAATTAGTAGGCATAACTGTCCAATGTTTTGAAATTGTTTGACCCTCAGTTATTTTCTTCAAATTCATGCCAAGACTCGTGTGCAAGATGTAGACTTGTTTTCTGTAAGTGTCCAAAAGTCTATGGTTATAAATAAAATTTAAAACAAGACAACACGTTTCGATGGGTGTCCGACACATGTTGGGGTGTGTCCAAAGAGTGTTGGTTTCTGATACATGTCCATCATCTTCTTAAAAATATCCATACTTAGCCTTAGATGCTAATTGTAAAAGATGAAAATCCACCTTCTTAAGAGACTCAGTGTTCAGAGAGCTAGCTACCCTTGCCCTCAAAGGCCATGGGGTAGGTGTTCTGTGGAGGGCGAGGGGGTAATTGAACCCTCTCATTATCTTATCTTTGATACATCTTCAAAGGCAACTAAAGCCTGATAATGATAATTTACTTAAGTCGAAATAGGATGGCTTTCAGTCTACATAATCTTTTCTTAGAATTTATGTCACTCATAACTCATAAGAGACTTGGTTATTACTCCCCTGTTGCCCCCCAAGGGGATATAATAGGAAAGGTTATCCCTTACAAAATTCCTGTCTTCCTTGGCAGCACAGAAAGAAATAAAATCTATAAAATGTCTATATTTGCACCTGTTTGAGTCCCTTATGCATAAGCAAAGTGGCCATCTCAATTAGGTGTACAATCTTCCCATCATTAGCACAAGCCATATTCCAGATTCATTACAAGGCTTCTTCCTTTTATATTCTCTAAGTAGTTTGAAATTGTTTCAGGATCTGGATGAATGTACTAGATCATACTGCACAAGAATGGACATATGCTCTTGATCTTATTATTAGGACTTTTTTTTTTCTTTTTTTTTTTACTCCATTAGGTTTACCAATTACAGACCCAATTTCCATGCTTGTGATAAGTTGAAACGATTTAACTTCGGCATCTAGATATCATCTTATATACATATATATAACATATAATGCTGTGAACAATTGTTTCTTTACTTGGAAGCTGTGGAATTTTTGTCCCAGATAATTAACGAGCTGAATAATTTTATTGTTATTATTGCTGCTATTAAGATTGTGCTGCACTAGAGTAGGAATATAATTCTATTTGTTTGATATCTTTTTTCTGTTCATAAACATTTAAACTTTATAAGAGGAGCCTTGTAAGTGTTCATATTTGAATTGGGCATTGGTTGATCTCATCTGGAATTTGTCCAGGGTAGTAGTGATCACTCACCCAATCGGCAGTACAAGGCCATTGTAAAAAATCGACCTATCGGCAACCAATCAAACAATGGCTTTGTCTCTAAACAGGATGGGTTAAGCAACGGTATTCAGGGCAATGAAAAGGTAATGAGGCTTTCTGTTCTGTTCTGCTCCACTCCAACAAGTATAAATGAATACCCTTCACCTATTTTGTGCTGAAGATTGGATCCTGATATTATAATTTTCAAATAGACTAAGTGGCTAGCTTGCTAAAGTTTTCAAGTTTGCAAAACATTTATGTGAAGTAAATGTTGTTTTGTTGCCTCTCCTGAAGTCAATTATTTGAATTTTTTTTGGGGGTCCATAACAAATGAAGCTGACAACAAATATATGAATGCCTTCTAGGAGGACCCTGCAGATTTGTTAGAACAGAAAAACAGGTCTCTGGCAGTGATTCAAGCAGATCTCGAGTCTCAAATTAAAAAATTAGGATTGGAACTTGAGAAAGAACGTGGCAAGTTAGCAAATATACACCTACAACTACAAGGTACTTCCCTTTCTTTTAATGTCCAATTGTAATATCTCATTTTCTCGTCTTATATTTCCCGACTGATCCTCTTTTTCATTCCTAGACGAACAGAAGTTGAATGGATCTTTTCAGGATGAATTGAACTTGTTAAAAGTGGACAAGGACAAAGTGAGTTCTGAATCAGGTTCCTTTCTATTAGAATTGATGGCTAGTCGGCCCGTTCTAACATTATTTATGTAAAATTGGTTATCAATTAATTCTCTTTTTTATTATTTTGTATTTGCAAAGGATTTCTCAAATTTTTATTTGTTGTCTATTCTAGTGAAACAATAACCTATGCTACATGGACTTTTCACAATAAATCAAATCTTTGTGTCTAACACCCGACACTGGGTCAAGGGTGTGGGATGTGCCCAATACTTTTATATATATGCATTTTACAACTATTATTTTATGTATATATTGTTGTATGATTGCTATAAAATGAGTAAAATACCTATTTGAGACTATATGTCACATATAACACCATAAATATAAAAATTTGATCCTTTTTTGCTGATCTGTATACCCTTAAATTTAAAGTTTGTTGGGTCTGATTTCTAGATATGCGGGTAACACCCATACCCTCGAGTCCATGTAACATAGACAATAAGATCATAATCTAACATAAACATCTCTGAGGTTAACCCTAAGTGTTTCATCATGTCAGGTTTGTTAACCAGACCATAAATGTTCCCTATTCTGTGTTGGCTGGAACATCTTCGGGGAGAGGTTCAGATCCTTGACAAGCCATTTCTTATTAGTAGACTTACTGGTGATTATAACCTATGTTACATGGACTCGTCACTTTGGGGCGAAGTACCCGTGTCGACACGACACGACACGGGTGCGGGTGTGAGATCTGTGTCGGATTCACCTCATCTCTCTCGGACACGGCATTTTACAGACAACAAAGAAATGGAAGAGGAGAAAGGAAGAAAACTTGGTCACTGGTCACTGTTGGCTTCGATCATCGATCACGATTAGGGCTCTCACTATTGATCACGATCGTCTTCGTCTAGGGCTTCGATCACTGTCGATCTCGACCTCGAGCTCGATCGTCTTCGTCTCTCTCTTCGTTTCTGCTTCTCTCTCTCTCTTCGTCTCGTCTCTGCTACTCTCTCTCTCTCGTCTCTGAATCTGTTCTCTCTCTTCGCCTCTGATTTAATGATCATATATATTGATCATATATATTGATCATATATAATATAATTTATATAATTTATCATATATATAATTTATATAATTTATCATATATAATAATAATTTTTATAAATTATTATTCAAGTATTACATTTACATTAATATATAATATATAGTATAAATTACATTAGTATAATAATATGTAATATTATTCATCTAAAAAAAATTATATAATACAATAGATATTATATAAATTATATAGATATTATATAATAATTATTGTATAACATATAAGATATTTATAAGATAATATATACTTATATATATTAATAAAAATAAATAAACACATATATGTAAAATAATTATTTGTTATTTATATAATATAACTCATCTTAATAACTATATTTAAAATATATATATATATATATATATATATATATATATATATATATATTTAACGTATCCCCGTACCCGTATCCAAATTTGGATACATATCCACGTATCCTTAATTTTTAATTTTGAAGTGTCCGACCCCTAGATACGCACCCACACCCGATCCTCGTACCCGCGTCCGTGTAACTTAGATTATAACATTCTGGTTTCTATTTCCTTGACAAGACAAATCAAAACTAGTAGTTTAACTGAAATGAGGATTATGGTGAAGGGATTAACTTAAATTCTTTTTGTTAACAAATAGGCCCTAGGTGTTGTCTACGTGGATTTTTTCACTTTGCTAGTGTCTGTAGCATATAGTACTGGAAATTTTGAACGTGCATTAATACAAAGTAGCGTGCATGAATACAAAGTAGCATGCATGACATGATTTATACTATACATCAACAAAGTTTGTGTAATATATTAATATTATTAAACATACCCAGGGATTGTAGAGTTCTATGAATTTAAAACAGTTCTTAGTAATGTGGCACTGGTTTGAATTTTTTCAATTTCTTTTTATATGTTTCAAAGTGTCTTTACTTGAGCATCTTTATTTCGGCATAGTTTTTAATTGGTTATTGCAATCTAACCTTTACTTTTGTTATCTCCCCCTCCCCCCTGGTGTTGCCCCTTCTTGCAGAGCACCATTGAGATGAAAAAAATTCGTGATGTATTGAATGAGAAAATATCAGAAGTAAGACGATTACAAATGGAATTGAATAGAAGGGACAACATAGAGGCAGATGACACTGCGGAGGGTTTGAAAAGAGTAATTGCAGCCTTAGAGAAAGAAAACAACAGTCTTAAGGTTAATACATATCTGTATTCATTTATTTTCTAGTGACTTCTGCACATTTCATCTCCTAAAGTTTTCCAGGCATCTCGTTAAATATTGGATTATAAAGCTCAAATTAACATTGTTAGCAATCTTGCTTCTTGAACCTATTTTAATGTTGTCTTATTTGTGGTAGATGGCGAAGGTTGAACTTGAAACTTCCTTGAAAGCAGCCAACGAGAATTCAAATAAGCAGTCGACCAGTTTGAGTGAGGTGGTTTGCTACAGCTTTGGAAACTGTAGGGCAAAAAATGTTCTTTTTTTTTGGGCATATAAATGAATCGATGCATTTTGTGTACTATAAATGCAGTTGTTTAGTGGCTGATCGTGAATTTGTTTTGGGGTGTGGGGGCAAAATAAATTATTTTTATTCAGAAAAGTTTTTTTTATATATTCAAACACTTGACTGAGATCTATTAGGTCACAAGAAATTGTTTTTCACTTTTCATTTTCTAGCCTCCTTTTTTCGTTGTAAAAGTAGAAAATCATATTAATCATATGTCATCTTTTATATCTCAATTTATAGAGTTATGCTAAAACTTAAAAGTTGAATTCAATATTGCTAGAAACATCAAATTTATGTTTAAATGATTCAAGATTATTGGATTGAATATTACGTCATAAGATTTAGAGGATTTATAGCTTCAATATTCCCTTTTTTATTTACACAATGAGGCTTCTTCCTTTACATTTTCTTTATAATAAATCCCAAGTTATCACTAGTCCAAGGCAACATTTCATTTTGGGTATTATTTAAAATATGTAATTTCGTGATGTATGAAAAACACGATAATGCTCCATTAGGTACTAAATAATACATTGGAAGTTGTGGAGGTTGTAGGGATGACCTTTATTTTATACCCAAGTTCTTATAGGTGCCGCATGACATTTTCCAAAATTTCTACTGCATTTGTTTAGTTTTGCATTACAATAATGTTCAACAACATTGTAGTATGCAAATTGGTGGTTCATGCTTCTCATCATGCCAATAGTTGTTTCCGTGCAGAATGTCCAGTCATTGGGAAGTTTTCCTGGAAAAGAAGAGATGGAACTATCTCTGCAAAAACTGGAGAAAGATTTGAAGGAGACTGGCCAACAAAGGGACAAAGCATTACAAGAACTGAGCCGGCTTAAGAAGCATTTATTAGATAAGGTTGGACATCACAACTTCTCTACTGTTTACCATGTTCTGCTGTCTTGTGCTAAGCATGATCTTCTTTCTAACTTTTATTGTAAGGTTAACATGTCTGAATGGTTGACTATGACCCCTGTATTTGTGAAAAACTTGAAGAAAAGTAATATTATAAGAATAATGACAAAAAATGTATTTATAGTATCTGTTTCTCAAGTGGTAAGAGTCTTATTTATCAAATCTATGGTCTTGGATTCGAGCCCCATCCTCTTTATATAATTTTATAAAAACACCAAATATAAGGGTGTTTTGGAAAAATCCAAAATATGAGACATTTTGGGTCAACACCATAAGAAGCCTTCACATATGTAATAGTATAAGTTAGACTAGGGGAAGAAATTTCAAAGTATATATTTGACAAAGAACCTAACCAGGCTAAGGAATCATCATGATTTATTTCTTATAATTCAGAAGTTTTATTTAGTGTTTGGATGTAACTATATTTTATTTGTCTGGTTGTGCACTTCAAAGTTAATTTGATATATATATAGATTACAGCGTCATCAGAGTGTTGTGCCTTGCCTTTTCTTAGCATTTATGTATTTTTGAATTTGGGGTTCTGTTAGACTGGATCTTGAAAAATCAATTTTCTTGTTTCTGGCACCAGTATTGTAATAGATTCTAGGTGGATCCTGGATTCTTTCTGTCTCAAGTAAACTTTATTTTTTAAAATTTCTGCAGTCAAAATTGAAGATGGTTTCTCTTGCTGCAATATTGTCTAGGAAATTGAGGAATCAGAAAAGATGGATGAGGACAGCAAGATCATTGAAGAGCTTAAAGAAAAAAACGAGTATCAGAGACTACAAATACTACATTTGGAGAAAGCTCTGAAGCAGGCAATTGCAGGTCAAGAGGAGGTTAAGATGATCAACTACAATGAACTTCAAAAGTACAAGGAAATCATTGATGACCTAAATAGAAAATTGACAAGCTGTATGAGTACAATAGATGCCAAAAACGTTGAACTTCTAAATCTTCAAACTGCTTTAGGCTCATACTATGCTGAACTTGAAGCTAAGGTAAACATTATCTCTTCTTGTTTGCTTTAATAAACACAATAGGCAAGCTAGTCCCATCCAGTCTTCAAATTGTGGCTTTTATGTTGATTCCATTTATATGTGGTCAGGAACATTTGGAAGGAGATCTGGCACATGCAAGAGAAGAATCAGCTAAACTTGCTGAGCTTTTGAAGGTTCGGTACTTTTTTCACTTCTCAGTGTTATGGTTTCATTTTCTGTATTGCATTTGTTTTAGAATTATAACAAATTTATTTGTTCATTTTCATTTGTAATGGTGATCCAATGATGCATCAATATTAGTCCTTTTCATCATTTGATAGTGGAATTTACAATGGACCTGGTTGTGTGTATGTGCAATATAAATGTCACCAACATTTTTAGCCCATATATTTAAACAGGTTTTCACTTTATTTGAATGACATTTGTCTCTCTATAGGTTTTTTTTTATTATATGGTCTATTTGTTGATTAAGTTTTTGTTGTTAATCTGAGATTTTGTACTGAGCTTAAAAGCATGGAAGTATTTTTGGATAAATGTAAAGGTAATTTTCTTTCCCCAGTTTCTTGTGTATGAAAATGTCTTTGCTTTCACCAGGATGCACATCAAAAGGCAGAGATATCACGGAAGGAGAAGGAAGATATCTTGGAAAAGCTTTCACAATCTGAAAGGATACTAGCAGAAGGAAGAAACAGAGTAAATAAGCTCGAGGAAGACAATGCAAAACTACGTCGTGCTCTTGAGCAAAGTATGTCAAGACTTAATAGGATGTCAATGGACTCTGATTATTTTGTTGACAGGTTAGCCTTTATGTTCAAATTTGTTGTTATTGTGTGTTGGGAATTTTATTAGTTTGAAAGATAAAGATACCTTTTAGTTTGCATTATTTTCTGGGTACTAGATAGCTGGTTGCACATATTCACATGCATACACCTGTAGGCAAGCTCAAATTCAACTAATGAGTTTGCCACATCCAGCTCACTATCAGAAAATATTCATTAAAATAACTAATAATGATATCTTTATTTGTTTTTTCCCTTTCTACATCCAGTTTACTACGTGAAATATTCATTGAAAAAACAATTCATGGTATATTTATTTATTTTTTCCCTCGTTAAATTCTCTGCCTTTTGGATCTCTTTGCCATTCAAACTTTGATTTGAATGTTGCTGAGATTATTCAAACTTTTGGGTTTCACAATATGAAGCTGGAGTCACAAAGACGGATTAAATTCTCTCCTAATGATGCACAGAAACCGGACAGTAAAATTATCAAATCCCTAGACTATTTTCAATATATCACGCCCCATTATCACTGCCTCTTATACTGCCACCATGGTATTTGAATCTTAGTTGCAGGAATCGCGCAACTAGGTGGCGATTCTAAGTAAGAATCGCGATTCCGCGATTCCGCGAAAGAAACGTGTAAGAATCGCGTTTCTGTGGAGAGAGAAACGCGATTCAGTCCAAGATGTGATCGTAAAGGAGAGAGAGAGAGAAACCCTAACCTGATCGATCGTCTTCGTCTCTGAGGGCTTCGATCTTCGTCACTCTCTCGATCGTCTTCGTCTCTGCTTCTTTCCCTCTTCATCTCTGTTCGTCGTTCTCTGCTTCGTCTCTGTTCTCTGCTTCTCTCCCTCTTCGCGTTTGCTTCGTCTCTGTTGTCTTCACTCTCTCTCTTCGTCGTTCTCTTCACTCTCTCTCTTCGTCTCCATGTAGTAATGTTTGATCATATATATTATACATATAACATATAATATATATAATTTATCATATATATAATATATACATATTATATTATATATTATATAATATATATAATTTATCACATATATATATATATATATAATATATATAATAAATATAATTTATCATATATATATATGTAATAAAATTTATAAATTATAATTTTTACCATATATAATAAAATATTCAATTATTATTTCTTAAAATATGATATATAATAATAATTTTTGTAAATTATTATTTCTTAACTTTTTAATATATAATAAATAAAATAAATCATCCAATTATTTAAAAGAAATCTAATTAAACCATATATAATAAAAAAATTATAAAATAAATTATCTAATTTTTCTTTTTATTTATTTTAACATAATTTATTATTTCTTATTTATTATAATTTTTTATTTATAATATATAAGCGCTCCTAATTTACGACTCCTCTAAGTGGTCACGTTCCCCCGCTCCCGCTCCCGCCCCCGCTCCCGCTCCCGCTCCCGCTTCGTGCAACTAAGATTTGAATGATGGTCCTTATTTACTGTTTGAGTGAAGACACTGCATTTTATCAAAAATGCTTCACTTATCATGATTTATATCACATTTTTCTTACCATCTGATTAATATCCAACGGTGATGGATATGCCATATCAGATGGTAAACAAAATATGGTATAAAAACATGATAAGTGTAGCATTATTGCCCCTTTGTTGGTCTTCCATTGTTAAATCATCAGGTATAGAACTTGGCTTGCAAGCAACCACACTACTGCTAGCTTGCACCACTACCAGTTACAACCTTTGCCATCTGAATTGCTTTTTGTCCATTTTTAAAAGTTAGGTCCATGATTTTTCTTTATATGGTTCTTTGTTAGATATTGGGTACAACACTTAGTGGAATGTCAGTTTTTGTATATTTTGGTAGCTGCATACACTTGTCATATTATGGAAACTTCAAGTGGTATTGACAGATGTCTGACATTTTGGCAGGCGAATTGTGATAAAGTTGTTGGTGACCTACTTCCAAAGAAACCACAGCAAAGAGGTAATAATTTAATAATAGGATTTTCGATCTCTCAATATATGTATATAGCTATGTATGCATATTGGGGGGTGGAAAAAAAACCTGCCTCTCTTGTGCTCGAATGTAAAATAAAAAAATAAGGATTGGCCACACAAAAATGGGACCATTACCCTGTGTTGGCCTTTATAATTCGGGGCGTTCCGGGAGGGACTGGACTAGCTGCATTTTGTTTACATGAAGTATTAGTTCAATCAATTTCTGTAATACTCTGAAGTGATAGCAACTCTCTAATTTGGGGTGAATAAATCCATCTCATTCTAGTTTCTCTAGTATTGTCTACATTAATGTTTATGGGCACAGAAGATGCATATAATATTTTACTATTTTCGTCACCACTGCTTCCTCCATTCTTGTTAAAGTAGCTGCTCTCTTCAATGCTTATGGCACTGACTGACTTGGATTGGTGGTGCCAGGTTCTGGATCTTATGGTTCGCATGCTGGGATTCTCTGATGAAGATAAGCAGAGGATAGGTGTTGCTCAGCAAGGTGGTAAAGGTGTTGTTCGTGGCGTTCTGGGTCTACCAGGTCGGCTAGTTGGTGGCTTCTTGGGTGGTAGTTCGGCTGAAGGTAATCAAAATATGGCATCGGAAAACCAGGTATTGTTTCTTCTTAATGATTGTAATTCTTTTATATTTGTTTTTGTCCGACCAGATTACTGCCATTGTTTGGACTCTGCAATTGGAATAACAGCCGCCTATGCTCTAGTACATATCACATCATAAACTTTTCAGACTTGGAGTTTTTCCTTGTAATCTTGAACTCTTTTTAGGTATTAACCATAGAATTCTCTGTATTTGGAGGTTTGACAATTTTATGATGATCATTATTGTGATTATTTCCACTGTAACTTGTATATTTCTGGTATCTATTGTATTTTCTTCCAAATATTCTGTCTATTTAGCATAGAATGCAACTATATTCACGCTTGCTGTGTTTCCAGTCCTTTGCAGATCTTTGGGTCGATTTCCTTCTCAAAGAAACTGAAGAAAGAGAGAGGAGGGAATCCGCAGAAGCCAATGCATCGAAGGAGGATCAACAGAAAAGAAGTCCAAATGATATGGGGAGTGCTTCACCGGTGCCTGATCAGAGAACGAATGCCACCACTGCCGCTTTCTCCAATTTAAGCCCATCCCTGAACCAGAACAGAAGCCCCTTGCCCTCGCGTGGAAACATACTGCAGTCTGAACACTCTGATTCTGAGTTTTCAACAGTTCCTTTAACATCTTCAGAGCGTGCTTCTCAGTTTTCAAGAAGATATTGATAGTGTGTTGGATTTTGTAATTAAGTAGAAGGTATTTTTAATATTTTTTTTTTTTGTTGTGTTTGGTCAATTCTTTAATCCTTCTGTTAAAATGGGTGGGTAGCAAGTTATTGTTGCACCCATAACAAAATCATATCACCACACAAATGGGTAAATTATAGATTCATATTCTTCCACCTGTGGAGGACGTTAAGAGTTTACTTTGTACATGTCAAATTTGATTCTGGACATGAACTGAACTTTGGGTAAGGGAATTGCAAAGGGATCTCCAGATGTTTCTGTAGTATATAAAGAACACGTGTTTTTTATATATTTCATTGTTTGTGAAAATTACGCGACGTTTGTACTCAGATCTTTGGATTTAGAGAGAAATTTGTGAAGAGAACAAAATAATAGAAATGTAAATAAAATATCAGTTAAAATTCACATTTTCATTTCTTTCCATAAATCTATTCTCAAGTTCATGATGCAAGGGTGACATAATCAAATACATGGTCTCGAAAGGGAGAGTTTAGCAAGCCATTTTTTTTTTTTATGAAGAACCTAATATTAGAATTGAAAACAAGATAGCCACAATAGAATCATAAAGGTTGGCTTGGGAGCAAGCCAAAAAAAAAAAAAAAAGAAATCAAAAATTACAACAAATTTTTTTTTTCCTTATTTTTTACAGGTCATTTTATAAATTAAAAAAAAATATACTAGAAAAATCAATTTCAAACACCATCCAAGTCTCTAGTGTCAGCATCACTAGCGCTACCAAATAAATCAATTACAAAAAATAAAAATGTTTGATTTTTGAATTTAACTCAAAATGTCCAACTCTTGCTAAATCATTGTAGATGAATTTTATGCATCATTGAAGCTGAATTTATAAATCTTAAATTGTAGATGAAGTTTATGCATCATTGAAGCTGAATTTATGAATCATAAATTGTGGGTCTGTAACGTTTCTATGCAAAAATAAAGATAATAAAATTATGTGATTACAATATATATAAATGATTTACGCAGAGAACTAAAAAACTAAACAATAAATCATATCTTATCGTGGACCATCTGAGGGAACAAGAGTCCCTCTCCCATAAGGCACACATCTAGAGAAGCAATAACCATTTACAAGACTCTAAATAAAGACAACTATTTCAAACTAATAACATTGATGAGAAATCACCTAAGGTTGATGTGCAGGCAAACAAACACTATTGATATTGCTTATAGAAGCAGTGAACAAAACGAAAACATGAAACTAACAAAGATAGGCAAAACGGCACAACAATCATCCACAAACTTACAACAACCCAAACATCTATTGCACATTGACTATCTCGGCTTTCCTAAACCCTTTTCTTGTCTTTCAATGGTCCTCTTGGAATTTTACTGAGAACCTTGGAATCAAACACTGCATACTGTTTCTTGATCTCGATCATTGCTTTCTCTGAAAGCGAATCAACTTGGTCCTCATACTTCTCATATAGTACAGGCACCGTGTGCAGCAATACCACAGCTGTTTCATCAAAATCACAATAACTAAGACTAGGTATAGTCTATAAACAAAAGCCTACATTTAATATATCCAAAAACAAAAAATAAGTTTGTTGTCATTACATATGTAGAGCAATGTCAAGAAATTGCAGCAACTTCCCAAAATTGAAGGTATCCACAAGCCAACAATCACCTGTTTACCAAAACAATCTCTTAAAAGAAAATAATTAAACACACACACACCCTTAGCATACAAAATTCAGGAATTGGTTTAGACCAACTAATGAATTCCAACATCCACAGGCACTAGGAATCAAAACAACTTAGAATCCAATAATAAAACGAATACAATGTAAATTTATATTTGATATCTTCTTTTATATTTTAAAAATGATAATCTTTTGACTTAAATATTTATATAAATGATGTGTAATAATTATTTATCTTTATATAGGACAAAATATATAAAATTATTTATTCTGTATCCCCATGTGTCGTGTCTTACAGTTTTTGAAAATTTACATGTCAGTGTGTTAGTGTCGTGTCATGTATCCGTATATGTGCTTTTTAGAGGACCAGCCACTACTTCAAAACTATGCATACTACATAAAAATTCATGATGTGGGTAAGCTGGCAATTTAATCTTTTTACTTTTATTGTTACAAAACATAATGTTAGTTATTCAAGTTGAAATTCAGTGGAACAATATTTAAACTGAGAAGCAAATCTGAATTGTCTAAAACCAACTATAATCTTATGACATATGAGGCAATTTATTCCGGGGATACATCTGTGCTAATTAAAGCCAAATCACTTCAACCCCGAAACAGAGCCATGCCAGCTTTAATTCCCCCATGATTAAAAGCAGCTATGTTAAATGATGTACTTATTCATTACCAGTCCACGAGGCAACCAAGTTCATTCAGGAAAATGTACATTTTGGGAAAAAAAGCACAGACTAAAAAAATAAAAAATTGTAAGATAACGTACTCCGAGAAACTTCTTTAGATCCTTTCCGGACGCAATATCTCGCAACACAGCAAGAGCTCGGTTAATTTCAATCCTTAAAGCAGAAGCAACTTCAAGGAATGGTTCCTCCGGGAGCTGAACTTCTGGAATATGTGGAGAAGACCTGTAGATGAAAGATTTAGACTATAAATTCATCATAGCAACAAGTCAAAACAAAGTCCTAATAATGAGCTTACTTCTTGATGAATGTTGTTGCATTGGACCATAGGAACAAGGTTGCAAGCAACAATATCAATATATGGCACACTAGAGTAAGAAGGTGGTATTCGACCAATTCGAACAGGATCCAGATTGCAGTGGCCCCCACAAGGACACCAGCAGATATCTTCTTGTTCCTCCACAAGAATATGTCAGCAGCTGCACCAAATTTTCAATATTACTACTGCAACGTAATTGATTGAGCAAGAAGCGGATGTGGGGAGGGATTTAAGAGAGGCAATACACAACTACCACAAAATATGACATACACAGCATCTTATTTATGTGAGAGAGACCAGAAGATCAACTGCAGCAGCAAACATTGAGGGAGGCAACTGAATGGCATTCTTAATTGTCTAGTCAAATTCGATTGGAAGCTTTTCCAAAACAGAAATGTTGTGTGGAGATGTGTTAATGAATCAATGATCACGAGTCAATTTTCCAACAAATTATTTGGTACCATGTTTGAATATTCTTGTGTTTATTCTCTGCTCTGATCTGTACGAGTCTAGAAAATTTGATTGTGACAAATATGAGATGTTGTGCATGTATATGACTCACCAAGACAACATATTTTGACGCTTGAACGATTTCAATGAATTTGAAAGAGGGAGGGGGGAAGTTAGAATTTGAAAGACATGGGCAGTGTTTGGTTTGCCTTTGGAATCACATGATTCCAAAGGCAAAATTTTCAAATCACTTTTTAAAATTCATAACCAAACATAGAACTCAAATTACTCAAAACTCAATTCAAAAATTAATTTTAAAACTCATAATCAAACACACAACTCAAAACTCAAATCAAAACTTTTTTCTAAACTCAAAATCATACTCTTTTCAAAACTTTTTTCTAAAAGAAAAAAATCAAATTTTTTTTTTTTATTTTGTTTTCTAAAATTATTTTTAGAATCATGATTTGAATGTGGAGTCGTATTTTAAATTATAAGTTTTGAATTGAGTTTTGAAAAGAGAATTTGTTTGATTATGAATTTTGAAAAGAGTTTTAAATTGTATGTTAAATTTTAAATTATATTCTAAAATTTTGAATTTATTTTTTTTATATTTAAAAATTTTCTTAATTTATTTTTTTAGGATAAATATTTTATATTTTAAATATTTATTAATTTATTTTAAATATTTTTATTTTATTTTATAAATATATTTTTAAATATTTTAATTTTTTTGTTATGTGTTGGTTAAAGTAATATAGAGTTTTGAGTTATGTGTTTTGTCTTGAGTTTTAAAATTAATATTTGAATTGAGTTTTGAGCTAGGTGTTTGGTTATGATTTGAGTGTCGAATTTTTGTTTTGAGTTTAAAATATTAAAATTAAAAATTAAAATATTTACAAAATAAAATAAATTATTTAAAAAAAAATTAAGTAAAAAAATAAAATTTTCTTAAATATTTTTTAATATTTAAAAAAAATAAATCTAAAAAATTCAAAATACAGCTCAAAATTCAAAAACTCAACTCAAAATACAATTCAAAACTCTTTTCAAAATTCTAAATTTAAAAATACTTTTCAAAACTCATAACCAAACAAATTTTCTCATTCAAAACTCAACTCATACTTCCACACTCAAATCACAATTCCAAAAAAAGAATCACAATTCCAAAACTAAACTGAACACAACCATAAATTTTAAAAAATAAAGACTAAATTTTAAAGGAAAAAAAAAAGAATTAATACAAGAAAGAAAAAATAAATAAATGGTGTTATGTTTCATGTCAATATGGTTTCTAATAATGAAAACCCACCTGGGGAGTGGGATCGGGTTAGGTCAGAAATTTAGCAACCAGAATTTTGCTCATGTTATTTCCTAATATCATAATAATAATTTAGCGACCAGAAATGTAGCTGAGGGTTCAAGACGCGCCAAACCAGAAATCAATTGGAGAATCCTACGATTCGGCAAATCACTTTGCAAAGGAATGTGTATTTACTGTTAGAGAGGTCTCGTTCTAGAGTAGTTACCCTCTCGGTTACATAGAGAGAGAGAGAGAGAAAAAGAAAAAGAAAATAAGAATTATGAATTACGAATTACGGTTTTGTAAGAGATCAGCTCTGTAAAAAGGAACCGAACAGGATTTGGAAAGAGTTGAACTTGCCATTCGGCGATCTGCATTTCTCATTATCAATGTTCGAAGGCAAACTTGGCCGAAAGCACATCTATTTCGCACTTCGTTAAATATTTATGAATCAACAAAAACAAAAACAATAAAAACTCATTTGTGAAGAAGAGAATTGAGTGCTCAGTGAATACGAACCACATAGTAAAGAGCTTCATATTGCGAGAAAGATGTTAAGCACCCCGCAATCAGATCTTCTCTTCATTTTCACTCTTCATCGCATCTATTCTCTATAGTCGAAAATGATTTTAAAGATCGATCAAACTAATAAAAAAAATCAACAAGAGTCAGAGACAAATTGAGCGGGCTTGAAGAGGCGCAGAGCTAAAAATAAATTAACATTCTGGTTTCTCTAACCGAGCCGCATTCCACTTGTGCAACATCCTCTTTTTATGGGGTTGTGTTGTAGGGCTTGGATGAGCAACTATGTCACATTTACACAATTGCCCACGGTAACTCTTTTTTGATTGGCTTGGGGATTAGCAATCATGGATTTATTTTTAAGATTAGGATAAGAAAAATGTTTGAGGTTTCATAAAATGTTTTTATAATTTTACCCATATGATTATAGTATGATAATTTGTTGATATATTATTGTTGGTGAATTTATAAATTTAAAATTATGAATTTCTAATATTTCTCTCGATATAAATAATTTACTTCAGGCCATTAGATAGGACTTGATCTTAAAGTTTTACACTGGTTCCGGCTCAATATCAATTAGGGAAAAAAGTAAATTATGATTTAGTCTAATCAATAAAATGGCGGAAAAAACATTGCCTAAAGTTTTACACCCAGCCCGGTCCAATAGCGATGAGTTAGTCCGGGGGCATATTTAGTGGGTGTTTGGAAAGTGAGTTTTTATGTAAATTTTCTTAGTTGTAAGATATCATTGGAGAAATTTTTTTTTGTGTTTGGGAAGATAATTGAGTTTTTTTGTGGTTAGATGTGATATTAGTGAGAAAAAAAGTGAAATAATTATAGGGTTGGATGTGATATTTTGTTTGGATGTGTTTTTTTTAATTTTGTAAAAAGTTAATCTTTTTGTAAAAATAATAAAAAAAAACCCAAGGCCCAAACTTCTTAAACACCACCTTAGACTCCAGATTAACAGCCTGGCCCGTTTAATGTGGACCCTAAATTGGATTCAGGTTGCAAACGGCCCCCACAGTGATTCATTACTTAACACGCTCTCTTTCCTCAAGAGTAGTAAATAAGAAAAACGAAAGCATAACCCCCCCTACTTTCATATTTGAATCTACCTTATTACAAAAAAGAAAAAAAGATTTCAACTGTGAGTAATCGATACACTCGTCTCTTTTTCCTCTGCAGAATTTGCCGACGATCTCCTCTGCTAGATTTGGATTCAAATCTGTTGTTAGTTTGGCTAGGGATAGAATGATGTGGAGTACAATCGCAAGTTTGAAAGAAAACCTCAACAAAATCGCACTCGATGTTCACGACGACGACGATGATGAACAAGGGATCAAGATCTACAATTCACCCGATCGAACCCAACTCTCTCGCAATTTCGCACATTCCAATCCCGCTTCTCGAGGGGAGCCCAGCCCTAACTCACAGAAAATAGATAGCAGGTTTGTTGATTTGTGCTCACAAATTTTCAGAAACAAGGGAAAGGTATCAGCGAAATAGTGGTAGTTGAGTGACAAAAACAATTAATAATACTCACAGATTTCGTGGTGCTAAATAGTTACGCTGGTTTCAACTTAATTCTGAATTGTAATTCATATTATACTCACTCTTACTGCTTCCACATCAATCAAACATAACAATAAAGAAATGAATAAACCCTAATATGCGTTCAAGTTGCAGAAGCAAGACATTAACAAACAAGTGAGAAATTTAAATCAGATCTAAAACCACTTCAAAATTCTAAAACCCTAATACACCAAACAATCTATATACTTACTAAGACATATGCGCCTCTGATTCGCGCAATCACCGTCTCACATCTCAATCAAGCAATGGCCCTGTTTGCTACGACTTATTTTCAGCTTATTTCAACTTTTAGTTTAATTTAAGTTATTTTGATATGTTTGGTTCAGCTTAACAATACAATTAAAAATTAACTTATTCTTTAAGCGAGTGAGGAAGAAAAGCTTAATTTATAAATTAAAAATGAGCATATCTCAACAGTTATAAGTTATAAGCTGTAACTTATAATTTCCACCGCTCTACCAAACGGCCAATAACTAAATCGAAAAAAAGCCCTAATAACTAACTGTGTATGTACTTAGAGAGAGAGAGAGAGAGAGAGAGAGAGAGAGGTGTACGTACGTTTGCCACCACCGAAGACCTTGTGAAGTGGTTTTTCTCTGCCGAACAATCGAAAAATCTTGGTCTTGACTGAAGACTTGGGATTCTTATCGGAATCGGATTCGAAGGACGACGATGAGGAATCGTCGCTGTGAAGCTTCTCAACGATCGTGTCCATGAACGACTCACCTTTGGAATCAGACTCGCTGTGCTCGGCCATTCCACAATGAGAGCGAAACCCTGGCGATGAGAAATGGGGGGTTTTGGGAAAGCCAACGGAAGCTTCACACAGTATATTTAAATAAAAAGATAAGAGTTCCGAGCCTGAGGTTCGGATAAGGGAAATTTTTTTTGGATAAATTACACAAATAGCCCTTGACATTTGATTAAAATACGAATCACTCTTTTTAGTTTTAAAATTACATTTCACCTTTTAGGTTTTTAATTTTATAACAAATCGTTCATTTTATTAATAAATCATTAAGTCAATTAACAGTTTTTAATGATGTTAAAAATATGTTTAAATTAATAATTTAGGTAATTTTATTATTGTTTAGGAAAGTAATTATGAATTTTATTTTTTTAGTTAATTCTGTTAAATAAAAAATTCTAATAAAGAGGCATTTGTAAATTTTCAAACCACATCAGACAATCTGTATTTTAAGTAAACTTCAAATAATATATTTGTAATTTATTCAAAAATTTTATTTACACCGTTTATCGCCATAATTTGCATGAATTTTCACTTTAATTTTTGTAATTTTATTTTAACTTTATATTTTAATTATGCTTTAAGAGAAATTATTTCGGAAAATCGAATGGCCGAACTTCTAATGCCCAAACAAGAACTACTAGAAAATAGTTCAAAAACATTCAAAATAGTAAAGACTAAGGTCTAGTTTGGGAATTAGTTATTTTTATAATTTTTTGATTTTTTATGAAAATATATGTAAAAAAATAGATAGAGTGATATGACAACTTATAGCGATTTTTTTACTTTTTGACTAAAATATATAGTTGCCCAACGAGACCGAACCGACCCTTATTTACCTGTCAATTTGTACGGCTTGCTCAATTTGCATTTGCTAATAAAGGCATAATTTGGAAACATAATTAAAAGTCAAATTTTGATTTTTCACTTATTTTGGGTCATATCATCTATTTACTTTTTTACACAATTTGTTAGAAAAGTAAAAGAAAATAAAAATATAAAAAGTCAACTTTTAACCAATTTTTCAAAATAACCCTAAGTAGACGAATGTGAATTAGTTTTTTTAATTTACTTAAGTTTAAATGAATGACAGATGGGAAGTCAACCAACCCAATTTGCGAACATTTCTACTAGAAATTCATAACTTAAGCCTTATGATTCACCCGCGATAACATTCACTTTGCTTGGTTTTAGTTTTCAAAAACACTTTTTAAAATTTTTTACTTTATTGTTTTTTGTATTTTTATTGATTTTTTAAGCAATTTTTTAATTTTTAGATACACCTAACATAAATACACATAAAAAATATAATTTTTGTGAAAAAAATCTTTTAAAAATTCACTCAATATAAAAAATATAAAAAAAAAAACTAGAATTCAATATATTTTTCATATGTTTATGTATTTATTAATTTTTAAAAATATTTTTTCACAATTTTTTTATTTTTTAAATACATCTTAGTAAAGTGCATCTAAAAAAATAAAAAAATGCTTAAAATTTTAAAAATATTCACTAAAAATAAAAAACTCAATTTTCAAAAAATTTAATCCAAAAAACTCAAACCAAACACACACATTGTTAGTTTAGCCTTATATAAGGGGTTTTTAGGAAGAGATTTTTTTGGTTTTTGGGTTAAAATAACACTAGATTAAAATGTCATAAAATTTATAATTATTTTATTTTTTCTCTCACAAACATTACATCTAATTGCAAAAAAAATCTAACTCTCTTTTTAAATACAACTATTTTAACTAGTCTAAAATAACTAACCATTAAAATAGTTAACTTTTCAAACGGAGCCATAATGGGTAAGAAATAAAAAAAAATTGATACATACCATATGTTAATGTGGACTTTTTAAAAAATTTTTAGACATTTTTAAATATTTTTTTGAATAATTAATTTCTTCTGTGTTGTTTTTTTATTAAAAAAACTAACAATAATTACCAGATTGATCATATTAAAATAAAATAAAATAAAAAAGTTTAATTTTAATTAATTAATTTTATTTTTAAATTAATAAAATTATAATTATAATAACTAAAATGAAAACTCGTAAAACTAAAGGGGCTTTTTTAAAAAGTTTTTTGAAGGCGTGACGGCGTTAAGAGACGTTTGAATGGGCGGACGGTAATTACCCCAAAAACAAAAATGGGCGGACGTGGAGTGGCGCTGTTACTTTAAGTGGGCGGGCCGGATCACCGACCTAGGAAATTTTGGGGACACGTGTCGAGAGTATAGTGGCAAGATGGGAAGTGTGTCGGCTGTGGGTGGATTTTAATATCACATGTGGGCTCCTCATTATGTTAATTTGGAATATTTGGGACAAGACAAGGGCAATTTTGAAGATGATGGTTTATATGAATGTATTGGCCTAGACAAAGAAAGATAAGTTGAAAAGAAAAATTATTCATGATAAAGTGGGTTTGGGAATTGATTCATTAGGTATTTTAATTAATATTTTTTTTATATAAAAATATCATATTAAAAATTTTAAAAAGCATGCAATAATTTGTAGTAATTTTTTTTTGACTTTAATTTATTAATAAACGATGTCCGAATCGGCATAAATGAAATATTTTTTTTATTATTTATTTTTTATGGTACAAGATATTACCTGGCAATGTGTCCCACAAATCATCAAATGCCATGTCTTTTATTGTTACTTCAAAACCTAACACAAAATTATAAATCTTATATTTTTCACTAATCAAAGCACTATTGTGAACACTGCCTAATCATGCCCTAGAACCACCAAATAATTTCTGAATCATCTATCACATAATCATGTTATTCTGACATATAACAGAAAATAACTATATAATTGAAAATGAAACTTAAGGTTTATTTACATAAAAAAGAAAGGTATGTATATTTTTAATGCAATTTTTGTTAAATCTATATATATATATATATATAAGGAGGGTTGCTAAATGCTCCTTACCTTTTTTTTTCGGACTCTCATCTATTCTATATTTTTAATTACATTTTTTTTCCTAACATTAATTTTTATTTTTGACCCTATCTTTGTCCTTCCAACCCTAACCTTAATCCCATCTCCACCTCTACTCCGGCTGGCAGCCTCCTTCGGCAGCCATCTCAGTGCCTCTCTACGGGCGACCACCCTCATACCACCTCTTACCACCGTGATCCTTTTTACTTCTTTCTTTCTAGTAGGTGGTAGAACAGGGAGGGTAGGTTGTCACGATTACCATTTCACATCCGTTATCACGAAGGAGAGAAGACAAGACGTAAGTACGGAACCCAGATGCGCCACCCCATCCCACCCCACAGCCGTCGTGAACCCAAATGGGCTTTTCTTTACCTTTGTTGTCGACCGCTTTTAGTATGGAACCATGTAGGACGAGGTCTAGATCGGGTGACGGAAGAAGAAAAGGAGGTAGGGATGGCGGCAGAGGTTGGTGGTGGTGCGCCGCGGTGGAGGGTATAGTCAGAGCTAACCATTGTCTTCAATTCCTCCCCAACAACAAATCAGAGACATACAATCATGAAATCATTCCCTATAAGTCGTAAACCGGGAGGGAGGGGCTGCAGATTGGCCATCAGAGATAGCGGCGGTGGTTACCAGAGTTGGTGGGGATGGGATTAGGGTTAGGGTTTGGGTTTGGGTTTAGATTTGGGGTTAGGGGTATAGTTGGTATTAAGGTGGAGGTTCAAAGAGAAAATGGAGAGACTTCGTTGTGTTGGATGGGGGGTCAAAGTAAAAGGTGAGGGCAAATAGCAGCCCTTTATCTAAGAATTGCTTTGATTGAGATGGCTTGTCATTTATTACCTATTTTGGTCTTAGCTTGTTTTGAAAATTTCTATTTTGCCCTTTAACTTGATTGATAAAATAATTTGGGTGGTGGGCTTTTGGAAATTATGTACGAAATTTTGGTTCATTGTAATTAGCCTAATAGTTCAAAAGGAGAGATTTTTTTGAACTTCTTAAATTTTTAAAAGGTGATGTTAGAATGATTATTTGTATAGTTATTATATTTTTAACTTTTGACTACTGTATCTTTAATTTTTGTACAATTAAATACCAGTCATTGAAAAAAAAAATTCTAAATTTATTTTAGAGAATCCAAAAGAATCCAAACTCATAACTAAAACTCTTAAATATGTATCAATTATTTTATTTTATTTTTATTTTTTAAGATAGAAATAAAAAAAAATAGTTTTAATTGTAGCTTTTATTAGTAATTTTACTATTCAAATTTGGCTTGAAAACTTTTACGAATTTTAAAATTTGTTCAAATTTTGTTCATCACTACAACAAAAATATACTTTAGTGGCACTATACTAGTAGCATATTTTTAAAAAATGTCACAAAAAGAATATTTGATGGCATGTTTTTAAAAAAATGCCATAGAGCCACAAGCATACAAGGCTCTAGGGACATTTTAATAAAGAAGTGTCACATCACTACAATAAAAATGTGATTTAATAGTGTCACGACCCAAATCTGGTATCCAAAGGCTCGGCGTCGTAACAAGATAAGAATAAAATAATTCAAATAATTTTGTAGTCGTAGCGCAAGCGGATAAATTAATAAATTAAAATAAAATAATTGGGTACCAACTGCTTATTTAAAAGGGAACAAAACATAGTCATTTGAACTTTATTGTATTACAAGAGTTCAAAACAAAACAGATAGAAATAAAAAAAAGATTTAAAAAAAAACAACACAGCGATTCATTTTCTATCTTGATCCCGCTAAACCTCGTCACCTGAAAGGGGTAACAGCTATAAGCACATAGCAGAGTGAGAAATATTATACTGTGAGTATTAGGGTACAAAATGGCTATGGATAATTATTTAAACTAAAATATTAACATAATTTGAGTTGAATACACAAATTAATTAAGTGGCTGAAACTGAAATAAATCACTATAACCACGATACAGAACATAACAGAACATGGGTCACTAAAGTGGCAATCACTACAGGGGTCAATGGATCCATGACAACCGGGGACCACAAAGTGGTCAAACAGGGGCCTATAGTTATTTAAGTCCCCAAGGCATGGGACTCCCGTGGTGGTACTTACAGAAAATAATTGTTTACAAGATCATGGTCAAATATTCTTTAAAATTTAAACAAACATATCTATTGGTTTCATTTTAAACAAATAAAGTTCAGAAAATAATCTACGTAATTGAAATATTAACCTAACCATAAAACATAATTTATATCAAATAAATTGTGCTAACTCAAAACATTAGTAAAATATATTATGATAATTTAACACATATAAAAAAGACATTATAATAACTCAAGATATAATAAAACTCACTTTTAATATAAATTTATCCCTGTTTCCCGTGCTCCAAAGCCTCACTGCTATGCTTTCCTTACACTCCTTTACTTCGTCTTTTGCTCCCTGATTCTACTTCACTTCCGATTCTACTTTGTTTGTATCTGCTCATCACTTATTCTCACTATTTATACATGCAAATATGTAAGGCCCAAGCAAATTATCACCCATGTGGACAATTTCTCCCATTGCCAGCCGTTCCTTCATCTCTCTAAGTTTAACACCTAGGCCATGTTTGTTTGGACGGACTGGATTAGTATTCCTATGACTAATAGTCCTAAGACTACCAATCCGTTGGATTATGTATCCTATCTTAACTAATAGTCAAGTTTAAAATAATTAATCCGTACTTCAATTGTTTAACCAAACATCGGATTAATAATTTTATTGGACTATTAATCCAATCCCAAGCTCATGTCCACCCAAACAAACATGACCCTAATTGACACTTGTTTCACCACGTTGCTTCTATTTTCCTGCCACTGCCACGTTATCAGTTTGTTGGTATTTGAGGGGTGAATCCACCTGTCCTATTTCATGAGTCATCAAAATTAGTTTAGTTTTATAAAATTCTTAAAAGTTATCACTCTTTTGGTGATTCGTAATAATTCCTAAAATTACGTATAATTATAAATTAGGTTCACGTCTAAAAATTTCACTATCAAACTATAAAACATCTCTTATCACTTACTAAAATATTTAACGTGCGGTGTCTCATAATTTGTTTCCTTAACAATTTAATCGATAAATTCTCATTTTCCTAAATTATGCATTTATTTATTATTATTTTTATTTATTGATTCATTTATTTTTGATTGCAATATTAAAATTAAAAACGAAAATTCGAGTGTCACAAATAGCATTAATTTTATGACATTTTATAAAAGAATGACACAAGAAATTGTTTTAGTGACATGTATCAAAAGATGCCACTAAACTTGAGTAGTAATGGCATTTTTTTTTAAAATATCACTAAACTGGATAGATGTAAGTTACTTTTTATGGCATTAAGTGAAAAGTATCATAAACAAATATTTTATGGCATTTTGAGAAATGTCACTAAACCAAAAAATTTCCAAGCTATCTAATGTCATTTTTTGAACAAAACAAAAATGTCAATATACTTCCAAAATTTTTTAAAATGCACAAAATAAATATTTCATTCCCACAGTGAGCCTACGCATATTTCATTCCAGCATCACTCTGATCTTCTCACTCCAACGTCGTCGATTTGCTAAGGCAACGATTTGGCGGCAGCGATCTCCGTCAGTGCAATGGCGGCAATCTAGCTCTCTCATTGGTGTGGTGTCGTGTTTGTCTCACCAATGGTGTTTTCTGTGACTGCGACCTTGCGTTGCCCATCTCTCTGCTAGGATCTGTTGAAGAATTCAAGGTCTCTTCCTTAAGCTCCAACTTCAATTTCTTTCCGATCTTCTCCTGCATATCTCAACCGCACAAAGCCCTTGTCAATTCAATTTGCTTCAATCGAAGGCAATACACCTCTCTCTCTCTCTCTATATATATATATATGTATGTATTACAAACTCGATTTTAATAAATATGAAATCTTTCTGCTAATTGAATGAATCAAAACATAGATTCATATATTGAATTTGCATTTGTATTTGTATTTGGGCTAAGGAAAATTGTATATTCTTAGTTGAATTTTGATCCTCCAACTGCTTAACCTTGAATTGGCAATGGAAACTATAGGCATAATTTGAGATTAAGGTTGATTTGATTTTGGCTTCATTTACACAAAGCAAATGAATAGATTTGTGGAAGGTGGGCTCTCTCTCTCGGTGACTTGAATTAATGTTGTGACAATTAGTCTCTGTTTCTCTATAGGGTTTTAAGTGTTTGTGGAAAGTAAAATCAGACTAAGATGATGGGGTTTAAAGATGTTGACTCTGTAAACAATTTTATCTCATGTTCTTGTGAACTTAATGTGGTTCTATCATTTATTATATTTGATTATTTTAAAATAAAATTTTTAATTAATTAATGTGTATTGATTTTGTTGTTGAGCCAAATAAAATAAAATAAAATAAAACGTATATTTAGCTTTGGTCGTGAACCTTAAAAAAAAAATAAATAAATAAAATAAATCAAGTTAGGTTGGGAAAAATCCAAACCCATTAGGGGAACTGGAGGGTAGTACCCATAGGGAATGGAGAATGGGGAATGAAGAAAAATTATTGTGGGGATATATTTTTGAGTACCGACACGTGGCAAGATGACACTGACGCGTCAGCTAAAGTGCCACGCTGCAGGGTCATGACGCCGAGGTGATCTCGATTAAGCCGAGGTTATCTCCGAAGATATCGGAGTCCGAGAAAAGCGGATAAGGGGCAAGAGTCCTAGAATAAAGAGGAGACTTAGCCAAGATAAGGATAAAGCTCTTAGGGAGTTTATCTTTATCTCTTGAGGAGTCCAAAGTAAGTACTGAACAGGAATCTATAGAAGTCAGGCTTCTAGTGGGATTAGGATTGAGGTAACTATAAAAGAGAGGCAACCCCGTGGGTCTAAGGTACGCAATTTTATGCTTTTGATACTCAAGCTTGTGAGTTTAGCATTTGATTTATGATATACTGACTTGATCGTCAGAGTGCCCCTGAGTGGACGAACCACCGCCGGAATCTTTTCTTTCTGTTGCAGGTCAGCCAGGTGCCATCTATTCTGCCGGTGCTCTCCAGCTGGTTACTAAGCGGGCAGTGTGGTCAGAAAATCACTCACACAATTTGGCGCCGTCTGTGGGAACGAAAGGAGAATAGATGGCCAGTAACAGACAGAAAGAAAAGGTTGGGGACCACACTTCTGTTGGGAGTGAGAGACCTATTGACCTTGATATCACAGGAGACGAATGCAATGCAGAAACTCGTGACCAGAATCACGGAGCAAAAGACGTCGGCCAGACTAGCGACGCACCAATGAAACCTGATCAAAGTAGGTACTATAACGAAGACGACCTCCACGTTTGGAAGGATAGGTGCCTACGGAGGGACGAAGAGGTAAAAGAGATGGCAAACAAATTGGCAGACCTGCAGTCGGTCGTCAATTTTATGATGCAAAATAACGTCATGCAGCCACCATACCCGCTGCAGGACACGCCGATTCCAGTGGCCAATGCCTAGAAGGGAGGGCGGAAAACAATCCCCATAGCCCCTCAGCATAACGAGAGCGAAAGATACACTCACCGACCTTCTACGGAAGTCGGACGAAGAGAATCAAGAAAAGAAAAATCACAAAGGACGCATCACACAAAAGAGGAAGACCCCAAAGGACATCGACATGTTCAAGGACAGGCACTGTGCTTCGACACAACTCATGGAGAAGCGTTGAAAAGGGCTCACCACGAGGCTGAGAGTAGTATACCGAAAAGACTGAAGTCGAAAGATAGCCAAGCTCTTGGGCGGAGCAAAGAAGACTTAAGAGATTACCTTAAAAGGAAGCAACAGAATGCCTACGCCGAGGTAACCTCCCCAGATAAGCCGAGGACACCATTCTCGGTGGAATTAGACAGATTTGAGGCACCAAAGCGGTTCAGTATGCCGAGATTTCAAATATACGACGGTAAGTCAGACCCCAACTTCCACGTTAGACTCTATTTGAACTCAATGGCATTGTATAGTGGGAACGAGCCGTTGCTCTGTAAAGTGTTCCCCTCATCCTTCGGGGAGATAGCATCAGATTAGTTCCACAAACTACCGAAGGGAAGCGTGAAGACTTGGGAAGGCCTGGCCGAGATGTTTGTGGCCAGATTTGTGACAAACAAGCTGCAGCCATTAAGGGTGGACGCATTGATGGCTCTAAAGATCAGCAAGGATGAAGGCCTTAGGGCCTATGCAAAAAGATACTATGAGGTATTCAATCTAATACCCGAATGTAATCAAGAGGTGACAGTTGTGTCTTTCAAGAACGGCTTGAAAGACAACTGTCCACTACGAAAGTCTTTGGCAAAGACATTGCCAAAAAATATGGAGGAGCTCATGGCGAGAATCGAGAAGTACGCTAGAGCCGAAGAAGACACGTCGGGAACCAGGGAGATAAAACAAGAGAAAGGAAACGGCTCGTCGAAGCGAGGCCGAGGTAACAATGGAACGAGCAGGCAAGAGGCAGAACTGAGGGCCACACAAGCATTAACAACTGTGTTCCGAATCCCAATTCCCAAAGTCCTGGATTAAATTCGGAACCAACCCTATTTCAGAACGCCAGAAAGGACTCCAGGAGAGCTCATGGGAAGAAACATTGGCAGGCATTGTGCCTACCATAATGAAGATGGGCATACAACTCAGGGTTGTAGAGCCCTGAAAACATATTTGGAAGACCTGGTGAGACAAGGACATCTGAGAGGCCTTGTCGATGAGACCAGGACAAGGGAAGAACGGGCAAGATTGCCTCAGGCACCAGCAGCCCCACCTCCCCCAGCACAACAGCTGCATGCAGGAGGACCTCGAATAATCAACGTAATCCACTCGAAGGTCAACGAAAACGAAATGCGAGGAGAGACCCAGAAAGTGAAGCACCTGCAACATGTCTACCAAGTTGGGGAGAAACGACATCGGGCAGAAGAGTGCCAAGGACCAATGATAACCTTTACTGAAGCCGACCTAGAGATGGTCCAGCATTCGAATAATGATGCCTTGGTAGTATCCCTCTAGGTTGGGGAGTGCCAAGTGAAACGCATCCTGATTGATCAAGGCAGCTCTGGCGACATCATGTACGTCTGATGTTACAAGGAGCTCGGCCTTCACCCAAATGATATAGAACAATCCAATGGCCCAATGGTTGGGTTCAATGGAACACTGACATGGCCTCTAGGAACAGTAAGCTTGGAGGTACAGGCTGGCACCAGGAAGATCAAGACAGAATTCACCATCATCGACACACCCTCCCCTTACAACATCATCTTGGGAAGACTATGGTTGCATGCAATGGGGGCAGTTCCCTCAACATTGCATCAACTATTGTGATTCCCAACAAAGCATGAGATAGAGGAAGTCAGAGGCGATCAGCTGTAGGCAAAGAATTGCTCCATGGCAGCAATGAAATCTACTTGCAGTGTACGAGAGCAAGAGAAGGCAGAAATTGAAGATGAGGACGTGGAAGTCCTAGAAGACGTCGGCAAAGAGCTAGCCGTGAAGAGCGAAGAGGCACTGAAGAAAATTCTCGTCCAGGATGGGGATGAAGAACGCTTCTTTCTTCTCGGCTCGAGATTAGCCGAAGAAGAGGAAAAAGAGTTGGAAACTTTTTTGAGAGAATATTGAGGTGTTCGCCTGGACACCTTACGAAATGCCTGGCATTGACCCCGAAGTCACTTGCCACAAACTGAATGTTGACAAGTCGGCCAAACCTGTAATTCAACAAGCTAGAAGACCGACGTTGATGCACGTCGAAGCAATAGAGGAAGAAGCAGACAAACTTCTGGAGGCTAGGGCCATTAGAGAAGTACACTACCCAACATGGCTATCCAATACAGTGGTGGTAAAGAAGAAGAACGGTAAATGGAGGGTCTGCGTGGACTTCACTAGCCTCAACAAAGCCTGTCCCAAAGACAACTTTCCTCTACCCAAGATTGACCAGCTAGTAGATGCCACTTCAGGACATGGAAGAATGAGCTTCCTAGATGCCTACAGGAGGTACCACCAGATAGCCATGTACCCCCCAGACGAAGAGAAGACCGCGTTCATCACCCTAAAAGGCCTGTACTGTTACAGAGTAATGCCTTTCGGGTTGAAAAACGCAGGAGCAACTTACCAAAGACTGGTAACCAAAATGTTCAAATACCTGATTGGCTGAGCAGTAGAAGTCTACATCGACGACATGGTCGTTAAGACCAAGCAGCCTGAGGGTCATCTTGCCGATCTAAAAACAGTCTTTGAAATCCTTAAAACATATCGGCTCCGACTCAATGTATTGAAGTGTGCATTTGGAGTTGGATCTGGTAAGTTTTTAGGATACCTGGTAACTAAAAGGGGCATCGAGGCCAGCCCAGATCAAATCAAGACCTTCCTAGAGTTGAAGAGCCCGACGTCGGCAAAACAAGTGCAGATGCTAACTGGAAGGGCCGCAGCCCTAAATAGATTCATCAGCAGAAGCTCAGATAAATGCAGACCTTTCTTCAACTTGGTGAAGAAAGCCACAGACTTCTTGTGGACAGAAGAATGCAAAGCCGCTTTGGCCGACCTGAAGAGGTACTTGACCACAGCTCCAGTTCTTTCAAATCCAGAACCTGGGGAGGAGCTGTTTCTATACTTAGCCGTTTCAGAACATGCGAAAAGTGCAGTACTAATCCGAGAAGAAAAAGGGGTGCAAAGGGCTATTTACTATGTAAGCAAAACCCTAGCCGATGCAGAAATAAGGTATCTACCCTTAGAGAAATTGGCACTAGCTTTAGTAATGGCTTTAAAGAAGTTGAACCATTACTTCCAGGCCTATAAAATTGTGATACTAACAGAACACCCCTTGAAGTCCTTACTGCAACAAGGAGACCTGACAGGAAGAATAGCCAGATGGGCAGTCACCCTAGGCCAGTATGACCTGGAGTACAGGCCAAGGCCAAGTTCTGGCCGACTTCGTGGCCGAGTTCACACCAGAAACCCTCGAACATCGGGCTCTGTTGAATCAGGATGAGCGATGTCCAACCAAGCAAGGAGAAGCACAACCAAAGGCAAAAGAACAAAGGAAAGAGGACAAACTCAGACCCTGCAGCATTTACATCAGCGACTCCTTTCGACTGTTTGTTGATGGGAGTTCAAACTGATAAGGAGCGGGGGCAGGAATAGTAATGATATCCCTAGATGGGCAGGTACTAGAACAGTCAATTCGTTTGGGGTTCAAGGCCTCAAACAATGAAGGAGAGTATGAAGCACTCATTGCAGGACTGAAGTTGGCAACAACAGTGCAAGAAGATGAGGTAATAGTTTTTTGTGATTCACAACTAATAGTTAACCAGACAATAGGCGAGTTTGCAGCCCGAAATGAACGAATGTCGGCCTACGCAAAGGAAGTCATTAGACTGACAGCCTTATTTCAGAACTGCCGACTACTTCAGGTAAGCCGAGATGATAACAGCCACGCCGATACGTTGGCCAACCTAGATAGCGCAGTACAACCTGGAAAAGCAATGACAATAATGATTGATTACCTATCGGGCCCGAGCATTGAACCAGTAACCATGAAGCATGAAGTAATGTGCGTAGACATGGGACTAAACTGGATGGATGCAATTATTACGTTCCTAAAGGAAGAAAAGCTACCAGATGACCGCAAGGAGGCACACAAGATCAGATTGAAGTGGCAAGATTCAGTCTGACAGCAGAAGGACATCTCTACAGAAGGTCCTTCACTGGACCCCTTTTGAGGTGCGTACATCCTTTACAGGTTGAAGATTTTTTATATGAAATCCACGAAGGAATTTGTGGAAGCCACGTTGGGGACAAATCACTAGCTCACAGGGCCATTACCCAAGGCTATTGGTGGCTTTACATGCAAAAAGATGCAGAAGCCTACGTGAAGAAGTGTGAACAATGCCAAAGGTTTGCACCTTTGATACACCAGCCAACTGCTGACCTGAACCCTGTATCCAGTCCTTGGCCATTTTCCCAATGGGGCATGGACCTCGTTGGGCAATTACCCCAAGCAACCGGCAAAGAAAATACTTACTGATAGCAACCGATTACTTCACAAAATGGATAGAAGCAGAACCTCTTGCCAAGATCCGAGATGTGGATGTCAAGAACTTCATATGGAGAAACATCATCACCATATTTGGAATTCCGAGAGCAATTGTTGTAGACAATGGAACTCAATTTGACAGCAAACTAATCAAGAACTTTTGTGCAAAATTCAAGATCAAGAACTACTTTTTAACCCCAAGCTTTCCACAAAGCAATGGACAAGCAGAAGCATCTAAAAAGTAATTTTGGATGGAATAAAGAAGAGGCTGCAGGCAGCAAAAGGCAAGTGGGTAGACGAATTGCCCAATGTACTCTGGGCATATCGGACTACGTCGAGAAGATCAACAGGAGAATTCCCTTTCGCTATGGCTTATTGTCACGACCCAAACCCGGCCCTATGGGTTTAGCACCGTAACCGGCCAGTAATCCGAGATTACCGAAGGCCTGCTTAACAGTAATACAGTAAAACAGAGTACAGGGCCTGGCGGAAGCCAATACAGTAATTAAACAATGTCCAATGAGCTGTGACAGTCTGTATGCCAAAAAGATTTTTCATGCATTAATACATAAACAGTACAGAACAGTATGCACAATATTTACATTCATTCAAACTAGGGACTCTACCCTAGATAGCGGTACAGTGGACAATCAGTCTATACAAAACAGTACGGTCTATACAGAATTTACAGTCACTCAGTACAGGGACCTAATCCCTTTATAACAGTACAGTAGTCCAAACAGTATGGAAACAGACGGGGGAAAACAAACAAAACACCCCCAAGCCATAGCATGGCAACTCGGAACCTCGCAGTGAGGCACATAGGCTGGCTTGACAAAACTGGAGTTACCCTGACGCTCCTAGCTCCGATCTGGTGCCTGTACACCTACATATATATATAAGCAGTGAGCTAAAGCCCAGTGAATAACATAATGCGTAAAGGGGTTTAGAATGAATGTCCTTACAGTGATGAAAACAGTTCAATTCAATCAGTATTTCAGTTGTTCAGTACAGTAAACAGTCATATGTGGTACATCCATTAGCATAACAGTAACAGTAGGTCTTAAAAGACCGAACAGTAATGATGGCCATCAGTCAGTAAACAGTAGTGGTTCCACGAGGGAACCGACAGAGAATTCTGTCGCAGTAACAGTAACAGTAAACAGTAAGTACTAAGGATGCCACAGTACAGTTCAGAAATAAAGGACATACATTCATTCAGTAAATAATACCAGTTCAGTAAACAGTTCAGTTCAGTATTCAAAAGATATCAGTTGAACATATCTTTACACAATTGTTACTCACAGAGTTCTGGGCTACAGTATGCTAGAGCGTGTCTCCCCAGTTGCCAACCCTACACAGTTCACAGGTTGAACACACACTAAGCTACACAGTTGGGAAATATCATAACTTAATCCCTAATTTGCCTTGGTGTGTTCTACAACGATATCCTCATCTAAATGCCTTAAACTAGGCCTAAGAATACCTAGGATGGGATGAGGATGCAAAAATGCACATTTAAAAGCATTTTCAGGATTTTCAGAAAAACAGAGTCCCGCTCGAGCTCAGGTTTCCCCGCTCGAGCGTACAGGAAAACAAAGGTAATCGCTCGAGCGCAAACTTTCCCGCTCGAGCGTACTGTAAAGGTACTGGATGGGTGAAATCCCCGCTCGACGCCCGCTCGAGCTTGAGTCATGACTCTGCTCGAGCGCCCAATCCTCCGCTCGAGCGGACTGTAAAACAGTGCAAGATGCTGGAAGCTCGATTTTCCCGCTCGAGCGGCACTTCCCCCGCTCGAGCGGACGACGGAAATCTGGAAATCCCAGATTCGAGCTCCAGGTCCAAAACCAAGCTCAAAAGCATCAAAACCAATCCTCTTGGGCCCATTTTCTGGAAAACATTTATAAACACATAGGATATCATGTTTCAAAGCTCAATTTTAAGAAATCAAAGCCCAAGGGTGTTTAATTCAAACCCAATTTAAACCATTTTTTCAAGCACAAGATGAACATGCAAACATGCATGAATTCAAACCATTTTGAAGCTTCAATTTGATGCTCTCAGGAGCCAATTCTTTTCAAAACATGGTGAAATCATGGACTTAAACATGATTATGAACATGCATGTAACCCTTTGCCATGAAAACAACTCAAACATCTACAATACAAACATGCATGCATGAAATGAGCTTCAAATCAACAACAATGAACCAAAATATGACTTAGTTCTACAATGAAGCATGACTCATGCAAGAACTAGCTCAAACACATCAATAAAGGTTGAGTTCCCTTACCTAGAGCCTCAATTCCAAGTGTAGGACCACAAAGCAACAATCAACCTTCAATTCTCTTCAAATTCTAAGCAATATTGAAATGAACTCAAGACTCTCACTTCCTCTCTCTCTAAATTCGGCTAGAACAAGAAGAAATGGCTGAGCAAATGTGTTTGGCTCAAGTATAATGAGCTCAAAGTGTAGAGGTAGTGGCCCACTCAAGGGCAAAACGGTAATTAAGTCCAACTCTTTAATTAGCATATTTTAATCTAATTTAATCATACCTAATCAGTTTTCAGGTAAATACACCACAAAATCACATAAATTATGATGATCATTAAACATCAATCAGTTTCTAATTCGGCCGCCGATAAGGCCTTCAATTAGCAGTTTAAACATATAAGTATGAACAGATAATCATACAATCAAACAGATAGAATGCAATTTAACTAACATATACTCAATCAATTCGGTTTCCAGTTTCAGTCAGTCAGTTCAGTACTTTTAATCAGTTCAATTATCAGTCAGTTATCAGTCATTATCAGTCTCGTTTAACAGTAATCGGTGATCAATCGGTCATTAATCAGTAAACAGTATGAGGGTTGTTACAGTCTCCCCTCCTTATAAAGAGTTTAGTCCTCTAAACTCGAGTTACCTTCATTCTGGAAGAAAACAGGATTCAGTGGAAACAGTCCAGGATATCTTTTGGCCATGTCATCTTCCCTTTCCCAAGTGGCATACACACCACCATGGTTCTGCCAGTCAACTTTCACTAGCGGGATCTCTTTGTTTCTCAGTTTCTTGATCCGTCTGTTAACAATCTGTATAGGCCGTTCCTCGTAAGTGTAGTCATCACTCAGCACTACACGAGTAGGCTCTATTACGTGGAAAGGATCCCGAAGATAGTCTCTCAACATAGAGATGTGGAAGACGTTATGCATATGCTCCATTTCAGGAGGAAGCGCAACTTGATACGCCACCGGATTGATTTTCTCAATGATCTCATATGGTCCGACGTATCTCGGTGCTAACTTGCCTTTGACTCCAAAACGAGTCTGGCCTTTCATTGGTGTCATTTTCACAAAAACGTGATCACCCACTTCATACTCTCTGTCCCGTCTTCTGACATCTGCATAACTTTTCTGTCTACTCTGCGCAGTTTTCAGTCTTTGCTGTATCAGTTTCACTTTTTCAGTTGTTTCATACACAATCTCGGGCCCAAGCAAAGGCCCATCTCCAACTTCTGCCCAGCAAATTGGAGATCTACATTTTCTGCCATACAATGCCTCAAAAGGCGCCATACCAATACTCGAATGGTAGCTGTTGTTGTAGGCGAATTCAGCTAAGGGCAAATGACTTTCCCAGTCTCCCTGAAAATCAAGGACACACATTCTCAGTAAATCCTCCAGAGTTTGGATGGTCCTTTCTGACTGGCCATCTGTCTGAGGATGATAGGCACTACTCAGCCTCAATTCAGTACCCAATGCAGTCTGTAGACTTTGCCAAAACCTCGATGTAAACTTCGAATCCCTGTCAGAAACAATAGACACGGGCACTCCGTGCAGTCTCACAATTTCATCAATATAGATAACAGCCAATTTATCTGCATTATAGATTGTCTTGACAGGTAAGAAGTGAGCAGATTTGGTTAGTCTATCAACAATAACCCAAATTGAATCCATACCTTTTCTGGAGCGAGGTAATCCAACGATAAAATCCATCGTGATATGCTCCAATTTCCACTCTGGTATGGGTAGAGGTTGCAATAGTCCGGCAGGTCGTTGATGTTCAGCTTTGACCTGTTGGCAATGAAGACATTTGGATACAAAATCAGCAATTTCTTTCTTCATTCCCGGCCACCAGAAATTCTGTTTCAGATCTTGGTACATTTTCGTATTCCCCGGGTGGATAGAAAATCTTGAGTTGTGGCCCTCTTGCAGAACTCTTCTTTTCAGTTCAGTATCATTTGGTACACACAGTCTTTCTTGAAATTTCAGTACATTATTCTCAAATTTGAATCCCGGTCTCTGTTTGGATTCTCTTTCCTCGATGATCTTCTTCAAGAAATCATCCAGTTGTTGTTTTTCTTTAACCTCTTCAATCAGTGCCGGTTGAGCAGAAATAGCAGCTAAGGTTCCACCTTGTTCTCTCAAAACAATTTCAATTTCAGATTTTTCAAGGTCACAAAGCAACTCTTTCTGTCCTGTAAGCAAACAGGCTAAGTTTCCAATCGATTTCCGGCTCAATGCATCGGCAACGGTATTGGCTTTTCCCGGATGGTACAATATCTGTAGGTCATAATCCTTAATCAGTTCCAGCCATCTCCGCTGTCTCATGTTCAGTTCTTTCTGTGTGAAGAAATACTTTAAACTCTTGTGGTCGGTGTATACTTCACATGTCACCCCGTACAGATAGTGACGCCAGATTTTCAGTGCAAATACTACTGCAGCAAGTTCCAGATCATGGGTCGGGTAGTTCTTTTCATGTGGTCTCAACTGTCGGGAAGCATAAGCAATAACTCTCCCATTCTGCATTAAAACACACCCCAGACCCTTATGAGAAGCATCACTAAATACAGTATAACCATCCGTACCTGAAGGTAAGGTAAGAACTGGTGCAGTCACTAATCGAGTTTTCAACTCCTGAAAAGCAGATTCTCTTTGGTCAGTCCAGTCAAATGATGTCCCCTTCTGAGTTAACTGAGTCAATGGTAGGGCAATTTTGGAGAAATCTTTGATAAATCTTCTGTAATATCCAGCCAGTCCCAAAAAGCTTCGGACTTCAGTCACATTGGTCGGTCTAGGCCAGTTCACTACAGCTTCAATTTTCTGCGGATCAACAGAAATTCCATTTTTGCTAACAACATGCCCCAGAAACATAACATGGTCAAGCCAAAATTCACATTTAGACAGTTTAGCATACAGTTTCTGTTCTCTTAAGGTTTGTAGGGCAAGTCTCAGATGATGTTCATGCTGTTCTATACTTTTGGAGTAAATCAATATGTCATCGATAAATACAACAATAAAGTCATCAAGGTATGGTTTAAAAATTCTGTTCATGAGGTCCATAAAAGCAGCTGGTGCATTCGTGACTCCAAAAGGCATAACTAAAAATTCGTAATGTCCATACCTCGTTCTAAAAGCAGTTTTATCAATGTCTTCCGGTTTAACCTTCAGTTGATGATATCCGGATCTAAGATCAATCTTAGAAAATACTTTAGCACCCTGTAACTGATCAAACAGGTCATCAATACGCGGTAATGGGTATTTATTCTTTACAGTTACCTTGTTCAATTCACGGTAGTCAATGCACAGTCTCAGTGAGCCATCTTTCTTCTTTACAAATAAAACAGGCGCACCCCATGGCGAAGTGCTAGGTCTGATAAACTTCTTATCCAGTAGTTCCTGTAGTTGCACTTTCAACTCCTTCAGTTCAGTTGGGGCCATTCGGTACGGAGCTTTAGAAACTGGTTGTGTTCCGGGAATCACATCAACGGTAAATTCAATCTCCCTATCAGTCAAATCTCCTGGAAGATTATCTGGAAAAACATCTGGAAATTCTCTGACTATAGGAATACAATTCACATCAGTTTTAATACTATCATCAGTCGACACAGTCAGTACAGAACACAGATATCCTTTACACCCCTTTCTAATTAATTTAACAGCTTTCACTGACGAAATCAAATACGGAGGAGGTACTACTCCACTCCCATTAAACACAAATTCAGGCAGACCAGGTGGACAGAAAACAACTTGCTTGGTCACACAGTCAATAGTGGCATGATATTTTGTTAACCAGTCCATTCCCAATATGACATCAAAATGATCAATGTTCAATGGCAGTAAATCAATAAACAGATGCATATCCCCAACAATAATTTCACATGCGGGGTACATATAAGCACATGTCATGGATCCCCCTACGGGTGATGATACGACTAGCAGATAGTTCATAGGTTCTAAGGGTCTATTCAATTTCCGTGAGAAAGCATGCGATACATAAGAATGTGTAGACCCCGAATCAATTAATACATATGCATTTTGTGCACAAATAGAAAGAATACCTGACACAACGGTCTCGGTATTCTGCACATCTCCCGGTACTAGTGCGAACACTCGGCCTTGCCTCACAGGCTCTTTCCCGGTAGCTTTAGGGTTAGGCTTTGGTGGAGCATTTGATGCTGCGCCGCTGGCTGCAGCTTTGCTATTGCCTTGAGGAGCAGAAGGGCAATCTTTAACCATGTGGCCCACCTTGCCACACCTGTAACAGGCTCCAGATAATTTGTGACAAACCCCTTTATGCTTGTTACCACATACAGAGCAGGGTGGAATAAACCCACTCCCTTGGCTGGGGCTAGTCATTGATCCCGTGTTCTGTTTCTTATTGGCTGGGTTGTGCTTGCCTTTCTTGAATTTGAAACCCTGCCTTTTACCATGCCATTCAGTTGTTGGTGTTTCAGATTGTTTCACTGCTGCAATGTTCGACTCGGCCATCAATGCCCGGTCGAGAACACCTACAAAAGTCGGTAATTTCAAAACATTTATCCGGTCAAGTATTGCCACATTAAGGCCACCTTCAAATTTTCTGGCCTTCTTATATTCAGTATCCACCATGTGCGGTGCATAACGGGCAAGTTCAGTAAATTTCGTTTCATATTCGGCAACCGACGTGGTGCCCTGTTTCAGTTGCTCAAATTCAGTCACTTTCCTATCCCTGACACACTGAGGGAAATACTTTTCAAAGAAGGACTCCTTGAACTGAGCCCAAGTCATAACAGTATTTGTATCACGGATCAACATCCACCACCTTCTAGCTTCTTCTTAGAGGGTGAAGGTAGCTAATAATACCTTATTCGCTTCCGAGCACGGAAACACTTCAAATAATTTTTCTGTTTCAAGCACCCAAGCTTCAGCCTTTAACGGTTCGAGGCCTCCCTGAAAGGATGGCGGTTTCATCTTGCTGAATTTATGGGTGAGAGCAATAATATCCCCATCATCCACATTCGCATTAGGTTCCGGCTGTACCGGAGGAGGAGGAGGAGGTGGGGGCGGTTGGTTCTGTTGTTGTTCCAGTCTAGCAGTTATCAGTTCTATCATTCTTTCCATTCTTTCCATCCTTGCCTCGGTAGACGAGGATTCAGGTTCATTTGCATTATCCATTTCACTATAAGCAGTTATAACAGTTTTAAACATAAGCAGTCATTTGTTTAACAGTTTACCACATTAGCGTGTATTCAGTCATAACGTAACCACACACTTATCAAGTTCATGAAATGCCCTAATCACTTTCTAGGACACCCTATAGCTCATTTGGACACGTGTGTGCGGTATAACTCGTGGTTAAGTATCGCTCTGATACCACTCTGTCACGACCCAAACCCGGCCCTATGGGTTTAGCACTGTAACCGGCCAGTAATCCGAGATTACCGAAGGCCTGCTTAACAGTAATACAGTAAAACAGAGTACAGGGCCTGGCGGAAGCCAATACAGTAATTAAACAATGTCCAATGAGCTGTGACAGTCTGTATGCCAAAAAGATTTTTCATGCATTAATACATAAACAGTACAGAACAGTATGCACAATATTTACATTCATTTAAACTAGGGACTCTACCCTAGATAGCGGTACAGTGGACAGTCAGTCTATACAAAACAGTACGGTCTATACAGAATTTACAGTCACTCAGTACAGGGACCTAATCCCTTTATAACAGTACAGTAGTCCAAACAGTATGGAAACAGACGGGGGAAAACAAACAAAACACCCCCAAGCCATAGCATGGCAACTCGGAACCTCACAGTGAGGCACATAGGCTGGCTTGACAAAACTGGAGTTACCCTGACGCTCCTAGCTCCGATCTGGTGCCTGTACACCTACATATATATATAAGCAGTGAGCTAAAGCCCAGTGAATAACATAATGCATAAAGGGGTTTAGAATGAATGTCCTTACAGTGATGAAAACAGTTCAATTCAATCAGTATTTCAGTTGTTCAGTACAGTAAACAGTCATATGTGGTACATCCATTAGCATAACAGTAACAGTAGGTCTTAAAAGACCGAACAGTAATGATGGCCATCAGTCAGTAAACAGTAGTGGTTCCACGAGGGAACCGACAGAGAATTCTGTCGCAGTAACAGTAACAGTAAACAGTAAGTACTAAGGATGCCACAGTACAGTTCAGAAATAAAGGACATACATTCATTCAGTAAATAATACCAGTTCAGTAAACAGTTCAGTTCAGTATTCAAAAGATATCAGTTGAACATATCTTTACACAATTGTTACTCACAGAGTTCTGGGCTACAGTATGCTAGAGCGTGTCTCCCCAGTTGCCAACCCTACACAGTTCACAGGTTGAACACACACTAAGCTACACAGTTGGGAAATATCATAACTTAATCCCTAATTTGCCTTGGTGTGTTCTACAACGATATCCTCATCTAAATGCCTTAAACTAGGCCTAAGAATACCTAGGATGGGATGAGGATGCAAAAATGCACATTTAAAAGCATTTTCAGGATTTTCAGAAAAACAGAGTCCCGCTCGAGCTCAGGTTTCCCCGCTCGAGCGTACAGGAAAACAAAGGTAATCGCTCGAGCGCAAACTTTCCCGCTCGAGCGTACTGTAAAGGTACTGGATGAGTGAAATCCCCGCTCGACGCCCGCTCGAGCTTGAGTCATGACTCTGCTCGAGCGCCCAATCCTCCGCTCGAGCGGACTGTAAAACAGTGCAAGATGCTGGAAGCTCGATTTTCCCGCTCGAGCGGCACTTCCCCCGCTCGAGCGGACGACGGAAATCTGGAAATCCCAGATTCGAGCTCCAAGTCCAAAACCAAGCTCAAAAGCATCAAAACCAATCCTCTTGGGCCCATTTTCTGGAAAACATTTATAAACACATAGGATATCATGTTTCAAAGCTCAATTTTAAGAAATCAAAGCCCAAGGGTGTTTAATTCAAACCCAATTTAAACCATTTTTTCAAGCACAAGATGAACATGCAAACATGCATGAATTCAAACCATTTTGAAGCTTCAATTTGATGCTCTCAGGAGTCAATTCTTTTCAAAACATGGTGAAATCATGGACTTAAACATGATTATGAACATGCATGTAACCCTTTGCCATGAAAACAACTCAAACATCTAAAATACAAACATGCATGCATGAAATGAGCTTCAAATCAACAACAATGAACCAAAATATGACTTAGTTCTACAATGAAGCATGACTCATGCAAGAACTAGCTCAAACACATCAATAAAGGTTGAGTTCCCTTACCTAGAGCCTCAATTCCAAGTGTAGGACCACAAAGCAACAATCAACCTTCAATTCTCTTCAAATTCTAAGCAATATTGAAATGAACTCAAGACTCTCACTTCCTCTCTCTCTAAATTCGGCTAGAACAAGAAGAAATGGCTGAGTAAATGTGTTTGGCTCAAGTATAATGAGCTCAAAGTGTAGAGGTAGTGGCCCACTCAAGGGCAAAACGGTAATTAAGTCCAACTCTTTAATTAGCATATTTTAATCTAATTTAATCATACCTAATCAGTTTTCAGGTAAATACACCACAAAATCACATAAATTATGATGATCATTAAACATCAATCAGTTTCTAATTCGGCCGCCGATAAGGCCTTCAATTAGCAGTTTAAACATATAAGTATGAACAGATAATCATACAATCAAACAGATAGAATGCAATTTAACTAACATATACTCAATCAATTCGGTTTCCAGTTTCAGTCAGTCAGTTCAGTACTTTTAATCAGTTCAATTATCAGTCAGTTATCAGTCATTATCAGTCTCGTTTAACAGTAATCGGTGATCAATCGGTCATTAATCAGTAAACAGTATGAGGGTTGTTACACTTATGGCACAGAAGCAGTCATTCCGCTGGAGATCGGCATCCTAGGAATCAGAACCCAGGGAGTAGAAAACAGGACTAATGATGTACTCTTAGCCCGAGATCTGGATCTTTTAGAAGAAGAAGAGAGAAAGTTGCAATCCAGCTTGCAGCATACCAGCAGCAACTTGCAAAAGCTTATAACAAGAAGGTCAATCCAAGAGAGTTTCAAGTCGGCGACCTAGTCCTGAGGAAAGTCGTCGGCAATAAGAAGGATCCCAGAGAGGACAAGCTTGGCCCAAACTGGAAAGGACCCTACAGAATCATCTCGGTATTGGGTAATGGGGCATATCGACTTGAAGATAATGAGGGTAAAGAGTTGCCAAGACCTTGGAACACTTGTAATTTGAAATTTTTCTATCATTAGAATTTCTTTGTTCCTTTGCCATTTGCCGAAATAAATAAATAAAGATTCAGTTCTCTTTTCAAGATACTTGACATTGTCTCTAGAATACATGCATAATGAGAACCCAAGTGGAACTCAGGTTTACATTAGGGGGCAGAGAGAAGAAGAATATGTTTAACACTTGTTGAAATTTGTGGACAATTTACAAGTTAAGTTAAGCCGAAGTCATTGTTTAACACTTGTTGAAATTTGTGGACAATTTACAAGTTAAGTTAAACCGAAATCATTGTTTAACACTTGTTGAAATTTGTGGACAATTTACAAGTTAAGTTAAACCGTGCTTAACACTTGTTGAAATTTGTGAACAATTTACAAGTTAAGTTAAACCGAAATCATTGTTTAACACTTGTTGAAATTTGTGGACAATTTACAAGTTAAGTTAAACAGAAATCATTTGTTTAACATTTGTTGAAATTTGTGGACAATTTACAAGTTAAGTTAAACAGAAATCATTTGTTTAAACACTTGTTGAAATTTGTGGACAATTTACAAGTTGAGTTAAACTAGTATGATGTACAACACTTGTTAAAAGTTTACAAGTTAAGATTAAAACCAAGAAGTTCTTCTACCCGAGGTGTGTCACTCCGAGAAGATTGTACAAAGAAGAAAGAGTATGTGAAAGACATGCAGAATATTCTAAGTATAAAATCACGCCAGAGCAGTCAAGAAAAGACAAAAGTACAAGCAATCAGTAAAGGAAAGTTGTATTAACATTCAACAAAACGGAGGTACATCGGCCATATGGAGGGCTTACATTGTTTAAAAAAAAAAAAAACAAAGAAAAACAAAGTACAAAAGAAAAAACATGGAAATTAAGACTCCTCACCATCGGCAACAGGCTCGGTTTGGACCTCAGAAGGCTGTTGAGAAGCCACCTCGATCGCCTTTTCTACCGCAAGCTCGGCATCAATTTCTTGTAAAGTTTCCTCAACACTCTTCTTGGCAATGGTGACATCGGTTGATGTCTTCTCGGAAGCAGCATCTTTTCGGACCTCTTCATCCTCCTCATCTTGAGTCAAGTCCAGGACTTGCTCACTCTGCAGAGGGGATTTGGCCCCATCAGCATCCTTGGATTTTCTCACCAAGGCCTCATCCTCATCCTCATCACCATCCTCAGACTCAGATTCGCCGAAGCCTTGACTTGGAGGTGGAGATGGAGGGAATGGAAGAGGAATGAGTTCGGCATTTCTGAAAGGCGAGTCCTCGGGGACATTGAGCTTCTTTAGAAGAGACATCCAACCAAGGGTAAAACCTTTGTTGCATGCCTGCTTCACTTGAAGTTCATAAGCCTCCGTGACATCGGTCATGCCTTGAGCGTATGCCTTTTCGTCGGCATCCTTAATTTCAGCCTCTTTGGTGGCCAAGGCTTTTTGAAGCTCTTTTTCTGCTTGAGCCATCTTCTCCTCGGCCTCTTTTCTTTGGGCCTCAGAGACCTTCCTGATGGCCTCGGCAGATTCAGTCTTTTAGTCGGCATCAGTTTGGGCTTTGATGGCCGCCTCAGCTTGGTTTTCCAGCTTCTTCATTTTTTAGTGTAAGCCTTTGTTGGTTTTTTGAAGAGAAGAGAACTCCCTCTTCATATCGACCAGCTTCTGCCGATTTTTGAAATACTGAACATAAAAAGAGTGGGCATGCTGGATGGCCTGAAGAAAACACAGGATAAAAGTTATTACAAAAATTTCTAAGTATGAAAAAGAAAAAAAAAAAAAGTGCCAGATGAAAGACACTTACTTGAATAGAGTGTTGAAGCATCAACGCATAGTTTTCGTATTCGCTCAACTCGGCGTTTTGCTCCAGATCGCCTGGTAACAGCAGAGCAGCGCTGAGCGCAACGCCGACATTAATATCCTCGGCACTATCATTTGCCATGATTGGCTTATCCTCCAAAGTAATTTCGGGAGCCTAGGGGCAACAGGCTTCTTAGACCCCGAAGTTGTAGCAGAGAATGACTTCGACTTTTTGGATTTTGGGGATTCTGATGGTTGGGCTTCAGAGCGCCTCTTCCCAGCAGAGGGTTGAGGTTTGTCACTCTCAGCCAACTTTGAAATAGGCAAGGTGTCTTCAGACTCAACCTGAGTTACCTTAGCCTTTGGTTGAGCCTTCTTTATTCTTTTCGGCTTTGGTGGAGATTGGATTTGTGCTGATTGATCATCAACAGATGATGAAATGCTGGCCAGAAGATCTTTTGCAACTGGTTTTGGGCGACCCATCTCGGTAGTAGACTGTTCGGTGTCGGCGGCGGCGTTGTGATATTGGAATCAAGTATAGAGCCGAGGTTGATGGCTAATCAGTTGGATCGGAAGTTGACCTTTGATCTGTCCGAGATGTGGACGCAGTCTGTGGAGTTGTAGCAGATGGTGGAGAAAGGATTTTTTTTCTTCCTCCTAGGGACGTCGGGCAAAGCAGATCTGTATGTTGGAATAAAGTTGAGGAGCAGAGGTGCCTTTCGTTTGTGAATTGGCAAGTTCAGAAGTTTTTTCAAATCCTTGTTGGGATAGAAGGATTGGCGAAAAGTCTTTGGTGGCTGAGGAAGAACTGCAAAGATAAAAACAGTACAGACATTAGAATAAGAATATTAAAACTTTATGCAAGAAGATAAGAAAACTTATGAAGGGTGGCCCTTACCAGCTCCTTCCCCCAAAACAGTTCGGCTTAAGGGATAAAGATGGAGGTCGTCGTTTGGCTGAAACTCCCAATTGCCCGAGACAATGAAGTAATCGTCTCCAGCTCCCTTGTTGGAGTTTGGGAGGTCGGCTACAATTTTATATTCGGTGGATCTCGGCTTAAGGTAATAGACATAGTTCGTGTCTTTTCTAAGACGACACATGGTATAACAGTACTGGAAATCGGCAAGTGTAATCCTGGAATTCTCTTGTTTGACTAAGGCTATGGTACCAGTAATAACTTGGTAAGAATTGATGGCGAGTTGCATTGGGTTCAACTTATAGAAGTGAAGGATTTGACGAAAAAAAGGGTCAAGTGAAAACCGAAGTCCACACTCAATAAAGGCAACTACAGGGAAGGGCATGGAGTGATCAGTAGGCATGATGGAGTCATCATCCCCAGCCAACCTCAGATTGACATCGGCTGGGATTTCAAACTCTTGCCTAAAAAAGTCTAGCTTAGAAGGGGTGTCTACCCGATGTTTCCACATACCCATGATATCGGGATAACTAAAGGTATTGGATTTCAGAAAGAAGATGTATCAAAAAAGGGTTATTGGGACCTCGGCAAAAACCTAGGTTTAAGCTGGTACAGAAATTTGTAAGGGATGTTTTAGTTTTGCCCTAAATTGTGGGTTCTACAAACAAATCCTAAACCTAAAAAGATGAAGATCAAAGGCACAGATCTGGAAAAGACACAAAAAAAAGAAAGCAAGAACGAAGTTTCAGAATCAAGAACATAGATGGTCTATCAAGAGCATAAAGAATACAAAAAGAATAGGGCCAAGATCAGTGGCGAAAATATAGGGAAGTGGTGAAACAGTGTGTGTGTTCAAGATATGGGCAAGGGCCAAATCATGGAATAAACGCATTCAGATTCACAAATTGAACATTCGAATAAAGCAGTACTAACAACAAGTTCCATAAAAATAATCAAGAACTGAAATAAGAAGGAACAGTTGCTTACCAGAAAAAATAAAGTCGGTGTAGGGATCGCCGAAGTCAGACGATGGTTACAGAAGTAACAAGACGGCGGAAGCTTCACTAAGAGGAAGAATGAGGGCAGTCGCAGAGCTTGAGGTCTAGAACAATGGAAGAAATGAGAAAAGCTAGAGAGAGAAAAAGTTTTCCAGAAACGAGAATAAGGTGAAAGGGAAAAATCGAAGAGATGTTTTGTTAAAAATGAAAACGATGGCAAAAAGTAATCAATACGCCTGGAAGAACGTATGCGTCAGACGGTGCACGTGAAAGAGAGACGGTTTACGGGCGCGTCACAGGTACGAACCAGTAAGAAAGAAACGCGTGGCTAAAAACGGTTGAATTATGGTGTATGACAGGTCATACGCGTGAAAGGGTTCTTGAAGTTCTTGTTCTTCAACAAAGACATGTCGGCCAAAATAATGATCTCGGCTGAGATACTATAAACCGACGTACTGGAAAAACGGAATGATATAGGTTCCATCACCTCAGAATACCGAGATAATAGAACCTAGGGGGCAGTTGTGAGGATATATTTTTGAGTACCGACACGTGGCAAGATGACGCTGACGTGTCAGCTGAGGTGCCACGCGGCAGGGTCATGATACCGAGGTGATCTCGGTTAAGCTGAGGTTATTTCCGAAGATATCGGAGTCCGAGAAAAGCGGATAAGGGACAAGAGTCCTAGAATAAAGAAGAGACTTAGCCAAGATAAGGATAAAGCTCTTAGGGAGTTTATCTTTATCTCTTGAGGAGTCTAAAGTAAGTACTGAACAGGAATCCATAGAAGTCAGGCTTCTAGTGGGATTAGGATTGAGGTAACTATAAAAGAGAGGCACCCCTGTGGGTCTAAGGTACGCAATTTTATGCTTTTGATACTTAAGCTTGTGAGTTTAGCACTTGATTTATGATATACTGACTTGATCGTCGGAGTGCCCCCGGGTGGACGAACCACCGCCGGAATCTTCTCTTTCTGTTACAGGTCAGCCAGGTGCCATCTATTCTGCCGATACTCTCCAGCTGGTTACTAAGCGGGTAGTGTGGTCAAAAAATCACTCACACAATTATTATAGGGGAATGGGGATGGAAAATTAATATCCACCCTATTACCCTCAATTGCCATCCATAGCATTGATATCTGACTTGCATGCCTCTGTTCTCATGGGTGATTGTTATTGCATACACAAATTAGGCACACCATTTGTTTGACAATATGCCTAAATATGTAGACCAAAAATTAGAGGGCTTCCCTAATTGAAAACTTGCATTGAAAATGGGTGAATGCTCGTAAAAGTGAGAGAACTTATACTCAGAAACTATACCAATGATGTTAAAGACTTCTATCTCCACTAACAAAATTGATGGATTTGTAGCTTTAAAGACATTACATTAAAATTCAAAAACATTGAAAACTTAGGGTTTGTTTGGTAACCATTTTGTTTTCAATTTTCAGTTTATATTTACAAAAATTTTAAAAATTGTGCTAAAAACTTGTTTGGTAAATTTTTGATTTATAATACTAGTTCTCAGTTTATAAATTTGAACCAAAAAATGTAAACTGAAAAAAGGTGTTTTCATTGGTTTATAAATTTGGCACTGTAGCGGAAGTCAATGTAGTGGAGCTATAGTAACTTAGTTGTTGGCATAACGACCACGATTCAAATCTTCGAAGCACCCGAATTTAATTTATTTTCTCCCAACGGTAAAATAAAAGTTGTATCTAAATCTTGTCATCTTCCTCTACTTCATGTTGACTGAAACTTCAGCAAATCAGGTCAGTCTCTCTCATCTCTCTCTCTACCCTTTCTTCTCTCTCTCCCTCCCTTCTCTGTGTTCTCCTTTCTTTAGATGCACACACAACCATCATCCTTCTTGAAACACTGCCATTGTTGTTGTTGTTCTTAAGAGGAAATGCTACACCAATCCTAGAAAAAGAGCTTGATGTCAAAGCATTACTTGATGATGATGATGATGAGAGCATAAACCCAGTTGCAGTTGATGCCATGTTACATATAACCATGGCCACTTCTCTCTCTCTCTCTCTAACTTTGTTCTTTCTCTCTCTGTATCTATATATCTATCTATCTATGAAGATGTTGTGAATGGTGGGTTTTAGATGATTCCAAAAAAAAAAAAAAAAAAAAAACTAAAAGGATAATATTTAGGGGGAAGATTTTTTTTTTATGGTTTGTGGAAGAATTGAGATGTTATTATTATGGTTTATAAGTTGTTATGAACATTACTAATAAGGTTATTAAATTTATCTATGGTTGGTATTGTATCAATATGGTTATTATAGATGCTTATTACAATATGTATGATCCCATTGTAAAAATTAAAAAAAAAAAAAATAAATAAAAATTTTAGGCCTTAACAAATATGTTTTTTAGTTTATGTTTTCAAAATTTTTCAAACATTTTGTCCAAACCAAACTCATTTATTATTTATGTTTTTCTAAAAATAAATAAAAACTAGCTTATAAAATATTTGTAAAAATAAACCAAAAACGTAAACGTTACCAAACGCTACCTTAGTATTTTTAGATACAAGTTTTTTTGTTGTGATTCTTTATTTTCATCGAATTACTTTTGGGTTTCCTTCAACTTGATTGGTTTGTTGATGGGTTGGTTAGGTCAAGTGCTTACTGGATTGGACCATGTAATCATTACCATGAAGAAGGGAGATAGGATAGTGTTCATGTTGGCCCCTCATTTAGGTTATGGAGCCACAGATAGAAATAGTGTCCCTCTCAATTGTGTCATTCAGTTTGAAGTGGATCTCATCTCATGGATCACAGTAGTCGATGTTTGTAAGGATGGTGGAATTATCAAGAAAGTGATAGAGAAGGGAGAACAAATCAGTCCACTCCCATTCCAGTTCCCACCCAAGGTTTGTTTTCTCATTTCAACATTTTTCCTTAAAATGTTTTTGATGCTAATGTAATGATGATTGTTTCGTGTAGCTTATGATTGATTGATTTATGATCTTTGTACAGAGCGAGACCAGAAACCTTAACAAGTTTTGGTGCCCTTGGGAGAGGGAAAAAGTTGAGTATTTTTCATTGACTGATCTTTGGAATTCTTTCGATGAATGGAGTGTTTATGGTGCTTATTATTTGATTACCTCATTTTTTATTTGATGAATGGAATTCTTTTCATTACCTCATTTTTTATCTACTAGAGAAATACATATCAATTTCAGTTGTAATCATCTTCACTTTGACATTCTGTACTAGATTATTTTAAATATTATTTATTAATTGTAAATATATAATTACTTAAGTAGTTAAATCTTGATTTACAAGTGGGAGACATAGTTGTTCTAAAAAGTATCATTACGCCAACAGAAACAGTTGAAATTGGAGTACTTAAAAGCACAGACCCATTTAAAGAAGTAGAAGGGGAAGAAGTAGGACTTGACTATTGGGAGGTACATGTTCAAGTCCCAGTCAAACCTAATGAGAGCTTGATCCGATCATATGGACTTGTCAAAACAATTGGACAAGCTATTGGAGCTCATGTTGCTTGGCCTGCTCCATTTGTGGTATATTTCTTTTGTAAATACTAATTTCATTAACAAATTTATATTAACTTAATATAGTTTTAATTATCTTTATATGTTTATCTTTTGGATGCAAATTTCACAAGTTGTGGATATTAGCCGAGAATATTTATACAAGTGAAGTTGAGAATTTGTAACTAAATTTGTTTTCATAATTTGTTTCTCCGGAAGATGGATATCACTATGGCTTTTCAAAACTTAAGGTTGGAATAATTTTTTTTTATTTTTTTATTTTTTGCTTTAACTTTGTTAGTGTGGTAGATATTTTATAATTTTGATTATGATTTTTATTGCAATATAAATAAATTTATATTTTTAGCTAAAAAAATTATTGTGGTTTGAATTTTTTGTTTTGTTTTTGATGTGATGATCCTATGGTGGTAATATTTATTTATTATTATGAAAATATTACAAGATGAACGCATGTCAAATTAATATAGGATGTGACAATTAATATTCAGTTTTTTATAAATTGATTCAATTTTTACAGGTATTTACATATACTTAGTTGTGGCTTTTAAAAGTGCCAATGAAGAAAACATATAAGCGGCATTTTGTAGTGGTGGTAGTTGCTTTGCAAAGTGTAACTAGATTAAGCTCCAATGGCATTTATATTCATTTAATGGCACAAATGAATTGGATTTTGTAACAACCCGAAAATTTAAGTTGTCCCTTAAATCTTATACTAGTATTATGGTTGTATGTGATAATATATTATTAAATAAATAATAATAAATACAGAATCTAATTTGGTATTGGATTATCAAATATGTGATTAATTATAGATTATTATTTGGGGCCAAATTAATAGAAATATGGAATTATAATACTAGTTGGGCCAAATTAAAGTTAAAGATAGTAAATAAATAAATATAAAAGTAAGAGTAAATAAATAATAATATTGATAACAATAACAATAATAATAATAATGGGTGTGGTAGTAAAATAAATAATTAATTTTCTATTGATATACAATAGAGTGTAATTTAATTAGAGATTAATTTATTTATATAGTTATATTAGAAAATTGGGTCAAAGTGTAATTATCTTAAATATTTATTGAAGATAAGCATAAATCTATATAATTTATGAATCAAATCTTTTGAAGATATGTGGGCCACGTATGCTCTTACCTCCTTATAAATAGGAGGAGGTGTTCTGCGGAAAAGAAAGGGAAAGAAAGAAAGGAAGGGAAAAAAAAAAGAGGAAGGAGAAGGGAAAGAAAGGATGAAAATGAAGAAAAAAATAATGAAAGTTGAGAGGGTCTTTGATAATGGAAAGAAATAGTGAGGTATTAAAGTTAAGGTGAGTTATATTATACCTTGAGTCACCATAATATGTTTTACGTATGTTTTGACTTACCATAATTTATTTTATATAGGTTATACTTTATTAGTTATATTAATATAAGTTATATTTTATAAATATTTCAGTTACGTGGATTAATTATTGAATTCTATTTGTTTAAAATGAAACTCATGCATATGTTTATTTATATTTTAAAGAATATTTGATTATAACCTTATAAACAATTATGTTTTGTAAGTACCACCACGAGAGTCCCACGCCTTGGGGGACTTAAATAACCACTGACCTCTGTTTGGTCATTTTGTGGCCCTCTGTTGTCATGGATCCATTGACCTCTGTTCTGTGCAGAGCAAAGTGCTGCTACGCTATTGTGGGAGCCACCTCTATAATCCGTACGGGCCACCTCTTGAATCCGTATTTCTGTTCCGACTGTCACTCCTGTGATCTTTGTTTTGTTCTGTTCGGTACCGTGGTTATAGTTATTTATTTACATAATCTCAGTTTTGCCACTTAAATCGTTATTTGTTCAAACTAAGTTATTTTAAATATTTTAGTTACATAACTATCCATGATTATTTTGTGTCCCTTATACTCTTGGCATAATATTTCTTACTCTGCCATGTGCTTATAGCCATTTATCAATTTTTAGGAAACAATGCAATTCAGAAATAGATTTTGGAAAGTCTTAGACGCGGGATTGCGGAATAGACACACAACACTTTTATGATATTTTTATATGTAAATATCGGCCTTTTGGGTCAATAAATTTTGTAATAAAAATAAAAGCTCCAATGATTATTTTGGTACCATCACTTAAATATTATTTCCGCTTGCGCTTATTAATTTGTTTAAGAATTGGCCGGAGTTAACCTCAGTTACTGGCCATCACGATGCTTAACCCTTGGATACGAGGAGCGGGTCGTGACAAGTGGTATTAGAGCAATGGTTTATAAAAAAATAAATAAATCATCATTGGAGCATATGACACACGCACGTTTAAGAAGTAGGATAGCGGGTAATTAGTACCTAAAAATTATATTTTGTTAGTCGATTTAATTATATTATAATTTTATACGATTATGTATATATTAATTTTTTTTTGGGTGCATAATTTGTGAAGGATATTAGATATAATTTATATTTGTTATAGTAAACGAAGGAAAAGAAACAGAGGATGTCGAGCTCAAACACCCACCAAAATTATAATATAATTAAATACATAGAATTTCCGGTTTAGTATTAAAAAAAAAATTTCATTTCGAAATTTTAAAAGTGGGTTCAAATTTTAAAAATACTAATTTTGAAACTATTTTCCATCAGTAGAGAGTTCACGGATAAAAGAAATGGGAGTTCATCACAAATTCCTTCAACTCCTGCATATGATTCTGTTATTTCACTTTCAGTCGCTTGTTTAATTGTGTTCTTATTTTATTACAAAACTAATGAAAAGTTTTTAAAGTTACTGATTGTTTCTCATTTTGGCTCAACACAAATTTTGACAAATAGACGGTGAGTTGTTTTTGGTAAAGTTTTTTTTGAGATAATATTTTCTATCAGATTAATCATCTAACATATATTTATCAGAGTGCGTAGCGGATAGTTTACACATATGACGAATTTCAAGGATGAAATTTTTAAAAGGAGGGAAGATTTTAACAATTTAAAAATTTAAGTTGTCCCTTAAATCTTATACTAGTATTATGGTTGTATGTGATAATATATTATTAAATAAATAATAATAAATACAGAATTTAATTTGGTATTGGATTATCAAATATGAGATTAATTAGGGATTATTAGTTGGGGTCAAATTAACAGAAATATGGAATTATAATACTAGTTGGGCCAAATTAAAGTTAAAGATAGTAAATAAATAAATATAAAAGTAAGAGTAAATAAATAAATATAAAAGTAAGTGTAAATAATAATAATAATAATAATAATAATAATAATAATAATAATGGGTATGGTAGTAAAATAAACAATTAATTTTCTGTTATTATACGATAGAGTATAATTTAATTAGAGATTAATTTATTTATATAATTATATTAAAAAATTAGATCAAAATATAATTTTCTTAAATATTTATTAAAAATAAATATAAATCTATATAATTTATGAATCAAATTTTTGAAGATACACGGGGCCACGTATGCTCTTACCTTCTTATAACCAGGGAGGAGGTGTTCTGTGGGAAAGAAAGTGAAGGAAGGAAAGAAAGACAGGATGGGAAAAAAAGAGAGGAAGGAGAAGGGAAAGAAATGAAGAAAAGAAAGAAAAAAATAATTGAAGTTGAGAGGGTTTTTGATAATGGAAGAAATAGTGAGTTATTAAAGTTAAGGTGAGTTATATTATACCTTGAGTTACCATAATATATTTTACGTATGTTTTGACTTACCATAATTTATTTTATACAAGTTATACTTTATTAGTTATATTAATATAAGTTATGTTTTATAAATATTTCAGTTACGTGGATTAATTTCTGAACTCTATTTGTTTAAAATGAAAGCCATGAACATGTTTGTTTATATTTTAAAGAATATTTGACTATAACCTTATAAACAATTATGTTTTGTAAGTATTACCACGAGAGTTCCATACCTTGGGGGACTTAAATAACCATTGGTCTCTGTTTGGACACTTTGGGGCCCTCTGTTATCATGGATCCATTGACTTCTATTCTGTGCAGAGTAAAGTGCTGCTACACTATTATGGGAGTCACCTCTATAATCCGTACGAGCCACCTCTTGAATCTGTATCTTTGTTCTGCCTGTCACTCCTGTGATCTTTGTTTTGTTCTGTTCGGTACCGTGGTTATGGTTATTTATTTATATAATCTCAGTTTTGCCACTTAAATGATTATTTGTTATTTTAAATATTTTAGTTACATAACTATCCATGGTTATTTTGTGTCCCTTATACTCTCGGCATAATATTTCTCACTCTGCCATGTGCTTATAGCCGTTTATCAATTTTCAGGAAACAATGCAATTCAGAAATTGCTTTTGGAAAGTCTTAGATGTAGGGCTGTGGAATAGACACACACAATACTTTTATGATATTTTTATATGTAAATATCGGCCTTTTGGGTCAATAAATTTTGTAATAAAAATAAAAGCTCCAATGATTATTTTGGTACCATCACTTAAATATTATTTCCGTTTGCGCTTATTAATTTGTTTAAGAATTAGCCAGAGGTAACCTCACTTACTGGCCATCACGATGCTTAATCTTTGGATACGGGGAGCGGGTCGTGACAGATTTAGTGTCATTTATAAAGTTGTTACAAAAATCAATTGTGGCATAACAAGTACCATTGAAAATCCATATAATGACATTTTTTAGATTGTAAGTCTTCTTTAATGACACTTGATGGCGTCACGAATAGTGTCTACCATGATATTAAAGTGTCAGTAAAAGTCTTTAGCCTTGATGGTGTAATGACACTTACAAGTGTTACTGAAGTGCCACTAAGTCTTTTTTTAATGGCGCGTTGATAGTGTCATAAATAGTGTCTATCATGACATCAAAGTGTCATTGAAAGTCTTTAGCCATGATGGTGTAGTGACACTTGCAAGTGTCACTGAGGTGCCACTAGTATCTACCGTGGCACGGATATAAATGACACTTGTTTAAAATACCACAAGACTAAAAAATGTCATTATAAGAATAGTTTTGTGACACTTTCAAATGTCACTAAACTAAGAAAATATTGTAGTGCATTTAATTTATTATTTATTTATTATTTTTATTATTTATTTTTTGTGTGTTTACCAAACTAAGTCAAATGACCAATTAATTGCTCAATGTGACATTTCTTATTTAAATTTGTTTTTCTATATGTCAAGTAAATTTTCTTTTTTAAACTTTAGCATGGTGGAATTTTTGGACAAAATAAAAAAACACAAATAAGCCCAACCACCATATAAAGCCTCCGTTTGGGAAGTGTGTTGGCTTTTTGACTTTTTTGATTATTTTACTCTGGGGCTAAAAAGTCTAGTTTGGAAATTTTTTTTTGATTTTTTGACTTTTTGGTGAGGTGTCTTCAAGTTAAATTGCAAAACTGTCACTCAACTACTTCATCATGGCAACTCATTGTTAACGTTGGTCCTCTACATGAGATTAGCCTTTGGACCGAAATTGTTTTTTTTATATTTTTTATATATATTTTTTAAATGGTTTTTTCACGTGTTTTTTTATTTTGATTTTCATTTTAATTTTAATTTTTTTTTCATTTTCTGTAAAATGATAAAAAGTGAGGTTTTATTTTATTATCCTGTGTATTTTAATTTATTATTATTATTATTTTTTGGCAAATGGTTTTTTCATGTATTTTTTATTTTAATTTTAATTTTTTTTAAATAATAATAATAATAATAATAATTTTAATTTTAAATTATAACATTTGAAAGTGTATTGTTGTGAAATAACAAATGGTTGTGCACCTTAGATAGTGAAAATTGTAAACATGGGAGTTAATGTTTGAAAGGCATCACATGTAGTCTTGAAGGGGCTAACTTGTTATGAATTGTGCATTGTGAGAGATTGTGAGTGTTATACATTGATGGCATATAGTCAATTGTGAAATTACATTGAAAAGTAGAATGAGAAACGAAATTATTTGATCTTGTCATAGAGACGTTTGAAATGGAGAAACGTTATGAAATATTAAGTAATGCATCATATTCTCAATTGTCTTATCATCATTATTGCATATCTTGAAATGAGTTGGAAAGACGTTTACTTTGAGAAGGATTTATATTGAAATAAGAACTATGGAAATGTGGTGTGGGGTAAATACGTGGTAAGTCCGGATAGGGGGTGTAGTTGAACTTGATAATAACAATAATAATAATTTTAACATAATAACAACAATAATAATTTTTATTTTTATTTTTATTTTATTGTCCTGTGTATTTTAATTTTTTTAATTTTAATTTTTTTAATTTTAATTTTTAATTTTAATTTAAAAATAATAATAATACTAATAATTTTAATTTTTAGTTTTATTTTATTGTCCTGTGTATTTTAATTTTTTTAATTTTAATTTTAATTTTAATTTTGATTTTTTTTTAATTTTTCTTATTTGTTTGACCTTGGTTATTTTTTTTGAAAATGCTTTTTTCTGTGGTTTTTAATTTTTCACTCCCAGCCAGCTCCTTCCTCCACGTTAGCATCATTGTACTTTTTTTTTTTTTTTTTGGGATGAGGCGTATTAAATTGGAATTCTTTTTTTTTTTAATTTATGTTTTTGTCTTCTTTTTCTTTTTGTATACATTAATTTGTTTTTATTTTTCAAAAATGATTTTTCATGTGTTTTATTTATTTTTAAATTACGTGAAAAATGTTAATTTCTATTTTTTTTTGTTTTTTGGATGAGGCCTATTTTTCTGGTTCTTTTTTTTTTTAATTTAAGTTTTTGACTTAATTTATTTTTATTTCTATACATTAGTTTGTTTTTATTTTTCAAAAATAATTTTTCATGTGTTTTATTTATTTTTAAATTACGTAGAAAATGCTAATTTCTGTTTTTATTTTATTTTTTTTTGGATGAGGAGTATTTTTGTGGTTCTTTTTTTTTAATTTACGTTTTTGTCATTTTTATTTTTATTTGTATTTGTATACATTAATTTATTTTTATTTTTGAAAAATGGTTTTTCATGTGTTTTATTTATTTTTAAATTGCATCGCAAATGCTAATTTCTGTTTTTAATTTTTTTTTTCAACTTTCTTTGTTTTTTCTGGGAAAAGGTTTTTTTTTGGGAAAAGATTTTTTTTTTTTTACTTTGTGTGTGCTGAGGCAATGCCCCTCTTTCATGTGGGGGTAGTTTCGTAAATTTACCTTGGCATTGTGAGTTACAAAGCACCTGACAAGCTTTTGTCTTCATTTGGCTAATTAAGCCTTTTTTGTCCCGCAGTGGCTAAAATAGCCCAACCTTCCCTTCCCAAACGGCACCAAAATTGAAAACTGAAAGTTGGTTGTTGACAATTAAATACTAAAAATTAAATGATGTTGTTAAAAAATTAAGTGTTGAATATAAGATTAAATTTAAAGATTATTATTTCTAATTTTTATATTATAGTGACAGCGGCGACAATGACAATAGTAATGAAGGTAAAAGATATGGCGGTTGTGGTAATGATAGAAAGATAATATAGTGGAGGTAAAAAAAATGGAGATGGCATATTTAATGAGTTTTTTAAAAAAAGTGGAGAGCTGATGGTAATGCAGTGGTGACTGTGATGGTATATTTAATGAATTGTTTAAAAAAATTGGTACAAATTCAATGATTTAAAAATATATCAAAATTGAGTGGATCTAAAAAATTAAAAAAATGAATTAAAATATATGTGTTTTAAAAAAATATATATTTTAAAAAACATAAAACCAAATAGAGTGAAAAATATGAAACAAAAATAAAAAGAAACAACGAAAAATGGTAAATTAAAAATCATGTAGCAAAAACAGAAAATAAATTTCGAAACCATAACAAATATTAGTTTAAATTGTTATTACTATTTCCATATCTTTGCATTTTTATTATAAATAAATGTGTATATATATATATATATAGATAATGTTATAATGCACACCAAATAATCAATCTTCTTTAACCTATACCATTGAATTAAAATAAAATTCTTCTTTAAACTCTACCAAATGATCATTCTATTACATTTTTCTTCCATCAAACAAAAAAGAAAAATGCCCTGGTGTGCATACCTTATGGGGCCCTACCTCAAAATGTGTAACTTTATTACAAAATTTCGTAATATCAATCACAAAATACGTAATCTCACCATAAATTGAAGTCATAAAATGTCCATAATTTTGCAGTTATGTTGCAAAATTTGTGACTTGATTATGATATTTTTTGTTATGCCAATTCGTGGCGAGGTTATGTATTTTATAATTGATATTACGAAATTTTATAATAAAATTACACATTTTGTAGTAGGGGTGCATATGGTACGCCCCCCTAAAGAGGTGCACACTATAGGAGAACCCAACAAAAAAATACCTTAAAATCAACAAATCAAATTTTAATTATAAAAAAAAAGGACGACACAGCTGTGCACATAGTATATATGAATTTTGAAATTTAGGTAGCATTTGATAAAGTTAATTGTCAAATTTTTATTTGTTATTTATAGGAATTAGAAAATATTTTCTTATAATTTTACAGAAAATAAAAAACATATATGTTCATTGAATTGTGAGAAGAGAAAGAAACTAAGTGAGATGGGAGAAAACGCTCCCAACATCGTGAATAGTAACCTGAGCAAGAAATCCACTGAAGAACAATATCATCTCTCAAGAAACACCAAGAAACTCAAGGATATTGAAGCGATTGCTAGCGATTCTATGGTTGTCGAACCTGTTGGTGACCAGGGGCGATCGGACCAATTGGTAAACGAGGGTGTCTCCTCTGTGGAGAACCATTTTGGGCATAATCGTGGGCCAAGATCCTTCAAGGATGCACTCACTAATCTTCGTCCTTATGAAAGGGCCTTTGACGATGATCTGGATCATCTGTCAACAGATGATGAAGAGCTTGGTGAGGAAGCTTCGGACGATGACGAATATATGGATGAGGGAATGGATTTTGGTGTTCCCAAAATTAAACTCCCTAAGAGTCTCCTGAATAAAATTAGGAGGCCTTGGAAGGACTGTTTGATTATCAAATTACTGGGAAAGACTGTGGGTTATAAACTTCTTATTACCAAAGCTAGAAAGATTTGGGATCTCCAAGGAGATTTTGAAGCTATTAATCTAGGGCTTGGATACTTTCTTTTTAAATTTCAAATGAGGGAAGATTGTGCTAAAGTGTACATGGGAGGACCTTGGATTGTTTTGGATCATTATCTAACGGTTCGAAAATGGAAGCATGATTTCAAGCCCTCTCAAGCCAAGGAAGTTTCAACTGCTATGTGGGTAAGATTTCCACAACTTCCTATTGAATATTATAATGAGAAAGTTTTATTTCATATAGCCAAAATTATTGGGAATCCCCTGAAAATTGATATTAATACAGCCACTTCTTCTAGAGGAAGATTTGCTCGTGTTTGTGTTGAAATGGATTTGAATAGACCTTTAATTTCCCATTTTGCTATTGGTAGGTATACTTATGGTATAGAATATGAACATCTTCATTCCTTCTGTTTTTTTTGTGGTAGAGTTGGCCACAGAAAGGAGAGCTGTAGTGAGGCTCCGAAGAAGACCACCGGTGGTGTCTCTCCGACCAATCAACATGAGCAGAATTTGACCGTTGAAGATGTTGTGGTTGTCAGTTCCAGTAAGCCCCTAGATGGGTTGGCTAGCACTGATGAGAACACTAAGGAGGCCAATAGGGAGAGTTATGGACCTTGGATGCTTGTTAACAGAAGAGGCCCTCGAAAAAATTTGATGGGAGGGAGAGAGTCCAAGTTTGGGTCCAAGGGCAAAGCCCACAAGAAAGATATGTCTAAGCCCACTCATTTTATTCGTGCTACACATTTAGGGGAGAGTTCCATTGGCCCAAGCTTGCTGCATCAAGATCTCCTCTCTGCCGATATTCTTGTCTTAGAAGAAAGTGTTGTTACAGATAACCCTTTCACGACTTTGACTGCTGACAACACTTTGATGGACAGCTCTGCCGTAGCCAGAGCTTCCCCTCCAGTTAAGGCTTTTCCAGCTGGTGTTAGCATTTCTGCAGAACCTTGGGATAAGGCTTTAAAGCCATCTTTACCTAGTCCCAAAGAACCACCTGATCCTAACTTTTCTTCTCTCCCAAAAGTTAGTCTTCCCAACATATCCTCTATTTCTGAGTATGGTGATTCCAGAGGAGAATCAACACAGAGTCCAAACAAGCATGACCTATCTTTCATTAGATCAAGAGAAAGAAGCCATTCACCTAATAGATGCCGATTGGTGGATCGTAGAGGCTCGTCTCATAGTCGAGTAGGAGGAGATGGACACTTACGGCAAAAAGAACACCATGGTCAGAGTGAGTTCCATAGCTTCATCAGTCAACGACAAGCTCAGAGTAAGGAGGATATTGGGGACCCCTGATTTTGTTTCCCTTCCATCATTCCCTAAATCTGTCTCCATGAAGCTACTTGTTTGGAATTGTAGAGGTGCCGGTAACAAAGCCTTCAGACGCACTATGAAGGAACTGGAGAAAACTCACAAACCTTCTATCATTGTCCTGATGGAAACAAAAGTTGAGCTTAGTTCTATGGGTCTCTTCTTCAATAAACTTGGGTTTACAGCCTCCTCTCATGTGGATCCGGTGGGACGTAGTGGGGGCATCTGGATTTTGTGGGATCCATTCCGTGCGACGATAATGGCTCTTGATGTTAATGCTCAAGTCATACACGCTAAGATTAAGCGTGATAACTACTCAGATTGGATTTTGTCGGCTATTTATGCTAGCCCAAATCCGCGGCTTAGAGACACACTTTGGGAAAATCTGGAAGATGTTGCTCAGAATATGAATGACCCTTGGTTATTAGCCGGTGATTTCAATGATATTGCTTCTCAAGGGGAAAAAAGAAGCTTCAACTCCATTGCAAGCCAAGCCCGAACTCAGAAATTTGCAGCTAGGATGAATATGTGCAAGCTCATGGACTTAGGTTGCTCAGGGCCTAATTTAACTTGGTCGAATGGTAGACAAGGTATGGCAAATACTCTGGAAAGACTTGACCGAGCTGTTTGCAACACCGAATGGAGAGTTGCCTTCTCAGAAGGAGCTGTTCAAAATCTGCCTCGCACGTACTCAGATCACTCTCCGATGGTAGTGTACACTCAAGGTATGTCTATTTCTAACCCCCTAGCTAGGCCTTTTAGAATGGAGGCTGCATGGTTCATCGATCCTAATTTTAAAAACCTTGTTGAGAAAGCTTGGGCTGATAGTAAAAATTTGTTCCTGAGGCTATAAATCTTGTTACTAAGAATGCTATTGCCTGGAATAAAAACTCTTTTGGTAACATTTTTCAGAGGAAATGATGGCTTTTGGGTCGTATTGAAGGCATCCAAAAGTCCCAATCTCGTGTTTATGCTCATAATTTATTTTTACTTGAAAAAGAGCTTGTTAAGGAGTATAATACTATCCTCTATCAGGAGGAACTATTTTGGTTTCAAAAGTCGAGGGCTAACTGGATTACTGTAGACACCCCATTTTTGACCGCCTTTAAGACTTGGACGTGACTGATGGTTTACTTGGTGGAGAAAGGTGTGCAGGGGAAATGTGCAATTTCTTCGGTAAAGAGAGAGTCAAATCTCAAACTTCATACCCCTGTTCTGGACCAAAAAAATCTTGATCAAAATATTTTAGTCTTAAAACCCTCTCTCTCAAAAACGTTTTTGAAATAAAGTTCCTACGATGTTCTAACGCTCGCATTTTGTTAAAAGTTGCGCTTTTCGGTAAACCGAGCAAGGACAAAGTGGAAATGAATGAAGGAGAGATGAAATCTTTGAAAAAATATTTCAAAATACCTTACTTAGGGGTTTGAAGTTGAAGAAAAGAGGAGAAGAGGGAAGAAATCCAGTTGGGGGAGAAAATGGGCATGAACCGTTAAGAAAGAGTCGAGCAGCCCTCGCCAAATCGGGCCTATTCATTGGCATAATTGGAATCAAGCTATGAGGCCACCACCGTTGGAAATAATACTTCTGGGGCTTCATTTTTCACTCAAGAATCTCCGAAATCCAATTCCGGACGGGGAAGATATAGATGATTGAAGTAGGGCATCACTCCGGTTGGACTGAAATCTGCGCGGCTTCACCAAAAAGGGCATAACTTTTTCCACAGGAGGAATTTTAATGCAAGGTTTGCGCCATTGGAAAGCTAACGTCCGGGGCTTAAATGTGGATACTTGAACGGCCACCATTGGACCTTCCTACCACCCACCGGCCACTTTTATTTCCGGTAGTCCATTTTTTTGTCCTGAAAGTAGCTGGCCGGCCAGAAAACCTAGCAGGCCGGCCACCTAGCTGGTGAAATGACCTTTTTGCCCTTTTTGAGCTGGCCGGCCATAATCCTTGCCCCAAGTACATTCTAGCCATGTATTTTGTTTTACACTTCACCCATGTCCGAGGGTTTGGCACTTTTGGAGGGAAACTTGACTCATTTTCCCTCCATTTCCCCCCCCCCTTTTCCCCCTCTTTGGCCTATATATCAGCAGCTCCAGCTGCTGGTTTAGGGTTACAAAATTTCCCTCTAAGGCCCTTGCGTTATATCTCTCTCCCTCTATATTTTCCAAGCTAAAACACCCTTAGCCCTACACCATTTCTTCACCAACCCATAGCCCTACCCTTCCATCCTCCATTACAGCAGTTTGAGGGTGTTCTCCAGAGCTTAGGAGTGCTGCATTTTGGTCCAAGAAGCTACCAAAGTTTGGTCTTCAAGGGTGAGTACCATTCCCACTCTTTTGAGCTTATTCTTGTATCATTTCTTAGCCATACATGCTTACTGTTTTGAGCTCCGGCCCTAACTGAAAGTGGCATTTTTTTGAGCTCTTTTTCACTTTTGTTTAAGGGTCTTTCACTGTTTGAGGCCTCCTTGTTGCATTTGCTTCATTATCCCTCTTGTATGCCATTATCTTGTGTAGTATTTTTGGCTTATGTATAATCTGTTTTGAGGTATGTTATAAACTGAAGAGTTGCTTATTTTGAGCCCTTCTTAAATATTGTTGAAGGGCTCATTACTGTTTGAGGCTTCTATCTTCCACTTGCCTTTATATCTCCATTTTGGCTCCATTTTTGCATGGTTTGTTAGCCTATTTTGCTTTTGTTTTTGGGCTGTGGTCCGAACTACAAATGGCCTTATTTTGACCCCATATTCATGTTTCATTAAGGGTATTTTATGGTTTGAGGCATCTTTTGTATACTTTGTGTTATATCTCTCTTTTGGGCCTTATTTTGTATAGCATTTTGAGCATGTTTGCATACTGTTTTGGGTCCGACCATCAACTGTAAAGTGTATCATTTTTGGCCCCTCTTCAACATTGTTGAAGGGCCCCTTTGTGTTTGAGGCCAGAAACCTCCACTTGCTTCTTTGTCCATCTTTTGGCTCATTTCTTGCATGAGAGCTTAGCCATACATGCACTGGTTTTTGTGGTTTTCCATAAACTGTAAAAGGTCATATTTTGGGCCCCTCTTCAACATTGTTGAAGGGCCCTAATCTGTTTGGAGTCAGCATCTGTGAGTTTCTTCTTTATCTCACATTTAGGGCCATTTTTGCATGCTAGTTTTTCCCTATTTGTGTTTGCTGTTTGGCCTCGCTTAGAACTGAAAACATGCTTGTTTTGGGGCTGCCTTGAATCTGTCTTTACATTCCATATCCAAATGATGCATGTTTTGTATAGCTGTAGGCCAATGCATAGGCCTAGTTTTGCATTTCGGTTTCATTTTCATGCATCGAGTGCCATATTCCTATGATTCGGGGCTGTTTTGGGTCATGTTTTGCTGCTGAAATTTCCATGTTTTCATATCACATTTCATGCCTTGCCATGTCTCGTTAGAGTGGCATTTTGTGCCTTAGGATCGGTCCTCAGTTTGCGTGCATGCGTGCACGCATCTCGAGTTGTCTCATTTTCATCTAATGGCCTCCTATGTGAGTGTGGCTGAGGTCCACTTGCATTGGTGTAAGTCCATTGTGCATTGTGTATGCCATTTCATTTCATAGCATTGTGTATGCTAGGTTGCATGTTAGCGCATTGTGTATGCCATGTTATCTCGTGCATCGTGTATGCCATTTCATAGCATTGTGCATGCTAGGTTGTATATTAGTTGCATTCATGCATGTCATGCATATTGCATTGTGCTTGGGATAGGAGTTAGCCCAAGCACGGGAAACGAGGTACGTTTCGTACTCCGAGTGACGGAACGCTTCTCAATTTCCTGTCACCGACACTCCGGATTATCCATGATGGAGTTAGGTTTTAGTTTTGTTTTCATGTGCATTTATTCTATATTGAGTTGCACAATTCGATCCCTCGGCCATCATGCATCGAGATGCGTGATTGGTGGCACGAGGATCGAGACATGCATACATTTGTGAAAATACATTGCTATGCCCATTTTCTGCTCTCTGTTGCAGCAAATCAAGAATTAGCAACCTTCCAGAGTTTGGCGCGCTTTCCAAGAATAATTGCAAACAGAGGCTAATCGGGGCATCCCAGTGGATTTCCGCGCAAGGCAGCCCAGACATGCATCGCTCATCAGAGTCAAGGCAGTCCCTGGCTTGCATGCCAGTTTATGGCTTTCTTAGTTAATTTGTAAATTAATTAGGAATTTGTATATATTCGGACTGTATTATTTGGACTGTATTATTCGGACTGTACTATTTATTCGGACCCTCTGCGTGGGGGCACAACTGTAATAAGTGTGCGTGTGTGTGATGTATGTCTTCCAACCCCACGTCTTTCTCCCTTTTATTTATCCGCTTATGATGGTTAGATTAGGGCATGTTTCAATTAGCATACAGTATGACAGCATGTTTGCATCATTCATCTGTTTTGCATGCACCGGGCTCGGCGCATCATACTAACTGCATTTGTATTTCAATTCCAAAGTCGAATACTTGTTAGCTGTTGCATCTCATATGCCATGTTTAGAATAGCCGAGCCTGCTATAGTTGCATTTTGCATGTGCTGCATTAGGCATTTCTGCATAATTAGGATCATGCATGGATTTCTAATTAGCTTTTGTTTTAGCTTGGAGTACTCGGTAAGTTTTATGCTTTAGCATCCTTGCATGCGTGTGAGTGACTGCCATAAATAGCATGCTTACCATGAGGCTATTTGCTTATGTGATATAACTGCCTGAATGCTTGTGGGTGAAGGTTGGGTTGTTTAAATTGGAACAAATCATTGACTGTGAGTTTTAAGCCCACTAGATAGTGGCAAAACCATCTTTTCTTAAGCCCACCTAAGGATGGCAAAATCTGCATTTTAAGCCTACTTGCGAGTAGCAAACCATCTTTCAAAAACAAACATGAAATGTTTTGTTCCAATTCAGGCGACCCAATCTATACTTGTATGCTGTGCGCATCACATAGTAATCTAGGCTAATAACCGGAATAAGAACACACAATGTTTTCAAAATTTGATATCATGGTTAGTAGAGGCCGATATTTGATCGGGCGAGCGAGGGTGCTCACGAAGTGACCTTCCCCAATCGTACCCAAGTTCCCGAGCCGAGGCAACTTTGGTGATGACGGACACGTGGCCTTAGGCAAACGAGTCAGGGTTTCCTAAATTTCCCAAAATAAAACATTTAGGTGGCGACTCTGTATCTGGCAAAGCAGTCCATGTTTGGCACTTCTTTCAAAAATTTGTTTTCTCAAAACGATTTGCCAGATTTGGACTATTTGATTCAGACTTAGAACCGTGACAAATTTTAGAGTCCTGAGCTGTAGTGACCCAAAATGAACGGAACGGGACTCACCCTCCCGGGGCGTTCGGGGGACGTCTACAGTTACACAGGGCGAAAGAAATATCAGATTTTTTCATATATCCACCATTGCGCGTAGAAGGAATATGAGAGTTACCACTCTCAAAATTAGTGAGGGTGTTTGGATCTCGGATCCTGTGGAGCTTAGTAACCATGTTTAGTGCTTCTTTAGAAACCTGTTTAAATGTGATGTTATGCATACTATTCCCAATAAGCCTGTTATTTTGCATCCCATATTTTCTATTGATGATAATCGTTTTCTTTCTAAACCTATCTCTAATCAAGAAGTTTGGGAGGCGATTAAGAGTATTAAGGCCTTTAAGGTGCCTGGGAATGATGGCATTCAATCTCTTTTCTACCATACTCATTGGGAGATTGTTGGCCCCTCTGTGTGTAATTTTATTCAGTCTTGTTTTGCTAATAAAAATATCCCGGATAATTTTAAAATTACTTTGATTACCCTTATTCCAAAAATTGAAAATCCGGAATCACTGACCCATTTTCATCCCATTAGTCTCTGTAATGTTTTGTATAAAACTTTGACTAAAGTGTTAGTTAGTCGTCTCAGATCCATTTTGTCTGCTGTGATTGGTCCTTTTCAAAACAGTTTCATCCCTGGTCGCTCCACTTGTGATAACATCATTATTGCACAAGAATTTTTTCATACTCTTAGGGGTAAAAAGGGTAAAAAAGGTGACATGATTTTAAAAATATACCTTGAAAAAGCCTATGACAATGTGTCTTGGCAATTTCTTCACCAAACTCTTGTTGATTTCAATTTAAATGATCACTGGATTGAATTAATCATGAACTGTGTTACTAATGTGAAAGCCTCTGTGCTTTGGAATGGTGAGAAGTTGAAAGAATCTAATATGGAGAAAGGGTTGAGGCAGGGTGACCCCTTCTCTCCTTATCTCTTTGTTTTGTGTATGAAGAGACTCTCGAGCATGATTATGGCCAAAGTGAATGATAAGGGGTGGAAAGGGGTTAAGGCTTCGGCCCAAGGCCTTGTTATCACACACTTATTTTTTGCTGATGACTTGCTTTTGTTTGGTAAAGCGGATGAAAAGAACTGTCATATCATCATGGATGTTTTGAATGAGTTTAGTTCTCTTTCAGGTCTCAAGATTAATCTTTTAAAATCTAAAATTTTCATTTCTCCTAATGTTATTAATGTTAAGGCCAAATCCTTGAGTAGATTGTGTGGTATCTCTCTAACTCAAGATTTGGGTCATTATCTTGGCATCCCTTTGCTTCATAAAAAGTGTAACCGGAGTTACTTTCAATTTATTATTGATAGGATCCAAAGAAGATTGTCTGGTTGGAAAGATAATCTTCTCTCGATGACAGGGAGAGCCACTTTAATACAATCAGTTACTTTCGCTCTCCCCTCTTATGCTATGCAAACTATGGATGTTCCCATAAGCATCTGTAAGGATATGGATAGACTGAATCGTAACTTTTTGTGGGGAGATTCTGAATCTAGTAAGAAAATTCATCTTGTGAATTGGGATACTGTGTGTAATAATAAAAGAGTGGGTGGGCTTGGGCTTCGTAAGGCCAAAGCTCAGAATCTTGCTCTTATGTCCAAAATGGGGTGGAAAATTCTCAGTAATGAGGATTGTTTATGGGTGAAAGTGATTAAAGGTAAATATCTTTTAAAAGATTCCCTTCTTTCTTATGCTTCCAAGAGAAACTCCTCACTAACTTGGAAGGGCATTCTTAGAACCAGAGATATCTTGAGAAGAGGTATCAAGTGGGGTGTGGGTGATGGTGCTAAAATTTTCATTTGGCATGATTGGTGGTGCGGAGAAGCTTCTCTCGCTTCACAATACCCCGATCATAGTTCAATCAATATGGATACTGTGGATAAACTTATGAATGATGTTGGGGAGTGGGATGTGAATAAGATCAAGGCTTGCATTCCAAGTGAAGCCCTTGATTATGTGCTTAATGTTAATTTATCTCGTTTTGTTACCTACCCTGATACTCCTCATTGGAAGGGGTCCACCAGTGGCAATTTTTCTGCCGCTACAGCCTATCAAATGGCCTCTAGTTCGATAGACAATTCTATTAATATGGATTGGGTTTGGAAATTAAAAATTCCACAAAAGCTTAAAGGCTTTTTGTGGTTGACTCTTCATGGTAAACTCCTTACCAATTCTATGAGGTTAAAAAGCGGAATTACGGACAATGCAAATTGTCCTAGATGCAATCATCTTTTGGAGGACGTTGAACATTTGCTCCGTGGTTGTACTTATTCCAGATTTGTTTGGCATGAATTAATGGGAAGCTATCAAAGTTCTAGGGCCATGTTGAGTCCTTTTAATGTTTGGCTCAAATCCAATTTACATAATAGCATGGACGTGGGTCCAGATTGGGGCCTTATTTTTGCTGTTACTATTTGGCAAATTTGGAAAGAAAGAAATAGAAAAGTTTTTCATGATATTGCTCCTTCTTGGCAGAGAACAATTTTTCTAACATTTAATTATGTTAATGAGATTAAACATGCTTTCTCTATTTCTTTGACTAGTAATAGATTAACTCATGTTATGGTTAAATGGATTCCGCCATCTGCAGGTAAAATCAAGCTCAACATTGATGGTTGTGCTCGAGGTGATCCAGGTGAAGAAGGCTTTGGCGGAGTATTTCGGGATAAAGATGGCTCTTGGTTGTGTGGATTTTTTGGCAAGCTTGATTCTTGTTATAGTTTGGAGGCTGAAATGTGGGGTATCTACAGGGGGTTAACAATGGTGCTAGAGAAGGGTTTGCATGAAGTTATCATCGAGACGGACTTTACCTTAGCTGAAGAATTGCTCAATAAAGGGCCACCTTCAAACTGCCCTTTCAGAAGTATAGTGGAGGATTCTAGACACCTAATCCGCAGACGTAATTGCTCTATTCAACATATTCTGCGAGAGGGTAACAAGTGTGCAGATTTATTAGCCAACATGGGAGATGAATAATTAGAACCATTGGTGGTGGTAGATGAACCACCTATTGTTGTTAGAAGCCAAATTGTGGCTGATATGGTGGGAATGGCATATCGGAGAATCTAGTTCCTGAGTGCCTCCCTTCTTTCCTTCTTTTTTTTTTTTCTTTTCTTTCTTCTGCTCTTGTTTCCTTTCCGATGTATCCAAAAGAGAAGAGAAAGAAACTAGAGTAGCTAGAGGACGATTGGACTAAATTTGTTTGGCACGCATGTAGATGTCAGAGAGTCATTTTATGGGCCTCACACACCCATTCTTTATAGAATTTTTGATAGTTTTTTCAAATTTTTTAGCATTGCTCTTCTTTTCTATAGATATATGTTAAAATGTATGAATGAGTATGAATTTAATATAGTTGAATATGTAATTTACTTTTTACAACTCAACCCCATACAGACATTATAAAGAACAAACAACATCAACTTTATTTCTGTGCCAAAAAAAAACAAAAAAAAAAACATCAACTTTATTATTACAACTCAACACAAAACAACATACAACGTGGGTGTTTGGGAAGTAATTATTTTTTAGATTTTTTGACTATTTTAATAGGCTATTTTAGTTTTGTGTTTGGAAAGATAGATGAATTTTTATTTGAGTTGTTGTATTGAAAAATGTATTTGAAATGATGTTTGAGGCTAAAATGACAAATTTACCCCTAACTTCACTTTTTTCAAAATTGGTCTAAAAGGGCAAAATTGTCATTTCAGCCCCAAAGACTAGGCTGTCACAGATGAGAGGCTACACACTGTCATGACAGTGTAGGGCTGCCGGCTTTGCTTTTTATTTTTATTTTTAATATAAATCATTGATTTAGAATTTTTGAGGCTTTTTGGCTTTTTTAGTGTTTGAGGCTATTTTAGCCTCAAAAGTGGGTTCTCAAACACCCCCAACATAATAAATCAAACTCAACCTGTTACACCTCTCAACCTCTATTTATTTTATCTATAATAATAATAATACAAATTACATTTTTCATTGTTCATCTCATAAAGTAATGAGATCTACATATATGTGAGTCTCAGTGTCTTGTGAGACATGCAATAAGGAATGCAATTTTTGAGATTTTGAAAAATTCAAGTAGAAAAATACTTAATGATCACAATCCATATTTTGAATCACTCCACTAGTCAAATTATGTTCCATGATACAATTCATCTCAGCACTCTTTCTCTTCTTCACAAATTAAAGCTCTATCCCCCAGATCTTCATCAAATAGATCTTCCCTTTCAACCTAGCTTCACTGTTGAGCATCAAAACCCCTGAACCAATATCACTACTCAGTCTCGAAGCATCCAACAAGCCACTCGAGCTCACTTTCGTTATAACAGTCATTCTATATGTGTCCCTAGCTTTCACATTTCCCTTCCAAATCACATCGTCCCCAATGATCACACGTCCATGGCTAATACTCATGGTGGTTCTATCATACTTGTAGTCTCCAAAATTCTTGTTCTTCATTTCAATTTGTGCAATGAGTGTCATGTTGTAGGTTAAATTGCCAACGTAGAGTCCTTCAACGTTGACCGACCTAATTTCAACTCGTGGCGTTTTAACACGCATTGCGACTAGTGCAAAAACCAAGATTGTGACGATTAGTGAAAATAGAGCAAAGATCACGATGAATGCAAAGCGCCTGAGTCTCTTCTTCCTTCTCTCTTTAGGTTGCCCAGAGTTGTAGCAAAAGAACTGGACAAGATACAAGCAGCCTTTTTGTGGGGTGATTCAGAGGTGAGAAGGAAAGTACTCTTAGTAAAATGAAAGGATCTAACCATGGATAAGAAGCAAGATGGGCTGGGCATAAGAGACCTAAGAATATTGAATAATAGCCTCCTTGCTAAATGGTGGTGGAGGTTTGGGAAGGAAGACAACTCATTATGGAAACAAGTCATCTGCATCAAATATCAGTCAGTAGGAGGTAGATGGTTCCCATTTCAGGTGGAGGCAAACAATATCTCAAGAGTTTGGAGTGACATTATTCTTGTTAGTGATTTTAATAGCAACTTGTTCAATTATTATTTCGAGAATGTTGAAATCAAGATTGGTAATGGTGAAAGAATTAGTTTCTGGGTTGATAATTGGATGGGAACCAGATGCTTGAAGTCCCAATTTCCTAGACTTTACTATCTATCAGAAGATAGAGGCATCACCTTGCACTTGCAGTTGACTAGGGCTAGTCATCAAAACAATTGGGATCTGAGCTTCAGAAGACCCTTATTGGCATAGGAGGAGACTAATCTACAGAGATTAAAGGTTGTCTTAGAGGAGGGCCCTTTCTTGAGATTGGAATCTATGGATATGTTCTGGTGGAAATCTGATCTCTCACTTATGTTTATTGTCAACAGTGCTGTTAAATGGTGTGAATCATTGAATGGACCTCCTTTGGCAGTTATTGATTTGATTTGGCATAATTCCTCTTCTTCTAAAGCTCAATTGTTCTCTTGGTTGGCTTGGAAAGGGAGGATAAAGTCATCTGACTACTTACATAGAATTGGCATCCTCAATGCAGCAGTTAGCTCTGACTGTGTGTTCTGTCAAGCTGAGGTTGAATCACTTAACCATGTGCTGTTGTTGTGCCCTTTTGCTTGGAAAGTTTGGTCCAACCTAATGAAGTGGTGGGGTTTTCTTTGGGTCTCTCCTAGTTCAGTAGTCATGTTAATGCACTGGTGGCTAGGCTGGAAGTTTAGAAAAAAGGAAAAGCAAGTTTGAAGATCAATTCTGATTGCTGGCTTATGGTTCCTCTGGAAATGCAGGAATGATTATCTGTTCAATGGACAGCAGCATACCTGTGAAGATCTCAGTGAGCTTATTAAAGTTAGAGTGGCTCTTTGGCTGAAATCTCACTCAATTGGGCAAGGGTATACAGTGAATGAGTTTGTGTTTAATATTCGTGAAGTCAGAAGCTACTTGTAGTGTATCTGGTAGAGCCCTATAGAGGAGTTGCTGCTGCTCTGTCTCAGATTCTGTTAATCTTACTTTTTTGTTATTGGTCTGCTCTTCTCAGCTATGGACTGCTATGTGTCTTGTTTTATTTGTTACAGAGTTGATGTATGAGTTACTCAGTTGTGGGCTGTTACTGCTGTGTAAGGTAGAACAGCTACTATGAACTGTTGTGGAGTTGTTATATTTGTTCTGTTTGTTCTGTTCCCACCTTTAGTTCTGTTTTGTTGGTTGTGGCTGGTGTATGCCTGTTTTAAGCTCTTTTTGTTGGCTGCTGCTGATATGAGTCATGTTTCTATCTGCTTCAGAGTTGCTACATGAGTTAATCTAGTTGCTTGGTGTCAAGCTCTATTGGCTATAGAATGGAGGTGTATGGTTGGGCAGTTTGCTTTAGAGTTGCAGCTGGATTGCTGCTGCTGTATGAGGATGAAGGATTTTCGACCAAATCTGGGGGATTTGAGGATGTTGGTTATTATTGGTTGCATAAAGTTGCACTTCTTAAGTTTTTGTCCTGTGGTTGTCCTTGGCTGCATAAAGATGCACTTTCTAAGAGTATCTGTCTGTGTTTTTGTGTTCACCTGCTATGCATATCTGTGATTAGTGCATACTGCTGTTGTTTTGGAGCCTTAATGTCTTGGAGGTGGTTTTGCACTCGTTTGTTTTGTGAGTGAAGCAGTGGAGGTGTGCTGTGATGGAGTTCTGTTCTGTTTTTTACTGTGTTGGTGGTTTGCTGTCTTGTTTTTGCTTGTCCCCTTTTCGGTTGGTTTCTTATCAACCTGTTGGCTTTAGTTAGCAGATGATTGTGCATTCTTCTTGGTGCCAACCTAGTTGGGATTAGGATGGTTTACAATGATGCGTTTTGCTCTTACCTCTCCTCTTTGTTGATGTATACCATGATGTATTTTTGTTATGTTATCATTAATAAATTGTTTTTTATTTTGCTGATCATATTAAAAAAGATTGTGCCATGGAAGGCTCAACAGGCGTGAAAGGAGTTGCACCTTTCTCGGTCATTGTTTGTTGTTTGAGAGGATGAGATGTTGAGATTATGGTTTATAGTATGAAGATGGTGTGTAAGGTAGGAAAAAATGGAGATGGATTTTTGAGATGGGTTTTAGGGTTTGTCATGTGGTGTGTATATATAGTGTTTTCTAATAGATAATAGAGTGTATGTTTTGAATAGTGTATATGAATGGATTTTGTATTATCAAACACGGAAGACATGATCGGTTGTAATAATTTGACAATAATAATGTATTAATTTTTTAATTTTAAAATAAGGAAAAAATGCATTTGTGTTTAATAATAAAAAAGTGTTAGTTTACTAGGTAAAAGGTTGTAGGAATACGGGAAGAAAAAAATATGAAAATATCATATATGTGTGGATTTTGTATTATCAAATATGGAAGACATGATCGGTTGTAATAATTTGATAATAATAATGTATTAATTTTTTAATTTTAAAAAAAAGGAAAAAAATTACTATGAACATGCATCCGACATATAACATGAAATTTATTGCATATGTGTTTAATAATAAAAAATTTGTTAAAATCCTTTTATGCACTATCCCAAAAATTGTAATTCAAGAGGTTATGAGGGACGCTTAAGTGTTAGTAAGGTGAGATTTTATGATAAGCCTACAGTAATGGTAATCTAATTTTACTAACGTATTAATATGTATTGTGTAATGGTGCCAAAAAATAAAAAAATAAAAAATAAAAAATCTACATCCAATTATAAACCATTATATAGGTATAGTAAATGCTTGTCATCACTTTTACTCTATTTTTTTATTATAATAAAACACGTGATCCAACTATGTATGTTTAAAATTATGGCAAAATGATATCAAAATTTTCAAAATTAAACACTCAAAAACATCATAATTTTGTTTTTATTTTAAATCTAAATCATTGAATTATCACAATAAAATATTTTAAATTTGTATTATGAATTACCATTACAATATGAAAGTAAGGAGAATTATAGTGGAGAATCCTTATTCACGATAAATCTTATTATGTAAATGGGCTAATAATTAAATTGTGTTGAGTGATAGTTATATTTAATTATTGGGTTTATAATTAAATAATAATATAATATTATATTGAGTTTTTACTGGTCTATATGAAGACCTTTTACAGCCTACATGTTTGACGTACGGAAATGAAAGCTTCTGATTGGTCCAATCGCATGCCTTTGCATTGAAGACTCTTTGAACCAAAGCAATCTTACTAGGCTGCTCGCTCAACAAGTTTTAATTGATTCAAAATACGAAAATGTTTTTGTAGCTCGAAAGTTTTTTTCTTGAATTCTCCGATTGTTCAAAATGATATCGTTTTGGATAGTTTTTTTTTTTTTTTTTTCCTCCTTGTGTCTGAAACAGAGGGAGTGAGAGGGAGAAACAGAGGAGAGGGGGAGAAAGAGAGAGGAGGAGAGGAGAGAGGGAAACAGAGAGAGAGACGGCGATGGCAAGGCAGGGCGACGGTGATGGAGGGTGCGACAGTGGACGCTCACCCTTGCGATTTTTGTTTTTTTTTTCTCTCTCTCTCTCTCTCTCTTTTTTTTTTTTTTTTTGGCTCTGAAGATGAAGATGATGTGTTAATGATGGTGATGGTGATGGTGATGAAGATGTTGTTGTTGTTGATTTTTTTTTTTTTTTTTTCTTCTTCTAGTAGATTTAGATCTGAATCCAGATCTAAAGGGGGAAAAAAATGTTGGCTAATGATGATGTGATGAAGAAGATGTTGATTCTTCTTCTTCTTCTTTTTCCTCCTCTTCTTCTTCTTCAGACAAACAGGAAGGAAAAAAGGAAAAAAAATAATAATAATAAAAAAATAATCCCAAAACGACGTCATTTTGGGATTACAGGTGATTCGGGGGGCTTCCAATGCGAGCTACGTAGCGCGATTGTTCAAAATAATGAAAATTTATAATTTTAAATAACAATATATTTTTTTAAACTCATAGTTTGAGACCAATTAAATGATAACAACATGTTTTTCACTCTCGCCTTTTTTTTTTTTTTTTTTTTGATCGGCAAAGAAAATTTTATTAATAAAAACAATCAAATTACATTAATAAAGAGGAGTTTGGAGCTAGGAAAAGCTCCAACCTCCGAGTTGGTGAGAAACCAACAAACAAGGCAAAACAAAGATAAGTACACAAAGATAACAAACAATAGAACAACTGAGTAACTAAGCAAATCTGTAAATGAGCAAATGAGCAGTTGAGCAAATTTGATCATCAAAACAGCACTAAAAACTGAGTAAGCTCACACCAAAATCTGAGCAGAACAGCATAACCGCTGAGTAGCAACATACACCAAATTCTGAGCTAGCTCCAACCCAACAGCACCCAAAATCTGGGAACATCAGAAACAACACTCAGCAAAACAACTCTAAGAACACACCTGCAACACCAAACAGAACTCTGCTTCCATGCCATTGATAAACAAACCCACCAACGTAATAGGCCAGACCATTGAAGCAGCCAATAACACTCATTGAAGCAGCTGAATTAGACACCCTGAAGCAGAGGACCTGGAGTAGAATTACAGAGGGCTTGAGTAGACAACCTAATTTGATTGAAATTGAAAACAATATCATCAACTGAATAATCAACCTCCAAACTCCATTTTACCCACAGAGCAATCTACACCTTTATTTTATCACAAAAATCATCAAAAATAGGTTGTGCCCCTTTGAACATACATTCATTTCGCAATCTCCATGTAGACCATAACATAACAAATGGGACTACCTCTCATAATCTAGAAACCCAGTGCTTACTCTTACCAGTAGACCACCACTGTAAAAGGCCCTGAACTGATCCAGGGATTGCCCAAACCTGATCACTCCATCTTACCATTTGAGACCAACACTTCCAAACCAGTGGACAAAACAAGAGCACATGATTCAAGGATTCCACCTCAGCTTGGCAAAACACACAAACATTATTTGCTGATACAGGTAGCACCCCAATCCTCTTAAGGAATGTTGAAGTCTTAACTTTGTCTCTCCAAGCCAACCAGCAAAAGAACTGCACTTTTGGCGGAGCTAAACCAACCCATACCCCTTTAGGCACAACCTGACCAGTCCCTATTATAGCATCCCACCATCTTCTTACAGAAGAAACTGAAAACAGACCTGAGCTATTTGCTAGCCAAGAACAAGAATCAACACAATCAGAACTCACCAGTGTGTTTCCAATAGATCCATTAATCTCTGCAGCTCCTTAGCTTCCCATACAAATAACTGTCTTCTAAATTTAAGCTACCACAACCCCAGGTTACTCTTCTTAGCACTGATTTGCTGAAAGATCTCCTATTTCTCAGTGGATAAACTATATAGTCTGGGGAATTAAACCTGCAGGTCTCTATTGTTGAGCCATGTATCATGCCAGAACATGATTCTCCATCCATTTCCAACCTTAATTCTAAAATGATCACCATAGAACTCACCAATTGCTGATTTACTGAGAGAAGTTTCACAATGTCTAACCAAACTGTGGACATCCTGTCTGAGAGGCTCAGAGCTGGAACCCAACCTCTACGATTCCTACTATACCTTGAACAAACCACAGCTTTCCACAAAGCTGTATCTTCATTACCATATCTCCACCACCACTTTAATAACAAGCATTCATTCACCTCTCCTAAATCTCTCACACCCAAACCTCCTTGACTTTTACTTTTTGTGATCTCCTTCCATTTGACCAAGTGCACTTTCCTTTTATTAACATTCCCTCCCCACAGAAAAGATGACTGCAACTTGACTAAGGATTTAACAACACCCTTAGGCATTCTAAAGAGAGAAAGGAAATAGATTGGCAAATTAGCAAGGACTGACTTGATCAAAGTCAACCTCCCAGCATAAGATAGTAATTTCCTCTTCCAAGAGGACAGCTTTTTCTTCACTCTTACTCTCACCTCTTTTTTATTGATATAATTCCATATGTATTGTATGTTGTTCTCATCAATAAAGTTCCCTTTCTTTTGTCGATAAAAAAAAGTTGTGTTTTTTTAACATTCTTTTTTTAAACTCAGTTCACTTGAACCTTTTTTTAAAAATTTGTGTTTTGTTCACACTCCTAAAATTTAAAAATAATCTTGTAATTACAAGTAAAACTGGTTTAGGGATATAGTTTTAATTAATAGTCACTACTACAAAAATAGTTAAAGATCACACTTTGACAAAAAAAAAGATCTCACTTTTATTGGAAGTGTGATAAAAAAAATTAGATTGATATTTTAATCACACTTAATTTGATTAAGTGTGATAATATTTATTTTTTATGTCACTTTTCAATTAAGTGTGATTATATATATATATTTTTAATCACACCTTCTAATTAAAGTGTGATTATATATACACTACTACTTTTTAATCACACTTTTTAAACAAGTGTGATTATATATATATTTTTTAATCACACATTCTAATTAAAGTGTGATTATTTATATATTTTTTAATCACACCTTCTAATTAAAGTGTGATTATATATATACTACTACTTTTTAATCACACTTTTTAAATAGGTGTGATTATATAGATATTTTTTAACCACACAGTCTAATTAAAGTGTGATTATTTATATATTTTTTAATCACACCTTCTAATTAAAGTGTGATTATATATACACTACTACTTTTTAATCACACTTTTTAAATAAGTGTGATTATATTGATATTTTTTAACCACACATTCTAATTAAAGTGTGATTATTTATATATTTTTTAATCACACCTTCTAATTAAAGTGTGATTATATATATACTACTACTTTTTAATCACACTTTTTAAATAGGTGTGATTATATAGATATTTTTTAACCACACATTCTAATTAAAGTGTGATTATTTATATATTTTTTAATCACACATTCTAATTAAAGTGTGATTATATATACACTACTACTTTTTAATCACACTTTTTAAATAAGTGTGATTATATATATATTTTTTAATCACACATTTTAATTAAAGTGTGATTATATATACACTACTACTTTTTAATCACACTTTTTAAATAAGTGTGATTATATATATATTTTTTAATCATACATTTTAATTAAAGTGTGATTATATATACATTACTACTTTTTAATCACACTCCCTAAATAGGTGTGATTGTATAAAATATTTCAATTTGATTTTTATATAAAATATACAATTCCCGAATCCGCGCCTCTATTCTACCTATGAATGATAGAGATGACTCACTACTAGAAAATGAGGCTTTAGACACGGAACTTTTTCACCCATTTTTTCATCTTTCTATCTCTCTGTCTCTGTCTCTCTTCTCTCTCTCTCTCTCTCTCACACTCTCACTCATCACTCTTCTCTGTCTGTCTGTCTGTCTGTCTCTCTCTTTCTCTCTGTCTATCTCTCTCATCTCTCTCTGTCTCTCTTCTCTATCTCTCTTTTCGTTATCTCTCTCGCTCATCTCTCTCTGTCTCTCTCTCGTTTATCTCTTTTCGCTATTTTTTTCTCTCCCTCTCTCTTTGTCTATATCTTTTCACCTATTTTTTCATCTTCATCTCTCTCTTCTCTTTCCCTCTCTCACTCATCACTCTTTTCTTTCTGTCTATCTGTCTCTCTCTCTCTCTGTGTCTCTCACTCATCTATCTCTTCTCTCATCTCTTTTCTATCTCGGTCTCTTTCGTTCATCTCTCTTCTCTCTATCTCTCTCATATTTCTCTGTCTCTCTCGCTCATCTCTCTTCTCTCTCTCTCGTTCATCTCTCTTCTCTCTATCTCTCTCTCGTTCATCTCTCTTCTCTCTCTATCTTTTTTCTGTCTCTCACTCTCTATCTTTTTGTCCCTCTCTCTCTCTCTTCTCTTTCTCTCTCTCTCTCGTTCTCTCCCACTATATTCGCGTTGCTCACTCTCTCCCTTCTGTCTTCTCTATTTACTGAGCTCTCTCTCGATTTATCTATCCACTACAAGAAAATGCACTTTTAGCGACCACTTTGTCTCTTTCTTGCTCATCACTCTGTCTTTGTCTCTCTCTCTCTCTCTTTCTCTCCTCTATCTGTCTCTCACTCATTTGATTTGATTAAGTGTGATAATATTTATTTTTTATGTCACTTGTCAATTAAATGTGATTATATATATATATATATATATACATATTAATCACACCTTCTAATTAATATGTAATTAAAGATCAACTAAGAAAAATTAAAAATATCTCACTTTTATTAAAAATGTGATTAAAAAAATTAAAATGATTTTTAATCACACTTAATGTAATGAGCGAGATAATATTTTTTTTAATCACACAATTTAAATAAGTTTGATTATATATATATTCTAATTCAAAGTAATTGTAAATACATTCTCACACACACAATCAATTCCTAATCAACCCTAATTTATATCCCCAAAACATCAAATTCGACTATGTCTACCTCTTGTTGCTTCTCACCTTACCGATCGCCTCCGCCTCCGCTGCTACTAGCGTTGCCAATCGCCACCGCCGCTAGCCCTATCGGTCACCGTCGATCTTCTCCTCTTAGATCGCCTCACCGCTGGCCGATTCGGTAAGTTTGTTTTTGCTTTCTCTTTGCTCTCTCTCTCTTTGCTATTTGCTTTTCTCTCTCTCTCTCTCTATATATATATACCTACACTTTTTCTCTCTAAAACTCTCTCTTCTTGTCTTCCAGAAGCTTAGATCTGAACTCTGATCCCTCGATTACTCGCATTTCAAGCCCCAATGGCCGCGAATAGTCTACTTTGGTTCTGAACTTTAATCAGTACTCTCTCTCGCTCGCTCGCTCTATTTCTTTCGAATTTTACTGCATGTATAACATTTGAGTTGTTGGATTTGTGATTCAAAACTCCATCTTCAAATCCCTCTTTTCTCTCATTTCTTATCTGTTTATATATATAGATATATATGTATGTATGTATGGTTTGATTTGTGTTCTCATTCTCAGATTGCATCTTATAAAGAGGGGTTCGGTTTGATCTTGTTCTCTTCCTTGCAATTTCAATCCGGGTCAAGAAAAATTGGCTATGGCAAAAACCTTATTGTTCTGATTGACAGAGCTTGATTTAGATTTAATTTATTACTGTGGATTTGGGTTTTTCATTATTTGATTTAATTTGCTGGCTCTGTCATGCTATTTGTTTATTTTTTTTTATGGTTCCAATGTTTCAATGTTTCATATATGCTAGTATTTAATTAATTACTCTTATGGTTACAGTTGCCTGTGAATTGGAATTGGTTGAAACCATCATTGTGGGATGGGATTCTTCATGCTAATGTTTGAACTATATGTATGAGTATGATTACTTATGGTTGCATTGTAGGAACCATGCAAATGGCAGTTGGAGTTACATTTGGTATGTGTCTGAACTTTTTTTTTTGTCAATATCGTGTTTGTTCCATAACATTGCCCTCATTAGTTTGTTACAGTGAATTACTTATAATTACTTTTGAGTAATTTGTTAATGTGTACTGTTGCTCTTGATTATGTCTAATAATGTTTTTATTATATCCAAACAACTTTCTATTGCTTATTTGTGTTGTGTGTTTGTGTATATATGTATAGAGAGGATCTAGCTACTTTTTCTAAGTAATCTTATTCTAGCCATCAATTTTTGAGGATAAAATTAGTTTTCATTTTGCTATTTCTGATGAGAATGTGAACATGTGGAATTCTAGATGGCTTTTTTAGCATGTACAAATTTTAAGTAAGTGTAGCATTTTAATATGGGCTTATTGTTTCAGAAGAGGGCATTGCAAGCGGAAGAGGAAATGATGCGAGGAAGGACTAAACTGAGGTTTGTGTCTATAGATGGTGTGAAATTTATTGTACAAGTTATATTTCATGGACAAATTTTTCTGTCCAAATTTCTGCCCACTTCTAGACAAGCGGGGAAAGCGATGAATTTACATTAGCTTATTTAATTTTGCATGTTAACTTGTTACTGTGATAGGTTTGGGACAGACGTTGCTTTAAAGCAGAGGGAAAGCCAACAGGGGGTCCTGGTGGGACACGTAGAAGGGATTACATTTCTTGACAGCCGTGGAGATGGTCGTTATTTCATTTCAAACGGTAAAGATCAGACCATCAAACTTTGGGATATCCGGAAAATGTCTGCCAATGCTACTGGGTATACTCACTTCCAGGCCTATTTGTAATTGTTTATTTTAAATGATAATAATCGTGAAAAGTATGAGTTATTAATCAAACTTTCTGAGTCAACTAATTAGTTATGTCTCATTGTGCCAAAATTTTGTTTGACTTTAGTCCAAAATGTTGTACATGCTGAACAGCTTTGAAAGAGCTAATAGGAACCCCTGTAATACATTTTTCCTTCCTCGATTTCAGCAAACCTAGATTTGGGCATTATGAATGGGATTACTGATGGATGGACTACCCATCTCAGGCAAGAGGTTTAAAGCACCCAAATGATCAATCATTGGCCACATATAAAGGTCATTCAGTGTTGCGCACTCTCATTCGCTGTTACTTTTCGCCCACATATAGGTAACACTATGTAAATCTCTTTCCCTGTACGTTGGGGCTGTTATTTTGAAGTTATGGATTTGTTTTCTTGGTTAGCTCAGTTCAACAAGCTTGCAGGTTGCATCCTATCTTGGTTTTACCTGAAGAAACTCTATTTGCCTATTTGTTAAGAGTATATATAAACACCATTTTACAACTTTAGCCAATGTGTTCTCAAATTTCTTGATTGATTTTTTCGCAGCACTGGTCAGAAGTACATCTACACTGGATCTCATGATTCTTGCATATACATCTATGATGTGGTACGTAATGAAATATATCGACTATTTTTCTCTTTTCTGAATGCTTTACCTCAGTACAAACCAAAGTTCTTTATCAGAACGGACGTGCAGGAGGTTGTAATTCTCTGATTCTGTTCTGTGCTTGTGGTTTGCATGTAGGGAGATTCAAAATCATTCTTACATGGGATATCTTAGGGAAATTTACTGTGAACACACCTAATTATATTGAAGATATGACAAAGATTTCTTTTGGTGTTTTGAAGGAAAGAACATAAATATCATAATTGGATAGATATGATATATACGATAGAGGAAATGTTATGCGTGCATGCGCTGTTTTCAACTGCCATATTAGACATAATGTAGTAAGTGGCTTGTGCAAAACCGTGCTTACTTAAAGCATTAATAATAGAACAAACACACACAGAATCAAGAACACAATATATACTTGGTTCAGCAGGGTGTCCCTATTTCCACAGCAGATGTGCTGTTTCGTTTTGTGCTGGGCTCAGGCAGTTTAGAGGAGTCCCAGGTGTGTGTGTGTGTGTACATTTTTCATCTGGAATTCGTATACTTATTATTATTATTATTGTGTGTGTGTGTGTGTGTACATATATAATGCTGATATTGTTTAAATTTTATGTTAAATCAAATTCTTTTAGTGCCTCAATGATGGGACTCCAGAAGTGAGGGATGCAGCCTTTTCTGCTTTGGCAGTAGTGGCTAAGGTATTCCTTTCAATCATATTGCTACTCAACTATATCATGTCTTCCTAGTAAAACTTGATTCTTATTTTTTTCCCCAAACTTGTGAAGGAAATAGACCAAGATTTGCTAGTTACTTCTGTTGCACTAATTATTGTTTCTTCATTTTTCTTTCTATTCTAGGTGGTTGGCATGAGGCCTTCAGAAAAATCGTTGGAGAAGCTGGATGACGTTAGAAGAAAGAAGCTTTCAGAAATGATTGGGGGTTCTGGAGCTGGTTCAGTTGGTTCAATCTCAGGTTTGAATTATTTTATTGTTTTAAATTTGTTACAATTTTTCTCCTAAAAAAATGATACATTCTTTGAGGTTTTCTCTATGCTGATAATAATCATGATATGCCAGTTACAGTTCAAACTTCTAGTGGAAGCATTTCTTCTGCAGCGGTGAGTTTATTCTTGCCTTTCAAATTAATGGCCATGCTTTGTATACTTTTTACCTATGAACTAATAGAAATTTTAGGGCTTCATGAAGTAATCTTGACACTAGAATTTTGGTGGATGGAACTTCTAATGAAAATTCCATTTTTGGCTTACTCAAAAGGGTTCTGCTTTTTCAATTACTTACCTCCTTCATCTCTTCTCCAAAAGATAAGGATCCATGGAATTTTCATTAGAGAAAAGAAGATACAATGGATGGATGAGATTAAAAAAAAAAAAGAAGTGAAAAAGGGGTGCTTCAAGACAATAAGAAGCTTGTTACCCAACCCATGGAATAAAATAGTGATGTATATTACCCATAGTAAAGACCAAGTTTTAGAATGCAAGAGCGTGTGTGTGCTCAAATGCCAAATGATTTGAGATCAATATACCAAGTATTAAAGCAAGATAATGGGATAATTATGAGAGAGTAGGCACAAGTTTATCAAATTCAAGGGACTAATTTTGTGTTAGGGATGTCAAGCATATGTCACAATGAAACACAACCACCCAAAGCATCCAAAGATGTCATCAAAACCGAAGCATAGGACTAACAAATCTATATGACCAAATGCAAAACAAAGCCCACACTCTTTTCAGATCCAATTGAAATTTTATGGAGGTTAAAAATGACCTATCATAGGAAGTGACTAAGATGTTCCCTTTTTTAGCCAACATTTTTTGTCTTATTTGTTGATCTAAGGACCCATCTAATGTGTGCATTTAAGGATGAGAATGGATCCAAATGCTCCAAGGGCCTAAAACTCGAGTTCTCATGTATATGCTTGACATGATAATAACAATTGCGATCTGGATTGTAGGCTTGTAGAATCTTATGACCCTAAATGGTCAAAAAGATCCAAATTGTTGTAAAATTGGTATATTATAGCTGGATTGTAAGTAGGATCTTGTAGGATTGCAGTTAGGATCTTTGGGTTGGTGATTTTTCACCTCATCTTTATTATGCATCATCCTTGTTGGTATTTTTACCTTTTTTCATTGTTATAAAAGTATAATCTTATGATTCTTGATCCGATACGATTCAATCTGCTAGACTCTCTCACCATTCTCATATCCTGATTTATTAACCATGATGCCAAAGTTGCCTTGAACTGAACTATTATCCATGGTCAAGGTAGATTCCTTCAGTTTTCATAGTAAAATTTCTCTCTTTTTTGGGAAAAGAAATATAATGTGCTATTAGTGCTATATATGAGAGAAGACAAAATCAAAGCTTAATGCTAATTTTATTCGTGATTTCTAATTTATGTTGTGGAAAACTGTATTATTTGCTGTCACAGGAGTTCTGAAGTATGCTATCATGAAAAACACTTTCTTCAATGAAAAGTAGCACAATGCCCCAAACTTTAGTAGAATTCCTGGGCATTACTATTTTACCTTGTCATTCCTGTTATGGTACACTTCTATGAATCCTATTGTTTTATCATTTTGTTCAAATGTTATTTTCTTTTCTTGCTTGTGATACTCACTATTAGTGTTGCTCAAGCATTGTTGATTGTTACTATACCAGCTTGTTATGGTATACATCTATGAATCCCCTTGTTTTATCATTTTGTTCAAATGTTACATTCTCTTTTTACTTGTGATGCTCCATTTCTTCTATCAGTGTTGCTCTGATATTGTTGAACATTTGCTTGAATTGGCTTTGGCTATCTCTCTATGCATATATATATATATATATGTGTGTGTGTGTGTATGCATGTATACATACATATACATGTCACTGAATTGCTAATAAGAGATATCTATTGTATCATATTTCTTAGGGGCATTTTGATGATGTTCAGAAAGCTCCTAGTCTACCATCTAAAGCACCAAAAGAATTCAAGGAATTGGTAATCAATGCTTTCCAATATATTTTTGTTTTTTCATTTCTCTTATGTATATTATTATATATATTTTAAATATGAAAGTAAAAAGTAGCATGAATGAGCTTCATTTTGCTTGTATTTTGCAGGATGATAATAAGAGCAAGAAGGGACTTGCTAAAGTTCACGAGGTTCATATATCCTAAACTTCATTAGTTGTTTGATACACAAATTCGTTGGCTGCTCATTTATGATGTAGACTAAGTTCTCCATTAGATACTTAGCATTATGTGATGCCTATCAGTCCATTAATTGTGAAATGATGTGCATTGATTCTTCTTTAATTAGTTTTAACTATCATACATTGATTGGTTTTTAATCATTGCAAGAAGAATATGTTCAGAAAATTGGCCTAGTTCCTGCAGCATTGTCTTTCTCAGATGAACAGAAGAAAGAGGTGCACTTTGTTTGCTTCACTAGATGTTTACTGCCTTCTATTTCTATCACATTTAGTTAGTGATTATATCTCTGGAGTGATTGAATTGAGACAACTTATCTCTGTTAGCTGAAGATCAGTATCACTACTACAAAAGAAATAAATAGAATAGGCTACGTGCTCATCATGATAGTGATTGGCCTTCTTTTGTTCATACCCTTTCTTTTGGCCTTATTTTGTTCACACGCTGTCTTCTTTTTTATGCCAATTCCACTGCCCATTAGATCATATATAATATAGCCATCATTGGTATAATGAAATATTAAATCTTAGAATGTCAAGCTTGAGTACTGTGTAATGGTTATTTTAGGTAATGAATACATCCAATGAAACTTGTTTCATATATCAAATAATTTTTACATATAAGAGATGGAAGGAACCCAGACGGTGTTTGCCTTTTTGTTGGTTCTTGTTGTCGTGGGTTCAAGGATAACTCTACGAGTGATGTCATATTCAGTCTCATTAGTTAGGTCTCTATAATTAACACACACACACACAAAACTGATATATAAAACAACCTTGTGATTTTTTTTTTTTTAAATATTGAATTAAATAAAGCACAAGTTTATAATATGCATGTCTGGTTGTTGACCCTGTAGTTTCTTTTGTTTTTTTGTAGATGCAGGTAATTTTATATGCAGAATTATATGTAAGTACAACTGGTTCTTCTGTGTTTTTGTAGTTTCTTTTATTCATATCATTGGATCCATACTACTACTAGAGCAACTTGACATTGATCAGCTAAAGTTGCATGACATAAAGGAAAAAAATTCTGAATGTGGGTCGATAGGGAACCATCCATGTCTTGATAGGTCTTACAATTTGGAAGGTAATGGCTATTGGTAATTGTGTCTCTAACCAGTGACTCATCTGTCTAATAGTAAGGTGATTAAAGGTCTAGGTTTCTGTGGTTTGTTGTCGCGGGGCCTATATTTTCCACTATAGTTCTCATTTGTTTGAGATATCTATGTAATGAGAAATGCCTCATGAAACAAGAATTCCACCATATCAGCCAACCATTGGCCCCATAGGGGTAAAAAATTGCCGGAAATTGGCCTTCTAATAGGGGGGTAGGGCACTGTTGAGGTAAAATTCCTACTCTTGTCAATGTGACAAGAATCTGTCTGTTAATTTTGGTATGAATTTAATAATAGGTGGAATAATCTGTATGAATCTGTCTGTTATTAAATGTTTAAGAAAGTTCTCGCCAATAATGATGAAAATAATAGAGAAAAGTGGTATCTAGAACAGAATTGATAAATGCTGACTGACTAAAACGATTGAGTAGCACTCTATAACTTGAAGAAAAACCTGCAACATGATTAACTATAGTTAGAAAACTATTTTGTTGAGTGCTTTCATATTTAAAACATTTAGGGAAACTTGACCACTGACTTTTAGAAGACTTGATCACTGATGGCTCCCAAAAAAAATAAGTTCATTATATATTTGGAAAGACAATGAACAAGCCAAATCTTAGTGGATTTGTTGCCCTCCATGCCATATTGGTCATGAAAAAGTAACGCAATATTCAAATAAGTATTACCAGCCCAGATTAGAGGCTTATATCAAACTCCAGCTACCTTCCTCAATTTTCAATCTTCCTCTGCTTGAATTTGCTATATTTTTTTATTTCTCTATTTTTTTGTTTTGAATTTCCTATAGTTTGAATTTTGAAAAAATATTACACGGAAATGCTGATTTTGTACTCATCTTCATTCTTCCACACAAGGTTTTGTGACCAGAGATTAGTCATTTAGCAATTCAAGCCTACAGTAAAGAAACTAGTCTCAGAGTTGGGCAACTTGGTAAGTAAATAAATTTTCTTTTATGATTGTGCTTCAGCTGAACACTCACTGCCCAGTTAATTTCATGAATTTGTGTCTGTTAGTCTGTGTCTGTTTACATTCAAACTGAATCTGTTTACATTCAATCTGTTTAATTGGATCTGTGACTGTATTTTATATTTTATTAATATTTTATTAATCTGAATCTGTTTAAAGGAATTCAATATTTTATTAAAAAGGTCCAAAATAAAGATTGACAAAATAGGAGAAAAAAAGGTTTAGAAATGGACTATAATTGCTATAATTGCTTTAATTTTGCTCTGTTATGTTATTTGTTTATTTTTCACTTTTGTTCCACAAGTTTGGTCATAAAAGAGAGATCTTCATTTTACAATTTCAACTAGTGTTTTTGGTGTCTTGTATCAAATAAAATGAACTTGAGATTTCAATGACATTGTTTGGTATTGTTTGGTTTTGCTACTTTGGAATCTGATTTTCATAATTTTGCTTATGTTTGGTGTAATATGGAATGAAATGGACTATAATTGCTATAATTGCTTTAATTTTGCTTATGTTTGGTGTTTCATAATTTTGTGTTTTAGGCATATATAAGGAAACTTTGTTCATAAGGTTTGATAGAACTAAAGTTTGTCATAGTTTTATGTATATCATTTCACACCTAGATTCAATTAGCAAAGATTCTGAAGAAGCAAAAAAATAGCAAGGAGAGTTTAATGTGTATTTTGCTGGGAAATAATTTGAGAGAAGTGAGTGGATCTATAAGTGACACCGAAAAAACTTGAATGGTGTAGACTGTATTGTTTTAGACTAGCACAATACATTGATCTATAAGTGAGCGGATGTATACATATTACCCCTACTCTCTTTGTTGTGTCGTGCTTAGTATCTAATCTTTTATTAAATGTCTTGTTTCTCAAATAATATTGTCATTTTCTACAAGTGCATATCTTGAGTTTTAGATCACTTTTTTGTTTTATTATTAAATTATTCTAGCTTAAGAAAGTTTGAAATCATTCATGCCTTGATGATTTATTTTGGCTTCTACAAGGGTATCAATATCTTTTGTAGCTTTATACTATTTGTGTGGAGAATCAAAATAATTATGTCATTTTTGGTGGCTGTGGGGAAAGGATTGGGGCAGTTTAACAACTGGATAAATTACATTATTTTTGGTGTGATCTAAATGTAAGTTTATAAATTAATTAGTAAGTTTATTCATATGCTTCTGGCGGTTTTTAAATTAATTTGTTTTTTTATTTTTCAGGTCAGAAATTTCTTGGAGAGATGCAAAATATGATCAAAGAATTCAAGAACTTACTTTTTTCAAGTTTTTTATTTTTTATTTTTTAATGTATGTAATCACAGTTAATTTTTTTTTTATTAATTTCTTTGTATATACTTTTAAACATTTAACTTTAATTTATGAAATATATGATATTATTTCATTCAATATATGGTTGTGATTCAAAATATAGTATATAATGTGTATTACATTATTCAAATGCGCGTGCAAAAATAATATTGATTATTCTTTAAATATGTCAATTTTTTTTTTATCACAGGTTTTATTAGTTATTAATCACACTTAAAAGGTGTGATCTAAATGTTTTTAATCACACTTAAAAGGTGTGATTTAAAGTTTTTAATCACACTTAAAAGGTGTGATCTAAATATTTTTTATCACACTTAAAAGGTGTGATCTAAATGTTTTTAATCACACTTAAAAGGTGTGATCTAAATATTTTTAATCACACTTAAAAGGCGTGATCTAAAGTTTTTAATCACACTTAAAATGTGTGATCTAAATATTTTTAATCACACTTAAAAGATGTGATCTAAATATTTTTAATCACACTTAAAAGATGTGATGAAAGCATTTTTTAATGACACTTAAAAAGTGTGATTAAAAATGACCATTTTTAATCACACTCTGTTTTTAATCACACTTAAAAGGTGTGATCTAAATATTTTTAATCACACTTAAAAGATGTGATGAAAGCATTTTTTAATGACACTTAAAAAGTGTGATTAAAAATGACCATTTTTAATCACACTCCTAAAGATCACACTTTAATAAAACTTAAAAGGTGTGATTAAAAAACATACATCACACCAAAAAAGTGTGATCTTTATCTATATTTGTAGTAGTGAGTCTCTAGAAGCCACCTACCTAGAGTTAGAACTGAGCAGCGGATGCTCCGATCCGCACTATTTTGGGTGGATGTGTGACATGAGGCGGATGGATATGGGTCGAGATTTTTCAATTTCGTAGATTCGTAAATTAAAAATTATGTAACAAAAACAGAAAATAAAATTCGAAATCGTAACAAATATTAGTTTAAATTGTTATTACTATTTCCATATCTTTGCATTTTTATTATAAATAAATGTATATATATAGATAATATAATGCACACCAAATAATCATTCTTCTTTAACCTATACCATTGAATTACAATAAAATTGTTCTTTAACCTCTACCAAATGATCATTAAATTATATTTTTCTTCCATCGAACAAAAAAGAAAAATGCTGTGGTGTAACTTTATTACAAAATTTTGTAATATCAATCACAAAATACGTAATCTCACCATAAATTGAAGCAATAAAATGTCTATAATTTTGTGTTTGATGTTGCAAAAGTTTGTGATTTGATTATGATATTTTTTATTACGCTAATTCGTGGCGAGGTTACGTATTTGATAATTGATATTACGAAATTTTATAATAAAATTATACATTTTGTGGTAGGGGTGCACACCATAGGAGAACCCAACAAAAAAACACCTTAAAATCAGCTAATCAAATTTTAATTAAAAAAAATGGGCGACTCGGCTGTGCACGTAGTATATATGAATTTTGAAATTTAGGATTTGATAAAGTTGTCAAATTTTTATTTTTTATTTATAAGAATTAGAAAATATTTTCTTAAAATTTTACGGAAAATAAAAAATGTATATGTTCATTGAATTGTGAGAAGAGAAAGAGACTAGAGTAGCTAGAGGACGACTGGACTAAATTTGTTTGGCACACGTGTAGATCTCACACAGTCATTTATGGGCCTCACACACCCATTCTTCATAGAATTTTTTATACTAGTTTTTTCAATTTTTTTTAGCATTGCTCTTCTTTTCTATAGATGTACGTAAAGATGTATGAATGAGTATTATTTTAACATAGTTGTGTAATTTACTTTTCACAACTCAACCCCATACAGACATTATAAAGAACAAACAACATCAACTTTATTTCTGATAAATAAAAAAAAAAAACATCAACTTTATTATTACAACTCAACACAAAACAACACACAATGTAACAAATCAAACTCAACCTGTTACACTTCTCAACCTCTATTTATTTTATCTAAAATAATAATAATAAAATTATATTTTTCATTGTTCGTCTCACAAAGTAATGAGACCCACATGTATGTAAGTCTCAGCGTCTTATAAGACAAACAACGAAAAATGCCAGATTAGAGATTTTGCAAAATCCAAATAGAGAAATACTTAATGATCACAATCCATGTTCTGAATCCCTCCACTAGTCAAATTAAGTTCCATGATACAATTCATCTCAGCACTCTTTCTCTTCTTCACAAATTGAAGCTCTATCCCCCAAAACTTCATCAAATAGACCTTCCCTTTCAACCTAGCTTCACTGTTGAGCATCAAAACCCCCGAACCGATATCACTACTCAGTCTCGAAGCATCCAACAAGCCACTCGAGCTTACTTTCATTGTAACAGTCATTCTATATGTGTCCCTAGCTTTCACATGTCCCTTCCAAATCACACCATCCCCAACGGTCACACCTCCATGGCTAATACTCATGGTGGTTCTATCATACTTGTAGTCCCCAAAATTCTTGTTCTTCATTTCAATTTGTGCAATGAGTGTCATGTTATAAGTTGAATTGCCAACGTAGAGTCCTTCAACGTTGACCGACCTAATTTCAACTCGTGGCGTTTTAACACGCATTGCGACTAGTGCAAACACCAAGATTGTGACGATTAGTGCAAATAGAGCAAAGATCACGATGAACGCAAAGCGCATGAGTCTCTTCTTCCTTTGAAGCTCGTCAGATTGTGCCATGGAAGGCTCAACAGGAGTGAAAGGAGTTGCACCTTTCTCGGTCATTGTTTGTTTGAGAGGATGAGATGTTGAGATTATGGTTTGTAGTATGAAGATGGTGTTTAAGGTAGGAAAAAATAGAGATGGGCTTCTGAGATAGATTTTAGGGTTTGTCATGTGGTGTGTATATATAGTGTTTTCTAATAGATAATAGAGAGTGTATGTATTGAATGGTGTATATGAATGGATTTTGAATTATCAAACACGGAAGACATGATCGGTTGTAATAATTTGACAATAATAATGTATTAATTTTTTAATTTTAAAATAAGGAAAAAAAATTATTATGAACATGCACCGGACATATAATATGCAATTTATTGCATTTGTGTTTAATAATAAAAAAGTGTTAGTTTACTAGGTAAAAGGTTGTAGGAATACGGGGAGAAAAAAGATATGAAAATATCATATATGAATGGATTTTGTATTATCAAACACGGAAGACATGATCGATTGTAATAATTTGACAATAATAATGTATTAATTTTTGAATTTAAAAAAGAAAAAAAAATTACTATGAACATGCATCCGACATATAACATGGAATTTATTGCATTTGTGTTTAATATTAAAAAATATGGTAAAATCCTTTTATGCACTATCCAAAAAATTGTAATTCAAGAGGTTACGAGGGACACTAGTGCTAGTAAGGTGAGATTTTATGATAAGCCTACTGTAATGATAATCTAATTTTACTAACGTATTAATATGTATTGTGTAATGGAGCCAAAAAAAATAAAAATCTACATCCAATTATAAACCATCATATAGGTATAGTAAATGCTTGTCATCACTTTTACTCTAGTTTTTATTACAACTAAAACACGTGATCTAACTATGTATGTTTAAAATTATGGCAAAATAATATCAAATGTTTCAAAATTAAACACTTAAAAACATCATAATTTTGTTTTAATTTTAAATTTAAATCATTGAATTATCACAATAAGATATTTTAAATCTGTATTACAAATTACCATTAGGATGAAAGTAAGGAGAATTATATTCACGATAAATCTTCTTATCGTGTAAATGGGCTAATAATTAAATTGTGTTGAATGATAGTTATATTTAATTATTGGGTTTATCAATCTTATATGATAATTTATAATTAAATAATAATATAATATTATATTGAGTTTTTATTGGTCAATATGAAGACCTTTTACAGCCTTCATGTTTGACGTACGGAAATGGAAGCTTCTCATTGGTCCAATTACATACCCTTGCATTGAAGTCTCTTTTGAACCAATGCATTTCTCAACAAGTTTTAATTGATTCAAAATAATGAAAATTTATAATTTTAAATGATAATATATTTTTTTTGAACTCATAGTTTGAGACCAATTAAATGATAATAACATGTTTCTTACTCTAACCTATTCTTTATTGATATAGTTTTATATGTATTAAATGTTGTTCTCATTAATGAAGTTCTTTTTTTTTTCGCCGATAAAAAAAAAGTTACATTTTTTTGACATTCATTTTTTAATTAAACTCAGTTAACTTGAACTTTTTAAAAAATTTGTGTTTTTGTTCACACTCCTAAAATTTTAAAAAAACCTTGTAATTACAAGCAAAACTGGTTTAGGGATGTTGTTTTTAATTAATAGTCTCTAGAAGCCACCTACCTAGAGTTAGAATTGAGCAGCGGATGCTCCGACGCGGCAGACCCAAACCGCACTATTTTGGGTGGATGTGTGACACGAGGCGGACGGATATAGGTAAAGAATTTTCAATTTCACGGATTCGAGTCGAGTTGCGGGTAATCCATCACTTCCGTTCGCGTAGTCGACCCGCCCGCCCCACCTATTTTCCTCATTTTTACCTTTGTCTCGCCTTCATTTTTTCATTTCATATTTTTGTAGCCCTAAGTTCTTCTTTCAACGACTCTCTCTTTCTCTCTCTCAACTCTCTCTCTCTCACTTGAACGGCAGTGAGTGACGATCAGCGATCAGCGACAATGGCGGCGAACGACGATCAGCAATCGGCGATAGTAGCAGGGAGCAGCGATCAAAGCCTCGATTCAAAGGTATTTTTCTCTTCTTTTCTCTTCTTCTCTTTTCCTCATCTTCTTCTCTAATCAACTTGTGTTCTGTGTTTTGTTTTCTAGACCTAATCACAAATTCCTTTTCTGTCTCTTTCTAAATTTTTCAGTTTGAGAGAGTGAGAGGGAATTCGTTTTATCAATAAGTCCTCCTTCGATTCTCTCTTTCTTCGTTCTTCTTTTGTATTGGTTGTATTTGTTACTGTTTGATTTCTTGCTCTTTTAATTTTTCTACTATCTGGGGTGTATGATTAAGAGAGACTTGTTTGTTTTTTTGTTGTATATGATTTCTGGGTTGTTATCTGCATGTGTATTCTTTTTTATTTTTTTGATGCCCACTACTTATTTGATGAAATGTTTCAAACTAATAATAATGAACAGAATGCAGGAATTTTTTAATGAAATCAATTTGATGAAATAGTTGTTTGATGCCCACTATTTGAGGTTGATCTTGTCAATTGCATTTATAAAGGTTAAACCTTTGAATACCCATGACTTGCAAATAGGATGTTCTGTGGAAGACTAATTGGTGGTAAACACCTGATGAGAATCCTCCTAGTGATTCATCCTGTGATAATGCATGACTTGCCTCACCCACTGTGTTAGTATTATTTTGTTTATTGGGAGACAAATATATTAACCCGCCCAACTTTTTCTAGCAGCAACCTTCCTCTTCAAGAGGTTTCCACTTTTATCACTTGAGTTGTGATTAGCCTTAGTCAGGTTATGTGAAGAGTCTAGAGTCTCTTGGATGATTAAGAACATACTTTCTTCAAAATAGGGTAAATCTTAACTTCAACAAGTCATTGTTGGATTAATGTGAAATAGGAATTGAAAGCATGTATAAGAAGCTAGAGGTGGCATCTGAATATGATTGAAAGTCATTTGAGACTATGATGATTTTATTATATCCAATTAAGACCCATGAATTCACCAGCACGGAGGGGGTGGTCTGATTTAAAGACAGATTGGATTGATATCCATGTTTGCAGACAGATTGGAATGTGTGAGACTAGAAAAATCCTCTCACATGGATTGTAGAGATGCAACGAAGAGATGAATTTTGTTCTTGTAGATTTGCAAAGATGAGCATGATCGGCGCCACCCAACAGGGATTGCCGGCCAGAGACACTCCGATGGTGAAGTTAGTCACTTGATTGAAAGAATGAAGGTATAGAAAATGAAGAGTGTTGGTGTGTAGTGTAGAGAGAGATGACCTCTCACCTTCTCTGGGATGCCCCCCCTTTATATAAATGGGGGGTGTGATATTTGTTTAGGTTGGACCCATTGTAGGCCTTGTTAGGGGTAGCCCCAATAAGCTGATATATATATATTTTTTTCTGACTCCCACAATTACCCCAAAACTTTCATTGTCTGCAGTAGAAGGAATAAGAGTTTTTCCTGCCGAGTTACACTGTTCAAATAAATGTTAGGTCTCTTGATAAATAAACAGATAACTGTATGAATACATGTATGTTTGAATATATGTACAAATATATATATATATATATAAGGGAGAGGGGTGAGCTAAAACACAGTTAATAATATAGTATAGAGAGGTTAAATAAATGATGGCGATCATAGTACGAAATTATATCACATGAGTTCCAAACAAATCATAACGATGGGCAACGGTATTATGACCCCTAGGCGAGGGTGTAGGTCGCGGTATTATAACCCCTGGATGAGGGTGATGGCGCTCTGTGCCGAGTGCAAAGATTGTGCCATATTCGAAAATATTTGTTGATTTTAAGTGGCGATCAATTGCCAACCTGGCAAGGATTTTGAATAATGCATCCCGTGTCATTAATTGCCTATACCAAATGAGGTAGAATTGTTAATCATAAATAAGTGAAAGTGGGAAAAAAAAGTACACCAATGGTAAAGCATTAAAAAATAGCATTGCTCCGTTGTAAGGATTTGCCGAGTAGATTTTGGAAGCAGATTTATTTAAGGTGTTGTGGGTGTTGTGTTGTCCTATACAGTTGCCCCATTGCTTTCGACTGACAGTTGTTAGGTGGAAGGAATTCAAATTGGACATTGGCCAACATTGCCAATGAGTAAGCTCAGAACAAATTGTTGATGTGAATTCTTTGCCCCATTGTTGTTGAATAAAAGTTGTTATGCAGAAGGAAGTCAGAATAGACTGGAGCCAAAATTGTTGAATGATGCAAACTTCGGTTACTTCTTCACTCCTTGGATTGGTGGGTTTGGACTCTTTAAGTTGACGCAAATCCTCTCGTATATTCAGATGTTGATTTCAGCAAGCCGAGATGCTAGTTCTATGCTGAGATAATAAGCATGAGATTTTTGCCGAAGAGGTAGATAAATTAATAATTGTAGTTTTGTGTTGAGAATGTTCAATGCTGCGGAGCATGTGGCCGTGTGTGGCTGAGTAGTCTTGTCGAGAAAACAATGTTGAGCCGAATAATGTTGCCAAAGCCGAGTTGATAATATGCAGAGTAATGTTAATATGCAGTTGATAATATGCCGAATGATATGCCGAATTGCAGAGTTAAGCAATGTTGCGATATAATCTTTTGCTAAATAATGGTGCTGAGCCGATTTGATGTAGGGAATGGAGAAATTTGATGATATAGTAGAGGCAAATTTGATGCTTCCATGCATGGGTGTGTCGAGGAAGATGGAACGTAAATGGAACTTGGGTTATTGGTTTCCTCAAGGCTGTTGCATTTTGTTTTGTTTATTTATTTTTATTTTTCCTTATATTCTTTTTTGTTATTTTTTTAATAGGTTTTTGCTTATTGAAATGCAATTTGGTCAGCAACTGATGCTTCTAAAACTCATCTAGGCGGTTTTGTTTTTGTTTAAGAAGATAAATGGTGTAAAGCCAAAACTAAAAGAAATTCAAGTTGTGGGTCCTATCCCAGGTGACGGTAGATGGCCAAGGTGATGAATGATCAATGAAGATGGATGATTATGGCCTAGCTTCATGAGCCTGCTGTCAAAATTGTATGCTGATTAGACACGATTTGATCGTTGATTTATCATTTAATGTTCCCGATTGGCCGATTTATTGATCTCAATAAAAGACTCAAAATTTGCAAAATTGGATGCGAAAAATGGATTCTATATGGCGAAAAACTAGAGGATAGTCATCCCTGAAGTTATCGGACCACCGATTAATCTGAACGCCCTAAGATGCAACGAAACACCTTGCGCCAAAAAGCACACAATAAATCCTTATGCCATCTTCTTCATGCAACATATCGTGAAAAGCAGTTTGTTTTTTTTAGTTTCAAACTCCTAAAGTTGAGCCTTTGTATCTCCCTCATTTTAAATTCAATTTGCCTAATTTTTGCAGTATTAGATTTATCTCTCGGCCTAGTGTTCATTCCATTATTCAGACGCCTCATTTTGCCTTTGTTTGGATGCCGTCGGATCTCCAAAAGTTGACCAAAAATAAGATCCTTCCATCACCTTGTGGGTGTCATTCGGCTCTTGGCCTTGGTTAAAGCGTGGTCGGCTGAAGGAAGGTTTTCGACAAAAAGTGCTCTTGGTAGAATGTGCTCGGCGGAGAAGTGTGCTTGGCGAGGCTCATAACGGGTGTTGAATTCACACTCGGTAGTGAATAATTGGCAACTCGGTTGTTTGGATTGCCGAAACACTTGGTCACTAACTGGGCAATTTCCTTGGTTTACCAAAACGAGGCATTGCAAGCATTGATCCTTGGCAACTTGGCAAAAGGAATTCGGCTATTTACTATTACAAGTTTGGTTGGCAACTCGGCAATTCGGCAAGATGAATTCGACTTTGCTGAGAGTTTGACAATTTAGTCGGTCAGCTATTTGCAGCAGTTAAATGACCGTGCATGGGCTTGTTGAGCTCGATAATGTAGTTCGGCTCCATTCTTGAGGATTATAATTGCCGATGGCCCTAGTGACAAGGGTGTGACTGGGTTACTTGGTGTGATGTATGTTCTCTTTTCTCACCATATGAATGATTGCATAGGTCTTCGAAAGAGTATGCCACTTCGGACATCCTTTACCTCGTGACTAAAAATGTGCCGAATACAAGATGTCAAAGCTTGCAGAGTGAAGTTGTCGAATACAAGAATGATTTTCTGGCGAAGGAGTCAAATAGCCTTAGTGCCCCATTTTTCTTACCGGATAGCTTCCTAGAAAGAAGACATTGTCGTTGAAGCTTCAAAACATGGTTGTCGAATTCTAGAGAGAGAGTATAAACCTAATTGTAGATCTGCAGTCTGTCTTGCTTTTCAACCTTTTACTTTTTAATCAATATTGACAATCAACAATGATTTTCACACAATTTATGAGGACATATGTATATACATGCCAAGAAACAACTCTAAAATAAGTTTTGTAAGACAATAAATAAATAAAGATCCAAGGGTGGGTTTAACCGAACAACCTTTGTTCTATTGCCGAAAAGCTATTTTCATGAAGAAGAATGTAAAACCCAGTTTTAGAGAGAGAAAATCAAGACACTAAAGTAGATCTATAAATTCTGTGTTGTTTTAAAACTTTTCCAGCAACATTCACTATAAACAAATGTTTTGATAGAGTTTGTTTTCGGACGCATAAGTATATACAATTCAAGAGCACATTTAAAAATAATTTTAAAAATCAGTTTAGTGAGAAGGTAGATCACCATCAAAGTGTTGTTGATTTTTTACTTACAATAACATGTTTGCTATTTACTTCGTTGAACTCTCTCAGACGATTCTCATAGACGGCGCCAATTGTGAAACTAAGAAGATCCTCTCACATGGATTGTAGAGATCCAACGATGAGATAAACTTTGTTCCTGTAGATTTGCAAAGATGAGCATGATCAGCGCCATCCAATCGGGATTGCCGACCGGAGACACTCCAATGGTGAAATTAGTCACTTGATTGAAAGAATGAAGGTATAGAAAATAAAGAGTGTTGGTGTGTAGTGTAGAGAGAGATAACCTCTCACCTTCTTTGGGGTGTCCTCTCTTTATATAGATGGGGGATATGATATTTGTTTGGGCTGGACCCATTGTAGGCCTTGTTTGGGTTAGCCCTTATAAGCTGATATTTTTTTTTTCTAGCTCCCATGGAATGGTATCTAAGCTTGTAGAGGGCAAATTGGATTGTTATCCCAAAAAAAAAAAAAAAAAATAAATTTTATGTCGACAGGTTTTATTATATTGAAAATTTATAAAAATAAAAATCGCCAAACCGATTCGCATTCATCCGTCAATCTGCCAATCTGTCAATCAGCATTCGCCAATCCGGTGGATGGCTGCGGATTAATTTTCTCCAATCCGCCTAGTTTCGGACGGATGACGGATTGAAGGTTCCGAGGCCACAACCCAACCGCGAACACTCCTACCTAAAGTGAATCTATATGTAAGTGAAGCTTGAAATGAATCATGAGAGAAAATTTCGTTTATTAGCTAAAAATAAGTGCATGTATATATTTTTTTTCATTCAATAGGAGGAAAACAGAGAAATGACATATCATATGGCACAACAATAAAACTCCACCTCAGATATCATGAGAGAAAATTTTATTTATTAGCTAAATTTTTTCCATTCAATAAGAGAAAAATAGGAGAATGAAATAGTATAATAGCGCCTTCATGTTTGACGTAAATGGAAGCTTTTGATTGGTCCAATTGCAAACCTTTGCATTGAAGACTCTATGAACCAATGCAATGTTGCTAGGTTGCTCGCTCAACAAGTTTTAATTGATTTAAAATAATAAAAATTTATAATTTCAAATGATAATAAGTTTTTTTTTTTTTTTTTTTTTTTTTTTGAACTCCTAGTTTGAGACTAATTAAATGATAATAATATGCGTTTTGCACTTGCATTTTCTTTATTGATGTAATGCATTGTATGTTGTTCTCATTAATAAAGTTCTTTTCTTTTGCCGACAAAAAAAAATTGGATTTTTTTAACATTCATTTTTTAAACACAGTTTACTTGAACTTTTTTTTAAAAATTTATGTTTTGTTCACACACTCTTAAAATTTTAAAATAATCTTGTAATTGCAAGTAAAACTGGTTTAGGGATACAGTTTTTAATTAATAGTCTCTAGAAGCCAACCTACCTAGAGTGGATCTATATATAAGTGAAGCTTGAAATGAATCATGAGAGAAAATTTCATTTATTAGCCAAAAATAAGTGTATGCATATTTTTTTACATTTAGTAGAAGGAAAACAGAGAAATGAAATACTTTATGGAAAAACAATAAAACTCAACCCTTAGATATCATGAGAAAAAATTTCATTTATTAGCTTAATTTTTTCCATTCAATAAGAGAAAAATAGGAGAATGAAATAGTATAATAGCGCAACAATAAAACTCAAACATATAGACATCTTGAGAGACAATTACATTTAGATAAAAATAGGGAAATGAAAAACTACATAGTGCAACAGTAACATCACAACTTATAAGAAAATGTCTCATCATCCACTAGACCAATCTCTTAGCGTAAGAGACCATTTTTAACATCTTTAATTTTCTCCATCCAAATATTTATTAACATTTTGCCCAATTGTGACTTTGAAGGAACCTTCTTTTCACCCTTGATTGTGAGTAGAATGCAATGTTCTCCAATGAAGGTGAGGACCAAGTCTAATTCATACTTTATGACATAAGTCTCAGCCAATATGTTATATAATTCTTTCCCCAAGTTTGGTATGTTTTTGTAAGCAATCTCTATTGGCACTTCCATTTTAGTCTTCACATTTGCTTTCAATGACTTTGGGGGTATGGTACCAGTTGCAATCACCCTTGTTAGGAGTAAACACATCAAATTAGGAAAGAAATCAATAAGAAATTTAAATCTATACGTATATTTTATTTTTTTTAAATACTAATTATTTTTTTTTTAATTCCAAAAGGTTTGAGAGAGGAGTCACAACTGAGAGACATGGGGAAATTGTTTAGTGGTATAGGGGATTGAGGATGTAGGGTTTTGAAAGGAGATCGCAAGAGGTTGGAGTGTCGTGAAAGAGGGGTTGAGGGTGTTATGGTGGTGTGCGGATGGGTAGGGAAGGGGTTACAAGTGGGCAATTGAGGTGTTGGGAGTGGTGGGGGATGGTGTGAGTAGTATTTTGCCAAATTCAAGGGTGGATTCTTTCTCTTTCTAATTTTTTTTTCTTTTTTTTATCTCTATCGTAATAAAAATTGATTCTCTCCATATCTGTAACTTATTTACCCCAAATCCCATTTTTTTCGTAATTTTCTCAATAAATAAATAAATAATTAGTGAGATATATATATGTATATAGAAACCTTTCATTGATTTTGAAGGTGTAAGATATGGTGCTAGTGGGAATGTCCCGAGTGAAGGGGTTTTCAACCAAGAGTTTGGCCTTGATGATGAAGCCCTCATGAGTAATGCCTTCAAGATCAACATCAATTATCTCATGTTTCACTTTGTCCAATGCATCTGCCACCTTGTTCTATACCTTTGCCATTGCATTGCTGCTTGAACACACATTGTGGAAGGAAAAGGGCCAATAATTTAGATGGCCAAGTCAACTATAGCTTCTGCTTAGTAAAAACGAAAATAAAATCATACTTGCTACACATTTTGATATTTTGAAAATAAATTAGACAAATGGCCTGATGTGATTGTTGGCAAGAGGCAGTAGTCATAGGTGTTTGTTGATAACAAAAGATGGTGGTCAGCAGTTAAAAGTTGGTGGTTGTTAGCCGCCAAAGGTGGTGGCCGAAGGTGATTTTTGATAAGAATTAATTGCCACCAACAGGAGGTGGTTGGTGGTGGTTGGAGGTAGTTGCTAGTCATAATAACTGGTGGTCAGTGTTGGTTGCCGGTGAAGGTGGTTGTAGGTAGGGGTGGCTGGATGGGTGATAGTTGGACGAGGCGGGAGACGGAGAAATAAATAAAAACTTATTTTCCAAACTAGTAAAATCATTTTTTTTGGTTAAAAAATTTAATAAATTTAATAAATTGTTTATAATCACTACAACAAAAAGCACCAATGACGACTAAAAAAATGAATTTCGTCGCTGAAAATTGCACAAATGGCGACTAAATCCATTTTAGTCGCCAAAAATGAAGACTTTTGGCGACTAAAACCATTTAGTAGCCAAATGTATATGTATTGGCGACTAAAAATCAGTTTGGTCGCCTATTATATGGGTTTCAGCGACTAACACAATTTTCGTCGCCAAAAGTGATGGTTTTTGTCGACGAAAACAATTTAGTAGCCAAAGGTGCTGGTTTTGGCGACTAAAAAGCAGATTGGTCGCCGATTGTAGGTGTTTTGGCGACTAAAACCAGATTAGTCGCTGAAAGTGAAGCTTTTTGGCTACAAAAAAAAAAAATAGTAGCTAAAAACTGAGTATTGGCGACTAAAATTCAGTTTAGTAGCCAAAAGGGGACGTTTTTGGCGACTAAAAACAGGTTTAGTCGCCAAAAGGTGTGTTTTTAGGCGCAACATTTTTTTTAGCGACTGCAAAATTAATTAGTAGCCTAAAATTGTAGAATTGGCGACTAAATAATGGATTTAGTCACCAAAACTGAGATAAATTTTTTTTTTAATAAATAAATTTATTTTTTACATAAATTATATTTGAATATATATAATTATATTTGTATATATTATGTTGAAAGTAATATATAAATAATATAAGTTGCAATTATATTCATGTGATGGTTGAGTGGCATAGTGGGGTGGCGTGTGTCCGTCCTTAAGGTTTGAAGCTTGGAGGTCGCAGGTTCGAAGCGTGGGAGATGCTGAGGCACAGTGGGAAATTTTTTTTTTTTTTGAAAAATGCTTTTGGCGACAAAATACTGTGGTCGCCAAAAACAGTGACAATTGCCGACGAAAAAAGTAGTCGCCAATTGTATAAATAATTAAAAAAAAACACTATTGGTGACTAAAACTTTAGTCGCTAAATGTATAATTTCACAAATGGAATCGACTATTGGCGACTAAAACTTTAGTCGCTGAAGACCTGTATATTGCCGACTAACTAATCTTTAGTCGCCAAAGGTATTGGCGACCATGTATTGGCGACCACAGCGGCGACTAAAATATTTAGTCGGGAAAAGTGAAAATTCTACATTTGGCGACTAAAAGAGGACTTTTGGCGACTAAAAATTTAGTCGCCAAAAGTGTTTTTTTCTTGTAGTGAATTTTTATATGAAAATAGGCACCAAACAAATTTTTTTATGATTTTTAATTTTATAAATAAATATAAATAAAATTTTATGAAAATAAAAACTATAAATTTAATTTTAGACAATTTTCTAAATAATTTTATGTAGACACCTTATGAGTAATGGGAGGCTTCGAAAATTGGAATTCACAAATAAATCCTTATGAATTCACATAATATTGCATTCGAAAAAGATAAATGACTTTTTTTTGTTTAATTTGGCTAAAGATTGGAGAGTTTAGTTCGGTATGAACTTTCAATTGTGCCAAAAATACTGAAGTGCAGCACAATTTGAGAACTTGGACTAAACTTTTCCGTCTTTACCTAGACTACAGTGAAGTAGAATGCTTTATACAACCATTCATTATCATTTCCAAATTTGCATTCCTGTTACTACAAAAGTGAAAGTAAATTTGAAGAAAAGTCATATGAGACCTACCACACTATCTCCTGCATACTTATTGAGTACTTGTTCTTTTGGTTGTTTTGTTTGAATTTTGAATGGAAGCATATCTATAAATAAAGCAGCTTAGTTCACACAGTCCACACATTGAATCTCATTCCTTAAAAAATGACATTGTACTCATCCAAAGCAAGAAAAAGCATCAACCACACAAATACTTAGACTCTGTTTGGATCATAAATTTTAGTAGAGATTTGAAATTCCATCTTTATCCAAACGCGACTTTAGAATCTCTTTCGGTCAGCAAGACATACCCATTCAAAACAATACTGGCCATGAAAAAGCATCAATCATGAAAATATTCTTACAAATTGAAGCAGAATATTTCATTGTCGAATAAACAAAGTTAAAATGTGAGACCACATTGTTAGAGCACATGTGAATGAGGATAGTTTCAAATTGAAATAAAAAGTAACATGAGTGGTCTTCGAGTAATTTTAATCGTGCTAATAATTTTTTTACTAGCTAAAAGAAACAAAAAAAAAATTACTATATTTATTTTAACTAATCACTTTATCTAAGTACTAACACTGCTCTTTATCTAGCTTTTTATCCAAATTAATTTATGATTGACAGGGTTTTATAGCATACTACGTCTACGCCTGCGTTAGAGATTGAAGGGAAAGAAGATGAAGTGTTTCTTGAAGTTTGAAGAATCTTCAATGACTCTCTAAACGTAATGAGCAAAAAAAAGATCTAGTTGAATAAAATTAGCATTTAAAGAGTCTATTAGAGCTGTAAAATAATTAAAATAACTAGTTATTTCTTCCAATTTAAATGGTCCATTCCATTTAAATGACTACTATGTCCTTGATTTTTATCTAAATCGTTTAACAAATTGTCAGCAGGTATTTTAATATTATAATGTGTTAATGTGTTATCGTTGGCTTTTCTTTTCTTTCCCTCCAAGTTTTCAAGTCTCCTTATTCTTATCCTTTCCAAGACTTCCAAGGTAAGTTTCCAAGTCTTGGTCAAGTCCACCATGCTTATCTATCCAAGTCTTCTCCAAGTCATCCGTTCCTTATCCACCAAGACAATCTCCAAGTCTTTGCAAGTCTTGGTCTTGGTCCACCAAGACTTATCCATTCTAAGTCCATCTTTACTTAGCCACCAAGATAGGCTCTTATATATAATTTGAACTATGTCCTATCTTAGGTGAACACGAGAAGTGAAGAAGTTTTGGTTGTGTTGTTATGTCTTGAGTGAGATTATCAGGCAAATAAAAAGGGTGTGTGTGATAAAGCTTTGGGTTTAACCAATTGTGCAGTATTGGTGAATCATACGACTTAGTCGGGCTGTTGTATCCTAGGGGGGACAAGTCAAGATTTTTCTGCTGCATCAGTGTGAGGCTTTGCCTAACCGCAGAGGGCTTGAATCTCTTTAAAGAGAGCGAATTTCCCGCGCCTCAGCCCTTATATTAATTGTTGTAACTTTTATCTTGTGTATTTTCTGGTGTTTTATTTGTAAGTATCACCAACAATTTTAAGGAGATTCAACTAGCAAAAGTTCATGGAACCAGTACTGGAGAAGCGCAACGAGAATATCGGCGATCTCAACAAGCCCTTCCGGTTCAAGGGAGCTCATTTCAGGAGATGGAAAGGCAAGGTGCTTTTCTACCTCAGTCTCCTCAAGGTGGCGTATATCCTGACCGAGAAAAATCCTAACAAAGTCCCCACTGAAGAGTTGACCGACGAGGAGTATGCTGCTCATATTGAAAAAATCAAAAAATACAACACATATGAGTATAAATGTCGATACTATCTTTTAAATTGTCTTTCAGATCAATTTTATGGTTATTATGATACTACTTACACCACTGCCAAGAAAATTTGGAAAGCCTTGCAGAACAAATATGACATTGAAGAGGCAGACGCTAAAAAATATGCTGCAAGCCGTTTTTTCCGCTATCAGATGATAGATGGAAAATCAGTGGTGGAGCAAGTTCAAGATTTTCAGATGTTACTAGCTGAAGTTAGATCTGAAGGCATCAAAATTGGAGACAATCTTGTTGTAGCAGGTATTGTTTACAAACTTTCATTATCTTGGAGGGAGTTCTAGAAGTCAATGCGTCACAAGCAAAAATAGACGTCCTTGGAGACTCTAATCACATGGATTCGGGTGGAGGAGGAAGCACGGGAACAAGATGCGCTTATGACACAAGAGCATTCCACTACAAATGTAAATTTAACTTCTGGAAATACTTTATCTAAAGGTCGATTTCATAAAAATAGTCACTTGAAGCCAGCTAAGAAAATTTGAAAAAATACTGGAAGTGTCACGACCCAAACCCGGCCCTATGGGTTTAGCACCGTAACCGGCCAGTAATCCGAGATTACCGAAGGCCTGCTTAACAGTAATACAGTAAAACAGAGTACAGGGCCTGGCGGAAGCCAATACAGTAATTAAACAATGTCCAATGAGCTGTGACAGTCTGTATGCCAAAAAGATTTTTCATGCATTAATACATAAACAGTACAGAACAGTATGCACAATATTTACATTCATTCAAACTAGGGACTCTACCCTAGATAGCGGTACAGTGGACAGTCAGTCTATACAAAACAGTACGGTCTATACAGAATTTACAGTCACTCAGTACAGGGACCTAATCCCTTTATAACAGTACAGTAGTCCAAACAGTATGGAAACAGACGGGGGAAAACAAACAAAACACCCCCAAGCCATAGCATGGCAACTCGGAACCTCGCAGTGAGGCACATAGGCTGGCTTGACAAAACTGGAGTTACCCTGACGCTCCTAGCTCCGATCTGGTGCCTGTACACCTACATATATATATAAGCAGTGAGCTAAAGCCCAGTGAATAACATAATGCGTAAAGGGGTTTAGAATGAATGTCCTTACAGTGATGAAAACAGTTCAATTCAATCAGTATTTCAGTTGTTCAGTACAGTAAACAGTCATATGTGGTACATCCATTAGCATAACAGTAACAGTAGGTCTTAAAAGACCGAACAGTAATGATGGCCATCAGTCAGTAAACGGTAGTGGTTCCACGAGGGAACCGACAGAGAATTCTGTCGCAGTAACAGTAACAGTAAACAGTAAGTACTAAGGATGCCACAGTACAGTTCAGAAATAAAGGACATACATTCATTCAGTAAATAATACCAGTTCAGTAAACAGTTCAGTTCAGTATTCAAAAGATATCAGTTGAACATATCTTTACACAATTGTTACTCACAGAGTTCTGGGCTACAGTATGCTAGAGCGTGTCTCCCCAGTTGCCAACCCTACACAGTTCACAGGTTGAACACACACTAAGCTACACAGTTGGGAAATATCATAACTTAATCCCTAATTTGCCTTGGTGTGTTCTACAACGATATCCTCATCTAAATGCCTTAAACTAGGCCTAAGAATACCTAGGATGGGATGAGGATGCAAAAATGCACATTTAAAAGCATTTTCAGGATTTTTAGAAAAACAGAGTCCCGCTCGAGCTCAGGTTTCCCCGCTCGAGCGTACAGGCAAACAAAGGTACTCGCTCGAGCGCAAACTTTCCCGCTCGAGCGTACTGTAAAGGTACTGGATGGGTGAAATCCCCGCTCGACGCCCGCTCGAGCTTGAGACATGACTCCGCTCGAGCGCCCAATCCTCCGCTCGAGCGGACTGTAAAACAGTGCAAGATGCTGGAAGCTCGATTTTCCCGCTCGAGCGGCACTTCCCCCGCTCGAGCGGACGACGGAAATCTGGAAATCCCAGATTCGAGCTCCAGGTCCAAAACCAAGCTCAAAAGCATCAAAACCAATCCTCTTGGGCCCATTTTCTGGAAAACATTTATAAACACATAGGATATCATGTTTCAAAGCTCAATTTTAAGAAATCAAAGCCCAAGGGTGTTTAATTCAAACCCAATTTAAACCATTTTTTTCAAGCACAAGATGAACATGCAAACATGCATGAATTCAAACCATTTTGAAGCTTCAATTTGATGCTCTCAGGAGCCAATTCTTTTCAAAACATGGTGAAATCATGGACTTAAACATGATTATGAACATGCATGTAACCCTTTGCCATGAAAACAACTCAAACATCTACAATACAAACATGCATGCATGAAATGAGCTTCAAATCAACAACAATGAACCAAAATATGACTTAGTTCTACAATGAAGCATGACTCATGCAAGAACTAGCTCAAACACATCAATAAAGGTTGAGTTCCCTTACCTAGAGCCTCAATTCCAAGTGTAGGACCACAAAGCAACAATCAACCTTCAATTCTCTTCAAATTCTAAGCAATATTGAAATGAACTCAAGACTCTCACTTCCTCTCTCTCTAAATTCGGCTAGAACAAGAAGAAATGGCTGAGCAAATGTGTTTGGCTCAAGTATAATGAGCTCAAAGTGTAGAGGTAGTGGCCCACTCAAGGGCAAAACGGTAATTAAGTCCAACTCTTTAATTAGCATATTTTAATCTAATTTAATCATACCTAATCAGTTTTCAGGTAAATACACCACAAAATCACATAAATTATGATGATCATTAAACATCAATCAGTTTCTAATTCGGCCGCCGATAAGGCCTTCAATTAGCAGTTTAAACATATAAGTATGAACAGATAATCATACAATCAAACAGATAGAATGCAATTTAACTAACATATACTCAATCAATTCGGTTTCCAGTTTCAGTCAGTCAGTTCAGTACTTTTAATCAGTTCAATTATCAGTCAGTTATCAGTCATTATCAGTCTCGTTTAACAGTAATCGGTGATCAATCGGTCATTAATCAGTAAACAGTATGAGGGTTGTTACAGTCTCCCCTCCTTATAAAGAGTTTAGTCCTCTAAACTCGAGTTACCTTCATTCTGGAAGAAAACAGGATTCAGTGGAAACAGTTCAGGATATCTTTTGGCCATGTCATCTTCCCTTTCCCAAGTGGCATACACACCACCATGGTTCTGCCAGTCAACTTTCACTAGCGGGATCTCTTTGTTTCTCAGTTTCTTGATCCGTCTGTTAACAATCTGTATAGGCCGTTCCTCGTAAGTGTAGTCATCACTCAGCACTACACGAGTAGGCTCTATTACGTGGAAAGGATCCCGAAGATAGTCTCTCAACATAGAGATGTGGAAGACGTTATGCATATGCTCCATTTCAGGAGGAAGCGCAACTTGATACGCCACCGGATTGATTTTCTCAATGATCTCATATGGTCCGACGTATCTCGGTGCTAACTTGCCTTTGACTCCAAAACGAGTCTGGCCTTTCATTGGTGTCACTTTCACAAAAACGTGATCACCCACTTCATACTCTCTGTCCCGTCTTCTGACATCTGCATAACTTTTCTGTCTACTCTGCGCAGTTTTCAGTCTTTGCTGTATCAGTTTCACTTTTTCAGTTGTTTCATACACAATCTCGGGCCCAAGCAAAGGCCCATCTCCAACTTCTGCCCAGCAAATTGGAGATCTACATTTTCTGCCATACAATGCCTCAAAAGGCGCCATACCAATACTCGAATGGTAGCTGTTGTTGTAGGCGAATTCAGCTAAGGGCAAATGACTTTCCCAGTCTCCCTGAAAATCAAGGACACACATTCTCAGTAAATCCTCCAGAGTTTGGATGGTCCTTTCTGACTGGCCATCTGTCTGAGGATGATAGGCACTACTCAGCCTCAATTCAGTACCCAATGCAGTCTGTAGACTTTGCCAAAACCTTGATGTAAACTTCGAATCCCTGTCAGAAACAATAGACACGGGCACTCCGTGCAGTCTCACAATTTCATCAATATAGATAACAGCCAATTTATCCGCATTATAGATTGTCTTGACAGGTAAGAAGTGAGCAGATTTGGTTAGTCTATCAACAATAACCCAAATTGAATCCATACCTTTTCTGGAGCGAGGTAATCCAACGATAAAATCCATCGTGATATGCTCCCATTTCCACTCTGGTATGGGTAGAGGTTGCAATAGTCCGGCAGGTCGTTGATGTTCAGCTTTGACCTGTTGGCAATGAAGACATTTGGATACAAAATCAGCAATTTCTTTCTTCATTCCCGGCCACCAGAAATTCTGTTTCAGATCTTGGTACATTTTCGTATTCCCCGGGTGGATAGAAAATCTTGAGTTGTGGCCCTCTTGCAGAACTCTTCTTTTCAGTTCAGTATCATTTGGTACACACAGTCTTTCTTGAAATTTCAGTACATTATTCTCAAATTTGAATCCCGGTCTCTGTTTGGATTCTCTTTCCTCGATGATCTTCTTCAAGAAATCATCCAGTTGTTGTTTTTCTTTAACCTCTTCAATCAGTGCCGGTTGAGCAGAAATAGCAGCTAAGGTTCCACCTTGTTCTCTCAAAACAATTTCAATTTCAGATTTTTCAAGGTCACAAAGCAACTCTTTCTGTCCTGTAAGCAAACAGGCTAAGTTTCCAATCGATTTCCGGCTCAATGCATCGGCAACGGTATTGGCTTTTCCCGGATGGTACAATATCTGTAGGTCATAATCCTTAATCAGTTCCAGCCATCTCCGCTGTCTCATGTTCAGTTCTTTCTGTGTGAAGAAATACTTTAAACTCTTGTGGTCGGTGTATACTTCACATGTCACCCCGTACAGATAGTGACGCCAGATTTTCAGTGCAAATACTACTGCAGCAAGTTCCAGATCATGGGTCGGGTAGTTCTTTTCATGTGGTCTCAACTGTCGGGAAGCATAAGCAATAACTCTCCCATTCTGCATTAAAACACACCCCAGACCCTTATGAGAAGCATCACTAAATACAGTATAACCATCCGTACCTGAAGGTAAGGTAAGAACTGGTGCAGTCACTAATCGAGTTTTCAACTCCTGAAAAGCAGATTCTCTTTGGTCAGTCCAGTCAAATGATATCCCCTTCTGAGTTAACTGAGTCAATGGTAGGGCAATTTTGGAGAAATCCTTGACAAATCTTCTGTAATATCCAGCCAGTCCCAAAAAGCTTCGGACTTCAGTCACATTGGTCGGTCTAGGCCAGTTCACTACAGCTTCAATTTTCTGCGGATCAACAGAAATTCCATTTTTGCTAACAACATGCCCCAGAAACATAACATGGTCAAGCCAAAATTCACATTTAGACAGTTTAGCATACAGTTTCTGTTCTCTTAAGGTTTGTAGGGCAAGTCTCAGATGATGTTCATGCTGTTCTATACTTTTGGAGTAAATCAATATGTCATCGATAAATACAACAATAAAGTCATCAAGGTATGGTTTAAAAATTCTGTTCATGAGGTCCATAAAAGCAGCTGGTGCATTCGTGACTCCAAAAGGCATAACTAAAAATTCGTAATGTCCATACCTCGTTCTAAAAGCAGTTTTATCAATGTCTTCCGGTTTAACCTTCAGTTGATGATATCCGGATCTAAGATCAATCTTAGAAAATACTTTAGCACCCTGTAACTGATCAAACAGGTCATCAATACGCGGTAATGGGTATTTATTCTTTACAGTTACCTTGTTCAATTCACGGTAGTCAATGCACAGTCTCAGTGAGCCATCTTTCTTCTTTACAAATAAAACATGCGCACCCCATGGCGAAGTGCTAGGTCTGATAAACTTCTTATCCAGTAGTTCCTGTAGTTGCACTTTCAACTCCTTCAGTTCAGTTGGGGCCATTCGGTACGGAGCTTTAGAAACTGGTTGTGTTCCGGGAATCACATCAACGGTAAATTCAATCTCCCTATCAGTCAAATCTCCTGGAAGATTATCTGGAAAAACATCTGGAAATTCTCTGACTATAGGAATACAATTCACATCAGTTTTAATACTATCATCAGTCGACACAGTCAGTACAGAACACAGATATCCTTTACACCCCTTTCTAATTAATTTAACAGCTTTCACTGACGAAATCAAATACGGAGGAGGTACTACTCCACTCCCATTAAACACAAATTCAGGCAGACCAGGTGGACGGAAAACAACTTGCTTGGTCACACAGTCAATAGTGGCATGATATTTTGTTAACCAGTCCATTCCCAATATGACATCAAAATGATCAATGTTCAATGGCAGTAAATCAATAAACAGATGCATATCCCCAACAATAATTTCACATGCGGGGTACATATAAGCACATGTCATGGATCCCCCTACGGGTGATGATACGACTAGCAGATAGTTCATAGGTTCTAAGGGTCTATTCAATTTCCGTGAGAAAGCATGCGATACATAAGAATGTGTAGACCCCGAATCAATTAATACATATGCATTTTGTGCACAAATAGAAAGAATACCTGACACAACGGTCTCGGTATTCTGCACATCTCCCGGTACTAGTGCGAACACTCGGCCTTGCCTCACAGGCTCTTTCCCGGTAGCTTTAGGGTTAGGCTTTGGTGGAGCATTTGATGCTGCGCCGCTGGCTGCAGCTTTGCTATTGCCTTGAGGAGCAGAAGGGCAATCTTTAACCATGTGGCCCACCTTGCCACACCTGTAACAGGCTCCAGATAATTTGTGACAAACCCCTTTTATGCTTGTTACCACATACAGAGCAGGGTGGAATGAACCCACTCCCTTGGCTGGGGCTAGTCATTGATCCCGTGTTCTGTTTCTTATTGGCTGGGTTGTGCTTGCCTTTCTTGAATTTGAAACCCTGCCTTTTACCATGCCATTCAGTTGTTGGTGTTTCAGATTGTTTCACCGCTGCAATGTTCGACTCGGCCATCAATGCCCGGTCGAGAACACCCACAAAAGTCGGTAATTTCAAAACATTTATCCGGTCAAGTATTGCCACATTAAGGCCACCTTCAAATTTTCTGGCCTTCTTATACTCAGTATCCACCATATGCGGTGCATATCGGGCAAGTTCAGTAAATTTGGTTTCATATTCTGCAACGGACATTGTGCCCTGCTTCAACTGTTCCAATTCAGTCACTTTCCTATCCCTAACACACTGAGGGAAATACTTTTCAAAGAAGGACTCCTTGAACTGAGCCCAAGTCATAACAGTATTTGTATCACGGATCAACATCCACCACCTTCTAGCCTCTTCTTGAAGAGTGAAGGTAGCTAACAATACCTTGTTCGCTTCCGAGCACGGAAACACTTCAAATAATTTCTCTGTTTCCAGAACCCAAGCTTCAACTTTTAGCGGTTCAAGGCCTCCCTGAAAGGATGGCGGTTTCATTTTGCTGAACTTCTGGGTAAGAGCAATAATATCCCCATCATCCACATTCGCATTAGGTTCCGGCTGTACCGGAGGAGGAGGAGGAGGTGGGGGCGGTTGGTTCTGTTGTTGTTCCAGTCTAGCAGTTATCAGTTCTATCATTCTTTCCATTCTTTCCATCCTTGCCTCGGTAGACGAGGATTCAGGTTCATTTGCATTATCCATTTCACTATAAGCAGTTATAACAGTTTTAAACATAAGCAGTCATTTGTTTAACAGTTTACCACATTAGCGTGTATTCAGTCATAACGTAACCACACACTTATCAAGTTCATGAAATGCCCTAATCACTTTCTAGGACACCCTATAGCTCATTTGGACACGTGTGTGCGGTATAACTCGTGGTTAAGTATCGCTCTGATACCACTCTGTCACGACCCAAACCCGGCCCTATGGGTTTAGCACCGTAACCGGCCAGTAATCCGAGATTACCGAAGGCCTGCTTAACAGTAATACAGTAAAACAGAGTACAGGGCCTGGCGGAAGCCAATACAGTAATTAAACAATGTCCAATGAGCTGTGACAGTCTGTATGCCAAAAAGATTTTTCATGCATTAATACATAAACAGTACAGAACAGTATGCACAATATTTACATTCATTCAAACTAGGGACTCTACCCTAGATAGCGGTACAGTGGACAGTCAGTCTATACAAAACAGTACGGTCTATACAGAATTTACAGTCACTCAGTACAGGGACCTAATCCCTTTATAACAGTACAGTAGTCCAAACAGTATGGAAACAGACGGGGGAAAACAAACAAAACACCCCCAAGCCATAGCATGGCAACTCGGAACCTCGCAGTGAGGCACATAGGCTGGCTTGACAAAACTGGAGTTACCCTGACGCTCCTAGCTCCGATCTGGTGCCTGTACACCTACATATATATATAAGCAGTGAGCTAAAGCCCAGTGAATAACATAATGCGTAAAGGGGTTTAGAATGAATGTCCTTACAGTGATGAAAACAGTTCAATTCAATCAGTATTTCAGTTGTTCAGTACAGTAAACAGTCATATGTGGTACATCCATTAGCATAACAGTAACAGTAGGTCTTAAAAGACCGAACAGTAATGATGGCCATCAGTCAGTAAACGGTAGTGGTTCCACGAGGGAACCGACAGAGAATTCTGTCGCAGTAACAGTAACAGTAAACAGTAAGTACTAAGGATGCCACAGTACAGTTCAGAAATAAAGGACATACATTCATTCAGTAAATAATACCAGTTCAGTAAACAGTTCAGTTCAGTATTCAAAAGATATCAGTTGAACATATCTTTACACAATTGTTACTCACAGAGTTCTGGGCTACAGTATGCTAGAGCGTGTCTCCCCAGTTGCCAACCCTACACAGTTCACAGGTTGAACACACACTAAGCTACACAGTTGGGAAATATCATAACTTAATCCCTAATTTGCCTTGGTGTGTTCTACAACGATATCCTCATCTAAATGCCTTAAACTAGGCCTAAGAATACCTAGGATGGGATGAGGATGCAAAAATGCACATTTAAAAGCATTTTCAGGATTTTTAGAAAAACAGAGTCCCGCTCGAGCTCAGGTTTCCCCGCTCGAGCGTACAGGCAAACAAAGGTACTCGCTCGAGCGCAAACTTTCCCGCTCGAGCGTACTGTAAAGGTACTGGATGGGTGAAATCCCCGCTCGACGCCCGCTCGAGCTTGAGACATGACTCCGCTCGAGCGCCCAATCCTCCGCTCGAGCGGACTGTAAAACAGTGCAAGATGCTGGAAGCTCGATTTTCCCGCTCGAGCGGCACTTCCCCCGCTCGAGCGGACGACGGAAATCTGGAAATCCCAGATTCGAGCTCCAGGTCCAAAACCAAGCTCAAAAGCATCAAAACCAATCCTCTTGGGCCCATTTTCTGGAAAACATTTATAAACACATAGGATATCATGTTTCAAAGCTCAATTTTAAGAAATCAAAGCCCAAGGGTGTTTAATTCAAACCCAATTTAAACCATTTTTTTCAAGCACAAGATGAACATGCAAACATGCATGAATTCAAACCATTTTGAAGCTTCAATTTGATGCTCTCAGGAGCCAATTCTTTTCAAAACATGGTGAAATCATGGACTTAAACATGATTATGAACATGCATGTAACCCTTTGCCATGAAAACAACTCAAACATCTACAATACAAACATGCATGCATGAAATGAGCTTCAAATCAACAACAATGAACCAAAATATGACTTAGTTCTACAATGAAGCATGACTCATGCAAGAACTAGCTCAAACACATCAATAAAGGTTGAGTTCCCTTACCTAGAGCCTCAATTCCAAGTGTAGGACCACAAAGCAACAATCAACCTTCAATTCTCTTCAAATTCTAAGCAATATTGAAATGAACTCAAGACTTTCACTTCCTCTCTCTCTAAATTCGGCTAGAACAAGAAGAAATGGCTGAGCAAATGTGTTTGGCTCAAGTATAATGAGCTCAAAGTGTAGAGGTAGTGGCCCACTCAAGGGCAAAACGGTAATTAAGTCCAACTCTTTAATTAGCATATTTTAATCTAATTTAATCATACCTAATCAGTTTTCAGGTAAATACACCACAAAATCACATAAATTATGATGATCATTAAACATCAATCAGTTTCTAATTCGGCCGCCGATAAGGCCTTCAATTAGCAGTTTAAACATATAAGTATGAACAGATAATCATACAATCAAACAGATAGAATGCAATTTAACTAACATATACTCAATCAATTCGGTTTCCAGTTTCAGTCAGTCAGTTCAGTACTTTTAATCAGTTCAATTATCAGTCAGTTATCAGTCATTATCAGTCTCGTTTAACAGTAATCGGTGATCAATCGGTCATTAATCAGTAAACAGTATGAGGGTTGTTACAGGAAGGCCACAAAATAAAAATTACCTGAGGCAAAAAAAATGGAACCAAGAACCCCCTTCACAAGATCTGACAAATGTGACATATTTTGTGTGTGGCAAAAGTGGGCATATTGCTCGAACTTGCAAATTTCAGAAACAACAGTCTCGACCACAAGCTAATGTTACCGAGGAACCATTTGTGGCTATGATCACATATATTTTTATGGTTCAATCTGTGGAAGGGTGGTGGGCAGACTCTGGTGCCAATAAGCATGTCTGCTATGATAAAGATTGGTTCAAAGATTTCACTCCTTTTAATGAGGAGAGGACTGTTATGCTTGGTGACTCCAGTTTAACTAAGGTGCTCGGGTATGGGGATGTTGAGCTGAATTTTACCTCTGGACGTGTGCTTGTTTTAAAAGATATGTTGTACACACCGTCCATGAGGAAAAATTTGATGTCAAGTTATTTGCTCAACAAAGCTGGTTTCAAGCAGACTATTGAATCTGACCAATATGTAATCACTAAAAAAGGCATATTTGTGGAGAAAGGGTATGCCTGTGATGGAATGTTTAAATTAAATGTTGAGAATAAGAAAGCACATGTTTCTGTTTACATGATGTCTTCTATGAATTTTTGGCATGCTCGTCTGTATCATATTAATAGCCGATATGTGGGAGTCATGAGTAGTTTAGGATTAATTCCCAGACTAACAAATAAGTTTGAGAAATATGAAGTTTGCAGTCAAGCAAAAATAACTAAAAGGCCACATAAAAGTGTGGTGAGAAATACAGAATTGTTAGAATTAATTCACACTGATTTATGTGAATTTGAAGGAATTTTAACAAATGGTGGAAATAGGTATTTTATCACTTTTATTAATGATTTTTCAAAATACACTTATATATACTTGTTGAAAAATAAAAGTGATGCTTTTGAAAAATTTAAAGAATTCCTTCTTGAAGTTGAAAATCAATTCGGTAAAAAGATTAAAAGATATAGAAGTGATAGAGACCGAGAGTATGAATCATTTGGATTCAACTCGTTTGCTCAGTCTTTGGGAATAATCCATGAAACTACTCCACTATATTCACTTGCATCTAATGGTGTAGCAGAAAAGAAAAATAGAATTTTAACTGATTTAACAAATGCTATGCTAATTGAAGCAGGTGCTCCTTCAAATTTGTAGGGAGAAGCAATCTTAACTGCATGTTATGTTATGAATAGAGTGCCACATAAAAAAATAAAAGTTATACCTTTTGAGTTGTGGAAAGAGCATAAGCCAAATTTGAGATATTTGAGGGTTTGGGGATGTCTAGCTTTTGTTAGACTTGTGGACCCTAAAAGACCTAAATTAGGTGTGAAAACTGCCACTTGTGCTTTTCTTGGATATGTAACAAATAGTACAGCCTATAGATTTTTTGATATTGAAAACAAAATAATTTTTGAATTAGGTGATGCAATTTTTCATGAAGAAAAATTTCCTTTTAAATCTAAAAATGGTGGGGGTCAAAATTATCAAGAAAATATTTTATCTGAAACCAGTTCCTTTACTTCTCTTTTACAAAACCAAGATACTGTAGTTTTTGAACCAAGAAGGAGTAAAAGAGCCAGATTAGAAAAAGATTTTGGCCTTGATTATCATGTTTTTAATGTGGAGGAAACTCCATTAACTTTACAAGAAGCTTTGGCATCTCCTAACTCTGTTTTTTGGAACGAGACTGTAAATGATGAGATGGAATCATTATTATCCAATAAAACTTGGGTATTAGTAGATTTACCACCAGCTTGTAAAACTATTGGCTGTAAATGGGTTTTGAGAAAAAAAACTTAAACCGGATGGAACTATTGATAAATATAAAGTAAGGCTTGTTGCAAAAGGTTTTAAACAACAAGCAGATCTTGACTTTTTTGATACATTTTCTCCGATTACTAGAGTTACATCCATTAGATTATTAATTACAGTGGCTGCAATTCATGATCTAAAAATTCATCAAATGGATGTTAAAACAGCTTTTTTAAATGGAGACCTGGGTGAAGAAATTTATATGGATCAACCTGAGGGTTTTGTGGAACCCGGTCAAGAAAGCAAAGTGTGCAAGCTAGTTAAATCCCTATATGGCTTAAAACAGGCCCCTAAACAGTGGCATGAGAAATTTGATTCCTGCATGATTGAGAATGGCTATAAAACGAATGAATGTGATAAATGCATTTATTATAAATCTGAAGAAAATTTACATGTCATTATTAGCCTCTATGTGGATGATCTACTTATATTTGGCTCTAATTTGCATATCATCGTGGAAACTAAAAATATGCTTAGTAGCCATTTTGATATGAAAGATCTTGGTGAGGCTAATTATATTTTGGGAATGAAAATTACCAAAACCTGTGATGGTATATTTCTTGATCAGTCGCATTATGTTGAGAAAATTTTGAGAAGATATAACTTTTATAACTGCAAGCATGTTTTTACTCCTTTTGATCCTCATGTGCGTTTATTTCCTATTGAAAATGATGAGGATGTAATTAATCAAAATGAATATGCTAGTATGATTGGTAGCTTGCATTATGCGACTGACTGTATTAGACCTGACATTGCCTATGCAGTTGGAGTACTTAGCAGGTTTAGTAACAAGCCTGGCAGTGATCACTGGCTAGCCATTGAGCGTATTATGAAATATTTATCTGGTGCCATAAAATATGGCTTGTTTAATAATAAGTATCCTGCAGAACTTGAAGGTTACAGTAATGCCGATTGGAATACCTTGTCAGGTGATTCATTATCAACCACTGGTTACTTATTTACATTGGGAGGTGGTGCTATAAGTTGGAAATCAAAAAAACAAACCATTATTGCTAATTTAACAATGGAGGCTGAGTTTATTGCTTTAGCTACAGCTAGTGAAGAAGCAAATTGGTTAAGAGATTTGTTAAATGAAATCTCTTGTTGGGAAAAATCGATTCCACATATATTAATTCATTCTGATAGCACCGCAGCAATTGGTCGAGTTAATAACTGTTATTATAACGGTAAATCCAGACCTATCAGAAGAAAACACAGTACTCTGAGATCTTATATGAATAATGGCATCATAAATGTGGATTATATTAAATCTGGTGATAATCTTGCAGATCCATTAACTAAGGTCTTAGCAAGAGATAGAGTCTGGAATACATCGAGGGGGATGGGGTTGAAGCCCATTGAATATAGCATGAGCCATCTATGAGGATATTCAACTTAGGGACCAGAGATCCTGTAATTGGGTTCAATGAGAAAAACGATCATATGATGGCCGTGAGAAATGCATTAAATTTCTTTTTTCCTATCCCTATGATGTAAGTGCATTTATCCTGTAACGTTGTAGAGGTTGAGTTATTAAAAAAATTCTTAATGAATTTCTGTAGCTCTTATTGAGCGAGGTGTCATAGTTACAGGAGCACCCTTGACAGAATTCACCTATGTGAGTGTGGTAGTGAGGCCGCTACCTATGAGATTTGGGCTAATTCTCAAATACACTCATGAATCCTGGGATCGCACAAGGCCGTAATGTGCTAGCTTTTAAAGCTTTTGTGAACACCTGGAATATTATGTGTGTATAATAATTATTTATTTCCCTTAAGCAGTCATAGTTCAATACTGAGCATACTATTGGCTCTAGAGTAGATATTATTGTTTCACCAATGGAGGTTCAATGCAGAGCACACCTACCATGATGCATAATATCCTTATTTGCCTAATAATCTCAGTTTTGTTACCTATAATATTAAAATAGGTGGGGGAATGTTAGCAGGTATTTTAATATTATAATGTGTTAATGTGTTATCGTTGGCTTTTCTTTTCTTTCCCTCCAAGTTTTCAAGTCTCCTCATTCCTATCCTTTCCAAGACTTCCAAGGTAAGTTTCCAAGTCTTGGTCAAGTCCACCATGCTTATCTATCCAAGCCTTCTCCAAGTCATCCGTTTCTTATCCACCAAGACAATCTCCAAGTCTTTGCAAGTCTTGGTCTTGGTCCACCAAGACTTATCCATTCTAAGTCCATCTTTACTTAGCCACCAAGATAGATTCTTACATATAATTTGTACTATGTCCTATCTTGGGTGAACACGAGAAGTGAAGAAGTTTTGGTTGTGTTGTTATGTCTTGAGTGAGATTATCAGGCACATAAAAATGGTGTGTGTGATAAAGCTTTGGGTTTAACCAATTGTGCAATATTGGTGATGCATACGACTTAGTCGGGCTGTTGTATCCTAGGGGGGATAAGTCAAGGTTGTAACGCCCTCAAAATAATAACATTAAACCCATCAATATAGACATACATTGATATATATAAAAGCTCCACATTCTTCTATTCATCAGAGTTTCATTACAAAAAGTATTACATGTTAACGACAAAAGCAAATGCCCTAAAGGCTTACAGCTTTCCAAGCTAACACTTGGTTACAACAAAAGAGTACTAACTCATTTACACATTAAGCCCTTGGCTTGAATATACATGTAATACATCAAAAGGGAAAAGACAACAAAAGTCTGCCCGTCTCTAGCCTCCCAAGCTACGTCCTTGGAGGTGGCATGCTACCTGTACCTGAAAATGATGTTCCCATATAGGGTGAGCCACAGCCCAGCAGAGATATACTAAACCAACTATGCGCAATGACTAAAAGATTAGCAATTGATAGATGGCCAACACCGATACATCCGCATATATCACGTCACAATCTCATAACATACGAGTCTATGTCACTTTCCATTTTCCATCCTTATTTAATGGATAAGCATATTAGCTATATCAACACATCAACAGATGAACATCTTACGCATCAACAGATAAGCATATAAGTTGTATCCACACTTCACTAGACAAGCATATGAGCTGTATCTATACTTCACTAGACAAGCATATGAGCTGTATCTACACTTCTCAAAGATAAGCCTATGAGCTGTATCTTCACTTTTCTAGACAAGCATATGAGCTGTGTCTACGGAGTTTATCCCCCATCTCCTCCAATCCTATCCGGTTTAGAGGTACATCCCCCATCTTTCCCTAAACCGCGGAGTACATCCCCCATCTCCTCCTCTACACACAATGCATATAAACACAAGGGTTCTATACACAATCAATCAATACATAGAATCAATGTATTCAATTCACCGTTATACTCTATGACACATTCACTCGATTGGTTTTAGTTTGCCTAATCATCATGCATTGTCTACAACAATCAAGACTATCCTCCACCGATAGCCCAAAGCAGTTATTTCTAAATAGAAAATAAATGCACAAAATAGATATTAAATCGACATTTCAATTAGGTGAGCAATAAATGATCCAACCACACTCTTTAGTCCCATACATTCCCGATTTCAACATTCTCAATTCAATTTCTCATTTCCAACAATTAATTATACAAATTAATTAACCAATGTAATTAGGGCATTTTCCATAATTAACATCACAACCCTTAGGTTCCATTTTCATTAATGTTTTAACATTAATTTCACTTTTCCATGCCAAACATGCATTTAGGTTTTATATGATTAAAAACCCAACTTTTGTAAAATTACACAAAGGCCCGAACTTTCTCAAAATTACCCAACAACTCCCAACATATCGAAATGCCAAAATTTAAAGACATAACTCATAAAGAGGAGTAGGATATCCCTACCTCAAATTCGGAGCTCAAGGGAAGAAGGTGACGAAACTCAACGTGCTCCAAAACTCAAAATTTTCGGATCAATGTAAAGCCCTCGACGATCAACCCAACTTTTGTAAAGACCAAGGTGAGGAATACACCCTAGCTAGATCAATACCTAGAGAGAAGTTGAGGTTCTAGTGAGAGGAGCTCTCAAATGGAGGTTTTGAAAAGTAAGAGAGAGAAAAGGAGTTGAAAAAGTGATCCAAAAGTCGGATCTCGGATTTATATAAAAGTCGCCCCGCTCGAGCGTCCAAACCCCCGCTCGAGCGTCAGTCACAGATTCCCGCTCGAGCGTCAACAATCCCGCTCGAGCGGCGGATATACACTTCCAGAACTTTTACAGAACCATATCTCCGCTCGAGCGTCAACCCTCTCCGCTCGAGCGTCAAAACTCCCGCTCGAGCGTCAAAACTCCCGCTCGAGCGCACAACACTGCAGAGGAGATACTGGAAGATGGAAAACTACGCTCGAGCGTCGGAAACCCCGCTCGAGCGGACAGACAACAACGAAGGGCCCGCTCGAGCGTCAAAATCCTCGCTCGAGCGTGAAGGCCAAAATCTGGGCAACTACACTTGGTTCCTAAGCTCAACCAACCTGTTATACACCTGCCCAACACATCCCAAGACTCAAATACAAAGAGTAAATGATGTAAACGAGATGTACACAACAACCAATGAAAAGGGAAATCGGGATCGCTATAAAGGTTTTTCTGCTGCACCTGTGTGAGGCTTTGCCTAACTGCAGAGGGCTTGAATCTCTTTAAAGAGAGCGAATTTCCCGCGCCTCAACCCTTACATTAATTGTTTTAACTTTTATTTTGTGTATTTTCTAGTGTTTTATTTGTAAGTATCACCAACACAAATATTATTAATTAGATTAAGAGCAATGTTACATCTATTTAAACTCTTATTAACAATCTTACTAAAAGCATACGTGTCTAAACATCACTGGGTATTTAAATATTATTACTTTTATAACAATCAATCACATTAGGCCTCTGATATTTTTAGTGATTGCTAGTATGTATTGAATTATTCTTAAATTATATTGACACAATGTAAAAAAAATAAAAGGCAAATTTAATACAATTAAAATTATATTAATTAAATTGATATAAGAAACAAATTATATGTGTCGCGGGTATAATTTGCTCAATTTCTGTTAAAATTTTTTTATACTTGCTTCAAAAAAGTAGTTATTGAAAAAGCTATTACATTTAGGAGTTTTCTTAAGTGTGCAAGTGCACACCATGTGCCACTTACACAAAAAGTGTAAGTGTAAGGTGTAAGTATAAGTATAAGGTGTAAGTGTAAGGTGTAAGGTGTAAGTGGGTTGCATATGGTGTGCAACCTCAAAAAAGGTGTAAGTGTAAAGTTTAATTTTTTACAAAAGGTATAAGTGTAAGGTGTAAGTGTAAGGTATAAGGTGTAAGGTGTAAGTTGCACACCATAACCAAACCCTTACATTTAACACATGTTAAATAAAATCGTTTTTTTTTTTTTCGACCAAAGCAATCAGCTATTGCCCATTGAGATTTTTTTACATGAAATAGTAAAAAAATAATAATTATTTAAGCCATTGTTAAACAATGCGTTACCCAGAAATTGGCATTATGTAAACAGTTTTCAATATCAGCCAAGATAAATTAAAATGAATTTCCCTCCAAATTAAAATGTCAAAATTGTGTTTATGCTCTTCTAGATTCTCTTTTTATTTATTTTTTTTAATAAATTACAAATATACTCTCTGAGATTTGTTTAAAATACAAATTATCCTATGTAGTTTTGGAAATTACATCATGCCCCTTCAACTTTATAATCGCATAACAAATAACGTATTTTATTAATAAATCGTCAAGTTAATTAATAGTTTTAATAATGTTAAAAATATATTTCAATTAACAATTCAGGTAATTTTATTGATATATAAGAGAGTAGTTAGATATTTCATTTTTTTTTGTTTATTTTGTTAAATAAAAATTTTTGACAATGAGGTATTTATGATTTTCCAAACCACATGGACGCATTTCATATTTTAAGTAAACCTCATAAGATGTATTTATAATTTATCTTCTCTTTTTTCATCTATACTTTTCATCACCATTTTGATGTTTTAATTTCATTGGAAAGTAATCTTCAACTCAAAAAAAATGAAAAAATTAACATAACACATTTTGAAATGTATAGAACACTATTGACATTGAATCTAGCCACAGTAGAAAAAAAACAAAATATTCGATTTGAATTTATTAAGCACGAAACAAAGTGCTTTACAACGAGAGACTTAGGTTAATGAGAAAAATAATTCATGTACTTGCCAGAGCATTTTTAAGCTTCCAATTTCATGTACCGCAATTGACACCTCCACCACGGTCCTTGTGTTAGATTTCAGCAACTTTGGGGGTATTTTTCCAGTTGCGATCTCGCTGGTTTGCTAGTAGAAGTAAACACAAAATCAAATCACTACAATGAAATTGCTCAAAAAAAAAAAAAAAAAAAAAATTGCAATTCATTCAATGACAAATTAACTATGTTAATTTTCTCACAAATTTTGTTGTGCTAATTTTTAAAAAAATTTTAAAAAAATTATGAGAAAATTCAGGGTATGACATGTAATTTTTGCACCAAAAAAAAAAAATGAAATGAAACAAAAATATCGAAATTGCCTAACTGCATAACAAGTTGTTATGAGAAAAAATGAAAATATTTTATGTAACATGTATTTCACGTGACCAAGATAATGTGATGTATCTTTTTAACCATTAATTAACATGTGGCAACCGAAATTTGATGTGACTGAACACTCAGTACTTCATGCTGAGCACAAAGTAACTCCTCAAGTCTCACTTTTTGCCACATATTAATTGAGGACAAAGGGTGATTGTAAGGGCACAACAGTCTTGCTATGAGGACTTATGGGAGTTTGTCCTGAGCTTATTCTTGATGATTCGAACTATTCATATTGTAGAATTCATCAACTATATCATTCATGCAAAATTTAAATTAATCGAACATTTATAGCTCCATGATGAATTCTTAATTGTTTTTATTAAAAATATATTAAAATCATGTTAATGGCTTATTTTATAAAAACAAATGTATTCTTGTTATGGAGCTACAAATATTCAATTAATCTGAATTCTTTCGTGGATGATTTACTTGATAAATTTTACAATATGAAGTTCAAATTATTGAAATAAGCCTGAGAGAAACCCTTATGGGATGGCACAACAACAATCCCTATTCTATGAAAAATCATACAATGTTAACACGGAATACCACGTGACCATATTCCCTTATCAATCACCATTCTTTATACCCTTATGTTTCTCAATTAATAAGTGAAAAGTTACCCCATTTCATTTCAACTGAAAGATTAGTTTGAGAGAGAAGCTAGAGAGCAAAATGTTTCTGTATTGTGTGTTTCATAATTACAAGAGAAATGAACTCTCTCTTTATAGAGAGAAGAAATGTACATTGGATACCAAATGATGATCCATTACCACCGAAAGCATAAAGGAAAAGAGAAAGCTATACAATTAGCAAGAAAGCTATACAATTAACAATATTATATTAACAGCCCCCCGCAAACTCAAGGAGGGAAAGCATCTACCAAGTTGAGTTTGGAAACAAGATCATTAAAGCGGCCAGGAGGATGAGCCTTAGTGAAGATATCAGCGGGTTGATCGACTGAAGCAATAGGAAGAAGATGAACAGTTCCACAAGTAACATGCTGGCGAATGAAATGACAATCAATCTCAATATGTTTGGTGCGATCATGAAAAACATCATTGTGAGCAATCTGAATAGCACTTCGATTGTCACAGTAGAGAGGGGTAGGAGTAGATGAAGAAACTCCCATATCAGCAAGGAGCCAGTGAAGCCAGAGAAGTTCCTGAGTAGTATCAGCAAGAGCTCGGTATTCAGCTTCGGTGCTAGAGCGAGCAGTGAGAGATTGTTTTTTGCTACGCCAAGCAAGAAGAGAATCCCCTAAGAAGAAGCAGAATCTCGTGGTGGAGCGTCGATCCGTAGGATCCCCAGCCCAATCAGCATCGGAAAAGGCACGTAGGTCAAGAGAGGAAGAAGCCGAGAAGTGAAGACCATGGAACAGAGTGCCTTTGAGGTAGCGAAGGATGCGGAGTAGAGCAGTATAGTGGGGAGTGCGAGGAGCCGACATGTACTGACTGACAATGTGAACAGTATAGGCAATGTCAGGACGAGTGACTGTGAGATAGACAAGACTGCCGACGAGCTGGCGATAAAGAGTAGCATCAGAGAGAAGAGTGCCATCGAGAGGAGTCAGACGAATCTGAGGATCAATCGGAGTAGAGGCAGTTTTGCAATCAGTAAGACCAGCACGAGCCAGAAGATCGGATGCATATTTGGCCTGGGACAAATAGGAACCAGTAGAATCATGAGAGACTTCAAGGCCTAAGAAGTAGTTAAGAGTATCAAGGTCCTTCATCTCAAATTGTTGGTGGAGAAATTGTTTGAGGTGGAGAATACCAGCTGTATCATTACCAGTGATAATCATATCATCCACATACAGAAGAAGAAGAGTAGTACCATGAGAAGTAGTCCGTATAAAGAGAGCAGAGTCATAGGAACTAGAGGTGAATCCGAAGTCAAGAATGGTAGAACTGAACGTAGCAAACCAAGCACGAGGTGCTTGCTTGAGACCATAGAGAGCACGCTGTAGTTTGCAAACCTGATGAGGTGGAAAAGTGGACCCAGGGGGAGGTTGCATGTAGACCTCCTCAAGGAGATGACCATTGAGGAAAGCATTTTTGACATCCATCTGAAAGAGCCCCCAGTGGCGAGCAGTATCAACAGCAAGTAAACTGCGAACAGATGTAAGCCGAGCAACAGGAGAGAATGTCTCCTCATAATCAATGCCATATTCTTGGTTGAAGCCCTTGGCAACAAGACGAGCTTTGTAGCGTTCAATAGAGCCATCAGAATGTGTTTTGATTTTGTAAACCCATTTGCAGCCAATTGTAGTCTTGCCAGGAGGAAGATCAACAAGATCCCAAGTATGAGCTTTATCCAAGGCATGGAGTTCATCAGTCATAGCTTGCTGCCAAAGAAGATTAGTACAAGCCTCACGATAGGAGGTAGGTTCATAAGTAGAGAAGGTAGCAGATCCAACAATATAATCACGAAGATGGATAGGAGGTTGAGTTACCCGGCGTGGTCGACCCGGAGGAGGATCGGTGAGAGGAAGAGCCGGTGGAGAAGGAGGTGTGGTAGCAAGAGGTAGACCTTCAGGTAGAGCAGGCTGGACAGGATCAGGGGTGAGCAAGGGCGTCTCGATGGAGGAGGAACCTGTATCAAAATCAGCAGAGAAAAGATCGATGGAAGGATTAGTAAATAGTGCAGTAGTGGAAAGTCCGGGTAAGTGAAAAGAGGATAGCGAGGAAAACATTTGATGTTCCCAGAAAACGACATGGCGGGAGATACGAAGACGTTTAGAGAGAGGATCCCAACAGCGGAAGCCTTTATGTTCAATGCCATACCCAAGAAAGCGACAAAGACGAGAGCGAGGTTCAAGCTTGGTGTGTTCATGGGATTGAAGTAGAACAAAGCAGGCAGAGCCAAAAGCCCGGAGATTGGCGTACGGAGGGGGAGTGCCATGCAGACGTTCAAAGGGAGTTTGATTATGGATGACAGGTGTAGGAGCACAGTTGATAGTGTAAACAGCAGTGAGGGCAGCTTCTCCCCAAAAGTTTTCAGGGCAGGAAGAAGAGAGAAGGAGAGCGCGAGTAGTGTCAAGAATATGCCTATGTTTCCGTTCAGCGCGGCCATTTTGCTGGGATGTGCCAGCACAGGAACGATGAGGCAATGTACCATGATGCTGAAGAAAGGAAAGGAAATCTGAATCCCGATATTCCATAGCATTGTCAGAGCGAAAAATTTTGATGGTTTTGGAGAATTGGGTGTGGACCATTTGTGCAAAACGATAATAAATGTGTTTAAATTCAGACCTATGTTTCATGAGAAAAAGCCAAGTAAACCGGGAAAAATCATCAATAAAAACAACAAAATAGCGGGATCCCCCCATAGTAGTAGTAGGTGAGGGTCCCCAAATGTCCGAATGTATAAGATCAAAAGGTGCAAGAGAAACAGAAGTACTTTTATTAAATCATAAAGCAGGTTATTTGGCAAGTTGACAGGGTATACAATCGAAATTATCGGGAATTACATGACCCAACTGTCCACTAGAAACCAAAGACCTTAAGCGATTAACAGAAATATGCCCTAAGCGACAATGCCAAAGATGAAAGGGAGATAATGAGGAAGTAGATGTAGGAGCAGCAATTTGAGGAGAGGCAGGAACATGAAGGTGAATGAGTTCATAGAGTCGTCCATGCTTACGGCCGATCCCAATAGTCTGCCCTGTCTGAGGGTCCTGTACCAAACAATCAGTAGCAGAAAATGTGACAGTTAGACCAAGTTCACATAATTGACCAATGGAAATAAGGTTTAAGGTAAGAGCAGGGATATGATAAACGTGAGGTATGGATAAAGAAGAGGTGGAAATAGTACCAACATGACGAACAGACATGAGAGAACCATCAGCAGTATGTATTGAGGGAATATGAGGAGAGGAAGATAATGAAGAAAAAATAGTAGAACTGGAGGTCATATGATTACAACAGGCAGAGTCAAAATACCAAGAAGAGTTACCTGGAATGACAGACAAAGCAGTAGGAGGAGGTGTACCAGATGGGGAGAGAAGCTGTTTGAGCATGGCCTCTACATCTGTTGGAGAAAAGCGAGGGGTAGATGGAGTAGGGGACTCAGAGAACCCGGCAGAGGTGGCAGTGTCAGTGTGATGAGACTGATTCCCGGAAGCAGCAGCAGCAGTGTGATGAGACTGATTGCCGGAACGGTGAAAGTTTCCCCGGGAAGAGCCACCACGAGAGGAGTGGCTATTGGAGGATGAGCGAGAGGGATTGCGAAAACAATCCTGTTGCAGATGACCAGGACCAAGTTTGTTGCAGTAGCGGCAGGATCTGACGGGGCAATGGACTAGGAGATGGGTTGAAGGAAGGCCCCGATTCTGACAGTAGTGGCAAGCAGTAGTCCGCTGGGGAAATGATGGCCGGGACGGAGGAGTGGCAAGAACAGAATCCACATGATGAGTTTGAAGAGTACCGAGACGAGTCTCCTCGGATAGCAACTCAGAAATTGCTTGTTCAAGAGTGGGCAATGGATGGCGATGAAGCAGAGAGGCACGTACGGGCTCAAAAGATGAGGTAAGAGCCATGAGAAATTGCACCAACCTTTGCTGGTTGCGATGGATAGTAAATAAAACGGCATCTTCGGGGTCATGCCATGCTGGTTCGGAAAGAGCAAGCTGATCCCAAACAGAGTACATTTGAGAAAGGAAGTCATTAATGGACTGAGTGGATTCTTGGCGCATGCGGTGAAGTTGGTTCTGAAGTTGATATTGATGGGCAAGACCAGTAGTCTGGTATCGTTCTTTCAAAAAATCCCAGATGTCTTTCGCAGGAGTAGTTACAGAGTCAAGCTGAAAGCGGCCAAATTGAAGACTGATAGAGGTAATAGAGGTATTACGAAACCAGGTAATGATTTGGTAATTCTTACTGTCCCATTCCTCAAGTCGGTCTTCATATGTAGCAGTATGAACAGGAGTTTCAGTAGTGGCACTGTTTTTTACTGGTTTAGCCACATCCCCGGTGACAATTCGCCAGAGCTTCTTGCCTTTGAGGAATGAGGACATAGCTTGGGCCCACAGAACATAGTTTGAACCATTTAAAATGACGGAAATGGGATGGGAGGCATCATGACGATCCATAATACTAGTTGAGTAGGGTTAAAGTAATAGAAATAGATCCGTAGGAGCAAAATTAGGTAAAACAGAGTGTACCAGTGAGTCCGGAAGGTCGAAAATAGCAAGGAAAGGTATGCTGGACAGAGATGATGTCAGCAATGATGTCAGCGGCGCACGTTAGCAGAGTGCAGGGAGGAGCACGTTAGCAGGAAGGCAACGGCGCACGTTAGCAGACAGGCGCAGGCGCGGCGCACGGTAGCTGGTTTGGCGCACGCGGGTGCACACTAGCAAAGCGGCGCACGGTACGCGTACGGTAGCAGGCGCGGCGTATGGGAGCCGCGGACGTGTGGGCGCGTGTGGGCGCGTGGCGGAAGTGAGCGACAGGAGTTGGCGCGTGTGGGCGCGTGTGAGAGTGGTGGCGGTCGTGTTGACGCGCAGAGGCTAAGGGCGGCGCGTGTGGGCGCGTGTTGGCTTTTCGGAGAACGGGCTTGGTGCCGTTGGACTCAGGAGAAAATTTCGAACAGGTTGATGGGCTCTGATACCATGAAAGATTAGTTTGAGAGAGAAGCTAGAGAGCAAAATGTTTCTGTATTGTGTGTTTCATAATTACAAGAGAAATGAACTCTCTCTTTATAGAGAGAAGAAATGTACATTGGATACCAAATGATGATCCATTACCACCGAAAGCATAAAGGAAAAGAGAAAGCTATACAATTAGCAAGAAAGCTATACAATTAACAATATTATATTAACATCAACCACGTGACATATCTGTTACGTAAAATTCTTTGATGATGAGGGTAATGAATCCAAACCTTCCGTTGGCTATGAGGGTGCAATGGGTAGTGAACTTGGGAATGGTACAAGCGTAAGGGTTGTGAACAGAGATAGTGGCTTTGAAGATGAGGCCCTCAGTTTTGGTACTCAAGATTAACCCAGATGAGATTTGCCGTGCGCTTCTTCATGTTGCTCGCACAATTCATCATCTTTTCAGATTTGTGTTTGAGGCTTAAAACACCTGAATTAATCCTCCTTATATCATGTAAGAATCTCAAAGTTTGTAAATCGTGATGTATAATTAAATTACTGCAAGTCAATTCAAACAAAGGTATAAAAAAAATTTGAAACAGAGGATTCTCGGGACCCCTCTCTCCAGTTGGAGAGATATTTGGTTTCTCTTCGATTCGGACTATGGAGCCTATCATGGGGTTACACACTGATGGTTTGAGTGTTGGTTTGAGATTTTATTTTTTTTGATTAAAATATGAGATGAAAAGAATTAAACCTGTTTAGGAATGGTTTTTGACTTTTTATTAAAAAAAAGAGCAAAAAAATAGATAGAATGAAATAAATTTTTAACTTTTTTATATAATATTTAGACTTTTTAACTAAAATCCAATCTTCCAAATAAGGCCCCGTTTGGGACAAGGGTTGGGGCTAAAATATGTTATTTTAGTCAAATAAGACAAAATGTACATCTAACTTATAATCATTTCATTTTTTCTCTTACAAAAGTCAAAAAAGTCAAAAAAACCTATTCCAAACGAGACTTTTTAGCCGCCGACTAAAATAATTAAAAAGTCAAAAAATTAACCCACATCCCAAACGACATTTTATGAAAATATTACAAAATGAATACATGTTAAATTAATATAGGATGTGACAATTAATATTCAATTTTTTATAAATTGATTCAATTTTTACAGGTATTTACATATGCTTAGTTGTGGCTTTTAAAAGTGCCAATGAAAAAAACATATAAGCGGCATTTTGTAGTGATGGTAGTAGCTTTGCAAAGTGTAACTAGAATAAACTCTAATGGCATTTATATTCATTTAATGGCACAAATGAATTGAATTTTGTAACAACTCGAAAATTTAAGTTGTCCCTTAAATCTTATACTAGTATTATGGTTGTATGTGATAATATATTATTAAATAAATAATAATAAATATATAATCTAATTTGGTATTGGATTATCAAATATGGGATTAATTAGACCATCTCCAACGGTTCACCAAAGTTGACATTAAATTTAAATTTTGATGAAAAAGTTACTGTTTACTACTCCAACGGTTGCACCAAATCGATATCAGATTGAGATTTCATCAAACAATTCATCAAACTGAGGACAAGATACTGATTTCACCAAAACACTGTTTGTAACCGTTGAAGGGAGGACTCGGTCGACCAACCGGTTGACCAACCGGTCGACCGAATTCCTTTCAAATAGGTTGGTTCAAACCGGTCAAAAAAAGGTTCAAACAGGTAAAAAAAAAAAATTATATTTTCCCTTACCGGTTGACCGACCGGTCGACCGGCCGGTCAACCCACCAAAACCAAAACAGAGATGAAGCTGTTCTGATTACATACCAAGTTCTTAATGAAGATGATGAGGCTGTATGTTAACAATTACATACCAAAACCAAGCTGTATGTTAACAATTACATACCAAAACAATCAATCAAGTTCTTGTTTTGAATCAAAAACCCATTTCGATTCTGGTCTTGTTTGCGTATATGATGGGCACAGTTGTATCCAGATAAATTTGGGTTTCCTTTGGGTGTTTCACAGAAATTGATGGAGAGTGGTTATGGAATCAATGAGCTCTGTTTCAATTTTCCTCAGAATTCGATGGAGAGTGGTTACGAAAATGTTTCAAGCTGCAAAAAAAAAAAAAAAAAAAAATTACGCTTACCGGTCAACCCATCCGGTCGACCAACCGGTTGACCAACGGGATTTGATATGGGATTTGATGCACCGTTGGAGTTACTGATATCAGATTTGATGAAATGAGTCATTTTTTACTCAGATTTGGTGAAAAAAGAAATTCACCGTTGGAGATGCTCTTAGGGATTATTATTTGGGACAAAATTAAAGTTAAAGATAGTAAATAAATAAATATAAAAGTAAGAGTAAATAAATAATAATATTGATAACAACAACAACAACAATAATAATAATAATAATAATAATAATAATAATAATAATAATAATAATAATAATGGGTGTGGTAGTAAAATAAATAAATAATTTTCTATTGATATACGATAGAGTGTAATTTAATTAGAGATTAATTTATTTATATAGTTATATTAGAAAATTGGGTCAAAGTGTAATTATCTTAAATATTTATTAAAGATAAGTATAAATCTATATAATTTATGAATCAAATCTTTTGAAGATACACGGGCCACGTATGCTCTTACCTCCTTATAAACAGGGAGGAGGTGTTCTGTGGAAAAGAAAGAGAAAGAAAGAAAGAAAGAAATGAAGGGAAAAAAAGAGAGGAAGGAGAAGGGAAAGAAACACTGCTACAAAAATAGTTAAAGATCACACTTTGACCAAAAAAAAAAATCTCACTTTTATTAAAAGTGTGATAAAAAAATTATATTGATATTTTAATCACACTTAATTTGATTGAGTGTGATAATATTTATTTTTTATGTCACCTTTTCAATTAAGTGTGATTATATATACATTTTTTTAATCACACCTTCTAATTAAAGTGTGATTACATATATACTATTACTTTTTAATCACACTTTTTAAATAAGTGTGATTATATATATATATATATATATATTTTAATCACACATTCTAATTAAAGTGTGATTATTTATATATTTTTTAATCACACCTTCTACTTAAAATGTGATTATATACACTACTACTTTTTAATCACACTTTTTAAATGAGTGTGATTATATATATATATATATATATTAATCACACATTCTAATTAAAGTGTGATTATTTATATATATTTTTAATCACACATTCTAATTAAAGTGTGATTATATATACACTATTACTTTTTATCACACTTTTTAAATAAGGCTGATTATTTATATATATTTTAATCACACATTCTAATTAAAGTGTGATTATTTATATATTTTTTAATCACACCTTCTAATTAAAGTGTGATTATATATACACTACTACTTTTTAATCACACTTTTTAAATGAGTGTGATTATATATATTTTTTAATCACACATTCTAATTAAAGTGCGATTATATATACACTACTACTTCTTAATCACACTTTTTTAATGATTGTGATTATATATATTTTTTAATCACACATTCTAATTAAAGTGTGATTATTTATATATTTTTTAATTACACCTTCTAATTAAAATGTGATTATATATACATTACTACTTTTTAATCACACTTCCTAAATATGTGTGATTGTATAAAATATTTCAAATTGATTTTTATATAAAATATACAATTTTTAAATTTTTAATCACACTTAATCTGATTGAGTGTGATAATATTTATTTTTTATGTCACTTTCTAATTAAGTGTCATTATATATATATTTCAATCACACTTCTAATTAAAGTGTGATTATATATATATATATATATATATATAGGGTAAATTACACTGACACTCCTTGAGGTTTATGTTTATTATAGTTTCCCCCTCACGTTTTGGAAATTACATATCCCTTCTTGAGGTTTAAAGTTTCATTACAGATTCCCCCTCTGCAATTTAATTTTGTAAATACCAATTTTGCCCTCACTGAGTAAATTATATTGACTCCCCTCACATTTTAGAAATTACAATCACCTGCCTAAGGTTTAAAGTAGCATTACCAATTGTCCCCTCGATTAGTATTAGTTGGAAAAAAATTCAATGAAAAAAAATTTAGTTAGTAAAATTTTTAAATTTCTGTTTAAAAACTAATATAAACTCATTTTTTGAATTTACGTTTTTTTCTCAAATTTACAAACTGAGACAATCATTTATAAATCAAAAAAATTATCAAACAAGTTTTTATGACAGTTTTTTAAATTTTTGTAAATATAAATTGAAAACTGAAAACGAAATAGTTATCAAACGGGTTTTAGATGGTTCAAATGTCGTAAAATTAACAAATAATCAAATAAGTTACCAATATAAGAAATGACTTATCAAAAGATTCTTAAGCTATGTATGGTTTGATTCTTATAAAAAAAAATTAAAAATTAAAAAATAATTTGGTTAAGAAATAAAAAATAAAAATAATTATCATTTTTATATAATTTTTATCTTTTTTGAAACAACCATACGTATGTATATAACCTGTCCAAAAATTAAAATGATAATTATTTTTTACCCTTAAATGATAATTATTTTTTATTTTTTACTTCTTAACCAAATTAATTTTTAATTTTTTTAAAAAAAATTTCTAAAAATCAAACCATATATGGCTTAAGAATCTTTTGATATGTTATTTCTTACGTTGGTAACTTATTTAATTATTTGTTAATTTTACGACATTTTTAGCATCTAAAGTTTGTTTGCACATTTCATTTTTAGTTTTCAATTTATATGTACAAAATTTTTAAAAACTGTCATAAAAACTTGTTTGACAATTTTTTTATTTATTTATAAATGGTTGTCTCAATTTGTAAATTTGAGGAAAAAATGAAAATTCAAAAAATAAGTTTACATTGGTTTTTAAACAGAAATTTAAAAATTTTACTAGCAAAATTTTTTTTCAATTAATTTTTTTTCCAATTAATTTTTTTTCAATGAATTTTTTTTTCTAACTAATACCAACGGAGGGGGCAATGATACTTTAAACCTTAGGGAGAGGATTGTAGTTTCTAAAATGTGAGGGGTGTCAATATAATTTATCAGTGAGGGCAAAATTAGTATTTAAAAAAATCAAATTACTGAGGGGAATCTGTAATGAAACTTTAAACCTCCACGAGGGAGATGTAATTTCCAAAACGTGAGGGGGGAATTGTAAAACTTTTTAGTTTGTTAAACTTTTTAGATGTACAACTTAAAAAAAAAATCACTAAGGCTTGCAATTAATTTAAAAATCGTTTTCAAAAAATGAAACCAAATAAAATTGAAAGGCTGAGAAGTTGGAAGGCTGAGAAGTTAGGACCATTATAGACAAAAAAAAACTTGCTCACAATCAATACATATCTAAAGGCTGAAAGTTGAAAGGCTGTGATCTTCGAGACCATCAAACTTCCTCTGCTCTTTCTCTGGTGTGCTTACCACAGCTGAGCGATCGGCTTTTTGCTGAAGCATTCTTCCACAATCTGACTGGAAGGACTCTCACGGTACACATGTTATTGCTTTACTAAGTTTGCCCATCTACATAACATGAGTGTTTGTTCAATGGAAGAGATTAGGTTGGTTCTGTATTTTTACAATGCTTTCAGATTAACTATGTCATGTTCTAGGATTTCAAACTAATGATTTAGTCCTCATAACATTAAAGTAATCTTGAGGGGATGAAAGGATACAACATTCAGCGTTTACCCTTCTTTTTCTCTGCTAATGCCCATATGGCTTGTGTGTGAGTGGTTTTCTGACTACACTGCCCGCTTAGTAACCAGCTGGAGAGCACCGGCAGAATAGATGGCACCTGGCTGACCTGCAACAGAAAGAGAAGATTCCGGTAGTAGTTCGTCCACCCGGGGGCACTCCGACGATCAAGTCAGTATATCTCTCAAAGATAAATCAAGTGCTAAACTCACAAGCTTGAGTATCAAAAGCATACCTTAGACCCATGGAGATGCCTATCTTTTATAGCTAACTCAATCCTAGTCCCAATAGAAGCCTAACTTCTATGGACTCAGGATTACTGCTAATCTTGGACTCCTAGTAAGATTAGGATAAACTCTCTAAGAGTCTTATCTTAACACAAACTGAAGTCTTCTCTTATTCTAGGACTCTTGCCCCTCATCCGTTTATCTCGGATTTCGATATCTTCAGAGGTAACCTCGGCCTATCCGAGATGACCTCGGCATAAATCAGGACATGTGGCACCTCGGCTGACACGTCGGAGTCACCTTGGCCACGTGTTGATACTCAGAAAATATATCCCCACAACTACCCCCTATGTTCTATTATCTCGGCATTTTGAGGTGATGGAACCTACACTGTTCGTTCATCTGTGCCCTTTTGTCCGAGATCAAACTCGCCGACCTCAAAGTTCCCTGGACTTTACTGTCCACTTTTGTCAAGTATCAAGCTTCATGCTTTCCAAGCTGCTCGAGATCACACCTCCTAGCCGAGGTTCTTGTTCCATTAATTCATAAACTCCAAGAGCTTTACAACTGCTCCACTCACATTCTTCGGTGGGTTCCCGACTTCCAGCCATCTATTTGACTCCGGCGATATTCATATCGGCGTTCATTTTTCTTGGTAGGTTCATAAACTCTTTTATTAAGCTCAATCTTTCATAACTCTTCTGAATCCGTTTACTTGCCCTCTGTTGTCTTCTATTTTCGTCTGTTTTCAAGTTTTGAATTGTTTAAACGCCCGGCACTGTTCTTGCCATATCCGCTTTCTGTTGCTAGCATTGTGTCTGGGTCATTACTTTCTTGTTCTTCACATACTTACTTAGTGCCTGTGCACGTGGCTTTATTCTTGAACTTTGTCGTTTTCTTGACTCTGATTTTTCTCTTTTTTCATTCAATCCTCTGGTTTTTTTTTTTTTTTTTCTAGCTCTTTTGCTTAAATCCGTTATTGTTCCAAGCTTTCAAGCTCTGCAACTGTTTTTGTTCCTCTCCTCCGGTGAAGCTTACGTCATTCAGTCATTTTTGCATACGTCGTCACACTTCGGCAATTCTCATTTCGGCTTCCCTCTTTTTGGTAAGCCATTGTTCGTCCTGGTTTTATTTCTTGTTGCTTTCCAAGAAGCTCTGCTTCATTGTTAATCACCATTGCTGTTTTACCCGTTGTTTCCAAATCATCTTCTTGAATACACACTGTTCACACATTTGTTGATTTCTGCCACTGTTCTTGGCTTGACACACCTGTGCAATCTTTTTGTCATGATTTCCTAATAGCTTCATCACCATTCTTGATTTACGAATTACATTCTTGTTTCTGTTTTCTGTGTCTTTTTTCAGATTCTTGCTTTCAATCCTTGCCTTCAAACTTCGAGGTGCCAATCGCCGAGAAGAGCTTTGATCAAACTCTTCGGGAGATCGATGCTGAGCTCGAGGCCGAGAAGGCTGCTGAGAAGTCTTCCTAACTGTCTTCTATATCCTGCCATTGATGCCGAGTAGTTTTGTTTCCTTCTTTTACTCTTTGTACCTTGTACCTTGTACTTTGTCCTTTTTTGTATGCTTTTAATCCGACCGACGTGCCATTTTTGTAGTCCGAAATTCATTTTTCAATATTCAGGCCGAAGTGCCTTCTTTCTTCTTTAAATGCATTTCTCTAATTTCTTTTTTGAATGAATGTCTTCTTTTTTCTGCTCTTGTATGATTCTACACTTAGAATAATTTGCATGTCTTCAAAGTACACCTTGACTGTGCAATCTCTTCGGGTAAAATACCTCTGTCACAACTTCTAATCTTGCTCATCTCGGCCTTGTCCTAACACTTGAAAATATTGTAACAAATATTTTCACAAGTGTTGGTTAGGACTGGTCACTTTCTCAATATCTTCTATCAAGACTTCAGTTTTCCATATTTCAAGTTTTGACAACCTGGTAGCTTTGGCAAGTACGCAGATATTGCTTGAGCTTGACTTGTAAATTTTTCTAAAAAATTTCAACAAGTGTTTTAACCATCATCCTTTATCATAACCTCGGCTTAACTTCAGCTTGTAAATTTTTCTCAAAATTTCAACAAGTGTTAAACCATCTTCCTTTCGATACGACCTCGGTTTAACTATAACTTGTAAATTCATACAGAATTTCAACAAGTGTTTAAACCAATCTTCTTCCGATACGATCTCGGTTTAACTTCAACTTGTAAATTTAACAAGTGTTAAATATCACATGGGTTTAACTTCAACTTGTAAATTCACATAGAATTTCAACAAGTGTTAAACATCATCTCGGTTTAACTTCAACTTGTAAATTCACACAGAATTTCAACAAGTGTTAAATATCATCTCGGTTTAACTTCAACTTGTAAATTCACACAGAATTTCAACAAGTGTTAAATATCACATCGGTTTAACTTCAACTTGTAAATTCACAGAGAATTTCAACAAGTGTTAAATATCACATCGGTTTAACTTCAACTTGTAAATTCACACAGAATTTCAACAAGTGTTAGATATCATCTCGGTTTAACTTCAACTTGTAAATTCACACAGAATTTCAACAAGTGTTAAACATCATCTCGATTTAACTTCAACTTGTAAATTCACACAGAATTTCAATAAGTGTTAAATATCACATCGGTTTAACTTCAACTTGTAAATTCACACAGAATTTCAACAAGTGTTACACATCATCTCGGTTTAACTTCAACTTGTAAATTCACATAGAATTTCAACAAGTGTTAAATATCACATTGGTTTAACTTCAACTTGTAATTTTACACAGAATTTCAACAAGTGTTAAACATCATATCGGTTTAACCACCTTGTAAATTCACACAGAATTTCAACAAGTGGTAAACATCATATCGGTTTAACCAACTTGTAAATTCACACAGAATTTCAACAAGTGGTAAACATCATATCGGTTTAACCAACTTGTAAATTGCTACAAATTTCAACAAGTTTAAACAATGATTTCGGTTTAACTTAACTTGTAAATTGTCCTCAAATTTCAACAAGTGTTAAACAATGATTTCGGTTTAACTTCAACATGTAAATTGTCCACAAATTTCAACAAGCGTTAAACAATGATTTCGGTTTAACTTAACTTGTAAATTGTCCACAAATTTCAAGAAGTGTTAAACAATGATTTCGGTTTAATTTCAACTTGTAAATTGCTACAAATTTCAACAAGTGTAAAACATTATCTCGGTTTAACTTCAACTTGTAAATTGCTACAAATTTCAACAAGTGTTAAACAATAATCTCTCTTCTCTTTGCCCCCTGCATGGCTTTCACATGCTTTTTTGTGGACCTTATAAAAGGTCTCCAACTTGGCTAACTGCAGTCTGACCTTGTATGTTTTCTTTTTATCTTCTGGCATCTGAGATCTGCTCACTGAGCTCTTCTCTTCTCGGGCTTAAGTGCCAAGGTCTTGTCTGCTGGAATCTTGGATCTGCTTTCTCAAGTTGAGCTCTTCTCTTCTCAGACCTACTCATATAGGCCGAGATCATGCGTTCTGGGATTTGGGATCCAAGATCTAGAATCCGGGATCTGCTCACTTAGGATGAGTTTTTCTATACTTGAATGTTATCTCCTTAGGAGCGTTCATGCCCCCCTGTCTTTGCATCCCTTCTGGAAGGGTTTTCGTTCCTCTGCAAGTATCTATCCTTCCATACCTGGAGGTCATCTTCGTTGTAGTATCCGCTTCGATCTGTTGTTTTTGGTGCGTCACCTTTCTGGTCGGCATCTTTCACTCCGTGACTCTGGTCACGAGTTTCTGTGTTGCGGTCGTCCCCTTCAACGTCGAGGTTGATAGGTCTCTCACTCCCAGCAGAAGCATTGTCTCCAATCTGATCCTTCCGTCCGTCATTGGCCATCTATTCTTCTTTCTTTCCCACAAACGGCGCCAAATTGTGTGAGTGATTTTCTGATCACACTGCCCGCTTAGTAACCAGCTGGAGAGCACCAGCAGAATAGATGGCACCTGGCTGACCTATAACAGAAAGAGAAGATTCCGGCGGTGATTCGTCCACCCGGGGGCACTCCGACGATCAAGTCAGTATATCTCTCAAAGATAAATCAAGGGCTAAACTCACAAGTTTGAGTATCAAAAGCATACCTTATAGGGGTGTATACGGTCCGAATTGGTTCGGTTTTGAGAAAATCCAAGAACCGAACCGATCCTAACGGTTCTGTGATTTTGAAAACCAGACCAGATCGTTACACTTGTAAAACCGGACCAGAACCAAACCGGAAAAACGGTTCGGTTTCGGTTTGGTTTACGGTTCCAAAAATTTCTATTTACAAGAATAAATTGTTAATATTAGCAAAATAATTACTCCAATTAATTACATTTAACTCATGATAAAAACTAACAATATTAAGGCATTACTTAATATTACATATCTATATCATCCTAATATCATTAAAATTATAAAAAATCAATTAATAAAAATAAAACTTGATATTATATTATATTATATATATATATATATATATCTTTTAAAATTCAGTTCGGTTCGGTTCGGTTTGAACCGCGATTTTTTCATAAAATTCATTAACCGAACCGTTTTTACGGTTATCATATTTCTTAATCCGAAACCGAACCAATTCTTAATGGAACCGAACCAAACCGCGGTCCGGATTACCGGTTTGAACGGATTTTTGAACAGCCCTAATACCTTAGACCCATGGGGGTGCCTCTCTTTTATAGCCAACTCAATCCTAGTCCCAATAGAAGCCTAACTTCTATGGACTCAGGGTTACTGCTAATCTTGGACTCCCAGTAAGATTAGGATAAACTCTCTAAGTGTCTTATCTTAACACAAACTGAAGTCTTCTCTTATTCTAGGACTCTTGTCCCTCATCTGCTTATCTCGGATTCCGATATCTTCGGAGGTAACCTCGGCCTATCCGAGATGACCTCGGTATAACAATCAGGACATGTGGCACCTCGATTGGCACCTCGGCGTCACCTTGGCCACGTGTTGGTACTCAGAAAATATATCCCCACAGCTTGGATGTTTGTCTATTTGAAATATTTGCAATGCCTCATGAGCAGCCGCATCAACTTTAAGAACAAGAATCTAATGTTATTGAATTAGTTATTATTTTCTCGGGTGAAGACTAAAGAAGAGAACTTGAAGGCCACAGTAAATAATTTTTTTTTAAAAAAAAAAGCATGCCCAGTGAGAGATAGAACCACAAATGATTTGGTTACTTTAAGAGGTTAATGTAATTTATCATATATATATATTTTTAAATTATAGAACACATTGTCAGATATGTGTTGTGTGTATATATATATATATATATAATATACTATGATTATATGTGTTGTTTAATTGTTTTGGTTAAATTACCCCAGTGTGTTCATGAAAAAATTATTACATGTACATGGAGAATTTGATAATTTTATTCCTTAATATTGGTAAAATTTATCATTAATTTGTAATTATTTTTATAATTTTAACCTGTTGTGAAATTTTCCCTATTTTGTTTCCTTAAAGGTTGTCATATAATTTTAATCTTTAATATTGGTTAAAAAGTATAATACACAGTCAATAAAATAAAATGTTATGTTTTTTGCATATTTTTTTTAAAAGGTCAAAAATTAACTTTTAATTTACTTTTTTAAAAGGTCAAAAATTGTGTACTTGCTTGATCCGATTAATTCTAAAATAGACACAAGCCTTGAAATTGTAATAAACATGTAAGTTTGGATAGTTCGTACATTTTTAAGCAACTTGAGTTTGCCTAAAAATATTTTGACTTTTGAAATTTCTTTCATAAAGTGCTTTGAAAATTTATAAAACTACCCAAAGGAGAAGGAGGACCAATCCAGTTTGGAAAGTAGTTCAGGTAATCAATATTATTTTCTCTAATTTTATCATACTTATATTTATGCTAATCGTTGTTCAGCTTGATCATAACACTTTATATGTAGTTTCTAATAATAATGAAAATGCTTTCATGTAGTCCCCGCAACAACCTACAAATATAGAATGTGGGTTTTATGCAATGAGGTATATGAAAGACCTCATTAGAGATCAAAGCATCCAAAGAAAACAAAATGTGAGATAAATTCTAAACTTTTATTACTATTATATTCATGATACTTGTACATCTTCTTCATGATCTAATTGTTTCTAAATAACCTCTTGTAGTTCAATGGAAAAAAGGCTTACACAGAAACCGAACTTGATGAAGTGCGAGTTGAATGGATTAATTTCATACTAAAGAATATGAGTTGAAATCTAACATGTAAGTATGATATAACTTCCGTTCTTTAATTGGCTAATAAACAATTTTTTTAGTTGGAAAGGAATATATAATCACTTCAAGAACATAACAAATTTCATAAAATGTGTAAATTTTACTTCATACAAAAGCATTTGTTCAATGGAAGATAGCAAACTCAAGTACATCTTAGAAAAACTCACAACCTTCACAAAATATCACTCTTACACTCAAGAATTTGAGATTGCTTCACACTAGATCAATCTTGTATATCACTCTTGTATTGCATGATACCCAATACAATGAATATAAGGATGAACCCAATTCGAAATATGATAAATAAATATTTTGTAATTTTTTTATTTTGCCTTTGGCATCATTTGATTTTCACTAATAGCAATTAGAAATAGACAAAGTTGGGTAGGTAATAGGTTACAAGCCAAATGTTGACTACCCTAGATACATTGTTCTCAATAAGAGCACAATGTCAATTTAGAGTTATCTTTAAATATAGCTTCTAATTTGTGATTCTAAAATTGAAATAATCTGAGATGGTAGCTTGAGACTCTCCATGAAAAGTTATTTATTGAGTGATGCTAAGCGTATATTTATTCTTGCATAAGTGAAATATGTACATATTATGGAACAACTAAAATCAACTCGATTTATTGGGTGCTATGATCATAAATCTCCAATTTCTTTGGTTTGGAAGGCTAAGTTACAAAACAGGCTTCTGAACATCACTGTTTTCAGAAATTATATGTTCACCATGATGAATAAATAATTAATTTTTTTTTTTAATGATTTTTCAAATATCATATGGTGGTTTTCTATGTTTTTTTGAAGATAGCATGTCCTCAAACATTTAATAGAAATTATATCTTTAGTGTTGATTGTTATCTTGCTTGAAAAGTGTGATTAGCGTTATGAAGGTTATCCATTTTATTTTTTGATTAGCAAAAGAAAATTTTATTGATGAAAAAAGACCATGAAAAGCAAAACACATGATACAACAAAAAAAAAAGTACATATTGCATCATAGCAAAACCCTTTTATCTTAACTAGGTTAGCATGAAAGGCAAGCCCAATCAGACGCACTTTGCTATGATGCAATATGCACTTCTCTCTTTTCTATGACTGTTAGACATGATAGTGTATTCACGACTTTGCTTTGTGTATGGACAAATTACCATGAGTTAATTCTGGTTAAGTTGAAAACAAATTTGGGTCATGGTAGTTATATAACTATTTCAGACTTTCCCTTCTTTTCTATGACTCTTATACATGATAGTGTATTCACGACTTTGCTTTGTGTATGGACAAATTACCATGAGTTAATTCTAGTTAAGTTGAAAACAAATTTGGGTCATGGTAGTTATATAACTATTCTAGACTTTTCCTCCTTTAAACTTGTTCTCTTTTGTGCTCTTTTCTTCTTTTCTCTTTCATCATTTCATCTCTTTCTTCTTTTTCTATCCACTCTCTACTTATATTTTTTCTTATCTGAAAATAGATACACCAGCACATAAATGTTAAAATCTTGGTGGAATTGCTCAACACTCAAATACTGGAACTGTGGGGGATTGTTCATTTGTTTAGTCTTTTGGAGTTGACCCATCTTGACTTGGTATATTAATTGCTTTTCTTTCTCTACCTTGATTTGAGCTTTAATTTTTGTTGGGATTTAGTTTAGTTTACTCTCTCTGTTGATGTATTGCTATAATAATTTTTTTAACAAAATCTTTTCAAGGCTATGATTTACTAATATGTATTTATAAATACTGTTCAATCATGCTCCATATGTATATGTCATATTTATATATAGTAATACAAACATTTTATACTAGTAATAATCAAATTTGTTATTTCTTTCTATTGATGCAGGGGATGAAGAGTCAGTGTGATGAGAAAATGTTCGATTTTGTCTTTTGTAAGACAAGAACAGTTTCTACAAAAATAGTACGTTTTTTCATATGCCTCTAGCGGTGTCTAAATTAATTTGTTTTTTTATTTTTCAGGTCAAAAATTTCTTGGAGAGATGCAAAATATGGTCAAAGAATTCAAGAACTTAGTTTTTTCAAGTTTTTATTTTTTATTTTTTAATATATGTAATCACAGTTAAAAACTTTTTATTAATTTCTTTGTACATACTTTTGAACATTTAACTTTCATTTATGAAATATATGACGTTATTGCATTCAATATATGGTTGTGATTCAAAATATAGTATATAGTGTGTATTATATTCTTCAAATGCGCGTACAAAAATAATATTGATTATTCTTCAAATATGTCGATTTTTTTTTTTAATCACAGGTTTTATTAGTTATTAATCACACTTAAAAGATGTGATCTAAATGTTATTAATCACACTATCTAAATGTTTTTAATCACACTTAAAAGATGTGATCCAAATGTTTTTAATCACACTTAAAAGGTGTGATCTAAATGTTTTTAATCATAGTTAAAAGATGATCTAAATATTTTTAATCACACTTAAAAGGTGTGATCTAAATGTTTTTAATCACACTTAAAAGGTATGATCTAAATATTTTTAATCACACTTAAAAGGTGTGATGAAAGCATTTTTTAATGACACTTAAAAAGTGTGATTAAAAATGACCCCTTTTAATCACACTCCCAAAGACCACATTTTAATAAAACTTAAAAGGTGTGATTAAAAAATATACATCACACAAAAAAAGTGTGACCTTTATCTGTATTTGTAGTAGTGAAAGGAAGAAAATAAAGAAAAAAAATAATGGAAGCTGAGAGGGTCTTTGATAATGGAAAGAAAGAGTGAGGTATTAAAGTTAAGGTGAGCTATATTATACCTTGAGTCACCATAATATATTTTACGTATGTTTTGACATACCATAATTTATTTTATACAAGTTATACTTTATTAGTTATATTAATATAAGTTATGTTTTATAAATATTTCAGTTACGTGGATTAATTTTTGAACTTTATTTGTTTAAAATGAAACCCATGGATATGTTTATTTATATTTTAAAGAATATTTGACTATAACCTTATAAACAATTATGTTTTGTAAGTACCACCACGGGAGTCCTACGCCTTGGGGGAATTAGATAACCGTTGACCTCTGTTTGGTCGTTTTGTGGTCCTCTGTTGTCATGGATCCATTGACCTCTGTTCTGTGCAGAGCAAAGTGCTGCTACACTATTATGGGAGCCACCTCTATAATCCGTACGAGCAACCTCTTGAATCCGTATCTCTGTTCCGACTGTCACTCCTGTGATCTTTGTTTTGTTCTGTTCGATACCGTGATTATGGTTATTTTTTTACATAATCTCAGTTTTGCCACTTAAATGGTTATTTGTTCAGACTAAGTTATTTTAAATATTTTAGTTACATAACTATCCATGGTTATTTTGTGTCCCTTATACTCTTGGCATAATATTTCTTACTCTGCCATGTGCTTATAGCCATTTACCAATTTTCAGGAAACAATGCAATTTAGAAATAGATTTTGGAAAGTCTTAGACACGGGGCTGCGAAATAGACACTGAGAGGGTAATTTATAAATAAATTGGGCCGAGCTGGGTAAATGGGCCGCGGTAAAAAGGGCCGAGTGAAAGGACTTTGCAGTTAGCTCGGTCCAATCGTACTTGGCGTTACCATGGTCAGTGTGGTGTAATTAGCTCGGTCATACCATTTTGAGCCGAGATGATTTGAGTTTTTCTCAGGACCTTGCTCTTGATTAGCTCAGTCCAAGCTTGCTATGGTTAGCTCGGTCTCGACGGACCAAACCGAGGTACAAGCAATGGAGTGAAGAACCAAGCTAGGTGGAGCTCGGTCATTTCTGCCGCTTTAGCATGGCTATGTTAGCTCGGTCGTTTTGTCATACTACCGAGGTAAAACCATCTCGCTTGGTTTAAGCAGTGAAGGGAGTGTTGAAGGATAAGCATTATCTTTTAGGAGTGTGATTCCTATGAGAACTCTACATGGAGGAATAAGAGTCCTACTAGGATTGTGCCACGCGGAACCTATAAAAGCTCACAACATCACCTGTGGAGAGGTAACACAACTTTGATTCTCGAGTGCACAGAGCTTTTGTCTATTTGTCTATTTTGCTGACTTAGGCATCGGAGAGGCATCCGGCACACACCCGTCGACTAGCTCATGTTTGTGTTTTCAGAGAGTAAAGCGACGACATTTGGAGAATGGCAGACTTGGTCAACAGGATTATACGAGAAGAATTATTTCATGCTCGTACAATTGGCACCGTCTGTGGAAAAATCAGAAAGAACAAAACCTCTTGATCAAGTTTTTCCTCTCTAATTGGAAGTAATGGCGCATAATGAAGATTTGCCACAGTCCGCTATCGACGGAAAAATCCCAGAGGGGGGTGGGAGGCGCGAAGGTTTGCCTTTCATCCCTCCCATGGCGGATTTAGAACCCCAGCGACAGAACCGCCGGAGGGATGCAAGGGGGAGGCTGGTTAACAGCCCCCGTCGCTCTCAAAGTCCAGAACAACAGAGGCGGAGGTTGGACCCTCAAGTTCTAGAAGATCGCGTGAAGGAGCAGGATGAGATAATAAAAAGGATGGCGGCGGACATGGAATCGATGAAGCGCCAGATAAAAGGAAAAAGGGTGGCGACAGGAGAGGGCCACAAAGGCAACACACCCCCCCGCCACTCAGGGGATCGTGATAGGCGTACTACACCATCGCAAGCAGAGAGTAGGAGCCTGAGAACAGGCGACACTCAATCAAGGACTTCTAGGACTCGTTACTCCAGGTCTGAGAGAACGAGAACTGAGAGGTCCTGTACTGCGGGAAGCACCTATCGGCCCTCGCACACGCACCAGACACCATCTAGGCACACAGAGCTGCCCAGAACATCTGACTTGCGAACTGTGCTTAAGGAAAGGGCACGACGGAAGGAAGATATCAGGGCACGCGACCAACATTGAGTCTCAGCCCTTCAGCGGTTGGCCCCTCGGATGCATGGCAGTGTCGAGGTAGGAATGCCAATACCGCGCCTTGCTTATGAACCAACAGACAAAGCGTTAGCAAGGCTTTAGAGCTCGCTGTTCATTCTGGCAATTGAAAATGGACCACTACCTTCGGGCTTCAACCAGCCCAAATTCACTACATATGAGAGGGAAACGGACCCCTACATGCACTTAAGCCACTTTCGCCAGGTTATGGCGATTTACCAGCGAAACGAGGCTTTAATGTGCATCCTATTCCCATCCAGCCTTGGCGACCTAGGTTTAACCTAGTTCGAAAGGCTACCAGAGGGCAGCATTGCCTTATGGGCGCAGTTGGCAGAAGCGTTCGTAACTAGATTCAGGACGAACACCAAGACACCAGTGGAGATCGACTAGCTACTCTTCGTTGACATGGGAGAAAAAGAGTTGTTAAGGTCCTACAACAGTCGTTACTGGGAGACCTTCAACTAGATAGGAGATTGCCCCACAAATCTTGCCATCGCGCAATACAAAAGGGGTCTGCGAAACAAATTAAGGGACTCAATCACTATGGTGTCACCCCTCACGATGGAGGCCTTGATGGAGCGAGTGCACCAACATATTCGCGTAGAGGAGGATGGCGCCTGTGCTAAAACAAAATCCGGCACAGCAGCGACGCCAGAAAAAAAGACTACGACAAAAGTCAATACGATAAAACACCCTAAAAGGAACGGGCAAGGCAAACGGGCCAACAAAGAGGATCCAGACAAATGTGGCTAAGAGTTCGCACTACCATTACCACGATGTTCAAAAAACCAATCTACCGAATTCTCAGTGAGATACGAGACGAACCTTTCGTCCGATGGCTAGCTAAGTTAGGAGAAGTACAGAAGGACGATGATGAGTGGTCCGGGTGCACCTTCCATGATGAAAAGGGGCACCGCACTGAAATTGCATGCCGTTGAGGCAACATTTGGAGGAGTTAGTGGCGGCTGGGCATTTGGACCAGTACGTAGAAGGAGGAACACAGCCAGCCCCCCAGAACCACAACGTCCCAAACAGGATGCCGATTGACGCTCCACCTCAAGGCGTAATTAACGTGATACAAGGGATATTTGAACCTGAGCAGATATGTGAGCTCAGGGGGATGATCAAAAAGGCTGAGCATTTAAGGGAGGTATTAAGTGCACAACCTGCCATAAAAAAGGGGAGAACAAAGGCCACAAATGTCATATCTTTTTCGGACAACGATTTGGCAAGGATATACTACCCTCACAATGATGCATTGGTTGTCACTCTCCGCATCAAGGATTGCGACGTCAAACGGATTTTGATCGACCAGGGAAGCTCATGTGAGATAATGTACTATGAAACCTTCAAACAACTAAAACTGGAGGACAAAGACATGGCGCCCGCAACATCTCCCCTAATCGGATTCAACTCAATGCCATAGTGGCCAGTGGGTAAGATAATCCTCCTAGTTAGAGCAGAAAGCATGACGAAACAGGTGGAATTTTGGGTATTGAAAGTCCCTTCCACTTATAATATAATCCTGGGAAGGACATGGTTGCACGCTATGCGATCGGTAGCGTCAACCTACCATCAAGTATTACGGTTCCCCAATGAAGCCGGAGTAATTGAAGAGTTCTAGGTAGACCAAATTATGTCCAAACAGTGCTTCATCACGATAAACGGCAGCCGCGCTGCCAAAGGGTATGTACAGATAGTGGAAGAACTTGAGAGCAATGAATTGTTTGCGGATGTTGGCAAAACCGCCGAACAGAAGGCAGTGGAAGACTTGGTACAAGTAAGGATAGATGAAAAAGACCCAGAAAAGTTCTTTTTGCTCGGCTCGTCATTGTCCAGCACTGAAAGAATAGAGGTTATGGAATTCTTAACCTCTAACATCGAAGTGTTTGCATGGACACCGTATGACATGCCTGGCATTGACCCAAATTTCATCTATCACCAACTGAATGTCTACCCAACTGCCAGACCAGTTATACAGCGCACTCGCAAATCAGCATTCCACCATGCAGAGATAGTGGCGGAAGAAGTGGGCAACCTGCTGGAGACAGGAGCTATCAAAGAAGTGCACTATCCCAGATGGATCTCCAATACCGTAGTAGTGCCAAAAAAGAATGGAAAATGGCGTGTCTGCGTAGACTACAAAACAGTCAATAAGGCATGCCCAAAAGACAGCTTTCCCCTACCATGGATAGACCAACTGGTAGACCTGACGGCAGGACACAATCGACTTAGTTTCCTTGATGCGTACAGAGGCTACCATCAGATCACTATGTATGAACCAGACCAGTAAGTCACATCCTTTACAATGCCTAGAGGATTGTACTGTTACAAGGTCATGCCCTTTGGTCTAAAGAACGCAGGGGCGACATTCTAACAGATGATCACTAAGATGTTCGAACCATTGTTAGGCAGAACAATGGAGGCTTACATCGACAACATGGTGGTCAAGAGCAAGGATGAGAAGGACCATCTCAAGGACCTAGATGAAATGTTCTAGATTCTGAAAAAGAACAAGTTGCCCCTAAATGCATCCAAGTGTGCGTTCGGCGTAGGATCAGGCAAATTCCTAGGCTTCCTGGTGACTAACCTAGGTATAGAGGCAGACCCCTCTCAGATCAAAGCTATCCAGGATCTAGAGAGGCCCAACACAGTAAAATAGGTGCAGCATCTCACTGGTCTGGCAGCTGCGCTCAACCGGTTCATAAGTCGGTCGTCAGACAGATGCCGACCATTTTTCCAAGCATTAAAAGCCAAGTTTGAGTGGGACGAGGAATGCGACCGCGTCCTAGAAAGCTTGAAAGAATACATGTCTTCTCCACCGTTGCTAGTAACCCCAATATCTGGAGAAGAACTCTTTTTGTACCTGGTAGTTTCACAGCACGCAGTCAGCGCGGTGTTGGTCAGAGTGGAAGGAATCTAACACCTGCCCATCTTTTATGTCAGCAAGACCTTGCTGGGCGCAGAAACCAGGTATTTACCATTGGAAAAACTAACCTTAGCCTTGATGATGGCATCAAGGAAGTTGTCGCATTATTTCCATGCCCACACCATAGTCGTCCTCATAGCTTTTCCATTAAAAGCTTTGTTTGAGAAGGCGAACTTTTCTTGGAGAATCTTGAAATGAGCGGTGGAATTGGGACAATATGATATCAAGTTTCAACCCAGAACTGCAATAAAAATCCAAAGCTTTGGCAGACTTTGTGATAGAGTTCACACCAGGAAGTCATCATATCTGGCCAGTTGACTTAACTGATACAACCGAAATAGGGACGGAAAGTGCTGCAAGAAACACGCAACCCCTAATACAGGATACTCAGCTGTATCCCAAGGCGTATCAGATTGAGGAAAGTGCAAAAGAAGCAAACACATGCTGCACCAGGCAAAGACTCATCAACAAACAAAAACTTGGTACAGTCAGATAGTGAGGGGCAAACAGTAAGTGTGGACTTGGAAGAAAATACCAGCAACACTCATGACCCCAAGACATCATCCGATCCCTCCATTTGTTGGAAGTTGTTCGTTGGAGAGATGTGGAAGCTCTTCATGGATGGAGCGTCCAACAGGCACAGTGCAGGACTTGGCATAGTTCTTATCTCACCAGATGGCCTAATAGTGGAGCAAACAGTCAACCTTGGCTTCCCAGCATCAATGTCACGACCCAAACTCGCCCTTATAGGTTTAGCATCGTAACCGACCAGTAATCCAGGGATTACCAAAGGCCTCTAAGACAAATTAACATAATATTACGGGCTAGCGGAAGCAAATAACCAATATACATCATCCATTGAGCTGTGCAGACTTATGTGAGACAGAAAAATTTTAAACTTTTTACATACTTATATACACATCATCATATATATACATATATAAGCTAGACAAAAGGGACTTAGCCTTATTCACACAATGCACAAGGACTTGTCTAGTTGGACAGGAAAATAAAACTTCAACTTATGCACTTAGCCATAACCACTAGTCGCGACCGGAACCTCACCGGGAGGCACATAGGTTGGCTGTCAAGAACTGATTTCAGGAAGATGCCTCTAAGCTTGGCCATGCGCCTGATCACCTACATACATATATATAAACAATGAGCTGGGGCCCAGTGAATAATAACAAAGTAAAGGATTTAATGAATGATGTCCATCACAGCGTTAGAAATCAAATTTTTATCAGAAACAGAGTCTTACGCATATTCAGATTCCAAATCAGAAACAGATTCATATACATACTCATAATCATTTCCATATTCAGATTTCACATATAATCATACGTGGTACATCCATTAGCATTAACAAATCCGATGATCCATAAAGGGACGGCCTTAAAGGCATTCCGATGACTCATGTGCACAGAGACGTTTCTGATGACTCATAAAAGGACCTGATGACCCATGAAGGGACCTAATGACCCATAAAGGGATGCATATCATATGAAACTAAGGATGTCATGAATAACTTTCAGAATCTTAGACAATCATTCAGTCATTCATTCAAAACACAGCGTAGCATTTCAGAAGACTAATCATTTTATGTCATAATGTTTAGAAAATATTTAACATTGAACATAACTTTACAAAGTTATTACTCACAGATAGCCGCAGAAGCAAATCAGACGGACTGGATATATCAGATAAATCAGGCAGACAATGGCGCGTGATCTACACAAACACATAACATATACACATTGAAATACAATATTACTCCCTTGATCAAACTTGACTTTCCTAGTCTTTTTCCGCCTAAATAGTCCGAAGTTCTACTATGCTTATTCTTTCTCATTCAAATAAACTGGGTTCTTATTTCACATATTCTTTCATTACTAAGCCCTTTTTTTCCAAATAGATTGATCTTTTACTTGGCTTCTTAAACAATTACTACTAGATCAATGATTCATTCTTCAACTAACTAATCTATGTTGATTGGTAGCTTATTAATCTTTATCGGGTCATAAATCATGTCTAGAATGCCTTGGAAAGAGATGAGAATAAAAATGTGAACTAAATGCAATTTTTCAAAATATGCTGAAAATGGGTCTCCGCTCGAGTGCCACTTTGGTCGCTTGAGCGGACTGTAAAATTTGAAAAACTACTGGGAGCTCGATTTTCACGCTCGAGCGAGACTTTCCTTGCTCGAGCGGACAACGTAAATTCTGAAATTTCAAAATTGCAATTGAAGTTCAAATTTGGTATTCAAAGCTTCAAAACATGTACTTTTGGTATACAAAAATGGAGAACCATTGTATAATTTAGTAAACATTCTCAATTAGAAATCATTTATTCAAAATCATGCTCCAGTTGACCAAATTTAGGTTTAACTCATCTTCTCCATATCAAACCTAATTTCAAGCCCACAAATTTTAAAACGCGAATTAAACTTTCAAAACTCTTGAAAAATTCATAATGTACATACAATTGGAACTCAATCTCATGTTAGGACAAATAAATTCAACCCAAAGTAATTACTTTCTAAGTTAATTTTCATACATTTGATCATAGCTTCAATTTCTCGTTTTCTCTTTAATTACATAAACTTGGCGTCAAGTTCTTTCTATTTTCCTTGAAATTATGAAATTGGAGTCATGAAACTTCTTATAAATTTTCCAACTGATTTCCATAATCTTAAACTCAACTTAATTTGTAACCTCAACTTAATTCATAATCAAAATATGTTTAATTTAAATAAAATCTTAAATTACATCATATGCATGGATTAAAAAAAATCTAATTATAAAATCAAAACTTTATCTAGCATTAGGATTAATTCTAATTTTTCATAAACTTGATGTTCATAAAATATTCCTTTTTCTCTTCAAAATATGAAAATTAATCCAAATCCTTCAAAATCCATGATGCATGTATAATTAGAGTATTAGACTTGTAAAATTTATTCATGCATGTAACAATGAAGCTTAATCCCATACATGAGTACAAAATCACACTTAAATTATTAATTTCCAAATTTATTATCCAAGCTCATGAACCTAACCCAATTTCTCACAAAATCCATGAGATTGATTCATAACTTTCTTAACTTCAAGTGTGATATGAAGATTCTACAATGCATGTTTAATTGAAGTATTGATCTTGAAGAGTTTGTCCATGCATGCAACAATGAGGCTTAATTCATTCAAGACTACATCAATAAATCCAAAGTAATTAATTTTCCAAATTAATTTCCATAATCATAAGCCTAACTCATTTTCTTGCTAATTTATTTTCCATTGCATGAAATTGAATCTAATTACCTCTTAATTTCAACTTCTAGATAAATTAACTACAAGATTTGAGCTTTAATTTCTTATCCAAAACCTTCAATTGATGAGTTTCTTCACAATTCCTTGAGTCTCTCCTCAACTCTCTACTTTTCCAAGCTTCCCCTTGCTTTCCTTCACCCTTCCAGCACAAAGAGTTGGTCTCCCTCTCTCTCTCTCTCTTTACCTCTCGGTTTGCTCTTTCCGGCACAAACACATGAATGCATTCATTTTCCTTTTCTTTCACTCTTATTATGTGTTTTCTACTCGTGGTTGAGTACAAGTTTGAACCCACCAGATTATACACTCATACACACACCTCACTTCTTGCCCAAGAACATGACACGTGCACACACACACACTTGATTTCCAACACATCACATACACACACATACACATATTTCTCAATACATCCACACCCATTTACACCCCCAAAACTAATTTAGTCCATAATTCAATTTGTGTCGAGGAATGATTTAATTAAGCATCACTTAATCTTAATTGACAGAAAATTAGTTAATTATAACTAATCTCAAATCCCACATAATTTAATTAGTCTAATTGACTTCCATTAGAACCTAATTAAATATAATTAAATTTAACAATCCGAATCAGATTTTTAATCAAACTCCCAAAAGGCTCCAAATATTAAATTAAACTCATTTCCATCCTCAATTTTGATTTCTTAGATCATTTAATCCTTCAATTTTTGATCAGACTCAAAATTTCGTCAATAAATTACATATCCAAATTAGACACATCATAATTAAATTAAATTTATAATAACCACAATTCTCAATCCTCATGACTTAATCAACTCCAATTAGGGCCTAATTAATTGAATCTCAATTTTACTAAACTGAATCGAACATTTAATTAAACTCCCAAATGGGTCCGTAATTAAAATTAAATTGATTCAACTTCTCAATTTTACTTCCTTAAGGCATTTGGACCCTTAATTCCTAATTTCGAAATAACTCTTTAATAGAATCATATAAGAATTAGATCCCACAATTCTCAAAAATCCCAAATTAAATTATAATACTTGGCAATTAAATTCCCAATCTCCTTAATTAATTAAGTACTAATAATTATACGTGATGGGGTCGTTACAATCAAACAACGAAACGGAGTATGAAGCGCTTCTGGCAGGACTAAAATCAGCACTCTACATGAAGGACACTGAGCTAATGGTTTACAGTGACTCACAGCTGGTGATAAACCAAATTTCAGGCGACTACGAGGCAAAGGACGAAAGGATGGCTAAATACCAAGAGTTAGTCAGAAAAGAGATCATGAAGTTCGAAGTAGTGCGGATAGGGCAGATTGGCCGAGAAGAAAATAGCAGAGCAGACGATCTAGCAGGCTTCGCTTCGATGGAAGATACATCCATCCCACATCCATTATTGATCGACTTCCTACCAAGACCAAGCATTGAAGAACCCGAAGTAGCAGAGGTATGTTGTGCCGAACTAGGCCCTTCATGGATGGATCCCATTATAGTGTTCTTAAAGGACGGCATTTTACCTGAAGAAAAGAAAGAGGCCAACAAAATAAGAGCAAAGTCACAGCGATTTTGGCTCTCTCCATCAATGGCCTTGTACAAGAAATCCTTCACAGGACCCTACCTGAAATGTGTTCATCCTAGCAAGGTCGAGGCATTTTTGTTCGAGATACATGAAGGCGTATGCAGAAACCACCAAGGAGGAAGATCATTGGCCTACAGAGCAATTTCGCAGGGATATTGGTGGCCTTACATGCAAGCAGATTCAGAGAAGTATGTCAAGAAGTGCAAGAAATGTCAGAAGTTCGCACACCAAATACATCAACCAACCAGAGAGCTTCTACCATTAACTAGCCCATGGCCCTACGCAATGTGGGGCTTGGACATAGTAAGACCACTTCCAACGGCACCCGGTAACAGAAAATTCTTTCTTGTAGCAACAGACTACTTCACAAAGTGGGTGGAGACAGAAGCACTCGCATCAATAAAGGAGAAAGATGTGAAGAAGTTCGTCTGGCAGAATATCATCACTCAGTTCGGCATACCCAAGGCTCTAATATCTGTCAACGGCACTCAGTTCGATGGCAAAATTTTAGAGGCTTTTGTGAAGAATACAAGATAGAATTCTACAACTTTACACCAGCATATCCCCAAGCAAATGGCCAAGCGGAAGCATCAAACAAAGTCATCTTGGATGGATTGAAGAAAAGGTTAGAGAAAGCAAAAGGCAAGTGGGCGAATGAGCTTCCTCATGTTTTATGGGCTTACTGTACCACACCTCGGCGATCAACTGGAGAAACACCATTTTCCTTGGCCTATGGCATGGAAGCAGTAATCTCACTGGAAGTTGGCCTCTCCACAATTAGAAGTGAAAATTTTGATCCAGACTTAAATGAAGAAGCCATAGCATTGGAGCTCGACCTTGCAGAAGAAAGAAGAAAAAGAGCACTGGTTCACATTGCCTCATACCAGCAAGAGTTATCCAGAAAATATAACAAGACAATACATCCAAGGCAATTCAAGAGTGGAGATTAGGTGCTGCGCAAAGTAATGGGAAACACCTTGGTACCTGGAGATGGCATGTTAGGGCCCAATTGGGAAGGACCTTACAAAATGGTTGGATTAGCAGGAAAAGGGGCATACCACTTGGAAGATGAAGACAGCAAAGCCATTCCCAGGCCATGGAACACTGTCAATCTCAAACTATTTTATTTTTAGTTTTTCTTTAAACTTACTTGTAGTTTTTATTTTTTCAATAAAACAAGTAGTTTCTTTTTCAGCATAAATTGTTTTACTCTATAAAAATAGTTTTAGGGAACTAGGGGCAATGAAATTAGAGTTGGCCGGAATAACCAGCTTTGAGTTCTCTTCAGCTAGGATTAGGATCTGGGCTGAAGAGTGGTTGGCTGGAAAAACCAACACTCAGTACTCTTCAGCCGAGATAAGGATCCAGGCTGAAGAGTGGTTGGCTGAAAAAACCAACACTTAGTACTCTTCAACCGAGATAAGGATCCAGGCTGAAGAGTGGTTGGCTGGAATAAAACTTTTTGTAATCTTCAGCCAAGGTGAAAACCTAGGCTGAAGAGGTTGGCAGGTATGACTAGGTAGATTTCAAGATTAAGACCGAGATAGGTATCTCGGCCAGAAAATGTTATACTGCATTCAGATTACAATTGGAAAGTAAATGCAAGCATAGCAGTTAACCGAACTAACAGTTGAAACGAAAGAAGCTTTCATTCAAAGTCCAAATCAAAGGTACAAAAGGTGGGCCTCAACCCGGTTACAATTTCTTTCTAAAAGCAAAAAGAAAAAAATACAAGATCAAGCAAAGAGGTCGTCAAGATCCGCATCCAGATCAACTCGGAGCCCGGTTTTAGCAGGTAGCACAGTCACATTGTCAACCAAGTCTTCCATCGGTGGCTCCACTCAAGCTGACTGAACAGCGGGATCATTGACGACCGGGGCATTGTTGGGCTCAGATTCTTCTTCATCATCCTCAGCTTAAAGAAATTTTTGTTGACTGGCGTGGGCGTACTCCGCCATATAGCTCGGTATAAAGTGCGGAGGAGGGTTCATGAAAACTTCGGTCTGTAGACCGTGACCGAGCTGTGCTACGGCCACTTTCCATCTACACTTGAACAATATATCCTTAGCAGCTTCACACTGCAGGATGTAGGTTACTTCACCCTCTTTATAACCACGGTCTTCCGCGTCCTCCATTTTCTTCTCGAGCGTGGTTATCTCGGCATTTTTCTTTTTGGCAAGCTCATGCATTTCAGCTCGGTCAAGACCTTTTGTTTGTCGGCCTTCGCCGAATCCACTAGCCCGGTGAGACGGACGACTTCCGATTGCAGCTCGGCTATTTTTTGCTTAGCTTCATTTAGCTCGGTTGTCTTGTTGTCGACCTCAGCCATGGCCTGCCTTGCGGTTTTGCATAGTTCCAACACTCGCTTATGTGCAATGTGGTTTTTCTGCGTGGCCTGCGAAAGAAGGGATAGCAGATATGAGTCGAAATTGGGCAAACATATGGTATAAAATAAAAAATGATCAGGAGTACTTACCAGCACCATTGGCTTCGTTGCCGACTGGATGGCCTTTAGCTCGGTCAAATGGTCATGATGTTCCATATCAAGGGGTAGGCACACGCTCTTAGCCAGATTGAAGGCGAGCATGTGGTCTTTGTCTGCCACCACTGAATCAATGTCTCGAATGGCGCGATTCTGGAATGTCAGTTTTGGGGCCCATTCAGAAGGGCTAGCTCGGTCAGAACCCACGGGCTCTGGGCTCGGTTGTGTGGTTTGTGGGAGAATGGTTTCTTCTTCATCGATGAGGCGCGGCTCGGTTATGGAAGTTCGGGCGCGCTTGCTTGGCCGAAATGAAGAGGGTTGAGCAGTTGGAAGGGCTACCACGGCTGGCTGTGTTTGACCGGCTTATGGTACTGTAGACACCCCATTTTTGACCGGCCTTAAGACTCAGACGTCACCGATTGAGCGCTCGGTGATGATGTATATTGTGCTCGTTTTGAGGTTGCATAGTCTCAGCTGAGAACCTTGCCTCCGGACTTCGGGGCTCTTTTGTGCTTTGCCTCGGTTTGCGAACCAGGTCCTATTTTCTCTGTTTTCTCTTCCCAAAGGAAGGGAAAGGTCTTGTAGACCATCTCTCAGTGGCCGTAGGCTACGTTTCGTGGTCGTAGGCCATTTTTCCCGTTTGGAGATCAGTTTTCGATTTTCGGAGCCGTCGGCCGTGTGCCTCGATTCGGGACAGCTTAACTACATCCGTTTGCTCCAGTTTTTGGCATACACCTTGTTTCCTCTCTTTTGAGGGACACTGTGGCCCGAGAGACCAATTTCCTGGTCGCACACCACTTCTGGTACCTGACAGCCTGTTTTCGGGGCCCCAGGCCGCGTGTTTTGGCCCTCGAACCCTCGTTTTGCATCGGTTAGGGTTCATTTTTGGTATGGACCCTATTTTCATTGTTTGGAAGGTAGTAGGATGGTTGGAGACCAGCAATTCTTTTGAAAACCATTTTCTCTCTCCTCTAGCCGATTTTCTTGACAGAAAGCTGGTTTTTCTCACTTTTGGACCTTAATTTTTGGTCTCCCATACCGCCATTGTGTTGTACTCATCTGGGAGGCCACAAATATGGGTAGGCCGACCAGCTTTTCTTCCTGACCCTTTTGAACCTTGCTAGAAAGCTGGTTTTTCTCTGTCTTAGGTCACATTTTCTGGTCTCCCACCATACAGCTATATTCTACTCATCTGGGAGGCCACCATTCTAGTATGGCGACCTGCATTTCAGCTTGACCCTTTTGAACCCTGGTCGACCTACCTTCTGCTTTTTGGCCTTCCTAAGTGCAACACAGCTGTGCCAGCTGTGAAACATTTGACCCTCTCTCCGAGATTTCACCCTCTTGTTTGTCTTCTTAAGGAAGCTTTGGTCCATTTGCTTAGCTTCTAGGAGAAGCTTGACCCTTTTGGTTAAGCTTCTTTGAGAAGCTTTGACCCTCTCTTGAGGCTTCTCCAAGAAGTCTTGGCTCTTCTCCTCTATGAAACCAACACTCCCCCTCCATTTGCAAAGGTTAGAAAAACCAGCCAAGGCATATACACTCCAACCTCCATATGTCTCTCATCCAAGCTCAAATACCCCATTGTTCTTGGCCATTACACCACACCTCATAGCCTACCACCTCCACCATCCATTCAATCATCTTGGACCTGTTTTTCAGAGGTTGAAGACTCATCTTCTTGGTCTAGAACTTGCTGCATTGCTGTGCTACAAGGGTAAGTCCTCATTTCCCCATTTTTTTACATTATTTTGCTTCATAACTTAGCCCTATTTTCAAGCATTTCTGGGTTTTGGTATAAACTTAAAAGTGTCTTATTTTAAGCTCCTCTTGAAGTTTGATTAAGGACACTTTTCTATTTGAGGTCATATACCTCCTTGTATGCTCTATCCCTCTTTGTAGGTTTATTTTGCTTCATATCTTAGCCCTACTTATGAGCTTTTTCAAGATTTGTCATAAACTGAAACGAGTCTTATTTTGAGCCCCTCTTGATGTTTGATTAAGAGTATTTTTCTGTTTGAGGTCATTTACTTCCTTGTATGCTTGTTTGCCTCTTGTTTTGAGCCTTGCATCTAGGCCTTTGTTGCATGCTTTGTTTGGCCTTTTGGCCACTGAAATCTAGTGGATTTTCAGTGGCTAACATACTATTTTGAGAGCCAAAATCAGAGCGGGGCGACCCCCTCTCTCCTTGTCTTGTTTGTTGGCCCTTTTGGCCTTCCAATGGGGCTCCATCTTACATGCTTTGAAGTCTTGTTTCAGGCCTTATTATGTGAGTTTTGAGGTCTGCCTTAGCTCCATCTAGAGCCCTTTTGGCCATATTTTGTGTCCCTCATGCATGTGTGGAGCAATCCTCCTCAAGGCCTTTCAAGGGGACCTTTCATTGCATGTTTCATTGACCCATTTCAGGGCCTTTTTGGTGAGTTTTAGGGCTTTCATAACTGATTTCCAGAGTTGGTTTTGCCATTTTACATGTCTATCTTGTATGTGTTGAGTAATCCACCTCATGGCCCTCCAAAGGAGCCCATCATTTTTGCATGCGCTGGATACATTTCAGTGGTTATTTGGGCATATTTTAGCATACCATGTTCCAATTTGTGTCTGGTTTGGTGACCTCTCTTGTGCTTCATATACATGCCATGTAAACCATGTTTACTAGCCTATGTCACGTGTTGTTTTAGCCCTTCATGTTAGCACTTTTTGGCTATGCTTGAAACTGAATTGGTGCATATTTAGGACTGCCTTGGCTCTGTTTTCATGCCTCATGATCAAATAATGCTTGCTTTGCATACTTGTGGTTTTATGCATTTGCCTAGTTTTAAGTTTTGGGGCCTATTTCATGTATTGGGTGACATGTTTCGATGATTCGGGACCATTGAGCATATTATTTTAGAGCTGGAAATTGCATGTTTGTATGCCATCTTTCATCCCTTGCCATGTTTTGGTAGAGTGGCATTTGATGCCTTAGGCTATGTCCCTTGCATCGTGCATGTTTGCATGTGTTTCGGTTGTCTCATTTCCATCATATGGCCATTGATGTGAGTGTGGCTGAGGTCCACTCATATTGGTGTAAGTCCATCTTGCATTTGTATATGCCATTTAGTTCATGTGCGCATGATAGTCTTCGTAAGTGCATTATGTATGCCATGTTATGTCACGTGCATTGTGTATGCCGTTTTAGCCCATAGCATTGTGTATGCTAGGTTGCATGTTAGTCGCATTGTGTATGCCATCTCATTGCTTTGTGTTTGAAGTAGGGTTTAGTTCGAACACGGGAAACGAGGGACGTTTTGTACTCTAAGTGACGAAACGTGCCTCGATTCTCGGTCGCCGACACTCTTGACTGTCCATGATAGAGTCGTTGGCTTTACTTGCTTATATGTGCATTCATTTCACATCGAGTCGTGCAATTCGACTTCTCGGCCATTATGCATCGAGATACGTGATTGGTGGCCTGAGGATCGAGGACTACACTCCCTTGAGCTTGTGCAAGGACAGGGAGAGTGGTCATGCACACATTTGTTAAAAATATATTGCCTTTTCTCTCTCTTGCCTTTGTTGCAGAAAAACCAGAAACTAGAGGTGGAAACTGGTCGGCTGACTAGATTTTCTGGCAGGCCAACCACCCTCTTTGGTCTCCACCACAAAGGGTGGTCGGCAGGTGTCTCCCAAGCCAATACCTGGTCGGCAGCCTTCCCAAGGTGGAGTTTCAACCTTCTGGAGCTTTGTGCAAGTTTCTAAAATCAGTTGCAAACAAAGGCGAGATGAATTTCCCGACGAGGCGACTCGAGCATGGATGCATCTTTCATCATTCGGAACAGAGCTGAGGCGGTCCATGAATTTGCATACCAGTTTATTGCTTTCTTAGTTAATTTGTTAATTAATTAGGGTTTTGTAATATTTAATTATTCATTTGGACTGTAATTATTTATTCGGACTGTATTATTTATTCGGATCCTCCGAGCGAGGGCACAATTGTAATAAGTGTGCGTGTGTGTGATGTATGTCTTCCAACCCCACGTCTTTCTCCCTTTTATCAGCTTATGATGGTTAGATTAGGGCATGTTTCAATTAGCATACTTATGCTCGCATGATTGCATTCATTCATCTGTCTTGCATACACCGGGCTCGGCGTATCATACTAACTATAGTGTATTACAATTCCGAGTTGAATACTTGTTAGCTATAGCATTTCACATGCCATCTTTAGAATAGCCGAGCCTACTATAGTTGCATTTTGCATGTGTTGCATTAGGCATTTCTGTATAGTTAGGGTCATGCATAGATTTCTAACATAGCTTTTGTTTTGGCTTGGAGTACTCGGTAAGTTTTATGCTTTAGTATCCCTGCATGTGTGCAAGTGACTGCCATGATAGCATGCTTACCATGAGGCTATTTGTTTATGTGATATACCTGCCTGAATGCCTGTGGGTGAAGGTTAGATTATCTGAATTGGAACAATGCGTTTGACAGTGAGTTTTAAGCCCACTAGATAGTGGCAAAACCATGTTTTTTCTAAACCCGCCTGAGGGTGGCAAAATCTGCATTTTAAGCCTACTTGCGAGTAGCAAACCGCTTTAAAAAACAAACATGAAATGTTTTGTTCCAATTCAGGCGATCCAGTCTATACTTGTATGTTGTGTGCATCACATAGTAAATCTAGGCTAATAACCAGAATAAGAACGCATAATGTTTTCAAAACTAGATATCATGGTTAGTAGAGGCCGATCTTTGATCGGGCGAGCGGGGGTGCTCACGAAGTGACCTTCCCCAATCGTACCCAAGTTCCCGAGCCGAGGCAACTTTGGTGATGACGGACATGTGGCCTTAGGCACGAGTCAGGATTTCCTAAGTTCTCCAAAAATAAAATATTTAGGTGGCGACTCTGTATCTGGAAAAGCAATCCATGTTTGACACTTCTTTCTAAAAATCTGTTTTTCAAAACAATTTACCGGATTTGGACTCTTTGATGATTTACCGGTCTTGCATTGCACTCTGCGAGATTAGATACAAGACCGTGACATTTGAGTCCTGAACTGTAGTGAGCCCATAATGAACAAAACGGGATTCCCTCCCGGGACGTTCGGGGACGTCTACAGGTACCTCGGGTTGGTTTGTCTCGGTGATGAGGGCCCTTACCGCTCTCTTCTTTGCCATTTCTTGTTCAGCAGTTAGTGGGATCAAGTTGATTTCAGGCAAGGTTGGATCAGGTTCAGGAGAGGGCTCTAAGAGGAAGTCTGTCACCCTGGTCTTCCCCCTGCTGCTGTATCTGTAGGTCGGCTTGAAGTTGAGTAGCTCGGCCCAGCTATGATTGGGATATCGTAGTGCGGCGCGAAGTGCGTTTAGGTTGGGGTAGCTGTACTGGGACTTGAGATGGTTCAAATCTGCACAAAGGAAAAAGACAACGGTTAGGCCGGTTGAAAATGAAATCAATAGTAAAGAAAGCACAAAATTAAGCCGAGGTAATTATACCGGTGACTCCTTTGTTCCAGTTAATTTGGTCGCCTGGGATCTGGGCCTCATGGTCTTCAAAATTTCCAGAAACCCAGAAAAAATCGTCGTCATTAACGGGGTGTTCTGTATTATCTTTTCACGGCGACGCCTTATTCTTAAATAATAAACCCAGTCGTATTCGTTTTAGCCTAGAGAGTATTGGTGAAATATCTCGGCTAAACCGAGGTTGAGGCCAAGCCGGTGGTTTAGCTCGGTGATGCCATTTATTATTCGGTATGAGTTTGTGGAAAGCTGGGTAGGGCAGAGATTTGTTTGTCTGAGGAATTCACAAAGAAGAGGCTGTACAGGGAATCAAAGTCCGATTTCTACAATAGAAAGAAGGGTGAAGGGAACGAAGCCTGATTTTTTCCAGGGTATGGTGTCTAGCTTAGCTAAACTAAGATGGACGTCATCGGGGATATGGTAGTCCCTTTGGAACTCGGCCATAGCCCCTAGTGAGTTTACTAGAAACCTATATTTACCCATGTAGTCTTAAATTATGTATAAATTAGTTGAAGTACTGGCTCGGTGGGGAGATGATGCTGAGTAGCTCGGTTGAGTGTTCAAGGGAGTGCCTAGCCAACCTAAGCCTACAAAGTGAAAAAGAAAGGTGTTAAGCACAGATCATTGGACCACGCTACAAGAAACAAAGGCAGAATAAATAAAGTCCTAGCTTGGCTACGTGGGGTATATCATTTTTAACTTGGTTTGGCGAGGGACTTTAGCCAGGTTAAGTAAATGAGAAGTTTATAGCCCGGTTGTGGCTTATGGTGCAACATTCTTAGTTTGGTTTTTGACTAAGTAAGGGAGCTGGTTTGGCCCCAAGTTTTAGCTCGATCGGTAGTTGAAGCTTTCTAGCGCGGTATTGCGCAAACCTAATACAGCTCACTAGCTCGGCGAAGTGAAACAGAAGGTACTTGGTCCTATTGGAACTTAATCTAGTACGGTTGGGTGCATACCTTAAGTACAAACAAGTTCCTAGCTCGGTTAGGAATTCTATTTTGGATCACACGCATCGTTCTTCAGATTATTCATAGATACAATGGTTATATTACATGGCCTTTTCCTAGAAAAATGAAAGCAAAAATGGTATATGTATTTCGAGAAGCATACAAGTATTATGCTACATGCTTCATAAACTATATAAACAAAGAGGAAACAGATTTGAGTTACATACTAGTTCAAGATGAATGAACTGAAGATGGAAACAATACCAACAAGAACACGAGCTTTGCAAATACAGTGTTGAGGAGAAATGGAGATTCAGAGGGAAAGAGAGAGAGAAGATAAACAGAGATATTGTGATTTGAAAAAATAGGGTTTTTGTATAAAACCTTGGTTTGGGCGGGACTGTTCAAAATTCGCGAGGTACGAGGGTAGCTATGGCAGTTGTAATTAACCAATAAGGGCCTGCTACATATCTATGGAATAGAAAGCGATTCAGTCACAGCGACTGAAGAGACGTTTTGACCGGACAGATTGGTAACCCAGTGTGAATTTAGCTCGGTTGAAATGCTACAGTTTTTAGCTTGGCTGGTAACGGGTAATCCCAATCATGCTGCACAGATGGAATTAAGGGGGTAATTTATAAATAAATTGGGCCGAGCTGGGTAAATGGACCGTGGTAAAAAGGGCCAAGTGAAAGGACCTTGCAGTTAGCTCGGTCCAATTGTACTTGGCGTTACCACGGTCGGTGTGGTGTAATTAGTTCGGTCATACCATTCTAAGCCGAGATGATTTGAGCATTCCTCAAGACCTTGCTCTTGATTAGCTCGGTCCAAGCTTGCTATGGTTAGCTCGATCTCGACGGACCAAACCGAGGTACAAGTAATGAAGTGAAGAACCAAGCTAGGTGGAGCTCGGTCATTTCTGCCGCTTTAGCATGGCTATGTTAGCTTGCTCGCTTTGTCATACTATCGAGGTAAAACCATCTCACTTGGTTTAAGCAGTGAGGGGGTGTTGAAGGATAAGCATTATATTACAGGAGTGTGATTCCTAGGAGGACTCCACATGAAGGAATAAGAGTTCTACTAGGATTGTGCCACGCGGAACCTATAAAAGCTTACAACATCACCTGTGGAGAGGTAACACAACTTTGATTCTCGAGTACACAGAGCTTTTGTCTATTTGTCTATTTTGCTGACTTAGGCATCAGAGAGGTATCCGGCACACACCCGCCAGCTAGCTCATGTTTGTGTTTTTAGGGAGTAAAGCGACGACGTTTGGAGGAGCGCAGACTTGGTCAACAGGATTATACGAGAAGAATTATTTCGTGCTCGTACAGACACACACAACACTTTTATGATATTTTTATATGTAAATATCGGCCTTTTGGGTCAATAAATTTTGTAATAAAAATAGAAGCTCCAATGATTATTTTGGTACAATCACTTAAATATTATTTCTGCTTGCGCTTATTAATTTGTTTAAGAATTGGCCGGAGGTAACTTCAGTTACTAACCATCACAATGCTTAACCCTTGGGTACGGGGAGCGGGTCGTGACAAGCGGTATCAGAGCAATGGTTTATAAAAAAAATAAATAAATTATCATTGGAGCATAGGACACACGCACGTTTAAGAAGTAGGATAGCGGGTAATTAGTACCTAAATATTATATTTTGTTAGTCGATTTAATTATATTACAATTTTATATGATTATATATATATTAATTTTTTTTTGGTGCATAATTTGTGAAGGATATTAGAGATAATTTATATTTGTTATAGTAAACGAAGGAAAATAAACAGAGGATGTCGAGCTCAATCACCCACCAAAATTATAATATAATTAAATACATAGAATTTCTAGTTCAGTATTAAAGAAAAAAAAAATTCATTTCGACTTTTTAAAAGTGGGTTCAAATTTTAAAATTACTAATTTTGAAACTATTTTCCATTAGTAGAGAGTTCACGGATAAAAGAAATGGGAGTTCATCACAAATTCCTACAACTCCTGCATATGATTCTGTCATTTCACTTCCAGTCGCTTGTTTAATTGTGTTCTTATTTTATTTTATTTTATTGCAAAACTAATGAAAAGTTTTTAAAGTTACCGATTGTTTCTCATTTTGGCTCAAAACAATTTTTGACAAATAGACGGTGAGTTGTTTTTGGTAAAGTTTTTTTTGAGATAATATTTTCTATCAGATTAATCATCTAATATATATTTATCAGAGTGCGCAGCAGATAGTTTACGCATATGACAAATTTCAAGAACGAAATTTTTAAAACGAGGGAAGATTGTAACAACCTGAAAATTTAAGTTGTCCCTTAAATCTTATACTAGTATTATGGTTGTATGTGATAATATATTATTAAATAAATACTAATAAATACAGAATCTAATTTGGTATTGGATTATCAAATATGGGATTAATTAGCGATTATTAGTTGGGGCCAAATTAACAGGAATATGGAATTATAATACTAGTTGGGCCAAATTAAAGTTAAAGATAGTAAATATATAAATATAAAAGTAAGAATAAATAAATAAATAATAATAATAATAATAATAATAATAATAATAATAATAATAATAATAATGGGTATGGTAATAAAATAAATAATTAATTTTCTATTGATATACGATAGAGTATAATATAATTAGAGATTAATTTATTTATATAGTTATATTAGAAAACTGGGTCAAAGTGTAATTATCTTAAATATTTATTAAAGATAATTATAAATCTATATAATTTATGAATCAAATCTTTTAAAGATACACGGGTCACGTATGCTCTTACCTCCTTATAAATAGGGAGGAGGTGTTCTGTGGAAAAGAAAGGGAATAAAGGAAAGAAAGAAGAAAAATGATGCAGACCACTAATTAATGGTTGCACTAGGGATGTGGCAGTGAGTCCCATCCACTGCCACATGTGTTTTGTGTCTTACTTTTTGTTTTTTTTTTTTTTACTTGCCACATTATTAGTGGTGGTGTTAGTGGTAGAAATTTAGTGGTCTGTAGCATTGTTGAAGAAAGAAAGGAATGAAAAAAAAGAGAGGAAGGAGAAGGGAAAGAAATGAAGAAAAGAAAGAAAATAATAATGGAAGCTGAGAGGGTCTTTGATAATGGAAAAAAATAGTGAGGTATTAAAGTTAAGGTGAGTTATATTATACCTTGAGTCACCATAATATATTTTACGTATGTTTTGACATGCCATAATTTATTTTGTACAACTTATACTTATTAGTTATATTAATATAAGTTTTGTAAATATTTCAATTATGTTTGTAAGTACTACCACGAGAGTCTCATGCCTTGGGAGACTTAAATAACCATTGGCCTCTGTTTGGACACTTTGTGGCCCTCTGTTGTCATGGATCCATTGACCTCTGTTCTGTGCAGAGCAAAGTGCTCCTACACTATTGTGGGAGCCACCTCTATAATCCGTACAAGCCACCTCTTGAATCCGTATCTCTGTTCTGCCTGTCACTCTTGTGATCTTTGTTTTGTTCTGTTCGGTACCGTGGTTATGGTTATTTATTTATATAATCTCAGTTTTGCCACTTAAATGATTATTTGTTCAAACTAAATTATTTTAAATATTTTAGTTACATAACTATCCATGGTTATTTTGTGTCACTTGTACTCTTGGCATAATATTTCTCACTCTGCCATGTGTTTATAGCTGTTTACCAATTTTTAGGAAACAATGCAATTCAGATATAGATTTTGGAAAGTCTTAGACGTAGGGCTGTGGAATAGACACACACAGTACTTTTATGATATTTTTATATGTAAATATCGGCATTTTGGGTCAATAAATTTTGTAATAAAAATAAAAGCTCCAATGATTATTTTGCTACCCTCACTTAAATATTATTTCCGCTTGTGCATATTAATTTGTTTAACAATTTGCAGGAGGTAACCTCAGTTACTGGCCATCACGATGCTTAACCTTTGGGTACGGGGAGCAGGTCGTGACAGATTTAGTGGCATTTATAAAGTTGTTAAAACTATCAATTGTGGCATAACAAGTGCCATTGAAAATCCATATAGTGACATTTTTTAGATTGTCAGTCTTCTTTAATGACACTTGATAGCGTCACGAATAGTGTCTACCATGACATTAAAGTGTCACCAAAAGTCTTTAGCCTTGATGGTGTAATGACACTTATAAGTGTTACTGAAGTGCCACTAAGTTTTTTTTTAATGGCGCTTTGATAGTGTTATAAATAGTGTCCATCATGACATCAAAGTGTCATTGAAAGTCTTTAACCATGATAGTGTAGTGACATTTGCAAGTGTCACTGGCATGCCACTAGTATCTACCGTGGCACGGATATAAATGACACTTGTTTAAAATACCACAAGACTAAAAAATGTCATTATAAAAATAGTTTTGTGACACTTTAATTTAATTTAATTTATTATTTTTTTATTTTACTTATTTATTTATTTATTTATTTATTTTGTGTGTTTACCAAAGTAAGTCAAATGACCAATTAATTGCCCAATGTGACATTTCCTATTTAAATTTGTTTTTCTATATGTCAAGTAAATTTTCTTTTTTAAACTTTAGCATGGTAGAATTTTTGGACAAAATAAAAAAACACAAATAAGCCCAACCACCATATAAAATTGAAAACTAAAAGTTGGATGTTGACAATTAAATACTAAAAATTAAATGATAAATTTATTAAATTGAAAAGTTGGTTGTTAAAAAATTAAGTGTTGAATATAAGATTAAATTTAAAGATTATTATTTTTAATTTTTATATTATAGTGACAGCGGCGACAATAACAATAATAATGAAGGTAAAGACATGGCGGTTGTGGTAATGATAGAAAGATAATGTAGTGGAGGTAAAAAAAAAATGGAGATGGCATATTTAATGAATTTTTTTAAAAAAGTGGAGAGCTGATGGTAATGCAGTGGTGACTGTGATGGTATATTTAATGAATTATTTAAAAAAATTGGTACAAATTCAATGATTTAAAAAAATATCAAGATTAAGTGGATCTAAAAAATTTTAAAAAAATGAATTAAAATATATGTGTTTTAAAAAAATATATATTTTAAAAAACATAAAACCAAATAGAGTGAATAATACGAAACAAAAATAAAAAGAAACAACGGAAAATGGTAAATTAAAAATCATGTAACAAAAACAGAAAATAAATTTCGAAACCATAACAAATATTAGTTTAAATTGTTATTACTATTTCCATATCTTTGCATTTTTATTATAAATAAGTGCATATATATAGATAATGTTATAATGCACACCAAATAATCAATCTTCTTTGACCTATACCATTGAATTAAAATAAAATTCTTCTTTAAACTCTATCAAATGATCATTCTATTACATTTTTCTTCCATCAAACAAAAAAGAAAAATGCCATGGTGTGCATAACTTATGGGCCCTACCTTAAAATGGGTAACTTTATTATAAAATTTCGTAATATCAATCACAAAATACGTAATCTTACCATAAATTGAAGTCATAAAATGTCCATAATTTTGTGGTTATGTTGCAAAATTTGTGACTTGATTACGATATTTTTTATTATGTCAATTCATGGCGAGGTTATGTATTTTATAATTGATATTACGAAATTTTATAATAAAATTACACATTTTGTAGTAGGAGTGCATATGGTATGTCCCCTTAAAGAGGTGCACACTATAGGAGAACCCAACAAAAAAATACCTTAAAATCAGCGTATTAGATTTTAATTATAAAAAAAAATGGACGACACGGCTGTGCACATAGTATATATGAATTTTGAAATTTAGGTAGCATTTGATAAGTTAATTTGTCAAATTTTTATTTTTTATTTATAGGAATTTGAAAATATTTTCTTATAATTTTACCGAAAATAAAAAATATATATGTTCATTGAATTGTGAGAAGAGAAAGAAACTAGAGTAGCTATAGAGGACGACTGGACTAGGGGTGGTTTGGCATAACCTATTTTAGTCCATCTTTTTATCTTTTTATATTTTTTGGGTCACATCAATCAATATCTCCTCTCTACTTTTCTACAAATTTTTTTATAAAAAGTCGAAAAGTGCACTTATTTAGGACATTACAAACCACCCCTAAATTTGTTTGGCACGCATGTAGATGTCACATAGTCATTTTATGGGCCTCACACACCCATTCTTTATAGAATTTTTGATAGTTTTTTTCAAATTTTTTAGCATTGCTCTTCTTTTCTATAGATGTATGTTAAAATGTATGAATGAGTATGAATTTAGGAAAATGTTTGAGGGCCACAATTTTTGTAGCCACAATGGCTCAAAACTGCCAAAACGACGTTGTTTTGGCATGTTTTGCACCAAAAACGATGTCGTTTTGACAGTTTTAAGCTATTGTGGCCACAAAAATTGTGGTCATCTAGCATTGTTGATGAATTTAATATAGTTGAATATGTAATTTACTTTTTACAGCTCAACCCCATACAGACATTATAAAGAACAAACAACATCAACTTTATTTCTGTGCAAAAAAAAAAAAAAAAAAAAACATCAACTTTATTATTATAACTCAACACAAAACAACATACAACGTGGGTGTTTGTGAAGTGATTATTTTTTAGGTTTTTTGACTATTTTAATAGACTATTTTAGTTTTTGAATTTGGAAAGATAGCTAAATTTTTATTTGAGTTGTTGTATTGAAAAATGTATTTGAAATAATGTTTGAGGCTAAAATGACAAATTTACCCCTAACTTCACTTTTTTCAAAATTGGTCTAAAAGGGCAAAATTGTCATTTCAGCCTCAAAGACTAGGCTGTCACAGATGAGAGGCTACACACTGTCATGACAATGTAGAGCTGCTGACTTTGCTTTTTTTTTTTTTTAATATAAATCATTGATTTAGAATTTTTAAGGCTATTTGGCTTTTTTAGTGTTTGATGCTATTTTAGCCTCAAAAGTGGGTTCTCAAACACCCCCAACATAACAAGTCAAACTCAACCTGTTACACCTCTCAACCTCTATTTATTTTATCTATAATAATAATAATACAAATTACATTTTTCATTGTTCATCTCATAAAGTAATGAGATCTACATATATGTGAGTCTCAGTGTCTTGTGAGACATGCAATGAGGAATGCAATGTTTGAGATTTTTCAAAATTCAAGTAGAAAAATACTTCACAATCCATATTTTGAATCACTCCACTAGTCAAATTAAGTTCCATGATACAATCCATCTCAGCACTCTTTCTCTTCTTCACAAATTAAAGCTCTATCCCCTAGATCTTTATCAAATAGATCTTCCCTTTCAACCTAGCTTCACTGTTGAGCATCAAAACCCCTGAACCAACATCACTACTCAGTCTCGAAGCATCCAACAAGCCACTCGAGCTCACTTTCGTTATAACAGTCATTCTATATGTGTCCCTAGCTTTCACATTTCCCTTCCAAATCACATCGTCCCCAATGATCACACGTCCATGGCTAATACTCATGGTGGTTCTATCATACTTGTAGTCTCCAAAATTCTTGTTCTTGATTTCAATTTGTGCAATGAGTGTCATGTTGTAGGTTAAATTGCCAACGTAGAGTCCTTCAACGTTGACCGACCTAATTTCAACTCGTGGCGTTTTAACACACATTGCGAATAGTGCAAACACCAAGATTGTGACGATTAGTGAAAATAGAGCAAAGATCACGATGAATGCAAAACGCCTGAGTCTCTTCTTCCTTCTCTCTTTAGGTTGCCCAGAGTTGTAGCAAAAGAACTGGACAAGACACAAGCAACCTTTTTGTGGGGTGATTCAGAGGTGAGAAGGAAAGTACACTTAGTAAAATGAAAGGATCTAACCATGGATAAGAAGCAAGATGGGCTGGGCATAAGAGACCTAAGAATATTGAATAATAGCCTCCTTGCTAAATGGTGGTGGAGGTTTGGAAAGGAAGACAGCACATTATGGAAACAAGTCATCTGTAGCAAATATCAGTCAGCAGAAGGTAGATGGTTCCCATTTCAGGTGGAGGCAAACAATATCTCAAGAGTTTGGAGTGACATTATTCTTGTTAGTAATTCTAATAGCAGCTTGTTCAATTATTATTTGGAGAATGATGAAATCAAGATTGGTAATAGTGAAAGAATTAGTTTCTGGGTTGATAATTGGATGGGAACCAGATGCTTGAAGTCCTAATTTCCTAGACTTTACTATCTATCAGGAGATAGAGGCATCACCTTGCACTTGCAGTTGACTAGGGCTAGTCATCAAAACAATTGGAATCTTAGCTTCAGAAGACCCTTATTGGCATAGGAGGAGACTAATCTGCAGAGATTAAAGGCTGTCTTAGAGGAGGGCCCTTCCTTGAGATTGGAATCTATGGATATGTTCTGGTGGAAATCTGATCTCTCAGGTATGTTTACTGTCAACAGTGCTGTTAAATGGTGTGAATCATTGAATGGACCTCCTTTGGCAGTTACTGATTTGATTTGGCATAATCCCTCTTCTTCTAAAGCTCAATTGTTCTCTTGGTTGGCTTGGAAAGGGAGGATAAAGTCATCTGACTACTTACATAGAATTTGCATCCTCAATGCAGTAGTTAGCTCTGACTGTGTGTTCTGTCAAGCTGAGGTTGAATCACTTAACCATGTGTTGTTGTTGTGCCCTTTTGCTTGGAAAGTTTGGTCCAGCCTAATGAAGTAGTGGGGTTTGCTTTGGGCATCTCCTAGTTCAGTAGTCATGTTAATGCACTGGTGGCTGGGCTGGAAGTTTAGAAAAAAGGAAAAGAAAGTTTGGAGATCAATTCTGATTGCTGGCTTATGGTCCCTCTGGAAATGCAGGAATGATTATCAATTCAATGGGCAACAGCATACCTGTGAAGATCTCTGTGAGCTTATTAAAGTTAGAGTGGCTCTTTAGCTGAAATCTTAGTCAATTGGGCAAGGGTATACAGTGAAGGAGTTTGTGTCTAATATTCGTGAAGTTAAAAGCTGCTTGTAGTGTATCTGCTGTTGCTCTGTCTCAGATTCTATTAATCTCACTTTTTTGTTATTGGTCTGCTCTTCTCAGCTATGGACTGCTAGGTGTCTTGTTTTATTTGTTACAAAGTTGATGTATGAGTTACTCAGTTGTGGGCTGCTGCTGCTGCTGTGTGAGGTAGAACTGCTACTGTGAACTGTTATGGAGTTGTTATATTTGTTCTGTTTGTTTTGTTCCCACCTTTAGTTCTGTTTTGTTGGTTGTGGCTAGTGTATGCCTGTTTTAGGCTCTTTTTGTTCGCTGCTGCTGATATGAGTCATGTTTCTATCTGCTTCAGAGTTGCTACATGAGTTAATCTAGTTGCTTGGTGTCAAGCTCTATTGGATATAGAGTGGCTATAGAATGAAGGTGTATGGTTGGGCAGTTTGCTTTAGAGTTGCAGCTGGATTGCTGCTGCTGTGTGAGGATGGAATGCTGGTTGTCCTTGCTACAGAATGCTGGTTACCCTTGCTGCTGTTGTGTGAGATTGTAATGTTGTTGTGTGAGTTGAAGGATTTTCGACCAAATCTGGGGGATCTAAGGATGCTGGTTAATATTGGTTGCATAAAGTTGCACTTCTTAAGTCTTAGTCCTGTGGTTGTCCTTGGCTACATAAAGATGCACTTCCTAAGAGTATCTGTCTTTGTTTTTGTGTTCACCTGCTATGCATATCTGTGATTAGTGCATGTTGCTGCTGTTTTGGAGCCTTAATGTCTTGGAGGTGGTTTTGCACTGGTTTGTTTTGTGAGTAAAGCAGTGGAGGTGTGCTGTGATGGAGTTTTGTTCTGTTTTTTGCTGAGATGAAACTGTGATGGAGTTCTGTTCTGTTTTTTACTGTGTTGGTGGTTTGCTGTCTTGTTTTGCTTGTCCCCTTTTTGGTTGGTTTCTTATCAACCTGTTGGCTTTAGCTAGCAGATGATTGTGCATTCTCTTTGGTGCCAACCTAATTGGGATTAAGGTGGTTTACAATGATGCATTTTGCTCTTACCTCTCCTCTTTGTTAATGTATACCATGATGTATTTTTGTTATGCTATCATTAATAAAGTGTTTTTTATTTTGCTAATCATAAAAAAAAAGATTGTGCCATGGAAGGCTCAACAGGAGTGAAAGGAGTTGCACCTTTCTCGGTCATTGTTTGTTGTTTGAGAGGATGAGATGTTGAGATTATGGTTTATAAGATGAAGATGGTGTGTAAGGTAGGAAAAAATGGAGATGGATTTTTGAGATGGGTTTGAGGGTTTGTCATGTGGTGTGTATATATAGTGTTTTCTAATAGATAATAGAGTGTATGTTTTGAATAGTGTATATGAATGGATTTTGTATTATCAAACACGGAAGACATGATCGGTTGTAATAATATGACAATAATAATGTATTAATTTTTTAATTTTAAAATATGGAAAAAAATGCATTTGTGTTTAATAATAAAAAAGTGTTAGTTTACTAGGTAAAAGGTTGTAGGAATATGGGAAGAAAAAAATACGAAAATATCATATATGTGTGGATTTTGTATTATCAAATATGGAAGACATGATCGGTTGTAATAATTTGATAATAATAATGTATTAATTTTTTAATTTTTAAAAAAAGGAAAAAAATTACTATGAACATGCATCCGACATATAACATGGAATTTATTGCATATGTGTTTAATAAAAAAAATTTGTTAAAATCATTTTATGCACTATCCAAAAAATTGTAATTCAAGAGGTTATGAGGGACACTAAAGTGTTAGTAAGGTGACATTTTATGATAAGCCTACTGTAATGATAATCTAATTTTATTAACGTATTAATATGTATTGTGTAATGGTGCCAAAAAATAAATAAATAAAAAATAAAAAATAAAAAATTCTACATCCAATTATAAACCATTATATAGGTATAGTAAATGCTTGTCATCACTTTTACTCTTTTTTTTTTTTTTTTATTACAATAAAACACGTGATCCAACTATGTATGTTTAAAATTATGGCAAAATGATATCAAAATTTTCAAAATTAAACACTCAAAAACATCATAATTTTGTTTTTATTTTAAATCTAAATCATTGAATTATCACAATAAGATATTTTAAATTTGTATTATGAATTATCATTACAAGATGAAAGTAAGGAGAATTATAGTAGAGAATCCTGATTCACTATAAATCTTATTATGTAAATGGGCTAATAATTAAATTGTATTGAGTGATAGTTATATTTAATTATTGGGTTTATAATTAAATAATAATATTATATTATATTGAGTTTTTACTGGTCTATATGAAGACCTTTTACAGCCTTCATGTTTGACATACGGAAATGGAAGCTTCTGATTGGTCCAATTGCATACCTTTGCATTGAAGACTCTTTGAACCAAAGCAATCTTACTAGGCTGCTTGCTCAACAAGTTTTAATTGATTCAAAATAATGAAAATTTATAATTTTAAATAATAATATTTTTTTTTAAACTCATAGTTTGAGACCAATTAAATGATAATAACATGCTTTTCACTCTTGCCTTTTTTTTTTTTATCGACAAAGAAAACTTTATTAATAAAAACAACCAAATTACATTAATAAATAGGAGCTTGGAGTTAGGTAAAGTTCCAACTTCCTAGTTGGTGAGAAACCAACAAACAAGGCAAAACCAAGATAAGGACACAAAGATAACAAACAATAGAATAACTGAGTAAATGAGCAAATGAGCAACTGAGCAAATCTGAGCATCAACATAGCATCAAAAACTGAGTAAGTTCACACCAAAATCTGAGCAGAACAACATAACCGCTGAGTAGCAACATACACCAAATTCTGAGCCAGCTCCAACACAACAGCACCCAAAATCTGGGAACATCAGCAACAACACTCAGCAAAACAACCCTGAGAACACACTTGTAACACCAAACAGAACTCTGCTTCCATGCCATTGATAAACAAACCCACCAACGTAATAGGCCAGACCATTGAAGCAGCCAATTACACTCATTGAAGCAACTGAATCAGACACACTGAAGTAGAATTACAGAGGGCCTGAGTAGACAACCTAATCTCATTGAAATTAAAAACAATATCATCAACTGAATAATCAACCTCTAAACTCCATTTTACCCACAGAGCAATCTGCACCTTCATTTTATCACAAAAATTATCAAAAATAGGTTGTGCCCCTTTGAACATACATTCATTTCGCAATCTCTATATAGACCATAACATAATAGATGGGACTACCTCCCATAATCTAGAAACCCAGTGCTTACTCTTACTAGCAGACCACCACTGTAAAAGGCCCTGAACTGATCCAGGGATTGTCCAAACCTGATCACTCCATCTTTCCATTTGAGACCAACACTTCCAAACCAGTGGACAAAACAAGAGCACATGATTCAAGGATTCCACCTCAGCTTGGCAAAACACACACCTATTATTTGCTGATACAAGTAGCACCCCAATCCTCTGAAGGAAGGTTGAAGTTTTAACTTTGCCTCCCCAAGCCAACCAGCAAAAGAACTGCACTTTTGGCGGAGCTAAACCAACCCATACCCCTTTAGGCATAATCTGACCAGTCCTTATTGTAGCATCCCACCATCTTCTTACAAAAGAGACTGAAAACATACCTGAGCTATTTGCTAGCCAAAAACAAGAATCAACACAATCAGAACTCACCAATGTAGATGTTTCCAACAGATCCATTAATCTCTGCAGCTCCTCAGCTTTCCATACAAATAACTGTCTTCTAAATTTAAGCTACCACAGCCCCAGGTTACTCTTCTTAGCACTGATTTGCTGAAGGGTCTCCTCTTTCTCAGTGAATAAACTATATAGTCTGGGGAATTGAACCTGTAGGTCTCTATTGTTGAGCCATGTATCATGCCAGAACATGATTCTCCATCCATTTCCAATCTTAATTCTAAAATGATCACCATAGAACTCATCCAATTGCTGATTTACTGAGAGAAGTTTCACAATGTCTAACCAAACTGTGGACATCCCGTATGAGAGGCTCAGAGCTAGAACCCAACCTCCTCCATTCCTACCATACCTTGAACAAACCACAGCCTTCCACAAAGCTGTATCTTCATTACCATATCTCCACCACCACTTTAATAACAAGCATTCATTCACCTCTCCTAAATCTCTCACACCCAAACCTCCATGACTTTTACTTTTTATGATCTCCTTCTATTTGACCAAGTGCACTTTCCTTTTATATATTAACATTCCCTTCCCACAGAAAAGATGACTGTAACTTAACTAAGGATTTAACAACACCCTTAGGCATTCTAAAGAGAGAAAGAAAATAGATTGGCAAATTAGCAAGGGCTGAGTTGATCAAAGTCAACCTCCCAGCATAAGATAGTAATTTCCTCTTCCAAGAGGACAGCTTTTTCTTTACTCTTACTCTCGCCTCTTTTTTATTGATATAATTCCATATGTATTGTATGTTGTTCTCATCAATAAAGCTCCCTTTCTTTTGTCGATAAAAAAAAGTTGTGTTTTTTTAACATTCTTTTTTTATACTCAGTTCACTTGAACCTTTTTTTAAAAATTTGTGTTTTGTTCACACTCCTAAAATTTAAAAATAATCTTGTAATTACAAACTGGTTTAGGGATATAGTTTTAATTAATAGTCTCTAGAAGCCACCTACCTAGAGTTAGAACTGAGCAGCGGATGCTCCGATTCCGCACTATTTTGGGTGGATGCATGACATGAGGCAGATGGATATGGGTTGAGATTTTTCAATTTCGCAGATTCATAAATTAAAAATTATGAAACAAAAACAGAAAATAAAATTTGAAATTGTAACAAATATTAGTTTAAATTGTTATTACTATTTCCATATCTTTGCATTTTTATTATAAATAAATGTATATATATGGATAATATAATGCACACCAAATAATCATTCTTCTTTAACCTATACCATTGAATTAAAATAAAATTCTTCTTTAACCTCTACCAAATGATCATTAAATTATATTTTTCTTCCATCAAACAAAAAAGAAAAATGTTGTGGTGTGCATACCATATGCGCCCTACCTCAAAATGTGTAACTTTATTATAAAATTTCGTAATATCAATCACAAAATACGTAATTTCACCATAAATTGAAGCAATAAAATGTCCATAATTTTGTGTTTGATGTTGCAAAAGTTTGTAATTTGATTATGATATTTTTTGTTACACTAATTCGTAGCGAGGTTACGTATTTTATAATTGATATTACGAAATTTTATAATAAAATTATACATTTTGTGGTAGGGGTGCATATGGTATGCACCCCCTAAAGAGGTGCACACCATAGGAGAACCCAACAAAAAAATACCTTAAAATCAGCGAATCAAATTTTAATTAAAAAAAATAGGCGACTCGGCTGTGCACGTAGTATATATGAATTTTGAAATTTAGGATTTGATAAAGTTGTCAATTTTTTATTTTTTATTTATAAGAATTAGAAAATATTTTCTTAAAATTTTACGGAAAATAAAAAATGTATATGTTCATTGAATTGTGAGAAGAGAAAGAGACTAGAGTAGCTAGAGGACGACTGGACTAAATTTGTTTGGCACACATGTAGATCTCACACAGTCATTTATGGGCCTCACACACCCATTCTTCATAGAATTTTTTATACTAGTTTTTTCAATTTTTTTAGCATTGCTCTTCTTTTCTATAGATGTACGTAAAGATGTATGAATGAGTATGATTTTAACATTGTGAAATTTACTTTTCACAACTCAACCCCATACAGACATTATAAAGAACAAACAACATCAACTTTATTTCTGATAAATAAAATAAATAAATAAAAAAACATCAATTTTATTATTACAACTCAACACAAAACAACACACAATGTAACAAATCAAACTCAACCTGTTACACTTCTCAACCTCTATTTATTTTATCTAAAATAATAATAATAAAATTATATTTTTCATTATTCGTCTCACAAAGTAATGAGACCCACATGTATGTAAGTCTCAGCGTCTTATAAGACATACAACGGAAAATGCAAGGTTAGAGATTTTGCAAAATCCAAATAGAGAAATATTTAATGATCACAATCCATGTTCTGAATCACTCCACTAGTCAAATTAAGTTCCATGATACAATTCATCTCAACACTCTTTCTCTTCTTCACAAATTGAAGCTCTATCCCCCAAAACTTCATCAAATGTACCTTCCCTTTCAACCTAGCTTCACTGTTGAGCATCAAAACCCCCGAACCGATATCACTACTCAGTCTCGAAGCATCCAACAAGCCACTCGAGCTCACTTTCGTTGTAACAGTCATTCTATATGTGTCCCTAGCTTTCACATTTCCCTTCCAAATCACACCATCCCCAACGGTCACACCTCCATGGCTAATACTCATGGTGGTTCTATCATACTTGTAGTCCCCAAAATTCTTGTTCTTCATTTCAATTTGTGCAATGAGTGTCATGTTATAGGTTGAATTGCCAACATAGAGTCCTTCAACGTTGACCGACCTAATTTCAACTCGTGGTGTTTTAACACGCATTGCGACTAGTGCAAACACCAAGATTGTGACGATTAGTGCAAATAGAGCGAAGATCATGATGAACGCAAAGCGCATGAGTCTCATCTTCCTTTGAAGCACGTCAGATTGTGCCATGGAAGGATCAACAGGAGTGAAAGAAGTTGCACCTTTCTCGGTCATTGTTTGTTGTTTGAGAGGATGAGATGTTGAGATTATGGTTTGTAGTATGAAGATGGTGTGTAAGGTAGGAAAAAATGGAGATGGGCTTTTGAGATAGATTTTAGGGTTTGTCATGTGGTGTGTATATATAGTGTTTTCTAATAGATAATAGAGAGTGTATGCATTGAATGGTGTATATGAATGGATTTTGAATTATCAAACACGGAAGACATGATCGGTTGTAATAATTTAACAATAATAATGTATTAATTTTCTAATTTCAAAATAAGGAAAAAAAATTATTATGAACATGCACCGGACATATAATATGCAATTTATTGCATTTGTGTTTAATAATAAAAAAGTGTTAGTTTACTAGGTAAAAGGTTGTAGGAACACGGGGAGAAAAAAGATATGAAAATATCATATATGAATGGATTTTGTATTATCAAACACGGAAGACATGATCGATTGTAATAATTTGACAATAATTATGTATTAATTTTTGAATTTAAAAAAGAAAAAAAAAATTACTATGAACATGCATCCGACATATAACATGGAATTTATTGCATTTGTGTTTAATATTAAAAAATATGGTAAAATCCTTTTATGCACTATCCAAAAAATTGTAATTCAAGAGGTTATGAGGGACACTAGTGCTAGTAAGGTGAGATTTTATGATAAGCCTACTGTAATGATAATCTAATTTTACTAACGTGTTAATATGTATTGTGTAATGGTGTCAAAAATAATAAAAATCTACATCCAATTATAAACCATCATATAGGTATAGTAAATGCTTGTCATCACTTTTACTCTAGTTTTTATTACAAATAAAACACGTGATCTAACTATATATGTTTAAAATTATGGCAAAATGATATCAAATGTTTCAAAATTAAACACTCAAAAACATCATAATTTTGTTTTAATTTTAAATTTAAATCATTGAATTATCACAATAAGATATTTTAAATCTGTATTACAAATTACCATTACAGGATGAAAGTAAAGAGAATTATATTCACGATAAATCTTCTTATCATGTAAATGGGCTAATAATTGAATTGTGTTGAATGATAGTTATATTTAATTATTGGGTTTATCAATCTTATGTGATAATTTATAATTAAATAATAATATAATATTATATTGAGTTTTTATTGGTCTATATGAAGACCTTTTACAGCCTTCATGTTTGACGTACGGAAATGGAAGCTTCTGATTGGTCCAATTACATACCCTTGCATTGAAGTCTCTTTTGAACCAATGCAATCTTACTAGGTTGCTTTCTCAACAAGTTTTAATTGATTCAAAATAATGAAAATTTATAATTTTAAATGATGATATATTTTTTTTGAACTCATAGTTTGAGACCAATTAAATGATAATAGCATGTTTTTTACTCTCACCTATTCTTTATTGATATAGTTTTATATGTATTAAATGTTGTTCTCATTAATAAAGTTCTTTTTCTTTTGCTGATAAAAAAAAATTGTATTTTTCTGACATTCATTTTTTAATTAAACTCAGTTAACTTGAACTTTTTAAAAATTTTGTGTTTTTGTTCACACTCCTAAAATTTAAAAAAAATCTTGTAATTACAAGCAAAACTGGTTTGGGGATATTGTTTTTAATTAATAGTCTCTAGAAGCCACCTACCTAGAGTTAGAATTGAGCAGCGGATGCTCCGACGCGGCAGACCCGACTCGCACTATTTTGGGTGGATGTGTGACACGAGGCGGACGGATATAGGTCAAGAATTTTCAATTTCACGGATTCGAGTCGAGTTGCGGGTAATCCATCACTTCCATTCGCGTACTCGACCCACCCGCCCCACCTATTTTCCTCATTTTTACCTTTGTGTCGCCTTCATTTTTTCATTTCACATTTTTTTAGCCCTAAGTTCTTCTTTCAACGACTCTTTCTTTCTCTCTCTCAACTCTCTCTCTCTCACTTGAATGGCAGTGAGCGACGATTGACGATCGATGATCAGCGACAATGGCGGCGAGCAACGATCAGCAATCGATGATAGTAGCAGTGAGCAGCGATCAAAGCCTCGATTCAAAGGTATTCTTCTCTTCATTTCTCTTCTTCTCTTTTCCTCATTGTCTTCTCTAATAAACTTGTGTTCTATGTTCTGTTTTCTCGACCTAATCACAAATTCCTTTTCTGTCTCTTTCTAAATTTTTCAGTTTGAGAGAGTGAGAGGGAGTTCATTTTATCAATAAGTCGTCCTTCGATTCTCTCTTTCTTCGTTCTTCTTTTGTATTGGTTGTATTTGTTACTGTTTGATTTCTTGCTCTTTTAATTTTTCTACTATCTGGTGTGTATGATTAAGAGAGACTTGTTTGTTTTTTAGTTGTATATGATTTCTGGGTTGTTATCTACATGTGTATTCTTTTTTATTTTTTTGATGCCCACTACTTATTTGATGAAATGTTTCAAACTAATAATAATGAACAGAATGCAGGAATTTTTTAATGAAATCAATTTGATGAAATAATTGTTTGATGCCCACTATTTGAGGTTGATCTTGTCAATTGCATTTATAAAGGTTAAACCTTTGAATACCCATGACTTGCAAATAGGATGTTCTGCGGAAGACTAATTTGTGGTAAACACCTGATGAGAATCCTCCTAGTGATTCATCCTGTGATAATGCATGACTTGCCTCACCCACTGTGTTAGTATTATTTTGTTTATTGGGAGACAAATATATTAACCCGCCCAACTTTTTCTAGCAACAACCTTCCTCTTCAAGAGGTTTCCACTTTTATCACTTGAGTTGTGATTAGCCTTAGTCAGGTTATGTGAACAGTCTAGAGTCTCTTAGAAGATTAAGAACATACTTTCTTCAAAATAGGGTAAATCTTAACTTCAACAAGTCATTGTTGGAGAAAATGTGAAATAGGAATTAAAAGCATGTATAAGAAGCTAGAGGTGAATATGATTGAAAGTCATTTGAGACTATGATGATTTTATTATATCCAATTAAGACCCATGAATTCACCAGCACAGAGGGGGTGGTTTGATTTAAAGACAGATTGGATTGATATCCATGTTTGCAGACAGATTGGAATGTGTGAGACTAGAAAAATCCTCTCACATGGATTGTAGAGATCCAACGAAGAGATGAATTTTGTTCTTGTAGATTTGCAAAGATGAGCATGATCGGCGCCACCCAATAGGGATTGCCGGCCAGAGACACTCCCATGGTGAAATTAGTCACTTGATTGAAAGAATGAAGGTATAGAAAATGAAGAGTGTTGGTGTGTAGTGTAGAGGGAGATGACCTCTCACCTTCTCTGGGATGCCCCTCCTTTATATAAATGAGGGATGTGATATTTGTTTAGGTTGGACCCATTGTAGGCCTTGTTAGGGTTAGTCCCAATAAGCGGATATATATATATTTTTTTTGACTCCCACAATTACCCCAAAACTTTCATTGTCTACAGTACAAGAAATAAGAGTTTTTCCTGCCGAGTTACACTGTTCAAATAAATGTTAGGTCTCTTGATAAATGAACAGATAACTGTATGAATACATGCATGTTTGAATGTATGTACAAATATATATATATATATATAAGGGAGATGAGTGAGCTAAAACACAGTGAATAATATAGTATAGAGAGGTTAAACAAATGATGGCGATCATAATACGAAATTATATCACATGAGTTCTAAACAAATCATAACGATGGGCCACGGTATTATGACCCTTAGGCGAGGGTGTAGGTCGCGGTATTATAACCCCTGGACGAGGGTGATGGCGCTCTGTGCCGTGTGCAAAGATTGTTCCATATTCGGAAATATTTGCTGATTTTAAGTGGCGATCAATTGCCAACCTGGCAAGGATTTTGAATAATGCATCCCGTGTCATTAATTGCCTATACCAAATGAGGTAGACTTGTCAATCATAAATAAGTGAAAAGTGGGAAAAAAAAGTACACCAATGGTAAAGCATTAAAAAATAGCATTGCTCTGTTGTAAGGATTTGCCGAGTAGATTTTGGAAGCAGATTTATTTAAGGTGTTGTGGGTGTTGTGTTGTCCTATACAGTTGCCCCATTGCTTTCGACTGACAGTTGTTAGGTGGAAGGAATTCAAATTGGACATTGGCCAACATTGCCAATGAGTAAGTTAAGAACAAATTGTTGATGTGAATTCTTTGCCCCATTGTTGTTGAATAAAAGTTGTTATGCAGAAGGAAGTTAGAATAGACTGGAGCCAAAATTGTTGAATGATGCGAACTTCGGTTACTTCTTCACTCCTTGGATTGATGGGTTTGGACTCTTTAAGTTGACGCAAATCCTCTCGTATATTCAGATGTTGATTTCAGCAAGCCGAGATGCTAGTTCTATGCTGAGATAATAAGCATGAGATTTTTGCCGAAGAGGTAGATAAATTAATAATTGTAGTTTTGTGTTGAGAATGTTCAATGCTGTGGAGCATGTGGCCATGTGTGGCTGAGTAGTCTTGTCGAGAAAACAATGTTGAGCCGAATAATGTTGCCAAAGCCGAGTTGATAATATGCAGAGTAATGTTAATATGCAGTTGATAATATGCCGAATGATATGCCGAATTGCAGAGTTAAGCAATGTTGCGATATAATCTTTTGCCAAATAATGGTGCTGAGCCGATTTGATGTAGGGAATGGAGAAATTTGATGATATAGTAAAGGCAAATTTGATGCTTCCATGCATGGGTGTGTCGAGGAAGATGGAACGTAAATGGAACTTGGGTTATTGGTTTCCTCAAGGCTGTTGTATTTTGTTTTGTTTATTTATTTTTACTTTTCCTTATATTCTTTTTTGTTATTTTTTTAATAGGTTTTTGCTTATTGAAATGCAATTTGGTCAGCAACTGATGCTTCTAAAACTCATCTAGGCGGTTTTGTTTTTGTTTAAGAAGATAAATGGTGTAAAGCCAAAACTAAAAGAAATTCAAGTTGTGGGTCCTATCCCAGGTGACGGTAGATGGCCAAGGTGATGAATGATCAATGAAGATGGATGATTATGGCCTAGCTTCATGAGCCTGCTGTCAAAATTGTATGCTGATTAGACACGATTTGATCGTTGATTTATCATTTAAAGTTCCCGATTGGCCGATTTACTGATCTCAATAAAAGACTCAAAATTTGCAAAATTGGATGCGAAAAATGAATTCTATATGGCGAAAAACTAGAGGATAGTCATCCCTGAAGTTATCGGACCACCGATTAATCTGAACGCCCTAAGATGCAACGAAACACCTTGCGCCAAAAAAGCACACAATAAATCCTTATGCCATCTTCTTCATGCAACATATAGTGAAAAGTAGTTTGTTTTTTTTAGTTTCAAACTCCTAAAGTTGAGCCTTTGTATCTCCCTCGTTTTAAATTCAATTTGCCTCATTTTTGCAGTATGAGATTTATCCCTCGGCCTAGTGTTCATTCCATTATTCAGACGCCTCATTTCGCCTTTGTTTGGATGCCGTCGGACCTCCAAAAGTTGACCAAAAATAAGATCATTCCATCACCTTGTGGGTGTCATTCGGCTCTTGGCCTTGGTTAAAGTGTGGTCGGCTGAAGGAAGGTTTTCGACAAAAAGTGCTCTTGGTAGAATGTGCTCAGCGGAGAAGTGTGCTTAGCGAGGCTCAAAACGGGTGTTGAATTCACACTCGGTAGTGAATAATTGACAACTCGGTTGTTTGGATTGCCGAAACACTTGGTCACTAACTCGGCAATTTCCTTGGTTTACCAAAACGAGACATTGCAAGCATTGATTCTTGGCAACTCGGCAAAAGGAATTCGGCTATTTGCTATTACAAGTTTGGTTGGCAACTCGACAATTCGGCAAGATGAATTCGACTTTGCTGAGAGTTTGACAATTTAGTCGGTCAGCTATTTGCAGCAGTTAAATGACCGTGCATGGGCTTGTTGAGCTCGATGATGTAGTTCGGCTCCATTCTTGAGGATTATAATTGCCGATGGCCCTAGTGACAAGGGTGTGACTGGGTTACTTTGCAGAGTGAAGTTGTCGAATATAAGAATGATTTTCTAGTGAAGGAGTCGAATAGCCTTAGTGCTCCATTTTTCTTACCGGATAGCTTCCTAGAAAGAAGACATTGTCGTTGAAGCTTCAAAACATGGTTGTCGAATTCTAGAGAGAGAGTATAAACCTAATTGTAGATCTGTAGTCTGTCTTGCTTTTCAACCTTTTACTTTTTAATCAATATTGACAATCAGCAATGATTTTCACACAATTTATGAGGACATATGTATATACATGCCAAGAAACAACTCTAAAATAAGTTTTGTAAGACAATAAATAAATAAAGATCCAAGGGTGGATTTAGCCGAACAACCTTTGTTCTATTGCCGAAAAGCTATTTTCATGAAGAAGAATGTAAAACCCAGTTTTAGAGAGAGAAAATCAAGACACTAAAGTAGATCTATAAATTCTGTGTTGTTTTAAAACTTTTCCAACAACATTCACTATAAACAAATGTTTTGATAGAGTTTGTTTTCGGACGCATAAGTATATACAATTCAAGAGCACATTTAAAAATAATTTTAAAAATCAGTTTAGTGAGAAGGTAGATTACCATCAAAGCGTTGTTGATTTTTTACTTACAATAACATGTTTGCTATTTACTTCGTTGAACTCTCTCAGACGATTCTCATAGACGGCGCCAATTGTGAAACTAAGAAGATCCTCTCACATGGATTGTAGAGATCCAACGAAGAAATAAACTTTGTTCCTGTAGATTTGCAAAGATGATCATGATCAGTGCCATCCAATCGGGATTGCCGACCGGAGACACTCCAATGGTGAAATTAGTCACTTGATTGAAAGAATGAAGGTATAGAAAATAAAGAGTGTTGGTGTGTAATGTAGAGAGAGATAACCTCTCACCTTCTTTGGGGTGTCCTCTCTTTATATAGATGGGGGATATGATATTTGTTTGGGCTGGACCTATTTTAGGCCTTGTTTGGGTTAGCCCTTATAAGCTGATATTTTTTTTTCTAGCTCCCATGGAATGGTATCTAAGCTTGTAGAGGGCAAATTGGATTGTTATCCCAAAAAAATAAATAAATAAATTTTATGTTGACAGGTTTTATTATATTGAAAATTTATAAAAATAAAAATCGCCAAACCGATTCGTATTCATCCGTCAATCTGCCAATCTGTCAATCAGCATTCGCCAATCCGGCGGATGGCTGCGGATTAATTTTCTCCAATCCGCCTAGTTTCGGACGGATGGCAGATTGAAGGTTCCGAGGCCACAACCCAACCGCGAACACTTCTACCTAAAGTGAATCTATATGTAAGTGAAGCTTGAAATGAATCATGAGAGAAAATTTCGTTTATTAGCTAAAAATAAGTGTATGTATATATTTTTTTTCATTCAATAGGAGGAAAACAGAGAAATGACATATCATATGGCGCAACAATAAAACTCCACCTCAGATATTATGAGAGAAAATTTTATTTATTAGCTAAATTTTTTCCATTCAATAAGAGAAAAATAGGAGAATGAAATAGTATAATAGCGCCTTCATGTTTGACGTAAATGGAAGCTTTTGATTGGTCCAATTACAAACCTTTGCATTGAAGACTCTATGAACCAATGCATTGTTACTAGGTTGCTCGCTCAACAAGTTTTAATTGATTTAAAATAATAAAAATTTATAATTTCAAATGATAATAAGTTTTTTTTTTTTTTTTTTTGAACTCCTAGTTTGAGACTAATTAAATGATAATAATATGCGTTTTGCACTTGCATTTTCTTTATTGATGTAATATCATATGCATTGTATGTTGTTCTCATTAATAAAGTTCTTTTCTTTTGCCGACAAAAAAAAAAAAAGGATTTTTTTAACTTTCATTTTTTAAACACAGTTCACTTGAACTTTTTTTAAAAATTTGTGTTTTGTTCACACACTCCTAAAATTTAAAAATAATCTTGTAATTGCAAGTAAAACTGGTTTAGGGATACAGTTTTTAATTAATAGTCTCTAGAAGCCAACCTACCTAGAGTGGATCTATATATAAGTGAAGCTTGAAATGAATCATGAGAGAAAATTTCATTTATTAGCCAAAAATAAGTGTATGTATATTTTGTTTACATTTAGTAGAAGGAAAACAGAGAAATGAAATACTATATGGAAAACAATAAAACTCAACCCTTAGATATCATGAGAAAAAATTTCATTTATTAGCTTAATTTTTTCCATTCAATAAGAGAAAAATAGGAGAATGAAATAGTATAATAGCGCAACAATAAAACTCAAACATATAGACATCTTGAGAGACAATTACATTTAGATAAAAATAGTGCATGCATATATTTTTTTTTCATTTAGAAAATAGGGAAATGAAAAACTACATAGTGCAACAGTAACATCACAACTTAAAAGAAAATGTCTCATCATCCACTAGACCAATCTCTTAGCGTAAGAGACCATTTTAACATCTTTAATTTTCTCCTTCCAACTATTTATTAACATTTTGCCCAATTGTGACTTTGAAGGAACCTTCTTTTCACCCTTGATTGTGAGTAGAATGCACTGTTCTCCAATGAAGGTGAGAACCAAGTCTAATTCACACTTTATGACATAAGTCTCAGCCAATATGATATATAATTCTTTCCCCAAGTTTGGTATGTTTTTGTAAGCAATCTCTATTGGCACTTCCATTTTAGTCTTCACATTTGCTTTCAATGACTTTGGGGGTATGGTACCAGTTGCAATCACCCTTGTTAGGAGTAAACACATCAAATTAGGAAAGAAATCAATAAGAAATTTAAATCTATACGTATATTTTATTTTTTTAAATACTAATTATTTTTTTTATAATTCCAAAAGGTTTGAGAGAGGGGTCACAACCGAGAGAGATGGGGAAATTGTTTAGTGGTATAGGGGATTGAGGATCTAGGGTTTTGAAAAGAGATCGCAAGAGGTTGGAGTGTAGTGAAAGAGGGGTTGAGGGTGTTGTGGTGGTGAGCGAATGGGTAGGGAAGGGGTTGCAAGTGGGCAATTGAGGTGTTGGGAGTGGTGGGGGATGGTGTGAGTAGTATTTTGCTAAATTCAAGGATGGATTCCTTCCCTTTCTAAATTTTTTTTCTTTTTTTTTATCTCTATCGTAATAAAAATTGATTCTCCCCATATCTGTAACTTATTTACCCCAAATCCCATTTTTTTCGTAATTTTCTCAATAAATAAATAATTAGTGAGATATATATATATATATGTATATATGTATATAGAAACCTTTCATTGATTTTGAAGGTGTAAGATATGGTGCTAGTGGGAATGTCCCGAGTGAAGGGGTTTTCAACCAAGAGTTTGGCCTTGAAGATGAAGCCCTCGCGAGTAATGCCTTCAAGATCAACATCAGTTATCTCATATTTCAATTTGTCCAATGCATTTGCCACCTTGTACTGTACCTTTGCCATTGCATTGCTGCTTGAACACACATTGTGGAAGGAAAAGGGCCAATAATTTAGATGGCCAAGTCAACTATAGCTTATGCTTAGTAAAATCGAAAATAAAATCATACTAGCTACACATTTTGATATTTTGAAAATAAATTAGACAAATGGCCTGATGTGATTGTTGGCAAGCGGCAGTAGTCATAGGTGTTTGTTGATAACAAAAGATGGTGGTCAGCAGTTAAAAGTTGGTGGTTATTAGCCGCCAAAGGTAGTGGCCAAAGGTGATTTTTGGCAAGAATTAATTGCCACCAGCAGGAGGTGGATGGTGGTGGTTGGAGGTAGTTGCTAGTCATAATAACTGGTGGTCAGTGTTAGTTGCCGGTGAAGGTGGTTGTAGGTAGGGGTGGCTGGATGGGTGATAGTTGGACGAGGTGGGAGACGGAGAAATAAATAAAAACTTATTTTCCAAACTAGTAAAATCATTTTTTTTGGTTACAAAATTTAATAAATTTTATAAATTGTTTATAATTTTTATATGAAAATAGGCACCAAACAAATTTTTTTATGATTTTTGACTTTATAAATAAATATAAATAAAAATTTATGAAAATAAAAACTATAAATTTAATTTTAGACAATTTTCTAAATAATGGGAGGCTTCGATCATGAAATTATTTTCAACAAATAATTTCACGAAAAATTTGGAATTCACAAATAAATCCTTATGAATTCACATAATATTGCATTCGAAAAAGATAAATGACTTTTTTTGTTTAATTTGGATAAAAATTGGAGAGTTTAGTCCAGTACGAACTCTCAATTGTGCCAAAAATGCTAAAGTGTGACACAATTTGAGAGCTTGGACTAAACTCTTCCGTCTTTACCCAGACTAGAGTGAAGTATGCTTCATACAACCATTCATTATCATTTCCAAATTTGCATTCCTGTTACTACAAAAGCGAAAGTAAATTTGAAGAAAAGTCATATGAGACTTACCACACTATCTCCTGCATACTCATTGAGTACTTGTTCTTTTGGTTGTTTTGTTTGAATTTTGAATGGAAGCATGTCTATAAATAGAGCAGCTTAGTTCACACAGTACACACAGTGAATCTCATTCCTTAAAAAATGACATTGTACTCATCCAAAGCAAGAAAAAGCATCAACCACACAAATACTTAGACTGTGTTTGGATCATAAATTTAAGTAGAGATTTGAAATTCCATCTTTATCCAAATCTATTATCCAAACGCGACTTTAGAATCTTATTCAGTTAACAAGACATACCCATTCAAAACAATACTTGGTCATGAAAAAGCATCAATCATGAAAATATTCTTACAAATTGAAGCAGAATATTTCATTGTCGAATAAACAAAGTTAAAATGTGAGACCACATTGTTAGAGCACGCGTGAATGAGGATAGTTTCAAATTGAAATAAAAAGTAACATGAGTGCTCTTCGAGTAATATTAATCTTACTAATAATTTTTTACTAACTAAAAGAAATAAAAAAATTACAATATTTATTTTAACTAATCACTTTATCTAAGTACTAACACTACTCTTTATCTAGCTTTTTATCCAAATTAATTTATGATTGATAGGGTTTTACAGCATACTACATCTACGCCTGCGTTAGAGATTGAAAGGAAAGAAGATGAAGTGTTTCTTGAAGTTTGAAGAATCTTCAATGACTCTAAACGTAATGTGCAAAAAAAAGATCTAGCTGAATAAAATTAGCATTTAAAGAGTCTATTAGAGCTGTAAAATAATTAAAATAGCTAGTTATTTTACTTAACAAGCGTCTTTCAATTTAAATGGTCCATTCCATTTAAATGACTACTATGTCCTTGATTTTTATCTAAATCGTTAACAGATATTATTAATTAGATTAAGAACAATGTTGCATCTACTTAAACTCTTATTAACAATCTTACTAAAAGCATACATGTCTAAACATCACTGGGTGTTTAAATATTATCACTTTTTTGGCAATCAATCACATTAGGCCTCTGGTATTTTTAGTGATTGTTAGTATGTATTGAATTATTCTTAAATTAAATTGACACGATGTAAAAAAATAAAAGGCAAATTTAATACAATTGAAATTATATTAATTAAATTGATATAAGAAACAAATTATATGTATCACGGGTATAATTTTCTCAATTTCTTTTTAATAATTTTTTTTACTTGTTTCAAAAAAGTAGTTATTGAAAAAGCTGTTGCATTTAACACATGTTAAATAAAATCGTTTTTTCTTTTTTTTTTGGCATGAAATGTTTTTTTCTTCTTCTTTTATCAACAAAAGCAATCAGCTATTGACCATTGTGATTTTTTAACATGAAATAGTAAAAAAATAATTATTATTTAAGCCATTGTTAAACAATTCGTTACCCAGAAATTGACATTATGTAAACAGTTTTCAATATCAGCCAAGAAAAATTAAAATGAATTTCCCTCCAAATTAAAATGTCAAAATTGTGTTTATGCTCTTCTAGATTCTCTTTCTATTTTTTTTTTAATAAATTACAAATATATTCTTTGAGATTTGCTTAAAATATAAATTATCCTATATAGTTTTGGAAATTACATCGTGCCCCTTCAACTTTATAATCGCATAACAAATGACATATTTTATTAATAAATTGTCAAGTTAATTAATAGTTTTAATAATGTTAGAATTATACTTCAATTAACAATTCAGGTAATTTTATTGTTGTATAGGAGAGTAGTTAGATATTTCATTTTTTTGGGGTTAATTCTGTTAAATAAAAAATTTCGACAATAAAGTATTTATGATTTTTCAAACCATGTGGAGGCATTTCATATTTTAAGTAAATCTGATAAGATGTATTTGTAATTTATCTTCTCTTTTTTCATCTATACTTTTCATCACCATTTTGATGTTTTAAATTCATTGGAAAGTAATCTTCAACCCCAAAAAATGAAAAAATTAACATAACACATTTTGAAATGTATAGAACACTATTGAAATTGAATATAACCATAGTAGGAAAAAACAAAAATATTCGATTTAAATTTATAAGCACAAAACAAAGTGCTTTACAACGAGAGACTTTGAGAAAAATAATTCATGTACTTGCCAGTGCATTTTTAAGCTTCCAATTTCATGTACCGCAATTGACACCTCCACCACGGTCCTTGTGTTAGATTTCAGCAGCTTTGGGGGTATTTTTCCAGTTGCGATCTCGCTGGTCTGCTAGTAGAAGTAAACACAAAATCAAATCACTAAAATGAAATTGCTCAAAAAAAAAATTGCAATTCCTTCAATGACAGATTAACTATGTTAATTTTCTCACAAATTGTGTTGTGCTAATTTATGAACAAATAAATAAATAAAATTATGAGAAAATTCAGGGTATGACATGTAATTTTTGCACACAAAAAAAAAAAACAAAACAAAACAAAAATATTGGAATTGCCTAACTGCATAATAAGTTGTTATGAGAAAAGAATGAAAGTATTTTATGTAACAGATATTTCACGTGACCAAGATGATGTAATGTATCTTTTTACTCATTAATTAACATGTGGCAACTGAAATTTGATGTGACTGAACACTCAATACTTCATGCTGAGCACAAAGTAACTCCTCAAGTCTCACTTTTTGCCACATATTAATTAAAGACAGAGGGTGGTTGTAAGGGTACAACAACCCTGCTAGGGCTTATGGGAGTTTGTCCCGAGTTTATTCTTAATTATTCAAATTATTCATATTGTAAAATTTATCAACTATATCATTCATGCAAAATTTAAATTAATTGAACATTTATAGCCCATGATGAAGTCTTAATTGTTTTTTTAAAAAATATATTAAAACCATGGTAATCATTTATTTTATAAAAACAAATGAATTCTTGGTATAGAGTTACAAATATTCAATTAATCTAATTTTTTTCGTAGATGATTTACTTGATAAATCCTACAATATGAATAGTTAGAATAATTGAAATAAGCTTGAAACAAACCCTCATAGGACGACACAACAACAACATGAAAAATCATGCAATAGTCTCGGAGTAACCACATGATTATATTTCCTTATCAATCACTATTTATAATACTCCTCATGTTTCTCAATTAATGAATAAAAAGTTACACCACGTTATTTTGATCACGTGACATATATGTTACATAAAATACTTTGATGATGAGGGTAATGAATCCAAACCTTCCGTTGGCTATGAGGGTGTAATGGGTAGTGAACTTGGGAATGGTACAAGTGTAAGGGTTGTGAACAGAGACAGTGGCTTTGAAGATAAGGCCCAGTTTTGGTAACGCCCTCAAGATTAACTCAGATGAGCTTTGGCCCTGTTTGGTATAGTTGTTAAAACAGTTTATAGATTATAACTTAACAGACTATAGATTATGACTTTAATCAGAAGTTGTTAATCTGTTTGGTGTAACTGTTGGATTATAGATTTAAGTTGCTGAGTAGTGTTTGTTAAATAAGTTGTGAAATAGCTTTTTTAATTAATTTTTATTTTTTGTTTGTCTACATTTCTCATAAAAAATAATAATAATAATTTATAGTCCATTTGAGTCTTTTTCTATTTTTAAAAAATAAAAAATAAAAAAATTTAAGAGTATAACTATAAATTAACATGTCCACAGCAGAAGCTGATAATCAGAAGCAAGGGGTGAGCAGCTTCTCAGAATCAGCTTTTTTGAGTTAAAATAAGCTGCTAGAATGAGAAGTTGTTTGAAATAAGTTTAATCAAACAGTCTAAAATAACTTTTTCAAAGTTAAAAGTCATAAGATAGCTCTGAAAAGCTGAAACAAACACCCATTTTGCCGTGGACTTCTTCATGTTGCTTGCACAATTCTTCATCTTTTCAGATTTGTGTTTGAGGCTTAAAACACATGAATTAATCCTCGCCATATCATGTAAGAGTCTCAAAGTATGTAAATCTTGATGTATAATTAAAATACTGTGAGTCATTTGAAACAAAGGTATAAAAAAAATTTGAAATAGAGGATTCTCAGACCCCTCTCCAGTTGGAGAGATATTTGGTTTCTCTTCTATTCGGACTATGGAGCCTATCATGGGGTTACACTTCGATGTTTGAGTGTTGGTTTGAGATTTTATTTTTTTATTAAAATATGAGATGAAAAGAATTTTAACAAGTGCAAAAAATAGGTAGAATGAAATAAATTTTTGACTTTTTAAATTTTTTTTGACTTTTTAACTCAAATCCAATCTTCCCAAATAAGCCCGTCATTTATCTTGTGTGTTCCTCATTCATAAAATAAAAATAAAAATAAAAATTGAATGATTTTATCTGATTTCACATGATTTTATTTTATTTATTTTCAACAAAATTGACTACAAGAATAATTACAAAATCAAGAATTTTTTTTTTTTTCCCTCATTGCTCTCTTTCACCCACTGTCCCTCGCTATAGAACCCCACACCCTCCCACACCATCGCCAGACCACCTCTGCCCCTACTCTCCCATTCCTCCAGCCCTTGTACCCACCACCCAAGTGTGGAGATTCATTCTAGTTCTGAGTGCAATTCCCACTGCAAGAAAATGAATCTAATTATAAATTTAGTCTTTAGGATTGGATTTTCTCAAGTTGCTATTCGACTTGAGAGAGAGAGTTTAGATTTGGTAGGCTCATCTTGGGGCTGACCTCAGTAACTCGAATCATTCACTTTTTAAAGCTTGTTAAGTATAATATTTATACAAAAAATTAAGATAATCATGCATTAGTTATTATATATTTGAATCACGTTTATTTTGAAAAAATAGGTGATAATTATTGTGTGAGTAATTTTCTGACCACACTGCCAACTTAGTACTCAACTGGAGAGTACTAGCAGAATAGATAACACTGACCTGCAACAAAAAGAGAAGATTCCGGTGATGATTCGTCCACATTACAAAAGTGAAAGTAAATTTGAAGAAAAGTCATATGAGACTTACCACACTATCTCCTGCATACTTATTGAGTACTTGTTCTTTTGGTTGTTTTGTTTGAATTTTGAATGGAAACATTTCTATAAATAGAGCAGCTTAGTTCACACAGTGAATCTCATTCCTTAAAAAATGACATTGTACTCATCCAAGGCAAGAAAAAGCATCAACCACACAAATACTTAGACTGTGTTTGAATCATAAATTTAAGTAGAGATTTGAAATTCCATCTTTATCCAAATCTATTATCCAAACGTGACTTTAGAATCTTATTCAGTCAACAAGACATACCCATTCAAAACAATACTTGGTCATGAAAAAGCATCAATCATGAAAATATTCTTACAAATTGAAGCAGAATATTTCATTGTCGAATAAACAAAGTTAAAATGTGAGACCACATTGTTAGAGCACGCGTGAATGAGGATAATTTCAAATTGAAATAAAAAGTAACATGAGTGCTCTTCGAGTAATTTTAATCTTACTAATAATTTTTTACTAGCTAAAAGAAATAAAAAAAAATTACAATATTTATTTTAACTAATCACTTTATCTAAGTACTAACACTACTCTTTATCTAGTTTTTTATCCAAATTAATTTATGATTGATAGGGTTTTACAGCATACTACGTCTACGCCTGCGTTAGAGATTGAAGGGAAAGAAGATGAAGTGTTTCTTGAAGTTTGAAGAATCTTCAATGACTCTCTAAACGTAATGAGCAAAAAAAAGATCTAGCATAATAAAATTAGCTTTTAAAGAGTCTATTAGAGCTGTAAAATAATTAAAATAACTAGTTATTTTACTTAACAAGCGTCTTCCAATTCAAATGTTCCATTCCATTTAAATGACTACTATGTCCTTGATTTTTATCTAAATCGTTAACAGATATTATTAATTAGATTAAGAACAATGTTACATCTACTTAAACTCTTACTAACAATCTTACTAAAAGCATACATGTCTAAATATCACCGGGTGTTTAAATATTATTACTTTTTTGACAATCAATCACATTAGGCCTCTGGTATTTTTAGTGATTGTTAGTATGTATTGAATTATTCTTAAATTAAATTGACACAATGTAAAAAAATAAAAGGCAAATTTAATACAATTGAAATTATATTAATTAAATTGATATAAGAAACTGAGAGGGTAATTTATGTATAAATTGGGCCGAGCTGAGTAATGGGCCATTCTGTGGACCACAGTAAGAAGGGCTGAGGAAAAGGGCCTAGAAGTTAGCTCGGTCCAAGAAAGCTATGCAGTTAGCTCGGTCACCACACTCAGAACGGTAACAGTTAGCTCGGTCATACCATATTGAGCCGAAGTATATTGAGCTTTCCTCAGAACCTTGCTATTGGTTAGCTCGGTTCAAGCTCGATGTGATTAGTGCGGTCTCAGACAACCCAGTTAGAATATGTCAAACCGAGGTACATGCAATGAAAGGAAAAACCGGGCTAGTGGGAGCTCGGTCTAGTCTGCGGTTTTAGTATGGCCATGTTATCTCGGTCGTATTGACATCCAACCATGGTAGAACCATCTCACTTGGTTTAAGTAGTGAGGAAGGTGTTGAAAGATAAGCATTATCTTTCAGGAAGGTGATTCCTAGGAGGACTCTACATGGAGGAGTAAGAGTCCTACTTGGATTGTGCCACGCGGAACCTATAAAAGCTCACAACATCACCTATGGAGAGGTAACACAACTTTGATTCCCGAATACACAGAGCTTTTGTCTACTTGTCTATTTTGCTGACTTAGGCATTGGAGAGGTATCCGGCACACACCCCCCGGCTAGCTCACGTTTGTGTTTTCAGGGAGTAAAGCAACGACGTTTGGAGGAGCGCGGACTTGATCAACAGGATTATACGAGAAGATTATTTCTTGCTTGTACAATTGGCGCCGTCTGTGGGAATCACAGAAAGAACAAAACCTCTTGATCAAAGTTTTCCTCGCTAGATTAGACGCAATGGCGCACAATGAAGATTTGTTGCAGTCCGCCATTGACGGACAAACCCCAGAGGGAGGTGAAAGGCATGAAGATTTGCCTTCCATCCCTCCCATGGCTGATTTAGAGCCCCAGCGACAGAACCCCCGGAGGGATGCAAGAGGGAGGCGAGGTAACAGCCCCCGTCGCTCATCAAGTCCCGATAGGCAGAGGTGAAGGATCGATCCTCAAGTTTTGGAGGATCGGGTGAAGGAACAGGACGAGTTAATCAGGAAGATGGCGGTGGACATGGAATTGATGAAGCGCCAGATAAAAGGGAAATGGGTGGTGATAGGAGAGGGACGCATAAGCAATACGCCTCATCGCCATTCTGAAGATCGTAGTAGGCATACCACGCCAACGCAAGTAGAGAGTAAGAGCCTTAGAACAGGCGATACTCAATCAAGGACTTCCAGAACTCGTTACTCCAGGTCTGAGAGAATGAGATCATTGAGGTCTTATACTGAGGGAAGCACCTATCGGCCCTCACATTCGCACTAGACATAGAGAGTAAGAGCCTCAGAACAGGCGATACTCAATCAAGGACTTCCAGAACTCGTTACTCTAGGTCTGAGAGAATGAGATCATTGAGGTCTTATACTGAGGGAAGCACCTATCGGCCCTCACATTCACACCAGGCATCATCCAGGCAAACGGAGTTGCCTAGATCGTCCGACTTACAAACTGTGCTTGAAGAAAGGGCACGACAGAAGGAGGATGCCAGGGCACGCGACCCGCACAGAGTTTCAGCCCTTCAGCGGTTGGCTCCTCGGACGCATGGAAGCGTCGAGGTTGGAATGCCAATACCGCACCTTGCCTACGAACCAACAGATAAAGCATTGGCAAGGCTACATAGCTCGCTGTTCGTTCTGGCGATTGAGAATGCACCATTGCCTTCAGGCTTCATCCAGCCTAAGTCTACAACGTACGAGGGGAAGACAGACCCTTACATGTATCTAAGCCACTTTCGCCAAGTCATGGCAGTATACCGGCGGAACGAGGCTTTGATGTGCATCCTATTCCTATCCAGCCTTGGCGACCTAGGTTTTACCTGGTTCGAAAGGCTACCAGAAGGCATCATAGCCTCCTAGGCGCAATTAGCGAAGGCGTTCGTGACAAGGTTCAAAACGAACACCAAGACGCCAATAGAGATCGATCAGCTACTCTCCATTGACATGGGCGACAAGGAGACATTGAGATCCTACAGCAGTCGCTATTGGGAGACCTTCAACTAGATAAGAGATTGCCCCACAAATCTCGCCATTGCGCAATACAAAAGAGGTCTTCCAGTCGGAAACAGGCTGAGGGACTCAATTACCATGATGCCCCCCTCACAATGGAAGCCTTAATGGAAGGGGTACACCAGCACATTCAGGTAGAGGAGGATGGCGCCCATGCTAAAACAAAGTCTGGTATAGCCGTAATACCAGATAAAAAGACTTCGGCAAAAGTCAACGCGATAGAACGTCCTAAAAGAAATGGGCGAGGTAGGCGGGACAACGGAAAGGACCAAGATAAGAGGTGGTTAAAAGTCCGCACTGCCATTACCACAGTTTTCAAAAAACCAATCTATCAGATTCTCAGTGAGACACGCGATGAACCTTTCGTCAGATGGCCAGCTAAATTGGGAGAGGCACAGAAGGACTACGACGAAAGATCTCGGTGCACCTTCTATAAGGAAAAAGGGCACCGCATTGAGAATTGCACGCCATTGAGACAGCATCTAGAAGAATTAGTGGGAGCTAGTCATCTGGATCAGTACATTGAGGGAGGGACACAGCCAGCCCCCCAAAACCACGATCACCCAGACGGAACACCAATTGACGGCCCACCTCAAGGCGTGATAAGCGTAATACATGGGGTATTCGAGCCTAAGCGAGTATGTGAGCTCAGGGGAATGATAAAGAAGGCTGAGCACTTAAGGGAGGTATTAAGTGCGCAGCCCACCATTAAAAATGGGAGAACAGAGGCCACGAATGTCATGTCTTTTTCAAACAGAAACTTGGCAAGGATATATTGCCCTCACAATGATGCACTGGTCGTCACTCTCCGCGTCAAGGATTACGACGTCAAGCGAATTTTGATTGACCAAGGGAGCTCATGTGAGATAATATACTACGAAACTTTCAAACAGTTGAAACTGGAGGACAAAGACTTGGCACCTACCGTATCTCCCCTAATCGGATTCATCTCAATGCCAGAGTGGCCGGTTGGCAAGATTATCCTTCCAATCAGAGCAGGAAGCATGATGAAACAAGTGGAATTCTGGGTATTGAAAGTCCCTTCCACTTACAACATAATTTTGGGGAGGACATGGATGCACGCCATGCGATCGGTAGCATCAACCTACCATCAAGTAATGTAGTTCTCCAACGAAGCCGAAGTAATTGAAGAGGTCTATGGAGACCAAATTATATCCAAGCAATGCTTCGTCACAGTAAATGGCAGCCGAGCTGCCAAAGGATTTGTTCGGATGGTAAAAGAACCTGAGAACAATGAATTGTTTGCGGATGTTGGCAAAGCCACTGAACAGAAGGCAGTGGAAGACTCGGTACAAGTAAGAATAGATGAAAAGGACCTGGAAAAGTTCTTTTTGCTTGGCTCATCTATGTCCAACACCGAGAGAATAGAGGTCATGGAATTCTTGACCTCTAACATCGAAGTGTTTGCCTGGACACTGTATGACATGCCTGGTATTGACCCAAACTTTATCTGTCACCAATTGAATGTCCACCCAACTGCAAGACCAATCATACAACGCACACGCAGATCAGCACTCCACCACGCTGAGATAGTGGTGGAAGAAGTGGGAAACCTTCTAAAGGCAAGAGCTATCAGAGAGGTGCACTATCCCAAGTGGATATCCAACAAAGCAGTGGTGTCAAAGAAAAATAGAAAATGGCGTATCTGTGTGGACTACAAAACAATCAATAAGGCATGCCCAAAGGACAGCTTTCTTTTACCACGGATAGACCAACTGGTAGATCTGACGGCAGGACACAACCGTCTTAGCTTTCTTGATGCGTACAGAGGTTACCATCAGATTGCTATGTATGAGCCAGACCAGGAGGTCACATCTTTTACGACGCCAAGAGGACTGTATTGTTACAAGGTCATGTCCTTCAGCCTAAAAAACGCAGGGGCAACATTCCAGTGGATGATCACCAAGATGTTCGAACTATTGTTAGGTAGAACAATGGAAGCTTACATCGATGATATGATAGTCAAAAGCAAGGATAAGAATAACCATCCCAGGGACCTAGGTGAGATGTTTCAGATCCTAAAGAAGCACAAGTTGCGCCTTAATGCATTTAAGTGTGCGTGTGGCGTCAGATCAGACAAATTCCTAGGGTGCTTGGTGACCAACCGAGGTATAGAAGCAGACCCTTCTCAGATCAAAGCAATCCAAGATCTAGAGAGGCCCAACTCAGTGAAATAAGTACAACATCTCATCGGTATGGCAGCCACGCTAAACCGGTTCATAAGTCGATTGTCAGACAGATGTCGACTATTTTTTCAAGCATTTAAGGCCAAATTCGAGTAGGATGAAGAATGCAACCGCGCCCTAAAAAGTTTGAAAGAATACATGTCTTCTCCACCGCTGCTAGTGACCCCAATACCTAGAGAATAACTATCTTTGTACCTGGCAGTCTCACAGCACGCAATTAGCGCAGTGTTGGTCCAAGCGGAAGGAATCCAACATCTGCCCATCTTTTATGTCAGTAAGACATTGCTGGGCGCAGAAACCAGGTACTTACCACTGGAAAAACTGGCCTTAGCCTTGATGATGGCCTCAAGGAAGTTGTTGCACTACTTTCACGCCCACACCATAATCGTCCTCACAGCTTTTCCATTAAAAGCTTTGTTTGAGAGGGAGAACTTTTCTGGGCGAATCTTGAAGTGGGCAGTAGAGTTGGGACAGTTTGACATCAAGTTTCAACCCAGAACCACGATAAAAGCTCAAGCTTTGGTAGACTTTGTCGTAGAATTCACACCAGGAAGTCATCACGTCTACCCAGTTGACTTAACGGGTACAACCGAAATAGGGATAGAAAGTGGCGCCGGAATAGCGCAACCCCTAATACAGGATACCCAGCTACCTCCCAAGACAGACCAGAGAGAACAAAGAAAAGGAGAAACAAACCATGCTGCACCAAGCAAAGACCCATCAACAAATAAAAACTTGGTACAATCAGATAGCGAGGGGCAAACAGTAAGTATGGACTTTGAAGAAAACACCAGCAACACTCAGGACCCCAAGGCATCATCCAATTCCTCTGCCTGCTAGAAGCTATTCGTTGGAGAGATGTGGAAGCTCTTTGTGGATGGAGCATCCAACAGGCACGGAGCAGGACTCGGTATAGTCATCATCTCACCAGATGGCCTAGTGGTGGAACAGGCAGTCAACCTTGGCTTCCCAGCATCAAACAACGAAGCGGAGTATGAAGCGCTTTTGGCAGGACTAAAATCAGCACTCTACATGAAGGCCACCGAGCCAATGGTTTACAGTGACTCACAGCTGGTGGTAAACCAAATTTCAGGCAACTACGAAGCAAAGGATAAAAGGATGGCTAAGTACTAAGAGTTAGTCAGAAAAGAGATCATAAAGCTCGAAGTAGTGCGGATAAAGCAGATTGGCAGAGAAAAAAATAGCAGAGCCGATGAACTAGCAGGCTTTGCTTCAATGGAAGATACATCCATCCCACATCCACTACTGATCGACTTCTTACCCAGACCAAGCATTGAAAAACCCGAAGTAGAAGAAGTATGTTGCTCTGAACTAGGCCCTTCATGGATGGATCCCATTATAACGTTCCTAAAAGATGACACTTTGCTCGAAGAGAAGAAGGAGGCCAACAAGATTAGAGCAAAGTCACAACGATTTTGGCTCTCCCCATCAATGGCCTTGTACAAGAAATCCTTCACAGGACCTTACTTGAAGTGCGTCCATCCCAGCAAGGTCGAAGCATTCCTGTTCGAGATTCACGAAAGCGTATGCGGAAGCCACCAAGGGGGGAGATCATTGGCTTACAAAGCAATTTTGCAGGAATATTGGTGGCCTTACATGCAAGCAGATTCGGAAAAGTATGTCAAGAAGTGCGAGAAATGTCAGAAGTTCGCACGCCAAATTCATCACCCAGCCAGAGAGCTTCTACTTTTAATTAGCCCATAGCCCTTCGCAATGTGGGGCTTGGACATAGTAGAATCACTTCCAACAGCACCCGGCAACAGAAATTTCTTCCTTGCAGCAACAGACTACTTCACAAAGTAGGTGGAAACAGAAGCACTAGCATCAATAAAGGAGAAAGATGTGAAAAAGTTCGTCTGGCAGAACATCATCACATGGTTCGGCATACCCAAGGCGCTGATATCAGACAACGGCTCCCAGTTCGACGATAAAATTTTTAGAGGCTTTTGTGAGGAGTACAAGATAGAATTCTACAACTCTACACCGGCATACCCCCAAGTAAATGGCCAGGCAGAAGCATCAAACAAGGTTGTCTTGGACGGATTGAAGAAAAGGTTAGAGAAAGCAAAAGAAAAGTGGGCTGAGGAGCTTCCTCATGTTTTATGGGCTTACCGTACCACACCTCGACGATCAACTGGAGAAATGCCATTCTCCTTAGCCTACTGCATGGAGGCAGTAATCCCACTGGAAATTGGCCTCCCCACCATCATATGCAAAAATTTTGATCCAGACTTAAATAGAGAAGCCATCGCATTAGAGCTCAACCTTGCAGAAGAAAGAAGAGAAAGAGCACTGGTTCATCTCACCTCATACCAACAGGAGTTATCCAGGAAATATAACAAGACCGTACATCCAAGGCAATTCAAGATCAGAGATTGGGTACTGCGCAAAGTAATGGGGAACACTCTGGTACCCGGAGATGGCAAGTTAGGGTCCAATTAGGAAGGACCTTACAAAGTGGTTAGATTAGCTGGCAAAGAGGCATACCACTTGGAAGACGAGGACGGCAAAGCCATTCCCCGGCCATGGAACACTGCCAATCTTAAACTATTTTATTTCTAGCTTTTCTTTTAAGTATTTGTAACTTTTTCTTTGTCAATAAAACAAGTAGTTCCTTTTCAGTATAGTTGTTTCCTTCTATAAAAGATTGTTTTAGTGAGTTAGGCGCGTTGAAAACACTTTACTCTAGGTTGGCATGAATAACCAACTTAGAGGTTGGCTAGAAAAACCAACACCCCTCCTAAGCCTAGGATAAGAATTCAGGCTGCAGGACGTTTGGTCGGAATAACCAAACACTTTACTTTAGGTTGGCAGGAATAACCAACTTAGAGGTTGGCTGGAAAAACCAACACCCTTCCTAAGCCCAGGATAAAGATCCAGGCTGCAAGACGTTTGGTCGGAATAACTAAACACTTTACTCTAGGTTAGTAGGAATAACCAACTTAGAGGTTGGCTGAAAAAACCAACACCCCTCCTAAGCCCAGGATAAGGATCTAGGCTGCAGGACGTTTTGGTCGGAATAACCAAACACTTTACTTTAGGTTGGTAGGAATAACCAACTTAGAGGTTGGCTAAAAAAATCAACACTTACTGTTCTTCAGCCGAGATAAGGATCTAGGCTGAAGAGGTTAGCTAGAAAAATCAACACTTATTGTTCTTCAGCCGAGATAAGAATCTAGGCTGAAGAGGTTGGCTGGAAAAACCAACACTTATTGTTCTTTAGCCGAGATAAGGATCTAGGCTGAAGAGGTTGGCTAGAAAAACTAACACTTATTGTTCTTCAGCCGAGATAAGAATCTAGACTGAAGAGGTTGGCTGGAAAAGGCAACACTTATTGTTCTTCAGCCGAGATAAGGATCTAAGCTAAAGAGGTTGACAGGTATGGTCAGTCAGATTGCAATGTTAAGACCGGGATAAATATCTCGGCCAGAGAATTTACTTCATTCAGATTATACTAGGAGAGTAAATACAAGCATAGAAGTAAACCGAACAGACAGTTGAAGACAACAAATGATGATTTCATTGATAATGCAAAGCCAAAGTACAAGAGATGGGGCCATAGCTCAGTTACAAAAACTTCTAAAGTTAGCACCTAAAAGAAAAGAAAAGTGCATAAATCAAGCAAAGAGGTCGTCTAGGTCGGCATCCAGAACAACCCGGTCTTCACCCAGAGGTAGCTCGTTTGTTGCAAGCACCTCTTAGTTCAGCTCGGTTGAAGGCACTGCGTCAGACACAGCAGGCAAAGGTGCGAGGGAGACCACTGGAGTTGGGGTGATAGACTGGCGACCGGGCTGAGTGTTGTCTTCTGGAACAGCATCTTCGTCCTCCTCTTCTAGAAATTTTTACTGAATGGCGGCAGCGTACTCCGCCATAGAGCTCGGTATGAAATACGGAGGAAGGTTGAAAACCTCGGTCTCTGGGTCATGACTGAGCTGCGCCACAGCCGCCGTCCAGCCACACTTGAAAAAGAGATCTTTTGCAGCTTCGCATTGCTTAATGTACGTGGCCTCCCCCTCCTTGAAACCGTAGTCTTCTGCGTCCTCAACCTTCTTCTCTAGCTCAGCTATCTCTACATTCTTCTTGCCTTCAAGCTTGGCCAGCTCGCGCAGATATTTGTCTTTTACCACGGCCGCAGCCTTTTTCTTATCTGCCTCAGCTAAATTGACCAGACCAGCAAGCCGAGCTACTTCGGCCTGTAGCTCGGCCATCTTCTGCTGGGACTCTTTTAGCTCGGCCGTTTTAGCATTGGCCTCTGCCATGGCCTCCCTCGTGGTCTTTCAAAGCTCCAACACACGCTTGTGTGCAACGTGGTTCTTCTGCAAGGCCTGCAAAAGGAGAGAAACAAATTTTGAGATAAACCGAGCAAAAAGATGTTGAAATTTGGAGAAGGAAAAGGAGAACTTACCAACACCATTGATTTGGAAGCCGAGCGAATGGCCTTCAGCTCGGTAAGATGATCGTGGTGATCCATATCGGCTGGAAGACAGACGCTCTTAGCTAGATTAAAGGCCAGCATATGGTCCTTTTCCACGACCACTGAGTCGGAGTCAGTGATAGCACGGTTCTTGTTGGTAACCTTTGGCACCCACTTGGAGAAGCTAGCTCGGTCTAAGCGCTCCGGTTGTGGGCTTGGTGGACTAGAATATGGGAGAACGGTGTCTTCTTCATCAAGGAGGCGCGACTCGGTCGTGGAAGTCCGGGCGCGCTTGTTTGACCGAGATGAAGAAGGCTGAGTGGCTGGTAAGGTTACCATGGTCTCTTGAGGTTGGCTTGCCGGTGGTACCTCGGCCTGGTTTGTTTTGGTTAGAAGGGCCCTCACTGCTTTTTTCTTGGCCATTTCTTGTTCGGCAGTTAGTGGGATGAGATTGATTTGAGGCAATGATGGATCTGGCTTTGGCGAAGGTTCAAGGAGGAAATCGGTCACTCTAGTCTTCCTGCGGCTACTATATCAGTAGGTCGGTTCAAAATTCAGTAGCTCGGCCCAGCCTTTGTTTGGATATCGGAGTGCGGCACGAAGTACGTTTAAATTTGGGTAGCTGTACTGAGACTTATGGAAATTCAAATCTGCTTAAAGAAAGGAGACTACAGTTAGTACGGTTCAAGATAAGAAAACCGAAGTAAAGAAAAACATGGAATTGAGCCGAGGTAATCCTACCGGCTTCACCATTGTTCCAATTTATTCTGTCGCCCGGGATCTGGGCTTGTTGGTCCTTAAAGTTCCCAGATACCTAGAAGAAATCATCATCATTCACATCTTTATCCGGGGTATTTTTTATTATCTTTTCACGACGGCGTCTTACTCTTAGATAGTAAACCCAGCCATCTTCAGCCGATCCTATGGAGTATTAGTGGAAGAGCTCGGCTTGACCGAGATTAAGGCCAGCCTGACGGTTTAGCTCAGCAATGCCGTTTATTATGCGGTAAGAATTGATGGAAAGTTGGGTAGGGCAAAGGTTTGTTTGTTTGAGGAATTCACAAAGAAGGGGTTGTACGGGGAATCTTAGGCCGATTTCTACAATAGAAAGGAGGGTGAAAGGAACGAAGTCAGGGTTTCCCCAGGGTATGGTATCTAGGTCGGCCAAGATAAGATGGACATCATCAGGGATATGGTAGTCCCTTCGGAACTCAGCCATGGCCCCTGGTGAGTTTACCGAAAACCTATATTTACCCATTTGCTATTAAAGTACGAATAAATTAGCCTAAGTGTTAGCTCGGCGCTGAGAAGATGTTGGATATCTCGGTCGAACGTTCAAAAGGAGTGCCTGGGCAACTTAGTCAGAGTCTGCAAAGTAAAAAATAAAGGTATTAAGCACAGATCGTGGGATCGTGCTACAAGAAATATAAGCAAGATAAATGAAGCCCTAGCTCAGTTACATGGGATGCTATCCAGTCTTAGCTTGGTTTAAGCAAGGGGCTTTAGCCCAGTCGAGCTTTTGGGGCAGCATTCTTAGTTCGGTTTGAACTAAGGGAGCTGGTTTAGCCCCAAGATTTAGCTCGGTCGGTGGTTGTGGTTTTCTAGCGTGGTATTACCCAAACCTAGTACGGTGCGATAGCTCGGTTAAAAGAAACAAAAGATCCCTAACTTATGGAAACCGCAAGTATGACATAAGTTTTAGTGCGGTTGTTGGTTGTGGCTAGGCTTGCATCTAATACAAACAGTATCCTAGTTCGGTTGATGTGTGATTTTGGATCAAATACATCGTTCTTCAGATTATTCGTGAGTACAAGTGGTTCTATTACATGGTTTTTCACAGAAAAATGGAAGCAAACATGGCATATGTTTTTGAAAAACATACAACTAAGCATGCTATATAAACAAGAACGAAATCAATAGAAAGGAAATAGATTCGAGTTACATACCAGTTCGAGGTGAAGCGACTGAGGATAGAAGCAATCTCAGCAAGAACACGAGTTTTTTCAGGCTCAGTATTTTGGAGAAATGAAGGTTCAAGCAAAAGAGAGAGGGAAGATGAACAAGGGTATTGTGATATGAAGAAATGGGACTTTTCGTACAAACCTTGGTTTTTGGCGGGACTATTCAAAAGTCGCGAGGTACGAGGGCGGCGTGACAGCTACATTGGGCCAATAAGGGTCTACCACGTGTGTAAGGAATGGAAATCGATTCAGTTATCAAGACTGAAGAGACGTTTTGACCGGACAGATTGGTAGCACGATGTGAATTTAGCTCGGTTGGAAGGCTAAAGTTTTTTTAGCTCGGCTGGTAACAGGTAATCCCTATCATGCTGCGCAGATGGAATTAAGGGGCAATTGAGAGGGTAATTTATGTATAAATTGAGCCGAGCTGGGAAATGGGCCATTCTGTGGGCCATAATAAGAAGGGCTGAGGAAAAGGGCCTAGAAGTTAGCCCAGTCCAAGAAAGCTATGTAGTTAGCTCGGTCACCACACTCAGAATGGTAACAGCTAGCTCAGTCATACCATATTGAGCCGAAGTATGTTGAGCTTTCCTCAGAACCTTGCTATTGGTTAGCTCGGTCCAAGCTCGATGTGATTAGTGCGGTCTTAGACAACCCAGTTAGAATATGTCAAACCGAGGTACACGCAATAAAAGGAAGAACCGGGCTAGTGGGAGCTCGGTCTAGTCTGCGGTTTTAGCATGGCCATGTTATCTCGGTCGTATTGACATCCAACCATGGTAGAACCATCTCACTTGGTTTAAGTAGTGAGGAGGGTATTGAAGGATAAGCATTATCTTTCAGGAAGGTGATTCCTAGAAGGACTCTACATGGAAGAGTAAGAGTCCTACTTGGATTGTGCCACGCGGAACCTATAAAAACTCACAACATCACCTATGGAGAGGTAACACAACTTTGATTTCCGAATACACAGAGCTTTTGTCTACTTGTCTATTTTGCTGACTTAGGCATCGGAGAGGTATCCGACACATACCCGCTGGCTAGCTCACGTTGGTGTTTTCAGGGAGTAAAGCGACGACGTTTGGAGGAGCGCGGACTTGATCAACAGGATTATACGAGAAGATTATTTCTTACTCGTACAGAAACAAATTATACGTATCACGGGTATAATTTTCTCAATTTCTTTTTAATAATTTTTTTTACTTGTTTCAAAAAAGTAGTTATTGAAAAAACTGTTGCATTTAACACTTGTTAAATAAAATCATTTTTTCTTTTTTTTCTTTTTTTTTGCATGAAATGTTTTTCCTTCTTTTATCAACAAACGCAATCAGCTATTGACCATTGAGATTTTTTTACATGAAATAGTAAAAAAATAATTATTATTTAAGCCATTGTTAAACAATTCGTTACCCAGAAATTGACATTATGTAAACAGTTTTCAATATCAGCCAAGATAAATTAAAATGAATTTCCCTCCAAATTAAAATGTCAAAATTGTGTTTATTCTCTTCTAGATTCTCTTTCTATTTTTTTTTAATAAATTACAAATATATTCTTTGAGATTTGCTTAAAATATAAATTATCCTGTGTAGTTTTGGAAATTACATTGTGCCCCTTCAACTTTATAATCGCATAACAAATGACATATTTTATTAATAAATTGTCAAGTTAATTAATAGTTTTAATAATGTTAGAATTATACTTCAATTAACAATTCAGGTAATTTTATTGTTGTATAGGAGAGTAGTTAGATATTTCATTTTTTTGGAGTTAATTCTATTAAATAAAAAATTTCGATAATGAAGTATTTATGATTTTTCAAACCATGTGGAGGCATTTCATATTTTAAGTAAACCTGATAAGGTGTATTTGTAATTTATCTTCTCTTTTTTCATCTATACTTTTCATCACCATTTTGATGTTTTAATTTCATTGGAAAGTAATCTTCAACCCAAAAAAAATGAAAAAATTAACATAACACATTTTGAAATGTATAGAACACTATTGAAATTGAATCTAACCATAGTAGGAAAAAAACAAAATATTCGATTTAAATTTATAAGCACGAAACAAAGTGCTTTACAATGAGAGACTTTGAGAAAAATAATTCATGTACTTGCCAGAGCATTTTTAAGCTTCCAATTTCATGTACCGCAATTGACACCTCCACCATGGTCCTTGTGTTAGATTTCAGCAGCTTTGGGGGTATTTTTCCAGTTGCGATCTCGCTGGTTTGCTAGTAGAAGTAAACACAAAATCAAATCACTAAAATGAAATTGCTCAAAAAAAAAAATAAAAAAAAATTTCGCAATTCATTCAATGACAGATTAACTATGTTAATTTTCTCACAAATTTTGTTGTGCTAATTTATGAACAAATAAATAAATAAGTAAGATAAAATTATGAGAAAATTCAGGGTATGACATGTATTTTTTGCACAAAAAAAAAAAACAAAACAAAACAAAAATATCGGAATTGCCTAACTGCATAATAAGTTGTTATGAGAAAAGAATGAAAGTATTTTATGTAGCAGGTATTTCACGTGACCAAGATGATGTAATGTATTTTTTTACTCATTAATTAACACGTGACAACTGAAATTTGATGTGACTGAACACTCATTACTTCATGCTGAGCACAAAGTAACTCCTCAAGTCTCACTTTTTGCCACATATTAATTAAAGACAGAGGGTGGTTGTAAGGGTACAACAACCCTACTATTAGGGCTTATGGGAGTTTGTCCCGAGTTTATTCTTGATTATTCAAATTATTCATATTGTAAAATTTATCAACTATATCATTCATGCAAAATTTAAATTAATTGAACATTTATAACCCCATGATGAAGTCTTAATTGTTTTTTAAAAAAATATATTAAAACCATGTTAATCATTTATTTTATAAAAACAAATGAATTCTTGTTATAGAGTTACAAATATTCAATTAATCTAATTTTTTTCGTAGATGATTTACTTGATAAACCCTACAATATGAATTGTTGGAATAATTGAAATAAGCTTGAAACAAACCCTCATGGGACAGCACAACAACAATGTGAAAAATCATACAATAGTCTCAGAGTACCACATGATCATATTTCCTTATCAATCACTATTTATAATACCCCTCATGTTCCTCAATTAATGAGTAAAAAGTTACACCACGTTATTTTGATCACGTGACATATATGTTACATAAAATACTTTGATAATGAGGGTAATGAATCCAAACCTTCCGTTGGCTATGAGGGTGTAATGGGTAGTGAACTTGGGAATGGTACAAGTGTAAGGGTTGTGAACAGAGACAGTGGCTTTGAAGATAAGGCCCAGTTTTGGTAATGCCCTCAAGATTAACCCAGATGAGCTTTGCCGTGGGCTTCTTCATGTTGCTTGCACAATTCTTCATCTTTTCAGATTTGTGTTTGAGGCTTAAAACACATGAATTAATCCTCGTCATATCATGTAAGAGTCTTAAAGTATGTAAATCTTGATGTATAATTAAAATACTGTAAGTCATTTGAAACAAAGGTATAAAAAAAATTTGAAACAGAGGATTCTCGGACCCCTCTCCAGTTGGAGAGATATTTGGTTTCTCTTCTATTCGGACTATGGAGCCTATCATGGGGTTACACTCCGATGTTTGAGTGTTGGTTTGAGATTTTATTTATTTTTATTAAAATATGAGATGAAAACTCCGCCGGGGTTGTTAACAACTCCGCCGGTCCCAAGCCCGGGTTAAGGAGGAGGGTTGTGTGTTAGGTAGCCCACAGCCAACACGTAAAAAAACCACTCGGATCCCTTATGAAAATGAATCCTACTTTGAATCGTTTAAATGCTAGGTCGTTCCCCTTAAGTGACGCGTTGCGCCTGCCTCCGGGTGTTTCGAAAAGTGAGCAAGGGGCGCCGCATCGACGCCTGGGTGCGGTGAAAAATGGGCAAAGGTTTCCTCGTTTTTCTGGACGAGCGCGGGTAAAGAAGCTAGTTCAAGACTATAGGTTTAGGATAGCCACTTAGAACATAGGAACCTTAACTGGTAGGACGATGGAATTGGTAGATGTTATGATTAGGAGGAGAGTTAGTATAGCTTGCATACAAGAAACTAAGTGGACGGGAGAGAAAGCTAGGGAAATTAAGGATACTGGTTTTAAACTTTCTTATAGTGGTGAGGATAGACGCAGGAATGGGGTAGGAATCATAATTGCCAAGGGTCTTGTGGAAAGTGTGGTGGCGGTCACTAGAAAAGGAAATAGGATTATGCTAGTTAAACTAGTTGTTAGAGGGAATGTAGTGAACATTATTAGTGCTTACGCCCCTCAAGTAGGGTTAGATGATCAGACTAAGAGGGATTTTTGGGAGCAAATGGATGAGATCTTACAGGAGATACCCGTAGGAGAGAACCTTGTTATAGATGGAGATTTTAATGGCCATGTGGGCATAGATAAACTAGGTTATGAAAAGGTGTATGGTGGATACGGTTTTGGTGACAGAAATGAGGCTGGAGAGAGAATCTTAGATTTTGCGCTGGCTTCTGACCTGGTGGTGGCCAATACTATGTATAAGAAGAGGGAGGAGCATTTGATAACCTTTAAGAGTGGATTAGTTAAGAGTCAAATAGATTACTTCTTAGTGAGAAAAGTGGACTGCCTAAAATGCAATGATTGTAAGGTGATTCCTGGAGAGAATCTGGTCTCTCAACATAGGATTTTGGTACTAGATTTATGTTTTAGAGGGCAATACCAAGCTAGGAAGGATGGTGGGCGTCGTAGGACGAGATGGTGGGACCTAAAAGGGGATAAACTATAAATATTTAAGAATCGAATGGATAAGGAAGGTACTTGAGACTTAGAAGGAGATGCTAACACTATGTGGAATTCGATGGCCAATTGTATGAGGAGAATCTCGAGGGAAGTGCTTGGAGAGTCGAAAGGAACGGGACCCAGCTCTAAGGAAACTTGGTGGTGAAGGGAAGAGGTTCAAGCGGTAGTTAAGGCAAAAAAAGAGTGCTTTAAAAAGTGGCAGAAGGATAGAACTGAGAAAAGCCTTAAAAGCTATAGATTGGCTAATAAGGAGGTCATGAAAGTAGTGAGAGAGACTAAGTTGAAAGATTATGATGACCTATACACTAGACTAGATAGGAAGGAGAGAGAGAAGAGGGTATACAAACTTGCTAAGATACGGGAGAGGAAAACAAGAGATTTTAATCAAGTAAAGTGCATCAAGAGTAAGGATTCTAAGGTATTAGTGAAGGATGATGAGATTAAGGAAAGATGGAAGAATTATTTTGAGAAACTGTTAAATGAGGAACATGGAAGTACGACAATAGGGGAAGAAATAGCCAGTAATACGATAAACTAAGACTATAGGTTCTATCGCAGGATTAGGAACTTTGAAGTGGAGATTGCACTTAAGAAGATGAAATCAAATAAGGCTTTAGGATCCGATGATATCCCTATTGAAGCTTAGAAGTGTTTGGGTAAAAAGGGAGTTGCTTGGTTGACTAGGTTGTTTAGCAAAATTTTGTTGACTAGGAACATGTCAGATGAGTGGAGGAAGAGTATTTTAGTGCCAATCTATAAGAATAAAGGTGATGTCCAGAATTGTAACAACTATAGAGGAATCAAGCTAATGTGTCATATAATGAAAGTGTGGGAGAGGGTGATGGAACGCCGATTGCGAGACATAATAGATGTGTCAGTGAATCAATTTGGGTTTATGCCTGGTAGGTCAACAATGGAAGCGATCTATCTTTTGAGGAGAGTAACAAAAAAGTATAAAGGAAAGAAAAGAGACATTCATATGGTGTTTATCGACGTTGAGAAAGCATATGACAGAGTGCCCGAGATATAATATGGTGGGTGTTAGAGAAGAAAGGGGTGACAAAAGGCTACATTGACGTGATTAGAGACATGTATAAAGGGGTGGTGACCACTATTAGATCACCAGTTGGAGAGACAAATAAATTTCCTATCATTGTAGGGTTACACCAAGGATCTACCTTAAGTCCTTATCTTTTTGCTTTAGTTATGGACGAGTTGACGATAAATATTCAGGATGACATGCCATGGTGTATGCTTTTTGCAAACGATATTGTGTTAGTGGATGAGACTAGAGAAGGAGTTAACACAAAGTTGGAGATTTGGAGAAAAGCTCTTAAATCTAAAGGATTCCGGATAAGCAGAATTAAGACAGAGTACATGGAGTGTAAATTTAGTAATAGTAACAATGAAAGTAGAGGAGAAGTGAAGATTGAGAACCAAGAACTGCCTAAGAGTGAACATTTTCGTTATTTAGGGTCGATTATCACAACAACGGGAGAGATTGATGCAGATGTGGCCCATAGGATTAAGGCGGGATGGTGTAAATGGAGAAGTGCGTCTAGGGTATTGTGCGATAAACGAATACCCACTAGACTAAAAGTTAAGTTTTATAGAACGCCTATTGGACCAGCAAAGTTGTAAGGGACGGAGTGTTGGGCAGCCAAGAAACAACATGTAGATAAGATGAGTGTGGCTGAGATGAGGATGCTAAGGTGGATGTATGGTAAGACTAGACAAGACAGGATTAGGAATGAGTGTATTCAGGAATGGGTAGGAGTAGCACCGATAGAAGATAAGTTGAGAGAGAATCGTTTGAGATGGTTTGGTCATATTCAACGGAGACCAATAGCGGCAGTAGTGAAGAGATGCGATGCTGTAACAGTAGATGGAAGTGCTAGGGGACGGGGTAGGCCTAGATTAACGTTGACTAGCGTTATAAATAGAGATATGAATCTACTCAATTTGACTAATGAAATGGCCTTTGATAGGGCCTCATGGAGAAGAAGGATTCATGTAGCCGACCCCATTTGATGGGACTTAAGGCTTAGTTTGGTTTGGTTTGATTTAATTATTAAAATATGAGATGAAAAGAATTTAAAAAAGTGCAAAAAATAGGTAAAAAGAAATAAATTTTTGACTTTTTAAATTTTTTTTGACTTTTTAACTCAAATCCAATCTTCCCAAATAAGCCGGTCATTTATCTTGTGTGTTCCTCATTCATAAAATAAAAATAAAAATTGAATGATTTTATCTGATTTCACATGTTTTTATTTTATTTATTTCAACGAAATTGACTACAACGATAATTACAAAATCAAGAATTTTTTTTTCCCCTTCATTACTCCCTTTCACCCACTATCCCTTGCCATTGAACCCCACACCCTCCCACACTATCGCCAGACCACCTCCACCCCCACTCTCCCATTCCTCCAGTCCTTGTACCCACCACCCAAGTGTGGAGATTCATTCTAGTTTTGAGTGCAATTCTCACTGCAAGAAAATGAATCAAAATTATAAATTTAGTCTTTAGGATTGGATTTTCTCAAGTTACTATTCGACTTGAGAGAGAGTTTAGATTTGGTAGACTCATCTTGGGGCTGACCTCAGTAACTCGAATCATTCACTTTTTAAAGCTTGTTAAGTATAATATTTATACAAAAAATTAAGATAATCATGCATTAGTTATTATATATTTGAATCACGTTTATTTTGAAAAAATAGGTGATAATTATTGTGTGAGTGATTTTCTAACCACACTACCAACTTAGTATTCAGCTGGAGAGTACTGGCAGAATGGATGACACCTGGCTGACCTGCAACGGAAAGAGAAGATTCCGGCAGTGGTTCGTCCACCCGGGGGCACTCCGACGATCAAGTCAGTATAATATCTCTCAAAGATAATCAATTTCTAAACCCACTGTTCTGAGTATAAATTGCGAACCTTAGAACCATGGGGGTGCCTCCTTTTTATAGCCAACACAATCCTAGCCCCCATAGAAGCCTAGCTTCAATGGTCTTCTGCTCAGTGCTTATCTTGGACTTTCCAAGAGATAAAGATAAACTCCCTAAAAGTTTTACCCTTATCCAGGCTAAGTCCCTCCTCATTCTAGGACTCTTGTCCCTTATCCGCTTATCTCGGATTCCGATATCTTCGGAGATAACCTCGGCTTAGCCGAGATCACCTCAGCGTTACGATCAGGACATGTGGCACCTCGGTTGACACGTCGGCGTCACCTTGGCCACGTGTTGGTATTCTGAAAATGTATCCCCACAACTGCCCCCTAGGTTCTATTACCTCGGCATTCTGAGGTGATGGAACCTATATCATTCTTTCCAGTATGTCGGCTTAAATTATTTTAGCCGAGATCATTATTAAGGCTGACATATCTTTTTGAGAGTAAGACCTTCACGAACTTCTTTACGCGTACGAGTTGTTATGCACAACAACTCAACCGTTCATTGGACCGTACTCGATACGCGCCTGTAAGTCATCTCGCGCCTGTGTGCGCCATCTAACGCATACGCTTTTTTAGGTACATTAATGACCTCTTTGTCGCTGTTTTTGCGTTTTAACAAAAAAAATTCGTCTTTTCACTTTTTCACCTTTGTTCAAGCCCCCAGTTTTTCCTCTCTCTAGTTCTTTTCTTCAAAATCTGCCATTGCTCTATATTCTTCAAGCTCTGTTACCGCTGTTCACCTTTTTCGACGAGGCTCTTGTTGATATTCCTCGTTCGCCGCCGTCGCCTAATCTCGGCGAACTCGGCACCGGCTTCTTTCTGCTGGTAAGTCACCGTTCTTTCTTGATTTTCAGTTTTTTTTGTTTTGCTTTGTTGAACTTTACTGTTCTGCCTTTGCAATCTTGTTCATATCTTTGATGTTTCATCTTGTATCTTGTTTTCCACCACATGTTTGTTCTGTGATTCTGTTTTTGCCTCATTCATTCTCGAATACATACTGTTCGCACATTTGTTGACTGTTGCCACTATTCTTGGCCTGTTACACCTATCTTGTGTTTCTTGGTGATCCTTCACTGTTCTTGACTCTGAATCGCATTACCTCTTTCTGTTTTCTTGTGACTTTTCCAGATTCGTGCCTTTGATCTTCGTTTTCATAGATCTAGGTTTGGGGATTTGTTTGTAGAACCCACGATTTTTAGGAGAAACTGAAACTATTTCCCCAAATTCTTATCCAGCACATACTTAGGTTTTTGCCAAAGTCCTAATAACCCTTTCTTAAAGCTCCTTTTTTCTGAAGTTCAGCTCTTCTAATTCAGGTCGTCGTTATAGGTATGTAGAAGCATAGGGTAGATACCCCGAGCAAATTAGAGCATTTTAGACAGGAGTTTGACATCCCGGCCGACGTTCATTTGAGGTTGGCTGGAGAGGATGACTCTATCATGCCCACAGCTGATTCCATGCCCCTTCCTGTTGTAGTTTTTATCGAATGCGGACTTCGGCTCCCACTCAATATCCTTTTTCGTGAGATCATCCATTATTATAAGTTGAACCTAATGCAGCTTGCCATCAACTCCTACCGAGTCATTAATGGCATCATAGCCTTAGCCAAACAAGAAAACGTTAGGGTTACCTTAGCCGATATCCAGTATTGCTACACCATGTGTGGCCTCAAAAAAGACACGGGCTACGTTTACTACCTCAAGCCGAGATCCACAGAATACAAAATCGTAGCCGACCTCCCAGACTCCAATAAGAGAGCTGGAGATGATTACTTCATTACCTCGGGGAACTGGGAGTTCGCTCCAGATGAGGTCCTCCATCTTTACCCTCTTTCTCAAACAGTTTTTGTAGAGGGCAACGGTAAGAGCCTTGTGTCCATATTAACTTGTATGTTTTAAAGTTTTCAATACTTTATTTGTTTCTAATGTTTGCTTTTCTTGCAGCTCTTCCTCAGCCATCAAAGGGCTTCTGTCAGTTTTTCTTTCCCAGCAAAGGCTTGAGGAAACTGTTGGATTTGCCAGTCCTCAAACGGAGAACCCCTCTGGTACTCAATTTTATTCCCTCTTACAAGTCGGTTCTTCCCGACGTTCCAAAGAAGAAGAAGAAGAAGAGTCTGTCTCCGCCTTCTGCTACAATTCCTTAAGCTGCCTCCTCATCTCGGTTAGATCAAGGATCGACCTCTGATCCAGCTGAGCATTCGTCTACCTCGGCTCCATATCTGATCCCGATATCCCAGCGCCGTCAACGACGCTGAGCAGTTTTTGCTGCTGAAATGGGCCGCTAAAAAACAGCTGCTAAGGATCTTTTGGCCAACATTCCTAATTCAGTTAATGCCCAATCAACGCCAACCCAGCCAAAGCCGAAGACAAAAAGGATCAAGAAGGCTCAGCTAAAGGCAAAGGTGACTCAAATTGACACTGAAGATACTTTGCCAATCTCAAAATTAGCTTCGAGTCAGAGAACTACATCTACTGCCGAGAAGAGGCCAGCCGAGACCCAACCATCTGAATCCCCAAAATAAAAAAAGCCGAGGTCATCCGCTACAACCACATCGGGGTCTCGAAAGCAGGATTCCCCCTGGGCTCCCCAAATCACACTGGAGGATAAGCCAGTTAGGGCTACCGACAGCGCTGAAAACATTAATGTCAGCGCTGATGACATTAATGTCGGCGTTGCCCTTAGTACTACTCTGCTTCTTCCCGACGATCTCGACCGAAACATCGAGTTGAGTGAATATGAAAACTATGCTCTGATGCTCCAGCACTCTGTCCAAGTAAGTGTCTTTATTTGGTCATTTTTCTTTCTTTCTTTTACTTAGAAAATTTTCTAATAACTTTTGTCTTGTTCAGTTTCAGACCATCCAGCATGCTCATCCTTTTTCAATATAATCCTTTGAGAACCGGAAAGAACTGGCCGATAAGAAGAGAGAAGTTGCCAGTCTGCAAAAGGCCACGAAAAGCTTACAATCAAAAATGAAGAAGTTGGAAGACCAGGTCAAGGCTGCCATCAAAGCTAAGAACGATGCCGATGAAAAAGCAAGTGCTGCTGAGGCCATTAACAAGGTTCTTGAGGCCCAGAGGAAAGAGTCTGAGGAAAAGATGGCCCAAGCCCAAAAAGAACTCCAGGATGCCTTAGCCACCAAAGACGCTGAACTGAAGGAGGCCGACCAGAAGGGGTACAACAAGGGGGTGGCCGATGTCACGGCAGACTATGAAAGGCAAGTAAAGTAAGCATGCAACAAGGGTTTTACCCTTGGTTGGATGACTTTGCTAAAAAGCTTGAAGTCCCTGAGGACTCGCCCCTCAGGAACGCCGATGTCATTCCTCTTCCATTCCCTCATATTCCAACTCAATCCAACGACGAATCTGAGTCCGAGGAGGAGACCTTGGTGAGGAAATCAAAGGAGGCTGCTGGGACCAAGTCCCCTTCTCTGAATAAGCAAGTCCTGGACTTGACTCAAGATGAGGAGAGTGAGGAAGTCCCCAAGGATGCCGCTCCTGAGAGACCGTCATCGGATGTGCCTCTTGCCGATAAGAGCCTCGATCTAACCCTTTAAGAAATTGACGCTGAGCTTGCGGCTGAGAAGGTTGCCGAGATGTCTTCTCAGCAGTCCTCCGAGGTCCAAACCCAGCCTGCTAATGATGCTGAAGAATCTTAATTTCATGCTTTTCTCTTTCTTCTTTGTTATGCACTTTCATTTTTCTTTTGAAACAGTGTAAGCTCTTCATATATATTGCCGAAGTGCCTTCTTATAAATATAACTTCTTTGTTTTGAACGTTTGTATGTTTGCCTTCTCTTTACTACTCTTGTATGATTCCATACTTAGAATATTTTTCATATCTTTAATGTACACTTCAATCTGGTGTAACCTTCTCGGGGTGACACACCTCGGTTATACAAACTGATGATCTACCTCTACAAGTACCCAAGTACCCTTCTTGGCATGACCTTGGTTTCAACTTGTAAATTTTTTCATAAAATTTCAACAAGTGTTTAACCTTAGTCTAACTTCGACTAGTAAACTTGTTAAGTTTCAATGAGTGTTAAACATAATCTCGGTTTAACTTCAACTTGTAAACTTTTTAAATTTCAACAAGTGTTAAACATAATCTCGATTTAACTTCAACTTGTAAACTTTTCTCAAATTTCAACAAGTGTTAAACATAATCTCAGTTTAACTTCAACGTGTAAACTTTTCTCAAGTTGCAATAAGTGTTAAACATAATCTCGGTTTAACTTCAACTTGTAAACTTTTTAAGTTTCAACAAGTGTTAAACATTATCTTGGTTTAACTTTAACTTGTAAACTTTTTAAGTTTTAACAAGTGTTAAACATAATCTCGGTTTAACTTCAACTTGTAAACTTTTCTCAAGTTTCAATAAGTGTTAGAACCGTTTTCAAACTCTCTTCCCCCTAATGTGAACTTAAGTTCCACTTGGGTTCTCATTACGCATGTATTCTAGAAACATCGGCGAGTATCTTATTAGTCATAAATGTGGAAGAATTCTGCTAAAATTTTATTCATTACTTCGGCAAAAAACAAGGAAAATCTAATGATAGAAAAATTTTAGATTACAAGTGTTCCAAGGTCTTGGCAACTCTTTGCCTTCATTATCTTCAAGCCGATATGCCCCATTGCCCAATACCGCTGTAGGGTCCCTCCCAATTTGGGCCAAGCTTACCCTTTCTGGGATCCCTTTTGTTGCTGACGACTTTTCTCAAGACCAGGTCGCCGACTTGAAATTCCCTTGGGTTGACCTTCTTATTATAAGCCCTAGCAAGCTGCTGCTGGTACGCTGCGAGCTGAATTGCAGCTTTCTCCCTTCTTTCTTCTAAAAGATCCAGATCTCGAGCTAGGAGTACATCATTAGTCCCATTCTCTACTCCCTGGGTTCTGATCCCTAGGATGCCGACCTCTAGTGGAATGACAGCTTCTGTGCCATAAGCCATAGCAAAGGGGGATTCCCCTGTTGATCTTCTCGGCGTAGTCCGATATGCCCAGATGTAGACGTCCCCGAACGCCCCAGGAGGAATGAGTTCCGTTCTGTTCATTTGGGCCCACTACAAGTTCGGACTCTCAAATTTTCACGTTTCTTAATCTGAACCAAAGAGTCTAAATCCAGCAAATCGTTTTGAGAAAACAAATTTTTTGAAAGAAGTGCCAAACATGGACTGCTTTTCCAGATACAGAGTCGCCTCCTAAATGTTTTATTTTGGGGAAATTTAGGAAACCCTAACTCGTTTTCCTAAGGCCACGTGTCCGTCATCACCAAAGTTGCCTCGGCTCGGGAACTTGGGTACGATTGGGGAAGGTCACTTCGTGAGCACCCCCGCTCGTCCGATCAAAGATCGGCCTCTACTAACCATGATATCTAGTTTTGAAAACTTTATGCATTCTTATTCCGGTTATTAGCCTAGATTTGCTATGTGATGCGCACAGCATACAAGTATAGACTGGATCGTCTGAATTGGAATAAAACATTTCATGTTTATTTTTTAAAGTGGTTTGATGGTGCTACCCGCAAGTAGGCTAAGACGTGGATTTGCCACCCTCGGGTGGGCTTAGAAAAACATGATTTTGCCACTATCTAGTGGGCTTAAACTCACAGTCAATGCATTTATTCCAATTCAAATAATCCAACCTTCACCCACAGGCATTCAGGCAGTTATATCACATAAGCATATAGCCTCATGGTAAGCATGCTATCATGGCAGTCACTCACACGCATGCAAGGATGCTAAAGCATAAAACTTACCGAGTACTTCAAACCAAAACAGAAGCTAATTAGAAATCCATGCATGATCCTAACTATAAAGAAATGCCTAATGCAACACACGCAAAATGCAACTAAGATAGGCTCGGCTATTCTAAAGATGGCATGTGAAATGCTACAACTAACAAGTATTCAACTCGGAATTGAAATACAAATGCAGTTAGTATGATGCGCCGAGCCCGGTGTATGCAAGACAGATGAATGAATGCAAACATGCTATCATACTGTATGCTAATTGAAACATGTCCTAATCTAACCATCATAAGCGGGTAAATAAAAGGGAGAAAGACGTGGGGTTGGAAGAAATACATCACACACACGTACACTTATTACAGTTGTGCCCTCGCCTAGAGGGTCCGAAAGAATAATACAGTCCTAAATGAATAAATAATACAGTCTCGAATAAATACAAAATCCTAATTAATTAACACATTAATCCAGGAAAGCAATAAATTGCACGCAAATCCGTGAACCGCCTCAGCTCTGTTCCGGATGATGAATGATGCATGTTTGAATTTGCCTTGCGCGGAAATCCCCGGTTTGCCTCTGTTTGTAATTTTTCTTGGAATGTGTGCCAAGCTCCGGAAGGCTGCTGATTTCTGATTTGCTGCAACAGAAAGCAACAAAGGGGCATGGCAAAGTATTTTCACATATGTATGCATGACTCCTCTTCGGGGAGTGTAGTCCTCAATCCTCGTGCCACCAATCACGCATCTCGATGCATGATGGCCGAGAAGTCGAATTGCATGAATCAATATGAAATGAATGCACATATGGACACAACAAGACCTAGATTCCATCATGAATAATCCGGAGTGTCGGCGACCGGGAATTGAGACACGTTCCGTCACTCGGAGTACGAAACGTCCCTCGTTTCCCGTGCTTGGGCTAACTCCTATCCCAAGCGCAACGCAATATGCATGATATGCATGAATGCAACCCTAACATGCAACCTAGCATACACAATGCTATGAAATGGCATACACAATGCACGATGTAACGAGGCATACACAATGCTCTAACATACAACCTAGCATACACAATGCTATGAAATGAAATGGCATACACAATGCATAATGGACTTACACTAACATGAGTGGACCTCAGCCACACTCACATTAGTAACCATTAGGTGAAAATGAGACTCTCGAAATGCATGCACGCATGCACGCAAACCGATGATCGAACCTAAGGCATAACATATAACTCTAACAAGGCATGGCAAGGGATGTAAGATGGCATGCAAACTCACAAATTCCAGCACTGAAATATGATGCTAAACAGACCCGAAACATGGAAAAATAGCACCCGATGCATGAGATGAAACCCGAAACTCGAAACTAGGCACATGGAATGACTTATAGCTATACAAAGAATGCATTATTTGATCATGAAGCATGAAGATAGAGCCAAGGCAGTCCCAAAACATGAACATTTCCAGTTCAAAGCATGGCCAAAAGATGCTAGCATGGTGGACAAAATAGTATGCGATCTTGACTAGCAATCATGGTTTACATGGCAAGTATATGAAACACATGTAATCTCACCAAACCAGCAAAAATCAGTCAATATATTATGTAAAAATAGGCCCAAATAACCACTGATATGCAACCATGGTATGCAAAAATAATGAGTTACTTTGGAGGGCCATGCAAGGAGTTATTAAGCACATGCAAGGTAGACATTTAGCATGGCATAAACAACTATGAAAATCAAATATGGTAGTTCTAAAACTCACCAAATTGACCCTGGAAAGTGACTTCAAAGCATGCAAGATAGGGTCTCTTTGGAAGGCCAAAATAACCACCAAACAAGTCAAGGAGAGAGGGGGTCACCCCCCTCTAATTTGGAGGCTCAAAATAGTGTGCTAGCCACTGAAAATCCACTGGATTTCAATGGCTAGAAGGCCAAACAAAGCATGCAATAAGAGCTTAAGTGTAAGGCTCAAAACAAGGGACAATCAAGCATACAAGGAAGCATGTGACCTCAAATAAAATAATACCCTTAATAAAACATGAAGATGATGTCAAAACAAGCCTTTTTTCAGTTTATAACAAGTCTCAAAAATGAACGTAAATAGGGCTAATCTATCATGCAAGAATGGCCCTAAAAGAGAGAATAGAGACAAGGGACAGAAGCTGGCCCCAAACAGTGAAGAGCCCTTCAACAAAGTTAAATAGGGGCTCAAAATGAAGCACTTTAAAGTTTATCTCAAAGCCCAGAAATGCTTACAAACAGGGCTAACATATCATGCAAGAAATAGCCATAAAAGAGGGATAAAGGGAAAGGGATAGCAGGTGGCTTCAAACAGAGGAGAGCCCTTCAATAAAGTTGAAGAGCGGCTCAAAAAAAGACATTTCATAGTTTATGACCAAGTCCAAAACAACTCAAAAATAAGCCTAAAATAACATGCAAAAATAGGCCTAAAAGAGAGATTAAGAGGCAAGTGGCAGTAGGAGACCTCAAACAGCAAGAGGTCCTTGATCAAACGTGAAAAGGAGCTCAAAATATGACTCTTTACAGTTTGGTTTGGAGCCCAAAAATGCTAGCAGACATGGCTTAGATATAGAGCAAAATAAGGCAAGAAAAGAGGAGAAGAGGACTTACCCTTGAAGACCAAACTTTAGTAGCTCTTGGACCAAATTTCTGAGCTCTCAACCTCTTCAAAACAGTCCCAAAATGCTGGAATGGAGGATGGAGGCCTTGTGCTATGGGTTGGTGTGTAAATGGCCAAGAACCAAGGGTGTTTTGAGGCTTGGAAGAGAGGGAGAGGGAGGATTGTATGCAATGGCCCTCAACAATTTTTGTAACCCTTCAAAATGGAGCTGGGGTGCTGGTTTTATAGAGGGAGAGAGGCCAAGGAAAGGAGGAGGAAAACCAATTCAAATTTTCCCCCAAAAGGCATCCCCCCGGATACAAAATCTGGGGGGAAACAGAGGGTACAGCTGGAAAGCATTTGGAGAGGGGATTCTGGCCGGCCAGGTTCAAAAGGTTCAGGTGGCCGGCCGGCCAGGGGTCAAAAGGGTCAAGGATAATTACTGGCCGGCCTATACATATTGGTGGCCTCCCAGGTGTGTACAGCACAAATATGGGGTTTAGGGCTAAAGAAAGTGGTCCCGGGGTGGTCAACATTAGCTTTTTAGTGAGGAAAACGGGCGACGGAGAGCGATAAAGAAATAAAACTGGCTTTTCAGAAAAATTGTTGGCCTCCCACCCTCCTACAAGCTTCCTAACAATGAAAATGAGGTCTCCACCAAAAATGAACCAAAACGGATGCAAAACGGAGGTTCGGAGACCGAAATGCGCGGCCTGGGGCCCCGAAAATGGGCTGTTAAGCACCGGAGGTAGCATTCGACCCTGAAGTTGGTCTCTTGGGCCACAGTGTCTCCCAAAAGGGAGTAAATAAGATGTGTGCCAAAAACCGGAGCAAACGGAGGTGGTTAGGCAGTCCCGAACTGAGGCACGCGGCCGTCGGCTCTGAAAAATCGGAAATCGGGCTCCAAATGGGAAAAATGGCCTACGACCACGAAACGTAGCCTACGGCCACTGAGAGATGATCTACGAGACCTCTCCCTCCCTTCGGGAAGAGAAAACAGAGAAAATAGAGCCTGGTTCGCAAATCGAGATAAGGCACGAAAGAGTCCGAAAGTCCGGAGGCAAGGCTCGCAGTCGAGACTCTAAAACTTCTGAACGAGCACGATATGCAATATCACCGAGCGCTCAACTGGTGACATCTGAGTCTTAAGGTCGGTCAAAAATAGGGTATCTACACCAGAGTACACTTGGCAGTTCATCCACCCATTTTCCTTTTATTGCTTGCAGCTTCTTCTTTATCCCGTCCAGGATAACTTTGTTGGATGCTTCTGCTTGTCTATTGCTTTAAGGAAAGCATGGGGTTGAAAAATAATTCTTGATCTTGCATTTTGCACAGAAGCCTTTGATTAGCTTGTTGTCAAATTATGTTCCATTGTCCGCAACTATTGCTCTTGGAATCCCAAATCTGGTAATGATATTTCTCCATATGAAGTTCTTCACGTCCACATCTCGGATCTTTGCTAGGGGCTCAGCTTCTATCCATTTGGTGAAGTAATCTGTTGCTACCAGCAAGTACTTTCTTTGTCCAGATGCTTGGGGCAGTTTTCCAACGAGATACATGCCCCATTAGGCAAACGGCCAAGGACTGGATACTGGGTTCAGGTCTGCTACTGGTTGGTGTATCAGTGGTGCAAACCTTTGGCATTTTTCACACTTCTTGACATAGGCCTCTGCGTCCTTCTGCATGTAGGGCCACCAATATCCCTAGGTGATGGCCCTATAAGCTAGTGATCTGCCCCCAGCGTGGCTTTCACAAATTCCTTCATGTATTTCATATAAAAAATCTTCAACTTGTGAAGGATGTACACACCTCAAAAGGGGTCCAGTGAAGGATCTTCTATAGAGATGTCATTCCGCTATCAAACTGAATCTTGTCGACTTCAATCTGATCTTGTGTGCCTCTTTGTGGTCATCTGGAAGCTTCACTTCCTTTAAGAATGCTACAATTACATCCATCCAGCTTGGTCCCATATCCACACACATTGCTTCGTGCTCTGCAATCGGTGGTTCAATGCTCGGGCCCGACAGGCATTCGACCATTATCGTCTTTACTTTTCCAGGTTGTATTGCACTAGCCAGATTGGCCAGTGCATCGGCGTGACTGTTATCATCTCGGCTAACCTGATGTAGTCGGCAATTCTGAAACAAGGCCACTAACCTGTTGACTTCCTTTACGTAGGCTGACATCCTTTCATCTCGGGCTGCAAACTCGCCGTTGTCTGGTTGACTATGAGCTGGGAGTCACAGAAGACTATCATTTCATCTGCTTCTGCTGCTACTGCCAGCTTTAGTCCTACAATTAATGCTTCATACTCTGCTTCATTGTTTGAGGCCTTGAACCCCAATCAAATGGATTCTTCCAATATTTCTCCATCTGGAGATACCAGTACTACTCCTGCCCCCACTCCTTGTCGGTTTGAGCTCCCATTGACAAACAGTCAAAAGGAGTCGCCGATGTAAATGCTGCAGGGTCTGAGTTTTTCCTTTTTCCTTTGTTCTATTACATTTGGCTGGGCTTCTCCCTGCTTGTTTAGACATCGTTCACCTCGGCTCAACAGAGCCCGATGTACGATGGATTCTGGTGTGAACTCGGCCACGAAGTCGGTCAAAACTTGGCCTTTGATTGTTGTTCTGGGTCTGTACTCCAAGTCATACTGTCCCAAGGCTACTGTCCATCTGGCTATTCTTCATGTCAGGTCTCCTTGTTGCAGCAAGGACTTCAAGGGGTGTTCAGTTAGCACCACAATTTTATGGGCCTGAAAGTAATGGTTCAGTTTCTTTGAAGCCATTACTACAGCCAGTACCAATTTCTCTAAGGGTAGATATCTTGTTTCTGCATCGGCCAGGGTTTTGTTTACATAGTAAACAGCCTTTTGCTCCCATTTTTCTTCTCGGATTACCACTACGCTTACTGCGTGTTCTGAAACTGCTAAGTACAAAAACAACTCCTCTCCAGGTTCTGGATTTGAAAGAACTGAAGTTGTGGTCAAATACTTCTTCAAGTCGGCCAGGGCGACCTCACATTCTTCTGTCCATAAAAAATCTATGGCTTTTTTCACTAAGTTAAAGAAAGGTTTGCACTTGTCTGAGCTTCTGCTTATGAACCTATTCAGGGCTACGACCCTTCTAGTCAACATTTGTACCTGTTTTGCCAACGTTGGGCTCTTCAATTCCAGAATGGCCTTAATCTGATCTGGGATGGCCTCAATGCCCCTTCTAGTCACCAGGTATCCCAAAAACTTACCAGATCCCACTCCAAATGCACACTTCGCTACATTGAGTCGGAGCCGATATGTTTTAAACATGTCAAAGACTGCTTTCAGTTCGGCCAGATGACCTTTAGGTTCCTTGGTCTTCATGACCATGTCGTCGATGTAAACTTCCACCGTTCCGCCAATCAAGTGTTTGAACATCTTGGTTACCAGTCTTTGGTAAGTTTCTCATGCGTTTTTCAACCCAAAATGCATCACTTTGTAACAGTACAGCCCTTTTGGGGTGATAAATGCAGTCTTGTCCTCATCTGGGGGATGCATGGCTGTCTGATGGTATCCCCTGTAGGCATCTAGGAAGCTCATCTTTCCATGTCCCGAAGTGGCGTCTACCAGCTGGTCAATCTTGGGTAGAGAAAAACTGTCTTTAGGACAGGCCTTGTTCAGGCTGGTAAAGTCCACACAGACCCTCCATTTACCATTCTTTTTCTTCACCACCTCTGTGTTTGATAGCCATGTCGGGTAATTTACCTCTCGAATGGTCATGGCCTCCAGAAGTTTGTCTACTTCCTCTTCCACGGCTTCGATGTGTATCAACGTCGGTCTTCTTGCTCGTTGGATTACGGGTTTTGCCGACCTATCAACGTTCAGTTTTATGGCAGGTGACCTCGGGGTCAATGCCAGGCATTTCGTAAAGCGTCCAAGCAAACACCTCAATATTTGCTCTCAAAAAAGCTTCCAACTCTTTTTCCTCTTCTTCAGCTAAGCCCGAGCCGAGAAGAAATAAGCGTTCTTCATCCCCCTCATGGACGAGGATTTTCTTCAGTGCTTCTTCACTCTTCTCGGCTGGCTCCTTGCCGACATCCTCTAGGACCTCCACGTCCTCGCCTTCGATCTCTGCCTTCTCTGGTTCTCGTATGCTGCAGGTGGATTTCATTGCTACCATGGAGCAATTCTATGCATGCAGCTGATCTCCTCTATCCCATGTTCTATTGAGAACCATAATAGTTGCTGCAATGTTGAGGGAACAGCCCCCATCGCATGCAACCACCGCCTTCCCAAGATGATATTGTAAAGGGAGGGTGTGTTGATTACGGTGAACTCTGTCTTTATCTTCTTGATGCCAGCCTGCACCTCCAAGCTTGTCGTTCCCAGTGGCCATGTCGGCATTCCATTGAACCCAACCATTGGGCTATTGGATTGTTCCATATCGTCTGGGTGAAAGCCAAGCTCTTTGTAACATCTGACGTACATGATGTCACAAGAGCTGCCTTGGTCGATTAAGATGCGCTTCACTTGGCATTTCCCAACCTGGAGGGATACTACCAAAGCATCGTTATGTAGATGCTGCACCATCTCAAGGTCGGCTTCAGTAAAGGACACTACTGGTCCTTGGCACTCCTCTGCCCGATGTCTCTTCTCCTCGACTTGGTAGACATGCTACAAGTGCTTTACCTTCTGAGTCTCCCCCCTAATTTCATTCTCGTTGACCTTTGAGTGAATTACATTAATTACCCGAGGTCCTCCTGTCTGAAGCTGCTGTGCTGGGGAAGGCGGGGCTGCTGGTGCCTGAGGCAGTCTTGCCTGTTCTTCCCTTGTCCTGGCCTCATCGACAAGGTCTATCAAATGGCCTTGCCTTACCAAGTCTTCTAAGTGTGTTTTCAGGGCTCTACAACCCTGAGTCATGTGCCCATCTTCATTGTGGTAAGCACAACGTCTGCAAGGTTTCTTCTCATAAACTCTCCTGGTGCTCTTGCTGGCGTTCTGAAATAGGGTTGGTTCCGAATTTTATCCAGGACTTTGTGAATCGGGATTCAGAACACAGTCCTAACTGCATGTGTAGCCCTCAGTCCTATCTCTTGCTTGCTGGATCCATTGTTACCTCAGCCTCGCTTCAGCGAGCCGTTTCCTTTTTCTTGCTTTGCCTCCTTAGTCCCCGATGTATCTTCCTCGGCTCTAGCATACTTTTCGATTCTCGCCATGAGCTCATCCATGCTTTTTGGCAATGTCTTTGCCAAAGATTTTCGTAGTGACCAGTCGTCTTTTAGGCCGTTCTTGAAAGATACGACCGCCACCTCTTGATTACACTTTGGTATTCGATTGAACACCTCATAGTACCTTTTTGCATAGGCCCTAAGGCCTTCATCCTTACTGATCTTCAGAGCCATCAATGCATCCATCCTTAATGGCTGCAACTTGTTTGTCACGAACCTAGCCACAAACATCTCGGCCAGGCCTTCCCAGGTCTTCACACTTCCCTTTGGTAGTTTGTGAAACCAATCTGATGCAATCTCTCCGAAGGATGAGGGGAACACTTTGCAGAGCAACGGCTTATTCCCACTATACAATGCCATTGAGTTCAAGTATAATCCAACGTGGAAGTTGGGGTCTGACTTACCATCATATATTTGGAACCTCGGCATACTGAATCTCTTCGGCGCCTCAAATTTGTCCAATTCCACTAAGAAGGGTGTTATCGGCTTATCAGGGGAGGTTACCTCGACATCGGCATTCTGTTGCTTCCTCTTGAGGTAATCTCTCAAGTCCTTCTTTGTTCGCCCAGGAGCTCGGCTATCTCCCGACTTCAGTCTTTTCGGCATACTACTCTCAGCTTCGTTGTGGGCCCTTTTCGACCTTTCTCCATGAGTTATGGCGAAACACAGCTCCTGCCTTTGAACATTCCGATGTTCTCTTGGGTCTGCTTCTTTAGTGCGATGTGTCCTTCGTGACTCTTCTCTCCTCGACTCTCCTCGCCTGACCTCCCTGGAAGGCCGGTGAGAGTGTTTCTCGCTTCTGGTGTGCTGAGGGGCTATTGGGATTAGTTTCTGCCCTCCCTTCTGGGCATTGGTCGCTAGAATTGGCGTGTCCTACAGCGGGAATGGTGGCTGCATGACGTTATTTTGCATCATAAAATTGACGACCGATTGCAGGTCTGCCAACTTGCTTGCTATCTCTTTCACCTCTTCGTCCCTCCACAGGCATCTATCCTTCCATACCTGGAGGTCGTCCTCGTTGTAGTATCCGCTCCGATCTGGTTTCTTTGGTACGTCGCCACCCTGGCCGACGTCTTTCTTGCCATGATTCTGGTTTTGAGTCTCCTCATTGCGGCTATTTTCCTCCACATTTGGGTCAACGTGTTTACCACTCCCAGTAGGGATTTCGTCTCCAACCTTATCTTTTTGTTCGTCACTGGCCATCTATTCTTTTTTCTTTCCCACAGACGGCGCCAAATTATGTGAGTGATTTTCTGACCGCACTGCCAACTTAGTATTCAGCTGGAGAGTACTAGTAGAATAGATGACACCTGGCTGACCTGCAACAGAAAGAGAAGATTCCGGCGGTGGTTCGTCCACCCGGGGGCACTCCGACGATCAAGCTAATATAATATCACTCAAAGATAATCAATTGTTAAACTCACTGTTCTGAGTGTAAATTGCGTACCTTAGACCCATGGGGGTGCCTCTTTTTTATAGCCAACACAATCCTAGCCCCCATAGAAGCCTAGCTTTAATGGTCTTCTGCTCAATGCTTATCCTGGACTTTCCAAGAAATAAAGATAAACTCCCTAAGAGTTTTATCCTTATCCAAGCTGAGTCCCTCCTCATTCTAGGACTCTTGTCCCTTATCCGCTTATCTCAAATTCTGATATCTTCGGAGATAACCTCGGCTTAGCCGAGATCACCACGGCGTTATGATCAAGACATGTGGCACCTCGGCTGACACGTCGGCGTCACCTTGGCCACGTATTGGTATTCTAAAAATGTATCTCCACAATTATAATTTCAAAAGTAGTTATTCATTTTTAAAACAAATGTGATTCAAACAAATAGTTACCGATATCCAATCATCTTAATTTTTTGTGTAAATATTCTACTCAACAAGTACTAAAAACTAAACGGCTCGGATCACTGAGATCGGCCCCAAAATAGACTTACTAAGTCCAAACACTCTCAAGTTGAATCTAAACTCTTATTTTTTAGTGTAATTTCTTTTTGAGGTAGAGGTAGCATTTATTATTCCCCAAGTTGCATTATTACAACAAAGGTAAAAATAAGTCATATGAGACTTTTCAGTTTTTAATCATGGCTTCAGCCCACCTCTATCCTTATTATTACAAGTTTGAGTACTTCTTCTTTTGGTTGCTTTGTGTGAATCTTGCATGGAATCATAACTATATATAGAGAGCATTTCACAAGAAAGCTCATCTAGACATAATGAATTGAGGAGGTGGAGGAATTGAGGAGGTTGTATGAGATATTACTCAATGCACCTGCCCTTAGAGAAGAAAGGAGTGATAGATTAAGATGGGATGCAGAGACATCAAGTGGTGTGAATGGAGTTTTGTAGATAATAGTAAAATAGCAGATTTCATTTTGAACAATGCCTCTCCACCCAAGGTTCAGTCCTTTGGTTGGTTAGCTTGGAAAGGAAAGATTAAGACATCTAGCTATTTACAAAGCATTGGAGTTCTCAGTGATGATGTAGATGTTAATTGTATTTTTTGTAAAGAGGTGGTGGAGAGTGTCAACCATGTGCTACTTTTTTGCCCCTTTACTTGGAAGATTTGGTCTAGAATTTTAAACTGGTGGGTTATACAATGGGTAATACTTGAGTCTATGAATAGCCTTTAAACTGGTGCACTGGTTTTAAACTCAAAAAACAGCAGAAGATGATCTGGAGAGCACTCCCCCTAGCTGTGCTATGGTCAATTTGGAAGCAAAGAAATGATAACATCTTCAACAATGCACAGGTGGAACTTGATGGTCTGTGTAAAACCACTAAGGTTAGGATTGCATTGTGGGTTAAAACTTTTTGCCCATCCTTCAATTACTCAGTGACTGACTTAGTTCATAATCTTTAGCAAGTGAGATTCTGCATAAGGAGTGGGACTTGAGTTATCTGGGATGTTGCTTTTCTCCCTTGCATCAGTGGAGGCTGCTGTAGTTGCTTGGTGATTGGTTGTTCTGCTTTTTGGTGGTTTTCTTTGTTGTTGGTTTCTCACCAACTGTGTGGTAGTGCTAGCAAATAATTGGGTATCTTCCTTGGTGCCAACCTAGTTGAGATTGGGGTAGTTTACTTTGATGCTCTTTGCACTTGCTCTTCTTTATTGATGTAATTTCATATGAAATATATGTTATTTTATCAATAAAGTTTTTTTGCTAATAAAATTTTTTTTAGACTAAATGAATCTCATTCCATAACATGACATGTTACTTATCGAAGACAGAACCACAAAAAAATATTTGAATCTTATTCCTTCAAATGACATGGTAATGGTACCCATTCAAGCAAGAAAGACTTTGAATCATGAAAAAACATATTCAATAGCAGTTCAAAATTTTTGAAGAATGTATATCAAATACCAGCATAAGGCTTTATTTAGCATTTGCAGTAGTATGAATTTTTAAAAACTTTCTTAGTAAGTCTTAAGTGATCGACTAAGTAATCTAGTGGTGAAACCTCCTCTAAACATATCAACAACCGAAGAGAAGACGGGTCCAATTCATTGCATCAATTTGTTAAATGAAATAATTTGACAAAAATAAATAAAATAAAATAATGGCAGCATCATGTTTCATGACCAACAACCAAAATTCAAATGTAACAGCACAAAACCAATTCGTCTTATTTGATTTTGTTTTCAAAAATTAACTTGTACTTTTTTTCATTTAATTTAAAATTTTTAATACTTTTTAGATGCACTTAAAAATTAAAAAATATATGAAGAAATTAAAAGTAAAAATCACTAAAAATTCTAATTTTAATTTTAAAAAAAATCAGCACTTTTTTTTTTTTTTTGTCTTTAATGAACTCTCTATTTTTCCTCCAAATTTCTTCGATACCTTTTTGGTGTATTCAAAATAAAATTTTATTAAAATAAAAATTTAGGATAAATGGATGGAATATTGAGTAGACTTATTTCCCAAGTCACATGAACTTTTGTTAACAAATTGCATATTTTGAGGACTATAGTGGAACAATTGAAAAATTGGGAACTAAGATGGTGTTTGGTATACCTCCTTAGTTGAGTTTGGAACTCAATTGATTTGTTAAAAAAACTTTAATTTGGTTTGGTTTGAGTATAATATATTTTAATATATTATGTCTAATTTGTGAAGACCTAATTCAGTTTGGAAACAACTAAGATTTTGATAAAAAAAATCCTAGATTCACAATATATATATTTGGTATTGTTTTTCCCAATCAAGGTGCAGCGGCAGCAGTGAATTCTTCTGTGAGGGAATTGTGCTGGCTAGGCAATTCAATTGGTGAATTCAAAGCTTGGTGGAATTTAATTCTATGGGTTTATTTCCGGCAGTCATTGTGTGACTAATTTGGTTCGTTATTTTGGGTCTTGTTCAACTCTGGTTTTGAAGATTTTGGTTCATCTATTTAATAAGGTCTTTCCTCTTGTTTAATTATGATTATTTGGAATTCACCTAAGGGTGATTTTGTGAGACCATTCGTGTCTCATTTGTAATCGTTCAGAAACTTTTTGATTGATAGTGGAATCGGATTTCGATCCCATGGACGTACCTCACATTGAGGGAACCGCGTAAAAATTCTTGTGTTGCCTTTGATTTAATTTTTTCGCATTAATTTTTATTCTCATTGATTGATTTACTTGTAGGGAATCATATATTTTTCCTAACAACTGGTATCAGAGCTTACGGTTTATTTGGGTTTATTTATTTGTGTAAATCAATGGAGGGAATGTGGGTCGTATGTCTAGCTTCAATGGAAGCAATTGGGTAACTTGGATAACTAAAATGGAGGACCTATTATTTTGTAAAGATTTGTATGGACCTATTAAGGGTGATAGTGGCAAACCTGATGATATGAAAGATGATGAGTGGAAGAGGCTTAATCGAAAAGCCGTTGGTGTTATCCGTCAATGAATTGATAACAGTGTGGTTCATCATATTACTACTGAAACTTCGGCACATGATTTATGAAAAAAATTAGAGAGTCTTTATGACAGAAAATCAGCAGGTTCCTCTCATTCGAAAACATTTGTTGTAAGAGGCCGAAGCAAAACAAGGGGGAGGAGTAAGACTCCTCGTAGCCGTGATCAAAGCCGTGACAAATCAAAAGATGGTTCAGTTTCAAAGAAAGACATTGAGTGCTATTATTGCCATGAGAAAGTGTGGATAAAAAGCAAGAAGACACAACGGCAGTTACTACCAATGATCTCATGGTTGTTTGTGAAGATGATTGTATCAATTTTGTGGGCCAAGAGAGCAATTGGGTGATTGATTTCGGTGCTTCTTTTCATGTGACTTCTCGAGTTGATTTCTTCACTACCTACACCGAAGGAGATTATGGTTCTGTTCGAATGGGTAATAAAGGTTTGTCCAAGGTTATTGGCATGGGTGATGTTTGCTTGGAAACAAATTTGGGCTGCAAGTTGTTGCTTAAAGATGTTAGGCATGTTCCCGACATTCGCCTTAATTTGATCTCTACTGGGAAGCTAGATGATGAAGGCTACAATAACAAATTTGGTGATGGAATATGGAAGCTCATAACGGGTTCTTTGGTGGTGGCTAAGTGCAAGAAGACTCATACACTTTACTCGATGCAAGGAAAACTTTGTAAAGGTGCTGCTGTTAATTCACTTGAAGATGATGCTTCTACCGAATTGTGGCACAAGCGGCTTGGCCATATGAGTGAAAAGGGGCTACAAGTTTTGTTCAAGAAAGAGCTTCTACCCGATTTGAAAGGTACACATCTTAAAACTTGTGTTCATTGTTTGGCGGGTAAACAACATAGAGTTTCTTTTCAGAAAAATGTTGCTTCTAAAAAAGAAAATGTTTTTGAGTTGATTCATTCGGATGTTTGTGGTCATTTAAAGTTAGAACACATAGTGGTGCACTTTATTTTGTTACTTTCATTGATGATTATTCAAAGAAAGTTTGGGCTTTTCTACTAAAAACTAAAGATCAAGTTCTAGAAGTATTTAAGCATTTTTAGGCCATGGTTGAAAGAGAAACATGGCAGAAATTGAAGTGCATCCGATCAGACAATGGTGGTGAATACATTGGGCCATTTGATAAATATTGTCGCAGCCAAGGTATTCGACACCAAAAGACAGTTAAGAAGACTCCTCAACAAAATGGGGTTACCGAGAGGATAAACCACACCATTGTGGAAATAACAAGGTGTTTGCTTTCACAAGCTAAATTGCCAAGATCCGTTTGGGGTGAGGCAATGAAGACAGCGGTTGACGTGATCAATTTGTCTCATTCCTATCCTTTGAATGGTGATATTCCAGAAAGAGTTTGGACTGGTAAAGATGTATCTTATGAGCACTTGAGAGTGTTTGGTTGCCGAGCTTTTGTTCACATTCCAAAGGATGAGAGGTCCAAGCTTGATAGTAAATCATGACACTGTATTTTTCTTGGTTATGGGCGTGATGAATTCGGGTATAGATTGTGGGATTCGGTCGACAAGAAAGTCATTCGAAGCCGTGATGTTGTGTTTCTTAAAGACCAAACAATTGAAGACTTTGGCAAAGGTGATCAACCGGAGCCAAAAACTAGTGATCTCATTGACATAGATCCATCTCCTTCATCTTCAGTTGATGATGAAAATGGGGGAGATGTGCAGCCACCTATTGAAGAAGTGGAGGATGGTGCTTATCCTAATGAAGTTGAGCCAGAAATTGAGGAAGAGCATCCAACTCAAGAACCGCCATCATAACTTGAGTTGAGGAAATCTACAAGGGACCGACAACCTTCGAAAAAGTATCCTCCCGATGAATTTGTGTTGATTTCTGATCAAGGGGAGCCCGAGAGCTACCAAAAAGCAATTGAGCATGCAAAGAGAGGTGATTGAAAAAAGGCCATGAAAGAGGAGATGAATTCCTTACTTGAAAATCACACCTATAATTTAGTGAAGTTGCCTAAGGGGAGGAAAATTTTGAAAAATAAGTGGATCTTTAAATTGAAGAATGATAATAAGAATCTGAGGTACAAAGCACGTCTTGTTGTGAAAGGCTTTGGGCAAAAGAAATGTATTGACTTTGATGAGATTTTTTCACCAGTTGTGAAGATGTCTTCTATTCGGGTTGTACTTGGCATGGCTGCAAGTATGAACCTTGAAGTTGAACAACTTGATGTGAAGACCGCATTTCTTCATGGTGACCTTGAAGAAGAAATTTACATGGAGCAACCGAAAGGTTTTATGGAGAAAGGGAAAGAGAAATTTGTTTGCAAATTGAAGAAAAGTTTGTATAGCCTCAAGCAAGCCCCGCGGCAATGGTACAAAAATTTGACTCTTTCATGATGAATAATGGTTTTTCTAAAACCACTTCGAACCATTGTGTGTTTGTGAAAAATTTCCTAAATGGAAAATTTATTATTCTTTTGCTTTATGTTGATGACATGTTAATTGTGGGTCAAGATTCTACCATGATTAACAGGTTGAAATTGGAGTTGAGCAAGTCTTTTGCTATGAAAGATTTGGGGCCGGCAAAGCAAATACTTGGTATGAAAATTGTTCGTGATCGCAAAGAGTGGCTGATTTGGTTGTCTCAAGAAAGCTACATTGAGAAAGTTCTTGAGACGTTCAACATGAATAAAGCAAAGCCGGTTGGTTGTCCACTTGCAGGTCACTTCAAGCTTAGTTCGAATCAATGTCCTACAAGTGACAAAGACAAAGAAGAGATGTTGAAAGTTCTTTATGCTTCAGCAGTTAATTCTTTGATGTACGTCATGGTTTGTACAAGGCCCGATATTACTCACGCCATTGGTGTGGTGAGTCGGTTTCTCTCTAATCTGGGTAAAGAACATTGGGCAGCGGTAAAATGAATTTTAAGGTATCTTCAAGGGACTTTGAAGGTGTGTTTGTGTTTTGGGGATGGTAAGCCGATGCTTGATGGGTTCACGGATTCTGACATGGCCGGTGATGTTGATTCTAAGAAATCTACTCTGAGGTATTTGATGACATTTGCAAGGGAAGCTGTGGCATGGCAGTCTAAATTACAAAAATGTGTTGCTCTCTCAACTACCGAAGCTGAATTTATTGCCATTATGGAAGTTTGCAAAGAAGAGTTATGGTTGAAATTTTTTTTGCAAGAGTTGGGTTTGAATCAAAAAAAGTATGTGCTTTATTGTGATAGTCAAAGTGCTATTCACTTGAGTAAAAATTCTACTTTTCATTCGAGATCGAAACATATTGATGTGAGATACCATTGGATTCGTGATGTGTTAGATTCGAAATTGTTACAACTCGAAAAGGTTCACACAGATGATAATATTTCAGATATGTTGACTAATACTTTATCGAGGGACAAACATTTGAAGTGTTGAACTTTGGCGGGTATAGTTGATATCTCCACCTAAGTCGGTAGGGCAAGAATTGTTGGGTATACCTCCTTAGTGGAGTTTGGAACCCAATAGGTTTGTTAAAAGAACTTTAATTTGGTTTGGTTTGAGTATAATATATTTTAATATATTATATCTAATTTGTGGAGGCCTAATTCAGTTTGGAAACAACTAAGGTTTTGATAAAAAAAAAACCCTAGATTCATAATATATATATTTGGTATTGTTTTTCCTAATCAAGGTGCAGCGGCAGCAGTGAATTCTTCTGTGAGGGAATTGTGCTGGCTAGGCAATTCAATTGGTGAATTCAAAGCTTGGTGGAATTTAATTCTATGGGTTTATTTTCGGCAGTCATTGTGTGACTAATTTGGTTCGTTATTTTGGGTCTTCTTCAACTCTGGTTCTGAAGATTTTTGTTCATCTATTTGGTAAGGTCTTTCCTCATGTTTATTTGTGATTATTTGGAATTCACCTAAGTGTGATTTTGTGAGACCATTCACGTCTCGTTTGTAATCGTTCGAAAACTTTTTGGTTGATAGTGGAATCGAATTTCGATCGCATAGACGTACCTCACATTGAGGGAACCACGTAAAAATTCTTGTGTTGCCTTTGATTTAATTTTTCCGCATTAATTTTTATTCTCATTGATTGATTTACTTGTGGGGAATCATATATTTTCCCTAACAGATGGGGAACTATGAGTGTAATTAATCCTAATATTATTATTAATATTTCTTGTACAAATTACATAAAGTTAGACAATTCTCTTGGACAATAAGTTGATTAACTAGTACTGTATGTAATGCCACATCAATATTGAGTTTAGTTAGCAAACTCCTATATGATAATGTTTGTCCATTTACATCAAGTGCATCAAGTGGCTTGTATTAGTTATATGATCCATCCACTATGATAACTGAAAAGAAAAAAAGTTTAGGAATCCAATTCTGTAATCGATTTCTGTGCAAGTAGACAAATTGTATTTGTATCTGTCAAATGGGTGGCTTTATTTATGAAAGCTGGGTTGTTGGACTCAAAACTGAGAGAGGAACTGCATCTGCTTGAGAAGAGGACTGAGAGTTTCCATGAGCTTGGCACAGGGATGGTTATGGATTCCCTCGTATGTTGTGACAACGATGCCGGTGTCCTTCGAGAGCCTCTGTATTTGTTTCTTTACATTGCAAGTATGATGTGTGCACCTATAGTAGCTCCTTTTGTCCATGTTAATTTGGTGAAAAAGAAGAGTAGAGAAAGATGGATGGTTAGTTAAAAGTTGCTCCAAAACACAATATATGTAGGGCAAGAACTAATTTTTTTACTTTCTTGCAAGTGAGGATAATAATCGATAGTATTTATTTAATAACAACAATGCTATTAGGTACGAAACTATGAGAAAATTATGAGAGGTCATGGCTCCTGTTTTTGTGAAAAATATTATTTGTCATAGAACTTTAAATATATATATATATATCATATCATTTTATATATAAAATGGCCTCCAGTATAACAAATATATCTCATTATTCTCTCATCTTGTATTCTTTTTCTATTTTACATCAAAAAAAAACTTCTTCATCCTATTAGAAATTATTTCTATGGTATTTAAAAAAACATTCTATGTATATATAATTTATATATCATATTGTACACAAATGTGTGTGTATAATGAAAAAAAAAATTATTTTTTCTTTTGACCCCTCTGATCATCCTGATTTCGTCTCTAAATGCTATGAATTCAAAAAAAAAAAAAAAAAAAAAAAAAAAACATATAGAAGTACTCTGAATTTGAAATGTGTAATTATTTTTTTGGATGACTCTGTATAATTGAATTCATATCTAGTGGCCTCTTTGAATGTCCCTTAAATTTCATTTGAGTTGCAAGCCATTGTAATATAAAGTACAACATCTTGAATGAAATCATTCATAGTGAACAACAATTATCATGAAAATTATACCTAAAATCCTTTGTAGCTTTAATTAACTTATAAACCAACCATTTAAGAAACCTTTTATCTTTTTTTACACCAAATAGGTGAAGAAAAGCTATTCTTGCAACGATAAGGTTTGAATTGGTAAAAATGGTTCTCATTCACTAGGTCAACCCTTGGTTTCGAGAAGAAATTGATTAAAATCTACAATTTTCTAAATAACTTTATGCAAGATCATGGAGTCTTATATTTGATTTGTTATAAATTAGATAAATTGATAAAGGAAGAAATTTTTTCATGCATGTACTCCTTGTTGAAGCCCATTCAAACCATGGAAATATCCACAGCTAAATTTATCTTGCCCAGATCTAATTTATACATGGATTTCACAATACATCTATAGCGATTCTGATTTAGACCCGACCCATTTTGTATTCTGGACTCAGATTTCATGGTTTCATATTGTTATTCTTGTCTTATTTCCTTTATACCTCATTGAGTTTGGTTTTTGGGTTGTTTTGGTTGCGTTTGGAACAAGTTGGTAGCTTGGTTTTTAAACCCTTGTTTTCTAGAATTTTACTCCTCCACTCGAGCAACATTTCTTGCGCTTGAGCGAGGCTTTGTGAACTTTCAGTACTTTTGTAGGTCTACAAAACTATAGGGAGACTGTATTCTACGCTCAAGCGTCACTTTCTGCGCTCGAGCATCCTCAGCTCGAGCGACCTTTCTTGCGATTGAGCGTTGGTCTATTGTCTGCAAAACTACTGGGAATGTGTATTTTACGCTCAAGCGTCTCTTCCTACGCTCTAGCAGTGACGTCCTTTTTATTGTGTCTTGGTGCTCGAGCATTATTTTTTGCCCTCGAGGTGAGCAAATTTTTGTGTCTGGACGCTCAAGCATCCCTTCTTGTGCTCGAGCGGACTATGCATATATCAGTTCGTAAAAGTCACTTTTTCAGATCTCTCTCTCTCTCTCTCTAAAACTTTTCTAAACCCTAGATCTAAAGTTTCTCTTTCTAAAACTCACCCTCTCTCTACATTTTCACCTAGATCTAGTGGTTTCTCTACCCATGTGCCTTTATTAAAAAGGTAGAGCATCTCAAGGGCTACGTTTTCATTCGAATAGAGTTGGGTTTTGGCATTTTTTGAAGTGTCTTTATTCTCTCTCTCGTTTTCTAAACTTAAGCTAAGAATTTTCTACACTCTTCTATGGTTTTTAACTTAGTTATTTGTTTTGTATAAATAATATTGTGATTTCGGGTGAATTTGAACAAACCTATGGTTTTGATTTAAAATCAAAATAAGGGTTTATAAAGAGATGTATTGGAAATAGTTATGGGAGTGAATATGAAGTTGTATTGTAATAAAATTGTTAATTTTGATACTTGGGCTGAGTTTTTGGAAGGAATGGATGTTTGCTCTAAAATGTCTCAAATATTAATTTTGTATAAATAAAATGGAATTAGTATTGAAAATGTAAAATTGGGTGGATGATGATATGGATGGTAGAGTTGGTTATGTAATTACCACTCACACTCTGAAATATGGATAATTTAGATGTCTCAGAGATTATATATCTATTTAGAAATATCTGTTTTGGGCTATCGGTGGAGGATAGCTATGATTATTGTAAAAATTACTTGAGAATTAGGTGAATTGAAACTAATCTTCTCATCTATTTGCATTAAACGTTGTCACACCTTTAATACATTGTGAATGTATGATGTTTGGGAGAAGAAATATGGTGTACTCTATGTTTGGGAGAAGAAAGGAGATGTTCTCCATTAAATTAAGTTGGCTAAAGTGTCCAGGATGAAAATCCCGAAAATCACGAATATACATGGGTACTGATTCCCACGGACGAAATATCCGTAAAATGGCAAATAGAAGTGTTTTGTATGATGGCTTTATTGGTTAGAGAGCCACTGAGTTGTATCCTCAGTTTGGTTATTTGAATAAAATGGAAATGACTATTGAATTGAGATAAAATGGATCGAGATATAAGTTCGACATAGTATGAGTTTACAAAAGAGTTATAAATGATTTTATCACGGGTATTGTATGTGCATATTACACTTATATCTTTATTAAGATTCATATATTTTGTTAGATTGTTTCTTCTGGGCTTTGGCTCACCCTATTTGGGAAAACCATTTTCAAGTATTAGTGATATGCCTCCACCAAGGACTTAGTTTGAAAGGACTGTGGAGCTGAAGGCTTAGTTGTTTATTTTTGTATTCTTCTTTGTACAAGCCGAGGGCTTTATTTGTATTGAGCTTTAGACTCGTTTTTGTTGTAACTAAGCCTTGACTTGGAAAGATGTAAGCCTTTAGGGCATAAAATTATCTGTTTAACTTCATTTTCTTCTTACTGCTTGGTAACACATACTATAAATTCAGGATGTATTATTTATAAATGTATATCGCATGTGTCACCTTTTTGTACAACCGAATCTCATGTAATAAAAGAATATTGCATTCTAACTCGCACTATTATTTACTTATTGTCTTGGTGGGTTTATTACTTTGATTTCAGAGCGTTACAACTTGGTATCAGAGTGTACATACTAAGAAAGTGGTTATTACCACAATGGGTTTATCTCACTTGATAAGGACATTGGTATGTACAGTATACTTAGGTGACAACATACTTAGGTGACTATATGGGTATGGGATTTGATTCCTAAGATATTGATTGGGTCTACGGGTTTTTAGGAGTCTTGTTAGAAGAACACTTGATCACTGCTGTTTCTAATTGGAACTCTAGCAACACCATAAGACGGTTATTATCTAAGAAGGAAATCCATATGTGTGTATGTGACTACGTGCTTACATGGAATGAATTATTGTTATCTACCGCATTAGGATGCGAGTGATTTAGCTTCGGCACATTTGTAAATATGCTAATCTCTTTTGTTACCTTTTATTAGGATGTCAGGATGTGGACGTGGTCGTGGTAGGCCTAGAAGGCATGAGGTGCCTTTACCGAATAAGATTCCGACGCAAGAAGAAGAGGTTGGTCAGGCCAATGTGGCCGAACCAGTTGGTCATCAGGCTATGGGCGCCTTAGCCCGCGAAATGGTCAGAGCATAGCGGGAATCTATGGACATTCTCAGGGCTAAGAGTCAAGTCCAGGCCCAAGTGGCTGAGGCAGGGCCGTCATTCTTGAAACAAGAGTTTTTCCGGTCGAATCCAGACGAGTTTTTTGGTGATCCCAAGGAGCCATTGAAGGTGGATGAGTGATTAAAGTAGATGGTGAAGACGTTTAAGATGCTCGACATTGAAGACAGAGGTTTGAGGGTAACCTTGCATCCTTCCAGCTGAAGAGAAATGGAGGTCAATGGTGGAAGTATGCATGATAGCGTATTGGAGTGACTTGAGAGGCTTTTATCAACGCTTTCCAAGATAAGTACTTGTCGTTCAAAGTTAGGGAGAAGTTGAGAGATCAGTTCTCCAAGCTTGTGCAGTTGAATACTCCGGTGGCTAAGTTTAAGGCCACGTTTACTAGCTTGTCGAGGTTTGCACCGAAACTCGTAGCGACTGAGGAGCACTATTGTTTAGAGTTCGAGAAAAGGCTACGGACCGGGCTCACGTTCAAAGTGGTCGGGTCCATGATTAGAGATTATGGGTGCCTTGTAGAAGCGGCAGCTCATCTTGAGATCGTAATATAGATGGAGAAGGAACGAATGAGAGGCTTCAAAAGCAGTCAGGATGTTCAAGGGTACAGCAAGAGGCAGAGGGGTTCTAACCCACAGCAATCCCAGGGAGCTCAAGCGAGGTCCACTTTTCTAGTACCGAGTTTAAGTTCTGAGAGAGGTGGCCAGGGAGATGTCACTTGTTTTAAGTGTGGCCAGTTAGGCCACAAGTCTCTAGCTTGTCTGCCGAGGAAAAAGAGGACAACGGTCTGCATCGTCTTGGGCTTGTTTTCAGAGCAGAGCCAGGGGAGAGGGCAGCCGCTTGCTTGTTATTAGTGTGGGAAGGCGGGACACATGAAGAGATTTTGCACACAGTTGGATAGCACACCTAGTGCGTCTGGTTCGAGGCAAACACAAAGTCACCAGCCTGTACAGTCAGTTCAGGTCTCGAGGGCCAATCAAAGAGCCTCTTCGGCTCAGTCAATGCATCAGGCTTATGCTTCGAAGGGTGAGTAGGTAGAGCAGAGACCTTCAGGGCGCGTGTATGCTGTTACCGCGCCAGACCTAGTACCAGCGCCTTCGGTAGTGAGAGGTACTTTCTTGTTATGCAATTCCATTGCTAATATGTTGATTGATACGAATGCATCCCATTCATTTATCTTGTATCAGCTTTGGGGTTAGAGTTGGCTCGGTTAGCATTTCTTCTCAATATAAAATCACCTATTGGTGGTGGGATTGTTTTGGAGCAGGGGTGTCGAGGTTATGACATAAAGGTTGTCGATCGCCGACTTCCTTTTGCATTTGTATTGATTGACATGTCTAGTTTTGATGCTATTTTGGATATGGATTGGTTGTTATCATATCAGACTGTCATAGATTGCTACAGTCAAAAGGTTATTGTATGTGCCATGAGCGATGATTGCTTTTATTTCTTGGGAGACCTAGTTAATAAAGTCTTATCACCGGTGTATGATCCGCATGGGCAGAGCGAACTTAGTTGTCTTCTTGCCAACTTCTTAAGTAATGAGTATGATGAAGTCCGAGTTGAGTTACCAAGGGTAGTTTGCGAGTACCCGAACATTTTTTCCCGAGGATCTTATCAGTTTACCGCTTCACTGGGAGATTGAGTTCTCAATTGATTTAGTGTCTGGTACGGCACCGATTTCTATGGCACCATATAGATTTGCACCTGCCAAGTTGAGTGAGTTGAAGATTCAACTCTAAGAGCTACTAGATAAGGGTTTTATCCACCCTAGTACTTCGCCTTGGGGAGCACCGACTCTCTTTGCCAAAAAGAATGATGGTGCGTTATAACTTTGTATCGATTATCGAAAGTTGAACCAAGTTACTGTTAAGAATAAGTACCTAATGCCCCGTATAGATGATTTGTTTGATCAATTGAAGAGGTCTTGTTGCTTTTCTAAGATAGAGCTGAGATCGGGTTATCTCCAGTTAAGAGTGAGGGAGGAGGATATCTAGAAGACGACATTCCATACGCGATATGGCCATTATGAGTTTCGAGTGATGCCCTTTAGGCTAACCAATGCACTAGCCATGTTTATGGAATTGATAAATTGGATCTTCAATGAGTTCTTAGACCGTTTTGTGGTCGTCTTTATTGATGACATCTTGATTTACTTACTCTTTAAGGAAGAACATGAGGGATACTTGCGGGTAGTACTTGCGTTACTTAGAGCCCATAAACTACATGCTAAGTTCGGGAAGTGTGAATTCTAGTTGAAAGAAGTAAAGTTCCTAGGCCATGTGATATCTGAAGAATGGGTGACTGTAGATTCATCCAAGATAGAGGCAGTGCAAAATTGGAAACAACCTAAGAATATTTTTGAGATCCGTAGTTTCTTGGGATTGGCCGGGTATTACCGTTGATTCGTGATGGATTTCTCTAGATCAGCCTCACCATTGACTAGATTGACAAGGGAATAAGCTAAGTTTGTGTGGAGTGAGACTTGTGAGAAGTTGTTCCAAGTGCTTAAGGTTAGACTTATCACTACTCCAGTATTGATTATTCCGAAGAAGGGTTTAGGCTATTCGGTGTACTGTGATACCTCACGGAAAGGTTTGGGTTATGTATTGATGCAAGAGGGGAAAGTAGTAGCTTATGGCTCGCGGCAATTGAAAACACATGAGAAGAACTACCCTACTCATGACCTAAAGCTAGTGGCGATGAGCTTTGACTTGAAGATTTGGAGGCATTATTCGTACGGTGAGAAGTTTGAGGTATTTTCTAATCATAAGAGTTTAAAGTATTTGTTTACACAAAAGGACTTGTATCTGAAGTAGATGAGGTGGATGGAATTTATAAAAGATTATGATTTTGAGTTACATTATCATCTGGGGAAGGCCAATGTTGTGGCTGATGTCTTGAGTAGAAAATCCATTAGCAGTGTAGCTAGTATTGCCATTCGAGAATGGGAGATGTTGGGTGCTATGCGTGAATTTGACTTATATATTAGCGAGTTCGTTGAGTCTGCAACCTTGTTTTCGGTAATTGCACAACTTACACTTGCGAACCGAGTGATGGAAGCATAAAAGAGTGATGTTGAGGTAGAAACCGTCCAGGATAAAATCTCTGGTGGAAAGGTGGAGAAAGGCTTGAATATGTATCCCCGATTCAAATGTTAAATACCGTAACCGTCTTTTTGTGCCGAAGTCGTGTAGAAAGGAAGTGTTCCGAGAGTTTCACCACTCACGTCTTACGGTGCATTCGAGAGGCACAAAGATGTATCACGACCTTAATTGCCAGTTTTTGTAGAGGGGAATGAAGAAGGATGTGGCCGTGTTTATATCGAAGTGTCTTACTTGTTAACAAGTGAAGGCTGAACATCAGAGATCGGCGGGTTTGTTACAACCCTTGCCTATAACTGAGTAGAAGTGGGAGCATGTCACAATGAACTTTGTTGTGGGTCTTCCTTGGACTCAACGGGGTAGTGATGCGATTTGGGTAGTAGTTGACCGAGTCGGCGTACTTTATACCTATGCGCGTGAGTGACTCGGTAAACTATACTGCCGACCTTTACATTAGGGACATAATATGATTGCACGGGGTTCTAGTGACGATTGTTTCGGATAGAGATCTGCATTTTACGGCTTGATTATGGCAAAGTATCTAAATGTCTTGGGCACGAGATTGACCTTTAGCACTGCATACCATCCTTAGATTGACGGGTAGTCCGAGCGTAGTATTCATATTCTTGAGGATATACTTCGGGATTGTATTCTTGACTTTAAAGGGTTGTGGGAGAGGCATTTGCCCTCAGTGGAGTTTACCTATAACAATAGCTTCCAATTAGGTATTGGCATGGCACTCTTTTAGGCCTTGTACGGCCAACCGTGTAGATCTCTTGTATATTGGACCAAGGTGGGTAATGCACCGATGTTGGGTCCAGAGTTAGTCCGGAAAACGATGGAGAAAGTTGCACTTATCCGTAAAAAGTTGGTTATGGCCCAAAGTTGTCAGAAGAGTTATGCCAACCATAGGAGGAGACCTTTATCTTTTGAGGTAATCATGTCTTCTTGAAAATCTCACATAGGTAAGGTTTGATGAGATTTGGGAAGAGTAGGAAGTTGTCCCCTAGATTTATTGGACCTTTTGAGATCCTAGAGCCAATTGGAAAGGTAGCCTATCGCTTGGCCTTGCCGCCATAGCTTTCTAGGGTTCATGATGTGTTCCATATTTGTATGCTTCGGAAGTATGAGCCAGATCTATCGCACATGTTGGATTAGACCGACTTATAAGTAGATGAGGATGCCTCGTATGAGAAGAGGCAGGTGAAAGTCTTGGATACTCGAGACCAAGTCTTGCGAGGTAAGACAACTCCTTTAGTTTAAGTATTGTGGCGACATCATGAAGTTGAGGAAGCAACTTGGGAATGTGATTTGGAAGTCCGTGGGAAGTATCTAGACTTATTTGTTGATGTTTGAATATGTATTGAGATTATGTTATGTTAATGAAAATATGAAAACATTGTATATGTTATATATGCTTTGGAAACACGGGTTTAATATAAACATTGTATATGTTTTGAAAAAAAAAATGTGAATTGTACTTTCAATGTTGGAATATGCGTACCGAGTTGATAAGAATGGATCATGATAATAGAATTAATTAATTATCATTATTGTAATTGGTTTAAACATAGTTTTTAAAACTTGATTTGAAATTTCGGGAACGACCTAGGTTTCATGGTTTCGTATTGTTGTTCTCGTCTTATTTCCTTTATACCTCATTAAGTTTGGTTACTGGGTTGTTTTGGTTGCGTTTAGAACAGTTTGGTAGCTTGGTTTTCAAACCCTTGTTGTCCAGAATTTTACTTCTCTGCTCGAGCAGCACTTCTTGTGCTCGAGCGGGCTTTGTGAACTCTCACTGCTTTTGGTCTGCAAAACTACTGGGAGAGTGTATTCTACGCTCGAGCATCGCTTTTCTGCGCTCGAGCATCCTCAGCTCGAGTGACCCTTCTTGCTATCGAGTGTTGGTCTGCTGTCTACAAAACTATCATGAGTGTGTATTTTACGCTCGAGCGTCTTTTCCTACACTTGAGCGGTGATGTCCTTTTTATTATGTCTTGGCGCTCGAGCGGAGAAACTTTTTGTGTCTTAACGCTCGAGCGTTCATTCTTATGCTCGAGCAGACTATGCATATATCAGTTCCTAAAAGTCACTTTTTAGTCACTTTTTCATCTCTCTATCTCTCTCTCTAAAACTTTTCTAAACCCTAGATATATAGTTCCTCTCTCTAAAACTCACTCTCTCTCTACATTTTCACTTAGATCTAGTGGTTTCTCTAGTCGTGTGCCTTTATTAAAAAGGTAGAGCATCTCAAGGGCTACATTTTCATCTGAATAAAGTTAGGTTTCGACATTTTTGAAATGTCTCTATTCTCTCTCTCATCTTTTAAACTTGAGATAGAGATTTTCTACACTCTTCTATGGTTTTTAACTTAGCTATTTGTTTTGTATAAACAATATTGTGATTTCGGGAGATTTTGAACAAACCTGGGGTTTTGGTTTAAAATCAAAAGAGATGTTTATTGGAAATAGATATAGGAGTGAATATGAGGTTGTGTTGTAATAAAATTATTCAGTGTGTTTGGTTTGAGTTTTCTGAATTAAGTTTTTTGAAAATTGAATTTTTTGGTTTTCGTATTCTTTTGTTTTTAGTGAATTTTTTTTTAATTTTAAACATTTTTTTTACTTTTTTAGATGCACCTTAGTTAGATGTATCTAAAAAGTAAAAAATTTGTGAAAAAATATTTTAAAAAATTAATAAATACACAGAAATACAAAAAATGTACTGAATTCTTATATTTTTTTTGTATTTTTGGTATTTAGTGAATTTTTAAAAGATTTTTTTTACAATTTTTTTACTTTTTAAGTGTATTTATGTTAGGTGTGTCTAAAAAGTAAAAAAAATTGCTTAAAATATTAAAAAAATTCAGTAAAAATAAAAAAACACAAAAAATAAGAAAGTAGAATTTTCTGAAAAGTATTTTCTGAAAAGAGAAACCAAGCAAGCTGATTAATTTTCATACTTGGGTTGGGTTTTAGAAGAAATGGGAGTTTACTCTAAAATGTCTCAAATATTGATTTTGTATAAATAAAATGGAATTGGTATTGAAATTGTGAAATTGGATGGATGATGATATGGGTGGTGGAGTTGGTTATGTAATTACTGCTCACACTTTGAAATATGAATAATTTATCTGTCTTGGAGATTGTATATCTGTTTAGAAATAGCTGTTTTGAGCTATCGGTGGAGGATAACTATGATTGTTGTAGAAATTGCATGAGAATTAGGTGAATTGAAACTAATCTTCTCATCCATTTGCATTGAACATTGTCACGCCTTTAATACATTGTAAATATATGATGTTTGGGAGAAGAAATGAGATATACTCCATGTTTGGGAGAAAAAATGAGATGTACTTCATTGAATTAAGTTAGCCGAAGTGTCTATGGTGAAAGTCCCAAAAATCATGAGTATACATGGATGCCGATTCCCACAGACAAAATATCCACAAAATGGAAAATATAGGTGTTTTGTATGCTGGCTATATTGGTTTGGAGACTCACTGAGTTGTATCCTCAGTTTAATTGCCTGAATAAAATGAAAATGACTCTTGAATTGAAATAAAATGGATCAAGATATAAGTTCGACACAGTATGAGTTTACAAAAGAGTTATAAATGATTTTATCATGGGCATTGTATGTGCATATTACACTTACATCTTTGTTAAGATTCATATATTATGTTAAATTGTTTCTACTAGGCTTTGACTCACCCTATTTGAGAAAATCATTTTCAAATACTGATGATATACCTCTACCAAGGACTTAGCTTAGGACGACTATGGAGCTGAAGGCTCAGTTGTTTATTTTTGTATTCTTCCTTGTACAAGTTGAGGGTTTTACTTGTATTGAGCCTTAGATTTACTTTTGTTGTAACCAAACCTTGACTTAAAAAGATGTATGCTTTTAGGGCATATGATTATTTGTTTAACTTCATTTTCTTCTTACTGCTTGGTAACACATGTTATAGATTCAGGATGTATTATTTATAAATATATATCGCATGTGTCACCAATCTTATGTAATAGAAGAATATCGCACTCTGATTCGCGTTGTTATTTACTTATTGTCTTTGTGGGTTTGTTACTTTTATTTCGGGGCATTACAACATCAATTTTATTTCAGTCTTCCATTTAATTTCTACGTTAATTTTCTGGTACCCAATTCTAGGCACTTAGACATTTCCTCTGTGTAATACTACTTCTTATACAATAATTATCCAAATAAAAACATACTTTTATAATTATTTAAACTATTTTAATCAATAATTGTTTAGAAAAAAAAAATTGAAAGACAAAAACAGCCCAAAAATAATTCAGTTTTCCACACTACGTAAACCAGTTCTCTCACCATCTAGTTTTGCTCACTGTTGTGTTTCTTAACGGATGATGTTCCTATTCTAGACCCTTTTTAATGATGTAATTTTGTTGTTGTGCTTGTACCGTTTAATTCATCAATCTAATTTTATTTTGCCAATGAAATTTTTTTTATAAAAAGTATATAAAAAAAAAAATAGAGAGAATCATATTGTCTTGATGTCCAATCATCTGAGGTTTGTATTTGAATTTTCTCGGCACTAACTTTATACTTTCATTGTTTTTAGCAAATTACCTAAATCGCCCTTGAAATTTAATGAAATTACATGTTGTCTCTTGAGATTTTAAAAATTATATTCTGTCCCATTACAATTAATACCGTTAACGGATTTTATAAATTGACTAAAATGTCCTTTTGACAAATAAGGGCAAATTACCTACACCCCCTTAAGGTTTAGCTAAATTACATATTTCTCCCTGAAATTTAGCTAAATTAAATATTTTCCCCTGAGGTTTAGCTAAATTATTATTTTTAAATAAGTGATTAAATACAAAATTAAAATAGAAAAACACATTATAAAAAATTAAGGTTTTACAGACCAGAATTTAGGGACAAAATTATTTTTAGGAGGCCAAATATTTTTGTTGTGAAAAGTATCGTCATTATGTTTTTAACAACGAAAATTGAACATTAGTGATCAATTATTATCTTTTTTGTATCAAATTTTTTATTTCAAAAAATAAATCATTTTGAGACCAAATTATTTTTTTCCCTAAAAGTATATTTATTATTGACATTTTCAAAATTTTATCGCTAAAAGCCTTATCTTTGACTTTTCAGGATGACCTTTTAGCGACTATCCTCACAACGATAGAAATTAGTCCATAAATGTCTTTTGCAACAAAATTTTCACTTTTAAAGATTAAAAAAAAAAAATAGCCTCTAAAACTCTTATATGTTGTACTATCAGATAGTGAAAATATCATAAAATTAAAAAATAATTACATAAGTTAAAAACACAAAAAAAAAGGATTTGTCAAAAAATTCTTAGAATATGTTTGGTTTGATTTTTTAAATTTTTTTTTAAAAATTAAAAATTAATTTGGTTAAGAAATAAAAAAATAAAAAATTATTATTATTTTTATATAATTTTATCTTTTGAGTGGTTAGAAATAATTTTTACTAATTAAATATATTTTTTCATATTTATTTTTATTAAATTAGTTTTATTTTTATTTTTAAATTCTGCAATTTTTTTCTAAACAACATATCAAACATGGTTCAAAAAACTTAATTTTTTTTTCCATCTAACGTAATTCTTTTGTAAATTTTGTTGATTTATTAAAGGGATTTTAGCAGGGGTAATATCGTCCATCAATTTATATTTTGGTGATAGCTAATAATTCTTAACGTTTAGTTAATGAGAGGGATTAAATTTTTATGCGAATATAAATCTCGGAGGACTGGATGTAATTTCTGAAATATTAGAGGAATCTAAAATTTAACTAAACTTTAAGGAGATGTCGATAATTTGTCTTTTTTTCCTATGTTATTGCGAAATTTTAACATTACGTGTCAAAAAATTTCACCCAAAATCTCTAGTTATATAAAAATATAGATATCGATACATGATTTGTATGCATGAAATATTTTTTTGACACCCAAAATCTCTAGTTATATAAAAATATAGATATCGATACATGATTTATATGCATGAAATATGTGTAGATTGTAGATATATATATTCCAAACACACCTTGGATGAGTATTATTCTTCACAGATTTCTGTCCATATTTTCTCCAACGATATCCATCATCCAGTATATCATCTTCACTCCTAGTCTGGAACGCGAACCGAGGTCGAGCCGCTTTCTTTCCCCTGCTCCCTCTCCTTCTATCCTCCTTAATCCCTTCATTACCTACACTCTGAGATGTTGATGCTATAGAAGCAGCACTTTCAAGTATCGGTCTCATGTCGCCGAGCCCACCAGAGAGAAGGCTGACCCAGTCAATGTCATGGAGGAGATGGGGTGGTTGGGGAGTTGGGTTTGGGTGGAGAAGTGGAGGAGGGTGGTGGAGAGAGGTGGGTGAGAGTAAAGGAGTGAAGAGGTAAGATGGGTTGTTGTTGGGTGGTGGTGGTGGTGGTTGTGGGCCTTGTAGGGCTTGTTTTTGATCCATGAGGTGGGAACAAACAATGAGAATGAGAGATCAGAGGAAAATGAGAATGTTCATTAGGGTTGTGTCTTTATAGATATGGGTCTTGGAAGGTGAAAAGAGGGTGGACAGACCTACTAGAAAAGAGAGAGAGTGAGTGTTCTGATGAGAATGACAAAAGCTTGTACTCAATTGTTAAGGCCAACTACAACTCACCTAATTCAGTTCAACTGCCCATTGGTGAAGGCAAACGTGCTCCACGTATATGTGACGTTATCACCAAAGCAAACCTTGCCATGCATGCATATATGAGCTTTTAAGACTCAATTGATAATGTCATAGGTACCACATAGTCAAAATTTTCATTCACAATTTTTTGAAAATATGAAGGTATAATTTAACTTCTAAAGGGTTGGCCTCGGTATTAGAATGTGTTCCTTTGAATGTTTTAAGTCCAAAATTTTTAGATATAGATAATTTTTTTAGATCAGTTCATATAAAATTGTCTTAATTTTAATTGGAATTCAACAAGTAGGCAAAAATATCAAATTATTAAAAAAAAAAATTATTGACAAAATAATTTTATTTAAGCAAAAAGGGGGGAATACAATCACCAAAAAAAATGCATCAAATGTTGATGGGGAAAGCATCAAAAATAGTTGTGATTTATTTTGTACAAAAACTCCACAATATACCAACTAAAGGATTATGTGTCCCACACTTATGACTAGCTTTCAAACTCTAAAACATAGGGGATATGATTGACCCACGCCCTTATTCCAATTTCATAATCTCAATCTCTTGTTGGGATAATGGTGATTTTTTGTGATAATATCGTCATAGTATTACATAATTAAATTAATAAGAGGAATGAAAATATTTATACTTGTCATTTGTAATTTTTTATTGACTAATGACACTACAAAAAGTTAATAGGCCTCTTTAGTATTCTTTTTACAAATCAAAAATTAATGGTAATCAAAAAATAAAAACTAAAAATTTTTCTTCTTGCTTTTCAATATTTAGTTTTTTTCAACTTATTGAAGATATTTCTGACTCCAAAAAAAAAAAAAAAAAAAAAAAAAAAACTTGTATCAAATACACTAACACAAATTTGGAGTGTTTGAGATGTGGTAAATAAGCCAAAAGGCTTGTTTGCCATCAGTTAAAAAATTTAAATATCGCATCAATTTTTACTTTAAAAAAAAAATTAAACTACTACTCAAATATATTAACTTTTTTAACTTCTAAAAAAGCCAATCCCTAAAAAAATTATAATCAACTCTTAAATTGTACATAGTTCCTAACATAGCTCTCAAAGTTGGAGGATTTCGACGAGGAATAGCGAGAGAAGCATTCAAAATATTGATTACCAACCCTAAGAATTTTGCCAGCGGTTCTTATCCTCACACCCAAACAGTCCAAAGAGTAGATATACAATTAATTTCAAATGAAGACCACAGTTGACCTAGTCATCTACAACAGCAATAGAGAGTAACACATATACAGTTGCTTAGAGTTAGATTTAACATCGACTGTAATTTGACCTTTTTAAGCTCAATCCTAAAACAATTTTTATATATAAAGCCTATCTGCTTACACTAATATAGAAACTATTTAACTAAAAAGAAATGTAGGCTCAGCATCCAAATGGGTATGAGATTTGCACCTCATTACGGGTAGTTTTGAGTATAGTTTATTAAGTATCTCTAGCATTTTTTTATTAGAAATAAATTTGGAACCATCAATAATTATTTTAATTTGGGTCATTAACAAAATCAAATCTTAACACTGTGTTTGATTGAGGGATTTGGAAAGGAATTTGAAAAGAGAAACAGAAAAGATAGGCGAAATGTGAATAAAATAGACTTATATTTTACATAGTTTCACACATATTTTATCTTCTTCTTTCTCTTTCTAAATCTCTTCTCAAATCTCTCAACCAAATACAGCGTAAATAAATTTGGGTTAAATAAATTGTTTGAATTTGGGTCCTAAAAATGTTCTTCATCCCAAGTCCATCCTAAAAAATAAACGGGTTCTACGTGTCAAAATATTCTTCATCCCAAATCTCAACCCAAGCCCAACTCTACGTGTCAAAATATTTATTTCAAGTTATAAAAATATCAAGTTAGGTTATACGGGTCACTGACTCACTGGTCCGTAGTCACCCAGTGTCACAACCTGCCAAAGTTTCCTACAAAAATTTAGATTTATGGAAGAATTTAGAATTCTCTGGAACATTTAAAACAATGATGGAAACTGTTTTTTAATATGCTTCATCTTTCATATTTTATACCAACCCATGACATCTAAAATTTTATGATTTTAGCATTACTAAAATTTAATTGCTTTCTAAATCTTTAACCCTGTTTTGACAAAAAATTTAGGGAAAATTATACAAATAGTCTGTGTAGTTTATACGATGTATCAATTTGGTTCATCTAGTTTCAATTTGTTCGATTTTGCCCCTTAATTTAACGGATTGTGTCATTTTAGTCCAATAAATAACAGTTGTTAAGTTAATTTAACAGAAAGTCAAACAATGTGTCAATTTGTTCCTTGTATTTTTCACAATGTGGCAATTTAGTCCCTGTCAAAATCGAGAAAATTGAAACTATAGGGACCAAATTGACACATCGTGTAAAGTACAATGATCAAATTGACACATTGTTTGATCTTCCGTTAAATTAATCAACAACCATTATTTATTGGATTAAAATGACACAATCCGTTAAATTAAGGGACAAAATCGAGCAAATTGAAGCGACATGGACCAAATTGACACATCGTGTAAACTACAATGACTATTTACATAATTTATCCAAAATTTTATGATTTTAGCATTACTAAAATTTAAATTTAGGCTACCTTTTTCAATTATTGCCCATAGTTATCTATTTTTTAGGTATTCTAGACTAAAAAATCATGGAAACTTTTTATAAAAAATCAAAATTGTAATATGTTCATTGATAGGTGATGGTCTTGTGCCCTACTATTGTGACTTATGGGGCTTTGTTACATGCATATTGTTTGGTGGGCAACTTTGATGAAGCAATGAAAATTTAGGGACATGAGTTGTAATTGATATAAGATAATCCGTGTTATTTTTTATATTTTTTTTGTCTCATATTTTTAATCGTTGACTTCTATAACTTGGTCATATGAAATACGTGTAAAACAGCAAAATAAAAATTATTCATTCCTCTTGTGATTTATTTAATGTGATATTTTTCATATTTATAATTATTATCCTATCAATTAAAAAAAAAACTCCACCTAATATTGTCATTATGACTCTCTCTAAGAATAAGAAATTATAATTTTTTATTTTTTTATTAATATAAGAAATTACAAGTTGCTCAAACTAGAACACAAGATAATATTATCCTACCAATTTAAAAAAAAAAAACTGCACCTAGTATTGTCATTATCACTCTCTCTAAGAATAAGAAATTACAAGTTTTTATTTTTTCTATTAATATAAGAAATTACAAGTTGGTCAAAGTAAAAACAAAATAATCTCACTTGTCAAACCGAGTTTCACAATTTCTTAAAATTAATTTAATTGGTGTTAAAAAATATTTACTCTGTCTTTTATAACCTTCAATATCATGTGTGCAAACATTTTTTTAATAAAAAAGCAAATTTCACTTTAACCCTATAATTTGGAAAATTTTATTTCCGCACCTACTTATCTCAGTACATATACTTAATGAAATATTATTTCAATGACAATTAAATCTTAAAGTAAAATGACCATAATAAACATCAAAATGCACCTATAATATTATATTAAAATATTCTTTGTACATATCTTTTAAAAATAAAAAAATCTCAGGCATCGTTTGGCAAATGATGATTTTAGTCAAAAAGTCAAAAAATTACTAAAAAAATCAAAAAGTCAATAACCTATATCAAGAAGTCAAATATTCTCTTTTCTCTCTATTTTTTACACATCTTTTCATAAAAAATCAAAAAATTATCACAAACATACTAAAAAAACCAAAACAATTGCTAAAAAAATCTATTCCCGAACAAGGCCTCAATGTACATTTTGAGTAGGGGGGAAAAAAAAATTAAACTCGAGATCCGAATGCATCTTCCTCTTCCATTGATCCAAACAGTGGTTTCTGCTCAGAGACCAAAACATACCACACCATCAGACCCATTCTCTCATCTCTCCCGAAACCACCACTCTCTCCGTCACTGACTTCCTCTTCTCTCTCCTCCTCCAAAACTCTCTCTCCTTGCCGGAAACCTCCGCTGCACTCGTCAACACCGCCACACGCTGTCGTATTCCCTATCCCTCACTTCTCTACCGTATGATTATTCTTGATTCGCCGTAGTTCGAGACCATGATGACGAATCAAACTCGAAAATTTCACCGAATTAGCATTTCTTAGTCCAATACGGCGGCGATTCTCTACTCCTCGGGAACTACCGGTGAATCCAAAGGCGTGGAGCTGAGTCACCGAAACTTCATATCGAATATGCCGAAGAATAAAATTGTCCGAATATACTGAGCTCTTTCACCTACCTTAAGGAGACGAAATTTACTATTCTTCAAATCTAGATTGATGACAAGTCTGTGTATTTTACTACAATTGTTACCAACAATTGATGTTTCCATGGATAAAGAAGAGCGATGCTCTTGCTTATTTCTATGCCCATGATCAATGACCTGATGGAAATTTTCTATGCCCAAGATTAATGACCTGACGGATTTCTGTTGTGTTTGAGGGTGGTGGCGATGGGGTCTTCAATGGAATGGAAGACTGTGATCTTCACTTGGTCTTCAATGTGTGTCTGCAACCACAGTAGTGTGGGTTTACAATTTACAACTGTATGTACGTAAAGGGTAAAATTAAACATTTATTATATGGATTGCGAAAAATAATTAATAATTAAATTAATAAATGTGTGTATTGAGAAATGATATGTAGTGAGACATGTAGGTATGTGGAAATATAATTTTTCTTATAATTTAAGTCATGTGCGATTTATCCTCTCAACATTTTGGAAATGACCATATAACCCCCACATAACTTGTAAGTTAAAGTGCATCGTTAGGCTCGTTAACAATTTAATAAAAAAAGACTAAAATACCCTGTATGTAAGTAATTTAAGTGTGTGAACTACGAATATTTGAGTCATTTGTATGGAAGCTAAAGTATACTTTAACCCCTATGCTTTATTTCATGTGTGATTTACCCATTTGAAATTTAAAAATGAGCATATAACCCCTTTATATCTGTCACGTGTTTCACAATTGTTGTTAAGTTGGACAAAATGTTTAACTGTGCACTTTAGTCGACAAACCACGTGGGGGTTATATGTTCATTTTTAAACATTAAAGAGTAAACCGCACATGACTCAAATCACATGGAGGTAAAATAAAGTTTGCTCTAAAAAAATAAATAAATAAATAAAGATTTGAAAAAAAGAAGAAACAGAGCAAAGGAAATTAAAAAAAATAGTAAACTTGTATTTTATTCACCTTTTATGTTTCTAAATTTTATTCAAATACATATTGGGTTTGTATCATAAATTTGAAAAGAAAAATGAGTAAAATGGAAATGAAATTATTTATTTATTTATTTATTTCCCTTTTTAAATCCCTATCAAAATGCATGATCTAAACACAATGGATCATAATTTTGGATATTTGGATACAAAATTTATCCAAATTCATGATCCAGTGTTAAAGTTGTGATAAGAAGCAATATTATGGAGATATGCTCCCCTCATATACCTCATCTCTGTATACCTCTCCATAATTCTCTTGTGACCTTAATTCTGGACCTGCATTTATGATCCGAGTTGTCTATCTTGTAGAACTCTCAATAATTGTTATACATGTAAAAAATCAACTCCATCAGAAAAGGAACAACTACCATTTTATTTTATAAAATAGATGGTTTAACTTTAGGGAAATGATTTTTCCCCCGAAATCCCCTCCCGAACAGCCTGAAAGAGAGAAAGAGAAGAGGGAATGAAGAGAGAGAGAGAGAGGGCCCCTCCTTCGCCTCCGCCGCCGCCGATCGATGGCAGATCGACCGGCCGATCGTCGCAGCAGCTCCGATCGTCGCAGCAGCAGCTCGTCGCAGCCCTGCCTTTGACCGCCGTCGCCTTCGGCCCTGCCTCCGTCTCCAACCCGATTTTGTTGGCCCCTTCCCCTCCAGTTCTTCTTCTCCTTCTTCCTCTGATTTTCTTCTTCTGAAAAAAAATAAAATAAAATAAAATTCAAAAACGACGTCGTTTTTTGAATTCGGGGGGCTCAAATTCGAGCTACCAATCACTACTCTTAACTTTATAACCACATTTGTCGTTCATTTTATAAAACAAAATGTAATTTTTTCTTGTGTTTATAATTGTTTGATGAAACTCATTTTTTTTATATTGGTAACTTTTATTGCAAAATTTACAAGATAAACAATTCAAATCATTAATGTGGGTCTGAATTAAAATCGTAAAAAAATAATAAAAATAAAAAAGGGTACAAAAGAGTGGTTAACCCAACATTTATGTACTCAAGAAAGAGTATACAATATGTTCTAGAACTCCATGAGGACATGGATAAAGAAAGTTGGGTGACCAGCTATTTTAGCATACAGCAATGCTACAGACCCCCAGTGGGAGTGACCCCCAGTGACCCCAGTGCCACGTGTCGGCCTGGGGTTGGCTGAAAACTCAAAAAAAAAAAAAAAAAAAAAAACTGTTTTTTTTGACCAATGGGAGGGGACCCCAGTACCCCACTGGGGGTCCAAAGCTTTATTCTTTAGCATAATTGAAACACCTACCTTATGTTAAAATCCCATCATGCCCATTTACATATGTTCTAAAGATTCCAATCCAAACAAACCAAAACAACGAATCAACAAAATTAATAATAATAATAATCACAAGGTAAAAAGAAATTGATATCACTGGAACTTCATATCGAATATGCCAAAGAATAAAATTTCCCAAATAAAATTGTCAGAATATGCCGAGCTCTTTCATCTACCTTAAGGAGACGAAATTTACTATTCTTGAAATCTAGATTGATGACAAGTCTGTGTATTTTACTGCAATTGTTACCACCAAATGATGTTTCCATGGATGAAAAAGAGTGATGCTCTTGCTTATTTCTGTGCCCATGATCAATGACCTGATGGAAATTTTTTATGCCCATGATCAATGACTTGACGGATTTCTATTGTGTTTGAGAGCGATGGCCATAGGGTCTTCAATGGAATGGAAGACTGTGGTTTTCACTTGGTCTTCAATGTGTGTCTGCAACCACATCAGTGTGGGTTTACAATTTTCGGTAAGTCTAAAATCGTAGCAATGGTCTACTTAACAAGTGTGTGGCAGAAGCGGTTGGTGTGTGTACAATAGTACGAGTAAAGGATAAAATTGAACATTTATTATGTGGATTGAGAAAAATAATTAATAATCAAATTAATAAATGTGTTTACTGAAAAATGATGTGCACTGAGATATGTAGGTGTGTGGAAATATAATTTTTCCTATAATTTAGATCATGTGCAATTTATCCCCTCAACGTTTTGGAAATGATACCACATAACCCCCACATAACTTGTAAGGTACAATGCATCGTTAGGCTCGTTAACAATTTAATGAAAAAGACTAAAATATCCATGTATGTAAGTAACTTAAGTGTGTAAACTATGAATATTTGAGTCATTTCTGTGGAAGTTAAAGTGTACTTTAACCCCTATACTTTATTTCATGTGTGATTTACCTATTTGAAATTTGAAAATAAGCATATAACCCCATATATTTGTCACGTGTTTCACAATTGTTGTTAAGTTGGACAGAATGTTTAACTGTACACTTTAATTGACAAACCACGTGGAGGTTATATGTTCATTTTTAAACGTTAGAGAGTAAAACGCACATAGCCCAGATCACATGGAGGTAAAATAAAGTTTGCTCTAAAAAAATAAATAAATAAAGATTTGAAAAAAGAAGAAACAAAACAAAGGAAATAAAAATAAAAATAAAAATAGTAAACTCGTATTTTATTCACCTTTTTATGTTTTTAAATTTTATTCAAACACATATTGGGTTTGTATCATAAATTCGAAAAGAAAAATGAGTAAAATGGAAATGAAATTGTTTATTTATTTATTTTTCTTTTTAAATCCTATCAAAATGCATGATCTAAACACAATGGAATATATGCTCCCCTTACATACCTCATCTCTGTATACCTCTCTATAATGCTCTTGTGACCTCAATTTTGGACCCGCACTTATGATCCGAACTATCTATCTTATAAACCTCTCCATAATGGTTATACATGTAAAATATCAACTCTATCGGAAAAAAAACAACTATCATTTTATTTTATAAAACAGATGGTTTAACTTTATAACCACATTTGTCGTTCATTTTATAAAATAAAATGTAATTTTTTTTTTCTTGTGTTTATAATTGTTTGATGAAACTCATTTTTTTGTATCGGTAACTTTTATTGCGAAATTTACAAAATAAGCAATTTAAATCATCAATGTGGATCTGAATTAAAACCCCAAAAAAAAATGGAGGAAAAAAAAAAAAGTACAAAAGAGTGGTTAACCCAACATTTATGTACTCGAGAAAGAGTATACTATATGTTCTAGAACTCCAAAGGACATAGATAAAGAAAGTTGGGTAACGATCTATTTTAGCATAATTGACACACCTACCTTATGTTAAAATCTCATCATGCCCATTGACATATGTTCTAAAGATTCCAATCAAAACCAACCAAAACAACAAATCAACAAAATTAATAATAATAATCGCAAGGTAAAGAGAAATTGATCATGATTGTGAAGAATTATTAAACTCATATAAATCATTATTATAAAATGCACCTAGAAACATGGAATAAACTCCTTTTTGCCTCTACAAGCCTCGCTACAATGGAATAGGGAATTTTACCTCACACTTGCAAATTGCAATTGTAATTGGAAAGATTCTTTGCCACTAGAAAACTTCAAGTTATTTACCAAACTCATGCCTTTTTTTAAACAAAATTCTCAAATACAACAATTTGTTTTAAATTTATTTCGAAAATTCAAGTTGATTTTAAAGAAAACGACTTCTCTATATCTCAGGTTTGGTTGGCTTAGCGAAAAATCGTATGAGTAACATCATCATATTTTTCATAAATTAAAATTTAAATTTTGTCTATTTATTAAACCATTTAATTCAATTCAAAATTTTTACCCTGAATCTAATATTAAATTTCTATATAGACAAAATCTAAATCACCAAATTTATATAAAATGCTGATGTCACGTGCACCTTGCACCTTCACTTCAAACACCCGAACTGAATCACAAAATAATTTATTCTAAAAAATTTTCAAACCATGTTCCAAAAAGTTTAAACAAAGCACAATTTTAAAAAATTCTTTAAAATAACCCGGATTTGAATTTTAAATTCAAAACAACTTTGGGCCTTGAAATTTTGTTTCAAAATAATGAATTTGGTAAAAAAAAAAAAAAAAAAAAAAAAAAAAAAAAAAAAAAACTCTCATTAAAAGTCAACGGTTAAAAAAGCATCCACCATATACCCATGTCAGAGAATCACTTTTCCAGCGAGTCAGCCATCGCCGCCGGCGGTTGTTGTAGCATTTTTTGCCACCCAAGGATACGCCAAACTCCCCGGAAACTGGTCGGAGAACCGATCTCCGGCAAATGTTTCGGTGAGTTCCTCCAAACCCTCAAAGAAATCATCACCAACCACCGTATCAGAGACATCAAACTCATCATCATCTTCATCCTCCACCATCTTTTCAGTCGCCGGAGATACACTCGCCGGCGACACCGGAGACGAGCAAGTGGGTTGGTGGGTTTCGCCGGAGCCGCCTCCTGCGGTGGTCTTCTGGCGGGTGGTTCCGGCGAGAGAATTCCGGTGGGTGGGCATAGGGTGGTTGTGCTCCGCCGTGTAGGTGACGATGAAGGTTCCCGGGTCGGATCTGCTTCGCTCCACTTGTTTTCGGGCCAAACAACCCTTTGAAGTGCTACATCTGTAATAGCCTCTGTTTTTGTCCACAAGGAAAAGAAAAAAATAAAAAAAACGACTTTGTCCATGCCTTGAACACATGCAAGAATTGAATGAATAAGGACAAGAACTAGATGGAGATGGTGTTTATGAAGTGTTTTGTCACTTTCAAGAGCCAAGTTCAATGCAATTTTTGCTTTAAAAAAAAAAAATTAATTGAAGTTACATCAAAAATGTTAAAATAGTGCAATTTGAATTTAGTTATTCAAAATTTATGGTTGTTAATTGGATTTGAATTTTTTTTTTTTTTAAAGTTAACAATTTTTTAATTGAAAATAAAAATAATTTAACAACACGATCTTATCATCAAATGAATATTTCTGTTTCATTTTGCAATGAGAAGGATTTGGATTCGTAATCAATATTACATTAATGCTAAACCAATTCAAATCAAATCAAGTCTTAAGTGTCATCAAATGGGATTGGCTGCATGAATCATTTTTTTTCACTTGACTCTATATAAGGTCATTTTGTTAATCAAATTAAGAAAATTCATATCTCTATTTACTACATTAATCCATATTAATTTAGATCTATCCCTCCTCTTGACACTACCATATACTGTCATTGTATCTCATCGCTTTATTACTTATTTGTATCCGTTATATATGATTAAACCATCTCAATCTATTCTCCTTTAACTTATCTTTTATGATATTACTTCTCATTCTCACATATGCTCATTACGATAATACTATGATAATTATATTTTGTTTGATAACAAATATCAACGCTGAGATCCATAAAATCAATGTGATAAACAATTGTGATAAGAAGATAGGATCATTTTAATATTATGATTTTCAAAAATGCTAAATGCAGATAAATATAGAACACACAAAGATTAACGCAAAATATATTGTTTGGTTGGTTGAAAAGGAAGCAATCATGATGTGCCAAAGCAAAAGAAGTGGAATATTTTTTTGTCGATACAAATCAAACACATAGAAAAAAACTTGCACTAATACAAGAAAATTTTGCATCTTATACCAAAAAAAAAAAAAAACTTGCACCGTTATAAAAATAAAATTATTTTCACATTGCGCAAATGAAATGCAAATTCCCCCAGAAACTGACCTTGGGTAGGGAGAGCCTTTGATGGGTTTTTGGCCATATTTTCTCCAAGACCATGTGTCAGAAGACAAACCCTCAGCTGGTACTTCACAAACCCTCTTCATCTGGTTTTTCCTATGACCCAAGAAAACAAGCATAACCATTCACAGAGCTCAGTTTAAGAGATGGGTATGTTCAATTTGGTTTGGTTTTCAAAATTTATTTATTGATTTTTTCTTGAAAAATATACAAGGATGAATTTTATTTTACTCTTATAATTTATTCCATGTGCAATTTGACTTTTATTATTTAGAAATAAAAACATAATTTTTTGTAATCCATAAATTAAAGTGCTCGGTCAAATAAGTGGGAAACAGATGCTTAATCAAAGGGCTGCTCACATCCAAATTTTAAGAAATAAATCACACATAAAGTAAATCGACTTTGAGCCTAAAAAATGGTATAAAAGCTCATAGTTTACGAGAGTTTTTAATCTTTCCATTTACGTCGTTAATTATATAAATAGTAAATTTTACTCCATAAATATTTTAAAATTGTCAAGAGTAAATCGGATATGAAATAAATAACAGTGAAATATGGTAAAATTTGCCCAAATTGTTTTTATGAAAATAAGTACTAAAAATATAATTTAGCATTAAAAAGATAAAATAGTACAAGAATGATCATTTAATTTTCCACTAAACATAATTTTTTGGAGATCCTTGGGAGCCAAACATTTTAATTTGAGAAGAAAAAAAAAATCATAAGTTATCATATCATTTTATTTATTTTTTATACGTTTTTTTTAAAACAATACTAAGAAAAGTCAATTCATACATAGACGATGGTTAATTTTTAAAAGATTTTGAAGGAAACCAAACAATAGAATAAATTTAACCTTTTTCTGGACCTTGAACTAGTGGTATGAGTAGAAGCAGATTGCTTTTGATGTTGGCTTTGATGATGTTGCCTTTGTTGTGGTGGTGGTGGTGGTAGCAGCGGCGACGATAGATCTTGAAATCCATGAAGAACAGACAAGGGTGGTGAAGAGAAGGGTTTAATTTGAGGAGGTTGTTGTTTTTGTAATGATATTTTGGGGAAGAAGGGTTTAAAAAGATCATTCAAGTCTTCAACACTACTAGTCTTTGCTTCTTCAAATGGATCTGCAAAGAATCGGAATCTATGATCATCTAGTGCTTGAAATATTGATGGAGCATAAGAATCTGAAGTGGTGGTGGTGGAGGAAGTGGTGGCGCAGCCTCGCACCACCGCATGTAGATCCCAGTTATCATCCGCCATTCTCTCTGATTCTGCTCTGCTTTGGTTTTCTAGAGAGAGAAAGAGAAAGAAAGTGGAGAGAGAGAGAGAGGGGACAAAGGAAGGCGCTGACTTTTGGAGGTGGAGAGATATAGAGTGAGAGAATGAGGGGCTGTAAATGAGTGGAAAACCGGAAAGTAAAGTAGTAAATTTTTATGAAAAGTGATCCGGCTCGAATTTTTTATCAAATGAATTATTAAATATTTTCGACAATGCTATGTACCTCAAATTTTGTGATTCAAAAGTGGCTCAAATGGCCAAAACGACGTCATTTTGAGTACAGAACAACATAAAAATGACCAAAACGACGTCGTTTTGGCCATTTGAACCACTTTTGAGCCACAAAATTTGAACTACGAGACATTTTCCAAATATTTTATATAATTGTAAAGTTTATAAAAATATAAATTTTATATTTATGTGAGGCATTTAATTATTATTTAATAAAGATTTTAATATTCTTAACATTATCTTTTTTTTTTTTTTCTTTTTATAGAGGGGAGTGTTTGGGGGGTCTAGTTGGTATTAACAATGGTGGTGTTAGGTGTAGCTGTTAAAACAGATTATAGATTATAGCTTAACAGATTATAGATTATGACTTTAATCAGAAGCGGTTAATCTGTTTGGTATAGCTGTTGGATTATAGATTTAAGTTGCTGAGTAGTGTTTGTTAAATAAGCTGTGAAGCAGCTTTTTCAATTAATTTTTATTTTTTATTATTCACTATTTGTCTACATTTTTCATAAAAAATAATAATAATATTTAATAGTCCATTTGAGTCTTTTTCTATTTTTAAAAAAATAAAAAATAAAAAAATCTAAGAGTATAACCGTGAATTAACATGTCCACAGCAGAAACTGATAATCAGAAGCAAGGGGTGAGCAGCTTCTCAGAATCAGCTTTTTGACTTAAAATAAGTTGTTAGAATCAGAAGCTGTTTGAAATAAGTTTAACCAAACAGTCCAAAATAACTTTTTAAAAACCAGAAGTCATAAATTGGCTTAAAAAAGTTACACCAAACACCCCATGCCAATGGGATTCTTTGCTAGTATGTTTTTTTTTTTAGCTTTTGGTTTGGGGGGTTTTGCCTGGGAGGTTGACTTGTACCAATGTCAAAACGGTAGCCTGAGCAGAGCAAACGTCTACACGCGCTCTCTCTCTCGACTCGTGAGTTCCGTAGAACCAACCGACAAAAAAAATGCAAAACAAGAACTGAGGTTTCGTTTGGGAATATGTTAATTTAATAATTTTTTGATTATTTGATTAAAATATAAATTAAAAAAAAATAGTATATTTAGGATGACTTTTTAATTTTTTAAGAAAAAATGTACAAAAAGTAAAAAAAAAAAAAGAATCTTTGACTTTTTTGTATGAGTTGTTAATTTTTGACTAATTTAGTAACCTTTTAACTTTTTGACTAAAAGAAATGATTCCTAAACGAGGCTTCAAAAAGTATTTGGAAAAGTTTCCAAACTCAGACTTATGGGCTCTAATTGATAATATTTCTTTAAAAATTAGACTAAATTAAGAGGTAAAATTATGTATTCACTCTTTTAAAAGTAATTGAAAAATTCACATCTAATTTGAAATGATTCATTTATTTTGTTATTTCTTTCACATTTATTAATAGATGCTATCAATTGAATTAATTAAAATAATGTAAAAAAATAAAATAATAAAATTGATATTACAAATATCAAATTAACAAAAGAGACAAATTATATAAATACGGACATAATTTCTCTCTTTTCTTTTTCTTTTGTTTTTTTCCTTTGTTAAGGAAGGAGTCAAAATTGAGAAATGATACTTAGAGGAACAGACATATCATGATGGTATATACTCTCTTCTCATTTAAACTTGTAGAGCTCACACTTTTTAAATAACATGAAAGCGAAAAACAGATCATCATAATGCATTCGTTGTGTACTCGTTGTGTAAAAGTGTTTGAATCTTCTTGAATGATTTTTAAAATAATTTTTTGTATGATTTTAAAATTTAAGAGTTTAAAAGTCAACTGATTGCTATAGCCTCAATTAGAACCGAGTCAAAACATTAAAAAATTGTAAATTGAACCGATTGAGACCAAATGGTATATTGATTTTCTTAATACACAATTTAGTTTTAATTCTTAAAATAGTCTATTCATATTTTACAATTTGGTCTATGCATTTATACACAAAAGTGTTATTTATTTATTTAGGACACTCACATATCTTGGTCTATGCATTTATATACACCTCTAGGGCTGCAAATGAACAAAGCCGTTCATGAACAAGCTCGAACTCGGCTCGGTAAGAGCTCGTTCAAACTCAGTTCGTTAATTTTTTTTGCTGTTCGAGCTCGAGCTCGAGCTCATTAAATTTTTAATAAACAAGCCCAAACAGTCTAAAGCTTGGCTCGTTAGCTGGCTCGTTTAATATTTATTATTTATATATTAAATAATATAAAATTATGTATAAAAAATAAGAGAAATATGCTATTTATATATTTAAAAAATATAAATGTAAATAATAATTAACTATAGATAATATATTTATATAATAGTGGTAGTAGATATTATAATTTTAATAAAATATGGACTTTTTTTTAGTATGTTTATATATATTGTATATATAATTGTATAATCAAAATTTTAATTGTAACTTTAGTCTCACATGCAAGTATGAATTTATAAATTTTTTGGCTCGTTAAGGTTCGTGAACAGGCTCGAGCTCGAGTCGAGCCTAAGCCAACTCGGCTCGAGCTCGGTTGGTTAAATTTTTATTCAGCTCGAGCTCGTTAAAATCTTAATAAACAAGCTCAAACACACTAAAGCTCGGCTCGGCTCGGTTCGTTTGCAACCCTAACATCAAAAATGGTGTTATATAATTACTAAGTCAAATGTCTTAATTAATCCATTTCTCTTATAAAAGTGTTCTTATATAATGACAAAATTAATTTTAAATAATTGGTTCGATTCGATTTGATTTCAAGATTTCTATAATTTGATTTGATTTTAAATTTTGTAAAACTGTAAATAATAATTAAATCTTGATTTATTTCAAAATTGAATAATCACGTTGACCACTAATCTCAAAACTCTACATTTGAAGAGATGGATGGAGGTGTTTGGGAAGTTAAATTTGAGTTTTTTTAGTTAAAATTCACAAAACAGATAAAATAAATTAAAATAGTTAATAAGATAAAAATATTATTTTAAACCCATAATTATTTCTTTTTTTTTTTTTACAAACATCACATTTAATTATAAAAGAAATTAATTTTCTTTCTAATCATAAAAATTTTAACTTATTAAAAGACAACCACCTTTTGGCAAGTAAAAAGTTGGAGGTAAATGGGATTGGGAGTGCCGCCCATTTTGCGTCGGGGCGTTGGATATACCGGTTTTGGTCCGACCCGTCTAAATACCGGTTTGGAGTTTGGATCACTTCGGTTTCCTCTTGCCGTCCCTCCATTTCTTTATATACAAAAAAAAATCATTTTTGGTTTTGAATTTTAAAAATAATTTTTAGTTTTTAAATTTTAAATTTTTTAATTTTCATAATTTATTGTTTAGTAATTTTTTTAATATTTACATGATATTTGGTAATTGTTCAAATAATCAAAAAAATTAAAAAATAATACAAAAATTATATTTATTTTTTTTATTTTTTTCACATCTTTTTGTATAATATCAAAAAACTACTAGAAATCAAATTCCAAAGGAACCCTTACTCTTTTTATATTTTAGATGTACATAATCTAAATGTACTTAAAAAAATATAAAAAATTCAATAAATATAAAAAAATGTTTTTTTTTTTTTTGTATTTAGTAAGTTTTTAAAAGATTTTTTCCCAAATTTTATACTTTTAAGTGTATTTAGATTAAGAAGATTTAAAAATTAAATTTTTTTATTAAAATACTAAAAACTAGAAAATACAGATTAAAAATTCAAAAATTATTTTTAAAAATTCTAAATCAAACTGATTCTTTCATTGATGCTACAAATTCAGGAATTAAAAAAATCCACAAAATTGTCATAATTTTAAATCCATGACCCAGATTCTCTCAAGAAATAACCCAATAACAATAATTTTAAATATAAGCCTTGGATCTATTATCATGGATAAATTTGTGAAAATTTTTATGACATTACTGTCATTCTTTTGACCAACTAAAAGTCCCAATTCATATTTATTTATAAACAAAACAGGTCAATTACTTTGGTTGCCTCCTGCCGTCCCTTCCCACTTTTTTATATACTCAAAAGATTCGTTTATTATTTCAAAAATATTCAGAATTTTAAAGTTTATTACTTACTAAAATTCACTTAAAAAGTGACCCCACAAAAACAATTTCAAATATAAATCATTGATGTATCATTTTAGATAATTTTTTAAAAAAATTTTAGTACAGTATATTTGTTGTCATTCACGACAAGAAAAGTGAGCTTAAAAAATGGAAGCATTTAAAAAACGGAAGCATTTGCAAACGGCATACTCGTCATCTCAAAAAGTAACTTTTTGAGACAGCACAATTTGCCGTCGCAAAAAATGTGAGTTTTAGCGACGGCACTATTTACTGTCGCAGAAAAATAGAGTATTTGAGACGGTAGAAAATGCTGTCGCGAAAAATGAGAGTATTTGCGACAACATAAAGTACCATTTTGGGAACATAGTAATGTCCAAAAACGTGGCCGCCAAAAACCCAATAAAATCTCTTTGGGAAGTGCCAAAAACGCAGCCCTAAAATTACAAATTAGGGCCTATGAAAAAAAAATAAAAAAATAAATCTCTTATGTTGGGTAAGGGTATTTTGGTCATTTTAATTTGATTTGACACCATAAATAAATATTAAACTAAAAAGCAAAAAGCCAACTTTTTATCAACTTCCCAAATCACTTCCAAAAAAGCCAAAAAGCTTGGTAAAAAGCCAAAAGCCAGCTTTTTACCAACTTTCCAAAACAACAGAAACTACTGTCGCAAAAAATGAGGGTCTTTGCGACGGCAGAGATTGCTGTCATGAAAAAATAAAGTTTTTGCGATGGCACCAACTGCCATCGCAACCCAATAAAAAAAAAGTGAGTTTTTTGCGACTATAATAGGTACCGTTGCAAAAAAAAAAAAGTAACAAAAAAAAATTGTGGCTTTAAGACAACGTCATAAATACACAGTCACAAAATTGTTTAAATAAATGCAATGATATTTTTCTGTCACAAAAAAATTTAAAAAAACAACGTCGTCTTACTCTTTTGATATAACATTTCTCTCTTCACCCATTTTTTCATCTTCCTGTCTCTCTATCTCTGTCCCTTCTCTTTCTCTCTTTCACTCATCACTCTTCTTTCTCTGTCTCTGTCTTTCTCTGTCTCTGTCTCTGTCTCTGTCTCTCTCTGTGTCTTTCGCTCATCTCTCTTCTCTCTATCTCTCGCATATGTCTTCTCTCTCTCTCCCTTTCTCTCTCTCTCGCTCATCTATCTCTCTCATCTCTTTTCTCTCTCGCTCGTCTCTCTGTCTCTCTTACTCATCTCTCTTCTCTCTCTATCTCTCTCTTTTTCTATGTCTCTCTCGTTCATATCTTTTTGCTCTCTTTCTCTCTCTTTTGTCTATCTCTCGCTCATCTTTTGTTTCTCTCTCTTTTTTGTTTCTTTCTCTCTTTTTCTCTTTCTGTCTCTTTGTCTCACTCTCTCTTACTCATCACTCTTCTCTCTCTCTTTCTCTCTCTGTCTGCCTGTCTATTTGTCTATGTGTCTTTCTCTCCCTCATTGTGTTTGCCTTGCTCATTCTCCCCCTCTCCTCTTTTTTATTTACCGAGCTCCCTTTCGATTTATCGAGACATTACAAGAAAATGCACTTTTAGTGACCACTTTGTCTCTCTCTCGCTCATCACTCTGTCCCTTTGTCTCTCTGTCTCTCTCTGTCTCTCTCTATCTCTCTTCTCTATCTGTCTCTCACTCATCTCTCTCTCACAAAATGACGTTAGAATAGCACGAAACTTGACACACACGACCGCCTAGGCATGAGAAACTTGTGGGAGAAGATGAGACACAAATCAGGTTCCCGATTTGGGAGTTAGAGCCAGATTTCACTCTTAATAATCAAACTAGTTTCTTAAGAAACTTAGAATTTGAGGTGTTAATGCCCCAAAATCATCAAATGGCGTCGGAGTAACACGAAACTTAGAACACATGACCGCGTAGGCATGAGAGACTTGTGGGAGAAGACGGGACTCGAATCTGGTTCCCGATTTTGGAGTTAGGGCTGGATTTCATTCTAGGTAAACTAGTTTCATAAGAAACTTAAAATTCGAGGTATTAACGCCCTAAAATCACCAAACAGCGTCGGAGTAGCACGAAACTTGGCACACACGACCGCCTAGGCACGAGAGACTTGTGGGAGAAGACGGGACTCAAATCAGGTTCCTGGTTTGGGAGTTAGAGCCGGATTTCATTTTTAAGAAACAAACTAGTTTCTTAAGAAACTTAGAATTTGAGGTGTTAATGCCCTAAAATCACCAAACGGCGTTGGAGTAGCACGAAACTTGGCACACACGACCGCCTAGGCATTAGAGACTTGTGGGAGAAGACGGGACTCAAATCAGGTTCCCGGTTTGGGAGTTAGAGATGGATTTCACTCTTAAGAAACTTAGAATTTGAGGTGCTAATACCCCAAAATCACCAAACAGCGTCAGAGTGGCATGAAATTTGGCACGCACGACCGCCTAAGCACGAGAGACTTGTGGGAGAAGACATGACTTGAATCGGGTTCTCGGTTTGGGAGTTAGGGCCAGATTTCACTCTAGGCAAACCAGTTTCTTCAGAAACTTAGAATTCGAGGTGTTAACGCCCCAAAATCACCAAATGACGTCAAAGTAGCAAAAAACTTGGCACACACGACTGCCTAGGTATGAAAGACTTGTGGAAGTAGACGGGGTTCGAATCGGATTCCCAGTTTGAAAGTTAGGGTCGGATTTCACTCTAGACAAATTAGTTTCTTAAGAAATTTAGAATTCGAGGTGTTAACGCCCCAAAATCACCAAACGGCGTCGAAGCAACACAGAACTTGGCACACACAACCGCCTAGGCATGAGAGACTTGTAGGAGAAGACGAGACTCGAATCGGGTTCCCGGTTTGGGAGTTTGAGTCGAATTTCAGTCTAAGCAAAATTATAACAGTTAAATTTTTATGTTTTTTTTATAATTAACATATTAACATATAATTATATTGTTATTAATTATATTTATTTTTTGTTTTCAGATATTTTCCGAGTAGGAGTTTGCTTCTTGTGAAATGCGTGTTTGTGAAAAATGCGAGTAATTTTTGTTTTTGTTACCCACGAAAATGATGAGCAAAACTTGTAATTTTGGTTTATGTTGTTTTGAATTATGAACAACGTTATATATTTAAATATTATATATGTATTATGGAACATTATGTAGTGGGGTAATTTTGTTGATATGTAGTTATGAATGCAAGAATATTTTTATTATGGTGAAATTATTTTTTTTATACATGAATTTTTATATTATTATGCAATTATTGGTTTATTTTTCAATTATTTTTCATTTAATACAGGTAATTTTAATATTTTTAATAATTATATTGAAGTTTATTTATTTTTTTTTTTTTTTGCGACGACACTACACCGTCACAAAAAACAGGTAATTTTAAAATTTTTAATAATTATGTTTGCAGTTTTTTTTTTTTTTGCGACGACAGCATACTGTCGTAAAAAATATTAGAACCATTGGCAACAGTGGGCATGCTGTTGCAAAAAAACAAAATCATTTGCGACAACATTTTTTGCCGCCTCAAATAAAACTTTTAGCGACGGCAAAACGGTGTCGTCGCAAAAGGTCTGACTGTTTTACGTATTATATGCGACAGTAAATTGCCGTCGCAAAAAGTAATAATTGTCGTCGCCAAAAAAAGGCGACTAAAAGGTTTTTGCAACGCCTTCTGTTGTGACCCCCCATTTGCCATCGCTAAAAGCCATTTGCCGTTGCTAAAACTTTTTTGAGACGGCATTAAGAGTATTAGCGACAGCATCGTGCCGTCGCAAAAAACCAAAATTTTTGTAGTGATTCTTTTAACAAACTAAGGCTATGTTTGACATGGGCTTTTTTTGACTATTTTAATCACAAAAATATAAAATAGACTAAAAGTCAATAAGACAAAATATCACATATAAATCATTATCATTTCATTTGTTCTCTCACAAAATTCAAAAAAATCAATCCCAAACGAAATTTTTTAGCCATATGCTAAAATAGTCAAAAAGCCAAAAAATCAACCCATATCCTAAACGAAGACTAATGTTATGTTTGGTTGGGAGATTTGAGAAGGATTTGAAAGGGGAAATACAAAATATAGGTAAAATGTGAATAAAATATACTTATATTTCACCTAATTTTATACACCTTCTCCATTTTTCTTTTTAAATCCCTCTTTAAATCTTTCAACCAAATACAACGAAAGTCTCAATTTTTACATTTATAAAGAAGAGAGGTCAAACACTCCTCACAAAAACTAATTCTACCTTTACATTCTAATGCCATGTTTAGTAAGAGTTTTTAAGTCATGATTCCAAATCAATTTCAAAACATAATTCTACCTTCTGTTGTGACCCCCCATTTGCCATCACTAAAAGCCATTTGCCGTCGCTAAAACTTTTTTGAGACGGCATTAAGGGTGTGTTTGATTGGACGGACTGGAAAATGAGGGATTAGAATCCATCGGACTTGAGTCCTGGGACTGTGAATCCCCCGGACTATTTGGTCGGATTGGATATGTATCCTGTGTTTGTTTTTTCATGGGATTAAATGTCTGGATAGGACTATTTTCAGTGAATCCAACGTTTGGTTGGACGGACTGGATAGGATAAATGAACAAAAGATTATTTTACCCTTTTTCAATTGTTTACTAAGTAACAGCAATATTAAACATATCTTTAATATTTTAATTATTTTTAGTAAACATTAAACATACTAATGGTTAAATTTTGTTTAAAGATATTTAAACATACTAATATTGATAAAAAATTTTGACTGCACTACAACAAAAAAGGTCTATGGTGACGAAAACGCATGACGAAAAAATATTTCGTCTCCAAATATACATGTTTTAGTGATGAAAATAAGATTTCGTCTCCAATTGTACTATTTTTAGAGACGAAAACCAAATGTCGTCACCAAATGCTTAAAATCAAATAAAACAATAGGTGACAAAAAACATTTTCGTCTCTAAATTTTATTTTTCGTCGCAAAACAATTTCTCACCCTTGGAAAATTTGGTGGAAGATTTGGCAACATTTTAGAGACGAAATTTTTCGTCACCATTGTAAAAATATTTTAGAGAGGAAATAATTTCATCTCCAAATGTATTGCTTTTAGAGAGGAAAACCAAATTTCGTCACCAAATGTTTAAAATCAATAAAAAAAAAATTGAACCAAGAAATTGAACCAAATTTCTGGGACTAACATTTTTTTGGTCACTAACGAGTTGTGTTTTTTGCGACCAATGACATTTTGGTAGCTAATAGGTAATTTTTGCGACAAAAAAAAATATGATCACGTAAAGTAATGGTGGAAGAGGGGTAAAAAAAAGAGCAAGATCTCAAAACCTTTGGTGACCAATAAATTGTGGTCACAGAAAGAAAAATGTCATATTTTGTGTCAAAACTACGTAATTTTAAATGTTTCCTAATAATAATTAAATTTGTTACGATTTGAAATAATTATTAATAATCAGTTCAAAAAAATATTAATAATTAAATAATAAATTATTAAGAATATAATAATTATTATTTTTTAATAGAATTATTATTTATTGATTAAAATAATAAAATTTCTTAAATTTATTTATTTTCATTCAAAATATTAATTAAACTTTAATAAAGGTAAAATTACAAACATCAATAATAAAACTTAAAAATATATATAAATTAAAACCAATTTTTATTACAAAATTTTGTCTCAAATTTCTTTCTAATATTTGAAACAAGCCCTCCAAAATTTTTCCTAAATTAAAATTTTCTCTTGCCTAAATTTCTACTCCTTGTCTCAAAAAAACAAAAAAAAAAAAACAAAAACAATAAAAGGGAAAAATAGAGAACAACTAGCAGGGAGATGTGTGTGAGAGAGAGAGAAGAGATAGAGGGTAGACAGACGGAGAGAAGAGCAGTCCTTTGGAGCAACAACCATTGCTTCGCTCGTGACAGCCATTGCGTCGCTCGAGCAGTCCTTCAGAGTTACCTCCTTCGCAGCCCGGTTCGTTTTCGCTTCTCCCTCCTGTCGACGAAGACCCGCGAACGAAGCAAACGGAGTCGTCTCACCTCTCCCTCCGACCGGAGCTCTCACACCTCTCCTTCCCACCGTCCAATTTCAGGTGCATGTTTAGATATTAGGGTTTTGAGTTTTGATTTGAGGCTTTTCAATTTGAAAATTAGGGTTTACGGTTTTTCAATTTCAAAATTTGGGGCTTTTTAATTTGGGGTTTAGTTTTTAACTTGGATGCTTGTTATGAATGTTTAAATGGGACTTAATAATGTCAATTTACCAAGTCCCTTAACTTCAATTGTTTTTGGAATTGATGTTGTTAAATATATATATATATATATATATATATTTTGATGGCTTCTATTTTGGTGTCACTAGTATGTATCTATGAAGGTTTCAATTACTGCCAAGACTATTGTTGATGTCCAATTTAATTAGTTTATTTACATCTATGTTATGAATTCGTACAAACATGTTATTGATTTCTTTAAACAGACACTAGTTCTGCCTTACTTGAGACTTACAAATTCAAGAAAGTTAGTAGCTTTGCTTGCCTTGTTATTTGTGTCTGAATATATCCAATTTAATTACGGCAAAATTAAATCCAATTTAATTATGTTATTTGGTAGAGATATATATCACAATGAATGCTTGCTTGTTCAATTACTGTGTTGTGTGTGTAGTTAGCTTCCTATGTGCCAAACCCGAAACTCGTCCCCTATCTTTGTATTGAAATCAAGAAAGGAATGATTTTCCGTGCTTTGTTGGTGAGACCGAGTTTCTTACCGACCTCTATTCTATTTATGGGAAAGCACTTGTTTGTGAAGACCCGTGTTTATCTCCCAATTTCATGAGATAAATGCAAAATCACTATTCTTCATCAGTTGGGGATCTTCTTTTGAAGAAAGTTGAAAGATTTCAGTGGTTGGTTTTGGAGTAACTTTGTTTGGCCGAGTGTTCACTCTGTTCTCTTTGATGAAATTCTAGAATTGGGATATAATTTTTTAAAATTATTCTATGGTTTTTGTAGTGTAATTATTTGCAAGCATTGCAATGATAATTTCACCTGAAAATTTTGCACCAGTTTCAGCAACTGTGGTATCTGGACTTGTCTTCTTGCTTCTATTTTCTCTTCACGACGTTCACTGAACCCCACTTCTTGTGCTTTTGAGTTTGACGTTATATGCTGTAATGATTTAATTTAAGGAATAATTGGCTTAAGTTTGTTGTCTGAATAATTTATGTTATTTGTATATCACTTGAATATAAAAAGTCATCCTCAAGTTGGATAAGCCTCTAGGAAATTGGCTTAAGTTTGCTGTCTAAATACTCGAAGTTATGCCTATTTATTGTGACTGGATAAGGTCATAAATTGTGAATACTATTGTCTATCATCTTTCCATTCATATGATGCTTACTACTTTTTCCAAATTGTGACTTGTATGGAATCCTGACATCCTTAAAAAAATTATCTTTTTTTCAGTCATTTCACCTTTGCTAGACGTTATACTCAATGCAGAGCTCTCTATGCTTGTGATTGGTCTAGACGTTATACTCAACACAGATATTGAAATTATCTTCTGGAGCAGGAACTGGTGCCTTCAACTCGTGACATTCCCTATGAGTTTGTTGCTGAAGAAGTAAGCTGATTCTGGTGATTTCATCGGTTACAGCATTAAATACCACTGAGTTTTGCGATCACATTTAATTTATCCTTTGAATTTTAGTTTTCAAAATTGGCTTTGGTAGCTTTGCTAGTTTTGTTTCATGTTTTGCTTCTCAAATATTATCTTGATTTAATACATACTAGGTAGTCAGATGTGATTGCAAGGAACTATGAATATCAACTGAAACTTTAATTATCGGGTCTATATTTCATAGCTTACAATGATCCTGGATTTCTAGTATTTGATTTTTTGGAATCTGGATTCCATAGTGAAAAGCCAAAGGCTTTAAACGTAATCTGGTGGCAATATGTGTTGAACTATCTTAAATTCTGTTGCGTTTCATCATAGCAAATCATTATTGATTGAAAATATCTCAGCTTTCTATCCATGTTAAATTTCTGTTTAGCCACAAAATCTTAGCACTGCATTTACTTCTTTATCATTGAAATCTTATGTATCCTGAAGTCTTCAGTATTTATGCTATCACAGAATTCTATTCCACTTCAGAGAGTCAGTTATTGTAGGCACTGCAAGGCATATGTAAAGGGGTTCGACCATCATTGTCCTACTTTTGGAAACTATATAGGTAATGACAACATGCGGGTTATAGTTCTTTACATTTTTAACTACTTCAGACAACAAAAACTGTTGTGTTTTTCGTTCTTATTAAACTAGTCTTGGATTTGGTACAGCAATGGGTCTTGCTGTCTTTGTGGATGTGACATTGATATCCTTTTAATGCAGGTCAAAAAAACCATGTCCTCTTCATAATCCTCCTTTTTGGTTTTGTTTTTACTAAGGCTTCGTATGTAGAATGCTCATCTCAATGTAAGCTTGAATATATTGGATACTGACCTGCATTAGTTTCAACAATTTATTTTTTTGGTGAAATTAATTATGCTAATTGTTAATTTCAAGAGGATTCACATTTTGTCGTATATCACTTGAATATAAAAAGGCATCCTCAAGTTGGATAAGCCTCTAGGAAATTGGCTCAAGTTTGCTGTCTGAATACTCGAAGTTATGCCTATTTATGGTGACTGGATAAGGCCATAAATTGTGAATACTATTGTCTATCATCTTTCCATTCATATGATGCTTACTTCTTTTTATGTCTTTGTTTAGAATCAGTTAGTATTTAGATCTGAACAATGAGGAAGAACTTTTTGTAATTGCTGTGAAAAAATCATTTCATTTTTACTCCAGTATGAAACTGTTCATTAAAATAAAATGGAAATAAGGAAGGTGGTGGTGTTTGCTTCTAATACAACCGGTTGAGCCATGCCTTATTTAATTAGCAATGCTAGAGTTGTTATGATTTTCAACACCCAAATTTTCAGTTTAGTTTAATTATATTTCAAAGCTTGATAGGCATAAGTAATATGAACTAGTAGGTGTCTGAATTGTGACATGAGTGCCCCATTTATAATACATATTTTAGATTAATTTGGTTTAGTAGTTTAAACTTTATGTCCGATGTGATGTGCCCATTGTAGTAAGACTTGTCTTATGTTGAAAGATGTATATATCACAGTTGGTTGCTGTTACGCCTAATTGTGTATGTTAACAAAATTTTTATTTTTTCTCCTTTAGGTTGCATATTAACATATTTAGTGAATGGTTATCTTAACCTTTTGTTGTTGTTTTTTTTATTTTTTATTTTTTAAATGGCAGATTGGAGATGAACGAATTTGGTAACCTGCATAGCAAGAGTTTTTGTTGACATTACCAAACATGTATTTTGACTATGTTGTTGTGGGTTATGATTATATTGTGATGGATCTTATTTTTTTGTTGATATTTTATTGAATAGATTAAAATGAACAGGTTTTTGTTGATGTTACCAAATGAACTGGTTTTTGTAATGATTTGTAATGGATATTATATTCAGCAGGTTATTAAAATGCACAAGTTATCTTGATTGTGTTGAAGTTTTTGATTTTACTAGAATAAATGTTATAGTTTGGATGTTATATATTAATTTCTTGATATTATGAGACATGTATTTTGCTTGGGTTGTTTTATGATAATGAACAGTTTAATTTTATATTATTTTGTATTAAATATTTTATTTAATAGATTATTAAAATGTATGGGTATTTTTTATTGAAAAAAACATATAAATTTCAAATATAACCCTCCCCTCAATTTTTAAAATTTATTTATTATTGGCGACGAAAAAAAATTGACACTAAAACTTTCTAATCCCAATAAATAATTTCGTCACACATATTCACTATTTCATCACTAAATTAAAATATTTGTTGACAAAAGTTTTCGTCACCGAAGGGTCTTTTTTTTCATCTTTTGGTGACGATATTTTTGTCACTAAAAATTTTATTGCTATTTTTAATGACGAAATATTTTGTCACTCAAAACAAATATAATAAAAGTTTATTTAATTTTAGTGACGAAATAGACGTTATAGGTGACAAAATATTTAACATTTAGTGACGAAATATTTCGTCACCAAATACCAATAATAGGTGACAAAATAAATTTTCGTCATCAGGTACTTTTAGTGACGACGAATTGATGACGAACGTGGTGACGAAATTATTTCGTCACGGATCAATTTGGTGACGAAAATTTCACTATTGGAGACGAATTGATTTTGTCATTAAAGTACCATTTTGTTGTAGTGCTGGTACAGATTATTTTTATTTAAACAAATAAAAATTTATTATTGAAATTAAATATACTAATGGTTAAATGTTTAAATTTTTATTTAAACAATTAACATTGAAATTATTTTGATGTGCAGATTATGTTTAAACAATTAACAATTAACAATTAAATAAATGTTGATGTACAGATTATGTTTAAACAATTAACAAATGTTGATGTAATTAACAATTAGCAAATGTAAATGTAATCAAATGTTGACGTATTAAAACATAATTTAATAGATGTTAAATAAATATACATGTTGATGTACAAATGTTGAAATAATTTAATAAACATGTTGATGTACAATTGTTTAGCAATATTAAATAAAACATAATTTAAATAAATGAAATTATTTATTGTTGAAATTAAACATTTAATTGTTTAAATAAAACATCTATTAAAACATCTATTAAATTTAAATAATGAAATTAAATAAAACATAAACAAAATTTCAAAATAAAACATCAATAAAATATCTATAAAAAATTATTTAAAAAATTAAATAAATAAAACATTAATAAAAAGTTAAATAAAATTATTTTATTTTTAAATTGAGACATTTAAATTTTATTAAATATAATATATAATTAAATAGTAGAGGGTCAAAATTGTCATTTTCGGATCTAATCCAAACAGTGATTAGTCCCCCCAAAACAATCCCACCCCCCAGGACAGGATAGTCCCCCATATGGGGGACATGGAGTCCGGCCGGACATAGAGTCCGCCGGACTAAAAAAAAATCAAATGACGGATAAGGAACACTATTTGGATTGTAATCCAAATAGTGGATAGTCCCCCCAATCCCCCAATCAAACACGCCCTTAGAGTATTAGCGACAGCATCGTGCCGTCGCAAAAAACCAAAATTTTTGTAGTGATTCTTTTAACAAACTAAGGCTATGTTTGACATGGGCTTTTTTGACTATCTTAGGTGCCGTTTGGTAACACTTACGTTTTCAATTTTTTGTTTATATTTACAAAAATTTTAAAAACTCAAATAAAAACTTGTTTGGTAAAATTTTTGATTTATAAATCAGTGGTCTCAGTTTATAAATTTGGCCAAAAAATGAAAACACAAAAAATGTGTTTCCATTTTGAGTTTTCAGTTTTTTTTTTTTTTTATCACCCAACATTAGCCACCACCCGCCACCGTTTTCCACCACCGTCATCCGCCGCCACCACCCACCACCCACCCTCCACCACCACCACCACTTGCCGCCACCACTCACCGCCCACCACCCACCTGCCACCCACTTGCCATCACCACCCACCCCTCGCCACCACCACCACCACCACCACCACCTACATGTCATTCACCCGCTACCACTCACTACCTGCCACTACCATTCACCGCCCGCCACCACCACCCGCCACTTACTTGCCACCACCACTCACCACCCGCTTGCCACCACCAGCCACCCACCACCACCGCCCACCTGCCACCCACTCGCCACCACCACCACCACCCACTCGCCACCCACCTGCCACCACCACCCACCACCACCACCACCCACTTTCTACCACTCGCCACCGTCACCCACCCACCAACTACCACCACCCCCCGCCACTCACCTGCCACCACCACCACCCACTCACTACCACTTACCACCCGCCACCGTCACCCACCCACCCATCCACCCACCACCACCACCACCACCACCCACCATCCGCTACCCAGTTACTATCACCACACACCAACCGCCGCTGCCACCACCACCGCCACCACCCACTCGTTACCACCCATCACCCGCCACCGTCACCCACCCACCCACCATCACCACCCACCATCCGACCGCCACCACCCACTACCACTTGCCATCCGTCACCCACCCGCCACCACCACCACCACCACCACCCCCACCCACTCGCTACCACCCGCCACCGTCACCCACCCACCCGCCACCCACCACCCGCCACCCACCACCCGCCACCTACCACCACCCGCCATCCGCTACCCACCTGTCACCACCACCCACCACCCGCGCACCACCACCACCCGCCACCGTCACCGTCACCCACCCACCCACCCCCCACCACCCACCGCCACCCATCGTCACCACTTTCCACCATCGTCTTCCGCCGCCACTTGCCACCACTTGCCATTTCTCACTCTTTTTTATATTTTTAAAATTTTTTAAACATTTTGTCAATTACCAAACGCGTTTTTAGTTTATGTTTTTCTAAAAATAAACAAAAAATAAACATAAACCAGTTTATAAAATTTTTGTAAATATAAACTGAAAACGTAAACGTTACCAAACACACCCTTAATAAATCCTTCAACCAAATATAACGAAAGTCTCAATTTTTATATTTACAAAGAAGAGAGGTCAAACACTCCTCACAAAACCTTTACATTCTAATGCCATGTTTAGTAGTTTTAAGTCATGATTCCAAATCAATTTCAAAACATAAAAAGAAAACATGTTTGGTAAAGCAAAAAAAATTTGAATTTTTGGTCTACCCAGGCGTCTACCCAGACATCTGAAAATTCTTTTCAAAACTCATAACCAAACAAATCTTCTCATTTCATATATCGCATCAAAAATTAAAAACTCAATTCAAAATCTTTTTAATACTCATAACCAAACAAATTTTCTCTTTTCAAATCATAATTCTAAAATTCACAAACTCAAAATACAACTCTATTCTCAAATCATAATTTTAAAACTTTACCTAACGTAACCAAAAACTGTGTTAAGGTTTCCAATTTACTAAAATAAGCTCTAAAACATTGTTGTTTATATCGCAACATACATATACAGACAAGTTGGAAGTTGTTGTGAACTAATTTTGAATTAATGCATATAGAAAATTCAAAATGTCAAACGTGATTCCTAATAAATAAAACATGACTAGATTGACATCATTTTGGTTATACATACTGTTCTAAGTTTTGGGCAGTCCACTAACCTCTCTCTCTCACACACTCACATGTATACACGTGTCGGCATGGGAATTTTTAGTTTTCAAAATTCATATTTTTAATAAATTTTGAGTTGTCCAAAATTTTGAGACAATTTTTTTGGGATCAATTAAGCCTCCGTTTGAGAAGTGAGTTGACTTTTTGATTTTTTGACTTTTTTAACTATTTTAGCCTAGGCTAAAAAGCTTGGTTTGGGAATGACTTTTTGGTTTTTTTGACTTTTTTATGAGAGAAGAGTATAATAATTATGAGTTGGATGTGATGTTTTATTTTTTGTGGCTAAAATAGCCTATTTTATTTTTTGTGACTATTTTAGCTCATAACCCACCAAAACCAACTTCCCAAACTATGCCAAAAAAGTTGGTTTATTAATTTGTGTGGATTATATTATTTTTTTGTAGTTTTTTTTAATAATAAGTAAAAAAAAGTCAATTTATAAATTATACCTAAAACAATCCAAAATATCTTGGCAATTTATATAAAACCTCATTTGAAATCAATTCATTCATAAATAAAAATCAAATTTATTATATATAAAAAAACAAAACTAATTGAACTTGATTTGATTAAATTTGTTTGAAATTGACCTAGCCCTGGTTTGGCAAATTCTTTGGGCTAAATAATCACAAAAAAGACTTCAAAAAAAGTTAAAAAGCTAAAAACCAACAAAAATTTTGCCATTCTAAAGTCAAAAAGTCAAAAAAATCAAATAAAAAAACCAAACAAATAAAAAATTCTCAAACTAAAAAAATCATTGCCAAACCAACCCTTAATTTGTTTACTGACGTGTATACACACTAGGAACGAGGCCCGTGCCTTATACGGGCGAGTTGCTCATTTTTTAATTTTTTTTTATTAAAATTTGATTTTTGTAATTTTAAAGTAGTGTTTGTTTAATGGAAGAAATATATAGTGGAATAGAACTTATACATTTATATATCATTTTATTTTAGTTACAATATGTTTGTATGAACTCTTATGTTGTATTTGGTTAATTGGAATGAGATAGAATGAAATAATTATATGCCTTTATTACGGCTTTAGTTATGAGTTCGGATTTTGTAAAGTAATTTTAAATTTTTTTTAGCTAACTGGTATTTAATTATACAAAAATTAAAGATACAATAGTCAAAAATTAAGAATATAACAACTATACAAATAATCACTCTGTATCATTTTTTTTAAAGGATAAATTACAAATAAACCCCTTGAAATTGCTTAAAATACGAAGTGCCTCCTATGGTTTGGAAAATTACAAATACCCCCTTTATTAGAATTTTTTATTTAACAAAATTAATTAAAAAAATGAATTTTCTAACTGTTTTTCTATACAATAATAAAATTAACCAAATTATTAATTGAAACAAATTTATATCATTACTAAAATTGTTAATTGACCTAATAATTTATTAATAAAAAGAACTATTTGTTATGAAATTTAAAATTTCAAGGGGTGTAATATAATTTTATTTTCAAAATCACAAGGGACATGTATTTGAAGCAAACTTTAAGGGGTGTATTTGTAATTTATAAAAAAAAAAACTCAATTTTTGCACTATTAAGCTAATTACAATTAACCCAATTTTCTTACATAATTTCCAAGAGCCCTCCACCCAAATTAATTCACCAACCAAACTAAAAGTAACAGAAAGACATTTTGAAATTTTAAAAATTTATTTCTACTTTTTAAAAAGATAAAACTATATGAAAATGATGAATGTTTTTTAAAAAAAATTCGTTACCAAAATAAATTTTAGTTTTTTACCAATAAAAAAAAATTCTAAAAACAGACGTTAAAAATCAAATAAAACAAAATTTTGGACTCTACAATACTTTTGGTCCTTGCTATTACAAAGACTATGAAAAATTATGTTGTGGTCTAATGGCAAGTTAACATGAAGCATGTACTTGATATTATTGGTTAAAATTGTAAGATTCAGTACTTGTTGTTAGAATACTGGAAAATAAGTAGTTAAAGTATTACTTTTAGACCACAAAATAACTTCTCCAAAGATTATTTTCAAAATAACAACAAAAAAAATTATTTTTTATTTTTTTTACACTGTAACAAGTTAAAAAATGACCACTTCTATAATTGAAGTTGTTCTTATGATAGAATAAAAATATGTAATTATTTTTAACTTCTTTTACCTTCAAATGTAATCTTGAAAGAATTTAAAAGGATCATGGAGCTAACTGCAAGTCCCGTTTTAATAATCTAATTCATTTTGTAAGACTCTTCGCGTATATAGTTCATAAAAAAAATAGATTGATCCAACAATTGTAACTTTTTATTTTATTGTGTTTGTCTCTTAAGAAAATAGTGGTCTATTTTAAAAAATACACGTATCTATTTTTTTTTTTAAAAACAAATGAGATAAAAAATTGTTGCGGTTGTCAAATTGACATAATTTTTTTTCATAAATGATATACTGAGTTACCTACAAAATGATTAATTTGATTTATCAAAATGGTACATGTGATGAACTTTACAAATCTCTCAAATTCTCCCATTTTAGATTTTAATTTGAGAGAAATTCAAACTTACTTTGACTACTAATATTTTACAAAATCACATGTCCTATAGTGCAAAAAGCAAGTAATAAATTTTATAAAACCAAAGTATCCAAATATTATAAAGAACCTTCAAAACCAAAAAAAATTACAATAGGCAAAACAAATAAATGTGAGCATATTCTCAAAGAAAGAAGGATAATAAAATAATTTTCCTCAAATGTAATCATTGAGTCATACGTGAGGCTAAAGTTAGGAAATTCTATTTTCACACACCTACTTATCTCAGTGCACACACTTAATGAATTTTTATTTTAATGACAATCATACCCTAAAGTAAAATGACTATAACGGATATCAAAATATACCATTATAATTTTCTCTATACACATCTTTTTAAAGCAAAAAAATCTCAGGGCACATTCTTTTAGTGAAAAAAAATCTTAATTTATCTATTGCTCCTCATTTGTTCCATTATTTCTCACTTGCTTGCAAAGTAATACTCTCAATCTCCGTATATTATTAGCTCTTCTTCACTTGCTCATTTTCGTTTTGGTTTTCGATTTCCCTCTTTTAGTACACCTCTAATGCACTGGAGATCCAAATTAGAGTACAATATTTATTTATTTTTTTGGGAGGGGGGCTGGAAATTGGCTTATCACTGAATTGTCTTTACGAAAGGACATAATCTCGATCTAAGTTGATAGATTTGTGAACTATGGCAGAGTGTTGAGATCTTTGAATCCAATATTTTCCATAAATATGTTTATATATTTGAATGCTCAAAAAAGCGTTTTCATCGCTACAAGTTGATGTAAGTTTTGCTCCCAAGAGATGTATAATGAGTGAACTGAAGCAATGGAATGATTTGTATGGAGAAGGAGGTTCAAGGAAGAAGCAGCATTTAACTTACTTCCTATAGATTGGTAGATTGCCGGCATATTTAATTCACTTGTCATCAACACCATTCTTTGTGAAACAGTGTGGAAGGTTGGGAAATCTAAAAGGGCTTGAGGCGGTATGTGTACAATGATATGAGTGAAGGGTATAATTGAAATATTTAGTGTGTAGATTAAGAAGAATAATTAATAATCAAATTAATAAACAAGTGCATTGAGAATGTACACTGAGAAAAATTGGTGTGTGAAAATAGAATTTCCCGCTAAAGTCATTAAAATAAAGAAAATGTAGATCTACCAAGAAATCCAAAAAAGTGACCAAATTATCTAAAAGACCTAATGCAACAATGAAGTATCAACAATAATAAAAGGGCAAAATGAGAAAAAAAATACAAATCTCAAGCAAGCAAGCGCTTCTTATATATATTGATATTATATATATATATATATATATATATATGGATTTTGAGATCATTTTTATTAAACAAGTTGATTTCATGTTTGAGCATTAACTTTTATTCATAATGAAATATTTTATATAATATATGCTTTATTTCATTTTTTCATTCCTAAATACAAGTGAACAGTAGTCCTATGTATATTTATTGATGTAAATCCCATTACTTTTAAAAAAATAATCTGTAAATAAAAAAATGCATACAAAAAGTCTTACAGGAATGGTATGACAATGACATTTTTTAAATTATAAATCACTTTAATGAATCTTAATTTTAATTTGCTCGATTTTGACCATAATTTTTGATTTTGTATCATTTGAATGCAATCGTTGACACCAGTTAAAATTGTTGACAGAAAACAAATATGTGAGACACACATGACCCTTTTTCAACAACAATATGAACATTTCACCACCCTTTCCTTTTTTTTGTTTCACCATATTCTTCTTCTTGGAGTTTCTGCAATGCAACACAATCACCTACCACCGTTGCCTTCCTCCACCACCAAAATCATTCATTGCCAATCCCAACATTAGCACCATCTAAATTCGCCACACCAAACCCAGTTTCCTCTCCCTCCCCCCTTCCTCCTCCTCCACCTCCCCTTTTCCCTCAACACTTCCTTTACCATTCTCTAGTCGTGGCACCCCTGCCTTGGACCTCCAGCCATGACCTCTCAATCTTCTCAACCACACCATTTTGTCGTTTCAACACCCACAAGCCACCAACACATTCCCCTCTCTTTCTCTTCATTTTCCTTTCTTTCATCTTCCTCCTCTGATTTCTCTCCTTAGAAAAATGAAATTTTAGGGCAAAATTATAGCGAGTGAACTTTGTGAGTTAACTCATTGATTTGGATGCAAAAAAATAAAAAATAAAAATTCAATAGTATTGGTGAAGTTACTATTTTACCCCTAAGAGTAATCATGTGCGTCAACATGCACGTTTTCCCATCAAAAATTTTAACCAGTGTTAACGATTAGATTAAAATGATACAAAATTAAAAGTTAAAATCAAGCAATTGAAATTATAGAGATCGAAATAATATAAGAAATAAAGTACATGAACTTCTAGTGTGATTTGCTCATTTTTTTATTTGAATGAACATCCATCAGCTACCTCATTTGTATGAATCTTCTGTACATACTCCTTACTTTGTGGTGTTTTGAGAAGTTAATAAAAAATTGATTTTTTGATTTTTTGTGATTTTTTTGTCAACATAAATTTCAGAACATAAACCTTACACTTTGGATCATTTACCATGTGCATTATCAAGAAATAAAGACAAAATGACATACCTGAATCCATTGATGAACGGTTAAACGGAAGCGTGATTATCAATGAACTCTTTGTTATTGATTATGTTATTGCCTTCTAATCCTTTCCCCTTTGGTGCCTTATGTTTCTCCTTGAGAGGATTTAGAAAGAAAAATGGCAGTGTTCTTATTTTTCCACTTGGGAAGGAATAGGGACCATAACCTTTTAAAGGTTGTAATTGGTTTTCAAAACTGAAAGGTTGTGGAAGTTCAAAAGGAATGAAAACCAACTTTAACCAATATGTTTTAATTTCTATTTCTGCCCCTCATAGAAATAGAAATTATACAACTAGTATCTACACATTAGGTCCATAACACATATACCCTTAAGCCTATTAACTAAATTGAATCACTTAAATTGTAGGCTTCTTATAAATGATAACACCACATTTAATTATATGGTCCCATTGAGACATTATCTAACAATCTCTCACTGGACCACATATGTATCCTGAAAAATGTGCTTAACTTTAGTGAGCTCGGAAATTTGTTATCATAACTTGAGGGTATCCAAACAATCTTGTCCATTAACTATATTAATATAGGATCAAAGCGGTCTTCGTTACATCAATCGTAACTCGACCCACCAATGGTCACGTATACTAATACAGCTAAATGACATAGATCAATCATGGATGCGTAGCATGGAAATTACATGTGATGTGATCCATACATGCCTATTTCCAACTGGTCCTACTTAACTTTATTGAGATAAATACTTCACAATACGTAACAGAGCGTAATAAACTGAATATTTCATTTCTGCAGAAATTAATCTAATTACATAGATAAAACTCAAGGCTGACATAAAGCAGTAATATAAATACAAACTCCCACTAAACCAGAATGTTCTCAAATAGAACAACACCCATCTGAGCAGTGTGCTCATGAAAGACCTTGGGTGGTAGTCCCTTCGTAAGTGGATCCGCTATCATGGAGTTTGTCTCAATGTGCTCTATGGAAATCTGTCCACTCTGCACTCTTTCTTTTACAACTAGGAACTTGATATCAATATGCTTTGATTTTGTCGAGCTCCTGTTGTTATTGGAATATAAAACTGCAGACTTATTGTTACAATATAACTTAAGTGGTCTTGCAGTGCCTTCCAAAATACGCAACCCAGTGACAAAATTCCGCAGCCATATCCCTTGGTTTGATGCCTCATAACATGCTACAAATTCTGCGGCCATGGTGGATGAAGCTATGAGCGTCTGCTTTGCAGACCTCCAAGAAATTGCTCCGCCAGCTAACAGATAAATATAGCCTGATGTGGATTTCCTACTGTCTTGGTATCCAGCAAAATCGGAGTCGGAATATCCAATGACCTCTAACTTATCCGATCTCTTATATGTGAGCATATATTCCTTTGTTCTCTGTAAATATCGCATAACACGCTTGACTGCTTTCCAATGATCCATGCCAGGATTACTTAAATATCTACCTAACATGCCAACTATAAACGCAATATCCGGACGCGTACATACTTAAGCATATATTAGACTCCCTACAGCCGAGGCATAAGGAATCTTCTACATTTCTTGAATTTCAAGACTGCTCTTCGGGCATTGGCTGAGACTAAACTTGTCTCCCTTAGCAACCGGGGTTTCACCTGATTTACAATTTTGCATGCCAAATCTATTGAGTACTTTTTCGATATAGCTCCTTTGTGATAATCCCAGAATACCCCGAGAACAATCTCGGAGTATTTCGATTCCTAATACAAAGGAAGCATCACCAAGATCTTTCATTTCAAAATTCTTAGATAGAAATCTCTTGGTGTCATGCAATAAGTTTATATCGTTTGTGGCAAGCAATATGTTGTCAACATATAAAACCAAAAATATGTGTTTACTCCCACTGAACTTGTGATACACACATTCATCAACAACATTAGTTTCAAAACCATACGAAGTGAGAATTTGATGAAATTTGAAGTACCACTGACGAGAAGCTTGTTTGAGTCCATAGATGGATTTAGTCAATTTGCAAACCATATTCTTTGGGTCTCCTGACACAAAGTTTTCTGGCTGCACCATATAAATTGTTTCTTTAATGTCACCATTAAGAAAAGCTGTTTTGACATCCATCTGATGCAACTCAAGATCAAAATATGCAACAAGCGCCATAATTGTCCTAAAAGAATCTTTCGAAAAAACTTGAGAGAAAGTTTCTTTAAAGTCAATTCCTTCTTTTTGAGTAAAGCCTTTGGCTACAAGACGTGCCTTATACCTCTCTACATTATCATTTGAATCCCTTTTGGTTTTAAATATCCATTTACAACCTACGGGTTTCACACCAACTGGTAATGAGACAAGTTCCCAAACTTTATTGTCTTGCATAGACTTATATTCTTCATTCATGGCTTCTATCCACTTATGAGAGTTGGAACTTTCCATGGCTTGACGAAAGTTGATTGGATCATCTTTCGACATTCCATTTTCTACCTCATGTTTCTGGAGATATACAATATAATCATCTAAAAATGCAAATCTCATTTCTCTGGTGGATCGCCTTAATGGCACAGATTCTTGAGGTTGAGGTTGTAGAGTTTGTTCCTCAGGAACAATTACCTCATCTTGAATGGGGGTTTGAACTATATTATCTTGAACAACATTGTCTAGTTGAGGATCCGAAATTACTTCTCGAGCAATGACAGGTATAGGAACCTGTGATTGGTCAAAAGTAGTAGTAGGAAATGGGATTACTCCTGCTTCCTCCTCAAAGACAATGTCTCTAACTGGATTTCTCCCCCCAAACTCAACATCCTCAAAAAATGTTGCAATTCCCGTCTCAAATATTGACCTATTTGTGGGATCATAAAACTTGTAACCCCGTGATCGTTCGGCATAGCCAATAAAGTAGCTGCTAATGGTTTTAGAGTCTAATTTTCGTTCATGAGGTTTATAAGGCCTCGCCTCAGCAGGACACCCCCACACATGCAAATGTTTTAGACTAGGCTTTCGCCCAACGCAAAGCTCATAAGGTGTTTTTACAACTGCTTTAGTTGGCACCCGATTTAAGATATAAGTTGCTGTCTTTAGAGCCTCATCCCAGAGGGACTCTGGTAAAGTAGAATGACTGATCATACTTCTTACCATATCCTTAAGAGTCCGGTTTCGTCTCTCAGATACACCATTCATGCTAGGTGATCCTGGCATGGTGTATTGTGGGACGATTCCACATTCCTCCAGGTATTTTGCAAACGGTCCTGGACGTTGTTCACCTGATCCATCATATCTGCCATAGTATTCACCACCACGGTCAGACCTGACACTTTTAATCCGTTTGTTGAGTTGTAACTCAACTTCGGCCTTAAATTTTTTGAATACATCCAAAGACTGTGATTTCTCATGGATAAGAAATAGATACCCATATCTGGAATAGTCGTCTATGAATGTGATAAAATATTGTTGACCATTCCAAGACGCCATAGGGAATGGGCCACAAATGTCCGTATGAATTAATTCTAAGACATCTGTAGTCCTATGGGCACCATATTTCTTTATTTTGGTCTGTTTTCCCTTGATACACTCAACACAGACATCAAAATCTGAAAAATCAAGAGAGTCCAAAATTCCATCAGACACAAGGCGCTCAACTCTAGATTTAGAGATGTGACCTAGGCGTTTGTGCCATAATGAGGCTGAATTTTCCTTAGTTAATTTACGCTTTGTACCTCGTGATTCCACGTGCAAGGTTGCATTATAAGATGCAATAGTTTCGAGCAAATATAGATTATCAAACACATTAAGTAAACCAGTACCAACAACATTTGAATTAATAGACATACTAAACTTCATATTTCCAAAAGAACAATAATATCCCAATTTGTCCAATACAGAAACAGAAATTAAATTCCGTCTAAAGGACGGTACAACAAAAGTGTCTAATAAATCCAAATAATAACCGGTTTTCAGTAATAATCTAAAGTGCGCTATTGCCTGCACTTCTATTGACTTGCCATCACCCACAAAGATGTATCTTTCAGCATCAGTTGGCTTTCGGTAGTTCAGGCAACCCTGCATAGAAACACATATGTGAGTAGTAGCACCAGAATCTACCCACCAAGTGTTTCTTGGTACTGAAGCTAAATTTATTTCAGAACAGACCAAAACATGAAATGTACCTTTCTTTACACGCCAGGTGACGTATTTGGCACAATCCTTCTTTCTGTGTCCAGGCTTGCCACAAAAGAAACAACTATCCTGCACTTTCTGTTTCTTTGGTTCCGGACCCTGAGGAATAGCAACTTCCTTTCCCTTATGCTTTCTTTTGCCCGTATGCTTGGAGGTGCTTGCCAGATGAGCACTTTCAGTCCTTTCTTGCTTCAATCTCTCTTCCTCTTGCACACAAAAATGAAATGAGCTCATTGAGAGTCCATTTCTCCTTCTGGCAGTTATAACTAACCTTAAATTGGTTAAATTGTGCAAGAAGAGAGATGAGAACTAAATGCACGAGCAAATCATCAGATAGGTCGAGCTTTAGTGCCTTAAGTTTTGAAGCAAGATGAGACATTTCCATGATGTACTCGCGAACATTACCCTTGCCTTGATACTTTATTGAAATCAAGCTTGCTAAAAGCGTGCTTGTTTCAGCCTTATCGTTTTTAGCAAAACGCTTTTGAATTTCTGAAAGAAATTCACCGGCAACGGTAACATCCTCTGTTATTGCACCCCGAAAAACTTCTGGAATCCCACGTTTCATGATCATAAGACTTAGCCTGTTAGAACGTTCCCACTTTTCAAAGTACACAGTTTCCTCAGGAGTACTTTGTGCAGTGAGAGCATTCGGTTTTGGCATCCTTAATGCCAAGTCTATGTCCATGCAGCCGAGAACAATCAATATGTTCTCTTTCCAGTCCTTAAAGTTTGTTCCATTTAACATTGGAACATTGTTCATGTTGGCAGAGATTGAAGTAGTCGACATTAAAGCTGAATAGAAAAGAAAATAAAAGGAATAAACAATTATGCTCACATTAAGTTACCAAACAGATAATCTCTAAATAAATTAATTTAATGACAACATCTCAAGATACCTAGCACAACATTAATACCAAGCCTTTGGGTAGTGATATTAACTGTAAGTGGTATTCTTGTTGTAATGATCAAACATTGACAATAAGTTATGTCAAATAACAAATCTATCTTTTGATGGATTTATTATTCACATTAGGTTTTCTTGACAATTGGCACATGTTTATCACCACAAAATGTGTGTGTAATTCTGCCAAGTCTTAATCATGTCTTTGGACCGATAAATACCCGTATGAGATACACAGACATGAACTTCAAAACATTCCATATAAAACAATCTAGACAAGAGAGATCACTTTTGTGACATCTTGTTTGAATTGACTTATATTGAGAGTGTTAGAAAATTAAATTTCTGTAGACGTTGTATGAAATTACATTAAATTTAGAGATTTCTAAATTTGTGACCCCGTATATGTTATATAATCTGTAGCAATTCCAATTATATATATACATATATAAATAGAATTGACGGGTCCAAAAAATAAATAGTTTTTTTTTTTTTATGATGTTCAAAATTAAACCGATCAAATCGCAAGATATATCTATATATATATATATAAATACATGATGTTCATCCATTTGAGAGAAAAAAAAAAAAAACTGCCCACCGAATCATTTTACAATTCCAGAAAACAAATTGCCATTTTCACAGAACAAAACAGGAAAAAACAGAATTTACATCCATAAGAAAATTCAGAATCTGATTTCAGGAAACTAAATAGAATGAATAAAGCATATCAATTCTGATAAGACACATGATATGCATGCTCTGATACCAATTGTCAACATAAATTTCAGAACATAAACCTTACACTTTGGATCATTTACCATGTGTATTATCAAGAAATCAAGACAAAATGACATACCTGAATCCATTGATGAACGGTTAAACGGAAGCGTGATTATCAATGAACTCTTTGTTATTGATTATGTTATTGCCTTCTAATCCTTTCCCCTTTGGTGCCTTATGTTTCTCCTTGAGAGGATTTAGAAAGAAAAATGGCAGTGTTCTTATTTTTCCACTTGGGAAGGAATAGGGACCATAACCTTTTAAAGGTTGTAATTGGTTTTCAAAACTGAAAGGTTGTGGAAGTTCAAAAGGATTGAAAACCAACTTTAACCAATATGTTTTAATTTCTATTTCTGCCCCTCGTAAAAATAGAAATTATACAACTAGTATCTACACATTAGGTCCATAACACATATACCCTTAAGCCTATTAACTAAATTGAATCACTTAAATTGTAGGCTTCTTATAAATGATAACACCACATTTAATTATGTGGTCTCATTGAGACATTATCTAACATTTTTGACTTTTTTATAATTAAAAAAGTTAATTTTTTATGATTTTTTTTTTTTTGTATAAGGCCTCGTTTGGGAACAGGTTAATTTAGTAACTTTTTGGCTATTTGGCTAAAAAGGTAGGTAAAAAAAACTTGTATGTTTGGGATGACTTTTTGGCTAATTACAAAAAGATGTGCAAAAAGTAGAGAGAAAAGAGAATCTTTGACTTTTTGGTATGGGTTGTTGGCTTTTTGGCTAATTTAGTAACTTTTTGACTAATTGACTAAAATAACCTCTTGCCAAACGATGCCTAAAAAAGTTAAAAAGTTAAAAAGTTAACCTTTTTAGCTTCTTCCCAATTTTTGTCTTAAAGTAAAAATATATAAAATAAAATAATGTATTACATTACTTTAAATGGACATGAATCTCAAGAATGGTGATTATGATGATTTTTGGAGCAAAATATAAAGGGGAACTACGCTATAGTGGAATTTTTAAAAAATTATTACATATATATATAAAAAATTATAATTATATTTATTAATTTTAATAAAATTTATCATTAATTTACAATTATTTTTGAAATTATACATTGATGTGAAATTTTCTGATATAAAAAGCAAAGGGATCTTTTGGCAAGCTTGTTAAAAGTTAGTTTTTAATTTTTAATTTATTTTGAATTACATCATTTTTCATATTTTTAACTCACAAAATGACAAAAAAGTTAAAAAAAACTAATAAGTCAATTTTTAACCAACTTCTCAAATTATCCCAAAGTATCAAAAAAAAATATAGCGGTATTTTGATAAGTTAAGTAAAAATCTGATTATTTTTTTTTAATAATTTTTTAACTTTTTTATAATAAAAAAGTTACTAACTTTTTTTTTTATAATTATTTAATAACTTTTTTGTGTAAAAAAATTAAAAAGTTTAAACAAATCGCCCCATATATAATTTTGTTCAAAAATGCTTTAGAGCTTTAATATAGGAGCTCTAATAGTTTTAATGGGAATGTGAGACCCACTCTGATGTGATATTTGTGTCTTGTCTTATTTTTCTTTTCTTTTTTTTTTTTACTTGGACACATCACTAGAGCTCAAATTAGAACTCTAGATTTAGAGCTCTCTAGCATTTCCTAATTTTGTTTGGCCCACCAACCCCCACCGCCCTCCTCCCTAAAGCTAAACAAGTACCTGCCGGCTGCCGTCAATCAATCGCACAATTTCTCATTCCTCTCCCTCTAGAAACTACATGTAAACAAAATATTAGAATTGATTTTTTATTTTTTTGTTTTTGCTTTTAGTAAATTTTTACAAAGGAATTTAAAAACTTTATATTTATAAATTCTAATCAATTAAAAGGTTAAAAAAATACTTAAAATATGTAGGAGAGGGTTCAAGGAAAAGAGTTGGAAAATTCGAAGATCTTCGAAGATCCTTGAAGAACAACTTCGAATTCTCTAGAATATGATGAGAGGCTTAGATTCTTCAATAATCTCAACTTAGGAACACAACAACAAAGGAGATGATGGAGATAAGAGATTGGGTGAAGAAGAAGGCAAAATGGCTAGAGAATAGAATAATGGCAAGGCTCTCCCATTGATCTCCCACTTTCACTCTCAAGGTTGATAATGGAGAAGGGAAATTAGTTCTTTCCCAAGAGTTAAAAATCTCCAAAATCCATCACTTGTAAAGCTATGGGTGGGTGCTATTTATAGGCACCTCATGATGTAGGATGGAGCCCATGTGCAAGGCACATGGGAGATATTCTCTCTAACCACCTTGTCCGAGGAGGTGACCTCTCCGAGGAGGTGACTTCTCCGAGGATGAGAAAACCCTGAAGAGGAGATCAACCTCTCGGCGAACCCTTCTTCTTAGCCACACCTAACCAATGATCCCCAATCATCCCAAAGGGTCAGGGGTAGTCCCAGAGGACGTCATGCCGCATAAGGGTCAGGGATAGTTCAAGAGAACGCCCTGCCGCAAATATTGCCGAGTCTCAGGGACCCCCTAGATCGTGCCACCTCGACCCAGGTATAGGCTAGTTTAACCGAAGAGTGAATTTATCTCCACTCACCGTCCTCGGGATCGGGTCCTTTGTTCGAACTCCATTACGCTCATGGTTCTGGTGTGTAGATCCCGGAAAGCTCCAAGCCCGCAAGTGTTCTGGGACTCATTAACAGAGCGGCTTCTAGATTGCATCTGAATCCGTTCGAAGCCAAGTGTTTCGGACCTCTAGGTTCGTGGATCCGAACCCTTTCGAGTCCGAGTGCCTCGGATCTCTAGGCTTGCTTAATACTCTTTCGAGTCCGGGCCCGAGTAAGTCTCTAGGTTCGTAGATCCGAACCCTTTCGAGGCTTAGAGCCATTTAGCCCGTTTGATGGTGATAAATTCGGGCCCACCAATCTTGGACTATTGGGCCTAATTAATTTAATGGGCTCAAATTAGGTCCTCTTACATTTGCCCCTTGCGTGTATGAGAAATTGTAATTTTCTCGGACATGCATAAATTCACCTTATCAGCCATGCTTCACATTATGTCTTCGAGAATATTTGGGCTTGATAAAATCTATGGATAAAAACTGAGGACTCACTGTAAATTATGGGTAAAATTGACAACTAATAAAAAATAAATAAATAACTTTTTTTCTTTTTTTTTTTTCTTTTTTTTTTGCGCCATGTTTGGCCAACATATACACCTTCATGCTTTTGATCTCACAAAAAAAAAACAAATCAAAATTTGAATATTTAAAGATCCACTCACCAAAATTGATCAATAATTAAATTTCTCTTTCCAGGAAATGGTCAAACCCCTATATTTTTTTTTTATATATATATATGGAAGCTAAGGACAAAATCCACCATTCTTATCTTTTTTTTTCAAATGTGATCTCACTTTTTGAAACGTACCCAGCAAAAAGTAAATAAGATTTATTTTGTGGAGTCCAATCATCCAAACCCACTGTTTTTCTTTCTTCAAATTTAAAACTCGTAATTGCTTGGGCCGTTATATATATATATATGTAGAATATTTGAGGAGCACCCCCTTTTTTTATTCTATTTAAAGAAAAGGATAGTAACCCTAATCAATGTAGCCTCTCTTTTATTTTCTTACACAGCGCCGCTCTCTCTCTACACAGAGAGACCCATCTTTCTTTCTTCTTCCTCAAAACTGACCCAGTTTTATTTTATTTTATTTTATTATTATTTTTTTTAATGAAGGTCTGCTGCTACAACACTATAGGCCACAACCATTTGCTCACTGACCTCCATTGCAACTCCAGTCTCCTTTTCTGTCATCGTCACTGAAGACACACCAACGCCACCGACACACCGACGCCGACTCCTCTGCGACGTCACTGCCATTGCAGGCCTCGACTGACCAGCACCGACGGCCCCGACCTCTCTGCAACGTCATCATTTTCCAACCTCGCCAAAATAGTGCCGCCGTTGGTTCGACTGTGCGTCGTCCTCGTCGGGGCCGTGCCATGCTTTCACAGTGCTTACTCTACACCTTACCTCACTAACGAATTTTTTTTTATTTTTTTTTATTTGCAGGAGATCAAACTCCAAGGACCCATTTGGGCACACTCTCTCTCCAAACTGAGACCAACCCAAACTTCATCTTCTTCAAAGAAGCTCCGTAGCTGATCAGTGACGACCACGTCGCCCACTCAACGCGGTGTCGGTCTGTCGATATGCTTTCTCGCCCACTGAAATTCATCACTGTTAGCCGTGACCCGCCAACGCCGACCACATCACCGATTCAACGTGGTGTTGGTCTGCCTAATTGTTCCACCACCTACATACGCTGCTTCTAATCTTCAGTCTCTTTATCGCTTGTACAGGCTACATGTTGTGCCGCTGACTTACTCTCTCTTGCTTCTCCAGATCTGTGAGTAAGTGTTTAATACCCCATCTTCTTGAATTGTCCCAGATCTGGGAGTGAGCTCTTTATATATATATATATAAATGGGTTTTGATTTTTACTCAACTAATTTCATTCCCTTCACTGTTTCAGATTTATTGATCTTTGGACTTCAGGATCTAGTTGAATCTTTGTTCAAAGCCCTCTTCCTTTTTCTTCTTATATTTTTGGATCTGTGGGTATTCCATCTTATTGTTTTGATGGACTTTTGTGCTCAAAATAAATATGTACTGATACATTTTCTAATTTGGGAATTCTGGTGATGATTTATTTCAGTCTTGAGGCTTGCAAACAATCTTGAACTAGTGAAGACAATACCCACCGCTGGCCTCTCTCTGCTGGTTTGCTTCTGGCTTCGACGGTCCAACGCTGACCACACATATCGCCCCACTCAACGTGACGTGTGTGGTTGCCGACTCTTCTGTGGCACCATCGCTGCTTCCGGCTTCAGCTTATCCGACGTCGACCACGCACGTTCGCCCTTTCAACGCAACGTGTGTGGTCTTGCCCAACCTAGCTCCACATCGCTGCTTCCGGCTTCAGCTTATCCGACGTTGACCACGCACGTTTGCCCTCTCAACGCAACGTGTGTGGTCTTGCCCAAGCCTAGCCCAGTCTTGTTGATTACAGTCTGTAAAGCCTCTCTGATTTCAGCTTAAATTTCCAGTATCGGCTTCGGACTTCACCTCTCTAACTGCCCAAATTTGTAAGTATGACATTCGAACCTCTCTTCCAAATATAAATATATTTAAATATGTATAAATATATTTTTGTGGCAATGTAGAGGGCTCAAGCAGTCTGATGAAAATAAAAATAAAATAAATAAAAACTGAATCTGAATATGGACTCAATTTTTGTGGCAATCCCAATGATATTTTTTTTTTAGCTCAAACACCGTGATTTTGGCCATATGGAAACATGCACTAGCACTTGAAACCTTATTGAGGTGCTTGGCTTGAACATAATTTGTTGAACTTTATCACCGAGGAAAGGCCGAATATAACTTGTTGACTAGTATTTGAGCTCCATTTTTGACATGGAGAGAGAAAACCCTGGACTTATGAATATGGACTTTGGAAAGGACATTCTTGTAATTTGCATAATGATCCATTGAATCTTGCTACTGATAAGCAATGTAATATACTTCGGATCTCGGGCCTGAAATTTATTATTGAACTTCACTCTGTCCAAATTTTGAGCCCCGTATAAATTGGACCTTTAATATGGAACATAGTGACTTTAAGAAATTGACCCGATTGAACTTCATCATGAAGCGACCTATGACATTGTACCTCTTATTGATGATAGAAGACGAAAATCTATATGTTGATGATGCACCCATTGGTATTAAAATTTGTTGAGCTTGAAGAATATCCGAGAAAATGAATTGTTGATGACGTCCGAAGTTGAATTTGTTGATAAACCCATCATGTTGCATGTAACAATATTCTGAATTTTAATACGGTCAACTCTTTAATATTTATACCGGTTATTTCAGCCATATGTCTTCTCAAAAGAAACCCGTAGCTCCGGGGTCATCAGAACCGGCTCTCATGAAAGAGAGGGATGTACCTCCGGCATCTGAGTGGAGGAAATCTCCTTATTTTGGTCGGAAGGACCCCTTCTGGCGGGCGGCTACCTCCACCACTTCTCTTCTATCTCCGAAGGGGGCTCCATTATGTCTCACTGAGGACACTGACTCTGGACACGAGGCCCTCATTTCTCCTTCCTCGGTGCTACGCTTTCGGATTGAGCGGGGGGACTTTCCATACTGTTATCCTCAGTTCAAGGCCATCTCAAACCCTCCTTTTGGTTGGCAGGAGTGGGTTGATGATGTTCTCTCGGACAAGAGCTTCTGTCAGCGGCTTCAAGAGGCCCGCCTATTGATCCCAGTGAAAATATCTCGATCCCTATCCATCCGTCGCAACAATGCTAGCCTGGAAGCCATGGCTCTTCGGTGGAGCACCGAGACACACACCTTTATACTTGGCCAGCACGAGATGGGGCCCACCCTTGAGGATGTGTTCATGTTGCTGCGTCTGGAAGTGACCGGCCCTGATGCCTTCGACCCTGAGCAGACACCCCCCGAAGATGATTCTTTGATCCAATCTCTGAAGCTAAATCTTCAAACTTGTGGTCGGTGGAGTTCCGTTTTTGATGGTTCAGCAAGGAGGACTAGTCGAGTAAGGACGGACCGTGCCTCCTATACTGCATGGATCCGCCACTTCTTCAAAGATCTTCAGCCCTTGGCCAGAGATGCTGACCCTAACTCTCGGGAGTATGAGGTCGGTCCGATGTACGACTCCAGACTCTATTTCTTGGGATTTCTGGCTTGCTTCCTTTCATTCTTCATTCTTCCGAGCACGCCTCCGGATTCCCTCAATCCTTTCGTCTTCCCCTTGGCAGTCAGGCTCTTCAGAGGAGATCGGATCCCTTTGGCTCCCCTATTTCTTGGGAATCTCTATTATCGGCTGGATCTACTACATCGAGATATGGTTCGCTCTGTGGGTTGATATGAGCCTGTCTCCTTTATTCACAGCCAGTTCCTACTTTGTTTCTTCTTCGAGAGGTTCCCAAAATTTGCCCCTGCTCCGACTGTATTCGAAGCGGAGGTTCTTCGGGAGATAGTGGATAAAGATGGCATCCCCGTGCTCGATACTGATGGGTCTCGGACATTTGGGAAAGCGAAGTCTTGCCAGCCGTTGATTACACGTTGGTCACGTACCATTTCCACCTTATCCATGAATACTCTAGTGGATGATCCCCGACACTTTGTGGCACGGCCGTATGTATGCCCGCCTGTGGGTGTGGCCACACCGCTTATCTATCATGGTTCCTCCCGCTCGGTGTCCTTTCCTTTGCCGAAGAACATCCCTGCAACCTTTGTTGATATGCTGATTATGATCCGTCCGAGTTCATTACCGGTATGGCATGAGGAAGGCGTTGATAGTGCCGTTTATAGGCCTGACCGCGTAGCATATCAATTCGGGTTTGATCAATGTGCCCCGGGGCCAGCACCTCCTTTATTATCATTTTCAGCGAGCTACGGGCGCTTCAGTCGCGGGCTTGTACACACCGTGTTTCCCATATCCGGCTCTTTGACGATGCCAGGCTTGAGTCGAGTAGGGGGTTTCACCTCCTCTTTCAGGCGGTATTGGCAGAAGAATATCGATGCGTTTATTGCATTTGTCCAGAGCAGACCGACCATATGTTTGCCTCCGCCGATTTATAAGAAGGGTTCTTCTCTTCGGCTACCCGAGAGCCGAAAATCTGACCACATGTACGAGAGTTTCTTCACCTCATCTGCTCCAACTGATCCTTCTGCTCGGGCATCTGCTTCTAGCTTGGCAATTACTTCTCCGGAGCCAGTCCCTTTGAATAAGGCCTCTGGTCCTCGGACGACCCGCCTTAAGAAGATGGCTCACAAGAGGACTTCTGATGCCAGTCCTTCCGCTCCTCGCCTTTCCAAAAGGCTTCATGAGGTACCTGAAATTTTTGATTTGAAGCTACTTTCCTTTTTGCGACTATACCTTCTAAAATGAAAACTTTTATTTGTCCATGTTGTGTAGGATCCTGCGGTTGTTGACGTTCTCTGTACCGTGGCTCCTGGCCATGCTGCCTCCCCCAGGCCGGACTCAGACTTGGACGACACCCTCCCTTTGTCTGCAAGACTTGTGAAGATGCGCACCTCTCGTATAGCAGTTATAGATTATGACGATGATGAGGCTGAGTCCTCCGACCATTTTTGTGACCTTATTCCACGCATGCGTCGTCACTGTCCTACCGTAGCTGAGGAGGAGCGCTATCTTGGTGACGAGGTTATTGGGGCTCACCGTTCTGATGTTGAGATTACTAGAGGGACTGATGCCACAGAAATTGATGCCGTAGGCCATGCTTCTAGAAGCAATGTAGAGACGAGGTGCGCCTCTGGGAATGGTGTGGAGGTGGATGTGCTAGAAATCTCTGAGACTCGCTCTGGCACTTATGGTGATTCTCATCCTCCGGCCCTCCTTCCTTCTTCAGGGATGACTGCTACTGTTCAGGCTTCGTCAGACATTGAGATCGATCAGGTGCTCTCTATACGGCCAAGTGACCTTGCTGATGCTAGGAGTCCTTCAGTTGCTCCGGCTTTGCATATTGATTCTCCCTCTGGTAATCTTTCTTTCTGAAGTTTGTCATTTACTTCTATCTGTGAGAAATCTTTACTCAAATGGCTTTCCTGTTCCCTACCTCTAATAAGGCTTCCTTATCTTTTCTTCAGTGTTAGCTGCTACCGGGGTCCTGCTTTCACCTGCCTCAGACTCTGCTCCAGTGTTAGCTGCTACCGTGGTCCCGTCTTCACCTGCCCCGAACTCTACTCCGACTCTCTTTGTAACTCCTCACGGTTCTCCTTCTCAAGGGGGAACACCTGCCTTTGAGACGACTGCCAGAGGTTCTTCATCGCCAATGCCTTCGAATATTTTGGATTTGAATCTCAGTGATTTTCACATTGATAGTGATGCTTTTGGTCTTTCCCCTTATCGTTCGGCATTCTCAGGCTCGGGACCTCTACCGGGAGTTACCCCTCCGGGTGGTTCATCTAACCCGATAGACATTGGGGAGATTCCTGAGACTAGCAGCTTTCCGGCCCCAATTCCTCCTTCAGCTTCTGGCAAAGTATCATTTCTCCATTATTGGGTAGCTCCTGAGTTTGCTTCAGTTCTACAGCTTGTGCATTCAAGTTACCCGGAGACCTTTGCTTCATTTGCTTGCCAGTGTCCACTCATTCAGACTGCTCTTCTCGAGTCTTTTGCCACTATCTTATATAGCTTGGGCAGGAAACGGTTGTGTGACCTTAATGGGAAAGTAGTCGAGACGGCGTATCAGGGGATCTCTGACATGGAGCGTCACCAAGTGGACTTATCATGGCTTCGGAAGCGCCTGGATATAGCTTCGAACGCCAGTCATCGGCTGGAACTTATGTCTGTGCTTGCCTCTTATCGCACCTCTATAGATGAGATAAAGGCAACTCTTCGTGAACTTGAGTCGGGTTATGCTCGGGCCTTGGAGACTTTAGAGGCACACTCTACTGTTTGTCTTCCAGATGTAGATGTGACGGGCAGCTTCTTCGAGGGTGTCTTTAGGAAAGATTGAGTTTTTTTTTTATCATTACTTTCTTGCCCCTTTCGATAAAAATGTTTTATCTAGGACAATGCAATGAAATGACAAAATTTTTGTTGTTTGGATATTTTCGCATTGTTTTCTCATTCTACTTGATAAAATATTTATTTCGAATGATACAATGGGAAGAACAATCATATGCACATGTTTATAAAAGCTGAAATATTCTCATTAGTTCTTCAACTTTCTTGACAAAAGTATAATAGATTCACTGTAAGTGATGGGATAAAACATACACCATAGAGAAAACCAGCTTCTTCATAACGTAAGGGAAATACAACTTTTAGACAAAGTAAGAAAGTGAAAATGAATTTCAACATAGATGAGTCCAATTATGGGTAGTAATGCTTGATAAACTTTGCATTGAGCGGGCCAGTTCGGAAGCCGTCTTCAACCCTTACAAGTTTGTAGTACCCGCTTGAGCTCGCCTGAACCACCTTGTAGGGCCCTTCCCATTTTGGAGAAAACTTGGGCAAAGGCTGTCCTCGCATGATTGGGTCTACAATCTTCCATACTAGATCACCTTCTTCAAACTTCCTTGGTATCACAGTCTGGTTATAGGCTCGGGCGATGGACTCATGATATCTTTCCATGACTTTTGCAGCTCTGTCATGCTTTTCCTCTAATGCTTCCAATCTGGTGGTTCGAGGCTCCAATACCATCCCTGAGGCGAGAGCCATTCGAGCAGATGGAGTTTCCAACTCTATAGGTAACACTGCCTCGGACCCATACACAAGGGAGTAAGGAGCTGCTTGAGTTGGCTTTCTCTTCGAAGTGCGATACGCCCATAGGGCTACTATCAACTGTTCGGACCAAGTCCCCCCAAACTCATCCATCATCTTGCTCAGAATCCCTATCAGTGTCTTGTTTGTGGCTTCCGCTTGCCCGTTCCCTTTTGGATAGTAGGGTGTGGATTTGTGATGCTTCACTTGGTAAGTCTCTAGGAGGCTCTTCACATATTTGTTTATGAAGGGAGTGCCGTTATCCGAGAGGATGGTGTTTGGTACTCCAAATCGGCAAATGATATTCTCCTTGATGAAGTTCGCGACTGCAGGCCCCGTAGCGTTCTTCAGAGGAATTGCTTCGACCCATTTTGTACTCAATTCTGTGGCTGCGAGAATCCACTTGTACCCCTTAGAAGATGTGGAGATGGGCCCTATCAGATCAAAAGCCCAGGTATGGAACGGCCATGGCGTTCGGATACTACGCAGGTCTACAGCTGGAGCATGGATCAAATTTTCGTGTTTCTGACAAGTCTGGCACCTCTTCACGTGATGGGATGCATCTGACTCCATGGTCGGCCAGTAATACCCAAGGTGTATAAGTTGCTCAAACAGCCGAGCCCCTCCTTGATGTTCAATCTCGTGGGCTCTTCCGAGGACTAGATCTGACTCCTCCTTGGAGAGACACCTCAGGGGAGTGCCCTCAATACTTCTTCTATACAGCTTGTCCTGATCAAGAAAGTACCGCCTCGCTCTCCTCTTGAGGTGTGCAATGTCCCTCGGGCTCTCAGGTAGTGTTCCCTCTTTGAGATAGTCAATGTAGACTTGCCTCCAGTCAGGGGTATCAATTTCAAAGCAACTCTCATCCTCCCGGATGTATGACTGACACTTGGGGCATTCCTTCTGTAATTGATTCGAGTCCTTCTCCATCTCGGGCCAATAATAACCTTGTCTTTGGATTCTTCTATACAGACTGATATCCCCATCCCCGCAAGACTTTTCATGGATCTGTTGTAGTCGGAAGCTTGCTTCTTGTTGGCCAACACACCGGGCTAGGAATCCGGTACCTCCTCAGAAGTAAAGTTCACCTTGAATAATTGTGAATTGGGCAAGCTTGGCCATAGTCAGTTTTCCAACTTTGCTTCTGAGTTGTTCGAGGACTTCTCCTCTCCAGTCCTCCGGAAGGCCTTTGTCTTCGGGTATTATTGAAGGTTCTGTTCTCTTCTTGATAACAATTGTTGCCTCTTCCTCTGGAATGTCAACTCTTGCCCCTAATGTTGCGAGGGCATCTGAAAACTTGTTGTCGGAGCGAGGCACATGCTCTATTTCGACCTTCTAAAATTTGTCAAGAAGTCTTTGGACTGTTGTTCGATATGTGGCCAAGGCAGGCTCCTTTAAGACGAACTGTCCTGAAACTTGCTTCACTATCAGCTTTGAGTCCCCCCGGATCCGAATCTTCTTGATACTGTGCTTCTCAGCTGCTATCAAGCCTAAAATAAGAGCCTCATACTCGGCTTCGTTATTCGAACAATGGAAATCCAGTTTATAAGACAAATATAACTTTTCCCCACTTTTGCTTGTAAGGACTATCCCGGTTCCTCCCTTCCCTCCGGCTGCTGCTCCGTCAAAGCTCAATGTCCAAAAGCTTTCCTCAGAAACCATAGCTGCGTGCACCTCTCCTCTTAATTCTTCATTCACTGGTTCATAGTCACCACTTGGAAATTGGGCAAGGAGATCAGCTAAGGCTTGGCTTTTGATCGCCTTGGGGGCTACACATGTGATCTCGAATTCACCCAGTGCTAACAACCATCTTGCCACCTTCCCGGTTAGAGCAGGCTTGCTGAGGAGGTATCAGATTGGATCACTTCTAGTAACAATCTGAATCTGATGTGCTAGGAAGTAATGTCTGAGCTTTTGGGCAGTGAATACCAAAGCTAAACAATGTCTCTCTACTGGAGTATATCGGACTTCTGCTCCTCGAATCTTCCGACTGATGTAATACACCGGGCGTTCTACTCCATCTACATCTTGGACCAATAATGCCCCTATGGACTTGGGGGTTGAAGTTAGGTACAACATTAGAGGCACCCCGGGCTGCGGGGCTATCATGGTCTGAGGCGAGGTCAAGGCCGCCTTGATTCTCTCAAAGGCCTTTTGGTGCTCTTGGTTCCACTCGAACTTGGCATCTCCTTTTAACAAAGAGCCGAAAGGCGCAGAGATCTCTGCCAGTGCTGGGATAAACCTCTGAATATAAGACACCTTCCCGAGGAACTTCTTTAACTCCTCCTGAGAATGCGGGGGAGGCATTGCTCTGATAGATTTGACATTGTCTTCATCTGCCTCGATACCATGCCTATGTACAAGAAACCCGAGGAACTTCCCGGCCGTCACCCCGAAAGCACATTTGAGAGGATTCATCCTCATTTTGAATTTCTGGCACCTCTTGAATACCTTCTCAAGGTCTCGGAGGTGGTCTTCTTCTTTCTTGGATTTCACCACTAGATCATCAACATAATCTTCCATCTCATGATGGATCATGTCATGAAAGATTACAGTCATAGCCCTTTGGTAAGTTGCACCGGCATTCTTGAGTCCGAAAGGCATGACTGTATAGAAGAAGTTTCCGAGAGGTGTTCTAAAAGCGGTCTTTTCTGCGTCCTCTTCAACCATCTTAATCTGATTGTATCCACTGAATCCATCCATGAATGAGAACATCTGGTGTCCCGAGGTAGTATCTACGAGGGTGTCGATGTGAGGAAGAGGGAATTCATCCTTCGGGCAAGATTTGTTCAAATCTCGAAAGTCTACACATACTCTGATTTGGCCATTCTTCTTCTTTACTGGCACAATGTTTGCTAACCACGTGGGGTACTGTATTGGCCGGATGAAACCAGCCTGTTGAAGTTTTTCAATCTCCTCCTTAATCTTCTCTTCGAGATCTGGATGATATTTTCGAGCAGCTTGCTTAATTGGCTTGGAGTTTGGGAACACATCAAGATAGTGGGAGACTAGGTCAGGATCTAGTCCGGGCATTTCCTTATATAACCAAGCAAACACATCTGAGTATCGGCTTATCAACTTTAACAACTGTTCCCGCTTTTCTGGGCTAAGGCTCGAACTTACGAATACCGGCCTCGGTGCATCTTGTCCATCACTCAGATCTATTTCGATAAGTTGTTCGGGCTGAGGCTTCGGCCCATCTTGCATACATTCTGGAGCCACTTCAGGCTTTATTACTATATCATTATCGGTGACTGAAGAAACCGACTCCCCGCACCTTCATAAATAATACACCATCTTGCCTCCTTCTCGAACTTTCATCACCTTCCGAGGAATAGGCGGACTTTCTGGTCTAGACATCGCCCGCTTACTTGATTCTGTCATCGGCTCCTTGTCATCTTTGATATCCTCCCAACGAGGAATTTTGACCCCTCGAGGCTTAGAGGTGGTGGGAACTTCTTCGACAGCCAGTTCGGTGAAGTAGATGGCATCAGAATAATGAGCTTCATGGATCTCGAACGGCCTTTCTGTAGCCTGAATTGTCACCGTCTTCTTTCCCCATTTAGCCTTAACACACTGATGATAACTTGATGGTACAGCCCCATATCTATGCATCCAGGTCCTCCCTAGGATGATGTGATAATTTGCCTCAGAATCGATAATATGGAACTTGGTGGCCGAGCGAATCTCTCCAACGGCTAAATCAACTGTTACGCATCCGATAGTAACTCTTCTTTCTCAACCGAAGCCAGTGATGACTATCGGCTGCTTCACAATGCGTTCTTCAGAGATTCCGGCTTTTTCTAGAGTAGCGCGAGTCATAATGTTGATAGAGGCTCCACTATCTAGAAAGGCCCTTTTGAACTCAACCCCGTTAATAAAAACAGTCACATAAAGCGGGCGATTGTGAGAAAAATGATACTTTCGATCAGCCTCGGAGAAAGTAATGGCACTAGATTGCTCTTTTGCCTTCCTCGGGATAGACCCCTCAGTCGACATGCATTCCTCATGGTGTGCCTCGGCTATATTAATGATAGACTTGGTGATTTCCGTTCTTGCCTCCCTGGAAAGTCCAAGCTGGTCAAAGAACTGCTTGAACTTTACACAGTCTTGCAGGGTTTTGGCATAGTGATCCGTATCTTTTTCCACTCTTGGAGGCTCGTAGTTAACCATCTCCTCGGTCTCCTCAAAATAAGATGCCACATAAACATGGTGTCCTCCTCTTCCATAGTATTCTTCTCCTCCTTCTGGATCAAAGGGATCTTCGCCATGAGTCATAAATGTTCTGCCCTCTGGATCGAGAGCACTTCCATAGTAAACTTGCTCACCCTCTGGCTCGAGGATGTCGTCCAGATAACAGTCATCGTCATCGAGATTAGCGATAGCCTCGATCATTGGGCCTTCATAAGCTATCATAGCAACATTCTTGCCCTTGTCTCGGTGTTGAGGATATGGTTGTTCTCGGATGTCTTGAGTCCCTCGCTTTTTGAACCTCAATTCGTCTGCCTCGACTTTATCTCTGAAGATTTTCCTGAGAGTCCAACACTTCTCTGTCGGATGTTTCAATGTACGATGGTAGACACAAAATTCAGGGCTCTCACGGTCCTTTTTTGATGGCATTTCTTCAACATAAGGCAATTTTAGCTCTCCGTCAGCCACCCATTTCTTAACTAGAGCTTTCACTTCCTCGATTCCACATGGATAAGAAACATTCCCCTTTTCACCATTATATTGCTTTCTTTTCTGGCCTCTATGACCTCCTCCTTGTGAATTTCGGGTATCCGGGGCAGAGGCAGCAGCAACGATAGGTCCACGAGATGACTTGAAACTAGTCTTGTAACTGGCTTTAAATCTGGACTCCTGAGCCTGAGGAATGCTAATGTTCCGAGCTGCTTCTATTAATGCCGAGAAGGTGGGTAGCTTGTGGTTAACTAGAAACATTTTGTACCTACTCAATGCCCCTTCTAGACAAATTTGAACCAGATAACTCTCCTCAACTGCTTCATGACAATCCACGGCCTTGTCCTGAAACCTTTTGACGTAGTCAAGGATGTCTTCACTTTCTTGTTGCTTCTCTTTACACAATGTAAGTGTGGTCACCTTCTCCGCCACTTGAAAGAACTTGGAGTGGAATTTGTTAACCATTTCCTCCCAACTTCGGACAGAGTTTGGGGCCAAATTAACATACCAACTATATGCTCGGTCGGTGAGGGACTTAGAGAATTCTCTCAGTCGGAGGACGTGGTTTGAACCATGAATACCTAGAGTCTCGATGAATCGCACAACATGTTCTCGGGCATTTCCTTGTTTGCCGTCGAACTTGATGAACTTCGGCACTGTATACCCCTCAGGGTATGGATAGCTCAGCATCTCAATGGGGTAAGGCGGCTTGACGTCTGGATCAGGCAAAGAGGGTAAGGTCCTCTTGCCCCGTTCGAGATCGAACATGGCCTGCACATCGGCGAGAGTGAGAAACTGTTGAGGGAGAGAGTTTGATGGTGGTATTCCCGGGACTTGGCTTATGTACCCGAAGACTGAGCTAGGGGCGTCTTGGCCATTCTGGTGCTGCGAATTCATCATTGGTGAGGACATTTGACGATACTGGCCATCAGCGCCTATAGACAAGCCAGTTGGTGATGGGATATTGAATTGAGGCCCATAGAGTCCACCGCACGGCACCGCTATACCGGGTTGTGCTTACAGATTTGTTGTCGGCACCAAAGGGGGCCCGCTTGGTGCTTGGGTAACATTTACTGGTGGCGTGACAAGATTAGGTACGGGCAGAGCTCCCTTTTGCGCCATCATGCTCCTTATGCTTTCCTGGACACCAACAGTCGCCGGAGCACCATTCATTACACCAGAAACTCCCCTAGTCACCATTGGATCTTGGCTTGGCACGCCATGGAGCCCGGGTATGGGCAAACTGCCGCCGCCTACTGTGGTTTGAGCATGTGTTACTGTGGCCGTGTTGCCATGAGCCATAGGCTGATTGGGGCCTACTTCTCTTTGGATTTGATTTTGCGCTCCGGCGGGAATAACTCCACCACCAGTTTGATTTCCGTTTGGCACCGGTGCAAAGTTAGAACTCATCACCAACATGGTGTGAGTGAGATTCTGAAGAGTGGTAAGAATCTCTTGCTGAGTATTCTGAAGTCCTTGAATGGCTTCAAGCAAAAGTGGTTGATCTGGAGCCATGGTTCTGTCATCACCACCATTAGAGGATCCTTGTTGGTGAACTTCATCTTCTCCCGCCATCCATGTTGGAGTTGTGTGGATTCCAGATCTCGTTGAGACCATTAACCAATCCGCCTCCCCAGCGGAGTCGCCAAAAAATGTAGGAGAGGGTTCAAGGAAAAGAGTTGGAAAATTCGAAGATCTTCGAAGATCCTTGAAGAACAACTTCGAATTCTCTAGAATATGATGAAAGGCTTAGATTCTTCAATAATCTCAACTTAGGAACACAACAACAAAAGAGATGATGGAGATAAGAGATTGGGTGAAGAAGAAGGCAAAATGGCTAGAGAATAGAATAATGGCAAGGCTCTCCCATTGATCTCCCACTTTCACTCTCAAGGTTGATAATGGAGAAGGGAAATTAGTTCTTTCCCAAGAGTTAAAAATCTCCAAAATCCATCCCTTGTAAAGCTATGGGTGGGTGCTATTTATAGGCACCTCATGATGTAGGATGGAGCCCATGTGCAAGGCACATGGGAGATATTCTCTCTAACCACCTTGTCCGAGGAGGTGACCTCTCCGAGGAGGTGACTTCTCCGAGGATGAGAAAACCCCGAAGAGGAGATCAACCTCTCGGCGAACCCTTCTTCTTAGCCACACCTAACCAATGATCCCCAATCATCCCAAAGGGTCAGGGGTAGTCCCAGAGGACGTCCTGCCGCATAAGGGTCAGGGATAGTTCAAGAGAACGCCCTGCCGCAAATATTGCCGAGTCTCAGGGACCCCCTAGATCGTGCCACCTCGACCCAGGTATAGGCTAGTTTAACCGAAGAGTGAATTTATCTCCACTCACCGTCCTCGGGATCGGGTCCTTTGTTCGAACTCCATTACGCTCATGGTTCTGGTGCGTAGATCCCGGAAAGCTCCAAGCCCGCAAGTGTTCTGGGACTCATTAACAGAGCGGCTTCTAGATTGCATCTGAATCCGTTCGAAGCCAAGTGTTTCGGACCTCTAGGTTCGTGGATCCGAACCCTTTCGAGTCCGAGTGCCTCGGATCTCTAGGCTTGCTTAATACCCTTTCGAGTCCGGGCCCGAGTAAGTCTTTAGGTTCGTGGATCCGAACCCTTTCGAGGCTTAGAGCCATTTAACCCGTTTGATGGTGATAAATTCGGGCCCACCAATCTTGGACTATTGGGCCTAATTAATTTAATGGGCTCAAATTAGGTCCTCTTACAAAATAAAAATAATAAAATTTATAATTTTTTTAAATATATGACAAAGTCACCAAAAATTTGTATTTCATATCTTATTGATCTTGATGAAAAGGTGTGAAGTTAGGCTTATTTGGAAAGTAAGTTAAAAGTTAATTATTTTTATTTTTTTTAAAAAAATTATAAAAAAAAATAAAAATATGATACAACTCAAAAAACTAAAAAAAATTACTTTTAACCGAGTTGGCAAAATAAGTCTAGGATTCGTTCGAGATGTGAGTTGGCTTTTTGACTTTTTAGTTTTTTTGATTTTTATGAAAAAAAAATAAAATGATTATGGATTGGATATGATGTTTTGTCTTATTGGGTTAAAAATATATTTTGTCTTTTTATGACTAAAACAAAAAACCAAAAAGCCTAACATGCCAAACGAAGGCTACGTGTGGGATGTAGGTAGACTTTTTAGCTTGAGACTAAAAATTCTCATTTGAAATAGATTTTTTGATTTTTTTAAACTTTTATAAGAGAAAAAATAAAATAATTATGAATTAAATGTATTATTTTCTTTTATTGAATTAAAATGGTTAATTTTATCCTATATAATTATTTTAACCCAAAATAATATTCCAAACATCGCCTAAGTCAAGACCTGGAACGGATTGGGTTGAGATACTTTCCGCTGATAGCTCTTCCTGGATTTTGTTTGAACGTGGAGCAGCTACTTTGCTTGGTCAAACATTCACGCTCAACAAGACCTACCTATCTCTCTCTCCCACTCTCTCAATGCCCTTGTTTGAAAAGATAATCACTATAATTGGTTTCACTTTTCAAAAAATATTTTTCAGAAGATTATATTTTTTTATTTTCTATATTTTTTATTTTTATTTTTTTTTAATATTTTAAGTAATTTTTAAAATTTTTAGACATACTTAATTTAGATGTATCTAAAAAATAAAAAATTTGTGAAGAAAACCTTTTAAAAATTCACTAAATATCCAAAATACAAAAAAATACGAGAATTCAGTATATTTTTTATATTTTTATGTATTTATTAATTTTTTAAAATATTTTTTCACATTTTTTTTACTTTTTAGATACATCTAAGTAAGGTGTATCTAAAAAGTAAAAAAATGTTTAAAATTTAAAAAATATTCACTAAAAATAAAAAAACACGAAAACTAAAAAATTTAATTTTTAAAAAATTTAATTCAAAAAATTCAAACCAAACACACTGAATTATTTTAGTAGATTATTTTAATTTTTAATTATTTTAATAAGTTAAAATATTTATATTTAAAAAGAATGTTTAATTTTTTTATAATTAGATATAATATTTATGAAAGAAAAAATAAAATAATTATATGTTTAATATGAATATTTTATTATATTAATTATTTTAATTTATTTTATCTTTTGTCAATTTTAACCTCAAAAACTAAGGTCAAGTTTGGCTAAACTAAAAAAGTGCACTTATTTCATCTTTTTATCTATTTTGGGTCGCATCAATCAACATCTCCTCTCTACTTTTTCTACACATAATACAAGAAAAATAAAAAATTACACTTATTTAGTCTTCCCAAACTTGACCTAAAAACATCCTATACCAAACTCTTCCAATCTCTCCCAAATTATGATACAACAAGGCTCCAATTTTTGGGTTGATAAAGATGCAAGACAAGCTATGCAGTGGTCACAAGACATGGTCAAGTGATATTTTAAAGGAAAAAGACTTAGCCAAGTTTGAAAACTTGTAAAAAAGTTAAAAAGTTAAAAAATTATTCAAAAAGTTAAAAAGTTAATACTATTCATCAAAAGTCAACAATTACGGTTGTACAACTTTCAATTTGAATTTTTTCCTACAAATCGATTTTTATAATTTTTTATTACACATTTTTTCATAAAAAGTCAAAAAGTTAACCCAAACATCCATATTTTCAATCTCAATTTTTTAGTCCAAAAAGACAAAAAAGTGCACTTATTTAGGACACCCCAAACAATAGGGTGATACCACCCCCACTGTTTTTTAGTTAGTTCAAAATTTTATTTTATTTTATTTTTTAAGTCTGACTCTCACAGCCGCCCACGTGGAGGTGGGGTGCTGGGGTCACTCTCCACTGGGGTCCCCAGCACTGTTGTATTTTAAAAGTAAATATTGTTATTATTAGTGAAAGTACCTTGCTGGAGACCCCAGCTGGGCAGACCCCTAGCACCCCCACCTCCATGTGGGGGGCTGTGAGAGCAAGGTTAGGGAAAATATATATATATATTTCCACCAATCAAAAAATAGTGGGGGTGGTGGGGGTCACTCCCTCTGGAGGTCCAAGGCATTTCTCTTAGTGAAAATAGTAAAATTTACGACTTTATATTCAGATATAAAAGAATAAAAACAATGATTGATATTTGATGATTGATAGGACACGTGATCTTCGTGAGAATCCCTCTATAGACACATTGGGGTCATATCTGTTGAGAGTCATCATTAACTCTCTTCACTCTCTAGAATCTTTTCTTTAGAATATTTTAGAAGTTTCCATATGAATACTCTGAAAAGATCTAAAAGATTCTAGAAAGGCCTAGAGAAATTCAGAAGATTTTAGAATAACCTAGAAGGTTCCAGAACATTAAAGAAGTTTGGAGAAAACTAGAAAAATTTAGAAATTTTCGAAAGATTCTAAAATATTTTTAAAAAGAATAGAAAGCTCTAATATATACTAGAGTAATCTAGATTGTTGTAGAGTGTAAAAAAAGTATGAGTGTATTCTAGAAAATTATTTAACTAGTGTAAATATTGTTAGATAATGTCTCAATGGGACCACATAATTAAATGTGGTGTTATCATTTATAAGAAACCTACAATTTAAGTGATTCAATTTAGTTAATAGGCTTAAGGGTATATGTGTTATGGACCTAATGTGTAGATACTAGTTGTATAATTTCTATTTCTATGAGGGGCAGAAATAGAAATTAAAACATATTGGTTAAAGTTGGTTTTCATTCCTTTTGAACTTCCACAATCTTTCAGTTTTGAAAACCAATAAATAGAAATTAAAACCAATAATGGTTAAAGTTGGTTTTCATTCCTTTTGAACTTCCACAACCTTTCAGTTTTGAAAACCAATTACAACCTTTAAAAGGTTATGGTCCCTATTCCTTCCCAAGTGGAAAAATAAGAACACTGCCATTTTTTTCTTAAATCCTCTCAAGGAGAAACATAAGGCACCAAAGGGGAAAGGATTAGAAGGTAATAACATAATCAATAACAAAGAGTTCATTGATAATCACGCTTCCGTTTAACCGTTCATCAATGGATTCAGATATGTCATTTTGTCTTGATTTCTTGATAATACACATGATAAATGATCCAATAATAAATCCATCAAAAGATAGATTTGTTATTTGATATAACTTATTGTCAATGTTTGATCATTACAACAAGAATACCACTTACAGTTAATATCACTACCCAAAGACTTGGTATTAATGTTGTGCTAGGTATCTTGAGATGTTGTCATTAAATTAATTTATTTAGAGATTATCTGTTTGGTAACTTATTCAAGATGAAGTAATTGTTCCTGAGGAACAAACTCTACAACCTCAACCTCAAGAATCTGTGCCATTAAGGCAATCCACCAGAGAAAGGAGATTTGCATTTTCAGATGATTATATTGTATATCTCCAGGAACATGAGGTAGAAAATGGAATGTCGAAAGATGATCCAATCAACTTTCGTCAAGTCATGGAAAGTTCCAACTCTCATAAGTGGATAGAAGCCATGAATGAAGAATATAAGCACTGCAAGACCACTTAAGTTATATTGTGACAATAAGCTGCAGTTTTATATTCCAATAACAACAGGAGCTCGACAAAATCAAAGCATATTGATATCAAGTTCCTAGTTGTAAAAGAAAGAGTACAGAGTGGACAGATTTCCATAGAGCACATTGGGACAAACTCCATGATAGCGGATCCACTTACGAAGGGACTACCACCCAAGGTCTTTCATGAGCACACTGCTCAGATGGGTGTTGTTCTATTTGAGAACATTCTGGTTTAGTGGGAGTTTGTATTTATATTACTGCTTTATGTCAGCTTTGAGTTTTATCTATGTAATTAGATTAATTTCTGCAGAAATGAAATATTCAGTTTATTACGCTCTGTTACGTATTGTGAAGTATTGATCTCAATAAAGTTAAGTAGGACCAATTGGAAATAGGCATGTATGGATCACATCACATGTAATTTCCATGCTACGGATCCATGATTGATCTATGTCATTTAGCTGTATTAGTATACGTGACCATTGGTGGGTCGAGTTACGATTGATGTAACGAAGACCGCTTTGATCCTATATTAATATAGTTAATGGACAAGATTGTTTGGATACCCTCAAGTTATGATAACAAATTTCTGAGCTCACTAAAGTTAAGCACATTTTTCAGGATACATATGTGGTCCAGTGGGAGATTGTTAGATAATGTCTCAATGGGACCACATAATTAAATGTGGTGTTATCATTTATAAGAAGCCTACAATTTAAATGATTCAATTTAGTTAATAGGCTTAAGGGTATATGTGTTATGGACCTAATGTGTAGATACTAGTTGTTTTAATTAAGACAACTATATTAATAGAAATTAAAACATATATACCCTTAAGCCTATTAAAACAAAATAGTATCTACACATTAGGTCCATAACACATATACCCTTAAGCCTATTAACTAAATTGAATCACTTAAATTGTAGGCTTCTTATAAATGATAACACCACATTTAATTATGTGGTCCCATTGAGATATTATCTAACAAATATGAGATAAGTGCATATACTAAGCAATTAGACAATTGGACAATTGAGTGAAAGAATAATGAATCCAAAGTAAGTGATCAAGCATTACAAGAGTCATCTTGTGTGAAGTGTCTCAAAATCTTGTGTGAGGAAGACATAAAGTGTGAGTGCTTGAATGTATATGTGAGTAGATAAGTAAAGTATATTAGTGTGTAATTGTGTACAAGTATTTTATGTACTAGGGTGCTATCAATAAAGATCATATTTTTAAATCCACCAATGTGTCAAACTCAACCATCTCTACTTCTTGGCAATAGGCAGTAGTTTGGGGGAAGGGATGAGCCATTTCTTTTAAAGGGTTGGAGGGGGCTACCACTGTTACTACAACTCAAAAATATTTGATATTTCAAAAAATATATATAATTTTTGATAATTTTTTGTTTTTTAAATCCGCAACCTTGCTCATTACAACAACTAGTGTAATGGGTTTAACACACAAGACCTCTATTGGTGATAATACCTTTGACACTCCCACTTCAACTTCATCAATTTATCTAGGTACTCAAAATTATTGTTCTTTTGTATTCAATGTATTTTTAATTGTATAATTATATCTCAAAAAAATTATCATGTCATATCAAATAGAAAAAAATTACAGCATACAGCTCTAAAAAAAGTATACATAGCTTTCGTTTGGCAATGACTTTTTTAGTTAATTTTTTAGTTTTTTTTGACTTTTTTAACTTGTGACTTTTTTGTTCGTTTGGTATTCTTGATTGACTTTTTAGCTTTGGAATAGTAGATTTTTTTTGTCTTTTTGTGATTTTTTGTTTTTTTTTTTTTTTGTCATTTTGTGATTATTTAGCCTAACATGAAAACCAAACACCACCATAATAAAAAAGTTACGTTTTTTTGTAATAAAAACTATTAAATATTTATTGCGTGTCATGTTATTTTGTAGTAAAATTATAAATAGTAAATTTATGATGTGCACTCTAAAATAATGAATGACAAATTTATACAAATTTATATTTTTTATTATAATATTTTATAATTTATATTATAAAATTTTATGAAACACGTCATGTGTATTTTTTTAAGAATGCACATAATAGTCTCGCCATATTAAAAATATGACAACAGAAATTTTAGAAATAAAAAAAGATCTGTGAGCCATCTAGTTTGTGTACTAGTGAGAGAAAGAAGCACAGATCATTTATTTCACTCTATCCTATTTTTTATGTCATGTCCATCACATATTAAGATATTATTAAAATTAATAATTAAAAAATATAAAATATATATTGATACATTGAGAGAGAGATAGAGAGAGAGAGAGAGCACTAGTTGAAAGTGGAAGTCTGATTACACACGAGTAGAAGCAAGGAAGGCCACCATCACTTCTCAATGCTTCTATCCATTTTATTCTTCACAACTATCATTAAAATTCATTGCATTGGCCTCTGAGCAAAATCTCACCTTTTGGAGCCATCTCCTTGTTTGTGCCTTCATCAGTCGGCCTTTGTTTGGGATGGGCGTTAATTTTTTTAATTTTTTAGTTTTTTTAATTTATAGTTAAAAAAATTTGTTTGAGATAATTTTTTTAATTTTTATAAATTTTGCAAAAAAAAAAAAATAATATGATTTAGATGTGACATATTATCTTATTAATTTTTTGATATATTTTATTTTTTTTATGACTAAAATAACAAAAAAAAGTCCATGCTAAACATAGCCTCAATACGAGATTTGTAGTTTAGCTTTCCTTGTTTATCACTTTGAGTTTTTTATATATAGAGTGTATTTATTTGGACGGATTAAATAAAAGATATTGTAATTTATTAGATCGTTAATTTGAGATATATTTGATTAGAAAATATGTTTATCTCATATTTATTTTCTTATAAAATTAGATGTCTAAGATTATTCTACTGAATCTAATGTTTGGTTGCAATATTAAATAAATAAAATATGAATCAAAATTAAATAAATTTATTTTATTTTTTAATTGAGACTTTTAAATTTTATTTTATTTTACTAAGTGTTAAACCAAACAAAATTGATTTTTTTTTTAAAATTTTTTTTGTTTTATTTTAATTGAGACTTTAAATAAATTTATTTTAGTTTAGTTTAGACTGTTAAATTTTCTTTATCTTACCATTTGAAAATTTTTGAATTTTTATCTCACCATTTCAAAAAAATTTGAAAAAAAAATATTAAGATACATATATTTGGTTAGTCCATGAGATACACACACACACACACACACACACACACACACACACACACACAATAATTCTACATATAAAGAACATTTATTCCGGTTAAACTCTTGTTTCGGCCTATCAATTTTCAATCGAAGACATGAAGTCTTATCTATAGGTTAAATCCCACCAAACAAACAAGGCGATAGGGTAAGTTACACCAACGATTCTCTAGAGTGTTTTTTTCTTAAATTTTTTTAAAATGGTGTATTGTGTGGTTGAGATTTAATGTTGAAAAATTGATGTGACTTGTCATTTAATCTCAATCACACAATGCACCACTCTAGGAAATTTTAAGAAAAAAAAACTCTAAAGGATCCTTGTTCAAGTTACATTGACTTCTTTTGATATTTAAAAAATTAAAAGTAATATGAACCCACTCTCATCAATTCATAATTTATCCTAAATATATTTGTGTAGTGAAGATTAAATCGATAAAGAATGGGATCCATGAATAAAATAAATTTGAACCACTGATTTGTTTTGATAATTCTGGGTTCATAGATCTGAGTTTATAGTGTTCAAAAAATATGTAAAAAGTCTCATAAATTTCAATTATATTAACTTCTGTTTTAATAAGGATAAAGGGATTAAAACTAAGGGAAAATTGGTCTAGGGTCCCTCTCCCACTTTTCATAATGGAAGAGATCCACAAAATTATTTTTTGATGTCTAAGGTCCCTAAATATCTTTACTCTACTCTCTCGCCCGGATCCGCGATCTACCCAGTACAAAACCCATCCTTCCGACACGCTCTCTTCCATCGCCGACACCATTTACGCCGGTCTCGTCTCCGCCGATCAGATTAAAGATGCCAATTCCATCTTCGACCCTTCTCTGCTCGTAGCCGAGCTTTATAGATTGTTGCATTTGCAAACCCTGCTAGCATATATATATATATATATATATATATAATAACAGATGAGAGAGAGAAGAAACACGAACCTGAAAGAAGGTGTGCCAGAGAAAATCGAGAGACTCTCGGCTATTGCGCTACAGCTACTTTCGAAACTAAAGAGGCATCTAAAAATTGTGTATGGTCTAAATGATACACGATGTCAGGTAAATCTTCTTTGGAGTGGTTTTTGTTGTCTTGTATCTTAGATTTGTTGCTTTACAGTGGCATATATGATCCCCACAGGCTTTCAGTGAGACGTCACTTCAGAAATTCTATTGATGAAAATGATGTTTCATTGTTGCCCAATATAAAACCATACAAGTTTGTCAGACAAAAAAGTGACCATTCAAACACCAAAGGTTGTAAAAGGTTTATACTGATCGCGGTAGGAGGGCTGGGATCCTGGGATGAACCTTTGGATTCTGGGGAAATTTATGATTTTGTATCAAATAAATGGATGGAGATTCAGAGGCTGCCTGTAGATTAGAAAAGAAATACATGTTCTTGAATTGTTATACTAATTTACTATTCTAAGTGGTTATACATGTTCTTGAATTGTTATACTAATTATCTGTGGATCAGAAATACTAATCACTAATTGTGAAGTGTAAATGGCATGTAAAAATTAGAAAAGAGCCAGAGAAATTTGTGCAGTGAGAGAATTTCTCTGGTTTGAATCCAGAGAATTTCTCTGGAGAGAAGTTCAATTTTCTCTGGAGAGAAGTTCAATTTTCTCTGGAGAGAATTTCTATGGGACTGAAATTTCTCTGGACCAATTTTCTCTGGACCAATTTTCTCTGGAGATTCAGAGGCTGCCTGTAGATTAGAAAAGAAATACATGTTCTTGAATTGTTATACTAATTTACTATTCTAAGTGGTTATACATGTTCTTGAATTGTTATACTAATTAGCTGTGGATCAGAAATACTAATCACTAATTGTGAAGTGTAAATGGCATGTAAAAATTAGAAAAGAGCCAGAGAAATTTGTGCAGTGAGAGAATTTCTCTGGTTTGAATCCAGAGAATTTCTCTGGAGAGAAGTTCAATTTTCTCTGGAGAGAATTTCTCTGGGACTGGACCAATTTTCTCTGGATTGATGTTAAGGACCTTAGACATCATGAAAATATTTGATGTCCTTTATACTATGAAATCATAATATCAGGGACCTTAAAAAAAATACCCCTAAAACTAACATATATAATGTAAAGACATAAAAAAAAGAAAAAAAAGAAAAGTAAATACACATTTCGATTTAAATGTAAGGACCACATTTTTATCATATAACCAATGAAATACTGATAAAAATAAATTAAGTGCCATGCGAATTTAAATGTTAAAAGATCCTAATGTAATTATGCCAAATTTCGCGAGTTATTATATTTTTTTCAAAACTCATTCGAGACAAATGTAATTTACCTTCAATATATGAAAATGATGAAACACTTTGTTAAAATTGGATCTTTCAATTAGTAAGATTATTTTTCAAATGTAAACAAAAAATTTTCCCGTGAACCAAACATCAACTGCATCACTTTTCAGAAGGAATGATGATAACTTTGACATTATATAATTTTTTTGGGTAACATCAAACGATTTCAGTCCCGTCGTGTATACAATAAATAAATAAAATTTTGCCGACAGTGAAATAGTGATTAGTAAGATTATTTTTCAGTGATTAGATAAGTCAAAGATCCTCCCATTTTCTATTTTTTAGTTTGGAAAAATTATTTTTTAGTGGGAACTTCTAAAAATTATTACATATTAATAAAAAAATCTATAATTTTAATTATTAATATTTATCATTTTTTTATAATTAATTTTTCTGACATCCACTGTACTGTTATTAAGTAATTATTCAGTAATTCCAGAATATAAACACGTGATATTCTATAATATTGTAATTGATAGAGAAAGTAGATAAATAAAGTATTATGTTAGGTGATTAACTATCATAATTAGACATAATAAATGATAATTTATTAAAAAATACATACATATGGTACTTCAAAAATATTAAATAATTTCCCACAGTAATTTCCCCTTTTAATTTTCACTTTTAAGATTTATTATTGTTACTTTGAGATTTGTTGTAGAGTTTCTAACAACAATTTTATGAAAGTCAATCTAATTCTGGGGAGGAATCTACTGAAGAGTCGTTTGGAAAGTTAAAAAATAAATAAATAAACAAATATCAAAAAATTAATCCTGATAGTCAAAGATCACATCACACGTTAATCAATTTTTTATTCAATTAACAAAAACATTTTCAAAAGCATTAATTTTTTTTAACTCATAAAAAAGGTTAACAAATCAAAAAATTATTAAAAAAGTCAAATTCTCAAACAGGCTAAACAAACCCCAACTTTCAAATAATAATTATTTTTTTCTAATTTATTTAACAATCGCACTACGTAGCTCGAATTGGAAGCCCCATGAATCGCCCGAAATTCCAAAACGATGTTTTAAAATTATTTTTTTTATTTTTTTTATTTTTCCTTTTTTCCTTTCCATTTGTCTGAAGAAAAAGAAGCAAAAGAGGAAGAAAAAGGAGAGAAGAAGAAGAATCATCATCATCAACATCTTCTTCATCACATCATCACCAGCCAACATTTTTTTTTCCCCCCTTTCAGATCTGGATCTACTAGAAAAAAATAAAAAAATAAAAAAAAATCAACAACAGTCAACAACATCTTCATCAGCATCACCATCATCAACACATCATCTTCATCTCTAGAGCCACAAAAAAAAAAAAAAAAAAAAAAAAAAGAGAGAGAGAGAGAACAGAAATCGCAAGGGTGAGCATCCACCGTCGCACCCTCCATCACCGTCGCCCTGCCTCTGCCTCGCCATCACCGTCTCTCTCTCTGTTTCCCTCTCTTCTCCTCCTCTCTCTTTCTCCCTCTCTCCTCTCCTCCTCTCTCTCTCTCTTTCTCCCTCTCTCCTCTATTTCTCCCCCTCTCCCCTCTGTTTCAAAAAAAAAAACTATCCAAAACGACGTCGTTTTGGGCAATCGGGAGAAAACTTTCGAGCTACAAAACATTTTCCTTTATCTATACTACTTTTGACTCACAAACAAAAGCAACACCACACACTCAACACAAATTCTCAACAAAAAAAACAAACAAACAAACAAAAAAAAACAGATATGCAACTCAATCAGATATACCAAACAAAAACCAAAAACAAATTATGACCCAACTAAACCTCCACTTATGTATCCAAATAGGGGGGCCAAGACCAAAAAACCAAAAAACAAAAAAAAACAATAGGGTCCACTTTGCAACAATTACAGCCACACGTCATCAATCATTCCAGATCATCACTTAGGAACAAACTCAAACATGAGATTTATCTGTCTCTTACTATCTTGAAGTTCGAAACTCATTGATTTACACACAAATATACAGTAAAAAAACCAAAGTCAAACAACAACAACAACAACAACAAAATGTAAGGATGATCTATAGAAGAAAAAAGCTATCTTTTCCAAGGATAATAAGCTTCATTGGTGTCGCAATTAATTTAGCTGCCTTATGTTTCTACCTTCGTTTATGCTCAAAAAAGTCAGTTCAATTTCATGAATATCTGAACATTTGACCAAGAAAACCCAATGATCAATAAGGATATCTTCATTTCAGCATTCCATTTCTATATCAATTATCAACTAGAGCTCGGCCACAAGGAGCTGAGTCTGGAGGCCAGTTTCGCACTCTTGTAGTCCTCTCTGAGCTGAATAAACCTGAAGTTGCATCCATTTTGAAAATTTATCGTCTCATATAAGTAGAGAGGAAAATATGCCAAAAGAAGATGCACGGAGGGGGAGAGAGAGAGAGGTATGACTGTATTTTCTAAATAGCAAAGGCATAATGTGCTCCATCCGTTAGTCTTATAGCTAAAAACAAGTGAATTCAACTGCGAAGTTTATAAATCACCCTTGGGCTGTGTTTTGATTTCGGATTTGAGAAAGGATAGGAAGGAAAGGGAGAAGTGGATGAATTAGAAGATAAAATTTCCCCCTTTTTCCTACCCTTTTGTTTTCTCTCCACAAATCCAAGATTCAAACACAGCCTTCATGTCTTTTGGGAAAGAAACTTATGCTGTTCACACAGCTTTAACATTAACCAGAAATAATCTTTCACATGGTTTTCCAAAATGCAATTTAATACTTCTTTAAGTAAATACATAACTCATAATTAATATCACAATTACCTTTGTGCGTCTTTCCGAATACTTGGGGTACCCTCAAACAGAGAGGAGAGGCTTTCAGGAGCAACAATAAAGACATTGGCCAAGCTGGAAACGAAATTTGCAACAGTAAATCAAGATAGAATATGCTACATAAAATGCCTGAGAACAAACCAACCCATGCAACTTACATGCCCAACAATTCAAATTTCTCATCAACACTAGGAGCATTGAAACTGCGCACAAACTCCCCATACTCAGTTATGTCACGCTTCAGACGCAGTCCTCCACTAGAAAAGAGATAAACACAGATAAGAGAAGCAGTACAACAAGTCTAAGGAATTGGCTATTTTAGTTGGCTTTTTCGCTTTTACGAAAAGATGTGCAAAAAAGTAGAAAGAGTGACGTCACAACTTATATCGACTTTTTGACTATATTAGCAACTTCCCAAACAAGGGCCAAGTCTGTCCTCTTTATGTTCTTCTTGTTCTTATGGTTGGTGGTTATGTTTTTTCTATTTGCTCATGTGCATGTTTGGCATGTGCTCATGGAAGAAGAAGACCAAGGGACTATTGATAAAGGCACAGTTCTAGGGTTTATAAGAGCAAATACATTTTTTTACCAGTCTCTAATCAACAAGCATAGAATTGGAATTGAAAGGTGTAAAGCAACTTTCGTTCATATTTATTACAATTTCAACTAGTACAGAAAGATGCAAGTCACTTTTGATGCCAAATGTCATCATTTGCCACATACAATTTTGTCTTTTTCTTTCATCTCATTTTCTTTTTCCTCTTTGATGAATAAGTACTCCAAATTTAGCACAAACACACTATCAATGAATATAATTCACAATCTTTGTCACACGAATATGGATGTAGCCATAATCATTAGCAAACATAGTTTTACCATGCCAATGTTCATGTAACTAATAAACATAATAAAGAGGCAAAGAAAAATAAGGGCAAGGGTGCTACCTGGGATTAAATGTAAACTTCTGCCAATGAAAAAGCAGCCCTTTGTGCAAGCGGTTCCCCTAAATCAACAAATGCACCGCATTGTTACTTGAATATGCCAATGAAATACTGTACAAATGGATTGCTCCATGAAATCACAAAGATTGAAATGAAGGCCCCAACAAATATAAGAAAAGATAGATGTCAATTGTCAGAGAAATTCTAGCTGTGATTAAACCTTAAAAGGAATATAAACACTTAATCAATATTTTAGCTGTTTTATGTAGTCATGAAATGGAACGTATCATAAAAGATAGCAGAAAAGAAAGAAGAAAACACCATACCAATTCAGTCAAGAAAGCTTGTTTGTTAAGACCTTCCAGTGCAGTGAATGCAGCCTCAAGCACACGGGAAAGATATGCAACAACTCTGGTCAATAGGAGATATATTAATAGGCAATGTTGAATTCAATAATAACCAAACAAAAGACAAGCAGACAAAAGCTAAGAAAAACAAGGTCATTCAAAAGAATTGATATCACTGCATTTCGAAAATGTTCTCAAACACATAATTTCATTTTAATTGCAAAGAAACAATGATTTCTTCAAATCCAAATACAAATTCCAATTCTGTCAATTTGGATGGACCTTGTGCAAGCATTTGTTGGCCGATGATCAGGAGCAATGCCATCATCAGGTGACTTATAATCTGTAGCTTTTTGTTCAGCAGAGAGCAACCGCTCAACCTGTGCAAGAGATTTAGAAGGAATTATATTTGAAAGCCAGAAGCAGATCCAATCATCACAACACAATATAAACCTAAAATATCAGCAAAACACTAAAAAGAGTATAACCACTGATACCAACTTGACACTCGGATGAAACTGACAGGTAGAGCATAAACTGCCACATAGTGGAAGTGACCACCGATACCAACTTGACACTCGGACGAAACTGATAGCTATTTATAAAAGGATATGTGGCTTTAGTGCACATGGATCTAAAATTAGGTGTTAGTTTGCCAATTACAGACCTCAGCCATAACAGTTTCAATACATTGTTGAAGCCCTTTATATGCAGCACCCTCTGCGCTGGACATAGCTGTAGCCATCTCTTCACAGGAAGCAGCGTGTGCACCATCTACAGGTAGTAAAAGCCGAGATATAGAGTTCGCAAAGTACTGCAGGAAAAAATCAAATCAATTTTAATTACAAAGAACTATCAGGCTATCCTCTCACAAGCTTTAAGAAGAAATTAAATGACAAAAGTAATTGCAGTCTAACATACTTGCTGAACAATAGCCACACTGCTTGCACAACGTTGGACTGCCACCATGAAAGATCTGAAACTGCTTTCACCAGCAGCAGCAGCAGCTTCAGCCTACACATCACCGATTCAACATTCATTAACTAAAAAGTCAACTTCTGCATGGACTATTCTCTATTTGAAGCTTATATTGAGTAAATCTTTATGTTACATACTGATATTACAGACTACACTAAAAAGGGATATGGTGAGGACTTACAGCAGAAGCAGCTGCAGCAGCCACTCTTCTACTAACACTTGTTCCGAGCACAAACCTCTCCCTCAAAGCAGCAGCTTCAGTCAGGCTGTCTCTGGCTCGTTCAAGCCCATCTGTAGTATATTGACTTACCTGCAGGAAGAGGGGAAGTCAAAGGTAACTACCCACAACATAGATGCACAATACTCAATGTCAGAAAATGGATTAGCTTGCTTACTTGGTCTAAGAGGCAGGTAAATACAGCTTTTACATTGGCTGCAAGGGTAGCAGGCTGTACACAAGAAGTTAAGAATAGCTGAGTGAAAACCTTATAAAATATCTAAAATTTAAATTGCCTATTTAAATCATAAATAAGTCCACAAGAACAAAAAAATTCATGCAGTGATAATATAAGTTTTATGTATCAATATAAATCAAAAACAAAAGGGGATATCAGAAGTTCAATGCCAAGAAGCTGGTTATAATTATTGTTTCCTTAAGACGATGTCTGGATGGCAGGAATAAAGAGAAAGGAAACTTATTCACATCTCATTCATTCTGTTGTTTGGGTGTGTCAAGACATGGAAAGTTATTCCACGTTATCCATTCCAGGAAAATTGTGTTTAGTGTTTACCAATGTAAAGGGAATCCCACATTTCTGGACAACTTATGAACAACAAAAGCCTTGGTGGATCTCAACTTGCATTTTCTTAATTCTTTTCAATGGTCTATTAAGAGGCTTCTGCGTGTAGCATTTTCAATTTGCTAAATCATCCCACCACTTCATAGTGTTCTAATCACCAGTAGAGCACTCTTCAGTTCAGATTTAAGTGTCTTAAAAGGGATCTCACATTTAAAATTCCTTTAGCCACGCCTAAGTTTATAAGGATCAGAATGATCTCATGGGTACAAATAACTATTTCTTTGAAATTTCCAGTAGGTTGAAAGATGCAAGCAGAAGCTGGTAGCGCGGAAACTATGTTATTCATCCAAGAAAGAATGGAAAAACATTATTAGGTTTTAAAAATAAGCCTCCCAACTTTGCTCCCATCATTACTTAGTTGTATTGAAAATGACTTCTCATAGGCAAGAAAAAGCAACAGATTAAAGTAACCACTGGGTAAACTGGGATAACCTGTGGATTTTTTTTTTTTTAATATTTATTTCAAATAAATTAAATTAAAAGGACTTCTTGGGGGCATGAAAGAATAACAGGTTAAAATACCACTCAGTAAGTGGGGATAAACCTACATTACACGGGCTCGTCACTTTTGGTGAAGTACCTGTGTCAACACGACACGACACGACACGGGTATGGAATCCGGCCGGGATATGGCAGTAAGAAAATGGATACAGCATACCTGCACTCCCTCTCTCCCCCTCCCTCTCCCCTCCCCCTTCCCCCCTCCATCGCCCTCTCCCTCCCTCCCTCCCTCCCCTCTCTCTCTCTCTCTCTCTCACACACAGAGACAGATAAGATAACCAAATTATTTTATTTTATCTTTTTAAGAAAAAAATTTAAAAAAACATTTATTTTTTAAAAATAAATCTAATAAAATCATATATAATATAATTTATTTTATGCCTAAAATTTTTATTATTTTTTATTCTTTATTTATTTAAACAGAAAAATATTTTATGCCATGTTATCAGAAAAATACATAATATTTTTTTGACATGTCTATGTTTAGCCATATCCATGTACCCATGTCTAATTTTCAAGTACTTTTTAGATGTACCCGCGTATCCCTCATTTAGAGATTTGCCGAGTCCAACCTCTACACCCGACACTCCTACCCGAGTCCATGTAACGTAGGGATAAACTGTTATCTATAACGACAATTGAAACCTAGAAAGACATTAGATTAGAATTATGAACTCAACTCCAAGGCAATAGTTGTAGAGGTCCAAGGAAGAAAGAGACAGGTTTAGGAGGGTGTTAGTGTAAAATTTAGTGTCATTAACCCGGCCCAAACAGGGAGGTTAAGTTAGTGACCAGCCCCCTTGATATGCCCGGTTGTTCATCTGAATAGACAAAACATGAACCTAGCAAAACATGTTCAACTAGGACTTGAACCCTACACCTTCCTCTTTGAAGGTGGACGGAGATACTGCTCACGCTAACAGTTGGAGCTGAACTTTATCACCTTTTTTAGAATAACATAAATCATTAGCCTGGTGTATTGAATTCAATCTTAGGCAAGATTTGTAAATGTTTGCACTGAAAACATCTTAGGAAGAAACATAATTCACCTGAGATGAAAACAAAGTACATCTCGAAATTGCTTCTTCATTCCAACGCACAAACTCTGTCACCACAGTGACGGATATCTGCTGGTGAGAAGATGCCATTGAAGCTCCCTTCGACCGTCCAATTGTACCAGATGACTCAGATGATTGCTGGCTTTCTGCACGCAATTCCTCCATCTGCAAAGCATAATAATGTTAAAGGATGTTGTAATAGAATCCACTAAAAGAAATTGGAATCATAACTTCACCAGCAGAAACAAAGAAAAGAAGGGGGAATGGTTGAGAGAGAATGGAATAAACCACCTTCGCCTTGTAAAGTTGCCTTAGAGAAGCCTGATCATGCTCAACATATTCCTCTTTGTGAGCAGTAAATAGAGACTCAGTCAAACCTGTATCGAAAAAAAAAAAAAAAAAAAAAAAAAAAACATCTTTCAGTAAATCAAGGTAAAAGATAGACATTAAAGAAATTTCAACCTAAGGTAATACAATATGACAAAGTTACAATTTAGTTAATGTTACCCTTCAATAAAAAATATCAAGATTGCCTTTCAATAAAAAATTTAGTTCAGGCATTGGATCTCAAAGAAAGCTAACAGTGTTTTGACTATGTTAATTCCTACCTTCAACATCCAAATCACCACACCCAACAGCACGTAGGTCTCTAGCAAGTTCCTGTGTCTTCTCATATGCCACTGCTAGCATTCTAAGATACTGAAGCCTCGGGAAAATACAAATGAAGTCAAAATCTGAATTTTATCTTCAAGTGCTCAATGGATCAAAGGAAGAATAAAACATCACCAGTAATTCAACTCACTAATAGAAGTCCACCTTCCTCCATAGGAGGTGGGTTAACAAGAGATGGTTTTATCAAAAGTTTGTCAAGAAGTGCTGAAACTCGCTGCTCCAAGACTCGCTGCACACCACCACAGAAAACTGGTTATAAATGTGTAATTACCAACCAATACAATCCTGGTATCTTTACATTCAAATGCATTGCCATGAAAGCCCTAAAGCATAAAAGAAGGGAATTCTAGCTAGAATACCTGAACCAAAATCGACATAACATCATTTGGAGAAGGGAACACAGCTGTTATCGTGGCAGCTTCTTTACGGACAGTATCTGAAAACCAATAATAGCAGATTTATCAAATTCAATGAAGAGACGACAACTTTCATAAAGATCAATGGCAATCCTCCCAACCAGTTATTTCTTTGTACAATGAAGCAAGCCCACGCGCAACATTGCTAGGACTGGGTTGGGAACCCTGGTCACCAAGAACCAATCTAGTGTCTGCATTCATGACCTCTATGTCAATAAACATTGGACGTGTTGCCACGTAATGTTGCATGGCGCTGGTGCCCCTGTTGAACTGCATTGCCATTTGTCAAACCATATGGTAAGAACAGGAAAGGAATTTTGTTTCCTTCTGCAAATTACTAAGATTCATATAAAAATTTACATGTATCTAATTAGCATGACAATACATTGAGACTGAAATCCTACTGTAAGAAAATTGCAGAGAAGTAACACAAGAAGATCAACAGATTTTCCCTCATTCAAAGAAGGGAAGGAAGGAAAAAAAAAAAAAAAAAAAGAAGGCAAAAAGAAAGAGAAAGGAGATAACAGGCACTTTGGTTGGTCCTCTAGATTCCACTAAAGTCTTAAAGTTGATGACAGGCCCTTTTTTTGTGATGCTGCATAGCCTTTAGTACTTTCTTGATAAGGAAAAACAAAGCACACATAACTGACCTGAGATAAAATTTTAGCACACTCTGCCATGGTAGGCAATTCTCTTCTTTGTGATGCCGCATCAAATCGAGCCAACAATCGGTTCTCCAATTCTAAACAAGTGACAGAAAAAAGAAAGACTCAATTAATATAACTTATCAAAAAACAAACATCTGTTCAATTTTTTTAGAACTATGATTAAAGATACAAGAGATTTAATCAGGCATAGCCTAGATTTTTGGAATGTTTTGAGTTTTGAGAAAATTAGTAGGCAGATAAGGCTAAACCACGGATTCACAGATTTTCTTGGTTCCTAAACCTTAAAGCCTAATGATATCCTAAAATTTCTGCAACAATACAGAGCTCACAGACTCTGAAACTCAATTCATGCATCTGAAGCAAATCTGCTTCACAAAACCACACTCCAAGCTCAAGCAAACATTTATATCTAAGATCACATGTAAATCTAAGATTTCTGTAACGATGTACTTGTTAAATCATCTTTTACTTTATGCAATCGATTATTGGAAGGAAAAGAGTAAATGCAATATTTTCAACTGTGTTTGGATCATGAATTTGGATAGGGATTTGGAAAGGGAAAGGAAAAGGGAAAAAATGGATGAAATGTGAATGAAATATGGCTACATTTCATGCACATTTCCCTATCCAAATCCTTACCCAAATCCATGATCTAAACACAACCTTTAGGGATTATCATGCAGATGAAAAGCAAATAAGAGAAAACAAGGTAATTCATCCATTAATTAATTTTTAAATCCTAAGTACAAAATAACATAAAATAAAATAAAATAAAATCCCGGGGGGGGGGTGTTCACCAACCCAGTGGTTCAACTAAATGAAAAGCTGAAAAATTTGTCCCATTTTTTTATTAGAACCCTCCATTCCACAAAACAATATATGGTTTCTGTCCTTCCAGATGCACCAAGGGGGGCACAAGAGGGGCTGCTTTCTACACAATAGTTCTACTTTTCCTGACCTTTCCTCCCCATGAACCCCCAACCCCCCTTTTTATTTTCTTTCTAGGTGAAAACCCATCTCATTCTAAGCAACATCAATTGGACAATAGCAAACACCACGACTTCCCCCTCAACTCTAGAATGAATATAAAGATGACATTTGCATACAAAGTATCTATACTATTATTAAGTGAAGACCTAAATTGGTTTAGTGAAGCCTTCTTCTCCTCATACCATGTGACAACTTTACAGATACTAAAATAAAAAAAATTATTATATACAACGTAAGCAAGTTTTGAACCCAAGACCTTGGGTTTATTAAGAACATACTTATCACTTAAGCAACATACATTTTATGATATTAAATTCTTTATTATTTATTTTTATTATTAGTTATCTGAATTGCACACGCATCGCGTGTGCCACCCGCTAGTCAACTTGGAACCACCTGCCCATCTGGTGTTAAGATCTGCACAGCATCAGCTACACACACACAAATCACTTGAAAGGAACTCTTGAGCCTCATTAGCTATTGCAAGGAAGGATTCCTCAAATACAATCTCAAATTACTTATTTTGGGCATCTTATCCCTGATACAATTACTACATTTTAAACCGTAAATGATTGATAGTAATTATTATGGATGTTCTTTCAATTTCTCTTAATCTCATTCGATGTAATTATTTATTTATTTTAATGATTCTTTTCTGCCTGGAAAAATTACAGCTTTTTATAACAGGACAGTCTATGATTTAACTATTCTTCATTTGGTAATTCTACATTTTCATGCATCTTCACACACACAATTAAAAAAAAAAATTAAAAAGGTGACATACCATTGCAGTATTCCTGAAGATTAGCAACTGCAACCTCCAGTCCTCTGCTTGCAGTTGCATTTCCTGCAATTGATGGTGCAGTTATGCCTTGTCTTCCAATATCTTCTTCAGCAAATGACCCTAAAATCGACAGCAGCAATTAGGTTATAATTGTCACAAAGCTCTGCAGACCAATGTCTGAATGTTGCCATACAAACACATTCTCATCTCAATAAATTTAGCAGTACTAACAAAACAGAAAAAATTCCTAATAACAAACTCAAATACAACAAGATCCTTTCTTCTTCTTTTTTCCCCTTCTTTGAGTGTTTGTCAAGAAACATAGACAAACAAGCTGACACAAGGAGGAAAGATGAGAAAACAATTAAAAAGAGGGAACTCAACCCACACTGGAGAAATAAAGATTACAGGATAAGAGAAGACCCAAAGCAAAGATCATTCAGGGGATAGATTACCCTCCCCATAAATTCATTCAAGTTTATATCACCCTGCCTATAAATCCATTCAGGATTTTTTGCCCAATTCCGCCTTTGTCATGCTTAATGTTTCATCTTTTACACAACTAGTTCCAAGCCAGTGTAAAGGAAGAGGATTGCAGTAAGTTGACAGCCAACATAAAACTAAGAGTCACACCTCTGTGAACATAAATTTAAATCCAAAGAATTCTTTTGTTCAGGTGTTCTCTTCTTGTTACTAAATGAAAGATGATTAGCTAGTGCATTCCCTCTCTGATGACGTGCCACATCAGCACCCGAGTGTGGCAAGAGTAGGCAAGGGTTCCCGCACAATAATGGATGAGTGCGGGTAAAGAAGCTAGTCCAATAGAATAAGATATGCTTAGGAACTTCAAACATATGAACATTAACCAGTAAAATGATGGAACTAGTAAATACTATAAAGATAATTAATATTATTTGTTTACAAAAAACCAATTGGATAGGGAAAAATCTAGGAAAATAGAAATAACATAACATTAAACTCTGGTATATTGGAAAAGAGAAACATAGAAATAGACCAGGGATAATTGTAGATAAATTTAAAAGAAGAAGGGATAGAGGTTAAAAGAAAAAAATATAGAATAATATTTATGAACTTAATCTTAAGAGAAAAAAAAAACAGTAAATATAATTAGTGCTTACATATTCCAAATCAAATTAGATGAATCTATAAAATGATAATTTTAGGAGGATTTGGATTATAAGTCCAACGGATACCAAAACCAAGAGGGGAAAGAGTTTTTATAGGCAATGAGATGTAGATATAAGAAACTATGGGTGGATTTTATATCTGAATAGAGAAATGATGATGGTAGTCTTATCCTAGAGTTTGCAATGACATGTGACTTCTTCTGAAGAAATTTGGTAGTGGATTCAAGAGGTCCAGAAAGTAATCAAAATAAGAAGAAACAGTCACAAAGCTTTCTATATATGTCGGATTAATGAAATTTTGAAAGAGATAAGTAACTAAAACTGAAATAAATAGAGGAATGTTTAGGAGATCTTGGATTGAGGTGATATGACTATCCTAAACTTATATGAGGATATGACAATGAATAGAACCAACTAGACAAAATGGATCCAAGTAGCCAACCCCAAGATATAAGTAATTGGGACAAAGGCTTGTAGAGTTGAGTGGAGCTTTTTTTTTTTTTGGTCGAAGGGAAAAGATCTATATCTACCCCAAGCAACTTAAAGGATATTTTTAACTTAGTGATTTTTTTTTCTTCTAGCTGAAAATAGGCTGAATTAGTTTTTCCTCATCTCGACAATATTTGTCCCTTATTTTTTTGCCTTCTGGAGTTATTAGTTTAAGAAAGTGCATTCCATCAAAAAGGAAGAAGGTGAAGGAAAAGAAAATATAAGGAGTAGGAATGTGTTGCAAGCTAATGGTAGAGATACTCCTATGGTTAGTAGGGGTAATAGTTCTCCACGGAAATCCATCTCTCATATTTTTCCACTATTGTCTATATTTCTTTTTCTAAAAGTGGGGAATGGAGAAAATGTTCGATTTTGGGATGATGTTTGGGTGGGGAACGTTTCCTTTGAAGTTAAGTTTCCACATCTGTATTAGGTGGCCCATCTCATAATGATTTTGTTGTTTCTTCGGCTTGTTCTTGTTGGGCACCAATTTCTTGGGATTTTAGTCTTATTAGGAATCTTAACGATTGGGAAACTAGTGAATTGGCTTCTTTGTTTGTCCTTCTTGATGAAGTCACTTTGTCTCCAAATGGGCATGACAAGCATATTTGGCGTATTCACTCTTCAGCCATTTTTTCATGTAAGCTTTTCTTCAATAAAATCATTGATAAGCCCAGTGTTCCTTTTTTTCCCTATTCACAAAAGAATTTGGAAAGCGGTAGTGCCTCGTAAGGTAAGGCTTTTTATGTGGACTTAGGCATGTGGGAGAATCATGACCAACGACTCCTTCCAAAAGAGAAGGCTTACTAGTTATCTTTGTCCTCAACGGTGCATCATCTGTAGGAGGAGTGAGGAATCAATGGATGATTTATTTTTGCATTGTCAGGTGGCTTTGGATCTCTGGCATCATCTATTCCAGTTGATTGAAGCACAATGGGTGGAACCGGGATCTTGTCTCATGATCTCAACTCAATGGACTTTCAGGGCTTCACAGATTTGAAGAAAGCTAATATGGTATTGTGTTGTCTTCTCAATTTTCTACGTCATTTGGTTGGAGAGGCATGCAAGGGTCTTTGAGAACAAGTTTGGCGATCAGACATCTATGTGGGATAAAGTTTGTTGTCTGGGATTGTTTTGGGCGTCCATTTTAGCCCCATTTAAGAAGATCCCTTTCTTAAGTCTTAGTTTTTCATTGATTGAAAAATGATATAGCCAATTTAAGTCCTAGTTTTCATTGATTGATGTTTGATCTATGCTTGTAGAGGACAACTTGTAATTTCTTTGTATTTACTTTCTTTTTAATAAAATTCCTTTTGTTGCTGATCACAAAATTGGGGGAAATAAAGGAAGAGATAAAAGAGCAATAAACAAGAGCAGTACAAGAACCCACAGTATTTGAAGCAAGCCATAGATCCCAAAAGTAATGCTATTATGGTAGTGTATCAACACTTTAGCCTAATGAGTATAAATTTCAAAAATTTTAAATCAAGCAACAGATTCAACAAAACCTATGAGCACCCTTCAAAGGGTAGGCAATGCATACTTGTTCAATATGATTGAGTCATAGCAACTATTGCAATTGTACGTAGACAGGGATATGGAAAATATATCCACAAGATGGATGGAACAGGAAAAAAAGAATCACATCTTAGCCAAGACAGTAGGAATAAGTATCATGAAAAAGATGATAACTTATCAAGGTGACGAGCAAGTCTTGAGACACAGTGTCTCCTCCATTGGTTCAGGCACATAGTAATAGGAAAAGGCCTTGTTAAGAAATGAAATTTATATGAACATCATCGCAGATATACAAGATAGTGAAAAGTTTCTGAAAATGTCCAATTTTAAAAGCTTAGCGGGAGAGTAATGCTATCTTACGCAGTTTCTGTGCAATTGAAGCAGCCTCAGCAACGCGGCTGTCGTCAGAGAACAAAGGTGAAAGTTCCATCAAGTCGCCTGGACTGCTATTAAATTCCATCAAGTACTGTAGTGCCAAAATAAAACCAAATGGTGTTACAGCATTGTAAGCGTAGAATACCTAAGCATCAAATGTGTGCTTGCACTACCTTTATGAGTTCTATTGTTTGGCTTGCAGTTTCTCGCTGGGAATCTGCACTCTGACAAAAAATAATCACATAAAAAATAGAATTACATATAATTCAACAAACATGGTGATTAAACAACTAGAGGGATCGTGAGCATTAACTAATAAAAACAGAATAACACTTTACCTGCAAATGATCTCCAATTTTGGCAGCAGTTTGTCCAACACTTGAAATGCGTGAATCCAATCTTGCAAAGCTATCAAACAAGCCATCTACACCTTTTTCCAGCTGAACATTGAGATATGCATGAGATGTGACAGAAATTATACATCTCAATATGGGTAAGAACCATAAAGCCATATTAGCAGAGACAAGGCATGATCAACATAATTATTATCATAAAACACGGCACATAAAACAATGGTCTTAAGCTCAATTAAACTTCCCATGTACTCCTAATTGAATGAAGATTGGAGAAAACTATAGAAATAGCAATTTATGTTCAGATACTTTACCCCCAAAATGGGTTTCATACAGTTATATATTTATAAAAGAGAAATAAATAACACACAAATGCACCCTAACCTCAGTGAGTGTCTTGCGATGCTTGGAATCTTGGACGACAACCTCCTTCTTAAGATTGTAGAGTCTTCCATCAATCTTTAACCAAACATACCAAATTAATTTTCAAAGTGACAGTCCCATGACATAATTTGGACGGAATTGCACTAAATGTACATACCTTCTGTCGAAGATCAATCAACTCTCTACAAGAATCCTGAAACAAAGACAATAGAGCATCAACTTCAGGAAACAGGGGGCTTGATAACCCTTGAGTGAACTTTCCCGCATCAGAAGGAATACGCGAGTGCCCATTTTGCAAAGCATCATTTGCACCAATATTACTATGCCCTTCTAATGAATCTGCTTCTTCTTCTTGGTAAGATGGAAGAAGCTCATTTACTAGGTTCCCGAATAATGCATCAAATGAAAAGTTCCCCTACACATAAAAAGAGTTCAATGTTCAATTAAATGTTAAAAAATGTAGGTAAATGGAAAGCTGAGCATGGTATTTACTCGGAGTGGTTAGTGACGTGCGTAAATCTCAAAAATCGCACACAATCATGGAATTGATAGATTTCAAGTCCTTACCTTAAAATCATCTTCATCTAGCACAAGCGGACCAGAATTAGCAGATGGAGATTTTGAAACCCGAACAGTCTTTACTCCATCTCTACTCTCTTTCATCTAAATCATGCGTAATAAATCAGACACGATACAATCAATTACCGTCAATACACGTACATTAATTATAACTTATCCGATTAAATCTCAGTCAGATTCTGTACGGAGTAACCAATATCATTCCAATCGATTGCCTAAAAAGGCATCGCCATCTTCTTTTCTTGTCTTTTTTTTAACCAGAACTACACAAAATGTTCTCTGTTCTTGAAATTGGAGCCGAACATGCAATTTTTTGTTAGGGTTCAACAATTAGCGCATTGCACATCCAATATACGCAACAATAATTCAATTTTCTATCTCGTTTCTCGATTTTTCTCAGGAGACATACGTACAAAAACGAGCAAAAATTATCAAACAATTTCTCCGAATGACGATACGAAAAATGAGTTCAAATCGTGAAATTCGAAATCGCGATCTTACATATGTATATAGATAGATATACGCAGATGGGTATATGCATGTATAAATCCATAAGAAATGTAATGAAAGAATCGAATTGTGACCTCTCCCAAGTGATCAAACGAGCAAACAGATGGAGAGTTAGCTGCAGAGAAACCGCCTCTTGCTGTTTCTTCTTCGTTCCTGTTTTCGTCGGATGGATCGAGCAAATTTGTAGAGAGAGAGAAAGAGAGACAGAGACACAGAGAGACACAGAGGACTGTTCCGCGAAGACTACAATGGAAATAAAGTGACCAGATTGACGGTTTTGTCCTTCGTAATGATCGCAAACAGCGTGAGTAAAAGTAGGAGCGTAAGGTCCGAGGTCCGCCAGCATTTTGGGGTACGCTTGGCCGATTTAGGCCCATTGTTTGGATCCGGGCTCAAGCCCAATTCGGAACCATAGACTATTATTTTGAAGCCCAGTCTAGTCTATGAGCTCGCTTAAGGCTCGGCTTGGCTAACATTCAATATTTTTTTTAATGAAAAATAATAAAATTTTAGTAGAAAAAATAAAAAAACAAAACAAAGAATTTGTTCAGGCTACTCAAGCTCGAGCCTAGGCCCAGGTCCACCGGCCTGCACAAGGCCCAAATACCCCCTAGACCTGTATCTAATTCCCTGGACCATGGGCCGACCGACTCGACCCGAATTTTGCCAAGAGCCCGTGAGGGCCGACATGAGCCAGGTCATGCCAAACTTTATACCCCTACGTAAAAGTGACAAGATTGATGATTTTGAAAACTTTGTTATTTTAGTTGTTTTTTTTTTCTGGCAAATTTCACTTTATTCGTCTGTGATTTGGGCTGCATGCAGTTTACCCTGATGTTTGGAAATCACTACATAACCCTTGTGGTTACTAAATTAAATTGCACAGTTAGCATTTTCATCTAACACAACAGTCTGTGCATGACACGCACCTAATATGCAAATGGGCATGAAAAGATTATTTTCCTTCCGAATTAAATGACTAAATTGCCCTCATCTTCATTGCCAATTTCCAAAACTTATCCTCATCTTCATCATCAATATCCAGATTTGTGGATTACCCCAGATGGCTATCAAATGTAGATACAGCCCATCACTTAGGGCCCATCACTTAGGGCTCAGACAAAGAAGTTGCTACATTGGACCGACCCTCCAAACAGCCCAAGCAGTGGACAAGGCCTATCACCTTTACGGACGCCGACTGCACAGGCATCCGTTACCCCCATGACGACCCTCTCGTCATTTCGACCCTCCTCTCCAACTACAAGATCAAACGGGTTCTCGTCGACAACGGCAGTTCTTCAGACATCATCTTCCTAAATTGCTTCTGCCAGCTCAAGATCGGAGAAGAAAGTCTATCCCCTCTCCAAACCTCATTAGTCAGTTTCACTGGAGATCGGGTGACCTCCATCGGCTCCATCGATCTTCCCATCACAATCGGGGAATACCCACGGCAGATCACACAGTTACTCACCTTCCTCGTCGTCAACTGTCTCTCTACTTACAACATCATCCTCGGCCGCACCGCCCTAAATGCTTTCCAAGCTATCACATCCACTTTCCATCTTGCAGTCAAGTTCCCCATCGACCTGGGAGTCGGCACAGAAAGAGGAGAGCAGACCGTGGCCAAGGAATGTTACGTCGCCTCACTTAAAGAGGTCAAGCTAAAGGAGGCTATGATCATTGAAGTAGGGATGGCAATGGATAACTTATCCTGTGGGTATCCATGGAGATCCAACCCAAATACATGGGTTTTCCCCTCTTTTTCTTATCCATTGGGTAGGGTAAGTGATATTCTTTAAATATCCATAGGGGATGGGTTGGGGATGGGTACCCACTAATTTCTCCATATGTTTTTTTTTTTTTTTTTTTTTTTTTTTTTTTTTAAGATTCACAACCAAAACTAAATATACATTCAATCTTTTTATTTATTTATTTATATTTTCAGGTTCACAACCAATTTTTTATTATTTTATTATTTTATTATTATTTTATTATTTTTTTAAGATCCACAACCAAAGCTAAATATACCTCCAATCTTTTTTTTTTTTTAAGGTTCACAACCATTTTTTTTTTTATTTTTAAGATTCACAACCAAAGCTAAATATACATTTGATCTTTTTTCTTTTATTTTTTTTTAAATTTTTTTTTTAAGGTTCATAACCTTTTTTTTTTTTTTTTGAGATTCACAACCAAAGTTAAATATACATTCAATCTTATTTTGTTTTATTTGGCTCAACAATAAAATCAAATACACATTAATTAACATTGTCACATTATTCTTGTCAAATTTTATGCATATCTAGAATTTTTTAAATTTATTTAAAAAAATTAAGGACACTGTTTAGTGTAGGTTTCGGTTTGCTTTTCTATGTTATTTTATTTTGTTGTGTATTGTAATTTTCAGAATGGTTTGCTTGTTCTGAAATTTCAATTAACGAGTATAAATCTATTTGTTTTATGTTATCACACAATTTATACAACATATATATATATATATATATATGAATGTATTTGAAAATAAAGAAATTGTAGAGAATCAAAACAGCATGAGTCGTGATTGGTTAGAAATGATAGGTACAAAGATTTATTTGCTAGAAAAATAAAAAGGGGATACAAAGTCTTACTAAATAATTTTTTAAATTAAAAGAATTTTTCTTAGTTATGAACAGATTTAATTAAAATCAGCTTGTTTCCCAATGTTATGCTTCATTTATTTAGATAAAAAATATTTTTTAATGAAAAATATTTTTTATAAAAAAAAATTAAAATATATTTTTTTATATTTGGTGGTGGTGGTGATGGAACGAAGGTGAAAGTAAAGATTGTTACATAGTGGTGGGGTGATGGCGGCAGTGATGATGGTAGTGGCTATGGTGATGGTAGTGTGATAGTGAAAGTGAGAATAGTGGTGATGGTGTTGTGAAATTAGTAAAAATTTAATTGAAAAAACATTTTTTGTTTTTTAAAAGTAACAAACAACAAAATTCGTGCGGGACTAAAGGAAGAAGATGGAGGATGGATTGGGTGTGGTAATGCATAGATATCTTAAAATGAGTGGTTCAGATTTGTTAAAGGTATAATTAGATTTGATAAATTAAAATGAAACAGGTTCTTTCACATTTTATTTCTTCAAATAGGCTCTTATAATATTGTAATCAGGTTCTTATAACATGCAGGGGAGAGAGTGAGAGTGAGAGTGAGAGAGAGAGAGAAATGGTTGTAATTTTTTTTTAATCTTCCACGTTCTTCCATATTTTTTTTTTCAATTACTAAAACTTATTTGATTGTCTCAAAATTATATATTTGATTATTATAAAACAAACTTTTTAATTAATTAATTAATGTGTATTTGATTTTGTTGTTGAACCAAATAAAATAAAATAAGATTGAATGTATATTTAGCTTTTGTTGTGAACTTTAAAAAAATAAAAAATAAATAAAAAAATAAGTTGTTAACATTAAATATATTAAAAAAGAAAGAAAAAATATTGAAGGTATATTTAGCTAAAACCTTTATAAAAAAAAGAAAAGAAAAAAAGAAGGTTGTTAACATTAAATATATTAAAAAAGAAAAAAAAAGATTGAAGATATATTAACTTTTGTTGTGAACCTTAAAAAAAAAAAAAAAAAAAAAAAAAAAAAAAAAAAAAAAAAAAAATTGTTAACATTAAATATATTAGAAAAGAAAGAAAAAAGATTGAAGGTATATTTAGTTTTTGTTGTGAACCTTAAAAATAAAATTATAAAAAAAAAGTGGTTTTTAACATTAAATATAAAAAATAAAAATGGGGATTAAAATGGGTTGGGGAAAATCCATACCCATTAAAAAATGGGGAGGGTGGTACCCATGGGGAATGGGAAATGGGGAAAATTTATTTTAGGGGAATGGGGATGGGGAATTAATATCCACCCCATTGCCCCCCATTGCCATTCCTACATTGAAGGGCTCAACGTCAGAGACGAGGACGAGCTAGTTAGAGGGGAACCAGTGGAAAAGCTTGTTGAGGTCCCCATCGACCTCACCAACCCAACAAAAACTACCAAAATCGAAAGCCAACTATCCTCCCAAGAAAAGGCCGACTTTACTGCCCTCCTGATTGAGCACAACAACGTATTCGCCTGGACCCACTCAGACATGCCAGATATTGACCCCTCCTTCATAACCCATCGTCTCAGCATTGAGCCCCACTTCCGACCCTTCCGCCAGAAGCAGCGCATCTTTCACCCGGAGCGCAACATTCTTATCGCCTCCGAAGTAGATAAGCTTCTTGAGGCACAGTTTATCAAAAATGTGGATTACCCCATATGGCTATCAAATGTGGTCTTGGTTCGTAAAAACAACGGTAAATGGCGACTCTGTGTCGACTACTCAAACCTTAACCAAGCTTGCCCCAAAGACAGTTATCCCCTTCCTCGCATAGATCTGCTCATTGATGCTACAGCCGGCCATCAAATGCTCAACTTCATGGACGCCTTCTCTGGATACAACCAAATTCTGATGCACCCGTCTAACCGGGAGCACACCTCCTTCATCACCAACCGGGGAACCTACCATTATTGTGTCATGCCGTTTAGGTTGAAAAATGCTGGGGCCACTTACCAACGGTTAGTGAATGCCGTCTTTCATCATCAGATAGGCCAGAACATAGAAGTATATGTCGACGACATGCTAGTCAAGAGCAAACTCTCTACTGATCATCTGGCCGACCTCCGAGAGACACTCGGCATCCTACGAAAGTATCAAATGAAGCTCAATCCGGAGAAATACGACTTCGACGTAGGATTTGGAAAGTTCTTGGGTTTCATGGTCAGTCAGCGGGGCATCGAAGCTAACCCCGAAAAGATCAAGGCCTTAATTGAAATGTAGTCACCCAGAACAGTTAAGGAGGTTCAGAGGCTTACTGGCCGAGTTGCTACCCTCAACCGCTTCATTTCTCGCGTAACGGACAAGTGCCTCTCATTCTTCAAAGTTCTTTGACAAACCTTTGAGTGGACGGAAGAATCCGAAGAGGCCTTTCAGCAGTTGAAACAGTGCATGGCCAACCCCCTCTACTTTCTCAAGCAATCACGAGTGAACCCTTCTTCCTCTATTTAGTCGTGTCAAACACCATAGTCAGTGCAGCACTCATCAGGGAAGACAGCTCTGTCCAACGACCGGTCTACTACATCAGTCGGGCTCTCAGGGGAGTAGAACAGAACTACCCATTGCTTAAAACAATGGCCTTAGCCTTGGTCATAGCCTCAAGATGACTCCGATCTTACTTCCAGGCCCACCCCATTGTCGTCCTCACCAACCAACCATTGAAGAAAATAATGCAACAACCAGAGTTGTCCGGCCAACTCATGCAATGGTCAGTCGAGCTCAGCCAGTTTGACATCTCCTGCAAACCTCGAACGGCGATCAAAGGGCAGGCTGTCGCCGATTTTATCCTGGAATTTACTAATCCCACTCCAACAACAGTCCCATCACCTCTGTGACACCAGACTGAGGCGGAGGATCCCCACTCTTGGACCCTTAACGTCGACGGATCATCTCGCAAAGAAGGCAACGGGGTTGGTCTCATCCTCACCACCCCTGAAGGTGGTTACTTTAAGTGTGCCCTCCGTTTCTTGTTCGACGCAAGTAACAATGAGGCCGAATATGAGGCGTTGATAGCAGGTCTCTGTCTAGCCAGCGACATTGGTGTTAGCCATATCCGAGTGTTCAGCAATTCCCAACTCATTGTCGGACAAATTACGAGAGAATTCGATGCCAAGGAAGATACAATGCGGGCTTACAGGGATATTGCACTCCCCCTTGCTCGCCTCTTCAACACTTTCCACATCAAGCACATCCCTCGAGCGGAAAACTCCAAGGCAGACGAGATGGTTCAATTAGCTTCTGCAGACCAGTCAGACCTCAGCCACGGTATCCGCCTCGAGTACCTAGCCCACCCTGCCATTTCCCCAAACCAGCATCAAGTCCATTTCCTCCAAAACGAGCCTATTTCATGGGCGGCAGACATCGTTTTATTTTTGACAAAGGGAGAACTGCCAGACAACAAACAGCAGGCCGCCAAAGTTAGGGCTCGGTCATTCAACTACATTCTCATCAGCGGCCTCTTGTACAAACATGGTTTTTCATGCCCATACCTGCAATGCCTTAATCCAGCTCAAGTGACCTACGTGATGAGGGAAGTCCATGAGGGTATATGTGGTAATCATTCGGGTGCTGTAGACACCCCATTTTTGACCGTCCTCAAGACTTGGACGTTACCATTGGAACACTTGGTGATTACCCTTGTTTGTGTTCGTCTTGAGCTCCCGGAGGTCTCGGTTGTGCGCCTTGCCTCAGGATCTCTCGACCCGACCGTGTTGTGTCTGGTTTTGCACCAAACACTTGTGTTTTGCCTTGGAGGGGCAGGGAATGCCTTGTGAGGCACCCCCACACACCACCGGCCATGGCTTGAGGCCACCGGCCAGTGGTTTTGTGCCATCGGCAATGTGTATTGCCGGTCGGCACTCTTTGTTGCCGGTCGGCCATTTATTTTTCCAAAATGGCAATTTTGAATGGCCGATCACTGTTCATCTACTTTTGGTAGATATTTTGTGCCAGCTATCAACTGGCACCCACCTTTTCTCCCCTCCATACACGTGTATGGAGGGATCTCTCTCTTGACAAGCTTATTTGACAAGCTTTACAAGAGAGAGCTCTATAAGAGAGAGTCTCCTCTCTTGGATTTAGGTTGGAGAACATTTCTAGAAAGCTTTGATATTAGGGTTAGGAATTTATATCTATCCTATATCTCTCTCTCTCTCTCTTGAGCTTAGTGTGTGTGTTTTGTCTTACTTTTGCTCACAAGCACCCACCATTACACCTTCTCTTGGTTATTGAGGGCCAAAGGAGTGTTCTTGGAGTTTTGGAGCTGGTTTCAACCTAAAGAAGCTGCTGGAGCTCCATTGTTGAAGAGGGTTTTCAAGGGTAAGAAACTTGCTCCTTTTTACCCCTTTCTTGCATTGTATTTTTGCCTACCTTACAATTGTTTTTGTGTTTAGTGTATAACATAAAAAAGTTCTATTTTTAGGCCCTCTAAATAGTTGTTTAAGGTTGCTTCAAGCTTTGGGGTTGTTTGACCCCTCTTAAGCCTTGTAAGGCTCCATTTTGTGCCATTTTGAGTGAGCTCCGAGACCTTAGTGTTTGGGCCTCCTCACCACTGAAATCTTGAGGGATTTCAGAGGTAAGGATGGTGCCTTGAGGTCCCAAGAAGGAGAGGGCCACCCCCTCTCCTTGCTGTCCTTAAAAAGGACCATTTTTGGCCTTTTGAGGGAGCACCATGTTTAGGCTCATGTTGACCATGCCTTAGCTGATTTTTGTGCTTATTATGTCATAATATGCCTCTTTTTTTAGTTGGTTTTGGTACATCATGCTTGATTAGCATACATGCCTTGTAATGCCATTTTGTTGCCTTAACATGCCTTAAGTTGTAAACCATTGTTCTAGCATGCTTTAGGCTTAGCTTTGTGAAGCTTTCATGCTTATTTCGCCATGTTTAAGGTCTGTCCTTAGCCATTTTGGTCGACCATGGCATGCATTATATAGCCCCTTTGCATTTTTGGTTTGTTGGCCTTAAGTGTATGAGTGTGTTGCATGCATCACTTGCTTCGATTTAGTGGGTTGGGATCATTTTCCATGTTATTTCAGTCCCTTTGATATGCTCGTATACTTGCCTTGGACACCTCTTTAATGCTTTGAAAGCTTATGTTGTATGCTCCATGCTTGGACCATTTGCATGCTAATGTTTGTCTTGTTTAAGTTGGTTTGGCACCTCTTATAGCATGATTTTCAAGGCTTACAATGCATGCCATATGTCCATGATTATTCCCTTTTAAGTGTGCTTAAAAGTTGTCCTTTGATGCTTAAGCGTTAGGCCTTAACATGTGCATGTGTGTATGTGTGTTTGGTCCCATTTTTTTTAAGCTTTTGGCCACTGTTTTGGACCTAACTTAGAGCTGTCCAATTAGTGTGAGTCTATCCCTTGCATGCCATTCAAGTGTTGTTACATCATCCCATGTTTGCATGCTTTGGTTGCACATGTTACATGCTTGAAATCACTTGCATTCGCCTTGCATTCCATTGGTCAAGTTGCTAGCATGTTGCGTGATTGGATTACATCTTCCATGCTCTAATGGTTTGCATAATTGTGGCATGCTTGTTTGCTTTGTTGCTTAGTGTACGGGGAGCAAATATTCCGGCAAGCCCGTACTCCTTTCTTCCGAGCTCCGTCGATGTCCGATCACCTGCGAGCAAGTAACGATGAGCTACCCGGCGATGTGTGGCCGGAAAAACCCTCCGACGATCAAGTTAGCACACACCTTAGGATGGATAGAGAGAAGGGAGAGAGTGTTTGAGTGTAAAAATTCCTTACAGAGATGTTCGTGTGTCGCGTATGGGGGGCGCAGACATGCTTATATACCTTCTGAGCCCCTTACCCACTCCCAGTCATCTCCTGACACGTGGCTCTGCTATCCCATCTGTCAGCATAGACCTTGCTGAACATCACCTAAACTCAACTGCCTGACTTCACAGCTAGAGCTCGGCAGTCGAGCTGCTCTACCACGGCCATGCCATGCTTCATACCCATGCGCCTAACCGGATAAACACATGGAGGACCGGGCTAGGCGGCATCCCGGCAAAGCCTAGCCCGGGTACCTCCTTTGGTCGGCCTTCCTGCCGGTCAAACAGTCTCCTCGGTTGACCACGCCTTACCGGGCGTCGGTCACTCAGCTTGTCTGGCTCCAGCCATCCCCTGATCAGGCAGCTCGGTCCAACCAAGCGCTATCTAGCCGAGCTCCTTCTTGGGCCGGGGCGGCTCACGCTTGGTCCAAGTTCTGCCCGGCCCAGGTTCTGGCAGCCCATTTCTCGGCGGATGGTCAATCATCTCGGCCCCATGCACCGTTGGGCTCTCAATCTGCTCGGCCGTTACCTCGGCCCAACTCCTGATCATAAATCACCCTCTCAATTGCCCCTTAATTCCGTCCGTGAAAGCGTGACTGGGATTATTCTCTTCAACCGAGATAACACTTCCCCGTCCTCCAAAATTCCAGAGGGGAACCGAGCTAGTTAACATAACTGTCCACAAACCTGCCCGGTTATACTTCTCGGTTGACATCTGTTCCTTCGAAAGTACCTCGGTTGGCTCTTCGACTCTTCAACCCGTCGCTTCAGTCCTGACGTCGCCATAAATGGGGACACGTGGCGGGCTGCCATTGGTCATCGGGCAGCCAACCCGCCATTTTTGCCAGATTTTTGAATTTGGGCGGCCTTTCGTACTTACATATACATCACCCCCCTCAAGTCATTTCTTCCTACTGCTATTTCGTCTCTCAACTCCAGAGATCTAGCATTCTTGCCATTGACTCGTCTGCCATTCTTTGTGCTCGCGGGACTCGACCCTGCCCTTCACTGGTGAGTCCTCCTTCCTCCATTTGGTTGCTATTTTCTTTCATATTACACACATTAGGGCACAAAAACATAGCTATTAGGGCATAGGTCGTAGAATCCGTACTAAACCTCCCTCTGTTCTTGGTGTTCTTCTTCTTCCTGAAGAACACTGAAGAACTGGAGCGAACCGGGCTCCTGGTCTTATTTTGATCCAAAAAACCAACCTGACCGAGCAAATAACATGTTTGTCTCAAACCCAGCAAAAACCGAGATAATCAAAAGGACTTGGTCGCTCAACCGGGCTAACATCTGGTCAGCTTGGGCGACCGGGCTCCTTAGACAGAATAAACAACCGAGGTGGTTTGGCACCCTTAATGACCGAGCTAAAATCCAGCTCCTTTTGCGCGACCGCGCTAACACTTAACACTTGCCATCCTTTTCCTGCAGAGTCCAAGGGGACCACTGTCATTCCTGAGGCTCTCAGGACCGAGCGGCATCCAATAACCAGTGCCAAACCCCTCAGTCGGGATACACTAAGCCGGCCACAAATGGGGAAATTCTGCTTCCTAGTGGATACTCCAGCCGCGCTAGCTGCTTTCAGAGAGGATTACGGCATTCCGGCCGATGTTCATCTCGAACTGGCTGAAGAGGAGACCACACCCTGGGGAAGAGTTGACCAATGCCCCTTCACCGTGCTCTCAATTGTTGAAGGGGGCCTCCGTTTCCCGCTCAACCCTCTTATAACCGAGTTCCTTCGCCGCACCGGGTTGGCACCCACCCAAGTGTCCACCAATACCTATAGAATAATCAACGGCGTTCACGAATTGAACAATCGGCTAGGCACCAACTTGGGTCTAGCCGAGATATTAAGGCAATACACAATGGGCCATACCGGGGACGGTTTGGCTTATTACTTGAAGATCAGACCGGGCAAGGAAAAAATTGTGACCGGCATCCCGGATAAAGATCTTCACGACGATGATTTTTTCTGGGTGTCGGGCAATTACGAAACAGCCGAGGTGCCGGGCTGGTTCATAAACAAGGACTTCGGTTCTTCATGTAAGCCACTCAAACTTGCTCGGTTAGCTTAATTCTTTACTTTGTAACTAACCGGTTTTCCTGTTTCTTTTGCAGCAATCCAAGCCTTGCAAGCCAACTATCAATTCCCCAACGTCGAAGCAATTCGGACCGTGCTTAGGTACCGTCACCGAGATTGCAACGATTTACTTGGCTATACACCGACCTACAGGTATTCTACTCCGCGCCGGAGTAGAGTAACTGACTTCCTTCGCGCTCCGTCGCCGCCTCCAGATCCTTCCCTTCCTGACGTTCCCCTCATTCGCCTGACCGAGGAACAAGAAATGGCCAAGCGCAGCAGAATCAAGAACCTGCTCACCGCCACATCCGCCGAGGTGCCAAGCGTAGTAACTCGGTCGCCAGCCGCCGGTCAATCCAGTGGCGCCGTGGTCGCCCTTGCCACTCAATCCGCCGGGCAATCCAGCCGAGAACCCTCTGCACGTCGTGCCGGAAAAAGAGCTCGGGCAGACCCGTCCGCCGAGCTAGTCACCGAGCTTACCACCGAGCACCCAATAGACACCCCCGCCCCAGTGCCGGCCTGGCGCCTGCACTTGAAGCATCGGGGTCAAGATATCCCGGTGACGGCTTCGATCAAGGCGGATAAAGAGCATTTGCTCGCCTTCGATCTGTCCAAAGCCCTGCTACTACCGAGCGACGTGGTCGGCAGCGACCACGTCCCCGACACTCGGTTGGTCAAATCGTCGGTGAAGTCTATGGCCAGGGTAAGTCGATGTTCCTTTGAAAATTTCACAAGTGTTTGCTCGGTTCCTTTTTTGCTCGATCTCCTATCTAATCAACGTTGCTTTTGTTTTTGCAGGCCATTCAAAAACAACACCTGGTCTTGGAGCGTATCCACAGACTTAGGCAGAAAGCCAACGACACAGCCAGCCAGGTTGAAAGCCTTCAAGCCGAGCTCGGCCGGGCTAAGTCTTCTCTTGAGATGGCCAACTCCGACAATAACAGACTACTCGGCCAGCTGGATGCAGCCGAGAAAAAACAAAGCGAGCTCCAGACCGAGGTGGATACCCTGAAGAAATCGAAGAAGAAAGCTTGCCGGGCTGCAAACACCGCCGACTTTAACGAGGCCGAGGAGAGCTACAAGAAGCAAGTCTTTGCAACACAAGACATCTACTTCAAAGCAGGCTGGAAGTCTGCCTGCGAACACCTCGGCCAAGGCTCCGACACCGACGTATTTGCCAACCCTCCTCCAGCTTCGCTACCGGTCTACCTTGTGCCTTACGCAAACGACGTATTCAGCGCTCTGCAAGCGGAGGCCGAGGAAGGACTTGAAGATGGAGAGGATGACACAGATTCTGAGGCAGAGGAGGCCGAGGTGCAAGAGCAGCCCGGCAATGCTGAGCCCGGTGCCCAAGACGTCAGTCCAACCATCAACCTTGATGCTGGTGAGGACGAGTTCACCAATCTCTCCCCCCTAGTTTAGTTCTGTTCTCTTTTGTTCTTTTTTGTAGTTTTGCTTCCAACTCTTTTGATGTAACCGAGCTCTGTCCCCACCATTTGTAATGATTTTCTTTTCAATGAGAAACTCAAATTTTTCTAAGTGTTTGCACGGTATTAATCAATTCCATCTTCATCAAAATATCTCAATATAACTCATCGTTTGAACACTTTGTTGACCGGAATCCATAACACGGTCGAAGCACTTCGGCATAACAAAACAAATTCATGAACTGAAATAACCATCTCGGTTGTAACAAAGTTAAACAAATTAACACTTCCAACCGGATTAGATCATCTCGGTTGGGAATCCTAAGTTGGACACAACACCAACTCTTCCAACCGGAGTACATCATCTCGGTTGGGAATACGAAGTTGGACAAGACACCAACTCTTCCAACCGGAATACATCATCTCGGTTGGGAATCCGAAGTTGGACAAAACACCAACTCTTCCAACCGGAGTACATCATCTCGGTTGGGAATCCAAAGTTGGACAAAACACCAACTCTTCCAACCGGAGTACATCATCTCGGTTGGGAATCCAAAGTTGGACAAAACACCAACTCTTCCAACCGGAGTACATCATCTCGGTTGGGAATCCAAAGTTGGACAAAACACCAACTCTTCCAACCAGAATACATCATCACGGTTCGTAACATTAAAACGACAGTCCAAGTGCTAAAGCAAAATTACTTCTATAAATTGACAAAAAGAATTACATGCTGTGGTGCAAGCCAAAAAATTTCTTTGCACAAGACAAGAAAGCAGAAGCTTAAAAATAATACAGTTTCAGGTTGGCCACATTCCATGGCCGGGGTATTGCTCTTCCCTCTAAATCCTCCAAGTGGTAAGCCCCCTTGCCCGCCAGACCAGTGATCTTGTAGGGTCCTTCCCAATTTGCCCCTAGTTTGCCTTCTCCTGGCACCAGGGTGTTGCCCATAATCTTCCTCAAAACCCAATCACCAACTTTGAACGGTCTGGGGTGCACCGTCTTGTTATACTTCTTTGAGAGCTCCTGTTGGTAGGCGGCCACATGGATGAGGGCTTTCTCCCGACGCTCGTCCACTAGGTCCAGCTCCAAGGCAATAGCCTCGGTGTTCAGCCCGGGCTCAAAACTCTCGCTTCTGAGGGTGGGCATTTCAACTTCCAAGGTTATGACCGCCTCCATGCTGTAAGCCAAAGCAAATGGAGTTTCCCCGGTAGAACGTCGCGGGGTTGTTCGGTATGCCCAAAGGACGCTAGGTAATTCCTCAGCCCATTTGCCCTTGGCCTTTTCCAGCCGTTTCTTCAACCCATCCAGTATAGTCTTGTTCGATGCTTCGGCTTGACCACTGGACTGCGGGTAAGCCGGGGTGGAGTTGTAGAATTCTATCTTCAAATCTTCACAAAATCCTCTGAATAGGCGACCGTCAAACTGGGTGCCATTGTCAGAGATCAAAATCTTGGGGACGCCAAACCGCGTGACCACGTTCTGCCAGACAAATCGCTTCACGTCTTTCTCTTTAATGGTTGCCAAGGGCTCATCTTCAACCCACTTTGTGAAGTAATCTGTGGCCGCGATGAAGAATTTCCGGTTGCCCGGTGCTGTTGGCAGTGGTCCCACTATATCTAGCCCCCACATGGCGAAGGGCCAAGGACTGGTGAGGGGAAGAAGTTCCCTGGCAGGCTGGTGGATCTAATGGGCGAATTTCTGGCATTTTTCGCACTTGCGGACATATTTTTGTGCGTCGGCCTGCATGCACGGCCACCAGTAACCCTGCGAAATAGCACGGTAGGCCAAGGACCTGCCTCCTATGTGGCTGCCACAAATGCCCTCATGAATTTCGTACAAGAGGACCTCCACACTATTTGGGTGCACGCACTTTAAATAAGGACCAGTGAAGGACCTCTTATATAACGCGCCAGATGAAGAGAGCCAAAACCGCTCTGACTTCACCCGAATTTTGTGTGCTTCTTTCTTGTCAGTTGGAAGAGTCCGGTCTCTGAGGAACAAGATCAAGGGGTCCATCCAAGAGGGACCGAGCGCGACGCAGAGTACATCTGTCTGCCCGGCGTGTTCAATGCTTGGCCGCGGAAGAAAGTCAATCAAAAGAGGGTTTGGAAAAGTATTATCCACCATAGAAGCGAGACCGGCCAGTTCGTCAGCTCGGCTGTTTTCTTCCCGGCCAATCTGTTGGACTCTAATTGCCTCAAACTGCTTGATATGTGCCTTGACTAGAGCCTGGTACTTCGCCATCCTTTCGTCTTTTGCTTCATAAATCCCAGAAACTTGGTTAACCACAAGCTGGGAATCACTGTACACCAGGAGCTCGGCAGCCTTCATTTGAATTGCGTTCTTGAGCCCGGTGAGAAGTGCCTCGTACTCAGCCTCGTTGTTAGATGCCGGGAAGCCAAGCGTGATAGAATGTTCAATAGTTAGGCCATGCGGGGATATAAGAACAATACCTAGGCCGGCACCATGGCGGTTGGACGCTCCATCAACGAAAAGCTTCCACATGTCCCCCACAAAAAGCTTCCAGCAGTCGGATGGGTCCTGAGAGTTGCGAAGGGCAATGGGATCACAATTGCTCGGCTGTGCGGTGTCAAGTTCGGTGTTGACCGGTTCAAATTCAGTGCCCCTTGGTGATTCGGCACCGGACTCAGTAAGTTGGTTTGGAATGCCCAAGTCCGTAGGCGAATCATCAGGTTCTGAGCGGTGTGGTTCAATTTCTTCCCCCCTTGGTGATGCGGGACCGGACAGAGTGGATGGGCTAGTGATACACAACCCCGTCATCGCATCGCCGGGTGGTATGGCCGTGCAAACTAAGGGAACTTCGATGGTGCGTGCTAACTCCGCGGCGCTACCTCCTTCAACTGGTTGTACCTCGGTTGGCATTGCGTGCATCTCATTATCTGCCTCGGTAATGTCGACCGGGCATACCAGATGAATGCCATGTGAGAACTCGGCGACAAAATCTGCCAAGGTCTGGGCTTTTATAGCAGTACGCGGTTGGAACTTGACATCAAACTGTCCCAACTCGACTGCCCACTTAAGAATTCGGCCTGAAAAGTCCGCTCGTTCAAACAAGGCCTTGAGGGGAAACTCAGTCAGTACGACAATGGTATGAGCGTGGAAATAGTGCGCCAATTTTCTTAAAGCCATCATCAAGGCTAAAGCAAGCTTCTCCAGCGGCAAGTATCTCGACTCTGCCGGTAACAAAGTTTTGCTGACATAAAAAATTGGGAGGTGCTTGATTCCTTCAGCACGGACCAGCACCGCACTGACTGCGTGCTGGGAGACGGCAAGGTAAAGGTAGAGTTCCTCACCCGGTTCTGGTGTAACCAACAGTGGCGGAGAAGACAGATATTCCTTGAGCTTGGCCAAAGCTCGGTCACATTCGTCGTCCCATGAGAACTTTGACTTCAATGCTTGAAAGAAAGGGCGGCAGCGATCTGATGACCGGCTTATAAATCGATTAAGCGCGGCGGCCATACCGGCCAGATGCTGCACGTCCTTAGCCAAGCTGGGCTGCTTCAACGCTTTCACGGCTCTAATCTGAGTAGGGTTTGCTTCGATGCCTCGGTTCGTGACTAGGAATCCCAAAAATTTTCCGGATCCCACGCCAAAGGCACACTTTGAGGCGTTCAAGCGCAGCTTGTGCTTCTTTAGAATGGCAAACATCTCGGCTAAGTCAGACAAATGGTTTGCCTCATGTCGGCTTTTTACCACCATATCATCAATATAAGCTTCCATTGTCTGACCAAGCAAAGGAGCAAACATTTTGGTCACCATCCTCTGAAAGGTTGCCCCGGCGTTTTTCAAACCGAATGGCATGACTCGGTAGCAAAAAAGTCCCCTTGGAGTCGTGAAAGAGGTGATCTCTCGGTCAGGCCCATGCATGGCGATCTGGTGATAGCCGCGGTACGCATCCAAGAAACTGAGCCTATTGTGTCCAGCCGTCAAGTCCACTAGTTGGTCTATGCGCGGCAAAGGGAAGCTGTCTTTGGGACAAGCTCGGTTGACTGTCTTGTAGTCGACACAAACTCGTCACTTCCCATTCTTCTTAGGCACCACTACTGTGTTGGAAATCCATCGAGGATAGTGCACTTCCTGAATTGCTCGTGCCTCAAGCAGGTTCTTTACTTCCTCAGCAACTACCTCAGCGTGATGCAACGCCGATCTCCTTGTTCGCTGGATGACTGGCTTTGCTCCAGGGAAAACATTGAGGTGATGGAAGATAAAACTTGGGTCGAGGCCAGGCATGTCGTAAGGCGACCATGCAAAGACTTCGATATTCGCCATCAAAAACTCAATCATCTCGGTCCTCTCTATGGCCGTGAGACTTGAACCGAGCAGGAAGAACTTGTCCGGCTGCTCGGTATCAATCCGCACTTCAACCAATTCTTTAACAGCCTTATCCTCGGCCTTGGTGCCCACATCATCCAAGACACCCTGGTCCTCCGGTCCCTCGATCATTTGAACGAATCTTTTGGCAGCCCGGCTTCCGTTGACCGCCACGAAGCACTGCTTGGACATGACCTGATCGCCCCAAATCTCCTCGATTGCCCCCATGGCCGAGGGGAATCTCATCACCTGGTGATAGGTCGATGCTACAGCTTGCATGGCGTATAACCATCCCCTTCCAAGGATAAGGTTGTACGTCGAAGGCACCTGTAGCACCCAAAACTCAACTTGTTTGACCACGGATCCCGCTTTGACCGGCAGGATAATCTTTCCCAAAGGCCACTCCGGTTGAGAGTTGAATCCAACCAGTGGCGAAGTTGCCGGAGCCAAGTCTGTCTTCGGAGTTTAAGCTGCTTGAACGCATCGTAGTACATGATCTCGACCGAGCTTCCCTGATCGATCAAGATCCGCTTAACATCAAAGTCCTTGACGCGTAATGTTACCACTAGGGCATCGTTGTGCGGCGTCTGGATGCGCTCAAGATCCCTTGAGGTGAAACTAATCACGTCTATTTCTTCAGTCTTTCCCCTTTTGATGGCAGGCTGCACGGACAAAACTTCCCTCATATGCTCTGCCTTTTTTATCATGCCTCGAAGTTCGCAAACTCGCTCCGGTTCCACGATGCCGTGGATGACATTAACAACTCCTTGCGGTGGTGCGTCTCGGTCATCCTGTCCCCTGGGATCGTCCGGAGCCTGATTCGGATTTACTCCGCCATCAATGTAAAGGTCTAGATGCCCGGCTACAACCAGCTCTTCCAAGTGCTGGCGCAATGGAAAACAATCCTCTGTTCGGTGGCCCCTCTCCCGGTGGAATGTGCAGCGATACCGCAGATTATAGCCCTTCTGTCCATCGCCCAACTTAGCAGGAAACCGGACATACTCCTCGTCTCGGATTTCACTAAGTATGCGATAAATTGGAATCTTGAAGACTGTGGTGATGCCGGTCCTTGCCTTCATCCTTCTGTTTGCGTCTGCTACGTCATCTCGGGGGTAGTCATCCCGGTCATCCTGACGTCCTCTGCCCCGATTTTTTCGATTTGAACCACGGTCCAATTCCTCTGCTCGGTCACTTGAGCGGCTGGACTCTTGCCCAACTGCGTGCACTTTGCCTGCTGTCTTCTTGTCTGTTGCTGCCGGGGTGGCCTTCATGGTAGAAGCTGATGCGTCATCCTCTACTCGGATGTGCTCGTTGATGCGCTGCATGAGCTGGCCCATGGAGGTCGGCTGGTGCATGGTAAGCGAGTCCCGCAGTCTATGTCCGACCGGGAGACCACGCTTGTATTGCGTGATTGCAAGGTTGACCGGGCAGTCCAAGATCTCGTTGAAGGTTTCCCAGTACCTTGAGTTGTATACCTTCAGTGTGTCGCTCGATTCCATCTTGACACTTAGCAGATGATCAACTTCCTTTGGTGTTTTTGTGTTGGTTTTGAAGCGTGTAACAAACGCCTCGGCCAACTGATGCCACCTTTGTATGCTCCCTTCCGGCAACCGCTCAAACCACTTTAAGCCCAGCTCGCCCAAACTTGACGGGAAGATTAGGCACATAAGTCCGTCATTCCGCCTATGTCCGGCCATAACCTGTCGGAAGTGACTCACATGCATGTAAGGATCGGTTTTCCCGTCGTAAAGTGTGAACTTAGGCTGGTGGAAGCCTGCCGGAAGCGGTGTTGTTTCTATATCCAGGGAAAATGGGGTGGCGCTCAGCCTGGCCAAGTCCGTATCTTCAAAGAGCGGCACTGCTTGGCGGGGTGGAGGCATTCCGACCTCCTCACTGGCGTGTACCCCATAAGATAACCGCTGGAGCGCCGGTATTTTCTGTGCTTCGCGTCGGCGAGCCCGCTCCTTTAAGACCGCCCATAAATCCTCTGACTGAGCAGAGTAAGAGTACCTCGACGTCGTCTCCGGACGTGAGGGTTTGTAGGTGCTGTCTTGCGAGCTAGACTTCCCTGCACCCACGTCGGAATCACCAACCTGGTAACTTCTGGTAATGGATATTGATTGAGTACGTCGCTGACTCTGACCGCCTGAACGGCGGGATGGGGTGCGCTCACTGTGGTCTCCCACTCCAACTACACCCTTCCCTTTGACATGTCGCTTGAGATCTTCCATCTCCGCCGCCATTCGCCGGATGACAGCATCTTGATCCCTCAACTTGCTTTCCAGTCACCTGGCGTGCGAGTCTCTCCTCCGCCGGTGACCGTCTGGACTCCGTGAATGTCCATGGCTTCGTCCGCGCTTGTCCCGCGCGTCTCCTGACTGTCTGCCAGTGGGCGTTCCCAAGTCAGCCATAGGATGGACAGCAGGAGGTCCCTCTCTCCTTCGGGTATACTTCGGGGTGGCTCCGTTGATGGCGGACAACGGAAACTCGTCGTTGTTCACCATGGACGGCGATCAGATGAACCTGGAAGACAAGGTTTTGTCTGTCAAGATTCCCACAGACGGCGCCAATTGTATGGGGAGCAAATATTCCGGCAAGCCCGTACTCCTTTCTTCCGAGCTCCGTCGATGTCCGATCACCTGCAAGCAAGTAACGGTGAGCTACCCGGCAGTGTGTGGCCGGAAAAACCCTCCGACGATCAAGTTAGCACACACCTTAGGATGGATAGAGAGAAGGGAGAGAGTGTTTGAGTGTAAAAATTCCTTACAGAGATGTTCGTGTGTCGCGTATGGGGGGCGCGGACATGCTTATATACCTTCTGAGCCCTTTACCCACTCCCAGTCATCTCCTGACACGTGGCTCTGCTATCCCATCTGTCAGCATAGACCTTGCTGAACATCACCTAAACTCAACTGCCTGACTTCACAGCTGGAGCTCGGCAGCCGAGCTGCTCTACCACGGCCATGCCATGCTTCATACCCATGCGCCTAACCGGATAAACACATGGAGGACCGGGCTAGGCGGCATCCCGACAAAGCCTAGCCCGGGTACCTCCTTTGGTCGGCCTTCCTGCCGGTCAAACAGTCTCCTCGGTTGACCACGCCTTACCGGGCGCCGGTCACTCGGCTTGTCTGGCTCCAGCCATCCCCTGATCAGGCAGCTCGGTCCAACCAAGCGCTATCTAGCCGAGCTCCTTCTTGGGCCGGGGCGGCTCACGCTTGGCCCAAGTTCTGCCCGGCCCAGGTTCTGGCAGCCCATTTCTCGGCGGACGGTCAATCATCTCGGTCCCATGCACCGTTGGGCTCTCAATCTGCTCGGCCGTTACCTCGGCCCAACTCCTGATCATAAATCACCCTCTCACTTAGTTTGTGTACCTAATGTGCATTGCATGTTTGTATGCTCTCTTTTATGCCATGTTGCATATTAGCTAACATGCTTAGGTTGCATTGCATTGAACATGCATGCCTTGCCTCTTGAAGTCAAGTGGTAGAGGTTGGGCCTTTATGTGCTTATTTGCTTTGCATTTCATTTGACATGAAAATGCACAACTTGGTCTCTTGGGCCATCACGCATTGAAATGCGCGATTGATGGTCCGAGAATCAAGGACCATGTCCCTTTGGGTCATACACGTGATAAGGGATAGGATTGGTGCATACATTGCTTGAATTACATTGCCATGCAAAGCCCTGTCCTCTGCTGCTGTCAAACAGATTCTGCAGGAACTTTTTGCCGATCGACTGCACAGAGTGCCGATCGGCAATCCATCAGTGGCCGATAGCTTCATTTGTGGCCGATGACCACCAAATCACAGCCGATGATAATTCCCTCCAGCCGATGATGTCTCCCAATGTCCAGGGAAGCAATTCTGAGACTTTGGAAGTTCTCAGAGTGGCAGAGCAGGGAAAACAGAGGCAGCTTACGCATGGCAATGGACTTCCGAGCAAGACCCGAGCACACGTGCATCGAGCCCTCTTCACGAGGCCCTTTTCTAAGCTTAGTTAATTTGTTAATTAATTAGGTAATTTGTAATAATTAATTAGCTTGCGAGTTAGTTAATTTGTACTATTCTTTTGGTCCCTCCGAGCGAGGGTGAATTTGTAATAAGTGTGGGTGAGTGTGTGTATATCTTCCAACCCCCACTTCTTTCTCCCTTTTACTTACCTGCTTTGATGGTTAGCAATAGGACATGTTTAATTTAGCATACCTTATGCTATTCATGCGTGCACCATTCATCAGTATTGCATGCACCGGGCTCGGCGCATCATTCTAACTACATTTGTATTTCAATTCCAAATTGAATACGTGTTAGTTGTAGCATTTCACATGTCATTGTAGATTAGCCGAGCCTATCTTAGTTGCATCTTGCATGTGTTGCATTAGCCATCCAAACATGAACTAGGATCATGCATATGATTACTAACTAGTTTTTGTCTTGACATTGAGTACGATGTAAGTATTTATGCTTTAGCATCCTTGCATGCGTGTGAGTGTTGTCATGATAGCATGATTACCATGAGGCTAGCTGCTTATGTGATATAAACTGTTTGAATGCCTGTGGGTGAAGGTTGGATTGTCTGAGTTGGAATAGCTCATTGAAATCCGTGTTTTAGCCTACTTGTGAGTAGCAAATTTCAAAATATTTTTTCAAAACAAATTGGATATACAATGCTTATTCCCAAATTAGGCAATCTAGTCTATACTTGTTTGCTGTGCGCATAACATAGTAATTCTAGGCTAATAACCAGAATAAGAACACATAACGTTTTCAAAAACGGATATCATGGTTAGTAGAGGCTGATCTTCGGATCGGGCGAGAGGGGGTGCTCATAGCTGACCTTCCCCAATCGTACCCAAGTTCCCGAGCCGAGGCAACTTTGGTGATAACGGACACGTGGCCTTTGGCACCGAGTCAGGGTTTCCTAAATTCCCCAAAATAAAATATTTAGGTGGCGACTCTATATCTGGCAAAGCAGTCCATGTTTGGCACTTCTTTTCAAAAATCTGTTTCTCAAAACGATTTGCCGGATTTGGACTCTTTGGTTCAGATTAAGAACCGCGACACAAAATCGAGTCCAAACTATATCGGGGTCCCTCGCGGGCGTTGTTACAGGTGCCAGGTCACTAGCCCACAAAATACTTCGCACTGGTTATTCTGGCCTACTCTCAATCAAGATACGGCTGACTTCGTGCTTAAATGTGATAAGTGCCAACGTTTTGCCAACATCCCCGATGCTCCTCCTACAGAATTGATCACACTTTGCAGTCCTTACCCATTCGCCAAGTGGGGGATCGACCTAGTTGGCCCACTGCCCACTGGCTAAGGCCAAACCAAGTTCGCCATCGTCGCCATTGATTACTTCACTAAATGGGTGGAGACAGAACTCCTTGCCACAATTACCGAGCGGAACATAACCAGATTCATCTGGCAGTCGATCGTGTGCCGATTTGGCATCCCTCAAGCCATCGTCTCCGACAACGGCAAATAATTCGACAATGCCAAGTTCAGGAAATTCTATGCAGAACTTCAAATCTAGTCGTGTTTCTCGTCTCCAGGTCATCCCCAAGCCAACGGCCAAGTTGAGGTTATCAATCATTCTCTTCTGAAGATCATCAAAACTAAGCTAGAAGCTGCTAAGGGACTCTGGGCTGAGGAATTACCAAATGTACTCTGGGCCTACCGCATTACCGCTCGAACCCCCACTAGGGAGATCCCATTTCGCTTAACATACGGCACTGAGGCGGTCATCTCAATGGAAATCGGTCTGCCCACTCCAAGGGTTCTTTACCCGAATCTGGAACTAACTGAAGAGCTGCGTCAGGCAGACCTAGATCTAATTGAAGAGCTCTGAGAGACCACTGCTGTTAGACGGGCCTCATACCAACAAAAAATAAGAACACACTACAACCGCAAAGTCCGCCCGAGGGAGTACTCCATTGGGGACCTTGTTTTGCAAGAAGCAACTCTCGCCACCAACAATTCGGCTGAGAGCAAGCTGACAGCCAAGTGGGAGGGACCTTATGTCGTTAAAGCCAGACCTCGTCCGGGTACTTACCGACTTCAGGACATGGAAGGCCGAGACGTCCTCCATCCATGGAACGTCGAGCATTTGAAACGTTATTTTCAATAAAAGCTGTATTTTTGTATTGATCAATTGTTGTATGTTCTTTTTGACAATCTACGCACTTGCATGTTTTTATTCTTCTCTCGCATGGTGTAAATTTGTGATCAATGGGCTACGCTTTAAATCTTGTATCTTAGTTATCTGTGTGGTATTTCAATAATACCTTGTTTGCAGCCTCAGCCCGACTGAGCACGAAGGCCTCAGTCAGACTGAGTTACTTAAAGCCTCAGCCCGACTGAGCACGAAGGCCTCAGCCAGACTAAGTTACTTAAAGCCTCAGCACTGACTGAGCACGAAGAGCTTAGCCAGACTAAGTTACTTAAAGCCTCAGCCCGACTGAGCACGAAGGGCTCAGCCAGACTGAATTACTTAAAGCGTCAGCACCGACTGAGCACGAAGGGCTCAGCCAGACTGAGTTACTTAAAGCCTCAGCCCGACTGAACACCAAGGGCTTAACCAGACTGAGTTAGTTATGGCTCAAGCATCCTTACAACTTCACGTTTATAACATAGTTGCCATACTTGGTCTAATTCCAGGTCCATACTTTTACACCTCTTAAAGTTTTTTACATTTTTAATCTTCATTTGCCAATCGTTTAATATCTCAAGACTGTCACATTTTGAGACCTTTTTCACTCTCACATTTTCTCAACACTCTGACCATATGCCTTAACACTTAAAGACCCTTATGTTTCAAGACCTTTACATTTCAACATTCTTATTGTTAATATTCTTTGCATCATAATTTTTCACAAGATAGATTGGCTCCCTACTTCTCAATTTTCACTGTGATTTTTGCATAAGCCTTGCATGAGTAACCATTCTCATTCTTTGCAGATCCACAAAAAATAAACACAATAGTATACAACAAAAAACACACAACTCATAATTTTATTTATTCACAACTTATACATAAGTTTACTACAGAAATTCCAAAAAAAAAAAAAAAAAAAAAACCAAAATTCTAAGTACAAATTTTGTTCACACTAATCATTCCTCTTCACTTAAGGCAAGGTCTTCTTCTTCAATACCCTCGTCTAGGAGGGTCTGGGCCACGTCGTCTTTGTCAATCTTTATATTGCTGAAGTCCAAGTCTGGGAACAGCTTTTCTTCCTTGCGCTTGAAAGTCTTCCAGCCACTATCCCAGAACTCAGTCATCTCGCGTTTGTAGAAGTCCGATCGCTGGAAGCTCTGGATCACTTCTTCTTCATTTCTGCTCCCAGCGGTCGCTCCCGACGGGCCATCCCCCCCAGACCCCTCTCTTGCCAAGCTGCTGGCGATCGCGGCATCAATGGCCATTTGGAAGTCGGCGGACCCCTTGAACTGCTCAACCGCTGCAACATATAGGTTGGGGTATGCCGCCCTCTCAGATGCCAGTTTAGCCTTTTCTTCCTCCAAGGCCTTCTCCAGCCCCGCCTTCTCTGCTGCCGACTTGGTGCGCTCGTCTGCTAGCTCCTTCTTCAACCCAGCGATCCTCAGATCTGCTTCTTCTTTTTCTTTGATCGACTGGGCGCGCAGATCCTCGTTACTGGTCATCGCCTCATCCCACCGTTCGTTGGCGACGGTGCAAGCTTTCTGCATCTCTTCCAGCTTCTTCTGCTCACCAACCTATTGGAACTCGAGCGACACCACCTTACAGCGTTTCGTCTCCAGCTCTAACTTGCTCGCGAGCAGCTCAGCATTGGCTCGGTCGACTGAATAGCCTTGCACCATTGCCAACACTTCCATCTTCTTGGCTTTCTGGGCCTCTTCCAGCCCCCTAGCGCACATACTCCGTGTGGTCCTCCTCCATCCTGCAGTTTCCCTCCTCAAACTTTCTAGTTGGGCCTCCGCCTCTTCCAACTTTACCTTCAATGGGCTCACTTCGCCTTTGGCAGCCGCAGCCTTGTTCAGCAGGGCTCCTACTAAGGCAGTTGCCTCTATCTGAGCAGAGCACAGCCCCCTTGGCAGTTCGGCCTCAGTGAAACTGGCCATCGAGCTCACTGCTGCATCCTCCACCATGCCCAAGAGCCGATCGGCAGTAATCCTGGCTGGGCCTTCTTCTCCCTCCAGTTGCCCAGACACTACTGCAACGTGGTAGAAAGTAGTCTTCAACCTGACCCCCCTCTCCCTCTTCTTGGGGGGTAAGTCCACCCTTTGGCCGCTGCTCTACCCCCTCCTCAGCGCCCATCGCCCCACCTTCCACTGGATTTTTAGGGACCGTTGCCCCACTCTCCATTCCTTCCGCCAATCCCACTTTAGGGGTCTTCTCCGTCATCACCTCCTTCACCTTCTTCAAGGCTGGCCCCTCCTCCCTCCCCATTACTTTTTTCTTCTTCTTCACCACAGCCTTCACCTCATTGTTGGCCCTTTTCTTCAATGGATCAATTGGGGCCGGTCATGGCTCAAAATCACCCAAGTCTTTTTCCCCCAGCGGTTTGGGGCACGGTCGGATTCTTTCCCTCGTGATCGGCTTCGGTAGACAGTCTGCCCGTGACTCTTTGTATTTATTAGCCTTGGCAAAACTCGCTCTATCTTGCGCCTCCTGCGTCTTCCTCCTTGCCTCTAGCTCTGCCGGTGCAAAATCCCCACCGATCGGCTGAGGGCCCAGCCTTGTGGCAAACAAGGCTGAGGGTTGAACAAGTTCGTCCCACTTGGCGCCCTCCTTCTCCCTCCATGCCTTCACCTTCTTCACCCTTTCCTCTGTCGCTGCCCCTAACTTTGGCTCCACCGACTTGGTTGGCACCCTTCATACGGTGCGCACTCCTACTCCCCCATTGGCAGACACATAGAACCACTGCGGCCTCCACCCCTTAATTGACGACGGCAATCTTGCCACCGGACCCTTCCCTGCCGCCGCTTGTAAAGTGACCCAAGTCTCTTGCTGGCCCAAAGCCTTGTAGCATGCAAAAAACTCATCCACCGTCATTTCAGCCCCCTCGTTCGCTTGCGGCCACACGTTTGCACAGGCCAGTAAGATCTTCCACGTGTTGGGCATCAGCTGGCCCGGAGCCACCTCCAACCGATCTAACATATCTACTACTATTCGGGGGAGTGGCAACCTTAAACCCCCCTTCAATGCCTCCTCATACAGGGTAAATTCCCCCGGTCGAGTATCGGATGCCCTCTCATTTGATGTCGGCAGTTTCAACTCTATTTCCGCGGGAATCTAGTATCTCTCGCGCATAACCTCCAACTCTTCTGCAGTAAAGGTCGACTTGTCGGCCTTTGTGTGCCAGTGATCTAGTTCAATCTAACTGATCGGCTTCGCAGATTCTATCAGCGTGGATGAGCGGGGTCGTCCTGCCGTTTCCCCCTCACTCCTCACTCACCTCTCCGTCCTGTATCGCTCCGCCAGGTCCACTGCGTCATCGTCTCTCAAGGCATCTAGTCTCACAGTGGGCGCTTCCTCTCGAGCCATCTCTCTGGTATGCCTGCGTATAGCCTTCGATGCTGGGGCAAGGTAGTTCACAAAATGTTGTAGGGGCGTATCATTGGAAACGAAAGAGTTCACTTCTGGAATGTTTTGGTTTTTTGCAAAGAGATAGGTAAAACGTATAATACCAAAAGCTCAAGGCTTGCCTATATTCCAAGGGTCACAATTAAATTTTGCCAGTTTGAAAATTTTCAAAAATCCGCCAAAACTGTCTTTTCAACACCCTATATTGACCTATTGTTTAATTTCTTGCTCAACGCCTAACCTTTCCCCTCACGGGATTCCGCCATATGTACGCCCACGATCCGCTGCCCCTTTCCCCTTCCATGTCTATTCCACTTCACTTCACTACGTGCCCCGCCGCCCCTCGAGCCCCACGCCACACCACCCACCCTTCGCGGTCGACCCTCCTCATGGTCGGTCCCACCACTCGGCCACCCTTCGCGGTCGGCCCTCTTCATGGTCGGTCCCACCACTCGGTCTCTCTTTGCGGTCGACCCCCCTCATGGTCGGTCCCACCACTCGGTCGCCCTTCACGGTCGCGCACCGCCTTCGACCCACCTATCAGTCGGTCTTCACCCCGCCAGTATTTCACAACCACCGTCTTCTTCCTTATTCCCTTCGTTGGACTAAAGCTGCACTCGGGAATGGTGGACTATTGACATGGGTAAGCCCATAAAAGATACAGCCCATCACTTAGGGCCCAATGCACAATTCAAATACTATAGCCCAGCGTCACTGGAGCTCAACATGGCATCAAGAACCAATGACACTCAGACACGTGGTAGGTGAAGGACAGGCCACATAAGCAGACAAAGATCCTACAAAGTTATTGCACTGCACATCAGCCATTAATAAAGCCCCTTACAGTATTTATAGCGATAAGCCTTCCCCGTCGAGACAGAACGTCCTCACCATGAACAAGGCAAGCTAGAGCATAGACTTTCAGCCATGGCAACAGGTCGGAAGGGACAACGAAATGATTACCAGAGGATATAAGCAAACGTCGAAGACAAGAAGAAGGTTAAGCTTCCTATCTCTAATCTATCTCTACATTCCACTTCTCTTTCTAACTTGCTCGTCGAAGGGTTCGCTGGGGGACTCCCCGTTCCCCGTTGAACTCTTGTGTAGGTCTTCCGGTGGCCTTGGTCATTTGGACACTGGTTTGGGAAGCGTGGATCAGTCCGACCCGTTCCATTTGGAACACGTTGTATCATCAATTTTCCTTTCGAATTAAATGACTAAATTGCCCTCATCTTCATTGCCAATTTCCAAAACCTATCCTCATCTTCATCATCAATATCCAGATTTGAAAACCTCTACCCAGGGGGGAAAAAAAGAAAGAAAATACATAATCTTTTAAACTTAATTTTCATATAATTATATTTTATAGATACATACATCCTTGAAATCACAACATAGATCAAGGAAAATAAAATCAATATATTAGCAAACTAAACCAAACACCAAACCAGATTTGGTAAAGATATACTTCTTCTTAGAGATCATGAATCCGAAGCATCTAGGAGATACAACTGGCCTTAGGCCCCAATACTCGATTAATGTCATTCTGATTATAGAGCTCGTAATCGAACCTAGTGTTTTTTTTTAGTGGAAAATAATAAAATTTTGGTAGAAAAAATAAAAAAAATAATAAAAATTGTTCAGGCCCACCCAAGCCCGAGTCCAAACCCAAGTCCACATGTCCGCCCAAGGCCCGAATACCCCCCTGGGCCTATGTCTAATTTCCTGGCTCGTGGGCCAGGACGAATTTTGGCAGGAGCCCGCAAAGGCCGACGTGGGCCGGACCGGGCCAAATTTACACTCCTAAGTAAAAGTGACTAGTTGACGATTTGGGAAACTTTGTTATTTTAGGTGTTTTTTTTTTGAGGGCAAATTTCACTTTATTCGTCTATGATTTGGGCTGTATGCGGTTTACCCTGAGGTTTGGAAATCACTACATAATCCCCCGTGGTTACTGGATTAAATTGCACGGTTAGCATTTCCATCTAACATAATAATCCGTGCATGACACACGCCTAATATGCAAATAGGCATGAAAAGATGATTTTTCCTCTGAATTAAATGACTAAAATGCCTTTATCTTCATCGCCAATTTCCAAAACCTACATTCATCTTCATCATCAATATCCAAATTTGTAAACCTCTACCCAGGGGGGAAAAAAAGAAAAGAAAATACATAAACTTTTAAACTTAATTTTCATATAATTATATTTTACAGATACATACATCCGTGAAATCACAACATAGATCAAGAAAAATAAAATCAACATATTAGCAAACCAAACCAAACACCAAACCAGATTTGGTAAAGATATACTTCTTTTTAGAGATCATGAATCTGAAGCATCTAGGAGATACAACTGGCCTTAGGCCCCAAGATCCGATTAATGTCATTCCGATTATAGAGCTTGTAATCGAACCCTTCTGGTACTTTGATCTCCTTGTTCAGATCTCCATCATGGACAATGAGATGGTAAAGATATCCTTTTTCTTCTCAACCTCAAAAATAGGAAAGGAAAAAGAAAAAAACAAACAAACAAACACTAAAGCACCACACGTTCTTCTCTTTAATGTGCATGTACAAGTGCACCACGAATGACTTACCGAGTCTGACACCACGTTTGGGTTGTAGCTCATAGAGTAAGGCGCTTGGAGTAGCCAGTGGTGCCGCCATAGTTGTACACACTATAAACAAAGTGGCATATCTTCCTTATTTTTCAAAACAAAAATAATTTTCTTTTATCTCTCTCATGCATCCTCTCTCTTTCCTTCGTATATGAGTTGAGAATAGTCTTCACTCAATCATTCCTCTTTTTCGTGATTTCAAATTACAATATCTGAATTCAAATCAATTTATCGATGAATTCGTATCTGAATCAATCTCAATGTTCACAGATTTGTATGTAATATTTGTATGTTTATTTAATTGGTTTGTTTGTTTAATTGGTTTGTTTGATTGATTAATTGATTATTTAATTGGTTTGTTTCAAATTACACCACTGCATATATATATATATATATATATATATATATAAATATATTGGCAGTGACAATCTTCACAATTTATTGTGTAATACTTACTAAATTCCAAGCAAGGAAAAAAGTGAAAAATTGGTTTGAGCTTTAAACTTGAAAGCAAATTGAACATTAATTAAATTATTTTTTGATAGAAATTATGTTGTTTAAATTAATTTGTTAAATCAAAACCCTAATTTCATATATCGAAACCCTAAGTTCTCTCCCTTGCTCTTCTCAAATGCACAACTGTTGAATGAGAAATGCAAAACAACGGTTATATATATAAGGGCAAAATAATCATTTTACTGTTGATGTTAACGGTGTTAACTGTGCAATTCAATCCAATAACTGTGGTGATTCCGAACATCAATGGGGTAAACTGCATGTAAGGTCTCGATGTCTCACATCGGGAATCGAGGGAGAGTTCTAGAGCTATAAAAGTAAAAACTTGAACCCTTATATAGCATCGAAGCCTTTTTCCAGGTGATGAAATCTCTAGTAGAACTCTTTAGTTAAGCGTGCTTAGATTGGAGTAGTTCTTGGATGGGTGACCCACTGGGAAGAACAAATCTGTGCGGCGCGTGGCCTAAAGCTGACAATATCGATGACATGTGAAGGTTTGGGGCATTACAAATGATATCAGAACTGACTCTCCAGAGTACCGAGTGTGGGCCCTTGGCATCTCTCGGTGTATGTAGGGCGGGCTTGTAAGCTGGCAGGCTATTGCACGGGGACGTGCAGCCTTAAAAGGAGTGGATTATAAGGTCCCGGTGTCCTACATCGGGAATAGAAAATAGAGTTTTTGGACTATAAAAGTAAAAATCTAGACCCTTTTATAGCATCGAGGCATTTTCCTAGGTGGTGAAATCCCTAACAGAACATCCTAGTTAAGTGTGCTTAAGTTGGAGTAGTTCTGGGATGAGTGATCTACTAGGAAGAACAAATTCATGTGGGCGTGGCCTAAAGTAGACAATATCGATGACATGTGAAGGGTTGGGGCGTTATACTTTATGCGGCCCAAATCATAGGGGGTAAAGTGAAGTTTGACCCCTTTTTTGTGTGTGTTTTTTTTTTTACTATTTTTATTTGATTAAAAAAATTATATTTTGAATGATAGTTGTCTTATTTTTTAATTGATTTAATAATTATAAGATAAAAGGTGAAATAATTATAATTTTTATGTGATATTTTACTTTATTAGTTATTTTAACTTATTTTATCTTTATTGATTATTTTAATCAAAAAAATTCACCAACCCAACTTTTGAAACACCCAAATTAACAAGGTCCGATTGGGATTATGTGCCTATTTAGGCCTTGTTTGAGAATAGACTATTTTAGTAATTTTTTGACTTTTTAACTTATGAGATAAAAAAATTAGTATGTTTAAAATGACTTTTTAATTTTTTACGAAAAAATATACAAAAAGTAGAGAGAAAATTAAATTTTTAACTTTTTTTTGTGTAAGTTATAGACTTTTTGATTTTTTTAATAACTTTTCAACTTTTAAACTAAACAGGTAATTCCCAAACAAAGCCTCAGCTCAATCAGTCAATCCAGTCTAAACATCGGTTTCCATGATCAATTCAAACGCAACCTTAAAAAACACCAGTCTGTTTGGTTTATTTTTCTAAAATTTGTTTATGAAGAAAAAGTAAACCTTAAATTTGAATAAATTGGAAAATTCATTTTTTCATGTTTTTTTGTGACAAAAATATTTTTTATTTTTATTAAAAATATATTTATTTTTACCAAACTAGCTTGAAAATTAAAAATAAAAAACTGAAATAGATTTGGAAAACACAACTCAACAGATTTGGTTTAGTTTTAGAATCGTGATTCCAATTAATAAATTTCAAAACTCTTTTTCAAAACTCATAATTAAATACACAATTCGAAACTCAATTCAAAAACTATTTTCAAAACTCATAACAAAAAACACAACTCAAAACTCAATTTAAAACTTTTTTCAAGACTCATAACCAAACTATTTTCCAAACTCTATTTACCAAAAAAAAAAAAAAAACAAACATTTTTATTTTGTTCTTTAAAATTATTTTTTATTTTATATGTTTTTGAAAAAATATAAAATTTCAAAAAATATTTTGTTTATTTTTATTTTTGAAGAAAAATATTCGTTTTTTATTTTTTGAAAAAAAAATTGTTATTTTTTTTTAAATATTGGCCAAATAATTTGTTATGATTTAGATATATATGGGCGACCTAGATTTTTGTAAATTTTTTTAAAAATGTAAAAAATATTTAAAAAATAAAATAAGATATATAAAATAAAATAATACAACTCATTTAAAATTTTAAATATTTTAAAAAAATACAGTGCATATTAAAAAGAATAAATATAAAAAATATTTACCCTAAAAAAATAAAATTAAGAAATTTTTTAAATATCTGAAAAAAACAAATCCAAAAAATTTCAAAATATAACATGAAACTCAAAATACAATTGAAAACTCTTTTCAAAACTCAAAATCTTTTCAAAAATTATAACCAAACAAATTTTATCTTTTTAATACTTAACTCAAAATATAACTTTGCACTCAAATCATGATTTTAAAACTAAACCAAACGGAGCCCAATTTTCAGAGCTGTACATCGATCCTATACATATACAAAAAATTATCTAACTGAAAAATTCAAAGCATTACAATAATTACCAGCCTTAGAACCCTTCATTTATCATTTTTTATCATCAATGTTCAAGTACATTTTTTAAAATTTTTCTTGCGTTAGTCCATCTCTAAGCTTAATCAATGGCTTGGTTTTATTACATGGCTTGATTTTATTACCAAAAAATTTAGACATTCTAAAGGACTTATTTTAGCAGTAAACTACATAACAGTAAAATATTGTTTGTGTTTTGGAACTATGAGGCTCTGTCCACTCTACAGGGAAGAGATGGAAATGAAAGTTAAATTAAAAAGAAGTGACAGGAATTATAACTAAAATGTTATATATTTGTTAAGAGTGCTGTTATTAGCACCTACCAAAATTCTTTGGACCCTCCATTTTTTTAGACTCCAACTCTAAATCCTAAATTTTAATAATATTTTTTTGGACACCCCACTTATTACCAAATCTACCCATATTCATAATATTTTCACAATGAAATGCACACCCACCTGAATCCATTCCAACATTAACCTTAGCCTAAATCTACCCACTCTCTGCCTCCCTCTCTCTTCTCTCTCTCTCTCTCTCTCTCTCTCCCCTCATCAGTGATGTCTGTTCTCTTTATTTGCTCTCTCTCTCGCTCTCAAAATCTCTTTTGTTCAGATGAGAAAGTGAAGATTTTTTTCTCTCTCCTCTCTATTTTCTTTCTCCTCTCTCTCTCAAAACCCTTTCAAAACCCTAGCCTTTTCTCTCAATTCTCTCTCCAACATTAACCACATCTAAAAAGTGGTTCTTGAAAACACAATGGGGTTGGTGCTCTTCGTCGATTGAGATTTCGACGACGTGGGTCTCTTTGGAATTTGCTATTGATTGGGAAATTCAGATGAGAAAGTGAAGATTGATGCGAATTGTAGGAATAGAAAACAATGTATATACATGGAAAACTAATCTCCATAATATTTCCATAATATTTTTAGAATAGAAAACTAATCTCCATATTTTCACAATGAAATGCACACCCACCCAATTTGTTCACCACTGTGTAACCGAAAAAATGTATTTTGTTCAGAACTGTTTTGTCGAACATTAATGATCCTTTCAGCACTGTATGTCCGAACAAAATTTGTTCATCACTATGTAACTTGAATCCATTCCAATTCACAACTTAAAATAGCATGAATTAAATCCATTCAAAATACATAACTTAAATCCATTCCAATTCGCTCATTTCCATTCTAAGTTAGTTTAACAAAGAAAATTACATAACTGACTATCTGCATTAATGTTCGGAACCTATGTATTGAACGAAAGGATTATGTTCAGTACTGTATTACCGAATATAATTCTAACAGTCAGCAAACTAGTACCGAATAGCTCGAACGAAACAAGAACGACCGAAAAATGACCGAGAATGTTAATACAAGACAGATAAACGACCGAGAATGTTGTCATTGTCCTCCATTGCTCTACACAGTGAAATAAGTGATGAAGTATACGTTATACTTGAAGCAAAACTTTCAAGTTCAATAGCGTTGATGATGGTGATGAAGATGACACATTCAGGATTTAAGATGATTATGCAAAATAATAGATTTAGGGTTTATGTTAGTTGGTTATGAAAAGTAATAGGCTTAGGGTTTACAAATGTGGAATACGTAGGGTGTGCTTGGTAATGTTTACGTTTTCAGTTTATATTTACAAAAATTTTATAAATTGGCTTTTGTTTATTTTTTGTTTATTTTTATAAAAACATAAACTACAAACGCGTTTGGTAATTGATAAAATGTTTAAAAAATTTTAAAAATATAAAAAAGAGTGAGAAATGGCAAGTGGTGGCAAGTGGCGGCGGAAGACGGTGGTGGAAAGTGGTGATGGTGGGTGGTGGATAGCTGGCGGTGGTGGGTGGTGGCGGTGGATGGGTAGGTGACGGTGGCGGGTGATAGTGAGTAGGAGGTGGTGGTGGCGGGTGGTGGGTGGTGGTGTCAGGTGGGTGGTGGATGGCGGGTGGTGATGGGTGTGAGTAGGTGGCAGGTGGTGGGTGGCCGATGGCGGGTGGCGGGTGGTGGTGGTGGATGGGTGGGTGGGTGACGGTGGCGGGTGGTGGGTGGTAGCGAGTGAGTGGTGGTGGTGGTGGTGGTGGTAGTGGTGGCGGATGGCGGGTGGTGGCGAGTGGGTGGTGGTGGTGGTGGGTGGGTGGCGGATGGCGGATGGTAGTGGGTGGTGGCGGGTGGGTGGTGATAGTGGGTAGGTAGGTGGCTGGGTGACGGTGGCGGGTGATGGGTGATAGCGAGTGGGTAGTGGTGGCGGTGGCGGCGGGTGGTGAGCGGTGGTAGCAAGTGGGTGGCGTATGGCGAGTGGTGGCGGGTGGTGGATGGGTGGGTGACGGTGGCGGTGGTAGGTGGTAGCGAGTGGGTGGTGGTGGTGGTGGTGGTAGTGGTGGGTGGCTGGTGGTGGTGGCAGGTGGGTGGTGGTGGTGGTGGTGGGTTGGTGGGTGACGGTGGCAGTGGCGGGTGGTGGTGCTGGGTGGGTGGGTGGGTGATGGTGGCGGGTGGTGGTGGTGGTGGTGGTGGTGGTGGTGGGTGGGTGGGTGACGGTGGCGGGTGGTAAGTGGTAGCGAGTGGGTGGTGGTGGTAGTGGTAGTGGTGGGTGGTGGGTGTGGGTGGTGGTGGCAGGTGGGTGGCGGATGGTGGTAGTGGTGGTGGCAGGTGGGTAGCGGGTGGGTGGTGGGTGATGGTGGTGGTGGTGGTGGTGGGTGGTGGTGGAGGGTGGGTGGCAGGTGGCTGGTGGTGGTGGTGGTGGGTGGCTGGTAGTGGCAGGTAGTGAATGGTGGTGGCAAGTAAGTGGCAGGTGGTGAATGGTAGTGGCAGGTGGTGGGTGGTGGCGGGTGGATGACAGGTGGGTGGTGGTGGTGGTGATGGCGGCGGCGGCGGCGGCGAGGGGTGGGTGGTGGTGGCGAGTGGGTGGCAGGTGGGTGGTGGCTGGTAGGTGGTGGTGGCGGGTGGTGGCTGGTGGTAGCCGGTGGGTGGTGAGTGGTGGTGGCAGGTAGTGGTGGAGGGTGGGTGGTGGATGGTGGTGGCGGAAGACGGTGGTGGAAAATGGTGGCAGGTAGTGGCTAATGTTGGGTGATAAAAAAAAAAACTGAAAACTCAAAATGGAAACACATTTTTTGTGTTTTCATTTTTTGGCCAAATTTATACACTAAGACCACTGATTTATAAATCAAAAATTTTACCAAACAAGTTTTTATTTGAGTTTTTTAAATTTTTGTAAATATAAACAGAAAACTGAAAACGTAAGTGTTACCAAATGGTACCGTATAGTTGGAGTTGGAGGTGGGAGTGGGGGTGGGGGTGTGTGTCCAATATTATAGAGTATTAGTTCTTATTGATAGGTGTGTGTTCTATTTAATAATGTCTTTTAATGTAATTTTATTATATGGTATCATTGTAATATAAAAAAATTATAAAATAGGGGGTCCAAAGAATTTTGACAGATGTTAATAGCAGCACTCATTTGTTAAATATATATTATGTAAGTAAATAAAATCAATATTAGCAGCCCATGTCGGGCTACAATACATAAGATTTTAAATTCGGTCCATTAATTTCACTAGTCTAAAATTTTAGGCAAATTTTGTCTTCGTTTGAGATGTAGGTTAGTTTTTTATTTTTTTGATTTTTAGTTATTTTAGCTTGAGGTTAAAAAGTCTCGTTTAAAATAGATTTTTTGACTTTTTTGATTTTTGTGAGAAAAAAAATGAAATGATTATAATTTGAATATAATATTTTATCTTATTAATTTTTTAGCCAATTTTCTATTTTTATGACTAAAATAACTTAAGCCAAACATAACCTTTATGAGTTAAACAACATTTTCGAGGCCAAAAAATGTCAGGTTAGACTGTCTACCAAGCCGATGCCACCTTAGTAAATAGTCAATAATTTGATGGGTAAAATTGGAAATCCAGTATCTCCCTCCGACTGTTGATTAGATGAGGTTAGGTTTTAATAATCTATATGTATTATTTATAAGAGGCCTATTAAATGTCCATACCTTTCTACTTTGGACCCCCTATTTCTTTGGCCCCCTACTACCAAAATTGCTTTCTTCTTTATTTTTCTTTAGGCCCCTACCATAATCTTAAATATACCCTTTGAACCCCATCCTTACACCTTCCACCTTCAACTCATCCTTCCCTCCTCCGGCAGTTCTCCACCCACTCCGGCAACCTGCTCAGACAACGACAGCGGCAACAACAACAGAACAACCGTTTATTTCCTCGGAATATTAGATAGATGCGAACTATGTTTTAAGGAATGTAACAATGTTGGAAGTGTAATGGGCCCAAGTTCGAAAGGCGATTCCTCTATTGTAGAGAATCACATTGATGTTGATGAAGATGAAAGATGAATAACCAGTTCGAAAAACCCATCTTTTTGCCTTTGCAACCACTCTTGCCGTTGTTCAAAAAACCAGTTCCAAACAAAAGCCTGATGTTTGGTACTATGTAGCCGAGCAAAAGGCATATGTTCGGTTGTGGAGCGCCGAACATATTCAACATGTTTGGCTCTATGTAACCGAAGGAAGAGAAATCGGCCAACCTGTGAGGTAGAGATAGAAATCATTAGGGAGAGAGAGAATCGCGCACAAAAGAGAGAAAAGAGAGTAGGTTTCGAGGATGAAGATGAAAATCGCGAAAGAGAGTTCGCGAATATATTGCTCATTCTCCTCATCCGTCGCCGCCGCCAAAACCCTAACCTTCGCTGCCATTGATAGTTTTGTGAACAACAGGGGAAAGCGAGAGGCTCGCCGAAGGAGGAAAATAACGGAGGTGGGTTAGTGGCCGAAGGTTGTCGGTGGGAGTGAAAGTGATGGTGGGATTAGGGTTAAGGTTAGACTTGGAAAGATAAGATGAGGACAAAATTGGAATTTAATGTTAGGATAAAATTGTAATAAAATAAAATTAAAAAATGAGGGGTCCAAAGTAGAAAGGTAAGGGCATTTAGCACCCCTCCATTTATAAATCGGCAAACATAAACCAACTCCACTATAGAAAGATATAATTTATTTTGGAAAAATTATAAATACATTTCTTAAGGTTTAATTAAAATATGAATTATTTTTGTGATTTTAAAAATTACATTCCACCCTTTGAGCTTTATAATTTCATAATAAATTGTCTATTTTATTAATAAATCATAAAGTCAATTAACAATTTTTAATGACGTTAATAATTTAGATAATTTTATTATTGTATAAGAGAGTAATTATGAATTTCATTTTTTTAGTTAATTATGTTAAATAAAAAATTTTGGCAATGAAATATTTGTAATTTTTCAAATCACAAGAGTTAATCTATACTTTAACCAAATTTCAAGGATTTGTTTTTTATATTTAAAAAAAAAAAACTATTTAGAGAATTGACCCAGTTTTCAAACTATTTGAGAAACTAACCTACTTTTTGAAATCGCATTTTAAAAATGCGATTTTGAAATTGAAATTTCATTTTCAACATACAATTTCACCTTGCAATTGCAAGTTGAAAATGCAATTTATGATGACATGGTGAAATTATATGTTCTGCATGCAATTTTAATTGAAATTACATTTTCAACATGCGATTTTAAGATGAAATTGCATGTTGAAAATGCAATTTTAATTTCAAAAATCGCATTTTCAAAATGCGATTTCAAAAACAGGTTAGTTTTTCAAATAGTTTGAAAAGTGGGTTAATTCTCTAAATATTTTTTTTTAGAATATTAAAACAAAAACTCAAATTTGAAGAGGTGTATTTGTAATTTACCTATTTATTTATTGTTCCTTCAACTATGATATCTTAATTTGTTTTTATTAGTTTAAACAATATAATCTATCATATTTTTTTGATGATCTAAATAAGTATATATCTTTTTATTTTTTATAAAAATATATATAATATGATAGAGATATAATGTAAATAAAATAAGATAAAAAATATAAAATATGTGCTAAAATAATATATGTGAAGCGACGCCTTATATTTTATCTTAAAAAAAATAGTCTCACAAATTGAATAGTGTGAAACGTTATACTAAGTGCACTTTTTGACTTTTTATGAAATATGGGTTGGATTTGGGTTGGATTTGAAGTGATGTGTTAGAGAGGTGATGTGACTTAAATAAGATGATATGATTTAAATAGGATAGAGACTTTTTGACTTTTTGTCTTTTTCAAGACATGCCAAACTTGGCCTAAAACCACTTAACCTTTGACAAATAGGGATAGGTGTCTCTTGTGTGTTGGACATACGAGCTGATGTGTTTCTTGGTAGGGGCTCATTTCATATCAATTGTGATTATTAAAATTGCCTTATTTTGTAAGGTATATTACGTAGATAATTCATATAAAAAATAAAAATAAAAATAATTAACTACCAATAGAAAGGTATATTACGTAGATAATTCATATAAAAAATAAAAATAAAAATAATTAACTACCACCAATAGTTATACCATCATATTGGCCAATAATATTTATCTTTCTAAAATTACGATCATAACTATCAATTAATTTATTTATTTTTTATGATCAAGCTCAATTCTAAAATTTTGGTTTGAGTTTTCTAAAAATACATTTTAGAAAATTCTACTTTTTTATTTTTCGTATTTTTTATTTTTATTGAATTTTTTTAATATTTTAGACAATTTTTTTAATTTTTGGATACACCTAACATAAATACACTTAAAAAGTATAATTTTTGTGAAAAAAATCTTTAAAAAATTCACTAAATACAAAAAAAATATGAAAATTTGTACATTTTTTATATTTTTATGTATTTATTAATTTTAAAAATATTTTTTCATAAATATTTTACTTTTTAGACACATTTAAGTAAGATGTATCTAAAAAAAATTAAAAAATGCTTAAAATTTTAAAAATATTCACTAAAAAAAAAAACAAAAAAAAACAAAAAACTAAATTTTTAAAAAACTTAATTAAGAAAACTTAAACCAAACGCGTTGATTACAATTCAAAAATCATCCAACAGATCCATATATAAGATGAAAAAAAAAAGTAAAAAATAAAAATTGTAGCGAAGTTAGCACAAACATTTGATCTTTGTTAATTATATCACAAGTTTAAGTTTTGTATGTGTATTACCAGCTTTCATCGACAAATGTTTCTTTGCTGAAGGGACAACTTAGAATGGCTAAGTTACCGTATATCTTCTGATTTCTATCTTCACAGACGAGATTACCATATTTTTCATTATATGCTAATAGAGGATTACTAGCAAATTTCTTCCATTTATTGAGCTGATCTCTGAGTGAAAATTTCCTGTATGACCAGGGTCTCCGATTGAGAAGTCCTGGGTATCTTGGAAATGTCGAAGTTTCTCTGAAGTACATTTTATGCTTAGCTAGAATGCACCTTATTCTTTTCCATTCTGGTAGCTTGCTATCAATTAATACTTTTACAAACGGATGATGCTCTTCCATTACACAAAGTGCTGAATGAGCAAGTTTATTTCCAAAATTATTTGTCTGTTCTGGATTTGAAAAAATTATTCTAGAAACAAAGTCGTAATCTAACAATTGTGAGGCTGTTAGATGACGCGTTTTACCCCTAATCTCTATCTCCAGTGGCTCAAAAGTTGCTAGATTTATTTGGCAAAGGCAGATGCTGAAATCTAGATTACACTGACATCTTTCAAAATATTTTGGCCTATCTATACATCTTTCTTCTTGTAAACAGGGTTATTCTTCATCCTCATAGGGATAAGTCCATTGATATGCCATACCAGGGCATTGAACTCCTACTATGGAGAGGTCTTGAAGAAACTGCTGTATAGTGACTAGCTCACTATTTCTACTATCTTCGGCTAGGGTATATATATAGGGTTTAAGGTCTTCTATTTCTCAACTTTTCTCACAAAAAGGTTGAATGATAGAATGTCCGAAGAAATACATTCTAGCACTTAATTGTTCAAATTCCTCAGTGGTGAGTTGTCTGATTTCTATGTTTGGAAAGGGAGTAGGTGCTTTTTCTGGAGTTAGTTTTTTGAGCTGGCTGATTAGGGTTCGAATGGTTACTCTCAATTGTTTTCCTTGTCTCGGAGCTGGTCTAGCTCTTCACTGACCTTTTTGCCTTTATCCATAATTTTCTTGAAGTTTTTGGTAAGGCCTTCATAATGTCGGCACATTTAGAGAGGATTTTAAGAATCTAGTTGAGGGTTAGTACTACTGCTTCCTGTTATCTGGCTAACTAGAACTCCACTAGTAGCAAGAATAGTTAACTGCATCTTTCTCAATGTGTCCAGATAATCTTTAGCTATTTGGCTAATAAAGTAACTGGTTCCTATTTGTTTGCGGGCATATGTACTGGCTGACTTGAAATCATAAAATCCTTTAAACTGAGGTACGGGAAAATTTTTAACTAAAGGTTCAACTTCTACCCAGTTATAGTAAATACCAGGCTTGGTTCCTTTAGCTACTACATAGAAAGAAAAACTTTAGACAAAGGTTTATTCTGGATTTTTGAAAAATATATACTGAGAGAATTTAAAACTGACAAACGTTTAGCTGGGTGGTTAAGGTTGTTCCACAGGTTATCTAAAAGACACTGTTGAACTGGGTCTAGCTCGATTCTTGTTAATGGTTTGAATTTGTTTATGCCTTCATAAATGGGAAGAGCAAATCCCCCAAAGTTCATTGTTTTGCTGTTCTCCATTATCTGCACAAAAATTAAACTGGTTATTTGTTTTTCTGAATAAATTTTCCTACTTAGCCAATCTGTTAATTTATTATCACTCCTTTTAATATGTTTAAATTCTACTTTATATCCTTGTCCTATTATACAATCTAAAAATTTTGCCCATCTTCTACTACTAAGGTTACACTCATTAAGTTTATTATGAAATCTAACCGTAGCTTGTTCTAATTATAAAAGGCTTGTGTAAAAATAGTCTAAATTTATTTATTGGATATACTATTCCTAATATTTCAAAATCTAAGCTGGTCCTAGTTGTAACTTTTTCTTTAAATTTTTCAGAACTATATCTACAAATGCACTCTTTATTTTTACTATCATACTTGCTAGGTTTAGCTAATAATACTGTTCCCCATCATAACTGGCTTGCGTCTGTTTCTACGATTATATATTCTGATTCTAAGGGAAGTTATAGATTGGATAAATTTCTACAAATGTCTTTAATTTTTCTTACTAAAGCTATATCTTGTTGGTTAAAATATTTTTGTCTTGTAGGTGTGGTCTTACTATATAGAGGTCCTATTATCTTGCTGAGATTAGGAATGTACATTCTTGCATAATTTAGAATTCCTAAAAATGATTGAAGTTGTTTTGTATCTTCTAATTTATCTAGGTAATTTAAAATTTTCTTAACTATGTAGGGTTGTAGCCTGATTTTTTCATCTCCTAACTCCATTCCTAAAAATTTTATATGAGGTTTATTTAATACCATTTTTCTCTTACTAATTATTATTCCATTGTTTATAAATTCTTCTAATACAATATATAAATGATCTATATGACTATTTTTATCTAGGCCAAATACTAATATGTCATATATATACTAGTATAAAGCTATATTTATTAAATATACTATCTATCTTGCACTGAAATATGGAATGTGCATTTTTTAGTCCAAAAGGCATGACTAGCCATTCATAATGTCCTTGTGGGCAACAAAAGGCTATCCAAGGTATGCTTTCCTTTTCCATTTTGATTTGCCAAAACCCTGACTTGCAATCAGATTTGTTAAATATTTTTGCTATCTGTATTCTATTTAGAAGCTGATCTTTATCTGCTATATTATATTTATCATCTTCTGTATTGTCACTTAATCTTTTATAATTTATAACCATTATAACTTTCCCTCTTTTTATCTCTACATGATTTTTAACTATAAATGTGGCGCTCCTATGTGGACTATTACTAGGTCGAATTACTCTTAAATCTAATAACTCTTTAATCTGTGTTCTAAATTCTTTTATATCTGCTAGCGTATGATCTATTTGTGCTGATGTATTCCTATGATCTTTATTTTTTGTATTTAAACTAGCTAAAACTTTATTTCTTTCCCAGTATTTCATGGGCTGCTGTAGACACCCCATTTTTGACCAACCTTAACACTCAAACGTTATCGTTTGAGCGCTTGATGATTGCGCATGTTTGTGCTCGTTTCGAGTTTCCGGAGTTTTCGGTTGAGTGCCTTGCCTCCGGGCCTCTGAACTCTTTGTGTTTTGGCTTGGTTTGTAGACCATGCCTTGTTGCTTTTTCCTGGAGGGAGAGAGAGCTCTGTAGACCACTTTTTGTGGTCGTAGACTACTTTTCCCTCTTGTAGGCTAGTTTCTGGTTTCCAGAGCCTTCGGCCGTGCGCCTTGTCTCGGGACCTCTTAACGTTCTCCTCTTGGCTTGGTTTTTGGACCATGCTTTGTTACCTTGGTCTAGAAGGAAACAGAGGTCTGTAGACCACTTTTTGTGGTCATAGACCACCTTTCCCTCTCGTAGACCACTTTTTGTACCCGTAAACTAGTTTTCGGGGCTTTCGGCTGCGTGCCTTGTCCCATGAACTTTTGTCTTGCTTCCTTTTTGGTTTGGTTTTGAACCAAACCTTGTTTTCCGTGCTTGGAGGGTGAAATAAGGGGTGTAAACCAGTTTCTCTCCCTGAAGACCACTTTTCTTCCCTGCCAGCCAATTTTCTGGTCGGCCAGCTAGTCTTGGTGGTCTTTGGACCACCTAAAGTGGTCGACAGCCATGCCACCACCCTCTACTCTTTGTGCAGACCAGCTTTCCCCCCTTGTCGACCACTTGTTGACCTTGCAGACCACTTTTTCTGGTCGGTCGACCAATGCAAGTAGCTGGCCGACCACCTCAACTGGTCGGCACCTTTTCTGCATCTTTCTACAGATATTTTCTTGTCAGCTGTGCCAGCTGTTAGGCATAGAAAGCATCCTTCATATACGTGTATGAAGGGATTACTTGGAGCTCCAAACTTGTTCAACAAGCTTGATGCATGTTTTTCTATAAAAGGGAGGCCCTCTCTCCCTTCTCCAGGTTCAGAATTTTTGCATTGGAGCTATACATACACTTCTATCTCTATATTGCTCATTTCTCTTCATATTTGTGCTTAAAAGTGTAGTTTCTTCACACTTTTGCACACAAACGCCTAGTGAAACACCACACTCTTGTTGCTGAGGTACCTGAGGGTCTTGTTTGAACTCAAGAGTTGGTTTTTAGCTCAGAAAAGCTGCTGGAGTTGTTGCTTTGTTCTTGGTCTTCAAGGATAAGGCTCTAATCCTTTTAAAGCTTTGTTTTGTTTAAGTTTTTGGCCCTATTTGCATGATGTTTTAGGCTTAACTTTCTACTGCAAAAAGCTTCATTTTCAAGTGTTTGAAATGTTTGTTTAAGGCTTGTTTGGTGTTGGGGGTGGTCTACCCCCTCTTGTGCCTTGTTTGGATTTGTTTTATGCTATCCTTTTAAGCTATTGGGACCACCTCTTTTTGGCCTTCTCACCACTGAAACTCAGAGGAATTTCAGTGGTGGAAAGTGTGTTTTGAGGTCCTAAATAGGAGGGGGTCATCCTCTCTCCTTGTGTCTTGGTTGCTTGCCTTGTTGGCTCATCAAAGTAGCATGTTTATTAAGCTTGTTTTGGCTCCATCTTAGCATGTCTCAGGCCTTATTTCAGCATGGCATACCTCTTTTTTGGCTTGGTTTGGTTACCTCATGCATGCATTCTACACTTGTAGTGTAATCTTGCAATCTAGCCTAACATGCATCATGCTTTGGACCATCATTCTAGCATGATTTTGGCTCCATTCCAGCAAGCATTTCCTCATGTTTTACCACGCTTAAGCTCTATTTTATGTTGTTTTGGTCATGCATGCCTTACTTTGTATAGTCATAGTACATTCTAGCTCACTAGCTTTGAGTTTCCAAGTCACTAGCATGCATTACTTGAGCAATTTACATGACTTGGCATCATTTGATACATGATTTCAGAGCATATTTCATGGTCATACACTCACATGTGTCACTCTTTCAATGCTTTGGAGGGTTGGTGTTTTATGCCTTAAACATGAGCCATTATGTATGCCATCTTGCCTAAGCTTTTGGGCTGCTGTGGACGCGCCCTCGGGCTTTATGCCACCACAGTTCGGACTCCCTTTTGTGTCACGGTTCTTAGTCTGAACCAAAGAGTCCAAATCTGGCAAATCGTTTTGAGAAAACAGATTTTTAGAAAAGAAGTGCCAAACATGGACTGCTTTGCCAGATACAGAGTCGCTACCTAAATATTTTTTTAATAGGGGAATTTAGGAAACCCTGACTCGTTTGCCTAAGGCCACGTGTCCGTCATTACCAGAGTTGTCTCGGCTCGGGAACTTGGGTACGATTGGGGAAGGTCAGCTATGAGCACCCCCTCTCGCCCGATCCGAAGATCGGCCTCTACTAACCGTGATATCTTGTTTTGAAAGCATTATGTGTTCTTATACCGGTTATTAGCCTAGAATTACTATGTGATGCGCACGGCAAGACAAGTATAGACTAAATTACCTAAGTCGGAACGAAGCATCGCATTTCCGTTTGTTTGGAAAATGGTTTGAATTTTGCTACTCGCGAGTAGGCTAAAATACGAATTTCAATGAATTATCCCAACTCAAACAATCCAACCTTCACCCACAAGCATTCAGACAGTTCATATCACATAAGCATCTAGCCACATGGTAAGCATGCTGTCATGTTAACATTCACACTCGTGCGAGATGCTAAAGCACAAAATACTTACAGTGTACTCCAAGCCAAAACAAGAACTCGTTAGCAATCAATGTATGATCCAAGTCCATATTAAGTGCCTAATGCAACGCATACAGAATGCAATTAGGATAGGCTCGGCTAATCCTAGGATGGCATGTGAAATGCAACCATTTGATGCACATATTCAAGTTAGATTTGAAATACTTATGCAGTTAGCATGATGCGCCGAGCCCGGTGCATGCAATACTGATGAATGATGTACGCATGCATAGCATAAGGTATGCTAAATTAGATATGCCCTAATACTAACCATCAAAGCAGGTAAGTAAAAGGGAGAAAGAAGTGGGGGTTGGAAAACGTGCACACACGCACCCACACTTATTACAAATTCGCCCTCGCTCGGAGGGACCAAAAGAATAATACAGATTTAACTAACCTTCAAGCTAATTAAATATTACAGACCACCCAATTAATTAACAAATCAATTAAGTAAAGAAAGCGATAAAACGTCTCAGGAAGAGGGTCCAATGCATGCGTGCTTGGAAACCCGTCGCCATGCACAAGTTGCCTCTGTTTTCCCTGCTCTGCTCCTCTGAAAATTGCAAAAGTCCCAGGGAGAACTCTATGGACACTGTGGAACACCACCGGCTAAGACAAATGGTCACCGACCATGGCAGGATGGTCATCGACCATTGATTGAGCTCTCGGCCACAAACTTTTGGTCGATCGGCACTCTATGTAGTCGACCGGCCATCTTTGTCTGCAGAAACCTGTTTTGACAGCAGCAGAGGGCAAAACATGGCATGGCAATGCATTTTAAGCAATGTTTGCACTAACCACACTCCTTATCATATTCATGACTCAAAGGAGCATGGCACTTGATTCTCGGACCACCAATCGCGCATTTTAATGCGTGATGGCCCAAGGAACCAAGTTGTGCATTTTGATTTCAAATGTAATGCAAGCCAAACAAACAAATGAGGCCTAACTTCTATCATACTCAATTCAAGAGGCAAGGCATGCATGTCAAATACAACCTAAGCATGCACTCTAAACATGCAACATGAGCATGCAAATGGACATGCAAGGATGCAACTAACAAGCATGCAAAGTGTAATGTCAACATGCACACATGCAAGGCATACATATAACATGTTAGACAACTTAACAAGAAATGCATGCCAAACGCAACACTATTCAAGCATGCAACAACATGTCATGAACCACGTATCTAAACATACAATCATGTATGCAAACATGGTTCGATACTTAAGCACAAAGAGGCAACTTTTAAGCACACTTAAAAGAGATAAACATGGGCATATAGCAAGCATGCTAGGCTCTGAAATTGCATGAAATAGAGGTGCCAAACCAACTAATTAAAGCAAGCAAAGCCAAAACTCAAGGCAAGCCAAAGATGTATTGAACTATACTTAGCAAAATCAAATATGACATGATTTGAACAACCAAAATCAGAGTCTTAGCATGTTAAAACAAAGCCAAAAACACATCTAGATGGCATCTAAATGGTCTAAACATGCAAGCATACAAAAGAGGCCAAACATGGAGTATAAGATGACAACCTTATAAAACATTAAAGGGACATCAAATGCAAGCATACAAGCATGCCATGAGAACTGAAATGATGCTATAAGTGGTTCTAAGCCACTGAAACGATGCAAGGATAGCATGCTAGAGGGTCCGATACTTAAGGCCTACAAGAGGGATTACATGGTAGCTATACAAAGCAAATCATGGATGACCCAAACAACCAAAAATAGTCCTCAAGCACACTAAAACATGCATAAAAGCTTCACAAAGCTAAGCCAAAAACAAGTAAGCATAGTGGTCTAAATGCTAGATACATGTTAAGGCAATTTCATGGCGTTGCAAGACAAGTATGCAAAGCAAGCATGGTGTGTCTAAACCAAGTAAAAACAGTGCTATATCATGGCAAAATAAGTACAGATAGCACTTAAGACATGGCCAACATGAACTTAAAAAGGATGCTCACACATGAGGCAAAAATGACCCTTTTCAAGGACAACAAGGAGAGGGGGTGGCCCTCTCCTTCTTAGGACCTCAAGGCACCATTCTCACCACTGAAATCCCTCAAGATTTCAGTGGTGAGGAGGCCCAAACAATGTGGTCCTGGAGCTCACCCAAAATAGCACAAAATGGGGCCAAACAAGCCCTAAGAGGGGTCAAACGACCTCAAACAACAAAACACCCTTAAACAACTATTTAGAGCAGGAAAAAACAAGACTTCTATATGTTATACACAGAGTCTAAAAAAGGTTGAAAGATAGGAAAAAAGACTGCAAATATGGGGTAAAAAGGGCAAGAATTTTACCCTTGTTGACCCTCTTCAAGAATGATGCTCCAGCAGCTTCTTCAAGCTCAAAACCATCCAAAAATACTAAGAACAGCCTTCTGGTCCCTCAGTAACCAAGAGAAGGTGTAGGACTAGGTGTTTGTGTGCAATAGTAAGACTAAACACACACACAAAGCAAAAGAGAGGGAGAAATAGAGATAGAATAGATATACTATGCTAACCCTAGAACCAGAGCTCCACTGGGATTTTTTTCTAACCCTAATGGAGGGAGAAGAGGCTCCCTCTTATAGAGCTCACTCTTGCAAAGCTTCTCAAGTAAGCTAGTCAAGAGGGAGATCCCTCCATACACGTGTATGGAGGGGAGCAAAGTGGGTGCCAGCTATCATAGCTGGCACAAAATATCTACCAAAAGTAGATGCACAGTGGTCGGTCGGCCAAAAATGCAATTTGACCAAAATAGATGGCCGGTCGACCATCTAGAGTGACGGTCGGCCAAACATTTGGCCGATGGCAACAAAACACAGCCGGTGGCCTCAAGCCATGGCCGGTGGAGTGTGGGGATGGCCAACAAGCCATTCTCTGCCCTCCAAAGCAAAAACACAAGTGTTTGGTGCAAAACCAAACACAAGTGTTTGGTGCAAAACCAAACACAAAACAGTCGAGTCGAGAGATCCTGAGGCAAGGTGCGTAGCCGAGACCTCCGGGAACTCAAGACGAACACAAACAAGGATGATCACCGAGTGTTCAAACGGTGACGTCCAAGTCTTGACGACGGTCAAAAATGGGGTGTCTATAGCTGCCATCTCAGTGTATTTTTGGTCTTATTCTGCCATGATACAACTCTGACTTTTGTTGGTAAAGTCATCCCATGCTTGGTGTTGGTAGATGTAGTGTAATCCTCTTTGTTGGCCTAGCATGCTCCATGCTTCATGCCTTCTTGCTAGCTTGTTTTGACTATACTCCATACATGTTTTAGCAGTGTTTTGACATGCTCTAGGACTGTTTTGGGTTGTCTTGACCATATAGTTCATGTATTGCATAGCTGTAGTGCAATTGGCCTTGCTAGCCTTGAGTTTTGATCCTCCTAGCATGCTTCATTTGTGACATGTGCATGATTTGACATCATTTAACATGTTATTTCAGAGCATATAGCATTGTCATGCTCTCACTTCCTTCACTCTTTGAGTGCTTTTAAGAGTTGTGCATTTATGCCTCGCTTATGGCCTAACTTGTATGCATGCATGCCTAGGCTTTTGAGCTCCCATCTCAGCATGTTTTGGTCTTTGTTTTGACCTAATTGAGCTCTGTCTATGTTTGGTTCAATCATTTGTGCCATGTATTGCATGCTTCTTGTGTAGTCCTCTTTAATAGCCTTATGCCTTAGGCCTTCTAGCATGCTATGCTTGTGTTGTTTAGATGATTTGGCATCGTTTCACATGTGATTTCAGTGCATATAGTGTAGCTACACTCTCACATTTGTCACTTCTTAATCATGTTTGAGAGTTGTGCTCTTATGCTTAGTTGATGAGCCATTGCATGAGCACCACTATCTTGCCTTTCATGTCATCATTTCAGAGCATTTTGGCCTTTGTTTTGGCATACATGAGGTCTATTTGGGGCTGATTTAGTCCATTGTCCAGTGCATTGCATTTCATAGCCCTTGTGTTGCATCCTTCACTAGCTTTCATGCTTAAGGCCCCTAGCTTGACATGCTTATGTTGTTTGCATGTTGTTTGGAATGTTGTTGCATTGTATTGTGTTTGGATTGGACGTTAATTCAAACACGAAAAACGAGGAGCGTTTCATACTTGAAGTGATGAAACGTGCCTCATTTCTCGGTCGCCGACCCTCTTAATCATGCATGATAGAGGTTAAGGCCTTTATGTGTTATTTGTGCATTCATTGACATTGAATTGTGCAAACTTGGCTTCTCGGCCATCGTGCATTGCGATGTTCGGTTGGTGGCCCGAGAGTCGAGAACCACACCCCCTTGAGCTTAAGAAATGATAGGGAGGGTGGTTGTGCACACATACCTTGTAAATACACTTTTGTGCCCCTTCTTGTTCTCTGTTGCAGCAAAATGGAGTTGGGCAGAATTTCTGGTCGGCAGACCAGTAAAAGTGGCTGGCCGACCACTTTTTCTGGTCTGTAGCATGTTTAAGCTATTTGGAAATTTGTGCAGTGTTCTAAGATCAAATACAAATAGAGGCAAGTTGGGGCATAGCGATGGATTTCCGAACGAGGCAACCGAGCATGCATGCACTTCTCGCCCCGAGGCTCTTTTTAACTGTTTTGCTTAGCTAGTTAACTATTTGGTTCTGTACTTAAGTAGTTAATGCACTTAGCTATTCATTTGTGTCTGTAATTAGTTAACTTGTTAGTTAATTAGCTTCGTTTTGTAATAATTAGTTTAATTAGCTTAGATTAGCTAGTTAGCTTATTATTCAAACCTTCCGCCGAGAGGGAAAATTTTGTAATAAGCATGCGTGTGTGTGATGCATGTCTCCCAACCCCCATTTCTTTCTCCCTTTTACTTAACCGCTTTCGATGGTTAGTTTAGGGTCATTTTCAATTAGCATCCTTATGCTTTGCATGCGTGCATTCATTCATCTGCCTTGCATGCACCAGGCTCGGTGCATCATACAAACTGCATTGTATTTCAATACCAATCTGAATACATCTTATTAAGTTGCATTCACATGACATTCTAGATAGCCGAGCCTATTTTAGTTGCATTTTTATATGTGTTGCATTAGGCATCTTAACATAGTTAGGATCATCCATGATTACTAACTAGCTTTTGTTTTGGCTCGGAGTACACTGTGAGTGTTTACGTTTTAGCATCTTGCATGTGTGTAAGTGACTGCCATGATAATATGCCTGCCATGAGGCTATTTACTTAATTGATTAACTGCATGAATGCCTGCGGATGAAGGCTTCATTGCTTGAATTAGAACAATTCATCAAAATGTGAATTTTAAGCCCACTTGAAGTGGCAAAATCATGTTTTAAGCCCACTTGAGAGTGGCAAATCCGCATTTTAGCTTACTTGAGGGTAGCAACTTTAAACCATTTTCGAAAAACAAACATGAGATGTTTTGTTCCAAATTGAGTGATTTAGTTTATACTTGTATGATGTGCGCATCACATAGTAAGGTTAGCTAATAAACCGGAATAAGAACACATGTATTTTCAAAAACAACATATCATGTTAGTAGAGGCCGATCTTTGATCGGGCGAGCGGGGGTGCTCATTTCAGGACCTTCCCCTCTCGTACCCAAGTTCCCGAGCTGAGGCAACTTTGGTGATGACGGACACGTGGCCTTAGGCACGAGTCAGGTTTCTTAAATTTCCCAAAACAAAATATTTAGGTGACGACTCTGAAATCTGACAAAGCAATCCATGTTTGGCGCTTTTTGATTAAAATCGATTTTCCAAAACGATTTGTCAGATTTGGACTCTTTGGTGATTTATTAGTCTTACATTGCACTTTGTGAGATTAGATTCAGAACCGTGATAGGAGTTCGAACTGTAGTAGCTAGAATACAATTCGTGCCCTCGCGCGCGGAGCCGAGTTCGGGCGGTCTACAGTTTCTAGCGACTCTGCTGGGGACTTAGAGAACTTGACTCGAACATCATGATATGTTGTTTTGTTTACAGTTATGTGTTTCTTTGCATTGCATTTGCATTGGTGCGCCTAGGACACCGTGTTTGCCATCTGCTATTCCTGAACGGTTTGCCGGAGGCTTGCTTGGAAAAGCGTTCCATAAGGTTGACCGGTTACGGGCTCTGCCACGATGGGAACACAAACCTCAGTTTTTACCGAGGCACCCTTTTGACCATTCGACCTAGTTGCATATCGGAAGTCATAGAGACTGTTCCAAACTAGAACAGGTTGCTTACCTGAATGCAGGACTGCGTGAAACTGCGTGTTTGCTTAGTGAACCCTTAGTTCCTGACAAAATAGGACAGGGAAACCCTAACCTCTCATAGGGGTGTTTTGAGTGCTTTTATGCAAAATATGAACTCGTTAGGAATGTGTGACACAATCCTGTGAGACTCTTAATATGGAGGAGGACCTTTTCAAACCTTGGGGATCATATCAGAATCAGATTTGGGTCAAAATCCAGGGGTTTGTGTTCGATATGGTAGAAATATACCAGAACCAGAACCCGGGGAAAAGTTGTGTCTTGCTTTGTTTTTACCAGCATATCCGGTATCTCAATTTAATGGAGCATTTGTTTTCAATGCTAGGGTTTGTCTGAGCCAGAGAAGGAGCAGTACTTGCCTTAACCCATTACGGTCTATTCAAATCCCAGAAAAAAAAAAAACCACTTAGCAAAGGCCCAATCCATTTGATCCGCCAAAGGTCAGCTCAGAAAAGAACCAGCCAATGTCAAAAGGCCCACTTTGAAAAAGCCCAATCCAGTCAAACCTGTCTAAACTAATCCAATTCAGATACATCAGGTATAACCAGGTGGAAATCCTTGTTGGTCAGCATTTAGGTTACACCTATCCGACTCAGCAGACCCGTGATGGCTCAGAGTCTAGAAGAAGCTGTGGCCATAAGAACAGCCCTCAACCAGGGAAGTGTTATACAAGATGAGACCAATGCTGAAATGCAACGCCCATCTAGGACATCTACTACACATCCAGTCCTGGGCCCCCAGCCGAACTTTGACCTACACACGCCAAGTTAAAATACAGTCTCTTCCAATATTTTTCTTTTCTATATTTTTCATATTTTTTTATATTTTTTCTTATTATATTTATCTTCATATTGCTGAGGAGTATATATTATGCTGCTACAAAAACCATAGTTTTGTTTTTTTCAAGTCTTTCTGTATTTTAACTTCTATACATTTTTTTCTAAGCCTTCGAAATGTGAAAACTATTCTAGGTCCTATTCCTAAAGCTCCTCTTATGTTTAATTCTCCTAATGCTATTCTTGTTTGAAAAACCTAAGTGATTTGTGATTAAATCAAGATTTAATTATGCCAATTCCTAACCAATTAAAACTCACAATCTAAATCATCAAGTACGGATGAAAGTGATTTAGATTGTTGTTTTAGAAACAATAAATAGAAACAAACGATTTTTACGTGGAAAAAATCACTATTGGAGCATCTCCAATTGTGATTAAAAAACCACGGGCGAAACGCCACAAATCAATCCACTACTGAAGAAATAAAGATTACAAATATACCAAACAAATTACCTAAACGTTGTCAATTTTTTTCCACAATCTGTATATCTTCACTACAACCTTCATCTCGGAATTGATCAGATTGATGTTGAATCCGCAACATCTATTGTCGAATCAACGACTGCACACAATATCAAACTCCTTTGATTACTCTGTGCTTGAATCTTCGGATTTCACTAAAGAAGAACACTCTTAAAAAAGAACAACCAAACTCCTTGATGTGTGCTAATCAAAACATGAGTTCAATACTCAATCAAACATCAAGGAAAACTAGCAAACCAGCCCCAAAAGAAAACCCTAAAACCCTTAAAGAACATCTAAAAAACGTAACCCTAAAACAAACTTAAACAAGTACTTATAGAAAACAGGGGCATCAAAGGTTGCTCGAGCAAAGACTCTCTCGCTCGAGCGAGGAACCAAATACGCGTGTTTTCCTTAAGTGGCGTCACTCAAGCTAAGCTTCCTTCACTCGAGTGCACAAATTTCCTTCCCAGAATCTTTGCAGACAAAGACTACTTCTGGGAGCAGGATTCCTTCGCTCAAGCCAGGACTCCTTCTCTCGAGCGAGCAAGGAAAAACAACTAGGAAAATTACAACTTGATAAACAATGTTTGTTTGTGGGATTGACAAGACTAAGAGACCTAACAATCTCCTCCTTTGTTAATTCCTGGACAAAACATTCTAACATAGTTTCCTAAAAACAACCAACCAACTCAAGACAACCAACTCAACTAACTAAACACCCTTGACCAAATATCTGCAAAAATAGAAAAACAACACCAAGAGAATAGAGAGAGTAGATATTATCAAGACATAGTGAATTAAAACTATAGCAAGAGCCCAAACATAGTATGTCCAGTCTGCAAAATCCACAATCAATATGCAAAATTCAACCATTATATATCCCAATAGACAACTATATCCCAATATACCCCAACCATCATGCAAACAAAAATAGATACCCCAACCCAAATAGATACCCTAACCCAAAACAAAACAACTATATATCTCAATAGACAATTATATCCCAATATACCTTAGCCATCATCCAAACAAAAATATACCCCAACCCAAAACAAAACATACTCCCCTTTTTTGTCCTGGAGAGACAAAAGGAACAGAATATACAGGCCAAATAGAAAAGAAACTATCTAAAAACTGTCCAAAAGCAAACAGAACTATGAGTCTGGTGGAGGCGGTGGCGACATCTGTAACAAAGACAGGATCTGAGTCAACAGGGCGGTCTGCTGATCGAGGTGACCATCAAGTGTATCGAACTGCGCATCGAGCTGATTAAGGCAATGAGTGACAGACTGCTCGAACTGCTACAGCTGGCCACGAAACGAATGAGGATGTATCTCAGGTGCACCGGTAGCGGCTGCATCAATCTCGGCCTCCTCGACAAGTGGATCATCACTTGCATCAGACACCCCGACTCTTGACAAACCCCCCTGGAGATGAGCTTGACTTTGTGAGACGATCAACTTGGTGATGGGTTTAATGGGAGAGGTAAACTCGTCATCCTTAAAGGTGGGGACACCAACAGATGTAAAAAAGCGAGTGAGGAAACACCTATAAGGGAGACCCAAAGATTTGCAACCCTAAAAAATAGTAATCATTTTGGAGACTATCATCTTAGGCAGGTCAATGGGAAAACGATGGTCAATATAACATAACACATAACCCCGATCTTGGGTAATATGAGAAGAATGAGTAGTAACATGGATATTGGCATAAATGATGATGTTAAGGAGACGGAAGTGACGAAGAAACTCATTTTGCTGAATGAACGTCCCGGCAATCCAAGTTCGGGGAGTGCCACAAAGTTCAGTGGCCACTTGATCAAAATCAACACCACTGTGTGTAATGAAAGGCTAATGACAATTTCGGACTTCTGGAATACCAAGAAACTGCTTAAAGGCTTCGTCATCTATGACCAAGGCTTTGTTTTAAACCTAGGTGTGAAAAGAGGGAGCTATTTCCTTGCTAATGGAGTGCATATTACAATAAAATTCTCAAACCAAGCTGAGATTTTGAGGGCCAGAGAAAAGCAGGACTTGGTTACCCCCTAAAACATCAAACAAAGAATGGATGGGAATAGACTCAAAAGCACTATGATGGAAATTGCGTTCTAAGTGAACTTTCCAAGAAGCATAGAAATCCCTAAACAAGGTGGATTTTTCCTTGGATTGAAAATTTTCAGTATTGAAATTAGGGCGAGACATGGTGATTTTACGGTGTTTCAAGGACTCAGCCATGACTAACCAAAAGGGAGAAAAGATAACCACAAAACCCAACCTACCGAGACAAAACACAAGAAACGCCAAAATACCATTAGAACCCCCAAAAACAGACATGAGAACACAACAAACATCATTAGTCCAACAAGGTTAAACAACATCAAAATGCACAAAACCATAGCATTATATTAATGACTGTAAGAGCAATGCTAGGTCAAATTTCCAAAATCAACCATTTGCAGTAGTATGAGAGATATAGAGACAGTAGATTATGGAAACTAACATTAAATCCATCATAAAGCAGTAATTGAAACATAGGGCAAAACCAAGGTAGAAAAATTAAAGCCCTAATTCTATAGTGAGATAGCAAAACCCTTAGCAAAAATGCATGAAACTACTAAACCAAAATGCAATAGAGAGAGAGCAAACAATAATAACTGAAACAAACTTAACAATGAAGAAGAACCCTAGAACCACAGATGAAACAGACAAAATACTCAAAACAAGAGAGGACGAAAAAGAAAGAGAAAAAACTTACCAATGATAAAGATGCAAGACAGATTGATGAGAAATGCCTCCCAAAAATGAGTGAAAACCAAGAGACAAACAACAATGGGGAGGAAAAAAAACCTTAGGAGAGAGATGAATCGAGTAAAAAGTTGAAAAATGAAGTCTGAAGAGGCGGACAAACTATTTAAACCTTAATAGGTCGCTCGAGCGAGAAGTTTGTCACTTGAGCTAAGACACTTACGTGCACAAGTTTGCTCAAGCCAAGACATTGTCGCTCGAGCCAAAAAGACATGCTCCCAAAATTTATTCCATCTGCAAAAGTACTGGGTTGAAAGAAATCTTGCTCAAGCGCAAACTCTCTCGCTCGAGCGAATAAGAAAAAAACAAAACACTAAAAAACACCTTTCTAAGCAAAAACAAAAACTCACACTATTAAGTGGAACCTAAAACAAAAGGTAGTGAGCACAGCAACATGAATGTGACACTAAGATGAGATAATCTACAAACAATGAAGCCTATAACTATGCAAAATTGACAATATGAAGCATAATATCATGAGCAACTCAGATAAACATTGATCAATGAGCATAGGCTACATGAGAATGCATAACTCAAATTCAATCATGAGAGCTCACAAAATGAATGTGTGTGTGTGCAATCCTTGAGAGGCCACAGAGCTAGAGTTAATCCTCTTAGTGAACGGATGGTTAGACCTCCGGCAAGAGGAACTAAACATCACAGAGAAAAGTCAAACCACTGGGAATCAAGGGGTATTTGTTGAGTAAATGCGAAGGCTCCCCCTCAATCAATGAGCCCCTTTATTTATTTATTTTTTATTTTTTTTGACTTTTCTTTCTTGTGGGCACTCACTGGTGGCATGCACGCTCAAAAGTATGAAGACCAAACTAGAGAAGTATGAATCAATAAGGATGGCCTGGTTGGTGCCTCTGAGGTAGCCTTTTCCTAATGCTCGGACATAATGATGTTCGCCCTCAAGAAACCTATGTAATAAGAAAGTTAAGCTGTGTTGGCCATGTGAATGTGTAATAATGAGATATGTTGTGTTATGTACCTTTGTGTTTGTAGGTCAATGTCTGAGGATTGATTAACCGTTTGCGAGAACCACTGTGAGTAACGTTATCGTAAAGATACGTTCATATGAATTATGTTCCAAATGAAATATGATAAGCTATGATTTCTGAAATGTTATCTGTTTACGTGAACAAACATTCTAAGTTTGAAATCTGTTATAGTCCTAAGTCATGGGGGACGACATGAAAATGCGAGTCCATGATATACAAGTAATTACGAGATCTCGTTAGCCACTTCATTGTGGTGATATGTGTTTAATCGGTATCCGGAACCGATTACTCTAGTCGGAAGACGTTCTGTGATGTGTTCTATGGGATGTACCATTATTATGTTCTGATATGAGAATGATTATGCTATGATATGTTTTTCGCTTATGATATGTTCGGATTTCGTTCACTAACCCATTTACCTTAATGTTATTCACTGGCCTTTAGCTCACTATTTGTATTTATATATATAGGTGAGCATTCTGGAGTTCGAGTCTGAAGGTTTTTGTCTGGATCTGTGTTCCGTTGTCAGCCAACCATTGTGCCTCACGTGGAGGTTCCCAAAGCGTCTTGTGTTTAAGTTTTGTGGTTTTTGTTTTTATAAGACTTGATTTGATGTCGTTGGCTGTACTTAAAATACTGTAATGTGTGTGGGTATAATATATGGTTGACTACTGGTTATGTATATAAAGTTTTAAATATTCTGTTTCATATAAGTCAGCACAGCTCATTGGACAACTATATTTATGTATTTGCTTCCGCTAGCCCCTTAATCTTGTTAATCTGTTCAGAGGCCTTCGGTAATCCAAGAATTACTGGCCGGTTACGATGCTAAACCTATATGGGCGGGTTTGGGTCGTAACAATGAAACTCTTTAGGTGTGATGGAACAAAAGAAGAAATTGAGAGTCTTACTGTTCTAACTTGAGTTTTGATAGTCAAATGCATCCCATTTATCAAGAGGTTTAGGAATATCAACACCATCAATGGTGACAACAGGTTCACTCTACCCATAGATTACACAGTGTTAAACTTTATCATCGATAGATTTTAAAAGTGCTCTCATACAAACTTTCCAATAAGAATAGTTTGTACCATCAAGTAACGGAGGTCTATGGGTCGAATTACCTTCACAAATTGAATCCATATCACTAATTACACAAAATCAAACTTCTATAGTTTTGATAAAAACAAATAGTGACCCGCTCTGATACCAACTGAAAAACCTAAATGATTCGTGATTAAATTAAGATTTAATTATGCCAATTCTCAACCAATTAAAACTCACAATCTAAATCATCAAGCACGTACAAAAGTGATTTAGATTGTTATTTCAGAAACAATAAATAGACACAAACGATTTTTACGTCGAAAAAATCACTATTGGAGCACTTCCAATTGTGATTAAAAAACTACGGGCGAAACGTCACAAATCAATCCACTACTGAAGAAAGAAAGATTACAAATATACCAAACAAATTACCCAAACGCTGTCAATTTGTCTTCCACAATCTGTATATCTTTCACTGCAACCTTCATCTCGGAATTGATCAGATTGATGTTGAATCCACAACATTCATTGTCGAATCAACGACTGCACACAACATCAAACTCCTTTGATTACTCTGTGCTTGAATCTTTAGATTCCACTGAAGAAGAACGCTCTTAAAGAAGAACAACCAAACTTCTTAATGTGTGCTAATCAAAACATGAGTTCAATACTCAATCAAACATCAAGAAAAACTAGCAAACCACAAAAGAAAACTCTAAAATCCTTAAAGAAGATCTAAAAAATGTAACCCAAAAACAAACTTAAACAAGTACTTATAGAAAAATGGGCAACGATGGTCGCTCGAGCAAAGACTCTCACCCTTGAGCGAGGAACCAAATACACATGTTTTCCTTAAGTGGCGTTGCTCGAGCCAAGCTTTCTTCGCTCAAGTGCACAAACTTCCTTCCCATAATCTTTGCAGACAAAGATAACTTCTGGGAGCAGGATTCTTTCGCTCGAGCCAAGACTCCTATGTTCGAGCGAGCAAGGCAAAACAATTAGGAAAATTACAACTCGATAAACAATGTTTGTTCGTGGGATTGACAAGACTAAAGAACCTAACATTCCTTAAGTTGGCATAACAAATTGACCATATATTTTCTATCTCTTTTCCTAATTCTCTTGGTAATTTCCTAAAATATTTATTTCCTATTTCTTCATCAAAACTTTTTTCCAGTTCTGGCTGCTATGGCTAGATATTCTTTGTTAAAGGGTACAACATATTTCCAACTTCCTAATGTTATCTGATCTAACTCGGTTAATGTTATACTCTGAGTATAATTATTTCTTCTGGAAGGGTCTTATCCTATAAGCATTTCTTTTATAAAACTAGCAAAATTCCATGGGTTATCTCCTTGTCCTTTAAGCTGTCTAATTGTCTCTTCATATTTTCCTTTAAAAGTTAAATATATATTAAAAGATGAATCTCGTAAAAGTGTTTTCATATATTCCCACATATCAGTTGATTCAAAAAGATTATTCATCCATGCCTTTACCATATCCTTTTCCCATTTCTCTATTACTTCTTGTCATTTCTGTGGATCGAATTTAGCTAAGTCTAAAAGGGTTCCTTGGTTGGTTGCTGGTTATAATTGTATACTCATATCTGGTTGTCTGCGTTTTTCATGAAATTTATATTGTTTATTAGGATATGCTTTACTACGTCATGTATTGGTTAATGGTCTCCTTCCTCCTACTTCATATTGCATTGATTCTACTGGTTCTTCTTCTGTATGTTGTGGGTTGCTAGTTCCTGTATTTTCTGTTGTTTGAGTATTCGTATCAAAAGTGTTTTCTACGTTAAACAGTTCAAGTATTTTAAATATTTTACTTGGATGTATTTTATCTTCTAAAATGTCATCTACATATTCGGTATGAAATTCTTGGTCTAAAAATAATACTGCTTCATCATAGGTATTTCCCCTAGCTATACAACTAGGGGAAATACCAGATACTATGAATATATAGCTAGGGGAAATACTTATGATGAAGCAGTATTATTTTTAGACCAAGAATTTTATACCAAATATGTAGATAACATTTTAGAAGATAAAATACATCCAAGTAAAATATTTAAAATACTTGAACTGTTTAACGTAGAAAACACTTTTGATACGAATACTCAAACAACAGAAAATACAGGAACTAGCAACCCACAACATACGATAGAAGAACCAGTAGAATCAATGCAATATGAAGTAAGAGGAATGAGAGCATTAACCAATACAGGACTGTTGGTTTATTTTTCCTACGAAGGAAAATATCATAAATGCGAGCGTGCCAGCAAGGATTGAAAAATCCTTACAGATTAAATTCAAGCCAATTATCAAGCGATTGTGTTGACGGTTCTTTTGCCTCAACAAAGAGGACTTCAAAATTTCTAAGTGTAGAGAAAAGAAAAATTAAAAGAAGAATGAGGGAGACGGAGAAAGACGATTGAGTGAACAATCAAAGTAATAATTACTTACCTCTACTCCTATGCTTCGAAAAGGAAGTGCATAAAATGCTTCAAAATGGAAATGCTGAAAATAAATGCTTCGAAATATAAATCTATGTTAAACTACTCCTAAGATAAGGAAAATGATAAGAAATATTGAAATCAATTGTCTTTGATTATGAATTCTGGATCTTTACAATGTAGCCATTAATGGCTATTTATAGAGGAAAAAATACAGCAATAACTACTTAGTAACTACCAATTTCTTCCATCTCCATTCTTGTCTTGCCATATGTCCTTCCACTCATCCACTTTATCCTTCATATTCTCCATCATCTCTATAACTTCTTTTAACTTCCAAATGAATAAGAGGATGCCATGTGTCTTGAAAATAATAATAATAATAATAATAATTGCAGATTTATGGTGCCAACATTACCCCCCGCGGCCCTTAAAAATGATGTTTATTTGAATTTTTGAAGGGCCGAACCAAGCACATGACTAATCTAAGCAATAAAATGCTTCGAATAATATCAACAAAGTGCTTCGAATGATATAATAGCACCAATAAACTGCTTTGAATGAGCATGAAATTATGACTAGATGTTGCGAATTATATATATACGCATTGAAGGGATATTATTGCAGAAAAGTTTCGAATGATAACCACATATTTTCAAGACAAAGCCAATGATTCACCTTAGCAAACTGTTACATATGCTAAATAACCAGCTTCGAAGGTGGTATAGAGGACTAAAATTATCATTCGAAGGTCGAAAATGCCAACAAAGGACGAATTACATCCTTGGAAATACTCGGCAAAGCTTCGAAGGTTCACAACTATCACTATTTTTTCTTCGAAGCTGTTGTTGATGCAAGATGGAGTGCTTCGAAGCTTACAAAATTATGGCAAAAGGGCTTTCGAAGCAACTTTTGGCCAACATTGTGGTTATTCAAATTTTGAATGTTTTGGTTCACACATAATTAATGAAAATATTAATTTTATGCTTTAAACCAATTATTAATTCTCCGAAGACACCAAAACCATTGTTCTTCGAACCAACTTTTATAGAATACTAGTTACATTTTCATGTAACAAATGGCTATAAAAATGGTTATCAGTAAAGCCACTAATTATCATGCCAAAAATAGGCATTATTCGATAATTAATTAATTGCCATTTTACATATATTTGAAGGGAGTTACATATTTCGAAAGCTTTCTTGTCCCATGTTACATTTCGAAGGTGTTTTTTTGATGACAAAACCACCATTCGAAAGTCACATATGTTACTAAAGGATTAAAGTCGTCCTTCGAAAGTGCTCACGACATCTCTTCGAACTAAATCCAAAGAGTTGGATTCTTCTGAAATTAGTTTGGCATTTTAACTAGCCATTAATGGCTATAAAATGATATTTCAATGAATAATCTACTTCGAATTGTCTTGAGACATGCTTCGAAGGTAACCACAAAACCAAATGGTGATGGTTTTATGGATCAACTAATAACAACATTTTTGGCTCAATATATTGCAATAACGAAATATTATTTGTTAGCCATTCCATCAAAGCCAACGTTTGATGTGATCCACAAATCCAAAATGGATTTCGAACAACAAAAGTCATGGTATAATGTGACCATGAAAATTCATACTTTTTGACATTTTGAAAAATGTCAAAAAATTTGAATTCATGAACAGTGGCTTGTTCATTATTTTTGACCATGTTTGTTTGAAAAGTATGACTTTTGCCGAATAGATTTTCATAATTATTTGGCAAAGTGGGTTATTTTTCCATGTTAGCCATTAATGGCTTATGAAAATCACCCATAGATATGTTATTTTCATGACTTGACTCTCTAAAAATTGGTTTTAAGACCCCCCAAGCCATGCATGGAACATCATTCTTAGCCAAATTTGGCTCAAGAACATGTTCTTTCGTTATGTTAATTTCATAATTTGGCTCTTTAAAAACAGACTCTTGAACCCCCGAGTCATTGATGAAATCAACTCTTTGCTTTTGCTATTTTTAACTATGAAAAAATTCACCAATTCCGGCCATTAAGGCCTTAGTTAAAGACTTGGTAGTGAGAGTTGATAACTCATCATTCCATTGGCGAATTTCCATATCAAGTTGATGAATTTCTCCAATTAAATGGTGTCTTTTTTCTTCCACCAAATAATATTGTAAGGGATGAAAATTTATTTCATCAAGAAAATGGATCTCTTCTTGAAGATCCAAATTTTTTTGTTTACTCCAATAGATTTTATTTAGGCTATTTGAAATGGACAAATCCAATTCATTTTTCATTTTTTACACTTGACGTCCCACTAGGCGTGCCAAAAATTGTTGGTTTATTTTTCCTACGAAGGAAAATATCATAAATGCGAGCGTGCCAGCAAGGATTGAAAAATCCTTACAGATTAAATTCAAGCCAATTATCAAGCGATTGCGTTGACGGTTCTTTTGCCCCAACAAAGACGATTTCAAAATTTCCAAATGTAGAGAAAAGAAAAATTAAAAGAAGAATGAGGGAGACGGAGAAAGACGATTGAGTGAACAATCAAAGTAATTTGAAATGGACAAATCCAATTCATTTTTTATTTTTTACACTTGACGTCCCACTGGGCGTGCCAAAAATTGTTGGCTTATTTTTCCTATGAAGGAAAATATCATAAATGCGAGCGTGCCAGCAAGGATTGAAAAATCCTTACAGATTAAATTCAAGCCAATTATCAAGCGATTGCTTTGATGGTTCTTTTGCCTCAACAAAGAGGACTTCAAAATTTCCAAGTGTAGAGAAAAGCAAAATTAAAAGAAGAATGAGGGAGACGGAGAAAGACGATTAAGTGAACAATCAAAGTAATAATTACTTACCTCTACTCCTATACTTCGAAAAGGAAGTGCATAAAATGCTTCGAAATGGAAATACTGAAAATAAATGCTTCGAAATATAAATCTATGTTAAACTACTCCTAAGATAAGGAAAATGACAAGAAATATTGAAATCAATTGTCTTTGATTATGAATTCTGGATCTTTACAATGTAGCCATTAATGGCTATTTATAGAGGAAAAAATACAGCAATAACTACTTAGTAACTACCAATTTCTTCCATCTCCATTCCTGTCTTGGCATGTGTCCTTCCACTCATCCACTTTAGCCTTCATATTCTCCATCATCTCTATAACTTCTTTTAACTTCCAAATAAATAAGAGAATGCCACGTGTCTTGAAAATAATAATAATAATAATAATAATAATTACAGATTTATGGTGCCAACAAGGACGTAGTAAAGCAGATCCTAATAAACAATATAAATTTCATGGAAAACGTAGACAACCAGATATGAGTATACAATTATAACCAGCAACCAACCAAGGAACTCTTTTAGACTTAGCTAAATTCGATCCATAGATATGGCAAGAAGTAATAGAGAAATGGGAAAAAGATGCGGTAAAGGCATGGATGAAAAATCCCTTTGAATCAACTGATATGTGAGAATATATAAAAACACTTTTAGGAGATTCAGCTTTTAATATATATTTAACTTTTAAAGGAAAATATAAGCAGACAATTAGACAGCTTAAAGAACTAGGAGACAACCCATGGAATTTTACTAGTTTTATAAAAGAAATGCTTATAGGATACGACCCTTCTAGAAGAAATGATTATACTCAGAGTATAGTATTAACCGAGTTAGATCAGATAACATTAGGAACTTGGAAATATGTTATACCCTTTAGCAAAGAATATTTAGCCATAGCAGTCAGAACTGGAAAAAGTTTTGATGAAGAAATAGGAAATAAATATTTTAGGAAATTATCAGGAGAATTATGAAGAGGGATAGAAAATAAATGGTCAATTTATTATGTCAACTTACCAGCAAGAATAGCACCAGGAGAAGTAAACATAAGAGAAGTTTTAGGAATAGGACCTAGAATAGTTTTCACATTTCGAAGGCTTAGAGAAAAATGTATAGAAGTTAAAATACAGAAAGACTTGAAAAACAAAACTATGGTTTTTGTAGCAGCATAATATATACTCCTTAGCAATATGACGATAAATATAATAAGAAAAAATATAAAAAATATGAAAAATATAGAAAAGAAAAAAATTGGAAGGGAAAATATAGAAAACCATGGAGAAAACAAAAATTTATTAGAAAGAATAGAACTTTTAATAGGATAAATTATAAGCGAATACCTAAAGAAGAAGAAGATAAAAGAAAACATAGATATGTTAGAAAACCTAGCAGTAAAAAATGCAATTGTTTTATATGTGAAGAACCCAATCATTTTGCAAAAAACTGCCTAAAAAGACAGAGGCCGAATACTAATAAATAGATAAAAAGACTACATATTATAGAAGATTTAGAAGAAGATATAGTTAGCATAAATAGTGATGATTTAGAAGTCTATAGCATAGTTAGTGATTATGGATACCAAATAGAAGCCATAAGTTCAGATAGTGATTTAGAAAGTGATACAGACATACACAATCTTTTAGGACAACTTAACCAAGAAATATGAATACCTGTAGGGCGCCCGTGGGCCTCACTACTACAGTTCGGACTCGATTTGTGTCACGGTTCTTAATCTGAACCAAAGAGTCCAAATCTGGCAAATCGTTTTGAGAAAAATGATTTTTAGAAAAAGAAGTGCCAAACATGGACTGCTTTGCCAGATACAGAGTCGCCACCTAAATATTTTATTTTTGGGGGAATTTAGGAAACCCTGACTCGGTGCCAAAGGCCACGTGTCCGTCATCACCAAAGTTGCCTCGGCTCGGGAACTTGGGTACGATTGGGGAAGGTCAGCTATAAGCACCCCCTCTCGCCCGATCCGGAGATCGACCTCTACTAACCGTGATATCCGTTTTTGAAAACGTTATGTGTTCTTATTCCGGTTATTAGCCTAGAATTACTATGTTATGCGCACAGCAAACAAGTATAGACTAGATTGCCTAATTTGGAAATAAGCATTGCATATCCGTTTGTTTTGGAAAAATGTTTTGGAATTTGCTACTCGCAAGTAGGCTAAAACACGGATTTCAATGAGCCATTCCAACTCAGACAATCCAACCTTCACCCACAGGCATTCAAGCAGTTATATCACATAAGCAGCTAGCCACATGGTAAGCATGCTGTCATAATAGCATTCACAAGCATGCGGTATGCTAAAGCATAAAATACTTACATCGTACTCCGTGCCAAAACAATAAACTAGTTAGCCAACATGCATGGTCCTAGGTCATGTCAAATTGACTAGTGTGATACATACAGGATGCAATTTAGAGTAGGCTCGGCTATCCTAAATATGGCATGTGAAATGCAATCAGTTGATGCACGTATTCAATTTGGAATTGAAGTGCAAATGCAGTTTGCATGATGTACCGAGCCTGGTGCATGCAAGACAAATGTATGGATGCACGCATGCATAGCATAAGGTATGCTAATTTAAACATGCCCTAATCTACCTTCATTAGCAGGTAAATAAAAGGGAGAAAGAGGTGGGGGTTGGGAGACATGCACACACTCACCCACACTTATTACAAGTTTTCGCTCGCTCGGAGGGACCAAAAGAATAATACAACGACCGAAAGAATAATACGAATTAACTAACTTGCAAGCTAATTAATTATTACAAATCACCTAATTAATTAACAAATTAACTAAGCATAAGAAAAGTAATAAAAAAAAGGCCTCGGGAAGAAGGTTCGATGCACGCACGCTCGGGTCTTGCTTGGAAGTGCACTGCCATGCATAGGCTGCCTCTGTTTTCTCTGCACTGCCTCTTAGAAGGCTGTAAAAGTCTCAGAATTGCTTCCCTGGACATTGGGAGACACCACCGGCCGAGTAGAATCATCACCAGCTGTGGTGTGTAATCATCGGCTGTTTATGAAGCTATCGGCTTAGGAAGGATTGCCGGTCGGCAGAAAGTTCCTGCAGAATCTGCAATTGACAACAACAAAGGGCAAGGCAGAGCATGGCAATGCAATTCAAGCAATGTATGCACCAATCCTATCCCTTATCATGTATATGACTCAAAGGGACATGGTCCTTGGTTCTCGGACCATCAAGCGCGCATTTCAATGCGTGATGGCCCAAAGAATCAAGTGTGCATTTTTCATGTCAAATGAAATGCAATGCATACAATCAAACCAAGGGGCTTCTACCTCCATCATGACTTGGTCAAGAGGTAGAGCATGCATGCCCATGCAATGCAATCCTAATCATGTGAGCTAGCATGTAACATGGATAATGCCAGCAAGCATACAAGACATGCAAGGCATGAGATAATGCAACCAACAAGCATACAAGGCACAATGTGGGTGTTTAAGCATGGAAACAAACATGTGACTTCATTCAATCATGCAAGTTCAAAATTGCAAAAACTCACCAATATGCTACAACATACAAGGAGTGCATGCAACAAACAAAGAGATGGACTTAAACATGATTTAGGCAGTCCTAACTAGGCCTAAAACAGTGGCCAAAGTGCCCAAAATGAAGGACTAACACACGCGCACACATGCATGCAATGGGTATCCAATACTTCAAGCATTTAAAAGCAATTCTCAAGCACACTTAAGAGGATGCAAACATGGACTAATATCATGCATTAAGCTCTGAAAATCATGCAAGAACATGGTGCCAAACCAAGCAAACAAGATAGGCTAGGCATGTGACAATGGTCCAAGATTCAAGGCAAGCTAAAAGGGGGTTTTTGACCACACTTAACAAGACCAAACATGGCACGAATTTAATGACCAAAAATAGAGTTCTAGCACATAAAACAAAGCCAAAAAGACCACTTAGACGTCATCTAAATGGCTTGAATTCAAAAGCATGCACAAATGCATTTTCAAGGAGCATACAACACAAGCTCATAAGGCATCAAGGAGGCATCCAAGGCAAGCATACAAGCATGCTAAAGGGACTGAAATGATGCTACAAATGGTGCCTAACCATTGAAATAAAGCAAGTAACACATGCTATACCCTCACATACTTAAGGCCAACAAGCCAAAATGCAAAGGGGCTATACTAAACATGTCATGGCCGACCAAAACAACTAAGGACAGACCTCTAACATGGCAAAATAAGCACAAAAGCTTCACAAAGCTAGACCTAAAACATGCTTGAACAATGGTTTACAACCTAAGGCGTGTTAAGGCCTAAACATGGCATTACAAGGTAGGTATGCTAAGCATGCATGGTGTACCAAAACCAAAATACAACAATGCTATTTCATGGCAAAATAAGCATAAATAACAGCCAAGACATGGTCAACATGAGGCTTAGCTAGGTGCTCATCAAAGAGGCAAAAATGGCCCTTTTCAAGGACAACAAGGAGAGGGGGTGGCCCTCTCCTTCTTGGGACCTCAAGGCACCATCCTCACCTCTGAAATCCCTCAAAATTTCAGTGGTGAGGAGGCCCAAACACCAAGGTCTCGAAGCTTACACAAAATAGCACAAAATGGAGTCTCTCAAGGCTTAGGAGGGGTCAAACACCTCCAAACCACAAAACACTCTAAACAAACTATTTAGAGGGCCTAAAAACAGAACTTTTTTATATTATACACTAAGCTCAAAAACAGTTCTAAGATAGGCAAAAATGCAATGCAAAAATAGGGAATAAAGGGACAAACTTCTTACCCTTGAAGACCTTCTTCACAAATGAAGCTCCAGCAGCTTCTTGAGCTCTAAACTAGCTCCAAAACTCTGAAAACAATCCTTTAGAAACTCAATAGCCAAGGGAAGGTGTAATAGTAGGTGTTTGTGTGCAATACTATGAACAAATACACCTAGAACACTCAAGAGGGAGAGATATATAGAGATAGAATATATATAAGTTCTAACCCTAGAACCAGAGATTCTAACAATGTTTTTCTCTCTAAAATGTCTAACCCTAAAGCCAAGAGAGGAGGGCTCCTCTTATAGAGAAGCCAATCTTGTAAAGCTTACTCAAGAAGCTAACAAGGAAGCCATCCCTCCATACATGATGTTTTGTTGCCATCGGCAATGTATATTGCCGGTCGGTATTCTTTGTTGTCGGTCGGCAGTACATTTTGTCAAAATGGCAATTTTGAGCAGCCGACTACTGTTCATCTGCTTTTGCAGATATTTTAATACAGCTGGCTTGCATTTTGTTCCCCTCCTGCAAAAGCAGATAAACAGTAGTCGGCTGCTCAAAATTGCCATTTTGACAAAATGTACTGCCGACCGACAACAAAGAATACCGACCGGTAATATACATTGCCGATGGCAACAAAACATCAGCCGGTGGCCTCTGGCCATGGCCGGTGATGTGTGGGGATGCCTCACAAGGTATTCCCTGCCCCTCCAATGCAAAACACAAGTGTTTGGTGCAAAACCAGACACTATACAGTCGAGTTCGGAGATCCTGAGGCAAGGCGCGTAGCCGAGACCTCCGGGAACTCCAAACGAACACAAACATTGATGATCACCGGGTGTTCAAACGGTGACGTCCAAGTCTTGAGGACGGTCAAAAATGGGGTGTCTACAATACCCGCTTCCCATGATAATTTCTTTATGATGGAATGCAATGCAAATACTGAATGTCAGCATAATTTTCGGATAGGACTAGGATTTGATACCACTAGATATAGTTATTGTAATTGGTTTCCTACTAAAAATATGAGAGCTCAATGTTTATTATGCAGTATAACTTATTGTACAGTTTGTTTAGAAAAATTAAATATGACACACAAGATAACATTAGAAAATAACAATGAGATACGAGAAGATCATAGTATAGAAAGCAAAGAATTACATCTAACAATTAGAGAATTAGAGATACAAGTAAGAGAACTTAAACTACAAATACGTGAGATAGAAACTAAGGCTAATTTTGACATAGAATGTTTAGAAGCAGAAAATAAATAGCGTAAACAACAAATAAAACAATTTCATACTAAATACCCTTTAAAAGATAAACTCGTTGAAGAACATATGCACTCCTTAGAATTAGTCAACCTAGTTGATTTTCAACCCTTTAGTCAGTATTCCTGTAATAACCCCGACCTCCGATTAATGCTAAACCATGATTATTTATGCCTAACAATAATTTAGAAAGAATCCGGAATTAAATTGCATTTGTATTGCATTATCTTAGTGTTTTTATCTGTTTGCCATAAAATGATATGTTTCTGTTTTAGTTTTGAATTGCGAATTGAAAGTCTTATCGGAGCTCGATTTCGAAATTGATTAGTGCTATGTGATAATTAGAATTTATGTGACTTTATGGTAGATTTAATTTAAATTTGATTTCGTATGATTAAATAAAGCTAAATTACATTAGTTGGACTTATCTACCATTATGCCACTTAGTGGCTTGATTTGGAGACCAACCTTATTACACTTTGAAATATATTTCCTCAGCCGTTACTTCCTAGCTAAAACCGACTAGAGAGAGAGGGAGAGGTAAGAGATTGATTTCATCTAGAGATTTTGCTTGGAATTGGAAGAATTGAAGAGTAGCTTGCATATTTGAGCTTCTAGGCTTGGAATTCAAGGTTTAAGGTAGAAGTTTTCCCTTTCAATTGTGAGTTTAAGCTTCATTCTTGCATGGTTCATGGAAGATTAGAGTTTAAAGTCTAGATTTAGCTCAAGGTGTGGTTTTGGGAGTCCATCCATGCATGCATGCATAAATTTCCATGCTTTGAGTTTGAATTCTAAGATTTCTTCCATGCATGTGTTAATTTCACTCACATTATGGTCATTCATCTTGTTGTCCATCAAATTATCAAGTTTGATCATGTTTTGGGGGTTTAGATTCAATGAGAATTCATGCATGTTACATTTAAGTTATGTTCTTAGAGTTCATGTTGATTTTGCACAAATTGGTTTACTCTTGGGCCATGATTTCTTGAATTGAAGCTTTAAATATGTTGTTTTATGGGTTACTAAGTGTTTTCCAAAGATTTGGCCTGGAAAAATGAGTTTTAGAGGGTTGAAGGTCGAGTTTCATGCTTGGAGGTCAATTTGGATTTTCCAGAATTTTGACCCACGCTCGAGCGTGAAGCCTAAGTATATGCACTTCCGCTCGAGCGGCAAAAGTCACGCTCGAGTGTGAAATGCGTATACCCAGAAGTTTGTGTGTCTTGCAGTCCGCCCGAGCGGGGGAAGCCACGCTCGAGCGAGGGTCTATGTCACACGCTCGAGCGGGGGTCGAGCGCCTGTCGACCGTGAATTGCATGCATCCATCACTTTTTCATAAGTTTGCAGTCCGCTCGAGCGGGGAAGTCCACGCTCGAGCGGGGTTTCTTTTTCTGCATGTCCGCTCGAGCGGGGAAAGCCACGCTCGAGCGTGGACCTTATCTTCAGCAAAATTTGAGAAATATTTTCCAAGGCATCTTTGCATCCTCATTCCATCCTAGGCATTCCCAGGCCATGTTTAAGACTCTATAGTGAGGATTTAAGGTTAGAAACACACTAAGAATCAACGACGTAAGTTTTGTGCAATTAGAATGTGTGTTTCAAGTGTGTGTCCGTTATGTGTTATGTAGGTCACGTGCCGCGTGTCGTGTGATCAATCTGCTCCGTCTGTCTGTTTCAAGGCCAACTATGAGTAATAATTTAGTAAAGTTATGTTCAAACTGTATCTACTTTCTGTGTGATAAAACAAGATCTGTTTTCCGAAATGATATGTTCTGTACAATGAATGATTGTTCAATTTCTGATATGTATTCGTGATATCATTAGCATCATGATATCTGTTAGCTGTTACCCGGTACCGAAGGTTCCTTTACGAAACTTATTTCGGTTTACACTCTGTTACCCATACCGGAGGCCCTGTCACGGGGGCTTAGCTTCTGTTCTGTTCTGTTACCCGGATCCAGAGGTTTCTTTATGGAACTGGTTATTCGTAACCCCACGTGTATACGTTCTGTTCTGTTCTGTTAATGCTAATGGATGTATCACGTAAACTTAATCATGACTTATGATTTCTGTCTGTATATGATCTGGACAAACTATGATTTTGATATGAACTGAATTATGATTTCTGAATCTGTGCGAACTCATTCATTGAAACCCTTTACTCTCTTATTATTCACTGGGCTTTCGCTCACAGTTTATATTATGTATGTAGGTGAGCCAGCGTGTGACCAGGGCCAGAGTTGACGGCCTTCTGTTCTGTTTTGTTAGCCAACTGTTGTGCCTCCCGAGGAGGTTCCGGTAGAAGTCTAATGTTATGGCTGTTTTTTTGTATTCATGTTAGTCTCTGTATGTGTTTTGTAAGAACAGCTCTTGGGATGTAATACTTTGTGAGTATTGGTGTCCTTGACTGGCATGCTTATGTATATATATAAGTTTTGAAATGTTTTGTCTCACGTACGTTATCACAGCTCATCGGACCTTGTCTATTTTGTATTTTTGCTTCCGCAACCCCTTATTATTTGCTAATCTGTTCAGAGGCCTTTAGTAATCCACGGATTACTGACCGGTTACAGTGCCAAACCTATAGGGACGGGTTTGGGTCGTGACAATTCCCAAGCACAATTCGACAACACATATTTACCATTTAATTACCCTGTCATACCTAAGCCAAATTTAGTTGAGATCTCTTGTGTAATCAAATTTAGAGAAAAAACTCTTAGTATAAATGCCATGATAGATACCAGAGCTAGTAAGTCATATATTGAACAACACATAGTTCCACTAAGATGGCGTGCACCTTTAGTAATCCCAGCTTTAGTCAGTATAGTCGATAGCACTAAACAGACATCTACACATTGCATCAATGGAGCACAAATTAGTTTTCATCACATAGGCTCTTAAACTCAACATATAGAGTGGTTCCCTTTACCCCAAGTTTGGATTGGCAATACTCGACAAAACCATCATTTTATTTTAGGCCTTAATTTCATACTTAGTCTACAAGGTGGCATGTTTATCAGCCATAACAGCATTAGTTTCTTCAAACGAACTGTACATACATAGGAATGGCAACGGGGCGGGTCGGGGCCGGGGATCACACTCCCCGTCCCCGATCCCCGAAGCTACAGAATTCCCCGCCCCCCCTCCCAATCCCCGACGGGGAACCCATCATCTCCTCCGCCCCTGCCCCCTAACGGCGATCGGGTTTCCCCAATCCTGAAAAATCCCCGCAGCTCTTTTTTTTTTCTCTCTCTCTGTGTTTAGCTTTCTCTCTTAATCATAAATCATCAACAACATATTTTCATCAACAACAACATCATCAACGGCAACATCATCAACAACAACATCATTTTCATCAACAACAACAACATCAACAAAAATAAAAATAAAAATAGAGACAGATTGAGATAGATAGACACACACACACACATATATGTATACATACACAAATCTGCTCAGATCTGCTCAGATCTGCCGTGTATGAAGGTTCGACAGTGGTGCGGAGGAGGAGGAGGATGAGGAGGCGACGGTAGACTGCGTACTGCCGCGGAAGAGGAGACGACGCCATCATCGACCGGCGAATGCAGAGAGAAAAGAGAGTGAGAGAGAGCTTTCGCCAACTATGGAGAGGAGATAGTGAGAGAATCGCCGACTATGGAGAGGAGATAGTGAGAGAAGAGAGAGTGAAAGAGAGCCACTGCAGAGTGAGAGAGTATAGAGGGCAGAGAGAGAGAGAGTGAGAGATCAGGAATGAGGGTTATATTTTATTACATATATATATATATATATATAAATAAATAGAGAGGCATTATAGTAATTTTATGTTGGGGAGAAACGGGGCCGGGGCCGGGCCAGGTCCGGGCCTGTGAAAGCTATCCTCGTCCCCGGCCCAAATCTGATCGGGGATTCAATTTCATATACCATCCCCGGCCCATGAGGAGTATTTTTAGGGAAAAAACTGCTCTTATCAGGGACGGGGGGTCGGGTCCCCGTTGAACCGGGTTTAAATTGCCATCCCTATACATACACCCACAACATATGCCCTTAGCACCATTGCCCATTCATCAGAGTTGCGTGCGAAGCGTGGTGGTACCATAAGAGTAGATTCAGTTCTCACTAGTTTTTTATTTCCTCGTAGAAACATTTTTCCTGAGCTAGCCCAAAAATATATACCAAATGAAGAGATATCAAATAGTACTTTAGAAAATTTAGACATAGAAGATTTTGAATTAGAAGAAAAATATGAATCTTGGAGTATAGAAGATTTTCAACAAATTGTTAACCTAAAATTAATTTTCGCAAAAATAGGAAAACTAAAGAAAAAATCGATATACAAGAGAACAAAAATGATTTAGATGAAATAATAAGATTAGCTGAAACAACAGAAATTTTAGGAGAGCAACTCATGAAATACTGGGAAAGAAATAAAGTTTTAGCTAGTTTAGATATAAAAAAGAAAGATTATAGGATTATATCAGCACAAATAGATCATACGCCAGCAGATATAGAAGAATTTAGAACACAGAATAAAGAGTTATTAGATTTAAGAGTAATTCGACCTAGTAATAGCCCATATAGGAGCGCTGCATTTATGGTTAGAAATCATGCAGAGATAAAAAGAGGGAAAGCTAGAATGGTTATAAATTATAAAAGATTAAATGACAATACAGAAGATGATAAATATAACATACCAGATAAAGATCAGCTCATAAATAGAATATAGACAGCAAAAATATTTAGCAAATTTGATTGCAAGTCAGGGTTTTGGCACATCAAAATGGAAAAGGAAAGCATACCTTGGGTAGCCTTTTGTTGTCCACAAGGACATTATGAATGGTTAGTCATGCCTTTTGGATTAAAAAATGCACCTTCCATATTTCAGCGCAAGATGTATAGTATATTTAATGAATATAGTTTTATACTGGTATATATAGATGACATATTAGTATTTAGCGCAGATAAAAATAGTCACATAGATCATTTATATATAGTATTAGAAGAATTTATAAACAATTGAATAATAATTAATAAGAGAAAAATGGTATTAAATAAATCTCATTTAAAATATTTAGGAATGGAACTAGGAGATGGAAAAATCAGGCTATAACCCCACATAGTTAAGAAAATTTTAGATTACCCAGATAAATTAGAAAATACAAAACACCTTTAATCATTTTTAGGAATTCTAAATTATGCAAGAATGTATATTCCTAATCTCAGCAAGATAATAGGACCTCTATATAGCAAGACCACACCCACAGGACAAAAATATTTTAACCAACAAGATATAACTTTAGTAAGAAAAATTAAAGACATTTGTAGAAATTTACCCGACCTACAACTTCCCTTAGAATCATAATATATAGTCGTAGAAACAGACGCAAGCCAATTAGGATGGGGAACAATATTATTAGCTAAACCTAGCAAGTATGATAGTAAAAATAAAGAGCGCATTTGTAGATATAGTTTTGAAAAATTTAAAGAAAAAGATACGGCCACGACCAGCTTAGATTTTGAAATATTAGGAATAGTATATGCAATAAATAAATTTAGATTATTTTTACATAAGCCCTTTACAATTAGAACAGACTGTGAAGTTATAGTTAGATTTCATAATAAACTTAATGAGCGTAAACTTAGTAGTAGAAGATGGGCAACATTTTTAGAATGTATAGTAAGACAAAGATATAAAGTAGAATTTGAACATATTAAAGGGAGTGATAATAAATTAACAGATTGGCTAAGTAGGAAAATTTATTTAAAAAAAGAAAATAACCAATTTAATTTTTGTGCAAATAATGGAGAATAGCAAAACAATGAACTTTGGTGGATTGCTTTTCCCATTTATGAAGACAGAAACAAATTCAAAGCATTAACAGGAATCGAGCTAGACGCAGTTCAACAGTGTCTTTTAGATAACCTGTGGAACAATCTTAACCACCCAGCTAAACGTTTGTCAGCTTTAAATTCTCTCAATATATATTTTTCAAAAATCCAGAATAAACTTTTGTCTAAAAGTTTTTCTTTCTATGTAGTAGCTAAAGGAACTAAGTCTGGTATTTACCATGACTGGTTAGAAGTTGAACCTTTAGTTAAAAATTTTCTTGTATCTCAGTTTAAAGGATTTTATGATTTCGAGTCAGCTAGTACATATGCCCGCAAACAAATAGGAACCAGTTACTTTATTAGCCAAATAGTTAAAGATTATCTGGACACATTGAGCAAGATGCAGTCAACTATTCTTGCTATTAGTGAAGCTCTAGTTAGCCAGATAACAGGAAGTAGTAGTACTAACCCTCAGCCAGATTCTCAAAATCCTTTCCAAATGTGCCGACATTGTGAAGGCTTTACCAGAAATTTCAAGAAAATTATGGATAAAGGCAAAAAGGTCAGTGAAGAGCTAGACCAGCTCCGAGACGAGGAAAAACAGTTGAGAGCAATCATTCGAACCCTAACCAGCTAGCTCAAAAAACTAACTTCAGAAAAAATACCTACTCCCTTTCTAAACGTAGAAATCAGACAACTCACTAGTGAGGAATTTGAACAATTGAGTGCTAGAATGTATTTCTTCAGGCATTCTATCATTCAATCTTTTTGTGGGAAAAATCGAGAAATAGAAGACCTTAAACCCTATATATATATCCTGACCGAAGATAGTAGAAATAGTGAGCTAGTCACTATACAACAGTTTCTTCAAAACCTCTCCATAGCAGGAGTTTAATGCCTTGGTATGGCATATCAATGGACTTATCTCTACGAGGATGAAAAACAACCCTGTTTACAAGAAGAAAGATGTATAAATAGGCCAGAATATTTTGGAAAATGTCAGTGTAATATAGATTTTAGCATTTGCCTTTGCCAGATAAATCTAGCAACTTTTGTGCCATTGGAGATAGAGATTAGGGGCACAACGCGTCATCTAACAGCCTCACAATTGTTAGATTACGGCTTTGTTTCTAGAATAATTTTTTCAGATCCTGATCAGACAGACAATTTTGGAAATAAACTTGCTCATTCAGTACTTTGTGTAATGGAAAAGCATCATCCATTTGTAGAAGTATTAATTGATAGCAAGCTACCAAAATGGAAAGGAATAAGACACATTCCAGCTAAGCATAAAATGTACCTTAGAGGAACTTTGACATTTCTAGGATACCCCAGGACTTTTCAATCGGAGACCCTGGCCATGCAAAAAATTTTCACTCAGAGATCAGCTCAATAAATGGAGGAAATTTGCTAGTAATCCTCTATTAGCATATAATGGAAGCTATGGTAATCTCGTATGTGAAGATAGAAATCAGAAGATATACTGTAACTTAGCCATTCTAGGTTTTCCCTTCAACAAAAAAACATTTGTCGATAAAAGCCGGTACCCCAATTATCAGTATAGTGTCTCTCATGATTCACTAGTAATGGAAGAAGAAGGTAACCAATGGGAGAATGAACTAGATAATGGGGACGATTTTACGATCAACTTTCAAGCAGATCTTGAAGATCTTTCAGATAGAATGTATGGGTGAGAAAATAAAAATAAAAATAAAAATAAAAATGGTGCACTCCATAATTAGACTCTTTAAATATCTTGGAAGTATTATAGTCACAAAATTCATATTTCATTTACTATTTTGGACTTTTAGGATTTAGACTTTTGTTTGTTTGTTTGTTTTTTTTTTTGTTTTTTTTGGGGACTCTTTGAAAAAAAAAAACTAAATAAATTGTATATATTCATTTATATAATACATAGATTATTTTAAATATTCTAATAATCTAGTTGGACCAGTCCATGTTGGGTAGTGTTGCTTGGGAACATCAAATTTTAGCTTAAAAATTAAAAAATCACAAAAAATTAACAAATTATATAAAAAAAGTAAATTTTTTTTTTATTTTATCTCTACTTTTTCACAATTTTCGTAAAAAAAATCATTTCAAATAGATTAGTTTCCTTTACCTCAAATTTTAACAATAATAAAAAAAATAAAAAAAAGTTACTAAGGCTTCGTTCGGTTAGGGTTTTTTGGACTAAAAAAACGAAAAAAAAAAACAAAATAGTTTAAATAAGGCAATAAGATAAAATATTACATCAAAAATCATAATCATTCAATTTTTTCTCTTACAAGAGTAAAAAAAGCCAATCCAAACGAATTTTTTAATTTCAAATTAAAAAAAGTCTTGATTCAAAAAAATCAACGAAAAAAGCCCTCGCTAAATGACAACTAAAATGGTAAGTTATCAAACAAGGCATAAATGGGCTTGAAAGTTTAACTCAGCCCAACCCCATAAGCCTGACTGTTAATCCAAGCATTTAAAAATACAAGTTGGGCGGGCCAACAGGCCAGTTAATTATATGGGCCTACCAATTGTTGTCCCAGCCCGGCCCATGGCCCGTTCTGTTTTACAGCAGCTTCTCTCCGAATCTGAGCTCTTCCCTCTCCTTCCCGCTCAACAAAATTTCTCTATCTATTAGCTCCATCTTCTACACATTCACAGAGCAGAGAGAGAGAGAGAGAGAGAGAGCGAAGAGAAAGATGGTATGCGACAACACAATTGCCAAGCCTATATGCTCAGTCTGCTACGAAGATCTCAATCCAATCATCGAAGACCTTCAATCAATCTCCATTTGCGGCCATGTCTTCCACGAGCTCTGGTCAGTCACTTCTATGCTCACATAGTATAGTTATATCTCCACAATTGTTCACTTCAATCGATTATTATTCGAGAACGATCTTCAATTTGATGTGTTTTTTTGACAAACCTAGCCTTCAACAACGTATCGAGTACTGTTCAAATGCGAAGAAGAAACGGTGTCCTGTATGCAAGCAGGCCTTTTCGGAGGCCAATGTTAGTCGGCTTTATTTCCAATCAGTAGGCAATCTCTATCAGAAATCGATCAATTGCGAAGATAATCCAGGGGAGTTGCGTAGGGAAATTGAGACATTGGAAGGGGAGGTTTTAGGACTCAGATCGGCGATAGAGCGTTATCAGAAAGATGTCGAAGAACTCAGCAAGGAGGTAATTTAATTTCATTGCTGTCTGTTTGGATGCTCAGAAATGTAGGAAACGAAAGGGAATTAGTAAATGTACTATAATTTTGAAATCAGATGCAATATAAACATTTGCTTATTGATTGTAGAGAATGTGTAGCAAAATAAAGGAAATAAGATGCTGGTTTGTTCATGATAAATTTTAAGGTGAGGAAATAAATGTGAAATTTCAATTGGGGACCATTCATTAGGTGTGATTTTGAAAACACATATAGATATAGTTATCAGGGGTGTTTTGAAGAGAAAAAAAAAGGCAGAACATGCTACCCGATGCATATTAGTTCAAATTCTATGGTTTGGTTTGGTTTTCTAACAGAATGGTTTGAAATTTATGCTAATCTATCTTGATTGGTTCCGGTTTCCAATTAATAAGAATAGTTGATTATGGTGGTTCACCGATTAAGGTTCAAAATGCACTTGCTCTCATTCCCATTGGCGTCTTTGAACCCCAATATCATTCAAACGTCAGTAAGACCTTCATTCATTCTATTTACACTGTACTTCTTTCTTTTTTTTTTCATAAAATATTTGTTGTTGTACAGTTTTTCATTATATATATGATTTTTACATTTATTGTGTTATTGCAATTTTCATTTTCCTAGTAATTAGTATAAAACATGAATATATATATATATATATATATATATATAACACAGTGAATCACTGAATCATTATTTCTGTATCTATTCATTTTCCTGTGTTGAAATTGTTTACAATCTTAACCTGTCCAATTTATATCCTTGTCTTTCCACGTTGCTATTAGCCACCCATCCTTCGTCCCAAGTCCTAGGTAAGTCTTTTGGTTAGGCAGTGTTGGATTTTAGGGGTTCTCCGAATTGGGTATGTGTGAAAACATCGTATGTGAAAACATGATAAAATTAGACAATGTATTGAGCTCACTGTAAACTATTTCAAGATAAAATGAGTCGATTATTTAGAAGTAATTTATCGGTTAGTTCTAGGTCAACAACTTTGCCTTCTATACCTAATCAAGGTTTAGTAATCAATGAAGAAGATATAGAAATACAAAATGATAAAATTGATTTAAGTTGGAATATACCATGTTTACCAATCAAAGAAATTTATAAAACTACTTTTATACAAAATACATTTAATGTTAATCTTCATGTTAAAACTTTAGAACAAGTCTATGCTTTAGAAAAACCTAGAGAAACATGTCAATTATTTGATGCTAATACTATTAAACGACATTTAAAAACTGGTCACAATTTTATTCATTTAAGATTAATTCAGGTTGGAATCAAACCATTAACACAACAAGGTAAAAATACTTCTGTTTTACTATACTTTAGAGATGCTCGTTTTCTTGATTATAATGATAGCTTAATGGGTATGATGAAAACTGGTCTTCACAAAGGACCCGTCCATTTTAATTGTTTTCCTGATTTCACTTCTTAGAGACCCCCATATATTAGATGCTTTAACTCTAAATATTCAATTACATGGCTCATTTACAAATATGAAAGAAAATGTTCATAATATTGCTTTAATTTATCGTGTTCATTACAAATGTATTAAAACCAATTTGAATGTTCAAGCTTTACATAAAAGTCCTAAAGACAAAACGTTATTAATCCAAAGTAGGTATAATGATACTAATATAAATATTCCTCAAATGATTGAATGGAAAAATATTACTCTCCCCGACCAATGGATTACAGTTAACGAAAATTACAAACATAATCAACGACAATCTACTTGTCAAGATATTCAAGATATTCAACAATTTATTGATAGATCTGTTAGGATTAAATTTAATCAATCTCAATCTTCTCGTCATAGTACTTCTAGTATACCTACTGATGTTGAAATTGAAGATGAAATATTTAATACACCTTTATTCAGAAAAAATAGTCAAATTCATCTAGGTCAACCTTCCCATAGTAAAATGAAAGGAATTGATAATTCCACAACTTAGTAAACCTGTTTATTCTACTTACACACACCTACATGAAGAAGATACTGAGTCTCAAGACTCTCCAACTCAAACTGATTTCGAAGTTATACCTCCAATAAATGCTCAGTTAATGACTATTAGTAAACTCTTTACTCATGATCTTGATAAATTACATATTGTATTTAAATCTAAAGATAATAGGACTAAACGTTATGCATATCGTACCAAATATGATTTGACTCAACAATCTAAAATTACTCGTCAATGGTACAAATTTATGATTGAACATAAAATTGAAATTCCTTTCTTTGATTATTTCGAAGACCATTATAAAGAAGTTCAAACAATTACCAAACATAAATGGAAAACTTCTCCTACTACTACTATTAGTTCTAGTCATCCTCCTTTATCTACTATAATTATTGAACATCAAGGATCTGAAGTCCTGGCCTCTCCTTTTAAGTTACCCGACATTGACCTTGAAATCAAAAAAATTATTGAACAAAATAATTATACTAATCAATGTTTAAAAACTATTGGTAAACAATTAGATAAGATAGAAACTAATTTAGATGATTACTCAGTTAACCATACTTCTACTAAACAATCTTTAGATCAACCTTTGCTTAATTTACCTAGTAATCATTCCAAAAGAAATAGTTTAGTCACCCAAGATAATTCCACTGTTAAAGCTAAAGAACAATTATTTAATAAGTTAACCACTTCTGAAAAAGCTTCTCCATCTAGTGAAAAAGGTCTTACTGTATTAAACCAACAACCTACCCATGAGTCTGTCTCTACTCAATCAGAAACTGATACAACTGATAATGAAATTAATCAATTAGTCCAACAATTTCAATCCTCTACTCTTAATAAAATTCATTATCCTAAACCTAATCGTACTACTCTTACAAAAAATTGGTATTCACGACCTACTCCCCCAGATCTCCAATATAAAGAAAGAAAGAAACTAATCTTAATAATCAATTTTCTATATCTGCTAAAAAGTTATACGAATGGAATATTGATGGCCTTAGTAAAGATCAAATCCTTCAAAAATTAGATCATTTATCCATGGTTGCAAATAGTTATCTTAGTAACTACCTTGATTATACTCAACCTGAAATAGTCTCCTTAATCACTTCTGGCTTTACAGGTATGCTCAAATCTTGGTTGGAAAAATATCTTAATGAAGATCAAAGAGAATCAATTTTACATGCAAGATAAAAAGATGAAAATGATTTACCTATATTTGATGAAACTATTGGCTACTATAAACCTGATGGTATTAATATTTTAATATATACCATAGTCAGACATTTTATAGGTACCCCTACTAATATATATTCTCGCATACATGATCAACTTAGTAACCTTACTTGCCCTACATTAAGTGATTTTAGATGGTATAAAGATGTCTTTACCTCTCGAGTTATGCTTAGAGAAGACTGGACTAAACCTTTTTGGAAAGAAAAATTTATTAATGGATTACCTAATCTTTTTGCTCATAAGATTAGAGATGTCCTTAGTCAACCTACAGGTGTTATTGAATATGATATCTTAACTTATGGTGATATAATTAGTACTATTCAAAAAGAATGCCTAAGAATGTCTATTGATCTTAAACTTAGTCAAAAAGCTGCCGAAGATAAACATACGGCTAAATATGAATTAGGTAACTTCTGTGAACAATATGGTTTACCTCCTGTATATATTTGGGTCTTTACACATTTTATAATTGGAGAATATGGAAATTTGAAACATGTTTGTTGAGGTTTTTAGAATGCTTCCATAGATAGTCCAGATACAGTGATGAATTTCCTAGCATAGAACCGTGGAATCGGTTATTTATTTTTATCTTTTGTGTTTTGGTTCCAGAGGTTTTATGTTTCAGTTTGGTTCTTAAATTGTTTGGAGCCATGAGAATTGTTTTGGTTTTTAGTTCGCTTCATAACTGAGCCAAACCAATCCGTGAATACCCTTAACAGTTGTGGTTAAGCTGTGCATGCATGGAATAGGTTTTGGAAATTGAAATGGAATGAAATTGTCATTGCAATCTGTCTGTCTCTCTCTCTCTCTCGTATTTTAAGAAACTGAGAGGAGGAAAATTTATTCAACTGGCTTTGTGAACTTTTTGTGTGTATGCTTAATCTTGTTGTTGTTATGTAATCTGATTATGGCAACTTCTGTATTAGCTGTGTTTTAGCAAGGAGCAGGCCAGAAAGGAAGCAACATTGAAGAATGAAGCTTTACGACAGAATGCATCTATTCAACAATTGTTTCATCTAAAATCAGAGGCATACAGTTCTTTCCAAATTGTTGAGTGTGTTTTTTGTGTTTTACATGTTTACACAGGTTGATTGAAACCTTCTCATTTAGCTCCTTCCTTGTATAATAGGAACTTGATAGATCAACTTTGGAGTGCGTGAGGCTGCAGGAAAGGAATATGGCATTGGCCAAAGAGCTTGCAGCATTGAAACTGTAAGTGCCTTCATACTAGTGACAGAACCATTTATGTTTCGAGTCTCCAAACGAACTTTGTTGATTATTATGGCTATCTGGTTTACAATTAGGTCCTCTGATTTGAACCTGGAGGAAGAGGAGGTTATGAAACTTGCTTCTCTAGGTAACAAGGCCAACAAAAAAGAGACTATAGACATTTTAAAAAAGACTTTGGTCAGTTGCAACAAGTAAGTTTCTCTATCATTCCTTTTTTTTTTTGGGTATTTCCTTTTTTCTAGTAAATTATAAATATATTCATTTCAAACACTGGACGGAGGCAACGAACAATCTGGTTTGGGTTTCTGTTTAGGTTTGATTGGTTCAAGGACAAAGTTGAAACGGTATAAATGCTGAATTTGTTTCAACACCATGTCAAATCTGCGCACATGTTCAGCAAATATCCTTCTGTGTTATCCCTTTAATCACATTGCAGTTGTTACTGTTATGCCATATTAGAAAGAAATTATGAGCAGGAACATTTACTATTTCAATTCAGGTATCTTAGTATACATTTCCAATACTTCAAAATAACGGATAAATGAATCATTTGCCCTCAACAGGAGCATAGAAATAAGGTTAATTGGTATAACACTGAGAAATACTTACCGAAAATGCAGTCATGATTAGCCAGCTGTGTAGAGTTCAAACATACAGGCAACACAGTTAGGTGACTACAAACAAATTTGTTTGCAACGGGATTCTTCTCTCTCATAGAAGAGGAAAAAAAAAACACTGCTTAGAACTAGTTAAAAATGGCTAAATAAAATGAAAATTCAAGAGTTTCTCCCAGTCTTGTTGACAATCAGTTATAGTTTAAAGGTCCTCCGTGTTTTTTGGGTTAATCTACTGAGGAGGGTGGACCACAGTTTTGGCGTACATTTTTTATAATTCAAAATCTAGGGCTGCAATGATTTATTTGCCATAGTTTGTGCATCATCTGGTTTGTATTTGTGGTTGCCTTGAAGTTTGTGGATGTAGTGATGTGTCTTGAGAGTAATAACTAGCATTGGCTCAAATGTGTGCATCTGTGTGTGTGTTTGGGTTGAAGAATGTTTAAATATACTGAAAATTTGTCGCCATAATTGTGATTTATGTGGCATGTTGGAGCAGCTATTAACTTCTGTTTTGTCATTTTACAAGTTTCATTTCTTTTGCTTTAGTTGTCAGTTGGCGCATGATTCATAGCTTCTTTCCACAGGAGTTGCAAAGAATTGACAGCCAAATGCAATGTTCTAGGAAGAGGAGAGGCCCGTGCTCTTCGCAAACTCGGGAAGGCAAAAGAGAAGATAAAGAAACTGAAGGTAAATTCATCACGACCGAATAGGTGAATCGACCATGGTTAATTTGATTCAGGATATTCTAACGTGTGACCATTATCAGGCAAGGATCCAAGAACTGAAGACAGCTGTTGAAGTAAAAGATAATGAAGTTTTGAGGGCTTTAAAAGCTTCCAAGAAAACTATTCTTGAAGGGGATATACTGAACGATGTTGATTGGAATTCTAACTCTTCATCCATTAGTGAGGATTTAGCTGTCGAGAAAAACTGTTTTTCAAGGTCAGAGGCAGCTTCAGATACAAGAAGTGAAGTGCATAGACCATGTAACAAGGATGGGGTTTCAGGTTCAAGGAGTGTTAGTAAGGGTGATACAATACATACTTCATGTGCTGCTATGGATGAAGACACACTGTTGTTTCTTGATGACATTAAACAAGTTCAATCCTTTATAAATGTCGAAAAGGAATCACCCTGTTCATTTCCAATTTCCCAACCAGGTATATGGACCCCCTGGATTGTAAATTTAGTTTTGCTTGATAATTTGTAAGTAAGCAGATTGAGTTTTTTGCAACTCCCACTAGAAATCAAATGGAATGATTTTGCTACTGTAAATATAAATTTAGTTTGAAGAGATTTATGCTGCTTCTGTTCTTGATTTGAAGAATTGTCATTTTAACACTTTCTTACTCATTTATTTAATTCCAACTTGCAAAACCTCCAGGAGACCTTTGTTTTGCTGGTGGGTTGCTAGGCCCTGATGGAACTAAAAGGCATTTGGGGAAATGGTGCAAGCGGGCTCAGGCTAAAGGATCAGCTGTATCATCCATGGCAATGCAAGGATCAAGCACAAGTAGTAGGAATTTAATTGCTGATGAAGCTGAGGGCAGAGGTGGCAAAATCAAAATTCTGAGATCTCTAAATTAGTTGTCATTGGTGGGTTTTTTCTTCTTTATTTCTTATTGAAGTCTTAAATACAAGGTGCTTAGGTTGTAGCCCTTGTACTTGAAACTCCCAATTTATTTGATTAGTTGATTTCGCAATTAAATTTTTTACCTGCTCTTTGATAGGGCATTCAGCATCTATCCGATTATACTTCCTCATTCAGCTGGACACTTTGTTACTTGTGTGATCAACCATGGGTTGTCTTTGTAGTTTGTACATATTTTCTATTGCGCATGGAATTTCAACTTCAAAGTTACATTTCTGTACAAAATTGTTTAGAGCACTCTAATTTTAATAATGGAAATTCATTTGTTGTCTCTGATGGTTTTGGTATCGTGTATGATATGATAGTAGGGAAACTTAAAAGAGATGCAAGTTTGGAGCAAAAACAAGTAGTTTGCACTTTGCAGTCTCTATGATGCTTGCAAATTAAACTGGAAGGTCAATAATCAAATCTGGAAGGTGCGCACCAATTGTGTTTTTGATGTATCAATTTGATGTAGAGAGATGAGAAAAGTTTATTTTTGCACACTATATCTAACCATGAAAAAGTTCTCATCATAGACTTCATTGCCCCTCTCAATATTATGAGAATTTGTTTTATGTAAAATACTATTTTCTAGAAGTTTTATACATGATCTTCCACCAGAATTATGTGTTAGTGACATTTTTGTAATTAAAAGGCATCTAGGTGTTTTTTTTGTTTGTTTTGTTTTAAAGTGATAGGCTCACAACCTGCCACATGATTTCGTATAAATTTTGGATAATATCTACAAGCTGAATTTTTATGCAGAAAACATATCTGAATGCTGGCAGGTGTTTGGTTTGAAATGAAAATATCACAGAAGGTCACATACATGGTTATTATGTATGAAAATTTTATACAAAAATTGTTTGTATAACATTACTCATTATTTTTGTTTATTCTTAGTATGTTTTTTGTACAATACTCTTGTTTATATATGTATTGTTCCATCCAAGCTAGCATCAAGGCCCAGAGGATCATCAATTGCTGCACAGAAGTGTTGCGCATGCACACTCCTTGGTTGCTGAGTGCTCTAGAAATAAGGTAAATATGACTATACTGAGTTCTTGTCTCTATTTTTTATTTTCATAATGTGCTGGAAAATTGTAAGTGTTGGTAGAGGTATTGAAAAATCTATAGTAAACTGCATGTGCAGGTTTTGGTCCAAGTGTTTGTGCAAATGTCTAAATGATTTTTGTGGTTTAACAAATCAATTTGAACTTCTGAATGGTGCCATTTTTCTCTTTAATTCTCTACCCACAGTATTTGCAATCCTCTTCAATTTGTGGAACCATCCTATTCACAATTTGCTCCTTTATACTAGTGAATATCTGAAATTAAGTAATATTTTGCTTGTAGTTTAGGATCTTGAATTTGGTGACCCTATGACATCTTTATTCCTCCTTAATTTTCCCTGCCGTGAGAATATATTTAAGGAATATGCTAACCACTGCCCAATGAGCGGTGGTTGATGTTGATATGTGTAAAAATTGTATTAAAATATATAAAATGTATAAGAATATATGAGTTTAGCATAGTTTGATTCTTAACGTAAGTTCATTAGGTCGTTCTTAGTAGGGCCCTATATTTAAAATAAGAAATTAAAAGCTATGTCAAAAAGGAGGAACTATTATCACATATCACTATACAAATAAGAATCCAAATATGTTTTTGCATCACTTTGGAATCCTAAATCAACAACACATGCATAGGTAGTGCTAATAAAGTCAGGAAAGGGCTAGGAAAATGGTTTTTTTGATGAAAAATTGGAAGCAAACTAGAAAAAAAAAAGTGGGTAGGAAAAATTAGAATCTTGCAAATTATATTCTGTCAAAATGTCCTTTTCGAGTAGTGTTCAATGTAAAATCTTCCAAATTCCTCAAATTTAATACTGGAATGGTTGATTTGAAAGGTGCATGGATTTAAGATAGCCTAGCATCATCTCTGGTAACAGGAATAAAATGTAAAAAAAATGCAAACAATGAAATTAAAGACCAGTGAAAAACTCAAGGCTTGCCTGTTTGGTGTTGTTTTTTGCAAACTAAACCTTAATCATTCCTCCTAAGATTAGTTTTTTTTATTAATTTTTTTTTAAAAAAAAAACTTACTTAAGTTACTTTTGCATAATACTTGACAGCAATTATAAACTTGAGTTAATTGCTTCAACCACATTGAATTTGCTATTGAGAAGAAGAGACTAAGGGTTTGTCTGGTATAATTTTTTGCAAGTTAAAATTTAATAATTAGAAAGAAATTAAAAGACTTCTTTCTTTGTTTTTCAATAATTATCTTTTTTTTGTTCTTTTCCCTAGCTTATTTAAGTTATTTATGTTTCATAAGCTACATCGAAATGGAATGCTTTTGGGTCCATGTTGAACTGCATGTTTCTAGCAAATTCCTTGTTCTTTTTCTATTTCTGTGTTCTCTCCCTCTCTCTCTCTCTCTCCCTTCCGTTTGATGACTGGTAATCTGATATATATAACCCATGAGATGTTTTTATTTTCCTTACCTTTTTGCTTTGTCAACATTCAAAAGGAAGAATAGAGAAATGTATTGTTTAACATTTTTGAAATCCATAGGAAATCTTAGGAAAGACTTAGGTTAGTTTGGTAAGTTTCAAAAAAGTTAAAAAGTCACTATCTTATTTAAGTCACATCATCTTGTTTAAATTACATCACCTCTCTAACACATCACTTCAAACCCAACCCAAATCTAATTCATATTTCACAAAAAGTAAAAAAGTGCACTTATTTTGATTATCTCAAATAATCCCTTAATACAAATTCACCTCAAGTAAGTTGTAATGTTGAAGAAGAACCATTAAGAAATTACCATTTTGTTAAATCCATGGGCTAGTGACGCGGATGATAAAAAGGTTAAAATAAATAGGTTTACCATGAATTATTTGTTTATTTGTTAGTTACACGATAACAATACTTTTTGCAAATTGTTTGAATTCTTCGTTTTTCATGTTTTTTTTTTATTTATTTAATCTTTAGTGATTATTATTATTTTTTATATTAATCAAATATTTTTTTTATCTTTTAGATGTACTTAAAAAATAAAGGGAATTTTTTTAAAAAAATTTCAGGATTTGACCATGATAATAAAATAAATTATGAGTTTTTCAATTACTATAATATTTTGATTTGTTTTCAATCTAAATTATTTATCTATTTTCGTTAACTAAAATATTTTTTTTTGCCAGTTTACTTAATGAAAATAGATAAATGGTTTAGATTGAAATAAATTAAAAGATTAAAATTTAAATTGATAAAATTAAAATTTTAGAATATATTTTGTTATGAGGGTTAAACTTTGTTTTTTTTGTTTTTTGTAATTTTTCCAAAAATAAAATATTTATGAAGAAATTTAAAAAAATTACTAAATTAAAAATATGAAAATGTATTGATATTTTTTAGATTTCTTTATAAATATTTTATTTTTTAAGTGTATTAAAATTAAGTGAATATAAAAAGTAAAACAAATAAAATATGTAAAAAATATGATAAAAGACCAAAAAACATGAAAATAAAAAAGTCAAAAATAATTTTAATTTCAAAACCACATTAAGTGGATATATTTTTATGTGAACAATTGATGGAGCATAGCAACAAAAAGAGATTTCGATATGGTGTAGTTTATGGGAGTTTTTTTATAACTTTTTTTAAAAGTTTATAAATATAATTATTAAAAAATTAGTTTCAAGAATACAAGACAATCAAATATAAAAAATATTTAAAAAAAATAATTTTAATAAAATAATATATATTTTTTCTATTCAAATAAACGGAGTGTAATATGACAGTTGTATTATTACTTGTTGAGCACGCTCAAACTAGTCATATTCAATGGCTCTGTTTGGTAAGGGTTATTTGTGCTAAAATAGTTAATGAAAATAAAAAGATAATTTAGTTAAAATCTTTTTATTGGATCATTGTTTAGTGAAAAAGACAATTCAATTTATTTTGCTTCATAAATTTTTCTAAGAAATATGTGCATAATTGAGTAATGATAGAATAATTTTTTTTTTGTTGGACAATATTATCCATGCGCGCGCGCACGCCCACACACACACACATATATATATATCATAGAACTCTTTTAAGAAATATTTTTATTTTATTTTGTACAAGTTTAAAAATGTTGTGTATAATATTACTATGAATCAGAATAATACGTTACTATGAGACAGAGTAATATAGTAACATGTTAATTTAGTTCACAGTAATATGTTACTGTCAAACAGGGTAATCTGTTACTGTTTCCGTCAATTTCGATGGTATTTTTTTTTTTTTTCCAGAATTTCATAGTTAACATAGATCTTATTTGATAGATCTTGATGAGATGATTTTAAAGATATTAATTTTATTAAAATTAAAGTTTAAAATATTAAATTACTCATTAAGTATATTTTCGTAATAGTGGTAAGCGCCGGACTTTTTAAGAATTTTTTTTTTGTGTTTGTCTTTAATGTATTAAAGTTTTATTGCGAGGGGGTTTTGACCAAATTTTTCCGGATAAAATAGGCTAAAGTAATCAATAAAATAAAATATCATATCTAATTCATAATTATTTCATTTTATTTTCACAACTATCAAATTAATTAAAAAAAATTATTTTTTCAAATATAACTTTTTTAATTAAATTAAAAAATTAATTAAAATAGTCAACTTTTCAAATTAGCCAAGTCAACAAATCAGGCAGTACCAGCCTCTTTAATGCAAATCCTTTGTTTATTAAATTGCGAGCTTATCTGGATTCATGACCTTTTTTTTATTCACTTTTTTTTTTTTTTTTTGTTACATGAAAATCTTCCTTCCTCTCGTAGATTTAAGACAATGCTCCTTATAGAGATCATCAAGGTGTTCTGTTGTTCATTATTATTTGTTTTGAATAAGAGACTATAACTTGAGAACTTGTCCCGACCTCTCAGAGCATCTCCAATGCACTAGGCATATAATACTTGTTAGTTAAAATGCCTAGTGTGATTCACTTTTTTCAATTCCAACGCACTAGGCATATGATTAGGCATTTTGGCTCAACTCATATTCACTAGCTACATGTAGCTAGCCTTCAATGCTAGGCAAAATATATTCAATCATTAGGATCATTTCCCTCCATCTTTGTTGTTGACGTGGCATTCTATAAAATTAATAGTATTTGGATTAATAGCTAAAATAAAGAGCATGGTTGGAGTAAAAACATAAAACAGTTGATAGGCAAAATAAAATATATACTTTATAGTAATATTTAGATAGGTAAAATGCCTACTACCGTTGGAGATGCTCTCAAATTATCAAGGTGCTCTATTGTTTGTTGTTATTCGTTCTGTATCGGAGACTATAACTTGAGAACTTGTCCCGATCTTCAAGACAAGTTTTGCTTAAGTCAGGACTCGCGCAGCGGGAGAGTATTGAATTCACAAGCATTGGGGTAACAACAACTTGAAACTAATCTCCTAACTAATAGTGCGTGAGTATTGAATCCACAAGTATTGAGATAATAATAACTTGAGACTAATCTCCTAACTAACAGCATTACGTTCAAGAGATTGGCCCAAAGAGTTTCAAACTTGAGAATTGAGATTTTAACCCCCACACTTTTACCAAGTGCGCTATATGCCTTGAGTTTTTTTTTATGTTTTTTGGGCGGTGACTCTAGTTGGATTTCTTATAATTTTAATTCCCACACGTGTTGCAACATCCTTTACTTGTGTCACTTGGCAAATGACTGACACTGATAAAAAGACTAATAATTAAATAATTTTGTAATATTTAAATTATTGCTAATTTTATTCTCAATGTATAATTTAATTTGATTTTTAATATTTAAATTATGTTAATTTAGTTTTTAACATATAAAAAATATTTTAATTTAATCTCTTAAACGCTGTTAAAACTAGCTATTAATGTGGGAAAACACACTTTAAAAATTGGACTTTTATATTCTATTTGGTTGATTGAAATGAGATAAAATGAAATGAAATAATCATTATTTTAGAAAGGTAAATAATGATTCTATTTACAAAGTATTTTTTAATATTTTTTTAGTCAACTAAAAAATAAGAATAAATATTTTGATGAAAATTTTATTTCACCTAATTTCAATGAACCAACTAAAATTAAAATTTGTGATTTGTATTACTTGACTTTTAAAATTTGACATTCTAATCTTAAGTATTACATGAAAGTGGATTTGCGAAAAAATAGGATGCTATTGGAAGACAACCGGACAAGCGGGTCCATATGGATACCTTAGAGGAGGATGGAGTCCAAGGCTGACCTTAAAACAAGTCAACAGCCACCGATATAGTTGAATGCCTTTGACCGTTAGAATTTCACAATTTCTTGGTTTTATACACAAAAATCGTTTTCTTAAATAAATTTTTGAGTAATGATGATAATGATAAAAATGAGCAGCCCATGATGCACTCCAACATGTATCTAAAGATTTAGGCACTATTTGGGCAAACTATATAAGTATATATTTTTTTTATTTTTTTTTAAATTATCATAAAGTTTTTTTTTTTAATCTTTCTACTATCTTTTTTTTATTTTTTTATTTATTTAATATGAAAAATATGGTAATGAGTTGTCTCTAATCTAATTATTAAATTGGATGGTGTTGTTTGGTCCGTATAAAGTTCCGTTTTGATTATTTGAACCATTTATTTTTTATGTCACTTTGACCTAAAAAAAAAACTTGATCCGATATTTGTAATTATTTTTATAACATTTGTTTTTGAAAAAAAAGAAGGACATTAATGATTATAAAAATAGATCATATATTTTTTTAGAGACATATGGTAAAATTATGTAGAAATGTATATTGAATTGGTTTGATTTTTTGTGTGGATGATTTACTTAAAGTAACTTAAAAAATAAATAAGTCACATGATCAAAACTGGACTGGTGGGTATCACGAGCTCAAATAACATCGTCCATTCCAATAACTGGACAAGAGACAACCCATTTCTAAAAAATATTACTTAAATTTTCTTACAATTAGACTTAAAATTATAGATTTCATGTATACTTATTTATTGCAATGAGTCCCACTATATTTATGTCTTATATGTTAGTAATTAAGAAATTAATGAATGAGAATACTTCTGGTAGGTCTTATTTTGTTAATGTGTACATTTTAAATATTTTTTATGATTTAATTTTGGTATTTGTAGACTAACTCTTTTTGATCTGAACCAATTTATCTTGAACATGTGCTATTCGTACCCCAAAGTTTCATCCTTCTCCTAATTTGGGTTTTTTCAAACTCCAATTTGATTGTGTATTTTAGATTCTTTAATGCCATTTGGATAATTTAATTAATTGAAAAAAGTGGTCAAGGATTCAAAACATGGAAAGTAATAAGTGGATCAAAGCTCTTATTTTTGTTTTATCACTTTATATATACATGGAATATGATTGTCTTTGATTAGATCTCTCAATTGTTTGTATTATACATATATATTTGATAAAATCAATTTTATCATTCATATTCATCAAATGTAATGACAATTCTAGAGGTTAGTTTATTTAATATTATTTAATGGAGTTTTTTAAAAGCTCTAGGTAGATTTCAAGAAAAAGGAACAAAGATGGGTATAATATATTTTTAGTGAGACCTTGAATGCTACTGGAGTCATATTATTTTCTGTTGTGGTATAGCTCTAGTTTTAGGAATTGATTTAGGTCTTATTCTATATTCTCATATTAAATCTTTTTTTTCTCCATATATGAAGAATGTTTTTGTTTTCAAGCCCATTGAATTCAATTGAATGATTCTAATGCTAGAGTGAGTTGTTATCTAGGGGTGGTTGGTTCCAAAATGTGATTGTTTGAATAGTTGCGTGTGGTTTGGGATGGTCAAATTCTATCGTTTAATATTAGTCAATTCATCATACGATTGAGATCATTTGATTATTTTTTTTTTTGGAGTTGGATTTTCACCAACCTTATGGGACTCACTATCAATTTGGGATGAGGATTGGATAAATTAGCGAGTCAATATTGATTGATACTTGACATCAATTTAAAAGTGACAGGAACCAACAAGAAGAAAAAAAAAAAGTTAGGTTAGGATATTTTGATAATACAACCTGTAATATTTATGAGTGCTACTATTAGCATCCTATTTATTATTTTGGACCCCCCATTTCTTTGAAACTCTCCTTATAAATTTTAAAACCCTTGAATTTTTTTTCCTCCTCCCAAATAATACCAAAGTTATCTTTATAAAAATTTCACTTCCACTCAAATGCACACCTCCATACTCCTAAAACCATTATCTCCCAAAACCCTAACAAAAAAAAAAAAAAAAACCTCAAAAACCTATTTTCTCTCTAATGACGGCGGAAGAAAAATATTCTTAAAGTGAATCGATCGTGTAAGGAATGTGTTTTCTGTGATCTTCACTTTTTTCTTCGCATTAGGTGTGTATGTCTTCAATTCCATCAATTTCTTTGATCAACCCTAAACCCTGAAAACAACAAATATTAATACATATTTATGTGTATGGATGTTCAATTTCAATTACAGATCACTTAGTATTAGTCAATTCATCGTGCGATTAAGATCATTTGATCATTTTTTTTTGGAGTTGGATTTTCATCAGCCATAGGGGACTCACTATCAATTAGGGATGAGGATTGGATGCGAAATTAGCGAGTTAAAATTGATTGGTACTTGACATCAATTTAAAAGTGACAGGAGCCGACAAGAGGAAAAAAAAAAAGAAGTTACGTTAGGGTATTTTGATAACATAACCTATAATATTTATGAGTATTAGCATTTCATTTAATACTTTGGACCCCCCATTTCTTTGGGACTCTCCTCAAAAATTTTAAAACCCTTGAATTTTTTCCTTCCTCCCAAATAATACCAAAGTTATCTTTATAAAAATTTCACTTCCACTCAAATGCCCACCCCCACACTCCTAAAACCATTATCTCCCAAAACCCTAACAAAAAAAAAAAAAAAAAAAAAATCTCCAAAACCCAATCTCTCTCTGATGATGGCGGAAGAAAAATATTCTTAAAGTGAATCGATCGTGTAAGGAACGTGTTTTCTGTGATTTTCACTTTTTTCTTCGCATTAGGTGCGTATGTCTTCTTTCAATTCCGTCCATTTCTTTGATCAACCCTAAACCCTGAAAACAACAAATATTAATATGTATCTATGTGTATGGATGTTCAAATTCAATCACAGATCACTTAGTATTAGTCAATTCATCGTGTGATTAAGATCATTTGATCATTTTTTTTTTCGGAGTTGGATTTTCATCAGCCTTATGGGACTCACTATCAATTAGGGATGAGGATTGGATACGAAATTAGTGAGTTAAAATTGATTGGTACTTGACATCAATTTAAAAGTGACAGGAGCGGACAAGAGGGGAAAAAAAGAAGAAGTTAGGTTATGGTATTTTGATAATATAACATGTAATATTTATGAGTGCTGCTATTTGTATCCCATTTATTATTTTGGACCTCCTATTTCTTTGGAATCCTTATTATAAATTTTAAAACTTTTAAAATTTCTTTCCTTCACCCAAATAATACCAAAGTTATCCTTATAAAAATTTCACTTCCACTCAAATGCACACCCCCACACTTCTAAAAACCATCCCAAAACCCTAACCAAAGAAAAAAAAAAAAAAAAACTCTTGAAAACCCATTCTCTCTCTCATGACGGCGAAAGAAAAATATTCTTAAAGTGAATTGATCTGTGTAAGGAACGTATTTTCTGTGATATTCACCTTTTAATTTGCATTAGGTGCGTATGTCTTCCTTCAATTCCATTCATTTCTTTGATCAACCCTAAACCTGAAAAACAACAAATATATATATATATATATATATATATATATATCTATGTGTATGGATGGTCAAATTCAATCACAGATCACTTAATATTAGTCAATTTATCGTGCGATTAAGATCATTTGATCATTTATTTTTTTTGGAGTTGGATTTTCATTAGCCTTATGGGACTTACTATCAATTATGGATGAGGATTGGATACAAAAATAGCGAATTAAAATTGATTGGTACTTGACATCAATTTAAAAGTGACGAGAGAGAAGTTAGGTTATGATATTTTGATAATATAACCTGTAATATTTATGAGTGCTACTATTAATATCCCATTTATTATTTTGGACCCCCTATTTCTTTAGAATCCTCATTACAGTATAAATTTTAAAACCTTTAAAATATCTTTACTCCTAAATAATACCAAAGTTATCCTTATAAAAATTTCACTTTCACTCAAATGCACACCCCCACACTTCTAAAAATCATTATCTCTCAAAACCCTAACCAAAAAAAAAAAAAAAATTCTTCAAAACCCATTGTCTCTCTCATGACAGTGGAAGAAAAATATTCTTAAACTGAATTGATTGGGGGTAAGGAATGTGTTTTCTGTGATGTTTACTTTTTTCGTCGCATTAGGTGCGTATGTATTCCTTCAATTCCATCCATTTATTTGATCAACCTTAAACCCTGAAAACAAAGGATATAAATATATATCTCTATGTGTAAGTATAGTTCGAAGGGAGAGCAAATCTACATTTTGCTCAATCTTAATCTTGCTCCTCCCCCTCCTCCTATGTCTCTCTACTCTCTCTTTTACTGTGAATGTTCGGACCTGTGTTTTTAAACAAATAAGCTATGTTAATACTTGTGTTTCCGAACAAATAACCAATGTTTGGGCATTTGTTCCCGAACTTGGTAAAACAAAAACTTTTGTAAATGTGAACAATTTTAACCCTTCAAAGTGTATCAAATTTTCATATTTGGACCTGTATTCTCGAATAAATCAGCAATGTTCGGGCATGTATTCTTGAATTTTAGACATATGTTCAGCAGTTCAGTACTAAAAAAAATACGAACAATTTTTGCCATTTTTGCTGTATTTTTCAAGAAACTTACCATTACAAGGCTTACCTCCTCCGAGCTAAGAATACATCAAAGTTATGCGCTTTCTCTTAAGTTACATTGTTGTATTCTTCTCGTTTTATGAAGTTGTGGTTGCCTAAAAAATTTTCACTCATTAATATTGTTGGAGAAGTGTGTGTAATCGAATGGTTTTCATTGTTGCCATCGAAGCACTGTTAAGGTTTTGAGGGTGAGATTTGGAGAAGATGGATGGGTAGTGATGGAGGTGGATACTCTCATAAACCCTTTATCATGATTTAGTATGTGTGTGGACTTAATTGTGAGATGAGCAGTCCTAAAATGATTGGTGTTCTCTTTAATAATTTCATTTAAGGTTATTATTGTAATAAAAAAAGGTAAAAAATGAGGGATTTAAAATAATAAATAAGGTTCTAATAGCAGCACTTAATATATATATATATATATTTTTTTTTATGATTATAGATAAATTATTATATTTTCTTTTCTTTTTTCTCTAGCTTAATCAAACAAAGAGAGAAATTGCAATATATTTTCTCTTAAATAGATCATTTGTTTTTTTTGGGTCTCTCTTAAATGTCCTAACGTATTGTAAGCTCCAAAGCAACTCATATAAGAGAAGTCAAAAAAAAGCTTTATCTATTCTATATTATACGAGACTGACACAACATCCTCAAACCTTTCGTATGTTCCCTTCTCTCAACTTTCCATCGTTTTACGTTCCCACTCTCACTCCACACACACGCACATACGGACATATATGTATATATATATATATATATATATATATATATTAGTGAGTGGCATATATAATACGTGTATAATTTAGATAATTAATAATAAAAATAAATAATAAAGAATTTAATATCATAAAAAAAATATTCAAACATATTGTAATTTATGCATGTTTTGTGTTTTATATCAATAAAGTTTTTTTTTGCTGATTAAAAAAAAATGTATATTACTTAAGTGATAAGTATATTTTTAATAAAACTCAAGGTCTTGGATTTAAAATTTACTTACGCTGTGTATAATAATTTTATTTATTTATTTTAGCATATATAAAGTTGTCACATGATATGGGAAGAAGAATGTTTCACTAAACCAATCTAAGCCTTCACTTAATAATAGTACAAGCGGGCGGCACACGCAATACATGTGTAATTCATATAACTAATAATAAAAATAAATAATAAAAAATTTAATATCATAATATGTATGTTGCTTACGTGATAAATATGTTTTTAATGAAACTTAAAATTTTGGATTTAAAACTTACTTACGCTTTGTATAATAATTTTTTTATTTTAGTATATATAAAATTGCCACGTGTCATGAGGGGGAATAAAATTTTACTAAACCAATTTAGACTTTTACTTAATAATAGTATATATAGATTTTCAGTTATATAAGTCAAAAAAGCTTTATCTATTCTATATTGACCCTGTTTGATAGGGTTTATTTCCAGTTTATTTCAGCTTTTAGGTTAATTTAAGCTATTTTGATGTGTTTGGTTCAGCTTAACAATACAACTTATAACTTTTTATAAGTCAAAAATCAACTTATTCTTTGAGTGGGGGGAGGATAAGCTTAATTTATAAGTAAAAAATCAACTTATGTTCACAGCTATAACCTATAAGCTGTTAGGCTATAAGTTATAGTCACTTTCCCATAACTCTACCAAATGGGCCATATAATCCATCATGCTAATTTTTACAATCAATTTGGTCCCACAAATAACAGATTTGGTCTCACAAACTTTGGGATAAACATGGAAACTAAAATTTTATATTAACCACATTTTTGACATAATTCACGAACTCTTTCAATTTTTAGATTTTAAATTTAATTACTCTTTACAACATTATTTGCCGGAAGAAAATGATTTTATGCTCACCATGCAAACGGTATATATTTAGAAAACTGTTGAGGACGTAGAGTTTTAGCAGTCAGTAATTTTAGGAATATTTTGCGTAAATAAAAGAACGTGACAAAGGTTTTGCATTGTGGGTTTTATATAATATTAACAGGTTGTACACGATATGTGTATACAATTTAATTAAGTAAAAATAAAAAAATAATAATAAAATTAATATTATAATGCGTACTTAATTTAAGTAGTATGAGTCATAAAACCTTAAACTCATGGTCATGCTACAAGCTTTGCTCACTTTTTTTTGTGTAACTTCTTTTTAAAAATTAAAAAATAGTGTCATGTGGCATGAGGAGAGTAAAGATTTCACTACATCAATTGATGCATTTACTAAATAATAGTATAGATAGATATATAGATAATAATAAAATATAAATTTCATTATTTTAATAAAATAGGGGAAAATTCATTTTTACTACCTTGTGGTATGCTTGATAGCAATTTACTTTCTGTCTCTTAAAAATAGTCATATACCCTCTATGCAATTTTAGATTAAAATACAATCTTAACACCGTTAATGCTAACCATAAAAGACAATTTTACCCTTTATGTATTCTTTTTCTATTTTTGACTCTCTTTGTAAATAAATAAATAAGTTTACCTCAATGAGTAAGCAAAAAAAATAAAAAAACATACCACAACTAATTTAAGAAACTAGAATTTTCTAAATATATTTTTTAATAAACTTAATTTTTAATTTTAATTAATTTATGATTTAATATCTGTAAATGTTATTAAATAATAAATTGAATTAAAAATTAAAAATTAAATTGAGGTACTTTTATGATTTAATTAAGTTATTTAAGTTCATTTATGATTTAATTTGTTATATATATGCATGTATTATGTATATGTTTAATTAAAAATATTATTTAATAATGTAATTTTATGGTAATATTAGGGTGTTTAATTTAATTTATGATTTAATTTGTTATATATATGTGTGTGTATGTTTATGTTTATTTTAAAATGTTATAAAATAAAAAATTGGGTTACAAATTAAAAGTTAGATTAAAGTAGTTTGATGATTAATTTTTATAATAATAAATTAAGGTATTTAGGTTAATTTAATTATATATATAATATGTATGTTTAATTTAAAATATTATTAAATAAGAAATTTAGATATATATAAAAAAAGAAGATAAAACAATACTAGTTTCGTCTTCTTATATTAAAATTTAAGTTTGGCTAATTTTTTTTCCTTCCCCTACACTTTTGGTTAATTTAGATAAAAAAAAAATAATTGAAACATTTTAATTTAAAATCATATGAGAGATCTGTGACTATGTTTAAAGGAGATGGAGTTGTACATAAGGTTGTAAAAATCAATTTTCCTCCCTAATCTTTCTTATCGATATCTTTTGAACACTTTGCACCTACTACACTCTTGTAAAGTTGGACACTCAATTGAATTAGCCGTGTGATTAAAGGCTTCATTCATTTTGAAATATTTGGCCCTTTGTTACTTTTCTTATGTTTAAACATTATCATTAGCTATTATTGTCAATGCTCATAATTTTGTGGATGAGATCGTACACTTCGGTCCTGTTTGGCTTGATTTTCAAAAATTCTTTTAAATTTTTCTACTTTAAAATTAAAATTTAATTTGGTGAAAAAATAAAAAAAAAAACACTTACGAATTTTATATAGTTTTCTCTTTTGAGAGAGCAAAAATAATTTAAAAAATTAAGTTTTTGATATTTATTTTTATCAAACTAGTTTTTATTTTTTCAAAAAAAAATCTGAAAATAGTTTTAGAAATTCAAACCAAAGATGGCCGAAGTTTTTTTTTTTTTTTTTTTTTCTATTGATTTTCTTATTAATAAATAGTATTACATGTATTTATTAATATGGATCTCACTATTTTTATGTCTAGGAAAAAAATTAACAAAAATTAGTTATATATAGTAGGGAAAATAAAACTTGTAGTTTTTGTACTTTGTCTCTTGTGTCCTATAGTTCTTATAGTTTTAATTCCATCAATTTTACTTTTGAAATTTTCATATTGCGGTAATTAGTCCAATTGATAACACCTTAAAAAAATTGAAATTGAAATTAAGGGTCCTCAAAGTGATGACAATTGACATATAAATTGAAATTGTTTATGACTATTTTGCTCTTAATATTTATGACTAATTTTTTAGTTGATATCGTCAATCGTATTAAATTGACACTATGAAAAATAAAGGGTAAAATTAATACAATTGAAAATATAGAAACTAAGTTGACATAAAAAGCATATTATAGGGACCAATGTATAATTTGCTTCATATAGTATTATTAAGATTTTAATATATATATTGACAACATCTTAAATGAAGATTGAGGAATAAATGACTATAATTTGTCTTTCGTGATGAAGGAAGTACCACATATGTTGATGAAAAATATCCATGTACTTAACTTTAAGGGGTTTGGCAAAATGAGATAAGAGATAACGAAAGAAGTTACCATTCAAGAAGTCGCAGGTTTGAATCTCATGAAGGCTTAACATTCCAAACCTTAGACCATTGGAGACTTGTATGGTCGTTAGTTTTAGGATCCTAGGATTAGTTGAGGCTCGGACATCCAATTATCAAAAATATATATATATACTTCTATACCTAGTTATATTTCAGTTGTTATTGTGGTACTACTCAAGTAAATCTTGACTACAAATTTGAAATTTTGGGTATTTCTAGGGTGTCTTTTTTTTTTTTTTTGTGTGTAATATTTCTGTATATATTTGTATTAGTACAGTAAGGCCATGTTTGTTTTGGTGGACATGAGTTTGGGATTGGACTAATAGTCCAATAAAATTATTAATCTGATGTTTGGTTAAACAATTGAAGTACGGACTAATTATTTTAAACTTGACTATTAGTTAAGATAGGACACATAATCCAACGGATTAGTAGTCCTAGGACTATTAGTCATGGGAATGCTAATCCAGTCCGCCCAAACAAACATGGCCTAAGTAACATGCATGTTTTGCATGAATGTAGATTATGGCATGAATTGCTTTGTGCCAATATACTTTGACCATTATCTTTCAAGGTTTTTATATTTTCAACACATTGTGTAATAAGTAGTGTATTTAACAATTATGGCACAAGATCGTCCACTTGATATAGCAAACTCGTAGCTATAAGATGGTGACTTGAGCTTTTCCATTTTTTAAAATTTTAATAGATTGTGTGATCAGAATTGTATCATGAATAGATGAACATAGTGTCAATTTAAGACCAAAAATCTCTCATCATCTGCCTAAACAAATTATTTTTGTAAAGTAATTATCCTCATTTGTCGGTCTACCTAAGCAAATTATGGAACAAGATCCTCCGTCTATATGATCCAACAAACTCCAAGATTTAGGATCGTAGCTTGATATTTTTATATTTCGAAATTCTTAACATGTTACATGATTGAGAGTGCATTACGAACATATAAACATAGAGATTTTAAGGATAAAAGATTCTTAACTGTCGATGTAAATTTAGTTTTTTTTAGATGGTATGTAAACTTAGTTGAGATTAATCTTCCAAGCTATGATGTATTTCTCTCCAGTTTGATCTCTGTAACTGCTAATTCCTTTTATTTTCTCTTTTGTTGATTCAAAAAAAAAATGTCAACATAAACATGTTATTGTTGTAGGATAATTACCCGCATCTTTTAGGTCCACATAAGAAAATTATGGTACAAGATCCTCATCCAACAAAATCTCAAAATGATATCTTGATATTTTCATATTTTCAAAATTTCTGCATGTTACATGGTCGGATTGTATTAAAAACACATAAATACATTAATTTGAAAATAGAACATCCCTAACTGATAGAGCCAACAATAGAGGTTTATATAACATAGTTAAAAGTCAAATTTTGACTTTTAATCTATTTTGACACATTTAAAAAAAAAAAAATTAAAAAATCAAAAAAATCAATTTTTAACTAACTTATCAAAATATATACAAAAGACCTATTAAAATGGACCACCGACCGTCCTATGATGTTTGGTCGCCACATTGATTGGTAATGATAATAATGCAATGCAATATTGTAGATATTTATATATGTTTCAACTTTGAACATGGTACATTTATCAAATCAAATACTCTTATTCATCTTATCCCACTAAAAACATCACCACTAATAGCACTAATGCATTAAAAAATTAAAAAAAAAAAAAAAACACAACTCCAAGACCAAAACATCACATCATTAATGGTGGGACCCACTACCACCTAATTAGTGGGAGCACTAATTAGTGGGAGCAAGCATTTTTCCTTATTCATATTCATATTTAATAATGATGTGATGTAGTAATTGATCTTATAGAGTGGGGTTCATATGCCTAAAGAAGCAATTTTGTTGGCCCCTTAACAAACATTCTCTCCTCTCACAAGTTACCTTTAAAATTGGATATATATTAGAATTATGTTTGAATTATAAATTTAAACAAAATTTTAAAATAAAAAATAATAATGTGAGGGATTCCAAAGTCCTACTCACATCTTCCTTGTTTTTTTTTTTTTTTTTTTTTTTTTTAAATTTTAAATTTTACTTAAATTTATAATCTAAACATAATTTAAGTATTGTTAAAGTTATGTTTGAATTATGAATTTTAAAGGAATTTGAGATGGGAAAGAAAAAGTGAATAAAATGTATGTTATTATTTGTTTTTCATTTTTCATTTATTTCATTTACAAATTTTTTATTAAATTTATAATTTAAACCCAACTTAAATATTCTTAACTCGACTTATGTTTGTGTCCATAATTTTGACTATCACATTGACTTGTTTTATTTATTTATTTATAGAGATGCTTGTATATATATATATTTTTTTGAAATTTATATTAGATTGTTTAGTGTAATTTTTATTTATAATTTGTGAGATAAAAATAGTTTAAATAAATTAAAATAATTAATTATTGAAAAATAAGTAAAAAAATAGTTTTAATTTCTATTTCTTAATTATCAATTTTAAAATTATTAAAAATTAGACCAAACTAATCCTTAAATTGCCGTCCAGTGTAATAAACACGTGAGCCATCAACATGATAAATGCTGTTCAAAAAACGCGTCACGACCAACGTGCAACACACCCGTTCTTTGTTTTTGGATTCAAAAGAAAAGATACAAAAAAACCGAGTCCTGGAATTGTCTGATGAATATGCACATGAAAACCTGCATTCTCGCCTAAGCTATGTCTCTGAACTGTAAGTTTGTTGACATTTGCATTGACTCGCTTACTCATCTCCACGGGTAACCAAACTCTCCTTTATATAACAAGTAAATTTATGTGTGAATTATTTTATTATTATTTATATACTTAACATGCTTTTTTATATGTTGTTAAACTCTCTTATATAAATTGATATGTAAGTATTCTAATTATTTCGAATCTCAAAGAGTCGGCTTAGGAGTAAAAATCTGATAATAAAATTTAAAATTTTGAATTCGAGTCTCCCAAATAGTTATTAGAGATTTGTCTGGTCGTTAATTTTAAAATTTTTAAGAGTTATTGGTTGTTCAGATACTAGATAATTAGGCTAGACTCGGAGAAAAATACCTGGAATATATATATATATATATATATATACATATAAGTGTTATAATTATTTTGGTTAGCTTAGTAAAGTTTGAACACAAGATTAGTATTTACTTTGATGTTGGATTGTTAACTATTAACTCATCTAGAGTTTGTTTAGAAAGTGCTATCGTCGTATATTTTTTTATCTTTTTATTTTTTTGAGTTATTTCACCTTTTTATTTCTTTGTACATTTTTTTTTTAATAAAAAGTCAAAAAGTATATTTATTTGGCACTTTCCAAACAAAAATGTAAGAGGTGATGTGACAAAAAATGAATTAAAAACTAAAAGTTGACTTTTAACGGGGTTTCCAAAACAACCCTAGTTTGTTTAAACTTGGTTAAGAGTCAATTTGACACTAGTTTTAATTGAGCTAAGCATAAATAGCTTGATTTTTTTGTAATACATATAAGCTTATATGACAATTAGTGTATATTCTCCCGGATTTATTACACTTTCTACATTTAAACTATCGTCAAAATTGTCTATTTAGTTTTTAAACTCTTGATTGAATCTATTTAATTCTTAAAGTATATAAATCAAAGTCTATTTTCCTAAACTATCGATTGAATTCATTAAATTCCTAAAATATTTAATTCAAACTTATTTAGTCCCTAAAAGGATTAGAAAAGTAAAGGATAAATTACAAATATACCCCTGAAATTTGATTAAAATACGAATCACCCGCTGTGATTTTCAAAATTACATTCTACTCCTTGATGTTTCTAATTTCATAACAAATCGCCATTTTTATTAATAAATCATCAATTCAATTAACAATTTTTAATGTTGTTAAAAATATGTTTCAATTAATAATTTAGGTAATTTTATTATTGTATAGGATAGCAATTATGAATTTCATTTTTTTATTTAATTCTGTTAAATAAAAAATTCTAATAAGGGGGTATTTGTAATATTTTAAACCACAGGGACAATCTGTATTTTAAACAAATCTTAGGGGGTGTATTTGTAATTTATCCCATAAAATAAAAGCTCATGAATATTATAAATTAGTAAAAGACCATATCTAGTTAAAATTTTATTTAAAAAAAAAACCTTAAATTTTTATTCTGTCTTTCAAAAGTGGGTGTCAATCCATATATTGATTTTTTTTTTTTTATAAGGATAAGAGTAATTATCTATAGTATTTTTTTATTTGTCTTCTATAAGGGATAAGTACTTGTCTTTATCTAATTCTATTTTTTCAATATATCTAATATTCATATAATTTATTGACAAGACTGAAAAATCACACTCTAACATTAATTTAAACACACAATGAAATAATATACTTTTAAAGACAAAATAAAAATTTAGAAGATTTTTTTGTAATAAAATTTTAATTGAGGAGGGTATTTTACTAATTTTTAATACATATGGGCATATATTTTATTTTTGTAATCCTTTTAGGGACTAAATAGGCTTGAATTAAATATTTAAGGATTTAATAGATTCAATCAATAGTTTAGAAATTAAATAAACTTTGATTTATAACTTTAGGAACTAAATAGATTCAATTGATAGTTCATTTATCAAATAGATAATTTGACGATAGTTTAGGAGAAAATGTAATAAACCCTATTCTCTACAATGAATTTCTCTATAATGATTTTGCTGTAGTAATCTAACGATTTATGTTTAAAATTAAAATAAGATTGTATCATTTAGATTCTGTGATTATAATATTATTTTATTGTAATTTTATCTCAAACTAGTCGATTATATATGACAAAAGAGTATAAAAAAGATTTATACAACAAAATCCATCGCAGAAAAGCTTTGACTCAAATAAAGGATCTCCATTAGTTGAGTTCACACCCTGTCGTGCTTGAATTTCCCACATTTTTCCTCAGGAAACAAAATTTCCTTTTTATAGAGAAAAAACCTACCCAAAGACCAACCAAACAGTCCTTTACATACGTAAATGAACAAAGGATAAATTATAAATACACCCCGAAATTTGATTAAAATACAAATCGCTCCCTATAATTTTGAAAATTATATTTCTCCTCTTGAGGTTTCCAATATCATAACAAATTGCCTCTTTTATTAATAAATCATTAAGTTAATTAACAATTTTTAATGATGTTAAAAATATGTTTCAATTAATAATTTAAGTAATTTTATTATTGTACAGGATAGCAATTATGACTTTTATTTTTTTAATTAATTCTATTGAATAAAAAATTCTAATAAAAAAATATTTACAATTGTTCAATTATAAGAAGTAATTTATATTTTAAACAAAATTCGGGTGTATTCATAATTTACCATAAAAAAAACAATGAGCTCTTATTCTGTTCACGTGTTGTCCTTTGATTCATGAGTCATGACTTATACCATACGCAAGCCATTACGATATCTGAATCGCCAACTTGTTTGGCAAGTTAGACTTTAGTTTATTTATTTATACTAAAATTTATAAAAAGATAAAATAAATTAAAATAATTAATAGGACAAAATGTCTCATTAAATTTATAATTATTTTATTTTTTCTTTCACAAATATCACATCCAATTGTAAAAACATCCAACTAAAATAGTCAAAATTAAATAACCTATTAAAATAGTAACTTTCTAAACACCCACTAAATCACTTGTACTATCTTGATGAATTTTTATCTCCAATTTTAGGATAAATTACACTGACACCTTCTTGAGATTTTTGTTTAATACAAATCTCTCTCACATTTGAAAAATTATATATTCCTTTCCAAAATTTGTAATTTCATTATAAATTGTCTCATGAATTACTGATATCATGCCCTAAATTTTTTAAAATAACCATCTTACCATTTTTTCTACCATTTATTCTCTATTATCATGACTACATTCTACAACTTTTCTTTTTTAAATTCTACTTGAATATATTCTTTTTAGGTAATGATATACAAACATAAATTTTATACAGAATTTTTGAACACAATGATATAGTTTAACGGTAACCTTTTACTTTAAAACGAAACACCCGCAAAAATGATTTATATTTATAACAATATCAATATCACAATATTTTTATGATTTTTTTTTTGGTATAAATTTTTATATACGAATATAATTTTTCATTTTTAATTCCACCGTTATATCTAGATTAGATAAATATAATCTAGATATATTTAAAACCTATAAAATTTGTACAAAAAATCCATTGAATACAACAAAATAACATAATGTATTGATTTTTTTTTAGTTTTTTGTATCTGGTGAATTTAAAAAAAAAAATCATAAAATATTATACTTTTTAAGTATATTTAAATTAAGTGTATCTAAAAAATAAAAAAAAATTAGTAAAAATAAAAAAAACTCAAATTTTTTGTGTGAGTTAAACCAAATAAGATAATTATTATTTTCCTTGAAATAACATGAATAAAATATCTATATTATTTTATTATTTTATATGTATAAAGGTCAAGGAGCAAATATGTCATTTTAATTTGACATGGAGGTAAGTGTAATTTTTCAAATATGAGGGGATAATTCATATTAAACAGAAACTTCATGAGGTGTTAACCCAATTTTTTTTTTTTTTTTTTTTGAAAATGAGCTCTATGATATAGATTTAAAATTGGTAGGATATGGATTATAGTACAATTTTGAAATTTTGTAAGCTTATTAAGTGTCATGTTTTGATATTTTAAACTGTTCGATTTTTAAAGTACTTATTTATAGATTATACTTGAAAACAATCCTATTGATCGGATAACTGACAAATATTTAGTTTTAGGCTCATTACAAGTTACACTTTCATAATTTGAACCATTTAATTTTTAAATATTTGTGTTTAAATTATTCTTTAAAATAAATTATATTGATTTGATAGCCACATAGTTTCATGTGTCTTTAAAAAAAATGGACGATATTCGGTGTGTTTGGTTTTAATTTTTTAGATTAAATATTTTGAAAATTGAATTTTTTTATTTTTAGTAATTTTTTTTAAAATTTTAAGCAATTTTTTTTTTTACTTTTTTAGATGCACCTTACTTAGATGTATCTAAAAAGTAAAATATTTGTAAAAATCAATAAATACACAAGAATAGAAAAATGTATTGAATTCTCGTATTTTTTTTTAATTTTATATTTTTAGTATTTAGTGAACTTTTTAAATTTTTTTTCACAAATATTATACTTTTTAAGTGTATTTATGTTAGGTGTATCTAAAAATTTTAAAAAATTACTTAAAATAAAAAAAAAAACAAAAATAGTGAAACAAAAAAATATGAAAAACAAAAAAACTTAATTTTCTAAGAAGTGAATTTTGAAAATAAGAACCAAACAAGCTGATTGTTTTTTGAAAATTTGTATGTATAGGTAATATCCTATTTATTTTTTTAAAATTTTATTTCTTGTCTTTGGACATTTGGGTTTTTATTTTTTATTTTTTTTATTTTTAATAATCGTATCGGATCAACTTACACGTATCTCGATTAATTCTAAAACTAATCCAATCACTCACTAATGACCTCACTAATCCCAGAAACTAATCCCACCACGAACCTATATGGAGATTTCATTTAAAGCTAAAGTAAGGCCAAGTTTGGGAAGACTAAATGTACTTTTTGACTTTTTATGAAATATGGGTTGGATTTGAGTTGGGTTTGAAGTGATGTGTTAGAGAGGTGATGTGACTTAAATAAGATGATGCGACTTAAATAAGATAGTAACTTTTTGACTTTTTAGATTTTTTTGGAGGATGCCAAACTTGGCCTAAATGTTTTATATGGGCACGGCCCAAAAACATTAATTACTGCTAATGAATATTAAACGTGAGAGTTAAAATAATACATCTCTAGTTCCCAAATTTGGCTTACTGGGCGAACTGGAAGTTGGACTCTTGGGCATTCTGAAGGGAGACTTCTCTGTCGCTTACTTTTCTTGTTACACTTGCCTATAAATACCGTTCTCATATGTCCAGTTGTATCTCACTTCATTGTTAGAGAATCATCACTACATATATATATTGATAGAATCATATCTTGAGAGAGAGAAAGAAAGAAGAATGGGGTTGACGAGTTTGAAACAACAACTTTTGTCCAAGATAGCAACCAATGATGAACATGGTGAAAATACTCCATACTTTGATGGTTGGAAGGCATATGATAATGATCCTTTTCACCTCACCAAAAACCCTAATGGTGTCATCCAAATGGGTCTTGCTGAAAACCAGGTTTTACGAACTTCCATGTCTCTCACACTCCCAATGCCACTGACCCAGCATCCGTGCTCAGAAAAATGTTTAGTAAAATCAACGTGCTAATACATTCACTCAAATAGCAATAATTTTTTGTGCACGGATTCTGGGTAAGAGAGAAAATGGGATTCTAACCATGATTTCATTCTCAAATGTTAATTATTTTTTGTGGCTTTTGTTTGCAGCTATGTTTTGACCTAATTAAGGAGTGGATTGAGAAAAACCCAACAGCATCCATTTGCACAGCTGAAGGATCAATGGCTTTCAAGGACATAGCCAACTTTCAGGACTATCATGGCCTGCTGGAGTTTAGAACTGTACGACTACTTGATCCATATGTTTTCTGTGCCTGATTATGTATTTAATTTATGTACTTCTAATGTTGTTGTTCAATGACTAATTTTCTCATTAATCTTTACCGCAATTCTACACCCACAGAAATCGGTCACAGTGTTATAATAAGTATTATTTGATCGATTCTTATACACTAGTTATTGTTTTTGTTTTTTTTAACTTAGAACTTTTAGATGCCATAATGGTGGTGTTTCTAACGATGATGTGTATTTTTTTAGGCCGTCGCGAAGTTTATGGGGAGAGTAAGAGGTGGTAGGGTTAAGTTTGATCCGAACAGGATAGTAATGAGCGGAGGAGCCACCGGAGCTAATGAGACAATCATGTTTTGTTTGGCCGATCGCGATGATGCATTTCTAGTTCCATCACCTTATTATCCAGCGTACGTACTCATCTTTTATACAAATAAATCACATAAACAAACTATTACTAATAAAAAAAAATATATATATATATATAATAATTCATATAGAATGATATAACTGTATTGAGATTTAAAAAATATATTTGTTATTTAAAACTTCAAAAAATATGAGCTTTCTTCGTCAATATTCTATATTTGGAATTCCACCCAGTAATGTGTCAATCAAAATGGAATTAAAGAATTTTTGGCCATTCAATAGTTTTGGTCCACCACGTCTCTTTCTTAAATTGTATCAAAACAAATTTCTTCATCTTAACATATTTTTATAAATATTTTTACAATTAGGAAGAATTTAAATAATAACAATAATAATAATAATAATAAGACACAAATTCAGACATTAGGTTGAGGAAAAAAGCCTCGTTTAGCGGGTCAATCTCTTGTTAAATATAACTAATGTTATAGGAAAATGTTTGAGTGTGTAAGGTATATATCATATGTACTTGCGTTATCTTATAAAATCACGTAAATTTTTACAAATATACATAAGTTATGATTTCTTAAATTTTTATAGATTAACTAACGTATGTTTATGAAAATTTTGCAAGATAACTTGCTTATGTTTGTAAGAACTTATGTAAACACATATAGTATATGCTTACACACTCAAGAAAGAATTATCCAATGTTACATAACCAAAAAGTAAAAGTAAATATAGAATGACATGATTGAGTTTCCCTTTGTTTTAGGTTTTATTATTTCAAAACAAACAAGATGAAAATTTTTTATAAATTTAAGAGTTAATTACATCAAAACTTCATTAGTTATTAGCGAATCTTACTTTTTGGGTGTATAAATAATTTTTTTTTTGGGTGAATTACTTTTATTTCGTCATCTATCAACTAGTTCATTTTGATCCCTTCAGCTATAAAAATATATTATTTTCTCCATTTCCAAACCACCTCCAAAATTTAATAAGAATCAGAAGAATTCTGGTCAAATATTAATACAAAGAACTTTTGACACAGGCTAATTTTCTTCTCATTTTTTCCTTTATAGCCATTAAGTTATTACGTGTTGACAATAGACCTCTCATTGAATTTGGACCACCAAAAAGTTCATACCAACTACAACACACAGTTGGGTTTTTATTTACTTGTGCAAATTGTCCAAGTCTCAAGCTGACTTTTGGTCTTAACAAAGAATTTAGGTCCATCATATTTAGTAACACACTAGAAAATACGTATGGTATGGAGTCCATTTTTTGCAGTTCTGAACTATTATGTCATTAATTATTTCAATCAATTTAGTAAAGCGGGAATTCAAAGTCTTATGTGATTGAAATCTGCCTTCTCTGGAACTGCAAAGTTGGGATCTTGAACTCACTTTTAAGATTGAGTTGACTAATTTTGATTGGACGAGATCACTAATGACGTTGAGATCATTAAATATGAGTAATGATATTAAAAATATACAATTCATACAGAATTTCTTTTCGCTCTAAAATAAAACACCATAAAAATGATTTTACTTATAAAAATAACTTTGCCATATCATTTTTATAGTATTTTATACATAAATAGATTTTTGCATAAAACATTTTCTCATTTATGTGATGTTGACAAAATAATCATGTGTTATGTTGAATGATATGAGAGAAAAAAAAATTAATTTTTAAAATTTGAAAAATATTATTCATAAAGAATCTTTATACAATTTGTAGCAGTGGTATTTTTGAAATTAAGGGCTAGTTTGGCATGTACTAAATAAGCCAAAAAGTCAAAAAGTTACTATCTTATTTAAGTCACATCATCTTATTTAAATCACATCACCTCTCTAACACATCACATCAAACCCAACCCAAACCCACCAATAAGTCAAAAAGTGCACTTTTTTAGGACATCCCAAACCAACCCTAAATGTCATTTTTTATTTATTTATGGGTACTCTTGTGTGAAAATAATAAGTTTTAATGCAATCGTCTCATTTTTAATTTTTTTTTTACTTTTCACTTATACCTTATGCATTTGGAATATTCAGATTTGTTCGAGATTTGAGATGGCGAACCGGTGTTCAAATAATACCAGTTACCTGTGAGAGCTCAAACAATTTCCAAATCACCATAGAAGCCCTAGAAGAAGCATACAACAAAGCAATAGAGGCCAACATTAGAGTGAAAGGCTTGATCATAACCAACCCATCAAACCCATTAGGCACCATTTTAGACAAAGACACTCTCAAAAGCTTGGTGAATTTCATCAATGAAAGAAACATCCACCTTGTATGCGATGAAATCTATGCTGCCACCATTTTCAGGCCTCCCCACTTCACTAGCATTTCTGAGGTCATTCAAGACATGGATAGTAACGATGATCTCATTCACATCGTTTACAGTTTGTCGAAAGACATGGGTTTTCCTGGCTTTAGGGTTGGTATTGTTTACTCATACAACGATGAAGTTGTGAGTTGTGCTCGAAAGATGTCGAGTTTTGGATTAGTCTCTTCCCAAACTCAATACTTACTCGCTGCAATGCTTTCTGACGATGATTTCGTGCGGAGGTTTCTTGATGAGAGCTCGAGGAGGCTAGAGTGCAGGCACAGAATTTTCACAGAAGGATTGAAAGAGGTAAAATGTTAGCATATCTCGCATGTTGGTTAGTTTAATTGCTTGTGAAATTAGCATTAATTCTATTACAATTGCAATTTTTTAGAAAGCATTATCGAGAATGAAATTTATATATAAAAAAAAATCGATTGCATAGCTGAATGGGAAATAAGTTCCGACGTTTATTTGAAAGTATTAATAACAAACTTAAAACATGAGGGTAATTTTAAAAGTTCACATATCTACATGTTTTTTTTTTAAAACAATAATGTCAATATATATATTTTTTTTCTTTGTGATTTGAGAAGTTTAAATTATTATATTTTTTTTATTGATAAAGGGTGATTTTTTTAATAAAATACAATTTGTAAAATTTAAGAATTTGAATGTTTTTCATAATAAAAATGTTTGGAAACGCCACTGCAGATGGGGATCGATTGTTTGAATAGCAATGCTGGACTTTTCTGCTGGATGGATTTGCGCTCATTGCTCAAAGAACCAACTATTGATGCTGAAATGGCGCTATGGCGTGTGATAATCAACGATGTGAAACTCAATGTCTCTCCAGGATCATCTTTTTATTGCACGGAGGCTGGTTGGTTTAGGGTTTGCTTTGCTAACATGGATGATGATACAGTTGAAATTGCATTGCAGAGAATTCGAAAATTTGTGACTAAGAAGGAAGGAGAGGTAGCTACAGTGAAGAAGAAGAGGTGCCCAACGAATCTTCGACTGAGTTTCTCGTCTCGGATATACGACGACGGTCTCAGGTCGCCGCATATGTCATCTCCTCACTCTCCTCATCCTCACTCGCCTCTAGTTCGAGCCAGGAATTAATCGGTTTAGAAGACTATTATGTATCATTAGTATATAAAAAATTTATAACGTCAAAAAAAGTAAATTCTAAAATTTTCAAAAAATAAAATATACAATGTGAGTCACAATTAAAATGAATCACGTCCACACACTTTATTTTTTGATTATTTTTTGAATAAATTTTTTCTGACTATGTAATATTATTATTAGAATATTTCACCAGAACTTCACCTTCAACGTGATTTTCAGAAAGTGAAATATATGAGGTGATAAATATATCATTTCTCATTTTATGCACCATTAATTTGTACCAAGAAGACAGGTAGATTTATTCTTTCCATTGGAAATAATTACTACCAATAATTTAGGCAAGAGAATGTTTTAACAATATGTAATTTATTTGGGTGTAATGTGTAAAACATTGTTTGAAGTATCAATTCCATTAAATAATATTGAAGTCATGTAGCAAATCTCTTCTTATTCTCTCTCTCTCTTAAATGTCTCTTGAATTTATCTTGATATTGATGTTGAATGAATGAATTGAAAAGTAATATCCAAATATTATGATCAATTGTTTCATCTTACTAAAATTGCTGAATTACTTCAAATAATTATAAGGAAACTCATGCTTTTAATTCTTTGAAGCACCTTGCTTTTCTCAATCAAAATTTTGTATCTAATTTTATTTTTTAATCCAATTTTTTAGTGCTATTTTTTGAATAATGTCACAAATTATTTCAGGCCTCGTTTGGCAAAAGGCTATTTTAGCCAATTAGCCAAAAAGTTACTAAATTAGCCAAAAAACCAACAACCCATCTCTACTTTTTGCACATCTTTTCGTAATTAGCCAAAAAGCCATCCTAAATATACAAGTTTTTTTTACCTACCTTTTTAGTCAAATAGTCAAAAAGTTACTAAATTAGCCTGTTCCCAAACGAGGCCTCAATACTAAAAACTGACACAAGGACGGTGGACACGGTCAAGACTATCTTTCGAGGAGTTTTCTTGACTTTAATCGTGTGACAAAGAACGAGAGTTTGAAATACAGAAACAAAAGGGAAATGACATAGAAGATCCAATCTCATGTAAAACTTGGGGGCACTAACACTGTCCAAGAGTGTTGTTGCCATGGGCCAGATTGTAGTTTCGGTTAGATATTTCTTCCACAAGGTCCAGCCCGAGCCATTGGTGGGCTCAAAATTCAACTTGGGCTTGGTTCTTTATTCAACAAGGGTGAAAAGAATTGTATTATAATTTCATATCATGTCAAAATATTTAGACACTTCCAATTCAAAACTAATTGACATTAAATGAAAAGGACTCCTAAAGTGTGTGAAAGTATGAGAACAAAACATATAATCTGATTGGTCCACAACTATGAGTCCCATAATCATAAAGTGTATCAATCCCAATTAAAATTATACACTGTCATTGACATTCTATAGATTTTTGTAACACTTTTAAATTCACCTATTAAATCCATCATTTACACTAAACCGATAAAACTAAACAATAGTATGCGATCAGTTTCGATTCCTCAATTTGGCACAAAATTTTCTCGCAATGCCAATCAAAGCAAACCGTTTACACTCCTGCTCAGCATACATGGCTTTACAATTGACACTTGAGATAGTGGATCAAGAAGAACAAACCATCATTTTTCACATTACAAACTTGAAAAACAGATAACAGAGTGGAACTAATACCCGTGCACTCGGATTCACTTCAAAAAATCTAGGGAGATGATTTAGTTCCGTCTTCTTCTTCTTAAATCCATCGGTTGCTCTTCACCAGATTCTTTTTCTGTAGGCTCTTCTTTGTTTTTCGATTATTGTTTGTATTATTCTTATCTATCTTTAGAGTGATCTCTGCTTGGAAAAGTTTCTTCTAGTCTTCCACTACTTTTTCAGGATCACAACTTCCTCCTGCTTCTACTTCATTGTTGTGATCAGAGACAATTTCAGCATAATAAACTCCTACAGAGTCACAGAACGAAAAAGTGTTGGATGACAATAATTTGAAGAATATAAGATTTTTAGTATAATTCAGAATAATGGTTTAAATAAAATTTTATTTATGTAATGGTTTATTAACTAGACTATGATATGATTTGAGTATTGATTATTAAGATATTGACTTCAGATTGTGATTCCCCAGTTTCTTCCTAAAACTTCTTATTCTATTCTTTTGGTGCTACATCATAAATGCTTCAGTGAGACTAGTTTTTTCATATGAAAATAAGTTTTTCAAAGAAAGATGAAGAAAAGAAAAAGAAGAATGTTAGCCTCGATATACCTGAATAGGTCCTAAGTTTCTTCAGGAGCTCTGAGGTGGGTGCAACAGGTTTATCGAATACCAAGCGAAACATCTGCAAGAACAAATTGAAAATAACCTCAGCTGTAAGTTAGAATTGGCCAAGCTTTTAAATGCCAATTGTGGTAGAGACAATGGGAAATGAAATCGTAAATTAAAAACTGATAAAACAACATGGATGTTCAGAACCCACAATAAGGATTTAAATGTAGAAATAAAACTGAATGTTAAAGAGAGTGAGGGAACCAGACCTTAATTGCAGTCGGATCTTTCAAAAACCTGAGCATGGAACAGTAGTATGTTAGAGAGAGAGAGAGAGAGTAAGGCTGTTTGGTTGTGTTTTTGTTTTCTGTTTTTCATATTTTTGGAAACAAAACAATGAAAAGTTCGAAAAAATTCATAGTTCACATATCATTTTCAATTTTTTTTTCCTTCCCGAAAACAGTTTTCAAAAATTTGAAAACAACTTTTTGGAGTTTCCTAAATAGTGGGTTGTTTTTAGAAACAATTCACCGTTTGAGTTTTCTAAAAAAGAAAACAAAAAACAAAAACCCAACCAAACAGGCAACTATTGACATGGAGAAAAGACATTCATCACATGGATCGAAACCATAACCCTATGATTCTAGATGGAATTTGATGTTGCAGTGAATCATTAATCTAGTAGAAGATTTCAAGGCATAACCAAGAAAGACCAAAATTAAAACGGCTAGACTTGAGTTAGAAAAATTACTCAGTTGAAATTATCTCAGCTAAGGTCTTTGCAGCTAATGGAAGACCACCACACCTATCTACCATGTCATCTTTCATTTTTTGTAATATCTGGTGATACAAATACTTCTTTCTAATTGAATCTAGAATTATGCGCCAACACGACTCTCTATCCAATATGGGCTCAAGTTCATACAAGTTGAGCTCACCCACCATCTCACTTGCCACTTCTTTCAGTCTACTAGTGATGATGATGGCACCCCCACTTCCCCTCGGAAATCCATTCCAGAGTGGAGTTACATACTTGTTGAAATCCAAATCATCACTCAAAGCAGGCCACATGTTGTCCAACACGATCAAATGCTTCTTATTAAACAAGTAAATCTCCAAATTACGCAAAAGATCATCAAGATCAGAAGTGTTGCCAAATGAAGAGAAATCACTTGCCAAGCATTCGAGAATAGCCAAGACAATGGATCTTAGATCTGGATATTGAGGTAACTCAACCCATGACATTGGGGAGAAACTTTCTTGGACTCTAGAGCCATGGAACACCATTTGAGCAAGAGTAGTTTTACCTGATCCTCCCATACCTACAATACCAATTGCACTGAAATTATCATTATCAGATGTAGTAGTTAGGAGCAAAGCTTCCATCTTCCGCAAATGATTATTGAAACCATGAATCAGAGTGAGATTGAAATCTGGAAAGTCTGTTGGTCGACAAACCCTGATCAAGCTCGAGGACAAAAGCCTCTCATCTGCAATGTCTGCAACGTCAACATCGCTCATGTTTTGCAGCAACTCGTTTTTGATGCGGAGAAGTTTCCTCTTCATCTTGAAAAGAGACCATTGCTTCTTGACATAATGATGAGAGCTTAATAAGAGACTTTTCTTGTTTTTGGTAATGCGGTCTCTCTCCTTCTCTGCTAACATGACACAATCAGCCAATGCGAACTTGAGGTCATACAGAGGATCTTTCAGTCCTATGGGTGTCCAGAGGTCAATCCTCTTTTGATGCAAGACCTCTGAAATCTCAACAAAATGAAGCCACAGGGGGAATTCTACGAATTCTTCCCCCTCTGCTTCTTCAAAGTCACTGATGAATTTGTTCTTCAGAAACTGTAAATGATCAGCATCCATTTCAAATGTAGTTCTAAAAACAAATTCCCTTTCCTTTATGGAAAACCTTTCTGTTAACAGCAGCTGCAATTAGTCTCAAGTCAAGCAATAGAAGACAAAACAAACAGAGAAATGGAAAGAATCAAAGAAATTTTCTATGAAATACTGAATAGTTTCCTGATAGATCTCTTTGCACAGATGCCAGAAGATGTTCTACAATTTCCCAACACTTGATTTCCATTAACCTGAAAAAAAGGCCAACTTCTGGAAGTGGTGTTAGACTAAGCCTTATTTCTCATGGATTTTTCTTGTTGACTTTTCTCTTTCCCTATAACTTAGGGGTAAAAAAAAGGTGTTTAGAAAAAAGGTATAACAAAAAAAAAAAAGCATTTTCATTTGACATTTTACAATAAAAATAAAAATAAAAACAAAAATATTTGCACTATTATAATAGAATTGTCAAATAATAACATTTTAATATAATTTGACTTTTGACTTTTATTTTGACATTAAACACATGAGATGCTCTAAGGTCAGTTGGTAATGACGAAGAAGATAATGTGCTATCAGTTTCTCTTCAACACCTCTAAGGCCTTAAAAAAACAGCTGATTTAGTTCTATCTTCTTCTTTTAAATCCATGGTTTGCTCTTCCCCTGATTCCTTTTCCATAGGCTCCATAACTTTCTTCTTCCATCACTGTTTCTGCAATGGCTCAATACCATTGATCTTGATCTCTCCCAGGGAAAATTTCCTCAAGGCGTTCACTACATCTTGAGTGTAAGATAAATTGATAGAGAGAGAAGGAGAGAATAAATTGTATTGATGAATATTATATTGAATGTTATATGAATAAAGAGGTACACTCTCCGTTATATAGGAGAGAAAATTACAAACATCATCATGCCAAAAATGGATCCACTAACCGAAAGTAAAGGCACTAATCTAAAGCCTAAAGCACTAACATAAAATATATTAACAGCCTCCCTCAAACTCAAGGAGGATAGGCTAAGTTACACGGACGCGGGTGCGGGTGTCGGATACGGGTATGTGTCTAGGTGTCATATTCGCCTATTCGTGAAAATAAGGATACGGGGACTCGGCTAAAAAGTGTCCAAAAAGTAGATACGGATACGGGGACACGGCACATAAAATATTAGTAGAATTTTTATATTGTACTAACTAACTACATAATCTATGCATCATGATTTTTTAGTTTAATTTTTTGATTTTATTTTTAACTTTTTGACTGATTTTTGATATTCTTAAATCAACCCTAAATAAAAAATATTTTTGTATTTATTTTCTATATAAATATAATAATGCTACATTGAATTAATTATATTATAGAAGACACAAAATAAAGAAAATATCAAAAAATAAAATGTGCACACATTACCTGTATACCATCATACACACTTCCCAATTATCTCGAGTCATGTGCAGAGCTCATAAGACCATTATTTTTAAATGAGAAATGTTATGTATCTCAAATATTTTATTAAATATTTTACCAAACCTTTCATATGGGGTGTGATTCACACAAATTTACATGTGTGTGAGTCCTACACCCATATAAGAAGTTTTGTAGAATATTTGGAATCCCTAACATAACTCTTTTTAAATAAAATCTTTCTTTTTTTCTTTTAAAAAAATCACAATATAAAATTAAAAAATAAAATATATTAAAAAATACTTAATAGATTAGTGCTATAAATAAAAATTTTATGCATAATTTTATTCGATAAATATTATTGTTCCCATGGCACTTGTTAATATTGAGAAAGTGTAAAAAAAATATAGTTTCAAAAATATAAAAAGTGTATTAAATTAAAAATATATATTAAATTTAATAATAATTTTTTCAGAATTAACATATTTTTTTATCCTTATTATTCCTTAGCAAGTGTCCCATTCACTTAAAAATAAAAACCTATTGAAGATGCATTTATTTATAATAATGATATTATCACAAAATTTATATATATAATTTTATGCATGAATAGAATTTTTTAATTAATATTTTATTTTTTATTCACATTATCTTATTTTGTAGGTAAAAAATATCATAGAAATAAAAAATAAAAGATTTAATAAAAAAATAAAAAAATTGATTTATTTTCTAAATTTAGTGATATGTGAGGAAGATGATTGGTTAATAATTAAAAAATATTTAATTATTGACTAATCATCTTTTAAATATATATAAAAAAATATATAATTGAAAAATGTTATAAACTCTAGATAATTTATTAAATTTTCTATCAAAATTCTCATGTACATAAGTGTGAGACCCACACAAATTCACACCACACAAATTCACTTGTATAAATCCTATATTCATATAAGAATTTTAATAAAAAATTTAATAAATTATTTAAAATTTCTAACATAACTCTATCTAATTTTTAATTATGACTAACTATAACACACATATATATATATATATATATATATATATATATATATTATGTATACATATATATTATGTATACATCCATTCCCTCTTATTATAATTGTAATTTATACACACTGTCCCAGTCCAGCTATCTCGAGCAATGTGATGCTGGACCATATCTCTGGAGACTCTATTTACAATCTTCATCTCACATTTGAAAACTTCTCTTACAGAGATAAAAGAAAAAAAGAATGAAGTCTCATTCTCATCTCTCTCTACCATGTCTCTCTCAGCTCCTTTTCTCATCTATCAGTTCTCCGGCGAAAGGCTTGCGACCTCCGGCGAAAGGCGTGCGATGACGGAGCAGAGGCTTGCGACCTCCAATCCAACTACAAAGGCTTGCGACCTCCGGCGAAAAGGCTTGCGACCTCCGGCGACCATTGGTCGACTGTAAGTTTCTCTACCCTTCTTCTTTCTCCTCTCCTCTCATGTCAGCCGTGTCCGAGGAAATCATGCCGAATCCGACACATATCTCACACCCGCACCCGTGTCGCGTCGTGTCGACACGGGTACTCTGCCCTAAACCGGCGAGTCCATGTAACACAGAGAATAGGTACTAACCAACTTGAGTTTGGAGAGAGTAACAAAACAGAAAAATAAAATGATAAATAAAAAATGGATAGGAGACACGGTATGGTCGTGTCAGACCGTTGTAGGAGACACTTTATGGGGTCATGTCGGACCGGTGTAGGAGGACAGTTTACGAGATCATGCCGGACCGATGTAGCAGGACAGTTTACGAGGTCATGCCGGACCGATGTAGCAGGACAGTTTACGAGGTCATGCCGGACCGATGTAGCAGACACTGTGTGGTCGTGTCAGACCGATGTAGAAGCTAACCAGAATCAATGTCGGGACAGTTTACGGGGTCATGCCGGACCGTTGTAGAAGCTGACCGGAATCAATGTCGGGACAGTTTACGAGGTCATGCCGGACCGTTGTAGAAGCTTGTGGTGGTGCACCAAGGAGGCGACTTAGGGAGTGCGCCATGGGGTGGCTTGGGTGGTTCCCATGGTGTGTAACCATGCTCACCATGATACATGATATATGTATAACCCCCCCTCAAACTCAAATAGGTGTGAAGATAGAAACCTATTTGAGGTTGAAACAAAGGGAGCGAGAAAGCGGACCGTTGTAGAAGACACTGTATAAGTGTGTAGATAGGCTGCCCAAAAGATATACATGTAGATAGATATATCGAGCCCTCAAAAGTCGAGCCCTCAAAAGGCACGCCCAATTCCTCAAAAGGCACGCCCAATTCCTCAAAAGGCACGCCCAATTCCTCAAAAGGCGTGCCCAATCCATAAAAAGGCGTGCCATCAAAAGGTGCGCCCATGTTGTCGTCGAGCGGCAAGTGGCGCGCGATGCGCGTGGCTGCCTCGGCTATGTAACCAAGACGGAGGCTGAGGCCGAGGCAGAGGCTGAGACAAAAAATCCGATTTGTGTTTGTTTGTTTTTTTTTTTTTTTTTTTGTTCTTTTTTTTTTTTGTGCAAAGAAATAATAATGAAAAAAAAAAGATGAAAAATAAAGTGAAAGAAAAATAAAAAAAGAAAGAAATAATAAGAAGATGATCACGTGGGTTGCTTGGCCCACCGTGTTGTGAAAACCTGCAATGGGTTTGAGATTTTTTTTTTTTTTTTTTTTTTTTTTTTTTTTGGTTTTAAGAATAAGAATAATAAGATATGAATGGCGAAAGCATGTGGGTGGAAAGTGAAAAAATGGGATGAATGGTGGGTTCTGTGTAGAGAGAGGTTTGAGTTGAAAGTAATGGAATCAGAGAAATGATGAAAGTGGGTCTAGTGGATAGAAAAAGGGATGAGAGAGAGAGGGAGTGGATTGAATTAAAAAATAAAAAAAATAAAGAAAAAGAATGTTATCAGAAAGTGCATGTGCAAATCAATTTGTGTGTCGTATGCTTTGCAAAAGATGGAGTAAAATAATAAAAAAAGAAAAAGAAAGTTGAGTGGCTCTCTCTCTCTCTCTCTAGTTCTGTGATGTAGATTGACTTTTTGTTGGTTTGGTTTGAAATTAATGGAGGTTCATTTCAATCAGAACCCTGACTGATCTTCGATGAATACAAGAGAGAGCTAAGCATTTTCTCCAAAGACTGCGCTGTGTACTTTGCATACTTGCTTCCACTCGCATCTTGTTCAACCAATGGCCCGTAATTCTGCATATAGCTCCGGTAAACAGGCACAATATGCGCTAACCCAAAACTGCCGAGAGAGTGAGATATGTGATTGAACTTGATAATACGGGAAGAAGGAGAGAAGTCCTGAGAAGAAAAAAAAGAGGAAGCTGAAATTGGAGGGATCCAATTGGCAAGGACGAAAGGATCGGAAATCAAAGAGCACCAGGTCTTGGATACGAGCTTGAATTTGAGGAGAGGCTTTGCTGGTAGCCGTAGGAGGATCTGCCTCAGGAGATCGTCATCTCCGATTACCTTCTCGGCGGAGCTGATGGGGACGGTGTTCGTGAGGCGGCGGCGGCGTCGGCCAGAGGAAGACATGGCGGCGGCGGCAGTGGTTGAGGTGGTTCCATAGTGAGAGAACCCGAGAGCAGATGCATGTGTGTATGGATTCATCTCCCAATGTATGCCGTGTGTGTGAATCTGGAGGGTTCTTCCGGCGGAGGTGGTGGGGATCGCAGGGAGAGGAGGGGCAGTGGTGGTGGACTCGAAGAAATTTCAAGGTATGTGTAGAAAATTCTAGCGGATTAGGTTGAGGTCCGGCGGGCGGCCAAGGCGAGGTTGCCGCCCGCCCGCCGGAAGGCGAAGAACACCAATATCTTTAATCTATAGCTCTGATACCATGTAAGATAAATTGATAGAGAGAGAAGGAGAGAATAAATTGTATTGATGAATATTATATTGAATGTTATATGAATAAAGAGGTACACTCTCCGTTATATAGGAGAGAAAATTACAAACATCATCATGCCAAAAATGGATCCACTAACCGAAAGTAAAGGCACTAATCTAAAGCCTAAAGCACTAACATAAAATATATTAACATTGAGGATTGAAATTTCCTCCTGCTTCTACTTTGTTGTCGTGATCACGGGCAATTTTGGCATAATGAACTTCTGCGATGTCGAACACGGATAAAAGTTCAGTGGGACTAGCACCTTCATATGAAAAGCAGTTGAAAATTGAAATGCAATTTCAAGAAAGACAAAAGAAAAAAGGTTAGCATTGATACCTGGACAGGACCTAATTTCCTTTAGGACCTCTGAGGTAGGTGCAACAGATTTTTCGAATTCCAAGTGAAATTCCTGGCAGAACAAATAGAAAAATGTTGGCAATTTTTAATAAAAAAGACAAAATTCTGTTGGGCTGTTACAAATTAGGTTTTAAATAAATTAGTTAGCTATATTAATTCAGTTATTACCTCTATTTATTTTCCCTTCAGTTTCAGGCATTGTAACAAAAGTAATTCAGCCACATTTAATTTTATAATCATTTAAATATTTTACCATTACAATATTTATTAGTGACTTTTAGTTTAAAAACCCCAATATATATATATATACACGTCTGCATGTTGTTCTATGTCGGAAGAGATGTAGACATACACAGAAAAAGTTAGGAAGACACAAAATATAATCTACTTTCCATGTTTTAAGGGTAATTTTGGTTTGTGACTTGTTCATATCCTTTTGGTGGACACAAACATTAGGCAAGGAAGGCTATGAGCAAACTGTGCTGAATCTTGAAGCTGTTGCACTTTATTTGAACCTTCACAGCAAGAGGAACAACAACTTTAAGACAGTGACTACATACCTGTCAATCGATCACACGTCAAATTACGGCAATATAATTATTTGTTCTAAAACTTCATGCTAACTATTTTATAGCTTTGGTTATATGATGTTTGTTGTATATGTACTATTAAATCTAGCTTTGTTTATCCAGTTTTCTGAAATTTTATTTTAGTTGTTCTAACAAAAACAACCTAAGGTATAAGTTAGAATTGGCCAAACTTTTAAATTCCAATCCAATGAGACAATGGAAATGGCAACCCAGGGTGCTGATGAAACATGTATGTTCAGAACCCAGAAAAAGGATTTAGATTTGGAAAGGAAACTAATCCATATTGAAAAAAGTGAGGGAATCAAACCTTAATTGCACTTGGATCTGTCAAAAACCTGGCAATGTAACCACAGTATATGTTAGAGAGAGAGACAGAGAGAGATTTAATTTAAGTACTCACATATGGAGCAAAGACAAGGTCAAAAAAAAAAAAAAAAAAAAACAAACATATGGAGCAAAGACATTCAACATATAGATTGAAATCATAAATTATAATTCTAAGATTGGAATTTGATAATTGATTTTGCACTGAATTGTTAACCTACGAAAAGATTTCCAAGAAAGACAAAAATTTAAATAAGTAAAAGGTATATTTAGGTAAGAAACTTTACTGATGTGAAATTATGTCCGCCAAGGTCTTTGCTGCTAATGGAAGACCACCACACCTGTCTACCATGTCATCTTTAATTTTTTCTAATATCCAGTGATCTGAAATCCCCTTTTCAATTGAATCTATAACTATGGACCAACATGACTCTGTGTCCAATGTGGGCTCGAGGGGATACAAATTCCGCTTACCGACCATCTTACTTGCCACTTCATTGAGTCTACTAGTGACGATGATGGCACCCCCACTTCCCCTTGGCAAACCATGTGAGAGACGAGTGTAGTTTTCGTTGCCTTCCATCTGCAGCTTGGAGTTAGAATCCAAATCAAAGTACCAATTACTCGCATGCCACACGTTGTCCAACACAATCAAATACTTGTTGTTAAGCAAACGACAGTGCAGGTTGTGCAAAAGCTCATTGAGATCAAAAGCACTGCCACACCAAGAAAAATCACTTGCCAAGCTTTTGAGAATGGCGAAAACAACTAAGTTGGGTTTAATCAGAGATTGAGGTAATTCAACCCATAAGATTGGGGAGAAACTGCCTTGGACTTGAGGGCTATTGAACACCATTTAGGCAAGAGTAGTTTTACCTGAACCGCCCATCCCTACAATGCCAATCGTGCTGATACTATCAGTATCAGGCGTCTTGAGGAGCAAATCTTTGATCTTTTCGAAATGGTGTTCGAACCCACGAATCGAAGTCTCGTCGAATTCTGGAAAGTCCCCTCGTTGACGAACCCTAACCTACGAGACTTTTCTTGGTCTGGGTAATGCGCTCCTTCTCCTTGCCTGCCATGACGCACTCAGCCAATACAAACTTGAGATCGTACACCAAATTTTTCAGTCTTATGGGTGTTGAGGAGCTGATCCTCATTTTCTGCAAGTTCTCTAAAATCTCATGAAAACGAGAACCGAAGGGAAAATCATTGGATTCTGCCACTGCTTCTTCATAGTCAATGATGAATTTGTTTTTCAGGAACAGTAAATAATCAGCTGCCATTTCAGATCATTTATACAAGTTCCAGCAACAATTTCTTTCCCTCCCTCTTCTTCAAAGGGAAATGTTTGGACCCTTTTGGGAAGACCCCCAACGCCCACAAATTAGCTGTGTTTTGAAAAGGCGGTAACAAGTTAATTTTTTAATTTTTTTTAATTGGAAAATACGTGGTAGCTCGAGACTACAACGGCTCGACAGCCCAAAACGACGTTGTTTTAGGCTATTTTTTATTTTTATTTTTTTTGTCATGCTGGTCTGAAACCAGAGGGAGAGGGAGAGGGAGAGAGAGAAAGAGAGAGAGAGAGGAGGCAGGTCGTCCGTCGCAGCCCTCCGCCGTCGCTTCTGCCCGATCGTCGCAGCCCCGCATCGGCCGATCGTCGTCGCAGCCTCCGCACCTCCGCCCCTCCTCCGCCTTCGCCCCCCGCCTCCGCCTCCGCCTCCACCTCGATATGTTGGCCCCCTCCAGTCCCTCCTCCTCCTCCGCTCTCCTCCCTCTCCCTCCTCTTCCTTCTCTCTCACTTTTTCGAGCCAATTTCAAGCCGAAACTCTCGAGCTACCAATCGCTACCGTTTTTAATTTATCGGTGACTTTTTTTTGACTAAGCCTCCGTTTGGGAAGTGGGTTGGCTTTTTGATTTTTTGACTATTTTATCCTGGGTTATTTTAGCCTGGTTTGGGAAGTATTTTTTGGCTTTTTTGACTTTTTTTGTGAGAGAGGATTGTAATGATTATGGGTTGGATTTGATGTTTTGTTTTTTGTGGCTAAAATAGCCTATTTTATTTTTTGTGGCTATTTTAGCCAAAAAAGTCTGGCTTTTTTCTTTCCAAATGGAGCCTAAAGTTAATTTGTTTTTGATTTTTTTATGATTTTTTTTGTGTAAAAAAATTAAAAAGTCAAAAAAAAATTTGATTTTTTTAACAACTTTTCAAAAGACTACTTTAATTCTAGCCCTCTATGTATTTGTAAGTCCACTTATGTATGTGTAGAATTTACATCATGAGTAGTTTAGATTTATGAAGATTTTGTGAATGTGGGCTCTCAATCATTACTCTTATTTATACAACAACTTCGTGTTGAAAGTAGCCACTAATTATATTTATTTTAAGGCCTGACTTCCCTCTAGTTCGATCTGGGACTAAAGAGTGTTGTTGGGCCCGTGATGGCCCACCACAGGTCTTGATTTGATAATCTGAATCGTCAATATGTAGAACTTGTCGAGTGCTATATACTCGTAAATAATCACGTTGATCGGATATTGATAGTTACGTGATTAAATCAATTTTGTATAAAAAAATAGACCGTGAAAAAATAAACAGCTGATAGAAAACTGATACGATGAGATATGTATCGATATCCGATCAACGTGATTTTTTTATAGATATATAGTATTTGATGAGTTCTACACATTATACGGTTCAAATTATCGAAACGAGATTTGTAATAAGCCCTTACAGGCCTAACAGTACCCTCTAATTCGATTTAAGACTGGAGGGAAGCCACTGCCTTATTTTAACCTCAAGACAAGCAATTAAAGATGAAAAGATCAGAAATCGTACAATCCAAAAAAAGTGTATAGTTTCTTGATTAGGAATGCCATTTTAATCCGATCTACGGAAGTCCGTCCATAGCCTCTTGAATGGGGTAGATTTAACCCACCAGATACTTATATAAGGTGGATTTTATCCGCCCTAACACTTATGTGAGGCGCAGATAGATTATGTTTTGGTCACCCGCAACGGGGGTGGATACCACCTCTTCCAATCTAAACCAGATCTGATATAATCAATAATATATAAATAAATAAATATGTATATATATTAGATATAAAAATAGGGATATTTACCAATAAATCCCATCTCACAAATAAGTACTCTAATTAGTCCCAAGTTTTTCCTATTGATCTGTTAAGTCCTATTAGTGGAGAGTTTTTTTTTTTTTTTTTTTTTTTTTTTTTTTGTGTGGTCCTATTTTTGATTTTGGTAGTGTTTTGATGGATAGTTATACCATTTTATTAATGTGACAAGTATGATGTGATACTCCAATGTGACACTCCAACGATGTGACACTCTAAAAAAAATTAAAAATTCTTTAGTGTACTTTTTCTAAATGTGACAACGTGACAAGTATGATGTGACACTTTAAAAAAAAAAATTCCTTAGTGTACTTTTCTTAAACGTGACAACGTAGCGGATATAATATGACACTCTAAAAAAAATATACTCTAATGTAGCAGGTATTAATACGGCACTCCAAAAAAATTAAACACTCCTTAGTATATTTTTCCTAAATGTGACAACGTGGCGGGTATGATGTGATACTCTAAAAAAATAAAACTCTTTATTTAGTGTACTTTTTCCTAATGTGATAACAAGGCGGGTATGATGTGACACTTCAAAAAAAAAAACTCGTTAGTGTATTTTTCCTTAATGTGACAACGTGGCAGGTATGATGTGACACTTTAAAAAAAATAAATACTCCTTAACGTACTTTTATCAAACGTGACAACATGGCGGGTATGATGTGTCACTCTAAAAAAAAAAAAACTCATTAATGTACTTTTCTCAAATGTGAACATAGCGTGTATAATGTGACACTTCAAAAAAAAATAAAACTTCGTAGTGCACTTTTCTCAAACATGACAACATGTTAGGTATGATGTGACATTTTAAAAAAATTAAAAACTCATTAGTATACTTTTTTTAAACGAGATATGTGACACTCCAACATGGCAGGTATGATGTGACACTTTAAAAAAATTAAAAGCTTTTTAGTTTATTTTTCCCAAATGTGACACTCTAACGTGATGGGTCGGGTAATGAGTGGAGAGAGTGGTATGTATGTCACGTGCAATGCATCAACGCACAAACAAAAAGTATAAAAAGCCTTAGTATACTTTTGTGTTGTGTATCACCTAACCATGCGCATAACATGGCAAGTTTTAAGCATACATCAAATAAAAACCTTACATAAAATAGTCCATGATTAACCTAATGGCGCTTGTGTCTTTTTCACAATAGAGAGGACCAAATGACTCACAAGAAAAGAACTGGGACTAAATGAAACACAAGATCAAAATTTAAGATTTATGGATAACTTCCCCAAAAAAATAATATTAAAAGTCTTTAATTTTGTTTAAATATAAATAAATAATAATCGTAAAATTCTCATTGTTTTTTTTGGATAAATAAAAGTCTCACTATTTATATATATAGAAAGAAAGAAAATTATTTAGTGTGCTAAGATTTTAAATGATTTTCAATTTTTTTGAAATGTGGTCCGATATGTGCGGGTATTGGGCATCTGCGGAGTGGAGGTGAGGTTGAAAAATTTCACTCGTAGCGAAAGTGGGATAGGGACAAAGTTTGTCGGGGAGGACAGGGGACAGAAAATGACAAATTCGCCCCAAACTTGCCAGCAGATGATCAATAATTGCTTAACAGTTAGATTTCCCTTGATCTGAAACTTTCTGCTTCTAGACCATGGAAAAATAAATATTTTTACATTGCAGAATACATGGAAAAATTATTGATTAATTCTGGGATATTACATGACTAGACTATACACTAATAATAATTCACTATATCCCCTCCTATTCTCTAAATATCCTTTCATATATTATAATTATTCAATATAAATTCATGAATTTTATTTCTTCTACCAATTATAACATCATTAAAAAAATTGATATCCCAAAACTAAAGTAACGACTTCTCCTGGTACATGATACATATAGTGAAAGCAGTCCAAAGCAAAGTCATAATCATGTGACTAACTTGACTATAACAAGAGCGTAAGAGATGCAAAAATGACTTGTTTGACACTTCTACATAAAGTTTTTCTGTGATCGTTGGGCCGCTGAGGCATTTCCCAAAAGCACGTAATAACATAGTTCTAAATTGCGGTATCGGGTAACGTAACGGTATCGATCGCGGAATATCGGTATCGGACGTCGCGGCTGTGAAATTTCAAAAATCATTAGCAATCCCTCTAAAACTCAATTTTATGCATTTTTTTGACTCTTTTAACCTTAATTTATCACATTTTAATCAAAATTTTGATATATAGAGGCACTTTTGATTCATTTTCAACTAAATGATATGTATTTATTTTACTCTCAAGCTTTTATTTGGCATATATGTTAAAATTTTAATATAAAATTGATGTGGAAATATTTTTTTACTTATTTTCAACAATGAAATACTTCCACATGCACAACAAATTAACAAGAGAAAGAGGGACATGAAAATAAATCATTCGTTTCAGTCATTATCGCATATAAATATTTGAAGAATTATAAATATATATTAAAATATATCTCATTCCCATCCCATATCATAATATAAATAAAAAAATAATCACAAAAAAAGGAAAAAAGAAAAAAAAAATTTATAAACAAACCAAACACAACTTACAAGCAAAACCATGACTTCTTCAGCCAAAAGAAAAAAATAGAGCATTATAAATGCTCCTAATAAACAGAGCATGGGATGAGAATGTATCAGAGCTGTGTTAGAGCATGGGATGGGAATGTATTAGAGCTGTATCAGAGCATGGGATTAGAAAAAATAGAGCATTATAAACAGAGCATTTTTGCAGGTGCTTTGCTCGTTTCAGCCGTATCGGACTGTATCGGAGCTATATCGCTTACGTATCGGATTCAGGCCAATACGTATCGGGAATCGGCCGCTACGGACGCGAAATTCATTCTCACCGGTATACCGGTGAGTATCCGACTCGGCACTCCCATTTTTCGGTACGAACGGGCGTACCGGCCGATATTTAGAACCTTGCATAATAATTTTGCCACTCCTACAAGGGCTTAACGATTCCCAAAACATCTTCAACGGTTGAGACTGAAGTGCCTTAGACGACCACCTCAGGCTCAAAGAAGCTCCTGAAAAAGGAATGCAAACATATATAATGAACAGCGAGGGGAAAATAAAGAGAAAAAAATAAAAAAAAAATAAAAAAAATGAAGAGAAAAATGCAAAAGAATTTGGGAATTGGGATTAAAAATTCAGCTTTTCCTGATTTGAGCCCTCATACTTTTTGATTAAAATCTAAAGAAAATGTGCTTATAAGTATTCAAGAATGATTTGAATTATGGGAGATGTACCCAAACTTTTCACCATACAACAAATAGAAATATTTTTGGACAAGGATATAGATGATGCCTCATTATATTACAATTAGTGGAAGTACAAGTGCAAAGCATGCTAGTTTTATCTAACTGGTATATACTTCAGTTGATCTTAACGTATTGTGTTTTTTCAGGGAACTATTATTCACACTCTATTTCTTTATAAATTTAATCCAAAATTTATTTTTAATCACCAAATTAGATATGGTACAATTTTCATGCATATTAGAAGACTAATTTTGAAGTGCGAAGTAGAGTGGGAATAACATATCTCTTGTTTTATTATGCTTAAACATAAAAAAGGAGAGAGAGAACTTGGCATCAAAGACAAGAACCAAAAAAGAAAAATAGAAAAAGCAAGAGTACTGATGATGAGTAATGAATTATAAAGTAGAACTTGACATATCCAAAGACAAGAGACCAAAGAAAAAGCAAGCAATAGGGGGGGGGGGGAGTAAAGAAAAAGAATATAACCTATTTTCTTTCTTTGTAATATATTACAAAATTTTCACAGAAGGATTGAAAGAGGTAAAATGTTAGCATATCTCGTATGTTGGTTAGTTTAATTGCTTGTGAAATTAGCATTAATTCAATTACAATTGCAATTGCAATTTTTTAGAAAGCTTTTTCGACAATGAAATTTATATATAAAAAAAAATCGATTGCATAGCTAAATGGGAAATAAGTTGCGACGTTTATTTGAAAGTATTAATAACAAACTTAAAAAATGAGGGTAATTTTAAAAGTTCATATATCTACATGTTTTTTTTTTTTGAAACAATAATATCAATATATATATTTTTCTTTGTGATTTGAGAAGTTTAAATTATTATATTTTTTTATTGATAAAGTGTGATTTTAGAAAAAAAAAAAACAGTTTGTAAAATTTAAGATTTTGAATGTTTATCATAATAAAAATGTTTGGAAACGCCACTGCAGATGGGGATCGATTGTTTGAATAGCAATGCCGGACTTTTCTGCTGGATGGATTTGTGCCCGTTGCTCAAAGAACCAACTATTGAAGCTGGAATGACGCTATGGCGCGTGATAATCAATGATGTGAAACTCAATGTTTGTCTGAGATCATCTTTTCATTGCACGGAGGCTGGTTGGTTTAGGGTTTGCTTTGCTAACATGGATGATGATACAGTCGAAATTGCATTGCAGAGAATTCGAAAATTTGTGACTAAGAAGAAGGAATGAGAGGTAGCTACAGTGAAGAAGAAGAGGTGCCCAATGAATCTTCGACTGAGTTTTTCGTCTCGGATATACGACGACGGTCTCAGGTCGCTGCATATGTCGTCTCCTCACTCTTCTCATCCTCACTCGCCTCTAGTTCAAGCCAGGAATTAATCGGTTTAGAGGACTATTCTGTATCATTAGTATATAAAAAATTTATAACGTCAAAAAAAGTAAATTCTAGAATTTTCAAAAAATAATGTATATGATGTGAGTCACAATTAAAATGAATCACGTCTATACAGTTTATTTTTTGATTACTTTTTGAATAACTTTTTTCTAACTACGTAATATTATTGTTAGAATATTTCACCAGAACTTCACCTTCAACGTGACTTTCAGAAAGTGAAATATATGAGGTGATAGATATATCATTTCTCATTTATGCACCATTAATTTGTACCAAGAAGACAGGTAGATTTATTCTTTCCATTGGAAATAATTACTACCAATAATTTAGGCAAGAGAATGTTTTAACAATATGTAATTTATTTTGGTGTAATGTGTAAAATATTGTTTGAAGTATCAATTCCATTAAATAATATTGAAGTCATGTAGCAAATCTCTTCTTATTCTCTCTCTCTCTTAAATGTCTCTTGAATTTATCTTGTGTTGGCTTATTTTTCTTGCGAAGGAATATATCATAAATGCGAGCGTGTCAGCAAGGATTGAAAAGTCATTACAGATTAAATTTAAGCCAATTATTAAGCGATTGCGTTGACGGTTCTTTTGCCTTACTGAAGAGGACTTCAAAATTGCCAAGTGTTAAAGAAAAGAAAAAAATAAAAGAAGAATAAGGGAGACAAAGAAAGATGATTGAGTAAACAATCAAAGTAATAATTATTTACCTTTACTCCTATGCTTCGAAAGGAAGTGCATAAAATGCTTTGAAAAGGAAATGTTGAAAATAAATGCTTCGAAATATAAATCTATGTTAAACTACTCCTAAAATAAGGAAAATGACAAGAAACATTGAAATCAATTGTCTTTGATTTGAGTTTGGATCTATTTGCAGTATAGCCATGAATGACTATTTATAGGCAAATATTTGTAGAAAAAAACTACCTAATAACCACCTAAAACTACCCACTCTTCCATCTTAATTCCCACAATGCCACATATGGGTGCCTCTATTTACACACCATAATCTATCTCAAGGCAAACCACTTCTGAAGGCACACCTTTAATAATTTGGTAAATAAGTATCTTGCTCAATACACATCATAAATTTACATATTTACCCTTTCTCACACACCCCACCCACCACAATATACCCACAAACTACCATTTTTACCCTCACTCACTCACACACCCCACACCCACGATATTCATCTCCCCTTCCATTCTCTGTTCAAACCGGTGAACACCATTGCTTAAAACACTATTTTTCTCATCAAAGACATCGTTGGTGGTGCTCAACATAGTTGGAAACAACTTCACATTGGAGATTCAGTAGGTGAGTTCTCATTTGGCTTAAATTTTAGGGTTTTATGTAGTTATGTCCATTGCCATGAAATTTGTATTTGAATGAATCAGTTTCCTCTTTGACACTGGATTTTCGAACCCTAAACATTTAACATTCGTTTGACACTTGATTTTCGGACAATAGCATTTTGGACGGTTTGCTATTGTCGAATAAAGCGTCTCTGTTCTCGATCTCGATGTTCAGAACTTCTTGGACGTCTCTTCCGCTACACAGCCGTCTTCAGAGTCTGTCTCGGTCGAAATCTCATGCTTTGAATTGGTCGGTCTCGATCCTTGAACTTCACTCTTAATTCGTTTCTTGATTTATCATTGCTGTCTCTTATTTCTGTTGATTTTTTGAGTTAAATATTAGATGATATATATATATATATATATATGTATGTTTGTACATGAGAGGCATATAACTGAGAGTATATGTACTTGTATATTGCTTGGGATGAGCCGCAATTATTTGACAAAATTAGGGTCTCTGATTTTTTTGCTTTTTTTTCCCCCTAGATTTATTGAGATTGTTGATAGATATTATATTTATTTTTGTCCTTTATGGTAATTGTATAGATGGTGTGTATCAAAACTTGGTCCTTTGTAGTCATTTCGCTTAAGGTTAAAATTATAATAAAAAATAAATAAATTAATGGTGTGCCTTGAGAAGAAAGGTGGTGTGTAAATAGAGCCTCCGGCCACATATCCCTCAATGTCATCATAACTTCCTTTAACCTCCAATTCATGCTCCATATTCTCCACTTTGTCCTTCATGTTCTTCCACATTATGCTCCATGATCCTCCACATTCTCCATCATTTTTTCACATATGTTTAATGATTCATAACTTCTCATAACCTCTAAATGAGTAGGAAAATGCCACGTGTTCTGCAATTATATAAATAATAAAAATTGCAAATTTATGATGCTAACATCTTGATATTGATGTTGAATGAATGAATTGAAAAGTAATATCCAAATATTATGATCAATTGTTTCATCTTACTAAAATTGCTGAATTACTTTAAATAATCATATGGAAACTCATGCTTTTAATTCTTTGAAGCATCTTGTTTTTCTCAATCACAATTTCGTATCTAATTTTATTTTTTAATCCAAATTTTTAGTGCTATTTTTTGAATAATGTCACAGATTATATCAATACTAAAAACTGACACAAGGACAGTGGACGCTGTCAAGACTATCTTTCGAGGAGTTTTCCTAATTTTAATCATGTGACAAAGAGTGAGAGTTTGAAATAGAGAAACAAAAGGGAAATGACATAGAAGATCCAATCTCATATAAAACTTGGGGCGACTAACAGTGTCCAAGAGTATTGTTCCCATGGGCTGGATTGTAGTTTCAGTTAGATATTTCTTCCACAAGGTCCAGCCTGAGCCATTGGTGGGCTCAAAATTCAACTTGGGCTTGGTTCTTTATTCGAATAAGAGTGATAAGAATTGTATTATAATTTCATATCATGTCAAAATATTTAGACATTTCCAATTCAAAACTAATTGACATTAAATGAAAAGGACTCCTAAAGTGTGTGAAAGTATGAGAACAAAACATATAATCTGATTGGTCCACAACTATGAATCCCATAATCATAAAGTGTATCAATCCCAATTAAAATTATACACTATCGTTGACATTCTATAGATTTTTATAACACTTAAATTGACCTATTAAATCCATCATTTACACTAAACTGATAAAACCAAACAATAGTATGCGATCGGTTTCGATTCCTCAACTAACAAAATGAAGGATTCAAAGCGATGCAAGATTTTCTCTCAACACCAATCAAAGCAAACCGTTTACACTCCTGCTCAGCATACATGGCTTTGCAATTGACACTTGAGATGGTAGATCAAGAAGAACAAACCATCATTTTTCACATTTCAAACTTGAAAAACAGATAACAGAGAGGAACTAATACCCGTGCACTTGGATTCACTTCAAAAAAATCTAGGGAGATGATTTAGTTCTGTCTTCTTCTTCTTAAATCCATGGGTTGCCCTTCACCAGATTCTTTTTCTGTGGGCTCTTCTTTCTTCTTTGATTCTTGTTTGTATTATTCTTATCTATCTTTAGAGTGATCTCTGCTTGGAAAAGTTTCTTCAAGTCTTCCACTACTTTTTCAGGATCACAACTTCCTCCTGCTTCTACTTCATTGTTGTGATCAGAGACAATTTCAGCATAATAAACTCCTACAGAGTCACAGAACGAAAAAGCGTTGGATGACAATAAATCGAAGAATATAAGATTTTTAGTATAATTAAGAATAATGGTTTAAATAAAATTTTATTTATGTAATGGTTTATCAACTAGACTATGATATGATTTGAGTATTGATTATTAAGAAATTGATTTCAGATTATGATTCCCCAGTTTCTTCCTCCAACTTCTTATTCTGTTATTTTGGTGCTACATCATAAATGCTTCAGTGAGACTAGTTTTTTCATATGAAAAGAAGTTTTTCAAAGAAAGATAAAAAAAAGAAAAAGAAGAATGTTAGCCTTGATATACCTGAATAGGTCCAAAGTTTCTTCAGGAGCTCTGAGGTGGGTGCAACAGGTTTATCGAATACCAAGCGAAACATCTGCAAGAACAAATTGAAAACAACCTCAGCTGTAAGTTAGAATTGGCCAAGCTTTTAAATTCCAATTGTGGTAGAGACAATGGGAAATGAAATCATAAATTAAAAACTGATTAAACAACATGGATGTTCAGAACCCACAAAAAGGATTTAAATGTAGAAATGAAACTGAATGTTGAAGAAAGTGAGGGAACCAGACCTTAATTGCAGTCGGATCTTTAAAAAACCTGAGCATGTAATAGTAGTATGTTAGAAAGAGAGAGAGAGAGAGAGAGAGAGAGGCAGTTGGGTTGTGTTTTTGTTTTCTGTTTTTCATATTTTTGGAAACAAAACAATGAAAAGTTCGAAAAAACTTAGTTCACATATCATTTTCAATTTTTTTTCCTTCCCGAAAACAGTTTTCAAAAATTTGAAAACAAATTTTTGGAGTTTCCTAAATAGTGGGTTGCTTTCAGAAACAATTCACCGTTTGAGTTTTCTAAAAAAGAAAACAAAAAACAAAAATCCAACCAAACAGGCAAATATTGACATGGAGAAAAGACATTCATCACATGGATTGAAACCATAACCCTATAATTCTAGATGGAATTTGATGTTGCAGTGAATCATTAACCTAGCAGAAGATTTCAAGGCATAACCAAGAAAGACCAAAATTAAAATGGCTAGATTTGAGTTAGAAAATTTACTCGGTTGAAATTATCTCAACTAAGGTCTTTGCAGCTAATGGAAGACCACCACACCTATCTACCATGTCATCCTTCATTTTTCGTAATATCTGGCGATACAAATACTTCTTTCTAATTGAATTTAGAATTATGCATCAACACGACTCTCTATCCAATATGGGCTGAAGTTCATACAAGTTGAGCTCACCCACCATCTCACTTGCCACTTCTTTCAGTCTACTAGTGACGATTATGGCACCCCCACTTCCCCTCGGAAATCCATTCCAGAGTGGAGTTATGAACTTGTTGAAATCCAACTTACCACTCGAAGCAGGCCACATGTTGTCCAACACGATCAAATACTTCTTATTAAACAAGTAAATGTCCAAATTACGCAAAAGATCATCAAGATCAGAAGTGTTGCCAAATGAAGAGAAATCACTTGCCAAGCATTCGAGAATAGCCAAGACAATGGATCTTAGATCTGGATATTGAGGTAACTCAACCCATAACATCGGGGAGAAACTTTCTTGGACTCTAGAGCTATGGAACACCATTTGAGCAAGAGTGGTTTTACCTGATCCTCCCATACCTACGATACCAATTGCACTGAAATTATCAGTATTAGATGTAGTAGCTAGGAGCAAAGCTTCCATCTTCCGCAAATGATTATTGAAACCATGAATCAGAGTGAGATTGAAATCTGGAAAGTCTGTTGGTCGACAAACCCTGATCAAGCTCGAGGGCGAAAGCCTCTCAGCTGCAATGTCTGCAACGTCAACATCGCTCATGTTTTGCAGCAACTCCTTTTTGATGCGGAGAAGTTTCCTCTCCATCTTCAAAGGAAACCATTGCTTCTTGACATAATGATGAGAGCTTAATAAGAGACTTTTCTTGCTTTCAGTAATGTGGTCTCTCTCCTTCTCTGCTAACATGACATAATCAGCCAATGCGAACTTGAGGTCATACAGAGGATCTTTCAGTCCTATGGGTGTCCAGGGGTCAATCCTCTTTTGATGCAAGACCTCTGAAATCTCAACAAAATGAAGCTGTAGGGGGAATTCTATGAATTCTTCCCTCTCTGCTTCTTCAAAGTCACTGATGAATTTGTTCTTTAGAAACTGTAAATGATCAGCAGCCATTTCAAATGTAGTTCTAGTAACAAATTCCTTTTCCCGGCCTTCTTCCCTTTATGGAATATCTTTCTGTTAACAGCAGTTGCAATTAGTCTCAAGTCAAGCAATAGAAGACAAAACAAACAGAGAAATGGAAAAGATCAAAGAACACACCTTTGAAAGACTGAGTAGTTTCCTAGAAGATTCAAAGAAATTTTCTATGAAATACTAAATAGTTTCCTGATAGATCTCTTTGCACAGATGCCAGAAGATGTTCGACAATTTCCCAACACTTGATTTCCATTAACCTGAAAAAAAGGCCAACTTCTGGAAGTGGTGTTAGACTATGTGCCTGTTTGGCAGAACTTAAAAGCACCTTATTTCAGCTTTCAACTTAATTTAAGCTATTTTGATGTGTTTGGTTTAGCTTATAGCTTTTTGAAAGTCATAAATTAGCTTATTCTTTACGTGGGGCAGGAGATGCTTAATTTATAAGTCAGAAATTAACTTATGTTCATAGTTATAAGCTATAAGCTGTTTAGGCATAAGCTATAAGCACTTTTCCACAGCTTTACCAAACAGGGCCTATGCCTTATTACTCATGGATTTTTCTTGTTGACTTTTCTCTTTCCCTATAACTTAGGGGTAAAAAAATGGTGTTTAGAAAAAAGGTATAACAAAACAAAAAAGCATTTTCGTCAAGGAAGCATGGGTGCGAGTACGGTGCGGGTACGCCGATACGGCAAAACTCAAAAAAAGCATGATACGGGTACAGCTGCGGTACGCCGATATTATTATTATTATTATTATTATTATTATTATTATTATTATTATTATTATTATTATTATTATTATTATTATTATGGTTAAAGGATCCAACCTACAAATTAAAATTAAATATGAAAACTAAAGAAAGAACTACAAAACTAAAAGACAAATATGTCTTCCTGTCAGTTCAGCAAACAAATTCAGTGCCAAATTTTTAATATTATCAAACCTCCATTATGGTTGAAAGAATACTAAAAACTTCTAAGAATATGGTGTAACGTCCAAGAATATGAATTGGCATGTTTAACTGTCAGGATGATCAAGCCAATATGTCTTGCTGTCAGTTCTTGTTCAATAAAATGTTTTGTTTCATTTTCAGAAGTTGTATTCTGAAAAATATTAAAGAGTAGTTTGTTGAAAATACACCACCAAAAGATGGTTTTGAATTTATTCAAAACAATTTTTTGTACAAAAAAGGAAATAATATGAAAATGACAAGTGGTTTTGAATTTTCATTATTTTTTCACCAAATTAATTTTTAGTGTTTTCCAAGAAGCAAATTTTGAAAACAAAGCCAGAGTGTTTCTCAACAACACTTCTGATGAGAAGACATTAATGAATTGGCTTATGAATCGCCTTATAATTTTAAGTGTTTTCCAAGAAGTAAATTTTGAAAACAAAGCCAGAGTGTTCTCAGCAAAAGCATATACAATTCATTCATACAGACAGACAGGACAGCAGAGAAACATCAAAATTGCTGATTTGCAAGGGCGCAAAAAAAAAAAAAACCCAGAGAGATGAAGAACACTCACCGGAGGGAAGACGAAGAAAGGAACAGAGAAGAAGAAGACCACTTGCTGATCTGCAGAAAAAAACGAAGGAATGAAGATGAAGAAACGAAGACGAAGACGAAGACACGAAGAAGAAGAAGAAGAAGAAAAAAAAAAAAAAAAAAGATGAAGAACACTCACTGGAGGGCTTCGTCTGGTTGCGTCGCCGTCGCCAGAGGGCTTCGAAGTGAAGAGATGTTGCTGTCGCTGAAGAAGAAGACGACGACGAAGAAGACCTCTGCCGTTCTCTTTGCTGTTGCTGAAGTGAATAGATGCAAAGAAGGGACAAAACCTAGCTTATAACACTCAGTTTTTTTATTTTTTATTTTTTTAATAAAGAACATAAATAAATTGCTCCGATACCCTTAATTGTCTTATAAATTTGATTTTTGGCTCCGCCATATCCAAAACGTACCAATGGCATACCCATGCCGTACCTGATTGAACCAAACGTACCGGACCCGTTTTGCCATACCCGGTATGGAGCAAAGACATTCAACATATAGATTGAAATCATAAATTATAATTCTAAGATTGGAAATTGATAATTGATTTTGCACTGAATTATTAACCTACTAAAAGATTTCCGGGCATAACCGAGAAAGACAAAAATTTAAATAAATAAAAGGTATATTTAGTTAAGAAACTTTACTGATGTGAAATTATCTCCGCCAAGGTCTTTGCAGCTAATAGAAGACCACCACACCTGTCTACTATGTCATCTTTAATTTTTTCTATTATCCAGTGATCTGAAATCTCCTTTTCAATTGAATCTATAACTATGGACCAACATGACTCTTTGTCCAATATGGGCTCGAGGGGACACAAATTCGGCTTACCGACCATCTTACTTGCCATTTCCTTGAGTCTACTAGTGACGATGATGGCACTCCCACTTCCCCTTGGCAAGCCATGTGAGAGATGAGTGTAGTTTTCGTTTCCTTGCATCTACAGTTTGGAGTTAGAATCCAAATCAAAGTACCAATCACTCGCATGCCACACGTTGTCCAACACAATCAAATACTTCTTGTTAAGCAAACGACGGTGCAGGTTGTGCAAAAGCTCATTGAGATCAAAAGCACTGCCATACCAAGAAAAATCACTTGCCAAGCTTTTGAGGTGAAAACAATTAAGTGGGGTTTAATCAGAGATTGAGGTAATTCAACCCATAAAATTGGCTAGAAACTGTCTTGGACTTGAGAGCTATTGAACACCATTTGAGCAAGAGTAGTTTTACTTGAGGAGCAAATCTTTGATCTTTTCGAAATGGTGCTCGAACCCATGAATCGAAGTCTCGTCAAATTCTGGAAAGTCCCCTCGTTGATGAACCCTAACCATGCTCAAGGACAAAGGCCTCTCAGTCTCACCTGCAACATTGACGCTGACATCATGCAACTATTTTAGCAAATTTTCTTTGATGGAGACCAGTTTCCTCTTAGTTAAGAACAGAATCCATTTCTTCTTCACATACTGATAACCTACGAGACTTTTCTTGGTCTGGGTAATGCGCTCCTTCTCCTTCTCTGCTAACATGACGCACTCGGCCAATAAAAACTTGAGATCATAGAGCAAATTTTTCATTCTTATGGGTGTTCAGGAGCTGATCCTCATTTCCTGCAACTCCTCTAAGATCTCATGAAAACGAGAATGGAAGGGAAAATCATTGTATTCTGCCACTGCTTCTTCATAGTCACTGATGAATTTGTTTTTCAGGAACAGTAAATAATCAGCTGCCATTTCAGATATTTTATATAAGTTCCAGCAACAATTTCCTTCCCTCCCTCTTCTTCCCTTCTATTTATAGTGAAATGTTTGGGACATGGGAAGACCCCACACACCATTCTAGTCATTGATGTATTTGTGAGGCCTACTTATAGATGTGTGCAGTAGTTTAGATTTATGGAGTTATTGTGAGAGTAAGAGTCTCAATCATTACTCTTATTTATACAATTTTGTGTTTAAAGCAGCCACCACTTATATTTATGTTGGGGCTTGACTTCCCTCTAGCTCGATCTGGGACTGGAGGGTGTTGTTGGGGGTCCGTGGTGGCTTATTACAGGACTCATTTTGATAATTCGAACCATTCAATATGTAAAACTTGTCGAGTGCTATATGCTTGTAAATAATCACGTTGATCGTATATCATTAGGGGTGTTACATGACTATACTCTACATTACTTATAATTCACTATATCTTCTCTTTTTCTCTAAGTGGGTGTTTGGGAAGTGGCTTTTTTTTAGGCTTTTTGGCTTTTTGACTATTTCAGTAGGCTATTTCAGTTTTTGTGTTTGGGAAGTTTGGTTAAATTTTTGGGTTAATTGTTGTATTAAAAAATGTGTTTGAAATGATGTTTAAGATTGAAATGACAAATTTGCCCCTAACCTTATTTTTTTTTTTCAAAATTGAGCTATAGGGGTAAAATGGTCATTTACCTGTCTACAACCTACACTATTGGTGACAGTGTAGGCTGACAGCCGTTGCTTTTCATATATATATATATATATATATATTTTGCATTAGGCGGGACAATTTGAGGCTTTTGGGTTTTTTTACACTTTGAGGCTAAAATAGCCTATCTCAAAGGTTCTCAAACACCCCCTAAATATCCGTTCATATTTTCCAATTACTCAATATAAATTTATGAATTTTATGCCTCAATCAATCATAACATCATTAAAAAAATGGGTATCCCAAAAAATCATAACTGTAACGCCCTCAAAATAACAACATTAAACCCATCAGATACGACATGCATTTACATATAATCTAACCACATTCTTTTATTCATTAGAGTTCCGCTACATAAGTATTACATGTTAACATCAAAACAAAATGCCCTACGGGCTTACAGCTTTCCAAGTTAACACTTGGTTACAACAAAAGAGTACTAACTCGTTTACACATTAAGCCCTAGGCTTGAAGTTACATGTAATACATCAAAAGTTAAGCAACAAAAGTATGTCCGTCACTAGCCTCCCAGCTATGTCCTTGGAGGTGGCATGCTTCCTACACCTGAAAATGATATTCCCATATAGGGTGAGCCACAGCCCAGTAGAAATACACTAAACCAACCATGAACAATGACTAAAATATTAGCAATTGATAGATGGCCAACACAGATACATTCACATAAATTACACATTTATGTCATACAACTTATGAGTCTAAGTTACCTTTCATTTTCCCTTTTTCAACAGATAAGCATGCTAGCTCTATCATTATTTCCACAGATATGTATAAAAACTATATCCCACATTCAGATATGCATATAAGCTATATCCACATTCTCAACAGATATGTATAACAACAATATCCCACATTCACAGATAAGCATATAAGCTGTATCCACACTTTACTAAGATAAGCATATAAGCTCTATCTTCATTTCTCTAGACAAGCATATGAGCTGTATCTACGGAGTTCATCCCCTATCTTCTCCCAACACTATCCGGTTTAGAGGTACATCCCCTATCTTCCCCTAAACCGCGGAGTACATCCCCTATCTCCTCCTCTACACATAACGTATATAAACACATTGGTTCTATATACAATCACCCAATACATACAATTAATGTATTCTATCAACCGTCAAGTTCCATGACACATTTCATTGATTAGTTTCAGTTTACCTAATCATCATGCATTGTCTACAACAATCACGACTATCCTTCACCGATAGCCCAAAGCAGTTATTTCTAAACAGAAAATAAATGCACAAATGGATATTCAATCAACATTTCATTTCCTCATTTCTTACCATTAATTATCCCAATTAATCAATCAATGTAATTAGGCCATTTTCCATAATTACCATTTCAACCCTTAGGTCCCATTTTCATCAATGATTCAACAATCATTCCATTTTTTCTATGCCAAACATGCATCTAGGTTTATTATGAATAAAACCCCAATTTTTGTAAAATTACACAAAAGCCCCAAACTTTCACAAAATTACCAAACCAAGCCCAACATCTCAAAATACCAAAATTTAAAGACAAAACCCATAGAGAGGAGTAGGATATCCCTACCTCGAAGTTTTAGCCACAAAGGAGATGAAGACTCGAAGATCAACTTGCTCCAAATCCAAACTTTTTCAGATTAAATCGAAGCTCTCAACGCCCTCTATCTTTTTAACAAAGGCCCTAGGCTAGATTCACACCCTAGGGAGATCAAATCTTAGAGAGAATGTAAGTTTAGAGAGAGAGGGTGTCGGATTAAGGTTTTGCTCAAAGAAAGGAACTGAAAAAGTGATGTTTAAGACGCTACTGTCCGCTGATATAAAACACGCTCGCTCGAGCGAAGACTTGGTTCGCTCGAGCGACCAGACACAGAAAACTCTCGCTCGAGCCAAGAAGTTCTCGATCGAGCGAAGAAAAATCCAGCCCGCTCGAGCGAAGGAAGCTCGTTCGAGCCAAGAAAGGCAACTCTCAGGTCTAGAACCAGACGCAACACTACTCTCGCTCGAGCGACAAACTCCTCGCTCGAGCGAAGGACCAAAAATCTGGGCAGCAACACTAGGCTCCCAAACACAACCAACCTGTAACAAACCTGCCCAACACATCTTATAACTCAATATACAAAGTAAAGAGGATGCAAACAAGATAATAAACAACAACCAACATCCACGGACACATGTCCGGATCACTGTACAACAAGGGTAAACCCGGGATCGCTATAACCTCCCCCCCTTAAAGAATTTCGCCCCCGAAATTAAGCACAAGTTTTCAGAAACAAGCTTTCCTTCATTTTAGACAATGTTACAATTTAACATTCAACAATTCGACCCATTACCGGTCATCCCATCCCTTTAACAAGAGACATATCACAATATGTAAACAACATATGTATTTTCAACATGCATCAACATTATGCACTATCTTTCCAATTTCAACAATATATTCAACACATATAGTGTCACATTCAACTTCCATATAAGGCAAGTTCCAAAACATACTTCCAATAACCAAAACATTTTCAATGTTTCACAACTTAAAACATATATAAAAGCTCTTAAGTTCAACAAAATGTAAAATGTAAATACAAGATCACATATCAACAAATAAGTCCGGATATTTCTTTCGGACTTCCAACTCACGTTCCCAAGTGGCTTCCTCCACTCCGTGATGTTTCCACAAGACTTTCACCAAAGGAATGGTCTTGCCACGCAGGACCTGGTCCCGCCTATCCAAGACCCGTACCGGTCTCTCCTCATACGAGGCATCCTCATCTACCTCTAAATCAGTCCAATCCAACACATGTGATGGATCTGGCTCATACTTCCGAAGCATACTCACATGAAACACGTCATGCACTCCGGACAACTGCGGCGGTAAGGCTAACCGATAAGCAACCTCACCTATCCTCTCAAGGATCTCAAAAGGACCAATAAACCGAGGGGATAACTTCCCACTCTTCCCAAACCTCATCAGACCTCGTCTAGGTGATATCTTCAGAAAGACATGATCACCTACCTCAAACGCCAAAGGCCTCCTCCTACGGTCGGCATAACTCTTTTGTCGACTCTGGGCTGTAACAAGCCTCCTACGGATAAGCTCAACTTTCTCCGTCGTCTCCCTAATCAACTCCGGACCCAACAAAGGTGCATCACCCACCTCGGCCCAACACACTGGAGACCTACACGGTCGGCCATACAAGGCCTCAAACGGTGCCATACCGATGCTAGACTGAAAACTGTTGTTGTAGGCAAACTCTACCAAGGGCAAGTGCCTCTCCCACGTCCCACTGAAGTCCAGGACACAACCCCGAAGCATATCCTCGAGGATCTGAATAGTACGCTCGGACTACCCGTCAGTCTGAGGATGATAAGCCGTACTAAAGGTCAACTTAGTGCCCAAGGCACTTTGCAAACTCTGCCACAACCTAGCAGTAAAACGAGGATCTCCATCTGAGACGATCGTTACTGGGACCCCGTGCAATCTCACTATGTCCCGAATATACAAGTCGGCAAGATGATCTACCGAATCTCTCACGCGCATAGGAATAAAGTGCGCCGACTTAGTCAACCGGTCTACAACCACCCAAATAGCATCACTACCCCGTTGAGTCCTCGAAAGACCTACAACGAAGTCCATAGTGACATGCTCCCACTTCCACTCGGCAATAGGCAAGGGTTGCAACAAACCCGCTGGCCTCTGATGCTCGGCCTTCACTTGCTGGCAAGTAAGGCATTTCGATACGAAAACAGCCACATCTCTCTTCATACCCCGCCACCAAAACTGGCGACCCAAATCCTGATACATCTTAGTACCTCCCGGATGCACCGCAAGGCGCGAATGATGAAACTCTCGGAGTACTTCCTCTCGGCAAGACTCCGGTACAAACAAACGGTCTCGGTATCTCACACTCAGGTCGGGATACACCGTCAAACCCTTCTCAACTTTCCCATTGGAGATCTTCTCTCGGAGGGATTCTACCTCAAGGTCACCTCTCTGTGCCTCTAACACTCTAATCACAAGTGTAGGCTGCGCAACAACAGAAAACAAGGCCGCAGCCTCAACAGATTCGCCCAGTAGCAAATCAAACTCGCCAAGTGCTCCCAACATCTCCCATTCCCGGATGGCTACACTAGCAACATCACTAATGGTCTTCCTTCTAAGGGCATCGGCCACAACATTGGCCTTTCCCGGATGATAATGCAACTCAAAATCATAATCCTCGATGAACTCCATCTACCTCCTCTGCCTCAAATTCAAGTCTCTCTGTGTAAACAGATACTTCAAACTCTTATGATCCGAGAATACCTCGAACCTCTCACCATAAAGGTAGTGCCTCCAGATTTTCAAGGCAAAGATCACTGCTGCTAACTCTAGGTCGTGTGTGGGGTAATTCTTCTCGTGTATTTTCAACTGACGTGAGCCATAAGCTACCACTTTCCCCTCTTGCATCAACACACAACCCAAACCCTCTCGTGAGGCATCACAATAAACAGCATAACCCAACCCTCTCTCCGGAATAATCAACACCGGAGCGGTGGTCAATCTAACTTTCAATTCTTGGAACGACTTTTCACAAGTCTCACTCCACACAAACTTGACTCCCTTCCGAGTCAGTCTAGTCAACGGTGACGCTAACCTGGAGAAATCTTTCACAAACTGACGGTAATACCCAGCTAATCCCAGAAAAATGCGGATCTCAAACACACTCTTAGGCTGTGCCCAATCCTGCACTGCCTCAACCTTGGATGTATCAACAGACACCCCTTCCCCGGATACCACGTGGCCTAAGAATTTGACTTCCCTCAACCAGAACTCACACTTCCCTAACTTGGCATACAACCTATGGGCTCTAAGTAACTCAAGCACCACTCTCAAGTGTGCCTCGTGCTCCTCCTCAGAAGGCGAATAGATAAGAATGTCGTCCACGAAGACGACCACAAATCGGTCTAAGAACTCCCGGAAAACCCGGTTCATCAAGTCCATAAAGATTGCCGGTGCATTGGTAAGCCCAAATGGCATCACCAGAAACTCATAATGGCCATACCGCGTACGGAATGCCGTTTTCGGAATATCCTCTTCCCTGACCCTCAACTGGTGGTAACCCGATCTCAAGTCTATCTTAGAGAAACAACGGGAACCCTTCAATTGGTCAAACAAATCATCTATACGGGGCATAGGATACTTATTCTTAACCGTAGCCCGATTCAACTTCCGGTAGTCAATACACAATCTCAAGGCACCATCTTTCTTTTTAACAAAGAGGGCCGGTGCTCCCCACGGTGAAACACTAGGGCGAACAAAACCCTTATCTGGCAATTCCTGGAACTGAACTTTCAACTCAACCAACTCTGCTGGAGCAAAACGGTAAGGTGCCATAGAAATCGGCGCCGTGCCGGGCACTAAATCAATAGAGAACTCTATCTCTCGGTGAGGTGGCAAACTAACAAGATCTTCGGGAAAAACATCCGAATACTCACAAACCACCCTCTGCAATACATGCTGGGTCTCACCACTCTCACCACTCTCAAAGCTAGCAAGTAGACTACTAAGTTCACTTCGCCCTCGCGAATCATACCCCGGTGGCAAAACACTACCAACCCGGTCTCCCAAGAAATGGAACCACTCCCCGCTCAAGGTACATAACGTGACCCTCTGGCGGTAGCAATCGATAACAGCCCGGTATGACGATAGCCAGTCCATACCCAAATTAACATCAAAGCCCTTCATGGGCATGACAACAAACGGAAAAGGAAGCCTATAGTCGGCGACCTCTATATCACATCCTCTAACACCCTGTTTCAGGATCAACTCACCACCCAAAGGCGATACCACACAAATAGGAGATGCTAACTGTGCTAACTCCAATTCCAAAACCGATGCAAATGCAGCAGATACAAAAGAATGAGATGCACCCGTGTCTATCAACACACTAGCAACTGAGTTGCAAAACAGAAAAGTACCTCTCACTACTGATGGAGCCGGTACTAAATCCTGCGCGGTAACAGCATACACACACCCCGTAGGCCCCTGGTCTACCTGCTCACCTCTCGGAGCAAAAGACTGCTGCACAGACTGGGATGACGAAACTCCCGGATTGGCCCTCGAGGCCTGCACAGACTGAGCTGGCTGAAAACCCTGCGTCTGCTTAGAACCAGACGCTCCCGAAGTGGCACTCAACTGTGGGCAAAACCTCTTCAGGTGCCCAGGCTGTCCACACTGATAACAAGTCAAGGGCTGTCCCCTGCCCAAACTCTGACTCTGCGGTCTAGCTGAAGAAGAAGCAGCTTTCTGACCCCCACCCTTCTGCAGGCAAACCGAAACCTTGTGACCCAGCTGGCCACACTTGTAACAAGTGAATTCCCCCTGACTGCCTCTCCCCGAGCCTACACTCGGCACTGGAAAGGTCGATCTAGAGACTGCACCCTGAGACTGCTGAGGGTTATAACCCTTCTGTCTCCTGCCATCACTCTGACTATCCTGGCTCCTCTTGGAGCCCCTCTGTTCTTCCTCCTCCTCCTGCATCATAATCTCCATATGAGCTACAGCATCAACTAGGTGTCTATACTCTCGGATGTAAGACCCACCAACTCTCAACTTGAGGCCCCGCCTCAACTTCCGCTCAAACTCATAGCAACGGCGTTCCTTAGACGCCACCAGTTCCGGTGCAAACCTGGACAGACTGGTAAAAGTAGCCTCAAACTCGGCCACTGACAAGCCCTGCTGTTTAAGCCGGCTAAACTGATCCCTCAGCTTCTCCCTAGCTGCTGCAGACAAAAACCTCTCCTGAAAAGCATTTATAAACGCCTCCCAAGTACTGCCCACACGAGCCTTCTCGTACTTCCACCATTGACCCGCATCTCCCTTCAGCTGGAAGGATGCCAAGGTCACTTTCAGTGCTCCGTCCTCAATGCCAAGCATCTCGAACGTCTTACTCATTTGCTCTAGCCACTCATCAGCCTTCAGTGGCTCCTTCGGATCCCCGACAAACTCATCCAGATTAGACCGGAAGAACTCCCTCTTCAAGAAAGAAGGCCCTGTCTCAGCTGCCTGATTCCCAGCTCTAAGAATACCCAAAGCTCCTGCTATCTCTCTGGCCAAGGCACCCATAGCCTGCTAACCCACTGGCTCGACCACATTGGCTTGACCAACCCCCTCCTACACTGCCGGAATCTCACCCGGTAACGGTGTTTCCTGCCTCGCAGGTCTACCACGCCTAGCACCTCTTCCTCGTCCTGACATCCTAATAAAGGCAACACAGAACGTTAGCACATTCATAAATGTGCCGAAACTAAACACTCACGTCCTAATGCATGGACAACTGTAATTCACTCCACATAAGCACATAAACACATAAGCACTTACGAATTTCATTTCCGGATAATGATAGTCCCGAGACGTTACTAGAGTTCCGGTTAGAAACAGCATTGATCAAGTGCTTTTCCAACAAGACTCCCAGAAACTCAAGGATCCAATCAACATCCTAGAAATTAAATCCCATACCCACATAATCACATAAGCATGTTATCAATTAAGCACATTGCATATGATACTACATCTAAGTCTCTATCAAGCGAGACAAACCCATTGTGATACTAATCACTTCCCACGTACCCAAAGTATTCGAACCCGGTACGCTCTGATACCAAGTTGTAACGCCCTCAAAATAACAACATTAAACCCATCAGATAAGACATGCATTTACATATAATCTAACCACATTCTTTTATTCATTAGAGTTCCGCTACATAAGTATTACATGTTAACATCAAAACAAAATGCCCTACGGGCTTACAGCTTTCCAAGTTAACACTTGGTTACAACAAAAGAGTACTAACTCGTTTACACATTAAGCCCTAGGCTTGAAGTTACATGTAATACATCAAAAGTTAAGCGACAAAAGTATGTCCGTCACTAGCCTCCCAGCTATGTCCTTGGAGGTGGCATGCTTCCTGCACCTGAAAATGATATTCCCATATAGGGTGAGCCACAGCCCAGTAGAAATACACTAAACCAACCATGAACAATGACTAAAATATTAGCAATTGATAGATGGCCAACACAGATACATTCACATAAATTACACATTTATGTCATACAACTTATGAGTCTAAGTTACCTTTCATTTTCCCTTTTTCAACAGATAAGCATGCTAGCTCTATCATTATTTCCATAGATATGTATAAAAACTATATCCCACATTCAGATATGCATATAAGCTATATCCACATTCTCAACAGATATGTATAACAACAATATCCCACATTCACAGATAAGCATATAAGCTGTATCCACACTTTACTAAGATAAGCATATAAGCTCTATCTTCATTTCTCTAGACAAGCATATGAGCTGTATCTACGGAGTTCATCCCCTATCTTCTCCCAACACTATCCGGTTTAGAGGTACATCCCCTATCTTCCCCTAAACCGCGGAGTACATCCCCTATCTCCTCCTCTACACATAACGTATATAAACACATTGGTTCTATATACAATCACCCAATACATACAATTAATGTATTCTATCAACCGTCAAGTTCCATGACACATTTCATTGATTAGTTTCAGTTTACCTAATCATCATGCATTGTCTACAACAATCACGACTATCCTCCACCGATAGCCCAAAGCAGTTATTTCTAAACAGAAAATAAATGCACAAATGGATATTCAATCAACATTTCATTTCCTCATTTCTTACCATTAATTATCCCAATTAATCAATCAATGTAATTAGGCCATTTTCCATAATTACCATTTCAACCCTTAGGTCCCATTTTCATCAATGATTCAACAATCATTCCATTTTTTATATGCCAAACATGCATCTAGGTTTATTATGAATAAAATCCCAATTTTTGTAAAATTACACAAAAGCCCCAAACTTTCACAAAATTACCAAACCAAGCCCAACATCTCAAAATACCAAAATTTAAAGACAAAACCCATAGAGAGGAGTAGGATATCCCTACCTCGAAGTTTTAGCCACAAAGGAGATGAAGACTCGAAGATCAACTTGCTCCAAATCCAAACTTTTTCAGATTAAATCGAAGCTCTCAACGCCCTCTATCTTTTTAACAAAGGCCCTAGGCTAGATTCACACCCTAGGGAGATCAAATCTTAGAGAGAATGTAAGTTTAGAGAGAGAGGGTGTCGGATTAAGCTTTTGCTCAAAGAAAGGAACTGAAAAAGTGATGTTTAAGACGCTACTGTCCGCTGATATAAAACACGCTCGCTCGAGCGAAGACTTGGTCGCTCGAGCGACCAGACACAGAAAACTCTCGCTCGAGCCAAGAAGTTCTCGATCGAGCGAAGAAAAATCCAGACCGCTCGAGCGAAGGAAGCTCGCCCGAGCCAAGAAAGGCAACTCTCAGGTCCAGAACCAGACGCAACACTACTCTCGCTCGAGCGACAAACTCCTCGCTCGAGCGAAGGACCAAAAATCTGGGCAACAACACTAGGCTCCCAAACACAACCAACCTGTAACAAACCTGCCCAACACATCTTATAACTCAATATACAAAGTAAAGAGGATGCAAACAAGATAATAAACAACAACCAACATCCACGGACACATGTCCGGATCACTGTACAACAAGGGTAAACCCGGGATCGCTATAATAACATCATTAAAAATATGGGTATCCCAAAACTAAGGACTTCTCCTAGTACATGATGTACATATAGTGAAAGCAGTCCAAAGCAAAGTCATAATCACGTGACTAACTTGACTGTCACAAGAGCGTAAGAGATGCCAAAATGACATGTCTGACACTCCTATACAAAGTTTTTCTGCGATCCTTGGGCTGCTGAGGCATTTCCCAAGAGCACATAATAATTTTGCCACTCCTACAAGGGCTTAACGATTCCCAAAACATCTTCAACGGTTGAGACACTGAAGTGCCTTAGATGACCATGAGTCCGGATCCTCGGCCGCACATCCCTGCTGCCCTTCCTGCCGCCCTCGCCAAAATGACGTCGTTTTGGTGTTTTTTTTTTCCCCAAAAATTGAGTTTCCCACTCTTCTTTTCACTTTTATCATCTCTGTTTAGCCCTAATAGAGATGAGAGGCGCAGCTGGACAGAGAGAGAGAGAGAGAGAGGCGGAGAGACGATTGGCGAAGACGGAGGGATGCGATTTCGGCAGAGGAAATTTTTTTGACTGTTGTTCTTTTTTTTGTTTGTTTGTGTATATGTCTATATATATCATTAAAAATCTCCAACTTTTTTTTTTTTTTAATGTGTGTTCTGTGTGGGTGTGGGTGTTTGAATGGTTTTTTTTTTTTTGTTGTTAATTTTCACTTGTTTTCTTAAGTGTTGTTCTTTGCTTTTGTTTGTATATATATATATATATATCATTAAAAATCTTCATTTTTTTTTTGAATGTGTGTTCTGTGTGTGTGGGTGTTTGAATGGCTTTTTTTTTTTTTTGGTTAATTTTCACTTGTTTTCTTAAGTCATTGATGGGTTTATGAGGGATTTGAAGAGGAAAACCCAGATGCGAAAAGGAGATGTTAGAGAATAATACCCACAAAAGAAATTGCAGACAAGTTTGCAGAGAGAGAAAAGGAGAAGTTGGAGAGAAGACGTCTGAAGAGAGGGATTCAGAGGCTGGGTTCAAAGGTTGAAAAAAAAAGAAGCACCAAAACGACGTCGTTTTGGCGCGGCGGCAAGGAGGGCCGCAGGGATGTGCGGCCAAGGATCTGGACTCCTTTGAGCCTGAGGTGGTCATCTGAGTCCAAATCCTCGGCCGCACATCCCTGCGGCCCTCCCTGCCGCCGCGCCAAAACGACGTCGTTTTGGTGCTTTTTTTTTTTCCATCCTTTGAACCCAGCCTCTGAATCCCTCTCTTCAGACGTCTTCTCTCCAACTTCTTCTTTTCTCTCTCTACAAACTTGTTTGCAATTTCTTTTGTGGGTATTGTTCTCTAACATCTCCTTTTCTCAGCTGGGTTTTCCTCTTCAAATCCCTCATAAACCCATCAATGACTTAAGAAAACAAGTGAAAATTAACCAAAAAAAAAAAAAAAGCCATTCAAACACCCACACACACAGAACACACATTCAAAAAAAAATGAAGATTTTTAATGATATATATATATACAAACAAAAGCAAAGAACAACACTTAAGAAAACAAGTGAAAATTAACAACAAAAAAAAAAAAAAACCATTCAAACACCCACACCCACACCGAACACACATTCAAAAAAAAAAAAAAAGTTGGAGATTTTTAATGATATATATATACACAAACAAAAACAAAGAACAACAGTCAAAAAATTTTCCTCTCCTATTTGAATTTGAATCTCAAATCTTTCATAGACATTTCAACCTTATGTATGTAGATTCTTCTCAACCCATCTAGGTTGAAAAATTTTACCCATTTGGGTTGAAAAGTTGGGTAGAATTATTTATACATAAATTTTTATAGATTCTTCTCAACCCATCTGGGTTGAAAACTTTCTGATTTTTTTCAGAAAAAGTTGTTCTATTTTTTTTTGTTTTCATCCATGCTTTGTTTTCACCATCAAAATCAACAAACATTTGCTCTCAATTTGTAAAGAAATGGGGAGAGTTCAATGCAAAGCAACAACACTACATACTCAAAATTTACCAAAAAAACTACTTTACACCAGCATTTCAGAGAAATTTTTCAATGATTGGGTAGAATTATGTATGTTGAGAAGAAGAAGAAGAAGAAGAAGAAGAAGAAGAAAAAGAAGAAAGAGAGAGAGAGAGAAGGGGAGATTGCCCCCGTCGCGTCGTTGCAGGAATCGCGTCCCTCCGTCTTCGCCGATCGTCTCTCCGCCTCTCTCTCTTTGTCCAGTCGCGCCTCTCATCTCTATTAGGGCTAAACAGAGATGATAAAAGTGAAAAGAAAAGTAGGAAACTCAATTTTTGGGGAAAAAAAAAAAACACCAAAACGACGTCGTTTTGGCGAGGGCGGCAGGGAGGGCCGCAGGGATGTACGGCCGAGGATCCGGACTCGCCTCAAAGAAGCTCCTAAAAAAGGAATGCAAACACATATAATGAAAAAAAAAAAAAACAATGAAGAGAACAATGCAAAAGAATTATAAAGTATATCCTTTAGTTGATCTTGACATATTGTGCTTGTTTCCGGAACTATTATTCACACTCCATTTCTTTATAAATTTAATCCAAAATTTATTTTTAATCACCAAATTAGATATGGCACAATTTTCATGTATATGAGAAAATTAATTTTGAAGTGCGAAGTAGAGTAGGAATAACATATCTCTTGTTTTGTTATGCTCAAACATAAAATAAAAAAAAGGAGAGAGACAAAGAGAGTGAAAAGCAAAGAATAATCCAGAGCTGTAAAACCTACTTTCTTTCTTTGTAATGTATTACCAAATCCACCATCTCTCCTTGCTTCTCTTTTAATTGTTAATGGATACACAATAATTTAGATAGAGACAAAGAGAGTGAAGAGCAAAGAATAATCCAGAGCTGTAAAAGGAATAAGCTAACCCATTAAATGCCCTTTGAGATAGAACTGAGTAATCGAACTCACTTAGCTAGTTATTTGTAGCACTACACTATTACTCAACACATTGTAGACCATCTTCCGGCATGCAAGAGAAGTGTTTTGTCCATTAATCCTATCTATAGACTATGGTGAGAACTGTAAGAATATAGGATCTATATACTAGAAATCAAAACACTATGAATATAATTAACTACTAAAATATAAACTTAGATATATACCGTTTGATTCCATCATTGTCTTGAGTTTTACTTCTTTGAAAGAAGATGGTATTCACAATCGGAAAACCTTAGCATCAGCTCTTCCCCTCCTTCTCCTAATCTTTATGTTGTCTTTTCAATGGGGCTGACAACTCTTTGATCTACATATATATAGATATATGTAAACCCTAATAAGGATAGGAGAGGGGACTGAGCCTAAATAAAATAATTACTGGGCCCTCCCATTAAGGAACCCAAGTAACTTAAAATAGGCCTGACACCTCCATATCACATATCTACATATAAAATAATATATACACTAAGATGGACCATGACCCAAAACTTTATGGATCACAATAATAATTTTGGGCTCATACCAGTCAATCTATCTGAATCACTTTCAACCCGTTTTTCATAAACCAAACAAAATATAGTCAATGACAGCCTAATTAAGAATAAATTCTTACATTCTCCCACTTAGGCAACATTGACTACTACTTTAAGAAAATATTTTATTTAAGAAAAAATGACTCTCGAGTTAAACAACTTTAGTGGCCACATAAACATGATTCAAAATAGAAACATCTCAGCACAGAATCCCGTTCAATGAGAAATATTAATATCGAACTGTAGCGGTAATTATGCTATTGAACAACATAACACTTTCCACAATTACAAACACTAATATCTCACCAACATAGATTCCTATATGTGATAAAGTATAGTATGGAATTTCAGCATAATTGATCCAAAAATTATATAACATGCTAATTCACTACTACAAAAATAGTTAAAGATCACACTTTGACAAAAAAAAAGATCTCACTTTTATTGGAAGTGTGATAAAAAAAATTAGATTGATATTTTAATCACACTTAATTTGATTGAGTGTGGTAATATTTATTTTTTATGTCACTTTTCAATTAAGTGTGATTATATATATATATTTTTAATCACACCTTCTAATTAAAGTGTGATTATATATACACTACTACTTTTTAATCACACTTTTTAAACAAGTGTGATTATATATATATTTTTTAATCACACATTCTAATTAAAGTGTGATTATTTATATATTTTTTAATCACACCTTCTAATTAAAGTGTGATTATATATACACTACTACTTTTTAATCACACTTTTTAAACAAGTGTGATTATATATATATTTTTTAATCACACATTCTAATTAAAGTGTGATTATTTATATATTTTTTAATCACACCTTCTAATTAAAGTGTGATTATATATACACTACTACTTTTTAATCACACTTTTTAAACAAGTGTGATTATATATATATTTTTTTAATCACACATTCTAATTAAAGTGTGATTATTTATATATTTTTTAATCACACCTTCTAATTAAAGTGTGATTATATATACACTACTACTTTTTAATCACACTTTTTAAACAAGTGTGATTATATATATATATATATTTTTAATCATACATTCTAATTAAAGTGTGATTATTTATATATTTTTTAATCACACCTTCTAATTAAAGTGTGATTATATATACACTACTACTTTTTAATCACACTTTTAAATAGATGTGATTATATATATATTTTTTAACCACACATTCTAATTAAAATGTGATTATTTATATATTTTTTAATCACACCTTCTAATTAAAGTATGATTATATATACACTACTACTTTTTAATCACACTTTTTAAATAAGTGTGATTATATATATATATATATATATATATATTTTTAATCACACATTTTAATTAAAGTGTGATTATATATACATTACTACTTTTTAATCACACTTTTTAAATAAGTATAATTATATATATATATATATATATATATATTTAATCACACTCCCCAAATAGGTGTGATTGTATAAAATATTTCAATTTGATTTTTATATAAAATATACAATTCCCAAATCCGCGCCTCTATTCTACCCATGAATGATAGAGACGACTCACTACTAGAAAATGAGGCGTTAGACACGGAACTTTTTCACCCATTTTTTCATCTTCCTATTTCTCTGTCTCTGTCTCTCTTCTCTTTCTCTCTCACTCATCACTCTTCTCTGTCTGTCTCTCTCTTTCTCTCTGTGTCTCTGTCTCTCTTATTTTTCTCTCTCTCTCACTCATCACTCTTCTCTATCTGCCTGTCTGTCTGTCTCTCTCTTTCTCTCTTTCTCTCTGTGTCTCTCGTTCATCTCTCTTCTGTCTATCTCTCTCATCTCTCTTCTCTCTCTGTCTTTCTTCTCTTTATCTCTCTCGCTCATCTTTCTCTGTCTCTCTCTCGTTTATCTATTTTCGCTCTTTTTTTTTTCTCTCTCTTTGTCTATATCTTTTTACCCATTTTTTCATCTTCCTCTCTCTCTTCTCTTTCTCTCTCTCACTCATCACTCTTTTCTTTCTGTCTATCTGTCTCTCTCTTTCTCTCTGTGTCTCTCACTCATCTATCTCTTCTCTCATCTCTTTTCTCTCCTTATCTCTTCGCTCATCTCTCTTCTCTCTATCTCTCTCATCTTTCATCTCTCTCTGTCTTTCTCGCTCATCTCTCTTCTTTATCTCTCTCTCTGTCTCTCTCGTTCACCTCTCTTCTCTCTATGTCTCTCTCGCTCACCTCTCTTCTCTCTATCTCTCTCTCTCTGTCTCTTTCGTTCATCTCTTTTCTCTCTCAGTCTCTTTTTCTGTCTCCCACTTTCTATCTCTTTATCTTTTTGTCCCTTTCTCTCTCTCTTTCTCTCTCTCTCCCTCTCCCTCTGTGTTCGCGTTGCTCACTCTCTCTCTTCCGTCTTCTCTATTTACTGAGCTCCCTCTTGATTTATCTATCTACTACAAGAAAATGCACTTTTAGCGACCATTTTGTCTCTCTCTCGCTCATCACTCTGTCTTTGTCTCTCTCTCCTCTATCTGTCTCTCACTCATCTCTCTTTCTCTCACCACCCATCTCCTTCACCATCTTCACCACTATTGCAAACGCCATTCCACTACCACCATTATTACCACTGTCACCACTTCACCTCTACGACTACCATTACTACTACCATTGCCACCACTACCATTACTGCCACTACTACTACCATTACCTCTCATTCACCCTTGCCACTTCATCTACTCTACCACTACCACAACTTCACCACTAATCTCCTTCGCTACCACCACCACCACCACCACCACCACCACCATCATCTCTTATCCACCGCCTTCACCATTACTGCCACTACTACTATCATTACCTCTCCTTCACCCTTGCCACTTCATCTAGTCTACCACTACTACAACTTCACCATTAATCTCCTTCGCCACCGCCACCACCACCACCACCATCTCTTATCCACCACCTTCACCACTACTACTACTCCCTCTCCTCTACCACAAAAAATTAGTTCATGATTTTTAATAACAAAAAAAAAAAAAAAATAGGCCGTAGAAAAATATTTTTCATTGACCACAGAAAATTATCTTTTATTTTAGTGGAAAATATTTTTTATTAAAATATTACCCCTACTTCTACCAAATAGAAAATAATAATATTTTTTTCATTAAAATAAAAATGAAACAAATAAATTTTCAATCTTAGTAACTAAAAAAAAAAAGATTTTTTTTAAAAAAAATTCATTAACTACAAAAAAATATATATTTTAACAAAAAATAAATTTTTTTGATGACGACAACCCCGTCTCAAAAAAAAAAAAAAAATTAAACGACATTATTTTATTATTTAAATTTTATTTTTGACAAAAAAAAATTTATTTTTTATTCCCGCCCCGCTCCCCTCCCCACCTTTTTTTTTTTTTCTATTCCCGCTCGGCGGAGGAGCAGCCGAAAGGGCAAACGAGCCCTAGCAGTCACTTGAACCAGTCCAAACCCAAACCATGGATCAAACTCTCATCCTTCTCCGCCCATAATACGCCCTCCCTCCCTCCCTCCCTCAAACCCCAAATCTAGGGCTATGTTTTGGAGAAGATTGAGTTGTCACCACCACCGACCACCCGCCACCACCATAATACGCCCATAATACGCCCACCATCCACCACCCGTTACCACTATCACCACCATACACTCACTACCACTCACCACCCGCCACCGTCACCGTCACCCACTCACTCACCCACCATCACCACCCGCCACCTACCTGCCACCACCCGCTACACACCTGTCACCACCACCGACCACCCGCCACCACCACCACCACCAGCCACCGTCATCCACCCACCCACCCACCGCCACCACCGTCACCCACCCACCCGCCACCACCACCCGCCACCTACCTGCCACCACCACACACCTGCCACCACTATCGACCACCCGCCACCACCACCACCACCACCCACCCGCCACCGTCACCCACCCATCCACCCACCACCACCACCACCGTCACCCACCCACCACCACCACCACCACCACCGTCACCCACCCACCACCACCACCCGCCGCCACCACCTACCACCACCTACCACCACCTGCCATTCCGCCACCCACCTGCCACCATTGCCCATCACCCGCCACCACCACCACCCACCCGCTACCACCCACCACTACCCGCTACCCACCACCCACCGTCACCACTTTCCACTGCCATCTTCCGCCGCCACTTGCCATTTCTCATTCTTTTTTATATTTTTAAATTTTGTTAAACATTTTGTCAATTACCAAACGTGTTTGTAGTTTATGTTTTTCTAAAAATAAACAAAAACCAGTTTATAAAATTTTTGTAAATATAAACTGAAAACGTAAACGTTACCAAACAGACCCTAACCATTTCATTTTCAGTTTTCAATTTATATTTACAAAAATTTAAAAAACTGTCATAAAAACTTGTTTGATAATTTTTTTGATTTATAAATGGTTGTCTCAGTTTGTAAATTTGAGGAAAAAATGTAAATTCAAAAAATAAGTTTACGTTGGTTTTTAAATAGAAATTTAAAAATTTTACTAGCAAAATTTTTTTTCAATTAATTTTTTTTTTCAATTAATTTTTTTTTCAATTAACTTTTTTTTTGGTAAATTATACTAACACCCCCCTGAGGTTTATGTTTATTACAGTTCTCCCCTCACCTTTTGGAAATTACATTTCCCCTCTAAGGTTTAAAGTTTCATTACAGATTTTCCCCTTTAGCAATTTAATTTTTTTAAATACTAATTTTGCCCTCAGTGGATAAATTACATTGACACCCTTCACATTTTAAAAATTAATTACAATCCTCTCCCTAAGGTTTAAAGTAGGGTCTTGATTGCATGTTGCCTTAATGTGTTTTCTGCTCGGCCCACTTGCTGACCTTCATTGGGAGTCGGCAAATAATATTGGGCAAAAAAATCTGCTTTCTTGAATGTACCATTGATTTCCAACTTAACCTTCACATGTATCAATCAACTGAGTTGTTCTTAATTTGTTAGAATCTCACACTAATAAATTAATATAACCAATATTTGTTTACACACATAAATGTTATGTCCAGGTTCCAGTGGATCTTGTCATTGACAATTCTGTTCAGGTTGATGTGGCAGGAAGTGAATGCAATGTAGGCAAATATGGGGCTTGAATTTCAGAGAAACAAGGAGAGGTTTGTTTTTCTGAAGTGGGGTTCCAATGTTTTTCACAATATGCTCATTGTTCCTCCTGGTTCTGGTATTGTCCACCAGGTAAGACTTTGGCATCATTAGTGCATCAAGGGTATTTCTATATCTAGATGTTATACTGTTGTTAAAGGAAAATTCTCATGGCAAGGTGCAATAATTTGCCCTTAAGGTGGTATGAATGGTTTACTCTTAAAAGGGCCAAAACATTAGATAGGTATAGGCTCAATACATGAGGTTTGCAATGTTTAACTATTTATGGGGCTTCCAGAGTAAAGCCACATTTACCTCTAGCCTCTTGTAAATCATAGTCCAAATTTTCTCATTTTTTTAGCACTATAATATTATTTGGTAGGTTTGGCATTTAGCAAGTGACTCTGGTAATTTTCAAGTTAATCTTGAATACCTTGGATGGGTTATTTTCTACAAAAATGGCATTCTGTACCCTGATAGCGTGGTTGGAATTGATTCCCATACAAATATGATTGCTGGCTTAGGAGTTGTTGGCTGGGGAGTTGGAGGAATTGAATCTGAGGCTACAATGCTTCGCTATGTATTTTGAGATAATAATGTATTTTCTTTATGATTTTCTATACGCTTGTGCCAATTGTTAGTGTTTGCAGTTATTCTTTGGTAGATAGACATGCATGAAATGGGTAGCTGTTTTTTCTTCTTTTTCCTCCAAAGGTGCAAAGAAAATGCAGCTTCTGCTTCTTTAAAACCTGCTACTGGTGCTGGTGATAGTAACTGCAATGTATCTCCTCCCCCCAGAAAAAAGAGTAAATTCTTGAGTTTTTATTTATTTATTTATGGGTACCTAGAATTATGGTTCAACAGTAATAATAATATATATTCACAAAAAGATCGTACACAAGCTGTATTGAAATTTATCATTTTTAAATATTGTGCTCATTAGTGACCTTCTAATTACAATGTCATTGACACTGAGCTGCTGTGGCATCTAATTGTTAACAGGGAAGGTACTTCCAAAAGAATTAAGATCAAGCAAAAATAATTAATGTTTCTATTTTGGTTTGCTGAATTAACTTTTTAGTTTATTCATATGCATCAGCGGTTTCTGGATTAATTTGTGTTTTTATTTTTCAGGTCAGAATTTTTTTTGGAGAGATGCAAAATATGGTCCAAGAATTAAAGAATTTAGTTTTTTTAAGTTTTTTCATTTTTTAATATATGTAAGCACAGTTAATTTTTTATTATTTAATTCCTTTGTATATACTTTTGAATATTTAATTTTCATTTATGAAATATATGACGTTATTCTATTCAATATGTGGTTGTGATTCAAAATATAGTATATAGTGTGTATTACATTATTCAAATGTGCATACAAAAATAATATTGATTATTTTTCAAATATGTAGCACCTTTTTTTTAATCACAGATTTTATTAGTTATTAATCACACTTAAAAGATGTGATCTAAATGTTATTAATCACACTTAAAAGATGTGATGTAAATATTTTTAATCACACTTAAAATGTGTGATCTAAATGTTATTAATCACACTTAAAAAGTGTGATTAAAAAAGATCATTTTTAATAACACTTCTAAAGATCACACTTAAAAGGTGTGATCAAAATATTTTTAATCACACTTAAAAGGTGTGATCTAAAGTTTTTAATCACACTTAAAAGGTGTGAACTAAAGTTTTTAATCACACTTAAAAGGTGTGATCTAAATATTTTTAACCACACTTAAAAGGTGTGATCTAAATATTTTTAATCACACTTAAAAGGTGTGATCTAAATGTTTTTAACCACACTTAAAAGGTGTGATCTAAATATTATTAATCACACTTAAAAGGTGTGATGAAAGCATTTTTTAATGACACTTAAAAAGTGTGATTAAAAATGACCATTTTTAATCACACTCCTAAAGACCACACTTTAATAAAACTTAAAAGGTGTGATTAAAAAACATACATCACACTCAAAAAGTGTGATCTTTATCTATATTTGTAGTAGTGATTCCACATTCAGTCCTCTGTATGGTCTTGACAAGACCCTGCAAAGTATTTTATTTCATTTTACACTTCCAAAAGAAACCTTTATTCATCTAAACCGAGGTCTTTCATGCTTTAAACCAAGCATCATACTTTATGGATTCATATATACTTCTAAATCGAAGCATTATACATTTCTAAATTAAAGTGTCAATCTTTATATCTCAAAATTTAAATATAACTGTAAGAGTTCATATAAGACGAATACATACATAACAGTTACCATTTATGTGTACACACATAACTATCAACAAAATGTGAATAAACACATTTAAACTTTATTAACTGAAATACACCATAGATAATATTCATGGGTAAAAAATTTCTTTAACCAAGCACATAAAAAACTGTAAAGTATCCATATGCTCAATATATTTAGCAAACTAAAATTTGGCCTAAGCCCTATATTTAGAGGATCAACTAGTATGTATTCTATAACATGTGCTCATAAAGAATATCATCTTTAACAACTCTCTAATTCTGAAGTACTTTAAAATTATGTATTTAAAACCATCAAAGTTTTTGTTATTCTTTATAGAGAAAATTAAAACCATATATCATAATACATCTTTATAGGTTTGGAGATGAAATTAACAATTCCAAGCTCTGAAATAAAATTTTGTAATCACATAACTCAGGTCAAACTCTAAAACATGTTTGTAAAGTGAAAAATTATAAGAGATTTTATGAAACTCTTTCATGAAACAAGACCTCATGCAAACATAAAAAAATGTAACCAGTAATAGACACTATATATCATTTGAGCAACTTCCAAAGTCCACATTATACAACCAATAATATTAACATGATTAATTCTTCTATAGCCAATTGTATAATTTTTAATTCTCTATAAATATCATGACAATTTATGTCTTTTAACCCAATGGTCAAGGCTTAAATTAAAATAATAATTGTCTAACAAACTAATTACATATACACCAAGTTCAATCCAAACTTCATAATTTATTAAACTCTTACAACAGTAGCATACGAGACATTTCTCATGAACTCTTTCTCAAAACCATTTTATGAATATTGAATGTTACTTAATTTGTCTCAATCACTAAGAAGAGCAATGTAAAGCTTTCAATTCTGCATATTAAATTTAGTAAAAATGTGATCTAGGTATGCTCTTTGAGATGAGACAAATAATTCTCTAAGTTATTTTTCAAGTATCTCAATGCCAAACACATAAAATACTTTATTAAGATATTTTATATATATATAAAAAATTGTTAACAACAATAGCTTCACATCAAGTATTAATTCGAAATTATTACTAGGAAGTAAAATTCCATCGGTATAAAGGATCAAGAAAAATAAATTGCTCCCACTGACCTTGAGATATATGCATAAATTAACAGTATTATCCATAAAGCCAAGTAATAATATTTGGTGAACCTTTAAATATCATTGTTCATAAATTTGTTTAAAACCATAGATAAATTTGTTTAACTTACAAATCAAATTTATTTTGTTTGGCGAAGCAATAGATAAAAATGTCACAATAGCACTATAATCATTATAAACCTATATTTATGACATTGGTAAGAACAATACTCTTTTCAAATCACAACCTCTTACAATAGCTTTGTATTTATTTATTTGTCTTTAAAATACTCATTAGATTTCAAATTTTTAAAAAGTATAATATGATCTCATATCCAATTAATAATTTGTATCAATTCATTTACCATATTACAAATCGCCAATATCTTCATCATACGTAACAATCATCTCTTCAATTTCTTGATATTGCTCATTTAGAAAAATAATATGATCACAAGGATCTTGAACTGTATGAGAATGTCTAGGAGTTGTACATGTTATGCATGTTCATGTTATATCAACAGATTGAATAGACACTTCATGTTTTACCTGCACTCTCACTTTCTCTATATGAGAATGAACATACCAGTTTATTATAATAGGCATAAATACACAAAAAGATTTATATATTTGAGCTTTAAACTGTTCATCAATCTAAAAACTTCACATTTTAAGCTTAAAAGATTTTTATGTCAGAACCAAGATAATAGAACCATTGACAACTTACAAAAGTAATATTTTAATTTCAAAAGCACAACAAACTTTTTACTTCTGTACAATCCCAAACTCAAAAGTTATTCTAACTAAATTTCCTACTAGTTCACAATTCAAAAGTGTTTTAAAAATATTTTTAACTTAGTACCATATGTAAAGTATACACAAGTATACATAGCAATTAAAATTATTTTATCACAAAAACTTATATAATTTAAACATGTTAACCTACATCTTATCATTTTATTAGAGTCCAATTACGACGCTCAAGTACTCAACTTTGTTCCAAAGTTACAAGCATGATATATTTAAATTGATTCCACAATTTTGTAAAAATTAATAAGAGGTTACTACATTAACCAAAATTATCATGTTCACTATAATATCCACCTTGAATTAATAATTTTAAAAACTTTATCAGTGTGTTTTTCAACATAAATGAGATTAGACAAATGCAAAACATCAATACTCATTTATGAAATCAATAAAATAATTTCTCCCACACATCTGATGATAAATGAAAATCTATTCCAATTATTATTATTTTTAATTTTATTTTATTTATTACCAAAATTAAAAATAATAACAATGCTTATTTTGTTGACATTAAAATTGATTTTTATCTCATGGATAATATAAAAATAACATTCTTTAAAATAAGATCAGTACTAAACTATAACTTAAATAACTTGACTAGGAATAAAATTTTGATTAACACAAGCATTTTTTTTTAAGTAGTTTAAAAAATAAATAAGGAGATTCCAAAGGTGGAAAGAGTGTCATAGCTCACAAAAAATTCTAAAGAATTTTTCTTACTTGAGTTAATAATATATAAAGAGATTTGCAGAATATTCTAAAAAGGAAAACATAAAACACTGAAGAGAGATAATGATTTGTAAAAGTCGAAGGTATTATATAAAGCATTGTAGAGTATAATTTAGATTTTCTTATAAGAATCACCTAGTGGATATGTTAATACTCTCTTAAATAGTTAACATTGAATATAATTTCAATCTTTCATACTATATTGAGGTGTTAATATAAATGGTTAAGAAAGTGCATTTTCGAGTATGTCAACATCTAAATTAGTTAGATTTAAAACTAAGTCAATATCCATTTACGGATTCACAATCAAAACTTTAATGGAGTAAATTTGATTTTCATAAAAATATCTCCCTTCATTACTTTCAATTCAATATAATATCATTCAATTACATATGGACAATAATAATCTCATAATCACAATTAATAGTCTCAAATATTTAAAATGTATTACTCTTAAATTGAATATATAGAAAGCATTTTCACAACTCCAACTTTCAATTATACATGGCCAATTAGTATAATCTCACAAGAATATGTTGCGAATAAACTCTAGCAATATTCTCAGATGTGCCAGAATGTATCACTATATAAACACCTTTGGGTTGAATATATAGAATACAATCAACATCTTTAAACTTCAATATAATCTTAATTAATTATATATTGGCAATAATTATATTCTTACAACAATGGGCTGCAAATAAACTTTAACAATATTGTTTCATAATGTACCATCATATAAATACTTTTGGGCTAAATATATAAGACACATTCTAACACCTATAAACAAGTCAACTAGTAAGAATGATTTATCAAGAAATTATCTCCTTTGGATAGATAAATTCTTTCAAAATCAATAAAATTTCCCTTACTAGCGGCTCACACTACCTCTAAAATTAATACACTCAATTAACCCCCTTTGGGTAGGTAATTGAGTGATATAATATTAGAGGAGCTTCCCAGAATCCTTATTGGTAAATCACTTTAAATCTCAATAAGTTAACCACTTTGGCAGTATCACCCACATTGATTCAAAAATCTTCTAACTGGGACTATAAAAATAAATATTTGTCCACCTTTAAAACTTTATTTATTTATTATAATAATGCAATCTGTAATCCATCATGCAATCTATAATTTAATTATAAAAATAAAAACAATAACATTTTTTTTGGGGGGTAAGAAATCAAACGCATAATTTATAAATTATACAAATTAATTTTAACATGTAAAGTGGGAGACACACAACAATTAGGTCATATGACTTTTATTAAATTTTCAGCATATCCTAGCGCCCATCAAAGCATATATAATACCATATTAGGAATCACCACTAAACAGTTACTCAAAATAATATCTCACGGCCAACCAAAATTCACATATGAATTTACAAAAAATTACACCAAAGTGATATACATGATATAGAACTCTTAAACAATCTTAATGTTTATGTAAAAGTCATAAAAACGAATATGTTTCGTATATTTTGTAGATATTTAATTAGGTAAGATTTGAAATATATATATATATATATATATATATATATATATATATATATATATATATATATATATATATCAATATAGATTCAATATACACACATCCATATTTTACAATTGTCATAAAACTACTAGATCCAAATTATTATTTTTTATTTTATAAAACACAATTGGAAGCAAACTATCAATACTCAAATAGTATGTATTTGTTACATTGAAAAAGTTTTCTTGAAATTACTAAAGAACGATTTTGAGATGCAAAAGCATCATTCAGTAAAAGAAATATTAATTTATTCCTTATCATTATATAAAATAATTTTACTGAAATAATCTGCCATGATTTTGATTCGAGTATAAACTTGCTCTTATACCACGTGTAAGAATATGGGATCTATTTACTAGAAATCAAAACACTATGAATATAATTAACTACTAAAATATAAACTTAAATATATACTGTTTGATTCCATCATTGTCTTGAGTTTTACTTCTTTGAAAGAAAATGGTGTTTACAATCGGAAAACCTTAGCACCAGCTCTTCCCCTCCTTCTCCTAATCTTTATGTTGTCTTTTCAATGGGGCTGACAACCTTTTGATCTACATATATATAGATATATGTAAACCCTAATAAGGATAGGAGAGAGGGCTGGGCCTAAATAAAACAATTACTGGGCCCTCCCATTAAGGAACCCAAGTAACTTAAACATGCCTTATACCTCCATATCACATATCTACATATAAAATAATATATACACTAAGATGGACCATGGCCCAAAACTTTATAGATCACAATAATAATTTTGGGCTCATATCAGTCAATCTGTCTAAATCACTTTCAACCTGTTTTTCATAAACCAAACAAAATATAGTCAATGACAGTCTAATTAAGAATAAATTCTTACAAGAGAAGTGTTTTGCCCATTAATCCTATCTATAGACTATGGTGAGAAAAAATCAACAAAATTATAAGAAGACAAATATTTGAGACACCTAATTTATTATTTCTAAAAATCGCCTTAGTGATGTGTTTGACAAGTGTCAAATTATGATTTGTTAAACATTCTATGGGGTTTAACTTCAATGTCACATCATTAAATATGGTTTAGAGATGGTAGTTAAAGGGATGTAGCATTATTATTACAAGAAAGTTAAATGATGGGTTATACACCCTTCTACTATCACTAAATAGTGAATATCACTTAACCCTTTAACTACAACACGGTACGCTAATCCTTCAACTATAAAAAAATTGTACAAATTTCCCCTTTGGTGGGTAAAAGTAATATAATATTACAATTAAGTGGGTCTAAATATGCTATTTTATAGTTGACACTCGAGTGGTTAAGGCTTTATTTAGTTGAGTTTTCAAAATAGTTTGGTGAAAGAAATAAAAAATACTTATTATTTTCATATGATTTTATCTGTTTTGGATAGAAATAATTTTCAAATTTCAAAAAATAACCCTTTTGGTCTTTATTTTTTAAAAATAATTTCACCTAACTATTTTGAAAACTCAACCAAATAAAGCCTTAACCCCTCAAGAGTGAACTATAAATTACTCATTATTTTCATATGGTTTTATTTGTTTTGGGTGGAAATAATTTTGAAATTTTAAAAATATCCCTTTTTTTTTTTTTGTTTGAACTCTTAAAAATATCCCTTTTGGTCTTTAATTTTTATCAAACTAGTTGAAAACTCAACTAATCGGAGCCTAATGTCCACATCACTAACCCTTATAAGGATTTAAACCAAAATCAGGTAATACATTAAAAATGCACTATCAGACCAACTACACAAATTGAGAAAGGTAAATTACACTAACCTCTCCGAGGTTCAAAAAAAAAAAAAAAATGATATTATTATTATTTTTTTATTAAAATATATATTTATCTTTGTTTATTTCATCGTTTATCCATTAATTTCGGTTACTTTAATCATAGTAAAAAGAAAATAGTGTAAATACAAAAAATGTGAAACTTTTATTTTCTTCAAACTTCAAGTAGGTGCCTAATTTACCCAATCAAAAATGATGGAGCCCTAGACTTTTTGTGCAAATTCCAAAGTCGTTGTTGGCCCTGAAGTCGTGGAATATTATTATATCTCAGCTTCCAGTGATAGCCATACAAACAACACTACTTGTGCTAGGGTTTCACTAATTATAATTGATTGATAATAATAAGAAGAAATACAAAACGAAAAAAAATGACTACTCTAGCACAAACTACCGAATTGAATGAACTTTTTTTCGAAACACAAAACTGAAAGAGATGAATCGATTGATTTGGGCTTAAGAATTACCAAAATTTTACTGGTGAAGAAAGTTATATATATATATACATATAATTTCCAAAGAGAGAGAGAAACCTTTTCCAAATCGATTATGCATGGTAGGTAGAGATGAACTGTTTCAGAGACTTTATTGTCACCAGAATTTCCTTTGATTCTCTCCGTGACTTGCCATCTTTTTTAAGGGTTTGTATGGCATTGAGTTTTTTTTAGGATTATTTACATAGAGGCCCTCTGAACTATTGAAATATCACTTTGACCTCATAAACTATAAAAGTGTACAAATAAACTCTTAAACTATTAAAAAGTATTACTTTACCTCCTAAATTATAAAATCATACAAGTGAACCCCTAAATTATTGGCGTATTTCACTTTGATCCCTTCCATTATGGGTCCAATCGATATGTTTTTACAGTTTAAATGATCTATTTGTATGTTTTTATAATTTATATGATAAAGTAATACTTCTTAATAGTTTAAGGGATCTATTTGTATGTTTTTATAGTTTAGGAGGTTAAAGTGATACTTCTCAATAGTTTAGAGATTTTTATGTAAATAATCAATTTTTTAAGTTAAAAGTTTAAAAAGTTGAAATATTAAAAAATGAAAATTCTATTGATACATAAAATTTAGGGGTAATTACATCCCAGTAAAATTTTAGAAAAAAAAAAAAATACAAATTCATAAAAAAATTGCAATTGTAATTTTAATTATTAATATTTATAAATTTTTTTTCACTAATTTGTAATTTATTTTTACAAAATTACACTAGTTTGATATTTCTCCCTTGAAATTTATATAAAAAATTTACAAAAATATCTGATAATGCCATTGTTATAAAAAAATACATCTTTAATAGTGTTTTGTTTTAAAATAAATGATTCATACTGAACTACATCATTATATATAAATTTTGTTGTTCACATGGCATCACTCATCAAAAAAATATATAAAAGAATCAATTTTTTTTCTTTACTTTTGCACCTCCCACTTCCCCTCGGCAATCCATTCCAGAGTGGAGTTATGTACTTCTTGTTGAAATCCAAATCATCACTCGAAGCAGGCCACATGTTGTCCAACACGATCAAATACTTCTTATTAAACAAGTATAGATGCATATTGTGCAAATGATCATCAAGATCACAAGTGTTGACAGACAAAGAGAAATCACTTGCCAAGCATTCAAGAATAGCCAAGACAACGGATCTTAGATTCGGATATTGAGGTAACTCAACCCATAACATTGGGGAGAAACTTTCTTGGACTCTAGAGCTATGGAACATTATTTGAGAAAGAGTAGTTTTACTTGATCCTCTCATCCCTACAATACCAATTGCACTGAAATTATTAGTATCAGATGTAGTAGCTAGGAGCAAAGCTTCCATCTTCCGCAAATGATTATTGAAACCATTGTTGGAAAACAATGATTTTTCGGCAACTTTAATTTTAAATTAAAGTGGGACCTAACCACCGGTTGGGATGGGTCTGAGTGATTTTGTATTATCTTAAGTGAGAAGATTGTAATACAAAAATAATGAGCCGAAACCATTGAGTTGTGAATGAGAATTGTCTCATAAAGTGGGCACGAAAAAAGTTGGGTTTAGATTTGGACTTAGTCTTAGTTTGGACTGGACCTAGACTTGTACTTGTACATGTGTTGGGTTTGGTCTTAGACTTGAATTTGGACCTAGTCTTGAGTTTTGGGCTGAGCTGTGTTGGGCTTAGTTTGTGCATGTGTTTGAGATTGAGCTTGGATTGGGTTGTGACCCAACACCCGTATCCATTTTGCAATTCGAAGGTTAATAATGTAATTTTAAGTGTGCCAGTAAGGATCAATTAGTCCTTACAGAATATTAATTGCCAACCAATTATCAGACGATTGTGTTATAGTTTTCTCAGCCTCAATGAAGAAGACTTTTACTGGTGGCTTGTTTAGGAGAATTTAGTAAATAACAACAAGTGAAGAACAATTTCAGAATCTAAATTTCATTAAGTAAAATGAAAACTTACAATGATCTGACCCAGCCTCGTAAAGGTTTACAGCAACAAGCTATTTGAAACTACTCTTAGGAAATGAAGTGCAGTACAGGAATTGAAGTGTAGAAATGTAAAGCACTGTAAAAACTAGAAGGAAAAACGAAGTAAATAAACTGATTTTTTGATCCGAGTCTCGGCTTCATTCTGAGACCTTCTCTGTTATTTATACTTTTCAATGATAACTGTCGAAATGGGCTTTCAACCATCGAAATGTCCTCCCATGATTGCTGAACATGCTCTCTCACAGTCAGTCCCTACTACGCCACTCTTGCAATTAGGCTTGCCTTCTGATTTTGAATTTAAACTTTGTCAGTAATTGTTAGGCCACATCACCTTATATCTCTTGATTGTTCTAGTGCTACGTAGATCCATTATTACCAATACGAACTACTACATGTCTGACTTTGGTTGGCAACTTGTATTAACTCCCCAAATTGCCCTCTTCGTACCACGTGTTAAATTGTAATTGGTTTTTACAAATTATACAGCCAACATTACCCCCCGCACTAATATATCCAATACTTGGTGATATTAGTGAACTAGTGCAATCCACCCACGTTCTAAGACGTGCATGGACTCTGTGTATTCTGGTAGTATAACCACTTTTTGAATAATGAAGCAATGAACTTCATTAAATCCTTGTATCTTGCACTTTCCATTCTTTGAGTAGACGAAAAGAGTAGTACATCTTCAATGGCCAATCACACATTCTCCTACATTGATCGAGCATACGAGGAGTCTATGGAAGATGATTACAGGCCTCGAAAGAATCTCAATGCATTTATTGGTTACACCTATCCGCCTCCATTTATGCAAGTTATGGAAGCTTTTGCAAATTACCAACTTTTGGACCAAAAGTTTGCCAACTACAAACCCTTGGATTAAGCATTTACAAAAATGAATCTTGGAAGCTCTTCTTCTACCTCATCATCCTCTGCATGGGACACAATTGCTTCTTCTTCTGCTCCACCACTCTCTGCATAAGACACATTTGCTTCTTCTTCCTTCAGGTCTACTGACTGGATAAGCTGGTTAGAACCTGATGAACCCAAACTAAGAGAGCGAATTCACCATCGATTCGTCGAATTTGATGATCCTCTGTTTATCCTTCCTTCTGCTTGGAGCTTAGTGGTTTACCCCTATGTACCCATTGATCACCGACGTAGTGTGGAGGACAACTTACTTGTGGCATGGTATACATTTTCCATGCCAACGAAGACAGTGTGAGCAACTCCTCGTCCAGAGGAAGCACAAGGATATAATACGTCATTCTTAGCCAAGAAGGCAAAATTTTTCTCTTCTGACTGGCTTGAATGTGTGAATAATCCCCAATTCCCTTCTTCCTTTGGGATGGACCCCCCTGGGCCTCTTTTTCCTCAGAATCCTCACTGGATGGAGGAACTAAAACTTACTCTTTTCGACAATTAGTTTCTTTCTTCCTTCCTACCAACCTCCAGATCTTTCCACTACATTTGAGCGACACCAAGCTCAACTTCTGCTTGCTGCCTTCTCCTACTTGATCTTCAGTGTTCTTGGAGATGAGACTCCTCTTAAGAACTTCCAATGGGCCTGTGATATTATGACCCGGGATCATGTCTTTAACCCCATTGCTCAGGCAGAGCTTCAAGCTTTTTTGGATCAACTCCCGCTACTTCTTCATTGGTACCAAATTTCTTTGGCTATCAGTAATTCTTTGGACAAAATCTCAGCCAGTCGAATTCAAACCAAGTACGAAGCAGATAATCTCATTGAAGAATATAATGACTTCAAAAATAAGGATTCTGCATACTGGGATGATCTAGATATGGATGAAATGGAATAAGGATTGAAGGAGATAGAGTTTGAGATGAAAGCTGAACAACTTTTCCATCAAATAAGAACATATCAGCTACAGCAACCCAGCCTTGATAGGACAGAAGACAGAAAAAAGAAGGAACATAAATTCATTGACCACAGTTGGGCCAAAGTTAATGAACTTGTTACTTTTTCCATTCCTTACTTTTATGAAATTGAATTTGTAGCCAAGAAGGCTTTATAATGTAATTACTTACATATCAATAAAACTAGTTTTTTTTTTCCCTCTTAATTTGGCATGATCTGGTTTTATGTTCCAATTGCATGCTTGTGACAATTTTATTCACCCAATTTAAATAAAATTAGAGCTTCGAATTTACCAATTATTTCCTTCGAAGCTCGATTTGAACATTTCTAATGGAATGCTTGAAACCTAATTTGAATACCTCCAACATGTGGAGTACAATTGACAACCCTTGCCTTATATCTTCTCATTCCAATCGTATGGTCAATATAATTTTAATAGCTTTGAATTGACCAACCTTTGTATCAAAGTTACTTTTAAGTGCTTCGAAGTACTTAGTAACAATGCTGCTTTTTTTAAAAAAAAAAATAAGGTTTGCTTTGACAAAGAATCCAAGAAGGAATTTTTCATGTTCAGGCAAGTCTTTTTGGATCTTGATCGCATACTTGACTTAGTATTGGCTCTGCAAAAAATCATCAAATAAGAAAACTACAAAAAACTTGAAAGTTCACTTCGAAGAATTTCATTTTTCATAAGAAATCTAAGAGCAAGTCTTGAATCCCTTTGAAGAAGACCAAACCTATATATTCCTTCATTCTCAGGAATAAAATGCACTTCGAAATCAACTTCCTGCTCTCGAAGCCTTAGTTGGTTGTTTGACATCTGGCTTTGAAGCTAAATCTTGACTTCGAAGCCAAACATTTGTTTTCGAAGCCAGTCCGATTGTTTGAGATGCGTTTCTCGCCCAAACAATCACCCTTGAGAGAAACTTTTCACGTTGTACTTTCTGGACTCCTGTGAACTTTAGGACAAAGTCTTAAACTCATACGGGTTCCAAAATCAGCCCAACAATTTATCTCGGGTTTTTTTACCCATTTAGACAAATTGGGCATCTTTCATACAGAAAGGTTTAAAATCTTTTCCCTTCGCGCTTTTAATTTACTTGCTCGCCCAAAACACAAACCCTTCATTTCTATTGCTCCCTCCACCTCCTTACTCTTTTCTCAGCTTCGTTCTCTTAAAACTCTTGTTAATGGCTTCTTCCTCCTTGGAAGTACCAGTTGTGGAACGCATGAGCCCATTTGTGGCTTTAAAGAGGTGTATCGACGAAGAGATATCTAAGCTCAAAGCTGGTGAACCGAGTACCATAGATAGTCGTCTCTTTATTCCTCGCCATAATGAACATCAGGAATACGTCTTAGGACCTATCTTCAGAGAAGCCCCAGCTCAACTTCCTGCTTTGTATCCTCATCTAGAGGATCACTATCTCCTTTACGAAGGGGGTTTTGACTGGAGGATAAACCGTCCTCACCACTGCTGGCCCACATTGAGGGTTGAATGGGAGGAATGGTATGACAGGGTTGTGCCTGCTAGAGAATGGGATCTGCAAGAGCTTTGTATCCTTAATGCCCTTCGCCTTTCCAGGTTCATTATCCCTGAGGATCATTTTTTGATTCTTGCAGCACTTTGTTTCTGGAATTCAGCTTTTAATTTTTTCCAATTTCGGTGTGGCATGATGGCCCCCACCGTTCTTGATATTTTCCATCTCTTAGGGCTCTCACCACTTGGTGCTCCCTTTATGCCTGGTTACCTAGACCTTCCGGTCAACTTCACCATTCCACCCTTGAACTCTTCCTTCAGTGATTTTATGGAATCTGAGAACAAGAAGATAGGTCTAGTAGGTGATCGAGAGTTCTTTTCTTTCATTCTGTATTGGTTATGCAAATTTCTCTTTTGTACTTCATCTCAGCGGATCATGCCTAAGTTTGCCCCACTTGCCAAGGCTCTAGCCTTGAAGAAGAAGATAGCCTTGGCTCCTTATGTTTTAGGCCATCTTTATAGGGCCCATTCACAATTTTATGAGAAACCTCTGGATGTTAACCAAGGAGGCCCCCTCTGGGTATTACAACTCTAGCTCTTCGCATATTTCACTGGTCTACATTTCAAGTACTTGAGATTTTTGGTGCCAGAAAGCACTACTTACGGAGAGAAATTTGTTAGGATTTCCTTATACCCCTCTAACTTTGCCTATTATTTTACTTTCTTTCATCAACTCCCAATTTCTCCACTTCCTTCCTTCTTTTGTCCCTTCGAAACCAATACATGACTAGCCTGGCTCAGGGCATTTTTGGCTGATGGGGAATGCTCCAATTCACTACACAAGGATATCTGGGCCTTTATCTTGTTGCCAAGGGAGCTCTTTATCGATACTTTGAATCTTCAAGCATACAAATGTATATCTGAAGTTTACTGTCCTTCCCAATTTGCCAGGCAATTTGGGCTTACTCAAGGAATTCGTATACCTCTCTGTAGCCTCTCCAATACCAATTTCACAGTTAGAGACCTGAGGGTACCTAAAAATAAATTAGAGGAAGCAACATTTAAATTGCCACAAGAGTTAAGTGAATTTCAATTCACCCCCTTTATCCCATATGGCACAGCTTTGAAAAGATTTCAAAGTTGGTGGACAGCCAATATGGAAGTGCTCCTGGCAATAACTCCCAAAGATTTGCTAGTGGGACTAGATGTTCCTTCTCAAGTCAACAACCAAAAGACTAGGACCACTGTTACTTTCTCTACTGCCCATACTATCTCAACTGCTGTTGTTTTATCACCTCCTTTTAGGGTCACTAGGGCCATTTCGAAAAAAGGTTTGCACTGTTGCTCCTTTTCTTTTCCTTTTCTCTTTATGATGCCTTGCTTATAACTTTTCTTTGGTGCAGGAACCTCGCATGAAGACTCTCCTTAAAGGGCTCAAGCCTAAACACTCTTAAAGACAAACAACAACAACAATAGAAGAGAAGAAAACTTGTGCGTGATCCTGAGAAAGAGGAAGTATCTGAAGAAACAACACTTAAAAGAAGGAAGAAAATAAAGGTCTCCCCCTCTGATCTCATTGATGACCCTACTCATCAGGCAATTGCCAAGGCAGTAGAGAGGGAGCAATTTAAGGAATTAGTGGTCTTCCAGAGATTTGAGAAGAGGTGGCAATAGCAAATATTATAGAATGACGCTGTTGCTGCTGACACACTCCAGAGGGAAGCTGCAAGGAGGTAACAAACTGCCGAACATTATGCCCTTCGCAGCTCACCAACCATTACTACTACTTTCGAGGATGGTAATTCCCTTTAGTTTCTCTAGTAATTTCCTTTCCCAAGTTTTTAGCTATGAAACTTACCATTGCTTTTATTTCTTGTCTTGCAGTAACAGTAACCCAACCTCCTTCTTCGACAATTGTGTCTTCAGTCTTATCTGAAGTTGAAAGACCATTAGAAACAACCTTGAAAAGGAGGAACAAAATCAACACTAAAGTGCCTTTAAGTGTAGAGCCCATCCAGACAATACTTCCACTTCCTAGTTCTACACTTTTCATACCTTTTTTGAGGCAAGGCATTCCTATATCTTTATCCCTGGGCTTAACTCCATATCTTCCTCATCTAACCTTTACCTCAGCCCAATTTACTCTCTCTACAATCTTGGTTGCTCCTTCATCCCCTGAGAAGGCCCTAGTTGTCACCTCATCAGTGATAGTTGGTGCTCCAAGAGAAGATACTGGTAGCTTACCAATTTCTTGTCCACCACCACCATCCAGCTCTAGTCCCTCTTCTCTTGATTTGCTGGTGGCCAAGACTATAGACACTACTAGGGACACTTCAATCTCTTCTCCTATCCCTATGTGTAGCTCACCTTTTTCGCGCCCCCTTTCGGAAGCTTAGAAATAAGCCCTATAGTTCGGACTCCCATGGTTCTGAATCTAATCTCACAAGTGCAATGTGAAACTGATAAACGACAAAGAGTCCAAATCCGACAAATCATTTTGAAAAATTGATTTTAGGATAAAAGATGCCAAAATTGGATTGCTGTGTCAGATACAGAGTCGTCACCTAAATATTTTATTTTCGGGGAAATTTAGGAAACCCATGACTTGTGCCAAAGGCCACGTGTTCGTCATCACCAAAGTTGCCTCAGCTCGGGAACTTAGGTACGAGAGGGGAAGGTCATGAATTGAGCACCCTCGCTCGCCTGATCAAAGATCGGCCTCTACTAATCATGATATGATTTTTTATAAACATTATGCGATCTTGTTCTGGTTATTAAGCTAGCTTTACTATGTGATGCGCACAATCAAGTATAGACTAGTTTGCTCAATTTAGAACAATTTAACTCATGTTTGTTTTTGCAAAAATGGTTTGAATTTGCCACCTCAAGTGGGCTTAAAGTTTGCAGATTTGCCACCAAACGTAGTGGGATTAAAACATGATTTGCCACTCAATAAAGTGGGCTTAAAACGCACATTTGTTGAATCTTTCCAATTCAAACAACAAGCCTTCATCCATAGGCATTCAAGTAGTTTAGCATTTAAGCACATAGCCTCATGGAAACATTCACATTCATGTGAGTATGCTAAAGCATAAAAACTCACCTAGTACTCTAAGCTAAGAAAATTTGAGTTAGAAAAATATGTATGATCCTTAACTATGTCAAATGTTTAATGCAGCACATGCAACGACTGCAATTTAATAGGCTCGGCTATTGAGCATGGCATATGAAACAATTCGATAACATGCGATTAAACACGTATTCAAAGAAGGTATTTGAAATGACAATGTAGTTTGAATGATGCGCTGAGCCTCGGTGCATATAATACAAATGAATGGATGCAAGCATAAGGTATGCTAATTGAAACATGTCTGTAGACACCCCATTTTTGACCGACCTTAAGACTCAGACGTCATTGATTGAGCGCTCGGTGATATTGCATATTGTGCTCGTTCAGAAGTTTCAGAGTCCTGGCTGCAAGCCTTGTCTCCGGACTTTCGGACTCTTTCGTGCCTTGTCTCGGTTTGCGAACCAGGCTCTGTTTTCTCTGTTTTCTCTTCCCGAAGGGAGGGAGAGGTCTTGTAGATCATCTCTCAGTGGCCGTAGGCTACGTTTCGTGGTCATAGGCCATTTTTCCCGTTTAGAGCCCGGTTTTTGATTTTTCGGAGTCGACGGCCGTGTGCCTCGGTTCGGGACTGCCTAACCACCTCCGTTTGCTTCGGTTTTCGGCACACATCTTATTTACTCCCTTTTGGGGGACACTGTGGCTCGAGAGACCAACTTCGTGGTCGAATGCCACCTCCGGTGTTTAATAGCCCATTTTCGGGGCCCCAGGCCGCGCGTTTCGGTCCCCGAACCTCCGTTTTGCATCCGTTTTGGTTCATTTTTGGCGGAGACCTTATTTTCATTGTTAGAAAGCTTGTAGGAGGGTGGGAGGCCAGAAATGTTTCTGAAAAGCCAGTTTTATTTCTTCATCGCTCTCCGTCGCCCGTTTTCCTCACTAGAAAGCTAATGTTGACCACTTCTGGGCCACTTTCTTTAGCCCTAAACCCCATATTTGTGTTGTACACACCTGGGAGGCCACCAATATGAATAGGCCGACCAGTAATTGTCTCTGATCCTTTTGAACCCCTCTAAGAAGTTGGCTTTTCTCTCTCCTGGTTCACATTTTCTGGGTTTTGACCACATATTTGTGTTGTGCACACATGGGAGGCCACCTTTTTGGGGTGGCCGACCAGCAATTTTGATTGACCCTTTTGACCCCTGGCCGGCTGGCCAGGTGTGGTGGCCGGCCGACCACTTGAACCTTTTGAACCTGGCCGGCCATGATCCTCTCTCTAAGTGTATTCCAGCTGTGCCAGCTGTTTTCTCCCAGATTCTGTATTCGAGGGGTTGCCTTTTGGGGGGGAAAATTTGAATTTGTTTTTCCCCCCCTTTTCCCTTGGCCTCTCCTCTATAAAGCCAGCACCCCAGCTCCATTTTGAGGGTTACAAAAAACCAGCTGAGGCATTGATACATACACCCTCTATATCTCTCATTCAACCCTCCAAACCCTAAGGTTCATGCACCCTTTACACACCACCTCCAAGCCTACAACCTCCACACTCCATTCCAGAAACTTGAGGCTGTTTTTCAGAGGTTAGGAGCTCCTCTTCTTGGACCAGAAGCTGCGGGAAAGTTGTGCTACAAGGGTGAGTCCTCTTCTCCCTCTTTCTTGCCTTATTTTGTTCTATATCTTAGCCCCTTTTGCTTACATTTTTGGGCTCCGACCTGAACTGTAAAGAGTCATATTTTGAGCTCCTTTTCATATTTATCAAGGACTTTTTGCTGTTTGAGGTATTCTCCTCACCCTTTGTGCTTAATCCCTCTTTTAGGCCTATTTTTGCATGGTATTTTAGTCTTTTTTTTGAGCTGTTTTGGACTTGGTCATAAGCTGTAAAATGTCTTGTTTTGAGCCCCTCTTCAACTTTGTTGAAGGGTTCTCCTCTGTTTGAGGCCAGCTGCTACCACTTGTTTCTTTATCTCTCTTTTAGGCCTTTTTCTTGCATGTTGTTTTAGCCTCACTTGTGTTTATTTTCGAGGCTTGATATAAACTGTAAAGTGCCTTTTTTTGAGCCCCTCTTCAACTTTGTTGAAGGGTTATTTGCTATTTGGGGCCAGCTGTTATCCCTTGTCTCTAATCTCTCTTTTAGGGCCATTTTTGCATAATAGATTAGCCCTATTTGTGTTCACTTTTGAGATTTTTTATAAACTGAAAAGAGTCTCCTTTTGACATCATCTTCATGTTTTATTAAGGGCATTTTCTTTTTTGAGGTCATATGCTTCCTTGTATGCTTGATTGTCCCTTATTTTGAGCCTTACACCTAAGCTCTTGTTGCATGCTTGGTTTGGCCTTCTAGCCACTAAAATCCAGTGGATTTTCAGTGGCTAGCACACTGGTTTGAGCCTCCAAATCAGGGGGGGGGTGACCCCTCTCACGTTGACTTGTTTGGTGGTCATTTTTGGCCTTCCAAAGAGACCCTATCTTGCATACTTTGAAGTCAATTTCCAAGGTCAATTTGGTGAGTTCTAAGACTACCATATTTGATTTTCATAGTTGCTTATGCCATGCTAAGTGTCCACCTTGTATGTGCTTAATAATCCATTGCATGGCCCTCTAAAGGAGCTCATCATTTTTGCATGTAATGGTTGCATCTCCATGGTTATTTGGGCATATTTTCACATGTTTTATTCACTGTTTTTTTCTGGTTTGGTAAGATTCCATGTGCATCCTATACTTGCCATGTAACTCATGTTTGCTAGTCAAAGTTGCATGCTACTTTAGTCCATCTTGCTAGCATCTTTTGGCCATGCTTTGAACTGAAAATGTTCATGTTTTGGGACTGTCTTGGCTCTGTCTTTAGACTTCATGATCAAATAATGCATGCTTTGTATAGCTATAAGTCATTCCATGTGCCCAGTTTCGAGTTTCGGGGTTCATCTCATGCACCGGGTGCCTTTTTTCCATGTTTCGGGGCTGTTTAGCATCATATTTCAGTGCTAGAATTTGTGAGTTTGTATGCCATCTTGCATCCCTTGCCATGCCTTGTTAGAGTTGCATGTTATGCTTAGGACCGGTCCTCGGTTTGCGTGCATGTGTGCATGCATTTCGATAGTCCCATTCTCACCTAATGGCTACTGATGTGAGTGTGGCTGAGGTCCACTTATGTTGATGTAAGTCCATCATGCATTGTGTATGCCATTTCATAGCATTGTGTATGCTAGGTTGTATGTTAGAGCATTGTGTATGCCTCGTTACATCATGCATTGTGTATGCCATTTCATAGCATTGCGTATGCTAGGTTGCATGTTAGGACTGCATTCATGCATGCCATGCATATTGCATAGTGCTTGGGATAGGAGTTAGCCCAAGCACGGGAAACGAGGGACGTTTCGTACTCCGAGTGACGGAACGTGTCTCAATTCCCTATCGCCGACATTTCGGATTACCCATGATGGAGTTTAGGCCTTGTTGTGTCCATATGTGCATTCATTTCATATTGAGTCGTGCAAATCGACTCCTCGGCCATCATGCATCGAGATGCGTGATTGGTGGCACGAGGATCGAGGACTACACTCCCTGAAGAGTAGTCATGCATACATATGTGAAAATATTTTGCCATGCTCTTGTGTTGCTCTCTGTTGCAGCAAATCAAAAATCGGCTGCCTTCCGGAGCTTGGCACGCATCCCGAGAACAATTACAAATAGAGGCGAATCGGGGCATCGCAATGGATTTCCGCGTAAGGCAACTCGAACATGCATCATCCATCATTCGGAACAGAGCAGAGGCGGTCCACGAATTTGCGTGCAATTTACTGCTTTCCTAGATTAATTTGCTAATTAATTAGGATTTTGTACTTATTCGGAGTGTACTATTTATTCGGACTGTATTATTCTTTCAGACCCTCCGAGCGAGGACACAACTGTAATAAGTGTGCGTGTGTGTGATGTATGTCTTCCAACCCCACGTCTTTCTCCCTTTTATTTACCCGCTTATGATGGTTAGATTAGGGCATGTTTCAATTAGCATACAGTATGATAGCATGTTTGCATTCATTCATCTGTTTTGCATGCATCAGGCTCGGCGCATCATACTAACTGCATTGTATCTCAATTCCGAGTTGAATACTTGTTAGTTGTAGCATTTCGCATGCCATCTTTAGAATAGCCGAGTCTATCTTAGTTGCATCTTGCATGTGTTGCATTAGGCATTTTTGTATAGTTAGGATCATGCATGGATTTCTAATTAGCTTCTGTTTTGGCTTGGAGTACTCGGTAAGTTTTATGCTTTAGCATCCTTGCATGCATGTGAGTGACTGCCATGATAGCATGCTTACCATGAGGCTATGTGCTTATATGATATAACTGCCTGAATGCCTGTGGGTGAAGGTTGGGTTATTTGAATTGGAACAATTCATTAATTGTGAGTTTTAAGCCCACTAGATAGTGGCAAAATCATGTTTTCTAAGCCCATCCGAGGGTGGCAAATCCACGTCTTAGCCTACTTGCAGGTAGCACCATCAAACCATTTTCAAATAAACAAACATGAAATGTTTTGTTCCAATTCAGGCGACCCAGTCTATACTTGTATGCTGTGCGCATCACATAGTAAATCTAGGCTAATAACCGGAATAAGAACGCATAATGTTTTCAAAAATAGATATCACTACAACAAAAGTTACCTATAACCACGTTTCTTACGCAACGTTTTTTTGAAAAACGCTGTGGAAGAGGTAAAGTGAAATTAAAAGGCACGCATTTTCCTTTTATAAACACGCGTTCGATTTTTAAACGGTGCTCTGTCTCCCTCTGTCCCCATTTATGTTTCCGTCATTCTTTTTTCTCTATCCATTTCTCTCTCTATCGTTTTCTCTCTCCATCCTAGATCTAGGGTTTCCTCTGTCTCCTCATGTTCCTTGAGAGATTCACCAGGGTTGATTTCGATTACTTGTTCAAATCTAATTCTAAATCCATCGATTTGGTTAAAATTTCTTGACAATTTTTTGTTTTTCTTGATTCTGATTCTGATGATTTTGCAGAGGAAGATGGACCGGTTGAGTTGCACAAATCGGCGGGGTTACGAGACCGATGAGTGAAGAAGGTTCAAGATCATCGAGCTCAGGATCGAGACAGGGATCGGGACTGAGACCAATCGAATCGGGGACTGAGGAAGCCAGCCGATTGAGTGAATACTGGGTTTCTAGTAATTGAGTTGCTACGTTAGCGAGGGGATTTTATCTAGAGTTTCGAGCCTGTTAAAGCTCCTTCTCAAGTATGGTCCTCCCGTCGCTACTATCCCTCAAGTCTGGTCCTCTCACTCTCTCTCTCTCTTTCTCTCTCTCTCTCTCTCTCTCTCTCTCTCTCTCGCTCCATTAGATCTGGTCTTATACACAGGACTCACTATATTCCTCGCTCTTCGATCTGGCCTCTCTTCAGTCGAATTGTACTCTTTTTAATCTTTTCACTTGCCATTTTTGGTCTGCTCTCTTTTCAATAGAATCTCATTCACTTTGATATTTTTGTTTTTCAATCTCACTATTTTCAATTTTTTCAATCTATGTTTGTATATTGGTAGAACATAATTTTACGTATTTCTAATGAACATAGATAATTAGACTATGTTATTCCTTTTTGTCTTGAAGGAAGAACACTAGAATCCTTGATTTATTTTTTTTTTCTAAATTTTTTTTTACTATAATGCGATGTTGGTTGTAGGTATTGGGCTTAGGATAAGTGTGTTTGTGTTTGCTTCATGGTCCAAGCATCATAGTTTTTGTGTTGCTGCGGTTTTATGGTGGAAGTTTGGTGTATAAACAGTACTGTTCTTGATGTAGTTGTTCTCAACTCTGTCAAACTTCCTTTCATTTTTTTTTTTCCTGCATTTCTACTTCATATGTCATATGACCTTGGTCTTCAAGTTGAGAACATAAAAATCATTTGTAGTGTTTGATTGATCTTTTTTAGCAAGCGTGTCTCTTCAGTTGATGAAGATTGAAACTCAATCCGAATCATTTCCAATTGATTATATCGATTCATTTAATTATTTATTTATTTTTTACACCCAATCATTTGCTTACTTATATGCAAATATTTTGTTTTTGTGGATGATCATAGATGTGGACATTCTTTTTGTTACAACTGCGGATCTCCTCTAATAGCCCACTACTGTAGTAAATGTAAGCATTAAGTCCTCATAGATGCCAGCCTTTTTGCTCTTCTACTACAAGTTAAAATGTAGAAAAGTAGTGCATGATATGGTGCGCAGAGAATGGAAATATTATTATTTAGGTGTATATATGGAGTCATTGGAAAACAAATCAGGATATGAAAGTATGTTTCAAATTGAAGCGTTGTCTTGAATTGCTTTAACTTTCAATTGAAATGTGAATGGAAATATATTATATAGTTGAATTTTGTTTGTGTGTGAAATATTTCAATCTATGCAAGTTCAAGTTTTTATTTATCTCTAGTATGATGTGAATCAGAGAGAGTTCCATTTTGGCTGTTACTGTATTCATTAACCTAGTTTGGTTCTCCCTCAACAATAATATTCCTAAAAAGGGGTTTTGTGGATGTTAATTGCTTCTTAGCTGGTCCATTAAAATTTTAAGATATGATATAAAGGGCATTGATTTTGTGTCGCCCGGCCATCTTCCTGGTCCTCTACTAGCTTTTTCTTGAATACTTTCATGTTTTGTACTGGTGTTGAAGGAAAATTGGCTATTCTGACGTTTTTTGTGTGCCATAATAAAACAAATAAGTAAACCTAGTTTAAGTCTCATTGGAGGCTTTAGATTAATGGACCAACCTTTGTGCATCATAATCATAATCATAATATACATAAGCTTATTAGTATGCAAATTCATGGTTTAGGCAGATGGACAAGTTTATTCATTGCGTCAACCTTGTAATAATTTTTATAGGCCTTGCTCAATCTGAGTGAATTAGAAAGACAGTAGCCTGGATTTTCATTTTCCCTTGTGCTATCAGAAAGGTATTACTCCATTTATAGTTCTTTGACATATATAACTCCGACATAAAGTATAAAAACACAATTGTTTTTGAATAAGATCATAGTAATTGTTTGTGCTCTTTGCATGAAACTAATCATAAATTCATCATTTTGAAGGCAGATGTATCATCATCACCATCATCAAGGAAAGAACATCCACCCCTCCTCAAGAGGATCCATTCCTCCAGAAAGGCATTTGTTCCTGCAATGGGGAAATGGTGCAGGAGATTCTGGACTTGTACTTTCAACCGATGCAAAGCCTAGACTGAAATGGACACAAGATCTCCATGAGCGGTTCATAGAAGCAGTAAATCAGCTTGGAGGAGCAGACAGTGAGTGCATACAACATAATAAGTTTAAGAAGAAACCAAAGGAAAAATGTCTAATGCTCAACTAATTGAAATATCTCTTCTTTGTTACAGAGACTACTCCAAAATTAGTTTTGAAACTTATGGGGGTTCCGGGACTGACATTATACCACTTAAAGAGCCATCTTCAGGTAAATATTTTAGGCCAACCATAGTTACTTGAAAAAGTCTCTGAGGTCTCAGATTTTTATTTTTATTTTTGGGGGATTGTTATATTCATATACTTGTATATAAGCACACAGATTAAGAATAACTCCTCCAATTTTGGTTTGGCAGAAATACAGGCTCAGTAAGAATCTCCATGGGCACTCTAATATTGGAACAAACAAAATTGGTAAGAAGTTCAACAATTATGGAGTATAAATTATTTTGAGCTACGCCAACTACTAGCAATGGAATAGCTTACAGAATTTAGGAATGCTTGTAGTGGCAGGAGAAAGGATGTCTGAGGCAAATGGAACTCATGAGTAATTCAAGCATTGAAACCCAAAACAAATAAGTAAGATCTCAAAACCCATTTCATGTTCTTTCTGCTCCTTTATCCATTCCTTTGTTTTCTAAAAATTACTTGAACTGATACTTTAATTATGAAACCTTTTATTCAGAAGCTTACTTATAAGCGAAGCAATACGGATGCAAATTGAAGTGCAGACAAGGCTACATGAACAGCTTGAGGTACAAAACACTGAGAAATTTCCTGTGTGTACAATTATAGGAAGGCTTTCTTCAACGCTATAATAAAAAAATTCTGCACCAATTCAAGATAAATCTAGATGTCACTTACTTTAATCTAGAAGACATTATATGAAATGGGAAGAAAGAAACAGACAACAAACAAGTTAACCAATTATACAGATGCATAGCTATACTACCTTTAATCAAGAAAGAATATTAAAACATATTTATCAGATATTAACATATGATGTGTGCACAATATTCTTCTTACATATATGCATTTTACAAAGAGAAAGTTAAAGTATATCTAAACACAATGCTTCAAATTGACAACTATGATATAAAGTGCATCTCATCATTTTTGGAGACAGAACATATCACATGCAACTTTATTATAAAGCAACTGCTATATTACCAAGCATCATTTTTAACTTGTCACAAGGAATATTAATTAAAGGCACAATTGTTCAAATATTTATACTCTGTTTTTCTCTCAGGATATTCAAAAGATAGAAGCAGTGTTGTGGCCATAGGACTCAATGTTCACACAGCACTAGTTGATGACACAAGTACCGAAACCATGGGCATATATGATGCAGCAGAGTGCTTGCAGTGAGTTCTCTACTCTGCTCATCACTTAGTTTTCCATGTAACATTTTTGTTCACCAAATATACAATCAATCAGTGAGATGTACATTCGCCAGTTTTAACCTATTATTGAATTCCTTCTCTTAGGTTATCACGCATTGAACCCTTATTTTAGAACTATATTGCATGATTACTTATGCATACAATGTGTGGTGAGAAATGAAATATTAAGACTAGCAGTTAAAAAGTGCATTAACTTTTCTATCATGATATCTATCATTACAGCTTATGGTGCACTGAATTTTTATTTTTATAGCTATATTCTAAATGATACTTTTTGCCCAAATGGATTATGACAATGACTATTCATCTTTCGAATGTGATTTACTGGTTGAATGATGCATTGCATAAAATATGATCTCAAAATTAGTAATGAGATGGTGTGTTTTTGCAGTTGTAAATTTATTTATGTTAGATATTTAGTGATGCTTTGTTGTGCTTGATGTCAAGGGAAATGGGTTAATGATGGATAATGCATATATATTAATTGCTAGGTTGCATGATGGGTTAGTGATAGATTTTGCAAATTTACTTACTGGGTTGCATAACGAATCATTTTTGCGCAACAGCACTTTTAAGAGACCATCATTTTTTAGTCTTCAAGTAATAATGGCATGCTCAATGGCTAATGTTTATTGGGTTGATTGTTAATGGCTGCTATAAAAATCCAACTATCTAGTCTACTTTTTTCTGCCTTTTAACTTCTTTCTAATCAGATAGAGTTTTGTCTTTTTTTCCTTTTGATTACAGTAAAAAAAGCTTTTATGATCTTGAGAATGACAAAGAATGGAAAGATGATTCAGGTATATAATCATCATTTCGCTAAAGAGGATTGAAGGACTAGAAGATGAAGTTATTTTCAGAGTTTGGAGAGCAACCCCCATATTTTTTTTTATTAAAATGCAAAAATATTAGTAATTTTTTTTTTTTTGGTATTTGAGTTAACATATTGTGTTTTAAGCATTTTTTTTTTGGTTTTTAGTTATGGAAAATTGAATAATGGATACTGACTCACATTAGGGTATATATTTTGAAATGGTGATGGTGACGGTGATGGATAATAGGTTTGCTTTAAACAAAGTTGAAAATATCATTAATTATGAATTTTTTTTATTTTGAAAAAAAAAGAAAGAAAAGCTGGCGTTTTTCATAAAAAATGTCGCAAAATATTGTCGTCATTACGTCATAGTTGACCCTTTTAACGGACACTGTTAACGTATGTTAAGAATTAATGGCGTTTTAAAAAACGCTATATAAACTCTTTAGTGGCATTTTTAAAACGCCGCAAAGATACAACGGCGGCCACATCAGCGACGAATTTTATAAACGTCGCTTTATATTTTTGCGGTGTTTTTTTGGCCTATAGCGCTAATTATTCATTTTCTTGTAGTGTATCATGGTTAGTAGAGGCCGATCTTTGATCGGGCGAGCGGGGGTGCTCACAAAGTGACCTTCCCCAATCGTACCTAAGTTCCCGAGCCGAGGCAACTTTGGTGATGACGGACACGTGGCCTTAGGCAAACGAGTCAGGGTTTCCTAAATTTCTCCAAAATAAAACATTTAGGTGGCGACTCTGTATCTGGCAAAGCAGTCCATGTTTGGCACTTCTTTCAAAATCTGTTTTCTCAAAACGATTTGCCGGATTTGGACTCTTTGGTTCAGATTTAGAACCGTGACAATTTGAGAGTCCGAACATGTAGTGAGCCCAAATGAACAGAATGGGACTCATCCTCCCGGGGCGTTCGGGGACGTCTACAGTTTCTGGCGACTCCGCTGGGGACTTAGAGAACTTGACTCGAACTCATGATATCTGTTTTTGACTACACTTATGTGTTTCTTTGCATTGCATGTGCATTGGTGCGCCTAGGACACCGTATTTGCCATCTGCTATTCCTGAACGGTTTGCCGGAGGCTTGTCTTGTCAAGGCATGACCATAAGGCTGACCGGTTGTGGGCTCTGCCAATATGGGAACACAAACCCCGGTTTTACCGGGGCACCCTTTTGACCATTCAACCTAGTGCATATTCAGAATCCGTAGTGACCATTCCAAATTAGGACAGGTTGTTTACCCGATAGGTTGTTTGAAACCGCTGCGTGCGTAGTGAAACCCTAGCTCCTGACATAATAGGACAGGGAAACCTTACCCCAACATAGGGGTGTTTTGGCTCTCACTTGTTTGTTATGTGCTTTTTAGAGTGCGTCTCTATACGAATGCATGTATCAGTTTACAAGTTTGGGCATCAGGCCTGCGGGCGCCAGTTCAGTATTTTGGGTATTAGGCCGCGGGCATCAGTTAGTGTTTCAGAATCAGTTATCTGCGGGTACCGGATTCAGTTTTCGGGGACAGTGATTCAGGGATAATAATCAGTGTTTGAGGACAGTGTGTACCCAGCTTGTCGACCGTGTGTTGTTATGCTCGGCTGTGTGTTGTGTATTTATTTTAAGCTTTTATGTTGTCCGTTTATTTGGTTATTTATTTCCTTATTGCTTTATTTATCTTTTTGCTAGGGAGGGTAGTTTAGCACAATTGCTTCAAACCAAGCAGATATTCCCCAAAGCACTCTGGACTAGAGGTCGCCGACTCAATCGATCCGAGGATCTGGTTGACGGACAACCAGTGTTCCACTCTCTACCCCCGGTTATCAGGCAAAGACCAAGGAAACGCAGTGTATCCGAGCAGAGGTTGCCAGAGCAGTGGATTACCCCATCAGTGGACAGTCAGATTGAGATCCCAATTGTTGCTATAGAAATAGACCTGCCAATAGTTCAGACAAATCAGGGCAGTATGGTGGCACCGACAGGAGTTGAGGAAATGATGCGTTAGATGCAAGAGACCATGAGAGCCATGCAGCAGGACGCTGTTCGCCGGGATGAGTTTGCCAAACAACAGGCCGAGATCATGGCCCAGCAAGCAGAATTAATTGACAGGTTGCAACAACAAACCGGAGCATCTGCTTCACACCCGGTTCCTCCCCCACCTGGAATCCCAGCACCCGAGGAGGCACCAAATGTCCAGGCAGATACGGACATACCAACGGGGCCAGCTCCGCCCCCAATTCTGCCCCAGCTATCTAAGGCACCTACGCCTGTCAATCAACCGGACTCTCCCTTCGAGTTCGAGGTAGACCATACAGCACTGAAATTGAGCAAGCTCGAGAAGCTATTCAAAAAATCCTAAGGGGTAAAGGCTATCCCGGATATTGAGGACGGATATACCGATGTAGCTGTAACGTTGCCGGATAGATTCAAAATGCCACAGATCGATCACTTCGACGGATCTGGTGATCCCATGGTCCACCTCCGGCTATTCTCAGATATATTACGGCCAATGGGCCTCACCAGACCCCAGAAGCTTTCGCTATTCGGCCGGACCCTGTCAGGCGTGGCCGTTATCTGGTATGCGAAGTTGGAGGATGATGTCAAGCGGAGTTGGGATGAAATGGCCGAGGCCTTTGTTGCGTAATACTCTTACAACACCCAAATTGAGATTATAACTCGTGATCTCGAAACAACAAAGCAGGAGCACAAACCCGATGGAGGGCGAAGGCCTCGATGATGACTTTAAGGCCCACCGATAAGGACCAGATCAGGATGATTGTGCGCAATCTCCAGCCAAAATTGATGCAAAAAATGATTGTGCTCCCCTTCCCCACCTTTTCGGATCTGCACGAGATGGGAGTACAAATTGAAAATGTAATGAAACAGGGTCTGATTGACCAAGACAGAGAGCAACCCCGAAGAACCTTTAACCACAACAATAATGCAGGCCCAAGTGGCGTTGCAACTGCAAGAACTTCGGAGGTAAACATGGTCGCCAGCATTCCCCCTCCCCTTCCAAAGCCCATGGCAGCCAAACCCTTTTCTGGTGCATCCGGAAGCAATACACAGACCACCAAATACCAACCTAGAGGCCAAAGGACCTTCACCCCATTGTACATGCCCTTGTCTAAGGCTCTAGGGGTCTTAATCAGAAAAGGACATCTAAAACCCCTGGAACCGAGGCTGTTGCCAAATCCACTCCCCTCCACTCACAACCCAGCCAAATATTGCGCATATCACCAACAACACGGTCATGACACCGACCAATGTTTCAGATTGCGTCACGAGATTCAAGATCTCGTTGACAAACATGTGATTTTGCCACCAGAAAGACCCAATGTCACAACCAACCCACTCCCTACACACAACCAAGATCCACCTCCCAAAAGAATCAACTTTATCCAGACTGGGGTCGTGTCTTACGATCCTAGCATCTATATCACCCCGTCCCATCTCCCTAAGCCGGAGGTGTTCCTCCCTGACTGCACTGACTTTTTGTGCATGCTGGGCACCTCTACAACCCAACCTGAGCCAATGGTGGCGACTGTTGAAGACGGGACGAGAGAGATTCAAGAGGAGGATGGAGCTGTTGAATCAGGGTTTGAGCAGTCTGGGAACTTTGCTGGGAAGCCTATGATCTGAGTGATTACATCCTGTCAGCAGGCCAGTCTAAGCCAAGTGTAGAATTGCCAAAGAAAGCAGGACTGCGTGTGATCGAGGGGGATAGATTTGAGCAGGGAATAGATGACGTGGCGGCTGTAGAAGAGGACTTTGCCAACCTACAGTTTTTCAATGACCAAGAATCAGGGGGCACGGTAGTCAATTGGTTTGATTATGAGGAATCGGCAGAGGTTACCGGATGACTGGATGATCAACCGGATATTGTGGAAGAGTTCCAACCAGAACAGGGCCCGGCAGGGGCGAGAGTATCAATTATGGCCGAAAGGGTCGGAAGTCAGAATACATTGTCGGAGAGCGCCGGTATGAAGAATTTCGCTCAGGACTTGAGCATTGTGGATGCAGAGAAAGTTGAACCACAAACTGCACTGATGCAGTCAGAACAAGAAAAGTTTTGGAATTCTGAGAGAATTAGGAAGGCAAAAGCCCGTAAAGGGGCCGAAAGTGCTGTGGGCACAGGAACAGAAGATGCTGCGGGCATGTGGGCTGAAGGTACTGCGAGTATGATCATACCGGGGCCGGACAGGTGTCTGTCGGCCGCCGACGGAATGTGGTGGGAAGATGATGATTTATGTCTCGCCCACACAGATGAAGATTGGGGGAGTAACCAGCCAGATGATACCTGGCATATCGGCGAGGTCGATCATATGACAAGAAGTGGGCGGTATTTCAAGCCCCCGCACCTAGACCAGCCAGAAGCATCTGGAAAGGATAAGGAAGCTGAGAGATAGAAAGAAAAGCAAATCGAAGAAGAGGCTGTACTGAAGTAGTTAAAGAAGATACAAGCAGACATCTCCATCTGGGGACTGCTTATGGCATCACGAGTACACAGGCAGGCTGTCCTTTCAGCCATGGACAAGGCCAAGCTTTCTATAGACACCACGCCGGAGTAGCTGGTTGGATTAGTTTTTCCGGGAGGAGGTTCCCCGACGTTGACCTTTTCTGACAAAGAATTACCGCCTGAAGGCGCAAATCACAACAAACCTCTCTACATCTCGGTGGAATGCAGAGGCAAATGGGTACCAGTGGTTCTTGTCGACACAGGATCTGCTATTAACGTGTGCCCGTCAAGGACGGCATATGCAATTGGGTTGAAACCCGTGGACTTCGTGCCAACTACTCAAGTGATCAGAGCCTATGATAACACAAGTAGGGAGGTGATGGGGACTGTCAAAATTCAGACCCAGGTTGGTCCAGGACAACACAACATTGAATTCCATGTCTTAGACGTTCCCGCAACCTTTAACCTACTTTTGGGGCGACCGTGGTTGCACCAGGTCAAGGCAGTCTCTTCCACCTTGCATTAGATGTTAAAGTACCCTCACGGGAAAGGGGTAGCTATTGTTTTTGGGAATTCATCAATCCATCCGCCGCCGGAAGTGTCTACACCAGTCTTGGAAATCGAACATAGCACAGAGGATTTGTTCTTATCAGGGTTTACTTTGGCTGAGGCTCAAATTGTGCAGAACATCATGGCTGTTAATGAGGGAGTGTATGTCAGTGCTCAATCTGTATACCTCATGAACAAGCTTCAACACATCCCCAGGATGGGATTGGGAAAGAGCGGCCGGAAGGGCATCATAGCATTGGCCGAAGTGCCACATAACCCTTATACCTTTGGCTTGGGTTATCTGCCCACCAAAGAGGACTGGGTGAGGAAGGGTAAAGAGATGGCTGGGAGAGCCAGAGCAAAGAAGGCAGGGAAGCCTTTTGAGTTAATGCATTGACCCATTCAGGGTACCCTGAACGGACGCTTCGTCAGGGAGGGGGACGACTTTCCATTTTGTGGCTTCCCAGAGCCGTGGCTGAATGCGGAGAGGAAGCGCGTGCTTGGTTTTGAGATCTTCTTCGACCTGCAACTATCCGGGGATGACGTTGCCAAAGAGCAGACGGACCCATTGGCTGAGGTTGGGCAGAGTAAGAAAGTGCAGTCTGAGGACACCGAACTTGAAATGGGGGTAGCACTGGCGTGTCTACTTTCAGATCCTCCGATCGACCAGGAGTGCTTGGGGGATAACTTCTCGGTATGCGTGATCGGGAATGGAACGGCTGCGGGCCTGCCAGTAACTAATTTGGATGCATCTATCGCACCCTCTCTCATTTGGCAGTATGAAGAGGGATTTTTTGTCCAGCAGCACCGAGTCAGGTAGTGAGCCGGAATCCGATTCCACCGAGTCTTGTGAGTCAGAATCAGGTTCCAGCTCGACTGAGTCTGAGTCTGGTAATCCTGGGGATGATAACCCGAATGCCACAGTCTTGTCCAGGTCGTCTTTTTCTTTCTCTTTTGAGTCTGTTGTAACCGAAGAATCAGATGATTTGGATGTGCTTAATGAGAATCAAGTAGCTGTGGTTTCTGAGTACTTTTCTGTGCCCTTGATTTATTGCATTAACTCAGACTTTCAAAATATTGATGAAAACGACGAGAAAGAAATTCCTCCGGTTTTGCAACGCTTAATTGAACAAGAGCAGGAAAGATTTGTTAAACCCCTAGTTGATGAAATCACTACAGTAAATATTGGTACTGAGGAGGACCCGCGGCTGGTCCAGATCGGGTCCACGTTGTCTTCAGAGGAACACGAGCGCTTAGTCGCTTTATTAAAAGATTTCAAAGATGTTTTCGCGTGGTCCAACGACGACATGCCTGGAATCGATCCTGAGATTGTACAGCACCGGATCCCTCTTGACCCCGAGGCCCGACCTGTTAAGCAGAAACTTAGGAGGATCCGCCCAGATTGGGCTCTCAAGATTAAGGAAGAGGTCACCAAGCAAATCGACGCAGGCTTCCTGCTGGTATCTGAATACCCGACTTGGCTAGCCAACATCGTCCTAGTGCCGAAGAAGGATGGCAGGATTTGAGTGTGTGTGGATTTCAGGGATTTGAAAAGAGCTAGTCCGAAGGACGACTTTCCCTTGCCACATATCGATGAGTTGGTGGATTTCACAGCAGGGCATGCTTTGCTTTCGTTCATGGATGGCTTTTCGGGCTACAACCAGATAGTAATGGCACCTGAAGATCGGGAAAAGACTACTTTCACCACCCCATGGGGGACATACTGCTACAGAGTAATGCCGTTTGGGTTGAAGAACGCTGGAGCTACATATCAACGGGCCACGACCACAATATTGCATGACATGATCCACAAAGAAGTTGAGGTGTATGTTGATGACATGATTGTCAAGTCCAAAGAAAGGGACGGCCACTACATTGCCTTGCAAAAGTTCTTTCAAAGGATCAGAGAATTTCGGTTGCGGCTAAATCCTCAGAAGTGTACGTTCGGTGTTACAGCGGAAAAAATGCTGGGGTTTCTGATTACATAAAGGGGCATCGAGGTTGACCCTTCAAAAATCAAGGCCATCTTAGAAATGCCACCACCAAGGACTGAAAAGGAGGTGTGAGGCTTTCTGGGTAAAGTGCAATTCATAGGACGGTTTATCTCAAAATTAACCTTGACTTGTGAACCACTTTTTGGTCTCCTGAAGAAAGGAAAGAAATTCCAATGGGACGGCCGATGCCAAGCTGCTTTTGAACAGATCAAAGAATACTTGCAGAACCCACCCGTGTTGTCACCCCCAGAGCCGGGGAGACCGTTGATATTGTACCTTTCAGTGACCGAGACCACAATGGGCTGCATGCTCGCGCAAGAATCAGAGGACAAAATGGAGAGAGACATCTACTATCTGAGCAAGAAGATGCTAGAGTATGAAACTCGCTACACACCGTTGGAGAAGGCTTGCTTAGCTTTGGTATGGGCTACCAGGAAGCTGCGGCACTACCTGTTAGCTCACTCCGTAATGTTGGTTTCACGACTCGATCCCATCAAATATCTTTTCGAGAAACCGGCACTTACGGTAGGCTAGCTTGTTGGTTGCTGTTGCTTTCCGAATTCGATCTAAAATATGTGACGCGCAAGTCAGTCAAAGGAAGAGCAGTAGTAGAATTCTTAGCTGACCATCCAGTTGAAGGGGCGAAGCAGTCGAGTACTTATTCCCAGATGAAGTCATTTTGCACATCGACGATGAAACTTGGACGATGTACTTTGATGGAGCGTCAAATCAGTACGGGTATGGGATATGAGTGCTGCTGATAGCACCTGACAAGTCCCGTATCCCTCTAGCCTTCAAACTCCGATTCAAAGTCTCGAACAACGAAGCAGAATACGAGGCATGCATTACCGGTCTAGAAGCGGCCTTGGAACTAGGGGCCAAACGGTTGGACATCATCGGAGACTCGAACCTTGTTGTCTCTCAAGCAAAAGGGGACTGGAAAGTCAAAGAAGAAAAGATGATAATGTACCACCAGACCTTGGGTTTGAGAAACTAAACTTTGCTCAGCTACTAAGAGAGAACAACAGGTTCGCAGATTCTTTAGCAACTCTATCTTCCATGATAGACATCCCGTTCGGAGTCCGGATGCGTCCCGTCATCATTGACTAGAAATTTACGCCAGCCTACGAGTCAATTGCTGCTATAGATGAGGTTCAAGATGAAAACCCCTAGTATTACGACATTTGGAATTTCTTGGAGAAGGAAGCATACCCGCCAGGGGTAAATTCCAAGGATAAAAGGGCAATTAGAAGAATGGCTGTTCAGTTCATCATCTGTGGGGGTAAGCTGTATAAGAGAGGTCATCTGGGAATGCATAAGCTGTGTGTTGAAGCCGAGGAATCGAAGCGCCTGATGGAGGCCATCCATGGAGGAGAATGCGGTGCACATATGAACGGAGTAATGCTAGCACGGAAGATCCTCAGACAGGGTTATTACTGGTCCACCATGGAGGAGGATTGTATCGGTTTTGTTCGGCGATGCCATAAGTGTCAGATCCATGGAAACCGCATGAACATCCCGCCGTCGAAGCTGTACAACATGACTTCACCATGGCCATTTTTCAGTTTGGGGAATTAATGTGATCGAGGCTGTCACTCCGAAGGGGTCGAATGGGCATGAGTTCATCCTAGTCGTGATAGATTACTTTACAAAGTGGGTCGAGGCCCAATCATATGCCGTGTTGAAGACGTCGCACGTTGCAAAGTTTATCAAAAACAACATCATCTGCTGTTACGGGGTCCCAAACGAGATTATTTCGAATAACGGTTCCCACTTCAAGAAGGAAGTGATTGACTTGTTGGAGAAATACAACGTGGCTTTTCATAAGTCATCCACATACCGGCCGCAAACCAACGGAGTGGTCGAGGCCGCCAACAAGAATATCAAACACATACTGCAGAAGATGGTGGAAACCTACCGGGATGGGCCAGATAAGCTTCCATTTGCTCTGTGGGGCTACAGGACTTCAATTAGAACTTCTACCAGAGCGACTCCGTATTCATTGGTTTATGGGATGGAGGCCGTTCTACCTATCGAGATTGAGGTTCCGTCATTGCGAGTATTGGCTGAGTGTCAAATAGCCGAAGCAGATTGGCAGCAGAGCAGGTTTGAGGAACTCATGCTCTTTGATGAGAGAAGACTGAAAGTACTGTACCATGTTCAGGGTTATCAGCGCAGAATTGCCCGGGCTTTCAACAAGAAAGTCAAGTCTAGGAATCTAAAGGAAGGAGATTTGGTGCTCAAGCACAACCAAGCTCCCATTCACGACCCAAGGAGCAAGTTCAGACCCAATTGGACTGGTCCCTACATCATCAAAGCTATCTGGTCAGGTGGAGCTGTGGTTCTGATGGATATAGATGGCCTAGAGTTCTCCCAACCGATCAACATGGACAAGTTGAAGAAATATTACCCCTGAGAGGCTCGCTAGGCCGAAAACCTGAAAGGGCGACCTAGGCAAAAGTTAGAGCATAAAAAATTGGAAAAATATAAAAACTGAGCTTGCAAGGTTGAAAACCCGTAAAGGGTGGCCTTGACAAAAGTTAGAGCGTAAAAGGAGAGTGAAAATACTCGAGTGAACCTAAGCCTGAACTACGTAAGGCTTGATTCCCATCATCGGGATACGTAGGCAACTTCATCCTGAAGTTCAGCCATAAACTTTTCCCCGATCAACTTTGTCCGTTTGATCATCTCAGTCATCTTTGTCTACCAGCATCCATTGGAATCTCCGGTGCAGTGCTTTTCAGACTAGGGGCAACTTTCTGTTGTTGTGCAGTGCCGGGGTGCTATTCAGACTAGGGGCAACTTTCCAGTTGCAGGGATCTGGGGTTGTGCATCTCAGTGACAGATCTCAGGCGTGTCCAGTTCTAATCCGTATCGAAAATGGTTTTGAAAAGTTTTAATAAAAGTTGACTTTGTTCAAATTAATCTTTCTACAACTAAGACCATTTTTGGACCAAAGCGGAAAATTTTCAGTACCACAACCTTCAATTTCATTGATTTCAAAACAGAGTTCTCCTGCTCTTGCATACGATCGAAGTTGCTTTTTATTACATTCATAAAGAAAACTTGGAAGTACTAATAAAGCAATAAATCCGGGGCATAGTCAAGTCAGGTGTCCCTGCGCCCCCTCCCAGAGCTGGTCGAAGCTTCTGATACCGAGCTGGGCCTAATCTGTGCCTCTTCATTGAGCCAATCCAAGCATTCGTCAGACAAAGTATAACTGAAAGTGGGAGCGGGGGCCAGGAGTTCTCTCGTCCTCCATGCCGTGGCATATCGGGCAAGCTGTGCACCTTGAACCGGGAATGAAGCCGGATACTCTATCCCCTCTGGTGGACAACTCTGATCATGACCGAACTGGCGCTTGAACCGAAACGGAAAATAGAATACACAGTGATTCAGACCAATCAATTGGATCCCAGTCTGCCGAGACATGCTATAGCTCATTGCCGGGAGATTGAGCCAAGGGCAGCGCCAAGCGATGCGATCTGCAGACAAATTGCACATCCAGTCGAACCACCATTCCTCATCAACGGCATCGACTAGGCGTTGTCGAAAGAAGTAGCCGCGAGCTGAGTAGGCTGGGCAAGAGTCCACAACCTGCAATTTATCCATCAACCATACCTGGGGAGGGATGAAAAATGAGAGAATGAAGAATAGAGAGATGTACGATGAGAGAAAAGTAAGACAAGGGTTTTGTGAGAAAAACCGAGCCTGAGGGCCGAGTGATGTGAGCAATACATATGTGAGATTGGGTGGGAAACATTACCTGCAGCAGTAGTGGACTCCCCGCAAATCTGGTCGTCTCCCGGCGATGGAAAGCATCCAAGCCTATCAGCGTCTCAGCCAGTGTCATAGCAATACAACTCTTTCCATCTTTTAAGCCTTGAGCAACTTCAATCAGGTGAATGCTAGATCCACCAAAGCCCGACGCAAGCAGAAAGTGAGATAGCATACACAAGCAAAGGGCATGTTGTCGGAAACCTTGCCAATGATGGTCGCCACGGTCACCGGCGCCAGAAAAGCGATAAATCAATCCGAGGTTGTCCAGTTCCCCATTACAGATCAGAGACCGAGCGTTATGCGTGGTGAGTCCACACATCCGCCCTAAAGCTTGGGCGTGACCAAAGCGAAACTGAGGCAAGGTCTCTTCATAACGTTCAGATTCCATCAAAACTTGAAAATCTTCGAAAGTCGGACATACCTCTTGCCCGCCAAACCTAAAGACGTGTGTTACTAGGTTCCAAAACCTCGCCGCGGCATGGAGGAAGGGAAGGTGTAGTGGAGTACGGCTCAGCGTGAATAGTGCATTCAAGCTGAAGCCCTGGAAGTTCAACTTTTTCAAGCCGTCTAAAGTAGCAATCCAAGCTGTGAGATTTTCGACGAGAAACGCCTCCATTTTGGTGCAAAACTGAGATGAAATGAATGAGCCACGGAGCTAGGACTTTTAAAGGGAATAAGGCACTGTTCGGGGGGACACGTGTCGAAAAACTGGTGGTTGCTGAGCTAAGTGGCCGGCCGGCCACCTTTTCTAGTAGGCCGGCCACCCCTCTCCCCTCAAATGCAAAAAACTAGTCGGCCAGCTCCTAAAGGTGGCCGCCCATGCTGCAATTTGTGTCTTTGGTCCTATTCTACCCTCTAGAAGAATGTTCCTAGCATGTCCATGCATCGGGAGTGTCGAAGGCCTCCATTTCCCTCTGTTTTGGATGTGTTCCATCACCCAGATCGTCCGAAATGTGTTTTGTTTATTGAATTGGTGTTTAGTCTTGCTTATCGAGTTGTTGTTTTGTTGGTCGAGCTGTTTCGTTTACCGAGTCTTGTTTATCGAGTTGCCGAGTTTTGTGCATTTGAGTTGTTACTCTTTGTTTATCAATTTTGTTGTGTTGTAAACTTGCTAAGGTTTTGTTGTCTCTTGGTAAGTTAGGTTGTTTAGTTTGTCGTGTCAGTTCGCTACCTGACTTGGCAAATACACAATGCACATTTACCGTTTAATCTCATTATTTGCAAAATGATGCGATGCGATGCTGAGAACATAAAGTACAACACTTTTTCAAAAAGCTGTTTATTCCATCATGCTTCCTTTGTTACAACATTTTACAACAAAGGTACAAGTTTTACAGAAAATAAAACTGCCTAATAATGTACAATGTGCTACAACTACTAGTAAAAAAGGTAAATAAAGCAGGAAACAGCTGCACCAATGCTCTCAAGAGCAGGAATAAGAGGCCCTCTTTGTCCTCTTTTGTGGAACAGGCTCTGCACCACCGGCACCATCTGAGTCGGAACTGTCATCCTCGAGATCCTCCTCAGCCTCCTCTCCACTCCCGGAACCAGGGTCGGAACCCTCCTCTCTGTCAGCAGATGTCTCTAACTGAGGATCTGCAGCCTCCTCCTCCTCCTCTTCGTCCTCACCGGGCTCCTCCTCTACGATATGTGCTCTGCGTCTGCGGGACGACTCCCCTCTCCCGGCCTCCCGAGAAGGCCAAGATGGCTCGGCTCCCCGAGAAGGTCGAGATGGCCCGGCTCCCCGAGAAGGCCTGGATGGCCCGGTCCGTGGCTGATATACCGGAGGCATCTGAAAATAAAAAGTGCAGTTTGAATACATCAGCTCAAATGTGTGTATCAGATACAGATGCAAGCAAACTACATGAAATGAAGGTGTATGTAGATACAGTATATGAATGTGGTGTGTGTCAGATGTGCTCTACACAGGTAACCTACCAATGCAGTGAAATGATCAAGTTCAGCATGTCATCAGAAGTATGATAAATGCGAGAAAGTTAAAGAGTACCTGGACACCCACGATGGACAACTGTGCCTCTCTCCATAAGACCATGCCCTCGAGTGCGGCCATCATCCTGAGCATCTCATCCATATACTCGACCGGAGGCTGCAGATACAAATGCAAAATATCAGTAAAGGAATGAATGTCCAAGTATTTGAGTGATAAATCAAAGCTGTAAAGCATACCGGCGGCGAATCAGGATCTCTGACATATCTGTGGTCAGACATGGGAGGCTCTATCGGAATCGAGTAGGGAGTCCCAAATTGCCATCCCGTCAGCTCGGTTGGCATGTCTGGTCACCCAGGATGATGATGAGTCGGAGGAATCGGGGGAACCAATCCACCCCTACCTCTGGATGTACCAGCCCTGCTAGTGGAAGGGATGTCCGCAGCCCGAGCCCAGATCGATGAGGGCATACTAGCGGGTCTCCTCGTCGGAGTATGGACTCCCGTCAACGAAGGCATCAAGTATGTGTGACGATAAGTCGCGTACTCTCCCTGCTCCAGATGAAGAAGTACATCAGTGCCCAACTTGGCGTCAACAACACCCTGGGGAGGGAGCCTAGCAGCGGTTCGCATGTCATCTGGGGGTGCTGAGGGAATGCCCTGAACGGGGTAGCCCCATGTCTGGCGCAAGAAGCGCTCCCTTAAAAACCAGGCCCTGCCAACCGGCCCCTCTAACAGGATCCTGTACCGAGAGGCACCCCAGGCTCCGGCAAACTGGAATCAGAGGTCTCTACCCAAAGGTGCGCAAGGCTGCCATGTGATTTGAGGATAACCAATGCATAAGCTGATCAGAAATTGTAAATGCGCAAGATAAATCAAAGGTTGGAAACATGAAGAACTGAGAGTTCTGCAATACCTCTGATGGTCGTATTGTATCGAAGTGCTGTCGTAGATAGAGGAGAGACTCCCGAGGTCTCGGCCGATACGGGCCCTCAAATACCAGCGAGTAAGGGGTCATGGGAGGCATCTCCACCTCGAGCTCCGGAGCTAGTGTCGGGAAGTACGCATAGATCCATAGCTGTGGAAAACAGCACAGTAGCCATCAGAATACAGAATACTGAGTGCAAATTGTAAATACAAAATGCTGAGAGCAAAGTGCAGGGTACAGAGTGTAAAATGCGCCGTGTGTGCAATGTGCAAGTAATGTAAAGCAGAAATGTAAATCAAGAGGGCAGAAAGTACCTCCCAGGCTCTCCAATAGCCGCCAAGTATGTTCCCCCGTCCGCGGGAGGTCGCGCTCATATAGCAATAAAAAGTCGCCAGACTAGCGCCACGCCAATCATACCGCCGGACCTGTGATAGGTCCACTAGGGCACTCAACAGATAGAGCCCGACAGTGTTCCCCCTATCGACAAACAAAGTGGTCCCGAAGAGGAACATCAGAAATCCACGAGTATACTGGGCTACCTCCTCAAGAGTCTCAGGCTCCATCTCCACCCTCCGGAAATGGGAAGAAAACCAAGTATATCGGACCCTGTCCGAAGATCTGTCAACTGGCGGGCGAGCTTCCAATAAATAGATCCAGGCGGCCTCCCACTGGCCCATGTCCTCGTCATATGGGATCGCCCAGCCTCCCACATCAAGGCCGGTCAATACGGCAAAGTCAAATGGGGTCATAGTCATGTCCCCAGTGGCAGAGAAATGAAAGGAGTTGGTGGTGTCCCACCATCTCTCCACCAAAGCACCCATCAGCGTCCTACTAGCCGGACAACGAGATATCCCAGAGCAGAAGGGCCCAAACCCTGCCAAGTCAACCAAATCCCGGATAGCCTCTAGGAGCTCCGCATACCACTCCCTAGCCACAGCGGAGCCGTATCCTCGTGCGATACGGGAAGTCACCTGTATTCAGAATGAATACATATATTCAGTCTCAAAATGAAATAAATGAGCTGCGTGCAAATGAAATAAATGAGCTGTGTGCAAATGAAATGTATGAGTTGTGTGCAAACTATAACAGATACAATGCAATGAGCTGCGTACAAATAAAGTATTTGGGCTGTGTGTTCAAATCTCAAAATCAGTGGGCTGCGTGTTCACTTCAATCTGGGCTGTGTGTTCAGAAATTCAAGGTTTGGGTTGCGTGTTCAACCTGTTAATCAGTGGGCTGCGTGTTCACCCTCAATCTGGGCTGTGTGCTCAAGAATTCAAAGTTTGGGCTGCATGTTCAAATTTCAAAATCAGTGGGCTGCGTGTTCACCTCAAAGTTCGGGTTGCGTGTTCGACGTCAAATGTTTAGACTGTGTGTTCAAATTTTAAAATCAGTAGGCTGTGTGTTCACCCTCAATCTGGGCTGTGTGTTCAGAAATTCAAAGTTTGGGCTGCATGTTCAAATTTCAAAATCAGTGGGCTGCGTGTTCACCTTAATTTGGGCTGTGTGTTCAGAAATTCAAAGTTTGGGCTGCGTGTTCAACCTTCTATCAAGTGTGTGCTGTGTGTGCACCTTCCATTCAGGCTGTGTGTTCGGAAATTCAAAGTTTGGGCTGCGTGTTCAACTTTCTAACAAGTGTGTGTGCTATGTGTTCACCTTCAACTCATGGACCGTGTGTTCAGAAATTCAAGTGATTGAACTATGTGTTCAAGATGCAAACAGAATACAGTGTCATAGACTAAAGCATTCTAAACAAGCGGTGCACTCAAATGAGCAGATAAACATAACATGGAATGCATGGAAAATGCAGGTTACATCGTAGAAAATATGAAAGCGAGGAACATACCTCCTGTGCCTGATGGGAGAGGTGGGACTCCGGCTCCCACAATAAAAGATCCTCGGGTGCTCGATCATCGAAATCGGTAAAATGGTAGAAAACTGCCTGGGAGAGCACATGTGTCGGAGGGTCGTACCTCTCGGGTATGAAGGGTCGAACCCTCGGAGGCAGACCCATGATATCGGGATCATCCCTGGCGCCCGGAGGACCTCCACCGTGAGGGAAATGACCAGCCATTTTAGAAAATCTGCAAAAAGGAGCAAAAATGAGCAAAATGAGCCAAAATTGGAAAAAGTCAACAAAAGTCAACTCTCGGGAAATGAAAAAGTCAACAAAAGTCAACCCCCGAGGAAATCTTCCAAATGTTGAGACAAACTTACCTCAAGTGGTGAAAATGAGAAAAGAAGCACTGAAATCAAAATTTAATCGGTCTAAAGTGACGAAAACTAAAAGATTTCGTGAAAACAACTTGCGTGGGGGGTTGGAAAACGCGTATAGAGCACAGATCTGAGAGAGAAAATGCTCTAGGAAGGTAGAGGAGGCAATTTTAGAGTTGGAGTTGAGAGGAAAAAGTGTTTGGCCGAATGGATTTAAAGAAATGAGGGCAAAAAGACCAAACTGCCCACGGTTTTGGAAAAGTGGCTGGCCGGCCACCTTTTCTGGCAGGCCGGCCACCCCTCTCCCTCAAACCTGGTCGGTGGCCTCCCCTTGGGAAGAAAACTGGCCAGTGGTGTTCCCCATGTGGCCCCCAAGGTCTCTGCAAATTTTGGTAAGGATTGGAGTCCCCAGGACCCAAGAAAGCACAAGCAAAGTGCACTATCGCTTCGTCGGAACTTCAACTCCAATTTTCGATGTGTATCTCACCGTCACTCGCCAAAAGCAAGGTGAATCCTTTTTGAACGTGTTGCGACCCCTCCGGGAGGTGAACCGGAGGTCGAGATTGAGTCGCCCTCGTCAAAAGCTTGCATTTCTTTGATCGTCGTTTTGTGACAAACATGCATTCAAATTCACACTTGTTTTGCATTGTTATGCACGTCACTTGCATTCTCGTGCACACCACTCATACTATTGTGCACGTTTCATGAGTATTGTCATACCCTCATGCTTAGCTTGCGTTGTTACGCGCATTTCTCCCCGCATTGCGATGCACTTTTCCATCGACACCGCGATTGTCTGCATTCGATGTCGCTTTGAACAAGTGTTGCTAATTATGTTGTGCTTGTCGAGTTTCTTTCTTTTACAGGCACAATATTGTATGTACGGTTCATTTGAGGCTGGTGCAACCAGACGAACCGCGCAGGTATTGTATCTTCTCCATGTGAGACGTGGCAAGAATTGAATAATTCTCTGCATTCTTAACTGCATGAAATGTAGTTGTTGCTTTGCATTCTTGCTTAAAACTGTTGCATCTATCGTGAATATATGCTTCATTACAGCTTGCTGCATTTGCATGATCATTGAGATACCTTCGGCTTCTTGCATTGTCGGTTGCATTTTGCCCCTGCCTGCGGGCACGCCTGCGGGTGCATCTCTGTTTATCTCGCCTGTTTGTCTAAGTCTTCGGCCTTGTCAAAAATGGGTCGTCTCTGGGCTTTGACATTCACTCCCGTCACTTATGACTTCCGAGTTCTGTCAAAGAGGGGCAACTGTAGACACCCCATTTTTGACCGACCTTAAGACTCAGACGTCATTGATTGAGCGCTCGGTGATATTGCATATTGTGCTCGTTCAGAAGTTTCAGAGTCCCGGCTGCAAGCCTTGCCTCCGGACTTCCGGACTCTTACGTGCCTTGCCTCGGTTTGCAAACCAGGCTCTGTTTTCTCTGTTTTCTCTTCCCGAAGGGAGGGAGAGGTCTCGTAGATCATCTCTCAATGGTCGTATGCTACGTTTCGTGGTCGTAGGCCATTTTTCCCGTTTGGAGCCCGGTTTCTGGTTTTTTGGAGCCGACGGCCGTGTGCCTAGGTTTGGGACTGCCTAACCACCTCCGTTTGCTCCGGTTTCCGGCCCACATCTTATTTACTCCCTTTTGGGGGACACTGTGGCTCGAGAGACCAACTTCGTGGTCGAATGCCACCTCCGGTGTTTAACAGCCCATTTTCGGGGCCCCGGGCCGCGCGTTTCGGTCCCCGAACCTCCGTTTTGCATCCGTTTTGGTTCATTTTTGGTGGAGACCTTATTTTCATTGTTAGAAAGCTTGTCGGAGGGTGGGAGGCTAGCAATTTTTCTGAAAAGCCAGTTTTATTTCTTCATCGCTCTCCGTCGCCCGTTTTCCTCACTAGAAGCAAATGTTGACCACTCCCGGGCCACTTTCTTTAGCCCTAAACCCCATATTTGTGTTGTACACACCTGGGAGGCCACCAATATGAATAGGCCGGCCAGTAATTGTCTCTGACCCTTTTGAACCCCTCTAAGAAGTTGGCTTTTCTCTCTCCTGGTTCACATTTTCTGGGTTTTGACCACATATTTGTGTTGTGCACACATGGGAGGCCACCTTTTTGGGGTGGCCGGCCAAGAATTTTGATTGACCCTTTTGACCCCTGGCCGGCTGGCCAGGGGTGGTGGCCGGTCGGCCACTTGAACCTTTTGAACCTGGCCGGCCATGATCCTCTCTCCAAGTGTATTCCAGCTGTGCCAGCTGTTTTCCCCCAGATTCTGTATTCGAGGGGCTGCCTTTTGGGGGGAAATTTGAATTTATTTTTCCCCCCCTTTTCCCTTGACCTCTCCTCTATAAAGCCAGCACCCCAGCTCCATTTTGAGGGTTACAAAAAACCAACTGAGGCATTGATACATACACCCTCTATATCTCTCATTCAACCCTCCAAACCCTAAGGTTCATGCACCCTTTACACACCACCTCCAAGCCTACAACCTCCACACTCCATTTCAACAACTTGAGGCTGTTTTTCAGAGGTTAGGAGCTCCTCTTCTTGGACTAGAAGCTGCGGGAAAGTTGTGCTACAAGGGTGAGTCCTCTTCTCCCTCTTTCTTGTCTTATTTTGTTCTATATCTTAGCCCCTTTTTCTTACATTTTTGGGCTCCGACCTGAACTATAAAGAGTCATATTTTGAGATCCTCTTCATGTTTGATCAAGGACCTTTTGCTGTTTGAGGTCTTCTCCTCACCCTTTGTGCTTAATCCCTCTTTTAGGCCTATTTTTGCATGGTATGTTAGTCTTATTTGTGAGCTGTTTTGGACTTGGTCATAAGCTGTAAAATGTCTTGTTTTGAGCTCATCTTCAAATTTGTTGAAGGGCTCTCCTCTGTTTGAGGCCAGCTGCTACCACTTGTCTCTTTATCCCTCTTTTAGGCCTTTTTCTTGCATGTTGTTTTAGCCTCACTTGTGTTTATTTTCGAGGCTTGATATAAACTATAAAGTGCCTTGTTTTGAGCCCCTCTTCAACTTTGTTTAAGGGTTATTTGCTATTTGGGGCCAGCTGCTGTCCCTTGTCTCTAATCTCTCTTTTAGGACCATTTTTGCATAATAGATTATCCCTATTTGTGTTCACTTTTGAGATTTGTTATAAACTGAAAAGAGTCTCCTTTTGACATCATCTTCATTTTTTATCAAGGGAATTTTCTTGTTTGAGGTCATATGCTTCCTTGTATGCTTGATTGTCCCTTATTTTGAGCCTTACACCTAAGCTCTTGTTGCATGCTTGTTTTGGCCTTCTAGCCACTGAAATCCAGTGGATTTTTAGTGGCTAGCACACTATTTTGAGCCTCCAAATCAGAGGGGGGTGACCCCCTCTCACGTTGACTTGTTTGGTGGTCATTTTTGGCCTTCCAAAGAGACCCTATCTTGCATGCTTTGAAGTCACTTTCCAGGGTCAATTTGGTGAGTTCTAAGACTACCATATTTGATTTTCATAGTTTCTTATGCCATGCTAAGTGTCCACCTTGTATGTGCTTAATAATCCATTGCATGGCTCTCTAAAGGAGCTCATCATTTTTGCATGTATTGGTTGCATCTCCATGGTGATTTGGGCATATTTTCACATGTTTTATGCACTGATTTTTTCTGGTTTGGTAAGATTCCATGTGCATCCTATACTTGCCATGTAACTCATGTTTGCTAGTCAAAGTTGCATGCTACTTTAGTCCATCTTGCTAGCATCTTTTGGCCATGCTTTGAACTGGAAATGCTCATGTTTTGGGACTGTCTTGGCTCTATCTTTAGACTTCATGATCAAATAATGCATGCTTTGTATAGCTATAAGTCATTCCATGTGCCCAGTTTCGAGTTTCGGGGTTCATCTCATGCACCGGGTGCCTTTTTTCCATGTTTCGGGGCTGTTTAGCATCATATTTCAGTGCTAGAATTTATGAGTTTGTATGCCATCTTGCATCCCTTGCCATGCCTTGTTAGAGTTGCATGTTATGCCTAGGATCGGTCCTCGGTTTGCGTGCATGTGTGCATGCATTTCGATAGTCCCATTCTCACCTAATGGCTACTGATGTGAGTGTGGTTGAGGTCCACTCATGTTGATGTAAGTCCATCATGCATTGTGTATGCCGTTTCATTTCATAGCATTGTGTATGCTAGGTTGTATGTTAGAGCATTGTGTATGCCTCGTTACATCATGCATTGTGTATGCCATTTCATAGCATTGCATATGCTAGGTTGCATGTTAGGATTGCATTCATGCATGTCATGCATATTTCATAGTGCTTAGGATAGGAGTTAGCCCAAGCACGGAAAACGAGGGACATTTCGTACTCCGAGTGACAGAACGTGTCTCAATTCCCTGTCGTCGACATTCTGGATTACCCATGATGGAGTTTAGGCCTTGTTGTGTCCATATGTGCATTCATTTCATATTGAGTCGTGCAAATCGACTCCTCGGCCATCATGCATCGAGATGCGTGATTGGTGGCACGAGGATCGAGGACTACACTCCCTGAAGAGTAGTCATGCATACATATGTGAAAATACTTTGCCATGCCCCTGTGTTGCTCTCTGTTGCAGCAAATCAGAAATCGGCTGCCTTCCGGAGCTTGGCACGCATCCCGAGAATAATTGCAAATAGAGGCGAATCGGGGCATCGCAATGGATTTCCACGCAAGGCAACTCGAGCATGCATCATCCATCATTTGAAACAGAGCTGAGGCGGTCCACGGATTTGCGTGCAATTTACTACTTTCCTAGATTAATTTGCTAATTAATTAGGATTTTGTACTTATTCGGACTGTACTATTTATTCGGACTGTATTATTCTTTCGGACCCTCCAAGCGAGGACACAACTGTAATAAGTGTGCGTGTGTGTGATGTATGTCTTCCAACCCCACGTCTTTCTCCCTTTTATTTACCCGCTTATGATGGTTAGATTAGGGCATGTTTCAATTAGCATATAGTATGATAGCATGTTTGCATTCATTCATTTGTTTTGCATGCACCGGGCTCGGCGCATCATACTAACTGCATTGTATCTCAATTCCGAGTTGAATACTTGTTAGTTGTAGCATTTCGCATGCCATCTTTAAAATAGCCGAGCCTATCTTAGTTGCATCTTGCATGTGTTGCATTAGGCATTTCTGTATAGTTAGGATCATGCATAGATTTCTAATTAGCTTCTGTTTTGGCTTGGAGTACTCGGTAAGTTTTATGCTTTAGCATCCTTGCATGCGTGTGAGTGACTGCCATGATAGCATGCTTACCATGAGGCTATGTGCCTATATGATATAACTGCCTGAATGCCTGTGGGTGAAGGTTGGGTTATTTGAATTGGAACAATTCATTAATTGTGAGTTTTAAGCCCACTAGATAGTGGCAAAATCATGTTTTCTAAGCCAATTCGAGGGTGGCAAATCCACGTCTTAGCCTACTTGCGAATAGCACCATCAAACCATTTTCAAATAAACAAACATGAAATGTTTTATTCCAATTCAGGCGACCCAGTCTATACTTGTATGCTGTGCGCATCACATAGTAAATCTAGGCTGATAGCCGGAATAAGAACGCATAATGTTTTCAAAAATAGATATCATGGTTAGTAGAGGCCGATCTTTGATCAGGTGAGCGGGGGTGCTAACAAAGTGACCCTCCCCAATCGTACCAAGTTCCCGAGCCGAGGCAATTTTGGTGATGATGGACACGTGGCCTTAGGCAAACGAGTCAGGGTTTCCTAAATTTCCCCAAAATAAAACATTTAGGTGGCGACTCTGTATCTGGCAAAGCAGTCCATGTTTGGCATTTCTTTCAAAATCTGTTTTCTCAAAACGATTTGCCGGATTTGGACTCTTTAGTTCAGATTTAGAACCGTGACAATTTGAGAGTCCGAACATGTAGTGAGCCCAAATGAACAGAACGGGACTCATCCTCCCGGGGCGTTCGGGGACGTCTATAATGTCCCTAATCTAACCATCAAAAGCGATTAAGTAAAAGGGAGGAACACGTGGGGTTGGAAGACATACACGCACTCACGTACACTTATTACAACATTACGCCCTTGCGAAGAAGGGTCCGAATGAGTAAAGGTAACTAACTAGCAACTAATTAGGGCTAAGCTAATTAAGCTAATTAGACTAATAATTACAAACCAAAATAAGAAGCTAAACTTATTAACTAATTATTATTACAACACTTGAAAGAATTAACTAGATTAACTAATTAATTTGCAACACAAGTAAACTAAGCAATTAACATTCCTAACTATGTTGCCACTACTCCGCCCCGGGAAGTGGAAGATGCATATGCTCGATTCCGCCCAAAAAGACCTTTGTTTTGCTCTCGAAAGCCTCTGTTTGCAGAGTTGAACATTTCCAGAAACTTTCTGCTCCACCTTACCAAAATCTGCTGAAGTTTACATCAATGGCATGTCGACCATGGATGGTGGCTTGCCGGCCACTGATGCACTGGATCACCATGCTGCAGCAGAGTACAAACAGAGCAAAACGAGGGGTTTTCCAAGGATTGTCTGCACAATTCACCTCTCCTTTTCATGGACAAATCCAAGGAATTGTGAACTTTAAACCACAAACCACCAATCAAAGCAATTTCATTGCATGATGGCTTGTGTTTTAAGGCGTGCAAGCTCAATGAATGCAAAACAAGACACTCAAAAACCATCACCTTATCATACATGATCAAGGGCAACGGAGGCCTAGGAAAGTGGCACATTTTATCACTTTTGAGTATAAAATGTCCCATTTTCCTTATGTTCAAATTAACGTCCGATTTGAACACATACAATGCAACGCAAAGGAATGTTTATCTTGCCAATTTTGTTTGCACATTTTAGTTACCAAATCATTCTTTAATCAATTTGTCTATTGATGAGTGTCTTCTAAGATGAAAGAAGTGTCAACCAAGGGATAATGTAAGGCAAGAGAGAGATCATGCTATTGATAATGAACCCTCAAAGAGGAGTAAACCATTAAGCATGACCTCAACCTCAAGCTTAAAAGATCCCAAGCTTGAAACAACCCTCAAAAGCAAATGAAAGAGTGAAGCAAAAAGGGAGGTTGCAGAGTTTATGGTGCTGAAATGGAGTGAAAAACAACACCAAAAGATGCCATCAACTCAAACAAGAGGTGTCTAAGATCCTAAAACACCAACTTGTGAAGACTATTATACTACAACCATGCAAAACAAGACTCAAATGAATTAACCAGCCCAAAATAGAGCTAAAACAGGCTATTTCAGAGGCTAAAACATGCTGGACTTGAACTAAGTTAAGTTAGAAAAACATGCTAACATATAAAGCTAACTAAGCATACAAATAAGACACAAGGGGGGGAGGCTAACCCCTCCAATTTTGGACTTCAAAACAAGTTTTTTTGCCACTGAAAATACTCTGAAATTCAGTGGTTAAAGGCCCAAAAAAAGGTGGTTTTAAAAATGGGAAACAAGAGTGCAAAGGCCCTAACAACAAGGAATAAAGAGGGAAGAACCACCCTCTAACCTTTAATGGCCAAAAACACTAATTTCAGCCCATGAAAACAAAGTTTTTTATAGCTCAAAAATAGCCCACAACAGTAGGAAAAAGATGGAAAAACAAACAAACAAAGCAAGCTTAAAAGGCCAGTATTATACCTCTTGAAGAGAAGGGTGATTCCAAGGAACAATTCAAGCCAAAAACAACTTGTAGAGCTCCAAGAGGGCCTCAAACAACCTCAGCTCAAAGGTGATCACTTTTGGTTAAGGGTTGATATGCAAAAGTGTAGCGTAAGTAGGCAATGATGTAGAGAAATGCAAAAGAGAGAGAGAGAGAAAAAAAATTGAGTCTTCAATCTTCCAACCTCAAAACATGAGAGAGGGGGTCCCTATATATAGAAAACATGAATTCTATACAAGGAGATCCAGCCCTTTACGTGTGGACAGATGCAAGCATCTGTGCAACCAGCTGGCACAGCTGACACAAAATATTTGTAGAAAATACTAGTGTCCGGCCGGCCATCAGTGATGGTCGGCAAGGCACAACAATGGCCAACAGACTAGAAGCCCTGGCCGGCAGCCTCCATAGATGGCCATCAGGCCACCAAAAATTGCAGGGGAGAAAGACCAAGACATGGTCTAAAAAGAAGACAAAATGGAAGCAGGGTTTGAAAGGCTCAAACCTGTGGCGTTCTGCTGAGAACTTTAAGCGCTTGGCGAGCAATCAGACTCGTCATTGGATGTACTTACAAGAACATCCAAGTCTTGAAGAGCTGTCCAAAATGGAGTGTCTATAGTTGTCCCTCTTTGACAGAACTCGGAGTCATGACATGACATGAGTGAATGTTAAAGCCCAGAGACGATCTATTTTGACAAGGCCGTAAGACTTGGACAAACAATTAAGATAGAAATAAAATGATTGCACCCGTAGGTTGCCTACGTATCCCTTTGCAAGGAATCAAACCAGTGTAGTTTTGGGGAAAAATGCAAATGATATGCAAGATTCAAAAACATAACTTATGATCATGCAATGAGGTTGTGTAATGAAACATTTAAATGCAACAACTATGCAAAGAAATGCCACAGTTGAACAAAATAAAACAAGGCACAACAAGTCCAAACACAAAAAGAAAACCACGTGCCACGCACAAGAAACACAAACTCAAACTACATTTCATGTAGAAAGGATGTAAGAAAATTAAGCAGGCTTAACTACGCATCATGTAGAAAAGGTAAAGGGCAATGTAACCGTCGGGTACACCCGAGGTCTCAACCGAGATCCTAACGCGTCACACGCGGAAGGAGAAAAAGGATGGTGTAAATACTGGGCGTACCCAAATGTTTTTAACTGATTTGAAATCCTAACACGTTACACGCGAGAGGAGGAGGAATGGTGTGAACATCGGGTGTACCCAAGTGTTTTTAACCGAAGAGTGGTGTGAACACCGGGCGTACCCGAGTGTTTTTAACCGAAGGGTGGTGTGAACACCGGGCGTACCCGAGTGTTTTTAACCGAGGGGTTGGTGTGAAAACCAGGCGTACCCAAGTGTTTTTAACCGAGGGGGTGGTGTGAACACCAGGATGCACCCGAATATTTTTAACCGAAGGGTGGTGTGAACACTAGGTGTACCCGAATGTTTTTAACCAAAAGGTGGTGTGAACATTGGGCGTACTCGAATGTTTTTAACCGAAAGGTGGTGAACACTAGGAGTACCCGAATGTTTTAAACTGAGGGGGTGGTGTGAACACCGGGCGTACCCGAGTGTTTTTAACCGAGGAGGTGGTGTGAACACTGGGACGTACTCGAATATTTTTAACTGAAGGGTGATGTGAACACCGGGTGTACCTGAATGTTTTTAATCGAAACAATCCTAACACGTCTCACATGAGAGGAGGAAGAGGTAAAAAGATGCGATTCAAAGGACACGAATGATTTAACCTGGAACTCCTCTGAATGAACTGTATATACAATATCGTGCATGTGTAGGAAAGAGACTTAACAAATGCGATACAGTGAGAATGCATGTTCTATGCAAGACAAACAATCGAGATACAATGTTGATGGCATGTTCTATGAGAGAAACAAAAGCATAAGCATATTCTATGCATGATTGGTAACGAGAGTATATTCTATGCGTAAAAGCGGATGCACGTTCCATACATGATTCAAAATCGAATGCAAGACGCGCATACAATGCTCGTGGGATGCACATCTTACAACAACATATATAAAATGCATATTTATGCCACAAAGTGAAATGTATGTTTCATGCAACAATGAATAAGGAATGCACATTCTATGCAAGATATCAAAGCATGATTTGATGAAAACAAACTCAAAGGCAACTTTCGATTCACCTCTCGGAAGAATTACAATGTACTCAAAGGATACACCTCGTTCATGGTGACAAGTGACGAACATCGCACACTGAAAACACAGTTTCGAGGTTCTGTAGAGACATTCTGAACCAAACAATGAACAATACCTTCACTTCTTGGAAACCAAAGACACAAAACAACATCAAGAACCCCAAGAAAGCTGTTGGCCACCTGTCGGCCATGAGAGAAGGCTGCCAGCCGATAGACCTTGCTGGCCATCGATGGCAGATTAAGGGCAAAATGGGGTTTTCTGCTCGGGCCTTTAAGTATGGATCACCATATTTCATTTCCTCACTTCTCCTTGCTCGAAAATCATCTCCCTCTCTCCAGACTTTCATTCTCTCTAGATTTACACTTTTTACGCGTTTTCCAATGCCCTACGCGACATTGATTCGCTAAATCCCCTTTGTTTACTTCACTTTGAACCGATTGAAATTCGATTTCGGTGCTTCTTTTCTCATTTCCACCATTCTAGGTTCATTACCCTCGAGTTTATCTCGAGTTTTGTGCACTTTTCCTAAATTTGACTTTTTTCTCAATTTTCTCTCTCCTAGGGTTTGACTTTTTCCAAGTTTACCCTTTTTCTTCATTTTCCTTCACTTTTCACCTATCTCGCACCTATTTTTCAGATGACGGACGAGGTTCCACATGACAGGGCTCCTCCGGAGGTCCCTCTAGTAATTCCACCCGTGCCGAAGGTAGTAGAGCCGATAGCTGGTCTTGAGGCTGACTTAGAGGCAGAGTTTGAGCCTAAGGTCGAGCTGGAGCCCCTACCATTGAGGATATGGCCTTTTGATGCGGTGAGATACCATCCACCGACACACATACTGCCTACTTCCGGAGGCATCAGAAGCTTCACTAAGTTCACCCACGGTGCACCGGAGGACCTTTTGTTGAGGGAGTCGAAGTCTTACTTATCGGCCATTGCCATCGAGGTAAGAACATTGTTTTCAAGCATTTTGCCTTTCTTTTTTGCATTTCTTGCACTACCTTTTATTCGAATAACTATCATCACTGCTTTGTTCAGCTGTATCTTCATCACTGTTTACTACATTTCTTGCACTGTTTTGTATTTGGATCCACCTGGCTGTATTTCATACACTGTCTTTATCTGACCATGCACTATTTTCATCTGATGTATTTATTTCATCTGGTTGTATTTCATGCATCTGGTGGCATTTCATGCATTGTTATTATCCGATACATTTCATGCATTGTCTTCTTTTACCATAGGGCGATTTTCGTACCTGTAGAGGCTATGGTGCTACGATTGCCAGAGATTGGTATAACGAGCTCCCAGCTGGAGTTTGAGACATCATCGACGGGACAGGCTTCGGCCTCTTTTGTTCTGGCTTGACTTGGGTCATCGCGAGTCGTCCCCTCCTAGGAGCGCTGGTGGAGAGGTGGTGGGATACCACCAACTCTTTCCACTTCTCCACCGCAGGGGAGATGACGATGACTCCTTATGACTTCGCTATGATCACCAGGTTAAACGTAGGGGGCGATCCGATCCCTATTGATACTGATATGGAGGAGTGAGAGGCAGCCTGGTTCGAGCTACTAGGAGCACACCCACCTATATACCAGGCGGGGATGGTGAGATATACTTGGTTTGTAGAGCGATTTAGAGGGATCGAGCCCAAAACAGTAGAGGAGCCTGAAACGGTAGAGGAGACCGAGCAGTATGCCAGGGGTTTCCTGATGTTTGTCTTTGGCACCACCTTGTTTTCGAACAGGTGGAATATCGTTGGCTTGTATTTGCTGAGTGCCCTGGTGATCCTGCCTCGAGTCCGTTTCTATGACTGGGGCGGAGCTGGCCTCACTACACTGTACGAATACATGAGCTCCACCTCCCATCTACAGAGAGATTTGATTGGAGGCTACTGGCGAGCCTGGGAGGTATATATCTCAGTTCCCTCTTTGCACTTTTATTTACTTTACAGTTCTTGCTTTACACCTATTTCAATACATGCTTTCTACTTTGCATTTCTGTATCTGTTCAAACACTGTTCATACACCGTGCTTTCTGTCTTGCACTTTCTGTATTTGCTCAATACTGTACTCATCGCATACCACTGTATTTTCCCTGCAGCTATGGGTGTATGCATACTTCCCGATTCTTGCCCAGAGCCCGTTGTGGAGCTTCTGTTGATGGTGCCCTACTCGCGGATATACGATGGTTAGCTTCGCCGCAGGACTTGTGAGCCTTTCAGTTTCTTTTGTTGATTCTTCGACACAGTAGGCACGAGGTAATTCGAAACACAGTCATTTTGCCTTGAAACTGCTCAACTTTACACACTTAACGACTGACAACAACTAATAACCTGTACAACTTCTGTTTGCAGATCACATGGTAGCCATGGGCCTTGATGCCAGGGGGGTGTGGGACCAGTTTGCCGGTGCCTGGGCCGTCTCCCATTACCACATTTTTCTTGAGGGTCCGGTCTACCGGGCTTGGTTCTTAGGTGAGTGCTTCTTGCGCCAGATTATGGGCGTGCCGGACTCGGTCGTCCCGATGGCTCCACTAGAGTCCATGCGGTCTACAGAGAGCCTATCAATTAAGGAGGTGATCCAGTTCATGGTGGGTCTCAACATTGACTTCTTCTGAGCAGAGGGCAACTATGTAGACTTTATCCTGACACACTTGATGCCACCCCTGACGGGTGTTCGTGAAGATGAGGAAGCGGGGGCTCCTGCCGTGAGAGTGAGGCGTAGAGTGACCCGAGCAAGCAGGGCCCGTGGCAGAGGGGCTTCCCGAGTGAAGCAGAGGGCTGATTGGCCAGAGCTCCCTACCACGCAGACTTGCTGGTGACACACAAGGGAGGCCTATCAGGTCCCGATTGAGCCCACAATGGCTGGTCATGAGCTTGTCGGGGTACGAGGCCCGTCTCTGGTATGAACCACACCTTAGCACTTGCACTCCATATTTCATTTCAAATATATCTATGACAAATACTAATCATTCGAATATATTTGAAGGCATCGATCGAGTACATAGGGCTGATAGCCTTGATGATAGGAATGATACAGAGAAGGGAGGTGCTGCTCAGTCTTTATGGTATCCCGGTAAGTTTCTTTAGTCTTACATTCCAGGCATCAACTTTTCCACTGATACGCAGACATTAGCATTGAAAACTGAAAACTTCCTAAACTGTATTGATACGTTGTATTGATAGACCACATCTAACACACTGTATCTGCATACTGTATTCACACACTGTGTCTGACTTTTGCATATACTCATTCTGCATACCATGTTTGGCTTTGATACACGTACTGTAGCTGATACACCACAATTATCTTTTCAGATCCCATCTATGTAGCGGGGAGGGGAGAGAGACAGGCTTCGACACGCGACTGAGGTGGAGCTAGAGGTACCCGAGACGAGAGCGGCCCTTCAGAGCCCATTCGGAGTGGTAATGATGTTGAGACGAGCGACTCTGACGAGGCAGGGAGTCAGCATTAAGAGTCATCTGAAAGTGGAGATGATGATGCCAGCTTGGGTTCCGAGAGCGGGGGCGATGCCAAGGCGAGCTCCAAGGCGGAGATGGCTCCGGTTCAGACTCTGGTCCAGATTCGGACAACGGTGCCGATGAAGACAGTGCCTTTGAGTCCTCTCCTTTGAGGAAGAGGACGAAGAGGGCTTCTCGAGCCTGAGGCGACCAGTGCTGATTTATTGTATTTTTGCTTAGTTTCTTTTGTTTATAGTTTTAGCACATTGTACAGCTTCAGACATGATTTATTTACTTTTAAAAAAAAACTTCTATCGCATTTTTGTAAAAATAACCATAATCGGAATGAAAACCAATTTTTATTTGAAAAAGTGTTATATTTTGCATCATGAGCACCATATTGCATGAAAATGAGGTTGAACTTAATACTAAAAACTGAACACTTGTATTGCACAACAATCTTAATTGGGTAATGAACCGACCAACAACTGAAATAACAACTATATACAACTCGATAAACAAAACGACAACAACTCGATAAACAAAAACAACACAAATACAACTCGATAAGCAAAACAAAATGAATATACCTCAACAAACATGCTAAAGCCTGAAAAAACTCAAAACAAGACTCAAACACACAAAGAACAGAACAAAACACATATTTTCAGCACTTTCCAGCACAAAGAAGGACAACAGGCTAGAGAGGAAGACTGCCGACGATAAATGGTGATTGCCGGCCTTATGCCGGCCATGTGAGGTGGCTTGCCGGCCACCAATGAGCCTCTGCCGGCCATCAATGAGCCTTGCCGGCCATCAATGTACAGGTCTTCCAAAATGTTGACACCTGGCTTCCACTCATTGCCTTATCTCTTACAAAAGGTTGGACCTCGTAGTTTCTTCATTTTAGCTGCAAATTCTTCACAAATGGAGCCATTCTTTGCCAAAAAACTCTCGAATTGGATTGCAATTTTGGATGGCTCAGAAAATATGAACTTCTGGGGTTTCGGCATAAATGCACTATTCCCACTTAGCCATTCTCTGCTTTGTTTTCTGTTCCTTTATGCCCCAGCTAGATGTTGGAACCCGATCACATACGTCTTTAGCTTTAGGAGGCAAGAGATATGCCCGACAATCGAAGAATTTGAGGCACTAATGGAATCCCAGCGCGATGAGGAAATCATACCTCAGCCTCGATTTGGCCACATCCAAGCAATGGGATGGATGTGCGAACCTACTTTACATGAGGCTCGATCCTTGGTTCACAATGGAGAACTAGATATCCCCAGTTTGATCCATCAATTTTCTACCGTTGGCGACCGCGGCGATCTTCTTTGGCGGGGTTTTCAGCAACATGCACTTTGCCTGTGCATGTTGGCTCATTTCCTTCTTGTCCTTAGCTTTGGAGGGTCTAGCATTTGACTCATCAAAGTGGCCCAAGGTTTGAAAGAGGGTAGGAGTTGCATTGGCTTAGCATTGGCCGAGACTTTGATGGGCTTAGACGCCTTTCATCGGCGAGAGACAAGCAAATTCGCGGGAAGTCCACTACTTCTTCAGGTAATGTTTCCCACCATTTCTAATATGTGTTTCTCACATCACTCGACATTCATGCTCTGTTTTTCTTTCAAGGCCTTTTTCTTACTTTTCTCTCAACATACATCTCTCTATTCTTTAATCTCTCTTTTCTTTCATCCCTTCCCAGATATGGCTAATGGACAAGTTGAAGGTAGTGGACTCTTGCCCTGCATACTCAGCCCGAGTATACTTTTTCTGCCAATAGCTAGTGGATTTCTCGAATGAGGGGCGGTGGTGCCACTAGATGTGCAACAGGTTTGCTGCTGACATTACTTGGCGTTGTCCCTGGCTTAATCTGACCGAAATGAGCTACAGATGACTCGGCAACCTGGCATTGAGCTGATTGGCCTTACACACTGTGTTTTCTACCTCCCGTTCCGAATCAAGCGTCAGTTTGGACATGATCAGACCGGCCTAGAGGATGGGGTAGAGTACCCTGCTTCATTCCCAATCCGAGGTTCGTATTTGGCTAGGTACCTCATTGCTTGGAGGACGAGAAAGCTTCTGGCGAGTGCTTGACTTGGCTTGAAGATGAGGCACAAATTGGGCCCATTTTAGCATCAGAAGCTTCCACAAGCACAAGCGGGGGACACAGGAGCACCTGACTCATCTATGCCTCTAGTTTATTACTTCGATCTTACTTTTCAAGTTTTATGAATGTAATAAAGACAACTTTGATTTGTATCGAGAGTTAGAGAACTTTGTATTGAAATCAATGAAATTAAGGTTGTGAGCACTGAAAGTTTTCCTTTTGGTCCAAAAATGGTCCAAGTTGTAAAAGGAAAAATTTAAACAAAAATCAACTTTTATCAAAACTTTTCAAAACCATTTTCGAAAAGGATCACAACTTGACACGAACATGATCTATCCTCAAGATGTACAACCCTGAATCCAAAGATCACAAATTGCCCCTTGACTGAATAGCACTGCTCAACACTATAACCAGCTCTCAGAATAAAGATCACAACCAAACATTCAGATAAAGGATAGACAAACATGACTTGATCAACACATGGACAAGATAGTTGAGTCAGAGGTGTTTATGGCCGAACTTCAGGATAAAGTTGCCTATGTATCCCAAAGGTGGGAATCAGGCCTTACGTAGTTCGGTTTAGGTTCACTCGAGTATTAACGCTCTCCTTTTGTGCTTTAACTTTTGCCAAAGCCACCCTTTCGGGTTTTTAACCTTACGAGCTCAGTTTTCTTTTATTTCTAATTTTTGTGCTCTAACTTTTGCCTAGGTCGCCCTTCTGAGTTTTTGGTCTAGCGAGCCTCTTAAGGGTAATATTTCTTCAACTTGTCCATGTTGATCGGTTGGGAAAATTCTAGGCCATCCAGGTCGATAAGAATAATAACTCCACCCGACCAGATAGTTTTGATGATGTAAGGACCAGTCCAATTGGGTTTGAACTTGCCCCTAGGGACGTGGATGGGAACTCGGTTGTCTTTCAGCACCAAATCCCCTTCATTGAGATTCCGGGACTTAACCTTCTTATTAAAAGCCCTGGCAATCCTGCGTTGATAACTCTGAACATGGTACAATGCTTTCAATCTTCTTTCATAGAACAACATCAGTTCCTTGAACCTGCTCTGCTGCCAATTTGCCTCTGCTATCTGACACTTAGCCATAACCCGCAGCGGCAAAACTTCTATTTCGATTGGCAGGACAACTTCCATACCATAAACAAGAGAGTAAGGAGTTTCCCCAGTAGTTGTCCGAATTGAAGTTCTATAGCATCAGAGTGCAAATGGCAACTTGTCTGGCCAATTCCTGTAGGTCTCAACCATTTTCTGCAAAATATGCTTAATGTTCTTGTTGGCGGCCTCAATAGCTCCGTTGGTTTGCGGCCGGTATGTAGATGACTTATGAAAAGCCACGTTGTATTTCTCTAATAAGTTGATTACTTCTTTCTTGAAATGGGAGCCATTATCTGAAATGATCTCGTTTGGGACCCCATAACGACAAATGATGTTGTTTCGGATGAACTTAGCCACATGCGCTACTTTCAACACTGCGTAGGACTGAGCTTCCACTTACTTTGTGAAATAATCAATTGCCACCAGAATGTATTCATGCCCATTTGACCCTTTCAGTGTGACTACGTTGATGACATCAATTTCCCAAACAGAGAAAGGCCATGGTGAAGTCATGTTGTACAACTTCGACGGCGGGATGTTCATGCGATTGGCATGAATTTAGCATTTGTGGCATCGCCGAACAAAATTGATACAATCCTCATCCATGGTAGACTAGTAGTAACCTTGCCTGAGAATCTTCCGGGCTAACATTACTCCATTCATGTGCGCTCCGCACTCTCCCCCATGGATGGCCTCCATTAGGTGCTTTGATTCCTCCACGTCGACACACAACTTGTGCATTCCGAGATGACCCCTCTTATACAGTTTACCTCCGCAGATGATATATTGAACGGCCATATGCCGTATTGCCCTCTTATCTTTGGTATTTGCCCCTTGTGGATAAATCTCCTTTTCCAAGAAGTTCCAGATATCATAGAACCAAGGGTTTTGATCTTGAACTTCATGTATTGTAGCGATAGTCTCGTAGGCCGGCATATATCTCTGCTCAATAATGACCAGATGCATCCGGACCCCAAACGGGATGTCTATCATGGAAGATAGAGTTGATAAGGCGTCAGTAAACCTGTTGTTCTCTTTTAGTAGATGCGTGAAATCAACTTCTCAAACCTAAGAATCAAAACATCCAAGGTCTGGTGATAGATATTCATCTTTTCTTCTTTGACTTTCCAGTCCCTCTTTGCTTGCGACATAACTAAGTTCAAGTTCCCAATGACATCCAACCTTTTTGCCCCTAATTCCAGGACGACTTCCAAACCAACGATACACGCCTCGTATTCTGCTTCATTATTAGATACCTTGATCTAGAGTTTGAAGGCTATGGGTATATAGGAATTGTCGGGTGCTATCAGCAACACCCCTATCCCATAACCGTACTGGTTAGACGCTCCGTCAAAGTACATTGTCCAAATCTCTTCCTCAACTTGCATAATAGCTTCATCTGGGAATAGGTATTCTACCGCTTCATCCCTTTCCACTGGGTGATCTGCCAGGAACTTTGCTACAGCTCTCCCCTTGACAGACTTGCGAGTGACATACTTTAGATCAAATTCGGAGAGAAGAAGCAACCAACAAGCTAGCCTATCCGTAAGCGCTGGTTTTTCAAAGAGATATTTGATGGGATCTAATCTTGAAACCAGAATTACAGAGTGAGCTAATAAGTAGTGCCTTAACTTCCTGGTAGCCCATAACAAGGCCATGCAAGCTTTCTCTAGTGAGGTGTAACGGGTCTCATAATCTAGCATTTTCTTGCTCAAGTAGTAGATGGCGTGGTCCACCCTATCCTCAGATTCTTGAGCAAGCATGCATCCCATCGTTGTGTCCATTACTGATAGATATAGAATCAAAGGCTTCCCTAGCTCTGCGGCGACAACATGGGTGGATTCCGAAGATATTGCTTGATCTGCTTGAAAGCAAATTGACATTGATCATCCAATCGAAATTTCTTTCCTTTCTTCAGGAGACCAAATAGTGGTTCACAAGTCAAGGTTAATTTTGAAATAAACCGTCTTATGAATTAAACTTTACCTAGAAAGCCTTGCACCTTCTTTTTAGTTCTTGGTAGTGGCATTTCTAGGATGGCCTTGATTTTGGAAGGATCTACCTCAATGCCTCTCTATGTAATCAAGAAACCCAGCATTTTCCCTACTGTTACACCGAAAGTACACTTCTGTGGATTCAACCTTAGTCTGTATTCTATGATCCGTTGAAAGAATTTCTTCAAGGCGGTGTAGTGGCCCTTTCTTTCCTTCGACTTGATAATCATGTCGTCCACGAACACCTTAACCTCTTTATGGATCATATCATGCAAAATTGTGGTTGTAGCCCATTGATAAGTAGGTCCGGCATTCTTCAGCGCAAACGGCATCACCCAATAGCAGTAGGTTCCCTACGACGTAGTGAAAGCAGTTTTCTCTCTGTCTTCGAGTGCCATCAAAATCTGGTTATACCTGGAGAATACATCCATGAAGGAGAGCAATGCATGGCCTGTGGTGAAGTCCACTAATTCATCGATGTGTGGTAAAGGAAAGTCATCATTTGGACTGGCTCTATTCAGATCCCTGAAGTTCACACACACCTGAATTTTATCGTCTTTCTTTGGCACTGGAACAATGTTGGCCAACCAAGTCAGATACTAGCAAGAACCCTGCGTCTATGTGCTTGGTGACCTCTTTCTTAATCTTCAAAGCTCAATCCGGGCATATTCTTCGTAACTTCTGCTTGATGGGTCGGGCCTCGGGGTGTGGACTCGCCTTTTTCTGCACCCTGCCTTTCGGAAAGGTTTGAAAAGAAAGGCCTCACAGTTCGGACACCTGCGGTTTTGAATCTAGTCTCATAAGTGCAATGTAAAACTGATAATCACCAAAGAGTCCAAATCCGACAAATCATTTTGGAAAATCGATTTTAAATCAAATAATGCCAAAATTGGACTGCTTTTCCAGATACAGAGTCGCCACCTAAATATTTTATTTTTGAGAAAATTTAGGAAACCTTGACTTAAGCCAAAGGCCACGTGTCCGTTATCACCAAAGTTGCCTCAGCTCGGGAACTTAGGTACGAGAGGGAAAGGTCATGAATTGAGCACCCCCGCTTGCCTGATCAAAAGATCGGCCTCTACTAACCATGATATGATTTTATGTACATTATGTGCTCTTATTCTAGTTATTAAACTAGCTTTACTATGTGATGCGTACAATCAAGTATAGACTAGTTTGCTCAATTTGGAACAATTCAAGTCATGTTTGTTTGCAAAAATGGTTTGAATTTGCCACCCTCAAGTGGGCTTAAAGATTTGCGAATTTTGCCACCAAACATAGTGGGCTTAAAATATACATTTGTTGAATCGTTCCAATACAAACAACAAGCCTTTATCCACTGGCATTCAAGCATTTTATCAAATAAGCATTTAGCCTCATGGTAAGCATGCTAGTCATGGCATCATTCACACACATGCAAGTATGCTAAAGCATAAAAACTCACCTAGTACTCCAAGCTAGGAAGACATGAGTTAGTAAAATATGCATGATTCCTAACTATGTTAAGTGTTTAATGCAACACATGCAATATGTAATTAATAGGCTTGGCTACTAATATGGCATATGGATCGATTTGATAACATGTGGTTAAACATGTATTCAAATAAGATATTGAAATAGCAATACAGTTTGAATGATGCGCCAAGCCTCGGTGCATGCAATACAAAATGAATGGATGCAAGCATGAGGTATGCTAATCGAAACATGACCCTAATCTAACCATTGAAAGCGATTAAATAAAAGGAAGAAAGACGTGGGGTTGGAAGACATACACACACACGCACGCACACTTATTACAACATTACGCCCTGACGAAGGACGGTCCGAATGAATAAAAACTAACCAACTAGCTACACTAATTAAGCTAACTAATTATTACAAAACTTGAAACTAATTAACTAACTAGTTAACTAATTATTACAAACTGAAACGAATAACTAGTTAAACTAACTAATTATTTACAACACTTAATTAGCTATAACTAATTAATTACAATATGTACCTAAGCTAGATATTTAAGTGATAAATAAACTTGGAATGCAAGGGAGGCTCATGTACGTGCTCGATTTTCACCCGAAAAGGGACTGTCTTGCTACTGCATGTCTCTGTTTGCACATTTGAACACCAAAGAAGTTGTCCACTTCCAGAACACCTCTGCTCCACCTCAGGAACACACTGTGCAAATTTCATTGGTGGCTGACAGGGGGCCGGTCGGTTACCAATGGTGGCTGGTCGACTACCATTGGTAGCCTGTCACGACCCAAACCCGCCCCCGTGGGTTAAGGACGTAACCGACCAGTAATCATGAGATTACCTACGGCCTCAAACTGTTCTAAACGTATTTTAACAGAGTTAATGGGGGCCAAACGGAAGCAAAATTAAAAACTTTGTCCATAGAGCCGTGCTTATATGCACATCAAACAAACCATACTCAGATACGTTAATAACTCACATCAAAAGTACAGCTTCACAAAATTCATTACAGACAGGATCGTCCAAAACGAGTCAACCTATAACAGACTATGTACAGACATGCACTGGGTCCTTGCCAACAAGACAAAACATAGGTACATAGTAAAAGGGCAAGGATGGTCTCATGCGCGAGGCACAAGGCTGACTCTCCCAAAACTCCTGTTGTTCCTAGCAGACTTCACTGGGGCTGGGTTTGGACTTCCCTTGGCTCACCTACAAATACATGAATGAGCGTGAGCGATAGCCCAGTGAATAATATCAAATATAACAGTTACATAACAATATGTAGATCAACATGCTCCAAACGGCCTTGGGCCCAATTCATACTTCTGTTTAGCAGCAAAATATATATATAACTATACGAAATGCAAGTCAAGTAACTGTAGTTCCAAACATTCTGGCCTTTGGCCCATCCGGGTTTCCATTCATGGCAAAACGGCCTTCGGCCCATTCATTCATGTCAAACGGCCTTTGGCCCATTCATTCATGTCAAACGGCCTTTGGCCCATTCATTCATGTCAAACGGCCTTTGGCCCATTCATTCATGTCAAACGGCCTTTGGCCCATTCATTCATGTCAAACGGCCTTTGGCCCATTCATTCATGTCAAACGGCCTTTGGCCCATTCATTCATGTCAAACGGCCTTTGGCCCATTCATTTATGTCAAACGGCCTTTGGCCCATTCATTCATGTCAAACGGCCTTTGGCCCATTCATTCATGTCAAACTTTTGTCCACAATCCCAATTAACAACTCATAATATTTATAGGGGAATAACAATTGGACATTGACAAGTTTTCAAATATTGATGTTACTCACAGTGATCGGCTTGTGGATGCGCCCTGGAGCTTGACCCTACACATTTCATGAATACAAAAGGGTCACTAACAGTTCAATCCGTTCTTTAATTCACATATTCCTCTTTAGGCTTTGTTCTTATCTCATTAACTCATTTACAATGCTTAACACATGCCTAGGAGTGCTTACAAGTGAAAGAGAACGGAAAACGAATCACAAAATGCATGAACAAAATTCCAGGAAACAGGGTCCCCGCTCGAGCGTAAGATTCTCCGCTCGAGCGGACCCTTAAGGCCTGCAAGGTACTGGTTGCACAAAAGATGCGCTCGAGCTGAAGGTCCGTCTACAAAAATCCACGCTCGAGCGTGAAATGTCCCGCTCGAGCGGGCATCCAACTCTGCAAAAATGCTGGGAGCACGATTTTCCCGCTCGAGCGGCCATTACCCCGCTCGAGCGGACCTCAAAAATCTGGGTTTCCCAGATCGTGTTCTTGAGCTCCAAATCAGTTTTCCATCTACATTTCTTGCATGCAATGGTTCAAATTACACATTTACACATGCTAACATGCTACTAATGCAGATTACAACATTAGGAAGCTCAATTACATGAATTATCTACATGCATGTCCCAAATTGTCTCAAACCCATCATCAACATGCTCAAATTCAACATTCAAGACTTATACTCCCATGATTTGTACATGCATGTGGGAGATGCTCATCATTCTCAACTTAGATGGTACAAATGGTGACTACAATATGAGCTTTACCCAAAACTCCACATGAATCATGTGTTTCAAGCTCAAACATGCAAATTCAAAGTAATTTCTTACATGCATGAGTTCTAAGACTTCAATCTCAACAAAAATCAACTCATTACATGTTCTTGATCACAAACAACCCTTGAACTTACAAATTACAAGTAAGATTTCATGAAATCACTTACCTAAGAGCTTCAACACTCAAGCCCTAGCCAAATCTTGAGCTAGATCTTCAAATTCCCAAGTCTTGAGCCCAAATTACACAAATCTCTCCCTTTTTCTCTCCATGGCCGGCCTCTCTCTCACTCTCAATTGTCTAACTCAGATTTTGAGTTTTAAGAGAGCTAAAGGAGAGTGCAATACAAATATACAACAAGCCCCACTAACAAATATTTTAATATAAAATAATGGGGTACTTAATTTCTCAATTTAATCAGTTTAAATTGACCAGAATCAAATTTCAATTAAATTTCACCGTAGGCCCTAAAAATTATGCCAACCACAATGGCGTAATCAATTTCGGGTTCCGTGGCCGATAAGGCCCTCAATTAAATTTCCAAAACAGACTACTCAAACAGATATTCCTACGATGAACAGATAAAATTTCAAACCACATATTTTCACATAGTGGAACACAAAATCATATCAAAATACATAATCACATCATGTTAAGGACTAATTAACATACTACGGAACAGGGGTGTCACAGTCTTCCCCCCTTTAGGAAGTTTGGTCCTCCAAACTTAACTTACCTTCGTCGGGAAACAAATGTGGATAGCGTAGACGCATTTCCTCCTCTTTTTCCCATGTAGCATCTGTCCCATAGTGTTCCTTCCATTCCACTTTCACCATTGGAATGGATTTGTTTCTCAATTCTTTCACTTGTCGGTCAACAATTCTTTCCGGCCATTCAGCATATTCCATATTTTCATCAATAGCAATCCGGTGATAATCAATCACATGCAACGGGTCTCGGAGGTAACCCCTCAACATTGACACATGAAACACATTGTGGATTTGCTCAAATCCCGGTGGCAAAGCAACTCTATAAGCAACTGGACCAAGTTTCTCCAAAATTTGAAACGGCCCAATATAACGGGGCGTCAACTTGCCCTTTTTCCCAAACCTGACTTGGCCTTTCATTGGAGAAACACGGATGAACACATGGTCGCCGACCTCATACTCAAGAGGTCTTCTCCGGACATCTGCATAACTCTTCTGTCGGTCTTGAGCTGTTTTGAGCCTTTGCCGAATAGTTTTGATCTTTTCAGAGGTGTCTTGTACAATTTCAGGCCCGAGCAAAGCTCTGTCCCCGACCTCTGTCCAACAAATAGGTGATCTACACCTCCTACCATACAAAGCCTCGTATGGTGCCATACCGATGCTGGAGTGGAAGCTATTATTATAGGCAAATTCTGCAAGAGGCAGGTAATCTTCCCAACTCCCCTGAAAATCCAAAGCACACATGCGAAGCATATCTTCCAAAGTCTGTATTGTTCGTTCTGACTGCCCATCTGTCTGTGGGTGGAATGCAGTGCTGAACCTTAGTTCTGTTCCCATAGCTTCCTGCAAACTCTTCCACAATCTAGATACAAACTTCGGATCTCTATCCGACACAATGGATACTGGAACTCCATGTAAGCGGACAATTTCATCAACATAAATAGTAGCCAACCTGTAAGCAGTAAATGTAGTTTTGACAGGCAGAAAATGTGCAGATTTAGTCAGTCTATCAACTACAACCCAAACAGAATCCATACCGCGGGAAGTCCGAGGTAGGCCAACAACGAAATCCATGGTCACATGTTCCCACTTCCACTCAGGAATGGGGAGAGGTTGAAGTAGACCGCCTGGTTTCTGATGTTCAGCCTTAACTTGCTGACACTGAAGGCACTTGGACACGTGTTTTGCAATCTCTTTCTTCATTTTAGGCCACCAATAGGTTTGTTTCAAATCCCGATACATTTTATTGTTACCCGGATGCATGGCAAATACGGATCTGTGGGCTTCATCTAAGACCCTCTACTTTAGCTCCGGAATAACTGGAACACATATTCGGTTTCGAAATTTCAACATTCCATTCTCGATACTGAACTCTGCTTTTGGGCTGACTTCAAATTCATCAATTACCTTTCTGAGGAACTCATCCTCTTTCTGTTTTTGCTTGATTTCATCAACAATTGCCGGCTCGGCTGTAATAGCGGCTATCAATCCGCCCTGTTCACACACTACCACTTCAATTTCAGACTTCTCAAAGTCTTGCAAAATCTCCCTTTGTTCAGTAAGCAAACAAGCCATACTTCCCGTTGATTTCCTGCTCAAGGCATCAGCCACTGTATTAGCTTTTCCGGGGTGATACTGAATTTTTAGGTCGTAATCTTTTATCAATTCCAGCCATCTTCTCTGACGCATATTCAACTCTTTCTGCGTGAAGAAGTATTTTAGGCTTTTATGATCTGTGTAGACTTCACACTTTGCCCCATACAAATAATGCCGCCAGATTTTCAAAGCAAAAACAACTGCGGCCAATTCTAGGTCATGTGTTGGATAATTCTTCTCATGTGGCCTCAACTGTCGGGAGGCGTAAGCAATAACCTTTCCGTTCTGCATTAACACACAACCCAAACCCTTATAAGATGCGTCACTGAAAATCACAAAATTTTCCGTACCTGAAGGTAGTGTCAAAATTGGTGCAGTGGTCAATCTTGTCTTCAATTCATGAAAGGCTGATTCTCTTTCACTATTCCACTCAAATGGTTGTCCTTTACGTGTCAATTGGGTAAGAGGCACAGCTAATTTCGAAAAGTCCTTTACAAACCTTCTGTAGTACCCAGCTAAGCCCATGAAACTGCGAACTTCTGTCACATTAGTTGGTGTAGGCCAATTCACAATTGCTTCTATTTTCTGCGGGTCCACTGAAATTCCTTCCTTGTTGACCACGTGCCCTAAGAAAATAACCTCATCCAACCAAAATTCACATTTCTTTAACTTAGCAAATAGTTTTCTTTCCCGAAGTATTTGTAAAACAGTCCTCAAATGATGTTCGTGTTCAAGTCTATCTTTAGAGTATATTAAAATATCATCGATGAAGACAACAACAAACTCATCAAGGTAGGTTTTAAAAATTCTATTCATTAAGTCCATAAATGCTGCCGGAGCATTAGTCACTCCAAATGGCATAACAAGAAACTCAAAATGACCATACCTCGTTCTGAATGCGGTTTTCTCAACATCTTCTGCCTTAACCTTCAGCTGATGATACCCGGATCTCAAATCAATCTTAGAAAACACCTGTGATCCCTGCAACTGGTCAAATAAGTCATCAATACGGGGTAAGGGATATTTATTCTTTATCGTTACCTTGTTCAATTCTCGGTAATCAATACATAGGCGTAAGGTACCATCCTTTTTCTTTACAAATAACACTGGTGCGCCCCAAGGCGAAGTACTGGGCCGGATAAACCCTTTATCAAGAAGGTCTTGCAACTGTTCTTTTAATTCTTTCATTTCGGCTGTAGCCATCCTGTAGGGAGTTTTAGAAATAGGTTGGGTGCCTGGCACAGTTTCAATAGTAAACTCTATCTCCCTGTCTACCAATTCCCCTGGTAATTCATTTGGAAACACATCTGGGAATTCTCTAACGATGGGAATATCATTCAATTCAACATTCACGGATTGTTCAGTCAATACATAACACAAATGACCCTGGCATCCCTTCCTGATCAATTTACATGCTTTCATTGCAGATATCAAATATGGTGGAGGTACTACCCCATTTCCCACAAACACAATTTCTTTCTGTTCTGGTGGTTTAAATACAACCCTCTTTGTCACACAATCTATAGTGGCACAGTATTTGGTCAACCAATCCATGCCCAAAATTACATCAAAGTGTCTAAAGTTTAAGGGCAACAAATCTACATACAGGGTAGCATCCTCAATATGCATGTCACAAAACCGATATATATAGTCACATAACACAGATTCCCCCGATGGAGCAGACACACATAACAAATATGGCAACAATTCTAGGGGTCTTTTCAGTCTAGATGCAAATGCATATGTCACAAATGAATGCGTTGATCCAGAATCAATTAACACAAAAGCATCCTGATTACATATCGAGATAGTACCTGAGACAACGGCATTGGCATTCCGTGTATCACCCGGAACGAGTGCAAAGACTCTCCCTTGTCTCACTGTATCCCCAGTAGTAGCAGATCTCAAAATGTTTCCCGGCTTCGGGATCGATGCAGTGGAGCTAGCAGCTATCTTCCCACTATTCTGATTACAATCTCGGGCTATATGCCCTTGTTTCCCACACTTAAAAACAGGCTCCCGATGCACGGTAACAAACTCCACGGTGCCTTTTGCTACAAGTGTTGCACATGGGAGTCGTGTCTCGGGAAGAACTTGAGGTAGTTGAGGAGCCCGTGTTTTGCTTTTTCAGAAATTTCTTCTTCAAAAAGAAGCCTTGTCTTTTGTTGCCTCTCCATTCGGTTGTTGGCTTAGCTTGTCTAGCTATATTAGCCTCTGATATGATGGCCCGGTCAAGCACCCCAATGTAGGTCTCCAATTTCAGGACATTCACCCGCTCTAGGATGTCACTTCGGAGCCCACCTTCAAAATGCCTTGCCTTCTTATAATCAGTGTCAATTACGTGTGGTGCAAACCTGGCCAACTCAGTAAATTTGGCCTCATACTCAGCTACAGTCATACTGTCTTGTTTGAGTTCCATGAACTCTGCCACTTTCCTGTCCCGGACACACTGCGGGAAGTACTTGTCATAGAAGATTTCCAAAAATTTCGCCCAATCAATATCTCTGTGGTTTTCCCTCATCAACATCCACCATCTTCTCGCTTCATCTTCTAGCATAAAGGTGGCTAGAAGCACTTTCTGTGTATCCGAGCACGGAAACACCTCAAACAGTTTTTCAATCCCAAGTACCCAAGCTTCGGCTTTTAAGGGATCTAGTCCACCATGGAACTGTGGTGGTTTCATTTTCTTGAATTCCTTGGTGAGAGCGATTATTCGATCATCATTTTGATTATCTGGCACAGGTGGTGCCGGAGGTGGAGGTGGCGGATGTGGTTGCTGCCACTGTTGTTGCCACTCCTGTTGCTGTCTCAAAGCTTCTGCCATTTCCTGAATCAGTCTTTCCATTCTGTCCAGTCTGGCAGCAGAGGATTCCTCTAACTCATCACCTCTGGTTCTCACCATCTAATTAAACTTGCATTATATTCCATACCAAAGGTACACAAGTACACATACACTAAGGAGCACATATTTCCAGATAATTCGTAATGCAAGTAGTTCACAACTTACACATATAATTATTCATAAAAAAACATTTAAGCATATAATCAATGCTTCCAAACTCGTATTTATCACATGAATGCATCCTAGATCTCATCTAGACGCTTATTGCTCTTTTTGGACAAGTGTGTGAGTTATTAACTCGTGCTCTGATACCACTCTGTCACGACCCAAACCCGCCCCCGTGGGTTAAGGACGTAACCGGCCAGTAATCATGAGATTACCTACGGCCTCAAACTGTTCTAAACGTATTTTAACAGAGTTAATGGGGGCCAAACGGAAGCAAAATTAAAAACTTTGTCCATAGAGCCGTGCTTATATGCACATCAAACAAACCATACTCAGATACGTTAATAACTCACATCAAAAGTACAGCTTCACAAAATTCATTACAGACAGGATCGTCCAAAACGAGTCAACCTATAACAGACTATGTACAGACATGCACTGGGTCCTTGCCAACAAGACAAAACATAGGTACATAGTAAAAGGGCAAGGATGGTCTCATGCGCGAGGCACAAGGCTGACTCTCCCAAAACTCCTGTTGTTCCTAGCAGACTTCACTGGGGCTGGGTTTGGACTTCCCTTGGCTCACCTACAAATACATGAATGAGCGTGAGCGATAGCCCAGTGAATAATATCAAATATAACAGTTACATAACAATATGTAGATCAACATGCTCCAAACGGCCTTGGGCCCAATTCATACTTCTGTTTAGCAGCAAAATATATATATAACTATACGAAATGCAAGTCAAGTAACTGTAGTTCCAAACATTCTGGCCTTTGGCCCATCCGGGTTTCCATTCATGGCAAAACGGCCTTCGGCCAATTCATTCATGTCAAACGGCCTTTGGCCCATTCATTCATGTCAAACGGCCTTTGGCCCATTCATTCATGTCAAACGGCCTTTGGCCCATTCATTCATGTCAAACGGCCTTTGGCCCATTCATTCATGTCAAACTTTTGTCCACAATCCCAATTAACAACTCATAATATTTATAGGGGAATAACAATTGGACATTGACAAGTTTTCAAATATTGATGTTACTCACAGTGATCGGCTTGTGGATGCGCCCTGGAGCTTGACCCTACACATTTCATGAATACAAAAGGGTCACTAACAGTTCAATCCGTTCTTTAATTCACATATTCCTCTTTAGGCTTTGTTCTTATCTCATTAACTCATTTACAATGCTTAACACATGCCTAGGAGTGCTTACAAGTGAAAGAGAACGGAAAACGAATCACAAAATGCATGAACAAAATTCCAGGAAACAGGGTCCCCGCTCGAGCGTAAGATTCTCCGCTCGAGCGGACCCTTAAGGCCTGCAAGGTACTGGTTGCACAAAAGATGCGCTCGAGCTGAAGGTCCGTCTACAAAAATCCACGCTCGAGCGTGAAATGTCCCGCTCGAGCGGGCATCCAACTCTGCAAAAATGCTGGGAGCACGATTTTCCCGCTCGAGCGGCCATTACCCCGCTCGAGCGGACCTCAAAAATCTGGGTTTCCCAGATCGTGTTCTTGAGCTCCAAATCAGTTTTCCATCTACATTTCTTGCATGCAATGGTTCAAATTACACATTTACACATGCTAACATGCTACTAATGCAGATTACAACATTAGGAAGCTCAATTACATGAATTATCTACATGCATGTCCCAAATTGTCTCAAACCCATCATCAACATGCTCAAATTCAACATTCAAGACTTATACTCCCATGATTTGTACATGCATGTGGGAGATGCTCATCATTCTCAACTTAGATGGTACAAATGGTGACTACAATATGAGCTTTACCCAAAACTCCACATGAATCATGTGTTTCAAGCTCAAACATGCAAATTCAAAGTAATTTCTTACATGCATGAGTTCTAAGACTTCAATCTCAACAAAAATCAACTCATTACATGTTCTTGATCACAAACAACCCTTGAACTTACAAATTACAAGTAAGATTTCATGAAATCACTTACCTAAGAGCTTCAACACTCAAGCCCTAGCCAAATCTTGAGCTAGATCTTCAAATTCCCAAGTCTTGAGCCCAAATTACACAAATCTCTCCCTTTTTCTCTCCATGGCCGGCCTCTCTCTCACTCTCAATTGTCTAACTCAGATTTTGAGTTTTAAGAGAGCTAAAGGAGAGTGCAATACAAATATACAACAAGCCCCACTAACAAATATTTTAATATAAAATAATGGGGTACTTAATTTCTCAATTTAATCAGTTTAAATTGACCAGAATCAAATTTCAATTAAATTTCACCGTAGGCCCTAAAAATTATGCCAACCACAATGGCGTAATCAATTTCGGGTTCCGTGGCCGATAAGGCCCTCAATTAAATTTCCAAAACAGACTACTCAAACAGATATTCCTACGATGAACAGATAAAATTTCAAACCACATATTTTCACATAGTGGAACACAAAATCATATCAAAATACATAATCACATCATGTTAAGGACTAATTAACATACTACGGAACAGGGGTGTCACATAGCCGGTCGGCCACTGGTGATGGCTGTCAGCCACTGATGGTCTGAGCTTCCTTACTCCAATAGAGAGCAAAACAGAGCAAAGCATAGCATTTCTCAAGGGTTATTTGCACACCATGTCTCTCATTTTCATGGGGAAATCAAAGGAGGGACAAGCTTTGGTTCACAAACCATCAATCAAGCAATTTCATTGCATGATGGCTTGTGAAACCAATTGTGCAAGATCAATGAATGCACAACGAGACCAAAATGTCCATCACCCTATCATGCATGATTAAGGGCAATGGAGACTAAGGAAAGTGGCACATTTTATCACTTTTGAGTATGAAATGTCCCATTTTCCTTGTGTTCAAATTAATGTCCGATTTGAACACATGCAATGCAACATAAAGAATGTTTATCTTGTCTCTTTTACTTGTCAAGTTTTGTTTACTCATTTTAATTGCCAAATCATCCTTTAATCCATTAAGTCCATTGGTGAGTGTCCTCTAATGGAAAGAGGGCTCAAACCCCAAGTTGCTTTGGGCATGAAAGAAGCATTACACTATTGGTAATGAACCCCCTAAGGGATTAAATCATTAGGTGTAACACCTCCATTTCACACTTAGGCAAACAAGTGGTTTGAAACCACTTTCAAAGAAAATCAAAAGTGAAGAATTGAGGGGGATTGCAGAGGTGATTAAGTGTTGGAAATGAATGATAAAAGCACTAAAACATGCAACCAACTCACACCAATGAGAGTTAAAGCCTTAAAACACTAAGCTAGTGAAGGAATTAACACTACAACCATGCCTTACAAGGCTCAAATGAAACAAATAACCAAAAAAAGAGGCAAAATAGCCCTAAATATGGTCTAAAACATGCTGGACTCAAGACACAAAAAGCTAAAACATTAAACTAATGCAGGGGGTTGCACTACAACTATGCAAAATAAGACTCAAACAAACTAACCAGCTTAAAACAGAGCTAAAACAGGTTATTTCAGAGGCTAAAACATGTTGGACTTGAGCTAAGTTAAGCTAGAAAAACATGCTAACAAGTGAAGCTAACTAGGCATGCAAACAAGACATAAGGAGGAGAGGCTAACCCCTCCAATTTTGGACTTCAAAATGAGTTTTTTACCACTGAAAAACCTTTGGAATTCAGTGGTTAAAAGGCCCAAAAAAGTTGATTTGAAAGTGATGAATAAAGGCACAAAGCTTTACAAACTAACAAACAAAAAGGGTGAACCACCCCCTAACCTGAAAAGGAGTTCAAACCAGCATTTCTAGGCCACAAAAATAGTGTTTTTCTTAGCTTAAAACCAGCCCAAAAATAGTAAGAAAAGATGGAAAAACAAGCTTTCAAAATAAAGTACACAGGACAAGTATACTACCTCTTGAAGCAAAGGGGAATTCTAGGCACAAGAACATGCTAAAACCACCTTCAAGGGCTCCAAGATGACCCCAAATAACCTCAGCTCAAAGGTAAGAGGATTTGATTTAGGATGTGTGTGCAAAAGTATAGAGAAAACAAGGACTTGGCACAAAATTGTAAGAGAGAGAGAAATCTAGAGAGAGAGAGAGAGATTTTTGCTCTGAATTTTCTAACCCTCAAAAATGGGGGAGGAACCCCCCTATATATAGAAAAATATGCCTTGAGCTTAGAAACATCCTACCATACACGTGTAGGAAGATGCAGCTCATTGTGCTAACAGTTGTCACAGTTGGCAACATATATCAACAAATATCTAGAAAAAGAGATTGGTGGCCGACCGGTCGCACTAGTGGCCGACCGGTCGCACTAGTGGCCGACAGGCACAAGCCATGGCCGACAGCCTCTGGTGGTGGCCGACAGGTCACCATAAGTTCCAAGCACCAAGTTTTGATACAAAACAAGGCATAGAAAGGCCAAAGTCCTCCGCCGAGGAATTCGGGCGCTCAAAACAAACACAAACAAACATAATCATCAAATGCACAAGTGATGACGTCCCAGTCATGAGGACCGTCAAAAAGGGGGTGTCTACATGGGGTCAAGAGGGATATGATGTTGTACAATCTTAGGATCGATTCCAGGCATGTCTTCGTAGGACCACGCGAAAACATCTTTGAAATCTTTTAATAAAGTGACTAAGCGCTCGTGCTCCTTCGAAGACAATGTGGACCCGATCTGGACCAAACGCGGATCCTTCTCAGTACCCACATTAAAAGCAATGATTTCATCAGCAAGGGGTTTTGCAAACCTCTCCTCCTCTTGATTAATCAAAATTTTCAAAACCAGAGGAATTCCTTCCTCATCGTTTTCATCAAAAATTTGCAAATCATGATCAATGCAATAAACAAGAGGCACATAGAAATACTCAGAATTTACAGCAGCATTCTCATTTACAAGGTCAAGTTGATCCAATTCCTCGGTTACAACAAACTTGAAGGAAAAAGAAAAGGACGACCCGAACAAAACCTCAGCATCTGGGTTATCAACCCCAGGAATACCAGACCTAGACTCAGAAGAATCAGAATCTAATTCCGACTCCACAGACTCTGTGGAATCAGATTCTGGTTCACTACCCGACTCAGAATTGCTAGATAGATAGCCCTTCTCCAGTTGCCAAATGATGGATGGTGCGTCAGATGCATCCAAGATACTGCTAGAAGGGTTTACACCTGGTTGGTCTTCGGTCATGGAAACGGTCAGGTTATCCTCTAAGTTCTTTGAGTTGATCAGAGGATCCGAAAGGAGACATGACAGTGCTGTTCCTATCTCATGCTCGTTGCTATTGGAATCATTTTCTATACTCTTTCCAGCTTCAGCAGTTGGTCTAGCTATTTCTTCCGTATCATTGTCTTGCAACTACAAGTCAAAGAAAATCTCAAAACCAGGAACCCGTTGCCTCTCAGAGATGAACCAGGGTTCGGGGAAACTGCAGAATGGGAAGTCTTCACCTTCCTGAACAAAATGACCATTCAGGGTTCCCCGAATAGGTTGGTGCACAAGTTCATAGCGCTTCCCAGTCTGCTTAGCTTTGGCTCTTCCTACCATCTCTTTCCTTTTCTTTACCCAGTCCTCTTTGGTGGGCGTATAGCCAAGACCAAATGTATGTGGGTTATGTGGGACATCGGCCAATGTAGTAACGCCCTTCCGGCCACTTCTTCCTAGCCCATTCCTGGCATGTGTTGGAGTTTGTTCATGAAGTACACAGATTGGGCGCTAATATACAAGCCCTCATCGATGCCCAAGATATTATGAATTACTTGGGCCTCAGCCAAGGTAAACCTCGAAAGGAAAACATCCTCTTCACCATGCACAATCTCTGGCACAAGCGTAGTGATCTCTGGTGGAGGATGTATAGATGAATTCCCGAAGACTATGGCTACCCCTTTCCCATGGGAGTACTTCAACATTTGGTGGAGGGTTAAAGAGACGACTTTTACTTGGTGCAGCCAGGGTCACCCCAGTAGTAACTTGAAAGTGGCTAGAACATCCAGGACATGGAACTCGATATCCTGTTAAGCTGGGCCAACCTGTACTCTGATCTGCACTGTCCCCATCACCTCTCTACTTGTATTGTCATACGCCTGGATCACCTGGGCTGTAGGCACAAAATTGGCCGGTTTTAGACTAATAGCATAAGCCGTGTGGCAAGGACAGACGTTGATTGCTGACTCGGTGTCGACCAATACCACTAGTATCCACTTTTCTCAGCACTCTATGGATATGTATAGAGGCTTGTTGTGTGCAGAGCCTTCTGGCGGCAGTTCCTTGTCTGAAAAGGTTAGAGTTGGCACAGCGCCTCCCGGGAAGACTAATCCCACCAGTTGTTCCGGGGTGGTGTCGATGGATAACTTAACTTTATCCATTGTCGACAGTACAACCTGTCTGTGCACTCCCAAAGCCATAAGCAGACCCCAGATAGATATATCAGCTTGAATCTTCTTCAACTGTTTCAACATAGCCTCTTCCTCTAACTATTTTTTCTTCTGTTTCTTAACTTCTTTATCCTTCCCGAATGCCTCGGGTTGGTCTAGATGCAGTGGTTTGAAATATCAGCCACTTCTTGTTATATAGTTGACTTCTTCCATATACCAAGTGTTGTAAGGAAGGTCTTCACCCCAATCCTCATCAGTATGGGCTAAGTGTAGGTCGTCGTCATCCCACCAGACTCTTTCGACAGCCGACAAATATTCGTCCGGCTCTGTTCAGATCATTCTATTATCACAAACATTCTTCGCAGGGTGTTTAGCTTTTCCATCTTTCCGATTGTTTTCACTCATTTCTTACCCAAACCGCTTCAACGTGGTTACTTCCTCTGTATGTACAGTACTAACAATTCCTAGTTCCTAAGCCATTTGTTCTATACCGGTGTTTTTCGATAGTTTACCCTTTTCATTGGCCATTCTGGCCATTACAGCGGTTCCTACTTTCTGTTCTTCCAACTTCGATTCAGTTCCCTTATCTTTATCGGGTTCATCACTTAGGCACCCAGAATTATCTGTTGACCCGTTCAGGTCAAACCAATCAATATGCACGTCCCCTTGATCTTATTCATCAAAGAACTACAAATTGTCTATTTCCTTCTCCAGGTCGGCTAGATCATCTAATCCTTGATTTGGCCCATCTTCTCGAACTACACTAACCTCCATCTTAGTCAGCAATACCACTTCCGGCTTAGCTTGATTGATTGGCACAATATATCAGTGTGGGTTATACATTCCTTCAAATAAGTCCTCAGAGCCCTCGGGCAATGGACTGACGGTCTCCACCAAGGCTGACCTCCTTTTATCTTTCACTGTCACCACCACTGGTTTGGGTTGGAGCGTAGACGTGTTCATCATGCACAAGTCCGTGCTCTTAGGGATGAACAACGCGGGCATAGGTAGGTGGGAATGGGTGATGTATATACTGGCATCATAAAGGACGACCAGTGTGTGGATGAGGTTTATATGCCGGGGTGGAGGGACTTGGTTATGTGGTGGGAGAGGATTCGTAGTGACATTGGGTTTTGGGGAGGTGTTATCACTTTATTGTCAATGAGATCTTGAATCTCATGACACAACCTATAACATTGATTAGTGCCATGACGGTGCTGCTAGTGAAAAGCACAATATTTGGCCAGGTTGTGTTTATGTGGAAGAAGATCGGGTAGTGGGCGTTGTTCTAATGGCTTAAGATGCCCTTTTCTGATCAGGACCCCTAAGGCTTTGAATAAAGGCATATAGAGCGGGGTAAAGACCTTTTGAGATCGGGCCTGGCTGGTTGAGGTTTGTGGACTTGTGTTGGAGGTGTTGGCGAACGGGTTGGCATTTTTGGGTGTGGTGGTGACCATACTCACATCCGAAGGCCGTGCAGAGGTGCCACCACTTGTGGTTGTATTAGAGTTGCGTGAAAAAGGCCTCTTGGGCAGTTCCTTCTCATTATCTATTAGCCCCTACTTCATCACATCCTCAATTTGAACCCTTATCTTATGGAGCTCAGCAAATGTAAACAAAGGCAAGACTATCAGCTTCTATAATAATCTCCCTTGCAAGTTACGGACCACCATTCTGATTTGGTCATTTTCAGACGGCCTAATAGTCATCATAAAGGCCTTAGCCCTCCATCGAGTCACAAAGTCCAAGAAGCCCTTCTTTGGCTCCTGACGGGTCACTTCAAGATTATGGGGTAGTGACCTCGATCTGGATATTGTAGGAGTACTGCGCGATGAAGGCCTCAGGCATTTCCTTCGAACTTCTTTTTACAGAGTCCTCGAGTTTGGCATACCAAATGGCCGCTATACCCGACAGGGTCCGGCCAAAAAGCGACAGCTTTTGAAGTCTAGTGAGACCCATTGGTCGTAAGATATCAGAGAATAACCATAGATGGACCATAGGATCCCCGAAACTGTAGAACTGGTCTATATGCGGCATCTTGAATCTGCTCGATAGAGTCACTGCAGAGTCTACGTATTCATCCTCAATGTCAGGGATTGAATTCACGCCCGGTGCTCGCTTGAAAAACTTTTCTATCTTCTTGACTTTCAATACAGTAGGGTTAACCTCGAATTCAAATGGCGCCTCCATTTGGTAAACTGGTGCCTTGGAGGTTTGAGGTGGGATCGGATTTGTCGGAATGCCCATATTCTCTTGGACATTGACTGTGACCCCGGGTGCCGGAATACCCGCTGGGGGTGCATGGGATGCAGAGGCTACTGTTGGTTGTGGTTGCTATTGCTGAAGCCTATCTATCACTTCTGCTTAGCGGGCTGTGACCTCAACTTGACGGGCAGTATCTTGCTGCATAGTCTCAATGGTCTGCTAGAGCTGACGAAACATATTTTCCATCCTGACTAGGGGATGCTAGGCTATTAGAACTGGTGAATACTCTCTTTTTGGTGTAGAAATAGAAGACTAGGCTTGACTGGGCATAGGTGAAGCAAAAGGTGACTGCTGGATTGGCGAATTCTGCCTGATCCTCTTTCGTCTAGTAACCAGTGGGAGTGAAACAAACACTGGCTGTCCCTTAACAAGATCCCCGGATCTGCAAATCTTTCTTACACGGGTCCAAAGTGCTTGAGGGGTAATAGAATCGTCCGAAGCAATGATGAAAAACTACCTTGCAAAAAGAAATAAAGCAAAAGAAAACAAAAATCAGAAACCGCACAGCACCTCGGCTCAGATACCAACATCACGCAGTTGTATTCATAAGCTGGAGAACTGCACTCAACATTGATTTTTGCCCTAAAATTGATGCCCAAACTTGTAACTGATACATACATTCCTGTAGAGTTTCACTCTAAAAGCACATAATAGTTAAGTGAGAGCCAAAACACCCCTATAATGGGGTAGGGTTACCCTGTCCTAGTTTCGTCAGGAACAAGGGTTAGCTATTCAAACAAAGTGTTTCACACAATCCTGTATTCGGGTGAGCAACTTGTCCTAGTTTGAAACAGTCTCTATGGCTTTCAATATGCAACTAGGCCGATTGGTCAAAAAGGGTACCTCAACAAGACTACCTAATTTATCTCTCACACCTAACACAAAGAAGTGAAAGGAGGATCAAACAATATTGTGATAGTCAAGATCCAAGGGTTGTGTTCCCATCGTGGCAGAGCTCGCAACCGGTCAGCCTTTTGGCAAGCTTTTTCTAAGCAAGCCTCCGGTAAACCATTCAGGAATAGCAGATGGAAAACATGGCACAGCTTTGAAAAAATTTCAAAGTTGGTGGACAACCAATATGGAGGTGCTCTTGGCAATACCTTCCAAAGATCTGCTAGTGGGACTAGATGTGCCCTCTTAAGCCAAAACCCAAAAGACTGGGACCACTGTTACTGTCTCTACTGCCCATACTATCTCAACTCTTGTTGTTTTATCACCTCCTTTTAGGGTCACTAGGGCTACTTCAAAAAAAGGTTTGCACTGCTGCTCTATTTCTGTTTCTTTTCTCTTTATGATGCCTTGCTTATAACTTTTCTTTGGTGCAGGAACCTCACAGGAAGACTCTTCTCAAAGGGCTCAAGCCCTAAACACTCTTAAAGACAAACAATAATAACAACAATAGAAGAGAAGAAAACTTGTGCTTGATCCTGAGGAAGAGGAAGTACCTGAAGAAACAACACTTAAAAGAAGGAAGAAAATAACAGTCTCCCCCTTTGATCTCATTCATGACCCTACTCATCAAGCAGCTGCCAAGGCAGTAGAGAGGGAGCAATCTAAGGAATTAGTGGTCTTCTAGAGATCTAAGAAGAGGAGGCAGCAACAAATATTACAGAATAAAGCTGCTGCTACTGACACACTCCAGAGGGAAGTTGAAAGGAGGCAACAAACTGCCAAACATTATACCCTTCACAGTTCACCAACCATTACTACTACTTTCGAGGCTGGTAATTCCCTTTAGTTTCTCTAATAATTTCCTTTCCCAAGTTTTTAGCAATAAAACTTACCATTACTTTTATTTCTTGTCTTGCAGTAACAGTTACCCCACATCTTTCTTCAACAATGGTGTCTTCAGCCTTATCTGAAGTTGAAAGACCATTAGAAGCAACCTCCAAAAGGAGGAACAAAATCAACACTAAAGTGCCTTTAAGTGTAGAGCCCATTCGGCAATACTTCCACTTCTTGGTTCTACACTTTTCATACCTTTTTTGAGGCAATGCATTCCTATATCTTTATCCCTGGGCTTAACTCCATATCTTCCTCATCTAACCTTTACCTCAGCCCAATTTACTCTTTCTACAATCCTGGCTGCCCCTTTATTCCCTAAGAAGGCCCTAGTTGTCACCTCATCAGTGATAGCTGGTGCTCCTAGAGAAGATACTGGTAGCTTACCAATTTCTTGTCCACCACCACCATCTAGCTTTAGTCCCTCTTCTCTTGATCTGCTGGTGGCCAAGACTATAGACACTACCAAGGACACTTCAATCTCTTCTCCTATCCCTATGTGTAGCTCGCCTTTTTCGTGCCCCTTTTCGGAAGCTCGGAGTTCGGACTCCCGTGGTTCTGAATCTAATCTCACAAGTGCAATGTAAAATTGATAAACACCAAAGAGTCCAAATCCAACAAATCGTTTTGGAAAATTGATTTTAGGATAAAAAATGCCAAAATTGGATTACTTTGCCAGATATAGAGTCGCCACGTAAATATTTTATTTTCGAAAAAATTTAGGAAACCCATAACTCGTGCCAAAGGTCCCGTGTCCGTCATCACCAAAGTTACTTCGGCTTGGGAACTTAGGTACGAGAGGGGAAGGTCATGAATTGAGCACCCCCGCTCGCTCGATCAAAGATCGGCCTTTACTAATCTTGATATGATATTTTATAAACATTATGCGTTCTTGTTCTGGTTATTAAGCTAGCTTTACTATGTGATGCGCACAATCAAGTATAGACTAGTTTGCTTAATTTGGAACAATTCAACTCATGTTTGTTTTTGCGAAAATGGTTTGAATTTGCCACCTCAAGTGGGCTTAAAGTTTGCAGATTTGCCACCAAACATAGTGGGCTTAAAATGCACATTTGTTGAATCGTTCCAATTCAAACAACAAGCCTTCATCCACAGGCATTCAAGCAATTTAGTATTTAAGCACATAGCCTCATGGCAAGCATGCTAATCATGGAAACATTCATATTCATGCGAGTATGCTAAAGCATAAAAACTCACCTAGTACTCCAAGCTAAGAAAATATGAGTTAGAAAAATATATATAATCCCTAACTATGTCAAATGTCTAATGCAACACATGCAATGACTACAATTTAATAGGCTCGGCTACTAAGCATGGCATATGAAGCAATTTGATAACATGCGATTAAACATGTATTCAAAGAAGATATTTGAAATGACAATGCAGTTTGAATGATGCGCCGAGCCTCGGTGCATGCAATACAAATGAATGGATGCAAGCATAAGGTATGCCAATTGAAACATGTCCCTAATCTAACCATCAAAAGCGATTAAGTAAAAGAGAGGAAGACATGGGGTTGGAAGACATACACGCACTCACGCACACTTATTACAACATTATGCCCTTGCGAAGGAGGATCCGAATGAATAAAGGTAACTAACTAGCAACTAATTAGGGCTAAGCTAATTAAGCTAATTAGACTAATAATTACAAAGCAAAATAAGAAGCTAAACTAATTGGCTAATTATTATTACAACACTTGAAAGAATTAACTAGATTAACTAATTAATTTGCAACACAAGGAAACTAAGCAATTAACATTCCGAACTATGCTGCCATTACTCCGTCCCGGGAAGTGGAAGATGCGTATGCTCGGTTTCCGCCCGAAATGACCTTCGTTTTGTTCTCGAAAGCCTCTATTTGCAGAGTTGAACATTTCCATAAACTTTCTGCTCTACCTTACCAAAATCTGCTGAAGTTTATATTAGTGGCCTACTGGCCATGGATGAATATTGCCGGCCCTTTGTTGGCCAAGAAGGTGGCCTACCGGCCATCAATAGTGCATTGCCGGCCATGGATGGTGGCCTGCCGACCACTGATGCACTAGATCACCGTGCTGTAGCAGAATACAAATAGAGCAAAAAGAGGGTTTTTTCAAGAATTGTCTGCACAATTCACCTCTCCTTTTTATGGACAAATCCAAGGAATTGTGAACTTTAAACCACAAACCACTAATCAAAGCAATTTCATTACATGATGGCTTGTGTTTCAAGGAATGAAAGCTCAATGAATGCAAAACAAGACACTCAAAAACCATCACCCCATCATACATGATCAAGGGCAACGGAGACCTAGGAAAGTGACACATTTTATCACTATGAAATGTCCCATTTTCCTTATGTGCAAATCAACGTCCGATTTGAACACATGTAATGCAACACAAATGAATGCTTATCATGTCACTTTTACTTGGCAATTTTGTTTACATATTTTAGTTACCAAACCATTCTTTAATCAATTTGTCCATTGGTGAGTGTCTTCTAAGATGAAAGAAGTGTCAACCAAGGGATAATGTAAGGCAAGAGAGAGATCATGCCGTTGATAATGAACCCTCAAAGAGGATTAAACCATTAAGCATGACCTCAACCTCAAGCTTAAAGGATTCCAAGCTTGAAACAACCCTCAAAAGAAAATGAAAGAGTGAAGCAAAGAGGGAGTTTGCAGAGTTTATGGTGCTGAAATGGAGTGAAAAACAACACCAAAAGATGCCATCAACTCAAACAAGAGGTGTCTAAGATCTTAAAACACCAACTTGTGAAGACTATTATACTACAACCATGCACAACAAGACTCAAATGAATTAACCAGCCCAAAATAGAGCTAAAACAGGCTATTTCAGAGGCTAAAACATGCTGGACTTGAGCTAAGTTAAGTTAGAAAAACATGCTAACATATAAAGATAACTAAGCATGCAAACAAGACACAAGGAGGGGAGGCTAATCCCTCCAATTTTGGACTTCAAAACAAGTTTTTTTGCTAATAAAAATACTCTGAAATTCAGTGGTTAAAGGTCCAAAAAAAGGTGGTTTTAAAAATGAGAAACAAGAGTGCAAAGGCCCTAACAACAAGGAATAAAGAGGGAAGAACCACCCTCTAACCTTTAATGGCCAAAAACACTAATTTCAGCCCATGAAAATAAAGTTTTTTATAGCTCAAAAATAGCCCACAATAGTAGGAAAAAGATGGAAAAACAAACAAGCAAAGCAAGCTTAAAAGGCTAGTATTATACCTCTTGAAGAGAAGGGTGATTCCAAGCAACAATTCAAGTCAAAAATAACTTGTAGAGCTCCAAGAGGGCCTCAAACAACCTCAGCTCAAAGGTGATCACTTTTGGTTAAGGTTTGATATGCAAAAGTGTAATGTAAGTGGGCAATGGTGTAGAGAAATGCAAGAGAGAGAGAGAGAGAGAAAAAAATTGAGTCTTCAATCTTCCAACCTCAAAACATGAGAGAGGGGGTCCCTATATGTAGAAAACATGAATTCTATACAAGGAGATCCGGCCCTCCACGTGTGGACAGATGTAAGCATCTGTGTAACCAGCTGGCACAAAATATCTACAGAAAACACTGGTGGCCAATCGGCCATCAGTGATGGCCGGCAAGGCACATCAATGGTCGGCAGACCAGAAGCCCTGGCTGGCAGCCTCCATAGATGGCCGAAAGGCCACCAAAAACTACAGGGGATAAAGACCACACTACAACAAACTGCACATTTGGTGACTAAAATTGGCGACCAAAACAATTTTAGTCGCCAAAAACAGAATATTGGGCAACTAAAAACCTGATTTAGTCGGCATTCGTTTAATCTTTTTAGCTACTAAATTAATTTAGTCGCCATATAGTCTTATTGGTGACCAAACTTAGTTTTAGTCGTTGTTTGCCACCATTTTGCAAGAAAAAAATTTTGTCGCCAAAAAATAGGTGCATTTTTGATGAATTTTTGGCGACCAAAACTAAGTTAGTCGTTGTATATTAAACATTGCCAACAAAAATTTGAAATTAGTAGCCAAATAGGATGCATTTAGCGACCAATTTTTAGTCGCTGTTAAGGATATTTGGCGACAAATAATCATTTAGTCACTACAGCTTCGAATTTTTTTTAGAGGGAAACTCATTAATATTGGCGCCCAGTATATATATTACATACACACACATTTTTGTTCTGTTTTGTCTCACACACCAACATATAGAGCGATCAATACCAAACCTCACTGCCGATCATCACCATCGCTGGCCACCGGCGCTCGCCACCATAACCACTACAAATCAGCCCCACCACTGATTACAGGTATTTGTCTCTCGTCTCTCTCCCTCTCTGTCGATCTGGGTCTGTCTGTTTGTATCTCTTTCTTATTGTCTCTCCTATCCCCGTGTCTCACGGTTTCTGTAGGGTTTTTATATGTTTTTTTTTTTCTTTCATTTTCTATTGATTTCGTAAACAATTTTTTAGGGCTTTTTTCTAATTTCGTGAATGGGTTTGGTTGAAATTTTGGATTGTGGATTTCTGATTCTCGATTTTGGATTGTTGAACTATATGACCAAATGTGCCTCTATTTTAGGAATATTCCAAACTAACCCTATATACATATATGCATGCATAGGTGAGAAATCTAATTAATGCTTTAGCTTGCTTTGTGTGTTAGTGAGAGGACCTGAGACCACAAGGAGAAAGCCTCTGTAATCTAAGTAAGCAAAGGAGTTTAAAGTGACAATCCAGTTCCCTTATGCTGTGCTTTTTGGAGATTTAAGGTACCTTTTCTTTGAAAAAAATTTCAGTCTAATTTGCTTATAAATTTTTTTTTTTGTTTGCTCTGATGATTAAAATCCTATTCATGTTGTTCCCACCATTTAGAACAATATATGTTTCGAATGTAATCAAACACTAAAATTTAGAGTAATAGAAAAAATAATTTATTAGTTGGTTAAATTTGATGTCTTCGTTGATAATGAAAATCAAACAAGGAAGTATAAGATCCATTGTAGGTGTTTGTAAGGCACTTATTGGGGAAATTAAGTTCCTTAATTTGTTTGGTTTTATATATCTCTATAAATATATGAAAATGGTTACATCTTAAATTATCAAACAAGACACTTTATCATTAATCTTAAACTCTTGACAAATGTGAAAGAGGGCAAACATGCTTTCAGTGGATACAAAAATAGTTCCATCCTACACTACACCTCTTTACTTCTCTCTATCAAAACAGAAAAAAAAAATGCCTCTTCATCATAATTATTTTGATTGTGAACGTTAGATATCTTAAAAATGTAAAATAAAAATTATATCATCAAAAAATTACAACTACATTATAAAAAATGTTTGAGAGCCCCAATCTTTTTTAAACATCTACAATTTTTACATACACTAGCAGCACTTGGACGAGGTAGTGGTGGCCATCCTACTATAACCTGCTACTCATTCAATACCCCATCTCATCCACTATGGATTTAGTAGTAGTATATGGAAAAATAAAAATAAAATAACAAAAAAACTAAACAGAGGATATAACTAAGGTTTACATTCAAAGTAGTGGCAACCATTAAAAAAACTAGGCGTCTAGTCGCTCAGATTTCACAGGTACACCTGATGATGATAACTCCCATTCTGAAGGCAGAGGCTGTTGGCCACTAAAGAGTCACTAACCAACCCAACATCAACTTCATCAAAATTCAGATTAAGTGAATGGCCCAGATTAGGAGGGAGTGGCCCAGATTTGTGTATTATATATGCCCCTGACTCTTCAAATATCATTATGGGAGTGTGTCCATTTAATTAGCTTCAGTTGCATACTCTAATGCCTTTAATAATGTAGGCATAAATCGTTTGAGAGAGAACCACAAACAATTTGCCTTAGGATCCTATGAACTACCACACATCCCAAACCACATCTTGTTGATTACCCAACAATGCCTTCACATAAATGTATTCAAGATATACTTCCTATGCCATGAATCATTTGCTTACGAGGGTCTTCTTAATAAAATTCAAAATACAAATTGTTGTTGTGTCCCCAGGATTATCAGTTAACAAAACATTTTCTTCTCCCCTCAGCATGGCTTAACAATATAATGTCATGAACTAAAATTATGGAAAGACGTTGGAAACATATTACAAAAAATTACAAGCAAAAATAACTGAATTCTTTGAATATTTAAATGGAAAACCTTGATGTGGATCCTAGGGAATAGAAACCAAAATGATTTACAAAATTGTAAATACATACTAACAAGGAATCAATGAACATGTGAAAATTAACTAAATAGTTAAAGAGAGCAATGAATTTAAAAGGTATGGGCAACTCAAGTACTAAATTAACCCCATGAAAGAAGAAATGATTTTAAAAAGTGATTATAAGACTCTAATATGTAAAAAGTCGTGATTGAAAGAATGGTTACAAATGTTGTCAAGCTTTTTGTGTCCAAGTTCGACGAAATCCAATGTCAAAGGAAATAGAATGCAGAAGTTTGATTACATACGAATAAAATTCAAAAAATAAACAACTACCTTCGATGACCGCAACGGAGAAACATATACATTATGTATTGCATATACTTTTTTTGGAGACATATCAGGAAGACTTGGAAATGGTGATATCGTAGGTGATCCAGGTCATTGACCTACTTGTAAAAGCAAGATATCAATAAAAAAAAATCAAATAAAAAAGCAACCAACAAGGGGGGGAATAAAAAAAACAACGTATACCATCAGTGCCATTGTTAGTTTCTGAATGCCGATTTTTTTGAGCTGTTCCAACAGGGGCAAGCTTTACCAGTAGTGGCTTTATTGCAGGAATAAATATTTTGTTGTAAAATGTAATTATATCAACATGCTCCTACCCTGTTTTCTGTTTTCTTTTTTCAGAATAATTTAAAGGATTTGAATAACCAAGGGGAAAATAGAGTAAAAAGAGGACTAGGAGAAACTAGAATGATGAACACATACCCCATGACGGCGTGCTGATGACCAATCAACAAACACACTACGAAAAACTTGAGGTTTACACTGTGGTTTATTGTTGAAAATAATTTCTTTAAAAGTCAGCCTGAGTTGAGAAATCTGTGGCCAAAACATAAGAAATTAGGATTAGAAAGTGTGATTAATCAATCGCCTAAATACTCTCACATCTTTCTAGTGCAAACCTTTGCAACTCCATAGAAACAACAGAGGATAATCTGGTGTAGCCAACAAACCATATTCTAACTAGATTTTTTTCGTCTAGGCCCTCAATAGGCTTGAGCCATCTCTGCTGTACACCAAAATGCCCTTACTGCAAGAACACGAAAGTCATCAGAAAGTAGAGAACTCATAAAGGGGTGGTAATCAATGTAAATATATGACATTTGAACATTCTACACCAAATTTAGAATGTAATTAGTAGTAGTTGTTGGGTTTGAATTTTGGATTTTAGTAATTGAATATTAGATTTTGTTGACTTTTTAACTATTTTAAGTTAATAGTTTGTTTCATGTAATATTTTTCATGAATTTTAAAATTATTTTTCTATTGATTGGAGCAAATATATAGAAATTAGCATAATGTTTGTTAAATATAAATTAATCTTGCACCAAGACTAGCAAATGCCCTTATTAATTAATATAGAATTGAAGAATCATATTAAGGGTATATATTTGGAATATTACTTAGAAGGAACAATCAATCCATGCAATTAAATTAAATATTTTGTAATATGAAAATAAATATGTTCACACACTTTTTTAGTATATGAACAATACAAAATATAATTATAGTTGAAATATAATTGTTGTCAACTTGATTAACACTCTTCTCTAATGAAAAGAAGAAAAAATATCCCAAATCATAGTCTATTGACATATTATGCACACAATTAGACCCTTTCAACAATCTAACATCTTCAAGCTACCTTCAAAACACATAAACGTGTACTAATTAAAAAATATTATATATTTTTCATAGCTTTAGACCCAAATATGCAAGCAGCAAATAGCCAATGGTCATCTACTACACTATACTCACATGACTTGTACTTTGTGTAGTATTGAATACACTACAACTAGTGCGTAATGCTTAAAAGAGTCTTGAAGACACTCCTATTTGTGAATAGTGCATAAAAATAGTATTGAATACACTAATATTTGGAGGTGTTAGTTTCACATATGGAAAAGAGCATCTGCTGATTGCATCTTCAATGGGAGTCGCACCAACTGGATTTTTTTTGGGTCTTTGTTCTTTGTGATTTGTGCATAACAACCAAATTAATGTATAAAGCAATTACTTTATTTTTTTCAATGTTTCAAAACTTTAAAATTTCATTACTTTTGGTTTACCCATCTGATTTTCATAAAATTTATGTTCACAAAATGTATTTGCTGAGATCTATTAAAGTCTAATCTATATTGAATATCAAATTTAATTTCTCTTTAAACTTGGTTACAATTATATGTCTCTCTCTAAGATGACTTCACATAGAATTGTTCATGTATGTCACATTAGCATATGAATACATGCCAAGTTACTAGTGAAATTAGCCAACTATATGCAATTGACAAATAGGCAAAACATCCCGATCTGTTATTACTATTTCGTTCACTTCAAAAAGCAATGCTAATCGAACCCTTAAACTTACTTAAGCTCTCTTCCATTACAGAGTATTTTTCCAAGTTACCGTCCATTCCCAGGTTCATCTTTGCTTGATGTGTACTGTTCCAATAATGGACAAGAGTTGGATGATGATAAAAGATAGGCTAAAAAGTAAAGAGTATCTAGAAGGTGTTCAGTCATTTATTGAGTTCGCTACGAAGAATTTAGGGTCGCAGGATGAAATCCATTGTCCTTGTGTTGATTGCTTGACCGACACAAAATTTAGTCGACAAGTTGTACGGTTGCACTTGATTCGAAGAGGAATTGCATGTTCTTATCGAACTTGGGTGCACCATGGGGAACATGTTCCCATGTTTCGTGATCATCCTACTATGCGAAACGATGATACTGAAAGCAACAGATCTGGAATGACAACCAATCATGAAAATGTGGGTGAACTTCCTACAATGTTAGAAGAGATTTACATGAGTGGTCTCATGGATGATCATATCGATGAAGAACGTACTAGTTCGGAGAGGCACAATTTGTTGAAGTTCATGAAGTTGTTCGATGATGCTCAACGCAAAGTATATCTAGAGTGTGAAAAGTTCTCCATCTTGTCCTTCGTAATTAAGATGCTTCATGTGAAGGTGTACAATAAATGGAGCAACAAATCTTTCGATATGGTTATACAAGTTTTCAAAGACATTCTACCAAAGTGTGATGAAACTGTTCCATGGACCCTTTATGAAGCGAAAAAGTTCTTACGTGAATTGGGTTTGGGATATGAGGCCATTCATGCATGCAAGAATGATTGTACTCTATTTTGGAAGGACAACGCCACATTGGAGAATTTCCCTACATGTACGGAGTCTAGATACAAGTTGAACGACAAGACGGGTAAAAAAATTTCACACAAAATATTGAGGTACTTTCCTTTGACACTGAGGTTGAAGAGATTGTACATGTCGAAAAAAACAGCCGCATATATAAGATGGCACAAAGATAAGCATGTGGATGATGGAGTATTCCGACATCTAGCTGATGGTGAGGCATGGATGGACTTTGATAGGCTGCATCCTACGTTCTCTGCGGATCCTCAGAATGTAAGGCTAGGGCTTTCCACAGATGGTTTCAATCTATTCAGAAATATGAGTACATTGTATAGCATGCGGCCCGTAATCTTAATGCCTTACAATCTACCCCCATGGAAGTGTATGAAAGATCCATTTGTCATGATGTCATTGCTTATTCCTAGACGATCCGCACCTGGAAGTGACATCGATGTTTACTTGCAACCATTAGTAGAAGAGTTAACTAATCCGTGGGAGCATGGTGTGCAAACATATGATGCCTCAAACGGCCAAATATTTACAATACATGCAGCAGTCATGTGGACCATCAATGACTTTCCTGCATATGGTTCATTATCTGGTTGGAGTACAAAAGGTTATTTGGCTTGCCCTAATTGTAACATGGATGCTTCATCTCAGAGTTTGTGAAGTAAGATAGGGTATATAGGTGCTTAGTGGTACTTACCTAAGAACCATAATTGGCGAAGAAGTAAGCTATTTAACAGTGAAATTGAGAATCGATCCAAACCTGTGGAGTTATTGGGAGAACAAATACTGGAGCAAATTAATTTGGGGACGTACAGGCCGTATGGAAAGCATCTAACCAACCAAAAAAGACAAAAGACTGAAAATCCAACTCTGAACTGGACAAAAAGAAGCATTTTGTTCGACCTACCCTATTGGAAAACACTTAAGCTTCGACATAACCTTGATGTCATGCACATAGAGAAGAATATATGTGACAATCTGCTTGGGACACTATTGAGCATAGATGGCAAGAACAAGGACACGGACAAAGCACGTTTGGGTCTGGAGGACATGCAAATACGAAAGGAGTTACACTTGATAAGGCATGCGAATTCCTCTTTCGAGAAGCCTCCGACATTGTACACATTGTCCCCAGCAGAGAGACAAGGGTTTTCTGATTTCTTGAAATCGATTAAGTATCCTGACGGCTATGCGGCAAATGTATCCAATTGTGTCACCGCGAATGGTGGTAAGTTAGTTGGCCTCAAGAGTCATGGCTGTCATGTCCTTGTACAATGACTTCTTCCCATTGGGATGCGAGGATACCTTCCTACCGAGATTGGGACCACATTGTTTGAGTTGGGAACTTTTTTCAAATAATTGTGCTCAAAGACATTGAGGGTGACTGATTTGGAGAAATTGCAAGAACAAATCGTATTTATGCTTTGTAAGCTTGAGAATATTTTTCCTCCTGCTTTTTTTGATGTCATGGTCCACTTAGCAATTCATTTGCTTTATGAGGCTATGCTTGGAGGGCCTGTGCAATATTGATGGATGTATCCTATTGAGAGGTATAACTACGATGGGGGTGCTTTTTTCATTTAAATATTGTTCGATATGATCATACTAACGATCAGGCTGATGTTTACATGTAGGATGCTTGGACTTCTTAAAGGATTTGTGGGCAATAAAGCTCGGCCAGAAGGTTCCATTGCGGAGGGCTACATATCGAAAGAGTATATGATGTTGTGTTCAATGTATTTGGATGGAGTTGAAACGATGTTTAACCGGGAATAAAAGAACTACGATGAGGGTGACAATGGCCCGGGGTTGGCGATTTTCACTCAAAATGTTTGTCCTTTTGGTCAACTCCCAAGGGCAATTGATGTGTCCGTAGCTGACTGCGAATTGGCTCATTGGTTTGTCCTACACAATAGTTTGGAAGTGGATGAATATCTAGAGTATGATTCCTCATCATCTATGCAACATACATTTTCTACATGGTTTTTATTTTTTAAAGTCTTCATTATTCAAATTACTTATGAATTACATTGTATTAACTAGGGAACACAAGCTCGTGTTGCAACAAACATATGGAAGTTCATGCAACATTGCAACGCGATAATGCAAAGAATTTCCTAAATGGTTCAAAGATCGCGTAAGCTAAAACTCGTTACTATATAGTCTGCAGATAGCGTTACATTATTCTAAGTTTGAATTAACATAACATACTTTCTTGTGTAGATGAACCAATTGCGAAATCAAAAGTCTCCCGAAGCAACCGATGAGATGTGGTCATTAGCCAATGAACCTAATGCCTTAGTGAACACATATTCGGGATGCATTTCTAATGGCGTTCGATTCTATACTATCGACCGTGATAACCGTCGTAAATGTCAAAATAGTGGGTTGGTAGTGGAAGGTAACCACCAAGGCCAATTGATAACGTTCTATGGCTACCTTTGTAAAGTGTGGGAACTGACATATTTGTTTGGACATCAGGTTGTTTTGTTCCAATGTGAATGGTATAACACCGGTAGTAGTTGAACTTTGCGTGTCGAACCACATGTGACAACTGTTGATGTAAGAAGTCGATGGTATAAAGATGACGCGTTTGTGTTCCCAAGCCAAGTTCAATAAGTTTTTTATGTTCATGATACGAAGTTAGGGCCAAATTGGTGAGTCGTACAAAAGTTTCAACATCGATGAATTTGGGATGTGCCAGAGCTGGATGTGCCAAAATTTGATGAAGTGTTGCAAGAAGATGAAACCACTACTATAGTACCAATTGAGCCTATTGATGATGATGTTGTTTTGCGTCGGGATGATATTAAACCTGAAATTATTTCAATGGAAATTTCTCAGTCCAAAAAGCGTGTACAACTCAAGGGTGTTATGGATGATGCTTTCATCTGTGATGACGATGATGAACTAACAATCGCGGGTGATGACGAATAAGAAGATGAGATAGAAAGTGATTTTGATACAGATACTGACCTAGAGTTTTAACTCACTTTGTTGTAAAATTACGTTATGTGTTCTCTAAATACATTGTTGATGAACTTTGTTTTTTTGTCCGGCTTGTTTTGTTGATGTAATGGGGGCAATTAAGAATACGGTGTTTGTTCTTCTTGTATTACGTTGTTAGTTTGTTATGTACAATTCCTTAATTTTGTGCAATGTTCAACTTCTTAAATTGATGAACCTTGTAATTTGAATTTGAAATTATGCTCTTGGTTATTCAGTAAATTAGCTTTAAATGTGAGTAGACTAATTATGTCTTTTTTCTTCTTCTTCTTCTTCTTCTTCTTTTTATTCTTCTTCTTCTTGTTTGGACCCCAATTTCCCAAGTACATTCATATTCTATGAACTTAATACCCTTGTAATTAATTTCCTCTATGATTTCTATGAACTTTGGTCGAAAATTGAAAATCAAATTCATAGTCAAGTTAGATTTTCCATTCAGTCTGCTGTCCCATTTGGCAGATTTTCCCACAATTTGTGGCAGATTTACTCATCTGCTCTGTCTCTGGTTGCTGACTTGGAGAGTTTGCTGCTGTTTTTTCCCAATTTGGCTATTTGATGCTTGACTGCTATGCGTAGGTGGTAGCTAATGGTAGGATGGTTGATTGGCTAAGTTGGGATGTTGTGTTGGTTGCTAATCTGTTGGTTGTTAATCTGTTGGTATTCATGCTTGACTTTTTTTTTTTTGGTTGCTCAATCTGTTGGTAGTCATGCTGCTCTACTTATTTTTTTCTATTGGTATTCATGGTTAATCTGCTGGTTGCTTAATTTTCGTTGTGTGATTTTTTTTTACTTTTTAATTTTTATAAACTTGAAGTTAGGTCTTTCTTTTTGAATAATTCTATACATACTACCAATCTTACTTTATTAGAAACTACAAATACAAGAGTCCAACTATGATTGGTTGTCAAAAAAATAATGACATTTAAACATCCAATGATGTTTGGACATTTATGTATGTGAGGTTTATGGAAATGTATGTAAATGACGTGTGCGAGGTTTATGCAAATGTATGTAAATGATGTATGTGACGTTTATTACTTATGTATGTTTGTTATTTTTTTATGTAGGTACCATGGTTCCTGGAATCAAGACAGGCGGCGAAAGAGAGCAACAAGTGGCAATGTATTATCAGCCTCTAAAGCATGTCCACCAGAGATTGGCACCCCATTGACGTTCTGTGATGAGACGCAGCCACCAGATGATACACAAATAGTGGTGGAGGAGACGCAGCCAGGTGGCGTGGGTAAGAGCATTGAACTTAGTTGTTTACAATTTTTTTTTTCTTTTTTTTGGTGTGCATAAGTCAGGTCTTTAAGGCAATGAAAACCCCATAAAGAGAAAGAAAAACAAAGAAAAAAAAAACATTACTTTACACATAACAAGGACACTTATACAACAAACAAAAACAAAAACAAACAAGCTTCAAATCAGCTACAACAGAAGCAGCAGCCAACAGGCAGTTGCCCCAGCTAAACAGTGTCCAGAGCTAATCGTATAAGATCCATCCTGCCTATAGTGCCCAACCCTTTAATTCATTTTGTTGGAGATAGTGATTGGTAAGGAAAGGATCAATTGTGCATGCTTTTCCAATTGTCTCCACCTTCCACCCATGTGTATTAATATTAACATCAATGAGGTCTGCAACCATATGTACTGAACAATTTGGGGGTGGTTGGGAAATAATCCTGAAGGTAGACTTACGGGGAAACAATGGATCTAACCACAGTCGAATGTTCATCCCATTTCACAAGCTCTAACGCCAGCCCTTCTGAAGGAGGTCCCTAGCCCAAATCATATTGCACCATGCCCAAGAACTCTAACTTCCAGCTTTTTCTTGCCAAAATGAGGAGTTTGGAAAATATTTACCTTTAAACAGCCCTTTACTCGGCTTCCTCCAATTGAGTCAATGAATCTTTCTCTCCTCCGATTTTCCACCCACCAGAAACTTGGAATTGTAGAAGTCAGCTTCTTTGTTAATGTAGTTTGGAGCTTGAAACAGGACACTACGTAGTTTAGCAAAGCTAAAAGCATTGATTTTAGTAGGACTTCACAATTGGCAAGACTCAATAGAGATTCCTTCCACTCCTGTATATGTTTCATCATTCTATCCTCGTCTTCAACTGCTCTTAATTTGAGATAGTAACGACTACTTTTACATTTAATAGTAACATTAATGATAGAAGTCTACTATTCTTTGCAAAACTAACATGGATAACAAAAAAAAAAAAAAAAAAAATCAGGGTAAAACATATTTGTGGTGTTGGAGCAGAAATATAACTGCTTTCTCATCTAAATACCAATATACCGTCAATTTTTTTGGCTGCTGAAACCAAGAAAGGAAAGAGAATCAGATTTTTATCTCAAGTTTAACAAAGGCTACACATGTAATCTTTGGTTGGCCTATAGTTGGTTGAGGTGATATTATAGCTTTATTATGCTTGAAGTATTTAAAATTCAAATATGTAAATTATGTTCTAGATAAAGTTCATTGATTTAGTTGAGTTCTAAACTTAAAAGAAACCAAGGGCTATACACTTATAATTAATAGTATTAGTTTGATAGTCACTTATTGTCTTTGCTATTACAATGCTTTTTTTTTTGTTTACAAAGGCTTCAAAAAACAGGCTTCTATATGAAGTATACTGTTTGTTCATTGCTTCATTTCCATGGAGGGGAAATTCTAGAAAATTTGGGGTATTGGCTATTTACTAATTTAATGGTTAGAGAACTGTGACTTGTCATTCTTCATTGGTAACACCTCCGATGTGATTTTTTTTTTTTTTCTTTTTTGAAAATTTGAAGCTTTTTAATGAATTTGACCGAAATTTTTAATGTGTTTTTTTTATACTGTACCAGGCCTACATAACAAGTTTATATGTGTTTCTTTTCTTTTTTTTTTTTCAATGAAGCAGCAACCAGTACTCTCACATCTTTCATTAGCAATGTTTGTAATTTGTGACTTGCTTCCCCTTTTGTACCAGGGCGAAAAAGGCCAACTCGTGTATGAGGACCTACATCAGGCAAAGGAGTGCAGAAAAAAATAGCTAGGAAAAAAGGAGAGAAATTACATGTGTATGTCAATCGGGTGTTGAACGCAATCACAGGAGGGAATGCCACCCTAGCGACGAATGAGTTGGGATTGCAAATTAGACGGTTGTGCCCTCTTTAGAGCGTGAAGTCATGGAGAAAAATCTATCAAAGTACCAAAGATGCGGTCGTCCAAGCCATGCTAGTATGAGATTCATCTTGCCATAATGTCTTTATTATGTTATTTGTAATTGCTTAAATTAATTGATGTACTAATTCTCTTATTATGTTTGTAGGACAAGTTTGTTATCGGCGATGATTTTGATAATGATGAGCAAGCTCAAGAAATCCTCGATAGAAAGACATATTTGCTATACAAGGATTGGACATACAATCTAAAGCAAGAGTTCCTCGAACTTGAGGAAAAGGGTGTTGATGACCCCTATAGTCATCTGCCTAGTGGAGTGAGCTAGGAGGACTGGAAATATCTAATTGATGTTGCTTGGAAAGACGAATCTCACTTGGTAACAAATTAATTAGAAACCCCATTCTTGAAATTAATTTATGTGTTAATATGTAAAAATTCTTTACTAATTCTTTTTTTTTTTTTTTTGTAATTTTGATTTTTTTTTCTTGTTAGAAACGCTCTAAAGCTGGTAAAGCAAATAGGGGTATGCTCCCCTATAATCATACAAGTGGATCGCGATCATTTCCTATAGCAATGTCGCTTATGGTGAGAAGTTGTTAATTTAGTAATGTAATGGATGATTGATTCTTCTTCATTTTGAATATTACTTTGTACTACTTCATCAATGGAATTTTTTCAAACCTAATAGGCAAATGAGGATGGAGATAAAGATTTTCCTGAATTTTATAAGAAATCACACAAGTCCAAGAAGATGGGAGACTGGATTGACCCCAAATATGGTGAGCTACATGTGAGTATTAAATGTTGAAACCAATTTTGTTGCATATCAATTAGTAAAGTTGTTTTCAATTCCTTATGCCATCTTGACTTTATTGTTTTTTTGCCATAACAGGATGATATGGTGAATCTACAAGTCGTAGCCACTGATGCGGTGTTGCCATTGACCCACGAAGAACTATCAAGGCAAGTGCTCGGGGCAAAAAAAAAAAAAAATACTTCCATGGATGTGGGATAGGCCCACAACCCTCTTCCACAGCTTCTAGTGCGGCACAAGAATGTGATAAACATATGGAGTCAATGAGAGTGGAACTGGAGGTTCTTCGTGAGGAGCGTCAAAGAGATCATGAGGAGCTATTTAAGGAGAAAGAGGAGCGCCAAAGAGACCAGGAGGAAATTATAAGGGAAAGAGAGGAGCTGATGAAACAAGTCGAAGAAGAAAAAAAAGCACGAGAGGCACAACAAGTACAACTCAATCATCTGAACGACGTGGTGTCATGGCTCACAACCCTCTTGCAGGGTTCAGATGGTCATCCTACTATTCGGTAAACATAATTTTATGGATCATATTGGCATAGAATTGTTTTCTAAAGTTGCTATGCAAATTTTTTTTTGTTATGTGCTTCGAATAGGTTTTGAGGCATAATGTGAGTAGACTTTGCAGCGGACGACCTAGTGTTTCAATACATTACACAAAGGACCGTAATTTGATTTCCATAAGGTAACCACATGATTTCAATGAAATATTAAGTTTCCCAAACTTGGGTACGATGAGCCTATGAATATGAGGGCAGTTACTATATTAGGAGCCCCATCCAATTGAAATATTAAGGTTCCCAAAATTGCATTATTTTGTTGACACCGTTAGAGTATTTTTTTCCCAAATAGACTACGGCTTGGGTTGTCCTAGTTATGCATATTGAAGGGTATGTGGTGTAAATTGCCGTCATGCCCTTGGGCAATTTTGGCATTATGATTTCGAATACAAAAAGTTAAGGCAATCTGCCCAACACCTACTTCCTACTTACCTCTTTTACAGTCTGATGTGATATTCCTCTCCCCGCTAATACTTCTTAAAGGTACAAAAAAGAATTGGTCGGTTTTAGTGTTAACAATAAAACCGAATTGAAAACCGAATTTGTAGAAAACTAAAATGTTATCTGAATTTTTAAGTTAGAAAAATTCAGAAGGTTTTAGTCGAGTCAATCGGTATATATTTTTTTAACGCTTCTATGTACAAGGAACCTAGTCATTGTTTATAGAGTTTTGGGGTTTGTTACTGGACAATAATTATAGTTGTTATAAATCGAATTGTTTAACAATATTTACATTGCACAAGTATTTTGTTTGCCACGTCTCAATAATTCCACTATAAAATTGTAATTTATGTTGCCTAAAAAGGATGCTAATACATGAAATAAATTAATGAAAGCCTCATTGTGCATTAGGAGTTCTCAACATTGAATCATGATTTTATTTGGGTTGTAATCAAAATAATTCTTGGTCTTTTTCCCCCTATCGACCGTGTTGAATCTGTTGTTCCAATTATGAGCTTTATTATTGTCATATTGGAAAAATATATTAGTTCAGTTAATATTAGATCTCCTAGGTTATTTGTTGTCTTACCAAAACGCCGTAAACTTAGCCGAAAAAGGCCTTCGAGGGCCGAAAATTGAAAGCAGCCCCCGAACCATTATAGAGATGGCACGGGTAGCTTCCTTGCATCAAATAGGACCTGTGGGGACATACGGGACGTAATTAGCACGTATACGTTGGGAGTTGGCGTGAAAAACGCCGTAAACTTAGCTGAAAAAGGCCTTCGAGGGTTGAAAATTGAAAGCAGCCCCCGAACCACTATAGGGATGGCACGGGTAGCTTCCTATTGTCAAATAGGATTTGTGGGGACATATGGGACGTAACTAGCATGCATACATTGGGAGTTGGCGTGAAAAACGCCATAAACTTAGCCAAAAAAGGCCTTTGAGGGTCGAAAATTGAAAGCAGCCCCCGAACCACTGTAGGGATAGCACGGGTATCTTCCTTGTGTCAAATAGGACCTGTGGGAATAGATAAGATGAAAACAGTACGTGTACGTTGGGAGTTGGCGTGAAAAAAGCCATAAACTTAGCCAAAAAAAGCCTTTCGGGGCCGAAAATTCAAAGCACCCCCCGAAGCACTATATGGATGCCACGGGTAGCTCCCTCATGTCAAATAGGACCTGTGGGGTCAGATGGGACGTAATTAGCACGCGTACGTTGGGAGTTGCCGTGACAAATGCCAGAAAGCTTATAAATATATATTAAAGCTTATATATTACAGCTTATAAATATATATGTTCTATAAGCATCTCTATATATTTAGTTTTATGAATAAAATATATATATATGTTTACACTTTAGACTAAACTTGACTTGGGGCTCATGCCTGACTTGGGAAATTTCTTTACACTTTACACTGAACTTGAATAAACTCTCAACTCAACCGAACCCATCTGAATTGTAACCTATTTGTGACTTTCGATCATGCTTGCCAAGATTTTGACAATACCAACACATTTAAGTAGACTTTGTTCTATAAGCCAACGTAAATGTTACACAGTACATACCTTTGCATTGAGTTTCCAAGTGCAGTAAGTTTTATTCTAATACAATATTGTACACAGTACATACCTTTCCACATTTTCACATATTGTCATTGTGGAGATTTAGATCTTAGATTTTCTATAAGACCAAGTGAGCACCATGTTGGGGTTGGAGTGTGAAAGAGCGTGCACATATGATGGTGAAAGCTGAAATACGAAGTGTTGTAAACTGATTTACAAAATTTTATAATCCTCTCTCCTTCTCATTTTATGTGTCCTAGTTTCAATAGTTAAAAAATTTTAACCATTACTTCCCAAATTCAAACTATATTTAAATACAATTTCAATTACAATTGACATCCTTGCAATTTGTGTTTTGTAGATGGTTGTAACTTTTGTTGAAAATTTTTGTTTATAATGGAACTAATGGGTGTAATTTTTGTTGTGTAGATGGCTTTTGGCATTGACATGTGGATCTTCTATTTTTTTGTCCGGAAGATAATTCACAGTTTTGCAAATTTAGGAAGTTTTTGGTTGTCCTCTACTTTTTGTGTGGAATTTGGATGAATCGTATATATAATTTTTGGCGGGGTACATAGTATTTTTGGAACTTGTATTAATTGCTCTGGTGGTATATATAGACTACCTTTTGTCGTGGTACATATTACCATGGTAATTTGTACCATGCCAAATGGTTATTACAATGCATAATATAGTAAAAATGTTTCGTTTATAGAGGACATTGTTTTGGTAACATATTTGGAATGTATGACGTTATTATTTGTATTTGGAATATATTAGTTGGTTTGTATAGAAGTTTACATTGTAAGGTGTTCTTTTTTGTTTGATGGTTGTAAGTGAAACATGCATTACGGAATAGGTGATAATATATATATTGATTTGTTTGTATACCTATTACAAGTTGCGATGAATACATACAAGTTATGAAAAAATTATTAAAATGAAAAAAACAAAACAAAGATAAAAAATGACGTTTTTGGTGACAAAACAATTGGTAGCCAAAAAAAATAAATCTTTTGGCGACTAAATATTTAGTAGCCAAAACAAATTGAAAACAGTTTTGGTGACAAATTGTTTAGTAGCTAAAACTCAAAACACTTTTGGCAACTAAATATTTAGTAGCCAAAACAAATTGAAAATAGTTTTGGCGACTAATTGTTTAGTAGCTAAAACTCAAAATACTTTTGGCGACTAAATATTTAGTCGCCAAAACATAATTATATGTTATAGGCGACTAAACTGTGTAGTAGCTAAAGAAGAATAAACCTTTATGCGACTAAAAATTTAGTAGATAAAAAAACACTTTTGGCGACTACTAATTTGGTCGCCGTAGATATTTGAATTTTTGGCCACAAAAGATTTAGTAACTGAAGATGTGAGTTAAATGAATTGATGTACCCTTTGGGCGACTAATATGTTAGTCGCCAATGTCACTCATCAGCGACTAAGCCACTTTTAGTCGCTAATACCTGCTACTTTTGCCTACTAAAATATTAGTCGCCATTTTTGTTGGACTTTTGGCGACTAAAAAAAACCTTCACCGACAATGTACCCACGACAAAGCTAGCGACCAAAATTTTTGGTCGGGGAAGCACTTCGGCGACTAAAATCAATGCTTTTGGCGACTAAAACATTAGTCACCAAAAGTGTATTTTCTTGTAGTGCCAGGACATGGTCCAAAAAAGAGACAAAATGGATGTAGGGTTTGAAATGCTCAAACCTGTGGTGTTCCGTTGAGGACTTTGAGCGCTTGGCGAGCAATCAGATCGTCATCGGATGTACCTACAAGAACATCCAAGTCTTGAAGGGCCGTAAAAAATGGGGTGTCTACACTATGCAACCATCTCTTTTAGACCTCTCTGCACCTTTAATGCCAGTGGAAGAGATGGACATTTTTGAAGCCCGATTAGGTAGCCTTTTTGACACACCTTCAACCACTCCAGCAGCTAGTAGTGAAGTTGAACCATTAGCCCTCGCTGACTCTCTTTTGGAAATTTTTGAGGGCTCATCAACCATCAGTAGAGCTTTTTTGCCTCCATTGGACTTAGACACTTGTTTGGAATTGCTAACATCATTTTCAAGGATCGTATTTGAAGCCTTACAAAGACCCATACTTAAGAATGGTTTCCTCCAATGCTGCAAAGTCATTGAACTGTCCAATATGGCCATTTCAAGCCATTTGTCTTAGACAGCAGCTACCATAGATTTCTATGTTAACATCTGCCACATTGCTAAAGCTGCAGAAGAGAAGCTATTGAAAGAAAAGGAATTTGTCTCCCATATACATACTGAGATATCTAAATTGAAGGGACAACATTCTTCTGCTTTTTAGTTTTGCACTTAACTCTTGGAGAAAAAGGCTCAATTAGAAGAGGAGTTAGCAGCTATTAACTTAGCCTTGGATCGAACTACTACAAAGCTACAGATCACCAATCAAGGGCTAGCTAACTGTAGGCAAGACATGGCTACAGCCATTCAGTTGTTCCCATCCCTTAGGAGTAGAGAATCAATTATAAGGGAACAACTAAAGTATTGTACTGATTTTTGGGCCAATCTATGGCTACATGTACTTAACTCTTTATGAAATGAAATTCTTATTGATTGTTTAAGTGTTTTCATGCTTCTCTTGTTTATCATTTTCTACACTCCTTGTGTTTTCCACACCGTTGGATAATAAGGTTTCAAATACTTGCCATTAATTTTCTTAGGATGCACATATCCATTCAAATTTCTCAAATGGTATGCTCCCCCAGGCAAGACTCTATGAATTTGACATGGTACTTCCCAATTAGGTGACCATTTGCCAAACTTATGGCTTTTAATTCCTAATGGACGTATTGTTTTCCACACCAAATCACCTTCATCAAAGCTAATATGTTTAACCTTCTTACTATAGCTTTTGGCTGCTTTTGTCTTTTGGAACAGAATATTGTTTAATGCCAAAATTCTAGCTTCATCTATATTCTCTAATTCCAAGAACATGCTTTGATGATATTGCTCAGAAGTTAACTAGTCCTGGCATTTCACCTTTAAAGACCTAATGTTAATCTCTACAGGCAACACTGCATCATGCCCATATACCAAAGCATAAGGAGTGACTCCAGTACTTGATTTTGGAGAAGTCCTATAAGCCCATAATACATCTAACAACAAGTTATGCCAATCCCTTGGATTATCTTCCACAACTTTTTGTATTTCTTTTTTCAAGGACTTGTTGGATGATTCTGCATGACCATTTGCTTGTGCATAATAAGGGTGGAATTGATAAGACTAATTCCAAATTCTGCTGTGAAAGATTTTACCATCTTTCCATCAAATACCGTCTCATTATCTATAGTTATGGTCTGTGGGATGCCAAATCTGTGAATCAGATCTTTAATAAATCTAATAACTTAAGTTTGATCTAAAGCCTCATATGGTTTAGCTTCAACCCACTTAGTGAAGTAATCTGTGGCCACTAGGATAAAACAATGATGCTTCGAAGAGGGTGGATGTATTTTTCCTATCATATCCATGGCCCAACCTCTAAATAGCCAAGGCTTCACAACTATAGGCAGATCAGTTATTGGTACATGTCGTATTATGCCATGCTTTTGGCATGCCTGGCACCCTTTAGCATACTCTATACAATCTTTAAGGATAGTTGGCCAATAGTAGGAATGCCTTTGAAGCAATCACCTCATTTTCACACCAAGCTGATGGGTACCACAAATGCCTTCATAGACTTCAGCCATGGCTGCCAATGCCTTTTTCGGCCCTAGACATTCCAGTAACAACCCATATGCTCCTCTTTTGTAAAGAGCATTACCATACACTATGTATTGTATAGACTGTAATTTAATCTTTCTGCTGGACTTCGAAGATGGGCCAGTTAAGGACTACATGATTGGATGCCTCCAATCTTGATCCTGTAAGCCATTATGATTAACTTCTAACACCACATTCCTTTTATCTAAAGGCGGTATTAACTTTTGATATGTTGCTTGACTTATGTTCAATTGAGTGTCATCCCTCCTTCTGAAATTCGAAGCCTTCTGAGCTACATCATTGGCTTTGTTATTCATGAACCTTGGGATATAAGTCACATTTGCTATCTGAAATTGAGAAAGCAAGTGTAATGTAACAACATAATATGGTAACATGCTTGCACTTTGACATTTGAAAATTCCTTTCACTTGGTTGACTACCAATTGAGAATCTCCAAAGATATCAACTGCATGAGCTCGTAATCAAATAAACATTTCCAGTCCTATTATTAAGGCTTCATATTCAGCTTGATTATTGGAACAAGTAATTTCATCAACCTTGAAACCATGTGTGGTTTCTACCCCCTGTGGTGACTTAATTACAACACCAATTCCAATTAAACCATTGGCCTTTGATCCGTCGAACCACATCTATCATGGCTTAATATTGATCATACCAAGATCCATTATTTCTTGGCTTTCTATTTGACATGGATGATCTGCCAAGAAGTTAGCCAAAACTTGCCCTTTTATTGCCTTTTAGGGAACATATTCTAGATGAAACTCTGACAAAGCTAATATCCATTTGTCAATTCTTCCTCTCAACATTGGTCTAGATAACATATACTTAACCAAGTCTGTGGTTGCAATTACCAAGACAACAATAGGCAAAAGATAATATCTTAATTTTATTGCTGCAAAGTACAATGCAAGGCACAGTTTTTCTACAGCTGAGTATTTACATTCACAAGAATTTAAAAATCTACTAAGGTAATAAACTACTTTTTCCTTGCCTTCTTCATTGTCCTGGGCTAGGAAAACTCCTAATGAATCTTTTACTGTAGCAATGTATAACTTCAAAGGCTTGCCGCTCTTTGGTGGCATCATCACTGGAGGCTTGGCCAAGTAGGCTTTAATTCCTTCGAAAGTAGTTTGATGCTCTGTTGTCCACACAAACTCTTCTCTATCTTTCAACTTTAATAAAGAAGAAAATACTTTAGTTTTCCCTGCAGTGTTAGAAATAAATCTTCGAAGAAAATTAACCTGTCTAAGGAACGTTTGTACTTCTTTCTTACTTGATGGAGGCTTGGCCTCAATGATGGCTTTGTCTTTATTCTGATCAATCTGTATTCCCCTCTTGTGTACTACATAGCCCAAGAAGTTTCCAGTTGATACACCAAAAGCACATTTGAGAGGATTAAGCTTTAACTTGAACTTTCTCATTCTTTCGAAAGCTGTTACCAAGTGAACCAAGTGCTCCTCTATAGATTGGGATTTTACAACAATATCATCAATGTAACACTCCAGGTATCCTCCAATAAGATCATGAAAGATAGAATTCATTGCCCTCTACTATGTTGCCCCAACATTCTTTAGACCAAATGGTATTTTTACCCATTCGAAGGTGCCAATATTCCTAGGACACCTAAATGTTGTCTTGTGGACATCCTCCTCTACAATGCAGATATGGTTCTAACCACAATGCCCATCCATCATAGACAAAATCCCATGCCTTGCTGAACTGTTTACTAGTAGATCCACTATAGGCATGGGGTATTTATCTTTTGGAGTTGCCAAATTTAGCTTTTGAAAATCGATGCATACCCTCATCTTGCCTGTGATACCCCTGTTCTGTATTATGCTAATTGGCCCTTAATTTGTTTATGGGTATGTGTTTAGCATGATTTTGTGTGCCATTATGTGAATATATATATATATATATATATCTATGATTTTGAAGTTTTATCAGTTCATCGTAGGAATACCTGTTCGAATAGCCTGCTTTGGAAATTAAATTGAGGGCCTTATCGGCCACAGAACCCAAAATTGATTACGCCATTGTGTTTGGCATAAATTTTAGAGCCTACGGTGAAATTTAATTGAAAAATTGATTTGGACCAGATTAAGTTGATTAAGTTGGTAAAATGGGTGCCCAATTACTCTCTACTAGTATATTGTGACTTAGTGGGGCTTGTTGTATAGGAGCACTACTCAATTAAACTCCCTCTCTAATTCTCACTTGGCTGATATACACTCTAAGGAGAGGAGAGGGCCGGCCATAAGAGAGAGAGAAGAGAGAAAAATCTGTGTTTGATCTTGAGGGCTTGGAATCTTGAAGTCCAACTCAAATTGGACCATAGATTGAAGAATTGGACTTTTAGGTAAGTCATTGACTCTTGAAATTATGAATTGAACTTGTAATCTTGTGAGTTCAAGAGTTGTTTGTGATCAAGGGCATGTAATAAGTTGATTTGTGTTGATTTTGAAGTCTTGGAACTCATGCATGTAAGAAGTTACTTTGAATCTGCATATTTGAGCTTGAAACACATGATTCATGTAGAGTTTTGGTTAAAGCTCATGTTGTAATCACCATTTGTACCATCTAAGTTGAGAATGATGAGCATCTCCCACATGCATGTACAAATCATGGGAGTATAAGTCTTGAATGTTTGAAATTGAGCATGTTGATGATGGGTTTGAGATATTTTGGGACATACATGTAGATAAATCATGAAATTGAGCTTCCTGATGTTGTAATCTTGTATTAGTAGCATGTTAGCATGTGTAAATGTGTAATTTGAGCCATTGCATGCAAGTAATGTAGCTGGAAAACCGATTTCGAGCTCAAGAACACAATCTGGGAAACCCAGAATTTTGATGTCCGCTCGAGCGGGGTAATGGCCGCTCGAGCGGGAAAATCGTGCTCCCAGCACTTTTGCAGAGTTGGACGTCTGCTCGAGCGGGGAAACCTCACGCTCGAGCGTGGAGTTTTGTAGGCAGGCCTTCAGCTCGAGCGCTCTATTACACGCTCGAGCGCATTTTTCAAGCAACCAGTACTTTTGCAGGCCTTAAGGGTCCGCTCGAGCGGGCAAGTACACGCTCGAGCGGGGACCCTAATTTCTGGAATTTTGTTCATGCGTTCTGTGTTTCGTTTTCCGTTCTCTTTCACTTGTAATCACTCTTAGGCGTGTGTTAAACATTATAAATGAGTTAATGAGATAAGAATAAAGCCTAGAGAGGAATATGTGAATTAAGGGACGGATTGAATTGTTAATGACCCTTTTGTGTGCATGGAATGTGTAGGGTCAAGCTCCAGGGCGAATCCGCAAGCCGATCACTGTGAGTAATATCAATATTCGAAAGCTTGTCAATGTCCAATTGTTTATTCCCTTATAAACTTTATGAGTTGTTAATTGGGATTGTAGACAAAAGTCCGACAGGAATGAATGAATGGACCAAAGGTCGTTTTGATATAAATGAATGGACCGAAGGTCGTTTGGATGTGAATGAATGGACCGAAGGTCGTTTTGATGTGAACGAATGGACCAAAGGTCGTCCTGATATAAATGAATGGACCAAAGGTCGTCCTGATGTAAATGAATGGACCAAAGGTCGTTCTGACTCATGTGAGTAGGCCGAAGGCCGTTTTGACATGAACGAGCGGGCCAAAGGCCGTTTTGACATAAAGGAATGGGCCGAAGGCCATTTTGACAGAAATGAATGGGCCGAAGGCCGTTTCGACATAAGTGAATGGGCCGAAGGCCGTTTTGCCATGAATGTTTGGAACTGCAGTTACTTGATTTGCATTTCGTATAGTCATATATCTTTGTTAAATAGAATTATGAACTGGGCCCAAGGCCATTCGGAGCATGTTGTTCTACATATTGTTATGTAACTGTCATGTTTGATATTATTCACTGGGCTATCGCTCACGCTCATTCATGTGTTTGTAGGTGAGCCAAGGGAAGTCCAAACCCAGCCCCGGTGAAGTCTGCTAGGAGAAATCCGAGTTTTGAGGAAGTCAGCCTTGCGTCTCACTCTTGAGACCTACCTTGCCTTTTGCTATATACTTATGTTTTGTCTTGTTGGCAAGGGCCTAGTGTATATTTGTATATAGCCTGTCATAGGTTGACTCATGTTGGATGATCCTGTCTGTAATGAATTTTGTGAAACTGTACTTTTGATGTGGGTTATTAACGTAACTGAATATGGTCTGTTTGATGTGCATATAAGCACGGCTCTATGGACAAAGTTTTTAATTTTTGCTTCCGTTTGGCCCCTTTACTCTGACAAGTTACGTCTGTTCTGAATATGAGGCCGTAGGTAATCTCAAGATTACTGGCCGGTTATGTCCTTAACCCATAGGGGCGGGTTCGGGTCATGACATTGCCATTCTTTTTAACTACAGGCACAATGTTTGACAACCATTCAACATACCTGGCTATTCTGATGAAGCCTGCTTTAAGGTGTCTAAGAATTTCCTCCTTTACTTTCCGAACCACTTCAGGGCTCATCCGTCTTGGTTTTTGTTTGTGTGGTTTGAAGTTAGGTTTCATAGGGAGCCTATGTTCCGCTAATGACCTATCTAATCCTGGCAGTTCATTATAAGACCATGCAAAACAATCCTCATATTTCTTTAAGACTACCAATAATTGGTTTCTATCAAGAGCACTTAACCATGCACTGATATAAGTGGGTTGCTGTGTAGAACCTTCCCCTAAATTGACTTCTTCCAAGGGGTCTTGAACTTGAGCACTTACTAATGCTTCTCTTTTGATTTCTTCTACCTTTGAAGCAACTTCTTTGCTTTGTTTTGCTTCCACTTTCTCTGGTTCAACATCTTTGCCTTCTTCCTCATAGACAAAGTCTGTCTATAAGGCTTCTTCTTCATGTATTTCCTGGACTTTTGTTTCGATGCCCAATGCATAGTACTTATCAAAGGTCAAAGGCCTGACCTGTTGTTGCTCCTGCTTACAGCCAACTACCATGGCTTCCTTATCTTGTTTTTGAACCTTCTGGACTATTTATTTTATGTCTAATATTAAAAACTTAACTAAAGCCAAGGGTCTGGCTTCTTGGGTTTTATCTTCTTGCCTACAACCAGGCATCATTATCATATTTGAGGACAAATTCTTCATCAGCATTCTCCTGCACTAAGTGCTTCAGGTGTGCTACTTCCTCATTAGCCGTCACTTCGGCTGATCCATAAGGTTTTCTCAATATACTGAATGGTGTCACTCCTTCAGTATACAGCTTGACCTCTACAAAGTTAGCACAAACGATAAAGGGTTGAGGGTCTACATTGATCTCCTCTGTCTCTCCATTGCATAAGGCCATCATTATCTTTTGATGTAGAAATGAAGGCACACATTTGTTGGTGTGGATCCAATCCCTGCCAATTAAAGCATTATACTTGGCATTACTATCTATAACAAAGAATGCTGTCATGCAATCTCTGGTTCCCATACTCAGGTTGATGGGCAAGATACCTTAAGCCATCTGCTTATCCCTAGCAAAGCAAGCAATAGTTGTGCTGGTTGGGATTAATCTGGCGTTTCTTTCTCCCAGTTTCTTTAAAGTGGACTTCGAAAGCAGGTTCACTGCTGCCCCATTATCTACCAATACCTTGTTCATTTGTATCCCATCAAAAAAAGCCTTGATATACAATGGCTTAACGTGCTGTGTCATAGATGTTGTAGGATACTTGAAGGGATATGAGAGATTAATACTCACTTCCTCACTTTCATCTTCAGTTTCCATTGGTGTGGCCACTTCAGACTCATCTTGAATCATGCTAACCTGTGAATCTTCACTAGAAATTGGAATATGATCAATTTCCTGACCTTCTTGGTTTTCATCTTCAGCCTGGAACTCCTGTGGCAATATCTATACCATATTCACTGACACTGGAGGAAATGAGCCAAACAGAACTGCTAGCTGTACTTGTTTCTTTTCCAAACTAGTTCAGTTATTTCAGAAGCATCTTCCATGCTGCACTCTGGTACATCAGTACTGGTGACTTCTTTCGAATGGTCTGCTCCTACTGATTTTTTGGCCAAAAATGTCTGTTCAGCCATGAAGGCTTCAAACATCTCATCCTCAGCCATTTCTTTCCTTTGGCCTTGTTCAACTTCTCCTTCTGTCTTATTGTCGCTTTCCATCAAGGCCTTTTCAAGACCTGCTAAGCTGGATCTTTCCCTGGCTTTCAGTTCAGTGTGAACTTTAGTCAACTACTCTTTGCTGACACTTCTTTTGTTTTGAGCAGCCAATTTTGGACTTTCTTTTTCCTTTGTCTGGCATTTTGACTGGGCCAATGAAGAACTCTCTCCTCCTTTCCTTCAGATCCTTTTGGTACTGAGTGTACCTTTGCTGGATCTTCCTCTTTTGAGACCTAGAGATTACTGGAACCATATTTGGTTCCTTTGTTTTTGGGCGATTTAATAATACCCAATTATTTGAAGCCACCAAGGGAGGTTTAATTATTCTGTCCTAGTCTCCAAAGACACTTCTCTGTGCAGGTATCTCTTTAGGCTTGTTCTGCTTGACAAACCAGTCTGGCACCCCAAGTACCCATGAACTCACTGATTCAGTTGCTGAGCTTGCTTTCCTAATCTTTGAAACCACCTTCAAAGCCAACTTTTGAGGCCATTCACTGGCTCTGGCACCCTATCTTAAGCCTAATTTAGGCCTTCTTTCAGGGTGATTACCTTGCAACTTACTCAAAGTTGATTTTAGAGGCCAATTATTGGCTCTGATTTCTTGACTTGGGCCCAATTTAGGCCTTCTCCCAGGATAATTGCCTTCAATCCTGTAGTAATTGGGTGGTCTGAACTCATGTAGAGGCCTCTTACCCTTGGAATGCATTCTAGTGGCTGATGGTCCAGCCAAGAATGGCTACTGTCTGGGACCAGTTGGGTATGGCCTCTTGTTGTAGGTATTGGTTGGCTTAGGGAATCTATGTACATCCTTGTAATACTGTTTCCCATCAATTGGGAGCCATTTCAACCATTTGTAACTTAACCTGCATCTGGGACACATCATTTGCATGACAGCTGCCTCAAGAGAGTTATCATCCAGCTCCTTCTTGCTAGAGTCATCTTTTTGGTCTGCAAAGCTTTATCCATTTGTTGGTGAACTTCTGGTATCCTTTTTAAAAACAGTCTAGCTGGCAATATGCATCTGCACATTAACCTCCTCCAATTCCTTCAAGGATAGGTTTTGGAAATTTGGCACGCCAACATTGGCTGTAACTTCCCTGATCTCTGGGAATGGGTTAGTGTCAATGCCCATAGCTTTCTCTGCTTTGGCTGGGAACTTTAAACTGCCCTTTCGAATCTGTTCTTGGATCCTGTTCCGAAAAACAATACAATTTTTAGTTGAATGAGACCAAGAATTGTGCCATTTACAGTACATTTTCCCTTTAAGTTCTTCTGGGGTAGGGATCTTAACTCCCTTTGGTAACTTTAGGAAATTTGCTGCAAGCAAATGATCAAAAATATCATCTGCTTTTGTTAAATCAAAAGAATATTTCCTATGAAGGTCTTTCTTTTTGAATTGCTAATCTATTGTAGTGTCCTGATGAATTAATGCCTCACAGGTCATAGGATCTTTCTCTACGGTCTCTGCTGCATCAATTTCATAATTAGGGTTCCTATAATAAGTCTTATATGATGCATTACTTCGATCTTGTTCTTCCTCAAGTAAAGATTCATATCTAGACACTTTATAGATTAATTCCACTATGTCTCGAAACTCAGTTGAATCAAACTTCTTTCGAAGCCTAAACACTAAACCATTTTGAGCCAATCTCACAAATTCAGGCTCTAGTAGAATGACCCTAAATTTGTTTCGTGCTCTTTTGAATCTGGCAATAAATTGAACAGCCTTCTCATCGGGCCTTTGGCTCAACCTTGCCAAATCTGCCATGGAAACTTTTGGCTCTGTTTGGAAGAATTAGGCATGAAATGCCTCCTCCATTTGCTGCCAAGTTTGGATAGAGCCAAGTGTAAGGTTAATATACCATACAAAGGTTGCCCCAGTTAAAGAATTTGGAAAGAGTCTCAATTTCATATATTCATTATTGGTGAATTCACCACATTGGCTTGCAAACCGACAATGTGTTCTACTGTTGATTGATTTCTATTTCCAAAAGAGAGAGCAAAGTCTGGTATTCTAAACCCCTTTGGATATTCATGCACCCTATCTACCCATTCTGGGTATGGCTTTCTATATACAAGAGTCTGAACCCTCAGAGCCATAGCTCGATACATTTGTTTGACAATATTAGCAATTTGGTCCCTAGGAACCATATTCTATGCTTATTGGACTACTACAGGGGCAACAAACGCAGGGTTTGGTGGAAACCCATGGGCTTGAGGTCATCTTGGTCCATAGGGAGGTATATTTGGGATTGGATATCCTTGTGGTACTGGTTGCTGTTGAGGGTATGGTTGACCTCTCTGAGCCTATCCTGCGAAAGGTGCTGCAATAGGAGGAACCGATGTTGTTTCTCTCCCAGCCACAGGAAACCCTTCCAACCCCCAATAGACACCCCATTTTTTATGGCCTTTACGACATGGACATCCTCGCAAATACACCCGATGATGAGTCTGTTTGCTCGCCGAGTGCTTAAAGTCCTTAGCAGAATGCCACAACTTTGAGCCTTTCAAACCCTACACCATTTTTGTCTCATTTTTGGACCATGCCTTGGTCTTTTTAGCTTGCAACCTCTGGTGGCCTGCCGGCCATCCCTAGAGGTTGCTGGCCATCACTTTTGGGCTGCCAGCCACTGATGTGGCTTCCCGGCCACCAGTGTATTTTGCAGATATTTTATGCCAGTTGTGCTAGCTGTTTGCACAGATGCACCCATCTTCACCCATGTATAGAGCTGGATCTCCGTAAGGAAATTTCATATTTTCTATATATAGTGTAATACCCCTGTTCCGTAATATGTTAATTGGTCCTTAACATAATGTGATTATGTATTTCGATATGATTTGGTGTTCTACTATGTGAAAATATGTGGTTTGAAATTTTATCTGTTCATCGTAGGAATATCTGTTTGAGTAGTCTGCTTTGGAAAATTAATTGAGGGCCTTATCGGCCACGGAAACCGAAATTGATTACGCCATTGTGGTTGGCATAATTTTTAGAGCCTACGGTGAAATTTAATTGGAATTTGATTCTGGTCAATTTAAACTAATTAAATTGATAAACTAAGTACCCCATTATTTTATATTAAAATATTTGTTAGTGGGGCTTGTTGTATATTTGTATTGCACTCTCCTTTAGCCCTCTTAAAACTCAAAATCTGAGTTAGACAATTGAGAGTGAGAGAGAGGCCGGCCATGGAGAGAAAAAGGGAGAGATTTGTGTAATTTGGGCTCAAGACTTGGGAATTTGAAGATCTAGCTCAAGATTTGGCTAGAGCTTGAGTGTTGAAGCTCTTAGGTAAGTGAATTCATGGACTCTTACTTGTAATTTGTAAGTTCAAAGGTTGTTTGTGATCAAGAACATGTAATGAGTTGATTTTTGTTGAGTTTGAAGTCTTAGAACTCATGCATGTAAGAAATTACTTTGAATTTGCATGTTTGAGCTTGAAACACATGATTCATGTAGAGTTTTGGTTAAAGCTCATGTTGTAATCACCATTTGTACCATCTAAGTTGAGAATGATGAGCATCTCCCACATGCATGTACAAATCATGGGAGTATGAGTCTTGAATGTTTGAATTTGAGCATGTTGATGATGGGTTTGAGATATTTTGGGACATGCATGTAATCCATGTAATTGAGCTTTCCTAATGTTGTAATCTTGCATTAGTAGCATGTTAGCATGTGTAAATGTGTAATTTGAACCATTGCATGCAAGAAATGTGGATGGAAAACCGATTTGGAGCTCAAGAACACGATCTGGGAAACCCAGATTTTTGAGGTCCGCTCGAGCGGGGTAATGGCCGCTCGAGCGGGAAAATCGTGCTCCCAGCATTTTTGCAGAGTTGGATGTCCGCTCGAGCGGGACACTCCACGCTCGAGCGTGGATTTTCGTAGACAGGCCTTCAGCTTGAGCGCTCTATCCCACGCTCGAGCTCATCTTTCGTGCAACCAGTACCTCTGCAGGCCTTAAGGGTCCGCTCGAGCGGAGAAGTTTACGCTCGAGCGGTGACCCTGTTTCCTGGAATTTTGTTCATGCATTCTGTGATTCGTTTTCCGTTCCCTTTCACTTGTAAGCACTCTTAGGCATATGTTAAGCATTGTAAATGAGTTAATGAGATAAGAACAAAGCCTAAAGAGGTATATGTGAATTAAAGAACGGATTGAACTGTTAGTGACCCTTTTGTATTCATGAAATGTGTAGGGTCAAGCTCCAGGGCGCATCCACAAGCCGATCACTGTGAGTAATATCAATATTTGAAAACTTGTCAATGTCCAATTGTTATTCCCCTATAAATATTATGAGTTGTTAATCGGGATTGTGGACAAAAGTCTGACAAGAATAAATGAATGAATGGGCCAAAGGCCGTTTTGACATGAATGAATGGGCCGAAGGCCGTTTTGATAAGAATGAATGGGCCAAAGGCCGTTTTGATAAGAATGAATGGGCCAAAGGCCGTTTTGACATGAATGAATGGGCCAAAGGCCGCTTTGACATGAATGAATGGGCCAAAGGCCGTTTTGACATGAATGAATGGGCCGAAGGCCGTTTTGATAAGAATGAATGGGCCGAAGGCTGTTTGATAAGAATGAATGGGCCGAAGGCCGTTTTGATAAGAATGAATGGGCCGAAGGCTGTTTTGATAAGAATGAATGGGCCGAAGGCCGTTTCGACATGAATGAATGGGCCGAAGGCCGTTTTGACATGAATGGAAATCTGAATGGGCCAAAGGCCAGAATGTTTGGAACTACAGTTACTTGACTTGCATTTCGTATAGTTATATATATATATATATATTTTGTTGTTAAACAGAAGTACGAATTGGGCCCAAGGCCGTTTGGAGCATGTTGTTCTACATATTGTTATGTAACTGTTATATTTGATATTATTCACTGGGCTATCGCTCACGCTCATTCATGTATTTGTAGGTGAGCCAAGGGAAGTCCAAACCCAGCTCCAGTGAAGTCTGCTAGAAACAACAGGAGTTTTGGGAGAGTCAGCCTTGTGCCTCGCGCATGAGACCATCCTTGCCCTTTTACTATGTACCTATGTTTTCTCTTGTTGGAAAGGACCTAGTGCATGTCTGTACATAGTCTGTTATAGGTTGACTCGTTTTGGACGATCCTGTCTGTAATGAAATTTGTGAAACCGTACTTTTGATGTGAGTTATTAACGTATCTGAGTATGGTTTGTTTGATGTGCATATAAGCACGGCTCTATGGACAAAGTTTTTAATTTTGCTTCCGTTTGGCCCCCATTAACTCTGTTAAAATACGTTTCCGACAGTTTGAGGCCGTAGGTAATCTCACGATTACTGGCCGGTTACGTCCTTAACCCACGGGGGCGGGTTCGGGTCGTGACATATAGAGACCCCCTCTCTCTTGTAGCAAGGTTAGAAAATTTTGAACTCAAAAATTTTCCTCTCTCTCTACAAATTCAAAGACACTTTTTGACTACAATTCATTAACCTTTGCCTATACACCCTTAGCCAAATCTCACCATCTTTGAGCTAAGGTACTTTTGAGCTTGGTTTGAGCTCTAGAGGGTGTTGTTTGCTTGGTTTTGTTTCTTGGAGTTGCTCTTCTCTTCAAAGGTATAAGACTTTGCTTGTAACTTTGTTTTATTTGTTTCTATTTCTACTATTTTCCCATTGTTTTAGGCTGTCAAAACTTTGTGTTTTTTGGGCTGAAGCTTGGGTTTAAGGCCATTAAAGGTTGAGGAGTTGACAGCCCTTCTTGGTACCTTGTTTTGGAGGCCTTTGCCCTTGTGTTTCCCACACTTTTTCTATCTTTTTCCAAGACTTTAAACACTGATTTTTAGAGATTTTTCAGTGGCCAAAATCATGTTTTGAAGTCCAAATTTGGAGGGGTTATCCTCCCCTCCTTGTGTCTTGCTTACTAGCCTAGGTTGTGCCATGTGTTAGCATATTTTTCTAGCCTTTTGTAGCTTAATTCCAGCATGTTATAGGTTGTATTTTAGACTATTTTAACCCAATTTTGGGTTGGTTAAGTCATTTGAGCTTTGTTTTGTATGCTTCTAGTGTAATAGTCCTCACGAGCTTGGTGTTTTAGGCCTTTGGACACTACTTGTTTGAGTTGATTGCATTGTTTTAGCATTTTTCTCATTTAATTTCAGCAAGCATAATCTCTACAACCTCCCTCATTTCTTAACTTTTTGTTTGCTTTGAGGGTTGTTTTAACCTTGGGATTGTTTAAGCTTGAGATTGAGGTCCATGTTTAATGATTTAATCCTCTTTTGAGGGTTCATTATCAACAGCATGACACCTCTCTCTTGCCTTAAACTACCCTTTGTTTGACACTACCTTCCCTTTTAGAAAACTCAACTCACCAATGGACTTAATTGGATTAAAGAATGGTCAGTAAGTTGAAATGAGTAACTAAAATTTTGGACTAAAAGTGAACAAGATAATATTTGGTTATGTTCAATCGGACACATGGAAGCTTGAACCATTTCATACTTGCTAGTGATGAAATGATTCAAGTCTATAAGGTCAACCACTTCCCTTGATCATTCATGAAAGGGATGAGGTTTGTGTTTTTTTTTCTTGCATTTATTGAACTTGCACACTTGGTTTCATAAGCCATCATGCAATGAAATTGCATCCATTAATGGTTTGTGAACCAAAGCTTGCTACTCCTTTGATTTTCCCATGAAAATGAGGGGTAGGTTGTGCAAACAAAACCTTGAAATACCTTGTATATGCTCTGTTTGTCCTCTGTTGTGACAAGATGAACCTGTGCATCAGTGGCCGTGTCACACCCCTAACTTGCCCCTAAAAGTTCGGGCATGACCCATTCAAAAACAGACGTATAACCTGGTATATATAGCATATGGGGCCTTGTCGGAAGCACAAAACATTAAAAGAATACTAAACCAAACAAACTCTATTGAGCTATTTCTAACATGCCAGGATCTCATACATCACATGCATCATAATAGGTCGATAGAGTCCAAAAAAAAATATTTCTTAGCAGTACTTATACACAAACACATATACAGACCCAGCCCTATAATTGGGCATGTAACAAAAACTGTTGAAGTTATATACATTCAACCTTGGAAGGATAACCAAGAAATAAGCCAATTATCTCAATAAACTTCACAAAATAAGTGGCCCCGTAAGTGCTTGGATACACGAAGGTTGACAAAAGAAATCGGGCGTCATGGGTTAGGATTGACCACCTGGTTGGTTGCCTACAGAACAGACACAACAGAGAGTGAGCCGGGCTCAGTGAATAGTAGTACATAAATGAAACAATGCTCAACTTGAAACATGACATATATCAATATATATGGAAGTGCAGAGGTCACATAGTTAGCTTGATTCTGTGTTCATCTTATAACGACCTTAGGCCTAGTCTTGAACATAACAACTTGACATATCACATCTTAAATCATAATGGCTTGAAGCCCTTGAACATGGTGGCATAATGCCCTTGAACATGGTGGCGTAATGCCCTTAAACATGGTGGCACAAGGCCCTTAAACATGGCGGCATAAAGCCCTTAAATAGAGTGGCATTACGCCCTTGGATAATTTGGCATTAAGCCCTTGAATATACTTATACAAACTCAAGAGGTGTCTTACACGGATTCTAGAGGTGGCTCACGTCGTAGCACTTAGTTCCGGGTAGCACTTTGTTTCATATCATAACAGCTTATATTGAATGGCCGTAGGCCCAGAGTCTTATAGAAGGAAGGTACTTTATCTTTCCCATTTCTTTCTTTACATACTTGGAACATACTTGAACATTAACATGCATACTTGAAACATTAACATGGTTGCATACTTGAAACATTAACATAGTTGCATAAACGAGATGCTAATGGAAATCCTTAGCCATATGTAAAGCGGATAATGATAATACTACTCACAGTGTTGTGATGATGTGCTTGTTCCTCCCGGAGTGTGCCCTGCACACATTCAACCTTTACAATTTAGTTTCCTTTTCATATCAGATTACTTTCTGTTTCGTTTTACTTCGAAGGAATTTATACATATTAAAAGGCATCAAATACATATTCCGACAACATTAGAGGGTTCTACACGCAAAACGGAGTGATCCATGTTTTTCAGCATGGGCCGCACGTGCGGCTGTGAGCCCCGTATGTGCGGCAAGCTCTCCTGCACGTGCGGCAAAATGTCCCGCACGTGCCTTTTAGACAGTGGCCATGCCCTTGTTTTTCACCATTTCCCGCACGTGCGGCGATTCTGCTCAAAATTGTCCGAAAATTCTTACAAAATCCCATCTTTTGGAAAACATGAATAGGGCTCAAAATAACTTTCTTAATCGGTAAAACATGACCCAAATTCATATGAATACAGTGACAATTATATACATCAAACTAATATACTCTAGTTCAACATACACAAGTCCATAAGAGTTCTTAACTCTCACCCACAATCCAATCTCCTTTTTGCATCAACATCACATATACCATCACACATATATATATATATATATATAAGGTAAGTTCTTCATGATCTTTCATGAGAAAGTAAGAAATCAAAACTAATTTCTCCACATACATATATAAGCAACTTAGCTCAAACTCATTCAATGGATAAAACATGATCCAAGTACACCTTGGGTTCAATTATCATGGTCGTATCACCCTCAAATTCAAGAGAGGAATTATAAAAAAAGACAAACTTACCTTGAGTTGAGATCTCCCAAAGTCTCTCTCTAGGTTATTCAATCTCAAGCCTTTATTGAAACTCCCTTCTCATTTCCCTCTACTCTTACTATCCTTTTCCAGGAATTATGTTGAACTAAGTCCAAAGCTCAAAGAACACATACATATTTATAAGAGCTATAAGAGCTAATAAGACAAAAGTCAATCGTTTAAACATCCGAAATTGAAATTTCCCAAAAATGCTTAATATTACCTAAAAATTATGCTAATCACATGTATAAAATCAATTTCAGATAATTAAGCCTTTAAGGCCTCCAATTTCGATTCAAACCTTCTAATGTAACAAATACTTTTCTTGTTGAACAGATAGACATCCTTAATCATATGGTTCACTTGCTTAATTTAAATTTCCCATAGGATTTCACAGTAAGCATTCAAATCACAAAATAGGATCCAAAAATATAACAAAGAACATGTACGAGGGTCGGGTTATTACAGGCCGGCAGGCCACTTTTCATGGCCAGCAGACCACCTTTGATGGCTGACAGGTGGCTGGAAACCTTCATCTTTGGCCAGCTGGCCACTGATGCAAAATTTAGCAGATTGTTGGTAAGGTGGAGCAAAATTGTTCTGGAAATGTTCAACTGTGCAAACAGAGGTATTCAAGAGCAAAATGGTGGTCTTTTCGGGTGGAATCCGAGCATGCGCGTGCACATCCCTCATTTCCCGAGGCAGAGTAGTTAATTGCTTAGTTTAATTATTAATTGCAATTGTGTTGTTGTAATAATTAGTTAAGTAATTAGCTAGTTATGATGTAATTATTTTAGTTAGCTAGCTAGATTAGTTAACTAATTAGTTCATTTGTTGTTGTAATAACTAGTTAAGTAGTTTAGCTAGTCATTTATTCGGTTTGTAATAGTTAGCTTAATTAGTTAAGTAGTTGAGCTTAACTAGTTTATTCATTCAGACTCTCCTTCGTAAGAGCGCAATGTAATAATGTGTATGTCTTCCAACCCCACGTCTTTCTCCTTTTTATTTATCCGCGTTTGATGGTTAGATTAGGGACATCATGTTTCAATTAGCATATCGCATGTTTGCATTCATTCATTTGTTTTGCATGCACCGAGGCTCGGTTCATCATACTAACTGCATTGTCGTTTCAATACCTCGTTGAATACGTGTTTAAATGCATGCTATAAAGTTGTTGCAAAGAACATGTAAGTAGCCGAGCCTATTTTATTTGTATTATTGCATGCGTTGCATTAGTCATATTGCGCATAAGTTAGGTACCATGCATATTTTCCTAACTCTTTTGTTTTATCTTAGCTTGGAGTACTAGGTGAGTTTTTAGTGCTTTAGCATACTTGCATGAGTGTGAGTGACTACCATGTCTAGCATGCTTGCCATGAGGCTAAGTGCTTAAATGTTAAACTGTTTGAGTGCCTGTGGGTAAAGGCTTGTTGCTTGAATTGGAATGATTCAATGAATGTACGTTTAAGCCCACTTTGGTAAGTGGCAAAATCAGACCCTTTTCGAAATACAAACATGAAATTGAATTGTTCCAATTCGAGCAAACTAGTCTATACCTTGTGTGTGTGCGCATCACATAGTAAATACTAGCCTAATAATTGGAACAAGAGCATATAATGTTGATAAAAGTCATATCATGATTAGTAGAGGCCGATCTTTGATCGGGCAAGCCGGGGTGCTCAAATGTATTCATGACTTTTCCCTCTCGTACCTAAGTTCCCGTGCCGAGACAATCTTGGTGATGACGGACACGTGGCCTTTGGCATGAGACATGGGTTTCCTAAATTTTTCAAAATATTTAGGTGGCGACTTTGTATCTGGTAAAGTAGTCCATGTTTGGCATTTTGATTCAAAATTGATTTTCCAAAAGATTTGTCGGATTTGGACTCTTTGGTGTTTATCAATTTCACATTGCACTTGTGAGATTTAGATTCAGAACTGCGGGAGTCCAAACTGTAGGGCTTCTTTCGAGTTTTCCGAAAGGGGGCGTGAAAAAGTCGAGCTACAGTTTCTGGCGACTCTGTTGGGGAATTAGAGAACTTAACTTGAAACTTATGATGTGAATTTTTATTTACACTTATATGTTTCTTTGCATTGCGTTTGCATTGGTGCGCTTAAGTCATTATGTTTGCCATTTACTATTCCTGGACGGTTTGTCGGAGGCTTGCCTAAAAGCTTGCCAAAAGGCTAATCGGTCATGGGCTCTGCTACAATGGGAACACAACCCTTGGATCTGGACTACCGCTATATCGTTTGATCCACCTTTCACTTCTTAGTGTTAGGGGCGAGAGGTATATTAGGTAGTCTTGCCAAGGTACCATTTTTGACCATTTGGCCTAGTTGCATATTGAAAGCCATTGAGACTGTTCCAAACTAGGATATGATGTTCACCCGAATACAGGATTGTGTGAACCACTTTGCTTGAATAGCCAACCCAAGTTCCTGACGAAACTAGGACAGGGTAACCCTATCCCCTCGTAGGGGTGTTTTTGGCTCTCACTTAATTGGTATGTGCTTTTAGAATAAAACTCTACAGGAATGTACGTATCAGTTATAAGTTTCGGTATCAGATTTGAGGGCAGAAATCAGTGTTAAGTGCAGTTCTCCAGCTTTTGATTACAACTGTGTGTTGTTAATATCGGAGCTGAGGTGCTGTGCGGTTTCTGATTATTCCTTTCCTTTTTGCTTTATTTCTTTTTGCAAGGTAGTTTATCACAATTGCTTTAGACAGTTTGGATACCCCCCAAGCACTCTGGACCAGTGTAAAGAGACTTTATAGATTCGAGGATCATGTTAGGGGACAACTTGTGTTTACTTCACTCTCACCGGTTACTAGACGGAGGAGAGTTAGGCACAATTCACCAGTTCCGCAATCACCTGCATCTATTCAGGCTCAATCTTCTACATCTAGGCCAACAAGAGATCACTCGCCTATTCAGATGACTTAGTACCCTGCAGTCAATATGGAGGACTTGATTTGTCATCTCCAATAAACAGTGAAAACCATGCAGCAAGACATTGCTTGCCAAGCTGAAGTTACAGCCCATCAAGCCGAAGTGATAAACTGACTACAGTAGCAGCAACCACAGCCGACAGCGGCTTCTGCTTCCTATGCACCTCTTGCGGGTATCCCAGCAGCCGGAATTACTGCTAATGCCTAGGCTAAGAATTAGGGCAATCCGGTAGACCCCATCTCACCGCAAGCCTCCAAGGCACCAGTGTACCAGACCAAGCCTCCGTTTGAATTCAAAGTTGACCCGACTGTACTTAAGGTCAACAAGCTGTAGAAGTTTTTCAAACGGGCACAAGGCGTGAACTCTATTCCCGACATCGAAGATGGATATATGGACTCTACAGTAACCTTGCCAAACTGGTTCAAAATGACATACATCGATCTGTTTGATGGCTCTGGAGACCCCATGGCTCACCTTCGGCTCTTTTCAGACATTCTACGGCCGATGGGCCTCACTAGACTTCAAAAGTTGTCGTTTCTCGGCCGGATCTTGTCAGGAATAGCGGCTATCTAGTATGCAAAGCTGGAGGACTCTGTGAAGTGGAGTTGAGAGAGGAAATGGCTGAGGCCCTCATCGCACAATACTCATACAACACGCAGATCGAGGTCAAAACTCGTGATCGAGGTCAAAACTCGTGATCTCAAGGCAACCCGTCAGGAGCCAAAGGAGGGCTTCTCAGACTTTGTAACGACATGGAGGGCCAAGGCTTTAATGATGACTATTAGGCCATCAGAGAAGGATCAAATAAGGATGGTAGTCTGTAATCTGCAAGGGAAATTATTGCAGAAGATGATCGTCTTACCGTTGTTCACATTCACTGAGCTCCATGAGATAGGGGTTCAGATTGGAGATGCAATGAAATAGAGGTTGATAACCGATGAGAAGGAGCAGGCCAAGAGGCCTTTTACACGCAGTTCCAATGCAACCACCAATGGAAGCACAATTACGCGGCCATTTGATGTGCGTGTTGTTACCACCACAGCCAAAACCACCAACCCTTTTGTCAGCACAACTCCACAAACCCCAAACAACCAGGCCCGATCCCAAAGGGTCTTTACCCCACTCTACATGCCTTTATTCCAAGCCATGAAGGTGCTGATCAAAAAGGGGTATCTTTAGCCATTAGAGCCTCGCCTACTACCTGATCCTCTCCCACGTAAACACAACCTAGCCAAATACTGCGCTTTTTACCCGCAGCACGGTCACGACACCGACCAATGTTTCAGCTGCATCATGAGATTCAAGATCTCATCAACAACAAGGTGATAGCACTACCCTAAAAGCCAAATGTAACCACCAACCCTCTCTCGGCCCATAATCAAGTTCCCCCACTCTGGAACCTAAACCTAATACATACACTGGCCATCCCATACGACCCCAGCATATATATTAGTTTTTTCCACCTACCCAAACTGACCGTGTTCATCCCTAAAAGCATGGACTTGTGCATGATGGACACATCTACACTTCAACTTGAACCCGTGGTGGTGACAATAGTAGAAGAAGAGAGGTTGGTTTTAGAGGAGAGTACAAGTCCGCTGCATGAGTGCTTTGAGGATTTGACTGAGGGAGAATATGACCCGTGCTGTTACATTGTGCCAGTTGATCAAGCCAAGCCCAAAGTGGTATTGCAAATAGTAGTAGAGGTCAATGTGGTTTGGGAGGATGGCCTGAGCCAAGGTCTGGATGGTCTGACGGAGCTGGAAGAGGACTTAGACAATCTGCAATTCTATAATGAAGAAGATCAGGGGGACGTACAGATTGACTGGTTTAATTTGAATGGGTCGACGAACAACTCGGGGTGGTTAAGTGATGCACCTAACATGGAGGAAGAAATTGAACCAAAACCTGACGAAAAGGAAGCAAGAATAGCTGCAGTGGCCGAAATGGCCGAGGAAAAGGGGAAACTGTTGGAGAACACCAGCATCAAGAATTTAGCTCAAGAACTGGGTGCCGGGAGTACTGCGGATATAGAACAGGAAGTCGCGTTGAAGCAGTTTGTGCAAGAAGGAGATCAAGACAAACAAGAAGCTGGAAAAGCCCAACACCCTGCGGGGGATATTTCTGATGTGAGAATGATTAGACCGGAGCCAGACAATTTTTTGTTGGTTGTCAGAGAGGTATGGTGGGAGGATGACAATTTACTTCTGGCCCAAACCGATGAAGACTAGGGTGGATGGCTGCCCGATAACACATGGTACACTGAAGAAATTGACCACATGACGAGGAGTGGGTGTTATTTTAAGCCCCCTTATTTAGACCAAGCTGAAGCCTCTGGGAAAGATAGAGAAATTGAAAAGCAGAAGGAAAAACTGTTGGAAGAAGAGGCGGTACTGAAACAGTTAAAGAAAATTCAGGCTGATATTTCAATCTGGGGTCTGCTTATGGCTTCTCGAGTGCATCGACAGACTGTAATATCAGCTATGGACAAAGCAAAATTGTCCATTGACATGATTCCTGAATAGCTTGTGGGATTAGTTTTCCCAGGAGGCGCCATGCCAACTCTAACCTTCTTAGACAAGGAATTGCTGCAGGAAGGCTTAGTACACAACAAACCTCTGTACATATCAGTTAAGTGCAGAGAAAAGTAGGTGCCAGTGGTATTGGTCGACATCGGGTCAACAATCAACGTCTGTCCATCTCGCACATCTTATGCCATCGATTTGAAGCCAACAGATTTCGTGCCTATAGCCCAGGTGATTTGGGCATATGACAATACGAGCAGAGAGGTTATGGGCACGGTACAGATCAGAGTTCAAGTGGGTCCAGCTCAACAGGATATTGAATTCCATGTCCTGGATGTGCTGACCACTTTCAATTTACTGCTAGGGAGACCCTAGTTGGACCAGGTAAAGGCTGTCTCCTCTACTCTCCACCAAATGCTGGAATACCCCCATGGGAAGGGAGTGGCTATCGTCTTTGGGAATTTATCTATCTATCCTTCACTAGAGGTAACTACACCTGTGTTGGAAATTGTTCATGGCGAGGAGGATGTTTTTCTTTCAGGGTTCACTCTAGCTAAGGCCCGAGCAGTGCAAACCATCTTGGCAACTGATGATGGCTTGTATGTCAGTGCCCAATCAATCTATTTCATGAACAAGCTTCAACATGTGCTACGAATGGGGTTAGGAAGAAGTGGCCAGAAAGGCGTGACAACATTAGTCGATGTGCCATATAATCCACATGCCTTTGGTCTTGGCTATATGCCCACCAAAGAGGATTGGGTCAGGAAAAGAAAAAAGATGGCAGGCAGAGCCAGAGCTAAGCAGACTGAGAAGCGCTATGAGCTTGTTCACAGACCAATCTAGGAAACCCTGAACGGTCACTTTGCTCGGAAGGGAGAAGACTTCCCATTTTGTGGTTTTCCCGAGGCCTGGTTGAATTCTGAGAAGCAGCGTGTTCCTGGCTTTGAAATTTTCTTTGACTTGTAGCTGTATGACAGTGATACAGAGGAAAAAGATGAATTGACTACTGAAGCCGGACAGAGCGTGGAAAATGACTCAGGCAGTAGCGAACTTGAAGTAGGGACAGCACTGGCATGTCTCCTTTTGGATCCACCGGTCGACTCAAAGGGATAACCGTCATCTCCATGATCGGGGACCAACCGGGTATGAACCTTTCTAGCAGCATTTTGGATGCATCTAAAGCGCCATCTCTCGTTTGGCAGTTGGAGGAGGGCTACCTATCGAGTGGTTCTGAGTCAGGTAGTAAACCAGAGTTTGATTCCACAGAGTTTGTGGAGTCGGAATCAGATTCCGGTTCTTCTGAGTCAAAGTCTGGTATTCCTAGGGGTGATAACCTAGATGCCAAGGACTTGTCCCGGTCGTCCTTTTCTTTTTCTTTTGAGTCAGTTGTAACCGAAGAGCTGGGTGAACTGGACCTTATGAATGAGAATGCTGCTGCAGATTCTTAGTATTTCTCTGTGCTGCTTGTTTATTACATTGATCAGGATTTTCAAAATTTTAATGAAAACGAAGGGAAGGAATTCCTCTGGTTTTGAAAATTTTGATTAATCAAGAGGAAGAGAGGTTTGCAAAACCCCTTGCTGATGAAATTATTGCTTTTAATATGGGTACTGAGAAGGATCCGCGTCTGGTCCAGATCGAGTCCACGTTGTCTTCGTAGGAGTGCGAGCGCTTAGTCACTTTATTAAAAAATTTCAAAGATGTTTTCGCGTGTTCCTACGAAGACATGCCTGGAATCGATCCTGAGATTGTACAGCATCGAATCTCTCTCGACCCTGAGGCCCAACCTGTTAAACAAAAGTTACAGAGAATACGCCCGGATTGGGCACTGGAAATTAAGGAGGTCACCAAGTAGATAGACGCAGGGTTCTTACTAGTATCAAAGTATCCAACTTGGTTGGCCAACATCGTCCCAGTGCCAAAGAAGGATGGCAGAATTCGGGTGTGTGTGGACTTTAGAGATCTGAATAAGGCCAGTCCAAAGGATGATTTTACCTTACCACACATTGATGAATTAGTGAACTTCACCATAGGCCATGCTTTGCTTTCCTTCATGGACGGGTTTTCCGTGTATAACCAGATTTTGATGGCGCTCGAGGACAGAGAGAAAACTACCTTCACTACGCCGTGGGGAACCTACTGCTATCTAGTGATGTCGTTTGGGCTGAAGAACGCTGAGGCTACCTATCAAAGGGCTACAACCACTATTCTGCATGATATGATCCATAAGGAGGTTGAGATGTATGAGGACGACATGATTGCTAGTCCAAAGAAAGAGAGGGTCACTATACCGGCTTGAAGAAATTCTTTCAATGGATCAGAGAATAAAGATTGAGGTTGAATCCACAAAAGTATACTTTTGGTGTAACAGTAGGAAAAATGCTGGGTTTCTTGATCACACAGAGGGGCATCGAGGTAGATCCTTTCCAAATCAAGACCATCCTAGAAATGCCACCACCAAGGACTGAAAAGGAGGTGCAAGACTTTTTGGGTAAAGTGCAATTCATAAGACGGTTTATTTCTAAATTAATCTTGACTTGTGAACCACTATTTGGTCTTCTAAAAAAAGGAAAGAAATTCTGATGGGATGATCAATGTCAATTCACTTTTAAGCAGATTAAGCAGTATCTTCAGAATCTGCCCGTGTTGTTGCTGCCAGAGCCGGGGAATCCCTTGATTTTGTATCTGTCAGTAATGGTGGGATGCATGCTTGCTCAAGAATCTGAGGATAGGGTGGAGAAAGCCATCTATTATTTGAGCAAGAAAATGCTGGATTACGAGACTCGTCACACCCCGCTGGAGAAAGCTTGCCTAGCCTTGGTATGGGCTACCAGGAAGTTGAGGCACTACTGGTTAGCTCACTTCGTAATTCTGGTTTCGATATTAGATCCCATCAAATATCTCTTTAAGAAACCAGTGCTTATGGTTAGGCTAGCCCGTTGGTTGCTTATTCTCTTCGAATTTGATCTGAAGTATGTCACTCGCATCTCGGTCAAGGGAAGAGCAGTAGCAAAGTTCTTGGCAAATCCCTCAGTAAAAGGGGATGTAGCGGTATAATACCTATTCCCAGATGAAGCTATTCTGCAAGTCGAGGAAGTGATTTGGACAATGTACTTTGACGGAGCGTCTAATTAGTTCGGTTATGGGATAGGTGTGTTACTGATAGCACCCGATAATTCCCATATACCTTTAGCCTTCAAACTTCGGTTTAAGGTATCCAACAACGAAGCAGAATATGAGGCGTGTATCGTTGGTTTGGAAGCCACCTTGGAACTAGGGGCAGAAAGGTTGGATGTTATCGGGGACTCAAACCCAGTTGTGTCTCAAGAAAATGGAGACTGGAAGGTCAAAGAAGAAAAGATGAAGATGTAGACCCTGGACGTTTTGATTCCTAGGTTTGAAAAGCTGACTTTCATGCATCTACTAAGAGAGAACAACAGGTTCGCTGATGTCTTATCAACTCTATCTTCTATGATAGACATCCTGTTTGGAGTTCGGATACGTCTGATCATCATTGAGCAAAGATACACATCGGCCTATGAGATTGTCACTGTAATAGATGAAGCTCAAGATCAAAACCCTTGGTACTACAATATCTAGAACTTTTTCGAAAAAGAGGTTTATCCACCAGGGACAAATGCCAAAGACAAGAGGGCAATACGGCGGATGGCCGTTTAATTTATCATTTGCGGAGGTAAACTGTACAAGAGAGGTCATCTGGGAATGCACAAGTTGTATGTCGAAGCAGAGGAGTCAAAGCGCCTGATGGAGGCCATCCATGGAGAAGAGTGCGGAGCACACATGAACGAAGTAATGTTAGCTCAGAAGAATCTCAGGCAGGGTTACTACTGGCCTACCATGGAGAAGTATTGTATTGGTTTTGTTTGGCGATGCCACAAATGCCAAATTCAAGCTAATCGCATGAATATCCCATCGTCGAAGCTGTACAATATGACTTCACCATGGCCTTTCTCAATCTGGGAAATTGACGTCATAGGCGCGGTCACACCAAAAGGGTCGAATGGGCACGAATACATTCTGGTGGCAATTGACTACTTCACAAAGTGGGTGGAAGTTCAGTCCAGCGTAGTCTCTACGCAGTGTTGAAAGCAGCGCATATGGCTAAGTTCATTTGAAATAACATCATTTGCAGCTACGGAGTCCTAAACGAGATCATTTCAGATAATGGCTCCCACTTCAAGAAAGAAGTGATCGACTTGTTGAAGAAATATAATGTCACGCCCTCAAAATAAACCCATAATAACCATAACATTAACATGCATTTATAAAAGAAAACGAATCATTTGAGTTATTCATCAGAGTATTCTTATTGAAAGACATCACATGTAACATCCTGCAACATCAAAATAAATGCCCTAAGGGCTTACATCTTTCCAAGCTAACACTTGGACACAAAAAGGATGAGTACTAACTCATTTACAAGTTAAGCCCTAGGCTTGAATGTTTACATGAAATCTCAAAAATAACAAAATAAAACATATAACTAAAGACGAGTCTTCAAAATCCCAAACATCAAATCCTTCCAGGCTAAGTCCGTGGAGGTAACTTATCACCTGAACCTGAAAATGATGTTCCCATAAAGGGTGAGCCACAGCCCAGTAGAAAAATACTAAACCAAATATAAGCATTGAATAAAGCTATAGCATTCAATAGATGGTTAACCAAGATAATCAATTTTATCATTAAACAGTCTCATAACACTAATGTCTAAGACACATTTCACTTTCCATTATTATCAACATGGCTCAGAACCTGGCCAAACTTACAACAGTGAATTATATATCATATTCCCATTACTTCCAATATCAACAAAACAAATGAGACTCATGCTCATATCAAAACACTTCATACTTCCCATTTGATACACATTTTAGTGCTGTATCAATAATCATGTAAAAACACTTCAATATAATAAGCACACATAAAAATGGTGCTAATGGCGTCCATCCCCTATCTCCTCCCAAACAAAAATCCGGTTTAGAGGTCCATCCCCTATCTTCCCCTAAACCGTGGAGTACATCCCCTATCTCCTCCCAAACAATATGCATATGCAATGCTCAATCAATACATGTAATTTCTGTATTAATTCAATAGTCTAAATTTATGACTTAACAAATTGATTAGTTTCAATTTTCCCTAATCCGCATGCAATGTCTACAACAAGCACGACTATCCTCTACCGATAGCCCAAAACAATTATTTCTAGACTCGAAAAATAAATATACTAACAATTCAATAGGCGAGTGATTTATATTATCCAACTACACCATTTAATCAATAAATTCCCCAATTTCATGGATTTAACCAATTTCCCCAATTTCCTTAAATTAATTATACAAATTAATTTATTAATACAACTAGGGTTTTTCCCAAAATTACCAAAGTACTCCCAACATATCAAAATACCAAAACTTAGGACAAAACTTATAGAATGGAGTAGGAAATCCCTACCTTGAAGTGAAGAATTCGAATGGAGAAGATGACGAAAACCAAAGTGCTCCAAACCCAAGATTGTTCAGATTAAACGGAAGCCCTCGACCCACTCTATCTTTTTAACAAAGGACTTAGGGTAGAAATACACTCTAAGTAGATCAAACCTAAGAGAGAAGGTGTGTAGGGAGAGGGAGAAGACGGTTCTAGGGTTTTAAAATAAAAAAAGAGATGAAAAATGATCCAGAAAGTCGGATCTCGGATTTTTATACCAGTCGCCCCGCTCGAGCGTGGAAACCCCCGCTCGAGCGCCACTCACAGACTCCCGCTCGAGCGGCCCAACTCCCGTTCGAGCGGCGAATGCACACTCCCAGAAGTTTTTGCAGACAAGTCCCTGCTCGAGCGCCCAACTCCCCGCTCGAGCATCACTCATGACTTCCCGCTCGAGCGTCCAACACTACACAGGACATACTGGATGGGTGTATTCCCCGCTCGAGCATCCAAACCCCCGCTCGAGCGGACAAGCCAAAATCTGGGCAACTAGACTTGGTTCCTAAGCTCAACCAACCTGAAACAAACCTGCCCAACACATCCTATAATTCCAAAAGAGAAAATAAAGGACAACAACAACAATTATACAATGACAGAATCTACGGAACCTAAGTCCGGATACAATAATCAAATGGGAAAAGACCGGGGTCGCTATAACCTCCTCCCCTTCAAAGAATTTCGTCCCCGAAATTAAGCTTAAGTTTTTGAAAACAGATTTTTCTCAATTCCCAATGATATTATAAAATAATAATAAACAGCTTGACCCAATACTGGTCACTGCATCTCTTTATCAAGGGGTATCTCACAATATATATAAAACAACATATATTTCATCCTATATCATTATTATGGATTATTCCTTTTAATGTTAACAATTCCCATATCATATTCAATCGCATGATATAAACAACACATTCAACGATGTACTCAACAGATGCAATGTTACACTAAACTTCTACAATGAAGCAAGTTTCAAGATACACCCATTTATCAAAACATACTCACGTTTTACAACTTAAGACATATGTAAAGCTCTTAAGTTTAACAATAAAACAGAATCTAATTATAGGATTACAAATCAGCAAACATGTCCGGATATTTCTGGCGGACTTCCAACTCACGTTCCCAAGTGGCTTCCTCCACTCCGTGGTGTTTCCACAAAACTTTGACCAAAGGGATGGTTTTGCCTCGCAAAACTTGATCCCGCCTATCCAAGACCCGAACTGGTCTCTCCTCATACGAGACATCCTCATTAACTACTAAATCGGTCCAATCCAACACATGTGATGGATCCGGCTCATACTTCCGAAGCATACTCACATGGAAAACGTCATGTACTCCGGACAACTGCGGCGGTAAAGCTAAACGATAAGCAGCCTCGCCAATCCTTTCAAGAATCTCAAATGGACCAATGAACCGAGGGGACAACTTCCCAAACCTCATCAAACCCCGTCTAGGTGATATCTTCAGAAAGACATGATCACCCACCGCAAACACCAAGGGTCTCCTCCTACGGTCGGCATAAGATTTCTGACGACTCTGTGCTGTAACAAGCCTCTTACGGATAAGCTCAACTTTCTCCGTCGTTTCCCTCACCAACTCCGGACCCAACAGAGGTGCATCACCCACCTCAGCCCAACACACAGGAGATCTACATGGTCGGCCATACAAGGCCTCAAAAGGTGCCATACCTATACTAGACTGGAAACTGTTGTTGTAGGCAAACTCCACCAACGGCAAGTGCCTCTCCCACGACCCACTAAAGTCTAGTACACAACCCCGAAGCATATCCTCAAGTATCTGAATAGTACGCTCGGACTGTCCGTCAGTCTGAGGATGATAAGCCGTGCTAAAGGTCAACTTAGTGCCTAAGGCACTCTGCAAACTCTGCCACAACCTGGCAGTAAAACGAGGATCTCTATCTGAGACGATCGTCACTGGAACCCCGTGCAATCTCACTATGTCCCGAATATACAAGTCGGCAAGATGATCTACCGTATCTCTCACGCGCATAGGAATAAAATGCGCCGACTTAGTCAACCGGTCTACAACCACCCAAATAGCATCACTACCCCGTTGAGTCCTCGGAAGACCCACAACGAAGTCCATAGTGACGTGTTCCCACTTCCACTCAGCAATAGGCAAGGGTTGCAACAAACCCGCCGGCCTCTGATGCTCGGCCTTCACTTGCTGACAAGTAAGGCACTTAGATACGAAAGCTGCCACATCTCTCTTCATACCCCGCCACCAGAACTGGCGACCCAAATCCTGATACATCTTAGTGCCTCCCGGATGCACCGCAAGGCGTGAATGATGGAACTCTCGGAGTACCTCCTCTCGGCAAGACTCCGGCACAAACAGACGGTCTCGGTATCTCACACTCAGGTCGGGATACACCGTCAAACCTTTCTCAACCTTCCCACCAGAAATCTTCTCACGGAGGGATTCTACCTCAAGGTCGCCCCTCTGAGCCTCTAACACTCGAGTCACAAGTGTAGGTTGCGCAACAACAGAAAACAAGGCCGCAGCCTCAACGGATTCGCCCAGAAGCAAATCAAACTCTCCAAGTGCACCTAACATCTCCCACTCTCGGATGGCTATACTAGCTATGTCACCAACAGGTTTCCTGCTAAGGGCGTCGGCCACCACATTGGCCTTTCCCGGATGATAATGCAATTCAAAGTCATAATCCTCAATAAATTCCATCCACCTCCTTTGCCTCAAGTTCAAGTCTTTCTGTGTGAACAGATATTTCAGACTCTTATGATCCGAGAATACCTCGAACCTTTCACCGTAAAGATAATGTCTCCAAATCTTCAAGGCAAATATCACAGCTGCTAACTCTAAATCATGCGTAGGGTAATTCTTCTTGTGAACTTTTAACTGACGTGAGCCATAGGCAACCACTTTCCCCTCTTGCATCAACACACAACCAAGACCCTCTCGTGAGGCGTCACAATAGACTGCATAACCCAACCCTCTCTCCGGAATAATCAAGACTGGAGCAGTGGTCAGTCTAACTTTCAACTCCTGGAACGACTTTTCACAAGTCTCACTCCAAACAAATTTGACTCCCTTCCGAGTCAATCTAGTCAAAGGCGAAGCTAATCTGGAGAAATCTCTCACAAACCGACGATAATACCCAGCTAACCCCAGAAAACTGCGGATCTCAAACACACTCTTAGGCTGTGCCCAATCTTGCACTGCCTCCGTCTTGGATGTATCAACAGACACCCCTTCCCTAGAAACTACATGGCCTAAGAACTTCACCTCCTCTAGCCAGAACTCACACTTCCCAAACTTAGCATAAAGCTGATGGGCTCTAAGTAAATCAAGCACCACCCTCAAGTGTTCCTCGTGCTCTTCCTCTGAAGGTGAATAGATAAGGATGTCGTCCACGAAGACGACTACAAAACGATCTAGAAATTCCCGGAATATTCGGTTCATCAAATCCATAAATACTGCTGGTGCATTGGTGAGCCCAAATGGCATCACCAAAAACTCATAGTGGCCATACCGCGTACGGAATGCCGTCTTTGGAATATCCTCCTCCCTGACTCTCAACTGATGATAACCTGATCTCAAGTCTATCTTCGAGAAACAACGGGAACCTTTCAACTGATCGAACAGATCATCTATACGGGGCATAGGGTACTTATTCTTAACCGTAGCCCGATTCAATTTCCGGTAATCTATACAAAGTCTCAAAGCACCACCTTTCTTTTTAACAAAGAGGGCCGGTGCTCCCCAAGGCGAAACACTAGGACGTATAAAGCCTTTATCTAGCAACTCCTGGAGTTGGATCTTCAACTCAACTAACTCAGCTGGGGCAAAACGATAAGGTGCCATAGAGATCGGCGCCGTGCCGGGCACTAAGTCAATAGAGAATTCAATCTCTCGATGCGGTGGCAAACCAACAAGATCCTCGGGGAAAACGTCCGAGTACTCACACACCACCCTTGGCAACACAATCTGAGTCTCACCGTCCTCACTAATCGAAAGGTTAGCAAGTAGACTACTAAGCTCACTCCGTCCTCGCGGAACATACTCCGGTGGCAAAACACTACCAACACGGTCCCCCAGAAAATGAAAACACTCACCATTCACGGTACAACAAGTGACTCTCTGGCGGTAGCAATCAATAACTGCCCGGTATGACGATAACCAGTCCATACCCAAAATAACATCGAAACCTCTCATAGGCATAACTACAAAGGAAAATGGGATTCTATGGTAATCAACCTCTATATCACAACCCCTAACACCTTGTTTCAAAATCAATTCACCCCCAAGAGGTGACACTACACATATAGGAGATGCTAACTGTGCTAACTCCAATTCCAAAACAGATGCAAATGCAGCAGACACAAAGGAATGAGATGCACCCGTATCAATCAAAACATTAGCAACCGAGTTGCAAAACAAGAAGGTACCTCTCACAACTGATGGAGCCGGTACAAGATCCTGCGCGGTAACAGCGTACACGCGCCCAGACGACCTCTGATCAACCTGCTCACCCCTAAGAGCATAAGGTTGCTGCACTGTCTGGGACGATGAAGCCCCCTGATTAGCCCTCGAGGCCTGACCCGACTGAGCTGGCTGTTGACCCTGAATCGGCCTCAAACTAGATGCACCAGGTGTGCCACCCAACTGTGGGCAATACCTCTTCATGTGCCCTGGCTGACCACACTGATAACACGAGAGTGGCTGACCTCTACCCTGACTCTGGCTCTGAGATCGAGCCGAAGAAGATGTTGCTCTCTGAACTCCTCCCCTCTGAGGACAAACTGGAGACTTGTGGCCCAGCTGGCCACACTTGAAACAGGTAATGTCTCCCTGACTGCCTTTCCCCGAACTAGCACTCGGTACAGGAAAAGTCGATCTCGAAAAGCTACTCTGAGACTGTTGGGGATTAAAACCCTTCTGTCTCCTACCATCACTCTGACCATCCTGACTCCTCTTGGAGCCCTTCTGCCCTTCCTCCTCCTCCTGCATCATGATCTCCATATGGGCTGCAGCATCAACCATACGCCCATAATCCCGAATCATAGTTCCCCCAACTCTCAGCTTGAGGCCACGCCTCAATTTCTTCTCAAACTCAATACAGCGGCGTTCCTCAGACGCCACCAACTCAGGTGCAAACCTGGACAAGCTAGTAAATGCAGCCTCAAACTCGGCCACAGAAGAACTCGACTGCTTAAGCTGACAGAACTGGTCTCGCAGCTTCTCTCTGACTGCTGGAGATAAGAACTTCTCCTGGAAAGCATTCACAAAAGCCTCCCACGTACCTCCTATACGACCCTTAGTGAACTTCCACCACTGACCCGCATCCCCCTTTAACTGAAAAGATGCCAAGGTCACTTTCAACCCCTCGTCTTCGATGCCAAGCATCTCAAACGTCTTCGTTGTTTGTTCGAGCCATTCATCTGCCTTAAGCGGCTCTTTAGGATCACCCACAAATTCATCCGGATTAGACCGGAAGAACTCCCTCTTCAGAAAGGAAGGTCCTGCATCAACAGCAACATCCCGAGCTTGATTCTCAGCTCTGAGGATGCCTACTGACTCCCTGAATGCCCCCGCTATCTCTCGAGCTAAAGCGCCCATAGCCTGCTGGCCTACTGGCTCGGCCACATTGGCCTGGCCAATTCCCTCCTGAACTACCGGAATCTCCTCTGGCACAGGCACCTCCTGCCTACCCGGCCTACCACGCCTACCGCGTCCTCGTCCTCGTCCTGACATCCTAATAAAGGAAACAAAGACATTAGCACATTAATAAATGTGCCGAAGCTAAACACTCGCGTCCTAATGCAATGGACAACAATAATTCATTCCACGTAAGCACATAATCACATAAGCACCTACGAATTTCATTCCCGGATAATGATAGTCCCAATGCGTTACTATAGTTCCGGTTGGAAGTAGCAGTGATCAAGTGCCTTTCCAACAAGACTACTAGAAACTCAAGGGTCCAATCAACATCCTAGAAACTACATTCCATACCCACATAATCACATAAACATGTTATCACATAAGCATATAACGTTACACTAAGTCTCTATCAAACGAGACGAACCCATTGTGATACTAATCACTTCCCACGTACCCAAAGTATTCAAACCCAGTACGCTCTGATACCAAGTTGTCACGCCCTCAAAATAAACCCATAATAACCATAACATTAACATGCATTTATAAAAGAAAATGAATCATTTGAGTTATTCATCAGAGTATTCTTATTGAAAGACATCACATGTAACATCCTGCAACATCAAAATAAATGCCCTAAGGGCTTACATCTTTCCAAGCTAACACTTGGACACAAAAAGGATGAGTACTAACTCATTTACAAGTTAAGCCCTAGGCTTGAATGTTTACATGAAATCTCAAAAATAACAAAATAAAACATATAACTAAAGACGAGTCTTCAAAATCCCAAACATCAAATCCTTCCAGGCTAAGTCCGTGGAGGTAGCTTATCACCTGAACCTGAAAATGATGTTCCCATAAAGGGTGAGCCACAGCCCAGTAGAAAAATACTAAACCAAATATAAGCATTGAATAAAGCTATAGCATTCAATAGATGGTTAACCAAGATAATCAATTTTATCATTAAACAGTCTCATAACACTAATGTCTAAGACACATTTCAATTTCCATTATTATCAACATGGCTCAGAACCTGGCCAAACTTACAACAGTGAATTATATATCATATTCCCATTACTTCCAATATCAACAAAACAAATGAGACTCATGCTCATATCAAAACACTTCATACTTCCCATTTGATACACATTTTAGTGCTGTATCAATAATCATGTAAAAACACTTCAATATAATAAGCACACATAAAAATGGTGCTAATGGCGTCCATCCCCTATCTCCTCCCAAACAAAAATCCGGTTTAGAGGTCCATCCCCTATCTTCCCCTAAACCGTGGAGTACATCCCCTATCTCCTCCCAAACAATATGCATATGCAATGCTCAATCAATACATGTAATTTCTGTATTAATTCAATAGTCTAAATTTATGACTTAACAAATTGATTAGTTTCAATTTTCCCTAATCCGCATGCAATGTCTACAACAAGCACGACTATCCTCTACCGATAGCCCAAAACAGTTATTTCTAGACTCGAAAAATAAATATACTAACAATTCAATAGGCGAGTGATTTATATTATCCAACTACACCATTTAATCAATAAATTCCCCAATTTCATGGATTTAACCAATTTCCCCAATTTCCTTAAATTAATTATACAAATTAATTTATTAATACAACTAGGGTTTTTCCCAAAATTACCAAAGTACTCCCAACATATCAAAATACCAAAACTTAGGACAAAACTTATAGAATGGAGTAGGAAATCCCTACCTTGAAGCGAAGAATTCGAATGGAGAAGATGACGAAAACCAAAGTGCTCCAAACCCAAGATTGTTCAGATTAAACGGAAGCCCTCGACCCACTCTATCTTTTTAACAAAGGACTTAGGGTAGAAATACACTCTAAGTAGATCAAACCTAAGAGAGAAGGTGTGTAGGGAGAGGGAGAAGACGGTTCTAGGGTTTTAAAATCAAAAAGGAGATGAAAAATGATCCAGAAAGTCGGATCTCGGATTTTTATACCAGTCGCCCCGCTCGAGCGTGGAAACCCCCGCTCGAGCGCCACTCACAGACTCCCGCTCGAGCGGCCCAACTCCCGCTCGAGCGGCGAATGCACACTCCCAGAAGTTTTTGCAGACAAGTCCCCGCTCGAGCGCCCAACTCCCCACTCGAGCGTCACTCATGACTTCCCGCTCGAGCGTCCAACACTACACAGGACATACTGGATGGGTGTATTCCCCGCTCGAGCGTCCAAACCCCCGCTCGAGCGGACAAGCCAAAATCTGGGCAACTAGACTTGGTTCCTAAGCTCAACCAACCTGAAACAAACCTGCCCAACACATCCTATAATTCCAAAAGAGAAAATAAAGGACAACAACAACAATTATACAATGACAGAATCTACGGAACCTAAGTCCGGATACAATAATCAAATGGGAAAAGACCGGGGTCGCTATATATAATATGGCTTTTCATAAGTCATCTACATACTGACCGCAAACCAACAGAGCTGTTGAGGCCACCAATAAGAACATTAAGCATATTCTACAGAAGATCGTTGAGACCTACAGGGACTTGCCAGACAAATTTTCATTTGCACTTTTGGGCTACAAAACTTCAATCCGGATGTCTACATGGGCAACTTCTTTCTCTCTTGTCTATGGGATGAAAACTGTTGTACCAATCAAAATAGAAGTCTCGTCGCTGCGAGTTATGGCTAAGTGTCAAATAGCAGAGGCGGACTGGCAACAGAGCAGGTTTGAAGAATTTGATGTTGTTTGATGAGAGAAAGCTGAAAGCATTGTACCATGTTCAGGGTTATCAACACAGGATTGCTAGGGCTTTTAACAAGAAAGTTAAGTCCTGGAATCTCAAATAGGGAGATTTGGTGCTAAAAGACAACCGAGCTCCCATTCATGACCCTAGGGACAAGTTCAGACACAATTGGATTGGACTGGTCCTTACATCATCAAAACTATCTGGTCGGGTGGAGCTGTTATTCTCATGTACTTGGATGGCCTAGAATTTTTCTAACCGATCAACATGGACAAGTTGAAGAAATACTATCCCTGAGAGGCTCGCTAGGTCGAAAACGCGGAAGGGCGTCCTAGGCAAAAGTTAGAGCATAAAAAATTGGAAATAAAGAAAAACTGAGTTCGCAAGGTTAAAAACCCTAAAGGGCGGCCTTGGCAAAAGTTAGAGCGCAAAAGGAGAGAGTTAATACTCAAGTGAACCTGAACCGAACTGTGTAAGTCCTGATTCCCATCTTTGGGATACGTAGGCAACTTCATCTTGAAGTTCAGCTATAAACACCTCCAACTCAACTGTCCTGTCCATTTGTTTGATCAGGTCATCTTTGTTTGTTCTTTATCTGAGAGTTCGGCTGTGATCTCGATTCTGAGAACTGGTTACAGTGATGAGCAGTGTTATTTAGTCAGGGGGCATTTTGTGATCTTTGGATTCGGGGTTGTACATCTTGAGGATAGATTCCGTGTGTATCAAGTGATGATCCTTTTCAAAAATGGCTTTGAAAAGTTTTAATAAAAGTTGACTTTGTTCAAATTTTACCTTTTACAAACTGGACCATTTTTGGACTGAAAGGAAAACTTTCAGTGCTCACAACTTTAATTTCATTGATTTGAATACAAAATTCTCTAACTCTCGATACAAATCAAAGTTGTTTTTATTACATTCAAAAAACTTGAAAAGAAAGTCAAAGCAATAAACTAGAGGCATAAATGAGTCAGGTGCTCCTGCGTCCCCCGTTTGTGCTTGTGGAAGGTTCTAATGCTAAAGTGGGCTCGGTTTGTGCCTCATCCTCGAGCCAAGCCAGTCACTCGCCAGAAAGGGTGTAGCTGAAACTAGGGGCAGGGGCTAGAAGCTCTCTCGTCCTCTAAACAGTGAGGTACCTAGCCAAATGTGAACCTCGGATGGAGAATGAAACCGGGTACTCTACCCCTTCCGTTGTGTGGGTCTGATCATTTCCAAACTGACGTTTGAACCGGAAAGGGAAGTAGAATACATAGTGTGTAAGGATAATCAGCTGAATGTCAGGTTGCCGAGTCATGCTGTAACTTATTTTGGTCAGGTTAAGCCAGGGACAATGCCAAGCAATGTCAACAGCAGACCTGTTGCACATCGAGTGGCACCACCATCCCTTATTTAGGAAATCCACTAACTATTGATGGAAGAAATAACCTCGAGCTGAGTATGCAGGGCAAGAGTCCACCACCTTTAGTTTGTCCATTAGCCACACTTGGGAAGGGATGAAAGAAAAGCGAGATTAAAGAATAGAGAGATGTACATTGAGAGAAAAGTGAGAAAAGGGCTTTGACAGAAAAACAGAGCATGAATGCCGAGCAATGTGAGAAACACACATTATAAAGGGTGGGAAACATTACCTGAAGAAGTAGTGGACTCCCTACGAATTTGGTAGTCTCTAGCCAATGGAAGGCGTCTAAGCCCATTAAAGTCTAGGCCAACACCAAGCCAATGCAACTCTTGCCTTCTTTCAAACCTTGGGCCACTTCAACTAGTCAAATGCTAGACCTGCCGAAACTAGGGGCAAGAAGGAAATGAGCCAGAATACACAAACAAAGGGTGTGTTCCTAAAACCTTGCCAAAGAAGGTTACCTCGGTCACCTACGTCAGAAAATTGATGAATTAGACTAGGAATATCCAGCTCTCTATTGTGAACCAAGGACTGAGCCTCATGTAGAGTGAGCCCACACATCCGTCCTAAAGCTGGGATGTGGCCAAAACGTGGCTGAGGTATGATTTCCTCATCGCGCCAAGATTCCATTAGCACCTAAAATTCTTCAATTGTCGGGCATATCTCTTGTTCTCCAAAGCTAAAGACATGTGTAATCGGGTTCCAACATCTAGCTGTGACATGAAGGAACGGAAAACAAAGCAGAAAACGGCTCAGTAGGAAAAGTGCATTTATGTCGAAACCCCAAAAATTCACCTTTTTTGAGCCATCTAAAGTTGCAATCTAATCCGAGAGTTTTTGGGCAAAAAATGGCTCAATTTGTGAAGATTTTGCAGCTGAAATGAAGAAATCACGAGGCTCAACCTTTTGTGGAAGATAAGGCAGTGAGTGGAAGGCAAGTGTTAACAATCTGGAGGTCCCTCACATTGATGGCTGGTAGGTGGCCGGTAGGCCCCCTCTCATGGCCAGCATATGGTCGGCAACCGCTATTTGTGGTCGGCAGTCTCTCACTCTGACCTGCTGTCTAACTGTGTGTTAGGTAGTGCTGGAAGCATGTGTTTTGTTTTGATTTTTGAGTGTTTTAAGGTCTTATTTTGAGTCTTTTTGGCTTTAGCAAGTTTGTTATATGTGTTTAAGTTGTCGTTACATTGTTTTTGCTTTATCAAGTTGTATATTCTTTTATTTATTGAGTTGTATATTCTTTTTTATATTTCAGTTGTTGGTCGGTTCATTACCTGATTAAGATTTTGTTTCAATCAAGAGTGCTCTTGGCCAATTCGATTCCATGTCCATTTCATGCTATATGGTGCCCATGATGCAAAATACAACACTTTTTTATTCCAATCATGGTTTTTTCACAAAAGAGGAGTACAAATCTTTAAAGCAAATAAACCTGTCTGAAGCTATACAATGTGCTAATGCTATGAACAAAAAGAAACTAAGCAAAAGTACAACACATCTACGCTAGTCGCCTTAGGCTCGAGAGTCCCTCTTCGTCCTCTTCCTCGGAGGAGAGGACTCTAGGGCACTATCTCCATCGGCTCCACTGTCTGAATTTGCCTCTGAGTCGGAACCTAAGCTGGCGTCATCATCTTCGCTCTCTGCTCCAGAGTCCTCCTCAGCCTCATCGCCTCCACTCTCAGAACCTGAGCCAGCATTGTCTCCACTCTCAGATGACTCCGAATGCTAACTCACGGCCTCCTCAAAGTTGCTCGTCTCAGCATCATCATCACCCAGAATGGGCTTTGAAGGACCGGTCTCATCTCGGGTGGCCCCAGCTTTGCCTCGGCCCCGTGCTGGAGCCTGTCTCTCTCCCCTCCCTACTGCTAGAGGAGGTACTACTAATGCAGATGCCGCAGTTGCTACTGGTGCCATCGGTATGGGTGGGATCTGAGAAGACGTTGTCAACATATCAGTTACAACATGTATATTAGATGCCAGCATGATGTATAGAATAAGTGTATGCAGAAATCAGATATAGTATGAGTACAATATGAATACGTGTGTGAATGTAGTGTTTCAGATCAGTGCAGTTTGGGAAGTTTTTATTTGAAATGTCAGTGTTAGTGTGTCAGTGAAAATTTGATGCATGAAATGTAAATTGAAGAAATTACCTGAATACCGTAGAGACTGAGCAGTGCCACTCTTCTTTGTACGATGCCCATCAGGGAGGCTATCAGCTCAAGAGCACTTTCTGTGTACTCGATGGAGGCCTGCAAATGCATTTGGGTGATTAGTATCTGCAATGAACATATCCAAAATGAAATATAGGGTGTAAACGTACAGAATGGTCCATACCTAAGTCGGGCCTTGGACCCCGACAAGCTCGTGACCAGCCGCTGCTGGCTCAATTCGAACCTAATAAGCATCTCTGGTATGCCGCCAGCATGTTAGCGCAGTCAGAAGTTCTGGCCAACCGATCCTCTACCTCACCCGAAAGCCCCTCTCCTACGAGCCCTGGTCGTCCTAGTCGCCCGGGTCACTCTAGGCGCCTCTCGTGCAGCAGGAGCTTTCACCTCCTCACCTCCACGAGCACTAGTCAAATGTGGCATCAGATGTGTCTAAATGAAGGCCACATAGTCATCCTCTACTCGGAAGTATTCAGCATCCAGGCCCACCATAAACTGAATGACCTCCTCAACAGATAGGCTATTTGCTGATTGCATGAACTCTGACAGTGCCATCGGGACGATCGGGTCAGGCAGACCCACAATCTGGCGCACAAATCACTTGCCCAGGAACTAGGCCTGGCAGACTGGGCCCTCGAGTAGAATGCGGAAGCAGGAAGTGGTCCAGGCCCTGGCATATTGGTCCCGAATCCCCACTGGCATCATGGCCCATGGCTGCCACATGATTTGCGAATAGATGTTATACGGATGATTAATTGGTGTCAATTGTAATGTGAACCAGAACAGTGTTAAAGTGAAAATGATTATGCTTTAGGTTACCTCATGGGCAGCTACCGTGTCGAAATAATGTCGAAAAAATGTGAAGGTCTCACGGGTCCTACGATGGAGCCAGCCGTCATACCTCTGTGAGTAAGGGATTGCCAGTGGAAGCTCCTCCATGGGCTTTGGGGCTAGAGTTAAAAAATATGCATAGACCCACAACTGCGAAAAAAATGCAGTGATAAGTGATCAATACAGCATGTACAGATACAGAAAGTGCAAAGCAGAAAGCATAATGTATGTATAGATGCAGAAAGTGCAAAGTAGAAAGTGCAGGTGTTGAACAGATGTAAAGTAGAAAATGTAAAGTGCTAAGAGGGAACTGAGATGTGTACCTCCCAAGCTTGTCAGTAGCCTCCGATCAAGTCCCCTCTTAAACGGGAGGTCGAGCTCATGTAGCCATATAAGGTGGCGAGGCCAGCTCCGCCCTAGTCATAAAAAACAAACCCAAGGAAGGGCAACGAAGGGGCTCAGCAAATGCAGGCCTATGGTGTTCCACCTATTTGAAAACAAGGTGGTACCAAAGACGAACATCAGAAAGCCCCTAGCGTACTGCTCTATCTCCTCTATTGTCTCTGGCTCGGTCCCTCTAAACCGCTCGACAAACCAGGTGTATCTGACCATGCCTGTCCGATATATGGGTGGATGCGCTCCCAGCAGCTCGAACCAGGCCGCCTTCCACTCCTCCATGTCTATATCAAGAGGGATCGGATCGCCCCTTACATCCAAGCCGGTGATCATGGCGAAGTCATAGGGAGTCATCATCATCTCCCTTGTAGTGGAAAAGTGGAAAGAGTTGGTGGTGTCCTACCACCTCTCCACGAGCGCTCCCAAGAGAACACAGCTTGCAATGACCCACGTCAGGCCAGAGTAGAAAAGGCCAAAGCCAAACTTATCTATGATGTCATGAACTCCAACGAGGAGCTCATCGCACTAGTCTCGGGCGGTCGTAGCACTGTACCCTCTGAAGCCACAAGACTTGCCCTGTGGTAGAGAACAGATGCAATAGATAAAGAATAGATGGATTGGATAAAACAGTGATGATAGTATAGATGAACAAAAGGCAGTACAAGAAATGCAAGTAAAGAAGGCAGTTCATACCTCAATGACACTGGCTGATAGGTGAGAAGTCGACTCCCTCAGTATGAGGTCCTCCGGTGCACCGTGAGCAAACTCAGTGAAGCGTCTGATGCCTCCAGCAGACAATATATGTGTTTGAGGATGGTATCTCTCTAGATCGAAAGGCCGTATCCTTAGCGGTAGCGGCTCTGGCTCGACCCCAATCTTGAACTCTACCTTAAGGTCAACCTCAAGGTCAGCTGCTAGCTTTACTACCTCAGGGATAGGTGGAAATATGGGGGGAGTCTCTGGAGGAGCCCCGTCTTGTGGTACATTATTCGCTATCTGGAAAATGGGTGTGAAATAGGTGAAAAAGTGAAGAAAAATGCCAAAAAAAAAGAGATAAACTTGGAAAAAGTCAACCCTATGAGAGAGAAAATAGAAGAAAAAGTCAAAGCTAGGAAAAGTGCACAGAAATCGAGAGAAACTCGAAAGGAACAAACCTAGAAGGGCGAAAGTGAAGGAAAATGCGTCAAAATCAAATTTCAATCGGTTCAAAGTGAAGAGAATCAAGAGGGTTTAGCGAATAAAGTTTGCGTGGGGTGTTGGAAAATGCATAGAAAGCACAAATCTAGAGAGAAGGAGTGTCTAGAGAGGGGGAGAGAAGAATTTCGGCTCTAGAGAAGTGAGGAAATGAAGTGTGGAGTTCTATACTTAAAGACTCGAGCCAAAAGGTCAAAATTACCCTCGAGCTGCCATCGTTGGCCGACTGGTGGCCGGCAAGGCTCACCTGTGGCCGGCATATGGCCGGCGGCCTTCTCTTATGGCCAGCACGTGGCCGGTGGCCTCCCTTAGGGTCCTGATGTTGTTTTGTGTTCTTGGTTTCCAAGAAGTGTAGGAATGGTTAACTGTTGGGTTCAGATTGTCTCTACGGAAGCTCAAAACTGTGTTTTCGGTGCACGATGTTTTCGTCACTTGTCAACATGAACGAGGTGTATCCTTTAAACATATTGTAACTCTCCCGAGAGGTGAATCGGAAGTTGCTACTGAATTTGTTTCTGTCAAATTATGCTTCTGTACCTGGTGTAGAATATGCATTTCACATATGTTGTTGCATAACACATGTATTTCACGCATATTGCATGCACATCTTGCATATACTTTTGCTCTTGTTTCTTGTATAGAATATGCTTTCGCTCCTCGCATAGAATATGCTTCTGCTCTTGTTTTACGCAAAGAATGTGCTTTTGTTTTTCGCATGGAACATGCCTTCAATTAACATTGTATCTCGGTTGTTTGTATTGCATAGAACATGCATTCTTACCGTATTGCACTTGTTAAGTTTCTTTCTTATGTAGGCAAACGACATTGTATGTACGGTTCATTCAGAGGAGTTCCAATTGAAGTCTTTGTGCATCTATCGTACTCATTCACTTTGTGCATCTATCGCATATATTCACTTTGTACATCTATCGCACTCATTCACTTTGTGCATCTATCGCACTTGTTCATTTTTGTGCATCTATCGCACACCCCTCTCTTTTACCTCGAGAAGTGCGAAGCACACGCCCGAGTGGTTGTTCCTTGGGCGGGTTTTACCTCGAGACGTACAAAGCACATGCCCGAGTGGTTGTTTCTCAGGACGCATGAAATGCGGCCCTGGGCGGGTTTACCTCAGGACGTGCGAAGCACGCGCTTGAGTGGTTGTTTCTCAGGACGCATTAAATGCAGCCCGGGGCGTGCTTTACCTTGGGACGTGCGAAGCATGTGCCCAAGTGGTTGTTTCTCAGGATGTGTGAAATGCGACCCTAGGCGGGTTTTACCTTAGGACATGCAAAGCACGCGCCCGAGTGGTTGTATCTTGGGACATGTGAGATGCGGGCTTGAGCGGTTTTTGTTCTTGTTTCTTAAGACTTATGAAACACGATCCTGAGCAGTTTTGTTCTTGGTTTCTCAGGATGCATGAAATGCAACCCTGAGCGGTGTTTTCTTTCCTCATCTCGTGTTTTGGCGTGGTTAGAGTGTGGTTTTATTTTCTTTAAGCTTGAAGCTGCTCATTCATGTGTTGTTATCTTGCTTATTGTGATCATTTTTTCTTATTATATTTGTTATTGCTTATCGCATCATCTCGTATGATCATGAGTTTTCAAAATAGTCAGCTTCGCGTAGCGTGCAAGTCCAACTTTCAAAGTTGCATTGTGCATATCATTTACATCTTGCCCCAGAACTACGCTAGTTTGATTCCTTGCAAAAGGATACGTAGGCAGCCTGCAGGCGCAACCATTTATTTCTGTCTTGATTGTTTGTCCAAGTCTAATGGCCTTGTCAAAATGGGTCGTCTCTGGGCTTTGACATTCACTCATGTCATTTCATGACTCTGAGTTTTGTCAAAGAAGGGCAACTGTAGACACCCCATTTTTGACGTTCCTTACAACTTGGACGTCCTCGCATGCACACCTGATGATGAGTCTGTTTGCCTGCCGAGTGCTCGAAGTCCTTAGCGAAACACCATAACTTTGAGCCTTTCAAACCCTACACCCTTTTTGTCTCATTTATGGACCATGCCTTGGTCTTTCCAGCCTGTAACCTCTGGTGGCCTGCCGGCCATCACTTTTGGGCTGCCAGCCACTAATGTGGCTTACCGGCAACCAGTGTATTTTGCAGATATTTTATGCCAGTTGTGCCAGCTGTTTGCACAGATGCACCCATCTTCATCCACGTGTAGGGCTGGATCTCCTTGAGGGAATTTCATGCTTTCTATATATAGAGATCCCCTCTTTCTTGTAAGAAGGTTAGAAAATTTTAAACTTAAAAATTTTCCTTTTTCTCTATAAATTCTCTACACTTTTGACTACAATTCCTTAACCTTTGCCTATAAACCCTTAGCCAAATCTTACCATCTTTGAGCTGAGTACTTTTGAGCTTGGTTTGAGCTCTAGAGAGTGTTGTTTGCTTGGTTTTGTTGCTTGAAGTTGCTCTTCTCTTCAAAGGTATACGACTTTGCTGGTAACTTTGTTTTATTTGCTTCTATTTCTACTATTTTTTCATTGTTTTGGGCTGTCAAAACTTTGTGTTTTTTGGGCTGAAGCTTGGGTTTAAGGCCATTAAAGGTTGAGGGGTTGATAGCCCTTCTTGGTACCTTGTTTTGGAGGCCTTTGCCCTTGTGTTTTGCCCTTGTGTTTCCCACGCTTTTTCTATCTTTTTCCAAGCTTTTAAAGACTGATTTTCAGAGTTTTTTCAATGGCCAAAATCATGTTTTGAAGTCCAAATTTGGATGGGTTAGCCTCCCCTCCTTGTGTTTTGCATACTAGCCTAGGTTGTGCCATGTGTTAGCATATTTTTTTAGCCTTTTGTAGCTTAATTCCAACATGTTATAGGCTGTATTTTAAACTATTTTAACTCTGTTTTAACTCTGTATTTTAAACTATTATTTCATCATTTGAGCTTTGTTTTGTATGCTTCTAGTGTAATAGTCCTCACAAGCTTGGTATTTTCGGCCTTTAGACACCACTTGTTTGAGTTGATTACATTATTTTAGTATTTTTTTCTCACTTAATTTCAGCAAGCATAATCTCTGCAACCTCCCTCATGTCTTCACTTTTTGTTTGCTTTGAGGGTTGTTTCAACCTTGGGATTATTTGAGCTTGGGATTGAGGTCCATGCTTAATGGTTTAATCCTCTTTTGAGGGTTCATTATCAACGGCATGACACCTCTCTCTTGCCTTAAACTACCCATTGTTTGACACTACCTTTCCTTTTAGAGGACTCAACTCACCAATGGACTTTGTTGGATTAAAGAATGGTCGGTAAGTTGAAATGAGTAACTAAAATTTTGGACTAAAAGTGAGCAAGATAACATTTGGTTGTGTTCAATTGGATGTTAATTGAACACATGGAAGTTTAAACCATTTCATACTTGCTAGTGATGAAATAATTCAAGTCTCCAAGGTCAACCACTTCCCTTGATCATTCATGAAAGGGAGGATGTTTGTGTTTTTTTTTCTTGCATTTATTGAACTTGCACACTTGGTTTCATAAGCCATCATGCAATGAAATTGCATCCATGGATGGTTTGTGAACTAAAGTTTGCTACTCCTTTGATTTTCCCATGAAAATGAGGGGTAGGTTGTGCAAACAAAATCTTGAAATACCCTGTATATGCTTTGTTTGTCCTCTGTTGCAGCAAGATGGACCTGTGCATCAGTGGCCGACAGACTACCTTTGATGGCCGGCAGGTGGCTGGAAACCTTCATATTTTGCCGGCTGGCCACTAATTCAAAATTCAGCAGAGTGTTGGTAAGGTGGATTAAAGTTGTTCTGGAAATGTTCAACTGTGCAAATAGAGGTATTCAGGAGCAAAACGATGGTCTTTTCGGGTGGAATCTGAGCATGCGTGTGCACATCCCTCATTTCCCGAGGCAGAGTAGTTAATTGCTTAGTTTAATTTTTAATTGCAATTGTGTTGTTGTAACAATTAGTTAAGTAATTAGCTAGTTATGATGTAATTATTTTAGCTAGCTAGCTAGATTAGTTAACTAATTAGTTCATTTGTTGTTGTAATAACTAGTTAAGTAGTTTAGCTAGTCATTTATTCAGTTTGTAATAGTTAGCTTAATTAGTTAAGTAGTTTAGCTTAGCTAATTTATTCATTCAGACTCTCCTTCGCGAGAGCGCAATATAATAATGGGTATGTCTTCCAACCCCACGTCTTTCTCCCTTTTATTTATCCACTTTTGATGGTTAGATTAGGGGCATCATGTTTCAATTAGCATATCGCATGTTTGTATTCATTCATTTGTCTTGCATGCACCAAGGCTCGGTTCATCATACTAAACGCATGCTATAAAATTGTTGCAAAGAACATGTTTAGCAACCGAGCCTATTTTATTTGTATTATTGCATGCGTTGCATTAGTCATATTGCGCAAAAGTTAGGTACCATGCATATTTTCCTAACTCTTTTGTTTTATCTTAGCTTTTTGTGCTTTGGTATACTTGCATAAGTGTGAGTGACTACCATGTCTAGCATGCTTGCCATGAGGCTAAGTGCTTAAATGTTAAACTGTTTGAGTGCCTATGGACGAAGGCTTGTTGCTTGAATTAGAGTGATTCAATGAATGTATGTTTAAGCCCACTTTGTCAAGTGGCAAATTCACAAGCTTTAAGCCCACTTTGGTAAGTGGCAAAATCAAACCCTTTTTGAAAAACAAACATGAAATTGAATTGTTCCAATTTGAGCAAATTAGTCTATACCTTGTGTGCGCGCGCATCACATAGTAAATGCTAGCCTAATAACCAAAAAAAGAGCATATAATGTTGATAAAAATCATATCATGATTAGTAGAGGCCGATCTTTGACCGGGCAAGCGTGGGTGCTCAAATGTATTCATGACCTTCCCCTCTTGTACCTAAGTTCCCAAGCTGAGACAATCTTGGTGATGACGGACACGTGGCCTTTGGCACGAGTCATGAGTTTTCTAAATTTCCAAAAATATTTAGGTGGTGACTCTATATCTGGCAAAGTAGTCCATTTTTGGCAATTTGATTTAAAATCGATTTTTCAAAAGATTTGTCAGATTTGGACTCTTTGGTGTTTATCAATTTCACATTGCACTTGTGAGATTAGATTCAGAACTGCGGGAGTCCGAACTGTAGGGCTTCTTTTGAGTTTTTCGAAAGGGGGCGCAAAAAAGTCGAGCTACATCCCTGGCGTGTGAATTCGAACAGAGGGTTAGTGAACCCCCTTGTGCCAAGCATGGTTTCGAACATGGGATTTGGAAACATTCTCATGCCATTTTCTTGTGTTGGCCCATATCCACCAATTTGTATGGTTTCATTGTTAGGTAATGAGATATTTTGGTTTACCATGGGCCTCGAAAGAGGCTCATACCATGACTGAGGTATAGGTGATGGTCTTTCATAATTTTGATTACTAGTTTGACCATTAGTATGTCCACTACTTTGCAAAGGCTGTTTATCTCTAGCCAATCTTTGTTGAGGAACATTTGAATTTTCCTCCATATGCCTTGTGCTAGTTGGTTGATGGGAATTCATTCGATCCATGAAGGATGTTGCCCATCTTTCCATTGTATATATTAACTGTTATCCCATAGCGTCTAGCAAGCCTCCCCATGGATTCATTGGCTGGGTAGACAAAACAGTGGATGATCCAATTCCATGGTCTTGTCCAATATTTTGAACATGTGATGCATGTTCCGAATTGCTGGTCTGTTCGACTATAGGTTCTGATGAGATAGGTGCTTCCATAGGATGTGTATCACATTATCCTCTGGATCAGGTACTTCTACCTCTCCCTCCACACTTTCTTCTAGGCATTCATTTTCTTCTTGTCTCCTACGTCTAGCCATTTTAGTATCCCACTGGGCGTGCCAAAAATATATGTTGGCTTTTTTGGCTTTTGAAGGTTAATAATGTAATTTTAAGCGTGACAGCAAGGATCAATTAGTCCTTACAGAATATTAATTGTCAACCAATTATCAAACGATTGTGTTATAGTTCTCTCAGCCTCAATGAAGAGGACTTTTACTGGTGGCTTGTTTAGGAGAATTTAGTAAATAATAACAAGTGCAGAACCATTTTAGAATATGAATTTCATTAAGTAAAATGAAAACTTACAATGATCTGACCCAGCCTCGTAGATGTTTACAGCAACAAGCTATTTGAAACTATTCCTAGGAAATGAAGTGCAGTACAGGAATTGAAGTGCAGAAATGTAAAGAACTGTAAAAGCTGGAAGGAAAAATGAAGTAAATAAATTGGTTTTTTGATCTGAGTCCCAGCTTCATTCTGGGGCCTTCTCTGCTATTTATACTTTTCAATGATAACTGTCGAAGTAGGCTTTCAACTGTTGAAATGTCCTCCTATGATTGTTGAACATGCTCTCTCACAATCAGTCCCACTACGCCACTCTTGTAGTTAAGTTTCCCTCCTGATTTTGAATTTAAACTTTGTGAGTAACCGTTAGGCCACATCACCTTATATCCCTCGATTGTTCCAGTGCTACGCAGATCCATTATTACCAATACGAACTACCACATGTTTGACTCTGGTTGGCAACTTGTATTAACTCCCCAAATTACCCTCTTCGTGCCACATATTAAATTGTGATTGGGTTTTACAAATTATACAGCCAACAATTCTCAAAACTTATACATTATATACACATTATGATTTATATAATGGTTTTGAAGTTTTGAACCTTTGCAACTCTACATTTGATGACCCTATTGATGTTAGCCTTTATGACTAAGACTCTCTCATACTAGTATAAATTGAGGCCTTTCTCCTCCAACTTAGTAGGTTGTTTTTAGAGAGATTTTGTGATGGAAAATGAGATAGTGTTTTGAGATAAAAAGTCAGAGATGGTTTTTTACACCAAAGAAAATTTTTCATATCTTCTTTTGTTAGCCTCTTCTTTGATTCTTGTTAGAGAGAGTGCATTCATTGTCAAGTTCGCTAAAGCTATTCAGAAGGTGCTTCTGTATTAGCTGGTTTCGACCGTCGTATCTTGAGAGACAGATGCTGGCGTACCTCTAGCATCCATCGGGAGGTAGTGAATCTGTTTTAAGGACACTGTGGTATCACACAGGCGTCGGTTTACTTCCTTTTACTAGTTTTATTTTATTTTGAATTTCTGTAAATTTTAGCATGCTCTTTCTAAAATTCTAAGTGGTTGTTCAATATAAATCTATTTATTTTGTTTGATTTACAAAAGTTGTACAACAAACTTAAAACAGATTAAATGTATTTTTTAATCAAATTAAACAAATAGCTTCATCACTACTTTTACTTTGTTTCATTATAATTTACCCAGAAATGTTGTTTTGGTTTCTGTAGCATCTTTGCAGATTGTGTCTACACCTTTGTTTGTTTATGGAAGTCATGATTAGGAAATTACATTAAGTAATATATATATATATATATATGCTTGTGTGACTATTACATAATATATATATATATATATGTATATATATATAGCTTTGCATGCTACTCCTTATTCCCAACAATTAACCACCTGTAGCATAGAGCTTTGGCTTAGTTTAATGTATGAAAATTTAGATTCATGAGCAGTGTTAATTAGAATCTCAAATTCTTTGTATGAATAGGCTGTTTCCATAGATTTAAATCCATAAATGCATGTTGTTGCTTTATATAAATTCAATTAGGTTTTTATGCCCAGAAGTCAATGTGAAATGTTTTGGTTACAAATCAATTTGGATTAAGTCCATTGTTTGTGTTTCCTGGAAATTCATGATTTTAAATTATGCATTTTGATTGGTTACATGCTTATTATTATTTTTTTAAAAAATTTAGTTTATGTTTCTAGAATTATTTGCATGATTTTATTTCTAAAATGATTCACATGTTAATTGCTAAAATTATTCACATGAGTTATTTACAATTAATTGTGTGTTAATTGTTCAATTTATTTACATGTTTATTTTGTAATAATTGATATATAACTCATGGTTATAATGTTTAAGATTTTGTAACTCTTGCCAATTAAAAGTGTTAATTGTATATTTATTTACATGATTATGGTGTTATAATTTCATACAACTCTTGTCAATTAATTTTATTATTAATTTTTAGAGTTACAAGTTTAATTGTATAACTTGTCTAGCATTTTAATTTTTCTTAATTTTGCTATTAAATTAATTTATTATTTTACAGTTTCTTTAGATTATTTGGTTTGTATTTTTTTCTTGGTTTTGTACTAATTTTCTTTACAGGAATATCTATGCAAAAGGGTTTAAAAAAATCAAATACAAAACCAAATTAATAGTATTTGGGATGTCAAAACAAAAATGTTTGAACTACTAGCCTTTGTGTTGAACAGGAATACCTAAGCGTGGAAAAGTTTTTGGACTAAATAAAATCCTTATGGATTAATTAAAGCAATTTTTTGCTTGGGTTTAGTTGGTTTTTACCAATTGTGTAACAACAAGTTTTATTTGCTTGTATTGTTAGAAGCATTTTATTTGCTTAATCATTGTTGTAGCAATTTTTTGTATTGCTTATAATTTGGTTAGAAAATTTTAAATTATTTGTAAGTTTGGAATTTGGTTTGGTTTTCTGTAATAGAAACTAAAATGTTTAGCTTTGGCTAAAGAGTAGTTCTTATTTGTTCAGAAATGACAACTAAGATGGATTTGGTTTCAAACTTTGGGGTTTGAGGAAGTCTTTGGGTTTAATCATTTTATTCCTAAAGTGTTGGAAAACCAAGTTTGCAGAAAGTCTTTGGTTATAATCTAATTATTTCCAAAGAGTTTTGGTTTATAATCTGATTATTTCCAAAGTGTTTTGGTTTTGAGAAAAGAAACTAAATTTTAGCATTACCTAAAATATTTCTGATTTTATTCAGAAATAATGGGCTCAGTTTCGAGAGTACCGATTAACTTTTATGAGTGGTATAATTATGGTAGCAAATTTTATTTGCATGGGAGTTGGTTTGTTATAACCTTGTTTATCCCCTAGAAAACTTAATTTTAAATTTGTTTCCCATGGATTAGGAGTCAACATACTCTTGAAAGTTTTATCTAAAGTTAACTGGGTCTTAAGTGGGACCGATGTGACCCCTCCAGTCTTCCTAGAAACTTTCCTGACCATGTTCGATTCTAGGGTAAGTGGTGAGATCAGTTTTGAATTAAATTTCAAACTGTGGATTTTCTAGTGTTAAGTTTAGTTTTTGGAAAAACAAAATAGTGAAATTCTGTTATGATTTTTCAGAAATGGCTTCAAGAGGTGACAATAGAAATGTTGTTCCACCTAACAACCTTAAGGCTTGCAAGGTTCTTAAAAGAAGATTTAGAGAGATCAAGCATGATTAAGGAAATCATAAGATTACATAATAATATCTCTGAATTAATCAGAGGCAACTAGTATGTTAACCTTGTGTCAATTATAGCATATATGATTGCTATGTGACTTTGCTTGAAAGCAAAGATGAGACAACCCATTCAGGTGGGTGAATATATTTTTGAATTTTTAAATTGGTGGCTCCTAATGAGTATAAGATCACTAATCACAGAGACAGAAAACTGGTTGTTTATAGGAGGTGTTAGACCACTAGCTATATAGTATGAGATTGTGGTTCCTAGTAGTAAACAGATGACTGATCACATGTCAAGACATGATAGTTCTTAGTAGTGGAGAGGCCACTGATCATATGTCAAGACATGCTGATTCCTAGTAATGAAAGAGTCTATTAATCCTATGTCAGGATGTTATGATTCCTAGTAGTAAAGTGACTATTGATCACAGGTTAAACATTGTGATTCCTAATAGTAGAAAGTCTACTAATTACATGCTGAGAAATTAGTGATTCCTAGTGATAAGACTACTGGTCATGTTATGAAGTTCCGAATAATAGACTATTGAACACTGGATTTGTGTTTCCTAATAGTAAGACTATTGGCTTCAGAGTGATAGGTTGGACCAATATGTTTGGGTGCCTAATTTGGTTGATGATAGTCTAGGAATGTATTTACGGTGATATGATTTTGAGAGTTTCATAATCATTGTGACACAAGGAATTGTTTAGAGACCATGTATGAATTTTTGGAAAAAGTCAAGAGCTTTTGTATAAATTCTACAAATGTGGGGGTGTCATGTAAAAGGTGGTAATACCTAAACCCAAGAGGGTTTGGATAAGCCTAGAAACCTGTTGACTTTGTATTCAATGGTTATGCACAATATTGTAGTACATATTGATTTCTTGTGTATAAGTCTCTTATTCTTGATATACACAAGAATACTATTATGGAATCTAGAAATGCATCTTTCTTTAAAAATGAATTTCCTTGTCGTATCCAAGAAGGGCTTCCGAGTTCCATGAAAGGCTAGGACCACAAAGTCCTTTGGTCTGGACTTCTTAACTTATATGTGTAGACCGCCAGAACTCCGCTCCGCGCGCGAAGGCGCGAATTGGTGTTCATAGCTACTACTGTTCGGACTCTTGTCACGGTTCTGAATCTAATCTCACAAAGTGCAATGTAAGACTGATAAATCACTAAAGAGTCCAAATCCGGCAAATCGCTTTGGAAAATCAATTTTAATCAAGAAGTGCCAAACATGGACTGCTTTACCAGATTTCAAAGTCGCCACCTAAATATTTTGTTTTGGGAAATTTAGGAAACCCTGACTCGTGCTTAAGGCCACATGTCCGTCATCACCAAAGTTGCCTCGGCTTGGGAACTTGGGTACGAGAGGAGAAGGTCCTAAAATGAGCAACCTCGTTCGCCCGATCAAAGAACGGCCTTTACTAAGCATGATATGTTGTTTTTGAAAATACATGCGTTCTTATTCCGGTTTATTAGCTAACCTTACTATGTGATGCGCACAGCATACAAGTATAGACTAAATCACTCAATTTGGAACAAAACATCTCATGTTTATTTTTCAAAAATGGTTTGAAAGTGCTACTCGCAAGTAGGCTAAGAAGCGGATTTGCCACCCTCAAGTGGGCTTAAAACTCACATTTTGATGAATTGTTCCAATTCAAGTAATAAAGCCTTCATCCACAGGCACTCATGCAGTTAAACACTTAAGTAGTTAGCCTCATGGCAAGCATGCTATCATGGCAGTCACTTACACACATGCAAGGATGCTAAAGCATAAACACTCACAGTGTACTCCGAGGCAAAACAGAAGCTATGTTAGAAATCAATGCATGATCCTAGCTATGTTTGAAATACCTAATGCAACACATGCAAAATGCAACTAAGTAGGCTCGGCTATTCTAAGATGTCATGTGAATGCAACACTTGATAACATGCTGTTAAACACGTATTCAAGTAAGTATTGAAATACAATGTAGTTTGAATGATGCGCCGAGCCTGGTGCATGCAAGACAAATGAGTGATGCACGCATGTAAGCATAAGTATGCTAATTGAAATATGCCTTAAACTAACCACCAAAAGCTGATAAGTAAAAAGGACAAAGACGTGGGGTTGGAAGACATTCAAACACACACGCACACTTATTACAAAATTTGCCCTCTCGACGAAGGGTCCAAATAATAAGCAAACTAGCTAATCTAAGCTAATTGAACTAATTATTACAAACCAAAACTAATTAACTAATCCTAGTTAACTAGTTGGTTATTACAACACAAATTGATTAGTTAAGCGCATTAACTAACTAAGTACAAAACCATCAAACTAGCTAACTAAGTAAAGCAACTAAGTAGAACAGTTAAAAGGAGCCTCGGGGCGAGAAGTGCATGCATACTCGGTCGCCTCGCTCGGAAATCCATCACTATGCCTCGAATTGCCTCTGTTTGCATTTGATCTCTGGAAGGTGCACTGACTTCCAAATAGCTTCTACTCCAACATGGGAACCTCCTGGTGCATTGTCGACCAGAAAATGGTGCTGTAGACCAGAAAAATTTGCTGTAGACCAGAAAATTCTGCCAAGCTCCAATTTGCTGCAACAGAGAACAAGAAGAGGCACAACAGTGTATTTGCAAGGTATGTGTGCATAACCACTCTTCCTATCATTTCTCAAGCTCAAGGGAGTGTGGTTCTCGACTCTCAGGCCACCAACCGAGCATTGCAATGCACGATGGCCGAGAAGCCAAGTTTGCAGAATTCAATATCAATGAATGCACAAATAACACATAATAGCCTCCACCTCTATCATGCTTGATCAAGAGGGAGGGTCGGCGACCGAGAAATGAGGCACGTTTCATCACTACAAGTATGAAATGTCCCTCATTTCTTGTGTTTGGATTAACTTTCAGTCCAAACACAATGCAATGCAACAACATTCCAAACAACATGCAAACAACATGAGCATGTCAAGTTAGAGTCCTTAAGCATGAAAGCTGGTGAAGGATACAACACAAGGGCTATGTAATGCAATGCTCAATGGACCAAACCAACCCCAAACTGACCTTATGCATGCCAAAACAAAGGCCAAAATGCTCTGAAATGATGGCATGAAAGACAAGATGGTGATGCCCATGCAATGGCTCATCAACTAAGCATAAGAGCACAACTCTCAAACATGATTAAGAAGTGGCAAATGTGATAGTGTAGCTACACTCTATGCACTGAAATCACGTGTGAAACGCTGCTAAATCATGCACATGTCATAAATGAAGCATGCTAGGAGACTCAAAGCTTAAAACTAGCATAGGTACTTGCACTATAGCTATACAAAGCAAGCCCCAAAAGGCCAAGAACACCTAAAACAGTCCTAAAGCAAGTCAAAATAATGCTAAAACATGTATGGAGTATAGCTAAGACAAGCTAGCATGAAGGGCCAAAACACCAAGTACACTAGGCCAATGAGCATGATTACACTACAAGTATAAGAAGCAAATGAGGGATGCTCTAACCAACCAAAAATAGAGTTGTATCATGGAAAAATAACACAAAACACATTGATATTGCAGCCCAAAAGCTTAGGCAAGATGGCATACATATTGGCTCATTTTTAAGGCATAAGGCACAACCCTCCAAAAGCATTGAAAGAGTGAAGCATGGGAGAGTATGACCACAATACATACACTGAAATTACATACCAAATGATGCTAAATCATGTAAATAGCCCAAGCAATGCATGCTAATGACTTGAAAACTCAAAGCTAGTGAGCAAGATTGCACTATGGCTAAACAAAGCAAGGCATGCATGACCAAAACAACTTAAAATAGAGCTTAAGCATGGCAAAACATGAGTAAAAGCTTGCTGGAGTGGAGCCAAAAACATGCTAGAATAATGGTCCAAAGCATGATGCAGGTTAGGCTAGTGAGTGGAATTGCACTACAAGTGCAAGGAGCATGGAAGAGATAACCAAACCAACCCAAAATAGTGTTATGCCATGCTAAAATAAGGCCTAAGACATGCTAAGATGGGGCCTCAAGGAGGTAGAAAAACATGCTAACTTGGTAAGCCATCAACACAAGCACACAAGAGAAGAGGAGGGGGGACAACCCCTACCCATTTAGGGCCTCAAAACACACTTTCTACCACTGAAATTCCTCTGGAATTCAGTGGTGAAGAGGTTAAGCAAAGGTGATCTCAAAGGCCTAAAGAGGTGGCACAAAACAAAGCAAAATAAGGCACAAAAGGGGGTAGACTACCCCCAACACCAAAGAGGCCTCAAACCAACATCTTAAACACTTGAAAATAAAGCTTTTTGCATTTTAAAGTTAGGCCTAAAACATCATGCAAATAGGGCCAAAGACTTAATCAAAAACAAAGCTTTAAGGGGCTAGTTTCTTACCCTTGAAGAACAAGGACAATGCAGTAACTCTAGCAACTTTTTTTGACCAAAAGTAATCCAAAAACCCCAAAACCAGTTTCAAGGTGCCTCAGCTCCAAAGCAAAGGTGTTTCACTAGGTGTTTGTGTGCAAAAGTGTGAAGAAATAGCACTTTTGAGCACAAAATGGAACAAATATAGAGAGAGGGAGCAATATAGAGATAGAATGATATGTATAGCCCTCAACCAATTTTTCTGAACTTTAGACAAGAGGGAGGAGGCTCCCTTATATAGAATTCCAAGCTTCAAGCTTGTTGAACAAGCCAGAAGCTTGGTGCAATCTCTCCATACGCGTGTATGGAGGATGCTTTCTGTGCCCAACAATTGGCATAGCTGGCAAGAAAAAAATCTGCAGAAAGTGCAGGAAAGCTGCCGACCAGTTGAAGTGGTCGACCGACCACTCCCACTGGTCGACCGACCAGAAAAAGTGGTCTGCAAGGACAAAAAGTGGTCGGCAAGGGGGGAAAAGTGGTCTGGACAGAGAAAGGAAGGTGGTGGCATGGCTGCCGACCACTTTAGGTGGTCCACAGACCACCCACCCTAGCTGGCCGACCAGAAAACTGGCCGGCAGGGAAGAAAAATGGTCTATAGGAGGAGAAACTGGTCTACACCCCTGTTCCACTCTCCAGGCAAGGAATAAGAAGGTTTGGTTCAAAACCAACCCAAAAAGGAAGCAAGACGAGAGTCCGCAAGGCGAGGCACTCAGCTAGAAGCCCCGAAAACTAGTCTACGGGCACAAAAAGTGGTCTACAAGAGGGAAAGGTAGTCTACGATTACAAAAAGTGGTCTACAGACCTCTGTTTCCCTCTAGGAAAAGGCAACAAGGCGTGGTCCAAAAACTAGGCTAAGAGGAGAACGTTAACAGGTCCCGAGACAAGGCGCTTGGCCAAAGGCTCCGGAACCGAAAACAAGCCTACAAGAGGGAAAAGTAGTCTACGACTACAAAAAGTGGCCTACAAGCCTCTCTCTCTCTCTCTCTCTCTCTCTCTCTCTCTCTTTCTCCAGGCAAGGGCAACAAGGCATGGTCTACAAACCAAGCCAAAACACAAAGAGTTTAGAGGCCCGGAGGCAAGGCACTCAACCGAAAACTCCGGAAACTTGAAACGAGCACAAACATGCGCGGAGTCTTAAGGTCGGTCAAAAATGGGGTGTCTACAATATGTTAGAGGGAGAACCTCGAGTTTTCCATGAAGCTGTGACTTCATCTGAAAGTCTTTATGGAAAGAAGCAATTAAGAGTGAAATTGACTCCATCTTATAGAACCATACTTGGGAGTTGGTTGATCAAACCCCAGGAAGTAAGGCCTTAGGGAGTACGTGGATCTTTAAAAGAAAGATAAAAGTGAATGCGTCAATTGATAAGTATAAAGCTAGGCTAATTATTAAAGGATACAGGTAGCGAGAAGGCCTGAATTACGTTGATACGTATTCATCTATGGCAATGATTACATCCATTCACCTGGTGATTACGATAGCTGCTTTACATGGTCTAGATATCCATCAAATGCATATAAAACAACTTTCTTAAATGGAGATTTAGATGAAGAAATCTATATGGAGCAACCCGAGGGGTTTTCAGCTCTAGGGAAAAATAAGAAAGTCTGTAAGCTTGTCAAGTCATTATATGGTTTGAAGCAAGCTCCTAAGCAATGGCATGAGAAGTTTGACAAACGCTATGTTGTTAAATGGATTTAGAATCAATGAGTGTGACAAGTGTGTATATATTAAAGACATTGACAGAAGTTATGTCATTTTGTGTCTATACATAGATGACATACTCATTGTTGGTAGTAATGATGAAATGATTAGAATTACCAAGAGATTGTTAAACTCCAAGTTTGACATGAAAGATATGGGCCTTGCAGATGTCATTCTAGGTATTACGATTACCAGAACATCTAGTGGTATTGTACTTTCTCAGTCTCATTATGTTAAGAAGATACATGAGAAATTTGGTAAATCAGATACAAGTGTGTCTAGGACACCGGTAGGCATGAGTCTACATTTGACCAATAATAATGGTGAGAGTGTCTCTCAGCTAAAAATATTTTCGGGTCATTGGAAGTTCAATGTATCTGATGAGTTGTATAAGGCTGGATATAGCCTACTGTATTAGTAGGCTTAGTAAATACACGAGTAATCCAAATGCTACTCATTGAAAAGGCATTACATGAGTGTTAGGTTATCTATGTTACACTCGAGATTATGGGCTGCATTATAGTAGATACCAGCGGTATTAGAAGGGTATAGTGATGCTAATTGGATATCTAATATAAAGGACTCCAAATCCACTAGTGGTTATGTGTTTACCCTCAGAAGGGCAGCTGTGTCTTGGAAATCTTCCTAGTAACCGTGTATATTGAGATCAATGATGGAATCTGAGTTTATTGCTTTGGATAAAGTAACTAAAGAAGCTGAATGGCTTTGCCAGTTCGTTGAAAATATTCCACGTTGGTTGAAACCTATGCCTGTTATCTGTATTCATTGTGATAGCCAATTAGCGATTGGATGGGCACAGAGTCATATGTATAATGAAAAGTCTAGACATATCCATCGTAGACATAATTCCATACGACAACTACTCTTTAATGGAGTTGTATCTCTAGACTACATAAAGTCCAAGGACAACATTGCGGATCCGCTAACCAGAGAGTTAACTCGAGAGTTAGTAGAAACATCGTCAAGAGGAATGGGGTTAAGGCCTTTAGTAATGTTACCGGAATGGAAAACCCACCTAGTTGAGTAGAGATCCCAAGATCTAGGTTCAAAGGGACAACCTAATTGCGTGTAACGGATGAGTCACTGTGGAGGTAAATCCTCCTGCCCATTCCTTTATACAATGATACCCTGTGGAGTGGGAGGTTAAGTTGATGCTTTTAATGACCTAAGTGTTGTGAATAGTCAACCATGGTATAGAGAGATACCTTATGTAGGTCACCTATGTGAGTGCGAAGTGGGGCCGCTTCTTTAAGAATTGACGAGGCTAAATTCTTGAAAAACACTCACCGAACCAGGCTAGTATTCCAGGGCCAAACCGGACACTCCATTGAGAACAAGAATAATGGTTGGAGTAACTCCTGTGTGAGGTCTATTGTCTCGATTTACACAAACGGCAGAGCAGTTCAAGACATCACATTCACTGGTCAGCCAGTAAATCCGATAGGCATTCACCATAAAAGGTTCAAGGCCAACAGTACCTTTTCTGATACAGGGTTATTTTATGTGCTCTCTCTCCTAGTCTTTTTTATTAAGCGTTGACCGGTTTTCTTTATTCAGCCAATTTTATTCATGTGGGGGATTGTTGGAAAATAGTGATTTTTCAGCAACTTTAATTGTAAATTAAAACGGGACCTAACCGCCGGTTGAGGTGGGTGTGGCTCACCTTTTTCGCGCCCCCCTTTCGAAAGGTTTGAAAAGAAGGCCTCACAATTCGGACTCCCGCGGTTCTGAATCTAATCTCACAAGTGCAATATGAAATTAATAAACGCCAAAGAGTCCAAATCTGACAAATCATTTTGGAAAATCGATTTTAAATCAAATAATGCCAAAATTGGATTGCTTTGCCAGATACAGAGTCGCCACCTAAATATTTTTTGTTTTGAAGAAATTTAGGAAACCTTGACTTGTGCCGAAGGCCATGTGTCCGTCATCACCAAAGTTACCTCGCCTTGGGAACTTGGGTACGAGGGGGAAAGGTCATGAATTGAGCACCCCCACTCCGCCGATCAAAGATCGGCCTCTACTAATCATGATATGATATTTTATAAACATTATGTGCTCTTGTTCCGGTTATTTAGCTAACATTACTATGTGATGCGCACAATCAAGTATAGACTAGTATGCTCAATTTGGAACAATTCAACTCATGTTTGTTTGAGAAAATGGTTTGAATTTGCCACCTCAAGTGGGTTTAAAGTTTGCGGATCTGCCACCAAATATAGTGGGCTTAAAACTTACATTCATTGAATTGTTCCAATTCAAACAACAAGCCTTCATCCACAAGCATTGATGCAGTTTAACATTTAAGTATATAGCCTCATGGCAAGCATGCTAATCATGGCAGCATTCACACTTATGCAAGTATGCTAAAGCGTAAAACTCACATAGTACTCCAAGCTAAGAAAATATGAGCTAGAAAAATATGTATGATTCATAACTATACAAGATGCCTAATGCAACACATACAATATGCAATTAATAGGCTCGACTACTAATATGGCATATGGATCGATTTGTACAACATGCGATTAAACACGTATTCAAAGATGATATTGAAATGGCAATGCAGTTTGAATGATGCGCCGAGCCTCGGTGCATGCAATACAAAATGAATGAATGCAAGCATAAGGTATGCTAATTAAAACATGTCCCTAATCTAACCATCAAAAGAGATTAAATAAAAGGGAGAAATACTTGGGGTTGGAAGACATACACACACACACACACACTTATTACAACATTACGCCCTCGCGAAGGAGGGTCCGAATGAATAAAAGCTAACTAGCTAACTAGGCTAATTAAGCTAACTAATACAAAACTTGAAACTAATTAACTAGCTATACTAGCTAACTAATTATTACAAACTGAATTAATTCTAGTTAACTAATTACAAAACGAAATTGAATAACTAATTAAACTAACTAATTATTTACAATTAGCTATAACTAATTAATTACAATACATATTTGATCTATTGCTAATTAAACTAATTAGCTAATCCCAGGAAGCGAGGGAGGCCCATGCATGCTCGGTTTCCACCCGAAAAACCACTGCCTTGCTGCTGAATGCCTCTGTTTGCACATTGAACACCAACAATTCAGCCCACTTCCAAAACACCTCTACTCCACCTTACCAACACACTGTGCAAATTTCACTGATGGCTGAAAGAGGCCGGTTCGCTACCATTGGTGGCTGGTCGGTTACTGGTGCTAGTTGTCGGCCACTGATAACCTGGACTTCCTTGTTGTAACAGAGAGCAAACAAAGCAAAACAATGTATTTTCAAGGCTTTGTTTGCACAATTCACCCCCCATTTTCATGGACAAATCAAAGGGAGACAAGCTTTAGTTCACTAACCATCAACTCAAGCAATTTCATTGCATGATGGCTCACAAATCAAGTGTGCAATTTCATTAAATGCAACAAAATGATACTCTAACCTCCTCCCTTTCATGAGAGATCAAGGGAAGTGGTTGACCTTGGAAACTTGGCACATTTCATCACTAATGAGTATGAAATGGCCCAAGTTTCCATGTGTTCAATTAACGTCTGATTGAACACAACAAATTAATATCTTGCTCACTTTTATTTCCAAGTTTTAATTACCCCTTTTTAGTTACTTTTCCATCCTTTAATAAATTGAGTCCAAAGGATGAGATTAAGTCGTCTAACGAAAAGAGGGCTCAAACCAAAAGTTTTTTTAGGCATGAAAGAGACATCATGCCGTTGGTAATGAATCCCAAAAGGATTAAACCATTAAGCACAAGACCTCAATCTTATGCTTTAAACAAGCAAGTAGTTTGAAACCCTTTCAAAGTAAAATAAAAGCCAAGAAAGGAGGGAGATTGTAGCGATGCTTAAGTGCTGAAAATGAGTGATAAAAGCATAAATAAATGCTATCAGCTCAAACAAGATGATGTCTAAGACCTAGAACACCAAACTTGTGAGGACTATTACACTACAAGCATACAAAGCAAAGCTCAAAGGCCACTAACAACTTAAAACAGTCTTAAAACAGGCCTGAAATAGCCCTAAAACATACTGAAATTAAGCTAACAAAAGCTAGAAAATTAAGCTAACACATAGAGCATGCTAGGCTAGTAAGAAAGACACAAGGAAGGGAGGCTAACCCCTCTAAATTTGGACTTCAAAACATGATTTTAACCACTAAAAAACCTCTGAAAAGCAGTGTTTAAAAGCTCTTAAAAAAATGATGCAAGGGTGGGAAACATAGGGGCAAAGGCCTCCAAAATAAGGTACAAAGAAGGACTACCAACCCCTTAACCTTTAATGGCTTTAGGACCCAAGCTTCAACCCAAAAACACAGAGTTTTTATAGCCAAAATAAGTTGGAAAACATGCTGGAATGAAGACAAAAGTAGCTAAAACAATAAGCTAAACACATGGAGCTTTTGAGCTAGTAAACAAGCATAAAGAGGGGGTGGCTAACCCCTCTACTTTTGGGACCTCAAGACAACATTTTTAGCCTCTGAAAACCTCTGAAAATAAATGGTAAAAATTTGGAAAAAATTTGATGAAGGGATGGGAAACACAAGTGGAAAAGCTTAGAGAACAAGGTTCAAAGAAAGGTGATTAACCCTCTACCTTTAATAGCCTTAAACCACAAGCTTCAGCCCATAAAAGCAGTTAAAAAACACTTCTAAATCAGCAAGAAAAGATAGAAAAGAAGTAGTGAAAAGGTGCTCAAAATTATACCTCTTGAAGAGGAATAACACTTTGTTCACAAACCAACAAATTCTCACTCTCAAGGGCTGAAATTTGGACTCAACAATCTTAGCAAGGAGAGCTCCAATACTGGTTTATGAAGTGTTTGGGTAAGGTATATGTATTGCAAGATAGAGATAGAGAGAGAATTCCAAGAATTAGAACTTTTGGAATTTTTTGGAACCTTAAACCATGAAGGAAGGCCTGGTATATATAGAAAAACGGCCCCTCGGGTCGAAAATATCAAGCCTTGAACAGCTGGAGCTTTGGGGGGATGGCTAGCACAAAATATCTAGCTCTTTCACCAATGGCAGACCAGCCAAAAGTGTGGCCAGTCGGCCACCAAAAATCTGCTTCCAATCCTGACTTCAAATGGGCACATCTCCTTCATCCGGACTCCTTTGCAGGTCATTCTTGAGCCTAAATTGAATCCCCGGAAATCTACTTTGCAATGGAAGTTGCCTCACATAAAAATTATAATTTTTCTAAGAGATATACCTATTTTAGTGAACGTTACTAAGTTTTGGCTTAATCGGATGGATACTTAACTTCACATGGCCATTTCTTCCTCATCCGTACTTGACTTTAGGAGATTCTTGAGCGTAAAATGAAGCCCCAGAAGTCCAATTTCCAATGGTGGTGGCCCCACAATTAAAGTCCAAGTGTACAAAAAGGTAGGCCTGATTTAGTGAGGTTGCTCAGTTTTCTCTCAACGGTTTCATACCCAACTTTTTCCCCAACTAGTTTTCTTCCCTCTCCTCCAATTTTCTTCAACTCCAAACCTCTAAATAAGATGTTTTAAAGATTTTTTTCAAAGAGTTCACCTCTCTTCCATTTATTCCCACTTTTTCCTTGCTTGGTTTACCGAAAAGTGCAATTTTTAACGAAATGCGTGCCTCGGAACATCGTAGAAACTTTTTCAAAAAAAAAATTTGAAAGAGAGGGTTTTCAAGTCTAAAATAGTTTTGGTCCAAAATGGGGTGTAAGGTTGGGATTTAGAGCTCTTCTTGCTGAAGAAATCGAACATTTGCATAGCACAACTCTCATTATCGAGTGATCAATCAGTGGCACCCAAGTCTTAAGGGCGGTCAAAAATAGGGTGTCTACAGTGGGTCTGAGTGGTTTTGTATTATCTTAAGTGAGAAGATTGTAATACAAAAATAATGAGCCGAAACTATTGAGTTGTGAATGAGAATTGTCTCATAAAGCGGGCATCAATAAAGTTGGGTTTAGATTTGGACTGGGCCTAGACTTGTACTTGTGCATATGCTGGGTTTGGTCTTAGACTTGGACTTGGACCTAGTCTTGAGCTTTGGGCTGAGCTGTGTTGGGCTTAATTTGTGCATGTGTTTGAGATTGGGCTTGGATCAGGTTGTGACCCAACACCCGTATCCATTTTGCAACCCATCTAGTTTAATTCTCAAAACTTATATATTATATATGCATTATGATTTATATAATGGTCTTGGAGTTTTGAACCTTTGTAACTCTAGCCCTAATGGCTAGAGTTGATGACATTTGATGACCCTATTGATGTTAGCCTTCATGGCTAAGATTCTCCCCTACTAATATAAATTAAGGCCTTTCTCCTCCAACTTTTGAGATAAAAAGTTGGAGATGGCTTTTACACCAAAGAAAATTTTTCATATCTTCTTTTGTTAGCCTCTTCTTTCGTTCTTGTTAGAGAGAGTGCATCCATTGTCAAGTTCGCCGAAGCTATTCAGAAGGTACTTCTGTATTAACTGGTTTTGACCATCGTATCCTGAGAGACAGACGCTAACGTACCTCCAACATCTATTGGGAGGCAGTGAATCTGTTTTAAGGACATTGTGGTATCACACAGGCTTTGGTTTGCTTCATTTTACTAGTTTTATTTTATTATGAATTTCTGTAAATTCCAGCATGTTCTTGTTCAGAAATTCTAAGTGGTTGTTCAATATGAATCTATTTATTTTGTTTGATTTACACAATTTGTACAACAACCATGAATCAGAGTGAGACTGAAATCAGGAAAGTCTGTTGGTCGACAAACCCTGGTCAAACTCGAGGATGAAAGCCTCTCATCTGCAATGTCTGCAACGTTGAAATCACTCATGTTTTGTAGCAACTCATTTTTTATACGGAGAAGTTTCCTCTTCATCTTGAAAAGAAACCATTGCTTCCTGACATAATGATGAGAGCTTAATAAGAGACTTTTCTTGTTTTCGGTAATGCGGTCTCTCTTCTTCTCTGCTAAAATGACACAATCAGCCAATGTGAACTTGAGGTCATACATAGCATCTTTCAATCCTATGGGTGTCCAGGGGTTAATCCTCTTCTGATGCAAGACCTCTGAAATCTCAATAAAATGAAGCCGTAGGGGGAATTCTATGAATTCCTCCTCCTCTGCTTCTTCAAAGTCACTGATGAATTTGTTCTTCAGAAACTATAAATGATCAACAGTCGTTTCAAATGTAGTTCTAGTAAAAAATTCCTTTTCTCGGCCTTCTTCCCTTTATGGAAAATCTTTCTGTTAACAGCAGCTACAATTAGTCTCAAGTCAAGCAATAGAAAACAAAACAAATAGAGAAATGGAAAGAATCAAAGAAAATACCTTTGAAAGACTGAGTAGTTTCCTGGAAGATTCAAAGATATTTTTAATGAAATACTAAATAGTTTCCTGATAGATCTCTTGTGCAAATTGTCTAAGTCTCAAGCTGACTTTGGGTCTTAACAAAGAATTTAGGTCCACCATATTTAGGACCACACTAGAAAATAGGTATGTTTGGAGTCCATTTTTTGTTGTTCTAAACTATTATGTCATTAATCATCTCAATCAAATATAGTCAGTCAATTTAGTAAAGTTGAGATTTAAAGTCTCACATGATTGAGATCTGCCTTCTCTGAAACAGCAAAGGTGGGATCTTGAACTCACCTTTAAGATTGAGTTGACTAATTTTGATTGGTCGAGATCATTAATGATGTTGAGATCATTAAATATGAGTAATGATACTAAAAATAAAAAAACTCATACAAAATTCCTTTTCGCTCTAAAATAAAACACCATAAAAATGATTTTACTTATAAAAATAACTTTGTCATATCATTTTTATAGTATTTTACACAAATAGATTTTTGCATTAAACGTTTTCTCATTTATGTGACATTGACAAAATAATCACGTATTATGTCGAATGATATGAGAGAAAAAAAAATTTATTTTTAAAATTTGAAAAATATTATTCATACAGAATCTTTATATAATTTGTAGCAATGGTATTTTTGAAATTAAATGTCATTTTTTTTATGGACTTTTGTGTTAAAATAATAAGTCTTAATGCAGTCGCATCTTTTTTAATTTTTTTTACTTTTCACTTATGCCTTATGCATTTGGAAAATTTTAGATTTGTTCGGGATTTGAGATGGCGAACCAGTGTTCAAATAATATCAGTTACCTATGAGAGCTCAAACAATTTCCCAATCACCATAGAAGCCTTAGAAGAAGCATACAACAAAATAATAGAGGCCAACATTAGAGTGAAAGGCTTGATCATAACCAACCCATCAAACCCATTAGGCACCATTTTAGACAAAGACACTCTCAAAAGCTTGGTGAATTTCATCAATGAAAGAAGCATCCACCACGTATGCGGCGAAATCTACGCTACCACCATTTTCAGGCCTTCCCACTTCACTAGCATTTCTGAGGTCATTCAAGACATGGATAGTAACGATGATCTCATTCACATCATTTACTGTTTTTTGAAAGACATGGTTTTTCCTGGCTTTAGGGTTGGTATTGTTTACTCATAGAATAATGAAGTTGTGAGTTGTGCTCGAAAGATGTCGAGTTTTGGATTAGTCTTGTAAGAATTTGAATTTTTAGACAACTAATTAATTTGTTAATAATATTATTAAGTCAATTAATAGTGATTATTAAATTATTAAATTATAACGTTAATAGAATCATGATAAATACCAATATTAAACTCCTTTAAATAAATTTATTTATCTTTCTGTGATTAAATTTCTGTATCTAAATACAGTTGTGAAAACTAAATGAGTTAAACAGATAATAACTAAGTTAATCAGAGGACAGTAAAAAGAAAAGCATCTAGTGAATAGGTTATATATAAACATTGATTTTATTTATAATAAAAAAAGAAGAAAAGAAATCAGATTTTGGGCAAAGCATTCGGCTGCCTTTTCTTCCCAAGGAGGCTGCTGTCAAGGCATGCCGAGGCTGCTGTCAAGGCATGCCAAGGCATGCATAGAAACATACTCAAGGCCTACCTTGTAGGTAATATTTCCTAAGCCAAGAGGAAAAAAATAAAAATAAAATAAAAATAGGCTTCCAAACTCCTACAAATAAGAACACTCACTACTACAAAAATAGTTAAAGGTCACACTTTGACAAAAAGAAATATCTCACTTTTATTTGAAGTGTGATAAAAAAAATTAGATCGATATTTTAATCACACTTAATTTGATTGAGTGTGATAATATTTATTTTTTATGTCACTTTTCAATTAAGTATGATTATATATATATATATATATATAATCACATTTTAATTAGAATGTGTGATTATATATATATATATATATATATATGTTTTAATCACACATTCTAATTAAAGTGTGATTATTTATATATTTTTTAATCACATATTCTAATTAAAGTGTTATTATATATACATTACTACTTTTTAATCACACTTTTTAAATAAGTTTAATTATATATATATATATATATATATGATCACGCTTCCAAATAGGTGTGATTGTATAAAATATTTTAATTTGATTTTTATATAAAATATACAATTTCTAAATTCGCGCCTCTATTCCACCATGAATGACAGAGGACGACTCTTTCCATTCCCAACAAGATTTCACAAGCAACACAGGTCTCTTCTCCTTGCCTTATGTTTCTGAAATGAAGCCCTATTTCGTTTTCTCCAACCCTTTGATTGTCAAAAGGAACGTAGAAAGGGTTAGGCACAGAGAAGAGAAGGGTTCGAAGGAGCAAAATCGCAGGAGAATGGAAGGGTTTGAACTGTCTCATCACAGAGAGATGGAGAGCTGAAGGAAGGAGCGAAGCGAAGAAGGTACTACTTTCTCTCTCTATCTCAACCCTATCTCTGTCTCTTTCTCTCTCTCTCTCTCTCTCTCTCACACACACACACACACACACACACACACACATACATATATATATATGTATATCTACCTTCTTGCAATCGTAATTAGTTTATGATTTTGAACTTTGTTTTTGTTGTACATTACGATCAGATTTGGAATTGTGTAGATTTCATAGAAATTTTGCTACCTTTGAGCAGATTCTCTCTCTCTCTCTCTCTCTCTCTCTCTGTCTCTCTCTCTTCTTCTTCTTTTTCAGCTTCTTTTTATTTTTTCTGTTGACAAATTCGCAGGCATGGGCGCTTCTCTCTCTTTGCCCTATAAATTGCAATTTCTGTGCCCTAATTGATTTTTTTTTTTTTTATTGCCAAATGCCTTCTTTTTTTTCTTGTTAGAAGAAGATTCCCAATTTTGGGCTCTATTTTGTGAAATGTATGTCCATTTCTGTCATGACCCGAACCCGCCCCCATGGGTTAAGGACATAACCGGCCAATAATCAAGGGATTACCTACAGCCTCAAACCAAACCAGACATAACTCATCAGAGTAAAGGGGCCAAACGGAAGCAAAATTTAAAACTTTGTCCATAGAGCTGTGCTTACATGGCACATCATAACAAACCATACATATACATATTAATAACTCACATCAGAAAATACAGTAACATAAAGTTCTGTATAGACAAGATCATTCGAATTTAGGTCAGCCAATCAAAACTATATACAAGCATATCCAAAGTCCTCGCCATCATGACAAAATAAAACGGAATAGCAAAAGGGCGAAGACGAGTCTTGTGCGTGAGACGTAAGGGCTGACTCTTCAAAACCTTGGTTGTTCCACACAAACTTCACTGAGGCTGGGTTTGGACCTTCCTTGGCTCACCTACAAACACATGAATGAGCGTGAGCGAAAGCCTAGTGAATAATATCAAATAAAGAAAATACAATTGGAACAATATACATCAAACGACCTTAGGCCCAATTCATTCATGTCAAACGGGCTTTGGCCGATTCATCTTTCATTCATGTCAGACTGGCCTTTGGCCCATCCATTCTTTTGTTCGTGTCAGACTGGCCTTCGACCCATTCATTTATTCCTGTCAAACTGGCCTTTAGCCCACTCAGACTTTCATGCCAAACTGGCGTTTGGCCCATTCATACTTTCATTCAGATCATACTGGCCTCTGGCCTATTCATTCTATCATTCAGATCATATTGGCCTCTGGCCCATTCATTCTATCATTCAGATCATACTGGCCTTTGGCCCATTCATTCTATCATTCAGATCATACTGGCCTTTGGCCCATTCATTCTATCATTCAGATCATATTGGCCTCTGGCCCATTCATTTGGCATAACAAACATTTGTCCACCATTCAGATAAACAGACTTATAAGACTTACATAGAAGTAAGCAATTGGACAAATAACACACTTCAGATATCTTTAATAAGATATTACTCATAGTGATCGGCTGGATGATTTGCCCTGGAGCTCGACCCTACACATTCCATGAACACAATGGGTCACAAACAGTTCAATCCGTTCTTAATTCACATATTCCTCTTTAGGCTTCTTTCTTATCCTTTTAACTCATTTACAATGCTCAATGCATGCCTAAGAGTGCTTAGAAGTGAAAGAGAACGAAAAACAAAACACGGAACGTAATTACAAAATTTTAGAAGCAGGGGTCCCCGCTCGAGCGTGGATTTTCCCGCTAGAGCGGACCCATGAGGTCTGCAAAAGTGCTGGATACATCATTTTTGCGCTCGAGCGTGAACTCGGACACTCGAGCGGAAGGTCATCCTACATAGCTCCCCGCTCGAGCGGGCGCCATGCCTGCAAAATATGCTGGGAGCACGTATATCCCGCTCGAGCAGACACCATGAATTCTGGGTTTTCTAGAATTTGTTCTTGAGCTCAAGTCCGACCTTCCAAGGTTCAAAACCCATAAATTTGGTTCCAAAACATGCAAACACATTATATAACATGTGTATATAAGCATGGTAAGGTCAATTGCTCAAAATCATGGTCCAATTCTTCCAAATTAATCAACATTTCTTCGTAAACTCAAGGCTCATACATTCAAACTTTACATAAGCTTCATATCTTCCATAATCAAACATGCATGTCAATTTTTGACCTCATTTCCATTTCAAATAGCACCAATGATGCTCATAAACATGAAAATCAACAAAACCATGCTTGCATGTAAGCTACAATGCTCAATTCTTCACAATTCACATATTACATGCTAGATTATGTAATTCTCTACATAGATGCACACATGGACTTCAAACTCATCAAATACAACACAATTCTAGTTCTTGATCACCAACCAACTTAAATTCACAAAATTACAACATTGAGCTCATGAATTAAGGGTTGATTACTTACTTAGGAGCTTTGATTTTTAAAAATTCTAGTTGAATCTTGAGTCCAACCTTCCAATTTCACAAACTTGAGCCAAACACACAATTTTCTTTCTTTCTCCCTCTCTAGCCGACCCCCTCTCCTTTCTTATCAGCCAAGTTGAATAAAAGAGGAGTATTGAGCATGTAATGGCCCTCATATAGCCCCCTCTAATTCACATTATTTTAATATTAAATAATTGAGCACTTAACTCATTAATTTAATCTATTTAATCCAATCCGAATCAATTTTCAATCAAATTTCACCGTAGGCTCTAAAAATCACGCTAATCACAATGGCGTAATCAATTTCGGGTTCGGTGGCCGATAAGGCCTTCAACTTAAATTCCAAAGCAGATAATCAAACAGATATTCCTACGGTGAACAGATAGAAATTCAAAACCACATATTTTCACATAAATGACACACAAAATCATATCAAACACATAATCACATTCATAATGAGGACCAATTAGCATAATATGGAACAGGGTTATCACAATTTCTTGAGTGACATATATGAAAATTGGAATGAGAGACTAATTAGTTGCATGTCTTAATTTCATTGATTTGGGTTTTGGATTTTTTGCACTGTTAGCTGTGTTTTTATAGTGTGGATTCTTTAGGTTTGACGTTTTGCATGTTTGAGAATATTTGTTGATGGAATTTATCTTGATATGTACTTGGGTTTTTTAATTAGTGTTTTGAATATGGATCACCCTTGTAAAACTTGATTTGGGTATAATTCTAATTTTATTTGGAGTTGGTAATCGAATTTTGGTTTGGCATGCAATTGCCCTTGTATATGTTTTTGGATTTTTGTTTATAGATCAGCAACCTTGATTATGAAATTTATGTTCATGTGGATCAGAGTTGTGGTTATGATTTTAATTATAGTTCAATTTACAGTTAATATCTCCAGATGTGGCTACGTTTCAGATTCAGAAGCCCTTTTTTTTTCTTTTCTTTCTTTTTCCCTTTTTTCTCTAGATTTTTTTTATAATGATTCCCAAACACAAATTAATATTTATAATCGTGATAATCCCTTGTTTATTCCAAATCAATGTTGTCAATATTCCTAAAATGTTTGTCAAACCCATAGGTTTAATGACAGATCTAGTAATTTTATGAGCACATTTTTTTTTACTACTTTGCAAATAAGGGAAGCTAAATTTTTTTTGAACACTATTTTTTTTTTTACTACTTGTCAAACACTATTTTTTGTCAAACACATTTTTTTTTACTACTTTACTACAGATCTAGTAACAGTTTCTAAATCTTGCACTTATTTAGTGGAAGCTAAATTTATGTCAAATTTTACTAATTCATTGTGTGATTATGTTTGTTAACTGGACACATGAGTATCAACTGTAAATAACTGGCAATGAGAGACTAATTAGGAAAGGAAAGTATGAAAATTGAAATCTCCAAAGCAGAAACAAATAAAGCGGCATCTTGAACATATGACAGGGTATCTGGTCTGAAATTGTAAAATGGTGGGGTGTAAAGTTGGTTATTCCAGGTTCTTTCATTGTTTTAATGAATTGGTGGTTTGGGTCAAAATTGAGATTGATACATGTTTTTTTCCCATGGAAATTGTCAAACTCTTGCTTGACAGGAAAATGTGATGCTGTGTTTATGACTTCTGATTGAAATTATGTAGATTTAATATTTCTCTTTTCGAGACAAGTATCTCTTGAATTATATTTTGGCACAATAGTACAATGAACTCCATCTGAGCATTAAAAGGGAAAGATAGAACTCTAGCTTTTAGAGGAAATGGGAGAGAAAAATTTTAGGGAGAATAATAAATGGGCTGCCCTGAAGCAAGGCAAAGTAGAGGATCTGAAATATGGCGAATATGTTGTGTATGTGGATCTGGTCTAATTTTTTTTAAAACTTTTTTTTTTTTTTAGGTCATTGGAAACAATGGGCTACATATCTTGATCTTCTTTAGTCGGATTACATAGAGGGGTGAGTATAATTTTGTTAGTATCTTCATCTTTTTCAGTGTTCTGAATGTAAAAATATATATATATATATATATATCTTGATGTGCTGTAAGGGCCTCCAGTTGTGGGAGCTTTACTATTCTTTTAATTCTTTGTTCTCAATGAATTGAATGTAAAGTATGTTATTCTACCTAGCTTTGCTAATCTTGAAGTGCACCCTCATTGTGATTTCTTGTATTAAATATCTAAATGTCTCATGGGTGAAAACCAAGTAAAGAGCATTGTTGAGAGATAAAACAGATAATAACTACAGCTTGCTCTGTAAGTATGTTTTTCATAATTTAATTTTCAAATCACTAAAAGCACTTAACTTAATATATTTGTTGAAACAAATTACTGCTACTGTGTTGCTCCTGAGTTGGCTGTTGCTTGTGTTGAGTCTTCTCCTTGGGTTTGACCTTGCGGTTTGCTGCCTTGCTTCACCTTGATTGTTGAAAGTTGAACTGGTTTGGTCCCAATCATCTGTGGGTGATGGTTTGGTCCCAAGATTTTCATTTGTTATTAAAAATAATTAAAATGAGGCCTGTTTCTAATACAGATTTGCATCTATGCATCCAACCAATTCAACTTGCTTTGTTTTGTACCTAAGAAACAAAATCTAGGACAAAAAAACACAAACACAAATGATTAATATTATATATATAAGATTAAAATCTGATGATAGTTGCAGCTGTTGCTGCTGTTGCTGCTGTTGAGTCTTCTCCTTGGGTTTGACCTTGTGGGTTGCTGCCTTGCTTCACCTTGATTGTTGAAAGTTGAACTAGTTTGGTCCTAATCATCTGTGGGACCCTTCTATATCAGCACACACCTGCTGGGCTTATAATGTAATCCAATGAGCCTAGGAGATTGCTTTAAACCTTGTTTTTTTGGTGGCTGTCTTAGCCTGATTTGCACACAATGTTCAGTCTAGGTTCTAAGCCCTGTAAAGTGTAGATTTATTCCTGTAGTGTAGCTGCTTGTAGGAATCACTGAACTTCTTCTTTGTTGAGAAAAAACAGTTTTTTCATTTTAATTCTATGATAGTGTCTTTATATGGAGAAGCTTTGTGTTTCTATTGTAGGCCATGTGAGAGGATAACAAAACTAGATCAAAGTGGGTTATCGTCAATCGATGCCACTTCCCTGATGACTTGCCAGAGGTAGTTGGCCGACCGTGTTCCCCTGAAAGCAATGAGGTAATTGTTATGTCCATTAATTTAATTTAATTTTGTTGTCTGCGTGCATGTCAACAAGCTTAAATTTAGAAAGTATTAGCTCCCATCCTGATTGGTGCTGTGAATGTCAATAAGTAAGGGTGATAATGTAAAAAAGTGACAATGGGTTTTTTGTAATGTTGTCATTCCAATTACTGGTTTCTAGACCTAGGTCTTGGCCAAATTGGTTACACATTTAGGTTCTATTGAAATAGTAACCTTACTCAAAATGTTATATCCTACAATTTACTGTTCATTGATGATGCCATGAACAAGTATTTTCAATCCTTTCTGATTTGGGGTTTAAGAAAAAAATCCATGTTTAACAACAGTGTAGGGCTTGTATGAACTCCTTGTTGGTCCATTATAGGATTATGAGTCTAATCATGGTAAGGCTAGTAAATCCTAGTCTTGGTTGTCTGGCTGATAGATACTATATGTGAAAATTTATTGCTTTTGGGATATTTATTATATCTGGTAAGATTCTTACATAATTAATTTGTCATTGGCTATATCGTTTGTGATGCTATCCCTGGATTTTCCATGATATGGGTTTAACTTTGCGTAGTGAAGAAATTGGTGCAGCTGCCAAGGCATGGCCAGTTGGAATTTTTGGGCTAGTATGACCTCAAATTTCTTAAGTGCCATTATGATTTTTGTAGGTTCATTCTCTAAAGAATTTCTTTCTTGTCCTTCTTTAATGGAGAGGAGGATTTGTGGACCTGTGTCTGCTTTAGTGGTACCAATTTTCTGATCACAAGATCCAGTGATCTATAATATTTAATGTTATATGTAGTGTCGTCACTATTCTTCCAGTTTCATCCATTCATTTTTTAATGTTACAACATGTTATTGTGTGTAATAACTGTTAAATCTAAATAATCCCTGTGTACCTTCAAAAATTAAAGGCAAGTTTGGTAACATTTCCGTTTATAGTTTTTGGTTTATTTTTACAAAAACTTTAAAAATTGTAACGTTACAATCTTTACATATTAAGCGGTTAATTTTCTTACAAGAAAGTTATTTCTTTGACAGTTTGACTTTTATTTGACCTACTTTAAAAGTTTTTAAGTATTCTTCTCTCTTTTATTATTATTATAAATTTTTTTTTTAAATATTTTAAAGGTGTTGGTTACTATGCAATTAAATGCTACTGCGAAATTTAAGATACCTTCTCTGGCCTTGTTTTGGCCACTAAAATCAAATCTACCATGTATCGGGTTGCATCCGTACTTATCTTTTTTTACTTGACCATTGAAATCTCCACCTATTATTCTCTCCTCCAGTTATTTTTGCATTAACTCATCAGTTGATCCCAAAATTGTCTTTTAATATGTTCTCCAATCCTATTTGGCGTGCATAGGCGCTAATTATACTTGCCTCAATTAGTATTATTCTGTCCCCTATTGTCCTGTTACTACCTTATCTTTAAAATGTTTAGTTCCAATTATTTCTCTTCTTTTTTTTTCTTCAAATTTTAGTTCTTGATATAATACTAAATGGCTTCTCTTCTTGTCAGTGTAGGGTTCTATCTTGTTGTTGACTCCCTTATTTTCAAGGTTTATTTTGCAACTTTAGCTCTAGCCTCAAGAATTCGTCACAGGTATCACAATCAGGGCTTGGTTTGTAGTGTTTTACAGCCCTAGTCGAAGAATTACTAATCAATTCTTGACCTAAGTTGCAATATATTATTTGCTAAAAGCAACTAATAGATAACATATGAAATTGGTTCTATTAGACCTACCCCAAAAAGGAAAAAAAAAGCAAGCAAGAAGAAGAAGATTAGTAATGCAGTATAGATTGATTGATGTATGATCAATTATTCACCCTGTATAAGCACAAGCTTCTTAAGAACCGACCAGGATACTTTAATGCAGTATAGATTGATGTAGTTCATATTGTTTTACACATCCATATTTCTTTTTGAAGGTCTTTTCTCATGCATGTTTTCAATATTTGGTTTTTAGGCTGTTCTGGCTTAGTCTTTGGTCTGAAAATTGGGAGGCTCCTGTAACTATTTATTTATTTTCTTTATCTATGCATCTTGTCTTTTTGTTTCATAGTTACATTACCATCCAGAATCTGCAGAACGCCTTCTTTCAAAGTAGTTCAAGGGTAATATCTTTGATTCCCAGAAGTTCCAGAAACTCCCCCTTTAGTATTTCCAACTACTTATATGCTATCAAATCTAATATTTTCAGGCCTTCTTCCATCCAAGCACTCAAATTTTCTCTGCCCTTTGATTTGGAGGAAAACCTAGAAAGATGAGATGAGAGAGTTCAGCCATTTCATATCAATATTGGGGTTGGGAAGAGGGGAGGTAGAGGGGTGAGGGCATAACAATTGATTGAAGCAGTCATTTGCTATTTTCTATGGATTCTTTGCAAAATTTTGTTAGTGGTTCTGGTTCCTACAGGACTGGCCATATTTAGCTGTATGCCAACAACATTATCAAGTGGAGTGGCGTTGACTCGGGTATGTTAATTCGTATTAATGTTCCCTTGATTTAAGTTTTTGCTCCATTTTGATTCAGCAGCAGACCAGGACAGAAAAATGGTTGCAAGTTTGACAACATGATTTAATTGCTGAAATGCAGCTTGCTAGGGGGAATTTTGCTCTTGCACTTGCAATGACTGTAATATCTAATCTGCTGGGAATCTTGATTGTAAGTTGCAAGAGCTATTCATTAGAACATCGGATTATGTTTACATACTGGTTCAGCTTAGTTTCATTGCTGTAAGTTTTGTTGCCTTATTACATTTGGTATTTACACCAAACTTAGATCTTTTTGAATTGTAATTCAAGTATTTCTGCAAGTTTCCACGGTACTATCTTTGATGTTTCTTATTCCTTTTTTTGATTTGGATTCGATGTTTGTCTTTTCTCTGCATCTTGACTTTGGGCATCCAGATGATAGTGGAACTTGCTACTTATCTTACCTGCTTCTTGATCTACATATCACATAGGGGATCTTGATGACTGTCCAAGTTCATGCCACTCCTACATTTCAATTAGCTCTCTTAGTAGATAGTGTTGCTTGAAGAGCAACGGAGAATCAATGAGGAACTGAATGCAAGAGTAGCGTGGAGGTCAATGCCAAGATTGATTTGATGCTACAACAGATTAGTCAGGGAGGTTTTACTCCTGATTTATCATCATAGTAAGTACCTTATGCATATATAACCAATTCATAAATTAAGTTCCTTTCCCCCGCTACTCTCTCAATAACCTTAATCTTCATTGTCAATTGAAAATAAATATACATACTCTATTTAGAGTGATTTGGTGAGAAATGAAGAGGGGGGTGTTTGGTTTATAATTTTAGATTTGTTGATTCTATATATATTTGGTTTTATGACTTTAAAATATCCAGCCATATATTGAAGATTTTCATTTTGGATTTATTGATTCTATGTATATGTCATATTTATATATGGTAATACAAACATTTTATACTAGTAACAATCAAAGTCGTTATCCCTTTTCTATTGATGCAGGGGATGAAGAGTCAGTGTGATATTCTGATTTTGTCTTTTGTAAGACAAAAACAGTCTCTACAAAAATAGTAAGTTTATTCATATGCTTCTAGCGGTTTCTGAATTAATTTGTGTTTTTATTTTTCAGGTCAAAAATTTCCTGGAGAGATGCAAAATATGGTCAAAGAATTCAAGAACTTAGTTTTTTGAATTTTTTTTTATTTTTTAATATATGTAATCACAGTTAAAAACTTTTTATTAATTCCTTCGTATGTACTTTTGAACATTTAACTTTCATTTATGAAATATATGACGTTATTCCATTTAATATATGGTTGTGATTCAAAATATATATAGTATATAGTGTGTATTATATTCTTCAAATGCCCGTACAAAAATAACATTGATTATCCTCCAAATATGTTGAATTCTTTTTTTTATCATATGTTTTATTAGTTATTAATCACACTTAAAAGATGTGATCTAAATGTTATTAATTACACTTAAAAGATGTGATCTAAATGTTTTTAATCACTTAAAAAATGTGATCTAAATGTTATTAATCACACTTAAAAGATGTGATCTAAATGTTTTTAATCGCACTTAAAAAATGTGATCTAAATGTTATTAATCACGCTTAAAAAATGTGATATAAATGTTTTTAATCACACTTAAAAGATGTGATCTAAATATTATTAATCACACTTAAAAGATGTGATGAAATCATTTTTTCATGACACTTAAAAAGTGTGATTAAAAATGACCCTTTTTAATCACACTCCCAAAGATCACACTTTAATAAAACTTCAAAGGTGTGATTAAAAAACATACATCACACAAAAAAAAGTGTAATCTTTATCGGTATTTGTAGTAGTGACTATTCAGCCATTCTACTACTACGGCTGAGCAAAGAGAAAAAAAGAGAGAGAGTTGAAAAGAAAAGAAAAAGAAAGGAAGAGAAGAGGGTGCTTGGTAGTCACCATTTCAAAACTAATCTTGAGAATTGTAACGCCCCAATTTTCATGCCCAAATGATAATACATTTACTTCAAATCAAAATAACATAAACAAATAAATACCCTCATGGGTTTACAAGTTTCCAAGGCTAAGGCCCGGTTACACAAATCGGTTATTCAAACCCACACAAATATAGCCATTGGCTTACAAAACAAAGTCACGCAAAATGAGAACATTGTACTCCCAACACACACACTTCCACGCCTTCAGTTAGGCGGAATCACCACTCCTTTTCCTGCACAAAAATCCCGTAGGGAGAGCATAAAGCCCAGTAGAGAATTCTTAACAAAGTATATACATTTTACACAAGTCTCAAGAGATGGAATGCTTATGCCATGCCATGCCTTTTTGAAAGTAAAACACACATTCATCTTTTGAAAACCAACATGCTTAATGATGTCATGCCATTTCAACTGCTCAACATTTATCACATTTTATTTGAGGGGCGGTAAATACAACTCTGATAATCCCTAGGTCAATGTCTGCAAGTAGACTATACAAGTACTACCAATTTGTCATTTTTACCAGTATCAACTGGAGGGCTCGACACCTATAATCTGTCATTTTTACCAGTATTGACTGGAAGGCTCGTCACCTATTCTCTACACTACCCTTCAAGACTTACCATTGTATTTACCCCAAAACCATTTCATGAAAACTTGTTTTTCAACATTCCTTTCTCAATGCAAGTTTTCAAATCAACTTTCAAAGTTTAATGTAATCAAATGAATTGATATGCCAATGTAAAGAAGAGGTTAAGTGAGGGACCTATTTATAGTGCTAGGTCAAAGCAAAATGAAGTCCCAAAGTCAACCCAAAAGACCAAGTCAAAATCCCCAAAAAGTAGGTCCAAAACGGACTGAAATCTGGAAAAAAAATCTATAGGGGTCGACCTTTTCAACACAGAGGACGACCTTATGAAGAAACTTATGTTTGACAGCATGCAAGAGGGTCGACCGTTAGACAGGAGGGGGTTGACCCTATTTCCAGCAACTAACACACATACATAAGAGGGTCGACTCTCTCCCAGTCTGGTGTCTACCCTATTTTCCAGCAACACTCCCAGAATTTCACCAACAGGTAAGGGTCGACCCTTAGGAAGGCTGGTGTCGACCCTAAAATAGAATTTCTAAGTTTCCAAGGGACTTTTGACAAGAGCAAGTGCGAACAACCAAACCCAACAATTTTAAATCGGATTATACTCCTCCAAAACCAACCCATAACAACACCAAAGATTTCCAAAATAAAAATAAAGGATTCAAATACACTTCCCAAAAGGTTTGAAGGACACAAGTGCCACAAGAATAGTTTGTAAAAGCTCTTGAGGTAGGAATACTCAACCTTTATCCTGCTTTAGATATTTTTTTAACTGAATCCATATATTAAATACATGTAAGAGTATGTATTGTTAATACATACATAGCAAGAATAGCTCAATACATGTTTGCATTTTGATAGAATGAGAATTTCATGATTATTCATGATTTCTATTCCTTCTTGCAAGCATAGATTAGATGGTTTAGCAACTGATTTTATTTTCTTATGTGTTCAAATATTCTCCATTGTTTGAAATAATCTTGCACGAGAGTAAAATGAGATAAAGTTGGTTCACTTATACTTGAAACTTATATTTTCTTCACTGTTTTAGATTTTATCGGATGAAAAATGCTCTAATAAAATGAAAATAACATGTGTTAAAAATATGTTTTTCTAGGAGTATATATAGGTGTTCTATACCGTGTGAAATTTTTATAAAATCATTGGACACCATTTTCTTACCGAAATAAATATTTGTTTTAAGTGTTGCTTACAACACAGTAGGAACAGTGACTTCAAGCAGGTCCCATTTTCTCTGAAAATGTTATTTTTCTACATGACCACTTGGGATAGTTAGATATAAGAGTTATATTTCATATTCTAAGAGGAGAAATTGCAATTTTACTAAAATGCGACAAAATCTGTCCAAGTTTCTTAGTAAAATTATTTGACCATCTTCCATTGGTTTTCAGTCTTCAAGCTCTTCTGTAAATATGTTCTAAACTCAAATATAGCAAAACGTTCTGATCTTACCTATTTTTGACATTTTTTGAGGCCCCTTTTTATTTTTCCAACACAGAACACCTGTGCTGAAAGTTGTTGTAACTCACTGTCCCAGAAACCAGTTTTCTTTCAAATTTTATTTCTCTATTTTAAAATTGTTTTTATGCCTGGTACTCTACTGAAAATATTTTCCTAACTCAATGAACTAGTACCAGTTAAAATATCGTAATAATTGAATGTCATTTGGTATGGGTTTCATTATTTTTAGTTCGATCATTCAGTGCTGAAAATATGAAGTGTGGGAAGTTCTAAGAAATTTTGTAATGACTCCTAAGACATTCTATAATACTTATTTTGGTTTCCATACGTGGTTTTATTGTGCTATATGAACCGTATGTCACTGTGGTTTTCAAATTAAAACTCGCTCATGCATCAAAATGTGATTCGACAAAGTAAAGAAACACGAAATTGAACCGATGCATTAAAAGTTAAAAATGATGGAGTGAGCCCGGTTTAGAGTCTTGTGCAAGTGAATTGCGAACCCTAACATGGCACGGGAAGGTATTTCAGCTCCTATCGATATAGGCGATATAAGGTTGGTGTTGCGAGTGTCACAACATAGACCGTTCCCTTGGGGTAGACCGTGATGTCACGACAAGGGTACGTAACCTTGGTGCGTGGGCATCATTGGTAGTTACAGCAAGTAACATTTGAATATTTGACCAAAGAGGAGTCAGAATTGCCCATGGCCATTGCTTAGCGGTGTAGACGTCCCACGAACGCCCTCGGGAGGATGAGTCCCGTTCCGTTCATTTGGGGTTACAACAGCTCGGACTCGATTTGTGTCACGGTTCTAAATCTGAACCAAAGAGTCCAAATCTGGCAAATCGTTTTGAGAAACAGATTTTTTTTGAAAAAGTAGTGTCAAACATGGACTGCTTTGCCAGATACAGAATCGCCATCTAAATATTTTAAAATGGGAGAATTTAGGAAACCCTGACTCGGTGCCGAAGGCCACATGTCCGTCATCACCGGAGTTGTCTCGACTCGGGAGCTTGGGTACGATCGGGGAAGGTCAGCTATGAGCACCCCCTTTTGCCCGGTCCGAAGACCGGCCTCTACTAACCATGATATCCGATTTTGAAAACATTATGTGTTCTTATTCCGGTTATTAGCCTAGAATTACTATGTCATGCGCGCAGCAAACAAGTATAGACTAGATTGCCTAATTTGGAAATAAGCATTGCATATTCGTTCGTTTTGAAAAGTGCTTTGGAATTTGCTACTCGCAGGTAGGCTAAAAATACGGATTTCAACGAGTTTTCCCAACTAAAACAATCCAACCTCCACCCACAGGCATTCAAACAATTTAACACATAAGCATCTAGCCACATGTTAAGCATGCTATCATGGCAACATTCACACTCATGCGATATGCTAAAACGGAAAGACTTACATCGTACTCCGCGCCAAAACAATAAACTAGTTAGCAAACATGCATGTCCTAGTTCATGTTAAATTGCCTAATGCAACGCATACGGGGTGCAATCGAAGTAGGCTCGACTAACCTAAGCATGGCATATGGGATGCGATTAATTGATGCACGTATTCAATTTGGAATTGAAGTACAAATGCAGTTAGCGTGATGTACTAAGCCTAATACATGTAATACAAATGCATGAATGCACGCATGCATAGCATAAGTTATGCTAATTTAAACGTGCCCTAATACTAACCACCAAAGCAGGTAAGTAAAAGGGAAGAAAGAAGTGGGGATTGGAAGACATACACCACTCACACACACTTATTACAGATTTGCCCTCGCCCGGAGGGACCGAATAAATATTACAAATTAATTAACTACGCAAGCTAATTAAATATTACAAATTGCCTAATCAACTAAGCAAATTAACTAAAGCTAGAAAAACAGTAAACCGCCTCGGGAGGAGGGCTCGATGCAATGCATGCTCGGTCCCGCTCGGAAATACACCGCCATGCATAGGCTGCCTCTGTTTTCCTTCCTTCACTCCTCTGAAGGCTGCCAAAACCTCAGGACTGCATCCTTGGGTGTTGGGAAACATCACCGACTGGATGGGATCACCACCGGCAGTGGGATATGGCCACCGGCACAAAATGAAGCTATCGGCAGAGAAATCATTGCCGGTCGGCAATATATACTGCCGGCCGGCAAAGAAAGCCTGCAGATCCTACAACTCACAGCAACAGAGGGCAAGGCAAAGCATGGCAGCACAATTCAAGGCATGTATGCACCACTCATGTCCCTTATCATGTTTGTGACTCAAAAGGACATGTGCCTCGATTCTCGGACCACCAATCACGTATTTCCACGCATGATGGCCCGAAGAACCAAGTATGCAATTTTCATGTCAAATGAAATGCAAACCAATCAAGCAAATCAAGGCCCAATTCCTATCATCAAGTCAAGGAACAAGGCGTGCATGCAAGATGCAATGCAACCTAGGCATACAAGCTAAGGATGCAACATGGCATGGCAAGACACTTATGCAAGCATACAAGCAAACATGAGGCAATGCTAACCAATGAAAAGGTGGTCTTAGGCATGGTTTAGGCAGCTCTAATAAGGCCTAAAACAAGGGCCAAAGCGCTATAATGAGGGACCAAATACACATGCACACATACACATGTTGAAAGGCCAACACTTAGGCACAAATTGAACAACTCTCAAACACGTTTGAAAGAAGGTAATCACGGACTAACTAGCATGCAACATAAGCATTGAAAATTATGTTAAAACATGAAGCCAAACCAAGCAACAAATCAAGCCAAACATGCAACAAATGGCCTAAGTGCTTGGAGCAAGTCAAGGGGACTTGAACCATGACTAAGCCAACCAAGCCTCACAAGGCCAAGGGGGCTTAAAATAGGTTCAAGGCAGACCTAGACCATGCAAAGGGGACCCCCTAGATGGCATCTAAGTGGCTCAATTTCAAAGCATGCACCATGGCCAAAACAAGGAACATGCTACACATGCTTTCAAAGCATTAAAGAAGCATTCAAGGCAAACACATAGGCATGGAAATGGGACTGAAATAACATGTAGGGTGGCCCCAAATCACTAAATCAATGCAAAGATGTCATGCTATACATGCACATACTCAAGGCCAACAAGCCGGAATGCAAAGGAGCTATACTAAGCATGCCAAATCCGACCCAAACACTTATGGACAGACCTAAAACATGTCAAAATGAGCACAAAATCTTCACAAGGCTAGGCCTAAAACATGCTAGAAACAAAGGCACACAACCTAAGACATGTTAAGGGATCACAAGGCATTACATGGCAACTATGCTAAGGATGCATGGAGTACCAAAACCAATTTAAAATCATGTTATATTATGGAAATATAAGCATGAAAAAAAAGTCTATACATGCTCAGCACACTCTCAAACATAGGCTCCCTTTGGAGGCCAAAACATGCCCTTTTCAAGGACAACAAGGAGAGGGGGTGGCCCTCTCCTTCTTGGGACTTCAAGGCATCACCTTCACCACTGAAATCCCTCAAGATTTCAGTGGTGAAGAGACCCCGACACCAAAATCCCGGAGTTCACACAAAAGGGCACAAAATGAGGCCTTTCAAGGCCTAAGGGTGTTCAAACTTACCCAAACCACAAAACACTCTTAACAAACAACCAAGAGGGCTTAAAAACAGAAATATTTTGTATTATACACTAAGCTCAAAAATGAATTTAAGATAGGTAGAAATACAATGCAAAAATGGGGTAAAAAGGGGTAAGGTTCTTACCCTTGTAGACCTCTTCAACAATGGTGACCTTGTTGCTTCCTTGGGCTCCAAACCAGTCAAGAACCTCAAGAACAAGCCCTTAGAACCTTAGTTTCAAGAGGAAGGTGAAACACTAGGTGCTTGTGTGCAATAGTATGGACTAAAACACACACAAGAGTAATATAGAGATAGGATGTATATGTAACTCAAACCCTAAAACCAGAGCTTGGTCTGTGTTTTTCCCTCCCTAAAATGTCTCAAGTCTCCAACCCTAGCAACAAGAGAGAGCCCTTCTCTTTATAGAAGCTTTTGTCTTGTAAAGCTTACAAGACAAGCTTCATAAGAGGGAGATCCCTCCATACACGTGTATGGAGGGGAGCAAAAGCAAGACAGCTGTCTTAAAATATCTGCAAAAGCAGATGCACAGTAGTCGGCCGGCCAAAAATGCCATTTTGGCCAAAAAGAGTGCCGACCGGCACTAAAAAGTGCCGACCAGCAACAAAAGGTGCCGGCCGGCAATATATATTGCCGGTGGCAGCAAAAACCAGCCGGTGGCCTCTAGCCACTGCCGGTGGTGGGTGGGGATGGTCCACAAGCCCTACCCTGCCTCTCGAAGGCAAAACACAAGTGTTTGGTGAAAAACCAGACACTAAACGGTCGAGTTCGGAGATCCTGAGGCAAGGCGCGTAGCCGAGACCTCTGGGAACTCCAAACGAACACAAACATGGATGATCACCGAGTGTTCAAACGGTGACGTCCAAGTCTTGAGGACGGTCAAAAATGGGGTGTCTACAGTTGCCCCTCTTTGACAGAACTCGAAAGTCATAACAATGACGGGAGTGAATGTCAAAGCCCAGAGACGACCCATTTTTGACAAGGCCGAAGACTTAGACAAACATGCAAGACAAACAAGGTATGCGCTCGAAGGCAGGGGCAAAATGCAAGACAATGCACGAAGCCGAGCATAACTTATGATCATGCAAAGAAAGCTGTAATGAAGCATACATGCGACAATTTTAAGCTAGCATACACCAAACTACGCTACAATGCAGAAAGGATGGAAGAGAATTATGCAATTCTCGATACTTCTCACTCGGAGGATACAATACCTGTGCGGCTCGTCTGGTTGCACCAACCTCAAATGAACCGTACATACAATATCGTGCCTGCAAAGAAAACAAACTTAACAGGTACGATATTATTAGCAACATGCATGACAATGCAAGAATGGATGCAAAACGATATGCAATATATACAAAACAATGTATAAACAATGCAAATGAAGATGCAATGTAATTAAAACAATGCAAACTAGATGCAAAGCAATTGAATCATGATCCAATCACGAGTGGTTCGAAACCACACCTATGTCAAATAGATTGATGGAGGTAACAAGTCTGTCTACCATAGAACGGTCAACTGAACTATGAGCATTGTAGACAGACACAAGAACAAGTATTGGGTGGAATGACATAAGTGGGGAAACGGCCCACTGGGGAAAGGACTACGATCCTAATGCCGGATGTAAAAATTACATTACAATGCAATATATGGATATGTTAGGAAGATGGTAATGGATATGGCACGCGGGCCAAACCAAATCTTGCCTAGGAAAGACATGTACGCATACAGGCCATGTTTAACATAGAACGGTCTACTGAACTATGCTTCGACACGAGGAGTATGGGCACATACCAGACCAAGCTCAACATGGAAAGGCGCAAGCCATAGATGGGAGGTGATGCAATGAAATGCATGCGATCTACAATGCAATGGAAATGGCACGCGGGCCAAACTAAATCTTGCCTAGGAAAGGCATGTACACAAACAAGCCGTGTCTAACATAGAACGGTCAACTGAACTATGCTTTGACACGAGGAGTATGGGCACATACCAAACCAAGCTCAACATGGAAAGGCGCAAGCCATAGATGAAAGTGATGCAATGAATGCATGCAATCAAAAATGCAATGGATATGGCACGCGGGCCAAACCAAATCTTGCCTAGGAAAGGCATGTACACGTACGAGCCATGTCTAACATAGAACGGTCAACTGAACTATGCTTTGACACGAGAAGTATGGGCACATACCAAACCAAGCTCAACATGGAAAGGCGCAAGCCAGAGATGGAAGGTGATGCAATGAATGCATGCAATCTAAAATGCAATGTCTACATTATATCATAATAATGCATGACAATGCAACTATATATTTTTTTGTTATGAGATGCAAAGGTTTGAAGTGCGCGACAACGCGCGGCTTTTGATACGCATGACAATGCGAGTGGACTGTACACATCAATGTGCCAAAGGTCTTACACCTTCCAAGGATTTAAGGTCTCCTAGACCGTGCGTGTTTAAGGTCTCGCCAGACCGTGCGTATTTAAGGTCTCGCCAGACCGTGTCATACCTGCGTGGTTCGTCTGGTTGCACCAGCCTTAAATGTACTGTACATACAATATCGTGCCTGAAAAGAAAACAAACTTAACAGGTACGATATAGTTAGCAACAAGTGTACTCGAAATGCGTGACAGCGCAAAGCAAGTGGGAAGCATAGCAATGCTGTGAAAATACAGGCATGTAAGTGGAGCATGCGGTCTACGCAGGCAATGAAATTGATCATGAGCATGCGGTCTACGCAAGTAATGAAGTTAACAAATATGCGGTCTACGCGAGCAGTACATGCGGTCTAAGCAATCAAAACATGCGGTCTACGCAATCAAAACATGCGGTCTACGCAGGTAATGAAATTAACATGCGGTCTACGCAATCAGAACATGCGGTCTACGCAGGTAATGAAATTAAATAATTATGCGGTCTACGCAATCAAAACATGCGGTCTACGCAGGTAATGAAATTAACATGCGGTCTACGCAATCAGAACATGCGGTCTACGCAGGTGATGGAATTAACATGCGGTCTACGCAATCAAAACATGCGGTCTACGCAGGTGATGAAATTAAATAATTATGCGGTCTACGCAATCAAAACATGCGGTCCACGCAGGTAATACATGCGGTCTACGCAGGTAAAGAAATTGGACAATTATGCGGTCTACGTAAGCAATACGTGCGGTCTACGCAGGTAAAGAAATTGAACAATAATGCGGTCTACGCAAGGAAAGAAATTGAACAATTATGCGGTCTACGCAAGCAATACATGCGGTCTACGCAGGTAAAGAAATTGAACAACAATGCGGTCTACGCAAAGAAAGAAATTGAACAATTATGCGGTCTACGCAAGCAATACATGCGGTCTACGCAGGTAAAGAAATTGAACAATAATGCGGTCTACGCAAGTAAAGAAATTGAACAATTATGCGGTCTACGCAAGCAATACATGCGGTCTACACAGGTAAAGAAATTGAACAATAATGCGGTCTACGCAGGTAAAGAAATTGAACAATAATGCGGTCTACGCAAGTAATAAAATGATTACAAACATGCGGTCTACGCAGGTAATGTAATTAACATGCGGTCTACGCAAGTAATAAAATGATTACAAACATGCGGTCTACGCAGAGAATGTAATTAACATGCGGTCTACGCAAGTAATAAAATGATTACAAACATGCGGTCTACGCAGGTAATGTAATTAACATGCGGTCTACGCAAGATGGGTGCAAAACAAAGCAGATTGTGAGGAATGTAAGACAATGCAAATGAGGCACGCATGCCAATGCAAGTGGGGCACACGGGCCGATGCAAAACGGGGCACACGGGCCGATGCAAAACGAGGCACACGTGCCGATGCAAAACGAGGCACACGTGCCGATGCAAACGAGGCACACGTGCCAATGGAAACGAGGCACACGTGCCGATGCAAACGAGGCACACGTGCCAATGCAAACAAGACACACGTGCCAATAGAAACGAAGCACACGTGCCGATGCAAACGAGGCACACGTGCCAATGGAAACGAGGCACACGTGCCGATGCAAACGAGGCACACGTGCCGATGGAAACGAGGCACACGTGCCGATGCAAACGAGGCACACGTGCCAATGGAAACGAGGCACACGTGCCAATGGAAACGAGGCACACGTGCCAATGCAAACGATACAAATGAGACACGCATGCCTCATGGAATGTAAAGCGATGCTAAGTGCGACACGCATGCCACACAGAATGTGAATGGACTTAAATGCGCAACAACGCACGTGTGTCTAAACGCATGACAATGCTCGTAATAAAAAATGCAATGACAAAGCATGAGAGATGTGCATGACGATGCAAGGGGTGCGTATTACAACGCATGTAGTATGCAAGACAATGCAACTGCGAGGCGTATGATAGCGCGATGTGATGCACCGAAATAATGCGATGAACGCGTGCAACGCACACGGGGCAACCTTTGGATCTTGTAAGAGGCAAAAAGGATACAAAAGGATACAACCTTGCATGAGTTCGAGTGCTACGCACAGAAGACGCGGTCCGAAGTCAAAACGGAGGCCGGTTGAGCATCGGAGATGCACTTTCTTGCACTTTCTTGAGCTATGAAGACTAAAAACTTCTCAAATGGCCTAAACAAGGCTGTGGGAACACCACCGGCTGGGAGTAGAGGCCACCGGCTGTCCACCGGCTGCAGAACAATTCCATTGGCACAAAATACTGCCGGCCGGCATAAAACATTGCCGACCGGCAAAAAGTTGCTGAGTCGGGGCAGTTTCGACAATTCACCACGGGTTTTTGAAAATAGGGTTCCTAAACCCTATTCCTCACTTCCTTTACCGCCGAAAACCCTCACTCTCTCTCTCTAGAGTGTTTTTCTCTCCCCGTTTCTTCGTTTCTTCGCGTTCTACGCCCGTTTCGTCGTCGGATTCGCGATTTTCTTCTCGTTTCGGACATTTTCAACCGAACAAAACTTTGTTTCGGTGCCTCGTTTGGCGTTCCCGCCTTTTCGGGGTTTGTTCCCCTCGCTTTCCTCTTCACTTTCGTGCCTTTTCACATTCCGGCCTTCCCGGCCACTTTTGACCTTCCTGGGGGTTGACCTTTCGGTTGACTCTTCGCATTCTGGCCCGGTTTCCCTTCCTCCGGCCCTTTTCTCACCATTCCTGACATGGCGGACGACATTCCACGCGGCGGGACTCCCCCGGACCACGAGATGGATCCTGGGGTCGAGCTCCTACCATTGAGCGAGCGCCCGTTCGACCCGGCGACCTACCGGCCGGCGATCCATGTTCTGCCCCCTGACGGACTCCGCCAGTTCCGGAGCTTCGAGAGGCACGTGCCACCTGAGCTACTACTGTGCGAGCCTACCTCCCACCTTTCCTTCGGCACTTCCGAGGTAACTTTCTTTCTTCTGCTTTACTTTCCGCAATGTAGGATACAAAAACTGCCATAGCTAGTTGTATTCTTTAACTGCTTTAGTCTGATATGCTAGGAATCGTAGTTGACTGTAAACATACATACAACTGATATCTGTTTGAGACTGGCACATGCACACACACTGCACTGACCCCGAATCACTCAAACACGGCGCACACTGTATTTTACTGCAAACACACCGGTACCCGGTATTTGTCTGAGTCTGTTAAACTATGCACACATGCTATACTGCTCTGAACTACCCAAACACGTTGACACATCACACGCTGTAGTTCACTGTAAGCACACCGACACCCGGTATTTGTTTAAACCTGTTAAACCTGCACGCATGCCATATCTGTTCTGAACCACCCGAACACGCTGACGGATCACACGTTGTAGTTCACTGTAAGCACACCGGCACCCGGTATTTGTTTAAATCTGTTAAACTTGCACGCATGCTACATCTGTATGTTTCTCAAAACTGCATTTTGAATGTTGTCTTGCAATTGTTATTTTCTGTTTACAGGAGGATTCCCATAGCATCCGCGGGTATGGGAACACTGGTGCTCGGGAGTGGTACGATGAGCTCCCTGACGTGGTCCGCCGCATAGTAGATCGGGCGAGTTTCGGCGCCTTCTGCCGAGGGCTCTCCAGGCTTTCTACCTGCAGACCTCTCCTTGCCGCTCTGGCAGAGAGGTGGTGGGACACCACTGATTCGTTTCACTTTTCCACAGCAGGGGACATGACGATGACCCCTTACGATTTCTCGATGCTCACAGGCATCGGGGTAGGGGGTGATTCGATCCCCTTTGACATTGACAAGGATGAGTGGACCGCCGCTCAGGTCCATCTACTAGGTGAGGCTCCACCTCTAGCTCGTCCAGGTTTTGTGAGGTACTCCTGGTTCGAGGTCCAGTTTCGGGTCCAGCCTGCGTTGGAGGAGGAGGTGCAGATGACTCAGGAGGACGTGGAGAGGTATGCTCGCGGCTTCCTCATGTTCCTGTTCGGGACGACCATCTTCGCCGACTGGGCAAACATCGTGCCTCTCTGTCTTCTCAGCGCACTGGTGGACGTCCGAGACATCCTGCATTATGATTGGGGTGGCACCGCTCTGGCCACCCTCTATGGATACATGAGCTCGGCTTCCCGCGGCAGCAGCCAGCTGCTCGGAGGCTATTGGCGGGCTTGGAAGGTACATTTCTTCTCCACTTTTCATTTCTGCCCTATATTTTTTGTACTCTGTACACTGCACACACTGTAGTCTGCTTTATACTTACTGTATACTGTACACACGGCACACACATACATTCTGCTTTACACTGACTGTACACTGCTCACACTGTACACTGTACACAATACACTGCATAACACACGGCTCTGCCTTTTCTGCTTTATTCTATATTCTGCTTTATCTGATAAATGCACTGGTATTTATCTTGCAGTTGTGGGTTTACGCCTACTTTCCTAGGCTCGCTCCTGTACCAGTCATGGAGACCCCTCTGGTCGTCCCCTTTTCACGCCGCTTCGACGGGAGATGCACCCGGCGGCCACGAGAGACATTCGGCTTCTTCCGCCGATACTTCGACACCATTACCCCTGCTGAGGTATGTTTTACTCACAGTTCATTTAAGCCTCGCCTTTCCACTGCATATTTCAAAAAAACAGTAGATAACAAACTGTCTGTCACTTTCAGATCACATGGCGGCCGTGGGCTCCATTGCCGGCGGTGACTCGGGATCGATTTGCCGGTGCGGAGGAGACCTCGCGTTTCCGGATCTTGCTGGAGGGCCTGGTCTGTCGGGCTTGGTACCTGGGTGAGCGTTTCCTACGCCAGACCCTAGGGTTGCCTGAGCAGATAGTCCCGGTTCACCCTCCTGCGGACATGAGGGAGACCGAGAGGCTCACGACCGAGCAGATGGACGATTACACCGTTGGCTGGGAGGAGGCCGGCTTCAGAGGCATCGGCGACTACCGAGAGTACATGCAGACATGCCTGATGTGACCTCTGAGCGGCGGCCATCGAGCAGAGGGATCCAGGCCGGTGGCGCCAGTGGCTGGGGCGAGAGCGGGAGCTTCGAGGAGGGCCCGAGTCCGGGGCAGGGGCGGAGTTCAGGGAGGACAGGGGGCTGGCTGGCCCGCCCTGCCTACTGGGCTGACTTTCCGGGGGCAGGGTGGGTCGACCTATCAGATCCCCTTCGCCCCTCCGCCAGCTGATCATGAGTTCATCGATGTCCCCGACTTACCTCCGGTATGTATTACTGCATTTTGTACAGTCATTTCATTTCTGTTTATTTGATAGTCCACAGAATATTGATGCATCTGATGCTTTTGCAGGCTTCTTCTGAGTACACCCGTCAGTCGTTGGCGATGAATGCCTCGATGATGGGGATGCTTCAGCGGACATTTGACCTCCTAGCCCTCTACAGCATTCCGGTATGTTCTTCTGACACTGGCCTCGAACCATTCATACACTGCTTCACATAATCTGATGCACGGCACAACACCTGACCCACTGATCTCACAGCATATGATACATTGCATACACTGCATTCTGCACTGTACTCTACACTGATAAACTGCTCACGGCATTCACACAACGTACTCATACACTGCATTCTGCACTGATAAACTGCTCACGGCATTCACATTGTACTCATACACTGCATTCTGCACTGATAAACTGCTCACGGCATTCTGACACTGTACTCATACACTGCATTCTGCACTGATAAACTGTTCACAGCATTCTGACACTGTATTCATACACTGCATTCTGCACTGATAAACTGTTCACAGTATACTGATGCATTTCCCTTTATGTACCTTTCAGCCTCCTTTCCAGATCCCCATGGCAGGAGGTGCTCCGGCTAGACCTTCCGTCCTGGCTCGAGGGAGAGATGAGGAGGGTAGAGCATTCCCCCGCACGAAGGCGGGGTGCACTCATGTCAGGAGTAGCTCGCGAGCTCCAGTCCCGGATGATGATGATGACAAGGATTCAGAGGCGGAGGCAGAGGCAGAGTCAGAGTCATCAGAGGAGGAGACCGGAGGCGGCACTAGCTCGGGCTCTGACGGGGATGCTGATGATGCTCCTGGACCCTCGTCCAGGAAGAGGACTAGGACGGACTGATGGCCCCCCGGAGTGCTCGACACGGATACAGATTTTTTGTTATTTTTGTTCTTGTACTTTTCTCTTTTGTTGGTAGTTAGATTACCTTGTACTGCGGCAGGCAGATTTTTATTTCCAAAACTTGTATATTTGAAAAGATTATGAAATGAACAAACTTTTTGTCTTAAAAGGTGTTACATCCGTATATCTTTACCTTTCATACTTTGCATCGCATCACACCATATTACACCTCAATGTAAATGAAATTGATTGGTTGTCTGAAAATTGAACACTTGCACTGTAATAATCAGATAACTAAACAGTCCGCAGCAAAATAACCCAAGCAACCCACTGCCTGATTCTGGACACACAGCCCTTACTCTGTTGGGGATTAATCTGCATACAGCCCATAACACAGCATTCGGTTCATTCTGCACATAGCAACTCCCGAACAAACAGCCCAATCTGACAAGACGGACTACGGAGGTGAAACCAGCTGAAGTTGAAACACAATCGAATATAGAGAATGGCACAACATTCTGAGCATAAGCGATTTTTGAAATTAGATAAGGGTTTTTCAAACCGGGGTATCGAGCCTACAACTGAACACAGCGAGGAGGACTCAAGCAAAAGGGTACACGACCTAAACACAACGAGACATGCTCGGAAGAGACCTAAAACAAAGGTTGAGGTAAACAGTAAGAGACACGACACGCGGACGTGTTAACGACGACGGGGGGGGAACCTCAGATCACTAGGAGCCAGTTTCTCTGGGTATTGTTTCCCACCCTTTTCTCATTTGTGATTCTCACATCACTATGGCACTCAAGCTCGGTTTTTCTCTCAAAACCCTTTGGCTCACTTTTCTCTCAACTTACACCTCTCTATTCTTTATTCTCTCATTTTTCGTCCCTCCCCGGGGTGATTAATGAATGAATAGGAAGTTGCGGGTCCACGCCCGATGCCGTTAGCTCGCAGCTATTTCTTCTGGTGGGTGGAGTGCCCTCCTGGCAAGTATGTTGATGACGGGGGAAAGACAGAACGCCTGACTCAACTGTGCCCCTAGTTCATCATTTTGACCATTTTTTGTTTTTGCTTTTCTACTAAAACAATTTTGATCAAGATGAGAGTCGGATTAACGTACTTGTTCGATTTTTGATTTGAAAGCCATGCAAGTCGGGCTGTAAGCACTGAAAATTTTCCTTTTTGGGTCCAAGAAAAATGGTCCAGTTTTGGAAAACGAAATAATTTTCGAGAAAATAGTCAACTTCAGTAAAAATTTTCAAAAACTATTTTTGCAAACGGCTGATGCTCAACGAGCATGGAACTTACTCTTTGAGATGCGCAACCTCGGATCGGAGGCAATGGAAAATTGCCCCTAGTTTGGAGAACGCCGCATGGCAATGGAAAGTTACCCCTAGTTTGGATGGCGGCTCAGGACGACTGGTGGCAACGGAAAGTTGCCCCTTGTTTGGATGGTGCCGCAGCAGTCTGCAAACAGTCTTCATTGGCGGTGGCCGAACTCTTGGACACAGAGATGACAAAGACGGTCACAACAAATATATGGACACAATCACCTTGGAAGGTGCTGGCGACCAGACTTTGGGATGAAGTCGAAACCATTGCATGGACTGAGACGCTATGAAAGCGTTGGGGACTGGACTTCAGGATGAAGTTGCCTACGTATCCCAAACATGGGAATCAAGCCTTACGTAGTTCCGGTTAAGGTACACTCGGGTATTTTAACCTTCACTTTTCAGGCTCTAACTTTTGCCAAGGTGCCCGATGCGGGTTTTCGACCTTGCGAGCTTCTTTTCATTTTCTTTTGTTCATTTCTTTTTTCTTTTCTTTTCTTTTCTTTCTTTTTTTTTTATTTTTTTCTTTTTCTCTCTTTTTTTTCTATTTTTCTCTTTTTTGTATTTTTCTCTTGCTCTAACTTTTGCCCGGGTCGCCCTTCCGGGTTTTCAGCCCAGCGAGCCTCTCAAAGGGTAAAAAGTGTAGCAAGTCCATGTCAAAATGGTTTCTGAAGTTGAAGCCTCTCTGTATCTAGGAGAACGGCTGTTGTAATGATTTGCGGAAGAATCCATCCTGGCTGCTTCACAAGCTTCTTCCGGCGAGATCTACTCTTTTTGATTCGACTTTGGTGCCTCTTGCTCGAGGGCTGCTTCAGAACTGGCCATATAGACCTCGCACGACGTTTGACTGTTGAACTTTGCTGAACGGGTTCAAGGCTTGAAACGGACGAGTTGAATCTTGAGGTTGAGAGCGATCCTAGGCTGCACAATCTCAAGAGCGGTTCCACACAGGTCATCATAGGGCCGTGTAAAACATTTGTTTTTTAAAGTTTTTAAGAAAGCGACGAATCGCTCGTGCCGAAGATAGTGTGGAACCAATCTGGATCGAGCCAAGGTCCTTCCCAGTACTCACGCCGACAAGCATGGTTTCATTCATTAAAAAGGCTTAGCATGCTTTTCTTTCTCTCAAAATGATCAAAATTTTGCAAAACCCGAGGAATTCCTTCCTCTTTGTTTTTATGACCGCAGTGTTCAAAAGGGGTTTTTGAAAGACTCAGGTTAATGCAATGAGCTTGGCGCGCAGGAGAGCAGGTGAGATGTACTATCAGCCCATTCAGATCCTCTGGCACTTATACTGAAAGCAAGCACGAAAGTAAGATAGCAACAGCTATTTCATTCAGATTTGCTGGTATAACTGGCCCCTCGGCGGAAACAGACTCAAAACAAAAACAGGTAATTACAAGACAAAACGGTGTTCGGGACAACAACCCCAGAATCACCTGGTATTCTATACAAAGGGGACTGACTTGATACAACAAGACAGACCCTTAAGCAAAAAGACTGACTCAAAACAAAGAGACAGACTCAAAACAAAAGACTGACTCGATACTCAAGCCAAGATTTACAAAACTCGGTTTCGCTGATGCTCAAAAATGCGTGCCAGACACCACATCCAAAATACACCGAATGCCGCCCGTAGGTGGTTCACTTTCTGACTACATACTCGCAGTATCTGAGCCCTCAAAATCCAACAACTGGGTGGTTATGGACTTGGCCGAGGTAGGCGGGAGGATAACCTCGTTGTCGATCAAATCTTGCACCTCATGACGGAGGCGGAAGCAATTGTCGGTTGGATGGCCTGTCTGCTGATGGTACGCGCAATACTGAGTAGCATCATGCGTGGCAGGGAGATTCTTCGGGAGTGGCCGAGGCTCCAAGGGTTTAAGGTGCCCTCTCTCGGCAAGGATCTGAAGTGCCTTGGACAAAGGCATGTAGAGAGCATGAAAGGCCCTGCGCCCTCGGAGCAGGTACTTCGGAGTCTGAGCGCTCTTACTGGCCGCGTAAGCAAAAGGGTCGGCAGGCGCCACCTTAGCTTTCTAATCTTTCCCGGGTGCAGGGGCGGGAATAGAAGGAACTGTTCTAGCATGACGGGGCCCAACCTGATTTTCCGACTGACTTGAACTACCCTCAGGTGGAGTGGGGAAAGCATCTTCCACAGTTTTTGCCACAACTGCGGTTATCTGTTGCTTGTTCATCCCCCCGGCTTTCAAAGCCTCGACTGCCCACAGCAGTTGTTCGATGGGATCGGCGTCTATCTTTGCTTTGTCTTTTCCTCTGGCCTCAGCCTGATCGAGGGTTTGGGTTGATGTTGGCATGTCATTGCCATAACTGGAGGCCATCTCCGGTTGGCTGAGTTCAATCACAATTCGCCCCAACAGCGGGGGCTCCTGGGGTGCAAAACTCCCGGCATATGGTGCGACTGGAGGTGAAGCTGACATTCCGTAGGCGAGATCCGCCACAGACCTCTGGAGATCGTCTATCATCCCCATTAGTTCGAAGGTGGTGGGCTCACGAGCCTGATACAAATGGGGGGCCCAGACCGGGTGCACAACAGGCGACCTGGGTGGATGTGGCATATCCATGTTGGTCTCACTTTGCAGAGTGATCCCTTGATCTGATGCAGTCGTCATAACCACGAACTCTTCTGAATCCTGCGTTGTCATAGGTCCTGCCTCAGCAAGGGGGAACACTGGCTATTCTGTATCAACTCTCTGACTCTCTGAACTGAAAGAAAAAATAGACAGCATTTCAGCCCAAACTGATCAAACACGGGCGTAGCCGAACAACTGTATTCTACTGTTGATCACTGTTCCCCATAATCACTGCCCCAGAACTGAACCTGATACCCGCGGATATAACTGATTCCCAACAACACTGATACTGGTGCCCTCGGGCCTGATACTCAAACTTGCAAACTGGTATGTACGTTCCTGTAGAGATACACTCTAAAAGCACATAGCAAGTAAAGAGAGCCAAAACACCCCTATGTTGGGGTAGGGTTTCCCTGTCCTATTTTGTCAGGAGCTAGGGTTTCACTATGCACACAGCAGTTTTCAAACAACCTAATATCGGGTAAGCAACCTGTCCTAGTTTGGAACGGTCACTATGGATCTGAATATGTACTAGGTCGAATGGTCGAAAAGGGTGCCCCGGTAAAACCCCATACTGTCAGAGCCCATAGCCGGTCAGCCTTATGGTCATGCCTTGACAAGACAAGCCTCCGACAAACCATTTAGGAATGGCAGATGGCAAACACCGTGTTCCTAGGCGCACCAATGCACATGCAATGCAAAGAGACACATAAATGAAATCAAAACAGGATATCACGAGTTCAAGTCAAGCTCTCTAAATCCCGAGCAGAGTCGCCAGAAACTGTAGACGTCCCCCGAATGCCCCCGGGAGGATGAGTCCCGTTCCGTTCATTTGGGGTTACTACAGCTCGGACTCGATTTGTGTCACGATTCTAAATCTGAACCAAAGAGTCCAAATCTGGCAAATCGTTTTGAGAAATAGATTTTTTTGAAAAAGTAGTGCCAAACATGGACTGCTTTGCCAGATACAGAGTCGCCACCTAAATATTTTAAAATGGGAGAATTTAGGAAACCCTGACTCGGTGCCGAAGGCCACATGTCCGTCATCACCGGAGTTGTCTCGGCTCGGGAGCTTGGGTACGATCGGGGAAGGTCAGCTATGAGCACCCCCTTTCGCCCGGTCCGAAGACCGGCCTCTACTAACCATGATATCCGATTTTGAAAACGTTATGTGTTCTTATTCCGGTTATTAGCCTAAAATTACTATGTCATGCGCGCAGCAAACAAGTATAGACTAGATTGCCTAATTTGGAAATAAGCATTGCATATCCGTTCGTTTTGAAAAGTGCTTTGGAATTTGCTACTTGCAGGTAGGCTAAAAATACGGATTTCAACGAGTTTTCCCAGCTCAAACAATCCAACCTCCACCCACAGGCATTCAAACAATTTAACACATAAGCATCTAGCCACATGTTAAGCATGCTATCTTGGCAACATTCACACTCATGCGATATGCTAAAACGGAAAGACTTACATCGTACTCCGCGCCAAAACAATAAACTAGTTAGCAAACATGCATGTCCTAGTTCATGTTAAATTGCCTAATGCAACGCATACGGGGTGCAATCGAAGTAGGCTCGGCTAACCTAAGCATGGCATATGAGATGCGATTAATTGATGCACGTATTCAATTTGGAATTGAAGTACAAATGCAGTTAGCGTGATGTACCGAGCCTAATACATGTAATACAAATGCATGAATGCACGCATGCATAGCATAAGTTATGCTAATTTAAACGTGCCCTAATACTAACCACCAAAGCAGGTAAGTAAAAGGGAATAAAGAAGTGGGGATTGGAAGACATACACCACTCACACACACTTATTACAGATTTGCCCTCGCCCGGAGGGACCGAATAAATATTACAAATTAATTAACTACGCAAGCTAATTAAATATTACAAATTGCCTAATCAACTAAGCAAATTAACTAAAGCTAGAAAAACAGTAAACCGCCTCGGGAGGAGGGCTCGATGCAATGCATGCTCGGTCCCGCTCGGAAATACACCGCCATGCATAGGCTGCCTCTGTTTTCCTTCCTTCACTCCTCTGAAGGCTGCCAAAACCTCAGGACTGCATCCTTGGGTGTTGGGAAACATCACCGACTGGATGGGATCACCACCGGCAGTGGGATATGGCCACCGGCACAAAATGAAGCTATCGGCAGAGAAATCATTGCCGGTCGGCAATATATACTGCCGGCCGGCAAAGAAAGCTTGCAGATCCTACAACTCACAGCAACAGAGGGCAAGGCAAAGCATGGCAGCACAATTCAAGGCATGTATGCACCACTCATGTCCCTTATCATGTTTGTGACTCAAAAGGACATGTGCCTCGATTCTCGGACCACCAATCACGCATTTCCACGCATGATGGCCCGAAGAACCAAGTATGCAATTTTCATGTCAAATGAAATGCAAGCCAATCAAGCAAATCAAGGCCCAATTCCTATCATCAAGTCAAGGAACAAGGCGTGCATGCAAGATGCAATGCAACCTAGGCATACAAGCTAAGGATGCAACATGGCATGGCAAGACACTTATGCAAGCATACAAGCAAACATGAGGCAATGCTAACCAATGAAAAGGTGGTCTTAGGCATGGTTTAGGCAGCTCTAATAAGGCCTAAAACAAGGGCCAAAGCGCTATAATGAGGGACCAAATACACATGCACACATACACATGTTGAAAGGCCAACACTTAGGCACAAATTGAACAACTCTCAAACACGTTTGAAAGAAGGTAATCACGGACTAACTAGCATGCAACATAAGCATTGAAAATTATGTTAAAACATGAAGCCAAACCAAGCAACAAATCAAGCCAAACATGCAACAAATGGCCTAAGTGCTTGGAGCAAGTCAAGGGGACTTGAACCATGACTAAGCCAACCAAGCCTCACAAGGCCAAGGGGGCTTAAAATAGGTTCAAGGCAGACCTAGACCATGCAAAGGGGACCCCCTAGATGGCATCTAAGTGGCTCAATTTCAAAGCATGCACCATGGCCAAAACAAGGAACATGCTACACATGCTTTCAAAGCATTAAAGAAGCATTCAAGGCAAACACATAGGCATGGAAATGGGACTGAAATAACATGTAGGGTGGCCCCAAATCACCAAATCAATGCAAAGATGTGATGCTATACATGCACATACTCAAGGCCAACAAGCCGGAATGCAAAGGAGCTATACTAAGCATGCCAAATCCGACCCAAACACTTATGGACAGACCTAAAACATGTCAAAATGAGCACAAAATCTTCACAAGGCTAGGCCTAAAACATGCTAGAAACAAAGGCACACAACCTAAGACATGTTAAGGGATCACTAGGCATTACATGGCAACTATGCTAAGGATGCATGGAGTACCAAAACCAATTTAAAATCATGTTATATTATGGAAATATAAGCATGAAAAAAAAGTCTATACATGCTCAGCACACTCTCAAACATAGGCTCCCTTTAGAGGCCAAAACATGCCCTTTTCAAGGACAACAAGGAGAGGGGGTGGCCCTCTCCTTCTTGGGACTTCAAGGCATCACCTTCACCACTGAAATCCCTCAAGATTTCAGTGGTGAAGAGACCCCGACACCAAAATCCCGGAGTTCACACAAAAGGGCACAAAATGAGGCCTTTCAAGGCCTAAGGGTGTTCAAACTTACCCAAACCACAAAACACTCTTAACAAACAACCAAGAGGGATTAAAAAAAGAACTTTTTTGTATTATACACTAAGCTCAAAAATGAATTTAAGATAGGTAGAAATACAATGCAAAAATGGGGTAAAAAGGGATAAGGTTCTTACCCTTGTAGACCTCTTCAACAATGGTGACCTTGTTGCTTCCTTGGGCTCCAAGCCAGTCAAGAACCTCAAGAACAAGCCCTTAGAACCGTAGTTTCAAGAGGAAGGTGAAACACTAGGTGCTTGTGTGCAATAGTATGGACTAAAACACACACAAGAGTAATATAGAGATAGGATGTATATGTAACTCAAACTCTAAAACCAGAGCTTGGTCTGTGTTTTTCCCTCCCTAAAATGTCTCAAGTCTCCAACCCTAGCAACAAGAGAGAGTCCTTCTCTTTATAGAAGCTTTTGTCTTGTAAACCTTACAAGACAAGCTTCATAAGAGGGAGATCCCTCCGTACACGTGTATGGAGGGGAGCAAAAGCAAGACAGCTGTCTTAAAATATCTGCAAAAGCAGATACACAGTAGTTGGCCGGCCAAAAATGCCATTTTGGCCAAAAAGAGTGCCGACCGGCACTAAAAAGTGCCGACCAACAACAAAAGGTGCCGGCCGGCAATATATATTGCCGGTGGCAGCAAAAACCAACCGGTGGCCTCTAGCCACTGCCGGTGGTGGGTGGGGATGGTCCACAAGCCCTACCCTGCCTCTCGAAGGCAAAACTCAAGTGTTTGGTGCAAAACCAGACACTAAACGGTCGAGTTCGGAGATCCTGAGGCAAGGCGCGTAGCCGAGACCTCCGGGAACTCCAAACGAACACAAACATGGATGATCACCGAGTGTTCAAACGGTGACGTCCAAGTCTTGAGGACGGTCAAAAATGGGGTGTCTACAAGCGGTTACGCAGAAATAGTGCTCCACAGGGAGTTACTTAGACTTACTTGATAAACTAAATCTATGTGAATATAAAATAAAATTTGGCATTTTCCTTATGATGAAATACTGCCCCCACTTGCCATTGTTCTTATTGTCTATTGTTATTATTTCAATTGATAGTATTCTTGTTATGCATATTAAACGTTGCTTGTTACTCTATTACTACACAGTATTCATTAATTGTGAGTATTATTATCGTGGTGGGTATTCTAGGTTGTAGTATCTTATTGAGCTCATCGCTCATTGGCATTCCCATTGCCTTGGAATTTTATGCTAGGTATCGAAGAAACCGAAGGAAACACCGAGGTCTTTGAATGCGACATTCAGCCTTGGTTAGCTTGAAGTGTGCCCATGTCCCACGAACCATTTTTCTGAGTTTTCTAGTTTTTCTCTAGTTTTCTTTTTTATATTTGTGTTTTTCTTTCATGAATGTACTAAGAATAAGTTTTAAGTTTGATTGGAGTTGTAATTTAAGAACTTTTTATTTTTGTTTTGTTAATTAATGGATTATGGCAAACTTGGTGGCAACAATGATTAGAAGTTCTTAATTAAGAAAATTGATTTTAAGTTTTAATTCTTATTATGATGTCCTCAAATTTTGGGGTGTCACAAGTCTCTTCCCAAACTCAATACTTACTCGCTTCAATGCTCTCTGATGATGATTTTGTGGGTAGGTTTCTTGATGAGAGCTTGAGGAGGCTAGAGTGCAGGCACAAAATTTTCATAGAAGGATTGAAAGAGGTAAAATGTTAGCATATCTCGTATGTCGGTTAGTTTAATTGCTTGTGAAATTAGCATTAATTCTATTACAATTCCAATTTTTTAAAAAGCATTTTCGACAGTGAAATTTATAATAATAAAAAAAATTGATTGCATAGTAAAATGGAAAATAAGTTGCTACGTTTATATGAAAGTATTAATAACAAATTTAAAAAATTAAAACTCAATGAGGGTAATTTTAAAAGTTCACATATCTACATGTTTTTTTTTTCTTTGTGATTTGAGAAGTTTAAATTATTATATTTTTTTTATTAATAAAGTGTGATTTTTAAAAAAATATATAATTTGTAAAATTTAAGATTTTGAATATTTATCATAAGAAAAATGTCTGGGAATGCCACTGTAGATGGGGATCGATTGTTTGAATAGCAATGCTGGACTTTTTTGCTGGATGGATTTGCGCCTGTTGCTCAAAGAACCAACTATTGAAACTAAAATGGCACTATGGCGTGTGATAATCAATGATGTGAAACTCAATGTCTCTCTGGGTCATCTTTTCACTGCAAGGAGGCTGGTTGGTTTAGGGTTTGCTTTGCTAACGTGGATGATGATACAATTGAAATTGCATTACAGAGAATTCGAACATTTGTGACTAAGAAGAAGGAATGAGAGGTGGCTATAGTGAGAAAAAGAGGTGGCAAATGAATCTTCGACTGAGTTTCTCGTCTCAGATATACGAATGACGGTCTCAGGTTGCCCCATATGTCATCTCCTTACTCTTCTCATCCTCACTTGCCTTTAGTTTGAGCCAGGACTTAAATCGGTTAAAAGGACTATTATGTATCATTAGTATATAAAAATTTATAACGTAAAAAAAAAGTAGATTAAAAAATTTTCAGAAAATAAAATGTACGGTGTGGGCCACAATTAAAATGAATCACGTCTACACACTTTATTTTCTGATCATTTTTTGAATAACTTTTTTCTGACTATGGGCGTTTTGGCAACATAGTAAAAAAACAGCTTTTTGGCTTTTTTGGGTTAGATCACCTTTTTACTTTTTTTACACAAAAAAACCAAAAAGGTACAAAAAAGCCAAAAAATAAGCTTTTTACCAACTTCTTAAAACACCACTATGTAGTATTATTGTTAGAATATTTCACCGAAACTTCACCTTCAATGTGGCTTCTAAAAAGTGAAATATATGAAGTGATAGATATATCATTTCTCATTTTATGCACCATTAATTTGTACTAAGAAGAAAGGTAGATTTATTCTTTCCATTGGAAATAATTACTACCAATAATTTAGGCAAGAGAATGTTTTAACAATATGTAAGTTGTTTGTGTGTAATGTGTAAAACATTGTTTCAAGTTTCAAATCCATTAAATAATATTGATGTTATGTAGCAAATCTCTTCTTATTCTCTCTATCTCTCTCTTACATGTCTCTTGAATTTATTTTGATATTGATGTTGAATGAATGAATTGAAAAGTAATGTCCAAATATTATGATCAATTGTTTCATCTTACTAAAATTGTTGAATTACTTTAAATAATCACATGGAAACTCATGCTTTTAATTCTTTGGAGCACCTTGCTTTTCTCAATCAAAATTTCATCTCCAAATTTATTTTTTAATCCAAATTTTTAGTGATATTTTTGAATAATGTCAAATTATTTCTGTTAGATAATGTCTCAATGGGACCACATAATTAAATGTGGTGTTATCATTTATAAGAAGCCTACAATTTAAGTGATTCAATTTAGTTAATAGGCTTAAGGGTATATGTGTTATGGACCTAATGTGTAGATACTAGTTGTATAATTTCTATTTCTATGAGGGGCAGAAATAGAAATTAAAACATATTGGTTAAAGTTGGTTTTCATTACCTTTCAGTTTTAAAACCAATAATGGTTAATTTATTGGTTTTCATTACCTTTCAGTTTTAAAACTAATAATGGTTAATTTATTGGTTTTCATTACCTTTTAGTTTTAAAACCAATAATGGTTAATTTATTGGTTTTCATTACCTTTCAATTATGAAAACCAATTAGAACCTTTAAAAGGTTATGGTCCCTATTCCTTCCAAGGGTGAAAAATAAGAACACTGTTTTGTTTTTCTAAATCCTCTCAAGGAGAAACATAAGGCACCAAAGGGGAAAGGATTAGAAGGCAATAACATAGTCAATATCAAGGTTTTATTGACAATCAGACGCTTCCGTTTAACCGTTCATCGATGGATTCAGGTATGTCATTTTGTCTTGATTTCTTGATAATACACATGGTAAATGATCCAAAGTGTAAGGTTCATGTTCTGAAATTTATGTTTACAAGTGGTATCAGAGCGGTTATATCATGTGTATTATCAGAATAGATATGCTTTTATTCATCCTATTTAGTTTCTTAGAATCAGATTCTGTTTTTTGTATTTCTGTTTTTCCCTCTGCTGCAAATTCTGTTTTGTTTTCTGGAAATGGAACATAATTCGGATGGGCGGTTCATTTTTCAAATGGTGAACATCATGTATTTATATATATATATATATATGTATATAATTGGGATTGCTGCAGATTATATAACATATACGGGGTAACAAATTTAGAAATCTTTAAATTTAATGTAATTTCATACAACGTCTACGGAAATTTAATTTTCTAATGTTTTAAATATAAGTCAATTCAAACAAGATGTCACAAAAGTGATCTCTCTTGTCTAGATTGTTTTATATGGAATGTTTTGAAGTTCATGTCTGTGTATCTCATGCGGGTATTTATCGGTCCAAAGACATGATTAAGACTTGGCAGAATTACACACACATTTTGTGGTGATAAACATGTGCCAATTGTCAAGAAAACCTAATGTGAATAATAAATCCATCAAAAGATAGATTTGTTATTTGACATAACTTATTGTCAATGTTTGATCATTACAACAAGAATACCACTTACAGTTAATATCACTACCCAAAGGCTTGGTATTAATGTTGTGCTAGGTATTTTGAGATGTTGTCATTAAACTAATTTATTTAGAGATTATCTGTTTGGTAACTTAATGTGAGCATAATTGTTTATTCCCTGTGGGGTGAGGCTCTAAAGACAGCAACTTATATCTTAAATCGGGTGCCAACTAAAGCAGCTGCAAAAACACCTTATGAGCTTTGGGTTGGGCGAAAGCCTAGTCTAAAACATTTGCATGTGTGGGGGTGTCCTGCTGAGGCGAGGCCTTATAAACCTCATGAACGAAAATTGGACTCTAAAACCATTAACAGCTACTTTATTGGCTATGCCGAACGATCACGGGGTTACAAGTTTTATGATCCCACAAATAGGTCAATATTTGAGACGGGAATTGCAACATTTTTTGAGGATGTTGAGTTTGGGGGGGAGAAATCTAGTTAGAGACATTGTCTTTGAGGAGGAAGCAGGAGTAATCCCACTTCCTACTACTACTTTTGACCAATCACAGGTTCCTATACCTGTCATTGCTCGAGAAGTAATTTCGGATCCTCAACCAGACAATGTTGTTCAAGATAATATAGTTCAAACCCCCATTCAAGATGACGTAATTGTTCCTGAGGAACAAACTCTACAACCTCAACCTCAAGAATCTGTGCCATTAAGGCGATCCACCAGAGAAAGGAGATTTGCATTTTCAGATGATTATATTGTATATCTCCAGGAACATGAGGTAGAAAATGGAATGTCGAAAGATGATCCAATCAACTTTCGTCAAGCCATGGAAAGTTCCAACTCTCATAAGTAGATAGAAGCTATGAATGAAGAATATAAGTCTATGCAAGACAATAAAGTTTGGGAACTTGTCTCATTACCAGTTGGTGCGAAGCCTGTAGGTTGTAAATGGATATTTAAAACCAAAAGGGATTCAAATGGTAATGTGGAGAGGTATAAGGCACGTCTTGTAGCCAAAGGCTTTACTCAAAAAGAAGGAATTGACTTTAAAGAAACTTTCTCTCCAGTTTCTTCGAAAGATTCTTTTAGGACAATTATGGCACTTGTTGTATATTTTGATCTTGAGTTGCATCAGATGGATGTCAAAACAGCTTTTTTTTAATGGTGACATTAAAGAAACAATTTATATGGTGCAGCCAGAAAACTTTGTGTCAGGAGACCCAAAGAATATGGTTTGCAAATTGACTAAATCCATCTATGGACTCAAACAAGCTTCTCGTCAGTGGTACTTCAAATTTCATCAAATTCTCACTTCGTATGGTTTTGAAACTAATGTTGTTGATGAATGTGTGTATCACAAGTTCAGTGGGAGTAAAAACATATTTTTGGTTTTATATGTTGACGACATATTGCTTGCCACAAACGATATAAACTTATTGCATGACACCAAGATATTTCTATCTAAGAATTTTGAAATGAAAGATCTTGGTGATGCTTCCTTTGTATTAGGAATCGAAATACTCCGAGATCGTTCTCGGGGTATTCTGGGATTATCACAAAGGAGCTATATCGAAAAAGTACTCAATAGATTTGGCATGCAAAATTGTAAATCAGGTGAAACCCCGGTTACTAAGGGAGACAAGTTTAGTCTCAGCCAATGCCCGAAGAACAGTCTTGAAATTCAAGAAATGCAGAAGATTCCTTATGCCTCAGCTGTAGGGAGTCTAATGTATGCTCAAGTATGTACGCGTCCGGATAAGCAGTCAAGCGTGTTATGCGATATTTACAGAGAACAAAGGAATATATGCTCACATATAGGAGATCGGATAAGTTAGAGGTCATTGGATATTCCGACTCTGATTTTGCTGGATGCCAAGACAGTAGGAAATCCACATCAGGCTATATTTATCTATTAGCTGGCGGAGCAATTTCTTGGAGGTCTGCAAAGCAGATGCTCATAGCTTCATCCACCATGGCCGCAGAATTTGTAGCATGTTATGAGGCATCAAACCAAGGGATATGGCTGCGGAATTTTGTCACTGGGTTGGGTATTTTGGAAGGCACTGAAAGACCACTTAAGATATATTGTGACAATAAGTCTGCAGTTTTATATTCCAATAACAACAGGAGCTCGACAAAATCAAATCATATTGATATCAAGTTCCTAGTTGTAAAAGAAAGAGTGCAGAGTGGACAGATTTCCATAGAGCACATTGGGACAAACTCCATGATAGCGGATCCACTTACGAAGAAACTACCACCCAAGGTCTTTCATGAGCACACTGCTCATATGGGTGTTGTTCTATTTGAGAACATTCTGGTTTAGTGGGAGTTTGTATTTATATTACTGCTTTATGTCAGCCTTGAGTTTTATCTATGTAATTAGATTAATTTCTGCAGAAATGAAGTATTCAGTTTATTACGCTCTGTTACGTATTGTGAAGTATTGATCTCAATAAAGTTAAGTAGGACCAGTTGGACATAGGCATGTATGGATCACATCACATGTAATTTCCATGTTACGCATCCATGATTGATCTATGTCATTTAGCTATATTTGTATACGTGACCATTGGTGGGTCGAGTTACGATTGATGTAACGAAGACCGCTTTGATCCTATATTAATATAGTTAATGGACAAGATTGTTTGGATACCCTCAAGTTGTGATAACAAATTTCTGAGCTCACTAAAGTTAAGCACATTTTTCAAGATACATATGTGGTCCAGTGGGAGATTGTTAGATAATGTCTCAATGGGACCACATAATTAAATGTGGTGTTATCATTTATAAGAAGCCTACAATTTAAGTGATTCAATTTAGTTAATAGGGTTAAGGGTATATGTGTTATGGACCTAATGTGTAGATACTAGTTGTATAATTTCTATTTCTATGAGGGGCAGAAATAGAAATTAAAACATATTGATTAAAGTTGGTTTTCATTACCTTTCAGTTTTAAAACCAATAATGGTTAATTTATTGGTTTTCATTACCTTTCAGTTTTAAAACCAATAATGGTTAATTTATTGGTTTTCATTACCTTTCAGTTATGAAAACCAATTACAACCTTTAAAAGGTTATGGTCCCTATTCCTTCCAAGGGTGAAAAATAAGAACACTGTTTTGTTTTTCTAAATCCTCTCAAGGAGAAACATAAGGCACCAAAGGGGAAAGGATTAGAAGGCAATAACATAGTCAATATCAAGGTTTTATTGACAATCAGACGCTTCCGTTTAACCGTTCATCGATGGATTCAGGTATGTCATTTTGTCTTGATTTCTTGATAATACACATGGTAAATGATCCAAAGTGTAAGGTTCATGTTCTGAAATTTATGTTTACAATTTCAATACTAAAAGCTGACACATGGACGATGGACACTGCCAAGACTATCTTTCGAGAAGTTTTTCTGCCTCTAATCGTGTTACAAAGAGAGAGAGTTTGAAATAGAGAAACAGAAGAGAAATGAGACAGAAGATTCAATCTCATGTAAAACTTGAGGGCACTAACAGTGTCCAAGAGTAGAGAGCTGTTAAGATGTGCACCTTATTAAATAGTGCACATCATGTACACTTTTATTTTAAACCATTAGATATTTACAAATTGATCTCAACCATTAAATAATTTGATTGGAAATATTGAATACCTCTTGAACAGGTTACAATTTTCTTTACCGATTGTTCTATGTTCCACAAACCCTGTTCACGTTGTTTGCCCAAAATGCTCTATTCTTCAGACACGACTCTGAAGCTCTTATTCACCGTCGAAGACTATCCCGTGAACAGAACCTACCCTCGACTTCGCCTCAAGGTATGTCTCTCTCTCTCTCTCTGCAACTTGTTTCTCTCCCTTTCTCCATCTCCATTCTATGAAACCCTAGAACAAAATCCCTTTCTTCGAAACTGCCCCTCTCACCTTTGTGAACTCACTGGGTTGGTTTATAAAATTAGGAAAATATGATTTGAATAGGTTTAGATTTTTTTTTATCTTTGTTTGCTTTGGTAGTTGTTTTGATTCCATATATATATATATATATACACACACTTGAAATTTGGCTTGAGTGTGTGAAATCTGATGTGTGGGTAATTGAATTTTGTACTCATGTAACTGATATGAAACTATAATTTTTTATTTGTGTATTGAAATCTATTTATGTTTCTAACAATTACTCTTGTGGTGGCTTGATTTTCTTCTGAGAAAGAAAATTAAAGTGGTTTGGGATGTATTACCTTTAGCAATTTTCTGGGAATTATGGACAGCGAGAAACGAATGGTTATTTTGATGTTACTATGACTTAGTTGAATACCCATTTAGTTACTTTTGTTTTTTTTCTTCGAAAGTGTTAAAAAATTATCTCTAATTATTTCATCAAATCTTATTAAGGGAGAGTTATTTTTTTCATCAAATTGAGAACCAATCAAATAAATTTCAACTTGATGAAAATTAAAAAAAAAAAAAAAAAAGAACCATTGGAAATGGGTTTTCTTGATCAAATTTGATGAAAAGGAAAATTTTGGACGAGAGGAAGATTTTTAAAAAGATTTTAATGAAAGGATTTGAGTAGTTCATATAAAATCAAGTATTTAACTCACATTTGAAATCAAATTAGTTGGAAAAATTGGTGAAAGGTTGGAGATGCTTAAAATGGTTTATGAGTTACCTTGGAGATGATGAATGCCAAATTTTGATAGGACTAAGGCCTAAATTAGAAAATCTACAAGGTATTAACAATAGATTAAAAGTTATGCAATGACGAGATTTTTAAAACTATATGAGGACACCAATGTCTTACAACTATTTTTGGGATTCTATGTTTGAGGAGCAAATTATTTGTGCAAAGTTCATAGAAATTTATTTTAGCTACCAAGTTGTTATGATTTGAACTTCTAACTGACCGTGCAAAGAAGTACAAAATAGTGATATCTGTAACTAGTGGTGTGATTTGTAGAACTTGTGTATCTTAATGTGTTGAAATAAACTAGACTGATAGGTAAAAAGTTTGTTTGTGATGATCGGCATAGGTTGTTTGCATTGGGCTAGGTTGAGAAGAATGCATTGCAGTCATAAGATCATTCTAAGTGTGATGCTTGTCTTTTATGAGAGCCTTGCTTCTTGGGCTCGAGCCTTGGGTTTTTTAAGCCTCAAGGTTTTGTTGGAAGCTGTTTTCCTTGATATTTGAAGTGAGAAAGTCTTAATCCGTAAGTCTCAATAGCCTTTTAAATTGATTATGGCATTATTTAAAAATACAAAAATATGTATTAACAGTTAACATGGAGGTAATGCATCTTTTGCTGATACGGCTAGCAAGGCGGGAAATAGAAAGCGCCCATGCCTAGCAACATCATAATTATATGAATATTTTTTTTTATGGGATCATCCACTTCCTTGTTCCACCATTTAGGGTTGTCAAAAATGGCATGAATTAGGATAAATAATTGTGAATGATTGTGATTGTGTATAATGTAAATTTGTGTTTGGAGTAGCAGATGTGAATCCAACATTGACACGATCTGCTCCACCTATTCAGGAGCGGGTTGCCTAAGATGCTCCTCGTTCTGTAATTTGTGGATGAGATTCTCAATCTTGTGCTTGTGATCCCATATCCATTGGAAGGGCAGGGAATCAGAATCTGTTTTAGTTTTAGGCACAATATCACCCTTATCTCCAGGTGTTGTCACCAATAACCTTCTCCAATTGATAGAACATCCCACTATTGACACTTGAAAAAGCATCTTGCAAGGTCTCGCCCCTTTGGTGAATCACTTGAGCCTTGATACATTTTTGGTGCCATGAAGCTAGACTAGTGAGCTATTACGCTTTCTTCAATGGATGGCTGCTTCCAAGCCCACCTCCTAGTTGTCATCGCTTGATCACTTCCTTTTCCACTAAGTGATTGGATGAGTGTGACTCTCAAATCCAAATTTACCTCATAGAGAAACCCTTTAAAGAGCATGTTGGATGTTGATAAAATAAAAATAAATTTGCTAAAATGTTAAACTAAACATCCTAGAAACTGTAGCATGTTCTGCGTTGTATAATTTGGATTTATAATTCTTGCTTATTTCTTCATGCACTCTTTTTTTCATAGTTTAACTTCAGCATGTAATGTTTAACCTATTATCATTGAAAATTTTGTTTTGTTTGAGCTTTCGTAGTAGGGCTAGTTCCGCTATTATATCCATCCAGCTTATTTAACCATTTTTAAGGTATTTCAAGTCCAGTTTCAGTTATATTCCAATTATTCATAGAGTGGTTTCTAATATGATGGTCTATTTTTTCAACACTAAGATTTAGACGATGCAATTTAAAGGTAGGGCCACATTTGACCCACCCTTATGGAGTGAACTTTTGATACCTTCAATCACTAGTAAACCACAAGTATGGGCTAAGCCCGAGAGACACTGATGAGAGTCAAACTAAGATGTCCAGGTTTATAGTTCATCTCATGGTCTAACCCTATACCGCTAAACTATCGGTGTAGGCTTTTATAGTTCATCTTGGCTAGAAAAGCAAGCTTGTAATTGCTATGGTGGTGAAGATTGTACATTCAAATTCAAATTCCAATTCAATTTCTATTATATTTGCTTACCTTCTTCTTTGACAAGGACTTCCAACTTATTTTCTATCATGCAAAATCTCCAAGATGGACAAGCTTATCCTTTCTTGTTTGTCAATATTAGATGGTGAAAGTCATGAAAATAAATTTTCAACCCAAACAGTGAATATGAACTTGAAGTCCATAAAGACCAAAACACACGTGACTTTCTTGTTCACACCTTAATGTTGTCTACCATCTCGCGAAGTGCATATTTTTTACTGATTGTTCCATATGTATTTTCTACATGTGAAAACTTTGCCTGAAGGTATGAATCTTTCACTATGTCTCTCTTTGCAACTCATTTCTCTCGCCTTTCTTCAACCATATTTTATGAAACCCTAGACCAAAATCCCCTTTTGTTAACCTTATTTCCTTTCCGATTCTTTTTCCCCTTCTTCAAAACTGCCTCACTTGGAGTTGTTGATTTCTAAATTTAGGAAAATATGATATGGATAGCTTTTGTTTTTCAAGTTTGTTTGATTTGGTAGTTGTTTTGATTCCATATATATAGATATATACTACAAATTTGACTTGGGTTTATGAAATTTGATGTGTGGTTAATTGAATTTTCTACTCATGTAACTTATATGAGACTGCAATTTCTTATTTATTTGTTGAAATATGTTTATGTTTATATTATGTTTATAATTTTTCGTTTATTGTTATGTTATATTTCTAGTATTGGTGCTTTTGGGTTATGGTTGAATGTAATATTCCCCTTCTGGATTAATAGTTGCATATTTTACCTCTGCATTTGAGGATTTTTATTTGATTGACATACAATTCTTCTCATGATTGGATGTTGTTGGTGCATTATCTATGTACATATTATTTTAATATTTTGATATTTGTTTGGAATTCCATCAAATTGAGTAGGGGTCTGCTTATCATTCAACTCAATGTAATACATAATGAATGGAAAAATCAATGACTTTCTATATAAATTTAGAGAAAAAAATATTCTTTATTATACCAACATGCGCAACACACCCAATGCATAATATTAAAAAACCCAATGGCTTTTTGTTGTCCCAAATGAAGAGTAAGAGATGAAGAATTTATAGAACAGTGATAAAATGTAAATCACATTACCAGAGAAGAGAAAGTTGAATACATAACAACAAAAAAGAGTTTTAGAATATATTTTGCAAAATATTAGAATTTAACAATTTTATTAGCTGTCATTATTAGCATCATCAATGATCTTCATAATAAAATTCTGGAATTTTATAAGAATATGATTTCTATGATGCTCAAATCAAAACATCCGATTTCCAAAAAGGCTTTATGAAGATCAGAAAATCCAATAACAATCAAATAGTCACCCTAATTAAAAGCAACTCATCTTCCTTTTTGACATTGAAAATTACTAGGAATGAAACTAAGTTATCCTTTTTAAGTACACAAATATTCTACATAACCAGAAAAAATACTTACAAAAATGTATAGAATTTTAAATGGGTGGATTAGATTCATATAAGGTGTGGTCCACATCACATCAAGTTAAATCCATACCATACATTTAAATTCTAGAAACTTTTCTACATACAAATCATTTATGTTAAGCAAGAATTATAACCAAAGCCATAGTTGCTGTCATTTGTAATTACTCACTTTATGATATATAACTTCATGTAACTATGACATATGGACTAATGTTGGCTCAAATCATTTGGAAAATGCACTTGCACATTTTTGTTTTATTTTAATTTTTTTTGGAAATAATAAACTAGCACAAAAGAAGAAGAAAATTATGTGAATGTGTTTTGCTTTCTATGACGCTGAAGCCATCATATTTCACTTAATGTTATGTTTGGATCATGGATTTAGCTAGGGATTTGGAAAGGGAAAGTGAAAAGGTGTGTTAAATGTAATTATAGTTCATTGACATTTCACCCACATTTTTCCATTTCCTTTTCAAATCTCTACTCATATCCATGATCCAAACACAACATAAAGGTTCTATCAAGATCAAAAAATCCAATAACAATAATCCAAATCCAATAGTCCAATAGTTCAATACGCCAAAGTTTTCAAAAAAATAATCCAATAGTCCATCCATTTAGAAGCTACTTAGCTTCACCTTTGACACAGGAAACTACTAGGAAATTAACCAAGTTATGATCTATCAAATAATCTAATATTTCATCCAATCAAATAATTTTTTTTGTAGATATTTTTTTTTTTTTTTTTTTTTGAAGTGGTCAAATGGTTGTTGTGGTACATTTATGTAATGGTTGTTGATACTTTGAAAAAAGGTAGTTCACTTTCATCTCTGTTATTGCTTATGCAATTTGTTAATGTCAAAAGATGTGCAAAATAATATTTTTCGTACATAGATTCTTTCTTTTCTCCCTAGAATCATTAATTTCCTTAAGTATATTCTTCTTTACTAACTCTATTTCGATGTTCTGTTTTTGTTTGTCATAGGTCCTTAATTTCTCCATCTTAACGTAGAAGTAAAGTTATACCTCCTCCATCTCTTCCTCCCTGGCAGTTGCATTAGCAGGTGTGCTTATTTATTTGTTTGATTGTAATTAATAGCAGGGCATTGGCGGGTGCGTTTTTTTATTTATTTGTTTATTTTAATTAATAGTAGGATACTTGCTGGTGTGCTGTCTTTTTTTTTTTTTTTTTGAATTAATAGCAGGGCACTGGCGAGTGTGCTATTTTATTTATTTGTTTCATTTTAATTGATAGTAGGGTACTTACTTTTGTGTTTTTTAATTTATTTGTTTTGAATTGATAGCAGGGCACTGGCGGGTGTGCTTATTTATTTGTTTGATTGTAATTTATAGCAGGGCACTGGCGGGTATACTTTTTTATTTATTTGTTCATTTTAATTGATAGAAGGATACTTGCGGGTGTGCTTTGTATTTTTTTTTTTTTTTGAATTAATAGCAGGGCACTGGTGGGTGCACTATTTTATTTCTTTGTTTCATTTTAATTGATAGTTGGATACTTGCTTGTGTGTTTTTGAATTTATTTACTTTGAATTGATAGTAGGGCACTGGAGGGTGTGCTTATTTATTTGTTTGATTCTAATTTATAGCAGGGCATTGGCAGGTATGTTTTTTTATTTATTTATTTATTTTTATTGATAGTAGGATATTTGTAGGTGTGCTATTTTTTTTTTTTTTTTTTTTGAATTTACAGCAAGGTATTGGTGGGTGTGCTTTTTTATTTATTTATTTAATTTTAATTGATAGTAGGGTACTTACTGGTGTGCTTTTTTTTATTTGCATATAATTGATAGCAGAGCATTGGCCGGTGTGCTTATTTGTTCATTTGATTTTAATTTGTTTTTTGAATTTATTTTTTTTGAATTGATAGCAAGGCATTGGTGGGTGTGCTAATTTATTTGTTTGATTTTAATTTATAGTAGGGCCCTGGCAGTTGTGGTTTTTTGTTGATTTGTTTGATTTTAATTGCTAATAGGGTACGTACTAGTGTAGATACAATGGATGTCCATATTGACCTGGATTGTCATGACCCGAACCCGCCCTTATGGGTTAAGGACATAACCGGCCAGTAATCCAGGGATTACTTACGGCCTCAAACCAAACCAGACATAACTCATCAGAGTAAAGGGGCCAAACGGAAGCAAAATTTAAAACTTTGTCCATAGAGCTGTGCGTACATGGCACATCATAACAAACCATATCTATACGTATTAATAACTCACATTGAATATGTACTAATACAAAGCTCTGTACATATAGGATCTATCAAGTCTAGGTCAGCCAATCAAAACTATATATATACAACATAAACCAAAGTCCTCGCCAACATGACAAAATAAGATAAGATAGCAAAAGGGCGAAGACGGGTCTCATGCGTGAGACGTAAGGGCTGACTCTTCAAAACCTTGGTTGTTCCACACAAACTTCACTGAGGCTGGGTTTGGACCTCCCTTGGCTCACCTACAGACACATGAATGAGCGTGAGCGAAAGACCAGTGAATAATATCAAATAAAGAAGATACATTGGAGCAATATACATCAAACGGCCTTAGGCCCAATTCATATTTCGATCTAGCATATATATATAAATACAGGTCAAGTGACTGCGATTCCAAACACATCATACGGCCTCGGGCCCAATTCGTGTCATGCGGCCTCTAGCCCATTCATTCATTCATGTCAAATTGGCCTTCGGCCCGTTCATACTTTCATGTTAAATTGGCTTTTGGCCCAATTATTATTTCATGTCAAACTGGCCTTTGGCTCAATCATACTTTCATTTAGATCATACTGGCCTCTGTCCCATTCATTCTATCATTCAGATCATACTGGCCTCTGGCCCATTCATTCTATCATGTCAAACTGGCCTTTGGCCCAGTCATTCTATCATTCAGATCATACTAGCCTCTGGTCCATTCATTCTATCATGTCAAACTGGCCTCTAGCCCATTCATTTGGCATAGCAAACGTTTTTCCACCATTTAGATAAACAGACTTATAAGACTTACATAGAAGTAAGCAACAGGACAAATAACATACTTCAGATATCTTTAATAAGATATTACTCATAGTGATCGGCTGGTTGATTTGCCCTGGAGCTTGACCCTACACATTACATAACACATATGGGTCACAAATGATTCAATTCGTTCTTAATTCACATATTCCTCTTTAAGCTTTATTCTTATCCTTTTAACTCATTAACAATACCCAATGCATGCTTAAGAGTACATAGGAGTGAAAAAGAACGGAAAACGAAACACATAACACATTTTCGAAATTTCAGAAACAGGGGTCCTCGCTCGAGCGTGGACTTCCCCGCTCAAGCGAACCCAATAGGTCTGCAAAAGTACTGGTTATATCATTTTTATGCTCGAGCGCGAACTCGGACGCTCGAGCGGAAGGCCATCCTACATAGCTCCCCGCTCGAGCGTGAACTTTTCCTCTCGAGCAGACACCGTGCCTGCAAAATATGCTTGGAGCACGTATTTTCCGCTCGAGCGGCAGATCCCCAGCTCGAGTGGACATCATAAATTCTGAAAAATCCAGAACTTGTTCTTGAGCTCAAATTCGACCTTCCAAGGTCCAAAACCCATAATCTTGGTTCTCAAACATGCAAATACATTACTCCCTTCGTCCCAAAATATTAGTCCCTTATTCCATTTTTCATTGTCCCAAAATATTAGTCCCTCTTTATAAATCAAGTACAAAATAATGTAAATTTCCTATTTTGCCCTTCTTTTAAATTAATAAACAATTTAAAAAGTACAATTATGACATTGATATTCTCAAAAAATGTACTATCAAAAGGGTAATTTTGGAAAATCAACTTTTTTCAAATCCAATAAGTGTACTACCAAAAAAAGTTGGATTCCCCAAAAGGGACCAATATTTTGGGATGGAGGGAGTATATATTATGGGTACTCAAACAACATGAGGCCAATTACTCAAAATCATGGTCCAGTTCTTCAAAATAGATCAACATTCATTTGTATAATTCAAACTCATGTCTTCAAACCTCATACAAGCTCCATATCTTTAATATTCAATCATGCATGCTAATTTTGACTTCATTTCTATTTCAAATGATGCAAATGATGTTCATTCTCATGGAACTCAACATAAACATTCTTATACGTATGATTCAACTCACAATCTTTCATAATTCACCTATTACATGCTAGATTATGTAATTTCATAGCAATTCTCTACATGCATGCACATATGGACTACAAATTCATCAAAACCAACTCATTTCATGTTCTAGATCACTATTTAATCTTCAATTCACAAAATCACAACTCAAATTCATGAGTTGAGGGTTGATTACTCAACTAGGAGCCTTAATTCTCACAATTGTGGTCAAATCTTGCACCTAGCCTTCCCAATTCACAAATCTAGAGCCAAAATGCATAAAGATATCTTCTCTCTCTCTCTCAAAGTCGATTCTCTCTTTTTCTTAGAGTTGAAATCAGCCAAATGATAAAAAAGAGAGGAATTAAATATAATAAGGTCCTTTATATAGCCCCACTCAATCCCATTATTTTAACATTAAATAATTGAACACTTAATTAATCGTTCTAAATCTAATTATTTTGATCCGTATCAATTTCCAATTAAATTTCACCATAGGCTCTAAAAACTATGCCAATCACAATGGCGTAATCAATTTCGGGTTTCGTGGCCAATAAGGCCTTCAATTTAATTTCCAAAGTAGATAATCAAATAGATATTCCTACGGTGAACAGATAGAAATTCAAAACCACATATTCTCACATAAATGGCACACAAAATCATATCAAACACATAATCACATTCATAATAAGGACCAATTAGCATAGTACAGAACATGGTTATCACGCGGATGGACTTGCAACACAAGAAAGACATGAGGAAGGTCAAGTTAAAATTAAAACAAATACTGAAAGCCTTTTGTAACGCCCCCAAAATAATACAATAAAACCAATTCATAAGCAGAAGAATAATAGAAATAAAATTCTTTCATTCATGAGAATTCGTTTACAAAAGTTAACACATGCGATATACATTCACAAATATTCACCCCGAATCTATAGCATGTGATACAACGGTAAGAGAATTGAAACTAAACAAATAGTTAGATGCCTTATAAGCTTACATTTTTCCAAGTCATTGCTTGGTTACACAAAAGTGAGCCTAACTCAATACAATTAAAGCCCTTGGCTATACAAAAGAATAAAAACAAAATAAAGAAGCTCTTGCTTCCCAAAAGTCCCTCCAAGTTATTGCCTTGGCGGAGGCATGTCACCAGCACTTGAAAATGTTTTTCCCAAATAGGGTGAGTCAAAACCCAGTAGGAACAATCTAATGCAGTATATGAGACTTAGCAGAGATATAAGTATAGTGTGCATATACAATGCCTGTGACAAAACATTCACATTTTCAATAATCACAAAGTACTATGTTCATATCTTATTCCATTTTCTCTCAATTCATTTCAATCTATAAGCCAATTTCATTATCTTTCAACAACCAAACTGAGACTACAACTCAGTGGTTATCTAATCAACACAATTACCACACAAACACTTTAATCTGCCATTTTACAGAAATTTCGTCCACGAGATCGGCACCCATGTATACACAAGATTTCGGGACTTTCACCCTAGACACTCCGGCCAACTTAATTTCAATGGAGTCAATCCCCTATCTCCTCTCAAACAATGGAGTACATCCTCTTTCTCCTCCCAAACATCATACATAAACAATGTATTTAAAATACAGTCAAATTCAATGACAATCAACAATAGATTAGTTTTATTTCACCTAATCCTCATGAAATTTCTACAACAATCATAGCTATCCTCTACCGATAGCACAATATAGTTATTTCTAAACAGATATTCAATCTTAAGACAAATAATTTATTCAAAACTTCCAAAGGTGAGAGGTATTACATACTCTACTCCACCATCTATTTTAATATTCGTCCAATTTCATGTTTACAACACCAATTTCATTTATCTATACAAAATAAATATTGTAGTCATTTTAGGGCAAACTTTCCCTTTTTAAATATCAACCCAAGTACCAAAATCAACAATTTTAACATAATACAACCTTATTTTCAAACTCCATAACCATTTATTTTCCATTCATAAAAAATCCCTCCTTTTATTTCACACCCAAACCCTAGGTTTGTTCAAACTATTCCCAAAACCCACCACTGTTACACAACGACAAATATCTAAGCTAAAGATCATATGAAAATGTAGAAAATCCCTACCTCAAGAAGAAAAGATGAGCAAATCAAGGTTGAAACTCCAAAGACATCGAAACCTACTTTCGTTAGAATGAAAAGAGAACCCACGACGTACTCTACCTTTTTCTCAAAGGCACTACGGTGAAGAACCCGATGGATCAAGGTGAAATAGAATAAAGAAGGTGAGTTTTAGAGAGAGAAACTCAAGATCTAGGATTTTGGAGAGTTTTAGAGAGAGAGAGAGAAATGAAAATGTGATGAAAAAAGTCATCTTCACGGACTGTTATATACATAGTCCGCTCGAGCGTGGAAAGTGACGCTCAAGCATCAGACACAAGGTTCCACTCGAGCATAAGAAGTGACGCTCGAGCGTAGGAAATGCCTCTCGAGCGTAGAATACACTCTTCCAATATTTGTAGGTCTGCAAAAATACTGAGAGTTTGCAAAGCCCGCTAGAGTGAAAGAATGGCCGCTTGAGCAGAGGAGCAAAATTCTGGGTAACACAGGTTTGGAAAATCAAGTGTGAGGATATATTTTCTGAATACCAACACTTGGCATGGTGACGCCGACGTGTCAGCCGAGGTGCCACGTGCCTTGGTAGTTAAGCCGAGGTAATCTCGGAGAAGCCGAGGTCATCTCCGAAGATATCGGAATCTGAGATAAGGGGCAAGAGTCCTAAGGCACAGAGGGGACTGAATCAAGATAAGGATAAAACTCTCAAGGAGTTTATCTTTATCACTTAAAAGAGTCCAGAGTAAACAGTGAACTAGAGTTCATAGAAGTCATACTTCTAGTGGGACTTGGATTGAGTATATTATAAAAGAGAGGCACCCCCGTGGGTCTAAGGTATGCAATTTATACTTTGAGTATTCAGTTTAGTACTTGATTATCTTTGAGAGATATACTGACTTGATCGTCGGAGTGCCCCCGGGTGGAAGAACCACCGCCGGAGCTTTTTCTTTCTGTTTCAGGTTACTTAAGCCATCTATTCTGCTTGTGCTCTCCAGCTGATCACTAAACGGGCAGTGTGGTCAGATTTTCACCCACACAATTTGGCGCCGTCTGTGGGAACGAAGGAAGAATAGATGGCCAGTAACGGACAGCAGGAAAATATTGGGGATAACGCTCCCACTGGGAGTGGCAGACCAATTGACCTTGACATCGAAGGAGATAACCATAGTGCAGAAGCCCGTGACCAGGGTCATAGAGAGAACGACGTCATCCCAGAAGGCGACACGTCAAAAAGAGCAAACCAAGGAAAGTACTACAATGAAGATAACCTCCAGGTATGGAGGGACAGGTGCCTACGGAGGGATGAGGAAGTAAAAGAGCTAGCAAACAAGTTGGCGGACCTCCAGTCGGTCGTCAACTTCATGATGCAGAATAATGTTATGCAGCCACCATACCCGCTGCAAGATACGCCGATGCCGGAAAACAACACTCAGAAGGATGGAAGAAAAACAATCCCCGAGGTCCCTCAGCATACCAGAAGCGGAAGGCATTCTCACCGGCCTTCCAGGGAAGTCGGACGGGAAAAGCCGAGGCAAGAAGAGTCCCGAAGGACACACCACATGAAGAATCCAGACCCCAAAGAACATCGACATGTTCAGGGGCAAGTACTCCATTTTGACACAACCCATGAAGAAAGATCCAAACGACCCCACCACGAGGCCGAAAGCAGTGTACCAAAAAGACTAAAATCCAAAGACAGCCGAGCTCCAGGGAGGAGCAAAGAAGACTTAAGGGACTACCTGAAGAGGAGGCAGCAGAATGCAGAAGCCGAGGTAAACTCCCCAGTGAAACCGAAGACAGCCTTCTCGGTAGAACTGGACAAATTCGAACCGCCCAAAAGATTCAGTATGCCGAGGTTTCAAATCTATGATGGTAAGTCAAATCCAAACTTTCATGTTGGGCTATACCTAAATTCAATGGCGTTATATAGCGGGAACAAGCCGTTGCTCTGCAAAGTATTCCCCTCATCCTTTGGGGAAATTGCATCTGATTGGTTCCATAAGTTACCAAAATGAAGCATAAAGACATGGGAAGGCTTGGCCGAGATGTTTGTGGCCAGATTCGTGACCAACAAACTGCAACCCCTGAGGGTTGATGCTTTGATGGCTCTAAGAATCACCAAGGAAGAAGGCCTTAGGGCCTATGCGAAGAGGTACTACGAGGTGTTCAACCGAATACCTGAATGCAACCAGGCAGTAGCAGCCGTGTCTTTCAAGAACGGCCTGAAAGATGACTGCCCACTACGGAAGTCTTTGGCAAAAACACTGCCAAAAAGCATGGAAGAACTCATGGCAAGAATTGAGAAATACGCCAGGGCCGAGGAAGATACATCGGGAAACAAGGAGGTGAAACAAGAAAAGGGAAACGGCTCGCCAAAGCGAGGCCGAGTCAACAATGGACCGACCAAACAAGAAATAGAATTGAGAAATAAACAGGCGGTAACAACGGTATTCCGGATCCCAATCCATAAAATCTTAGATCGGATTCGAAATCAACTTTATTTCAGGGCTCCAGCAAGAGCACCGGGGGAATTCATGGGAAGGAACGTTGGTAGACGTTGTGCCTACCACAATGAAGAAGGGCATCCAACTCAAGGTTGCAGAGCCTTAAAAGCACACTTGGAGGACCTAGTAAGACAAGGCCTTCTGAGGGACCTGGTCGATGAGGCCAGAACAAGGGAAGAGCAAGCAAGGCTGCCTCAAGCACCAGCAGCACCCCCTCCCCCAGCACAGCTACCACAAGCAAGAGAACCGAGGGTGGTCAATGTAATCCACTCAAGGGTCAACGAAAACGAAGTCAGAGGAGAAACCCAGAGGGTAAGACATTTACAGCATATCTACCAAATCGGGGAAAAGAGACATCGGCCAGAAGAATGCCAAGGGCCGATGATAGCCTTTACTGAAGCCGACCTAGAACTGGTCCAACATCCGCATAATGATGCCTTGGTAGTATCCCTCCAGGTTGGGGAGTGCCAAGTAAAATGCATCCTAATAGACCAAGGCAGCTCCTGTGACATCATGTACGTCAGATGTTACAAAGAGCTAGGCCTTCACCCCGATGACCTAGAACAATCCAGCGGCCCGATGGTCGGCTTTAATGGAACGCCGACATGGCCACTGGGTGCAACAAGCTTGGAGGTACAAGCCGGCACTAAGAAGATCAAGACGGAATTCCTGGTAATTGACACACCCTCACCATACAACATCATCCTGGGAAGACCGTGGTTGCATGCAATGGGGGCAGTTCCCTCGACGTTGCATCAACTACTCCGATTCCCAACAGAGCATGGGATTGAAGAAGTCAGAGGGGATCAACTACAAGCCAAAAATTGCTCCATGGCAGCAATAAAGTCCACCTGTAGTATACGGGAGCCAAAGAAAGCAGAAGTTGAAGATGAGGACATGGAAGTCCTAGAAGACGTCGGGAAAGAACCAGCCGAGAAAAGCGAAGAGGCGCTAAAGAAAATCCTCGTCCAGGAGGGCGACGAAGAACGATTTTTTCTTCACGGCTCAGGCTTAGCTAGAGAAGAAGAAAAAGAACTGGAAGATTTTTTAAGGGCAAACATAGAGGCGTTCTCCTGGACACCTTATGAAATGCCTGGCATTGACCCCGAGGTCACTTGCCACAGTCTGAATGTCGACAGATCAGGAAAACCTGTGATTCAACGAGCCAGAAGGCCGACGTTAATGCACGTCGAAACAGTCGAGGAAGAGGTAGACAGACTCCTTGAAGCCAGGGCCATCCGAGAAGTCCAGTACCCAACGTGGTTGTCCAACACAGTAGTAGTAAAAAAGAAGAATGTCAAGTGGAGGGTTTGTGTAGACTTCACCAGCCTCAACAAAGCTTGCCCGAAAGACAGCTTTCCTCTGCCCAAAATCGACCAACTGGTAGATGCCACCTCGGGACATGAAAGGATGAGTTTTTTAGATGCATACAGAGGGTACCACCAGATTGCTATGTACCCTCCAGATGAGGAGAAGACCGCGTTCATCACCCCGAAAGGCCTGTACTGTTACAGGGTAATGCCTTTTGGGCTGAAAAACGCAGGAGCAACCTATCAGAGGTTAGTGACAAAGATGTTTAAACACCTGATTGGCAAAACGGTAGAAGTTTACATCGATGATATGGTCGTAAAGACCAAGGAATCAATAGGTCATCTTGCCGACCTAAAAGAGGTCTTTGACATACTCAAAAGATATCGGCTCCGACTCAACGCCTCAAAGTGCGCCTTCGGAGTTGGGTCAGGTAAATTTCTAGGATATCTGGTAACAAGAAAGGGCATTGAAGCCAGCCCAGACCAAATCAAGGCCATCCTGGAACTACAGAGTCCAACATCGGCAAAGCAAGTTCAAGTGCTCACTGGAAGGGCCGCAGCCCTAAACCGATTCATCAGCAGAAGCTCAGACAAGTGCAGACCCTTCTTTAACCTGGTGAAAAAAGCCACAGACTTCCTATGGACGGAAGAATGTGAAGCTGCCTTAGCCGACCTAAAAAAGTACTTGACCACAACCCCGGTCCTTTCTAACCCAATCCCAGGGGAGGAATTGTTTTTGTACTTAGCAGTCTCTGAACACGCAGTCAGTGCAGTGCTAATCCGAGAGGAAAAAGGGGAGCAAAAGGCTGTCTATTATGTAAGCAAGACTCTGGCTAACGCAGAAACAAGGTACCTACCACTGGAAAAATTAATGCTAGCCTTGGTAATGGCCTCAAAGAAATTGAGCCATTACTTTCAGGCACACAAGATTGTGGTTCTAACAGAGCACCCATTGAAGTCCTTATTACATCAAGGAGACTTAACAGGAAGAATAGAAAAATGGGCAGTAACACTAGGCCAGTTTGACCTAGAATTTAGGCCAAGAACAGCAATAAAGGGCCAAGTTTTGGCCGACTTCGTCGCAGAACTCACACCTGAAGCCATCACACCTCGGGCTCCGTCGAGCCAAGAGGAACATTGCCCCGACAAGCAAAAAGAATCCCAGTCAAAGACAAAAAAGCAAGAGAAAGAAAAGCTCAGACCATGCAGCATCTACATCGGCGATTCATTCAGACTATTCGTCGCTGGAAGTTCAAACCGCCAGGGAGCAGGAGCAGGAGTACTGCTGATATCTCCAGATGGAGAAATTGTAGAACAGTCCATCCGTCTGGGGTTCAAAGCCTCCAATAATGAAGCAGAATATGAAGCATTAATTGCAGGGCTAAAGCTAGCAGCAACAGCAGAGGCAGACGAGGTAATTGTTTTTTGTGATTCACAATTGATTGTTAACCAGTCAACAGGAGAATTTGCAGCCAGAGACGAAAGAATGTCGGCATATGCAAAGGAAGTCATCCGACTGGCAGCCCTATTCCAGAACTGCAGATTACGCCAAGTAAGCCGAGATGACAACACCCACGCCGACGCGTTAGCCAACTTGGCCAGCTCAATTCAAACTGGAAAAACAAGGACAATTATGATCGACTACATGTCGGCCCCGAGCATAGATAAACAGAGCATTGAACAAGAAGCAATGTGCGTGGGCCTTGGACCAAGTTGGATGGATGCAATCATTGCATTCCTAAAAGAGGGGAAGCTGCCAGAAGACCATAAAGAAGCACATAAAATTAGGCTGAAATCGGCCAGATTCAGTCTAACAGCGGAAGGCCATCTCTACAGGAGGTCCTTCACTGGACCACTTTTAAGGTGCGTACATCCTTTGCAGGTTGAAGATTTCCTTTACGAGATTCATGAAGGAATTTGTGGAAGCCATGCAGGGGGCAGATCGTTAGCCCACAGGGCCATTACCCAGGGGTATTGGTGGCCCTACATGCAAAAGGACGTCGAAGCCTATGTAAAGAAGTGTGAACAATGTCAAAGGTTTGCACCTTTGATACATCAACCAGCTGCCGACCTAAACCCAGTATCCAGCCCTTGGCCGTTTGCCCAATGGGGCATGGATCTGGTTGGACAACTTCCCCAAGCAACTGGGCAAAGAAAATACTTGCTTGTAGCAACAGACTACTTCACAAAATGGATAGAGGCAGAACCTCTTGCCAAAATCCGAGATGTGGATGTCAAGAATTTTATTTGGAGAAACATAATCACCAGATTTGGGATTCCAAGAGCAATTGTTGCCGACAACGGGACACAGTTCGACAGCAAACTCATCAAAAATTTTTGTGCAAAATTCAAGATCAAGAATTATTTCTCAACACCAAGTTTTCCTCAAAGCAATGGGCAAGCAGAAGCATCCAACAAAGTAATCCTGGATGGAATAAAGAAGAGGCTGCAGGCAGCAAAAGGAAAGTGGGTGGACGAATTGCCCAACGTACTTTGGGCGTATCGGACTACGCCGAGAAGATCAACAGGAGAATCCCCCTTTGCCATGGCCTATGGCACAGAAGCAGTCATCCCATTAGAGATCGGCATCCCAGGGATCAGAACCCAGGGAGTAGAGAATGGCACCAACGACATACTCTTAGCCCGAGACTTGGATTTATTGGAAGAACGAAGAGAGAAAGCTGCAATTCAGCTCGCAGTATACCAGCAACAGCTTGCCAGAGCTTACAACAAGAAGGTTAATCCAAGAGATTTTCAAGTTGGCGACCTAGTCCTAAGAAAAGTCGTCGGGAACAAGAAGGATCCCAGGGAGGGCAAGCTTGGCCCAAACTGGGAAGGACCCTACAGAGTCACTTCAGTATTAGGCAATGGAGCATATCGGCTTGAGGACAATGAGGGCAAAGCATTGCCCAGACCTTGGAATACTTGTAATTTGAAATTTTTCTATCATTAGATAAACATCATTGTTTGGCCGATATTATCAATAAAGTCTTTTCAGAATCCTTTCAACATGTTCGATTGATAAAGTTATGCATGGATGTTTTTGAAGACATATCAAACTCAGGCAAAGTTAAGCCGATGTTATTCCTTAATCCACTTGTTGAAATTTGTAGCAATTTACAAGTTGGAATTAAGCTGATTCCTTATCTTCACTTGTTGAAATTTGTAGCAATTTACAAGTTGAAGTTAAGCCGATGTTATTCCTTAATCCACTTGTTGAAATTTGTAGCAATTTACAAGTTGGAATTAAGCTGATTCCTTATCTTCACTTGTTGAAATTTGTAGCAATTTATAAGGTGAAGTTAAGCCGATGTTATTCCTTAATCCACTTGTTGAAATTTGTAGCAATTTACAAGTTGGAATTAAGCTGATTCCTTATCTTCACTTGTTGAAATTTGTAGCAATTTACAAGTTGAAGTTAAGCCGATGTTATTCCTTAATCCACTTGTTGAAATTTGTAGCAATTTACAAGTTGGAATTAAGCTGATTCCTTATCTTCACTTGTTGAAATTTGTAGCAATTTACAAGTTGAAGTTAAGCCGATGTTATTCCTTAATCCACTTGTTGAAATTTGAAGCAATTTACAAGTTGGAATTAAGCTGATTCCTTATCTTCACTTGTTGAAATTTGTAGCAATTTACAAGTTGAAGTTAAGCCGATGTTATTCCTTAATTCACTTGTTGAAATTTGTAGCAATTTACAAGTTGGAATTAAGCTAATTCCTTATCTTCACTTGTTGAAATTTGTAGCAATTTGCAAGTCGAAGATAGGCCGAGGTTATTGCTTAAGTTCTCATAGCAATATGTGGGTTGTTTAAACTCTAAGGAAGATGCTTAACACTTGTTGAAATTTGCAGCAATTTACAAGTTTATGTTAAGCCGACATACGATCACCCGCTGAGGTACACAGAAAGTTACAGGTTAAAATAAAGGCTAAGTATATTGTTTATTACTTGTTGAAATTTGTAGCAATTTACAAGTAGGTAAGATTAAGATAACCGTTTAAAACTTGTTGAAACTTAAGAAGAAGCTTGCAAAAGTTTACATTCCGAAATATATATACTTGTTGAAATTTATGAAAAGATTGCAGGACAGTATCTTGCCGAAATAAACGTTTTTATGGTTATACCCGAGGTATGAAACCCCGAGGAGATTGCACAAAGGAAGCAACATGAGGAAATATGCAAAAATTTTCTAAAGTACAAGACTATGCAGAAGCAGTCAACAGAATATCACAAGACTAAAACATCCAGAGGAGGAACTGTTGCAGTTACATATTAAAGAAACCACATCAGCCAAAAGAAGGAGTTTTGCATTATCCAGAAAGTAAAGAAGTACAAAGTACAAAGTACAGAAAAAGAAGGAAACAAGGTACAAAAAAACATTTTCAAGATTCTTCAGTATCAGCCACGGCAGGAACGGGGACCTCGGACGATTCAGGTGGAATCTCCTCGGCCACTTTCTCTGCTTGTATTTCGGCATCTATCTCTGCCAATGTTGTGTCAAGACTTCTTTCAGTCAGAAGGAGGTCAGATGATAGATACCCTTGAACAGACTCCCTGGGCACTTCCTCAGCATCATCACCCCCCTCATCTTGAGTTAAGTCCATAACCTGCTCAGCAGGAGGAGGGGACTTGGCTTCGGCAGCATTCTTGGGTTTTCTCACCAAGGCCTCACCATCATCTTTTTCTTCATCTTCATCCACGGCCTCGGCCTCAGACTCTGATCCACCTTCAGGAGGAGGTGGAGGAAATGGTAAAGGAATAGCGTCGGCCTGGCACAATGGCGAGTCAGCAGGAAGATCAAGCTTCTTTATCAAGGACATCCAACCAAGGGAAAATCCCCTGTTGCATGCCTGCCTGACTTGAAGCTTGTAGTCTTCTGCGACATCGGCCATACCTTGAGCATAGGCCTTTTCATCGGCCTCTTTGATTTCGGCCTCTTTGGTGGACAGAGCTTGCTGGAGTTCTTTCTCCGCTTGGGCCTTCTGAACCTCGGCCTCTCTTTTCTCGGCCTCAGCAACTTTTCTAACGGCCTCAGCAACTTCGGCCTTCTCAAGAGCTAAAGTTTGAACTTTAGTTGCAGCCTCGGCTTGATCCTCCAATTTTTTCATTTTTGCTTCAAGAGACTTGATCTCTCTCTTCATAGAAGATGCTTCCCTTTTCATATCAACCAACCTTTGACGATTTTCAAAGGATTGCATGGAAAATGAGTGGGCATGCTGAATGGCCTGCAGAAAAACAGAAATGTAAGACAGTACTCTCAGTGAAGAACGGAAGAAAAAATCACAAGTACAAACAGAAATACTTACTTGAGCAGAGTGTTGGAGCATAAGAGCGTAATTTTCATACTCACTAAGCTTGCCATTTCGCTCCAAGTCATTTGGTAGAAGAAGAGCAGTGCTAAGGGCGACAGCAACATTAATGTCGTCAGCACTTTCACTAGCCATAATGGGCCTATCCTCCAGGGAAAGATCAGGGGCCCAGGGGACATCGGGCTTCTTTGAAGCCGAGGTCATCGCGGACGATGACCTCGCCTTCTTCGATTGTGTGGACCCTGAGGGTTGGCCCTCAGCAGACCTCTTGGTTGAAGTAGAGGCTGATTTTTTGCTTTCTGCTAGTTTAGAAATCGGCAAAGCATCCTCAGCCTCGGCATCTGTAGCCTTGGCCTTAGGCTGAGCCTTTTTTACTCTCTTTGGCTTGGGTGGAAGCATTGATTGCGTTGGTGCGGCTTCGGCATCAGTTGGAAGGTCGGCGAGAAGGTCTTGGACGACAGGCCTTGGACGAACCATTTCGGCAGTCTTTACGAGCTTTCGTCGGCGTTTACGTTCAGGAATTGGTATTAAGTAGGGGGCCGAAGTTGATGGAATATCGGCTGGGTCAGATGTGGACTCTTGATCTGTTCGGGATGTAGAAGCAGTTAAGGTTGTGGCTGTGGGTGGAGAAAGACTCTTCTTCCTTTTTCTTGGGACGTCGGGTAAGGTGGATTTGTATGTAGGGATGAAGTTTAGTAATACTGGGGCTTTTTGTTTATGGATTGGAAGGCCAAGAAGTGTTTTCAGATCTGTTCCTGGGAAGAAGGATTGGCGAAAATTTTTCAGTGGCTGATGAAGATCTGCAAAGAAACAGACGTCAGAAACAAAAAGTATTAAAGTCTTAAATAAAAACAACTAAAGTGTTGACTCAGGGCTCTTACTCTTGCCCTCTGTAATTGTTCGAGGAAGAGGGTAGAGGTGGACATCTTCATCTGGGCCAAATTCCCAATTTCCAGAAGCAATGAGAAAATCATCTCCAGCCCCCTTGTTGGAGTCTGGGAGGTTGGCTATAATTTTGTACTGAGTGGATCTCGGCTTAAGGTAATAGAAAAAACCCCTATCCTTCAGATCAAGAGGGCATATGGTATAACAATATTGAAGGTCGGCTAGGGTGATTCTAAGGTTTTCTTGCCTAGCCAAGGCTATAATACCGTTAATTACCCTATAGGAATTGATAGTAAGTTGCATGGGGCTCAGCTTATAGAAATGGAGAACTTGACGAAAAAGGGGATCAAGTGGAAGCCGAAGTCCACACTCGGTAAAAGCAACTATTGGAAAAGGCATTGTATGGTCTGTAGGCACGATGGTATCATTATCCCCAGCCAGCTTAAGGTGAACATCGGCAGGGATAGAGAATTCTTGCCTAAAGTATTCAAGTTTTGTTGGGGTATTTACCCTATGCCTCCACATACCCATTATATCGGCTTAAACTAAGAGGAATATGTTTCAGGAAATGGGCGTTTTTCAGGTTTCCCTAAAGATTAAGGGTTCTACAGACAAATCCCAAATCTATGAAGTATGAAGATAAAAATCGAGGGCACAAATCTGGGGCAGACACAAAAAAGAGAAAACAAATACGAAGTTTCAGATTCAAGAACAGAGGTATAGTTCTCAGAAACAATAGAGATACAGAAACAAATCAAGAACAGCGGTAAAGAGAATGATGAAAAAAGCATAGAAGTCCAAGGTATAGCCACAAATTCAAGATACGAATAAATCTAAAGACCTCGAACAAGATCAGTAATGGCAACAGACAGACAAAAGCACATAAAGAGAATGAAAGAATTAAAGGAAAGGGTCTTACCAGGACAAATGAAGCCGAGGCAGTGCTCGCCGAACCCAGAAATTGATTGCAACAACAAAGAGGGCTTTTGCAAGAATGAGGGATTAAGAGCAGTTCCAGAAGAAAGAATGAAGCAATGGCAGATTCGAAGAAGAATGAGCTTTCAGAGAGAGAAAGAGCAAGAAGACGGAATGAAAAAGTGAAGAAAAGATAGAGGCAAAAGAAAAGTTTTGTCAAAAATGTGAAACGGCGGCAAAATTAGGGCAATCATTACGCCTAGGGTAACGCACGCGTCAGACGGCGCAGACGAAATGAACAGACAGCTTCAGGCGCGTCACTGACACGCTCCAATAAAGACGAAACACGTAAAAGAAACAGTTAGATATGCATGACAGCTCATGCGCGTGGGAGAGTACGACCGAAGCCTTGTTCTCCGAAGAGAACACGTCGGCTGAAAGTAGATAATCTTGGCTAAATAGTTTTTAAGCCACTACTCAGAAAAGAAGTGACAAAATTTCGGAATAGGTTCCATCACCTCAGAATGCCGAGGTAATAGAACCTAGGGGGCAGTTGTGGGGATATATTTTCTGAATACCAACACGTGGCATGGTGACGTCGACGTGTCAGCCGAGGTGCCACGTGCCTTGGTAGTTAAGCCGAGGTAATCTCGGAGAAGCCGAGGTCATCTCCGAAGATATCGGAATCCGAGATAAGGGGCAAGAGTCCTAAGGCACAGAGGGGACTGAATCAAGATAAGGATAAAACTCTCAAGGAGTTTATCTTTATCACTTAAAAGAGTCCAGAGTAAACAGTGAACTAGAGTTCATAGAAGTCATACTTCTAGTGGGACTTGGATTGAGTATATTATAAAAGAGAGGCACCCCCGTGGGTCTAAGGTATGCAATTTATACTTTGAGTATTCAGTTTAGTACTTGATTATCTTTGAGAGATATACTGACTTGATCGTCGGAGTGCCCCCGGGTGGAAGAACCACCGCCGGAGCTTTTTCTTTCTGTTTCAGGTTACTTAAGCCATCTATTCTGCTTGTGCTCTCCAGCTGATCACTAAACGGGCAGTGTGGTCAGATTTTCACCCACACATCAAGCAACAAACCTGTTCCAAACACACAACTACAATCCAAATGACCAATCCAAGGAATAACAAGGGGAAAAAGAGATGAACAACAACCTTGAACCATGAAACCTGAGTCCGGAACATAATAAAATGTCGGGTCAAAACCAGAGTCGCTATACTTTTGTGGTGAAGATTCTGAGAATTCAACTAGTTCTAATGATAGTGAGCAGGAATCTGATGGATCCAACCATGATGACAGCCAACAAATGGACACAGACAATGATGGTTAACCAAACTTTGCGAACAATGTTACTTTTTTTGCAAAGCCCATTATTTTTTGCGAACAGCGTTACTTTTTCCCCCATTTTTTAGAAAAAGAAAATTGTAAACAATGGTAGACTTCATGGATGGCTTATGTGATGGACAACATTTGGATGGTTTATGTGAACAATATTATTTAGGATGATGCTTCGTCATTTTGGATAGATATGTCTAACTAAATATTTTTTTGTTGCAATGCCAATGATGTATGTATAGATTGTTGAAATTTATGGATACCAATCGAATACGTAGTGGATACATTAATTCCAATACTTAGTATGATATTTAGGCACGGAATGTGATTGAATGAAATAATTCGTTCCAATTCTTAGATGTTCTTTTTTTCTAAGTCATTGAAGGATACATTAGGTTTTGCTTACTAACAAAGAATTTTGTTTTGCTACGTTTTGTAGCAAATACTGTCATTATTCTTGGTATTTTTAAAATTTGCAAAGAACTACCATTGTGAGCCTTCTAAGTGGGGGAGATGACATGAATTATCACTTCCTTTGCATTAACAATATGCTTTGTGTGTGTGTGTGTGTGTGTGTGTGTGTGTGTGTGTGTGTAAATGGAAAATTGAGAAAATTTATTAGTTATTTTGTTACTTTGCCAAGGACTTGTCCTCTGACTCTCCTGGCATTTGAAATGTGTATATGATAGTATACACTAATGGCACAATTTTAGTTGGACATGAACTCATTATGAAAAAAAAAATTATATTGCACTATATATATGGCAATACATGGACTCGTACTCCAGTTTTTTAAACAGTTTCCCCACTAACATTTGGAACATGTGTGAAATTTTGATGGATTGTAAATGTAACAACTAAGAGTAATGTGATACATTTAAATATCGTAAATAGTTTCATCACACCAATCTTAAGCAACACTATAAATTCCATACAAATTGAAACCCAAAAACTAATAAGCTTCTTCAATCGTCCACAAAATACTACCAGACTGGGTTAGTTTATTCATTCATGTTTCTTCAACCATCTAATATGTTCATAATTACGAAAAAGCTTAGTGCCAAAAAGGATGTTCGTTACAATATTTTTTTTTTCCTTTTAGCCTTGCGGAGCCTAGAGTACCTATTAAAATGGAAATTATGCAAATTTATGAATATCTTTTTATTTTTTATTTTCCTCAAACTATATTTTTTTTAAAAAAAAAATTTATTGAAATTTCACTTTGAGAAAATATCACTTTTCCCTCAAAGTATAACACAAAAAAACAATCCAACCATTGTTCTCTTAATAATATCTACTTTATATCTAAACTATTCGGTTTTGCATCAATTTTACTCCATCATCAATTATGGTCTATAATCAACTAGAAGTTGCTCATGTGGCTCCCAAAATATCAATTAGTTCTTTGAATAAAATGAAGTTTGGAGGTCTAATTGATATTTTATAGATAGTTTGGAGAGCAAAATGAAATTTCGAATTTCATTGCCATGTCTGCAACTTTCATTGGATTATAAACGGAAGGTAATAGCACGGGTAAAATTAATCTAAAATCAAATAAACTCAGTGTAAAATTAAATTTTCAGTGATAGCATGAAAGGCAAAATGATATTTCCTCTTTTACCTTTATTAAAATTATTAAATCTTCATATTAAATTATGTTAGCATATTTTCTAATAATAAATATTAATTATTATGATATTAATTACATCAACAATTTCTTCACAGATTAGGGCATGGTTTACATTTTGTAAAATGGTAAATTACACTTTCACCCCGCTTAGCTATGAATACTCTCTCACTTTGGTCCAAATTGTAACAAATGTTATACTTTTGTGACGGAAAATGCGGCATGCGTCAAGTTCACCTTCATTTGTACAAAAACCTCCACTATAGACCATCTCAACATGCAATCCTCCATCATAGAACACTTCTATTTACCGCTGGCCATGACCTATCTATTTTGAAGTGGGAAAACAAAGTTTTCTCAATGATCAAAGTAGGAAAGTTAATTTTTAAAATTCTACAGTTACCCTCAGAAGTTAGCAAATTTGACCAAAAACAAAAAAAGACAAATAATATAGGGACTAAGGTGGGTACAATGACAAACCATATATATCTAAGAATGAAAATACAATTTATTATTTTTAAAATGAGTGACGGTAAAAAGGTAGTGACCGAATAGAAAATAATTGGAAAGGACTAATACTGGTATGTGCTAGAGTTATAAATGTGTCAAAGTGATTTATAGCCGACATCATCATTTGGACATAACGGCAACATGACACTACTAGCGGCAAAAGTGCTATTATAGTGGTCTAAGTTAATGATGATGGTTGTGTTTCAGCAGATCAAAGGGCATGATTAATTGAAGTTGGTAACAATAACATTGTTGTCTAATTCACTAATAATGACAAGGAAAGAAAGAGTGAGAGTCGATGAGATAGTCATAGCAACAACATTTCAGGTAGAGAGAGAGAGAGAGAGAGAGAGAATCGTAGAGCAAGAAATGTAGTTGGAGTGTCATGTGTTTTTGTTAGTGATAATGTTTGAGGTAATGGCAACACAACAACATAATTACATAAAAATGGCGACCGATCAACCAATCAATTCCTATTCAAATATTGACTAAATTGATAGTAATGATTAGGCTTTTACTAATTGATCGGGAACTAGGAATAACTTTGGAACTAATTGGTTTAGTGTGGATTATGAAAACTTATTGATTATTGAATCAATTATGTTTATTATATCAAGGATCCCTACAATCAATTGTGATATTTAAATCTCCCTTATATTCTAATGGATTGTACAATCAATTGTGATTGTTACTAATCGAATATTGACTAAATTGACAGTAATGATTAGGCTTTTACTAATTGATTGGGAACTATGAATAAGTTGGGAATTAATTGGTTTAGTGTGGCTTATGAAAACTGATTGATTATTGAATCAATTATGTTTATTATATCAAGGATCCCTACAATCAATTGTGATATTTGAATCTCCCTTATATTCTAATGGATTGTACAATCAATTGTGATTGTTCAAAACCGTGGCTACTAATCGATTGTATAATCAATTGTGGTCATTGAATCCAATTGATTTGAAATCAATTATGATTTTCAATTCACTCTAAGAGTATTGTTCCCGTGGGCCGGATTGTAGTTTTGGTTAGATATTTCTTCCACAAGGTCCAACCCAAGCCATTGGTGGGCTCAAAATTCAACTTGGGCTTGATTATTTATTAAGGGAAACTTACTGATAAGTTCCATACATAAAATTGAAAATCTATTTACCCCCAAAACAAAATCCTTGTACCAACTAGTCATATATATTTTTAATTATTACCCAAAAATCTTATTTTTTTTAAAAATAAAAAATTTAAAGACACTATTACATCCCACTACCACCGGATTTCCGTCAGACGGTCGTCGGAGACTTGCCAAAATGTTTAACATCACTGGGAAGTCAATGGAATATCACCAAAAATTCGCCGAAGCATCGTTAGAATGTTCTAAACGTCACCAGAAGTCATCAAAATGGCTAGAATGTTCGCTAGATTTCAAGAATATCGCCGGAGACTCACCGGAATATCTAGAATATTGCCAAAAAAAAAAAAGGAAGAATAAACTGAGAAATTAAAGTGAAAAAATATAGCAAAATGTGCTAAATATTGATAAATTGAAGAGAAAAAAAATTAAGAACAACAAATAGCAACGATGGAAAAACATATATGTTATTTTCAGTTTTTGTAGGGTTTAAGCATATAATTTTCAATATTGATCAAATTTAAAAACAAGTTTTGAAACTGTAAAATGTTGCAGTTTCAAAGTATGATTCTATTAAGTATTTATCATTATTAATCAAACTAAAAAATATGTTATTAAACTGTAAAATTGTACAGTTCTAAAGAAAGTTATGAAATTACAAAATTTTATAATTCTAAAGAATGATTCATTTCAGTACAAAAAAAAATAAAAGTGTAAAATTTTATAGTTTTTACCGTCTATAATTAAAACTAAAAAATAACTTGTTAAAAACTTGAAAATCTTCTTCATTATAACAGGAAAATTGTAACAACCCCGACCCATGATTAACGTTAATCCATGCTTAATTATGCCTAATAAGGAATTTAAGTGAAGTTTTGCATCATATCTTGCCTTATTTGTGTTTATATCTGTTTAACGTAGAAAGATCTGTTCATGTTTTCGTTTTGGTTGCGAATTGAAGGCCTTACCGACATGCGATTCAGAAACTGACTTGATTTATGTTTTAATTAGAATTTTTCGAATTTTATGATAGGTTTAATTAAAATTCGGTTCGGAACGATTGAATTAGAATAATTAATGCTCAATTAAGCCCAAATTAATGAATTTATTAATCAAGCCTATATAAGGCCACCTCATTACCTCCTATACACTTTTACACTTCCACTTCCCCTTTGCTTGACCATCAAAAATGTGTGAGAGTGGGAGAGAAGGAAATTGATCTCAATTGTAGAGTGATTGTTAGAATTTAGAGAAGATTGAAGTGAATTCAAAGGAATTAAACTCCAACTTGAAAAATTTGAGCCTTAGGTAAGACTTCAACTCACATTTTGTAACCTTAGACTCAATTACATGTGCAATCAACAAGAAATGAAGTTGTTATGCATTATTCAAAGAGAATTTAGATTAGATGATAGATTTGAACATGACTCATGCACGCATGTGCATATCATGAGGTTTTGAAGTTGTTTTTACAAGAAATCCTACATGCATGTTCATATCTTGGTTTTGTTAAAAGAATTCAACTTGTTTTTTAGCTTAATGACTCATTTGGGAAGTTGAAATTCATGAGATTACATGCAAGTTATGTTATTTCATGTTTTAAGCTTTGTGTAATACAATTGGTTTAGCTTTTGGGCTTACTTTTTCAAAATAGTTTGTAATTCATCATGCACTATGAGTTTCCTAATGCTTTACTAAGTTCTGGCCCAAAAAAATATGTTTTGGAAGTTTGGAAAATGAATTTTGAGCTTGGGAGCGAATCTGAAAAATTCCAAAATTCTGCTCCTACGCTCGAGCGAATGAGTCTAGGATCGAGCAACTGCCTTATTTTTGCACTTTCGCTCAAGCGACCAAAGGTTGGCTCGAGCATGAAATGCATGCTCCCAAAATTTTGAGTGTTTTTCAGACTGCTCGAGCGACAAGAGTTGTGCTCGAGCAAGGACTTGAGTCTCACGCTCGAGCGAGCATCGAGCGGAAAAATTAAGCAACCAGTATTTTTGCAGGCCGATCAAGTGAAGGAGTGTGCGCTCGAGCGACCACCACATTTTTGCGTGACCGCTCTAGCGAGACCCCTGTTTTCAACAATTTTTGTTAAGTGTTTTCAAGAACATTTTAGCATCCTCATTGCATCCTAGACACTCCTAGGCCATGATTAAGACTCAATAAGAGGTTAAGACTTAGAACACACTAAGAATGAAACGAAAGAAGTTAAGTATCAATCGAGTGTGTGTTTCATTATATGTATCTATTATGTTTGGTATAGGTCACGCGCTGTGAGCGGTTGATCCATTTGTTTACTGCCAAAGTTATCTGTGAGTAATAACTCTGTAAAATTATATTTGACTTTAATTATTTTCTGATGATAGGAAATGATCAGTTTTCCGAAATACTATGTTTTGTATGAGTGAATGAACGTCTAATTTTCTTGAAAAGTAATTGTGGTGTCCTTAGCAGAGACCCTCGCCCAGAGGACATAATATTGTGGCTTATGGTCATGAGGCCCTCGCCCAGTGGTGTAGACCGCCCGAACGTCACGGCCCCGCGCGCGAAGGCGCGAAAATCCGTTTTGTTCATTAGCTACTACAGTTCAGACTCAATGTCACGATTCTTAATCTGATCTCACAAAGTGCAATGTAAGATTGATAAATCACCAAAGAGTCCAAATCCGACAAATCATTTTGGAATACTGATTTTAATAAAGAAGTGCCAAACATGGACTGCTTTGCCAGATACAGAGTCGCCACCTAAATATTTTATTTTAGAAGAATTTAGGAAACCCTGACTCGTGCCTAAGGCCACGTGTCCGTCATCACCAAAGTTGCATCGGCTCGGGAACTTGGGTACAAGAGGGGAAGGTCATGTGATGAGCACCCCCGCTTGCCCGATCAAAGGTCAGCCTTTACTAACATGATATCTTGTTTTTGAAAACACATATGTTCTTATTCTGGTTATTAACCTAGAATTACTATGTGATGCGCACAGCATACAAGTATAGACTAGATCGCCTAAGTTGGAACAAAATATTGCATATTCGTTTGTTTGAAAACGGTTTGAAGTTTGCTACTCGCAAGTAGGCTAAATCGAGGATTTGATGAATTGTTCCAATTCAAGTAATCCAACCTTCACCCACAGGCATTCAGACAGTTAAACAACTAAGCAGTTAGCCTCATGGCAAGCATGCTTTCATGGCAACATTAACACACATGCAATATGCTAAAGCGTAAACACTCACAGTGTACTCCAAGCCAAAACAGAGAACTAGTTAGAAATCATGCATGATCCTGGTTCATGTTAAGATGGCTAATGCAACACATGCGAAAATGCAACTAACATAGGCTCGACTATTCTAAGATGTCATGTGAAATGCACCTTGATAACATGCTGTTTGAACACGTATTCAAGTAAATATATTGAAAATACAATGCAGTTAGTATGATGCGCCGAGCCCGGTTCATGCAAGACAGATGAATGAATGCACGCATGCAAAGCATAAGGTATGCTAATCGAAATATGCCCTAAAACTAACCATCGTAAGCGGTTAAGTAAAAGGGAAAAAGAAATGGGGGTTCGAAGACATGCATCACACACATGCACGCTTATTACAACAACACGCCCTCTCGCAGGAGGGTCCGAATAAGAAGCTAACTAGCTAATCTAAGCTAATTAAACTAATTATTACAAGCCAACTAATTAACTAACAAGCTAATTAATTAAGCTATTACAACACAAATAAGCAGCTAAACCCATTAACTACTTAAGGTACAGAACCAAATAGATAATCTAAGAAAAGCAACTAAGTTAAAAAATAAAGAGATGCCCTCAGAGGGAAGAATGCATGCATGCCCGGTCGCCTCGTTCAGAAATCCGTCGCGATGCCCCGACTTGCCTCTGTTCTCATTTGTTCTCAGAACTTTGCACCAAGCTCTAGAAAGCTTAAACTCTACCATGGGGACCTGTAGGAGGGTGGCCGACCACCTAGGGATGTCACCAGCCATGGCCGACCACCTATCTTTGTTGTGAACCAGAAAAAGTGGTCGGCCAGCTAGTTTTTCTAACTGGCCGACCAGTTGTTACTGCCAGACTGCAATTAGCTGCAACAGAGAGCAAGAAAGGGCATGGCAATGTATTTGCAAGATATGTATGCACAACCACCCTCCCTATCATTTCATGAGCTCAAGGGAGTGTGGTTCTCGACCCTCAGGCCACCAATCACGCATCTCGATGCATGATGGCCGAGAAGCCAAATTGTACAATTCAATGTAAAATGAATGCACACATAAGCACATAAGGCCTAGAACTCTATCATGTATAATCAAGAACGTCGACGATCGAGAATTGAGGCACATTTCATCACTTCAAGTATGAAACGTCCCTCGTTTCTCGTGTTTGAACTAACACCTAATCCAAACACAATGCAAGCAACACAAGGATGCAAACATGCAATGCAAGGCATGCAAAACACAATGCAACTACATGGCATACACAATGCAATATGACCTAAGCATGTAGACAACATGGCATACACAATGCTAAATGCTAAGAACATGGCATACTCAATGCAATGTGACATGCAAGGCAACATAAACATGCAACAACATGATGTAATGTAAGCATGCAAGTGCCATGAAAGCAAACATGCTCAATGGACTCAAACCAAAAAGGGACTGACCTCAGTCATGCCCAAATCAGTGGCCATAATGATGAAATGAAGGCACCAAAAAGCATATACAAGCATGCGCATACAATGGCCCATCAACAAGGCATAAGAGCACAACTCTCAAGAGTGCTCAAGGAGTGACAAATGTGGAAGTGTAACAACACCGTGAGCTTTGAAATGAGATATGAAATGATGCCAAATCACTCAAACAACACAAGTAAAGCATGCAAGGGTCCTTAAAGCATAAAGCTAGTAAAGAGGGCTACAAAAGGGGCATGCAATACATGGCACAAATGCATGAACCAACTATGGATAGAGCTCAAATAGGCCTAAGCAAGGACCAAAACATGTTGAGATGGGGGCCCAAGGACCTAGGCAAGATGGCATGCATGCTAGGCCCTAAACAAGGCAACAATGCATAACACTCAAAGGCAAACAAAGAGTGAAAGAAATAGGAACATGGCAGTCCTATATGCTCTGAAATGTCATGGTAAATGATGCCAAATCATATACACAATACAAATGAAGCATGCTATGGTACCTAAAGCTTGAAGCTAGCATAGACATTTGTACTACAGCTATGCAAAACATGAAGCATATGACCAAGGCAACCCAAAGCAGTCATAGATCATGTCAAAATGAGTCTAAAATATACAAGGACCAAAGCTAAAATAAGCTAGCATGAAGGGCATAAGGCATGATGAATGCAAGGCAAATAAGGTGGATTACACTACACCTATCAAGACCAAGCATGAGATGGCATCGCCAACAAAAATTAGAGTTATATCATGGCAAAATAACCCCAAATACATACTGAAATGATAGCTCGCAAGCTTAGGCATGATGGCATATGCAATGATTCATGTTAAGGCATAAAGGGCCAACCCTTCAACGCATTGAATAAGTGAAAGATGTGAATGCATGAGCATGAAACATGCACTGAAATCACATAACAAACGATGCCAAATCATTCAAATAGGCCAAGAAATGCATGCTAGTGAACTTGATACACAAAGCTAACAAGCTAGAATGCATTATAGCTATACAAAGCATGGCATGTATGACCAAAACAACAAAAATCAGAGCTTAAGCATGCTAAAACATGGACAAAAGATTCTTGAAGTTAAGCCAAAAGCATGCTAGAATGATGTGTTAAAGCATGGTACACATAAGGCTAATTCATGGAATTGCACTACAAGTGTATGGAGCATGCATGGGGCCATCAAACCCACCCAAAATAGAGTCATGGCATGCTAAAACAACACCAAAAACCTACTTAAATGGAGTCAACATAAGCTAGAAAGACATGCTACTTCATGAAGCATACAAGACTAGTTTATGAAATTTACACTACAAGTGTATAAGGCATGCAAGGGCCAACCGAACCAACCCAAAACAGATCTAAGGCATGTTAAAACAACACCAAAAACCTACTGAGATGGCCCCAAAACAAGCTAGAAAGACATGCTCAAACATGAGGCACACAAAGCTAGTTTGTAAGATTTACACTACAAGTGTATTATGCATGCAAGGGATGATCAAGACAACCAAAAACAGTGGCATGCCATCACAAAATAACCACAAATACATGATAAGAACAAGCCAATACAAGCTTAATAAACATGCTCAAACATGAGGCATATGAAGCAAGTATTCAAAACACAAGGAGAGGGGATGACCCTCTCCTATTTGGAACCCCAAAACCACCTTTCCACCACTAAAAATCCTCTAGATTTCAGTGGTAGAAAGGTCATGCAAAGGCTAGAACAAGAGCCAAAAGGGATGGCTCAAAACAAGGCCTAACGAGGCCTCAGAGGGGGTAGACCACCCCCAACACAAAAGTGACCTTAAACAAACATAACAAGGACTGAAAAATAGAACCTTTTGTAGTTTAAAGGTAAGCTTAAAACAATATACAAGTAGGGCTAAAAGCTTAAGCAAAAATGAGGGTTTAAAAGGTTAGAAGCTCACCCTTTATGAACACCTTCAAAACCACAATTCCAGCAGGTTTTCCAAGCTCAAACCAATTCAACAACCCCAAAACCAGCTCCTAAGCACCTCAACAACAAAAGGATGGTGTTTGAGTGTGTGTTTGTGTGCTAAAGTGTGATAAAACTACACTTTTGAAGCACAAATATGAAGTAAAGGGCAAGATAGATACAAGGGTGTATCTATAACTCTCAAGGCAATTTTTCTGAACCTAGAGGAGGGAGGAGCAGGTTCTCTTATATAGAAAACAAAAGTGTAAGCTTCTTGAGGAAGCTAAGGGCTCAAGGCCATCCCTCCATGCACGTGTATGGAGGTTGGTTTCAGTGACTTCCAGTAGTGCTAGCTAGAAGAAAATATCTCCAGGAATGAGCTGGAAAGTGGCCGACCAGTTGAAGTGGTCGGCCAGAAGAAAAAGTGGTCGGCCACTATGCAAAGGTGGTCTACACACTGAAAGCAAGGTGGTGGTGTGGTGGCCGACCAGAAAAGGTGGCCCAAAGACCAAGAAAACCAGTTGTCAGACCAGAAACTGGCTAGCAGGAAGAAAAGTGGTCTCCAAGGAGAACTACTGGTCTCCCACCCTTGTATCACCTTCCAAACAAGGAAAACAAGGTTTGTACCAAAAACAAATCAAAAAGAATGCAAGACAAAAGTTTGGGAGACAAAGCGCGCAGCCGGGAGCCTCGAAAACTGGTCTACGGGCATCAAAAGTGGTGCATGACCACAAAAGTGGTCTCCCGGACCACAGTGTTCCTCTAGGCAGAGGCAACAAGGCATGGTTTAAAAACCAAGCCAAACAGAGAATGTTAAGCGGTCCCGAGTCAAGGCACGCGACCAAAGGCTCCGAAAATCAGAAACCGGTCTCCAAATGAGAAAAGTGGTTTACGACCGCGAAGAGGTGATCTACAGACCACTCTCTCTCTCTCCAGGGAAGAGAAACAAGGCTTGGTCCACAAACCGAGCCAAAGCACAAAGATTTCAGAGGCTCAGAGGCAAGGCACTCAGTCGAAAACTCGGAAACCTCAAAACGAGCACAACATGCACAATCACTGAGCTCTCAATCGATGACGTCTGAGTCTTAAGGTCGGTCAAAAATGGGGTGTCTACAGGTGGAAACAATACCGTGGCTCATGTATGAGATATGTTACCCGGTACCGGAGGTTCTTTTTTGGAACTTGATATGCTTGACCAAAGAGACATGTTTATGCTAATGGATGTTCCACGTATGATTTGAATATGAATAAGACTATGACTCTGTTTTCGCTATAAACCTGATTATGATTCTGATTGGCTATGAGATTTGAAATATGTTTTGGGCATCATTCATTAAAATCTTTACTCTGTTATTTATCATTGGGCTTCCGCTCACTATTTATATTATGTATGTAGGTGACCAAACGCGTAACTAGACCTAAAGTTGAGGATCTGGTATCTCTTTTTGTCAGCCAGCCGTTGTGCCTCCGAGGAGGTTCCTTTTTGTGTGCAAAGTCTAAACAGCGTAAGTTAAGACCTTGTATTTTTAGTAATACAAACAAGTCTTTTGTTATGTGTATATTGGGCTATACCTTTTTTGGGCTACAACTGTATTAAATATGACGAAGATTACTGTATTTTGATGTCACATGTATGTAAATATATTTTATAAGGTTTGAAATTTCTATCCCATGTAAGTCTGCACGACTCTATGGACTGTGTATATAGTATATTTGCTTCCACAGCCCTTAAACATATGTTATTCTATTAAGAGGCCTTTAGTAATCCAAGGATTACTGGCCGGTTACGATGCTAAACCTATAGGGGCGGATTTGGGTCGTGACAAAAATAGAAGTGTGTAATACAAGAAAATGACTAAAACTGAGAGATTAAAGAAAAGAAACAGATATAGAGAGATACTTGTACTTCGACAACTATTTTTTAGTGTAGATCTAGCTGGATCTAACATAGATCTACTCAGATCTGATGTAGACCTGACTAGATCTACATCAGATTTGAGTAGATCTACTCATCTTTTTCGTCAGAAACTCATCTCTTTCGTCGTTAGTGAGCATGATGTAAGAGTTGGTGCTCGGTGATTGCCCGTGAACCCTAATCAATGGTAGTCGTCGGTCACCGGCTATGAAGCACGAGCACAGGTACAAGTACTAGTATTGGTACAATACGAGTAAGTCGATAAGGTAAAATTAAAAAAAAAAAATAGGGTACAGGTACGGCTTGGTATGCTTATAAAAAAATATTTATTTTTAATTTAGAGTAATGTAAAAATTAATTAAATAATTTAATTTGTTAAGATTTAACCTACAATTAACATTTAAAGCCAAAAGCAAAGGTATAAATCAAAATTAAATGTCAATATATCAAATAACTTACCAACCATAGTTTAATTTTGGAAAAACTATGCAAATAGTCTCTATAGTTTACACGATGTGTCAATTTGGTCTCTATAGTTTCAATTTGCTCAATTTTGCCTCTTAATTTAACGGATTGTGTCATTTTAGTCCAATAAATAACGGTTGTTAAGTTAATTTAACGAAAAGTCAAACAATGTGTCAATTTGGCCCCTATATTTTTCACAATGTGTCAATTAAGTCTCTATCAAAATTGAGAAAATTGAAACTACAGGAACCAAGTTGACATATCGTGTAAAGTACAGGAACCAAATTGACACATTGTTTGACCTTCCGTTAAATTAACTTAACAACCGTTATTTATTAGACTAAAATGACACAATCCATTAAATTAAGGGACAAAATCGAGCAAATTTAAAGTATAGAGACCAAATTGACACATCGTATAAATTATATGGACTATTTGCATAATTTACCCTTTAATTTTAAAAACATGCAGTATAAAACTAAAAATAAAAAAGAAGCCTAGTGAAAGGAGTTTCATCTCTGTAGTAAAAGAAAATATTGTTTCAACTAAAGTACAGTACAACTTAGGTATATAGTGGGTACGTCTGGGTATACAAAAAATTAAGAAGAAAAAAAGTACGTGTTTCGTGTACCCAGTACGTATGCAGATGTACCATACGGGTACCATATGCCGGTAAGTACCCGGTACGAGGTATGGCATGTTTTTCGAAGTACCCATGCTTCATAGGTCATCAGTGACAGTAAATTAGACAGAGAAAGAGAAAGAAAAGAAGGAAGGCGTGATTGTTGTGGTTGTGGTCGTGGTCGTGGTCGCTGATATCAGAAAAAAAGAGATAAAGAGAAAAAGCAAAGGGTAGGAAAAGAGGAGAAGATAAATGGATATAGGACTTCTGAGTCTATCTAAAAAATTTTGGAATTAAATAGAATACACTCTTTTCAAAAAGGACTTGTGGTTAATTTGCCCATTATTCAACTAGAGTGATAAGAATTGTATTATAATTTCATATCATATCAAAATATTTAGACACTTCGAATTCAAAATTAATTGATATTAAATGAAAAGGACTCCTAAAGTGTGTGAAAGTATCAGAACAAAACATATAATCTGATTAGTCTAAAACTATGAGTCCCATAATAAATAAATAAAAAGTGTATCAATCCCACCTAAAATTATACACACTGACATTCTATGGATTTTTATAACACTCTAAAATTCTCTAATGAAATCCATCATTTAGACTAACCAACAAAACTAAACAATAGTATGCAATTGGTTTTGGTTCCTCAATGAACAAAACTGAAAGATTCAGTTTAGTGCTAAATTTTCTCAATGCTGACCAAACCGAATTGTTTACACTCTTACGCAGTATACATTGTTTTGAAAATGACACTTGAGAGATGGTGAATCAAGAAAAACATACCATCCTTTTTTCACATTTCAAACTTGAAAAATAGATATGAGAGCGGAACTAATACCCTTGCACTCGGATTCCTTCAACACATCATGTTAGAAATTGGACGCCCATGTGGCATGACCCTTTGAACCTTTTGAACCTGAACCTTTTGAACCTTATCCATGTAAGTTTGAACCTTTTGAACCTTATCCATGTAAGTTTGAATTTGAATTCAAAACTTATTTGGATAACCATTTAGGATATCTATATCTATCATATCAATAGATATGGATAGATGGATAGATAGATATTGGTTGTTATATATTTGATTCTATACATCTGATATGATGAGAAGAATATCAATATCAAATACGTTATGTGGTTTTACCCATAACCTTTTTTCCCAGACTCTCTCTCTCTAACTCTCTCTCTAACTCTCTCCCATATGAGAACGATCCAGCTTCTACACTGTGACTTGTGTGGGTGATAATCCTTTTGTAGTATCACTCCACTGTTGAGTTGGTTGTTCATATCCTGGAAGCACGTGATTTACTCACGAGATTCTTCATTTCCGGCTCTACTAAAAGGTATGACTATGAAATTTTTCATCTGCTGCGTTTTATACTTTGATTTACATTGGTATTAGAGCCAATATGGATATTTTCATGCTTATTTTTTTGCATTAAAATATGTGTATATTTTTATATAAATATGTATACATGATTTATGCATAAATATTAATAAAGGAGGAAGATGTCCACTCTCATTAGATTAAGAGCGTAAAATACCTCTTTTTTTATGTTCATTAAATGTCATTTTTAATGCCATAAATGTATTTATTTTGGAAAATGGAGTCTGGTAGTACCAAAATTAGACCAGAAAACACTCTGGAAGGCGACGCGTGGGCCGCACGTGCCATCTGACGCCATCAGTGACTTCTACGCGCTGCCACGCGCCTCCACGCGCTGAGACGCACTTCCACGCGCTGCCACGCGCGCGCCGTCCGCACTGCGCACGCGCGCGCCGGGTGCTGAGCCACTCGCTGAGCCGCGTGCTGCGCCGTGCGCTGAGCCATCTATTGAGTCGCGCTGTTTTTTCTCCGCCGGCTTGGCTGCTGATGTTAAGGGGTTGTTTGTTTTGTTTTAAATTATGAATCACGTTAAATGGTCATAAGTAATTTGTTATAGCTTTGTTTTAAGCGTGGTTGGGACCGTTAGACTCAAAATTAAATTTTCTATATTCTGTAAAATTTTATGAAAATAAAAAATATTTTTTCTGAAATAATAATTCATTATTTCTGCTTTAAAATGCATCTAGGGTTGCATGATTAAGTTTCTGGGACTGATTTTTTTATTGTAGACCACTGTAATGGTTTAATATTTACTGGTATGGTTGTTTCATTTTGCCAGATTCTGGAATATTTATTTCTAATTTTATGTGTGTTTATTAGTTATTTAAAATTCTAGAAAAATTCAGAAAATTTTCAGAAAATTTCAGAAGTGATATACTTTCTGTTATGGCATAATTTGAATATTAAATACAGCATATTGTTGTTTTTTGTCTAGGGTTTCTAATATGTTGTAATTAGAATAGCATGATTAATTGTTATTTGTTTAAATTCCATTATTAATTGTGACATAGCATGAGTTGGTTGTGAATCTACATTATGATGCTATTGTATGGAATTAGAATTTTTTATCACACTTTTAGACATGCCATAGTCAGTGGGAGGTTATTCAGTTGAGAGAAATCTTTGTAAAATAACTCCTGAAAACCAATATTTTGCGTATAAATTAAATTAAATTTTGGATAATTGTCACCTGTGGCGCAAGAGATGATTACGAGCATAGCGGATTTTCGATCTTGCGACTTGTGTAATATTGTCACTATTTAATTTAGATTTTTGTGGCAAAATTATATTATGCTAATCAAATTAATCCCAATGCGAATTCCTCTCTAAATTGACTTAGCTTATGGAAGTTAATTAGTTGACCTAGACTTAGTAGAAATGTTCAAATGTGAACAATGTAATCCTATTCTTTAGATGAGCAAAAGTCTTGGAGACTTTAGGTCAGACCTTAATTGAGCCAAAGTAAGAAAACATGACTCAAAGTCGTCGTGCCTTTGTTGCCTTGTTTGGCACAATAAAAACTAATGTGTGCGCTATGGTTAGCGGCATGCTACGTAGTTTTGATTGGCGAGTTTTGGAGTTATGAAATTATTAAGCCCTCAATAGATCTATATATGATCTTGACTATTGAGCTGCGCGGATTGACTTTGTAATTTGACTTGTAATGATGTTGCATCATTGGATGAAGTAACAGTCAAGAGTCACGTCATTCAAGAAATGCGAGCTTAAATAAATTAGTCATTAAGTGTAAGACGAGTAGCCAGTATGAGCAGTGTTTTACTCTCTACTCAATTATTAGGAGTGGATGGAGCAAAATTTTATGCACTATAATAGTGTGCGTTGAATTAACACTAAGTGAAAAGATTAGCGCTTAGAAGCTGCAAAATTTATTAGCACTAAGTGAAGAGATTAGCGCCAAGTGCCTGCAAAATCTATTAGCATTGCCAACTTGTCTAAGTCTGGATTTGAGTGTGAGACATGAGGAGGTGCTTCTTTGTATAGTTCCTTAACTAAGCTAATGTTTTTTTAATAATGTTTACCACTAAGCACAAACGTTGCAGCATAGTAATGAAAAGGGCAAGGCCGACAAGGTTGTTATGACTCTAAGAATTTGATGCATCGCTTGTGAGAGCATTGTGTTGAATTAGACTCTTTAGCCTAATTCGCGCTTAAGTTATTTCAAGAGCTGTCATAGATTGATAGCTTATTCTCTCCTTCTTGTGGATAGTAGAATTAATTGCAAGTAACTATGAAGAGAGAAACAGAGATGGCAAGAGGAGTATCGCCATCTTTCAACTAGATGCAGTAAAGTGTATGGAGAATAAAATTGACTTGAAGGTACAGGGGATTAACACTTACTAGTTAAATTTGCAACTTAGGCGCACTTGATATCTCCATGACATCCTTTTATGATCTAGTGAATATGAATTAGTCGTGAGTCATTACCTAGTTGGGGCAAAACCTTTAAAACTTGTCTTCGAGAACTCACACATTAAGATGATTGGAATTAGTTTATGACATTGGTCATGAACCGGTGGCTTATTGTACTTAATCACATTAATGAGATGATGACAAGATGGTTTGAGTAGGCCCTCTCAGGCCCACTCGCTTGTGACATCATGCTCTCATGTGAATGTATAACTTTGTTCGCAACGCTTGCGTACAAGTAAGTAGGAAAGCCGTAGAAGGTCATTTGTATTGGCACATTTAGTCCATTATGATATTTGTGACTAGATATGTGTAAGGGTATGATAGCTAAGCCTCAATTTTGACACATTTATTGATTACGATACGCATCTGAGTCAAGACTATTTGATCTCTCATAAGTCAAAAGTTTTGAGTTGATTTTTGACATTGCACATATGAGGTCGAGATCAACTAGATAAGTGCTTTTGTGCTTTTAGTTTTGACCAAGGTGGCGAGTATCTACTTGAGTTATTTTTTAGAAAGCTCTTGAAGAGAAATGGATGCTTAGAAAATTGATTATTCCTAGTACTCAACAACACAATGGTGTAGTAGAGATAAGGAATTAAATATTGTTAATGTTAGGTAGATAACGGCGCAAAATGTTTCCCAATTGAGAATTGCACTAGTTTGTTGCCTATATCCCTAACTAAGTGCCCTCTATATCAGATTTTACACTCCATTTGAGTAATGGGTTAGCGGAGAGCCATCTATGGGCGATCTGTAACCGTTAAGCAGTTTATCTTTATTTTACTTCTCATAAGGTTGCGAAGTTAAGACCTAGGGTTCTATAGCGCATTATTGTATGTTGTCTTGTAAACACATAGGGTCATGTGGCGCATTATTGTATGCGGTCATGTAAACCCTCCGAGTCATGTGCATATAGGTAAGCAGCTTTGTGGTAGTGTAACTAAGTCACATAAAGTTTTCTTAGTAAAGGTGACGTGAATAGAGTTTTGGAACTCTATAAGATAGAGAATTCTAATCATAGCGCTTTATGTAGCCTAATTGAGAATGGAGAGAAATTTCCAATATCCTAGGGACAGTGAGAGCGATGTGCCTACTAGCGGATTACTCCATTAGAGAAGAATACTCTAAATTCTTTGTTACGTGGTAACAAATGTAAAAACTTTCCACGTCATCACTGGGTGATTGAGAAGGAAATATTCATGATTGCTCCGCAAGATGATAAAGAGCCTAGGATAATGCCAAAGGCTCTAGTCCCCTGTTTTTAGAAAGTGGATCAATGTTGCACAATTGAAGACAAAGTCTTTAAAGATTAACCATTTCTATAACTTGGTTGAATTTCCATTATGACGCGAAACTATTCTAAAGTTATGCGTAATTTGGATAGCCATTGTTGAGGCATAAGGCTCGCTAGATACCGAAAAGTCGCACCATTGAGGAAAGTGTAAACCATGAGAAAACTTCCTCCTGGGGAGTAAGGTTATTTTGACTTAGGCTATGATTGACATAAGTTCGGAACATTGATTTGTGGACATTGTGACCCAACTTTCTCGTTAGAGAATTGGATAAGTAGATCCGTAGGGATTTACCTTCTGCTTTTATGGTGAAAAGTTAGGAGCGCAAAAAGGTTGCTAGTTCCAATAAATCTTTTACAGCCTGAAATAGTTATCCAAATAGTGGTTCTTAGATTTCGTCAAGCCATAATAGACCAACGATGATCGATGAAAACCACTGAGGCATGATCAATGGTCCAAAAGAAGTTTTTCCTTACTTAGTCATTATGAGACAGGAATTTATAAGGTTTTCACCACCTAGGGTGGGCAATCCTCTGTTTTAGATATGATGGACATGGGTGATGTAAGTTATATGCTCGGATGTACGATCCTTAGGGATTGTTTTAGGAGAATTCCTGTTTTGTCTTCGATGACTTACATAAGGAATATCCTAGAACCATTCTAGATGCAAAATCGCAAACCCATTGACTTACCTATCGGTAAAAGCCAGAGCCTTAGCTATTGAGTGAATCCTCGGATTGTCTTTGGGAGAAACAGATGACCTATATTCCTTGATCTTTTCTTTGTTGTGGGAGCCTAAATACGCTATGTGAGTGTATTCGGCATAATAAGTGTTATCTTTGGTAAATGGTCAACTGAGTTGTTTAGACATTGACCTTGCTCATTAGACTGTGGATAAAATGCTTTACTAATAGTATATTAATTTGCTCCTTGTAAAATTCAATGCGCTAGTTGGGCGCATCTGCGCTAGTTGGGCGCATCAAGAATGAACGCAAATTGGTCACCAAAATATCTTTAGAGAGGTTATTGCGCAAGAAGTAGTGATCTTGAATCACTTCATGTGAGGTGCACATGGAGGATTCCGTTGTATATGCTTATCGCAAGAGGTGCTGATAAGGCTTATGTTTGGAATCTAGAATTACGCAAGCTGTGATCATGTTTTTTAGATCGATCACTTATTTGTTGTGAGATGATGGGATGTTGACACTATTACGGTTTGTGTCATAATGATTAGCAGATGATGATGTCAGCAAGCAAGATTGGCTCACTCACACGAGCAATCGCCCTTGGCACTTGGGAGCGAGCAAGGATGAGACTAGTGGTTTATTTTTTATTTGGAGCCAAGAGAGGCTTAAATTATCCACTATGCATGTCGCCTTGGTTACAACCAAGATGATGTCGTGTTTAGGACCAAACATGGATGTTAGTACCCACTTTCCATGCTATGCCTGTTATGATTAGCTAGATGCGAGATCTCATTTGGCGCCTAGAAGGCGAGCAAATAGAAAATTCGGGTTAGGCGCTAGAAAGTGACTAGACTAATATATGTACGGTGTATCGAATATGATGTCACTCTTTTGGAAGAGTTACTCCACCGTAGCATGTATTCATACTATATGTGCTTGGCGACCGAGTAATGAGGTGAGAGAATGGATCCCTGTTTCCTCACCGTGTGAGTCTTACGTGTCATTATTGATATGACTTTCATTTATGTACCCTTTTGTGACTTTTGACTATGTCATAAGGTGAGGGGTTGATGTTCTGCTACTTTGGTATGTTGCCTGTGGTCATGTATGATTCGGCCTTAAGGGACATAACTGGGAAAGCGGTCAATCCTAAACTAAATGGCATGAGGGTAAAGGGAAGATCATCTAGTATTACACTACTGTTGTATATTCACTGCCGGTAACTCACATCGCTCTGTATGAGAGGCGGATTGAGTGTGAATATATTGCAAGAATTAAGAGGGTCAAATATGCTCTTTTTGAGGGATTAGAGATGTTTTTTGGATCGGTGTAATTAGATGGGTCTAGGGTATATGAGACACTATTTCTGTTCTTTTTGGGTTGATGTCTCTATACTGGCTCATTTTGAGTTTCTAGTATAGAGCTCCCACATGCAGGTGTTCTCAGCAGTCGCACGGTGCATTGGCTAGTATGAGATTGTTCATTTTTGGGGAGATTGAGATAGAGATGTGGCAATGTCATGCCAACTCATGTGCGAGTAGGAGATGTTAGAAATTGGGCGCCCATGTGGCATGACCCTTTGAACCTTTTGAACCTGAACCTTTTGAACCTTATCCATGTAAGTTTGAATTTGAATTCAAAACTTATTTGGATAACCATTTAGGATATCTATATCTATCATATCAATAGATATGGATAGATGGATAGATAGATATTGGTTATTATATATTTTATTATATACATCTGATATGATGGGAAGAATATCGATATTAGATACGGTATATGGTTTTACCCATAACCTTTTTTTTCCCAGACTCTCTCTCTAACTGTCTTCCATATGAGAACGATCCAGCTTCTGCACTGTGACTTATGTGGGTGATAGTCCTTTTGTAGTATCACTCCACTGTTGAGTTGGTTGTTCATATCCTGGAAGCACGTGATTTACCCACGAGATTCTTCGCTTCCGGCTCTACTAAAAGGTATGACTATGAAATTTTCCATCCGCTGCGTTTTATTCTTTGATTTACACATCTAGTGCTGTCTTCTTCTTCTTAAATCCATGGGTTACTCTTCACCTGATTCTTTTTTTGTAGGCTCTTCTTTCATTGACGCTTCTTGTTTATCTTTCTTATCTATCTTTAGACTGATCTCTGCTTGGAAAAGTTCCTTCAAGTCTTTCACTACTTTGTCAGGATCACAACTTCCTCATGCTTCTACATCATTGTTGTGATCAGAGACAATATTAGCATGATAAACACCTACAGAGTCGCAGAACAAAAAGGTGTTGGATGAAAATAAATTGAAGAATATAAGATTTTTAGTATAATTAAGAATAATGGTTTAAATAAAATTTTATTTATGTAATGGTTTATCAACTAGACTATGATATGATTTGAATATTGATTATTAAGATATTGATTTCAGATTGTGATTCCCCAGTTTCTTCCTCCAACTACTGATTCTGTTCTTTTTGTTCTACATCATAAATGCTTCAATGAGACTAGTTTTTTCATATTAAAAGAAGTTTTTCAAAGAAAGATCGTGAAAAGAAAAAGAAAAATGTTAGCCACAATATACCTGAATAGGTCCTAAGTTTCTTCAGGAGCTTTGAGGTGGGTGCAACAGATTTATCGAATACCAAGCGAAACATCTCCAAGAACAAATTGAAAACAACCTTATCTGTAAGTTAGAATTGGCCAAGCTTTTAAATTCCAATTGTGGTAGAGACAATGTGAAATGAAATCGTAAATTAAAAATTGATTGAACATGGATGTTCAAAACCCACAAAAAGGATTTAAATGTAGAAATGAAACTGAATGTTGAACAATTGTTCTAAAATTTGATGCTAACTATTTTATAGCTTTGGTTATATGATGTTTGTTGTATATGTACTTGTGTGAGTGAATTTTCGATCACACTGCCAACTTAGTATTCAGCTGGAGAGTACTAGCAGAATAGATGACACATGGTTGACCTGTAACAGAAAGAGAAGATTCCGGCGGTGGTTCGTCCACCCGGGGGCACTCCGACGATCAAGTCAGTATATCTCTCAAAGATAATCAATAGTGCTAAACTCACTGTTCAGAATATAATTACGTACCTCAGACCCATCGGGGGTGCCTTTCTTTTATAGTTAACTCAATCCTAGTCCTCATAGAAGCCTAACTTTAATGGACTTCTGCTCAGTGCTTATCCTGGACTCTCCAAGAGAAAAAGATAAACTCCCTAAGAGTGTTATCCTTATCCATGCTAAAGTCCTTTCTCGTTCTAGGACTCTTGTCCCTTATCCGCTTATCTCGGATTTCGATATCTTCGGAGATAACCTCGGCCTAACCGAGATCACCTCGGCGTCATGACCAGGACACGTGGCACCTCGGCTGAGACGTCTGCGTCACCTTGGCCACGTGTTGGTACTCAGAAAATATATCCCCACAACTGCCCCCTAGGTTCTATTACCTCGGCATTCTGAGGTGATGGAACCTATATCGGTACTTCCTACCAGTACGTCGGCTTCAGCCGAGATCATCATTATAAGCCGACATGTCTTTTTAAAGATCAAGAATTCCAAAAGCTTCTTCACGCGTATGAGTTGTTATACATAATAACTCAACCGTTTAAGCCACGTGCCTTCCTCTTGCTAGATCGTACTTGTTACGCGCTTGTAAGTCGAATTTTGCTTGTGTGCGCCGTCTGACAGATCTGTCGTTCTAGGTTCATTATTTCTGTTTTGCCGCCGTTTCAAGTTTTAACCAAACTTTTTCCCCTCTTTCCTTATTTTTTAACTTTTCTTCATCGTTTCTGAAGCTTTCTCTCTCTAGCTTTTTCTTCCAAAACCCTCAATTGTTCAAGCTTCTAAAGCTCTGCGACTTGCTCCGTCCACCTCCTCCGGCGAGGTTCTTGCTAATCTTTTCTGCAGCTGCCGTTCGTCTGACTCCGGCGAACTCAACACCAGCTTCTTTTCTTCGGTGAGTTTACTGTTTCTCCTATTTTCAATTTTTTATGCTCTTCATTACTCGTTGCCCTTACTGCTTTGTTCAAACATTCGATTTGCGAATCATAAATCTGAATATGATTATTCCACGACTTTGCTCTTTGCTCATGTCTTGAATGTACGTACTGCTTGCCAATTTTTCTACACTTTTGCTACTGTTCTTGGCCTGTTACACCTATCTTGTGTTTCTTAATGTTCATTCACTGTTCTTGACTTTGAATCGCATTCTTGCTTTTCTGTTTTCCAGATTTCACGCCTTCAATCTTCATTTCCATAGATCTAGGTTTGAGATTTTCTTGTAGAACCCACGATTATTAGGAAAAACTGAAACTATTTCCTTAAATTCTTACCCAGCAAATTTTTAGGTTTTTGCCGAGGTCCCAATAACCCTTTTAAAACACCTTCATTCTGAAACCCAGTTCCTCCTAGTTAGGCCGATATCATGGGTATGTGGAAACATAGGGTAGACACCCCGACCAAGTTAGATCACTTTAGGCGTGAGTTTGACATCCCCGCCGACGTCCATCTGAGGTTGGCTGGGGAGGAAGACTCTATCATGCCTATATCTGATTCCATTCCCCTTCCTGTTGTAGCTTTCATCGAGTGCGGACTTCGGCTCCCACTCAATATCCTTTTTCGTGAGATCATCCATTATTATAAGTTGAACCCAATGCAGCTTGCCATCAACTCCTACCGAGTCATTAATGGCATCATAGCCTTAGCCAAACAAGAAAACGTTAGGGTTACCCTAGCCGATATCCAGTATTGCTACACCATGTGTGGCCTCAAAAAAGACACAGGCTACATTTACTACCTCAAGCCGAGATCCACAGAATACAAAATCGTAGCTGACCTCCCAAACTCCAACAAGGGAGCTGGAGACGATTACTTCATTACCTCGGGGAACTGGGAGTTCGCTCCAAATGAGGACCTCCATCTTTACCCTCTTCCACAAACAATTTTCGTAGAGGGCAATGATAAGAGCCCTATGTCCATATTAACTTGTTTTGTTTTAACGTCTTCAATACTCTATTTGTTTCTAATGTCTGCTTTTCTTGCAGCTCTTCCTCAGCCACCAAAGGGCTTCCGCCAGTCTTTCTTTCCCAGTAAAGACTTGAAGAAGTTACTAGATCTGCTAGTTCACAAATGGAAGGCCCCTCTTCTACTCAATTCAATTCCTACCTACAAGTCAGTTCTTCCCGACCTCCCCAAGAAGAAGAAGAAAAGCCTTTCTCCACCTTCCGCTACAACTCCTCAATCTGCCTCCTCATCTCGGCCAGATCAAGGATTAACTTCTGACCCAGCAGATCAGCTATCAACTTCAGCTCCATATCTGATCCCCATATCCCAGCGTCGTCAGCGACACCGAACAGTTTTTGCTCCTAAATGGGCCACCAAAAAGCAGTTGCTAAGGATCATTTGGCTAATATTCCTGATTCAGTTGATACCCAGTTAGCGCCAACCCAGCCAAAGCCGAAGACAAAAAGGATCAAGAAGGCTCAGCCAAAGGCAAAGGTGACTCAAATTGACACCGAAGATACTTTGCCGATCTCGAAATTAGCTTTGAGTGAGAGAACTACATCTGCTGCCGAGAAGAGGCCAGTCGAGGCCCAACCATCTGAATCCCAAAAATCAAAGAAGCCGAGGTCATCCGCTACAACCACATCGGGGTCTCGAAAGCAGGATTCCCTCTGGGCTCCCCAAATCACATTGGAGGATAAACCAGTTATGGCTAACAACAGTGCTGATGACATTAATGTCGACGTTGCCCTTAGTACTACTCTGCTTCTTCCCGGCGATCTCGACAAGAACGCCGAGCTGAGCGAATATGAAAACTATGCTTTGATGCTTCAACGCTCTGTTCAAGTAAGTCTCTTTATTTGGTCATTTTGCTTTCTTTCTTGCACTTAAAAAATTTTATAATAACTTTTGTCTTGTTCACTTTCAGGCCATCCAGCATGCTCATTCCTTCTCAATACAATCCTTTGAGAACCGGAAGGAACTGGCCGACAAGAAGAAAGAAGTTGCCATTCTGCAAAAGGCCAACAAGAGCTTACAATCCAAGATGAAGACCTTGGAGGATCAAGCTGAGGCTGCTATCAAGGCCCAAAATGTCGTCGAAGAAAAAGCAGAATCCACCGAGGCCATTAAGAAGGTTCTTGAGGCCAAAAAGAGAGAGGCTGAAGAGAAGATGACCCAGGCCCAGAAGGAGCTTCAAGAAGCCCTGGCCACAAAAGAGGCCGAATTCAAGGCCGCCGATGAGAAGGGCTATAACGAAGGGGTGGCCGATGTCACGGCGGACTATGAAAAACAAGTGAAGCAGGCATGCAACAAGGGTTTCACCCTGGGTTGGATGTCTCTTCTAAAAACGCTTGAAGTCCCCGAGGACTCGCCCCTTAGGAACGCCGACGTCATTCCTTTTCCATTTCCACCAATTCCAACTCAATCTGACGACGAATCTGAGTCCGAGGAGGAGACCTTGGTGAGGAAATCAAAGGAGGCTGCTGGGACCAAGTCCCCTTCTCTGAATGATCAAGTCCTGGACTTGACTCAAGATGAGGAGGGTGAGGAAGCCCCCAAGGATGCTACTCCTGAGAAGGCGTCATCAGACGTGCCTCTTGCCGACAAGAGCCTCGATCTAATCGTTCAAGAAATTGACGCCGAGCTTGCGGCTGAGAAGGCTGCCAAGATGTCTTCTCAGCAGTCCTCCGAAGTCCAAACCCAGCCTGCTAATGATTTTGAAGACTCTTAATTTTATGTTTTTCTTTTTCTTCTGTGCTCTGTACTTTTTTGTTTTTGGGACAATGTAAACTCTTCATATGGCCGATGCACCTTCTTATGAATACAACTTCCTTCTTTCTTGGATACTTGCATGTTTGTCTTTCTTTTATTGCTCTTATATGATTCCATACTTAGAATATTTTGCATATCTTTAATATATACTTCAATCTTGTGCAACCTTCTCGGGGTGACACACCTCGGTTATACAAACTGATGATTTACCTCGGCAAGTACCCAAGTACCTTTCTTGGCGTGACCTTGGTTTCAACTTGTAAATTTTTCATAAAATTTCAACAAGTGTTTAACCTTAGTCTAACTTCGACTTGTAAACTTGTTAAGTTTCAACAAGTGTTAAGCATAATCTCGGTTTAACTTCAACTTGTAAACTTTTTAAGTTTCAACAAGTGTTAAACATAATTTCGGTTTAACTTCAACTTGTAAACTTTTTAAGTTTCAACAAGTGTTAAACATCATCTCGGTTTAACTTTAACTTGTAAACTTTTCTCAAGTTTCAACAAGTGTTAAACATCATCTCGGTTTAACTTCAACTTGTAAACTTTTCACAAGTTTCAACAAGTGTTAAACATCATCTCGGTTTAACTTTAACTTGTAAACTTTTCTCAAGTTTCAACAAGTGTTAAACATCATCTCGGTTTAACTTTAACTTTAACTTGTAAACTTTTCTCAAGTTTCAACAAGTGTTAAACATAATTTCGGTTTAATTTTAACTTGTAAACTTTTCTCAAGTTTCAACAAGTGTTAAATATCATCTCGGTTTAATTTTAACTTGTAAACTTTTCTCAAGTTTCAATCAAGTGTTAAACATCATCTCGGTCTAACTTCAACTTGTAAACTTTTCTCAAGTTTCAACAAGTGTTAAACATCATCTCGGTTTAACTTTAACTTGTAAACTTGTCTCAAGTTTCAACAAGTGTTAAACATCATCTCGATTTAACTTTAACTTGTAAACTTTTCTCAAGTTTCAATCAAGTGTTAAACATCATCTCGGTCTAACTTCAACTTGTAAACTTCTCTCAAGTTTCAACAAGTGTTAGAACCGTTTTCCAACTCTCTGCCTCGTAATGTGAACTTAAGTTCCACTTGGGTTCTCATTATGTATGTATTTTAGAAACATCGGCAAGTATCTTATCAGTCATAAATGTAGAAGAATTCTGCTAAAATTTTTATTCATTACGTCGACAAAAAACAAGGAAAATCTAATGATAGAAAAACTTCAGATTACAAGTATTCTAGGGTCTTGGCAACTCTTTGCCCTCATTATCTTCGAGCCGATATGCCCCATTGCCCAATACCAAAGTGATTCTGTACAGTCCCTCCCTATTTGGGCCAAGCTTGCCCTCCCTGGGATCCTTCTTGTTGCCGACGACTTTTCTCAAGACTAAGTCGCCGACTTGGAACTCCCTTGGGTTAACCCTTTTATTGTAAGCCCTGGCAAGCTGCTGCTGGTATGTTGTTAGCTGAATTGCAGCTCTCTCCCTTATTTCTTCTAGTAGATCTGGATCTCGGGCTAAGAGTACATCATTATTCTCATTCTATACTCCCTAGGTTCTGATCCCTGGGATGCCGACCTCCAGTGGAATGACAGCTTCTGTACCATAAGCCATGGCAAAGGGGGATTCCCCTGTTGATCTTCTCGACGTAGTCCGATATGCCCAGAGCACACTTTGTAGCTCATCCACCCATTTTCCTTTCGCTGCTTGCAACCTCTTCTTTATTCCATCTAGGATAACTTTGTTGGATGGTTTTGCTTGTCCATTGCTTTGAGGAAAGCTTGGGGTTGAAAAATAATTCTTGATCTTGAATTTTGCACAGAAGTTTTTGATTAGCTTGTTGTCAAATTGTGTTCCATTGTCAGCAACTATTGCTCTTGGAATCCCAAATCTGGTAATGATATTTCTCCATATGAAGTTCTTCACGTCCACATCTCGGATCTTGGCCAGGGGCTCAGCTTCTATCCATTTGGTGAAGTAATCTGTTGCTACCAGCAAGTACTTCCTCTGTCCAATTGCTTGGGGCAGTTGCCCAACGAGATTCATGCCCCATTGGGCAAACGGCCAATGAGTGGATACTAGGTTCAGGTCTACTGCTGGTTGGTGTATCAGGGGTGCAAACCTTTGGCACTTTTCACATTTTTTCACATAGGCTTCTGCATCTCTCTGCATATAGCGCCACTAATACCCCTGCGTAATGGCCCTATGGGCAAGTGATTTGCCCCCAGCATGGCTTCCACAAATTCCTTCATGTATTTCATATAAAAAATCTTCAACTTGTGAAGGATGTACACACCTCAAAAGGGGTCCAGTGAAGGATCTTTTGTAGAGATGTCCTTCTGCTGTCAGACTGAATCTTGTACGCCTCTTTGTGGTCATCTGGCAGTTTCCCTTCCTTTAAGAATGCTACAATTGCATCCATCCAGCTTGGTTCCATATCTGCACACATTGTTTCGTGCTCTGCGATCGGTGGTTCAATGCTCGGGCCCAATAGGTATTCGACCATTATCGTCCTTGCTTTTCCTGGTTGTATTGCACTAGCTAGATTGGCCAATGCATCGGCGTGACTGTTATCATCTCGGCTAATCTGATGTAGTCGGCAATTCTGAAATAAGGCCACTAACCTGTTGACTTCCTTTGCATAGGATGACATCCTTTCATCTCGAGCTGCAAACTCGCCCATTGTCTGGTTGACTATGAGCTGGGAGTCACAGACGACTGTCACCTCATTTGCTTCTGCTGCTACCGCCAGCTTTAGTCCTGCAATCAATGCTTCATACTCTACTTCATTGTTTGAGGCCTTGAACCCCAATCGAATGGATTGTTCCAATATCTCTCCATCTGGAGATACCAGTTCTACTCCTGCCTCCGCTCCTTGTCGGTTTGAGTTCCCATCGACAAACAGTCGAAAGGAGTCGCCAATGTAAATGCTGCAAGGTCTGAGTTTTTCCTTCTTCCTTTGTTCTGTTGCATTCGGCTAGGCTTCTCCTTGCTTGCTTGGATATCATTCACCTCGGCTCAACAGAGCCCGATGTACGATGGATTCTGGTGTGAAGTCGGCCACGAAGTCGGCCAAAACTTGGCCTTTGATTGTTGTTCTGGGTCTGTACTCCAAGTCATACTGTTCCAGGGCCACTGCCGATCTGGCTATTCTTCCTGTCAGGTCTCCTTGTTGCAGCAAGGACTTTAAGGGGTGTTCAGTTAGCACCACAATTTTATGGGCCTGGAAGTAATGGTTCAATTTCTTTGAAGCCATTACTAAAGCCAGTGCTAATTTTTCTAAGGGTAGATACCTTGTTTCTACATCGGCCAGGGTTTTGCTTACATAGTAAACAGCCCTTTGCTCCCCTTTTTCTTCTCGGATTACCACTGCGCTTACTGCGTGCTCTGAGACTACTAAGTACAAAAACAACTCTTCCCCAGGTTCCGGATTTGAAAGAACTGGAGCTGTGGTCAAATACTTCTTCAAGTTGGCCAGGGCGACCTCGCATTCTTCTGTCCATAAAAAATCTGTGGCTTTCTTCACTAAGTTGAAAAAAGGTTTGCACTTGTCTGAGCTTTTGCTTATGAATCTATTCAGGGCTACGGCCCTTCCAGTCAACATTTGTACTTGTTTTGTCGACGTCGGGCTCTTCAATTCCAGGATGGCCTTAATCTGATCTGGGCTAGCCTCAATGCCCCTTCTACTAACCAGGTATCCCAAAAACTTACCAGATCCCACTCCAAATGCACACTTCGCTGCATTGATTCGGAGCCGATATGTTTTAAGGATGTCAAAGGCTGCTTTCAAGTCGGCCAGATGACTTTTAGGTTCCTTGGTCTTCATGACTATGTCATCAATGTAAACTTCCACTGTTCCACCAATCAGGTGTTTGAACATCTTGGTTACCAGTCTTTGGTAAGTTGCTCCTGCGTTTTTCAACCCAAAAGGCATCATTCTGTAGCAGTGCAGACCTTTTGGGGTGATAAACGCAGTCTTCTCCTCATCTGGGAGATGCATGGCTATCTGATGGTATCCCCTGTAGGCATCCAGGAAGCTCATCCTTTCATACCCCGAAGTGGCGTCTACCAGCTGGTCAATCTTGGGTAAAGGAAAACTGTCTTTGGGACAAGCCTTGTTCAGGCTGGTAAAGTCTACATAGACCCTCCATTTACCATTCTTCTTCTTCACCACCACTATGTTTGATAGCCATGTCGGGTATTATACCTCTCGAATGGCCCTGGCCTCCAGAAGTCTGTCTACTTCCTCTTCTACTGCTTCGACGTGTATTAACGTCGGTCTTCTTGCTCGTTGGATTACAGGTTTTGCCGACCTATCAACATTCAGTTTATGGCAAGTGACCTCGGGGTCAATGCCAGACATTTCGTAAGGCATCCAAGCAAACACCTCAATATTTGCTCTCAAAAAAGCTTCCAACTCTTTTTCCTCTTCTTCAGCTAAGCCCGAGCCGAGAAGAAAGAAGCGTTCTTCATCCCCCTCCTGGACGAGGATTTTCTTCAGTGCTTCTTTACTTTTCTTGGCTGGCTCCTTGCCGACATCCTCTAAGACCTCCACGTCTTCGTCTTCGATCTCTGCTTTCGCTGGTTCGCTTATGCTGCAGATGGATTTCATTGCTGCCATGGAGTAATTCTTTGCCTGCAGCTGATCTCCTCTGACCTTCTCAATCCCATGCTCTGTTGGGAACCGCAATAGTTGATGTAGTGTTAAGGGAACAGCCCCCATTGCATGCAACCATGGCCTTCCCAAGATGATATTGTAAGGGGAGGGTGTGTCGATTACGGTGAACTCTGTCTTTATCTTCTTGGTGCCAGCCTGCACTTCCAAGCTCGTCGTTCCCAGTGGCCATGTCGGCGTTCCGTTGAACCCAACCATTGGGCTATTGGATTGCCCCATATCGTCTGGGTAAAGGCCAAGCTCCTTGTAACATCTGACGTACATGATGTCACAAGAGCTGCCTTGGTCGATTAAGATGCGCTTCACTTGGCATTCCCCAATATGGAGGGATACTACCAAGGCATCGTTATGTGGATGCTGCACCATCTCAAGGTCGGCTTCAGTGAAGGACACTACTGGTCCTTGGCACTCTTCTGCTCGATGTCTCTTCTCCCCGACTTGGTAGACATGCTGTAGGTGTTTTACCTTCTGGGTCTCCCCCCGAATCTCGTTTTCGTTGACCTTCGAGTGAATTACATTAATTACCCGAGGTCGTCCTGCTTGAGGTTGCTGTGCTAGGGGAGGTGGAGCTGCTGTCGCCTGAGGCAATCTTGCCTGTTCTTCCCTTGTGCTGGCCTCATCGACAAGGTCTCTCAGATGGCCTTGCCTCACCAGGTCCTCTAAGTGTGTTTTCAGGGCTCTACAACCCTGAGTCGTGTGCTCATCTTCATTGTGATAAACACAATGTCTGCCAAGGTTTCTTCCCATAAACTCTCCTGGTGCCCTTGTTGGTGCTCTGAAATAGAGTTAGTTCCGAATTTTGTCCAGGACTTTGTGAATTGGGATTCGGAACACAGTCGTAACTGCCTGTGTAGCCCTCAATCCTATTTCTTGTTTGCTGGATCCGTTGTTACCTCGGCCTCGCTTCGGCGAGCCGTTTCCTTTTTCTTGCTTTACCTCCTTTGTCCCCGATGTATCTTCCTCGGCTCTGGCATACTTCTCGATTCTGGCCATGAGCTCTTCCATACTTTTTGGCAATGTCTTTGCCAAAGATTTTCGTAGTGGACAGTCGTCTTTTAGGCTGTTCTTGAAAGATACGACCGCTACCTCTTAACTACACTCTGGTATTCGGTTGAACATCTCATAGCACCTTTTTGCATAGGCCCTAAGGCCTTCATCCTTACTGATCTTCAGGGCCATCAATGCATCCACCCTTAATGGCTACAGCTTGTTTGTCACGAACTTGGCCACAAACATCTCGGCCAAGCCTTCCCAGGTCTTCACACTTCCCTTCGGTAGTTTGTGAAACCAATCTGATGCAATCTCCCCGAAGGATGAGGGGAACACTTTGTAGAGCAACGGCTCGTTCCCACTATATAATGCCATTAAGTTCAAGTATAATCCAACGTGGAAGTTGGGGTCTGACTTACCATCGTATATTTGGAACCTCGGCATACTGAATCTCTTCGGCACCTCAAATTTGTTCAATTCCACTGAGAAGGGTGTTCTCGGCTTATCAGGGGAGGTTACCTCGGCATCGGCATTCTGTTGCTTCCTCTTGAGGTAATCCCTCAAGTCCTCCTTTGTCTGCCTAGGAGCTCAGCTATCTCTCGACTTCAGTCTTTTCGGCATACTACTCTCAGCTTCGTTGTGGGCCCTTTTCGACCTTTCTCTATGAGTTGTGTCAAAGCACAGCTCCTGCCTTTGAACGTGTCGGTGTTCTCTTGGGTCTGCTTCTTTAGTGTGATGTGTCCTCCGTGATTCTTCTCTCCTCGACTCTCCTCGCCCGACCTCCCTGGAAGGCCGGTGAGAGTGTTTTTCGCTTCTGATATGCTGAGGGGCTATTGCGATTTGCTTCTGCACTCCCTTCTGGGCATTGGCCGCTAGAATCGGTGTGTCCTGTAACGGGTATGGTGGCTACATGACATTACTTTGCATCATAAAATTAATGACTGATTGTAGGTCTGCCAACTTGTTTGCCATCTCTTTCACCTTTTCGTCCCTCCGCAGGCATCTATCCTTCCATACCTGGAGGTCATCCTCGTTGTAGTATCCGCTTCTATCTGGTTTCTTTGGCACGTCGCCATCCTGGCCGACGTCTTTCTTGCCGTGATTCTGGTTCTGAGTCTCCTCATTGCGACCATCTTCCTCCATATTAGGATCAATGTGCTTACCGTTCCCAGCTGGGGTTTCGTCCCCAACCTTATCCGTCTGTCCGTCACTGGCCATCTATTCTCCTTTCTTTTCCACAGACGGTGCCAAATTGTGTGAGTGAATTTCCGATCACACTGCCAACTTAGTATTCAGCTGGAGAGTACTGGCAGAATAGATGACACCTGGCTGACCTGCAACAGAAAGAGAAGATTACAGCGATGGTTCGTCCACCCGAGGGAACTCCGACGATCAAGTCAGTATATCTCTCAAAGATAATCAATAGTGCTAAACTCACTGTTCAGAATATAATTGTGTACCTTAGACCCATCGGGGGTGCCTTTCTTTTATAGTTAACTCAATCCTAGTCCTCATAGAAGCCTAGCTTCAATGGACTTCTGCTCAGTGCTTATCCTAGACTCTCCAAGAGATAAAAATAAACTCCCTAAGAGTGTTATCCTTATCCATGTTAAAGTCCTTTTTCATTCTACGACTCTTGTCCCTTAGGACACGTGGCACCTCGGCTGAGACGGCGGCGTCACCTTGGCCACGTGTTGGTACTCAGAAAATATATCCCCACAGTACTATTCAATCTAGCTCTATTTTTAACCAGTTTTCTGAAATTTTATTTTAGTTGTTCTAACAAAAACAACCTAAGGTATAAATTAGAATTGGCCAAGCTTTTAAATTCCAATCCAATGAGACATGGAAATGGCAACCCAGGGCCCTAATGAAACAATATGTATGTTCAGAACCCAGAAAAAGGATTTAGATTTGGAAAGGAAGCTAATCAATATTGAAGAAAGTGAGGGAATCAAACCTCAATTGGTCTTGGATCTCTCAAAATCTTGACAATATAACCACAGTATGTTAGAGAGAGAGTGAGAGAGAGAGAGAGAAAGAGATTTAATTTAAAGTACTCACATATGGAGCAAAGACAAGGTCAAAAAAAAAAAACATATGGAGCAAAGACATTCAACATATAGATTGAAATCATAAATTATAATTCTAAGATTGGAATTTGATAATTGATTTTGCACTGAATTGTTAACCTACTAAAAGATTTCCTGGCATAACCGAGAAAGACAAAAATTTAAATAAATAAAAGGTATATTTAGGTAAGAAACTTTACTGATGTGAAATTATCTCTGCCAAGGTCTTTGCAGCTAATGGAAGACCACCACACCTGTCTACCATGTCATCTTTAATTTTTTCTAATATCCAGTGATCTGAAATCTTCTTTTCCATTGAATCTATAACTATGGACCAACATAACTCTTTGTCCAATGTGGCCTCGTGGGGATACAAATTCCGCTTACTGACCATCTTACTTGCCACTTCCTTGAGTCTACTAGTGACGATGAAGGCACCCCCACTTCCCTTTGGCAAGCCATGTGAGAGATGAGTGTAGTTTTCGTTACCTTCTATCTGCAGCTTGGAGTTAGAATCCAAATCAAAGTACCAATCATTTGCATGCCACATGTTGTCCAACACAATCAAATACTTGTTGTTAAGCAAACAACGGTGTCGGTTGTGCAAAAGCTCATTGAGATCAAAAGCACTGCCACACCAAGAAAAATCACTTGCCAAGCTTTTGAGAATGGCGAAAACAATTAAGTGGGGTTTAATCAGAGATTGAGGTAATTCAACCCATAAAATTGGGGAGAAACTGTCTTGGACTTGAGAGCTATTGAACACCATTTGAGCAAGAGTAGTTTTACTTGAACCGCCCGTCCCTACAATGCCAATCGTGCTGATACTATCAGTATCAGGTGTCTTGAGGAGCAAATCTTTGATCTTTTCGAAATGGTGTTCGAACCCATGAATCGAAGTCTTGTCGAATTCTGGAAAGTCCCCTCGTTGACGAACCCTAACCAAGCTCAAGGACAAAGGCCTCTCAGTCTCACCTGCAACATTGACGCTGACATCGTGCAAGTATTTCAACAAATTTTCTTTGATGGAGACCAATTTCCTCTTAGTTAAGAACAGAATCCATTTCTTCTTCACATACTGATAACCTACGAGATTTTTCTTGGTCTGGGTAATGCGCTCCTTCTCCTTGCCTGCTAACATGATGCACTCAGCCAATACAAACTTGAGATCGTAGAGCAAATTTTTCATTCTTATGGGTGTTGAGGAGCTGATCCTTATTTTCTGCAACTCCTCTAAGATCGCATGAAAACAAGAACGGAAGGGAAAATCATTGTATTCTGCCACTGCTTCTTCATAATCACTGATGAATTTGTTTTTCAGGAATAGTAAATAATTAGCTGCCATTTCAGATCTTTTATACAAGTTCCAGCAACAATTTCCTTCCCTCCCTCTTCTTCCCTTTTATTTATACAACTTTGTGTTGAAAGCAGCCGCCACTTATATTTATTTTTAGGCCTGACTTCCTTCAGTTCCAGATCAGATTGGAGAGTTCTGTTGGGCTTGTGAGGATCCATCATGGGTCCCGTTTTGATAATCTGAATCGTTCAATATATAGAACTCGTCAAGTATTATATGTCTGTAAAAAATCATGTTAATTGGATATCGATAGATACGTGATCAAATCAGTTTTGTATAATAAAAAAAATAAACGGTTGACAGAAAACTGATCCGATGAGATAGCTATCGATATCCGATCAATATGATTTTTTACAGGTATATAGTACTTGACAAGTTCTATACATTGAATAATTCAGATTATCAAAATCAGACCCATGGTAGACCTCACAGACCCAACTGTACTCTCTAATCTGATCTGAGACTTGAGGGAAGTTTGTAACAACCTTGACCTCTGATTAACATGCAATCCATGATTAAGAATGCATAATAAGTAATTAAAGTGAAATTTTGCATTCATTATGGTGAAAAAATAAATGGTCGACAGAAAACTGATCCGATGAGATAGCTATCGATATCCGATCAATATGATTTTTTACAGGTATATAGTACTTGACGAGTTCTATATATTGAATAATTCAGATTATCAAAATCGGACGCATGGTAGACCCCATGGACCCAACTGTACTCTCTAATCTGATCTGAGACTAGAAGGAAGTTTGTAACAACCCTGATCTCTGATTAACATGCGATCCATGATTAAGAATGCATAATAAGTAATTAAAGTGAAATTTTGCATTCATTACGTGTGTTATGTGTTATATGAGTTTTTATCTGTTCTGTGTAGAAATATTTGTCTCTGATTTTGTTCTATTTTGTAAATTGAAGGCCTTATCGGCACCCGATCATGAAATTGACTTGGTTTTTTATGTTAGTTGGAATTTTTTGAACATTAAGGTAGGTTTAATTAAAATTCGATTCGGAAAGATTAAATTAGAATAATTAAGGCTCAATTAAGCCCAAATTAATGAATTTCTTAATCAAGCCTATATAAGGCCACCTCAATACCTCTTATACACTTTTGCACTCTCATTTCCTCTTGCTTGAACACCAAAACGTGAGAGAGAGAGAGAGAGAGAGAGAGAAGAGAAGTTTGAGCTCAAATTGAGAGGATTACTAGAGAACTTGAGAATGTGGCTTGGAACTTCCATCCATTGATCATCTGGAGTATCATTGACAAGCCTAGGTAAGAGTTCAACCCTTAGATTGAACAATTATAATGTGTAGGACATGAGCTCTAAAGAATTAAGTAGGTAGATACAAGAATTGAGTTAGAATTGAAGAGAATTTAACTATATCATGCATGCATGCTTATTTCATCACAATTTGAAGTTGTTTTCAAAGAATTTCCTCTTGCATGTCCTCATTTTGGCCTTGATCAAAGAATTCAATATGTTTTTGAGTTAGACACCTCATTTGATCATGTTTTGAAAGCTTTGAACTTGCACCTTTACAGGCATGATATGTAATGATATGTTTTCACAATTTTTTGGACTTAATTTTTTGACATGATTTTGAATTCATCATGTTTTATCAGTTTACTAGTGTTTTCTCAAGTTTTGGGGGCCAAAAGTTGCATTTTAAGACTTTGAATTTGAGTTTTGCAGTTTGGAGGTGAATATGGAAATCCCAGAATTTGCCCTCTCCGCTCGAGCGACCACCTTTGTTTTTGCATACCTGCTCGAGTAACCAGAAGTCCGTTTGAGCGTGAAATGCAAGCTCCCAGAAGCTTTATGTTTTTGTAGACCGCTCAAGCAGCAAGGGCTGCACTCGAGCAAGGACTTGAGTCTCTTGCTCGAGCGACCGTCGAGCGTTCGTCGAGCGTGAAAATCACACAACTTTTTCAAAGTTTGCAGACCGCTCGAGTGAGGGAATCTGCGCTTGAGCGGCCCCTCACATGTTTGCATATCCGCTCAAACGAGGGAAGTTGCGCTCGAGCGTAACCCCTATCTTCAACAAGTTTGGTTAAGAGTCCCAAAGTGCATTTTTGGCATTCACATTGCATCATAGGCATTCCTAGGCCATGTTTAAGACTCAATAAAAGGCTAAGACTTAGAAACACGCTAAGAATGAAACGAAAGAAGTTAAGTATCAACTGAGTGTGTGTTTCTGCTATGTGTGTATAAATCACGCGCCACAAGTTATTTGATTTGTCTGTTCTGCAAATGGAGTCATCTGTGACTAATAACTCTGTAAAGTTATGTTTAACTTTAACTATTTTCTCATGCTATGAAACGATCAGTTTTCTTAATTGCGATGTTTTGTATGAATGAATGATTGTCCAAATTTCTAAAATGTATTCGTGGCATCCTTAATACAAGATCCTTACCTAGGGGTAATAATACCGTGGTCTACAAGTACAAGGCCCTTGCCTGAGGGTAACAATACTGTAGCTCAAGTATATTACAAGTTCCTAGTACTGGAGGTTCCTTATGGAACTGACAAGCAAGATAACGCTAATGGATGTACCATGTATAATTAAGCATGAATTCTGATTTCCGTATGAAGTTTGAACAAGAATATGAATATACATCTATTTTTTATTGAATTCTGATTTCTGAATCTGTTAGGGACATTGTTCATATAAATCCTTTATTCTATTATTATTCACTGGGCTTCCGCTCACTATTTAAATTATGTATATAGGTGATCAAGCACGTAACCAGGCCTAGAGTTGACGGCCTAAGATTCTCTTTTGTCAACCAATCACCGCGCCTCCCGAGGAGGTTCCTTTGAGAGGTCCATGCCAAGACTTTTTTTGGTTTTGTTTTGTTTATCTATACTTGGGCTAAGTTCCTTTTTGACTTTATCTGTGTAAATGGGTGACGTAAAACTATTGTATTTATGACGTCACGTGTATATATATATAAGTTCGTTTTGAAAATTTTGTCTCATATATGTCAGTATGGCTCAATGGACTATATATGTTTATATATTGCTTCCTCAGTCCCTAATTATATGTTGTACTGTTAAGAGGCCTTGGTAATTCAAGAATTACTGGCCGGTTACGATACTAAACTTATAGGGGCGGGTTTGGGTTGTGACAAAGCTACTGCCTTATTTTAACCTCAAGGCAAGCAATTGAACATGAAAAGATCAGAAATCGTACAATCCAAAAAAAAGTGGATAGTTTCTTAATTAGGATGGCCAAAAAAATAGTCAACTTTTCATACTAGCCACGTCAACAAATCAGACAGTACCAACCTCTTTAATGCAAATCCTTTGTTTATTAAATCGCGAGCTTGTCTGGATTCATGACCTTTTTTTTAATCACGTTTTTTTTTTTTTTTTGGTTACAAGAAAATCTTCCTTCCTCTCGGAGATCCAAGACAACGCTCCTTCTAGAGATTACCAAGGTGCTCTGTTATTCGTTGTTATTCGTTCTGAATAAGAGACTATAACTTGAGAACTTACCCCGACCTCTCAAATCATCAAGGTGCTCTATTATTCGTTGTTATTTGTTCTGAGTCAGAGACTATAACTTGAGAACTTATTCCGATCTCGAAGACAAGTTCCGCTTAAGTCAAGACTCACGTAGGGGGAGAGCATTGAATCCACAAGTATTGCGGTAACAACAACTTGAGACTAATCTCCTAACTAACAGCGCTACGTCCAAGAGATTGGCCCAAAGAGTTTCAAACTTGAGACTTAGGATTTTAACCCCCACACCTTTACCAAGTGCGCTCCATGCCCTCAGGTTTTTTTTTTTTTTTTTTTTTTTTTTCACGGTGATTCTAGTTGGATTTCTTATCATTTTAATTCCCACACGTGTTGCAACGTCCTTTACTTGTATCACTTGGCAAATGACTGAACACTGATAAAAAGACAAATAATTAAATAATTTTCTAATATTTAAATTATTGCTAATTTTATTCTCAATGTATAATTTAATTTGATTCTTAATATTTAAATTATGTTAATTTTGTTTTTAACATATAAAAAATATTTTAATTTAATCTCTTAAACGCTGTTAAAACTAGCTATTAATGTGGGAAAACACACTTTAAAAATTGGACTCTTATATTCTATTTGGTTGATTGAAATGAGATAAAATGAAATGAAATAATCATTATCGTAGACAGGTAAATAATGATTCTATTTACAAGGTACTTTTTAATATCTTTTTAGTCAACAAAAAAATAAAAATAAATATTTTGATGAAAATTTATTTCACCTGATTTCAGTGAACCAACTAAAATTAATATATGTGATTTGTATTGCTTGACTTTTAAAATTTGACATTCTAATCTCAAGTATTACATGAAAGTGATTTGCGAAAAAATAGGATGCTATTGGAAGACAACCAGACAAGCGGGTCCATATGGATACTGACCAATGCCCTTTGACCATTAGAATTTCACAATTTCTTGGTTTTATACACAAAAATTGTTTTCTTAAATAAATTTTTGAGTAATGATGATAATGATAAAAATGAGCAGCCCATGATGCACTCCAATATGTATCTAAAGATTTAGGCACTATTTGGGCAAACTATATACTAGTATATTTTTTTATTTTTTTAAAATTATCATAAATTTTTTTTTTAATCTTTCCACTATCTTTTTTTATTTATTTAACATGAAAAATATGGCAATGAGTTGTCTCTAATCTAATTATTAAATTGGACGGTGTTGTTTGGTCCATATAAAGTTTCGTTTTGATTATCTGAATCATTTATTTTTTATGTCACTTTGACCCAAAAAAAAACTTGATCCGATATTTGTAATTATTTTTATAACATTTGTTTTTGAAAAAAAAAAAAGGACATTAATGATTATAAAAATAGATCATATATTTTTTTAGAGACATATGGTAAAATTATGTAGAAATGCATATTGAATTGGTTTGATTTTTTGTGTGGATGATTTACTTAAAGTAACTTAAAAAATAAATAATTCAAATGATCAAAACTGGACTGGTGGGTATCACGGGCTCAAATAACATCGTCCTTTCCAATAACTGGAAAAGAGACAACCCATTTCTAAAAAATATTACTTAAATTTTCTTACAATTAGACTTAAAATTATAGATTTTATATATACTTATTTATTGTTATGAGTCCCACTATATTTATGTCTTATATGTTAGTAATTAAGAAATTAATGAATGAGAATACTTCTGGTAGGTCTTATTTTGTTAATGTGTACATTTTAAATATTTTTTTTGATTTAATTTTGGTATTTGTAGACTAACTCTTTTTTATCTGAACCAATTTATCTTGAACATGTGCTATTGGTACCCCAAAGTTTCATCATTCTCCTAATTTGGGCATTTTCAAGCTCCAATTTGATTGTGTATTTTAGATTCTTTAATGCCATTTGGATAACTTAATTAATTGAAAAAAGTGGTCAAGGATTCAAAACATGGAAGGTAATAGGTGGATCAAAGCTCTTATTTTTGTTTTATCACTTTATATATACATGCGGAATATGATTGTCTTTGATTAGATCTCTCAATTGATTGTATTATACATATATATATGATAAAATCAATTTTATCATTCATATTCATCAAATGTAATGACAATTCTAGAGGTTAGTTTATTTAATATTATTTAATGGAGTTTTTTAAAAGCTCTAGGTAGATTTCAAGAAAAAGGAACAAAGATGGGTATAATATATTTTTAGTGAGACCTTGAATGCTACTGGAGTCATATTATTTTCTGTTGTGGTATAGCTCTAGTTTTAGGAATTGATTTAGGTCTTATTCTATATTCTCATATTAAATCTTTTTTTTTCTCCATATATGAAGAATGTTTTTGTTTTCAAGCCCATTGAATTCAATTGAATGATTCTAATGCTAGAGTGAGTTGTTATCTAGGGGTGGTTGGTTCCAAAATGTGATTGTTTGAATAGTTGTGTGTGGTTTTGGATGGTCAAATTCTATCACTTAATATTAGTCAATTCATCGTACGATTGAGATCATTTGATCATTTTTTTTTTAGAGTTGGATTTTCACCAACCTTGTGAGACTCACTATCAATCAAGGATGAGGATTGGATACAAAATTAGCAAGTTAAAATGGATTGATACTTGACATCAATTTAAAAGTGACAGGAACCAACAAGAGGGGAAAAAAAAAAGTTAGGTTAGGATATTTTGATTATATAACCTGTAATGTGCGACTATTAGCATCCTATTTATTATTTTGGACCTCTCATTTCTTTGGAACTCTCCTTATAAATTTTAAAACCCTTGAATTTTTTTTCCTCCTCCTAAATAATACCAAAGTTATCTTTATAAAAATTTCACTTCCACTCAAATGTACACCTCCACACTCCTGAAACCATTATCTCCCAAAACCCTAACAAAAAAAAAAAAAAAAACACCAAAACCCATTCTCTCTCTAATGACGGTGGAAGAAAAATATTCTTAAAGTGAATCGATCGTGTGAGGAATGTGTTTTCTGTGATCTTCACTTTTTTCTTTGCATTAGATGTGTATGTCTTCCTTCAATTCCATCAATTTCTTTGACCAACCCTAAACCCTGAAAACAACAAATATTAATATACATCTATGTGTATGGATGTTCAATTTCAATTACAGATCACTTAGTATTAGTCAATTCATCGTGCGATTAAGATCATTTGATCATTTTTTTTTTTTTTTGGAGTTGAATTTTCATCAACCTTAGGGGACTCGCTATCAATTAGGGATGAAGATTGGATACGAAATTAGCGAGTTAAAATTGATTGGTACTTGACATCAATTTAAAAGTGACAGGAGCGGACAAGAGGAAAAAAAAGAACAAGTTACGTTAGGGTATTTTGATAATATAACCTATAATATTTACGAGTATTAGCATTTCATTTAATATTTTGGATCCCCCATTTCTTTGGAACTCTCCTTATAAATTTTAAAACCGTTGAATTTTTTTTCCTCCTCCCGAATAATACCAAAGTTATCTTTATAAAAACGTCACTTCCACTCAAATGCCCACACTCCTAAAACCATTTTCTCCCAAAACCCTAACAAAAAAAAAAAAAAAAACTCCAAAACCCGTGCAGAAGAAAAATATTCTTAAAGTGAATTGATCGTGTAAGGAATGTGTTTTCTGTGATCTTCACTTTTTTCTTCACATTAGGTGTGTATGTCTTCCTTCAATTCCATCAATTTCTTTGATCAACCCTAAACCCTAAAAACAACAAATATTAATATATATATATATATAGATATATGTGTGTATGGATGTTCAATTTCAATTACAGATCACTCAGTATTAGTCAATTCATCGTGCGATTAAGATCATTTGATCATTTTTTTTTTTTTTTGGAGTTGGATTTTCATCAGCCTTAGGGGACTCACTATCAATTAGGGATGAGGATTGGATACGAAATTAGCGAGTTAAAATTGATTGGTACTTGACATCAATTTAAAAGTGACAGCAGTTGACAAGGGAAAAAAAAACAAGTTCGGTTAGGGTATTTTGATAATATAACCTATAATATTTATGAGTGCTGCTACTAGCATCTCATTTATTATCTGGACCCTCCATTTCTTTAGAACTCTCCTTATAAATTTTAAAACCCTTAAAAAAAACTTCCTCCTCCCAAATAATACCAAAGTTATCCTTATAAAAATTTCACTTCCACTCAAATGCACACCCCCACACTCCTAAAACCATTATCTCCCAAAACTCTAACAAAAAAAAAAATCTCCAAAACCCATTCTCTCTCTGATGACGGCGGAAGAAAAATATTCTTAAAGTGAATCGCTCGTGTAAGGAACATGTTTTCTGTGATCTTCACTCTTTTATTCGCATTAGGTGCGTATGTCTTCTTTCAATTCCATCCATTTATTTGATCAACCCTAAACCTTGAAAACAACAAATATTAATATGTATCTATGTGTATGGATGTTCAAATTCAATCACAGATCACTTAGTATTAGTCAATTCATCGTGCGATTAAGATCATTTGATCATTTTTTTTTTCGGAGTTGGATTTTCATCTGCCTTATGGGACTCACTATCAATTAGGGATGAGGATTGGATACGAAACTAGTGAGTTAAAATTGACTGGTACTTGACATCAATGGTATTTTGATAATATAACTTGTAATATTTATGAGTGTTGCTATTAGTATCCCATTTATTATTTTGGATCCCCTATTTCTTTGGAATCCTTATTATAAATTTTAAAACTTTTAAAATTTCTTTCCTTCACACAAATAATGCCAAAGTTATCCTTATAAAAATTTCACTTCCACTCAAATGCACACCCCCACACTCCTAACCATCCCAAAACCCTAACCAAAGAAAAAAAAAAAAAAAAAACTCTTGAAAACCCATTCTCTCTCTCGTGACGGCGGAAGAAAAATATTCTTAAAGTGAATCGATCTGTGTAAGGAACGTATTTTCTGTGATATTCACCTTTTTATTTGCATTAGGTGCGTATGTCTTCCTTCAATTCCATCCATTTCTTTGATCAACCCTAAACTCGAAAAACAACAAATATAAATTTATATCTATGTGTATGGATGGTCAAATTCAATCAAGATCACTTAATATTATTCAATTTATCTTGCGATTAAGATCATTTGATCATTTTTTTTTTTTTTTTGGAGTTTGATTTTCATCAGCCTTATGGGACTCACTATCAATTAGGGACGAGGATTGGATACAAAATTAGCGAATTAAAATTGATTGGTACTTGACATCAATTTAAAAGTGACGAGAGGAAAAAAAAAAACAAGTTAGGTTATGGTATTTTGATAATATAACCTGTAATATTTATGAGTGCTGCTATTAATATTTATGAATCCTCATTACAGTATAAATTTTAAAACCTTTAAAATATCTTTCCTCCTTCTAAATAATACCAAAGTAATCCTTATAAAAATTTCACTTTCACTCAAATGGACACTCCCACACTTCTAAAAATCAATCTCTCAAAACCCTAACCAAAAAAAAAAATCTTCAAAACCCATTCTCTTGTGACTGGAAGAAAAATATTCTTAAAGTGAATTGATTGGGGGTAAGGAATGTGTTTTTTGTGATCTTTACTTTTTTCTTCGCATTAGGTGTGTATGTCTTCTTTCAATTCCATCAATTTATTTGATCAACCTTAAACCCTGAAAACAAAGGATATGAATATATATCTCTATGTGTAAGTATAGTTCGAAAGGAGAGCAAATCTACATTTTGCTCAATCTTCTCGCTCCTCCCCCACCCCCACCCCCTTTGTCTCTCTACTTTCTCTTTCACTATGAATGTTCGAGCCTGTGTTTTTGAACAAATAAGCTATGTTAATACTTGTGTTTCCGAACAAATAATCAATGTTTGGGCATTTGTTCCCGAACTTGGAAAAACAAAAACTCCTATAAATCTGAACAATTTTAACCTTTCAAAGTGTATTAAATTTTCATATTCGGACCTGTATTCTCAAACAAATCAGCAATGTTCGGGCGTGTATTCTTGAATTTTAGTCATATGTTCAGCAGTTCAGTACTAAAAAAAATACGAACAATTTTTTCCATTTTTGCCGTATTTTTCAAGAAACTTACCATTACAAGGCTTACCTCCTCCGAGCTAAGAATAAATCAAAGTTATGCACTTTCTCTAAACTTACATTGTTGTACTCTTCTCGTTTTATGAAGGTGTGGTTGCCTAAAAAATTTTCACTCATTAATATTGTTGGAGAAGTGTGTGTAATCGAATGGTTTCTACTGTTGCCATCGAAGCGCTGTTAAGGTTTTAAGGGTGAGATTTGGAGAAGATGGATGGATAGTGATGGATGAGGATACTCTAATAAACCTTTTATCATGATTTAGTATGTGTGTGAGCTTAATTGTGAGATGAGGAGTCTTAAAATGATTGGTATTCTCTTTAGTAATTTCATTTAAGGTTATTATTGTAATAAAAAAAAAGTAAAAAATGAGGGGTTCAAAATAATAAATAAGGTTCTAATAGCAACACTTAATATTTATTTTATTTTGTTTTATGTAGTATATCCAACAAGATTATAGATAAATTATTATCTTTTCTTTTCTTTTTTCTCTAGCTCAATCAAACAAGAGAGAAATTGCAATATATTTTCTCTTAAATAGATCATTTGTTTTTTTTGGGTCTCTCTTAAATATCCAAACGTATTGTAAGCTCCAAAACAACTCATATCAGAGAAGTCAAAAAAAAAAAAAAAAGCTTTATCTATTCTATCTATTCTATCTTATACGAGACTGACACAACATCCTCAAACCTTTCGTATGTTCCCTTCTGTCTACTTTCCATCGTTTTACGTTCCCACTCACTCCACACACGCACATACGGACATATATGTATATACATCTATATATATTAGTGAGTGACGTATACAATACGTGTAGAATTTAGATAATTAATAATAAAAATAAATAATAAAAAATTTAATATCATAATATGTATATTACTTAAGTGATAAATATATTTTTAATAAAACTTAAGGTCTTGGGTTTAAAATTTGCTTACACTGTGTATAATAAATTTTTTTTTTTTAACATATATAAAGTTGTCGCGTGATATGAGAAAAAGAATGTTTCACTAAACTAATCTAAGCCTTCACTTAATAATAGTACAAGCGGGTGGCACATACGATACATGTACAATTCATATAACTAATAATAAAAATAAATAGTAAAGAATTTAATATCATAATACGATACATGTACAATTCATATAACTAATAATAAAAATAAATAGTAAAGAATTGATATGCGATTAAGATCATTTGATCATTTTTTTTTTCAGAGTTGGATTTTCATCAGCCTTATGGGACTCACTATCAATTAGGGATGAGGATTGGATACGAAACTAGTGAGTTAAAATTGACTGGTACTTGACATCAATTTAAAAGTGACAGGAGCCGACAAGAGGGGGAAAAAAAAAGTTAGGTTATGGTATTTTGATAATATAACTTGTAGTATTTATGAGTGTTGCTATTAGTATCCCATTTATTATTTTGGACCCCCTATTTCTTCGGAATCCTTATTATAAATTTTAAAACTTTTAAAATTTCTTTCCTTCACGCAAATAATGCCAAAGTTATCCTTATAAAAATTTCAATTCCACTCAAATGCACACCCCCACACTCTTAAAAACCATCCGAAAACCCCAACCAAAAAAAAAAAAAAAAAAAAAAAAAAACTCTTGAAAACCCATTATCTCTCTCGTGACGGCGGAAGAAAAATATTCTTAAAGTGAATCGATCTGTGTAAGGAACGTATTTTCTGTGATATTCACCTTTTTATTTGCATTAGGTGCGTATGTCTTCCTTCAATTCCATCCATTTCTTTGATCAACCCTAAACTTGAAAAACAACAAATATAAATATATATCTATATGTATGGATGGTCAAATTCAATCACAGATCACTTAATATTATTCAATTTATCGTGCGATTAAGATCATTTGATCATTTTTTTTTTTTTGGAGTTGGATTTTCATCAGCCTTATGGGACTCACTATCAATTAGGGACGAGGATTGGATACAAAATTAGCGAATTAAAATTGATTGGTACTTGACATCAATTTAAAAGTGACGAGAGGAAAAAAAAAAACAAGTTAGGTTATGGTATTTTGATAATATAGCCTGTAATATTTATGAGTGCTGCTATTAATATTTATGAATCCTCATTACAGTATAAATTTTAAAACCTTTAAAATATCTTTCCTCCTTCTAAATAATACCAAAGTAATCCTTATAAAAATTTCACTTTCACTCAAATGGACACTCCCACACTTCTAAAAATCATTATCTCTCAAAACCCTAACCAAAAAAAAAAAAAAAAAAAAAAATCTTCAAAACCCATTCTCTTGTGACGGTGGAAGAAAAATATTCTTAAAGTGAATTGATTGGGGGTAAGGAATGTGTTTTTTGTGATCTTTACTTTTTTCTTCGCATTAGGTGTGTATGTCTTCTTTCAATTCCATCCATTTATTTGATCAACCTTAAACCCTGAAAACAAAGGATATGAATATATATCTCTATGTGTAAGTATAGTTCGAAAGGAGAGCAAATCTACATTTTGCTCAATCTTCTCGCTCCTCCCCCACCCCCACCCCCTTTGTCTCTCTACTTTCTCTTTCACTGTGAATGTTCGAGCCTGTGTTTTTGAACAAATAAGCTATGTTAATACTTGTGTTTCCGAACAAATAATCAATGTTTGGGCATTTGTTCCCGAACTTGGAAAAACAAAAACTCCTATAAATCTGAACAATTTTAACCTTTCAAAGTGTATTAAATTTTCATATTCGGACCTGTATTCTCAAACAAATCAGCAATGTTCGGGCGTGTATTCTTGAATTTTAGTCATATGTTCAGCAGTTCAGTACTAAAAAAAATACGAACAATTTTTTCCATTTTTGCCGTATTTTTCAAGAAACTTACCATTACAAGGCTTACCTCCTCCGAGCTAAGAATAAATCAAAGTTATGCACTTTCTCTAAACTTACATTGTTGTACTCTTCTCGTTTTATGAAGGTGTGGTTGCCTAAAAAATTTTCACTCATTAATATTGTTGGAGAAGTGTGTGTAATCGAATGGTTTCTACTGTTGCCATCGAAGCGCTGTTAAGGTTTTAAGGGTGAGATTTGGAGAAGATGGATGGATAGTGATGGATGAGGATACTCTAATAAACCTTTTATCATGATTTAGTATGTGTGTGAGCTTAATTGTGAGATGAGGAGTCTTAAAATGATTGGTATTCTCTTTAGTAATTTCATTTAAGGTTATTATTGTAATAAAAAAAAAGTAAAAAATGAGGGGTTCAAAATAATAAATAAGGTTCTAAATAGCAACACTTAATATTTATTTTATTTTGTTTTATGTAGTATATCCAACAAGATTATAGATAAATTATTATCTTTTCTTTTCTTTTTTCTCTAGCTCAATCAAACAAGAGAGAAATTGCAATATATTTTCTCTTAAATAGATCATTTGTTTTTTTTGGGTCTCTCTTAAATATCCAAACGTATTGTAAGCTCCAAAACAACTCATATCAGAGAAGTCAAAAAAAAAAAAAAAAGCTTTATCTATTCTATCTATTCTATCTTATACGAGACTGACACAACATCCTCAAACCTTTCGTATGTTCCCTTCTGTCTACTTTCCATCGTTTTACGTTCCCACTCACTCCACACACGCACATACGGACATATATGTATATACATCTATATATATTAGTGAGTGACGTATACAATACGTGTAGAATTTAGATAATTAATAATAAAAATAAATAATAAAAAATTTAATATCATAATATGTATATTACTTAAGTGATAAATATATTTTTAATAAAACTTAAGGTCTTGGGTTTAAAATTTGCTTACACTGTGTATAATAAATTTTTTTTTTTTTAACATATATAAAGTTGTCGCGTGATATGAGAAAAAGAATGTTTCACTAAACTAATCTAAGCCTTCACTTAATAATAGTACAAGCGGGTGGCACATACGATACATGTACAATTCATATAACTAATAATAAAAATAAATAGTAAAGAATTTAATATCATAATATGTATGTTGCTTGCGTGATAAATATGTTTTTAATGAATCTTAAGATTTTGGATTTAAAACTTGCTTATGCTGTATATAATAATTTTTTTATTTTAGTATATATAAAATTGCCACGTGTCATAAGGAGAATAAAATTTTACTAAATCAATTTAAACTTTCACTTAATAATAGTATAGATAGATTTTACAATCATGCTAATTTTTACAATCAATTTTGTCCCACAAATAACAGATTTGGTCTCACAAACTTTGGGATAAACATGGAAACTAAAATTTTATATTAACCACATTTTTGACATAATTCACGAACTCTTTCAATTTTTAGATTTTAAATTTAATCACTCTTTACAACATTATTTGCCGGGAAGAAAATGATTTTATGCTCACCATGCAAACGGGATACATTTAGAAAACTGTTGAGGACATAGAGTTTTAGCAGTTAGTAATTTTAGGAATATTTTGCGTAAATAAAAGAACGTGACAAAGTTTTTGAATTGTGTGTTTTATATAATATTAGCAGGCTATACACGTGATGTGTGTGTAATTCAACTGAGTAAGAATAAAATGATAATAATAAAATTAATATTATAATGTGTATTTAATTTAAGTAGTATGAGTCATAAAACTTTAAATTCATGGTTATGGTTCAGGCCTTGCTCACTTTTTATTGTGTATCTTCTTTTTAAAAATTAAAAAATAGTGTCACATGGTATGAAAAGAGTAAAGGCTTCACTATACCAATTGTGACATTTACTGAATAATAGTATAGATAGATATATAGATATATAGATAATAATAAAATATAAATTTCATTATTTTAATGAAATGGGGGAAAATTCATTTTTACTTCTTTGTGGTATGCTTGATAGCACTTTACTTCCTGTCTCTTAAAAATAGTCATATACCCTCTATGTGATTTTAGATTAAAATACAATCTTAACACCATTAATGCTAACCATAAAAAGACAGTTTTACCCTTTATGTATTCTTTTTCTATTTTTGACTCTCTTTGTAAATAAATAAATAAGTTTACCTCAATGACTAAGCAAAAAAAAAAAAAAAAAAAAAAAAACATATCACCACTAATTTAAGAAACTCGAATTTTCTAAATATATCTTTTTAATAAAATTAATTTTTAATTTTAATTAATTTATGATTTAATATATATATATATATATGTTTAATTTAAAATGTTATTAACTAATAAATTGAGTTAAAAATTAAATTAAGGTACTTTTATGATTTAATTAAGTTATTTAAGTCAATTTATGATTTAATTTGTTATATATGTATATATATATATATATATATATGTATGTATTATGTATATGTTTAATTTAAAATATTATTTAATAATGTAATTGTGTGGTAGTATTAGGGTGTTTAATTTAATTTGTTATATATATGTGTGTGTATGTTTATGTTTATTTTAAAATGTTATAAAATAAAAAATTGGGTTACAAACTAAAAGTTAGATTAAAGTAGTTTGATGATTAATTTTTGTAATAATAAATTAAGGTATTTAGGTTAATTTAATTATATATATAATATGTATGTTTAATTTAAAATATTATTAAATAAGAAATTTAGATATATAAAAAAAAAAAAGATAAAGCAATACTACTAGTTTTGTCTTCTTATATTAAAATTTAAGTTTGACTAAATTTTTTTCCCTTTCCTACTCTCAAAATAGGCATGCGAGACACTTTTGGTTAATTTAGATGAAAAATATAATTGTAACATTTTAGTTTAAAATCATATGAAAGATCTGTGACTATGTTTGAAGGACATGGAGTTGTACATCAGGTTGTAAAAATCAATTCTCCTCACTAATCTTTCTTATGGATATCTTTTGAACACTTTGCACCTACTACACTCTTGTAAAGTTGGACACTCAATTGAATTAGCTGTGTGATTAAAGACTTTATTCATTTTGAAATATTTGGCCCTTTGTTATTTTTCTTTATGTTTAAACATTATCTGTGGGGATGTATTTTCTGAATACCAACACATGGCAAGGTGACGCCGACGTGTCAGCCGAAGTGCCACGTGTCCTGGTTGTGACGCCGAGGTTATCTCGGCGAGGCCGAGGTTATCTCCGAAGATATCGGAATCCGAGATAAGTGGATAATGGATAAGGGGCAAGAGTCCTAGAGTAAAGAGAAGACTTTGCTAAGATAAGGATAAAGCTCTTAGGGAGTTTATCTTTATCTCTTGAGAAATCCAAAGTAAGTACAGAATTGGAGTCCATAGAAGTCAAGCTTCTAGTAGGACTATGATTAAGTAAACTATAAAAAAGAGGCACCCCCATGGGTCTAAGGTACGCAGTTTTATGCTTTGAGTAGTGAGTTTAGCACTTGATTATCTTTGAGAGATATACTGACTTGATCGTCGGAGTGCCCCCGGGTGGAAGAGCCATCGCCGGAGCCTTTTCTTTCTGTTACAGGTTTGTTGAAGCCATCTATTCTGCCAGTGCTCTCCAGCTGATTACTAGGTGGGCAGTGTGGTCAGAAAATCACCCACACAATTTGGCGCCGTCTGTGGCAACTTAGAAGAATAGATGGCCAGTAACGGACAGAGGGAAAACATTGGGGGCGACACTCCTGCTGGGAGTGGCAGACCAATTGACCTTGACGTTGAAGGAGACAACCACAATACAGAAACTCATGACCAGGGCCACGGAGTGAAAGACGTTGGCCAGGAGGGCAACGCTTCGAAGAGGACAGACCAAAGCAAGTATTATAACGAAGATAACCTTCAGGTATGGAGGGATAGGTGCCTACAGAGGGATGAGAAAGTAAAAGACTTGGCAAACAAGTTGGCAGACCTACAGTCAGTGGTCAACTTCATGATGCAAAACAATGTCATGCAGCCACCATACCTGCTGCAGGATACGCCGATGCCAGCAACTAGCACCCAGAAGGGAGGAAGAAGAACAATCCCCGAAGTCCCTCAGCACACCAGGAGCGGAAGGCACTCTCACCGACCTTCCAGGGAAGGCGGACGAGAGGAGCCGAGACGAGAGGAGTCCCGAAGAACGTATCACACGAAGGACCCAGAACCCAAAGAACATCGGCATGTTCAAGGACAGGCGCTTTGCTTTGACACAACACATGGAGAGAGATCAAAACGAGCCCACTACGAGGCCGAAAGTAGTGTGCCGAAGAGATTGAAGTCCAGAGATAGCCGAGCTCCAGGAAGGAGTAAAGAAGACTTGAGAGATTACCTCAAGAGGAAGCAACAGAATGCTGAAGCCGAGGTAACTTCCTCGGTTAAGCCGAAGACACTTCTAAATTTTAATAGATTGTGTGATCAGAATTGTATCATGAATAGATGAACATAGAATTTTAAGGACCAAAAATTGCTCATCATCTGCGTAAGCAAATTATTTTTGTAAAGTAATTATCCTCATTTATAGGTCTACCTAAGCCAATTATGGAACAAGATCCTCTGTTTATATGATCCAACAAACTCCAAGATTTAGGAGCGTAGCTTGATATTTTCATATTTCGAAATTCTTAACATGTACATGATTGAGAGTGCATTACGAACATATAAACATAGAGATTTTAAGGATAAAAGATTCCTAACTGTCGATGTAAATTTAGTTTTTTTTAGATGGTATGTGAACTTAGTTGAGATTCATCTTCCAAGCTATGATGTATTTCTCTCCAGTTTGATCTATGTAATTGCTAATTCCTTTTATTAATAAAATTTCTCTTTTGTCGATCCAAAAAAAAAATGTCAATGTAAACATATTATTGTTGTAGGATAATTACCAGCATCTTTTAGGTCCACATAAGTAAATTATGGTACCAGATCCTCATCCAACAAAATCTCAAAATGATATCTTGATATTTTCATATTTTCAAAATTTTCACACATTATATAGTCGGAATTGTATTAAAAACACATAAATACAGAAATTTGAAAATAGAACATCCCTAACCGATAGAGCCAACAATAGAGGTTTATATAACATAGTTAAAAGTCAAATTACGTTCACGTATCAGTGATAGCAGCCGCCGGCGAGAGCAATCTGCTTTACCTCTTTGAAGGTTTAAAGTTAAAAGCTCTGGAGAGATGCAACACACATCGGAAGAACAAGGTCATCTGGATCGGAGTAACAAAAAGGTGAAAGAGCCAGCCTTAGAAGGCACGACTTCGGTTGGGGGGCATGGTCATAGGGTAGATGCCCAAATGCATGAGGTTCTAATGGACCAAAATGCAACAACGGGCCAATCTGTTTCTATGAATGGAAAGCTAAATAATCAGATCAAAGAGAAATCATTCAAATAAGTGCTCTTGCGATCTAGATTCAATGAGAATGAGAAGGAGAAAAGCTTTGACCATGATGCAGAGCACCTCACATCAGATGAGGAAATGGACGATGAGGGTGAATCAGAGGGAGGTATGGAAATCATTGGCAATGGGTCTAACCCCACAGTCAAAATCCCTTCTGGTTTGCTAAAGAAGGTCAGAGAAGCCTGGAAAAAGTGCCTTATTGTGCGATTACAGGGTAAGAATATTGGGTATAGTCTTTTTGTTACTCGAATACAAAGAGTATGGAGCCTTCAAGCAAACTTCGAGGTACTGGACATTGGAAATGGTTTTTTGATTGTGAAGTTTGAAATGATGAAGGCTACTCTAAAGTCTATACTAGTGGACCATGGGTGGTTATGGATCATTATGTTACTGTGTGAAAATGGCAACCTGATTTTAAATCCGATGAGGCTGAGGAAGACACAACTGCAATCTGGGTTCGATTTCCAAATCTACCAATTGAATACTATGATGAAAAAATTCTATACCACATTGCTAAGGCTCTTGGCACACCATTGAAAGCTGATGTCAATACGGCTATGGCCGCCAGAGGCAAGTATGCCCGAGTTTGTGTTGAAATGGATCTCCGTAAACCCCTAACTTCGCATCTCAGAATTGGTAAATATAACTATGTGGTGGAATATGAACATGTTCATCTTCTGTGTTTTGCTTGTGGAAGAGTAGGGCACCGAAAAGAGAGGTGTACAGAATACCCGATGATAGTGCCGAAGAAGATGAATCCGAGTAGGGCCACTACTCAACTAGACACTAATGAAGCAGAATCATCCAAGTCTAAGGAACCAGAACGGGTGGATGGGCTGAATGAGAATAGTACTGAAGGTTTTGGGCCTTGGACCACTGCACCCAGTAGAAGACGAAAGGCAAAAACTTTGAAGCCCAAACAAAAAATAACTCACATCAAGGGGAATAAATTTGAAGCACTACAGGAGGAGCCCACCCCAGTGGGGACATTCAGGCCACAACAGGCGCAGGAGATCCCATCTGCAATAACACCTAGTGAGGTGATAAGAGAAATCCCAAATGATATAGAGCAAGGCCCATCAGGTAGTCCACTGGTAGTCAACCAAGCAATGGTGATAGACGAAGCCCAAAAACACACGGTAAGCAATATAGATCAGCTAAAGGCCAGTGAGAAAGGGCCCAATGGCATAGCTTCGAGAATACAAGAGAAACATTCCAAAAAGAAATCGAAAGGGACTAGTATTATTTTCAAAGATGTCAGCTCTGATAAACCAGCTAGAAAAGTAACGCCTCCTCTCAGTCATTTCACTGACCCTCCACAAGCACGAAAAACAGAGTCTATTCTTGATAGCTCCCACAAACCCAGACATCGAAAACCTCCAGACTTGTTTGAGAAGGTAGATGGAGGAATCAGTGGAAGAGATTCAACTAGTGAAACACCGAGTGGATCAATTCAGAGCTCTAATGTTTTTAGAGACAGGGAATGAAGCTTATCACCACGTCGGCGTAGATTGGTGGAGAAACGAAGCGATGCTTCTGATTCAACCATGGAGGAAGATGGATGCACACAACGTGAATCACATTGTGCTAGTGAAGCCGTCGTCAACGCTGGAGGACAGTCTGAAGACAGCAAAAGTCATCTTGGGCCTCACAGAAGAGGAAGATATACCACAACTCCAAATGTCATCCATGGATATTCTGCTTTGGAATTGTAGGGGTGCGGGAAACGATCGATTCAAGAGGAATCTGAGGGAAATTGTGAGGTTTCACAGGCCAAATATGATCATCCTCCTAGAAACTAAGGTGGAACTTAGTACTATGGGTATGTATTTCAATCAGCTGGGGTTCATGGTTTCAACTCATGTAGACCCAGTTGGCCGCAGTGGGGGAATATGGATGCTTTGGGATCCCAGTCAAGCTAATGTTCGTGTTACTGAGGCAAACTCCCAAATGATTACTGCAACCATCTCTAGACAAGATTATCCAACATGGGTGCTCTCAGCAGTATATGCCAGCCTAAATAGCCGGATGAGAGACGAGTTATGGGAAGGGCTTGAATCTGTAGCCCAAAACACCCAAGAACCATGGCTGGTTGCCGGTGATTTTAATGACTATTCTAGCTCTGAGAAAAAACGTAGCTTTTCAGTTACTCAAAATCGAAGCCAGAATATTAGCCAAACTCGTCGGAGAAGCAAAAAATTTGCTGAACGTATTAATGATTGTAAGCTTATGGATATGGGGTGTGTGGGGCCAAGGCTTACTTGGACTAATAATCGTAAAGGGTGGGCTAGCACCATGGTCAAGCTTGACCGAGCCCTTTGTAACACGGAATGGCGAACTCTCTTCCCTGAGGGCTATGTTCGCAATCTTCCACGCACCTATTCGGATCATTCACCACTTATGGTCTTCACTCAAGGTAAATCTATAACTCCTTCTCCTGTTAAATCTTTTAAATTTCAAGCTGCTTAGGTTACTCATACCGGTTTTCGTAGACTTGTTGAGGAGCAGTGGTTGCCTACTAACCCATATCATCTTTTAGATAATCTTCACTCCTTGGCCCTTTCGGCCACAGATTGGAATAGAAATGTGTTTGGAAATATTTTTAGGAAAAAAAAGTGGCTCTTGGGACGTATAAATGGCATACAATCTGCTTAAGCCGTTCGTTACTCCCACAACCTCCACAGCCTTGAAAACCAACTTATTGAGTAATTCAATGAAGTCCTTTACCAAGAGGAGTTGTTGTGGTTTCACAAGTCCCGTTCTAACTGGATCACACAGGGAGAGAGGAATACGAAATTTTTTCATCTCTCCACCATTATCAGAAGAAGAAAATCTAAGATTGAGGTGCTCAAAAATAATGATGGGGTTTGGGTAGATAATGCTACTGAGTTGAAAGCCCTGGTGAATGAGTACTTTAAGAACCTTTTCTCTTATACACCTACTACTGCTTTTTCTCATTGGAACAATCTGTTTAGGCATCTCACTACTGAGGATAACCTTGACCTTGTTAGAAACATCACTCCTGAGGAAGTTTGGAAAGCTGTCAAGAACATTCAAGCTTTCAAAGCTCCTGGGAGAGATGGTTTCCAAGCTTTTTTCTATCACACATATTGGGATATTGTTGGGGGATCTGTTTTTGAACTTGTGCGTAATTGCTTCTCTACCAGAATTATCCCTCTTGACATTAACAGAACTCTTATAGCTCTCATACCTAAAGTGGATAACCCCGAATCCATTAAACAGTTCCGCCCTATAAGTGTCTGTAATGTCACATATAAAATCATTACTAAAATTCTGGTTAGTAGATTGAGACCTTTGCTTGATGGTATTACCAGCCCAAACCAAAGCAGTTTCATTCCGGGGAGATCTACCAGTGACAACATTATCATAACCCAAGAAGCTATCCATACCGTAAGGAAACTGAAAGGCAAAGCAGGCTACATGATATTTAAGATTGATTTGGAAAAAGCCTATGACAACATTTCCTGGGAATTTCTTGAACAAACTCTTTTCGAATTCAATTTTGATTGTAAGTTTATTGAAATGGTAATGGACTGTGTTACCAACTTAAGTACCACAATTCTTTGGAATGGAGAACCGCTGGAAGAATTTAAACCTAGTAAAGGACTTAGGCAAGGAGACCCTCTCTCTCTTTACCTCTTTGTTTTATGTATGGAGAGGCTCTCAAATATGATCAATCATAGAGTGGAGGCTAAGGACTGGAGGGGATTACCTTTATCTAAGAAAGGTCCTAATATCTCTCACCTTTTTTTTGCTGATGATTTGATGTTCTTTGCTAAAGCTGATGTTGTGAACTGTCAAACCATTCTTGAAGTGTTAAATGAATTTAGTATGCTCTCTAGGCTGAGAGTTAATCTCACCAAATCTAAGCTCTTTGTTTCTCCAAATGTGGATAGGAGAAAGGCTAAAGACTTGAGTCATATTTGTGGTATTGGTCTAACTCAGAATCTAGGTAAGTATCTTGGAGTTCCCCCTTTGCACTCCAGAGTTAACAAACACCATTTTATACCTATTCTTGAAAGAATGCAACAAAAGTTTGCTGGGTGGAAAACTGGGGTGTTATCTCTAGCTGGGAGGGCAACACTGATTCAATCAGTGACCAATGCCATCCCAGCTTATACCATGCAGATATTGGAGCTTCCTCGTAAGGTTTGTGATGAGATTGATAAACTCAATCATAATTTTCTCTAGGGTGATTCCTTGGAGAAGAAAAAAGTGCACTTAGTCAACTGGCAACAGGTGTGTCATAAGAAAAAGAATGGTGGCCTTGGGATTAGAAGGGCTATGGATCAAAACCTAGCCTTACTATCCAAGCTTGGCTGGAAACTGTTGAATGAGAAAGAGGGTCTCTGGTTGGAGGTCCTGAGAAATAAATACCTGGGAAATCAACACTTTCTCAGTAAGAGGAAGAGTAAAGTTTCCTCTCATATCTGGAAAGGGATCCTGAATACCAGAAATCTCCTTGTCAAAGGGGTTCATTGGACCATAGGTTGGGGCTCTAAGGTGAGAGTTTGGAAAGACTGGTGGTGTGGTGAAAGGGCCTTGGTTGAGGCTTCTACTACTAACACAAGGCAAGCCATTGAGATGGAGGATACCACTGTGGACTCCCTTGTTGATATTAATGGGGAGTGGAATTTAACTCACATCTATAACACTTTTCCTATGCCCATTATATCTGAGATTCTGAAAATTCAGCCCCCTAGAAATAATGGTGGCAGGGACAAACCGAGATGGAGAAAATCCCTGATGGGGATTTTTCTACATCTAGTGCATATGACCTTATTATGCAGCCTCAATCCTTGGAGAATAATTGGGTTTGGCTTTGGAAACTCAAGATTCCTCCAAAGGTTAAGAGCTTCTTGTGGCTTATTTTGATTGGGAAACTAATGACAAATAGAATCAGACACATGAGGGGTTACAGTGACAATCCCAATTGCCCCAGCTGTGAAACTGTGGAGGATCTAGACCACTTACTGCGGCTCTGTCCTAATGCCATGAATATTTGGAAACAGGTTTTTGATCAAGCTTTGTATTTGAAAATGTGTGCTCTCCCCTTTGATGTTTGGTTATCTGAATATTAAAGGGAAGCATTCCCAACCTCAGCTTTTTGTTATCTCTCTATGGATTATTTGGAAAAATAGAAATAAATTGATTTTTGAGAACAAACAACCAAACTGCCATGTTTCGGTTAAGCTAATTTTTTATTACACTAAAGAAGTTAAAAAAGCCTTTGAATCTGCTGTTAATACCCCTTTACAGACTAAAAGCTCATCTTTGTGGTTGTGTCCACCTGCAGGGAGAATCAAACTCAATACAGACGGAAGTCTTAAAGGTACTAATAACAATGGATGATTCGGTGGGCTGTTTCGGGATGAGAAAGGAAGTTGGATTAGTGGATATTATGGCAGAATGAAGAGATGCACCAACTTAGAGGCGGAGCTCTGGGCAGTGTATAAAGGGCTCACGATCATTCTGCAGCGAGGAATGAACAAGGTAATCATCGAAACGGATGCAGAACAAGTGGTGCAGCTGCTAAATGAAGAACCAGGTACTAAATGCCCTTTCCGTGGCATTGTGGAGGACTCAAGGATCATCTTGAGGGGATGTGAGTGTACAGTCCAACATGTCCGCAGATGAGGCAACATTTGTGCAGATAATTTAGCTAAACTTGGAGCTAATCAACCTCTTGAGCTGCTCACTGTGAATGAACCTCCAGACGAAATTCGCCATGCGTTAGTTGCGGATTTGTTGTATCTGAATGGAAGTAATGAGGCCTAGTCCTCTTGTTTTTCTTTTAATTTCCGATGTACCCAAAAAAAAAAAAAAAAAAAAGTCAAATTTTAATTTTTAATCTATTTTGACACACTTTAAAAAAAAAAAAAAATCAATTTTTAACTAACTTGTCAAAATATATACAAAAGACCTATTAAAATGGACCACCGACCGTCCTATGATGTTTGGTCGCCACATTGATTGATAATGATAATAATTTTCAACTTTGAACATGGTACATTTATCAAGTCAAATACTCTTATTCACATTCATGTGTAGTAATGATATAATGTACTAATTGATCTATAGAGTGGGGTTCGTATGCCTAACGAAGCAATTTTGTCAGCCCCTTAACAAACATTCTCTCCTCTCACAAGTTACCTTTAAAATTGGATATATATTAGAATTATGTTTGACTTATAAATTCAAACAAAATTTTAAAATAAAAAATAAAAATGTGAGGGATTCCAAAGTCTTACTCACATTTTCCTTGCTCTTTTTTTTATTTATTTAAATTTTTACTTAAATTTATAATCTAACCATAATTTAAGTATTGTTAAAGTTATGTTTGAATTATGAATTTCGAAGGAATTTGAGATGAGAAAGAAAAAGTAAATAAAATGTATGTTACTTTTTGTTTTTCATTTTTCATTTACAAATTTATAATCTAAACCCAATTTAAATATTCTTAACTGGACTTATGTTTGTGCCCATAATTTTGACTATCACATTGACTTGTTTTTTTTTTTTTTTATGGAGCTCCTTGTATATATATATATATATATTATTTTGAAATTTATATCAGATTGTTTAGTGTAATTTTTATTTATAATTTATGAGATAAAAATAAATTAAATAAATTAAATAAATTAAATAAATTAAATAAATTAATTATTGAAAAATAAGTAAAAAATATTTTTAATTTCTATTTCTTAATTATTAATTTTAAAATTATTAAAAATTAGGCCGAACAAAATCCTTAAATTGCCGTCTAGTGTAATAAACACATGGGCCATCATCATGACCACGACGAACGTGTAACACAGCTGTTTTTTTTTTTTTTTTTTTTTTTTTGGATTCAAAAGAAAAGGACAAATTATATATATTCCTTGAGATTTGACTAAATTATAAATATCTTCTTCAGGTTTGAAAAATTATAAATTATCTCTGAATGTTATATTTGCATAAGAAATTAGAGAGTAATTTGTTATGAAATATAAACCTTAGGAGACAAATTATTATAAAAATATAAACCTCAAAGGGCGGGATGTAATTTTTAAAATCTCAAAAAATATCTATAATTTAACTAAATTTCGAGAAAAGTATATGTAATTTGTCCAAAACAAAAGGAACGAAAAACAGAGTCCTCGAATTGTCCGACGAATATGCACCTGAAAACCGGCATTCTCGCCTAAGCTATGTCTCTGAACTGTTAGATCGTTGATACTTGCATTGACGCACTTACTCATCTCCACGTGTAACCAAACTCTCCTTTATATAACAAGTAAATTTATGTGTGAATTATTTTATTATTATTTATATACTTAACGTGCTTTTTTATATAAACTCCCTTATGTAAATTGATAAGTAAAGCATTCTAATTATTTGGAATCTCAAAGAGTCAGTTTAGGAGTAAAAATCTGATAATAAGATTTAAAATCTTGAATTCGAGTCTCCAAATGGTTATCAAAGGTTTGTCGGGTTGTTAATTTTAAAATTTTTAAAAATTAATTATCAATTGTTCAGATATTAGGTAATTAGGTTAGACTAGGTAAAAAATACCTTGAATTAAATATATATATATATATATATAAGTGTGTTGTAATTATTTGGTTAGCTTAGTAATGTATGAACACATGATTTACTATTTAATTTGATGTTTGATTGTTAACTATCAACTTATCTAGAATTGTTTGAGAGAGGAATGACTTTATTATTTATATACGTGGAGTTTGTTTAGGAAGTGCTACCGTTATACTTTTTTTCTTTTTCTTTTTTTCTTTCTTTTTTTGGTCACGTTACCTCTTTATTTTTTTTGTATATTTTTTTTATAAAAAATTAAAAAATATATTTATTTAACACTTTCTAAACAACTCTTTAACATGAGCCATGTGGTTTGTTTAAACTTGGTTCGTTTACTTTTTAAGAATCAATCTAAAACTAGTTTTAATTGAGCAAAGCATAAATAGTTTGATTTTTTTAGAATACACATACGCTTATATGGCAATTAGTTTATATTCTCTAGGATTTATCACACTTTATATATTTAAATTATCGTCAAATTATTTATTTAGTTTCTGAACTCTCGATTTAATCTATTTAGTTCTTGAAGTAAATAAATCAAAGTCTATTTAGTCCATAAACTATCGATTGAATCCATTAAGGGTGTGTTTGATTGGGGGATAAGGGGGGACTATCCACTATTTGGACTCCATGTCCGGTCTCCCTCCTTATCCGTCGTTTGATTTTTTTTTAGTCCGGCGGACTCCATGTCCGGCCGGACTCCATGTCCCCCATATGGGGGACTATCCTGTCCTGGGGGGTGGGATTGTTTTGGGGGGACTAATCACTGTTTGGATTAGATGCGAAAATGACAATTTTGACCCTATACTATTTAATTATGTATTATATTTAATAAAATTTAAATGTCTCAATTTAAAAATAAAATAATTTTATTTAACTTTTTATTAATGTTTTATTTATTTAATTTTTTAAAATAATTTTTTATAGATATTTTATTGATGTTTTATTTTAAAATTTTGTTTATGTTTTATTTAATTTCATTATTTAAATTTAATAGATGTTTTAATAGATGTTTTATTTAAACAATTAAATGTTTAATTTCAACAATAAATAATTTCATTTATTTAAATTATGTTTTATTTAAACATTTAAACATTTGTACATCAACATGTTTATTAAATTATTTCAACATTTGTACATCAACATGTATATTTATTTAACATCTATTAAATTATGTTTTAATACGTCAACATTTGATTACATCTACATTTGTTAATTGTTAATTACATCAACATTTGTTAATTGTTTAAACATAATCTGTACATCAACATTTATTTAATTGTTAATTGTTAATTGTTTAAACATAATCTGTACATCAAAATAATTTCAATGTTAATTGTTTAAATAAAAATTTAAACATTTAACCATTAGAATGTTTAATTTCAACAATAAATTTTTATTTGTTTAAATAAAAATAATATGTACCAGTCAAAATTTTTTATCAATATTAGTATGTTTAAATATCTTTAAACAAAATTTAACCATTAGTATGTTTAATGTTTACTAAAAATAATTAAAATATTAAAGATATGTTTAATATTGCTATTACTTAGTAAACAATTGAAAAAGGGTAAAATAGTCTTTTGTTCATTTATCCTATCCAGTCCGTCCAACCAAACGTTGGATTCACTAAAAATAGTCCTATCCAGACATTTAATCCCACGAAAAAATAAACACAGGATACATATCCAATCCGACCAAATAGTCTGGGGGATTCACAGTCCCAGGACTCAAGTCCGATGGATTCTAATCCCCCATTTTCCAGTCCGTCCAATCAAACACACCCTAAGTTCCTAAAGTATTTAATTCAAACTTGTTTAATGCCTAAAAAGATTAGAAAAATAAAATAAAAGCTCATGAATATTATAAATTAATAAAAAATCCTATCTAGGTAAAATTTTACTTAAAAAAAAAAAACTTAAATTTTTATTCTGTCTTTCAAAAGTGGGTGTCTATCCATATATTAAATTTTCTTTATTAGGATAAGGTAATTATCTATAGTATTTTTTTATTTATCTTCTGCAATGGATACATGCTTGCCTTTATCTAATATTATATGTTAGATTTTATTTATAATTTTTAATTGATTGTTTTTAAATTCTTTGCTAAGTTCTTTTTATTACTTAATTAATGTATTATTTTGTTCTATTACTATTTGTCGAGAAGTGTTATTATTTAAAGAGTTAATTGCCTAAAAGTCCTATTTATAAATGTTATGGTAGCTCAGGTTCTATCTAAGATTTTTTGAACCAATAAGTCTTATTTAGTAAAACTAAGAATATGTTCACTTTGCTTGGTTTGAGTTTTCTAAAAACAGTTTTCAAAAAATTCTACTTTCTTGTTATTGGTATTTTTTTCTTTTTATTAATTTTTAAAAATATTTTAAGCAATTTTTTAAATTTTTAGACACACCTAACATAAATATACTTAAAAAGTATAATTTTTGCGAAAAAAATCATTAAAAATTCACTAAATACCAAAAATATAAAAAAAATACAAAAATTCAGTATATTTTTTCGTATTTTTGTGTGTTTATTAATTTTTAAAAATATTTTACTTTTTAAACGCATCTAAGTAAGATGTATTTTAAAAAGTAAAAAAAAAATGCTTAAAATTTTAAAAAATTCACTAAAAACAAAAAAGCACGAAAAAAAAATCCAATTTCTAAAAAACTTAATTCAAAAAACTCAAACCAAACACACTGATTAGTTTTTCTCAATTTTTAAAACTATGAACATTATCAATTTTGCATAGTAATGTTTAAAATAATTGTTTCACTAACTGATAAAAAAAAAGGCTGATATTAAACGTTTTTAACCTTTTACTTATTTGTTTGATTCAACTATTCAATAAAACTGAGAACATTATTAGTTTTTTTTTTAATTTTAAAACTGAGGACATTATCTTTTTTTTCAATTTTTTTTTTCCAATTTTGCACATCAATGTTTCATCATCATACTCCTTTATAGGCACAAAATTTTCAGTTTTGCACAAAAAAAAAAAAAAAAAATTCTGTTTTTCTAATTTTTTTTAAAAAAACATAATTAGTTTTTTTTTACACAATTTTTTTTTTAAAAAGTTTTTTCAACTTAAAAGTTGATATTTGAAAATTTTAAAAATCAAAATAAATATCAACCATCATATATTATATATATATAATAGAAATAATGAACGATCATTATTTGAAGGGTAATTCTGACTATTAAAAATTTAATAGGATTTGAAAGTCCAAAAAATCTTAGTTAGAACTTAGTGGAGTATAAGTTCATAAATTAGGATTTGTGTAAATACCCCTTATTTAAATTATCTAATTATACTTTTTCAATATATCTAATATTGATATAATTTATTGACAAGACTGAAAAATCAGACTCTAACATTAATTTAAACACACGACGAAATAATATACTTTTAAAGAGAAAATATAAATATATATATATATATATATATATATTTTGTAATAAAATCTTAATTGAGGAGGGTCTTTTACTAATTTTTAGGATAAATTACAAATACACCCTTGAGATTTGATTAAAATATGAATCGCCCTCTGTGGTTTTGAAAATTACATTCCACCCCCTGAGGTTTTTAATTTCATAACAAATTGCCTATTTTATTAATAAATCATCAAGTTAATTAACAGTTTTTAATGATGTTAAAAATATGTTTCAATTAATAATTTAAGTAATTTTATTATTGTATAGGAGAGTAATTATGAATTTCATTTTTTAGTTAATTTTGTTAAATGAAAAATTCTAATAAGGGAGTATTTGTAATTTTTCAAACCACAAGAGCAATTTGTATTTTAAGCAAATCTCAGGGGGTGTATTTGTAATTTACCCTAATTTTTAATATGTATGGGCATATATTTTATTTTTGTAATTCTTTTAGGGACTAAATAGGTTTGAATTAAATATTTTAGGAATTTAGTAGATTCAATCAATAGTTTAGGGACTAAATAGACTTTGATTTATATATTTTAGTGACGAAATAGATTCAATTGATAGTTTATGTACTAAATAGATAATTTGACGATAATTTAAGAGTATAAAATGTAATAATCCCGTAATGAATTTCTCTATAATGATTTTATTGTAGTAATCTAACGATTTATGTTTAAAATTAAAATAAAATTATATCATTTAGATTTTGTGATTTTAATATTATTTTATTTTTATTTTATCTCAAACTATTAGATTATATACTATAACAAAAAAAAGTATAAAAAATATACTTACAACAAAAAATCCATCACAGAAAAACTTTGACTCAAATTAAAGATCTCCAGAGTTCACACCCTCTGTTCACGTGGTTGTCCTTCGATTCATGAGTCATGACTTGTACGCATGCCATTACGATATCTGATTCGCCGACCAAGACGTGTTTGGCAAGTCGAATTTTAGTTTTTATTTTTTATTTTTTTTTATTATTAAAATTCATAAAAAGATAAAAGTAAGTTAAAATAGTTAATAAGATAAAATGTCACATTAAATTCATAATCATTTCACATTTTCTCTTAAAAACACCACACTCAACTACAAAAAACCCAATTATCTTCTCAAACACAAAACTTTTAACCTATCAAAATAACTAAAAACTAAGCCTACTGAAATAGTAATTTTCCAAACATCCACTAAATCACTTGTACTATCTTCACGAATTTTAATCTCCAATTTTAGGGTAAATTACATTGACACCCTCTGAGATTTTTATTTAATACAGATCTTTCTCTCACATTTGAAATTTGAAATTTTCCTTTTTGAGATTTGTAATCTCATTACAAATTGCCTTTTGAATTGCTGATATCATACTCTAAATTTTTTTAAATAACTATCTTATCCTTTTTTCTACCATTTATTTATTTTTATTATCGTGCTTACATTTTATAACTTTCCATTATTAAATTCTATCTTTTAAATATAACAATATCAATATTACAATATTTTTATGATTTTTTTTAATATAAATTTTTATATATGAATATAATTTTTCATTTTTAATTCCACCATTATATTTAGATTATATAACAACTCCAAAATTTAAATTGTCTAAATTTTATATTAATATTATTTAATTATAAATAAGAAAATTTTTAAATATTTAATTAAATATTTCGTAAGAGTAAAGTAAAATATTAAATATTATTGGTGTATGCGATAAAGTGTAATTAAATTAGGGATTATATATATATAAAAAAGAGGTATATAATTTGTTTAAGATTTGGATTAAAATAGAATTAAACTTAAAATTAAGCATTTTAAATAAGTATGAATTAATGACAAAGGAATGAAAATTAAACACGTGGGCAGCTTTGTGGCTTGGTCCCCACGCCTGTCTCACTATAAAAGATAGGTTTTGCTCAGGATTGCAACCAAAAATAAAATAAAATAAAATAAAGAAAAAAGGGAAATAAGGTCAAGTTTGGCATGATTGAAAAAAGATAAAAAGTCAAAAAGTCACTATCTTATTTAAGTTATATCATCTTATTTAAGTCATATCACCTCTCTAACACATCACTTCAAACCCAATCCAAACCCAACCCATATTTCATAAAAAGTCAAAAAGTGCATTTATTTAGTCTTCCCAAACTAGACCTAAATTGAACGAAGGCAGCTATTAGGTAAGATAGTCTTTGAGAGTAGAAAGTAAGAGTGAGGAATTACTATTAAAGTGAATTATATTATACCTTAAGTTATCATAATATATTTTATATTTATTTTAAGTTACCATAATTTATTTTACGTAATTTGTATTTTATAAATTATATTAATATTTCGATTGCGTTAATTATTTTCTGAACTCTATTTGCTTAAATTGAAGTCAATGGAAATATTTGTTCAAAATTTATTGATTATTTGATAATGATTTTGTAAATAATTATTTTCTGTAAGTACCACCATGAGAGTCCTATGCCTTGAGGGACTTAAATAAAATATTGGCTTCTGATTAGTCACCTTGTGGCCTTCTGTTTGTCATGGATCCATTGACCTCTGTTCTGACTGTCATTCTAGTGACCTCTGTTCTGTGTGGAGAAAAGTGATGTGCGGAGTTAAGTACTACACTATTGTGAGTCACCTCTAGAATTCGTACGAGTTACTTATTGAATCCGTACCTTTGTATTGTCATGAATCCATTGACCTCTATTTGTTCTGTACCGTGGTTATGATTATATATTTTCGTATAATATCATATGATTTCTGAAACGGATTTTTGTTATAATATGAGCAACTTACGTACTCTAATAGAAATGTATTATATTGTATTTGTTGTAAGCCTAAAGTTTATCCATGGTAATTATGCTCTCAGTATAATATTTCTCACTCTGCCATGTGTTTTTAGCTATTTATGAATTTTCAGGAAACAATGCAATTTAGAAATAACTTTTGGAGAGTCTTAGAAGCGGGGCTGTGGAATAGACACACATAACACTTTTATAGTAGTTATAATTCTATTCTTCATATGTAAATATCGGTCTTTTTGGTTAATAAATTTTGTTATAAAATAGAAGATTCGATAATTATTTTGATACCCTCACTTAAATATTATTTCCACTCTCGTTTATTTATTTGTTCAAAAATTGGCCGTAAGTAACTTCAATTACTCGTCATCACGTTACTTAACCCTTGGATACGAGGAACGAGTCGTGACAGATTAGATCAATTTAATCTAGATATATTTAAAACTTATAAAATTTGTACAAAAAATCCATTGAATATAACAAAATAAGATAATGTATTGAATTTTTTTTTTCTATATTTGGTGAATTTAAAAAAAAAAATCATAAAATATTATACTACTAGATGTATCTAAAAAAAAAAAAATTACTTAAAATATTTTTAAAAATTCAGTAAAAAAAAAAACACAAAATAAAAAAAACTCAATTTTTTTGTGAGTTAAATCAAAGAAGATTATTATTATTTTCCTTGAAATAGCATGAACAAAACATCTGTATTATTTTATTATTTTATATGTATTAAAACTAAGTGACAAATATGTTATTTTAATCTGATAGGGAGGTAAGTGTAATTTTTTAAATATGATGAAGGAATCCATATTAATAGACACCCCAGGAGGTGTTAATGTAATTTACCTCCCAATTTTATCTTGAAAATAAGTTCCATAGTAGGATATGGATCATATCAGGAATGATTGTGATATATAAATGTACCCTGACCGTACAATTTCCAAATTTTGTAAGCTGCTCATTTTCTAAATTACTTATTTATAGATTATACTCAGAGAATAATCATATTGATCGGATAAGTGACAAACACAATTTCTAAATTTTGTAAGCTGCTCATTTTTTAAAGTACTTGTTTATAGATTATACTTGAGAATAATCATATTGATCGGATAAGTGACAAACACAATTTCCAAATTTTGTAAGCTGCTCATTTTTTAAACTACTTATTTATAGATTATACTTGAGAATAATTATATTGATTGGGAAAGTGACAATGGGTTGTTTGGAAGGTTTTAAATAAATATATTCTTTGACTTTTTATGAAATATAGATTGAATTTGAAGTGATATGGTAGAGAGATGATGTGACTTAAATAAGATAGTAACTTTTTAACTTTTTTAAAAAGATGCCAAACCTAGCCTTAGTTTTAGGCTCATTACAAGTTACACTTTCATAATTTGAACCATTTAATTTTTAAATATTTGTGTTTAAATTATTCTTTAACATAAATTATATTGATTTTGAATTCCACATAATTTCATGTGTCTTAAAAAAAAAAAAGGACAGTATTCAGCGTGTTTTGTTTCAATTTTTTGAAAATTGAGTTTTTTTATTTTTCATGTTTTTTTTTTATTTTGAGTGAATATTTTTAAAATTTTAAACAATTTTTTTTTTTACTTTTTTAGATGCACCTTACTTAGATATACCTAAAAAGTAAAATATTTGTAAAAAAATCAATAAATATACAAGAATACTAAAAATGTACTGAATTCTCGTATTTTTTTTATTTATATTTTTAGTATTTAGTGATTTTTTTAAAGATTTTTTTTTACAAATATTTTACTTTTTAAGTGTATTTATGTTAGATGTATTTAAAAATTTTAAAAATTACTTTAAATATAAAAGAAAATCAGTGAAAACAAAAAGAAAATACAAAAAGCAAAAAAACTTAATTTTTTGAAAAGTAAATCCTGAAAATTTGATTGTATTCTAAAAATTTGTATGGGTAGGTAATATCATATTTATTTTTTTAAATTTTATTTCTTGTCTTTGGACACTTGGGTGTTTTTTTTTAATAATTAGATATCGTACCAATTTACAGGCACCTTGATTATTTCGGAAAACGAAAATGCCTGGTAGCTCGAAGCTACCAGGCTCGAAATGGCTCGAGAGGAAGAGAGGGAGAGGGAGAGGGAGAGGGAGAGAAAGAGAAGGGAGGGAGAGGAAGAAGGTCGGCGTCGTCGCAGCCCCGCCCCGCCGTCGTCGCAGTTCCGGCCGCCGCTGCTGCTTCCTCCTCCGTCGCAGCCCCTCCTCCGTCGCAGCCCAGCCTCCCCTCCTCCTCAAACCGGTTTTTATGGCCCCCTCCCCTCCCCCCTCCTCCTCCTCCTCCTCCTCCTCCCTTCTCTTCTTCTCCCTTCTTCTTCTTCTTCGTTCTGCAAAACCAGGGAAAAAAAAAAAAAACAAAAAAACAAAATCGACACCAAAACGACGTCGTTTTGGTGTCGAGCCGTGTTTCGAGCCGCGGCATTCGAGCTACGTAGCATGATCGTTCTGAAAAACTAATTTCACCACTCACTAGTGACCTCGACTAATTTCAGTGACTAATTCCACCACCAACTTGTGGGGATTTTACTTAAAGCTGAAGTAAACGTCTTATGGTGCTGTTTGGTAGGACTTATTTTCAGTTTATTTTAGTTTTTAGCTTAATTTAAACTATTTTGATGTGTTTGGTTCAGCTTAATAATACAGCTTATAGCATTTTGTAAGTCAAAAATCAACTTATTCTTTGAGTGGGGGAGGAGAAGCTTAATTTATAAGTAAAAAATCAGCTTATGTTAACAGTTATAAGTTATAAGCTGTTAGGTTATAAGTTATAATCACTTTTCCACAACTCTACCAAACGGGCCTATGTGGGCACGGCTCCCAAAAAAATTAATTACTGCTAATGAATATTAAATGTAAGAGTTAAAATAATACATCACTAGTTCCCAAATTTGGCTTACTAGGGGTATCTTACTGCAACATATAAGAGTTTTACAAATTAAATATTTTGGTTTTTAAAAATGAAAATTTTATTGCAAAAGATATTTAGGAACCAATTACTATCATCGTGATGATAGTTGCTAAAATGTCGCATCGAAAAGTCAAAAATAAGATTTTTAGCGATTTTTTTTAAAAAATATCACTAATAAATAGATTTTTAGGGACAAAATATTTTGATTTCAAAATGATTTATTTTTTGAGACAAAGAATTTGGTCCCAAATAGAAAATAATTCATCACTAATGTCCAATTTTCGTTGCTAAAAATATAATAACGACATTTTTCGTAACAAAAATATTTGGTTCCTAAAAAATAATTTTGTCTATAAATTTTGATTCCCAAAATCTTAGGTAGTGTTTGGTAGAGTTTTAGAATTATGATTTGAGAATAGAGTTATATTTTGAGTTTGTGAGTTTTGAAATTATGATTTGAGTGTGAAAAATTTATTTGGTTATGAGTTTTGAAAAGAGTTTAAATTGAGTTTGAATTAAGTGATGTGACATGATATTTGATACAAATCTATAACTTATAACCAAACACACACCCCAAAATTCTATTCAAAACTCATAAAAAAATTAAAAAAAATTTCACAAATTTATTTTTTTTTGTAATATAAAAATAACAAGAGAGAAAAAAAAAAAAAAAGCATTGTTCCGGTCAACCGGTCGGACGACTGGTTAGCCCAAATTTTCCCGCATTGAAATTTTTTTTCATAAATGAGTGTAAAATTAATTTTTGAAAATACAAACAAACACCAAACTCAAAAGCGAGTGTGAAACTATATTTTGAAAGCTCTAGTAAAAGAGTCTAATTTTTTTTTTTTTTTTTTTTTTTTTTTTTTTTTTTTTTTTTTTTTTTTTGTAGTTCCTGCAAGTTGGACTCTTGGGCATTCTGAAGGGAGACTTCTCTGTCGCTTTCTTTTCTTGTTACTAGCCTATAAATACCCTCTCATATGTCCAGTTGTATCATCACTACATATATATATTGATAGAATTATATCTTTAGCGAGAGAGAGAAAGAAAAATGGGTTGACGAGTTTGAATCAACAACTTTTATCCAAGAGAGCAACCAATGATGAACATGGTGAAAATTCTCCATACTTTGATGGTTGGAAGGCATATGATAATGATCCTTTTCACCTCACCAAAAACCCTAATGGTGTCATCCAAATGGGTCTTGCTGAAAACCAGGTTTTACGAACTTCCATGTCTCTCATACTCCCAATGCCACTGACCCAGCATCCGTGCTCAGAAAAATGTTTAGTAAAATCAACGTGCGAATAGATTCACTCAAATAGCAATAATTTTTTGTGCACGGATTCTGGGTAAGAGAGAAAATGGGATTCTAACCATGATTTCATTCTCAAATGTTAATTATTTTTTGTGGCTTTTGTTTGCAGCTATGTTGTGACCCAATTAAGGAGTGGATTGAGAAAAACCCAACAGCATCCATTTGCACAACTGAAGGATCAATGGCTTTCAAGGACATAGCCAACTTTCAGGACTACCATGGCCTGCCGGAGTATAGAAATGTACGACTACTTGATCCATATGTTTTCTGTGTCTGATTATTTAATTTATGTACTTCTTATGGGGATATATTTTCTGAGTACCAACACGTGGCCAAGGTGACGCCGACGTGTCAGCCGAGGTGCCACGTGTCCTGATTGTTATGCCGAGGTCATCTCTGATAGGCCGAGATTACCTCCGAAGATATCGGAATCCGAGACAAGCGGATGAGTGGCAAGAGTCCTAGAATGAGAGAAGATTTCAGTTTGTATTAAGATAAGACTCTTAGAGAGTTTATCCTAATCTTACTGGGAGTCCAAAATTAGCAGTAATCCTGAGTTCATAGAAGTTAGGCTTCTATTGGGACTAGGTTTATGTTGGCTATAAAAGAGAGGCATCCCAATGGGTCTAAGGTATGCTTTTGATACTCAAGCTTGTGAGTTTAGTACTTGATTTATCTTTGAGAGATATACTGACTAGATCGTCGGAGTGCCCCCGGGTGGACGAACCACCGCCGGAATCTTCTCTTTTTGTTGCAGGTCAGCCAGGTGCCATCTATTCTGCCGGTGCTCTCCAGCTGGTTACTAAGCGGGTAGTGTGGTCAGAAAATCACCCACACAATTTGGCTCCGTCTGTGGGAAGAAAAGAAGAATAGATGGCCAATGAAAGAAAGAAGAATAGAAGGCCAATGAAGGACAGAAGGATCAGATTGGAGACAACGCTCCTGCTGGGAGTGGGAGACCTATCAACCTCGACATTGAAGGGGACGACCGCAACACAGAGACAAGTGACCAGAGTCACGGAGTGAAAGACGCCGGCCAGAAAGGTGACGCACCAAAGACAACAGATCAAAGCGGATACTACAAACGAAGATGACCTCAAGGTATGGAAGGATAGATACTTGCAGAGGAACGAAGACCCTTCCAGAAGGGATGCAAAGACAGGGGGCATGAGCGCTCCCAAGGAGACAACATTCAAGTATAGAAGAAATCATCCTAAGTGAGCAGATCCTGGATTCCAGATCCTGGATCCCGGATCCTAGAAGACATGATCTCGGCCTGGATGAGTAGGTCCGAGAAGAGAAGAGCTCAACCTGAGTGAGCAGATCCAAGATTTTAGCAGACAAGATCTCGGCACTTAAGTCCGAGAAGAGAAGAGCTCAGTGAGCAGATCTCAGATCCCAGAATATAAAAAAAAAAAAAAAAACCACACATGGTTGGACTGCAGTTAGCCAGGTTGAAGACCTTTTATAAGGTTCGCAAAGGAGTATGTGGAAGCCATGTAGGGGGCAGAGAGAAGAAGAATATGTTTACCACTTGTTAAAATTTGCAGCAAATTTATAAGTTGGTTAAACCGATATGATGTTTACCACTTGTTGAAATTTATAGCAATTTACAAGTTGGTTAAACCGATATGATGTTTACCACTTGTTGAAATTTGTGGACAATTTACAAGTTGGTTAAATCGATATGATGTTTAACACTTGTTGAAATTTGTGGACAATTTACAAGTTGAAGTTAAACCGAGATCATTGTTTAACACTTGTTGAAATTTGTGGACAATTTACAAGTTGAAGTTAAACCAAGAGCATTGTTTAACACTTGTTGAAATTTGTGGACAATTTACAAGTTGAAGTTAAACCGAGATCATTGTTTAACACTTGTTGAAATTTGTGGACAATTTACAAGTTGAAGTTAAACCGAGATCATTGTTTAACACTTGTTGAAATTCTGTGTGAATTTACAAGTTAAAGTTAAACCGAGATGATGTTTAACACTTGTTGAAATTCTGTGTGAATTTACAAGTTAAAGTTAAACCGAGGTCATATTTAACACTTGTTGAAATTCTGTGTGAATTTACAAGTTGAAGTTAAACCGAGGTCATATTTAACACTTGTTGAAATTCTGTGTGAATTTACAAGTTAAAGTTAAACCGAGATGATGTTTAATACTTGTTGAAATTCTGTGTAAATTTACAAGTTAAAGTTAAACCGATGTCATATTTAACATTTGTTGAAATTCTGTATGAATTTACAAGTTGAAGTTAAACTGAGATGATGTTTAACACTTGTTGAAATTCTGTGTGAATTTACAAGTTGACGTTAAACCGAGGTCATATTTAACACTTGTTGAAATTCTGTGTGAATTTACAAGTTGACGTTAAACCGAGGTCATATTTAACACTTGTTGAAATTCTGTGTGAATTTACAAGTTGAAGTTAAACCGATGTCATATTTAACACTTGTTGAAATTCTGTGTGAATTTACAAGTTGAAGTTAAACCGAGATGATGTTTAACACTTGTTGAAATTCTGTGTGAATTTACAAATTGAAGTTAAACCGAGGTCATATTTAACACTTGTTGAAATTCCGTGTGAATTTACAAGTTAAAGTCAAGCTCAAGCAATATCTGCGTACTTGCCGAGACTACCAGGTTATCAAAACTTGAAATATGGAAAACTGAAGTTTTGATAGAAGACATTGAGAAAGTGACAAGTCCTAAGCAACACTTGTGAAAATATTTGTTACAATATTTTCAAGTGTTAGGACAAGGCCGAGATGAGTAAGATTAGAAGTTGTGACAGAGGTATTTTACCCGAAGAGATTGCACAGTCAAGGTGTACTTTGAAGACATACAAATTATTCTAAGTGTAGAATCATACAAGAGCAGAAAAAAGAAGACATTCATTCAAAGAAGAAATTAGAGAAATGCATTTAAAGAAGAAAGAAGGCACTTCGGCCTGAATATTGAAAAATAAATTATTCGGACTACAAAAATGGCACGTCGGTTGGATTAAAAGCATACAAAGAAGGACAAAGTACAAGGAACAAGGTACAAGGAGTAAAAGAAGGAAACAAAACTACTCGGCATCAATGGTAGGATATAGAAGACAGTTGGGAAGACTTCTCAGCAGCCTTCTCGGCCTCGAGCTTAGCATCGATCTCCCGAAGAGTTTGATCAAAGCTCTTCTCGGCGATTGGCACCTCGGAGTTTGAAGGCAAGGAATGAAAGCAATAATCTAGAAAAAGACACAGAAAACAGAAACAAGAATGTAATTCGTAATCAAGAATGGTGATGAAGCTATCAGGAAATCAAGACAAAAAGATTGCACAGGTGTGTCAAGCCAAGAACAGTGGCAGAAATCAACAGATGTGTGAACAGTGTGTATTCAAGAAAATGATTTGGAAACAACGGGTAAAATAGCAATGGTGATTAACAATGAAGCAGAGCTTCTTGGAAAGCAACAAGAAATAAAATCAGGAGGAACGGTGGCTTACCAGAAAGAGGGAAGCCGGAATGAGAATTGCCGAAGTCTGACGACGGATGCGAAAATGACAGAATGACGTAAGCTTCACCGGAGGAGAGGAACGAAAACAGTTGCAGAGCTTGAAAACTTGGAACAATGATGGATTTAAGCAAAAGAGCTAGAAAGAGAAAAAGCCGAAGGATTGAATGAAAAAAGAGAAAAATCAGAGTCAAGAAGACGACAAAGTTCAAGAATAAAGCCAAGTACACAGGCACTAAGTAAGTATGTGAAGAACAATAAAGTAATGACCCAGACACGATGCTAGAAACAGAAAGCGGATATGGCAAGAACAGTGCCAGGCGTTCAAACAATTAAAAACTTGAAAACAGACGAAAATAGAAGACAACAGAGGGCAAGTAAACGGATTCAGAAGAGTTATGAAAGATTGAGCTTAATAAAAGAGTTTATGAACCTACCAAGAGAAATGAACGTCGATATGAAGATCGCCGGAGTCAAATAGATGACTGGAAGTAGGGAACCCACCGAAGAATGTGAGTGGAGCAATTGCAAAGCTCTTAGAGTTTACGAATTAATGGAACAAGAACCTCGGTTAGGAGGTGTGATCTCGAGCAGCTTGGAAAGCATGAAGCTTGATACTTGACAGAAGTGGATAGTAATGTCCAGGGAACTTTGAGGTCGGCGAGTTTGATCTTGGACAGAGGGGCACAAATGAACGAACAGTGTAGGTTCCATCACCTCAGAATGCCGAGTTAATAGAACCTAGGGGACAGTTGTGGGGATATATTTTCTGAGTACCAACACGTGGCCAAGGTGACGCCGACGTGTCAGCCGAGGTGCCACGTGTCCTGGTTGTTATGCCGAGGTCATCTCTGATAGGCCGAGGTTACCTCCGAAGATATCGGAATTCGAGATAAGCGGATGAGTGGCAAGAGTCCTAGAATGAGAGAAGACTTCAGTTTGTATTAAGATAAGACTCTTAGAGAGTTTATCCTAATCTTACTGGGAGTCCAAAATTAGCAGTAATCCTGAGTCCATAGAAGTTAGGCTTCTATTGGGACTAGGTTTATGTTGGCTATAAAAGAGAGGCACCCCCATGGGTCCAAGGCATGCTTTTGATACTCAAGCTTGTGAGTTTAGTACTTGATTTATCTTTGAGAGATATACTGACTTGATCGTCGGAGTGCCCCCGGGTGGACGAACCACCGCCGGAATCTTCTCTTTTTGTTGCAGGTCAGTCAGGTGCCATCTATTCTGCCGGTGCTCTCCAGCTGGTTACTAAGTGGGCAGTGTGGTCAGAAAATCACCCACACACTTCTAATGTTGTTGTTCAATGACTAGTTTTCTCATTAATCTTTACTGCAATTCTACATGCACAGAAATCGGTCACAATATTATAATAAGTATTATTTGGTCGGTTCTTGTACAGTAATTATTGTTTTTATTTTTTATTAACTTTGAACTTTCAGATGCTATAATGGTGGTGTTTCTAATGATGATGTGTATTTTTTTAGGCCGTCGCGAAGTTTACGGGGAGAGTAAGAGGTGGGAGGGTTAAGTTTGATCCGAACAGGATAGTAATGAGCGGAGGAGTCAACGGAGCTAATGAGACGATCATGTTTTGTTTGGCCGATCCCGGTGATGCATTTCTAGTTCCATCACCTTATTATTCAGCGTACGTACTCATCTTTTATACAAATAAATCACATAAATAAACTATTACTAATAAAAATATATATATAATAATTCATATAGAATGATATAACTGTATTGAGATTTAAAAAATATATTTGTTATTTAAAACTTCAAAAAATATGGGGTTCGTTTGGTTTGTATTTCTGAAAAATTTTTGGGAAATTTTCTCTACAAAATTTTTGGTTCGTCAGTATTCTATTTTTGGAATTCCACCCAGTAATGTCTCAATCAAAATGGAATTAAAGAATTTTTGGCCATTCAATAGTTTTGGTCCACCACGTCTCTTTCTTAAATTGTATCAAAACAAATTTCTTCATCTTAACATATTTTTATAAATATTTTTACAATAGTAAGAATTTAAATAATAATAATAATAATAATAAGACACAAATTTAGACATTAGGTTGAGTAAAAAAGCCTCGTTTATCGGGTCAATCTCTTGTTAAATATAATTAATGTTATAGGAAAATGTTTGAGTGCGTAAGGTGTATATCATATGTACTTGCGTCACCTTACAAAATCACGTAAATTCTTATAAATATACATAAATTATGATTTCTTAAATTTTTATGGATTAACTAATGTATGTTTGTGAAAACTTTGCAAGATAACTTGCTTATATTTATAAGAACTTATGTAAGAATTATCCAATGTTATATAACCAAAAAAGTAAAAGTAAATATAGAATGACATGATTGAATTTCCCTTTGTTTTAGGTTTTATTATTTCAAAACAAACAAGATGAAAATTTTGTATAAATTTAAGAGTTAATTACATCAAAACTTCATTAGCTATTAGTGAATCTTACTTTTTGGGTGTATAAATATTTTTTTTGGGTGAATAAACTTTTATTTCTTCATCTATATCAACTAGTTCATTTTGATCCCTTCAGCTATAAAATATATTATTTTCCCCATTTCCAAACCACCTCCAAAATTTAATAACAATCAAAAGAATTCTGGTCAAATATTAATACAAAGAACTTTTGACACAGGCTAATTTTCTTCTCATTTTTTCCTATATAACCATTAAGTTATTACGTGTTGACAATAGACCTCTCATTGGATTTGGACCACCAAAAAATTCATACCAACTACTGCACACAGTTGGGTTTTTGGAAAGTTTTCCAAAATGATGGATTTACTTGTGCAAATTATCCAAGTCTCAAGCTGACTTTGGGTCTTAACAAAGAATTTAGGTTCACCATATTTAGTTACACACTAGAAAATACCTATGGTATGGAGTCCACTTTTTGTCGTTCTGAACTATTATGTCATTAATTATTTCAATCAATTACAGTTGATCAATTTAGTAAAGCAGGAATTCAAAGTTCACTACAACAAAAAGCACCAATGGCGACTAAAAAAATGAATTTCGTCGCTAAAAGTTGCAGAAATGGCGACTAAATCCATTTTAGTCGCCAAAAATGAAGACTTTTGGCGACTAAAACCATTTAGTAGCCAAATGTATATGTATTGGCGACTAAAAATTAGTTTGGTCGCCTATTATATGGGTTTCAGCGACTAACACAATTTTCGTCGCCAAAAGTGATGGTTTTTGCCGACTAAAACAATTTAGTAGCCAAAGGTGCTGGTTTTGGCGACTAAAAAGCAGATTGGTCGCCGATTGTAGGTGTTTTGGCGACTAAAACCAGATTAGTCGCTGAAAGTGAAGCTTTTTGGCTACAAAAAAAAATTAGTAGCTAAAAATTGAGTATTGGCGACTAAAATTCAATTTAGTAGCCAAAAGGGGACGTTTTTGGCGACTAAAAACAGGTTTAGTCGCCAAAAGGTGTGTTTTTAGGCGCAACATTTTTTTTTAGCGACTGCAAAATTAATTAGTAGCCTAAATTGTAGAATTGGCGACTAAATAATGGATTTAGTCGCCAAAACTGAGATACATTTTTTTTAATAAATAATTTATTTTTTACATAAATTATATTTGAATATATATAATTATATTTATATATATTATGTTGAAAGTAATATATAAATAATATAAGTTGCAATTATATTCATGTGATGGTTGAGTGGCATAGTGGGGTGGCGTGTGTCCTTAAGGTTTGGAGCTTGGAGGTCGCAGGTTCGAAGCGTGGGAGATGTTGAGGCACAGTGGGAAATTTTTTTTTTTTTTTGAAAAATGCTTTTGGCGACAAAATACTGTGGTCGCCAAAAAGAGTGACAATTGCCGACGAAAAAAGTAGTCGCCAATTGTATAAATAATTAAAAAAAAAACACTATTGGCGACTAAAACTTTAGTCGCTAAATGTATAATTTCACAAATGGAATCGACTATTGGCGACTAAAACTTTAGTCACTGAAGACCTGTATACTGCCGACTAACTAATCTTTAGTCGCCAAAGGTATTGCCGACCGTGTATTGGCGACCACAGCGGCGACTAAAATATTTAGTCGGAAAAAGTGAAAATTCTACATTTGGCGACTAAAAGAGGACTTTTGGCGACTAAAAATTTAGTCGCCAAAAGTGTTTTTTCTTGTAGTGGTTTTATGTGATTGAAATCTGCCTTCTTTGGAACTGCAAAGTTGGGATCTTGAACTCACTTTTAAGATTGAGTTGACTAATTTTGATTGGACGAGATCACTAATGATGTTGAGATCATTAAATATGAGTAATGATATTAAAAATTTACAATTCATACAGAATTTCTTTTCGCTCTAAAATAAAACACCATAATAATGATTTTACTTATAAAAATAACTTTGCCATATCATTTTTATAGTATTTTATACATAAATAGATTTTTGCATTAAACATCTTCTCATTTATGTGACATTGACAAAATAATAATGTATTATGTTGAATGATATGAGAGAAAAAAAAATTAATTTTTAAAATTTGAAAAATATTATTCATAAAGAATCTTTATACAATTTGTAGCAGTGGTATTTTTGCAATTAAATGCCATTTTTTTTATGGGTACTCTTGTGTGAAAATAATAAGTCTTAATGCAATCGTCTCATTTTTAATTTTTTTTTTTTACTTTTCACTTATACCTTATGCATTTGGAATATTTCAGATTTGTTCGGGATTTGAGATGGTGAACCGGTGTTCAAATAATACTAGTTACCTGTGAGAGCTCAAACAATTTCCAAATCACCATAGAAGCCCTAGAAGAAGCATACAACAAAGCAATAGAGGCCAACATTAGAGTGAAAGGCTTGATCATAACCAACCCATCAAACCAATTAGGCACCATTTTAGACAAAGACACTCTCAAAAGCTTGGTGAATTTCATCAATGAAAGAAACATCCACCTTGTATGCGATGAAATCTATGCTGCCACCATTTTCAGGCCTCCCCACTTCACTAGCATTTCTGAGGTCATTCAAGACATGGATAGTAACGATGATCTCATTCACATCGTTTACAGTTTGTCGAAAGACATGGGTTTTCCTGGCTTTAGGGTTGGTATTGTTTACTCATACAACGATGAAGTTGTGAGTTGTGCTCGAAAGATGTCGAGTTTTGGATTAGTATCTTCCCAAACTCAATACTTACTCGCTGCAACGCTCTCTGACGATGATTTTGTGGGGAGGTTTCTTGATGAGAGCTCGAGGAGACTAGAGTGTAGGCACAAAATTTTCACAGAAGGATTGAAAGAGGTAAAATGTTAGCATATCTCGTATGTTGGTTAGTTTAATTGCTTGTGAAATTAGCATTAATTCTATTACAATTGCAATTTTTTAGAAAGCATTTTCGACAATGAAATTTATATATATAAAAAAATCGATTGCATAGCTGAATGGGAAATAAGTTGCGACGTTTATTTGAAAGTATTAATAACAAACTTAAAAAATGAGGGTAATTTTAAAAGTTCACATATCTACATGTTTTTTTTTTTTTGAAACAATAATGTCAATATACATATTTTTTTTCTTTGTGATTTGAGAAGTTTAAATTATTATATTTTTTTATTGATAAAGTGTGATTTTTTTATTAAAATACTATTTGTAAAATTTAAGATTTTGAATGTTTATCATAATAAAAATGTTTGTAAACGCCACTGCAGATGGGGATCGATTGTTTGAATTGCAATGCCGGACTTTTCTGCTGGATGGATTTGCGCCCATTGCTCAAAGAACCAAATATTGATGCTGAAATGATGCTATGCCGTGTGATAATCAACGATGTGAAACTCAATGTCTCTCCGGGATCATCTTTTCACTGCACGGAGGCTGGTTGGTTTAGGGTTTGCTTTGCTAACATGGATGATGATACAGTCGAAATTGCATTATAGAGAATTCGAAAATTTGTGACTAAGAAGAAAGGAGAGATAGCTACAGTGAAGAAGAAGAGGTGCCCAATGAATCTTCGACTGAGTTTCTCGTCTCGAATATACGACGACGGTCTCAGGTCGCAGCATATGTCATCTCCTCACTCTCCTCATCCTCACTCGCCTCTAGTTCGAGCCAGGAATTAATCAGTTTAGAGGACTATTATGTACCATTAGTATATAAAAAATTTATAACGTCAAAAAAAGTAAATTCTAAAATTTTCAAAAAATAAAATATACAATGTGAGTCACAATTAAAATGAATCACGTCTTCACACTTTATTTTTTGATTACTTTTTGAATAACTTTTTTCTGACTATGTAATATTATTGTTAGAATATTTCACCAAAACTTCACCTTCAACGTGACTTTCAGAAAGTGAAATATATGAGGTGATAAATATATCATTTCTCATTTTATGCACCATTAATTTGTACCAAGAAGACAGGTAGATTTATTCTTTCCATTGGAAATAATTAATACCAATAATTTAGGCAAGAGAATGTTTTAACAATATGTAATTTATTTGGGTGTAATGTGTAAAATATTGTTTGAAGTATCAATTCCATTAAATAATATTGAAGTAATGTAGAAAATCTCTTCTTATTCTCTCTCTCTCTCTCTCTCTCTCTCTCTCTCTCTCTCTCTCTCTCTCTTGCTCTTAAATGTCTCTTGAATTTATCTTGATATTGATGTTGAATGAATGAATTGAAAAGTAATATCCAAATATTATGATAAATTGTTTCATCTTGCTAAAATTGCTGAATTACTTTAAATAATCATATGGAAACTCATGCTTTTAATTCTTTGAAACACCTTGCTTTTCTCAATCAAAATTTCGTATCTAATTTTATTTTTTAATCCAAATTTTTAGTGCTATTTTTTGAATAATGTCGCAAATTATTTCAATACTAAAAACTGACAGAAGAACGGTGGACACTGTCAAGACTATCTTTCGAGGAGTTTTCCTGACTTTAATCGTGTGACAAAGAACGAGAGTTTGAAATAGCACTACAAGAATTTACACATTTGCCGACCACTTTTGCCGACCAAAAAAATTTTGGTGGCAAAAAAATGATATTTGCTGACCAAAATAAAATTTCATTGCTAAAAATTGATAATATTACCGACTAATTTTTTTTTGTTGCAAATAAGTAATTTTTTACGACCAAATTACAATTTTTGTCGCCAAAAATAGGGGCAAGAGAATGAAATCTGGGCGGGAGCTGTATGATCTTTTAGCGACTAATATAATTTGGTCGTTGATACCAAAACGACGTCAAATTCACATATAGACATTAGCCGACCAACAGGTTTGTAGGGGATAACTTTACTAATTCAAACACATATAAAAATAAATATGCGCCTCTTTCACACCTCAGTCGAATTCGATCAAAGCTCAGTCGTACCAATCACCTCACCTTACCATCAACCTTGCCGTCCGTCTGCGTCGCCGTCCGTCTTCGCCATTTTTGATTCGTCTTCGCCATTTCTGATTCATCTAGGTATTTTTTTTCAACTTATAATAGTTTCTCTCTGTTTATATCTCTGTGTCTCACTTTTTCTCTTTGATTTCTCATACTCGTCTTGTTCTACAATGTCTCACCCACTAGGGCCCTCACCATCGCAATTTTTCGGAGCATCTTCAACTCTCCCTAAAAACAATTTTAGGTATAAATCCTCTGTATCACTCTCACTCACTCAGTCTCTGCCTGTGTCTCCCTCTCACTGTCAATGTTTGTGTTGACGTTTGCTGCCGGTATATGTCGACAATAAGATTTCGTTATGTTGTTTGTGAAGTCCCCCAATCTGTGATATTCTTGTAGTGTTTTATTTCTCCTATTTCTTTAAGTATCCCTTTTATATTGGGAAATATACTTAATGAGAATAAAAAAAAATTTGGGTGCTTTTGTAAGTTATTTGTAATTTGATTTCCAAACTAGTTAGTTGGTTAATTGGATTTATTTCATTTTTTAAGTACCCTTAAATGAGCCACAAGCTCTACAAGGACTTACCCTATATACCATCTGTGGACGCGCCCGAACGCCATGAGAGAATCCCATTTCGTTCATTTGGGCTTACCACAGTTCAGACTCAAATGTCACGGTTCTGAATCTAATCTCAGAATGTGCGATGTGAGACCGATAAATCACCAAAGAGTCCCAATCCGGCAAATCGTTTTGGAAAACTAATTTTTAATAAAGAAGTGCTAAACATGGATTGCTTTGCTAGATACATAGTCGCCACCTAAATATTTTATTTTGGGAAAATTTAGGAAACCCTGACTCGTGCCTAAGGCCACGTGTCCGTCATCACCAAAGTTGCCTTGGCTCGGGAACTTGGGTACGATTGGGGAAGGTCATTTAATGAGCACCCCCGCTCGCCCGATCAAAGATCGGCCTGTACTAAACATGATATTTTGTTTTTGAAAACACTTGTGTTCTTATTTCGGTTAATTAGCTAATCTTACTATGTGATGCGCACAACAACTAAGTATAGACTAGATCGCCTAATTTGGAACAAAACATTGCATATTTGTTTGAAAACGGTTTGAAGTTTGCTACTCGCAAGTAGGCTAAAACAGGGTTTTAATGAATTGTTCCAATTCAAGCAATCCAACCTTCACCCACAGGCATTCAGGCAGTTATAGCAAATAAGCAATTAGCCTCATGGCAAGCATGCTTTCATGGCAACATTAACGCACATGCAGTATGCTAAAGCATAAACACTCACAGTGACTTCGAGTCAAAACAGAGAATTAGTTAGAAATAATGCATAATCCTAGTTCATGTTAAGATGGCTAATGCAACACATGCGATATGCTACTAAAATAGGCTCGGCTATCCTAATCATGTCATGTGAAATGCAACTTGATAACATGTTGTTGAACACGTATTCAAGTAAATGTATTGAAAATACAATGCAGTTAGTATGATGCGCCGAGCCCGGTGCATGCAATATAGATGAATGGATGCACACATGCAAGCATAAGATATGCTAAATGAAATATGCCCTAAAACTAACCATCGTAAGCGGTTAAGTAAAAGGAAGAAAGAAATGGAGGTTGGAAGACATGCATCACAACACGCACGCTTATTACAACAATGTGCCCTCTCGAAGGAGGGACCGAATAAGAAGCTAACTAGCTAATCTAAGCTAATTAAACTAATTATTACACAACAAATTAATTAACTAATCATAGTTAACTAATTATTACAAAACAAATTGAATAGCTAACGCATTAACTAATTAAAGTACAAACCAAAGCATAAGCAAGCTATCTAAGCATGGAAGCTAAGGAAAGTAGTAAAAGCAGGAGGTTCTCGGAGGGAGAAGACTGGATGCATGCTTGGTCGCCTTGTTCGGAAATCCAATGCAATGCCCCGATTTGCCTCTGTTTTCATTTGTTCTCAGAACTCTGCACCAAGCTCCAGAAAGATGAAACTCCACCTTAGGAATCCTGTGGGATGGTGGCCGACCACTTTTGGTCTCTCCAGACACCTGCCGACCACTTTTGGTTGTTAAAAAATCGGAAAAGTGGTCGGCCAGCTAGTTTTTCTAGTTGGCCGGCCAGTTGTTGCTGCTGAACTGTAATTTACTGCAATAGAGAGCAAGAAAGGACATGACAATGTATTTGCAAGATATGTGTGCACAACCACCCTCCCTATCATGTCATGAACTCAAGGGGGTATGGTTCTCGACCCTCAGGCCACCAATCACGCATTTCAATACATGATGGCCGAGAGGCAAAGTTGCACAATTCAATATGAAATGAATGCACAAGTAAACACATAAAGCCTAAAACTCTATCATACTTGATCAAGAGCGTCGGCGATCAAGAATCGAGGCACGTTTCATCACTTGAAGTATGAAACGTCCCTCGTTTATCGTGTTTGGACTAACACCTATTCCAAACAACGATGCAACAAGTAATATGGCAAACATGCAATGTAACTTAAACATGCAAGCATGCAATTACATGGCATACACAGTGCAATGCGATATGATCAACTTAACAAAATTAATGACATGCGGATGATGCTAATGCATGCATGCACAATGCAATACAATAAGGGCAACTTAGCAATGTTAGGAACATGCATACTCAATGCGAAGAAACAACTTGGCATACACAATGCGACTCGAGCATGCAAAACATGCAATGCAACTTAAGCATGCAAACATGCAAGAAACAAGCATATACAATGTAAGGGATAACATGGCATACACAAATGCAATGAACTAATATGGCAAACTCAATGTAATGACTATCATGGCATACTCAGTGCAATATGATCATGGCATACACAATGCGAATCAAGAGCATGGCATGCGCAATGCAAACAGCAACATAACATGCATGGTGCGATGTGACATGGCATACACAGTGCTCAATGGGCTTAAACCGAATATGGGTAGACCTCAGCCATGCCAAAATAGAGGCCATAACACCAAAATAAAGGCACAAAATACAAAGCATGCATACACAATGCATTGGCCAACCAAGTAGGCCTAAGAGCACAACCCTCAAGAAGGCTCAAGGAGTGATAAATGCGGAAGTGTAACAACACTAAATGCACTGAAATTAGACAAGAAACGACGCCAAATCACTTAAACAATGCAAGTAAAACATGCTAGGGTCCTAAAGTATGAAAGCTAATAAAGAGGACTACAAAGGAGGCATGCAATTCTTGGAAAATAAGCATGAACTAAGCATGGACAGAGCTCAAGTAGGTCAAAATAAGGACCTAAACATGCTGAGATGAGGGCTCAAAGGCCTAGACATGCAAGCATACGAGCTAAGGCATAAACTAGGCAACAATGCATAACACTCAAAGGCACTTAAAGCATGAATGAAGTGGAAACATGGCAATGCTAAATGCTCTGAAATGTCATGTTAGATGATGCCAAATCATGTACACAACACAAATGAAGCATGCAATGGTGCTCAAAGCTTGAGGCAAGTAAGCGCATTTGTACTACAAGTATACAAAACATGAAGTATATGACCAAGGCAACCCAAAACAGTCCTAGAACATGTTAAAATGAGTCTAAAACATGTATGGAAGTAGGCCAAAATATGCTAGCATGGTGAGCATGAGGCATGGTGCATACAAGGCAAATAAGGTAGATTACACTACACCTATTAAGACCATGCATGGGGTGACTCGACCAATAAAAATCAGAGTTATATCATAGCAAAATAACCCCAAATAAACACTGAAATGATGGTTCGCAAGCTATGGCATGAAGGCATATGCAGTGGTTCATGTTAAGGCATAAAGGGGGAAACCCTCCAATGCATTGAATGAATGACAAATGCAAGTGTGTGGCCACACTACATGGACTAAAATCACATAATAAATGATGCCAAATCATTAAAATAGTCCAAGTAATGCATGCTAGAGGATTCAATGCACAAAACTAACAAGCTAAACTGCATTATAGCTATACAAAGCATGGCATGCATGACCAATACAACACAAATCAGGCCTTAAAAATGCTAAAACATGAACAAAGTCTTTTTTAAGCTAAGCCAAAAGCATGCTAAAATGACATGTCAAAGCATGATGCATGTTAGGCTATTTCAAGGGGTTGCACTACAAGTGCATGAGGCATGCAAGGGCCAACCAAACCAAACCAAAACAGAGTCATGACATGGCAAAACATCACCAAAAACATGCTGAAATGGAAATAAAACAAGTTAGAATGACATGCTACTTCATGAGGCATACAAAGCTAGTTTGTGTGATTTACACTACAAGTGTATTAACCATGCATGGAGTGACCAAAGCAAGTAAAAACAATGGCATGCCTCAGCAAAATAACCACAAATACTAGCTAAGAATGAGCAAACACAAGCTCATTAAAGGTGCTCAAACATGAGGCATACGAAGCAAGTAAACATAATACAAGGAGAGGGGATGACCCTCTCCTATTTAAGACACCAAGACCACCTTTCCACCACTAAAAATCCTCTGAATTTCAGTGGTAGAAAGGTCATGCAAAGGGTTCAACAAGAGCTTAAAGGGATGGCTCAAAATAAGGCCTAACAAGGCCTAAGAGGGGGTAACTCACCCCAAATGAAAAAGTGACCTAAAACAACTATTTTAAGCACTTAAAAATAGAACTTTTTATAGTTGAAAGTTAAGTTTAAAAACGTATGCAAGAGGGGATAAAAGCTTTAGCAAGAATGGGGGATTTAAGGGCTAAAGACTCACCCTTGAAGACCTCCTTTATAACTGCAACTCCAGCAGGTTTTTCATGCTCAAAGCCATCCAAGAACACCAAACCCAGGCCCTAAGCACCTCAGTAGCCAAAGGAAGGTGTTTAAGTGTGTGTTTGTGTGTTAAAGTAAGACAAAACAACACTTTGAGGCACAAAAATGAAGCAAACAAGGCAATATAGATACAAAGCTATATCTATCTCTCTAGCCTCAAGTTTTTGAACCTGGAGGGGGGAGGAGGAGCTTCCCTCTTTTAGAAGAGGAAAGGCAAAGCTTCTAGGAGAAGCTAAGCACCAAGGCAATCCCTCTATACACGTGTATGGAGGATGGCCCTAATGTCCTCCAGTTGTGCCAGTTGGAGGAAAATATCTCCAAAAAGGTGTCAAAAAGCAGCCGACCATTTGAAGTGGTCGGCCTGCTACTTACAGTGGTCAGCCGACCACTTCAAGTGGTCTCTGAGAGCAAAAACTGGTCGGCCATGGTGGGAGAGAGTCCAGGGTATGAAAACAATGCAGTGGCGTGGTGGCCGACCAGAAAAGATGCCTCAAAGACCGAGAAAGCCAGTTGTCCGACCAGAAAACTAGCTGACAGAGGAAGAAGTGGTCGGCCAGGAGAAATACTGGTCTCCCACCCTTGTACCACCTTCCAAACAAGGAAAACAAGGTTTGTACACAAAATAAACCAAAACGGATGCAAGACGAGAGATCGAGAGGCAAAGCACGCGGTCGAAAACCCCGAAAACTAGCTGACGAGCACCAAAAGTGGTATGTGATCACAAAAGTGGTCTCCCGGACCACAGTGTTCCTCTAGGCAGAGGCAACAAGGTGTGGTTCAAAAACCACACCAAACGGAGAATGTTAAGCGGTCCCGTGACAAGGTGCGCAGCTAAAGGGTCAAAAAACCGGAAACTAGTCTCCAAACGGGAAAAGTGGCCTACGACCACAAAAAGTGGCCTACGACCACAAAGAGATGGTCTACGAGGCTTCTCCCTCCCTCCGGGAAGAGAAAACAAGATTCGGTTCACAAACCGAGCCGAAACACAAAAGAGTTCAGAGGCCCGGAGGCAAGGCTCTCAGCCAAAACTCCGGAGACTCGAAACGAGCACAACATGCACCATCACCGAGTGCTCAATCAATGACGTCTAGGTCTTAAGGTCGGTAAAAAATGAGGTGTCTACAGTTGCCCCTTTTTGACAGAATTCGAAAGTCATAAGTGACGAGAGTGAATGTCAAAGCCCAGGGATGACCCATTTTTGACAAGGCCGAAGACTTAGACAAGCAGGCAAGATAATAAAGAGATGTGCTCGCAGGCTGGGGCAAGATGCAAATGACATGCACAAAGCCGAACATAACTTATGATCATGCAAAGAAAGCTGTAACGAAGCAGATATGCACAATAAATGCAACAGTTTAAGCGAGCGAAAATGAACCAAACTACATTACATGCAGAAAGGATGTAAGAGAATTATACAATTCTCACTACGTCTCATGCGGAGAAGATACAATACCGTCTGGTTCGTCTGGTCGTGCCAACTTCAAATGAACCGTACATACAATATCGTGCCTACAAAAGAAAGAAACTCAACAGGTACAATATTGTTAGAAACATGCATAGCAATGCAAGTGAAAAGTGTGCAACAACGCAAGTGAAGGGGTGCATGACAATGCAACCAAAGTGTGACGCATAATAATGCATAAGGGATGCAAAACAATGCAACCTATGTGTGACGCATAACAATGCAGAAGGGATGCAAAACAATACAACCTAAGTGTGACGCATAACAATGCGGAAGGGATGCATAACAATACAACCTAAGTGTGACACATAACAATGCGGAAAAGGGGTGCATGTTAATGAGCGTGATGTAAGTAAAATGAGCGTGACAACAAAAGTAGTGAGTGCATAACAATGCAACAAGTGGTGTACATAACAATGTAGGTGAAACGTGCGCGACATCGCGTATGGAAAGTGCAAGGTAATGCGAAAGAAATGCGCAACTTCAAATGTGTGTTTGAAAGGAAATGCTGAATAAAGAAGCGTAATTCAAACACAACCTCGGATTTACCTCTCGATGGGGTCACAACGTACTCAAAAAGGATACACCTTGCTCTTGACGAGTAAATGATGAGCTACGCATCGAAGACTTGAATTGAAGTTCCCGCAGGGACATTTTTTAGCCGAAAAGTGTACTTCTCTTGTAGTTTCTCGAGAGCCAAGGACTCCAATCATTATCAAAACACATAGGGAGAACAAAGGGACCTTGGAAATCACCCAGGAGGGATGGCCGACCACCTAGGAAGTTGGCCAACCAGTTGTTGACCACCAAAGTGGTCGGCCGACCAAAAAAATTGGCTGGCCGACCAGTTTACAGAAATTCGGGGCAATTTGGTCTTTTAGCTTCGGCTCTTTAAGTACATAACTTCAAATTAGTTTGTATCACACCTCCAAGGCCGAAATACATTCTCCTTGCTCCCTAGACCCTTCTACCACTTCACAGACTTCGCGCGGCGGGCACCTGCAGACTTGCTGCTTCGGGAGCCGGAGTCCCATCTATCTCATCACGCGCATGAGGTACGTACTTCACTTTTGCATCTCTTGCGATGTACTTTGCACTCTTTGCACATTTATATACACAACAGTTCACTCGTTCTGAACATACAGTTCATACACAGCACTCTGCTAACTTGGCACGCGGCTCATTTTGGGCACACCGCACACCTTGGGCACACAGCTCATAATACTGCTTAATCTGAACTCGCAGTTCATAACACAACATTTTGTTTAGTTGGCACACGGCTCAAAACACTGCTCAATCTGAACACGCAGCCCATAACACAGTATTCGATTAGTTGGCACACAGCTCATAACACTGCTCAATCTGAACACGCAGTCCATGACACAGTATTCGATTTTTAATAGTACACTGCTCAATCTGAACACGCAGTCCATAACGCAGTATTCGATTAGTTGGCACATAGCTCATAACACTGTTCATTCTAAACACGCAGTCCATAACACTGTATTCGATTTTTAATAGCACACTGCTGAATCTGAACACACAGTCCGTAACACAGTACACTTTTTTTATAACATAGCACACCGCTCAATCTGAACACGCAGTCCATAACACAGTATTCGATTTTTAATAGCACACTGCTCAATCTGAACACATAGTCCATAACGCAATACACTTTTAGTTAATATAACACACCGCTCAATCTGGACCCATTTGTCCATAACACGGTAGGTTTATAGCACACTGCTCAATTTGAACCCATTTGTCCATAACGCAGTACACTTTTAGTTAATATAACACACCGCTCAATCTGGACCCATTTGTCCATAACACGGTAGGTTTATAGCACACTGCTCAATCTGAACCCATTTGTCCATAACGAAGTACGCTTTTAATTAATATAACACACCGCTCAATCTAGACCCATTTTTCCATAACACGGTAGGTTTATAGCACACTGCTCAATCTGAACCCATTTGTCCATAACGTAGTACACTTTTTATTAATATAACACACCGCTCAATCTGGACCCATTTGTCCATAACACGGTAGGTTTATAGCACATTACTCAATCTGAACCCATTTGTCCATAACGCAGTACACTTTTAATTAATATAACACACCGCTCAATCTGGACCCATTTGTCCATAACACGGTAGGTTTATAGCTTAATGCTCAATCTGAACCCATTTGTCCATAACGCAGTACACTTTTAATTAAATATCACACACCGCTCAATCTGGACCCATTTGTCCATAACACGGTAGGTTTATAGCACACTGCTCAATCTGAACCCATTTGTCCATAACGCAGTACACTTTTAATTAAATATAACACATCGCTCAATCTGGACCCATTTGTCCATAACACGGTAGGTTTATAGCACACTGCTCAATCTGAACCCATTTGTCCGTAACGCAGTACGCTTTTAGTTTGCACGTAGCTCTTACATTTCAATTTGGACACGTAGCTCATACTTTTCATTCTGAACACACAACTCACATATTTGAATTTGAACATGCAGCTTACACATTTGAATTTGAACACGCAGCTCATACATTTAAATTTGAACACGCAGCTCACACATTTGAATTTGAAACTTAATACATCTGTTCATTCTGAATGTAGGTATCCTCCCGTTTCACACGGGGTTATGGATCTATCCTCGCGAGGGAGTGGTACATGGAGCTCCCAGATGCTGTCCAACACATTGTGGACGAGGCAGGGTTTGGCCTATACTGCGTGGGATTATCACGTCATCCAGCGAGCAGGACCCTCTTGTGCGCACTTGTGGAGAGATGGTGGGACACCACCAACTCTTTCCATTTCTCGGCCATCGGGGATATGACGATGACCCCATTTGACTTCTCCATGCTGACAAGCCTTGACGTGGGAGGTCGGCCGATCCCTTATGATGCAGATATGGGCGAGTGGGAGGCCGCTTGGATTTATCTGCTCGGAGCTCGTCCGCCGATCGACAGATCATCGGGTAGGGTCAGGTACACCTGGTTTGCCGAGCAGTACAGGGGGACTTCGCCCCAGACCATTGAGACCGTACAGCAGTACGCCCGGGGATTTTTGATGTTCCTCCTCGGGACCACATTGTTCTCCGACAGGGGGAACACAGTTGGGCTTTATCTGCTCAGTGCTCTGGTGGACCTATCACGGGTCCGGCTCTTTGATTGGGGTGGCACCGCCCTTGCTACCCTTTATTGCTACATGAGCGCACCCTCCCGTGAGCGGGGGACCATAGTTGGAGGCTACTGGCGAGCCTGGGAGGTACATTCTACCCTCTTGATTTACAGTTCTGCTTTTCATTATCTGTACACTGCACACTGCACACATTACATTCTGCATTCTACATTCTGCACTCAGTATTCTGTATTTCTTGTATTTTCTGTATACTGTACACTGCACACTGCATTCTGCACTCAGCATTCTACACTCAGTATTCTGTATTTGCTATAAATTTTGTATACTGTACACTACACATAGCATTCTACACTCAACATTCTGTATTTTCTGTATATTGCACACTGCATTCTGCACTCAGCATTCTGTATACTGTACACTGCACACTGCATTTTGCACTCAGCATTCTGAACTCAACATTTTGTATTTTCTATACATTCTGTATATTGTATGGCACACTGTATTCTGCACTCTGACAGCCGTTGTCTTGCCTTTCACAGTTGTGGGTTTATGCGTACTTCCCGACGCTGGCCCCGAGCTAGAGGTCGAGGCACTCTTTGAGATCCCTTACTCACGCGGATTTGAGGGTCGGTGTCGGCCTAGGTCCCGGGAGACTTTGCCCCTTCTCCGGCAGTTCTTCGATATTGTACGGGCGACGGAGGTAATCCAGAACTCTCAGTTCTTCATGCTTTCCACTTTGATTTATCCTGAATATTTATGACATCTAATCAATTTATGCACTTGCTACCTGCAGGTGACCTAGTAGCCTTGGATAGCCATGCTGGGGAATCCTAGATTTCTATTCGCTAGGGCATGGGGCACTTCGCGATATAGGGTTCTGCTTGAGGGACTGGTTGGTAGAGCTTGGTTCCTTGGAGAGCGCTTCATGCGCCAGATGATGAGAAACTCCGATCAGGACATGCCTTCATTGCCTCCACCAAAGATGTGGTCCGCAGGGGATCTTACGCCCCGAAAGACGGAGGACCTCATGCTTGGTATTGATGCAGTCCTTTTTCTGGAGGAGGGGGATTATGCGACGTATCGCCATACGTACCTGATGCCTCCACTGTCAGGTGTCCGTATCCCTAGGAGGAGAGCTGCTGACATGGCTTCCTCGAGTCGCGCCCGAGCTGGAGGCATTCCTTCGACCAATGGGGCAGGCTCATCGAGGGACGGGACTGGATGGATACCCTTGACTTGCCAGTATGTTGGATGGCCAGATCTTCCGACCAAGCTGACGGGCTGGCAGTATGGGACTGCTTACCCGATTCCACTGGAGCCTCCGATGCCCAACCATCGATACGTCAGTGACCCTGACTCACCACCGGTATGTTTTACAGTTTTCGTTTATCACTCAGATATTTAGACATTCATTCATTCACTGATGACTTGAACTTACGTGTGCAGCCTCCTAGAGAGTATACTGAGGGGTTACTCGGAGTGGTGGCTTCACTCGAGGGCATGGTTCTGAGGTGGGAGACGATGCTTTGCGCCTCTGGCGTTCAAGTACTTTTTAATTTCCTCGCATTTATCATGCTTCTGATGACATATGGAAACTGAACATTTCATTGTATTGATTCATTACATGTGTAGAGCACATCCGACACATCGCATTCACACACTATATCTACATGCACCCACTCTATGTAATTCTCGCATCTGCATCTGATATACATACTAGCTAACGCATTCAAACTGTCCTTTTCAGGTCCCGCCTCTGCGGACTGGGCCATCCAGGCCTTCTCGAGCAGCTAGGAGAGGAGTCACAACATGCGGCCGAGGGGGGAGCAGGGCACCTGTCAGACAGGATGACCAGTCTAACGAGGAGGAGGAGTTGGCACATCTACAGTCAGAGACATCTGCAGGAAGGGATGACGACTCTGGTTCTAGTGTTGAGGGCGGAGGTGACGCCGAGGAGGATTCCATGGATGGTGATTCCGATTCAGATGATGGTGCCGGTGCTGGTGGCACGGAGGCTGCTCAGCCGAAGAGGGTGAAGAGGGCTTCTCAGTCTTAAGCTTGATGGCACTAATGCAGATGTTCCTGCTTTATTTTTCTTTTTACATGTAGTTGTAGCACATTGTACAGCTTAGGCAGTTTTATTTTTCTTCCAAAACTTGTACCCTTTTGTAAAATATTGTAAAAAGAAGCTATGATGGAATGAAAGCGACTTTTCGTTCAAAAAGTGTTGTATTTGTATTCTGAGCATCGCATCGCACCATTTTGCACAGAAATGAAATTTGAATGAAAATAGAACAACGTATATTGCCAAGTCAGGTAGTGAACCGACGCAACAAACTAAATAACTTAACTCAAAAACAATTCGTTAAACGAATTAACAACTCGATAAACAAATAAGCAACAACTTGATAAACAAATGAGCAACAACTCAATAAAAAAATGAGCAACAACTCGATAAAGAAAATGAGCAACAACTCGATAAACAAAGTGACGGAATGCATCCGAAACAGAGGTTGTAGACACCCCACTTTTGACCGTCCTCAAGACTTGGACGTCACCGCCTGAACACTCGGTGATTATCCATGTTCATGTTCGTTTGGAGTTCCCGGGGGTCTCGGCTCGCGCGCCCTGCCTCAGGATCTCCGAACTTGACCGTTTAGTGTCTGGTTTTGCACCGAACACTCGTGTTTTGCCTTGGAGGGGCAGGGAATGCCTTGTGAGACATCCCCACACACCACCAGCAGTGGCTAGAGGCCACCGGCTGGTTTTTGCTGCCATCGGCACTTTTGTTTGCCGGTTGGCACATTTTATTGCCGGTCGGCATAGTTTGTTGCCGGTCGGCACTGTTTTTTGTCGAAGTGACATTTTTGGGCAGCCGACCACTGTTCATCCACTTTATGGAGATATTTTGTGCCAGCTGTGATAGCTGGCACCAACTCTTCCCCTCTCCATACACGTGTATGGAGGGATCTCCCTTTAGCCAAGCTTGTTGTATAAGCTTTGCAAGAGGGAGTCCTATAAGAGAGGGGCTTTCCTCTTGGATCTAGGTTAGACTTTGGCAACCAAAAACCAGAGCTTAGAGATATAGATACATATTATCTCTATATCTCTCTCTCTCCCCTCCTTTGTGTGTGTTTCCTTGGCCTAAAGGTGGTTTTTACCTTACTTTTGCACCATTACACACACTATTACACCTTATTCCGAGATTGAGGGACTTGGAGGGTTGTTTCTTGAGTTCTTGGACTGGTTTTGATCAAAAGAAGAGGGCTAGACCATTTGTTCTTCAAGGGTTCTTCAAGGGTGAGCATCTTGCTTTTTATTCCCCAAACTTGCAATAGTTTTCTACCTATCTTGCTTGCTGTTTTAGCTCTTGTGTATAACATGAAAAAGGCTTATATTTTCATGCTTTAGAACTTTCATTAAGGTGGTTTGGTGTTTTGAGTGCAAACTCACTCTATTAGGCCTTGTTTGGCCACTTTTGTTGCCTCTTTGGTTAAGCTTTGATCATCTTTATATCTTGATCTCTTCACCACTGAAAATCAGTGTATTTTTAGTGTTAAAAAAGTCGGTTTGAAGTCTTGCATAGGGGAGGGACACCCCTCTCCCTTTATGGTCTTGTTTCCTTGAGTTGTGGCCCAAAAGGGTGACATGCATGCTTGCTTGGTTTTTGCTTCATTTCAGAACTTTTTGGGTGTTTTTAGGTCATGTGGGATCTCTGTTTTTGGTCAGATTTGTGCCTCCTTGTATGCTTGTAATACTTGCTTTGCATTGCTCCATTTTGCTTAGAAGTGTATCTCATGATTAGGCCATGATTCTTGTGTGTGTTGGCTTAGTTCCATGAAGCCTTTAGCGTTGTTTTTCCATGCTTAAAGTCTGTTAGTTATCCATTTGGTCATGCTTGGCATGTTTGTTATAGGTGCTATGTATTTTGGCTTGAAAGCTTTGAGCATGTTGACCTCTAGCATGCATGGTTGTGATCACCCTCATGATTTAACATCATTTAGGACCACATTTTTAGTCCAAGAATCATGTTTGTATGTGTGCATGCATGACCTCTTTTATGCCTTGAGGGTGTACCCTCTTATGCCTAGGAATGAGCCTTGGTGCATATGCCTCTTGGGAGCCACCTTAGCTGCCATTTTAGGAGGGTTTGGAGTCCTATCTTGGTCTGCAAAATTCTGTTTTTACTCATTTTAATCATGCCATGAGAGGTTATGTTGGTGGGGGTAAGTTGCCTCCTTTTTGTGCCTTAATCTTGAGACCATAACTTTGCTTGTTAACATGAGATGTTGCCCATCATTTTGAGCATTTTTTTGGTGCTGTTTTGGGGTGGACTAAGGTCTGTCCCTTCATAGTTCAAGGCCCCCCATTGCATGCTTGTTTCATGTATATTGCGTGGTTGCTTCATTAAGCCTCGTAGCATGCTAATCCCATTCCAAAATTGGTCTATGTTTGCATCACATTTGCACCTTGCATGCTTGGCATTACACATTTGTCATGTTAGTTGCATAGTACTTGTTGTGCCTTGCATCTTGGTATCATGTTGCATGTTGAGCCATGTTTGCATAACATGCATTGCATTTACTTGGTTTGGGGTGTCAAACCAAGTGTGGGAATCAAAGAACATTCATACTTCAAGTGATATAATGTGCCTCGATTCCCGGTCACCGGGGCCTTTGATTCCAACTTGATAAGGCTTCGGTTTTCATTTTGTTTGTTGCATGCATCTTTATATCAAATGGGAAATTTGATTCCTTGAGCCACCATGCACCATTGGTGGCTCGAAGATCAAAGGACATGTTTCCTTGAGTTCAAAACATGATAGGAAGTATGGCCATGCTTACATATGCCTGAAAACCCCATGCCATGCACTGTCTATTCTCTGTTTGCTGTCAAACTGTCTTCTGCAGGAAGTTTCTGCCGACCGGCAGAATTTACTGCCGACCGGCAATATTTTAAGTGCCGATGAATCCAAGAACAGCCGATGAAAATTGTAGAGTGCCGGTGGAAATTCTGTCTGGCCGGTGGTGCTCTGCAGTGTGTAAGGAACCTGCTCCAGGACTTGGGCAATTTTCAGAGAGCTAAGGCAGTATAAACAGAGGTGGCAGGGGTACGGTACGGGTTTTTCGGGCGAGTCAAGTTCCGAGCATGCATCATCTGCGCATCCCGAGGCAGAGGCTGCGGCCACCCTCTCCTTTCTTTTGTATCTTTTCTCTTAATTAATTAGAATTTTTGTAATAATTTTGTTTGTTTATTATTTGGGACTGTAATATTTTATTTGTTTATTATTTTGGGACTGTAATATTCGTTTGGACCCTCTGAGTGAGGGTAAATATGTAATAAGTGTGGGTGAGTGTGTGCATGTCTTCCAATCCCCATTTCTTTCTTCCATTTTATTTACCTGCTTATGATGGTAGATTAGGGCATTTTTTGAAATTAGCATACCTTATGCTGTGCATGCGTGCATTCATTAGTATTACATGCATTAGGCTCGGTACATCACACTAACTGCATTTGTATTTCAATTTACAAATCGAATATATGATAATTGATCGCATTACATATGCCATGATTAGGTTAACCGAGCCTATCTAAATTGCATCTTGTATATGTTGCATTAGGCAAATTAACATGAACTAGGACACGCACATTTTGCTAACTAGTTTACTGTTTTGGCACGGAGTACTAGGTAAGCTTTTATGCTTTAGCATATCGCATGCGTGTGAATATTACCATGATAGCATGATTACCATGAGGCTAGCTGCTTATGTGATATATACTGCTTGAATGCCTGTGGATGGAGGTTGAATTACCTAAATTGGAATAATGCATTAAAACTGTGAGTTTTTAAGCCTACTAGATAGTGGCAAAATCATCTTTTCTAAAAGCCCACGTGAGGGTGGCAAAATACGCATTTTAGCCTACTTGCGAGTAGCAAACCAATTTCAAAACAAACATAAAAATGTTTTATTCCAATTTGGGCGATTTGGTCTATACTTGTTTGCTGCGCGCATAACATAGTAATTCTAGGCTAACAATTGGTTTAAGAACACATAAAGTTTTCAAAAACGGGTATCACGGTTAGTAGAGGCCGGTCTTCGGACCGGGCGAAAGGGGGTGCTCATAGCTGACCTTCCCCGATCGTACCCAAGCTCCCGAGCCGAGACAACTCTGGTGATGACGGACATGTGGCCTTCGGCACCGAGTCAGGGTTTCCTAAATTCTCCCATAAAAAATATTTAGGTGGCGACTCTGTATCTGGCAAAGCAGTCCATGTTTGGCACTTCTTTTCAAAAAATCTGTTTCTCAAAACAATTTGCCAGATTTGGACTCTTTGGTTCAGATTAAGAACCCTGACACAAATCAAGTCCAAACTGTAGCGAGGGTCCCTCGCGAGCTTGTTACAGAGGTAAACTCGAACCTTCAGCATTCCCAGCACACGGGGAAGTTAGAGACTCATTCCTGGAGGAGAGGAATAGGTGTAAACCACTTTCATGCTCATGGCCGACCACCATAGGAGCTTGCCGACCAGTTTTTCTGTCTGTAGCCCAAAAAAGTAGCTGGCTGACCAAAAAATTGGTCGGCCGACCACTTGACCTGGGAACCTCCAGTTTTCTGACACTTATCCTCCAAACAGTGTCTTATCCTTTATAAAGGTTCCAGCTTCGTGGTTCCCTCATTCCAACTCAGTTTTGCACCAAAATGGAGGCGTTTCACATCTAAAATCTCACAAATTGGATTGCTTCCATTGATGGCTCGGAAAAGGTGAATTTTTAGGGCTTTGGCATAAATGCACTATTCACGCTGAGCCGCACCCCGCTGCGTTTTTCGTTTCTCCATGCTGCGACAAGGTTTTGGAACCCGGTAACACACGTCTTTAGCTTTGGAGGACAAGAGGTATGTCCCACTTTCGAAGACTTCCAAGTTCTGATGGAGTCCGAACGCGAGGAAGAGATTTTGCCACAATTCCGCTTTGGCCACGTCCAAGCCTTAGGATGGATGTGTGAGCTCACTTTGCATGACGCTCGGTCATTGACTCGCGATGGAGTGCTGGATATCCCCAGCTTGATTCGTCGATTTTCTGATGCTGGCGACCGCGGCGATCATGACTGGCAGGGTTATCGGCAACATGCACTTTGCTTGTGCACGTTGTCTCATTTCTTGCTTGCCCCAAGCTCTGGTGGGTTTAGTACTCGTTCGATTGAAGTCACCCAAGGCTTAAGAGAGGGCAAGAGCTGCATCGCCATGAGTACCCGGCAGAAGGGATAGAGTACCCTGTTACATTTTTGGTTCGAGGTGCACAGCTGGCGCAGTATGCCGCAGCATGGAGGACGAGAGAGCTTTTGGCCCCCGTTCCCATTTTCAGTTGCACCCTCTCTGATGAATGTATAGATTGGCTCAATGAAGAGGCACAGATAGGGCCCAACTTGGCATTAGAGGCTTCGACCAGCTCTGGGAGGGGATGCAGGAACACCTGACTATGCCCCGAATTTATTTGCTTTTAATCCGAACTTTCAAGTTTTCTTTATGAATGTAATGAAAAGCAACTTCAATTTGTATTCAAGAGTAGGAGTACTCTGTGTTGAAATCAACGAAATTGAAAGTTGTGGGTACTGAAAATTTCCCGTTTGGTCCAAAAATGGTCTAAGTTGTAAAAAGATTAATTTGAACAAAATCAACTTTTATTAAAACTTTTCAAAACCATTTTCGATATGGATCAGAACTGGACACGCTTGAGATCTGTCACTGAGATGCACAACCCCGAATTCCAGCAACTGGAAAGTTGCCCCTGGTCTGAATAGCACTACACCGGAGATCACAACCGAGCTCTTGAATGCTGAATAGACAAAGATGACCAAACATGATCACATGGACAAAGTTGATCGGGGAAGTGTTTATGGCTGGACTTCAGAATGAAGTTGTCTACGTATCCCAAAGATGGGAATCAAGCCTTACGTAGTTCGGCTCGGGTTCACTCATGTATTAGCACTCTCCTTTTGCGCTCTAACTTTTGCCAAGGCCGCCTTTTGCGGGTTTTCAACCTTGCGAGTTCAGTTTTTGTAATTTCAAATTTTCTGTGCTCTAACTTTTGCCTAGGTCGCCCTTTCGGGTTTTCGGCCTAGAGAGCCACTTAGGGATAATATTTCTTCAACTTGTCCATGTTGATCGGTTGGGAGAACTCTAGGCCATCTAGGTCTATCAGAACGACAGCTCCACCCGACCAGATAGACTTGATGATGTAAGGGCCAATCCAATTTGGTCTGAACTTGCCCCTAGGGTCGTGGATGGGAGCTCGATTGTCTTTGAGCACTAGATCCCCTTCCTTCAAATTCCTGGACTTAACCTTCTTGTTGAAAGCCCTGGCAATTCGTCGTTGATAACCGTGAACATGGTACAGTGCTTTCAGCCTTCTTTCATCAAACAACATGAGTTCTTCAAACCTGCTGTGCTGCCAATCTGACTCAGCTATCTGACACTCAGCCAGTACCCGTAATGACGGAACCTCAACTTCGATAGGGAGAACAGCCTCTATCCCATAAACCAAGGAATACGGAGTCGCCCCAGTAGAAGTTTGAATTGAAGTCTGGTAGCCCCACAGAGCAAATGACAACTTATCTGGCCAGTCTCGGTAGGTTTCCACCATCTTCTGCAGAATATGCTTGATGTTCTTGTTGGCGGCCTCAACTGCTCCATTGGTCTGCGGCCGATAGGTGGATGACTTGTGAAAAGCCACGTTATACTTATCCAACAAGTCGATCACCTCCTTCTTGAAGTGGAAACCATTATCTGAAATGATCTCGTTCGGGATCCCGTAGCGACAGATGATGTTGTTCCTGATGAACTTAGCAACGTGCGATGCTTTTAACACCGCATAAGACTGGGCTTCAACCCACTTTGTAAAGCAGTCTATCGCGACCAGAATGAACTTATGCCCGTTGGACCCCTTCGAAGTGACAGCCCCGATCACATCAATCCCCCAGACTGAAAATGGCCATGGTGAAGTCATGTTGTACAGCTTCGATGGCGGAATGTTCATGCCGTTGGCGTGGATCTAACATTTGTGACATCGCCGGACAAAGCCAATACAATCCTTCTCCATGGCGGACCAGTAGTAACCCTGTCTAAGGATCTTTCGGGCTAGCATTACCCCGTTCATGTGCGTTCCGCACTCTCCTCCATGGATGGCCTCCATCAGGCGCTTCGATTCTTCGGCATCAACACACAGCTTATGCATCCCGAGATGACCTCTCTTGTACAGTTTACCCCCATAGATGATGAACTGAGCAGCTATTCTTCTAATTGCCCTCTTGTCTTTGGCGTTTGCCCCTGGTGGATACGCTTCCCTTTCCAAGAAGTTCCAGACATTGTAATACCAAGGGTTCTCATCTTGTACCTCTTCTATGGCAGCAAGTAGCTCGTAGGCCAGCACAAATTTCTGGTCGATGATGATTGGACTCATCCGGACTCCAAAAGGGATGTCTATCATAGAAGATAGAGTTGCTAATGAATCTGCGAACCTGTTGTTCTCTCTTAACAGATGGACAAAATTCAGCTTCTCAAACCAAGGAATTAGCAAGTCCAAGGTCTGGTGGTAAATTCTCATCTTTTCTTCTTTGACTTTCCAATCTCCTTTAGCTTGAGATATAACAAGGTTCGAGTCCCCGATGACGTCCAACCGTTTTGCCTCTAGTTCTAGGGCTGCCTCTAAACCAGCAATGCATGCCTCATACTCTGCTTCGTTGTTCGAGACTTTGAACCGGAGTTTGAATGCTAAAGGTATACGGGAATTGTCAGGTGCTATCAGCAACACCCCTATCCCATACCCGTATTGGTTTGACGCTCCGTCAAAATACATCGTCCAAGTTTCTTCTTCAATATGCAGAATGGCCTTATCTGGGAATAGGTACTCAACTACGTCATCCCCTTTAACTGGGTGATCAGCTAGGAACTCCGCTACCGCTCTCCCTTTTACTGACTTGCGCGTCACATACTTCAAATCGAATTCGAAAAGCAAAAGCAACCAACGGGCTAGCCTACCCGTAAGTGCGGGTTTCTTGAAGAAATATTTCATGGGATCTAATCTCGAAACCAGTATTACGGAGTGAGCTAACAGGTAGTGCCGTAGCTTCCTGGTAGCCCATACCAAGGCCAGACAAGCCTTCTCCAGCGGAGTGTAGTGGGTCTCATACTCCAGCATTTTCTTGCTTAGATAGTAGATAGCCCTCTCCACTTTGTCCTCAGACTCTTGCGTAAGCATGCAACCCATTGTAGTTTCAGTCACTGAAAGGTACAGAATCAATGATTTTCCCGGCTCAGGCGGTGACAACACAGGTGGGTTCTGTAAATATTGTTTGATCTGTTCAAAAGCAGCTTAGCATCGGCCGTCCCATTGGAATTTATTTCCTTTCTTCAAGAGACCAAAGAGTGGTTCACAAGTCAAGGTTAATTTAGCAATAAATCGTCTTATGAATTGCACTTTACCCAGAAAGCCTCGCACCTCCTTTTCAGTCCTTGGTGGTGGCATTTCTAAGATGGCCTTGATTTTGGAAGGATCAACCTCGATACCTCTCTGTGTGATCAAGAACCCCAGCATTTTCCCTGTTGGAAGACCGAATGTACACTTCTGAGGATTCAGCCGCAACTGAAATTCTCTGATCCGTTGAAAGAATTTTTACAAGGCGGTGTAGTGGCCCTCTCTTTCTTTGGACTTGACAATCATGTCGTCCACGTACACCTCAACCTCCTTGTCGATCATGTCGTGCAATATTGTGGTCGCAGCTCGTTGGTAAGTAGCTCCAGCATTCTTCAGCCCAAATGGCATCACCCTATAACAATAGGTTCCCCACGGGATGGTAAAAGCAGTCTTCTCCCGGTCTTCGGGTGCCATCAATATCTGATTGTAGCCTGAAAATCCATCCATAAACGAGAGCAACGCATGCCCAGCAGTAAAATCCACTAACTCATCGATATGTAGCAGAGGAAAGTCATCCTTCGGACTGGCTTTGTTCAAATCCCTGAAATCTACACATACCCGAATTCTGCCATCTTTTTTCGGCACCGGAACAATATTGGCCAACCAAGTTGGGTATTCGGATACTAGCAGGAACCCTGCGTCAATTTGCTTGGTGACCTCTTCTTTGATCTTGAGAGCCCAGTCTGGGCGGATCCTTCTGAGCTTCTGCTTAACAGGTCGGGCCTCTGGGTCAAGAAGGATCCGGTACTATACAATCTCAGGATCGATTCCAGTCATGTCTTTGTAGGACCACGCGAAAACATCTTTGAAATCCTTTAATAAAGCGACTAAGCGCTCGCGCTCCTCCGAAGACAACGTGGACCCGATCTGGACCAGTCGCGTGTCCTTCTCAGTACCAATGTTAATTTGGGTGATTTCATCAACCAAGGGTTTAACAAACCTCTCCTACTCTTGATTAAGCAAATATTGCAAAACTGAAGGAATTTCTTCCTCGTCGTTTTCATTAAAATTTTGAAAATCTTGATTCATGCAATAAACTAAGGGCACAGAAAAGTAATTGAAGGCCACAGCCGCACAATTCTCATTAAGTACTTCGAAGTCGCCTGGTTCCTCTGTTACAACAGACTCAAAGGAAAAACAAAAAGACGACCTAGAGAGGACTGTGTCATCTGGGTTATCACTCCCAGGAATACCGGACTCAAACTCAGACAAGCTGGAACCTGATTTCGACCCACAAGACTCAGTGGAATCAGATTCCGGCTCACTACCTGACCCGGTGCTGCTCGATAAGAAGCCTTCCTCGTATTGCCAGACGAGGGAGGGTGCGATGGATGCATCCAAAATGTTTGAAGGTGGGTTCGCAGTCATTTTATTCCCGATCATGGACACCGAGAAGTTATCCCCCAAGCACTTATGTACGATCGGAGGATCTGAAAGTAGACAAGACAGTGCTACCCCCATTTCAATCTCTGCGCTCTCGGAATCCTCCTCCCTACACCGCTCAACCTCAGCAGGTGGGTCTGTCTGCTCCTCAGTAACATCATCCCCAGACAAGTGCAAGTCAAAAAAGATCTCGAACCCCGGCAAGCCTCTCCTCTCTGCATTCAACCATGGCTCTGGGAAGCTGCAGAATGGGAAGTCCTCCCTCTCCCGGAAAAAGTGCCCGTTTAGGGTACCCTGAATAGGTCAGTGCATCAACTCAAAATGCTTCCGTACCTGCTTAGCTCTGGCCCTTTCGGCCAGTTCTTTCCCTTTTCTCACCCAGTCCTCCTTGGTAGGAAGGTAACCTAAACCAAAGGTATGTGGGTTATGCGGCACTTCGGCCGATGCTGCAACACCTTTTCGGCCACTTTTCCCTAATCCCATCTCGGGGATGTGCTGGAATTTGTTCATGAGGTACACCGATTGTGCACTGACATATAACCCCTCGTCGATAGCTATTAGGTTCTGTACAACCCGAGCCTCAGCTAGGGTGAACCCTGATAGGAACACATCCTCCGCACCATGTTCGATTTCCAACACTGGCGTAGAAACCTCTGGCGGCGGATGGATTGAAGAATTCCCAAAAACTATGGCCACCCCCTTCCCATAGGGGTACTTCAACACCTGGTGGAGGGTGGAAGAGACTGCCTTTACCTGGTGCAGCCACGGCCGCCCTAGGAGTAGATTGAAGGTCGCGGGAACGTCCAAGACATGAAAGTCAATATCGTGTTGTCCTGGACCGACCTTAGTCCGAATCTGCACAGTCCCCATCACTTCTCTGCTAGTATCGTCATATGGCCGAATCACTTGGGCAGTGGGTACGAAGTCCACGGGCTTTAACCTGATTGCATATGCCGTCCTTGACGGACATACGGTGATGGCAGATCCTGTATCGACAAGAACTACTGGTACCCATTTGTCTCTACACTCCATAGAGATGTAGAGTGGTTTGTTATGGCTTGCGTCCTCAAGCAGCAACTCCTTGTCGGTGAAGGTCAACATCGGGGAAGCTCCTTTCTGAAAAACTAATCCTACTAGCTGCTCAGGCGTGGTATCGATTGAAAGTTTAGCCCTGTCCATTGCAGAAAGGACAGCTTGTCTGTGTACCCTTGAAGCCATAAGCAGTCCCCAGATGGAGATGTCTGCTTGTATCTTCTTAAGTTGTTTCAGCACAGCCTCCTCCTCGAGTAACTTTTTTTTCTACTTCTTCGCCTCTGTGTCCTTTCCGGATGCCTGTAGTTGAACTAGGTGTGGAGGCTTGAAATACCGCCCACTCCTGGTCATGTGGTCCACCTCTCCAATATACCAGGTATCATCCAGTTGGTTGTTTCCCCAATCTTCGTCTGTGTGGGCAAGACATAGGTTGTCATCTTCCCACCACATGCCATCGACCATTAACAAGTAGCTATCCGGTTTCGTCACAACTATTCCTGTGCGCACAGTACATTCCATTCCCGTGCCCACAACACATTCTATCTCCATAAGGGCTTTGGCCTTTCTAGCCCTCTCCAGATCTTCGATCTTCTCTTGCTCAAACTGTTTCAGTGTAGCCTGCTGCTCAACACCCTTTGTGCTCAAACTGTTCTGATCCTGAGCAAAATTCTTAACACCGGTGCTCCCCGATGGTTCAGTCTAATCTTCGGCCACTCCTGCCACTCCAGCCACTACCGATGTCCCCATGTCTGACGGACCTTGCTCTGGCTGATGTATCTCAAAAACATCCGGCTCATCGCTGAGCGATCCAGTAGCTTCCGCTGACCCTTCCAAGTCGAACCAGTTGATAGTCACGTCCCCTGAATCTTGTTCTTCAAAGAATTACAGATTCGCAATGTCCTCTTCTAGTTCCGCTAGGTCATCTAGCCCCTGATTAGGTCCATCCTCTCGAACGACATTGATCTCTGCCCCAGCCGGCAGTTCCACCCTCGGCTTAGGCTAATCTGTTGGTGTGATATAACTGCTCGGGTTGTACTCAAAACTCATAGATCCCTCAGGCTCTGACTCCTCGTTCTTCTCTGTTCCCAAAGTGATCCCTACTCTATCTTCGGTAGTCGCCACCACCGGTTCTGGTTGGGTTTGGGAGATGTCCAACATACACAAGTCAGTGCTGTCAGGAATGAATACCTCCAACTTAGGTAGGTGGGAAAAGGTAATATATATGCTCGGGTCATATGGGATGTCCGAGGTTTAGATGAGGTTGAGGTGTTTGGGAGGTGGAGCTTGGTTATGTGGTGGGAGTGGGTTAGTTGTGACGTTTGGTTTTTTCGGGGGTGCAATCACCTTATTGTCAACGAGATCTTGGATATCGTGATGCAGTCTAAAGCACTAGTCGGTGTCGTGACCATGCTGTTGGTGATAGGCATAGTACTTAGCTAGGTTATGGGAGGGAGAAAGTTTTTCTGGTAAGGGCCGCGGCTCTAGGGGCTTCAAGTGCCCTTTCTTGATCAAAACCCCCAAAGCTTTGGATAGCGGCATGTATAGTGGGGTGAAGGTTCTTTGGCCTCTAGGCACATATCTAGCTGGTTGTGAGCTATTACCGGACGCACCGTTGAATGGGGTAGCTGTGAGGGTTTTTGGAGTGGTGGTGGTGACCATTCCGACATCTGACGTTCTGCCAGCTGCAGCACTACTTGTGCCTGCATTTGTACCGCGGTTGAATGCCCTCTTGGGCTACTCTTTCTCATTATCAATGAGGCCTTGTTTCATGGCGTCCTCTATTTGCACCCCAATCTCATGTAGATTTGCAAGGTGGGTAGGGGGAGGACGATCATCTTTTGCATGAGCTTGGGCTGGAGGTTGTGCACAACCATTCGTATCTGATCTTTGTCCACAGGCCTGGTAGTCATCATCGAGGCTTTAGCCCTCCAGCGGGTCACAAAATCGGAGAAGCTCTCATTTGGTTCTTGCCTGGTGGTCACGAGATCACGAGTTGTGATCTCGATCTGAGTGTCATAAGAGTATTGAGCTATGAAGGCCTCAGCCATCTCCTCCCAACTTTTCTTAACGAAATCCTATAGTTTTGCATAGCAAATGGATGCTATACCCAACAGGGTCCGGCCAAATAGGGAAAGCTTCTGTAATCTGGAGAGGCCCATCGGTCTTAAGATGTCTGGAAACAGCCGCAAGTGCACCATAGGATCTCCAGACCCATTGAAGCGATCTATGTGCGGCATTTTAAATCGGTCCGGTAGAGTCACGGTCGAGTCGGTATATCCATCCTCTATATCTGGAATGGACTTCACACCCTGAGACTTCTTGAAAATCTTTTCCAGCTTGCTTACTTTTAACGCCGTTGAATCCACCTCGAACTCGAACGGTGAATCCACAAGGTTGGTGGGTGCTTTAGACAGCTGGGGTAGGATTGAGGGTGGAGCGGGCCTTGTGGGGATGTCCGTATCTTCCTGGACATTAGTTGTCTCCCCGAGTATTGGAACCCTGGGTAGGGGAGGAGCTTGGTGTGAAGCAGATGCTCCAGTCTGTTGCTGTAGCCTGGTAATTACCTCTGCCTGTTGGGCCATAACCTCGGCCTGGCGTATAGCAAATTCCATTTGATGGGTAGCATCCTACTACATGGCTTTCATACTTTCCTGGAGCTGACGCATCATCTCTTCCAAACCTGCCATATTGTCTTGATCTAACTGAACAAACAGTATATCTGACTCTACAGTAGAAACTGAGACCTTAGCCTGACTGTTCAAGGACCACTGATCTGACAACCTCTGTACTGATACACTGCGCCTTCTTGACCTCCGCCTAGCAACCGGGGGTAAAGAAAGAAACACTGCTTGTCCATCTGTCAGATCCCTGGATCGATTAAGTTTTTGCCCTCTAACCCAGAGTACTCGGGGAATATCTATTTGGTCGAATGCAATTGTGCTAAACTACCTTGCAAAAAGATAAATAAAGCATAATAAGGAAATAGACAACCAAAACGCGCAGTGTGCTATGCTATGAGCTGAATAAATTAAAGACAACACACAGTTGGCTTGACAACACAAAGTCGGCATAACAACACACAGTTGGTATTGGTAAGCTGAACACACTGCCCTTAACTCTGATCACTGTGCCCCAAATTGCTGCCCCAAAAACTGAATCTGATACCCTCAGGTAAAACTGATTCTCCAAATATTGATGCCCGCAGGCCTGATACCCAGACTTGCAAACTGATACACAACCTGTGGAGACACACTCTAACAGCACATAACAAACAAGTGAGGGCCAAAACACCCCTATGTTGGGGTAGGGTTTCCCTGTCCTATTTTGTCAAGAGCTGAGGTTTCACTATGCACAGAGCGGTTTCAAACAACCTACAATCGGGTAAGCAACCTATCCTAGTTTGGAATAGTCATTACGGATTCCGATATGCACTAGGTCGAATGGTAAAAAAGGGGTGCCGCGGTAAAAATCGGGGTTTGTGTTCCCGTCGTGGCAGAGCCCGCAATCGGCCAAACTTATGGCACGCTTCTCAAAGCGATCCTCCGACATACCATTCAGGAATATCATACGGCAAACACGGTGTCCTAGGCGCACCGATGCAAATGCAATGCAAAGAGACACATAAGTGTAATCAAAACAAGATATCATGAGTTCGAGTCAAGTTCTCTAACTCCTCAATAGAGTCGCCAGAAACTGTGGACGCGCCCGAACGCCACGGGAGAATCCCGTTTCGTTCATTTGGGCTTACCACAGTTCGGACTCAAATGTCACGGTTCTGAATCTAATCTCACAATGTGCGATGTGAGACCGATAAATCACCAAAGAGTCCAAATCTGACAAATCGTTTTGGAAAACTGATTTTTAATAAAGAAGTGCCAAACATGGACTGCTTTGCTAGATACATAGTCACCACCTAAATATTTCATTTTGAGAGAATTTAGGAAACCCTGACTCGTGCCTAAGGCCACATGCCCGTCATCACCAAAGTTGCCTCGGCTTGAGAACTTGGGTATGATTGGGAAAGGTCATTTAATGAGCACCCCCGCTCGCCTGATCAAAGATTGGCCTGTACGAAATATGATATCTTGTTTTTGAAAACATATGTGTTCTTATTCCCGTTAATTAGCTAATCTCACTATGTAATGCGCACAGCAAACAAGTATAGACTAGATCGTCTAATTTGGAACAAAACATTGCATATTCGTTTGAAAACGGTTTGAAGTTTGCTACACGTAAGTAGGCTAAAACAGGGTTTTGATGAATTGTTCCAATTCAAGCAATCCAACCTTCACCCACAGGCATTCAGGCAGTTATAGCAAATAAGCAATTAACCTCATGGCAAGCATGCTTTCATGGCAACATTAACGCACATGCAGTATGCTAAAGCGTAAACACTCACAGTGTAGTCCGAGCCAAAACTGGGAACTAGTTAGAAATCATGCATGATCCTAGTTCATGTTAAGATGGCTAATGCAACACATGCGATATGCTACTAAAATAGGCTCGGCTATCCTAATCATGTCATGTGAAATGCAACTTGATAACATGCTGTTGAATACGTATTCAAGTAAATGTATTGAAAATACAATGCAGTTAGTATGATGCGCCAAGCCCGGTGCATGCAATACAGATAAATGGATGCACACATGCAAGCATAAGGTATGCTAAATGAAATATGCCCTAAAACTAACCATCGTAAGCGGTTAAGTATAAGGGAGAAAGAAATGGAGGTTGGAAGACATGCATCACACACACGCATGCTTATTACAACAATGTGCCCTCTCGAAGGAGGGACCGAATAAGAAGCTAGCTAGCTAATTTAAGCTAATTAAACTAATTATTACACAACAAATTAATTAACTAATCCTAGTTAACTAATTATTACAAAACAAATTGAATAGCTAACGCATTAACTAATTAAAGTAAAAACCAAAGCATAAGCAAGCTATCTAAGCATGGCAGCTAAGGAAAGCAGTAAAATCAGGAGGTTCTCGGAGGGAGAAGACTGGATACATGCTCGGTCACCTCGTTCGAAAATCCAATGCGATGCCCCAATTTGCCTCTGTTTTCATTTGTTCTCAGAACTCTGCACCAAGCTCCAGAAAGATGAAACTCCACCTTAGGAATCCTGTGGGATGGTGGCCGACCACTTTTGGTCTCTCCAGACACCTGCCGACCACCTTTGGTTGTTGAAAAACCGGAAAAGTGGTCGGCCAGCTAGTTTTTCTAGCTGGCCGGCCAGTTGTTGTTGTTGAATTGCAATTTGCTGCAACAGAGTGCAAGAAAGGGCATGGCAATGTATTTGCAAGATATGTGTGCACAACCACCCTCCCTATCATGTCATGAACTCAAGGTGGTATGGTTCTCAACCATCGGGCCACCAATCGCGCATTTCAATTCATGATGGCTGAGAGGCGAAGTTGCACAATTCAATATGAAATGAATGCACAAGTAAACACATAAAGCCTAAAACTCTATCATGCTTGATCAAGAGCGTCGGCGACCGAGAATCGAGGCATGTTTCATCACTTGAAGTATGAAACGTCCCCCGTTTCTCGTGTTTGGACTAACACCTATTCCAAACAACGATGCAACACGTAACATGGAAAACATGCAAGCATGCAATTACATGGCATACACAATGCAATGCGATATGATCAACTTAACAAAATTAATGACATGCGGACGATGCTAATGCATGCATGCACAATGCAATACAATAAGGTCAACTTAGCAATGTTAGGAACATGCATACTCAATGTGAAGAAACAACTTGGCATACACAATACAACTCGAGCATACAAAACATGCAATGCAACTTAAGCATGCAAACATGCAAGAGACAAGCATATACAATGCAAGGGATAACATGGTATACACAAATGCAATGAACCAATATGGCATACTTAATGCAATGACTATCTGGCATACTTAATGCAATATGATCATGGCATACACAATGCGAATCAAGAGCATGGCATGCGCAATGCAAACAACAACGTAACATGCACGGTGCGATGTGACATGGCATACACAATTCTTAATGGGCTTAAACCGAATGTGGGTAGACCTCAGCCATGCCAAAACAGAGGCCATAACACCAAAATAAAGGCACAAAATACAAAGCATGCATGCACAATGCATTGGCCAACCAAGTAAGCCTAAGAGCACAACCCTCAAGAAGGCTCAAGGAGTGATAAATGCGGAAGTGTAACAACACTAAGTGCACTGAAATTAGACAAGAAAAGATGCCAAATCACTTAAACAATGCAAGTAAAGCATGCTAGGGTCCTAAAGCATGAAAGCTAATAAAGAGGACTACAAAGGAGGCATGCAATTCATGGCAAATAAGCATGAACTAAGCATGGACAGAGCTCAAGTACGTCAAAATAAGGACCTAAACACGCTAAGATGAGGGCTCAAAGGCCTAGACATGCAAGCATACGAGCTAAGGCATAAACTAGGCAACAATGCATAACACTCAAAGGCACTTAAAGCATGAATGAAGTGGGAACATGGCAATGCTAAATGCTCTGAAATGTCATGTTAGATGATGTCAAATCATGTACACAACACAAATGAAGCATGCAATGGAGCTCAAAGCTTGAGGCAAGCAAGAGCATTTGTACTACAAGTATACAAAACATGAAGCATGTGACCAAGGCAACCCAAAACAGTCCTAGAACATGTTAAAATGAGTCTAAAACATGTATGGAAGTAGGCCAAAATATGCTAGCATGGTGAGCATGAGACATGGTGCATACAAGGCAAATAAGGTGGATTACACTACACCTATTAAGACCATGCATGGGATGACTCGACCAATAAAATTTAGAGTTATATCATAGCAAAATAATCCCAAATAAACACTGAAATGATGGTTCGCAAGCTATGGCATGAAGGCATACACAATGGTTCATGTTAAGGCATAAAGGGGAAAACCCTCCAACGCATTGAATGAATGACAAATGCTAGTGTATGGCCACACTACATGGACTGAAATCACATAATAAATGATGCCAAATCATTAAAACAGTCCAAGTAATACATGCTAGAGGATTCAATGCACAAAGCTAACAAGCTAAACTGTATTATAGCTATACAAAGCATGGCATGCATGACCAATACAACACAAATCAGACCTTAAACATGCTAAAACATGAACAAAGTCTTCTTTAAGCTAAGTCAAAAGCATGCTAAAATGACATGTCAAAGCATGATGCATGTTAGGCTATTTCAAGGGGTTGCACTACAAGTGCATGAGGCATGCAAGGGCCAACCAAACCAAACCAAACCAAAACAGAGTCATGACATGGCAAAAAATCACCAAAAACATGCTGAAATGGAAAGAAAACAAGTTAGAATGACATGCTACTTCATGAGGCATACAAAGTTAGTTTGTGTGATTTACACTACAAGTGTATTAACCATGCATGGAGTGACCAAAGCAAGTAAAAACAATGGCATGCCTCAGCAAAATAACCACAAATACTAGCTAAGAACGAGCAAACACAAGCTCATTAAAGGTGCTCAAACATGAGGCATACGAAGTTAGTAAACACAATACAAGGAGAGGGGATGACCCTCTCCTATTTAAGACACCAAGACCACCTTTCCACCACTAAAAATCCTCTGAATTTCAGTGGTAGAAAGGTCATGCAAAGGGTTCAACAAGAGCCTAAAGGGATGGCTCAAAATAAGGCCTAACAAGGCCTAAGAGGAGGTAACTCACCCCAAACGAAAAAGTGACCTAAAACAACTATTTTAAACACTTAAAAATAGAACTTTTTCTAGTTGAAAGTTAAGCTTAAAAACGTATGCAAGAGGGGCTAAAAGCTTAAGCAAGAATGGGAGATTTAAGGGCTAAAGACTCACCCTTGAAGACCTCCTTTATAACTGCAACTCCAACACGTTTTTCAAGCTCAAAGCCACCCAAGAACACCAAAACCAGGCCCTAAGCACCTCAATAGCAAAAGGAAGGTGTTTGAGTGTGTGTTTGTGTGTTAAAGTAAGACAAAATAACACTTTGAGGCACAAAAATGAAGCAAACAAGGCAATATAGATACAAAGCTATATCTATCTCTCTAGCCTCAAGTTTTTGAACCTGGAGGAGGGAGGAGGAGCTTCCCTCTTATAGAAGAGGAACGGCAAAGCTTCTAGGAGAAGCTAAGTACCAAGGCAATCCCTCCATACACGTGCATGAAGGATGGCCCTAATGTCCTCCAGCTGTGCCAGTTGGAGGAAAATATCTCCAAAAATGTGTCAAAAAGCGGGCCTGCTACTTAAAGTAGTCGACCGACCACTTCAAGTGGTCTCTGAGAGCAAAAATTGGTCGGCCATGGTGGGAGAGAGTCCAGGGCATGAAAACAATGCAGTGGTATGGTGGGCGACCAGAAAAGATGCTCCAAAGACCAAGAAAGCCAGTTGTCCGACCAGAAAACTGGCTGGCAGAGGAAGAAGTGGTCGGCCAGGAGAAATACTGGTCTCCCACCCTTGTACCACCTTCCAAACAAGGAAAACAAGGTTTGTACCAAAAACAAACCAAAACAGATGCAAGACGAGAGATCGGGAGGCAAAGCACGCAGCCGAAAACCCCAAAAAATAGCTGACGAGCACCAAAAGTGGTATGCGACCACAAAAGTGGTCTCCCGGACCACAGTGTTCCTCTTGGCAGAGGAAACAAGGTGTGGTTCAAAAACCACGCCAAACGGAGAATGTTAAGTGGTCCCAAGCCAAGGCGCGCGACCAAAGGCTCCAAAAACCAGAAACTAGTCTCCAAATGGGAAAAGTGGCCTACGACCACAAAGAGATGGTCTACAAGACCTCTCCCTCCCTCCGGGAAGAGAAAACAAGATTCGGTTCACAAACCGAGCCGAAGCACAAAAGAGTTCAGAGGCCCGGAGGCAAGGCTCTCAGCCAAAACTCCGGAGACTCGAAACGAGCACAACATGCACCATCACCAAGCGCTCAATCGATGACGTCTGAGTCTTAAGGTCGGTCAAAAATGGGGTGTCTACACCATCCTTTACAAGTTGGAGTTGAATTTTTAAGAAGAGACTTAAAAATAATTAAAAATAAAAAAATAAATGAAAAAAGAGAGTGAATCTATGTACACAGAAAAATTATGGGTTATATACAGGGTAGGACATCTTCCATTAATCACAAATAGCCATTTATGTTGCCTCTCAAATACCATAACAAATATGAAAGAGGTCTATCAATCCCTAAACCAATTACAATATCCTAAACCAATTAAAATATAATAAAAAATTAAAAAAAAAAGTTAACACCGTGACAATATCCTCTTAGGTATGCAATTATTGTTCATCTCTATGCTATTTACGTAAGGTAAACAAAAGATATATCAAATTCTTTTCTTTAAGAATTGAACCTACATACTTCACATTACCAAGTAGTACTATACAACCACTAGACTAAAAGCCCTAACTATGTTATAGACCTTGCCTAAGTGGGATTTATGTGGGGTTAAGAAAAAAAAATAAAGTAGTAGAAATTTTAATCCTAGTTTATATGCTAGGGGAGCATCTCTCCAATTTTTTTTTTTTTTTTGATCAGCAAAGAAAATCTTTATTGATGAAGAAATCATACATTACATATGAGTTTACATAAACAATGATGAAAAGGAAAAAAAAAAAAAAAAGGCAAACAAAGCATAATGTTGGTGAGAAACCAACTCTAGCTTAAGCCAACACTTGATGCCACCCAAAGACTAGTTTTACAATTGCTTATAACCCACAAGAGCACTCTAACTTTAAATCCTCCACACTTACCACACTATTGCCAACAGAAGAGTTTTACACAATCTTGTCCTATTCTCTTGTCTCAAATTCTATATCGTACCGCATGATAAATACTTTTAACATGATTATGTAGTGGGGAGTTGATCTAGTATAAAGAGGAAGAGATGATTTGGACACAGGATTGCCATTTGTTTATTCAGCAAATCAGATGGAAAAATTTATTAGATGCTATTTTATTCATTTATCAATTGATGCTTTTATGTTATCATATGAAACACCAACAAAAAAAATTAATAATCTTACTATTTAAACAAATAAATATTTAATTGAACCACCACATAAATTTGTTCAATAATTTTTCAGGACTCAAATGTGTTGACTTTTGTAGAGTTGATTACTTACTTTAGAGTTGAGGGCACCAAACCAAACAGAGATTTGGTTGCTTGTCCGTAAAGTGCGCAATAGCAGACAGAGGTATGTGGAAAGAAACCTTAGTTTTTTATTTTTTGATTCAAAGGAAAGAAGCCTTCGTGGCCAAGTTAAAGACAAGAAAAAGAAGCAAATGAGAAGAATCCAATGAAAAGCTCTAAAATGACTAAACACCCCTCTCTTGTTATAAAGGCCCTTTCTCCATTAAGATGCAAGGAATAGTCATAAGCCCTCCCCAAATGAACTTGTCTAAAACCACAAGCAATTAACCTATGTTAATAGTTTTTTAATTGAACTAATTTTAAAATAATAGAACTTTTTTTTGGCCATATTTTAATATTTTCTTTTACAAAGTATATGTGTCACACATGTTTATGGATGCTTGTGGCCAAGTATTGGTCTCTTCTTTTTATTATTGTTTTTATTAGGAGTTTTGTTTTGACGAAAAGATTTATGTACTTTTAATGTGAAGTTGGGTCGAATACATGTGTGAAAGGATAGACTTGTTGAATAAATTTATTGAGCAATAAATCAAATATTGTAGAGTAGCTCCTTTGTCTTTTGGATAATCTAGTTTGTTTATTTTGCTTTTAGTTCAAATATATAGTGTTTATCTGTAAGGATGTTAGCAAGTTCTAAACTTCCAAATTTTTACTTAGTGTCTTATGGAAATCAAAGATCTGAATTCTTTCAACACTTTTTATTCATTCAGTTGTCATGTAGCAGTTGATTATTTTACAAAATTTTCTATCATGAGAAGTTGATCATTTCACAATCTCCCCTTCAGTATGGTTAGACACTCTCGTATGCCAATATGTATAGTTTATATATTTGCTAGTTGAGAAGTCCATTGCATATTATTGTGAACTGTTGTTTTATTTAATTATTTTTGACTTGTTCTTCTTTGAATTACATTTAAGTCCGTTCAAAAAACTAAGAAATGAAATACCAAAGTGGTAATGCTATAGACATAAGAATGTTGTTGTTTTATTTACAATTTGATAATGATAGTCATTTAATTTGCTAATGTGACCTTAACTTTTCATGGACATTTTTCATTATTTGTCCAATTTTACCTGACATTATTTCTCTTTTTCTTTGGTACAGATTGATGAACTTGTGCACAAAGCTAAATTGTACAGGACAAATTGGCACTTTTTGTAATTTTGGAAGGATTATATATTTTTGTATAGATGTATATGGAAAATATTAGGGTAGACTAGTAGTTATATTTTTGGATACACTAGTAGTTATATTTTTGGATGGGTGTGTATGGAAAATATTTGGTAGACTACTAGTTATATTTTTGGGTTTATGCACATGGATAAAAATTTAAAACATAATAACAAGTACTTGTTATGTTTTAAATTTTTATGCTAGATGAAATATGTAGTTTGGAATTACTTGTGGATGAAAACTTATAATAGTTGCTGACTTTAATTAAACAAGTTCATAAATGGTTGATATATGTATTTTGTTAAATGTTCATGATTCAATTTATTTGTTGGTTTGAATGATTTTTGCAAATTACAGATTATATTGAATAAATTGGATGGATTATTATAAATTACAGGTTTATTTTGTTGGATGTTGGCGATCAAATTTTGGTTTTCTTTTTCTAGTTTTGGCGACCAATTGATTAGTTCGGAAACATAAATTATACTTTTGCCGACTAAAGAAAGTAGTCGGTATATCACCGAGCACATTTGGCAACTAAATAATTGGTCGTTAAAATTATTAATTTTGGCAACCAAAGGATTTGGTCGTGAATAGGTCTATTGCTGACTAAAGTTTTAGTTGCACAAATATTTCTTTTGGCGACAAACATGTTTGGTCGTGGAATGTGACAATTGGCGACTAATTATTTTGGTCGTGGAATGTGATAATTAGCGACCAAACTAAGAGGTCGTAGAATGTCATAATTGGTGACCAAAATTTTTGGTCGTAGAATGTCGCAATTGGCGACCAAAATTTTTTGGTCGTTGTAGACACCCTATTTTTGACCGCCCTTAAGACTTGGGCGCTACTGATGGTTTGCCGGGTGGTGAAAGATGTGCCGGGCAAAAGGTTCAATTTCTTCGGCAAGAGGAGAGTCAGATCCTAACCTCACACCCCATTTTGGACTAAAACTATTTTGGATGGTTTTTAGACCTTAAAACTCTCTCTTTCAAAATATTTTTCAAATAAAGTTCCTACGATGTTCCAAGGCTCGTATTTCGTTAAATGTTGCATTTTTCGGTAAACCGAACGAGGACAATGGAAATGAATGAAAGAGAGATGAAATCATTGAAAAATCTTTCGAAACACCTTGTTTAGGGGTTTGGAGTTGAATAAAAGAGGAGTAGAGGGAAGAAACCAAGTTGGAGCAAAAGATGGGCATGAATCGCTAAGAGAGAGTCGAGCAGCCTCGCTAAATTGGGCCTATCCATCCATACACTTGGATTTAAGCTATGAGGCCATCACCGTTGGGAAGAAGACTTCCGGGGCTTCATTTTTCACTCAAGAATCTCTTAAAGCCGAGTCCGGATGGGGGAGATAGGATTGGTTGAAGTTGGGCATCATTCCGGTTGGACCGAAATTGAGCAGCCTTCACTAAAAGAGGGATATCTCTTAGCACACATGGAATGATTTTTGACAGATATCCCTTTTTTGACAGATATCCTCCAGCTGTTTCCAGCAAGCTCCAGCTGTCCTATAATCAGATATTTTCGACCTTGAGCTCATTTTTTCTATATATGAAGCTATATCTCTCATTTTCAAAGGGTGAACTTCTTGAATAAGTTTTAGGAGCCTCTCTCTCTAGAAACGTTCTCTCTCTCTAGAAATTTCAGAGCAAAAGTTCAGCTTTTCACTCAAGCTTGCTCTCCCTCTTGATCTTGTGTGCATGCAAGAGGTATACTTGAAGATATACTTCACCTTTGCCTAGGTATCCTTGATCAAACTCAACAACCATTGGGCTGAGGTTCTTTGAGGATCATTTTGAGCTCCAAAAGCTAGTTTTAGCTCAGATTTTGGACCTGTTTTGCAGCTGTGCTTCAAGGGTAAGCTTCTCTCTCTTTTAAGCTCATTTTGTACACTATCTTGGCCAACTTTGCATGCTTGTTTTGCCACCCTTTTAAACTGTTTTTGGCTTGGTTTTGAACTGAAGAAAACTCTATTTTTTAGTCCTCAAAGTGTTGGTTTGTGCCTTGTTTGGCTAGGAGGCGTTTCCTCCCTTTTACTCCTTGACTTGTATAGCTTTTGAGCCATCTTCTAAGGCCTTTCAAAAAAAAATTTCGTGGCCTTAGAACCACTGAAATCCAGAGGATTTTCAGTTATAAAAAGCTTGTTTTGAGGTCCCAAATGGGAGGGGATAGCCTCTCATCCTTGTCTCTCCATGCCATGCCTTGTTAGCTCTATAAAGTAGCATCTTTTTGTGGCTTATGGTAGCTCTTTTAAAGCATGTTTTTGTGACTTTTTGGGCCTACTCTAACTCTGTTTTAAGCTGGTTTGGTTGTTGCTTGCATGCTCCATACACATGTAGTGTAAATTTGCACACTAGCCTAACATGCATCATGTTTTTGACTATCATTCTAGCATGATTTTGGCTTGAATCTGAGAAGATTTTGGTCATGTTTTAGCATGCTCTAGGTCTTATTTATGTTAATTTGGTCATGCATGCCATGCTTTGTATAGCCATAGTGCATTTTAACTCACTCAAGCCACTAGCATGCTTTACTTGGGCTATTTGCATGATTTAGTATCATTTGGAATGATATTTCAGAGCATCTTTCATTGCCATCCACTCACATGTTTCACTCCTTCAATGCTTTGAAGGGTTCATGCTTTATGCCTTGAAAAAGAGTCCATGCGTATGCCATCTTGCCTAGGCTTTTGGACCACCATTTTAGTGTGTTTTGGGTCTTATTTTGCCATGATATAGCTATGTTTTTACTTGGTTAGAGCATCCCTCATTTGCTTCTTACACTTGTAGTGTAAGTCCTCTTTACTAGTCTTGCATGCCTAATGAGTGAGCTTGTTATTCTAGCATGTTTTGACTTGGTATTAGCCCATTTTTTGTGTTAGTTAGACATGCCATAACTCTGATTTTTGTTGGTTAAGTCATCACATGCTTGGCTTTGGTAGGTGCAGTGTAAACCTCCTTATTGGCCTTGCATACTCCATGTTTTGACCCTTCATGCTAGCTTGTTTTGGCTTTGCTCCATGCATGTTTTGTCATTTTTTTGGCATGCTCTAGGACTGTTTTGGGTTGTATTGGCCATATGACTCATGTTTTGTATAGCTATAGTGCAAATGCCTTGACTAGTCTTGAGTTTTAAGGTCCTTACCATGCTATACTTGTGATGTTTGCATGCCTTGGAATCATTCCATGCTTAATTTTAGGGCCTATAGTATTGTCATACATCCATGATTTTCACTCATTGCTCATGCTTAAGAGTTGTTATCTTTATGCCTTGTTGGTGGACCATTACATGTGTATGCTTGTATGTGCATTTCATGTCATCAATTCATCATTTTGGCCACTGATTTGGGCATGGCCGAGGTCCTCCCATTTTGGTTTAAGTCCATCTTCGCATGTTATTGCATGCTTGCCTTGCATGTTGTCACATGCTTGTTGCATACTTAGTATATTACATGTTGTTGCATGTTAGTATATTGCATGTTGTTGCATGCTAACCCCATTGCATTTTGTTTCATGCCATGCTAGCTTGCATGTTTAGGTTGTATGCCTATTGTATATTAGTTGTATGCTTGCCTCACATGTTGTTGCATGCTTGGGTTCTTTGCATACTTGCTTGCATGCTTAGGTTGCATTGCATTGAATGTGCATTCCCTTGCATCTTGATCAATCATGATAGAGGTTGGGGGCCCTTATATGTTTTGTGCATTTTATTCCATATTGAATTGCACACTTGGCCTCTTTGACCATCATGCATTGAAATGCGTGATTGGTGGTCCAAGGGTCGAGAACCATACTCCCTTGAGCTCATGACATGATAGGGAGGGTGGTTGTGCACACATTGTCTTGAAAATGCATTGCCATGCTTTGTTTGTCCTCTGCTGCAACAAAACAGCATTTTGCAGGAAGGTATGGTCGACCGACCATGTTCAGTGCCAATCGGCAACAAACATTTGGCCGAGAGCCTTATCATTGGTTGATGGCACCATTCCCTTGGCCGATAGCCCTATCTCTTGGCCGATGGACTCTCAGCATGTCCCCAAGGTGGTTCAGAAGTGTCACAGAAGTTGGCACAGCTTTTAGAGGTGCAGAGCAGTGCAAACAGAGGCAACATCAAGCATGGCGATGGATTTCCGAGTGAAGCCGTCCGAGCATGCATGCATCCCTCTTCTCGAGGCCTCTTTATTGCTTTTGTAATTTAATTAATTTGTTTAATTAGTTAAAGTTTTGTAATAATTAATTAGCTTGTTAGTTAGTTAATTAGTTGGCTTGTATTATTTATTCGGACCCTCCGTCGAGAGGGCGAATTTTGTAATAAGTGTGCGTGAGTGTGTGGATGTCTTCCAACCCCACGTCTTTCTCCCTTTTACTTACCTGCTTTTGATGGTTAGTTCTAGGGCATGTTTTAATTAGCATCCTTATGCTTCGCATGCGTGCATCATTCATGTGTCTTGCATGCACCGGGCTCGGCGCATCATACTAACTGCATTGTATTTCAATACCAAGTTGAATACATGTTATCAAGTTGCATCTCATATGCCATCTTAGAATAGTCGAGCCTATTTCTAGCTACATTTTGCATGTGTTGCATTAGCCATCTTAACATTAGCTAGGATCATGCATTGATTACTAACTAGCTTCTTGTTTTGGCTCGGAGTACTAGGTAAGCTTTTATGCTTTAGCATCTTGCATGAATGTGAGTGTTGCCATGAAAGCATGCTTGTCATGAGGCTATTTGCTTATGTGATATAACTGCCTGAATGCCTGTGGGTGAAGGTTGGATTACTTGAATTTGAACAATTCATTGAAATGCGAGTTTTAAGCCCACTTGAGAGTGGCAAAATCATGTTTTCTAAGCCCACTTGAGGAATCCACGTTTTAGCCTACTTGCGAGTTGCAACTTCAAACCATTTTCAAACAAACAAACATGAGATGTTTTGTTCCAACTTAGGCGATCTAGTCTATACTTGTATGTTGTGCGCATCACGTAGTAAGCTAGCTAATAACCGGAATAAGAACACATGTGTTTTCAAAAATAAAATATCATGCTTAGTATAGGCCGATCTTTGATCGGGCGAGCGGGAGTGCTCATAGATGACCTTTCCCAATCGTACCCAAGTTCCCGAGCCGAGGCAACTTTGGTGATGACAGACACGTGGCCTTAGGCAACGAGTCACGGTTTCTTAAATTCTCCCAAAATAAAATATTTAGGTGGCGACTCTGTATCTGGCAAAACAGTCTATGTTTGGCACTTCTCTCTCAAAAATCAGTTTTCTAAAATGATTTGCCGGATTTGGACTCTTTGGTGATTTATCGATCTCGCATTGCACTTTGCGGGATTAGATTCAGAACCGTGACATTTGAGTCCGAACTGTAGTAGCAAGGCCCTCGGGGCGCGTCTACAGTTTCTGGCGACTCTGCTGGGGATTTAGAGAGCTTGACTCGAACTCATGATATCTTGTTTTGATTACACTTATGTGTTTCTTTGTATTGCATGTGCATTGGTGCGCCTAGGACACCGTGTTTGTGTAGACACCCCATTTTTGACCGCCCTTAAGACTTGGACGCGACTGATGGTTTACTTGATGGAGAAAGGTGTGCAGGGCAAAGGTTCAGTTTCTTCGGCAATGAGAGAGTCAAATCTCAACTTCATACCCCTTTTTTGGACCGAAACAATCTTGATCAAAAGATTTTAGACTTGAAACCCTCTCTTTCAAAACGTTTTGAAAATAAAGTTTCTACGATGTTTCGACGCTCGCATTTCGTTAAATGTTGCGCTTTTCGGTAAACCGAGCAAGGACAAAGTGGAAATGAATGAAAGAGAGATGAAATCTTTGAAAAATCTTTCAAAACACCTTACTTAGGGGTTTGGAGTTGAAGAAAAGAAGAGAAGAGGGAAGAAACTAGTTTGGGAGAAGTTCGGCATGAATCCGGGTAGGAGAGAGTCGAGCAGCCCTCGCTGAATCTGGCTTATTCATTTTCATACTTGGATTTTAGCTATGAGGCCACCACAATTGGAAATATTACTTCTGGAGCTTCATTTTGCACTCAATAATCTCCTAAATCGAAGTCTGGACAGGGGAGATATGGTTGGTTGAAGTAGGGCATCAACTCGGTTGGACCGAATCTGCACGGCTTCACCAAAATAGGCATAACTTTTTGCACAGACGAAATTTTAATGCAAGGTTTGTACCATTGGAAAGATAACTTCTGGGGCTTTAATATGGACACCTGGACAACCACTTTTGGACTTCCCAATCACTGGCCGGCCGCCTTTCTTTCCGACTGACCTTTTTTTGTCCTGAAAAAACCAGAAAAGTAGCAGGCCGACCAGAAAAGGTGGTTGGCCGACCACCCTCTCCTGAAAAAGTGGTCGGCTTACCTGAAAAAGAGGTTCTTTGAGGATCATTTTGAGCTCCAAAGAGTTTGGACCCCTTTTGCTGCTGGAGTTCTTGGCTACAAGGGTAACATACTCTTTCCCTCTTTTGGTCTTCATTTTGCTCCTTATTTTTTCCATACTTGAAAGCATTTCTGGACTTTGTCATAAACTAGAAAGTGTCATATTTTGAGCTCCTCTTGAATATTGTACAAGGACACTTTTCTGTTTGAGGCCCCCTACACCCTTGCATGCTTTACCCCTCTTTGTAGGCCTATTTTGCATCATATCTTAGTCCTACTTGTGAGCACTTTCGAGATTTTCTATAAACTGTAAAGTGACTTATTTTGAGCCTCTCTTCAACTTTGTTTAAGGGCACTTTACTTTTTGAAGTCATTTACTTCCTTGTTTGTTCAATCTCTCTTTTAGGGCTATTTTTGCATCCTATTTTAGCCTTACTTGTGAGCATTTTTGAGATTTTCTATAAATTGGAAAAAGTCTTGTTTTGATATTCTCTTCAAGTTTGGTTAAGATCCCATTTCTGTTTGGGGTCATCTTTCCCCTATGCATGCTTCATCTCTTCATGATTAAGGCTATGCATTAGAGCACTTGCATTGGCCATGGTTTGGCCTCTTAGCCACTGAAATCCAGTGAATTTTCAGTATCTTAGATGTATTTTTGAGGGCCAAAATTAGAGGGGGGTGACCCCCTCTCTCCTTGTCTTGTTTGGTGGTCTTTTGGGCCTTCCAAAGGGACCCTATTTTGCATGAATTGAAGTCTTATTTCAGGCCTTATTCTGTGAGTTTTAAGGTTTTCCTTGGCGCTGTCCAAGGCCCTTTTGGCCATATTTTATGTCTACAATGCATGTGTAGAGCAATCTCATCCAAGGCCTTTCAAAGGAGCCTTTCTTTGCATGTTTCCTAGACCCATTTCAGGGCCAATTTGGTGAGTTTTAGGGCTGTCATAGTCCATTTCCAGAGTTGGTTTTGCCATGCTAAGTGTCTATCTTGTATGTGCTTAACAACCCCTTGCATGGCCCTCCAAAGAAGCCCCTCATTTTTGCATGCATTGGCTGCATTTCAGTGATTATTTAGGTATATTCTGGCATGTTTTATTCACTGTTTTTGGCTGGTTTGATGAGTTCTCATTTGCTTCATATACATGCCATGTAAACCATGCTTGCTAGCCAATGTTGCATGCTATTTTAGTCCATCATGTTAGCATCTTTTGGCCATGCTCTAAACTAGAAATGTGCATTTTTTAGGACTTCCTTGGCTCTGTCTTTTGACTTCATGATCAAATAATGCTTGCTTTGTATACTTGTAGTTCAATACATGTGCCTAGTTTTGAGTTTCGAGGCTTATTCCATGCATCGGGTGCCATATTTCCATGTTTCGGGACCACTTAGCATCATGTTTCAGCACTGGAAGTTACATGTTTGTATGCCATCTTTCATCCCTTGCCATGCTTTGGTAGGGTGGTATTTTATGCCTTAGGTTCGGTCCTTGGTATTCGTGCATGTGTGCACACATTTCGGTTGTCTCATTTTCATCTCATGGCCACTGATGTGAGTGTAGCTGAGGTCCACTCATATTGGTGTAAGTCCATCGTGCATTGTGTATGCCATTTCAATCCATAGCATTGCGTATGCTAGGTTGCGTGTTAGAGCTTTGTGTATGCCATGTTACATCGAGCATTGTGTATGCCATTTCATAGCATTGCATATGCTAGGTTGTATGTTAGTCACATTGTGTATGCTATCTCATTCACATTGTGTTTGGGATAGGAGTTAGCCCGAGCATGGGAAACGAGGGACGTTTCGTACTCCGAGTGACGGAACGTGTCTCAATTCCCTGTCGCCGACACTCTGGATTACCCATGATGGAGTTTAGGTCTTGTTGTGTTTTCATGTGCATTCATTTCATATTGAGTCGTGCAATTCGACTCCTCGGCCATCATGCATCGATATGCGTGATTGGTGGCACGAGGATCGAAGACTACACTCCCTGAAGAGTAGTCATGCATACATATGTGAAATACTTTGCCATGCCCCTTTATTGCTCTCTGTTGCAGTAAATCAGAAATCAGCGGCTTTCTAGAGCGTTGCGCAATATTTCGAAAACAATTGCAAACAGAGGCAAACCGAGGCATCGTAATGGATTTTTGCGCAAGGCAACTCGAGCATGCATCATTCATCATTTGGAACAGAGCTGAGGCGGTCCATGGATTTACGTGCTAATTTACCTGCTTTCCAAGATTAATTTGTTAATTAATTAGGATTTTGTATTTATTCAGACTGTACTATTTATTCGGACTGTATTATTCATTTGGACTGTATTATTCTTTCGGACCCTCTGAGCGAGGCCACAATTGTAATAAGTGTGCGTGCGTGTGATGTATGTCTTCCAACCCCACGTCTTTCTCCCTTTTATTTACCTGCTTATGATGGTTAGATTAGGACATGTTTCAATTAGCATACTTATGCTTGCATGTTTGCATCATTCATCTGTATTGCATGCACCGGGCTCGGCGCATCATACTAACTACATTTGTATTTCAATTCCAAATTGAATACGTGTTAGTTTTAGCATTTCACATGCCATCTTTAGAATAGCCGAGCCTATCTTAGTTGCATTTTGTATGTGTTGCATTAGGAATTTCTGTATAGTTAGGATCATGCATGGATTTCTAACATAACTTCTGTTTTGGCTTGGAGTACTCGGTAAGTTTTATGCTTTAGCATCCTTGCATGTGTGTGAGTGACTGCCATGATAGCATGCTTACCATGAGACTATGTGCTTACATGATATAACTGCCTGAATGCCTGTGGGTGAAGGTTGGGTTATTTGAATTGGAACAATTCATTAATTGTTAGTTTTAAAGCCAACTAGATAGTGGCAAAATCATGTTTTTCTAAGCTCACCCGAGGGTGGCAAATCCACGTCTTAGCCTACTTGCGGGTAGCACCATCAAACCATTTTCAAATAAACAAACATGAAATGTTTTGTTCCAATTCAGGTGACCCAGTCTATACTTGTATGCTATGCGCATCGCATAGTAAATCTAGGCTAATAACCGGAATAAGAATGCATAATGTTTTCAAAACTTGATATCATGGATAGTAGAGGCCGATCTTTGATCGGGCAAGCGGGGGTGCTCACGAAGTGACCTTCCCCAATCGTACCCAAGTTCTCGAGCCGAGGCAACTTTGGTGATGACAGACACGTGGCCTTAGGCAACGAGTCAGGGTTTCCTAAATTTCTCAAAATAAAATATTTAGGTGGCGACTCTGTATCTGGCAAAGCAGTCCATGTTTGGCACTTCTTTCAAAAAAATCTGTTTTCAAAAACGATTTATCAGATTTGGACTCTTTGATGATTTCATCGGTCTTGCATTGCACTCTGCGAGATTAGATACAAGACCGTGACATTGAGTCTTGAACTGTAGTGAGCCCAATGAACAACCGGGGGGGATTTCCCTCCCGGGATGTTCGGGGACGTCTACAGTTTGCCGTATGCTATTCCTGAATGATTTGTCGGAGGCTTGCTTTGAGAAGCGTGCCATAAGGCTGACCGGTTGTGGGCTCTGCCACGACGGGAACACAAACCTCGGTTTTTACCGAGGCACCCTTTTTGACCATTCGACCTAGTGCATATCAGAATCCATAGTGACCATTCCAAGCTAGGACAGGTTGCTTACCTAATTATAGGTTATTTGAAACCGCTATGTGCTTAGTGAAACCCTAGCTCCTGACAAAATAGGACAGGGAAACCCTACCCTAACATAGGGGTGTTTTGGCTCTCACTTGCTTGCTATGTGCTTTTAGAGTGTGTCTCTACAGGAATGTATGTATCAGTTTGCAAGTCTGGGTATCAGGCCTGCAGGCATCAGCATCAGTGTTTTAGGGAAATCAGTTTTACCTGAGGGTATCATTTTAGAGGCAGGATTTTGGGCAAAATTCAGCAGAGAGTGTAGTCATTCAGCTGTGCTCATATCTGTTCTGGTGAAGTCAGGCTGAGATGTTGTCTGTTTTCTTCTTTTGCAAAGTAGTCTTGGAACGATAGCTTCAGAAGGCTCCAAATATCCCCCCGGTACATTGGACTTGTGTTGATAGACTTTGTCAGGTCAGAGATTCAGTTCAAGGGCAATCAGTGTTCCTTCGCCAGAGACAGGGTAAAAGGCCAGTCAGGCACAGATCACTAGTTCAACAGTGTCCAGCACAATGATCATTATCCACCTCACCTGTGCGTAGTTGGGGCTGAGATATCTTCTTCCACCTCAGAGAGGGAATACAAACCTATCCAGTAAAATCCGCAGTTTTCAGTTAATATGGAGGGCATGATGCGTCAGCTCCAAGAAACCATGCAGGCTATGCAACAGGATGCTGCTCACCAGGCAAAAGTGGCTGCACGTCAAGCAGAAGTAGTGGCCTAACAGGCAGAGTTAATTGCCAGGTTGCAACAGCAAACCGGAGCATCTACTTCGCACCCAGCTCCTCTCCCACCAAGAGTTCCAATACTCGAGGAGACAGCTAACGTCCAGGACAATACGGACGTCCCAATGGGGCCGGCTCCACCCCCAATCCTACCCGATTCCACCCCCATCACCCTTCCCAATGGTCAGTTACTATTAGGAAACATATATCCAATGTTCAATAGTCTACTATTCAGAACTTTATAACATGACCAGTAGTTTTGTCACTAGGAATCACTAATTTCTTATCATGTGGTCAGTAGACTCTCCACTGCTAGGAACTACAATGTTTTAAATGTGATCAGTAGTCACTTTCATTACTACGAATCATCATATCTTGACATATGATCTGTTGCCTCTCTACTACTAGGAACCATCATGTCTTAACATATAATCGGTAACCTATTTACTACTAGGAACCACAAACTCATAACTATGTAGCCAGTGGTCTAACAGGAACTACTAGTTTTCTATCTTTGTGATCAGTGATCTTATACTTACTAGGAGCCACCAATTTAAAAATATATTTAGAATTTAAAAATTCAAAAAATATATTCACCCACCCTAACAGGTTGTCTCATCTTTGCTTTCAAACAAAGTCACATAGCAATCATACATGCTATAATTGACACAAGGATAACATACTAATTGCATCTGATAAATTCAGAGATATCATCATACAATCTTATGATTTCTTTTAATCACACTTGATCTCTCTTAATCTTCCTTTAAGAACCTCGCAAGGTTTAAGATTGTTAGGTAGAACAACATTTCCTGTTGTCATCTCTTAAAGCCATTTCTGAAAAACTACAACAAAATTTCACTATTCTATTTTTCCAGAAACTAAACTTAATACTAGAAAATTCCAAAGTCTGAAATTTAATTCAAAATTGATCTCACCACTTACCCTAGAATCGAACATTGTCAGGAAAGTTTTCAGGAAAATTGGAAGGGTCACATCGGTTCCACTTAAGACCCAGTTAACCTTAGACAAAACTTTCAAGAGCATGTTGACTCCTAATCCATGAGAAACAAATTTAAAATTAAGTTTTCCAAGGGATAAACTAGGTTAAAACAAACCAAGTTTACAAAACTTATAAGCAATTAAAAATTGTTATCAGAATTACACCACTCATAAAAGTTAATCGGTACTCTCGGAACTGAGCCCATTATTTCTGAATAAAAATAAGAAATATTTTAGCTAATGCTAAAATTTGGATTCTTTCCCCACAACACTTTAGAAATAATCAGATTATAACCAAAAACTTTCTCAAAACTTGGTTTACTACCACTTTGGGAATAAAAAGATTTAAACCCAAAGATTTCCTCTAACCACAAAGGTTTGAAACCAAATCCATCTTAGTTTTTTGGAATAATAAAATTAATCCCAAAGACTTTCTCTAAACCCCGAAGATTTATAATTTCTTTCCTTCCCCCTTTCCTTTTACTATGGTGAAATTATTACAAATTAGAAATTAAAACTACTACAAAAGGAAATGCAACTGTTACAAATACAAATTATCTAAATCTGCAAAATCAAAGTTCATGACTGCGTCCGAAATGGTCTGTTTAGCCAAGAACACACTTATCCACTTGAAACCATCATTTCGAATTGCTAGCTTATCTTTGTATAAAATACAATACAAAAAATAAACTCAGTGCTTTATTCTATGTAAAGGGGATGTGTACAAAACTTTATCCACGTTGCCACTAAACCTCCATGTTCATTGCTTATATATACACTTGGATACAAAATGAGTTAATAAACCAATAACTCATATAATGCATATTACATAAGTAATTTAAACTATCACTCACATTATGTAGTTCAAGTAGCTATAGATGTATTGCAGTTATAAGAATGTTATGAGTTTCATAGCCATGAAATAATTACGTATATTAGACTATTATGGTCATAACACTGGCATTACAACCATCTAACTATGAGCAAATCTTATTAACAATAGAGCTAAATTCCAACAATACACAATAATATTTGGAATAATTCACTTGATTATACACATCAAGACATGGAAAAACTCACAACCAATATAACAATTAATTAATTGAATGAATACAAAGTAAAGACATTATAATGAAAAATATTCCACCATGCACTAATATTCTCTTAAAACCCATCCACTTTATAATGAAACATAAATATTATATTAGAAAAACCGAAACTGTTTTGCTATATTTTCTCCCAAAACAAACCTGTTTGGAGATTTTTATACCGTTGGAAACCTCTCCACTAGCCGAATCGTTTGAAATTCTCAAAAAAAAAAAAAATCCAACTCTTTGTTTTTCCATAATTTAATTAATCAAATTAAATCGAAATTGTTGCCAAACTTTCAAAACAGTATACGAAATAAATTAACCTAAACTACAAAGTGAATAATTAAATTCACAAATATGTCAAAAAATCTGAAGATCCAAAATTCTCATCAATGCTTAGGTTATCCTGTTCAAAACAAAAATTAGTAGTCTCATTTACTAATTCCAATTTGTTTTATTTGTTCGTATTGTATACCATTCTTTCGCGTTTAGGTAAACCTGTAGAGAAAGTTAGTTGTAAAAGAAAACCAATAACAAACAAATCAAATAAATTAGTAAGAATCTTAAGAAATAAAATTCTTATTTTATCTTATCAATACTTAGTAAATCATGCACTAACAATCAAATCACTCATGCAATAACAGCTAATTAACATAAAATAAATTGCATGAATAAATTACATGAAACAAACTACTCAAATTCCAATAACTCTAGGCAATTAAATTAATTTTAATTCCAAGAGTCACTAGAATAAAATTATAACAAAAACTAAATTGTTTTATGAAAACTATTTATAACGAATCTGTTTTAAGATTGTTGGTATTTTTCCATAATAATACATGAAAAATATATAAAATAAATTAAATAGAAATGACAAAACGGTTTTTTATTAAAATGATGAAATACAGAATAAGCGACACCACTAAAATACAGAAATGAATTAGATTACATTACTAATAGAACAAATTATTAACATGGATAACTAAAGACTAAAACACATCTTTGTAAAATAAATATTGAAAAATTTAAGAACAAATGATAAGAAAAGAAGAAAACCAAAGCCTGCACTAGACAGTTTCCTTAAAACAGATTCACCGCCTTCTGATGAATGCTGGACGTACGCTAACCTCTGTCTCTCAAGATACGATAGTCGAAACCAGCTAATACAGAAACACCTTCTGAATAGCTTCAGCGAACTTGACAATGGATGCACTCTCTCTAACAAGAACCAAATAAGAGGCTAACAAAAGAAGATATAAAAAAATTTTCTTTGGTGTAAAAAACCATGTCCAACTTTCTATCTTAAAACACTATCTCATTTTTCATCACAAAACATCTCTAGAAACAACCTACTAAGTTGGAGGAGAAAGACCTCTATTTATACTAGTAGGGAAGAGCCTTAGCCATGAAAGCTAACATTAATGGGGTCATCAAATGTCATCAAGCTATTAGGGCTAGAGTTACAAAGGTTCAAAACTCCAAAACCATTATATAAATCATAATATATATATATATATAATGTATAAATTTTGAGAATTAAACTAGATGGGTTGCAAAATGGATATGGGTGTTGGGTCATAACCCAATCCAAGCCCAATCTCAAACACATGCACAGCTCAGCCCAAAGCTCAAGACTAGATCCAAGTCCAAGCCTAGGACCAAACCTAGCATGTGCACAAGTACAAGTCTACGCCTAGTCTAAACTAAGACTAAGTCCAAATCTAAACCCAATTTTATTGATACCCACTTTATGAGACAATTCTCATTCACAACTCAATGGTTTCGATTCATTACTTTTGTATTGCAATCTTCTCACTTAAGAGAATGCAAAACCACTCAGACTCACCTCAACCGGCGATTGAGTTCTACTTTAATTTCGAATTAAAGTTGTCAAAAAACCATTATTTTCCAACACCATCTTCCACAAATGATTATTGAAACCATGAATCAGAGTGAGATTGAAATCTGGAAAGTCTATTGGTCGACAAACCATGATCAAGCTCAAGAATGAAAGCCTCTCATCAACAATGTCTGCAACGTCAACATCACTTATGTTTTGCAGCAACTCCTTTTTGATGCAGAGAAGTTTCCTTTTCATCTTGAAATGAACCATTGCTTCTTGACATAATGATGAGAGCTTAATAAGAGACTTTTCTTGTTTTCGATAATGCAATCTCTCTCATCCTCTTCTAATATGACACAATCAGCCAATGAAAACTTGAGGTCATACAAAGGATCTTTTAGTCCTATGGGTGTCCAGGGGTCAATCCTCTTTTGATGCAAGACCTCTGAAATCTTAATAAAATGAAGCTGTAGGGGGAATTCTGCGAATTCTTCTCCCTCTGCTTCTTCAAAGTCACTGATGAATTTGTTCTTTAGAAACTGTAAATGATCAGCAGCCATTTCAAATGTAGTTCCAGTAACAAATTCCTTTTCCCGACCTTCTTCCCTTTATGGAAAATCTTTCTATTAACAGTAGCTGCAATTAGTCTCAAGTCAAGCAATAGAAGACAAAAACAAACCAAACAGAGAAATGGAAAGGATCAAAGAAAATACCTTTGAAAGACTGAGTAGTTTCCTGAAAGATTCAAAGAAATTTTCTATGAAATATTGAATAGTTTCCTGATAGATCTCTTGTGCAAATTGTCCAAGTCTCAAGCTGACTTTGGGTCTTAACAAAGAATTTAGGTCCACCATATTTAGGACAACACTAGAAAATAGGTATGGTATGGAGTTCATTTTTTGTCGTTCTGAACTATTATGTCATTAATCATCTCAATCAATTACAGTCGGTCAATTTAGTAAAGTGGAGATTTAAAGTCTCACGTGATTGAGATATGCCTTCTCTGAAATGGCAAAGGTGGGATCTTGAACTCACCTTTAAGATTAAGTTGACTAATTTTGATTGGTCGATATCACTGATGATGTTGAGATCATTAAATATGAGTAATGATATTAAAAATAAAAAATTCATACAGAAATCCTTTTCGCTCTAAATAAAACACCATAAAAATGATTTTGTTTATAAAAATAACTTTGCCATATCATTTTTATAGTATTTTATACAAATAGATTTTTTTTCATTAAGCACCTTCTCATTTATGTGACATTGACAAAATAATCATGTATTATGTCGAATGATATGAGAGAAAAAATATTAATTTTTAAAATTTGAAAAATATTATTCATAAAGAATCTTTATACAATTTGTAGCAGTGGTATTTTTGAAATTAAATGTCATTTTTTTTTATGGGTGCTCTTGTGTTAAAATAATAAGTCTAATGCAGTCGCATCTTTTTAAATTTTTTTTACTTTTCACTTATACCTTATGCATTTGGAATATTTCAGATTTGTTCGGGATTTGAGATGGCGAACCAGTGTTCAAATAATACCAGTTACTTGTGAGAGCTCAAATAATTTCCAAATCACCATAGAAGCCCTAGAAGAAGCATACAACAAAGCAATAGAGGCCAACATTAGAGTGAAAGGCTTGATCATAACCAACCCATCAAACCCATTAGGTACCATTTTTGACAAAGCCACTCTCAAAAGCTTGGTGAATTTCATCAATAAAAGAAACATCCACCTTGTATGCGACGAAATCTACGCTGCTACCATTTTCAAGCCTCTCCATTTCACTAGCATTTTTGAGTTCATTCTAGACATGGATAGTAACGATGATATCATTCACATCGTTTACAGTTTGTCGAAAGACATGGGTTTTCCTAGCTTTAGGGTTGGTATTGTTTACTCGTACAATGATGAAGTTGTGAGTTGTGCTCAAAAGGTGTCGAGTTTTGGATTAGTGACTTCCCAAACTCAATACTTACTCGCTTCAATGCTCTCTGACAATGATTTGGTGGGGAGGTTTCTTGATGAGAGCTCGAGGAGGCTAGAGTGCAGGCACAAAATTTTCACAGAAGGATTGAAAGAGGTAAAATGTTAGCATATCTTGTATGGCCGTTAGTTTAATTGCTTGTGAAATTAGCAATAATTCTATTAAAATTGCAAATTTTTAAAAAGCATTTTCGACAATGAAATTTACAAAAAAAAAAAAAAAAAAAATATCGATTGCATAGCTAAATGGGAAATAAATTGCAACGTTTATTTGAAAGTATTAATAACAAATTTAAAAAATGAGGGTAATTTTAAAAGTTCACATATCTACATGTTTTTTTTTTTTTTTTTTTTTTTTGTGATTTGAGATGTTCAAATTATTATATTTTTATTGATAAAGTGCGATTTTTTTTTTTAAAAAAATAATTTGTAAAATTTAAGATTTTGAATGTTTATCATAATAAAAATGTCTGGAAATGCCACTGTAGATGAGGATCGATTGTTTGAATAGCAATGCCGGACTTTTTTGCTGGATGGATTTGCGCCCGTTGCTCAAAGAACCAACTATTGAAGCTGAAATGGTGCCATGGCATGTGATAATCAACGATGTGAAACTCAATGTCTCTCAAAGATCATCTTTTCACTGCACGGAGGTTGGTTGGTTTAGGGTTTGCTTTGCTAACATGGATGATGATACGGTCGAAATTGAATTGCAGAGAATTTGAAAATTTGTGACTAAGAAGAAGGAAGGAGAGATGGCTGCAGTGAAGAACAAGAGGTAGCAAATGAATCTTCGACTGAGTTTCTCGCCTCGGATACACGACGACGGTCTCAGGTCGCCGCATATGTTGTCTCCTCACTCGCCTCTAGTTCAAGCCAGGAATTAATCGGTTTAGAGGACTATTATGTATCATTAGTATATAAAAAATTTATAATGTCAAAAAAAGTAAATTAAAATTTTTTCAAAAAATAAAACATACGATGTGAGTCACAATTAAAATGAATCACGTCTACACGCTTTATTTTTTTATTAATTTTTTAATAACTTTTTTTTGACTATGTAATATTATTGTTAGAATATTTCACCAGAATTTCACCTTCAACGTGACTTTCAAAAAGTGAAATATATGAGGTGATAGATATATCATTTGTCATTTATGCACCATTAATTTGTACTAAGAAGACAGGTAGATTTATTCTTTCCATTGGAAATAATTACTACCAATAATTTAGGCAAGAGAATGTTTTAACAATATGTAATTTATTTGTGTGTAATGTATAAAATATTGTTTGAAGTTCCAATTCCATTAAATAATATTGATGTTATATAGCAAATCTCTTCTTATTCTCGCTCTCTCCTTTAAATGTCTCTTGAATTTATCTTGATATTGATGTTGAATGAATGAATTGAAAAGTAATATCCAAATATCATGATCAATTGTTTCATCTTACTAAAATTGCTGAATTACTTTAAATAATCATATGGAAACTCATGCTTTTAATTCTTTGAAGCACCTTGCTTTTCTCAATCAAAATTTCGTCTCCAATTTTATTTTTTAATCCAAATTTTTAGTGATATTTTTTAATAACGTCACAAATTATTTCAATACTAAAAGCTGACACAAGGATGGTGGACACTGCCAAGATTATCTTTGGATGAGTTTTTCTGACTCTAATCGTGTGACAAAGAGAGAGTTTGAATTAGAGAAAAAGAAGAGAAATGAGATAGAAGATCCAGTCTCATGTAAAACTGGAGGGCACTAGTATTGTTCCCATGGGCTGGATTGTAGTTTTGGTTAGATATTTCTTCTAGAAGGTCCAGCCCAGCCCATTGGTGGGCTCAAAATTCAACTTGGGCTTCGTCTTTTATTCAACAAGAGTGATAATAATTGTATTATAATTTCATATCATGTCAAAATATTTAGACACTTCCAATTCAAAACTAATTGACAATAAATGAAAAGGACTCCTAAAGTGTGTGAAAGTATGAGAACAAAAACATATAATCTGATTGGTTTGCAACTACGAGTCCCATAATCAAAAAGTGTACCAATCCCAATTAAAATTATACACTGACATTCTATAGATTTTTATAACACTGTTAAATTCTCCTATTAAATCCATCATTTACACTAAACCGACAAAACTAAACAATAGTATGCAATCAATTTCGATTCCTCAACTAACAAAATGAAGGATTCAATTCGGTGCAAAATTTTCTCTCAACGCCAATCAAAGCAAACCGTTTACACTCCTGCTCAGTATACATGGCTTTGCAATTGACACTTGAGATTGTGGATCAAGAAGAACATACTATCTTATTTTCACATTTCAAACTTGAAAAACAGATAACAAAGAGGAACTAATACCCGTGCACTCGGATTCACTTCAAAAAATCTAGGGAGATGATTTAGTTCTGTCTTCTTCTTCTTAAATCCATGGGTTGCTCTTCACCAGATTCTTTTTCTGTAGGCTCTTCTTTCTTCTTCGATTCTTGTTTGTGAAAAAATCTGGAAATTCCCTAAATGTTGATTTGTGATTATGTATCAATTTTAAGCAGTATATAACAATCCCAATCAAACAATCAAGACAAATCGACACAACGATTTTACGTGGAAAAACCACAATTGGACACCTCCAATTGTGATAAAAAAACCACGGGCAACAGCCACAAAACAATCCACTAAGAAGATATAAAGGAATTAGACAGGTATGCTCTCAATTACCTAACGCATCCACGCCCGAATTGAACCAACCCCTATGTGTCTCTTCCAACCCCGTCTTTACCTCAGAATTGTCTTGACGATGAGCCACTTTAGAATCCACCAAAGCTTCAGGCTCGAATTCTTTAGAATCCACCGAAGAACAACTCTATCTTTCGTATAGAATGAACAAACAATCCTTTGATGTATGCTTCTTAAACCATGAGTTGAATCCTCAATCAAAACATCAAAGAAAACTAGCAAAATATCCCTAGAGATAAACCTTAATATCCAAAAAGAAGATCTGGAGAAGTAATCCTAAAATCTGACTGAATCACCTACTTATAGAAATCTGAATCGCGATGCTCGCTCGAGCGACGACGCTCTCGCTCGAGCGAGGAACCAAAAACACGTGTTTTCCATAAGTGGCTTCGCTCGAGCCACGCACCCTTCGCTCGAGCGAACAAACACCTCTTTCAGGTCTTTATGCAGACGCAATCCTTCGCTCGAGCGAGCAAGGGCAGACAAGCAACTTTGAATGCAATTTTGCATTTTGCTTCGAGGGCGCTGCCCCTCGACCCTGCCATGGCACTGCCCCCTGGACCCTCGCGAGCTGACCGGACAGCTCGATCCCCGTCATAATCAGCAAAGTGGCAATCTTGAAAGCATTATCATCACAAACTTCTCTACAAGGCACAATTCGGGTTGGATTCGAATCTAAAACTCATATCCTCACTGAAATACAAGAGCAAATAAAATTACAACTGAAATGAGTTTTGTTCAAACAGGATTACCAAGAATAAAAACCTAACAATCTCCCCCTTTAGCAATGCCGTGACAAAACACACCTAACAAATAAAATCCCAAACACCCCAACCCATTCCAGCCAACAAAAACAAACTTTTTTCTGACGGGCAAGATCTGCAAAACAACTATTAATGCCACAATCTCCAAAACAACTATTAGTCCCACATGAGTATATGAAAAAAACAATAAACATATGACAAGATTATCTAGAAGCATGAGATGGAAAACATGAATAGATGCAACTTGGAGATTTTAAGAACATGTAGCATGAAAACCTGAAACTAAGACACATGCCTAAGACACATCCACCGAACAACATTACTCCCCATTTTTGGCACGAATTGACAAAGGAAGCTCAAACAATAAAGAAGCCAATGCAAAGCAACATGCAAACCAACTAATGCCAATCTCCCGTACCAAACAAAACAAAGTGTTCATGCTAACAAACTCTTGCAATGATAAACCAAACTCCCCCTTACTAAAGTTATCACAAGCACTGAAAATAGTGAACAGGAAGAAAACGACAAAAAGAATATGGTGGAGCAAGTAAGGAATTTTTGATATGTACCTTGAAACACACAAGATTATCCAAGAAGCACAATTACAAGAAAACACAATGTGCACAGCCAGTAGAAGATTCCTCATAAAAGAAGGTGATGCAATATATGAAAAGCATAGATCCCATGATAAAAGTGTGTGTGTGACTCTTGGAGTTCGACAAACACTAGATTCAATCCTAGTAGTGATCTGAAAGTTGGACCTCCGACAAGAGAATCTAAGCACAACAAAGGAAAGTCAAACCACTAGGAATCAAGGGGGTATTTGGTGAGTAAAGGCAGATGCTCCCGCTCAATCAATGAATCCTTTATTTTATTTTATTTTTTTCACATCTTTTTCTTTTCTTTCTTTTGCACATTTTTTTTTCTTTTGCACATTTTTTCTTTCTTTTACACACTTTTTTCTTTCTTTTGCACACTCATTGGCGGCTGACAAGCTCAAGAGTATGGAAACCGAACCAAGGAAACATGGATATAATAAGGATGGCCTGGTTGGTGACTCTGAGGTAGCCTTTTTCTCATGGCTAGACTGCAAAAAATTGAGGGGAAAGCTGTGGAGGTGCAAAAATATGGAAGGAGGTTAAGAGACTCAACATCACCTATGGTATGCTAGTATAGGTCAATTCCTCTAGAAAAGCAAAAGATACAATGCCAGAAGTCCATAGAAAAAAAATAATCACTAAGGTGGAAGACTCCGATATTTGCTAATCTAAGAATGTGTACAGAATGAGACATACTAATCAAAAAACACACACTCCAAAATGAGTAATGAACACAGAAAGCATACACATATTAACATGTAATGGATATTCTAATTAGTTCCAGTATGCACCAAGGACCACTCAAAAATTTCAAACTTGCAAAACCATACTAAGAAAATCTTTTTCTTTTTTTTTATTATTATTTTTTTCTTTTTCTAAACAAGGCAAGACATAAAACGAACATGCACACATTTTTTTCTCATTAAAAAAAACGCATAGAAACCTAAAAACTAAAACAAATAAACAAATTAACACAAGTCAAGTTTTCTCACCCAAACCGCTTTAGTATGAATAAAGTTGTAAGAATTGCGGTTCTTGGGTGGTGTCTTGAGGTTGTGGTTCCTACCCCCTGCAATGGGAACCCGTCTCGACTTGGTTTCCAATTTTCTATTTTTAGGTCTAGGCAAATACACTCTCCCATGCAACTTATAACAATAAGGGCGAATATGACCATGCATACCACAATGATGACAAATAAAAATAGGGTGTACATGGTGTACCTTCTTTTCTTTTACCTTACCAACTCTAGGAAGTTTGAGAAGTCCATCCTTATGTTGAATTTTTTGTTCTCCCTTTCCTTGAGTTCTTGTATCATGAGATGTAGATGCACTCTGTTTTTGCTCTTTGTTATCACCAAAGCCAATGCCACTCTTGTCAGAAAAAATTTGTTGAGACCCAATGATATTGTCCAAAGTCTTTGATCCTCTGTTCCAAAGACCAATGGTAGCCATAGCACACTTGAGTTCTTCCTCTTTCTTGATCATTAGTTCTTCCAAAGCAACTTAAGACATCTCGAGAGTTTCAATTTTTTCTTCATATGTTGCATAGATTTGTTGTAGCTCGTTCCTCTCTGTCTCACAAGTCAAGAGTTTTGCACAAAGAGCTTGTCGATCATTAGCTATCTTGATGGCATCAATCCTAGCCTCGGAAATCTCCTCCTTTAGTTTGACATTCTCACTTTCACATGCTGTGAGTTTCATAGTGAGTTTGTTATTCAATTTTGATAACTTAAGAGATTCCTTATACAACTTTTCATAAGTTTGCTCAAGCTTTTCATCATCACTTCCCGAGGATTCATCATCAGTGGTATTCTCAACCAGGCTCTTCGGATACTCTGTTCGTCCTTCAGTTTCGGAAGTCGCCATGAAAGCAAGGAATTGTTTATGTCCCTCTTTGCCTTGATCTTCGTTGTCACTTTCATCTTCATCAGATTCTGATTCATTATCCCAAGTGATGGTGAGGGCTTTCTTCTTCCTCAAACAAGTGGGGCATTCTGAAGCAAAGTGGCCAAATCCTTGGCATTCATAGCATTGGACTCTTTCAAAGTTCCCTTGTATCTTTCCTTTCTCCTTCTTGGCTATAGAATTAATTTTGAGTTCATCTTTGCCTTTAGATTTATGGGTATGAGTAGATTCCAAAATATTAGGATTCTTTTTCTAAAAAGATTTTTTAAATTGTTTAACAAAAGCAGCCGTAATCTTGGAATCTATCTCACAATCCTCATCAGAATCCTCTCCAACTCTATGAGCACTACTAAAAGCAATATCTTTTTGTTTCTTTTTGAAATTCCTATGTACTTCATAAGTTTGGAGATTTTCAACCAAGTGATCCAGCTTGAGGTTGTCAATATCTTGTGCCTCCTCAATAGGCGTAACTTTTGGTTGGAACCGATCGGGCAAGGATCTCAAAATTTTTCCCACAACTTTGGATTCTAGTATTTTTTCACCTAAATTGAAGCTGCAATTTACAATGTCACTCAACTTCACATAAAATTCATCAAAGGTCTCACTATCTTTCATTGAAAGGTTTTCGAAACTAGACGTGAGCCTTTGAAGTTTTGAGAGTTTAACAGAAGGAGTGCTCTCATGAATAGTTTGTAAGATATCCCAAGCCTCTTTTACGACTTCACAATTACAAATACGACTAAACTCTTCAGGTGTGACAGCGCAAAAGAGAGAATTGATAGCTTTACTATTCCAGCTACTATTTTGGTAATCAATTGTGTCCCACTTATCAATTGGTTTGGGGAAAGTTACTCCATCAGCAGTAATTGTTGGTTCAGTCCACCCATTCATGACAGATTGCCAAACTTTTTCATCAATTGATTTTAAAAACGATCTCATCCGAGCTTTCCAAAACGAATAATTGGATCCGTCAAGTAGGGGTGGTCGAACCAAAGAATTTCCCTCACGAATTGAATCCATTATCACAAATCAAACAAGATCTCGCTCAAAAGTTTTAAAAAACAAACGAGCAACTTACTCTGATACCAATTGAAAAAATCTAGAAATGCCCTAGATGTTAATTTGTGATTATGTATCAATTTTAAGCAGTATATAACAATTCCAATCAAACAATCAAGACAACTCGACACAACGATTTTACGTGGAAAAACCACAATTGGACACCTCCAATTATGATAAAAAAACCATGTGCAACAGCCACAAAATAATCCACTAAGAAGATATAAAGGAATTATACAGGTATACTCTCAATTACCTAATGCATCCACGCCCGAATTGAACCAACCCCTATGTGTCTCTTCCAACCCCGTCTTCACCTCAGAATTGTCTTGACGATGAGCCACTTCAGAATCCACCAAAGCTTCAAGCTCGAATTCTTTAAAATCCACCGAAGAACAACTCTATCTTTTGTGTAGAATGAACAAACATTCCTTTGATGTATGCTTCTTAAACCATGAGTTGAATCCTCAATCAAAACATCAAAGAAAACTAGCAAAATATCCCCAGAGATAAACCTTAATATCCAAAAAGAAGATCTGGAGAAGTAATCCTAAAATCTGACTGAATCACCTACTTATAGAAATCTGAATCGCGATGCTTGCTCGAGCGAAGACTCTCTCGCTCGAGCGAGGAACCAAAAACGCGTGTTTTCCATAAGTGGCTTCGCTCGAGCCACGCACCCTTCGCTCGAGCGAACAAACACCTCTTTCAGGTCTTTATGCAGACGCAATCCTTTGCTCAAGCGAGCAAGGGCAGACAAGCAACTTTGAATGCAATTTTGCATTTTGCTTCGGGGGCGCTGCCCCTCGACCCCGCCATGGCACTGCCCCCTGGACCCTCGCGAGCTGACTGGACAGCTCGATCCCCGTCATAATCAGCGAAGTGGCAATTTTGAAAGCATTATCATCACAAACTTCTCTGCAAGGCACAATTCGGGTTGGATTCGAATCTAAAACTCATATCCTCACTGAAATACAAGAGCAAATAAAATTACAACTGAAAGGAGTTTTGTTCAAACGGGATTGCCAAGAATAAAAACCTAACAGTTTGTATTATTCTTATCTATCTTCAGAGTGATCTCTGCTTGGAAAAGTTTCTTTAAGTCTTCTACTACTTTTTCAGGATCACAACTTCCTCCTGCTTCTACTTCATTGTTGTGATCATTGGCAATTTCAGCATAATAAACTCCTCTAGAGTCGCAGAACGAAAAAGTGCTGAATGACAATAAATTAAAGAATATAAGATTTTTAGTATAATTAAGAATAATGGTTTAAATAAAATTTTATTTGCGTAGTGGTTTATCAACTAGACTATGATATGATTTGAGTATTGATTATTAAGATATTGATTTCAGATTGTGATTCCCAGTTTCTTCTTCCAACTTTTTATTCTGTTCTTTTGGTGCCACATCACAAATGCTTCAGTGAGACTAGTTTTTTCATATGAAAAGAAGTTTTTCAAAGAAAGATAAAGAAAAGAAAAAGAAGAATGTTAGCCTCGATATACCTGAATAGGTCCTAAGTTTTTTCAGGAGCTTTGAGGTGGGTGCAACAGGTTTATCGAATACCAAGCGAAACATCTGCAAGAACAAATTGAAAACAACCTCAGCTGTAAGTTAAAAATTGGCCAAGCTTTTAAATTCCAATTGTTGCAGAGACAATGGGAAATGAAATCGTAAATTAAAAACTGATTAAACAACATGGATGTTCAGAACCCACAAAAAGGATTTAAATGTAGAAATGAAACTGAATGTTGAAGAAAGTGAGGGAATCAGACCTTAATTGCAGTCCAATCTTTCAAAAACCTGAGCATGTAACAGTAGTATGTTAGAGAGAGAGAGAGAGAGAGAGAGAGAGAGAGAGTGAGGCAGTTTGGTTGTGTTTTTGTTTTATGGTTTTCATATTTTTGGAAACAAAACAATGAAAAGTTCGAAAAAACTCATAGTTCGCATATCATTTTCAATTTTTTTTTCCTTCCCGAAAACAGTTTTCAAAAATTTGAAAACAACTTTTTGGAGTTTCCTAAATAATGGGTTGTTTTCAGAAACAATTCACCGTTTGAGTTTTCTAAAAAAGAAAACAGAAAACAAAAACCCAACCAAACAGGCAAGTATTGACATGGAGAAAAGACATTCATCACATGGATTGAAACCATAACCCTATAATTCTAGATGGAATTTGATGTTGCAGTGAATCATTAACCTAGTAGAAGATTCCAAGGCATAAGCTAGAAAGACCAAAATTAAAACAGCTAGATTTGAGTTAGAAAATTTACTCAGTTGAAATTATCTCAGCTAAGGTCTTTGCAGCTAATGGAAGACCACCACACCTATCTACCATGTCATCTTTCATTTTTCATAATATCTGGTGATACAAATACTTCTTTCTAATTGAATCTAGAATTATGCGCCAACACGACTCTCTGTCCAATATGGGCTCAAGTTCATACAAGTTGAGCTCACCCACCATCTCACTTGCCACTTCTTTCAGTCTACTAGTGACGATGATGGCACCCTCACTTCCCCTCGGAAATCCATTCCAGAGTGGAGTTACGTACTTGTTGAAATCCAAATCATCACTCGAAGCAGGCCACATGTTATTTTTTTTTTCATCAGCAAAAAAAAAGCTTTATTAATATAACAACACAAAACATGCGTAAATTACATCAATAAAGCAGGGAGTGCACAAAAAATCATAGCTAACTTTCACGATCCCAACTAGGTTGGCACCACAAAGGAAGCACATTCATTTGCTAGCACTAGCCCAAGATTGGTGAGAGACCAATCAGAAGCAACCAAACAAGATAAAGAAAGAAAAAACAACAAACATCTAACATAGCAACAACACCCAAGACAACTGCAACAAATCAACCAAAACAGCAATAGCAATCAGCAACAATCTACCAGACGAGCATCAGACTACCCCAACCAAGACACTACCAGCCAAACCAAAGCAACCTCCTACAGCAACTAGACTAGCCTCCAGCAACAACTGCAACTGCAACCAAGAACAACAGTAGCAGCTTCCCCTGCCACAGCAATACACCAGCAAATTGCCCAAATTTACTCTTGGCATCACAGCAGCAAGCACACTACAGCAGAACATTCTGCAGCAAATAAAACACTACAGCAGAACACAGAATTGAGGAAGGTGCCTCATGCATGTTAACTAAACCACCATGCTCAGGTTTAGACAAAAACTCCATCAACACAGCTCCAAGCCAATGAGTTCCATCAGCAGCCAACTTACAGGCAGGAGCCTTAAGACTAAACCAAATATAACAGCAGCATCCTTGAGCTAAGCCAAGCAGATCAGTAAACTCCCTTTGTGATAAAGCCAAAACAGATCAGCAGGCATAGCATGCACAGCTCCAAACCAATGAGATCCATCAATAGCCAACTTACAGGCATATAAGCATACACAGCAGATCCCAAATACAAGCATTAGACCTCAAAAGCCCTGAGGACCACCCCCATGACTGATGCAGTGCTACACAAAAAAAAAAAAAAAAAAAGGAGCAGACCCACACTACTGCTCCATTAACCCAAGCACCTTCTCAACAGACATCACAGCAGCTGCAGATCAACAATACAACAAAGTAGGGTAGAACAAAACTCCCTGAGACACCAGACTACACGCATCAAGGCAACAAATAATCAAAAGCAACAAAACAGAAGCAGAACAATAGAAGACCTCCATACAGCAGCAGATCAAACTCCTCTGCACCTCACCTTTCAGGATATCACCCCAACTAAACTAACAACAATCAAAACAGCCACCACACTAGCAGTAGACCAGGGATCCAGCAAGCACCTCCACTCTACCACCTTTAAAATCAAGAGGACCCAATACACCTCCTGATTTGCTTAAAATTAAAAACAACATCATGTACAGAGAAAGAAGCACCTCTGAGATGAGCTCTCAACCAGATTGCCGCTCTCACCTTGATACAGTCACATAGATCTTGAAGATTGGGCTGAACTGAATTGAAAACACAGTCATTCCTATAGCTCCACACAAACCACATTATAGCTGATGGTAAAACCCTCCAAATCTGGTTTACTTTCTTCTTAAACTTCCAACCCAACCACCATAGTAGTAGATCTTCAATAGAACTAGGAATAGCCCACTGAAGGCCCCACCAAAACACAATAGCAGACCAGGTTCTCCAGACAAAAGGGCAATGAAGCATAATATGATCAGTTGATTCACCTGCCTCATGACAAAAAATGCACCTCAGAGCATCGTCACTCACCAAAATTCCTAACCTGTGAAGCAACTCTTTTGTTTTCAATTTACCTCTCCAAGCTAACCAAGAAAAGAATTCAGCTTTTGGTTGGGAGAAATTATTCCACAACAGATCAACTGACCTCTGGATGGGGCCCTCATTAACTAAACCCCAGGCATAAACATGATTAACCTTGAACAGACTTGACTGCAAAGGCTTCCAACACAAACTATCAACATCATCACTTCTTAAAACAGGGCCAACCCCCAAAAGATTCAGAAGTCTAGCCAACTCATCATCTTCCCAAGCCTGAAGTGTTCTTCTGAAATTGAAGATCCACCCACATTGATGAGATCTTCTAGCTAATTGCGCACACAAGGAAGACTCTTTATCTTCAACCAGCTGAAACAATCTAGGGAATTGGCTTAATAGGTTTGTTGATCCCAGCCACGGATCCCTCCAGAAACTAATTCTTACTCCATTACCAACTGCAATCTGGGCATTCTCCTTATAGAATTGAAAGAGCCGATCATTCCTTTGAGCAACTAGTAATATATCTTTTCATATCTTAGATGTAGAACCAAATTCAACCAGAAAAGGATACCACTTGCCCCCTATAGAGCCATACTTCTCACAAATAACCAACTTCCACAAAGCATCATCCTCTTGGCCATATCTCCATCACCACTTTACTAGCAAATTGTCATTGGCTAACCTGATATTTTTAATCCCTAGACCACCTTGCTTCACACTCCTAGATACCTATTTCCAACTAACAAGATAGATCTTCCTGTGATATTCAGAATCGCCCCATAAAAATGATGTTTGAATTCTATCAATCTCTTTTGCTACACATTCCGGCATTTAAAAAATGGACATGTAATACACAGGTAAAGAACATAGCACAAATTTTATAAGAGTAACCCTCCCAGCAAAAGACAGAACCCTTCTCTTCCACCCAGATAACTTCTTCTTGAACTTCTCCACAACAGGTTTCCAAGTCGACCTTCTACTAGGGCTGGCCCCCAATGGTAAACCCAAATATTTCAAAGGTAGCTTTTGACTTAGACAATTCAGCTTATCAGCAAACTCATCAACCACCACATCAGCTACTCCCACTCTATACACAATGCTTTTAGAGAAATTAATACTTAAACCTGAGATTACCTCAAAACACCTAAGGATTCTTTTAATAGCCATAATTTCAGTCCATTCAGCCTCACAGAAGATCACTATATCATCAGCAAATTGCAAATGGAAAACAATCAAACCATTCACACCTACTAATACACCTTTTATAGCGATCCCGGTTATCCCTTTAACGTTCTGTTGTATTCCGGACTCGGTTCCGTGAAGTTGGTAGTGGTATCTATCTTGTTGTGTCCTTAAATTTCACACGATTGAGTTTTAGGATGTTTTGAACAGGGTTGTTATAGGTTGGTTAGGCCTTGGTTTCAATTCCTTGTTGTTCAATTTTTAGGCGTTCCGCTCGAGCGGGTCTTCTTGCGCTCGAGCGGGTATTGCACACCTCCAGTATTTCGGGTTCCTGTAAAACTTCTGCAAATGTGATTTCTGCGCTCGAACGGGTTTGTTTACGCTCGAGCGGTGGCGCTCGAGCGGGCCGTTTGGCGCTCGAGCGGGTAGTACTTTCTGGGTGTAAGTTCTGGGAGGTGGAAATCTGCGCTCGAGCGGACTGGTTTTCGTGCTCGAGCGGAAGTGCTTTATTCTTGTGTCTTGGCGCTCGAGCGGGCCTTATTATGCTCGAGCGTGCCCAGATTTTTGTTCTTGGCACTCGAGCGTCGTGTCCTCCGCTCGAGCGGGTCATACGTATATGAGTTATCCGCTGGGTGATTTCAAATCACTTTTTGCTTTTCTTTCTCTCTCCTACTTTTTCTAAAAACCCTTTTGAGAGCCTCTCTCTCTAGATACTCCCTTCTCTCTAGGGTTTGATCTAGTTAGAGTGTCCTCCTTCTCTTCGGCCTTTGTAAAAGTTGTGTTGATCGTCGAGGGCGTCATTTTAATCTGAAAATTTCGGGATTTGGAGCACGTTGGGTTTTGTCATCTTTTCCTTTGGGGCTCCGGATTTGAGATAGGGATAACCTACTCCTTTCTATGAACTTTGTCTTTAAATTTTGATATTTTGAGATGTTGGGGTTAGTTTGGTAATTTGGTAAAAATGTTGGGGCTTTTGTGTAGATTTACAAAGGGTGGGGTTTTAGCTAAATAAAGCCTAGATGCATGTTTGGCATGGAAAAAGTGAAATTAATGTTAAAACATTAATGAAAATGGAACCTAAGGGTTGTAATGTTAATTATGGAAAATGCCCTAATTACATTGTTTGATTAATTTGGATAATTAATTGTGAGAAATGAGGAAATGACGTGGAATTGTTGAGATTGGGAATATATGGGATAAAAGGGTGTAGTTGGATTTTATGTCACTCACCTAGTTGGAAATGTTGATCTTACATCCATTTGTTGCATTTATTTTCTGTATAGAAATAACTGCTTTGGGCTATCGGTGGAGGATAGTCGTGATTGTTGTAGACAATGCATGATGATTAGGCAAACTGAAACTAATAACTGGAATGTGTCATTGAGATTGACGATTTAAAGAATACATTAAATTTATTGTATTGTGTGATGATGTGTATAATTGTTGTTTATATGCATTGTGTTGTGTTGAAGGAGATAGGGGATGTACTCCACGGTTTAGGGGAAGATAGGGGATGGACCTCTAAACCGGATGTATTGGGAGGAGATAGGGGATGGACTCCGTAGATAGAGCTCATATGCTTATCTAGTAATGTGTTGACAGAGCTCATATGCTTGTCATTGGAAGTGTGATAGTGCTCATATGCATATCTGTGGAAGTGATGATATAGCTTGTATGCTTATCTGTTGTTGTGTGATATAGCTAGTATGCTTATCTAATATGAAATGGGAAGTGTTTGATATGAGTTATTGTCTCATATGAGTTGTTTGGCCAGGTTCTGAGCCATGGTTGGAATTTGAGAATTTAGAGGAATTGGAAAATGAGTTGTAACATGGACTTGTATGCCATGAAAATGTAAAGTGTGATAAGGGAAAGTATCAGTGTGACCATCTATCAACTGCTAATCTTTTAGTCATTGTTCATATTTGGTTTAGTATGTGTAGACACCCCATTTTTGACCGACCTCAAGACTCAGACGTCACCAATTGAGCGCTTGGTGATGTTGCATGATGTGCTCGTTCAGAAGTTTCGGAGTTGCGGCCGTGAGCCCTGCCTCCGGACTCCCGAACCCTTTTTTGTGCCTTGTCTCGGTTTGCGAACCAGACTCGGTTTTCTCTGTTTCTTTTCCTGAGGGGAGGGAGAGGTCCTGTAGACCATCTCTCAATGTCCGTAGGCTACATTTGGTGGCCGTAGGCCATTTTTCCCATTTCGGAGTCCGGTTCCCGGTTTCCGGGACCGTCAGGCCGTGTGCCTCGGTTCGGGACCACATAACCATCTCCGTTTGCTCTGATTTTTGGCATACTTCCTATTTGCTCCCTTTTGAGGGACACTGGGGGCTGAGAAACCCACTTCGAGGTCGAATGCCACTTTCGGTGCTTAACAGCCCATTTTCGGGACCTCGAACTGCGTGTTTTGGCCCCGGAACATTCGTTTTGCATTGGTTTTCGTTCATTTTTGGCAGGTACCTCTGTTTTATCACAGGGAAGGTCACTGAAGGGTGGGAGGCCAGCAATTGTTGCAGCAACCAGTTATCTCTCCTCCGGAGCCTCCCGGCGCCCGTTTTCCCAACTTCCGGGCTAATGTTGAACACCTTGGAGTTAGTGTTGCCAACTTTCGACCACATATCTGTGATCTACACACTTGGGAGGACCCTAACAGTTCATGGCCGGCCACTATTTTTGATCAATCGGCCACTTCTCCTAACCGAGACCTTTTCTTGAGGGAGCTTGACCCTTTTGGACCTTTTTTTTAGCTTCTCCAAGAAGCTTGACCTCTTTTAGCTTCTCCAAGAAGCTTGACCTTTTTGTTTAGCTTCTCCAAGAAGCTTGAACCTTTTGACCCCTTTTCAAAACTTCTCCAAGAAGCTTGGCCCTTTTGCTCCAAGCTTCTAAGAGAAGCTTGGCCCTTTTGGTCAAAGCTTCCAAGAGAAGCTTTGCCCCTTTGGTTTCTCTATATAAAGAGAACCTCTCCTCCCCTTTAGGAGGTTAGAAAATTGGTTCTTCAAGCCTCAAGAGACAAATCCTCCTCCATCTCTCTCATTTTCCTAAAAAGCTTCAAGTACTACACCACCATTTACACTACAACACCAAGCTCTACCACCACCACTCCATTCCAAGAGCAAGGAGAGGAATTCCAGAAGCTAAGAGGCAACAAAGTTGGCCCAAGAAGCAACAAAAGAATTGATCTTCAAGGGTAAGTCCACTTTCCCTCTTTTGAGCTCATTTTTTGCAACATTTCTTAGCCTTTCTTTCTTGTACATTTGAGCTCCGACCAAAACTGGAAAGATCATTATTTTGAGCTCATTTTCATGTCTCATTAAGGGCTCAACCCTGTTTGAGCCCTCCATGTTGCACTTGCTTCAATGTCCTCCTTAAATACCGTTTTCTTGCATGCTTTGGCAGCCCATTATGCTTCCATTTTTGGACGATTTGCAGGCCTAGAGATAGTCTTATTTTGACCTTCTTAACATGTTTCATTAAGGGTCTTTGGCCATTTGTGGAATATTTTGCATACCTCATGTTATAGCCTCTTTTGAGCCTTATTTTGCATTGCATTTCTAGCATATTTTTATACTTTTTTGGCCATTTTACAGTTCTGGAAATATGCTTATTTTTGGTCCCTCTTCAATGTTGTAGAAGGGAATTTTTCAGTTTGGGCATTGTATATACCACTTGCCTCTTTGGCCATCTTTTGGCCCGTTTTCTTACATAAAAGCTTAGCCATATCTCTGTTTGTTTTTGAGGATTTTACAGTTCTGTAAATGTGCATATTTTTGGCCCCTCTTCAATATTGTAGAAGGGCCCGAACCTGTTCGAGGACAGTAGCTATGAGTTACTTCTTAATCTCATGTTTATTCCCCATTTTTGCATGCTTGTTTTGCCCTGTTTTTGTCCACTGTTTGGCCATGCTATAAACTAGTAAAATGCTAATTTTGGGGCTGCATTGCTTCTGTCTTTACATTCCATGTCCATATTGTGCACGCATTGCATAGCTATAGGCCATTTCGGGTGCCTAAATTCGTATTTCGGGACCATTTCCTTGCATTTCATGTCATTTCGCTTCATTTCGGGACTGTTTTCCCCCATATTTTGTTGCTGAAATTCCATTAGCATGCTTGCATATCATTTTTGCCATGTTTCATCACATTTTATCATTGCCTCGGTTTGCGTGCCCGTGTGCACGCATTTCGAGGCACCTCATTTTTATCCGCCGGCATCCGATGTGAGTGTGGCTGAGGTTCACTCATGTTGGTATAAGCCCACTTGTCATTTCCATGTCATTTCATCATATTCTGTCATTGCCTCGGTTTGCGTGCCCGTGTGCACGCATTTCGAGGCACCTCATTTTTATCCGACGGCATCCTATGTGAGTGTGGCTGAGGCTCACTCATGTTGGTATAAGTCCATTTATCATTTTCCATGTCAATACATCATTCTGCCATTGCCTCGGTTTGCGTGCCCGTGTGCACGCATTTCGAGGCACCTCATTTTCTGCTATCGGCATCCGATGTGAGTGTGGCTGAGGCTCACTCATGTTGGTATAAGCCCATTTGTCATTTCATCACATTTCATCATTGCCTCGGTTTGCGTGCCCGTGTGCACACATTTCGAGGCACTTCTTTTTTATCCGACGGCATCTTATGTGAGTGCGGCTGAGGCTCTCTCATGTTGGTATAAGTCCATTTATCATTTTCCATGTCATTACATCATTCTGCCATTGCCTCGGTTTGCGTGCCCATGTGCACGCATTTCGAAGCACCTCATTTTCACAGTATTCCGCCATTGCCTCGGTTTGCGTGCCCGTGTGTACGCATTTTGATGACACATATCATCGCCTCGGTTTGCATGCCCGTGTGCACGCATTTCGAGACACATATCATTGCCTCGGTTTGCGTGCCCGCGTGCACGTACTTCGAGACACATATCATTGCCTCGGTTTGCGTGCCCGCGTGCACGTACTTCATAGCACATATCATTGCTTCGGTTTGCGTGCCCGCGCGTACGTACTTCGAGACACATATCATTGCCTCGGTTTGCGTGCCCGTGTGTACGCATTTCGATGACACATATCATCGCCTCGGTTTGCGTGCCCGTGTGCACGCATTTCGAGACACATATCATTGCCTCGGTTTGCGTGTCGCGTGCACGTACTTCGAGACACATATCATTGCCTCGGTTTGCGTGCCCGCGTGCACGTACTTTGAGACACATATCATTGCCTCGGTTTGCATGCCCGCGTGCACGTACTTCATAGCACATATCATCGCCTCAGTTTGCGTGCCCGCGTGCACGTACTTCGAGACACATATCATTGCCTCGATTTACGTGCCCGCGTGCACGTACTTCATAGCACATATCATTGCCTCGGTTTGCGTGCCCGCGTGCACGTACTTCGAGACACATATCATTGCCTCGGTTTGCGTACCCACGTGCACGTACTTTGAGACACATATCATTGCCTCGGTTTGCGTGCCCGCGTGCACGTACTTCGAGACACATATCATTGCCTCAGTTTGCGTGCCCGCGTGCACGTACTTCGAGACACATATCATTGCCTCAGTTTGCGTGCCCGCGTGCACGTACTTCGAGACACATATCATTGCCTCGGTTTGCGTGCCTGCGTGCACGTACTTCGAGACACATATCATTGCCTCGGTTTGCGTGCCCGCGTGCCGTACTTCGAGACACATATCATTGTCTCGGTTTGCGCGCTCGCGTGCACATATTTCGAGACACATATCATCGTCTCGGTTTGCGTGCCCGTGTGCACGCATTTCGAGGCACCGCATTTTCATAGCATTCTGTATTTTCTCGGTTTACGTGCCTGCGTGCACGCATTTCGAGGCATTTCATTCCATAGCATAATATATACTAGGTTGTATCTTAATTGCATTTCATGCATATCATGCATATTGCATCGTGTCCGGAATATGAGTTAGCCCGGGCACGGGAAACGAGGTATGTTTCGTACTCCGAGTGACGGAATGTGTCTCAATTCCCCAGTCACCGACACTCCGGATTATCCATGATGGAGTTAGGTTTTAGCTGTAGTTTCATGTGCATTCATCCTATATTGAGTTGTGCATTTCGACTCCTCTGCCATCATGCCTCGGTATGCGTGATTGGTGGCACGAGGATCGAGACATGCATATATTTGTGCAAATACATTGCTATGCCCCTTTCTTGCTCTCTGTTGCAGCAAAATCAGGAATCAGCAACTTTCCGGGACTTGGCACGCTTTTCAAAAAATAACAGGTGTAAACAGAGGCTAATTGGGGCATTCCGGTGGATTTCCGCGCAAGACAGTCCGGACATGCATCATCCACCAGAAGCAAGGCAGTCCCTGGCTTGCACGCCAGTTTATTTGCTTTCTAGTTAATTCATTAATTAATTAGAATTCTGTAATATTTTGGACTGTAATATTCTTTTATTTTGGGGACTGTAATATTTGGACTGTATTATTTATTCGGACCCTCCGAGTGAGGGCACAACTGTAATAAGTGTGCGTGAGTGTGATGTATGTCTTCCAACCCCACGTCTTTCTCCCTTTTATTTATCCGCTTATGATGATTAGATTAGGGCATGTTTAAATTAGCATACAGTATGACAGCATGTTTGCATCATTCATCTGTTTTGCATGCACCGGGCTCGGCGCATCATACTAACTGCATTGTATTTTCAATTCCAAGTTGAATACATGTTAGTTGTAGCATTTCATATGCCATCTTAGAATAGCCGAGCCTACTATAGTTGCATTTTGCATGGGTTGCATTAAGCATTTTTGTATACTTAGGATCATGCATGATTTCTAATGTAGTTCCTATTTTGGCTTGGAGTACTCGGTAAGTTCTATGCTTTAGCATCCTCGCATGCGTGTGAGTGACTGCCATGAATAGCATGCTTACCATGAGGCTATGTGCTTATGTGATATATCTGCCTGAATGCCTGTGGGTGAAGGTTGAGTTGTTTAGATTGGAATAAATCATCGACTGTTTGTTTTAAGCCCACTAGATAGTGGCAAAACCATCTTTTCTAAACCCACCTGCGGGTGGTAAAATCTGCATTTTAAGCCTACTTGCGAGTAGCAAATCATCTTTCAAATAAACAAGCATGAAATGTTTTGTTCCAATTCGGGCGATCCAGTCTATACTTATATGCTGTGTGCATCACATAGTAACCTAGGCTAATAACCGGAATAAGAACTCACAATGTTTTCAAAAATTGATATCATGGTTAGTAGAGGCCGGTCTATGACCGGGCGAGCGGGGGTGCTCACGAAGTGACCTTCCCCAATCGTACCCAAGTTCCCGAGCCGAGGCAACTTTGGTGATGACGGACACGTGGCCTTTTGGCACCGAGTCAGGGTTTCCTAAATTTCCCAAAATAAAATATTTAGGTGGCGACTCTGTATCTGGCAAAGCAGTCCATGTTTGGCACTTCTTTCAAAAATCTGTTTTCTCAAAACGATTTGCCGGATTTGGACTCTTTGGTTCAGACTTAGAACCGTGACTACACCAAGTCGAGTCCGAGCTGTAGCGAGGTCCCCCGCGGGCTTGTTACAGTTTCTGGCGACTCTGCTGGGGATTTAGAGAACTTGACTCGAACTCTTGATATCTGTTTTTGATTACACTTGTGTGTTTCTTTGCATTGCATTTGCATTGGTGCGCGTAGGACACCGTGTTTGCCATCTGCTATTCCTGAACGGTTTGCCGGAGGCTTGTCTTGTCAAGGCATGACCATAAGGCTGACCGGTTGTGGGCTCTGCCAGTATGGGAACACAAACCCCGGTTTTACCAGGGCACCCTCTTTGACCATTCGACCTAGTGCATATTCGGATCCATAGTGACTATTCCAAATTAGGACAGGTTGCTTGCCCGTTTATAGGTTGTTTGAAACCGCTGCGTGCATAGTGAAACCCTAGCTCCTGACAAAATAGGACAGGGAAACCCTACCCCAACATAGGGGTGTTTTGGCTCTCACTTATCTGTTATGTGCTTTAGAGTGCGTCTCTACAAGAATGCATGTATCAGTGTATGAGTTTGGGCATCAGGCCTGCGGGCATCAATCAGTATCTGGGAATCAGTTTTGCCTGAGGGTATCAATTCACCGGCAGAATTTTGGGCAGAATTCAATAGAGAGCACACTCATTCAACTATGCTCATATCTGTTCAGGTGAAATCAGGCTGAGATGCTGCACGTTTTCTCTTTTGCTAGGGGTAATCCTGGAACTATAGCTTCAGAAGGCTCCGATATCCCCCGGGTACATTGGATCCGTGTTGATAGACTTTGTCAGGTCGGAAATTCAGTTCAAAGGCAAATCAGTGTTCCTTCGCTGAGGTAAGACAAAGGGCCAGATAGGGTTCATTTTGTTCATCTGATCCGACAGTCACCAGTCACATCATCAGCAGACCCGTGATGGCACAGGTTTCGGAAGAATTTTTATTAACCCGTGAGCCCACGACTTCTGAGCTGAAGAGAATGATCGAAGATCTTCAGAGAACTGTGATAGGTTTGGCCTCCGGGACATCGGCTCCGTCATCAACCACATCACATGCCAGGGAGTTCATGTCAAAAGGCTCCCCAATTTCGGAACGAGCTATATTTGAGGAATGCCAATCCCTTGGCAAAGTGGAGGCGAGTGGAAAGAACGAGGTAGAGGTGGACATGGATCCTCATGAATATCTTCTGTTGGCTGTTAAGGCTTTGAAAGCCGAGGGACTGAACAAAGAGCAAGTGTTCGTGGTCATTGCAAAAACTGTGGACGACATTTTCGCCACTCAAGTTGGGGGCAGTTTGAATCAAGGGGCAAGCCAGGAGAAGGGTCGTTGTATCAGAAACGTTCCTTTCGGCTATAATCCTGCACTCGGAAAAGATCAGCAAACTAGGCCAGCACCTGCTAATCCCCCTGCTGGTGCGTCCAGCAAAAATCCACAAACCTTGAAGTACCAACCCCGAGGTCGGAGGGTCTTCCATGCCCTCTATATGCCTTTGTCAAAGGCTCTAGAGGTTTTGATCAAGAAAGGGCATTTGAAGCCCCTTGAGCCGCAGCCATTACCAAAGAACCTCCCTCCCTCGCACAACTCAGCCGACTACTGTGCCTTCCATCAGCGAGCTGGTCATGACACCGACAGTTGCTTTCGTCTGCGCCATGATGTACAAGATTTGTTTGACAACGGGGTCATCCCCGCACCAAGTCCTGCAAAGCCTATCGGCACTTGATCAGTGAATTTGTGGGGGATAACGTGATGTGATCGAGAGATGAACCACCTGTGGGCGGCACTCAGTTTACTCCAGATATGACGTATGGCACGCACCGTTTTGAGCAGTTGGTGAATGCTACATTCTGACTTGGGTATTGAGTCAGTCTTGTCGTTTTGTTTTGAGTCTGTCGTTTTGTTTTGAGTCAGTCTCTTTTGTTTTGGGTCTGTCTTGTTGTATCGAGTCAGTCCTGTTGTATAGGAGTCGGGTGATTCCGGGGGGTGTTACCTCGGGCATCACCATTTTGTTTTGTGTTTGTCTTTTCGTTTTGTTTTGAGTCTGTTTCTGCCAGGGAGCCAGTTGTACCAACAGATTTTGAATGAAACAGCAGTGATTTCCACACTCTCACATTTGCTTCTGCCATGTGCTAGTTGTGCCGGGATTTGAATGAAATGGCAGTACATTCCACCTGCTCTCTTCTGCACCCCAAAATCATTGCATTTGACCTAAGTTTTTCAAAACTTTTTGAACACTGCGGTGAAAACGAAGAGGAAGGAATTCCTCGGGATTCGCAAAACTTTGATCATTTGAGAGAAAGAGAGGCATGCTAAGCCCTTAATGAATGAAATCATGCTTGTTAGCGTGAGTACTGAGAAGGACCCTGGCTTGATCCAGACTGGTTTCACACTACCTTCAGCGCGAGCGATTCGTCGCTTTCTTAAAAACTTTCAAAAACAAAATGTTTTGCGCGGTCTTGCGAAGACCTGTGTGGAATCGCTCTTGAGATTGTGCAACCTAGGATCGCTCTCAGCCTCGAGACTCAACTCCTTCGCTTCCAAACCTTGAACTTGGAATCAGAAGGTTCGACGGTCAACTACGATGTGAGGCCTGTGTGGCTAGATTTGAAGCAGCTCTCGAACAAGAGGCACCAAAGTCAGGTCAAGAAGATCAGATCTCATCAGAAGAAGCTTACAAAGCAAAGCAGCAGCCATTCTCCTGGATTCAGATGACTCCAGGATCTCAAAACCATTTGGCATGGACTTGTTATACTTTTACCCTTGAGAGGCTCGCTGGGCCGAAAACCCGGAAGGGCGACCCAGGCAAAAGTTAGAGCAAGAGAAAAATACAAAAAAAAGAAGAAGCAAAAAAATGCAAAAAGAAAAAAAGAGAACAAAAAAGAAAGATGCAAAGAAAAGAACGAAAAAAAATCAAAAAAAGGAAAAAGAAATGAAAAGAATTGAAAAGAAAAGAAGAACAAAGCTCGCAAGGTCGAAAACCCGCAACGGGCGCCTTGGCAAAAGTTAGAGCCTAAATAGGAGAGGTTAATACCCGAGTGTACCTTAACCCTGAACTACGTGAGGCTTGATTCCCATCTTTGGGATACGTAGGCAACTTCATTTTGAAGTCCAGCCGTAAAACACTTCAAACTCAATCATGTCCATGTAATGGTTCTGATAATCTTTGCCTTCTCTATATCTGAGAGTCTGGTTGCGTTCGTCGCTCTGAGGATTGACTACAATACACTACGGTGCCATTCAGACAAGGGGCAACTTTCCGTTGCCATTCAATGCATCGCGGTGTCATTCAAACAAGGGGCAACTTTCCATTGCCATTCAATGCGCTGCGGTGCTATCCAAACAAGGGGCAACTTTCCGTTGCCATTCAGAACGCCGCAGTGTCATTTCAAACAAGGGGCAACATTCCGTTGCCATGCAGTGTCCTTCAGACAAGGGACAATTTTCCATTGCCATGGATCCGAGGTTGCGCATCTCAAGAGTAGGTCCCATGCTCGTTGAGCAGTGGTCGTTTGCGAAAATAGTTTTTGAGAATTTTTACTGAGGTTGACTAATCTTCTCGAAAAGTATTCCATTTTCAAAACTGGACCATTTCTTGGACCCAAAAAAGGAAAACTCTCAGTGCTCACTGCCTAACTTGCATGATTTTAAATCAGAAAATTGAACAAGTATGTTGATCTAACTCTCATTTTGGTCAAAATTTTTTTTTTAGGAGAAAACTAAAACTAAAATGGTCAAAATGATGAACTACTGGCACAGTTGAGTTAGGCTTCCTGCCTTTTCCCCACTGCCAACATACTTGCCAGAAGGGCACTCTACCCGCCAAAAAAGGGGATAACCGAAGTTAACAACAAATGGCTGAAAGTTCTCTCATCCTCCAAGCAGGGAGGTATCAAGCCGAGTGCGAAGCACGAATTGGAATGGATCGAGATGCTCCATTCCCTCATCCGGCGCATCGACAGATGTCACCGAAGGAAATAGCCGCGAGCTGATTATGTTGGGCATGAGCCCGCAATTTCCTGTTCATCCATCAACCACCCAGGGGAGGGATGAAAAATGAGAGATTGAAGAATAGAGAGATGTGTGATGAGAGAAAAAGTGAGAAAAGGGCTTTTTCAGAAAAACAGAGCTTGAGGGCCGAGTGATGTGAGGATTACAAATGAGAGAGGGTGGGGAACACTACCCGGTGAAACAGGCTCCCTGTGCACGTTTGAGTGTCGTGTCTTTTTGTTTTATCTCGATTCTTGTTTTGAGTCGTTTCGAGTGTTACTCGATGTGTCTAGGTTGTGTGCCTTTTATTTCCTTGTTGCGTCGTTTTGCTGCGTTCAGTCATAGGCTCAATACTTGGTCGAAAGCTCATCTCTGAATTTCAAAAACAAAATCGTTTTGTGCTCCGAGTGCCATGCCATTCTCCACATTTGTACAAAACAAAATTTGTTCTTTCATAAAATCGCAGGGTTCAACCCGGGTCATGTCGGAACAATAGAACTAGGACCTATTTGAAGCTATATGGGTTCCAGACTACAAAGCAAAAGCAAAAGAGGAAATGTCGGGTATCTGAGTTTGTTTCAACTTCAGTAAGTTCCGAGACTACATCCCGTGTGTGCCTCTTCAAGTCTTGCCAAGGCTCCGAAGTATGAGTGTGCCTCTACCTCAAGCTCAAGATCAAGTCTGCTTCAAGCCAAAATGGTAATCAGAAGTGCTCTCCCTGAGTACCATTCCCCGCCAGAGGCATCTTGGCCGTGTTCGCAATGAGTTCCTAGGAGACCAACTGCGACGGTGGAAACTAGAGTTCGAATGGCCGATGCCTAGAACGTAAAGGTTCGGGATTTCCGAGACCAAAGTCTGGTTTAAATACCCAGAGGCATGCCCTCGGCTTGAAATCTGTATGGCAGCCCCATAGATTGAGATAGCATGTGAATGCGCCTCGATTCTGGATACTGAATCAACCTAGCCTGTCACCCCGTTGGAGAATAGGGAAAGTTGTGAACATGGCCAGGAAGGAAAGGTAGTAACTGCGGTTTGGAAGTACAATCAAGAAAGTGCAAGGAGAACCCACTCTTTTCAGTTCAAAATGTTTCTGCGGAATTTTCAACTCATATCTTCGATGTGTGGCTCATCGTCAGTCGGCATGCACGAGGTGTATCCTTTTTGGAATATATCGTGACCCCTCCGAGAGGTAAATCGGAGGTTGCGTTTGGAATTTGGTCTACTTAAGGCTTGTATTCCCTTATTCGGTATTTTTGTTTCAAACGGGTGTTGTTACGCGCGTTCCACTGGCATTGTTGTGCTCATTCGTTGCATTGTTATGCACATCTATCTAGCATTGTTATGCTCATTCATTGCATTGTTATGCACATCTATCTAGCATTGTTATGCTCATTCCTTGTATTGTTATGCGCATCTATCTAGCATTGTTATGATCATTCGTTGCATTGTTATGCACATCTATCTAGCATTGTTATGCTCATTGCTTGCATTGTTATGCACATCTTCTAGCATTGTTATGCTCATTACTTGCATTGTTATGTACACTTCACCTGCATCGTTATGCACCTTTTCACTTACAATTCTTATCTTTCCTCTCTTGCATGTGATATGCTGAGAGGTTTTCTCTTGCGTGTGATACGCTGAGAAATTTATCTTTCCTCTCTTGCATGTGATATGCTGAGAGGTTTTCTCTTGCGTGTGATACGCTGAGAAACTTACCTTTTCTCTCTTGCATGTGATATGCTGAGAGGTTTTCTCTTGCGTGTGATACGCTGAGAAATTTATCTTTCCTCTCTTGCATGTGATATGCTGAGAGGTTTTCTCTTGCGTGTGATACGCTGAGAAATTTATCTTTTCTCTCTTGCATGTGATATGCTGAGCAGTTTTCTCTTGCGTGTGATACGCTGAGAAATTTATCTTTTCTCTCTTGCATGTGATATGCTGAGCAGTTTTCTCTTGCGTGTGATACGCTGAGAAATTTATCTTTTCTCTCTTGCATGTGATATGCTGAGCAGTTTTCTCTTGCGTGTGATACGCTGAGAAATTTATCTTTTCTCTCTTGCATGTGATATGCTGAGCAGTTTTCTCTTGCGTGTGATACGCTGAGAAATTTATCTTTTCTCTCTTGCATGTGATATGCTGAGCAGTTTTCTCTTGCGTGTGATACGCTGAGAAATTTATCTTTTCTCTCTTGCATGTGATATGCTGAGAGGTTTTCTCTTGCGTGTGATACGCTGAGAAATTTATCTTTCCTCTCTTGCATGTGATATGCTGAGAGGTTTTCTCTTGCGTGTGATACGCTGAGAAATTTATCTTTTCTCTCTTGCATGTGATATGCTGAGCAGTTTTCTCTTGCGTGTGATACGCTGAGAAATTTATCTTTTCTCTCTTGCATGTGATATGCTGAGCAGTTTTCTCTTCTGTGTGATACGCTGAGAAATTTATCTTTTCTCTCTTGCATGTGATATGCTGAGCAGTTTTCTCTTGCGTGTGATACGCTGAGAAATTTATCTTTTCTCTCTTGCATGTGATATGCTGAGCAGTTTTCTCTTGCGTGTGATACGCTGAGAAACTTATCTTTTCTCTCTTGCATGTGATGTGCTGAGCAGTTTTCTCTTGCGTGTGATACGCTGAGAAACTTATCTTTTCTCTCTTGCATGTGATATGCTGAGCAGTTTTCTCTTGCGTGTGATACGCTGAGAAACTTATCTTTTCTCTCTTGCATGTGATGTGCTGAGCAGTTTTCTCTTGCGTGTGATACGCTGAGAAACTTATCTTTTCTCTCTTCCATGTGATGTGCTGAGCAGTTTTCTCTTGCGTGTGATACGCTGAGAAATCTCCCTTTTCTCTCTTGCATGTGATATGCTGAGCAGTTTTCTCTTGCGTGTGATACGCTGAGGAATTTGCCTTTCTTCTCTTACGTGTGATACGCTGAGAAGTTTACCTTCCCTCTTTTGCGTATAATACGCTGAAAGGTTTACCTTCTTCCTCTCCTATGTGTGATACGCAGAGAGATGTTGTGTGTTAGACTCTGGGTATTCTCGGTAGTCGATTTTAGCCTTCTCCACGTGAGACGCAGTGAGAATTGCATAATTTTCTTACATCCTTCTACATGAAATGTAATTAGATTGGTATTCACTTGCTTAAAACTGTTGCATGGTATGCTTCATTACAGCTTTCATTTGCATGATCATAAGTTATGTTCGGCTTCTTGCCTTATCATTTGCATTTTGCCCCTGCCTGCGGGCACATCTCTGTTTATCTTGTATGTTTGTCTGAGTCTTCGGCCTTGTCAAAAATGGGTCGTCTCTGGGCTTTGACATTCACTCCCGTCATTCTTATGACTTCCGAGTTCTGTCAAAGAGGGGCAACTGTAGACACCCCATTTTTGACCGACCTCAAGACTCAGACGTCACCAATTGAGCGCTTGGTGATGTTGCATGATGTGCTCGTTCAGAAGTTTCGGAGTTGCGGCCGTGAGCCCTGCCTCCGGACTCCCGAACCCTTTTTTGTGCCTTGTCTCGGTTTGCGAACCAGACTCGGTTTTCTCTGTTTCTTTTCCTGAGGGGAGGGAGAGGTCCTGTAGACCATCTCTCAATGTCCGTAGGCTACATTTGGTGGCCGTAGGCCATTTTTCCCATTTCGGAGTCCGGTTCCCGGTTTCCGGGACCGTCAGGCCGTGTGCCTCGGTTCGGGACCACATAACCATCTCCGTTTGCTCTGATTTTTGGCATACTTCCTATTTGCTCCCTTTTGAGGGACACTGGGGGCTGAGAAACCCACTTCGAGGTCGAATGCCACTTTCGGTGCTTAACAGCCCATTTTCGGGACCTCGAACTGCGTGTTTTGGCCCCGGAACATTCGTTTTGCATTGGTTTTCGTTCATTTTTGGCAGGTACCTCTGTTTTATCACAGGGAAGGTCACTGAAGGGTGGGAGGCCAGCAATTGTTGCAGCAACCAGTTATCTCTCCTCCGGAGCCTCCCGGCGCCCGTTTTCCCAACTTCCGGGCTAATGTTGAACACCTTGGAGTTAGTGTTGCCAACTTTCGACCACATATCTGTGATCTACACACTTGGGAGGACCCTAAAAGTTCATGGCCGGCCACTATTTTTGATCAATCGGCCACTTCTCCTAACCGAGACCTTTTCTTGAGGGAGCTTGACCCTTTTGGACCTTTTTTTTAGCTTCTCCAAGAAGCTTGACCTCTTTTAGCTTCTCCAAGAAGCTTGACCTTTTTGTTTAGCTTCTCCAAGAAGCTTGAACCTTTTGACCCCTTTTCAAAACTTCTCCAAGAAGTTTGGCCCTTTTGCTCCAAGCTTCTAAGAGAAGCTTGGCCCTTTTGGTCAAAGCTTCCAAGAGAAGCTTTGCCCCTTTGGTTTCTCTATATAAAGAGAACCTCTCCTCCCCTTTAGGAGGTTAGAAAATTGGTTCTTCAAGCCTCAAGAGACAAATCCTCCTCCATCTCTCTCATTTTCCTAAAAAGCTTCAAGTACTACACCACCATTTACACTACAACACCAAGCTCTACCACCACCACTCCATTCCAAGAGCAAGGAGAGGAATTCCAGAAGCTAAGAGGCAACAAAGTTGGCCCAAGAAGCAACAAAAGAATTGATCTTCAAGGGTAAGTCCACTTTCCCTCTTTTGAGCTCATTTTTTGCAACATTTCTTAGCCTTTCTTTCTTGTACATTTGAGCTCCGACCAAAACTGGAAAGATCATTATTTTGAGCTCATTTTCATGTCTCATTAAGGGCTCAACCCTGTTTGAGCCCTCCATGTTGCACTTGCTTCAATGTCCTCCTTAAATACCGTTTTCTTGCATGCTTTGGCAGCCCATTATGCTTCCATTTTTGGACGATTTGCAGGCCTAGAGATAGTCTTATTTTGACCTTCTTAACATGTTTCATTAAGGGTCTTTGGCCATTTGTGGAATATTTTGCATACCTCATGTTATAGCCTCTTTTGAGCCTTATTTTGCATTGCATTTCTAGCATATTTTTATACTTTTTTGGCCATTTTACAGTTCTGGAAATATGCTTATTTTTGGTCCCTCTTCAATGTTGTAGAAGGGAATTTTTCAGTTTGGGCATTGTATATACCACTTGCCTCTTTGGCCATCTTTTGGCCCGTTTTCTTACATAAAAGCTTAGCCATATCTCTGTTTGTTTTTGAGGATTTTACAGTTCTGTAAATGTGCATATTTTTGGCCCCTCTTCAATATTGTAGAAGGGCCCGAACCTGTTCGAGGACAGTAGCTATGAGTTACTTCTTAATCTCATGTTTATTCCCCATTTTTGCATGCTTGTTTTGCCCTGTTTTTGTCCACTGTTTGGCCATGCTATAAACTAGTAAAATGCTAATTTTGGGGCTGCATTGCTTCTGTCTTTACATTCCATGTCCATATTGTGCACGCATTGCATAGCTATAGGCCATTTCGGGTGCCTAAATTCGTATTTCGGGACCATTTCCTTGCATTTCATGTCATTTCGCTTCATTTCGGGACTGTTTTCCCCCATATTTTGTTGCTGAAATTCCATTAGCATGCTTGCATATCATTTTTGCCATGTTTCATCACATTTTATCATTGCCTCGGTTTGCGTGCCCGTGTGCACGCATTTCGAGGCACCTCATTTTTATCCGCCGGCATCCGATGTGAGTGTGGCTGAGGTTCACTCATGTTGGTATAAGCCCACTTGTCATTTCCATGTCATTTCATCATATTCTGTCATTGCCTCGGTTTGCGTGCCCGTGTGCACGCATTTCGAGGCACCTCATTTTTATCCGACGGCATCCTATGTGAGTGTGGCTGAGGCTCACTCATGTTGGTATAAGTCCATTTATCATTTTCCATGTCAATACATCATTCTGCCATTGCCTCGGTTTGCGTGCCCGTGTGCACGCATTTCGAGGCACCTCATTTTCTGCTATCGGCATCCGATGTGAGTGTGGCTGAGGCTCACTCATGTTGGTATAAGCCCATTTGTCATTTCATCACATTTCATCATTGCCTCGGTTTGCGTGCCCGTGTGCACACATTTCGAGGCACTTCTTTTTTATCTGACGGCATCTTATGTGAGTGCGGCTGAGGCTCTCTCATGTTGGTATAAGTCCATTTATCATTTTCCATGTCATTACATCATTCTGCCATTGCCTCGGTTTGCGTGCCCATGTGCACGCATTTCGAAGCACCTCATTTTCACAGTATTCCGCCATTGCCTCGGTTTGCGTGCCCGTGTGTACGCATTTTGATGACACATATCATCGCCTCGGTTTGCATGCCCGTGTGCACGCATTTCGAGACACATATCATTGCCTCGGTTTGCGTGCCCGCGTGCACGTACTTCGAGACACATATCATTGCCTCGGTTTGCGTGCCCGCGTGCACGTACTTCATAGCACATATCATTGCTTCGGTTTGCGTGCCCGCGCGTACGTACTTCGAGACACATATCATTGCCTCGGTTTGCGTGCCCGTGTGTACGCATTTCGATGACACATATCATCGCCTCGGTTTGCGTGCCCGTGTGCACGCATTTCGAGACACATATCATTGCCTCGGTTTGCGTGTCGCGTGCACGTACTTCGAGACACATATCATTGCCTCGGTTTGCGTGCCCGCGTGCACGTACTTTGAGACACATATCATTGCCTCGGTTTGCATGCCCGCGTGCACGTACTTCATAGCACATATCATCGCCTCAGTTTGCGTGCCCGCGTGCACGTACTTCGAGACACATATCATTGCCTCGATTTACGTGCCCGCGTGCACGTACTTCATAGCACATATCATTGCCTCGGTTTGCGTGCCCGCGTGCACGTACTTCGAGACACATATCATTGCCTCGGTTTGCGTACCCACGTGCACGTACTTTGAGACACATATCATTGCCTCGGTTTGCGTGCCCGCGTGCACGTACTTCGAGACACATATCATTGCCTCAGTTTGCGTGCCCGCGTGCACGTACTTCGAGACACATATCATTGCCTCAGTTTGCGTGCCCGCGTGCACGTACTTCGAGACACATATCATTGCCTCGGTTTGCGTGCCTGCGTGCACGTACTTCGAGACACATATCATTGCCTCGGTTTGCGTGCCCGCGTGCCGTACTTCGAGACACATATCATTGTCTCGGTTTGCGCGCTCGCGTGCACATATTTCGAGACACATATCATCGTCTCGGTTTGCGTGCCCGTGTGCACGCATTTCGAGGCACCGCATTTTCATAGCATTCTGTATTTTCTCGGTTTACGTGCCTGCGTGCACGCATTTCGAGGCATTTCATTCCATAGCATAATATATACTAGGTTGTATCTTAATTGCATTTCATGCATATCATGCATATTGCATCGTGTCCGGAATATGAGTTAGCCCGGGCACGGGAAACGAGGTATGTTTCGTACTCCGAGTGACGGAATGTGTCTCAATTCCCCAGTCACCGACACTCCGGATTATCCATGATGGAGTTAGGTTTTAGCTGTAGTTTCATGTGCATTCATCCTATATTGAGTTGTGCATTTCGACTCCTCTGCCATCATGCCTCGGTATGCGTGATTGGTGGCACGAGGATCGAGACATGCATATATTTGTGCAAATACATTGCTATGCCCCTTTCTTGCTCTCTGTTGCAGCAAAATCAGGAATCAGCAACTTTTCGGGACTTGGCACGCTTTTCAAAAAATAACAGGTGTAAACAGAGGCTAATTGGGGCATTCCGGTGGATTTCCGCGCAAGACAGTCCGGACATGCATCATCCACCAGAAGCAAGGCAGTCCCTGGCTTGCACGCCAGTTTATTTGCTTTCTAGTTAATTCATTAATTAATTAGAATTCTGTAATATTTTGGACTGTAATATTCTTTTATTTTGGGGACTGTAATATTTGGACTGTATTATTTATTCGGACCCTCCGAGTGAGGGCACAACTGTAATAAGTGTGCGTGAGTGTGATGTATGTCTTCCAACCCCACGTCTTTCTCCCTTTTATTTATCCGCTTATGATGATTAGATTAGGGCATGTTTAAATTAGCATACAGTATGACAGCATGTTTGCATCATTCATCTGTTTTGCATGCACCGGGCTCGGCGCATCATACTAACTGCATTGTATTTTCAATTCCAAGTTGAATACATGTTAGTTGTAGCATTTCATATGCCATCTTAGAATAGCCGAGCCTACTATAGTTGCATTTTGCATGGGTTGCATTAAGCATTTTTGTATACTTAGGATCATGCATGATTTCTAATGTAGTTCCTATTTTGGCTTGGAGTACTCGGTAAGTTCTATGCTTTAGCATCCTCGCATGCGTGTGAGTGACTGCCATGAATAGCATGCTTACCATGAGGCTATGTGCTTATGTGATATATCTGCCTGAATGCCTGTGGGTGAAGGTTGAGTTGTTTAGATTGGAATAAATCATCGACTGTTTGTTTTAAGCCCACTAGATAGTGGCAAAACCATCTTTTCTAAACCCACCTGCGGGTGGTAAAATCTGCATTTTAAGCCTACTTGCGAGTAGCAAATCATCTTTCAAATAAACAAGCATGAAATGTTTTGTTCCAATTCGGGCGATCCAGTCTATACTTATATGCTGTGTGCATCACATAGTAACCTAGGCTAATAACCGGAATAAGAACTCACAATGTTTTCAAAAATTGATATCATGGTTAGTAGAGGCCGGTCTATGACCGGGCGAGCGGGGGTGCTCACGAAGTGACCTTCCCCAATCGTACCCAAGTTCCCGAGCCGAGGCAACTTTGGTGATGACGGACACGTGGCCTTTTGGCACCGAGTCAGGGTTTCCTAAATTTCCCAAAATAAAATATTTAGGTGGCGACTCTGTATCTGGCAAAGCAGTCCATGTTTGGCACTTCTTTCAAAAATCTGTTTTCTCAAAACGATTTGCCGGATTTGGACTCTTTGGTTCAGACTTAGAACCGTGACTACACCAAGTCGAGTCCGAGCTGTAGCGAGGTCCCCCGCGGGCTTGTTACATGGACTTGTATGCCATGAAAATGTAAAGTGTGATAAGGGAAAGTATCAGTGTGACCATCTATCAACTGCTAATCTTTTAGTCATTGTTCATATTTGGTTTAGTATGTTTCTGCTGGGCTATGGCTCACCCTATATGGGAATATCATTTTGAGGTACAGGTAGCATGCCACCTCCAAGGACGTAGCTTGGGAGGCTAGAGGCGGACACACTTTTATTGTCTTATTTTGATGTATTACGTGTAAATTCAAGCCAAGGGCTTAATGTGTAATTGAGTTAGTACTCTTTTGTTGTAACCAAGTGTTAACTTGGAAAGCTGTAAGCCTTTAGGGCACTTGCTTTTGTCGTTAACATGTAATACTTTTTGTAATGAAACTCTGATAGGAGGAAGAATGTGGAACTTTTATATATCAATGCATGTCTTTATTGATGGGTTTAATGTTATTATTTTGAGGGCGTTACAACTTGGTATCAGAGCGTACCGGGTTCGAATACTTTGGGTACGTGGGAAGTGATTAGGATCACAATGGGTTTGTCTCGCTTGGTAGAGACTTAGATGTAGTGTCATATGCTATGTGTTTAATTGATAACATGCTTATGTGTTTATTTGGGTTGGGATTTAATTTCTAGGATGTTGATGGGATCCTTGGGTTTCTGGGAGTCTTGTTGGAAAGGCACTTGATCAATGTCGTTTCTAACCGGAACTCTAGTAACGCCTCGGGACTATCATTATCTAGAAACGAAATTCGTAAGTGCTTATGTGTTTATGTGCTTATGTGGAGTGAATTACTATTGTCCATGCATTAGGACGTGAGTGTTTAGTTTTGGGACATTTGTGAATGTGCTAACGTTCTGTATCATCTTTATTAGGATGTCAGGACGAGGAAGAGGTGCTAGGCGTGGTAGGCCTGCGAGGCAGGAAGTACCTTTACCGGAGGAAGTTCCGGCAGTGCAGGAGGGAGTTGGTCAGGCCAATGTGGCCGAGCCAGCGGGTCAACAGGCTATGAATGCTTTGGCACGAGAGATAGCAGGAACTTTGGGTATTCTCAGGGCTGGGAATCAGGCAGCTGAGGCAGGACCTTCTTTCTTGAAGAGGGAGTTTTTCCGGTCTAATCCGGATGAGTTTATCGGGGATCCGAAGGAGCCACTGAAGGCTGACGAGTGGTTAGAACAAATGAGTAAGACGTTCGAGATGCTTGGCATCGAGGACGGAGCACTGAAAGTGACCTTGGCATCCTTCCAACTGAAGGGAGATGCGGGTCAATGGTGGAAATACGAGAAGGCTCGTGTTGGTGGTACATGGGAGGCGTTTGTGAATGCTTTTCAGGAGAGGTTTTTGTCTGCAGCAGCTAGGGAGAAGTTGAGGGATCAGTTTAGCCGGCTTAATCAGCAGGGTATGTCTGTGGCAGAGTTTGAGGCCACTTTCACTAGTTTGTCCAGGTTTGCACTTGAGTTGGTGGCGTCCGAAGAACGCCGTTGCTATGAATTTGAGCGGAAGTTGAGGCGGGGCCTCAAGCTGAGAGTTGGTGGGTCTTACATCCGAGAGTATAGACACTTAGTTGATGCTGCAGCTTACATGGAACTCATGATGCAGGAGGAAGATGAGGGTCAGAGAGGCTCCAAGAGGAGCCAGGATGGTCAGGGTGATGGCAGGAGACAGAGGGGTTATAACCCTCAGCAGTCTCAGGGTGCAGTTTCTAGATCGACCTTTCCAGTGCTGAGTGCAGGCTCGGGGAGAGGCAATCAGGGGGAGTTTGCTTGTTACAAGTGTGGCCAGCTGGGTCACAAGGTTTCAGTTTGCCCGCAGAAAGGTGGGGGTCAGAGAGCTGCTTCTTCCTCAGCTAGACCGCAGAGTCAGAGTCAGGGTAGAGGCCAGCCTTTGTCTTGTTATCAGTGTGGTCAGCCTGGGCACCTGAAGAGGTATTGCCCGCAGTTGAGTGCCACTTCGGGAGCGTCTGGTCCTAGGCAGACACAGGGTTTTCAGCCAGCTCAGTCTGTGCAGGCCTCGAGGGCCAATCTGGGGGCTTCGTCGTCCCAGTCAATGCAGCAGTCGTATGCTCCTAGAGGTGAGCAAGTGGATCAGGGGCCTACAGGGCGCGTGTATGCTGTTACCGCACAGGACCTAGTACCGACTCCATCAGTAGTGAGAGGTACTTTCCTGTCTTGCGACTCGGTTGCTAGTGTTTTGATTGATACTGGTGCATCTCATTCTTTTGTATCTGCTGCATTTGCATCTGTTTTGGAATTGGAGTTAGCACAGTTAGCATCTCCTGTTTGTGTAGTGTCACCTCTTGGGGGTGAGTTGATTCTGAAACAAGGTGTTAGAGGTTGTGATATAGAGGTCGCCGACCATAGGCTTCCTTTTCCATTTGTGGTCATTCCCATGAAGGGCTTTGATGTTATTTTGGGTATGGACTGGCTATCGTCATACCGGGCTGTTATCGATTGCTACCGCCAGAGGGTCACGTTATGTACCTTGAGCGGGGAGTGGTTCCATTTCTTGGGAGACCGGGTTGGTAATGTTTTGCCACCGGGGTATGATTCGCGAGGGCGAAGTGAGCTTAGTGGTCTACTTGCTAGCTTTGAGAGTGGTGGGTGTGATGAGACCTAGATTGTATTGCCGAGGGTGGTTTGTGAGTATTCGGATGTCTTTCCCGAAGACCTTGTTAGTTTGCCACCTCACCGAGAGATAGAATTCTCTATTGATTTAGTGCCTGGCACGGCGCCGATTTCTATGACACCTTACCGTTTCGCTCCAGCAGAGTTGGTTGAGTTGAAAGTTCAACTCCAAGAATTGATAGATAAGGGTTTTGTTCGCCCTAGTGTTTCACCGTGGGGAGCACTGGCCTTCTTTGCTAAAAAGAAATATGGTGCCTTGAGATTGTGTATAGACTACCGGAAGTTGAATCGGGCTACGGTCAAGAACAAGTACCCTATGCCCCGTATAGATGATCTGTTTGACCAGTTGAAGGGTTCCCGTTGTTTCTCTAAGATAGACTTAAGATCGGGTTACCACCAGTTGAGGGTCAGGGAGAAGGATATTCCTAAGACGGCATTCCGTACGCGGTATGGCCATTATGAGTTTCTGGTGATGCCATTTGGGCTTACCAATGCACCGGCAGTCTTTATGGACTTGATGAACCGGATTTTCCGGGAGTTCTTAGATCGATTTGTGGTTGTCTTTGTAGACGACATTCTTATCTATTCGGCTTCTGAGGAGGAGCACGAGGAACACTTGAGAGTGGTGCTTGAGTTGCTTAGAGCCCATAGGCTGTATGCCAAGTTTGGGAAGTGTGAGTTCTGGCTAGGAGAAGTCAAGTTCTTAGCCCATGTGGTTTCCAGGGAAGGGGTGTCTGTTGATACATCCAAGGTTGAGACAGTGCAAGATTGGACACAGCCTAAGAATGTGTTTGAGATCCGCAGTTTTCTGGGATTAGCTGGGTATTATCGCCGGTTTGTGAAAGATTTCTCTAAGTTAGCGTCACCGTTGACTAGGCTGACTCGGAAGGGAGTCAAGTTTGTGTGGACTGAGACTTGCGAAAAGTCGTTCCAAGAGCTGAAAGTTAGATTGACCACCGCTCCGGTGTTGATTATTTCGGAGGGAGGGTTGGGTTATGCGGTTTATTGTGACGCCTCACGAGAAGGTTTGGGTTGTGTATTGATGCAAGAGGGGAAAGTGGTAGCCTATGGCTCACGTCAGTTGAAAATTCACGAGAAGAATTATCCTACACACGACCTAGAGTTAGCAGCAGTGATCTTTGCCTTGAAGATTTGGAGGCACTACCTTTATGGTGAGAGGTTCGAGGTGTTCTCGGACCACAAGAGTTTGAGGTACCTGTTTACACAGAGAGACTTGAATTTGAGGCAGAGGAGACAGATGGAGTTCATTGAGGACTATGATTTTGAGTTGCATTATCACCCGGGGAAGGCCAATGTTGTGGCCGATGCCCTTAGTAGGAAATCCATTAGTGATGTAGCTTGTATAGCCATCCGGGAATGGGAGATGTTAGGGGCACTTGGCGAGTTTGATTTGCTACTGGACGAATCTGTTGAGGCTGTGGCCTTGTTTTCTGTTGTTGCACAGCCCACACTTTTGACTAGAGTGTTAGAGGCGTAGAGAGGTGACCTTGAGGTAGAGTCCTTCCGAGAGAAGATCTCCGATGGGAAAGTTGAGAAGGGTTTGACGGTGTATCCCGACCAGAGCGTGAGATACCGAGACCGTTTGTTTGTGCCGGAGTCTTGCCGAGAGGAAGTACTCCGAGAGTTTCATCATTCGCGCCTTGCGGTGCATCTAGGAGGCACTAAGATGTATCGGGATTTAGGTCGCCAGTTTTGGTGGTGGGGCATGAAGAGAGATGTGGCTGTTTTTTGTATCGAAGTGCCTTACTTGCCAGCAAGTGAAGGCCGAGCATCAGAGGCCAGCGGGTTTGTTGCAACCCCTACCTATTGCCGAATGGAAGTGTGAGCATGTCACTATGGACTTCGTCGTGGGCCTTCCGAGGACTCAGCGGAGTAGTGATGCTATTTGGGTGGTTGTAGACCGGTTGACTAAGTCGGCGCACTTCATTCCTATGCGCGTGAGAGATTTGGTAGATCATCTTGCCGACTTGTATATTCGGGACATAGTGAGATTGCACGGGGTCCCAGTGACGATCGTCTCAGATAGAGATCCTCGTTTTACTGCTAGGTTGTGGCAGAGTTTGCAGAGTGCCTTGGGCACTAAGTTGACCTTCAGTACGGCTTATCATCCTCAGACTGACGGGCAGTCCGAGCGTACTATTCAGATCCTCGAGGATATGCTTCGGGGCTGTGTCCTGGACTTCAGTGGGACGTGGGAGAGGCACTTACCCTTGGTAGAGTTTGCCTACAACAATAGTTTTCAGTCTAGCATCGGTATGGCACCGTTTGAGGCCTTGTATGGCCGACCGTGTAGGTCTCCAGTTTGTTGGGCCGAGGTGGGTGATGCACCTTTGTTGGGTCCGGAGTTGGTTAGGGAGACGATGGAGAAAGTTGAGCTTATCCGTAGGAGGCTTGTTACAGCCCAGAGTCGTCAGAAATCTTATGCTGACCGTAGGAGGAGGCCTTTGGCATTTGAGGTGGGTGATCATGTCTTTCTGAAGATATCACCTAGGCGAGGTTTGATGAGGTTTGGGAAGAGTGGGAAGTTATCCCCTCGGTTTATTGGTCCTTTTGAGATCCTTGAGAGGATTGGCGAGGTTGCTTATCGGTTAGCTTTACCGCCGCAGTTGTCCGGAGTTCATGACGTGTTTCACGTGAGTATGCTTCGGAAGTATGAGCCAGATCCATCACATATATTGGATTGGACCGATTTAGAGGTAGATGAGGATGCCTCGTATGAGGAGAGACCGGTTCGGGTCTTGGATAGGCGGGATCAGGTCCTGCGTGGCAAGACCATTCCTTTGGTGAAAGTCTTGTGGAAACATCACGGAGTGGAGGAAGCCACTTGGGAACGGGAGTTGGAAGTCCGTGAGAAATATCCGGACTTGTTTGTTGATATGTAATCTTGTATTTAGATTTTGAACTATTGTTGAACTTAAGAGCTTTTATATATGTCTTAAGTTATGAAACATTGAAAATGTTTTGGTTTATTGGAAGTATGTTTTGGAACTTGCCTCATATGGAAGTTGAATGTAACATTATATATGTTGAATATATTGTTGAAATTGGAAAGGAAATGCGTAATGTTGATGCATGTTGAAAATACATATGTTGTTTATATATTGTGAAATGCCTCTTGTTAAAGGGATGGGATGGCCGGTAATGGGTCGAATTGTTGAATGTTAAAGTGTAACATTGTTTAAAATGGAGAAAACCTGTTTTCGAAAACTTGTGTTTAATTTCGGGGACGAAATTCTTTAAGGGGGGGAGGTTATAGCGATCCCGGTTATCCCTTTAACATTCTGTTGTATTCCGGACTCTGTTCCGTGAAGTTGGTAGTGGTATCTATCTTGTTGTGTCCTTAAATTCCACACGATTGAGTTTTAGGATGTTTTGAACAGGGTTGTTACAGGTTGGTTAGGCCTTGGTTTCAATTCCTTGTTGTTTAGTTTTTAGGCGTTCCGCTCGAGCGGGTCTTCTTGCGCTCGAGCGGGTATTGCACACCTCCAGTATTTCGGGTTCCTGCAAAACTTCTGCAGATGTGATTTCTGCGCTCGAGCGGTGGCGCTCGAGCGGGCCGTTTGGCGCTCGAGCGGGTAGTACTTTCTGGGTGTAAGTTCTGGGAGGTGGAAATTTGCGCTCGAGCAGATTGGTTTTCGCGCTCGAGCGGAAGTGCTTTATTCTTGTGTCTTGGCGCTCGAGCGGGCCTTATTACGCTCGAGCGTGCCCAGATTTTTGTTCTTGGCGCTCGAGCGTCGTGTCCTCCGCTCGAGCGGGTCATACGTATATGAGTTATCCGCTGGGTGATTTCAAATCACTTTTTGCTTTTCTTTCTCTCTCCTACTTTTTGTAAAAACCCTTTTGAGAGCCTCTCTCTCTAGATACTCCCTTCTCTCTAGGGTTTGATCTAGTTAGAGTGTCCTCCTTCTCTTCGGCCTTTGTAAAAGTTGTGTTGATCGTCGAGGGCGTCATTTTAATCTGAAAATTTCGGGATTTGGAGTACGTTGGGTTTTGTCATCTTTTCCTTTGGGGCTCCGGATTTGAGATAGGGATAACCTACTCCTTTCTATGAACTTTGTCTTTAAATTTTGGTATTTTGAGATGTTGGGGTTAGTTTGGTAATTTGGTAAAAATGTTAGGGCTTTTGTGTAAATTTACAAAGGGTGGGGTTTTAGCTAAATAAAGCCTAGATGCATGTTTGGCATGGAAAAAGTGAAATTAATGTTAAAACATTAATGAAAATGGAACCTAAGGGTTGTAATGTTAATTATGGAAAATGCCCTAATTACATTGTTTGATTAATTTGGATAATTAATTGTGAGAAATGAGGAAATGACGTGGAATTGTTGAGATTGGGAATATATGGGATACAAGGGTGTAGTTGGATTTTGTGTCACTCACCTAGTTAGAAATGTTGATCTTACATCCATTTGTTGCATTTATTTTCTGTATAGAAATAACTGCTTTGGGCTATCGGTGGAGGATAGTCGTGATTGTTGTAGACAATGCATGATGATTAGGCAAACTGAAACTAATAACTGGAATGTGTCATTGAGATTGACGATTTAAAGAATACATTAAATTTATTGTATTGTGTGATGATGTGTATAATTGTTGTTTATATGCATTGTGTTGTGTTGAAGGAGCTAGGGGATGTACTCCACGGTTTAGGGGAAGATAGGGGATGGACCTCTAAACCGGATGTATTGGGAGGAGATAGGGGATGGACTCCGTAGATAGAGCTCATATGCTTATCTAGTAATGTGTTGACAGAGCTCATATGCTTGTCATTGGAAGTGTGATAGTGCTCATATGCATATCTGTGGAAGTGATGATATAGCTTGTATGCTTATCTGTTGTTGTGTGATATAGCTAGTATGCTTATCTAATATGAAATGGGAAGTGTTTGATATGAGTTATTGTCTCATATGAGTTGTTTGGCCAGGTTCTGAGCCATGGTTGGAATTTGAGAATTTAGAGGAATTGGAAAATGAGTTGTAACATGGACTTGTATGCCATGAAAATGTAAAGTGTGACAAGGGAAAGTATCAGTGTGACCATCTATCAACTGCTAATCTTTTAGTCATTGTTCATATTTGGTTTAGTATGTTTCTGCTGGGCTGTGACTCACCCCATATGGGAATATCATTTTCAGGTACAGGTAGCATGCCACCTCCAAGGACGTAGCTTGGGAGGCTAGAGGCGGACACACTTTTATTGTCTTATTTTGATGTATTACGTGTAAATTCAAGCCAAGGGCTTAATGTGTAATTGAGTTAGTACACTTTTGTTGTAACCAAGTGTTAACTTGGAAAGCGGTAAGCCTTTAGGGCACTTGCTTTTGTCGTTAACATGTAATACTTTTTGTAATGAAACTCTAATAGGAGGAAGAATGTGGAACTTTTATATATCAAAGCATGTCTTTATTGATGGGTTTAATGTTATTATTTTGGGGGCGTTACACCTTTAAACAGACCCAATTCCTTGGCTCTTGATATGAGTTTGTTTAGACCCTCAGCTACAACATTAAACGAAAATGGTGATAACGAATCACCTTGCCTTAAACCTTTTTGGGGACAGAACTCAGGTGATGGTGAGCCATTAACCAACACTGAGATTCTGGCAGAAGAGAACGCGATCAAATACTTCTTATTAAACAAGTAAATGTCCAAATTACGCAAAAGACCGTCAAGATCATAAATGTTTCCAAATGAAGAGAAATCACTTGCCAAGCATTCGAGAATAGCCAAGACAATGGACCTTAGATTTGGATATTAAGGTAACTCAACCCATAACATTGGGGAGAAACTTTCTTGGACTCTAGAGCTATGGAACACCATTTGAGCAAGACTAGTTTTACTTGATCCTCCCATACCTACGATACCAATTGCACTGAAATTATCAGCATGAGATGTAGTAGCTAGGAGCAAAGCTTCCATCTTTAGCAAATGATTATTGAAACCTTGAATCAGAGTAAGGGACTTTAGACATTATGAAAATATTGAATATTTTTTATACTATAAAATCTTCATATCAGGAACCCAAAAAAAAAAAATATAACTTTTTAAAAAGGTTTATATATGTAATTATTAAAAATTAGTTTCAAGAATATAAGACAATCAAACATAAAAAATATTTTAAAAAGTTAATTTTAATAAAATAAATATATATTTTTTTCTATTCAAATAAACGGAGTGTGAAATATAACAGTTGTATTATTACTTGTTGAGCACGCTCAAACTAGTCATATTCAAAGGCTCTGTTTGGAAAGGATTATTTGATCCAAAATAGTTAATAAAGATAAAAAAATAATTTAGTTAATTTTTTTTATTGGATTATTGTTTGATGAAAAAGACAATTAAATTTATTTTGTTTTATAAATCTCTCTAAGAAAGATGTGCATAATTGAGTAATGACGGAATAATTTTTTTTGAACAATATTATCCATGTGCGCGCGCGCGCGCGGACACACACACACACATATATATATATATATCATAAAACTCTTTTAATGAGGAACACTTTTATTTTATTTTATACAAGTTTAAAAATGTTGTGTATAATATTACTATGAATCAGAATAACATGTTACTGTGAGAGAGTAATATGTTAATCTAGTTCACAGTAACATGTTATTGTCAAATAGGGTAATATGTTACTATTTCTGTCAATTTCGATGGTATCTTTTATTTTTTTAAAATTTTATAATTAACATGGATTTTATTTGATAGATTTTGATGAGATGATTATAAAAATATTATTTTTATTAAAAATCGACATCTAAATCAAAAGTTATATTATTTTAAAGTTTAAAAAATTAAATTACTCATTAAGTATATTTTCGTAATAGAGGTAAGTGTTGAATTTTTTAAGAATTTTTTTTGTACTTATCTTTAATGCATTAAAATTTTATTATGAGAAAATTTTGATCAAATCTCCCATAATAAAATAGATTAAAGTAGTCAATAAAATAAAATATTATATCTAATTTATAATTATTTCATTTTTTTCTTACAACTATCAAATCAATTAAAAAAAATTATTTTTTCAAATATAACTTTTTGAACTAGATTAAAAAATTAAAAAAATTAATTAAAATAATCAACTTTTCAAACTACACGTCAACAAATCTGACAGTACCCAGCCACTTCAATGCAAATCCTATATTTATCAAATCACGAGCGTATCTGGATTCATGACCTTTTTTCTTAATCACATTTTTTTTTTACAAGAAAATCTTCCTCCTCTCTCGTAAATTTAAGGCAGCGTTCTTTGTAGTGTTTACCAAGGTGTCTTATTGTTTGTTATTGTTCATTCTGAGTTAAAGATTATAACTTGAGAATTTGTTCCGACCTCTCAAGATAAGTTCCTCTTAACTCAAGACTCGCATAACGGGAGAGTATTAAATCCACACCAAATGTTAGATAACAACTACTTGAGACTAACCTCACTGCAGGAAATTCAGCTTTTAGTGGCGTTTAAAAAACGCCGCTAAAAGTGCCAAAAACGCCACCAATTCTTTTTGTGACGCTTATCACCAAACGCCGATGACGCGGCCATCGCTATAGCTTTATGGCGTTTTAAAAACGTCGTGATATTAGTATAGGCGGCGTTTTTAAAAACGCCGCCAAATGTCCTCCTAAACACACGCTGACGTCACTGACGATATTTAGCGACGTTTTTTGAAAAACGCCGTCATATCTTTTTAAACAAATATGACCATTAATATGTAAGGTTTCAGAGGCGTTTGTAAAAACGCTGTCATATCCCTTTTTTTTTTTTTTTTTTTGGAAATTGTACTAACTTTATTTGATTGAACTAAAAAAATATCTGTAATAACACTAATATAAAATAACAACTCCCATTCAAATAGTTGTAATGAAGCATTAAAAAATAACAACTCCCATTCAAATAGTTGTAATGAAGCATTAATTCACTTTCTCATTCAATTAATATCCAATCATCATTACCCACAAAATTAACGTATCCAAAATCCAAAACGTTAACCACAAACTAACATATATCCAAAAATCATGTCTTAACATTAATCACAAACTAACATATATACAAAAATCATGTCTTAGCATTAAAGTTGTAGTCTTCACTGGTCTACATGCCTGCATCATAACATAAACTGTAACGAGATTCACCAAAATAAACACAAATTGAAGAATTCGTACCCAATACTTATAAATAGTACTTAAAACTTGAAGAAGCACTAACAAGAAGATTTTATCACATACCAAGAAGCACTAAATACATATAAAGAAAAAATAAAAATAAAAATAAAAATGCTTTTCAAATTTGAATCCAACCAAAAATCTGGGCCAATGTTGAATGCTTATTGTTGAATGCTTATTGTTGAATACAGTTTGTAACACAAGAAAGACTAGAAACTTACAGTTTGTAGCATCATCCTCATTCATTCCCAAGAAGAGAGAAGCATCTTGAATGCTTATTGTTGAATAAGCAGCTAGCAGTAGCTGAAACATCTTTGTGGTGTAAACATCTGCAAAAAAATGATCAAAAGATAATTTTGACAACAAAAAGTGCCATAAGGTAAAACTTCTCTCAATAGAGGAAGATAACAAGAGTCATTGCCTCTTAACTAATTCAGGACCCTATACATAAACAAAAAAACAAAGTAACAAACCCCCATCTCCACCTCCAAGGTTTCCCCACACACAACAATTACATCATTTAATCGGGGAATTGAAATATATGTTGGAGTATCTTGAGGCGTTCTTACAATATTAATCATTTCATGGTTGATAACATATCTCAACATGGCATATCTCATAATATACCCATGCATCATATCTATCTATTTATGGAGAGAGAGGAAACTACGTACCCTGTTTCCTTAAAAGAAAACTCCTTCAGTTTTCTAGCCAACTCAATTTCAGTAGCTGCAGCTCTAGGTACTATACAACTGTCCCTGCACATTGCCTAGCACAAAGATGCATAAAGCCACATTCAGATTAGCTTCTTAAGGTCCAGTAGAAACTGATGCAATACTTTTTATAAAAGATGACCTACCTAAAATAAGTATCGTAGATGTGTTGGACAGAATTACCTTGTATGTATTCACACCATCATCAACTGCTCTTTCAAGGTCATCTAATATACTATCGGTACTTCCTCATAGGACCACAGTGCATACAAAGTTTCCACTTTCTTCATTTCTCACAATGGTGACCTATTATTTATTAGATATAAAGATCATGTTGGGGAAGAAGATGAAGAAACGTAAGGAAAAAGCCCAAAAAAATAAAACCAAAATTAGTACTATATTGATTACTGGCTGTGGATATCTCCACTAGAAACAAATAAACATGACACTGTACTCCACAAGAAGCATTGAACTCACACAGGTTGAAACGAAAAAAGAAATGTTTCTGATCTTGAAAGGAGCAAACCTGTAGCATCTAGAGCACGGATGGATTCACAAAATGCATTAGCTCTCTCATGGCGACGCATCACATCACTTGATGGAGGTGGTGTGGTTGTAAGTTGGAAAATCTTTGATAATAGATGTATACCAAGTCAAGGAAAATAAAGATTGTAATATATTGAATAACACGAGGAACAAATGATATATATATAATGACTAGATAGGAAGGCATGAAATATTCTGAATTCTTTCAAGCACTGACAGTAATTCCCCAAGGAAAAAGGGTTGAGGATATAATCTCTAAGTCTATCTGTTGTATGTGGGACAGCCACCACCAATGCACGGACCACAGCAACTGTAGCTTCATGTGATCCATCTTCAAGAAAAGCATCCATTTGAACACGTATTTTGTCCACGATCTAGCAAGTATAAAATTTGATCAGCCAGATTCCTTGAATCTGCTTTATTAAAATGTCAATATCAGATCAACACCAAAAAATATATACCATGTCATTTTTAAAATGCTGTGCCACAGTTCCAAATGCGTCAATGCTTGCTTATTTTACGTTCAAGTTTTGGTCAGAGCCAAGAGTTACAAGAGCAGGCACAACATGAGTGGAAGCCATTTTAGCATCAATATATGGTACCTATCATGAGAAAGATAACAGAGAGTCACACACAATAGTAGAAGAGGTTGGAGATAACTACTCCAGGTAATTGAATACACTTACAATAACTTTCAACAGATTGGTGGCACTGATTTTCATATTTATATTGGAGCACACAACCATTTCCCACAAGATATTGAAAATCATATTATGATGTGCTTCATATGTGCTGCATTATGTAAAAGTTGAAAGTCAAATAATGAAATTCAAAACTAACCATAATCTCAATAATACCAAAATGATTTCACAAAATACCAACCAGAGGAAGCGGACAGAGTTTACAATCTCAGCATGGTGCTTCATTAGATATAAACAAATTACCTTCTCTGTTAGATATTTGAAAGCCACCTTCTTCTGTCCTGCTTCATATATATTGCATTGTGAATATATCTGAAGCCAAAAAACCATAAACATTTCATAAGAAGTGGCCAACCATGTATAATATCTTTTAACACCTTAAAATTCAAACCAACAAAAAAGAAGAAAGAGGAGGCAGATGATGAAGAATGACTATGCTAACCTTCATTAAAAGTTGTGTGACATCTTTCATTGTAGATACACATTCCTTTGTCAAATTCTCAACATAGACACCAGAGTTGACATCTTCTCTTATCTAGAAAGAAAAACCACACAAAAAACTTAAGCAAACCACATAACCATTTCACAAAAATTCAAACAACATAATTGACATAACAGCTTTACCTGGAGGTTTCTTTGGCTTGGATCCAACAAATCAGTGATTTGTTCATTGTAAATCTGTACATACCAATTTTAAAGGATTAAGTAAATCTAGAAATTAACCTAAAATGTTCATATTTATGTCAAGTAATAAATTCAATTACTTAACCTCAAGAAAAGAACAGCGGCATTGATACATGAGTTGCTTGTCAGCATGCTTAATTTGCTCCTATGATTAAAAAAAGGGTTAAACAAAAAAAAGCACAAAAATTATAAGAATGTTACCATCAACAAGTTAGATAATGAAAAGAATATAATCACACCTCATTTATGCAGGCAAAAAGGAAATTTGTCAGCTTCTATAACACCACCACTTCCTAACTGCCAAAGAAAAAAATTTGTTCCAAAAAAAGTTTTGAGAATTTAAATAAATTATCATATTTGACTTTAGAAAATTAGGTTCACTTTTTAGGAAATTAAATTTTTTGATGGCAAGAAGAAGATTTCCGTAATTAGGTTCATTGATGGCAAGAAGAAGATTTCCGTAATAAAGTAAAACTAACATTGCTTTTTGTATCTTGAAACATTATAAAATCTCTCTCTTGAGACATTAGGACATGTAATCAACATTTATAACAATTTAATGAGACACATTACACAATCCAAGCCACCAAGATCAGAATAATGCATGAAAGACACGAGGAAGAACAATCAGACTTGAAGGACTCATAATTGGTAACAGAACAAGAAGTAGTTAACTGGAGATCTGAATGATGAATGCTTAGTTGAAAACATTGCTCCAAAGAGATAGCAAAATAGTGTTAAGATCCTTAGCCATCCCAACAAATCCCTGCAATGCATATTCATAATTATTGTCAAGATTTATAGCACAAAGAACTACAAGTATGATGTAAATAAATCTTGCCAGAGAAAATTTGCTCTTCTTTAGCATATATGCTATGAAAAATGCACCTGTAAGCAGTGCTTGACATCAAAAATTATATCTATCACTTCAAATCCCTGCTTCGAACAAGAAGAAACCATCACTGACAATAACCAAGAATCAAAAGCAGCAACAACGAAACATCTTATTGCTAAAAAAGGTTATTCTTTCAATTTGCTAAGTGAAATAGTTATTAAAATACCTTATGTACTTTCAATATATATGCATAGAGAACGGAATGTTCATAGCTTATAAAGGTCATACCTCCACCGGCGGTTCATCAGAATTTTCAGACTCAGTGGATGCTGAAAGCAACCTAATTCTCATTAAATCATAAATATGCAACAGGTAGTGTGTGTCTTCTCTGGCATATCTAATAAAAACAAAATATGATAAGTCTGATGATTTGGGTGACACACAAATAATCAAATAAAAATACTCAAACATGAACTGCTATGATACAGAGGGCAGAATCTGTCAAATTGAATGCCCTACACCTTGAAACATGAACGGAGAGCATTACTCACTTAAATATTCTTGCTATCTTTTTTAATTCCAACATACAATTCACATAAAATGGTTCAGATTTAATTTCTAAGACCATGGGGGACAATGAAGACTGCCCAAGATCCTTCCTCAATGCACAGTTTGAGAAGCAAGAGTGTGAGTGCCAACCGTGAAAACTGCAAGATTCAAAGCACTGCTAGAGCATCTAGAATAAAATTTTATATTCCTCTTATTGATTGTTCTTTTGTGTATTTTCATTGTGTTGAAGAAAACAAAATTCTTGTGTAATTCATAAGGAAAAGTCCAGTAAAATAAAATGTCAACTCAAACCCAATGGGCAAAGTGGCATGGCAGAATGCAGGGTGCAGTAACTTCTTCGAGGTTAGTGGATTGTACGATAATCTTATATACTTTTGGAACCTTTTACCACTCAATTGTCCACCCTTAAGAAATAAAGATAGCCAACTTATTTTCCTCACAAATAATTAGGAGTTCCAAACAAGACATTTGTCCATATCTTATTCAAAGTACCTTCACATCTCAAAAACAAAACAAAAACTCCTAACTAAAAACAATAAAACAAAAGAAACAACAAGATGAAAAAGGCAGGCAAGAAATTAGGAAAGTAAGGATCATTGGTCACAAACAGACACGTACCTGAGCATCTCATCAGGGAGAGGGCGAAGTCTCCAATCTGCATTCTGGTATCTGCAACGAGTTGGTTGGTCAATCTTACAGAATACAGGGACTGGATGTAGGGAGGAGTCAAACAAGAGAAAGCAGCAGATAAGTGGATGTTTCAATAATTATATACAGACCTACTCTTTGTTAGCAGTATGATGAGCTAAAAATGCAAGGAAGAGGTTCAGAAACTCACTTGTGTTTCTTGAATAAAACTTCTAGAACCAACATAGTTCTGAGTGATGTTTGCATTAACCGCAACTGCAAAAGCAGTGCAAACATCCATATTTGGGAAAATCTACTAAGAAAAATGAATTGAATTAAACAAAGTAAAAAATACAAACGTAAGGTAAACTTCTTAAAACAAAATGACTGCATTACCTTCAATATCATTAGTCAATACCTCAGCTTCTCCATAGCTGTAATTGCTCACTTGGTTGATATTCATTTCAAATTGATCATCTCTACTACTATTCACCTTGCTCTCTTTACCACCACCAGTCTCAAATTCACATCCATTTTTCAAACCTTGGTCCTCATCCTCTACAGGAACTTTCAACTCCACGCATTCACACTCGAGACACCAAATCAATTTACATGAAAACAAGGTCACTGCAATTCGATCTCTCCGCAATCTGAACTCCTGTGGACAATCCAAAGCAACAACAATGATTACGTTCTCGATTATATCGAATATATCGGAATTGGAGGTTCGAAAATAACCCAGAAATCATAATTTTTTCTAGGAGGAATCTATGTGCTAATTCCAGGAATAATAAGAAATTCAAAATCAAAAGAGAAATCGAAGGAGCTTACCAACATATCTGATTCGAAACCCCCATATTTGGATCATGTGTTCTTTGAAACCTTCAGATCTGGCTTTAATTAGTTTGAAATCCTTCAGATCTCGTCTCTTGTTCTTTTCTTCAACGAGCACCACCACCGCCATCCTCTTCCACCACTGTAGCTGTCGATCTGAGGCGATAATGAGAAGACAGCAGCGGCGGTGAGTGTGGATGAGATCGGCAGAGGAGAGAGAGAGAGAGATGAGCCTGGTGACAGAGAAGAGTGAAAATGAGCGAGAGAAAAAAAATGAAATCGAAATCAAAATCACTGAGCTTGATGCAAATCGACTTGATGCAGATAGGTTTACCTCTCAGTAAATGAAATCGATTCTGAAGCTTGATGTAGATAAGTTTACCTCTCAGTGATTTCTATGTAAATGGAATAGGTAAACAAATTAAATCACCAAGATGATTCCGATCGAATCCCATTCTGAAATCACTATGAGATTTAAGGGATTACCTCTATTCTTTGTCTAATATCTGTATCTGTTTTGAGGCATCTTCTTTCTGAGACTGAAGAGTAAAGAATGAGAGTCTCAAGAGGGAGGGAGAGGGTGTGAGAGATTATAACACATTCGGAGGCGTTTTCTATCAACTAAACGGTGCCGTTTTGAGTAGCACAAAAGGCGACGTTTATAAAACGCCGTTAAATATAAAAAAGACGACGCTTAAGAAAACGCCCTTATATAAACGCCATCATAACAAACATTTCCTGTAGTGCCTCTAACCAATAGCGTTACGCTTAAGAGATTGGTGCAAAGAATTTCGAATTTAAGACCTGACGTTTTAACCTCCAAACCTTTACCAAGTGTGCTATATGGTTTGTTTGTTTTTTTTTTTTTTTTTTTTGGGCGATTCTAGTTGGATTTCTTATAATTTTAATTCCAACACGTGTTGCAACGTCCTTTACTTGTGTCACTTGGCAAATGGCTGAACACTGATAAAAAGACTAATAATTAAATAATTTTCTAATATTTAAATTATTGCTAATTTTATTCTCAATGTATAATTTAATTTGATTCTTAATATTTAAATTATGTTAATTTAGTTTTTAACATATAAAAAATATTGGGAAAATCGGTCTAGAGTCCCTCTTCCACTTTTCGTAATGAAAGAAGTCCACAAAATTATTTTTTGATGTCTAAAGTCCTAAACATATATCAGACAAATTTCAGTCAAACCCATTGACACCCCTCTCTCTCTGTCCAACCACGACGTGGATCCAAGTTGTGAAGCACTGCGCCGCCGTGCTCTTCCCCGGCGAACGCAAGCTCTGCGATTCCGTCTTCTCCGAGAATCCATCCATCGCCGTCTACCTCTTCAGCAACCTCGCACGCGCCGTCGTCATCCAACTCCTCAACTTCATCGACGCGGTGGTTCAAACCAATCGATCGGCGGAGAAGCTTTTCAAATACCTAGACATGTACGAAGCTCTCCGAGATCTGATTCCAGACATCAACAAATCGTGCTCCGACGAACTCGCAGCCGAAATCTCCACCTTCCTCAACTGGGTAAAGCTCGACGGTATTGCCATCAGCAGAAATGCATTGTCGGACAGCTCCAACATCTCAAGATTTGACAGGTTTCCAATTTCTGGTGGGAATGAACTGTGGGATTGTCACGGCAATGGTTTTGTTAGGGAGAGAAAGTCCGGTGACAGAGTCGTTGGTGCAGGTGATCTCGGGCCAGTTACAGTGTGTCGATGAGTTGGAGTCGGGAAATTTTGGTGGAGTCCAGTGGCTGATGGAAGGTGGATTGTACCAGTGTTGTTTGAGTCTCAACAGAATTATTTGTTCTGAATCAGTAGTAGATTGGGTGTTTCCATGCAAGGGTAGGGTGAGGAGTAGGAGGGAGAATATGCAGATAAGGATTTGGAGGGAAGTTGTTGGGGTTATTTTGGACATTTTAGAGGTTGGTTTCGCGGGGGTTTTTGGGTGGTACATAGTTTGGAAGTTCAGGTTTGGAGTGATGGTGAGGAGGTCGTGTTCGGCAGGCAGATGTTGAAAATTTCAAGCTGGTGGCTGGGTTTTATAATGTGAAGAGTCCAAGTTTCCTCAATCCTCAATCAATGGTTAACGAGGGAAAGAACTTGCACTCGAAACAGCCAAGTACCAACTAATTTATTTATTTATTTATTTTTTTATTTTTTTATGACGGGTGAAAACTCATCATCACAATGATTTGGATGTGAATGAGAAGAAAAGTAGAAAAACTCATCCAGAGAAATTTGGTCCAGAGAAATTTCTCTGGGCTAGAATTTCTCTGACCAATTTTTTTTGCACTGAAATTTCTCTGGACCAAATTTCTCTGGACCAATTTTCTCTGGTTCCAGTTGAATTCAGTTGAACAATGTTGCTTAGCTAATGAATCACAATGATTTGGATGTGAATGAGAAGAAAAGTAGAGAAACTCATCCAGAGAAATTTGGTCCAAGAAATTTCTCTGGGCCAGAATTTCTCTGACCAATTTTCTCTGCACTGAAATTTCTCTGGACCAAATTTCTCTGGACTGAAATTTCTCTGGACTGAATTTCTCTGGATCAAGGTTGAGGGACCTTAGACATTATGAAAATATTGTTGAGGGAACTTAGACATTATAAAAATATTTGATGTCCTTTATGCTATAAAATGATAATACCAGAGAAATTTCACTTCTAACTTGTGATGCAACTTTAATATTGATTAAGTTTACCTTCTTTTCTAACCATGCAACCAGAGAAATTTTGAATTTCTCTGGACCAGAAAATACAATAATTCAACTAATGTCAATTTCATGGAAAATCTTCACAGCTGTCTGTTGACTGATTGTAACTGCTTTTAATGATTTTCCCTAGTAGATGAAAATGAAGATCAATTATTGTATTTCAGTCTTTTGCATTTGGGCATTACCCTGTTGAACAAATTGTTTCATTATATATGATGAGTCACAACATGTGCATTTTAGAACTTCCTATTTTAGCATAACAGGAATCTATTGCCTTTGTTAGTCACTGTAATCAGTAAAGCTCTAATTCACGTCAAATGTGTATAGTTTGGCAAATGAATGAACTACTAGTCTACTACCCATTCATGTATGTGCATGTCAATTCCTGCTGGCAGCTGCTCAAGTATCTAACTGATTTTTTTTGTTGGTCAATAGTAGGGTCAAGAGTAGCTTGAAACAATTCTTGAAAAAGAGGAGACTGGATGGAGTTTCCTTTTTTTTTTTTTTTTTTTAATGTCTATAGAAACAAAATGTATCTCATTGTGATCAGCAAATCATGCCAGGAAGAGCTGGTTTGTGTAAAATATTAGAATGGTATGGCCATGAACTTAGGTTTCTCTCTACAACCTTGGAAGTGCTCTTATTTTAAGACTTGTTTAACTGATATGTAAAACACATTAGATGGTTCAACTTTCTGTAGAGGTTTTGATACCCTGTCTCTGGTGAATAGATTTTCTCTGGACATAAACTTAAGACAATGGGGAAAAACTGCAAGAGAGAAAGAGTACTAATCAATACCAAACAAAATCATGGGCATTTTGCATGCTAAAAGTAGCAGCAGATCTGAAAATTTTCTGAGAATAATTAGATTTTCCAGAGAAATTTGGACTGAAATTTCTCTGGACCAATTTTCTCTGGACTGAAATTTCTCTGCACCAATTTTCTCTGGATTGAAATTTCTCTGGACCAATTTTCTCTGGACTGAAATTTCTCTGGACCAATTTTCTCTGGATGAAATTTCTCTGGACCAATTTTCTCTGGACTGAAATTTCTCTGGATCAAGGTTGAGGGACCTTAGACATTATGAAAATATTGTTGATGGACCTTAGACATCATAAAAATATTTGATGTCCTTTATGCTATAAAATCATAATATCAAGGACCTTAAAAAAAAAAACCCCAAAAATATTTTAATTTAAGGATAAACTATCAATAAGTCCTAATAGTTGGACTTAATTCCAATCAAATCTTATTGAAAATAAGTTTTGGTAAAATTGTCGTTAAAAATAATTTTTTTGTGATAATATTTTATATATGTCGCTAAAAATTGACAATTAATGACTTTTTTTGTCATGGTTTTTATAAATTGTCACTAAAACTTACAATTAGTGACTTTGTTTATGACAAATTTTTTTCATAGGACCTATTAGATAATAAGTCCGCTTATTAGGACCTGCACGTAAGTACCCCTTAATTTAATCTCTTAAACGCTGTTAAAACTAGTTATTAATGTGGAAAAACACACTTTAAAAATTGGACTCTTATATTCTATTTGATTGATTGAAATGAGATAAAATGAAATGAAATAATCATTATCTTAGACAGGTAAATAATAATTCTATTTACAAAATACTTTTTAATATTTTTTTAATCAACTAAAAAATAAGAATAAATATTTTAATGAAAATTTTATTTCACCTAATTTCAGTGAACCAACTAAAATTAAAATATGTGATTTGTATTACTTGACTTTTAAAATTGGACATTCTAATCTTAACACGAAAGTGATTTGCGAAAAAATAGGATGCTATTGGAAGACAGCCAGACAGGCGGGTCCATATGGATACCTTAGAGGAGGATAGAGTCCAAGGCTGACCTTATAGTTGACTAATGCCTTTGACCGTGAAAATTTCAATTTCTTGGTTTTATACACAAAAATCGTTTTCTTAAAGAAATTTTTGAGTAATGATGATAATGATAAAAATGAGCAGCCCATGATGCACTCCAATATGTATCTAAAGATTTAGGCACTATTTGGGAAAACTATATAAGTATATTTTTTATTTTTTTTAAATTATCATAAAGTTTTTTTTAATCTTTCCACTATCTTTTTTTTTTATTTTTTTAATTATTTAACATGAAAAATATGGCAATGAGTTGTCTCTAATCTAATTATTAGATTGGATGGCGTTGTTTGGTCCGTGTAAAGTTTCGTTTTGATTATCTGAATTATTTATTTTTTATGTCACTTTAACGGGAAAAAAAAAAAATTTGATCCAATATTTGTAATTATTTTTATAACATTTGTTTTTGAAAAAAAAAAAGGACATTAATGATTATAAAAATACATCATATATTTTTTTAGAGACATATGGTAAAATTATGTAGAAATGTATATTGAATTGGTTTGATTTTGTGTGTGGATGATTTACTTAAAGTAACTTAAAAAATAAATAATTCAAATGATCAAAACTGGACTGGTGGGTACCACGGCCTCAAATAACGTCGTCCATTCCAATAACTGGACAAGAGACAACCCATTTCTAAAAAATATAACTTAAATTTTCTTACAATTAGACTTAAAATTATAGATTTTATATATACTTATTTATTGTTATGACTCCCACTATATTTATGTCTTATATGTTAGTAATTAAGAAATTAATGAATGAGAAAACTTCTGGTAGGTCTTATTTTGTTAATGTGTACATTTTAAATATTTTTTATGATTTAATTTTGGTATTTGTAGACTAACTCTTTTTGATCTGAACCAATTTATCTTGAACAGGTGCTATTGGTACCCCAAAGTTTCATCATTCTCCTAATTTGGGCTTTTTCAAACTCCAATTTGATTGTGTATTTTAGATTCTTTAATGCCATTTGTATAACTTAATTAATTGAAAAAAGTGGTCAAGGATTCAAAACATGGAAAGTAATAAGTGGATCAAAGCTCTTATTTTTGTTTTATCACTTTATATATACGTGGAATATGATTGTCTTTGATTAGATATCAATTGATTGTAGTATACATATATATTTGATAAAATCAATTTTATCATTCATATTCATCAAATGTAATGACGATTCTAGAGGTTAGTTTATTTAATATTATTTAATGGAGTTTTTTAAAAGCTCTAGGTAGATTTCAAGAAAAAGGAACAAAGATGGGTATAATATATTTTTAGTGAGACCTTGAATGCTACTGGAGTCATATTATTTTCTGTTGTGGTATAGCTCTAGTTTTAGGAATTGATTTAGGTCTTATTCTATATTCTCATATTAAATCTTTTTTTTTCTCCATATATGAAGAATGTTTTTGTTTTCAAGCCCATTGAATTCAACTGAATGATTCTAATGCTAGAGTGAGTTGTTATCTAGGGGTGGTTGGTTCCAAAATGTGATTGTTTGAACAGTTGCGTGTGGTTTTGGATGGTCAAATTCTATTACTTAATATTCAACAATGCTAGGTAGCGCAAAAATTTATAGCTCAAATGGCTCAAATCACTCAAAACGATGTCATTTTGAGTGTAAAACGACGTAAAACGACATCGTTTTGACAGATTTGAGCCATTTGAGTCACAAAATTTTGGACTACCAAACATTTTCCCTTAATATTAGTCAATTCATCATACGATTGAGATCATTTGATCATTTTTTTTTTGGAGTTGGATTTTCACCAACCTTACGGGACTCACTATCAATTTGGGATGACGATTGGATACTAAATTAGCGAGTTAATATTGATTGATACTTGACATCAATTTGAAAGTGACAGGAACCAACAAGAGGGAAAAAAAAAAGTTAGGTTAGGATATTTTGATAATATAACTTGTAATATTTATGAGTGTTACTGTTAGCATCCTATTTATTATTTTAGATCCTCCATTTCTTTGGAACTCTCCTTATAAATTTTAACACCCTTATAATTTCTTTCCTCCTTCCAAATAATACCAAAGTTATCCTTATAAAAATTTCACTTCCACTCAAATGCACACCTCTACACTCCTAAAACCATTATCTCCCAAAACCCTAACAAAAAAAACAAAAAACAAAAAAACTCTCCAAAACCCATTCTCTGTCATAATGGTGGAAGAAAAATTTTCTTAAAGTAAATCGATTGTGTAAGGAACATGTTTTCTATGATCTTCACTTTTTTCTTCGCATTAGGTGCGTATGTTTTCTTTCAATTCCATTTATTTCTTTGATCAACCCTAAACCCTAAAAACAACAAATATAAATATATATCTATGTGTATGGACGTTCAAATTGAATCACAAATCACTTTGTATTAGTCAATTCATCGTGTGAGTAAGATCATTTGATCATTTTTTTTTTCAGAGTTGGATTTTCATCAGTCTTAGGGAACTCATTATCAATTAGGGATGAGAATTGGATACGAAATTAGCGAGTTAAAATTGATTGGTACTTGACATCAATTTAAAAATGACAGGAGCCGACAAGAGGGAAAAAAAAGAAGAAGTTAGGGTATTTTGATAATATAACCTATAATATTTATAAGTACTGCTATTAGCATTTCATTTATTATTTTGGACCCCCATTTATTTGGAACTCTCCTTATAAATTTTAAAACCCTTAATTTTATTTTTCTCCTCCCAAATAATATATACCAAAGTTATCCTTATAAAAATTTCACTTCCACTCAAATGCACACCCCCACACTCCTAAAACCATTATCTCCCAAAACCCTAACAAAAAAAAAAATCTCCAAAACCCATTCTCTCTAATGATGGTGGAAGAAAAATATTTTTAAAGTGAATCGATCGTGTAAGGAATGTGTTTTCAGTGATCTTCACTTTTTTCTTCGCATTAGGTATGTATGTCTTCCTTCAATTCCATCAATTTCTTTGATCAACTCTAAACCCTGAAAACAACAAATACTAATATATATATATATATATATATGTGTGTGTGTGTGTATGGACGTTGAAATTCAGTTATAGATCACTTAGTATTAGTCAATTCATAGTGCGATTAAGATCATTTGATCATTTTTTTTTTCAGAGTTGGATTTTCATCAGCCTTAGGGGACTCACTATCAATTAGGGATGAGGATTGGATACGAAATTAGCGAGTTAAAATTGATTGGTACTTGACATCAATTTAAAAGTGACGGGAGCTGACAAGAGGAAAAAAAAACAAGTTAGGTTAGGGTATTTTGATAATATAACCTATAATATTTATGAGTGTTGCTATTAGCATCTCATTTATTATTTTGAACCCTCCATTTTCTTTGGAACTCTCCCTATAAATTTTAAAACCCTTAAAAAAAATTTCCTCCTCCCAAATAATACCAAAGTTATCCTTATAAAAATTTCACTTCCAATCAAATGCACACCCCCACACTCCTAAAACCATTATCTCCCAAAACTCTAACCAAAAAAAAAAAAAAAACTCCAATACCCATTCTCTATCTGATGACGGCGAAAGAAAAATATTCTTAAAGTGAATTGATCGTGTAGGGAACGTGTTTTCTGTGATCTTCACTTTTTTCTTCGCATTAGGTGCATATGTCTTCTTTCAATTCCATCCATTTCTTTGATCAATCCTAAACCCGAAAAGCAACAAATATAAATATATATCTATGTGTGTGGATGGTCAAATTCAATCACAGATCACTTAATATTAGTCAATTTATCGTGTGATTAAGATCATTTGATCATTTTTTTTTTGGTGTTGGATTTTCATTAGGCTTATGGGACTCACTATCAATGAGGGATGAGGATTGGATACAAAATTAGAAAAGTAAAATTGATTGGTACTTGACATCAATTTAAAAGTGACGAGGAAAAAAAAAAAGAAGAAGTTAGGTTATGGTATTTTGATAATATAACCTGTAATATTTATGAGTGCTACTATTAATATCTCATTTATTATTTTGGACCCCCTATTTCTTTGAAATCCTCATTACAGTATAAATTTTAAAACCTTTAAAATATCTTTCCTCCTTCTAAATAATACCAAAGTTATCCTTATAAAAATTTCACTTTCGCTCAAATGCACACCCCTACACTTCTAAAAATCATTATCTCTCAAAACCCTAACAAAAAAAAACAAAAAAAAAATCTTCAAAACCCATTCTTTCTCTCATGACGGTGGAAGAAAAATATTCTTAAAGTGAATTGATTGGGGTAAGGAATGTATTTTCTGTGATCTTTACTTTTTTCTTTGCATTATGCGTATGTCTTCGTTCAATTCCATTCATTTATTTGATCAACCTTAAACCCTGAAAACAATGGATATAAATATATATCTCTATGTGTAAGTATAGTTCGAAGGGAGAGCAAATCTACATTTTGCTCAATCTCAATCTCGCTCCTCCCCCACCCCCTGATGTCTCTGTACTCTCTCTCACTTTGAATGTTCGGACTTGTGTTTTTGAACAAATAAGCTATGTTAAGACTTGTGTTTCCGAACAAATAACCAATGTTTGGGCATTTGTTCCCGAGCTTGGTAAAACAAAAACTCTGTAAATATGAACAATTTTAACTCTTCAAAGTGTATTAAATTTTCATATTCGGACCCGTATTCTTGAACAAATCAGCAATATTCAGGCATGTATTCTTGAATTTTAGTCATATGTTCAGGAGTTCAATACTGAAAAAAATACGAACAATTTTTGCCATTGTTGTCGTATTTTTCAAGAAACTTACCATTGCAAGGCTTACCTCCTCCGAGCTAAGAACACATCAAAGTTATGAACTTCTTCTAAACTTATATTGTTGTACTCCTCTCGTTTTATGAAGTTGTGGTTGCCTAAAAATTTTTCCCTCATTAATATTGTTGGAGAAGTGTGTGTAATCGAATGGTTGCCACTGTTGCCATCAAAGCGCTGTTAAAGTTTTGAGGGTGAGATTTGGAGAAGATGGATGGGCAGTGATAGAGGTGGGGAGGTGGGTACTCTCATAAACCCTATCATGATTTAGCGTGTGTGTGTGGGCTTAATTGTGAGATGAGGAGTCCTAAAATGATTGGTGCTCTCTTTAGTAATTTCATTTAAAGTTATTATTGTAATAAAAAAAGGTAAAAAAATGAGGGGTTCAAAATAATAAATAAGGTACTAATAGCAACACTCAATATTTATTTTATTTTGTTTTATGTAGTATATCCAACCAGATTATAGATAAATTATTATGTTTTCTTTTCTTTTTTCTCTAGCTTAATCACAAAAGGAGAGAAATTGCAATATATTTTCTTTTAAATAGATCATTTGTTTTTTTTTGGGTCTCTCTTAAATATCCAAACGTATTGTAATGTAAGCTCCAAAACAACTCATCTAAGAGAAGTCAAAAAAAAAAGCTTTATCTATTCTATATATTATACGAGATTGACACAACATCCTCAAACCTTTCGTATGTTCCCTTCTCTCTACTTTCCATTCTTTTACATTCCCACTTACTCCACACACACGTACGTACAGACATATATATATATATATATGCGTGACACACATAATACGTATATAATTCAGATAATTAATAATAAAATAAATAATAAAGAATTTAATATTATAATATGTATATTGTTTAAGCGATAAATATATTTTTAATGAAACTCAATGTCTTAGATTTTAAATTTACTTACGCTATGTATAATAATTTTTTTATTTTAACATATATAAAGTTACCACGTAATATGAAAAAAAAGAAATTTTACTAAATTAATCTAAGCCTTCACCTAATAATAGTACCAACGTGTGACACACGCAATATGCAAATGCAACTCATATAAGAGAAGTCAAAAAAGAACTTTATCTATTCCATAATATACGAGACTGACAACATCCTCAAACCTTTCGTATGTTTCCTTCTCTCCACCTTCCATTGTTTTGCATTCGCACTATATATATATATATATATATTAGTGAGTAGCATATAATGTGTGTATAATTCAGATAATTAATAACAAAAATAAATAGTAAAGAATTTAATATTATAATATATATGTTGCTTAAGTGATAAGTATATTTTTAATGAAACTCAAGGTTTTGGGTTTAAAATTTGCTTACGCTATGTATAATAATTTTTTTTTTTTTTAACATATATAAAGTTGTCACGTGGTATGAAAAGAAGAAGGTTTCACTAAACTAATTTAGGCCTTCACTTAATAATAGTACTAGCGGGCGGCATACCAGATGCATGTGCAATTCATATAACTAATAACAAAGAATAAAGAATAAAGAATTTAATATCATATATGTATGTTGTTATATATGATGTTTAAGTGAAAAGTATATTTTTAATGAAACTCAAGATTTTGGATTTAAAACTTACTTACGTTGGGTATAATAATTTTTTTTATTTAAATATATATAAAATTGCCACGTGTCATGAGGAGAAGAAAATTTCACTAAATTAGACTTTCACTTAATAAAAGTATAGGTAGATTTTCAGTTATATAAGTAAAAAAAAAAAGCTTTATTCTATATTATATAATCCATCATGCTAATTTTTACAATCAATTCTGTCCCACAAATAACAGATTTGGTTTCACAAACTTTGGGGGTAAACATGAAAACTAAAATTTTATATTAACCACATTTTTGACATAATTCGAACTCTTTCAATTTCTGGATTTTAAATTTAATCACTCTTTACAACATTATTTGCCGGAAGAAAATGATTTTATGCTCACCATGCAAACGGGATATATTTAAAAAACTGTTGAGGACGTAGAGTTTTAGCAGTTAGTAATTTTAGGAATATTTTGCGTAAGTAAAAGAACATGACAAAGTTTTTGAATTATGTGTTTTATATAATATTAGCAGGTTGCACATGTGATGTGTGCAATTCAATTAAGTAAGAATAAAAAAATAATAATAAAATTAATATTATAATATATACTTTAGTTTAAGTAGTATGAATCATAAAACCTTAAATTCATGATCATGGGTTCAAGTCTTATTCACTTTTTTTGTGTAACTCTTTTTAAAAATTAAAAAATAGAGTCACGTGGTAGGAAGAGAGTAAAGACTTTACTACACCAATTGAGGCATTCACTTAATAATAGTATAGATAGATATATAGATAATAATAAAATATAAATTTTATTATTTTAATAAAATAAGAGAAAATTCATTTTTACTTCCTTGTGGTATGATTGATAGCACTTTACTTCCTGTCTCTTAAAAATAGTCATATAGCCTCTATGTGATTTTAGATTAAAATACAATCTTAACACCGTTAATGCTAACCATAAAAAGACAATTTTACCCTTTATGTATTCTTTTTCTATTTTTACCCTTTATGTATTCTCTTTGTAAATAAATAAGTTTACCTCAATGACTAAGCAAAAAAAACAAAAAAAAAAACATACCACAACTAATTTAAGAAACTAGAATTTTCTAAATATTTTTTTTAATAAACTTAATTTTTAATTTTAATTAATTTATGATTTAATATATGTAGATGTTTAATTTAAAATGTTATTAAATAATAAATTGAGTTAAAAATTAAAAATTAAATTAAGGTACTTTTATGATTTAATTTGTTATATATATTTATGTATTATGTATATGTTTAATTTAAAATATTATTTAATAATGTAATTTTATGGTAATATTAGGGTGTTTAATTTAATTTATGATTTAATCTGTTATATATATGTGTGTGTATGTGTATGTTTATGTTTATTTTAAAATGTTATAAAATAAAAAATTGGGTTACAAATTAAAAGTTAGATTAAAGTAGTTTGATGATTAATTTTTATAATAATAAATTAAGGTATTTAGGTTAATTTAATTATATATATATATATATATATATATATATAATATGTATGTTTAATTTAAAATATTATTAAATAAGAAATTTAGATATATATATAAAAAAAAAAAAGATAAAACAATACTAGTTTCATCTTCTTTTATTAAAATTTAAGTTTGACTAATTTTTTTTCCTTTCCCTACTCTCAAAATAGGCATGCGAGAAACTTATGGTTAATTTAAATGAAAAATATAATTGTAACATTTTAGTTTAAAATCATATGAGAGATATGTGACTATGTTTAAAGGCCATGGAGTTGTACATATGTCTGCTGAGCTGATATGCTGTTGTGTTTCGAGTTCATACTGGATGCTTCAATGGGATGAATGTCAATGTGTTAGGTGGTTGGTTTTTTGGTGTCATTGGGAGGAATGTCAATGGGATGAATGCACATGGGTTGATTGTCAATGGGATGAATGCCCTTCAGGCTCCTATCTGGTTTTTTGGTTTTTTGGCGTTTTTCTTTTCTCTATTTGTTTTTGTGGCAGCATCTTTTGTTTTTCTTTTTGTTGGTTTCTCACCAACTGGCGCTTGGAGTTTCGTGTTAGCTCTAAGCTCCTCTTTATTGATGTATCTAATCATATTTTGTATGTTTCATCAATAAAGATTTATTTGCCGATCAAAAAAAAAAAAAAAAAAAAAAGGTTGTAAAAATCAATTCTCCTCACTAATCTTTCTTATTGATATCTTTTGAACACTTTGCACCTACTACACTCAATTGAATTAGCTGTGTGATTATAAAGACTTTATTCATTTTCAAATATTTGGCCCTTTGTTATTTTTCTTTATGTTTAAACATTATCATTAGCTATTATTGTCAACGCTCATAATTTTGTGGATGAAATAGTGCACTTCAGTTCTGTTTGGTTTGATTTTTAAAAATTCTTTTAAAATTTTTTATTTTAAAATTAAAATTTAATTTGATGAAAAATAATTAAAAAAACACTTACGAATTTTATATAGTTTTATCTTCTGAGAGAGCAAAAATAATTTTAAAAATTAAGTTTTTGATATTTATTTTTATCAAACTAGTTTTTATTTTTTCAAAAAAAATTCTGAAAATAATTTTAGAAATTCAAACCAAAGATGGCCGAAGTTTTTTTTTATTGATTTTCTTACTAATAGATAGCATTACATGTATTTATTAATATGGATCTCACTATTTTTATGTCTAGGAAAAAAATTAACAAAATTTAGTTATATATAGTAGGGCAAATAAAACTTGTAGTTTTTGTACTTTATCTCTTGTGTCATATAGTTCTTATAGTTTTAATTCCATCAATTTTACTTTTGAAATTTTCATATTGCGGTAATTAGTCCAATTGATAACACCTTAAAAAAAATTAAATTGAAATTAAGGGTCGTCAAAGTGATGACAATTGACATATAAATTGAAATTGTTTATGACTATTTTGCTCTTAATATTTATGACTAATTTTTTAGTTGATATCATCAATCGTATTAAATTGACACTACGAAAAATAAAGGGTAAAATTAATACAATTGAAAATATAGAGACTAAGTTGACATAAAAAGCATATTATAGGGACCAATGTATTTTGCTTCATATAGCATTATTAAAATTTTAATATACATATTGACAACATCTTAAATGAAGATTGAGGAATAAAATGACTATAATTGGTCTTTCGTGATGAAGGAAGTACCACATATGTTGATGAAAAATAACCATATACTTAACTTTAAGGGGTTTGGCATAATGGGATAAGAGACAACCAAAGAAGTTCCCATTCAAAAAGTCGCAGGTTTGAATCTCATGAAGGCTTAACATTCCAAACCTTAGACCACTGGAGACTTGTATGGTCGTTAGTTTCAGGATCCTGGAATAAGTTGAGGCTCGGACATCCGATTATCAAAAATATGTATATATGCTTCTATACCTAGTTATATTTCAGTTGTTATTGTGGTACTACTTAAGTAAATCTTGACTACAAATATGAAATTTTGGGTATTTTCTAGGGTGCCTTTTTTTTTTTTTGTAATATTTCTGTATATATTTGTGTTAGTACAGTAAGTAACATGCATGTTTTACGTGAATGTAGATTATGGCATGAATTCATCTTTCAAGGTTTTTATATTTTCAACACATTGTGTAATAAGTAGTGTATTTAGCAATTATGGCCCAAAGGTTTCTTTTTTGCTGATAAAAAAAAAGATCATCTACTTGATATAGCAAACTCGTAGCTATAAGCTAGTGACTTAAGCTTTTCCATTTTTTAAAATTTTAATAGATTGTGTGATCAGAATTGTATCATGAATAGATGAACATAGAATTGTTGGACAATCTTCACTGTATTTAAAAGATTTAATTCTATTGTGTACAAAACAACAACTAAAATTTAAAGAAATAAAGAAAAATGAGAGAATCTGTTTGATTACAAAAATCAAACTTGAAATAAAATAAATAAATAAAAACAGATTTTATTTTGTTACAAAAACAAAATTTAAATCTGATTTTAATAAATAAAAACAATACTGAAAAATAAATTAAATAACTTACTTGATTTAATTTGTTCGAATTATTTTCTGATCAAGTCTAGTGTTTGACACTGTGTCCTTAAGACAGATTCGTCCTCTCCACGGTGCTTTCAGAATTTGGACGTCTATCTCCCAAGATGAAATGATCTCACCATAAACAATAGCAACACTACAAATTGTTTGCCTTACGAACACACTAAGGGTGTGTTTGATTGGACGGACTGGAAAATGGGGGATTAGAATCCATCGGACTTGAGTCCTGGGACTGTGAATCCCCCGGACTATTTGGTCGGATTGGATATGTATCATGTGTTTGTTTTTTCATGGGATTAGATGTCTGGATAGGACTATTTTCAGTGAATCCAACGTTTGGTTGGACGGACTGAATAGGATAAATGAACAAAAGACTATTTTACCCTTTTTCAATTGTTTACTATGTAATAGCAATATTAAACATATCTTTAATATTTTAATTATTTTTAGTAAACATTAAACATACTAATGGTTAAATTTTGTTTAAAGATATTTAAACATACTAATATTGATAAAAAAATTTGACTGATATAGATTATTTTTATTTAAACAAATAAAAATTTATTGTTGAAATTAAACATACTAATGGTTAAATGTTTAAATTTTTATTTAAACAATTAACATTGAAATTATTTTGATGTACAGATTATGTTTAAACAATTAACAATTAACAATTAAATAAATGTTGATGTATAGATTATGTTTAAACAATTAACAAATGTTGATGTAATTAACAATTAACAAATGTAGATGTAATCAAATGTTGACGTATTAAAACATAATTTAATAGATGTTAAATAAATATACATGTTGATGTACAGATGTTGAAATAATTTAATAAACATGTTGATGTACAAATGTTTAAATGTTTAAATAAAACATAATTTAAATAAATGAAATTATTTATTGTTGAAATTAAACATTTAATTGTTTAAATAAAACATCTATTAAAACATCTATTAAATTTAAACAATGAAATTAAATAAAACATAAACAAAATTTTAAAATAAAACATCAATAAAATATCTATAAAAAATTATTTTAAAAAATTAAATAAATAAAACATTAATAAAAAGTTAAATAAAATTATTTTATTTTTAAATTGAGACATTTAAATTTTATTGAATTTTATTAAATATAATACATAATTAAATAGTAGAGGGTCAAAATGGTCATTTTCGCATATAATCCAAACAGTGATTAGTCCCCCACTTTCTGTCCCCCCCCCCCCGGACAGGATAGTCCCCCATATGGGGGACATGGAGTCCGGCCGGACATGGAGTCCGCCGGACTAAAAAAAAATCAAACGACGGATAAGGTGCACTATTTGGATTACAATCCAAATAGTGGATAGTCCCCCCTCCTAATCCCCCCAATCAAACACACCCTAAGTGTTTACACTCTTTCTTTCAGAAATAAAATGCAGCAAGATGAAGAATATAATTAACAGAGGTGAAATACGAAATTTCTGAATTAATTAACATCAAATGAGGGTGGTCCTATTTATAGATGTAAAGGTGGCTCTTGGTTTTGAATTGAACAGGTATGTGGCTCTTGGTTTTGAATTGAACAGGTATGATACCTGTTGGTTTTGAATTCAAACAGATTTGAATCTGTTAATAATTCAAACAGATAGCAAAACGGGAAAGGCCCTGTTTGGGTGTGCACTAATTCCAAACTAGTTTATTTCTGTTTGAAAACGGGAAGGGCCCTGTTTGGATGTACAGAAAATCCAAATCAATTTAATTTGAATTCTGGATTTTATTTTACAAAAAAATAAAATTAAATTCAAATGTTTTTGGTCCAAAAAGATTAGAAGCCCAACCACACACCTGCGCCCGACCGGACGGACGGCGGCGGGGCGCGCGCGCGTGTGTGGTGATTTTTGGGTCTAATGGGTCTAGCCCATTTTGCCCATAACCTCTCCCTCTAACACACTTGGGTACCCCTTGGGGCACACCCCAAGTATCTAACCCAAGCCTTATAAACCCTTTCAAAACTTCCCACCAAATCAATGTGGGACAAGCCAATTTACAACCTTAAGGAATTTCCACCAAAACTCCATTTCCATGGAGCACACTTTGGCTTCAATTTCCCATTCACTCGGTAATGGTTTTGAGCAACCAAATATACCACGTGAATCACACGCGGCATAGAACGCGTTACCACTTTGACCTGAGTAAATCGACACTCGGGGCCCACCTAAAAAATAGACCAAACTTGAGGAAAAATTCTGGTTTTACCCAGAATTTTCCTACCATTTCCAACAAGAATTTTAGGGACCAAAAATTTCTCATCATCTGCGTAAACAAATTATTTTTGTAAAGTAATTATCCTCATTTATAGGTCTACCTAAGCAAATTATGGAACAAGATCCTCCGTCTATATGATCCAACAAACTCCAAGATTTAGGATCATAGCTTGATATTTTCATATTTCGAAATTCTTAACATGTTACATGATTGAGAGTGCATTACGAACATATAAACATAGAGATTTTAAGAATAAAAGATTCCTAATTGTCAACGTAAATTTAGTTTTTTTTAGATGGTATGTAAACCTAGTTGAGATTCATCTTCCAAGCTAAGATGTATTTCTCTCTAGTTTGATCTCTGTAACCACTAATTCCTTTATTAATAAAATTTCTATTTTGTCGATCCAAAAAAAATATATCAATATAAACATATTATTGTTGTAGGATAATTACCCGCATCTTTTAGGTCCACGTAAGTAAATAATGGTACAAGATCCTCATCCAACAAAATCTCAAAATCATATCTTGATATTTTCATATTTTCAAAATCTTCGCACATTATATGGTCGGAATTGTATTAAAAACACATAAATACAGAAATTTGAAAATAGAACATTCCTAACCGATAGAGCCAACAATAGAGGTTTATATAACATAGTTAAAAGTCAAATTTTAACTTTTAATCTATTTTGACACATTTAAAAAAAAAATCAAAAAATCAATTTTTAACTAACTTGTAAAGATATATACAAAAGACCTATTAAAATGGACCACCGACTGTCCTATGATGTTTAGTCGCCACATTGATTGATAATACCCTCCTCTTAATTGTTGTAATTTTCATACTTCGTGTATTTTTCCATCAATAAACTTTTTTTTTTGCTGATAAAAAAAATGATAATAATGCAATGCAATCTTATAGATACTTATATATGTTTCAACTTTGAACATGGTACATTTATCAAGTCAAATATTCATATTCATATTCATATTCATATTTAGTAATTATATAATGTACTAATTGATCTTATAGAGTGGGGTTCATATGCTTAAAGGAGCAATTTTGTCGGCCCCTTAACAAACATTCTCTCCTCTCACAAGTTACCTTCAAAACTGGATATATGTTAGAGTTATGTTTGAATTATAAATTTAAACAAAATTTTAAAATAAAAAATAAAAATGTGAGGGATGTAAGATTTAATAATACATGTAACCATAATAATAATGTGGAATTACACTTAATAGGATCTTGAATTCAATACAACTCAAGAATAAAACGAACATACCTTTATCAGCCATTGAATTAGAGAAGTTGAGAAAATACCTCTTAGAGTTGAACCTTTAATTCTTGGCTCACATTCTTCTCTCTGTCTCTCTCAATTAGGATGACTATAAAACTTAGAGTGATGGAAAAATACTTATGATATGAAAGGGGAGTCACCCATCCTTATATAGAGAAGAGAAGAGGGCTAGATAAACTCTATCAGAAGAATTTCTAATCCATCAAGGTTTCCTTCTTATCTTAGAAGAGTGATTATATTAAAATTCTAATTACTGAACTTTATATATAATATTGGCTTTATCTAATTGTGGAGTCCAAATAAAATAAAACATGTAAAAATATGTACGCTATTGGGCCACACTTGAAAATAAATCCAGCATTCTCTCACTTGGCCCATTAAGCCGATTATGATGCAATTATAAGTTTTTTCCAAAAATATGCAACTTATAAAAAAAAATTGACTCATTGGATTCCACACTAAAAACTTTGACACGTGATCACGAATTTTAAAAATAGCCAATAAGTTCAGATATATTAGAAACTATAAGACTGTGATTACTTCAGATCACCAATGTGAGTCATAGCGGTTATATAACATTTATGTCATACTTCTTTCTATGCACTACACCATTGATAACCTTCACCAACCCAGTCCATTATCGGGATATATACTTATTTTCCTGAAAGGCCCCTGTAATTTGTCTTGTTAAGACATTCCCTGTTTATCAATATTCAAATTCATGTGTGCACACACTTTTAGAAACAGAAAAAACAGAAACAAAATTATTATTACGTAAATAGTGTCAAATAAAAATAAGCACCCACGATTAACCATACACATCAAGGGTTGCTTAAAAGACCAATCCTGATAACATGTTCTTTGTATGTCTTTGGTGGCAATCCCTTTGTGAATGGATCAGCAATCATAAGAGAGGTGCTTAAGTTTTCAATTAACACTTGTTGTTTCTGGACTCTTTCTCTAACAACTAAGTACTTTACTTTCATGTGTTTGGAACCACTGGAATACTTTCCATTCTTAGAGAAGAAAACTGCTGCGGTATTGTCACAATATATCTTCAGCGGCCTGGCACTACTACAAAAACAGATAAAGATCACACTTTTTTTGTGTGATGTATGTTATTTAATCACACCTTTTAAGTTTTATTAAAGTGTGATCTTTGGGAGTGTGATTAAAAGTGGTCATTTTTAATCACACTTTTTAAGTGTGATTAAAAATATTTAGATCACATCTTTTAAGTGTGATTAAAAATATTTTGATCACATCTTTTAAGTGTGATTAAAAGTATTTAGATCACACCTTTTAAGTGTGATCTTTGGAAGTGTGATTAAAAAGGGTAATTTTTAATCACACTTTTTAAGTGTGATTAATAACATTTCGATCACACCTTTTAAGTGTGATTAAAATATTTACATCACATCTTTTAAGTGTGATTAATAACATTCACTACTAAAAAAAATACTTTTTGCGGCCGTCACATGCCGTCGCAAATAATAAAAATACAGTCGCAAAAGACTTTTTGCGACGGCCTATGCGAGTGCACATGGGGCCGCAAAAGACTTTTTGCGACAGCTATTTTGCTGTCACAAAAAAAAATAAAAAAATAAAAAAAACACTTTTAGCGACCATTGTTTTACTGTCGCAAATAATTATTTATTAAAAAAAATCATATATGGGTTTGCTACAACAAAAAAATCAATTACAAGCACCAAACAATTTTTTGTAAATGAAAAATAACAAAATTAACAAATTAATTAAATTTATAATAGACATTATCCATTAATCATCTTTAAATACACTGTACTAAAAAATTCAAGTCTTCAAAAAAAAAAAAAAAAGAAGAAGAGCAATATAATCTTTGGCTCCCAACATCAACCGCTCGATCATATCAACTATTCCCTCAACAAAATCTGCAAAAACATATATCAAACTTGACTTGAAAATTTAATGCACTTAAATGTGTTAGTTTAGCTTAAAATAATCAAAATAAAACTATGTCAGTGACCTATCTCTATGGCAGATCAGTGATTTGCAACAAGAGTTTCAATTACCTTAAGAGCAACTTCAAGCTTAACTATGAGATCACTTAATTATGGCGTTCGGAATTATATAATAGTATTGTGGCGAGAGATTTCCCGAAGAACTCCACCATCACCACCACCTACAACCAAAACCTGCATCAAGTAATTCAATTAAATTTAGCACAAATACCTGACAAACAGAATAATTATAGATTGCATAAACATGAAGAGTAGAAGATAGCTAGCTCTACCAACAATGTTTTCCTCAATCATTGGCAACTTAAATTACAAGTTCTCTTTCTACTTGTAAATATGATGAATTGAGGCTGAGAGTACATAGAAATATTATTTGTTCACAATTTAACAATGAGACAAAAACAAGGTGAGTCTTATATTCAATTCTAGAATTAAATTTGTCATACAATGCCTTCAATCTAATAGAAAGAGTAAATTTTGCACATAGAACTCAAATACTATTTTGTCTGAAATTCCTTGGGAAGAGTGTGCAACATAGTGATAATAAAAGAATGGTGCCACACAGCCTTGTCTCTAACGAAAGTCGAACCCTTAACCTCTCATACGTGAAAAGTAGGAAGTTGATGTTGTTGGGTTAGAAGACTGTTTGGTACATATAAAATAATTACTTAGAATCAAGAAATTTTGGAAAGAGGGTGATGAGTTTTTTCACCCAATTTAGAGTAATGCCCTGTTTCTAGAAATTAATGCAAGAAATTAGTGAGGTAGGGATGACAAGTGATGCTGATGAGAAAGTGAAATGATGGTGAAATTGAAAAAAACATGAACGATTCAAAATGAAAGTTGTAGTAGAAGAAATTGGGGACATGGATCTAGGTTTATCAGAATTTTTTTTCCGAAAGGTCTCTAAAATCATAATCAATACTTTAGGTTTACCTAGATCCAAAAACTCAAGCCCAAGATAGGGAATGAGAGGCTTTGGTATAACTATAGTTGGATGTCCAGCATAGGCCATCAACAGAGGAAGAGCAGCAATTGATGGCAATAATAATTTCTTGTTCTTCAAAGTCAGAAAGACCTAGTTTAGCATTAACTCTGAATGCAGTAATGCAAAGAGAAAACAGTGCTCTTGAAATAAATGGGCCGATAAATCCAAAAAATATGATTGGAATACTCACACTCTCCAAGGGACATCGAGGACATCATCTACAAATCCAAGTAAAATCATGAAGCAGATGGATGCCAAAGCCGCATTGTACTCAACAAGCCACTGCACATATTAATAATCAACAGTTCAGTCTATCACTAGTTAGAGCAAATAATGTTCCTCACCTAACAATGCAGAAGAAAGAGGGTTGTAATACCCAAAAAAATACAAAGAGAAGACACAATTAAGGAGGAAAAATAGAAGTACAACACTTGTTACAACTTACAACATATGACATAGAAGTGCATAACAAACTCACACATCCTTACAATAAAGTACAATTGACAAGGCCAAAAAGAAAAGATGGTCACCATATACAATAAGGTAAATTACAAAATCATTAAAACTGGTAGCTAATAATTTTTTTTTCCCGGAAGTATATTAAGAAAGCATCAAGAGGGGATGCCACCCAATTCCCAATTCATGGAAAGGAATCTGCCAAAATGGGGTTGCTTTCCAACCATCTCATTGTAATAGGTAATTTACTAAAGCAACTTCTATTTATATAATTTTCCTTATATATAATATGGATAATTTGAATGTTCAATCCACCAAAGTCCAAATTAAAAGAGGACGATCTCATCATAGTGGAATGCACATGATTCAATTTTTTTTTTTTTTTTAAAAAGTTTGTAAAATTTTAATATATAGCATAGATTTAAATTTGTATAGTGTAACTCACACATAATAAATTCAATTCACATATGATGTTTTTCTAGGAAAATTGTCTGAGGCTCTGTTTGGATCAAAAGATTTGAGGAATGACATGCAAAAGGAAAGAAAATATGAAGGATATCAATTCTCAAATCCTTAATCCAAACATAGTCCTAGAAGTGTTCTAAGTTGTGCCATAATGTGAAGAATGAACCTCTTAGCGGCATGTTTCAAGCCATGACAGAGAGTTGTGGGATAGGCTTCAGAACCAAGCATCACTTTTATTTCTCACGAGCAGAAATTGTACATAATGGGGCTGCGATGGGCCAAACGACTAGTCTGATCATTCATTACACAATCAACTTAGTGGAAGTAACCATACCATAGAGCTCCAAGAAGCAAATGCAAAAGTTCCATGAATTAGAATCATCGGTTGTGGGAGCAGTCAATATAACCCCTAAAGAATCTGCAGGGAAGCAGAGCATTGGGACCTATTATTGGCCATGAAGCAAACTAACTCGGTTTGCACATTGTCTAGTCATTCTTGTGCACTCTCAAGTTTGTCCAAGTCTTACCATCCAGAGAACCCTAGGACTCAAGACAATAGGAACTCGCAACTTTGCTTGTCAAAAAAACGCTGGCCGATGCCTCCAAATTTTGGATTAGCAGAAAAGCATAAATTATCCCTTAAATTCAAGCCTGAATTTTCGAAAGTAGTTCCCTATATTTTTATAACAATTGCAAGAGCATTGAAGAACAAAAAAATGGCAAGATTTAGATTCTTACAATTTCAGGGCACTCATAATCAATACCAGCAGCTTCAATCTTCTTACGCTTTTTTGGGTCACGTTTTAGGATTTCTCCCACCAGCTTCTTGTGCTCTTCCAATGTTCTTTCCTGAATAATCATCACAAGTAAATGGTTACTATCTCTTCAAAAATAACCACATCAAGATCAGTAGTGAATGACAGGTTTTCTTAATTTGCCTCATAAGCATCCAAGAATGATTGCCAGATGTCTGTATCTATATTCATACACCTTGTCATGTCGTTTCCTTTCAATTTGAACCCAGTCCACTGGCTTGTGCCATCGGCTAGGGCCTTTCCACCTTAAAAATAAAGTAAAACCATCAGCAATTCATTGGTGTCACAGAAACTAAATAATTTTACACAACAATTTTATTTATCTCCTCTATTTATTTACTTGATTTGATTCCTTATGTTTTTTTTCTTGAAAATCTTATCATTTTCTACGATTATTATGGGAAACCACAATCTAACAAACTGCAACTGCTTCTGGGAAACCAAAATTTTGAAAATGCATTCCTTAACTAAAATTTATCATTCAATGAACATGAGTTACCTACACTGGTAAGAAGAATAAAAAGCAGTACAAGGTTCAGGTTTTCTTCCTGGAACAACACTAAATTCCCCTGTTACAAACAAATATCACCATTAGCCAATCAAATTGACGAATCGAAAACTGAGAACAACACAGACCAAATAAGGGTATAGTTTCAAAATTCAAACAAGTTATTTTGATAAACCAAAGTCATCAATGAGTCTCTTTCTAGGCTTTAGAACAAACAATTGGAGTGCTATAAATTTTCAAACTTTCTTCTACACCCAAGAAAATGGGAAAAAATATAAGCAGAGAGACCTAAACCCAAGTTCTCCTACAAACTAAGCTCACACCATGTTAAATCACCAACTTGAGTTATAAATTGCATTTGTGATGAAAATAAATAAATTTACTTTCATGCATACATGTAAAATCTATATTTATTTGGGCATCATGTCCTAGTTTTTTAATAATTGACACGTTCGCATGTTATAGCATGTCGTATCAATGTCCAACGTTCATATCATGCTCTTTAGGGTGTAAGTGACACAGACACAAATCGAAGTTAACCAATACTTGATATTCAAAGTAGAAAAAATTGAGTTGTGACAATTAGCGCATACTCAAAGATTCATGTTTTAACAACCAATTATCAACGAATTTAAAGATCAAATGACAAGCAATTACTTGACTTTCAGAGACAGATGATATTAGAGGAGCCAAACCACAATCTGAGACATGTACTACAAGCTCATCATCAAAACAACTCAGGATTAGGGAAATCTGTTTCAAAATAACACGAGATTAGTGATCAAACTCGTAGATCATTCATAAATTTCTAAATCTACACATACATAACAAAGATCGGAAAATACAAATCAAAGCAAAACCATCATCAATATCTAAAATTAAAAGTAAATAAAAGAATATACAAATACTAGATTTGGGGGTTTAAGATTTACTAATAATTATCATAAGCACATAAAACATACATAATCTCAATAAGAGGTATGATAGTACCTCTGCCAACATGTGGTTAGCTTCATCAAAAACAAGAATCTTCAAATAGTTCGTGCTCAATTTCTTTGTTGTCGCCCATTTATTGATTGTACCAGGAGTGCCAATCACTACTTGTACTGTCACTAGTGCTCGTTTTGAAATTGGAACATAATTGCTGCTATCCATTGGTATAGCACATTCAAAAGTAATTCCTGTATAATTCCCCATCTTCTTAAGAACTTCCATGTTCTGCATCATTGTCATCCACTACTATTAGTTAAATCCTAAACTCACAAACACTTTAGAGAAAAGTCCCAACAAAATGTGTACACATGATCCACTTGCTACCATTGATTAAATATTAAACTACATGTTAAAGAACACTGATCCTTAAACCCACCAGAGAACCATATATCATTAATTCATCCTTAGTTTCACAAACATTGCAGAACAGAACATAAGAGCATCTCCAGCAAGGCTAGTTAAAACATCATCACCACCATCAGTCCAATTAATGATATGATTAAAACATTATAAATGGGGAATTAAGATTAAATTTACCTTTCTAAAGCCTGCACCTTTTGCTTAGGTTTTGTCCCATAGATAACTTGAAAGGAGGAGCTAACAATCTCTTCTATGTGAGCTGATTGTAGAAGCCTCAAATCTATCCTCACCTAACAATCTCTTCTTTGTGTACATAAAAAGGAAGGCTAAACAGGGAAACCCAATGCATGAGGCTCCAGCTAATCACATTCTGTGTGCGTGTGTGTGTTTGTAGTGTTGTGAAACACAAGTTAACAGTCCTTCACCTATGATTTATGGTTTCATCTAGAATGCTGCCATGACAGTACCCTTGGTAATATTAATCAATTTTCTCCTTGATCGTCCTTCTAGACAAGTTTTAAGATAAAGGCATGAAAGTGTATTTATCCAAGCATATAAAAATCAAAAGTCTCCACCTGATATCAACTATTAGTCATGTATTTACCTTCGCACAGGTACAGATGAACCCAAATCACAAAGCATGGAGTAGAATTACCAAAGAGGTGGAACAAATAAACGAATCTTTAACTGTGATTTGGGTAATAGTAAGCGTCACTGTGTTAAAAAGCATATTGGGAAAGAACATAGAGGAGGAGATTGGTGTTAGGCAATAACTCAAAGGTTAGAGTACTTGATAGTGCACCGAATTTAGAAGTAACCGGTATTTTAAAAAGACAAGCCTCTACATCACTGCAGAAAAGAATTCAATGTAGTTCCAAGGCCCAATAATCATCTCAACTTTCAACTTTCGATCCTCCCTCCTAACTCTAGGTCAAACAAAAATCAATCCAAACTGTCTAGCACATACAAACATATATCTCAATACTCCCCATCCTTGCACGTTTATCTACTGAGTTGATTTGACTATCCTTATACTAAAAAAGCAACACAAATGAAATACCAAATATAAAACCATCTTAGAAGATACAACACCAAAAGATACAGATCAATCAGGCCCAACAATGCATGCACTACCAATGCCAAAAATTTGTCATCACTAGCAATGGAAGTCTTACAAACACATGAAAATTCAATTCATTCATTTACAAGTGATTAAGTAAGGCAAATGAATGCACAAATTCACAAGAACACGTTGATATACTCAGAGGATCACATTTGAAATTATTTCAATATTAACATTTTAGAACACCAGAAGCAACAAAATCGATCAACCAGTAATGCTTTGGTCCAATTACATGTCGCGACATAGAAAGGTTAGCTATTTCAATCTTTGATCAAATAGAAATTATGTACAGATTTGCATATGTTAACGAACCTGGATCGCCAATTCTCGGGTAGGGCAGATACAGAGCACCTGAGGAGCAGTGAGTTTGGGATCAACATGGCTCAACATGCCAAGCACGAAACAAGTAGTCTTGCCAGAACCATTGTGTGCCTGAGCGATCAAGTGCTTGTAAGGAGGGGTCAGAATCATAGGCAAGCTGATCGTCTGGATCTTACTCGGCCTCTCAAACTTCATCTCCACATATAAACCCTTCAACAGTTGATCGATCGATAGAGAGGGAGGGGTAAGAAGAGACTAGGGTTTTTTGGTTTTGGGCGGGCGGCGGGGAACAGAGCAGGAATGGAAAAAAAAAAGGGGGGGGGGGAGAAAAATCAAAATCTTTTTTTTAAAAAAAAAATTTAAACAATAAAATAACACTGTTTAATTTATTTATTTTTTGCAATAGGGGTTGTCGTCGCAAAAAAACTTTATTTTTTGTTAAAATAAATTTTTTTTAAAAAAATTATTTTATTTTGATTACTAAGCTTGGAAATTTATTTGTTTCATTTTTTTTAATGAAAAAAAAATTATTATTATTTTTTATTTGGTAGAAGTAGGGGTAATATTTAATAAAAAATATTTTAATGGTAGTCGTAGTGGTGAAGTGGCGACCGTGGTAATAGTGGTGGTAGTGAAATGGCATTTGCAGTAGTAGTGAAAGTGGTAGAGGAGATGGGTGGTAAAAGAGAGACATAAGTGGGAGACAGATAGAGGAGAGAGAGAGAGACAGAGTGGTGAGCGAGAGAGAGACAAAGTGGTACTAAAAGTGTATTTTCTTGTAGTGGATTGATAAATTGAGAGGGAGCTCAGTAAATAGAGAAGACGGAAGGGAAATAGTGAGCAACGCGAACACAATGGGGGGAGAGAGAGAGAGAGAGAGAGAGAGAGACAAATAGACAGACAGGGAGAGAAGAGTGATAAATGAGAGAGAGAAAGAAAAGAAAGAAAGGAAGATTAAAAATAGGTGAAAAGATATATATATATATATATAGAGAGAGAGAGAGAGAGAGAAAGAGCGAAAAGAGATAAACGAGAGAGAGACAGAAAGAGATGAACGAGAGAGCGAAAGAGAAAAGAGACAGAGAGAGAAGATAGATGAAAGAGATAGACAGAAGAGAGATGGACGAGAGATACAGAGAAAAACAGAGAGGCAGACAGACAAAGAAAAGTGATGAGTGAGAGAGAGAAAGAGAAGAGAGACAGGGACACAGAGAGAATGAGAGAGACGGACAGACAGAGAAGAGTGATGAGTGAGAGAGAGAGAAGAGAGACAAAGACACATAGAGAAAGGGAGAGACAGACAGAGGAGATGGAGTGGCAGTGGTGGAGGAGAGGTAATGGTAGTAGTAGTGGTAGTAGTGGTAGTGGTGGTAGAGGAGTGGTGGCGATGATGGTAGTAATGGTAATCGTAGAGGTGGAGTGGCAACAGTAGTAGTAGTGGTGGTAGTGGAATGGCATTTGCAATAGTGGTAAATGTGGTAGAGGAGATAGGTGGTGAGAGGGAGAGATGAGTGAGAGACAGATAGAGAAGAAAGATAGAGAGACAGAGACAAAGTGATGAGCGAGAAAGAGACAAAGTGGTCGTTAAAAGTGCATTTTCTTGTAGTGGATCGATAAGAAAAATGCCCTAGACCCCCAGTGGGAGTGACCCCCACCACCCCCACTGTTTTCTAATTGGTTCAAAAAAATTTATTTATTTATTTATTTTCACTCTTGCTCTCACAGCCCCCCACGTGGAGGTGGGGGTGTTGGGGGTCACCGCCCACTGGGGCTCTCCAACATGGTTGGATCGATAAATCGAGAGGGAGCTCAATAAATAGAGAAGAGATGAGGGAGAGAGTGAGCAAGGCGAACACAGTGAGGGAGAGACAGACAGACAGACAAACAAACTGACAGGTAGACAGAGAAAGAGAAGAGTGATGAGTGAGAGACAGAGAGAGAAAGAGATAAAGATAGACAAAGAGAGAAAAAGATAGAGAGAGAGTGAGACAGAAAAAGAAAGAGAAACAAGAGATGAACAAGAGATGAACAAAAAGAGAGAGAAAGAAAGGGAAAAGAGATTAACGAGAGAGAGACATAGAAAAAAGAGAGAGAGAGAAGAGAGAAAAACGAGAGAGATAGAGAGATAGAGAGATAGAGAGATAGAGAGAGAGACAAAAAAAAAGAGAGAAACAAAAGATGCTCAAGAGAGAGAGAGAGAGAGAGAGAGAGAATAGCAAAAAGAGATAAACGAGAGAGAGACAGAGAAAGAAGAGAGATGAGCGAGAGACATAGAGAGAAAGAGAGACAGACAGACAGAGAAGAGTGATGAGTGAGAGATAGAAAGAGAAGAGAGATAGAGACAGAGACATAAAGAAAGAGAGACAGACAGAGAAGAGTGATGCGTGAGAGAGAGAAAGAGACACAGAGAGAAAGAGAGAGACAGACAGACAGACAGACAAGAGTGATGAGTGAGAGAGAGAAAGAGAATAGAGACAGAGATAGAGACAGAGAGACAGGAACATGAAAAAATTGATGAAAAAAGAAATGTTATATCAAAAGAGTAAGACGACGTCGTTTTTTTCATTTTTTTTTATGATAGAAAAATACCATTGCATTTATTTAAACCATTTTGTAACTATATATATGAAGTCTCAAAAAGTCACATTTTTTTGCAACGACAAGTTGTGCTGTCTCAAAAAGGCATATTTTTCGCGACGGCAAGTTGTACCGTCTCAAAAAGTCACATTTTTTTTTTTGCGAGATGACAAGTCGTGCCGTCTCAAAAAGTCATATTTTTTACGACGGCAAATTGTGCCGTCTCAAAAGGTCACATTTTTTGCGACGATAAGTTGTGCCGTCTCAAAAAGTCATATTTTTTGCGACGGCAAATTGTGCCGTCTCAAAAGGTCACATTTTTTGCAACGACAAAAGTGCCGTCGCAAAAAATTCCGTCTCATAAGCCCACTTTTCTTGTAGTGTTACTTAAAAAGTGTAATTAAAACGTAGTAGTGTATATATAATCACACTTTAATTAAAAAAACGTGATTAAAAAATATATAAATAATCACACTTTAATTAGAATGTGTGATTAAAAATATATATATAATCACACTTACTTAAAAAGTGTGATTAAAAAGTAGTAGTGTATATACAATCACACTTTAATTAAAAATGTGTGATTAAAAAATATATAAATAATCACACTTGTTTAAAAAGTGTGATTAAAAAGTAATAGTGTATACATAATCACACTTTAATTAAAAGGTGTGATTAAAAAATATATAAATAATCACACTTTAATTAGAATGTGTGATTAAAAAATATATATATAATCACACTTACTTAAAAAGTCTGATTAAAAAGCAGTAGTGTATATACAATCACACTTTAATTAAAAAGGTGTGATTAAAAAATATATAAATAATCACACTTTAATTAGAATGTGTGATTAAAAAAAAATATATATAATCACACTTGTTTAAAAAGTGTGATTAAAAAGTAATTGTGTATATATAATCACACTTTAATTAAAAGGTGTGATTAAAAAATATATAAACAATCACACTTTAATTAGAATGTGTGATTAAAAAATATATATATAATCACACTTTGTTTAAAAAGTGTGATTAAAAAGTAGTAGTGTATATATAATCACACTTTTAATTAGAATGTGTGATTAAAAAATATATATATATAATCACACTTAATTGAAAAGTGACATAAAAAATAAATATTATCACGCTCAATCAAATTAAGTGTGATTAAAATATCAATATATTTTTTTTTATCACACTTCCAATAAAAGTAAGATCTTTTTTTTTTTTTGTCAAAGTGTGATCTTTAACTATTTTTGTAGTAGTGTGGCAATTGAGTCAACAACACCAAGTCCTGAGATGAAATTTCGCAACCATAAAGCATGATTTGTAGCCTCAAAGCATGCCACAAACTCAGCCTCCATAGTAGATGAAGCAATAGTGGACTGCTTCACACTCTTCCATGAAATTACTCCACTAGCTAGTAGAAAAACAAAACCTGATGTAGATTTTCTACTATCAAGGCAACCAGCAAAATCTGAGTCTGAGTATTCGATAACTTCCAACTGTTCTGATTTCCTCTAGGTGAGCATATAGTCCTTTGTTCCCTAAAGATATCTCATAACTTTCTTCACTATTTTCCAATGTTTCATTCCAGGATTACTTTGGAATCTTCCCAACATTCCAACTGCAAAACTAATATCTGGCCTGGTACATGTATGGGCATACATCAAGCTCCCTACAGCTGATGCATATGGAATGTCCTTCATTTGTTTTCTTTCCAAGTCATTCCTTGGACACTGTTTTTCACTTAATTTATCACCCTTCATGATGGGTGCATCACTGGCTGAACAAAACTGCATATTGAATCTCTCCAAAACACGATCAATATATCCTTTTTGAGATAGTCCTAGCAATCCACGAGATCGATCCCTAAAGATCTCTATGCCAATAACATAGTTTGCCTCACCCATATCGACCATTTTAAAGTTCTTGGAGAGATATTCCTTGGTTTCATGCAATAAGCCAAGGTCATTACTAGCTAACAAAATGTCATCCACATATAGCACCAACATAATGAACTTGCTCCCACTAACCTTCAGATATATGCACTGATCAACTGCATTTTTCTTCAATCCGAAAGAGGTAATGGTATCATTAAACCTTAAATACCATTGCCTAGAAGCTTGTTTAAGGCCATATATGGATTTCTTTAATTTGCAAGCTAAATGTTCTTTACCTTTCTTTGCAAATCCTTTGGGCTGCTCCATATAAATTTCATCATCCAAATTCTCATTTAAAAAAGCAGTTTTCACATCCATTTGATGTAACTCTAAGTCATAATGAGCTACCAATGCTAGGATGATTCTAAGCGAGTCCTTCTTAGATACTGGAGAAAAGGTCTCTGTATAGTCTATGCCTTCTTTTTGAGTAAAACCTTTGGCAATAAGTCTGGCTTTAAATCATTCGATATTGTCTTTTGCGTCACGCTTGGTCTTGAAGACCCATTTACACCCCACCTTTTTTGCAGTTATTAGGCAATTCGACAAGATTCCAAACACTATTTTGTTCCATGGATTTTAACTCTTCATTTATAACATTGACCCATTTAGAAGAATCATCACTATTCATGGCTTGTGAAAATGAGACTGGATCTTTGGTAATCCTAATATCAAAATTAGATTCCTATAGATACACCATGTAATCATCTGGAATGGCAGGCTTTCTTTCCCTCTGAGATCTTCTCAGAACTGCCAGTTGTAGTGGTTCTACAATATTTTCAATGGTGGTATCTTCATGAAGTGGTGAAACATGAGGTGGTGAAGGATTTTCATAATGTTGTTCGTTTCCCTCAGCTTGTGGAATAGTCTAAGGAACAACAATTTTTCAATAAGGGTCAAATGTTGGCACATCTACCCTAATTTCCTCAAAATTCACTACTCGTGTTTTCTCACTCCTACTAATTTCACCATTCTCTAGGAATCTAGCATTACCAGTCTCCACTATCCTCGTACTGTGATTAGGACAATAAAATTTGTACCCTTTAGACTTGTCTAGATAACCAACGAAATATCCAGATATTGTTCTTGAGTTCAACTTTTTCTCTTGTGGGGTTGAAGATTCTTGCCTCTGCTGGACAACCCCAAATATGTAAGTTTCTCAAACTAGGTTTCCTACTAGTCCACAACTCAAAAGGAGTTGTTGGGACCGCCTTACTAGGAACCCTATTTAAGATATACATTGTAGTCTTTAAAGCTTCACCCCACATTGAAATAGGTACAATTGAGTAACTTAACATATTCCTAACCATATTTTTAAGTGTACGATTACGCCTTTCAGCAACTCCATTTTGCTGTGGCGTACCAGGCATTGTATATTGAGCACAAATGCCTTTCTTTTCTAAGAATTTGGCAAATGGGCCAGGATTTTGGCCTGACTCATCATATTTACCATAATATTCACCACCCCTGTCTGATCTCACTATTTTAACCTTTCTATCTAATTGTCTCTCGACTTCAGTTATGTACACCTCAAGGATGTCAACAGCCTGAGACTTTTCATGAATTAGATACACATATCCATAATGTGAAAATTCATCTATAAATGTGATAAAATAATGTTCACCACTAAGACATGGGATGTTTAGTGGCCCGCAAATATCTGTATGAATTATCTCAAGAAGCTCATTACTTCTTGTGGCACCTTTCTTGGTGTGTTTGGTTTGCTTTCCTTTAATGCAATCCACACATATCTAAAAATCAGTGAAGTCTAGGTTTTCCAAAATCCCATTCTTCACTAATTTTTCAATTCTATTTCTAAAGATATGCCCCAACCGTCTATGCCACAAGATTGAGGATTTTTCATTAATTAGACCACGTTTAAAACCAATATTCGAATGCAGAGTTACTAATGATTGTGCAAACTCATGATTTAAGGTAATTTTATATAAACCATCACATAAATTACCAGAACCAATCACTATAAAACATCAAATTGAGTTTTCCACAATTAAACAAAATTGAATATCCAACACGATCAAATTTGGATAACGAAACTAAATTCCTAGAAATTGAAGGAACATAAAAAGTGTCTTCTAGATCCATATGATGAACCATCTCTAAGATCAGTTGATAGGTTCCTACAGTTACGACTTTAGTTTTGAGACGGTTCCCCATATAGACAAATCTTTTACTTTCCTTCGGTTTCTTGGTTGAGAGGTATCCCTGCATGTCATTTGTAATGTGGGTTGTGACCCTAGACTCAGTCCACCACATATTAGAAGGTACTTCAGCAAGATTTGATTCATAACAAACAAAAGAAAATTTCTTACCTTTCTTTTTTCTTTTATAACTCCATGAGTTACAACCAATGCAGTTTGACATCCTTCCTCCTTCAACCTCATTTCCTCCTAAACACACATATTAGTCAGTTCATTCAAACTCCACTTATCTTTATTGGTGTTATAGTGGATTTTGAATGCGCCGAACTGTGATGAAAGTGAGTTGAGAATAAACTGCACGAGGAAAGTTTCATCAACTTGCATCCCTAAAGTTTTAAGTTTTGCAGCTTTGTCGCCATATTGAGGATGTGATCCTAAACTCCTCGCTGGCCATTATATTTCATTGTTGTCAATTCAACCATAATAGTGCCAGCAAGTGGCTTGTCGATCTTCAACAGCCTTTAACCAAAATTTACTTTAATCGTTAGGGTAATGTCACTAAAGAGTCCTTTGGTCAATAACCAAGTAAGATCCCAGGAAGGTCGGATGAGTCAATATAGTCTCTCTTCTAAGTCCAACCACCTTAGATAGCAAGCTATCTTTTTGACAGATCTTAAGAGGTACTAAGACAAGATCTCATAAGTAATGCAGAAAAAGGCATAAACAATACATATTAAAGCTTTGAGAATTATGATGAACTACTGACATCACATAAGTCTTTCCTTTGGGCAAAACTTAGGTATATCTATTGTCCACTCGTCAAGAATCACTTATGTAGATCTAAAGTAATTTATGCAATTTTTCAACTAGTCATGTTACTTTTGGATATTCAATTCTAATCTGTCAAATTACATAAGTTACATTATCCTACCCAGTTCATAATTATTTGAAAATGACTCTCCTTTGGGCTAGTCTCAATCTCCTAATTATAACTGCAATTGAGAATATTATCGACCTTAATGTTACCCTTTTAACAATTCTTTTATGTAGTTCAATATTCATAAGTTTTACAAATCTAGGCCACTTTGGCAGCTACTAAATTAGTAAACCTTATGAATACGGAACTAACCAACAATATTTTCTATTCATTAATTTGAGTTATTTAATTATCATTAATTCAATCACTATTTTAATGAAATCACTATTTATGATTTCTAGAATTTCTTTTATGTGATTGCAATTACCAATATGATAATAATAATAACTCTAGATAAACATGAATATATATATATATATATAGATATATATAAATCAAAATATGGAATATGATAATCATGAATATCTCATATAATGGTTAATAAGAATTACACCTAATATGAATTAACCACTTCAATATTTAATATTTAATGTCATAAAATTATATCATGATATCAATTTTAAATCATGAAAATATATAAATATTAACAATAATAGACAATAAATGTGCATAATTAGACAAGGCAAAAACATAATCATCTAATGTGATACAATCAAATAAATATATTTATTTAATAGACCGAACGATTTAGCAAAATTTTAAAATTGCTTTTAATCTATGCACTTTATCATAACGGCAAGCAATACACTCAATTCAATATCATATTATGATGATTATAAAAATTATTATCTCTAAAATTAATAATAATCCGAAGCATGCATATATACATATAATTGAGACATAAAAAAATGAAGCATGCATAACCACGACGCAAGGCTTTATAAAACTAGGCCACGTTTAAATCATATTATAAACTGACCCATTTTTAATTTAATCGACCCAATTTTAAATCTTTTAAGTTTTAGCCACGTAAAATTATAATAACCGCTTTAAAAATTAATATGATTATTTTAGCCAAAACTTTACATCCCAAATATGATTTAAAAATTAATGTCAATAATAAAAAAAAAACAAATGTACCGTTTTATGAATAATTATAATAATAATATTCATAAATATATTATTATTCCAAGGTGTATTGATTCAAAAAACTGAGGCTTTGATACCACATGTAAGATTTAATAATACATGTAACCATAATAATAATGCAGAATTACACTTAACAGGATCTTGAATTCAATACAACTCAAGAATAAAACGAACATACCTTTATCAGCCATTGAATTAGAGAAGTTGAGAAAATACCCCTTAGAATTGAACCTTTAATTCTTGGCTCACCTTCTTCTCTCTGTCTCTCTCAATTAGGATGACTATAAAACTTAGAGTGATGGAAAAATACTTATGATATAAAAGGGGAGTCACCCATCCTTATATAGAGGAGAGAAGAGAGCCAGATGAACTCTATCAGAAGAATTCCTAATCCATCAAGGTTTCCTTCTTATCTTACAAGAGTGATTATATTAAAATTCTAATTACTGAACTTTATTTATAATATTGGCTTTATCTAATTGTGGAGTCCAAATAAAATAAAACATGTAAAAATATGTAGGCTATTGGGCCACACTAGAAAATAAATGGAAAAATTACTATGTAGTCCTATGTAGGGGATCTATTTCCCTTCTAATCCCAATATATTTTTAATAGATTAATAGGTCCACAGTTTTTAAGTTTTATACCCAGAGGTCCCGTTTTTTATTTTCATATTTTGTAAATGACTGTATTACCCTTTGTTTTGAGATCTATATATACACGAAAAATCAAATTTTTGCTCCGTTCAAAAAAGAAAATCAAATCTTAGTCTCTGCGATCTCGATCTCTCTTCGTTATGGCGATCTCATTGTGCTGTGAGGTGGATCTGGTTGTGCGATCTGAATCTCTCTCTCTCTCTCTCTCTGTGTGTGTATATGGTTTGTACCTGTCGATACATATATGTATGTGTATGTATGTATCTGTCGATACATACATATACATATATATATATATATATATATCTCTGTGTGTGTGTATACATATATGTATGTATATATAGATAAGCAAATTTGCGTGATATCTGGTTTGTGTTTGGCAATGTTGTTTTAGTTCTTTGTTTTGTGATAAATTTTGTTTGTTTGATATTTATTTTATTTGATTTTTGTATGTGATATAGTGTAATGATTTTGATTTTGTTGATTTTGTTTGTTGTATAGTGTAATGTATTTTGAAGTTGTAATTTGGAATTGAGAATTGTGCAGTGTTGGTACTGATATGTTGTAACTGTATAATTTTGCAGTTTGGAATTTGTGAACAATTGTTTGTTGGTTTGTGATTTTGTAGTATGTGGGGTGTTTCATGTTAATGTGCAAATAGAGTAATTGTTGTGCTGCTATTACGATTAGTGAGGGATGTAGTTATGATGAAGTTGTTGAGAAAATATGTGCGAAGTTCAAGGAGTTGAGTGTTGGTAACTTTTGTTTGTTTTTCTTTATTGCTGGATATTCTAATTGTATTATTGAATGTGATGATGGTTTGTGGAATATGCTATCAATGGTAGGTGGTAGTGGTTGTCATGTTGTTGATGTTGTTGTGGGTGATAAGAGAATTGTGGAGGTTGATGATGGTAATTCTTGTAGGATTGATTCTGTAATTGGTGAGAGTTCTTTGGTTAACGATTGTGATGATTTTGGTGGTTTGTTGCCTAGTTTTTATCCTGAACCAGAGAGAGTTTTGTTGTCTGCTAGGTGGAAGGGGATTATACATAGTGTTTGTCAAGAATTTGAAGGTGGAGTGCCAGCGTTCCGTATTGCATTGGCTATGTATGCAGTTAAGTGTGGTTTTGCAGTGAATTATTTGAAGAACGATGCAACAAGAGTAACTGCTGAATGTATGATGAAGTCGTCTACGGGTTGTAAATGGTTTGTGTATGGAAGGGTGTTGATGAATTTCGGTATTTTTTTTATAATGAAGTTGGATAATGTGCATACTTGTGGGGTTGTGGCTCGTAGATCTTGTAGCAAAATGGTTGGTTCTAGACTTGTGTCTGATATTGTGCAAAATGATATTAGTGATAATCCGTTGACTCGTCCTATTGAAGTTAAAAAAAAGTTGAACAAGCAATATGGTATAGATGTTTCTTATCGGGTTGCATGGTTAGGAGTTGATAAGGCAAGAGGTGGGTTGTTTGGTGATTTTGCAACTTCTTTTGACCAACTTCGATGGTACCTTGAGACGGCTATGAGAACGAATCCGGGAAGTGTGTTTGAATTAGATGTGGATGAAAGTAGTGGGTGTTTTCGGAGGTTGTTTGTGGCATTTCATGGATGTTTGTATGGCTTTCAATTTTGTCGTCCGTTGTTGTTTGTTGATGGTACATTCTTGAAAGAGCGTTACAAGGGGCATTTGCTTACAGCAACATCAAAAGATGGTAATCAATGTATGTATTTATTTGCAGTTAGTATAGGTTTGGTTTGTCAGTGTGTTACTGTATTACGAGTTTGTTAATTTTTGCAGTTTGATGTTATGTTGTTTGCAGGTCTGTTTCCTTTGGCTTTTGCGATTGTTGACGCTGAAAATCAAGATAATTGGATGTGGTTCTTAAGTCAGTTGTTAAAGGGTGTTGGTTCAGACCGGAGATTGACCTTTGTGTCGGACCGTCAACTTGGATTGCTAGACGCTTTTTCAGTGGTTTTTCCCAATGCACATCATGTATATTGCTTGAATCATTTGAAGAGAAATTTGATTGACAAATTGGTGGGACTTCGTACTAGCTATAAACTGAGTTTGATGAAAATATTAGTTAACTGTGCTTATGCGCCAACAGTTGCTTCTTTCCAACATTATATGTAGAAATTGAGGCGTATTGCTGGGAATGGTAGAGTTGATAGTATGTTTGATGGTTTGCAAAATGATAAGTGGGCGAATGCATTTTTTAGAGGGAAACGATATGGTGAGATGTCATCTAATGCTGCCGAGTCTTACAATAATTAGATTGGTGGGGCCCGTGAGTTGCCTATTACTTATATAGTTGATATGATTAGGGTTCAAATCATGACTCAATTGTCGAATAGAAGAGCTGAATCTAAAAGATGGACTACGAAATTGTATCCTATTATGGAAAAGAAGTTGGTGGACTCTTTGGAGCTAGCTAAGTCTTGGGATGTGATTGTTGCTAGTGATACTGTGCTTGAGGTTCATTCTTCTATTTCTTTTTATGTTGATGGTAGACAGACTTGTTCTTGCCATGAATGGCAATTGAATTGTTTTCCTTGTTGTCATGTTGTGCATGTTTTGCGTAGTAGTGGTAGAAATGTGTATGATTTCATTGATCCTTTTTTTCATGTAGATTGTTTTAGAGAGTCATACAAGGAATATGTTTATCCAGTGCCTTCAAGTGAGAGATTTGACTTTGATGGTGCTAGTAGTTCGATTATCAAACCTCCTATAATGAAAAAGCAGCCCTTCTAGGGGTGAGAATGTGAAGCAAATCAAGTGTGAGAGGTGCTTGAAATATGGGAATCACAATAAGAAAACGTGGAAGGCTGCTATTTGAGGCGACAGTCTATTCTTTTGGATTTGTATTTGAATTTGAGGAATTATGATAATAAAAAATGTGATACTTGGTATTATGAAAGTAATGAATAAAGTTGGTTGAATTGTTTTTTGTTTTTTGATGTGTTTTTTAGTTATTGAAGTTGTTTTGTAACAGTTTTGTTTTGTTTTTTATTGTTATTTTTTTTTTGTGGGTTTGGTTGGTTTGATTTTTATGGAATGCACAGAAGGTTGTTGAAAATTTCTTATTGAAACTGTATAATATTGAAATACAGTTTTACTACATGATTTATTTATTTCATGTTTTATAGCGAGAAAACTGTAAAATTTTGCAGTTTTATTTTCAATTTTGAAATGTAGTTCATCTATTTGTTGAGTCATGAAATTGGATGCATAATTGTGTAACATAAATTTTGTTTGAGTAATGAAACTGTATAATTTTGCAGTTTTAAGAATTATAAGAAACAACCTGATGAAACTGCATAATTTTGCAGTTTTAAAAATTATTAGAAACAACCTGATGAAACTACATAATTTTGCAGTTTGAAGAATTATTAGAAACAACCTTTACTGTATGAAAATACATGCAACCACAAATAAGTACACAAACAATCAGAAGTACAAGAACAATAATAATAACAAGAAGAAGAGCAATAACAACATCAATGACAACAATCATTTTCACTATAATAACCAGAAGAAGATCATTCCCAAAAGTATATAAAGTACTTGTTACATGTTAAAAAAAAAAAAAAAAGTACAAAGATATGTTCACTTGAATATTTGTATTATCAAGAAGTTTGTTCATTATTTCTATAGTTTGGTATGTTTTGTCAACATTTGGTAGTGCTCGAGTTGGCAAGATCAGATTTCATCATTGAGGAATTGACTGACGATTTCTGCTCAAAATTTGACCCACTCAGTTGGTTGAAGTGATTTCTGCACAGGTTGCCAGTTGATATATTGGTTGATAATATTGCAGACGGTGATTGCACAATCATTCCAGCAAAGTTTTAGATGAAGTTAATTAGTTAGGTAAAACTACAAAATTTAGCAAATTGGAAGATTAGTTTATTGATTTTGTATCTTACGAGTGTGGGGTTTGTTGTGGGCATTCCTCAATTGATGCAATTACTGTCTCGCACTCTTAAGATGATAACATGTTTCCTTGATTGCTGAGTAATGCTTTATTCCATCTGAGTTGATGTTGTTGCTACAAAATAGTTAGTGTAGACACCCCATTTTGACCGACCTTAAGACTCAGACGTCACTGATTGAGCGCTCGGTGATATTGCATATTATGCTCATTCAGAAGTTTCAGAGTCCCGGCTGCAAGCCTTGCCTCCGGACTTCCGGACTCTTTCATGCCTTGCCTCGATTTGCGAACCAGGCTCTATTTTCTCTGTCTTCTCTTCCCGAAGGGAGGGAGAGGTCTCGTAGACCATCTCTCAGTGGCCGTAGGCTATGTTTCGCGGCCGTAGGCCAGTTTTTCTGTTTGGAGCCCGGTTTCCGATTTTCGGAGCCGTCGGCCGTGTGCCTCAGTTCGGGACCGCTTAACCACCTCCGTTTGCTCCGGTTTTTGGCACACACCTTATTTCCTCCCTTTTGAGGAACACTGTGGCCCAAGAGACTAACTTCGTGGTCGAATGCCACCTCCGGTGCTTAACAGCCCATTTTCAGGGCCTCGGGCCGCGCGTTTTGGCCTCTGAACCTTGGTTTTGCATCGGTTTTGGTTCATTTTTGGTGGAGACCTTATTTTCATTGTTAGAAAGCTTGTAGGAGGGTGGAAGACCATCAATTGTTCTGAAAAGCCAGCTTTATTTCTTCATCGCTCTCTGTCGCCCGTTTTCCTCACTAAAAAGCTAATGTTGACCACCCCGGGGCCACTTTCTTTAGCCCTAAACCCCATATTTGTGTTGTACACACCTGGGAGGCCACCAATATGTATAGGCCGGCCAGTAATTTTTCTTGACCCTTATGAACCCCTCTAAAAAGTTGGCTTTTCTCTCTCCTGATTCACATTTTCTGGGTTTTGACCACATATTTGTGTTGTGCACATATGGGAGGCCACCTTTTTGGGGTGGCCGGCCAGCAATTTGGGGTGGCCAGCCACCTGAACCTTTTGAACCTGGCCGGCCAGAATCCCCTCTCCAAATGCCTTCCAGCTGTACCCTCTGTTTCCAACCAGATTTTGTATCCGGGGGGGTGCCTTTTGCGGGGGAAACTTGAATTGGTTTTCCCCCCCTTTTCCTCCACTCCTCCCTCTATAAAACTAGACCCCCCAGCTCCATTTTTGAGGGTTACAAAATTCTTGTTTAGAGCCTTGCTTACATCTCTCCCTCTCCCTCTCTTCCAAGCCTCAAAACCCTAAAAGCCTTGCACCATTTACACACCAACCCATAGCTCCACACATCCACACTCCATTCTAGCCTTTTGAAGCTGATTTCCAGAGGCTAGGAGCTCCTCTTCTTGGTCCAAAGGCTGCTGGTTCATTGCTCTTCAAGGGTAAGCACACTTTTCTCCTAAACTAGTCTTTTCTTGCTTCATTTATATGCCTTTCTTGCAAGCATTTTTTGGGCTCCGACCCGAACTATAACTAGTCATATTTTGTGCTCATCTCCATGTTTGATTAAGGGTCTTTCTCTGTTTGAGGTCTCCTCCTCACCCTTTGTGTTTAAACTCTCTTTTAGGCCTATTTTTGCATGATATCTTAGGATTATTTGTGAGCTGTTTCAGACTTGGTCATAAACTGTGAAATGTCTTGTTTTGAGCCCCTCTTTAACTTTGTTGAAGGGCTCTCCTCTGTTTGAGGCCAGCAGCTATCACTTGTCTCTTTATCCCTCTTTTAGGCCTTTTTCTTGCATGATATTTTAGGCCTACTTGTGATTATTTTTGAAGCTTGGAATAAACTGTAAAGTGACTTTTTTTGAGCCCCTATTCAACTTTGTTGAAGGGCTCTTCACTGTTTGAGGCCAGCTGCTGTCCCTTGTCTCTATTCTCTCTTTTAGGGCCATTTTTGCATGATAGATTAGCCCTACTTGTGTTTGTTTTTGAGAGTTGTCATAAACTGAAAAATATCTTGTTTTAATCTCATATTCAGGTTTTTTTAAGGTTCAATTTTTTTTTGAGGTCATATGCTTCCTTGTATGCTTGATTGTCTCCTATTTTGAGCCTTACACCTAAGCCCTTGTTGCATTATTTCTTTGGCCTTCTAGCCACTGAAATCTAGTGGATTTTGAGTGGCTAAGACACTATTTTGAACTTCCAAATCAGAGGGGGGTGACCCTCTCTCACCTTGACTTGTTTGGTGGTCATTTTGGCCTTCCAAAGAGACCCTATCTTGCATGCTTTGGAGTCACTTTCTAGTGTCAATTTGGTGAGTTTTGGGACTACCATATTTGATTTTCATAGTTGTTTATGCCATTCCAAATGTCTCTTGCGTGTGCTTAATGACTCCTTGCATGGCCCTCTAAAGTAACTCATCATTTTTGCATGCCATGGTTGCATAGCAGTGGTTATTTGGGCCTATTTTAACATGTTTTATTCACTAATTTTTTCTGGTTTGGTGAGATTCCATGTGCATCCTATACTTGCCATGTAAACCATGTTTGCTAGTCAAAATTGCATGCTATTTTAGTCCATCTTGCTAGCATCTTTTGGCCATGCTTTGAACTAAAAATGTCCATGTTTTGGGACTGCCTTTGCTCTGTCTTCATGCTTCATGATCAAATAATGCATGCTTTGTATAGCTACAAGTCATTCCATGTGCCTAGTTTTCGAGTTTCGGGGTTCATCTCATGCATCGGGTGCCATATTTCCATAATTCGGGACCATTTTGCATCATATTTCAGTGCTGGAATCTACATGCTTGTATGCCATATTCCATGCCTTGCCATGCCTTGTTAGAGTTGCATGTTATGCCTAGGATCGGTCCTCGATTTGCGTGCATGTGTGCACGCATTTCGATAGTCTCATTTTCACCTAATGGCTATTGATGTGAGTGTGGCTGAGGTCCGCTCATGTTAGTGTAAGTCCATTATGCATTGCATATGCCATTTCATTTCATAGCATTGCGTATGCTAGGTTGTATGTTAGAGCATTGTGTATGCCTCGTTACATCGTGCATTGTGTATTCCATTTAATAGCATTGTGTATGCTAGGTTACATATTAGGATTGCATTCATGCATATTACATTGTATTCGGGATAGGAGTTAGCCCGAGCACGGGAAACGAGGGACGTTTCGTACTCTGAGTGACGGAACGTGTCTCAATTCTCGGTCGCCGACACTTCGGATCATCCATGATGGAGTTTAGGTCCTGTTGTGTTTTCATGTGCATTCTTTTCATATTGAGTCATACAATTCGACTCCTCGGCCATCATGCATCGAGATGCGTGATTGGTGGCACGAGGATCGAGGACTACACTCCCCGAAGAGTAGTCATGCATACATATATGAAAATACTTTGCCATGCCCCTTTGTTGCTCTCTGTTGCAGCAAATCAAGAATCAGCAGCCTTCCGGATTTTGGCACGCATTCCAAGAACAATTACAAACAAAGGCAAACCGGGACATCGCAATGGATTTCCGCCCAAGGCAACTCAAGCATGCATCATCCATCATTTGGAACAGAGCTGAGGCGGTCTATGGATTTACGTGCCGATTTACTGCTTTCCTAGATTAATTTGTTAATTAATTAGGATTTTGTAATTATTTATTCGGGACTATATTATTTATTCATTTGGGACTGTATTATTTTTTCGGACTCTCTGCGCGAGGGCAATGTTGTAATAAGTGTGCGTGTGTGTGATGTATGTCTTCCAACCCCACGTCCTTCTCCCTTTTATTTACCCGCTTATGATGGTTAGATTAGGGCATATTTCAATTAGCATACAGTATGATAGCATGTTTGCATTCATTCATCTGTCTTGCATGCACCGGGCTCGGCGCATCATACTAACTGCATTGTATTTCAATTCCAAGTTGAATACTTGTTAGTTATAGCATTTCGCATGCCATCTTTAGAATAGCCGAGCCTTCTATAGTTACATTTTTACATGTGTTGCATTAGGCATTTCTGTATAGTTAGGATCATGCATGGATTTCTAATTAGCTTCTGTTTTGGCTTGGAGTACTCGGTAAGTGTTTATGCTTTAGCATCCTTGCATGTGTGTGAGTGACTGCCATGATAGCATGCTTACCATAAGGCTATATGCTTTTGTGATATAACTGCCTGAATGCCTGTGGGTGAAGGTTGGATTATTTGAATTGGAATAAATGCATTGACTGTGAGTTTTAAGCCCACTAGATAGTGGCAAAACCATCTTTTCTAAGCCTACCCGAGGGTGGCAAAATCTGCGTCTTAGCCTACTTGCGGGTAGCACCATCAAACCATTTTCAAAATAAACAAACATGAAACGTTTTGTTTCAATTCAGGCGATCCAGTCTATACTTGTATGCTGTGCGCATCACATAGGCCTCGTTTGGGAAGGCTCTGTTTTTGCCAAAAAGCCAAAAAGTTACTAAATTAGCCAAAAAGCCAACAACCTATACAAAAAAGTTAAAGATTCTCTTTTCTCTCTACTTTTTGCACATCTTTTCGTAATTAGCCAAAAAGTCATCCCAAACATACTAGTTTTTTTTAGCTCATATTTTAGCCAAATAGCCAAAAAGTTACTAAATTAGCCTGTTCCCAAATGAGGCCGTAGTAAATCTAGGCTAATAACCGGAATAAGAACGCATAATGTTTTCAAAAATAGATATCATGGTTAGTAGAGGCCGATTTTTAATCGGGCGAGTGGGGGTGCTCACGAAGTGACCTTCCCCAATCGTACCCAAGTTCCCGAGCTGAGGCAATTTTGGTGATGACGGACACGTGGCCTTAGGCAACGAGTCAGGGTTTCTTAAATTTCTCAAAAATAAAATATTTAGGTGGCGACTCTGTATCTGGCAAAGTAGTCCATGTTTGGCACTTCTTTCAAAAAATCTGTTTTCTCAAAACGATTTGCCGGATTTGGACTCTTTGGTTCAGATTAAAAACCGTGACAATTTGAGAGTCCGAACTGTAGTGAGCCCAATGAACAAAACGGGGAGGGGGGGGGATCTCCCTCCGGGGACGTTCGGGGACGTCTACAGTTTCTGGCGACTCTGCTGGGGACTTAGAGAACTTGACTCGAACTCATGATATCTGTTTTTGACTACACTTATGTGTTTCTTTGTGTTGCATGTGCATTGGTGCGCCTAGGACACCATGTTTGCCATCTGCTATTCCTGAACGGTTTGCCAGAGGCTTGTCTTGTCAAGGCATGACGATAAGGCTGACCGGTTGTGGGCTCTGCCAGTATGGGAACACAAACCTCGGTTTTACCGGGGCACCCTTTTGACCATTCGACCTAGTGCATATTCGGAATCCGTAGTGACCATTCCAAACTAGGACAAGTTGCTTACCCGTTTATAAGTTGTTTGAAACCGCTGCGTGCTTAGTGAAACCCTAGCTCCTGACAAAATAGGACAGGGAAACCTTACCCCAACATAGGGGTGTTTTGGCTCTCACTTATTTGTTATGTGCTTTTAGAGTGCGTCTCTATACGAATGCATGTATCAGTTTGCAAGTTTAGGCATCAGGCCTGCGGGTACCAGTTCAGTGTTTTTGGGTATCAAGGGCCTGCGGGCACCAGTTCAGCATTTTTGGAATCAGTTATCTGCGGGTATCAGATTCAGTTTTGGCCAGTGATTTGAGAATAATGATCAGTGGTCGAATACAGTTATTCAGCTTTGTTTACATCTGTTCTGGTAAAATTAGGCTGAGATGCTGCCTGTTTTCTCTTTAGGGGGGGATCAGAGATTCAGTTCAGAGCAACCAGTGTTCTCCTTCGCTGAGGTAGGGCAGAAAGAGGCCAGTCGAGGCCCACCAGTCCATCAGATCCGTCAGTCACCTGTCCGGTCCATCAGATCCATCAGTCAGCAGTCCAGTCTATCTGATCCGTCAGTCACCAGTCACATCACCTCTGTTCAATTCAACAAAACTCGTGATGATGCAAAATTCGAAAGAAATTGTGGTTATGGCAGCCGCATCAGACCAAGGAATCACATTGCAGGGTGATACCGATGTTGAAGTGCCACACCCATCCAGGTCACCTGCTGCACATCCGATCTAGGAACCCCAGTTATTTCAAACCCGTGAGCCCACCACATTCGAGTTGATGGGAATGATTGTGACCTTCAAATATCTGTGGCGGATCTAGCCTGAGGAATGTCGGTTCCGCCGCCAAATGCATCGTATGTTGGGAATTTCATACCGCAGGAGCCCCCGTTACTAGGGCGAATTGTAATTGAGCTCAGCCAACCTGAAGTTGTCTCAAGCTCTGGCAATGATATGTCAACAATAGCCAGACTTCGTACTGGTCAAGCAACCCAAACCTTCCACCAAGCTGAGGCTAGTGGAAAGAACAAGATGAAGATGGACACTGATCCCTATGAACAAATCCAGTAAGCTGTTGAGGCTCTGAAAGCCAGAAGGTTGAATAAGCAACAAGTACTCGCTGTTGCTGTAAAAACTGTGGATGACATCTTCCCCACTCAGGCCGAGAGCAGTTTAAACCAGAGGGAAAATCGAGATGGGGACCGTCGTACCAGAACAGTTCCTTCCAATCCTAACCCTGCACCCGGAAAAGATCAGAGAGCCAAGGCAGCACCTGCCGACCCTTTTTCGAGTGCTTCTAGCAAAAGTTAGCAAACCTCGAAGTATCCGCCCCGAGGTCGCAGGGTCTTCCATGCCCTCTACATGCCTTTGTCTAAGGCCCTTCAAATCCTCGTCAAAAAAGGGCATCTCAAACCCCTCGAGCCTCGGCCTCTCCCGAGTTCCCTTCCAGCTAAGCATGATGGTACCCAGTACTATGCATACCATCAACAAACCGGTCACAACACCGACAACTGCTTCTGTCTTCGCCACGAAGTGCAAGATTTGATTGACAATGAAGTCATCCTCCCTCCAAGCTCGGCAAAGTCTGTCACCACCGGGTTGGTGGATTTCGAGGATAATACAAGTATGTGATCAGGGGTTCGACCACCTATAGGCGGCGCGCCGTTTACCTCGGATGTGGCGTATGGCACGCACTATTTTGAGCATTTGCGAATGCTAGTTTTGTAGTTTCTGACTTGGGTGTTGAGTCAGTTCTGTAGTTTTGTTTTGAGTCTGTCTCATTGTCTCGAGTTAGTCTTCTTGATTAAGGGTCTATCTTGTTGTATCGAGTCAGTCCTGTTGTACAAAGGTCGGGTGATTCCGGGGGTGTTACCTCGGGCATCACCATTTTGTTTTGTGTTTGTCTTTTCATTTTGCTTTGAGTCTGTTCCTGCTTGGAGCCAGTTACACCAACAAATTTGAATGGAACAGCGGTAATTTTCACGCTCTTGTATTTGCTTCTGTCGTGTGCCAGTTGTGCCAGAAGTTCTGATTGAGATAGAAGTATTTGACCAGAACTGTGTCTTTTCTGTGCCTTAAACTCATTGTATTGACCTAAGTTTTTAAAACTTTTTCTAACACTGTGGTGAAAACAAAGAAGAAGGAATTCCTCGAGATTTGTAAAAATTTGATTAACTGAGAGAAAGAGAGGCATGCTAAGCCCTTAATGAATGAGATCATGCTTGTTAATGTGAGTACTGAGAAGGATCCTGGCTTGATCTAGATTGGTTCTACATTGTCTTCAGCGCAAGCAACTAGTCGCTTTCTTAAAAGATTTCAAAAAATGTTTTGCGCGGTCTTGCGAAGACCTGTGTGGAATCGCTCTTGAGATTGTGTAGCCTAGGATCGCTCTCAACCTCGAGACTCGACCCCTTGCTTTCAAACCTCGAACTCGGACTCAGAAAGTTCAAAGGTCAACCATAATGTGAGGCCTGCGTGGCCAGATTCGAAGCAGCCCTCGAACTAGGGGCAAGAAAAGTCAAATCAAGAAGATCAAGTGTTTTCAAAGGAAGCTTGCGAAGCTAGATCAAAAGCCCTCAAACTAGGGGCAAAACTGTCAGATGTGCTCGAAGAGCCAAAAAAAAAAATTGGGATGTTTCTCAAGCTAACAAAGATCGGCAAGAATGCCAAATCCCAGAGGGGAAGAGAGAAGAAAGTATTGCTAAAGAAAAACTGAGTTCCGATCTACAACACTAGGGGCAAATTCAGCCTCCACGGGATGGACTCCTGCATCGTCAGCGAACAACAGCCACTCTCTTGGATTCAGACGGATTCGAGATCTCAGAACCATTTGACATGGCCAAAAACCCGGAAGGGCGACCCAGGCAAAAGTTGGAGCCAGAAAAAGAACAAAAAAAAAAAGAACAAAAATGCAAAGAACAAAAAAAAGAAATGAAGAAAAAGAAATGAAAAATTCTGAAAAAGAATGAACAAAGTAGAAAAGAATTGAAAAGAAAAGAAGAACATAGCTCGCAAGGTTGAAAACCCGGAAGGGCGGCCTTGGCAAAAGTTAGAGCGCAAAAGGAGAGGTTAAATACCCGAGTGTACCTTAACCCCGAACTACGTAAGGCTTGATTCCCATCTTTGGGATACGTAGGCAACTTCATTCTGAAGTCCAGCTGTAAAACACTTCAAACTCAACTATGTCCATGTGATGGTTCTGGTCATCTTTGTCTTTTTTTTGTATCCGGGAGTTCGGTTGTGATCGTCACTCTGAGGATTGACTACAATGCACTGCAGTGCCATTCAAACAAGGGGAAACTTTCCGTTGCCATTCAATGCGCCGTGGTGCCGTTCAAACAAAGGGCAACTTTCCGTTGCCATGCAATGTCCTCCAAGCAAGGGGCAATTTTCCTTTAGATCTGAGGTTGTGCATCTCAAGAGTAGGTTCCGTGCTCGTTGAGCAGCGGTCGTTTGTAAAAATAATTTTGAGAATTTTTTAATGAAGTTGACTAATTTTCTCGAAAAATTATTCCATTTTTCCAAAACTGGACCTTTTCTTGGACCCAAAAAGGAAAATTTTCAGTGCTTATAACCTAACTTGCATGATTTTAAATCAGAAAATTGAACAAGCATGTTAATCTAACTCTCATGTTGGTCAAAATTGTTTTAAGAGAACGTCAAAAATAAAAAATGGTCAAAATAATGAACTAAGGGCAAAGTTAAGTCAGGTGTTATGTCTTTTCCCCGTTGTCAACATACTTGCCAGAAAAGGGCACTCTACTTGCCAGAAAGGACACTCTACCCGCCAGAAAAGGGCATAACTGAAGTTAACAACAAAGGGCTGAAAGCTCTCTCGTCCTCCAAGCAGCGAGGTATCAAGCCGAGTGCGAAACACGAATTGGAATGGATCAAGATACTTCATTCCCTCATCCGGTGGATCGACAGATGTCACCGGGGGAAATAACCGCGAGCTGATTATGTTGGGCGTGAGCCCGCAACTTCCTGTTTATCCATCAACCACCTAGGGGAAGGATAAGAAATGAGAGATTAAAGAATAGAGAGATGTGCGTTGAGAGAAAAAGTGAGGAAAAGGGCTTTTTCAGCAAAAACAGAGCCTAAGGGCCGAGTGATGTGAGAATCACAAATGAGAAAGGGTGGGAAACAATACTCGAAGAAACTGGCTCCTCGCGTACTGAGAGGTCTCTCGTCTTTGTAACACGTCTGTGTGTCGTGTCTTTTGTTTTGTTTGTCTCGATTCTTGCCTTGAGTCTTTCCGAGTGTATCTCATTGTGTTCAGGTTGTTTACCTTTTGTTTTCCGTTGTTGGGTCTTTTTCGTTGTGTTCAGTCGTAGGCTCAATACCTAGTTAAGAACACATTTCTTAATTTCAAAAAATTGTCTTGTGCTCAGAGTGCCGTGTCGTTCTCCACATTTGTGCAAAACAAGATTTTGTTCTTTCAAAAAACCGTAGGGTTCAACCCGAGTCATGTGGGAACAGTAAAAACCCATCTGAAGCTGTATAGGTTCCAAACTTCGAAGCAAAAGGAAAAGAGGAAGATGTCGGACATCTGAGTTTGTTTCAACTTCTGCAAGTTCTGTCATCGCATCCTGTATGTTCAGAATGAGCTGTGTGTTCAAAATTAAAAGACTACTGAGTTATGAGCCGTGTGTTCAAATTGAGCAGTGTTATGTTATGAGCTGCGTGTTCAAAAATTGAAGTATATGAGCTGTGTGTTCAGAATTGCAGTACGTGAGCTGCGCGTTCAACATAAAGTATATGAGCTGTGTGTTCAGAATTGAAGTATATGAGCTGTGTGTTCAGAATTGAAGTATGTGAGCTGCGTGTTCAACATGAAGTATATGAGCTGTGTGTTCAGAATTGAAGTATATGAGCTGTGTGTTCAGAATTGAAGTATGTGAGCTGCGTGTTCAAACTGAAGTGAATGAGCTGTGTGTTTAGAAGTGAAGTGTATGAACTGTGTATTCAGTATAAGCTGTGTGCAAATGAAATAAATGAGCTGCGTGTTCAGAAGAGAAATGTGTGGGCTGCGTGTTCACAAGTGAAATGTGTGAGCTGTGTGTTCAAAGTGGGATGTATAAGCTGCGTGCAAATGAAATGAATGAGCTGCGTGTTCAACTTTTAAAAACTGTGGGCTGTATGTTCACCATCAAGAGTTCGGACTGCGTGTTCAACTTTCAAAAATGGGCTGCGTGTTCAGAAGTCCAAAAGTTTAAGCTGCGTGTTCAACTTTCAACAAATGTGTGCTGCGTGTTCACAATCAAAATATGGGCTGCGTGTTCAGAAGTTCAAAAGTTTGAGCTGCGTGTTCAACTTTCAACAAATGTGTGTTGCGTGTTCACAATCAAAAAATGGGCTGCGTGTTCAGAAATTCAAAAGTTTGGGCTGCGTGTTCAACTTCTTTCAACAAATGTGTGCTGCGTGTTCACAATCAAAAAATGGGCTGCGTGTTCAGAAATTCAAAAGTTTGGGCTGCGTGTTCAACTTCTTTCAACAAATGTGTGCTGCATGTTTATAATCAAAAAATGGGCTGCGTGTTCAGAAATTCAAAAGTTTGGGCTGCGTGTTCAACTTCTTTCAACAAATGTGTGCTGCGTGTTCACAATCAAAAAATGGGCTGCGTGTTCAGAAGTTCAAAAGTTTGAGCTACGTGTTCAACTTTCAACAAGTGTGTGCTGCGTGTTCACAATCAAAAAATGGGCTGCGTGTTCAGAAGTTCAAAAGTTTGAGCTGCGTGTTCAACTTTCAACAAGTGTGTGTTGCGTGTTCACAATCAAAAAATGGGCTGCGTGTTCAGAAGTTCAAAAGTTTGAGCTACGTGTTCAACTTTCAACAAATGTGTGCTGCGTGTTCACAATCAAAAAATGGGCTGCGTGTTCAGAAATTCAAAAGTTTGGGCTGCGTGTTCGACTTTCAACAAGTGTGCGACGCGTGTTCACAATCAAAAAATGGGCTGCGTGTTTAGAAGTTCAAAAGTTTGAGCTGCGTGTTCAACTTTCAACAAGTGTGTGATGCGTGTTCACAATCAAAAAATGGGCTGCGTGTTCAGAAGTTCAAAAGTTTGAGCTGCATGTTCAACTTTCAACAAATGTGTGCTGCGTGTTCACAATCAAAAAATGGGCTGCATGTTCAGAAATTCAAAAGTTTGGGCTGCGTGTTCGACTTTCAACAAGTGTGCGCAGCGTGTTCACAATCAAAAAAATGGGCTGCGTGTTCAGAAGTTCAAAAGCTTGAGCTGCGTGTTCAACTTTCAACAAGTGTGTGCTGCGTGCTCACAATAAAAGATGGGCCGCGTGTTCAGAAATTCAAAAGTTTGAGCTGCGTGTTCAACTTCCAAAAACTGTGAGCTGTGTGTTCACGACAACAAGTTTGAGCTGTGTATTTAGATTTCAAGAAAATGTGGGCTGCGTGTTCACGACAAAAGTTTGAGCTGTGTGTTCAGGTTTCAAAAATGTGGGCTACGTGTTCACACCAAAAGTTTGAGCTGCGTGTTCAGAAATTCAAGTGCTTGAGCTGTGTGTTCAAAATGCAAACCAAATGCTGCGTTATGGACTGAGTGTTCAGATTGAGCAGTGTTATGAGCTGTGTGCCCGAAAATGAGCTGTGTGCCCGAAAAAGGAGGTGTGTGCCCGAAAAAGGAGCTGTGTGCCCGAAAAATAAGCTGTGTGCCCGAAGAATGAACTGCGTGCCAGAAATGAGTTATGTGCCCGAAAATGAGCTGTGCCCGAAAAATGAGCCGTGTGCCCGAAAATGAGCCGTGTGCCTGAAATGAGCTGTGTGCCCGAATGAGCTGTGTGCCCAGATAAACAGAGTGCTATGTTTTGAGCTGCGTGCCAAATGAACAGAATATTGTGTTGTGAGCCGCGTGGCAAACAAACAAAGTGTTGTGTTGTGAGCCGTGTGCCAAATGAATGGAATGCTATGTCGTAAGCCGTGTGCCAAGTCTTGCGTTGTACATGCATTTTATCGCGCTATCTTGCGCACCTCATTCGCACTGTTTTGTGCATTGCATTCATCGCGCTATTTCGCGCATCGCACTGTCTTGTGCTTTGCGTATCGCATCGCGCTATCTTGCACACCTTACCTGCACTTGTTAGTGCATAGCATCGCGCTATCTTGCGCACCTTATCTGTATCGCACTGTTTTGTGCATTCACCCTGCTCGTACTAGTTTGTACATCTTTAGCATCGCACTATTTTGTACATCTGTTTAGCACTGTTTTGTGCATTCGCTCTGCATCGCACTGTCTTGTGCACATTGTTTTTTTGTATCATTCGCACTGTCTTGTGCACTTTCTGGTCTAGGAGATCTTAAATCCTCTGGTCTAGGAGACCTTAAATCCTCTAAAGGTGTAATTCCTTTGGTGTTTGTCGTGCCCGAACGACTTTCGGTGGTCTGGTATAGCCACCTGCCTGTGTTTACGGTGAGTTCCTAGGAGACCAACTGAGACGGTGGAAACTAGAGTTCGAATGGCTCACGCCTAGAACGCAAAGGTTCGGGATTTCCGAGACTAAAGTCTGATTTAAATACCCAGGGGTATATCCTCGGCTTAAAATCTGTATGGCAGCCCCATAGATTGAGATAGCATGTGTATGCACCTCAATTCTGGATACTGAACCAACCTAGTATGTCTCCCTGTTGGAGAATAGGGAAAGCTGCAACCATAGTCAGGGAGAAAAGTAGTACCTGCAGTTCAACCGAAAAGAAGCAAAAGATCCCCAGCAGCATGAGGCACGATATTGTATGTACGGTTCATTTGAAGCTGGTGCAACCAGACGAACCGGACGGTATTGTATTCTCCGTGTGAGACGTGGTGAGAATTGCATAATTCTCTTGCATCCTTTCTCATGTAATGTAGTTTGGTTTGATTTCATTCGCCTGCTTAAACTGTCGCATTCATTGTGTATGATTGCTTCGCTATGGCTGCCTTTGCATAATCATAAGTTACGTCCGGCTTTGTGCATATCATTTCCCCTTGCCTGCGGGCACGCCTGCGGGCGCATCTCTGTTTATCTCGCCTGTTTGTCTAAGTTTTCGGCCTTGTCAAAAATGGGTCGCCTCTGGGCTTTGACATTCACTCCCGTCACTTATGACTTCCGAGTTCTGTCAAAGAGGGGCAATTGTAGACACCCCATTTTTGACCGACCTTAAGACTCAGACGTCACTGATTGAGCGCTCGATGATATTGCATATTGTGCTCGTTCAGAAGTTTCAGAGTCCCGGCTGCAAGCCTTGCCTCTCGACTTCCGGACTCTTTCATGCCTTGCCTCGGTTTGCGAACCAGGCTCTGTTTTCTCTGTCTTCTCTTCCCGAAGGGAGGCAGAGGTCTCGTAGACCATCTCTCAGTGGTCGTAGGCTACGTTTCGCGGCCGTAGGCCAGTTTTTCCGTTTGGAGCCCGGTTTCCGATTTTCGGAGCCATCGGTCGTGTGCCTCGGTTCGGGACCGCTTAACCACCTCCTTTTGCTCCGGTTTTTTGCACACACCTTATTTCCTCCCTTTTGAGGAACACTGTGGCCCAAGACACCAACTTCGTGGTCGAATGCCACCTCCGGTGCTTAACAGCCCATTTTCGGGGCCTCGGGCCGCGAGTTTTGGCCCCCGAACCTTCGTTTTGCATCGTTTTTGGTTCATTTTTGGTGGAGACTTTATTTTCATTGTTAGGAAGCTTGTAGGAGGGTGGGAGGCCAGCAATTGTTCTGAAAATCCAGCTTTATTTCTTCATCGCTCTCCGTCGCCCGTTTTCCTCACTAAAAAGCTAATGTTGACCACCCCGGGGCCACTTTCTTTAGCCCTAAACCCCATATTTGTGTTGTACACACCTGGGAGGCCACCAATATGTATAGGCCGGCCAGTAATTGTTCTTGACCCTTTTGAACCCCTCTAAAAAGTTGGCTTTTCTCTCTCCTGATTCACATTTTTTGGGTTTTGACCACATATTTGTGTTGTGCACACATGGGAGGCCACCTTTTTGGGGTGGCCGGCTGTAACATGCCCACGGGGGACCTCGATACAGCTCGGACTCTTAAAACGTCACGGTTCCTAATCTGAACCAAAGAGTCCAAATCCGGCAAATCGTTTTGAGAAAACTGATTTTTGAAAGAAGTGCCGAACATGGACTGCTTTCCCAGATACAGAGTCGCCACCTAAATATTTTATTTTGGGAAATTTAGGAAACCCTGACTCGGTGCCAAAAGGCCACGTGTCCGTCATCACCAAAGTTGCCTCGGCTCGGGAACTTGGGTACGATTGGGGAAGGTCACTTCGTGAGCACCCCCGCTCGCCCGGTCATAGACCGGCCTCTACTAACCATGATATCAATTTTTGAAAACATTGTGAGTTCTTATTCCGGTTTATTAGCCTAGGTTACTATGTGATGCTCACAACATATAAGTATAGGCCGAGTCGCCCAAATTGGAACAAAACATTTCATGCTTGTTTTTTAAAAGGGTTTGTTACCCGCAGGTAGGCTTGAAACATTTGATGATTTATTCCAATTCAGATAACCCGACCTTCACTCACAGGCATTCAGGCAGATATATCACATAAGCACATAGCCTCATGGTAAGCATGCTATTCATGGCAACACTCACACGCATGTAAGGATGCTAAAGCATAGAACTTACCGAGTACTCCAAGCCAAAACAAAAACTGTATTAGAAATCATGCATGACCCTAAGTATACAGAAATGCCTAATGCAACACATGCAAAATGCAACTATGGCAGGCTCGGCTATTCTAAGATGGCATATGAAATGCTACAACTAACATGTATTCAACTTGGAATTGAAAATACAATGCAGTTAGTATGATGCGCCGTGCCCGGTGCATGCAATACAGATGAATGATGCAAACATGCTATCATATTGTATGCTAATTTAAATATGCTCTAATCTAACCATCAAAAGCGGATAAATAAAAGGGAGAAAGACGTGGGGTTGGAAGACATACATCACACTCACGCACACTTATTACAGTTATGCCCTCACTCGGAGGGTCCGAATAAATAATACAGTCCAAATATTACAGTCCCAAAATAAAAGAATATTACAGTCCAAAATATTACAGAATTCTAATTAATTAATGAATTAACTAGAAAGCAAATAAAACTGGCGTGCAAGCCAGGGACTGTCTTGCTTCTGGTGGATGATGCACGTCCGGGTTGTCTTGCGCGGAAATCCACCGGAATGCCCCAATTAGCCTCTGTTTACACATGTTGTTCTTGAAAAGCGTGCCAAGTCCCGGAAAGTTGCTGATTCCTGATTTTGCTGTAACAGAGAGCAGGAAAGGGGCATAGCAATGTATTTGCACAAATATATGCATGTCTCGATCCTCGTGCCACCAATCACGCATACCGAGGCATGATGGCAGAGGAGTCAAAATGCACAACTCAATATAGGATGAATGCACATGAAATTATAGCTAAATCCTAACTCTATCATGGATAATCCGGAGTGTCGGTGACTGGGGAATTAAGACATATTCCGTTACTCGGAGTACGAAATGTACCTCGTTTCCCGTGCCCGGGCTAACTCCTATTCCGGACATGATGCAATATGCACGAAATGCAACTAAGATGCAATCCTAACATACACAATGCTATGAAAATGAGGTGTCTCAAAATGCGTGCACGCGGGCACGTAAACCGAGGCGATGATATGTGTCTCGAAATACGTGCACGCGGGCACGCAAACCGAGGCGATGATATGTGTCTCGAAATACGTGCACGCAGGCACGCAAACCGAGGCGATGATATGTGTCTCGAAATACGTGCACGCAGGCACGCAAACCGAGGCGATGGCGGAATGATGTAATGACATGGAAAATGATAAATGGACTTATACCAACATGAGAGAGCCTCAGCCGCACTCACATAAGATGCCGTCGGATAAAAAAGAAGTGCCTCGAAATGCGTGCACATGGGCACGCAAACCGAGGCAATGATGAAATGGCATGGAAATGACAAATGGGCTTATACCAACATGAGTGAGCCTCAGCCACACTCACATGGGATGCCGACAGATAAAAAAGGAGGGCCTCGAAATGCGTGCACACGGGCACGCAAACCGAGGCAATGATGAAATGTGATGAAATGGTATGGAAATGACAAATGGGCTTATACCAACATGAGTGAGCCTCAGCCACACTCACATGGGATGCCGGCAGATAAAAAAGGAGGGCCTCGAAATGCGTGCACACGGGCACGCAAACCGAGGCAATGGCAAAATGATGCGAATGACATGGAAAATGCAACATGGACTTATACTAACATGAGAGAGCCTCAGCCACACTCACATAAGATGCCGATGGCAGAAAATGAAGTGCCTCGAAATGCGTGCACACGGGCACGCAAACCGAGGCGATGCTAAAATGTGATGAAATATGGCAAAAATGATATGCAAGCAAACTAATGGAATTTCAGTACTAAAATATGGGGGAAAACAGTCCCGAAATGAAGCAAAATGACATGAAATGCAAGGAAATGTCCCGAAATGCAACATTAGGCACCCGAAATGGCCTATAGCTATGCCAAACATGCACAACATGGATGTGCAATGCAAAGACAGAAGCTAGACAGTCCCAAAATATGCACTTTCACAGTTATAAACATGGCCAAACAGCAAGTATAGGTAGGGGAAAAATAGCATGCAAGAATAGGGGCCAAAAGAGGGGTAATGAAGCAAGTGGTATAAGCAAAACCCAAACTGGAAAATTTCCTTCTACAACAATGAAGATGGACCAAAAATATGAACATTTACAGTATATGGAAGACCTCAAATCAGTATACAAATATGCCAAAAATGTGATGCAAGACAAGGCTCAAAAGGTGCTATAACATGAAGTATATAAAATAATCACCAAACAGAAAAAAAGTGTGAATGAAACATGAAGTATAGGCCAAAATAAGACCACTTTCAGTTCGGACCAAGGTCCAAAAATAGAAGCAAAGAGGGTTGCCAATTTATGCAAAAATGGGGCCAAATAAGGGGTATAACTACAAGTGACACATGGAGACACCAAACAATGTTGAGCCCTTCTCCAATGTTGAAGAGGGGCTCAAAATAAGCCTTATATCAGTTTATAACATGCTCAAAAACAGATTTCTCATGGGCCAAAAATAGCATGCAAAATCATGACATACAAGATGATCAATGAAGCAAGTATATTATGGAGGGCTCAAACAGGGTTGAGCCCTTAATGAGAAGTGAAGATGAGCTCAAAATATGGCCCTTTTCAGTTAGGGCCGGAGCTTGAAACCAAAAAGAAGTGGGGCTTAGAAATAGATCAAGGAAAAGGGTCAAAAGGGTAAAAGTGTTACTTACCCTTGAAGATTCGAACTTTTGTTGCTTCTTGGATGGATTTGCAGCTTATTTAGCCTTCAAGAATCCTTCCTTGTTGCTGGAAATGAGATGGTGGTGGTAGAGCTTGGTGGTGTAGAAGGAATGATGGTTAGGGGGCTTAGGGTTTTTTCAAGAATTGAGAAGGAAGAAGATGGAGTTGGCTATGGAAGCTTGAAGGAGAGTTCTTCTAACCCCAACAAAGAACAAGGTTTGCTTGCTATATAGGCCAAAGAAGGGGTGTAAAGGTGGGGGAAAAGGAGGGTAAAACTCCCCCACAAAATATCCCTCGGACACAGGAAATATCTGGGGGATATTGCCCCACAGCTGTAAAGTGCACAGTGCGAGGAACACGGCCGGCCTCTCACTTTTGCTGGAGGTGGCCGGCCGGCCACACCCCCTAGCCGGCCGGCTAGGGGTCAAAAGGGTCAATGTGATTTTCTGGCCGGCCAGCTACTGGAGAGGTACCCCTATGTGTGTACAACACAACCATGTGGTTAAAAAACCAAGAAAGTGGGTCTAAGGGGTTCAACAATGGCTCGGAAAGAGGGGGTCAAAAGGGTCAAGTTGACTTACTGGCCGGCCATGAACTTTTAGGGGCCTCCCAGGTGTGTACATCACAGATATGTGGTTCAAAGTTCAAGAAAAATGGTCCAAGGGGTTCAACATTAGCCCGGAAGAAAGGGGTCAAAAGGGTCAGGTGACCTTAATGGCCGGCCACCAACTTTTAGTGGCCTCCCAAGTGTGTAGATCACAGATATGTGGTTGAAAGTTGGCAACACTAGCTCCAAGGTATTCAACATTAGCCCGGAAGTGCGAAAAACGGGCGCCGGGAGGCTCCGGAAGAGAAATAACTGGTTGTTGCAACAATTGCTGGCCTCCCACCCTTCAGTGACCTTGCCTGTGATAAAACAGAGGTACCTGCCAAAAATGAACGAAAACCGTTGTAAAACGAACGTTCCGGGGCCAAAACACGCAGTTCGGGGTCCCGAAAATGGGCTGTTAAGCACCGAAAATGGTATTCGACCTCGAAGTGGGTTTCTCAGCCCCCAGTGTCCCTCAAAAGGGATGAAATAAGATGTATGCCAAAAATCAGAGCAATAGGAGATGGTTAAGCGGTCCCGAACCGAGGCACACGGCCTGACGGCTCCGAAAACCGGGAACCGGACTCCGAAATGGGCAAAATGGCCTACGGCCACCAAATGTAGCCTATGGACATTGAGAGATGGTCTACGGGACCTCTCCCTTCCCTCAGAAAAAGAAACAGAGAAAACCGAGTCTGGTTCGCAAACCGAGACAAGGCACAGAAAAGGGTTCGGAAGTCCGGAGGCAGGGCTCACGGCCGCGACTCTGAGACTTCTGAACGAGCACATTATGCAACATCACCAAGCGCTCAATCGGTGACGTCTGAGTCTTAAGGTCGGTCAAAAATGGGGTGTCTACACCGGCCAGCAATTTGGGGTGGATGGCCACCTGAACCTTTTGAACCTGGCCGGCCAGAATCCCCTCTCCAAATGCCTTCCAGCTGTACCCTCTGTTTCCCCCCAGATTTTGTATCCGGGGGGTGCCTTTTGGGGGGAAAACTTGAATTGGTTTTCCCCCCCTTTTCCTCCACTCCTCCCTCTATAAAACCAGACCCCCCAGCTCCATTTTTGAGGGTTACAAAATTCTTGTTTAGAGCCTTGCTTACATCTCTCCCTCTCCCTCTCTTCCAAGCCTCAAAACCCTAAAAGCCTTGCACCATTTACACACCAACCCATAACTCCACACATCCACACTCCATTCCAGCCTTTTGAAGCTGATTTCTAGAGGCTAGGAGCTCCTCTTCTTGGTCCAAAGGCTGCTGGTTCATTGCTCTTCAAGGGTAAGCACACTTTTCCCCTAAACTAGTCTTTTCTTGCTTCATTTATAAGCCTTGCTTGCAAGCATTTTTGGGCTCCGACCCGAACTGTAAATAGTCATATTTTGTGCTCATCTCCAAGTTTGATTAAGGGCCTTTCTCTGTTTGAGGTCTCCTCCTCACCTTTTGTGTTTAAACTCTCTTTTAGGCCTATTTTTGCATGATATTTTAGGCTTATTTGTGAGCTATTTCGGACTTGGTCATAAAATGTGAAATGTCTTGTTTTGGGCCCCTCTTCAACTTTGTTGAAGGGCTCTCCTCTATTTGAGGCCAGCAGCTATCACTTGTCCCTTTATCCCTCTTTTAGGCCTTTTTCTTGCATGATATTTTAGGCCTACTTGTGATTATTTTTGAAGCTTGGCATAAACTGTAAAGTGCCTTTTCTTGAGCCCTTCTTCAACTTTGTTGAAGGGCTCTTCACTATTTGAGGCCAGCTGCTGTCCCTTGTCTCTATTCTCTCTTTTAGGGCCATTTTTGCATGATAGATTAGCCCTACTTGTGTTTGATTTTGAGAGTTGTCTTAAACTGAAAAATATCTTGTTTTAATCTCATATTCAGGTTTGTTTAAGGTTCAATTTTTTTTTGAGGTCATATGCTTCCTTGTGTGCTTGATTGTCTCCTATTTTGAGCCTTACACCTAAGCCCTTGTTGCATTCTTTGTTTGGCCTTCTAGCCACTGAAATCCAGTGGATTTTCAGTGGCTAAGACACTATTTTGAGCTTCCAAATCAGAGGGGGGTGACCCCCTCTCACCTTGACTTGTTTGGTAGTCATTTTGGCCTTCCAAAGAGACCCTATCTTGCATGCTTTGGAGTCACTTTCTAGGGTCAATTTGGTGAGTTTTGGGACTACCATATTTGGCTTTCATAGTTGTTTATGCCATGCCAAATGTCTATCTTGCGTGTGCTTAATGACTCCTTGCATGGCCCTCTAAAGTAACTCATCATTTTTGCATGCCATGGTTGCATATCAGTGGTTATTTGGGCCTATTTTCATATGTTTTATTCACTGATTTTTTCTGGTTTGGTGAGATTCCATGTGCATGCTATACTTTCCATGTAAACCATGTTTGCTAGTTAAAATTGCATGCTATTTTAGTCCATCTTGCTAGCATCTTTTGGCCATGCTTTGAACTGAAAATGTCCATGTTTTGGGACTGCCTTGGCTCTGTCTTCATTCTTTATGATCAAATAATGCATCCTTTGTATAGCTACAAGTCATTCCATGTGCCTAGTTTTTGAGTTTCGGGGTTCATCTCATGCATCGGGTGCCATATTTCCATAATTCGGGACCATTTTGCATCATATTTCAGTGCTGGAATCTACATGCTTGTATGCCATATTCCATGCCTTGCCATGCCTTGTTAGAGTTGCATGTTTTGCCTAGGATCGGTCCTCGGTTTGCGTGCATGTGTGCACGCATTTCGATAGTCTCATTTTCACCTAATGGCTACTGATGTGAGTGTGGCTGAGGTCCGCTCATGTTAGTGTAAGTCCATTATGCATTGCGTATGCCATTTCATTTCATAGCATTGCGTATACTAGGTTGTATGTTAGAGCATTGTGTATGCCTCGTTACATCGTGCATTGTGTATGCCATTTAATAGCATTGTGTATACTAGGTTACATGTTAGGATTGCATTCATGCATGTCATGCATATTACATTGTGTTCGGGATAGGAGTTAGCCCGAGCACGGGAAACGAGGGACGTTTCTTACTCCGAGTGACGAAACGTGTCTCAATTCCCGGTCGCCGACACTCCGGATCACCCATGATAGAGTTTAGGTCCTGTTGTGTTTTCATGTGCATTCATTTCATATTGAGTCGTGCAATTTGACTCCTCGGCCATCATGCATCGAGATGCGTGATTGGTGGCACGAGGATCGAGAACTACACTTTCCGAAGAGTAGTCATGCATACATATGTGAAAATACTTTGCCATGCCCCTTTGTTGTTCTCTGTTGCCGCAAATCAAGAATCAGCAGCCTTCCGGAGTTTGGCACGCATTCCAAGAACAATTGCAAACAGAGGCAAACCGGGGCATCGTAATGGATTTTCGCGCAAGGCAACTCAAGCATGCATCATCCATCATTTGGAACAGAGCTGAGGCGGTCCATGGATTTGCGTGCCAATTTACTGCTTTCCTAGATTAATTTGTTAATTAATTAGGGTTTTGTAATTATTTATTCGGGATTGTATTATTTATTCATTTGGGACTGTATTATTCTTTCAGACCCTCTGCGCGAGGGCAATGTTGTAATAAGTGTGCGTGTGTGCGATGTATGTCTTCCAACCCCGCGTCTTTCTCCCTTTTATTTACTCGCTTATGATGGTTAGATTAGGGCATGTTTCAATTAGCATACAATATGACAGCATGTTTGCATTCATTCATCTGTCTTGCATGCACCGGGCTCGGCGCATCATACTAACTGCATTGTATTTTAATTCCAAGTTGAATACTTGCTAGTTGTAGCATTTCGCATGCCATCTTTAGAATAGCCGAGCCTTCTATAGTTGCATTTTTGCATGTGTTGCATTAGGTATTTCTGTATAGTTAGGATCATGCATGGATTTCTAATTAGCTTCTATTTTGGCTTGGAGTACTCGGTAAGTGTTTATGCTTTAGCATCCTTGCATGTGTGTGAGTAACTGCCATGATAGCATGCTTACCATGAGGCTATATGCTTATGTGATATAACTGCCTGAATGCCTGTGGGTGAAGGTTGGATTATTTGAATTGGAATAAATGCATTGACTGTGAGTTTTAAGCCCACTAGATAGTGGCAAAACCATCTTTTCTAAGCCCACCCGAGGGTGGGAAAATCTGCGTCTTAGCCTACTTGCGGGTAGCACCATCAAACCATTTTCAAAATAAACAAACATGAAACGTTTTGTTTCAATTCAGGCGATCCAGTCTATACTTGTATGTTGTGCGCATCACATAGTAAATCTAGGCTAATAACCGGAATAAGAACGCATAATGTTTTCAAAAATAGATATCATGGTTAGTAAAGGCCGATCTTTAATCGGGCGAGCAGGGGTGCTCACGAAGTGACCTTCCCCAATCGTACCCAAGTTCCCGAGTCGAGGCAACTTTGGTGATGACGGACACGTGGCCTTAGGCAATGAGTCAGGGTTTCCTAAATTTTTCAAAAATAAAATATTTAGGTGGCGACTCTGTATCTGGCAAAGCAGTCCATGTTTGGCACTTCTTTCAAAAAATCTATTTTCTCACAACGATTTGCTGGATTTGGACTCTTTGGTTCAGATTAAGAACCGTGACAATTTGAGAGTCTGAACTGTAGTGAGCCCAATGAACAAAACGGGGGGGGGGGGGGGGGGATCTCCCTCCCGGGACGTTCGAGGACGTCTACAGTTAGTGGTTATTTTTGTTAGTTATAGTGATGAGTTGAGATGTTAAAGGAAAGGGACTAAGTAGGAAATTTTATTTAACTTACAATTTCCTTAGCAATTTCAAAGTGCTTGTTATGGCAAACTTTTGCTGGTCTCAAAGAGTCATAGTGTCTCCATATCCCATCAGCATTGTCAAAGACCACAATTGTCCAATGGTTGTCGTGGTTGATTGGGAAATGGATATATCTGTTTTTCATTGCTTCTGGAAAATGGATGTCCATCATTTTTTCTCTCAGTGCTTGATCTTGGTTTTGTAAAGGAGTTTGTAAGTTATATATATGTTTGAAATATGTTATAAAACTATGTAGTAAGACATGTTAAGAAAGTAGAAAATTTTGCAGTTGAAAGGTATGTTAAGTTTTGCTTACATTGATGAGTGTTGAGAAAACATAAGATCTTTCCGCGTATGGATTTCTTGCAAAGGCTAGATCATTTTTCTCAAATTCTTCAATGGTTGGTTGGAGTGCCAATTGCTTTTCTGAGAAGGCATCAATAACCTGAAACATATTATATATGAGAATGTGTTAGGTTTGTGGAATAGGTTATTGAATATGAACATAAACTGTAAAATTGTGCAGTTGGAGACCTACATTCCCATATAAGGGTTCCATGTTGGTCAATCTGCATATATCTGAAAAGTATACGCAATTTTCATCTTTGCTGCCAGACCAGACGCAAGCACTTGATTGTGTATTGTTGATGAGTTGAATTTGGTCTTGGTCTTTTTTGGATAGGTTATGCCAAACCTTGTTTGTTTTGCGGCAAGAAATGGTGAGTGGCTTGTTTTGGATTGATTCTTCCTTGAAATATCATCACTTTCCAATACTTGAAGTTGTGTCTTCTCTTGATTGGCATGCTCTTTTGGGTTGGTTTCAACAGCAACTGCTTTCTCTTGGCCAATATCTTCTTGCATCTTTTCTTTCTGCTGTTGTTTTGCTTCATGAGCACCCTCTTTTTGCTCGGGTTCAGTAGCGGGTTCTGTCTCTATTTCGATTTCTTCTTTTTTCTTTTCATTCTTCTTCTCTTTTTCTTCATCGGTACCCTCTGTTGGTTTGGGTACATCAGCAGCAGTTTGTGTCTTGTTCCTTGTATCTTCTTTGGCTTTTGTCATTGGTTGGTATTCAAAATCTGGGTCATGTGCTTGTTTTCTTGACTTTTGTTTGATTCTCTTGACCATTGATCTTTGTTGGGGACTGCTAGTTTTTTTGGTAGACTCCTTCAATTGATCTTCTTTTTTACGCAATTTAGCTATGAATTTTTGTTCCATATCTTGCATTTGTGCTCTCATGGCTGATATGAGCTTGTCCTTGTCGTCCTCTTTGGTTGGTGTTTGTGGTTGGTCATGACCTATAAAAATGTTGGATTGTGTTTTGGTTAGTTTAATTAAATTTTGCAGTTTGCTTTAGTATTAGACAATAGTTTACCTTGTACATGAAATATGTTAGATTTCTCTTGGAGTTCTTCTTGTTGGTTTGTCAGTTCTTGTTCATTGACTTGTTGTTGTTGGTTTGTTTGTTGTTCTTCTTGTTCTTGTTGTTGGTCTTCTTTTTCATCAGTGTCTTCTGGTTAATCACCTTTTGCTTCTTGTCTTTCTTCTGCTTCATCATTGTCTTGTTGTTGTTGTTGTTGTTGTTGTTGTTGTTGTTCTTCTTCTTCTTCTTCTTCTGCTTCAGTTTCTTCTTCATCAGTCACTGGTTTTTTTTCTTCATCACTCTCTTCTTCTTGTTCATCACTTCCTGGTTCTTCTTGTGGTTTTTGCTTTCTTTTCTACTTTTTTTTTTGTTGTTCTTCTTGTTCTGATTCTGATTCTGATTGATGTTCTTCTTTGAGAAAGTCATCCTCATCATTGTCTAGAAGTCTTTTTTTTTTTTTTTTTGTTGCTTTTGTTTTCTTTTTTCGCTTATTGTCCTTTTTGTAGTCATGTTTCTTTGCTGAAGAGTCTGTTGATGTGCTTTGACTGATATGCAATAACTGTATTTCTTGTTCAGTTGGGGTTAAAGCACTTTGGTTAACCTGCATTGGAACAATGTGGCATATATCAGTAATACTGTAAAATTGGTCAGTTTCATAAGATGAGTTGTACTGTGAGTAATGTGGGTTAAGTGTCGAAATATGTTGCTTGAAACTGAAAATTTTTACAATTTCATAATATGAGTGATGTGAAATAGATTTTTGCGTTTAAACTGTAAATTTTTACAGTTTCATAACATGAGTGATGTTAAATAAGTGTGTGCTTTGAAACTGCAAACTTTTACTGTTTCATAATATGATTTGTACTATGAATAATGTGAGTCAAGTGTTGAACATATGTTGTTTGAAACTGAAGAATTTGACAGTTTCATAACATGATTTTTACTATAATGACTGTAAATGGAGTGTTAAATAGATTTGTGCGATGATAGTATAGAAGAGTTTGAATACTTTTTCAAAGTGAACAAGGCTGATGTGTTTCCACTTGGAGTATATTTTACCAAGGTTCCATTTCATAAACCTTGGGAAGCCTTCTTTGTTGGATGGTCGGAGGAGTTTACTGTGCTCACAATACTAGCATTGTAAAAAAAAAATTGAAATATGTTAGATAGTTAGAAATAGGTGGATGTCTGATGTTTTTTTGTGAACTAGTTGAGTAATGTGTTTACCAAGAGTAACATGACGCATCCAGTGACATGCCTTGGGTTGTTGTTTGCATTTGCCATTGAATTCATCAGTGTGTCTTTCATTGCCTCAACCCAATTGTACTTCTTGATGTTGTTGAAATTGTCAACATAGTTGAGAAAACTCCAACTGAGTGTATGGCCTGTTGTAGGCATGAGAAGTTTCAAGCACAAGTAAAAGGTGATGACCTTTGCAAGATCTTGACGATCATTGGTTGATTTTCCTTTTTTTGTTTGTTGAAACATTTTGGTCAAAAACTTGCCATCCAATCTCTTTACTGATTTGCATCTTCGTTTGTAAAATAGAAGCTCAAAATCCTTTGGTCTTGCTTAGGATTTGGTGGTGATGCTGTCTTCTCCACAGTCGATACCAAAAATGAGCTTGACATCACTGTTTCTGAGTTTCATTTCCTTTTTGCCAAGTATAAATGCTCTTTTTCTTTTGTTGTAGTGTGTTGTCATTTCTGCTACAATGGAATTGTAGCATCTGCACTAAGAGGCCTTCAGTTGTGTTGAGGAGAGAGCATTTATAATGGGCCAAAAAGGGGTTTTTTCCAACACTGTCTGTTGGGCTTTTGTGAATTTGACCCCCTTCAACAGTTTGATTACTGTTCCGATGTTGGAACGGTAATTAAATTATTGGACTCTCTTTGTAGGGACTGTTGTTTTTTTCCCTTTTGATGCCTTGATTTTTGTTATGGGAGTTGATTGGCTTTCTTGGAGCTTTCTTTTTTTGGTTGGAGGAGCTTCTTGTTTTTTTGTTGGCTTTCTTTTGTTTGTTTTTGTTGTGATTGGAGGTGTGGTTGGTGTTTGTTGTGTGAGTGGGGTCTGTGGTGTAGTTCTTGGACTTTTTCTTGTAGGTAGTGTGGTTGTTTTGTGGGTTTTTTGCCGGGGTCTGTGGTGTTTGGTTGTTTTTGGTTGTGGTGGTTGGGTTTTTTGTGGAAGGGGAGATATTGGTGGCATTTCAGTGGATACAGGAGACGGGCTTTCAAAAGGGGAGATACTTAAATCCCTGATTGGATTTTTGGGCATATGAGTTTGTTTCTTCCAATATCTTCCAACAGCTATTTCTGAAAAAATGAAAGCGACAGCAGGGTATGAGTAATATAGTGACAAAACTGTATAACTTTGAAGTTTCATATGCAATTTAATATGAAGTTATAAGTATTTGTTGGTAACAGTTACGAAACTGTATTATTTGACAGTTTTATTTGCACTTTATAATAAGTTACCTATTTGTTTTGAGTAGTGATTAAACGATGTAATTTTGCAGCTTCATTTGCAGTTTGAATAAATTTAGATATGTTACTTGTAGAGTGATGAAATGAAACTGTATGATGTTGCAGTTTTTATAAACAGTATCAACAATAGGAACAACCCATTGTATTTTGTAAACAGCAACAATAACAACGAGAAAATTAAGTATTCAAAAATAACAACAATAAGAAAAGGCAATATTGAACAACAAGAATAAGAATAAAGTGTTGAATGTGTAAAGACAGGGATTTATGTGCAAAAACAGTGGATTAGAATGTTTAAAAACAGGGGACTAGAATGTTGTAAAACAGGGGATTATATATATGAAAGAGGGTTTATATATTTTGAAGTATGTAAAATGTATATATACGAAATATGAAAGAATAATGTACAAATTTGAATGAAAAATAATGAATACGTGAAGAGAGATGTTACTTTTTTTTCCCATTTCTGTGAATCGGAAGTCGGGAACTATGAAATTTCTTCAGAGTGGTGATGGTTCTTCGTGTTGTTGAGAGTCGCCGATTGGAGAATATGAACTGCTTGGTGTTGTGTTGAAGATGAACGGTTTCGTTTTGTGGTTAGGGTAGGGTTTCAGAGGGAATGGAGTCGAACGGAAGAGAGATGGAGGAGTGAGAATGCGATTTCGAGCAGCGGAAATGTAACAGTGTACTGATCAGACTGAGATGATCGTGGGTGATGAAGATGAACGGTTTCGTTTTGTGGTTAGGGTAGGGTTTCAGAGGGAATGGAGTCTAACAGAGGAGAGATGGAGGATTGAGAATTCGATTTCGAGTGGTAGAGATGTGACAGTGTACTGATCATACTGAGATGATCGTGGGTGATGGTTGTGCGCGTGTAAATTGGATGATATATTGTGGGTATTTTCGTCTTATTGATAATTTGAGGACTTAATGGAGTATTAAATTTGTTTTGGACCTAAATGGGGTATGATATGTTGGGTTTGGACCTTTGGGTCAGTTCCCCAAAATAAATCCAACAAGGGATTCCAAAGTCCTACTCACATTTCCTTGCTTTTTTTTCTCTTTATAAATTTTTATTTAAATTTATAATCTAAACATAATTAAGTATTGTTAAAGTTATGTTTGAATTATGAATTTTGAAGGAATTTGAGATGGGAAAGAAAAAGTGAATAAAATGTATGTTATTTTTTGTTTTTCATTTTTCATTTTTTTTCATTAAATTTGTAATCTAAACCCAACTTAAATATTCTTAACTTGACTTATGTTTGTACCCATAATTTTGACTATCCCATGGACTTGTTTTTTTATAGATCTGCTTGTATATATATATATTATTTTGAAATTTATATCAGATTGTTTAGTGTAGTTTTTATTTATAATTTATGAGATAAAAATAATTTAAATAAATTAAAATAATTAATTATTGAAAAATAAGTAAAAAAATATTTTTAATTTCTATTTTTTAATTATCAATTTTAAAATTATTAAAAATTTGGCCAAACAAATCCTTAAATTGCCGTCCAGTGTAATAAACACGTGAGCCATCATCGTGGCCAATGCTGTTCAAAAAACGCATCACGATCAACGTGTAACACACCTGTTCTTTGTTTTTGGATTCAAAAGAAAAGGAACAAAAAAACAGAGTCCTGTCTGATGAATATGCACATGAAAACCTGCATTCTCGCCTAAGCTATGTCTCTGAACTGTTAGATTATTGACATTTGCATTGACTCACTTACTCATCACCACGTGTTACCAAACTCTCCTTTATATAACAAAGTAAATTTATGTGTGAATTATTTTATTATTATTTATATACTTAACATGCTTTTTTATATGTTGTTACACGCTCTTATATAAATTGATATGTAAATATTCTAATTATTTGGAATCTCAAAGAGTCAGCTTAGGAGTAAAAATCTGATAATAAGATTTAAAATCTTAAATTCGAGTCTCGCAAATGGTTATCAAAAGTTCGTCTACTCGTTAATTTTATAATAGCCTGAACTGAATTATATATATATATATATATAAGTGTCATAATTATTTGGTTAGCTTAGTAAAGTTTGAACACATGATTTAAAGTATTTACTTTGATGTTTGGTTGTTAACTATTAACTCATCTGGAGTTTGTTTAGGAAGTGCTATCGTAGTATATTTTTTTATCTTTTTATTTTTTTAGTTATATTATTTTTTTATTTTTTTGTACATTTTTTTATAAAAAGTTAAAAAGTATACTTATTTGATATTTTCCAAACAACTCTTTAACGTGAGTTGGTTATTTTGCTTTTTTGTGAATAAAAAAATATAAGAGGTAATGTGACCTAAAATGAGTTAAAAACTAAAAACTGAATTTTAACTGAATTGCCGAAACAACCCTAGTTTGTTTAAACTTGGTTAGTTTACTTTTTAAGAGTCAATCTAAAACTAGTTTTAATTGAGCTAAGCATAAATAGCTTGATTTTTTTATAATACATATAAGCTTATATGACAATTAGTTTATATTCTCTAGGATTTATTACACTTTCTATATTTAAACTATCGTCAAATTGTCTATTTAGTTTCTGAACTCTTAATTGAATCTGTTTAGTTCTTAAAGTATATAAATCAAAGTCTATGTTCATAAACTATCAATTGAATTCATTAAGTTCCTAAAATATTTAATTCAAACTTATTTAGTCCCTAAAAGGTTTAGAAAAGTAAAGGGTAAATTACAAATATACCCCTGAGATTTAATTAAAATATGAATCACCTCCTGTGATTTTCAAAATTACATTCCACCCCCTGTGGTTTTTAATTTTATAACAAATCGCCTTTTTTATTAATAAATCATCAAGTCAATTAATAATTTTTAATGATGTTAAAAATATGTTTCAATTAATAATTTAGATAATTTTATTATTGTACAGGATAGCAATTATGAATTTCATTTTTTTACTTAATTTTGTTAAATAAAAAATTGTAATAAGGGGGTATTTGTAATTTTTCAAACCACAGGGGGCAATCTGTATTTTAAGCAAACATTAGCGGGTGTATTTGTAATTTACCCTATAAAATAAAAGCTCATGAATATTATGAATTAGTAAAAGACCCTATCTTGTTAAAATTTTATTTAAAAAAAAAACCGTAAATTTTTATTCTGTCTTTCAAAAGTAGGTATCAATCCATATATTGAATTTTTTTTATATGGATAAGAGTAATTATCTATAGTATTTTTTTTTATTTTTGAAAAATCTAGAAATCCGCTAAATATTGATTTGTGATTATGTATCAATTTAAAGCAATAAAACAATCCCAATCAAACAATTAAGACAAATCGACACAACGATTTTACGTGAAAAAAATCACAATTAGACACCTCCAATTGTGATAAAAAACCACGGCCAACTGCCACAAAACAATCCACTAAGAAGATATAAAGGAATTACACAAGTATACTCTCAATTACCTAGCGAATCCATGCCCGAATTGAACCAACCCCTATGTGCCTCTTCCGACCTCATCTTCACCTCGGAATAGTCTTGACGATGAGCCACTCTAGAATCCACCAAAGCTTCAAGCTCAAATTCTTCGGAATCCATCGAAGAACAACTCTCTCTTTTGTGTAGAACAAACAAACAATCCTTTGATGTATACTCTTTAAACCATGAGTTGAATACTCGATCAAAACATCAAAGAAAACTAGCAAAATATCCCCAGATATAAAACCTAGAACCCAAGAAGAAGATCTGGAGAAATAATCCTAAAATCTGATTGAATCACGTACTTATAGAAATTTGAATCGCGATGCTCGCTCGAGCGAAGACTCTCTCGCTCGAGCGAGGAACCAAAAACGCGTGTTTTCCATAAGTGGCTTCGCTCGAGCCACGCACCCTTCGCTCGAGCGTACATTCATCTCTTTCAGGTTTTTTCACAGACGCAGCCTTCGCTCGAGCGAGCAAGGGCGGACATGCAACTTTGAATGCAATTTTGCATTTTGCTTAGGGGGCGCTGCCCCTCGACCCCGCCGTGGTGCTGCCTCGGACCCGCCAAGGGGCGCTGTCCCCTAAACTCCCGCGAGCTGACTGAGCAGCTCGATCCCCGTCATAATTAGTGAAGTGGCAATCTTGAAAGTATTAACATCACAAACTTCTCGACAAGGCACAATTCGGGTTGGATTCGCATCTAAACACTCATAGCCTCACTGAAATAAAAAGTGCGAAAACAAATACAACTTAAAGGAGTTTTGTCAAATGGGGTTGCCAAGAATAAAAACCTAACAATCTCTCCCTTTGACAATGCCGTGACAAAACATACCTAACAAATAAAATCCTAATCACCCCAACCCATTACAGCCAACAAAAGCCAACTTCTTTCTCAAGGTCATGATCTGCAAAACAGTTATTAGTGCCACAATCTCCAAAACAACTATTAGTCCCACAAGAGTATAGGAAAAAAATAATAAACAGAAGACAAGATTATCTTGAAGCATGAGATAGAAAATATGAATAAATGCGACTTAGAGATTTTAAAAACATGTAGCATGAATAGATGAAACCTAAGACACATGCACTGGACAACCTCACTCCCTCTTTTTGTCATGAATTGACAAAGGAAGCTCAATCAACTAAACCAAGATCAGAAACCACATAAGCAATGACATGATGATCAAAATGATAAAGCAAACTCCCCCTCACTAAAAGCGACAACAAACACTGAAAATAGTGAACAAAAAGCAAACGACAAAAATAATATGGTGGAGCAAGTAAGGAATTTCAGATTAGTACCTTAAAACACACAAGACTATCCAAGAAGCACAATTACTAGTAAACACAGTGTGCACAGTCTGTAGAAGATTCCTCATGAAAAAAAGTGATGCCATGTGTGAAAAGCATTGTTCCTATGATAAAAGTGTGTGTGTAACTCTTGGAGTTCGACAAACACAAGATTCAAATCCTAGTAGTGATCTGATAGCTGGACCTCTGACAAGAGAATCTAAGCACAACTACGAAAAGTCAAACCACTAGGAATCAAGGGCTATTTGGTGAGCAAAGGCGGAGGCTCCCCCTCAATCAATGAATCATTTATTTTATTTTATTTTTTTTACATCTTTCTTCTTTTCTTTCTTTTGCACATTTTTTTTTTGTTTCTTTCTTTTGCACATTTTTTCTTTCTTTTGCACTCATTGGCGGCTGACACGCTCAAGAGTATGGAAACCGAACCAGAGAAGCATGGATATAATAAGGATGGCCTGGTTGGTGACTCCGAGGTAGCCTTTTCCTCATGCCTGGACTACAAAGAATAGAGGGGAAAGCCGTGGAGATGCAAAAAGATGGAAGGTGGTTAAGAGACTCAACATCACCCATGATATGCTAGTATAGGTCAATTCCTTTAGAAAAGCAAAAGATACAATGCCAGAAGTCCATTGAGAAAAAAAAAGGCTAAGGTGGAAGACTCTAATATTTGCTAATCCAAGAATGTGTAAGAATGAGACATACTACTCAAAGAACACACACTCCGAAATGAGTAATGACCACAAAAAGTACACATATAGTAACAAGTAATGGTTACTCTCATCAATTCCAATATGCACCAAGGACATCTAAAAAAAAAATTCAAGCTTGCAAAACCATACTAAGAAAATCTTTTTGGAATTTTTTTTTTTTTTATAACAATAACGCAAGACAAAAAAAGAACAAGCACAAACTAAATGATACCACGCAATAAATGACCCAAAAAAGAAAAACACAAAAAAACGAATAATCAATCTTAACACAAGTCAATTTTTCTCACCCACACCGCTTTAGTATGAACAAAGTTATGAGAATTGCGGTTCTTGGCTGGTGTCTTGACGTTGTGGTTTCCTTCCTTTTCAATGGGAACCCGTCTCGACGTGGTTTCCAACTTCCTATTTCTAGGTCTGGGCAAATACAAACTCACTTCCTGTTTGGTCTCAAGCTGATCAAAATAACGAGGTCTAATAAAACCTTTAACCTCTTTACTACCAATGAAGTGTCTCCTACCCCACGAGATGTTGGAATTTCTTCCATCTCTATGAGACACTCTCCCATACAACTTATAACAATAAGGGCGAATATGACCATGCATACCACAATGATGACAAATAAAAACAGGGTGTACAAGGTGTACCTTCTTTTCTTTTATCTTACCAACTTTAGAAAGATTGAGAAGTCTTTCCTCTCGTTGAACCTTGTGCTCCCCCTGCCCTTGAGTTCTTGTATCATGAGATGTGGATGCACTCTGTTTTTGCTCTTTCATACCACCAAAGCCAATGCCACTCTTGTCAGAACAAATATGTTGAGAACCAATGATATTGTCCAAAGTCTTTAATCATTTATTCCAAAGACTAATGGTTGCCATAGCACACTTGAGCTCTTCCTCTTTTTTGATCATTAGTTTTTCCAAAGCAACTTGAGACCTCTCGAGAGTTTCAATTTTTTCTTCATATGTTACATAGATTTGTTGTAGTTCATTCCTCTCTATCTCACAAGTCAAGAGTTTTGCACAAAGAGCTTGTCGATCATTAGCTATCTTGATGGCATCAATCCTAGCCTCGGAAATCTCCTCCTTTAGTTTGACATTCTTACTTTCACATGCTTTGAGTTTCATAGTGAGTCTGTCATTCAATTTGGATAACTTAAGAGATTCCTTATACAACTTTTCATGAGCTTGCTCAAGCTCTTCATCATCACTTCCCGAGGATTCATCATCAGTGGCATTCTCAACCGGGCTCTTCGGATACTCTGTTTTTCTTTCAGTTTCAGAAGCCGCCATGAAGCAAGGAATTGCTTATGTCCCTCATCGCCTTGATCTTCGTTGTCACTTTCATCTTCATCAGATACTGATTCATCATCCCAAGTGATGGCGAGGGCTTTCTTTTTCTTCAAACGAGTGGGGCATTCTGAAGCAAAGTGGCCAAATCCTTGGCATTCATAGCATTGGACTCTTTTAGAGTTCCTTTGTATCTTTCCTTTCTCCTTCTTGGCTATAGGATTAATTTTGAGTTTATCTTTGCCTTTAGATTTATGAGTATGAGTAGATTCCAAAAGTTAGGATTCTTTTTCAAAAAAGATTTTTTAAATTGTTTAACAAAAGCAGCCGTAATCTTGGAATCTATCTCACAATCCTCATCAGAATCCTCTTCAACTCTATGAGCACTACTATAAGCAATAATATCTTTTTGTTTCTTTTTGAAATTCCTATGTGCTTCATAAGTTTGGAGATTTCCAACCAAGTGATCCAGCTTGAGGTTGTCAACATCTTGAGCCTCCTCAATAGTCGTAACTTTTGGTTGGAACCGATTGGGCAAGGATCTCAAAATTTTTCCCACAACTTTGGATTCTGGTATTTTTTCACCTAAATTGAAGCTGGAATTTACAATGTCACTCAATTTCGCATAAAATTCATCAAAGGTCTCACTATCTTTCATTGAAAGGTTTTCGAAACTAGACGTGAGCCTTTGAAGTTTTGAGCGTTTAACAGAAGGAGTGCCCTCATGAATAGTTTGTAAGATATCCCAAGCCTCTTTTGCGACTTCACAATTGCAAATACGACTAAACTCTTCAGGTGTGACAGTGCAAAAGAGAGAATTGATAGCTTTACTATTCCAGCTACTATTTTGGTAATCAATTGTGTCCCACTTATCAATTGGTTTGGGGAAAGTTATTCCATCAACGGTAATTGTTGGTTCGGTCCACCAATTCATGACAGATTGCCAAACTTTTTCATCTATAGATTTCAAAAACGATCTCATCCGAGCTTTTCAAAAAGAATAATTGGATCCGTCAAGTAGGGGTGGTCGAACCATAGAATTTCCCTCACGTATTGAATCCATTATCACAAATCAAACAAGATCTCGTTCTAAAATAATTTAAAAAAAAAATAAATAGAACGACCTGCTTTGATACCAATTGAAAAATCTAGAAATCCGCTAAATATTGATTTGTGATTATGTATCAATTTAAAGCAACAAAACAATCCCAATCAAACAATTAAGTCAAATCGACACAACGATTTTACATGGAAAAATCACAATTGGACACCTCTAATTGTGATTAAAAACCACGGCCAAGTGCCACAAAACAATCCACTAAGAAGATATAAAGGAATTACACAGGTATACTCTTAATTACCTAGCGAATCCACGCCCGAATTGAACCAACCCCTATGTGCCTCTTCCGACCCCGTCTTCACCTCAGAATTGTCTTGACGATGAGCCACTCCAGAATCCACCAAAGCTTCAGGCTCGAATTCTTCGGAATCCACCGAAGAACAACTCTCTCTTTCGTGTAGAACAAACAAACAATCCTTTGATGTATACTCTTTAAACCATGAGTTGAATACTCGATCAAAATATCAAAGAAAACTAGCAAAATATCCCCAAATATAAACCCTAAAACCTAAGAAGAAGATCTGAAGAAGTAATCTTAAAATCTGACTGAATCACGTACTTATAGAAATCTGAATCGCGATGCTCGCTCGAGCGAAGACTCTCTCGCTCGAGCGAGGAACCAAAAACGCGTGTTTTCGATAAGTGGCTTTGCTCGAGCCACGCACCCTTCGCTCGAGCGTACATTTATCTATTTCAGATTTTTTCACAGACGCACTCTTTTCTCGAGCGAGCACTCCTTCGCTCAAGCGAGCAAGGGCGGACATGCAACTTTGAATGCAATTTTGCATTTTGCTTCGGGGGCGCTGCCCCTCGACCCCGCCGTGGTGCTGCCCCGGACCCGCCAAGGGGCGTTGCCCCCTGGACTCCCGCGAGCTGACCGGGCAGCTTGATCCCCGTCATAATCAGCGAAGTGGCAATCTTGAAAGTATTAACACCACAAACTTCTCTGCAAAGTACAATTCAGGTTGGATTCGCATCTAAACACTCATAGCCTCACTGAAATAAAAAGTGCGAAAACAAATACAACTTAAAAGAGTTTTGTCAAACGGGGTTGCCAAGAATAAAAACCTAACAATCTTCTACAATGAATAAGTACTTGTCTTTATCTAATTCTATTTTTGTAATATATCTAATATTCATATAATTGATTGATAAGGCTGAAAAATCACACTCTAACATTAATTTAAACACACAATGAAATAATATACTTTTAAAGACAAAATAAAAATTTAGAAGATTTTTTTGTAATAAAATCTTAATTGAGGAGGGTATTTTACTAATTTTTAATACGTATGGGCATATATTTTATTTTTGTAATTCTTTTCGGGACTAAATATGCTTGAATTAAATATTTTAGGGATTTAATAGATTCAATCAATAGTTTAGGGATTAAATAGATTTTGATTTAGATACTTTAGGGACTAAATAGATTCAATCGATAGTTCATGTATTAAATAGACAATTTGACGATAGTTTAGGAGAAAATGTAATAAACCTTATTCTCTGCAATGAATTTCTCTATAATGATTTTTCTGTAGTAATCTAACTATTTATGTTTAAAATTAAAATAAGATTATATCATTTAGATTTTGTGATTATAATATTATTTTATTGTAATTTTTTCTCAAACTACTAGATTATATACTATAACAAAAAAATATAAAAAAGATTTATACAACAAAATCCATCACAGAAAAATTTTGAATCAAATTATGGATCTCCATTAGTTGAGTTCACACCCTGTCGTGCTTGATTTTGCCACATTTTTTCCCCAGGAAACAAAATTTCCTTTTATAGAGAAAAAAAACCTACCCAAAACCAGCCAAACAGTCCTTTACATACATAAATGAACAAAGGGTGAATTACAAATATACCCCTTGAGATTTGATTAAAATATGAATCGCCCCCTGTGATTTTGAAAATTATATTTCATCCCTTAAGGTTTCTAATTTCATAGCAAATCGCCTCTTTTATTAATAAATCACTAAGTCAATTAACAGTTTTTAATGATATTAAAAATATGTTTTAATTAATAATTTAGGTAATTTTATTATTGAACAAGAGATCAATTACAAATTTTATTTTTTTAGTTAATTATGTTAAATAAAAATTTTTAATAAAAAATATTTATAATTTTTTAAACTATAAAAAATAATTTATATTTTAAATAAATTTGAAAAGTGTATTTATAATTTAGCCGTGAAAAAACAATGAGCTCTTATTCTGTTCACGTGATTGTCCTTAGATTCATGAGTCATGACTTACACGCAAGCCATTACGATATCTGATTCACCAACTTGTTTGGCAAGTTAGATTTTATTTTTTATTTTTTATTTTGACTAAAATTTATAAAAAGAAAAAATAAATTAAAATAGTTAATAAGATAAAAAGTTATATTAAATTCATAGTCATTTTATTTTTTCTCTCATAAACAACACATCTAACTACAAAAACATCCAACTAAAATAGTCAAAAATTAAATAACTTACTAAAATAGCAACTTTCTGAACACCCACTAAATCACTTGTACTATCTTCATGAATTTTTATCTCCAATTTTAGGATAAATTACACTGACACTCTCTGAGATTTTTGTTTAATACAAATCTTTCTCTCATTTGAAAAATTACATTTTCCTTTTCGAAGTTTGTAATCTCATTACAAATTGCCTCATGAATTGTTGATATCATGCCTTAAATTTTTTTAAATAACCATCTTACCATTTTTTCTCTATTATCATGACTATATTCTATAACTTTCCATCATTAAATTCTACTTGAATATATTTTTATTAGGTGATGTTATATAAACATAAATTTTATGTAGAATTTTCGAACACAATGATATAGCTTAATGGTAACCTTTTACTTTAAAACAAAATACCGGCAAAAATGATTTATATTTTTAACAATATCAATATCACAATATTTTTCTGATATATGTTTTTTATAAATTTTTATATACGAGTATAATTTTTCATTTTAATCCCACCATTATATTAGATCAATTTAATCTAGATATATTTATAACGTATAAAATTTGTACAAAAAATCCATTAAATACAACAAAATGACATAATGTATTGAATTTTTTTTTTTTATATTTTGTATTTGGTGAATTTAATCTCAAGTATATCTAGATTAGGTGTATCTTAAAAATTAAAAAAATTACTTAAAATATTAAAAAAATTTAGTAAAAATAATATAAAAAAAACACGAAAAATAAAAAACGTAATTTTTTTGTGTGAGTTAAACCAAAGAAGATAATTATTATTTCCCTTGAAATAACATGAATAAAATATCTGTATTATTTTATTATTTTATATGTATAAAGGCTAAATGGCAAATATGTTATTTTAATCTGACATGGAGGTAAGTATAATTTTTCAAATATGAGGGGAGAATTTATATTAAACAGAAACCTTATAAGGTGTTAACTCAATTTTATTTTATTTTATTTTTATTTTTATTTTTTTTTTAAAATGAGCTCTATGATATAGATTTAGTGGTGTTTTGGAAAGTTAGTAAAAAATTGACTTTTTTTATTTTTTTTAGTCTATTTTATGTTTTTGTAGGTAAAAAATATGAGAAGTGATGTGACCTAAAATGAATAAAAAAACTAAAAGTTAACTTTTTTTTTTAGTTCCCAAAAGACCCCTTAAAATTGGTAGGATATGGATCGTATCAAGAATGATTGCGACACAAAAATGTACCCTTGTGACTGTACAATTTTGAAATTTTGTAAGCTTATTAAGGCACCGTTTGGGAAGAAGAATATGAGGCTTTTTTTGGCTATTTTATTCATAAAAGATAAAATAAGTTATTTTAGCCATAAAAAATAAAACATCACATCCAACCCATAATCATTACACTCTTCTCTCACAAAAAAAGTTAAAAAAGTCAAAAAACCCTTCCCAAACCAAGCTTTTTAACCAGGCTAAAATAGCCAATAAAGTCAAAAAGTTAAAAAACCAACCCACTTCCCAAACCATCCCTAAGAGCCATGTTTTGATATTAGATTATACTTGAGAATAATCATATTAATCGGATAACTGACAAATATTTAGTTTTAAGCTCATTACAAGTTACACTTTCATAATTTGAATCATTTAATTTTTAAATATTTGTGTTTAAATTATTCTTTAAAATAAATTATATTGATTTGATAGCCGCATAATTTCATGTGTCTTTAAAAAAAATGAATGGTATTCGGTATGTTTGGTTTTAATTTTTTAGATTAAATTTTTTGAAAATTGAGTTTTTTTATTTTTCGTATTTTTTTTTTGTTTTTAGTGAATATTTTTAAAATTTTAAGCAATTTGTTTTTAGATACACCTTACTTAGATGTATCTAAAAAGTAAAATATTTTTAAAAAATATTTTAAAAAATCAATAAATACACAAGAATATTAAAAATGTATTAAATTTTCATATTTTTTTAATTTATATTTTTAGTATTTAGTGAATTTTTTTATTTTTTTTCACAAATATTATACTTTTTAAGTATATTTATATTAAGTGTATCTAAAAATTTTAAAAATTACTTAAAATATAAAAAAAACACCAGTGAAAACAAAAAAATACAACAAATAAAAAAACTTAATTTTTTGAGAAGTGAATCCTAAAAATTTGATTGTTTTCTGAAAATTTGTATGTATAGGTAATATCGTTATTATTTTTTTTAAATTTTATTTCTTGTCTTTGGACGCTTGGGTGTTTTTTTTTTTTTAATAATTAGGTGTCAGACTAACCTACACGCACCTCGATTATTTCTGAAAAACTAATTTCATCACTCACTAGTGACCTCGACTAATTCCGGAGACTAAATCCACGACCAACTTGTGGGGATTTCACTTAAAGCTGAAGTAAACATCTTTTATGGGCACGGCCACAAAAAAAATAATTACTGCTAATGAATATTAAACGTGAGAGTTAGAAGTCGATTGGCATTGGCTAATATAGTTAACTTTTTTAGCCTGACTTTTTTAGCCTCGTTTGATTTCTGTTTCGGGATATTTTTTACTTTTGTAAGAGAAAAAATGTAATGATTATAGATAAAAAGTGATATTTTATCTTATTAACGTATATAGCTTATTTTATTTTATTTTTTTTTTATACTTTTTTACTCTCAAAATATTAGCCAAACGAGCACTTGAAATAATACATCTCTAGTTCCCAAATCTGGCTTACCAAACCTGGAAGTTGGACTCTTGGGCATTCTGAAGGGAGACTTCTATGTTGCTTACTTTTCTTGTTACTTGCCTATAAATACCCTGTCATATGTCCAGTTGTATCTCACTTAATTGTTAGACAATCATCACTACATATATATGTTGATAGAATCATATCTTTAGAGAGAGAGAGAGAAAGAAAAATGGGGTTGACGAGTTTGAATCAACAACTTTTGTCCAAGATAGCAACCAATGATGAACATGGTGAAAATTCTCCATACTTTGATGGTTGGAAGGCATATGATAATGATCCTTTTCACCTCACCAAAAACCCTAATGGTGTCATCCAAATGGGTCTTGCTGAAAACCAGGTTTTGCGAACTTTCATGTCTCTCATACTCCCAATGCCACTGACCCAGCATCCGTGCTCAGAAAAATGTTTAGAAAAATCAACGTGCGAATAGATTCACTCAAATAGCAATAATTTTTTGTGTACGGATTTTGGGTAAGAGAGAAAATGGGATTCTAACCATGATTTCATTCTCAAATGTTAATTATTTTTTGTGGCTTTTGTTTGCAGCTATGTTTTGACCTAATTAAGGAGTGGATTGAGAAAAACCCAACAGCATCCATTTGCACAACTGAAGGATCAATGGCTTTCAAGGACATAGCCAACTTTCAGGACTATCATGGCCTGCCGGAGTTTAGGAATGTACGACTATTTGATCCATATGTTTTCTGTGTCTGATTATGTATTTAATTTATGTACTTCTAACGTTGTTGTTCAATGACTAGTTTTCTCATTAATCTTTACTGCACTTCCACATGCATAAAAATTGGTCACAGTATTATAATGAGTATTATTTGGTCAGTTCTTGTACACTAATTATTGTTTTTACTTTTATATTTTTAGGCTGTCGCGAAGTTTATGGGGAGAGTAAGAGGTGGAAGGGTTAAGTTTGATCCGAACAAGATAGTAATGAGCGGAGGAGCCACCGGAGCTAATGAGACGATCATGTTTTGTTTAGCCGATCCGGGTGATGCATTTCTAGTTCCATCACCTTATTATCCAGCGTACGTACTCATCTTTTATACAAATAATCACATAAACTATTTCTAATAAATGAATCCCCATAGTTTTTCCAAATATTTTTCAGTTCTCTTGGTTGTTTAAGGAGTGGGTTTCAGTCTTGGGGGGTTTCAACCATGGAATGCGCCTTGAATATGGGGGGGTTGGATTTGTTTAGAAACTTCATTCGGGCACTCCTATAACATTAGTTATAGGAAAATGTTTGAATGTGTAAAGTGCATATCATATGTACTTACGTTACCTTACAAAATCACGTAAGTCCTTACAAATATACATAAGTTATGATTTCTCAAATTTTTATAGATTAACTTACGTATGTTTGTGAAAACTTTGTAAGATAACTTACTTATATTTGTAAGAACTTATATAAGTACATATAGTATGTACTTGCACACTTAAAATTATCCAATGTTGTATAACCAAAAAGTAAAAGTAAATATAGAATGACATGATTGAATTTCCCTTTGATTTAGGTTTTATTATTTCAAAATAAACAAGATGAAAATTTTGTATAAATTTAAGAGTTAACTACATCAAAACTTCATTAGCTATTAGCGAATCTTACTTTTTGGGTGTATAAATATTTTTTTTTTTGGTGAATAACTTTTATTTCTTCATCTATCAGCTAGTTCATTTTGAGTTGATAAAAAAAAAACTAGTTCATTTTGATCCGTTCAGCTATAAAAATATATTACTTTCCCCCTTTCCAAACCACCTCCAAAATTTGTTAAGAATCAAAAGAATTCTGGTCAAATATTAATACAAAGAACTTTTGACACAGGCTAATTTTCTTCTCATTTTTTTCCTATATAGCCATTAAGTTATTACGTGTTGACAATAGACCTCTCGTTGGATTTGGACCACCAAAAAATTCATACCAACTACAACACACAGTCGGGTTTTTGGAAAGTTTTCCAAAATGATGGATTTACTTGTGCAAATTGTCCAAGGCTCAAGCTGACTTTGGGTCTTAACAAAGAATTTTGGTCCACCATATTTAGTAACACACTAGAAAATACGTATGGTATGGAGTCCATTTTTTGTCGTTCTAAACTATTATGTCATTAATTATCTTAATCAATTACAGTCGATCGATCTAGTAAAGTGGGGATTCAAAGTCTCATGTGATTGAAATCTGCCTTCTGTGGAACTGCAAAGTTGGGATCTTGAACTCACTTTTAAGATTGAGTTGACTAATTTTGATTGGACGAGATCACTAATGACGTTGAGATCATAAAATATGAGTAATGATATTAAAAATACAAAATTCATAGAGAAATTTCTTTTCGCTCTAAAATAAAACACCATAAAAATGATTTTACTTATAAAAATAACTTTGCCATATCATTTTTATAGTATTTTATACATAAATAGATTTTTGCATTAAACAGCTTCTCATTTATGTGACGTTGACAAAATAATCATGTATTATGTTGAATGATATGAGAGAAGAAAAAAATTAATTTTTAAAATTTGAAAAATATTATTCATAAAGAATCTTTATACAATTTGTAGCAGTAGTATTTTTGAAATTAAATGTCATTTTTTTTTTATGGGTACTCTTGTATTAAAATAATAAGTCTTAATGCAATCATCTCATTTTTAATTTTTTTTTTTTATACTTTTCACTTATACTTTATGCATTTGGAATATTTCAGATTTGTTCGGGATTTGAGATGGCGAACCGGTGTTCAAATAATACCAGTTACCTGTGAGAGCTCAAACAATTTCCAAATCACCATAGAAGCCCTAGAAGAAGCATACAACAAAACAATAGAGGCCAACGTTAGAGTGAAAGGCTTGATCATAACCAACCCATCAAACCCATTAGGCACCATTTTAGACAAAGACACTCTCAAAAGCTTGGTGAATTTCATCAATGAAAGAAACATCCACCTTGTATGCGACGAAATCTACGCTGCCACCATTTTCAGGCCTCCCCACTTCACTAGCATTTCTGAGGCCATTCAAGACATGGATAGTAACGATGATCTCATTCACATCGTTTACAGTTTGTCGAAAGACATGGGTTTTCCTGGCTTTAGGGTTGGTATTTTTTACTCATACAACGATGAAGTTGTGAGTTGTGCTCGAAAGATGTCGAGTTTTGGATTAGTCTCTTCCCAAACTCAATACTTACTCGCTGCAATGCTCTCTGATGATGATTTTGTGGAGAGGTTTCTTGATGAGAGCTCGAGGAGGTTAGAGTGCAGGCATAAAATTTTCACAGAAGGATTGAAAGAGGTAAAATGTTAGCATATATCTCGTATGTTGGTTAGTTTAATTGCTTGTGAAATTAGCATTAATTCTATTACAATTGCAATTTTTTAGAAAGCATTTTCGACAATGAAATTTATATATATATAAAAATCAATTGCATAGCTGAATGGAAAATAAGTTGCAACGTTTATTTGAAAGTATTAATAACAAACTTAAAAAATGAGGGTAATTTTAAAAGTTCACATATCTACATGTTTTTTTTTAAAACAATAATATCAATATATATATATTTTTTCTTTGTGATTTGAGAAGTTTAAATTATTATATTTTTTTATTGATAAAGTGTGATTTAAAAAAAAAATACAATTTGTAAAATTTAAGATTTTGAATGTTTATCATAATAAAAATGTTTGGAAACACCACTGCAGATGGGGATCCATTGTTTGAATAGCAATGCCGGACTTTTCTGCTGGATGAATTTGCGCCCGTTGCTCAAAGAACCAACTATTGAAGCTGAAATGGCGCTATGGCGTGTGATAATCAACGATGTGAAACTCAATGTCTCTCCGGGATCATCTTTTCACTGCACTGAGGCTGGTTGGTTTAGGGTTTGCTTTGCTAACATGGATGATGATACAGTTGAAATTGCATTGCAGAGAAGTCGAAAATTTGTGACTAAGAAGGAAGGAGAGGTAGCTACAGTAAAGAAGAAGAGGTGCCAAATGAATCTTTGACTGAGTTTCTCGTCTCGGATATACAACGACGGTCTCAGGTAGCCTCATATGTCATCTCCTCACTCTCCTCATCCTCACTCGCATCAAGTTCGAGCTAGGAATTAATCGGTTTAGAGGACTATTACGTATCATTAGTATATAAAAAATTTATAACGTCAAAAAAAGTAAATTCAAAAATTTTCAAAAAAATAAAATATACGATGTGAGTCACAATTAAAATGAATCACGTCTATAGACTTTATTTTTTGATTACTTTTTGAATGACTTTTTTCTGACTACGTAATATTATTGTTAGAATATTTCACCAGAACTCTTCAACGTGACTTTCAGAAAGTTAAATATATGAGGTGATAAATATATCATTTCTCATTTTATGCACCATTAATTTGTACCAAGAGGACAAGTAGATTTATTCTTTCCATTAGAAATAATTACTACAATAATTTAGGAAAGAGAATGTTTTAATAATATGTAATTTATTTGGGTGTAATGTGTAAAATATTGTTTGAAGTTTCAATTCCATTAAATAATATTGAAGTCATGTAGCAAATCTCTTCTTATTCTCTCTCTCTCTCTCTCTCTCTCTCTCTCTCTCTCTCTCTTAAATGTCTCTTGAATTTATCTTGATATTGATGTTGAATAAATGAATTGGAAAGTAATATCCAAATATTATGATCAATTGTTTCATCTTACTAAAATTGCTGAATTACTTTAAACAATCATATGGAAACTCATGCTTTTAATTCTTTGAAGCACCTTGCTTTTCTCAATCAAAATTTCATCTCTAATTTTATTTTTTAATCCAAATTTTTAGTGCTATTTTTTGAATAATGTCACAAATTATTTCAATACTAAATCCTGACACAAGGACTATAGGCACTGCCAAGACTATCTTTCAGCAAGTTTTTTTGACTCTAATCGTGTGACAGAGAGCGAGAGTTTGAAATAGAGAAATAGAAGGGAAATGACACAGAAGATCCGATCTCATGTAAAACTTGGGGGAAGAGTGTCCAAGAGTATTCTTCTTATGGGCCGGATTGTAGTTTCGATTACATATTTCTTCCACAAGGTCTAGCCCAAGCCATTGGTGGGCTCAAAATTCAACGTGGGCTTGGTTCTTTATTCAACAAGAGTGATAAGAATTGTATTATAATTTCATCACGTCAAAATATTTAGACAATTCCAATTCAAAACTAATTGACATTAAATGAAAAGGACTCCTAAAGTGTGTGAAAGTATGAGAACAAAACATATAATTTGATTGGTCCCCAACTATGAGTCCCATAATTATAAAGTGCATCAATTCCAATTAAAATTATACATTGTCACTGACAATCTATAGATTTTTGTAACACTTTCAAATTCACCTATTAAATCCATCATTTACACTAAACCGATAAAACTATTCGGTTTCAATTCCTCATCTAACAAAATGAAGGATTCAATTCGGCACAAAGTTTTCTCTCAACGCCAATCAAAGCAAACCGTTTACACTCCTACTCAGCATACATGGCTTTGCAATTGACACTTGAGATGGTGGATCAAGAAGAACAAACCATCATTTTTCACATTTCAAACTTGAAAAGCAGATAACAGAGAGGAACAAATACCCGTGCACTTGGATTCTTTTTCTGTAGGCTCTTCTTTCTTCTTCGATTCTTGTTTGTATTATTCTTATCTATCTTTAGAGTGAACTCTACTTGGAAAAGTTTCTTCAAGTCTTCCACTACTTTTTCAAGATCACAACTTCCTCTTGCTTCTAATTCATTGTTGTGATCAGAGACAATTTCAGCATAATAAACTTCTACAGAGTCACAGAACGAAAAAGTGTTGGATGACAATAAATTGAAGAATATAAGATTTTTAGTATAATTAAGAATAATGGTTTAAATAAAATTTTATTTATGTAATGGTTTATCAACTAGACTATGATATGATTTGAGTATTGATTATTAAGATATTGATTTCAGATTGTGATTTCCCAGTTTCTTCATCCAACTTCTTATTCTATTCTTTTGGTGCTAAATCATAAATGCTTCAGTGAGACTAGTTTTTTCATATGAAAATAAGTTTTTCAAAGAAAAATAACGAAAAGAAAAAGAAAAATGTTAGCCTCGATATACCTGAATAGGTCCTAAGTTTCTTCAGGAGCTCTGAGGTGGGTGCAACAGGTTTATCGAATACCAAGTGAAACATCTGTAAGAACAAATTGAAAACAACCTTAGCTGTAAGTTAGAATTGGCCAAGCTTTTAAATCCCAATTGTGGTAGAGACAATGGGAAATGAAATTGTAAATTAAAAACTGATTAAACAACATAGATGTTCAGAACCCACAAAAAGGATTTAAATGTAGAAATGAAACTGAATGTTGAAGAAAGTGAGGGAACCAGACCTTAATTGCAGTCAGATCTTTCAAAAACCTGAGCATGTAACAGTAGTATGTTAGAGAGAGAGAGAGAGAGAGAGAGAGAGAGAGAGAGTGAGGCTGCAGTTTGGTTGTGTTTTTGTTTTCTGTTTTTCATATTTTTGGAAACAAAACAATGAAAAGTTCGAAAAAACTCATAGTTCACATATCATTTTCAAATTTTTTTTTTCCTTCCCGAAAACAGTTTTCAAAAATTTGAAAACAACTTTTTGGAGTTTCCTAAATAGTGGGTTGTTTTTAGAAACAATTCACTGTTTGAGTTTTCTAAAACAGACAAACAAAAAACAAAAACCCAACCAAACAGGCAAGTATTGACATGGAGAAAAGACATTCATCACATGGATCGAAACCATAACCCTATAATTCTCAATGGAATTTGACGTTGCAGTGAATCATTAACCTAGTAGAAGATTTCAAGGCATAACCAAGCAAGACCAAAATTAAAATGACTAGATTTGAGTTAGAAAATTTACTCGGTTGAAATTATCTCAGCTAAGGTCTTTGCAGCTAATGGAAGACCACCACACCTATCTACCATGTTATCTTTCATTTTTCGTAATATCTGGTGATACAAATACTTCTTTCTAATTGAATCTAGAATTATGTGCCAACACGACTCTCTATCCAATATGGGCTCAAGTTCATACAAGTTGAGCTCACCCACCATCTCACTTGCCACTTCTTTCAGTCTACTAGTGACGATGATGGCACCCCCACTTCCCCTTAGAAATCCATTCCAGAGTGGAGTTACATACTTGTTGAAATCCAAATCATCACTCGAAGCAGGCCACATGTTGTCCAACACAATCAAATACTTCTTATTAAAAAAGTAAAGATACATATTGTGCAAATGATCATCAAGATCAGAAGTGTTGCCAGACAAAGAGAAATCACTTTCCAAGCATTCAAGAATAGCCAAGACAACGGATCTTAGATCCGGATGTTGAGGTAACTCAACCCATGACATTAGGGAGAAACTTTCTTGGACACTACAGCTATGGAACACCATTTGAGCAAGAGTAGTTTTACCTGATCCTCCCTAAGATACCAATTGCACTGAAATTATCAGTATCAGGTGTAGTAGTTTGGAGCAAACACTACAAGAAATTGCACTTTTGGCAACTACTTTTGGCGACGACGTCAATTTTTCATCGCCAAAAGTATATTTTTGGCGACACAGTGATCAATTTCGTTGGTAAAAGTATACTTTTACCGACGCAATTTGTTGCCGTCGCTAAAAAGGCATAACATTATTTTAGCGCCAAATTTTTTGGTTGGCGCCAAAATTTCAAAACTTTTACCTACGAGGCTTATGTTTTAGCAACACAATGAGCGTTGCTACTAGTGTGCTTACTTTTGGCGACGACAAGTTGGCGTGGGCAAAGAGTTAACCATTTAGCGACGATGACACTATTCGTCGGTAAAAGTTTTACTAGTGGAATGATGTAATTTAGTGATTTGTGTTTTTTATTATAATTTTTGAAAGAGTTTTAAATATTTTAGTTACTGAATTGTAAAATTAAAATGATCATTGAATTAGATCACAAAATGAACCCATTGAGCCCAAAGATACTCTTAAGTTGAGATGACTAAATTGAGATAATTTAAACTTTTTCTAAGAATATGGTTAGATTATCACTTTCAATATGTTTGTTTTTATTTTCAGAAACTAGTTTCAAATTTTTTTCCTAAAAAACTAAAAAAAAAAATTGGGTGAAAAAAAAAACTTATTATTTTTGTATATTTTTATCTTTTAGGTCATAAATACTTTTTAAAATTTTAAAAATATAATTTTGATTTTTATTGCTTTCAAATTATTTTTAATTTTTTTTAAAAAAACAAATCTAATTTTTTTTAATCTTTTAGGTCATAAATACTTTTTAAAATTTTAAAAATATAATTTTGATTTTTATTGCTCTAAAATTATTTTTAATTTTTTTTAAAAAAAAACAAATCTAAAAATTGTTTTGAATATTTTATTTTATTTATTTTTTTGGGGTGATCTGCTAATCGGCGGTGGACATTTCCCTCTTAAAATTCCCTCCTTTTTTTTTTCACTACAACAAAACTAGATTTTTACGGTTTCACATCAACGACATATAATAAATGTAAGTCGTGGTTTCTCACTTTTACAACTTGCTTTTTTTGCATATTGTAAATAATTTCCCAATCACGACATGTTTACTGCGTAGGTCATGAATACTCATAATGATGATTTTTTTACTGCTTGAAATGTTAGCCGTAAATAATAAAACATTTCTATGACATACATATGGCATGCCGTTAATACATTAACTATAAACCACATGCATACAGCAGTCGTTAAAAATATTGAATATTCCACGACATACAAAAGTCAATTGTTAAAAATTACACTTTTTACTACGTACAAAATGCCAACCGTTTAAAATATTATACTTTTTACGACACATAATTTATGTCGTGAATGGTTCGACTGAAAATTAAAAAAGCGCCAAAATGAGATACATCTGGCGCCAATGACCAAAAATATATTAGAAATTTTTTTTTTATCAAATTGTTTGGCTTCCAATTGGGTTAAGGAATCTAATTGGGTTAAGGAAGATAGAAAGCTGTCATCGGATAAAACTAGAAGAGAGGGAGAAGAGAGAGGGTTCGAACCCTCATGTCTCTGCAAAAAATCTTCAAACCCCACCCTCTCTCTCCATCAGACCCCAAATCCCAAACCCTCCTCTCTCTTTTTTTCATCTCTCTGCAAAAACTCTTCAAAACCCTCACTCTCTCTCTCTATCAGACCCCAAATCCCAAATCCAAACCCCAACTGGCATAACAACGAGTGAGAAGGAGAAGATGGACAAAGAAAATACACACAGATAGAGCTCTGAGCTAGAAGAAAAGAACGAAGAAAGAGAAGTAACGGTGGAGAGAGAAGACGGCCGAGAGGAGACGGAAGAGACGAACGCACGCGAAGAAGAACACTTCCACCATTCAATCAGGTTTGTAGATTCAAACTAGGGTTTTGATTTGGGGATTTTCACTGAAAAATCAAGGTTTTGATTGAGTAACTCCAAAATTATGTAAAATTAGAGAACCTTAAGGAACTCTAGGCTCTTGAATTAATTTGAAAGCACGCGACTGTATTGTTTTAGATTGTGAATTTATTCTTTTTTTTATAAACTTCTTGAATCTGAGTTGGGAAAAATATGTTCAATGTCAATTGGGTATTGTGAAATTGGGTTCTTTAATGGGTTGAACACAATATATACATACATATATATATATATATTTTAAATTTGTTAATCTAAAACAATTGTTGTTCTGATACAAAAATTAGGATCCTTTAACTTAGTTGTGATTGTATAAAATAAAAAATTAAAAAAAAAAAATTCTTGAATCTAAAATTAGAGAACCCTAAGGGAATTCCAGGTTCTTGAACTAGATCTGGGAAGGAATTGAACTGGGAATAGGTTTATCGATTTTGTTTGATAACGCTAACTGATATTTGGCATTCTTACTCTCTTTCTAATGGTAAGCTTTAGATTTTCAGCTAAGTTATCATAAATTCAATGAGTCTCAAAGAGAACAAGCAGTTCTGAAGAGATTGCAACAGGGTGAAATTGTGGCCCAAATCTGTGATGCAGGAACACCAGGCATAAGTGATCCTGGTATGGAATTGGTGAGCATGTTATAATTTTCTGTTTGTTTGTGATGAGAAGAACTGAATGTTCTCCTTTGGAAAAATGATGGCTGTCATGTCAATCTCTACTCGACTGCATTACATTTGAATCCTTATTGTTAGCTTGTAAGGTTTACATCACAGTATTAGAGCATATATATACACCTTCATATGCTATCATGGGCTTTACCACACTTCATTCCCGCATTTTAGAATTCTTATGTTTAGTATTGTTAGATATTTGAATAAAATTTGGGATATTGAAATGCATTTGATATTAATTTGGTTACATTACTAATTGTTATGATGTGTTCAGTTTAGTTTTTATTATTTGTTATATAAAGGTTTTTTTTAGATCTAGCTGAAAATATTTGTGACACAGAATTTCTAGGTTATGACACACTTTCCACCAGAGTAGTAGTTGAGGCTCTCTTGGTGAATGGGAAACCGGTACTATAGGTTTCTGAAGGCATTAAAGACATTTACTTCATCGTCTAACGTGTTACAAATGGCTGAAGCAAAGTCTGCTATAAGGAAACTAGTGTTCAATAAGGTTGATCAGCTGCGACCTGGCACTGGTGGACATAATCTCATTCTGAAAGTTGTTAGTTCGAAGACGGTGTTACAAAAAGGCCGACCAGATGGCCCCCAGGTACCACTGATTTTTTGTAATTTGGCCCATGCTTTAAATTTTAAATGTTTGTCATGCCTATCATACCTGTTGAACATTGATTTTTTTGGGTTGCACCCTTTAGTTTCCTCTCTGATGCGGGTCTTAAACTTAGGGCAAAGTTTCTATTAAGTTTGTTGAGTTTAATTCTTGGCTTTCCTTTTATGCAGTGGACTTGATGAAGCCTGATGGTACTGTAATACTGCGCAATGCTAAAATTGACATGTTCAAGGGGTCAATGAGGCTTGCAGTGGACAAGTGGGGTCGTGTAGAGGTGACTGAACCAGCCAGCTTCACCGTTAAAGACGATAATAACATGTCATTGCTAAAATTGGTATGTTGTTGTGTTGCCTCTCTGGTTTAGTAGTGTTGTTTTGGTCTAGTGCATCATGATCTGTTGGGGTTTAACTTGTGATGGGGTTTGTTGCAATCTATTGCTAATGCTGCTATACTGATGGGGTTTGTATGGAGTCTCTCTGCTCTATTGAAGCCTCTCTTGTTGCTGCTAATGTGTTGCTGCTAATGGGGTTTGTTGTTGTGCTGCTCTTTTGCAGCTGCACTGCTGGGGTTGCTGATCTGGTGTATTATGTTGTGAGCTTAACAGTGCGCCAGGTAATGCTGCTATAAATATAATGGATTGCTTTGTTTGTTAATATTTTGCTGCCTTTTGGTTTTTGGACATGTAGACTGTAAGTGTGTTCCTCTCTCTCTCTCTCTCTCTCTCTCTCGTGCAGGCTGCATTACATGTGTGGAAGACCATAGTTGCAAATACTCCCAAGACTCTGAAGGAAATAATGCCAGTTTTGATGAATACTTTAATTACTTCTCTTGCATCATCATCCTCTGAAAGGAGACAAGTCTGCTATTCTTCTTGTAGTGTTTTCTAAGCTATGATAGGGTTTTGTACAGTCCCAAATAATAAATTCAGTTGCTCTTGTATTTTCAGGTTGCTGGACGATCACTTTGTGAGCTTCTAAGAAAGCTTGGGGAAAGAGTTCTGCCTTTAATCATTCCAATTTTATCACGAGGGCTAAAAGACCCTAATGCTAACAGAAGACAAGTGAGGCTTTTGACCTTTAAATTCTACTTTGTGGATCTTATTTTCTTGTTTGCACTGGGCTTGATGAGAATCTCTAAAGACATGGCTGACAAATAGGTTGCTCTTGTTTTGGCAACATTTGGTTGACTTATTGCAGAAAAAATATATGTTGGCAACATTTTCCTTTTTTCTTTTTTCACTTGTTATTGTTTACATTCTTGGCGTTGTTTTAAATTACTATTTTTATCATGACTGTTTATCTTAATTAATAGCGTAGCATAGGCAATGTAAACTGTGGTAGTGATCTAAGAAGCACATACACACTTCTAAGAGGGTGGCATGTCCTTGTTGACACTGACATCTCAGATCTTTCTAGACCCGGAAATGCTTCGGACAATTGGTATACACAAGTGTCCATCACTTAGGCACATATAAAAGACATTATAAGTGTGAACAAAATAACATAGGATACAATGATAAAGAAAACAATTTAGATTTATATCTATTAATCTATCCTTTTTAAATTTTTGTTTTAGTCCGCAAATCTAATTTTCTCTCCACCAACAGAGAGTATGTATTGGTCTGAGTGAAGTGATGGCCAGTGCTGGTAAGAGTCAGTTGTTGAGTTTCATGGATGAGCTCATTCTTACCATCCGTACAGCCCTTTGTGATAGGTTTGTTGATCAATTGCTCTGATTTGCTGGTTCACTTAATCTATTCCACTTCTCTCTAATCTTTGGTGTATGCTATATTAAGTTTCTTGTATTTCTTTAATAGCATGCCCGAGGTTCATGAGTCGGCAGGCTTAGCATTCAGCACACTTTACAAGGTGCTCTTTCCTAATGTTTTTTAGTCATTTTGATTTTATTTTTAACATGGTACTCTGGAGCAGAAAATGTATAATAAATTGCCATAATGTAGAGTGTCGGATTGCAAGCAATTGATGAGATTGTCCCTACACTCTTGCAGGCTTTGGAGGATGATGAAACCTCTAATACTGCCCTTGATGGCCTCAAACAAATCTTAAAGTAAGATATTCCACTTCTTAGATTAAATGCTGGATTTCTTGTTGTTTTTCAGCTGTTTTGTGGTCCTTAAATTTCTTTGCATGTTAACTTCAGTGTCAGGACTGCTGCTGTTTTGCCTCATATCTTGCCCAAGCTGGTCCATTCTCCTCTTTCATATGCATATAGACCTCCATTTTTGGTAAACTGATACAGTTTTTAATCCTATTTTTTTTGCTAACACCTTGGGATATGTATCCAGGGCCTTCACTGCACATGCTTTTGGAGCTCTAGCTGAGGTTGCAGGTCCTGGTTTGGACTTCCATAGAGAATGGGTGGTTAATAGGTTATCTGCTTTGGGTTAGTAGATTGATTGTTCAGAAGATGTTGTGTGTGAGAAGCAAAAAAATGATGGGAGGTAACTAAATTGTACTTTCTTATTGTATACAGGCTGAAGTGGACTTCCTTGGGCAGCTTCACCATCCTAATCTTGCTAAACTTGTCAGGTACTGTATTGAAGATGATCAGCGGCTGCTTGTTTATGAATTTATGACCCGTGGAAGCCGCGAAAACCATCTTTTCAGAAGTGAGTGTGGAAATTCTCTTGATTAAATTCCTATATATGCTTTATTTTCATGATTATTACCTTTAGCAAATTGGTAATCTGACATCATTGTTCATTTGACACCTCAGAATGTACTGGTATTTTTAGGTTAGGGGGTTAAATCACCTGAAAGAAAATTAGGGTTAAGTAAGAAGAGAAGAAGGAAGAAGAAGAGCAGAGAAATAAGTTTAGGGCTTTATCATCTACTCTGCACCTCAGAATGTATTTATATTAGTTCGATATGAGATTACAAAACTACCTTTAAAATAATATGAAAAACTAACAACTCTAACAATCTAGTTTAGATCAACTATACTTGCAGACCAGTTTATATATTGGTTGTTTATCCTTGTGCCCTGTAAGTTCACAATACTGGTCTCTTGTACTTTCAAAATGAGGCATCGTGGTAAATAAGTTCTGTTGGGTATTTCCTGCAGTTTTAGTTATTAGTACATTTAGTACTTAGGGTGGTAGAATGTTTGGAAAATCATACTGTTTTATGTTATTTCCAGGTTATTTGCTATAGGAAAGTACCGTCGGAGCAACAAATCAAAGACCTGTTGCGCAAGAAGAACTTTGAGGAAGCCATCTCCTTGGTGGAGGAGCTTCAAAGTAAGCATATATAGGAACTTTGAGGAAGCCATCTCATGCTCAAGTGGGTTTCCTCTTGCTGTTTGACTTGCATTTTGAGGAAGCAGTAAATCACTCCTTGCTGTCAGAAACTATGCAACCTTCTGAAATATTCCCATTTATCATGCGAGACCCAAATCGGTGGTCATTGCTGGTATATACTACACTTGCTTATTTCTATGGTCATGATATATACTACATTTGCTTGTGATATTGCTTCAACACAAGGCTGCTGATTGTGCTAGTTATTGATCAGCAAATTTGGCTGGAAAATTTTCTTTCTGACAAATTATAAGTAGCTAATACCAAACTAGGAATGGTTTTTATGCTACACTTTGTTTTTCTTTTCCTTTTTTGGTTCAGTTTCATGGTTTCTTTGGAGTTTTAAACTAGGAAATCGTGCATCACTTGCATAAACTAAAGGTTTCTTATGCTTTGTCACACTTAATTACAGATAATGATTGATGCAGTGACCTGTGAACTAATGCTTCATAGAGATTTTTTTCCTCACTAGTTTTTAATTTGAGAGTTTCTTGGTAATTCTACATGTTGATTGGTGTTAAAAGTAAGTATTTTATTATGAGGTGTTGTTACTTGCTCTATTGTTGGTAGTTATTATTTGTGTTGGTCTAGGATTCTGGAAAAGTTTATTTGCTGAAACTAAGTATTCTTGTGAGTGTATTTTCTAAAAGTTTCTATTTAATTTAAATTCTAACTTGAGCTGGGTTGTGAGTCTTTAATCCAGCCTGTTATTAACTTAAATAATTTCTTCAAAATTTGAGTTCCATCTGGTCATAACTTTGCTTGTGCCTTTGATGTAAGATGAGGTTTAAATACAATGAATGCTTTGTCTTGGTTAATGAACGATTGCGGAAATTTTTGTTGATTTGAATGGGGATAGCAGTCATGATTCATGGTTATGGTTCATTTCTTTCCCTTTCTTTTTCTTACTTTGTGAATTCTTCTTCTACGGAACTTCTCAAAGCCCTTTGTATCACTAGAATCTAATCAAACACTTTGAATACTTTTGAACTCCCCCCCCTTTTTTCCCATCATTCAAACCGAAATATCTAGGTAATCTTGCATTAGGGAAGCTCTAATTTAATTCTTGTGGAGTTCATGTGATACAAACATTGTTAGAGAATCTCACTTGTACATAACAACTTGGATCTACTTTAGTTGGAGCCGCAACCCCCCCCCCCCACCACCACCCTAAAAGTATCCTCTTATTGCAATCAGGGAGGCACCAACACCACCTTCCATACTAGTATATCCCAACAATATTGTGACTGGGGGATTCTCTCTCTCCCACGTAGGCGTTTGCATGCTTGCTCAGCATTTTCTTTATATTTTTAAATGAAATTGAAAAGATAATAGATGGGTTGATTTGATATGAAAAAATGGTTTCAGGGGCTCTTAGCCCAACATGATGTGAACTTGTCCTTTATCTCTTAGATTTATTTTATCTCAACATTTGGTTTTGCTTGGAATATTGTTTTATACACTCTTGAAGAGTTTGGTCTTTTCTCAAAGTATGTAAGAAGGGAGGGATTGCTTGAAGTTTACTAAATTTGTGGGATAAGTAGTAGTGATAGCATTTAAGAAAGAGATTAGGAAATTGTATATCTTGGTACTTTTCATGTTGTGGAGCACTCCACTGTTACTTAACTTTGCATATAAATATTTGATGACTGGTCTTATCCGGGGCAATTTGTTGTGAAATTACTCGATTTCAAAGTAGAACAGAAACAGGAATATGCTATCTTAGCTGGATTACGACTTTGTGTGTGTGTGTGTGTGTGTTCTGTTGCAAATATAATTTAAAATTCTGCGTGTGATTTATACTTCTTGAAATAGTCTACCTCTATCACTTAACCATTGGGACATGCTTAATAAATAGTTATAATGATGTGCATATGTTATTTTTACTTGGAAAATAATTTCCCTGTTTTGCTACCTTTATTTTTAATGTAACTTTCGTTACAGATGAAGTAATTTCTGCTATTGATCCGAAGAAGGTGGAAATTCTGCAAAGGTATGCTCCTCCTAAGGTATTGTATCTGCGACATTATCTCTGGAAAGTAATTCATAATAGCAAAGCCCATGCAGTTTTCTGTCATAATTATGTTCTTATGACCTTCAGTCTTTTTTTTCTGCCATTTTTTGAGCTACTTGGATGATTAAAATTCCAAACATAGGGGCTACCATCTGTTATCGTCTGCGTTTGTTTAATGGGATAGTACCTTTTATCTTCTGTGTTTGTTTGATTTGTTACCGCAACTGCTAATGTAAACATGATATGAAAAGAATGGATGTTTTTGAACTTTTTATTATTTTTGTTTCTGAAAACTTGAAAAATGATAACATAAAAAATGAGAATTCACAAATGACAATTATATTATATTTACATGACTTTTCTTTTGGTATTTGATTGATGCATATTTTGTGCGATCCCAATAAGTCTTTGCATTTTTGGTTGTTGTTAGGAATCAACTGTCTATTGTTATGACCGATTCAGAAGTTTTCTGTCCTGATCTTAATGCTTTTTGCCCAGTAACTGCAGTTTGCTTGATTATCCCTCTCCCTCCAGTCGTGCACATTACTAGTATTTTGGTTTCATGATGCCATGCTTATTATTCCTAATCAGTTGTGACAATATCAAGTATTGACTGTAGTGTGCATCTAATTTTCAGATTTCTCGATAGACTAGTGAGTACACTAGAGGAAAAGAAACACCACCAAGTGCATCTAATTCTGATTTGGTTATATGATTTTGTTTGGGTTGCTGAGTTGAAATGGTTTTCTGAACTGGTGATGATCTGTGTTGAATCAGTTTGCTGATCTGCTATACTAATCTGCCATTCTTCTGGTGCTGCTGTGATGTTGCTGCTGTTGCTGAGATGCTGTGGTGATGCTGCTGTGATGGTGATTGTTACGATGAGGTGTTGCGGTGTTGTTGGATGTTTGCTGGTGTTGTTGATGTTTGGAAGGGTGCAGGACTTTTTGTCCAGTCTGTAATAGATCAGGTTTTCATTAATGGGGGTTGTCATTAGGTGTAAGTTCGGGCAACTACTGGTGTTTTGGATGGAAGGGTATGGAGGGGGTATTTTGTGTGGTTTCATATCAATGTTATTAGTTTGTTATAGTGGTGCCTGAGGGATGCCTCTTGTAAAATTGTAAATCTTTTAAAAAATTATAAATGAGTTTCAATTATTTTTGCTGCTGCAAATTTGTCGTTGTTAAAAAGTAAAGCTTTCTCGACAAATAACTTGTTAGTAAATGTGTAGCCAAAAGTTTATTTTTGCCCACTCATATTGTGTTGGTGAAAGTGTATTTTTTGCCAATGCTGATTTGTCGTTGCCAAAACTAAAGCTTTATCGACAACCAAATCGTTGGCAAATAGCAACATTTACCGACGTAAATGTGTCGCTAAAAGTTACTTTTCCCCACTCATATTGTGTTGGTAGAAGTGTATTTTTTGCCAATGCCAATTTGTCGTTGCCAAAAGTAAAGCTTTAGCGACAAACAAATCGTCGGTAAATGGCAACATTTACTGACGTAAATGTGTCGCCAAAAGTTTACTTTTCCCGACGCATATGTTGTTGCTAAAAGTATATTTTTTGCCCATGCAAATATGTGTCGCGAAAAGTGCCACACAATCATCATATTTGAATGACTTTTACCAACGCAAGGTAAATTGCCGACGATGGATGGAGGCTTTTAGCGACGACTATGTTCATCGCTAAAGGTATTACTTTTACCAACGCAATGATAATTTCGTCGGTAAAAACTTTTGCCAACTCACTTTTGCCTATGGGTTGCCAACGTAGCTTTGTGTGACGGCAAAACTCTTTGCCAACGAATTTTCCCTTTTACCAACATATTTTGTTGCGTTGCGAAAAATGCAATTTCTTGTAGTGAAATCTTCCATCTTGAGCAAATGATTATTGAAACCATGAATCAGAGCGAGATTGAAATCTGGAAAGTCTGTTGGTCGATAAACCTTGATCAAGCTCGAGGATTATCGCCTCTCATCTGCAATGTCTGCAATGCCAACATCGCTCATGTTTTGTAGCAACTCGTTTTTGATGCGGAGAAGTTTCCTCTTCAACTTGAAAAGAAACCATTGCTTCTTGACATAATGATGAGAGCTTAATAAGAGACTTTGCTTTCTTTCGGTAATGTGGTTTCTCTCATTCTCTACTAACATGACACAATCAGCCAATGCGAACTTGAGGTCATACAGAGGATCTTTCAATCCTATGGGTGTCCAGGGGTCAATCCTCTTTTGACGCAAGACCTCTGAAATCTCAACAAAATGAAGCCTGAGGGGGAATTCTATGAATCCTTCCCGCTCTGCTTCTTCAAAGTCATCTTCAGAAACTGTAAATGATCAGCAGCCATTTCAAATGTAGTTCTACTAACAAATTTCGTTTCCCGGCCTTCTTCCCTTTTATTTATATACAAGTGTGTCTAGGACACCGGTGGACGTAAGTCTACATTTGACCAATAATAATGGTGAGAGTGTCTCTCAGCTAGAATATTCTCGGATCATTGGAAGTTCAATGTGTCTGATGAGTTGTACAAAGCCAGATATAGTCTACTCTATTAGAAGGCTTAGTAGATACATGAGTAATCCGAATGCCACTCATTGAATAGGCATTACGCGAGTGTTAGGTTATCTACACTACACCTGGGATTATGAGTTGCATTATAGCAAATACCAGCGGTATTAGAAGGGTATGGTGACGCTAATTGGATATCTGATATAAAGGACTCCAAATCCACTAGTGGTTATGTGTTTACCCTCAGAGGGGAAGCCGTGTCTTGGAAATCTTCAAAGCGACCGTGTATATTGAGATCTATGATGGAATCTGAGCTTATTACTTTGGAGAAAGCAACTGAAGAAGTTGAATGGCTTCGCCAGTTCGTTGAAGATATTCTACGTTGGCCGAAACTTGTGCCTGCTATCTGTATTCATTGTGATAGCCAATCGGCGATTGGACAAGCACAGAGTCATATGTATAATGAAAAGTCTAGACATATCCGTCGTAGACATAATTTCATACGATAACTACTCTCGAATGGAGTTGTATCTCTAGACTATGTAAAGTTCAAGGATAACATTGCGGATCCGCTAACCAAAGGATTAACTCGAGATTTAGTAGAAACGTCGTCAACAGGAATGGGGTTAAGGCCTTTAGTAATGTTACTGGAATGGAAAACCTAACCTAGCTGACTGGAGATCCCAAGATCTAGGTTCAAAGGGATAACTTAATTGCGTGTAACAGATGAGTCACTGTGGAGGTAAATCCTCTTGCCTATTTCTTTATATGATACCCTGTGGGGTGGGAGGTTAAGTTGATATTTTTAATGACCTAAGTGTTGTGAATAGTCAACCATAGTATAGAGAAATACCTTATGTAGGTCACCTATGTTAGTGCGAAGTGGGGCCACTTCTTTAAGAATTGACAATGCTAAATTCTTTAAAAACACTCACTGAACTAGCTAGTATTCCAGGGCCAAACCGGACACTCCAGTGAGAACAAGAATAATGGTTGGAGTAACTCCTGTGTGAGGTCTATTGTCTCGATTCACACAAATGGCAGAACAATTCAAGACATCACATTCACTAGTTAGCCAGTAAATCCGATAGGCATTCACTACGAAAGGTTCAAGGCCAACAGCTACCTTTTCTGATGTAGGGTTATTCTATGTGCTCTCTCTCCGAGTCTTTGTTGTTAAGCGTTGACCGATTTTCTTTATTCGGCCAATTTTATTCATGTGGGGGATTATTGGAAAATAATGATTTTTTAGCAACTTTAATTCTAAATTAAAGTGGGACCTAACCGCCGGTTGGGGTGGGTCTAAGTGGTTTTGTATTATCTTAAGTGAGAAGATTGTAATACAAAAATAATGAGCCGAAACTATTGAGTTGTGAATGAGAATTGTCTTATAAAGTGGGCCTCAATAAAGTTGGGTTTAGATTTGGACTTAGTCTTGGTTTGGACTAGGCCTAGACTTACACTTGTGCATGTGCTGGGTTTGGTGTTAGACTTGGACTTGGACCTAGTCTTGAGCTTTGGGCTAAGCTATGTTAGGCTTAATTTGTGCATGTGTTTGAGATTGGGCTTGGATCGAGTTGTGACCTAACACTCGTATCCATTTTGCAACCCATCTAGTTTAATTCTCAAAACTTATACATTATATACACATTATGAGTTATATAATGGTTTTGGAGTTTCGAACTTATGTAACTTTAGCCCTAATGGCTTGAGTTGATGAAATTTGATGACCTTATTGATGTTAGCCTTTATGGCTAAGACTCTCCCTTACTAGTATAAATTGAGGCCTTTCTCCTCCAACTTTTGAGATAAAAAGTTGGAGATGACTTTTACACCAAAGAAAAATTTCCATATCTTCTTTTGTTAGCCTCTTCTTTGGTTCTTGTTAGAGAGAGTGCATCCATTGTCAAGTTCGCCGAAGCTATTTAGAAGGTGTTTCTGTATTAGCTGGTTTCGACCGTTGTATCCTGGGAGACAGACGCCGGCATACCTCCAGCATCCATCGGGAGGTAGTGAATCTGTTTTAAGAACACTGTGGTATCATACAGGCTTTGGTTTGCTTCCTTTTACTATTTTTATTTTATTATGAATTTATGTAAATTCTAGCATGTTCTTGTTTTGAAATTCTAAGTGGTTGTTCAATATGAATCTATTTATTTTGTTTGATTTACACAATGTGTACGACAACCATGAATCAGAGTGAGACTAAAATTTGGAAAGTCTGTTGGTCGACAAACCCTTATCAAGCTTAAGGACGAAAGCTTCTTATTTGCAATGTCTGCAACGTTAACATCGCTCATGTTTTGTCGTAACTCATTTTTGATGCGGAGAAGTTTCCTCTTCATCTTGAGAAGAAACCATTGCTTCTTGACATAATGATGAGAGCTTAATAAGAGACTTTTCTTGTTTTCGGTAATGCGGTCTCTCTTTTTCTTTGCTAAAATGACACAATCAGCCAATGCGAACTTGAGGTCATACAGAGCATCTTTCAATCCTATAGGTGTCCAGGGGTCAATCCTTTTTTGATGCAAGACCTCTGAAATCTCAATAAAATGAAGTCGTAGGGGGAATTCTACGAATTCTTCCCCTTTCTACTTCTTCAAAGTCACTGATGAATTTGTTCTTCATAAACTATAAATGATCAACAGCCATTTCAAATGTAGTTCTAGTAACAAATTCCTTTTCTCGGCCTTCTTCCCTTCATGGAAAATCTTTTTGTTAACAGTAGCTACAATTAGTCTCGAGTTAAGCAATAGAAGACAAAACAAATAGAGAAATGGAAAGAATCAAAGAAAATACCTTTGAAGAGTAGTTTCCTAGAAGATTCAAAGATATTTTCTATGAAATACTGAATAGTTTCCTAATAGATCTCTTGTGCAAATTGTCTAAAGCCTCAAGCTGCCTTTGGGTCTTAACAAAGAATTTAGGTCCACCATATTTAGGACCACACCAGAAAATAGGTATGGCATGGAGTCCATTTTTTGTCGTTCTGAACTATTATGTCATTAATCATCTCAATCAATTATAGTCAGTTAATTTAATAAAGTGGAGATTTTAAGTCTCACGTGATTGAGATCTGCCTTCTCTGAAAAGACAAAGCTGGGATCTTGAACTCTCCTTTAACATTAAGTTGACTAATTTTGATTGGTCGAGATCACTAATGATGTTGAGATCATTAAATATGAGTAATGATATTAAAAAAAAAAAAAAAACTCATACAGAATTCTTTTTCGCTCTAAAATAAAACACCATAAAAATGATTTTACTTATAAAATAACTTTGCCATATCATTTTTGAAAATCCGAAGTGATACGTGATTAGATCAAGATTAAAATATTTCAATTCCCAATCATTCAAAACACACGATCTAAATCATCAAGCACTTACGAAAGTGATTTAGATTGTTGTTTTCGAAATAAACAATAAATCGACACAAACGATTTTTACGTGAAAAAAACCACAATTGAAGAACCTTCAATTGTAATAAAAAACCACGGGCGAAACGCCACTAATCAATCCACTACTAAAGAAAGAAAGATTACAAAGATAACAAACAAATTACCCAACTCATCCAATTTGTCTTCAAACCTTCTGTAACTTTTTCACCAAGCCTTCGTCTCGGAACTGATTAATCTGAAGTTGAATCCACAACTTCACTTGTCGAATTAACGACTACATACAGAATCAAACTCATTTGAAACTCCACGTTTGAATCTCCGGAATCCACCGAAGAATAACACACTTGAATATAATCAAACAACCTCCTTGATATGTGCTTATCAATTCATGAGTTCAATACTTACTCAAATTATCAAGGAAAAAACTAGAAAACTCTTCTCAAAGAAAACCTTAGAAAACCTCAAAGTAGATCTAAAAAACCTAATCCTAGTTTTGGAGTAAAACAAATACTTATAGAAATCCTGGACTGTGAAGCTCGCTCGAGCGAAGCTTCTCTCGCTCGAGCGAGGAACTTATCTCGCGTGATTTCCATAAGTGGCTTCGCTCGAGCCACGCAACTTACGCTCGAGCGTACAATCAACTCTTTTAGGTTTTTATGCAGACGCACTTCTTCGCTCGAGCCACGCAAGCTTTGCTCGAGTGCACATTCATCTCTTTCAGGTTTTTGCCAGACGTAGTCTTCGCTCGAGCGAGGACTTCTTCGCTCGAGCGAGCAAGACAAAACAGCAAGGAAATTACAACTCAATGACTTAAGTTTTGTTCGTGGATTTGACAAGACTAAGGGACCTAACAATCTCCCTCTTTGTCAATTCCCGGACAAAACTTTCAAATACAATTTCCTAAACAAACGTGCTATCTAAACAAACTAACTTAACAAAAAAAAAAAAGGAACCAAAACGAACCACCTATAAAACCAATCTTGATAGAAAAACAATCTGCACAAAATAAACATGAAGAAAATTTGTTATGCAACATAATAAACCATCAAGACTTAAAAAAAGAAAAAACAGAAATATCAACATCTATAAAACCCAAACAATCATAAAGCCCATACACAAACTAATCCAGTGCTATCTGCGAAGAAAACATCATAAGTATGCAAAAATAATCTGAGTATCCCAAACAAACATATATCAAAATCCATATAGACCACCCAAAAATTAGTAGATATATATACCCCAAAACATACTCCCCCTTTTTGCCCGGGAGTGACAAAAGAAAGAAGTATAAACCAGAAAAGAACAAACACTAATCACTAAGAGAGTAATTAGAAAATCAGAAACAAACTGAGAAAAAAAACACAGACACAGATATTAAACACGAAATAAAATCTCAAATTAAACCCTAGCAACAAGCAAAGTACAATGTTTGAAACCATTAACCCTAGATGCAAGAGAGAGACTCTAAAACATGATGAAATAACTAAAATTAACCATGAAAAGAAAGAAGTATAAACCAGAAAAACTGTCCAAGAAACGAACAACAAAAAAAAAACTGTCCAAAAAGTAGGAGCCAAAGACTGTCAAGAACTAAGAATCAGGTGGAGGTGGCTGCTGCATTTGGAGTAATGAGAGAATCTATGCAAGCATAGTGCTCTGCTCATCAAGGCGACTATCCAGGGTATCCATCCGAGCATCCAACTGGTCAAGCCGATGCGTGACAGACTGCGCAAATTGCTGCAGCTGGCCACAGAAGGATCTAGGACGCATCTCAGGCAAATCTGGTGCACCAGCAGTAGCTGCATCAAACTTCTCTTTCTCAGCACGAGGAACCTGTGTCAGACATCCCAACTCCCGACACACCCCCCCTAACATGAGCTTGACTCTAGGAGACTGTCAACTTAGTAATGAGTTTAATAGGAGAAGCAAACTCATCATCATCATAAATAGGAACATTAAGGGGAGTGAGAAATCGAGTGAGCAAGCATCCATACGGAAGACCTAAGGACTTACATCCCTCAAAAACAGAAATCATCTTTGTGACTATCATCTCTGGTAAGTCAATGGGAAGCCTTTGATCGATGCAATACAACACATAACCCTGATCTTGGGTAATGTGCGAAGAATGAGAAGTCACATGAAGATTAGCACAAACATTAATATTCAAAAGACGAAACCTAGGAAGCAACTCATTTTGCTGAATGAGTGCCCCGGCAAACCAAGTCTGGGAACATCCACAAAGCGCAGAAGCAACTTGATCAAAATTAATATCAGTACGAGTAAGGAGAGGGAAACAAAAATCCGGGACTTCAAGAAGACTAAGAAACAACCGAATAACATCCCCGGTAATGCCTGAAGACTGCTTCCTAACCCAAGTGCTGAAAGATGCTGGAATTTCTTTGCGAATAGAGTGCATGTTACAATAGAACTCACAAATAAGACTCAGATTCTGCGGCCCCGAGAAATGCAACACTTGATCACCTCTTAAGACATCGAACAAGGAACGAATGGGTAGTAACTCAAAAGCACTGGGGAGGACATTTCTCTCTAGATGAACTTTACAAGTGGCATAAAACTCTCTAAACAACTTAGACTTTTCTTTGGATTCGAACTTGTCAGTGTTGAATGGGGGTCGGGAAACAGTAGTCTTGCGATGCTTTGAAGACTCAGCCATGACTAAACAACCCACAACACAAGACACCCAATGGAAAAAATGAGAAAGCCCCAAATCCAAACAAAGTAACTATTAAAACACCATTAGTCTGTTGTTCGCCACATTTATATTCTACTAAAGTTTTATGCTTATTTTTCTTACATTATAAAAGCGAAGGCTCCCCCTCAATCAATGATTCTTTTTTTTTTTTTTTTTTCAACTTTTCTTTCTTGTGGGCATTCACTGGTGGCATGCACGCTCAAGAGTATGGAGACCAAACCAGAGAATGATGAAATCAAAAAGGATGGCCTGGTTGGTGCCTCTGAGGTAGCATTTTCCTAATGCCCAGACTTCAAGGAACTGAGGGAGAAACCGTGGAAGTGAAAAAGGATGGTAGATGGTTAAGAGACTCAACATCACCCATGATATACTAGTATCGGTCAATTCCACTGTAAAAGTACAAGAAACACTGTTAGTGGTCCATAGAGAACTTTGATCACTTGTACGAAAACCCCTGCAACAATTTATCTCAAGGATTTGTACAGAATGAGATCATGAGGTTAATGAGCATGGGCATTCAGAATGAGCTATGAACAAAGAACAATGAGATCTTGTAAGCATCATGAGTAGTGTATATATAAAGTTGGATGCAAGAAAAACAGTGATCAATGACAATGAGATTATAGCATCCAAGCACACATATAGCCAAACACTCACACCCACTCAAGGAACAAGTAACTCTCTAGTGATCGAGTATGACACCCAAGGTCTTTCTAAGGAACTCTAACCGAAGAAGATCAAGGGGTTTTGTAAAAATATCAGCTTTTTGATGCTCAGTGGGTACATGTTCAAGAACAGCAAGGCCCTCTTCCACTAACTCTCGAATAAAATGATGACGAATGTCAATGTGTTTGGTGCGAGAGTGTTGGACAGGATTTTTTGAAATGTTTATGGCACTTGTGTTATCACAGAAAAGTGTGAGAGTGTTCTGTTCTATCCCATAATCATGAAGCATTTGCTTCATCCATAGCATTTGTGCACAACAACTCCCTGCAGCTATGTACTTAGCTTCAGCAGTTGAAAGAGAGATGGCATTTTGCTTTTTACTATACTAGGAAACCAAATTATTCCCAAGGTAAAAACACCCCTCGGATGTATTCTTCCTATCATCAGCACACCCTGCCCAGTCGGCATCAGAAAAACCAGTAATTTCAGCTGTAGTGTCAGTAGAAAACCAAACCCCATACCCCAATGTCCCATTAACATATTTGATGATACGTTTGATCGCAAGAAGATGAGACTCTTTAGGACTGGCTTGGTAACGGGCACAAACCCCTACACTGAAGGCAATATTAGGACGACTAGCTGTGAGGAAAAGAAGACTCCCTATCATACTCCTATAAAGGGTAGGATCTACATCAATACCAGAGGAATCTTTGGAAATGTGAAGATTGGTGCTCATGGGAGTACGTGCATATTTGGCAGACTCAAGACCAAACTTTGACACAAGATTTTTGGCATACTTAGTTTGAAAAACAAACATTTTCGAAGGAGACTGTTTAATTTGAAGACCCAAGAAATAAGACAACTTTTCCATCATGCTCATCTCAAATTCATGTGTTATGCAATTCGAAAAATATTTCACAAGATGATCAGCAGTGGATCCAAACACAATATCATCAACATAAATCTGAGCAACAAGAATATGAGACTTAGTATGTTTCACAAATAGAGTCTTATCCACACTACCCCTTTGAAAGTCATTATCAAGAAGAAATGTAGTAAATCTATCATACCAAGCCTGAGGAGCTTGTTTCAACCCATACAAAGCCTTGTCTAACTTGTAGACATGGTTTGGACATTTAGGGTCCTCAAACCCTTTTGGTTGCTCAACATAAGCTTCTTCTTTCAAGTACCCATTCAGAAGGCACTTTTCACATCCATTTGAAACAATTTAAAACCAAGAAAGCAAGTAACACCAAGTAAAATTCAAATAGATTCGAGACGTGCAACTGGGGAAAACGTCTCATCATAGTCAACACCTTCTACTTGAGTGTGTCCTTGAGCAACCAACCTGGATTTATTTCTAACCACAGTACCATTCTTATCAAATTTATTTTTAAAGATCTACTTGGTACCTATCACATTCATGTCTCTAGGTCTGGGAACTAGAGTCCAAACATTGTTACGTTCAAATTGACTTAATTCTTCATGCATAGCATTGACCCAACTATCATCTAGCAAGGCCTCTTTAAAATTCTTAGGTTCAATTAATGAAACATAACACATATGTGATACCTCATCCCGAATTTATCTTCGGGTTTTCATTCGATCCGATACATTTCCAATCATCTGTTGAGCTGGATGATTTAGTTTCACCCTTGCTGATGGTTTGAACTCAGGACTTGCGGTGAGAGAAGCGTCAGGAGTGATGTCTCTTTGTGCACTCTTTGGATTTTGACTTACCTGTGAAGATGGTGCTGTCTCAACTTCTTGTGGTTGGACCTCAGCTTCTCTTTGACTTTGTGGTTCAGTATCCAGGATTGGAGACTCACCATTGTCGTCCTCATTTGTTGCTAGAGTAGGGGGACCTGTGTCATCTATAACCACATTGATTGATTCCATTAAAGAAGTTCGCTGGTTATAGACTCGAAAAGCCTTACCAGTGGTTGAATACTCTAGAAAAATACCTTTATCGCTTCGGGAGTCAAATTTACCCAAAGGCTCTCTATCTTTGAAAATGTAACACTTACTCCCAAAAGTTTTGAAGTATTTTACATTAGGTTTCAAACCCTTCCACAATTCATATGGAGTTTGTAAAGTGTCGGGCCTTAAATACACGCAATTTATGACATAAACAGCAGTATTTAGGGCTTCAGCCCAAAACTTTGGAGGAAGTTTCTTATTAAGGAGCATGACCCTAGCCATTTCTTGAACAACTCTGTTCTTCCTCTCAACCACTCCATTTTGTTGTGGAGTAATAGGTGCAGAAAATTCATGCTTAATTCCATGCATATCACAAAAATCTGAAAACGAACTGTTTTCAAATTCACGACCATGATCAGTTCGGATTCTTATGATACGCCCAATGGAAACACCCTGTTCATTTTGGATTTTAAGGACTAAGGCCTGGAAAGCATCAAACGTATCGGATTTTTCCCTTAAAAAATTTACCTACGAAAATTGAGTAAAATCATCAATAGTTAAAAAAAAATATCTTTTACCTCAAATGCTTTCAGTGCGAGTAGGACCCATTAAATCCATGTGAACCAATTCAAGTGGACGTTTGGTTGTAAAGCTGTTCACCTTTTTATGAGGGGCACAGGTTTGCTTTCCAAGTTGACATGGTCCATACACATGGTTCAGATTCTTACCCAGTTTAGGTACTCCTCTCACAAGCTCTTTGTTGGCTATCTTAGTTAGGTCTTTAAAATTCATGTGACCTAATCTTTGATGCCACAAATCACTGTTACTTATGATAGCAGAGTGACAAGTGAGATCATTAGTAGTAACAATCCCATAGCAGTTATCAGATGTGCGAACCCTATGCAAGACAGTATTTTCCTTTTTATCTAAAATTTCACATTTATTTTTTGAAAACAATACTTCATGGTGGGAATCACACATTTGATTAATGCTCAAAAGATTTGCTTTAAGACCATCAACAAGTAAAGCATTTTCTAACTTGGGAAGGCCAGCAACACTTATAGAGCTCTTACCAATGACTCTAGAAATGCCGCCATCTCCAGAGGTAACAATTGCTCCTTCATATTTTTCAAGAAAGGTGAAGTAGGATTTGTTACCAGACATGTGACGAGAGCACCCACTATTAAGATACCACATGTGTGAGTCACGTGCTTTTAGAGCAGTGTGAACAACTAAACAAGTCAAATCATCTTTTCTCACTCAAATCTTTTTGGTCTTAACAAAATCAGGTCTTGCGGTCTTGGTAAATGTCTTGGCGTTGTGAACACCCTCATGAATCTTGGTATTCCGCCTAGACATGTAAGGTTGTCTCCTAACCCAAAAAGTATTAGAATTTCTACCCTTTTGAGGCACCTTACCAAACAATTCAAAGCAATAAGGACGAATGTGGCCATACCTACCACAGTGATGACAAATAAAAACAGGTTTTACCTCCCTTTTGTTGATCTTACCCCCTTTAGGTAGATAAAGAGAGGGATCACCTTGGTCTACCTTCAACTTTCCCTTTGCTTGAGTCTTCAGGTCATGTGATGTAGAGGCCTGTCCCTTGCGAGCTGTCGCACCATAGCCTAGCCCACTTTTGTCACAACCCATTTGTTGAGACCCGAGGATGTCTTCTAATGATTTGGAACCTTTGTTCCACATGACAATTGTGGCTCTAGCGATACGGAGTTTTTCATCTTTCTGATGGACTATCTCTTCTAATGTAGCTTGTGACACCTCAAGGCTTTTAAGCTTCTCTTCATATGTGGAATACACTTTCAGAAGTTCATTCCTTTCAGTTTCACATGATAGAAGTTTTCCACATAGGTCTTGCTTGTCACTTGAGATCTTGATGACATTCTGCTTTACTGCTACAAGTTCTCATTTTAGGTTGACATTCTCGCTTTCACATGCTTTGAGCTTGAGAGAGAGTTTGTCATTGATTTTGGACAAATTCAGAGATTCCTCGTAAAGCTTTTCGTAAGCTTGTTGTAGTTCATCACCATTAATCTCATCATTCTCTTCTGATGTTTCATTATCCTTTTTTTGCTCCTCATTCTCCTTAACCTCATCCAGTCGGGCAACTAAGGCAGAAAAGGTGATGGATGATGGTGAAGATGACTCTCTTCTTTCATGAAATTGGCTTACAATGTCCCATGCATCTTTAACCTTTGTGCAGTGAGCAACCCGTTGCTGTTCTTCATCAGAAATAGCTCCACGAATAGTAGTCAGAACTCTCTGATTGCTTGGATTGTCAACACTTTCAACATCCTCTTCAATGGCTTGCCAGCCTTCTGGATCGAAAGCTCTCAGAAACGCCCTCATTCTAATCTTCCAATACAAGTAGTTACTCCCATCAAAGGTGGGAGCATGATGCAGGTTCTGACCACGAGCTAATTCCGCTGGCTTTGGAAGAGGTTAAGTGAAAGTGGACTAAAATGCCATGAAAGCACTATCCCCGTCTTCACCGGATTCAGGTTCTTCGGGTTCTTGCTCCGACCCACTTTCATCATCCCAAGTCACTGTGTAGACTTTCTTTCGATTCTTTTTCGAAGGACATTCAAGGGAAATATGGCCAAACCCTTGACATTCATAGCACTTGACCCCTTGCCCCTTTACAATCTTCTTTTCAATTTTTGGAGCAAGTTTTGGTGGAAAAGTTTTGGGTTTTTCATTACTCTTGTCTTTTGAAATAGGGTCTCTGAAATTAGGCTTCTTTTTCTTCAAACTTTTTTTAAACTGTTTAGTAAACATAGCCGTCATCTCAGACTCTAAATCAAACTCAGTCTCTAGAGTTTTTGCAGTCTCATGAGCACTAGTGAAAGCCACACTATCTTTTTGTTTTTTCTTAGAAATCTGGTGGGCTTCATAAGTCTGCAAGTTTCCAACCAACTGATCAAGCTTGAGGGTATCAACATTCTAAGCCTCCTCAATGGCTGTCACTTTTGATTGGAACCTCTTGGGTAAAGACCTCAAAATTTTTCCAACAACTTTAGCTTCAGGGATTTTTTCATCGAGTGTGAAACAGGAATTCACGATGTCACTAAGTTTTGCATAGAAATCATCAAACGTCTCATCATCATGCATAAAAAGGGTTTCAAAGGCAGAAGTGAGACGTTGAAGTTTTGACCTTTTGACAGAAGTAGTACCTTCGTGAATTGTTTCAAGAATGTCCCAAGCCTCTTTTACTACCTCACACGTGCAGATACGACGAAACTCTTCAGGTGTAACGGAGTAAAAAAGAAAATTGAGAGCCTTGCTGTTCTAACTCGAGTTTTGATAATCGGTTGTGTCCCATTTATCAAGGGGTTTGGGAATCTCAACACCATCAATGGTGACAGTAGGTTCACTCCACCCATAGAGCACACAGTGCCAAACTTTCTCATCGATGGATTTTAAAAACGCTCTCATACGAGCTTTCCAATAAGAGTAGTTTGTACTATCAAGTAACGGAGGTCTATGGGTTGAGTTACCTTCACGAATTGAATCTATATCACCAATCACACAAAATCATACTCCTATAGTTTTGATAAAAAAACAAAGAGTGACCCGCTCTGATACCAAATGAAAATCCTAAGTGATTCGTGATTAGATCAAGATTAAAATATTTCAATTCCCAATCATTCAAAACACACAATCAAAATCATCAAGCACTTATGAAAGTGATTTAGATTGTTGTTTTTGAAATAAACAATAAATCGACACAAACGATTTTTACGTGGAAAAAATCACAATTGAAGAACCTTTAATTGTAATCAAAAACCACGGGCGAAATGCCACTAATCAATGCACTACTGAAGAAAGAAAGATTACAAAGATAACAAACAAATTACCCAACTCATCCAAACAAATTACCCAACTCATCCAATTTGTCTTCAAACCTTCTGTAACTCTTTCACCAAGCCTTCGTCTCGAAACTGATTAATCTGAAGTTGAATCCACAACTTCACTTGTCGAATTAACGACTATGTACAGAATCAAACTCCTTTGAAACTCCACGTTTGAATCTCCGGAATCCACCGAAGAATAACACACTTGAATATAATCAAACAACCTCCTTGATATGTGCTTATCAATTCATGAGTTTAATACTCACTCAAATTATCAAGGAAAAACTAGAAAACTCTTCTCAAAGAAAACCTTAGAAAACCTCAAAGTAGATCTAAAAAACCTAATCCTAGTTTTGGAGTAAAACAAATACTTATAGAAATCTTGGACTGTGAATCTCGCTCGAGCGAGGAACTTATCTCACGTGATTTCCATAAGTGGCTTCGCTCGAGCCACGCAACCTGCGCTCGAGCGTACAATCAACTCTTTCAGGTTTTTATGCAGACACACTTCTTCGCTCGAGCAACGCACGCTTTGCTCGAGCGCACATTCATCTCTTTCAGGCTTTTTCCAGACGCAGTCTTCGCTCGAGCGAGCAAGACAAAACAGCAAGGAAATTACAACTCAATGACTTAAGTTTTGTTCGTGGATTTGACAAGACTAAGGGACCTAACTGAATGACTCAACTCAACTCGATTTTACAACTTAACTCAATGACTTCTTCTCCAATTATTTAATCAAATCTCATTAAAGAAGAGTCATTTTTTTTTTTTTTTTATAAAATTGAGAACCAATCATATAAATTTGAATTTGATGAAAATTATAAAAAAAAATGAAGTATTGAAGATGGGTTTTGTTGATCAAATTTGATGAAAAGGGAAATTTTGGACAAGTGGAAGATTTTTAAAAGATTTTAATGAAAGGATTTGAATAGTTCATATAAAATCAAGTTTTTAACTCAAATTTGAAATCAAATTATAGTTGAAAAAATTGGTGAAAGGTTGGAGATGCTCTAAAATGGTTTATGAGTTACCATGGAGATGATGAAATGCCAAATTTTGATAGGACTAAGGCCTAAATTAGAAAATCTACAAGGTATTAACAATAGATTAAAAGTTATGCAATGATGAGATTTTTAAAACTATATGAGGACACCAGTGTCTTACAACTATTTTTGGGATTGCATGTTTGAGGAGCAAATTTTTTGTGAAAAGTTCATAGAAATTTATTTTAGCTACCAAGTTGTTGTGATTTGAACTTCTAACTGACCGTGCAAAGAAGTACAAAATAGTGATATCCGTAACTAGTGGTGTGATTTGTAGAACTTGGGTATGTTAATGTGTTGAAATAAACTAGCAAGATTGATAGGTAAAAAGTTTGTTTGTGATGATCGGCATAGGTTGCTTGCATTGGGCTAAGTTGAGAAGCATGCATTACAGGCATAAGATCGTTCTAAGTGTGATGCTTATCTTTTATGAGAGCCTTGCTTCTTGGGCTCGAACCTTTGGTTTTTTAAGCTTTAAGGTTTGGTTGTAAGCTGCTTTCCTTGATCTTCGAAGTGAAAAAGTCTTAATCCATAAGCCTTAACAACCTTTTAAATTAATTGTGACATTGTTTCAAAATACAAAAATATGTATTAACAGTGAACATAGAGGTAATGCATCTTTTGTTGATATGGCTAGCAAGGCAGGCAATCAAAAGCGCCCATGCCTAGCAACATCATAATCATATGAATATTTTTTTTATGGGATCATCCACTTCCTTGTTCTACCATTTAGTGTTGTCAAAAATGGAATGAATTAGGATAAATAATTGTGAATGATTGTGATTGTGTATAATGTAAATTTGTGTTTGGATTAGCATATGTGAATCCAACATTGACACAATCTGCTCCACCTATTTAGGAGCGGGTTGCCTAAGATGCTCCTCGTTCTGCAATTCGTAGATGAGATTCCTAATCTTGTGCTTGTGATCCCATATCCATTGGAAGGGTAGGGAATCAGAATCTGTTTTAGTTTTAGGAACAATATCGCCTTCATCTCCAGGTGTTGTCACCAATAACCTTCTCCAATTGACAGAACATCTCACTACTAACACTTGAAAAAGCAGTTTTCAAGGTCTCACTCCTTTGGTGAATCACTTGAGCCTTGATACATTTTTGGTGCCATGAAGCTAGATCAGTGAGCTATTATGCTTTCTTCAAAGGATGGATGTTTCCAAGCCCACCTCTTGGTTGTCATCGCTTGATCACTTCCTTTTCCACTAAGTGATTGAACGAGTGTGACTCTCAAATCCAAATTTACCTCATAGAGAAACCCTTTAAAGAGCATGTAGGATGTTGATAAAATAAAAATAAATTTGCTAAAATGCTAAACTTAACATCCTAGAAACTGTAGCATGTTCTGCGTTGTATAATTTGGATTTATAATTCTTGCTTGTTTCTTCATCCACTCTTCTTTTCATAGTTTAACTTCAACATGTAATGTTTAACCTATTATCATTGAAAATTTTGTTTTGTCCGAGCTTTCGTAACAGGGCTAGTTCCACTGTTATATCTATCCAGCTTATTTAACCATTTTAAAGGTATTTTAGGTGCAGTTTCAGTTATATTCCATTTATTCATAGAGTCGTTTCTAATATGATGGTCCATTTTTTCAACACTAAGATTTAGACAATGCAATTTAAAGGCAGGGCCACATTTAACCCACCCTTATGGAGTGAACTTTTGATACCTTCAATCACTAGTAAACCACAGGTATGGGTTAAGCCCGAGAGACACTAATGAGAGTCAAACTAAGATGTCTAGGTGTACAGTTCATCTCAGGGTCTAACCCTATATTGCTAAACTATCGGTGTAGGCTTTTATAGTTCATCTTGGCTGGAAAAGAAAGCTTGTAATTGCTATGGTGGTGAAGATTGTATATTCAAATTCAAATTCCAATTCAATTTCTGTTATATTTGTTTACCTTCTTTTTTGACAAGGACTTCCAACTTATTTTCTATCATACAAAATCTTTAAGATGTACAACCTTATCATTTCTTGTTTGTCAATATTAGATGGTGAAAGTCGTGAAAATAGATATTCACACCAAACAGTGAATATGAACTTGAAGACCATAAAGACTAAAACACACGTGACTTTCTTGTTCACACCTTAATGTTGTCTACCATCTCGCGAAGTGCATATTTTTTACTGATTGTTCCATATCTATTTTCTACATGTGAAGACTTTGCCTGAAGGTATGAATCTCTCACTATGTCTCTCTCTGCAACTCATTTCTCTCGTCTTTCTTCAACTATATTCTATGAAACCCTAGACCAAAATCCCCTTTTGTTAACCCTATTTCCTTTCCGATTCTTTTTCCCTTTCTTCAAAACTGCCTCACTTGGAGTTGTTGATTTCTAAATTTAGGAAAATATGATATGAATAGCTTTTGTTTTTCATGTTTGTTTGATTTGGTAGTTGTTTTGATTCCATATATATAGATATATACTTGAAATTTGACTTGGGTTTGTGAAATCTGATGTCTGGTTAATTGAATTTTCTACTCATGTAATTCATATGAGATTGCAGTTTCTTATTTATTTGTTGAAATATGTTTATGTTTATAATTTTTCATTTATTGTTATGTTATACTTATAGTATTGGTGCTTTTGGGTTATGGTTGAATGTAATATTCCCCTTCTGGATTAATAGTTGCATATTTTACCTCTACATTTGAGGATTTTTATTTGATTGATATACAATTCTTCTCATGATTGGATGTTGTTGGTGCATTATCTATGCACATATTATTTTAATATTAATTTTATATTTGTTTGGAATTCCATCAGATTGAGTAGGGCTCTGCTTAACATTCAACTCAATGTAATACATAATAAATGGGAAAACCAATGACTTTCTATATAAATTTAGAGAAAAAAAATATTCTTTATTATACTAACATGCGCAACACACCCAATGTATAATATCAAAAAATTCAATGGCTTTCTGTTGTCCCAAATGAAGAGTACGAGATAAAAAATTTATAGAACAGTGATAAAATGTAAATCACATTACCGGAGAAGAGAAAGTTGAATACATAACAACAAATAAGAGTTTCAGAATAAATTTTGCAAAATATTAGAATTTAACAATTTTATTAGCTGTCATTATTAGCATCATCAATGATCTTCATAATAAAATTTTGGAATTTTATAAGAATATGATTTCTATGATTGTCAAATCAAAACGTCCGATTTCCAAATAGGCTTTATGAAGATCAGAAAATCCAATAACAATCAAATAGTCGCCCTAATTAAAAGTAAGTCATCTTCCTCTTTGACATTGAAAATTACTAGGAATGAAACTAAGTTATCCTTTTTAAGTAAACAACAATTCTACATAACCAGAAAAAATGCTTACAAAATGTATAGAATTTAAATGGGTGGATCAGATTCATGTAGGGTGTGGTCCACATCACATCAAGTTAAATCCATACCATACATTTAAATTCTAGGAACTTTTCTACATACAAATCATTTATGTTAAGCAAGAATTTTAACCAAAGCCATAGTTGCTGTCATTTATAATTACTCACTTTATGATATATAACTTCATGTAATGATGACATATGGACTAATGTTGGCTCAAATCATTTGGAAAATGCACTCGCACATTTTTATTTTATTGTAAATTTTTTTGGAAAACAATAAACTAGCACAAAAAGAAGAAGAAGATTATGTGAATATGCTTTGCTTTCTACGACGTTGAAACCATCATATTTCCTTAATGTTATGTTTGGATCATGGATTTAGCTAGGGATTTGGAAAGGGAAAGGAAAAAGGTGTGTCGAATGTAATTATAGTTCATTGACATTTCACCCACATTTTTCATTTCCTTTTCAAATCTCTACTCATATCCATGATCCAAACACAACATAAAGGTTCTATCAAGATCAAAAAATCCAATAACAATAATCCAAATCCAGTAGTCCAATAGTTCAATACGCCGAATACGAAGTTTTAAAAAAAAAATAATCTAGTAGTCCATCCATTCAGAAGCTACTCAGCTTCACCTTTGACACAGGAAACTACTAGGAAATTAACCAAGTTATGATCTATCAAATAATCCAATATTTCATCCAATCAAATAATTTTTTTTGTAGATATTTTTATTTAATTTTTTTTGAAGTGGTCAAACGGTTGGTTGTGGTACATTTATGTAATGGTTGTTCATACTTTGAACAAAGATAGTGGACTTTCATCTCTGTTATTGCTTACTCAGTTTGTTAATGTCAAAAGATGTGCAAAATAATATTTTTTGTACATAGATTCTTTCTTTTCTCCCCATAATCATTAATTTCCTTAAGTATTGTCTTCTTTGCTAACCCTGTTTCGATGTTCTGTTTTTGTTTGTCATAGGTCCTCAATTTCTCCATCTTAATGTAGAAGTAAAGCTATACTTCCTCCATCCTTTCTTCCCTGGCGGTTGCATTAGCAGGTGTGCTTATTTATTTGTTTGATTGTAATTAATGGTAGGGCACTGACGGTTGTGCTTTTTTATTTATTTGTTTATTTTAATTGATAGTAGGATACTTGTTGGTGTGTTGCCTTTTTTTTTTTTTTTTGAATTTATAGCAGGGCACTGGCAGGTGTGCTATTTTATTTATTTGTTCATTTTAATTGATAGTAGGGTACTTGATTCTGTGTTTTTTAATTTATTTGCTTTGAATTGATAGCAGGGCACTGGCAGGTGTGCTTATTTATTTGTTTGATTGTAATTTATAGCAGGGCATTGGCGGGTGTATTTTTTTTTATTTATTTGTTCATTTTAATTGATAGAAGAATACTTGCGGGTGTGCTTTATATATATATATATATATATATGAATTAATAGCAAGGCACTGGTAGGTGTTATTTTATTTATTTGTTTCATTTTAATTGATAGTAGGGTACTTGCTTATAAGTTTTTGAATTTATTTGCTTTGAATTGATAGTAGGGCACTGGAGGGTATGCTTATTTATTTGTTTGATTTTAATTTATAGCAAGGCATTGGCGGGTGTGCTTTTTTATTTATTTGTTTATTTTAATTGATTGTAGCATATTTGTGGGTGTGCTGTCTTTTTTTCTTTCTTTTTTTAATTTATAGCAGAGTACTTGCGGGTGTGCTTTTTTATTTATTTATTTAATTTTAATTGATAGTAGGGTACTTACTGGTGTGCTTCTTTTTTTTTATTTGTGTGTAATTGATAGCAGAGCATTGGCTGGTGTGCTTATTTTTTCATTTGATTTTAATTTGTTTTCTGAATTTATTTGTTTTGAATTGATAGCAAGGCACTGGCGTGTGTGCTAATTTATTTGTTTGATTTTAATTTATAGCAGGGCACTGGCAATTGTGTTTTTTTGTTGATTTGTTTGATTTTGATTGCTAATAGGGTACGTACGACTGTAGATACGATGGATGTCCATATTGACCCGGATGGACTTGCAACACAAGAAAGACATGAGAAAGGTCAAGTTAGAACTAAAACAAATGCGGAAAGCCTTTTGTGGTGAAGATTCTGAGAATTCAACTAGTTCTAATGATAGTAAGCAAGAATCTGATGGGTCCAACCACGATGACAGCCAACAAATGGACACAGACAATGATGGTTGACCAAACTTTGCGAACATTATTTTGCGAACAGTGTTACTTTTTTTTGCAAACAGTTACTTTTTTCAGCCCATTATTTTGTGAATAGTGTTACTTTTTTCCCCCTTTATTAGAAAAAGAAAATTGTAAACAATGGCAGATTTCATGGATGGCTTATGTGATGGACAACATTTGGATGGTTTATGTGAACAATATTATTTAGGATGATGCTTTGTCATTTTGGATAGATATGTCCAACTAAATATTTTTTTGTTGCAATGTCAATGATGTATGTATAGATTGTTGAAATTTATGGATACCAATCGACTATGCAGTAGATACATTGATTCCAATACTTAGTATGATATTTAGGCAGAGAATGTGATTAAAGGAAATAATTCGTTCAATTTCTTAGATGTTCTTTTTTTCTAAGTCATTGAAGGATACATTAGGTTTTGCTTACTAACAAGGAATTTTATATTGCCACTTTTGTAGCAAATACTGTCATTGTTCTTGGTAGTTTTAAAATTTGCAAAGAACTACCATTGTGCGCCTTCTAAGTGGGGAGATGACATGTGTAACAACCCTCACTCTACCCTAGTCATGCTTGCATATATTACATGATGTTGTCTTGATATGTTGCATCTTTGCAAACCTTGATTTGTTTTGCTTAAGTGTTTCTTGCATTTTTTGTACCTTGCTTGGTGTGAGTTTAGCCGAGGTCATCTTTAGTCTAGAATTACCTTGGAACCACTTTGTTTGACCTCCACCTTCGCCATGACATATTGGCCGAGATGTCATTATCTAGGCCGAGGTGTTCATCACCAAGGCCGAGATGTTACCTTTGCACCTAAGTGATCTTGTCCTGGAGTGGTATGACCTAGACCGAGGTGTGGCACATCTAGGCCAAGGTGTGGCACAGCTTAGTCAAGTGTTGTCCTTCCTAGCCGAGGTCATTGCCACCTTAGTTGCCGAAGCTTTGTCCTTAGCCGATGTCATCACTTGTCGGAGTGCCTTGCCTGGTAGCTTGTTAGATACGCTTTGTCTTACACATGTCTTGTCAATCTATCACCTTTTTGAGAAAAACCAATCAGCCGATGCCACGTGTCCCAGCAGAGGGTTAAGTCAGTGACTGTCGAGTAAACACATCATTTTTGTATCACATCTTTGTCTTTTAGAGAGAGAGACTCTAGGAAGAAGAAGGAGTTCTTGAGGGAGGGAGTAGACTTCCAAGCTTGATCTTTGGAGTTTGAACCAGTAGATTCGAGTTTTAAGGTTAGAATCTTAAACTACTCTTGTTGTTCTTATTGATCATCTAGCTGCATTGCACGATCGAACCTGCTCTGCACGCCATGCATTGATTTAAAGTTGGTTTTAGAAAGAGAAAATAGTGTTCATGTGTTCTTGAAGAAAAAGTCTTGTTTGATCCGAAAGTTTGCATTAAGATTCATGTTTTTGTGTTTGTTCTCACAAGATCCTTGAATATGGGTACCCAGGTTCATGTTTTTGAATTCATAGCATGAAATCTCAGATTTTGTAATGATAAGTTATGATCTTTGCATCCATGTTCTTCATGTTCTTCAAAGAAAGGGAAATCCAGATTTTCCCGACTTCGTTTCCTTGAATATGGCCATCGGGACCACACCTCGGCAAGGGAGGTGTGGGACCTCGGCCAAGACCTGGATGGTGCCCATTATGTTTTCCCGAGATGAGGAACAGTGTTTTGTTTTGGTCCGACTTAGTTTTGAAGTAATGCCGAGATCATTTGCATTCATGTAAAGCTTGTTTGTTAGTGCATTCAATGAGATTTATTATGTACTTGTAGGCCTTGGATCCTCGCTTGTAACCTCGACGTTTGAAGAACTATGTGAGTGATATTTTTAATAAAGCTATGTTATAAAGTTTTGATAAAGCTTTGCCTTGTTTGAAAAGTATTTGTTAAGCATGAATGATTATCCCTATTTTGCATATCAAGTATTATCTTGTTTTGATGACAACCTTTGAAAGTCTGTACGTGCTAGGGGACTATAAGCATTTGTAGCACAACCTTTGAAAGTCCGTACGTGCTAGGGGACTATAAGCATTTGTAGCACAACCTTTGACAGTCCGTACGTGCTAGGGGACTATAAGCATTTGTAGCATAACCTTTGGAAGTTCGTACGTGCTAGGGGACTATAAGCATTTGTAGCACAACCTTTGAAAGTCCATACGTGCTAGGGGACTATAAGCATTTGTAGCACAACCTTGAAAGTCCGTACGTGCCAGGGGACTATAAGCATTTGTAGCATAACCTTGTTAATGTCACCCCCCTTGAAACTCGAAAGCCTTGAAGGACTTTGATTGATGAAGCTTGAAAGACTTGTTAGACGAACTTGTTTTGTCTTTGATTTTGTACAAGATATAATGTGTATCGCTTGATAAAGATCTCGGATATTATTTATGCAAACCCTTTATTACTTGTACCATTCACTGAGTATCCAAGCTCACCCTCTCTATATATATGTAGGTGATGAGCAGGATGGCGGTGACGCCTAGATGTGCTTTGCAACTTGTTTTGGACTCGCATTTTGTAGCATCTTGAAGATCATGCTTCTTAGCTTGTAATTCATTGTGTTTTGTATATGATGGCTTGAGAAGCCTTTTGGTCAAGATGTATTTTGTATTTCATTTTATTGTATCCAAGTTGTAAGACTATGATAAGATGTATGACATTCCATTCGATCTATGCACAGCTCTTATGGACTAATTAGATTTAAATTTATTACTTCCGCACATGTTAGCCCCATATGTATACTCTGATTATGTGTGAATCCTTGTAAGTTGGCCTTTGGTAATCTCGGATTACTGGCCATCATGGCACCATTCTACTAGGAGCGGAATGGGGTCGTGACAGATTGGTATCAGAGCACAAGTTTCCTATAGTACGTTATTCACACACCTTGAGTCCTAAAGAGCATAGGATACCCCTTAGAATGATGTTAGGATTGTATCATAATGCTTGCTATTTGACAAGGTGTGCATCATCTCGGTTTGACTGTTTGTTACTTGCATACATGTCTATTTGATCGTTTTGTTTTAAGTCATGTTTTGCATACTCTTAGCATCATGAGAAGGGGTAGACCACCAGTTGGCCGAGATCATCCCGAAGACAGATTGGACAGATTAGAGAGATTGGTCGAAGGTTTGGTCCGTGAGTTAAGACAACCTAGGCTACAAGACACTTGTACTACTTCTACCCAAGCCGAGCAGACAAACGGCCAACATGCTGTTCCACCTCCACCTCCTTCAGCGCCGCAAGTGCCTCCACAACAAGCTTTATATGGGGATGGCACCATAGCCCTGATCTGAGAGTTTAAGAAGATGAAACCGCTGAGATTCTCTGGGGGTATAGAGCCGATGAAAGCTGAGGCGTGGGTCTTGGAAATTGAGAAACTGTTTGAGATTTTTCCCAACACCGACGCCCAGAAGGTGTCATTGGCCGCGTTCACGCTAGACGACGATGCACGAAGATGGTGGATGATGACCCGAGAAAGCAACCCAGGTTTAACTTGGGCCAGATTTTTGGAGTTGTTTTACAACAAACACTTTCCCCTTAGCGTTCGAGACCGCAAGACTACAGAGTTTCAGACTCTAACACAAGGTAGCAGGACAGTGGCAGAATATGACCGTGCTTTTACCGAGTTGGCGAGATATGCGCCTCACATGGTCGATGATGAATATAGAAAAGCCAGGAAGTTCGAAAGTGGGTTTCGTGGACCGATACAAGATTAAGTTAACATGCTCAACATGCCGACTTACGCCAGAGTATTGGATAAGGCCATCCTTGTAGAAGCTAATTTGAACTGATACCAGAATTCAGGAGAGAGCCAGAGGAAGAGACAGAACTATGACACTCGCCGAGTTCCGTTTAACACCAAGAAGAAAGCGAATGTGGACAGCTCCAGCAACTTGAACCAGGAAGGTAATGCTAAGCCGACGTGTGCAAGTTGTGGGAAATCGCATTCTGGAGTTTACCGTTGGGCATCAGGAGCCTGTTTCGAATGTGGCGAAATGGGTCATCGCGTGAGAGACTGTCCGAAGGCAAGGACTGATGATGGTAAGAAGAATGGGAATTCCTCGGGCTCTGCACAGGGAAATAACATCGAGAGGCCCCAGACGAGACAGGACAGAGTTTTTGCATTGGTACCAGGAGACACTTAGAATGCTGAGACAGTCATGTCAGGTATACTCCCAATCTGCTCTCAAGATGCATACATATTAATTGATTCGGGCTCTACACATTCATTTGTATCTGTTAAATTTGTCGAGAAGTTAAATAGAGAACAAGAACCCCTTGATTATGTGTTATAGGTGTCCACTCCAACTGGGAGAACTATGATTGTTGCATCCATTTATAGCGCATACGTTGTTGTGATTGAGGATGTAGAATTATTAGTTGATTTGGTGCCGTTGAACATAACTCACTTTGATGTCATTTTGGGAATGGATTGGTTAATAGCAAATCATGCATCCATAAATTGCGTGTCTAAGAGTGTCACACTGAAACCCCCAAACCAAGCCGAGGTTATTTTCCATGGTAAAGGAGTAGTATCCCCACCTTACTTGATCTCATCCATGAAAGCCTATAAGTTGATCCAAAAGGGGTGCCAAGGATATCTGTGTAGTATATTAAGTAATTTGAATGGAAATGTTGAGTTAGCTGACATCCCTATGGTTAGAGAATTCCCCGACGTCTTTCCAAATGACTTGCCTGGCCACTTAGTCGATAGAGAAATAGAATTTTCCGTTGACATCATGTCAGGAACGTAGCCTATCTCCAAGACACCCTATAGAATGGCCCCAGCTGAACTTAAAGAACTGAAACTACAATTACAAGAATTGTTGGATAAGGGATTCATTAGGCAGAGCACTTCACCATGGGGAGCACCCGTTCTATTTGTTAAGAAGAAGGATGGCACACTTCGCCTTTGCATTGATTACAGAGAGCTTAACAAGGTGACCATTAAGAATAAGTACCCATTGCCTAGGATTGATGATTTGCTTGATCAACTACAAGGAGCACAAGTCTTTTCAAAAATTGATCTGAGGTCAGGCTACCATCAGCTGAAAGTTAAGGCCGAGGATGTCGAGAAGACTATTTTTCGGACAAGGTATGGCCACTACGAATTTTTGGTGATGCCTTTCGGAGTGACCAACGCTCCTGCAGCATTCATGGATTTGATGAACAGAGTTTTTAAGCCGTATCTAGACGAGTTCGTGGTTGTTTTCATCGACGACATACTGATCTATTCCAAGAGTGGTAAAGAGCATGAGCAGCATTTGAGACTAGCCTTACAAATCCTGAGAGACCAGAAGTTATATGCCAAGCTTAGCAAGTGTGAATTTTGGCTTTCCAGCATTTCATTTTTGGGCCATGTGATTAATGAAGAAGGAATCTCTATTGATCCAAGTAAGATTGAAGCCGTCGTGAATTGGCCGACGCCGCCCAATGTGTCCGAGGTTCGTAGTTTTCTGGGTTTGGCAGGTTATTACAGAAAGTTCGTGAAGGATTTCTCAAGGATTGCAATTCCATTGACACAACTAACTAAGAAGGGAACGACGTATGAATGGACCGATGATAGAGAGTTAGCCTTCCAAGGATTAAAGACGAGGTTAGTCACAGCACCAGTTCTTGTCCTACCATCAGGTAATGAGGAATTTCAGATCTATAGTGATGCTTCACATAAAGGTTTGGGTTGTGTATTAATGCAAGGCGGTAAGGTTATAGCGTACGCATCTCGTCAGTTGAAACCTCACGAAAAGAATTATCCTACCCATGATCTAGAACTAGCAGCCGTGGTCTTTGCTTTGAAGATTTGGTGTCATTACTTGTACGGAGCTTCTTGTCAAGTTTTCACAGATAACAAAAGTTTGAAGTACCTGTTCACCCAGAAGGAACTAAATATGAAGCAGATGAGATGGCTTGAATTACTAAAGATTACGACATGCAAATTCAGTATCATCCAGGTAAAGCAAACTTAGTGGCCAGCGCGTTGAGTAGAAAGTTAGTTGGGAATTCAGCATGTTTGGCAATGATTTCAGTGGAGCCGACCATCATCGAGGAAATAAAGAGTAGACAGATGGAAGACAGATTCTTCAGGAAAGTAATTGATGAGATTATCTCTAAGCCGAGGTCAGGGTATGCCATTGAAAATCAGGTACTCAAGTTTGAAGGAAGATTGTGCGTGGCCGACGTCCTAGAGTTGAAAAATAAGATTCTGCAGGGAGCCCATGGTTCCAAGTTCGCCGTTCATCCAAGGAGCACCAAAATGTACCAAGACATGAAGCAAACTTTTTGGTGGCCAAACATGAAGAGAGAGGTAGCAGAGTTTGTATCTCGATGTCTGTATTGCCAGCAAGTGAAAGCAGAACATCAAAGACCAGCAGGATTTCTTTAACCTTTGCCAATCCCTGAGTGGAAATGAGAGCACATCTCCATGGATTTTGTTATTAGCTTGTCGAGGACGCAGAAGGGTATGAATTCGATTTGGGTTATCGTTGACAGATTAACTAAGTCAGCACACTTCTTACCTGTTCAAACCACATTCAATGCTGACCGACTTGCTGTATTGTATATGAACGAGATTGTGAGACTTCATGGAGTGCCGATGTCCATTGTGTCAGACCGAGATCCGAAGTTTGTTTCTAGGTTTTGGCAGAGTTTACAAAGAGCTTTGGGAACCGAGTTGAAGTTTAGCACAGCTTTTCAGCCCCAGACCGATGGACAAACAGAAAGAACGATTCAGATGCTCGAAGATATGCTCAGACTATGTGTGTTAGATTTCAAGGGAAGTTGGGAAGTACATCTACCATTGGTAGAATTCGCTTACAACAACAGTTACCAAGCTAGCGTTGGCATGGCACCGTACGAAGCTTTGTATGGAAGAAAGTGCAGATCGCCGATATGTTAGACTGAAGTGGGAGATAAAGCTTTGATTGGTCCTGAGCTAGTTCAAGTTATAACCGAGAAGATTAAGCTCAATCAACAAAGGATCAAAACTGCTCAGAGTCGACAGAAGAGTTATGCCGACCAGAGAAGAAGGGAGTTGGAATTTGAAGTTGGGGATCATGTATTCCTGAAGGTTTCACTGATGAAAGGAGTTTCCAGATTTGGGAAGAAAGGTAAGTTAGCACCTCGTTACATCGGGCCGTTTGAAATACTTGAGAAAGTTAATCGAGCTGCCTATAGACTGGCTTTACCACCAGAACTAAGTCAAGTCCACAATGTGTTCCACATTTCAATGTTGAGGAAGTATATTCAGGATCCACTGCATGTAATTGATTATACCGGGATTGTGGTTAATGACGATTTGGGCTACGAGGAGAAGCCGATGAAAATTATTGACAGACAAGTGAAACAATTGAGGAACAAATCTATACCAATGGTGAAAATTGAATGGAAAGAACACTACGGCAAGGATGCTACGTGGGAAATGGAAGAAGAAATGAAAATTCGTCATCCGGGATTATTTGTAGAGCAAGGTAAATTAAGTTTGGGGACCAAACTTCTTTAAGGAGGGTAGGACGTAACAACCCTCACTCTACCCTAGTCATGCTTGCATATATTACATGATGTTGTCTTGATATGTTGCATCTTTGCAAACCTTGATTTGTTTTGCTTAAGTGTTTCTTGCATTTTTTGTACCTTGCTTGGTGTGAGTTTAGCCGAGGTCATCTTTAGTCTAGAATTACCTTGGAACCACTTTGTTTGACCTCCACCTTCGCCATGACATATTGGCCGAGATGTCATTATCTAGGCCGAGGTGTTCATCACCAAGGCCGAGATGTTACCTTTGCACCTAAGTGATCTTGTCCTGGAGTGGTATGACCTAGACCGAGGTGTGGCACATCTAGGCCAAGGTGTGGCACAGCTTAGTCAAGTGTTGTCCTTCCTAGCCGAGGTCATTGCCACCTTAGTTGCCGAAGCTTTGTCCTTAGCCGATGTCATCACTTGCCGGAGTGCCTTGCCTGGTAGCTTGTTAGATACGCTTTGTCTTACACATGTCTTGTCAATCTATCACCTTTTTGAGAAAAACCAATCAGCCGATGCCACGTGTCCCAGCAGAAGGTTAAGTCAGTGACCGTCGAGTAAACATATCATTTTTGTATCACATCTTTGTCTTTTAGAGAGAGAGACTCTAGGAAGAAGAAGGAGTTCTTGAGGGAGGGAGTAGACTTCCAAGCTTGATCTTTGGAGTTTGAACCGGTAGATTCGAGTTTTAAGGTTAGAATCTTAAACTACTCTTATTGTTCTTATTGATTATCTAGCTGCATTGCACGATTGTTTGACTTTCCGTTAAATATATTGACAATTAATTAAATTGTGAGATTGTTGTTCTAACAATTAATTAAATAACTTATATTCTAATGGATTGTTGTTCTTATTGTTTGACTTTCCGTTAAATATAAAATTAATTAAATTGTGATTGTTTGACTTTCCGTTAAATTAACTTAACAACCGTTATTTATTGGACTAAAATGACACAATCCATTAAATTAAGGGGCAAAATCGAGCAAATTAAAACTACAGGGACCAAATTGACATATCGTGTAAACTACAGGGACTATTTGTATAATTTACTCTTTAATTTTAAAAACATGCTAAGTATAAAACTAAAAATAAAAAGGTAGCCAAGTGAAAGGAGTTTCATCTTTGTAGTAAAAGAAAATATTGTTTCAACTAAAGTACAGTACGACTTGGGTATATAGTGGGTACGTCTGGGTACGCAAAAAATTAAGAAGAAAAAATGTAGGTACGTGTTTTGTGTATCCAGTATGTATGCAGAAGTACCATACGAAGTAACATATGCCGGTAAGTACCCGGTATGGGTGTGGCATGTTTTTCGAAGTACCCATGCTTCATAGGTCACCGGTGACTTTAAATTAGACAGAGAAAGAGAAAGAAAAGAAAAGAAAAGAAAAGAAGGAAGGCGTGGTTGTTGTGGTCGTAGTCGTGGTTGTTGATATCAGAAAAAGAGAGATAAAGAGAAGAAGCAAGAGGTAAGAAAAGATGAGAAGATAAATGGATATAGGACTTTTGAGTCTATCTAAAAGGTTTTGGGATTAAATAGAATACACTCTTTTCAAAAAGGACTTGTGGGTAATTTGCCCATTATTCAACAAGAGTGATAAGAATTGTATTATAATTTCATATCATGTCAAAATATTTCAACACTTCGAATTCAAAATTAATTGATATTAAATGAAAAGGACTTCTAAAGTGTGTGAAAGTATCAGAACAAAACATATAATCTGATTGGTCTAAAACTAAGAGTCCCATAATAAAAAAAAAAAGTGCATCAATCCCACCTAAAATTATACACACTGACATTCTATGGATTTTTATAACACTCTAAAATTCTCCAATGAAATCCATCATTTACACTAACCAACAAAACTAAACAATAGTATGCAATTGGTTTTGGTTCCTCAACGAACAAAACTGAAAGATTCAGTTTAGTGCTAAATTTTCTCAATGCCGACCAAATCGAATTGTTTCACTCTTACGAAGTATACATTGTTTTGAAAATGACACTTGAGAGATGGTGAATCAAGAAAAACATACCATCATTTTTTCACATTTCAAACTTGAAAAATAGATAAGAGAGAGGAACTAATACCCCTGCACTCGGATTCCTTCAATACATCTAGTGCTGTCTTCTTATTCTTAAATCCATGGGTTACTCTTCACCTGATTCTTTTTATGTAGGCTCTTCTTTCATCGACGATTCTTGTTTATCTTTCTTATCTATCTTTAGACTGATCTCTGCTTGGAAAAGTTCCTTCAAGTCTTTCACTACTTTGTCAGGATCACAACTTCCTCCTGCTTCTACTTCATTGTTGTGATCAGAGACAATATCGGCATTATAAACTCCTACAGAGTCGCAGAACGAAAAGGTGTTGGATGAAAATAAATTGAAGAATATAAGATTTTTAGTATAATTAAGAATAATGGTTTAAATAAAATTTTATTTTTGTAATGGTTTATCAACTAGACCATGATATGATTTGAGTATTGATTATTAAGATATTGATTTCAGATTGTGATTCCCTAGTTTCTTCCTCCAACTACTGATTCTGTTCTTTTGGTTCTACATCATAAATGCTTCAGTGAGACTAGTTTTTTCATATGAAAAGAAGTTTTTCAAAGAAAGATGATGAAAAGAAAAAGAAAAATGTTAGCCTCGATATACCTAAATAGGTCCTAAGTTTCTTCAGGAGCTCTGAGGTGGGTGCAACAGGTTTATCGAATACCAAGCGAAACATCAGCAAGAACAAATTGAAAACAACCTCAACTGTAAGTTAGAATTGGCCAAGCTTTTAAATTCCAATTGTGGTACAGACAATGGGAAATGAAATCGTAAATTAAAAACTGATTGAACATGGATGTTCAGAACCCACAAAAAAGATTTAAATGTAGAAATGAAACTGAATGTTGAAGAATTGTTCTAAAATTTCATGCTAACTATTTTATAGCTTTGGTTATACGATGGTTGTTGTATATGTACTATTCAATCTAGCTCTGTTTTTAACCTGTTTTCTGAAATTTTATTTTAGTTGTTCAAACAAAAACAACCTAAGGTATAAATTAGAATTGGCCAAGTTTTTAAATTCCAATCCAATGAGACATGGAAATGGCAACCCAGGGCCCTGATGAAACAATATGTATGTTCAGAACCCAGAAAAAGGATTTAGATTTGGAAAGGAAGCTAATCAATATTGAAGAAAGTGAGGGAATCAAACCTCAATTGGTCTTGGATCTCTCAAAATCCAGACAATGTAACCACAGTATATTAGAGAGAGAGAGAGAGATTTAGGGGTTGTTTGGCATATACTATTTTAGTCCATCTTTTTATCTTTTTTGGGTCACATCAATCAATATCTTCTCTCTACTTTTTTACACATCTTTTTATAAAAAGTCAAAAAGTGCACTTATTTAGAACATCCCAAACCACCCCTTAATTTAAAGTACTCACGTATGGAGCAAAGACAAGGTCCAAAAAAAATATATGTATATATGGAGCAAAGACATTCAACATATAGATTGAAATCATAAATTATAATTCTAAGATTGGAATTTGATAATTGATTTTGCACTGAATTGTTAACCTACTAAAAGATTTCCGGGCATGACCGAGAAAGAAAAAATTTAAATAAATAAAAGGTATATATAGGTAAGAAACTTTACTGATGTGAAATTATCTCCGCCAAGGTCTTTGCAGCTAATGGAAGACCACCACACCTGTCTACCATATCATCTTTAATTTTTTCTATTATCCAGTGATCTGAAATCTCCTTTTCAATTGAATCTATAACTATGGACCAACATGACTCTTTGTCCAATGTGGGCTCGAGGGGATACAAATTCCGCTTACCGACCATCTTACTTGCCACTTCCTTGAGTCTACTAGTGACGATGATGGCACCCCCACTTCCCCTTGGCAAGCCATGTGAGAGATGAGTGTAGTTTTCGTTGCCTTGCATCTGCAGCTTGGAGTTAGAATCCCAATCAAAGTACCAATCACTCGCATGCCACACGTTGTCCAACACAATCAAATACTTCTTGTTAAGCAAACAACAGTGCAGGTTGTGCAAAAGCTCATTGAGATCAAAAGCACTGCCACACCAAGAAAAATCACTTGCTAAGCTTTTGAGAATGGCGAAAACAATTAAGTGGGGTTTAATCAGAGATTGAGGTAGTTCAACCCATAAAATTGGGGAGAAACTGTCTTGGACTTGAGAGCTGTTGAACACCATTTGAGCAAGAGTAGTTTTACTTGAGGAGCAAATCTTTGATCTTTTCGAAATGGTGCTCGAACCCACGAATTGAAGTCTTGTCGAATTCTGGAAAGTCCCCTCGTTGACGAACCCTAACCAAGCTCAAGGACAAAGGCCTCTCAGTCTCACCTGTAACATTGACGCTGACATCGTGCAAGTATTTCAGCAATTCTTTGATGGAGACCAGTTTCCTCTTAGTTAAGAACAGAATCCATTTCTTCTTCACATACTGATAACCTACGAGACTTTTCTTGGTCTGGGTAATGCGCTTCTTCTCCTTGCCTGCTAACATGACGCACTCAGCCAATACAAACTTGAGATTGTATAGCAAATTTTTCATTCTTATGGTTGTTGAGGAGCTGATCCTCATTTTCTGCAACTCCTCTAAAATCTCATGAAAACGAGAACGGAAGGGAAAATCATTGTATTCTGCCACTGCTTCTTCATAGTCACTAATGAATTTGTTTTTCAGCAACAGTAAATAATCAGCTGCCATTTCAGATCTTTTATACAAGTTCCAGCAACAATTTTCTTCCCTCCTTCTTCCCTTTTATTTATACAACTTCATGTTGAAAGCAACTGCCACTTATATTTATTTTGAAAAATGCTTGGGAGCACTAATCAGTGCTCCCACTAATTAGGTGGCAGTGGGTCCCGTCATGAATGATGTGATGTTTTGGTCTTGGAGTTGTAATTTTTTTTTATTTTTTTTATTTTTTTAATGCATTAGTGCTATTAGTGGTGATGTTTTTAGTGGGATGAATCATTGTTGATTTATTTTAGAGCTGGGCTTCCGTCCAGTTTGATTTGGGACTAGAGGGTGTTGTTGGGTTTGTGGTGGCTTACCACGGGTCTGATTTTGATAATTTGAATTGTTCATTGTATAGAACTCGTCGATTGCTATATGCTTGTAAAAAATCACGTTGATCGGATATCGATAACTATGAAATTAAATCAGTTTTGTATAAAAAAAAAAATAGACGGTGAAAAAATAAACTTGTCGCAAAAAACTGACCTAATGAGATAGTTTTCAATATCCGATCAACGTAATTTTTTATAAGTTATAGCACTTGACGAATTTTACATATTGAACGGTTCAGATTATTAAAATGGGACCTGTAGTGGGGCCCCACAGACCCAACAACACCCTCCAGTTCAGACTAGAGGGGAGCCACTGCCTTATTTGGGTAAATTACAAATACACCCCGAGGTTTGCTTAAAATACGAATTGTCCAATGTAGTTTGGAAAATTATAAATACATCACTGTCAGAATTTTTTATTTAATAGAATTAATTGAAAAAATAAAATTTCTAGCTACTCACCTATACAATAATAAAATTATCTGAATTATTAATTGAAATAAAATTTTAACATTATTAAAAACTATTAATTAACTTGATTTAATAATAAAATGACCTATTTGTTATGAAATTAGAAACCTTGGGGGACGTAATGTAATTTTTAGAATCACAGGAGATAATTTATAATTTAAATAAATCTCAGGAGGTGTGTATGTAATTTACCCCCCCCCCCTCCTTATTTGAACCTCAAGGCAAGCAATTGAAGATGAAAAGATCATAAATCGTACAATCCAAAAAAGTGGATAGTTTCTTGATTAGGGATGCCATTTTAATCCGATCTACAGGAGCCCGTTCATATCCTCCTGAATGGGATAGATTTTATCCGCCCGACACTTATGTGAGGCGGAGGTGGATTATGTTTTGGTCACCCGCAACGGGGGTGGATACCACCTCTTTCGATCCAAACCAGATCCGTCATAATTAATAATATATAAATAAATAAATATGTATATATATAATATAATTAGATATAAAAAAATAATATTAAAAATCTTTGATTTTGTTTAAATATAAATAAATAATAATCGTAAAAGTCTGACTGTTTATATATATTGAAAAAAGGAAAATTATTTGATGTGCTAAGATTTTAAATGATTCTCAATTTTTTGAAATATGGTCCGATATCCGCGGTATTGGGTATCTGCAAGAGTGGAGGTGGAGTTGAAAAATTCCACCCGTAACGAAAGTGGGGCGGGGACAAAGTTTGTCGGCAAGGATAGGGACAGAGAATGACAAATTCACCCCAAACTTGCCCTGTGGCCACCCATAGCCACCCCTATTCTTGATAGACAAACCTCTCTGCAGATGTCAGCAAATGGTCAACAATTGCTTAACAGTTAGATTTCCCTTGATTTGAAACTTTCTGTTTCTAGACCATGGAAAAATAAATATTTACATTGCAGAATACATAGAAAAATTATTGGTTAATTTTGAGTATCAAATGACTATACACTAATTACAATTCACTATATCTCCTGATGTTTCTTAAATATCCCTTCATATTTTTTAATTATTCAATATAAATTCATGAATTTCACTCCCTCTATCAATCATACCATCATTAAAAAAAAATGGGTATCCCAAAACTAACGAAGCCATAGTGAAAGCAGTTCAAAGCAAAGTAATAATCACGTGACTAACTTGACTATCACAAGAGCCTAAGAGATGCCAAAATGACTTGTCTGACACTCGTACATAAAGTTTTTCTGTGATCCTTGGGCTGCTAAGGCATTTCCCATGAGAACATAATAATTTTGCCACTCCTACAAGGGCTTAACGATTCAAAACCATCTTCAACGGTTGAGACACTGAAGTGCCTTAGATGACCACCCCAGGCTCAAAGAAGCTCCTAAAAAAGGAATGCAAACATATAAAATGAATAGAGGGGGGAAAATAAAGAGGGAAAAAAAAATAACAATGAAGAGAAAAATGCTAAAGAATTTGGGAATTGGGATTAAAAATTCAGCTTTTCCTGATTTGGGCCCTCCTACTTTTTGATTTAAATCTAAAGAAAATGGGCTTATAAGTATTCAAGAATGATTTGAATTATGGGAGATGTACCCAAACTTTTCACCATACAACAAATACAAATATTTTTGGACAAGGATATAGATGATGCCTCATTATATTACAGTTAGTGGAAGTACAAGTGCAAAGCACATGCTAGTTTTATCTAACTGGTATATACTTCAGTTGATTTTGACATATTGTGTTTGTTTCAGGGAACTATTATTCACACTCCATTTCTTTATAAATTTAATCCAAAATTTATTTTTAATCACCAAATTAGATATGGCACAATTTTCATGTATATTAGAAGACTAATTTTGAAGTGCGAAGTAGAGCGGGAATAACATATCTCTTGTTTTATTATGCCCAAACATAAAAAAGGAGAGAGAGAACTTGGCATCAAAGACAAGAACCGAAAAAGAAAAATAGAAAAAGCAAGAGTACTGATCATGATGAGTAATGACTTATAAAGTAGAACTTGACATATCCAAAGACAAGAGACCAAAGAAAAAGCAAGCAATAGGGGGGGGGGGGGGGGGAGTAAAGAAAAAGAATATAACCTACTTTCTTTCTTTGTAATATATTACAAAATCCACCATCTCTCCTTGCTTCTCTTTTAATTGTAAATGGATACACAATAATTCAGAGAGAGGCCGATCAAAAAAAAAAAAAAAAAATTTAGATAGAGACAAAGAAAGTGAAAAGCAAAGAACAGTCCAGAGCTATAAAATGAATAAACTAACCCATTAAGTAAGTGTTTGGCATGTACTAAAAAATGTACTTTTTTTTATTATATATACATACACTTATTTGGGTCACATCAATCAACATCTATTAACATCTATCAATATCTCCTCTTTACTTTTTTACTCACTTTCTCTATTTTTCTGCACAATTTATTTTTATATAAAAAGTCAAAAAGTACATTTATTTAAAACATCTCAAACCATCCTAAAATGTATTTTGAGATAGAGTTGAGTCATCGAACTCACTTAGCTAGTTATTTGTAGCACTACACTATTACTCAACACATTGTAGACCATCTTCTGGCATGCAAGTGAATTGTTTTGCCCATTAATCCTATCTATAGACTATGGTGAGAACAAAACCAACAAAATTATGAGAAGAAAAATACTTGAGACACCTAATTTATTAATTCTAAAAATCACCTTAATGATATGTCTAATAAGTGTAAAATTTTGATTTGTCAAATATTTTGTGGGGTTTAACTACAATGTCACATCATTAAGGGTGATTTAGAGATAATAAATTAAGGGATCTAGCATTATTATTACAAGAAAGTTAAATGATGGGTTGTACGCCCTTCAATTATCACTAAATAGTGAATATCACTTAGCCCTTTAACTACAACACCCTACACTAATCCTTCAATTATAAAAAAGAGAAATTGTACAAATTTCCCTTTTGGTGGGTAAAAGTAATATAATATTACAATTGAAGAGGGTCTAAATATGCAATTTTATAGTTGACACTTTACGGTTAAGGCTTTACTTAGTTGAGTTTTCAAAATAGTTTGGTGAAAGAAATAAAAAAATACTCATTATTTTCATATAATTTTTTCTATTTTGGGTAGAAATAATTTTCAAATTTTAAAAATATCCCTTTGGGTCTTTATTTTTTAAAAATAATGTCAACTATTTTGAAAACTTTTTGCATTCATCCTCTTTTCCTTTATTGATGTATTAGTCTTTCTCTTCATCAATAAAGTTTATTTTCTTTGCTGATAAAAAAAAAAAAAAAAACCCTGAAGAGTGAACTATAAATTACTCATTATTTTCATATGGTTTTATTTGTTTTGGGTGGAAATAATTTTGAAATTTTAAAAATAACCCTTTTGGTCTGTAATTTTTATCAAACTAGTTGAAACCTCAACTAAACAGAGCCTAGTGTTCACATAATTAACCCTTATAAGGATTTAAACCAAAATCAGATAAAATATAAAAAATGTACTATCAGACCAACTACACAAATTGAAAAACGTAAATTACACTCACCTCTCTGAGGTTTAAAAAAATGATATTATTATATCTTTTTTACTAAAATATATATTTATCTTTATTTATTTCATGGTTTACACATTAGTTTTGATTGCTTTAATCATACTAAAAAGAGAGTAGCATAATTATAAAAAATGTGAAACTTCTTCTATTTTCTTCAAACTTCAGGTGGATGAGTGTAATTTACCCAATCAAGAATGATGGCCCTGAAGTCATTGGAAGATTATTATATCTGAGCTTCCAGTGATAGTCATACAAACAACACTAGTACACTTGTGCAAGGGTTTCACTAATTATAATTGATTGATAATCATAAGAAGAAAAACAAAACGAAAAAAACAACTACTCTAGCACAAGCTACAGAATTGAATGAACTTTTTTTTGAAACACAAAACTGAAAGAGTTGAATTGATCGATTTGGGCTTAAGAATTACCAAAATTTTACTGGTGAAGAAAGTTATATATGTATATATATATATATATATATAATTTCCAAAGAGAAACCTTTTCCAAATCGATTATGCATGGTAGAGATGAACTGTTTCAGAGACTTTATTGTCTCCAGAATTTCCTTTCATTCTCTCCGTGACTTGCCATATTTTTTAAGGGCTCGTTTGGCAATGAATTTTTTTTAGGATTATTTACATAGAGACCCTCTAAACTATTAAAATATCACTTTGACCTCCTAAACTATAAAAATGTACAAATAGACTCTTAAACTATTGAAAAGTATTACTTTATCTCCTAAAATATAAAAACATACAAACGAACCCCTAAATTATTGACGTATTTCACTTTGATCCCTTCCATCATGGGTCCAATCAATATGTTTTTATAGTTTAAACGATCTATTTGTATGTTTTTATAATTTATAGAGCAAAGTGATATTTCTTAGTAATTTAAAAGGTCTATTTGTACGTTTTTATAATTTAGGAGGCTAAAGTGACACTGCTCAATAGTTTAGAGAACTTCGTGTAAATAATCCATTTTCTAAGTTAAAGGTTTAAAAAGTTGAAATATTAAAAAATCAAAATTCTATTGATACATAAATTTTAGGGGTAATTACATCCCAGTAAAATTTTAGAAAAAAATTACAAATTCATTAAAAAAAATTTAATTTTAATTATTAATATTTATAAAAAAAATTCATTGATTTGTAATTTATTTTTACAAAATTACGCTAATTTGATATTTCTCCCTGGAAATATATATAAAAAATTTACAAAAATATCTAATAATGCCATTATTATAAATAAATATATCTTCAATAGTATTTTGTTTTGAAATAAATGATTCATAATGAACCACATCATTATATATAAAAATTATATATAAATTTTGTTGTTCACATAGCATCACTCATCAAAAATATATATAAAAGAATTATTGGTAATAATTACAAATAAAACACCAAAAGACACAAATAATAAAAATTACAATAACTATTGAAAGGGCTGAGGCGTGGAAAATTTGCTCTCTTTAAGGAGATTCAAGCCCTCTGCGATTAGGCAAAGCCTCACACCGGTGCAGCAGAAAAAACCTTGATTTGTTCTCCACGGGATACAACAGCCCGACTAAGTCGTATGGTTTACCAATACCACACAATTGGTTGAATCCAAAGTTTCATCAAATACACCTTTTATTTCTTTACTTGATAATCTCACACAAAAATAATAAAATAACAAAGACTTCTTTTTTTCAAGATAAGATGTTAGCTCAATTTATAGGAGAGGAAAACTTGGGGCAAAAGAAAAGGAAAAAATAAATAAAATAAGAGTTACTTGGCAGATAAGAATACTTGGAGGAAAAGAAAAGAGAACTTGGAGGCAAACAAACTTTTCTTAGAGGCAAAGAAAGATAGCTTGAAGAACAAGTTGCATGAAACCCAGGCAGACAATATAATTCGTAACATATTATAATATTAAAATATCTACTAACAAGAATCAATTTTTTTCTTTAGTTTTGCACCCCACTTCCCCTCGGCAATCCATTCCAAAGTGGAGTTATGTACATCTTGTTGAAATTCAAATCATCACTCGAAGTAGGCCACATGTTGTCCAACACGATCAAATACTTCTTACTAAACAAGTAAAGATACATATTGTGCAAATGATCATCAAGATCAGAAGTGTTGCCAGACAAAGAGAAATCACTTTCCAAGCATTCAAGAATAGCCAAGACAACGGATCTTAGATCCGGATGTTGAGGTAACTCAACCCATGACATTAGGGAGAAAATTTCTTGGACATTACAGCTATGGAACACCATTTGAGCAAGAGTAGTTTTACCTGATCCTCCCTATGATACCAATTGCACTGAAATTATCAGTATCAGATGTAGTAGTTAAGAGCAAAGCTTCCATCTTTCGAAAATGATTATTGAAACCATGAATCAGAGCGAGATTGAAATTTGGAAAGTCTGTTGGTCGACAAACCCTGATCAAGCTTGAGGACGAAAGCCTCTCATCTGCAATGTCTGCAACGTCAACATCGCTCATGTTTTGCAGCAACTCGTTTTTGATGCAGAGAAGTTTCCTCTTCATCTTGAAAAGAAACCATTGCTTCTTGACATAATGATGAGAGCTTAATAAGAGACTTTTCTTGTTTTAGGTAATGCGATCTCTCTCATTCTCTACTAACATGACACAATCAGCCAATGCAAACTTGAGGTCATACAGAGGATCTTTCAGTCCTATGGGTGTCCAGGGGTCAATCCTCTTTTGATGAAAGACCTCTGAAATCTCAACAAAATGAAGCCGTAGGGGGAATTCTATGAATTCTTTCCCTTTTGCTTTTTCAAAGTCACTGATGAATTTGTTCTTCAGAAACTGTAAATGATCAACAGCCATTTCAAATGTAGCTCTAGTAACAAATTCCTCTTCCCGGCCTTCTTCCCTTTATGAAAAATCTTTCTATTAACAGCAGCTGCAATTAGTCTCAAGTCAAGCAATAGAAGACAAAACAAACAGAGAAATGGAAAGAATCAAAGAAAGTACCTTTGAATTTCCTAGAAGATTCAAAGAAATTTTCTATGAAATACTGAATAGTTTCCTGATAGATCTCTTATGCAAATTGTGCAAGTCTCAAGCTGACTTTAGGTCTTAACAAATAATTTAGGTTCACCATATTTAGGACCACACTAGAAAATATGTATGTTTGGAGTCCATTTTTTGTCGTTTTGAACTATTATGTCATTAATCATCTCAATCAATTACAATCGGTCAATTTAGTAAAGTGGAGATTTCAAGTCTCACGTGATTGAGATCTGCCTTCTCTGAAACGGCAAAGGTGGGATCTTGAACTCACCTTTAAGATTGAGTTGACTAATTTTGATTGGTCGAGATCATTTATGATGTTGAGATCATTAAATATGAGTAATGATATTAAAAATAAAAAACTCATACAGAATTCCTTTTCGCTCTAAAATAAAACACCATACAAATGATTTTACTTGTAAAAATAACTTTGCCATATCATTTTTATAGTATTTTTTACATAAATAGATTTTTGCATTAAACATCTTCTCATTTATGTGACATTAACAAAATAATCACGTATTATGTCGAATGGTATCAGAGAAAAAAAATATAGTTTTTAAAAAATTTGAAAAATATTATTCATATAGAATCTTTATATAATTTGTAGCAGTGGTATTTTTGAAATTAAATGTCATTTTTTTTATGGACTCGTGTGTTAAAATAATAAGTCTTAATACAGTCGCATCTTTTTTAATTTTTTTTACTTTTCACTTATACCTTACGCATTTGGAATATTTCAGATTTGTTTGGGATTTGAGATGGCGAACCGGTGTTCAAATAATACCAGTTACCTATGAGAGCTCAAACAATTTCCAAATCACCATATAAGCCCTAGAAGAAGCATACAACAAAGCAATAGTGGCCAACATTAGAGTGAAAGGCTTGATCATAACCAACCCATCAAACCCATTAGGCACCATTTTAGACAAAGACACTCTCAAAAGCTTGGTGAATTTCATCAATGAAAGCAACATCCACCTCGTATGCGACGAAATCTACGCTACCACCATTTTTAGGCCTCTCCACTTCACTAGCATTTCTGAGGTCATTCAAGACATGGATAGTAACAATGATCTCATTCACATCATTTACAGTTTGTCGAAAGACAAGGGTTTTCCTGGCTTTAGGGTTGGTACTGTAAATTGTGCTCAAAAGATGTTGAGTTTTGGATTAGTCTTGTAAGAACCTAAATTTTTAGACAATTAATTAATTTGTTAATAATAATATTAAGTCAATTAATAGTGATTATTAAATTATTAAATTATAACGTTAATAGCATCATAATTAATACCAATATTAAACTCCTTTAAATAAACTTATTTATCTTTCTGTGATTAAATTTCTATATCTAAATACAATTGTGAAAACTAAATCAGTTAAACAGATAATAACTAAGTAAGTCAGAGTACAGTAAGGAGCAAAATATCTAGTGAATAGGTGATATATAAACATTGATTTTATTTATTAAAAAAAAATCATGCTTTGGGCAGAGCATTCAGCTGCCTTTTCTTCCCAGGGAGGCTGCTGTCAAGGCATGCATAGAAACATACTCAAGGCCTACCTTGTAGGTAGTATTTCCCAAGCCAAGAGGAAAAAAATGAAAATGAAAATAAAAATAAAAATAGGCCTCCAAACTCCTACAAATAAGAACACTATTCAGTCATTCTACTACTGCAGCTGAGCAAAGACAAAAAAAGAGAGAAAGAGTAGAAAAGAAAAGAAAAAGAGAGGAAGAGGAGAGCGTGTTTGGTGGTCACTATTTCAAAACTAATCTTGAGAATAGTTTGTAAAAGCTCTTGAGGTGGGAATACTCAACCTCTATCCTCCCTTAGATATTTTTTTAATTGAATCTATATATTAAATATATGCAAGAGTATATATTGTTATTACATACATAGCAAGAATAGCTCAATGCATGTTTATATTTTGATAGAATGAGAATTTCATGATTATATGATTTCTATTCCTTCTTTCTGTTGGAAAATTTGGTTTTTATAGGCTTATTTTGGGTCAACTTTGAGCCCAAATTTGAGTAAGGCCCACACGTCTTTTGAGGTAGGTCCAAAGAGGTGACGTGTTCCTTGCCGCATGACAAGTCGCACGGTTAAAACGTTTCGTCAAAACCATTACGAGAGAATGAGAACTTGACGTCATTTTCGGGTTCGTGAAATTGACAACTAAAGAGTCAAAAGTGGGTTTCCTTGAAATGGATTGTCCTACATTGAAACTTGAAGAGAGCTTGCATGTGTTTATATGCTCCAGGTTGAAATACTTAGGTTGGGCCCCAAGGGGCACCCCAAGTTTGTAGAAGGGGGGAGTTATGGACAAAGTGGCCTTTGCTCAAACCACCACACGCGTGCGCTACCGCCACAATCGTCTAGCCGGGCCAGGCGCGGGTGTAGGTCGGATCGATTCTAATATTAATTTTTTAGACAAAATTTATTTAAATTTTTTCCAACAAATTCTTGCGGGAAAATTATATTTTTTGAACGAAAGTAATTCAAATTTTGTGCCAAATTTGAATTCAATTTTTCCTGTCCATACAGTGCCTTTCCAGCCCAATTCTAGCAAGTTCAAACTGTTTTTTTTAGCAGTTTTAAAACTGCCCAGCAGTTGTGGACAGATTCAAAACTGCTGGTAGATATGTTCAAATTTAAATTGCACATGTTTGGTTCAAAACTGCATCTGTTCGGTTTGAAATTCAGACCTGTTTGGCTCTATAAATACCAGGACATATTCCAGCATTTGGTTTATTTCGAAAATCCTTTTCTTGCTTTCCTTTGTGCTCTCTTTGCATTATTCTACATACTAGTTCTTAGGAAAAATTCAGAGAGTATAGAACACAAGTTCTAGTTCGTTGTACAGATTGTTTGGAGTGTTACTATAATCTGTGTAAGGATCATTGTATCTTGAGAGACAGATGCCATTTATCCATAAGCACCGAAGCGAGGCGAATCTGTCTTAAGAATAAAGTGTTACACACTCGACTCGATCTATTTTTTGTACTTATTCACTTCGGTAACTAAATTCTGTAAGTGATTTAATTTTATTTGTTTGATTTAGTTTCAAGTTATTTATTTTACACAGAAGATTGTTCCAACAATCTTAAGACAAATTGGAATTATTATGTTTAAATAGAATTTTTTGTTTGTTTCCTTTTTCTTTCTTTCTTCTTCTTACAGAAATTATTTTCTGTGGTTTTACAATGTAATATTCTGGTTGGAAAATATAAATAGTAGTAATATACTGTTTGACAAATAGTAGTAATACACTATTTATTTTCATTAACAACTAGTAGTAATATACTGGTAGTCATTAATAATTCAGAATATTTATTTATGAAGTTGGTCAAAAATTAATTTTAGTTTTTAAAAATAATTTTTGAGTTTTCATTAATTAAAATTTTGTTTTCAGTATTTTAATTTTTGAAGTGTTACAGAAATATTTTTCTGTGTGGAATTAATTTGTTTAAATAAAATTTTATTTTACTTTAAAACTAATTGGAAATAAAAGTTACAATTCTTGTTTTTTTTTTAATTTTATAGAATTAAATTCTGTATTTTGGTTTAATTTTCTATGTAGTATAAAATTCTAATTATAATTTTGTTTTATAATTTAGAAGTCATGGCTACTGAAACTAATGCTTAAACAAGTACAAGTATAGTGACTGCAATTGCTCCAACCCCTTCTCCTGTTGTGACTGTACCAGTAAGTCACGGTGAGAAGACAGAGAAGTTCTTAGGAACTGATTTTAAAAGATGGCAGTAGAAAATAATGTTCTGTCTTACTACTCTCAACCTGGCACTCCGTGAGGATGCTGCTACTCTAAAAGATGATGAAACAGACCGGCAAGTGGTTGTTACGGTCGATGCCTAGAAACATGCTGATTTCTTTTGCCAGAACTACATCTTGAACGGACTGGATAACACATTATACAACATCTACAATCCTATCAAGATGGCAAAGGAACTTTGGGAGTCTTTGGAGAAAAAATACAAAACAAAAGATGTTGACTCAAAGAAATTCATAATAGGAAAATTTCTGGACTTTGTGATGGTTGATTCTAAAACTATGGTCAACCAAGTTTAAGATCTCCAACTCATTCTGCATGACATTCATGCAAAAGGCATGCCTCTCAGTGAATCCTTCCAAGTTGCTGCCTTAATTGAAAAATTACCACAAGGTTGGAAGGAATTCAAGAACTATCTCCAACATAAGTGCAAAGAAATGACTTTAGAGGAATTAATTGTGCGTTTGAGGATTAAGGTGGACAACCGCAATTCTGAGAAGCGAGATGGTAAGCATCCAATGGAATCTAAGGCAAATGTGGTGGAACATGCTCCAAAAGCAAAGAAACGAAAGTGTTCTGGAGAAAGTTCTGTACAAAGCTCTAAAGGAGGGGAAACTAAGAAGTACAAGTTTAATGGAAAATGTTACATCTGTGACAAAGAGGGACATCGGGCCAAAGATTGCCTTGGCAAGTGCAAAGGCAAATGAAGACCAAGCAAGAAGCATGCTTAAGCCAATATGACTTACAATGGTGTTAAGAACATAAATCATTCTGCAATTTTTTCCGAGACAAACCTTGTCGGAAATCCTAAAGAATGGTGGGTGGACACTAGTGCTACTCTCCACATCTGTACCGACAAAGAGATGTTCACATCTTATTCTATGGTGGACAACGGCGAACAACTTTTTATAGGCAACTCCTCGACTTCTAAAGTTTAAGGACAAGGAAAGATTATTCTAAAGATGACTTCTAGAAAGGAACTCACTCTCAACAATGCGTTGCATGTATCGGACATTGGCAAGAATCTAGTCTCCAGATCTCTGTTGAGTAAAAATGGGTTTAGGCTAGTTTTTGAAAGTAACAAATTTGTACTTACCAAAAACGAGATGTATGTAGGAAAATGTTACTCCCTCCGTCCCAAAATATTAGTCTCTTATTCCATTTTTCATTGTCTCAAAATATTAGTCCCTCTTCTAAAATCAAGTACAAAAATAATATAAATTTCCTATTTTGCCCTTCTTTTAAATTAATAAACAATATAAAAAGTACAATTATGACATTGATATTCTCAAAAAATGTACTATCAAAAGGGTCATTTTGGAAAATCAACTTTTTTCAAATACAATAATTGTACTACCAAAAAAAGTTAGATTCCCCAAAAGGGACCATTATTTTGGGACGGAGGGAGTACATGTATGATGGCCTTTTCAAACTAAATGTAATAACTGTTGTCCCCATTGTTATTAATAAGAATACATCTTCTTCTTACTTCCTTGAACCTTCAAATTTATGGCATAGTAGATTAGGACATGTCACTACGCCAAAACAGGGCATTAACGGCGGTTTTTTAAACGGCGGTAACGAAAACCGTCGTTAAAGGTACTATTAACGGCGGTAATGAAAACCGTCGTTAAAGGTATCATTAACGGCGGTTTTGTTACCGCCGTTAATGCCCACTTTTAACGGCAGTAACAAAACCACCGCTAATGCCCAATCATTACCGCCGTTAATCACGGCGGTCTTTTCCGACGAAACTCCAGCGTGCTCCAGCGAAACTCCAGCGAGCTCCGGCGAAACTCCGGCGAGCTCCGGCGAAACCATCTACAATAAAGTAAAAGTAATGTTTAAATATTTATTTAGGGAATATATTTCATGAAGAGTGGCTATGGCAGAGTGGTTAGTGTGGGTGGATGAGAGGTTGAGGGTTCAAGACTTGGGGAGTGCAAGAAGAAAGAATTATTTTTTGAAAAATTTGAACCTATTTACGGCGGTAAAAAATCGCCGTTTTTGGTCCTATGTTACCGCCGTTTTTGGTCGACTTTTAACGACGGTAATTTACCTTTTTACGACGGTTGTACTTTTTCCGATACGTGCATAAACGGCAGTAACAAAACCGCCATTAATACCGCCGTTAAAGGCTTTAACGGCGGTTTTACAGCCTTTAACGGCGGTAAAAAACCGCCGCTAAAGCCCAATTTTGGCGTAGTGTGTTAATTATGGATCTTTGCATAGATTAATTAATATGGAATGTTTACCTAAATTTGACATTGATTTAAATCATAAATGTGAAATTTGTGTTGAGGCAAAATTAACTGAAACTCCTTTTCATTCAATTAAACGAAGTACGGAGCCACTTGAATTAATTTATAGTGACATTTGTGATTTTAAATCACTTTAAACTAGAGGTGGGAAAAAATATTTTATCACTTTCATAGATGATTATACTAGATATAGTTATGTTTATTTAATTTGAACCAAGGATAAAGCTTTGAAAACTTTCATTCAATATAAGAATGAAGTTGAAAATTAACTTGGTAAGAAAATTAAAAAACTAAGAAGTGATAGAGGTGGTGAATATGAATCACCTTTTTTTGAATTTTGTAAACAACATGAAATAATTTATCAAACCACCGCTCCCTACTCACCTCAGCAAAATGGAATTGCTGAAAGGAAAAATAGGACTTTAAAAGAAATGATGAATGCCATGTTAATATATTCTGGATTACCTCAGAACTTGTGAGGGGAAGCAATACTTTTTGCTAATTATATTCTTAATAAAGTACCTCGAAAGAAAGTGAATCAAACACCTTATGAATTGTGGCATGAGAGAGTACCATCCTACAAATACTTGAAAGTGTAACGGTGTTTAGCTAAAGTGGCTATTCCTAATCCTAAAAAGACTAAGATAGGTCCTAAAACTGTTGATTGCGTTTTCTTTTATTATGCCATGAATACTAGTGCATATCGGTTTTTGATTCATAAGTCAAAACATTTCGAAATGCATGTAAATACTATTATTGAATCTCGGAATGTATCATTCTTTGAAAATATACTTCCTAATAAAACTGGACATGAGACTAGTACTAATAAAAGATCTTATGATGCTATTTACTAGTCATGATCAAGAACATGATCAAGAACAAGAGCAAGAGACATATCAAAATGATGAAGAGTAACCTAAGCGTAGTAAACGTGCTAGAACCTCAAAAACTTTTGGTCTAGATTTTCTAACATTTTTGTTAAAAAATGAGCCTTTAACTTTTAAAGAAGCTATGTCCAGCCCTGAGGCTCCTTTATGGAAAAAAGCTGTAAATAGTGAAGTTGAATCCATCCTGTAAAATCACACTTGGGAATTGGTGGATTTGCCCCCAGGTTGTAAACCTTTAGGGTACAAGTGGATTTTCAAGAGAAAAATGAAAGCGTATGGACCAATTGACAAATACAAGGAAAGACTTGTGGTCAAAGGATATAGACAAAAATAAAGTCTTGATTACTTTGACACATACTTACCAGTTACTAGAATAATATCCATTAGAATGCTAACTGCGATTGCATCTGTGTACAATCTAGAAATTCATCAAATGGATGTTAAAACAGTTTTTTTTTTAATGGTGAGTTAGATGAAGAAATTTACATGAAGCAGCTAGAAGTTTTTTTGTTCCAGGGAAAGAAAAGAATGTAAATTGGTTAAATCATTATATGGTTTAAAACAAGCGCCAAAGCAATGGCATGAGAAATTTGACAAAGCAATGATGTCAAATGGATTTAAAATTAATGAATATGACAAATGTGTATATTAAAAACACAGACAATGGTTATGTTATAGTATGTCTTTATGTGAATGATATGTTCATCATAGGTAGTAATAATGATATGATTAAAACTACCAAGAAAATGTTGAATAAACATTTTGATATGAAGGACATGGGGATTGCTGATGTAATTCTTGGTATGAAAATTTCAAAAACATCAGAAGGTTATGCTTTGTCACAATCACATTATATTGAGAAAATACTTGACAAGTTTAGCAAAGATGATGATCATCTTGCTAGAACACCTGTGGCTAGAACACTTGTGGATGTTAATTTATTTTTTTTCTAAGAATGTACAAGAAAGTATTTCTCAATTAGAATATGCCCAAATTATTGGAAGCTTAATGTACTTGATGAACTGCACTCGTCCAGATATAGCTTATGCAGTAAGTAAATTAAGTAGATGTACAAGTAATCCAGGAGTAGAACACTGAAAATCAATTATAAGGGTTCTAAGATATCTCCAATTTGCTTGTAACATTGGGCTAAATTATACTAGATATCCTGCAGTACTTAAAGGATACTATGATGCAAACTGGATATCGGATACTAGAGATTCAAAATCCACCAGTGGGTATGTCTTTACACTTACTGGGGCAGCTGTATCTTGGAAATCTTCCAAACAGACTTGCATTGCTAGGTCTACTATGGAATCAAAATTTAAAGCTTTAGATAAAGCTAGGGAAGAAGCAGAATGGCTTCATCACTTCCTTGAAGATATTTCAATGTGGCCAAAACCGGTGCCTGCTATATGCATAAATTGCGATAGTCAATTAGCAATAGATAGAACACAAAGTCATATGTATAACGGTAAGTCACGAAACATTCGTCAACAACATAACACCGTGAGAGAACTACTCTCGAAGGGAATTATTTCCATTGAATATATGAAGTCTAAAGACAACATAACGGATCCACTAACTAAAGGGTTAGCAAGAGAGTTAGTTGAGAATTCATCGAGGGGAATGGAACTTAAGCCTATTAAATAAGAGTTACCACAATGGCAACCCAACCTAGTTGATTGGAGATCCCAAGATCTAGGTTCAAAGAGACAACCGAGTTGTGTATGACTCATAAGGATCACTAGGGAGTCAAACTCCTACCTATTTCTATGATACAATAGTGATGTCTGCAGTGTTTTAGGTTAAGTAATACTTTTAATGATTCTTATATCTAGGAATACTTAGTGACGTATGGCAGGAAACTCTTCATAAGAATCACCTATATGACTTTGAACTAGGCTGGTTCTATGAGATTTGTGAAGGACTACAATTCTCTAGAGCACTTATGAAAGACCAGGTTGTTCAGGGCCAAAATGAACACAATAGTAAGAACTAAACTGTGTCTGGTGATATACTATGTGAGTTCTATTGTCTTGGTTTACACAAATTGCTAAACAATTCAAGACATCATGTTCACTAATTAGCTAGTAAATCTGATAGTGTTTCACAAGAGAATGTTCAAAGCCAAAAGCTACCTATCTTTTGTAGAATATTTTCAACTTTTGTACTCTCTATAATTATATCATGTTGTTGCATTTTTTCTCCGTCAAATTCCATTTATGTAGGAGATTGCTGGAAAATTTGGTTTTTATAGGCTTATTTTGGGCCAACTTTGAGCTCAAATTTGAGTAAGGCCCACACGTCTTTTGAGGTATGTCCAAAGATGTGACGTGTTCCTTGCCGCATGGCAAGTTGCATAGTGCAAATAGTTCGTCAAAACCATTTACGAGTGAATGGAAACTTGACGTCGTTTTTGAGTTCGTGGAATGGATAATTGAAGAGTCAAAGTGGGTTTCCTTGAAATGGATTGTCCCACATTGAAAGTTGAAGAGAGCTTGTATGCATTTATAAGCTCTAGGTGGGAATATTTGGGTTGGGCCCCAAGGGCCACCCCAAGTTTGTAGAAGGGAGGAGTTATGGACAAAGTGGTCTTTGGCTCAAACCACCACACACGCGCGAGCGCCGCCCATCCGACCGGCCGTGCCGAGTGTGGGTTGTAGGTCGGGTCGGTTCTAATATTAAGTTTTTGGATAAAATTTATTTGAATTTTTTCCAACAAATTCTTATGGAAAAATTAATTTTTCTGAACGAAATTAATTCAAATTTTGTGCCATATTTGAATTCAATTTTTCCTATCCATACAGTGCCTTTCCAATCCAATTCCAGCAGGTTCATACTTATTTTTAACAGTTTTAAAACTGCCCAACAGTTATGGACAGATTGAAAATTTCAAGCAGATATGTTCAAATTTAAATTGCACCTGTTTGGTTCAAAACTGCATCTGTTTGGTTTGAAATTCAGGCCTGCTCGGCCCTATAGACACTAGGACATCTTCCAGCATTTGGTTTATTCCGAAAATCCTTTTCTTGCTTTCCTTTGTGCTCTCTTTGCATTATTCTACATACTAGCTTTTAGGAAAAATGCAGAGAGTATAGAACACAGGTTCTACTTCACCATACAGATTGTTTGGAGTGCTACTACAATCTGTGTAAAGATCATTGTATCCTGGAAGATAGACACCATTTATCCGTCCGCACCGAAGCGGGGCGAATCTGTGTTAAGGACAAAGTGTCACACCCTCGACTTGATCTATTTTTGTACTTATTAACTTCGGTAAATAAATTTTGTAGGTGATTTAATTTTATTTGTTGATTTAGTGTCAAGTTATTTATTTTACACAGAAGATTGTTCTGACACTTTCAAGCATAGAATAGATGATTTAGCAACTGATTTTATCTCTTATGTGTTCAAATATTCTCCATTATTTGAAATAATCTTTCACGACAATAAAATGAGATAAAGTTGGTTCACTTATACTTGAAACTTATATTTTCTTCACTGTTTCAGATTTTATCAGATGAAAAATGCTCTAATAAATTGAAAATAAAAATCTATTTTTTCTTGGAGTAGATATAGGTGTTCTATACCGTGTGAAATTTTTATAAAATTATTGGACACCATTTTATTACCGAAATAAATATTTGTTCTAAGTGTTGCTTACAATGCAGTGGGAACAGTGACTTCAAACAGGTCCCATTTTCTCTGAAAATGTTATTTTTCTGCACGACCACCTGGGATAGTTAGATATAAGAGTTATCTTTCATTTTCCTCCGATTTCACAAAAAATGGATTAGTCTAAGAGGAGAAATTGCAATTTTACTAAAATGCGACAGAATCTGTCCAAGTTTATTAGTAAAATTGTTTGACCATCTTCCATTATTTTCAGTCTTCAAGCTCTCTGTAAATATGTTGTAAACTCAAATATATAGCAAAACATTTTGATCTTACCTCTTTTTGACATCGTTTGAGGCCCCTTTTTATTTTTCAAACACAGAACACGTATGCTGGAAGTTGCTGTAACTCACTGTCTCAGAAACCAGTTTTCTTCCAAATTTTATTTCTCCATTTTAAAATCGTTTTTAGCCCTGGTATTCTTCTCGAAATATTTTCCTAACTCAATGAACTAGTACCAATTAAAATATCGTAATAATTGAATTTAGTTTGGTATAGGTTTCATTATTTTTAGTCCGATCATTTAGTGCTGAAAATAAGAAGTGTGGGAAATTCTAAGAAATTTTGTGACGACTCCTAAGACATTCTATAATACTTATTTTCGTTGCCATACGTGGTTGTGTTGTGCTATATGAACCTTATGTCACTGTGGTTTTCAAATTAAAACTCGCTCATGCATCAAAATGTGATTCGACAAAGTAAAAAAACACGAAATTGAATCGATGCATTAAAAGCTAAAAATGATGGAGTGAGCCCGGTTTAAACTCTTGCGCAAGTGAGTTGTGAACCCTAACATGGCACGGGAAGGTATTTTGGCTCTTATCGGTATAGGCAATATAAGGTTGGCGGTGCGAATGTCACAACATAGACCATTCCCTTGGGGTAGACCGTGATGTCATGACTTGGGTACGTAACCTTGGTGCGTGGGCATCATTGGTAGTTATAGCAAGTGACATTTGAATATTTGACCAAGAGGGTGTCAAAATTGCCCGTGGCCCTTACTTAGCGGTTGAGTGGAAATAGTGCTCCGCGGAGAGTTACTTAGACTTACCTGATAAACTAAATCTATGTGAATTTAAAATAAAAGTTGGCATTTTCCTTATGATGAAATATTGTTTCTGCTTGCCATTGTTCTTATTGTCTATTATTATTATTTCAACTGATAGAATTCTTGCTATCCACATCAAACACTGCTTGTTACTCTGCTACTACATAGTATTCATTAATTGTGAGTATTATTATCGAGGTGGGAATTTCAGGTTGTAGTATCTTATTGAACTCGTCGCTCATTGGTATTCTCGTTGCCCTGGCGTTTTATGCCAGGTATCAAAGAAACCAAAGGAAACACCGAGGTCCTGGAAGGCGACATTCAGCCTTGGTTAGCTTGAAGTTTGCCTATGTCCTTTTTGAGTTTTTTTAGTTTTTATCTAGTTTTATTTTTATATTTGTGTTTTTCTTTCATGAATGTACTAAGACGAAGTTTTAAGTTTGATTGGAGTTGTAATTTAAGAACTTTTTATTTCTGTTTTGTTAATTAATGGATGATGGCAAACTTGGTGGCAACAATGATTAGTTCTTAAGTAAGAAAATTGATTTTAAGTTTTAAACCTTGTTATGATGTCCTCAAATTTTGAGGCATCACAAGTCTTTTCCTAAACTCAATACTTACTCGCTTCAATGCTCTCTGATGAAGATTTTGTGGGGAGGTTTCTTAATGAGAGCTCGAGGAGGCTAGAGTGCAGGCACAAAATTTTCACAAAAGGATTGAAAGAGGTAAAATGTTAGTATATCTCGTATGTCGGTTAGTTTAATTGCTTGTGAAATTAGCATTAATTCTATTACAATTGCAATTTTTTAAAAAGCATTTTCGACAATGAAATTTATATATAAAAAAAAATCGACTGCATAGTTGAATGGAAAATAAGTTGCTATGTTTATTTGAAAGTATTAATAACAAATTTAAAAAATGAAACTCAATGAGGGTAATTTTACAAGTTCACATATGTACATTTTTTTTTTCTTTGTGATTTGAGAAGTTTAAATTATTATATTTTTTTTATTGATAAAGTGTGATTTTAAAAAAAAATATATAATTTGTAAAATTTAAGATTTTGAATATTTATCATTATAAAAATGTCTGGAAACGCCACTGCAGATGGGGATCGATTGTTTGAATATGAATGCTGGACTTTTCTACTGGATGGATTTGTGCCTGTTGCTCAAAGAACCAACTATTGAAGCTAAAATGGCACTATGGCGTGTGATAATCAACGATGTGAAACTCAATGTCTCTTCGGGATGATCTTTTCACTGCACGGAGGTTGGTTGGTTTAGGGTTTTCTTTGCTAACATAGATGATGATACAATTGAAATTGCATTGCAGAGAATTCGAACATTTGTGACTAAGAAGAAGGAAGGAGAAGTGGCTATAGTGAAGAAGAAGAGGTGGCAAATGAATCTTCGACTGAGTTTCTCGTCTCGGATATACAACGACGGTCTCAGGTCGCCATTGAGAGGGTAATTTATGTGAATAAATTGGGCCGAGCTAAATCCATTTTTCTTTTAGGCATTAAGCCGAGCTATGGGCCAAGCTGTGAATATAAATAGCCTAGTTATGGGCCATCTAGGTACTGAGCTATGCAAGATGTCACCAGGGCCCTGACCCAGCTGTTTAAAGCTAACCCCTGTAACGGACCGGCGTATTAGTAAGAAAGAGGGCCATGCTAAATATAGCTCGGCAAGGTGCCGTCCTGCAGTGAGGGCTATCTCAGTACTGCCTAGAGTAGCACAGAGCTATGTTAGCTCGGTTGATTGTCGTTCCAGCCGAGGTAAGAATGTTGGAACCATCTCACTTGGTTGGCAGTGAGTCGGGTGTTATCAGGATAGGCATTATCCTTGGGAATGTGATTCCTAGAAGGACTCTGCTGAGAAAAGTTAGAGTCCTACTAAGATTGAACCAGGTAGATTCTATAAAAACTAATGACAAAACCTATGGAGAGGTATTGCAATTCTTACCCTCAAATACACAGAGCTTTTGTGTCTATCGTCTATTTACTGACTTAAGCATCAGAGAGGTTTCTGGCACTCCCCTACCGGCTAACTCACGTTTGTGTTTTTAGGTAGTAAAGCGATGACGTTTGGAGGAGCGTAAACTTGTTCAACAGGATTATATGAGAAGATTATTCTATACTCGTACAATTGGCGCCATATATGGGAACTTTACAGAGAACAAACCTTTTAATTGAGTTTTCCTTCAATTAATTTCGATGGCGCATAACGAAGACTTGCCACATTTTGCTATTGATGAGCAAATCCCGGAAGGGGGTGAGAGGCGCGAAGGTTTCCTTTTGTCCTACCCATGGCAGAATTGGATCCCCAGCGACGGAACCCATGGAGAGACACGCGAGAAAGACGGGGCTCAAGTCCTCGCCGCTCTTAAATCCCTGATAGGTAGAGGTAGAGGACAGATCCTTAGGTTCTAGAAGATTGTGTAAAGGAGCAAGACAAATGGATAAGGAGGATGATAACTGACATAGAGATGATGAAGAACCGAATAAAGGGCAAAGAGGTGGCAAGAGAAGAGAGGCGCGAAGGCAGAATGCATTCTCGCCACTTAGGGGATCATGACAGGCAAGTCACCCCATCACAAATAGAAAGCAGAAGCCTCAAGGCAAGCGACACACAGTCAAGGATTTCTAGGACTCGTTACTCCAAGTTTGAGAGAACAAGGACCGAAAGGTCTTGCATGGCGGGATCGGTCCTCGCATACGCACCAAACAACATTTAGGCACACGGAGTTACCTAGGTCGACGAACCTACGAAAAGTGCTAGAAGAGAGGGCTCGAAGAAGAGAAAATGCCCAGGTACACGACCCCAAAAGGTCTCTGCTCTGCAACAGTTGGCTCCTAGGACACATGGAAGTGTTGAGGTTAGAATGCCAGTACCACGCCTTGCTTACGAACCAACAGACAAAGTGTTAACAAGGTTGCAAAACTCGCCGTTCATTTTGGCCATAGAGAACGCGCCATTACCCTTGGGCTTTCACCAGCCTAAGTTCACAAGGGAAGTCAGACCCCTACATGCACTTGAGCCACTTGAGCTAGGTTATGGTCGTATATCGACGGAACGAGGCTGTAATATGTATCTTGTTTCCCTTAAGCTTGGGTGACCTTGGCTTGACTTGGTTTGAAAGGTTGCCAGAAGGCAGCATAGCTTTATGGGTGTAACTTGCAGAGGCGTTTGTTACCATGTTTAAGACAAACACCAAGATGCCAGTGGAGATAGACCAGCTGCTCTCCATCAACATGGGCAAGAAGAAAACACTGAAGTCTTACAACAACCGGTATTAGGAGACTTTGAATCAAAATGGAGATTGCCCCACAAACCTAGCTATCGCACGGTACAAACAGGGTTTGCCGGTAGACAATAAATTAAGGAATTCAATGAAAATGATGCCACCCCTCATAATGGAAGCCCTAATGGAGAGAATACATCAACATATCAAGGTAGACAAAGACGGCATTTGCGCCAAGGCAAAGTCTGGCACAACAGCGATGTCGAATAAAAAGCCCACAGGAAAAGTTAACACGGTTGGCCAGAATGAACGATCGAACAAAAATGGCCAAGGCGGACGACCGAACAGAGAGGACTCCTAGACAAGGAGGTTGAGAGTTCGCACTGCCATCACCATGGTGTTCAATAAACCTATCTACTGGATTCTCAGTGAGATACACGGCGAACCCTTCGTTTGGCGACCGGCTAAGTTGGGAGAAGCACAGAGGGGCTATGATAATAAATATCGGTATACCTTTCACGATGAGGTAGGGCACCAAACTAAAAATTGCATGCCGCTAAGGAAGCACTTAGAAGAGTTAGTGGTCGCGAGCCACTCACATTAGTACATTGAAGGGGGAGCTCGGCCAACCCCCCAGGACCATAATGAGTCCGATGGATGCCAGCTGAAGGTCCGCCTCAAGGCGTAATCAATGTAATACATGGGATCATCGAGCCGGAGCAAGTCTGTGAGCTTAGAGGGATGATCAAGAAGGCAAAACACCTAAATGAAGTACTGAGTGTACAGCCCACCGTAAAAAGAAGGAAAACGGAAGTGACTAACGTCATCACTTTCTCTGACAGGGACTTGGCAAGGTTGCAAAGCCCCCATAATGACGCGTTAGTAGTTACACTACACGTGAAGAATTTTGATATCAAGTGGATCTTGATAGACCAAGGAAGCTTGTGTGAGATAATGTACTATGAGACATCAAGAAACTTAAGTTGGAAGACAAAGATTTAGCACCTACGACATCTCCTTTGGTCGGCTTCAACTCAATGTCGGAATGGCTGGTTGGCAAGATAATTCTGCTGATTAAAACTGGAACGATGACAAAACAAGTGGAATTCTAGGTGTTGAAAGTCCCTTCCACTTACAATATAATCTTGGAAAGAGCATAGTTACTCGCCATGTGAGCGGTGGCATCAACCTACCATCAAGTGATGTGGTTCTCTAACGAAGCTGAAATGATTGAAGAAGCCTTAGGAGACCACATCATGTCCAAGCAATGCTTCGTGACAGTAAACGACAGCCAAGCTACCAAAAGATTCGTACAAATGATAAAGGAGCTAGAAAGCAATGAGTTGTTCACAGACGTCGGCAAGGCATCCAAACAGAATGTAGTGGAAGATCTGGTGGAGGTGAAGATAGACGAGAAAAACCCAAAGAAGTTTTTTTTGCTTGGCTCGTCTTTGTCCAGCACCAAGAGAATAGAGATCATGGGGTTCTTGATCTCTAACATCGAGGTATTTTCCTGGACACCGCATGATAGGCCAAGCATTGATCCAACTTTCATCTGCCATTAACTTAATGTCCACCCAACTGCCAAACCAATTATACAACGAACGCGCCGATCAGCACTTTACCATGCCGAGATAGTGGCTGAGGAAGTGGAAAACCTACTGGAAACGGGGCCAATCGATGAGGTTCACTATCCCAAGTAGATCTCCAACACCGTGGTAGTGCCAAAGAAGAACGACAAGTGGCACGTATGTGTGGACCACAATACAGTCAACAAAGCTTGCCCAAAAGACAGCTTTCCTTTACCACGGATAGACCAACTAGTGGACCTAATTGCAGGTCACAACCGACTTAGCTTTCTTGATGCATATCGTGGATACCATCAGATCGCTATGTATAAATCGGACTAGGAGGTTACATCCTTTACAACACCCAGGGGATTGTATTGTTACAAGGTCATGCCCTTTGGCCTAAAAAATGTAAGGGCAACATTCCAGGGAATGATCACCAAAATGTTTGAGCCATTGTTAGACAGAACAACAGAAGCTTACATAGACGACATGGTGGTCAAGAGCAAAAATGAAGGTGACCATCACAATGACCTAGCTGAGATGTTTCACATTATCCAGGCCCACAATCTACAACTGAACGCATCCAAATGTGCATTCGGCGTGGGGTCAGGTAAATTTCTTAGCTTTCTAGTGACCAACTGAGGTATAGAAGCTGATCCTTCTCAAATCAAAGTGATTTAAGATCCCGAGAGGCCCAACACAGTCAAGAAAGTACAGCATCTCACAGGCCTAGCTGTCGCGCTAAACCGACTCATAAGTCGGTCGTCAGACAGATGTCGGCCGTTCTTCCAAGCACTGAAGGCCAAGTTTAAGTGGGATGACGAGTGCGACCGCACACTACAAAGCTTGAAAGAATACATGACCTCCCCACCATTTTTGACACCCCCAATACCAGGAGAGGAACTTTTTCTATACTTAGCAATTTCCCAGCATGCAGTTAGCGCAATGTTGGTACGAGCCGAGGGAATACAATACCTGCTTATCTTTTATGTTAGCAAGACATTGCTAGGCACCGAATCGAGGTACCTTCCGTTGGAGAAGTTGGCCTTAGCCTTGATGACTGCTTCAAGAAAATTGTTGCATTACTTCCATGCCCACACAGTGATCATCTTAACAGCTTTCCCCTTAAAAGCCTTGTTTGAGAGGGCAAACGTTTCTAAGCGAATTTTGACGTAGGCTATGGAGTTAGGACAGTTCAACATTAAGTTTCAACCAAGAACCATAATAAAGGCCCAAGATTTGACAAACTTCGTGGCCGAATTTGCTCCAGGAAGTCATCATGTTTGCCCAGTCGACTTGACCAAGACAAACGAGCAAAGGGGGAAAAGTGTCGTAGTCTGGTAGGAAAAGGTGCATACCACCTCGAAGATGTGGACAGCCGTGCTATCCCAAGGCCTTAGAACACCACAAATCTCAAAGTATTTTATTTTTAGCTCTTAAAAGACTTGTAATCTCCTTTGACATTCAATAAAACAAGTAGACACTTTTTCAGTATAATTTATTTCAGTTCTTGTATTCCTCTGTTTGTAAAATTGTTTGTACTCATTGCCCGACTGGAGGGTAGTGTAGGTTGGCAGGTTTGACCAACATTTTTTGCACTCTTTAGCCGGGATAAGGATCTAGGCTGAAAAAGGTTGGCATGTTTGACCAACACAACTTTTTGCACTCTTTAGCCAAGATGAAGATCTAGGTTGAAAAAGGTTGGCAAGTTTGACTAACACAACTTTTGCACTCTTTAGCCGAGATAAAGATCTAGGCTAAAGAAGGTTGGTAGGTTTGACCAATGAAAACTTTTTACACTCTTTAGCCAAGATAAGGATCTAGGCTAAAGCAGGTTTGGCAAGTTTGACCAACACTTTTTATACTCTTTAGCCGAGATAAGTAACTAGGCTAAAGAAGGTTGGCAAGTTTGACCAAGAAAACTTTTTGTACCTTTGATCGATATGAGTATCCCGGCCAAAGGAGGTTGGCCAAATAGGCCAACACAACCTTTTGGCACTTTAGGATAGAAATAATGAAATCGGCCAAAATAGGTTGGTAGGATAAGGTAAGGCCGAGCCAATTAGTTCGGCTAGGCATGCAGTCAGAATAATACACAACAATGAAGAAACAAAGTGACCGAGTCAAAAGATCAAAAAATTTCATTGGATAGAAGGCGCTTACAAAAGGTAGGGCGTATAGCCTAGTTACAGAGCAAGGAAAAGGAACAAAATGAAAAACAAACAGTAGCAAAATACAAAGTTTCGTCCTAGTCAGGTAAAAAATATCATCAAACTCCATATCCAAACCACTATGGACTTCACCACTTGGCAGTCCGACCCCTGCCTCACCTTTTTATGTTAGATCGGTCACGGCAGCTCCGTTGATCAGGCTCACCACAGTTTGGCTAGGCAAATCCACCTGAGCGGGCAATGAAGTCTGGAGGCCGAGGTCAGTGTTCACGGAAGGAGCATCAATTGGATCTAGGATCTCCTCCTCCTCCTCTTCTTGCAGGAACTTCAGATGGATGGCATTTGCATAGTCCGTCATGTAGCTCGGTATGAAGTGAGGATGAGGATTCATAAATACTTCGAAGTCATGAGCCTAGCCGAGCTTTGCAGCCTCAGCCTTCCAGCCGCACTTAAAGAAGATGTCTTTGGCCGCTTCGCATTGATGGACGTAGGTTTTTTCACCCTCCTTAAAACCCTGGTCCTCCACGTCTTCCATCTTCTTCTGCAGTTCCTCGATCTCGGCATTCTTTTTCTTCTCTAGTTTAGCAAGTTCGCGTAAATACTGCTTCTTTTTCTCAGCTAGCACTTTTTGTTTCTCTGACTCAGCCGCACTGACCTGCTTAGTCAGCTTTTCCTTCTTGGCACTCCGCTCAGTCAGAGATGCCTTCAAGGTCTCTATCTCGGGATCTTTCCCTTTCACCCGGCGATGGCTGCCTTAGCTGTTTTTTGCAATTTAATAGCACGTTGGTGGGCAACGTGATTTTTCTAAACGGCCTGCACAGCGTATGAAGTGGTAAGTTAAAATTGTACGAAGAGATTGTAAGAGTAACAGTTATACTGAAATTTCAGACTTTACCAAGACCATCGACTTGGTGGCGGACCAAATTGCCTTCAGCACAGTCAAGTGATCATGCTTTTCCATGTTGGCTGGAAGGCACAGGCTTTTGGATAGACCAAAGACTAGCAAGTGGTCATTTTCGGCGACAACCGAGTCGGTTGTGGTCACAGTGCAACCTTTGTAAGTCAAGGTAGGAGCCCACACTGGAGGCGAAGAGGAACTAGCACAGCTTGGGTGACAGCCCCCTTGAAAAGACTGGGTCATTGGCAGCTCGGCCTCTTTCTCATCTACCATCCGTTACGGTGGGGACGCCGAGGTGCGTGGCCTCTTGCTAGGCCGGGATAAGGTAGCTCGGGTAGAAGACAAGGCAACAACGGTCTCTACAGTCTGGCTGGTAGGAGGTTGCTCGATCTAGACCTCAGCGTTTGAGGAGGATGCCTACTCAGTGATCAGAGCTCGGACTGCTCTCATCTTGGCAATCTCTTGTTCTTCGATTAGTGGGATTAGGTTGATTTGGGAAAGGTTGGGGTCTGGCTCTGGGGAGGACTCCAAAAGAAAGTCGGTTACGTTGGTCTATCTCCCACCACTGTATCAGTAGGTCAACTGAACATCAAATAGTTCGGCCCAATCTCGATGTTGATAGCAAAGCGTGGCTCGAAGCGTGGCTTGATTTACGTAGGCATAATTTGTTTTAAGCTAGTTCAAATCTGCAAAAAGGGACAAACTCACAAGGGTTAGCGTGGTAGGTGTTAAGATAACAGAGAAGATTGAAACCGAACTATCCTTACCGGCTGTTCCTTTGTTCCAGTTGATATTATAGCCCAGTATCTGAGCTTCCAGGTCTTCAAAATTTCCTAACACCCACAGAAAATCATCGTCGTTTAAGTCTTTATCTGGTGTACGCTTGACGATTTTCTCTCAGCCCTTTCTTATTTTAAGGTAATAGACCCAACCCTCATCATTTTGGCCAAGCAAGTACTAATGAAATAGCTCGGCCAATCTGAGATTGAGACCGAGGTTGTTAGACGCGCCATCGGGCCTCACTACAGTTCAGACTCAAATGACACAGTCCTATATCTAATCTCGCGGAGTGCAATGCAAGACCGATGAATCATCAAAGAGTCCAAATCCGGCAAATCGTTTTTGAAAATAGATTTTTTTGAAAGAAGTGCCAAACGTGGACTGCTTTGCCAGATATAGAGTCGCCACCTAAATATTTATTTTGGGGGAATTTAGGAAACCCTAACTCGTTGCCTAAGGCCACGTGTCCGTCATTACCAAAGTTGCCTCGGCTCGGGAACTTGGGTACGATTGGGGAAGGTCACTTTGTGAGCACCCCGCTCGCTCGATCAAAGATCGGCCTCTACTAACCATGATATCTAGTTTTGAAAACATTATACGTTCTTATTCCGGTTATTAGCCTAGATTTACTATGTGATGCGCACAGCATACAAGTATAGACTGGATCGCCTGAATTGGAACAAAACATCTCATGCTTGTTTTGAAAACAGTTTGTTACTCACAAGTAGGCTAGAAATGCAGATTTTGCCACCCTCGGGTGGACTTAGAAAACATGGTTTTGCCACTATCTAGTGGGCTTAAAACTCACAGTCAATGCATTATTCCAATTCAGATAATCCAACCTTCACCCACAGGCATTCAGGCAGTTATATCATATAAGCATATAGCCTCATGGTAAAGCATGCTATCATGGCAGTCACTCACACGTGTGCAAGAATGCTAAAGCATAACCAATTACCGAGTACTCCAAGCCAAAACAGAAGCTAATTAGAAATCCATGCATGGTCCTAATTATACAGAAATGCCTAATGCAACACATGCAAAATGCAACTAAGATAGGCTCGGCTATTCTAAAGATGGCATGTGAAATGCTACAACTAACAAGTATTCAACTCGGAATTGAAATACAAATGCAGTTAGTATGATGCGCCGAGCCCGATGCATGCAAAACAGATGAATGGATGAAAACATGCTATCATGCTGTATGTTAATTGAAACATGCCCTAATCTAACCATCATAAGCTGGTAAATAAAAGGGAGAAAGACGTGGGGTTGGAAGACATACATCACACGCACGCACACTTATTACAGTTGTGCCCTCGCTCGGAGGGTCCGAATAAATAATATACAGTCCGAATAAATACAAAACCCTAATTAATTAACAAATTAATCTAGGAAAGCAGGTAAATTAGCACGTAAATACATGGACTGCCTCAGCTCTGTTACAAATGATGAATGATGCATGCTTGAGTTGCCTCGCGCAGAAATCCATTACGATGCCCCAGTTTGCCTCTGTTTGCAATTGTTCTTGGAATATTGCGCAACGCTCCAGAAGGCCGCTGGTTTCTGATTTACTACAACAGAGAGCAACAAAGGGGCATGGCAAAGTATTTTTACATATGTATGCATGACTACTCTTCAGGGAGTGTAGTCCTCGATCCTCATGCCACCAATCACGCATATCGATGCATGATGGTTGAGGAGTCGAATTGCACGACTCAATATGAAATGAATGCACATGAAAACACAACAAGACCTAAACTCCATCATAGGTAATCCAGAGTGTCGGGGACAGGGAATTGAGACACGTTCCGTCACTCGGAGTACGAACCGTACCTCGTTTTCCGTGCTTGGGCTAACTCCTATCCCAAACACGATGCAAATGAGATGGCATACACAATGCGATTAACATACAACCTAGCATACGCAATGCTATGAAATGGCATACACAATGCTCGATGTGACATGGTATACACGATGCTCTAACATGCAATCTAGCATACGCAATGCTATGGACCGAAATGACATACACAATGCACGATGGACTTACACCAACATGAATGGACCTCAGCCACACTCACATCAGTGGCCATGAGATGGAAAAGAGACAACCGAAATGCGTGCACACGTGCACGCATACCAAGGACCGAACCTAAGGCATAAAATGTCACTCTACCAAAGCATGGCAAGGGATGAAAGATGGCATACCAACATGTAATTTCCAGCACTGAAACATGATGCTAAATGGTCCCGAAACGTGAAAATATGGCACCCGATGCATGAAATAAGCCCCGAAACTCAAAGCTAGGCACATGTATTGAATTATAACTATGCAAAGCAAGCATTATTTGGCCATGAAGTACAAAGACAGAGCCAAGGCAGTCCCAAAACATGCACATTTCTAGTTTAAAGCATGGCCAAAAAGTGCTAACATGATGGACTAAAATAGCATGCAAATTTGGCTAGCAAGCATGGTTTACATGGCATGTATATGAAGCGTATGAGAACTCATCAAACTAGCCAAAAATAGTGAAAAAAACATATGCCCAAATAACTACTGAAATGCAGCCAACATGTGCGAAAATGATGAGCTCCTTTGAAAGGGCATGCAAGGAGTTACTCAACAAATATATGATGGACACTTAGCATAGAAAAACCAACTCTGGAAATCAAATATGACAGCCCTAAAACTCATCAAAAAGGGCCTGAAATTGATTAATAAAGCATACAATGAAAGGTCCTCTTGAAAGGCCTTGAGGAGGGTTGTTCCACACATGCATGAGGGACATAAAATATGGCCAAAAGGGCTTTGGACAGAGCTAAGGCAGACCTCAAAACCCTCAGAATGAGGCCTAGAACATGACTTCAAAGCATGCAAAAAGGGGTTCCTTTGGAAGGCCAACAAGACCACCAAACAAGACAAGGAAAGAGGGGGTCACTCCCCTCTGATTTTGGCTCTCAAAAATGTATCTAAGTCACTAAAAATCCACTAGATTTCAGTGGCTAAGAGGCCAAACCATGGCCAATGCAAGTGTTCTAATGCATAGCCCTAATCATGAAGAGATGAAGCATGCATAGGGGGAAGATGACCCCAAACAGAAAAGAGACCTTAACCAAACCTAAAGAGGAGATTAAAAAAAGATCTTTTTTAGTTTATGAAAAATCTAGAAAATGTTCACAAGTAAGGCTAAAATATGATGCAAAAAAAGCCATAAAAGAGGGATAGAGGGTAAGGGGAAGTAGATGACCTCAAACAGCAAAGTGTCCTTAAACAAAGTTGAAGAAGAGCTCAAAATAAGACACTTTACAGTTTAGGTCGAGGCCCAGAAATGGCTGCAAATGGGGCCAAGTAATGAAGAAAAATAAGGCTAGAAAAGGGAAAATGAAGACTTACCCTTGTAGAGCCGACCTTCAGCAGCTTCTGGACCAAGTTGGTGAGCTTTCAACCTCTGTAAATGACCTCCAAGGTGCTGGAATGAATGAGGGAGGTGGTAGGCTAAGAGGTGTAGGGTAAAATGGCCAAGAATATGAGTGTTTTGAGGCTTGAAGTATAGAGATAGAGGGTTGTATGTATATTTCCAACCAAAAGCTTCTAACCCTTGAAAGTGGAGGTAAAGGGTTGATTATATAGAGGGAGGAGGCCATGGCTTCTTGGAGAGGCCATGGCTTCTTAGAGAAGCCAAGAAAGAGGCTCAAAGCTTCTAAAGGAAGCTTGACCAAAGGGGTCAAGCTTCTTGAAGAAGCTAGACCAAAAGGGTGACCAAAGGGGCCAATTCCTCTTTGAAGCCAAGCAAAGGGGTGAAAACCAACTTAAAAGGGACCAAAACAAGGACAAAACCCTCGGACAGTGGGTCAAGTGTAAAATAGCTGGCACAGCTGGAACACACTCAGAGGGACAAAACTGGCCGACCAGTTCAAAAGGGTCAGGGTGGTCGGCCGACCACCTCCCCTGGTCGGCCGACCAGGGGTCAAAAGGTTCAAGCAAAATTACTAGTCGGCCTACCCAGAAAGGTGGCCTCCCAGATGAGTAGAACACAGCCCTGTGGTGAAAAACCAGAAAATGTGACCCAGGAGAGAGAAAAACCAGCTTTTTAGGGGGGTTCAAAAGGGTCAAGAGGAATTACTAGTTGGCCTACCCATATTGGTGGCCTCCCAGATGAGCACAACACAATGGTGGTGTGAAAAAGCAGAAATTGTGGCTCAAAAGTAAGAAAAACCAGCTTTGTGCAAGAAAAACCGGCTGGAGAAGAGAGAAAAAGGAGAAAGCTGGTTTTTCAGGGGAAAATTTGGCCTCCCACCATACCACCACCTTCCTAACCATGAAAATAGGGCCCCTGCCAAAAATGGGCCAAGACGGATGCAAAACGGAGGTTCGGGGGCCAAAATGCGTGGCTCGGGGCCTCGAAAACTGACTATTAGGCACCGAAGGTGGCGTTCGACCACGAAGTTGGTCTCTCGGGCCATAGTGTCCCTCAAAAGGGAGGAAACAAGGTGTGTGCCAAAAACCAGAGCAAATGGAGGTGGTTAAGCAGTCCCGAACCGAGGCACACGGCTGACGGCTCCAAAAAACTAGAAACCGGGCTCTAAATGGGAAAAATGGCCTACGACCACGAAACGTAGCCTACGGCCACTGAGTGATGGTCTACAAGACCTCTCTCTCCCTTTGGGAAGAGAAAACGGAGGAAACGGGACCTGGTTCGCAAACCGAAGCAAAGTACAAAAGAGTCTGGAAGTCCGGAGGCAAGGCTCGTAGCCGAGACTCCGCAACCTCAGAACAAGCACAACATGCGTCATCACCGAGCGCTCAGTTGGTGACGTCTGAGTCTTAAAGTCGGTCAAAAATGGGGTGTCTATAGCTGTGATTTAGCTCAGCTATTCCGTTGATAATCTTATAAGTATTAGTGGATAATTCGGTGGGGCATAGTCTGGTTTGCCTAAAGAACTCGCAAATAAGCAGTTGGACTAGGAACCACAGTCCCCCTTCAACGATGGACACCACGGAGAAAGGAACAAAACCAGGCTTGCCCCATGGCATGGTGTCTAGATCTGCTAAGGAAAGATCGATGTCATCTAGAATGTGGTAATCCTTTCAGAATTCGACCATGGCACCAAGCTAGTTCACCAGAAATCGGTATTTGCCCATTATCATAAATTTACTATGTTAAATAAAGTTTACATGGCAACCTAGCACGGTGCTAATGTGGACTTGGTTCGCTCGGTTGAGCAAAGGCGCCCAGGGGCAAAGTGCAAGGTGTGCTTGGCCAACCTAGGCAAGTCTGTAAAGCGGAAATAAAAAGGTGTCATGCCCAAGTGATAAACCGAGCTAAGTAATAGTCAAGACTAATCAAGCCTAGCTCGGCAGTGGGGGAACACGTGCCATGCTTAGTTCGGCCAAGGAACAGTTAGGATTTTTGGGCTCGGTTCTAGAACCAATTTAAGGTTTTAGACCGGTCCTAAACTGAGGTCATTTCAGTCCAGTTTAGGGAAAGAGGCAGGATTATAGCCCGGTTGTTGGGCCAGGGATTTCTAGTCCGGTCAAAAGCAGGCCTAAGGTCGCAAACAGGTTCTTATTTAGGTCGCAATACGATTTTGGATCAAAAACACTGTTCTAGACTGGTTTGAGTTCCAGTCAATGTGTTTCCAAGTTTGAGCATGGAGTTTTGAGATTTTTTATATTGGTTCAGTCTTTAGTGTATATAACAGGTGTTAAAATGTTATTCTTTAGAAATAAACAGAAGTATATCAGTGGAGAAGAGAAAAAGGTATGAGAAACTTACGGATTTAGGGCGTGAAATCAAAATCCAATCGACAGAAAGAGCACCGGCAACTAAGACGAGCGAGACATGCAATTTAGATGCTTGGATTGGGACTTGAGCGTAGGAGGTGAGGATACGGAGCTCAGAGTGAAAGGGTATGCAAGAGAGAAGATGAATAGTGGAGGTGACTGTTCAAAGAAATACGGGTTTTATACGACATGGAAGAAAAACAGCGGGACTTTTCAAAATTTTTAGGCAGCGTGTGACGGCTATCACAGTGAGTGGAGGAATTAACACGCACCACGTGTCCCAATCAAGACACAATGTCAAAAGCATGAAAAGACGGGTTGTACGACTGGCGTAATTTTTGGAAATCGAGCTAAATTTGAGCTCAGTTAGTATGAGTATTTCAACTCGGTTAGGCTGAGTGGTTTGGGGTTTGGTTGGCATGGACTTTAACAGCTCGGTCGAGACTGGATAATCCCAAACATGCTACGCAGATGGAATTAAGGGGCAATTAAGAGGGTAATTTATGTGAATAAATGGGCCGAGCTAAATTCATTTTTCTTTTAGGCATTAGGCCGAGCTATGGGCCAAGCTCTGAGTGTAAATAGCCCGATTATGGGCCATCTATGCACTGAGCTATGAGAGATGTCGCCAGGGCCCTGACCCAACTGTTTAAAGCTAAGCCTTGTAACTGACCGGGGTATTAGTAGGAAAAAGGGTCGTGCTAAATATAACTTGGCAAGGCGCCGTCCTATAGTGGGGACTATCTTGGTACTGCCCAGACTAGAGCTGTGTTAGCTCGGTTGATTGTCCTTCCAGCTGAGGTACGAGTGTTGGAACCATCTCACTTGGTTGGCAGTGAGTGGGGTGTTATCAGGATAGGCATTATGCTTGGAAATGTGATTCCTATAAGGACTCTGGTGAGGAGAGTTAGAGTCCTACTAGGATTGTGCAGGAAAATTCTATAAAAGCTCATGACAAAACCTATAGAGAGGTATTGCAATTCTTACCCTCAAATACATAGAGCTTTTGTGTCTATCGTCTATTTGCCGACTTAGGCATCAGAGAGGTTTCCGGCACCCCCCTGCCGGCTAGCTCATGTTTGTGTTTTTAGGTAGTAAATCGACGATGTTTAAAGGAGCACAAAATTGTTCAACAGGATTATACAAGAAGATTATTTTGTGCTCGTACAGCCACATAGGTCGTCTCCTCACTCTCCTCATCCGCACTTGCCTCTAGTTCGAGCGACGACTTAATCGGTTTAGAGGACTGTTATGTATCATTAGTATATAAAAAATTTATAACATCAAAAAAAGCAAATTAAAAAAGTTTCAAAAAATAGAAAGTATGATGTGGGCCATAATTAAAACGAATCACGTCTACACACTTTATTTTCTGATCACTTTTTGAATAACTTTTTTCTGACTATGGGTGCTTTGGCAACATAGTAAAAAGCTAGCTTTTTGGCTTTTTTAGGTCATATCGTCTCTTTACTTTTTTTACACAAAAAAGTCAAAAAGGTACAAAAATAGTCAAAAAAATTAACTTTTTACCAACTATCTAAAACACCACTATGTAGTATTATTGTTAGAATATTTCACCAAAACTTCACCTTCAAAGTGGCTTCCAGAGAGTGGAATATATGAGGTGATAGATATATCATTTCTCATTTTATGCACCATTAATTTGTACTAAGGAGACAAGTAGATTTATTCTTTCCATTGGAAATAATTACTACCAATAATTTAGGCAAGAAAATGTTTTAACAATATGTAATTTATTTGTGTGTAAAGTGTAAAACAATGTTTCAAGTTTCAAATCCATTAAATAATATTGATGTCATGTAGCAAATCTCTTCTTATTCTCTCTCTCTCTCTCTCTCTCTCTCTCTCTCTCTTAAATGTCTCTTGCATTTATCTTCATATTGATGTTGAATGAATGAATTGAAAAGTAATATCCAAATATTATGGTCAATTTTTTCATCTTACTAAAATTACTGAATAGCTTCAAATAATCATATGGAAACTCATGTTTTTAATTCTTTGAAGCACCATGCTTTTCTCAATCAAAATTTCATCTCCAATTTTATTTTTTAATCCAAATTTTAAGTGATGTTTTTTGAATAATGTCACAAATTATTTTAATGCTAAAAGCTGACACAAGGACAGTGGACACTGCCAAGACTATCTTTCGAGGAGTTTTTCTGACTTTAATCGTGTAACAAAGGGAGAGTTTGAAATAGAGAAACAGAAGAGAAATGAGATAGAAGATCCAATCTCATGTAAAACTTGAGGGCACTAATAGTGTCCAAGAGTATTGTTCCCATGGGTTGGATTGTAGTTTCGGTTAAATATTTCTTGGGATACTTACCAATAAGTCTCATATACAAAATTCAAAATCCATCTAATCCCAAAACAAAATATTTGCACCAATTAATCCTACCTATTTTTAATTGTTACCAAAAAAAAAATTGTATTATTATTTTTATCACTTTGAAAAAGCTGTTATATCCAACAACTTCCATCAGACTCACCGAAGACTCGTCGGAATATTCAACATCACCGGAAGTTCGCTGGAGTGTTTTGAGCATCGCCAGAAGTTCGTCGGAGTGTTCTGAATGTCAATGGAAAATGTCAAGAACATCATCGGAGACTCACCGAAATATTCAAAATATTGCCCCGAAAAAAGAAAGAATAAATGGAGATATTGTAGTTAAAAAACATAACAACAACAAACAACTAAGCAAATAATCTGTAATATTGATCAAATTGAAAAGTAAGCTTTGAAACTGTAAAATGTTACAATTTCAAAGCATTATTCTATTAAGCTGGAAAACATGTTATGAAACCGTAAAATTTTAAGTTCTAAAGAATGTTATGAAATTGCAAAATTTTGCAGTTTTAAAGCATGATTCATTTCATCACCAAAAAAAGCTGAAACTATAAAATTTTACAGTTGTCACTGCCTGTAACTATAACTTAAAAAAAAAAAAAAAACTTATTCTGAACTTGACATTTTTCTCAATTAAAACAGAAAAATAGGCGTGTGTGACTGAGAAAAAGTAGAAAAATTGAGAAATCGAAAGAAAGAATAGATATAGAAAGAATATTGTACTCCGATAACTATTTTTGGTTTAGATCTAGTCGTATCTCTTATAGATCTACTCAGATCTGATGTAGATCTAAGTAAATCTACATCAGATTTGAGTAGATCTACTCATCTTCTTCACCGTCGGTGAGGAAGAAGTTACGAGTTGATGTCGGTGGTTGCCGGTGAACCCCAATCAATGGTGGTCGTCGATCACCGGTGACTATATATTAAATAAAGAAAGAGAATAAGAAAGGTGTGATCACCAATCGTCGGACATGACAAAGAGGAGAGGAAAACGCAGGAAAAAAAATGTAAAGAATGAGAGAAAACGGAGAGAGACAGAAAGAGGAGGGAAAAGTGTAAGACTTTTGGGTCTACTCATAAAGTTGTTGGATTAAATAGTATACACATATTTCAAACAAGACCTATGGGTAATTTTCCATATTTCTTCCACAAGGTCAAGGCCAAGCCATTGGTGGGCTCAAAATTCAACTTGGGCTTGGTTCTTTATTCAACAAGAGTGATAAGAATTGTATTATAATTTCATATCATGTCAAAATATTTAGACACTTCCAATTCAAAAAAGGAAAGGAGCTTTCCACTATTTTTATTATGGAATTATCATGGAGTTATGGAGTTAAGAGAAGTTAGAGACGAAGTTAGAAACACAAAAATGGAGAGAATTTACATTGTTTTATTCATTGGCTTGAATGCCAATTTATAGAATACGTTTTGTATATACAGACAAAAACCAAAAGTTATTCTAACATTATTGCATATCTACCTTACGTCCAACACTATACAACTTTTTACAAAGTCTACAAGCCTAGGCATAGGCTTATACAACATTTCCACAAAAATTAAATACAAAGACAAAAAAAAGTCATAAATGAGAGACTACAATTATTTGTCATCTTTATACTACAATTATATACATACACTGTCTACCCTCCTCGGTTTTCAAAGAGATAGACTGTTATAGATAAGCTTTGGCTGAGCTGATTTTCCATGTAGCGTCGGCTGAAAGGATTTGTCTAACCATTTTCTACCTAATAATGCAAGTTGCTCCACGTGTCCCGGATAAGGTTGGAGTCAATTAGGAGACAGCTACATGTGATAGTGGGGTCCACTATGCTTCCATCCTGTTGATGAGATTGTGATATTCTTCATCAGTCTCTGATGAAAGGGAATCAGGATCCCGGCTGTATTGCTTATTCCGAAAATGTTCTACATCATCTGCGATCTTGGCTAGTTCCAACGAAAGATCCAAATTATTTCTCTTTTTGAAATTTAATAACATGTCAAGAGCTTCATTAATTTGTGTAGGAGACCTTAGATATGTTATGGGAAAATGGGTTACAAATAGTATTCTACCATCTGTGACCATGAATGGTAATTTTGCTGAGCCATGGATATTGGACGCTGCTTGTGAAACATATATTAGACCATCTATCCAATATTCTATCAAAGAAAGTTTTTGGATATTTTCCAATCGCTCCCTCCTACGATCTTCATCTAAATAATCATCTTCAAATTCAAAATCTTCAGTTTCTTTAAGATACCAAATCTGGTATGGTTGGAAAAAAATGTTCTCTTCCCGCTAACCAACAGTGTTAGAGATCCAGAAAGTAAAATATTTGCTCCATCGGAAGCCTTTTACTACCCATAAGAGCATTGTGTAGACACCCCATTTTGACCAACCTTCAAACTCAGACGTCATCGATTGAGCGCTCGGTGATAGTGCATGTTGTGCTTGTTTCGAGTTTCCGGAGTTTTGGCCGAGTGCCTTGCCCCCGGGCTTCTTAACTCTTTATGCTTCGGCTCGGTTTGTGGACCAAGCCTTGTTTCTCTTTCCTGAGGGAGGGAGAGGTATTGTAGACCATCTCTTTTTGGTCGTAGACCACTTTTCCCGTTTGGAGACCAATTTTCGATTTTCGGAGCCTTCGACCGCGTGCCTTGTCTCGGGATGGCTTAACGTTCTCCGTTCGGCGTGGTTTTTGAACCACACCTTGTTTCCTTGGCCTAGAGGGCCACTGTGGTTTGGGAGACAACTTTTGTGGTCGTGACCCACTTTTGGTGCTTGTCAGCTAGTTTTCGAGACTCTCGGCTGCGCGCTTTGCCTCCCGAACTTTCGTCTTGCATCCGTTTTGGTTTGTTTTTGGTACAAACATTGTTTTCCTTGTTTGGAAGGTGGTACAAGGGTGGGAGACCACTTTTTCTCCTTGGAGACCACTTTTCTTCCCGCCAGTCAGTTTTCTGATCTGACAACTGGTCTCTTAGGTCTTTAAGCCATCTTTTCTGGTCGACCACCCCACCCCTGGCTTGTTTTCAGTGTGCTGATCATCTCCCACCATGGCTGACCACTTGTTCTCTTGGGAGACCACTTGTGGTGGTCGGCCGACCACTTGAAGTAGCTGGCCTGCTTTTTGCCACCTTTTTGGAGATATTTTCCTCCAGCAGTGCCAACTGGAAGGCACTGAAGCTATCCTCCATGCACGTGTATGGAGGGATTTCCTTAGACCTTAGCTTCTCCAAGAAGCTTTGCTTTTGGTTCTCTATAAGGGAGAGCCACCTCCTCCCTCCTCTAGGTTCAGAAAAAAGAGGTGGGAGTGATACATATAGCTTTGTATCTATTTCTCCTTGTTTGATCCTATTTTGTGCATAAAAAGTGTCATTTTGTCTCACTTTAACACATAAACACACACTCAAACACCTTACCCTTGGAGCTGAGGTCCCTTGAGGTTGTTCTTGAAGTTCTTGGACTAGTTTTGGTTCAAAAAGTGTGCTGGAGTTGCAGTAGTAAAGGTGGTCTTCAAGGGTGAGTCTTTAACCCTTAAGTCCCCCATTCTTGCTTAAGCATTTGGACCCTTTTGCATGCTGTTTTGAGCTTAGCTTCCTACTGAAATTTTTTTTTTTTTTGTGTTTTTAAGAACTTTGTTTAAGGTCACTTTTGTGTTTGGGGGTTGTCTACCCCCTTTTAGGCCTTGTTTGGAGCCATCCATTTAGGCTCTTGTTGTAGACTTTGCATGACCTTTCTACCACTGAAATCCAGAGGATTTTCAGTGGTGGAAAGGTGGTTTTGGGGTCTTAAATCAGAGAAGGTCATCTCCTCTCCTTGTGTCTTCAATACTTGCCATATATGCCTCATGTTTGAGCATGTGTTTTAAGCTTGTGTTGGCTTGTTCTTAGCATGTATTTGTGGTTATTTTAATGAGGCTTACCACTGTTTTTGCTTGGTTTGGTCATCCCTTGCATGCCTTATACACTTGTAGTGTAAATCACACACTAGCCTTGTATGCTTCATGAGGTAGCATGTCATTTTAGCTTGTGTTGAGTCCATTTCAACATGTTTTTGGTGTTATTCTACCATGTCATACCTCTGTTAGGGTTTGGTTTGGTCACCCTTTGCATGCTCCATGCACTTGTAGCGCATTTCCTTGAAGTAGCCTAACACGCATCATGTTGTAACATGTCATTCTAGCATGCTTTTGGCTTAACTTCATGAAGCTTTTGTCCATGTTTTAACATGCCTTAGCTCTGATTTGGGTTGTTTTGACCATGCATGCCTTGCTTTGTATAGCTTTGGTTCATTCTAGCTTGTTAGCTTTGTGCATCAAGTCCACTAGCATGCTTTACTTGGACCATTTGAATGATTTGGCATCATTTATTATGTGATTTCAGTCCATGTTTCATGCTCATGTACTTGCATTTAGCACTATTTCAATGCGCTGGAGGGTTTGCCCCTTTATGCCTTAACATGATTCATTGTGTATGCCTTCATGCCTTAGCTCGCGAGCCATCATTTCAGTGTTTATTTGGGGTTATTATGCCATGATATAACTCTGATTTTTGTTTCTTAAGTCATCCTATGCTTGGTCTTAATAGGTGTAGTGTAATCCACCTTATTTGCCTTGTATGCATCATGCCTTATGCCCTTCATGCTAGCTTATTTTGGCTTCCTTCCATGTATGTTTTAGACTCATTTTAACATGTTCTAGGACTATTTTGGGTTGCCTTAACCACATGCTTCATGTTTAGCATACTTGTAGTACAAGTGCTCTTGCTTGCTTTAAGCTTTGAGCACCATTGCATGCTTCATTTGTGTTGTGTACATGATTTGGCATCATCTAACATGATATTTCAGAGCTTTTAACATTGCCATGTTCCCACTTCATTCAGTCTTTAAATGCTTTTGAGTGTTGTGCATTGTTGCCTAGTTTGTGGCCTAGCATGTATGCCATCTTGCCTAGGTATTTGAGCCTCCATCTTAGCATGTTTTGGTCCATGTTTTGACCTATTTCAGCTCTGTCCATGGTTGGTTAATGCATTTGTGCCATGTATTGCATGCTCCCTTTGTAGTCCTCTTTATTAGCTTTCATGCTTTAGGACCCTAGCATGCTTTACTTGCTTTGTTTGAATGATTTGGCATCATTTCTTACCTCATTTCAGTGCACTTAGTTTTGTCACACTTGCACATTTGTCACTCTTCAAGCCCTCTTGAGAGTTGTGCTCTTAGGCCTCTTTGGTAGGCTAATTGGCATGCATGCATATATATGCTTTTTGTGCCTTTGCTTTTGTGTTTTGGTTACTGATTTGGGCAGGACTGAGGTCTACCCCTTCGGTTTAAGTCCATTTAGCATATTCACTTGCATGTTGCTTGCATGCTTATCTTACTTCACATTGTGTATGCTATGTAGCCCTTTGCATTGTGCATGCCAAGTTGCTTCTTTGCATTGAGTATGTATGTCCCTAACATTGCTAAGTTACCCTTGTTGCATTGCATCGTGCATGCATGCTTTACATTGTGTTTGGAACCTCATGATTGCCTTCACATTGTGCATGCCATGTAGTTCATAACATTGAGTATGCCATATAGTTCTTTGCATTATGTATGCTTAGGTTACATCATTGCATTGTGTATGTTAGTTTACCATTTAGTATTGTGCATGCTAGTTGTTGTTCTTAGCATTGTGCATTGTGCATGCCATGTTATGTGTTGCATTGTGTTTGGAATAGGTGTTAGCCCAAACACGGGAAAAGAGGAACGTTTCATACTTAAAGTGATGAAACGTGCCATAATTCCCGGTCGCCGAGGCTCTTGATCATACATGATAGAGTTCTAGGCTTTATGTGTTTACTTGTGCATTCATTTTTACATTGAATTGTGCAACTTTGCCTCTCAGCCATCATGCATTGAAATACGCGATTGATGGCCCGAGGGTCGAGAACTAAACTCCCTTGAGTTCATGACATGATAGGGAGGGTGGTTGTGCACACATATCTTGCAAATACATTGCCATGCCCTTTATTGCTCTCTGTTGCAGCAAATTGCATTTCAGCAGCAACAACTGGTCGGCCAGCCAGAAAAACTAGCTGGCCGACCACTTTTTCTGGTTTCTTCTAAAGATAGGTGGTCGGCCATGGCTGCAAACACCAACAACTGGTCGGCCACCCTCCCACAGGTCCCCAAGGTGGAGTTTCAGCTTTTTGGAGCTTTGTGCAAGATTCTGAGGACAATTACAAACAGAGGAAAATCGGGGCATCGCATTGGATTTCCGACGAGGCGATCGAGCATGCATCTAGTCCTCTCCCTCTGAGGACCTCCTGCTTTTACTGCTTTCCTTAGCTGCCATGCTTAGATAGCTAGCTTTTGCTTTGGTTTGTACTTTAATAGTTAATGCGTTTAGCTATTTCAATTTGTTTTGTAATAATTAGTTAAGTAAGATTAGTTAATTAATTTATTGTGTAATAATTAGTTCAGTTAGCTTAGATTAGCTAGTTAGCTTCTTATTCGGTCCCTCCCTCAAGAGGGCATAATGTTGTAATAAGCGTGCGTGTGTGTGACGCATGTCTTCTAATCCCCATTTCTTTCTCCCTTTTACTTAACCGCTTACGATAGTTAGTTTTAGGGCATGTTTCATTTAGCATACCTTATGCTTTGCATGCGTGCATCCATTCATCTGTATTACATGCACCGGGCTCGGTGCATCATACTAACTGCATTGTATTTTCAATATATTTATTTGAATACATGTACCAAGTTGCATTTCACATGACATTCTAGATAGCCGATGTAACGCCCTCAAAATAATACATAAAACCCCACATTCTTGACATGCATTGATATAAGAGAAATAAACACTTTTCTATTCATCAGAGTAGTCCTTACAAATGTATTACATGTTGGCATCAAAAGTAAACGCCTAACGGCTTACAACTTTCCAAGCTAACACTTGGTTACACAAAAGAAAATACTAACTCATATCATATTAAGCCATTGGCCTGAATTTACATGTAATACAACAAAAGATAACAAAACAACAAAAAGAGTCTTCAACTCTCAAAACCTTCCAAGCTATGTCCTTGGAGATGGCATATCACCTGGACCTGAAAATGATGTCCCATATAAGGTGAGCCACAGCCCAGTAGAGATATACTAAACCAAATATGAGCAATGACTAAAACAATAGCATTTGATAGATGGTTAGCACTTATAAACCAGTTATATCACAATACAGTTCTATGACATTTGTGTCCATGTTAAATTTCATTTTCCTTTACTTATCCGAATCAATTCATATACATGGCTCAGAACCTAGCCAAACAATTCAATGAGACTATAACTCATACACTAACACTTCCATATTTCACAATAGATACACATATTTGTTGTATCAATACTTCAATTTAATACACATATTTGTTGTATTAATGGAGTCCATCCCCTATCTCCTCTCAAACAGGTTTGAGAGTCCATCCCCTATCTTCCCTCAAACCATGGAGTAGATCCCCTATCTCCTCCCACACAATACACATATTACAAGTATATAAACAATTATCATATACATGGATGACTCAATACACATATTTGATGTATTATTCCAACTGTCATATTTGATGACATATTCAATGTGATTAGTTTCGGTTATCACTAATCAACATGTAGTGTCTACAACAATCAAGACTATCCTCCACGGATAGCCTAAAGCAGTTATTTCTAAACAGATAATAAATGCATCAACAGATATAATATCAACATTTTCATAGGTAAGTGATAAATTAATCCAACTACACCATTTAATCCCATAATTTCCCAATTTCATTATTCTCAACTCAATTTCACATTTTCCCAAATTAATTATTCATTACAATTAGGGCATTTTTTCCATTTTTCCAATAATAACCCTAAGGCTCATTTTTCTCCCATAATCCATAAACAACCTCCATTTCAAGTTTATATCACAAATATGACTCAAACATGGAAAACCCCTTTTTTAAAAATTACAAAACAAACCATAACTTTTCCAAAAAATTACCCAACAACCCCAACATATCAAAATGTCCAAAATTTATGACAAAACTCATAGGATGGAGTAGGGAATCCTTACCTTGAAATGAAGAGCTCAAAAGGAGATGATGACCAAAACCTAAAGTGCTCCAAATCATAGATTTTTCAGATTAAAACGAAGCCCAAGCCACCCTCTATCTTTCTTACAAAGGACTAAGGGTAGAAACACACTAAAACTAGATGAATCCTTAGAGAGAGAGTATGTAGAGAGAGAGGGAGCTCGGATCTAGGGTTTACAAAACAAAAAAGATGAAAAAAGTGAAGTGTTCCCCGCTGCTGCCTACTGATATAACACAGGCTCGCTCGAGCGAAGGATTGGTCGCTCGAGCGACCAGACACAAGGAATTCTCGCTCGAGCGTAGAAAGTCTCGCTTGAGCCAAGAATGCGAAGCTTCAGGTCTGTAACCCAAAAGCACGCTCGAGCGACAGAATGCTCGCTCGAGCGAAGAAACTCAAAACACACACCTCGCTCGCTCGAGCGAAGGAAATCTCGCTCGAGCCAAGAAACACAGCTCTCAGGTCCAGAATCAGCTACAGACGTAAGCTCGAGTGAAGGACTTCTCGCTCGAGCGAAGGAACCCTGGATCGAGTGAAGGATCTAAAGCACAGAGCTCGCTCGAGCGACAAAGTTCTTGCTCGAGCGAAGACACCAAAAACTGGGCAGCAACCATTTGCTTCCAGTCACACCAAACCTGTAACAAACCTGCCAAACACATCCTATAACTCAAAAATAAGGAATCAAAGGATGACATCACGATGTATACAACAACAAGCTCCAAAAAACCTAAGTCCGAATATAACAACCAAATGGGGAAAGACTGGGATCATTATAGCCGAGCCTATTTTAGTTGCATTGTTGCATGTGTTGCATTAGCCATCTTAACATGAACTAGGATCATGCATGATTTCTAACTAGTTCCTTGTTTTGGCTCGGAGTGCACTGTGAGTGTTTATGCTTTAGCATACTGCATGTGTGTTATTGACTGCCATGAGAGCATGCTTGCCATGAGGCTAATTGCTTATTTGATTAACTGCCTAAATACCTATGGGTGAAGGTTAGATTACTTGAATTTGAATAATTCATTGAAATCCTCGATTTAGCCTACTTGCGAGTAGCAAACTTCAAACCATTTCCAAACAAACAGATATGCAATGTTTTGTTCCAAATTAGGCGATCTAGTCTTTACTTGTATGCTGTGCGCATCACGTAGTAATTCTAGCTAATTAACCGGAATAAGAACACATGTGTTTTCAAAAATAAAATATCATGTTTAGTACAGGCCGATCTTTGATCGGGCGAGCGGGGGTGCTCATTACATGACCTTCCCCAATCGTACCCAAGTTCCCGAGCCGAGGCAACTTTGGTGATGACGAACACGTGGCCTTAGGCATGAGTCAGGGTTTCCTAAACTCCCCCAAAATAAAATATTTAGGTGGCAACTCTGTATCTGGCAAAGCAGTCCATGTTTGGCACTTCTTTACAAAAATCAGTTTTCCAAAACGATTTGTCGAATTTGGACTCTTTGGTGATTTATCGATCTTACATCGCACATTGTAAGATTAGATTCAGAACCGTGACATTTGAGTCCGAACTGTAGTCGCTTGGAACAAAGCGAGATCCGACGCTGCCTCGCGGGCGCCACTGATGTCGGGGAGTTCCCGGGAGCGCCTCTACAGTTTCTGGCAACTCCGCTGGGGACTTAAAGAACTTGACTCGAACTCATGATATCTTGTTTTGACTACACTTATGTGTTTCTTTGTATTGCATTTGCATTAGTGCGCCTAGGACACCGTGTTCGCTGTCTGCTATTCCTGAACGGTTAGCCTAAGGCTGTATGCCATAAGGTTGACCGGTTACGGGCTCTGCCACGATGGGAACACAAACCTCGATTGTTACTGAGGCACCCTTTTTGACCATTCGACCTAGTGCATATCGGAATCCATAGTGACTATTCCAAACTAGGATAGGTTACTTACCCGGTTGTAGGTTGTTTGAAATCGTTGTGTGTGTAATGAAACCCTAGCTCCTGACAAAATAGGATAGGGAAACCCTACCCCAACATAGGGGTGTTTTGGCTCTCATTTGCTTGCTATGTGCTTTTAGAGTGTGCCTCTACAGGGAATGCACATATCAGTTTGCAAGTCTGGGTATCAAGCCCGAGGGCATCAGTGTTTGGAAATTAGTTTTATCTGAGGATATCAGATTTGGGGCAACCATTTGGGCACAGTAAACAGCATTTGAGAACAGTGTGTTTACAAATACCAACTGTGTGTTGTCTAGCCAACTGTGTGTTGTCTTTAATTTATCTAGTTCATAACATAGCACACTGCACGTTCAGGTTGTTTGTTTATTTATTATGCTTTGTTTATCTTTTTGCAAGGTAGTTTAGCACAATTGCATCCGACCAAGTAGATATTCCCCGAGCACTCTGGTTAGAGGTCAAAGACTTAATCGATCCAGGGATCTGATAGACGGAAAAGTAGTGTTTCTTTTTTTTACCCCCGGTTGCTAGGCGGAGGTCAAAAGGCGCAGTATACCAGTACAGAGGTTGTCAGATCCGCAGTCCTTGAACAGTCAGGCTGAGGTCTCAATTTCTACTGTAGAGTTAGATATACCGGTTGTTCAATTAGATCAAGACAATATGGTAGGATTGGAAGAGATGATGTGTCAGCTCCAGGAAAGTATGAAAGCCATGCAGCAAGATGCCGCCCGCCAGGCAGAAGTGGCTGCACGTCAAGCAGAGGTAGTCACCCAACAGGCAGAGTTGATTACCAGACTACAGCAGCAAACCAGAGCATTTGCTTCACACGCACCTCCTCCCCCACCAAGAGTTCCAATACTCAGGGAGACGCCAAACGTCCAAGAAAACGCAGATGTTCCAACGGGATCAGCTTTGCCCCCAATCCTACCCCAGCTATCTAAAGCACCCACTAACCTAGTGGATTCACCATTTGAGTTCGTGGTGGATCCAACGGCGTTAAAAGTAAGCAAGCTAGAAAAGCCTTTCAAGAAGTCTCAAGGTCTGAAATCCATTCCGGATATAGAGGATGGATATACCGACTCGGTTGTGACGTTGCCAAACCGGTTTAAGATGCCGCACATCGACCACTTTGATGGGTCTGGAGATCCTATGGTGCACCTACGACTATTTTTAGATATCCTAAGGCCGATGGTCCTTTCCAGATTACAGAAGCTTTCTCTGTTTGGCCGGACCTTGTCGGGTGTAGTGGCCATTTGGTATGCAAACTAGAGGACTCCGTTAAGAAAAGTTGAGAGGAGATGGCTGAGGCCTTCATAGTTCAATACTCCTATAACACTCAGATCGAGATCACAACTCGTGATCTCGAGACCACCAGGCAAGAACCGAAGGAGAGCTTCTCCGATTTCGTGACCCGTTGGAGGGCTAAAGCCTCGATGATGACCATCAGGCCCATTGACAAAGATCAGATTCGGATGGTTGTGCGCAACCTCCAGCCCAAGCTCATGCAAAAGATGATTGTTCTCCCCCTCCGCACCTTTGCAGACCTACACGAGATTGGGGTGCAGATCGAGGATGCAATGAAACAAGGTCTAATTGACTATGAAAATGAGCAGCCCAATAGGGCATTCAACGGCACTACGAATACAGGCACAAGCAGTACAGCAGCAGCCAGATCTTCAGATGTGGGAATGGTCACCACCACCCCTCCCAAAACCCTTGCAGCTACACCTTTTACTGGTATGTTCGGAAGTAGTTCGCAAAGAACCAGATATGCACCTAGAGACCAAAGGACCTTCACCCCACTATACATGCCTTTGTCCAAGGCTTTGGGGGTTTCGATCAAGAAAGGGCACTTGAAGCCCCTAGAGCCGCGGCCCTTACCAGAAAAACTTCCTCTTACCCATAACCCGATGAAGTACTGCGCCTATCACCAACAGCATGGTCACGAAACCGACTAGTGCTTTCAATTACGTCATGAGATTCAGGATCTCATAGACAATAGGGTGATTATGCCCCTGGAGAAACCGAATGTCACAACCAACCCTCTCCCACGACATAACCAAGCTCCACCTTCCAGACGCATCAACCTCATCCAAACCTCAGTCATCCTATATGACCCGAGCATATGTATTACCCTTTCCCACCTACCCAAGTCGGAGGTATTCATTCCTAACAGCACTGACTTGTACATGTTGGACATCTTCCAAACCCAACCAGAACCGGTGGTGGTGACTACCGAAGATAGAGCAGGGATCACTTTGGGAACAGAGAAGAATGAGGGTTCAAAGCCTGAGGGATCTGTGAATTTTGAGTACAACCCGAGCGGTTACATCACACCAACGGATCAGCCTAAGCCAAGGGTAGAATTGCCAGTAGGGGCAGAGAACTGTGTAGCTCGAGAGGATGGACCTAATCAAGGGCTAGATGACCTGGTGAAACTAGAAGAGGACATTACGAATCTGCAATTCTTTGAAGAACAGGATTCAAGGGACGTGACTGTCAACTGGTTCGATCTGGAAGGATCAGCGGAAGCTATTGGATGGCTCAGCAACGAGCTAAATGTTTTTGAGGTACATCAGTCAGAGCAAGGACCGTTAGAAATGGGGACATCAACAGTGGCCGGAATGGCCGGGGATCAGAATGGACCACCGGAGAGCACCGGTGATAAGAATTTTGCTCAGGATCAGAACAGTTTGATTACAGAAGATGCTGAGCAGCAGGCTGCACTGAAATAGTTTGAGCAAGAAAAGATCGAAGATCTGGAAAGGGCTAGAAAGGCCAAAGCCCTTATGGGAACAGAATGTGCTATGGGCACGGGAATGGAATGTGCTATGCACACAAGAACAGTTGTGACAAAATCGGATAGCTGCTTGTCGATGGCCGATGGAATGTGGTTGGAAGATGATGACCTATGTCTTGCCCACACAGACGAAGATTGAGGGAACAACCAACCAGATGATACCTGGTATATTGGAGAGATGGACCACATGACCAGGAGTGGGCAGTATTTCAATCCCCCACACCTAGATCAACCGGAGGCGTCCGGAAGGGACACAGATGCGAAGAAGCAAAAAGAAAAGTTACTCGAAGAGGAGGCTGTGTTGAAACAGCTTAAGAAGATACAAGCAGACATCTCCATCTGGGGACTGCATATGGCTTCAAGAGTACACAGACAGGTTGTCCTCTCTGCAATGGACAGGGCTAAACTTTCAATCGATACCACGCCGGAGCAGCTGGTAGGATTGGTTTTTCCGGGAGGAGCTTCCCTGACATTGACCTTTACTGATAAGGAGTTGCCGCCTGAGGGCTCAAACCATAACAAACCACTCTACATCTCTATGGAGTGTAGAGACAAATGGATACCAGTAGTTCTTGTCGATACGGGATCCGCTATCAATGTATGTCCGTCAAGGACGACATATGCAATCGGGTTGAAGCCAGTGGACTTCATACCCACTGCCCAGGTGATCCGGGCATATGACAATACTAGCAAAGAAGTGATGGGGACTGTGCAGGTTCGCACTTAGGTTGGTCCAGGATAGCAGGATATTGATTTTCATGTTTTAGACGTTCCCGCAACCTTCAATCTACTCCTAGGGCGGCCGTGGCTGCACCAGGTGAAGGTAGTCTCTTCCACCTTGCATCAGATGCTGAAGTACCCCCACAGGAAGGGGGTGGCTATTGTTTTGGGGAATTCTTCAATCCATCCGCCGCCAGAGGTGTCTACGTCAGTTCTGGAGATCGAACATGGCGCGGAGGATGTGTTCTTATCAGGATTTAGCCTAGCTGAGGCCCGGGTTGTACAGAACTTACTAGCTATTGATGAGGGGTTATATATCAGTGCACAGTCTGTGTACCTCATGAACAAACTCCAGCACATCCCCGGGATGGGATTAGGAAAAAGTGGCCGGAAAGGCGTTACAGCATCAGCCGAAGTGCCTCATAACCCGCATACCTTTGGTTTAGGTTATCTACCTACCAAAGAGAACTGGGTGAGGAAAGGCAAGGAGATGGCCAGAAGGGCCAGAGTAAAGCGAGCCGGGAAGCCTTATGAGTTGGTGCACCGGCCTATCCAAGGTACTCTAAACGGACGCTTTGTCCGAAAGGGGGACGATTTCCCGTTCTGCAGCTTCCCAGAACCATGGTTGAATGCAGAGAGGAGGCGTTTGCTGAGGTTTGAGATATTCTTTGATTTGCAACTGTCTGGGGATGATGTTGCTGAGAAGCAGACATACCCATTAGCTGAGGTTGAGCAGTGTAGGGAGGAGGGTTCCGAGAGAACAGAGATTGAAATGGGGGTAGCACTGTCTTGTCTACTTTCAGATCCTCCGATCGTACATGAGTGCTTGGGGAATAACTTCTCGGTGTCCATGATCGGGAATGAAACGGCTGCGAGCCTATCTTCAAACATTCTGGACACATCCATCGCACCCTCCCTCATCTGGCAATATGAGGAAGGATTCTTATCGAGCAGCACCAGGTCAGGTAGTGTGCCGAAATCTAATTCCACTGAGTCCGTAGAGTGGGAATCAGGTTCCAGCTCATCTGAGTCTGAGTCCGGTATTCTTGGGGGTGACAACCCAGATGCCACAGTCCTGTCTAGGTCGTCTTTCTCTTTTTACCTTTGAGTCTGTTGTAACAGAGGAACCAAGCGACTTGGAAGTACTTAATGAGAATTGTGCGACTGCGGCCTTCAAATACTTTTCTGTGCCCTTAATTTATTGCATTAATCAGGATTTTCAAAATTTTGATGAAAATGACGAGGAAGAAATTCCTCCGGTTTTGCAATATTTGCTTGATTAAGAGCAGGAGAGGTTTGTAAAACCCTTGGTTGATAAAATCACCCAAATTAATGTTGGTACTGAGAAAGACCCGCGGCTGGTCCAGATTGGGTCCACGTTGTCTTCGGAGAAGCGCGAGCGCTTAGTCGCTTTGTTAAAAGATTTCAAAGATGTTTTCACGTAGTCCTACAGAGACATGCCTGGAATCGATCCTGAGATTGTACAGCACCGGATCCCTCTTGACCCAGAGGCCCGACCTGTTAAGCAGAAGCTCAGAAGGATCCGCTCAGATTGGGCTCTCAAGATTAAAGAAGAGGTCACCAAGCAAATTGACGCAGGGTTCCTGCTGGTATCCGAATACCCAACTTGGTTGGCCAATATAGTTTTGGTGCCGAAGAAGGACAACAGAATTCGGGTATGTGTGGACTTCAGGGATTTGAATAAAGCCAGTCCAAAGAACGACTTTCCTCTATCGCATATCGATGAGTTAGGTAGACTTCACTACTGGGCACGCGTTGCTCTCATTCATGGACGGGTTTTCAGGCTACAATTAGATATTGATGGCACCCGAAGACCGGGAGAAGACCGCTTTCACCACCCCATAGGGAACCTATTGTTATAGGGTAATGCCGTTTGGGTTGAAGAATGTTGGGGCTACATATCAACGGGCTGCGACCACAATTTTGCACGACATGATCCATAAAGAGGTGGAGGTGTATGTGGACGACATGATTGTCAAGTCCAAAGAAAGAGAGGGTCACTACACCGCCTTGCAGAAATTCTTCCAACGGATCAAGGAGTATCGACTGCGGTTGAATCCTCAGAAATGTATGTTCGGTGTTACAGCAGGGAAAATGTTGGGGTTCTTAATCACACAAAGGGGCATCGAAGTCGACCCTTCCAAAATCAAGGCCATCTTAGAAATGCCACCACCAAGGACTGAAAGGAGGTGTGAGGCTTTCTGGGTAAAGTACAATTCACAAGACGATTTATTTCTAAATTAACCTTGACTTGTGAACCACTCTTTGGTCTCCTGAAGAAAGGAACGAAGTTCCAATGGGACGACAGATGCCAAACAGCTTTCGAGCAGATTAAGCAATATTTACAGAACCCACCTGTGTTGTCACTGCCTAAGTCGGGAAAACCGTTGATTCTGTACCTTTCAGTGACTAAAACTACAATGGGTTGCATGCTCGCGCAGGAGTCTGAGGACAAAGTGGAGAGGGCTATCTACTATCTGAGCAAGAAAATGCTAGAGTACGAAACCCGTTACACTCCGCTGGAGAAGGCTTGTTTGGCCTTGGTATGGGCTACCAGGAAGCTACGGCACTACCTGTTAGATCACTCCGTAATACTGGTTTCAAGATTAGATCCCATCAAATATCTCTTCGAGAAACCAGCACTTACGGGTAGGCTAGCTCATTGGTTACTTCTGCTTTCCAAATTTGATCTGAAGTACGTGACGCGTAAGTCAGTAAAAGAGAGAGTGGTAGCGGAGTTCCTAGCCGATCACCCAGTTGAAGGGGATGAAGCAGTTGAGTACCTATTCCCAGATGAGGCCATTTTGCATGTCGAAGACGAAACTTGGACGATGTACTTTGACGGAGCGTCAAACCAATACAGGTATGGGATAGGGGTGTTGCTGATAGCGCCCAACAATTCCCGTATAACTCTAGCATTCAAACTCTGGTTCAAAGTATCGAACAACGAAGTAGAATATGAGGCATGTATTGCCGGTTTAGAAGCCACCCTAGAACTAGGGACAAAACGGTTGGACGTCATCGGGGACTCGAACCTTGTTGTATCTCAAGCTAAAGGAGATTGGAAAGTCAAAGAAGAAAAGATGAGAATTTACCACCAGACCTTGGACGTGTTAATTCCTCGGTTTGAGAAGCTGAATTTCGTCTATCTGTTAAGAGAGAACAATAGGTTCGCAGATTCACTAGCAACTCTATCTTCCATGATATACATTCCTTTCGGAGTCTAGATGGGTCCGATCATCATCAAACAGAAATTTGTGCCAGCCTACTAGCTGGTTACTGCCACAGATGAGGTACAAGATGAGAATCCTTGGTATTACGATGTCTGGAACTTCTTAGAAAAAGAGGCATATCCACCAGGGGCAAATGCCAAAGATAAGAGGGCAATTCGAAGAATGGCTGCTCAATTCATCGTCTGTGGAGGTAAACTGTACAAAAGAGGTCATCTCGGGATGCATAAGCTGTGTGTTGATGCTGAAGAATCTAAGCGCCTGATGGAGGCCATCCATGGAGGAGAGTGCGGAGCGCACATGAATGGGGTGATGCTAGCCCGGAAGATCCTTAGACAGGGTTATTACTGGTCCACCATGGAGGAGGATTGTATTGGCTTTATGTGGCGATGCCACAAATGTCAGATCCATGCAAACCGCATGAACATTTCACCATCAAAGCTATATAGCATGACTTCGCCATGGCCATTCTCAGCCTGGGGGATTGATGTGATTGGAGCTGTCACCCCGAAGGGGTCCAATGGGCATGAGTACATTCTGGTAGCGATAGACTACTTCACAAAGTGGATTGAGGCCCAGTCTTACGCAGTGTTGAAGGCATCGCATGTTGCTAAGTTCATCAGAAACAACATCATTTGCCACTATGGGGTCCCGAATGAGATCATTTCAGTTAATGGCTCTCACTTCAAGAAGGAAGTGATTGATTTGTTGGAGAAGTATAACATGGCTTTTCATAAGTCATCCACATACCCGACCGCAGACCAACGGAGCAGTTGAGGCTGCCAACAAGAATGTCAAGCATATACTGCAGAAGATGGTGGAAACATATCGGGACTGGCCAGATAAGTTGTCGTTTGCTCTGTGGGGCTACCGGACGTCAATTCGAACTTCTACTAGAGCGACTTCGTATTCCTTGGTTTATGGGATAGAGGTTGTTTTGCCTATCGAAGTTGAGGTTCTGTCATTACGGGTATTGGCTGAGTGTCAGATAGCTGAGGCAGATTAGCAGCAAAGCAGGTTCAAAGAACTCATGCTGTTTGATGAGAGGAGGTTGAAAGCACTGTATCATGTTCAGGGTTATCAACAAAGAATTGCTAGGGCTTTCAACAAGAAGGTTAAGTCCAGGAATTTAAAAGAAGGGGATCTAGTGCTCAAAGACAACCGGGCTCTCATTCATGACCCTAGGGGCAAGTTCGGACCCAATTGGATTGGCCCTTACATCATCAAGTCTATCTGGTCGGCTGGAACAGTCGTTCTGATGGATCTAGATGGCCTAGAGTTCTCCCAGTCGATCAACATGGACAAGCTGAAAAAATATTATCCCTGAGCAACTCGCTAGGCTGAAAACTCGAAAGGGCGGCCTAGGCAAAAGTTAGAGCACAGAAAATTTGAAATTAAAAAAACTGAGCTCGCAAGGTTGAAAACCCAGAAAGGACGGCCTTGGCAAAAGTTAGAGCGCAAAAGGAGAGTTAATACACGAGTGAACCCAAGCCGAACTACATAAGGCTTGATTCCCATCATTGGGATACATAGGCAACTTCATCCTGAAGTCTAGCCATAAACACTTCTCCGATCAGCTTTGTCCATGTGATCATGTTTGGTCATCTTCGTCTTTTTTTGCATTCAGGAGCTCGGTTATGATCTCCGGTACAGTGCTATTCAGACTAGGGGCAAATTTCCAATTACTGGGATCCAGGGTTGTACATCTTAGTGATAGATCTCAGGCGTGTCCGGTTCTAATCCGTATCGAAAATGGTTTTGAAAATTTTTAATAAAAGTTGATTTTGTTCAAATTAATCTTTTTATAACTTAGACCATGTTTTGGACCAAACGGAAAATTTTCAGTACCCACAACCTTCAATTTCATTGATTTCAATACAGAGTTCTCCTACTCTTGAATACAAATTGAAGTTGCTTTTTATTACATTCATAAAGAAAACTTGAAAGTACTGATAAAGCAATAAATTCGGGGCATGGATAAGTTAGGTGTTCCTGCGCCCCCTCCCAGAGCAGGTTGAAGCCTCTAATATCAAAGTGAGCCCAACCAGTGTCTCCTCGTCAAGCCAAGCTGTGCACTCATCAGAAAGGGTGCAACTAAAAGTGGGAGCAGGGGCCAGAAGCTCTCTAGTCCTCCATGCCATGGCATACCAAGCTACCTGTGCGCCTCAGACCGAAAATGCAGCAGGATACTCTATCCCCTTCGCCGGGCAAGTCTGATCATGTCCGAATTGACGCCGGAATCGAAAAGGAAAGTAGAACACGCAATGTGTCAAGCCAATCAACTGAATCCCGGTCTACCGGGACATGCTGTAACTCATTGCCTGTAGATTGAGCTAAGGACAGCACCAAGCAATGCCGTCTGCGGATAAACTGCACATCCAATCGCACCGCCAACCCTCATCAAGGGCATCGACTAAACGTCGCCGGAAGCAATAGCCGCAAGCTGAGTATGCTGGGCATGAGTCCACAACCTTCAATTTGTCCATCAACCATATCTGGGGAGGGATAAAAAATGAGAGATTAAAGAATAGAGAGGTGTACGTTGAGAGAAAGGTAAGAAAAGGGTTTTGAGAGAAAAATCGAGCCTGAGGGCCGAGTGATGTGAGGAATATACGTGAGATAGGGTGAGAAACATTACCTGCAATAGTAGTGGACTTACCGCATATCTAATCATCTCTCGGAGATGAAAAGTATCTAAACCCATTAATGTCTTAGCCAGTGTCATGGCGATGCAACTCTTGCCCTCTCTCAAGCCCTCTGTAATCTCGATCAAACAGATGCTAGATCCTTTGGAGCTTGAGGCAAACAAGAAATGAGATAACATGCACAAGAAAAGCGCATGTCGTCGAAAACCCTGCCAATGATGATCTTCGCGGTCACCGGCATCAGAAAACCGATAAACCAAGCTAGGGATGTCCAACTCCCCATCGCGGATCAATGACCGAGCGTCATGCATAGTAAGCCCGCACATTCGTCCTAAGGCTTGGACGTGGCTGAAGCGGAATTGTGGCAAAACCTCTTCCTCGCGATCGGACTCCATCAAAGATTGGAAGTCTTCCAATGTGGGACATACCTCTTGTCCGCTGAAGTTAAAGACATGTGTTACCGGATTCCAAAACCTTGCCGCGGCATGAAGAAACGGAAAACGCAGCGGGATGCGACTCAGCGTGAATAGTGCATTTATGTTGAAGCTCCGGAAATTCACCTTTTCCAAGCCATCCAAGGAAACAATCCAATTTGTGAGATTTTGGATGAAGAGCGCCTCCATTTTGGTGCAAAACTGAGTTAGAATGAGGGAACCAAGAAGCTGGAACCTTTATAAAGGATAAGACATTGTTTGGAGGACAAGTGTCACAAAACTGGAGGTCCCTGGGCCAACTGGTCGGTCGACCACTTTTCCTGGTCAGCCAGCCACTTTCTGGCCTACAGCAGAAGAAAGTGGTCGGCCAGCTCCTATGGTGGTCGGCCATGTGCGAAAAGCTGGTCTCCAGTTGTCTCTTGTCTTTAGAAGAGAGTCTCTAGCTTTCCTGTGTGCTAAGAGTGCAGAAGGTTCGAGTTTACCTCTGTTTCAGGTACGTTTTGTCGCCGTGTTTGTCTAAATTAAGTTTCTCTTATCGAGTTGTTAAGTTTTGCTTCTCGAATTGTTAAGCTTTGATTATCGAGTTGTTGCTTTTTGTTTATCGAGTTGTTGCTCGTTGCTTATCGAGTTGCAAGCTTGCTAAGGTTTTGTTGTTTCTTAGTAAGATAAGTTGTTTAGTTTGTTGTGTCGGTTCATTACTGACTTGGTAATACACGAATTTCCATTCAATTCCATTTTTGTGCAAAATGGTGTGATGCGATGCTTAGAATATAAGGTACAACACTTTTGAACAAAAAGTCATTTTCATTCCATCATAGCTTCTTTTTACAACATTTTACAAAAGAGTACAAGTTTTGAAGAAAGAAAATAAAACTGTCTAAGTTGTACAATGTGTTACAACTACATATAAAGAGAACAATAAAGCAGGGAGCATCTGCATCAGTGCTATCAAGCTCAAGACCGAGAGGCCCTCTTCGTCCTCTTTGGCTGAGCAGCCTCTGCATCGCCACCATCTGAATCGGAGTCACCGTCCTCGGAATCCTCCTCGGCGTCACCTCCGTCCTCGGAACCGAAACCAAAATCATCATCCCTGCCCGCAGATGTCTCCGACTGTGGATGTGCTGACTCCTCATCCTCGCTAGACTCCTTGTCATATCTGACAGGTGCTCTACACCTCCCTCGGCTACGAATCGAGCCTCCTCTCCCAGCTGCTCGGGTAGGCCTGGATGGCCCGGGCCGTGATAGTGGAACCTGAAAAGAGCAGTTTGAATACATCAGCCATAAAATGTATATCAGCTGCAATTGAGATGCGTGAAATATGTGCATGTAGATACAATATGTGGATGTGATGTGTCAGATGTGCTCTGCACGTGCAGTGAATCAATATGGTGAAATGCGCAGTTTCAATATGTCATCGAAAGTATGATGAATACAAGGAAATTAAAAATATCGGAATGCTGGCAGCATATAACATCGTCTCCCTCCGCAAGACCATGCTCTCGAGTGAGGCCACCACTCCGAGTAACCCCTCAATATAACCTCTGGGAGGCTGCAGATACAAGTTCAAGTCATCAGTGAATGAATGAATGTCTAAATATCTAAGTGATAAATGAAAACTGTAAAACATACTGGTGGCGAGTCAGGGTCACTGACGTATCGATGGTCGAGCATCAGAGGCTCTAGTGGAATCGGGTAAGAAGTCCCGTACTGCTAGCCCGTCAGCTCAGTCGAAAGATCTGGCCACCCAGCATAATGACAAGTCGAGGGCATCCCGCTAGCCATACCCCTCAATGTACCAGCCCTGCTAGTGGAAGGGACGTCAGCAGCTCGAGCGCGACTCGATGATGGCATATCAGCAGCCCTTCTCATAGGGGTACGAACACCTGTCAATGGAGGCATCAAATATGTATGGCGGTATGTCGCATAATCCCCCTCTTCTAGGAACAAAACTACGTCAACACCCAACATAAGGTCCTCGACCTCCCAGGGAGTGAGCTCCTCTGTAGACCACATATCCAATGGAGGCGCTGAGGGGACCTCCTGATCGGCATTGCCCATCGTCTGCTACATGAAGCGATTCCCAAGAAACCAAGCTCTGCCGGCCAGTCCCTCAAACAGAACCCTATATCGGGAGGAGGCCCATGCCCCAGGGAACTGAAATCGTGGAGACCCGGGCATCACCATCTAAGGCTACCAAGTAATCTGCGGATAGCAAGTGCATAAACTGATTAGATGTCATAAATATACAAGATGAATCAAAGCTAAAAACATGAAGAACTGAGAGTTCTGGTTTACCTCGGACGCCCGCACAGTGTCAAAGTACTGCCGGAGATATGGCAGAGTCTCCAGGGGTCTGGACCGGCACCGACCCTCAAATCTGCGTGAGTGAGGGATCTCAAGAGGTGCCTCGACCTCGACCTCGAGAGCAAGTGCCGGGAAGTATGCGTAAACCCATAGCTGTGAAAGGCAAGGCAGTGGCTGTTAGTGTATAGAATTTATAGAAAATGCAAAATGCTGAGTACAGAATGCTGTGTGTAGTGTACAGATGATGAAAATCAGAAAATGCAAAATGCTGAGTACGGAATGCTGTGTGTAGTGTATAGAAAATGAAAATTAGAAAGTACAGAATGCTGAGTGCAGAATGATGTATGCAGTATAGAGATTTTGAAAAAGCAGAAATGTAAATCAAGAGGGCAGAATATACCTCACAGGCTCGCCAGTAGCATCCAACTATGGTCCCCCGCTCCAGGGAGGTCGTGCTCATGTAGCAATAAAGGGTAGCAAAGGCAGCGCCACCCTAATCAAAGTGCTGGACCTGTGATAGGTCTACCAGAGCATTGAGCAGATAAAGCGCAACTGTGTTCCCCCTGTCGGAGAACAGAGTGGTCTCGAGCAGGAATATCAAAAATCCCCGGGCGTACTGCTGGATGGCCTCGAAGGTCTCTAGCATAGACCCTCTGTAATGCTCAGCAAACCAGGTGTACTTGACCCTACCTGATGATCTGTCGATCCGCGGACGAGCTCCGAGCAGATAAACCCAAGTTGCCTCCCACTCACCCATATCTGCATCATATGGGATCGACCGACCCGCTACGTCAAGGCTCGTCAGCATGGAGAAGTCATACAGGATCATCATCATGTCCCTGGTAGCTGAGAAATTAAAGGAGTTGGTGGTGTCCCACCATCTCTCTACTAGTTGTAGACACCCCATTTTTGACCGACCTTAAGACTCAGACGTCACCGATTGACCGCTCGGTGATGTTGCATAATGTGCTCGTTCAGAAGTTTCAGAGTCGCGGCCGTGAGCCCTGCCTCCGGACTTCCGAACCCTCTTTTGTACTTTGCCTTGGTTTGCGAACCAGGCTCGGTTTTCTTTGTTTCTTTTCCTGAGGGAAGGGAGAGGTCCCGTAGACCATCTCTCAATGTCCGTAGGCTACATTTAATGGCCGTAGGCCATTTTTCCCATTTCGGAGTCCGGTTTCCGGTTTTCGGAGCCGTCAGGCCGTGTGCCTCGGTTCGGGACCGCCTAACCATCTCCGTTTGTTCTAATTTTTGGCATACTTCCTATTTTCTCCCTTTTGAGGGACACTGGGGTCTGAGAAACCCACTTCGTGGCTGAATACCATTTTCGGTGTTTAACAGCCCATTTTCGGGACCCCGAACTGCGCGTTTTGGCCCCCGAGCATTCGTTTTGCAACGGTTTTCGTTCATTTTTGGCAGATACCTCTGTTTTATCACCGGGGAGGTCACTGAAGGGTGAGAGGCCAGTAATTGTTGCAGCAACCAGTTATACATCCTCCGACGCCCTCCGGCGCCCGTTTTTCGCACTTCCGGGCTAATGTTGAACACCTTGGGCCCACATTCTTGAACTTTGAACCACATATTTGTGATGTACACACATGGGAGGACCCTAAAAGTTGGTGGCCGGCCATTAATGTTACTTGACCCTTTTGACCCCCTACTTCCGAGCTAATGTTGAACACCTTGGGCCCATTTTCTTGAACTTTGAACCACATATTTGTGATGTACACACATGAGAGAACCCTAAAAGTTGGTGGCCGGCCAGTAATTCCACCTGACCCTTTTGAACCCCTCTTTCCGAGCTAATGTTGAACCCCTTGGACCCACTTTCTTGGACTTTTAACCACAGGGTTGTGTTGTACACACATAGGAGGATACCATCAGTTGGTGGCCGGCCACTAAATCAGATTGACCCTTTTGACCCCTAGCCGGCCGGCTAGGGTGTGTGGCCGGCCGGCCACCTGCAGCAAAAGTAACAGGCCGAGTTCCTTGCACTGTGCACTTTACAGCTGTGGAGCTTTATCCCCCAGAAAATATCATTATCCGGGGGATATTTTGTGGGGGGAAAGTTGCTCTCCTTTTCCCCCACCTTTACACCCCCTTTTTGGCCCTTATAACCAGCTGGTGGCTTCACTTGTAGGGGTTAGAAAAATTGCTCTTCAAGCTTCCATACACAAAGCCATCTTTATCCCTCTCATTTCCTTGAAAATTTCTAAGTCCCTAATCAACATTTCTTCTACACCACCAAGCCCTACCATCACCACCTCATTTCCAGAAACAAGGAAGGCTTCTCAAAGGCTAAAGGAGCTGCAAATTGGTCCAAGAAGCAACAAAAGTTTTAGTCTTCAAGGGTGAGTAACATTTCTTCTCTTTGACCCTTTTTCTTGATCCATTTGTAAGCCCCATATGCTTTTTGTTTCAAGCTCCGGCCCTAACTGAAAGGGGCCCTCTTTTGAGCTCATCTTCACTTTTCATTAAGGGCTCAACCCTGTTTGAGCCCTCCATGATGCACTTGCTTCATTCATCCTCTTATATGTCATAATCTTGCATGCTATTTTTGGCCCATGAGTAATCTGTTTTTGAGCATGTTGTAAACTGATATTAGGCTTATTTTGAGCCCCTCTTCAACATTGAAGAAGGGCTCAACACCATTTGGGACTTCCATGTTATACTTACCTTTATACTCCTTTTTTGGTCCCATTTTTGCATGCAATGGAAGCCTACCATGCTTTTGTTTTTGGCCATTTTACAATTCTGAAAAAGTTCTTGTTTTGGTCCATTATTCATGTTTCATTTAGGTCCTTTCATGGTTTGGGACCTCCTTATGCCACTTCATGTTATATCTCTCTTTTATTCCCCATTCTTGCATGTTTAGTTAGCCTATCATGCTTTTGTTTTTAGCCATTTACAGTTCTGGAAATAGTCCTATTTTGGCCCATTCTACATGTTTTATTAAGGGTCTTTGGCTGTTTGGTGAATATTTTGCATACTTCATGTTATAGCACCTTTTGAGCCTCAATCTTGTGCCTTTTTTGGCATGTTTGTATATTGATTTGAGGTTTGCCATATACTGTAAATATTCATATTTTTGGTCCCTCTTCAATGTTGTAGAAGGAAATTTTTCAGTTTGGATTTTGCTTATATCACTTGCTTCATTACCCCTCTTTTGCCCCCTATTCTTGCATGCCATTTTTGCCCTACCTATGCTTGCTGTTTGGCCATGTTTATAACTGTGAAAGTGCTTTTTTTGGGACTGCCTAGCTTCTGTCTTTGCATTGCATGTCCATATTGTGCATGTTTGGCATAGCTATAGGCCATTTCGGGTGCCTAAATTGGCATTTCGGGACAATTCCATGCATTTGGTGTCATTTCGCCTCATTTCGGGGCTGCTTTCCCCCACTTTTCAGTGCTGAAATCCTATTACCATGTTTGCATATCATTTCCCATGCCATAGTTCGCATTTTTCCATCGCCTCGGTTTGCGTGCCCGTGTGCACGCATTTTGAGGCACTCCATTTTTATCCACCGGAATCCTATGTGAGTGTGGCTGAGGCTCACTCATGTTGGTATAAGCCCATATCACATTTCCATGTCATTTGCATCGCATTCCGCCATCGCCTCGGTTTGCGTGCCCGAGTGCACGCATTTCGAGGCACTCCATTTTTATCCACCGGCATCCTATGTAAGTGTGGCTGAGGCTCTCTCATGTTGGTATAAGCCCATATCATGTTTCCATGTCATTTACATTGCGTATACCATCGCCTCGATTTGCGTGCACGTGTGCACGCACTTCGAGGCATCTCATTTTCATAGCATAGTGCATACTAGGTTGTATCTTAGATCACATTCTGCCATTTTCTCGGTTTGCGTGCCTGTGTGCACGCATTTTGAGGCATGTCATTCCATAGCATTGTGTATGTTAGGATTGTATCTTAGTTGCATTTCATGCATATCATGCATATTGCATCGTGTCCGGAATAGGAGTTAGCCCGGGCACGGGAAACGAGGTACATTTCGTACTCCGAGTGACGGAATGTGTCTCAATTCCCCAGTCACCAACACTCCGGATTATCCATGATGGAGTTAGGTTTTAGCTGTAGTTTCATGTGCATTCATCCTATATTGAGTTGTGCATTTCGACTCCTCGGCCATCATGCCTCGGTATGCGTGATTGGTGGTACGAGGTTCGAGACATGCATATATCTGTGCAAATACATTGCTATGCCCCTTTCCTGCTCTCTGTTGCAGCAAAATGAAGAATCAGCAACCTTTTGGGGCTTGGCACGCATTTCAAGAACAGGTGTAAACAGAGGCTAATTGGGGCATTCCGGTGGATTTCTGCGCAAGGCAACCCGGACATGCATCATCCATCAGAAGCAAGGCAGTCCCTGGCTTGCACGCCAGTTTTATTTGCTTTCTTAGTTAATTCATTAATTAATTAGGATTTTGTAATATTTTGGACTGTAATATTCTTTCATTCGGGACTGTAATATTTGGACTGTATTATTTATTCGGACCCTCTGCGCGAGGGCACAACTGTAATAAGTGTGCGTGAGTGTGATGTATGTCTTCCAACCCCACGTCTTTCTTCCCTTTTATTTATCCGCTTATGATGGTTAGATTAGGGCATGTTTCAATTAGCATACAGTATGACAGCATGTTTGCATTCATTCATCTGTATTGCATGCACCGGGCTCGGCGTATCATACTAACTGTATTGTACTTTCAATTCCAAATTGAATACATGATAGTTGTAGCATTTCATATGCCATCTTAGAATAGCCGAGCCTGTTATAGTTGCATTTTGCATGTGTTGCATTAGGCATTTTTGTATACTTAGGATCATGCATGATTTCTAATGAGGTTTCTATTTTGGCTTGGAGTACTCGGTAAGTTTTGTGCTTTAGCATCCTTGCATGTGTGTGAGTGACTGCCATGAATAGCATGCTTACCATGAGGCTATGTGCTTATATGATATAACTGCCTGAATGCCTGTGGGTGAAGGTTGGGTTATCTGAATTGGAATAAATCATCAAATGTTTCAAGCCTACCTGCGGGTAGCAAAACCTCTTTCAAAAACAAACATGAAATGTTTCGTTCCAATTCAGGCGATCCAGTCTATACTTATATGCTGTGAGCATCACATAGTAACCTAGGCTAATAACCGGAATAAGAACATACAATGTTTTCAAAAATTGATATCATGGTTAGTAGAGGCCGGTCTATGACCGGGCGAGCGGGGGTGCTCACGAAGTGACCTTCCCCAATCGTACCCAAGTTCCCGAGCCGAGGCAACTTTGGTGATGACGGACACGTGGCCTTTTGGCACCGAGTCAGGGTTTCCTAAATTTCCCAAAATAAAATATTTAGGTGGCGACTCTGTATCTGGCAAAGCAGTCCATGTTTGACACTTCTTTCAAAAATCTGTTTTTCTCAAAACGATTTGCCGGATTTGGACTCTTTGGTTCAGATTTAGAACCGTGACTACGAAAGTCGAGTCCGAGCTGTGGCGAGGTCCCCCGCGGGCTTGCTACACTAGTGCGCCCATAAGGGTCCTACTCACTGGATAACGCGACAACCCCATATAGAATCGGCCAAATCCCGCCTCATCCACAATATGTCGAACGAGATCTGGGAGCTCCATGTACCACTCCCTGGCAATAATCGACCCGTAACCCCGTGTGAAACGGGAGGATACCTGCGGGTAGAATGAACAGGTGTAATCAGTTTCCGAATTAAACAAAATGATGTGCTATGAACTGCGTGTTCAGACTGAACAGTGTGTTATGAAATGAGTTGCGTGCAAAAATTAAACAGAATGTTGTGTTATGGACTGTGTGTTCAGATTGAGCAGTGTTCTGAGCCGTGTGCAAATAAATAGAATGTTGTGTTATAGACTGTGTGTTCAGATTGAGCAGTGTTCTTAGCCGTGTGCAAATTAAATAGAATGCTGTGTTATGGACTGTGTGTTCAGATTGAGCAGTGTTCTGGGCCGTGTGCAAATTAAATAGAATACACTGTTATGAACTGCGTGTTCAGATTGAGCGGTGCGCTATATTATGAAAAAGTGTACTGCGTTATGGACTGCGTGTTCAGATTGAGCAGTGTGCTATAAACCGAATATCGTGTTATGAACTGCGTGTTCAGATTGAGCGGTGTGCTATGTCATGAAAAAGTGTACTGCGTTATGGGCTGCGTGTTCAGATTGAGCAGTGTGCTATAAACCAAATACCGTGTTATGAACTGCGTGTTCAGATTAAGCGGTGTGCTATGTTATGAAAAAGTGTACTGCGTTATGGACTGCGTGTTCAGATTGAGCAGTGTGCTATATGTTATGAAAAAGTGTACTGTGTTATGGACTGCGTGTTCAGATTGAGCAGTGTGCTATAAACCGAATACCGTGTTATGAACTGCGTGTTCAGATTGAGCGGTGTGCTATGTTTTGAAAAAGTGTACTGCGTTATGGACTGCGTGTTCAGATTAAGCAGTGTGCTATAAACCGAATACCGTGTTATAAACTGCGTGTTCAGATTAAGTAGTGTGCTATGTTATCAAAAGGTGTACTGCATTATGGACTACGTGTTCAGATTGAGCAGTGTGCTATAAACCGAATACTGCGTTATGGACTGTGTGTTCAGATTGAGCAGTGAAATGAACTGTGTGCCGAAATGAGCTGTGTGTAAAACTGAGCTGCGTGCCCAACTAAGTTGTATGCCTAAATGAGCTGTGTGCCTAAATGAGCTATGTGCCAAATGAATGGAATACTATATCAAGAGCTGCGTGCTAGATGAGCAAAGTGTTATGTTGAAAGCTGCGTGCCAAGTGGACAAAATGCTGTGTGCAAGTTGTGTTCAAGTGTGAGCAGAAGCATTGTGTATGCAAATGGGTTCAGAACAAACCGATCAGATACTTTACAGAAAATGTAAAAGTGAAGTATGTACCTCTCGCACATGATACGATAGATGAGACTCGGGTTCTCGTAGCAGCAACTCTGCTGGCGCCCGTCGCGCGAAGTCGTTGAAATGGTGAAAAGTACTCGTAGGGAGGATATGCTCCTGTGGGTGGTACTCCTCCGGATCGAATGGCCGTATCCTCGGAGGCAATGACATAATGTTCGGCTCGTCCTCTACTCCTGGAAAGCCTCCGCCATATGGAATACGATCAGCCATCTGAAGAAAGATGCAAAAATGAGCAAAAATGAATGAAATGAGCAAAATTGCAAAAAGTCAACAAAAGTCAACTCTCGGAAAGAGAAAAAGTCAACAAAAGTCAACGCCCAGAAAAGGTGCCAAATTTTGAGACAAACATACCTGAAGTGATGGAAATGGAGAAAGAAGCTCCGAAAACAAATCTAATTGGTTCAAAACAAAGGGAATCGAGAATTTTCGCAAAACAACTTAGCGTGAGGCATTGGAAAACGCGTATAAAGTGCAGATATGAGAGAGAAAAGGGTCTAGGGAAGAAGAGAAACTGATTTCGGCCTTGGAGATGTGAGCAAAACTGATTTGGAGTGGTGTACTTAAAGAACCAAACATGAAAAGACAAAACTGCCCCGGATTTTGAAAACTAGTCAGCCAGCCAGTTTTTCTGGTCGGCCAACCACTTTGGTAGGCAACAACTGGTCGGCCACCCTCCTGGTTGATCTTCAGAGCTCCATTGTTCTCCCTGTGTGTTTTGGTGGTGTTTGGAGCTCTTTTCTTTCAGGAAAGTACAAGAAAAGTACACTTTTCGGCGCGAAATGTCCCCGCGAGAACTCCAAATTCAAGTGTTCGATGCGTGGCTCATCGTTACTCGTCAAGAGCAAGATGTATCCTTTTTGAGTATGTGTTGACCCCCCCGAGAGGTAACTCGGAGGTTCTGGTTAAATCGGTCACGTTAAGGCTTGTATTTCCTTATTCGGCATTTTGTTTCGAACATATTATTGAAGTGTTACTTCTCTTGCATTGTCATGCACACTTTCCTCTCTTGCATTTGTTATGCACACTTTAAGCGTTATGCACATTACTCCTTGTACTGTTATGCACATCACTCATCGCATCGTCGTGCATGTTTCTTTCCTATTTTTGGGTACACTTTATTTGCGTCATCGCACACTTTTTGCTCGCATTGTTTTGCATCCCCTACCGCATTGTTACGCGTCACACTTAGGTTGCATTGTTTTGCATCCCTTTCCACATTGTTATGCGTCACACTTAGGTTGCATTGTTATGCATCCTTTCCGCATTGTTATACGTCACACTTCAGTTGCATTGTTATGCACCCCTTCCATTGTTATGCGTCACACTTAGGTTGCATTGTTATGCACCCCCCCTCACCTGCGTTGTCACGCACTTTTCACTTGCATTGCTATGCATGTTTCTAACGATATTGTACCTGTTGGGTTTCTTTCTTTTGTAGGCACGATATTGTATGTACGATTCATTTGAGGCTGGCGTGACCAGACGATATTGTATGTACGGTTCATTTGAAGCTGGCGTGACCAAACGAACCGGGCGGTATTGTATTCTCCGTGTGAGACGTAGCGAGAATTATATAATTCTCTTATATCCTTTCTTCATGTAATGTAGTTTGGTTCGTATTCGCCTGCTTAAATTGTTGCATTTATTGTGTATATTTGCTTCATTACAGCTTTCTTTACATGATCATAAGTTATGTTCAGCATCTTGCATGTCCTTTGCATTTTGCCCCTGCCTGCGGGCACATCTCTTTATTATCTTGCCTGTTTGTCTAAGTCTTTGGCCTTGTCAAAAATGGGTCGTCTCTAGGCTTTCACATTCACTCCCGTCACTTATGACTTCTGAGTTCTGTCAAACAGGGGCAATGTAGACACCCCATTTTTGACCGACCTTAAGACTCAGACGTCATCGATTGAGCGCTCGGTGATAGTGCATGTTGTGCTTGTTTCGAGTTTCTGGAGTTTTGGCCGAGTGCCTTGCCCCCAGGCCTTTTAACTCATTGTGCTTCGGCTCGGTTTGCGGACCAGGCCTTGTTTCTCTTCCCTGAGGGAGGGAGAGGTCTTGTAGACCATCTCTTTCTGGTCGTAGACCACTTTTTCCATTTGGAAACTAGTTTCCGATTTTTAGAGCCTTCGGCCGTGTGCCTTGTCTCAGAACCGCTTAACGTTCTCCGTTTGGCGTGGTTTTTAAACCACACCTTGTTTCCTTGGGCTAGACGGCCACTATGGTTTGGAAGACCACTTTTGTGGTCCTGAACCACTTTCAGTGCTTGTCAGCTAGTTTTTAAGGCTCCCGGCTGCGCGTTTTGCCTCCCGAACTTTTGTCATGCATCCGTTTTTGTTTTTTTTGGTACAAACCTTATTTTCCTTGTTTGGAAGGTGGTACAAGGGTGGGAGACCACTTTTTCTCCTTGGAGACCACTTTTCTTCCCGTCAGCCAGTTTTCTGATCTGACAACTGGTCTCGTAGGTCTTTGAGCCATCTTTTCTGGTCGACCACCCCACCCCTGCCTTGTTTTTAGTGTGCTGATCATCTCCCACCATGGCTGACCACTTGTTGTCTTAGGAGACCACTTGTGGTGGTCGGTCGACCACTTGAAGTAGCTTGAAGTGGTCGGCTGCTTTTTGCCACCTTTTTGGAGATATTTTCCTCCAGCTAGCACAGCTGGAGGGCACTGAAGCTATCCTTCATACACATGTATGGAGGGATTTCCTTGGACCTTAGCTTCTCCAAGAAGCTTTGCTTTTGGTTCTCTATAAGGGAGAGCCACCTCCTCCCTCCTCTAGGTTCAAAAAAAAGAGGTGGGAGTGATACATATAGCTTTGTATCTATATCTCTTTGTTTGATCCTATTTTGTGCATAAAAAGTGCCATTTTGTCTCACTTTAACACATAAACACACACTCAAACATCTTACCCTTGGAGCTGAGGTCCCTTGAGGTTGTTCTTGAAGTTCTTGGACTGGTTTTGGTTCAAAAAGTGTGCTGGAGTTGCAGTAGTAAAGGTGGTCTTCAAGGGTGAGTCTTTAACCCTTAAATCCCCCATTCTTGCTTAAGCTTTTGGACCCTTTTCCATGCTGTTTTGAGCTTAGCTTCCTACTACAAAAAGTTATGTTTTTGTGTGTTTCAGAACTTTGTTTAAGGTCACTTTTGTGTTTGGGGTTGTCTACCCCCTTTTAGGCCTTGTTAGGCCTTGTTTGGAGCCATCCATTTAGGCTCTTGTTGTAGCCTTTGCATGACCTTTCTACCACTGAAATCCAAAGGATTTTCAGTGGTGAAAAGGTGGTTTTGGGGTCTTAAATAGGAGAGAGTCATCCCCTCTCCTTGTGTCTTCAATACTTGCCATATATACCTCATGTTTGAGCATGTGTTTTAAGCTTGTGTTGGCTTGTTCTTAACATGTATTTGTGGTTATTCTGCTGAGGCTTACCACTGTTTTTGCTTGGTTTGGTCATCCCTTGCATGCCTTATACACTTGTAGTGTAAATCACACACACTAGCCTTGTATGCTTCATGAGGTAGCATGTCATTCTAGCTTGTGTTGAGTCCATTTTAGAATGTTTCTGGTGTTATTATACCATGTCATATCTCTGTTAGGGTTTGGTTTGGTCACCCTTTGCATGCTCCATGCACTTGTAGCACATTTCCTTGAAATAGCCTAACACGCATCATGTTGTAACATGTCATTCTAGCATGCTTTTGGCTTAACTTCATGAAGCTTTTGTCCATGTTTTAACATGCCTTAGCTCTGATTTGGGTTGTTTTGACCATGCATGCCTTGCTTTGTATAGCTTTGGTTCATTCTAGCTCGTTAACTTTGCGCGTCAAGTCCACTAGCATGCTTTACTTGGACCATTTGAATGTTTTGGCATCATTTATTATGTGATTTCAGTCCATGTTTCATGCTCATGTACTTGCATTTAGCACTATTTCAATGCGCTGGAGGGTTTGCCCCTTTATGCCTTAACATGAGTCATTGCGTATGCCTTCATGCCTTAGCTCACGAGCCATCATTTCAGTGTTTATTTGGGGTTATTATGCCATGATATAACTTTGATTTTTGTTGCTTAAGTCATCCTCTGCTTGGTCTTAATAGGTGTAGTGTAATCCACCTTATTTGCCTTGTATGCATCATGCCTTATGCCCTTCATGCTAGCTTATTTTGGCTTCATTCCATGTATGTTTTAGACTCATTTTAACATGTTCTAGGATTGTTTTGGGTTGCCTTAACCACATGCTTCATGTTTTGCATACTTGTAGTACAAGTGTTGTTGCTTGCTTCAAGCTTTGAGCACCATTGCATGCTTCATTTGTGTTGTGTACATGATTTGGCATCATCTAACATGATATTTCAGAGCTTTTAGCATTGTCATGTTCCCACTTCATTCACTCTTTAAATGCTTTTGAGTGTTGTGCATTGTTGCCGAGTTTGTAGCCTAGAATGTATGCCATCTTGCCTAGGTATTTGAGCCTCCATCTTAGCATGTTTTGGTCCATGTTTTGACCTATTTCAGCTCTGTCCATGGTTGGTTAATGCATTTGTGCCATGTATTGCATGCTCCCTTTGTAGTCCTCTTTATTAGCTTTCATGCTTTAGGACCGTAGCATGCTTTACTTGCTTTGTTTGAATGATTTGGCATAATTTCTTACCTCATTTCAGTGCACTTAGTTTTGTCATACTTGCACATTTGTCACTCTTCGAGCCCTCTTGAGAGTTGTGCTCTTAGGCCTCTTTGGTAGGCTAATTGGCATGCATGCATATATATGCTTTTTGTGCCTTTGCTTTTGTGTTTTGGCCACTGATTTGGGCAGGACTGAGGTCTACCCCTTTTGGTTTAAGTCCATTTAGCATGTTCACTTGCATGTTGCTTTCATGCTTATCTTACTTCACATTGTGAATGCTATGTAGTCCTTTGCATTGTGCATGCCAAGTTGCTTCTTTGCATTGAGTATATATGTCCCTAACATTGCTAAGTTACCCTTGTTGCATTGCATCATGCATGCAAGCTTTACATTGTGTTTGGAACCTCATGATTGCCTTCGCATTGTGCATGCCATGTAGTTCATAACATTGAGTATGCCATGTAGTTCTTTGCATTGTGTATGCTTAGGTTACATCATTGCATTGTGTATGCCAGTTTTCCATTTAGCATTGTGCATGCTAGTTGTTGTTCTTAGCATTGTGCATTGAGCATTGTGCATGCCATGTTATGTGTTGCATTGTGTTTGGAATAGGTGTTTGTCCAAACACGGGAAAAGAGGGACGTTTCATACTTAGAGTGATGAAACATGCCTTAATTCCCGGTCGCCGACGCTCTTGATCATACATGATAGAGTTCTAAGCTTTATATGTTTACTTGGGCATTCATTTTTACATTGAATTGTGCAACTTCGCCTCTCGGCCATCATGCATTGAAATGCGCGATTGATGGCCCGAGGGTCAAGAACTACACTTCCTTGAGTTCATGACATGATAGGGAGGGTGGTTGTGTACACATATCTTGCAAATACATTGCCATGCCCTCTCTTGCTCTCTGTTGCCGCAAATTGCATTTCAGCAGCAACAACTGGTCGGCCAGCCAGAAAAACTAGCTGGCCGACCACTTTTGGTTTCTTCTAAAGATAGGTGGTCGGCCATGGCTGCAAACACCAACAACTGGTCGGCCACCCTCCTACAGGTCCCCAAGGTGGAGTTTCAGCTTTCTGGAGCTTTGTGAAAGGTTCTGAGGACAATTACAAACAGAGGCAAATCGGGGCATCGCATTGGATTTCCGAACGAGTCGACCGAGCATGCATCTAGTCCTTTCCCTCTAAGGACCTCCTACTTTTACTGCTTTCCTTAGCTGTCATACTTAGATAGTTAGCTTTTGCTTTGGTTTGTACTTTAATAGTTAATGCGTTTAGCTATTGCAATTTGTTTTGTAATAATTAGTTAACTAGGATTTGTTAATTAATTTGTTGTGTAATAATTAGTTCAATTAGCTTAGATTAGCTAGTTAGCTTCTTATTCGGTCCCTCCCTCGAGAGGGCATAATGTTGTAATAACACTACAACAAAAAAGGTCTATTGTGACGAAAATGCATGACGAAAAAATATTTCTTCTTCAAATATACATGTTTTAGTGATGAAAATAAGATTTCGCCTCCAATTGTACTATTTTTAGAGACGAAAACCAAATTTCGTCACCAAATGCTTAAAATCAAGTAAAACAATTGGTGACAAGAAATTTATTCATCTCTAAATTTTATTTTTCGTCACAAAACAGTTTCTCACCCTGGGAAATTTGGCGGAAGATTTGACGCCATTTTGGAGACGAATTTTTCGTCACCATTGCAAAAAAAATTTAGAGAGGAAATAATTTCATCTCCAAATGTATTATTTTTAGAGATGAAAACCAAATATCGTCACCAAATGCTTAAAATCAATAAAAAATAAAATTGAACCAAGAGATATCTATCTCTTTGTTCAGATGCATGTATTCAACTTTCTATATCTCTCTGTCACCCCCTCACCCATTCATCTCTGTCACACCGTCCGTCTATCTTTGTCGCACCGGCTAACCAGCACGTCGCCGGCCGGCGCTCGCTACAACAGGTCTCTCTCTCTCTCTCTCTCTCTCTCTCTCTCTCTCTCTCTCTCTCTCTCTCTCTCTCTCTGTGCCATATTTTGTATTAAAACTACGTAGTTTTGAATGTTTCCTACTATTAATTAAATTTGTTACGATTTGAAATAATTATTAATAATCAGTTCAAAAAAAATATTAATAATTAAATAATAAATCATTAAGAACAAAATAATAATTATTTTTTAATAGAATTATTATTTATTGATTAAAATCATAAAATTTCTTAAATTTATTTATTTTCATTCAAAATATTAATTAAACCTTAATAAAGGTAAAATTACGAACATAAATAATAAAAATTAAAAAAATATAAATTAAAACCAATTTTTACTACAAAATTTTGTCTCAAATTTTTTCTCAATATTTGAAACAAGCCCTTCAAAATTTTGCCTCAATTAAAATTTCCTCATAAAATTTTGTCTAAATTTCTACTCCCAGGTCCCAAAAAAAAAGAAAAAGGGAAAAATAAAGAAAGACTAGCAGGGAGATGTGTTCGAGAGAGAAACAGAGAGAGAAGACGAAGAATAGATGGAGGGAAAAGAGACCATGAAGAGAGATGGAGGGAAGAGCAGTCCTTCAGAGCAACAGCCATTGCTTCGCTTGTGACGGCCATTGCGTTGCTCAAGCAGTCCTTCGGAGCTGCCTACTTCGCAGCCCGGTTCGTCTTCGCTTCTCCCTCCAGTCGACGAAGACCCGCGAACGAAGCAAACGGATCCGTCTCCACCTCTCCCTCTGACCGGAGCTCTTGCACCTCTCCCTCCCACCGTCCAATTTCAGGTGCATGTTTAGATACTAGGGTTTTGAGTTTTGATTTGAGGCTTTTCAATTTGAAAATTAGGGCTTAGGGTTTTCCAATTTCAAAATTTAGGGCTTTTCAATTTGGGGTTTAGTGTTTAACTTGGTTGATTTAGTTCCTGGTAGGTGTAAGTTGATAGATGAGGAACAAGCATTCGGGGTGATTGTGGATTATGCTTATACTCCTGATGCCTTGTCTAGACTACTTGACTTTGTAAAGGAGCTTGGACCAAGGAGGATTATCACTGGTATGATTCTTATATGCTTTATCAATATGCAAATGATTGGTACCATATTTTTGTTGGCTTTTTACAGAGTTGTGGTTTGTCCCTTTTATAAAATCAATATTTGCAATTTTCACACAAGTGCTGATAGAAATGATGGTGTCTACGTTTGTTGTAGCTCAAAAGTTTCTTCATTTGGTTTAAAAAATGGCTAGCTTTTTTTTTTTTTTTTTGACACAAACTATTCTTCCAGTTTGTTTTTATTTATTTATTAATTTATTAAAAAATTAATAAATAGAAAAAGAAGATTAAAAAAAAAAGAAAAAGAAAAAAAAGAACATGTGTTAAGTTTGCATTCCAAAGTTGAGATTGCCCAGGTTGAAGCCTCAATAATTTATTTAAAGTTTCAATATTTCACCAAAGTGTTACTATTTATATTTCATCAAATGAATATTGGAAGTAGTCAAAATTGAGATGTTGAGAATTTGGAAATTGGTTTGATAGACATTTAGAGCCTTTTGTGGAATGAACTTCAGTTGTCCTTGATGTTGACAGCTTTTATGTTTACCCTTTAGACCGTGGTCTGTTGAGGAAGAAAAGGAACAGGTTAGAAATGCCATTTGCTGGAAAACTGACAGCCTTTATCTCTATGTGTGCTTGTCTTGGTGTACTTTAACCAGAAGCTTACTGATTTAGGAATAGCTAAAGTTCTTATAGTACGTAATTAAGTTTTCATGGTCTAACCTAATTTTCATGTTTTTCCTGAAGTTCTTATAGTACATAATTAAGTTTTCATGGTCTAACGTAATTAAGTTTTTACTGATTTAGGAATAGCTAAAGATTACTGATTTAGGAATAGCTAAAGTTCTTATAGTACTTGTATTAGGAAACATCTATTAAATGCTTTTGTAAGTAATATTGGGCTCATTTCCTTGAATTCTTAATATTGGGCTCATGTGTGTCTCTGAAAAAAATGGATGGTCTATTTTCGGAAACACACTTGTCTATTTTTTGGAGGGGATTTCTGCTCTCATGTTATGAATTCGTACAAACACAGGTTTTGGAGGGGATTTCTGCTCAAATGTACATTTGAAACGAGTAAAGTGAAGGGCTGGAGATGCCTTTAGGCATATTCAATGTGCATGTCCAACTAGACATATTGGACAAATATTTCATATCCTTACTCAAGTGTCGAGTGTCTGATATGGTTAATTAACAAATTTAGAAGAGCACGTGTAACACAAGTTATGATTTTCATTATTAACACAAAATTGAAATTAAAAAATTAAAATAAAGAAATAGGGAATAGGAAAGATAGAGAAGGATTACTTCAAGTTATGCATCATACTTTCTTTTTTCTTTTTTCTTGACAAGTATGCATGTCATACATAACTTTATTTTCTAAGGATCCATTATTTCATAGCTTTGAGTTGGTTTTGTGAAAGAGAAAGGAATCGTGAAATCAATGTGCTTAAATTATTTGCAACACTCAAGAGGATTCACATTTGTTGTATATCACTTGAATATAAAAAGGCATCGAGTGCAAGTTTAGTGCATCTTACACCTTTACATTGCAGCACCTACCTTTCTTATTTTCTTCATTTAATTCGGGGTCATGATGGGAGATAGGCAAGATTTGTACGAAATTTTCTACTTCTTTCTACAGTTTGTTGTGGTTCACCATCTCCCTTTTCTCTCTCTTTACTTTTCTTTTCTTTCCCCTTACTGTTTTTGAGAATCACATTAGACCTCCACAAAATTGGAAACTCAACTTTTTTTTGTTAATTTTGTCCATTTTTTCAAGTTATAGCACCGATATTGATGACCTTGTGTAGTGATACATACGTTACAGGGATAAACAACAATGAGTATCAAATAACAAGAGGAACAGTAAGTAATTTTCATGTTGGTGTATAACAGAACTATTTCTTCATATCTGCATTGATTTTGAATACATACTATTATAGTGGAATCTCCTAGTTAAAATTCAACTATCTTTCCTATTCATAACCACTAATCAGTTAAGAGTTTTTTGCTTGTTTATATGCTTTGAGTGCTTTGGTTGCTCTGCAGGAACTGAACCGCATTGCAGGAGTGGACAACAACTTCAGCTATGTGAAGGCTGACTTCATGAATATGCCATTTTCTGACAACAGTTTTGATGCAATATTTGCAATAGAAGCTACATGTCATGCACCAGATGTGGTATGCTGTCAGAATGCTCATTAGGTTCATGTGTAAATTTGTCTAATCTTACATATCGGCTATGAAGCACGAACACGAACACGCATATGGACACAGACACGGATACGGGCATGGGACACAGCAATTTTTAAAAAATGGGGACACGGACACGGCAGGGGACACGGCAAATTTTTTAATTTTTTTATAAATATTTTTATTTTAATACATATTAATTATTTTATTTATTTATTATATTTTTAAATAATGTGTTGTAATTAATTATTTTATTTTATTTTACATACATGTGTTTGTTTTTTTATTTATTAATATGTATAAGTATCTATTATCTTATAATATGTATTATCCATTATCTAATAAGTATATTTATGTTATATAATAACTATTATATAATATATAACAAAATAATAATAGTTATTAGTTAAAATAATAATAGTTATTAGTTATATATATTATATATGAATATATAATAATAATAATAATAATAATAATAATAATAATAATAATAATAGTAGTAGTAGTAGTTGTAAGTTATATATATTATATATGAATATATAATAATAATAATAATAATAATAATAATAGTTATTATAATAGTTATAATATCAAGACAAGAAGACAGACGGGAGAGAACCGAGAGAGAGGGAGACAAAAGCAAGGGAGACGATCGCGATCAGAAGCGAGAGAGAGGGAGACGATCGCGATCACGATTGTAGACGTCCCCAAATGCCCTGGGAGGATGACCCCCGTTCTGTTCGTTTGGGTTCACTACAGTTCGGACTCAAATTGTCACAGTTCTTAATTTGAACCAAAGAGTCCAAATCTGACAAATCGTTTTGAGAAAACAGATTTTTAGAAAAGAAGTGCCAAACATGGACTGCTTTACCAGATACAGAGTCGCCACCTAAATATTTATTTTGGGGGAATTTAGGAAACCCTGACTAATTACCAAAGGCCACGTGTCCGTCATCACCAAAGTTGCCTCGGCTCGGGAACTTGGGTACGATTGCGGAAGGTCAGCTATGTGCACCCCCTCTCGCCTGATCTGAAGATCGGCCTCTACTAACCATGATATTTAGTTTTGAAAACATTATGCATTCTTATTCTGGTTAATTAGCCTAGAATTACTATGTGATGCGAGCGGCAAAACAAGTATAGACTAGATCGCCTAATTTGGAACGGAGCATTGCATATCCGTTTGTTTGGAAAATGGTTTGAAATTTTCTACTCACGAGTAGGCTAAAACACGAATTTCAATGAGTTGTTCTAACTCAAACAATCCAACCTTCACCCACAGGCATTCAGGCAGTTATATCACATAAGCATTTAGACACATGGTAAGTATGCTGTCACGTTAACATTCACACTCATGCGAGATGCTAAACCATAAATACTTACATCGTACTCCGTGCCAAAATAATGAACTAGTTAGTAATCATGCATGATCCTAGTTCATGTTAAAATAGCTAATGCATTGCATACAAAATGTCATTAGAATAGGCTCGGCTAATCTAAGGATGGCATGTGAAATGCAACAATTCGGTGCACGTATTCAAGTTTGAAATTGAAATACTATGCGGTTAGCATGATGCGGCAAGCTCGGTGCATGCAAGACAAATGCATGAATGCACGCATGCATAGCATAAGGTATGCTAATTTAAATTATCCCTAATACTAACCATTGAAAGTAGGTAAGTAAAAAGGGAGAAAGAAGTGGGGGTTGGAAGACATGCACACACGCACCCACACTTATTACAAATTTGCCCTTGCTCAGAGGGACCAAAAGAATAATACAATTTAACTAACTATCAAGCTAACTAAATATTACAGACAATTAACTAGTTAAGAAAATTAACTAAGCTAATTAAGCAGTAAAAGCAGCCTCAAGAAGAGGGCCCAATGTATGCGTGCTCGGGTTTGCTGGGAAATCCGTCGCCATGCACAAGTTTGCCTCTGTTTCCCCTACTCTGCTCCTCTGAAATTTGCACGACTCCCAAGGTATGCTCCATGGACACTGTGGATCACCACCGACCAAGTGGAAACCCTACCGACCATGTCCGAATGGTCATCAACCATTTGTTGAGCTCTCGGCCATCAATAATTGGTCGGTCGGCACTCCATGTAGTCGACCGGCCAAGTCTTCCTGCAGAACCTGTTTTGATAGCAGCAGAGGGCAAAACAAGGCATGGCAATGCATTTCAAGCAAATGTGTGCACCAACATATCTCCTTATCATGTTTATGACTCAAAGGGGTATGGTACTCGATTATCGGACCACCAATCGCGCATTTCAATGCGTGATGGCCCAAGGAACTAAGTATGCATTTTCAATGTAGAATGAAATGCACGTAACAAACAATGAGCTCAATCTCTATCATACTCAATTCAAGAGGCAAAGCATGCATGTCAATGCAATTCAACCTAGGCATGCGAACTAAGTATGCAAGATGGCAATGCAAACAAGCATATAAGACATGTGACAATCATGCTAGTGACAAGTATGCGAGACGCAATGTGGATGGTCAAGCATGCAGGCAAGCATGTGACTTCATTCAATCATGCAACAACACATGGGGTAAACATGTAGTAACATGTTAAACAACCTAAACATGCAACAACACACAAGTATGCAACAACACACATGGTAAGCATGCACCAACACATAAAGGGTGGACTTACACCAATTTGGGCAGCCCTCAACTAGGCCCAAAAACAGTGGCCAATGCTAAGGAAATGGAGGCCAAATACACATACAAGCATGCGTGCAAACATGGTCCATCACTTAGGCATCAAAGAGCAACTTCTAAGTACGCTTAAAAGAGGCTAAGCATGGGCATATGGCAAGCAATATAAGCTCTGAAAATCACATGAGGATGGTGCCAAACCAACCTAAACCAAGCAATCAAAGCATGCTAACAAGCCCAAAGCTTGAGGCCAACCAAAGGGCTCAAACCATGGCCATGCCAACCAAGCCTCAAAGGGCCAAGGGGACTCCAAATAGCCCCAATGCAGGTCTAAACAAGACCAAAGACACACCTAGATGGCGTCTAAATGGTTTAAACATGCAAGCATACAAAAGAAGGCCAAACATGGAGCATAAGATGACAACCTTATAAAGTATTAAAGGGACATCAAATGCAAGCATACAAGCATGCCATGAGGACTGAAATGATACTATAAGTGGTTCTAAGCCACTGAAATGATGCAAGAATAGCATGTTAGAGAGTCTGATGCTGAAGGCCTACAAGAGGGATTACATGGTAGCTATACAAAGCGAAGCATGGATGACCCAAATGACCAAAAACAGACCTCAAGCACACTAAAACAAGCATAAAAACTTTACAAGGTTAGGCCAAAACACATGAGCATGGTAATCTAAAAGCTATGTGCATGTTAAGGCAAATCATGGCATTACAAGGCATGTATGCAAGGCAAGCATGGTGTGTCTAAACCAAGTAAAAAAAGTGCTATGTCATGACAAAATAAGCACAAATAACAACTAAGACATGGCCAAAATGCACTTAAAAATGGTGCTCACACATGAGGCTAAAATGGCCCATTTCAAGGACAACAAAGAGAGGGGGTGGCCCTCTCCTTCTTAGGACCTTAAACCACCATCCTCACCATTGAAATCCCTCAAGATTTCAGTGGTGAGGAGGTCCAAACAAGGTGGTCCCGAAGCTCACCAAAATGGCACAAAATGGGGGCCAAGCAAGCCCTAAGAGGGGTCAAACAACCCCAAAGCTCAAAGAAACCTCAAACAACTATTTTAGGTAGGTAAAAACAAGACTTTTATATGTTATACACAAAGCCTAAAAACAGGTGCAAGATTGGTAAAATGGCTATGCAAAAATGGGGAATAAAGGGGGAAAGTTGTTACCTTGTAGACCCTCTTCAAAAATGGAAGACCAGTAGCCTCCTTAGGTTCAAAACAGCTCCAAAACTCTGAAAATGACTCCTTAGCACCTCAGTAGCCAAGGTAAGGTGTAACACTAGGTGTTTGAATGCAAAACTAAGAACAGACACACACTAAGGCAAAGAGAGGGAAATATAGAGATAAGATAGATACACTATGACCTAACCCTAGTTCAGAGCTCTCTCTAGAAAAAATGTTGTAACCCTAATGGAGGGAGAAGAGGCTCCCTCTTATAGAGCTCACTCTTGCAAAGCTTCTCAAGTAAGCTAGTCAAGACGGAGATCCCTCCACACACGTGTATAGAGGGGAGCAAAGTGTATGCCAGCTAGCACAGCTGGCATAAAAATATCTGCAAAAGCAGATGTACAGTGGTCGGCCAGCCAAAAATGCTATTTGACCAAAAAAGATGGCCGACCGACCATCCAGAGTGCCGACCGACCAAATATTGGGCCAATGGAAACAAAACCCAGCCAGTGGCCTCGAGCCATGGCCGGTGAGGTGTGGGGATGGCCTACAAGCCATTTCCAACCCTCCAAAGCAAAACACAAGTGTTTGGTGCAAAACCAGACACAAAACAGTCGAGTTGAGAGATCTTGAGGCAAGGCGCGTAACCGAGACCTCCAGGAACTCAAGATGAACACAAATAAGGATGATCACCGAGTGTTCAAACGGTAACGTCCAAGTCTTGAGGACGGTCAAAAATGGGGTGTCTACAGTTGCCCCTCTTTGACAGAACTCGAAAGTCATAAGAATGATGGGAGTAAGTGTCAAAGCCCAGAGACGACCTATTTTTGACAAGGCCGAAGACTTAGACAAACATGCAAGACAATAAAGATATGCGCCCGAAGGCAAGGGCGAAATGCAACTGAAAATGCAAGAAGTCGAGCATAACTTATGATCATACGAAGAAAGCTGTAACGAAGCACATACAATGCAACAGTTTTAAGCTAGCACAAACCAAACTACACTACAATGCAGAGAGGGTGCAAGAGAATTATGCAATTCTCGATATGTCTCACTTAGAGGATACAATACCTGTGTGGCTCGTTTGGTTGCCCTAGCTTCAAGTGAACCGCACATACAATATTGTGCCTGAAAGAGAAAGAAAACTCAACAGGTGCAATATCGTTAGCAACATGCATAACAATGCAATTGAAAGCTGCACGACAACATTTATGTAGGATTTAAGGTCTCCTTAGACCAAGGGGTGCACAAACAGTGCGATGATATGCAATTGAATCTAATGTAATGCAAATGATATGCAAAATTACAAAACAAATGTAAAAACAATGCAAATAATATGCAAAACATACAAAACTATGTATAAACAATGCAAACAATATGCAATGCAATTGAATCATGATCCAATCATGAGCGGTTCAAAACCACACAAATGTCAAATAGATTGATGGAGATGCAAAGTCCGTCTATCATAGAAAAGGTGCCGCAACCCTCAAAACACAATACCAGCAGTGGAATAGGCGCGTACACATGCAGAACTATGAGTGATGTAGACGGACACAGGAACAAGTAATTGGGTGGAATGACATAAGTGAGGCATGCTCTGTTCAGAAAAGATTATGATCCTAATGTTGGATGCAATCGAACTACATTACAATGCAGTATATACAGTGGATATGGCACACGACCGAAACATATCTTACCTAGGAAAGGCATGTACACATGCAAACCGCGTCCAACACAGAAACGGTGCTGCAACCCTCAAACCACAATACCAGCAATGGAATAGGCGTGTACACAAAAGTCTCAGATCCGTGCTTCGACGTGAAAAGTATGAGCACATGCCAAACCATGCTCAACATGGAAAGGCGCAAGCCATAGCTGGATGTGATGCGGCAAATGCATGCAAGCTACAATGTAACATATACAAATATGCAATGAAATGGAATATTTACAATGGATAAGGCCTGCGGCCCAAACCGTATCTTGCCTAGGAAAAGTATGGACACAAACAAGCCACGTCTAACACAGAAAAGGTGCCGCAACCCTCAAACCACAATACCAGCAGTAGAATAGGCGCGTACACATGCAGAACTATGCTTCAACGTGAAAAGTATGGGTACATACCAGACCAAGCTCAACATGGAAAGGCGCAAGACATAGCTGGGGGTGATGCAGTGAATGCATGCAAGCTACAATGCAATATTTATAAATATGCGATGGAATGGAATATATACAGTAAAATGCATGACATATGCAATATTTACAGTGATGCATGACATATGCATTATATATAATGAAATGCATGGCATATGCACTATTTACAATGATGCATGACATATGCACTATTTACAGTGAAATTCATGACATATGCACTATTTACAATGATGCATGACTGTAACACGTCCGCGAGGGACCCCGCTACAGTTCGGACTCGATTTGTGTCACGGTTCTTAATCTGAACCAAAGAGTCCAAATCTGGCAAATCGTTTTGAGAAAACAAATTTTTAGAAAAAGAAGTGCCAAACATGGACTGCTTTGCCAGATACAGAGTCACCACCTAAATATTTTTTAAGGGGGAATTTAGGAAACCCTGACTCGGTGCCAAAGGCCACGTGCCCGTCATCACCAAAGTTGTCTCGGCTCGGGAGCTAGGGTACGATTGGGGAAGGTCAGCTATGAGCACCCCCTCTCGCCCGATCCGAAGATCGGCCTCTACTAACCGTGATATCCGTTTTTGAAAACGTTATGTGTTCTTATTCCATTTATTAGCCTAGAATTACTATGTTATGCCCGCAGCAAACAAGTATAGGCCAAATTGCCTAAATTAAAACAAAACATTTCATGTTTGCTTTGAAAATGGTTTGCTACTTGTAAGTAGGCTAAAATGCAGGTTTTGCCACCCTCAAGTGGGCTTTTAGAAAAGATGGTTTTGCCACTATCTAGTGGGCTTAAAATTCACAGTTTTAATGCATTATCCCAATTTAAGCAATTCGACCTCCATCCACAGGCATTCAAGCAGTTATATCACATAAACGGCTAGCCTCATGGTAATCATGCAATTATGGCAACACTCACACGCATGCGGCATGCTAAAGCATAAAAGCTCACCTAGTACTCCAAGCCAAAATAGAAACCAGTTAGTAATCACATGCATGATCCTAGTTCATATTTGAAATGGCTAATGCAACACATGCAAAGATGCAATCCAAACAAGCTCGGCTATCCTAAACATGGCATGTGAAATGCTGCAACTAACAAATACTCAACTTGAAATTGAAATACGAGTGTAGTTAGCATGATGTACCGAGCCTGGTGCGTGTAAGACAAATGTATGGATGCACGCATGCCAAGCATAAGGTATGCTAATTTAAATATGCCCTAGTCTACCATCATAAGCAGGTAAGTAAAAGGGAGAAAGAGGTGGGGATTGGAAGACATGCACACACGCACCCACACTTATTACAAATTCGCCCTCGCTCGGACGGACCAAAAGAATAATACAATTAATTAACTACGAGCTAACTAATTATTACAGTCCGTTAACTAGTTAAGCAAATTAACTAATCTAGGAAAATAGTAAACAGCCTTGGGAAGAGGGCCCAATGGAATGCGCGCTCGGCTCCGCTCGGAAAGTCACTGACATGCACAAGTTTGCCTCTGCTTTGACTGTTCTGCTTCTCTGAAAATTGCACAACTTCCAAGGTTGCTTCTCTGAGTGTTGTGGGACACTACCGGCTAAGTGAGATCATCACCGGCCATTTAGAATGGTCATCGGCTAAACATTATGCTCTCGGCCAAACCTGTTTTGCCGGTCGGCACCCAACACTGCCGGCTGCCCAATTCTTCCTGCTGAAACCTATTTGACAGCAGCAGAGGGCAGACAAGGCATGGCAATGTATTTCAAGCAAATGTGTGCACCAACCACACTCCCTATCATGCAAGGGACTCAAGGGAGCATGGCCCTCGACCCTCGGACCATCAATCACGCATTTCAATGCATGATGGCCCAAAAGCCAAGTGTGCAACTTCGATATCAAATGAAATGCAAGCACAAAACACATCAAAGGGCCCCAACCCCTATCATGGTTGATCAAGAGGCAAGGGATGCATGCTCAATGAAATACAACCTAGGCATGTGAGCTAAGTGTGCAACATGATCATGCAAACAACAAAACCATGTGCAATAGGCACATGAACTAAACAAGTAAGCATGCAAGGCATATAACATCAATGTTAATGACACACATGCAATAACATGAAAGGCATAACACATGTAAATATGCAAAGCAACTTAATACAAGAAGCATGCCAAATGCGATGACACTTAAACATGCAACATGTAAATAGGCTAAGTACCTAAACATACAAGCATGTATAGCATGCAACAACATGCCAAAGGGATGGTCTTAAACTAATTTGGACAGCTCTCTATTAGGTCCAAAACAGCAGCCAAATGTCATGGAAATGAGAGCCAAAACACATACAAGCATGCATGCACACATGGTCCAACACTTAGGCACCAAAGAGCAACTTCGAAGCGCACTTAAAAGAGGATAAACATGGATACATGGCATGCATAGAAAGCTCTGAAATCATGTCATAGAAGGTGCAAAACCAAGTAAACATTTCAAGCTAAGCATGCAACGATGGTCTAAAACTCAAGGCAAGCCGAGAGGGGTTATATGGTAGCTATACAAAGCAAAGCATGGATGACCCAAATGACCCAAAACAGACCTCAAGCACACTAAAACATGCGTAAAAGCTTCACAAAGCTAAGCCAAAACAAGTAAGCATAGTGGTCTAAATGCTAGATACATGTTAAGGCAATTTCATGGCATTACAAGACAAGTATGCAAAGCAAGCATGGTGTGTCTAAACCAAGTAAAAACAGTGCTATATCATGGAAAAATAGGCACAAATAACACTTAATACATGGCTAACATGAACTTAAAAATGGTGCTCACACATGAGGCTAAAATGGCACTTTTTGAAGACAACAAGGAGAGGGGATGACCCTCTCCTTCCTAGGACCTTAAACCACCATCCTCACCACTGAAATCCCTCAAGATTTCAGTGGTGAGGAGGCCCAAACAAGGTGGTCCCGAAACTTAAATGGGGCCAAACAAGGCCTAAGAGGGGGTAAATGACCCCAAACACAAAAGTGGTCTTAATGAAGTATCTTAAACACAAAAAAATAGAACTTTTTTATGTTATACACAAAGCCCAAATCCACAATAAAGACAGGCTAAAAGGGTGTGCAAAAACGGAGAATAAAGAGGGTAAGAAGTTACCTTTGAAGACCAGCAAGAACCAGCAGCCTTTAGGTCTCAAAAACCAGTCCTCAACCCCTGAAAACAAGCTCCAAGAACCTCCAAGTGATGATGGAAGTGTGTGGCTATGAAATGGTGTGCAATAGGCCAAGAACAAGACCCTTTTGCACCCTCTAACCCACACAAATGTAGAGAGAGAGGGAGATATAGAGAGGGAGTGATATATATATCATATATATCTGATTTTTCTAACCCCTAAAATGGAAGGAGAGGCTCTCCTTATATAGAGAAACCAAGGGGGCAAAGCTTCTCTTAGAAGCTTTGACCAAAAAGGCCAAGCTTCTCTTAGAAGCTTGGAGCAAAAGGGCCAAGAAGCTTGGCAAAAGGGTTAAAAGGGTCAAGCTTCTTCAAGAAGCTTTAAAAAAAGGGGTCAAGCTTCTTGGAGAAGCTAAAGAAAGGTCAAAAGATTCAAGCTTCTTGGAGAAGCTAAAAAAAGGTCAAACTTCTTGGAGAAGCTAAAAAAAGGGTCAAGCTTCTTGGAGAAGCTAAAAAGGTTCAAAAGGGTCAAGCTCCCTCAAGAAAAGGTCTCGGTCAGGACAAGTGGCCGATTGATCAAAAACAGTGGCCGGCTGACCAAACACAATGCCGACCGACCATCAATAGTGCCGACCAGCCATCACCAATGGCCGGTGGCAAGGAAACAAGGCCGATGGCCTCAAGCCACGGCCGGTGAGGTGTGGGGATGGCCTACAAGCTACTTCCCACCCTCAGAAGCAAAACAACAAGTGTTTGGTGCAAAACCAGACACAAAACAGTCGAGTCGAGAGATCCTGAGGTAGGGCGTGTAGCCGAGACCTCCGGGAACTCAAGACGAACACGAACAAGAATGATCACCGAGTGTTCAAACGATGACGTCCAAGTCTTAAGGACGGTCAAAAATGGGGTGTCTACAATGACATATGCACTATTTACAGTGAAATGCATGACATATGCATGTTTGTTTTTTTGTTTTGTTTTTTGAATGCATGACAATACATGATGAAGGGAAAATGCATGATAATGCATGTTTTTTTTTTTGTGTTTTTTTTTTTTTGAAATGCAAATGATGCATGTTGTTTTTTTTGTTTTCTTTTTTTTTGAAATGCAAATGCATGATGATGCATGATTTTGAAACGCGTGGCTTTTGAGATGCATGACAATGCAATTGATCTTGGAATGCGCGACAACGCGCGGCTTTTGAAATGCATGTGAACTCAAATATGCGACGACGCGCGTCGCTTGAAATGCATGGTAATGCATGTGGACTCGAATGCGCTACAACGCGTGTTGCTTGAGATGCATGATAATGCATGTGGACTCAAATACGCGACAATGCGTGTCGCTTGAGATGCATGATAATGCATGTGAGCAATGCACATCAATGCAAGTTATGCTTGTTACGATGTGTGTATGCATGCAAAAACCAAAGTACTTGCATCTTTAGAGGATTTAAGGTCTCCTAGACCGAGCGTGTTTAAGGTCTCGCCAGACCGAGCAGGTTTAAGGTCTCGCCAGACCAAGGCGACTTAAAATGAAAAACAATGCAAATAAGGTATGCGAGTGCCAGACAATGCATGTGGGGGCAGCTTTTGAATCTTGAAAGAGACAAAAGGATACAAAAAGGATACACCGCACCCGTATTCAGGTGCCATGCACAGAAGACACGGTCTGAGGTCGAAACGGAGATCAGCTGAGCTTCGGAAATGTACTTTCTTGCACTGTCTTGAGCAATGAAGGCCCCAAACCACACCTCTGACCCAAACAAGGTTTTAGGAGGCTCATCGGCCATCAGGGGAGGTCACCAACTGTCCGCCGGCCATCAGAAAAGTCTACTGGCCAACAGTGTGGCCGACCGGCCAAACATGCCTGAATCGGGGCAGTTTGGTCTTTTGGCCTTGGGTCTTTTAAAATAGGGCCTCTAGCCCTACTTTCTTCACTTGTTCTTGGTCGAAAACTCCCTCCCTCTCTCTCTCTCTAGATCATTTTCCTTCCTTCATTTCTCTATTTTCTTGTGTTTTCAACACTTTTTCGTCATTCGATTCGCGAATACCTCGCTGTTTCGGACGTTTTGAACCGAACGAAACTTCACTTCGGTGTCTTTTTCTTGACTTCCGCCACTTGGGGTTTGTTTTTCTCGAGTTCCTCTTGATCTTCGCGCCTTTTCCATATTTCGGCTTTTCCGGCCATTTTCCGCCCTCTCGGGGTTGACTTTCCGTTGACTTTTCGCATTCTAGCCTGATTTCCACATTTCCGGCCATTTTCACACTCTCTCTGAGATGGCAGACGATCTTCCATAGGGCGGGACTCCCCCAGAGCATGAGATGGATCCCGAGGCCGAGCTCTTGCCTCTGAGCGTCCGCCCGTTCGACCCGGCGACCTACCGGCCAGCGATTCACATACTGCCTCCTGACGGACTTCGCCAGTTCCGAAGTTTTAACAGGACGATGCCTCCGGAGCTTCTTCTGCGCGAGCCGGAGTCACATCTATCATACGGCGCTTCCGAGGTATATTCTTCCTCGTTTCATTTTCCGCAATGTAGAACACGTAACTGCCATAGTTGATTCTGTTCTTTAACTGCTTAGCCCGGAGACACCGATACACTGTATGCTGTAGTTGACTATAAGCACATTTGCACCTGATATCTGTTTGAATTGGAACACGCGCACACATACTGTATTTGCCCTGAACCACTCAAACATGCTGACACGTCACATGTTATAGTTTACTGCAAGCACACCGGCACCCGATGTTTGTTTGAACTTGAGAACGTGCACACACGCTGTATTGTCACCAATTCTGAATGCTTTTCAAAACTGTACATTTTATATGGCTTCGCAACTATTTGCTTTTGGAATACAGGGGGATTCTCATGCCTTCCGGGGGTATGGGAACGTTGCCGCCAGAGATTGGTATATGGAGCTGCCAGATGCAGTCCGCCACATCGTAGACCAGGCCGGCTTCAGCGCCTTCTGCAGAGGACTTTCCCGACTTACTGCGAGCTGGCCTCTTCTCGCCGCTCTGGTGGAGAGGTGGTGGGACACCACCGACTCATTCCACTTCTCGGTCGCGGGAGACATGACGATGACTCCCTATGACTTCTCGATGCTCACCGACATCGGGGTAAGGGTGATTCGATCCCCATCGACACAGACATGGATGAGTGGAAGGCCGCTCAGATTTACTTGCTAGGCGAGATGCCGCCTCTTGCGCGCCTAGGATTCGTTAGATATTCATGCTTCGAGAGCCACTTCAAGGTTCAGCCGACCTTGGCCGAGGAGGCACCGATGGCTCAAGAGGAGGTGCAGCAGTACGCCCGCGGCTTCCTCATGTTTCTGCTCGGGACGACCATTTTCGCCGATTGGGCGAATACCGTGCCCCTCTGTTTGTTGAGTGCGCTTGTGGACGTCACGCGGATCTTGCGCTATGACTGGGGTGGCCCCGGTTTGGCCACGCTGTACGGATACATGAGCTCAGCTTCCCGTGGCAGCGAACAGTTGCTCGGGGGCTACTGGCGAGCTTTGGAGGTACATTTGCTTCTTTTGTTTTTCATTTCTGTTTTCCATTACCTGTACTATGTACACTGCACACACTGCGGTCTGCTTCACACTAACTGTAAACTGCACACACGGCACACATATACCCTGCTTTTCACTGACTGTATACTACAAAGACTGTGCACTCTACACCGTACACTGCACAATACACGGCTCTATGATTTCTGCTTTATTCTACATTCCGCTTTATCTAATAAGCATACTGATACTTACTCTACAACTGTTGGTCTACGCTTACTTTCCGAGGCTCGTGCCAGTGCTTGACGAGAAGACCCCTCTTGTCGTTCTATTCTCCCAACGCTTCGATGTGAGGTGTGTGTGGAGACCACGGGAGACGTTCATATTCTTCCACCGCTATTTCGACACCATCACCCCCGCAGAGGTATGTTTAGAACTTGCAGTTCATTTAAGCTTCGCTCTGCACTATATTTTCTGATAACAGTAGATAACAACTACATGCCATTTACAGATCACCTGGCAGCCTTTGGCTCCATTACCAGCTGAGATTCGGGAGCGATTTGCCGGTGCGGAGGAGACTACCCTCTTCAGGCTTCTATTAGAGGGCCCTGTCTGTCGGGCCTGGTACCAAGGTGAGCGCTTCTTGCGCCAGACCCTGGGTTTGTCAGAGCAGATAGTTCCAACTCCGCCCCCTAAGCATATGAGGGACACCGAGAGGTTCACTCCCGAGCAGATGGCTGATTATACAATCGGCTAGGATTCGATACATTATAGAGGCATAGGTGACTACACAGAGTACCTCCGTACGTAAATCATGCGGCCTTTGTGCAGTGGCCGTCGAGCTGAGAGAGAGAGGCCTGCGGCACCAGTGGCTGGAGCAGGGGCAGGGACATCGAGGATGGCTCCAGTCCGTGGCAGGAGTGGAGCTCGGAGAGGACGGGGGGCTAGTTGGCCAGCACTGCCCAAGACGATGACATACAGAGGGCGGGGTGGGGCGACTTACCAGATCCCCATCACTCCTCCTCTGGCTAATCATGAATTAGTCGGTTTCTACGACTTGCCTCCGGTATGTACTACTGCATTTCGCATTTTGCACCGTCATTTCATTTCATTTCGTTTGATATTCCGCAGAATATTGATACTTCTAACACTTTTGTAGGCTTCCTCCGAGTACACTCGCCAGTCCCTGGAGTTGACTGCTTCGGTGATGGGGATGTTCCAACAGAGCCTAGATCTTTTGGCCATGTACAGTATTTCGGTGTGCTCTTCTAACCACGGTCTCAAACCATACATAAACTGTTTCACATAATCTGATGCATTGCCCTGTTAACACAGCACTCAATACACTGTCCTCACGGCATCTGATACACTGTAGCCCACAGACTGTTCATAGCATTACTCACGACATTCATGCACTGCACTCAGTCCCTGCATTCTGTACCATCATACTGCTCATAGCATTCATACTCTATACTCATACACCACATTCTGTACTGATACTCTGTTTTGCGTAGCATACTGATGCGTCTGCAATTTGTACTTTTCAGCCTCCATTTCTGATTCCCGCTGTAGGAGGTGCTCCAGCCGGACCTTTGGTTTCTACCCGAGGAGGAGAAGATGGCAAAGTATACCCCCGCACCAAGGCGGGGTGCACTCATGTTGGGAGTACCTCTCGGGCGCCAGTTCCAGATGACGACAAGTCCAAGGCGGAGGCGGAGGCGGAGGCGGAGGCGGAGGCAGAGTCATCTGAGGAGGAGACCGGAGATGGCACTAACTCGGGCTCAGATGACGGCGCTGATGATGATGCTCCTGGACCTTTGTCCAGGAAGAGAACAAGGACGGACCTCTAGGTCTGAGACCATTTGACATTGATCCAGATTTTTGTTGTTTTTCTTCTTCTTATTTTGCTTTTCTTTTTGTTGGTAGCTAGAGTACCTTATACTGCCGCAGGCAGGTTTTTGTTTTCTCCAAAACTTTGTACTTGAAAAGATGATGAAATAACACAAACTTTTTATCTAAAAAAAGTGTTACATTGATACATTTCATACACTACATCGCATTGCATCATATTACACCTTAATGTAAATAAGATTGATCTCCTGTCTGAAAAATCAAACACTTGTATTGTAATAACCAGATAATGGATCGGCCAACAGCAAAATAACTCAAACAAACCATTGCTCATTTTGAATACTCGGCTCATAACACAGTGCTTGGTTTATTCTGCATACAGCCCACACAGCTCACAACTAATTCTGAACACTGCTCATTCTGAACTCTGCTCATTCTGAACTTCATAGCCTATAACACAGTATTCTTAGTTCTTTCTGCACGCGGTGAAAACAGTCCAAATCTGAAAAGACGGAATACGAAGGTAGAATTGGCAGAAACTGAAACACACCCAGATGCAATCTGGAACCCACATGTTCACTGTTTCCAAGTGACCCGGGTTGAACCCCTGCGGTTTTACAAAAGAACCAAACCTGTTTTACAGAAATGTGGAGAATGGCACAGCACTCTGAGCACAAAATGATTTGAGAAAAAGGGTTTTCAACCGGGTATTGAGCCTACGACTGAACACAGTGAAAAAGACTCAATAACGAAAAACAAAAGGTAAACAACCTAAACACAACAAGACACGCTCGGAACCGACTCAAAGCAAGAGTTAAGGCAAACAAAACAAAAGACACAACACACAGACGCGTTACAAAAATGAGGGACTTCCCAGATCACGAGGAGCCAGTTTCTCCGGGTATTGTTTCCCACCCTTTCTTATTTGTGGTTCTCACATCACTCGGCCCTCAGGCTCGTTTTTTCTCTCGAAACCCCTTTTTGCTCACTTTTCTCTCGACTTACACCTCTCTATTCTTCACTCTCTCATTTTTCATCCCTCCCCAGATATGGTCGGTGAATAAACAAGAGGTTGTGGGTTCATGCCCAACACTGTTAGTTTGCAGCTATTTCCTCCGATGACGTTTAGTCGATGTTCCTGATAAGGGAGTGGAGTATCTTGATCCATTCCGGTTCGTGCTTCGCACTTGGCTCGATACCTCGTTGCTCGGAGGTTGAGAGAGCTTTCGGCCCTTTAATGACAGCTTAAGCTGTGCCCTTTCTGGGAAGTATGTTGGCGATGGGGGAAAGACAGGAAGCCTGACTCGACTGTGCCCCTAGTTCATCATTTTGACCATTTTTTGTTTTGATTTTCTACTAAAACAAATTTAACCAAAACGAGAGTTAGATTAACATACTTGTTCAATTTTTGATTTAAAATCATGCAAGTCGGGCTATGAGCACTGAAAATTTTCCTTTTGGGGTCCAAGAAAATGGTCCAGTTTTGGAAAAGATGGAATAATTTTTGAGAAAATAGTCAACCTCAGTAAAAAGTTCTCAAAAACTATTTTTGCAAATGATCGCTGCACAACGAGCACGGAACTTACTCCTGAGATGTACAACCTCGGATCGGAGGCAATGGAAAATTGCCCCTTGCCTGAAGAGAGCTGCACGGCAACGGAAAGTTGCCCCTTGTTTGAATGGCGACTCATGGCAACGGAAAGTTGCCCCTTGTCTGGATAACGTCGCAGCATACTGTAGTCAGTCCTCATTAGTGATGATCGCAACTGAACTCTCGGATACAGAGAAGACGATGATGGTCAAAACCAATATATGGACACAGTCACTTTGAAAGTGTTAGTGGCTGGAATTCAGAATGAAGTTGCCTACGTATCCCAAGCATGGTAATCAAGGATGATTAAAACCATTGCATGGACTTAGTCGCTATGAAAGCGTTGGGGGCTGGACTTCAGGATGAAGTTGCCTATGTATCCCAAACATGGGAATCAAGCCTTACGTAGTTCCGGTTAAGGTACACTCGTGTATTAACCCTCACTTTTTATGCTCTAACTTTTGCCAAGGCCACCCTTTGTGGGTTTTCAACCTTGCGAGCTTTGTTCTTCTTTTCTTTTCCATTCTTTTGTATTTTCTTTTCCTCTTTTCTTTTTCTTTTTTGTTCTTTTTCTTCTTTTTCTTGATCTAACTTTTGCCTGGGTCGCCCTTCCAGGTTTTCAGCCCAGCGAGCCTCTCAAAGGGTAAAAGTGTAACAAGTCCATGCCAAATGGTTTTAGGGTTTCGAAGCCATCCGTATCCAGGAGGGCGGCTGTTGTATTGACATGCAGAAGGATCCATCTTCGGCTCTTCGAGCACATCGGACATTTTTTGCCCCTAGTCCGAAGGGTGCTTCTGTTCTAGCTTCACAAGCTTCTTCTGATGAGGCCCGATCTTCTTGATCTGACTTTCTTGGCCTCTTGTTCGAGGGTTGCTTCAAATTTAGCCACACAGGCTTCATGTTATAGTTGACCGTTGAACCTTCTGAACTAAGGTCCAAGGTTTGAAGCAAGGGCTCAAGTCTCGAGGCTGAGAGCAATCCTAAGCTACACAATCTCAAGAGCGATTCCACACAGGTCTTTTCGCAGAACCGTGCAAAACATTTTGTTTTTGAAAGTTTTTTAAAAAAGCGACAAATCGCTCGCGTTGAAGATAGTGTGGAACCAATCTGGATCAAGCCAGGGTCCTTCTTAGTGCTCACGTTAACAAAAATGATTTCATTCATTAAAGGCTTATCACGCCTCTCTTTCTCTCAATTTGATCAAAGTTTTACAAATCCCGAGGAATTCCTTCCTCTTCATTTTCATCACCGCAGTGTTCTAAAAGTTAAAAACTTAGGTCAATGCAATGAGTTTGGGGTGCAGAAGAGTGAGTGAGATGCTCCGCTGTTTCATTCAAATGCTCCGGCACAACTAGCTCAAAGTAGCGATAAGCACGAGAACGTGATAGCCGCAGCTGTTTCATTCAAGATTTCCTGGTTGCAACTGGCTCCACAGTAGAGACAGACTCAAAAGAAAGCAAAAGGATAATTACAAAACAAAACGGTGTTCGAGGCAACAACCCCGGAATCACCTGACATTCTATACAATGGGACTGACTCGACACAAACAAGATAGACCCTTAAGCAAAAAGACTAACTCGGGACAAAAAGACAGACTCAAAACAAAAACAAAGAACTAACTCGACACCCAAGCTAGAAATTATAAAAACGGCATTCGTAAATGCTCAACATAGTGCATGCCAAACGCCACATCTGAAATACACCGAGCGCCGCCCGCAGGTGGTCCAACCCCCGATCACATGCTTGTAGTATCCTCGAAATCCAACAATTCAGTGGTGACAGACTTTGCTGAGGTGGGTGGGAGGATGACCTCATTGTCGATCAAATCTTGCACTTTGTGGCGAAGGCGGAAAAAACCGTCGGTGCAGTGACCGGTTTGCTGGTGGTACGCGCAGTACAAGGCAGCATCATGTGTAAGAGGGAGATTCTTTGGGAGAGGTCGAGGTTCGAGGGGTTTAAGATGCCCCTTTTTAGCCAAAATTTGAAATGCCCTAGACAAAGGCATGTAGAGGGCGTGAAAGACTCTGCGCCCTCGAGGCAGGTAATTCGAAGTCTGAGGGTTCTTGCTAGATGCACCAGCGAAAGGGTCAGCAGGCACTGCCTTGGCTTTCTGATCTTTTCCTAATGCAGGGTTGGGAGCGGAAGGAACTGTTCTGGCATGACAGGGCCTATCCCGATTTTCCGCCTGGCTTGAATTGCCTTCAGTTGGAGTGGGGAAAGCATCATCCACAGTCTTAGTCATGACTGCAAATACTTGCTGCTTATTCATCCCCCCGGCTTTCAAAGCCTCGACTACCCACAGCAGTTGTCCAACGGGATCAGCATCTGTTCCCACTTTGTTCTTACCTCTAGCCTCAGCCTGATCGAGGGTTTGGGTTACTACATCAGAGCGAAACCCGGTTGTTGTTTAGACATCATTGCTGTAGCTGGAAGCAACCTCTGGTTGGCTAAGTTCAATCACAATCTGCCCCAGTAGCGGGGGCTCCTGTGGTACAAAATTTTCGGCATATGATGTGGCTGGTGGCGAAGCAGACATTCCATAGGCCAGATCGGCCACGGATCTCTGGAGGTCGCCGATCATTCCCATTAACTCAAATGTGGTGGGCTCACGAGCCTGATATAACTAGGGGGTCCAGATCGGGTGTGCAGCAGGCGACCTGGGCGGATGCGGTACATCAACATTGGTCTCATCCTGCAAGATCATCCCTTGGTCTAACGCGGCTGCCATAACCACAATTTCCTCTGAACTTTGGGTTATCATAAGTCCGCTGAACTGAACGGTGACTAACGGATTAGATATATGTCTTGCCTTAGCGAAGGAGAACACCAAGTCTCTGAACCCAAATCTCTAAACTGAAAGGGAAAACAAGCAGTAGTTCAACCCAGACGGGACAAACACAGACATGACTAAATAACTGTACTCTACTACTGATCACTGTTCCCCAAAATCGCTGTCCTAAAACTAAGTCTTTTACCCGCAAATATAACTGATTCCCCAAAACACTAATACTGATGCCCTCAGGCCTGGTACTCAAACTTGCAAACTGATATGCACATTCCCTGTAAAGATACACTCTAAAAGCACATAGCAAGTAAATGAGAACCAAAACACCCTTATGCTTGGGTAGGGTTTCCCTGTCCTATTTTGTCAAGAGCTAGGGTTTCACTATGCACGCAGCGGTTTCACACAACTTATAATCAGGTATGCAACCTATCCTAGCTTGGAATGGTCACTACGGATTTCGATATGCACTAGGTCAAATGGTAAAAAAGGGTGCCCCGGTAAAACCGGGGTTTATGTTCTCGTACTGTCAGAGCCCGCAACCGGTCAGCTTTATGGCACGCTTCTCAAAGCGAGCCTCTGGCAAATCGCTCAGGAATAACAGACGGCAAACACGGTGTCCTAGGCGCACCAATGCACATGCAATGCAAAGAAACACTTGAGTGTAGTCAAAACAAGATATCATGAGTTCGAGTCAAGTTCTCTAAGTCCCCAGCAGAGTCGCCAGAAACCGTAGACGTCCCCGAACGCCCTGGGAGGATGACCCCCGTTCTATTCATTTTGGGCACACTATAGTTCGGACTCAAATTGTCACGGTTCTTAATCTGAACCAAAGAGTCCAAATCCGGCAAATCGTTTTAAGAAAACAGATTTTTAGAAAAGAAGTGCCAAACATGGACTGCTTTGCCAAATACAGAGTCGCCACCTAAATATTTTTTAAGGGGGAATTTAGGAAACCCTGACTCGATGCCAAAGGCCACGTGTCCGTCATCACCAAATTGCCTCGGCTCGGGAGCTAGGGTACAATTGGGGAAGGTCAGCTATGAACACCCCCTCTCGCCCGATCCGAAGATCGACCTCTACTATGTTTTTGCACCAAAGAACCACGTGTCCGTCATCACCAAAGAACCAAACCATGTTTTTGCACAAATGTGGAGAATGACACAACATTCTGAGCATAAAATAATTAATTTTTGAAATTGAAGAATGTTTTTTTTTTCAAACCGGGGTATTGAGCCTACAACTGAACTCAGCGAGAAAGACTCAACAGCGATGACAAAAGGGTAAACAACCTAAACACAACGAGACATACTCGGAAAAGACTCAAAACAAAGGTTGAGGTAAATAAAACAGAAGACACGACATACAGACGCGTTAACGGAGACGGGGGACCTCAGATCACAAGGAGCCAGTTTCTCTGGGTATTGTTTCCCACCCTTTCCTTTTTTGTGATTCTCACATCACTTGGCCCTCAGGCTCGGTTTTTCTCTCAAAACCCTTTGGCTCGCTTTTTCTCTCAACTTACACCTCTCTATTCTTTATTCTCTCATTTTTATCCCTCCCCAGGTTTTTTTAATGGATGAATAGGAAGTTGTGGGTTCACGCCCAACACTGTTAGCTCACCGCTATTTCCTCCGATGGCGCTTGGTCGATGCCCCAGGTAAGGGAACGGAGTACCTTGATCCCTTCAGATTCGTGCTTCGCACTTGGTTCTATACCTCGTTGCTTGGAGGAATGTTGAGAGCTTTCAGCCTTTTAATGGCAGCTTCAGTAATGCCCTTCTTGGCCAGTATGTTGGCGATGGGGGAGAGACAGGAAGCCCAACTCAACTGTGCCCCTAGTTCATCATTATGACCATTTTTTGTTTTCTTCCTAAAACAATTTTGACCAAAATGAGAGTTAGATTAACACACTTGTTCAGTTTTTTATTCAAAATCATGCAAGTCAGGCTATGAGCACTGAAAATTTTCCTTTTTGGGTCCAAAATGGTCTAAGTTTTGGAAAGATGAAATAGTTTTCGAGAAAATAGTCAATCTTAGTAAAAATTTTCAAAAACTATTTTTGGCAAAAGGCCGCCGCCCAACGAGCGCGGAGCTTACTTTTGAGATGCGCAACCTCACATCGGAGGCAATGGAAAATTGCCCCTTGTTTGAAGGACGCTGCACGGCAACGGAAAGTTGCCCCTGGTTTGAATGACGACTCATGGCAACAGAAAGTTGCCCCTTGTCTAGATGATGCCCAGCATATTGTAAACAGTCCTCACTAGTGATGATCACGACCGAACTTTCTCGGATACAGAGAAGACGAAGATGGTCAAAACCAATATATGGACACAGTCACTTTGAAGGTGTTGGGGGCTGGACTTCGGGATGAAGTTTCCTACGTATCCCGAACATGGGAATCAAGCCCACATGGTCCATGTTGTCACAACCGAACTGTCGGATCCAGAGAAGGCAAGGATGATCAAAACCATTACATGGACAAAATCGCTTTGAAAGCGTTGGGGGCTGGACTTCAGGATGAAGTTGCCTACGTATCCCAAATATGGGAATCAAGCCTTACGTAGTTCCGGTTAAGGTACACTCGGGTATTTTAACCTTCACCTTTTAGGCTCTAACTTTTGCCAAGGCGCCCGTTGCGGGTTTTTGACCTCGGGAGCTTCTTTTTTCTTTTTTTCAATTTTTGATTTTTTTGTATATATATTTTTTTTCTTTCTTTTCTTTTCTTTTCCTTTTTTGTATTTTTCTCTTGCTCTAACTTTTGCCTGGGTCGCCCTTCCGGGTTTTCGACCCAGCGAGCCTCTCAAAGGGTAAAAGTGTAACAAGTCCATGCCAAATGGTTTTGAGATCCCGAAATCATCTGAATCCAGGGGAATGGTTGTTGCGTTGATTTGCAGAAGGATCCATCACGGTTGCTTCACACACTTCTTCCGGTGAGATCTGATCTTCTTGATCTGATTTTGGTGCCTCTTGTTCGAGGGCTGCTTCTAATCTAGCCACACAGACCTTACATGGCGGTTGACCGTTAAACGTTCTGAATGGGTTAAAGGTTCGAAAACGAACGGGTTGAATCTTGAGGCTGAGAGCGATCCTAGGCTGCACAATCTCAAGAGCGATTCCACACAGGCCTTCACAGGGTTGCGCAAAACATTTGTTTTTGAAAGTTTTTAAGAAAGCAACAAATCGCTCGCACCGAAGATAGTGTGGAACCAATCTGGATCAAGCCAGGGTCCTTCTCAGTACTCACGCTAACAAGCATGGTTTCATTCACTAAAGGCTTAGCATGCCTCTCTTTTTCTCAAATTGATCAAAGTTTTGCAAAACTCGAGGAATTCCTTCCTCTTTGTTTTTACCGTAGTGTTAAAGAGGTTTTGAAAAACATAGGTCAATGCAATGATTTTCAGGGCACAAGAGAGCAGGTGGAATGCACGGTCGTTCGATTCAAATCCTTTGGTACAACTAGCTCAAATTAGTAATAAACATGGAAACATGATAGCCGCAGCTGCTTCATTCAAATTTCCTGATTGTAACTGGCTCCACAACAGAGACAGACTCAAAACAAAAGGGTATTTACAAAACCAAAACGGTGTTCGAGGCAACAACCCTAGAATCACCTGACATCCTATACAACGGGACTGACTCGGTACCACAAGACAGACCCAAAAACAAAAAAACTGACTCAAAGCAAAGAGGCAGACTCAAAACAAAACAGAGAACTGACTCAAAACCCAATCCAGAAGCTGCAAAACTACATTTACAAATGCTCAAAAAGTGCGTGCCAGACGACACATCTGAAGTACACCGAGCGCCGCCCGCAGGTGGTCTAACCCCTGATCACATACTCGCAGTATCCTCAAAGTCCAACAGCTCGGTGGTAATAGACTTCGCTGAGGTAGGTGGAAGAATGACCTCATTATCGATCAGATCCTGCACTTCATGGCGAAGGCAGAAACAGTTGTCGGTGGCGTGACCGGTCTGTTGGTGGTACACGCAGTACAAAGCAGCATCATGTGTGAGAGAGAGATTCTTCGGGAGAGGCCGAGGTTCAAGGGGTTTGAGATGCCCCCTTTCGGTAAGAATCTGAAGTGCCTTAGACAGAGGCATGTAGAGAGCATGAAAGATCCTGCGCCCTCGGGGCAGGTACTTTGAAGTCTGAGTATTCTTACTAGACGCACTAGCAAAAGGGTCGGCGGGCACTGCCTTGGTTTTCTGATCTTTCCCAGGTGCAGGGTTGGGAATAGGAGGAACTGTTCTGGTATGACGGGGCCTATCCCAATTTTCTGACTGACTTGAACTACCCTCAGGTGGAGTGGGGAAAGCATCCTCCACAGTTTTGGCCACAACTGCGGATATCAGTTGCTTGTTCATCCCCCCGGCTTTCAAAGCCTCGACTGCCCGCAGTAGTTGTTCAATGGGATCGGCATCTGCCTTCATTTTGTTCTTGCCTCTGGCCTCAGCTTGATCGGGGGTTTGGGTTACTACATCAGAGCGAAGCCCTGTTGTTGCTGACACGTCGTTGTTGTAGCCGGAGGTAACCTCTGGTTGGCTAAGCTCGATCACAATCTGCCCCAGTAGCGGGGGCTCCTGTGGTATGAAATTCCCGGCATATGGTGTCGCTGGTGGCGAAGCTAACATTCCATAGGCCAGATCGGCCACGGATCTCTGGAGGTCGCCTATCATTCCCATCAATTCAAACGTGGTGGGCTCACGAGCCTGATACAACTAGGGGGTCCAGACCGGGTGCGCGACAGGTGACCTGGGTGGATGCGGTACATTGACATTGGTCTCGCTTTGCAGAGTGATTCCTTGATCTGATGCGGCCATCATAACCACAATCTCCTCCAAATTCTGCGTCATGATAAGTCCGCTGTACTGAACGGTGACTAACAGATCAAATATATGTCTTGTCTCAGCAAGGGGGAACACTAGCTATTCTGTATCAACTCTCTGAACCCTTGAAAAGAAAAACAAGCAGCGTTTCAGCCCAAATGGATCAAACACAGATGTAGCCGAACAACTGTACTCTACTGCTGACCATTGTTGCCCAAAATCACTACCCCCAAAATACTGAATCGGATACCCACAGATATAACTGATTCTCATAAACTAATACTAGTGCCCTCAGGTCTGATACTCAAACTTGCAAACTGATATGTACGTTCCCTGTAGAGATGCACTCTAAAAGCACGTAGCAAGTAAAGAGAGCCAAAACACCCCTATGGAGGGGTAGGGTTTCCCTGTCCTATTTTGTCAGGAGCTAGGGTTTCACTATGCACGCAGCAGTTTTCAAACAACCTAACATCGGGTAAGCAACCTGTCCTAATTTGGAATGGTCACTATGGATTTCGATATGCACTAGGTCGAATGGTCGAAAAGGGTGCCCCGGTAAAACTAGGGTTTATGTTCCCATACTGTCAGAGCCCACAACCGGTCAGCCTTATGGCATGCTTTGACAAAGTCAAGCCTCCGGCAAACCGTTCAGGAATGGCAGATGGCAAACACGGTGTCTTAGGCGCACCAATGCACATGCAATGCAAAGAGACACATAAATGAAATCAAAACAGGATATCACGAGTTCGAGTCAAGCTCTCTAAATCCCCAGCAAAGTCGCCAGAAACTGTAGACGCACCCGCGTGAGGCCTTCGTGCTACAGTTCAGACTCAATTTGTGTCACGGTTCTTAATCTGAACCAAAGAGTCCAAATCCGGCAAATCGTTTTGAGAAAATAGATTTTTAGAAAAGAAGTGCCAAACATGGACTGCTTTGCCAGATACAGAGTCGCCACCTAAATATTTTTTAAGGGGGAATTTAGGAAACCCTGACTCGGTGCCAAAGGCCACGTGTCCATCATCACCAAAGTTGCCTCAGCTCGGGAGCTAGAGTACGATTGGAGAAGGTCAGCTATGAGCACTCCCTCTCGCCCGATCCGAAGATCGGCCTTTACTAACCGTGATATCCATTTTTGAAAACGTTTATGTGTTCTTTTTCCATTTATTAGCCTAGAATTGCTATGTTATACACACAGCAAACAAGTATAGACTAGATCGTCTAATTTGGAACAAAGCATTGCATATCCGTTTGTTTCAAAAAACGTTTTGAGGTTTGCTACTCGCAAGTAGGCTAAAATACGGATTTCGACGAGTTGTTCCAACTCAAACAATCCAACCTTCACCCATAGGCATTCAGGCAGTTTATATCACATAAGCATCTAGCCTTATGGTAATCATGCTATTATGGCAACACTCACACGCATGCGGTATGCTAAAGCATAAATGCTTACCTAGTACTCCGAGACAAAACAAAAACATGTTAGCAATCAATGCATGATCCAAGTCCATGTTAAGTGGCTAATGCAACGCATACAGAATGTCACTAGAGTAGGCTCGGCTAGTCTATAAATAATATGTGAAAATGCACAAGTAGCATGTATTCAAGTTAGATTTGAAATACTTATGCAGTTAGCATGATGCGCCGAGCCTGGTGCATGCAAGACTAATGAATGATGCACTCATGCATAGCATAAGGTATGCTAAAGTAAACATGTCCTAATACTAACCATCAAAAGCAGGTAAGTAAAAGGGAGAAAGAAGTGGGGGTTGGAAGACATGCACACACGCACCCACACTTATTACAGATTTGCCCTCGCTCGGAGGGACCGAAAGAATAACACAGTCCGAATAACAAACCAACTATCCTAGCTAATTAATTATTACAGACTAACTAAATTAGTTAAGCAAATCAACTCATCTAAGAAAGCGATAAACGTCCTCGGGAAAAGAGCCCAATGCAATGCATGCTCGGTCTTGCTCGGAAGTCCACTGCCATGCGCAAGCTGCCTCTATTTTCCCTACTATACTCCTCTGAAAACTACCAAAGTCTCAGGATGTTCTCACTGGATGCTGGGGAATGCCACCGGCCAAAGGGGATCATCACCGGCTGTGATTTGGTGGTCATCGGCTAAAGATGAATCCATCGGCCACCTATGGATGGCCGGTCGGCACTCTGTGTAGTCGATCGGCCGAAAATTCCTGCAGGACCTGTTTGATAGCAGCAGAGGGCAAAGCTTTGCATGGCAATGCAATTCAAGCGAATGTGTGCACCGACACATCCCTTGTCATGTTTGTGACTCAAAGGGATACGGCCCTTGGTTCTCGGACCACCAATCGCGCATTTCAATGCGTGATGGCCCAAGAGACCAAGTTGTGCATTTTCATTTCAAATGTCATGCAATGCACATAAACAAACAAATTGAACTCAACCTCTATCACAAGCAATTCAAGAGGCCAAGCATGCATGCTAGTACAATGCAACCTAAGCATGTGAGCCTAAGTGTGTAACATGGAGATGCAATGCACAATGCTTACTGGGCATACAATCCATGCAAGCTAATCAAGTATGCAATGTGCAACTCAACCATGCAAACATGCAAGTCATACAAATATGCAAACAACTTGACTAAGAGGATGCATACCCAATGCAAGTGATTTTTAAGCATGCAACACATGCAACCAAAGCATGCAACCATGGAATAATGTAATGACATTTGAATGGCATGCAAGGAAGGGACTTACACTAATTGGACAGTCCTAAACTAGGTCCAAAACAGTAGCCAATGCTATGGAAATGAGGGCCAACACACACACACACACACATGCACATGCTAATGGGCCAACACTCAAGCATCAAACATGCAACCTTTAAGCACACTTAAAAGTGACAAAACATGGATTAATGGCATGCACATAAAGCTCTGAAAAACATGTTATAAAGGTGTCAAACCAAGTAAATAAGGCAAGCCAAACATGCAACAATGGTCCAAGACGTAAGGCAAGCCAAAGGAGAGGTAAACCAAGGCTAGGTCAACCAAGCCTCACAAGGCCAAAGGGACTTAAAATAGGTCTAATGCAGACCTAAACAAAGCTAAGGATGTACTTAGATGGCATCTAAGTGGTCTAAAAGTGCAAGCATACTCCAAGGCCTAAACAAGCGGCATAAGGCAACAACCTTTAAACACATTGAAGGGGGATCAAATGCAAGCATATGGGCACATCATGAGGTCTGAAATAACATGTCAAGTGGTTCCAAACCACTGAAACAAAGCAAGGATGGCATGCTAGAAGGGCCAAAGCTTAAGGCATACAAGAGGGATTACATGGTAGCTATACAAAGCAAGGCATGGATGACTCAAATGACTTAAAACAGTCCCTTAGCACATCAATATATACATATAAGCTTCACAAAGCTTGGCCAAAACACAAAAGCATGGTAGTATAAATGCTATGCATATATTGAGGCAAATCATGGCATTACAAGGTATGTATGCTAGACAAGCATGGTGTACCAAAACCAACATACAACAATGCTATGTTATGACATAATGAGCCTGAAAATCAGCCAAGGCATGGTTAATACATACTCAAACTATATGCTCCCTCAAGAGGCTAAAAATTGCCCTTTTCAAGGACAACAAGGAGTGAGGGGGTGGCCCTCTCCTTCTTGGGACCTCAAGGCACCCTCCTCACCTTTCAAATCCCTCAAGATTTCAATGGTGAGGAGGCCCAAACACAATGGTCCCTGAGCTCAACCAAAATGGCACAAAATGGAGCCTTTCAAGGCTTAAGAGGGGTCAAACAACCCCAAAGCTTGAAACACCCTTAAGAAACTACCTAGAGCAAATAAAAACACAACTTTTATATGTTATACCCTAAGCTCAAAAACAGATGCAAGATAGGTAAATAAGCTATGCAAAAATGGGAGAAAAGGGACAAGTTTCTTACCCTTGTAGACCCTCTTCACAAATGGTGGACCAGAAGTCTCCTTAGGTCCAAACCAGCTTCAAAACTTCAAAAACAACCCTCTAGAACCTCAGTTCCAAGAGAATGGTGTAGTAGTGGGTGTTTGTGTGCAATACTAAGGCCTAAAACACACACAAATACACCAAGAAAGAGAGATATAGAGATAGGATATATACAAACCCTAACCCTAGAACTCAAAGCTCTGAAAAATAATGTCTAACTTGTCTAACCCTTAAACAAGAGAGAAAAGCCTCTCTTTTGTAGACAAAAGGTCTTGTAAGGCTTCCAAAGGAAGCTAACAAGAGGGCAATCCCTCCATACACTGGAGGGGGTGAAAGTGTATGCCAGCTGCACAAAAATATCTACAAAAGCAGATGCACAGTAGTCGGCCGGCCAAAAATGCAATTGACCAAAAAAAGATAGCCGGCCGGCCATCTATAGTGCTGGCAGGCCAAAAATTTGGCCGGTGGAAGCACAACACAGCCGGTGGCCTCAAGCCATGGCCGGTGATGTGTGGGGATGGCCCACAAGCCATTCTCTGCCCCTCCAAGGCAAAGCACAAGTGTTTGGTGAAAAACCAGACACAAAACAGTCGAGTCGAGAGGTCCTGAGGCAAGGCGCGTAGCCGAGACCTCCGGGAACTCAAGACGAACACAAACATGGATGATCACCGAGTGTTCAAGTGGTGACGTCCAAGTCTTGAGGACGGTCAAAAATGGGGTGTCTACATTAGTGACGACGAATTGATGACGAACGTGGTGACAAAATTATTTCGTCACGGATCAATTTGGTGACGAAAATTTCACTATTGGAGACGAAGTGATTTTGTCATTAAAGTACCATTTTGTTGTAGTGTAAGTGTGCGTGTGTGATGCATGTCTTCCAATCCCCATTTCTTTCTCCCTTTTACTTAACTGCTTACGATGGTTAGTTTTAGGGCATGTTTCATTTAGCATACCTTATGCTTTGCATGCGTGCATCCATTCATCTGTATTACATGCACCGGGCTCGGTGCATCATACTAACTGCATTGTATTTTCAATACATTTATTTGAATACATGTACCAAGTTGCATTTCACATGACATTCTAGATAGCCGAGCCTATTTTAGTTGCATTGTTGCATGTGTTGCATTAGCCATCTTAACATGAACTAGGATCATGCATGATTTCTAACTGGTTCCTTGTTTTGGCTCAAAGTACACTGTAAGTGTTTACGCTTTAGTATACTACATGTGTGTTATTGACTGCCATGAAAGCAAGCTTGCCATGAGGCTAATTGCTTATTTGATTAACTGCCTGAATGCCTGTGGGTGAAGGTTGGATTACTTGAATTAGAACATTTCATTGAAATCCTTGATTTAGCCTACTTGCGAGTAGCAAACTTCAAACCATTTCCAAACAAACGGATATGCAATGTTTTGTTCCAAATTAGGCGATCTAGTCTATACTTGTATGATGTGCGCATTACATAGTAATTCTAGCTAATTAACCGGAATAAGAACACATGTGTTTTCAAAAATAAAATATCATGTTTAGTACAGGCCGATCTTTGATCGGACGAGCGGGGGTGCTCATTACATGACCTTCCCCAATCGTACCCAAGTTCCCGAGCCGAGGCAACTTTGGTGATGACGAACACGTGGCCTTAGGCACGAGTCAGGGTTTCCTAAATTCCCCCAAAATAAAATATTTAGGTGGCAACTCTGTATCTGGCAAAGCAGTCCATGTTTGGCACTTCTTTACAAAAATTAGTTTTCCAAAACGATTTTCCGGATTTGGACTCTTTGGTGATTTATCGGTCTTACATTGCACATTGTAAGATTAGATTCAGAACCGTGACAATTGAGTCCGAACTGTAGTAGCTCGGAACAAAGCAAGATCCGGCGCCGCCTCACGGGCGCGCGCGGATGTCGGGGAGTTCCCGGGAGCGCGTCTACACCTTGCTTTGATGATCATTGGATATTCTATCCATTGGATTGGATCTAAAATTTGGAAAATAACTTGATTAGTCATTCCCCAATCTATATCTTCAAAATGCCACATGTCATGATTTGCCATGATGATTATTTTGAGAATTCCATCTTTAAAATTTAATTTATCATAAGATCATTCTAAGATTTGTTTAATCTTATCACAGTGATCCTCAACTCGATTTTTGATTAACATAAAAATTTCTTTTGGAAGCAAAGTTCTTGCTTTTTCAAAAAGACGAATTCTTTTTGTTTGTTCAAAAACTGGATCAGAAAACTCATCTGATATGAGGTCTGATAGCTGAAGAAAATTGTTTATTTTTTCAAAATTAACAATTCATTTGTTTAAGGATATTGAAATAAGATTTTGCAAATCTTTTAATTTAGCTATTTGCTCAGCTAATTCGTTAGCTAGAACTCCCATGTGTTTTCAAAATTTCACTTTGTTGTTTACAATGTGAGTTTTCCAAATTCCATTGAGTTTTATATAAATTTCTCTAGATATACCAGGATTGAAAAAATCTTTTATTTCAAATTCATCTGCTTTAGATGTCTGAATATTAGTTGGAACTAGGTTAGTTCCCATTTGACAAAAATTCTTTTGATAAATAGGCATAGCTGGTGCACTATAAAAAGCTTTTTTAGCTTTGGTCATACTATCATATGATTTATGATTGGCTCTTGAAAATCTGCAAACTTGCTTATTGCATTCATTCCAGTCTGTGTAAATTCCAAGTTGTTTTCCTGAGAATACAACATAAACTCTTTGTTGTCTAGGGATTGCTTTTTTAGCAATCGTCACCCAATCTCCTTAAGCGGATTATTTACCCTTATCCTTTGTTTCCTCTTGGTCTAGAGGTCTTCTGCAAAAATTAAAATTACTTGTTTAGTAATTTAATTTCTTGAAACAATTTCTACTAAGAAAATCTGCAAGAAAAATGTTAGTACCTTTAAGATGTTCTACCTCAAAAGCATATTCAGAAATTTTATTATACTAGGCTAATCGTCTTCCTTGCTCAATAGGTTTTTTATTGATCAAGAAATCTCTTACTGCCTCATTATTAGTGCATAAAATAAAATTTTCCAAGGCTAAATAAATATGAGAACTTTTTATTGCTAGTTTTATTGCAAGTAATTCTTTTTCAAAAATAATATATTTCTGTTCATTTGGTTTAAATGTTCCAGAATTATATCCACAAATTAATTCTTCTTTTTGTAATTTTATGGGTATTGGATTTTTTCTTGGTCTAATCCCATTTTTTGACAAAGGTATCTCTTTATCATGCCACAAATTACTTGGTATTACTTTAAGAACACATCCCCAGCATGCTTCTGAGGCATTTGTTTCTAAAATTAATTTATCACCTATTTTAGGAAGATAGACATCTAGTAAAGTTTTAACATTTTCTTTAATTTGTTTAATTAAAGCAACATCTTCTACTATCCATTCAAAAAATAACATTTTTCCTTAATTTGGTTAACCAAGGAATTTCTATTTTTGAAAGATTTTTGATAAAATCACGTCCATAATTTAAAATGCCTAATAAACCCTATAATTGTGTTATATTTTCAAGAGTACCAGCAAAATCTTGTACTTTGGACAAAATATGTTCTTGTAATTTTGAACCTTTCTAGTCTAAAATTATTCCTAAAAATTCAATTGATTCTTTTTCTAGTTCAATCTTTTTTGGAGACAAAATAATTCCATGTTTTTGGAATTTTTCTCAAAGTAATTTTAAATGTTTCTTATGCTCCTCCTTAGTTTTAGAGAAAATAAGTATATCATCAATATAAAATACACAACAATCTTTAAGATCTTTCAAATTGTATCCATCCACCGTTGAAATACCTATGGTGCTATATTTAACCCAAAAGACATAACATTCTTGTACAACCTTCACTTTACTCTAGTCATGCTTGCATGTATTTACATGATCTTGTCTTGTTAAGCTGCATTTACAAACCTTGATTTGTTTCGCATAAGTGTTGCTTGCATGCTTTGTTCCTTGCTTGATGTGAGTTTAGCCAAGGTCATCTTAAGCCTAGGTTACACCTTTGAACTTCTTACACCTAGGACCATCTTGGAACCACCTTGGTTGACCTCCACCCTCACCCTGACATGTTGGCCGAGATGTCATTATCTAGGCCGAGGTGTTCATCACCAAGGCCGAGATGTGTATTATCTAGGCCGAGATGTTATATCAAAGTGATCTTGTCCTTGGACTGGTGCGACCTAGACCGAGGTGTGGCACATCTAGGCCAAGGTGTGGCACAGCTAGGCCAAGTGTTGTCCTTCCTAGCTGAGATCATTGAGACCTTACTTGCCGAAGCTTTGTCCAAGCCGAGATCATTACCCGCCAAAGTGCCATGTCACCTTACTTGTTGTTTACACTTTGTCATGCTCTTGTCTTATCAATTTATCACCTTTTTGAGGAGATCCAATTAGCTGTTGCCACGTGTCCCAGCAGAGGATTAAGTCAGCCGGCAGAGTTAGAAACATATCATTTTGTGTCATATCCTTTGCATGGTAGAGAGAGAAGTTCTAGGAAGAGGAGAGGAAGTTGGAGTGAAAGAGAGAACTAGATCCCAAGCTTGATCTTTAGAGTTTGAGCCGTTTAATCCGTGTTTTGAGGTTAGAATCTTGATTCACTCTTGTTGTTCTTTATGTTGATCCAATTGCATGGCATGATTCATGAGCTATGCATTAATTTAAAACTTGCTTTAGAAAGAGAAAATGATGTTCTTATGTTCTTGAGATAAAACCATGTTTTGATCCGAAAGTTTGTATCAAGATCCATGTTTTTGTGTTTGTTTCCATGAAATCCTCAAGTATGGGTACCCAGGTCCATGTTTTCAAACTCATCTCATGAAAACTCAGATTTCGAATGAAGAAGTTATGATTTTAGCATTTCATGTTCTTGTTCTTGATGTTCTTCAAGAGGGAAACCCAGATTTTCCCAGACTTCATTTCTTTGAATGTGGTCGTTGGGAACACACCTCGGCCAAGGGGTGTGGGACCTCGGCCTAGACCTGGTTAGTACCCAGCATGTTTTCCCGAGATGAAAAGGCAGTGTTTTAACTTCCCAGCATGTTCTGCTTTGACTTGACCTAGTTTTGAAAGAAATGTCGAGATACTTTCCTGTCATGTAAAGCTTGTTTTAAGAATACATTTCATATCCATCTTTGAGCATCTCTTCTTGTCTTCTTGAAATGCATTCAGTAGACTTTATTATGTGTATGTAGGACTTGGGCCCTTGCTTGTAATTCCTACACCCGAAGAACTATGTGAGTGGTATTTTTAATAAAGTTATGTTATAATGTTTTGATAAAAGCTTTGCTTTGCTTTGCTTTATTTTGGAAAAGTATTTGATCAAGCATGAATGATTGTCCCTAGTTTTGTATCACGTATTATGTTTGTTTTGATGACATTTTGGGAAAGTCCTTAGTGCCAGGGGACTATAATGCAACTGCACCTTTGTTTTGGAAGTCCTTAGTGCCAGGGGACTATAATGCAACTGCACCTTGTTTTGAAAGTCCTTAGTGCCAGGGGACTATAATGCAACTGCACCTTTGTTTTGCCACTGATGGTTTTTCACGTGGGTTTGTTCGTCCGGAATGTTATCCTTTGGTATTATGTAGATGTTATTAACATCTAAGAAGCTTTGAAAGATTTGATAGATGAACTTGATTCATCCCTTTGATTTGTAAAGTTATGATAAGTATTGTTTTGGAAAAAGATCTCGAATATCATTCATGCAAAACCTTTATTACTTATATCATTCACTGAGTATCCAAGCTCACCCTCTATATATATATATATATATGTAGGTGATGAGCAGGAAGGCGGCGACGCCTAGATGATTAATTGCAACTTGTTTTGGATTCGCATTTTTATAGCATCTTGAAGATCATGTTTCATGGCTTTGTGTTTCATTGATTTTGTTATGTCGGCTTGAGAAGCCTTTTGATCAAGATGTATTTTGTACTTCATTTTATGTGTATCCAAGTTTTAAACCATGTTAAAATGTATGTCATTTCATTTAATCTATGCACAGCTCTTATGGACTAATTAGATTTAAATTTATTGCTTCCGCACATGTAGCCCCATATGTATACTCTTATTGTGTGTGAATCTTTGTAAGTTGGCCTTTGGTAATCTCGGATTACGGCCATCACGGCACCATTCTACTAGGGGCGGAATGGGATCGTGACAGATTGGTATCAGAGCACGAGTTCCTTATTGTACGTTTATTCACACACTTTTAGTCCCAAAGAGCATAGGATTTCCCTTAGAATGATATTAAGATTGCATCATATTGCTTGCTACTTGACAAGATGTGCATCATCTCGGCATGATTATTTGTTATCTACATACATGTCTATTTGCTCATTTTGTTTTAAAGTCATATTTTGCATACTCTTAGCATCATGAGAATGGGTAGACCTCCAGTTGATTGAGATCATTCCGAGGACAGATTGGACAGATTAGAAAGGTTGGTCGAAGGTTTGGTCTGTGAGTTACGACAACCTAGGCCACAGAACACGGGTACTACTTCTACTCAGGCCGAGCAGACAAACGGCCGACATGCAGCTCCACCTCCACCTCCTCCAGTACCTCAAGCGCTGCCACAGCAAGCTTTATATGGGGACGGCATGATAACCTTGATCAAAGAGTTCAAGAAGATGAACCCGCCGAGATTCCAAGGGGGTATAGAGCCGATGAAAGCCAAAACGTAGGTCTTGGAAATGGAGAAGTTGTTTGAGATTTTTTCCAGTACCGATGCTCAAAAGGTGTCATTGGCAGCATTCACGTTAGATGACGACGCACGAAGATGGTGGATGATGGTCCGAGAAGGTAATCCGGGTTTGACTTGGGCTAGATTTTTGGAATTATTCTACAACAAGCATTTCCCCCTTAGTGTCCGAGATCGTAAGACCACAGAGTTCCAAACTCTGACACAAGGCAACAAGACAGTGGCGGAATACGACCGTGCTTTTACCGAGTTGGCAAGATATGCGCCTCACATGGTTAACGACGAATACCGAAAGACTAGGAAGTTCGAAAGTGGGTTACATGGATCGATACAGGACTGAGTAAATATGCTCAACATGCCGACTTACGCCAGAGTGTTAGACAAGGCCATCCTGGCAGAAGCTAACTTGAACCGATATCAGAGTTTCGGAAAAAGCCAGAAGAAGAAGCAGAATTATGATAATCGCCGAGTTCCGCTTAACGCCAAAAAGAAGACGAATGTGGGCAGCAACTCGAATCAAGAGGGCGATACTAAGCCGATGTGTTCAAATTCTGGGGTCTGTCATTGGGCGTCAGGGGCTTGCTTCGAATATGGCGAGATGGGTCACCGGGTGAAAGACTGTCCGAAGGCAAAGGCTGATGATGGTAAGAAGAATGGGAGCACCTCGGACTCTGCACAGAGAAGCAACGTCGGAAAGGCACAGATGAGGCAGGGTAGGGTTTTTGCTCTAGTGCTAGGAGACACCCAGAGCGCCGAGACAGTAGTGTCAGGTACCCCCCCCAATTTGTTCTCAAGATGCATACATATTGATTGATTCAGGCTCTACGCATTCATTTGTATCTACTAAGTTTGTCGAGAAGTTGAATAGGAAACTAGAACCCCTTGGTTATGTGTTATTTGTATCTGCTCCATCTGGGAGAACTATGATTGTTGCATCCATTTATAGGGTGTGTGATGTTGTGATTGAGGATGTAGAATTGTTAGTTGATTTGATGCCGTTAAGCCTGACTCATTTTGATGTTATATTGGGGATGAATTGGTTAGTAGCGAATCATGCATCCATAAATTGTATTTCCAAAAGTGTCACGTTGAAACCCCCGAACCAAGCCGAGGTTACATTTCAAGGAAAAGGGGTAGTATCTCCACCTTACTTGATCTCATCCATGAGAGCTTATAAGTTGATCAAAAAGGGGTATCAAGGTTATCTGTGTAGTATACTAAGTGATTCGAATGGAAGTGTTGATTTCGCCGACATCCCAATTGTTAGAGAATTCCCCGACGTCTTTCCAAATGATTTGCCTGGTCACTTGGTCGATAGGGAAATAGAATTTACTGATGACGTTATGTCGGGAACCTAGCCTATCTCTAAAACACCCTATAGAATGGCCCCATCCGAACTTAGGGAGTTGAAGGTGCAATTACAAGAGTTGTTAGACAATGGTTTTATTAGGCCGAGCACTTCACCCTGGGGAGCCCCAATTCTATTTGTTAAGAAAAAGGATGGTACACTTCGCCTTTGTATTGACTACCGAGAACTGAACAAGGTAACCATTAATAACAAGTACCCATTGCCGAGGATTGATGATTTACTTGATCAACTACAGGGAGCACAAGTCTTTTCTATGATCGATCTCAGGTCGAGCTACCACCAGCTTAAGGTTAAGGCCGAGGATGTTGAGAAGACTGCTTTTCAGACAAGGTATGGCCATTACGAATTTTTGGTTATGCCCTTCGGAGTAACTACTGCTCCTACAACGTTCATGGATCTGATGAATAGGGTCTTCAAGCCGTACCTAGATGAGTTCGTGGTTGTTTTCATCGACGATATATTGATCTATTCCAAGAGTGAAGCTGAGCATGAAAAGCATCTGAGACTCGCCCTACAGATTCTGAGAGATAGAAGATTATATGCCAAGCTTAGCAAGTGTGAGTTTTGGCTTTCCAACATTTCATTTTTGGGACATGTGATTAATGAAGAGGGTATCTCCGTTGATCCAAGTAAGATTGAAGCCGTTGTGAATTGGCTGACACCGACCAATGTGTCCGAGGTTCGTAGTTTTCTAAGTTTGGCCGGTTATTACAGAAAGTTTGTGAAGGACTTTTCAAAGATTGTAATACCTTTGACACAACTAACTCAGAAAGGGGTGGCGTACGAATGGACTGAGGATAGGGAATCAGCCTTCCAGGAGCTAAAGACGAGATTAGTCACAGCACCAGTTCTTGCACTGCCAACAGGTAATGAGGAATTCCAGATTTATAGTGACGCTTCTTATAAGGGTTTAGGATGTGTGTTAATGCAAGGGGGTAAAGTTATAGCATATGCATCTCGTCAATTGAAACCTCATAAGAAGAATTATCTTACCCATGATTTAGAACTAGCAGCCGTAGTGTTTGCTTTGAAGATTTGGCATCATTACTTATATGGAGCCTCTTGCCAAGTCTTTACAAACCACAAGAGTTTGAAGTATTTGTTCACCCAGAAGGAATTAATTATGAGGCAGAGGAGATGGCTTGAATTATTGAAAGATTATGACATGCAGATTCAGTATCACCCAGGTAAAGCAAACTCAGTGGCCGATGCGTTGAGCAGGAAGTTGGTTGGGAGTTCAGCTTATTTGTCAATGATTTCAGTGGAGCCGACTATCATTGAGGAAGTAAAGACCAGGCAGATGGAAGACAGATTCTTCAGGAAGGTGATTGATGAGATTGTCACTAAGCCGAGGTCAAGGTATACCATTGAAAATCAGGAACTCAAGTTTGAAGGAAGATTGTGCGTAGCCGACGTCCCGGAGTTGAAAAAGAAGATTTTGCACGAAGCCCATGGCTCCAAGTTTGCCATTCATCCATGGAGCACCAAGATGTACCAAGACATGAAGCAGACCTTTTGGTGGCCAAACATGAAGAGAGAGGTAGCAGAGTTTGTATCTCAGTGTCTGTATTGCCAGCAAGTGAAAGCAGAACATCAGAGACCAGCAGGACTTCTTCAACCTTTGTCAGTTCCTGAATGGAAATGGGAACATATCTCCATGGATTTTGTGGTTAGTTTGTTGAAGACACAGAAAGGTATGGACTCGATTTGGGTTATCATTGACAGATTAACTAAGTCAGCACACTTCTTGCCTGTTCAGACTACTTTCAATGCTGACCGACTTGCTGTACTGTATATGAATGAGATTGTTAGATTTCATGGAGTGCCGATGTCCATTGTATCAGACCGAGATCCGAATTTTGTTTCTAGATTTTGGCAGAGTTTGCAAAGGGCCTTGGGAACCGAGTTAAAGTTTTACACAGCTTTTCACCCCCAGACCGATGGACAAAAAGAAAGAACGATTCAGACACTCGAAGATATGCTCAGACTGTGTGTGTTGGATTTCAAGGGAAGTTGGGAAGTGCATCTACCATTAGTAGAATTCGCTTATGTAGACACCCCATTTTTGACCGATCTTGAGACTCAGACGTCACCAGTTGAGCGCTTGGTGATATTGCATAATGTGCTCGTTCAGAAGTTTCAGAGTCGCGGCCGTGAGCCCTGCCTCCGGACTTCCGAACCCTCTTCTGTGCCTTGTCTCGGTTCGCGAACCAGACTCGGTTTTCTCTGTTTCTTTTCCTGAGGGAAGGGAGAGGTCCCGTAGACCATCTCTCAATGTCCGTAGGCTACATTTGGTGGCCGTAGGCCATTTTTCCCATTTCGGAGCCCGGTTTTCGGTTTTCGGAGCCGTCAGGCCGTGTGCCTCGGTTCGGGACCGCCTAACCATCTCCGTTTGCTCTAATTTTTGGCATACATCTTATTTTCTCCCTTTTAAGGGACACTGGGGTCTGAGAAACCCACTTCGTGGCCGAACGCCACTTTCGGTGTTTAACGGGCAGTTTCCGGAGCCCCGAACTGCGTGTTTTGGCCCCCGAACATTCGTTTTGCATCGATTTTCGTTCATTTTTGGCAGGTACCTCTGTTTTATCACCAAGAAGGTCACTGGAGGGTGGGAGGCTAGTAATTGTTGCAGCAACCAGTTATCTCTCCTCCGGAGCCTCCCGGCGCCCGTTTTTCCAACTTCCGGGCTAATGTTGAACACCCTAGGGGTAGTGTTGCCAACTTTCAACCACATAACTGTGATCTACACACCTTGGAGGACCCATAAAAGTCATGGCCGGCCATTAATTGTTATTTCCATTTTTGCCCCTCCTCTTCCGGGCCAATGTTGAACACCTTGGGCCCACTTTCTTGAACTTTGAACCACATATCTGTGATGTACACACTTGGGAGGACCCTAAAAGTTTATGGCCGGCCATTAATTTTTCTTTCCATTTTTGCCCCTCCTCTTCAAATGCAATGTTGAACACCCTGGAGTCACTGTTGCCAACCCCAAACCACATATATGTGATCTACACACATGAGAGGACACCAAAAGTTGGTGGGAGGCTAGTAATTTTGCCGAAAAGCCAACTTCTTTTTGGTCAAAAGTGTTTCAGCATGAATCCGGGAAGGAGAAAAAGCTGCGCGGCTTCACCGAAACGGGCGTAACTCTTTGCACAAGAGGAATTAAGATATGAGGCCACCACCATTGGAAAGCTTACTTCCGGGGCTTCATTTTGCACTCAAGAATCTCCCAAGTCCAAGTCCGGGGGGGAGAGATGTGGTTGGTTGAAGTCCGCTTGGACTGAATCTGCGCGGCTTCACGGAAAGGGGCATAACGTTTTCTACAGGAGGAATTTTAATGCAAGGTTTGTGCCATTGGAAAGCTAACTTCTGGGGCTTCATCCTAGGGGGTGACCGGCCATTTTTTCTGACCGGCCGGCCGTTTTTTTCTTTGACCTAGCCGGCTGGCTATGTTAAGTGGCCGGCCGGCCACCTGCAACAAAAGTGATAGGCCGGCCTGCTTCTTCAGGTTGAGTGCATTCCAGCTGTGCCTTGGTTTTCTCCCAAAAATATCTACATCCGGGGGGACCCTTTTGGGGGAATTTTGCTCTCCTTTATGCCCCACCTTTACACCCTCCTTTTGGTCCATATAACCAGTTGCCAACATGCATTAGAGGGGTTAGAAAAACTCTCCTTCAAGCTTCCATAGCCAACTCCATCTTCTTCCTTCTCAATTCTTCAAAAAACCCTAAGCCCCTAACCATCATTCCTTCTACACCACCAAGCTCTACCACCACCATCTCATTTCCAGCAACAAGGAAGGATTCTTGAAGGCTAAAGAAGCTGCAAATCCATCCAAGAAGCAACAAAAGTTTGAATCTTCAAGGGTAAGTAACACTTTTACCCTTTTGACCCTTTTTCTTGATCTATTTCTAAGCCCCATTTTCTTTTTGTTTCAAGCTCCGGCCCTAACTGAAAAGGGCCCTCTTTTGAGCTCATCTTCACTTTTCATGAAGGGCTCAACCCTGTTTGAGTCCTCCATAATACACTTGCTTCATTGATCCTCTTATGTGTCATGATTTTGCATGCTATTTTTGGCCCATGAGCAATCTGTTTTTGAGCATGTTATAAACTAATATGAGGCTTATTTTGAGCCCCTCTTCAACATTGGAGAAGGGCTCAACATTGTTTGGTGTCTCCATGTGTCACTTGTAGTTATATCCCTTATTTGGCCCCATTTTTGCATAAATTGGCAACCCTCTTTGCTTCTGTTTTTGGACCTTGGTCCGAACTGAAAGTGGTCTTATTTTGGCCTATACTTCATGTTTCATTCACACTTTTTTTCTGTTTGGTGAATATTTTGTATACTTCATGTTATAGCCATTGTTGAGCCTTATTTTGCATCACATTTCTATCATGTTTGTATACTGATTTTGAGGCTGCCATATACTGTGAATGTTCATATTTTTGGTCCACCTTCAGTGTTTTAGAAGGAAGTTTTTCAGTTTGGGTTTTGTTTATATCACTTGCTTCATTACCCCTTGAAAATACCGTATTCTTGCATGCCATTTTTGCCATATCTATGCTTGCTGTTTGGCCTTGTTTATAACTGTGAAAGTGCATCTTTTGGGACTGTCTAGCTTCTGTCTTTGCATTGCGTGTCCATATTGTGCATGTTTAGCATAGCTATAGGCCATTTCGGGTGCATAAATTCACATTTCGGGACGTTTCCTTGCATTTTATGTCATTTCGCTTCATTTCGGGACTGTTTTCCCCCATATTTTGTTGCTGAAATTCCATTAGTATGCTTGCATATCATTTTTGCCATGTTTCATCCTATTTTGCATCGCCTCGGTTTGCGTGCCCGTGTGCGCGCATTTCGAGGCACTCCTTTTTTATCCGCCCGGCATCCCATGTGAGTGTGGCTGAGGCTCACTCATGTTGGTATAAGTCCATTTGTCATTTGCATCATATTTTGCATCGCCTCGGTTTGCGTGCCCGTGTGCACGCATTTCGAGGCACTCCATTTTTATCCGCCCGGCATCCCATGTGAGTGTGGCTGAGGCTCACTCATGTTGGTATAAGTCCATTTGTCATTTCATGTCATTTTATCATCGCCTCGGTTTGCGTGCCCGTGTGCACGCATTTCGAGGCACTCCTTTTTTTATCCGACGGCATCCTATGTGAGTGTGGCTGAGGCTCACTCATGTTGGTATAAGTCCATTTGTCATTTTCATTGCATTCTGCCATTGCCTCGGTTTGCGTGCATGTGTGCACGTACTTCGAGGCATCTCATTTTCATTGCATCTGTCATTGCCTCGGTTTGCGTGCCCGTATGCACGTACTTCGAGGCATCTCATTTTCATTGCATCTGTCATCGCCTCGGTTTGCGTGCCTGTGTGCACGTACTTCGAGGCATCTCATTTTCATTACATCTGTCATCGCCTCGGTTTGCGTGCCCGTGTGCACGTACTTCAAGGCATCTCATTTTCATAGCATTCGGTATGTTAGGATTGTATCTTAGTTGCATTTCATGCATGTCATGCATATTGCATCGTGTCCGGAATAGGAGTTAGCCCGGGCACGGGAAACGAGGTACATTTCGTACTCCGACTGACGGAATGTGTCTCAATTCCCCAGTCACCGACACTCCGGATTATCCATGATGGAGTTAGGTTTTAGCTATGTTTTCATGTGCATTCATCCTATATTGAGTTGTGCATTTCGACTCCTCGGCCATCATGCCTCGGTATGCGTGATTGGTGGCACGAGGATCGAGACATGCATATATCTGTGAAAATACATTGCCATGCCCCTTTCCTGCTCTCTGTTGCAGCAAAACGAAGAATCAGCAACCTTTTGGGACTTGGCACGCATTTCAAGAACAGGTGTAAACAGAGGCTAATTGGGGCATTCCGGTGGATTTCCGCGCAAGACAATCCGGACATGCATCATCCATCAGAAGCGAAGTAGTCCCTGGCTTGCATGCCAGCTTTACAGCTTTCCTAGATTAATTTGTAAATTAATTAGGAATTTGTACATATTCGGACTGTAATATTTGGGCTGTAATATTCTTTTCTTTGGGACTGTATATTTATTCGGACCCTCCGAGTGAGGGCACAACTGTAATAAGTGTGGGTGAGTGTGATGTATGTCTTCCAACCCCACGTCTTTCTCCCTTTTATTTATCCGCTTTTGATGGTTAGATTAGGGCATATTTCAATTAGCATACAGTATGACAGCATGTTTGCATCATTCATCTGTATTGCATGCATCGGGCTCGGCGTATCATACTAACTGTATTGTACTTTCAATTCCAAGTTGAATACATGTTAGTTGTAGCATTTCATATGCCATCTTAGAATAGCCGAGCCTACTATAGTTGCATTTTGCATGTGTTGCATTAAGCATTTTTGTATATTTAGGATCGTGCATGATTTCTAATGTAATTTCTGTTTTTGGCTTGGAGTACTCGGTAAGCTTTATGCTTTAGCATCCTTACATGCGTGTGAATGAATGCCATGATAGCATGCTTACCATGAGGCTATGTGCTTATCTGATATATCTGCCTGAATGCCTGTGGGTGAAGGTTGGGTTATCTAAATTGGAATGAATCATCAAAATGTTTCAAGCCTACCTGCGGGTAGCAAACCATTTTCAAAAACAAACATGAAATGTTTTGTTCCAATTCGGGCGGCCCGGTCTATACTTATATGCTGTGAGCATCACATAGTAACCTAGGCTAATAACCGGAATAAGAACTCACAATGTTTTCAAAAATTGATATCATGGTTAGTAGAGGCCGGTCTATAACCGGGCGAGCGGGGGTGCTCACGAAGTGACCTTCCCCAATCGTACCCAAGTTCCCGAGCCGAGGCAACTTTGGTGATGACGGACACGTGGCCTTTTGGCACCGAGTCAGGGTTTCCTAAATTTCCCAAAATAAAATATTTAGGTGGCGACTCTGTATCTGGCAAAGCAGTCCATGTTTGGCACTTCTTTCAAAAATCAGTTTTCCTAAAACGATTTGCCGGATTTGGACTCTTTGGTTCAGATTTAGAACCGTGACTGCGAAAGTCGAGTCCGAGCTGTAGCGAGGTCCCCCGCGGGCTTGTTACAGCTTACAACAAAAGTTATCAAGCTAGCATTGGCATGGCGCCGTACGAAGCTTTGTATGGGAGGAAATGCAGATCGCCGATATGTTGGATTGAAGTAGGAGATAAAGCTTTGATTGGTCCCGAGCTAGTTCAAGTTACAACCGAGAAGATTAAGCTCATTCGATAAAGGATCAAAGTTGCTCAGAGTCGACAGAAGAGCTATGCCAACCAGAGAAGAAGAGAGTTGGAGTTTAAAGTTGGGGATCATGTATTCCTGAAGGTTTCGCCGATGAAAGGAGTTTTAAGATTTGGGAATAAAGGCAAGTTAGCACCTCGTTACATCGGGCCATTTGAAATTCTTGAGAGGGTTAACCCAGCTGCCTATAGACTTGCTTTGCCACCAAAACTAAGTCAAGTTCACAATGTGTTCCATATTTTGATGTTGAGGAAGTATATTCGAGACCCCCTGCATGTGATTGACCATTTCGGGATTGTGATTAACGAAGATTTAGGTTATGAGGAGAAGCTGATACGGATTCTTGATAGACAAGTGAAACAGTTGAGGAACAAGTCGATACCAATGCTACAGGTTGAATGGAAGGAGCATTATGGTAAAGATGCCACATGGGAAATGGAAGAAGAAATGAAAACCCGACATCCAGAGTTGTTTTTGGGGCAAGGTAACTTAAGTTTGGGGACCAAACTTCTTTAAGGATGGTAGTATGTAACAACCCTCACTTTACTCTAGTCATGCTTGCATATATTTACATGATCTTGTCTTGTTAAGCTGCATTTACAAACCTTGATTTGTTTCGCATAAGTGTTGCTTGCATGCTTTGTTCCTTGCTTGGTGTGAGTTTAGCCGAGGTCATCTTAAGCCTAGGTTACACCTTTGAACTTCTTACACCTAGGACCATCTTGGAACCACCTTGGTTGACCTCCACCCTCACCCTGACATGTTGGCCGAGATGTCATTATCTAGGCCGAGGTGTTCATCACCAAGGCCGAGATGTGTATTATCTAGGCCAAGATATTATATCAAAGTGATCTTGTCCCGGGACTGGTACGACCTAGACCGATGTGTGGCACATCTAGGCCAAGGTGTGGCATAGCTAGGCCAAATATTGTCCTTCCTAGCCGAGATCATTAAGACCTTTGTCCTAGCCGACATCATTACCCGCCAAAGTGCCCTGTCACCTTACTTGTTGTTTACACTTTGTCATGCTCTTGTCTTATCAATCTATCACCTTTTTGAGGAGATCCAATCAGTCGTTGCCACGTGTCCCAGCAGAGGGTTAAGTCAGCCGGCAGAGTTAGAAACATATCATTTTGTGTCATATCCTTTGCATGGTAGAGACAAAAGCTCTAGGAAGAGGAGAGGAAGTTGGAGTAAGAGAGAGAACTAGATCCCAAGCTTGATCTTTAGAGTTTGAGCCGTTTAATCCGTGTTTTGAGGTTAGAATCTTGATTCACTCTTGTTGTTCTTTATGTTGATCCGATTGCATGGCATGATTCATGAGCCATGCATTGATTTAAAGCTTGCTTTAGAAAGAGAAAATGATGTTCTTATGTTCTTGAGATAAAACCATGTTTTGATCCGAAAGTTTATATCAAGATCCATGTTTTTGTGTTTGTTTCCATGAAATCCTCAAGTATGGGTACCCAGGTCCATGTTTTCAAACTCATCTCATGAAAACTCAGATTTCGAATGAAGAAGTTATGATTTTAGCATTTCATGTTCTTGTTCTTCATGTTCTTCAAGAGGGAAACCCAGATTTTTCCAGACTTCATTTCTTTGAATGTGGTCATCAGGAACACACCTCAGCCAAGGAGCGTGGGACCTCGGCCTAGACCTAGTTAGTACCCAGCATGTTTTCCCGAGATGAAAAGGCAGTGTTTTAACTTCCCAGCATGTTCTGCTTTGACTTGACCTAGTTTTGAAAGAAATGCCGAGATACTTTCCTGTCATGTAAAGCTTGTTTTAAGAATGCATTTCATATCCATCTTTGAGCATCTCTTCTTGTCTTCTTAAAGTGCATTCAGTAGACTTTATTATGTGTTTGTAGGACTTCGGCCCTTGCTTGTAATTCCTGCACCCGAAGAACTACGTGAGTGGTATTTTTAATAAAGTTGTGTTATAATGTTTTGATAAAAGCTTTGCTTTGCTTTGTTTTGGAAAAGTATTTGATCAAGCATGAATGATTGCCCCTAGTTTTGCGTCACGTATTATATTTGTTTTGATGACATTCTGGGAAAGTCCTTAGTGCCAGGGGACTATAATGCAACTGCACCTTTGTTTTTGAAGTCCTTAGTGCCAGGGGACTATAATGCAATTGCACCTTTGTTTTGGAAGTCCTTAGTGCCAGGAGACTATAATGCAACTGCACCTTTGTTTTTAAAGTCTTTAGTGCCAGGGGATTATAATGCAACTGCACCTTTGTTTTGCCACTAACGGTTTTCCGCGTGGGTTTGTTCGTCCCTAATGTCATCCTTTGGTATTATGTAGATGTTATTAACATCCAAGAAGTTTTGAAAGATTTGATAGATGAACTTGATTCATCCCTTTGATTTGTAAAGTTATGATATGTATTGTTTTGGAAAAAGATCTCGGATATCATTCATGCAAAACCTTTATTATTTATATCATTCAATAAGTATCCAAGCTCACCCTCTCTCTCTATATATATATATATATATATGTAGGTGATGAGCAGGAAGGCGGCGACGCCTAGATGATTAATTGCAACTTGTTTTAGATTTGCATTTTTATAGCATCTTGAAGATCATGTTTCTTGGCTTTGTGTTTCACAAATTTTGTTATGTCGGCTTGAGAAGCCTTTTGATAAAGATGTATTTTGTACTTTATTTTATTTGTATCCAAGTTGTAAACCATGTTAAAATGTATGTCATTTCATTTAATCTATACACAGCTCTTATGGACTAATTAGATTTAAATTTATTGCTTCCGCACATGTAGCCCCATATGTATACTCTGATTGTGTGTGAATCTTTGTAAGTTGGCCTTTGGTAATCTCGGATTACGGCCATCACGGCACCGTTCTACTAGGGGCGGAATGGGGTCGTGACAATTTCAGTAGTAATGTCCTCTAGGTGTACTGAAAGCTGTCAATTTTTTTGACTCTTCAGTTAATTGAATTTGCCAAAATCCACTCTTACAATCAAATTTGCTAAAGATTTTTGATCCTTTGGTTAAGTTAATCAAACCATCTTTTCGTAGAATAAAATATCATTCAAATTCTAAATTTTTATTTAGCCGTTTATAGTTAACTACCATTTGGGCTTTTCCTCTTTTAATTTCAGCATGGTTTCTTACCATAAAAGCTGGACTAGAGTGAGGGCTTTTAGTTTCTTAAATTAACTTTTTGTCTAAAAGTTCCTGAAGTTGAATATCAAATTCATCTATATCTTGTCTAGTATAGATCATTGGTCTTACTCTAATGATAACATTAGGGCCTTTCAATTTTAAACTACAATAACGTGGGCTACGTTGCCACAGTTTTAATGGATGTTCACTAAAATTTTCTTCTAAAATTTTATAAATCCAGTATGACTCATCAGTGGCTTTGATAATGGGGGTTAAATCACCACGCGGCACGGGCACAAACTCTTTATCACAAATATATTTATATTGTTCTCATAATGGAATATGAATTAAGACATTGTTTATGCTTAATGAAATGGCTTTTTCCTATATTTGCATTGGAAGGTATTTATATATAAAATTGTTTCCAAGAAGGAAATCTCCATGCATATATGGAAAACACAAAATTTTTGGTATAATGAACTTGCTATCATTTAACCAAATAGTTATATTTTTAGCCTTGAATTGTATGGAAGTATGGTTGCCTAACGTCCGTTTTTCTTTTGGTATGGCATTCCATTTACATGAGCTGACTGTAGCTCTGGTATCTATGAGAACACTGAGGCCATATGGTTTATAACCCGCAAAATAAAATGTTCTCAATATATATGTGTATCATCTTTTTCCTTGGCTAGGAGAAAAAATAATATTATCATTTTTTGTTTGAAAATGATACATATATGCAGACTTAATATGTTCAAGTTGTCTTCTTGTTCCTGGGAAAATAGGAATCTGAACATTATTTGAAGTAATAGATTCTTGATTAGAATTATTACTCGATTCTCCAATGCATAATTTTGAAAATGATTTGTTAGGAAAATCTTTTTCAAATATAGAAGTTGATCTTTTAATTTTTGGAACTGTATTTTCAATATATAAATTTTTTCCTAATGCTTGCATTTGTAATTGTGCAGGATTTTTTGTTTTAGAAGATTTTCCTTGTCCCACTAGGTCATGGATTAACCATTGTCGATGGACTTCTAAATCGCTCCAATTCATTAGACGAGGTTGTATTATCATGTCAAATGGTCTTGGTTCAAAGATTTCAACGATTTTATTATTGTTTGATCTTGTTTTTGTTTCAGGAAATTTGGTTAATTCGTGCATTGTTTTCCAACAAATAGCCAAATCATGAGAATTTGATTTCATTCCTAATTCTTGTGTTTTAATTCTTATTCTAACTGTATCTTCAAAATTACGATCATTTATGGAAACAAAGAAATGTGGTCTAACATTAAACCAAACTACTCCATTAGCCAAATTAGATTGGATTCCTCCAATGATTGCTTTCATTAGGTCAGAAAATCTTTTATCAAAAATTACTGCCAAAATAGGAGTATCTATCCCTTGACGAAATAAGGCTGTTATGGTTACTTGAATTAATCCAATATTAATATATTGAATTTCAGGATATTTCTTTTTCCATCTTGCAACCTTTTTCTTATCAAAAAAGGAATATCAATATTTCCTTTTTCTGACCATTTAGCTTGAGTATTACCACTATATTGTTCAAACACTCTTGTTGAAAAGAAGTTGAATTTTGAAAGTTTGTAAATTTCTAGAACAACTTCTTGCATTTTTTCAAATTTTGCTAATTCTTCGTCAGTAAAAGTTTTTTCTTCTCTGATTACATCTCCAAGTCGAATTGCCTGTAATTCTTCTTGAGATATACTATCTGCTTCTTGAGATATTTCTTGACTGTTAATATTAGTCAACATGAAGATTAGTTCTTCATCTGAACTTTCTTCATCACTAGAAATTTCGTATAAAATTTCTTCTTCATTAGAAATTTCCTCACCATATATTATTTCAAAATATTGTTCTTCAAGAACTTTGATCATTTTCTTTGCACTTTTTTCCCTTTTTGGGCATTCTGGTGCAGAGTGACCTTTCTCGTTACAAATGTAACATTTACAAGTTTTCTTTTTTGGAACACTTGTTGATTTCTTTTTTCGAATATACTTTTTCTTTTCTGAAAAAGTTTTGTTCTTTTTCCAAGATTTTCATTTATATTTTCTGTGTTTTTTGGAAAATCCTTTTCGTTTAGGAAATATATTACAACCCATTTTTCAATATTCTTTTAAAATTTTATCGCAACATTTTTGACCGTATTGTGAGTTGAAAATTTAATTTTTTATTTGTTTTTTTGCCTTTGCTTCTAGACACCGATCTGCTATCAATCTTAGAACATAATTAATGTGAAAACCGAGATTATCATATTCTTCCCTCTCCATTTTTTTGAGAAAATCAGGATATGTTTTAATACATAACTCATCCCATGGATTAGGGAGTTTACAGAAAAATTGGTCTAGCCAAGGTCGATTTGCTGGTGGATCAATAAGATAATAATATTTTTTAAAAGTTTGAACATAGTTTTCAAAAAAACAAATATTACATAGTTCTAATTTAGTCAAAATATAGTTTGCATCTGCTTGCAAATTAGTCTCCTGCAAAACCACATAAATTTTATTTTATGATTTTTGCAAACTCAGCTAAAATTGTGTCAAGTGTAAGAAAATTTGTCAACAAAGCCGTTTTTTGACTTTTTCCAATTTCAGATTTTTCTCACTATCGTAACCATTGCAACACATCTCCCTGGAGAGTTACTGCAATATAATCAAGGAATTTCTCCTTTGACCAACTGTTTTTATAATTGGTAATAATGATGGACAAGGATTGTGCCCAATCATCGATTACTTGTTCTTGATCCTTAAATGGAACATGAGACAAGTCTAAATAAGTATCATTTTGAACTATTGGATACTTATGATTATTATCTTTTCTAGATATTATTGGCTCAGGTGTAGGATTGGAGGTATTTCCAGAGTTAACATCATTTTTAACTTCATTTGTTTGAATAAAGTCAAAATTTTCTCCATCTCCCCATGTGCCAAATAATTGGGGATCAATTTGCTCTTCTGCTTTTCTTTTCCCTTTATTTATTTTTGGTGAAATATCTTGATCTAATGTTTCTTCAGATGAGGATGATTGGATATCATCATCATTGGTTGACAAATTAATATCATAATTAAAGTGTTGTAAAAGGGCTTCATGTTCTAGATAAGTTTCTCTTATCTGATCTAGTAGCCTATTTATTTCATCAATATCTAAACCGGGGTCTTTATATAATTTTCTCCAGTAATCCAATATTTCAACAATATTTTCATATTCAGTCCTATTATAGGTATTGGTTTGAAGTACCATAATATCTTCTGTACCATAAAATAGCCTAGGAATGCAATTATCTCCTGAACTATTCATTCCATCATTGTTTATGAAGGATATAGTTTCTAATTTTGTCACCAAATTGTTTATTTGGTTTTTTGTTTCTTTTTATAAGTCAATAATTATTATAAAACCAAAATTTTCTATTTTAGATTCTATAGACTCAACTTTGGTTTTTAGATAATTTTGATTTATTTTTTGATTTTTATCTAATTTAGAAAATCAAGAACACAGAATATCCGTAATATTATTTAAATTGGAACGCACACTATTTATATTTGCAGACTCTTTAGTAATATGCAAACTATGGTCATATTTATTATTAACACTATTTTTTATATTTCCAAAGCATATTATATCTTCAGGGTTAATTGCCATTATAGATTGTTGTTAGTACCTAAGACCCTCCTAGTGTATTTATCCGGTGCCTAAAACCTCTCTTTATGATCTTAAAGACTTAATTATGGCCAATAGTCAAAAGATCTTAATGAGTATATGGGCTTTAACATTCACTAAGCATATAGGTTTTACAACAACTATAAATGAAACAAATAATTATGAAGATATAAAATACAAATGATACACAATTAAATACTAAACTTGACTATTTTTTTTTTTTAATAGCATAAAGCACACCATACACACTTATATATATCAAAAATTTAGACGTAGAAAGAAATACTTACATAGCTTGATCTTGCTTTCAAAAGCTCTTCACCAAGCTCTAATACCAATTACAAACATTAAATGAAAAGGACTCCTAAAGTGTGTGAAAGTATGAGAACAAAACATATAATCTGATTGGTCCAGAACTATGAGTCCCATAATCAGAAAATGTATCAATCCCAATTAAAATTATACACTGTCACTAACATTCTATAGAATTTTATAACACTTTTAAATTCACCTATTAAATCCATCATTTACACTAAACTGATAAAACTAAACAATAGTATGCGATCGGTTTTGATTCCTCAACTAACAAAATGAAGGATTCAATTCAGCGCAAAATTTTCTCTTAACACCAATCAAAGAAAACCGTTTACACTCCTGCTCAGCATACATGGCTTTGCAATTGACACTTGAGATGGTGGATCAAGAAGAACAAACCATCATTTTTTCACATTTCAAACTTGAAAAACAATTAACAGAGAGGAACTAATACTTGTGCACTCAGATTCACTTCAAAAAATCTAGGTAGATGATTTAGTTCTGTTTTCTTCTTCTTAAATCCATGGGTTGCTCTTCACCAAATTCTTTTTCTGTAGGCTCTTCTTTCTTCTTCGATTCTTGATTGTATTATTTTTATCTACCTTTAGAGTGATCTCTGCTTGGAAAAGTTTCTTCAAGTCTTCCACTACTTTTTCAGGATCACAACTTCCTCCTGCTTCTACTTCATTGTTGTGATCAGAGACAATTTCAGCATAATAAACTCCTACAGAGTCGCAGAACGAAAGTGTTGGATGACAATAAATTGAAGAATATAAGATTTTTAGTATAATTAAGAATAATGGTTTAAATAAAATTTTATTTATGTAATGGTTTATCAACTAGACTATGATATGATTTGAGTATTGATTATCAAGATATTGATTTCAGATTGTGATTCCCCAGTTTCTTCCTCCAACTTATTATTCTGTTATTTTGGTGCCACATCATAGATGCTTCAGTGAGACTAGTTTTTTCATATGAAAAGAAGTTTTTCAAAGAAAGATAAAGAAAAGAAAAAGAAGAATGTTAGCCTCGATATACCTGAATAGGTCCTAAGTTTCTTCAGGAGCTCTGAGGTGGGTGCAACAGGTTTATCGAATACCAAGCGAAACATCTCCAAGAACAAATTGAAAACAACCTCCACTGTAAGTTAGAATTGGCCAAGCTTTTAAATTCCAATTGTGGTAGAGACAATGGGGAAATAAGATCGTAAATTAAAAACTGATTAAACAACATGGATGTTCAAAACCCACAAAAAGGATTTAAATGTAGAAATGAAACTAAATGTTGAAGAAAGTGAGGGGAGCAGACCTTAATTGCAGTCGGATCTTTCAAAAACCTGAGCATGTAACAGTAGTATGTTAGAAAGAGAGAGAGAGAGAGAGAGTGAGGTAGTTTGGTTGTGTTTTTGTTTTCTATTTTTCATATTTTTGGAAACAAAACAATGAAAAGTTCGAAAAAACTCATAGTTCACATATCATTTTCAATTTTTTTTTTCCTTCCCGAAAACAGTTTTCAAAAATTTGAAAACAACTTTTTGGAGTTTCCTAAATTGTGGGTTGTTTTCAGAAACAATTCACCGTTTGGGTTTTCTAAAAAAGAAAACAAAAAACAAAAACCCAACCAAACGGGCAAGTATTGACATGGAGAAAAGACATTCATCACATGGATCGAAACCATAACCCTATAATTCTAGATGGAATTTGATGTTGCAGTGAATCATTAACCTAGTAGAAGATTTCAAGGCATAACCAAGAAAGACCAAAATTAAAATGGCTAGATTTGAGTTAGAAAATTTACTCGGTTGAAATTATCTCAGCTAAGGTCTTTATAGCTAATAGAAGACCACCACACCTATCTACCATGTCATCCTTCATTTCTCATAATATCTGGTCATGCAAATACTTCTTTCTAATTGAATCTAGAATTATGCACCAACACGACTCTCTGTCCAATATGGGCTCAAGTTCATACAAGTTGAGCTCACCCACCATCTCACTTGCCACTTCTTTCAGTCTACTAGTGACGATGATGGCACCCCCATTTCCCCTCAGAAATCCATTCCAGAGTGGAGTTACGTACTTGTTGAAATCCAAATCATCACTCGAAGCAGGCCACATGTTGTCCAACACGATCAAATACTTCTTATTAAACAAGTAAATGTCCAAATTACGCAAAAGATCATCAAGATCAGAAGTGTTGCCAAATGAAGAGAAATCACTTGCCAAGCATTCGAGAATAGCCAAGACAATGGATCTTAGATCTGGATATTGAGGTAACTCAACCCATAACATTGGGGAGAAACTTTCTTGGACTCTAGAGCTATGGAACACCATTTGAGCAAGAGTAGTTTTAACTGATCCTCTCATCCCTACGATACCAATTGCACTGAAATTATCAGTATCAGATGTAGTAGCTAGGAGCAAAGCTTTCATCTTCCGCAAATGATTATTGAAACTATGAATCAGAGTGAGATTGAAATCTGGAAAGTTTGTTTGTCGACAAACCCTGATCAAGCTCGAGGACGAAAGCCTCTCATCTGCAATGTTTACAACGTCAACATCGCTCATGTTTTGCAGCAACTCGTTTTTGATGCGGAGAAGTTTCCTCTTCATCTTGAAAAGAAACCATTGCTTCTTGACATAATGATGAGAGCTTAATAAGAGACTTTTCTTGTTTTTGGTAATGCGGTCGCTCTCCTTCTCTGCTAACATGACACAATCAGCCAATGCGAACTTGAGGTCATACAGAGGATCTTCCAGCCCTATGGGCATCCAAGGGTCAATCCTGTTTTGATGCAAGACCTCTGAAATCTCAACAAAATGAATCCGTAGGGGGAATTCTATGAATTTTTCCCCCCTCTGCTTCTTCAAAGTCATTGATGAATTTGTTTTTCAGAAACTGTAAATGATCAGCAGCCATTTCAAATGTAGTTCTAATAACAAATTCCCTTTCCCGCCCTTCTTCCCTTTATGGAAAACCTTTCTGTTAACAGCAGCTGCAATTGGTCTCAAGTCAAGCAATAGAAGACAAAACAAACGGAGAAATGGAAAGAATCAAAGAAAATACCTTTGAAAGACTGAGTAGTTTCCTGGAAGATTCAAAGAAATTTTCTATGAAATACTGAATAGTTTCCTGATAGATCTCTTTGCACAGATGCCAGAAGATGTTCTACAATTTCCCAACACTTGATTTCCATTAACCTGAAAAAAAAAAAGACCACCTTTTAGAAGTGGTGTTAGACTAAGCCTTATTACTCATGGATTTTTCTTGTTGACTTTTCTCTTTCCCTATAACTTAGGGGTAAAAAAAAAGTGATTAGAAAAAAGGTATAACAAAAACAAAAAAGCATTTTCATTTGACATTTTACAATAAAAATAAAATAAAAAACAAAAAATATTTGCACTATTATAGTAGAATTGTCAAATAATAACATCTAATATAATTTGGCTTTTGACTTTTATTTTGACATTAAACACATGAGATGCTCTAAGGTCAGTTGGTAATGACCAAGAAATATATCATGAAGAAGACAATGTGCTATCAGTTTCTCTTCAACACCTCTAAGACCTTAAAAAAAAACAGCTGATTTAGATCTATCTTCTTCTTTTAAATCCATGGTTTGCTCTTCCCCTGATTCCTTTTCCGTAGGCTCCATAACTTTCTTCTTCCATCACTGTTTCTTCAATGGCTCAATACCATTGATCTTGATCTCTCCCACGGAAAATTTCCTCAAGGCGTTCACTACATCTTGAGGATTGCAATTTCCTCATGCTTCTACTTTGTTGTCGTGATCACGTGCAATTTTGGCATAATAAACTTCTGCACAGTCGAACACGGATAAAAGTTCAGTGGGACTAGCACCTTCATATGAAAAGCAGTAGAAAATTGAAATGCAATTTCATGAAAGACAAAAGAAAAAAGGTTAGCATTGATACTTGGACAGGACCTAATTTCCTTTAGGACCTCCGAGTTAGGTGCAACAGATTTTTCAAATTCCAAGTGAAATTCCTGGCAGAACAAATAGAAAAATGTAGGCAATTTTTAATAAAAAGACAAAATTCTGTTGGGCTGTTACAAATTAGGTTTTAAATAAATTAGTTAGCTATTAATTCAGTTATTACCCCTATTTATTTTCCCTTCAGTTTCAAGCATTGTAACAAGAGTAATTCAGCCACATTTAATTTTATAATCATTTAAATATTTTGCCATTACAATATTTATTAGTGACTTTTAGTTTAAATACCCCCATATATATATATATACACGTCTGCATGTTCTTCTATGTTGGAAGAGATGTAGACAAACACAGAAAAAGTTACGAAGACACAAAATATAATCATATACAGAGAGTTTCTCATCTACTTTCCGTGTTTTAAGGGTAATTTTGGTTCGTGACTTGTTCATATCCTTTTGGTGGATATAAACATTAGACAAGGAAGGCTATGAGCAAACTGTGTTGAATCTTGGAGCTGTTGCACTTTATTTGAACCTTCACAGCAACAAGAACAACAACTTTAAGACAGTGACTACATACCTGTCAATCAATCACACGTCAAATTACGGCAATATAATTATTTGTTCCAAAACTTCATGCTAACTATTTTATAGCTTTGGTTATATGATGTTTGTTGTATATGTACTATTCAATCTAGAACTATTTATCCAGTTTTCTGAAATTTTATTTTAGTTGTTCTAACTAAAACAACCTAAGTTATAAGTTAGAATTGGCCAAACTTTTAAATTCCAATCCAATGAGACAATGGAAATGGCAACCCAGGGCCCTAATGAAACAATATGTATGTTCAGAACCCAGAAAAAGGATTTAGATTTGGAAAGGAAGCTAATCAATATTGAAGGAAGTGAGGGAATCAAACCTTAATTGCACTTGGATCTGTCAAAAACCTGGCAATGTAACCACAGTATGTTAGAGAGAGAGAGAGTAATAACCCACATTCATGTCTTAGTCATGTTCATGTGCATTTGCATGATTTTTTCTTGTTAAGCTTGCATTTGTAGACTTAGACTTGTTTTGCCTAGGTAAAGGTTCTTGTCTTGTTTTGTGCTTATGTGATTTGCCTAAATGTTGCATGCATGCTTTGTTCCTTCCTTGTTGTCTTAAGCCTTGGTCATGTTAAGCCTAGGTCATGCCAAGCCTAGGTCATGTTAAGCCTACGTCATCTCAAGCCTAGGTCACACCTTTGAACCTCTTACGCCTAGGACCATCTTAGAACCACTTTGGTTGACCTCCACCTTCACCCTGGCATATTGGCCGAGATGTCATCATCTTGGCCGAGGTATGTATCACCTAGGCCGAGATGTGTATCATCTAGGCCGAGATATTATCATCTAGGCATCCTAGATCCTTGATCCTTGCACCTAGTGATCATGTTTTGGGGCTGAAATAACCTAGACTGAGGTGTGGCACATCTAGGCCGAGGTGTGGCACAGCTAGGCCAAGTGTTATCCTTCCTAGCCGAAATCATTGACACCTTCTTGCCGAAGCCTATGTCCTAATCCGAGATCATTCCCTATCAGAGTGCCCATGCCACCTTGCTTGTTATACACACTTTGTCATACTTTTGTCTTGTCATTCTGTCACCTTTTTTAGAAGAGCCAACCAATCGTTGCCACGTGTCCCAGCAGAGGGTTAAGTCAGTCGACAGAGAGAGAAAACATATCATTTGTCACATCTTTGTCCTAAGAAGAGAGAGAAGCTCTAGGAAAGAGGAAGAAGTTCTTAGCGGGAGAGAACTAGATTCCAAGCTTGATCTTCACACCTTGAACCGTTAGATCCGTGTTTTGAGGTTAGATTCTTGATCTACTCTTGTTATTCTTTATGTTAATCCGATCACATTGCATGATCTAGCATGATTCATGAGCCATGCATTGATTTAAAGCTTGTTTTAGAAAGAGAAAATGATGTTCTTGTGTTCTTGAAATAAAACCATGTTTTGATCCGAAAGTTTGTATCAAGATCCATGTTTTTGTGTTTGTTTTCATAAGATCTTCAAGTATGGGTACCCAGGTTCATGTTTTCAAACTCATCTCATGAAATCTCAGATTTTGAATAAAGAAGTTACGATTTTAGCATTCATGTTCTTCATGTTCATCAAGAGGGAAACCCAGATTTCCAGACCTCATTTCCCTAGGTGTGGTCACCGAGACCACTCTTGCCTAGATCTCACACCTAGGCCAAGCATCGTATCTCACCTTGGCCAACCTTGCATGATCACTTGCACCTTAGTCTATCTTGCATGCACACCTAGGCTAACCACTGCACACCTAGGCCGACCATGGTACACCCTTGCCGGCACATTGTAACACCTCGGCAGGCAGCTGCAAACCGAAGCCTAGATAACCATACCTTGGCCAAGAGGTGTGGGACCTCGGCCAAGACCTCCTGAGTTCACCCAGCTAGGTCATTTTTGCCTAGATCATTTATGTGCATCCATTCCAAGACTTGGTTGGTACCCAGCGTGTTTTCCCTAGAAGAAAACAGTGTTTTAACTCCCAGCACATGTTTTGCTTTGTCTTGACTTGGTTTTAGAAAGAAATGCCGGGATCATTTGCACTCATGTAAAGCTTATTTTGAGAATGCATTTCGTATCCATCTTTGAGCATTCCTTCTTGTCTTCTTGAAGTGCATTCAGTAGACTTTATTATGTATTTGTAGGTCTTGGATCCTTGCCTTAATCCTTACACCCGAAGAGCTATGTGAGTGGTATTTTTAATAAAGCTATGTTATAAAGTTTTGATAAAGCTTTGCTTCGTTTTGGAAAAGTATTTGATCAAGCATGAATGATTGTCCTCTAATTTTTGTATCAAGTATTATCTTGTTTTGATGATATTTTTGGAAAGTCCTTTCATGCTAGGGGACTTTAAGCCCATGTAGCACCATGTTTGAGATATCTCCGCCATCGACGGTCTTGTACGAATGGTGCCACCGACGGTCTTGTACGGGTGGATTTGTCTAATCGATTCCGGGTCGATTATTCTTTTGTTTTGTCCGGAATGTCATCCCCCATGTATTATGTAGATGTTATTAAACATCCCAAGAAGATTTGAAAGATTTGATTGATGAACTTGATTCATCCCATGTTTTGTTACAAGCTACGATATGTATTCTTTTGATAAAGATCTCGGATATCATTCATTCAAACGTTTATTAATTATATCATTCACTGAGTATCTAAGCTCACCCTCCCCTTTATATATATGTAGGTGGCGAGCAAGAAGGTGGTAACGCCTAAGATGTTATGTGCAAGATGTTTTGGTTCATGTTTTGTATCATCTTGAAGATTATGTTTCTTAGTTTTAATTCACTTCTTTTGTATATGTCGGCTTGAGAAGCCTTTTGATCAAAATGTAACATGTACTTTATTTTATTTGTATCCAAGTTGTAAACCATGTTAAGATGTATGTCATTTCATTTGATCTATGCACAACTCTTATGGACTACTTAGATTTAAATTTATTGCTTCCGAACATGTAGGCCCCATATATATATATATATATATATATATATACTCTAATTGTGTGAATCCTTGTAAGTTGGCCTTTGGTAATCTCGGATTACTGGCCATCACAACACCATTCTACTAGGGACGGAGTGAGGTCGTGACAGAGAGAGAGAGAGATAATTTAAGTACTCACATATGGAGCAAAGACAAGGTCAAAAAAAAAAAAAAACATATGGAGCAAAGACATTCAACGTATAGATTGAAATCATAAATTATAATTCTAAGATTAGAATTTGATAATTGATTTTGCACTGAATTATTAACCTAAAAGATTTCCGGGCAAAACCAACAAAGACAAAAATTTAAATAAATAAAAGGTATATTTAGGTAAGAAACGTTACTAATGTGAAATTATGTCCGCCAAGGTCTTTGCAGCTAATGGAAGACCACCACACCTGTCTACCTTGTCATCTTTAATTTTTTCTAATGTCCAGTGATCTGAAATCTCCTTTTCAATTGCATTTAGAACTATGGACCAACAAGACTCTGTGTCCAATGTGGGCTCGAGGGGATACAAATTCCGCTTACCGACCATCTTACTTGCCACTTCCTTGAGTCTACTAGTGACAGGGGATACAAATTCCGCTTACCGACCATCTTACTTGCCACTTCCTTGAGTCTACTAGTGACGATGATGGCACCCCCACATTGGACACAGAGTGTAGTTTTCGTTGCCTTTCATCTGCAGCTTGGAGTTAGAATCCAAATCAAAATACCAATCACTCGCATGCCACACGTTTTCCAACACAATCAAACACTTGTTGTTAAGCAAACAACGATGCAAGTCGTGCAAATGCTCATTGAGATCAAAAGCACGGCCACACCAAAAAAAATTACTTTCCAAGCTTTTGAGAATAGCGAAAACAATTAAGTTGGGTTTAATTAGAGATTGAGGTAATTCAACCCATAAAATTGGGGAGAAACTGCCTTGGACTTGAGGGCTATTGAACACCATTTGGGCAAGAGTAGTTTTACCTGAACCGCCCATACCTACAATGCCAATCGTGCTGATACTATCAATATCAGGTGTCCTGAGGAGCAAATCTTTGATCTTTTCGAAATGGTGTTCGAACCTATGAATCGAAGTCTCGTTGAATTCTTGAAAGTCCCCTCATTAACGAACCCTAACCAAGCTCAAGGACAAAGGCCTCTCAGTCTCACCTGCAACATTGACGCTAACATCGTGCAAGTATTTCAGCAAATTCTCTTTGATGGAGACCAGTTTCCTCTTAGTTAAGAACGGAATCCATTTCTTCTTCACATACTGATAACCTACGAGACTTTCCTTGGTCTGGGTAATTCGTTCCTTCTCCTTGCCTGCTAACATGACGCACTCAGCCAATACAAACTTAAGATCGTACAGCAAATTTTTCATTCTTATGGGTGTTGAGGGGCTGATCCTCATTTTCTGAAACTCCTCTAAATTCTCATGAAAAAGAGGACGGAAGGGAAAATCATTGTATTCTGCCACGTCTTCTTCATAGTCACTCATGAATTTGTTTTTCAGGAGCAGTAAATAATCAGCTGCCATTTCAAATCTTTATACAAGTTCCAGCAACAATTTCCTTCCCTCCCTCTTCTTCTCTTTTATTTAAATTCCCTCCCTCTTCTTCCAGGAAATGTTTCAGACCCTTTGGAAAGACCACATCCACAAAGTGATTCTGACCCACCCACTCATATGCGTGGAGTTTATATTATGAGTCCAGATTTGTGGGGGGTTCATGTGAGAGTGGGAGTCTTAATCATTACTCTTATTTATGCAACAACTTCGTGTTAAAAGTAGCCGCCACTTATATTTATTTTAAGGTCTGACTTCCCTCCAGTTCAATCTGGGACTGGAGGGTACTGTTGGACCCGTGGTGGCCTACAACAGGTCTTGTTTTGATAATCCGAACAGTTCAATGTGTAAAACTCATCAAATGTTATATGCTCATAAATAATCACATTGATCGGACATCGATAGTTATGTGATCAAATCAAAAAATAAATGATTGATAAAAAACTGATCCGATGAGATAGTTATCGATATCCGATCAACGTGATTTTTTATAAGTATATAAGTATATAGTACTTGACGAGTTCTACACCTTGTACGGTTTAAATTATCAAAACGGGATCCGTAGTGAGCCCCCACGGACCCAACAACACCCTCCAATCCGATCTAGGGACTGAAGGGAAACCACTGCCTTATTTTAACCTCAAGGCAAGCAATTGAAGATGAAAAGATCAGAAATTGTACAATCCAAAAAAAGTGGATAGTTTCTCAATTAGGGATGCCATTTTAATTCGATTTACGGAAGTCTGTTCATATCCTCTTGAATGGGGTAGATTTTACCTGCCTTACACTTATATAGGGTGGATTTTATCCTCCTTAACACTTCTGTGAGGCGGAGGTGGATTATGTTTTGGTCACCTGCAACGAGGGTGGATACCACCTCTTCTGATCCAAACCAGATCCAATATAATTAATAATATATAAATAAATAAATATGTATATATATAATATAATTAGATATAAAAAAATAATATTAAAAGTCTTTGATTTTGTTTAAATATAAATAAATAATAATTGTAAAAGTCTCACTGTTTATATATATGGAAAGAAGGAAAATTATTTAGTGTGCTAAGATTTTAAATGATTCTCAATTTTTTTGAAATGTGGTCCTATATCTGCGGGTATTGGGTATCCGCAGGAGTGGAGGTGGGGTTGAAAAATTCCACCCATAACGAAAGTGGGGCAGCGACAAAGTTTGTTGGCAAGAACAGGACCAGAGAATGACAAATTCGCCCCAAACTTGTCCCGTGGCCATCCCTATTCTTGATAGTCAGACCTCTCTGCAGATGCTAGCAGATGGTCAACAATTGCTTAACAGTTAGATTTCCCTTGATCTGAAACTTTCTGTTTCTAGACCATGGAAAAACAAATATTTACATTGCGGAATACATGAAAAAATTATTGGTTGAGTTTGGGTTGTCATATGACTATACGCTATATTAATTATAATTTACTATATCCCCTTATGTTTCCTAAATATCCCTTCATATTTTTCAATTATTCAATATGAATTCATGAATCTCACTCCCTCTATCAATCATAACATCATTAAAAAATGGGTATCCCAAAACTAGCTAACGACTTCTCATATTACATTATACATATAGTGAAAGCAGTCCAAAGCAAAGTCATAACCACATGACTAACTTGGCTATCACAAGAGCGTAAGAGATGCCAAAATGACTTGTCTGACACTCCATAAAGTTTTTCATCCTTGGGCTGCTGAGGCATTTCCCAAGAGCACATAATAATTTTGCCACTCCTACAAGGGCTTAACGATTCCCAAAACATCTTCAATGGTTCACGACACTGAAGTGCCTTAGATGACCACCTCAGGCTCAAAGAAGCTCCGAAAAAAGGAATGCAAATATATAAAATGAATAGAGAGGGGAAAATAAAGAGGGAAAAAAATAACAATGAAGAGAAAAATGCAACAGAATTTGGGAATTGGGTTTAAATATTCAGCTTTTCCTGATTTGGGCCCTCCTACTTTCTGATTAAAATCTAAAGAAAATGTGCTTATAAGTATTCGAGAATGATTTGAATTATGGGAGATGTACCCAAACTTTTCACCATACAACTAGAAATATTTTTGGACCAGGATATAGATGATGCCTCATTATATTACAATTAGTGGAAGTACAAGTGCAAAGCACATGCTAGTTTTATCCAACTGATATATACTTCAGGTGATTTTGACATATTGTGTTTGTTTCAGAGAACTATTATTCACACTCCATTTCTTTATAAATTTAATCCAAAATTTATTTTTAATCACCAAATTAGATATGGCACAATTTTCATGTATATTAGAAGACTAATTTTGAAGTGCGAAGTAGAGTACATTACCAAATCCACCATCTCTCCTTGCTTCTCTTTTAATTGTAAATGGATACACAATAATTTAGATAGACACAAAGAGAGTGAAAAGCAAAGAATAATCCAGAGCTGTAAAAGGAATAAGTTAACCCATTAAGTAAGTGTTTGGCATGTACTAAAAAAGTATACTTTTTTTTATATATACATGTACTTATTTGGGTCACATCAATCAACATCTATTAACATCTATCAACATCTCCTCTCTACTTTTCTACTCACTTTCTCTATTTTTCTACACACACATATATATATATATATTTTATAAAAAGTCAAAAAGTACACTTCTTTGAAACATCTCAAACCACCCTAAATATCCTTTGAGAGGGAGCTGAGTCATCGAACTCACCTAGCTAGTTATTTGTAGCACTACACTATTACTCAACACATTGTAGACCATCTTCTGGCATGCAAGAGAAGTGTTTTGCCCATTAATCCTATATATAGACCATAGTGAGAACAAAATCAACAAAATTATGAGAAGAAAAATACTTGAGACACCTAATTTATTATTTTTAAAAATCACCTTAATGATATGTCTAACAAGTGTCAAATTTTGATTTGTCAAACATTCTGCGGGATTTAAGTTCAATGTCACATCATTAGGGGTGATTTAAAGATAATAAATGAAGGGATCTAGCATTATTATTACAAGAAAGTTAAATGATGGGTTATACGCCCTTCAACTATCACTAAATAGTGAATATCACTTAACCCTTTAACTACAACACCGTACACTAATCCTTCAATTATATATAAAAAAAAATGTACAAATTTCCCTTTTGGTAGGTAAAAGTAATATAATAAATATTACAATTGAAGAGGGTCTAAATATGCGATTTTATAGTTGACACTTGAACGGTTAAGGCTTTATTTAGTTGAGTTTTCAAAATAGTTTAGTGAAAGAAATAAAAAATACTTATTTTCATATAATTTTATCTGTTTTGGGTAGAAATAATTTTCAAATTTTAAAAATATCCCTTTTGGTCTTTATTTTTTAAAAATAATTTCATCTAACTATTTTGAAAACTCAACCAAATAGTGCCTTAACCCCTCAAGAGTGAACTATAAATTACTTATTATTTTCATATGGTTTTATTTGTTTTGGGTGGAAATAATTTCAAAATTTTAAAAATATCCCTTTTGGTCTTTAATTTTTATCAAACTAGTTGAAACCTCAACTAAACAGAGCCTAGTGTCCACGTAATTAACCCTTATAAGGATTTAAACCAAAATCAGATAAAATATAAAAAAAATGTACTATCAGACCAACTACACAAATTGAGGTTTAAAAAAAGGATATTATTATATCTTTTTTACTAAAATATATGTTTATTTTTATTTATTTCATTATTTACACATTAGTTTCGGTTGCTTTAATCATACTAAAAAGAGAGTGGTATAATTATAAAAAATGTGAAACTTCTTCTATTTTCTTCAAACTTCAGGTGAATGAGGGTAATTTACCCAATCAAGAATGATGGAGTCCTAAACTTTTTGTGCACATTCCAAACTCATTGTTGGCCCTGAAGTCGTGGAAGATTACTATATCTGAGCTTCCAGTGATAGTCATACAAACAACACTAGTACACTTGTGCAAGGGTTTCACTAATTATAATTGATTGATAATCATAAGTGGAAAAACAAAACCAAAAAAAAAAAAAAAAAAACAACTACAAAATCGAATAAACTTTTTTTCGAAACACAAAACTGTAAGAGTTGAATTGATCGATTTGGGCTTAAGAATTACAAAAATTTTACTGGTGAAGAAAGTTATATATATATATAATTTCCAAAGAGAGAGAAACCTTTTCCAAATCAATTATGCATGGTAGAGATGAACTGTTTCAGAGACTTTATTGTCACCAGAATTTCCTTCGATTCTCTCCGTAACTTGCCATATTTTTTAAGGGTTCGTTTGGCAATGAATTTTTTTCTAAGATTATTTACATAGAGACCCTCTAAACTATTGAAATATCACTTTGACCTCCTAAACTATAAAAGTGTACAAATAGACTCTTAAACTATTGAAAATTATTACTTTACCTCCTAAATTATAAAAACATACAAATGAACCTCTAAATTATTGACGTATTTCACTTTGATCCCTCCATTATGGGTCCAATTGATATGTTTTTATAGTTTAAACGATCTATTTGTATGTTTTTATAATTTATAAAGCAAAATGATATTTCTTAATAATTTAAGGGGTCTCTATTTGTACGTTTTTATAGTTTAGGAGGTTAAAGTAACACTTCTCAATAGTTTAGAGAACTTCGTGTAAATAATCCATTTTCTAAGTTAAAAGTTTAAAAAGTTGAAATATTAAACAATGAAAATTCTATTGATACATAAAATTTAGCGGTAATTACAACCCAGTAAAATTTTAGAAAAAAATTACAAATTCATAAAAAAAAATACAATTTTAATTATTAATATTTATAAAAAAAATCACTGATTTGTAATTTATTTTTACAAATTTACGCTAATTTGATATTTCTCCCCTGAAATTTATATAAAAAATTTACAAAAATATCTGATAATGCCATTATTTTAAATAAATATATCTTCAATGGTGTTTTGTTTTGAAATAAATGACCACATCATTATATATAAAAATTATATATAAATTTTGTTGTTCACATAGCATCACTCATCAAAAAATTATACAAAAGAATTATTGGTGATAATTACAAATAAAACACTAGAAAATACAAATAATAAAAATTACAATAATTATTGAAAGGGTTGAGGTGCGGGAAATTCGCTCTCTTTATGAAGATTCAAGCCCTTTGCAGTTAGGCAAAGCCTCACACCGGTGTAGCAGAAAAAACCCTGACTTGTTTCCCCCAAGATACAACACCCCGACTAAGTCGTATGGTTCACCAATACTGCATAATTGGTTGAACCCAAAGCTTCATCACATACACCATTTATTCTTTTCCTGATAACCTCACACAAAAATAATAAAATAACAAACACTTTTTTTTTTCAAGATAAGAGGTTAGCTCAATTTATAGGATAGGAAAACTTTGGGAAAAAGAAAAGGAAAAATAAATAAATAAGAGTTACTTGGTAGATAAGAATACTTGAAGGAAAAGAAAAGATAAGAGTTACTTGGTGGACAACAATACTTGGAGGAAAAGAAAAGAGAACTTGGAGGGAAAAAAAACTTTTCTTAGAGGCAAAGAAAGGTAGCTTGAAGAACAAATTGCTTGAAACCCAAGCACACAATATAATTTATAACACATTATAATATTAAAATATCTACTAACAAGAATCAATTTTTTTTCTTTACTTTTGCACCCCCACTTCCCCTCGGCAATCCATTCCAGAGTGGAGTTATGTGCTTCTTGTTGAAATCCAAATCATCACTTGAAGCAGGCCACATGTTATCCAACACGATCAAATACTTCTTATTAAACAAGTAAAGATACATATTGTGCAAATGATCATCAAGATCGAAAGTGTTGCCTAAGAAAGAGAAATCACTTACCAAGCATTCAAGAATAGCCAAGACAACGGATCTTAGATCCGAATGTTGAGGTAACTCAACCCATAACATTGAGGAGAAACTTTCTTGGACTCTACAGCTATGGAACACCATTTGAGCAAGAGTAGTTTTACCTGATCCTCCCTACGATACCAATTGCACTGAAATTATCAGTATCAGATGTAGTAGTTAGGAGCAAAGCTTCCATCTTTCGCAAATGATTATTGAAACCATGAATCAAAGTGAGATTGAAATCTGGAAAGTCTGTTGGTCGACAAACCCAGATCAAGCTCGAGGACGAAAGCCTCTTATCTGCAATGTCTGCAACATCAACATCGCTCATGTTTTGCAGCAACTCATTTTTGATGCAGAGAAGTTTCCTCTTCATCTTGAAAAAAAACCATTGCTTCTTGACATAATGATGAGAGCTTAATAAGAGACTTTTCTTGTTTTCGGTAATGTGGTCTCTCTCCTTCTCTACTAACATGACACAATCAGCCAATGCAAGCCTCAGGTCATACAGAGGATCTTTCAGTCCTATGGGTGTCCAGGGGTCAATCCTCTTTTGATGCAAGACTCTAAAATCTCAACAAAATGAAGCCGTATGGGGAATTCTACGAATTCTTCCCCCTTTGCTTCTTTAAAGTCACTGATGAATTTGTTCTTCAAAAACTGTAAATGATCAGCAACCATTTCAAATGTAGATCTAGTAACAAATTCCTTTTCCCGGCCTTCTTCCCTTTATGGAAAATCTTTCTGTTAACAGCAGCTGCAATTAGTCTCAAGTCAAGCAATAGAAGACAAAACAAACAGAGAAATGGAAAGAATCAAAGCAAGTACCGTTGAATTTCCTGGAAGATTCAAAGAAATTTTTTATGAAATACTGAATAGTTTCCTGATTGGTCTCTTGTGCAAATTGTCCAAGTCTCAAGCTAACTTTGGGTCTTAACAAAGAATTTAGCTCCACCATATTTAGGACCACACTATAAAATAGGTATGTTTGGAGTCCATTTTTTGTCGTTCTGAACTATTATGTCATTAATCATCTCAATCAATTACAGTCGGTCAATTTAGTAAAGTGGAGATTTAAAGTCTCACGTGATTGAGATCTGCCTTCTCTGAAACGGCAAAGGTGGGATCTTGAACTCACCTTTAAGATTGAGTTGACTAATTTTGATTGGTCGAGATCATTAATGATGTTGAGATCATTAAATATGAGTAATGATATTAAAAATAAAAAACTCATATAGAATTCCTTTTTGCTCTAAAATAAAACACCATACAAATGATTTTACTTATAAAAATAACTTTGCCATATCATTTTTATAGTATTTTATACATAAATAGATTTTTGCAATAAACATCTTCTCATTTATGTGACGTTAACAAAATAATCACGTATTATGTCGAATGATATGAGAGAAAAAAAATATTAGTTTTTAAAATTTGAAAATATTATTCATACAGAATCTTTATATAATTTGTAGCAGTGGTATTTTTGAAATTAAATGTCATTTTTTTTATGGACTCATGTGTTCAAATAATAAGTCTTAATGCAGTCGCATCTTTTTTAATTTTTTTTACTTTTCACTTATACCTTATGCATTTGGAATATTTCAGATTTGTTCAGGATTTGAGATGGCGAATCGGTGTTCAAATAATACCAGTTACCTGTGAGAGCTCAAACAATTTCCAAATCGCCATAGAAGCCCTAGAAAAAGCATACAACGCAGCAATAGAGGCCAACATTAGAGTGAAAGGCTTGATCATAACCAACCCATCAAACCCATTAGGCACTATTTTAGACAAAGACACTCTCAAAAGCTTGGTGAATTTCATCAATGAAAGCAACATCCACCTCGTATGTGATGAAATCTACGCTACCACCATTTTCAGGCCTCCCCACTTCACTAGCATTTCTGAGGTCATTCAAGACATGGATAGTAACGATGATCTCATTCACATCATTTACAGTTTGTTGAAAGACTTGGGTTTTCCTAGCTTTAGGGTTGGTATTGTTTACTCATACAACGATGAAGTTGTGAGTTGTGCTCGAAAGATGTCGAGTTTTGGATTAGTCTTGTAAGAACCTGAATTTTTAGACAACTAATTAATTTGTTAATAATAATATTAAGTCAATTAATAGTGATTATTAAATTATTAAATTATAATGTTAATAACATCATGATTAATACCAATATTAAACTCCTTTATGTAACGCCCTCAAAATAAACCCATAACATCATACATTCACGATAAAGAAAAGAGATTTCATATTACAATCATCTGAGTATTCTTACAAAAGGTATTACATGTTGACAACAAAAGTAAATGCCCTATAGGCTTACAACTTTCCAAGTCAACACTTGGTTACAAAAGGAGAGTACTAACTCTACACAAAGTAAGCTCTTGGCTTGATATACATGTAATACAACAAAAACAACAAAAAATATCTAACAGCCTCAAGCCTTCCAAGCTACGTCCTTGGAGGTGGCATAGCACCTGCACCTGAAAATGATGTCCCATATAGGGTGAGCCAACGCCCAGTAGAGATATGCTAAACATAATATGAGCAATAACTAAAACGTGAACATTTGATAAATGTTTAACTCACATAAATCAATTCATAATTCATTTCAATTACATGACAAATATGTCCATGTTTCCTTCCATTTTCCATTACTTATCCAGTTCTCAATTTATAAATAAGGCTCAAAACCTGGCCAATAATTTAATGAGACTATAGCTCATATCAACAATACTTCCATACTTCATAATAGATACACATATTTGATATATCAATATCACATAAAACACTTCTATACTTCACAATAGATACACATATTTGTTGTATCAACACTTCAATAGATACACAGATTTGCCGTATCAATGGAATTCATCATCTATCTCCTCCCAAAGAATATCCAGTTTAGTAGTCCATCCCCTATCTTCCTCTAAACCGTGGAGTACATCCCCTATCTCCTCCCACACAACACAATGTATATAAGCATAAATCATATACATAACCAATCAATACATAAATTTGATGTATTATTCCAACCGTCATATTCAATGACATATTCAATTGATTAGTTTTAATTCACCTAATCATCATGCAATGTCTACAACAATCAAGACTACCCTCCACCAATAGCCCAAAGCAATTATTTCTAAACAGATAATAATTATATCAACAGATAATTTATCAACATTTTCAAAGGTGAGTGATTAATGAATCCAACTCCACCATTCTACCTTATAATGAGCCAATTTCATTATTTCCACTCAATTTCATATTCTCATAATAAATGTCATTAATTACACTAATGACCCAAATATATCCAAACATGGCATTTTCTCCATTTTTCTCAACATTGACCCAAAGGTCCAAATATTATCAACAACATCAATAACCTCCTTTTAGACCCAAAACACATATGTTTGAATCAAAAGAACAAAACCCCTCTTTCTAATATAACACATCTCAAACTCTAACTTCCCAAATCAAACCATTTATACAAAAAGCTCAACATCTATGTTAAAGCTCATAAAGATGAGTAGAAATCCCTATCTCAAAAGATGAGACCAAAAGGAGATGATGAAGAAATCTCGAAATGCTCCAAAATCCAAGATTTTCGGATTGATAGGAAGCCCAAGCCAAGCTCTACACTCTTTGCAAAGACACTAAGGGAGTAGATCACTCAAGCTAAATCAATCCCTAGAGAGAAGGTATATTCTAGAGAGAGGAGCTCTCAAAAGAGGGTTTAGAAAAGTAGGAGAGAGAAAGAAAATGTGAAAAGTGATTCAAAATCACCCAGCTGCCATTTGATATACGACTATCCCGCTCGAGCAGAGAATAGGACGCTCGAGCGTCAAACACCAAAAACTGGACCCACTCGAGCACTAAGACACAAAATCAAAAAGCACCCGCTCAAGCGCAAAGGGAAACCCGCTCGAGCGTAGATTACCCTCTTCCAATATTTTTACAGACATTGAACACCCGCTCGAGTGCCAAGAGGCCCACTCAAGCGTAAGCAAATCCGCTCGAGCGTGAAAAACGCATCTGCAGTAGTTTTGCAGAGGCACAACATGCTGAAAGTGTGTAAACTCCGCTCGAGCGCAAAAGGACCTGCTCGGGCGGACCACCAAAAATCTGGGCAACAAGGAATGGGACTAAAGCTCAGCCAACCTATTCGAAACACGCCCAATGCATCCTAAAACTCAAATATATGGAATTAAAGGATGACAGCAAGACATATACAACAACCAACTCCACGAAACCTAAGTCTGAATACAACAATCAAAGAAGGAAGAACCAGGATCGCTATATTTAAATAAATTTATTTATCTTTCGGTGATTAAATTTCTATATGTAAATACAGTTATGAAAACTAAATGAGTTAAACAAATAATAACTAAGTTAGTCAGAAGATAGTAAGGAGAAAAATATATAATGAATAGGTTATATATAAACATTGATTTTATTTATAAAATAAAATAAAAAAATCATATTTTGGGTAGTGCATTCAGCTGTCTTTTCTTCCCAAGGAAGCTACTGTCAAGGCATGCCAAGGCATGCATAGAAACATACTCAAGGCCTACCTTGTAGGTAGTATTTCCCAAGCCAAGAGGAAAAAAATAAAAACAAAAATAAAAATAGGCCTCCAAACTCCTACAAATAAGAACACTATTCAGTCATTCTACTACTACAACTGAACAAAGAGAAAAAAAAGAGAGAAAGAGTAGAAAAGAAAAGAAAAAGAGAGGAAGAGGAGAGAGTGTTTGGTGGTCACCATTTCAAAACTAATCTTGAGAATAGTTTGTAAAAGCTCTTCAGGTGGGAATACTCAACATCTATCCTCCCTTAGATATTTTTTTAACTGAATATATATATTAAATATATGCAAGAGTATGTACTGTTAATACATACATAACAAGAATAGCTCAATACATGTTTATATTTTGATAGAATGAGAATTTCATGATTATATGATTTCTATTCCTTCTTTCTGTTGGAAAATTTGGTTTTATAGGCTTATTTTGGGCCAACTTTGAGCCCAAATTTGAGTAAGGCCCGCTCATCTTTTAAGGTGGGTCCAAAAAGGTGGCGTGTTCCTTGCCGCATAGTAAGTTGCACGATGCAAACGGTTCGTCAAAACCATTTACGAGAGAATGGGAACTTGATATCATTTTTAAGTTCGTGAAACGGACAATTGAAGAGTCAAAAGCGGGTTTCCTTGAAATGGATTGTCCTACATTGAAACTTGAAGAGAGCTTGTATGTGTTTATAAACTCTAGGTGGGAATACTTGGGTTGAGCCCCAAGGGGCACCCCAAGTTTGTACAAGGGAGGAGTTATGGACAAAGTGGCCTTTCACTCAAAACACCACACGCCTGCGCTGCAGCCGCAATCATCTAGCCAGGCCAGGCGCTGGTGTGGGTCGGGTCGATTCTAATATTAATTTTTTGGACAAAAGTTATTTGAATTTTTTCTAACAAATTCTTGCGAGAAAATTATATTTTTTGATCGAAAGTAATTCAAATTTTGTGCCAAATTTGAATTCAATTTTTCCTGTTCATACAGTGCCTTTCCGGTCCAATTCTAGCAAGTTCAAACTGTTTTTTTAACAGTTTTAAAACTGCCAAGCAGTTGTGGACAGATTCAAAACTACCAGCAGATCTGTTCAAATTTAAATTGCACATGTTTGGTTCAAAACTGCATCTATTCAGCTTGAAATTCATACCTATTCGGCCCTATAAATACCAGGGCATCTTCCAGCATTTGGTTTATTTCGAAAATCCGTTTCGTGCTTTCCTTTGTACTCTCTTTGCATTATTCTATATACTAGTTCTTAGGAAAAATTCAGAGAGTATAGAACACAGGTTCTAGTTCGCTGTACAGATTGTTTGGAGTGCTACTACAATATGTGTAAAGATCATTGTATCCTGGGAGATAGACGCCATTTATCTGTAAGCATCGAAACGGGGCGAATCTGTCTTAAGGATAGAGTGTCACGCACTCGACTTGATCTATTTTTTGTACTTATTCACTTCAGTAACTAAATTCTGTAAGTGATTTAATTTATTTGTTTGATTTAGTTTCAAGTTATTTTATGTGGTTTTACAAAGTAATATTCTGGTTGGAAAATACAAATAGTAGTAATATACTGTTTGACAAATAGTAGTAATATATTGTTTATTTTCTTTAACAACTAGTAGTAATATACTGGTAGTCATTAATAGTAGTAATATATTGTTTATTTTTAGAATATTTATTTGTGAAGTTGGTCAGAAATTAATTTTGATTTTTAAAAATAAATTATGAGTTTTCATTAATTAAAATTTTGTTTTCAGTATTTTAATTTTTGAAGTGTTGCAAAAATATTTTTCTGTGTGGAATTAATTTGTTTAAATAAAATTTTATTTTATTTTCAAATTAATTAGAAATAAAAGTTACAATTCTTGTTTCTTTTAATTTTACAAAATTAAATTCTGTATTTTGGTTTAATTTTCTGTGTAGTATAAAATTCTAACTACAATTTTGTTTTATAATTTAGAAGTCAAAGCTACTGAAACTAATGCTTAAACAAGTACTAGTATAGTGACTGCAATTGCTCCAACCCTTTTTCCAGTTGTGATTGTACCAGTAAATCACGATGAGAAGTCAGAGAAGTTCTTAGGAACTGATTTTAAAGGATGGCAGCAGAAAATATTGTTCTATCTTACTACTTTCAACCTGGGACTCCGTGAGGATGCTCCTATTCTAAAAGAGGATGAAACCGACCGGCAAGTGGTTGTTGCAGTCGATGCCTAGAAACATGCTAATTTCTTTTGCCGAAACTACATCTTGAACGAACTTGATAACACATTATACAATGTCTACAGTCCTATCAAGATGGCAAAGGAACTTTGGGAGTCTTTGGAGAAAAAATACAAAACAAAAGATGTTGACTCGAAGAAATTCATAGTAGGCAAATTTCTGGACATTGTGATGGTTGAGTCTAAGACTGTGATCAACCAAGTTCAAGATCTCTAACTCATTCTGCATGGCATTCATGCAGAAGGCATGCCTCTCAGTAAATCCTTCCAAGTTGCTGCCTTAATTGAGAAATTACCACAAGATTGGAAGGAATTCAAGAACTACCTCCAACATAAGCGCAAAGCAATGACTTTAGAGGAATTAATTGTGCATTTGGGGATTAAGGAAGGCAACCACAATTCTGAGAAGCGGGCTGGTAAGCATCCAATGGAGTTTAAGGCAAATGTGGAAGAACATGCTCCAAAAGCAAAGAAACAGAAGTATTCTGGAGAAAGTTCCGTACAAGGCTCTAAAGGAGGGGAAACTAAGAAGTACAAGTTTAATGACAAATGTTACATCTGTGACAAAGAGAAACATCGGCCAAAGATTATTGTAGCAAGTGCAAAGGCAAAGGAAGACCAAGCAAGAAGCTTGCTCAAGCCAATATGACTTCCAATGGTGTTGTGGATATAAATCTTTCTGCAGTTGTTTCCGAGGCAAACCTTGTCGGAAATCCTAAAGAATGGTGGGTGGACACTGGTGCTACTTGCCACATCTGTGCCGACAAAGAGATGTTCACATCTTATTCTATGGTGGACAACGACGAACAACTTTTTATGGCAACTCCTCGACTTCTAAAGTTTAAGGACAAGGAAAGATTATTCTGAAGATGACATCTGGAAAGGAACTCACTCTCAACAATGTGTTGCATGTACCGGACATTTGCAAGAATTTAGTCTCCAGATATCTATTGAGTAAAAATGGGTTTACACTAGTTTTTGGAAGTAACAAATTTGTACTTACCAAAAACGGGATGTATATAGGAAAAGGTTACATGTCTGATGGCCTTTTCAAACTAAATGTAATAACTGTTGTCCCCTCTGTTATTAATAATAATACATCTTCTTCTTACTTGCTTAAGTCTTCAAATTTATAGCATGGTAGACTAGGACATGTTAATTATGGATCTTTGCGTAGATTAATTAATATGGAATATTTACCTAAATTTAACATTGATTTAAATCATGAATGTGAAATTTGTGTTGAGGCAAAATTAACTAAAACTCATTTTCATTCAATTAAACGAAGTACAGAGCCACTTGAATTAATTCATAGTGACATTTGTGATTTTAAATCAATTCAAACTAGAGGTGGAAAAAAAATATTTTATCACTTTCATAGATAACTATACTAGATATAGTTATGTTTATTTAATTCGAACCAAGGATGAAGCTTTGAAAACTTTTATTCAATATAAGAATGAAGTTGAAAATCAACTTGGTAAGAAAATTAAAAAACTAAGAAGTGATAGAGGTGGTGAATATGAATCACCTTTTGGTGAATCTTGTAAAGAATATGGAATAATTTATCAAACCACCGCTCCTTACTTACCTCAGCAAAATAGAATTACTGAAAGGAAAAATAGGACTTTAAAAGAAAGATGAATGCCATGTTAATATGTTCTAGATTACCTCAGAACTTGTGAGGGAAAGCAATACTTACTGCTAATTATATTCTTAATAAAGTACCTCGAAAGAAAGTGAATCAAACACCTTATAAATTGTGGCATGAGAGAGTACCATCTTACAAATATTTGAAAGTGTGGGGGTGTTTAGCTAAAGTGGCTATGCCTAGTCCTAAAAATATTAAGATAGGTCCTAAAACTGTTGATTACATTTTCTTTGATTATACCATGAATAGTAGTGCATATCGGTTTTTGATTCATAAGTCAAAACATGCCAAAATGCATGTAAATACTATTATTGAATCTCGAAATACATCATTCTTTGAAAATATATTTCCTAATAAAACTGGACAAGAGACTAGTACTAATAAAAGATCTTATGATGTTATTACTAGTCATGATCAAGAACAAAAGCAAGAGACAGATCAAAATGATGAAGAGTAACCTAGGCATAGTAAACGTGCTAGAAAATCTTTTGGTCCAGATTTTCTAACATTTTTGTTAGAAAATGAGCCTTTAACTTTTAAAGAAGCTATGTCCAGTCCTAAGGCTCCTTTATGGAAAGAAGCTGTAAATAGTGAAGTTGAATCCATCCTGCAAAATCACACTTGGGAATTGATGGATTTGCCACCAGGTTGTAAACCTCTTGGGTAGAAATAGATTTTTCAAGAGAAAAATGAATGCGGATGGATCAATTGATAAATACAAGGAAAGACTTGTGGTCAAAAGATATAGACAAAAATAAGGTCTTGATTACTTTGACACATACTCATCAGTTACTAGAATAATATCCACTAGAATGCTAATTGTCATTGCATCTTTGTACAATCTAGAAATTCATCAAATGGATGTTAAAATAGCTTTCTTAAATGGTGAGTTAGATGAAGAAATTTACATAAAGCAACCAGAAGTTTTTCTGTTCCAGGGAAAGAAAAGAAAGTGTGTAAATTGGTTAAATCATTACATGGTTTAAAACAAGCGCCAAAACAATGGAATGGGAAATTTGACAAAGTAATTATGTCAAATGGATTTAAAATTAATGAATGTGACAAATGTGTTTATATTAAAAACACAAACAATGGTTATATTATAGTATGTCTTTATGTGAATGATATGTTCATCATAGGTAGTAATAATGACATGATTCAAACTACCAAGAAAATGTTAAATAAACATTTTGACATGACATGGGGATTGCTAATGTAATTCTTGATATGAAAATTACCAAAATATCAGAAGGTTGTGCTTTGTCACAATAACATTACATTGAGAAAATACTTAACAAATTTAGCAAAGATAATCATCATTTTGCTAGAACACCTATGGCTAGAACATCTGTAGATGTTAATTTATTTCTTTCTAAGAATGTACAGGAAAGTATTTCTTAATTAGAATATGCCCAAATTATTGGAAGCTTAATGTACTTGATGAACTACACTCGCCCGAATATAGCTTATGCAGTAGGTAAATTAAGTAGATATACGAGTAATCCAGGAGTAGAACACTGGAAATCTATTATAAGGGTTCTAAGATATCTACAATTTACTCGTAACGTTGGGCTAAATTATACTAGATATCTTGCAGTACTTAAAGGATACTGTGATGCAAACTGAATATCGGATATTAGAGATTCAAAATCCACCAGTGGATATGTCTTTACACTTGGTGGGTGGCTGTATCTTGAAAATCTTCCAAGCAGACTTGGATTGCTAGATCTACTATGGAATCAGAATTTATAGCTTTAGATAAAGCTGGGGAAGAAGCAGAATGGCTTCGTCACTTCCTTGAAAATATTCCAATGTGGCCAAAATCGGTGCCTGCTATATGCATATATTGCGATAGTCAATTAGCAATAGATAGAACACAGAGTCATATGCATAACAGTAAGTCACGACACATTCATTGTCGACATAACACTGTGAGACAACTACTCTCTAATGGAATTATTTCCATTAAACATGTGAACTCTAAAGACAACATAATGGATCCACTAACCAAAGGGTTAGCAAGAGAGTTAGTTGAGAATTCATAGAAGGGAATGGGACTTAAGCCTATTAAATAAGAGTTACCACAACGGCAACCCAACCTAGTTGACTAGAGATCCCAAGATCTTGGTTCAAAAGGACAATCGAGTTGTATATGACTCATAAGGATCACTGGGAGTCAAACTCCTATCCAATTCTATGATACAATAGTGATGTCTGCAGCATTTTAGGTTAAGTAATACTTTTAATGATTCTTATATCTAGGAATACCTAGTGGAGTATGGCAGGATACTCTTCATAAGAATCACCTATATGAGTGTGAACTGGGTCGGTTCTATGAGATTTGTGAGGGACTACAATTCTCTAGAGCACTTATGAAAGACCAAGTTGTTCAGGGCCAAAATGAACACAATAGTAAGAACTAAACTGTGTCTGGTGATATACTGTGTGAGTTCTATTGTCTTGGTTTACACAAATGGCTAAACAATTTAAGACATCATGTTCACTGGTTAGCTAGTAAATCTGATAGTATCTCACAAGGAAATGTTCAAAACCAAAAGCTACCTATCCTTTACAAAATATTTCCAATTTTTATACTCTCTGTAATTAGATCATGTTGTTGCATTTTTTCTCTGTCCAATTCCATTCATGTGGGAGATTGTGTGAAAAGTTTGATTTTTATAAGCTTATTTTGGGCCAACTTTTAGCTCAAATTTGAGTAGGGTCCACATGTCTTTTGAGGTGGGTCTAAAGAGGTGACGTATTCTTTGCCGCATGGCAAGTCACATAGTGCAAACGGTCATCAAAACCATTTACGAGTGAATAGAAACTTGACGTCGTTTTCGAGGTCATGGAATGGATAATTGAAGAGTCAAAAGTAGGTTTCTTTGAAATGGATTGTCCCACATTGAAACTTAAAGAGAGCTTGTATGTGTTTATCAGCTCTAGGTAGGAATACTTGGGTTGGGCCTCAAGGGCCACCCAAGTTTGTAGAAGGGAGGAGTTATGGACAAAGTGGCATTTGGCTCAAACAACCACATGCGTGCGCACCGCTGCCGCGGCCGCCCATCCGACCAGCCGTGCCAGGTGTGGGTTGTGGGTCGAGTCGGTTCTAATATTAAGTTTTTGGAAAAAAATTATTTGAATTTTTTCCAACAAATTCTTGTGGGAAAATTATTTTTCTGAACGAAATTAATTCAAATTTTGTGCTAAATTTGAATTCAATTTTTCCTGTCCATACAGTGCATTTCTAGTCCAATTCCAGTAGGTTCAAACTGTTTTTTAACAGTTTTAAAACTGCCCAACAGTTATGGACAAATTGAAAATTTCTAGCAGATCTGTTCAAATTTAAATTGCACCTGTTCGGTTCAAAACTACATCTGTTCGGTTTGAAATTCAGGCCTATTCGGCCCTATATATACCAGGACAACTTCCAGCATTTGGTTTATTCTGAAAATCCTTTTCTTGCTTTCCTTTGTGCTCTCTTTGCATTATTCTACATACTAGTTCTTAGGAAAAATTTAGAGAGTATAGAACACAGGTTCTAGTTCGCCATACAAATTGTTTGGAGTGCTACTACAATCTGTGTAAAGATCATTGTATTCTGGGAGATAGACGCCATTTTTTCGTAAGCACCGAAGCGGGACGAATCAGTCTTAAAAACAGAGTGTCACACACTCGACTTGATCTATTTTTTGTACTTATTCACTTTGGTAAATAAATTTTGTAAGTGATTTAATTTTATTTATTTGATTTAGTTTCAAGTTATTTATTTTACACATAATATTCTTCCGACACTTTCAAGCATAGATTAGATGGTTTAGCAACTGATTTTATCTTCTTATGTATTCAAATATTCTCCATTGTTTGAAATAATCTTGCACGAGAGTAAAATGAGATAAAGTTGGTTCACTTATACTTGAAACTTATATTTTCTTCACTGTTTCAGATTTTATCGGATGAAAAATGCTCTAATAAATTGAAAATAACTTGTGTTAAAAATCTATTTTTACTAGGAGTATATATAGGTGTTCTATACCGTGTGAAATTTTTATAAAATTATTGGACACCATTTTCTTACCAAAATAAATATTTGTTCTAAGTGTTGCTTATAACACAGTAGGAATAGTGACTTCAAACAGGTTCCATTTTCTCTAAAAATGTTATTTTTCTGCACGACCACTTGGGATAGTTAGATATAAGCGTTAACTTTCATTTTCCGCCGATTTCACAAAAAATGGATAAGTCTAGGAGGAGAAATTGCAATTTTACTAAAATGCGACAGAATCTATCCAAGTTTCTTAGTAAAATTATTTGACCATCTTCCATTGGTTTTCAGTCTTCAAGCTCTCTGTAAATATGTTGTAAACTCAAATATATAGCAAAACATTCTGATCTTACCTCTTTTTGACATCGTTTGAGGCCCCTTTTTATTTTTCAAACACAGAACACATATGCTGGAAGTTGCTGTAACTCACTATCTCAGAAACCAGTTTTCTTCCAAATTTTATTTCTCCATGTTAAAATTATTTTTAGCCCTGGTATTCTTCTCAAAATATTTCCTAACTCAATGAACTAGTACTAGTTAAAATATCGTAATAATTGAATTTAGTTTGGTATGGGTTTCATTATTTTTAGTTCGATCATTCAGTGTTGAAAATAAGAAGTGTGGGAAATTCTGAGAAATTTGTGATGACTCTAAGACATTGTGTAATACTTATTTTGGTCGCCATACGTGGTTGTGTTGTCTTATATGAACCTTATGTCACTGTGGTTTTCAAATTAAAACTCGCTCATGCATCAAAATGTGATTCGACAAAGTAAAGAAACACGAAATTGAACCGATGCATTAAAAGTTAAAAATGATGGAGTGAGCCCAGTTTAGAGTCTTGCACAAGTGAGTTGCGAACCCTAACATGGCACGGGAAGGTATTTCGGCACTTATCATTATAGGCGATATAAGGTTGGTGGTGCGGATGTCAGAACATAAACCATTCCCTTAGGGCAAACCGTGATGTCACGACTTGGGTACTTAACCTTGGTGCGTGGGCATCGTTGGTAATTTCATCAAGTAATATTTGAATATTTGACCAAGGGGAACTCAGAATTGCCCGTGGCCATTGCTTAGCGGTTGAGTGGAAATAGTGCTCCGCAGGGAGTTACTTAGACTTACCTGATAAACTAAATCTATGTGAATTTAAAATAAAAGTTGACATCTTCCTTATGATGAAATATTGTTTCCGCTTGCCATTGTTCTTATTGTATATTGTTATTATTTCAACTGATAGAATTCTTGCTATGCATATTAAATGCTACTTATTACTCTATTACTACACAATATTCATTAATTGTGAGTATTATTATCGAGGTGAGTATTTCGGGTTGTAGTATCTTATTGAACTTGTCGCTCATTGGCATTCCCGCTGCCCTGGCGTTTTATGCCAGTTATCGAAGAAATCGAAGGAAACACCAAGGTCTTGGAAGGCAACATTCAGCCTTGGTTAGCTTGAAGTGTGCCCGTGTCCCATGAACCATTTTTTTTGAATTTTCTAGTTTTTCTCTAGTTTTCTTTTTATATTTGTGTTTTTCTTTCTTGAATGTACTAAGACTAAGTTTTAAGTTTGATTGGAGTTTAATTTAAGAAGTTTTTATTTCTGTTTTGTTAATTAATGGATGATTGCAAACTTGGTGGCAACAATGATTAGTTCTTAAGAAAGAAAATTGATTTTAAGTTTTAAACCTTATTATGATGTCCTCAAATTTTGGGGCAGCACAAGTCTCTTCCCAAACTCAATACTTACTCGCTTCAATGCTCTCTGATAATGATTTTGTAGGGAGGTTTCTTGATGAGAACTCAAGGAGGCTATAGTGCAGGCACAAAATTTTCACAAAAGGATTGAAAGAGGTAAAATGTTAGCATATCTCGTATGTCGGTTAGTTTAATTGCTTGTGAAATTAGCATTAATTCTATTACAATTACAATTTTTTAAAAAGCATTTTCGACAATGAAATTTATAAATAAAAAAAAATCGACTGAATAGTTGAATGGAAAATAAGTTGCTATGTTTATTTGAAAGTATTAATAACAAATTTAAAAAATGAAAACTCAATGAGGATAATTTTAAAAGTTCACATATGTACATGTTTTTGTTTTTATTTTTTTCTTTGTGATTTGAGAAGTTAAATTATTATATTTTTTTATTGATAAAGTGTGATTTTTTTTTAAAAATATAATTTGTAAAATTTAAGATTTTGACTATTTATCATAATAAAAATGTCTGGAAACACCACTGTAGATGGGGATCGATTGTTTGAATAGTAATGTTGGACTTTTCTGCTTGATGGATTTGCACCTATTGCTTAAAGAACCAACTAATGAAGCTAAAATGGCACTATGGCGTGTGATAATCAATGATGTGAAACTCAATGTCTCTCCGGGATCATCTTTTCACTGCACGGAGGCTGGTTGGTTTAGGGTTTGCTTTGCTAACATGGATGATGATACAGTTGAAATTGCATTGCAGAGAATTCGAACATTTGTGACTAAGAAGAAGGAAGGAGAAGAAGAGGTGGCAAATGAATCTTCGACTGCGTTTCTCGTCTCGAATATACGACGACGGTCTCAGGTCGTCGTTGAGAGGGTAATTTATGTGAATAAATTGGGCCGAGCTAAATCCATTTTTCTTTTAGGCATTAGGCCAAGCTATGGGCCAAGTTATGAATATAAATATCCCGGTTATGGGCCATCTAGGTACTGAGCTATGCGAGATGTCGCCAGGGCCCCGACCCAGCTGTTTAAAGCTAAGCCCTGTAATGGACTGGGGTATTAGTAGGAAAGAGGGCCGTGCTAAATATAGCTCGGCAAGGCACCGTCCTGCAGTGAAGGCTATCTCAATACTGCCCAGAGTAGTATGGAGCCGTGTTAGCTCGGTTGATTGTTGTTCCAGCCGAGGTAAGAATGTTGGAACCATCTCACTTGGTTGGCAATGAGTCGAATGTTATCAGGATAGGCATTATCCTTAGGAATGTGATTCCTAGGGGGACTCTGCTGAAAAGAGTTAGAGTCCTACTAGGATTGTACCAAGTAAATTCTATAAAAGCTAATGACAAAACCTATGAAGAGGTATTGCAATTCTTACCCTCAAATACATAAAGCTTTTGTGTCTATCGTCTATTTGCTGACTTAGGCATCAAAGAGGTTTCTGGCACCCCCCTGCCGGCTAACTCACATTTGTGTTTTTAGGTAGTAAAGCGACAATGTTTGGAGAAGCGCAAACTTGTTCAACAAGATTATACGAGAAGTTTATTCTATGCTCGTACAATTGGCGCCATCTATGGAAACTTTACAGAGAACAAACCTTTTGATTGAGTTTTCCTTTAATTAATTTCGATAGTGCATAACGAAGACTTGCCACATTCTGCTATTGATGGGCAAACCTCAAAAAGGGGGCAGGAGGCGCGAAGGTTTTCCTTTTGTCCCACCTATGGCAAAATTGGATCCCCAGCGATGGAATCCACGGAGAGACACGTGAGAAAAACGAAGCTCAAGTCCTCGCCGCTCTCAAATCCTTGATAGGTAGAGGCGGAGGATAGATCCTCAGGTTTTGGAAGATCGCGTAAAGGAACAAGACGAATGGATAAGGAGGATGACAGCTGACATGGAGATGATGAAACGCCAGATAAAGGACAAAAAGGTGGTAAGAGAAAAGAGGCGCAAAGGCATAACGCATTCTCGGCACTCAGGCGTCGTGACAGGCAAGTCACCCCATCATAAATAAAAAGCGGAAGTCTCAGGACAGGTGACACACGGTCAAGGACTTCTAGGACTCGTTATTCCAAGTTGAGAGAACGAAGACCAAAAGGTCTTGCGCGGAGGGAAGCAACTATTGGCCCTCGCATACGTACCAAACAACATCTAGTCACACAGAGTTGCCTAGGTCGACGGACTTGCGAACAGTGCTAGAAGAGAAGATGCCCAGGCACACGACCCCAAAAGGGTCTCTACTCTGCAGCGGTTGGCTCCTAGGACACATAAAAGTGTTGATGTTAGAATGCCAGTACTGCACCTTACTTGCAAACCAACAAACAAAATGTTAACAAGGTTACAAAACTCGCCATTCATTTAGGCCATAGAGAACGCACCATTACTCTTGGGCTTTCACCTACCTAAGTTCACAACTTACGAGGGGAAGTCAAACCCTTACATGCACTTGAGCCACTTTCACCAGGTTATGGCCGTATATTGACGGAACAAGGCTCTAATATGTATCTTGCTTCCCTCAAGCTTGGGTGACCTTGGCTTGACTTGTTTTGAGAGGTTGCCAGAAGGCAGCATAGCTTCATGAGCACAACTTGCAGGGGTGTTTGTTACCAGATTTAAAACAAACACCAAGATGCCGGTGGGCAAGAAGGAAACACTGAAGTCTTACAACAACCGGTATTGGGAGACTTTTAATCAAATTAGAGATTGCCCCAAAAATCTAGCTATCGCACGGTACAAACAGGGGTTGCCGGCAGATAATAAATTGAGGGATTCATTGAAAATGATGCCACCTCTCACAATGGAAGCCCTATTGGAGAGAATGCATCAGCACATCAAAGTAGACGAAGATGGCACTCATGCCAAGGCAAAGTCTAGCACAACAGTGATGTCGGATAAAAAGCCCACAACAAAAGTTAACACGGTTGGCCGGAAGGAACGACCGAACAAAAATGGTCGAGGTAGACGACCGAATGGAGAGGACTCACAGACAAGGAGGTTGAGAGTTCACACTGCCATTACCATGGTGTTCAATAAACCTATCTACTGGATTCTCAGCGAGATACACGACGAACCCTACATTTGGCAACCGGCCAAGTTAGGAGAAGCGCAGAGGGGCTATGATAATAAATATCGGTGTACCTTTCACGATGAGGTAGGGCACCAAACTGAAAATTGTACACTGCTAAGGCAGCACTTGGAAGAGTTAGTGGTCGCAGGCCACTTGGATCAGTACATTGAAGGGGGAGCTCAGCCAGCCCCCCAGGACCGCAATGAGTCCGATGGGATGCCAGCTAAAGGTCCGCCTCAAGGCGTAATCAATGTAATACATGGGATCATCGAGCCAGAGCAGGTCTGCGAGCTTAGAGAAATGATCAAGAAGGCAAAACACCTAAAGGAAGTACTGAGTGTACAGCCCACCGTAAAAAGAAGGAAGACAGAAGTGACTAACATCATCACTTTCTCTAACAAGGACTTGGCAAGATTGCAAAACCCCCCACAATGACGGGCTAATAATTACATTACGCATGAAGAATTTTGATATCAAGTGGATCTTGATAGACCAAGGAAGCTCGTGCAAGATAATGTATTATGAGACATCAAGAAACTCAAGTCAGAAGACAAAGATTAGCACTCGCTACATCTCCCTTAGTCGGCTTCACCTTAATGCCGGAATGGCCAGTTGGCAAGATAATTCTACTAGTTAAAGCTAGAACGATGACAAAACAAGTAGAATTTTGGGTGTTGAAAGTCCCTTCCACTTACAACGTAATCTTGGGAAGAGCATAGTTACTCACCATATGAGTGGTGGTATCAACCTACCATCAAGTGATGCGGTTCCCTAACGAAGTTGGAATGATTAAAGAAGTCTTAAGAGACCACATCATGTCCAAGCAATACTTTGTGACAGTAAACGGCAGCCGAGCTGCCAAAAGATTCATACAAATGATAAAGAAGCTAGAAAGCAATGAGTTGTTCACAGACGTCGACAAGGCAACCGAACAGAATGTAGTGGAAGATCTAGTGAAGGTGAAGATAGACGAGAAAAACCCAGAGAAGTTCTTTTTGCTTGGCTTGTCTCTGTCCAGCACCGAGAGAATAGAGATTATGGAGTTCTTGATCTCTAACATCGAGGTATTTTCCTGGACGCCGTATGATATACCAAGCATTGATCCAACTTTCATCTGCCATCAACTTAATGTCCACCCAATCGCTAGACCAATTATACAGCAAACGCGCCGATCGGCACTTCACCACGCCTAGTGGCTGAGGAAGTGGGAAACCTGCTAGAAGCAAGGGCAATTAAAGAGGTTCACTATCCCAAGTAGATCTCCAACACCGTGGTAGTGCCAAAGAAGAATGACAAGTGGCACGTATGTGTGGACTACAATACAGTCAACAAAGCATGCCCAAAAGACAGCTTTCCCTTACCACGGATAGACCAACTGGTGGACCTTATTGTAGGTCACAACCGCCTTAGCTTTCTTAATGCATATCGTGGATATCATCAAATCGCTATGTATGAAGCGGACTAGGAGGTTACATCCTTTACAACACCTAGGGGATTGTATTGTTACAAGGTCATGCCCTTTGGCCTAAAAAATGTAGGGGCAACGTTCCAAGGAATGATCACCAAAATGTTTGAGCCATTGTTGGGCAGAACAACGGAAGCTTACATAGATGACATGGTGGTCAAGAGAAAAAAGGAAGGCGACCATCTCAATGACCTAGTTGAGATGTTTCACATTTTCAAGGCCCACAATCTGCGACTGAACGCATCCAAATGCATATTCAACGCGAGGTCAAGTAAATTTCTTAGCATTCTAGTGACCAACCGAGGTATAAAAGCCGGCCCATCTTAGATCAAAGTGATTTAAGATCTCGAGAGGCCCAACACAGTCAAGAAAGTACAACATCTCACAAGCCTAACTGTCGCGCTAAAACGATTCATAAGTTTGTCATCAGATAGATGTTAACCATTCTTCCAAGCACTGAAGGCCAAGTTTGAGTGGGATGACGAGTGCGACCACGCACTACAAAGCTTGAAAGAATACATGACCTCTCCGCCATTTTTGACACCCCAGTACCAGGAGAGAAACTTTTGCTGTACTTAGCAGTTTCCCAGCATGCAGTTAGCGCAGTGCTGGTACGAGCCGAGGGAATACAACACCTACCTATCTTTTATGTTAGCAAGACATTGTTAGGCACCGAAATGAGGTACCTGTCGTTGGAGAAGTTGGCCTTAGCCTTGATGATGGCTTCAAGAAAAAATCGTCACACTACTTCCATGCCCACACAGTAATCATCCTAACAATCTTCCCCTTAAAAGCCTTTTTTGAGAGGGCGAACTTTTTTAGGAGAATTTTGAAGTAGGCTATGGAGTTAAGACAATTCGACATCAAGTTTCAACCAAGAACCGCAATAAAGGCTCAAGCATTGACAGACTTCGTTGCCGAATTTGCTCCAGGAAGTCATCATGCTTGCCCGGTCGACTTGACTGAGGCAAACGAGCAAAGGGGGGAAAGTGTCACAGGGATAGCATAACCCCCGCAACAAGTCACTCAACTGCACAACGAACCATTCAACTGTGCAGAAAATAAAGAAGGAACAGGCTGCACTACTACAAACAAGAACTCACCTAAAAGAATAGTCCTAAGACAGTCTTGCAGTAAGGATCAACTCTTAACGATAGATAACAACTTAGAAGACATCGTCAACACCCCTGATCCTAAGGCATTATCAGATCCCTCCACTTACTGGAAGCTATTCGTAGGAGAGATATGGAAGCTCTTTATGGATAGAGCGTCCAACAGGCACGGTGCAGGACTTGGCATAGTCTTCATCTCGCTAGATGGCTTGACCATTGAACAGGCAATCAACCTTGGATTTCCAGCATCCAATAACGAGGTTAAGTATAAAGCTTTATTAGCCGGTTTGAAGTCAGCATTCCACATGGAAACCACTGTGCTGATGGTGTATAGTGACTCCCAACTAGTATTCAACCAAATCTCAGGCAACTATGAAACAAATGACGATAGAATGGCCAAGTATCAAGAGTTGGTCAGAAAGGAGATCATGAAGTTTAAAGTGGTAAAGATAGAGGAAATCAACCAAGAAAAAAATAGTAAGGCAAATGAACTAGCCGATTTCGCTTCGATGGTAGACACGGCTATCCCGCACCCATTGCTAATGAACTACTTGCTAAGACCAAGCATTGAAGTGGCCGAAGTATGTTGTGCCGAGCAAGGTCCCTCATGGATAAACCCATAGTGGTGTTCTTAAAAGATGGCATTTTGCCAGAGGACAAGAAGGAGGCCAACAAAGTTAGAGCAAAGTCACAGCGATTTTGAGTCTCCCCATCACTAGCGTTGTACAAAAAGTCCTTCACGGGACTACACTTGAAGTGTGTCCATCCTAGCAAGGTTGAGGCATCCTTGTTTGAAATTCACGAAAGCATTTACGGAAGCCACCAAGGGGGGAGATCGCTGGCCTACCGAGCTATTTCACAAGGGTACAGGTGTCCATACATGCAAGCAAACGTTGTGAAGTACGTCAAAAAATACGAGAAACATCAAAAGTTCAAGCATCAAATCCATCAACCAGCAAGAGAGCTCCTACCTTTAACCAATCCTTGGCCTTTTACAATGTGGGGCTTAGACATAGTAGGACCACTCCCAACCACGCCGGGCAACAAAAAGTTCTTTATTGCGGCAATAGACTACTTCAGCAAGTGGGTGGAAACAGAGGCACTCTCCTCCATTGAGGAGAAAGACGTCAAGAAGTTTGTCTGGAAAAACATCATAACTCAGTTCGACATTCCCAAAGTCTTGATATCTGACAACAGCACCCAGTTTGATGAAAAAATCTTTAAGGGTTTTTGCAAATAGCACAATATAGAATTTTACAACTCCACGTCGGCGTACCCTCAAGCTAACGGTCAGGTTGAAGCCTCCAACAAAGTAGTCTTAGATGGTCTAAAAAAGAGGTTGAAAAAAGCAAAAGGTAAATGGGCAGAAGAACTTCCCCACGTCTTGTGGACCTACCGAACTACACCTTGGTGGTCGACCAGCAAAATGCCTTTTTCCTTGACCTATGGCATAGAAGCAGTAATCCCCCTGGAGGTTGGCCTCTCCATTATTTGAAGTGAAAATTTTGATCCAAACCTGAACAAGGAGGCCATAGCCTTGGAGCTAGGTCTTGCCGGCGAAAAAAGAAAAATGGCACTAGTACACATCGCCTCGTATCAACCGGAGCTGTCCAGAAAATACAACAAAGCAATCCATCCAAGGCAATTCAAGTTTAGAGATTAGGTGCTGCGCAAAGTAATGGGAAACACTCTGGTGCCTAGAGATAGCAAATAGGGACCCAACTGACAGAGACCATACAGAGTGATTGGTCTGGTAGGAAAAGGTGCATACCACATCGAAGATGTGGACGTCCGAGCTATCCCAAGGTCTTTGAACGCCGCAAATCTCAGAGTACTTTATTTTTAGCTTTTAAAAGACTTATAATCTCCTTTGACATTCAATAAAACAAGTAGACATTTTTTCAGTACAATTTATTTCAGTACTTGTATTCCTCTGCTTGTAAAATTGTTTGTACTCATTACCCAACTGGGGGGCAGTGTAGGTTGACAAGTTTGACCAAGACTTTTTGCACTCTTTAGCTGAGATAAGGATTTAGGCTGAAGTAGGTTGGCAGGTTTGACCAATACAACTTTTTGCACTCTTTAGCCGAGATAAAGATCTAGGCTGAAAAAGGTTGGCAGGTTTGACTAATAGAACTTTTTACACTCTTTATCCGAGATAAGGATCTAAGTTGAAGAAGGTTGGCAGGTTTGACTAACACAACTTTTTGCACTCTTTAACTGAGATAAGGATCTAAGCTAAAGAAGGTTGGCAGGTTTGACCAACGAAAACTTTTTACACTCTTTAGCCGAGATAAGGATCTAGGCTAAAGCAGGTTTGGCAGATTTGACCAACACTTTTTGCACTCTTTAGTCAAGATAAGTATCTAGGCTAAAGAAGATTGGCAAGTTTGACCGGGACAACTTTTTGTACCTTTGACCGATATGAGTATCCTGGCCAAAGGAGGTTGGCCAGATGGGCTAACACAACCTTTTGGCACTTTAGGGCAAAGATAATGATCTCGGCCAAAATAGGTTGGCAGGATAAGGTAAGGTCGAGCCAATTAGTTCAGCTAGGCATGCAGTCAGAATAACACACAACAATGAAGAAACAAAGTGACTGAGTGAAAAGATCAAAAAATTTCATTGGATAGAAGGTGCTTACAAAAGGTGGGGCGTATAGCCTGGTTACAGAGCAAGGAAAAGGAACAAAAAGAAAAACAAACATCAACAAAATACAAAGTTCCATCCTAGTCAGGCAAAAATATCATCAAACTCAGTATCCATACCACTATGGACTTCACCACTTAGCAGTCCAGCCCCGGCCTCACCTTCTTGTGTTAGATTGGTCACATCCACTCCGTCGATCAGGCTCGCCACGATTTGGCTAGGCAGATCCACTAAAGTGGGCAATGAAGTCTGGAGACCGAGGTCAGTGTTCACGGAAAGAGCATCAATTGGATCTAGAATCTGCTCCTCCTTCTCTTCTTGCAGGAACTTCTGATGGACGGCATTTGCGTAGTCCGTCATGTAGCTCGATATGAAGTGAGGAGGAGGATTCATAAATACTTCAGAGTCATGAGCCTGACCAAGCTTTTCAACCGCAGCCTTCCAACCGCACTTAAAGAAGATGTCTTTGGCCGCTTCATATTAATGGACATAGGTTTCTTCACCCTCCTTGAAACATTGGTCCTCAGTGTCTTCCATATTCTTCTGCAGTTCCTTGATCTCAGCATTCTTTTTTTTCTCTAGTTTAGCAAGTTCGCGCAAATACTGGTTCTTTTTCTTGGCCAGCACTTTTTGTTTCTCTGACTCAGCCGCACTGACCTGCTCGGTTAGCTTTTCCTTCTCGGCACTCAGCTCGGTCAGAGATGCCTTCAGGGCCTCTATCTCGGCATCTTTCACTTTCACCAGGCAATGGCTGCCTTAGCCGTTTTTTGTAATTCAATAACACGTTAGTAGGTAATGTGATTTTTCTAAATAGCCTGCACAGCATATGAAGTGGTAAGTTAAAACCACACCAAGAGATTGTAAGAGTAACAGTTATATTGAAATTTCAGACTTTACCAAGACCATCGACTTAGTGGCGGACCGAATTGCCTTCAGCTCGGTCAAGTGATCGTGCTTTTCCATATCGGCTAGAAGGCACAGGCTTTTGGATAGACCAAAGGCTAGCAAGTGGTCTTTTTCGGCGGCAATCGAGTCGGTTGTGATCACAATACAGCCTTTGTAAGTCATGGTTGAAGCCCACACCGGAGGCGAAGAGGAACTAGCACAGCCCGAGTGACGACCCCCCTTGAAAAGACTGGGTCATTGGCAGCTCGACCTCTTCCTCATCTACCAGCCATTGTGGTGGAGATGCCAAGGTGCGTGGCCTCTTGCTAGGCTGGAATGAGGTAGCCCGGGTAGCAGGCAAGGCAACAACGGTCTCTACAGTCTGGCCGGTGGGAGATTACTTAATCTGGACCTCAACATTTGAAGAGGATACCTACTCAATGATCAGAGCTCGAACTGCTCTCATCTTGGCCATCTCTTATTCTTTGGTTGGTGGGACTAGGTTAACTTGGAAAAGGCTAGGGTTTGTCTCTACAGAGGACTCCAAAAGAAAGTCGGTTACTTTGGTCTTTTTCCTACCACTATATCGGTAGGTCGGCTGAACGTCAAGCAGTTCGACCCAATCTCGATGTCGATACCGAAGCACGGCTTGACTTGCATAGGCGTAATTTGTTTTATGCTAGTTCAAATCTGCAAAAATGGACAAACTCACAAGGGTTAGCGTGGTAGGTGTTAAGATAACAGAGAAGATTGAAACCGAACTATCCTTACCGACTGTTCGTTTATTCTAGTTGATATTGTTGCTCGGTATCTGGGCTTCTTGGTTTTCAAAATTATCTGGTATCTGGGTATCTGGGCTCCTTTATCCTTACCGAAGTGTTTTGAGCATCACCAGAAGTTCACCGAAGTGTTTTGAACGTCATTGGAAAATGTCAAGAACAACATCGAAGACTCATCGGAATATTCAGAATATTGTCCCGAAAAAAAAAAGAAATAAATGGAGAAATTATAGTTAAAAAACATAACAACAACAAACAACTAAGCAAATAATCTATAATATTGATCAAATTGAAAAGTAAGCATTGAAACTGTAAAATGTTACAGTTTCAAAGCATTATTCTATTAAGCTAGAAAACATGTTATGAAACTGTAAAATTTTACAGTTCTAAAGAATGTTACGAAACTGTTTTAAAGCATGATGCATTTCATCACCAAAAAAAGCTAAAACTGTAAAAATTTACAATTTTCACCGCCTATAACTAAAAGTAGAAAAATTGAGAAATCGAAAGAAAGAATAGATATAGAAAGAATATTATACTCCGGCAACTATTTTTTGTTTAGATCTAGTCAGATCTCATGTAGATCTACTCAGATCTCATGTAGATCTGAGTAAATCTACATCAGATTTGAGTATATCTACTCATCTTCTTCGCCATCGGTGAGGATGAAGTAACGAGTTCATGTCGGTGGTTGGTGGTTGCTAGGGAACCCCAATCAATGGTGATCTTCAATCACTGGTGACTATGGCCCCGTTTGGTAGAGCTGTGAGAAAGTGATTATAACTTATAGCCTAACAGCTTATAGTTTATAACTGTGAACATAAGCTGATTTTTTACTTATAAATTAAGCTTCTCCTCCCCCACTCAAAGAACAAGTTGATTTTTGACTTACAAAAAGCTATAAGTTATATTGTTAATCTGAATCAAACACATCAAAATAGCTTAAATTAAGCTGAAAGCTGAAATAAGATAGAAATGAACCCTACCAAACAGGGGCTATATATTAGAAAGAGAAAGAGAATAAGGAATGTGCGATTACCGATCGTCAGACATGACAAAGAGGTGAGGAAAAGAGAGAGAGAGAGAGAGAGAGAGAGAGAGAGAGAGAGAGAGAGAGAGAGGAAAAGTGTAAAACATTTGGGTCTACTCAAAAAATTATTGGATTAAATAATGTACATATATTTCAAACAGGACCCACGGATAATTTTCCATATTTCTTCCACAAGGTCCAGCCCAAGCCATTGGCGGGCTCAAAATTCAACTTGGGCTTCGTTCTTTATTCAACAAGAGTGATAAGAATTGTATTACAATTTCATATCATGTCAAAATATTTAGACACTTCCAATTCAAAACTAATTGACATTAAATGAAAAGGACTCCTAAAGTGTGTGAAAGTATCAGAACAAAACATATAATCTGATTGGTCCACAACTATGAGTCCCATAACCAGAAAGTGTATCAATCCCAATTAAAATTATACAGTCACTGACATTTTATAGAATTTTGTAACACTTTTAAATTCACCTATTAAATCCATCATTTACACTAAACTGATAAAACTAAACAATAGTATGCGATCGGTTTTGGTTCCTCAACTAACAAAATGAAGGATTCAATTCGGCGCAAAATTTTCTCTCAACGCCAATCAAAGCAAACCGTCTACACCCCTGCTTAGCATACATGGCTTTGCAATTGACACTTGAGATCGTGGATCAAGAAGAACAAACCATCATTTTTTCACATTTCAAACTTGAAAAACAGATAACAGAGAGGAACTAATACCTGTGCACTTGGATTCACTTCAAAAAATCTAGGGAGATGATTTAGTTGTCTTCTTCTTCTTAAATCCATGGGTTGCTCTTCACCAAATTCTTTTTCTGTAGGCTTTCTTTCTTCTTCGATTCTTGTTTGTATTATTCTTATCTATCTTTAGAGTGATCTCTGCTTGGAAAAGTTTCTTCAAGTCTTCCACTACTATTTCAGGATCACAACTTCCTCTTGCTTCTACTTCATTGTTGTGATCAGAGACAAATTCAGCATAATAAACTCCTACAGAGTCACAAAACGAAAGTGTTGGATGACAATAAATTGAAGAATAAAAGATTTTTTGTATAATCAAGAATAATGGTTTAAAAAAAAATTTATTTATGTAATCGTTTATCAACTAGACTATGATATGATTTGAGTATTGATTATTAAGATATTGATTTCAGATTGTGATTTCCCAGTTTCTTCCTCCAACTTCTTATTCTGTTCTTTTTGTGCCACATCATAAATGCTTCAGTGAGACTAGTTTTTTCATATGAAAAGAAGTTTTTCAAAGAAAGATAAAGAAAAGAAAAAGAAGAATGTTAGCCTCGATATACCTGAATAGGTCCTAAGTTTCTTCAAGAGCTTTGAGGTGGGTGCAACAGGTTTATTGAATACCAAGCGAAACATCTGCAAGAACAAATTGAAAACAACCTCAACTGTAAGTTAGAATTGGCCAAGCTTTTAAATGCCAATTGTGGTAGAGACAATGGGGAAATGAAATCGTAAATTAAAAACTAATTAAACAACATGGATGTTCAGAACCCACCAAAAGGATTTAAATGTAGAAATGAAACTGAATGTTGAAGAAAGTGAGGGAACCAGACCTTAATTGCAGTCGGATCTTTCAAAAACCTGAGCATGTAACAGTAGTATGTTAGAGAGAGAGTAAGGCAGTTTGGTTGTGTTTTTGTTTTCCGTTTTTCATATTTTTGGAAACAAAACAATGAAAAGTTCAAATAAACTCATAGTTCACATATCATTTTCAATTTTTTTTTCCTTCCCGAAAATAGTTTTCAAAAATTTGAAAACAACTTTTTGGAGTATCCTAAATAGGGGGTTGTTTTCAAAAACAATTCACCGTTTGGGTTTTCTAAAAAAGAAAACAAAAACCCAACCAAACAGGCAAGTATTGACATGGAGAAAAGACATTCATCACATGGATCGAAACCATAACCCTATAATTCTAGATGGAATTTGATGTTGCAGTGAATCATTAACCTAGTAGAAGATTTCAAGGCATAACCAAGAAAGACAAAAATTAAAATGGCTAGATTTGAGTTAGAAAATTTACTCGGTTGAAATTATCTCAGCTAAGGTCTTTGCAGCTAATGGAAGACCACCACACCTATCTACCATGTCATCCTTCATTTTTCGTAATATCTGGTGATACAAATACTACTTTCTAATTGAATCTAGAATTATGCGCCAACACAACTCTCTGTCCAATATGGGCTCAAGTTCATACAAGTTGAGCTCACCCACCATATCACTTGCCACTTCTTTCAGTCTACTAGTGACGATGATGGCACCCCCACTTCCCCTCGGAAATCCATTCCAGAGTGGAGTTACGTACATGTTGAAATCCAAATCATCACTCAAAGCAGGCCACATGTTGTCCAACACGATCAAATACTTCTTATTAAACAAGTAAATGTCCAAATTACACAAAAGATCATCAAGATCAGAAGTGTTGCCAAATTAAGAGAAATCACTTGCCAAGCATTCAAGAATAGCCAAGACAATGGATCTTAGATCTGGATACTGAGGTAACTCAACCCATAACATTGGGGAGAAGCTTTCTTGGACTCTAGAGCTATGGAACACCATTTGAGCAAGATTAGTTTTACTTGATCCTCTCATCCCTACGATACCAATTGCACTGAAATTATCAGTATCAGATGTAGTAGCTAGGAGCAAAGCTTCCATCTTCCGCAAATGATTATTGAAACCGTGAATCAGAGTGAGATTGAAATCTGGAAAGTCTGTTGGTTGACAAACCCTGATCAAGCTCGAGGACGAAAGCCTCTCATCTGCAATGTCTGCAACGTCAACATCGCTCATGTTTTGCAGCAACTCGTTTTTGATGCAGAGAAGTTTCCTCTTCATCTTGAAAAGAAACCATTGCTTCTTGACATAATGATGAGAGCTTAATAAGAGACTTTTCTTGTTTTTGGTAATGCGGTCTCTCTCCTTCCCTGCTAACATGACACAATCAGCCAATGCGAACTTGAGGTCATACAGAGGATCTTTCAGTCCTATGGGTGTCCAGGGGTCAATCCTCTTTTGATGCAAGACCTCTGAAATCTCAACAAAATGAAGCCGTAGGGGGGATTCCATGAATTCTTCCCCCTCTGCTTCTTCAAAGTCATTGATGAATTTGATCTTCAGAAACTGTAAAAAAACCTTTCTGTTAACAGCAGCTGCAATTAGTCTCAAGTCAAGCAATAGAAGACAAAACAAACAGAGAAATGGAAAGAATCAAAGAAAATACCTTTGAAAGACTGAGTAGTTTCCTGGAAGATTCAAAGAAATTTTCTATGAAATACTAAATAGTTTCCTGATAGATCTCTTTGCACAGATGCCAGGAGATGTTCTACAATTTCCCAACACTTGATTTCCATTAACCTGAAAAAAAGGCCAACTTCTGGAAGTGGTGTTAGACTAAGCCTTATTACTCATGGATTTTTCTTGTTGACTTTTCTCTTTCCCTATAACTTAGGGGTAAAAAAAAGGTGTTTAGAAAAAAGGCATAACAAAAACAAAAAAGCATTTTCATTTGACATTTTACAATAAAAATAAAAAATAAAAACAAAAATATTTGCACTATTATAATAGAATTGTCAAATAATAACATCTAATATAATTTGACTTTTGACTTTTATTTTGACATTAAACACATGAGATGCTCTAAGGTCAGTTGGCAATGACCAAGAAATATATCATGAAGAAGAAGATAATGTGCTATCAGTTTCTCTTCAACACCTCTAAGGCCTTAAAAAAAACAGCTGATTTAGTTCTATCTTCTTCTTTTAAATCCATGGTTTGTTCTTCCCCTGATTCCTTTTCCATAGGCTCCATAACTTTCTTCTTCGATCACTGTTTCTGCAATGGCTCAATTCCATCGATTACAGTGATCTTTCCTAGGGAAAATTTGCTCAAGGCTTCCACTACGTCTTGAGGATTGCAATTTCCTCCTGCTTCTACTTTGTTGTTGTGATCGCTGGCAACTTTGGCATAATAAACTTCTGCACAGTCAAACACGGATGAAAGTTCAGTGGGACTAGCACCTTCATATGAAAAGCAGTTGAAAATTGAATTGCAATTTCAAGAAAGACAAAAGAAAAAAGGTTAGCATTGATACCTGGATAGGACCTAATTTCCTTTAGGACCTCTGAGGTAGGTGCAACAGATTTTTCGAATTCCAAGTGAAATTTCTGGCAGAACAAATAGAAAAATGTTGGCAATTTTTAATAAAAAGACAAAATTCTGTTGGGCTGTTACAAATTAGGTTTAAAATAAATTAGTTAGCTATATTAATTCAGTTATTACCTCTATTTATTTTCCCTTCAGTTTCAAGCATTGTAACAAGAGTAATTCAGCCACATTTAATTTTATAATCATTTACATATTTTACCATTACAATATTTATTAGTGACTTTTAGTTTAAAAACCCCAATATATACATGTCTGCATGTTCTTCTATGTGGGAAGAGATGCAGACATACACAGAAGAAGTTAGGAAGACACAAAATATAATCATATACAGAGTTTCTCATCTACTTTCCATGTTTCAAGGGTAATTTTGGTTCGTGACTTGTTCATATCCTTTTGGTGGACATAAACATTAGACAAGGAAGGCTATGAGCAAACTGTGTTGAATCTTGAAGCTGTTGCACTTTATTTGAACCTTCAAAGCAACAGGAACAACAACTTTAAGACAGTGACTACATACCTGTCAATCGATCACACGTCAAATTACGGCAATATAATTATTTGTTCCAAAACTTCATGCTAACTATTTTATAGCTTTGGTTATATGATGTTTGTTGTATATGTACTATTCAATCTAGAACTGTTTATCCAGTATTCTGAAATTTTATTTTAGTTGTTCTAACAAAAACAACCTAAGGTATAAGTTAGAATTGGCCAAACTTTTAAATTCCAATCCAATGAGACAATGGAAATGGCAACCCAGGGCCCTGATGAAACAACATGTATGTTCAGAACCCAGAAAAAGGATTTAAATTTGGAAAGGAAGCTAATCAATATCGAAGGAAGTGAGGGAATCAAACCTTAATTGCACTTGGATCTGTCAAAAACCTGGCAATGTAACCACAGTATGTTAGAGAGAGAAAGAGAGAGAGATTTAATTTAAGTACTCACATATGGAGCAAAGACAAGGTCAAAAAAAGAACATATGGAGCAAAGACATACAACATATAGATTGAAATCATAAATTATAATTCTAAGATTGGAATTTGATAATTGATTTTGCACTGAATTGTTAACCTACTAAAAGATTTCCGGACATAACCAAGATAGACAAAAATTTAAATAAATAAAAGGTATATTTAGGTAAGAAACTTTACTGATGTGAAATTATGTCCGCCAAGGTCTTTGCAGCTAATGGAAGACCACCACACCTGTCTACCGTGTCATCTTTAATTTTTTCTAATATCCAGTGATCTGAAATCTCCTTTTCAATTGAATCTAGAACTATGGACCAACATGACTCTGTGTCCAATGTGGGCTTGAGGGGATACAAATTCCGCTTACCGACCATCTTACTTGCCACTTCCTTGAGTCTACTAGTGACGATGATGGCACCCCCACTTCCCCTTGGCAAGCCATGTGAGAGATGAGTGTAGTTTTCGTTGCCTTCCATCTGCAGCTTGGAGTTAGAATCCAAATCAAAGTACCAATCACTCGCATGCCACACGTTGTCCATTACAATCAAATACTTCTTGTTAAGCAAATAACAGTGCAGGTTGTGCAAAAGCTCATTGAGATCAAAAGCACTGCCACACCAAGAAAAATCACTTGCGAAGCTTTTGAGAAGGGCGAAAACAATTAAGTGGGGTTTAATCAGAGATTGAGGTAATTCAACCCATAAAATTGGGGAGAAACTGCCTTGGACTTGAGGGCTATTGAACACCATTTGGGCAAGAGTAGTTTTACCTGAACCGCCCATCCCTACAATGCCAATCGTGCTGATACTATCAGTATCAGGTGTCTTGAGGAGCAAATCTTTGATCTTTTCAAAATGGTGTTCGAACCCATGAATCAGAGTCTCGTCGAAATCTGGAAAGTCCCCTTGTTGACGAACCCTAACCAAGCTCAAGGACACATGCCTCTCAGTCTCAGCTGCAACATCACCGCTGACAGCATGCAAGTAGTCCAGCAATTTTTCTTTGATGGAGAGCAGTTTCCTCTTAGTTAAGAACAGAATCCATTTCTTCTTCACATACTGATAACCTACGAGACTTTTGCTGGTCTGGGTAATGCGTTCCTTCTCCTTGCCTGCTAACATGACGCACTCAGCCAATACAAACTTGAGATCGTACAGCAAATTTTTCATTCTTATGGGTGTTGAGGAGCTGATCCTCATTTCCTGCAACTCCTCTAAAATCTCATGAAAACGAGAACGGAAGGGAAAATCATTGTATTCTGCCACTGCTTCTTCATAGTCACTGATGAATTTGTTCTTCAGGAACTGTAAATAATCAGCTGCCATTTCAGATCTTTTATACAAGTTCCAGCAACAAATTCCTTCCCTCCCTCTTCTTTCCTTTTATTTATACAACAACTTCGTGTTGAAAGCAGCCGCCACTTATACTTATAACCTCAAGGCAAGCAATTGAAGATGAAAAGATCAGAAATCGAACAATCCAAAAAAAAATGGACAGTTTCTTGATAGACAGACCTCTCTGCAGATGCCAGAAGATGGTCTACAATTGCTTAACAGTTAGATTCCCCTGATCTGAAACTTTCTGCTCCTAGACCATGAAAAAAAAAATATTTGAACAATGATTCATCCCCTTTTCTCCCACACCCCCTTTGACCCCCTCTCTCTTATTGGTTACCTTTTTTTTTTTTTTCTTTTTTTTCTCGTTCCTCCAATCACCACCCGTCACGTGGCAAAAGGGTGAGGGGTAACCCCAAAAAGTCCCAAGCATTATTCTAAATATTTACATTGCGGAACACACGGAAAATTTACTGGTTGGTCTTGACCGCATGATCATGTAAGTGAATTTTTGGTTTTTCTCATTATTTTAATCTGAGCTTAAAAAATGTAGGGAGTGTTTGGCAATCAGAGGTTGAGGCTATTAGCCTCTTTTAGAAAATTAGTTCAAAAGTCAAACTGTAGCACCTTTTTATTGATTTTCAAAAAAAAAAAAAAAAAAAAAAAATAGGCGGTTGCCCAGACAGTGTAGGCACAGCTGGACAGTGTTACAGCAAGGGCGAAATTACCATTTTGTCCCTTTATATCAATTTTAAAAATAAAAAATTAGGAATAAATCTGTCATTTTAAATTTAAACATCATTTCAACACACTTTTCAATACAACAACTCAACTAAAAATTTATCTCATCTTCCCAAACACAAAACTAAAATAGCCTACTAAAATAGTCAAAAAGTCAAATAGCCTACTAAAATAGCCACTTCCCAAACGAGGCCCTAGTTTGCGAAGGATTTTTTATTTTTTTTATTTTTTTTATTTTTTTATAAAAGAAAGAATGTAATGATTATAGGTTAGTTGTGATGTTTTATCTTATTGAATTAAAAAATTTATTTTATTTTTTGTAACTATTTTAGTTAAAAAAATCCAAAAAGTCTTTTTCCAAACGGAGGCTAAATTATTTATTTAGGAGTTTTTTTTAGATGATATATATAACTGTATTTTTTAATTTTTTGATTAAAAAAATAAGAAAAAAATGAGTATTTAAGATAATTTTTTGACTTTTTATAAAAAATATATATATATTATAATAATATAAGAATTATGCAATTGACCATAATATCCCTACTCCACAATTCGGACGTACTGCGCCTCACGTGAAGGCCAGTACAACATATGTATGTACTATTGTGTGTATATATTTGTTTTTATTCTTTTTTATGTTTTGCTTGTATATGTCCCGAAGAACACAAATATGTACTATTTTATTTTATTTGTTTAAATTTTTTTTTTTTTTTTTCTGTTTCGTTTTTTATAATGTTCAACCCCTGTGCAAGTAGTATATTTAAAAAGAAAAAATTGTAATTCTTTTAATAATGTCACATAATTTAACAAAAAAAAACTATTACTGAATTAGTTATTGTAAGCCTTTTTTTTTTTTCATTATATTGATTATGGCAATATTGTTTTTTTTTTATTCACTCTAATTTTTTTTTTTATTAGGTACGAAATGTAATGTGTTACTTATGGCAATATTGTTTTAAGTTGTTGCACATTTGGTACAACAAAATATTTCATTGCAATGATATGATAATATAATCACTTTGAACTACATACATCAGTGTTACACAGCAGACAGCGAATATAAGAGCTGCCACAATAACAAATGCGTCGGCCTTAAACGTGGCCTTGTTGTCACAGTGCGTATGTAATATTCGCTCTTTACAGCTGCTATGTAGGGATCTAAGTCCCTGGCTCCATGATATCGCCAACCTGGGTGTATTCTGGATGGTCGGGCATTTACAGCGCAACGTACTCGTCGTCATCTGAGATTTCTTGCGCGATCGAGTCAGCTTGACTATTTCGCCGTATGAAGTTTTGTAAAGCCATCAATACACATACGAGTGTCACTTGATCAGAAAATTTTATCTTTGGCATATTTCGCAAAGCCCTCCACCTCGACTTCCAAGCACTAAATGTCCACTCGATAAAACTATGCAAGGAAGAATGTGCCTTGTTGAACCGTTCGAACTCATTTTGTGGTGTTCGGTTGTGATAGGCATTTTGGTGATATCAATACCCCTTTGTACGGTGCTAGATATCCTGTCTTGTTGTTGTACCCGCTATCGACCAAGTAGTAGTTGCCTGCACATGTACAACAATATAACAGAAAAATATGAAATGATTATTTTCGTTAATGTACTTTATAATGGCTCTTTCAGTTTGAAACTTCAAATCATTTGTGAGACCAGTAACAACAACAACTTGTATTGTTCGTACCTGCGTACCCCCTACTTGGTTTTTGTTAGGATGTACTCCTAAATTTTTTTAGTTCATATTAGAAAATCGGTATAAGCTGATTTTTATTGTACCAAAAAACCTTTTGTTACCATCACCTACGTGATTAATTTTTTACATCCTATCAAGTGCATTGTCAAGCGGGCATTTGCTACTGTGGGAGCCGAATAAGTAGAAGAGTCGGAAGATGCGTACTCCAGAAATTAGATACTATACGGCTTCATGTTGCGTGACTAGGACGCCGAATACGTTAGGAAAGCCGAATAGACGAAGGTTAGTGGCTCCGAATGAATAAAAGGAGAATGGGATAAAAGTAGGCTCAAGCCCCGAGGCCCAAAAAGCAAGTATAAATACAAGAACCATAGATTTAGAAATGTATGTAAAAATCACTTGACAAAACTTAGTAAAGAAGCTACCATGAGTATCTGAATTAACTTGTCCGTCGGAGTACTAATTCCGACACATTTGTATCTTTTCAGGTGACTAGCTGAGGATCACCAGCGTCTCCTAAGATCCGAAGAGTATTTCCGAACTACTTCTCCACAATTGGCGCCGTTTGTGGGAATACTCAAATACATCTATGGCAGGCATGACTGAAGATCCTCCGATAGCCACTAACGAGACCACACAGAGAGGTGACCTCATTCCAGCGAACTCGCTTGGACCAAAAACCATCGCAGCAAGACTTGCCTCGAACCTCTGCTCATCTCCAAACCCAACGTAAAAGACAATACAAGCGACCATGGCACAAGCTAGGCAAACCAAACAGAGGTTGGACAACATCATCGCTGAGAACGAACGCCTTCGTCGCGATTTAGCCTCGGAAATAGCAAAATCCAAACAAACGGTGCGCCAGGCTTCTGCGCGACCTCCGAGGGCAGATGATCGACGATCTCAGACCTGACAGCAAGAAACTGACGGCCGCCATGCTTCAACAGATCATCTTGAGGAGTTGGTAAAAGACGAACGTCTCCACCAATGCGTTCGGAGGAGTGTGGTCGAAACACCTGCCCGTCCGAATGATGCATTTCCGCTTGACACCATCCACATGATATACAGCCTGCCAGCAGCCCCGGCCGTGCTTGCGATCCAATTACATCCAGGCCCACAACAGCAACTCACGCCAGCAAAGCGGCCCCCAGAAACGCCGAGTATCACCTTTGACGATTCTGATTTGATCGATGTAACACTCCCTCACATCGATCCCTTGGTTGTTGAGCTGCGCGTAAACTGGTTCACCGTCGAACACGTTCTTATCGACCAAGGCAGTACCTCGGAGGTTATGTATTATAAAACCTTCACCAAACTCGGATTCAACGAGTCAGACCTGACTCCGTCTCCTTATCCATTATTCGGCTTCAATGCCACTCTAGAGTACCCATTGGGAAAGATCAGCTTACCCGTTCGAGCAGGCTCCAGAACGGTGGACATGGAATTCTTGGTCGTCAGGCTACCATCGCCCTACAATCTCATCATGGGGCGATCGTGGTTGCATACCTCGCAGGCCGTCCCAAGCACCTATCATCAACTGCTACGTTTCCCAACAGAACACAGCATTGAGCAAATCCGCAGGTCCCAAAAATCGGCACAAGCATGTTATCTCCTTGCTGCCAGAACGCCAAAGGAACTGCAAGTAAACTCCATCGAGGTGCCAAATCGGGAGATCCTGGACGATGTTGGGTAGTATCCAAATGAGAAGGCCACAGAAGATTTAGACCGAGTTGACATTGATGGCAGCCCAGAAAAGTTCTTCATGATCGGCGCCTCTCTGAATCAGGCCTACAAGCAGCAGCTGATCACTTTCTTACTCAACAACCTTGACGTCTTTGCGTGGAATCCGTACGAAATGTCGGGAATAGACCCATCAGTTTCACAGCACCATCTGAATGTCGATCCGAAATGTAAGCTGATCATTCAGAAAGGCCGACGGTCAGCCGCGGAGCACACTACCGCCGTTGTTGAGGAGGTAGACAGACTGCTTGACGCCGAGGCAATTAGAGAAGTCACTTACCCTACGTGGCTCTCCGATACAGTGGTGGTGAAGAAGAAAAATGGGGCTTGGCGAGTGTGTGTCGACTTCACAGATCTGAACAAAGCTTGCCCCAAAGACGATTTTCCTCTACCTAGAATCGACTAGCTCATCGATGCGACGACACGTCATCAACGCATGAGCTTTCTCGATGCGTACAGAGGCTACCATCAAATCACCATGCATCCAGATGACCAGGACAAAACTACCTTCCTCACCCCAAGAGGAACCTACTGCTACAAAGTCATGCCCTTTGGGCTGAAGAATGCAGGGGCAACCTACCAAAGATTGGTCACCGCCATGTTCAAAGAGCAACTCAGCCATACTATGGAAGTATACATCGACGATATGGTGGTCAAGTCCAAAGAAGAACAGAGTCATATAGCTGATCTAGAAAAGACATTCAGCATCTTACGCAAATACAGAATGAAACTAAACGACTCCAAGTATGCGTTTGGAATCGGCTCTGGCAAATTCCTGGGTTACATTGTCAATCACCGAGGAATCGACGCCAACCCGAGGCAAGTCACAGCAATCTTGGAACTAGACTCCCCTCATTCAGTAAAAGAAGTCCAAAAGTTGATAGGGATGGCCGCTGCACTCAACAGGTTCATCAGTCGGTCTACAGATCGCTGCCGACAATTCTTTCAGACACTACAGCAAGGTAAGGCTTTTGAATGGTCCGCCGAATGCGAATCAGCTGTAGACACCCCATTTTTGACCGTCCTCAAGACTTGGACGTCACCATTGGAACACTTGGTGATTACCCTTGCTTGTGTCCGTTTGGAGTTCCCGGAGGTCTTGGCTACACGCCTTGCCTCAGGATCTCCGAACTTGACTGTTTAGTGTCTAGTTTTGCACCAAACACTTGTGTTTTGCCTTGGAAGGGCAGGGAATGCCTTGTAAGGCATCCCCACACACCACCGGCCATGGCCAGAGGCCACCGGCTAGTTTTTGATGCCATCGGCAATGTATATTGCCGGTCGGCACTATTTGTTGCCGGTCGGCACTCCCTTTTGCCAAAATGGCATTTTTGGCCGGCCGACTACTGTGCATCTGCTTTTGTAGATATTTTATCACAGCTGTCTTGCATTTGGCTCCCCTCCGTAGTGTATGGAGGGATCTCCCTCTTTAGAAGCTTGTCTTGTAAACTTTACAAGACAAAAGGCTCTATAAGAGAGAGTCTTCTCTCTTGGCTTAAGGGTTGGACACTTGAGACACTTTAGACATTTTTAGATAGCCATTTTAGGGTTTGAGTTCTAGGGTTAGGGTTTGATACACATTATCTCTCTCTTTTTCCCTCTTGTGTGTGTCTAGGTGCATTTGTGTCTTACTATTGCACACAAACACATAGTATTACACCTTCCCTTGGCTACTGAGGTTCCAAGAGGTTGTTCTTGAGGTTCTTGAGTGGTTTCAAGCTTGGAGGGGCTGTTGGAGCTTCATCTTTGAAGAAAGTCTTCAAGGGTAAGAAACTTGCCTTTATATTTCCCATTTTTGCATTGTATTTTTACCTGTCTTAAAATCATTTTTGAGCTTAGTGTATAATACAAAAAAGTTCTTTTTTTTATCCCTCTTGATTGTTTATTAAGAGTGTTTTGTGGTTTGGGTTTGTTTGACCCTTCCTTAGCCTTGTAAGGCTCCTTTTTGTGCTAGTTTGCGCAAGTTTTGAGACTTTGGTGTTTGGGCCTCTTCACCACTGAAATCTTGAGGGATTTCAGTGGCGGAGATGGTGCCTTGAAGTCTCCAAAAGGGGAGGGCCACCCCCTCTCCTTGTTGTCCTTGAAAGGGACCCTTTTTGGCCTCTTGAGAGAGCATCATGTTAGAGTGTGTATTGATCATGTCTTGGCTATTTTCCATGCTTATTATGCCATGATATAACCTTGTTGTGTGTTGGTTTTGGTACACCATGCATGTTTAGCATACCTACCTTGTAATGCCACTTTATTGCCTTAATATGTCTTAGGTTGTTAGCCTTTGTTCTAGCATGTTTTAGGTCTAGTTTTGTGAAGCTTGTGTGCTTATTTTTCCATGCTAGAGGTCTGTCCATAGTTGTTTGGGTCGGCTATGGCATGCATTATATGCCCCATTTGCATTTTGGCTTGTTGGCCTCAAGTGTGTGAGTATGTAGCATGCATTACTTGCTTTATTCTAATGATTTGGCATCATTTATAGCATAATTTCAGTCCCTTTGACATGCTTGTGTGCTTGCTTTGGATACCTCTTTGAAGCTTTGGAAGCTTGACTTGCATGCTCCATGTTTTGGTCATTGTGCATGCTTTTGATTTTGAGCCATCTAGGTGTCCCTTGGATGATGTTTAGGTCTCCACTAGACCTATTTTAAGTCCTCTTAGCCTTGTAAGGTTTGGTTGATTTAGTCTTGGTTTAAGCCTCTTGGTTTGTCTTGGGTTTTTGGCTTCGTTTGCATGCCTTGTTTGTCTTGTTTAATTGGCTTAATACCCTTTGTAACATGATTTTCAATGCTTACCTTCCATGCCATTAGTCCATGTTATGCCTCTTTCAAGTGTGCTTGAGAATTGCCTTTTTATGCTTAAGTGTTGGTCCTTGTGTGCATGCATGTTTGCATGACATTTAGCCCTCATTTTATAGCACTATGGCCACTATTTTTAGGCCTAGTTAGAGTTGCCTAAATCATGTATAAGTCCACCTTTTCATCAATTTGCATTGCCTCATGATTGCTTGCATGCATGCATAAGTGCCTTACCATGCCATGTTGCATCCTTAGCTTGCATGCCTAGGTTGCATTATAGCGATCCCGGGTTTACCCTTGTTGTACAGTGATCCGGACATGTGTCTGTGGATGTTGGTAGTTGGTTATTATCGTGTTTACATTCCTTTTTCTTCATATTTGAGTTATAGGATGTGTTAGGCAGGTTTGTTACAGGTTGGTTGTGTTCGGGAGCCTAGTGTTGCTGCCCAGAATTTTGGACCTTCGCTCGAGCGAGGAGTTGGTCGCTCGAGCGAGAGTGGGGTTCGTGTTTGGTGGGTCGAGCCAGAGTGGCTCGCTCGAGCGAGCGGTTGCACCTGGTTCTGGACCTGAGAGCTGTCTTTCTTGGCTCGAGCAAGCTTCCTTCGCTCGAGCGGTCTGGATTTTTCTTCGCTCGATCGAGAACTTCTTGGCTCGAGCGAGAGTTTTCTGTGTCTGGTCGCTCGAGCGACCAAGCCTTCGTTCGAGCGAGCGTGTTTTATATCAGCGGACAGTAGCGATTTTAAACATCACTTTTTCACTTTCTTTTTGATCCAAAGCCTAAATCCGAGCCTCTCTCTCCCTACACTTACACTCTCTCTAAGATTTGATCTCCCTAGAGTGTGAATCTAGCCTAGGGCCTTTGTTAAAAAGATAGAGGGTGTTGAGAGCTTCGATTTAATCTGAAAAAGTTTGGATTTGGAGCACGTTGATCTTCGAGTCTTCATCTCCTTTTTGGCTAAAACTTCAAGGTAGGGATATCCTACTCCTCTCTATGGGTTTTGTCCTTAAATTTTGGTATTTTGAGATGTTGGGCTTGGTTTGGTAATTTTGTGAAAGTTTGGGGCTTTTGTGTAATTTTACAAAAGTTGGGGTTTTATTCATAATAAACCTAGATGCATGTTTGGCATAGAAAAAATGGAATGATTGTTGAATCATTGATGAAAATGGGACCTAAGGGTTGAAATGTTAATTATGGGAATTGACCTAATTACATTGTTTAATTAATTGGGATAATTAATTGAGAAGAATGAAGAAATGAAATGTTGATTGAATATCCATTGTGCATTTACTTTCTGTTTAGAAATAACTACTTTGGGCTATCGGTGGAGGATAGTCGTGATTGTTGTAGACAATGCATGATGATTAGGCAAACTGAAACTAATCAATGAAGTGTGTCATGGAATTTGACGGTTGATAGAATACATTAATTGTATGTATTGGCTGATTGTATATAGAACCAATGTGTTTGTATACGTTATGTGTAGAGGAGGAGATAGGGGATGTACTCCGTGGTTTAGGGGAAGATAGGGGATGTACCTCTAAACCGGTTAGTGTTGGGAGAAGATAGGGGATGAACTCCGTAGATACAGCTCTTATGCTTGTCTAGAAGTGAAGATAGAGCTTATATGCTTATCTTTGTGATGTGTTGATATAGCTCATATGCTTATCTGTGGATATTGTGGTTATACATATCTGTTGAGAATGTGGTTAGTGCTTACATGCCTATCCGTTGAAAAAGGGAAAATGAAAGGAAACTTGGACTCATAAGTGGTATGACATAAATATGTGATTTATGTGATTGTATCAGTGTTGGCCATCTATCAATTGCTAATATTTTAGTCATTGTTCATGGTTGGTTTAGTGTATTTCTACTGGGCTGTGGCTCACCCTATATGGGAATATCATTTTCAGGTGCAGGTAGCATGCCACCTCCAAGGACATAGCTTGGGTGGCTTGAGGCGGATAAGTTTTGTCGTTTTACTTTTGATGTATTACATGTAACTTCAAGCCAAGGGCTTAATGTGTAAACGAGTTAGTACTCTTTTGTTGTAACCAAGTGTTAACTTGGAAAGCTGTAAGCCCGTAGGGCATTTTGTTATGATGTTAACATGTAATACTTATGTAATGAGACTCTAATGAATATAAGAATGTGGCTAGTTCATATGCCAATGCATGTCTTATTTGATGGGTTTAATGTTATTATTTTGAGGGCGTTACATGCATTGCATCTTGCATGCATGCCTTGTTCCTTGACTTGGTGATAGGAATTGGGCCTTGGTTCGTTTGTTTGGTTTGCATTTCATTTGACATGAAAGTTTCACACTTGATTCTTTGGGCCGTCATGCATGGAAATGCGTGATTGGCGGTCCGAGAATCGAGACACATGCCATTTTGAGTCACAAACATGATAGGGGGCATGAGTGGTGCATACATTGCTTGAATTGTATTGCCATGCAAGTTCTGTCCTCTGCTGCTGTGAGTTGCAGGTTCTGCAAGCATTCTTTGCCGACCGGCAGTATACATTGCCGACCGGCAGTAAATCACCAGCCGATGGATTCATTTTGTGCCGGTGACCACAATTCACTGCCGGTGGCAATTCTACTCAGCCGGTGGTGATTCCAAGTATCCAGAGAAGCATCCTTGAGATTTTGGTAGCCTCCAGAGGAGCACAGCAAGGAAAACAGAGGCAGCCTATGCATAGCGGTGCACTTCCGAGCAGGACCCAGCATGCATTGCATCGAGCTCTCCTCCCGAGGCGATTTATCTATTTTTCCTAGCTTAGTTAATTTGTTAATTAATTAGGCAATTTGTAATATTTAATTAGCTTGCGTAGTTAATTAATTTGTATTATTTATTTGGTCCCTCCGGGCGAGGGCAAGTCTGTAATAAGTGTGTGTGAGTGGTGTGTATGTCTTCCAATCCCCACTTCTTTCTTCCCTTTTATTTACCTGCTTTGATGGTTAGTATTAGGGCACATTTAAATTAGCATACCTCATGTAATGCATGCGTGCATTCATTCATTTGTTTTACATGCACCGGGCTCAGCGCATCATCCTAACTGCATCTGTATTTCAATTTCCAAATTGAATACGTGATAATTAGTTGCATTTCACATGCCATGTTTAGGTTAGCCGAGCCTATCTAATTGCATCCTGCATGTGTTGCATTAGTCAACTTGACATGAACTAGGATCACGCACATTTGCAAACATGTTCCTGTTTTTAGCACGGAGTACGATGTAAGTATTTATGCTTTAGCATATTGCATGCGTGTGAATGCTATCATAACAGCATGATTACCATGTGGCTAGATGCTTATGTGATAAATTGTTTGAATGCCTGTGGGTGAAGGTTGGATTGTTTGAGTTGGAAAAACTCGTTGAAATCCATATTTTAGCCTACTTGCGAGTAGCAAATTCCAAAACATTTTCCAAAACAAACGGATGTGCAATGTTTATTTCCAAATTAGGCAATCTAGTCTATACTTGTTTGTTGCGCGCATAACATAGTAATTCTAGGCCAATAATTGGTATAAGAACACATAACGTTTTCAAAATCGGATATCATGGTTAGTAGAGGCCGGTCTTCGGACCGGGCGAAAGGGGGTGCTCATAGCTGACCTTCCCTGATCGTACTCAAGCTCCCGAGCCGAGACAACTCCGGTGATGACGGACATGTGGCCTTCGGCACCGAGTCAGGGTTTCCTAAATTCCCCCATAAAAAATATTTAGGTGGCGACTCTGTATCTGGCAAAGCAGTCCATGTTTGGCACTTCTTTTTCAAAAATCTGTTTTCTCAAAACGATTTGCCAGATTTGGACTCTTTGGTTCAAGATTAATGTAACAACCCTCATACTGTTTACTGATTAATGACTGACCGATTACCGATAATCACCGATTACTGTTAAACGAAACTGATAATGACTGATAACTGACTGATAATCGAACTGAATGAAATACTGAACTGACTGACTGAAATTGAAACTGAATTGACTGAGTATATGTTAGTTAATTGCATTCTATCTGTTTGATTGTCTGATTATCTGTTCATGTTTATATGTTTAAACTGCTAATTGAAGGCCTTATCGGCGGCCGAACTAGAAACCGATTGATGTTCCGTGACCCTCATATTTAATGTGATTTTATGGTATAATTATCTGAAAATTGATTAGGTATGATTAAATTAGATTAAATAAGCTAATTAAAGAGTTAAGCTTAATTACCATATTGCCACCCTTAGTGGCCCACTCAACATACATGTTTGAGCCTCATTACACCTTGTATCAAAACACATTTTGATCAGCCATTTTCCTTGCTTTAGCCGACCTTGAGAGGGAGAGAGTGAGTTTCATCTTGCATTGCTTGGAACTTGGTAGAATTGCTTGAAGATTGAAGTGTGGATTGTTAATTTGAACCTCTAGACTTGCATTCAAGGAACCTAGGTATGAATTTCATCCTTTTGACTTGTGTTTAAGTTGATTCATGCATGGTTCATGTCCAATTGTCATGAATTGGTTCATTAATGGTGAATTGAAGCCCAATCTTTGCATGCATGGTAGTATTGTTGGATTTTGAGTTGTTTTCATGGCAAAATGTTACATGCATGCTCATATTGTTGTTATAGACCATGCTTTCATCTGGTTTTGGAAAGAAATGAGCTCATTTGATCAAGCTTTGGGGCTTTAATTTGGTTTAAAACTCATACATGACATGTTTGAATGTTGTTCTTGAAAATGGGTTTGAATGTGGTTTTAATTGACTCACCTTTGGGGCTTGAATTCATAAATTGAGCTTTGAAACTTGTTATACATTGAATTTAATGATGTTTTCCAGAATTTGGGCCCAAGAGGTCGAGTTTGGAGTGGTTGAATGCTTGGTTTGAGCTTGGGAGGCAGATCTGGAAATTCCAGATTTGGCTTCCTCGCTCGAGCGAAGGATTCCCCGCTCGAGCGAGCACCTTTGTCCAGGGCTCCGCTCGAGCGACCATCGAGCGACCATCGCGCGTAAAATCTCAGCATCCAGTATTTTTACTGTTTTGAAGACCGCTCGAGCGAAGGATTACTCGCTCGAGCGAAGCCTTTGATTTTGGACTTACGCTCGAGCGTAGAAAGTTCCGCTCGAGCGAGGCTCCTATTTTCAGCAAACTTTGCAAAATGTTTTCTAAGTGTATTTTTGCATCCTCATCCCATCCTAGGCATTCTTAGGCCTAGTTTAAGACATTTAGAGGAGGATATCGTTGTAGAACACACCAAGGCAAATTAGGGATTGAGTTATGATATTACCCAACTGTGTAGCTTAGTGTGTTCAATCTGTTAACTGTGTAGGGTTGGCGACTGGAGAGACACGCTCTAGCATACTGTAGCCCAGAACTCTGTGAGTAACGATTGTGTAAAGATATGTTCACAAATGATTATTTTCTGAACAACTGAACTGTACTGTTTTCTGAACTGATTACTGGTATTACTGAATGAATGTATGTCCTTTATTTCTGAACTGTACTGTGGCATCCTTAGTACCTACGGTTTACTGTTTACTGTTACTGTTACAGAGATCTCTGTTGGTTCCCTCGTGGAACCACTACTGTTTACTGACTGATGGCCATCATTACTGTTCGGTCTTTCAAGACCTACTGTTACTGTTATGCTAATGGATGTACCACATATGACTGCTTACTGTACTGAACGACTGAAATACTGATTGAATTGAACTGTTTTCATTACTGTAAGGACATTCATTCTAAACCCCTTTACGCTTTATGTTATTCACTGGACTTTAGCTCACTGCTCATATATATATGTAGGTGTACAGGCACCAGACCGCAGCTAGAGGCGTCAGGGTTACTCCAGTTTTGTCAAGCCAGCCTTTGTGCCTCACTGCGAGGTTCCGAGTTGCCATGCTATGGCTTGGGGGTGTTTTGTCTGTTTTTCCCCCTTCTATACTGTTTTACTGTTTTGTATAGACCGTACTGTTTTGTACAGACGGAATGTTTTCTGTACTGTTCTGTAGGGTTGAGTCCCTAGTTGAATGGATGTGAATATTGTACATACTGTTCTGTACTGTTTATGTGTGAATATATGAAAAGCCTTTTCGCATACAGACTGTCACAGCTCAATGGACACTATTTATTTACTGTATTGGCTTCCGCCAGGCCCTGTACTCTGTTTTACTGTATTACTGTTCAGCAGGCCTTCGGTAATCTCGGATTACTGGCCGGTTACGGTGCTAAACCCATAGGGCCGGGTTTGGGTCGTGACAATTAAGAACCGTGACACAAATCGAGTCCGAGCTGTAGTGACCCCAAAAATGAACGGAACGGGAGCTCACCCTTCCGGGGCGTTCGGGGACGTCTACAGTTTCTGGCGACTCCACTGGGGATTTAGAGAGCTTGACTCGAACTCGTGATATCTTATTTTGATTTCATTTATGTGTCTCTTTGCATTGCATGTGCATTGGTGTGCCTAGGAACACAGTGTTTGCCATCTACCATTCCTGAACGGTTTGCCGGAGGCTTGTTTCGTCAAGGCATGACCATAAGGCTGACCGGTTATGGGCTCTGACAGTATGGGAACACAAACCCCAGTTTTACCGGGGCACCCTTTTCGACCATTCGACCTAGTGCATATTCGGATCCATAGTGACCATTCCAAGATAGGACAGGCTGCTTACCCGATGTTAGGTTGTTTGAAAACTGCTGCGTGCATAGTGGAACCCTAGCTCCTGACAAAATAGGACAAGGAAACCCTACCCCAACATAGGGGTGTTTTGGCTCTCTTTACTTGCTATGTGCTTTTAGAGTGTTTCTCTACAGGGAAAGTACATATCAGTTTGCAAGTTTGAGTATCAGGCCTGGGGCCCGAGGGCACCAATATCAGTGTTGTTAAGAATCAGTTATCTGCGGGTATTAGGCTCAGTTTTTGGGACAGTGATTTCTGGGAACAGTGATCAGTAGTAGAGTGCAGTTGTTCGGCTACGCCCGTGTTTGATCTATTTGGGCTGAAATTCTGTTTGTTGTCTCTTTCAGTTCGGACATCTGGTACAGAATAGCTAGTGCTCCCCCTTGCTGAGGCAGGACTTATGATGACGCAGAATTCGGAAGAGATCGTAGTTATGACAGCTGCGTTAGAGCAAGGGATCACTCTGCAAGGTGAGACCAATGTTGATATGCCACATCCACCCAGGTCGCCTGTTGCACACCCGGTCTGGGCCCCCCAGCTATACCAGGCTCGCGAGCCTACTACATTCGAACTGATGGGGATGATAGGTGATCTCCAGAGGTCTGTGGTGGATCTCGCCTATGGAATGTCAGCTTCACCTCCAGCCGCACCATACGCCGGGAGTTTTGTACCCCAAGAGCCCCCGCTATTGGGGCGAATTGTGATCAAACTTAGCCAACTGAAGATGGCCTCCAGCTATAGCAATGACATGCCGACACCAACCCAAATCCTCGATCATGCTGAGGCCAGAGGCAAGAACAAAACGAAGGCAGATGTCGACCCTAGTGAACAACTGTTGTGGGCAATCGAGGCTTGGAAAGCCGGGGGGATGAACAAGCAACAGATATCCGCAGTTGTGGCAAAAACTGTAGAGGATGCTTTCCTCACTCCACCTGAGGGTAGTTCAAGCCAGTCAGAAAATCGGGATAGGCCCCGTCATGCCAGAACAGTTCCTCTTGTTCCCGCCCCTGCACCCGGGAAAGATCAGAAAGCTAAGGTGGCATCTGCCGACCCTTTCGCTTGTGCGGCTAGTAAGAGCGCTCAGACTCCAAAGTACCTGCCCCGGGGGCGCAGGACCTTTCATGCTCTCTACATGCCTCTGTCCAAGGCACTTCAGATCCTTGCCGAGAGGGGACACCTTAAACCCTTGGAGTCTCGGCCTCTCCCGAAGAATCTCCCTACTATGCATGATGTTGCTCAGTACTGCGCGTACCACCAGCAGACAGGCCATGCTACCGACAATTGCTTCCGCCTCCGCCATGAGGTGTAAGATTTGATTGACAACGAGGCTATCCTCCCGCCCACCTCAGCCAAGTCCGTCACCACCCAGTTATTGGATTTTAAGGACACAGATACTGCAAGTATGTAATCAGAAAGTGAACCACTTGCGGGCGGCATCTGGTGTATTTTGAATGTGGCGTCTGGCACGCATTTTTGAGTGGCTGTGAACGCTAGCTTTGTAAATCCTGGCTTGGGTATCGAGTCAGTCTTTTGTTTTGAGTCTGTCTCTTTGTCTTGAGTCAGTCTTTTTGCTTAAAGGTTTGTCTTGTTATAGCAAATCAGTCCCCTTTGTATAGAATACCAGGTGATTCTGGGGTTGTTGTCCCGAACACCGTTTTGTCTTGTAATTACCTGTTTTTGTTTTTGAGTCTGTTTTTGCCGAGGGGCCAGTTACACCAACAAATCTGAATGAAACAGTTGTTGCTATCTCACTTTCATGCTTGCTTTCAGAGTAAGTTATTTGTGCCAGAGAATTTGATTGGGCTGACAGTACATCTCGCCTGCTCTCCTGAGCACCAAACTCATTGCATTAACCTAAGTTTTTCAAAAACCCCTTTTGAACGCTGCGGTGATGTAGACACCCCATTTTTGACCGCCCTTAAGACTTGGGCGCTATTGATGGTTTGCTCGATGATGAAAGGTGTGTAGGGCAAAGGTTCAATTTCTTCGGCAATGAGAGGGTCAAATCCCAACTTCACACCCCATTTTGGACCAAAGCTATTTTGAATGGTTTTTAGACCTTAAAAGCCTCTCTTTCAAAACATTTTTGAAATAAAGTTTCTACGATGTTCCGAGGCTCACATTTTGTCAAAAATGCGCTTTTCGATAAACTGAGCAAGGACAAAGTGGAAATGAACGAAAGAGAGATGAAATCTTTGAAAAATCTTTCAAAACACCTTGCTTAGGGGTTTGAAGTTGAAGAAAAGAGGAGAAGAGGGGAGAAGCCAAGTTGGAGAAGAAGATAGGCAAGAATTGCTAAGAGAGGGACGAGCAGTCCTCGCTAAATAGAGCTTCTTTGTCTATACACTTTGATTTAAGCTATGAGGCCCCTACCATTGTAAAGAAGACTTCCGGGGCTTCATTTTTCATTCAAGAATCTCTTAAATCCGAGACCGGAGGGCGGAGATATGATTGGTTGAGGTTGGGCATCATCCCGGTTGGACCGAAACTGAGCATCCTTCACTAAAACAAGCATAACTTTTTTCACAGTTGGAATTTTGATGCAAGGCTGGTGCCATTGGAAATCTTACTTCCGGGGCTTCAATTTTGACACAAGAATGACCTAAAAAGGAGTTCATATGAAGAAGTTATGCCCGTTTGAAGTTGGACCTGCAGAGCAGATTTTTCCTGCCGACCGGCCAAAACAAATGGCCGACCGACCAAATAGATGGCCGACCGGCCAAATAGATTGCCGACCAGCCAGAAAAGATGGCTGACCGACCAAGTTTGCTAGCCGATGACCTTCCGGAGTATTCTACAGATTGAATGGATGCCAGCTGTGCCAGCTGGAATGCACAGACTCTGCTCCCCATGCACGTGTGTGGCTGTTTTGCACCCTTTTCACCACCTTTGACCCCTCTTTTTGCACCCTTTGCTCAAGGCTTCTTGGGGAAGCTTTGACCCCTTGTCTTGGCTTCCTCAAGAAGCTTGGCCAGCTGTCTTAGCTTCCTCTATAAGCCTTGCCCCCTTTGGCCGCCTTGACCCTTTCTTTCTAGCTTGTCTTATAAGCTTCAAGCCTTTCCCTTTGCCTATATAAGAAAGCCTCCTTCTCCATTGTTTAGGTTCAGCAAAAAAACCAGACCTAGGGCATATATATCTGATATATATACACCATCTCTCTATACATCTCCCTCTCTCTCCATTTGGGTGTGTTAGAGTGTTCAAGGACCCTTGTTCTTGGCCCTTTACACTACACCTCCAAGCCTACTACCTCCATCATCCATTCAAACACCTTGAGGCTGATTTTCAAAGGCTAGGAGGCAGCTTTTCTTGGTCCAAGAGGTAGCAAAGGATTGGTCTTCAAAGGTGAGTTAATTTCTCCCTCTTTCTAGCTCATTTTTGCAAGTTTTCTTAGCCCCTTTTGCTTGCTGTTTTGAGCTCCGACCAAAACTGAAAGTGGCATTTTTTTTGAGCTCTATTTCATCTTTCATTAAGGGTCTTACCCTGTTTGGAACCCCCATTTTGCACTTGCTTCATTACCCCTTTGTATGCCATAATCTTGCATAGTATTTTTCGCCTATGTGTGATCTGTTTTGGAGCATGATGTAAACTGTAGATAGGCTTATTTTGAGCCCTTCTTCAACATTGAAGAAGGGCTCATCACTTTTTGGGACCTTCATGTGCCACTTGTCATTATTCCCCTCTTTGGTCCCCATTTTTGCATGATTTATTAGCCTATTTTTCTTCTGTTTTTGGACCTTGGTCCGAACTGAAAGTGGCCATATTTTGACCCCCTTGTCATGTTTCATTAAGGGTCTTTGGTTGTTTGATGAATTTTTTGTATACTTGGTGTTTTGACCTCTTTTGGGTCCTACCTTGCATGGCATTTTGAGAATACTTGTATATTGTTTTGGGGGTTGCCATAAACTGTAAGTAGTCATATTTTTGGTCCCTATTCAGTGTTGTAGAAGAGTCTTTTTCTGTTTGGGCTTTGCATCTACCACTTGCTTCATTGCCTCCCTTGCGGAGCCATTTTTGTATGATAATTTAGTCCCACTTGTGCTTACTGTTTGGCCATGCTTTGAACTGTAAAAATGCTTATTTTTGGGCTACCTTACTTCTGTCTTTTCATTCCATGTACCAATCATGCATGCTTTGTATAGCTGTAAGCCATTTCATGTACCTAGTTTTGCATTTCGGGAGAAATTCCATGCATCGGGTGTCATTTCGCCTTGTTTTGGGGCTGTTTTCCCCCTCATCTTGCTGCTGAAACTTGCATGTTTGTATGCCATTTTCCATGCCTTGCCATGTCTTGTTAGAGTGGCATTCTATGCCTTAGGTTTGGTCCTCGGTTTGCGTGCATGCGTGCACGCATTTCGAGAGTCTCATTTTTCATCTAATGGCCACTGTTTTTAGGCCTATTTAGAGTTGCCTAAATCATGTATAAGTCCACCTTTTCATCAATTTGCATTGCCTCATGATTGCTTGCATGCTTGCGTAAGTGCCTTGCCATGCCATGTTGCATCCTTAGCTTGCATGCCTAGGTTGCATTGCATCTTGCATGCATGCCTTGTTCCTTGACTTGGTGATAGGAATCGGGCCTTGGTTCGTTTGTTTGGTTTGCATTTCATTTGACATGAAAGTTGCACACTTGATTCTTTAGCCCGTCATGCATGGAAATGCGTGATTGGCGGTCCGAGAATCGAGACACACGCCCTTTTGAGTCACAAACATGATAGGGGGCATGATTGGTGCATACATTGCTTGAATTGTATTGCCATGCAAGTTCTGTCCTCTGCTGCTGTGAGTTGCAGGTTCTGCAAGCATTCTTTGCCGACCGGCAGTATACATTGCCGACCGGCAGTAAATCACCAGCCGATGGATTCATTTTGTGCCGGTGACCACAATTCACTGCCGGTGGCAATTCTACACAGCCGGTGGTGATTCCCAGTATCCAGAGAAGCATCCTTGAGATTTTGGTAGCCTCCAGAGGAGCACAGCAAGGAAAACAGGGGCAGCCTATGCATGGCGGTGCACTTCCGAGCAGGACCGAGCATGCATTGCATCGAGCTCTCCTCCCGAAGCGATTTATCTATTTTTCCTAGCTTAGTTAATTTGTTAATTAATTAGGCAATTTGTAATATTTAATTAGCTTGCGTAGTTAATTAATTTGTATTATTTATTTGGACCCTCCGGGCGAGGGCAAATCTGTAATAAGTGTGTGTGAGTGGTGTGTATGTCTTCCAATCCCCACTTCTTTCTTCCCTTTTATTTACCCACTTATGATGGTGGACTAGGGCATATTTAAATTAGCATACCTTATGCTATGCATGCGTGCATTCATACATTTGTCCTGCATGCACCGGGCACGGTACATCATGCTAACTGCATTTGTATTTCAATTCCGAATTGAATACGTGCATCAATTGATTGCATGTCACATGCCATGTTTAGGTTAACCGAGCCTATTCTAATTGCATTTTGTATGTGTTGCATTAGACATTTAAACATGGACTTGGATCATGCACGTTTTTTAACGAGTTCTTTGTTTTGGCGCAGAGTACTATGTAAGTATTTTAATGCTTTAGCATATCGCATGCGTGTGAATGCTACCATGACAGAACGCTTACCATGTGGCTAGATGCTTATGTGATAAACTGTTTGAATGCCTATGGGTGAAGGTTAGGTTGTTTGAGTTGGAAAAACTCGTTGAAATCCGTATTTTAGCCTACTTGCGAGCAGCAAATTCCAAAACATTTTCCAAAACAAACGGATACGCAATGTTTCTTTCCAAATTAGGCAATCTAGTCTATACTTGTTTGTTGTGCGCATAACATAGTAATTCTAGGCTAACAATTGGAATAAGAACACATAATATTTTCAAAAACGGATATCATGGTTAGTAGAGGCCGATCTTCGGATCGGGCGAGAGGGGGTGCTCATAGCTGACCTTCCCCAATCGTACCCTAGCTCCCGAGCCGAGACAACTCCGGTGATGACGGACATGTGGCCTTCGGCACCGAGTCAGGGTTTCCTAAATTCCCCCAAAAAAATATTTAGGTGGCGACTCTGTATCTGGCAAAGCAGTCCATGTTTGGCACTTCTTCTTCTAAAAATCTATTTTCTCAAAGCGATTTGCCAGATTTGGACTCTTTGGTTCAGATTAAGAACCGTGACACAAATCGAGTCCGAACTGTAGCGGGGCCCCCACGCGGGCGCGTCTACAGGCGATAAAAACGAAGGGGAAGGAATTCCTCGGGTTGTGCAAAATTTTGATCATTTTGAGAGAAGGAGAGGCATGCTAAACCTTTTTATGAATGAAATCATGCTTGTCAGCATGAGTACTGGGAAGGACCCTGGCTTGATCCGGATTGGTTCCACACTATCTTCGGCACGAGCGATTCGTCGTTTTCTTAAAAACTTTCAGAAACAAATGTTTTACGCGGCCCTGTGAAGACCTGTGTGGAATCGCTCTTGAGATCGCGCAGCCTAGGATCGCTCTCAGCCTCAAGATTCGACCTGTTATCTTGAACCTCAAACTCATTCGGAACGTTCAATAGTCAACTGTCAGAGAAGGTCTGTATGGCCAGTTTTGGAGCAGCCATCGACCAAGAGGCGCCGAAGTTGAACCAAAAAGATTAGATCTCACCAGAAGAAGCTCGTGGAACAACCATGATGGATTCTTCCGCAAATCAGTGCAACAGTCGTTCTCCTAGACACAGAGAGGCTTCAACTCAAAAAACCATTTGGCATGGACTTGTTACACTTTTACCCTTTGAGAGGCTCGCTGGGCCGAAAACCCGGAAGGGCGACCCAGGCAAAAGTTAGAGCAAGAGAAAAATACAAAGCAAAAAAAAAAATAAATAAATACAAAAAAGAAGAAAAAAGAAAAAATGTGAAAAAGAAAAGAAAAAGAAATGAACAAAAGAAAATGAAAAGAAGCTCGCAAGATCGAAAACCCGCATCGGGTGCCTTGGCAAAAGTTAGAGCCTGAAAAGTGAAAGTTAAAATACCCGAGTGTACCTTAACCGGAACTACGTAAGGCTTGATTCCCGTGTTTGGGATACGTAGGCAACTTCATCATGAAGTCCAGCCCCCAACGCTTTCATATCGTCTCAGTCCATGCAATGGTTTCAATTTCATCCCAAAGTCCAGTCGCCAACACCCTCCAAGGCGACTGTGTCCATATATTTGTTATGACCGTCTTCGTCATCTCTGTGTCCAAGAGCTCGACCACCGCCAATGAAAACTGTTTGCGGACTGCTGCGGCACCATCCAAACAAGGGGCAACTTTCCGTTGCCACGAGTCGTCACAAGACGCCATTCAAACCAGGGGCAACTTTCCGTTGCCATCCCCCCCCTTTAAGCCAGGGGCAATTTTCCATTGCCTCCGATCCGAGGTTGCGCATCTCAAAGAGTAAGTTCCATGCTCGTTGAGCGTTGACTGTTTGCAAAATAGTTTTTGAAAATTTTTACTGAGGTTGACTATTTTCTCGAAAACTATTCCATTTTCCAAAACTGGACCATTGTCTTGGACCCAAAAGGGAAAATTTTCAGTGCTTACAGCCTGACTTGCATGGTTTTCAAATCAAAAATCGAACAAGTACGTTAATCCGACTCTCATCTTGATCAAAACTGTTTTAGTAGAAAGCAAAAACAAAAAATGGTCAAAATGATGAACTAGGGGCACAGTTGAGCCAGGAGTTCTGTCTCCCCCCCCCCCGGTCGTCAACATACTTGCCAGAAGGGCACTCTACCCACCAGAAGAAATAGCTGTGAGCTAACGGTGTTGAGCATGAACCCACACCTTTCTATTTATTCATTAATCACCTTGGGGAGGGACGAAAAATGAGAGAATAAAGAATAGAGAGGTGTAAGTTGAGAGAAAAGTGAGGAAAAGGGTTTTGAGAAAAAATCCGAGCTTGAGTACCAAAGTGATGTGAGAATCACAAATAAGAAGGGGATGGGAAACAATACCCAGAGAAACTGGCTCTTCGTGATCTGAGGTCCCCCGTCTTCGTTAACGCGTCTGTATGTCGTGTCTTTTGTTTTGTTTACCTCAACCTGTGTTTTAGGTTTCTTCCGAGCGTGTCTCGTTGTGTTTAGGTCATGTACCTTTGTTGAGTCCTCCCCGCTGTGTCCAGTTGTAGGCTCGATACCCCGGTTGAAAAACCCTTATTCAATTTCAAAAATCGTTTATACTCAGAATGCTGTGCCATTCTCTACATTTGAGCGTGCTTCAACTCCAACCGGTTCCATCTTTGAGCTCCGTCTTGTCAGATTGGGCTGTTCACTCAGGATTTGCTGTGCGCAAAATGAACCAAATGCTGTGTTACGGGCTGTATGCAGATTAATCCTCAACAGAGTAAGGGTTGTGTGTCCAGAATCAGGCAGTGGGTTGCTTGGGCTATTTTGCTGTTGGCTGTTTGATTATCCGATTATTACCATGCAAATGCTCAACATTCAGACCACGGATCAATTCCATTTACATTGAAGTGTAACATGATAGGATGCGATGCAATACATGAGATATGTAAATGTAATACTTTTTAAGCAAAAAAAATTCTATTCATTTCATAATCTTTTTTTAAGTACAAAGTTTCGAGGAAAACAAAAATCTGCCTGCGGCAGTACAAAGGACCCTGACTACCAATAAAAGGAAAAAGTACAAGAAAGAAGAAAAATAACAAAAATCTGTATCCGTATCCAGCGACTCCGAGGGCTATCGGTCTGTCCTAGTCCTCTTCCTGGACGAAGGTCCAGGAGCATCATCAGCATCGTCGTCAGAGCCCGAGCTAGTGTCGCAACCGGTCCCCCGTCCCCCCTGAACTCCGCCCCTGCCACGGACCCGAGCCCTCCTCGAAGCTCCTGCTCCAGCTCCCACCCCTGTCCTAGCTACTGACGCCATAGGCCTGGTTCCCTCAGCTCGACGGCCGCCGCTCAGAGGCCGCATAATGTACGTCTACACGTACTCTCGGTAGTCGCCGATGCCTCTAAAGCGGGTCGCCTCCCAGCCGATAGTATAATCGGCCATCTGCTCGGTAGTGAGCCTCTCGGTCTCCCTCATGTCCTCAGGAGGGTGAACCGGGACTATCTGCTCCGGTAACCCTAGGGTCTGGCGTAGGAAACGCTCACCCAGGTACCAAGCCCGACAGACCGGGCCCTCCAGCACGATCCGAAAACGCGAGGTCTCATCGGTACCGGAAAACCGATCCCGCGTCATGGCTGGCAAAGGAGCCCAAGGCTGCCAGGTGATCTAAAAATGCGATACAGTTTGTTATCTACTGTTATTGAAATATGCAGCGGAAAGGCGAAGCTTAAATGAACTGCAAGTAAAACATACCTCTACGGGGGTGATGGTGTCGAAGAAGCGGCGGAAGAAGCTAAAAGTCTCTCGCGGCCTCCAGGTGCATCTCCCGTCAAAGTGACGCGAAAAAGGGACGACCAGAGGAGTCTCCGTGACTGGCACAGGTGCAAGCCTAGGAAAGTAGGCATAAACCCACAACTACAAGGTAAATACCAGTGCATTTATCAGATAAAGCAGAATATAGAGTAAAAGCAGAAATAGCAGAGCCACGTGTTGTGCAGTGTACTGTGCAGAGTGTGCAGTGTGAGCAATGTACAGTCAGTGTAAAGCAGAGTATGTGCGTGCCGTGTGTACAGTATACAGCAAGTATAAAGCAGACTACAGTGTGTGCAGTGTACAGAGTACAGAAAATATAGAACAGAAATGAAAGGCAGAAAAAGAAACGTACCTCCCAAGCACGCCAGTAGCCTCCGAGCAACTGTCCGCTGCCGCGGGAAGCTGAGCTCATGTATCCATAGAGAGTGGCCAGAGCGGCGCCCCCCCAGTCGTAATGCAAGATCCGCCTGACGTCCACCAGTGCGCTGAGCAGGCAGAGAGGCACGGTGTTCGCCCGGTCGGCGAAAATGGTCGTCCCAAACAAGAACATGAGGAAGCCGCGTGTGTATCTCTCCACGGCCTCCGGAGTCATCGGGGCTGCATCAACAAGGGTGGGCTGGACCTTGAACTACACCTCGAACCAGGAATATCGGACGTATCCTGGACGAGTGAGAGGTGGCACCTCACCAAGCAAATAAATCTGAGCGGCAGTCCACTCGTCCATGTCAGTATCAAAGGGGATCGGATCACCCCCTACTCCGATGCCTGTGAGCATCGAGAAATCGTAAGGGGTCATCGTCATGTCCCCTGCCGCGGAGAAATGAAATGAATCGGTGGTGTCCCACCACCTCTCCACCAGAGCGGCGAGGAGAGGTCTGCATGTAGTGAGCCTGGAGAGTCTCTGCAGAATGCGCCGAAACCCGCCTGGTCCACTATGCGACGGACCGCATCGGGAAGCTCGGCATACCAGTCCCGGGCGCCGGTGTTCCCATACCCACGGATGGTATGGGAATCCCCCTGTAAACAGAAAACAACAATTGCAAGGCAACATTCAAAATGCAGTTCTAAGAAGCATATAAATGTAGCATGTGTGCAAGTTTAACAGATTCAAGCAAATACCGGGTGCCGGTGTGCTTACAGTGAACTACAACGTGTGATGTGTCAGCATGTTCGGGTGGTTCAATACAGTATAGCATGTGTGCAAGTTTTACAGATTTAAACAAATACCAGGTGCTGGTGTGCTTACGGTGAACTACAACGTGTGACGCGTCAGCGTGTTCGGGTGGTTCACAGCAAATGTAGCACGAGTGCAAGTTTTACAGATTTAAACAAATACCGGGTGCCGGTGTGCTTACAGTGAACTACAACGTGTGATGCGTCAGCGTGTTCGGGTGGTTCAGTACAGTGTAGCATGTGTGCGTGTTTCCAGACTCAAGCAAATACTGGGTACCAGTGTGTGTGCAGTGAAAGACAGTGTGCGCCGTGTGATTCAAGGCTAGTGCAGTGTGTGTGCATGTGTCAGTCTCAAGCAGATATCAGTTGCACGTATGTTTACAATCAACTACAGTATACAGGGTATCTGAGCTAAAGCAATTAAAGAGCACAACTAGCTACGATAGTTTTGTGTCCTACATTGCAGAAAGTAAAGCAGAGAAAAGAGAGTTACCTCGGAAGCGTCAAAGGACAGGTGGGAGGTAGGCTCACGCAGTAATAGCCCGGGTGGCACGTGCCTCTCGAAGCTCCGAAACTGGCGAAGTCCGTCAGGGGGCAGAACATGAATCGCCGGCCGGTAGGTCGCTGGGTCGAACGGGCGCTCACTCAAAGGTAGGAGCTCGACCCCGGGATCCATCTCGTGATCCGGGGGAGTCCCACTGCGTGGAATGTCATCCGCCATGTCAAGAATGATGAGAAAATAGCCGGAGGGAGGAAAACCGGGCTAGAATATGGAAAGTCAACCGAAAAGTCAACTCCCGAGAAGGTCGAAAATGGCCGAAAAGGTCGGGATGTGAAAAGGGTACGGAAATCAAGAGAAAAGCGAGGGGAACAAACCCCAAAAAGGTGGGAACGGCAAAAGAGGCACCAAAACAAAGATTTGTTCGGTTGAAAATGTCCGAAACGCGAAGAAAATCGCGAATCCGACGACGAAATGGGAGTAGAACACGAAGAAACGGAGGAAAGATGAGAGGAAAACACCCTAGAGATAGGGGGTTTGGAATTTCGGCGAAGGAGGAAGTGAGAAATAGGGTTTAGAAACCCTATTTTAAAACACCCATGGCGAAATGTCGAATCTGCCCCGACTCAGGAACTTTTTGCCGGCCGGCAGAATATTGTGCCGATGAAATTATTTTTCAGCCGGTGGACAGCCGGTGGCTTCCCCTCCCGGCCGGTGGTGTTCCCACAACCTTGTTTAGGCCGTATGAGTAGTTTTTAGTCTTCATAGCTCAAGAAAGTGCAAGAGAGTGTATCTCCGACGCTCAACCGGCCTCCATTTTGACCTCGGACCGCGTCTTCTGTGCATAGCACTCCAACTCATACAATGTTGTATCCTTTGGTATCCTTTTTGCCTTTTACAAGATCCAAAAGTTACCCCGTGTGCGTTGCACGCATTCATTGCACTATTTCGGTGCATTACATCGTGTTATCATGCGCCTCACAGTTGCATTGTTATGCACATACTACATGCGTTGTAAGACGCACCCCTTGCATTATCATGCACATCTCTCATGCATTGTCATTGCATTTTTATTACAAGCATTGTCATTGATTTCAATACATACGTCGCCTCGCGCATCGTTCGCGTTGTCGTGCATTCCCTTACCATGCATTGTCATGCATTCCGAAACATGTGCGTTGTTACGCATTTAAGTTCATTTGCATCATTTTACGTTCCTTGTGGCATGCGTGTCACACTTGCATCATTTTGCATTTCTATGAGGCGTGCGTGTCTCATTTGCATCATTTTACATTCTGTGTGGCATGCGTGTCACACTTGTGTCATTTTGCAGCTTATGAGGCATGCGTGTCTCATTTGTATCATTTTGCATCTTATGAGGCATGCGTGTCTCATTTGTATCATTTTGCATCTTATGAGGCATGCGTGTCTCATTTGTATCATTTTGCATCTTATGAGGCATGCGTGCCTCATTTGTATTATTTTGCATCTTATGAGGCATGCGTGTCTCATTTGTATCATTTTGCATCTTATGAGGCATGCGTGTCTCATTCGTATCATTTTGCATCTTATGAGGCATGCGTGTCTCACTTGTATCATTTTGCATCTTATGAGGCATGCGTGTCTCATTTGTATCATTTTGCATCTTATGAGGCATGCGTGTCTCATTTGTATCATTTTGCATCTTATGAGGCATGCGTGTCTCACTTGTATCATTTTGCATCTTATGAGGCATGCGTGTCTCACTTGTATCATTTTGCATCTTATGAGGCATGCGTGTCTCATTTGTATCATTTTGCATCTTTTGAGGCATGCGTGTCACACTTGCATCATGCCTCATTCCCATCGGCACGTGTGCCTCATTCCCATCGGCACGTGTGCCTCATTTTGCATCGACACGTGTGCCTCACTTGTATTGGCACGTGTGCCTCATTTTGCATCGGCATGTGTGCCTCACTTTCATCGGCATGCGTGTCTCATTTCCATTGGCATGTGTGCCCCATCTTCATCGGCACGTGTGCCTCATTTTGCATTGGCATGTGTGCCTCACTTTCATCAGCATGCGTGTCTCATTTCCATTGGCAGGTGTGCCCCATCTTCTTCATCGGCATGTGTGCCTCATTTCCATTGGCATGCGTGTCACATTTTCGTTGGCATGTGTGTCGACATTTGCATTAGCATGCGTGCCTCATTTGCATTGTCTTACATTCCTTGCGACCCGCGTTGTCTCGCTTTCATTTGCATTGTCATGCATGTTGCTAACGACATTGTACCTGTTAAGTTTGTTTTCTTTTCAGGCACAATATTGTATGTACGGTTCATTTGAGGCTGGAGCGACCAGACGAACCGCACAGGTATTCCGACGGTCTAGGAGACCTTAAATCCTCTGAAGGTGCAAGTCCTTGGTGTTTGTCGTGCCCGAACGACTTTCGATAAGTTGCATTATACATGTATTTTAAAGCCGCGTGTTGTCGCGCATTCCATGCAACATGCATTTTATACATCATTTGCATTTCAAAAACAAAAAAAAACATGCATTGTCATGCATCATCGTAAATAGTTGCATTGTCATGCATCATTAGAATATAGTGCATATTGCATTGTAGCTCCATGGCTTGCGCCTTTCCATGTTGAGCTTGGTCTGATATGTGCCCATACTTTTCACATCGAAACATAGTTCAGTGGACCGTTCTATGTTAGACGCGGCTTGTACGCGTATATGCCCTTCCTAGGCAAAGATTTGGTTTGGCCATGCGTGCCTTATCCATCGTATCATTACCATTTCCATTGCATTTTAGATCGCATGCATTCATTGCATCACCTTCCATTTACGGCTTGTGCCTTTCCATGTTGAGCTTGGTCTGGTATGTGCCCATACTTTTCACGTCGAAACATAGTTCAGTGGACCGTTCTATGTTAGACATGGCTTGTACGTGTACATGCCTTCCCTAGGCAAGATTTGGTTTGGTCCGCGTGCCATTCCATTGCATTGTAATTTGCATGCATTCATTGCTTCACCTCCGTATATGGCTTACGCCTTTCCATGTTGAGCTTGGTCTGGTATGTGCCCATACTTCTCGTGTCGAAGCATAGTTCAGTGGACCGTTCTATGTTAGACGTGGCTTGTATGTATACATGCCTTGCCTAGGCAAGATTTGGTTTGGCCCGCGTGCCATGTCCATTGCCATCTCCCCAGCATATCTATATATATATTGCATTGTAGTGTAATTTTTTGTATCCAGCATTAGGATCATTGTCCTTTCTCCAGCGGGTCGTTTCCCCACTTATGTCAATTCCCCCCCCCAATACTTGTTCTTGTGTCTGTCTACGTTGCTCATAGTTCAGTAAACCGTTCTATGGTAGACAGACTTGTTACCTCCATTAATCTATTTGACATAGGTGTGGTTTCGAACCACTCACGATTGGATCATGATTCAATTGTTTTGCATATAGTTTGCATTGATTCAATTACATTGCATCTTCATTTGCATTGTTTATACATTGTTTTGTATATATTGCATATCATCTTGTATCCATTTTGCATTGTCATGCATGTTGCTAACAACATCGTACCTGTTGAGTTGTTTTCTTTACAGGCACGATATTGTATGTACGGTTCATTTAAGGCTGGTGCAACCAAACGAGCTGCACAGGTTTTGTATCCTCCGAGTGAGACGTATTGAGAATTACATAATTCTCTTACATCCCTTCTGCATTGTAGTGTAGTTCGGTGTATGCTAGCTTAAAGTTGTCGCATGTATGCTTCATTACAGCTTTCTTTGCATGATCATAAGTTATGCTCGGCTTCGTGCATTGTCTTGCATTTTGCCCCTGCCTTCGGGCGCATATCTTGTTTGTCTTGCATGTTTGTCTGAGTCTTCGGCCTTGTCAAAAATGGGTCGTCTCTGGGCTTTGACATTCACTCCCGTCATTGTTATGACTTTCGAGTTCTGTCAAAGAGGGGCAACTGTAGACACCCCATTTTTGACCGTCCTCAAGACTTGGACGTCACCATTGGAACACTTGGTGATTACCCTTGCTTGTGTCCGTTTGGAGTTCCCGGAGGTCTTGGCTACGCGCCTTGCCTCAGGATCTCCGAACTTGACTGTTTAGTGTCTGGTTTTGCACCAAACACTTGTGTTTTGCCTTGGAAGGGCAGGAAATGCCTTGTGTGGCATCCCCACACACCACCGGCCATGGCCAAAGGCCACCGGCTGGTTTTTGATGCCATCGGCAATGTATATTGCCGGTCGGCACTATTTGTTGTCGGTCGGCACTCCCTTTTGCCAAAATGGCATTTTTGGTCGGCCGACTACTGTGCATCTGCTTTTGTAGATATTTTATCACAGCTGTCTTGCATTTGGCTCCCCTCCATACACGTGTATGGAGGGATCTCCCTCTTTAGAAGCTTGTCTTGTAAGCTTTACAAGACAAAAGGCTCTATAAGAGAGAGTCTTCTCTCTTGGCTTAAGGGTTGGACACTTGAGACACTTTAGACATTTTTAGACAGCCATTTTAGGGTTTGAGTTCTAGGGTTAGGGTTTGATACACATTCTCTCTCTCTTTTTCCCTCTTGTGTGTGTCTAGGTGCATTTGTGTCTTACTATTGCACACAAACACATAGTATTACACCTTCCCTTGGCTACTGAGGTTCCAAGAGGTTATTCTTGAGGTTCTTGAGTGGTTTCAAGCTTGGAGGGGCTGTTGGAGCTTCATCTTTGAAGAAAGTCTTCAAGGTTAAGAAACTTGCCTTTATATTTCCCATTTTTGCATTATATTTTTACCTGTCTTAAAATCGTTTTTGAGCTTAGTGTATAATACAAAAAAGTTCTTTTTTTTAGCCCTCTTGATTGTTTATTAAGAGTGTTTTGTGGTTTGGGTTTGTTTGACCCTTCCTTAGCCTTGTAAGGCTCTTTTTTGTGCTAGTTTGCGCAAGTTTTGAGACTTTGGTGTTTGGGCCTCTTCACCACTGAAATCTTGAGGGATTTCAGTGGCGGAGATGGTGCCTTGAAGTCTCCAAAAGGGGAGGGCCACCCCCTCTCCTTGTTGTCCTTGAAAGGGACCCTTTTTGGCCTCTTGAGAGAGCATCATGTTAGAGTGTGTATTGATCATGTCTTGGCTGTTTTCCATGCTTATTATGCCATGATATAACCTTGTTGTGTGTTGGTTTTGGTACACCATGCATGTTTAGCATACCTACCTTGTAATGCAACTTTATTGCCTTAATATGCCTTAGGTTGTTAGCCTTTGTTCTAGCATGTTTTAGGTCTAGTTTTGTGAAGCTTGTGTGCTTATTTTGCCATGCTAGAGGTCTGTCCATAGTTGTTTGGGTCGACTATGGCATGCATTAAATGCCCCCTTTGCATTTTGGCTTGTTGGCCTCAAGTGTGTGAGTATGTAGCATGCATTACTTGCTTTATTCTAATGATTTGGCATCATTTATAGCATAATTTCAGTCCCTTTGACATGCTTGTATGCTTGCTTTGGACACCTCTTTGAAGCTTTGGAAGCTTGACTTGCATGCTCCATGTTTTGGTCATTGTGCATGCTTTTGATTTTGAGCCATTTAGGTGCCATCTAGGTGTCCCTTGGATGATGTTTAGGTCTACACTAGACCTATTTTAAGTCCTCTTAGCCTTGTAAGGCTTGGTTGATTTAGTCTTGGTTTAAGCCTCTTGGCTTGTCTTGGGTTTTTGGCTTCGTTTGCATGCCTTGTTTGTCTTGTTTAATTGGCTTAATACCCTTTGTAACATGATTTTCAATGCTTACCTTGCATGCCATTAGTCCATGTTATGCCTCTTTCAAGTGTGCTTGAGAATTGCCTTTTTATGCTTAAGTGTTGGTCCTTGTGTGCATGCATGTTTGCATGACATTTAGCCCTCATTTTATAGCACTATGGCCACTGTTTTTAGGCCTATTTAGAGTTGCCTAAATCATGTATAAGTCCACCTTTTCATCAATTTGCATTGCCTCATGATTGCTTGCATGCATGCATAAGTGCCTTGCCATGCCATGTTGCATCCTTAGCTTGCATGCCTAGGTTGCATTGCATCTTGCATACATGCCTTGTTCCTTGACTTGGTGATAGGAATTGGGCCTTGGTTCGTTTGTTTGGTTTGCATTTCATTTGACATAAAAGTTGCACACTTGATTCTTTGGGCCGTCATGCATGGAAATGCGTGATTGGCGATCCGAGAATCGAGACACATGCCATTTTGAGTCACAAACATGATAGGAGGCATGATTGGTGCATACATTGCTTGAATTGTATTACCATGCAAGTTCTGTCCTCTGCTGCTGTGAGTTGCAGGTTCTGCAAGCATTCTTTGCCGACCGGCAGTATACATTGCCGACCGGCAGTAAATCACCAGCCGATAGATTCATTTTGTGCCGGTGACCACAATTCACTGCCGGTGGCAATTCTACTCAGCCGGTGGTGATTCCCAGTATCCAGAGAAGCATCCTTGAGATTTTGGTATCCTCCAGAGGAGCACAGCAAGGAAAACAGAGGCAGCCTATGCATAGCGGTGCACTTCCGAGCAGGACCCAGCATGCATTGCATCGAGCTCTCCTCCCGAGGCGATTTATCTATTTTTCCTAGCTCAGTTAATTTGTTAATTAATTAGGAAATTTGTAATATTTAATTAGCTTGCGTAGTTAATTAATTTGTATTATTTATTTGGTCCCTCCAGGCGAGGGCAAATCTGTAATAAGTGTGTGTGAGTGGTGTGTATGTCTTCCAATCCCCACTTCTTTCTTCCCTTTTATTTACCTGCTTTGATGGTTAGTATTAGGGCACGTTTAAATTAGCATACCTCATGTAATGCATGCGTCCATTCATTCATTTGTTTTACATGCACCGGGCTCAGCGCATCATCCTAACTGCATCTGTATTTCAATTTCCAAATTGAATACGTGATAATTGGTTGCATTTCACATGCCATGTTTAGGTTAGCCGAGCCTATCTAATTGCATCCTGCATGTGTTGCATTAGTCAACTTGACATGAACTAGGATCACGCACGTTTGCTAACATGTTCCTGTTTTTAGCACGGAGTACGATGTAAGTATTTATGCTTTAGCATATTGCATGCGTGTGAATGCTATCATAACAGTATGATTACCATGTGGCTAGATGCTTATGTGATAAATTGTTTGAATGCCTGTGGGTGAAGGTTGGGTTGTTTGAGTTGGAAAAACTCGTTGAAATCCGTATTTTAGCCTACTTGCGAGTAGCAAATTCCAAAATATTTTCCAAAACAAATGGATGTGCAATGTTTATTTCCAAATTAGGCAATCTAGTCTATACTTGTTTGCTGCGCGCATAACATAGTAATTCTAGGCCAATAATTGGTATAAGAACACATAACGTTTTCAAAATCGGATATCATGGTTAGTAGAGGCCGGTCTTCGGACCGGGCGAAAGGGGGTGCTCATAGCTGACCTTCCCCGATCGTACTCAAGCTCCCGAGCCGAGACAACTCCGGTGATGACGGACATGTGGCCTTCGGCACCGAGTCAGGGTTTCCTAAATTCCCCCATAAAAAATATTTAGGTGGCGACTCTGTATCTGGCAAAGCAGTCCATGTTTGGCACTTCTTTTTCAAAAATCTGTTTTCTCAAAACGATTTGCCAGATTTGGACTCTTTGGTTCAAGATTAAGAACCGTGACACAAATCGAGTCCGAGCTGTAGTGACCCTAAAAATGAACGGAACGGGAACTCACCCTCCCGGGGCGTTCGGGGACGTCTACATCAGCCTTCAACGGACTCAGGACCTACCTCCGCTCAGTACCTCTCTTAACAACACCCGTCGCTGGTGACCCACTCATCCTATATCTGGCAGTTTTCGATAAGGCCGTCAGCGCCGTACTGTTAAAAAAGGAGAAGGGGGAGCAACGGCCAGTTTATTATGTGAGCAAGGCAGTGGTTGACGCCGAAACACACTAACTTCCGCTAGAAAAACTCATCTTAGCCCTAGTCATGGCGGCAAGAAAACTGATGCATTACTTCCAGGGACATAGCATTGGGGTGCTAACAGATTATCCCCTCCGATCAGTTCTACAAAGTGCAGAAGCATCATGACGTGTTTCAAAATGGGCTCTTGAACTCGGCCAATACGACATTTAATTTTTATCTAAAACTGCAATCAAGGGGCAGGTGTTGGTTGACTTTTTTTCCGAATTCACAGGCGAGCTTGCCAGCCCTAAACATGATGAAGTTCAACTGAAGGCTGAAGTTCTACCAAAGCCGAACTAGAGAACTTATGTCGGGGATATTTGGAAATTATACTGTGATGGATCATCTAACCAAATGGGCAGTGGCGCCGGAGTTGTAATCATGTCTCCAGACGACGCAGTAATTGAGCAGGCCGTCAAGCTTGGCTTCGAAGCATCAACTAACGAAGCCGAATACGAAGCCCTTCTAGCCGGTCTGCGGAATGCGCACCTTCTCGGCGCTCGGTGTCTGCTTGTGTTTTGTGATTCAAAATTGGTAATCAATCAGCTAAAGGGGGAGTATGCAGCAAGAAACGACCGTATGGTGGCCTACATGAAAATGGCCAATTCCTTGCTGGCAAAATTTGACCATCACGAACTGAACCAAATAACACGCGACCAGAACACACACGCGGATACCTTAGCGTGCCTAGGCTCCGCCATCAATTCTGAGATCAAACGGACCATCGAAGTAGGTTTCGTCCCGCAGCTAAGTATTGGCCCTTCGGAGGAAATCCACGTCAATGTTATAGAATCCGCACCAAGCTAGATGGACCCCATTGCTGCATTCCTCTCTTCTGAACAACTCCCAAAGGACAAAAAAGAAGCACACAAGCTGCGAAATAAAGCCCTGTGTTACTATCTGGATCCGCAAGGAGGGCTTTACAAAAAGTCCCTCTCTGGTCCATATTTGGAATGCGTGCACCCCAACAAAGTAGAGGAGCTTCTGACAGAGATACATGAGGGCAATTGTGGTGCCCATTCTGGCGGACGCTCACTGGCCCATCGAGCTATAACGCAGGGATACTATTGGCCGACAATGAAAGCTGACGCGGAGAGTTATGTAAAAAAAATGCGAACAGTGCCAAAAGTTCTCCCCATTAACCCATCTGCCTGCTGAAGAGTTGTACTCTATCACCAGCCCCTGGCCGTTTGCTCAGTGTGGAATTGATATTGTAGGACCGTTGCCCAGGGCCCTAGGGAACAAGCGATTCTTAATCGTCGCGACAAACTACTTCACAAAATGGGTCGAAGCGGAGGCTTTAACACATATACATGATGCCGACATTAAACGCTTTGTATGGAGAAACATCATAACTCGATTCAGCATTCCGAGAGCTTTCATCTCAGACAATGGCACCCAGTTCGATTATGGCGTATATCGAGAGTTATGCAGCAAATATGGCATTCAGCCTTACTTCTCGACACTGGCCTACCCCCAAAACAATGGTTAAGCCAAAGCCTCTAACAAATCCATCTTAGACGGCATCAAAAAGGGACTGGAAAAGGCTAAAGGCAAATGGGTCGAAGAATTGCCGAGTGTATTGTGGGCTCTTCGTACTACGCCGAGGAGATCCACTGGCGAAACGCTGTTTGCTCTATGCTTTGGAACCCAAGCAATCTTACCCTTGGAAATCGGCCTCCCAACTTTGAAATCTCAAGTTTTTGATATGGGCCAAAACGACATGATGCTTGCCCTGGATCTAATTCTAATCGAAGAGCGAAGAGACCGCACCCTGGCATCCATGGCACGGAATCAGCAGTAGCTCACCAAATCGTATAATCAGCGAGTTCAGTTGCGTCGATACACGCCAGGGGAGCTTATCCTGAAGAAGGTACTTCCAGCTAACCGAAGACCGGCCGATGGAAAATTGGGTCCAAACTGGGACGGCCCCTATCAGATAGAATCCATCGCAAGAACAGGGGCATATCGGCTCTCAGACATGTCAGGAAGAAGCCTACCACGGCCTTGGAATTTAACACATTTACGTAAATTCTATCATTGACCCGACTTGTGGGCTTGATACTTGTACATATTCCACCGTTGTAATACAACGCTTCTCATTTTCTCAAGCTCGCCCCCAAGCCTTCAAGGGCCGATTAAGCCTTCTAAGGCCAAAATAAAGCCTCCGGATTCGGAGCCCCTTTTGGTGCATGACACCTCAGGGCCGATTAAGTCTCTGGATTCGAAGCCCCCTTTCGGTGCATGACACCTTAGGGCCGATTAAGTCTCCGGATTCGGAGCCCCCTTTTGGTGCATGACACCTTAGGGCCGGTTAAGTCTCCGGATTCGAAGCCTCCTTTTGTTGCATGACACCTTAGGGCCGATTAAGACTCCGGATTCGGAGCGCCCTTCGTGGATATCACGATTGGCCCAAATAAAGCCTCCGGATTCGGAGCCCCTTTTGGTGCAGGTCACTTCAGGGCCGATTAAGTCTCCGGATTCGGAGCCCCCTTTCGGTACATGACACCTTAGGGCCGATTAAGTCTCTAGATTTGGAGCCCCTTTTTGGTGCAGGTCACCTCAGGGCCGATTAAGTCTCCAGATTTGGAGCCCCCTTTCAGTGCATGACACCTTAGGGCCGATTAAGTCTCCGGATTCGGAGCCCCCTTTTGGTGCATGACACCTTAGGGCCGATTAAGACTCCGGATTCAGAGCGCCCTTCGTGGATATCCCGATTGGCCCAAATAAAGCCTCCGGATTCGGAGCCCCTTTTGGTGCAGGTCACCTCAGGGCCAATTAAGTCTCCGGATTCAGAGCCCCCTTTTGGTGCATGACACTTTAGGGCCGATTAAAACTCCGGATTTGGAGCGCCCTTCGTGGATATCACGATTGGCCCAAATAAAGCCTCCGGATTCGGAGCCCCCTTTCGGTGCATGACACCTTAGGGCCGATTAAGTCTCCGGATTCGGAGCCCCCTTTTGGTGCATGACACCTTAGGGCTGATTAAGACTCCGGATTCGGAGCGCCCTTCGTGGATATCACGATTGGCCCAAATAAAGCCTCCGGATTCAGAGCCCCTTTTGGTGCATGACACCTTAGGGCCGATTAATCCTATTAAGGCCGATTAAGACTCCGGATTCGGAGCGCCCTTCGTGGATATCACAATTGGCCAAAATAAAGCCTCCGGATTCGGAGCCCCTTTTGGTGCATGACACCTTAGGGCCGATTAAGCCTATTAAGGCCGATTAAGACTCCGGATTCGGAGCGCCCTTCGTGGATATCACGATTGGCCAAAATAAAGCCTCCAGATTCAGAACCCCTTTTGGTGCATAACATCTTAGGGCCGATTAAGGCTCCCAATCCGAATTGGCCTTTTTTGGGAGATGCATTCGCACCACATCATTGGCCGAGTAAATATTCACTGAGAATCGTTCTTAATTCAAGCTTTCAATACATGTTTAAACATTTACACCACGCAACACAAAACTTGCCAGAAAGTTGAAATAATACGATTAATTAAACACATAACATTTTAATACCAAATACAAACATTGAAACTAAAAGAAATTCTATTTATTCGGCGCGAAGTCTATTCATTCGACACCCTCATCGTCGCTCTTCTCAATTTCGAAATCGGAATAAGGATAGTGGCAATGATACAGGGGTGAGGCCGAATCAATGCCCACGGCTTCGAGAGCTTCCTTGGTTTGAAGGGCCTTGATCCAGCCGTGTTTGAATCCACGATTTTCACATCGGTAGACCTCCTCGGCAAGGTCCTGTTTGGTCTTCTCTATTCCGACCTTCAGGCCGTCTTGAAACCCCTTTTCATAACTCGAGGTCCGTTCGGTCACTCTCTCCGCAACAAACAATTTAGATTGACTGGCCGCCACCAACGCGCTCGTTTGAACATTCTTCAGCTCCCGAAGCTCACGCTCAGCCTTTTCTCCGCGAATCTCCAAACTGCGATTCCTTTCATCCTTTTTCTCGCTCTCTCGCCGCGCCTCCCGCAGACGCATGCTGACTTCGTAAGCAGTAAATAGCCCTTTTACGGTCCCATGTATGCCGTCTCGAAATACTTCGAAATCTCGATGTCTGACCATCAATTGTTGGACTTCCGGCGGGAATATCTGTCGAGCGAACTCGACTGTCACATCTGGGTCTTTAATGATAGAATCCCCCTCCGTCATTGGTCTATTCCTCACAAAAATCGCAAAACTCAACGGTCATGGTGTCGCATCAGGCTCAATTTTAGGTCACGAGAGCGGAGAATTTCCCCGTTTCTGCTTGTCCTTTCGGGGCAATCTGCTTCGATGACGTTCTTCTTCCTGATCCTTGGACGTTCTTCTCCCTTTGCGCGCAAGCTCACTACTATGACTCATTGCGACGTCTGACTCAGTCAATCTTTGTCCCTCCCAAGTTGCCTGAATGGAAATAAGTAGGGCCTCCGGCGTGCACCCGCCCCATTTATCCTTCAATGTTTGCAACTCTCCCGAGGCAACGTCAGTATTCCCAAACGTCAACCCACGAGCTGGGCCAGCTCGCACCCTGGCTATGGCAAGGGAAGATTTACTAATCTGGTCGGCCATGTTTTCAAGCGCAAGCACCGATCAATGTGTGCCTCAGCCAACCCACGAGTCAGGCCCATTCGGCTTCCGAAGCTTGCACCCTGGCTAAGGGCAGATTTATTAATCTGGTCGGCCATGTTTTCAAGCACAAGCGCCGATCAATGTGTGCCTCAGCCAGCCCACGAGTGAGGGCCATTCGGCTTCCGAAGCTCGCACCCTGGCTAAGGCAAGGGCAGATTTACTAATCTGGTCGGCCATGTTTTCAAGCGCAAGCGCCAATCAATCTGTGCCTTAGCCAGCCCACGAGTTACGCCCATCCGGCTTCCCAAGCTCGCGCCCTGGCCAAGGCAAGAGTAGATATGATCGGCCAAATACCTAAGCTAAGCAGCCGATCTAACCATAACCGAAAGCAATAACATTCATCAACAACATTTTCCTTAGCCAGTTGAGCACAACTCATGAAATTTTATATACTCAAGTTACCAAACAAAAAGCTACAAGCCCGCATAAAAATGCCTAGCAAAGAACAAACACTATGATTGTAGCAAACAATGAAAAATACTAAACTAAAAACCGTAAAAATACATTCGACATCCTAAAAATTGTCAGTCGGCCGGGTCAGCCATCGGAATCAGACTCCAATGGCTCAACATCCACTTGCTCAAATGGTATTGGCATAATCAATGAAGCGTTAACAGCAACAAGGGCTTTGTGCCAGCCGTGTTTGAATCCCCGATTTTCAAACTTGGGGACTTGGTCCACGTACTCGGCGAGTCCAGCATTTTTCCCGACCTCGAATACTTTGGAAGACTCCGAGTCGGCTGATTCCTTCGCCGCCTTCATTTCAGCCAACTCAGCCTCCAGTTTAGAGATCGCCTTCTGGGCCAACTTGAGTGCATTTTCGCTCGCGTCCACCTTCTTCTCGGCATCCGACCTCAATTGATCCCCGCAATGAGCCTTCTCCATCTCGGCGTCGGCCCTTGAGGCTTCCTTGTTCGCCCTCAAAGCTTCAACCTCGGCCCTTCTCCTCTTGCCTTCAACTTCCTCGCGTAAATGACCAATCTGTTTGACAGCGTCGCGATGGCGACGGCCCATATCGGCTATCCATCCGACGGTCTGTAAAACAAGAATTTAAAACCATAACTTCAACAGTATTTGGATTAAGTGAAGCTAAGTTCGAATATGTACCAAAAGTGCCGATTGGGCAGCTAGTGCTGTCGCATTCAGATCCGTTTCTACCCGGAAAGCCTCATTGTCAGACAGCAACGACACGGGCGTAGCCAAGCTGAATGCGACTTCTGGATCTTTAAGCGCCGAAGCATCAGAAGAAATCGGCATGTTTTTTATCATCGGCTGAATGACAAAAGGAACGATCACGTCTGATCTCCCTAATAGAGGACATTTGCCACCATGTTCTTCTACGCCGGCTTCAAACTCGGCAGGTCGTTTCTCTGCTTCAACTTCTTGGCCGGCCTGCACGATCAAAGTAGATTCGACATCCTGATTTTTCGTCATCTCCACCTCAATAATGCGCAAGGACTCTGATTGGCTAACAAGCAGGGAGAATTGAGATTTAGTGGCGGGTGGTACTTCAGACGAAAGGGCCTCCGCTCTTCACCGCGCGGCCAACCTTTCCGCATTCGCCTTCCTAGCAAGTTTTGTCAAGCTTAACCCGGCCATGTTTTCGAGATTTACAGCAGGAATATCCTCTAAGCCGTGAAAAACGCCGTCAAGCGAAAGATCCCCTCAGCCCGAAGTGGATGGGGGATCGGCCAAATTCAATACCGCGTCAGACTCAGTTTCGGACTAATCTGATTCGGTAACATTAGCTACACGCCGCTCCGAATCCGACCCTTCAAAACCAACCTGCCTCAAGTTTTTGAAGTCAGACAAAATAAGAGCGATGAGAGAGTCTTCACCCTCCGGAACTGAGATATTTTCCGTCACCGAGAAGGTCGTATATGTCGGCTCGTAACGAAGCAGAATGTGGGCCGCCCTGCCGTGTTTCTGAAGACTTCGATGGCCGAAATATTTGAGCGCGACTTCGATATCCGAAAGAACGATGCCGTCAGTTGAAGACAGAACTTTCTTCAAATTTCTACCTGCACAAGCCAAGCCGTAACATTTCAAAGAAAAGGCTTTACAACAAAAACGAACAAATAATAAAAGCGAGAAAGCAATCAGCCACTGGCTCGCCCCTCCGTCTAGGAATAGGGTCGACGTGATCCTCCCCTTCGCGAAATTTCCAGTTGCCCTGGACAACGACCATAACATCATCAACTCGTTTTCCAGAACTAGAAAGCATAATAATCAGCTGATGGTCGATATCCTTGGCCCTAAGGAAGAAACACCCATGCCGACCAGAAGACTTAGCCAAGGCATAACAATGCCGGATGGCTGGAATGCCAAGGTTAATTCTTAGGCGACGGTTGAGCGCTATAACCCCCATTATGATTCTAAAGAAATTCATATTAGGTTGGGAAGGGATTAAACCCCAATGGCGAAGCACCGCCCTAAGAAACGAGTGAAGGGGGAAACGGACTCCACCCTCTGCGATTGACAAAAGAGGAAAGACAATTGTGGTTTCGTCCTCCCTCTCCATATCAAGAGTGCCGTCTACCACAAGCGACAGACGGACATCATCAGGAATGGAGAAATGGCGTTTAAAGCCAGCAATACGATCTGACGAGAGGAGGTCTTTTAAATGTTTCGCCATACCCTACAGTCTATGAGAATATGCCAAGGAAGGAATAAACTAGAAAGAGTCCTCGAAGCAAGAGAGGAGAGAACTTATAGAGGACGAAGAAGATATCGTAGAAGAGAGTTTCAGGAACGATCCAAAAGACAATCCAGCGATGAGCATCATAAAATACATACTTGAAAGGATCTCGAAATTTTAAATCGCAATAAATAGACACGTACGAGGGGGACGGAAAGTCGACACGACAACCGAAAGGGGTGCGCTTAGATATCCGCATGAGGATGAGGCCAACCGCCGAATTTTGGCTCCGACTTTTAGGAATTCAAAACCAAGCACTCCAGCCAACTGTCGTCGGTGAAGTGCTTGGAGGGCAATTGTGGGAGCCGAATAAGTAGAAGAGTCGGAAGATGCGTACTCCAGAAATTAGATACTATCCGGCTTCATGTTGCGTGACTAGGATGCCGAATACGTTAGGAAGGCCAAATAGACGGAGGTCAGTGGCTCCGAATGAATAAAAGGGGAATGGGATAAAAGTAGGCTCAGGCCCCGAGACCCAAAAAGCAAGTATAAATACAAGAACCATAGAGTTAGAAAGGTATGTAAAAATCACTTGACAAAACTAAGTAAAGAAGCTACCTTGAGTATCTGAACTAACTTGTCCGTCGGAGTGCTAATTCCGGCACCCCCGACTGGAATGTTTGTATCTTTTCAGGTGACTAGCTGAGGATCACCAGCGTCTCCCAAGATCCGAAGAGTATTTCCGAACTACTTCTCCACAGTTACCAAGTGCAGTGTGTAGGAATCGATGTTTAGGCTCGCTTGTGACATAGTGCAACACCCTACTGTCGTACATGCTCCCGTCCCAACCGATAAACACAAACGTGAAGCACAAATCAAAGTCACATACGGCAATAATATTTTGTGTTGGCACTTCTTTCCGGCCGTTGTATGAAGAGGCGTATTCGCTTGGCATACGGGCCATAACGCGAGTGTCGTCTAGTGCCCTAATGCAATCCTAAACAAGTACAAATTGCAAAATGTAACTTGTTATTGACAATGTTACGAACTACTTTGTCAAAGAAAATGTTTTACACGGTACCACCTTAAATAGTCAGTACTGCCGCTTGGAGCGTAAATGTGGATGGCCCCCTTGTTGGACTTGATCGATGTCAAGACTCCTACCATGAATTGACGTAAATGGTATCATAACTTGCAAAACCTCATGAAAATGCTGTGACAATGTCTCCTTTGAGTGTTGGAACCGCTCTGGCAAATTCCTCCATAAAATTCCCTGCAAAACAGAAATGAAAATTGCTACATTCTCTTTGAGCGGCACCCCATGCTCCTGCTGCGGCACTGTCAACCCAAAATCATGTAGAGCGTCGCACAACTTCAAGAACACTGGTCGAGGCATGCTTACTGCATTTTCAAACCGGACCTAGTGGCCGTTAAACAACTCGAACATCCATAATCGTCCCAACAAGATTGATGTATTTCGCGGGACTTTGTAGTAATTATTGTAATGATACATTGCCGCAATGTTCCACACTTCTACCAAGTTGTGGTCAATTTGTACAACCATTTCTCGCATAATTTTATCGATTATTGCCTCCAACAGTGCATTTCCGTGGATGTTACTAGGACCGTCTTCATCCGCCATGTTACGTATACGAACCTGAAAGGGTGACCAACAATTGAGGAAGGAAGAGAGAGTAAGAGAGAGAGAGAGAGAGAGAGAGAGAGAGAGAATGAGTGCAAAATTCATCTACCATCCTTGCAACCAAATTTGCATTTTAAAACCAATGTTGAGGTGACTATTTGCAAGTACAATACTATGGTAGCCTCCCGTGGGTTGCCTTGTTTAGGATTTCAACGGGGTACATAATACACTAACAATGTTGCAGTAATATGAAATAAAATTTTACATATTTCTAAAATGCTATAATTTTGTTCACGTTATATATTAAGGATTCATTTGGGATGTGGATTAGCTTTTTGACTTTTGAAGTTTTTAAAACGTTTTTGTCTGGGACTAAAAAGTCTCGTTTGAAATAGATTTTTTGGATTTTTTGATTTTTGTAAAAGTAAAAATGAAATGATTATGGATTGGATGTGACATTTTCTTCTATTTGACTAAAATAGGCTATTTTGTCCTATATGATTATTGTAGCCCAGATGGGCATCCTAAACAGGACTTCAGACTAGTAATTTGATAAACAATACTTTTATCACTTGAGCGCTACATGTTTTTAATTCAAATTTAAAAATTATATTTTAAAAATTTAACAACACATTTATCAGGTGAGCACACATCATTAGTTTATTACAAACAAATGTCCAACTATTATTGACTGCTCAAGTATTATTCAATTATATTTCTCTTGTATTTTTAATAAGAATGTTATATCATTGGATTATTCTAATTGATAAGAGGAGTCAATCATTCATTTGATAAAAACAATTAATATAACAAAAAATTTACAGTTGTCGAAATAATCACCTAGATGAAATAAAAAAATAAATGATAAATTGATATCTGTAATGTAATTATTTGGTTTACTCTATTGTCATACAAATTGAATTTTTTTTTTTTTCAAATTTTAGTAAGTATTTTTAATATTTTATTTGATCATATGTAAATTTTTTACTGTGTAGTACACACCATAAATTGAACTGAACACCAATCAGTCAGTGAGTTCATAAAAAAAATACTCTTTATTATTTTATGTAATTTATATCGAAAATTATTTGGCCCAAAAACATAGTACTCATCATTATTTTAAAAAAATAAATTCGACAATTATTAGTGGCCTGTTTGGTAACCACATGGTTTTAAGTTTGCAGTTTATATTAACAAAAATAACAAAAAAAACTATCATAAAAATTTGTACATGTTTTTTATTTTTTATTTTTTTCCTGTGTAAATGGTTGTTGCACATTATAAAGTTGCGATGAAACGTAAGCAACAAAAACGAGTTTACGTTGGTTTGTAAACAAAAATTTAAAAATTTGACTAACACATTGAAATTTCTATAAAAAAAATATTTTGTCGAGTAAATTTTTTTTTTGCAATTTTTCATTTGTTTTATGAATTTATTTTTTCTTCAATTAATTTTGTTTTTTTCAACAACCTTGCATGCACTACTCAAGATTCTTTGCATGTGAAAAAATTTGCAGACCCACATGGGTCGCATTACAACTTTTGTCAATTTTTGTTGTTAATCATATAATTTTTTTCAATTACTTTTACTTTGGTATTGACTACATTTTTTTTCTCAATTAATTTTATTTTCAAAGCAAGTGCATGCAAAAGTGAAGAGTGTATTTATGTGAAGGTGAAGATGGGTAAGGACAGAAGTGGCTGCCCCACATGGGTGGCCAATTTTTTCATTGTTGTATATAATAATTCTTGTACTATTATGGAAAAAAAATTGTACTTGAATTAAGAAATAATATAATTTTTCGCACCACGAAATGTTATATTTGTGTAGACCACAGTAATATTTTCTTCAGTTTCAAACCACATGTTGTCTCACAATAACGTTTTTCAACCAAACAGTTAATGAATTATTGATCAAAATCTGTTACAAACAATTATGTCAAACTTATAAAAATGTATAAACTATTTTTTAAAACGTAACAAAATTATGGTATAATTTACCAAAAAAATAAATGACGTTTCTTGGAATCGCATTTCATATTGTGAGAATATGTACCAAAAAGTGGACTACGAATCCATATATATATATATATATATTGAAAGGGTAAAAACTCCAAGAAAATCCATTCTGACCGAGTAATGTTTAGAACAATAACAAACAAAAACAAAAACAAAAAAAAACAAATAATTTCAATGAATAGTAGATTTTGGAGAAATCCAAAACATAATAAGCAATTCTAATTTGCAACCAATAACATAATTCATGTACAAGTATCAAGCAAGAAATAACCTGTTGAGGGAGTATCAAGCAAAAAAAAAAAAAATTCAACCAAGAACATAATTCTTGTACATTAATAAGAACAAAACAAAACTCCATATTACACTGTCTCATAAAAATGCAAGAAAGAAACCATACAACACATCCACTCCAAACTGTTTGAGCAAAAGCATCACAATTACACATCGTGACAAGTTGTTGTACAGTCCACTTCATACAACAAGTAGCATGCATACTATTAAAAATTAGAACAGACATCATGCCACAACACACAAGTATTCGGCACCACAAGCACAACACATAAGGAAAAAAAAAACACACAAAACAATGATAAACTTACACTCGTACACAGTTTAACACTCCAGAGCAGGAACTATGATGGCTTACCAACTCCTCAACACAAGCCCTTGATTTTGGATGGGCCTCCCGACATCTAAGATTACTTCACTCGAAGCCAACAAATTACACCGTCGTCCATGGGAATCTATAACATGATGGCTTGATTTGTCGGGTTGTCCATTAGGGAAACAACAAAATCAATGAGCGGGTCATCCGAGCCAAGACCATTGAGGGAGTACAGCCTTGCCAGGCAGTTACCAATCACCTTCAGCGTTGAATGTGGGTAATCATGATGGACTCGAACCTCCCGTTGTTGTGATTTAACTGATGATACAAGGTTTTCCATGCTACTCACCAACTTCAAAGCTCCCTCGCTCTGCCCTTTTTTCCGCTACCCCTGACTACTTGCTCCGAATTTCCGTTTCGTCGGTCCAACCATTGGAGTTTGTTCAACAGACACGACACAATCATCAAACTATGTGCTTGCTATGGGCAGCCGGCTGGAAAGATGCAGTCCACTACTGTCCTCGTAGTCTTCTGTATCCATAGGGGATGGCACGTCATCCGTGGCCACAGGGTCGAAATCAGGTTCAGGTGTCCAAGTAAAATTTCCTGTTGCCATGACACCTTCATACATCCTTCGCACAAGCTCCACGTGCTCCAATGGCTTCGTTTTGAACTTCACAGTTTTCTTGTCAATCTGAAAAAAAAAAAATACAACATCACACACATGGAAGTAAATAACAATTGGTTGACAACAATATAAAGGGCTATTCCGCAGGTCACATTTACAAGTACATCAGTCAACCCACAGTTGCAGTGTGACAAGTCTATGGGAAATAAATCACAAAATTCCAATAACAAGGAACACACAAACAAGCTACCACAATTCCAATATGTTGTTCTGCATTGGTATAGCTTCAAAGGAAAGGAAGAAAAATATTCGAACATAAAACTGAAATAAAATCTCCATCACAAATGCACAAAATTATTCACCAAGTGTCACGCCCCACTTTTTATTACTCGGAGTCATTACCAAATTCTTAACTTAATCCAATTTCAGAGATAACATGCGGAAATAAACTCATACATTCAATCCGTAGAAATGATTAACAATACTCTCATTCGTATGCAAAGTAAACATTACATGAACTAACTTAATAAATTGCCCTTGGGCTTACATCATTAAAAGTACAAGAAGAAGGGTGTAACCCTTTACAACAATGGCATTCCGCCAACATAACTAAGACCCCGTGACCAAAATATAAGAAGATCCAAATCTTGTAGCACACCCTGCTAAACACCTGAAAAAGATTCAACAACGTGGGATGAACATATAGTCCAGTAGGGAACTCAACATGCTCCTTAACAATAACAACATTACAGATAGCTATGATCATGAACACCCATTCTCATACTAGAATAATAATGTGACAGTTTATACAAAATATATATATATATAAATATATATATGAACTTTTCTTGAAAACAATCATTTAATTCACCGCTATAAGCGATTTATTCTCCATTTTTCCTTTCATTAACCCCCGTTCCCAATCTTTTATAACATTAACAACTACTTAGAAACATAGATTCACTAAGCCCATTACTCTTCCATTTGCCACACATACAACAAATGTGCCATTTCAAAACATATTTGGCATTTCAATGCAATTCCAATTATATCATAATTATCCATGCACACCTCTATAAAAAAGATAACAACTCAACTACATACATAAAATCAATCAATGAGTCAACTCGTCCCTCCAACACTGTAACAAATACAATCCGCAATGTTTCCAGATACACTGAAACAATAACAAAACAACACTGCACTACTAACTATATGCGTAGTAAGCCAAAGATACACTTCTCACCACAATCTACCAGTTTACCAGGCGCTAGCTGGAAGGGTATGGTACCTTAGATTATCAGCGCGTCAGTTCTCCAGGCGCTAGCTGGAAGGGTATGATACCTTTGATTATAAGCGCTGAACACATAAGTGTGTGGAGTCCATCCCCTATCTTCTCACACACACTGGAGTACAACCCCTCTCTTCTCCCAAACCAGTATACAAATATAATGTAATTCAGCATTTCATTACATATAATGTTCAATCAACAATGGTGTATTACATACACAGCAATTCAACACAACCACGTCATCCTCCACCGATGACCAAGGATAAAACCTCTAGATGCAAATATTTAGTACACCTATTAAAGACTCAATTACTATGAGACCACAAACCCGACAACAACATTAACATGGTAGTTCAAGATACAATTCCACACATGTGTGTGTTCAACACTCATGAAACAATAATCCAATTTTCATACGTATTTCAAAACACTTTTCCCATTTCACAAAACAAGTTCCACTTCTCTCTTTGTTTTAACAAAACCAACTCCGTCTCTTTAGTTGTCACAAAACCAAACCCATCCCTTTTATTTTACAAAAAACGATTTCTACCAATAAGGAAGCCATAACTCACATTAGTACACTACATACATTTCAAACCCAATTCAAAGCCAAAGTTAACCCCTTAGGCATTAACACCTTCACCCACTCACATCAACAATAGAGAGTTACAATTTAGGTTCATTATTCTCCATTTTAATTTATCAATCAAAATATGATTTAGGCCTTTTTCCTTTATCAACTACAACATGCTAATTTACACTCCAATTAGCCCGAAACAACTCTCAATGATAACATAACCATTTTCAAATACCCAACCCTAGGTTCCTTCCCATGATTTCAAACAAATCCAACATGGATATGATTTTTATGCAATACAAAATTACCACATGTCTATCTATAGACGAAGTATTGAAAAAGAACAAGGAGAATCCCTACCTCGAATAGAGAAGACGGAGATGAAGACCAAAGACCCATGTGCTCCAAATCCCAAGTTTCTCAGATTAAAACAAAGCTCTCGCGAAGCTCTACCTTTCTTCCAAAGGAACTAGGGTAGAAGACCACCGAGAATAGATCAAAACTTAGAGAGAAGGTAAGAGTAGAGAGAGAAACTCTCAAGGGGCGGTTTTTAAAAGTTAAGAGATGAAAAGTAGGTCAAAAAGTGATCCAAAAAGTGAAATCACGGACTGATGTAGTCGACTCTACGCTCGAGCGTAAGACACAGACTCACGCTCGAGCGTGAAAAGAGCCGCTCGAGCGCTGATTGCACACTTCCAGAAGTTTTGCAGTCTACTCTCCGCTCGAGCGTAAAACTCCCCGCTCGAGCGTATGGACAAAAATCAAAGGATCACGCTCGAGCGTAAAAACTACCGCTCGAGCGGCCTAACTGCAGAGTAAAGTACTGGGAGATGGAAAATCACGCTCGAGCGTCCAAACTGCCGCTCGAGCGGAAAGGCAGCAACAAAAGCCCGCTCGAGCGTAAAACCGCCGCTCGAGCGGAGAGACCAAAACCTGGGCAAAATTTTCAAAGCTTTAAAACACAACCAACTAATTCCCAACTTGCCCAACACAACCCAAAACTCTAAAACAAAGAGTAAGGGATAGAAATGAGGATAAGACAACAACGAATCTACAGAACTGAGTCCAGATTATAGATATACAACAACAAGGAATACCGGGATCGCTATAACCTCCCCCCCTTAAAGAATTTCGTCCCCGAAATTAAGGATGCGCCAAAACACATGGCCAACTGATCACACCACACCAACACCCGAGTACTAGGAAAGAAACTACTCTCACTACAAACCTTCGATTCACTCTTACCAAGGAAGAGACTAACCAAGGGAACACGTTCCAAATGACAACACTGTAGGCATAAAGCCACAATAAAATCAACCCTTCTGAAACAGTTTACTCACATCTGAGCAGCGCTTCAAGCTAAGTCACTATGCAACAACACGACCCAAACAACTTTTGGAGTAAATAAGAAGAAAACATTTTCTTGCTCAAGAGACATTTCTCAAAGATAGCCAAATTTTCAATGCTGACATTGCGAAATAAATTTTGCATTTTCCATGCGAAACTCAAAAATTTTGTATACATTTTTCACCAACACGGTGTTATCTAAAACACAGTCATCCATCATTTATTTGCCAAAAATCATTCATTTGAAATTCTTCAAAACCCTTGAATTAAATCAATCTCTCAACAACACATTTAGATGGCCCAAACACTAGGAAAATTTTGTTTTCCGTTTCTTTTCCAAAACAACACCATCACAACCATCACTCACACAGTGATGTCACAACTAACATGGAACAAAACATTTCTATAATGATAGTTAATAGAAATAACAACAGTATTATCAACACAAAAGGCATAAGAAATTCACAGTTTTGCAATTTCAGCCGGCCTCCCTTTACTTAATCAGTTTAATAACATACACCCGGCTCAGAACCTGGCCAACAAATTAAATGAGATAGTAACCCATATAAAACATTTTTCACTTCACCATAGACAAGCATATAAGCTATATCAATCTTTCAATAGATACACATTTTGGTTCTGTATCGTCGGAGTCCATCCCCTATCTCCTCCCAAACAATATACATACATAATGTATTAAAAAAAAATCCAATCATTTACAATGATCATTCAACGTACAAATTTGCTGTATTATTATAACCGTCATATTCAATGACACAATCGGATGATTAGTTTCGGTTTTCCTCAATCAACACACAAAGTCTACAACGAATGAGACTAACTTCACGGTGACCAAGGTCAACCCAAAACCCTATACCAGTGAGCTGACTAATCAACTTAATAAACTCCACACTCAGTAATCCACCCACTGATGTGCCACTAACCCCACACACGGAGTTCCCCACACAAACCCCCAAATTTTGGAATCTCACTGGATCTCCTAAAATCAAACCATACCAACACTATGTCTAAGGGAATTACTATTTCCCCCCCATGGCTACGTAGTAAGCCTACTCATCTCCTCGACCAAAAACCGACTTGGTAAACCTCAATTACAACAACCCAATCACGAAGGACAATTTTGACCAACGCTATTCTCATTACTCTAGAACTCAAACTGTTCTCCCTCCAAAGAATGTTGCCAGCATTCACTCACAAACCATACCCCACAATTGATAACCAATCTCAATACAAACACTACCCCTATACAATCGATGGGGTCACCACGGACCTCTTAACTAGCAGGGCCCAAAACACAAATTTACACATAGGTACCAAGCAAACAACAACATCAGGATCATTGATCCCTTACACAACTCCTCAGCAGAAAAAGAGGATTCGAGATTCCACACATACTCCCCAATGCATGAGGGTTAAACAAACAACAATATGCATACATAAGCGATACATAAACATGGTGCCTCAGCATCCAACAGTACACCGGTCAACAACAAAATGATTCATAAGATACACCACCGGTCAACAATACAAAAGTCCCCCTCCAGGGTAATACTATAGGACTAACTAATAAGTCGCCCCTCGCGAGGCTCCCGAAGCCTGGCCTGACCGTTTCTGGTACCGATAGCGCCCCCCGACTGGACGGGTACGACTGTGTCTGACTAGGTTTTGAAACACTTGCAGAGTTCACACGCAAAGGGCAAAAACGTCTACCATGGCCATGCTGGCCGCAAATGAAACAACCACCAGACCCCCTACTCTGAGACTGGTCTAAACCTGCACTTCCCCGGACCTTCCAACCGAAGTGTCTGAAACCCCTGGCGAAGAAAAGGAACTAGCCCCCGACTGAGCATGTTTCCGCCTCCACCCCTTACTGAGCCTAGAGTATTTAGGAACCGAAGGACTTACCACTATAATCTCCTCCTTAATCCCATCATCACTCGCAACCATGGCCTCCACATGGGCCGCTGCCTCAACTAAATAATAATAATCCTTCCAAAAGGATCCAGCTACCTTCTCCCGAATATTGAAACACAACTGCCTTTCAAACTCAAAACAACGACGCTCCTCTGTTGCCACCAACTCTGGAGCAAACCTCGACAAGCTAGCAAACCGCATCTCAAACTGTGCCACAGGAGTATCATCCTGACACAACTCCAAAAACTGATCCCTCAACCTTTCCCGAGCAGAAGGAGGGAAATACTTGGCCAAAAAGGCCTCGGTAAAAGCAACCCACGTGCTACCTACGGTATTCTTAGCATACTTCCACCAATAACTCGCATCACTCTTCAATTGAAAAGTCGCCAAAGAAACCCTCAACTCCTCATCTTCGACTCTGAGCATATCAAGAGTCTTGGTAATCTGTTCCAACCAACTTTCTGCCTCCAACGGTTTAGCCTCCCCCGCAAACTCTAGTGGGCCGGAGCGGAAAAACTCCTTAGTAAGCTTGAGAGCATGCCCACTGCCGCCGCCAGTGCGAGCTAGGGCGTCTTGTACTGCTCTCACAATCTCACGTGCGACATCCTCGCCGACAGCCGATGCTACAACGGCAGGTACTAAAGGAACTGTTGTGCCTCTACCGACACTCCTACTACTCAACCGTCCTCTACTTCCTCGTGTAGACATCCTATAAAGCACAAAAGCAATAACCACGCTTAGTGTACAACACAATAGCCTTCTCCGAGGCACACTCCACTACTAAGTCACAAGATATACACCTCTATTGCATATAAACATCTAAACATATAAACACATAATCGAATCAAGTCTACAAAGATAGCCACTCATCCCGGAACTCTCAAGGAATTCCCATCAGAAACCACGTTGATCAGGCGTGTTTCCAAAAGGACCTCAAAGCAAGTTCACCGGCTATGAATACTATCCGAGAGACTAAATCCCATGCTCACATAAATGCAACACATAAGTCCTAACTTTCATGATATCTATATGCAACGTCCTCACAATACGTAGTAAACCCACTGTGGTAAAAACCACTTCCCACGAGCCCAAAGTATTCAAACCCGGCTCGCTCTGATACCAAGTTGTCACGCCCCACTTTTTATTACTCGGAGTCATTACCAAATTCTTAACTTAATCCAATTTCAGAGATAACATGCGGAAATAAACTCATACATTCAATCCGTAGAAATGATTAACAATACTCTCATTCGTATGCAAAGTAAACATTACATGAACTAACTTAATAAATTGCCCTTGGGCTTACATCATTAAAAGTACAAGAAGAAGGGTGTAACCCTTTACAACAATGGCATTCTGCCAACATAACTAAGGCCCCGTGGCCAACATATAAGAAGATCCAAATCTTGTAGCACACCCTGCTAAACACCTGAAAAAGATTCAACAACGTGGGATGAACATATAGTCCAGTAGGGAACTCAACATGCTCCTTAACAATAACAACATTACAGATAGCTATGATCATGAACACCCATTCTCATACTAGAATAATAATGTGACAGTTTATACAAAATATATATATATATAAATATATATATGAACTTTTCTTGAAAACAATCATTTAATTCACCGCTATAAGCGATTTATTCTCCATTTTTCCTTTCATTAACCCCCGTTCCCAATCTTTTATAACATTAACAACTACTTAGAAACATAGATTCACTAAGCCCATTACTCTTCCATTTGCCACACATACAACAAATGTGCCATTTCAAAACATATTTGGCATTTCAATGCAATTCCAATTATATCATAATTATCCATGCACACCTCTATAAAAAAGATAACAACTCAACTACATACATAAAATCAATCAATGAGTCAACTCGTCCCTCCAACACTGTAACAAATACAATCCGCAATGTTTCCAGATACACTGAAACAATAACAAAACAACACTGCACTACTAACTATATGCGTAGTAAGCCAAAGATACACTTCTCACCACAATCTACCAGTTTACCAGGCGCTAGCTGGAAGGGTATGGTACCTTAGATTATCAGCGCGTCAGTTCTCCAGGCGCTAGCTGGAAGGGTATGATACCTTTGATTATAAGCGCTGAACACATAAGTGTGTGGAGTCCATCCCCTATCTTCTCACACACACTGGAGTACAACCCCTCTCTTCTCCCAAACCAGTATACAAATATAATGTAATTCAGCATTTCATTACATATAATGTTCAATCAACAATGGTGTATTACATACACAGCAATTCAACACAACCACGTCATCCTCCACCGATGACCAAGGATAAAACCTCTAGATGCAAATATTTAGTACACCTATTAAAGACTCAATTACTATGAGACCACAAACCCGACAACAACATTAACATGGTAGTTCAAGATACAATTCCACACATGTGTGTGTTCAACACTCATGAAACAATAATCCAATTTTCATACGTATTTCAAAACACTTTTCCCATTTCACAAAACAAGTTCCACTTCTCTCTTTGTTTTAACAAAACCAACTCCGTCTCTTTAGTTGTCACAAAACCAAACCCATCCCTTTTATTTTACAAAAAACGATTTCTACCAATAAGGAAGCCATAACTCACATTAGTACACTACATACATTTCAAACCCAATTCAAAGCCAAAGTTAACCCCTTAGGCATTAACACCTTCACCCACTCACATCAACAATAGAGAGTTACAATTTAGGTTCATTATTCTCCATTTTAATTTATCAATCAAAATATGATTTAGGCCTTTTTCCTTTATCAACTACAACATGCTAATTTACACTCCAATTAGCCCGAAACAACTCTCAATGATAACATAACCATTTTCAAATACCCAACCCTAGGTTCCTTCCCATGATTTCAAACAAATCCAACATGGATATGATTTTTATGCAATACAAAATTACCACATGTCTATCTATAGACGAAGTATTGAAAAAGAACAAGGAGAATCCCTACCTCGAATAGAGAAGACGGAGATGAAGACCAAAGACCCATGTGCTCCAAATCCCAAGTTTCTCAGATTAAAACAAAGCTCTCGCGAAGCTCTACCTTTCTTCCAAAGGAACTAGGGTAGAAGACCACCGAGAATAGATCAAAACTTAGAGAGAAGGTAAGAGTAGAGAGAGAAACTCTCAAGGGGCGGTTTTTAAAAGTTAAGAGATGAAAAGTAGGTCAAAAAGTGATCCAAAAAGTGAAATCACGGACTGATGTAGTCGACTCTACGCTCGAGCATAGAAAACCCCGCTCGAGCGTAAGACACAGACTCACGCTCGAGCGTGAAAAGAGCCGCTCGAGCGCTGATTGCACACTTCCAGAAGTTTTGCAGTCTACTCTCCGCTCGAGCGTAAAACTCCCCGCTCGAGCGTATGGACAAAAATCAAAGGATCACGCTCGAGCGTAAAAACTACCGCTCGAGCGGCCTAACTGCAGAGTAAAGTACTGGGAGATGGAAAATCACGCTCGAGCGTCCAAACTGCCGCTCGAGCGGAAAGGCAGCAACAAAAGCCCGCTCGAGCGTAAAACCGCCGCTCGAGCGGAGAGACCAAAACCTGGGCAAAATTTTCAAAGCTTTAAAACACAACCAACTAATTCCCAACTTGCCCAACACAACCCAAAACTCTAAAACAAAGAGTAAGGGATAGAAATGAGGATAAGACAACAACGAATCTACGGAACTGAGTCCAGATTATAGATATACAACAACAGGGAATACCGGGATCGCTATACCAAGTATAACCCAATTTTTGATAATTGTGTGGCTGAACCTAACGCAAGCTTTTAATTGTGTGAATAAAATTAACAACAATATGGTTACTGAGAGGCGTAGATGGATCCATACTCAGTAACAAAAAACTAGGTAATATGAAGTTTTAACACTAAAATACCATTAACTTGTAACTCAGAATATGGCAATCATGTTTAAGTAGCTCATATCTCACAAATTGATAAGTACCTGATTCATAGGATTAACTGAACAAGTATTGGAGCATCACAAAGAGTATTGAATAATTTATGGTAAATTAGGCTCCCATGGAGTATATAATCATCATTTTAAAGCTAACATGAAACTATTCGTAAATGACATGTGTCAAACATAATTGCAAGAAAACCTAAACATTTTTTTTAATCTCAAGCAACTCACAGTGGACCATTATGCCATCTCTGTTTGATGCAACCTTTTACAACTTATATATTTGACAATTAAACATTACAAGTTGGCAACATATTTCTTTAAAAGTCTCAATAATTAATTTTAATTTTGTACTTTAACAGTTGGCATAATCTACACCAATAGTTCCAGTAATGTTCATCCGATGTGAATTTTAATTTTGTAATTATAATTGCGTCAATTATACTTTTTGAATGTTTTACTGTAACGCCCTCAAAAATAAACCCATTAATTATTTGTATCATCAGCATGCAATGTTAGAGAGGAAACATTTCATTATAATATTCATCAGAGTCTTACTAAATAAAAGCATTACATGTAACCTCAAATTAAATGCCCTACAGGCTTACATCTTTCCAAGCCAATACTTGGACAACAAAGTATGAGTTCTAACTCAAATCCAAATAAAGCCCTAGGCTTGAGTGTTTACATGTACTAACAAATAAAAACCAACAACTGAAAATAGTCTTCAAAATCCAAGTCCCTTCCAAGCTAAGTCCTTGGAGGTAGCTTATCACCTGAACCTGAAAATGATGTTCCCATATAGGGTGAGCCACAGCCCAGTAGAAATATACTAAACCAAATATAAGCAATGAATAAAGCAATAGCATTCAATAGATGGTTAACCAAGATAATCAATTACAACATTATCCAGTCTCATGACACTATTGTCAATGACACGTTCCACTTTCCAACATTATCAATATGGCTCAGAACCTGGCCAAACTTACAACAGTGAATCATATATATCATATTCACATTCTTCCAATGTCAACAAACAAATGAGACTCAAGCTCAAATCAAAACACTTCATACTTCCAGTTTGATACACATTTTAGTGTTGTATCAATAAAAACACTTTAATATAAATAAGCACACATAAAAGTGATGCTAATGGAGTCCATCCCCTATCTCCTCCCAAACAAAATCCGGTTTAGAGGTCCATCCCCTATCTTCCCCTAAACCGTGGAGTACATCCCCTATCTCCTCCCACACAAAACAATGTATGTAAACACATAACATATAACACACAATCAATACACATAATGTCTGTATTAATTCAGCAGTCAAAATGAATGACTCAACCAATGTGATTAGTTTCAGTTATCCCTAATCCACATGCAATGTCTACAACAATCACGACTATCCTCCATCGATAGCCCAAAACAGTTATTTCTAGATTTGGAAATAAATATATCAACAATTCAATAGGCGAGTGATTTAAATTATCCAACTACACCATTTAATCAATGAATTCCTCAATTTCATGAATTTAACCAAATTCCCCAATTCCCTTAAATTAATTATACAAATTAATTAATTAATACAACTAGGGTTTTTCCCAAAATTATCAAAGTAACCCCAACATATCAATATACCAAAACTTAGAACAAAACCTATAAAATGGAGTAGGAAATCCCTACCTCGAAGAAAACAACCCAATTGGAGAAGACAGAGATGAATACCCAAATACCAATGTGCTCCAAATCGCCAAATGTTCAGATTAAATGAAAGCCCTCGACTCCCTCTATCTTTTTAATAAAGCAACTAGGGTAGAAACACACTCTAAATAGATCAAACCTAAGAGAGAAGGTGAGTAGAGAGAGAGAGAAGTCGGACCTAGGGTTTGGAATCAAAAAGAAGATGAAAAAGACTAATCAAAACCCGCTGCTGCGTATATAAACTGGACAGGCTCGCTCGAGCGAAGACTTGGTCGCTCGAGCGACCAGAAACAAGAAATCCTCGCTCGAGCAAAGAAAAGCTCGCTCGAGCCAAGAATGCAATGCTACAGGTCCATACTGGACGCAATCTCTCGCTCGAGCGACCAAACCCCAGCTCGAGCGAAGAACCAAAAACAACATCTCGCTCGAGCGAGTCGCTCGAGCGACCAACTCCTCGCTCGAGCGAAGAACCAAAATTCTGGACAGCAACACTTGGTTTCTAAACCCAACCAACCTGAAACAAACCTGCCCAACACATCCTATAACTCCAAATAAGAAAATGTGGGACAACAACAACAATTATATAATGACAGAATCTACGGAACCTAAGTCCGGATACAATAATCAAATGGGAAAAGACCGGGGTCGCTATATTTACACCTTGTCTGTACAACGTAACTGATAACATCCCTTTAATTGTTAGTTGAAAATTAACGGCAAAATAGTGCATTCACTTTCACTTCATTTACTTTTCTTGTTTACGCAAATTGGTCTTGAGAAGTGGTACAAGTTTGACATGGAATTGTGCTTGAAAGGAAAAAACAAGAGTTCGAAACGTTACCCTCTCATATTTGGCCCATTAATCGTTCGATGCTTGTATCAACCCGGTTTCTTCGTTGTAACTTATGCCGGTTGGGCCGTGCCTTGTGTCCATAAGTTGTGCCCAAGATTGCCAGTCCTTTTTAAGTAGGTTGTACTTGTTTTGGAGTTGCTTCACCTCGTGGAACCTACCCGTACATTCCTAGAAGTCCTTGGACACAGCCCAATAGCCGTGCATTGTCATTGTGTGGACACATTCCTTGTAACCGGATTCCAACTCCTTCACAACAAGCTCCAAGAATAGCCTGAATGTGTCGAAGTCCCAAACTGCTTTGTGCACATATGCAAACTGTAGGTGGGGCTGACTGCTGCCCAGCTTATGCAAGTTTTTGGACGGCATAGACAGTGTTAGGGACTAATCCATGTGGCTACCACATTGGAGCAACAATTATGGCATACACGCATCACAAAATATAACATGTACAATAAGAAATAACGAACATGAAGAAGCAAATAATAACACAGCAAATAAAGAGAAGATTGCATTGTCAACACGAAAGTAGCATACTACACATTGTACTAGTCGGAAAATGTGAAACGTATCACACGAAAAAAACGTACATATTCCCTACGAAACGAATCAAATCAACTACCAAACAACAAAATAACGACGACAACAGACAAGACGAATGTAACAATTTGTAGGAGATGCAAAGAGTGCTGCAAGTTGATGATGTCAGCCCTTAACTGGAAGACCATATCCTTAAGTGATTGTTGAGTGTCAGGCACGGATGTTTGGCCAAATTCGTCACACCAGCCAATCCAAGAATGACATGGCTGAACAAACACATGTATTAGTGTAGTTGTAAAACATGTAAATGGAGTTGTGCATGTAAATACTCACCACTGCACAAGGGCATTGGTAGTAGGCAAGACCCGGATTTCTTAAAGATCTTGAATACTTCACAACACACATCCCAAAGCCACAGGCATAGAATGGCGTTGTACGTGCTGACATGGCAGAGGAAACAAACGAAGTCATCGTCTGTTTTGGAAACAACTATACATGAAAGCAATGAAATGACAACATGGACATGGTTTATAAGTTCTCTTATATATGCAATGCACCTTGTGTGGAAATAATAGTATGTGTGTGTGTGTGCGCGCGCGCGCGCGCAATTATGTATGAGAGTCATTTGTTAATGTACTTTATTTGTTTATAATATCGTAGTCCTACAATAATGGGAATTTTCAGACAAAAAGTTGCAAGTGCCACAAGTAATTTGATTAGATTGTGAAGTGTGGGTGTGAATAATTTCATAGGTAATCAAGTGTTGTTGGTTTTAGTGGCCTATAAGTTTAGATTTGTTTCTACCATAAATAGGACTCATGTACATATTAGCAGAAACAATAATGTATAAATACAATCTAATAATTGTTAAACATTTATTTGAACAACTGTTTGTGGGGGTGAAATGTCTTTTGCAAGACATGAAAACCGTAAAACAAAAAAAAAATCCTTTTAATAAAACGTGAGTGTAATTATTTTGCACACAACAAAATGTTTTATTAATTTTTTTCCCTCTTTTACATGTGTGTGGATACACGTGTTCACAAAATTCATTGTCCAGTTGAAGACAAATATGTCATACCGTTTACACTGTAAGGTGAGGCAGTTGTGACCTTTTACAATTTCAAGTCTGAAAGTGTAGGGCATTTCATACTTCAGCAAAAACAAGGACTGTTTCAATTAGGAAACAATTGTCATCAAAAATCATTCCACAAATTACGATATAATTATAAAATGCAAAATAATATGACACCTCTAAAACTAACAATAAAATAAAAAACTTAATTTATTACAAAACAAGGACCATGAATTTCATATCCACCAAAGAGCAGGTCATCATTTTAATTGAAAAAACATGATAAATTGATATTGTTGTATCTTTAATCTCTTAGCCGTATAAGAGATTTATATATATATATATATATTTTTTAATCATCCATTATGCACACATTTACCCTGACTTTAACTAATTTCTTTTGTGAGATATGTGATGATATACTTATTTGTAAAAAATAAAATTCATCATTCATATATAAATTTTAAGTCTCAATGTGTGAATGTGTGAAACGATGAAATAATTACAAAACACAAAACGTAGGCCAGCAAAAATAGTTTTGAGTATGAAAATGTAGGTAATTTCATAGTTATCAGTGTCAGTAAAAATTACAAAATAATTGACACAAAAGGTAGGCCACATATTTCAGGGGGGAAGCTGAGATAAACACAAAATAGAAGCCAAAAATTTCACCAACTTAGCCAAATGGTTGGCAAACCCAGATAAGTGCAAACACAAATTAATATGGCAATTCGAAGTATGTAAGGCACAAAAAAAGTTAAACAATATTAACAGAAGGGGGAATTGTTACGGATTTCATACATGGGGAAGAATAGAGTCACAATCAGAGCTCTTACCTTCTACTTTGGGAGGAGGCGGGCTGAAATGGTCAAGATCTGTGTAGCGGGGGTGCAGATATGCACGCCGGCTGGTCCTTTCCATCCAGTACTAGTGCTGCTATAAGGGGGAGGTGGTGGCGGAGCTCCAGTGTGCGTGTCAGACAGTCGCATGTTAAGACGGCTTCGGTGATGCTAGAAGGGTGAGGTTTTGGCGGAGCTCTGGCAACCGACGGGGGGTTGTGACGGACTGTTGTGGCCTTAATGGCAACTGTGGACGCGTGTGTATGGAGAAGAAGACGAAATGTTGAGGTGAGCATGTGAGGTTTCATACTTCTGTGCCCTAGCTGTATGATAACATCAATCTGTGAGGAAATGACACAAGAAGGGGCATTTTGGTCATTTTACCTACTAGCTATTGTTGGTGTTTACCTGCCCAAAAATTTGTGAATAGTATAAACTTTTTGGCTTTTGTAATGACTTTTTATCTTTTTTAGGTTTATCCAAACATGTACGTAGTCATTATATTGATTCACATGATATAGTAATATGAATTAGAGATTTGGCAAGATTATGATTCCATATTTTTTACTATAATTAATTGGTAAATAAAGAAGAGTGTTTTTCAAGTATCCTACTTTGATAGGAAAGTGGAATCATTGTTGAATAAGGAAACTGGTCCTCTCTCTACCTATAAAAGGACATTCAGACTATCCATCAAAATAATTCCAAATTCAATATATTCTAAAGAGGGTCAAGAGAGAAACCTTTTTCCACTAATATTATTATTAGGTTTATGTTCAATCAAATTTGAGTCTTTTGAAGGTTTCGCATAACTGATCCGGGTATGTTATTTATTTTCCGCATTATGTTATCATTTGTGAAAATCATGATAATTCACGATTTTGGATTATGAAGGTTGTTATGTGCATAGCACATAAAATTTTACATGTGGTATCAGAGCTCATGTTTCAAAACATTATGGTTTTCCGATTAAGTAAATATCAATTAATTTTGATTACAATTATAATTGCCTTGATCAAAAATTTTCAATTTGCTAAACATGATATAAAATTTAATATGCAACTCTTACGTTCCTACTTTAGATTGGATTGCATATTGTATAAATAATATTTATTTAATGAGTGCTAACTCTTTAATGATAAACCGAATGTTTTAATATTTTGATACTTGAATACTATGACTGATTTAATTGTTTTTATTATGAGGAAAGGTTTAGTGGATAATGATCATTGTATTGTTTGATTTAGTAATGTCTAAAGATATTCGTATTACATAATGAATCATTATTATTCATGTTTTGCTGAATTTTATATTATCAAATTTTACTGTGAGGCACATTAAAGTGTTATTATAATCTTTATAGTACTAACATATTGCTATTTATGGATCTCACTGTAACCTCTAAAAAATTATTTCAGTATGATGTTATTACCACCATTATGTATGTGATATCCCTGTTCCGCAATATGTTAATTGGTCCTTAATATGAGTATAGTTATATGTTTAACATGATTTTGTGTGCCATTATGTGAAAATATGTGGTTTTGAATTTTTATCTATTCGCCGTAGGAATATCTGTTTGATTATCTGCTTTGGGAATTAAATTGAAGGCCCTATTGGCCACTGAAACCAAAATTGTTTACGCCATTGTGATTAGCTTAATTTTTAGAGTCTACGGTGAAATTTAATTAGAAATTGATTCGGAACAGATTAAATTGATTTAATTAGTGAATTAGTGCTCTATTATTATATATTAAAATAATATAACAAGAGGGGCTTTTATATGAGCACTACACACTCAATTTCTCTTCTTTAGCTTAACTTGGCTGATTATAAACTCTAAGGAAAAGTAGAGGGTCGGCTAGAGAGAGAGAGGGTGAAGGAAATTGGAGTTTTGGCCTCAAAGCTTGGTGATCTTGAAGGCACACTCAAGAATTTACCATAAATTGTAAGGATTAAGCTCCTAGGTGAGTAATCACCCCTTGGTTCATAAGTTTGAACTTGTGATTTTGTGTATTCAAGCTAGTTGGGTGATCAAGAGTAAGAGTTAAAAATGATTTGAGTTGGTTTTGTTGATTTGGTAGTCTATATGCACATGCGTGTGAAGAATTGTTTTGAAATTGCATGTTTGAGCACAAAATGTATAATCCATGGGAGATTTTGATTAAAGCTCTTATTTTGACCTTCTCTTCATCATCTAAGTTGAGAATGAGAGTAATTTGCCACATGCATGTACAATTCACAAGGGTGTAAGTATTGAATGCATGATATTATTATGCTGGTAATGAATTTGGTGTAAATTGGGACATGCATGTGATAAATTTGTGAAATTGAGCTTCATAATGTTGTGATTTGGTGTTTATACCATGTTAGTACATGTATATCTGATGTTTGAGCCAAAAGCATGCATCTAGAACCTTTGAATGTCGAATTGAAGCTCAAGAACATGTTCTAGATTTTTCAGAATTTTGATTCCCGCTCGAGCGGGGAAACCGCCGCTCTAGCGTGAAATTCGTGTTCCCAATATTTTCTGTAGACATGGTGTCCGCTCGAGCGAGGAAGTTCACGCTCAAACGGGGAGCCATATAGAGAGGCCTTCTACTCGAGCGATAGAGTTCGCGATCGAGTGTAAATTTGACATATCCAGTACTTTTGCAGGCCTCAAAGATCCGCTCGAGCAGGGAAGGCCACGCTCGAGTGGGGACCCTGTTTTCTGAAATTTTTAAAAGACATTCTGTGTTTCATTTTCTGTTCTCTTTCACTTCCAAGTACTCTTAGGCATGCATTGAGCATTGTAATTAAGTTAAAGAGATAAGAATGAAGCCTAAAGAGGAAAATGTGAATTTAGAACGGATCGAATTGTTTGTGACCCGTTTGTGTTCATGGAATGTGTAGGGTCGAGCTCCAGGGCAAACCAACCAACCGATCACTGTGAGTAATATTTTAACAGAGATATCTGAAATATGTTGTTGCCCAATTGCTTACTTCTATATAAGTTTTATAAGTTCGTTGATTCGATTGGTGGACAATATTTGCTATACAAAATGAGTGGGCCAGAGGCCAGTCTGATCTGAATAATAGAATGAGTGGGCCAGAGACCAGTCTGATCTGAATAATAGAATGAATGGGTCGGAGGCCGTTTTGGCATGAATGGATGGGCCAGAGGCCGTTTTGACATGAATGAATGGGCCGAAGGCCGTTTTGAAGTGAATGAATGGGCCGAAGGCCGTTTTGAAGTGAATGAATGGGCCGAAGGCCGTTTTGACATGAATGAATGGGCCGGAGGCCGTTTCGACATGAACGAATGAATGGGCCAAAGGCCGTTTTGACAAAAATGAAAGTTTGAATGGGCCAAAGGCCAGTTTGTTTGGAACCACAGTCACTTGACCTAAATTGTGTATATATGTTAAATAGAAATATGAATTGGGCCTAAGGCCGTTTGAAGCATGTTGTTCTACATATCATCTATATAGCTTCTTTAATTGATATTATTCACTGGACTTTCGCTCACGCTCATTCATGTGTTTGTAGATGAGCCAAGAGAAGTCCAAACCCAGCCCCAGTGAAGTCTATGTTTAACAACAAAGGTTTTGGAAGAGTCAGCCCTTGTGTCTCACGCACGAGACCTGTCTTCGCCCTTTTGTTATGTATTTATATTCTGTTATGTTGGCGAAGACTTTGTATCTGTTGTATATAGTCGTGGTGGGTTGACTTAGACTTATATGATCCTGTATGTACAGAACCTTATGTAGTACATATTTTGTTGTGAGTTATTAATATGTATATGTATGGTTTGTGATGTGCCATGTAAGCATAGCTCTATGGACAAAGTTTTAAATTGTTTTCGTTTGGCCCCCATTAACTCTGTTAAAATACGTTCGGTTCGGTTCAAGGCCGTAGGTAATCTCTTGATTACTGGCCGGTTATGTCCTTAACCCATGGGGGCGGGTTCGGGTCATGACAATGTATAAACTTGATTTTTATAGGTGGTTTGATGAGGTACAAAAGTATATATATTCTTATGTGACATAGAATATGAGTTGTGTTAATATTTATTGTCTTAATATTATTCTTATGATTTAGTAATATGCATTATGATTATGAGGATGAATAATTGTGAATAAATTATTATTTATTCAATAATGTCCATGCAAATTTTTTATTGTGATTTGAAATTTAAATTATGATACGATTGGTAATTACCAAAGTGACCCAATCAGAATGACACATAGATATCAAATCAAATCAAATAATTGAAATTTAATACCCTTCCCAAGTATTTTAAAATATATATATATATATATATAATAACTTTGCAAATTGCAATTCTTTAATTACAAAGATATTAGGTTGGCCCAAAGGTGCACCACTTCTAAGTAATTGTTGAATTGGAATAGGATAGTTGATGGGTATTCATAGTTGATATTGGAATGAATATCTAAAGGTAACAGACCTACTTAATTATGAATATTTTATCAACTAGTCCTATTGGTGAAAAGCAATCACCATAATTGTTAAATAGTATGCCATTAGATTATCCCAGAGGTAGATCACGGTGATACTATTTGTGATTGTTTAAACATGTGTTTATCTTGACTAATTAACAATTATTGATTACTCTTAGCATTAATGTAGTAAGCATAAATTATTGATTAAAGTTTTATTTCGCTATATTTTTGTACCTTGTTTGTTTCGATTTTAAATGAAAAAAATTTCTTAAAATGAATAGAACAAGTTTAGTTTTATCTCGATGTTCTAATTTTTGATTTAGTGTTACTATTTGAGAAATTTACTGTTGTTATGATTCAAGCAGTATACAAGAAAGAAAAGACTTTACATAAAGTATAAAAGGATCGTACAAATAAAGTTTATGTTTTTATGCGAATGATTATAGAAAATATTAAGTTTTAACTTCCTTAAATTGGTAATGCTAAATAATGTGAAAAAAAATGTTTCTGAACTGCTAATAAGTGTTTTGCTGGGACACTTATGGTTATATTTACCATCATAAAATTCGATAGTATGTATGAGATGTATGAGCATGTCATTGAATTGTCTAACTTGACTGTTCAATTAAAGAATTTAGAAATATTTGTGAATGAGTTTGTTTTCATACAATTTATTTTGAATTCTGTATCTCTTCAGTATAGGTCATTTATATTGACTAGTATGTTTATTTAAGAAGAGACAAAACTTAAGTAATTGACATATTATTTATTGATCTTGTAATTCAAAGAGCCAAAAAGAAAGGGAGAATCCTTATAAAAGGACATAAAGAAATAGCCACCTAAAGAAAATGAGTATGTTCAAGATTTTCAGCCTCATAAGAAAGAAAATGGCTATTCATGTTTTTTAATTCGATACAAGATTATTTTCAAACCAATTATGTTAAAATCTCAATTGAAATTATTGGGACTTATTGTTTATTTTTTTGTCATTGATCATTATTTAGACTCTATTTCAAAATTTTATGTTCATTTTAATTTTGAAAATTATTTATTGATTTGTCCAAAATTAATTAACCTTAATGGTTATTTTCAAAAATTTAGAATAAAAGTTTAATTTATTGATAATACCTTCTTCTTTTTTTGTTAATTTTGGTATTATTTATGATGGTTTGTATAAATTAAAATTTAATGATTTATCAAAAATTTAATTTATCTTGCATCATTATGTTAGTCCTAAATATAGCTTGATAAATGAAAACTCCTCAAACTTGTGCCATAAAAGATTGTACTATTTGTTTTTGAAAAAAGTTATAAAAACTAATAAATATGAGATTGTTTTGAATTTTATTGTTTTTAGTGAGAGTATGAGTTGCATTAAGGAAAAGCAATTCAATCACATTAAGTAAGTGCCACAAGATATACAGAGCTTCTTCATATTACCTAAATAAACATTAATGTGTCCTTTTGACACTTCATGTTTGGTAAATAAAGTTATTTTATCACTTTTATAGATGAATTTTCACCTTATGATTTTGTTTATTTATTGCATATCAGATCTCTGGTAAATGGACACATTGATGTGTACATTATTAAGGAAAAAAGGCAATTAAACAGAAATGTGAAAAACATAAAGATAGTGCAAAGCACAAGTCTATTTGCTAAACTCTATGAAAGGCATAATGCCTCAGCAGAATGATGTAATTGAGAAACATTATTGTATTCTAATGAATATAACTAAGAGTATGTTAAATAATTTCTAAATACCCATAATATTGTGGATGTATGTCATTATGGTTTATTGTTTTCATATAGAATCTGGTTCCTAGTAAGATAGTTTCAAACGCTCACTTTGAACTGTGAACATAAAGGAATCCGAACTTAAGACACCTGCATGTTTGAGGTTGTCTACAAAATTATAATTATTGATCCACATGAAAAGAAATTGGATTTTAGAATAATCAGTGGTTATTTTGTTGATTACCTTGAAAATTCAAAGGATGTTAGTTTTACTATGTTGGTCATAGTACAAGAATTGCAGAAACCGATAATATCAAATTTAATAAGAATGGTGAAATCAGTGAGAGTGATAAATCATGAAATGTAGTTATTCAATAAGTTTGGGTACAAGTATCATTATCCATAATTTGAAGGAAATTGTTGTTCTATAGTTGTTAAACAACTTAATGTTTTGGAACAACAAATGAATAACCAATTACTCCATGATATAATTATCACCAATGAAAAGTTGTAGAAGAACCACAATAAATAATATTAAGAAGTTCTCATACAGTAAAGAGATTTGCCATTTCGAATGATTATGTGGTATATTTATAATAATCTTATTATAATATTGGGATAAGTAAACACTCGGTTTTATTGTCACAAGCCATAAAAAGTATTAATTCTACTAAATGAATTGATGTCATGAATGATGAGTTGAAATCAATGGATCAGAATGAAATTTGGGATTTCATTGAATTGCCTAAGGATACAAAAATATTTATTGTTCTAAGGACAATATAAAATGATATAATGTTAGATATGTGACCAAAGATTTCACTCAGAAAATAGACATTGATTACAATGAGATATTCTTTTTTTTTTTTCACTTGTATCTTAAAGGGCAGATTTAGAATCATTATGGCATTAGTAACTCATTATGATATTGAGTTGCATTAAATGTATGTGAAAATTAATTTTCTTAAAGAGAGTTTAGATGAAGAATTTTGTGTATACTCAAAGGTTTCTCTATTGAGGAAAATGAAAATGTGACTTGCAAACTTTAAGAAATCAATTTATGAACTTAAACAAACTTTCTAAAAATTGTGTTTTAAGTTTTATGATTCTATTTTTCCTTTTGATTTAAAGAAAACATTTTGTATTAGTATACATATCCAAAGATCAATGGGAGAAAGTTTATATTTACGATTTTGTATGTTGATGATATTTTCCTTGTCAATAATGTACGTGATTTATTGCATGAGTTAAGAAATTTCCCTTTAAGAATTTTGAAATGAAATATATTAGTAGGACAATTTATATGATAGAAATTGAAATATTTCTGAATGAATCACATGAATTGTTAAGATTGTCTCATAATGTATATATTAAAAGTTTTATAGAGATTCAGAATGAATGACTATTCACATAAAGTTATCCACATTCCGAAAGGAAATAAGTCCAGTCTTACACAAAAATTTTATAAAATCAATTGGAATGGAAACGATTCTTTATACATTTATTGTAAGAAGCTTAATGCTTAAATAAGGAAGTGATAAAGTAATCATAAGGAATAAAAGATTACTTACTCACATTTATGAAGTCTGATAATGTTGAATTGATTGGCTACATAGATTCAGACTTTAGATGATATATTGATAGTAGAAAATTCACTTTTGGTTCTTTGTTTCTATTATGTGGAGGAGCAATATTAAGAAAAGTGTAAAACGAACTATCATAAGTATCCTCTATGAAAGTTGAATTTGTGGTGTGCTTTGAGACCACAATTCATGAATTGTTATTGCGAAACTTTATTTCAGGACTTGGGATTGTCGACTTTTGTTGACAAGTCGTTGAGAATTTATTGGGATAATTTAACAATTGTTTTATTTTCTTAGAATAACAAGTATTCTAATGATGCTAAACACATAGAATTGAAATGCTTTGTCGTTAAAGAAGAATTTCATAAACAGAAAGTGTCAATAAAGCACATAAGTATATAATTTTTAAGTGCAGATCTATTGATGAAGAGATTACTCTTAAAGACAATTAAGAAACTTGCCAATTGGGTCTTGAATGTAATCCATAACAGTTGTTTATGATTGATTGTGTTATTCGACACATTGAGATCTCATTAATTGTGTTTCTGATATATTTTCTGTTGTAAAATGAATACGTACATATATGAGAATGATAACAGGAATAGTCTTTCGTAAAAGACATTATCGTTGGATCTCTTTATACTCTTCACTTAAAGGGCTATGTTAAACTAGTTGCTAGTATTGTAGCACATGGAAGGGACTATATCGCACTATTGGTATAGAACTGCCATGACTCATATTAGTGAACTATTTAATTATAGCATTATGATGATGACCAAATTAAGGGTAATATTGAATATGGTTTATTGCACGCCTAATGTTAACCTTGTTAAATCTTGACGTAAGTTCTCATATGGGCCATGTGACAGAATATAAGACTAAATTATTTATTTAGTCATTATATTGACTCACATGATATGGTAATATGAATTAGAGATTTGGCAGGATTATGATTTCATATTTTTTGCTACAATTAATTAGTAAATAAAGAAGAGTATTTTTCAAGTATCCTACTTTGATGGGAAAGTGGAATCATTGTTGAATAAGGAAACTGGTCCTCTCCCTACCTATAAAAGGACATTCAGACTACTTATCAAAATAATTCTGAATTCAATGTAGTCTAAAGAGGATCAAGAGAGAGAAACATTTTTCTACTAATATTATTATTAAGTTTATGTTCAATCAAACTTGAGTCACTTGAAGGTTTCGCATAACTGATTCAGGTATATTATTTATTTTCCGCATTATGTTATTATTTGTTAAAATCATGATAGTTCACGATTTTGGATTATGAAGGTTGTTATATGCATAACACCATAAATTTTTTACAGATCACACCCACACCATCATAATTTATCATATTCTCTTATATTCTTCAATTATTCAATATAAATTTATAAATCTCACCTCCTTTACTAATTACAACACTATTGAAAAATCAAGCGACGGTACCCCAACACCAAATAATAACTGCTCGTAGTACAATTACATATGGCACAATTTCCATATATATTAGAAGACTAATTTTTAAGTACGAAGTGAAGTGAGAATAACATTTTCCTTGTTTTATTGTCCTTGAACATAAAAAAGGAGAGAGAGAGCTTGGCATCAGAGACAAGAACCAAAAAAGAAAAAGAGAAAAAGCAAGAGTACTGATGATGAGTAGTGAATTATAAAGTAGAACATGACATATCCAAAGACAAGAGACCAAAGAAAAAGCAAGCAATAGGGGGAAAAGTGAAGAAAAAGATTGTAACCTACTTTCTTTCTTCGTAATATGTTGTCAAATCCACCATTTTTCCTTGCTTCTCTTTTAATTGTTAATGGATACACAAAAATTTAGATTGAGACAGAGAGTGAAAAGAAAAGAATAATCCAGAGCTGTAAAATGGATAAGCTAACCCATTAAATGTCCTTTGAGATAGAGTTGAGTCATCGAACTCACCTAGCTAGTTATTTGTAGCAGTACACTATTACTCAACACATTGTAGACCATCTTCCAGCATGCAAGAGAAGTGTTTTGCCCATTAATCCTGTCTATAGACTATGGTGAGAACAAAATCAACAAAATTATAGAAAGAAAAATACTTGAGACACATAATTTATTATTTCTAAAAACCATTTCTAATGATGTATCTGACAAGTATCAAATTTTTATTTGTCAAACATTTCATCATGTAGAATTTAACCTCAGTATCACATCATTAGAAGCGATAAATTAAAAGATATAACATTATTATTATAGGAAAGTTAAATGATGGGTTACACACCTTTCAACTATCACTAAACAGTGAATATCACTTAACCCTTAACTACGACACGGTACACTAAGGGTGTATTTGTTTTGAAGGATTAGGCCATAGGATTGGACTATTAGTCCCACCGGACTAATAGTCCATTTGTTTGGTTTAATTTTTTTGCTCCGGACTATTAATCCCTCATATGAGAGATAATTGTATCCTAGGTAGGAGATGGGATTATTTCCATGAGATTGGCATCCCATAAGATTAATTTGTGAAATGTCCATTTTACCTCATGCTATTACTTAGCAAACAATTAAAAAAGGGTAAAATAGTCTTTTGAACATTTATAAATTATTTTTTGTGTTGTTAATTTAAAATTATATATTAAATAAAAAATTTAAATTATAAATTAAATTTAATTAAAAATAATAAATTAAAAATTATGGCCTTACAAATTAAATTTTTTTAGTGTTGTTAAAAAGTTAAATTTACATATTAAATAAAATCATTTTTTTAGTGTTGTTAATTTAAAATTATATATTAAATAAAAATATAAATTATAAATTAAATTTATTTAAAAATAATAAATTATAAATTATGGCCTTATAAATTAAATTTTTTTAGTGTTGTTAAAAATTTAATTTATATATTAAATAAAAAAAATTATTGTCGTTAATTTAAAATTATATATTAAATAAAAAATATAAATTATAAATTTAATTTAATTAAAAATAATAAATTAAAAATTATGGCCTTATAAATTATATTTTTTTAGTGTTGTTAAATTATAAATTATAGATTACAAATTTAAAATTATATATTGAATAAAAATTATAAATTACAAGGGTAAAATAGTCTTTTGAACATTTATCTTTATCCAGTCCGTCTAACCAAACATTGGATTCACTAAAAATAGTTCAATCCAGACATCTAATCCCATGATTAAATAAACATAGGATACAAATGCAATCCAACCAAATAGTCCAGGAACAATGTATCCCGGAACTAACAGTCCGATGAATTACAATCCCCCCTTATCCAGTTTGTCCAAACAAACACATCCTAAGATCCTTCAACTAAAAAAAAATTGCACAACTTTCCCTTTTGGTGGGTAAAAGCAATATAACATTACACAAGTTGGTCTAAATATGCCATTTAAGTTGACACTTGAAGGGTTAAGGTTCTATTTGGTTGGATTTTCAAAATAGTTCGGGAAAGAAATTAAAAATACTCATTATTTTCATCTATTTTGGATGGAAATAATTTTGAAATTTTAAAAATATCCCGTTTGGTCTTTATTTTTAAAAAATAATTTCACCAAACTATTTTGAAAAATCAACCAAATAGAGCCTTAACCCCTCAAGTGTCAACAATAAATTACTCGTTATTTTCATATGATTTTATTTGTTTTGAGTGGAAATAATTTTGAGATTTTAAAAATATCTGTTTTGGTCTTTAATTTTTATTAAACTAGTTGAAAACTCAACTAAATAGAGCTTAGTGTCCAAATAATAAACCCTTATAAGGATTCCAACCAAAATCAGATAAAACATAAAAAAAAAAATATACTATCAGACCAACTACACAAATTGAGAAGGGTAAATTACACTCACCTCCCTTTGAGGTTTAAAAAAAATACAATTAGTTTTACACTTTTGACATAATTATATTGATCTCTCTCAAATTTTAATTCACATAATATTTATTCACTAGTAATTCATTAGTCATATGAATTGAAAAAAAAAAAATATGATGTTATCATCTCTTTTTTATTAAAATATATATTTATCTTTATTTATTTCATCATCTACACATTAATTTCAATTGCTTTAACCATAAAAAAGGATAGTATAATTATAAAATATGTGAGACTTCTTCAATTTTTTCCAAACCACGAGTAGATGAGTGTAATTTACCTAATCAAGAATGATGGAGCCCTAGACTTTTTGTGCATATTCCAAAGTCATTATTGGCCCTGAAGCCATGGAAGATTATTCAGCTTGGTTTGAATTTTTAGAATTTATTTTTCAAAAAATTGAAATTTTTTACTTTTAATATTTTTAAAAAAAAATTTAATTTTTACATACGCCTAACATAAATACACTTAAAAAATATAATAATTATAAAAAAAATCTTTAAAAAATTTACTAAATACCAAAAATATAAACAAAAATATTGGAATTCAGTATATTTTTTTATAGGGAAAATTAGTCTAAGGTCCCTCTCCCATATTTAGTAGCACAATATTATTTTATGATATCTAAGGTCCCTCAACCCCCATACTCATATATCACGGAGAAATTTCTCAAATCAAACCTCATTTTTTTCTCTCTATCACTTTAAACTCTTCTGCTAAATTCGTCTTTTCTCCCCTCTCTCTCTAATCTCTGTATCGCTCACATTCTCTCTCATCCGTCTTTCCCTTGCCAAACCACCAAAACCAAACCACTATGGAACGTCGTGAACTACCAATGGCCACCATGGGCCACCAATCTCTCTCTATGTGTGTCGTTTTTCGCACAGCTCCTTCTCTTGCTATTTTTCCTTGTCAAAACTTCAGGGTACCCACCCTGCAGATGCGTTAATTCTTTCAATTTCTTCACACACGGGGACGTAGTTGATCTAATCCCCCAAGTTGTTTGTTTGTTTGTTTTTTTAATTTTATAGAATTTCAGATTTTGTTATCTTCTCTGTTGCTGTTACAATTACAATTACTCATGAATTGTTGGCCCTGGGGTGGTGCTACGAGTTTGGGGGTTTTTATTGTGGACTTATGCTCTTGATTTTGGTATGAGCGGCCATGGAGTACGGGCTTTCTGATAGCAGTTGTGAGCTACTTATCATTAAAGACTGTTGAAAACGAAGTGGGTTTGAGAGATGTTGGAAATCACAGAAAATGGAATTTTTCTGATTTTGGAGAGAATTTCTCTGGGTTTGAAAGAATTTCTCTGGAAAGGTTTGTCTGGGAATTTCTCTGGTTTGGAGAGAATTTCTCTGGGTTAGGGATTCCAGAGAAATTCTGAGAGTCCAAAATTTCTCTAGATTTTGTATCAGTGGTTGCGTGTTTGGTTGCTGAGAAAATGTGTGAAATGGGAAGAAACTTAAAATTTGAATATTATTAAGTTGAAGGTCTGTGATAAAGATGGTGAAGAAGATGAAATGGGTCTGTGAGATGAGTAGAGAGCTAGAAAATGGAATTTCTTTGGGTTTCGGAGAATTTCTCTGGACAGAATTTCTCTGGACTTTGTATCAGTGGTTGCATGTTTGGTTGCTGAGAAAATGTGTGAAATGAGAAGAAACTTAAAATTTATATATTATTAGGTTGAAGGTCTATGATAAAGATGGTGAAGAAGATGAAGTGGGTCTAAGAGATGAGTAGAGAGTTAGAAAATGGAATTTCTCTAATTTTGGAGAGAATTTCTCTGGGTTTAGGATCTGGAAGTCTAGAGAAATTCTGGAGAAAATTTTTCTGTGAAGTCCAGAGAATTTCTCTAGATCCAATTTTCTCTAGATCAATTTGAAGGACCTTAGACATTATGAAAATATTGGATGCCCTCTATGCTATAAAATCTTAATATTATGGATTCTAAAAAAAAAATCTCCTTTTTTATATTCTTGTGTATTTATTAATTTTTAAAAATATTTTACTTTTTAGATACTTCTACATCTAAAAAAGTAAAAAAAATTACTTAAAATTTAAAAAATATTCACTAAAAATAAAATAAAATAAATATGAAAAACAAAAAAACAAAACTTTTTAAAAAATTAAATATAAAAAAAAATTAAAACCAAACACACGAATTATATCTCAGCTTCCAGTGATAGTCATACAAACAACACTAGTAACTTGTGCTATGTTTTTCACTAATTATAATTGATTGGTAATCATAAGAAGAAGAAAAAAAACAAAAAAAAAAAACAACTATTCTAGCAGAAACTACAGAATTGAATGGACTTTTTTCAAAACACAAAATTGAAAGAGTTGAATCCATCGATTTGGGATTAAAAATTACCAGAATTTCACTAGTGAAGAAAGTTATATATATAATTTCCAATGCAATTGAGATCAAAATGAGAGAGTAAGAGAAACCTTTTCCAAATCGATTATGCATGGTGGAGATGAACTGTTTCAGAGACTTTATCGTCACCAGAATTTCCTTTGATTCTCTTCGTGATTTGCATATTTTGTATGGCTTCGTTTGGCAATGAAATTTTTTTTAAAGATTTTTTACATGACTATTAAAAAGTATCATTTTGACCTTTTGAATTATAAAAGTATACAAACAAACTCTTAAACTATTGAAAAGTATCCTTTTGTCCCATAATTATAAAAGTATACAAATGAACGCCTAAATTATTGACATGTTTCACTTTGACTCATTCCATTAGGGGGTCTAATCGATACGTTTTTATAATTTAGGGAATTTATTTGTACGCTTTTATAATTTATGAGGTAAAGTAATATTTTTCAATAATTTAAGGAATTTATTTGTACGTTTTTATACTTTAAGAGATTCAAGTGATACTTTTCAATAGTTTAAGGTCTTCGTATAAATAATCCATTTTTTAAGTTAAAAGTTTATAAAGTTGAAATATTAAAAAAAGGAAAATTTAATAGATTCATAAAATTTAGGGATAATTGCACCCTAGTAAGATTTTAGAATAAATAAATAAATAAATTCATAAAAAATTTATAATTTTAATCATTAATATTTATAAAATTTATCACTCATTTGTAATTTATTTTTATAAAATTACACTAATTTGATATTTTTTTCCCTAAAATTTATATAAAAAATTTATAAAAATCATCTAACAATTGCCATTATTATAAATAAATACATTGTTAATGATATTTTATTTTAAAATAAATTATTCATAATCAGTGGCGGAGCCAAGAAATTAAGTTAGAGCAAGCACTTATTAATTATAATTTTTTATTTTACAAAAATGATGATCAACATTAAGATAATAATAATTTTATGTGCTAAATTTAAGCATAAGAAATTAAAAACTATTATTAATAAGAACAAATCAAAATTCTATAATAGTGTATAATAGCTCGGTGCAAAATAGTGATGTAAGTTTGTAATTTTAGCACAAAAAATTATGGATCAAAATTCCTAATTTTAGAAAATAAAAACACATCATTTATAACACAAATTATTATAAAATATATTTAATTTTTATTTGACAGAAAATATTAAAGAGATGATATTACTTATAAATGATGTGTTTTGCATGAAAATTATAAAATAGTCTTAGAGTACCATATAGCGTTGCCTATGTGATGCTCAAAGTATGAGAAATCACAAATCACACTAAATAATTTGTCAACTATCTGAAAATAATGAGTTAATTATATTTAATCCACAAAATTTTTTACTACACTATTAGTTTATACTACTACATAAATAATATAACATAGTACTCTAAAAGCATCAAATAACTACTTATTGTGAATAATACAATAAATCCTTAGCCAAAAAAAATATTAAGAAAAAAATATATATATTGCATATGATGACAAAACAAAAACAAAAAAAAGTTTAAAATTGAGGGGGGGCCACGTTACCCCTTGGGCCTTCTTTGTCTTCACCCCTGCTTATAATGGATCACATCATTATGTATGAAAATTATATATAAATTTTGTTGTTTACATAACATCACTCATCAAAAAAAATATATAAAATAATCAATTTTTTCTTTACTTTTTTACATTTTTTATATAAAAGAATATAATAATTTAATCTTTTTTTCACCTCATATTATAATTAAAAAAGTTACATTGCCTCGATTGGGATTTTTTTTTTTTTTTAAAGCTAAAAAACTACCAACAAAAAAATTAAAAAGTTAAAAAATTAATCATTTATTTTTTTTAATACAACTAAAAAAATCATTACATGAAGAGGTATTTTCAGTGTAATCATATCAAAAATATAAAATTAATTGTATTTATATTTTATTTTATTTTATTTATATTGAAAATGATGTTGTGGGTTCGTTGATATGGTGGATTTGAGAATGATAAAAGTTGGTCTTTGGCCCATTAAAAAGTTTTGAAAGGTTGGGCCTGTTTTTTAAATGGACCTATGTTCCGCTGTCTAAAATACTGTTTGGTTAAGATTTTAGCCTATTTGATTTTTCAATTCAAATAAACTCAAAAAACTAAGAGATATGTACCGATAAATCTCATTCTACAAACAGTTTTACCAATTGGTCCCAATATTATTCTATTGTTCTCATTAGTCCTATTAGTGGAGAAATATATTCCTGTTGATCCTATTTCCTTTGTTTGGTTTCATTTAGTGAGACAATTATACCTTTCCCTTCATGCAGGACCGATTTTGTAAGGATTATTTGTGCATATTTAGTATTTCGTATCTTTTATTAGTGGGACATTCGGGTTGTTACGTTAGGGTTTTGGAGGGTGTTGGGGGGTTATGTGGTTGTTTTATTTGTGTGACACACTGACAGTGCTTCCAAAGTCTGTCGTCGGTACTGTCGAGTTACGAAGGTATGTTTGTGTGTTTGTTTATTTGTGTGTTTGTGTGTTTGTTGTTTTGTGTGTTTTGTGTGAAGGTAGGTGTGGGTGTTGATTTTTAACCACACAACCAAGCAAGGAAACTTAGCAAGAGAGCACTGCCAGAATAAATTAAACCTGAACAACCTATTACAGAAAGATAAGAATCCGGTGGTAGTTCGTCCGCTTGGGGGCCCTCCGATGATCAAGTCAGTAATTATCTCTCAAAGATAGCCAATAGTGCTTAACTCACTAGACAGAGCATAAAAAGCATACCTTAAACCCACGATGGTGCCTTACTTTTATAGCCAGCATTAACATGATCCCTGTAGAAGCCTAGCTTCAATGGACCTTGGCTCAATGCTCATCTTGGACTCCCAGTTAGATAGAGATGAACTCCCTAAGAGCTTTATCTATATCCAAATTGAGGTCCTCCCCCATTCTAGGACTCTTGTCCCTTATCCACTCATCGCAGATTCCGGTGTCTCCGCAGATAACCTCGACCTAGCCAACATCAACTCGGCATCAAGACTAGGCCACGTAGCACCTTGGCTGACATTTTGGTGTCACCTTAGCCACATGTTGTCATTCACAAAAATATATCCCCACAACTACCCCTTAGGTTCTATTACCTCAGTATCTTGAGGTGATGGAACCTACATCGCTAGTGCATTTACCATGTCGACTAAAATTCATCCTTTCTTTCTTGTCCGAGATCATTATTCGTCGGCTTCATGTATCCAGGGATCAAGAACCAAGAACCAAGTTCTTTAAGTATCTTAATCGAAGTCGTTCCTCTAGCCGAGGTTTTTGCTTCATTAACTCAAGAACTCCAAGAGTTTCATCTGCGCATGAGCTGTCACGCACGGTTTTCTTAACCGTTTCCTCCACGCACCCTTTCCTTATTGGTTCGTACCTGACGCGCGCTATCAGGTTGCGTCACTTCTGCACGCGCCGCTTGACAAGCACGTCGTCTAAGGCGTTTAATTATATTTTTCTGTCTTTTCGCGTTCTAACAAAAACTCTCTCTCTCTCTCTCTCTCTCTCTCTCTCTTTGCCTCTTCACTTTCACAAAATTCGATTTCTTTCTCTTGTGCTCAAACTTTCGCTCTCTAGATTCTACTATTTTCATACCTTCGAAGCTCTACACTCGCTTCAATTACCTTCTCCGGCGAACTTTTTACCATTTGATTTTGATCTCTCAAGTGATCTGACTTTGGCGTCTCCTTCTTTGGCTTCAGTCGGTAAGTCCCTGATATTATTGTTCGTATCTTCAAATAATTTGAACTGTTCTTCGTCCTTCTTATGTTCTGGTCATCATGAATCATTTCTGGTTCCTTGAATTTTCATTGTGCTTTGAATCTCGTAATTCAGAATGTCAAATGTGTTTGTTTTGCAATTTGTGCTGTTCAATTTATCTTTGTGTCTATATATACTGTTCGTAGTTTTTGTACGCACATACGCACTGTTCAAGTGTTTGATGCTTTAACAATTTGTCACAGCTCTTGACCCTGGCACGTTTGCATATATTTGTTCAGTGTTCTTGAATCTATGTTTCTTTCTTGAGTCTGAATCATGTTCGTTTATGTTTCTCTTTGACTTGATTTCCAGATTATTGCCCTTGCACCTTTGTTTTCATGCTTAGCTCGTAGGTTTGGGATTTGCCTAGAAACCAAAACACTTAGGAGAAACTGAAACAAACTCCCCTTAGATCTGAGAAAACCATAGCCTCAGTGCTAGTTTAGGTTTTAGCCGAGGTGTTCAAACCTATAACCATTATCCTGTTGCCTAAACCCTTTACCCCGAGATAATGGGTATGTTCAGATGAAGGGTTGACACCTTAGAAAAGTCGAATATGTTAAGAGAGAGTTTTCTATCCTCGCCAACGTCCAGATTAGGTTAGCCAGGGAGGAGGACTCCATCATACCAGATGGAGATTCCATGCCCTTCCCCGTTGTGGCCTTCATAGAATGCAAACTTCGGCTTCCCTTAGATATTCTCTTCAGGGAAATCCTTTATTTTTATAAACTCAACCCGATGTAGCTAGCCATCAATTCCTACAGGGTTATTAATGGTATAATTGCCCTAGCTCGCCGAGAAAACGCTAGGATAACATTGGCTGACATTTAGTATTATTACACCATATGTGGCCTAAAGTCTGAAAAAAGGCTATATTTACTACCTGAAACCCAGATCCACTGCATACAAAATTATATCTGACCTCCCAGACTCCAACAAGAGTGCTGGAGATGATTACCTCATCGTCTCGAACAACTGGGAGTTTGGTTCTGATGATGATCTTCATCTCTTCTCTCTGTGCCGAACGGTGTTTAAGGAGGGTGATGGTAAGAACTGAGTCATTCTTTTAATCACATTTCTGTTAAGACTTGTCAACTCATATATCTTCGTCTGAATACTTTTGCCTTCTTGTTCTTTTTTGCAGCACTTCCCCAGCCGACAAAGGACTTCCGACAAACTTTTTTCCCTGTAAGAACTTGAAAAAACTTCTCGAGCTGCCTATTGACAAGCGCAAAGCCCCTTTACTACTCAATTACATCCCAACGTTCAAGTCGGCTTTGTCCGACGTCCCTTGGAGAAGTCTAACTCCGCTGTCTGCCTCAACTCCTCCAGTCACTTCTTCACCAAGAACTGATCAGGCTTCCTCTTCTGATCCAATCGAGTTGCCATCGACATCTGCCCCTCAACTTATTCCGACATCCCAGCGCCGACACCGGCGTCGTGCCCTAGTAAACGTTCCAGCAGACAGGACTCGTAGCCGTAAATGTTAGGACTCGGGGGCGTCGGCGTGCAATCTAGCGAACCCTCCAACTGCCTTGCCAGCCATTCATTTTGGAACCAAAGTCACCCTTGCTGCTACTGCTGAAGATATGGGCCGAAAAATAGTTGTTGAGGACCTTTTAGCCGACCTGCTAAGAGTGGTCACCGCGACCTCCTCTTCACCATCTCAATCTCAACAGAAATCAAAACAAGAAAAGGGTAAAGAATACTAAGGTAAAAGCCTCTGCCACCCAAGTTGAATCGAAAAACACAGTACTAATCTCGAAGCTCATCGAGATCGAGAAAACAGTCCCTGCTGCCAAGAAAAGGCCTGCTGAGGCCGATCCAACTGATACCGTTCAGTCAAAAAAGCCGAGGACCAAAGTTGTGGCAACCTCAGGTACATTTAAAGCCGATGAACCCTGGGCCCCAGCTATCATGATTGGGGATCGGCCAATGAAGGCTGGTGACAACGCCATTAACAGTATTGAGGTCGACGGCGCTCTGTCAACAGATGTGCTCCTTCCAACCGATCTCACTCGTATGGCCAAGATCAATGAATATGAAAATTTTGCTCTGATGAAGCAGCATTCCGTTTTGGTAAGCACCCAACACTTGGTACTCTTTTATCTTGTTTTAACTCTGGTTTTCATGCTTAACAAATTTTCTTTGAATTCTTACAGGCTATCCAACACGCCCATTCTTTTGTTGTGAAAGTCGAGGCTTTCAAAGAGGAGTTAGTGCAAAAAACCAAGGAAGCAACTGGTTTTCTCTCTTCCTTAAACAATACTGAAGCCAAAATCAAGATTCTGCTTGATCAAGCCAAGGCAACCAGGCGGGCCCAGGATCAGGCCGAGGAAAAAGCTGAGGCGGCCGAGGCTGTAGCCGAAGTGTTGAGATCTGAGATCAAGGATGCTGAGGAAAAGACTGTCAAAGTCAAGGTAGAGTTTTAATAAGTGCTGGTTGCAAAGGAAGCTGAGATTAATGGGACCGACGAGAAGGCCTTCTCAAAAGGGCAAGCTGAAGTCCGCGACGCCTACAAAGATCAAGTCAACCAAGCCTATAACCGAGGCTTCTATATCGGTTGGACTGCAACCCTCAACAAACTATCTGTCCCTATGGACTCCGACCTTCAGGATATAAACAAACTCCAAATTCCATTCCCCTTGACTTCCAAAGAGTCAGACGGGGAAACTGAGGAAGAAGAATTCGGATCCGACGACGCCGAAGAGGAGGAGGATACTACTAAGGAGGCCAAGTCCCCAACTTTGAATGATCAAGTCCTAGACTTGACTCATGATGAGGAAGACTTGGTTTCCAAGGCAGCCTCCAAAATAAACCACTTATGTTTGGACCAAACATTACTAGAAATCGATGCCGAGATAGCGGCGGAGAAAGAAACCATAATGCCAACCGAGGTCGACACAACGCCAACAGCCGAGGTTGAGCAAACTGAAACTGATACCCACGTCTTTGACACTAAGAACTTTTTTCTTTTCATCTAAACTTTTCTTCTTTTAGTTGTACTTTTTGTCTATACAATTCTAGCTTCAATTTGGCCGATGTGCCTTCTTTTGTATCCAAACAAGTTGTCTTTTTGCCAGGCCGAAGTACCTTTTTGCCTGTGAACAAGTTTCATCTTCTGAATGCAAGTCTTTCTTCCAAGTTTTGAATGTATGCCTTCTTTTGTTCTATGCATGTTTACTGTTTCTATACTTAGAATATTTTTACATTTCTTCAAAGTAAACCTTAGTTGTACAATAACTCCGGGGTATAATACCTCGAATATAAACCTTGACTGTTTTCCTCGGCTAACAATTGGAATACCTCGGATAACACTTAAAAATATAAAAATATTTTTACAAGTGTTATTCGGTCAAGCATTGCTTGTTTACCTCTAGATGTTGTCTTCTATTAAGACTTTACCCTTTCCAAGTTTTAACAACCTGGTTGGTCATCTGGGCCAGTATGTATCTCGGATACTTCTTTTATATTACCTCGGCTACCTTCAACTTGTAAATTTTCCTAAAATTTCAACAAATGTTTAAGCCAATTCTAGCTTGTAAATTCTTAAAAAATTTCTACAAGTCTTCCCAAGCCCTTAAACTTTTATCATTCTCCAGCTCTCTATCCCTTAATATAAACCTAAGTTCTACTTAAATTCACATTAAGCACTTATAGCCTTTCGCCGAGGTCAGATTCGAACAAAGACTAGCTGAGGTGTTCAACCTGGATTTCTCTATTAATCCGATTACAGCACACTTAGTTCCATTCAGAGTTTAACTCTGCTGACATGGCAAATCTTAGTTTAACTTTATCATATGCAAGTACAATTCGACTCTGTCATATGATAAGTTTATTCGTCATGTTTCATTCGAAAACATCACCACCTTAATTCAATTCTATTATATGCAAGTATAATTCAACTCTACCATATAATAAGTCTAACTTATTCGTTATGTTTCATTCAGAAATATCGCCAACTTAGTTCAACTTTATTATATGCAAGTATAATTCAACTCTGTCATATAATAAGTCTAAGTTATTCGTCATGTTTCATTCAAAAATATCGTCAACTTAGTTCAACTCTATTATATGCAAGTATGATTCAACTCTGCCATATGATAAGTCTAAGTTATTTGTCATGCTTCATTCAGAAACATCGCCATAGGACTGGTCAGTCTTATCACAAAATTTCAGATTCATAAAAATCAAACTAAAATTTTATTATTACTTCGGCCAATGACATAAACTTCAAAAAATAAAAATCTAATGATAGAAAAACTTTAGGTTGCAAGTGTTCTAGGGTCTTGGCAACTCTTTGCCATCACTGTCTTCAAGCCAATATGCCCCATTGCCGGCGACCAAGATTATTCTATAAGAACCCTCTCAATTTGGGCCCAGCTTGCCCTCCTTAGGATCCTTCTTGTTGTCGACTACTTTCCTCAGCATAAGGTCCCCAACTTTAAACTCTCTTGGGTTGACTTTCTTGTTGTAAACCCTAGCAAGTTGTTGCTAGTATGCTCCTAGTTGAATTGCTGCTCTCTCTCTCTTTTCTCCTTTAGTAGGTCTAGATCTCAGACTAGAAATGCCTTGTTAGTACCATTTTCCACTCCTTGGGTTCTGATCCCTGGAATGCCGACTTCCAGTGGGATAACTACTTCAGTGGCATAAGCCATAGGAAATAGAGACTCCCCAATTGATCTTCTCGGCGTAGTCCAATATGCCCAGAGTACATTAGGCAACTCCTCCATCCATTTTTCCTTTGTTGCTTCCAGCCTCTTTTTGATTCCATCCAAGATAGTCTTATTGGATGCTTCTACTTGATCATTACTCTAGGGGAAGCTCAGAGTAGAGTAGTAGTTCTTGATCTTGTACTTTGCACAAAAGCTTTTGATTAGCTTACTGTCAAATTGTGTACCATTATCTGCTATTATTGCCCTTGGGATCCCAAACCTGGCGATAATGTTCTTCCATATGAAGTTCTTCACATCAATATCTCGAATCTTCGCAAGGGGTTTAGCTTCTAACCACATGGTGAAGTAATCAGTTGCTATCAGCAGAAACTTCATTTGTCCAGTTGCTTGGGGCAGTTGTCCAACAAGATCCATGCCCCACTGGGCAAATGGCCAAGGGCTGGATACTGGGTTCAAATATGCTACTGGTTGATGTATCAAAGGTGCAAACCTTTGACACTTCTCGCACTTTCTAACGTAGGTTTCAACATCCTTCTGCATGTAGAGCCACCAGTACCCTTAAGTGATCTGCCCCCAATATGGCTTTCACATACCCCTTCATGTATTTCATACAAAAAGTCTTCAACCTGAGAGGGATGCACACACCTCAAAAGGGGACCAGTAAAAGACTTTCTGTAGAGATATCCTTCTGCTATTAGGCTAAACCTTGCCGACTTCAGTCTGGTCTTGTGTGCTTCTTTGCGATCATCTGGTAACTTGTCGTTCCTAAGAAACATCACTATTGCATCCATCCAACTTGGACCCATCTCCACACTCATTGCGTCATACTCTGTGATTAGTGGTTCCACACTTGGACCTGACAAATAATTAACCATTATTGTCATTGCCTCCCCCGATTTCATTGCACTAGCTAGGTTAGCCAAGGCATCGGCATGGCTGTTGTCATCTCGGCTAACCTATTGTAGTCAGCAATCCTCAAATAAAGCTAACAGTCCAACAACTTCTTTGACATAGGCGATCATTCTTTTATTTCGGGCTGCATATTCGCCTGTTACCTGGTTCACAATAAGTTAGGAGTCACAAAAGACTACCACCTCGTCAGCTTCCATTGTTGCTGCTAACTTCAACCCTACGATTAGTGCCTCATATTCTGCTTCATTGTTTGAGGCCATGAACCCTAAACGAATAGACTGCTCTAACATTCGCCTATCTGGTGATACCAACACCACTCTTGCCCCCGCTCCTTGACGGTTTGAACTTCCATCAACAAACAGGCGGAAGGAGTCGCCGATGTAAATATCGCAGGGCTTGGGTTTTTCTTCTTTCTTCTGCTCTGTTGTGGGGTTTTTCATTCCCAACTAGGTCTCTTCTTGTTCCCCTGGACACCCTAAGCCACGGCTCACTAGAGCCCGATGTGGGATGGCACCAGAAGTGAACTCGGCCATAAAGTCGGCTAGAACCTAGTCTTTAATTGTCGTTCTGTGTCTAAACTCTAAATCATATTGGCTCAATACCACTACCCATCTAGCTACATTGCCTGTCAGATCACCTTGTTGCAACAGGGACTTCAAAGGGTACTCAGTTAACACCACAATCTTGTGGGCTTGGAAGTAATGATTTAGTTTTTTTGAAGCCATCATCAGGGCTAGTGTTTACTTTTCCAGGGGTAAATACCTGGTCTCCGCACTTGCTAAGGTTTTACTTACATAGTACACTGCCCTTTGTTCTCTTTTCTCTTCTTTGATCACCACTGCGCTCACTACATTCTCTAAAACTGCCAGGTATAAGAACAGTTCCTCTCCAGGTACTAGATTTGAAAGAACTAGAGTTGTTGTCAGGTATTTTTTTTAAGCCCACCAAGGCGACTTCATACTCCTCCGTCCATAGAAAATTTGTGGCCTTCTTCAATAAACTGAAAAATGGTTTACACTTGTCTGAACTTCTGTTTATAAACCTATTCAGGGCCGCGGCCCTTACTGTCAACATCTGTACTTGTTTTGCCGATGTCGATGTGATAACCCAACGCAACCTATACTATGCCTAATTATATATGTGATTATGTATTTGATATGAATTTACAAGTTTAAGTATGGAAAATATGTGAATTTGGAAAAATATCTATTAAAAGTGGGAATATTTGTTGCAATTGGAACTTTGAACTGAAATTAGGAGCCATAGAGGCACAATAAACAAAAATTGACTTCATATCTATGATTAGCATGATTTTTAGAGCCTTTAGTGAGATTTTGAAAAATTACAATTCATACTGATTAAATTGGAATTTTTAAAGCTAAGTCACATATATGTTGGCCTCTTGTGTTCCTTATTGTGCTTGAGAGCTCTATAATGTGAGTTAGAGGGAGAGGAAGAAGAGAAAGCTAGGGATTTAAAGGAAATCAAGGGGCAAACCATAGATTTGAATTAAGGTATGGAAAATCACTCACAAACTTTGATTCTAACTCATCTTTGTCAAGAAATCAAGAAGAGATTAGGGGTTTGAGCTAAGGTTTTGAGTTGTATAGTGGTTTGAGCTTAAGACATTAGATTGAACCCTAATCTCTCCATCTTTGTTGATTTAAGTCCACTCTTGTGATTGACCCATGAAACAAACCTTAGATGATCTATGGAAACAAGTTTTGTTATAAGATTATTCATGGTTTATATACTTTGAATTTGTTTATGTAATGTATGAATATGGGAAAAAGATGAGACCATGGAATTGTTGTTGATGCAAAATTAGTATGTTTAATGTAAAGTTACACTTGTATCATGCTTAGATATCATGTTTTTGAGTTGTTTTTGCATGAATTTTGTTAATCATATTATTTAATTTTGATGATGTCTAAAATATATTAGTTAATATACATATTATTTGACACAAATTATTATCTTTTTAAAATATATATATTTGTTAAATATTATTTAAATAAAATAATATTATCTTTTTAAAATATATATGTTAAATATTATTTTAAATATTTTCAAAAACTTTACTATTCACTTTTTGAAAAATAGGGTTAATTACTATTCATCTTTTGACAAATCGATTAATTATATTATTTTGACAAAAATGATTATTTTAAATATTTTCAAAAACTTTACTATTCACTTTTTGAAAAATAGGGTTAATTACTATTCATCTTTTGACAAATTGATTAATTATATTATTTTAACAAAAATGATTGATTGGTTGTATTATTTTGACAAATTTGATATTTATGGGTTGTCTTATTTTGACAAAATTAATATGGAGTGGTAAAATACATTTAGTTTAAAATCTTTACAACATATACAATATTTTAAAGATGACATATATTTTCAGATCCATCATAAATATTATTTATAGAGATTTTTCTGTATGCAAAATTTTGATCAGAACTTATATAGCATTATATGCAGAATACATCACGTGCGCTATTAAATTTTTTACATTACATTGATTATATCATATTATAATCAAACAAGAAGAAAAAGATGGAGTTATATATATATATGTGTATATATATATATATATTATAAACTAGATGGAGAAAATTATTTGTTTGAAAGTTGTGAACTTTGTATTAAATTGTCTACAAAAATGGTGGCTCCATGTTTGAAATAACAAAAAGAAAAAAAAATCAGTCTTATTTTTTATCTTTTGTTGACTATTCAAAATTTAAGGAGTGTGCTTATGTAAGCAATGACATCAAGAGCCTGCTTATGTAAGCGATGACATCAGGAGCGTGCTTATGTAAGCGATGACGTCAGGAGCGTGCTTATGTAAGCCATGACGTCAGCAAGGAGCGTCCAACGGGTATATTTTTGTGTATAAATAGAGGTGTTGGATGTGGAGAAAAAATTAAGAACTTGAAGAGAAAATATTTCTGTGAGCTCCAAAATTCCGAGTATTCTGCTCTTTCACTTTCAGATCTAAGTCTAGTTTTTGTTCTTACACTTTCATATCTACTCTTTGTGAGAGAATTATTGTAAAAGTGGGTTCAATTACCACTTATTCTTATTCCTTATTTTTGTGAGAGATTTTGTAAGGGTAAGGCATTTATTGTTGAGTGAGGCTCAATAGATAAGAGTAAGCCCTGTGCCAAATCCACAAGCTTGGTGGTGTATTTATTCAATTGATAGTAAAGAAATTCTCAAGGAGGTTCCTTGGGGAGTGGACGTAGGCCTGGCGTGCCGAACCACTATAAATCGCAGTGTTTGATTTTCTCTCTCTATCTCTTCTACTTTTATATTGATAATTATTATTCTGTTTGTTTTTATTTATTCAAATTCTGAATATTGTGTTATATTTAATATTGTGAAATTTTTAATAACCCAATTCACCCCCCCTCTTGGGTTGCCTAACTGGGATAACAATTGGTATCAGAGCCTAAACTCTAGTTTTTGTGACTTAACCGTCTCAGAGTAGATCATGGCAACCCCTAGTTATTCCTTACCCGAGGGACAAGCATCTAATAGGCCACCTCTATTTAGCGGCACAAATTTTAGTTATTGGAAAACTAGGATGACCATACATATTCAATCTAATGATTATGAATGTTGGAAAATTATTTGTAATGGTCCAAAAATTCCTACCAAAACTATAGATGGACTTAGGGTACCAAAACCTGAAAATGAGTGGGATGAATCAGATACTAGAATGGCCCAAATTAATGTCAAAGCTACAAACATGTTGTACTGTGCTTTAGATGCCAACGAGTTCAATAGAATTTCCACATGTAAAACCGCTAAAGAAATTTGGGACAAGCTTATAGTGACTCATGAGGGAACCGAACAAGTTAAAGAATCTAGAGTCAGTTTGCTAGTCCATAATTATGAACTTTTTAAAATGAAGCCTGATGAAACTATTCCTCAAATGTTTACTCGTTTTACTGATATTATTAATGGTTTAACTTCTCTTGGCAAAATATATACTAATGCTGAAATTATAAGAAAAGTGCTTAGGTCATTGCCAAAAAGTTGGGAGACAAAAGTCATTGCCATTACCGAAGCCAAGGATTTATCAAAGCTAAGTCTAGATGAGTTAATGGGATCTCTCTTAACTCATGAGCTCATAATGCAAGAAGGAAAGGAAGAGGAGGACAACAACAAGAAGAAAGGAATAGCTTTCAAATCCACCTCGAAACATCAAGAGGATAAGGAAGATGATTCAGATGAGGATGAGGAAATGGCATTCATCACTAGAAAGTTCCAAAGGTTTGTGAGAAAGAAACAAGGTGTACGAAATTTTTTCAGAAAAGACTTCAACAACAGGGATTTTCAAAGAGGAGAAAATCACAAAAAATCTGAAGTAACCTGCTATGAATGCAACAAACCTGGACACTACAAATCAGAATGTCCAGAACTTAAGAAAAAATTCAAGAAGGACAAAAAGAAAGCTATGATTGCAGCATGGGGAGAAGATAGTGATGAAAGCGACACAGAAACCGAAGTTTGCAAAAACGAGGTTGCTAACCTATGTTTAATGGCACTTGGAAATGAAAATGAGGTAAATGACGAATCCTTTACATTTGATGAATTACAATTAGCTTTTGATGAATTACATGCAGAATTTAAGAAACTTAGTTTGAAAAATAATTGTCAAAAGAAAGTAATTTCAAGTTTATCAAAAGAAAATGAATCATTGACTTCCAAGATAAATGCTTTAGAAAATGAAGCCATGAAAATGAAAAAGGAAAATGAGATTTTAACTCAAAAAGAGTCTTCAATTTCTGAAAAACATTTAGTTGTATTGCAAAAAGAAAACGAGTCTTTAAAAAATGAGCAAATTATTTTAAAAGAAAATATTGAAGACTTGAAAACTACTCTTTCAAAGTTCACTCAAGGTAGAGAGACTTTAGATAAAATTCTTAAAAATCAAAACCGTACTTTTGGTAGAGCCGGAATTGGATATAAACCTTTTTCAAAAGTAAAAACTGCCAAAAATGGTTTTGTATATGCATCTTCTAATCACTCTCATCTCACATGTCATTTTTGTGGAACAAAAGGTCATATTTCACCTTCATGTCCTATTAAAAGAAATCCTTTTGCTAAAATAAAAAAGATGTGGGTTCCTAAGGATATCTCAAGGGTATCAAATTCTAACTTTTATGGACCCAAGAAAAAATGGGTACCAATAGAGAAATCAAATTTTTGTAGGTATGTTTCAAGACAAAATCCAGTAACGATAGATGGTATCTCGACAGTGCATGTTCGAGGCACATGACTGGAAATAAAGCTATGTTCGCCACACTCCAACCAAAGGATGGCGGATATGTGACTTTTGGCGACAATAGCAAGGGTAAAATCATTGGTGTAGGAAGTATTGGTAAAAATCCCTCTCCTATTATTGAAAATGTTTTATTTGTTGAAGGTTTAAAACATAACTTGCTTAGTATTAGTCAATTATGTGATAAAGGTTATAGAGTTATTTTTGAGAAAACTCATTGCACTATTGAAAATACCTTAGAAAACAAAACTTTATTTGTAGGTTATAGACATGAGAATGTATATGTGTTTGATTTACATGATTTATCTTTTCATTTTAACATTAAATGTTTATCTGCTATAAATGATAATGGTTGGCTTTGGCATAGAAGATTAGGACATGCTCATTTTGATTTAATTTCCAAGCTTTCAAAAAATGAGTTAGTCATAGGTTTACCAAAAATTGTTTTTGAAAAAGATAAACTTTGTGATGCATGTCAATTTGGAAAACAAACTAGAATTTCTTTTAAATCCAAAAATATCGTTTCAACTACTAGACCGCTTCAACTCTTGCATATTGATCTATTCGGACCATCTAGAACATTAAGTTTAGGAGGAAAATCTTATGCCCTTGTTTGTGTTGATGATTACACTAGATATACATGGGTATTATTTTTAACACACAAAAATGAAGCTTTTTATAATTTCTCAAAACTTTGTAAAAGAATTCAAAATGAGAAAAATCTTAATATTTGTAGTATTAGAAGTGACCATGGTAGAGAATTTGAAAATGATGATTTTATTAAGTTTTGTGATGACTTAGGAATAGATCATAATTTCTCAGCCCCTAGGACTCCTCAACAAAACGGTGTGGTTGAAAGAAAAAATAGAACTCTTGAAGAAATGGCTCGTACTATGCTTTGTGAAAATAATTTGCCTAAATATTTTTGGGCGGAAGCTGTAAACACTGCATGCTATGTTATAAACCGTGCCATGATTAGACCTATTCTTAAGAAAACTCCTTACGAACTTTGGAAAGGTAGAAAACCTAATATTAGTCACTTGCGTGCTTTTGGGTGTAAATGCTTTGTATTAAATAACAATAAAGATAATTTAGGAAAATTTGATGCTAAATCGGATGAAGCTATATTTCTTAGTTATTCTATGTCTAGTAAAGCTTATAGAATATTTAATAAAAGAACTCTACTTGTTGAAGAATCTGTGCATGTTGTTTTTGATGAATCTAACGATATTATTTCCAAGAATCTTTTAAGTAATGATATTGTAGAAAATCAACCAAGCATGGAGAGTATTTATAAAAAGGAAAATGAAGAAAATCCATTACGCAAACATGACGAAGAAATGACAATGGAGAATCTTCAAGAAATATATGCTCTTCCAGAAAATGACTCAAATCTACCAAAAGAATGGAAGTATGCTCATGGCCACCCCAAAGACCTCATCATAGGTAATGCGGCGGAAGGTATAAAAACTCGTTCCTCTGTTAGAAATATTTGTGGTAACTTGGCATTTGTTTCACAAATTGAACCAAAATCTTTTTTAGAAGCTGAAAATGATGAAAACTGGATTTTAGCAATGCAAGAAGAATTAAATCAATTTGAAAGAAATGAAGTTTGGTTTTTGACCCCTCGACCTAAGGATCATCCCGTTATTGGTACAAAATGGGTTTTTCGAAATAAAATGGACGAATCTGGAGTTGTTACTAGAAATAAAGCTAGATTAGTAGCTCAAGGCTATAATCAAGAAGAGGGAATTGATTTTGATGAAACTTTTGCACCAGTTGCTAGACTTGAAGCTATTAGAATGTTACTTGCTTTTGCGTGTTTTAAAGATTTTAAATTATATCAAATGGATGTTAAAAGTGCTTTTTTAAATGGGTACATTTCGGAGGAAGTTTATGTTGAACAACCTCCCGGTTTTGAAAATCATAAATACCCGGATCATGTTTTCAAACTTTCAAAAGCCTTATATGGCTTGAAACAAGCTCCTAGAGCATGGTATGAAAGATTGAGTAATTTTCTACTTGACAAAGGTTTTTGTAGAGGAAAAATTGATACAACACTTTTTATAAAAATTAAAAAGGAAGATATGCTAATCGTTCAAATTTATGTTGATGATATCATTTTTGGTGCTACTAATGAAAATTTGTGCAAAGAGTTTGCTAAAGACATGCAGGGTGAGTTTGAAATGAGTATGATGGGGGAATTAAATTACTTCCTTGGTCTACAAATTAAACAAACTAATGATGGAATCCATTTAAATCAAACGAAATATATCAAAGATCTACTCAAAAGGTTTGAAATGGAATCATCAAAGCCTGCAGCAACTCCAATGAGCACATCGATAAAAATCGACAAAGATGAGCAAGGTAAACCCGTAGATGAGAAGAAATATCGAGGTATGATTGGTTCTTTACTTTATCTTACTGCAAGTAGGCCCGACATAATGTTTAGTGTTTGTATGTGTGCACGTTTTCAATCCGCACCGAAAGAGTCACACATCATCGCAGTCAAACGCATTTTCAGATATCTTGTCGGCACTCAAAATTTGGGATTATGGTATCCTAAGGGAACCACCTTTGAACTTTTTGGTTACTCAGATGCCGACTTTGCGGGATGTAGACTTGACCGAAAAAGCACTAGTGGCACTTGTCATTTTCTTGGACACTCACTCACCTCTTGGTTTTGCAAAAAACAAAACTCAGTGGCTTTGTCAACTGCTGAAGCAGAATACATTGCCGCCGCTGGGTGTTGTGCACAATTGCTTTGGATGAAACAACAACTTCAAGATTTTGGACTTCACTATGATCATATTCCTATAAAATGTGACAACACAAGTGCCATTAACCTTTCAAAAAATCCTATTCAGCACTCACGCACTAAACACATTGAAATAAGGCATCATTTTCTGAGAGATCATGTACTCAAAGGTGACATTGAACTCGAATTTGTGCCTACAAATTGTCAATTAGCTGACATATTTACCAAGCCTCTAAATGAAGAACAATTTTGTTATATTAGAACAGAACTTGGTATGATGAATACTCCAATATAATGTTTATATTAAAAAATAATTTTTTAATAAAATAAATATTGTAATAATAATTATTATAAAAAAATAATAACCATAATAATAATATACATATATTTATATATATAATTTTTCTCTCTCTCTCTTCCGTTCCGTCTCTATTTCTCACCCACTCTCTCCCTTACTCTCTCTTTTTCTCCTTCTCTTGCTGTCTCGCTCTCCCCTTCTTCCTCTACCCTTAGCCGACTCCATCTCCACCCTCACCATAGCCTACAACCAACTCCACCATCCACAAAATCATCGATCACTTTCATCACTATCACCATCCATCCAAATCCCTCACTAATCTTCCAAACTCCATCACTTCTCCACCCGAAATCTGCATCACCATCTTCACCGATTCATCAAGTTCCATCACCGATCCATCAAGATCCGTGACTGATCCATCAAGATCCATTGCCGATCTACAAAAATTCGTCACCGATCTACCCAATCGTCTCAATTTCTTCCGTTCATCAAGGTTATCACCGATCAACATGTTAAAATTTTTGTTGCACTGTGTTGTATTTTTTTACTTGTTATATGTGCTCCAAATTTTCTTGGATTTAATATTGGTTGCTTCTACCTTGATTGAAGTATTTGTTTTTATTTTTATTTTCTCCTTTTTTGCTAGTGCACTTGGTGTAGTTGTTTATGGCCAGATCTTAAGGGCCTTTGGTGTCATTGATTGGTAATTTATTTTTTCAATTTTATGAAAATTTCTAGTGCATTAATTCAGGGGGAGACTCATATTTTGAGATTAACAATCATTATAAAAATATATATATATAAAAAAAAAAAGGCATGTGTATATTCTGTGCATAATTTTAGGGGGAGTATATATATACATTTTTTTCCCCTTATCTGCCATACTCATTGTCTGCACCAACAAACAATTTTTTTTGCAAAAACAGAATTTAAAAAATAAATAAATAAAAATAAAAATAAAAATAAATTTAATAATAACAATAAAATAAATAAATAAAAACGGAAGAAATGCTCACAATTTTATTTCAGAAAAAGAAAATATTACTCGATTACAGGTAAATTTTCAGAAGGTTTCACAGATTTTTTCTTTTTCACTTCTCTCAACAATTTTTCATGAGCCTCTGTTACATGCCTCTCTCTATTTTCAATTTCTGTGAGTCTTGGCATTATCACCGTTGCATAATACTGCACTGCATTCTCCAACTGTGCATTTTTTCTTTTTAGCTCTTTCTTCTCCTTACACATATTCACTACTTGTTGTTTTAACAAGCACACCTCATCTCTCCATTGCTGATTTTCTTGTACTCTTGCTTGTAATCGTCGCGCCATATTGGAAACTGCAGTCATGGCCTGTGTACTAAGAGCCATAGTGTGATTAATAGCATCGAAATCATTTCGATTGCCAATACCACTAGAACCCTCATTTACAGGCATAGCATGTGCCTGCGTCACTGGTACTCTCTCATTTGCCTGCATTACAGGCACCTCATGCAGGTCCGACTCATTGATAGCCAAGGTAAGGAATGACATGATTACAAAAGAAGCTAAAACAAATTTTTCTCTCAAAACACTTGATAATTTTGTATCTTTGCCTCTGATCTGTGTCACTTTTTATACACTCCATTGCTCCATTCCTCGATGCATATCTGCTATCTCTGCTCAAATCTTTTGTTTGTCCATACTTCCTGCGCTCGAGATGCTCCAAAATCCCCACAATGATTCCGACAAGACAGCCGACCCCTTATTTTATTTTTGGCCACCCAGATTATTGTATCCACTGTGTTTGTTTCTTATCTTCATCTTTATTTTGATGATGTCAAAGGGGGAGAAAAAATATGATTTTGAAAATTATATGTCGCAGGGTTGTCAAATATTTTGTCAAATTTATTTTGTGTCAAATCCATACAAATATTGCCATCATCAAAAAGGGGGAGATTGTATATTATTTAATTTTGATGATGTCTAAAATATATTAGTTAATATACATATTATTTGACACAAATTATTATCTTTTTAAAATATATATATTTGTTAAATATTATTTAAATAAAATAATATTATCTTTTTAAAATATATATGTTAAATATTATTTTAAATATTTTCAAAAACTTTACTATTCACTTTTTGAAAAATAGGGTTAATTACTATTCATCTTTTGACAAATCGATTAATTATATTATTTTGACAAAAATGATTATTTTAAATATTTTCAAAAACTTTACTATTCACTTTTTGAAAAATAGGGTTAATTACTATTCATCTTTTGACAAATTGATTAATTATATTATTTTAACAAAAATGATTGATTGGTTGTATTATTTTGACAAATTTGATATTTATGGGTTGTCTTATTTTGACAAAATTAATATGGAGTGGTAAAATACATTTAGTTTAAAATCTTTACAACATATACAATATTTTAAAGATGACATATATTTTCAGATCCATCATAAATATTATTTATAGAGATTTTTCTGTATGCAAAATTTTGATCAGAACTTATATAGCATTATATGCAGAATACATCACGTGCGCTATTAAATTTTTTACATTACATTGATTATATCATATTATAATCAAACAAGAAGAAAAAGATGGAGTTATATATATATATGTGTATATATATATATATATTATAAACTAGATGGAGAAAATTATTTGTTTGAAAGTTGTGAACTTTGTATTAAATTGTCTACAAAAATGGTGGCTCCATGTTTGAAATAACAAAAAGAAAAAAAAATCAGTCTTATTTTTTATCTTTTGTTGACTATTCAAAATTTAAGGAGTGTGCTTATGTAAGCAATGACATCAAGAGCCTGCTTATGTAAGCGATGACATCAGGAGCGTGCTTATGTAAGCGATGACGTCAGGAGCGTGCTTATGTAAGCCATGACGTCAGCAAGGAGCGTCCAACGGGTATATTTTTGTGTATAAATAGAGGTGTTGGATGTGGAGAAAAAATTAAGAACTTGAAGAGAAAATATTTCTGTGAGCTCCAAAATTCCGAGTATTCTGCTCTTTCACTTTCAGATCTAAGTCTAGTTTTTGTTCTTACACTTTCATATCTACTCTTTGTGAGAGAATTATTGTAAAAGTGGGTTCAATTACCACTTATTCTTATTCCTTATTTTTGTGAGAGATTTTGTAAGGGTAAGGCATTTATTGTTGAGTGAGGCTCAATAGATAAGAGTAAGCCCTGTGCCAAATCCACAAGCTTGGTGGTGTATTTATTCAATTGATAGTAAAGAAATTCTCAAGGAGGTTCCTTGGGGAGTGGACGTAGGCCTGGCGTGCCGAACCACTATAAATCGCAGTGTTTGATTTTCTCTCTCTATCTCTTCTACTTTTATATTGATAATTATTATTCTGTTTGTTTTTATTTATTCAAATTCTGAATATTGTGTTATATTTAATATTGTGAAATTTTTAATAACCCAATTCACCCCCCCTCTTGGGTTGCCTAACTGGGATAACAAATTTGAACTTGGAAATGAGTTGGAAGCTTTGGCATTTTTTGGCCATTTTCGGACTGTCTGAGTTTGCCCAGACCACACGAGCAGCCATGGGCACCGCACGAGCGAAACATGAAGAAAAAAATAAGTTTTGATTCTGCTCCTTGGGCGCTCGAGTGGCCGGTTTTTCCACTCGAGCAGATTTGGACCACACGAGCGGTGAAAACTTTCGCTCGTGCGGAACCCCTGTTTTAGCCCAACTTCAAAAAGGCATATCTCCTTCATCCGAACTCCATTTTAAGCGATTCTTGAGCCTAAATTAAAACCCTCGAAGTCTAGTTTCTAATGGTGGTGATCTCACACCCTAATTCTAAGTACACAAATAGATATTCTCAAATTAGTGAAGGCTAATTATATTCTTTTAACCGTTTTATGCCAATTTATATCCTAACTTAGTTTCCTTTCGCTTCTTGCTATTTCATTGAATCTTAAATAAGTAAACATGATATGTTCAATGAAAAACATATGAAATTATTGTAGGAAACATTAATTTAAGTCATGAACATTTAGGGTCATTTAAGGTACATCTTTGGAACATGCTTTGTACACGGTTCACATGTAGAGAAGTTTAGCATTGAACACTTGAGAGAAATTAAAAAAAATGTACAAATTGAAGCAAATGATTTATCGGATGTGTATGTGACATGTTTTGTATAGGTCAAGTGCCGGAGGCAACGCTACAAGACCAAACGCACTGTGAGTAGTAATATAGTACACTTATACTCTTTGTTGCGTATCTTGAACCATGAACGGCGATTGGTACCAACATTATGAATTGATTGGAAATAATAAAACTTCATTGATATTATATGACGTGCTAAATGATTGGGCCCGAGGCCCCTTGTTAAATAATTGGGCCCGAGACCACTTGATAAATGATTGGCCCTGAGGCCGCTTGTTATATGATTGGGCCCGAGGTCGCTTGTTAAATAATTGAGCCCGAGGCTGCTTGTTATATGCTTGGGCCTAAGGCCCCTTGGTTTATATGATTGTGGATATTGAGAGAACCTTATGATCATCTACTTACACTATTTTACTGTATTATTACTCATTGAGCTTCGCTCACCTAATTTTATGTATGCACATATAGGTGATCAGCAGCATGGAGCACACCCCTAGAGTCAGCTTCAAGAGCCTTTTGTGACCCAATCGAGTCATGCAGTCGAGATAGAGTTTTGTCTTGGCTCACACCACACTTTGACTTTATTATTTTTTTGCTTTCATGGTCTTGGGTTGTAAACATCATGTACGATTTTCCTTTGGCTCTTATAATTTTGATGGACATGTATATGTATTATTGTGCTATATGGTTAACTCTATGATTTTGCTCATGATTGGCACAGCTCAATGGACTTCTCTTTATTATATGCTTCCGTTTATGGCCCCATTAGCATAAATATTCCGTATGATCGTTTGAGGCCTTCAGTAATCTATGGATTACTAGCCGGTTATGACCCAAACTTTTAGGGGCGGGTTCGAGTCTTGATAGTCGGGCTTTTCAAGTCAAGGATGGCCTTGATTTGATTTGGGCTTGCCTCAATGCCCCTTCTAGTAACCAAGTATCCCAAGAACTTACCAGACCCAACTCCAAATGTGCATTTTGAAGCATTGAGTCGGAGCCGATATGTTCTAAAAATATGGAACACTGCCTTCAAGTCGGCCAAGTGATTCTCGGGTTCTTTAGTCTTCACGACCATGTCATCAATGTATATTTTCACTGTTTTGCCGATCAGATGTCTGAACATCTTGGTTACCAATCTCTAGTAGGCTGCTCTTGCATTTTTCAACCCGAAAGGCATCACTCTGTAGCAATACAGCCCTTTTGGGGTGATGAATGCAGTCTTTTTCTCATCAAGGAGATACATTGCTATCTAATGGTACCCCCTGTAAGCATCTAGGAAGATCATCATTCCATGTCCTGAAGTGGCATCCACTAATTGATTAATCTTGGGGAGTGGGAAATTGTCTTTGGGACAAGCCTTATTCAGGCTGGTGAAGTCCACACAGACCCTCCATTTTCCATTCTTTTTTTTTACAACAACTGTATTTGACAACCAAGTTGGGTAGTTTACCCCTCAAATGGCTCTGGCCTCCAATAATTTGTCCACTTCCTCCTCTACTGCATCCACATGAACCAACATCGGCCTCCTCGCTCGCTGCATGATAGGTTTTGCCGACCTGTCTACATTTAGTCTATGGCAAGTGACCTCGGGATCAATGCCAGGCATCTCTTATGGCGTCCAGTCAAACATCTCCATGTTTGCTCGTAAAAATGACTCTAACTCTCTTTCCTCCTCCTCGACTAAGCCTGAGCCAAGAAGGAAGAAGCGTTCTTTATCCAATTGCTGGACCAGGATTTTCTTCAAAGCTTCATCGCTTTTGTCGGCCGGCTCTTTGCCGACATCATCCAGGACCTCCATGTCCTCGTCCTCAATTTTTACTATTTCTGGCTCTCGCACATTGCAGGTGGATTTCCTTGTTGCCATGAAGCAATTCTTTTCCTTCACTTGATCCCCTTTAACCTCCTTAATTCCATGCTCCATTGGGGACCGTAACAGCTGGTGCAATATTGAGGGAACAGCCCTCATTGTGTGCAACCATAGCCTCCCCAAGATAACATTGTAAGGGGAAGGGGTGTCAATTACTATGAACTATGTGCTTACCTTCTTGGTGTCTGCCTGCACCTCCAAATTTATTGCTCTCAAGGGCCATGTCGACGTTCCATTAAACCCGACCATCGAGCTGTCAAACTGCTCCAAATCATCTCGGTGAAGGCCGAGCTCCTTGTAACATCTGACATACATGATGTCACAAGAGCTTCCTTGATCAATTGGAATGAGCCTTACCTACCATTCTCCAATCTTGAGGGTCACTACTAGAGCATCGTTGTGTGGATGATGCACCATGTCTAGGTCTGCTTCAGTAAAGGATACCATTGGTCCCTGGTACTTGTCTGTCATAGGCTTCTTTTGCTTGACCTAATACACATGCTTTATGTGTTTCACCCTCTGAGTCTCTCCACGTACCTCATTCTCATTAACCCTTGAGTGAATCACATTGATCACTCGAGGTCCGTCTGTTTGCGATTGTGGTGCTAGTGGAGGTGGTGCTGTCGGTGCCTGGGGTAACCTTGCATGTTCTTCTCTCGTTCTGGTCTCATCTACTAGGTCCCTTAAGTGACCTTGTCTTACCAAATCTTCCAAATACATTTTTAGGGCTCTACAACCTTGTATGAGGTGTCCATTTTCATTGTGGTAAGCACAGTGCTTTCCCAGGCTTCTCCCCATAAATTCACCAGGGATCCTCTCCGGTGCTCTGCAATACAGCTGGTTCCTGATCCTTTTTAGAACTTTATAAACTGGGATCCAGAACATAGTCGTGACTGCCTGTGCAGCCCTTAGTCTTGTTTCTTGTTTATTAAATCCAGTATTACCTTGGCCTAGCTTCGGAGAGCCGTTTCTCTTTTCCTGCTTTGGTGCCTTTGTTCCCGATGTATCCTCCTCTGCTCTGGCATATTTCTCGATCCTTGTCATGAGCTCCTCCATACTCTTTGGCAGAGTCTTTGCCAGTGACTTTTGCAGCATACAATCATCCTCCAAGCCATTCTTAAAAGACACGACTGCTAACTCCTGGTTGCATCCTAGTATTCAGTTGAATACCTCGTAATACCTTTTGACATAAGCCCTGAGGCTTGCACCCTCGCCAATTTTCAGAGCCATTAGGGAGTCTACCCTCAACAGCTACAATTTGTTTGGAACCAACCTGGCTACAAACATTCCAACCAGGCCTTTCCAACTCTTCATAGTTCCTTTCGGCAATTTGTGAAACCAATTTGATGCAATTTCCCAAAAAGATGAGGAGAACACCTTGCAAAGCAACGGTTCGTTCCCAGTATATAGTGCCATTGAATTCAAATATAAGCCAACGTGAAAGTTTGGATCGGACTTACTGTCGTATATCTGGAACCTCGATATATGGAACCTTTTTGGGGCCTTGAACTTATCCAACTCCACTGAAAATGGTGTTCTCGGCTTGACCGGAGACATGACCTCGGCATTCTGCCGCTTCCTCTGGAGGTAGTCCCTCAAATCTTCCTTGGTCTAACCAGGAGCTCAACTATCAACGGATTTTAGCCTTTTTGGTGTCCTGCTCCCGGCGTTGTTATGAGTCCTCTTGGACTTCTCTTCATTTGTTGTGTCAAAACAAAGTTCCTTTTCCTGAACATGCCAATGTTCCTTGACATAGGTTCCTTTTGTACAAGGTGTCTTCTGAGACTCTCATCTTACTGACTCTTCTCGCCCAACTTCCCTAAAAGGCCGATGTGAATGCTCATCCGTCCTATCATGCTGAGGGGCTGTCGGAACTGCTTTTTGCCTCCCTTTCTAAGCATCATTCTTGGCCGCAGGAATCGGCATGTCCTTCAATGGAAACAGTGGTTGCATGACGTTGTTCTGCATCATAAAGTTGACAACCGATTGTAGGTCTACCAACTTGTTTGTCATATCTTTCATCTCGCCGTCCCTCCTTAGGCATCTATTTTTCCATACCTGGAGGTCCCTTTCGTTATAGTACTTGTCTCGGCCTACTTTCTTCGGTGGGTCTCCCTCTTAGCCGACGTCTTTCTCCCCGAGATTCTGATCCCATGGTCCTTCATTAGGGTTCTCCTCTTTCATGTTAAGATCGGCATATTTACCACTCCCACTAAGGATGTCATCCCCAATCTTCTCTTTTTGTTCGTCATTGGCCATCTACTCTCCTTACGTTCCCACAGACGACGCCAAATTATGGGTGTTGATTTTTTACCACATAACCAAACAGGGAAACTCAGCAAGAGAGCACCGAAAAAATAGATTAAGCCTGAATAACTTGTTACAGAAAGATAAGAATTTTGTAGTGGTTCGTCCACCCGGAGGCACTCCAACGATCAAGTCAATAATTATCTCTCAAAGATAGCTAATAGTGCTTAACTCAGTAAACAGAGCATAAAAATCATATCTTAGACCCACGAAGGTGCCTTACCTTTATAGCCAGCACTAACCTGATCCCTGTAGAAGCCTAGCTTCAATGGACCTTGGCTCAATGCTCATCTTGGACTCCCAGTTAGATAGAGATGAACTCCCTAAGAGCTTTATCTATATCCAGACTGAGGTCCTCCCCCATTCTAGGACTCTTGTCCCTTATCCGCTCATCTCGGATTCTAGTGTCTCCGCAGATAACCTTAACCTAGCCAAGATCAACTCGACATCAGGACCAGGCCACGTGGCACCTCGGTTGACATTTCGGCGTCACCTTGGCCACGTGCTGTCATTCACAAAAATATGTCCCCACAGTAGGGTTGTGTTTGGTGATTTCTTGTTTGGTTAGTAGTCGGCTGTTTATGACAATACATTGAGGGTCATATAATGGCAATGTTGTTATAATGTTGGTGTGTGCGTCGCTGTCACATTAGGTACATTTCAGTTTCATAGGTATAATGGAATTGGAACTATGAGTGGTGTAACATGTTCATACATTAATACCGGTATAGGTGGTCATTGTAGATTTTCGGTGTAACCTTGCCATATATGGACACGCATGTTATGTTGGTGTGTTGTTATCGTGACACGAACACTGCAATCAAGTTATATTTTCCGTTTCAATTTAATGATCTTCTCCAATGTGTGTGCGGGAAATTCGACGGTCTAACAAATGCTCATGTGTCTTTGTTTTTCAAGATGCCGGGATACAATAATTTCACAATACAAAATGATATCGATATGGAGAACATGGTTTACCTTGCCCGGTCTTTCTGGTTAGACCTCATTGATGTCATCATTCAATCTCGGAGAATGCAAGGCGCAGTTGACATTGGTGATGCAACTCGAAGCCCACGGGCCGCTACGTACAACATGTCTGTGCTTGTAAATGATTCAGACATTGATGATGACCAACCAGATTTGCTTTCATCCCGAGAAGGTTTTCTTGTCCGCCCAATGGGCTCATGGTACCACACATGTGGGTCAAAATTTTGAGAGGGGAGCCGCTAAATTTCGCAGTGTCCTTTAGAAATATATTGAGTATGGATTTCAATTCAAATTTGTGACAAATGACTCCGTTCGGATTACAGCGGTGTGCATGATAAAGGAATCGAAAGGATACATGCACGAGTCTTACATGCTGATGAGTTTTTCTATATTCGCAAGTGGGAGCACAGTTACAGTGTTACCGTCCGGACAGCAAAAAAACCAAGGGCTAGGTCTAAATTAGTATCTAATGTTATATCCAAATGGATACGTGACAGACCGCTTAGACGTCCGATCGATGTGGTGTACGACTTAAAGAAAGCTTATGGATTAGAGCATAGCTACCAAGTCGCATGGTTTGGCATTGAGAAAGCGTGTGGCGAAATTTTTGGTGCACATTCCATTTCGTTCAATCAGTTACAGTGGTATAGTAATGCCATTATGGACAACAATCGGGGCAGCTACATCAACATTGATTACGATTAACAAAATCACCGGTTTGAACGGTTTTTTATATCATTTAAAGTATGTATTGGTGGGTTCAACCATTGTCACCCCTTCACTGTTTTTGGATGGTAACTTTTTGAAGGGTAAATTCAAAGGCAACTTGCTAGTGGCCAGTGCGAAGGATGGCAACCAAGGTTGGTCTTTCCCTTTGCACACGTAATACATGTTTGTGGTTTTCACAAGTTGTATGGGTTTGTGGCATAATAATGCCATGCTTATACGGGTGCTATTCCGATTCGTGTCTTGTCTCTGTGTTACATATGTTCTTGTTGGCCAACTAACAAATTTGCACACAGGTTTATTCCCTTAGCAATAGCAATTGTGGATTCTGAAAACACGGCAAACTGGTCATAGTTCTTGGAACACCTCGCCAATGTTGTTAGCAACGACAAGACACTTATAATCTTGTCTGACCTTCACACAGACCTCATCGACTCAATACCAAAAATATTCCCAATAGCCCACCATGCATTTTGCTTACAATATTTGTAACGGAATCTGCAGGACAAGATGCGGTACATCAACAGTTTGTACTGAGGGGGTTTGCTAAGTAAATTCTAGGAATGCGCATATGCACCAACTGTAACAGCATTCATTGCTAGCATAGAGAGATTCAAGAAGTCTGGGAGAAATGTGGCAACGTCTTTTCTAAAAGATTTACCCCCACAATATTGGGCAAATGCTTATTTCACATAACCAATTGCAATAAGTAAAAATGTTACAACATAACGAATTTTTCTTGTAACAAAAAATTCCATACATATATTGACTGTGGTCTGTGTAACAAGGGTGCACGTTACGGCGAGATGTGTTCGAATGCCGCTAAATCATTCAACTCATGGATTCGCAAGGCATGACATCTTCCCATCACCCAAATGGTTGACAGTATTCGGACCAAAATCATGAATTAGATCTCGAAACGTAGACGCAAGTCAGCAGCGTGGCCCGAAGTTCTTTGTCCCAAGATGGAGGCTCGATTAGTGAAAGCATATAACAAAGGCAGGGCATGGATTGTAAGCCAATCAAATGATAATGTGTACGAGGTCCATTCATACCCATCAGTGTTGGTTGATTTTGATAGGTGTACGTGCTCGTGTTTTCAATGGCAAATTAATCGGTTACCATGTGCACACGCGATAATTGCAATACATAACAACGATAGAGATTTGTATGATTTGGTTGAGCCATTTTACCATGCATCTGAATATCGCCTGTCATACGATTCAAGCATAACCCCTATACCAACTATTGAGAAACCATCATTTCGACTCGACGACTTCATCATACACCCACCGGTTGTCAAACGACCGCCAGGGAGGCCAAAGAAAAAATGTATGCTTTCTAAGGGGAAGAAGTGCAGTTAATTCATTGCAGACAGTGTCAATGCATCAAGAACCACAATAGGAAGACATGCAAAGAACCAATTTATCCTTTAAAACATGGAACTAGCTTTTCATTTTTGCAAGTTAAAACTACTTATCACGGTATAGACTGTTTACCTGAATAAGGATGCGCCATATCCACCACACCTACCACATCGTTATGTGTTTGTTTTTCCGTTCTATGTTTGATTTTATGAACATTGCAAATAAATGTGTGTAACACACACCCTAACCGTCCCATTATTCAATATTATGCACCGTGCTCAACTACAAGCAATTCCCAATTTTTAAGTAACATTTACAAACTTGTCATACCACGTCACTTCACATTGTGGTTGTGCATTATTTTATGTTTCCCATTTTATTATTCACAATTATGCATCGTGCTCAACTACAAGCAATTCCCAATTTTCAAGTAACATTTACAACCTTGTCATACCCCGTCACTTCACATTGTGGTTGTGTGTTATTTTATGTTATTTATTAATAAACGTAATTTTCCGCTTTATTTTTATGTCATACAAGTCAAATTTCGTTGCACTACTGCGTCATTGCAACGCATTTTTTTACACAACAATTACTAACAAATCGGTCAGCAAAATATTATCGGGGTATAAATGGAACACAATTACTGCTTAGATAACAACAATACCCCACATCTGCCACACAGACAAAAACCAAACACAGTGCCCCATCAATGGCCACAACATGGGTGGTTGGCAAAACACATAACCACAAATTCTGTATGCATATTGACACAAGTCATCAACAAAAAAAACAATACACTATCTGACATAAACACATCCAACGCCCACACCCAACAAACATAATGTCCATCCCAAAAAATAATTTTTATTTCATTTTTCCAACGCCATTGCCAACAAAACACGGCAAGCACACATTAACCACAAAATAAATAAGCATATCCACCATGTATCAACGTCATACATAACACTAAACTATAAGTTGTGACCTTATGGTGCATATAACAAAAACAAACTACATAATCAAACTTCTAAAACAAAAAATAAATTGTTCGATATTAATTTCCTACGTTTATGAGGCATTGTTATAGTAGTTTCACATCTTTAACCTTTCAGCCCCATGATCGGATCGTTGACGAACCCTTTCACTATATTTGCTCAAAAAACGTAGCCGTTGTTACCTTGCAATGAACGACCCACGTCTGCATGGTTACATGTTTTGCCACATAATGGCACAACCAATGACTGCACAATCTAGCCTGCGCGGGGGCAAATGATACATTGTCACTATACTGATCATCATTTAACCCAAAAAATTTAAATAATAAAATATATATATATATATATATGTCTGGTTGATGTTAACAAAATTGGGATACTTACGAGTCCACCTTCCATTGGGGCCGTTTTCAACCGCTTCCAAAGGGTGGTTGAAAGTTTTAGCAATGCTCATCTCGTCCATCTTGCCCTTACGTAATGCACCCTTCATGACATTCGACACATGCTGTTTCTGTCGCACAAAAAATTCACCTAAAAAAATTTATGCCGTCGTCATTCATTCCCAACCAACCAAATTCGCATAAAGTGCAACGTTCATATTACCAAAACAAGTGCTTCATTGTAATGCATGTCTGTTCAACCGGATGACCGTTGCCTCATCGGATTAAAATGTTTCCAACTCCCATCCTCCGTGTCACCACGAGGATCCAGTGCACAAGATGGAATACGGGAAAATGAATGTACTGACACTCCTTAGAGGCTGAAAAAATTTTCAGCACATACTTCTCCACTAACATGCTATTGTTGTTCCCCATCATATCCTGTAACACAACCAACGCTAACGCAGTTAACACTTCGTATCATACTACGTTGTGTAGCAACTAAATTGTAATACTAACCATGCACACACTGCTAAAGAAATATGTTTTGTCAACCAACTCATCCCCCTCATCAATCTGTGACTATTTTGTAAACAACATTTCTGCATACGTATCAATCACCTGCCATCACATCTCACCATATTCAATACACATCAAACCCAATAACACGGAAATGAAACACCATGAATTTAGGTTATATACATATAACAAAAAAAAATTGTACAAACAATCTACACTACGCAATAATGCCAACTTACATTGCCACGCACACTATCTCCCCGTATAAGATCTTTAACGTCAGTAAAGTAAACAACAAAACCACTCGCATTACCAGCCCACATGATAGCCCTACACACAAAACGCGCAACAAATCAACATAATGACATTAAAAAAATGAAACAAACAAATGCGGTTATCCACAATTGCATACCCATCACCATCATGCTCATAGGCTTTGGTTATTTTCGCTTTCTTTTCTACAATCATCATTTTTCAAACCCTAAATTCTTGTCAAACTTAGACCATGTCTTCTCAGGAAGCATAACGGTTCCACATCAATGACAGCATCATTCACACTATATTTGTCACTGACCCTAATCTCATCCCGACTTTTTCCCACGTCCACAAGCCAACGAATACTCATAATCTGCCAATTTCTATTCTTTTCTGACTTTGTTCTTGATGTTGCGGACGAACGACTTGTGTATACCCAGACCTCGGATGCCTTCCACCATGTACGGCACGACTTCCATTTCAGTATCTGACAGATCTATGGCACTTGGTCCACTAACATTTACCGGGCTACAATCTGACACCGTGTGCACAAAAGTAAGTTCTTCTATGGCATGTTCAACTCGAGCAGCTCGAATCGACGTGACATCGTGAATCACCGTCCCATCAACCCCGTGTAGCTCAACTTTTTGTGCCCCCCTTTTGGAAGACAAATAAGCCCTACAGTATCAGACTCCCGCAGTTCTGAATCTGATCTCAGAAGTGCAATGTGAAATAGATAAGTACCAAAGAGTCCAAATTTAACAAATCTTTTGAAAAATCAATTTTGAATCAAATTGCCAAAAATGGACTACTTTGCCAGATATAGAGTCACCACCTAAATATTTTTAGAAAATTTAGGAAACTCATGATTCGTACCAAAGGCCACGTGTCCGTCATCCCCAAGATTGTCTCGGCTCGAAAACTTAGGTATGAGAATGGAAGATCATGAATTGAGCACTCCCGCTCGTCCGATCAAAGATCGGCCTCTACTAATCATGATATGAATCTTATTTACATTATATGCTCTTGTTCGGTTATTAGGTTAATTTACTATGTGTTGCGCACACAAGTGTAGACTAATTTGCAAACGTTGGAACATTTGATTTCATGTTTATTTTTTGAAAAGTGTTTCGAATATGTACCACTTGAAAAAGTGATTGCATATAAATATTACTCAAAATTATTCCAATTCAAGCAATTAGTTTGCATTCACAGGCATTCAAACAGTTTATCAATTAAGCAATTAGCCTCATGGCTAGCATGCTGAACATGGCAACATTAACACATTCATGCGATTATGCTAAAATAAGTAAGAGCTCACCTAGTACTCTAAGCCAGAAAGATGAAACAGTTAGAAAAAATGCATGATCCTAACTAATGCAATAGGACTAATGCAACGCATGCGATATGCAATTATTAGGCTTGGCTACTTAACATGACATGTTAATCAATTTGATAACATACGGTCTAAGTACGTATTCAAAGAAGTATTTAACTAACAATGCAAGTTAGAATGATACGCCGAGCCCAATGCATGCAAGACAAGTGGATGCAAACATAGAGTATTCTAAACAAAACATGATGCTCTAACCTAACCATCATAAGCAGGTAAATAAAATAGAGAAAGACGCGGGGTTGGAAGACATACACATTATTACAGGATTTGTGCCCTCACGCAGAAGGGTCCAAATAAACTAACTAGCTAACTAATTACTACAAATTAACTAACTATTACAAAACGAATGAAATAATCAACTAAACTAGCTAATTAATTAGTACAACAAATTAGAACTAACTAATGAATTACAAATTAACTAATTAAAACATGAATACAAAGTTTAGAGAAGTATTAAGCTAATTACTCTAATGCTCATGTATGCGCAGATTTCCACCCGAAAAAGCCACTGTTCTGCTGCAAAATGCCTCTGTTGCACAGAAGAACATTTGCACTATTTTTCACCTCAAAACCAACTCTGTTTCATTCCAAAAAACTACTGCTCAGTTTGACAAAATTGGCAGGCAATTGATGGTCTACCGTCCAAAAATGGTGGCCTACCGGCCACAAAATCCTGGTTCCTCTTGCTGCAACATAGAGCAAACAGAGCACAACCAAGGTATTTTCAAGAGTTGTTTGCACAACTTACCTCTCCTTATCATCAAACAGCTCAAATGAGTAGTAAATTTGATTCACAAACCATCAATCAATGCAATTTCATTGCATGATGACATATGAACCAAAGTGTGCAAGTTCAATAAATGCAACAAAATAAAGACTCTTAAACCTCCTCCCTATCATGGATTGATCAAGGAAAGTGGTTGACATTGACTCTTGAACCGTTTGCATCTCTAACAAGTATGAAACGATTCAAGACTCAAGGGTTCAATTAATGTCCGATTGAACCCTAACAAAGTTATTATCTTGCACCACTTTTAGTCCCAATTTTATTACTCCCTTTTAATTACCAACCATTCCTTAGTCAATTAAGTCCAAAAGTGAGCTTTAAGTCCTCTAATGGAAGGAAGCATCAAACCAAGGGTTGTTTTAGACATAAGAGAAGTGTCACGTCATTGGTAATGAATCCCCAAAGGGATTAATGCTTTAAATAAGCAACTAGTTTGAACCAACTTTCAAAGCAAAGCAAAAGTCAAGAAAGGAAGGAGGTTGCAGAAGTGATTAGGGGTGAAAACAAGTATGGAAAGCCATAAACAATGCTATCAACTCAAATAGGTTGGTGGCTAAAGCCTAAGCCACCAACCTATGAAGATAATTACACTACAATTATGCAATACAAGGCTTAAATGCAATGAACAACTAAAAACAGTCCTAAAATAGTGCTAAAGTAGTCTTAAAACATGCTGAAATTCAGACAAAAATAGCTAGAACAATAAGCTAAAACATGGAGCTATGTAAGCTAGTGAGCAAGACACAATAAGGGGAGGTTAAACCCTCCAATTTTGGATTTCAAAACATGTTTTTAGCCACTGAAAAACCTCTGAAAATCAATGTTTAAAAACTCAAAAAAAGATAATGTAAAGGTGGGAAACACAAGGGCAAAGGCTAAAGAATTAATGTGGAAAGAAAGGTGAACCACCCCTCCACCCTTTAAGGCCTTAAACCACAAGTTTCAGCCCAAAATCACAGAGTTTAAACAGTCCAAAAACAGTAGGCAAAATAGCAATCAAAGCAAAACAATAAGCAAAGGCTTATACCTCTTGAAGAGGAGAACACTTCTAAGCAACAATTCAACACATACACACCCTCAAGAGCTCAAAGTAGGCTCAAAAGTACCTCAACTCAAAGATGATAAGGTTTGGTTTAGAGTATATAGGCAAAGGTTCAAGAGATTTACAAGAAAGAGAGAGAATTGTAAAGAGAGAAAATATTTTGCTCCCAAAATTTTCCAACCTTAAAGATGGAAGGGGAGGTCTCCTATATATAGACAATTATCAAACTCCCTCAGAAATATCAATACATACACGTGTAAGCAAGTACATGCATCTGTGACAACAGCTGGCACAACTGGCAGAAAGTATCTTCAAAACACACTTGTGGCTGGCAGGCCACACAAATGGCCGACAACCAAGATCAATGGTCAGCAGCCAACAGTGGTGGCCGACAGGTTCCAAGGTTTTTCAGGCTTAAAGGACAATGGTTGTGGTCCAAAACAAGGCAAGAGGTGTATAGGATTTAAAGGCTCAAAGCTATGGCATTCTACTGAGGACTCTGAGCACTAGACAAGCATATACATTCATCATTAGGTATGCAAGTGATGGAGTCCAAGTCGTAAGGGCGGTCAAAAATGGGGTGTATACACCCCGCTGCCACCAAAATTGTGAAGCCTATCATCACATCCAACGCCAACTGTGAACTTGATGATCAGCCAGCTAATCTTCAAGTACTGCTATTGTCGCCCGCAATTCCTTATTTTCAGCTATCAACTCCTGTATCTTGTCGTCTTTCATCTTCAACATGCACCCGAACCCACTAATAATGTTCACAACTTGGATCTCCATTTTTCTTGTTAACCTACCAACTTCTTCCTCCAGTTTTGCGATTGCAACCTCGTTGCTTTTGTTTTTCATTTTGAGTGCTGCATTTGCATTCAACGCTTTCTCCAACACTGTTTCACGCCCAACCTCCCCCTTCAGAGAATGTGTACTATCACGCGCATCACCTACCTGCCCTCCAATTCCAGTCCCCACTACATTCCTTACGCTAACCCCACCACCACTACCACTACCAACATCATCTGACATCCCCACCTCACCCTCCCTCTACCTTCATTTTTTTCACTTTTTACTAGTTTAACATCACCACAAACAGGACCATTGTTTATGGTAATGTCATCTACGTCTTCTCCATCACCGGACTATACTTCCACATCTGTCGCCAATATGTCACGCTCAAACTCCAACAGTCTTAACCAGTCGACACGTACCTATCCACATCATAACAAATAGAACTTAGAACCTAAAACAAAATCAAAAACCCACTACGCACACGCACACACAAACAACATACAAAAACAACTACAACGCTTACTGCCACACATTCACCTCAACCACCTACATACCACTAATCACTAACCGATATTTTAACTATGTATTACAAACCTCGAATTTGTCAGGTGCTGCGAAATCAAACCCCCGTGACCTGGATAACAAATTCCCAATATCCCATTTAAGAAACCGAGGGAACATATTCTCCGTCTCGGGTCTCAATATTGTATGACAAATAAAAAATTTAGCAGGCCAGTTACCAAAATACAATAACACACAACATGATTAGACGGTTTACACATATATATAGGAATGACCGATATACTAACAATGCGACCACATATCTAGTCACCTTCTCTAGTGTGCAGTAAAAATATTTGATCGAACCCATCAGCGTTTGCAATATTGTACCGGTTCAATCATATGTACATACAGTATTCAAGTTATCAATATATCGCACAAAAGCCCAACTTATCGTCTCACCTGAATTGGAAAAAAATAACTTCCCACACACATACAACACCAACAATTTCGTCATATCCTCTTCGTTCACCGGGCTCCGACCACGCACACTTTCTACAAACAATGTTTTCATCAGCTTCGAGGATATACGAACGGCGTTGTGGCACCTATATTGTGCAAAATCTGATACCAGCCTTTGGCAAAGAGACAAATCAAGGCGCCTAATCTCGCACTGTATTCTGAATAACAGCCTTATGTCGCTTCTACCGATTTTCACATACGTCCCACCAACCTTGAATGCGTTAAACTATTCATCATACGTCTGAATGATTTTCGAAATAAGCTCATTGTACTTTTTGAAATTTTTATGATTGAGTTTGTTAACATGAATGGCCTCGATTATAATCCAAAAAGGGGTTCTTCTCAACTGTTCGAAGTAACCTGCCCTCAACGGGGACGTCGTCACAATCTTCACAATCCTCGCGATGTTCGAACGGAAATTAATCTGTGTCGACGCAGTGCGTGACATAACGACTGCAGCTTTGCCATTTCATTCGATGTCTGCCTTATTGATGACCTTCCCTTGCTTAAACAATATGCAACCTTGCATCTTGTTCACCCACATGTTGTTCAGTTTCGGCCCTTCCGCACCCTCAATTCGTTTTCGTTCACATGAACATGTCTATGGGCTCTGTTGAATGCCACTAGCTACAGTACCACAACACAAAAAAATTGGTCAACATAACCCACACCGTCAAACACATAAGTTGCCATAAAAAAAAACACAAATTCCATATTGTACCAAACACACACAACCACGCATCACACACCATACACCACCAAACCGTCAAATGCACACATGATCCCATAACCTTACCCATTCATGCCCTACCAGATCACCAGCCACAACATGTGCCACACCAAAAAAAATCTAACTTCCTACACATACCATCCACTCCAAATAACGAAGCAACCCATTACAATGGCATAACAAAAAAAGGGGAACAAAAACATAGTGAGTGCATCACACAACATGTTGTCACAATATTTTAAAAAACAACCTACTCACCAGACATACACCAAAACACAAAACAAAATTACAGTTTGCCCAATGTATAGTACAACGACAACTAATGCACCCCAACGCAAGTAAACCAAAAATAATTACAGCATTTGTCTTACAATCACGATTAACGCGTAACAGAACAAACATAGAAGTGTCACACAAACAGACATATAAAACCAACAAACAAACCCCAATCACGAGGCACAGATACATGACGCATAATAGCCAACACGCAAACCACAAGCGTGCCATAAAAGCCACACAAAATCCTGTCTCACCAACACACAACATAGAAGCCCAAACCTACAAACCATCCACCACACAAATGTGTGCATTGGCAATCCCAAATCCAAGGACAATATACACGTGACAATGACCCACCACACATGCCCACAACATACAAACCACCCATCCCCCCAAAAAGAATGGCCAAAATTGAAACACACATGACATTCACACAAACCAACAACGACAAACCCAACAAAGGAAAACAGATACATGTGTCACGCCGTACATACACACAGATCATAACCCTAAAACCCCTCATACTCTTAACCCTAACGTACGAAAGTAAATGAACAATATACAACAATAGGTGATATAATACCACTCGCCGTCATTGTTCCAGCAATGACCACTAACAATGACACGCAACAAAGCCCTCGTACAGTGTCGGCCCCTTATAGGACCTTTTCCCAAAGCCGTAATGAAAATGTGGCACTGTATCAATACATTCACACAATCCTCCCGTCACTGCCTCACATTTAAATCTTGAATGAAGGCCGACGGTCAAGCTCAATTTGGTATTTGCAGATTTTGGGGAAGAAGACAATGTAAATTGCAACAAAATAGGGTTACAAAACAAACATAACCCACATTCAAATTGGGAACAACTCATATATGCGAACTCGTTTTTGCACGTGTTTACGGGTCAGTTCGGATAATGTGGAGGGTCTAATGGTCTATGTGTCATGTACAACTCATCAACCCACAAAAATAAAAAGAATAAAAAGCCTTAGTGTACTTTTATGTTGTGTGTCACAAAAACACGCGCACACTGTTGCACGTTGTCATCAAGCACGAGCTAAATACCATATACAACATAGCACTTGCTTAACACACACCACAAATGCACGAACACACCAAACCACATACAACTATCCAGCTGTCACGCTGATCAAGTCAAACCAGCGGCACTTCTGTCTTTTCCACAATAGAGAGGACCAAATGGATCACAAGAAAACTTTTGGGACCAAATGGAACACAAGTTCAACATTTAGGATTTATGGATAACTTCTTAAAAAAATTTAAAAAAAAGAAAAATACTAAAAATAATTATAAGACTGCTGTTAATATTGAAAAATGTGTACACTTTTTATAAAAATATATAAAAGTGTTTTAAGATATGTGAAGAACGTATTGAGATTATAAATATTTTGATGTTTATGTAATTTTAATGGGAAATTTGACAATAAATCCCTCAAGAGGCATTTATCTTGTCAAAAGGACAAAATTATACGAATACTTTCAAAAGTCCCTAGTATTTTAAAATATCCTTTTTATCACTTTCATAATCACTGTTTGTCTCTACTATCTCATATGAGATTGACGATCTCAAATCTGAGATTTATCACCTCAAATCTGAAAATTGATAGTTTGTTCTCTCTCTCTTTTTGACTTTGTTTCTCTCTCATTTGATCTCTCTCTCTCTCTCTCTCACTCATTCTCCTATGAATCCCTGTGTTTTGTTCATTCTCCTTTTTTTATTCATTCACAGGCGATATCGCAAATTTTACTTTGATTAAGAGTAAAATTTTACTATGAATCAAAGTAAAATTTTGTCCTTTTAACAAAAAACAGGAGCTATTAGGGAGTTTTGCAAGTATTAATTTTTTTTTTTTTCGGTCCTTTTGACAAAAAGTGAAAGGTCTAAAGGATTTATGGCAAAATCTCCCAATTTTAATTGAAAATCCTAATTAACAAGACCATTTTTTTTTTTTTTTTTTTGCGTTGGGATTGAGAGTTTTTTTTTAGTTCTTTTTGTAAAAATACAATGAATATGATTAAAAATAATTACTGATAAGTAGACAACATTACTAATGCAATCTAAATTTTACAAATCATATAAAAAGTAAATTACACTTGTCAAAAACACTAACTTAGGCTATGTTTGGCATAAAAAGCTTAGGCTAAAATAGTTATAAAAAAATAAAATAGGTTAAAAAGTCAATAAGACAAAACATCACATCCAAACCACAATCATTTCATTTTTTTTACAAAAGTCAAAAAAGTTAAAAAGTCTATATTAAATGAGACTTTGTAGCCCTAGGTTAAAATAGCCAAAAAGTCAACCCACATCCCAAACGAAGGCTTAGCAATATTATTGGAAAAAAAATATAAATATAAGAAATTTTACAATTGTGAACTACCAATTTTCATATTTTGAAATCATGTAATTAAACAAAAAAAAAAATTAAATGGGACAAATAACCACTCAAAATATATATTAGCTCTTGAGAGGGAGATTAATGATATGGACTTTGTGCCAGACAGATTTGGGCCGGACAGATTTGGGCCGGACAGAGTTGTGCCGGACAGATTTGGGCCGGACAGAGTTGTGCCGGACAGATTTGGGCCGGACAGAGTTGTGCCGGACAGATATGGGCCGGGCAGAGTTGTGCCAGACAGATTCAGGCCGGGCAGAGTTTGGACTGAGTGTGTGCCACCCCGGACCGAACAGAAACTGCTCAGCCAGGAAGTGACCGGTCGGACCAGGATGCTCGGTCCGAGGATGGTCGAAGCCAGACAGACCGAGTGACCGGCGCCCGGAAAGGCGTGGTCAGCCGAGGTAGTTGATTGACCGGCAAGAAGGCCGACCAAAGGAGGTACCCGGGCTAGGCTTTGCCGGGATGCCGCCTAGCCCGGTCCTCCATGTGTTTGTCCGGTTAGGCGCATGGGTATGAAGCATGGCATGGCCGTGGTAGAGCAGCACGGCTGCCGAGCTCCAGCTGTGAAGTCAGGCAGTTGAGATTAGATGATGTTCAGCAAGGTCTATGCTGACAGATGGGATAGCAGAGCCACGTGTCAGGAGATGACTGGAAGTGGGTAAGGGGCTCAGAAGGTATATAGGCATGTCTGCGCCCCCCATACGGGACACACGAACACTCTGTAAGGAATTTCTTACACTCAAACACTCTCTCCCTTCTCTCTATCCATCCTAAGGTGTGTGCTAACTTGATCGTCGGAGGGTTTTTCCGGCCACACACCGCCGGGTAGCTCACCGTTACTTGCTCGCAGGTGATCGGACATCGACGGAGCTCGGAAGAAAGGAGTACGGGCTTGCCGGAATATTTGCTCCCCGTACAGCTCTCTATATCTTTTAATCCTAAAAGTGGCACTATCCTACTGGTTTGACAATTATTTTTTAGGGTAAGGTTTATTACATCTTTTACTCTTAAACTATCGTTAAATTGTCTATTTAGTTCACGAACTATCGATTAAGTCTATTAAATTCTTAAAGTATATGAATCAAAATCTATTTAGTTCTTAAACTATCGATTGAATTTATTAAGTACCTGAAAATTTTAATTCAAACTTATTTAGTCCCTAAAAGGATTACAAAATTAAAATATATGCCTGTAAGTATTATAAATTAATAAAAGGCCCTAACTAATTAAATTTTTACTACAAAAAATCTTAAAATTTTATTTTATCTTTAAAACGTGTTTTAGTTCATTATGTGATTAAATTAGTATTAGAATTCGATTTCTCAATTTTTCCAATAAGATTATAGAGATATTACATATGCTGAAGAAGTAGAATTAGATAATTTAAATAATAATATTTCGCTATAAATAATAATAGAAAAATAATATATTAATTAAATTACAAAAATAATTTAGCAAAAAAATTAAAAACAATCAATTAGAAACTATAAACAAAATATGATATATAATACTAGATTAGGTAATGTGAGGACCCAACCACGTATAATGATTAGCATTTAATTAATTAAGAAGATTTAAATTTTAATTGCTCATTATTCTGCTTTAATTTGAGATTTTTAAGAATTATTGAGTCTGATTCGTAAATGATTTTATTAAGGATTTATTTTAAAATTGGAAATTGAACGTCCAAATAGTCTAAGGAGATGAAATTGATAAGTTAAATCAGTTTAATTTTAAGTATTGGACCATATGAGAGTGTAATTAAATATTCAATTCCGTTTAGTAAAATTAAGGTTTGATCAATTGAGTTCAAATTGAAGTTAATTAAGTTATGAGGATTGAGAATTAAGATTATTATGAATTAATTTATTTATGAGGTGCTCAATTGAATATGTAATTTATAGATGGAGATTTTGAGTTTGATCTGAAATTGAAGACGTTAATGATTTAAGAAACCAAATTGAGGATGGAAATAAGTTTAATTTAATATTTGAAACCTTTTGAGAGTTCAATTAAAAATCTGATTCAGAATGTTGAATCTTAATATAATTAATTGGGCTCTAAAAGAAGTCAAATTAGATAAATTAAATTATGTGGGATTTATGATTAGTTATGATTAGTTTAATTATGTATTAATCAAGATTTATTAATAATAAGAGTTATTTAATTAAATTAGTCTTAACCATAAATTAAATTATAGAATGATTTAGAGTTTGAGAATATATATGAGTGTGTGTGTGATGAGAAGCATGTGGGTGTGCTAAGAAGTCTGAGTGTGTGTGTGTTGTGCTAGAGGCTTATGGTGTGTGCACGTGTGCTTGTGAAATGTCAAGAAGTGAACATGTGTGATGGGTTGATAACCCTTAAGTCAACAAGTGTGTATGTATTCTCCTATTTGTTCTGCTTGGCTGGCAAAGGGAGAAAGAGAAAATGCGAGTTTCAAGAGTGGAGAGAGAGAAAGTAGTCGAGAGAGAGAAGCAAAATTCAGTCCAAGAAAAAGATAAACTAAAGGGAAGAAAAGTTAGGTGGAACAAGAGAATTAGAAGGGAATTAACTAAATTTTTTGAGATTAAAGTTTTATTGGATAATTTTTATTGTATTTAAAAGATTTAATTTTATTGTGTACACAACAACAATTAGAATTTAAAGAAATAAAGAAAATGAGAGAATTTGTTTGATTACAAAAATCAAACTCAAAATAAAAATAAAAAAAATAAAAACAGATTTTATTTTGTTACAAAAACAAAATTAAAATCTAATTAAATAAACAAAAATAAAATCGGGATAAAAATTAAACAACTTACTTGGTTAATTTCTTTTGAATAACTATCTGATCAAGTCCAGTGTTTAACACTGTGTCCTTAAGACAGATTCATTCTCTCCACGGTGGTTTCAGAATCTGGACGTCTATCTCCCAGGATAAAATGATCTATCAACGAATAAAAGCAGCACTACAATTTATTCGTTCGTCGAACACACTAAGTGTTTATACTCTTTCTTTCAGAAATAAAATGCAACAAAATGAAGAATAGAATAAGCAGAGGTGAAATACGAAATTTCTGAATGAATAACATCAAATGAGGGTGGTCCTATTTATAGGTGTAAAGGTGGCTCTTGGTTTTAAATTGAACAGGTATGATACCGGTTGGTTTTGAATTCAAACAGATTTGAATCTGTTAATAATTCAAACAGATAGTAAAAAACGGGAAGGGCCCTGTTTGGATATACAAAAAATCCAAATCAGTTTAATTTGAATTCTGGATTTTATTTTACCAAAAATTAAATTAAATTCAAATATTTTTTACCCAAAAAGATTAGTATTGGGCCGAACAAGCCCAACCCAACCACACACCACGCACCCGCGTCCAAGCTCAGGCCCAGTCCAGCCCGGCCGACCGGACGGACGGCGGTGGCGCACGCGCGCGTGTGTGGTGATTTTTGGGTCCAATGGGTCTAGCCCATTTTACCCATAACCTCTCCCTCTAAAACACTTGGGTAACCCTTGGGGCACACCCCAAGTACCAAACCCATGCCTTATAAACCCTTTCAAAACTTCCCACCAAATCAATGTGGGACAAGCCAATTTACAACCTTAAGGAATTTCCACCAAAACTCCATTTCCATGGAACACACTTTGGCTTCAATTTCCCATTCACTCGGTAATGGTTTTGAGCAACCAAATATACCACGTGAATCACAACACGGCATAGAACGCGTTACCACTTTGACCCGAGTAAATCGACGCTCGGGGCTCACCTAAAAAATAGACCAAACTTGAGAAAAAATTCTGGGTAAACCATTTCCAACAATCCCCCACATGAATGGAATTTGATGACAACGGAAATGCAACAATATGCAGACTTTAACGAAAGAGTATAAGTCGAAAATATCTTGCATCAGGATAGGTAGTTTTCGGCCTTGAACCTTCCCTAGTGATAACCTATCTAACTTTCTGGCTAACCAATGGACGCGATGCCTTGAATTGTTCAGCCGTTTGTGTAAGCCAAGACAATAGATTTCACACAAAATATCTTCTAACACATCGTAGTTCTCACTGTTGTGTTCATTTTGACCTTGAACGCATCTGGTTTTCATAAGTGTTTCTAGAGAATTTAGCCTTTTCATTCTCATAGAACCGGCCCCAGTTCAACACTCATATAGGTGATTCTTATTGTGAGTATCTCCTTATACTCGTCTTGATTTTATGCCTTAATCAAGATATAAGTAATCATTAAAAGTAAAGCTTATCCTTATACCCCTGCAGACAACATATGTTGCGGATATCACTCTCACCATAGGAATGGGTAGGAATTTTAATCCCTTGGTGATTTCTGGCAAGCCATACATAACTTAGTTGTCCCTTTGAACTTAGTTCTTGGGATCTCCAGTCATATAAGTAGGGTTACCATTATGACGACTCTTATGTAATAGGCTTTAATCTCATCCCCTTTGATGAACTACACACTAGCTCTTTTGTCAAACCTTTTGTTAACGGATCCGCAATATTCTCTTTAGATTTTATATAATCTATTGAGATTATTCCATTTGACAACAATTGCCTTACGGTATTATGTCGACGACGAATATGTCGTGACTTACCGTATACATGTGATTCTGTGCCCTGCCTATTGCAAATTGACTATCACAATGAATGCAAATAGCTGGCATAGGTTTTGGCTACATTGAAATGTCTTCTAAGAAGTGACGAAGTCATTCTGCTTCTTCACCTGCTTTGTCTAAAGCAATGAACTCAGATTCCATTGTGAATCGTGCGATGCAAGTTTGTTTCGTGGACTTCCAAGAAACAGCAGCGCCTCCTAGAGTAAAGACATATCCACTAGTGGATTTTGAATCTTTAGTATTCAATATCCAATTGGCATCACAATAACCTTTGAGTACTGCTGGATATCGAGTAAAGTTCAAACCATGATCACGAGTAAATCTTAGATATCTAAGAACCCGAATGGTCGCTTTCCAATGGTCTTCTCCAGGGTTACTAGTGTACCTACTCAATTTACTGATAGCATAAGCTATATCAGGACGAGTACAATTCATTAGGTACATTAGGCTTCCAATGATTTGGGAGTATTTTAACTGAGACACTGCATCACCTTGATTTTTCGATAAATAAAGACTGATGTCTACAGGTGTTCTAGCTAAATTCAAATCATCCTTGATAAATTTATCAAGAATTTTCTCAATATAATGAGATTGAGATAATGCATATCCGTCAGATGTTTTAATAATTTTCATTCCTAATATAGCATTTGCTTAGTTGATTTGATCATGTTTTGACTGCTTCCAATGATAAGCATGTCATCCACATAAAGACAAACTATGACATATCCTTGGTCAGTGTTTTTAACATAGACGCATTTGTCACATTCGTTTATCTTAAACCCATTAGTAAGCATTGCATGATCAAATTTTTCATGCCATTGCTTAGGTGCTTGTTTTAATCCATAAAAGGATTTTACAAGTCGACAAACTTTCTTTTCTTGTCCTGATACTACAAACCCTTTGGGTTGCTCCATATAGATCTCTTCATTTAGATCACCGTTTAAGAAAGCTGTCTTAACATCCATTTGATGTATTTCTAAATTAAACAACGCTGCTATAGAAATAAGCATGCGAATGGATGTTATTCTTGTCACAAGGGAATATGTGTCAAAATAGTCCAGACCTTCCTTTTGTCTGCAACCTTTAACAACAAGTCTTGCTTTATACTTGTCAATTGAACCATCTGCTTTCATTTTTCTCTTGAATATCCATTTATATCCAAGAGGTTTAGAACCTGGTGGAAGATCCACCAATTCCCAAGTATAATTTTGCATAATGGATTCAATTTCATTATTAACAGCCTCTTTCCACAAAGGTGCTTCAGGACCTGTCATTGCTGCCTTAAAGCTTTGAGGTTCATTTTCTAACAAGTATGTCAGAAAATCTGGACCAAAGGATTTTGATGTTCTCACTCTCTTACTTCGTCTTGGTTCATCATTAGTTAAATCCTGTTGGTCGAGACTATTACCAGTCTCTTGTGTTTGATTGTCATTAGTCTCTTGACTTTGTGTACAATCATAAGTTCTTTTCTGTGAACTTAATTCCTGTCATTTCTTGTAAGGAAAGACATGTTCAAAAAACACAGTATTCCTTGACTCTATAATAGTGTTCACATTTATATCAGGTATTTCTGATTTATAAGTCAGAAACCGATATGCACTACTATTCTGAGCATAACCAATAAACACACAGTCTACTGTCTTTGGTCCAATCTTAGTCTTTTTAGGAACAGGAACTTCAACTTTTGCCAAACACCCCCACACTTTTAAGTATTTGTAGGAAGGCGGTCGACCTTTCCACAATTCATAAGGAGTGCTGTTGGTTTTCTTGTGGGGTATTCTATTAAGAACATAATTAGCAGACAATATTGCTTCCCCCCACAAGTTCTGTGGTAAACCTGAACTTAGTAACATGGCATTCATCATTTCTTTGAGGGTTCTATTCTTCCTTTCAGCAATTCCATTCTGCTGTGGAGAATAAGGGGCTGTAGTTTGGTGAATAATGCCATGTTGTGCACAAAATTCATTTAATGGTGCATCATATTCACCACCCCTATCACTTCTAACCATTTTAATAGTTTTACCAAGTTGATTTTCAACTTCTGTTTTGTAGAGTTTAAACATTTCTAAGGTTTCATCTTTACTTCTAAGTAAATAAACATAACAATATCTTGTGCAATCATCGATAAATGTTATGAAATACTTTTTGCCTCCTCTAGTTTGAATAAATTTTAAATCACATACATCAGTATGAATTAATTCTAGAGGTTCGGTTTTTCTTTCAACCGATTTAAATGGAGCCTTAGTTAGTTTCGCTTCTACACAAATTTCACATTTATGATTAGGGTTAATTTCAAACTTTGGTATATGATCTAAACCAATTAATCTACGCAAAGCATCAAAATTCATATATCCTAATCTACCATGCCATAAATTTGACTCAAGAATATAAACAAAAGATGTGTTATTCTTATTCATAGCAATTTTTGGTACAACTGTCATTACATTCAACTTAAAGAGACCATCACTCATGTATCCCTTACCAACATACATACCACTCTTTGCTAATACAAATTTATCAGATTCAAAGACAAGTCTAAAACCATTTTTACTTAACAAAGAACCAGAAACTAAATTCTTCCGAATGTCAGGTACATGCAGTACGTTGTTGAGGGTCAGTTCTTTCCCTGATGTCATCTTCAAGATAACTTTTCCTTGTCCAGCCACAGTAGAAGTAGAAGAATTTCCTATGAAAAGTTGTTCACCATTTGTAGCCTCATTGTAGGTAGTGAACATCTTCTTGTCCGCACAAATGTGACGAGTTGCTCTAGTGTCAACCCACCACTCTTTGGGATTTCCAACCAAGTTAGCCTCAGACACCACAGCAGAGAGGTTGATGTCATTCACTCCGTCAGAGATGTAATCCAATTATGTTACATTGGCCTGATTGGTGGTCTTCTTACTTGTACTTCCATGATCCTTCTTAGGGCGGCGGCAGTCAGAAGCTCGATGTCCAGTGTTGCCACAATTATAGTATTTTCCTTTGAATTTCTTGTTGCCATTGTTGTTGCCTTGTTTAGGACCATCTCCAGTAAACTTCCTCTTTTTGTTATGTGGTTTATGAACTTGTTCAACCACATTAGCCTTGGACTCAATGGGATTTTTCCCATTCCCCTTTTCAGCCTTTCGGTTATCTTCCTCAATTCTTAATCTTACAATCAACTCATCCATAGTCATCTCTTTGCGTTTATGTTTTAAATAATTTTTGAAATCTTTTCAAGCCGGTGGTAACTTTTCCACTAAAGCAACGACTTGGAATGACTCGCTAAGAGACATACCTTCTGAATGAATATCATGCAAAATTATTTGAAAACTTTGAACTTGAGATATTACCTTTTGGGAGTCTACCATAACAAAATCCAGAAATTTACCGACGGCAAATTTCTTCGTGCCAGCATCTTCTGTCTTGTATTTCTTCTCCAAAGAATCCCACAATTCTTTTGCTGTTTTTCAGAGGACTGTATACATTATACAGCATATTGTCAAGGTCATTTAGGATGTAGTTTCTACATAGGAAATCTGAATGTTTCCAAGCATCTACAGCGGCAACAACTTGCCGACCACTTTCACCCTCTTTAAGTGCTGGAGCCTCTTCATGGAGAAATCGGGCCAAATTAAAAGTCGTAAGATAGAACAGCATCTTCTGCTGTCATCTCTTAAACTCGGTACCGTTAAATTTTTTCGATTTTTCTCCATGATTGATTGGTACATGAACATGGTTCTGGATAGGGACCGATGTAGGTGTAACAATAGGAGTACCACTGCCAGATGCAGTTTCAGTTGTAGTAGCCATAATCTCTGATTACAAAAATCAGAAAAAATTAAAACACAAATTAATTTTCTAGTTATTAAAACCAGAAAATAAATTATAATAACAAAATAATTTTATTTTCCTTGTTACTAAAACTAGAAAAATAAAATATCACAATAATTTTCTGCAATACCAAAATAATATTCTGCAATTGTTAATGACACCAGTATATTACTACTAGTTGTCAAAGAAAAGAGACAGTATATTACTACTATCTGTCAAATAGCATAAATCACTATTTGTTTTTCCAACCAGAATATTACTTTGAAAACACAGAAAATTAAATACAATGAAGATACCAAAAAAGGAATCTGTCTTAAGATTATTGGACAATCTTCACTGTATTTAAAAGATTTAATTCTATTGTGTACACAACAACAATTAGAATTTAAAGAAATAAAGAAAATGAGAGAATTTGTTTGATTACAAAAATCAAACTCAAAATAAAAATAAAAAAAATAAAAACATATTTTATTTTGTTACAAAAACAAAATTAAAATCTGATTAAATAAACAAAAATAAAATCGGGATAAAAATTAAACAACTTACTTGGTTAATTTCTTTTGAATAACTATCTGATCAAGTCTAGTGTTTAACACTGTGTCCTTAAGACAGATTCGTCCTCTCCACGGTGGTTTCAGAATCTGGACGTCTATCTTCCAGGATAAAATGATCTATCAACGAATAAAAGCAGCACTACAATTTATTCATTCATCGAACACACTAAGTGTTTATACTCTTTCTTTCAGAAATAAAATACAACAAAATGAAGAATAGAATACGTAGAGGTGAAATACGAAATTTATGAATGAATAACATCAAATGAGGGTGGTCCTATTTATAGATGTAAAGGTGGCTCTTGGTTTTAAATTGAACAGGTATGATACCTGTTGGTTTTGAAATCTGTTAATAATTCAAACAGATAGCAAAAAACGGTTTAATTTGAATTCTGGATTTTATTTTACCAAAAATTAAATTAAATTCAAATATTTTTGGCCCAAAAAGATTAGTATTGGGCCGAACAAGCCCAACCACACACCACGCACCCGCGCCCAACCGAATGGACGGTGGCGGCGACACACGCGCGCGTGTGTGGTGATTTTTTTGTCCAATGGGTCTAGCCCATTTTGCCCATAACCTCTCCCTCTAAAACACTTGGGTAACCCTTGGGGCACACCCCAAGTACCAAACCCATGCCTTATAAACCCTTTCAAAACTTCCCACCAAATCAATGTGGGACAAGCCAATTTACAACCTTAAGGAATTTCTACCAAAACTCCATTTCCATTGAGCACACTTTGGCTTCAATTTTCCATTCACTCGGTAATGGTTTTGAGCAACCAAATATACCACGTGAATCACAACGCGGCATAGAACGCGTTACCACTTTGACCCGAGTAAATCGACGCTCGGGGCCCACCTAAAAAATAAACCAAACTTGAGAAAAAATTCTGTTTTACCCAGAATTTTTCTACCATTTCCAACAAATTTAAGGTATGAAATCATACTTAATTTTTATAGAATCTTTACATTACACTTGAAATTAAAGATGAAATAGGAATCAAAATCATGTAATTGAAAAGAATTAGCAAGAAGATGAAGAAAAATGGAGTTAAGTTTTAGATGATGGAAATAAATTTGGAAATTAATTAGTTTGAGTTTTATTTTTGTCATCTTTCATAATTTGAAGTCTAACTTTACATACATTGTGGATTTTTTAAGATTTTAGACTTTAATTCATGTTTTAAAAGTTTATGGGCTTAAATTATGATTGATATGAAGAAAGTAATAAAAATCTAAATTAGAGCAATTCAAGAAGTAAAATCATGATTTGAAACTATAAAATAGTTAGTTTCGATCTTAATTTCATACATGCACATGATTATCTAAGAAGTTTATAATTTAATTTCATGTCTTGAAGGAAGATAGAAAAGAGTTTGAAGTCAATTTTATGTAAACAAAAATAAATTAGCAAGAAAATGAGTTAGGTTCATGATTATGGAAACTAACTTAGAAATTAATTATTTTGGGTTTGATTTTGAATATCTTATATGAATTTGAATCTTATTGTTACATGCATGTAGTTTGGAGAAATTAAAGAATTAATTCATGAACATGGTTAAGGTTAATCAATATGGAAATAATTACATGCATAATGAAGGTTTTAAGAATTGAGCCATGCAATTTCATATTTTGAAGAGAATGAAGAATTTTATAAAAATCAAGTTAATGGTAATTTGTGGTTAAACTTAAAGTTAGATAAGGTTTTGATTTTTATTATGAAAGATAGGAATTAGTTTAATTTTAAATTTGAATCAATGCATGTAATGTAATTTAAGAGTTTTATTTATGTAAACATGTTATGGAATATATTTAATTAATTAGTTTTATTTGAATTACATATATGCAATGTTTGCTAGGAAAGTTGACAAGAAAATGAAGAATTAGAGTTAAGATCAAGTTTATGAAGTTTAATTAGAAATTAATTATTTTGGATTTGATTTTGGAAGTTCTAATTAAAACAAGCTCCATAAATTATATGCAATTTTATTGTGCATTTGATTTTGAAAATGACTTTTAAAATCATGAGTTCATGGGTTTTGATTTAAATATTGTGTTTCAAAATTTTGAGCAAATAATTTATAAATAAATAAGTGTTTATGTTTTCTAAAGTTTTTTCAAAGTTTTTATCAAGATTAGTATGGGTTTAAAAATTGAAAATGCACTGGGAAGCTATTTTTGAGAAATTTAGAATTCTAGAATTGTATGAACCGCTCGAGCAGACTAGCTACTGCTCGAGTGCACATTGAAGGCTTCCAGTACTTTTGCAGTCTTTTACAGACCACTCAAGCGACTAAAGGTTCACTCGAGCGAGCAATGATTTTCAGCATATTTTGAAAAATTACATTTAGCTCATATTTATATTCTCATCTCTTCCCAAGCATTTTAAACATGATTTATGGCTCATTGAATACTAATAAGCCAACAATCAACATAACTTAGTTGGTTAAAGGATAAGTCATTAACTTAGTAGTAATTGATTAAGAAACCAAGTAAGAAATTGGTTTATTCAGAAAAGAATGATTTAGTAATGAAAGAATATATGAGATGAGAACCCAATTCATTTGACTAAAGAAGAATAAGCATAGCAAACCTTCGGATTATTTAGACAGAAGAAAGAAAAAGTCAAGTTTGATCAAGGAAATTGACATTATGTTTCAATGTGTACTTGTTATGTGTTTGTGTAGGTCATGCGCTATTTTCTGCCTGATCTGTCTAATTTGCTTCTACAGCTATCTATAATGACTTAGTAAAGCTATGTTCAAGTTAAATTATTTTCTATATATGAAATAAGATCTGTTTTATGAAATATTATGTTCTGTACTATGAATGATTGTCTAATTTTCGATAAGTATTTGTGACACAAGTATGTTATCTATTCTCGGTCCGAAGGTTCTTTTATAGAACTGACAAGTTATCAGCACCCGGCTGGAGGTTCCTTTATGGAACTGACAAGTTATCTGCACCCAGTTAGAGGTTCCTTTATGAAACTGACAAGTTATCAGTTCCCAGTCCGGAGGTTCTTTTATGGAACTGACAAGTTATCCGTTCCCAATCCGAAGGTTCCTTTATGGAACTAACAAGTTATTCGTACCCGGCCAGAGGTTCCTCTATGGAACTAACAAGTATGATTTTTGAATCTCTGTATGTGATCTATTAGCGTTAACGGATGTACTATATAAGATTAATCATGAATTTTGATTTCTATATGTGATTTGAATAAGAATATAAATATGAATCTGTTTCTGTTTCTGACTGAAATCTGAATATGTACAAAACTCTGTTTCTGATAAGAATCTGTTTTTAATATAAACTCTGATTTCTGACTCTGTGATTGATATCATTCATTAAAACCCTTTACTTTGTTATTATTCACTGGACTCCAGCTCACTGCATTATTTATGTATCTAGGGATCAGGCACATGACCAAGCTTAGAGGCGTCTGCTTGGAATCTGTTTTTGTCAGCCAATCTATGTGCCTCCCATGGCCTCCCATGGAGGTTTCGGATATGTCAAGTGGTTATGACTATGTGATTAAGTCGAAGTTTTATTTTCTTGTTTGGCTAAACAAGTCTTTGTTATTTTGTAAATATGGCTAAGTCTTTTTTTTTCTAATCTGTATATATATGATGACGTAGAAATGATGTACAGATATGTATATAAAAAGTTTAAAATTTTTTTGTGTCACATAAGTCTGCACAGCTCAATGGATGTTAAATATTTGTTATTTGCTTCTGCTAGCCCCTAATATTATGTTAATCTGTCTCAGAAGCCTTCGGTAATCCTAAGATTACTAACCGGTTACGATACTAAACCTATAGGGGCAGGTTTAGGTCGTAATAGGTAAATACGTAACCATTTTATAAGATAAATATTATAAATAATTACCTTTACCTTATAAAAGAAATTCACCATAAGAGCTATCACTCACTTTTCAAAGATAAAATAAAATTTTAAGATTTTTCTTTTTAAATAAAATTTTATTAGATAAGGTCTTTTACTAATTTATAATACTTATGGGGTTTATCTTTTATTTTTTATAAATTTTTCAAGGATTAAATAGGTTTGATTTAAATACTTTAGGATTAGTAAATTCAATAAATAATTTACGAACTAAATAGACTTTAATCTATATAGCTTAGGGGCTTAACAGACTTAATCGATAGTTTAGTGATTAAATAGATAATTTGATAATAGTTGAGGGGTATAAAGTGTAATAAACCCTTTAGGCCCCGTTTGATTGTTTGGATTGGATGTAAGGGTTTTAGGAGAATATGTAATACCTAAGGATAAATATCAGATATAATATGTTATGGGATATGAGATAAATTATATATACTATGGGGTTACTTACACTATATTTGGTAAAGATAAGATATAGAATGGCATAAAAAGAGATTGATTATTTTTTACCTTTGGATGAAAAATGAGCTATATGCGACAGTGAAGATATATAATACCATGGGGGTAGTATTGCATATCTCTCATTTTGTATCATATACTATTCGGATTCCCTATATCCAGAGCAACCAAACACGGGATATAGGGAGACAAAAAAAAAATGTGGGATCCACCTCATATTATATCCAGTCTCACACCTATATCCGATCTTTATATCCGATAAACAAATAGGGCCGTAGGGTAAATTATAAATAAACTCATTGAGATTTGTTTAAAATACAAATTATTCTTAGTAATTTAAAATATATATATATATATATACTCTCTTGTCAAAAAATTTTATTTAATATAGTAACTAAAAAAAGAAAATTCTTAATTGTTTTCCAATATAATTATAAAATTACCAGAATTATTAATTGAATTAAATTTATAATATTATTAAAAATTATCAATTAACTTGATAATTTATTAATAAAATCGACCATTTGTAATGAAATTAGAAATTTCAAGAGACAATATATAATTTTCAAATTCATATGGGACAAATCATATTTTAAACAAAATTTAAAGAGTCTATTTGTAATTTACCTTATTTTTTAGGGTAAATTACAGTACACCCCTGAGATTTGATTAAAATATGAATCACCCTCTGTGGTTCTAGAAATTACATTACACCCCTGAGATTTCTAATTTCATAATAGATTGCCCATTTTATTAATAAATCATCAAATCAATTAATAGTTTTTAATGATGTTAGAATATGTTTTAATTAATAATTTAGGTAATTATTGTATAGAAGAGCAATTATGAATTTCATTTTTTAGTTAATTTTGTTAAATAAAAAATTCTAACAAGAGATTATTTGTAACTTTTCAAACCACAAGAAACAATATGTACTTTAAACAAATCTCGAGGGTATATTTATAATTTATCTTATTTCTTAATAGTTTCTTATAAACATTATTAGGCTACGTTTGGCATGCCATGTTTGGGCTAAAATAGCCATAAAAAGACAAAATAGCCTAAAAAGTCAATAAAATAAAATATCATATTCAAACTATAATCATTTTGATTTTTTCTCTTGCAAAAGTCAAAAAGTGAAAAAATCATCACAAACGAGACTTTTTAGCTCCAAGTTAAAGTAAAAATTAAAAAGTCAAAAAACTAACTTACATTCTAAACAAAGACTTAGGCCTCGTTTGGAAATAACCTTTTTTAGTAACTTTTTAACTTTTTGGCTAAAATATAATGTAAAAAAAAAAACTAGTATGTTTGAGATGACTTTTAAATTTTTTACGAAAAAATATGCAAAAAAATAGAGAAAAAATTGACTTTTTAATATAAATAATTGACTTTTTAATTTTTTTTTAGTAATTTTTTAACTTTTAAATTAAAAAGTAAAGTTGCCAAAGGAGCCCTCGTTAACACATCATTATTCTTCATGGCATTAGTAAGGTGATGGATCAAGTTCAAGATGGAGACATTGGTAGCTTTGCTTTTATAGTACATTCATAAATTATACTTTTAACTATTTAATTTTTATTTAAGGCCTCATTTATAAACATGTTATTTTAATAATTTTTTAATTTTTTATAAAAATATGTTTAAAAAATAGAAATAGTGATATGATAATTTATAGTGATTTTTTTACTTTTTTATTAAAATATATAGTTGACAAACGAGACTTAAATTTCATTTTAAACTTTTAATTTATAAACATTTTAATGTCTCTAAAGGAAAATTTTAGTATATACTCCTTTAAAAAAGATGTATCATATGTACTTTTATTTATATTATTTTTTTATTTAATTATGACAAATTTTCTTCTTTAATGATAACATTATTTTAGTTATGATTCGTAAATTCTTTCGTTATGGCTCATGTTGTGTTTAATTATAATATTTTTTTTAATTATGATTCAAAAAATTAAAATTATGTCATTTTTATTTTTAGTTATAAGGTCAAAAAGTGTGCATAGGGTTTTCCGTGTCTAAAACTTGTTCATGTTGTCTTGTTGTAAGTATTTTTTATCCAAAATTTAAGCTATAAGTGATGGAAAAATTATAGGAAAAATTACACTCACCCAAAAAAAAAAAAAAAAACTTAGGATTTGACCATTTTAACAAATTAAATTCTGAATTTTTAATTTTATCAATTTAAACTCTAAATTTTTTATTTATTTTCAATCCAAGTTATTTGTTAAAATCAATAGAAAAAATAATACTTTAGTCATTAAACTCAACAAAAACGGTATAAACTCATAAAAATGGTATTTTAGACATTTTATGTATACTTATATTGAATTTAATAACTAAAATACTATTTTTTGGGGGGGACAATTTTACTTAATAAAAATAGGTGAATGGTTTAGATTGAAAATAAATTAAAATATTGGACTTTAAATTGACAAAATAAAAAATTTAGGGTTTATTTTGTTACAAGTCTCAAACCCTATGATATTTTTTTTTTTTTTTTTTTGTAATTGTCCCAAAATTATATTGAAGCTCGGGGTTAAAATCAAATACTCAATTATTATAATTAAAATATAAGGAATTAAAATAAAATTCATATGAAGGATATAATTTACCCAATGCACTAAAAGATGCAAAACTTGAAAATAGAAGGTACCTTTGATTGAAACCACTTATGGGTTTCGGATCATTTGTTCTCATTATCTCTGTTTCATTCATTTAATTCTACCTACTTGCTATGATATGAATTGAGTGTAAGACTTTAAAAGTTAATAACATTATAAGAATAGAATAAGAGATTTAAACAGAGAAACAGAAAGATCTCAAACTAATCCCCACTTATATACTTGACAAAAAAATTTAATCCAACAATTCTATTCCACATAGAGTGGCTGAGATTCATTGAAAATGGATGAATCCATCTAAATTTTTTTTTAAAAAATGAGATTTAAAAAAAATAAAATTCTTTTTTTCAAGGAGTTAGGTCATTACGACACCTAACCAAATATTAGCAACATAACACATCATCAATGCATGGCACTAAAAATGTGAAAACAAATCATATGGTGTTTGGATACAAGCATTATATATTGATGAAATCATTTCATTGGTATGATATACAAATATACAATTTTTGGAGCATGTTTATCCATCACAAAATGACTCAATAATCTAACATTCCATGTCATGAAGAGATCAAATATTCTATTTTATTGATGTTGATAGACACTTTCTATCTATTTGTGTCTTTCACACCTCCAAACCAATTATCCAAAACCCTACCTAAATAGCTTTCATATTTGATTTGTTATACATATACTAATATAATTTATCTTGCACTAACATGTTTCAATGAGGGTACTTTAATTATTTTGTGATAAAATTTATATTCCCAAATAAGTTGTCAATGACTTTATTTCAGATAAAATAGTCCAATCTAACCATTAGTATACTACATTAGTTGGGCTATTTTGATTTATAGAATGAGGCATGTGATTAACAAAGTAGGACTATTAATGCACATATTACACTTGAACTTTTACTTGAATTTCATTTGTAATAATTAAATCCTTAAATTTCAACTCATATTTTAATTGGATCCTCTTGTTACCCCACTGTTTAAAATTTGAATAAAAATTAAATTATAAAAGCCTAAAATAAAATTTAAATAAAAATTTGGAGATGAAAAGTATAATTTTTCATAATTTTTTTTTTCCTTCTACTACCCTTAAAACGTGCTAAAAGTTAGCACTTTCTATCTAAATTTAAATAGTGAGTGATGTGAGAACCACATTAAAATACAAGTTCAACAAGATTTAATTGTTGCAAATAGAAAATAAGAAATTAAAGTGAAATTCGAAGATAAGTTAAAGGGTGAAAATATAATTTACACATCTTATAATTATAGTGTATAGTAACCCTTTATTATTATTTTTTTAAGGTTAAAGCCTGTTTAGCATGTTGCTAGTCCCATGTTTAGATTAGTGTTATCATTACAAATTAGACAAATTTTGAAGGCATTGTCTAAATAGTTCCCCAACTTTCACCAAGCTAAATAGTATTGGAAACTACAAATTGACTTGAGTATGTCTATTTAGGAGGATGCAGTAAAATAATATGTTTTTTTTTATATCACAAAAAAAAAAAATACTCTGAAATATTATCATTATTTTCTTCAGTTCAAATCCCGGAATAACCGATTGTTAACTTGATTTAATACAATCTAATTTAACTCATCTCATAGGAAAGCTAACCAGATATACTAAAACAACATGTTGAGCTCATGTCTCTTTCAGCCCAAACTGATAAAGCATACCTGACCCACATATGTAATCAATTTGGTTCCGTATCCAAATTTCATTACCTTTCCTAATGTCAATTCAACAGACCCTTGATGTTACATGCCCACCTTGTTTTTTTCATGGAAGTGAGTTGTGGCATAGATATGGGACATAGACAAAAAGAGGGTTTGTTTGGCTTGGTATTAAGTATTAAAAAACCTCATCATCAAAGAATAAGATGGCCCTAAGCCCCCCTAACTAAGGGTTTCATCAAGACCAAGAGTTGACTAAAATAAATGATATATACTTAACCTATTCCTAAAGATATAGGGGAAGGAAAGTTGCTTACCAATGAGAGTATGTAAACCTGTAACAATTTATACAAGTAAAAACTCTTGAAACTTACACACTTTCTGTTCCCTAGCCAAATTTCATTGCCTTACCTAACTAATGTGTAATTTTACCAACCCTTGATGTTACATGCCTACCTTGTTTTTTGTATGGAAGTGAATTGTGGCATAGACATGGGACTTGGACAAAAAGAAGATTTCCATTAGCTTGGAATTGTGTATGAAAAATCTTATCATCAAGGAATAAAATGGCCCTAACACCCCTAACTAAGGGTTTCATCAAGACCAAGGATGAGCCGAAATAAGGATATATATGCAACCTACTCGTAAAGATATAGAGGAAGAACTATCTAAGAAAAAAAGATTTGGTGGAAGAAAAATTGTTATAACGAGAGTAAGTGAACCTGCAACAAGTAACAAGTGATGCAAGTAAAAATTCATAAAACTAAGGCACTCTTAACTTTGTTTTTGTCGAGATCTGAATCCCAACCTCTCGTATAAGAGTGTGGGGCTGATGCCATTGAACTACAAGCCATTGACAGATGAAGTGTTTCATTATTTGAGTTTGAATCTAGCCATTATGTAATGCAACTTTTCATTTTCCTATTCATCACCTCCGTAAAGAAGAGTTCTCCATTAGCTTGGTAATGTGTATGAAAAATCTTATTAAGAAAGAATAAGAGGGCAAGAACTAGGCATTTTATGAAGACCAAGGGTCTAGGCTTAAGGCTTAGTAGATGAGGTGCGTTTTTAAAACCAAGTTCAAATCTAACCGCTACATCACAGAGAGAGAGAGAGAGAGAGAGAATGAGCTCAAATCCAAAGGACTACTAATCATCAGCATGTTATCCTTACCCATTGCACTGATTATAACCTAATGTTGACAGATTAATGCCATCATGCCCTGTGGTGGATTACTGAAATAGGTGAATTTGCTATATAAGCCTTCAACTTTACAGTTGTATTGAAATAGAGGCTGAAAAAGACTAAACACAACAATCTTTCTGAGGTAGCAAGCAATCAATATCTCATAGCCTCCAAGTATAGTTATTTTTATTCCACCAAAAAGCAAACACAAAATTGATAATAATGCAACACAAGAACAAGCAACAGTGATACTAATTGTTCAAACACTCCCCACAATTCCAAAAAGCTGAAATAAACCAATCCAATTGTATAGTTGTTCATTCATATGAAGCTCACCAATTTGAAGATTGGAGAGAAAATGTGCGTTCATAGACAATGCCATCATAATCACTAGCACTAGTAACTTAAGCATACATATTTCACATGTACTCATTGTTTTTATTTTTTTGTGCAAACAGTTTTCAAAAATTCAAAAATAACTTTGTGATGTTTCCTACAAAGTTGATTGTCTTCAGAAAATTCTCTTCGAAACAGTTGTCAAAAACAGTTCGCTAAACAAGTTTTTTATGTTCTCATTATCACAAAATTGATAATGATAATTGATAATGATAACAAGAACAAAATGCAACAGTGATGCAAATTGTTCAAACATTCCAAACAATCCCAAGAAGTTGAATTAAATAAAACTAATTGTACATTAGTTTATGCGTATGAAGCTCTACCAAGTTGCAGATTGGGGTGAAAATGTACTTTTATAGACAATGCCATCCTAAAAAATGGGTTATTTTCCTAATATTTTCTTGATAAAAGTTTTCAGAAACAGTCAGCTAAACAAGTTTTTGTTATCATAAAATTGACGATGATAACAAGAACAAAACAACAACAAAAAAACAGCAAGGATACAAATTGTTCAAATATTCTACACAATCCCAAGAAGCAGAATTAAGCAAAACTAACTGTATATTATTTCGTGCATTTGAACCTACCAATTTAAAGATTGGAGAGAAAATGCCGTTACAAAAAATAACTAAAGCATATAATACAAATTAAGAACATTTGCTATAAGCATTCGGAATCATTACCAAAATTTATTTAGTTTCTCCCTACACATCATATAATTTTGACAAACCTATATAAACATGACAAACTATACACAAGATCTTCCTATGTTCTTGGATGTTCTCACAAATCCGATACCAACTAAAAAAACACTCACGGGATATATTTGCTTACCAACTTAACAGATGACACAAGCATTCGGATTCTCTTCCATGCTTTGATGAGCATAGTAATATGTGTTCATAGGAGGATAATATGGCCTGTATGCGTAGGGCAAAATTCCTACCACCGGTTCCGGTTTCTTCTCCTCTTCCTTCTTCGTCTCCTCCTTTTTGGCTTCTTCTTCTTTCTTCGGCTCTTCCTCTTTCTTAGTCTCCTCCTCTTTCTTGCCTTCTTCCTGCTTTGGCTCCTCTTTTTTCTCCGGCTCTTTTGCTGGTCCTACTAAGATTATATCAGTTGGCCACAATTTGCGCAATTTGCTCACGACACTTACAGGGTCCACTGATCCAATCACAGTCAATTTCTTGTCCTTCATGTCCATTGAGATGGAATCGATTCCTGCTCAATATCAACAAAAATGCAGTTAACATGTACATTTTATTTTTATTTATTTCCCTTTTTCTTTCTAAAGTTCCCTCAATTCATCCTCTCCGTTTTTAGGCCACCACCCATACGGCAAAATTACGCTCATTTTATACAAACTTTTTTTTCTCTATATATGTACGTATAATCTTCTTATAAGAAGGAAGTATCTCAACAGCAAACAATCACCAAACTCACAACTTCCAACACCCCCCCCCCCCCCTTTTTTTTTTCCTGCCTTTCATTTATAGTATTCTCCACAAGAAGCAGAAACAACAGATATAATTAGTTCCATTGTGTTTAAACAAAAATCTAAAGGGAAACAAACAAATAAAGATTAGAACAATCAAATTGAAGAAATTTGAAACACTAGAATGTTACCTGCAAGGGTAGCCACTGTCTTGAGTGCCTTCCTTTTGTCTTTGTCATCATTTAAATCCAATTTCAATATAAACTTCTGCAAGAACAAGTCAAGAACAAGAATCTATATCAGAAGAACCAACCAATTCGCAACTAACAAACTCTTTTCCACATTTTTATGGCCTAAAAAACTAACAAAATTGGAACAACATAAATCAAAACCACATATGTGAACACAACAAAGGTCTAATTCTGAATCAACTAAACTTTATCAATTGAAATCAGAGAATCAACTAGATTCACAGATTTGAATCAACACATGATTTGTAAACATCAAAAAAATAGGTAGAAAGTACTGGAAATTTCTGATTCTAAAAAGTTCAGAGACAAAAAGTGATTTCCAAAAAGCTCCCAAGAAGACCATTATAGTTCAAAAGCAAAACCCACAAAGAATAACATCTTAAAATTCTAGAAAAAAATGCAATAAACCCCTTTTTGAACCAGAGAAGAAAAAAAAAAGATTAAATTTTTTTGATTGAGGAATAAATTGAATCAGAACCAAAGTATCAAACCTTCATTTGAGTGGGTGTGTGGGTGAAAAAGCTCAAAATGGAATCAGAACCAGAGAGAAATAATGAAGAATGTTGATTACAGATTAGAGAGAGAGAGAGAGAGAATCAACTAGATTCACAGAATTGAATCAAAACCCAGTTCAACATAGGATATACATAAACATCAAGAAAGTACGAGAAAATTCTGATTCCAAAACTTCCAAAAATTCAGAGACACAAAGTGGTTTTCCAAAAAGACCATTACATTTTTAAAGAAACACCCACAAAGAATGGCATCGTTAAATCATTGGGAAGAAAACTCAATAACCCCCTTTTCGAATCAGAACATCAGATTTAAAAAAAAAAAAAACATTATTCAATAATTGAAGTAAGGAAGAAACTGAATCAGAATCAAACCTTCATTTGGGTGGGTGGGTAGTTGGGTAAGATAGCTCAAAATGCAAATAATGGAGATAAATGAGGAATGCAGAGTACAGCCGAGAGAGATATATGGGGATAGTGAATAAAGAGAGAGAAGACGAAACCGAATAATGCTATAGTTGAAAAGATGGTGTGAGAGAGAGAGAGTTGGGATGGAAACAGAACCAGAGAAATCCGAATGAGAACAAGAAATGCAGAGTAAGAGAGAGAAAACAAAGGGTAGAGAGAGATAAAGTGAAGAGGGGGAGTGGAGAGAGAGAGAGAGAGAGAGAGAGAATGAGTGCACGTTTAGAGCTAGAAACTGTGACCAGTGGAATTGTTTAGGCCAGCAGTCATTGGGAGACGAAGGATCGGCAAAATTATTTGGTACTACCGGAACAAGTTGAGGTGGTGGTGTATTAACTTGTTTTTTATTGGTTGGATGAAGAAAAAATTCATTACCTCTTCCGTCTTAAAATATTAATTTTATTTTAAAATTTTAATTTTTTTAATAATATAACTGTTATATTTCAAAATATTAATTTTTAATATTATCCTTTGATTTTTTTTCAAATACATTAATTATCATAATTAATGAATTTTAAAAAAATAACAAAATAGAAAACTCATATCATTTTAAGTAATTCTATTTCCATACACCAAAATATCTCATTTCACATCCTCTCTCAATACACATACCAACTAATTTTGAATTTTGTAATTTTACTCAATGCACAACCCTTTTTGTCAAAAATATCCCTCTCTTTAACAATGAAACCCTAAACGGACACTCATTTATAAGTGCTATTTCTTATTCCCTGCTTTGGTCTTGAAAAGAATTTTCATTACATATAACTCTGTTATGTCTCTCATTTACTAATTTTGGTGACTATTATTCGTCGTTTGTTTCCATTTGTGGGAATACAGTTCCCAGTGGGTGAGTTGGAGCCACTACTGTAGTTTACTCAACTACAATTCTTGAATATCTGACAGCAAAAATGCTTGAGCTAGCTGAAAATGCAAGCAAAGATCTAAAAAGTGAAGAAAATCACACCGAGGCATCTACAACTGGCTATTAGAGAGGATGAAGAAATTAGGATTTTTGTGGAGAAGATTAGGACACTTTAGTAATTTTATTTTAAGACAAAACTGTAATAAAAAATAAATCATTAAGTGTGTGCACAGAGATAGATAGGTGTGTGGAAATAGAATTACCCTATTATTTTAGGAAAGCTACTAAATGTCTCTACCTTTTTACTTTAAACCCCCCACTTATTTGACCCCACACCTTCCAAAAGTTTTCTCCACTTACATTTCTTTAGACCCCCAACATATTTCTAACTTTACCCATTTTCTCACCTCTTCCATTTCTTTCTCCGGTAACCCTCATTCTCCACTCTGGCCACCTCCTTCTCCATCATCGTAGCACTCTCTCATCTTCATCCTCTTCTTCTTCCTCCTCCTTCTTCTTCTTATTCTTCTTCTTTTTCTTCTTCCTCCCTCCTCTTCACTCAAAAACCTAACCCTAGATCTAAATCCTCCACTATCACCACCCACCACCATCGTTAGCCACACTTTATTCTTCTTCTACCTCTTCCTCTTTTCCTCTTCTCTCGAAACTCTAACAGTCACCAACACTATTTCGTTTTTTTTTTGGTTTTTTTTTCTTTTATGTTTCTTCCTTACATGTACTGGAGTTCCAAAACAAAAACCAGAGAGGCTAAGGGAAAAATGAACACAAGGCTTGAAGAACGGATGACCAGCAACTGACGATTGGGAAGACGAACGCAGACTCCGACACCTGTGAAAGAGAAAGGAGTGGTAAGAGGGTGCAATGACAGCAGCGAAAGGTTGTGTAGGTGGCGGCGAGAGGCTCATCGAAGGGATAAAATAAAGGAGGTGGGTTGGTCGCTGGAGGCCACCAGCGATAGTGGAAGCGGTGGTGGGATTAAGGTTAGGGTTAGACTTAGAAGGATAAAGATAGGGACAAAATTGAAATTTGATATTAGGGCAAAATTGGAATAACAAAAGTGAGGGGTCCAAAGTAAAAAATAGGGACATTAGCAACCCTTTATTTTAGTTTTTATTTTTTTGAAAACAAACTAATATTTTGAGACAATAAAAAATGAAATAAATGGCTAATATTTTGGAATGGAAGTAGTATCTTTTTTTTCTTTTTTCTTCTTTTTTTTTTTTAAGATGAAATTGTCGTATAGCTCAAAAAAATCGAGTAGCCGTATGCTCATCTAATAATTTCCTCTTATTTCTCCATAATTTCTTCATTTGTACACTCAAAAAAATAATATAAATTATCACATCATTCTCTTTATTTTTTCACATATCTTTTCGTAAATAGTCAAAAAAAAAAAACTAAAATAGTTAATTCCAAGCGGAGCCTTAGTAATAGGTTAATTTAAGTCAAAAAATCATACTCACTCCGTTTCAAAATATTAGTTCCTTTTGGAGAATCTATCTTCTTCTGTTTTTATAATACAATTATTATACTTTAAAGACATTCGCTTGTTTGGTAATTTTTTTAATTTTTAGACACACCTAATATAAATACACTTAAAAAGTATAATATTTGTGAAAAAAAATCTTTAAAAAATTCACTAACAACCAAAAATATAAAAAAATTAGTATATTTTTCATATTTTGTGTATTTATTAATTTTTTAAAATATTTTTTCACAAATATTTTACTATTTAGATACATCTAAGTAAGATGTATCTAAAAAAGTATAAAAACCGCTTAATATTTTAAAAATATTCATTAAAAATAAATATAAAAAAACAAAGAACAAAAAAACTCAATTTTTATAAAATTAAAACTAAATAGACTGATTAATTTTTCAAAATTATCCTTTGACTTTTTGTTAGGACCATCAATTGTTATAATTAATGAATTTAAAAAAAAAAAAAACAAAATCAAAAATCCTTGTTATTTTAATCTTTGATTTTTTAAAAAAACTGATATTTTGAAATAATAAAAAATGAAGTAAGGAATTGACATCTTGGGATGGAGGAAGTATAAAGAATCTAAATATATATTTTTATTCTCTTTACTTTTTGTACAATTTATCTTAGGAAATAAAAAATTATTTCTAAGCACTTCAATTTTTTTCATTCCTCTTTTACTTAAAAAGTCACTAAAAAAGTAATTACTCAAATGAATTTTTTAGACTATGTTTGGTTGAGAAATTTTTGGAGAGATTTGAAAAGAGAAAAAGAAAAAATATGTGAAATATGAATAAAATATGTTTATATTTTATTTAGTTTTTCATACCTTTTTCTTTTTTCCTTGCCAAATCTATCCTCAAATCCTCTAGCTAAACACAATCTTAGCAAGGTTTTAAAAACCAAACTGAACCGACCGGTTCAACCTGTTGAACCGTTGACTGGTCAGGGTTCTGATTTAGATATACCTTATAAACCGTTCTAATTTAAAAACTAACCTATTTATAGAGAATCGGAAAAACTGGCGGTTGGACCGTCGAACCGTTCGACCTGAGGACGGGTCAGGTGAACCGGCCAAATTGATAAAATTAAAAATTTTGAACTTTTTTTTTTATATTGTCTAACTGTTTGTTTTATTATGTCTTTCTTTTTTTCCTTCCTTTCTTTCTTATTATATATATATATATATATTATAAGAAAATTTTAATTAGAAATTCTCTTTCAAATGTCTCTTTTTGTGAAGAATCTCATTGAGAGTTTGAAATTATTGTAAAAATCTTTACCTATTTATAAGAAAAACATTATTTCAAAAAAATTTAAGAAATTCATGTGAGATTCAATCAAATTTATTGGAGGGAGACTTTAAATTTGACAACTCTCCAAAATCCCTCTAAAATGTTTACTTTTTTTTCAATCAAATTATTTGAATTAAATTCATACAGAAGGAATATTGAATATTGAATATTAGGTTTCCTATTTCAAAATTAAAATTAATAATATTTTAAAATATATTATTATATTTTTTAGTAAAAAAAATATTAAGAGAAATATTTAAGATAATTTAATATTTTAAAATTTTTTAATTTATAATTTTATTATTTTTATTTTTAGTTAAATATAATTTTAATATATTTATGACGTCATGATTCAATTTTAATTTAAATTGACAGTTGAACCGGTGACTCGTCCACTCAATTTCTTTTCTAATTCATTTATCGGCGTAGTTTTTAAAACATTAGGAGTGATTTGAAAAATTAATTAAAAATTAAAATTTTTAATTTTTTTAACTTTTTGTCCTTTTTATATATAAAAAAAAATATAAGGAATAATGTGATTAAGTTAAAAATTAATTTTAATTAACTTTTCAAGTTGTCCCTGAATCTTTTTGAGTGGTGAGTAGCGAGCACCACGCGAGTCGCCTTGCTCGTGAGGAGCACATCCACCACATGTTGGGGTACAGAGGATGACAGTGGTTACTGTAAGTCGTGGGGCCACCTGGCAAGGAATCTCTGCTTTTGTGGTTTCTAAATTCTAGCTCGTACTTCCGAGGACACAAAATAAATTAAAAAGTATGTACAAAATAAGGTACTACTACTTTTTTTTGAACATAGATAAAGTACGACTACAAGGATTAAATAAATCAAACTAATCAAATTTTAAATCTCATTAAAAATGAGATTAGTTATATAAATTATCCTTTTTTAAATAGTCTTACTAAAGATTATTTTATTAGTCAAATTAAGTAAATTCATATATCTATTTATAACGATAGTCAACGTTAATCGACCTACCTCGTCCCTTAACACTTCTATCTATTGTTTCAGTATCGCATCTCTTCACTACTATCTCTATTGGTCTCCGTTGAATATGTTCAAACCATCTCAATCGATTATCTTTCAGCTTATCTTCTATCGGTACTATTCATATCCATTCCCGAATACAGTCATTTCTAATTCTATCATGTCTAGTCTTGCCACACATCTACCTTAGCATTCTCGCCTCAGCAACACTCATCTTATCTACGTGTTATTTCTTAGTTGTCCAACACTCCGTCCCATACAACATTGTTGGCCTAATAGTCATTCTATATAACTTGACTTTTAGTCAAGTGAGTATTCGTTTATTGCACAGTATCCCATACGCATTTCTTCATTTACACTATCTCACCTTAATCTTATGGGCTACATCCGCATCAATCTCTCCCGCTGTTGTGATAATCAACCCTAAATAACGAAAATGTTTACTCTTAGGCAGTTCTTGGTTCTCAATCTTCATTTCTCATCTGCTTTCATTGTTACTGATACTAAATTTACAATCCATGCACTCCATCTTAGTTCTACTTATCCGAAATCTTTTAGATTCAAGAGCTTTTCTCTAAATCTCCAATTTTGTTTTAACTCCTTCTCTAGTCTTATTCACTAGCACGATATCATCTGCAAAAAGTATCCACTATAGCACGTCATCCTGAATATTTCTCGTCAACCCATCCATAACTAAAACAAAAAGATAAGGACTTAAGGTAGATCTTTAGTGTAACCCTACAGTGGTAGGAAATTCATTTGTCTCTCTAGCAAATGATCTAATAGTGGCTACCATCTCTTCATACATGTCCCTAATCACATCAATGTAACATTTTGTCACCCATTTTTTCTCTAACACCCACCATATTATATCCCGAGGTAATTTATCATATACTTTCTCAAGATCGATAAATACCATATGAATGTCTCTTTTCTTTTCTCTATACTTTTCTATTACTCTTCTTAAAAGATAGATCACTTCCATTGTTGACTTGCCAAGCACAAACCCAAATTGATTTTCTGACACTTCTGTTATATCTCGCAATTGGCGTTCCATTACTCTCTCGTACACTTTCATTATATGACACATTAACTTAATTCCTCTATAGTTGTTGCAATTCTAGACATCTTTTTTATTCTTATAGATTGGCACTAAAATACTATTTCACTACTTATCTGGCATGTTCCTAATCAACAAAATTTTACTAAACAACCTAGTCAACCAAGCAACCTCTTTTTTACCCAAACACTTCCAAGCTTCAATAAGGATATCATCAGGTCTTAAAGTCTTATTTGATTTCATCTTCTTAAGTGCAATCTCCACTTCAAAGTTCTCCATTCTGCAATAGAACCTATAATCTTGGTTTATCGTAGTACTAGCTATTTCTTCCTCTATTGTCGTACCTCCATGTTCCTCATTTAATAGTTTCACAAAATAATTCTTCCATATTTCCTTAATCTCTTCATCATTCACGAAGACCTTAGAATCCTCACTCTTGATGCATTTAACTTGATTAAAATTTCTTGCTTTCCTCTCTCGTATCCTAGCAAGTTTGTATACCATCTTCTCTCCCTCCTTACTATCTAGCCTAGTGTACAGGTCATCGTAAACTTTCAACTTAGCCTCTCTCGCTACTTTCTTAACCTCCTTATAAGCCAATTTATATCTCTTAAGGTTTTCCTCTGCTCTATCTTTCTGCTACTTTTTAAAGCACTCTTTTTTTGCCTTAACTGCCGCTTGAACCTCTTCCCTCCACCACCAAGTTTCCCTAAAGCTGGGTCCTGTTCCTTTCAACTCTCCAAGCACTTCTCTTGAGATTATCCTCATACAATTGGCCATCAAGTTTCACATAGTATTAGCATCATCTTCCAAGTCTCAAGTACCTTCCTTATCCATTATATTCTTAAATATTTATAGTTTATCCCATTTTAGGTCCCACCATCTCGTCCTATGACGCCACCATCCTTCTTAGTTTGGTATTGCCCTCTAAAATATAAATCTAGTACAAAAATCCTATGTTGAGAAGTCAGGCTCTCTCCAGGAATCACCTTACAATCATTACATTTTAGGCTGTCCACTTTTCTCACTAAGAAGTAATCTATTTGACTCTTAACTGACTCACTCTTAAAGGTCATCAAATGTTCATCCCTCTTCTTATACATAGTATTGGCCACCACCAAGTCAAAAACCAATGCAAAATTTAAGATACTCTCTCCAGCCTCATTTCTATCACCAAAGCCGTATCCACCATGCACCTTTTAGTTGCAAAAAGTTGAAAAGTAAAGAAAGTAATTGTAAAATTATATGAATAATTAATAAAAATAAAAATAATCCAAAATTTAAGTCTTCTAACAAAATAAATTATACATTTTTAATTTTTATCCATTTAAATATTAATTTTTTTATTTATTTTTAATCTAAATAATTCGTCTATTTTTATTAGGTAAAATCGATGAAAAATAGTATTTTTGTTATTAAAATTAATATAGATATATATAAAATGTTTAAAATATATTTTTTCATTGATTTAAATGCTAAAATACATATTTTTTCATTGATCTTACTTAAAAAAAATAGATAATAATTTAGATTGAAAATAAATAAAAAAATAGAATTTATTGACAAAATTAAAATTTTAAGGTTTATTTTGTTATGATGGTCAAATCTTAGAGTTTTTTTTTAAAAAAAAATTATAAAAATATAAATGCATTTGTGTTATAGTACAAGTAAGATTTGATCATATTTTTATTAAGGCACAAATTTCACTTGTATTTTTCCATTTTTATAAGGTCTGGGCTTCTTTGAATTTAAGAGAATTGTTCTAGCTCGAGTCTTATTTTGATTGTTCAAATTATTCATTTTATAGTCTTTTGTGTATATTATTTATAAAAAAAAATTAAATTGATTCGATAATAGTAAAAAAAAAATTATAGTGTTTATTTTTAAAAAATATGCGACGCGTGTATTTTTTAAAATAGACCATCTGTTTTTTTCATAATAATGATTTGTTTCAATTTTGAAATTTTTTAGACTGAGTAGATCGAAATATTATATTTAATACTTTTATACTTCAATTTTTATGATTAAAAGATAAGTGACCATCTGTTTTATACTTCAATTTTTATGATTAAAAGAATACATTTATATAATATAAAAATTAAGGCGAAAGACATTTATAGAACAATCTTCTTAGTTTTTCTTTATTTATTTCCAATGTGAAATTCAAATTTTTTATAAAACTCTTTAAAACATCGTATACATCTATCCTTTAAATCAAATTGATAAAACCAAATCAAAGTATACAATCCGTGTCTGTTCGTCAACCATCAAAATGGAATGATTTGTTTTGATAATAAATGGTGTGTTTAGTTTGTGTTTTGAGATAAATTTTTTTTAAAAAAAATTTAGAGAAGGAGTTTAGAATTTTTTTTGGTCTGGTTGATTATACATTTTGAATCAAGAATAAAGGTTGAGACCCCCTTTGGGAGTCACCCCCTTGACCTATTTTAGTTTTGATTGGTCAACTTTTTTTTCTTTTTTTTCTTTTCACCCAATCCCCAACCTCCATATGTGTGAGGAATCCCGATCCTCGGCCGCCCTACCCGGCAGCCCCCCAAAACGACGTCGTTTTGGGGGTTTTTTGTTTTTTTTTTTTTCTTTTCTTCTTCTTCGTTCTTGCTTTCTCTCTCTTCGAACAGAAACCAGAGGGGAGGGGAGAGGGGGAAGAGGGCGGAAGGAGGAGGGAGGAGGCTGCGAGCTCGCCATCGCAGCTCGTCGCCTCGCCACCGGCCGTCGCAGCCGTCCGATCGTCGCCCGATCCAGCTCGTCGCAGCAGCTGCACGCCGGCCCCGCCTCCGCCTCCTCCTCCTCCTCCTCCCCCACTGGTTATGGCCCCCTCCAGTCCGGTCGGCCCTTCCCCTCCTCCTCCCTCCTCCTTCCTCCCTCTTCTTCTCCTTCCTCCCTCTCTTCCTCTGCGTTTTTTTTTTTTTGAAAATTTGCCCTCAAAACGACGTCGTTTTGGGGGCTGCTGGGTAGGGCTGCCGGGTAGGGCGGCCGAGAATCCGGACTCATGTGTGAGGGGGTTGTGGGGGTAGGTGTTTTAAGGGGATCTAAATCAATGCCCTTGAATCAATTATGCTGGGGACCCCAGTAGGGACGACCCCAGCACCCCTCACCTCCACGTGGCGGGCTCCAAGTGGTAGGGAAAAAAAAAATAGTTAAGGACCAATTAAAAAACAGTGGGGGTGGTGGGGGTCACCCCCACTGGGGGTTTCAAGCATTTTTCATTTTGAAAATAGTTTTGGATTTTAAGAGTTTAGGATGATTTAATATTTTATTATAGTTAAATAGATGTGTATAAGAGAAAAAATGATTGAGAATGAGAGAGCAGAGAGGAGAGAAAAAAAATGATTGATTATTGTATGGAAGATAAAAAGTAATTAATTTTTTTTTTCCTAAAAAATTTGAACTAAATAAAATTTTAAAATATATATATTTTGAAACAAAAACCAAACAAATCCAAACTTTTTCTTAATACTAGTTTTTGAATCGAACAGTTTACGCTCTTAACGAGTATTACAAACCGCTCCGTTAGAATTCCTACATGCAAGGCAGAGGCACGAGAAGTGATCATCCAACAATTTTTGCCGTTAGTTAAGTCGTCAATTTAGGGATGGACCCCACTGGTCAACGTCAAATATACTTCGCCAAGTTTTTACAAGCACTAGCTTCTAAAAACATCCCCACTGCTGATTTAAGTGCTGATGATGATCCCTACCGTTCAAAATTAAAGAGAAGTTTATAATGTCAACTGATTTTAAGAATATTCATAAATTATATTTATATATTTTGTTTTAATTTTAATAACTTTTATTTGAATTTTTTTGAAAAAATAAAAATTAGTTTGATAAAAATAAACACTTAAAAGATATTTTAAAAATTATTTTGCCATCAAAAAATATAAAAAATAAATATAAATTTGACGAGTATTCTTTATTTATTATTATTTTCACTAAATTATATTTATTGTTTTTTCAATAAATTTCAAAAAACAGATTATAAAAATTAAATCAAACACAGAGACAATTTTTTATTTTTTATACTAATTGTCCAAAGAAATGGGGATTAAAAAAAATAAATTTTGGGATGCATTTACCACCCCCTATGGTGGGTGCATGGCTCTCACCTGTGAGTTCAAATCCAGCATGTTCAACTCACAAAAAGGAATCCATTTGCTCTATTTTGTTTTGACATTTAAAAAAAAAAAATTTAGATTTTTTTTTTTTTTTTTTTTTTGTGTGTGCGCGCGCGCCCATGAGCGTGTGTTGTGTTCAGTATCTTTTTTTTCTTATTTTTAAGATGCATCTAATTTAAATGTGCATAAAAAAAATGTGAAAAAATCTAAAAAGAATTCAATAAATACAAAAATATACTGAATTCATGTATTTTTTTTTCTATTTAGTGAATTTTAAAATAATTTTTACATACTTTGTAATTTTTAAGTGTATTTAGATTAATTAGATTTAAAAAAAATTAAAAAAAAAGAAACACCAATTGAAAATTTAAAAATTATTTTTGTAGTTCCAAAACCAAACAAAGTGATTGATATTTTCAGATTTGGATAATTAAATTGTATTTAGGCTTCATTTGTGAAGTTGAGTGGACTTTTTGGCTTTTCGACTATTCTAACCTCAACTACAAAATTCATTTGGGTTGTCTTTTTTTGATTATTTTGACTTTAGTGAGAGAAAAAATAAAATGATTATGATTTGAATATAATATTTTATCTTATTAATTTATTAATTTATCTTATTTTTTTATGATTAAAAAATCACTAATTTCAAAAAAATCAGATGCCAAACGAGCTCTAAATCACCTTTGAATTAAATGCTTTGGGATGCTCACTGGAATCCATCTAATCTTTTTTTTTTTTTTTTTTTTCTTTTTTTTTTTATCTCAACTTATCTTTCTTAACTGTATGAATAAAGTAAATGACACAGCATCCACTGGATTCCTAATTTTACTTAAGAATTAAGGTATTGATTGGTTTGTGTTTTAGAATTATGATTTGAGTGTAAAATTATATTTTGAATTTGTGAGTTTTGAAATTATGATTTAAAAAGAGAAAATTTGTTTAATTATGAGTTTTAAAAAAAAAAAGTTTTGAATTGAATTTTAAATTGAGTGTTGAATTTTTGAAATGAGTGTTGAGTTCTTGAAAAGTTATTTGATTATGAGCTTTGAAAAGAATTTTCAAAACTTAATTCAAAAACTTATAACTCTTATAACTAAACACACATTAAAACTCTATTAAAAATTCTATTCAAAACTTATAATCAAATTCTTTTTAAAATTCAATTCAAAAAAATAATTGTTGAAAAAAATAATTTTTTTTTATTTTAAAAATTAAAAAAATTCAGAAAATATTTTTTTATTAAAAATATTAAAAATTTGTTCACAAAAATATTCAACTAGTACTTTGAAATTACTTTTAATTTTATATTTGGTTCAAAAAAAAAATTTAATTGTTTTGTTTAAAAATATTTTTTATTTTTTAAAAATAACTGTAACAAATTAATTTTTATTTCATTTTTTTTGTGTTAATTTTAAATAAATGACCAAATAATTTGTCATTTTGGTCTCAAAAAAATATTTTATATATGTTCTAAATAAGTGCACTTTTTGACTTTTTATAAAAAGATGTGTAGAAAAGTAGAGAGGAGATATTGATTGATGTGACCCAAAAAAGATAAAAAGTGTGGACTTATTTAGTCTTCCCAAACTTGGCCATATATACAACTCCATTTTGTAGCTCGAATTTTTCGTGGCTCAAGTGGCCTGAAATCCCAAAACAATGTCGTTTTGGGATTTTTTTTTTTTTTTTTCTTTCTGTTTTGCCCCTTTTCTTCATAACTCAGAAGAAAAAGAAGAAGAAGAAAGGAGAAGAAGAAGAAAGTAGAGGAAGAAACACACACACATCTCGAGATCAAACACACAAATCAAACCCCCCGTACATACACACACACATCTGGAAAATCAAACCACCCACACACACACACACAAACACAAATCAAACCCCCCCCACACACACAGAGCAGCAAACCAGCACGAGCCTCGTCGACAGTAGCACCAACCTCATCAGCACACAAGGAAATCGGCAATATGGGTCATCCTTCGTCGTCCTTCGTCATCCTTCACAGAGGCGATGAGGCGAGAGAGGCGAGAGGGATGAAGTGAGAGTGAGCGGAGGCGATAGCGGCAGAACCAACATGAGCCTCGTCCTCTCTTTCTCTCTCTTTCTCCCTCCCTCCTTTCCTCTGTTGCGTTTCACAGATAAAAAGAAGGGAAAAAATCGAAATCAAAACAACGTCGTTTTGATTTCGAGCCATTTGAGCATGGGGAGTTTCGAGCTACAAGCTATTTTTCATATACATATATATATTTTTTAGATAACAGGTGCCAATTGCTATAAAAAAAATTAAAAAATGTCCTAGCATAAGATCATTCATGTGATTATTGATGGGATCGTGGAATATGGATAAAAAAAGAAAAAAGTAATACAATGTGCTAAATTTAAATTTTAAAAATATAAAAAGTTTTTGATTTGACTCTAATGTTTTATTCGAGTTATTAGAATGGAACAAAATTAAACAATCATTCCTTCAAAATGTCTACTATTATGTTTGGTTGAGTAAAAGAATAAAGAGTTAATTACACTAATAGTTCCTATAGTTTGAGACTTGTGTCACTTTAGTTCCTAACTTTTCAATTGTGACACATTTGACCATGAATTTTGAATCTTATTCTAAATAAGGACAATTGAAAATATCATTTGATTTTTCAAGAGTAAAATTGTCAATTTCATAAAATATAAACTAATTTGACAAAAATAAATGTCAAAAAATATTTTTAATTTTTTTAAAATTAAATTTATCCACCAATGATAAAATTATGTAAAACTAATAAAAATTAAATGATTAATTTTTTAAAATTAATTTTACATGATCATCATCCAAACGCATAATAAAAATTAATTTGGTAAAAAAAAATGTCTAAAAGATTTATCAATTTTACATAATTTTATTTTTAGCAAGTAGAAATAATTTTTAAAAATTCAAAAATATTTGTTTGACATTTATTTTTGTCAAATTAGTTTATATTTTATCAAATTAACAATTTTACCAATGAAAAATCTAATTATATATTCAATTGTCCTTATTTGGAACAAAATTCAAAATTCAGGGTCAAATGTGTCACAATTGAAAAGTCAGGGACCAAAGTAACATAAGCCCCAAACTATAGGGACTATTTGTGTAATTTGCCCAAGAATAAATTATTATTCACTATCGAAAAAAACTATCATTCTAAAGAAAGGTTAAAAAATGATCATTTCATTTAATGTTATTCAAATCAAATATTATTTAAAATTACAATTTTGATTTGTGTTATCAGAAATGCTTTATAGCTCGAAAAATTTCCCCCCGAATGGCCAGAATTTCTGAAACGACGTCGTTTTGATTTTGAATTTTTTTTTTTTTCTTTTCTCAGAGTCGACTCCATTCGAGCCCTTAGTCTCTTCCAAATCCTCTCATCTCTCTCTACTCACTATCTCCTGGAACCCTTAATCTCTTCTGAATCCTCTCATCAGCTACGGGTGTAGACTCGCATAACAGATCTTCAGCAACGGGTGTGGATTCGGCAGTGTCGACTAGCAGAAAAAAAGGTACCACAACTAAAGGTAAACCCATAATCGCAAAAAAACTAGGGTTTGTGTTTCTGTGTTTGAATTTTTCTTACAATTTGTGTTAGGGTTTTGGTTTTGGCTTGAATTTGTAGAACATGTTTTCTGGCCTTGTCAATTAATGATTGTTAGGGTTATGATTGTTTGTTTGGGTTTGGGCATTATGGGTTTTGCCTTCAATTTTTGATTGTTATGATGATTCACTTGTCTGCAATTGTTTTTAAGTGCTGTAGCTTTTTTTTTTCCTTGTGGATGTTCATTCCAAGGAAGTTTTGGGAGCAATGTCACTCATTTTTAGTGTTTTTCCCTTTGGTTTATCATGATAGGCCTGAATAGTTATCAAATTATGTTTTCTTATGTCAGGGCTTTTATCTAGGTTATCTCTTTAGGATACCTAATCAATGGTTGCATATTGTATGTGCTGGGCAGATCAATTAGAGCATTTACATATGTAGTTATGCTGATCAAGTCACCTGTTATGATGGAAGTTTATTGAGCCAAGGGGAATTAAATCAGTTCCCTTAGGTTTCAAATTTTAGCCATAAAAGTGAATGAATAGGCCTGTGAATACATTAAATATGCCTCTGATTTCAAATATCAAATTCTGTTTGTATAAAAGAGCATGGTTTATACTTTATGGTTGTTTTAAATTTCCATGTTGCTGAAGATGTGCATTGTGATTTAAAAAATTCCCTATTTCTTGGAACCTACCTAGGAAAGAACACAAGATTTCTTCTTGTTTACTTTTGCTTATGAAGCTGGTTGCATATTTATCGATTAAAAAAGTACCGGGTTTTAATAACATTAATAAAACAGTAGGTATGTATGTATCAACAGTAGCAATAATAGCTATGTATGTATCATGTCTCTGTTTTCCATTTTGTATGCAAATTACAAAATGGCTTCTTCCTCTAGTAACAATAGCAACATAAGATTGAAACCAAGATTGTGTAATTGTAGGAGAACAGCTGCCATGCACATTGTCCGAACCAATCAGAATGGAAATAAAAGGACGTGTGTACTTTGTGTGTCCATCGAAATATGTAAGCAGTATGGAAATTTGTTTGCAAATTTATTAGCTTGATTTGATTAACTTATTGTCATGCCTTGTAGATTAGTGAGGAACACTGCAATTACTTCAAGTTCGCAGATGATGATAACGACAACGTGATCTCCAATGCTGCACCTCGTAAATCTATAAGAAGCGAAGAATTTAACGATCTAAGCACAAGGGTTTATGAGATGGATAATGAATTTCAGGAGAATGATAGAAGGCTTCGAAGGATGGAGAAAAAATTGAATGTCGTGCTTTATATCATTGTATTTTGTATTGTTTTCTATTTTATAATGTAAATTGCTGAGTTGATAGCTTTTGGGGAATTTGATGGATGTACTTATGGATTGAATGGATTTGATGGATGTACTTATGGATTGAAAGGACTTGAATGGACTTGATGACTTGAATGGACTTCTATTTTCAATTATTGTTGATAGGTTGTGTCATTTGTTGATCTTTAGTGCTGGAAATACTTTTTCACTAAAAACCTGTAATGGCCTTTCTGGTCTGATGTTAGGGCAGCATTCTCACATGGGAATTTACAGGTGGACCAGTAGTTTGACATACTTTGCTTCTACATCTGTATTCTAAGAATTGAATATGTCCTTGGTTACCTCAGGTTTTTTATGGGCATGGAGGAAAGCATGCAATTGACTTCGCATACAACCATTTGTAGAAGCTTGCTCATTGAATGTATTACCTATCTTGTGCCTTATTTTTCTAACTGTTGCTTCATGTATTACCTATCCTGTTGCATTGGCGTTTCTACAACCACTTCAATATGTTACTAATGTTTTCAATTTGGTCTCCACTATTAAAAAGAGTCTTTAATACCAAATGCAAAGCCAAGTGAAAGTTTAAATGTGCCATGCTTTAACAACAGGTGACTTGATCAGCATAACTCTATTGTGGACATTCCTTTAAGTAGTACAAATTCCTATCAAATAGAGAAAAGAAACAATAGATACCCAAACATATAATTACAAGTTCATAGGATTATTACCATTATTAGTTTTTATAGAACCATACCCAACAGTAGGGCATTCTTCAAAATTAAAGCATGTATGTTGACTGAAACTATTAAAACCTAGAACATCATCACCTAAGGCATTGCATTTAGGTTCAGCAAATAAATTTTCCACTGCTATGACTTCATCTTCTAAGGCTGGAAAAAATGACCCATCTTCTACAACCTAGGCAAATAAGATGAACTTTAATCTTACGAACTGAATCAAATCAATGAACATCCATATATAATCAATGTCCACGATATGCATACAACAACAGCTAATATATACACAAGCACTTCCTCTGGTTTAGCACATTGCTCTGGTTTAGCAATGCATCAAAATTAAACAATCAAACAATCAAGTATTTCATTCTGCTGCTTCATTTTGCTGCATCATTCTGCTTTATTCTGCTTGTCATTCTGCTGAACCTGCTTCATTCTGCTTCAAATAATCAACCTGTCATTCTATTTCATTCTGCTGAACCTGCTTCATTCTGCTGCCTCATTCTGGACTGCTCTGGTCGTAATAAGAAGAGGTGCTCTGCTGGAAATAGAACTTGACAAATTCATCATTCACAGAACCTGTTCAACATATAACCTATTCAAAATATGCAAAACCTGTTCAAAATATACAGAACTTGATAGAACCTGTTCAGAATCTGTTCAGAATCAAATATAACCTGTTTAGAATCTGTTCAAACATAAGTTTACAAACATAATTTGTTCAGAATCAAATATAATCTGTTCAGAATCAAAATCTGTTCAAAAACTTGACAGAATCTATTCAGAATCAAATATAACCTGTTTAGAATCTGTTCAAACATAAGTTTACAAACACAATCTGTTCAGAATCAAATATAATCAAATATAATCCGTTCAGAATCAAAATCTGTTCAAAAACTTGACAGAATCTATTCCGAATCAAATATAACCTGTTCAAAATCTGTTCAAACATAAGTTTACAAACATAATCTGTTCAGAATCAAATATAATCTGTTCATAATCAAAATCTGTTCATAATCAAAATCTGTTCAAAAACTTGACATAATCAAATATAACCTGTTCATAATCAAATATAACCTGTTCATAATCAGTTCAAACATAAGTTTGCAAACATAATCTGTTCAGAATCAAATATAATATGTTCATAATCAAATATAACCTGTTCAGAATCTGTTCAAACATAAGTTTACAAACATAATCTGTTCAGAATCAAATATAATCTGTTTATAATAAAAATCTGTTCAGAATCAAATCTGTTAAAAAACTTGACAGAATCTGTTCAGAATAAAAAATACCATAGGTTTACAAACATAAGTTCACAATTTGGGGCGATTGGATCTGCATCTATATTGAAGTCCACAAAAGCAACTATCATAAGTTTACAAACGAAAGTGATAAATACCATAGTACGAAACTAAAAAAAAAAAATAGAGCGTTTGGATCCACATCTATATTCAAATCCACAAAAGTTGAACCATCTATATTTGTCATTCCTGATTCACTCAAAGATGAGCTTCCAATTTTGTCCACCATTTGCAATGCACTCTCTTGTGTCCCATCTATACAAGGAAAATAGTAGGATTGAGCTTGCAGCACCTTATGATACATAATAACAAAATATTATTAATAAGTTCAAACATAATGTAATAAGTACCATACAAAAAATAGTAGTGGACCATGAAACATATACCCGATCGTATGTATTGTCTTCCATGCCGTCCGTACAACCGAAATTCAACTTACAAGGTTCACATTGACCCATTTTACGACCCTATAATAACACACATTGGCTAAAAATTTTGACAAAAATAAATTCTAAAATTTACATACAAATAGAAAATAAAAAATATACCTGGACTTTTGGTGCCTTTTTATTCTTTCCCTTCAACCGATTCACTATTTCATCCACCTTGCTCACCTTCCGTTTCGTACATGGACGGCCTCTTCGGCGAGCAACCAAAGGAGTAAGCACCTTGCGAATAGTACTAGAAGGTGGCACATTACTACTACAAGGTGGGACAGTACTACTAGAAGGTGGCACATTACTCACACAACCAAATTCATCTTTTCTTACTCTTTCCTTGATTTCTCTCAACCCAAGTTGAATGGCTTTGTGTTTACCATCATCGTTGGAAGCAATTTCTATAATTTCATCCAATGTCTTGTGATAGTTATCATGTACCTTTGCATTGAGGACAGCCCCGGATTTCGTGTATGTCGTTGGAATGCATATGTATCCTCTTTCTAAATCTTTTCTCCATCTCGGCATAATGTACTTATCTGGAACCTCATATATGCACCTCTCAATGAGCACATTAAGGGAATGGGCACACATGATCCCCCTAAACTCAAACCACCGACACACACGTTGCATTTCAAATTCAGTTGAATTAAAGTAAACAAGAAATTCAACTTTCTTCATTTTCTCACCCACAAGCACAGCTTCCTTGGCATGATAAGTACAAATGGATCCCTCCTCCTTCACAAGAGTCGCATGACAATACAGTAGTCGCTTCAATTCTACTTGAACTTTTTTAAATTTCGCATTTGTGTAGGCTGCACGAAATTGCTTCTCAAACTCATACACTGTTAAGCAATCATACAATTTGTTTCGAGATTTGAAGTCTGCTTTGGTCTCCTTCTCCACCTTACTTCTCAATGCATTGTCGTACTGTTCAACAAATTGCTTTAAAGTAGTCTTTGAGTTTACATAGCCATCAAAAAATGCATTCATGCTCTCACTTCGTTGTGTAGTTAACATGCCAACCCAAAATATATCTTTCATATAGACAGGAATCCACCTATGTCGCTCACCATATAATACCCCCAACCACTGGTTGTCATGGAGGCTAAACTTTCAATCATCGTTTGTCATTCCTCATCAAATTCATCTTTTCTGAAAGAATCATAGACTGCATTTTGTAAAGCGAATTTGATGGCTTCATATTGGGAATATCCTCTCAATTTCTCGGGAATTTTCTTCATTACATGCTATAAACACCAACGGTGTCGAGCCTGTGAGAAAACAATTTGTATGGCATTTTGCATGGCTCTGCACTAGTCAGTTATAATAGCTTTTGGAGGAGTGGCTGACATATAATTTAACCATTCTTTGAATAGCCAAACAAATGTCTCCGTGTTCTCATTAGATAATAGCCCACAACCAAACAAGATTGACTGTCCATGGTGATTAACTCCTACAAACGGAGTAAACGGCATATCACACTTGTTTGTGAGATAGGTGGTGTCAAATGAGACAACATCCCCAAATGCTTTATAAGCCGCCCTACTCCTTGCATCCGCCCAAAACAAGTTTCGTATACGACCATCTACATCAAAGTCAATTGCAGAATAGAAGTTTGAATTTTCTTGTTGCATCCTATGAAAATAAAATGCAACTGATTCAGCGTCTCCTACCCCAAGCCTCAATCTTCTAGCATTTTAAATGTGGTTCCTTGCATCTCGTTCATCAAATGTTAATGCCTCATATCCCCCCGCTTCAACAACTATAGAATGAAAATTCCTAGACACCCCTATTCCTGCTTCATCGTTTATTTCTAATCTTCTCTTCACAAGAGTACGAATCCTCTTATTCATTGGAAAATGCCGTGAGTCGCTAGGAATTAAATCATGCGTATGCTCAAGCACAACTGTAGTTAACTTATATCTTCCGTCCAGTTGTAAAGTTGCTCTTACCTTAGCTTTATAATCAATTTTTGATGACAAAGATGGTTTCAGGGGGTTTACTTCTGATCTTTTTGTCCTCTTCTGCGCGCGAGTACATTCAATTCCAAAGTATTTCACCTTTTCATCCGCTCCAACATTCTGTGTTCTGTAAGCTATAGCAAATCCAAGGTTTTTAGCATATTTTGCATAAAACTCATGCACTTCTTGCTTTGAGATAAAAAACATCCCCTTCTTAGGTTCTTCAATTTCACCACTCTCATTTAATGAAGGATTGTTCTTTGCTTCCTCAACTTCCTCACCCCCACTCAATGTAGGATTGTTTAAATCAATGTCCATTGTGTGAAACACTCTACTGTAATTTGTATAAAATCAGCAGAACGAAATGCACAACAAATCATAAATAAGGTTAGAGACATCACAGATTCAGATTCAGTGATGTTAAACACCACTTAGATTCAAATTCAGACATCACAGATTCAGAGATTCACATATTCACATAAATAAGGTTAAAGTGGATATTAAACACCACTTAGAGGCATCATAGATTCAGTGGTTACATCACAAATATAACCACTATAGATTTAGACACATCACAAATTCAGCTATAGAACAATAAGGCAACAGCAACTTTGTATACATCACACATGCTAAACCAGATTCAGCTATAGATTTGTATATAGACAGATTCAAATCACAGCTATGGGCACATCCCAAAACACACATATACATCACACATAGCAGAAGAATTATATAGCTATACATCACACACATAGCAATTTTACTTTGAGTATTGCAAAGTGTTGTGCATAGAAGTCTACAAAACATGCAACTAACTGATGAAAAAATTGGAAATTCTATTCAAGATAAGTGAGCCAAGCAATACAACAAATATGGTCTGCATTCCTTAATATGGTCTTCTAATCCCCTGTCAAACATAGACCCCAAATATAGATTTCACTTCAACAAGAACAAACATAGACCCCCAAACATATTTTTTAATTGAAATCATCTACCCACATAGACCCAAACATGGATAACCATTCTTCTAATCCCCCACATTCAAGCTTAACAAAAAAATATAAATTTATAAGAAGAAAAAAAAAATGCACCAGCAGATTCAGGTGAGTACAACGCATAATCCAGATTCACGTCGAAGTGGTATTTCGCTGGTCAACGAACAGCACTGACGGTGGGTAGAGTTTTTCACTAGTCGTCGATGGTCACCCAGGTCGGTAGTGTCAGCACCGGTCGATCTCAGCGGTGGTCGCTCTCGTCTATTCTTCTTTGACTAGTTCCTCTCTCTCTCATCTCCTCTCTTTTCTTCTATTTCTCGCGCATGGTGTCACTTGACCAATGTTGTTGCAACTGAGCCAAACATTCAAAACTCACCTTTTTCAAATTCGGGCGATTCAATGGGGCTCTTTTCGAGCTACATAGTGGTTCTATTGTATTCAGTTGATTTGTATTATAGGTTAAGAATTTATATGGATGAGATAAAGAACTAGATAAAACAAGTGGATATTGTATTATGCTTGGTTAGGATATCATACAACTAATAATTACATAAAATGAGTAGACATTATTATAATATGTTTGGTTATAATGGAATAAAATGGTGTTTTGGAAAGTTGGTAAACAGCTGGCTTTTTGACTTTTTTGGTGACTTTTTTGGCAAAAAAGCTGGCTTCTTTGGATAAAAAAGCTGGGTTTTTTTGCTAAAAAAACTAAAAAGCCAAAAACCTGACTTTTTTAGCCTCTTCCCAAAGTGCCAAAAAATATCTAATTATTTTTTTGTTATTGGTGTTTTATTATTGAATTATGACATTATTGTTTTGAGAAGTTGGTTAAAAGCTAATTTTTTTGACTTTTTTTGGAAAAAAAAATGTATAAAAAAATAGAGAAGTGATGTGACTCAAAAAAGTCAAAAAATCAAAAAAATGACTTTTAACCAGCTTGCAAAAAAGTGTCAATGATAATATGATATTACTGTTATCTTGAAGTTTTTCTTTACATAATATTTATAATATAAAAAAGGGGGGTGCATTTCTTAGATATATATTGGTAGTTTGTGTTAATTTGTTTGTTGTAATTTATGTTTACAACTTATGTAGTTAAAAAATAAAATAAATGAAAAAGAAAAAAATTAGTATCAACTAAGAGAGCAGTGCTTTTAATTGTTATTTTTTTTTATCATTGATGATGTAATGGTTCCAAAGGAGGATGGGTCAAGTTGGTTCACACTTCGAATGGGTCTGCTGACCTTGATGTCTTCGGTGCGTGCCTGCAAAAAGGTCCAAAGGGGGGAGACGATCTCCCGATGGACACTCCGACGACCAAGTTAAGATAGAACAGATTGATTGTGTGGTGAGGGAAGAAGGGGACGAAAAATTTAACCTTTAACGCATCTACGAAAGCTTTCTTATATCCTTTGCTCAACATTTTCTTGTCAATTCCAGACTTTTGTACTGGTCGAAAGTTTATATTCTAGCTCGCATCATTCGTGGTGAGTTTGTCTTCTCCATCGTGAAGGGGTTATCATATTTAATGTTATGAGAGCCTCATTAATGGCTGATGTATGGGTATAATAACTTTACAAGATCTTTGTCTACTTATGTAGCTATGCCCCTGCTTGACAAGTGTTTGAATGTTATTGATCCTGACCTAGTATTGATTTCTCAGAGTCATTGGACTTTGATCACTGGGATGTGAATTGGGTCCTGATCCGTGGGTTGGCCCCTCTTGAGCTCTCATCGGTATCAATCATCAATTTTCAACTCAACAAAAATTGCACCAAACAAGCCTAATGATAACAGACAAAAATAAATTCATATCAATAACAATAATTATATATTTCGTATCTTATATTATGTTTATCATATTACTTATTAACAAAATATTAATATGAACACTATCAAAACAATACTGAATTAAATTGGCACAATATATATATATATATATAATAAAATAGAATAGTAATAATAAATTATTATTGCAATATAACTCTATCAATAATGAATTATGTTTAGGTGATTGTTATTGGTAATTTTAGGTTAACCCCAATGAATTGGTTAAATAATAAAGATTTGATAACAAATTTAAAATATGAAATTTGAGTCATTTTAAAAATTTATTCGTTGTTAATTTTAAGATGTTGGTAATGTAAAAGGAGTCAAATAATCAGTTATAATATAAAATTGGTAATTTTAGGGGGCAGATGATGGTGCTATCATTTCGATCTTATCATCTAAAGTTTTTCCAGTCATTTGCTATTATGATTGAGCCTTTGATGCTGATCTTAGGGATATCTTGTTTGATCTATGGATGTACATGGCCGGCCTATATGATTGTTTTAAATTATTGAAATTGTTAGAGAAATTGGGAAGCGAGGAAATTTGATGCAAATTAATGATATATTTTAAAAAAAAATAAAATTACAAAAACATGAAATTTACCATTGTTTTTTCATTTTCTTATGCAAACAACCCTAGTAGTTTCCTTTGCCACTTCCTCCACCCTCTATTATCTAGCCCCGACTCCCTCACTCACCCTTGACACTTCTTCTACACTTTTTTTTTTTTCATTATCGTCATCTCATTCCATTTCAATTGACAATAATGGCCTAAGATATTTTAAGACCTTAGAGTAAAAATTAAAATGAGACTTTATCTTATTAAGTTTTTAAAAAATTAAACTTCTAGCAATATTTTTTTTTAAAGATTTTTATTGATCTAATGGTGGACTCACCTCTGCCACCAATCACTGCCCTCCACCTACTTATTCCTGTTACTCCATTCCCACCGAACCTACGCACTAAGCTTTCTTTTGGGATATGGGTTAGCTTTTCGATTTTTTGACTGTTTTAGCCTAGGGTTAAAAAATCTCATTTGAAATGGACTTTTTAGCTTTTATGAAAGAAAAAATTAAATGAATATGATTTGAATGTGACTTTTTATCTTATTTGACTAAAAAATATTTTTTGGGCAAGTAAGCTAAAAAATATTTTATTTTTTTGTAATTAAAATAACCCAAACTCAACCCAAACTTTCATGCCAAACGAATCCTAATTGAGCCAAACTCTAACCACTAGAAGTCCCTTCCCATAGCCACCCCACACCTCCTCTCCCCCACTATATGGACATCAAATGCAATACATTATTCTTGCTAGCCTATATAAAGCCTCAACCAAAATTAATTAAAGGTCCAATAAATTTACCCCAAACAGAGCCCAAAGACTAAACAACCAAAGTCTAGGTCCAAATGTCTTCAAACTGGGTTGGGCTTCGTGCCGAGAGATCAGCCCAACAAATATATAAATTAACGCCGTTATACCCTCGACGTCAGGATCACCACCGAAGCACCAGAAATTTATTTAAAATACAAATTGTTCCTATAATTTAAAAAATTATATTTTATCCCTTCAAATCTAATAACATAACAAATGACTTCTTTTATTAATAAATTATTAAATCAATTAATAATTTTTAATATTATCAAAAAAATATTTCAATTAACAATTCAAATAATTTTATTGTTGTATAATAGAATAGAGTTAGGCATTTTGTTTTTTTTATTAATTCTATTAAATAAAAAATTTTAGACGATGAGATATTTGTAATTTTTAAAACTATAGGGGTCAATTTTCATTTTAAGAAAATTTCAACAAGTGTATTTATAATTTACTCTAAAAAAATTATAGGAAAATTACAAAAAATAATAATTAGGATTTGATTCTTGTAACAAATTAAACTCTGAAATTTTAATTTTATCGATCTAAATATTAAGATTTTCATTTATTTTCAATTCAAATCATTTGCATATTTGTATTTAGTAAAATCAACAGAAAAAATAATATTTTAATCATTAAGCTCAATGTAAGTATACATAAAATGACTAAACTACTATTTTTCTATCAATTTTACTTAACAAAAATGAACGAATGATTTAAATTGAAAATAGAGTAAATTAAAAATTAAAATTTTAAATTGATAAAATTAAAAAATTTAGATTTATTTTATTACCATGATCAAGTTTCTTTTTTTTTTTTTTTTTTTTTTTTATAAGAGTATTCAATCCATAAATTCAATTTTGGATTTTCCATGCCCAAAGGTTCATACTCTTTGTCCATAAGGATAAGTTCCTGCAAACTGACTAAAGTACCCATCTATATATATACCAACCAAACCTTACCTCTCTAAAATGAAACTATCTCTATCCCTCTCTCTCTCTCTCTCTCTCTCATCTAAACCTTAAGGTTGCGTCGCTTCCGTTATCGCTGTCACCACCTCCTCTCCGCCACCAGCACCCCCACTGTTGTCGTTCGGCATGTCGTCATCACCATCAACCTCAATGACAAAAGCGCATTCATCATGGCCTTGACAGCGCTGTCATCTTCTTTCACACCATGATTTGACTCATATTCCACAACCGTCGCCGTCTTGAGCTACTTCCACATTCCAGTACCATTGCCGTCTTCTTCTAAACAGAAGGCGTTGCCACTTTGTTCTCTGGCGTCTATGCCACCATCCTCCGGCAGACCTTATGTTTTTTTTTTTTCGTTTTCTCTCTCTCTCTATATATGTGTGTGTGTGCGCGCGCGCGCGCGTGTATGTATGTATGTATGTATATCTTGTGTGACGGAGGAAGAAGAAAAGAATAAAAGTATTTATACTATATATATTTTTTTATTCTTGATGATGAAACAAATTACAACACATTAATTATTATTTGTTCTTCTGCGATATGATGATAATACAGTATTGATTCTTTTGTAACCAGATGAATCCGTATACATTCATCAGTTCCAAAACTAAATTTTTGGTTATTAATGTTATCTGTAACATTTATATGCTCATGCATGTCTCTAAATTCCAAGTCACGTATTCTTATTTCTGTAGAACTCATATAACAAATGGATTTCATGTTTTTTCAAAATTTAAATGCAAAATCTTGTATGACAATGTCTCAATTTTTAGAGTAATGCTACGTATCATGAAATAAATATCATGAAAAACTTCATGAAACTAATCTAAGGGTGAATGCATAACATACAATAAAGCACTACAAACACTATAATCTAATCCAAGGGTAGAGAATCTTCATGAAAACTTTTCATGACATTGTTTTCATGATAGCTAGCATTATTGCAATTTTTATGATTTCTTTTGAGTTATATTTCATAGCAAGTTTACACGTGTGTATACATAATCAGTATCATAAACGTTTCGGATGATTCTTGTATGTGCAATGGATAATTCCAACAGATTAAAAAACAAGTTTGAAAAATTTTAAATAGAGAGATCATCTTTTTTTAAAAAAAAAATAGATAGAGAAAGAACTCATAGATTTTAAATAGATAGAGAGAAACACAAGGACAGATTTTAAACAAATAGAGAGAATCTCATGATTTTGAATATATAGGAAACAAAATTCAACAGATAAGCAAAAAATTTGAAAAGATAGACAAAAAATTTAAATAGATAAAAAATAATTTAAAGAAATATATATAGATTGGGATAGATAATCAATGAAAAATCAATTAAAAAAAAATTAACAAATAAATTAAGTAGCAAAATTAAAAACAAAATATTCTTCAAAACAAATTAAAAAATTTCTTACTAAATTCCTTCACAAAAAATATATCTCTTATTAACAAAAAAAAATAATAATAATAATAATAACCGAATCTAATACCTTGTCATTTCCTCATGTTGGGGTTTTCAACCATTTTTCTTTTTCCTTTTTATAATGTAATAATTTTCCCAACAAAAATATCTTGACAGACGTGTGCGAAAACGAACTGACGCTCGGTCGCTCGCATCGTTCTCGCCTTTGTTCTCTATTGACTCCGTCTTCCAACCCATTCACATCACTCGATTTCTCCACATAATCTCCATCAAACCTCTCCAAACACCACCTTCCTTTCAAAACCCTAGTTTTCTCTCCCCACCAAATCCAATATTTTCCCCTTTTTTTTTCGCCAAATACATTTCAATCCTCTGATTTCAAATTTCTTCGCTTCCCAAACCCTGAAATTCCCAAGAATTTGTTCGGTTTCATGGCCTCAATTGATCGAAATTTGTTGATTTTCAGATTTTCTCCAGTTAATTTGCAGTCGGTGGCATAATTTGAAGATTTCGCTGGATTTTGACTGCAATTGGGTATCGAATTTCGAATTCATACTGTTTTTGATCGTATGATGGGTTTCAATGATGTGCTTCTTTCAAATCTCTGATATTCGTCAGGTAATTTGGGTTCGATACGTAAAATTCTTCCATTTTTTCAACTTTTGATTGCGATTTTGTATCGAATTTTGGGGTTTGATGGATAATAAAGACGAGGGTTTGTCGATGGCGATGTTTAAGAAGCCGAATTTGAATATGTACCGACTCATGAACGGTCCTTCGTTGCAACCTTCGGGTTGGTTCGAGATCCGATTGTTCTACGTCCGAATCGCCCCATGCGCTGTGGAAACCGTTCCTGACCACCTCACGCTTCGCCATCTTCGCCGAGAAATTGGGGTTTCTCTAGAAATCAATGGCACTCGCATACCGTCCTCGGAAACGACATCGTTGTCTCTCCGTCGCGATCGGCTTGATAAGGAATCGTTGGAGGTAACATATGTGAGTACTGACTGTGTTAAGGTTTCAGGGGCTGTTGAATTTGAGGTTTATGAGAAGGAGGATATGATGTTGTGTGGGTCTTTGGAGAGAATGGAGGCTGTTTGGAGTAATGGAAATGTGGGTTTGGATAATGATTCCAAAACCGGGTGGGGTATGGATTGCTACATGTCTGCATCAATTGGGAGCGGGGGTTCGGCATTTTTTCAGCCGAAATTTGGGATTTCAGCTCCGTTGTTCGAGGTCTATATTGCGGGTTGTTGTTCGGGTGTGCCTGTGATTTTAACAAAGACAATTCAAATTAGTCCGAGGCGGAAACTTGCCAGACATAACACACTCGATGCTATTCCAGAGGATGCAGAGATTGGGAAGGAGCAAAAGATCAATAATGGTTTGGTGAGGCAGCGGAAAGTGCAGGTACTGTTATGGTGTCAATGTGTTCTGATACAAATTTCTTGATACATGTTTTAGTTATTTTGTTAATTGTCTGAATATGAATTCCTATGTTACATTTGTTGAATTTAACTTTTTTATCCCCAAAAAAAATATATATATTTGTTGAATTTAACTTGTTTGCATTTTGCAAATATCACTAGCTGTTTTGTGGTAAATTGATCGGCTGTTTTCTGTTCAATTATGCATTTGAATTTTTTTTAGGTACCATTAGAAAAATTCAATTCTTAGTGTAATTTGTAGTTTGCGCAAATTGTGGTGGTAATAAAAGAAACTCAGGCCTCATTTGGGAACAGGGTTTTTTAGTAACTTTTTGACTAAAATACGATGTAAAAAAAACTAGTATGTTTGTGATGACTTTTTGGCTTTTTACGAAAAGATGTGCAAAAAGTAGAGAAAAAATAGAATCTTTGACTTTTTGGTATATGTGATTGGCTTTTTGACTTATTTAGTAACTTTTTGACTTTTTGATTAAACCGGTCGCTTCCTAAACGAGGCCTCACTCTTTCCCTCTCAAATAAATACATAAGTTAATGTAATTTTCAGGAGAATATATATGTAATTGTAGCATATGGAATGCTTGAGAGTTTGATTGTTTATCAATCCTCTGTAGGGTTGGGAAAGGCATGCATACAATTGTGCAAAACTGTATTTCTTTCATATTTCTTTGGTGAAGTAGAATTTGCTTCTTTATCTGTTCTTGTACTAAAATGTTTTAGTAAAAAATGTATAGAACTTGCACTAAAAAGTTTTAATATTAACCTTTTGAGGATAGGGATTTCTCAAGGAATTGTATTTTTGCCCCTAAAGATGGTTCATTTGGTAATGACTCATTTTTCAGAGAGACCTACATATGTTTATGATTTATGTTGACGAGTGTTGGCATTAATTCAATCTCATTGAGTTAAAATTCTTAGATGAAGATGAGATTCTCTATCTTAATAAATGTTTTTCTGTTAAGTGAGAAACTTTGTAACTAGGGATGCAATGTCATACATTTGCAACTTGATCATAGGTCACACAAATTTTGCTCCATTTGAACATGTTAATCAGTATGCTTCCTAATTATTATCGCTAACTTTTAACATTAAACCACTTACTTGAAGGAAGATCCTAGTTGTCAATACAGGTCACGCTATGAAAATTTGGTGGTAGTGGTGGTGGAAGACTATTGATGCTTTATATATAGAGAATTTGTTATGAACTTTTATTATTTGCTTGGTTGAGGGAATTTTTAAAGAGAAAATTAAAGCTTTCATGTGGTGCATATTGATTTTTTGTTTTGTTTTGTTTTGTTTTGTTTTGGGTTCATGGTGCGTGAGATCTAGAAAAGGGTTCAACACGATACATTGGTGTGATTATTGGCATGCAATGGAAAGTAACCATGTGTGAGGTCTTGTGAATGACAATAATAAGCCATTAAGAGCGGGCTTTCAACTTTAAGTTTCTGTTGGTTTGCATTGGCTTTTGAATTGATGGGCACATTAAGGAAGAGGGCTTATTTATTTATTTTTTTTGCTGTGTGTGTGTGTGTGTGTGCACGCGAGTGTGGGTGCTTGTTGGTGACGGTTTATCTGACAAATTTGTGAGTAATATCTAGTCAGATTTCCACTTACATCCGTTGAGGCTTGCAAATTGGGCATTGAGCCACCACAAGTTTCAAATATACAAAATGACCTTCTTTCAATCAATGGTGGTTAATTGATGCCAAGTGGGAAATTTTTGTCATGGTTTTTAGTAATGTTCTTTCTTTTCTTGTCAATCTAATTGAACCTTTACCATTACCTTTCAACACCAAATCACCAGAATTGCCATTATCCTATTGCTGAAGCACCATGACTTTTGGAAACTATAAGGATCTGAGTCCTCTATAGTCCATATGAATGGAATGGCCACATGGGCTCATTCTGCGAGATTGAGTGTTACTTGATAAAACCTTCTATATCCCACTCTAAATAATTTCTTTTTTATGTTTCTTTAATAGAAGTTTCCCGTTGTATTGTATATTTTTTTCCTTCTCTTTTAAATGTTTTCCAACCTTGTGTTGGTAGCTATATCCATTTGGAGTTGCTTGCTTATTTACTTTGAACTGTTCTTTATGGGCTGTGTGCACAGATCACAGAGGCAGAAGTTGAAGATTATGAGTCAGATGGAAAAATTGGAAGCAACTACTATTCAGAAGACACATATGCTGGCGAGGATGGTGAGCTCTCATGGTTCAACGCTGGCGTTAGAGTTGGGGTTGGAATTGGCCTTGGGATGTGCCTCGGTGTTGGAATTGGTGTTGGACTGATGATGCGCTCTTATCAAGCAACCACCAGGACCTTTAGGAGGAGATTTTTCTGAATTCGGGTCATTTTCATGGGAGACCAGTGATTCTGGAATAACAAAGAGATGAAAAGCAAAAATTTTGAGATTATTTTGAGAATGAGTTAAAGGTTCGAAGATGGCAGTGGGAGAAGTAAGAAAGGTGTGGTTCAGAATTTTACGGATGAGCTTTTGTACTTGGGCGGAGGCTGCATAGTATTTAGGTATACTTGGTATATAGTTGTAATCAACGCTACTGATACAATGGAAAGTGCAATATAGCATTGATAACAATTATGTATTAAGGAAACCTAAAGATGTGGTTCATTGGTTTAAGGGTGAGCCTTTTGTTGTTGTATAGTATTTAGGTTTATTCGGTATATAGCTGTTATCAATGCTACTGCACTTTCCATTGTATTCTTGTGGTGAACTAGCATGACTTCAATATGAAGGGAAGTGCAATGGCACTGTTGTATACCAAGTAAACCAAAATACTAAGAAAAACGTGGTTCAGTGTTTTAAGTGTTAGCTTTTGTACTTTGGCCGAGGCTGTATAGTGTTTAGGTTTACTTGGTATATATAGTTGTTATCAGCAGGACTAGCATGACCACAATACGTGGCGCGAGCTTCAACTGAAATTCCAAGGGGATATATAGATGCTTTAATCCTTGGACCAGCATATGACCTTGAATCGTGGAGGAATGCATGTACGTGGATGTAGGAGATCCGGCATTGTATCTACTCTTTTCATCTTTTGTAGAGATTTGGCATCATCTGAAGTTTTGTGCAAGGGTGTTTTGGTTATTATGGTAGGACAACATGTAACTATTTTTTTTTTACCTGTAACAATTTTGATGATTTGTCTTTCTTCAATTCAATTTGGTACTTGCAATAAATTGGCATTGTGTAATCTGAAGATCATTTGTAGAGTTTGTTTGATGTTCAATTTCTTCAATGCCTTGATGATTATGGATTGATCAGTGTTTCTGGAAAGCTCTTAAGAATGTGTCTTCTGTGTTGACTGGGATTAGGTCATTGAAACGAGACTACTAGGTTGAAGTTTTTGTTGCATGTTTTCTCAGGCTCCAAAGCAGCAATAAATAGTATTATATGTTTATAATTTTATAAAATAATTTTAAAATTATAAATAAAAGTTTGTTGGTATTTATTTTTATTTTGGAAACATTGTAAATAGCTGGAGAAATTGCAAATCATGTGATAGTGAAAAAATATACATTTTTATAGTGATTTAAATTTTTTATGTGCATGCTGCAAGTTTTTTTTTTTTTTTTTTTTGAGTCGAAATTGTACAAAAAAAATTTCATTTATGTATAATTATTTTTTCACTTTATCATTAATTTACAATCTCTTACATAGTTTACAAAGTTTATTAAAACTTTGTAATAAATTTTTTTTTTTTGGTCACATGGTATGCACAACTAGGATATACACAAGTAGGGTTAATTGTTACTAAAGAAAAAGAAAATAGACACCACAAATGGTATCAAATTATTTTCTATAGAATTTAAATTCACAAATCTTACATTACAAAGTGGTGTTTGCATAATTATTATGTTGAATGCCTTGGTTGAAGAGATATATATATATATATATATATTAAAAAAGTAAATGCAATGTGATATCTTTTACATTCTCATATAAATATAAATTAAGCAAATCAACATAAACAAATATATTTTGGTGTGGCTTTGATCAGTCCAATTGGGTCTGTGGAAGTCTACTACGGGTCCTGTTTTGATAACCCGAACCATTTAATGTGTAGAAATCATCGAGTACTATATGTCTATAAAAAATTACATTGATCGGATATCGATAACTATGTGAAAAAACAGTTTTTTATCAACCGTTAATTGTTTCACCGTCCATTTTTTTTATACAAAACTGATTGGATCACATAACTATTGATATCAGATCAACGTGATTTTTATAGGCATGTAATACTCAACGAGTTCTACACATTGAACGGTTCGAATTATCAAAACGGGCCCAATGAATAGAACTGGACGGTTTTAATCTTGATCTCAACTTGAGACAAGCTGGACCATATATTTTTTATGCAAACAATTGTAATATTCCTAACAATATTAACTCTGTTGGCAGTTTCGGATCAATTGAACTAATGCGAATAATTTAAGGATTCAAGAAACAAATGACACAATTATAATTGTTTGAGGGGGGAAAAGTGAATCTTTCCCGAAAACAAAGGGAAAAAACAGACAATTTTATAAAATAATGGGACATAACAGCAATTAACGAAATTACAAGGACCATTGAGAGACATGGAGAGAGACCTAGGGTCTGAAGTCTGAAAACCAAAGACACTGCAACCTCCTTCCCTGAGCACTGTGAAGAAGAAACAACAACTCATCAATCATCATCAACAACCTAAGAGAATATGCTTCTTCTATAATCACATATACATCATCATCTTCAAAGGAACAAGTATGATGATGAATGTGGTAGGAGAGAGAGACTCGATCAACACCACCACCACAACAACCCCCACTTCCAGATCTCCGGCCACCATGCCCCGCCACAGCTCCGCCGCACCTCCACCTCTCCCTCTGGTTGTAACTCTCAACTGCATCGAAGACACCGGCCTCGAACAAGACTGCCTCGCCGGCATCGCCGTCGTCGAACACGTCCCCCTCAGCCGTCTCGCGGAAGCGAAGATCGAGTCCGCCGCCGCCGTCCTCCTCCACTGCCTCGCCTTCCTCCCACGCGCCGCCCAGCGCCGCCTCCGCCCCTGGCAGCTCGTCCTCTGCCTCGGCTCCTCTGACCGCTCCGTTGATTCCGCCCTAGCCGCCGACCTAGGGCTCCGCCGCCTCGTCCACGTCGATGTGTCTCGTGCTGAGGAGGTCGCTGACACTGTTATGGCTCTCTTCCTCGGTCTCCTCCGCCGTACTCATCTTCTCTCTCGCCATGCCCTCTCTGCCTCGGGATGGCTCGGTTCGGTTCAACCGCTGTGCCGTGGAATGCGGCGTTGCCGTGGGCTTGTTTTAGGGATCATTGGTAGATCTGCTTCGGCGAGGTCTTTGGCTACTCGGAGTTTGGCATTCAAGATGACTGTGCTCTACTTCGATGTTCACGAGGTAACAATTTCAGTTGTATCTAATGTTACATTCAGTCAATTTCATGTTTGGAACCATACACAAAGATGTAGTGTTACAATCCTCCCATTGCAAAATAATTCACTGATTCATTGTTTTTAAATTGTGATCTTTGATGTGTTGAGCATCTCAAACACATGATCAAAATTTTACTTAAATTTGAGTAAAAGATTTATTTGATATCAAACACTGTAATTTGAGTAAATGCTTCACTAAAGGCATGGTGGTAGTGGTAAATTTCAGATTCACAAAATAGCCTTGAAATTGGGTTGGGTAAAAAATTGAGTAAAACTCAATGTAGTATAAGTTTGGGTCAGGAAGCGGAGAGTGTTTTTGCCCCAAATTATTGAGCTAAGTATGTTGTTTCTTAGCTTAAAAAAATGCATTTTGTTGAATTTGGCTGACATGCCAACTTTGGTTATAGCTGAATAAAACTCGCAACAAGAAACAGAGCTCCGGAGTTGGGCTATTGAAGTTGTTAAAATTATTGTCTCTAAACATTTGGAACTAAGAATGAGTTTTCATTTGAGAACATGAAGTTTATGAATATTCTGAAATTTTAGAGGATTTTGAGCAACATGACACGTGGATAAGAATCTTGTCCTTGCATGGACTGTCTTTAATAGAGAGTAGACTTTAAGCTTCATTGAAGTGTTATATTAACATTTGTAAATGTATTACCTACTTTGAATGTGTTATTTGGAAATTGGCCATTATCTCCTTTTTAGTCTTTGAATGTGTTGTTAGTGTCATGTATTGCATATTTGTCCTCTAGTATATGACTTGTTCTAACTGATTTTTCCTTGATAGGGAAAAGGAAAGTTGAGTCGATCCTCAATGACATTCCCTCCTGCTGCCCGGAGAATGGATACCCTTAATGATTTACTTGCTGCAAGTGACCTTATTTCTCTCCACTGTGCTTTGACAAATGAAACAGTTCAAATTATTAATGCAGATTGCTTGCAGCATATTAAGCCTGGTACTTCCTTCAATTTTTGTTGCATTTGGGACATATATATATATATATATACATATTAAATCTTGGAATTCCTCTTACTTGGACTTATAGAGGAGTGTGTTGATTTGTGCAGGGGCATTTCTCGTGAATACAGGTAGCAGCCAGCTGGTGGATGATTGTGCCGTAAAGCAGCTTCTGATTGATGGTACCCTTGCAGGTTGTGCTGTTGATGGTGCTGAAGGGCCCCAATGGATGGAAGCATGGGTATGATGTGATGAGTAGTCTTAGGGTATGATGTGATGAGTAGTCTTAGGGTATGAATATATAACATGATCAAATGCTTGTTGAGTATATGTTGTTTTCTGGACTGATTTTTGTTTAACACTACTATCTCATGTACTTTTTGTTTTGTTTTTTTTCTTGTCATATGCTCAAATTTTAAGGGACAGAGTGATTGTACTAAAAATGAAATAGGATATGAAAATTACATTGTGGTTTTATGCTAGATTGATAGAAACACTTTGTGAAGAGAAGAAAGACCTCCACATGGTTGGATCTGAAAAGAGAGAATGTTTTGGGTGTTAGAAGGAAAATGTATAACCAATTCAATTTATGATGTGATTTTGAACATGTATCCTTAACTATAATTCTGTAATAGTGTGAGAACAATTTGAAGAGAAACATGCTGATTTCCAACCACAATATGCTAACTCAATCATGGTTATTAGAATCTTGATCCGGATCGTAGGATTTTACGATTCTATGATCTCAGTTGGGCTAAACGATCCGGATCACACTAAGATCTTAAATTTAGTAAAATCTTAAAGTCATTATGATTCTAGTCATAAAATGATGTAGAATCGCATACCATCTCGATTCCACTTCGATCCCGATCCTACCAATTTTTTTTATTGCTATTTATTTCTTACATATATGTGGATATCTATATAAAAAATTTGACTATAAATTCATTTTTCATATGTCTTATCTAATTTATGTTAACATAGGACATACATTATATCAAATTTATCAATTTTCTTTAATCTTTTTAAAATTATGTAACAAAGATTATCATTATCGATAATTTTTCATTTTATTTTGCATTAAAAGTAGGATCTTACTATTCTTGATCTGATTCTACAATCCGATCCATTAGTCCCTCCCAACGATCCTACTTGGGAACCTGATTTTAGCAACCTTGAACTCAGTGGCTCAAGATTAGACCCTTACCATTGTGCATTGTTATAGATGAAATATAAGGCATATTTGTGAAGAGGGTCCACATAGTACATGTATGTGAGGATGCAGATTTGGTATAAAGATTTTGGGTTAAGCGAGACAAATATATTTTCCATAGAAAAAAGACAAGATTAGGGGGGGCAACTGACAATGCTACTGGCCAAGTTGCATTTTACCAACCAATATTAGAAAAAGGTGAAGCTTTGTGGTTTTCTTTCATTTCTCATATCTCATTAATGTCTACGATCCCAGTGATGCAAAATTTAAATTCCATGTTGTATTAGCATTTCTTGCCTTTTCTTTTATAAATAAAAGCAGCCCAGAAAGGTGAAAATGGGTCATGCAATCCTCTAAGTTGTACATGTTTATATAAAATTTATAAATAAAGGTCGTCAATGTTTCTATGAGAGTGTATATCTATTGGTGTTCAAACGAATTTATCATATCAATTCTTGCTTCAGGTAAGGGAGATGCCCAATGTATTGATACTTCCACGCAGTGCAGATTATAGTGAAGAAGTGTGGATGGAGATAAGGGAGAAAACTATTTCCATATTGCAGACATTCTTCTTGGATGGCGGCGTTCCAGAGAATGCTGTCTCAGATGAGGAGGAAGAGGAACGTGAGATAGGCTATGAAAATGAAGAAGGTGATAAACAAGAAAATAAAAGTGCCCTACAGGGTTCTGTTGGTGAGCAATTGACAGGTGATATTCATGTAACTCCAGAAAGCTCCCAGAAAAATAGCATAAATGCATCAAAGGAGTCTCCTGGTCATCATCAGGGTTCAGCTTTGTCTCAAAGTACTTCTGCTCGATCTGAAGGAAAGCGTAGCAGGTCAGGTAAGAAGGCTAAAAAGAGGCATGCCCGCCAAAAATCCCTGCAGAAATCAGATGAAACTTCTGCATTAGAGAAAGAGAGTACTTCACATCGAGATGATGATACTGCAATGAGTGGCACAGATCAAGTGTTGAGTTCCAGTTCACGGTTTGCTTCCCCTGAAGATTTGAGAAGTACAAAAGCACCAATTGAATCAATACAAGAATCATCTTCTGAGCAGATTCTAAAGTCAAGCATGAGCCTGAGCAGAAAGTCTGGTGAACTGCTGAAGGATGGTTATGTTATAGCCTTGCATACAAGAGATCGACTTGCCCTTCATGTTTCTAGGCAAAGAGTCCAAGGCGGCGGTTGGTTCCTAGACACAATGTCAAATGTAACAAAAAGAGATCCAGCAACGCAGTTCCTCGTTGTTTTTAGAAGCAAGGTTTGTGGAGAGGAATGTGTTTCATTATATGTGGCAGGCAGCATTTCAATTTTGTGAGTTATTGGTCTGTTTAACTGGTCGACTGTTTCAATTCAATTTCTGCAGGACATAATTGGTTTGCGATCTTTTACCGCTGGTGGAAAGTTGTTGCAGGTATTTTTCTCTCTTACAAATTCTAGTTTATAGATGAGATGCTTGTCAATGCTGTCTTTAAGTGCAATTTCATTTCAATATAAAAGATGCAAGTGGCAATTTTTTAGTTTTTTGCATTGTCTATTTATTGATTTATTCGTTTTGGTTGAAGACTGGTTGTTTTGCAACACAGTTCTTGAGCACATTTTTGTGTGAAATTTGAGAGTTGGATGAATGAATTCTGATTCCTAATATCTATTCATTAGTTGTTTTTTTTCCCTCTTCTTGAGTATAAGAGATAAATACCATCTAAGAATACACTAAGAGCCTATTGACTATAGAATTTGAACTCCTTGAATTTGAGGAAGAACAGAGAGATAAAGGATTTGATCCTTTTTCAATCCCGCAAGATTTATAAATTTTCTTGAAGGCATCTGCTTTGGCAGCATGCCAGCATTCACATTCACACAAGATTCTGGTGACAAGTGTCTTGTAAATCCTTATTTCAATCTATTGACACTAGCTTAACCTCTCTGCTACATATTTCCTCTAACTTGATCTGAACTTCTGGAATGCCACCTGTGGTGATGGCTTTGGCCTGGGCAGTGATCCATGTGATGTTTTTAACTTTTTTGAACGCTTAGAGAAGGAGGTTCTACATTTTGTTGCCTCTTAATATTTGTCTTGTGCAGGTGGGATGGGAAGTCTATTATTGATCATCCCTATTTTGCATTTGCACCATGACCTATGCTTTTGGTATAGCTTACAATTGAGCAAACATCACCGAGTAGGTGTGCTTCATGACACACATGGTTCCACTGGGAGTGGATGTTCCAGGATTTGTAGAAGGGGTGGAGTGCTTTGAGACATAATACCTTTGCAACATTATGGTGCGTTTAGGTGGAAAAAGGGAATGGATTTTTTTAGGATAAGGGTAGAAAAGGCAGTTCTTATTTATTTTATTTGTTTTAGAGAAGGGTTCCTATTTTTTGATTAGTGATCTCAAGTGACAAAAGATCCTTTGTCCATTCATGACATGCCAGAGTTCCAGAAATCAAGCACGACTTTACATCATTAACCTTGTAAATTTTGACCGACTTTATTGGGCATTAATTGTTGTTGATCTTGTAGGACACTTACTTATCACATACCCAGGCACACACACATACACACACACACAAAATAAATAAAGAAAGAAAGAAAGAAAGAAAGAAAGTTGAAGCATGCTTCCTGAATCAGGAAGCTCTTTATGTTCTATCCTATGAGCTTGTAGTGTGACTATAGTTTGTATGCCATAAAAGTTAAAAGTTGCTCGAGTTCATAATTGAACTTCCTTTAAGAATGAGATACAATGATTATAAAATTTATTTGGTTCTTTCAGAAATAATTAAATTGGGTGACGTTACTTAAGTTATCAGTTTACATTCTATTTACTGTTGCAGATAAATAGAAGAATGGAATTTGTATTTGCTAGTCACAGCTTTGATGTCTGGGAGAGTTGGACATTTGAAGGTTCTTTGGAGGATTGTAGATTGGTCAATTGTAGAAATCCATTGGTAAGTTTCTTCTCTAACTCCATCAGATTCCTTATTATAGCATAGGATTTGTAGGGCTCTTGATATGTAAATAAGTATGCAAGTCTATGTTACTTTTAACGGCTTTCTGTGTGCACCCATCTATACATATCCATGTGTATTTATATTGTCTTGGAGCTGTATTGGTCATTGAAAACGGCCAACTAGATGTTGTCACAATAACTCCGGGAGAGAGAGATCACATCACATGGCGGTGTATCACATCACAATGTCAAGATAGTGACATGCATCATGGCTCAAGTTCAGAAGATAAGGGGTGCATGCATCACTTTATTTTTCATATTTTTTTTAATTAAAAAAAAAAAAAAAGAATCTTAAATGAAAACCTAAGTTAGAAGCCTCACTTCGCACCTGCTGTTTTCTAGACCCTTCTTGATGTAGTTTGGTTTTCAAGTTGCCTGCAAATGCCTGAAATTAGCGTAATATAATTTGGAATATGCAAAATTTTAATGTTCTGCTCTTGTATTACATAAATGAATTTCGTTGAGCTGTATATGTGAAAAACGAAAACCCTGTCCAAATTTTTGAGCTCTCTACCTCTCTCTCTCTCTCTCTAAAAAAGTTGCTCCTTTGTGATGCGGACTGCAGGCTGTTTTGGATGTACAAGTTGAAATTCTTGCCGCTGTAGGCGAAGAGGATGGAATTACTCGCTGGCTTGATTAGGTTGCGGACAATTTGAGGGTTGGTTAAGCAACCTAATGTATACCTGTTTGTTTCTTCACCTTGAGGTTTGTAATATTTCGAGAGAGATTGTAACTTGTAAAGCGTTCGATTTTTACAGTGAGTTGAGGATTGTACTATGTTTTATGTTGTGGGTAATTCATGTCGACGAAACTGATTTTTTTTCTTTTAATTTTTTTTGGGGGTTATTTATTAGAGGTTTTTGGTGGTTTCGAACCATTTGACTGCTTCTCTCACTCTCTCGATATCGATTGTAATGGAGTTAAGAGTATCTCTTCTGTGGGATGACAAGCTAATTGCTCGTATACTATCCCCTCCTTATAGTGATTCGTGTTTTGCAGCAGTTGAATTTTCATGTTTTTGTGTGTGGGATGATACAATTGAGACCTGGGATTAAGGCTGTGAACCAGCCGACTCAAGAGTAGTAATTTATTCAATCTTGGCTTAACTTTGTTTGGTTTTGTTTTCGGAATATGTTTTTTGAAAAATACTAAAAATTAGTTTGAAATAAATATCAAAAATATATTTTTGAGTTTTTACAGACTATATTTGCACAATAAACTAAAAGAACATGAAAATGATGGAGTGTTTTTAAAATTTTATTATATTTTAAAGCAAATTAGATTATGTTTTTGACAAAAATAAATTTTGAAAACGAAATCAAATAGAGTGATGCAATAGTTATTTGACTTTTTGTATTATATACAAAATTCTGAATAATAGATTGTTTAAACATAGATTTAACCCGTTTGGGGACTTATCTTTTTAGTCAATTAGTTAAAAAGTCAATAACTCGTACAAAAAAATCAAAGATTCTCTTTTTTCTTTACTTTTTGCACATCTTTTCGTAATTAGTCAAAAAGTCATCTCAAACATATAAGTTTTTTTTACCTACCTTTTAGCCAAATAGTCAAAAAGTTACTAAATTAGCCTGTTCCCAAACAAGGCTTAAATATATTTGAAAATATGTTCAAATATAATTTATTTATTTAACGAATTAATCTGAAATAATTTTTTAATAAACTGAATATGAGGCGAATTTAAATAACAATAATGATTTAGACCATTAAAAAGAACACCACTAATAGCATTAATGCATTGGGAATGATAAAAAAAAAAAAAAAAAAGAAAGAAACAAGGCATAAAAAGTGGATAGAGTCCACTGCCACATCGTTAATGCTCCTTTAATGCTCCATTTCTAATGCTCCCAAACATTTTTCTTTAAATAACGTAACTCGGTTTCACAATGTCTTTGTTTTTTAACACAGGTTTCACAAATGTCAAATGTGATTGACAAAGGTATACCTACTAGCACTAGTACTAGATCTAGTTTAGCAGGGCCACCTCCGCACTTTAAAACAAAGTTTGACATGATTGAAAAAAGATCAAAAGTCAAAAAGTCACTATTTAAATCACATCATCTTATTTAAGTAACATCACCTCTTTAACACATTACTTCAAACTCAACCCAAATCTAATCCATATTTCATAAAAAGTCAAAAAGTATATTTATTTAATCTTTCCAAACTAGGCCTAGGTAGGAAAAACTATAATGGTTTAGTCAAAAAGAGAAATGTTAGAGTTCTTGCTCGTTTGGTTAAGATTTTGAAACTAAAAATAAAATAAAATAAATTATATAAATTAATAAGATAAAGTGGATGTTTGGAAAGTTATTATTTTAATAGGTTATTTTAATTTTTAGCTATTTTAGGAGGTTAAAATTTTTATATTTGGAAAGATAATTAAATTTTTTTATAATTGGATGCAGTGGCGGAGCCAGAAAATTAAATTAGAATTGGTACTTATTAATTACGATATCGAAAATTTTTACAAAAATATTTCAACAAGTTTTTACAATTGATTTCGAGAAATATCAAAAAAATAATATTATTTATAACTAGTGTATCATGAACAATATAAAAAAAATATATGGATATAAGTATTAAAATAAATTATATAGGGTTCATTTGGAAAGTGGGTTAACTTTTTGAATTTTTTAGTCTGGGAGCAAGAAGTCTCGTTTGGAAATGACTTTTTAACTTTTTGTGAGAGGAATAATATAATGATTATGGGTTGGATGTGATATTTTGTCTTATTAGGTTAAAAAATCTATATTTTTTTTGTAACTATTTTAGCTAAAAAAGCCCCAACATCAACTTCTCAAATAGAGGCATAATGATAAATTATTATTTTTTAACTAAATTTGATTAAAAATTCAATATAATAGTAATACCACATCATCATTGATATGCCATATCACCTACTAATAGTAAATAAACATATAGAGAGTGAATCTCACATGTAACTAACAATCTAATAAATTCCATATTTTTATAGTGAGATTACTTATACTTGCATGTCATTAATAATGACATCACTATTATATTCAAAAAATTTCATAGATAATATGATTTATAGTAGTCTTTTCATTTTCAATTATAACAACCATTATTGTTCTCATAATTTTTAAAATGTCATTGACATTTCACTCTAATAATATTTTTGTAATTTTTTTATTTAAAATATCTTCTTTCTGTTTGTAAAAAAAAAAATTCCCAAAATCCAGGGGCACGTGACCCCGCTAGTCCTATACTCCCTCCGCCACTGGTTGGATGTGATGTTTGTGAGAAAAAAATAAAATGATTATGGATTTGATGTGACATTTTGTCTTATTGGCTATTTTAATGTTATTTTAGCCAAAAGAAAAACCAAAAAAGCTACTTTCCAAACACCTCCAAATATCACTTTTTACCCATAATCATTATACTTTTTCTTTCATATAAATAAAAAAAAGTCCCAAAACAAAAACCAAACGAGGCTAAAAAAGTTGGTTTTATTAGCGAATGCCAAACGACCCTTTAAAATTTTTATCAAATATTTTATATGGACGTAAGACTCACACCATGTGGATCTCATGTGAATTTCATACTCATATGAAATATTTGATAAAATTTTTGGCATCTCTAATATTTTTGAGTCAAAAAGCTTATAAACATGGGTTAGTTATGTAATTACATTATTAAGGGGATGTTTGGGATAGCCTAAATAAGTGCACTTTTTATCTTTTTACGAAAAGATGTGCAGAAAAATATATAGGTGATATGATAAAAAAAAGATAAAAAAATAAAAAAATAAATTATTTTAGAATTACCAAACTTGACCTAAATACAGTTCGTGTCTTGCTTTTATTGGCCATGCCTTTTTTTGTTCGGGTGTCCTTTTCAATATAATATTTAAATTAATCTTGACTAATTTTTTTTTTTTGTTTTTGTTGATTATTACACGTCTGTGAAAGGTATACCATCTGTTTTGTTTTATCTTAACAATTTCAACTTCATATATTGTAAGTGAATTTGAATGTAGATGGAAAGTCATCACAAGAATAAATAAATACATGACTGACAATCTAGTTAATGTATTAAGCCATTTTTGTTCATAAATTTGATAACATTATAACCTCTAAATTTTATCCAAATTTTACTTTTCACTCCTATGAATGTGATCCTTTCAACGAGATCAGATCATCAAACACAAATATTTCAACAATAATTTTATTAAGATAATTCAACAATTATGATTTAAATACAAAGAAAAAACTATACCATTGTCGGGTATTTGGCTTTAAAAAACATCTTAAAATCATTTTACTTTAATTTTTAAACTCAAATTATTGAATTATGTACTTTAGTAATATATTTTTGATTTTTGCCCATCTGAAAAAACATAGGATTAATTACATTTTTAATCCACACAGTTTGACTTAAATTTCATTTTGATTTCTATTATTTCAAACTGTACAATTTAATCCCTACATTATAAATCTAGTTTTAACTTGATTTTTCCGTTCAATTTTGAGGTTAAAGCTAATCCAGATCTTCTAGAATAGTTCTTCTAGAGTAACTTTTTGAATAGTTAAAATTTTTAATTTTATAAAAATTGAGAGTAAAATAGTATTGATAGCCACTTTAAAATAATAAAAAAAACAATCATATAAAATCACTCTAAAAAAAAAATCGCTCTACAAATATACAAGCGAAAGAAATTAATGAAAATTTAGACAAAAGAAACAAAATGAAAATTGAACTTAAAATACTCCATAAAATGTAATTAACGCAATGGTGGGAAAAGCAGAGGATCCTTGCCACTTTTTTAACCATATGTTTGGTGGAGCTGTTTTTTAAGATAAAAAGCTGATAATTGGAAAGTAAAGTTAGAAGTATTTCTAGGTTATTTGGGATATCTTAAATAAATGTTCTTTTTGTATTTTTTGATTAAAAAGTTGAGAAAAAAAATATGGATGTTTAAGTTAATTTTTTAATTTTTTTTGAAAAAATGTATATTAAAAAATTATATAAATAAGTATATAGGAGAAGATAGGGTAGGAGGCCGTACGGATTGGTAGTGGAGTCGGCTGGGTGAGTAGATGAGAAAATATTGCCTCCTTTTCGGGATTTGATTGGATAGTGTTGTTTATCCGGTGGAGGCCCACCACGGGTCCTATTTTTCTAATTGAAACCATTCAATGTGTAGAACTCGTTGAGTACTATATGTTTGTAAAAAATCACGTTGATTGGATATCGATAGCTATCTGATCGTGTTAGTTTTTTTTTGTTAACTGTTAACTGTTAACTATAACACCATCCATTTTTATACAAAACTGATTTGATTATGTAGTTAGCGATATCCGATAGACGTGATTTTTACAAGTATATAGTACTAGCGAGTTCTACATATTGACGGTTCAGATTATCAAAACAGGATCCATGGTGGGCCCCCACGAGCCCAACTTTACCATCCAATTTAGTGAATATACACATGTTATTTTTTTATTTTTCCTTTCAGTGATTAGTTCATCACGTTAGTACCTAGGTTGGGCTAAAAAGTTGATTTGTATTAATATTTGTATATTAATTTTTTAATATATTTTTTTTAGTGAATAGTGATAACTTTTTAATTTTTTTGATTTTTTGACTTTTTTTAAAGTTGCCAAACCAGCCCTATTTCTACTCTAATTTTTAAATAATCAATTTTTTAAAGTTATTTCTACCTAATAAGTTATAAGTCGAAGTTACACTAAATAATTTGATACAGACTCTCAAATTAAAATAAATTATAATTAGAGGCGGAGGGAAAGAAGGGACAGGAGTCACGTTCCCCCTCAGTTTTTATTTTTATTTATTTATTTATTTATTTTGTGTGTTATTATCATATACAAAATGTATTTTTTTTTTCTTAATATATTTTTTGGTTAAAGATTTATTATATTGTTCGCAACAAGTAATTATTTCATACTTTAGAGTACTATGAAGTGGGTTAATTTTTTGATTTTTTGACTTTTTTTGCTATTTTAGCCTGGGCTAAAAAGTTTGGTTTGGGAAGGACTTTTTAGTTTTTTTGACTTTTTTTTGTGAGAGAAGAGCGTAATGATTATGGGTTGGATGTGATGTTTTGTTTGTTATAGCTAAAATAGCCTATTTTATTTTTTGTGACTATTTTAGCCCTAAAACCACTTGCCAAACACCACCTATGTGATATTATTTATGTAGTAGTTTAAACCAATAGTATAGCGAAAAATCTTATAGATTGGATACAATGAACTCATTATTTTCAGGCAGTTGACAGAATACTTCGTGTAATTTATGATTTCTTATGCTTTGAGTATCATGTAGGCAATACTATATGATATTCTAAGACTGTTTAATAATTTTCACTCAAAACACATCATTTATAAGCAATGTCATCTCTTTAATATTTTTCTGTCAAATAAAAATTAAATAGATTTTATAATAATTTGTACTATAAATGATGTGTTTTTATTTTTTAAAATTAAGAATTTTGATCCATAATTTTTTATATTAAAATTACAAACTTACATCACCATCTCTCACCAAACTATTCTACATTATTATAAAATTTTAATTTATTCTTATTAATAATAAATATGTAATTTCTTATATTTATATTTAGCTCATAAAATTATTACAGCATTGTTGGGACCCCAGTGGGATGATCCCAACACCCCATCTCCACGTGAGGGGCTATAAATGCAAGCCTTAAAAAAAAAAAAATTCTATACCAATCAAAAAACAGCGACGGTCACGCCACTGGAGGTACGAAGGATTATTCAAATTATTATTATCTTAATATTGATTATAATTTTTTTAAAAATAAAAAAGTATAATTAATAATACTCTATCTAATTTAATTTCCGTCCCTAATTATAACCACTCACCCAATAACAATCAGTCTCATCGCAAGGTCCTCATTCGAGGCCAAATAACAAAGCGACACGCAATGTGTTAGCAATAACTATTTCACGACACGTGTACGACCAGAATCTATTTCTCACAATTACGGTTTTGTCCTCTCTCTCTCTATAAATACCCAAAAGTCGGTTTACAAATTAAGTTTCTTCAATTTTCCCACGATCCAAACAGCCAAGAGAAAGTCACTTTCTAGATATTTCTGGAGTTTTTTTGGTTATGGTGTCTCTGAATCCTAACCCACCATCTCAAGATTTCTTTATCGATCAATTGAAAATGGACCTTCCTGGTCTCAATTCAATGCCAATTGCATCAAATAACAACCAAGCAGCAGGGACTGTGAATGCGAATTCGAATGTGAATTTGTTGAATTCGAATGGAGTTTGGTCGTCGAAGGATCTGAATAAGAAGGTTCGGAAACCCTACACCATCACCAAGTCCAGAGAGAGTTGGACTGAGCAAGAGCACGATAAGTTCCTCGAAGCCCTCCAACTGTACTCTCTCTCTCTCTCTCTCTCTCTACGAAATTAGGATGTGGATGATTATGTGTTTGGTTCTCGAGAAAAGAAGAGGAAAAAAAACTTCTTGATTGTGTGGTTTTGGTTGATTTTAGCTGAGAAAATGTTTCTTTTCTTTTCTTTTTTTTAAATGTTCTATGGGTTCTAGATTGATATTCAGAATTAATTTGTTTTATAATTTTGCTACTTGTTTTTAATTGGTTTGACTATTGGTGTTTCAATTTTTAGGAATTTTCTCGAATATTTTCAAATTTGAGCTTGGAATTATGGAAATCTACATTGTTCATGATTCACTTTGTTTATGACTTATCACTCTAGTTTGGAATTTTCTCGAATATTTTCAAATTTTGAAATCTAGAAAGTTTGTGATTCACTGTTTATAGTTCGGAATTTTCTCGAATATTTTCAAATTTGAGCTTGGAAATTTGGAAATCTGGAAAGTTCGTGATTCGCTTTGTTTATGGCTTACTCACTTAGTTTAGAATTTTCTTGAATAAATTCAATTTTGAGCTTGGAAATTTGGAAATCTAGAAAGTTCGTGATTCAGTTTGTTTATGACTTACTCACTTTAGTTTAAAATTTTCTCGAATATTTTCAAATATGAGCTTGGAAATCCAACTGCACGTTCTCTCTCTACTATATTAAGCTATTGACGATTGTGTGTTTGCTTCCCGAGAAAATAAGAGGTAAAAAATTAACTTCTGGGTTGCGTGGCTTTGGTTGATTTGAGCTGAGAAAAAGGGTTTTCATATTCTATGGTTCTAGATTGATATTCAAAATTAATTTGTTTTGTACTTTAAAGTTTGATACATTTTTCGAAACTAAGTGAGATGCTATGGATTGTTGGTTACTGATGGGCTTGATTGTAAATTTGTGCGTTTCTTCACGTTTGTTTAACTAATTGTGTTTCAATTTTTTCGAATATTTACAAATTTGATCTAGAAAGTTCATAATTCATTTTGTTTTTGATTTACTCACTTTAGTTTGGAATTTCAGTGTTTTGTATCAAAAGAAAATCTGAGGTATTTTGATCTGCTAAAATTTTTTTTGTCATCAGGATTCAGTGTATAGAGTTTAAATTTATATCCTCTTAAATATGCTAGATAAAACTAGATGTTGCAAACTGTTTAAGCAACCAAATTTTATACGATGTTAATATCTACTACAAAAGATTAATTGTGTAGTTTCTTTTTATTTTTATGTATTTTTTTAATTTATTGACATGTGTTACAATATCTGCGTATGTATGTAGGAATGAACATAAGGAAATAGCTAGTGCCAAAGCTAGTCTGAATTTTGAACTCAAATTGTTGGAATACTTCAAGAAATTCATTGAAATCTTTTTATCCATGAATGAAAATTTGTTATTTTTGAGCATCATAAAGAAAATTTGTTCATTTTACAATATACTTTGGAAATGATTGGAGTCTTCAAGTGCTTAAAAATGTGGATTCCTTTGTTAAAATTCCTGGCTTTTCTTAATGTGATGGAAGTTTATTGAGCCAAGGGGAATTAAATCAGTTCCCTCAGGTTTCAAATTTTAGCCATAAAGTGAATGAATGGGCCTGTGAATACATTAAATATGCCTCTGATTTCAAATATCCTTTTTGTATAAAAGAGCATGGTTTATACTTTATGGTTGTTTTAAATTTCCATGTTGCTGAGGACGTGCATTTTGATTTAAAAAATTCCCTTTTTTTTGAAAATTTCAGCTTTGATCGTGACTGGAAAAAAATTGAAGCATTTGTGGGGTCAAAAACAGTCATACAGGTAATTTTAAATTATACCTTCTTTGATCATGTATTTACCATAGGAAAACAGTGACCTGTTAGCAGACGAAATTTTGTGGTTTCTTGGAACCTACCTAGGACAGAACACAAGATTTCTTCTTGTTTACTTTTGTCGTATCAGTTATTCTCTCATATCTCATGGTTTGTCCATTCACATTAGAGCATCTCCAATCGTTCATCAAATTTGACTAAAAAATTGATGAAAAGTTTGATCTGATATGATGCACTCTAATCGTTTTCATCAATTCTGCCGGTTGTATGGCATAGAGTAAATTTTGATCAAAATCCGGTCATCCACCCGGTCGTCCACCAACGGTCAATTTCGAAATTTGATGAAAGGTTAAACGCTCTCTCGATTTGATGAAAAATCTGCCACTTCTTTTATTTGATATCACTTTGATGACAGGATTGGAACACCGTTTTCACCAAATTTTCATCAAATTTAAATTTGATGAAAGATACAAGTAAATGTTGGAGATGGCCTTAGAGAAGAAACCTGTTTTGAAATCTTGAGAAACAAGACCTAAATAAAAATTTGAGTACAGAAAATCTCAGTGCTTTACATAAGTGATGGTGTGGTTTAAATGTGAAGGAAGACCTAAATACTTTATAGACAAATAAACAATGGTAGCCCTGCTAGCCTAATCAATCTCTCCTGGCCAATAATACCCATAATAACACTTTTTCCCATGTTGACTTTAGGCTCAAAATCAATCTAAAAAAATTCTCAAAAAGCAAATTAACCATTCTCTCCTCTTCAAACTGTAAATGAGTCACAGAAACACTATCATACTTTCTTTTTTCTTTTTCTTTTTTTTGGTTGTATTTTTTCCTTTGGTTCATAATTTCTAGCAAGCATTCTGCAGCAAGTGGACTACTACTACATACATGTCTTCATCAATATGCTTGTATGCTTCATCCATATTCTAAATTTTTATTCTAAAATTTAAAGGTAATCTTTGCAGATACGTAGCCATGCTCAGAAGTATTTTTTGAAGGTCCAGAAGAGTGGGAAAAGTGAACATGTACCTCCCCCTCGGCCGAAGAGGAAAGCAGCTCATCCTTATCCACAGAAGGCCTCTAAAAAGGGTTGGAATTCTTAGTCTCATATACATACATTTCTAATTTTAATTAATAACCCAAGGGGATCCTTGTTCACAACTCCATACTTGGCAGGGCCATTTCAATCATCTGGTGCTCTGCTTGAACCTGAATACGTTCTCAGGCCTGATTCATTATCGCTACCTGGCATCCCAATCAATAATCCAACTTTGCCTTTCTCGAATTGTAATATTATGCCACTTCCACCGGTCAATGTATCACATATTGCAAAAGGTTTTAATTTGTTCTTACCCTGTCTTTACTTAACTTTGTTTCAAGAAGTTCATGGCTTTATTTATTGATATGCATTTATCTTGTTTGTTTGCAGATGAAGTGGGTGTAACTACACCAATCATGACACCAAATTGTTCTAGCAGTAGTAACAATGCAAGCACCCCGAGGATATGGCCTACCAATGAACCAAACTATCAAGGAAAACGAAATCTCAACAAACCACTAAGAGGTTAATGCCTTCTTTATCACATAAAGTTGTGTTTTTAAAACTTTAGGGTTGCATGCTTTTAGATCAAGTACAAGTTCAAAAATGCCTGACATGTTCAGATTATTATTTTCTGGTCACACATTAGCACAAAGAACTCAGTGTTCATGCATCAACTTACCTTTTCATTACTTTATGTTGCCTCATTCAGTTCCCTAAATTCAGGGGTTCAATATTATGCGGTAAGGAATCATGACAAGAAGGCATTTCTTGATAAATCCATTACTACTATGTTTTAGTGGAATTTGTGTGCAATGTCATAGTGCTCCTTTTTCATGTATTTTATGTGATAGACATCATTACTATTAGAAGACTAGTCATAAGTCTTTACCAATAAAATAAAATAAATAATGCAGCTCCTAGCCATAAGCTATGATCTGGCATGCATACAACATCAGATGTTTATTTTAACCCAAAAAATGGATGGTTGGGATCAAATCATAACTGGAAAAAAAATAAAAACTAAAAAAATGCCCACCGTCTCAAGCGCCTCAGGCCTGAGTCTAAGGCTGGCACCTCGGCCTTGCCTTGCTGAAGTCACCTTGCTTTAGGTCTCTTGAGGCTCTAAGGCCTCACCTTGCCTGACTTCTCATCAAATCCTATGCATTGCAACTCCCAAATTTGCACATTTGTCAGGTAATTTCATGGGGGCAGAAGAAGCAGTAGAGATATGATCGATATCGTGGAGACATAGGTATAAGTTTCAAGTTTTAAGCGTAGAAACCTTCAAATTCGTATATTGAGGCAGAAAATTGCATGCATAGGCAAAATCAGTAGAGAAATACCAGGTTTCTTAAAGACACAACTAAGTATTAGAGTTACACTATTATAGTCTTAAATACCCAAAATCAGTGGGGAAATACCAGGTTTCCTAAAGACACAACTAAGTATTAGAGTTACACTATTATAATCTTAAATACCCAACCATTTTAAATTATAAATCTATTCTGAATTTTGATGGTGATCTGGTTGTATAGAAATTCGCAGATACATAATGGCATTTTTTCATGTTTCTTCTGAAAGTATTCAATATCAACTTTGGACACACATGTTTTGCATCTGTTTAGTACACACATCTTATAAATTTAACAACTGTTTGGGTGCTACTGTGTCTCATGCTCGTATCCTTGCTTTCCCCCTTGATAACTCACTCAATTGGGTTTCTGTTGTTTGTCCACTGCTCCTCACTTCTTTATAAGCTCTAATGCTTTATCATCACTGAGTTTACTTTTTGTTTTGTGCAGTTATGCCAGATTTTTCCAAGGTATACAGCTTCATTGGCAGTGTTTTTGACCCCGATGCAAGTGGTCACTTGCAAAAATTGAAGAATATGGATCCAATAAATGTTGAGACGGTAATTTCAGTCTTTAAATATTTAATACTTCATATGTTTTTTTCTGCATGAAACAAAATTATTTGTTGTGTAATGAGGCATGGTTGCCAAATTCATCATTCTAAAAACATGTCATTTCACATACCACATTCTCTATTCTAGGACAAAATTTTCACAGTACTATCTCCTTGTTACTATTTCTTTGAAGAATTGTCCTGTGATTATGATTTCTTCTCTTCTCTGTCTGTATTTGTTCTAAAGTTTAGTGACATAATCTTGACCCAGTAAATTGGCTTCCTAAAGATGTCTTGCAATGGGTGGTTGCATATGTGAGTTACACATTTCTAATTTTGTGTGGACATACTGAAAATGTGGTGCAAATGTTATTGCTTCATATTAATGTTCTCTTTTAACTTGTTTACAAATCAGTTATTCATTACACCTCAGGAGGAATACTTTTTTATGTAGATGACTGACTCCATTTCTTTTCTAAATGTTCTTTTGTTTGTTGTCTTGTTTTTTTATTTTTTTATTTATAAATTTTTTATTGCCACCTGCTTTTTATAGCTTGATCACTCATTTACCTAATGTCTTGCTTGTATTAATTTATCTACTTTATCCTAAAATGCTAGTCTTATTGCAGTAAATTTAATCATACATGAGATAAAAATCTACTTGAAGAAGAAATATTTGTATGTGGAAGTGATCCGTGAACTTCTGATTTCATATCACTGTGCTTGACCATTACTGCTGGAATAATAAATACTCAAAATGATTGCAAATATCTGGAAGTGATCCAAATTCTCTCTCTCTCTCTCTCTCTCTCTGGGGGGCATGCTAGTGTATAGGGCGTGTGTTTTGTATGTTGTGTCTGTCTACTCAACCCATGTTTGGCGCTTTTTATTTTTTTACTTGGTTTGCTTGAATTGTTTGAGAAGCAGATGATTGACTTGAGTGTTTTTGTTTGGCTCTTGTGCAGGTTTTGTTGTTAATGAAGAACCTTTCTGCCAATTTGACAAGCCCTGAATTTGAGGATTATGTGAGTACTTTTTCCCAACAGTTCATGCATCTGTTTCTCTTGGCCTAATTTTGTTCCATTGTCAGGGTTTGATTTCTTCACTAGTTATTTTAGTTTCAGTAAAATGACAATATGCTTTTGCATGCAATGCCCTGTTACTGCTGTGTTATCATGCTGTGCTGCTTTCTTCTACACCTCTGTTGGTTGTTCGTCGACAACCATGTTTTATGTTTTACCACGCAACTCCACAAGCCATGGTATTTTAATTTTGTTGTATTAGATGTATCATATGAAGCACAGACACTTCAAAACAAAGTGCCGTACCCATGTCGAACACATGGACACTTCGGGAACATACGGACATGGCGGGAACATGTATGGGACACGCCATTCGGGAACATGCAGACACGGCGGGGACAAGTATGGGACATGCCACATGGTGTGTCCTCTTATTTAATTAATTTATTTTCAGGAGACACTTTGGGAACACATTGGACATGCCAAGTTGTCTTTTCCCTCATTTTCTTTAATGTTTTTGATGAATGTTAAATGTTGAATGTTTATTATTTTTTTTTATAGATTTAGATACTTAATAGATCATCTATAAAAAAAAAATATAAACTGTAAGTGTTAATTTAACAATGCTTTTTAAAAATATAGATATAGAATTAGAGTTAATTTTGTTAATATTGATTGTTTGTGAATGTAAAATTAATCTATATAGCAAATTAAAATATATGAAAATATATTTTGTTGCCGTGTTCCTGCCGTGTCCGTGTTTTCATTTTTTTGAAATCGCAGTGTCTCGTGTTCATATCCGTTTCCGTGTCTGCATCCGTATCTGTGTTCATGCTTCTTAGGATGTATGTGTTGACGTGTCAATTACAGCTCCTACCGAACAGAAAACTGAAAGCTCCAAGTCTATTTTTATTATTTGCATTGTAGCTTTGAGTATATATATATATATATATTTTATAGATAGATATACCTACTTGTCTCTACCTCAAACACTATTTGGCCATGTACCAGTCCTTGAACTTCAGATCAATCTGATGCATAGACATGTACAGATACCCCGCCAAACATGAGCTCCCGTGACATAGTTGGCTAGCAGGCAGCTGGATTGATTACATATGCCATCTTTATTACAATACCCCATCAAAGAGAGTGAAAAATTAAGAAGCACGGGTAGTTCAACAAAAAAAAAAAAAAAAACTAAGAAGCACGGATACAAACACGGGCACAAGACAAAGTGATTTTTAAGAAACTAGGATACGAACAAGGATGGGATACAACAATAAAGAGAAACAATTAGTTGCTCTGTATATGAATATAAATTTAGAGCACAAAGATAAAGAGGCATCAATGTATATATGGGTGTATTTTTGTTTTTTGTTTTTTACTTTTCCCTTTTTATTTTTATATATTTTACTTTGATTCCAAATTATCTTTCTAAAAATTTATATTTAAAAATAAAAAACCCACAAAGGTGTCTCGAGGTTTGTACAAACACAGGACACACTATCCGTGAAGTGTCCCCAACATATCTTGCAAAAAAAAATTCAGAATTAAAAATTATATGGCACGTCCAACACCTGGACATGATGTGGACACGGCACCTATTTTTGAGTGTCTTGTGCTTTCTAATTGAACAACATCAGATCCCTTGCCTCAACATGGATGTGGATATGTTGAGCTTCATGTAGTTTGTTACATCTTTGTTGCAGTTCATGTGAAACATCTTGATAGTGTTTATCCATCTCTGCTAATCTTCTTCCTCTTTTTATCTCATCTGAATTGTTGCAGAGAAAGATGCTCTCATCGTGCGATGCTGAGAAGGGTAAATCCAATTGCCATCACAGTAATCTCCACATGTGTAAACCAGAGAATGCTATTTCCTCAATTTAGAAAGCAAAAAGGTGAAGAGAACAGACCTTTTTTTCATATTGTATTAGAATTTAATTTCATCCTATCATAGTTTCATTTTACTTGCTACTAATTGTAGGTGGATCAGCGGCAGGTAAAGGAGAATAATATGCAAGCTTTGGTTGCTACCAACAGTCGATAGCATGGAGATAATATACTTGTATATTTGTGTCTGCAACCATGTATATACATATCCTTGCACTTTCGTGTTTTGTGTACATATATAGGGAGGTATTTGTCTATAGTAAGGCATAGTACCGTGTTGAGTCATCTTCTACGGTGTAGTTGTGGAACTATTTTGTAGCGTGTGAAACGAGCATTTTCAAGCTTTGGAGGTGTGTTGCTCTGTAAGGCATGTTTTTGAGGTCTTACTTGCTAGTGAATTTTGTGTGTCAAAACTATCTTATAGATGATCTATCCTAATCATTGAACTCTGCAATCATCATCTTTTGAAGAAATTTAGGTTTGTTTTGTGTTAAAGAAATGGTTTTTTTTAGTTGTGTCTATTTGTAGATGCAGGGTGGGTGGTAAAGATGGTAACACCATTTTGACCATGAGGTTTGTAACTTTGTTACCCTCATAATTGGAGGACTTCTGGTTTCCTTTCATCTTATGTTGATTTTCCTTCTAATGAATGATGATACTATTTGAAATCGTATTTTATTTTATTTTTTATTTAATAAAACAAATTTTTGATGGATCGTGGGTTGTACTGTATTTCTCACTATAAAATTTACCATAGAAACAAAGCTGGGTATCAATCCTGTGCAAGCTCAAAGTGGGTGTAATTTATATTAACATACTAATTGTTTGTTGTCTTGTGCGGAAGAAAAAAAAAATTAAAAGTAAAAGGTAAAACTTTATTTTTTAATGAAAGTTCAAATTCATAGATTTTTGAAGTGTTTCATTTTTTCAAGCAAACAGCTATTACTCGCCCTCAAGCTCTACTTGGCAAAAGTTAGAAAAGTCACTTCTTTTTTAATCCAAAAAAAAAAAAAATTCTTCACATTTTTTTTTTTTTTTTTTGGTTTAGATTTATGTGCAACATTTACTTTTCAAGTCCATGACGAAATATATATATATTTAAAAAATGTCACAAAAATTAAATAAGGTTTCGATTGGCAAGTAGTTGTTTTAGTTTAAAAGTCAAAAATTTACTAAAAAAATTTAAAAGTCAACAATTTATATTAAAAAGTCAAAAATTTCATTTTTTCTCTACTTTTTACACATCTCTTTTTAAAAAGTCAAAAAGTCATATCAAACATATTACTTTTTTTTATCTCATATTTTAGTCAAAAAGTCAAAAAGTTATTAAAATAGCCTGTTCCCAAACGAGACCTAAGTATAAATAAAATATCATTAAAACTAAAACCATAAAAGTAACATTTTTTCTCTTATTTTTAGTGAAATTTAACAATCATATATCCCTTAATTTTGGAGCTCTAATTGAACTTTAATGACGTGATATGGAATTTTAAATAAATAAATAACCAATCACAGTCAGGCCTACCCCCATTAGAGCTTATTAGAGCTCTTTTATTAGAATTTTCAATCATTTTTTTTAAAATAAAATTAAAAAAAAAAAGAGATTTATTTATAAATTCCATTTGGAGGACTTGTAGCACAATAAGTCCATAAAGTTCTCGTGTTCCATCTAGTCTCATACATATTTAGACTTGTATCTTAGAAGATCATTTTTTCCTTATTTATAATATTTTTCGGACTAATATACCTTTTGTTCTATTTTTGATAGTAAGTATTACACACAATTGTAATTTTTTTGTTTCTTTTCTTTTTTGTTTTGACAGTATTAAAATTAGTAGGATAGGTTTCTTTAAAACCTCAATATATATTATTAAATTATAATATTGACAAGAAAATATGGTTGAAAAAGAATCTTACAGCATAAAGAAACTCTCATAGTCTCTCTCTCTCTCTCTTTAACTTGCCCATTTAAGAATTGGGAAAAATCACAAAACAACAAAAATTCAAAGAGATGAATTGGGTGATGATCATCAAAGAAAAACAAAATACAAGAAAACCAGAAAGGAGTTCATCATCACCATCATCATTCTTCCATTGTTGCAATTCCAAACTTTGTGTTCTTCTATTGTTGATGTTCGAAACTCTGTGTTTTTTTATTATTACAATTCGAAACTCTATTTTCTTCCATTCAGATATCGTAGGGGTAAGGTTAGCACTATTTTTGTTTTGCAACTGCATATAGGTATGCGTTGGTAGGGATGTATGTTCGGAATTGTTCAATAATTTATTGAAGTTGGATTCGACTTTTTGTTTCAAGATGGATTGATATGGTGTTGTATATCTGTGTATATGTTTATTGACTGGGTATTTTTGTAAATGTACCACATCTACTGAAATCATTATTGTTGTAAATTATTAAATTTTAATGTTTTACATTTGGTGATATGAACTTCAATACTAGAAACATGTGATAGTTGCATGATGTGCAATATAGACTGATGATTGCATGATTGTTGCATAATATGGATGTTCACGTTCACATATCATTGATGATTATATAAGTTCTCATGATTATGACATGATATCATTGATGATTATATAAGTTCTCATGATTATGACATGATGTGAAAATTCACATTGGTGTTATGATTATCCCATCTTTAATGAATATTAATATTCACAATTAGAAATAGTCATATAAACATAAATAACAATGTGATATTTTGGTCACAACATATTGTGCATCTTAATAATATAACATAAAAATATAAATATTCACATCAATATTGCATTTACTACACTTCACACTAAATGGTTATATGCACGCAATAACAAACCATTACCAACAATGTACCAAAATAACATGACCAACAATGTACCAAAATAACATGACAACATTAACCATGCATACAAATCACAATTAATATTAATATTCACATTAAAAAATAATCATACTAGGACAAACAATGTGAATGTTCACGGTATATGGTTCTATAAGGGAATATCAAACAATGTGAATGTTTTAGTAAAAAAAAATTCAAAAGATAGACTATTTAAGATTTTAAAAATATGAGAGATTTTTATGTGGAATAAAGGAGAGATTTTCTCCATAGAATGAGAAAGATATTTTTTTTATGAAATAAACAAAAGATTTTATCCCTGAAATGTAGAGATTCTCCCTAGAATAAAGGAAAGATTTTTTCTATGTAATAAGGGACTATTATTATTTTTTATCATATATTGATTTTAAAATGAAAACAGTGATTTAATCATATTATTTTAATTTAATCATATTATTTTAAATAGGACTTAATGGAATATTTTTTTAAAAAAAAATAGATTAAATGGAACATAACAATTGGGAATAGAACTTTTTGAAAAATGACCCCAAAAAATCTCAAAAAACTTACCCCTCTAACCTAATAGGACCCATAAAAAATTTTCCGATTTTTTTTTCAAAAAAAAAAAACACTTAAAACGTTGGGGGGGGGGGGGGGGGGGGGTAACAAGAAAATTATTAAAAAAACAATTGCCAAACCAAATTACCTTTTTTTTAAAAAAAACAATTGCCTAAATTATTAAAAAAACATAACGGCTGACATTTGTACGAAGAAATTTCACCCTTTATTTTCTTTTTTTCTTTTTCCCTTGGCAGATAGATTCACACGACAAACTACATAGCGCTTCAACAAATCACGCATCACAAGCACAAAACACTTGTACAAAAACTACATTACTTTTTTTTTTTTTTTTTTTCTTTCATTTTTTCACTCTCTTTTGGCTTTTAAATCATGAAGGAACAAACCCAAAATCCCAGTCACATGCCAATTGCAGATAAAGTTCCATCAATTACAGTATCACCATTCAATCTTTCCCTACAACAAGCATTACAAAACCCATCCTCCATGCAAGTTATAATTCACTGGAGACATATATGCTTTTGCAATGTAAAAGAAGGGTAATAATGATCTTACTATCTATATCGAAAGCTCGTGTCAAGCTCGTGACCATACATTCCCTGGCTGTGACCAACAGCAGCTAAAGGGTGGATCTGCTTTGAGTTGGCTCGGCGTTCCATCTCAAGAAGCCTCTGAAATGCCTCGGGATGATTGCTTCCACCGCTAACATCGGGAGCTGAAAGACGAGAAAAATATTTAGTTAAACCTACGATTGATACCAGAAAACAACAAAAACAAAACCATAAGACAGAAAAAGGAGGGAAAGGGGGGGGGGGGGATTAGGGGTGTAATCAGTTCGATTCGGTCAGGATTGAGAGAAAATTTAGCACCAAACTGAACCATTCATTTTGTTGGTTGAGAAACTAAAACCAACTAAATGCTACAGTTTGGTTTTATTGGTTTTTAGTTTTGTCTAAAGAAGAGATTCACTAGAGGCTTTTATAGAAATTTGTAGAATCTCACATCGGGAATAAAAGAGAAAGAATGAAGACTACTTTGTAAATACCTCCGTCCCTAACCTTTATTACAAAAGGTGTATCATTGGTCACTAAAACTTCTAATGCTCAAAGAATCGGAATGTAAAAGTATTTAAATATAATATTTCGGTCAGTATCAGTGTAAAGATTTTCAAAAAAGAAACAAACCATATGTTATGAAAAACTGACCAAAAGTCGAAATTTCAGTCGGTTCGGTTTGTTTTTACTGTTTTTTCTTACAGCCCTAGATGCAATAAATTTCATAGATAAAATGATCCCCAAATAATACACTTTACAAGAAAACATACTGAATGTTAAAGGATCTGAGGAGGATGTTAATATCAGATTCTAGTACCAGGCCACTTTTTCAAAGGCATGAACTGAAGAAAAAAATATGATCAGATTATCAATCAATATGCACAAGTTGGGACAAACCAAATTATCAGTCAAACTTCTAACCGAGTCATAAGAAGGGTCAATCCTTTCATTGTTTGGCAACCTACTAGAGTAGCATACTTATTGGCCTTTTATCTTATTTGAGTCACATCACATCTCTACTTTTCTACACATCTTTTCGTAAAAAGCAAAAGGTTACTAAAATACCCAATTCCTAAACAACTTTGGAAGGACATTTACAAGCTAGCACTTTACCTAAACGGATATAAAGCCAAAAAGGTAGAGGGGAACAATAAAAAGCAGTGAGGCTTTACCTTGCGAAGGCATTCCAAGACCACCAAATTTGGGTTGCTGCTGACCAAAAGGAAAACTTTGCATCGGGTTTAGTTCCTGCATAGAACCAGTTGCGTGATTGCCGGGGTGAGGTGGCAGTGGACCACCACCCCTGGGAACTTCTCGTCGTAGGTGAGAAGGAGGATAATTGCCTGGCATTTGCATTTGCTGCAACACAGGTTGACGAGGAATATCAAATCCTGTGGACCCTGTGTTAGGGTGATGGAAAGGAGGGCGCATCATATTCACAGGGAATTGACGAGTGGTAGGAGCATCACGATGAACAATGCCCTCTGGAGCCATGAAGTTCATCTGGGAACTAGCATGAGTAGGATGCAAATCCAACGGATGGAAAAATGGCCTCCCGTGATTCATCCGAGGCGGATGAAATTGAGGAGAAGATGGTTGTTGGGCATGAAGTTTGCCAAATGGAATCTCGGGCTCCATTGGATCATAAGGACCGCGGATAAAAGGTGGACCTTCACGACCTACCATAGGTCGTATGTCTTTCAAAACTGTATTAAGAGCTGACAGCTTCTCAGCTATGACGACCTGTTTGTTAGAGGTATTAGACATATTCACAGGATCACCAACTGTAATCAAGTTCTCCTCCTCAGGCAGCTGAATATCAACTGCCCCATCAAAGCCACCGAGTTTAGACACTAAATCATTTTGGTGTTTTGATGGATCCACTTTAACTTGAGTATTATTAATCCCCAACCAATTTTCAATTTCATCCGAATTCAATTGCTGTCTCTGACTTGATTGCAAAATATTGCTTTCATCACTGCTCCTGTTGGATCCAACTCCAACCATAGATGCTGGGAAAAGACCACCACCCATGACTCCAAAATTTGACCCATGCAGCTCAGAAATATCTGTCCTTGCAGAACCAACTGATCCTCTTTGGATGGAAACCGGTGCTTCAACTGATTGCAGCTCCTTCATGAAAGCAGACCCAAATAGTGTTTCAAGAGTCAGATTCTTCCCAGAATGTTGAATATTTTCAACCTTTTCCACTCTAGAGTTGTCAAGTGCACTGCCAACAATTGCTCCTTCAGAAACATTATGTTTGTCTAACAATCCACCATCTAGATTCGGGGACTCTGTCATATCCTTCAAGTCTGTTCCCTTCTGCAACAAGGACAGGAGGTGCTGAGATGCATGATCATCAATATCTGCTTTTGACACCTTAGTCTTTGTGCTAGAATCACTCCAGATTTGAACAGGATCCTGCAAAGTTGAACCACTTTCACTATACTCAGACAGAATTGTCTGTTCAAGGTCTTCGCAAGTGAGGATTGGAGGGATTGCCTCCTGTTTACTGCAATTGTATAACGGTTCGGAGATCCCAATTGTGGAAGATGTCATGTTAGATGTTAAATGCCAGTTGGTAGGTTCAGAATTTTGGAAGGAAATGTCTGGTAGAACGTGCTTGGTGGCTTTCACATCAGAAACTTGGGATCCACCTTTCTCACCACCTACAATTAATGAAAGCAAATTTCTAGGCCTAGTATGGGATGGATCTTCTGCTGCTTTCTTTTCTGCAGTAGATGAAAAGCACTACTACTGAGGGAAAACAAATAACTAAGCTCATGAATTTGATAATGAAAAGAATTCAAAAATTTTAAATTAAAAATACTAATACATGCATACCATCTTCAAGAAACCAATCAGCAAACTTGGAAGACTTAACAGCATTGGGGCTCCATGTGTCATCTTGTTCAGAATCATGATGCTGAAGCAACAAAAAATGAAAAAAGTTGTCAGATTCGCCGTTTTGGTAAGTAAGAATTCAATAAAACTGCCAAAGATGATGTGAAACCAATGCCTGATTATACAGAGGCAACAAAACCAAACCTCCTCCAGAAAACTTAAAATCCATAGTAACTCTTTGAAAAAACCAAAAGCTAATGACAAATTTCCAGAGAACCAACAAGAGAAATCAACATGATGCTCTTCACCTTCATACAATAATTTTGACAGTTCTAAGGACCTTCTATTTTGCTTAAACCAAATGGTCCAACAAAGGCTAGCATCACCTCCTTGCCACATACTCATTTCCAAGATGCCCAAAGGAATAACATCTAGAATTTGGATACTATTAAAATTGCATTTGTGTGGAACTTCATAAGAACATCCACACAATCTGCGGTTTTGAAGGAAATGTATGGCATTTTAACCCTGGAGAAAGTTAGTGCAAATGAAGTGCCCTAAGTGAGCAAGGTTATTTCGCTATTTTTGTTTGCTCGTGAAACAGATCATTGGGTGCTATTTGGATAGCACTCCTCGTCACTAAAAAAAAATGGTAGTCCAGAAAAAGTTACTACCAACACTGGAATGGAATCTGATCATAGCCGCAGTGAAGTGTTAGGATGCACGCAGGGAATGAGTGAAAACTTCAGCTGCTTTTTTATTTTTATTTTTGTGTGTGTGTGTGTGTGTACGTGTTTCTGTCAATGTCCTTAATAGAAAACAAAGTCCTAGTCCATGGGGCCACTAGTGCTTGACTAATAGAATATCAAAAGGCCCTGAAAAACATAATATACTGCTACTCTAGGTTCACGAATTCCATCACACCCTTCAATGGATGGGTAGGCCCTCTTACACTACCAATTTCGAATCACTCTTCCCCTATCTAACAAATAAGGTCAACTTCGCCTCGAAGGAAGAGGTCCAAGCAACAAGAGCCACACTGAATAGTGTTCGTAGTTTTCCCAGTAGCCTTCCAAAGAAAGGAAATGCCCACTCCCGCTCCAAGCCTTATAAAAATATCTAACCTAAAACCTCTACTCTCATATATCCTCCCTCTTGAGGCATCCTCTTTATCTTCATTACCAATAGAATCACAAAGCAACTAAAAACAAAACCAAAATCTTGCAATACTCCAATTCCAAAAAAACTGATCCACCTACGCCAATCTTGCAATACTCTCCGAAGGCCAGGATCCCAGAGCATGCCACAGGGCATGAATCTCATATAAGAATGGATCTCTTCTTGAGAACATGACACATGACACACAAGACACATCATTCCAGACTTAAACTTCTACATTCAGTTACCAACAGATGATAAAGATAGGTTAAGTTGGAATTCAAGTCTACTTTCTAGTCATCCTCCCAGACTTAAACTTCTACATTCACCTACCAACAGATAATAAAGATAGGTTACGTTTTCCGAGTATCATCCAATCCTAGTTAAGTACAATACAAATTGCTAGGCATCTATTCAAGAATCCAAAAAAGAAAAAAGACAATCAGAATTTGATAAGTTCTGTGCATATATAATAGCATAATGAGTGGCATAGTGTTGTTTGGGATGATGTAAACAAGTATACTTTTTGACTTTTTACGAAAAGATATGTAGAAAAGTAGAGAGGTGATGTGGCCTAAATAAGTGCACTCATTTAGTTTATGCCAAATATAGAACTGTGATCATGAAGAATTTTATAAATAATTCTAACACATTTAATATAAACTTTCAATAATAATGGACCAATAAAAGAAGCCTTGAAGAAAGTGACATAAGTACAAGAATTACCTCAATGACACCTGTGGATCCACTGAGATTCACTGTTAAAACATTACCAAAAATCTTTTCTAGAACTCCTGTCGAATGATTCTGTTTGGAATCGCTAATGATTTTATGCCCTGTCACCTTCTTGGTATCGAATTCAACAATTTCACTACCATCCTGGGTTTGAGAAGCTTCTGAAAGACTGGAAGTTTTGTATAGTTGATTGTCCACACCAAGTTTCTTATAAGAAACTTCCAAATCTGTTGATGAATCCACAATCTGCTCACCCTTATTAAGAGATGGTGAGTGAATGCTCGTATTTTCATGCTGCTGCTCTCTGAAACCCATTTTCTGAACCAACTGCCTCTCCTCCTGATTATTTATATTGCCATTTTGCACAATAGCTTTGGCATGAGAAAGGCTTTCCTCAAATTCAGGTTTCCCAACCTGTAAACACAATTAGTTAATATAGATAAGCTGTGTTCAGCAATAACAAGACCACATTTCAGCAGATTATGGCAAATGAGTCACAGAATATGAGGAAAATTTCCATGGCAACTCTTAAAAATAACTAAATAAATGAGCATAAAGTCAGCAGTCCAACTTTGCTCTGTTTCTAGAAGAACACACACAAACACACTCGGGAACTGGAGCCAACACAAAAACTCAAATCAGCAGAAGATCAGTGTAAGTTCCCAGCACCAACAATCCAAGGACCGATTTGTATAGATCAGCACCACTGTGATCAACCTCATGTAAAGGCTTATTCAGTATTCTAGTAACATATACAAAACCCAACTTTTTGACTCCCAAAAAATTAATCAATTGTATACATAGAGTATCTTCTAAATGAGGAACATATAACTCCCTCAATTGGAGATTTAATTAGCACTACGTTCACCAACAGCTGGACCAACCGGTGTAATGGAAAATTTACAATACTGAACTATTTACCAATGAACACAAGCAGCCACCAGCTTAGTCTTAGTCACCTTGCAAGAGATCTAGACACTCTTAATATATGATATGTCACACTATATTTCGTATCTACTACTTCCACACACAAACTACAATAGTTTATTGGTACACATTATTAAATAGTCATTTTCCAGATGTCAATGGTTTACCGATGGTTCATTTTCACTTCCATATGATTTTTTGTAGATATTTTCACTATCATATAAAAGATTGGCAAAGTAATTGAAAGCTGAAATAAAGCCACTAAAAAGGACTTTAATCCTGAGGTTCCAACTTAGGCTGCATAGGGGTAATGAATTTATAAAACTTGGATTTCTAATCCGAGCACAGATAATATATGATTTTATGACCTGGATTTGCTAGATGACAGTGGCAACTGAAAATCAGAAAGGAAAACATGCCCTAACAACGGGGTAAGATATGGAAGTGAGAAAGAAGCGCTGAACTTCACATGCATGCCAAATTTTCAATTAATTTGTTCTTCTGTAAAAATCAAAGAAACCACCAATCAGTTGTTTGCAACGGGCATAAAAAGATGTTCATCCTGAACTTATCATGAAGTCTAGCAAAGAAAGGCATGTGTTGATGGTTTCAAATCTTTAATGAAATATAAAAAGTTTGTATATCAGACTTATTTATTTCATGAGGACCCTGAGGCCATGTTGTCCAGACAGAACAAATCAGCGGGGGTAAAGTTCCAGTGCATAGAAAGTATAAATGAATGGCAGGAATATACCTCTGCTGAATGGGAATGGGTTAAAGATCTTGTGCTAGAATTCATCTCCAAAGTTGTGCTTTTAAAACCTGGGGGTACAAGTGGTCTGGCTCCAGAAGTTTGTAAAGAAGATTTGCTAGAATCATTATTTGAAACCGCTTGTGTCACGATCTCGTCCAATTCATTGCTTCTATTTAAAACACTCTTTCTTTCTTTTGTATCTCCTAGTAATTTACAGAGATCTGAGACATGATCATCTTTATGCTTGTTGGGGTTCAATTTTTGCTTCTCTTGAAATGCTTTTTGTTGTTCCTTCCTCATCAACTCAAAGGATTCTGGGAAGAAAGGTAGAGAAAACAAAAGGTGAAACAACTGTAGAACAGTAAATTGTGGGCAAAAAGTGGCATTACCACTGATCAAATAAAACAACATTACCTCTTCTCCTTCTTTCCTCTTCTGCTCTATCCTGACTTGTACACTCTGCAGAACCAAATGTTTCATCATTAAACGAGTCACTGTTTTCTCTCCGTGAGTGAGGTACTGCCTGGAAAACAACAGAGGGAAGATATACATAAATCATGAAGATGTTTAGTTCAATAAAACTTTGACTGAATTCAATTCTCATTGACAATAGATTTTTCCTGTAACAAAAATAAAGTACTGGCGTTATAATGAGCCCATGGACATATTGAAGCTGATCTTTCTCATTAAGTCACCAAAAATATAAGCAAGCACAATCTTAACCTTGTAAGGGCGAGGAGGTTGATACGGCTCAGTACTCCTGTTCAGCTGGGAGAGATCATTAGATCGAACTTTAGGAGCTGATAACCCTGCTGGAAATCCAGATGGTCTTGGAAAAGAACCACTCCCAAGAAGCCCATCATGCTCAGAATTTTGCCAAGACCGCCGAGATTGGTTGCTATGACGCCTTCCAGAATCTGCATGAGAATGTGCATAACTCAAGAGGTCACAGAAGACACTGCTCATTTTGCATATATTGAAAGACTGTTTCGGACAAAGCTATATTCTAGGTTAGAACTACACAGCACAAAGTATGCAATATTTCATAACAGTCAAAAAGAAGTAAGAAACAAAATAATACTGAGAATATTATATAATACAAGTGGAGACAGTAGTGGTGGGGCCAGTGGCACTGAAGGGTTCAGCGATAGGTAAAATTTTGTTAAACAAGAAAATGCCACAAAAGGGGGCACGACCCTATAGGCGCAGCATATGAAAATAATATGTTTTCCATCATCAAAATTATTACATAAAGTTTTTTACTGGATATGTTAGCATAAAAGTTCACAACCAATACATTAACAAGATCTACCTCTAATCTATTTATCTATTCATATTTCTTGAGACAGAAGGATTGCATCTCATAAAGTGAGGCATAAAAGGGGGATCTTTCCCTAATTTTTTAAGCCTAAACAGAGTAGCATTGCCTAGAAGCAAACCTTGAGCCTTAAAACAGCTTCCTAAAACTACAAGTAGAATAATATGAATATGAATAAATAAATAAATATGTCATACACAATGAAAAATGAAAACTGAAATCTCAATCTCAAACAAATTAGGCCACAAGATTACCTAAATAACTTATACATCAAGATATCAGTAGAAGTGAGGAATCTCAAAATAAACCTGAATCCCAGTCAGATTGTGAGTCACTGTCTCTTTCATTTCGTCCCGAAGAACGATTGTCCCACCTTCCATATGATCCCCGAGAATAATTGCTTGAATCCCCTCTGGTAGGTGGGGATGTGCCATAGTCAGCATGTCCATATCCCTGTAATGGCAAACTGCCAGGAATTCTTTGCCGGTCCTGTATGGCTTGGAAGGCATCCTCAAATTCACTGATATAAAGTAAAAGTTTAACATCAGAATGCCACGATGCCAGAAAAGCTCAGCAGCAGAAGCCTCAATGACTACCATGCAAGCCAATGCCAATCATGGAAAGGAGTGTCCTATCTCAACTCAACAGTCTTTTGAGCTAGTAAATTTGTTGAAACGGAAGGGATGAGTGCATCATACCTTAGTGTGGATCGGTCGAATCCACTCGGTAAATTTTTGCAAACATCTAACCCACTCAATGATAAAAGAAATTCTCTTGTATATGAAATTTTTGAATGCCTGATTCATCAAAAATAAGCTTTGTTGAATATAAGATCAAACCAAATTGACAAGTCTAGTTACAAAGGGGGGAAAAATATGTTCATTACTTCTTGGGTTCGGGAAATGATTCAGCAGCCTTGTCGGGAGAGACTCGAATTGCATTTACTAAGCTCATTCTGCAACACTGGTGAAATGCTTTCCTCACAAGACGATGAAGATACGCTCTCAAACTACCTTTCACCGCATCTGAATTCAAAGCTTCAACACCACACCCAAAAAGCAATACTCATAACTCATAGTAGCATTTTCATCGCTCAATAAACTTTTTTATCTCACCAAATTCCAGTAACTAACCCTTCATAAGGCTATTCTAGTTCAAAACAGTGAAGAACAGCGCTACGACAATTTGATGAAACACTGGTCTTCACCCACTAATACTTATCGAAACCTGCGGCTAACAAAAATGTAACAAAGCTAACACCACTACCTATACAATCCTGTCCCATCCATTGATCCATCTCAATCTACAATAAAACCAAATGATACAAAAATTCAACATCATGCCAAGCTCTCTTTACCAAAATTTCCCATCCATTAAATCAAGTACACATTCAGCGAATCAGGCTTTTTTGCCCTAATCAGAATTCGAACCTCGAATCATCCAACCACATGGATCGTCAAATCAATCAAATATGCGTAGCAGTTTGAATTAACATCGAATGAGAGTAATTTTAGGGTTTATTCTTTTTCCACTGGTTAAACATGGTCAGCTTCGAAACTAGGGTTTTGTTATAGGAACTATTTGGATCAGAGATGATAGGAGAGAGAGAGAGAGAGAGAGAGAGAGAGAGGAAATACCAGAACGAACGCTAAATTAGGGTTTGATCATTGCCTTTTTGCGGTATTTCGATCAATCGATCGATCGTTTGTGAATATAGAGAGAGAAATCGAAAGATGGAGAGAGAGAGAGAGAGAGAGACTGGAAATTGGTCTATCTTGCTGTAGACATCGCCCTCTGTTATAAAATAATAAACAGTAAATTACAATTTGCCCCTAAACTATTACTTAATTCTTATTGTTTCCCCCATAATTGGAATTCTTGTAGTTTGGTCCTTATATATTGTGAACTTTTGTTAAATGTGATGAAAGCTTCCGTCAAACAGTCTCCCAGAAACCACCACGTCGCAGTAAGCCAAAGATCGAAATGATCAAATTTTAGTGGTTGTCTGGGAAGTGGTTATTTTAGAAATTTTTTTATTTTTTGATTATTTTAGTAGATTATTTTAATTTTTATGTTTGAAAAGATAGGATAAATTTTTATTTAAATTGTTATATTGAAAAATGTGTTGAAATAATGTTTAAAGTTAAAATAATAACTTTGTCACTAATCTCGCATTTTTCAAAATTAATTTAAAGGAGCAAAATCGTCATTTCAGCCTTAAAGACTAGGCTTTCACAATTTTCACCCTATATACTGTCATGATAGTGTAGGTCTGCCACTGCTGCCGGCTTTGCTTTTTTTTTTTAATATAAATTATTGATTTAAATTTTTTGTGACTTTTTGATTTTTTTTAGTTTTGAGACTATTTTAGCCTCCAAATTAGTCTTATAGTCAAAGTAAAACAACTTTTAAATGTTTTAATTACTACATTCGTTTAAATTATTTATTAAAAAAATCTTTCTACGTCTAATGTTTCAAACCTCTCTTTAAATTTATTTTCAAACCCCTTTATTTTCTTATATTTCCCTTTTTTTCTTTTGCTTTTCATCTATAATTCTTTCAAAATCTATATAGTAATTAATGGTGTAATTTTTGCCCGGCCTATCCTCGGGTCTATCTGGCTTCTGCAAAAAATTGGGCAAACCGGACCATTTGCGCTAAATCTTGGCCTAGGCCTAAGATTAATCGGGCTTAGACAGAGCCTAACATTTTTTTCTTACAAAAATTGCTTGCAAATGGCGTTAAGGTCTTACGTAGATTGGGCCAGAGAAACCATGGCCTAAGCCTGGGGGGTTGGGCTTTAGGTTGATAGGTCATTTTTACACTCCTAGTAATAGGGGTATAAAAATAGCTCGTGACCCGTGAACGGCCCGAAACCCACCTATGATCTAGGGTGGGCCCGGCCCAATTAGGCCTAGGCCCAAACCTAGTCCAAGACCCTATGCCTAAGCTTGGACCGTCATTTTAAAGCCCTGCCCGTCAACCCTAACCATAGACTGACTCATCGGCCTGTTTAATGCCCACTCAAAGTCTAACACGAGGCCTGACTCGCTTGAGGCCTAGTGTCATTTTTTTGTGAAAAAATAGTAACTTTTTGGTTAAATATTGAAAAGAAAAAAAAAATAAAAAATTTCAAGCTTGCCTAGGCCCCGCCCAAGCCCGAGCATATATTCAGGCCCTCTGACCCGCCCAAAGCCCGAATACCCCCCAAGCCTGGGCCTAGGCCTGATTTTCCTAGCTTGTAAGCGGGGTCAAGCTGGCTCGAATTTTGATGGAAGCCCGTGTGGGCTGACATGGGTCGAGTCGGGCCAATTTTACATCTCTGTCTAGTAGTAATGCAATAAGTTTAGGAACAAATGTCACCCAACTAGGGATTTTAATGTTGTTAGTAAAGAAATAAACTAAAAATAATGAGGGCTAACAAGGGAGCATCGTACATAGAGTTTAAAAAGTTGGGTTGGTGCGTAGATAAAAAATAGAAAATTGCAAGTGGTAATGCGATAAAGTAGAATAAGGAAAATAAAGAAGTTGTTGATAGTGGGCAGTAAAAAAGGTCGATAAAATAGGAAATGAGATATGCATTGTTAGAATAATGATAAGTATTGGGTAGGGAGAGATGAAGTGATCGCTCATTATTTGCATACTCATTCACTATTGAAGCGAAAGAAAAAAGTTCCAAATGGCTATAGAGTTAAGCATATAAAAAATAAAATTATATAATTAAAATATAAAATAAAAAAAAAAATTCATAATTTCATTGGTTGTCATTAGATTTGGATCGGGTCAACTTGTGTTAGTACCACATGGCATTTTCTGTCAACTATTTGCATTGGTGAACCCAGGAATAGAAGAAAATGGCCATAATCCTGTTATAAAATATTGTTTACTAAAATAATTTAATTAATAAAATTAATAAGAGATTTACGATAAATAAAATATGAAAGTAAGTAAACTCATATAGAGAGAGAAAGAGTTAGCATGTGAGATTGAGAAGCGCGTAGTCATTGCTCTAAAACCGTTGTTCCTCACCACGTAAAGGTATAACCAGAGTACAATGACTCCAAGATACAATCCAAGCGTTCACAGTCTTCTTCATCCGATGTTTTCATATCCGCCAGAAGGATATAAACGAGTCACGAACCATAATTACCAAAAAATACAAAAGATAGATCAAACTATAATCTTCAATAAAATCTCAGTGTATGTTATACTTATATATACTCTTGTGTCTCTTCTTATGTATCATCCATCTTTAGAAAACATAAGAATATATATAAGTACAAATCTTATAAAAATTAATTCATAATGTACGTGGAGCAAATATTTCCGTACTCCTTTTGTCAAAGCTTTGCGTTACTCCGAGCTGTGTCATACAACTTGAAAGCACAGCGACGGTAAGCTACTCGGTAAGTGTGTTGCCAGAAAACCTCTCTGACGGTCAAGTTAGCACTGTTAGAGAGAGAAATAAGACAAAAGTAAGGATAGCTCTGTGTAAGAGAAGATTGCAGACCTGTTGCATAAAAGCGCCGTAGGGCATATATAGCTTGTGTGTGCACTATCTCTACTGTCCATTTCTGGATGCGCGGCAATACTATCCTTTTTCTTTTTTACACGTATGCGTATTAGTATTGCCAAACAGCATTGGCCAAACTACCAAACGGTATTGATGCGTACCCCAAGCAGATTCCTCACCATACTCCGTTGGGCCACGTGGAATGTCCTAGCTGAGCAATCACTTGTGAAATCCTTAAGTGTGCTCGTTCTACAAGTCCATACGCCAAGCTAATTCAAGTTGGTCTAACCTAGCCATCTTTAAGACCGACCTAACTCTGGCCAGACTGCCGCGAGGGACTTTCTTAGCCCGGTTCACTCTATGATCCCACAGCTCGATCAAACTTTGTGCAATCATGCACGATTTAGTCTGGTCTATCACTGAGGCGCCGACCTATTTTGGCTACGATCCTTGCCCTGATCAAGGATAGCGTTCTCATTCCATCTAGCCCGGCCCACGACTCAAGCCCATCATCTAGTTTGGTCCTAACATCTGAGATACATATAGCCCGATAACTAGGTCAAGAGCAAGGCTCACATTAGATTTTGCTTGGCATATTTGTTTGGCACAAATCTCCCTCTCAATTAATTGTGCAAGGAAGAAATATTCGTTGTCTTCCGTACGCCTTGTTGTCAAGTTCGTCTCACTCTGAAAGAAGTCCGACTAACTGCGAACAAAACAAATGTGAGCTACCCAGTGGGTGGTTTGTCGGAAAACCCCTTCCGACTTTTAAGTTAGCTTTCTTGGAGAATAAGAGATAATACAAAGCGAGAGAGAGAGAGAGAGAGAGAGAGAGAGAGAGAGAGAGAGAATTGCCAAAGTTTGCTTGCCTTTTCAGAGTGTGAGGTTATGTGAGAACCCATATTTTTTCATATTAAATTATTTTGGTAATTATATTTAGCTACTTAAATTTTGTAATCAACATCTATAATCCAATTCCATGACAACATTTTGTGATGAAATTCTGTAATTAACTTTTAATTATTTAATTAGTACAATTTTTATCTTCATATTATTATTATTGTTGTTGTTGTCGTCATCGTCGTCGTCACTTTTGTGACTACACAAAACTAATTCTTAATATATATTATTGTTCTGTATAAAGTTTTGCATTAATAATTTGTGTATAAGAAAATTAACCTATGGAGATTAATTGGTTCAATCTCAAGTCTCCTAGTTACGTATAATAATATTGTAATATTAAACTGACTCAAAATCATATATATAAAAAAAGAGAGGATGGGGGGAATTGTGAGAATGGCCAATTGCCTCTTCCCAAGGTATTTCCTTGGACTTTGTTGTGCATGTATATGTTAGAGCATGCTTCTCCAACAGCACACACAACTTCATCAAAGGTGGACAAGCACGCCTATAGGATGGCAATTCAAACCAATAAGAAATTTTGCTAAAGATAAATCAAGTAAAATAATAAAATAAACAAATACAATTTAAACACCCATTTTTCTCTTCCACAATGCCTACGTAAGGACCCCATCTTCAACCACCTTCAAATATACACGGCTAAGTAAGGGAAGAAGAGAAAGAGTAGAAAAGAAAAGAAAAAGAGAGGAATATGAGAGGGTGTTTGGTGGTCACCATTTAAAAACTAATCTTGAGGATAGTTTGTAAAAGCTCTTGAAGTAGGAATACTCAACGTCTATCCTCCCTTAGATATTTTTTTTTTTAACCGAATCTATATATTAAATATATGCAAGAGTATGCATTGTTAATACATACTAGTAAGAATAGCTCAATGCATGTTTACATTTTGATAGAATGAGAATTTCATGATTATATGATTTCTATTCCTTCTTGCAAGCATAGATTAGATGGTTTAGCAACTGATTTTATCTTCTTATATGTTCAAATATTCTCCATCGTTTTAAATAATCTTGCATAAGAGTAAAATAAGATAAAGTTGGTTTACTTTTATTTGAAACTTATATTTCTTCACTGTTTCAGATTTATCGGATGTAAAATGCTCTAATAAATTGAAAATAACTTGTGTTTAAAATCTGTTTGTACTGGGAGTGTATATAGGTATTCTATACACGTGTAAAATTTTATGAAATCATTGGACACCATTTCTTTACCAAAGTCAAATTTTATGAAATCATTGGACACCATTTCTTTACCGAAGTAAATATTTGTCCTAAGTGTTGTTTACAACACAGCAGAAATAGTGACTTCAAATAGATCCCATTTTCTCTGCAAAGGGTATTTTTCTGCACGACCACTTGGGATAGTTAGATATAAGACTTATCTTTCATTTGCTATAATTTCACAAAAAATGGATAAGTCTAAAAGGAGAAATTGTGGTTTTACTAAAATGTGACAGAATTCGTCTAACTTTCTTAGGAAAATTATTTGACCATCGTCTATTAGTTTTTAGTCTTCAAACTCTTCTGGAAATATGATTCAAACTCAAATATCTAGAAAGCCATTATGACCATACCTCTTTTTGATACTGTTTGAGGCCTCTTTTTTTTTCTTTTTCTTTTTTTCAAACACAGATGTAGACGTCCCCGAACGCCCCGGGAGGGTTAGTCCTATTCTGTTCATTTGGGGTCACTACAGCTCAGGACTCTCAAATTGTCACGGTTCTAAGTCTGAACTAAAGAGTCCAAATCCGGCAAATCGTTTTGAGAAAACAGATTTTTTTTTGAAAGAAGTGCCAAACATGGACTGCTTTGCCAGATACAGAGTCGCCACCTAAATGTTTTATTTTGGGGAAATTTAGGAAACCTTGACTCGTTTGCCTAAGGCCACGTGTCCGTCATCACCAAAGTTGCCTCGGCTCGGGAACTTGGGTACGATTGGGAAAGGTCACTTCGTGAGCACCCCCGCTCGCTCGATCAAAGATCGACCTCTACTAACCATGATATCAAATTTTGAAAACATTGTATGTTCTTATTCCGGTTATTAGCCTAGATTACTATGTGATGCGCACAACATACAAGTATAGACTGGGTCGCCTGAATTGGAACGAAACATTTCATGTTTATTTTTGAAAGATGGTTTGCTACTCGCAAGTAGGCTTGAAATGCAGATTTTGCCACCCTCAGGTGGGCTTAAGAAGAGATGGTTTTGCCACTATCTAGTGGGCTTAAAACTCACAGTCAATGATTTGTTCCAATCCAAATAACCCAACCTTCACCCACAGGCATTCAGGCAGATATATCACATAAGCAATTAGCCTCATGGTAAGCATGCTATCATGGCAGTCACTCACACGCATGCAAGGATGCTAAAACATAAAACTCACCGAGTACTCCAAGCCAAAACAGAAGCTCATTAGAAATTCATGCATGATCCTAATTATACAGAAGTGCCTAATGCAACACATGCAAAATGCAACTATGGCAGACTCGGCTATTCTAAACATAGCATATGAGATGCAATAGCTAACAAGTATTCAATTTTGAATTTGAAATACAAATGCAGTTAGTATGATGCGCCGAGCCCGGTGCATGCAAAACAGATGAATGATGCAAACATACTGTCATACTGTATGCTAATTGAAATATGTCCTAATCTAACCATCATAAGCGGATAAATAAAAAGGAGAAAGACGTGGGGTTGGAAGACATACAACACACACACGCACACTTATTACAGTTATGCCCTCGCGCAGAGGGTCCAAATAAATAGTACAGTCCGAATAATACAGTCCGAATATAAACAAATTCCTAATTAATTTACAAATTAAATAAGAAAAATAAATAAACTGGCATGCAAGCCAGGGACTGCCTTGACTCTTCTTCAGATGATGGATGATGCATGCTCGGGTTGCCTTTGCACGGAAATCCACTGGGATGCCCCAATTAGCCTCTGTTTTGTAATTATTCTTGGAAAGCGCGCCAAGCCCCGGAAGACTGCTGATTCTTGATTTGCTGCAACAGAGAGCAAGAGAGGGGCATAACAATTTATTTTCACAAATGTATGCATGCCTCGATCCTCGTGCCACCAATCACGCATCTCGATGCATGATGGCCGAGGGGTCGAATTGTGCAACTCAATATAGAATGAATGCACATGAAAACAAAACAAAACCTAGACTCCATCATGGATAATCCGGAGTGTCGGTGACTGGGGAGTTGAGACACGTTCTGTCACTCGGAGTACGAAACGTACCTCGTTTCCCGTGCTCGGGCTAACCCCTATCCCAAGCTCGGGCTAACCCCTATCAAAAGTGAAAAGGAGCTCAAAAAAATGTCACTTTCAGTTAGGGCCGGAGCTCAAAACAGTAAGCATGTATGGCTAAGAAATGATACAAGAATGAGCTAAAAAGAGTGGGAATGGTACTCACCCTTGAAGACCAAACTTTGGTAGCTTCTTGGACCAAAATGCAGCACTCCTAAGCTCTGGAGAACACCCTCAAACTGCTGGAATGGAGGATGGAAGGGTAGGGCTATGGGTTGGTGAAGAAATGGTGTAGGGCTAAGGGTGTTTTAGCTTGGAAAATATAGAGGGAGAGAGATATAATACAAGGGCCTTAGAGGGAAATTTTGTAACCCTAAAATCAGAGCTGGGGCTGCTGTTATATAGACAGAAAGGGGGGAAAAAATGGAGGGAAAACCAACAAAGTTTCCCTCCAAAATGCAGCCCCTCGGATACAGAATCTGGGGGGAAAATGAATGCACTTCTGCACTGTAGATGATGTGAGGATCATGGCCGGCTGCTTATCCAGGTTGCAGGTGGCCGGCCGGCTACTTCCCATGGCCGGCCGGCCAAGGGTCAAAAGGGTCAATGAGAATTAATGGCCGGCCACCACAGAAAGAGAGCCTCTGATGTGTGCACAACACAACCCTGTGGTTGAACACTGGAAAAAGTGAACCAGGAGAGAGAACAACCCACTTTTCAAAGGGGTTCAAAAGGGTTAACAACAATTACTGGCGGCCACCAAATATTGGTGGCCTCTCAGGTGTGTACATCACAAATATGTGGTTTAGGGTTCAAGAAAATGGCCCAAGGGTGTTCAACATTGGCTTTGAAGTGAGGAAAATCGGGCGACGGAGGGCGATGAAGGGATAAAGTTGGCTGACAGAACAATTACTGGCCTCCCACCCTTCTACGGCCTTCTTACCAATGAAACAGAGGTCCCCGCAAAAAATGAATCAAAACCAATGCAAAATGAAGGTTCGGGGGCCGAAACACGCAATTCGGGGCCCCGAAAACGGGCTGTTAAGCACCGAGAGTGGTGTTCGACCACGAAGTCGGTCTCTCGGACCACAGTGTCCCTCAAAAGGGAGCAAATAAGAAGTATGCCAAAAACCGAAGTAAACGGAGGTGGTTAAGCGGTCTCGAACTGAGGCACACGGCCAACAGCTCCGAAAAACCGGAAACCGGACTCCAAACGGGCAAAAATGGCCTACGACCACAAAACGTAGCCTACGGCTACTGAGAGATGATCTACGAGACCTCTCCCTCCCGTCGCGAAGAGAAAATAGAGAAAACCGAGCCTGGTTCGCAAACCGAGGCAAAGCATGAAAGAGTCCGGACGTCCGGAGGCAAGGCTCGCAGCCGAGACTCTGAAACCTCTGAACAAGCACGATATGCAACATCACCAAGCGCTCAATCGGTGACGTCTGAGTCTTAAGGTCGGTAAAAAATGGGGTGTCTACAACAGATCACTTGTGTTGGAAGGTGTTCTAGCTCACTGTCCCAAAAAACCAATTTTTTTCCAAATTTTATTTATCATTTTTAAAATTGTTTTTAGCCCTAGTATTCTTCTCGAAATATTTGCATAACTCAATGAACTAGCACTAGTTAAAATATTGTAATGATTGAACTTTGTTTGGTATGGGTTTCATATTTTTTAGTCTGACTATACAGTGTTGGAAAGAAGAAGTGTGTGAAATTCTAAGAAATTTTGTGATGACTCCGAAGACATTCTATTATATTTATTTTGGTTGCCCTACATGATTGTGTTGTGCTATATAAACATTATGTTACTGTGGTTTTCAAATTAAAACTCGCATATGCATCAAAATGTGAATTCGACAAAGTAAATAGACATGAAATTGAAACGATGCATTAAAATTTAAAAGTGATGGGGTGAGCCCGGTTTAGAGTCTTGCGCAAATAAGTTGTGAACCCTAATATGGCATGGGAAGGTATTTTGCTCTTATCGGTATAGGCGATATAAGGTTGGTGGTGCGGGTGTCACAACATAGACCGTTTCCTTGGGACAGACCGTCATGTCATGACTCGGGTATGTAACCTTGGTGCGTGGGCATCATTGGTAATTACAGTAAGTAACATTTGAATATTTGATCAAGGGGGAGTCAGAATTGCCCGTGGCCATTGCTTAGCGGTTGAGTAAAAATAGTACTCCGCGGGGAGTTACTTAAACTTACTTGATAAACTAAATCTATGTGAATTTAAAAGAAAAGTTGACATTTTCCTTATGATGAAATACTGCTTCCGTTTGCTATTATTCTTATTATCTATTGTTATTATTTCAACTGATGGCATTCTTGTTATGCTTATTAAATGTTACTTGTTATTATGTTATTTCAACTATTTATTAATTGTGAGTATTATTATTGGGATAGGTATTTTCGGATTGTAGTATCTTATTGAGCTTGTCGTTCATTGGCATTCCCGTTGCCTTGGCGTTTTATGCTAGGTACCGAAGAAACCGAAGGAAACACCGAGGTCTTGGAAGGCAAAATTCAGCCTTGGTTAGCTTGAAGTGTGCCCAAGTTCCATGAACCATTTTTTAGAGTTTTCTAATTTTTATCTAGTTTTCTTTTTATATTTGTTTGTTTTTTTTTTTTTCTTCCTTTCATGTAATGAGACTAAGCTTTGAGTTTGGTTGGAGTTATAAGTTTGGGAATTTTTAATTTCTGTGTTATTAATTAATGGATGATAGTAAACTTGATGGCAATAATGATTGGAAGTTCTTCATTAAGAAAATTGATTTTAAATTTTAAACCCTATTATGATGTCCTTAAATTTTGGGGCGTCACAAGTTGTGCGCCTTATCTAGGCTACTGCCTTGCCTCTCAAGGTTGCGCGCGCATTACTTCTGTTGTCCTTTGCTAGACAAGTGGTTGTACTGCCCTTTCTATTCCTTACATGTGTGCGCGTCAATACTGCCAAACAACATTGGCCAAATCGCTAAATGGTATTGACGCACACCTTTAGTGGATTCCTCTCCTTATTTCATTTGGGCCATGTGGAATGTTCTAGTCGAGCAATCACTTGTGAATCCTTAAGTGTGCTCGCTCCACAAGTTCATTTGCCGAGCTAATTCGAGTCGGTCTAACCCAACCGTTTTGAAGATCGACTTAACTCTGGACAGACCGCTGCAGGGGTTTCCTTAGCCTGATTCACTCCGTGATCGCATAGCTCGGTCAAACTTTGTGCAATCCCACACGATTTAGTTAACTATTGTCCCATCTAAACCATAAAATCCTGATCCCTTCAAATCATCTGAAATTAAAAACCTCATAATTTGCCGGCATTTGTCATCAAATTATGCCTCTATATCCAATGTGGGAATAAATTACTGTTATATTAATAGGGATAGCAATGGATAACCTACCCTAGGAATGACAACGGGGCAGGGCGGGGCCGGGGATCGCACTCCCCGTCCCCGATCCCCGATGGTAGAATTTTCCCCGGCCCTGATCCTCGACGGGGAACCTATCACTACCCCCACCCCCACCCCCAACGGGGATCGGGTTTCCCCGACCCCGAGCATTCCCCGGCTAAAAAAAAAAAAAAAAAATTCAGAAAATACAACTTATCAACAACAACAACAACAACAACAACAACAACATCATCTAAAAACAGATCTGAAACAAAATTATTAATGGTCTGAAACAGATCTGAAACAACATTCGAAAATACAACAACATAAACAACATCATCAGAAAATACAACATCAACAATCAGAAAATACAACTCATTTGAGACAGATCTGAAACAAATCTAAAAAAAAAATTGTGAATCAGATCTGAGACAGATCTGAAACAGATCTGAAAAAAAAAAGAAAAAAAAGATCTCATCTGTGGTGTCGAGGCTCATCGAGAGAGAGAGGGAGTGGATGAGAGTTGCGATGTGGTGGTGTGAGGCTCGGCGGTGGTGGTGCGAGGCTCGGCAGTGGTCGGCGGTGGTGATGCGAGGCTCGGCGGTGGTCGGCGGTGATGGTGCGAGGCTCGACAGTGGTCGGCGGTGGTGGTGCGAGGCTCGGCAGTAGTGGTGGATCTGAGAGAGAGAGAGTAGTCAGTGAGAGACGGAGACGGGTAGAGAGAACTGTCTGTAACCAAAAAAAGGGTAGAGAGAAATGAGAGCTGAGAGAGACTGAGGACTGACCTGGTTTATATATATATATATATATATTTAAGGGTAAAATTGTAATTTAACATCGGGGATAAAACCGGGTCAGGGATCGGGGACGTGGCCGGGCCGGGTACGGGATTGGAACACTGATCCCCGTCCCCGGCCCGAATCTGTTCGGGGATTAATTTTTAATCACCATCCCCGTCCCGTCAGGAGTATTTTTCGGGGAAAACCCGCTCAATTCGGGATCGGGGGGTCGGGTCCCCATCGGGCCGGTTTTAAATTGCCATCTCTAACCTACCCTGTGGGTATCTATGGAGACCCAACCCAAATACATGGGTTTTCCCCTCTTTTTCTTATCCATTGGGTAGGGTAAATGATATTCTTTAAATATCCACAGGGGATGAGTTGGGGATGGATTCCCACTAATTTTCCCATATGTTTTTTTTTTTTTTTTTTTTTTTTTTAAGATTCACAACCAAAACTAAATATACATTCAATCTTTTTTCTTTTATTTATTTATTTATTTATTTTTTCATGTTCACAACTTTTTTATTTTATTTTTTTTTATTATTTTTTAAGATCCACAACCAAAGCTAAATATACCTCCAATCTTTTTATTTTTATTTTTAAGGTTCACAACCATTTTTTTTTTAATTTTTAAGATTCACAACCAAAGCTAAATATACATTCAATCTTTTTTCTTTTATTTTTTTTTAAGGTTCACAACCAATTTTTTTTTTTTTTTTTTTTTTTTTTTTTAAGATTCACAATCAAAGCTAAATATACATTCAATCTTATTTTATTTTATTTGGCTCAACAATAAAATCAAATATACATTAATTAACATTGTCACATTATTCTTGTCAAATTTTATGCATATCTAGAATTTTTTAAATTTATTTAAAAAAATTAAGGACACTGTTTAGTGTAAGTTTCGGTTTGCTTTTTTATGTTATTTTATTTTGTTATGTATTGTAATTTTCAGAATGGTTTGCTTATTCTGAAATTTTAATTAACGAGTATGAATCTATTTGTTTTATGTTATCACACAATTTATACAACATATATATATATATATATATATATATATATATATATATATGAATGTATTTGAAAATAAGGAAATTGTAGAGAATTAAAGCAAGCATGAGTCGTGATTGGTTAGAAATGATGGGTACAAAGATTTATTTGCTAGAAAAACAAAAAGGGGATACAAAGTCTTACTAAATAATTTTTTTAAAATTAAAAGAATTTTTCTTAGTTATGAACAGATTTAACTGAAATCAGCTTGTTTTCCAATGTTATGCTTCATTTATTTAGATAGAAAATATTTTTTAATGAAAAATATTTTTTATAAAAAAAATTAAAAATATATTTTTTTATATTTGGTGGTGGTGGTGATGGAACGAAGGTGGAAGTAGAGATTGTTATATAGTGGTGGGGTGATGTCAGCAGTGATGATGGTAGTGGCTATGGTGATGGTAGTGTGACAGTGAAAGTGAGAATAGTGGTGATGGTGTTGTGAAATTAGTAAAAATTTAATTGAAAAAACATTTTTTGTTTTTTAAAAGTAACAAACAACAAAATTCGTGGGGGACTAAAGGAAGAAGATGGATGATGGATTGGGTGTGGTAATGCATAGATATCTTAAAATGAGTGGTTCAGATTTGTTAAAGGTATAATTAGATTTTGGATAAATTAAAATGAATGATTCAAATTTGCTAAGAGAAAGATGGTTTAATGTCTAAAATGTCCGTGGCTAAGAGATCAACAAACAATTCCTTATTTATGCCCTGATGCAATTTAATATGAGTCTTATAACACTTTCTTCAAACAGGTTCTTTCACATTTTATTTCTTCAAACAGGCTCTTAAAACATTGTAATCAGGTTCTTATAACATGTAGGGGAGAGAGTGAGAGTGAGAGAGAGAGAGATGGTTGTAATTTTTTTTTTAATCTTTCACGTTCTTCCACATTTTTTTTTTCAATTACTAAAACTTATTTGATTGTCTCAAAATTATATATTTGATTTATTAATGTGTATTTGATTTTGTTGTTGAACCAAATAAAATAAAATAATATTGAATGTATATTTAGCTTTTGTTGTGAACCTTAAAAGAATAATAAATAAATAAATAAATAAATAAGTTGTTAACATTAAATATATTAAAAAAGAAAGAAAAAAGATTGAAGGTATATTTAACTTTTGTTGTGAACCTTGAAAAAAAAAAAAATTTGTTAACGTTAAATATATTAAAAAAGAAAGAAAAAAGATTGAAGGTATATTTAGTTTTTGTTGTGAACCTTAAAAAAAAAAGAAAAAAAAAAGTGGTTGTTAACATTAAATATAAAAAATAAAAATGGGGATTAAAGTGGGTTGGGGAAAATTCACATCCATTAAAAAATGGGGAGGGTGGTATCCATGGGGAATTAGGAATGGCAACGGGGCGGGGCCGGGGATCACCCTCCCCGTCCCCGATCCCCGAAGACCAGAAAATCCCCGTCCCCGCCCTCGATCCCCGACGGGGACACCATCAACCCCCCCGCCCCCGCTCCCTAACGGGGATCGGGTTTTCCCGACCCCGAAAAATCCCCGACCTGTTTTTGTTTTTGTTTTTTTTTTTAATTTTGTTCAACACAGAAACACAACAAATTTTTTTTTTTAAATCTGTTTCTTCATGATCATCAACAATCATCATCAACTTCAAAATAAAAAACTTAAAAAGAAATAATCTGAAACACAAAACACATACAAACATAACTATCATCATCTTTATCATCAACAACTTGAAAAATAAATAAATAAATAAACAGATCTGAGTGATGATGAACTGGTGATCAACAACAATTTGAAAAAAAAAAACAAAAACCAGATCTGAGTGATGAGCCGTATGCCGTATGCCGTCGGCGTCGTCTAGGTCAAACACCGGAGCTGTGACGGAGGGCGGATAGAAGTGGTGCTGCGACGGAGGAGGGAGTGATGTCGAAATCTGCGGCGGAGGACGGGCAGAGGCTGTGTTGTTCAGATCTGCGGCAGAGGATGTGGTGGTGGAGGATCGACGGACTGAGGCCGAACAGAGCCGCCGTGGCCATTCTTAGGGCTGTGGTTGCGGGGGTTCTGCGAGGAGAGAAAGGAGCCGCCGTGAGTGAGGGAGAGAGAGACGATGGCGTAGTGATCCGTGGAGGAGGAGGAGAGATGTGAGGAATGGAGAGAGAGAGAGAGAGAGAGAGAGAAGATCTACTTTATGAGAGAGAGTAGATAAGATGGAGATGAAATAAAAAAAAAAGTATGAATAGATATATAACTAAATGAATAAAAGATAGGATGACATTGACCGGGGATATATAATATATATATTATTCGGGGAGATCAACGGGCGGGGCTCGGGGCCGGGGCCGGGACTGAAACGTGTGTCCCCGTCCCCGGTCCGAATATCATCGGGGATTTTTTTTTTTATCACCATCCTCGGCCCGTCGGGAGTATTTTTCGGGGAATAACCATTATATTCGGGATCGGGGGATCGGGTCCCCATCGGGCCAGTTTGAGATTGCCATCCCTATGGGGAATGGGGAAAATTTATTATAGAAAAATAGGGATGGAGAATTAATATCCACTCCATTACCCCATTGCCATTCCTATATATTAATGATCTAAGGCTTCGTTTGTTTCTAGAGATGGAATGGAGGGGATTGATAGTGAGGGGATTAATAGTGAGAGGATTGTTAGTGAGGGTCGTTTGTTTTCAGAGATAGAATGGAGGGGATTGATAGTGAGGGGATTAATAATGAGGGGATTGTTAGTGAGGGGATTGATAGTGAGGGGATTAGTAGTGAGGGAATTGATAGTGAGGGGATTAGTAGTGAGGAATTGTTAAATTATTTTTATATAAAATAATAAAACAAATAAAAAAATATAAAAAATTAAAAATTATATTTTAAAAAAAATTTCCAATATATAAAAAATAAAAAAAATAAAAAAATTTCTAATCCCCTCACTATTTTTCTAATACCATCTCTACCTCCTCACTATGAATCCCCTCCCCAAGGGTATTAGTAATACCAAGGTATTAGTAATACCCTCCCTATCTCTCAAAACAAACAAGGTATTAGTAATACCAGGCCATGTTTGATTCACAATACTAATAGTGAGGTATTAATAATCCTATTAAATTAGTGTGGTATTAACTATCCCACCCCTACCCCATTACTAATAATCCTACAAATTTGTTCGATTAATTATCTATGGGATTAATAGTCCTAAACCAAAATATTAAAACAAACATAGGATGATTGGACCCACGGATTAATAATCCTAATCCCATGATTTAATCCTTCCAATCAAACATGCCACCAAGGTATTAGTTAGTCCCAAGGTATTAATAGTCCCAAGCCTATCTCTCAAAACAAACACCCCATATACTAATCCCAAGGTACTAGTAATCCTAATCCCCTTGCTATAACCCAAAACAAACGGGGCCTAAGATCCAAATTTGCAACTGTGGGCAAATGGGTCTTTGTCTTTTATCTTCTATACTTGTGTTATGTCAAAATGAATTTATTTGTATTTAATCGAGAAATATATATTTATTTGCAATCTCAAAATAAAAATTCAAATTTAGTTTATCTCTTTATTTAAGGTTACAGGTTTTTAATTCACCTAACTGATGAAGATAAGTTCGGTTTGGAGTTTCATATTAATAAATACGAATTGATTGACTGACGTGTAACCTTAGCCCCCTTCACATTGATTTTTGGGTCCACCACTTCACAATTGGGACAAGCAAAAATTAATTTATAACGTATATTAAGTAAAAAGAGATTTTTAATTCTTAAGGCCTGTGAAAATTCGAACATGTTAATCTTAATTTTTTTTATTTTTTGTTTTTTTTTAAAAAAAAATTAATCTCAACATTTATTAACTTCTCTCAATTCATAAGATTTTTTGACTTCTCTCATAATTATTGCAGTACTTTTTCCAAAACAAATAATTTGTATATTAAAAAAAAATTAAAAAAAATATAAATATCTATATCTATATCTATCTATTTATTTATATCTATTTCTAATCCACAAGTTTTGTGGGAGTTCTAAAATCTGAATCTAAATTTCTTGATTTAAAAAAAAAAATCTTAATATTTATTAATTTCTCACAACCCCAAAGTTTTATCCTTATAATAACACTTTAATGTATTTAGAATAAATATAAAAAATTTTTCTTGAAAAGTCCAACACATATGAATTTCTTGAAAAGTCCTAACATATATGATTATTATCTCTCATAACAACACTTTAATGCATTAAGAACAAGCATAAAAAAAATTTCTTGAAAAGTACAACACATATGATTATTATCAAAATATTAAACTTTAATTCATTGAAAAGTCCAACACATATGATTATTATCAAAATATCAAAATATTAAAAAAGAAAAAAAAAGAAGACATTTAAAAATCACAATTCACATATATATCCCTTTATTAGCATTTATTACATTTTTTCAATCCACATGTCTTTCCACATACCTACATTGATTGATTTGGTCAAAATTCTCTAATCAACATTTAAAATTCCCTCATACAGATAATTATAGATACAACTCGTACATAGTTACTGCAGTACCCTTTTCAACTTCTCTCATGCACTATGGTTAGTGATAAGATTTTTAAATTATTTTTATAAAAAATCTTAAAAAACATAATTTATATCTAAAATAAATATAAATATTTATAATTATCCTGTGCATAGCACGGGTGATAGGCTAGTAATAATTTGAGCAAATTATAAGCACATCTTTTAAGATTTATTTAAATTATAAATTATTTTTATGATTTTAAAAATTATATTATGTCTCTAAAATTTTTAATCTTATAATAAATAGATTATTTTATTAATAAATCAAATTAATTAACAGTTTTTAATAATGTTAAAATTTTATTTCAATTAATAATTCAGATAATTTTATTATTGTATAGGTAAATAGTTAGAAATTTCACTTTTTCAATTAATTTTGTTAAAAAAAAATTATAACATGGAGATATTTGTAATTTTTCAAACCGCAAAGAATAATTTATATTTTAAGCAAATTTCAAAAAGTGTATATATAATTTATCCTAATATTAATAGAAGAACTGCACTTGGCCCTTTGGATTTTCCTGTTTTTTTCTTTTATTAATTTGTATGATAATTACCTTTTTTTTTTTATAAAATAATTGCATTGTATCTCATGTAAAAAAAAGAGGCATTATTCAGTGTGTTTGGTTTGAGTTTTCTGGATTAAGTTTTTTGAAAACTGAATTTTTTGATTTTCGTATTTTTTTATTTTTAGTAAATATTTTTAAAATTTTAAACATTTTTTTTACTTTTTTAGATGCACCTTACTTAGATGTATCTAAAATGTAAAAAAAATTGTAAAAAAATATTTAAAAAATTAAGAAATACATAAAAATATAAAAATATACTGAATTCTTGTATTTTTTTTTATATTTTTGATATTTAGTGAATTTTTAAAAGATTTTTTTTACAATTTTTTTACTTTTTAGGTGTATTTATGTTAGGTGTGTCTAAAAGTAAAAAATTCGCATAAAATATTAAAAAAATTCAGTAAAAACAAAATAATACAAAAAATAAGAAAGTAAAATTTTTTGAAAACTATTTTTAGAAAATGAGAACCAAGCCAGCTATTCTCATTATATTTTACTCCAAATATAAACACAAAAAAAAAAAATTTACTCTAAAATATAATGAGAATAATAGTAATTATTTATAACAAAGGCAAAAGAATAAAGTATATTTGAAATAAAGTTGGGTACGAATTGAAGAACCAAATTGAAGGTAACCTTTTTTTTTTAAGGAATAAATTGAGAATAAAACCATATTTGGGGGACAAAACGTAATTTACTAAAACAATGTAATTGTAATCATCGAACTAATTAACTCAGCATCGAAGTAATCCATAAGAACGCCATACCATACCGGTGACAATTACAAAGAATTAGGCCTCGTTTGGGAAATCTCAGTCAAAACTCCATTAGTGTCATTTAATCACCTCAAATCTGAGGATTAGTTTCATCATCTTCTTCTCCAGAAAGTTCATAAAAAGCTTAATCGAATAATCGAATATATATCTTGCTTTTTCTCTTAAAAACTACTAATACGAATCGTAATCATCATCATCATCATCGTATATATGTATATATATACATGTAATGGTTTATTACGGTATAGCGGTGGTAGCAATGGCCAAACCCTCGGTTTTCAGGGCGGAGCAACCCATGGCTCCTGACATCTCCGCCGACCGTACTATTTCTCACGGCGGTGGCTCCTCCTTTCGCCGCCGTGATATCGTCTTCGTCGTCAATCCCCGAGGTTACTCTCTCTCCCTCTCTAGATTCTTTGATTTGGATTTTTGAAGTTTTTGAGGATTTTTGTAATCGATTCAGGTGCTAGTGGTCGGACGGGGAAGGAATGGAAGACTCTACTGCCGTATCTGAGCTCTCGGCTTGGTTCGGAATGTAATGTGAGTTTGCACTTCGATTCATTTTGTTGATTCTGGGAAAACTGCAGTGTTAATTTGTGTATTGTTGTTTGAAATGTTAGATCTTTGATTGGATTAAAATGCGATGATAATTGCTCAAATCATACTAAGGTATGGATTATTCTGTAAGGGGTGTGCACTGTTGAAAATGATGGTTTTGAATATGGAGAAAATCTAGAGAAGATGATTTAGGAAATGCAACTATACTCTTGTTTTTTGTATGTAAAGTCTCAATCTATGTTACCTGGAGTGTGAATTGTCCTGGTACGTGGCACGGGAACGGAAACACGGTACAACACATGCTCTAAATTGTGATATAATAAGGGTAGTCTTGTATGATTTATACTATAAAAATTTAAGGGACTTTTAGTTTATAGAATTTTTTTAAATAATTAGACTTCCAATATATATATATTTTAAAATTAATCATATGGCAACCCATTTTAAGAACATTATGACTTATTTTTTATGTTTTGTCACTTTGGATTTTAGTTAATTATATATATACTTTTTTAATTTTTTTTTTATACTCCTAAGAGTAAATGAGCAATGTTACATTTTCTTAATTTCCCCCTCCCCCAAACTCCCCTCCAATGGTGTGGCAAACAATTTGAAGGGAGAGAGAAGAGTTTAAAGAGAGTTGATTGGCTAGGATTGTTTGCCACATCATTTGGGGGAGTGTGGGGGTGAAAAATTGGCGGGATGGAGCATTTTTCAAGGAAATATATTGGAACAATAGGATCGCGTTGAATCACCAAATTTACCATTTGGAACATAATTCGATAGGGTATCAACGTTTTCTGGTAACACTAGTCTTAATTTGTGAGAAAGAACTTGAGTGAGCTGCGTAATTCAGTTATAGCTCTAGAACCTAGTCGAATGAGTGGGTGGTATATAGCATGAGTATCATTTAGGAAAATAGACATGAATAAAGAAGTTAACACCCTTGTTAACACCCTTTGGTCAAAATAGAACAATTAAGTATTGAAATCGTGGATACATATCATGCAATAGTCATGGAAACCACACATAAAACCACAGGCATAAATAATTCATTCATACTACACTATACACTATTGATCAAGAGTCACAAGACTTAAGAAAAGGCTTACAAGCCAACACTGGTTAACCTTATTCTTGCAGTCTTCCACAAATCTCTTTGCTTGCTTCCCACTTCTTGTTGCCCTGAATACCTAAGATTGACCCTTCATCTCATGATGGCACCATGAAACTTGTCACTACGATCTCTTTTACTCTTGGATAACGAAAGACCAATGTATTGGTATGTAGTGCAAATATGCATGGGCTTTGATAAAAGCACTCAATCATGTAACCCTCCGTGATTTTAAAATAAATAAATAAATTTAAGAATAGTTTTAAATATTGAGAAGTATAGGTTTCAAATGTCTTTCAAGAACTTATGAATACTCATGATCTCCATAGAATGCGAGTCATTGCCTCCACTCTAGTGTTTTGAAAGGCTCTAGGCGCACCGAGGTGATAAGGTCTCCTATAGCCTAAGTGCGAGGCGCGAGACAAGGTGCGCGCCTCACCAAAGCAAAGCGCAAGTAATAGAAGAAAAGCGAAATTATAAAATAGACAAACTTTTCAACATAACAAATATATGTAGAATTTCAAAAATCATAACTATTTCCGATAATTTTTAAACATAATATTCAATCATCTAAAAATTAGAAATATAATATCTAACAAAAGATATAAAGCATAACATCAAATCTTTTATCACTTTCTGTTATCTTTTGATCATGTTTGGTTATTTTATATTGAAGAGTTTTGAATTCCCGTGGGTATGCCTACAAAAAAAGCACTTAATCAATAGTTGGAGTAGAAAAATAGGTAAAGCCCATGAAGTCCACGCCTCACGCCTCGAAAAAAAGCTTTCGCCTAAGCGCCTAAGCTACGCCTTACGTATTGCGCCTCTCCTCAACCTGTTCAAAGCACAAGGCTGCGCCTCATTGCATGCGCCTTTTAAAACACTGATCCACTTGAACAGCCTTCAAGTGCGCTTTAAGTGGAGCTTGCAGGATCTTTTGTCAGCAACTTCTGTAGTGGGCTCAAGTGGCCTTCAGGCACAATTTGAGCCTTAGCATAGCATCATTTGAGTAATTATTAGGGGTGAAAGATTAACTGCATAAATCGAACCGACCGAACCGCACGGTTTTCGGTCTGTTTTTTTTGTCTAGCTGCGGTCGATTGGATTATTTTTTATTTTTTATGGTTTTCGGTTTCGGTTTTGGTTTTGCTAAAAATAAGGCCGAACCGCACCGCATTGCACCAAACATCCCTAATCACCTTAGCTGTCCACGTGGCACAATCACAGCCATTGATGTGCCTCACTTATATATAAAAAAAAACCCTCCTTTTTTTCACACAGAGACAGTGGGTAAATAAACAGTCTCTCTCTCTCTCTCTCCATCTTCAACTTCTCACAGCCTCAGGGTTTCTCATAGCCTTAGGGTTTCTCATTCATCACCACTCTCATCCATGACGATTTGTTGCACTCTTCATTGTTACATCTGAAGCGCGGACGTGGGCGATCTATCACAGTCCTTCGTCTTTACTCTTATTGCAGTGATCTTATTGTTGCTATATTAATTTTGACTCCAAACTAAGGTAAATTTGAAGTCCTTGTTTTTTATTTTGAAAACCCTATTTTTGATTTTGAACACGTAGCCTTTTGAACCTTTTTGAAATCCCTAACCTTTTAAACCTTTTTGACAACCTTTTGATTTTGCTGAATTTTGAACCGTTGAATTGAATTAATATTTACTGTTATATGTCTTTTGTTTTGTTTTTGTTTTTGTTTTTTTTTTTTTGTGGTTCTTGAATTGGATGGATATCATCCATCACAAATAACTACATTGCATTTAGCACTTTGGGGGCTTTTTTTTCAAACTTTTTTTATTTTTTTACAGCAACCCTTTTGTATATATATATATTTTTTCCAGAACAGGGTATCCATCACAAATCTACATTGCATTTAGCAATTTGGGGTTCTTTTTTCAAACTTGTTTTAATTTTATTATGTTTTTTCTTCAAATTACTGATGTATTTTTTGCTAGCACAAAAGAGGCCAAAAACTGTAACAACCGGCCGAACTGCACCAAACCACATGAACTGGTTTGGTGCGGTTTATATACGTATTTCGGTTTGTTTGGTTATCATAAGTATAGAACCAAATGAACCGGTTCGGTCCGAAAATTGGGGAAAAAAAACCCGGCCGAACCGAACCGATTTCACCCCTAGTAATTATATGGAGCTGTTCATGTGAACAAAAATATCATTATGTTTTAAACTTTAACTTGAGTGTTTGTACTTTTACCATATCATTCTTATGATCTCATCTAGTATGTTTGTCATAGCTTTTGTTGTTTCTGCTATATAATCTTGTGGATAAGTCATTAGCTTTCAGATTTATTTGTTTTGTGAAGTATTTCTCTACATTGTGACCAGATATGCGAATCTTTGACTTCAGGTCCTTGTCATGCAATTGACATAACAAGGGAGGTTGGCATCTTGATCCTCTGTAGTTTGTGCTTAAAACTCGAATCAGGTATGTTAGGTGGAAATGTTAACATAAGTTCTTTTGCAGGCTATACGTGAAGGTGCTGATGCGGTGATTGCTGTTGGGGGTGATGGAACTCTTCATGAGGTGCAACTTTTTTCTTTCTTTAAAATAATGCTTCCCAAAAAAAAAAAAAATTTGGTTGCATCTATCAAACTCCATGCTCTTTATTTCTCTTATTTTCGTCACAAATGTAGTCAAAAGTTATGACATCCATTGCATCTGCAGCACTTTTCAATTAGTGTGGCTCATTAGACCAAAAGCAATTTAATGTATTTGTGCCATAAATGGGAAGAAACATTATAATCTCCTGTGAGTCAGAAGGTTTTATGATGTTTCCACAATGAATAATGCCAATTGAAATGAAAGAATAAATAGATAATAAACAAGTGTGCTTGCCATAGGAAGCAAAACATTTTATTTTCTAAATGAAATTTTATGCTCTTTAAAATCTATTTTTCCATAACATGTTAAGTCTGGTGCATCTATTTCCTACATGCCACAAAAGATCACTGTATCATGCATGGTCAACTGTGACACCTTGTGGTCAAGGCCTAGGCCCTGAGGGTGTGCTCCCTCTATGGTCTCAGGTTTGAAAACTCCTAGGTGCAAACAATTTCTTGGGGCTAGTCCATACAGGGCTTTGCCCCGACTTTAATTGGGGCCTCTGCTGGTGCGTGGTGGGATTGGTTCCCCATATTAGTCGGTCCTTAGGGCCGGATACCAAGTTATCAAAAAAAAAACAAACAAACAAACAAACTGTGAAAGCTTGTACTTACTATAATGTGTGAACAAAATATACTATATGAACAAATTCTTCGGCTCTGTAATGGAAGCTTTCGGCTATCTTAGATTCTTAACCAATATATGGGCCAAGACAGACCTGTCTTGAGGCTAAACTTTCCATTGGGTTTTGCAAGATTTTAGCATCAACATTGGTTAACTATTCCCTTGATTGATCATCATGAATCTTGTTACCAATGCTAATTCTATTTAACGGATAAGATGCCTGCATATTTGTAGGTTGTTAATGGCTTCTTCTGGGGAGGGAAACATGTTTCTAATCATGATACAATGGCTACCCATACAACTGCACTTGGTGTAAGTGATTTATCAGCTTTCCGATATCACTTTAGACTTCTCTCTTATGTACTTTGCTGGCTGTAAAGTTCAGTGCATATATTAATGTGTTTGGCTTGGGTTCTGGAGAGTAATATATGATAATTGTGCATTCTTTACAGCTTATTCCCTTGGGGACTGGATCTGATTTTGCCAGAACATTTGGCTGGTAAGTTGTTTCTTTTACAGGTTTCATTTGCTATATTATATGCCATTTTATAATTATTTTTTGCTTCAGACTGTTAAATGGAAATGTCTGCTGTCATTTGTTTAATCAGGAAAAATGATACTCATGAAGCCATCGAACGCATAGCTAGAGGTCAATCCACTAATCAATTTGCTTCCTTGTCTCATATTCATTTTATTCATTGCCAGAGCTTTTATTCATAGATGAGTTTGAGGTGGTATAATTATTCTCAGTCTTGCATTTTCTGTGTCTAGTTACTGTCATGTTTATCTTCTGATAGAGATCTTTTCAGGGCTGAGATCTCGGATTGACATTGGAGTAATTGTTGGTGGAAGTGGAGAATCACACTACTTCCTAAATGTTGCTGATATTCATTTGTAGGTTTACCTTCTTAAGAAAACATTAGACTGATCTTGGTCAAAAAGCACATGCGGATTTAAAAAATTGCATTGCTATGTTCTTTTGCATTTTGCAGGAGTGCAAAGGCAGGTTATTTCGCATCTAGATACAAGAGGTTTGGAAACTTATGTTACGTTATTGGTGCTTTGCAAGCCTTTTTTGGGCACCATAACCAGGACCTTAAGATCAAGGTCTGTGCAAGCCAATATTCTCTACTGAATCAATTCTCTCAGCTCTTTTTGTGCTGTGTTTTATTACATGATTCTTCAAATTTATTATTTATATTGTTGAAACTTCATATACCGTGTTTCATTTAGGTCAATGAGGGTGAATGGGAAGTATGTTCTAAGGTGACAGCTCTGTGCATTGGAAATGCAAAATTCTTTGGTGGTGGCATGAAGATTACTCCAAATGCAGACCCATCAAATGGAAATTTTGAGGTAGAAAGTTTTCTAACTATTCATGATTAAATGTTTTACTAACACTTCTACATTACGCCATTTAGGCTGTGCCTGGAAAGTTGACTTTTAACTTGTTTTTGTACAGGTGGTGATTCTTCAGGACTTCAAATGGTACGACTTTATTCTTAAGCTGCATAAGCTGTACAATGGGACACATTTATCAGTCAAAAATGTATTTTCAAGAAGGTTCGTTCTTTCTCTAAAACCAAATTTTTGTTTCCGTGTTTGCTTTATTTTTTTGCTAGTTCTATAGTTTGCTCTTCTTTCCTGATTTCTGAGGGATGAGGAAATGTGTCAAGCATGTGGTGATGAATATGTAATGCGTGTAAAGTCAAAAAAATCCTGGCCATTAAAGTGATTTGAGGCAACTTCGAACATTGTATCTTGTAGTCCCTCAATGGACCAGCTTTGTGGTAGATCGTTAACCAACTTGATTTGGATATGGCCAATGCTTCTTCTAATCTCCCTGTGATTTAGGCAATGAAAAATTATACTTTTTTAAAATTTCTTTCCTTTCTTAATCTAATTATGTTTAGTTTCACTCAGTATAAGTTTGTTACAACTATTTTCCATGCTGTGATTCATACGCCTATTTATGCGCTGTTTTGTTTAGCCAATTGGCTTCTTTCTTATTGTTTGTTAGTGATGACATATTTGAAGATACAATTAATGGGTGAACAACAGTAGAAGTTATGTGATTATATCAACTTATTTCGTTTGTACCTAATTTGGTCTGCATGGTTCTCTTAAAGACCAACCTTTATACAGTATGCAAACTTTAAGGTTAATCTTGGCAGCAACAAGAGCCTTTAAAAAATCTAGAACTAAATACACAGGAATCAGATCGCAGGTGTGTTCAAGAATACCTTTTTACTTGGAGGTTATCCTTTAAGTGTTGGGTTGCTTGGGATACAATTTTTGCACTTTTATGAGTGATAGCCATATCTGCTTTTTGTACAAGCTATATACTTGCAAGCAAGATTTAGATATTTCCAATCCAGAGCTCTTAAGGCGGTGTCTGATCTTGTGCGCTTCTTATTTTCTGTTGCAGTGCACATTCCATTGAAGTTGAGGAGATTGGAGGCAGCAGCAGCAACAACAGCATTTACGTGCAGTCTGATGGTGAATTTCTAGGGTTTCTTCCTAGGAAATTTTTTATTTTACCTGCTGCCATTGAGATGATACAATGACGTGAACATAAAAGACATTCAAATTTAAATTCATGCGCCTGTTTGTTTTTGCTTCAGACTGATGCATTTGGCTCAGCGGTTGAACAGCATAATAACGAGAGAAAGGGAGAGAGAACATTATAAGGCAAGAGGGGAAATGTAACTTATGAAATGTATGTAATTTGTGAAATGTAACGAACATGTATGCTCTTTTTGTCTTTTTATTTTTTATTTTTTTCTTCTTTTCCTGCAATTATTTTGTTTTGTGGATTATATTGTTGAATCATGAACAGAAACAACTGTAAACAATGAAATGTTTTCTTTGTGATGAATTACTACTAGAATTTTGTGGTTCATAACAACTAGTATAAATTCATCGTTTACTACTGGGTTGCCACAAATCTCGGCCCTGTTTGGTGTAATTCATTTGGGTTGGTTATAGCTTCTTCTTCTTCTTCTTTTTTTTTTTTGATAAATGCTAGTTGGGAAACTTGAGTGAGATTTTTATTTTTTGTTTTTTGATTATCTGTTTTCAACTATTAGGAACTGTACTAAAGTCTATTTTGAAAAGTAGGGTAAAAGTTAATTTTTTGATTTTTTTGAGAAAAAATATGCAAAAAAAATAAAAATAAATAGAGAAATGATGGGATTTAAAAAAGTTAAAAAGTTAATTTTTAACCTTGTTGCCAAAATAGGCCAGTAGGTTCACTATTTTATTATGGCTTATTTTGGAAAGATGATAAAAAGTGATTTTTTGGCTTTTAACCAAGCTTTTGGCTTTTTTACACAAATGATTTGGGAAGTTAGTAAAAAGTGACTTTTTGGCTTTTTTGATTAATGTTTGTTTATGATGTCAAATCATAATAAAATGACTAAACTATTCCTATTTATTTAAAATATTTACAACTTCACCTATGTAACACATTTTGACCCATGAGGATAAAATTGTAATTTCACCGTTGGCTAAAAATCAACTTCTCAAATGAAAAAAAAAATAAAAAAGTTAACTTTTAACTTTTGCTACAAATCAAAAAAAGTGACTAAAAGTCAACTTTCCAAAATAACCCTATATATGATGAAAATTGTTGCCTCATTTTGAGCGGAACTGTGAAGGAAGTTGTTTGGCTTGGAGCATATCCAACCGAATTACCTATATAACTGTTTAAGATTTAATTAAGTTATAAATTTATTCGGTGAAATTTTTGATAATTTGAACATTTTGGTCAAATATATATAATTTTTTGTTGTAAAAGTTTAGAATGTCTTTAAATTTATAATTAAGACAGAGAGATGAGATTCTCTTCTTCGTGCATATTCAAGAATTTTAAATAAATTTTAAAAAATATTTTGTAACTAAAGAAAATCTTACTCTTTTTATTTTGCCAAATAAATTAAAAAATTTAAATTACAATCACATCATTAATCAATTTTTTTAAACAAATAAATTTACTTATAAATGCTAAACAAATTAGATAATGCCTTTAACAATTACTTTGCATTTTTCAATTAGGGTCATTTTATTTCCAAATTAATAACTTATTTTGTCAACATGTTATAATAATTAAAAAAATCTCGACTTTTATACATGTAAATTTATAAAAAGTAAAAAAACTTAATTAAAATAATTAATTTTCAAAACAACAAACACAAAAGAGAGAATCAATAATCAATAATCAATAATCAATAATCAATTCGGCATCCAAAACGACGGCGTCTGGGTATATAATTTTGCTAGGGTTTTTTTTTTATATAAAAGTCTCACCTTGGAGAAACTACAAAATCTAGGGTTTGTTCCAATTTAGCAGCAAGAGAGGAGATAGAGAGAGAGCTTGCATTTGATTGTGCCCCTTCAGAGTCTCCTTCTCCACTTCAACAATGGTAAGATCATCATCATCATCATAATCATCATCTCTATGTATATGTATAAATCTTTCTTCTTCCTTTTTGTTCAGATCATTCCAGAGAAGAATCGCAGAGAGATCTCCAAATACCTCTTTCAAGGTCTTCACTTTTTTATTCGCTTCTCTCACTTCAATCTCTCTCTCTCTCTCTCTCTCTCTCTATATATATATATATATATGATTGTTGTTTGTGTATGTAGAGGGTGTGTGCTATGCAAAGAAAGATTACAACCTCGCGAAGCACCCAGATATCGATGTGCCCAACCTACAGGTCATCAAGCTCATGCAGAGCTTCAAATCTAAGGAGTACGTGCGAGAAACCTTCGCTTGGATGCACTATTACTGGTATTTGACCAACGATGGCATTGAATTTCTCAGAACTTATCTCAATTTGCCATCTGAGATCGTTCCCAATACCCTCAAGAGAGCGGCCCGTCCTATTCCGGCCGGTGGTCGTTTCGGTGGTGGTCCACCTGGTGATCGTCCACGGTAATATAATATACATGATCTACAATTTGTTACCTTGTTGATTTCGTCCAATTGAATGGAATACAAATATAGTTGTACATATCAGATTTTTATTTTTGTCAGCATTATTGTAGATTGTTATCTGTTTTGGGTGTTTGGTAGTATACTAGTTGCTAACTTAGTTCTAACAACCAGTTTGGAATTTGAGGATTGGCCAGAAAAGAAAACAAATGGAGAGAAATGGGTCTCTTATTACTTGTTTGGATTATCAAGGAGGTGATAAATTGTGTGAGAAAGAGAATTCTCTTAAAACTCATGTTTTGTTTCTCACCAAAAGTGATGAGAAATAAAAAAACTGGTTCTTATATATATAGTATTTAATAATAACTAGATTGCTCATCTAAATACAAAACGAAGAAAACAAAAAGACTTGTCCTTTTTGGTTTGATGTTCGTCCAAAGAGAATGGTGAGAAACCTCAATCATTTCATTTATATTTTTTTCTTATCTAGGTGAGAAGCCATAATCTTTTCCTTCCATTTCTCACCTGGTCTTCCAAATGGACTGATTAAACCATAAGTTGTTCGTTAGTTATGATAGGTTTGGTTATTTTTTGAGATAACAAGTGGGTTATATGGAATTTTTGTGTGATATAGCTGAGGCAATTGGATAGTTTATATAATTTTCTACTTCATTTGATAAGGCTTTGATTATTATTTGATGCCTGATGGTGATGATTTCTGGGTTTTGCTTTGTGTGCATTTTCCAGTCATTCCAGCTCTAGCATTTGGATATCCATTGCCTTTTGTTAAGTGTTTGTGGACATTTTTTCATCTTGCAATTGCCTCTCAATTATTTGACTGCCAACTGCAATGTGTGTGTTTGTTAATTTGGTGGTAACTTTACCTGTTTTAATATGATTTTGTTGATTTATGTTAGTGTAATGGCTATGATATATGATTTCAGCTCATTTTGTTCATTCTGGTTAGTTTAGCTTATTGTGCATGACCAATTGAACTTGACTTTAAAAAATGAAAAACTAATATGTTAAGGTGCTATATGTTTATTCTAACTGTTGCTTTTGTTTCTCTGTGTTATTTTTGTGAATATTGGTTTATCTAAGTTTTCTTCATTAATTTGGATGTTTTGATTTGTGCAATTTGCAGTGGTCCACCTAGATTTGAAGGAGATAGGCCAAGGTTTGGTGATCGTGATGGTTACCGTGGAGGTCCAAGAGGAGGGCCTCCTGGCGAGTTTGGTGAAAAGGGAGGAGCTCCAGCTGATTACCAACCGTCATTTAGGGTAATCTCTTTAATTTGTTTTCGCTTACAATGTTGTGAATTGTAATAAGACATTTTTAATATCTTAATGTCTGACCTGAACATTGTTTAAGAATTGTCAGTGTGATTGCCAAGTGCATGTAAACTATCTTTGTTTTGTTAACCTGTCATGCCGTAAGAAGAATCATGTTAGACATTGCATAATGTGTCAGTGAAACTTTTGGTGTATAGTGGATACATGATAAACTCTATTACTGAGTGCACAAAGCTCTCACATAGAGCAAGATTGGGAACAGGTAGCAGGTAGGGCAGCCTTACTCACCATCTTGTGTGTGTGTGTTGGGAGAGGGTGATTCTCGTGAGTTTAACCTTCAAATTGCTCTTTTATCTTTGATGTCTGAACTATAATGGTAAGCACTTAAGTCTTGCCCCGAGTGTTCATGTAAATACTCTGTGAGAAGTGCTAGGCTCTGGTGCAAGTAATTTTTTCTTCCATTACAGTCTTGCCCCTAGGAGAAATTGAATGGTTTGAACGGATGAAGTAATCTGTGTGCGGTTGGGCATACCACCATTTCCCTTTCTTTTTGGTTTTTTAGTGGGACTTTTTGTCATATTGTGCACCTTTTTTATTTATTAGGTAACCTATGAGAGGAATAATTATTTAAAAAAAGAAAGTTATTATAAAAGCTCCAAGAGGTGCAACAAATGTAAACTAGATCTGTAGAATAAACCCATATCCCCATGTAAACTGGATGGCACATAATTGAAGGAACTAGGAAGTACTAGAACATGAGGAACGACTGACTATCTTCTTCCTCAGACAGTGTGCCATTGAAAATCTTGTCCCTCATTAGCCATTATAGCACATTTTGGTAAAAACAATAGACTTGTGTTTGAGATATATGTGGATGACATTGTTTGCTAATTCATTTTCCTATTTTAGATATGTAATTGGCTTCGGATTATTTTATTGTTTTATTCAATTTTCTTGGTAATGCATCTGCAGGGTCCAGGTGGAAGGCCTGGGTTCGGTCGCGGTGGTGGTGGTTTTGGTGCCGGGCCTGCTAGTGGAAGTTCGGCTTAAGCAAGAGATGCTATTAAGCTCTCAGTTTTGGCTGCTTTGACATAGTTTGCCAAAGTTGAGGTGTTATTGTGCCTTAGGATAAAGTTAAAATGACTTGTGGGTGCTTTGTTAAGTTTGTATTGGGATATCCATCTCTGTTCTTTTTTTGGCTTTTGAGGATATGAGCAAGAGCTAGCTAGTTAATACATTCCCAGTTTAAGTTATTGCTTCAGATATTATTGTGGTTGCCATTAAATTTAGCTTCTATTCACGCCACTTTTTGCAAGTGCACATCATATTTTTGTTTGGATATCAATTAATGAACAAATTCTATAGTTTGGCTACACCTTTATGTTATTTTATTTTATTTTTGAACTGACTATACCTTTAGTTTGATAGTTGATATTGAATCATTGCATTTTGTTCAGATATTAATTTTTATTTTAAAACTAAATGGATAAATTATGACTCCCATTTATTAGGATCAAAATTTGTACTATATTTAAAACCAAAAAGGAAACTGTGTAAAGCGTTCCTTTTATTATTATTTTAATTTAAACTTTAAACTAATTTTTTGAAGGAATATTTATCAATAAATCCCATTTAAGAAACAACTATACTAATCAGTCTCACTTTTGAAATGATGACCGGCTAAGTCTTATTGGTGGAGAGGTTTAGATCTATGTGATCCTATTTTCTAAGTTTGGTAGTTAGCTGTGGTCATTTATGTCCTCTCTTATTTGATTGGGTCTATTTTAAAGGGATCACCTTCATTTTTGGTAAGTTACATGTTACAGTGATACACATTTTCAACGTTGACTGTTAGGGTTTTGGGTTTTTTGGGTGGGGTAGTGCTGCGTGGTCTGTGTGACATTGTAGTAAGGGTAGCATTTTCGATCATTCATTTCGCTGTTGTTACGTAGGTATATATTCTTTTTTTGTTTAATAACACAGAGTTGTTTTGTTTTATTGGTAGTATCAATTTTTGTTATGGGGTTGTTTGCGTCCATGTCATTGTGGGTTAAATGTTGGTTTTGGGTTTTTTTTGAAGGGGATGGTGCTGCGTGGTCTGTGTGACGGCGTAGTAACGGTAGAATTTCCTGTCGTTCAATTAGTCCCTGTTATGTAGGTATGGATGGGGTGGGTGTATTTGATTGGTAAGGGATTTGTGGGATATGTTGATTTCAGTGTTAGGGGAGTCAGGGCAGGTGTGTGTCAGTTTCTGGTGTAGGTTGTTTTTTTGATGTTATGTTAGATATATACAGGGGATGGACACGCATGTAATGTTGGTTTGTTGTTTCAGTAATACAAATGCCGTAATCAATTTGCAAGCCTCGTTTCATTACTATGATCTGGTGAATCGTGCGTGTGGGAATTTTTGTGGGTTGACAATCGAGAATGTGAGTTTGTTTTTCAAAATGCCAGGTTATAATAACTTCACATTGCAGAATGATGCTGATATCGAGAACATGGTCTCACTTGCGCGGTCTTTTTGCCTACAATGTGTTGACGTCATCATTTAGTTGCAAGACGTCGAAGATGTCGATAACATTGACAGTCCGCCTCACAATGAGCAGATTGTCCCATGTTAGACGTATGGGGATGTGGACGAGACCGACGTGGATGATGAACAAGATTTGCTATCCAAATTTTGTCCTCATGTAGAGAAGGTTTTTTTGTCTCCTCTGTGGGCTAATGGGATTCAACATGTTAGGCAAAGTTTTGAGGGAGGAGCTATTGAGTTCCGAACGGTTCTTCGCAAGTATGCGGTTGAGTGTAGATTTTGGTTCAAATATATGAAGAATGATTCTGTTCAGATTACAGCGGTATGCATTATGAGAGAATCCAAAGGATGCATGTGATCTATACACGCACGTGTCTTACATGACAATGGTTTTTTTTATATTCGTAAATGGAATAGTGAAGCACATTTGTGGTGTTGTTGTGCGGGCACCCAATCATCCGAGCATTGGGTCTAATTTAGTGTGTGATGTTATATCCGAGAGGGTACGTGACAAACCACTCACGCGGCCTACCGATGTTGTCTACGACTTGAAGAAAGATTACGAATTAGAAGTTAGTTATCGAGTTGCATGGTTAAGTGTTGAAAAAACTTGCGGGGAAATGTTCGGTGCACACTCAATTTCGTTTAACCAATTACGTTGGTACAGTAACGTAGTTATGGACAACCACCCGAGAAGTTATATCAATATTGACTACGACGAGAAAAACAATCATTTCATAAGGTATTTCATATCATTCAAAGCATGTATTGATGGGTTCAACCATTGCAGACCGTTACTTTTTTTGGATGGGACGTTTTTGAAAGGGAAATTCAAAAGGAATTTGTTAGTCACCACTACAAAAGATGGTAACCAAGGTATGCTGTATTTTACTATGTGGGAGCACACAATTATTGTTCATTATTTAAGTTCATATGCACTCTTTGGTGTGTTTCCCCACATTTGGGGGGTGGGGAGGGCTAGTATGCTTGTGTTTTGTTACACATTATTTTTTTTTTTTCAATAAAGCTTGAGAGCTTGAAAAGTCGAAGGCTTGATTGGCCCGAAATTGAAAACGACGTCGTTTTCAATTTTTTTTTCTCTCTCTTTGAACAGGGAGAAGAGAAAAGAGAGAAGAGAGAAAGGAAGGAGAAAGGAGAAGGGCGAAGAGAGAGAGAGAGAGAAAAGGGATTTTCGTTTGGGTTTGTCTGTTGCTGTGGGTTTGATTTTTGATTTAGATTTAGATTTAGATTTTCGTTTGGATTTGTCTGTTGCTGTGTGTTTGATTTTTGATTTTTTTTTTTTTGAGTTTGTTGGTTGATGATTGTTGCTGTGGGTTTGTTTGTTATGATTTTTTTTTTTGAGTTTTTTTTTTTTTTTTTTTAAATCGCTCCATTAAAGGATTGTTTGTTAAGGATTGTTGTGATGTATACATAGATTTTGTTTTGATTTGTGTGTGAGTTGTTGAGATTGTTGCTGTGGGTTTGTTTGATGTGGTTTTTTTTTTGAGTTTTTTTTGAATCCCTCTATTAAAGGATTGTTATGATGTATACACAGATTTTTTTGTGATCTGTGTGTGAGTCGTTGAGATTGTTGCTGTGGGTTTGTTTGTTGTGATTTTTTTTTGAGTTTTTTTTGAATCCCTCCATTAAAGGATTGTTTGTTAAGGATTGTTGTGATGTATACACATATTTTTTTTTGATCTGTGTGTGAGTTGTTGAGTTTGCTATGGGTTTGAATTTCCAGAGCAGCAGAGTAGAGATGGAGAATGAAGAAGAGAGAGAAGGAAGAAGAAAAGGGAAAAAAAAAAAATCAAACGACGTCGTTTGAAAATTCGGGGCAGTCGAGTCCCAGTCCATTCGGGCTACGTGGCATGACTGTTTTTTTTTAGTATGTGTTTCTGCCACCCAATTGTGTGGTCCCCCATTAAATTGGTTAATATTTTAATTGACATTGCTTGTTTTATTCTTAATGGAATAAAAAAAAAATTAGGGTTGTTTCCTTTAGCTATCGCGATCGTTGATTCGGAGAACACAGCCAACTGGTTTTGGTTTTTGGGACACCTTGCGAATGTGGTGAATGGGTATAGAACACTGACGTTCGTCTCAGACCGACACATTGTATTGATAGAATCAATACCCATCGTATTTCCCAGAGCCCATCATGCATTCTGCTTACAACATTTGCAATGGAACTTGCATGACAAAATGCGATACGTGAATGGTTCGTACCGAGCTGGTTTGTTGACTAAATTTCGAGCGTGTGCATATGCTCCAACTGTGGCTGCATTCAACCATAGTTTAGCGGAGTTCATGAAATCCGGATGTAAGGTCGCACTGACATTTTTGAAGGATTTGCCCCCCGAATATTGGGCGAATGCTTATTTCCCGTAAATACTTGTAATCAATTTTATTCAGGCCTACAACATATTTAAATTGTTTTTCCCTATAACCTGTTATCGATTTGCATGTTGTTAATTGTTTTAAAACTAATGTCTCTATTTTTTTTCCACTAACGGTACACGTTACGAGGAGATGAGTTCTAATACAGTGGAGTCATTTAACTCATGGATACATAATACACAATACCTTCCAATAAATCAAATGGTAGACAGTATCCGAACTCAGATTATGTGGCAAAGGGCTAAACGTCGGCGCAAGGTGAAAGCGTGGCATGGCGTTGTCTGCCCGAAGATGGAAGCTCGTTTGGTTAAAGCATACAACAAAGGCAGATCATGGCTTGTGAGCCAATCGAACGATAATGTTTATGAGGTTCACTCTTTCTTATCTGTCATGGTTGATGTTGGAAGACATACATGCTCATGTTTCCAGTGGCAAATCAAAGGTTTCTCTTGCGCTCATGTAGTTTTTGCCATCCATAACAGTGGCAAAGACCTTTACACTTTTGTTGATTCGTACTACCATGTGGTAGAGTACCGATGTTCGTATGCACACAACATTATCCCAATTCCAACTGTTGAGAAACCATCATTTAACGTGGATGATTTTTTCATACAACCACCGATTGTCAAAAGACCACCGGGCAGGGCCAAGAAGAAACGAATGCTTTCCAAGGGGGAACAAGTTTATCAAATTCGGTGTAGTCGGTGCCCACGTATGGGGAACCATAATAGGAAGACGTGCATGGAACCAATCTAGCATTCAAGTCAGCCATAAAGTTTTAGAATATTTATTTGCTACTTTTAATTTCTTTTAGTTTAAATAAGGGAATGTACCAAACACACCTATGCAGACATGTTTGATTATTACATACATCGTACTGCTCAATTTTTATTCCCATTTCAACATTTCTATCTTTCCATGTTTCCATTAAAACTGATTATACCATAAGCTTCTACATTTTTTTCCTATCGACTGTGCAAACTGTTACACAACGACACTGGTGCTACTTTTGCACTGTTCTACACACCCACCCTTCCAGTAATACCCGCAACCCACATTACTACAACCCAACACCGTATTGCCGAATGTTCTGTGACTTACAACACCACTACACTCGTCCCACTATTACCAACACCAACATTCATCCAAAATTCACCTGCTGTCTTGCTCCATAAATTTCCTGTGTCTTTTGAGTTATAATTTTGTCAAAAAGGAATACATATGTACAACGTGCTCATTTGAACTGTTGCAACAAACTAAAACAACATTTTCCTATTCAACATTGCTTATTCCATTTTCATCAAGCACTAAGTGTTACACAACGAAACTTACACACTACCAAAAAAAATGTGCTTACAATCCCAAAAAAAAAAAAAAAACCGCATGTACCGTCACGTATAACTGATTGCAACGTTAACAAACCAAAAACTAAACAAAATGAACGACCTTCCAATTCAAAACAAATAAAACCACGACATATTGTTAATAGTTGTTTGTAAACAAAATTTGACTATAACACAAAATAATTCAACTACATTCCTTAATTCCATGCACTGGGTCATTACAAAACCCTTGACCATGTTTGCACGCAACACGCTACAGTTAGTTCCTTGCAAAGACCGGGCCACGTCACACTGGTGCACGTACTTCCGTATGATAGCACTAACAATTATCCCACAATCAAGTCTGCATATAAAACCATTACGTGCAATAAGCCACATGTCGAGACTACTAATATTCTACACAAACCGGATTGCAACAACAATACAACACAGGGTTACTTACGTGTCTGCTTTCTGCTGTGGACATTGTGCGACAGTTTCTAGGGGCTGGCTAAAATTTACTTCATTCCCTACCTCATCTATTCCAAATGCACGTAACGATTTCTTCAGCACATTAGACACCCGTTCCTTCTGCCACACATATTACAAATCCAAAAAAAAAAAAAGGTCAAAAAAAAAAAAATATTACTCAACCATTCCATGCATCATCACCTGATCATCAAAATGTGTGCTCATTTTTACCAGCATTAGAGCTTCATTGTAATGCATATCTGTACGCACTGAACGTTGCCTCATCGGGTTGAAATGCTTCCAACTACCGTTATCCGTATCATAAACGACAAGCATCCAATGTGCGTCATGACATATGAGGAAATGAATGTATTTGCATGTGCTTCCCTCCGTGACGCTTCTTGTCACATACCTCTCCATTGAACGGACGTCGTTGTTTTTCACCATGTCCTGCCACACATATGCCACCCATGAAACAACAAATACAGCCACACAACAAACAGGCATCCATCGTCCACCCTAAACTTAGCAGGCAAATGCAACTAAAGAAATACGACTTGTTTGCGGTCTCATCATTTTCATACATCTTATACTGCTCAGTTTTGAGCACCTCCGAATAAGCATCAATCACCTAACATGCACTAAAACCAATTTCACCGTATTACAAACATATGCAACACAGCAACCAATTGCCACCATATTTTAACTTGTACACACATGCAAACCTAAACCAAACAAAAAAAAAAAAACAAATAAAACAAAAAAACTTACATTGCCACGAATAGAACTTTGCCTGACAAGGGCCTTCACATCGATCAAATACACTGACACTTCATTCGTACTGTCCCCCCAAATGACGACCCTACACAACAACACAGGTCACACATATCAGTTTGCCCATGTTTACATAAAGGAAAATGTATTAAAACACGTATCCGTCTCAATGACGCTCATACGCAGTTGTGATCTTTGCCTTCTCTTCAATCGTCATCATTTTCCAAACACCCAACTGATTGCTTATACCAAATTCGGACCATTTTTTCCCAGGTAACACAACTGTATCCACATCTATAATATCATCTTCAACAACACATTTCTCTTTCCCTCTGATATTGCTTACAACTGAGCCCCTTATTGTACCACACCCAGCTAATAATGGGTACTCAAACTCAGGCAGCTTCCACTATTTCCTCACTTTATTCTTAATGTTATGCACATAAGACTTCTGCACACCAAACCCTGGAGCAGCCTGCAACACATTTGCTACCATTTCGGTTTTGGAATCATACAGCTTCACATCGCTTGGCCTATGCACCTACACCATCATCTCATTCGTCCCCAAGTTCAAATCACTTTGGCTACACCCTCCAACTGCACGTAACGGTGTCACATCGCAAAAACCTTCACCTCGCATCTCGCTACTAGCAACACTAACCCCATGAATTTCACAATCAACTTCCACCGTACGAAACGCTTGGGTCACATCATGAACATCACAATCTACCAATTGATCTTCAAAAACCGGGATTTGTTTACGCAATTCCATGTTCTCCTTCTTCAACTTCTCCACCTTTTCGTCCTTCATTTTCAGAACACACCCAAACCCACCTACTATATGAACTGCTTGCATCTCATTTTCTCTCTTCAACCTAAATGCTTCAACTTCAAGCATTGCAATCTTATTGTCCTTCAATTTGTTATCATTTTCCAGGGATGCTATTGCATTGCGTGCTTGTTTGGAAATGGCATCTTCCATGCCATCACACCTCTCAACGTTAATGTGAGAACGCACTCCACTACTGGGTACGTCACCGTTACAACTAGCAGTACGTTGGACATTGTCTCCAATTCGATCACCATGCTCTTTGCTACTTCTCATTTCAGCCTGCACACCAACCACTTGACGATCACCCATCTTAGTTTTCTGGTTACCCTCTTTAACAAAACTGTCATTATCCCCTTCCTCGTTCGGAACCCCATCAACAACATCAGTCACATCTCCACCAACCACTTCAACGTCTAATCCCATCAGATCTCGTTCGTACTCGAACGATCTCAACCTGTCAACCTTTACCTAATCAAATCAAATAAACATTTAAATGTCACAGTTGTATGACCATTAACAACAAACATCCACTGTAGAGATAACATGCAACCGAGCACAAACAAAATACCTTAAAACTGACAGGCCTAGACAAATCCGCCCATTGACAACTATTAAGCAATTCCCTAATGTCCCATTTCAAAAACCTGGGAAACATGTGCTCGTTTTTTGGTTGTACTATGTTCGAATGTTCATAAAGCCAAAACTGCGTGACAAGTAACAAATATTATATAAGTTAGCCCAACCATTTGTAAAATTTAAAAACACATTAGCCACAGAAAAAAAACAACAACATAACAACCAATGCCATACGAATCATACTAGTAGTACAACTACGCAACCAGTTACCCTGCCAGGCGTTCGGTGGAACTCTTTTATTGATCCCATCAATGTTGTTAGTATCACGCCAGTTCAGTCATACAATCAGACTTTAGTGAGGCCATTGATGTAGCGAACAAATGCCCAGTTGATTTTTTTTCCCCATGTTGGAAAAAAATAGTTTGCCACACATATACAAAGCTAACAACTTCGCCGTGTCTTCCTCATCTTGCCTTGTGTGACCCTTAGCTGCCTCTAAAAACAAATTCTTCACCAATTTCGACGTTACTCGCGAAATGTCACGCCCCATTCGTTGCACAAAATCTAACACTGGCCTCTGACCGGGTGACAGATCAATTCGCCTCTTTCCGTATTGTAATCCAAATAATAACCTTACGTTGCAGCTCCCAAGCTTCACACTCGACCCACTGATGTTAAACGCATTTTCCCGGGGATTGTATCCGTTTATAATTTTAAATATGAGCTCGACATACTTTCTAAATTCGTTGTGGTTCAGGTTATTCACATGTATTGCCTTGATCATGATCCAGTATGGTGTGTCGTAAATTTCCCTCCCTCAACTTTGCTGAGTTGACAAGCTTAACAATCCCAGCTATGTTAGACCGGAAGTTTAGCCTTATTTTTTGTTGACGTTGCCCATCGGCAGCTGCCTTTCCAACATTACAGCCCACTCCATGTGTGACAACTTTAGCTTGTTTGAAGAGTATACGACCTTGCATTTTCACCCCAAGTTTGTTTGAATTCGAACCAATACCCTCATCTGCTCATTTTTTTTCACATGAACGAGTCCATGGACTTGTTCCCTTACGAGAACTTGAAACAAGAACAACACACCCTTTTCAGTTTAAATGCAATTTCCAATATTAAAAAACAAACTTAAAATGGTACATATCACACCTACACCATGTTACACCCAGCCACAACAATACATTTCATAAAAACATACACAACAATACACATCGCATTCCTCCGTCAATTTTTCTAACAGCCAACACCTAAATTAAATAAGATGTGCACGTGTATTCATAACACCACCCATACACCCCACAAATCACCTACGAAATACCGTCACCAAACAACAAGTCCTTGTTGCTGTGAGTACATGTTATGCATATTCACTATAGCGCTAACACGAAACATGTCATAGCGTCGCAGAAGAATTTTAAATTTCCGTCACTCACACGTAACATACATAACACTTTCGTCACACACGCATACTTCACGTTTACAGAAAAACAACTAATCAATCTCGACCCAAAAAATAAAAGAACCAGCCAACACCCATATTTACTATGCTACGCACAATTTTTTCACAATCTCACCCGTATTGCACACACACCAAGCTTATCTTCATGTGCATACATTGTTTGCAGAGTCATTATAAGACCACCTCTCAACATGTCACACTAGCCCCCCCTCTCCCCCGAACATTCAACATGCACACAAAATCAAAAATCATTTGACATCATAACCACTACACACAACACACACACTTCATATCAAACAAACCCAAATCCCTACCCCCAGCCCCTTACCCCCACACACCATACGTCACACACACAACACAACACCAAATCACCTAAACCATTTACAACAATCATCGTACATTACAAAATTCTACACTAACTAGCAACAAATAAAGTAAAAAAATGGGACCCCAAACATCACAACCAACTGAAAACACATACACTCCACAAATTAGAACCCATACTACAAATTGGTCTGACAACACATACACATCCAAACCCTACACCAACAAATAAAGTTAAAAAATGGGACCCCAAACATCAAAAGCAATCGACAACACACATGCTCCGAAAATGGGACCCCAAACTACAAAAACAACTGACAACACATAATCTCCGAAAATGGGTCCTCACATATCCATCTAATAAACCAAAAACAGTAGCAGGGTCTTGCCACATACCTTTTTCCGCCATCGATTCAATCCACAGGGTTGAACATTGACACAAAAAGGCTTTCGACTCACCGTCTTCCTCCCTCCTCCTCTGAAGTGTGATGACATAATCAACAAAACGAGGCACTTTTTCAATGTGACAAACTCACACCTTCAGCATATTCCAATCATCCCCTCCCCCCAAATCACGCACAGATCGCAATTTAAATTTTATTCAAAACATAAGATTAAGGTTTCACACAACGCAGTAAACCTCCCCTAACAAAATGAGAATGGGTCATGGGTCTAGGTTTCGAGTATTATTGGATGGCGTCGGGTCGGATTGTGTGACACGCTACACCTGCACCACTAATGCAAAAACCACAAAAAGCCTATAGTGTGCTCTCCTACTGTGTGGCACCCACAACGTGTCACGTTCCTAGACCCACCCAACCATACAACACGTACACAACACCCCCTATGTACGTAAATTATGTGTGGCACATGCAAAATCACACCAATCCATCTGCAACTAATACGCTAACCGTCCTGATGATGGCAAATACGTCATTTTAAAAACAAAAGGACCAAACAGATCATTAGCAAACAAATGGGACTAATTGGAACACAAGTACAACTTTTAGGATTTATTGGTAAATTTTCCTTTTTTAAATTAGTTATTTTGAAGATCACCCCGCCATTTCATTCATTACTCCGTTAAATTGTGTATTCGTAAGTATTATATAACGTTGCACATGAAAAAAATAATATGAGAAGTTCAACCAAAAAGTAATATAAGAGAAGTTCAACCCGATTCGGAAGTACTAATGTTGCATAAGTGTAGTATAAGCAAGTGAAAAAAAATGCAAAACACACTAATGTGAGTTCGTAAACTATCTTATCCTTCACATTAGTGGTGGGTTGATTGCTAAATTTTAGTGAAATTAGGAAATCAATATACGGACTTATTATTCAATTTCTTCATAGCGTTTTATTTTTAACATTACAATAAATTTAATAAAAAGTGCATTATATATCATTAAAATAGTTTTAGCAACTTCTTTTATGATTCACCATATAGCATGGCAAATTTCATTATTTATTAAATATATTTAAGAGCTGAAATAATAAAGTGAAATAAAATTGATGATAAATAATATATTTTTATTTAATAAATAAATTAAAATTACTGAAATTTGAAAATTTATTTTAAAACCATCACAAATTACAATAGCCTTTCTTAAAGTTTAAAAAAATATATATAGTAAATTTTACAGTTTTAACATAATAACACTGACCATTTTTATAGTAAGGTTAAAGATAAATTACAAATACACCACCTGAAATTTACTTAAAATATAGATTTGCTCTTGTGATTCTGAAAATTACAAATAGCTTTTGTCAAAAAATTTATTTAACTGAATTAATAGAAAATTAAAAATTTTAATTACTCTTCTATACAATAATAAAATTACTTGAATTGTTAATTGAAATATATCTCTGACATAATTAAAAACTGCTAATTGATTTGATGATTTATTAATAAAATAGGTAATTTGTTATGCAATTAAAAACTTGAAGGGGTGAGATGTAATTTTCAGACTCATAGAGAACAATCCATAATTTAAGCAAACTTCAAGGGTGTATAATTTATCCTAAGGTTAAAGAGACAAAAATTAATATAAATGGTATGAAGACACACACAAAGATAGATAAGGTAAAATATATATTTCAATGTAAAAAAAAGATAAAACTATCATTTCAATATAATTATTTCAAATTTATAAAATTTATTATACTTTCTTGGATTTTTTTTATTGATAAATCCAATTTAGAAGTGTTCTATCCCTGTAAGTCCACAGAAGAAAGTTATAACTAGTTAGGCCCATGTGTTCATACTTTTATTCTATAAGGTCCTTTTTTCCTGATTTATATTTTTTGTTAGACTATTATACCCTTATATCTATTATTGATATATATTATATACAAGAATGATATACATATTTCCCTCTGTTTTTGTTGTGATAGGGTTTCGTTCCTATAGAAGAGAAGATGACGACACAGAGTTTGTGGTAGTGTTTCGTTGTGGTAGAGTTTCATTCCTGTAGGAAAGAAGATGACAACTCAGAGTTTGTGCCTTGTTTTTTTTTTCTGTCATAGTTACTATTTCAGCCAAAAATCAAAGGAAAATAGGAGGGTTTGAATCAAAGGAACAACTGAGATGGCTTACAAACTTGTTCAACTGATTGATTGAAACCCACATTCGACTGGATTGAATCAAAGGGAAAGAGGAGATAGAGGAGTTTGTGCTCTGTTTCTGGTTTCTCTGTCAATTAGTGTGAATGTTCACATTTCATATTGTTTTTCCTTCGGATGATGTTCTTTGTCACAATTGTTAAACTTATCGCCCCACCAAGTGTTTGATTATATGTTCAAATGAGAAATTCAGCAGAAAAAGTTGTTCCCATTGGAAACAACATCTCTAGTGATATTTGCTTGGGTCAGTGAACATGATTCTATTATTGTCATTGATTTTGATTTTTTGTTATTAGATTTCAATGTAGTAATGATTTTTTGAGATTGGTAATGTATCTGATATACAAATGATGTAAATGTTCATATTATTAATCAGTGTTAATATTCACATTAATTTGAATTGAAAATTTATCATGTGAATATTAAACATATTCATGTGAATATTCATATTACTTTTGTTCATATTACTTTTGTTTTCATATCCATATTCATGTGAATATTCACATATCTAGTGATATTTGCTTGGGTTAGTGAACATGATTCTGTTATTGTCATTGATTTTGATTTTTTGTTATTGGATTTCAATATAGCAATGATTTTTTGAGATTGGTAATGTGTCTGATATAAAAATGATGTAAATGTTGATATTATTAATCAGTATTAATATTCACATTAATTTGAATTGAAAATTTGTCATGGTGTTGCCAATTGGTGTTAATATTAGTTACACACCCATATAATATTGAATGATGAATATGTTGGAAATGGTTTGGAAAATCTGGGTAAAAAACAGATTTTTTCCGAATTTTGGTCAATTATTTAGGTGGGACCCGTACGCCGAAGTTGGCGGGTCAAAGTGGTAACGCGTTCTATGCCGCGTTGTGATTCACGTGGTATATTTGGTTACTCAAAACCATTATCGAGTGAATGAGAAATTGAAGCCGAAGTGTGCTTCATGGAAATAGAGTTTTGGTGGAAATTCCTTATAGCTGAAAAATGGCTTGTCCCACATTGATTTGGTGGGAAGTTTTCAATGGGTTTATAAGGCATGGGATTGGAACTTGGGGTGTGCCCCAAGGGGTACCCAAGTTTTGTAGAGAGGGAGGTTATGGGCAAAATGGGCTTGACCCATTGGACCTAAAAATCACTACACGCGCGCGCCGCCGCCATCAGGTTGGGTAAGCTGGGCCTGGGCTTGGATGCGGGTGCATGGTTGGATTGGGCTTGTTCAGCCTAATACTAATCTTTTTGGGCCAGAAACATTTGGATTTAATTTTATTTTTTGAAATAAAATATGTCTAACTGTCCAGAATTCAAATTAATTCCGGAATTAATCTGTTCCGATTTTTCTCTACACCCAAACAGGTCCCTTTCGTTTTTATCTGTTTGAATTTTGAACCCAACAGATTTAAATCTGTTTAAATCAAAACCAAACAGGTTTCATACCTGTTCAAAACAGGTTAGCACCTGTTTAATTCAAAATCAATAGCCACCACTACATCTATAAATAGGCAGCCCTCATTTGATGTTTTACATTCAGAAATCTCGTACTTCTCCTCTGCAAATTTATTCTTCATTTTGCTGCATTTAATTTTTGTGAGAAAGAGTGTAAACACTTAGTGTGTTCGTTGAACAAATAAATTGTAGTACTGCATTTATTTGTAGTTGATCATTTCATTCTGGGAGATAGACGTCCATATTCTGAAAGCACCGTGGAGAGGACGAATCTGTCTTAAGGAGACAGTGTCGAACACTGGACTTGATCAGAATAATATTCAAGATATTAATCAAGTAAGTTATTTATTTATTTTTTGTTTTATTATTTATTTAAATCAGATTTTAATTTTGTTTTTGTAACAAAATAAAATCTGTTTTTATTTATTTAATTCTATTTCTAGTTTGATTTTTGTAATCAAACTTTCTTTCTCCTTTCCTATTTTTCTTTTATATTCTGTTTGTCGTTTAGTACCCAAACAGAATTAATTAATTTAATTACAGTGAAGATTGTCCAACAATCTTAAGACATAATATTTTTGGTGTCTTCATTGTATTTAATTTTCTATGTTTTCAAAGTGATATTCTGGTTGAAAAATACAAATAGTATTATAAACTATTTGACAAATAGTAGTAATATACTGTCTATTTTCTTTGACAACTAGTAGTAATATACTGGTGTCATTAACAATTGTAAAATATTATTTGGTGTTACAGAAAATTATTGTGGTATTTTATTTTTCTAGTTTTAGTAACATGGAAAATAAAATTATTGTGTTATAATTTATTTTCTGGTTTTAGTAATTAGAAAATTAATTTGTGGTTTATTTTTCTGATTTTTGTAATCAGATTTTATGGCTACTACAACTGAAAATGCAACTGGAAGTGGTACTCCAATTGTTACACCAACACCGGTCCCTATCCAGAACCATGTTCAAGTACCAATAAATCATGGAGAAAAACTAGAAAAATTTAACGGTACTGAGTTTAAGAGATTGCAGTAGAAGATGTTGTTCTATCTTACAACTCTTAATTTGGTCCGGTTTCTCCATGAAGAGGTTCCAGCACTTAAAGAGGGTGAAAGTGATCGGCAAGTTGTTGCCGCTGTAGATGCTTGGAAACATTCAGATTTTATGTGTAGAAACTACATCCTCAATGGCCTTGACAACATGCTGTATAATGTTTACAGTCCTTTGAAGTCAGCAAAAGAATTGTGGGATTCTTTAGAGAAGAAGTACAAGACAGAGGATGCAGGCACGAAGAAATTTATTGTCGGTAAATTTCTGGACTTCGTTATGGTAGACTCCCAAATGGTAATTTCTCAAGTTCAAAGTTTTCAATTAATTTTACATGATATTCATTCTGAGGGTATGTCTCTGAGCGAGTCTTTCCAAGTCGCTGCTTTAGTGGAAAAGTTACCACCGGTTTGGAAAGATTTAAAAAATTATTTAAAACATAAACGTAAAGAGATGACCATGGATGAATTGATTGTAAGATTAAGAATTGAGGAAGATAACAGAAAGGCTAAAAAGAGGAATGGAAAAAATCCCATTGAGTCCAAGGTTAATGTGGTTGAACAAGTTCATAAACCACATAACAAAAAAAGGAAGTTTACTGGAGATGGTCCTAAATAAGGCGATAGCAACAAGAAGTTCAAAGGAAAATGCTTATAATTGTGGCAAGACTGGACATCGAGCTTCTGACTGCCGCCGCCCTAAGAAGAATCATGGAAGTACAAGCAAGAAGACTACCAATCAGGCCAATGTAATTGAACTAGATTACATCTCTGATAGGGTGAATGACATCAACCGCTCTGTTGTGGTGTCTGAGGCTAACTTGGTTGGAAATCCCAAAGAGTGGTGGGTTGACACTAGAGCAACTCGTCACATATGTGCGGATAAGAAGATGTTCACTACCTCCAATGAGAAATGGTGAACAACTTTTCATGGAAAATTTTTCTACTTCTACTGTGGCTGGACAAGGGAAAGTGATCTTGAAGATGACATCAGGAAAAGAACTGACCCTCAACAACGTACTGTATGTACCTGACATCCAGAAGAATTTGGTTTCTGGTTCTTTGTTAAGTAAAAATGGTTTTAGGCTTGTCTTTGAGTCTGATAAATTTGTATTAACAAAGAGTGGCATGTATGTTGGTAAGGGATACATGAGCGATGGTCTCTTCAAACTAAATGTAATGACAATTGTACCAAAAGTTTCTATGAATAAGAATAACACATCTTTTGCTTATATTCTTGAGTCGAATTTATGGCATGGTAGATTAGGACATGTGAATTTTGATATTTTGCGTAGATTAATTGGTTTAGATTATATACCAAAGTTTGAAATTAATCCTAATCATATATGTGAAATTTGCGTAGAAGCGAAACTAACTAAGGCTCCATTTAAATCGGTTGAAAGAAAAATCGAACCTCTAGAATTAATTCATACAGATGTATGTGATCTTAAATTTGTTCAAACTAGAGGAGGTAAAAAGTATTTCATAATATTTATCGATGATTGCACAAGATATTGTTATGTTTATTTACTTAGAAATAAAGATGAAGCCTTAGAAATGTTTAAACTCTACAAAACAGAAGTTGAAAATCAACTTGGTAAAACCATTAAAATGGTTAGAAGTGATAAGGGTGGTGAATATGATGCACCATTACATGAATTTTGTGCACAACATGGCATTATTCACCAAACTACAGCACCTTATTCTCCACAGCAAAATGGAATTGCTGAAAGGAAGAATAGAATCCTAAAAGAAATGATGAATGCTATGTTACTAAGTTCAGGCTTACCACAGAACTTGTGGGGGGAAGCAATATTGTCTGCTAATTATGTTCTTAACAGAATACCCCATAAGAAAACCAACAGCATTCCTTGTGAATTGTGGAAAGGTCGATCGCCTTCCTACAAATACTTAAAAGTGTGGGGGTGTTTGGCAAAAGTTGAAGTTCCTGTTCCTAAAAAGGCTAAGATTGGACCAAAAACAGTAGATTGTGTGTTTATTGGTTATGCTCAGAATAGTAGTGCACATCAGTTTCTGACTTATAAATCAGAAATACCCGATATAAATGTGAACACTATTATAGAGTCAAGGAATGCTTTGTTTTTTGAACATGTCTTTCCTTACAAGAAAGGACAGGAATTAAGTTCATAGAAAAGAACTTATGATTGTACACAAAGTCAAGAGACTAATGGTAATCAAACACAAGAGACTAGTAATGGTCTCGACCAACAGGATTTAACTGATGATGAACCAAGAAGAAATAAGTGAGCGAGAACATTAAAATCCTTTGGTCCAAATTTTCTAACTTACTTGTTAGAAAATAAACCTCAAAACTTTAAGGAAGCAATGACAGGTCCTGAAGCATCTTTGTGGAAAGAGGCTATTAATAATGAAATTGAGTCCATTATGCAAAATCATACTTGGGAATAGGTGGATCTTCCACCTGGTTCTAAAACTCTTGGATATAAGTGGATATTTAAGAGAAAAATGAAGGCAGATGGTTCAATAGACAAACATAAAGCAAAACTTGTAGTAAAAGGTTACAGACAAAAGGAAGGTTTGAATTATTTTGACACATATTCCCCTGTGACAAGAATAACATCCATTCGCATTCTTATTGCTATAGTAGCGTTGTTTAATTTAGAAATACATTAAATGGATGTTAAGACAGCTTTCTTAAATGGTGATCTAAATGAAGAGATATATATGGAGCAACCTGAAGGGTTTGTAATGCCAAGGCAAGAAAAGAAAGTTTGTCGACTTGTAAAATCTCTTTATGGATTAAAACAAGAACCTAAGCAATGGCATGAAAAATTTGATCATGCAATGCTTACTAATGGGTTTAAGATAAACGAATGTGACAAATGCGTCTATGTTAAAAACACTGACCAAGGATATGCCATAGTTTGTCTTTATGTGGATGACATGCTTATCATTGGAAGCAATCAAAACATGATCAAATCAACTAAGCAAATGCTTAACAAAAGATTTGATATGAAAGATATGAGAGTCGCAGATGTTATATTAGGAATGAAAATTACTAAAACATCTGATGGATATGCATTATCTCAATCACATTATATTGAGAAAATTCTTGATAAATTTATCAAGGATGATTTGAATGTAGCAAGAACACCTGTAGACATTAGTCTTTATTTATTGAAAAATAAAGGTGATGCAGTGCCTCAGTTAAAATACTCCCAAATTATTGGAAGCCTAATGTACCTAATGAATTGTACTTGTCCTGATATAGCTTATGCTATCAGTAAATTGAGTAGGTATACTAGTAACCCCGGAGAAGACCATTGGAAAGCGATCATTCGAGTTCTTAGATATCTAAGATTTACACGTGATCATGGTTTGAACTTTACTCGATATCCAACAGTACTTGAAATTTATTGTGATGCCAATTGGATATTGGACACTAAAGATTCAAAATCCACTAGTGGATATGTTTTTACTCTCGGAGGCGCTGTTGTTTCTTGGAAGTCCACGAAACAAACATGCATCGCACGATCCACAATGGAATCCGAGTTCATTGCTTTAGATAAAGTAGGAGAAGAAGCAGAATGGATTCGTCGCTTCTTAGAAGATATTCCAATGTGGCCAAAACCTGTGCCAACTATTTACATTCATTGTGATAGTCAATTTGCAATAGACAGGGCACAAAATCATATGTATAATGGTAAGTCACGACATATTCGTCGTCGACATAATACTGTAAAGCAATTGTTGTCAAATGGAATAATCTCAATAGATTATATAAAATCTAAAGAGAATATTGCGGATCCGTTAACAATATGTTTGACAAAAGAGCTAGTGTATAGTTCATCGAAGGGGATGGGATTAAAGCCTATTACATAAGAGTCATCATAATGGTAACCCTACTTATATGACTGGAGATCCCAAGAACTAGGTTCAAAGGGACAACTAAGTTATGTGTGGCTCGCCAGAAATCACCAAGGGATTAAAATTCCTTACCCATTCCTATGGTGAGAGTGATATCTGCAACATGTGTTGTCTGTAGGGGTATAAGGATAAGCTTAACTTTTTATGATTACTTATATCTTGATTTAGGTATGGAAGCAAGACGAGTATATGGAGATACTCACAATAAGAATCACCTATATGAGTGTCGAACTGGGGCCGGTTCTATGAGAATGAAAATGCTAAATTCTCTAGAAACCCTCATGAAAACTAGGAGCGTTCAAGGCCAAAATGAACACAACAGTGAGGACCACGATGTGTTAGAAGATATTTTGTGTGAAATCTATTGTCTTGGCTTACACAAACGACTGAACAATTCAAGGCATGGGGTCCATTGGTTAGCTAGTAAGTCCGACAGGTTCTCACTAGGGAAGGTTCAAGGCCGAAAGCTACCTATTCTGATGCAAGATATTTTTGATTTATACTCTTTCGACAAAGTCTGCATATTGTTGCATTTCCGTTGTCATCAAATTTCATTCATGTGGGGGATTGTTGGAAATGGTTTGAAAAATCTGGATAAAAAACAGATTTTTTCCGAACTTTGGTCAATTATTTAGGTGGGACCCATAAGCTGAAGTTGGCGGGTCAAAGTGGTAACGCGTTCTATGCTGCGTTGTGATTCACGTGGTATATTTGGTTGCTCAAAACCATTATCGAGTGAATGGGAAATTGAAGCCAAAGTGTGCTCCATGGAAATGGAGTTTTGGTGGAAATTCCTTAAGGTTGAAAAATGGCTTGTCCCACATTGATTTGATAGGAAGTTTTGAATGGATTTATAAGGCATGGGATTGGAACTTGGGGTGTACCCCAAGGGGTACCTAAGTTTTGTAGAGAGGGAGGTTATGGGCAAAATGGGCTTGACCCATTGGGCCTAACAATCACCACACACGCGCGCGCCCGCCGCCGCCGCTGTCCGTTCGGTCGGGCGGGCTTGGGCATGGGTGCGTGGTGTGTGGTTGGGTTGGGCTTGTTCGGCTCAATACTAATATTTTTGGGCCAGAAAAATTTGGATTTAATTTTAATTTTTGAAATAAAATCTGTCCAACTGTCCAAAATTCAAATTAATTCCAGAATTAATCTGTTCCGATTTTTCTCTACACCCAAACAGGTCCCTTTCATTTTTATCTGTTTGAATTTGAACCCAACAGGTTTAAATCTGTTTAAATCAAAACCAAACAGGTTTCATACCTGTTCAAAATAGGTTAGCACCTGTTTAATTCAAAATCAATAGCCACCACTACATCTATAAATAGGCAGCCCTCATTTGATGTTTTACATTCAGAAATCTCGTACTTCTCCTCTGCAAATTTATTCTTCATTTTGCTGCATTTAATTTTTGTGAGAAAGAGTGTAAACACTTAGTGTGTTCGTTGAACAAATAAATTGTAGTGCTGCATTTATTTATAGTTGATCTTTCATCTTGGGAGATAGACGTATATATTCTGAAAGCACCATGGAGAGGACAAATCTGTCTTAAGGAGACAGTGTCGAACACTAGACTTGATCATAATAATATTCAAGATATTAATCAAGTAAGTTATTTATTTATTTTTTATTTTATTATTTATTTAAATCATATTTTAAGTTTGTTTTTGTAACAAAATAAAATCTGTTTTTATTTATTTAATTTTATTTCTAGTTTGATTTTTGTAATCAAACTTTCTCTCTCATTTCCTATTTTTCTTTTATATTCTGTTTGTCGTTTAGTACCCAAACAGAATTAAATAATTTAATTACGGTGAAGATTGTCCAACATAATATATTTTCATTGTGTTCATTATCACCGTGACAAGGTGATGTTAAGGTTCACATCAGTATTACATCAAATTACACAACCAGAAGCCTCAACTTTCATTTTGGATGCAAACATGATGTGAATATTCATACTAAAACATACGAATGTGAATGTTCACATGAATTCTGGAATATAGATAAATGTACTAAAGTATTAATTACTGTTATCCCAGATAGACAACCCAAGAGGGGGGTGAATTGGGTTATTAAAAATTTCACAATATTAAAAATAAAACAATATTCAGAATTTTAATAAATAAATAAAAATAATAATAATTATCAATATAAAAGTAGAAGAGATAGAGAGAGAAAATCAAACACTGCGATTTATAGTGGTTCGGCACGCCAGGCCTACGTCCACTCCCCAAGGAACCTTCTTGAGAATTTCTTTACTATCAATTGAATAAATACACCACCAAGCTTGTGGATTTGGCACAGGACTTACTCTTATCTATTGAGCCTCACTCAACAATAAATGCCTTATCCTTACAAAATCTCTCACAAAAATAAGGAATAAGAATAAGTGGTAATTGAACCCACTTTTACAATAATTCTCTCACAAAGAGTAGATATGAAAGTGTAAGAACAAAAGCTAGACTTAGATCTGAAAGTGAAAGAGCAGAATACTCAGAATTTTGGAGCTCACAAAAATATTTTCTCTTCAAGTTCTTGATTTTTTCTCCACACACAACACTTCTATTTATACACAAAAATATACCCGTTGGACGCTCCTTGCTGACGTCATGGCTTACATAAGCACGCTCCTGACGTCATGGCTTACATAAGCACGCTCCTGATGTCATGGCTTACATAAGCACACTCTTGATGTCATCGCTTACATAAGCACACTCCTTGATTTTGAATAGTCAGCAAAAGATAAAAAATAAGACTGATTTTTTCTTTTTGTTATTTCAAACATGGAGCCACCATTTTTGTAGACAATTTAATATAAAGTTCACAACTTTTAAACAAACAAATAATTTTCTCCAACTAGTTTATAATATATATATATATATATACACATATATATAACTCCATCTTTTTCTTCTTGTTTGATTATATTATGATATAATCAATGTAATGTAAAAAATTTAATAGCGCACGTGATGTATTCTATTTATATTATATACAATATATATATAATGTTATATATATTCTGATCAAATATTTGCATACACAGAAAAATCTCTTTAATAATATTTATGATGGATCTGAAAATATATGCCCTCTTTAAAATATTGTATATGTTGTAGAGATTTTGAACTAAATATATTCTACCACTCCATAGTAATTTTGTCAACACAAGACAACCCATCAATATCAAATTTGTCAAAATAATATAATTAATCAAGTTTTAATTTGGTCAAAAAGTGAATAGTGATCAGTCTCAATTTTCAAAAAGTGAATAGTAAAGTTTTCAAAAATATTTTTATTTAATTAATATTTAACAAATATATATATATATATATATATATATATATTCTTTTAAAAAGATAATATTTTGGGTCAAATACATATGTATATTAAAAAATTCAAATTGTTACAAATAATATTTTAGACATCATCAAAATTAAATAATATGATTAACAATCTCCCCCTTTTTGATGATGGCAATATTTGTATAGATTTGACACAAAATAAAATTGACAAAATATTTGATAACCCTGCAACATATAATTTTTAAAATCATATTTAAAATCATATAATTTTAAAATCATCAAAAATCATATTTGATAACCCTGCAACATATAATTTTTAAAATCATATTTTTTCTCCCCCTTTGACATCATCAAAATAAAGATGAAGATAAAAAACAAACACATTTGATACAATAATCTGAATGGCCAAAAATAAAATAATGGGCCGTCTGTCTTGTCGGAATCAATGTGGGGATTTTGGAGCATCTCGAGCGCAGGAAATATTGACAAACAAAAGATTTGAGCAGATATAGCTAATATGCATCGAGTAATGGATCAATGGAGTGTATAAAAAGTGACACAGATCAGATACAAAATCATCAAGTGTTTGAAAAAAAATTTGTTTTAGCTTCTTTTGTAATCATGTCATTCCTTACCTTGGCTATCAATGAGTCGGACCTGCATGAGGTGCCTGTAATGCAGGCAAATGAGAGAGTACCGGTGACGTAGGCACATGCTATGCCTGTAAATGAGGGTTCTAGTGGTATTGGCAATCGAAATGATTTCGATGCTATTAATAACACTATGGCTCTTAGTACACAGGCCATGACTGCAGTTTCCAATATGGTGCGACGATTATAAGCAAGAGTACAAGAAAATCAGCAATGGAGAGATGAGGTGTGCTTGTTAAAACAACAAGTAGTGAATATGTGTAAGGAGAAGAAAGAGCTAAAAAGGAAAAATGCACAGTTGGAGAATGCAGTGCATTAATTATGCAACAGTGATAATGCCAAGACTCACAGAAATAGAAAATAGAGAGAGACATGTAAAAGAGGCTCATGAAAAATTGTTGAGAGAAGTGAAAAAGAATAAATCTGTGAAGCCTTCTGAAAATTTACATGTAATTGAGTAATATTTTCGTTTTCTGAAATAAAATTTCGAGCATTTCTTCCGTTTTTATTTATTTATGTTATTGTTATTATTATTATTAAAATTTTAATTTTTTTTATTATTTATTTTTAACTCTGTCTATGCACAAAAAAAATAAATTTGTTTGTTAGTGCAGATAAGGAGTATGGCAGATAAGGAGTAAAAAAAATATGTATATATACTCCCCCTAAAATTATTCACAGAATCTACACATGCCCATATATATATTTTTTTTTATAGTTTTATAATGAAAATATATGAGTCTCCCCCTAAATTAATGCACTAAAAATTACATAAATTTGAAGAGACAAATTACCAATCTATAATACCAAGGGCCATTAAGATCCGGCCATAAACAATTACAGAAAGTGCACCAGCATAAAAGGAGAAAATAAAAATAAAAACAATTTCTTCAGACAAGGTAGAAGCAACCATTATTAAATCCAAGAGAATTTGGAGCACATACAACAAGTAAAAAAATATAACACAGTGCAACAAGAATTTTAACATGTTGATCGGTGATAACCTTGATGAACGGAAGAAATTGAGACGATTGGGTAGATCGGTGACGAATTTGTGTAGATCGGCAATGGATCTTGATGGATCAGTCACGGATCTTGATGGATCGGTGATGGAACTTAATGAATCGGTAAAGATGGAGATGCAGATTTCGAGTGGAGAAGTGATGGAGTTCGGTGGATTGGTGAGGGATTTGGGTGGATGATGGTAGAGATGAATGTGATGGATGATTTTGTGGATGGTGAAGATGGTTGTAGACGATGGTGAGCATGGAGATGGAGTCGGCTGAGGATGTGAGGAAGAAGGAGAAAGCGAAAGACCAAGAGAAAGAGAAAAAGAGAGAGTAAGGGAGAGAGTGGGTGAGAGATAGAGACGGAACGGGAGAGAGAGAGAGAAAAATTATATATATAAATATATGTATATTATTATTATTGTTATTATTTTTATAATAATAATTATTATTACAATATTTATTTTATTTAATTATTTTTAAAAAAAATCATTTTTTAATATAAACATTATATTGAAGTATTCATCATACCAAGTTCTGTTCTAATATAACAAAATTGTTCTTCATTTAGAGGCTTGGTAAATATGTCAGCTAATTGACAATTTGTAGGCACAAATTCGAGTTCAATGTCACCTTTGAGTACATGATCTCTTAGAAAATGATGCCTTATCTCAATGTGTTTAGTGCGTGAGTGCTGAATAGGATTTTTTGAAAGGTTAATGGCACTTGTGTTGTCACATTTTATTGGAATATGATCATAGTGAAGTCCAAAATCTTGAAGTTGTTGTTTCATCCAAAGCAATTGGGCACAACACCCAGCGGCGGCAATGTATTCTGCTTCAGCAGTTGACAGAGCCACTGAGTTTTGTTTTTTGCAAAACCAAGAGGTGAGTGAGTTTCCAAGAAAATGACAAGTGCCACTAGTGCTTTTTCGGTCAAGTCTACATCCCGCAAAGTCGGCATCTGAGTAACCAAAAAGTTCAAAGGTGGTTCCCTTAGGATACCATAATCCCAAATTTTGAGTGCCGACAAGATATCTGAAAATGCGTTTGACTGCGATGATGTGTGACTCTTTCGGTGCGGATTGAAAACGTGCACACATACAAACACTAAACATTATGTCGGGCCTACTTGCAGTAAGATAAAGTAAAGAACCAATCATACCTCGATATTTCTTTTCATCTACGGGTTTACCTTGCTCATCTTTGTCGATTTTTATCGATGTGCTCATTGGAGTTGCTGCAGGCTTTGATGATTCCATTTCAAACCTTTTGAGTAGATCTTTGATATATTTCGTTTGATTTAAATGGATTCCATCATTAGTTTGTTTAATTTGTAGACTAAGGAAGTAATTTAATTCCCCCATCATACTCATTTCAAACTCACCCTGCATGTCTTTAGCAAACTCTTTGCACAAATTTTCATTAGTAGCACCAAAAATGATATCATCAACATAAATTTGAACGATTAGCATATCTTCCATTTTGATTTTTATAAAAAGTGTTGTATCAATTTTTCCTCTACAAAAACCTTTGTCAAGTAGAAAATTACTCAATCTTTCATACCATGCTCTAGGAGCTTGTTTCAAGCCATATAAGGCTTTTGAAAGTTTGAAAACATGATCCGGGTATTTATGATTTTCAAAACCGGGAGGTTGTTCAACATAGACTTCCTCCGAAATGTACCCATTTAAAAAAGCACTTTTAACATCCATTTGATATAATTTAAAATCTTTAAAACACGCAAAAGCAAGTAACATTCTAATAGCTTCAAGTCTAGCAACTGGTACAAAAGTTTCATCAAAATCAATTCACTCTTCTTGATTATAGCCTTGAGCTACTAATCTAGCTTTATTTCTAGTAACAACTCCAGATTCGTCCATTTTATTTCAAAAAACCCATTTTGTACCAATAACGGGATGATCCTTAGGTCGAGGGGTCAAAAACCAAACTTCATTTCTTTCAAATTGATTTAATTCTTCTTGCATTGCTAAAATCCAGTTTTCATCATTTTCAGCTTCTAAAAATGATTTTGGTTCAATTTGTGAAACAAATGCTAAGTTAGCACAAATATTTCTAACAGAGGAACGAGTTTTTATACCTTCCGCCGCATCACCTATGATGAGGTCTTTGGGGTGGCCATGAGCATACTTCCATTCTTTTGGTAGATTTGAGTCATTTTCTTGAAGAGCATATATTTCTTGAAGTTTTTCCATTGTCATTTCTTCGTCATGTTCGCGTAATGGATTTTCTTCATTTTCCTTTTTATAAATGCTCTCCATGCTTGGTTGATTTTCTACAATATCATTACTTAAAAGATTCTTGGAAATAATATCGTTAGATTAATCAAAAACAACATGCATAGATTCTTCAACAAGTAGAGTTCTTTTATTGAATACTCTATAAGCTTTACTAGACATAGAATAACCAAGAAATATAGCTTCATCCGATTTAGCATCAAATTTTCCTAAATTATCTTTATTGTTATTTAATACAAAGCATTTACAACCAAAAGCACGCAAGTGACTAATATTAGGTTTTCTACCTTTCCAAAGTTCGTAAGGAGTTTTCTTAAGAATAGGTCTAATCATGGCACGATTTATAACATAGCATGCAGTGTTTACAGCTTCCGCCCAAAAATACTTAGGCAAATTATTTTCACAAAGCATAGTACGAGCCATTTCTTCAAGAGTTCTATTTTTTTCTTTCAACCACACCGTTTTGTTGAGGAGTCCTAGGGGCTGAGAAATTATGATCTATTCCTAAGTCATCACAAAACTTAATAAAATCATCATTTTCAAATTCTCTACCATGGTCACTTCTAATACTACAAATATTAAGATTTTTCTCATTTTGAATTCTTTTACAAAGTTTTGAGAAATTATAAAAAGCTTCATTTTTGTGTGCTAAAAATAATACCCATGTATATCTAGTGTAATCATCAACACAAACAAGGGCATAAGATTTTCCTCCTAAACTTAATGTTCTAGATGGTCCGAATAGATCAATATGCAAGAGTTGAAGCGGTCTAGTAGTTGAAACGATATTTTTGGATTTAAAAGAAATTCTAGTTTGTTTTCCAAATTGACATGCATCACAAAGTTTATCTTTTTCAAAAATAATTTTTGGTAAACCTATGACTAACTCATTTTTTGAAAGTTTGAAAATTAAATCAAAATGAGCATGTCCTAATCTTCTATGCCAAAGCCAACCATTATCATTTATAGCAGATAAACATTTAATGTTAAAATGAGAAGATAAATCATATAAATCAAACACATATACATTCTCATGTCTATAACCTACAAATAAAGTTTTGTTTTCTAAGGTATTTTCAATAGTGCAATGAGTTTTCTAAAAAATAACTCTATAACCTTTATCACTTAATTGACTAATACTAAGCAAGTTATGTTTTAAACTTTCAACAAATAAAACATTTTCAATAATAGGAGAGGGATTTTTACCAATACTTCCTACATCAATGATTTTACCCTTGCTATTGTCGCCAAAAGTCACATATCCGCCATCCTTTGGTTGGAGTGTGGCGAACATAGCTTTATTTCCAGTCATGTGCCTCGAACATGCACTGTCGAGATACCATCTATCGTTACTGGATTTTGTCTTGAAACATACCTACAAAAATTTGATTTCTCTATTGGTACCCATTTTTTTTTGGGTCCATAAAAGTTAGAATTTGACATCCTTGAGATATCCTTAGGAACCCACATCTTTTTTTATTTTAGCAAAAGGATTTCTTTTAATAGGACATGAAGGTGAAATATGACCTTTTGTTCCACAAAAATGACATGTGAGATGAGAGTGATTAGAAGATGCATATACAAAACCATTTTTGGCTGTTTTTACTTTTGAAAAAGGTTTATATCCAATTCCGGCTCTACCAAAAGTACGATTTTGATTTTTAAGAATTTTATCTAAAGTCTCTCTACCTTGAGTGAACTTTGAAAGAGTAGTTTTCAAGTCTTCAATATTTTCTTTCAAAATAATTTGCTCATTTTTTAAAGACTCGTTTTCTTTTTGAAATACAACTAAATGTTTTTCAGAAATTGAAGACTCTTTTTGAGTTAAAATCTCATTTTCCTTTTTCATTTTCATGGATTCATTTTTTAAAACATTTATCTTGGAAGTCAATGATTCATTTTCTTTTGATAAACTTGAAATTACTTTCTTTTGACAATTATTTTTCAAACTAAGTTTCTTAAATTCAGCATGTAATTCATCAAAAGCTAATTGTAATTCATCAAATGTAAAGGATTCATCATTTACCTCATTTTCATTTCCAAGTGCCATTAAACATAGGTTAGCAACCTCGTTTTTGCAAACTTCGGTTTCTGTGTCGCTTTCATCACTATCTTCTCCCCATGCTGCAATCATAGCTTTCTTTTTGTCATTCTTGAATTTTTTCTTAAATTCTGGACATTCTGATTTGTAGTGTCCAGGTTTGTTGCATTCATAGCAGGTTACTTCAGATTTTTTGTGATTTTCTCCTCTTTGAAAATTCCTGTTGTTGAAGTCTTTTCTGAAAAAATTTCGTACACGTTGTTTCTTTCTCACAAACCTTTGGAACTTTCTAGTGATGAATGCCATTTCCTCATCCTCATCTGAATCATCTTCCTTATCCTTTTGATGTTTCGAGGTGAATTTGAAGGCTATTCCTTTCTTCTTGTTGTTGTCCTCCTCTTCCTTTCCTTCTTGCATTATGAGCTCATGAGTTAAGAGAGATCCCATTAACTCATCTAGACTTAGCTTTGATGAATCCTTGGCTTCGGTAATGGCAATGACTTTTGTCTCCCAACTTTTTGGCAATGACCTAAGCACTTTTCTTACAATTTCAGCATTAGTATATATTTTTCCAAGAGAAGTTAAACCATTAATAATATCAGTAAAACGAGTAAACATTTGAGGAATAGTTTCATCAGGCTTCATTTTAAAAAGTTCATAATTATGGACTAGCAAACTGACTCTAGATTCTTTAACTTGCTCGGTTCCCTCATGAGTCACTATAAGCTTGTCCCAAATTTCTTTAGCGGTTTTACATGTGGAAATTCTATTGAACTCGTTGGCATCTAAGGCACAGTACAACATGTTTGTAGCTTTGACATTAATTTGGGCCATTCTAGTATCTGATTCATCCTACTCATCTTCAGGTTTTGGTACCCTAAGTCCATCTATAGTTTTGGTAGGAATTTTTGGACCATTACAAATAATTTTCCAACATTCATAATCATTTGATTGAATATGTATGGTCATCCTAGTTTTCCAATAGCTAAAATTTGTGCCGCTAAACAGAGGTGGCCTATTAGATGCTTGTCCCTCGGGTAATGAATAACTAGGGGTTGCCATGATCTACTCTAAGACGGTTAAGTCACAAAAACTAGAGTTTAGGCTCTGATACCACTTGTTATCCCAGATAGGCAACCCAAGAGGGGGGGTGAATTGGGTTATTAAAAATTTCACAATATTAAAAATAACACAATATTCAGAATTTTAATAAAAAAAAAAAAAAACAGAATAATAATTATCAATATAAAAGTAGAAGAGATAGAGAGAGAAAATCAAACACTGCGATTTATAGTGGTTCGGCACGCCAGGCCTACGTCCACTCCCCAAGGAACCTCCTTGAGAATTTCTTTACTATCAATTGCATAAATACACCACCAAGCTTGTGGATTTGGCACAGGACTTACTCTTATCTATTGAGCATCACTCAACAATAAATGCCTTACCCTTACAAAATCTCTCACAAAAATAAGGAATAAGAATAAGTGGTAATTGAACCCACTTTTACAATAATTCTCTCACAAAGAGTAGATATGAAAGTGTAAGAACAAAAGCTAGACTTAGATCTGAAAGTGAAAGAGCAGAATACTCAGAATTTTGGAGCTTACAGAAATATTTTCTCTTCAAGTTCTTGATTTTTTCTCCACACACAACACTTCTATTTATACACAAAAATATACCCGTTGGACGCCCCTTGCTGACGTCATGGCTTACATAAGCACGCTCCTGACGTCATGGCTTACATAAGCACGCTCCTGATGTCATGGCTTACATAAGCACACTCTTGATGTCATCGCTTACATAAGCACACTTCTTGATTTTGAATAGTCAGCAAAAGATAAAAAATAAGACCGATTTTTTCTTTTTGTTATTTCAAACATGGAGCCACCATTTTTGTAGACAATTTAATATAAAGTTCACAACTTTCAAATAAACAAATAATTTTCTCCAACTAGTTTATAATATATATATATATACACATATATATATAACTCCATCTTTTTCTTCTTGTTTGATTATAATATGATATAATCAATGTAATGTAAAAAATTTAATAGCGCACGTGATGTATTCTATTTATATTATATGCAATATATATATAATTTTATATATGTTCTGATCAAATATTTGCATACACAAAAAAATCTTTTTAATAATATTTATGATGGATCTGAAAATATATGCCCTCTTTAAAATATTGTATATGTTGTAGAGATTTTTAACTAAATATATTCTACCACTCCATATTAATTTTGTCAACACAAGACAACCCATCAATATCAAATTTGTCAAAATAATATAATTAATCAAGTTTTAATTTGGTCAAAAAGTGAATAGTGATCAACCTCAATTTTCAAAAAGTGAATAGTAAAGTTTTCAAAAATATTTTTATTTAACTAATATTTAACAAATATATATATATATATATATATATTCTTTTAAAAAGATAATATTTTGGGTCAAATACATATGTATATTAAAAAATTCAAATTGTTACAAATAATATTTTAGACATCATCAAAATTAAATAATATGATTAACAATTACTAATATGGAATGATGATATTAAAATTCACATCAAAATTGCATTGCCCATATATCACATTAAGCCAATGACTATGTGTATACAATTGTAAAGCAGCTGACAACAATGTGAAGGTTCACATCGATTTTTTAATCTCTAAAAATATGACTGAGAGGGTAATTTTTGGTAAAAATTGGGCCGAGCTATGTGATAGGCTTCGTGGCCCAAAGTGCCAAGGACTTGGTGAAAAGGCCGCAAGGTTACTCCGGCCCAGGAGAGGTATGGTTACTCCGGCCCAGGAGAGATAGGGTTACTCCGGCCGAGGAGAGGCAAAGCTACTCCGGCATAAGAGGGACAAAGTTACTTCGGCACAGTGACTGTAGAGGTACTTCGGTCCGAAAGCAACTTGGAGTTGTGCCGGTCTTGGGGTTATACCGGTCGAAAGTCGCTGGTTCGGTCTAAAACCGTACTATGGGTTCTACATGGAAAGCCGAGATAAGAAAGGGAAGAGAAAAGAACCGAACTATGAGTGAGTTCAGTCCACTCGGTGGCTTAGTATAGCCAAGTTTTATTTCGGTCAAATGGTGGTTCGGCCATGGAGGAAACCATCCCACTTGGTTTAAGCAGTGGGGGAGGGTGTAAAAGGATAAGCATTATCCTTAGGTGTATGAATCCTAGGAGGACACTGCATGGAGAAATACAAGTCCTACTAGGATTGTGCCACAAGAAACTTATAAAAGCCCACAAACATCACCTTGGGGGAGGTAATTGAACATAATTCTTTCTGAGAGCATAAAACTTTGTCTATTTGTCAAGCTTACTGACTTAGGCATCGGAGAGGTTTCCGGCACACACCCGCCGGCTAGCTTACGTTTGTGTTTTCAGGTGATAAAGCGACGTCGTACGGAGGAGCGTGGACTTGGTCAACAGGATTATACGAGGAGAATTATTTCCTCCCCGTACAATTGGCGCCGTCTGTGGGAACAAACAGACAAGAACAAAAACCTCTTGACTAAACTTCTCCTTTTCTCAATCAATGGCACACATTGAAGAACTACCGCAGTCCGCCGTCGACGGGCTAACTCCAGACGGGGGCGCAAGACGAGAAGGATTACCCTCTGTCCTTCCTATGGCAGATCTGGAGCCCCAACAACATAACTCCAGGAGGAGTGGCAGGGGAAGGCGGAATAACAGCCCTCGTCACTCTCAAAGTCCTGACAGGCAAAGGAGGAGGATTGATCCTCAAGCCCTGGAAGATCGCGTAAAGGAGCAAGATGAACTAATTCGGAAGATGGCGGCGGACATGGAGGCTTTGAAACGCCAGATGAAGACTAAAGATGTGGCGACAGGAGAGGGGCGCAAGCACAAGACGCCCCCTCGCCACCCAGAGAATCATAGTAGGAATACTACACCCTCCCAAGGAGAGAGCAGAAGCCTCAGGACAGGCGACACTCATTCCTTATCTTCCAAAACTCGTCACTCCAGGTCTGAGAGGACGAGATCCGAGAGATCATACACTGAAGGAAGCACGTATTGGCCTTCGCACTCACACCAAACCAGATCTAGACAGACAGAGCTGGCCAGGTCATCCGACTTACGAACCGTGCTCGAAGAAAAAGCACGATGCAAAGAGGATGCTAGGGTGCGCGATCCACACAGAGTCTCTGCCTTACAACGATTGGCTCCTCGGACGCATGGAAGCGTCGAGGTTGGAATGCCAAAACCGCGCCCAGTGTATGAACCAACGGACAAAGCCTTAGCAAGACTACAGACTTCGCCGTTTGTTCCCGCAATTGAAAATGCGCCCCTACCATCAGGCTTCCTTCAGCCGAAATTCACTACATATGAAGGGAAGACGGACCCGTATTCACACTTAAGCCACTTTCACCAAGTCATGGCTGTGTACAGGCGAAACGAGGCTTTAATGTGCATACTCTTCCCATCAAGCCTTGGCGACCTTGGCTTGACTTGGTTCGAAAAGCTCCCAGATGGCAGCATAGCCTCCTGGGCCCAATTGGCAGAAGCGTTCGTAACAAGGTTTCGAACAAACACTAAAACACCGGTGGAGATAGACCAGTTACTCTCCATCGACATGGGTGAAAAAGAGACCCTCAGATCTTACAACAGTCGCTACTGGGAGACATTCAACCAGATTGGAGACTGCCCCACCAATCTAGCCATTGCACAATATAAAAGAGGCCTACCAGTAGGGAACAGACTAAGGGATTCGATTACTATGACGCCACCCCTCACCATGGAGGCCCTGATGGAAAGAGTGCATCAGCACATCAGGGTAGAAGAGGATGGCGCACGTGCAAAAGCAAAATCTAGTACAACCATAGTACCAGAAAAGAAGACCTCAGCAAAGGTCAATACAGTAGATCGGCAGAATAAAAACGGGTGTGGCAGACGAGATAATGGAGAAGACCCAGACAAAAGATGGTTGAGAATCTGCACTGCCATAACAACAGTGTTCAAAAAACCAATATATCGGATTCTGAGCGAAATAAAAGATGAGCCTTTTGTCAAGTGGCCAGCCAAGCTAGGGGAAGCTCAGAAAAATTACGACGACAGATCACGGTGCACCTTCCACAAAGAAAAGGGGCACCGAACTGAGAATTGCACGCCACTGAGACAGCACTTGGAAGAATTGGTGGCAGCAGGCCACTTGGACAAATACATTGAAGGAAGGACGCAACCGGCCCCCTAAGATCATAATGACTATCCCAACAGAATGCCAATCGATGCACCGCCTCAAGGTATTATCAATGTCATACATGGAGTTTTTGAACCTGAGCGCGTATGCGAGCTCAGAGGGTCAATCAAAAAGGCTGAGCACTTTAGAGAAGTGCTAGGTGCCCAACCTACCACCAAGAAAGGAAGGACGGAGGCAACAAACGTCATGTCTTTTTCGGATAAAGACCTGGATCGAATATACTGTCCTCACAATGATGCTCTGGTTGTCACTCTCCGAGTCAAAGATTTTGACGTCAAGCGGATTCTGATCGACCAAGGTAGTTCATGTGAGATCATGTATTACGACACATTCAAGCAACTGAAGCTGCAAGACAAAGACTTGGCGCCTGCAGTTTCTCCCCTGATTGGATTCAACTCCATGCCAGAGTGGCCTGTCGGCAAAATAATCCTCCCAGTCAGAGCAGGGAGTGTAACAAAACAAGTGGAGTTCTGGGTATTGAAGGTCCCCTCCACATACAACATCATCTTGGGCAGAACATGGCTGCATGCCATGCGTTCGGTAGCGTCATCATACCATCAGGTAATGCGGTTCCCCAACGACACCGGCATAATCGAAGAAGTCTATAGTGATCAGATCATGTCAAAACAATGCTTCGCCACAGCGAATGGAAGCCGAGCTGCCAAAGGATACGTTCATTCGGTGGAAGAACCAGAAAGTAATGAACTATTCGCGGACGTCGGCAAAGAGGCTGATCAGAAAGCGGTAGAGGACTTGGTGGAGGTAAAAATAGATGAGAAGAACCCGGATAAGTTCTTCTTGCTTGGCTCATCGTTGTCCAGCACTGAGAGATTAGAGGTCTTGGAATTCTTGACCTCTAATATCGAAGTGTTTGCCTGGACACCCTACGACATGCCAGGTATTGACCCAAACTTCATCAGTCACCAACTCAATGTCCACCCATCCGCCAGACCAGTCATCCAACGCACACGCAGATCGGCAGTCCACCACGCTGAAATAGTGGCGGAGGAAGTAGGCAACCTGCTGGAGGCAGGAGCAATAAGAGAAGTGTACTACCCAAGATGGATCTCCAACACAGTTGTAGTGCCAAAAAAGAATGGTAAATGGCGTGTCTGCATCGACTACAAAATAGTCAACAAGGCGTGCCCAAAAGATAGCTTTCCTCTACCAAGGATAGATCAACTGGTGGACCTAACGGCAGGGCATAACCGACTCAGCTTTCTGGATGCATACAGAGGCTACCACCAGATCGCCATGCATGAACCAGACCAAGAGGTCACATCCTTCACAACACCAAGGGGGTTATATTGCTACAAGGTCATGCCCTTTGGCCTAAAGAACGCAGGGGCGACATTCCAAAGGATGCTCACCAAGATGTTCGAACCATTGTTAGGCAGAACAATGGAGGCTTACATCAAAGACATGGTGGTCAAAAGAAAGGATGAGAATGACCATTTTAAAGACCTAGGCGAAATGTTCCAGATCCTGAAGAAACACAAGTTGCGCCTCAATGCGTCCAAATGCGCATTCGGAGTTGGATCTGGCAAATTCTTGGGCTTCCTGGTGACCAACCGAGGTATAGAAGCAGGCCCCTCTCAGATCAAAGCAATCCAGGAGTTGGAGAGACCAAACTCAGTCAAAGAAGTGCAGCATCTCACTGGTATGGCGGCTGCACTCAACCGGTTCATAAGCAGGTCGTCAAACAGACTACGACCGTTCTTCCAAGCTTTAAAAGCCAAATTTGAGTGGGATGAAGAATGCGACCGAGCTCTGGAAAGCTTGAAGGAGTACATGTCTTCCCCACCACTACTTGTTACTCCAGTACCTGGTGAAGAACTCTTTTTGTACCTGGCAGTCTCTCAGCACGCAGTCAGCGCAGTGTTGGTTCATGCAGAAGGAATACAACACTTACCCATCTTTTATGTCAGCAAGACATTGTTGGGAGCCGAAACAAGGTACTTGCCCTTGGAAAAACTAGCATTAGCATTAATGATGGCATCCAGAAAATTGGCGCACTACTTTCACGCCCACACCATAGTCGTCCTCACGGCCTTTCCACTAAAAGCTCTGTTTGAAAGGGCGAACTTTAGCGGGCGAATTTTGAAATGGGCAGTAGAGTTGGGACAATTCGACATAAAGTTTCAACCCAAAACCGCAATAAAAGTCCAATCTTTGGCAGACTTCGTCACAGAATTTACTCCTGGAAGTCATCATATCTGCCCAGTCGACCTAACTGACACAACCGAACTAGGGACGGAAGTTGACGCCGGAATAGCGCAACCCCTAGTAGAAGGTAGTCAATCAAGCACCAAGGCAGACCGTACTAAGGACAACAAGGAAGAGACAAACAAAGGCCCACCAACAGTTCAAACAGAGGACGAAGGACAGATAGCCAACATGGACCATGAAGAAAACACCATCCTTGACCCCACGGCATCATCTGATCCTTCCACTTGCTGGAAGTTATTCGTTGGAGAAATGTGGAAGCTCTTTGTCGATGGAGCATCCAACCGACATGGTGCAGGGCTTGGCATAGTCCTCATCTCTCCAGACGGCCTGGTTGTAGAGCAAGTAATCAACCTTGGCTTCCCAGCATCCAACAATGAAGCGGAGTATGAGGCGCTTCTCGCAGGACTCAAGTCGGCATACTACATGAAGGCCACCGAACTAATGGTATACAGTGACTCTCTGTTGGTGGTAAACCAAATTTCTGGCGAATACGAAGCAAAGGATGACAGAATGGCCAAGTACCAAGAGTTAGTCAGAACAGAGATCAAGAAGTTTGATGTAGTAAGGATAGAACAAATTGGCAGGGAGGAAAACAGCCGAGCGGACGAGCTAGCAGGCCTTGCCTCAATAGCAGATACATCAATCCCTCATCCACTACTCATCGACTTCTTACCAAGACCAAGCATAGAAGACCCCGAAGCAGAAGAAGTATGTTGCACAGAATTAGGCCCTTCATGGATGGATCCCATCATCCTGTTCCTAAAAGACGGCATCCTACCAGAAAAGAAAAAAGAAGCCAACAGAATAAGGGCAAAGTCGCAGCGATTTTGGCTATCTCCATCTTTGGCATTATACAAGAGGTCATTCTCTGGGCCTTACCTCAAGTGTGTTCATCCCAGCAAAGTAGAAGCATTCTTATTTGAAATACACGAAGGGGTGTGTGGAAGTCATCAAAGGGGAAGGTCGCTCGCTTACAGGGCTATTTCGCAAGGATATTGGTGGCCATATATGCAAGCAGACTCAGAAAAATATGTGAGGAAGTGTGAGAAATGCCAAAAATTCGCGCACCAAATACATCAACTAGCAAGAGAACTCCTACCATTAACTAGCCCCTGGCCTTTCGCAATGTGGGGCTTGGACATAGTAGGACCACTTCCAACAGCGCCCGGGGGCAGAAAATTCTTTCTCGCAGCAACAGACTACTTCACAAAGTGGGTAGAAGCAGAAGCATTGGCGTCAATCAAAGAAAAAGACGTAAAGAAGTTTGTTTGGCAGAATATCATCACTCGGTTTGGTATACCAAAAGCATTGATCTCAGACAATGGGACTCAGTTCGACGGCAGAATCTTTAGAAGCTTTTGTGAAGAATACAAGATAGAGTTCTACAATTCTACACCGGCATATCCACAAGCAAATGGGCAAGCAGAAGCATCAAATAAAGTCGTCTTGGATGGACTAAAGAAAAGGCTAGAAAAAGCAAAAGGCAAATGGGCAGATGAACTTCCTCACGTCTTATGGGCTTACCGCACCACACCTCGGCGATCAACTGGAGAAACACCATTCTCCTTAGCCTATGGAATGGAAGCAGTGATCCCACTAGAAGTTGGCCTCCCCACAATTCGAAGCGAAAATTTTGACCCAGACTTAAATGGAGAGGCCATAGCCTTAGAACTCGACCTTGCAGAAGAAAGAAGAGAAAGAGCACTAGTCCACATCGCCTCATACCAACGAGAGTTAATCAGAAAATACAGCAAAAAGGTGCATCCAAGACAATTCAAGATCGGGGATTGGGTACTACGCAAAGTAATGGGAAATACCTTGATCCCAAGAGACGGCAAGTTAGGCCCAAATTGGGAAGGTCCTTATAAGGTGGTTGGGTTAGCAGGCAAAGGGGCATACCACCTAGAAGACAAGGATGGCAAGGCAATCCCTAGGCCATGGAATACAGCCAATCTCAAGTTATTTTACTTTTAGCTTTTCTCCTTCAAACATATGTAATTTCTTTTTCCTTCAATAAAACAAGCAATTCTTTTTCAGCACAAGTTATTTTTTGTAAGAGTTAGCCTTAGTATAGATTAGGTTTAATACAGGCATTTTATTCTAAGTTAGCTGGAAAAACTAACTTAGAGGTTGGCTGGAATAAACCAACACTTGTTACTCTTCAGCCGAAGTAAGGGTAAGACTGAAGAGTGGTTGGCTGGAATAAACCAACTCTTGTTACTCTTCAGCCGAAGTAAGTGTATGGCTGAAGAGTGGTTGGCTGGAATAAACCAACACTTGTTACTCTTCAGCCGAAGTAAGTGCATGGCTGAAGAGTGGTTGGCTGGAATAAACCAACACTTGTTACTCTTCAGCCGAAGTAAGTGCATGGCTGAAGAGTGGTTGGCTGGAATAAACCAACTCTTGTTACTCTTCAGCCGAAGTAAGTGCATGGCTGAAGAGTGGTTGGCTGGAATAAACCAACTCTTGTTACTCTTCAGCCGAAGTAAGTGCATGGCTGAAGAGTGGTTGGCTGGAAAAAACCAACACTTGTTACTCTTCAGCCGAAGTAAGTGCATGGCTGAAGAGTGGTTGGCTGGAATAAACCAACTCTTGTTACTCTTCAGCTGAAGTAAGTGCATGGCTGAAGAGTGGTTGGCTGGAATAAACCAACACTTGTTACTCTTCAGCCGAAGTAAGTGCAAGGCTGAAGAGTGGTTGGCAGGAATAAACCAACACTTGTTGCTCTTCAGCCGAAGTAAGTGCATGGCTGAAGAGTGGTTGGCTGGAATAAACCAACTCTTGTTACTCTTCAGCCTAAGTAAGGGTATGGCTGAAACTGGACTGGCTAGATTAAACACTTTGTACTCCTCAGCCGAAGTGATTATATCGGCTAAGGAGTGGTTGGCTAGTAAGCATAGTTTAACAAACCAAAACCGAAATAACAGCTGGAGTAATAGAAGACATTACAGAGTACAGGCATACATATCACAACCGGAATAAGAGTTGAAGCAAATTTTTTTCATTCATTGAAACTATTACAAGGAAGATTCATAGTTCGGTTACAACGGCAAAGAACAACAAGGAAAAAATCAAGAAAAAAGATCTTCGATTTCGGCGTCGAAGGCAGCATCGGCGTCGACCTGAAGACCGGTTTCAGGCGCAAGGACGTTTTCAGTAGGAAGAATGGTTTCGGCCGGAGCCACGGTTTCACTTGGTTGATCAATAGTTAAATCTTCCACCATGGGCTCCGACCGAACTACTTGATCTGCATTCACAACCGGAGTATCCTCAGGGGCAGAGTCTTCGTCAGAGTCTTCATCGTCTGAGCCCTCAAGAAACTGCTGTTGCATGGCATTGGCGTATTCTATCAGGGAGTTCGGTATAAAGTAGGCTGGAGGGTTGAAAACCTCGGTCTGAGGATCATGACCGAGCTTCTCAACGGCTCCCCTCCAGCCGCACTTAAAGAACAGCTCCTTGGCAGCATTGCATTGTTGGGCATAAGCATCCTCTGCTCTCTTGAAGCCTTGTTTGTCAGCTTCCTTTGCCTTCTCCTTTATTTCGGCATCTTTCTTTCTTTCGAGCTTCACCAGCTCGCGCAGGTATTTGTCCTTAAGAGCTATGGCAGTCTTCTGCCTTTCTGCCTCAGCCGAACTAACTAGTCCGGTCAGCCTGCTGTTCTCGGCCTGAAGCTCGGCCATTTGCTTCTTGATTTCTTCTACTTCGGCCGACTTCACTTCGGCTTCTGCAACGGCATCCCTTGCCGTCTTTCTGAGTTCCAACACCTTCTTGTGAGTATTGTAGTTTTTTTGAATTGCCTGGCAAAAAACGAGGACTCACCATGAGCCGAAATAAGAGTTCACAAAATTAGACAGAGAAATGGACAGAACGGCATACCAGGATCATGGACTTCGTTGCAGACCGAATGGACTTTAGTTCGGTGTTTAGCTGCTTTTTGTGATGCTCCATATCCTTGGGGAGGCACACACTCTTGGCCAGACTAAAGGCCAACTCGTGATCTTTTTCGGCGACAACCGAATCAGCATCCACGACATCTCGGTTTTTAAAAGTCAATTTTGGTACCCAACTGGTGGTAGTTCGGTCGGTGGGTTCCGGTTGGGGGCTCGGTGGCAAGATTGGTGGAATAACAGTCTCATCTTCATCAACCAAACTTGGTTCAGACTCGCTGGTTCGGGCGCGCTTGGTTCGGCGTGATGAAGACGGTTGTTGAGAGGGGAGGGCCACAACGGCAGGCTGCGTTTGGCTGGGTGACGGTACTTCGGGCCTGCTTGTTTCGGTCAGAAGCGCCCTTAGTCTGCTCTTCTTGGCCATTTCCTCTTCAGCAGTTAAAGGAATTAATCTTATTTGCAGCAAGTTTGGGTCCGGCTCTGGGGCTTCTTCAAGAAGAAAGTCAGTTACTCTTGCTTTTCGGCGACCACTGTACCGGTAGGTCGGCTCAAAGTTTAGAAGCTTAGCCCAGCTCCTTTCTTTACACCGTAGTGCGGCTCGCAAGATCGCAAGGTTAGGATAGCTATACAAGGAATGGAGGTAGGCGAAATCTGCGAAACAAGAACTGTTAGTTCGGTTGATAGACTAAAAAAAACCGAAATAAAATACAAGGAAGAAGACCGAAGTCAAATTACCGGGCTCTCCCTTTTTCCAATTTATAGGTCGGCCAGGAATTTGGGCTTGAAAGTCCTCAAAGTTCCCAGAGACCCAGAAAAAATCATCGTCATTAAGATCTTTGTCCGGTGTGTGTTTAACTATCTTTTCTCGGCGGCGGCGAATCCTAAGGTAATAGACCCACCCAGCATCTTTTGAGCCGATGGAGTATTGATGGAATATTTCGGCCAGGCCAAGGTTTAATCCGGTTTGGTGGTTCAGTGCGGCTATCCCCATTATAATGCGGTATGTATTGGTGGACAGTTGGGTGGGGCATAACCTAGTCTGCCTAAGAAATTCGCAGATCAACGGTTGGACAGGAAACCGTAGTCCGGTTTCTATTATGGATTGAAGGGTAAAAGGGACGAAGCCTTCATTTTCCCAAGGAATAACATCTTTTTTGGCCAACGTCAGATGGACGTCATCAGGAATTTGGTAATCTTTCCTAAATTCGGCCATGCCACCAGGGGTCTCAACTAGATACCTATACTTACCCATCTGATGTATAATTTACTTATAATTTATATCGGTGCAAAAATCGTGCTCAGTAGCTCGGTTGAGCGCACGCAGGAGTGCCTGGGTAACCTAAGTCTGCAAAGTAGAAAACAGAGGGGGTTAAAGCACTGATCATTGGACCGTGCTACAATTTAAAAGCAAGGTATAAGAGCCCTACTTCGGCCTCAAGAAAAACTGGTTCTATCTCGGTTCATCAAAAGGTTTTGTAGCTCGGTTTGAGCAGTTTGCTCGTTAGACCGGTTTATCGTCTAGGGGCAGCTTTCTGAGTTCGGTCTAAAAGACTAAGAAAGCTGATTTGGCCCCAAGGCCTAAATCGGTTGTAGTATGAATAAAGTTACTTCGGTTAAGCCTCTAGGGGCAGCTTTCTGAGTTCGGTTTAGGAATTAAGAAAGCTGGCTTGGCCCCAAAGGCTTAGCTCGGTTGAAGACTAAGGTTCTTAGGTCAATGTATTCAGACTTCGTTCGGTGATCTTATTTCGGCTAAAGTGAATCAGAAGGTTATTTTTTGAAGCTACTGTCATTTCTACAAGTTCTAGTTCGGCTATTGACTGAAGTAATTTGCCTATTTGGACAAACAGTACCCTAGATCGGTCACTACATTATTCTGGATCTAAGACTAGTTTTTTTTTCAGAAGTTCATACACACATGAACTCTGCTACTATTTCTTCGTGAAAGTACAAAAGCAAAGCAACAAATGGAGAAAAGTGTTTGCAAAAAGCATACAAAACAAAAACAGATGATAAAACAGGCAAAAGAGCAAGAAGGATAGGCTTGCTTACCCGAGTAAGGGAGAAGCTAAGAGATGGAGGCAATGGCAGCAATGGAGGCACGAACACAGCAAGCTCAAAACTCAGGGGCTCAGGAGACAAGGGAGAAGAGAAGGTGAAGAGAATGGGTGAATGATTCAAAAAAGAAAAGAGTGTTTTGTGAAATAAGAGAGAGAGAAAAGGCGAGAACTGTACAAAATTTATGTAGGACGGCGTGACAGTTGGCCACAGCTTATCAGAGCTTGCCACGTGTCACTGGAATGGGAAGCGTTACAGATGCTATGATTGAAGAGACGTTTTTGACCTGACAAAACGGAGCCCGGAGTAAAATTAGCTCGGCTTAAAAGTTCGAGAGTTTTTAGTTTGGCTGGAGAGGCTAAAGTATTTTTAGCTCGGCTGGAAAAGCTTAAAATGACGCCAGCTCGGCTGGTGGACTGGTAATCCCAATCATGCTATGCAGATGGAATTAAGGGGCAATTGAGAGGGTAATTTTTGGTAAAAATTGGGCCGAGCTATGTGATAGGCTTCGTGGCCCAAAGTGCCAAGGACTTGGTGAAAAGGCCGCAAGGTTACTCCGGCCCAGGAGAGGTATGGTTACTCCGGCCCAGGAGAGACAGGGTTACTCCGGCCGAGGAGAGGCAAAGCTACTCCGGCATAAGAGGGACAAAGTTACTTCGGCACAGTGACTGTAGAGGTACTTCGGTCCGAAAGCAACTTGGAGTTGTGCCGGTCTTGGGGTTATACCGGTCGAAAGTCGCTGGTTCGGTCTAAAACCGTACTATGGGTTCTACATGGAAAGCCGGGATAAGAAAGGGAAGACAAAAGAACCGAACTATGAGTGAGTTCGGTCCACTCGGTGGCTTAGTATAGCCAAGTTTTATTTCGGTCAAATGGTGGTTCGGCCATGGAGGAAACCATCCCACTTGGTTTAAGCAGTGGGGGAGGGTGTAAAAGGATAAGCATTATCCTTAGGAGTATGAATCCTAGGAGGACACTGCATGGAGAAATACAAGTCCTACTAGGATTGTGCCACGGGAAACTTATAAAAGCCCACAAACATCACCTTGGGGGAGGTAATTGAACATAATTCTTTCTGAGAGCATAAAACTTTGTCTATTTGTCAAGCTTACTGACTTAGGCAACGGAGAGGTTTCCGGCACACACCCGCCGACTAGCTTACGTTTGTGTTTTCAGGTGATAAAGCGACGTCGTACGGAGGAGCGTGGACTTGGTCAACAGGATTATACGAGGAGAATTATTTCCTCCCCGTACAATGACTATATCAGCATTGCATTAACCACAAACCATCATTTCAGTATGTACACAAACGTGAAGTGTACATTTAAGCACAATTAGATTATTGATGTGAATGTTAATATCACGAATAAAATATCAAATAAATTAATTTAGATACATTAAGCCAATAGTTATGTGTATATAATTATAAGACACAATAAACCAATATGAATATTAACATTGACTTTCTAGTACCAAATATTATGACAACATATCATTGTATCTTATTAAGCACAATCAAAATAACTAATATTTACAAAATCGCAAATGATGTGAAATTCATGTTCATATTTTTCTTGCCGATGTAAAATGTGTCTTTTGATGCCTTGTATGTCTTTAGCACGCATACGAGGATATCGTTGAACTTCATGCATTTGTTGAGGTCAACCTTACTAATCATTAACACATCAAACAACTGCCAAAATAACGTTTCCTTCAAACAATCAAGTTAAGGATTCGAGAACTTGGTGCTCGTCATCAGTTTCACTAACCCAACGATGTTAGATCGGTAGTTGACCTTTTTCATGTTCACTTTTGGGGGGGCTGACTATTTGTTCAAGTTTGTCTTTGACGTGAAACTGTTCTCTTTTTCTTTTGCCATGAAATCTATGAGCAACACCTGTTTGTTCAATTAGAAACAAATTTATTGTTAATGGTCACAAATGGTAAATCATAGCAAGTGCAAACTATATATGCTGTGAATAGTTGAATGATGTGACCATGGTTGCATTGAGCAAATCTATGATGTCAATATTCACACGAACACTGTACAACATATGATAAAACAATAAAAAATAAATAAATGGTGTGAACATTCACATGGATCAAATATCATGTCATTAGTTCATGTGTCTGAAAAATGAACAAAATTTTGGGAGTTCAAATCATTTTATCATAATCAACAACTCTAACAAAGATAACAACCAAAAAATAAGAGCAAAATAACAGATGAAATATGGAATAATAACATATTACAATTACTAAACTAACACGATGTATACATAATGTTAATCTTCACATCATTACACTACAAAAAAATTGACTTTTTGCGACGGTAAAATACCGTCGCTAATACTCCTAATGTCGTCGCTAATACTTTTTGCGACGGCAAAATGACTTTTTGCGACAGCAAGAGGGGGTCGCAACTGCAGGGGTTGCAAAAGAGTTTTTGCGACGGTAAGTGCCGTCGCTAATGTTTTGCGACGGCATTTTTTGCCTTTTTGCGACGGCACCGTGCAGTCACTAAAAACGTTTGAAATTTCTTGACTTTTTTGCGACGGCTCTATTTTACTGTCGCTAAAAATGTTATTTGAGACGGCAAAAAATACCGTCGCCAATAGTCTTATTTTTTAAAAAAAACACTACTTTTTGCGACGGTATGGTGCCGTCGCAGAAAATATAAAAAATATGAAATTTTCTATTTTTTGCGACAGTGTAATGCCGTCGCAAAAAATATTAAAAAATAATAAAATTTCTATTTTAAATAATAAAATTTCTATTTTTTGCGACAGTATAATGTCATCGCAAAAAGTAAAACCTGTAACAAAATTAATAAAAATATTAAAATTTTCTATTTTTTCCGACGATCTCTCTCTAAGAGCTGATTATTTACATTCTATTCACAAAAACATCATAACAGAAAATAAAAATAAAAATTTAAATTGATCAAACCATCAAATTCAATATTTTACAAACACTACTAAAAAAAGTATTTTACAATCACTCAACTTTCGGAGCCAAACTCAGATATATAATCTTTAAAATTGCATCAGACAAATAGTTTCACTCAAATAAATAAATAGCTAGAGAAAAAAAATGAGCAAATGAAGAATCCACCTAAATCATAAATCGACTTGGCTATAATTTTTCACCAACTTGTGAATAATTCTAGATATACAAATCCAAAAGGTCTCTGGAATTTTTCGGCTAAAATGTATCAATAAGGCTGAAATGATGTCAAATGTAAATTTGTGAGCCTCGGGTTTCACTGTCATGCGGATTAGCATAGCAGTCCACACCTCCGGGGCCAACTTCACTGCATGCCGGAAAGATTTAAGCCCATTAACCACTCTCATCAGCATTGCATGTCCCTGCAAAACAACATTAATTCTCATAGTTGATCTCATGACAATATTACCAACTGAAATATGTTCAGTTCTGATTTTGTTTTTGTTTTTTCATTTTCATGTTTTCAAAAACAAGATAATAAAAAGTTCGAAAACACCTAACGTTTTCATATAACACTTTAATTTTTGCATGAAAATAGTTTTTCGAAAACAACTTTTTTGGGTTTCCTAATTCATGTTTTGGCTTTCCTACTTCTTTTAAACCACATCAAAATGATGTTTTATTATCTATAAGTTATAGAGTTTAACTAAAACATGCACCAGCACATTAGGGGGGAGAGAGAGAGAGATGGAGGAATTGAAACGAACCTCAGATTCAGCTGTCTCTCTAGCTTGAACCTTCTCATAAAAAATGTTTGCAACTACTTCATCCTGAAGAAAAATATCAATTGCTTTAATTATGTCCCGGACCAGGAAAACACGTACCCTCAAACCCTTATCAGACAATATGAATTTAAAAAGATCTTCGGTGGCAGACACAACAGCACGCATATCAAAGGATTTCCATTCCAATGATCTATATAATATCTATAAACAAAAAAGTCAATTCCGAACACATCAAAAAAGTATGCAGATGACAAAAATAATTCAACAGTTTGAAACACTCCCATTTCTTAAAAGCAAACTGAGAGAAAGGCTCCTAGCTATATATTGAATATCACTTCCATTAAGAAATAACACCTGGATCACTGATCACACCCAAGAAATCATCCTTTATGGTGCCAATACAAAACTGCAAAAGGAGACAACACGTAGGATGAACAACGGTGACCAAAAAAAAACATAACCCTGAAAATGTAATAATAAATAAAATAAAATACAATGTATATTAATAGCATACATATTTATGTGAACAATTATTAAATGCACTATTTAAGATTTAAAAGAATACTCTGAAGTTTTGAGAAACAGAATGCAACAGTGACCAAATTTGGTTACCAAATGTATCAATAATGGATTGCTATAACGTACAAGACATGAAAGTTATGACCCATTAAACTAATGCATTGGTGGCATATCAAATGATATCCAAAATTTGGTATCTAAATCTAGTCACTGTATCATTACTGTCCAAGAAATGGTTCCAAGGTCGGACCATGCCACATTCTGACTCTTGAACATGAAGAGAATTCATTTTCCCAGCCCATAAACTCCAGAGAGAACCTGACTTCTTGAAGGTCAACAAGCACACAGAAAAGGATCCCCATATATGCCTCAAGTCTTTAGAAATGGATAATTCAAGGTATTGGCCTACATCCTAAATACTTCTCCTTGGGCTAAGCTTCATATTCCAAGTGACACATTCTCTCGGGCATTTTTCATGGATTTCTTATTCATTAATATTTATATGCTTGTACTCTGCAGCACCTCAAATTCAGAGCGTGTTGCATAAAGAATCCCCTTCTAGCCCCCAAACACACAAAATATTTAGTTTGGTGAACACTTATGATAGTTTTGTTCAGGAGATAGTGGATAAACGTCATCCAACCCATGCACAAAGCACAAGAAACACATTTTTGTGCTTGATGCAGTTACATCTGAGGTGCTTTGGAAATAATAAATTAATAATTATATTGATGCTTATGTGCATATGAAGAAATATCCAATTCAACAAGTCTAGTGTCTTACTGTTTTGCTTATATATATACACTCACAAGTTGTCTATATATATACATGGCTTTGACGACTCTGTTAATATACTTAGAGAGACTGACATTATGCGTTCCATCCTGAAAACTTCTTTTCATCCCAAATTTATCCCATAAGGAATTTAAATATATCTGGCATATTTAAGTTAAATATATCTGGCATATTTAAATACATCCATCAGTTTCATAGATGAACCAAGATTTAAAACACAAAACAGAAATTATGTCATGTACACCTACCCTATGTGGTCTAAGAACCTTCAATTATTCAAGATACTACCCACTTTGCATCAAGGATAATTACGAATACATAAAACAAATTAATAGGACTTCAATCCTGAAGCAAATTAACACATAAAACAAATTAATACATAAATCCAGTCCAAGCACCTTCAATTATTCAAGATACTACTCACTTTGCGTCAAGGATAATTATTTAGAATTGAAGTCCTATTAATTTAGAATCTAAACAACCCATGTCTAGAAAAATGAGAACTCCAAGGCCAGAACTAGAGGATAAACAAATTATTTTCAAATTCAACATGCCACAAGGACAACCGCTTTTAGCCATTTAAAGACTATGACCCTTATATCAAAATTTCACTAGTACAACAACATTATCCTCAATTTACAGGGAAGAAAAGTATGCATTACCTGTGTGTCGTTTTTAACACTCATCATCAGAATAGAAAGATGCCCAGTGCTGGATTCCTCTTCCTCATTCTTGACCTGTCACAGACAGTTTCAAACAAATTTTATATCATAAAAGGAGCATGGAGGCAGAAACTACAGCAAATAAAAAATGTAAACAATAAATTAAAAACTCTATTTAGCAGGAAGATGAAAAATGATGGGTAGGTCAAATTACACACACACACATATATATATAGCCCTCCACATGCAAAAATATATTGCAGTAATTAAAACAAAATGCTTCCTGCAAATAAAAAATTTAATCAGAAAACACATTCAATACACACTTCACAATAAAACATACATTGACACCCCATCCCCCCGTTTCATTATTTTCTATAAACAAATCAAGTATTATTTAGTCAATAATTCATCAAATCAAAGGCAATATAAACCATATATTTTGGCAAAATCATGCTGCAGGCCTAGTTAAAATTGACCTTCAATTCAAACCTAGTTGAGCACACATTGGGTTCCCTAAAAAAGTGAAAAACAGAAAGTACAAAGAAGGGGATGACAGAAACATCTTCCTCAAAAACGCAAACACAACATATATCCAAATATCAAGCTTTGTGAACCAATGAGATGGAGTTGGGCGAGCAAGTGCTTGCAAAAATGACTATTCTCAATTGGAAAAAAAAAAAAGGAGTATTGATACATTGCAAGCATAAGGAAAGACGAAAACATTACTACTACTAGGCAAATAACTGTAAATAAGATGAGTAATCATCTAAGTAATGAAATGGAAAATAATAATAATAAGCAGGACAACTTATAGTGGCATCCTCATCCATTGGATGACTGCAAAAAAACAAAATGCAATTAGTAACTTGCACCCAAAGTTAATCATAGAAAAATGATACAGTAACAAAGGTAACACAATTCTCATTCAAAACATAATAGAGCATCCCAAGTACAATAATATATCCTTGTTATGGTCATACATTCTGCCTTTATTTGAAAACAATTTATTTATTTATTTATTTATTTTTTCTGTACTTAGCATAAATTACCTTGTAAAACAATGCCATTTTCACATCGAACAACAAATTTCAAGAAAAGGTTGTGCTAACAGCCCTATGATTGTCATTTAAGGTGGAGATAATGAGAAAATAATCAAAATTCCAAATCAAACCACATATTCTTAAATGATTTTCTATACACTTTTCAAAAGGCACATATTGAAAACCACATAATACTTCTGAGCTTCATCAAACTAAATTGATATTGAAAACTGTAGAGAGAGCTTGAAATCAAAATTAAATGGAGCAATATAGAAATCACTACTGAGTTTTCCAATTAATGTTTATCATCTAAGTAAACCAGAATAAGACAGTAAACTTTACCTGAGTGCAAACCATAGTAAAGGCCTCACACTGTGTAGGGTTCACTTTCCCCTGAAATAGAGTGCTCAAACAAAATAAGATTTATCAAGTGGAGGAATAGGACTTCAATCCTGAAGCAGTGTGCAAACTATTGTCTTAATCCAGCTTAACTTAAATTCTTTAGATTCTAAATTCTCTCTCCACAATTCTAGATTAAAGTTTACTCCTCTTATGTCATCAACTAAAACTATACTGCCTACAAATAATACGATATCCTCTTGAATGTTCCTAATGGATTCGTTTATAACTAATGCAAAAAGAGATAAGGACCTAGATTAAAGTTTACTCCTCTTATGTCATAAACCTTAGTATTATATTATTAAATAGAATCTATCACCAAAGAACATAAAAAAACACTGCTAGTATTATATTATTAAATAGAATCTATCACTAAAGAACAAGAAAACTAGGAGTTCTCTCTTCTTTTTTACCCACAAGGGTATACATACCCCTCATACAATTGGTAGCACGTGCAGCCCATGTGATTCAAATATGCATTTCCGGGTTGTACATTCAAAGGGCAAGATATTTTCTCTTCTTCTGTCCTAATGTATTCTCACTCAAATAATCTTACTTACAAATAATCATATCTTGAGATACATGCGCAAGTTCAGTGCATGTGATTCAAATATGCATTAATGGGTTGTACCTATTAAAAGGACAAGGGATCCTTCCTTCTTTTGTCCCAATGTAATCTCAGTCAAATATTCATGTATCGAGATTTTTGTATTTTGAAATTTTTAAATTGATCTAACAGCGAAAAATATTCAGACAAAGAAACAGATAAATTTAAAGACGGGTGATTTTGATTGCATAAAGAGGTTGAATGATATGAAAATATTTAAGTAAAAGATAATCAAGAAATTAAGAAAGAATAATGAGTTGATTAAGTCAAGACCATGACCCAATGCACTCCCCAGTCATATGATTATTCTCAAAATTATCCTCTTTAAATGTTCTTTGAAAGCAAACTCTCAAATTTGAATTTTGGGCCTCAACTAAGCCAATTTTACAGTCTTTCCTAACTACTCTAACGCTAAAAAAATTACTGAAGGTTTGTGAAGTTCTTGATTTCATGGACTTTTCTATTAGGAAAATTTGTTAACAATAATATCAACTAGCAGTGATTAAACTACTAGATTAGCTATGCAATGATAACAAACATTAAACACAAAAAAAAGGAAAGAAAGTAACTAAAATTTAAAGAACATAAAAACACAAGTCAGATCTGTATGGGAAAAACAGATCAAGAAAAAAAAAACAGATCATATATATATATATATGTAACAGATCAAAAACCCCTCTATATACACTCACAGATGTATATATATATATGTGTGTGTGTGTGTGTGTATGAAAACCCCCTATATCCGAAATCCCGACACACACACAGAGAGAGAGAGAGAGATACCCTTTGAAATCGGCGGTGAGGGAAGGTCGCCGGTGAGGGAGGAGTGGCGGTGAGGGGCGAGCAACTGTCAACGTCGTTTGTGAGAGAGAGAGAGAGGGAGGCAGCAGCGGCGGTAAGGGAGGAGGATCGACAGTGAGGTACGAGCGACGGTGAGGGAGGATCGGGAGTGAGGGAGGATCGGCGGTGACGGATGATCGGCGCCGTCGTTGTGTGAAAGAGAGAGAGAGGAAGGGGAAACCCTAGATGGAGAGAGAGAGAGAGAGAGAGAGAGAGAGAGAGAGAGAGAGAGCGAGCAGGAGGAGAGGAGACGGCTCTGTTGTGTTTGTGTTGTGTGTGTTCTCAAACAAAACCCTACACACACCACAAATGTTATAGTTCATGAATTTTTTATTAAAATAAAAATTTATTAAAATAATTTTTATAGTTGATGAATTTTTTTTTTCATTTGGTAAAATTAAAAATTTATTTGTTTTATATTTATTTTAATGAATAAAAAATTATTATTATTATTTTATTTGGTAAAAGTAGGAATAATATTTTTCATTAAAATAAAGTTAATTTTTTGTGGTCAATAAAAAAGAGACAAGATAGATGAGAGAAGAGATAAATGAAAGAGATAGAGAGAAGAGAGACAGAGAGAAAAGATATATGAAAGAGATGAGCGAGAGAGCGAGAGAGAAAAAAATAAGAGAGAGAGAAGAGAGACAGAGAGAGAAGATATATGAAAGAGATAGAGAGAAGAGAGATGGACAAGAGACATAGAGAAAAAGAGAGAGATAGACAGACATAGAGAAAAAGAGAGAGATAGACAGATAGAGAAGACGACTTTTCTAAATTTTTGCTGATATTTCTTCACCATACCCTCCATCCTCACCTACCCAAGAGACGACAGGTGTCGGAGGAAAAGTCGGAGGGAGAGAAGAGAGGGTAGTCGAAGTTGAGAGAGGAGAGAGAGAACCACAGGTTTCGCCATTTGTGAGAGAGACAGGTGGTTCGAATGGCATCAAGAGTGGGGAGAAATGAGAGGATGAGGAGAAGGATGAGGTCCGGGAAGTCATTCAGGTTAGGAACGGTGGTGAAGTCACCGGTTGTCTCTGCCGTCGCCGTCTATCTCGAGAGAGGGGGGTAAGAACAGATTAGGGATTTTTGGGTTTGAGAGATTGGGGATTTTTTTGCTTTTGGGGGCGAGGGAGCGGGAAAGCTAAAAAAAGAGGGGCGGGAACAAAAAAAAAAATATATATATATATATATATATTTTAAGGGTCAAAAATAAAATTTAAATAACAAAATAACGCCGTCTAATTTTTTATTTTTATTTTTTTTTTAGACTGGGGTTGCTATCATCAAAAAAATTTATTTTTTGTTAAAATATATATTTTTTCTAGTTAATGAATTTTTTTAAAAAAATTTCTTTTTTTTTTTAGTTACGAAGATTGAAAATTTATTTGTTTCATTTTTATTTTAATGAAAAAAAAAATATTATTATTTTTTATTTGGTAGAAGTAGGTGCAATATTTTAATGAAAAATATTTTAATGAAAAAAAGGTGAAAAAGAGATGGTGGTGGTGGTGGTGATAGCGAAAGAAATTAGTGGTGAAGTTGTGGTAGTGGTAGTGTAAATGGAGTGGCAGGGGTGAAAGAGAGGTAATGGTAGTAGTAGTAGTGGCAGTAGTGGTAGTGGTGGTAGTGGAGTGGTGGCAATGGTAGTAGTAATGGTAGTCGTAGAGGTGAAGTTGGTAAAAAAGATGAGTAGTGAGAGAGAGCGAGAGATGAGTGAGAGACAGATAGAGGAGACAAAGCGAGAGAGAGAGACAGAAACAGAGTGATGAGTGAGAGAGAGACAAAGTGGTCGCTAAAAGTGCATTTTCTTGTAGTGGAGAGCTCAGTAAATAGAGAAGCGATGAAGGAGAGAGTGAGTAATGTGAACACAATGGGGGAGATAGACAAACAGACAGACAGACACATAGAGAGAAAGAGAGAGAAACAAAAGAGTGAGAGACAAACAAACAGACACGGAGAGAGAAAGAAAGAGAGAAAAGTGATAAGTGAGAGAGAGATAAAGAGAGAAAGAGATATAGAGAGACAGAGAGACAAAGAGAGAGACATATAGAAAAATAGAGAGAAACAAGAGATGAGAGAGACATATAGAAAGAAAGCGAAAAGAGATAAACGAGAGAGAGAATAGAAAAATAGAGAGATTGAGAGAAGAGAGATGAGCGAGAGAAACAGAGAGAGAAAAAAGAGATGAGCGAGAGAAACAGAGAGAAAAAAGAGATGAGAGAGATAGAGAGAAGAGAGATGAGCGAGAGAGACATAGAGAGAAGACAAATGAGAGAGATAGAAAGAAGAAAGATGAACGAAAGACACACAGACAGACAGATAGACAAACAGACAGAGAAAGAAGAGTGATGAGTGAAAGAGAGAAAGAGAAGAGTGGTGGTAGTTAAATAGCATTTGCAGTAGTGTAAATGTGGTAGAGAAGATGGGTGGTGAGAAAGAGAGATGAGTGAGACGAATAGAGAAAAGAGATAGAGAGACAGAGAAAGAGACAGAATGATGAGTGAGAAAGAGACAAAGTGGTCGCTAAAAATGCATTTTCTTGTAGTGGATCGATAAATCGAAATGGAGCTCAATAAATAAAGAAGACAGATAATTCAAAACTCTTTTCAAAACTTAATTCAAATCAATTTTTTAAATATTTTAACAATATTTAATTTTGTAAGAGACAGATAAAGAAGAGAGAGAGAGAGAGACAGAGAGACAGAGATAGAGTGATGAGCGAGAGAGAGAGAGAGATAGACAAAGTGGTTGCTAAAAGTGTATTTTCTTATAGTGGATCGATAAATCGAGAAGGAGCTCGATAAATAGAGAAGATGGGAGTAAGAGAGTGAACAAGGCGAACATAGTGAGGGAGAAATAGACAAATAGACAAGTAGACAGAGAGAGAGTGAGAGAAGAGTGATGAGTGAGAGAGAGACGGAAAGAGAGAGATAGACAGAAAAAGAGATAGAGAGAGAGAGAGATGGAGAGATAGAAAAAGAGAGAGAAACAAGAGATAAGCGAGAGATAGACAAAAAGAAAGAGAAATAGAGCGAAAAGAGATGAGCGAGAGAGAGACACAGAAAAAGAGAGAGACAGAAAGAGAAGAGAAATGAGTGAGAGAGATAGAAAGATAACAGAGAGAGAGAGAAAAAAAAAAAGAAATGAGAGAGATAGAGAGAAGAGAGATAGGCGAGAGACACAGAGAGAATGAGAGAGAGAAACAGGTAGACATAGAAAGAAGAGTGATAAGTGAAAGAAATAAAGAGAAGAGAGAGAGAGAGATAGAGACAGAGAGACGGGAAGATGAAAAAATGAATGAAAAGAGAAATGGTATATCAAAAGAGTAAGACGACATTATTTTTTTTAATTTTTTTTGCGACAGAAAAATACCGTTGAATTTATTCAAACCATTTTGTGACTGTATATATATGAAGCTATCTCAAAACCACAATCACTATGCTAGGTTAGAGTTTTCCAAAAACTCTTTTGAGAAAATTAAACTTTCTTGTTTTCCGTGTTATATTGTTTTTACTGAATTTTTTAAATATTTTAAGTATTTTTTAAAATTTTTAGACACACCTAACATAAATACACCTAAAAATTAAAAAAATTGTAAAAAAAATCTTTTAAAAATTCACTAAATACCAAAAATACAATAATTCAATACATTTTTTTGTATTTTTATGTATTTATTAATTTTAAAAAATATTTTTTCATAATTTTTTTATTTTGTAGATACATCTAAGTAAGGTACATCTAAAAAAAATATTTAAAATTTTAAAAATATTCACTAAAAAAAAAACACGAAAGTCACTTTTTGCGACGACAGAAAATGCCGTCTCAAAAAAGCAGAGTATTTGCGACGGCACCATTTACCGTCTCAAAAAAGCAGAGCATTTGCGACGGCACTATTTGCCGTCTCAAAAAATGAGAGTATTTGCGACGGTATTTAGTGCCGTCGCAAATGCTCTACTTTTTTGAGACGGCAAATGATGCCGTCGCAAATACTCTGCTTTTTTGAGACGGCATTTTCTGCCGTCTCAAAAAGTGACTTTTTGAGACGGCAAGTGTGCCGTCGCAAATAGTTCCGTCTCATATACCCAGTTTTCTTGTAGTGTTACATTATATATTTGACTGTGAATGTTCATAGCCAAATATATGGTGTGAATATTCAATGTGAATGTTACAATGTGAATATTAACATTATGTTCAGAATGTTACAATGTGAATATTAACATTATGTTCAGAATGTTACAATGTGAATATTAAGATTATGTTCAGAATGTAATTATTGGCATTATGTTCAGAATGTTACAATGTGAATATTAATATTATGTTCAGAATGTAATTATTGACATTATGTTCAGAATGTGCATATTGACATTGATATCACTCAATAACAAGTGAAATAATAAGATGTTATTATTTACAGCATGCCTACAAGAATTCAGATGTAACCAAAATACGGTTGATAACCATTCAAAGTTTGGTTTATAAATATTTTGTGACCATCAACAACCAACAACACCAACAAGTTTGATATTGATACAAGGGAGAAGATAAGGAATGTTTTACAAAATAATAACACATGACAATTTACCAATATTTGATAATCTGATGCAAATATTGATATTATGTATAATGAGATTCACATTAAACCAAAAGAGGGTTGACAACCATCAATGATTAGGGGTTCTAGTTTTTCATAACCATTAACAAGCAATAATACCAACATCTCCGTCAATATTTACATCATATTCCATTGATGTTAGCAGGTGAATATTGACATTATGTTCATAATGTGAATATTGCTATTGATGTCACAACGTGAATATTGATATTATGTTCAGAATGTACATATTGAAATTGATGTTAATCAATAACAAGTGAAACAATATGATGTTATTATTTACAGTATGCATACAAGAATTCACATGTAACCAAAGCAAAGTTGACAACCATCCAAAGTTTGGTTTATAATTATTTTATGACCATCAACAACCAACAACACCAACAAGTCTGACATTAACACAAGAGAGGAGATAAGGAGTGTATTACAAAACAATAACACATGACAATTTAAGACAAACAAGTAATTACCAATATTTAACAATCTGATGTAAATATTGACATTATGTATAATGGAATTCACATTGACCCAAAAAAGAATTGACAACCATAATGTGAATATTGCCATTGATGTCATAATGTGAATATTTACATCATATTCCATCATATTTTTAGGTGAATATTGGGGGTTCTATGGACATTAATAATTAACAATACCAATATTGATAGATAGAAAAAACCAGAGAGTTCATTACCAAATCACAACCACAAATAACATTAACAACAAATGAATGTAATATTCAACAAAAGAAATCAACATCAGCAACATGAACAAAGAGTGAAAATAGGGAGTTCATTCCAAAATCAAATCCAAAAACAATAATAATAATAGGGCAATGTAAATATATACATCGGTAATTACATTATGTTATCATTGACTGAAAAACAGAGGGGTGGAAAGGAATGTAAATTGTATATTTGTTTCTTAATATTATTCATATTCAACAAAAAAAAAAAATTCAAAATCACCAACATGGACAAAGAGTGAAAATAGGGAGTTCATTACAAAATCAAATCCAAAAACAACAATAATAATAGGGCAATGTAAATATACACGTTGGTGATTACATTATGTTATCATTGACTGAAAAACAGAGGGTGGAATGATGGTAGTTACTTTTGCTCCTCATTGTGGATAGGTATGGAAATTGACGGACCACACTCAGTCGACACAGAAGAATGAACCACTCTCATTCCTATGTAAACCTTTGCAGCGGTGGGATGAAGTGGAATTGCAGTGGCCGATGACAGTGGGCGGTGGAGAACGACGGTGGTGAGGCGATGTGAATCTAGGGTTACGGTTTGGGAGTTTTTTGGGGCCAACGATGAATTTTTTTTCTTGGGAAATCAGTGTTTTTTGGAGTGAAGAGATGGAATAGGAATGGTTTGTTTTCAGAATGGAGTATGCACGAGAGAAATGGAGGGAGGGTACTTTGGTTTTATTGCACTGAATGAGACCTAATGGAATAATTAAAAATGATTTGGGCTTTATGATATAAAACTACTCGGAATGAGATTTATGAAAAAAGATCCCTATTTTCTTTAAGGTTTCGTTTGTTTTGATGTAAAAATTTTTATCAAAATTTTTTTACACATTTTCCGTTGTTTGGTTGAACAAAACATAAGTACAAATTTTTTAAAGAAAATATTTTTGCATTATTTTTATAAAAAATGAGTTACTTTTAAAATTTTTGTAAGTTAATTTTTATAAAATTGACTCATGCTCACTACTTTTTCAACACATTTAGCATTTTTCAAGTAAGTATCTTAACTTGCTAAAAAATTATAAATGACTTTTATTGAATCAAAATTTCTCTTTTAAATAATAAAATATTTTTATTTTAAGTATCAATCAAACGTCAAAAAATAAAACAAAAGTATATATTTTTTAAAGTCAATTTATAAGCAAAATATTTGATTGTAAGTGAAAACAAATTGACAATATCTTATAATTTACTCATTATTAAAATTGAAAAAGGATTATCAAGATTTGGAAATAAAAGAGCCGCCTGTCACAACCTTGGTTGTTTCCAAGCTATCCGTGCGGCATTTAGACAATCTCAAGCTTTACTTGATGATACTAAGTCAGCTTAACTCATAAATTTAAAAGAAAGACAAGTAAGAAAAGAGTTTGAGAGAATGCCTTTTGCATTACTTTAAGAAAGCTTTACAACTCTTGAATCATGGATGAAGCAAATGAGCCACTCTCCTATTTATAGACATCTTAGGCCTTCTTTAGAATATTTTAAAGCATACAAGAAAAGGACTATGAAGAAACTTTTCATGGAAGTTTTCCTTATCCTATAAGAGGCTTTTAGAATTCTTCTTAAAAATATCTATACAAACATCCACTTTATTCTAAAAGTAAGTACAAGGGTCCTTTTCTACCTCCATTTCTCTAGGAGGTTTTAGAAGTTTCTATTGCTTCCATCCCTCTAATATTCACTTAAATGCTATAAAACTTATTCTAGATCCTTCCATGTACATTATAAAATTATGTACCATATTTTCACAAATTTTCAAGTCTTCTAAAAACTTCTAAAATATTCCATTACGTTTTCTTTCTTGAGACTTACTTTTGGTAAGCAATTTCGTCTAGGTAATTTGGCGGAACGTGACACACTGCTGTAAAGTTGGTGAGGTATATGCTCCCAAAGACCCTAGGTTTTCGATTCATTTAATAACAATCCAATTGATAAAACCCTAATATAGATCGAGCAGGCCAATAGTTGTGTTTTTCGATTCGAGTTCGAGTTCTCATACCACAACCATTGTAATTAACAGTGAATGTGATGTGAGTTCTCAAGCCTATTGATTGTTCTTTTTTGTTTGTATTTTGTGTTCTCATACATTCAATTTGTGTTGCTTGTAGAGAATTTGATTTGAGTTTCGAAAAAACCCTACTCTTCTTGGCGATTTCTACCTCTGGAACAGTGATGCTTGAATCAATTCATTGTTCGAGTTTGAGTTTTGATACCCACCATTGATATTCAATGTGTTGAGGATTGGTGGAGTAGACCATGAACACAAACAAGCAATAACACAAGAGTTTTAACGTGGTTCGGCAATCCAGCCTACGTCCACGGGAGCGATAACACTATATTGACAACAAGAGGATTACTGTCACGACCCAAACCCGCCCTTATGGGTTTAGCACCGTAACCGGCCAGTAATCCGTGATTACCAAAGGCCTACTTAACAGTAAAAACAGTAATATAGAGTACAGGGGCTGGCGGAAGCCAAAATAGTAATAAAAGATGTCCAATGAGCTGTGACAGTCTGTATGCAAAAAGACTTTTCATACATATTCACATTTAGAACCCAAACAATATATACATACATATAAAATAATCCAGGACAGGGACCTAATCCTAACCAGAACAGTACAGTACAGGTACAATAAGTTAATACAAAAATAGAGGTAGAAATGATGAATCTAGAACACCCCAAAAAGCCCTAACTTGAAGGACTTAGAACCTCTCAGTGAGGCACAGTGGTTGGCTTGACAAAAAGGGAGTTTAACCCAACGCTCCTATCTTCGATCCGGTGCCTGGACACCTACATATATATATATATATATATATAAACAGTGAGAAAAAGCCCAGTGAATAACATATGCGTAAAGAGGTTAAGAATGAATGTCCTTTCAGTATTTAAAACAGTCGTTTAAACAATATATCGGTTATTCGATCGTAACAGTCATAAGTGGTACATCCAATAGCAAACAGTACAATAGGTCTTAATAGACCGAACAGTCAGTTGATAGCCATCATATCAGTAAACAGTAGTGGTTCCAACATGGGAACCGACAGAGATCTCTGTGACAGTAGCAGTACAGTACAGTAACAGTAAATTGCTATGGACGCCACGAATACAGTTCGCAAATAGGATAAGTATTCATTCAGTAAGAAATATCATTTCAGAAAGCAGTACAGTTGATCATTCAGAAATTATTCATGATTGAATATATCTTTACAACATTGTTACTCACAGAGTTTTGGGCTACAGATAGGCTAGTGAGCGTTCTCGGATGCCAACCCTACACAGTTACAGGATAGACACACACTAAGTTGCATGTTTGGGAAATAATAACTTAGTCCCTATCTTGACTCGGTGTGGTTCTATAGCATTATCCTCATTAAGATGCCTTAAACTAGGCCTAGGAACGCCTAGGATGGAATGAGGATGCAAAGATGCACTTTAAAACACTTTTCAAATTTTTCAGAAAATAGGGGTCTCGCTCGAGCGTGGCTTTCTACGCTCGAGCGAGCTTGTCAAAACAGTGGGGTCGCTCGAGCGTGGACTTCCTCGCTCGAGTGGTCTGTAAAAATGCAAAAAGTGCTGGATATTGAAAATTTCCGCTCGACGCTCGCTCGAGCGTGAGACACAGTCCTCGCTCGAGCATAGGTTCCCTCGCTCGAGCGTGCGTCTGCGTGCACCAAAAACCTGAGAGCTTGCAATTTACGCTCGAGCCACCACTCCTTCACTCGAGTGGAGCTCTGAACAAAAGACGGTCGCTCGAGCGTGGAATCTTTCGCAGGAGCGTGGAAGCCAAAATCTGGAATTTTCAGATTTGCCTCCCAAGCTCAAACCAAGCATTCAACACATCAAAACTCAACCTCTTGGGCCCATTTTCTGGAAAAACACTTTAAATCCATAATATAACATGTTTTGAAGATCAATTTGTAAAATCAAAGCCCAAGGGTGAGTCAATTGAACACAATTTTCAAATAAACTTCAAGAACAAAGCTCAAACATAACATGCATGCGTTCAACTGAAATCAAAGCTTCCAATACATGATCAAATGAGTCAATTCACTCAAAAACATGATGAATTCATGGACCATACTAGAATATAGACATGCATGAAAGAATTTCCATGAAAACAACCTCAAAACTCAACAATGTGTACATGCATGCATGATTCAAGCTTCAATTCAACATTTTAAGCTAATTCATGCCTTAAATCACTATCCTTACCATGAATCATGCAAGAACAACTCAAACTCACAATTAAAAGGGTGAGACTCCTACCTCAAGTCCTCAATTTCAAGAATGGAAGCTCAAATGTGCAATCTACTCTTCAAGTCTTCTAATTTTCCTAGCCAAAACTTATTGAAATCAATTCTCTCCTAACTCTCTCTCTCTCTCTAGTCGGGTTTGTTTCCAAAATGGCCGAAGATACAATGCCAAATGTGTATTAATCAAGTCCAAACAAGTATTGACAAGGTGGCCCACTAACATGGCAAAAGGGTAATTAACGCAACTAATGTAATTTAGCTTATTTAACCCAATTTAATCATACCAAATCAAATTTCAATTAAACATACCATAAAATCACATAAATTCTAATTAGCATGAAACACTAATCAATTTTGGATTCGGCCACCGATAAGGCCTTCAATTTGCAGTTTGAAACATAAAACATGAACAGATCATTTAGCAGTTAAACAGATAGATTTGCATTTAAACTAATACACTCAATCAATCAGTTCAGAATTTCAGTCAATCAGTCACTTAACATGCTTAATCATAGATTAGCACTAATCAGTGGTGAGGGTTGTCACAATTACACACTCAACTCACACACACACACTCTCTCTCTATATATATAGCTTACTCTCTCTCACTCTGATAACACAAACAGAGTATACATTATTCTTCTCACACTCACTGCTTGCCTCTTGCTCTTTTTTTTTTCTCTTCCTCTCAGCATTTATATATATACGGGGAGAAAGAAACAAAGTCAAGGAAGAAGAGTTATTGAGTCAGCTGCCAGCTACCATCTTCCACCTGCCATCTTCTCTCCTACTTCTTGACTTGGAGCCCACCTGCAGTTTTCATATGGACGAAATGAGGATCACCACTTTCATATAGGGTGACCTCCAACAATCACCCCTTCAGCCCATGTGAGGTGATCCGCAACAAAACCTGTTGCCAAGGTATTCGGCACCCCCTGATTGGATGCCCTACACCCCCTACTCGGGATACCCTGCATTGCCGTGCAACTCCTTGCACGATGAACACAGGAGCAACTAGAAAACTTCAAAGTTTGACACATCAACATCCTCAATTTTCCTTGCTCGGAGCTTATATCTGAACAAGCAACCTTTGTCTTCTGCACTTCAGAACAACTTCCTAGCGATCTCATACGCCCGTTGTCTGTGCTGTAATCCCTGATGTTCGGTTTTGTCTCACTTGTACGTCTATGTTGATGTTTAACAGTTAGCCCTTCTGCCAAGACAGCTTCCACTGGTTTATACAAGCTACCACTATGTAACTCCATGCATAGTGCTCGCACTCCCTTACTGGGGTGCCGTGCAAAGCTCACTTTACTACTCGAGATTGCATTCCTCTTTTCCATGCATCTTTGGAGAGGTTAAAAAATGTCTCTAACATGGGAGCAAAAAAAACTTTCTTCTTCACTGGCACAGTCTCTATCGACTTGGTTTCTTTGCTCTGAACTTTCTTCAAGATTGGCTTCACTGGCTCAGATCTATGCACCTTCAAACTGCCTCATTGCATCCTTAGTAAGGGGCCTGTACTGTCCCTATGCCGACAACTCTGTTCACTGTGTTGTTGGCCATCCGGATAATGCTACCGCTGACTCTTTGGTAAGTGGAGAAAAGCTTTCTATCCGCGCACATATGTGGAACGTACACCTTGAATCCAAAATCCAGCCGGGTGTCTCCAACTCTGACGAGACTGCAAGCATCACATCTTCATCGTCAGAAGAATTCACTGCAACTGCTGTAGTTGAGGGACCTCCATGTCCCTTGGCTTTCTCTTTGGCTTGTCTATCCACCTTTTTCTCTGGGCAATCTCTTATTACATGATTCTTTTGATCACAGTAACAGCACCTCCTCATGCTGCCCTGTCTGAATTGTGAACGCCCTCTACTTTTACTCCTTCCTCTACCTTTATCCCTTTCTCTATCTTTGCCTTTACTTTCTGTGACAAGGGCCTGGGACTGCTCTTTTCCCATTTCTCTCTTCCTTGCCTCCACGTTGAATAAGGCGTCTGTGACCATCCCTATGGTTAGCTTCCCTTCAGGTGCAGAATTATTAAGAGAAACCACCAACGTCTCCCAGCTGTCTGGTAAGGAACTGAGTAATAATAATGCTTGTATCTCATCCTCCAACTCCATTTTGACTGATGCAAGCTGGTTCACAAGGCTGTGGAATTCACTGGTGTGTTCAGCAACAGACACACCACTTTTCTGTTTCAGGTTTATAAGCCTTCTCATTATCAAGGCTTTGTTCCGTGCGGTCTTGGACTAGTATATGCCTTCCAATTTCATCCATAGGGCATAGGCGTCCGTCTCTTGAGCGACATGGTGGAACACATTGTGGTCAATCCACTGTTTTTATCCAGTTCTCATCCTTTTCTCCATCTGGTTTAACCCCTTTTAGCGTTATAGGGTCAAACAAGTCTCTACGATATAGGATGTCCTCCATCCACGGCTTCCATATCGCATAATTGAAAGCGTTCAATCGAATCATCTGCCTTGAAATTGATGTGGATTCCTCCATCGACATATCTCCCTTTTACAGAGGCTTCAAAACACAAATATTACCATACAGATATGTCCGGAACACTCCTAATAGTTGGAAACCGTTATTAGATCACCAAGATCGGACCTCAAATGGCTCAGATCTAACCAAAACAGTCTATATGGTTCAGATTTGAAAAATCTGGACTGATGAAAAGCACCAGATCAATCCTTCGGACGGGCTGACGTCAGCGACATGGCTTGGTCAATGGCTTCAGTCAACGACATGGTCAACGCGGCTTAGATGGCTCGGCTCGGTTGACTTCTCACCTCGGCTTGGCTTGGCTCAGGATGACGTCAAGCTGACGTCAGAAACACGCGCGTCTCCACTCGTCTTTTTCCTCTCGTCGGCGCGTGGGGCGCGTGTTTGCGAGTGGGCTACATGCACGTTCTTCTAGTGGCACATGAGGGCGCGTGTGGGGTCCTCTAGGACTGTGGTTTGCAGTTCCAGACTCCTTTCCTCTAGAGCTTCCTCTTGGTATGCTCGAAAGTGGATTTTAGTCACTTCAAAATGTGGGCACTTTCGGAAAAAAAACTTGTTTTTTCACCACCCGGGCTCTGATATCACTTTTTGGGGATTGGGGGGGCACACCAGGAACACAAACAAGCAATAATACACGCGTTTTAACGTGGTTCGGCAATCCAGTCTACGTCCACGGGAGCGATAACACTATATATTAACAAGAAGAGGATTACACACCTGATTCACACACACACTCTCTCTATATAGCTTACTCTCTCTCACTCTGATAACACAAACAGAGTATACACTGCTCTTCACACACTCACTGCTTGTCTCTTGCTCTTTTTTTTTTTCTTCTTCTCTTTCTCTCAACATCTATATATACACGGGGAGAGGGAAACAAAGTCAAGGAAGAAAGGTTATTGAGCCAGCTGCCAGCTGCCATCTTCTCTCATACTTCTTGACTTGGAGCCCTCCTGCAGCTTTCACATGGACGAAATGAGGATCACCCATTTCATATGGGGTGACCTCCAACACAATGTGAGTTTCGATTTCCCTCTTTCAATTTTACTAGATTGATTACTCACTTATTGTTCTCTTGCTGTGTGTTCTTTGAGTTCTCATTCACTCTCGCTGGATTTGATTACAAGCTTATTGATATTATGTACCCATCAGTGACAAAACTTCTGGGTTTCATAGAATAGATATGTATTTATTATCTGGATACTTTGAATGTTTTACTTTGTTCTACTATGTATTTTTTAATATTGGTCATTTGTAATTCTCTAGTAAGAAAGTGCTTGAGGATGATCAGTTTGTTTGTGTGTTATTTTTTTATTTTTTCCAAACAATAAAATTAAAGAGCAATGCTGCGTAGCTTGAATTTTGGCTTGCCGGTTGTCTGGCCAGTCATCCGGCAAGAAGGCTAACAACCGCGGTCAACAATGTGACATTTGTGGTAGTCAATTCGAGCTACCAATCTTTATTCAAAATTAAATTAGTAAATTTGAATAAAGTACACATATATAAAGGGAGAACACCTTTGATGGTCTCCCTCTTTGTGATGTTTCTATGGGTAACTTAGACTGTTTTACTTTGTTTGACATTGTTTTACCATGTGTTTTTTTTTTTTGTATTGGGCATGTGTACTTCTCGAGTATAAAATTGCTCGAGGCTGATTGGTTTGTTTTTGTGTGTTTTTTTACCAAACAATAAATTAAATTAGTAAATTGAAATAAAAGTACACATACATAAAGGGAGAACACCATTGATGTCTCCCCTATTTGTGATGTTCTATGGATTTTTGGTATCTCTAAAATATCCTTTTATAATTATTTATTTACAGATTAATTCAGCTCTTACTTCCCTTAATTTGAAGGATTAATGTGTAAAATAGGTTCTAACATAAAGGGAATTTCCTCTTTTCAGCATGAAAACTACTCGGTTGGTTCTAAAAGATAGTTACTCAGTTTTTGTTTTTGTTTTTTTTTACCTCTCAATGTCAATGGACTCATTGCTACATTTGGCGTCCTATTGATTATATTATTATTATTATTTTTATTATTATACATCAATACGAGATTTGACATCTTCGTCGCAATACATGAAGAGTCACTTACAATAATAGGTAAACTGGTAAGTAATATTTTTTTCTTTACTTTCACATCTCTTTCTCACAGTATTCATTGTGACTAGGCTTTTCTCCCAAAGCACTTTGCATTCAAAATTATAGTCTTTAGTGTCTAATTAGCGTTCCCATATTTTGTCGCTTTTTTCATATTTTTTCTTCTTAATAATAAGTGATATAGTATTGAAATTTATGTAGGTTCCTTCTCCCAATCTTTCTTTTTCTTAATTATATGACATATGAAGTGAATTGTTGTAAATTTATTAGTGATGTTTTTACGTAATTCTTTGTTTAATAATTTTTTTTAATTATTTGATAAATTTTCTAGTTTTTTTTTTTCAATAAATATATTATTTAGTATTGGGTTTTGCTTTTGTCTTTTGGTTTGTTTGTTTGCCAAGAAATCCTTAGAAAAGAATTCAAAACTTTGGGATTTCAATGCTCAATTAGATAAAATGGACATCTCTCTCACTATCTCTATTGAGATAAGTTTCTCTCTTAGATTTCTTTGCAATCAAAATTATATCTTCATTTTTAATTTACTTTTTATATTTTGTTTTGTTTTTCCATATTTTTAGTTTTATTTTATAATAGTGAAATGTATATAGATGCCTTTCTCCCAATTTCTTATTCTTTTTTTCTTTATTATTTGATTAAATTTTATTTTTTTTTTTGAAATTTATATAGGTTCCTTCTCCCAATCTTTTCTTTTTTCTTAATTATATTACATGACATATGAAGTGAAGTGAAGTGCTGTAAATTTATTAGTGATGTTTTTCTGTAATTCTTTTCTTTATTATTTAATAAATTTTCTAATTTTTTTTTCCCGATAAATATAGTATTTAGTGTTGGGGTTTCTTTGTCTCTTGGTTTGTTTGTTTGCAAAGAAATCCTGAGAAAAGAATTCAAAACTTTTGGATCTCAATGTTTGATTAGATAAAACGAAAATCTCTGTTGCTATCTGTCACGACCTGCTTCCCGTATTCAAGGGTTAAGTATCGTGATGGCCAGTAACTGAAGTTACCTCCGGCCAATTCTTAAACAAATTAATAAACATGAGCAGAAATAATATTTAAGTGAGGGTACCAAAATAATTATCGGAACTTCTATTTTTATTACAAAATGTATTGACCAAAAAGACCAATATTTACATATAAAAATATCATAAAAGTGTTGTGTGTGTCTATTCTGCAGCTCTGCGTCTAAGACTTTCTAAAAGTTATTTCTGAATTGCATTGTTTCTTGAAAATTGGTAAACAATTATAAGCACATGGCAGAGTGAGAAATATTATGCCAAGAGTATAAGGGACAGAAAATAACCATGAATAGTTATGTAACTAAAATATTTAAAATAACTTAGTCTGAACAAATAGCCATTTAAGTGGAAAAACTGAGATTATGTAAATAAATAATCATAACTACAGTACCGAACAGAATAGAACAGAGGTCACATGACTGACAGTCAGAACATAGGTACGGATTCAATAGGTGGCTCGTACGAATTATAGAGGTGGCTCCCACAATAGTGTAGCACTTATCTCCGCACAGAACAGAGATCAATAGATCCATGACAACAGAGGGCCACAAAGTGATCAAACAAAAGCCGATGGTTATTTAAGTCCCCCAAGGCGTGGGACTCCCGTGGTGGTACTTACAAAACATAATTGTTTATAAGGTTATACTCAAATATTCTTTAAAATATAAACAAACATATCTATAGGTTTCATTTTAAACAAATAGAGTTCAAAAATTAATCCACGTAACTAATATATTTATAAACATAACTTGTATTAATATAACTAATAAAATACAACTTGTATAAAATAAATTATGGTAAGTCAAAGCATACGTAAAATATATTATGGTAACTCAAGGTATAATATAACTCACCTTAAAATTAATACCTCATTATTTCTTTCCACCATCAAAGATTTTCTTAACTTCCAAACATAACTTGTATTAATATAACTAATATAACTTGTATATAATAAATTATGGTAAGTCAAAACATCGTAAAATATATTATGGTGACTCAAGGTATAATATAACTCACCTTAATAATAACCCTTACTATTTTCTTCTTATTTTTACTACCTTCTCACAGATGTGCCTTCGCTCTCCTTTCTTTTCCCTTTCTCCATATCCTCTTTTCCTTCATTTCTCTCTTTTTTTTTCCTTTTCTTTTCCATAGTGATCACCTCCTCTCTATAAATAGGGAGGTAAGAACGTGGCCCGCGTATCCCTCTCTAAATTTGATAATAAATTATATGGATTTATACTTGTCTTTACTAAATATTTAAGATAATTATACTTTGACCCAGTTTTCTAATATAATTATACAAATAAATTAATCCCTAATTAAATTACAATCTATCGTATACCAACAGAAAGTTAATTATTTATTTTACTACCACACCCATTATTATTATTATTATTATTATTATTTATTTACTCTTACTTTTATATTTATTTATTTACTATCTTTAACTTTAAGGATTATTATTTGGGGCCAAATTAACATAAATATGGAATTATAATAATAGTTAGGCCAAATTAAAGTTAAAGATAGTAAATAAATAAATATAAAAGTAAGAGTAAATAAATAATAATAATAATAATAATAATAATAATAATAATAATAATAATAATAATAATAATAATAATAATGAGTGTGGCAGTAAAATAAATAATTAATTTTCTGTTGGTATACGATAGAATGTAATTTAATTAGGGATTAATTTATTTATATAGTTATATTGAAAAACTTGGTCAAAGTATAATTATCTTAAATATTTATTAAAGATAAATATAAAATCATATAATTTATTATCAAATCTAGAGAGAGATATGCGGGCCACGTTCTTACCTCCCTATAAATAGGGAGGAGGTGGTCACTAAGGAAAAGAAAAGGAAAAAAAGAGAGAAAGGAAGAAAAAGAGGATAGGGAGAAAGGGAAAAGGAAGGAGAGCGAAGGAACATCTGTGAAAAGGTAGTAAAAATAAGAAGAAAATAGTAAGGGTTATTATTAAGGTGAGTTATATTATACCTTGAGTTACCATAATATATTTTACGTATGTTTTGATTTACCATAATTTATTTTATACAAGTTGTATTTTATTAGTTATATTAATACAAGTTATATTTTATAAATATTATAGTTACGTAGATTAATTTCTAAACTCTATTGTTTAAAATGAAATCTATGGATATATTTGTTTAAATTTTAAAGAATATTTGACTATAAGCTTATAAACAATTATGTTTTGTAAGTACCACCACGGGAGTCCTACGCCTTGGGGGACTTAAATAACCATCGGCTTCTATTTGGTCACTTTGTGGTCCTATGTTGTCATGGATCTATTGACTTCTGTTCTGTGCGGTGCAAAGTGTTGTGTGGAGATAAGTACTACACTATTGTGGAAGCCACCTCTATAATCCGTACGAGCCACCTATTGAATCCGTACCTTTGTTCTGACTGTCACTCCTGTGACCTTTATTCTGTTTTGTTCAGTACCGTGGTTATGATTATTTATTTACATAATCTCAGTTTTCCCACTTAAATGGTTATTTATTCAGACTAAGTTATTTTAAATATTTTAGTTACATAACTATCCATGGTTATTTTGTGTCCCTTATACTCTTGGCATAATATTTCTCACTCTGCCATGTGCTTATAGCTGTTTACCAATTTTCAGGAAGCAATGCAATTCAGAAATAGCTTTTGGAAAGTCTTAGACGCGGGGTTGCAGAATAGACACACACAACATTTTTATGATATTTTTATATGTAAATATCGGCCTTTTTAGTCAATACATTTTGTAATAAAAATAGAAGATCCGATGATTATTTCGGTACCCTCACTTAAATATTATTTTCGCTCGCGTTTATTAATTTGTTCAAGAATTGACCGGAGGTAACTTTAGTTACTGGTTATCACTATGCTTAATCGTTAGGTACGGGGAGCGGGTCGTGACACTATCTCCATTGAGATTAGTTTCTCTCTTAGTTTTCTTTACAATCAAAATTATATCTCCGTTTTTAATTACATTTTTATATTTTGTTTTGTTTTTCCATATTTTTTGTTTTATTTTATAATATTGAAATTTATATAGATGCATTTCTCCGAATTTCTTCTTCTTTTTCTTTATTATTTGATTAATTTTCTAATATTTTGGATAAAATATATTATTTAGTGTTGAGTTTTCTTTGTCTTTTGGTTTGTTTGTCTTCAAAGAAATCTTGAGCGAAGAATTCAAAAATTTTGATTCTCAAGGCTTGATTAGATGAAATTGGCATCTCTCTCGTTATCTCCATTGAGACTAAGTTTCTCTCATAAATTCTTTTGCAATCAAAATTATAGTTATTTTATTTTATTTAACTTTCCATTTTTATTTATTTTTTTTTTTTTTTGAAATTTGTAAAGGTTCCTTCTCCCAATCTTTCTTTTTTCTGAATTATATTATATGACATATGAAGTGAAGTGAAGTGCTATAAATTTATTATTGATGTTTTTTCACAATTCTTTTATTTATTATTTGATAAATTTTCTAGGTTTTTTTTTTTTTTGATAAATATATTATTTAGTATTGGGTTTTCTTTGTCTTTTGGTTTGTTTGTTTGCCAAGAAATCTTGAGAAAGAATTCAAAACTTTTGAATCTCAATACTTGATTAGATAAAATGAACATCTCTCTTGCTATCTCCAATTGAGATAAGTTTCTCCTTTAGATTTCTTTGCAATCAAAATCATATTTCGTTTTTAATTAAATTTTTAATTTTGTTTTGTTTTTTCATATTTTTAGTTTTATTTTATAATATTGAAATTTATATAGATGCCTTTCTCCTAATTTCTTCTTCTTTTTCTTTATTATTTGATTAATTTTCTAATATTTTTGATAAATACATTATTTTAGTGTTGGGTTTTCTTCGTCTTTTGGTTTGTTTGTTTGCCAAGAAATCCTGAGAGAAGAATTCAAAACTTTTGGTTGTCAAGGCTTGATTAGATAAAACGGACATTTGTCTTGCTATCTCCATTGAGACTTAAGGCCCCGTTTGTTTTGAGATGTAAAGGATGGAATGAGATTAGGATAGAGGTGAGATTATTTAGTGTTGTGTTTGTTTGTAGAGTTGGGGAATGGATTAGGATGAAGGAGGGGATTAAGATAGAAGTTGGAAGGGGGATTGGGATGAAGGAGGTGGATGTGGTATTAGAAAAATAATGAGGGGATTAGAAATTTTTTTTATTTTTTATTTTTTACATATTGGGAATTTTTTTTTTGAACATTAATATTTAATTTTTTGTATTTGTTTTATTATTTTATATAAAAATAATTTAACAATTTCTACACTAACAACTATCATTAAAACAAATACAATTTTACTTAGGCCTCGTTTGGGAACAGGCTAAGTAACTTTTTGGTTATTTGGCTAAAATATGAGCTAAAAAAATTAGTATGTTTGGGATGACTTTTTGACTTTTTACGAAAAGATATGCAAAAAGTAGAGAGAAAAGAGAATCTTTGACTTTTTGGTATGGGTTGTTGGCTTTTTGACTTTTTAGCTAAATGGGTTGGTTCTCAAACAAGGCCTCACTATCAATTCCCTTACTATGAATCCCCTATATTCTACCTCTGAAAACGAACGGGACCTAAGTTTCTCTCACAAATTCCTTTGCAATCAAAATTATAGTCTTCGTTTTTATTTAACTTTTCATATTTTGCTTTTTTTTTCCTCCATATTTTTAGTTTATTTATATTTATATTCATATTTATAATTTATAAGATTGAAATTTAGGTCTTTCTCCCAATTTTTCTTTTTTTATAAATTGCGAGTGGGAGTCGCGCTATTGTTGACTGAAAATAAGTTGTACCACAATATATAGTATTATTAAGATGTTTTTAGATAATTTTAAAGTCGTAATATCAATATACAAATAGACTTCATTAGATACAAAAAATTGAGTTTGGGAGCATTAAATTCAAATTGAGTATCATCTTTGTATAGAAAAAAAAAAGAAAAAAAAAGAAGAAAAAAAAAGGGGAGGACACTTACCAATCAAACCTATTAACTGGACTTATTTAACTACATGTCCTATTGACAAATTTATCACTGTAAATTTATTCATACAAATAAGAGAGACTGATAAATTTATCAATATGACTTAATGAATAATAAGCCCCAAAAATATGACTTATTGGTAATTTATCCTAAAAACAATTGCAAATCAGAAAATCACATATTAGAGTGTCTTGTTTGACAGATGGTTTAACCATCAAAATATGTAACCTTGTTTGAACGTTGTTGTTCATTGGTTGCTTGCTTGAGTGATTAGGTTGAATGGGTATAACCAAAGCAATTACTAATTTCTTCATTGTGTTAACCACTCAAAAAATCATTAGAACCAAATAAATCCAGCCCATGCATATTCACCTTGCCTATGTTTGATTTGATTTTTAAAAGTTTGTTTCAATTTTTGTAATTGAAAATTAATTTGGTGAAATAAATAAAAAAAAATTAAAATACTTATCACTTTTATATAATTTTATCTTTTGGGAGGTCAAAATTCATTTTTTAAAAATATTTTTTTGATATTTATTTTTATCAAATTAATTTCAAAATTTTCAATAATTTTTTTTCCCCCTGAAAACAAGCCAAACCACCCCTTGTTTTTTACAAAATATATCAATTAAAAATCAAGTATCTAGACATATGTGTACCGAACAATGATAACTTTAGCAGAAAAACATGGTGGCTTTTGGTTAAATGAGCCAACATGTATACTCAACATAGGTGGTTAAGTTTCAAAGAAGATATTACTTAAAAAATATTTTTTTGGAGAGAGTTTAGAAAATTTGAAAATTTGTTTGGTTGTATATTTTGAAAATGGTTTTGGAGTTTTGAAATTTTGGATGATTTGATATTTTTTTATAGTTGAATAGATGTGTATGAGAGAAAAAGTGATTGAGAATAAAAGAGGAGAGGGAAAAAGTGATTGATTGATGTGTAGTAGAGAGAAAAGTGATTTTGAAAAATTTTTTTACCTAAAATTTTCAACTAAACATGTTGAATATTTTTTCTAAACATATTTGAGAGATAAACCAAACATGCTTATAATTTCTCATATAAATATATTTACAAATACAAGCATATTCAATTGCTATAAATCTATAACCCATATATAAATCATAACAAAAACACTACGTAGCAAACAAATGAAAGACATGCAATCTCAGACACAAAAAAGCCATATAAGTTATTGTTTAATTGCTAATTAACATTGTCTTCACCTAAGGCTCTTCTTCAACTTCATGGGCATTAGAAATGGAGCTAATCACAATATATAATTTTTTACTCACTCGAACAAGACCATTTTGATAGTGAACACTGTTTGAAAGAGGAAATTAAAAATAAACATTGTCGTCCAAACTCTGGCCGACAATGATGTGGCATAATAGGTGTCAACTTTTAATTTATTACACATCTAATGATAAAAAGGTCCAACTCTTATTACATCATTTTACCAAACTACAGATCTCTAGATTTTTGGAAATTTTATTATATATTATAGGAACAAAAATACTATAAATCCAAACTTATGAATCCATGATTTGTCCATCAATTTTTTTTATGGGTAAATTCTTAGTTTATAAGTATCTTATTATATGAAATATTTTGTAGAAAAACTGAAGTCACCACCTCTATGCCGAGGCTACGTGTCTTGATATATAGCAAAGCTATACGTCATCATTTCTATATCAAATGGCCCATCACAATGGTAAGCTGTAATATTAATTTGTAGAAATGACATTTTTTCTAATTGGAGCTTAAGACTCAACTTAATGCTTTGCCACTTTTTATAAATGTTAGTTGGCCCCCCACGTGTTTCGCATGGGGGGTCTTGTCACCAAAGGCAGAATTTAAAATTTTATTGGTGGAATAAAAGTATGTGTATAAATATATTGAGTTAATTTGAATACATTAATAATTAAACATAATTTCTTCTATACACATTGTGAAAAAATTATTTTACGAGAAAAATAAATTAATCTATAACATTTAATTTTTAAATTTTTTAAAAAAATGACATATATCTTTTGTATTAATAAAATACTCAATAAAATTGATATGTTGAGAGTAGCTTGTTTGATGGGCATGTTATTATTATTTTTAAAATTTATAATAAGTTAAATTTTTTTGAAAATGTTAAATGGTTTTTTTTTATGAATAGATTATGTGAAACCGTGGTTTCAAATTAAACCGGATCGAATTTAAATAGTTTGGTTTGGATCAATTTCATAATTTTCATGAGTTAATTTTATTTTAATTTTTTTAGAATTATAGCCAATAAATTAATCTTGATTTCATTCTAAATCGATCATAACTAGACCATATTAACCTCTCGTTGTGAGTTTCATCAGCCTTCTTCCACCAGCAAAGACAAATTATTACAAATTATTCAAAAGTCATGATGAGTAATTAACCAGTTAAAAATAAATAAATGACGAATTACACTAATAGCCCTTATAGTTTGAGACTCGTGTTACTTTGGTCCCCGACTTTGCAATTGTGACACATTTTATCATAAATTTTGAATCTTGTTCTAAATAAGGACAACTGAAGATACCATTGCTCAATTTCAAAAGCAAAGTCGTCAATTTGATAAAATATAAACTAATTTGACAAATAAAAAAGTATTTTTGAATTTTTAAAAATAATTTGTACCCACTAAAGATAAAATAATATAAAATTGGGAAATTTTGTAAAAATTTATTTATTTATTTATTTTATCAAATTAATATTTATTATGTATTTGGATAATAATCATGTAATGGGTAGTTGTTAAGCTTTTAATGTGTAATCAATATATTTAATATATAAAATGTTTTATTTTTGAATTTTTTAATTTAATTGATTGATTTAATAATGATATCAAAATTGTCTTCATATTTGACTTTTAAAAAAATAAAAAGTTTATCCATAAGTAAATAATAAATAATGAACAACTAACGGAATGGAGAAAAGGGTAATAAACCACAAAATAGAGGGCAATTGGGCTTTATACACGTTTGGCATCTTGCGTTAGATTCAATGTGTTTTCCTCTTTTTTTAATATCATGAAAATAATTATAAAAAATTCTCTACCGCTAGATTACACATATAAAAAAATATCACACACTAATCAAAGAATAAAAACTTTTCATAAAATATTTTATGATATTTTTTTCATGAAACCCTAATAATATTCTTCAACATATGTTATAGATTATTGATTATAGATTATAGATATGTCATGAACGATTGGATTTGTTTCTCCAACTTTCGATTTTCCTGCCGAAAGGCTCTCTCTTTCTCCTCTCTCCCTTGGTAGTCTAAAACGCACTCATCTCTCTCTCTCTCAAATCTGAAGGTTAGACACTCCACACCCATAATAATATGGTACTTCGTTTTCCAAGCACTGATTGCTCAGTGAAGTAGTTTCTCAATTGTGATTGAAGTGCAAACTGCCTCAGTTTTGTTGTGTTACGCCTCTGCGGTTTTACATTCTCTAGATGCAGAGAGATTTTCTGTTTGGATGTAGTTAGGTACTATATATGTTGATGTTTTTTCCTGTTTCAATTTTGCACTTTTCTAGGATTCTATTTGAGTATTTTCTTATATCATTAAATTAATTGATGCTTTTGGGTGCTTATTACATCATGTATGAGTATGATTGCATCAATATTTGGGTTCAACTGTGTGAAAATAAAGAAGCTTAGATTTGTTATGTGGGTATATAATTTTTTACGTTTTTTTCCCTCATATAACCTATGTGGGTTTAGTTTGTACATTATTTTGAGTATTTATAAGAAAGAAATTGGTCTAATTCTGACATTTTAAACTTGTAGGAGAGGGTTCAAGAAAGGAGTTGGAAAATTCGAAAATCTTCGAAGATCCTTGAAGAACAATTTCGAATTCTCTAGAATATGATGAGAGGCTTAGATTCTTCAATAATCTCAACTTAGGAACACGACAACAAAGGAGATGATGGAGATAAGAGATTGGGTGAAGAAGAAGGCAAAATGGCTAGAGAATAGAATAATGGCAAGGCTCTCCCATGGATCTCCCACTTTCACTCTCAAGGTTGATAATGGAGAAGGGAAATTAGTTCTTTCCCAAGAGTTAAAAAAATCTCCAAAATCCATCCCTTGTAAAGCTATGGGTGGGTGCTATTTATAGGCACCTCATGATGTAGGATGGAGCCCATGTGCAAGGCACATGGGGGATATTCTCTCTAACCACCTTGTCCGAGGAGGTGACCTCTCCGAGGAGGTGACTTCTCCGAGGATGAGAAAACCCCGAAGAGGAGATCACTCCCTCGGCGAACCCTTCTTCTTAGCCACACCTATCCAATGATCCCCAATCATCCCAAAGGGTCAGGGGTAGTCCCAGAGGACGTCCTGCCGCAAAATATTGCCGAGTCTCATGGACCCCCCGGGGTCGTGCCACCTCGACTCGGGTATAGGCTAGTTTAACCGAAGAGTGAATTTATCTCCACTCACCGTCCTCGGGATCGGGTCCTTTGTTCGAACTCCATTACGCCCATGGTTCTGGTGCGTAGATCCCGGAAAGCTCCGAGCCCGCAAGTGTTCTGGGACTCATTAACGGAGCGACTTCTAGATTGCGTCTGAATCCGTTCGAAGCCAAGTACTTCGGATCTCTAGATTCGTGGGTCCGAATCCTTTCGAGTCCGAGTGCCTCGGATCTCTAGGCTTGCTTAATACCCTTTCGAGTCCGGGCCCGAGTAAGTCTCTAGGTTCGTGGACCCGAACCCTTTCGAGGCTTACAGCGATTCAATCCGTTTGATGGCGATAAATCTGGGCCCACCGATTCTTGGACTTGCGATAAATTCGGGCCCACTAATCTTGGGCTATTGGGCCTAAATAATTTAGTGGGCTCAAATTAGCCCCTCTTACATTTGCCCCTTGCGTGTATGAGAAATTTTAAATTTCTCAGACATGCATACTGTCATTTCTTCGACCCTGTTTCGCATCACGTTCCCAAAAAAAAAAAACATTTTGTCACGACAGAGCCTATGGATAAAGTTGATGACGCACTTCAATTTACAGAAAAAATTGACAAGCAAAAATTTAATGAAAGTGCCAAAACCCTAATCCTTACAAACTTTGCACAGCCGCCACACCCATTTCAGCCTTCTCCTTCTCTACAGAGACCAACCCAGCAGCTTTCCTTCTTCTTCTTCAAGCACAGCGTTTTTCTTCTCCTTCTAGCAGCTTTCGTTCTTCTTCTTCAAGCAGCCCTGCTTCGGGTTTGCTCATTGCCGACTGCTGCAACTCCAGACACGCCGACACTATCCCAGCTCTGACTGCCGCAGGTGTCGCGGCCCAGCCACCACTTTGTTCCAGCTCGCTCCGACGACCAGCACCGACGACCAGCACCGACGCCAACCTCTCTGCACAGACACAACTCTGCGACGTCTCCAGCAACATCACTGCAACTTTCGGCCTCAGCTGCCCAGCACCGGCCACCGTTAGCTCCTCTCTGCCCCGACTTTGTCTTCTGCCCCGGCTGTTCAGTGCTACCCACCATTCTTGAACCTCTTCCTCTTGTATATATATACATTTGTTTTGTAGCAGCTTATTGTGAAAAAAAATTTATTTCAAAATCTATGACTCCAATGACACACATTTTTTCTTTTAACAGATTAGAGGTTGAAGCCGTGTGCACATTGGTTATTATTGCAAAGCCAATCAACGCAATTTCCTTAGAAACCCAGACTTTCCGGAGCTCTGTTTCACCAGATAACACCAACGTCGGCATCTCTGTAACACCGCTGCTGCTTCTGGCTTTCTAGAGCCACTAACGGCGTCGTCTCCGTGACATCACCTGTGACGCGTACCTCGACTGCTCAACGTCGTTCACTATTGCCTTCACTCTGCTGGAACTCCGCCGTCGGCTTCAACTATTCCAACGCAGGCCACACACGTTGCCCACTCAACGTGACGTGTGTGGTTGCCGACTCCTCTGTGGTGCCACTGTTACTTCCGTCTTCGGACTATCCAGCGCCGACCACACACGTGCGCCCACTCAACGCGACGTGTGTGGTCTTGCTTAGCGCCTGCTCAACTCGGCGTCGGCCTTAGGTGTATCTGTCTCGCGTTTGTGGTCTCGCCACTACTTCCAGCCGTGCTCTTCCTCCATTGGCTTGAATCTGTGAGCAAGTTCTTTTAATTGTTTTGTTTATTTATTTATTTTATTTATATATATGTTCTTTGTGTGGTGGCAGCATTGTTTATATATATATATATATATATTTTTTCAACACTTTCATATATATATATATATATAAATAAACCAATAAACGAATGAATCCATGCATTGATACATTAAAAAAAAAAAAAAAAAAATCAGTGATTTGAAATCCCAATGTGAATCTTGAATTTGTTTGGGCTTTGTAATTTTTGAAATAAGTTGTGGGATTTATTTAAACGATTTTTCTGACTTAAAATTTGCTAAAGAAATTCTGGACTATTGCATAACTTGACCCATTGCTGCTGAATTTTGCCCTCGTAATAGAATATTTGCCACTTGAACTGAACAAATAATATTGACTTGGGAGGAACACTCTTGTAATTCACATGACAATCCATTGAATCTTGCTACTGATGAGAAATGTAAAATACTTCGGATCTTGGGCCTGAAATTTGCTATTGAACTTTACTCTGTCCAAATTTTGAGCCTCGTATAAATTGGACCTCTAACATGGAACATAGTGACTTTGAGAAATTGACCCAATTGAACTTCATCACAAAACAACCTATGATATTGCATCTCTTATCGATGATGAAAACTGAAAATCTGTATGTTGTTGATACACATATCGGTACTGTAATTTGTTGAGCTTGAAGAACACCCGAGAAAAAGAATTGTTGATGACTTCCGGAGTTGAACCTGGACTCTTGGTGTAAAAAAATTCCTCGTAGAATTTGTTGAATTCATGGACTCTCAGAGAAACGAATAGTTGATGCCGAAATTTCATTCGAATGTGTTGCTTTAATTCCAATATTCTGAATTTTAATATGGTCAACTCCTTACTATTTATACCTGTTATTTCAGCCATATGTCTTCTCAAAAGAAACCCGTAGCTCCGGGGTCATCAGAACCGGCTCTCATGAAAGAGAGGGATGTACCTCCGGCATCTGAGTGGAGGAAATCTCCTTATTTTGGTCGGAAAGACCCCTTCTGGCGGGCGGCTACCTCCACCACTTCTCTTCTATCTCCGAAGGGGGCTCCATTATGTCTCACTGAGGACACTGACTCTGGACATGAGGCCCTCATTTCTCCTTCCTCGGTGCTACGCTTTCGGATTGAGCGGGGGGACTTTCCATACTGTTATCCTCAGTTCAAGGCCTTCTCAAACCCTCCTTTTGGTTGGCAGGAGTGGGTCGATGATGTTCTCTCGGACAAGAGCTTCTGTCAGCGGCTTCAAGAGGCCCGCCTATTGATCCTAGTGAAAATATCTCGATCCCTATCCATCCGTCGTAACAATGCTAGCTTGGAAGCCATGGCTCTTCGGTGGAGCACCGAGACACACACCTTTATACTTGGCCAGCACGAGATGGGGCCCACCCTTGAGGATGTGTTCATGTTGCTGCGTCTGGAAGTAACCGGCCCTGATGCCTTCGACCCTGAGCAGACACCCCCCGAAGATGATTCTTTGATCCAATCTCTGAAGCTAAATCTTCAAACTTGTGGTCGGTGGAGTTCCGTTTTTGATGGTTCAGCGAGGAGGACTAGTCGAGTAAGGACGGACCGTGCCTCCTATACTGCATGGATCCGCCACTTCTTCAAATATCTTCAGCCCTTGGCCAGAGATGCTGACCCTAACTCTCGGGAGTATGAGGTCGGTCCGATGTATGACTCCAGGCTCTATTTCTTGGGATTTCTGGCTTGCTTCCTTTCATTCTTCATTCTTCCGAGCACGCCTCCGGATTCCCTCAATCCTTTCGTCTTCCCCTTGGCAGTCAGGCTCTTCAGAGGAGATCGGATCCCTTTGGCTCCACTATTTCTTGGGAATCTCTACTATCGGCTGGATCTACTACATCGAGATATGGTTCGCTCCGTGGGTCGATATGAGCCTGTCTCCTTTATTCACAGCCAGTTTCTGCTATGTTTCTTCTTCGAGAGGTTCCCAAAATTTGCCCCTGCTCCGACTGTATTTGAGGCGGAAGTTCTTCGGGAGATAGTGGATAAAGATGGCATCCCCGTGCTCGATACTGATGGATCTCGGACATTTGAGAAAGCGAAGTCTTGCCAGCCGTTGATTACACGGTGGTCACGTACCATTTCCACCTTATCCTTGAATACTCTGGTGGATGATCCCCAACGCTTTGTGGCACAGCCGTATGTATGCCCACCTGTGGGTGTGGCCGCACCGCTTATCTATCATGGTTCCTCCCGCTCGGTGTCCTTTCCTTTGCCGAAGAACATCCCTGCACCCTTTGTTGATATGCTGATTATGATTCGTCCGAGTTCATTACCGGTGTGGCATGAGGAAGGCGTTGATAGTGCCGTTTATAGGCCTGACCGCGTAGCATGTCAATTCGGGTTTGATCAATGTACCCCGGGGCCAGCACCTCCTTTATTATCATTTTCAGCGAGCTACGGGCGCTTCAGTCGCGGGCTTGTACACACCGTGCTTTCCATATCCGGCTCTTTGACGATGCCAGGCTTGAGCCGAGTAGGGGGTTTCACCCCCTCTTTCAGGCGGTATTGGCAGAAGAATATCGATGCGTTTATTGCATTTGTCCAGAGCAGACCGACCGTATGTTTGCCTCCGCCGATTTATAAGAAGGATTCTTCTCTTCGGCTACCCGAGAGCCGAAAATCTGACCACATGTACGAGAGTTTCTTCACCTCATCTGCTCCAACTGACCCTTCTGCTCGGGCATCTGCTTCTAGCTTGGCAATTACTTCTCCGGAGCCAGTCCCTTTGAATAAGGCCTCTGGTCCTCGGACGACCCGCCTTAAGAAGATGGCTCACAAGAGGACTTCTGATGCCAGTCCTTCCGCTCCTCGCCTTTCCAAAAGGCTTCATGAGGTACCCGAAATTTTTGATTTGAAGTTACTTTCCTTTTTGCGACTATACCTTCTAAAAATGAAAACTTTTATTTGCCCATGTTGTGTAGGATCCTGCGGTTATTGACGTTCTCAGTATCGTGGCTCCTGGCCATGCTGCCTCCCCCAGGCCGGACTCAGATTTGGACGACACCCTCCCTTTGTCTGCAAGACTTGTGAAGATGCGCACCTCTCGTATAGCAGTTATAGATAATGACGATGATGAGGCTGAGTCCTCCGACCATTTTTGTGACCTTATTCCACGCATGCATCGTCACCGCCCTACCGTAGCTGAGGAGGAGCGCTCTCTTGGTGACGAGGTTATTGGGGCTCACCGTTCTGATGTTGAGATTACTGGAGGGACTGATGCCACAGAAATTGATGCCGTAGGCCATGCTTCTAGAAGCAATGTAGAGACGAGGTGCGCCTCTGGGAATGGTGTGGAGGTGGATGTGCTAGAAATCTCTGAGACTCGCTCTGGCACTTATGGCGATTCTCATCCTCCGACCCTCCTTCCTTCTTCAGGGATGACTGCTACTGTTCAGGCTTTGTCAGACATTGAGATCGATCAGGTGCTCTCTATACGGCCAAGTGACCTTGCTGATGCTAGGAGTCCTTCAGTTGCTCCGGCTTTGCATATTGATTCTCCCTCTGGTAATCTTTCTTTCTGAAGTTTGTCATTTACTTCTATCTGTGAGACATTTTTACTCAAATGGCTTTCCTGTTCCCTACCTCTAATAAGGCTTCCTTATCTTTTCTTCAGTGTTAGCTGCTACCGGGGTCCTGCCTTCACCTGCCTCAGACTCTGCTCCAGTGTTAGCTGCTACCGGGGTCCCGTCTTCACCTGCCCCGGACTCTACTCCGACTCTCTCTGTAACTCCTCACGGTTCTCCTTCTCAAGGGGGAACACCTGTCTTTGAGACGACTGCCAGAGGTTCTTCATCGCCAGTGCCTTCGAATATTTTGGATTTGAATCTCAGTGATTTCCACATTGATAGTGATGCTTTTGGTCTTTCCCCTTATCGTTCGGCATTCTCAGGCTCGGGACCTCTGCCGGGAGTTACCCCTCCAGGTGGTTCATCTAACCCGATAGACATTGGGGAGATTCCTGAGACTAGCAGCTTTCCGGCCCCAATTCCTCCTTCAGCTTCTGGCAAAGTATCATTTCTCCATTATTGGGTAGCTCCTGAGTTTGCTTCAGTTCTACAGCTTGTGCATTCAAGTTACCTAGAGACCTTTGCTTCATTTGCTTGCCAGTGTCCACTCATTCAGACTGCTCTTCTCGAGTCTTTTGCCACTATCTTATATAGCTTGGACAGGCAACGGTTGTGTGACCTTAATGGGAAAGTAGTCGAGATGGCGTATCAGGGGATCTCTGACATGGAGCGTCACCAAGTGGACTTATCATGGCTTCGGAAGCGCCTGGATATAGCTTCGAACGCCAGTCATCAGCTAGAACTTATGTCTGTGCTTGCTTCTTATCGCACCTCTATAGATGAAATAAAGGCAACTCTTCGTGAACTTGAGTCGGGTTATGCTCGGGCCTTGGAGACTTTAGAGGCACACTCTACTGTTTGTCCTCCAGATGTAGATGTGACGGGCAGCTTCTTCGAGGGTGTCTTTAGGAAGGATTGAGTTTTTTTTTTATCATTACTTTCTTGCCCCTTTCGATAAAAATGTTTTATCTAGGACAATGCAATGAAATGACAAAATTTTTGTTGTTTGGATATTTTCGCATTGTTTTCTCATTCTACTTGATAAAATATTTATTTCGAATGATAGAACAATCATATGCACATGTTTATAAAAGCTGAAATATTCTCATTAGTTCTTCAACTTTCTTGACAAAAGCATAATAGATTCACTGTAAGTGATGGGATAAAACATACACCATAGAGAAAACCAGCTTCTTCATAACGTAAGGGAAATACAACCTTTAGACAAAGTAAGAAAGTGAAAATGAATTTCAACATAGATGAGTCCAACTATGGGTAGTAATGCTTGATAAACTTTGCATTGAGTGGGCCAGTTCGGAAGCCGTCTTCAACCCTTACAAGTTTGTAGTACCCGCTTGAGCTTGCCTGAACCACCTTGTAGGGCCCTTCCCATTTTGGAGAAAACTTGGGCAAAGGCTGTCCTCGCATGATTGGGTCTACAATCTTCCATACTAGATCACCTTTTTCAAACTTCCTTGGTATCACAGTCTGGTTATAGGCTCGAGCGATGGACTCATGATACCTTTCCATGACTTTTGCAGCTCTGTCATGCTTTTCCTCTAATGCTTCCAATCTGGTGGTTCGAGGCTCCAATATCATCCCCGAGGCGAGAGCCATTCGAGCAGATGGCGTTTCCAACTCTATAGGTAACACTACCTCGGACCCATACACAAGGGAGTAAGGAGCTGTTTGAGTTGGCTTTCTCTTCGAAGTGCGATACGCCCATAGGGCTACTATCAACTGTTCGGACCAAGTCCCCCCAAACTCATCCATCATCTTGCTCAGAATCCTTATCAGTGTCTTGTTTGTGGCTTCCGCTTGCCCGTTCCCTTTTGGATAGTAGGGTGTGGATTTGTGATGCTTCACTTGGTAAGTCTCTAGGAGGCTCTTCACATATTTGTTTATGAAGGGAGTGCCGTTATCCGAGAGGATGGTGTTTGGTACTCCAAATCGGCAAATGATATTCTCCTTGATGAAGTTCGCAACTACAGGCCCCGTAGCGTTCTTCAGAGGAATTGCTTCGACCCACTTTGTACTCAATTCTGTGGCTGCGAGAATCCACTTGTACCCCTTAGAAGATGTGGAGATGGGCCCTATCAGATCAAAAGCCCAGGTATGGAACGGCCATGGCGTTCGGATACTATGCAGGTCTACAGCTGGAGCATGGATCAAATTTCCGTGTTTCTGACAAGTCTGGCACCTCTTCACGTGATGGGATGCATCTGACTCCATGGTCGGCCAGTAATACCCAAGGTGTATAAGTTGCTCGAACAGCCGAGCCCCTCCTTGATGTTCAATCTCGTGGGCTCTTCCGAGGACTAGATCTGACTCCTCCTTGGAGAGACATCTCAGGGGAGTGCCCTCAATACTTCTTCTATACAGCTTGTCCTGATCAAGAAAGTACCGCCTCGCTCTCCTCTTGAGGTGTGCAATGTCCCTCGGGCTCTCAGGTAGTGTTCCCTCTTTGAGATAATCAATGTAGACTTGCCTCCAGTCAGGGGTATCAATTTCAAAGGAACTCTCATCCTCCCGGATGTATGACTGACACTTGGGGCATTCCCTCTGTAATTGATTTGAGTCCTTCTCCATCTCGGGCCAATAATAACCTTGTCTTTGGATTCTTCTATACAGACTGATATCCCCATCCCCGCAAGACTTTTCATGGATCTGTTGTAGTCGGAAGCTTGCTTCTTGTTGGCCAATACACCGGGCTAGGAATCCGGTACCTCCTCGGAAGTAAAGTTCACCTTGAATAATTGTGAATTGGGCAAGCTTGGCCATAGTCAGTTTTCCAACTTTGCTTCTGAGTTGCTCGAGGACTTCTCCTCTCCAGTCCTCCAGAAGGCCTTTGTCTTCGGGTATTATTGAAGGTTCTGTTCTCTTCTTGATAACAATTGTTGCCTCTTCCTCTGGAATGTCAACTCTTGCCCCTAATGTTGCGAGGGCATCTGAAAACTTGTTGTCGGAGCGAGGCACATGCTCTATTTCGACCTTCTGAAATTTGTCAAGAAGCCTTTGGACTGTTGTTCGATATGTGGCCAAGGCAGGCTCCTTTAAGACGAACTGTCCTGAAACTTGCTTCACTATTAGCTTTGAGTCCCCCCGGATCCGAATCTTCTTGATACTGTGCTTCTCAGCTGCTATCAAGCCTAAAATAAGAGCCTCATACTCGGCTTCATTATTCGAACAATGGAAATCCAGTTTATAAGACAAATATAACTTTTCCCCACTTTTGCTTATAAGGACTATCCCGGTTCCTCCTTTCCCTCCGGCTGCTGCTCCGTCAAAGCTCAATGTCCAGAAGCTTTCCTCGGAAGCCATAGCTGCGTGCACCTCTCCTCTTAATTCTTCATTCACTGGTTCATAGTCACCACTTGGAAATTGGGCAAGGAGATCAGCTAAGGCTTGACTTTTGATCGCCTTGGGGGCTACACATGTGATCTCGAATTCACCCAATGCTAACAACCATCTTGCCACCTTCCCGGTTAGAGCAGGCTTGCTGAGGAGGTATCGGATTGGATCGCTTCTAGTAACAATCTGAATCTGATGTGCTAGGAAGTAATGTCTGAGCTTTTGGGCAGTGAATACCAAAGCTAAACAATGTCTCTCTACTGGAGTATATCGGACTTCTGCTCCTCGAATCTTCCGACTGATGTAATACACCGGGCGTTCTACTCCATCTACATCTTGGACCAATAATGCCCCTATGGACTTGGGGGTTGAAGTTAGGTACAACATTAGAGGCACCCCGGGCTGCGGGGCTATCATGGTCTGAGGCGAGGTCAAGGCCGCCTTGATTCTCTTAAAGGCCTTTTGGTGCTCTTGGTTCCACTCGAACTTGGCATCTCCTTTTAACAAAGAGCCGAAAGGCGCAGAGATCTCTGCCAGTGCTGGGATAAACCTCCGAATATAAGACACCTTCCCGAGGAACTTCTTTAACTCCTTCTGAGAATGCGGGGGAGGCATTGCTCTGATAGATTTGACCTTGTCTTCATCTGCCTCGATACCATGCCTATGTACAAGAAACCCGAGGAACTTCCCGGCCGTCACCCCGAAAGCACATTTGAGAGGATTCATTCTCATTTTGAATTTCTGGCACCTCTTGAATACCTTCTCAAGGTCTCGGAGATGGTCTTCTTCTTTCTTGGATTTCACCACTAGATCATCAACATAATCTTCCATCTCATGATGGATCATGTCATGAAAGATTGCAGTCATAGCCCTTTGGTAAGTTGCACCGGCATTTTTGAGTCCGAAAGGCATGACTGTATAGAAGAAGTTTCCGAGAGGTGTTCTAAAAGCGGTCTTTTCTGCGTCCTCTTCAGCCATCTTAATCTGATTGTATCCACTGAATCCATCCATGAATGAGAACATCTGGTGTCCCGAGGTAGTATCCACGAGGGTGTCGATGTGAGGAAGAGGGAATTCATCCTTCGGGCAAGATTTGTTCAAATCTCGAAAGTCTACACATACTCTGATTTGGCCATTCTTCTTCTTTACTGGCACGATGTTTGCTAACCACGTGGGGTACTGTATTGGCCGGATGAAACCAGCCTGTTGAAGTTTTTCAATCTCCTCCTTAATCTTCTCTTCGAGATCTGGATGATATTTTCGAGCAGCTTGCTTAATTGGCTTGGAGTTTGGGAACACATCAAGATAGTGGGAGACTAGGTCAGGATCTAGTCCGGGCATTTCCTTATATGACCAAGCAAACACATCTGAGTATCGGCTTATCAACTTTAACAACTGTTCCCGCTTCTCTGGGCTAAGGCTCGAACTTACGAATACCGGCCTCGGTGCATCTTGTCCATCACTCAAATCTACTTCGATAAGTTGTTCAGGCTGAGGCTTCGGCCCATCTTGCATGCATTCTGGAGCCACTTCAGGTTTTATTACTATATCATTGTCAGGAGGCTCTTCTTTTGACTCGGAGTCGGTGACTGAAGAAACCGACTCCCCGCACCTTCATAAATAGTACACCATCTTGCCTCCTTCTCGAACTTTCATCACCTTCCGAGGAATAGGCGGACTTTCTGGTCTAGACATTGTCCGCTTACTTGACTCTGCCATCGGCTCCTTGTCATCTTTGATATCCTCCCAACGAGGAATTTTGACCCCTTGAGGCTTAGAGGTGGTGGGAACTTCTTCGATAGCCAGTTCGGTGAAGTAGATGGCATCAGAATAATGAGCTTCATGGATCTCGAACGGCCTTTCTGTAGCCTGAATTGTCACCGTCTTCTTTCCCCATTTAGCCTTAACACACTGATGATAACTTGATGGTACAGCCCCATATCTATGCATCCAGGTCCTCCCTAGAATGATGTGATAATTTGCTTCAGAATCGATAATATGGAACTTGGTGGCCGAGCGAATTTCTCCAACGGCTAAATCAACTGTTACGCATCCGATAGTAACTCTCCTTTCTCCACCGAAACCAGTGATGACTATCGGCTGCTTCACAATGCGTTCTTCAGAGATTCCGGCTTTTTCTAGAGTAGCGCGAGTCATAATGTTGATAGAGGCTCCACTATCTAGAAAGGCCCTTTTGAACTCAACCCTGTTAATAAAAACAGTCACATAAAGCGGGCGATTGTGAGAAAAAGGATACTTTCGATCAGCCTCAGAGAAAGTAATGGCACTAGATTGCTCTTTTGCCTTCCTCGGGATAGACCCCTCAGTCGACATGCATTCCTCATGGTGTGCCTCGACTATATTAATGATAGACTTGGTGATTTCCGTTCTTGCCTCCTTGGAAAGTCCAAGCTGGTCAAAGAACTGCTTGAACTTTACACAGTCTTGCAAGGTTTTGGCATAGTGATCCGGATCTTTTTCCACTCTTGGAGGCTCGTAGTTAACCAACTCCTCGGTCTCCTCAAAATAAGATGCCACATAAACATGGTGTCCTCCTCTTCCATAGTACTCTTATCCTCCTTCTGGATCAAAGGGATCTTCGCCATGAGTCATAAATGTTCTGCCCTCTGGATCGATAGCACTTCCATAGTAAACTTGCTCACCCTCTGGCTCGAGGATGTCGTCCAGATAACAGTCATCGTCATCGAGATTGGCGATAGCCTCGATCATCGGGCCTTCATAAGCTATCATAGCAACATTCTTGCCCTTGTCTCGGTGTTGAGGATATGGTTGTTCTCGGATGTCTTGAGTCCCTCGCTTTTTGAACCTCAATTCGTCTGCCTCGACTTTATCTCTGAAGATTTTCCTGAGAGTCCAACACTTCTCTGTCGGATGTTTCAATGTACGATGGTAGACACAAAATTCAGGGCTCTCGCGGTCCTTTTTTGAAGGCATTTCTTCGACATAAGGCAATTTTAGCTCTCCGTCAGCCACCCATTCCTTAACTAGAGCTTTTACTTCCTCGATTCCACATGGATAAGAAACATTCCCCTTTTCACCATTATATTGCTTCCTCTTCTGGCCTCTATGACCTCCTCCTTGTGAATTTCGGGTATCCGGGGTAGAGGCAGCAGCAACGATAGGTCCACGAGATGACTTGAAACTAGTCTTGTAACTGGCTTTAAATCCGGACTCTTGAGCCTGAGGAATGCTAATGTTCCGAGCTGCTTCTATTAATGCCGAGAAGGTGGGTAGCTTGTGGTTAACTAGAAACATTTTGTACCTGCTCAATGCCCCTTCTAGACAAATTTGAACCAGATAACTCTCCTCAACTGCTTCATGACAATCCACGGCCTTGTCCTGAAACCTTTTGACGTAGTCAAGGATGTCTTCACTTTCTTGTTGCTTTTCTTTACACAATGTAAGTGTGGTCACCTTCTCCGCCACTTGAAAGAACTTGGAGTGGAATTTGTTAACCATTTCCTCCCAACTTCGGACAGAGTTTGGGGCCAAATTAACATACCAACTATATGCTCGGTCGGTGAGGGACTTAGAGAATTCTCTCAGTCGGAGGACGTGGTTTGAACCATGAATACCTAGAGTCTCGATGAATCGCACAACATGTTCTCAGGCATTTCCTTGTTTGCCGTCGAACTTGATGAACTTCGGCACTGTATACCCCTCAGGGTATGGATAGCTCAGCATCTCAATGGGGTAAGGCGGCTTGACGTCCGGATCAGGCAAAGAGGGTAAGGTCCTCTTGCCCCGTTCGAGATCGAACATGGCCTGCACATCGGCGAGAGTGAGAAACTGTTGAGGGAGAGAGTTTGATGGTGGTATTCCCGGAACTTGGCTTATGTACCCGAAGACTGAGCTAGGGGCGTCTTGGCCATTCTGGTGCTGCGAATTCATCATTGGTGAGGACATTTGACGATACTGGCCATCAGCGCCTATAGACAAGCCAGTTGGTGATGGGATATTGAATTGAGGCCCGTAAAGTCCACCGTACGGCGCCGCTATACCGGGTTGTGCTTGCAGATTTGTTGTCGGCACCAAAGGAGGCCCGCTTGGTGCTTGGGTAACATTTACTGGTGGCGTGACAAGATTAGGTACGGGCAGAGCTCCCTTTTGCGCCATCACGCTCCTTATGTTTTCCTGGACACCAACAGTCGCCGGAGCACCATTCATTACACTAGAAACTCCCCTAGTCACCATTGGATCTTGGCTTGGCACGCCATGGAGCCCGGGCATGGGCAAACTGCCGCCGCCTACTGTGGTTTGAGCATGTGTTACTGTGGCCGTGTTGCCATGAGCCATAGGCTGATTGGGGCTTACTTCTCCTTGGATTTGATTTTGCGCTCCGGCGGGAATAACTCCACCACCAGTTTGATTTCCGTTTGGCGCCGATGCAAAGTTAGAACTCATCACCAACATGGTGTGAGTGAGATTCTGAAGAGTGGTAAGAATCTCCTGCTGAGTATTTTGAAGTCCTTGAATGGCTTCAAGCAAAAGTGGTTGATCTGGAGCCGTGGTTCTGTCATCACCACCATTAGAGGATCCTTGTTGGTGAACTTCATCTTCTCCTGCCATCCTTGTTGGAGTTGTGTGGATTCCAGATCTCGTTGAGACCATTAACCAATCCGCCTCCCCAGCGGAGTCGCCAAAATGTAGGAGAGGGTTCAAGAAAGGAGTTGGAAAATTCGAAAATCTTCGAAGATCCTTGAAGAACAATTTCGAATTCTCTAGAATATGATGAGAGGCTTAGATTCTTCAATAATCTCAACTTAGGAACACGACAACAAAGGAGATGATGGAGATAAGAGATTGGGTGAAGAAGAAGGCAAAATGGCTAGAGAATAGAATAATGGCAAGGCTCTCCCATGGATCTCCCACTTTCACTCTCAAGGTTGATAATGGAGAAGGGAAATTAGTTCTTTCCCAAGAGTTAAAAAAATCTCCAAAATCCATCCCTTGTAAAGCTATGGGTGGGTGCTATTTATAGGCACCTCATGATGTAGGATGGAGCCCATGTGCAAGGCACATGGGGGATATTCTCTCTAACCACCTTGTCCGAGGAGGTGACCTCTCCGAGGAGGTGACTTCTCCGAGGATGAGAAAACCCCGAAGAGGAGATCACTCCCTCGGCGAACCCTTCTTCTTAGCCACACCTATCCAATGATCCCCAATCATCCCAAAGGGTCAGGGGTAGTCCCAGAGGACGTCCTGCCGCAAAATATTGCCGAGTCTCATGGACCCCCCGGGGTCGTGCCACCTCGACCCGGGTATAGGCTAGTTTAACCGAAGAGTGAATTTATCTCCACTCACCGTCCTCGGGATCGGGTCCTTTGTTCGAACTCCATTACGCCCATGGTTCTGGTGCGTAGATCCCGGAAAGCTCCGAGCCCGCAAGTGTTCTGGGACTCATTAACGGAGCGACTTCTAGATTGCGTCTGAATCCGTTCGAAGCCAAGTACTTCGGATCTCTAGATTCGTGAGTCTGAATCCTTTCGAGTCCGAGTGCCTCGGATCTCTAGGCTTGCTTAATACCCTTTCGAGTCCGGGCCCGAGTAAGTCTCTAGGTTCGTGGACCCGAACCCTTTCGAGGCTTACAGCGATTCAATCCGTTTGATGGCGATAAATCTGGGCCCACCGATTCTTGGACTTGCGATAAATTCGGGCCCACTAACCTTGGGCTATTGGGCCTAAATAATTTAGTGGGCTCAAATTAGCCCCTCTTACAAAACTCTTATTGGTTACAAGTTTAGTGTTATCTTTTGGTTTGCTAAAGGTACCATGGACAAATTAAATGTATGAGACTGGTTTAGAAATCAACAATAAATTCCTAAGTTATGTGATCTTTGTTGGGTTATTTGTTGATCATAGATTAAAGAAGTTAACATGTATGATATTCTTTACTCATGAAATGATGTTGGTTATTATTGCCTATTCTTGTTTGTATTCTGCAGTATAGCAAATGCTTTGGTCACAGCTAAATGGAAAATTAACCCAAGTTATGTGGCTGTAATGAGCTACTTTAGTTTGGTGTAATTTTGTTTTCCAATAATTGATTTGTACATGCATATCCTAGGTGCGTCTATTAATATAGTTATTGTCACTCAACAGCAACAGCAGCCGCAGCAATCACTAGAATTATTATTATCACTCAACAACAGCTGCATCATCACTACGTAAGGTACTAAATTTGTGTCTTCTGATTTTGAATTTTTGCAAGAAGGTGGGTATTTATTTTATTTTATTTTTATTCTCTCTTTATGCTCTTCTTGGGTTTGATGATGGCAAATACCTCTTGGTTTATGTGATGCTGCATAGTTTGATGTTGGATATTCTATGGATGGTGTTGCTCAGTCGCATAAAATTGTGTGTGTGGAATGGGGGATTAGAATCCATCGGACTTGAGTCCTGGGACTGTGAATCTCCCGGACTATTTGGTCGGATTGGATATGTATCCTGTGTTTGTTTTTTCATGGGATTAGATGTCTGGATAGGACTATTTTCAGTGAATCCAACGTTTGGTTGGACGGACTGGATAGGATAAATGAACAAAAGACTATTTTACCCTTTTTTAATTGTTTACTAAGTAATAGCAATATTAAACATATCTTTAATATTTTAATTATTTTTAATTAAATAAATTCGTTTGTTTAAATTAAATAAATAAATAAATAAAATATCAATAAAATTTGTTTTAAATCATTACTTTATAACAAATCATTATTTTTTTTACATGCAAAACTTTACTGTGTTTGTTTATTTACACAATTAAATAAATTTATTTTTTTACACAATTAAATAAATAAATAACCACTAAATTTGATTTAATAAAATACTGTATAACCTGTATAAAAAATTTATATTATTTTTTTAATTAAAATTTTAAATAAATTTTAAATAAAACACATATTAAAATTTAAATAATGAAATTAAATAAATTATAAACAAAATTTTAAAATAAAACATCAATAAAATATCTATAAAAATTATTTTAAAAATTTAAATAAATAAAACATCAATAAAAAGTTAAATAAAATTATTTTATTTTTAAATTGAGTCATTTAAATTTTATTGAATTTTATTAAATATAATACATAATTAAATAGTAGAGGGTCAAAATGGTCATTTTCGCATCTAATCCCAACAGTGAATAGTCTCCCACATTCTATCCCACCCGCCCCTAGGACACAATACTCCCCCATATGGGGGACATGGAGTCCGGCCGGACTCCATGTCCGGCGGACTAAAAAAAAATTAAACGGCAGATAAGAAACACTATTTGGATTGTAATCCAAATAGTGAATAGTCCCCCCCTCCAATCCCCCCAATCAAACACGCCCATTGAGTATGATTAGTGCTGCTTTGTTGCGTAAATATTAGTTTTGCTTGATCTTACAATAATTTTCTAACTTGTATTTGTTGCAATTAATAATAGTTCCGCATATCTTTCTATTATATATTTCCTGCACGTTGAAATTGTAGCATATATTCCAAGCTTTTTTTCTTGAACATTTATGCAATGTTTTTGTTTTTCTTATTTAGAGCATATTTTTGCAACAATTTGCATTCTTAGATGTGAAATTTTTACTACTTCCAACCTTTATAGTCTTAGACTTCTAGTTTGACTTTTGATGAATTCTATATCACTTGTTTCTCACAATTTGTGTTTATTAATTTATTTCCACTGTTATGAAATTGTTCTGGCAATTTAGGAATTGTTGGAAGTGTTCTAAATAAGTGTATTTTTTATCTTTTTGGACTAAAAAATTGAGAAAAAAAATATGGATGTTTGGGTTAACTTTTTGACTTTTTATGAAAAAATGTGTATTAAAAAATTGTATAAATTAGTGTGTAAGGAAAAATTAAGATTGAGAATTGTGCAGTTGTAATTTTTGATTTTTGATGAATTGTAATAACTTTTTAACTTTTTGAGTAATTTTTTGATTTTTTTTCAACTCGTCAAACTTGACCTTATTATCACAAATTGTCTGTTTCTGATTTATATTTTTGTTGTAATTATAATAAACTTGTTTTGTTAATTTAGTGTACATATTATATTCACCTGAAGTTTTGATTTTAGGGTTTTTCGCTTTTGGTTCTTACTATTTTCTGTACTTTTTTTTTTAATTTCATGTATTCGGTATTATTCCATGCTTTCTGATATTGATTTTTGTAGTTACAATTTCATATTTTGGTCTGTTCGATTTTTAATAAACTATGGGGAAAAAAACATTCCAACTCTAATAAGTTTCAAAACAGAGTCTAATGCATCAAAGTTTTGGTTTGTTTAGCTTAGGGACTAATAATTTCCCTACTGTTTTTGGTTTTCTAATCTTGAATTCCTCGCTTTTGATTTTGATTTCTGTTTTTGTAATGGATGTTTGTATAGACAATCTTTAAAATCTCTAATGCTGTAACTACTCTTGTTTGGTAGGACTGATGCGAGCGAAAATAGTCAATTCATTGAAATGACTATAAAAAAGAAAAAAGAGAATGGCAATGAGAGAGATTTGTAGTTGGTTAAGTTTTAGGACCTTGATTCTAATTAAAAAAATTTCAAAATTTATAATTAAACACTCAATTTAAAATTCTTTTAAAAAACTCTTTTTAAAACTCTATTTAAAAAACAAAAATCAATTTTTTTTATTTTGTTCTTTAAAATTATTTTTTAATTTTTCTAAAAAAATATTTTTTCAGAAAAAAATATATATATATTTTTTTTTATTTTTGAAGATAAATATTTTTTGTTTTTTAATTTTTTTGAAAAGAACATTTTTTTTTTTTTTTAAGTATTGCTCAGATAATTTATTATAATTTAGATATATACCCGTGTATGTTTGTGTCTAAGGGCATGTTATAATTAATAATGAGATCGAAATATAATTAAATATAAGATTGTAACTTATCAAATTTGATATAATTAATAATGAGATCAAAATATAATTGAATATAAAATTATTAAGTTAAAATGTAACTTATCAAATTTATTGCTAAAAATTTGAGGTGAAAATATAAATACATGTTCAATTAGTTATCCGGAAATAAAAGTATGTTATCTTTGTCACTAAGGTGGGCTTTTTCGGTTTTTAAACAAATCACACCATCCCCATTATCTCTCTTTGTGAAAATATTACATTTTAATAGTAAAACTAAACTATTTTTTTGTTAACATGACCCAATTTAAACCCAATTTAAAATTTGAATTTAAATTTAAATTTAAATTTGTTCACCAAAGAAAAAAATATTTTCCAAAAAAACATATTCCAATTATATTTTGATCTCATCATTAAACATAAATATTTAAATATTTATAATGATGTTTCGTCTCTTAATAACCAAACAACTTCAATTTTTTTATATATTTAAATTTTGAATTTAACTTTGAAACTAAAAAAAAATTTCACAAACATTTTTTAACATAACTATAATCAAACCGAGCAGCACCAACCTGCACACAAAGCAAGTGCAAAAAAAGAAGAAGATCAATTTCGCATGCTCTTTGCCTCAAAATCCCTTTTCCTTACTAATTTTTTTTTTTCTTTTCCTATGCTAACTACAAAAACCCATAAATCCAAGACGTACTCTTCACTTTTAAGAGTATAAAACACATAAACTCATAAATTTAAGGCATGCCCGAATTATAAAAAAATAAATAAAATAAAAATAATATTTGGTTTCTCACTCCTCTACCTTTCTATCTCTACCTCTCTCTCCCAACCCCTCTAATTCCAAACCCTCCTCCTATAATTTCTTCCAAAGCTATAGTACTTCTCATAAACAACAATCCAAGATTCAAAAACCCTTATTGTCGATCAGAATCTGAAATCACCCTTTTTGTACAATTACACCACCCTCATTGCCACTCTAGAACACCTCTCCCATGCCGTTTCCAGTGCAACGCCATAGGGCTAAAACTTTATCCGCGGTTATCTAAGACAACATTACCACCGATCGCGACTTCAGCAGGTATCGTACAGCGACAGTTCGTTTGGATCCAATGCTTCCCGTGTCAAAAATGCTACACTCAAGCCGGCCAGATATTCGATTTGACCAAATTGACTTGCTGGGTTGCAACAACCATCAAATGTGTCTTTACCAAGTATTGTACGGCGACGATTCGTGCACGGTGGGCGATCTCTCAATCGAAATGTTGACATTTCAGAGGATCAGAGTCCCCAACGTTGCTCTCGGATGCGATCACAACAACGAAGGTTTGTTTGTTGACGCCACCTGGTTGTTGGGTTTGGGTCGAGGAAAGTGAGATTGAGAGATAAAAGAAAGAGTGTTTAGTGAGGCTGGAAATTGGAAAGTGAGGCTGAGAGCCGTAAGAGAGATAGGAGAGTTCAGAGAGAGAGTGAGAAGAGCATGAGTGAATGAATGCGTGTTTTGAAATTTAAAATCTGGAAAGTGAGGCCAAGAGAGAGAGGTAGAAGAGTGTAGAGAGAGAATGAGGCGAAACATGAAAGAGTGCAATAAGAAATTTTTTAAATACAACCAATAAAAAAATTATTGAACATTATTTAATTTTTAACAATTGGTAGCCTTGTTTTTTTAAATACAACCAATAAGAAAATCAATAATAATTTGGTCAAAGTGTTTTGGGGAAATTTTTTTTTTTTTTAAAAAAAAAACTCCTTGGATTTGACTCTTATAACAAAATTCTAATATTTTGATTTATTTTCAATCTAAATTGTTTATCTATTTATATTAAGTAAAACCAACGAAGAAAAGGTATTTTAGCCATTAAACTCAATAATAAAAAAAATGATATTTTAAATATTTTATGTATACCTACATTAAGTTTAATGGTTAAAATGCACTTTTTATGTCGGTTTTATTTAATAAAAATAGACAAATAATTTAGATTTAAAAAAATATGGGTTTAAATTAAAAAAAAAATTAAAACCACAAGATTTAGTTTATTACCATGGTCAAATTCTGAGATTTTTTTTTTGTTGTTGTGATTTGTCCAATTTTTTTTTTTTTTTTTTGTTTAAATTGCAGCCAAACTTTGTTTCAAGTGATACTTTTAAAAGTCTAATACCATTTTATACACAAAAAAAAAAAAAACAAAAACAAAAACAAAAACAAAAAACCAAACCAAAAGCTCTTTCTCGAAGAAGACAATTGCATTGGAGAAAATAGTGCACTACGCTTGAAATTTGGGAAAAAAAACTCAAAAAAAAAGGAGTAAGTAGGTGGATAGGTGAAAAGACTCAAAAAAAAAAAAAGAAAAAAAAAAGAAAGAGATATATATATATATATATATATATATTTTTGGTGGGGGGGAACAAAAGTAAAGAAATCATCTTGATCCTTAAATTGTTAGATAAAATAATCTGAACCGTTGATTTAAAATGTATTTCTAATATATTTTGAGACATTTTCAAAAACTGTCCGATCATATTATATAGATATATACTTATTTATTTCATTTTTCAGTGTAACCTATTCAAAATCTTCCTGAAGGTAAAAATTTGATTCTTGATGTTCTATTTGATTTGTCATTCCTGAATATCATTTAAATTCATTACAATTTGGGTAATTAACAGTGAATGATTTTGCAGGGTTGTAGTTGGGATGTGGAATCTCTGGTTGATTTTAGTTTGTTTTGCAGAGCTTTTCTATGTTTGGCTCAATTCATATTGATAAGCTTGGCTTAAGAACAAATATTAGGGGGTAACAACAACACTAATCACTTTGCTTGGTTTGGGTTTTCTAAAGACACTTTTCAAAAAAAATTATTTTCTGATTTTTCGTTTTTTTTTTTTTTGTTTGTTTTTACTGATTTTTTTTATTTTAAGCATTTTTTTTTAAAATTTTTAGACACCTAAATAATACACTTAAAAAGTATAATTTTCTTGAAAAAAATATTTAGAAAATTCACTAAATACTAAAAATACAAAAAAAATACGAAAGTTTAGTATATTTTTTCTATTTTTGTGCATTTATTAATTTTTTAAAATATTTTTCACAAATATTTTACTTTTTAGATGTATCTAAATAAAATAAGGTGTATCTAAAAAAATAAAAAAATATTTAAAATTTAAAAAATATTTACTAAAAATAAAAAAACACGAAAAATAAAAAAACTCAATTTTTAAAATACTGAATTTAAAAAATTAAAACTAAATATACTGAATAGAAGTGACTAAATAGTTGTGATGGGCTTGAGCTTGTCTTTCATTTAACTGATCAAGTGGATTCTACCCATTCTCTTTCTTTAAGTTATTAATTGCTTGTCATCGAGATGGACATGGGCTTGACCGGTTTCTAAGACCATTTTCATAATTTATAGAACTTGAGATTATGGTCTAGTCTCATAGGGTTAGATTGGACAAATTATTTAGGTTTGATTATAATTTGGACCGTGCTTGGGTAGGTAGACCCAGATTGTTCACCTTACTCGGTTCGTTCACAAATTAGATTATATAATAATATATTATAGTCTAACTTTTCTTTTTTAAAATTACTAGCTTAGTTAGAAAATTTGAACCACAAATTTTGAACATGTTAGAGATGCATTTAAAATTAAAATTTTAAATTTTATAATGTGACAAATATTTATATTAAATCATATTTGAGCTATATATATGGATGTTTGAAAAGTTTTATTTTATTTTTGGATGGATTTGGGAATTACAGATTTTAGACAAAAAGTCAAAAAATCACTAAGTCTCCATTTGGGAAGTGGGTTGGCTTTTTGACTTTTTGACTATTTTAGCCTGGGGCTAAAAAGCCTGGTTTGGGAAGGACTTTTTGACCTTTTGATTTTTTTGATTTTTTTTATAAGAGAGGAGTGTAATGATTATGGGTTAGATTTGATGTTTTGTTTTTTGTGACTAAAATAACCTATTTTATTTTTTGTGACTATTTTAACCCCTAACCCACCAAAACCAACTTCCCAAACTATGGCTAAAAAAAATTAACTCATTCTCTTTATTTTTTTCCCCCCGTGTAAAAAACGAAAAGATCTCTAAAAAATCAATTTCAATCTCGGTCTGGTTGGGATTGAAAAACTAATTCAAAATACTATTTAATAGTCTTTGACTTTTCTGATATCGACCTTTATGCTCATTGAATTATAGGCTAAAATTTATCAACTCATCTATAAATTGAACTACTTCCCTATATATTCGCAAAATTACTTTACATTTGTCCACGTACAATTTTTTCTTAACCTTAATAACATTAATCAATTGACATTTATTGTTGATTTTCATTGAATATTGTATAGGGAGCAAATATTCCGACAACCCCGTACTCCTTTCTTCCAAACTCTGTTTATGTCCGATCACCTGCGAGCGAATAACGGTGAGCAGCTCGGCGGTGTGTGGCCGGAAAAACCCTCCGACGATCAAGTTAGCACATACCTTAGGATAGAGAGAGAAAGAGAGAGGAATGTGAAGAGTGTAGGAGTTTTCTTACAAAGTGTTCATCCCTCGCGCATGGGGGCCGCAGACATGCTTATATACCCTCTGCGCCTCATATCCACTTCAAGTCATCTCCCGACACGTGATTCTGCTATCCCATATGTCAGCATAAACCTTGCTGAACATCACCTAATCCCAACTGCTTGCCCTCTCAGTCGGAGCTCGGCAGCCGAGTTTCTCTATCCACGGTCGTGCTGTGCTTCATACCCAAGCACTTCACTGGCTAAGCCCAGGGAGGACCGGGCTAGGCGGCATCTCGGCAAAGCTGAGCCCGGGGCACCCCCTGTGGTCGGCCTTCCTGTCGATCAAACGGTTACCTCGGCTGACCGCGCCTTTCCGGGCGCCGGTCACTCAGCTTGTTTGGCTTCCACCATCTCCTGATTAAGCGGTCTAACCGAGCACTGCCTTGCCGAGCAGCTTCTTTACGGTCTGGGGCGGCACACACTTGGCCCAATTTCTGCCTGGCCCAAGTTCTGGCAGCCTATCTCCGGGCGGATAGTCGATCATCTCGGCCCCATGCACCATTGGGCTCTCAACCTGCTCGGCCGTTACCTCGGCCCAATTCCAGATCATAAATCCCCCTCTCAAATATATATTTTTATCCAATTTGATTATTTTTTGTATTAATTTATGAAATTGATTTTGAATAATGTCATACATTTGATTAATTTTTAGGTTTGTTGTCTGGATTTGGAATAAATAATTAATTTTTTGTTTGAAACTATAAGGAAAAAAAATGATTGTGCATAGGAATTGATGCTTTTTGTTTTTGTATTTTTAACCTGTCTATTCCTCTTGAACCGTTGGTTAGAGTTTGTCAAAACATGCAATCAATTTCACCAGCTTTGATAATAGATGAGTTGGTGATGAGGTATAGAGAATTTCAATCTGAGGGAGTTGGTTGATGATTTCCCACCCCCTAAAATCAACAAAACTGACATGTGGTTATGGGTTGGTTTAGGAAAGGGAATTTTTAGTTAAAATATGAGACGAAAAAAATTTGAAGTGTTTGGAAATAATTTTTTTTAATTTTTCATGAAAAATGTACAAAATTTAAAAAGAATGGGAAATAATTTTTGATTTTTTCTAATTTTTTATTTTTTGGCTAGAAGAGTCAATTATCCAAAAACCACCCTGTGTTGCAATCTTATCGTATGTTTGGATGCATAGTGTTGGATGACCTTCATGGTTTCTATATCATGTTGGCATATGATGTCCAATTTGATGCCTGGCAACAATGTAATTTTGGCATAAAAAAGGGGGAATTACATGATGTAACTTTAGAAAAATAATTATGTGTCATTTTGGAAACATAGTAAAAAGTCACGTTTTTGGACAAAACGCAATCAAATTCCTTTGGGAAGTGCCAAAAACTCAACTCTAAAATTACAAATTAAGGCCTATGAAAAAAAAAAAAGAATCTCTTATGTTAAGTAAGGGTATTTTGGTCATTTTAATTTGATTTGACACCATAAATAAATATTAAAGTAAAAAGTAAAAAGCCAACTTTTTATCAACTTCCCAAATCACTTCCAAAAAAGCTAAAAAACTTGGTAAAAAGCCAAAAGCTAACTTTTTACCAACTTTTCAAAACAACCCTATATATATTTATGAGAAAGTTTACAAATTTTAATTATTAAAATTTTTAAAATTTATCGTGAATCTGTAATTATTTTTTTTTTTAAAAGTATCACTAATTTATTAATTTTTCTTTTAAAAAAAGGACTTAAGCTTTGTTTGGGTTAAACTATATAATTGCATTTTTTTTTGCATAAGTGTATTTATTTGGGTCATATCAATCAATATTTCATCTCTATTTTTCTACACATCTTTTATAAAAGGTCAAAAAATACACTTATTTAGAATATCTCAAACCAATCCTTAATAGGTGCTTGCAATCTTATCCTTTGTTTGGTTGCATGGAATTCAGGCCTTGTAAGATCACCTTCTTGGTTTTCATATCATGTTGGCCTATGATGTAGAATTTGATGCCTGCATGCAATGTAGTTTTGGCATAAAAAAAAGGGGGATCAAATACATTGAAAGTAGTTCAATAGTTTTGAAAGTGAAAGCAAATGGATTAATAGTTAACGTGAAAGAAAGAAGAAAGAAAAGAAATGGGGTAATTGAAATGGCATTATTAAAAAGAGGAGAAATTTTGTTTTAAGATTCTTGATATTAAGATTTTATAAAATAAATGACATATAATATCTTTATAGTAGTTAAGGTCGCTTAATATTTTTATAAAGAAAATTTGATTCAGAAAAATTTTAGTATTGACACAGAGAAATTTTAATTTTCATAAAGAAATTTCTTTGATTTCACATTGAAATTTTTAAATTTTTCTAATATGGTCACAGAGAAATTTCATCGAGGGATTTTAATTAATAAAAAAAATATTTTAGACCTCTCTTACTACACAAAGTTAGAAAAAGATGTTTCACCAATTTTTTTTTTTTTTAAAATGAGCTCAAGAGAAAGGAACAACAAAAGTTATTCTAAGGATGTTTTGTATTTTGATGCAGGGTGATGATGGTGAAGTGTTTGGATTATAGATTTAGATAAAAATTTAGAGAAAAAAACAGAAATTGAAAACTAGTTAGCTTATGTTTTATGAGAAAATTGCAAATCAATAGTACATTCACAAAAATTTATAAATTTATGAAATTTTTTATAATTTTAATTATTAAAATTTACCATTAATTTAAAATTATTTTTAAAATATATATTGAATTACAAATTTTTCATATTTTATTCATATTTTACTCTCTTTCTCTTTTCTTTTCTTTTTATTTTTAATTTTTAATTATGTAATGGGCAATGGTAGTTAGATAAAATAATACTAACCAGCATTACAGCTGGAAAGAATTTGTGGCTCCTACCATTAGATTTCTTTAAAATTTTAGTTTGTATAAGATCTACCTCTATTTTCATAAAAATAAAAAAATAAATTAGTAGTCATATATTAATAAAAAAAAATAATAGTCATTATTTTGCGCTGAAATTTGCATTTTATTTTGCTTATATTTTTATATTATATTATGTATATTAATTTTGACCCCTTTAATCTTATTAAAAAGAAAAATTGGTGTAATTATACTAAAACTATGATATTTATTATATTTTCTTCAAATTTTTTAAAGAATGTCCATGTAAGTTATCCTTAAAATTCAAACGGTAAATTAGACTGACCTATCTTGGGGCTTAAAAAACATACAAGAAATTTTATAATTTTGACATCATTATATTTTGTGATTTTAATTTTTACAACATTTAATTTTTTTCATCAATAATTTGTTAGTTATATGAATAATAAAAATAATATTATCATATTTTTTATACAAAAATATATATTCGACATTTTTATATTATTCATGATCCATATAAACTTACAAATATATATATATATATATATATATAATTATGCTAAAATTATACGGATTGTATTTGTTTTTTCAAACCAAAATAGTATACAGTGTGTTTGGTTTGAGTTTTTTGAATTAAATTTTTTGAAAATTGAGTTTTTTAGTTTTCGTATTTTTTTTGTTTTTAGTGAATATTTTTAAAATTTAATTTTTTTTTTTACTTTTTTAGATGCACCTTATATGTATCTAAAAAGTAAAAAATTTGTGAAAAAATATTTTAAAAAATTAATAAATACATAAAAATATAATGAATTTTAGTTTTTTTTTTTGTATTTTTGGTATTTAGTGAATTTTTAAAAAGTTTTTTTTTATAATTTTTTTACGTTTTAGATATATTTATGTTAAGTATGTTTAAAAAGTGAAAAAATTATTTAAAATATTAAAAAAATCAGTAAAAATAAAAAAATATGAAAAAGAAAAAAGTAGAATTTTTTGAAAAATATTTTTGAAAAAAATGAAACCAATCCAAATTTAAATCTTAACATAAATTTTATTAAAAACAAACGAAAAATTATTGATTAGTTTTAGAGGATTGATCACATCACTCATTAAGGACAAATGCCACAAGGCCTTCTGCAATAAAGCAGAAATGTAATGAATTTTACTGAATTCAATTGATAACAATTAAGTTAGGCCCGTTTGTTTAGGGTTAGAAAGAGGAGATTGAGTTTAGTAATGAATAGGGAATTGAGAATAGGGTGTTCGTTTTGAGAAATAGGGAGGGGATTAGTAATCCCTTGAGATTAATAAGGAGGAGGAAGGGGGATTGGTAAGGAGGAAGTAGAGATGGTATTAAAAAACTAATGAGGGGATTAAAATTTTTTTTATTTTTTATATATTGAAATTTTTTTTTAAATATAATATTTAATTTTTTATATTTTTTTATTTACTTTATTATTTTATATAAAAATAATTTAATAATTTTTCACTATCAATCTCATCACTAAATTTTCCCCTCCTATCTTTAAAAACAAACGGGGGGCGTTGGAGTCCCACGTCAGTCCGCTCCCAGACAAACAAACAAACAAACAAAAACCACCACAACAATAATAATAATAATAATAATAAAATCCAACGGTCATGAATGACTAGATCTCCAAGTTTCCTTTCTGTGTGCCCACTCCAAAATAGTCCCTCTCTCTGAACGCGCCGTCAAATACGTGACATCCGTTCGATCCACTTCACGACACGTGTCATGCATCAGTGGCACCTTCTATTATCACTCAAGTCAGCCTCTCATTGACACTTAGACAGAGTAGCAAAACACCTCACACCCCACTCTCTCTCTCACTCTCTCTCTAAAACCTCACTCACTCTCTCTCCATTCAGACAGACTGTCACTTTAGAGAGAGAAACACCATCTCTCTCTTTCTCTCTCTCTCTCCTCGCCGGAGCTCCGGCGGCACTCCGGCGGCAACAACAACAATGCTAATTGACTCAATCTGATCTCTCTCTCTCTCTCTCTCTCTCTCTCTCTAAAAATGTCAGTATACGACGCACCATTCGTGAACAGCGAGCTCTCAAAACCCACCTCAATCTTCGGACTCCGACTATGCGTAGTTATCGGAATCTTCGTCGGAGCAATCATCGTCCTCATCCTCTTCCTCCTCTCTCTCTGCCTCACCTCTCGCCGCCGCAAATCCCCCAACTTCTCCGCCGCCGGAGACCTCTCGCCTGTGGTCTCCAAGGAAATCCAGGAGATGGTCCACGATTCCGCACCCGATCACCGCCCAATCTTGGTTCCGGATATCCAAATCGACATGGGGAAGGTCGAGCACAGAGTCGTGTTCTCCGATAGGGTTTCGAGCGGTGAGAGCAGGGCGGCCGATACGGCGGCATATGGTGGCGGAGCAATGCCGGAGGTTTCGCATCTCGGGTGGGGACGGTGGTACACTTTGAGGGAGCTTGAAGATGCTACAAATGGATTGTCTGATGAGAATGTGATCGGTGAAGGTGGTTATGGAATTGTGTATTGTGGTGTTTTGGCTGATAATACTCGTGTGGCTGTCAAGAATTTGTTGAATAACAGGTATTGAATTTTTTGATTAATTCAATTCAATTTTTCAATTCAGAACTCTTGCTTTGTGTATGTATTTGTAATGTATATATGATTTTGATGCTATTTGATGGCTTATTTTTTATTTTTTGATTCTTTGCTTTTGATTCTTGTTCTGTAAAAGCTACTCCATTCTGAGGAAGGAAGGGAAAAAAGGAAAAAAAAAAAAAAAAAAAAAAAAGAAGAAGGTTTACTTTTCTTTTGAAATTGGTCTGAATTGGTGATTAGAGGATTAGAATTTGTGCGAAAAGAGCTCTTTTTTTTTTTCTTTTAATAATGTTTCTGTTCGAATTAGATACATTCGAATCGGTGATTTTACGATTAGATTACAATATTTGGTCAAATTACAAAGCGGGTTGTGATTAGATTGTATAAGCTTTTCTTTCTATTTTGGTATGCACTTTTATCAGATTGCTTAAGATTGTGTTTTCATTTTCTGTTTTCTATTTTCATTTTCCACAGAACACAAAAAACTTGTTTAGCAAATTGTTTCCAAAAACAGTTTTTGAAAATAAAAAAGCTATGAAAACAACCCACTTTTTAATAAACACGAAAAAGTTGTTTCTAATTTTCCAAAACAGTTCTCTCACCAAAAATGGAAACAATGAAGGTTTTTGAAGTTTTACTCTCTTACATGCTTGAGCTCATGAGGGACATGGAATTATCAGGGGTCAGGCTGAGAAGGAGTTCAAAGTAGAGGTAGAAGCAATTGGGCGTGTAAGACACAAAAACCTTGTCAGGTTGTTGGGTTACTGCGTGGAGGGAGCTTACAGGTATCTTTAATTATCTTCCTATTTGAAAACAGGCCATGGTTTTCTTTCAGCTCGAAGAAGCTTGACAATGTTTCAATTTTGACTGTTTTTGTTGTTCAGAATGCTTGTATACGAGTACGTGGACAATGGGAATTTGGACCAGTGGCTTCATGGTGACGTAGGAGATGTTAGCCCATTAACTTGGGATATCCGTATGAATATCATATTGGGAATGGCAAAAGGGTATTGTATCTGAAATCTGAATGATGATCATGGATTGGTTCTCTATGTTCATTCTTTGTTTATTTTCGTATTCTTATTCTTGCAGATTGGCCTATCTCCATGAGGGTCTTGAACCAAAGGTTGTGCATCGAGATGTCAAATCTAGCAACATACTGCTTGATCGTCAATGGAATACTAAGTTGTCTGATTTTGGGCTTGCTAAGCTCTTGTGCTCTGAGAACAATTACGTAACAACTCGTGTGATGGGAACATTTGGGTTAGTTCATTTCCATGCTAAAATTTGTTCTTTGTTCATTTCACTAGAGTGTAATGCAAGCTTCTTGGCGTTGCAATGCGATTACTATTTTGCTATCTTGAATAGGAAAATAACTAATACCCTATAAATTGTATAGTTATGTTGCACCAGAATATGCTTGCACTGGTATGTTGAATGAGAAGAGTGACGTATATAGCTTTGGAATACTTATAATGGAGATAATTTCTGGGAGAAACCCTGTTGACTATAGTCGACCAAAGGGAGAGGTCGGTCTTGAAGTATGATATAGCCTCAATTTCTCTTCAGTCATGTTTTCCTCAATCGTATCTAACAATGTATAGTGAATAAACAATTACAGGTGAATTTGGTGGATTGGTTGAAAACAATGGTTGGAGATCGAAAATCCGAGGAAGTTGTGGATCCGAAATTGCCTGAGATGCCTGCTTCAAAAGCACTTAAGCGAATTCTGTTGGTTGCCCTTAGATGTGTTGATCCTGATGCTTCAAAAAGGCCCAAAATGGGACATGTGATCCACATGCTCGAGGCAGATGATTTGCTAGTTCGTGATGTATGCACCAATTCCTTCTTCCAAGAATTGTTTTGCAAACTTCAAAAACCAATTGATCACATTAACAACACTACACTTGCTGTTTGTTGTTTTCTTTGACTCACAGGAAAAACGAAGTGGCAGAGAGCCTTCACGTTCCCATCGTAATTATAAAGAAGAGAATCATGTTGATCCAAAAGTAGATGATAAGCAATTTGGTGAAGGTGTTCCTGATACAAGTGAAGGTGATGGCAGTAAGAGACATGACCAGACAAGTAGGTGGAGATAACCTTCAGGTTGGATTTTGGTACTAAACGTTCGAGTTTCTTCAAAAAAAATTCATGCTTATATATAGATTTTCTTTTCTTCCCATTTGTACCCTAGTTTTTTTGTTGTACCTTCAATTCCTAGTATATGACGATAATCTGCATTTGTTATATTTGTCTACACATTGGCATGAATTTGTATATTTATATAGTATATTCATCAGTTTATAGGAATTATAATCCATTGATTTGATTATTCTTTGGTTATGAAACATTATTCGAAACAGAATTACATAAGACATGAATTCTTGGCTCTGCTTATATATTTCTTTTTAATTTTGTACTTTCTTTTTCAACCTTGAGTTTGGTTGTCTCCTTCTATGCTGATATTGAGGGTTTGGTTAGTTAGCATGTGTGGGTCACTGTCAGGATCACAGCTAGCTCCTTATCGGATAGATGGAGATAGAGATGTACATGGCAGTCCCACTGATCCAGAAGTACTCTGGAATTCATTGGCATCACTAGTAACTCCAATTTTTTTTATGGTTTTGTGGAGTCTAGAGTGGACCACTAGCCAGCTAATTTTGTTAAATCCACTAGCAGTGGGAGTGGGGAACCCCCCTCTCTCCCCACTCTTGCAGTTGTCACAGGATTTTGTCTCCTTTTCCAATTTAGTCTTAGCCACATAATTGTGTCTTGAGATTCCCATCACATTATATGATTAGGATTGTATTGGGACAAAGATAAGATGTAGAACGGGATGGGAATGGGTTTGTAGTGTATCGCTTTGAATCATATCAAGGGTGGGGAGAATTGGAGGTAATGGGGTTGGGGTAAGGACAAGACAATAGGAGACGGGTTAATTTAGCAACTTTAGAAATCACAGTTTTAATAAAAGTAAGAGATGATATATTGTGGATAATGATTAATAAGCGGTGATAATTAAAAGATATAAAATGAGAAATAAAAGAAGTGAAAATAAGTGATAAATGTAATAATTGAATGTTTTAGTGTTATTATAATTAAATTATATATACATATTAAGAAGATATATAATTTGAATGGGGAAAGTTGCCCCACTTCTGTATTGGGAGAAAAACCCGTGCACACACCACGTTGGCCAATAATCATGACAAAGCAGCCAGCCCAAAGCCACATTCCCATACAAGCCATTGGCATTGCAATGTTACTGGCCATTGCGATCAATCCACAAGCACATTCAACTAGTCCCTAGGCATGTCTCATACTGGTCAATAGCAGGATGAAGCAGGAAAAGTTGTTATTTCTAGTGCTGTGTTCGGATCATAGATTTGGGTAAAAATTTATCAAATTAAAAAAAAATGACAAACAGAAATTTACAAAATAAAAAGAAAATATGAAAAAAATATATATATATTTATATCTCCTTCCTTTCTTTTTTCTTTTTCTATTCAAAATCAATGATTTAAACGTAGATTAAATAGTATTTTGTTGGACCAACAAGCAGGGCAGGCATGTTCGAGTTTGGAAATGGGGTCAGGGAGGTTTCACTATCAATGGCCTGCCTGGTCATGATTTTGTCTAGGCCAAGCACTTGGTGTGACCCGACCAGTGTTTGATGCCAGCTGGCAGTGAATGTGTCCTATAAGTTCCCTTGTCCTTACAAGTTACAATCACTCTGTTAGGATTACATTTCTTATACTGACTTGGTCTAATTCTAATAATTTGTGCTCCTTTTAGTATCATATTTAACTTTTATTAGGAGTAATCCGCTTTTTAGGGTTACATTCGCGGGTTCTATCCGAGATTTATCCGCAACGTTTTGCATGAATTCCAGAATTAGTCGAGATGTGCGTAAGTTAATCCGGATACTTGGTAAAAAAAAAATAATGACAACAAGAGTCCTAATAATCCACCATCTATAATAATGTTAATGGTAGGAGGACAGATTCAAATAATGATATGTTACGAAGATTGTTGTTTGAAAAGTTTTATTATCCTCAAATTAATAAGGAAACCTTGCCGAACTCAGTCGGATAGGGACTTCTCATCTATCAAGTGTACTCTTAGGTTGTATTTGGATCAATAATTTGAAAGAAAATTTAGAAAAAAATAAAAAAGAAAAGAGAAGGGAAAAAGAAAAAATAAAAAAACCTCTATTTCATTTTATTTTTCTTTTAATAATTTTCTCTGCAAATGTTTGATCTAAGAATAAATAAGTTTTATTTAAAACTTTGTTGACATTCTTTCTTCATTGATGTGATTTTCCTCACCTGTTAAGAAAACATACGAAAATATGGAAAATTCTATAATGGCCCTTTTGGTGTACTATGGCTCTGTTTGGTAGAGTTGTGGGAAAGTGCTTATAACTTATGCCTTAACAGCCTATAGCTTATAACTATGAACATAAGCTGATTTCTGACTTATAAATTAAGCTTCTCCTGCCCCACTCAAAGAATAAGCTGATTTCTGACTTACAAAAAGCTATAAGCTGCATTGTTAAGCTAAACCAAACACATCAAAATAGCTTAAATTAAGCTGAAAGCTGAAATAAGCTGAAAAAAAGTTGTACCAAACAGGGCCACAGTATGTTCTACTTATGCTTTGTGGTTTTTTTAGTTATGGTCTATTGCCGTATTAGTTATAACTTGATTATGATTGTTAATGTGTATATTAGATTTAGATTTATACTTATCTCTTTATAATGTAGATATAGTTTATCTCTATTTCTCTCTATCTCTATCTCTATCTCTATCTCTATCTCCTTGTATCTCTATCTCTTTATCTCTATCTCCTTCTATATTTACCTAGGTTTGTTTTCAGCCTATAAATACAGATACACATTTTCTATATTTATTTCAACCATTCTAACATGGTATCAGAACTCTAGGTTATACACGTATAGCCTTTTTTTTCTTTTCTCTTTGTGCTTAGTCTTGTACACAGTGGCACTACAACATTCATTCCATCACCCATACACTTTATTATCTCTGTTCTAGCATTGTTTCAGCGTTATTTTCACCCAAAATTTTTTCCCTTACCACAAAACTGATCGGAATCTCCTTACGATTCCAACGACACCAACCACATCGAAAGTTCTCCGCGTGCCCTTATGCGCAATTGTTGTGCTCAGCGCGTCTCAACTGTCACGACCCAAACCCGGCCCTATGGGTTTAGCACCGTAACCGGCCAGTAATCCGAGATTACCGAAGGCCTGCTTAACAGAAATACAGTAAAACAGAGTACAGGGCCTGGCGGAAGCCAATACAGTAATTAAACAATGTCCAATGAGCTGTGACAGTCTGTATGCAAAAGATTTTCCATGCATTCATACATAAATGGTACAGAACAGTATGAACAATATTCACATCCATTCAAACTAGGGACTCAACCCTACATAACAGTACAGAAAACATTCCGTCTGTACAAAACAGTACGGTCTATACAAAATTTACAGTCACACAGTACAGGGACCTAATCCCTGTATAACAGTACAGTAAACAGTCAGTCTATACAGAACAGTTAGACAGTACAGAAGACAGGTGGGGGAAACAACCAAAACACCCCCAAGCCATAGCATGGCAACTCGGAACCTCGCAGTGAGGCGCAAAGGCTGGCTTGACAAAACTGGAGTAACCCTGACGCTCCTAGCTCCGATCTGGTGCCTGTACACCTACATATATATATGAGCAGTGAGCTAAAGCCCAGTGAATAACACAATATGTAAAGAGGTTAAGAATGAATGTCCTTACAGTATGAAAACAGTTCATTTCAATCAGTCATTCAGTTGTTCAGTACAGTAAACAGTCATATGTGGTACATCCATTAGCATAACAGTAACAGTAGGTCTTAAAAGACCGAACAGTAATGATGGCCATCAGTCAGTAAACAGTAGTGGTTCCACAAGGAAACCGACAGAGATCTCTGTGACAGTAACAGTAACAGTAAACCGTAGATACTAAGGATGCCACAGTACAGTTCAGAAATAAAGGACATACATTCATTCAGTAAATAATACCAGTTCAGTAAACAGTTCAGTTCAGTATTCAGAAGATAATCAGTTGAACATATCTTTACACAATTGTTACTCACAGAGTTCTGGGCTACAGTGTGCTAGAGCGTGTCTCCCCAGTTGCCAACCCTACACAGTTCACAGGTTGAACACACACTAAGCTACACAGTTGGGAAATCTTATAACTTAATCCCTAATTTGCCTTGGTGTGTTCTACAATGATATCCTCATCTAAATGTCTTAAACTAGGCCTAAGAATGCCTAGGATGGGATGAGGATGCAAAAATACACTTAGAAAACATTTTGCAAACTTTGCTGAAAATAGGGGATTCGCTCGAGCGAGACTTTCTACGCTCGAGCGTAAGTCCAAAATCAAAGGCTTCGCTCGAGCGAGGAATCCTTCGCTCGAGCGGTCTGCAAAACAGTAAAAGTACTGGATGCTGAAATTTTACGCGCGATCGTCGCTCGATGGTCGCTCGAGCGGAGCCCTGGACAAAGGTGCTCGCTCGAGCGGGGAATACTTCGCTCGAGCGAGGAAGCCAAATCTGGAATTTCCAGATTTGCCTCCCAAGCTCAAACCAAGCATTCAACCACTCCAAACTCGACCTCTTGGGCTCAAATTCTGGAAAACACTACTAAATTCAATGTATAACAAGATTCAAAGCTCAATTCATGAATTCGAGCCCCAAAGGTGAGTCAATAAAAACCATATTCAAACCCATTTTCAAGAACAACATTCAAACATGCCATGCATGAGTTTTAAACCAAATTAAAGCTCCAAAGCTTGATCAAATGAGCTCATTTCTTTTCAAATCAGATGGAAACATGGTCTATAACAACAATATGAGCATGCATGCACTAATGTCCATGTAATCAACCTCAAATATCTACATTACAAACATGCATGCACCAATTACCATGAATTCAACTCCAAACTCATTAATTCCAACATGCATGCATAAATTACACTCTATAACAACATGTATGCACCAAAACGTGGCCTTGCTCTACAATTGAAGCATGAATTGTGCAAGAATGAGTTCTAAGACAACAACAAGGAGATGGATGTCCTACCTTAGTCTTGTGCTTAAGGTCTAGGAGCTCAAAGTAGCAATCAACACTTCAATCCTCAAGCAATTCCAAGCAATTCAAGATGAAAACCAACTCCTCAAGTCACTCTCTCTCTAGGGTCGGTTGGGGCTCAAAATGTGAGAAGAAATGTGGGTTTAATCAATACGTGGAGTGTATACAAGGCTCATGTGTGTGTGTGTGTGAGTGGCCCACTTAGTGGCAAGTTGGTAATTATGGCAACTCTGCAATTAACTCATTTTAATCTAATTTAATCATACCTAATCAGTTTTCAGATAAATATACCATAAAATCACATTAGTTATGAGGGTCACGGAACATCAATCGGTTTCTAATTCGGCCGCCGATAAGGCCTTCAATTAGCAGTTTAAACATATAAACATGAACAGATAATCAGACAATCAAACAGATAGAATGCAATTAACTAACATATACTCAGTCAATTCAGTTTCAATTTCAGCCAGTCAGTTCAGTATTTCATTCAGTTCGATTATCAGTCAGTTATCAGTTCCGTTTAGCAGTAATCGGTGATTATCGGTAATCGATCAGTCCTTAATCAGTAAACAGTATGAGGGTTGTTACAGTCTCCCCTCCTTATAAAGAGTTTAGTCCTCTAAACTCGAGTTACCTTCATTCTGGAAGAAAACAGGATTCAGTGGAAACAGTTCAGGATATCTTTTGGCCATGTCATCTTCCCTTTCCCAAGTGGCATACACGCCACCGTGGTTTTGCCAGTCAACTTTCACTAACGGGATCTCTTTGTTCCTCAGTTTCTTGATTCGTCGGTTTACAATCTGTATAGGCCGTTCCTCGTAAGTGTAGTCATCACTCAACACTATCCGAGTAGGCTCAATCACATGGAAGGGATCCCGGAGATAGTCTCTTAACATAGAAATGTGGAAGACGTTATGCATATGCTCCATTTCAGGAGGAAGCGCAACTTGATACGCCACCGGATTGATTTTCTCAATGATCTCATATGGTCCGACGTATCTCGGTGCTAACTTGCCTTTGACTCCAAAACGAGTCTGGCCTTTCATTGGTGTCACTTTCACAAAAACATGATCACCCACTTCATACTCTCTGTCCCGTCTTCTGACATCTGCATAACTTTTCTGTCTACTCTGTGCAGTTTTCAGTCTTTGCTGTATCAGTTTCACTTTTTCATTTGTTTCATACACAATCTCGGGCCCAAGCAACGGCCCATCTCCAACTTCTGCCCAGCAAATTGGAGATCTACATTTTCTGCCATACAATGCCTCAAAAGGCGCCATACCAATACTCGAATGGTAGCTGTTGTTGTAGGCGAATTCAACTAAGGGCAAGTGACTTTCCCAGTTTCCCTGATAATCAAGGACACACATTCTCAATAAATCCTCCAGAGTTTGGATGGTCCTTTCTGATTGGCCATCTGTCTGAGGGTGATAGGCACTACTCAGTCTCAGTTCAGTACCCAGTGCAGTTTGTAGGCTTTGCCAAAACCTCGATGTAAACTTCGAATCCCTGTCAGAAACAATAGACACAGGCACTCCATGCAGTCTAACGATTTCATCAATATAGATAACAGCCAATTTGTCCGCATTATAAATCGTCTTGACAGGTAAGAAGTGAGCAGATTTGGTTAGTCTATCAACAATAACCCAAATTGAATCCATACCTTTTCTGGAGCGAGGCAACCCAACGATAAAATCCATCGTGATGTGCTCCCATTTCCATTCCGGTATGGGTAAGGGTTGCAGTAATCCGACAGGTCGTTGATGTTCAGCTTTGACCTGTTGGCAACGAAGACATTTGGATACAAAATCAGCAATTTCTTTCTTCATTCCCGGCCACCAGAAATTCTGTTTCAGATCTTGGTACATTTTCGTATTCCCCGGGTGGATAGACAATTTCGAATTGTGGCCTTCTTGCAGGACTCTTCTTTTCAGTTCAGTATCATTCGGTACACACAGTCTTTCTTGAAATTTCAGTACATTACTCTCACATTTGAATCCCGGTCTCGGTTTAGATTCTCTTTCTTCGATGATCTTTTTCAAGAAGTCATCCAGTTGCTGTTTCTCTTTAATCTCTTCAACCAGTGCTGGTTGAGCAGAAATAGCAGCCAAGATTCCACCTTGTTCTCTCAAAACAATTTCAATCTCAGATTTTCCAAGGTCACAAAGCAACTCTTTCTGTCCGGTGAGCAAACAAGCTAAGTTGGCAATTGACTTTCGGCTCAATGCATCGGCAACAGTATTGGCTTTTCCCGGATGATACAATATCTGTAGGTCATAATCTTTAATCAGTTCTAGCCATCTCCGCTGTCTCATGTTCAGTTCTTTCTGTGTGAAGAAATACTTTAAACTCTTATGGTCGGTGTATACTTCACATGTCACCCCGTACAGGTAGTGACGCCAAATTTTCAGTGCAAATACTACTGCAGCAAGTTCCAGATCATGGGTCGGGTAATTCTTTTCATGTGGTCTCAGTTGTCGGGAAGCATAAGCTATAACCTTCCCATTCTGCATTAAAACACATCCCAAACCCTTATGAGAAGCATCACTAAATACAGTATAACCATCCGTACCTGAGGGTAAAGTCAAAACTGGTGCAGTCACGAGTCGAGTTTTCAACTCCTGGAAAGCAGATTCTCTTTGGTCGGTCCAGTCAAATGATGTCCCCTTTTGAGTTAACTGAGTCAATGGTAGGGCAATTTTGGAGAAATCTTTGACAAATCTTCTGTAATATCCAGCCAATCCCAAAAAGCTTCGGACTTCAGTCACATTTGTTGGTCTAGGCCAGTTCACCACAGCTTCAATTTTCTGCGGATCAACAAAAATTCCATCTTTGCTAACAACATGCCCCAAAAACATAACATGGTCAAGCCAAAATTCACATTTAGACAGTTTAGCATACAGTTTCTGTTCCCTTAAGGTTTGTAGGGCAAGTCTCAGATGATGTTCATGCTGTTCTATACTTTTGGAGTAAATCAATATGTCATCGATAAATACAACAATAAAGTCATCAAGGTACGGTTTAAAAACTCTGTTCATGAGGTCCATAAAAGCAGCTGGTGCGTTCGTGACTCCAAAAGGCATAACCAAAAATTCATAATGTCCATACCTCGTTCTAAAAGCAGTTTTATCGATGTCTTCCGGTTTAACCTTCAGTTGATGATACCCCGATCTGAGATCAATCTTAGAGAACACTTGTGCACCCTGTAACTGATCAAATAAATCATCAATGCGTGGCAAAGGGTATTTGTTCTTTACAGTTACCTTATTCAGCTCACGGTAGTCAATGCACAGTCTCAGTGAGCCATCTTTCTTCTTGACAAACAAAACAGGAGCACCCCATGGCGAAGTGCTAGGTCTGATGAACTTTTTATCTAACAGCTCTTGCAATTGCACTTTCAGTTCCTTCAGTTCAGTTGGAGCCATTCTGTAAGGAGCTTTAGAAACTGGTTGTGTTCCGGGAATCACATCAACGGTAAATTCAATCTCCCTATCAGTCAAGTCTCCTGGAAGATTATCTGGAAAAACATCTGGAAATTCCCTGACTATAGGAATACAATTCACATCAGTTTTAACACTATCATCAATAGACACAGTCAGTACAGAACACAGATATCCTTTACAGCCCTTTCTAATCAGTTTAACAGCCTTCATAGATGAAATCAAATACGGAGGAGGTACTACTCCACTCCCATTAAACACAAATTCAGGTAAACCAGGTGGACGGAAAACAACTTGCTTGGTCACACAGTCAATAGTGGCATAATATTTTTGTAACCAATCCATTCCCAATATTACGTCAAAGTGATCAATGTTCAATGGCAGTAAATCAATAAACAGATGCATATCCCCAACAATGATTTCACATGCGGGGTACATATAAGCACATGTCATGGATCCCCCTACGGGTGATGATACGGCTAGCAGATAGTTCATAGGTTCTAAGGGTCTATCCAATTTCCGTGAAAAAGCATATGATACATAAGAATGCGTAGACCCCGAATCAATCAATACATATGCATTTTGTGTACAGATAGAGAGGATACCTGACACAACGGTCTCAGTATTTTGCACGTCTCCCGGTACTAGGGCGAACACTCGGCCCTGCCTCATGGGCTCTTTCCCGGTAGCTCTGGGGTTAGGCTTTGGTGCTACGGTTGATACTGCTGCGCTTGGTGCAGCTTTACTACTGGCTTGTGGAGCAGAGGGGCAGTCTTTAACCATGTGGCCCACCTTGCCACACCTGTAACAGGCTCCAGATATTCTGTAGCAAACCCCTTTGTGCTTCTTGCCACACTCAGGACAGGGTGGTATGAATCCACTCCCTTGACTGGGGCTAGTTGTCAACCCCGTATTCTGTTTCTTGTTGGCTGGGTTGTGCTTGCCTTTCTTAAATTTGAAACCCTGCCTTTTACCATGCCATTCAGTTGTTGGTGTTTCAGATTGTTTCACTGCTGCAATGTTCGACTCGGCCATCAATGCCCGGTCGAGAACACCCACAAAAGTCGGTAATTTCAAAACATTTATCCGGTCAAGTATTGCCACATTAAGGCCACCTTCAAATTTTCTGGCCTTCTTATATTCAGTATCCACCATGTGCGGTGCATAACGGGCAAGTTCAGTAAATTTGGTTTCATATTCTGCAACGGACATTGTGCCCTGCTTCAGCTGTTCAAATTCAGTCACTTTTCTATCCCTAACACACTGAGGGAAGTACTTTTCAAAGAAGGACTCCTTGAACTGAGCCCAAGTCATAACAGTATTTGTGTCACGGATCAACATCCACCACCTTCTAGCCTCTTCTTGTAGGGTGAAGGTAGCTAACAGCACTTTGTTCGCTTCCGAGCACGGAAACACTTCGAACAATTTTTCTGTTTCCAGAACCCAAGCTTCAGCTTTTAGCGGTTCAAGGCCTCCCTGAAAGGATGGCGGTTTCATTTTGCTGAACTTCTGGGTAAGAGCAATAATATCCCCATCATCCACATTCGCATTAGGTTCCGGCTGTACCGGATGAGGAGGAGGTGGGGGCGGTTGGTTCTGTTGTTGTTCAAGTCTAGCAGTTATCAGTTCTATCATTCTTTCCATTCTTTCCATTCTTGCCTCGGTAGACGAGGATTCAGGTTCATTTGCATTATCCATTTCACTATAAGCAGTTACAACAGTTTTAAACATAAGCAGTCATTTGTTTACCAGTTTAACACATTAACAGATATTCAGTCATAACATAGCCACACACTTTTCAAGTTCATGAGATGTCCTAATTACTTTTTCTAGGACCCCCTATAGCTCATTTGGACACGTGTGTGCGGTATAACTCGTGGTTAAGTATCGCTCTGATACCACTCTGTCACGACCCAAACCCGGCCCTATGGGTTTAGCACCGTAACCGGCCAGTAATCCGAGATTACCGAAGGCCTGCTTAACAGAAATACAGTAAAACAGAGTACAGGGCCTGGCGGAAGCCAATACAGTAATTAAACAATGTCCAATGAGCTGTGACAGTCTGTATGCAAAAGATTTTCCATGCATTCATACATAAATGGTACAGAACAGTATGAACAATATTCACATCCATTCAAACTAGGGACTCAACCCTACATAACAGTACAGAAAACATTCCGTCTGTACAAAACAGTACGGTCTATACAAAATTTACAGTCACACAGTACAGGGACCTAATCCCTGTATAACAGTACAGTAAACAGTCAGTCTATACAGAACAGTTAGACAGTACAGAAGACAGGTGGGGGAAACAACCAAAACACCCCCAAGCCATAGCATGGCAACTCGGAACCTCGCAGTGAGGCGCAAAGGCTGGCTTGACAAAACTGGAGTAACCCTGACGCTCCTAGCTCCGATCTGGTGCCTGTACACCTACATATATATATGAGCAGTGAGCTAAAGCCCAGTGAATAACACAATATGTAAAGAGGTTAAGAATGAATGTCCTTACAGTATGAAAACAGTTCATTTCAATCAGTCATTCAGTTGTTCAGTACAGTAAACAGTCATATGTGGTACATCCATTAGCATAACAGTAACAGTAGGTCTTAAAAGACCGAACAGTAATGATGGCCATCAGTCAGTAAACAGTAGTGGTTCCACAAGGAAACCGACAGAGATCTCTGTGACAGTAACAGTAACAGTAAACCGTAGATACTAAGGATGCCACAGTACAGTTCAGAAATAAAGGACATACATTCATTCAGTAAATAATACCAGTTCAGTAAACAGTTCAGTTCAGTATTCAGAAGATAATCAGTTGAACATATCTTTACACAATTGTTACTCACAGAGTTCTGGGCTACAGTGTGCTAGAGCGTGTCTCCCCAGTTGCCAACCCTACACAGTTCACAGGTTGAACACACACTAAGCTACACAGTTGGGAAATCTTATAACTTAATCCCTAATTTGCCTTGGTGTGTTCTACAATGATATCCTCATCTAAATGTCTTAAACTAGGCCTAAGAATGCCTAGGATGGGATGAGGATGCAAAAATACACTTAGAAAACATTTTGCAAACTTTGCTGAAAATAGGGGATTCGCTCGAGCGAGACTTTCTACGCTCGAGCGTAAGTCCAAAATCAAAGGCTTCGCTCGAGCGAGGAATCCTTCGCTCGAGCGGTCTGCAAAACAGTAAAAGTACTGGATGCTGAAATTTTACGCGCGATCGTCGCTCGATGGTCGCTCGAGCGGAGCCCTGGACAAAGGTGCTCGCTCGAGCGGGGAATACTTCGCTCGAGCGAGGAAGCCAAATCTGGAATTTCCAGATTTGCCTCCCAAGCTCAAACCAAGCATTCAACCACTCCAAACTCGACCTCTTGGGCTCAAATTCTGGAAAACACTACTAAATTCAATGTATAACAAGATTCAAAGCTCAATTCATGAATTCGAGCCCCAAAGGTGAGTCAATAAAAACCATATTCAAACCCATTTTCAAGAACAACATTCAAACATGCCATGCATGAGTTTTAAACCAAATTAAAGCTCCAAAGCTTGATCAAATGAGCTCATTTCTTTTCAAATCAGATGGAAACATGGTCTATAACAACAATATGAGCATGCATGCACTAATGTCCATGTAATCAACCTCAAATATCTACATTACAAACATGCATGCACCAATTACCATGAATTCAACTCCAAACTCATTAATTCCAACATGCATGCATAAATTACACTCTATAACAACATGTATGCACCAAAACGTGGCCTTGCTCTACAATTGAAGCATGAATTGTGCAAGAATGAGTTCTAAGACAACAACAAGGAGATGGATGTCCTACCTTAGTCTTGTGCTTAAGGTCTAGGAGCTCAAAGTAGCAATCAACACTTCAATCCTCAAGCAATTCCAAGCAATTCAAGATGAAAACCAACTCCTCAAGTCACTCTCTCTCTAGGGTCGGTTGGGGCTCAAAATGTGAGAAGAAATGTGGGTTTAATCAATACGTGGAGTGTATACAAGGCTCATGTGTGTGTGTGTGTGAGTGGCCCACTTAGTGGCAAGTTGGTAATTATGGCAACTCTGCAATTAACTCATTTTAATCTAATTTAATCATACCTAATCAGTTTTCAGATAAATATACCATAAAATCACATTAGTTATGAGGGTCACGGAACATCAATCGGTTTCTAATTCGGCCGCCGATAAGGCCTTCAATTAGCAGTTTAAACATATAAACATGAACAGATAATCAGACAATCAAACAGATAGAATGCAATTAACTAACATATACTCAGTCAATTCAGTTTCAATTTCAGCCAGTCAGTTCAGTATTTCATTCAGTTCGATTATCAGTCAGTTATCAGTTCCGTTTAGCAGTAATCGGTGATTATCGGTAATCGATCAGTCCTTAATCAGTAAACAGTATGAGGGTTGTTACATCAACCTTCCGCTGTCACTCTCTCATGCGCCCTTGCACGTTCTTCAGTTGCTTGTTCACGTCAACACCTGTTGTTAGCCCTATGCTCGCGTACGCCGTTCTTGCTGTTGTGCGCCGTGCGTGCGCCATTTTGCTATTGTGTGCCCGTGTGCGCTAATCCGCTATTGTGCGCCACACGCTCCTTTCTGCTATTATGCGCCACGTCTCCTTCTATTATCGTGCATCGCGCCTCCTGCTGACGTCATCTCTGCACAACAGATCCCTTCCACAACTATTTTCGACCTTCTGGACTCACTAGTACGCTCTGTTTTGCTAATTTTTGCTCTTGTAACACTGTTTTTCTCTATTTTACTTCACCAAACCATCGTTACGGATTGTCATGATGCTTCTCATCCAATCTATGTTATCCTTGACGACTTCAACTATGTGTTACGGACCTAAGCCATGTCCGGTTTTCTGAAAGAGAAGAAACTTTGGCGCATTATCATTGGGATGCGATATAACCAGTGAAAGAGGTTCATGAAACAACTGCCACATATGCAGACCGTTCAGAGGACTGGAACAATAAGAATTATTAGATCATCACTTGGCTTTAGAATACTTCTATTACCTCTATCAGTTTACAATTTGGTCATTTTCAACTTAACTCCGTGACTACTCCTGCCAAAGACATTTGGGATTTTTTGGCAGAACGTTATCAGACTACTGGTCTTGCTCATCAATATCAACTTCAAAGTCAACTTTATCGCCGCGTCAAGAACCTGGTCAGTTTGTTAATGATTTCCTCTCTTAGATATATTCTGTTTGGGACTAGCTCGTTCTCTCTGATGGGCCCGTTAAGTCTCTTATCACCCTACCAGATCCTCTTCCCACTGGTCGTCCACATCGGGTAACTTAACCACCTGTTCATCTTCGTGATTATATTGTCGAGTCTACTGCATTTTCTACTTATGAACCTACCTCCTATTGTGAGGCTTATACTAATCCTCTTTGGTAGCAAACTATGATTGATGAATTACAGGCTTTAGACAAAACTCATACCTGGAATGTTATTGATCTTCCTCCTAAAAAGACTATGATTGGCTGCAAATGGGTATACAAAATCAAGGCCTATTCTGATGGCTCTATTGAGCGCTACAAAGCCTGTCTTGTTGCAAAGGGCTTCACCCAGGAATATGACATTGATTATGAGGAGACTTTCGCTTCAGTTCTCGGCTTACCTCTGTGCGTAGCTTACTTGTTGTTGCCGATGCTCACCATTGGGATCTCTTTTAGATGGATGTCAAAAATACCTTCCTTAATGGTGATCTTCTTGAGGAAGTCTACATGCAACCTCTCTCTAGGTCTGCTTATCTGATTCATAAGGTTTGCAAACTACAGCGTGTTCTCTATGGTCTCAAGCAAGCCCCATGAGTTTGGTTTGCAAAATTCAGCTCCACCATCCATGACTTCGGTTTCACCTCCAGCTCATATGACTCTGCTCTATTTGTTCGGACCACTTCTTATGGCACCACTCTTCTTCTTCTTTATATGGATGATATGATTATCATCGGTAATGATGTGGCTGGTATTCTTAGCCTCAAACAATTTCTCAATCGTCAATTTGAGATGAAGGACCTTGGCACTCTTAATTATTTCTTAAGGCTTGAAATCTCTTATGATTCCACTGGTTATTATTTGTCACAAGCCAAATATGCATCCGATCTTCTAGCACGTGTTGGTCTTACCGATTGCAAGACTACATCTACTCCCGTTGATCCTCAAATTCGTCTCACTTCTCTAAACGGGGATCTTCTCTCTGATGCTACTTTTTATCGCCAGCTGGTCGATAGTCTTGTCTATCTCACTGTGACTCGTCTTAACATTGCATATGTTGTCCATCTTGTTAGTCAGTATATGTCAGCTCTCCCATATCCTGTATTACACTGCTTACTTCGCATACTTCGCTACCTCAAAGGCACTATGTTCCATGGACTCCATTACTCTGCTTACTCTTCTCTCAAGTTTCGTGCTTTTTCTAATACTGATTGAACTGGGGATCCTATTTATTGACGCTTCACCACGGGTTTCTGTTTCTTCTTAGGAGATTATTTTCTTACTTGGCACAACAAAAAACAGTCCCTCACTGTTTGCTCTAGTACTGAAGCTGAATACCGCGCTCTTGTTGATACTACTTAGGAACTTTTATGGCTTCGCTGGCTCCTTGCTGATATGGGTGTTTCTTCCCCTAGTGCCACCTCTCTCTATTGTGACAATCAGAATGCCATTCAGATTACTCACAATGATGTCTTTCATGATTGCATCAAACATATTGAGATTGATTGTCATTTCATTCGACAGCATATTACATGTGGCACTGTTCATCTTCTTCCTATTTCTTCTGCTGATCAACTTGTTGATATTTTCACCAAGGCTTATCCTTATAGTCGTTTCAGTGATCTAGTTTCCAAACTCAAGTTGGTTGATGCTTACCCACCTTGAGTTTGATGGGGCTGTTAATGTGTATATTAGATTTAGATTTATACTTATCTTCTTGTATTGTAGATGTAACTTATCTCTATCTCTCTCTATCTCTATCTCCTTGTATCTTTGTCTCTATTTTCTTCTATACTTATCTAGGTTTGTGTTCAACTTATAAATACAAGCTCTCCTGTTGTATTCAATTTAATTCAATATAATACAGATGCACATTTTCTATATTTCTTTCAACCATTCTAACAATGATTATTATGATAAAAAAAGTCTTTACTTATATTTTATGTGGTGTTTGATTATAATTCATTATTATTTTTTAATTATGATTAAAAAGAATTTAACTATAACATTGTGATAATAAACACTATAAATATTGTAACCGGCGTGTATCCACCGTTTTGAGACGTGTACATTCTACCCAAGTAATATACTCAAAAGTTTTGGTGACTCCATTATTTGGTGTGAGACCCACCAAAGTTTTATTGCATAAGGTCCCCTTTGTTTGGGGTTATAGGGAGAGGATTGGGTTTGGTAGTAAGGAGGGGATTGAGAATGAGGTGTTTGTTTTGAGAGATATGGAGGGGATTAGTAATCCCTTGGTATTAGTAAGGAGGAGGAAGGGGGATTGGTAAGGAGGAGGTAGAGATGGTATTAGAAAAATAGTGAGGGGATTAGAATTTTTTTTATTTTTTATATATTGGGAATTTTTTTTAAATATAATGTTTAATTTTTTATATTTTTTAATTTGTTTTATTATTTTATATAAAAATAATTTAACAATTCTTCACTGTTAATCCCTCACTAACAATTTTCTCACTATTAATCCCCTCACTATGAATCCCTTCCATTCTATCTCTGAAAACAAACAGGGCCTAAGAGTGTTGGTATGTATTTGTTTGTGAATGTATTTTCCAATTTTACCTTCTTTGATTGCCCACCAAAAGAGTGTTTGGTATATTGGTATCCTTAACATTTTCAAATTTTACCTTGCTTCTTTGATTGCCAAATGAATGTGTACATTATAGAAAGTTTTCATTTCATTCATGCTCTATGTTTTGGGCAAATTCCACTGAATTTATTTTGTTCATTGATATTTTTTTTTTTTGGTTTTGAATGTTAAATAGTCCTTCGCAAGTTTATGTATTTCTAAGCATATATGAGAAATGTTAGTGATGGTAACAATCACAGTTTTAAGTGATGATCCATAATCTAAGGTTTTGTTTGTCATAATTTAAAAAAGTTAAAAAATTTAAAAATTATTATCTTATTTAAGTCACATCATTTTATTTAAGTCACATTACATCTATACTATATCACTTCAAACTTAACCTATACCTAACTTATATTTCATAAAAAAAATTAAAAAATATATAGATCATCTAAAACCATTCCTAAATAGACCAGGGGCATAAACTTGTGGAAAGTGTTTGAAAATATGTAAATTTGGGGAATGTGTGAAAAATGCATTAGGTACGGAACTCTTGATATTTTTATTATTTCATTACAAAATGTGACATTTGAGGTGACTCACATTGAAATTTGGAGTTATTCATAGATTTTACTGAATAATCACTACAAGAAAACTGGGTATATGAGACGGAACTATTTGCGACGACACACTTGCCGTCTCAAAAAGTCACTTTTTGCGACGGCAGAAAATGCCGTCTCAAAAAAGCAGAGTATTTGCGACGGCACCATTTACCGTCTCAAAAAAGCAGAGCATTTGCGACGGCACTATTTGCCGTCTCAAAAAATGAGAGTATTTGCGACGGTATTTAGTGCCGTCGCAAATGCTCTGCTTTTTTGAGACGGCAAATGATGCCGTCGCAAATACTCTGCTTTTTTGAGACGGTAAATGGTGCCGTCGCAAATACTCTGCTTTTTTTAGACGGCATTTTCTGTCGTCGCAAAAAGTGACTTTCGTGTTTTTTTTTATTGAATATTTTTAAAATTTTAAATATTTTTTTTAGATGTACCTTACTTAGATGTATCTACAAAATAAAAAAATTATGAAAAAAAATTTTAAAAATTAATAAATACATAAAAATACAAAAAAATGTATTGAATTATTATATTTTTGGTATTTAGTGAATTTTTAAAAGATTTTTTTTACAATTTTTTTAATTTTTAGTTGTATTTATGTTAGGTGTGTTTAAAAATTTTAAAAAATACTTAAAATATTTAAAAAATTCAGTAAAAACAATATAACACGGAAAACAAGAAAGTTTAATTTTCTCAAAAGAGTTTTTGGAAAACTCTAACCTAGCATAGTGATTGTGGTTTTGAGATAGCTTCATATATATACAGTCACAAAATGGTTTGAATAAATTCAACGGTATTTTTCTGTCGCAAAAAAAATTAAAAAAAACAATGTCGTCTTACTCTTTTGATATACCATTTCTCTTTTCATTCATTTTTTCATCTTCCCGTCTCTCTGTCTCTATCTCTCTCTCTTTTCTCTTTATCTTTTTCACTTATCACTCTTCTTTCTATGTCTGCATGTTTCTCTCTCTCATTCTCTCTGTGTCTCTCGCCTATCTCTCTTCTCTCTATCTTTCTCATTTCTTTTTTCTCTCTCTCTCTCTTATCTTTCTATCTCTCTCTATCTCTCTCGCTCATTTCTCTTCTCTTTCTGTCTCTTTCTTTTTCTGTGTCTCTCTCTCGCTCATCTCTTTTCGCTCTATTTCTCTTTCTTTTTGTCTATCTCTCGCTTATCTCTTATTTCTCTCTCTTTTTCTATCTCTCAATCTCTCTCTCTCTATCTCTTTTTCTGTCTATCTCTCTCTTCCTGTCTCTCTCTCACTCATCACTCTTCTCTCACTCTCTCTCTGTCTACTTGTCTATTTGTCTATTTCTCTCTCACTATGTTCGCCTTGTTCACTCTCTTACTCCCATCTTCTCTATTTATCGAGCTCCTTCTCGATTTATCGATCCACTATAAGAAAATACACTTTTAGCAACCACTTTGTCTATCTCTCTCTCTCTCGCTCATCACTCTATCTCTGTCTCTCTCTCTCTCTATCTCTCTTCTTTATCTGTCTCTCACAAAATTAAAATATTTTTAAAATATTTAAAAAATTGATTTGAATTAAGTTTTGAAAAGAGTTTTGAATTATCTGTCTTCTTTATTTATTGAGCTCCCTTTCGATTTATCGATCCACTACAAGAAAATACATTTTTAGCGACCACTTTGTCTCTTTCTCGCTCATCATTCTGTCTCTTTCTCTGTCTCTCTATCTCTTTTCTCTATTCGTCTCTCACTCATCTCTCTTTCTCACCACCCATCTTCTCTACCACATTTACCACTACTGCAAATGTCATTTAACTACCACCACTCTTCTCTTTCTCTCTTTCACTCATCACTCTTCTTTTTCTGTCTGTTTGTCTATCTGTCTGTTTGTCTGTCTGTCTGTGTATCTTTCGTTCATCTTTCTTCTTTCTATCTCTCTCATTTGTCTTCTCTCTATGTCTCTCTCGCTCATCTCTCTTCTCTCTATCTCTCTCATCTCTTTTCTCTCTCTGTCTCTCTCGCTCATCTCTTTTTTCTCTCTCTGTTTCTCTCGCTCATCTCTCTTCTCTCTATCTCTCTATTTTTCTATTCTCTCTCTCGTTCATCTCTTTTCGCTTTCTTTCTATATGTCTCTCTCATCTCTTGTTTTTCTCTATTTTTCTATATGTCTCTCTCTATCGCTTTCTCTCTTTGTCTCTCTGTCTCTCTATATCTCTTTCTCTCTTTATCTCTCTCTCACTTATCACTTTTCTCTCTTTCTTTCTCTCTCTGTGTCTGTTTGTTTGTCTCTCACTCTTTTGTTTCTCTCTCTTTCTCTCTATGTGTCTGTCTGTCTGTTTGTCTCTCTCCCCCATTGTGTTCACATTACTCACTCTCTCCCTCATCGCTTCTCTATTTACTAAGCTCTCCACTACAAGAAAATGCACTTTTAGCGACCACTTTGTCTCTCTCTCGCTCATCACTCTGTTTCTGTCTCTCTCTCTCGCTTTCTCTCCTCTATCTGTCTCTCACTCATCTCTCTCTCTCTCTCACTACTCATCTCTTTTACCAACTTCACCTCTACGACTACCATTACTACTACCATTGCCACCACTCCACTACCACCACTACCACTACTGCCACTACTACTACCATTACCTCTCTTTCACCCCTGCCACTCCATTTACACTACCACTACCACTACCACAACTTCACCACTAATTTCTTTCGCTATCACCACCACCACCACCATCTCTCTTTCACCACTCTCTCTGTCTTTTTTTTTTCTATGTCTCTCTCGTTAATCTCTTTTCACTTTCTTTCTCTATCTTTTAGTTTATCACTTGCTCATCTATTGTTTCTCTATCTTTTTCTGTCTATCTCTCTCTCTCTATCTCTCTCTGCGTCTCTCTTTCTCTCTCACTCATCACTCTTTTCTCTCTCTGTCTTCTTGTGTGTCTGTCTGTTTGTCTCTCTCCCCCACTGCGTTCGCCTTGCTCACTCTCCTCATCATCTCTTCTTTATTTATTGAGCTCCCTTTCGATTTATCGATCCACTACAAGAAAATGCACTTTTAGCGACCACTTTGTCTCTTTATCACTCATCACTCTGTCTCTGTCTCTTTCTCTGTCTCTCTATCTCTTTTCTCTATTCGTCTCTCACTCATCTCTCTCTCTCACCACCCATCTTCTCTACCACATTTACCACTACTGCAAATGCCATTCAACTACCACCATTATTCTCTTTCTCTCTTTCTCTTTTTCACTCATTACTCTTTTTTCTCTATCTGTTTGTCTATCTGTCTGTGTGTCTTTCGTTTATCTTTTTTCTCTTTATCTCTCTCATTTGTCTTCTCTCTCTGTCTTTCTCGCTCATCTCTCTTCTCTCTATCTCTCCCATCTCTTTTCTTTCTCTGTCTCTCTCGCTCATCTCTCTTTTTTCTCTCTCTTTGTCTCTCTCTCTCTGGCTCATCTCTCTTTTCTCTATCTCTCTATTTTTCTATTCTTTCTCTCGTTCATCTTTTTTCGCTCTCTTTCTCTCTCTTTTTGTATCGCTCATCTCTTGCTTCTATCTTTTTTTTCTGTCTCTCTCTCTCTATCTCTTTCTCTCTTTGTTTGTTTGTTTCTCTCTCTCTCTCTCTCCGTCTCTCTCACTCACTCACTCATCACTATTAATAGAAAATATTTTTCATTAAAATATTATCCTTACTTCTACCAAATAAAAAATAATAATAATAATTTTTCATTCATTAAATATTCATTTATAATAAAAATGAAAATTATTATTATTTTTTTATTATTTAAATATTCATTTATGTTGAAAATTATTATTATTTTTTACCCAATCCCGCCGCTCGGTTCCCCCAATTTTTCCCCATTCCCGCGCCCCTCAAAATCCCCAATTTCTTAGCACCAAATTCCCTAATTTCTACCAAAATGAAAAAACCCTAATCGTCTCCTCACTCTCCCATTCTCATCTCAAGTTCAACTCATCACTGTCTCTCTCTCTCTCACTCTCTCGTTTCGTTGTTCTTCATATCTGCACCGATCACTCTCTGACTCTCTCGTTGTTCATCTCATCGCACCGATCATCGCACCGCCGATCTACTCACTTGGAGAAGAATTTTTCAGGGACTGTCTTGATCCATACCCTAGCCGTTTGAACCTTCTGATTCGGACCGTTGGATCTTTCGAATCTTGTCGATCGACGGTTCGTGTTGTTTCTTGAATCGTCGTCTCGCTCTCTCTCGCTCTCTCTGTGTAGTTTTCTCAGATCTCACAGTCTGGTGAGTTGACCACTTCGATTTCTTTGTTTTTGTCAATGTGATGATATCTTCTAATTAGCTTAATCTGTGTCGAGGCAGTATCGAGGTCGATTCGATTAGATTCGGATTGCAATGCGAATGATGAGTTTCATCTTGATTGAGAGATTACTTTTTCTAATCCTTTTCAATCTTATCTTCATTTTTACTGATTTTACAAGTAAAGTTCTTTTTTAAAGAGACTTTTTGCTAATTTTGCAATATTAATCTTTCAAATATGGGGCTTTCTATCAATTTCTGCAAATTTTGGTAAAACTGTAAAGAAATGCCTTTGGGATTAAAATTTAAGAATGCTAGTAATTTTTTATTAGCACGGTTTTTCGATTTTTCGATTAGATTCGAATTTCAATGCAAATGATGAGGTTCATGCAAGTCGATCGTAGATTGAGAGATTACGTTTTCTAATCCTTTTCAATCTTATCTCTATTTTCACTGATTTTACAAGTAAAAGTTATTTTCTTTTCTTGAAGAGATTTTCTGCTAATTTTTTGCAATATTAATCTTACATATATAGGGCTTTCTATCCATTTCTGCTAATTTTGGTTAAACTGTAAAGAAAGGCCTTTTGGATTAAATGCTAAGAATGCTATTAGCACCGTTTTTCTTAGATCGGCCAGTTGTGGCATGTAAATCTTTATTTTAAATTGTCATAACATTATATGTTCATTTGGTTTTGAAGTGGCTGACCATTGATTATTTTTGTGAGATTCTGCTGGTGTTCTAGTGTCTTTTTGTGTCATTTTTTTATTTTTATTTTTATTTTTATATTTCCATTTGGTAGATCGCTCATCGATATTGGGTTTGTTCTTGGTTTGGTTGCTGAGAAAATTTAGGGGAGGGAAAGATATTTAACAGCTGAATCTTAGAGGATCATTATTGCAGTCCTCATCAAACTCTAATCCATCATGATTTAACTGGGATTAGATGGCAAATTAGTGGGTGGCTGTTTCTGTTTCGTTGGTGATATTTTCATTAAAGAATCATTCATGAGCAATATTGAGTTTGGCGGATTAGATATCTTGATTAAATGGATGAGTTATTTTGCATCTCTGTACCGATCGACTCACAGGTAAGCCTCTCTCTCTCTCTCTCGCTCCCTGATCTCTTATCTCTGCACCGATCGAACAGATCTTTCTGTTTCTCATCTCATCAGCCTCTCTCTCCCTGATAATTTATTTTATTTTAAACATTATATATATTTTTAAATGTATATAAATATATAGAGTTATATTTAGTAATTATAGTTTGAAAAAATTGGCTTGACTTTGAAACTGTAAATTGTAATTATATTTAGTAATTATAGTTTCAAGATTTAAGGTTCTAATAAATTGTAAGAAAAGGGTAGTAGGTATGTAGATCAAATATGACTGAAATTGGCTTGACTTTGAAACTATCAGGTTGCTGGACTTCAGAGAAAACATAGCTAGAATTCTTTGACAGTAGCTCTTCTTTTGGTTTGTCGAATTGAAGTAGATAGCCGGAATTGTATGTTTTTGATGATAGGACTTTTTTTTTTAGCTAGTCAATGATTACTCTCTGTTTGACGAGATCTTTTTAACGTGTTTGATATGCATGTATTGTTGTTTTGTTCAATATGTTTAGATATGGATGGAGTATAGTTTTTTGTGTGAACCATGTTTTTTGGAGTATAGATTTTTAATTGAGTTCATCACGGCATGGATGGTAATCAAATGTAGTTATCTTGTATTCCAGGAAGCATGTTTAATTGGGTTAGTTTTGTAGGATTTAATTTCATGTACTAGTGGCCAATTAGTTTGAATTGTTGTGATATCATAGCCATATTAATGTAGTGGCTTTTATTTCAGACATTTGATGTTTGTCACCTGTTGCGGGATTGGTGTTTAGGTGTATGATTTTGTGACTTGGAGAACTGTCGGTGTGTCTTAATAATTTAGACTAATGATGGTTTCAAAAGATGCACATTTTAATTTTAAATTTTTTGTTTTAGTCTAGTTTTAATATAATCCTTATTTTTCAGGGTTTGTAATTGGCTACCGGATGATTTGAAGGAAGAATATGTGCATAGTGTGAAAGTAGTGGAGAAGGCGGTGTTGAGAGCTGTAATTTTCCCTTGTTTTTTCATTCTTTTCATTTGAAATCATCTGTGCCATGGCAGGCATGAAGATGTGAATAAGATACATGTTCTTATTGCTAAACTTTAGTGAGATGATGCTAGTGATGCCCTTTCTTCTGTTAGCTTTATATTACTGCTTAGTTAGTTTTTCTTGTACAATGTATGACAGCAAAAAGAAAAAAATGGAAGATCATTTTCATATTTTTAATTATGGATAAATTTTTATTTATATACTGGACTTTTTATATTATTATGTAATTATCGATTTTTTTTAAAGTTATTTTTCATTTAATATAGGTCATTTTCATAATTTTAATAATTTTATTACATTTTTTATTTTTATTTTTTATTTTTGGAGACGACAGCACACACCGTCTCAAAAAAAAAAAATTGCATCAGGATTTTTTGCGACGGCACCTTTACTGTCGCAAAAGATAGGGAGTTGGTTGAAATGTAACGCCTTTAGCGACGGTTTTATTGCCGTCGCCAATAGTCCTTTAACGACAGTTTAGGGGCTGTCTCAAATAAACCTTTAGCGACGGTATTTTTTGCCGTCGCAAAAGACATTTTTAGCGACGGCAACACAGTGCCGTCTCAAAAAAACTCAGATTTTTACATGTTATTTGCGACAGAATTTTTCCGTCGCAAAAAGGGCATTTAGCCGTCGCAAAAAAAGGCGACGGCATTATGCCGTCGCTAAAACCCTTTTGCAACCCCCTTTGTTGCGACCCCCCACTTGCCGTCGCAAAAAGTCACTGACCGTCGCAAAAAACCTTTTGAGACGGCGTTTGAAGTATTTGCGACGGCGTTTTACCGTCGCAAAAAACCAATTTTTTTGTAGTGATGCTTATATGAATTAATTAGTGTATTAATTGGTATATTAATATTGGTTATAATATTATTATTGATTCCATTCATTATATAAATTATAAATATTAAAATTTTTTAAAATTATGTCACATCATTAATTGGTATACTAGTTAGTACATTAATTTGTGCATATAGTACCATCGGATTTTATTAGGGTAAATCATAAATATATTTTTTGAGATTTACGTAAAATACAAATTGTCTCTTATAATTCTGAAAATTATATTTCACCTTTTGAAATTTTTAATTTCATAATAAATAGTCTAATTTATTAATAAATTATCAAGTCAATTAATAATTTTTAATGATTTCATAAATTTATTTCAATTAATAATTTAAGTAATTTTATTATTATATAAAAGAACAATAATAAATTTTATTTCTTCAATTAATTCTATTAAATAAATTTTTTTGATAAAGGGTTTTTGTAATGTTTCAAATCACAGGGTAATTTGTATTTTAAACAAATCTCATGAAGTATATTTGTAATTTATTCTTTTTATTATTTGAAACTTTTACAAAATGAAAGTTTTTTTTATTAAAATAAAAAAATAAAGGATAAATTATAAATACATCCTTGAGATTTGATTAAAATATGAATCACCCCCTGTGATTTTAGAAATTACATTTCATCCCCTGAGATTTTTAATTTCATAACAAATCGTCCATTTTATTAATAAATTATCAAATCAATTAACAGTTTTTATTGATTGATGTTAGAAATATGTTTTAATTAATAATTTATGTAATTTTATTATTGTATACGAGAGAAATTATGAATTTTATTTTTTTAGTTAATTCTGTTAAATAAACAAGGGGAGTATTTGTAATTTTTCGAACTATAGGAGGCGATCTGTATTTTAAGCAAATCTCATGGGTCTATTTATAATTTTTCCAAAAATAAAAATGAATCTTTGAATAAGAATTTTTTTTTTTTTTTACTGGACTTGTGGACAAGGAGTGTTTATAAGCCTTTTACCAAGGTTGGGTCTTTAGACAGATGAAAATTATTATTAGATTGTACTATTGATGGCCTTTGGACAATAAATATTTCTTTTTAGACCTTTGGAGAATGAAGATTTTTTCTTGTTGTGCCTTTTGACATTAATTTTTTATTTATTTATTTTGAAGTAACTTAAAAATGGATGACCTTTTCAAAAAAAAAAAATGAGGCCTTAAAAGACTCAAAATGAGAAAAAAAAAATTAAAAATTAAGGAAAATATGGATAAATTATCAAGCCATTTTTTGTTAGAGGGCCAATTGTTTGATTCAAGACTATGCAGGGCCTAAAAAAGACCCAAAACAATGTTTTTATTTTTTAGACCTGAGAACTACAAGCCAGGTCATTCGAACCCGATCTTACAAGTTAATTTAAAGAAGATGTCGATAAATCCACCCTTCACACCCTAATTTTAGTTAAGAGCTATAAAAGAATTAGTAATCCAAGGCTATTAGCTAGCCAATTCATCAAACTTGGGGAATAAACAAAACAATCTCACTGTAGAGCTTTCCTCCCATAATAAAAAAAGGGCAGGGCTTCTGTCCAGTCCTTAATTAGATTGGACCGTGTTGTTGGGCCTATGGAGGCCCATCACGGGTCCCGTTTTGATAATCTGAATCGTCAATGTGTATAACTCGTCGAGTATTATATGTCTGTAAAAAATCACGTTAATCGGATATCGATAACTATGTGATGAAATCAGTTTTGTATAAAAAAAAATGGACGGTGAATAAATTAACGGTTGACAAAAATCTGTTTTGATCACATAACTATCGATATCCGATCAATGTGATTTTTTACAAGAATATAGTATTCAACGAGTTTTACACATTGACGATTCAGATTATCAAAACAAGACCCGTGATGAGCCTCCACAAACTCAACAACACGATCCAATCCGATTAAAAATTGGACAGAAGCCATTCCATAAAAAAAAATAGAAAAGAAAAGAGCTTTCGTCTGAAGATGAGAAAAATCAAAGAGGCGTCAGAAAATGGGAGAAAAAGCAAGACCCCCATCCGATTCCGTTTGTTTGACTACACTACGAAACCAGACTCTTAAGACGTGTTTGGCTATATAAGTACTGCCGGTACACACTACTGTTAAAAAAAACGTGGGAAATAAGAATTTTAAAATATTTACCAATTATTAAAAAATTGTGAAAATTTTAATGCACAAAAATTTCAAAATGCTATTTAATAGTTGTGAATATTTTTAAAACAACCCGATATAGTTTTTTTTACAATTAAAAGTTAATAATAAAAAAATTTAATGCTAAAATCACTCCTTTTTTTTAGGCAATTATTTTTTAAAAATTTATTTTAACTATTCTGCTTTGTAAACCTATAATGATAAATTATAGCAAATATTTTGACATACTCAAAGAAAATATTCTCTTAGCTAGTCCCTAATCTATCAAATTATTCTTATTTGGGTCTAAACTGTAACAATTGTTGATCTTTGTTACAAATACAAAATTAGTTCACATGCCCTTTGTGTCTTGCCAGTAATTGATTCTGTAAGATCCATTTGTGAGACTTATCTTTTGTATCTTGTTTTATGATCGATTATGTGAATAATTTGTGTACTTATCTTTTTTCGTTATACTTTTGTAATGAGATTAAAGTAAGTCACACTTTTATCTTAATGTATGATTTATTGTTACTTTACTCCTTAATGAAAAGATATTTCACTTTAGTACTTAACCTCTAAAAAAAATAATTAAAAATAAATAAAAATAATTTCTCTCAATTACAACTTACCACACCATATGCTAAAATATTGTCTCATAACACTTGAACTTCACTGTCTCCTTATTTTTCCATTATCATTTCTTCACTATGCACCTTTCTATCTCATTGTCCTCACTGACTACTTCTCTTTCTTTTGCCCCTTCCCAACCCACCCTTCATCTGGTCCACTAACTTTTACATTTTAATTCATAACTTCTTTACTCTTCAAATAACACGCATTCATTGTAAATTTTCATTTCTTTCATACAATATAAAGATGGTTTTTGAGATTGGGTGATTTTGGAGGTGGAGTGGAATGATTTTGAGATTAGGATGGGTTTAGATCTTGTAAACCAAAGTGAAAGAATTAAGTTTGTTAGGGACCAAAATGAAAAAAATTTAATAATTTCAAAATCAAGCTAAGAAACTTTAATTTTAAAATTTTTAAATGGGTGTTTGGCATTGATTTAAAAAAAGTTACATTTTGTAATAATATATATTTTTTTATTTTTAGTTATATTTCTTTAAAATTATGTTAAAATTCTTTACATTTTGGGCAAATTACATATACCTCCTCGAGGTTTAACAAAATTATAGATACCTCCCTGAGGTTTGAGAAATTACAGATACCCCTTGAAGGTACTATTTGCATAACAAATTAGGGGGCAAATTGTTATGAAAATATAAACCTCCAGGGACAATTTATTATGAAAATATAAACCTCAGGGAGATATCTGTAATTTTCGAAACCTCAGAGAGTATCTGTAATTTAGCTAAACCTCGAGAGAGGTATATGTAATTTGTCCTTACTTTTTCGATCCGTGATGTCCTTCATGGATCTTTTGCTTTTTTTTTTTTTTTATTTGTAAATTTTTTCAACCTTTTCAATTTGTCTAGTCGAATAAAATTGAAAAACTTAAGAGTTTGTTTGGTTTTATCTCAAGATATCATGTGTGTTTGGTTTAGCTTTGAGAGAAAAGTTTTAGAAAAAAAAAATTCAAAAAATTGTTTGGTTTAAGAATTTTTCCCAAGAAATTTTCAAAATCACTCTCTCTCTTACACATCAATCGAATCAAAAACTTTTTCTTTCTCCTCTCTCATTTTTAATCATTTTTTTTCTCACACACATCTACTCAATTACAACAAAACATTAAATCATTCAAAACTCCCAAACTACTTTAAAAATATACAACCAAACAAACTAAAAAAAAATTTAAACTCTTTTTCCAAAACTTTTTTTGAAAATCACTTTCTCAAAAGCAAATCAAACACACCCATAATTTTGGAGAAATTTTTTTAAAATTTTGTTTGATTTAAATTTTTTGAAATTTTTTTTTAAAATCATTTTCTCTCTCTTACACATCAATCAATTATTTTTTTTTCTCTCCTCTCTCATTCTTAATCATTTTTTCTCTCACACACAATTCAACTATAATAAAATATCAAATCATTCCAAACTTTCAAATTTCAAAATATACAACTAAACAAATCAAAAAAAAATCTAAATTCTCTCTCCAAATTTTTTTAAAAAAATTTATCTCAAAATACAAACCAAACACACCAAACTTTTTGAGAAATTAAAAAAAAAATACTAAAAAAATCACCGAAAAAACAAACCCAAACACAACAACAATGATTGGAGTAGATAATTGGACAAAAAAAATTGACAAATAATTTAAGGACCAAATGAAAAATAACCTATACTTCAGAGGTGCAAATGTAATTCATCTATATAAAAAAATTATAAACAATTGCAAGAAACAAAAGAAACCAAAACAGAACGATCCGTGCATAAAAAGCATCTAACGGACCAAACGGCTCTAAAGTCATCTAACGGACAAAAAACGCTTCTTCCTCATGCTTGTTCCCCCACGTAACACAATTTGCGCTGAAAAATCTTCAAAACTATAATCCACTGCGCTCGAGTCCACGACAAAAACCATAGACTAGCAAATCTGGAGAAATCTCGATACCACACACTACTCTAATTGCACCACGTGTTAAAAAGTCACACACACTATCTATAAGTCCCTCGGTGACCGAATCATTCTCTCTCCACCATTTCACCTACAACAACTCTTTGCGACGACTTCAAAGCAGCCACACATCTACGCGTCTATCTGTGACTTTCTTCGAGGGTTCCGATCTCTACAAATCACCGATTTAGGTACTCATCTCTCTCTAGATAGATAGATAGATCGTCCAGAGTTAGGGTTTGTAGTTCAATTTTGATTTTGTTTTTTTGAATTTGTAGTTATTATTTTTTTTTTTTTGGAATTGGTGTTGGATTGATTGAATCGGTTGTCGGATTTGAAGATTCAGCGATTTGGTGAGTGGTTTGATGTGTTGCTTGCCTGATTTCTTTATTGATTTAATTATTTTGTTGAGATGTTTCCGATTAGGTTTAGATCTGTGTGTTTTGTGGTTATATATGCTTGTAATGTAGATCTGAAATAATTTGATGAAGAGAAGGCACAATCTTTGATATAAAAGTATGAGATGGTTAGTGGTTTGATGTGATGATAGTTATTTCGTTGAGATGTTTCTGATTAGGTTTAGATCTCCGTGTTTTGTGGTTGTATATGCATGTTATGTAGATATGAAATAATTTGATGAAGAAAAGGCACGAATCTTTAATAAAAAGTGTGAGGAGGTTTGTGAATGACATTTTTTTTTTTGTAATCTTTTGTATCATTTCGCTTTGTTGATGTTATAGAACATTAGATCTTGAGGTTTCTATTTGTTAGTGGTTTCTATTTGTAAGTTGATGTTATATTTCTGCTAGTGGTTTCTATTTGTAAGTTGATGTTATATTTCGGCTAGTCTAGGTTGTGGGTAGGTTTTCTTTTCAAGGACAATGAATATAATGTAAAGAAAATTCTTTGTATCATAAGTATTATGATTGAGTTTGGACCATGGATTTGGATAGGGATGTGGATAGGAAAGGGAAAAGGTGGGTGAACACTCAAATCCTTTTTCAATTACCTAGCCAAATCCATGATCCAAACACAGATGGCGATATGTTTGCCCTATTTTCTTTTTGTGAAATGAAGTAATATTTTAGGTTGAAGAATAAAGATATAACTTGAACATTTTTATTCAAATTTATTGGACCTATGCCTGTACCTCAATTAATGGTTACATAAGTTATTTTTATGATTTTAAGTTATGCCATAAATTTTTCCTATTGTTTATCATGGTATTTCATGGCTGCTGCAGGACTTGATTGCAAGAAGTATTACACAAGTAATTGGGTAATTTGTCCGCGGCAACTGATTGGTTTAAATTTCTCTGCAGGGTTATATATTGAAATGAGTCGTCCACAGGAACCACATCGTCCTTTCTTCCCATTTGGGAATCCATTCAAAATGATGCTACCTAAGGGTTCGTATCTGTCTCCAAGGCTTCTTGCATTGTTGAACACTTTTGAGGAATCCTTGGCAGAGAGATTTAGGAAGCTTAAGCCAATGGACAAGGAAGATGCCCTTACTTTTTCATGGATGAGATTTGCAATGGAGTTGCTTTGCCAAACTCATACCGACATAAAAACTATTATTACTGAGCTTGAACTCCCTGTCTGTGATTGGGATGATAAATGGATTGATGTGTACTTGGATAACAGTGTGAAGTTGCTTGATATTTGCAATGCTTTTAGTTCTGAGCTCTCCCGGCTTAACCAAGGCCATCTCTTACTTCAATGCGCATTGCATAACTTGGATGCCCGCCATTCAAAACAGCTTGTCCGGGCTTCTTGTTCACTTGATGGCTGGAGGCAGCACATCAGTTCGAAGAATCCCAGACTTGAGAACTGTTTTACAATCTTAGATAGTCTTATTGAGACACTTAACCTGCCTAAAGTCAAGAATTCAGCCAAAGGGAAGGTCTTGATGCAGGCCATGTATGGAGTTAAGGTGCTAACTGTGCTTGTATGTAGCATCTTTGCTGCTGCCTTCGCGGGTTCTGTAAATAAGTTAGTGGATTTACAGGTTCATGAGACTTGCTTGTGGGCAGAAGCTTTTAAAGATGTTCAGGCTAATGTAAATGGGGAGATTAGAAATTTATTTTCCAGTGGTAGAGTTACTGTTTTAAAAGAGCTTGAAGCAGTTGATGTAAGTGTCAAAAAGTTGTACCCCATGATACGGGATGGGGTGGATCCTATTGAGGCTGAAGCGCTCCAATCTTCTATTTCAGATTTAGGAAAGAGGGCAGAGAAGCTTTCACAAGGACTAGATCATCTTTCGAAGCAAGTTGATGGCTTCTTCCAAATTGTTCTATCTGGACGTGATGCTTTGCTTTCTAACCTTAGAGTGGATAGTAGCATTGCTGATCCAAAGCAAGAGCTTAACAATGTACTGGGGCAAGTTGTGAGGTGAAATATGATGAAGTTAAACTCCCTCTTGCATACACAATGTAGGTATAGGTATGGGCTCTTTTGTCTTTCTGTTGATGAAAATATAATATGTACTATGGCATATTGTGTTTGGTATGGTGTAGCTTGTGAGGTGTGTTATGTTAATGTGGAATTGATTTATATGTGTGTGTGTCTTTATGTAATGTCATTCAATTATATAGAAGCCTTGTTTGTCACAAAACTTCATTATATATATCTTTAATTTTTCGTGTTAGTTTTGTATCATTTTCATTGAGTATTGTTCTGAATCTCCTGTTACTTTCTTTTGGGATGGATTTTGGGCCTCATGCTGCCAATCTATATCACTGTTTTGTTGCCATATAGTGTGGTGGTTTTGTGAAATAAATGTGCTCAAGGTATTTTCTTGATGTTGAGTCGGTGACTAAATGTTGTGCGCCAAATCTTGCTAGGCATTCCCTTGCATTTAACTCGTGCGTGGGACTGTACCAGAATACTGGTTTGGGCTTCCCTTGCAACGGTGCTATCCATTCAAGGTAGTACAATTTCTTGTTAATGCATACACAGTTTTACATTAACTTGAAGCTGATTGAATGGAGCTTATTGTTTGTTGAAGGGATTATATGTTGTGAAATGTAAAATGTTTGTCAGCCAGATTTTAGGCTTTAGCCCATGAGAGATCAAATCTGAAGGCATCTTTCAACCTAAAATACACTAGATAATCTTAAAGCTGATAAGAAAAATTCTTAGGCATCTCTCAACCTTGAAAGCTGAGACTTGACTTGGCTTGGTTTGATTTGGTTTATAAATTTTGGGGGATTGGTTTGTAAGGGGCGATTTTAATGTGGATAGGTTTCTGTCCATAAAGCCTAATGGATTTTCGGTTACCAGAGGCATGAGAGTTTTTGATGTGTTTATTAGGTGGTGTGATTTGATTAGCCAATTTTTGTCTGATGCATAGTCTACTTGGTTACACTTTCAGTCCAATGTGGTGTATTGTATGCTATGTATTTCCAAATGTTAGGCAGTAAGCTATTTCTAGGTTACTTGTGATTTAATTATTTCTGTATCACTAGGGCGGCTTGTGATAGGTTAATTGAAGTATATGGAGAAAGAATTTTCTTACCAGCACATCTCAAGCATAGGTTACTTGTGATTGATAATTTCTGCTCCTAGAATGGCTTGTGATAGATTGATTGAAGTACGGAGAATGCTTGATCAAAGAATCAGTCACAAGGTTAGTTTTTTGAAAAATGCTTGGGAGCACTAATTAGTGTTCCCACTAATTAGGTGGCAGTGGGTCCCGTCATTAATGATGTGATGTTTTGGTCTTGGAGTTGTATTTTTTTTTTTTTTTCACTTTTTTAATGCATTAGTGCTATTAGTGGTGATGTTTTTAGTGGGATGAATCATTGTTGTTTATTGTTTAATAGGTCTTATGGGAAAAATTTGTAAAATTTTTATAAAATTCATGATTAAAAAAAAAATTATTAATTGTCAATTTTTAATGACATATATTATTACAAAAAAATTATTTTTAGTCATAATTTTATCAAGATTTATTTTCAATGAGACTTGATAGGAATTAAGTCTAATTATTAGGATTTATTGGTAGTTTATCCAAAAAATAAATAAAATAATATTAAAATGAAATAATTATAATGTCATGAAAATACATGTAACTTATACATTAACTTGTGTAACTAAGTTTTGTATTTTCATCTTTTTATAATTATTTTAAGTTGATACCATTCTATTGTAATTGTCTCGATAATATTTATTAAAATGCTAAAATATTATATTTAAAATTAGTTTTCAGTCATTTATTTTTCATTTTATATCTTTGAACACTTATTAATTATAAATTATTTGGCTTAATATATTATATTATTTTTAATTTTTATAAGTATATCCATTACCCTACTAGGGATGCAATTGATATAAATTAAAAATTAGAAATTATAATGAAATATATGATTTAGAGAGTATTTGTGTAATTTATCCATGGTCTGAAACGTTAACATATGAAATTATTTACTGATATACCTTGTTAATTTGTTAATGTAGGATAATATTTCTCTCTAGTTGAAGAGAAGTTTTTTGGGTGATTAGTGGAAGAGAAGTTCAATCCAGTCAAGTTGGGCTGGTAGGGTTAGAATCATTAGGAGTTTTATCTGAGCATCTCTGATCTTTTTATTTTTATTTTTATTTTTATCAAATTTAAATTTAATGAAAAAATATTTAAAATTTATTTTTAATCATTTCATCAAATGTTCATCAAATTGGAACAAAGTTCACTTTTTCATTAAATTGAGAATTTATCAAATCTTTCATTAAATTTGAAAAGATGAGACATTGAAGATCATTTTTTTAATGAAATGATTGGGGTAGTTAATATTAGGGGTATTTTTTCATAATTTTTTTTTTACGTACTTATGTTCTATTTAATCCACTTTATTTTCTTATATTCCTATAAGTCGTATGAATGACATAGTTATCAAAATATTTCTAATGATATTCACATTTACAGTGTGAATATTTTGTGATGTGAATGTTTACACTGTCAATGTAAATGTTAACATGTCAATGTGAATATTCACATTGTAAAATATGAATGTTCACATCACTAAATTGCTAACCGTTCAAAAAATATTTGTAAAAGTAGAAATGTTCATAAAATACTTTAAATATGAGAATTAGGATTTGATAGATCAAATGTTCAAATAATAAGATTTATTGGAATATAAGAATATCTTATGAACTAATTGGGATACAAACACTTGAAAATGGATTTTCTAAAATATCCCCTTAATATTAAAACAAGAGGGATTTTTTTTTTTTTTTTTTTTGATTAAAGCCTCGTTTGGCAAGTGATTTTTTTAGTCAAAAAGTTATTAAAAAAACCAAAAACCCAATAACCTATACCAAAAAGTCAAAAATTATATTTTCTTTCTATTTTTTGCACATCTTTTCGTAAAAAATCAAAAAGTCACCTCAAACATACTAATTTTTTTTACATCATATTTTAGCCAAAAAGTTAAAAAGTTACTAAAAAAGCATGTTCCCAAACGAGGCCTAAATAACTGGAGTAGTTTATATTAAATCAAACTTTTTACTCAAATTTGAAATAAACTTAGGTGAAAAAATTGGTGAAGAGTTTGGAGATGCTCTTTTGGTGATTTTGTAGACAGAAGTTTAGATTATTTATGAAAAAAATTAATTTAATCCAATAATTATAGCTAACACAATTTTATTAAATTTGATTTTAAAAAATATATGACAAGTATAATTTTAAAGAGAAAATTGGTGATAAATCTAATTTAGATAGTGTCTAAGGTAATAAGTCCAGTGAATATTTTTTGTTGGTGATAAGTTTACATTTTGTGAAATAGTTTGGTGAGAAGTCATTTTATTGGTTTTAAAAGACATTTTGTTTTCAATTTTATCCCTGTTGACTTTTTTTCTCCATTGACTTTCGTTGACTATCTGAACAAATTTTTTTATCTGTTCAAAAAATTATCTTATCTGTGAAATTTTTTATTATTTATCTTTTTAGTTTTTTCCTATCTGTTCAATGTTTGTCTGTTTAATTTTTTTAATCTTTTCAACTATTTGTTCAAATTATTTTTTATCTGTTCAAAATTTTCTTATTTATTTATTACAATTGTTTCCCTATCTGTTCAAGCTTATTTCACCTATTTGTCATTTTTTTTTCTTTTTTCTTTTTATTTTAAATTTGTTGCAATATGTTTCTTTATCTACATCATCATCATCATCATCATCATCATCATCATCAACAACAACAACACAACAACAATAAATAAAATGAAAAAAAGAAAAAAAAAATCATATTATCATCTACATCTAGTGAAGGCTAACAACAACTTAGATACATGTTATTGATCTAAGAGATTTCAAGAGAGAAAAAATAAGTCTACGTAGCGGTCAAGCAAAAGTTCAAAGAATCTGAAGTAAATTATGTGGAGAAGCCCAAAATCATAAAATCAAATGAATATATATTTACATATATACATAATTTTGTTGTATAACGTGTATGGTCTCTAATGAAATTGGTGTGTATGGACTCTAATGAAATTGGTGCTGAAGCTTTATCTAGTCCTAAGAAAGAGAGAGGGAGAGAGAGTGTTGTGAATCAAAGGAAACCGTCAATGGAGTTTGAGACTTGGATCCCACCGAAAAGAGGAGAAACCAGTTTCGAGTATCGGTTGGAGCTTTCTATGATCTGTTCGTGATCTTAGATCTAAGGATGAAGATGCCGTATGTCGATCTATGTAGATCTAAGATCTGAGATTTGTGTTAATCTCTCTAATCGATCTGCAATGGCAGAGAATCCACCACCACCACCTCTGCTCCACATAGGTTCTTTGGAACTGTGAGAGAGAGAGAGAGAGATAGGAGTAGTGAGTCAAAGCAATGATGGTGTTTATAAACCACAGTGAAACACCGGAACATAGTCGTCGTCGTCGCTGTGTGTGACGCGGAGGAGGGAGAGAGAGAGAGAGAGAGAGAAAAGTGTGAGTGTTTAGGGTTTGGACAATGTTGTGTATATATATAGAAGGGTATGTTGGTCATTTTATATATGATTGTCCTTATAGGCAAAGAAAATCAGTGCCTGAACCTTAAGAACAAAAAAATTCAAAATTGGATTTCTCAACCGAGTGTCCAATTTTAAAATATATATGTTTATCTTTTAAGACAAATCTAATGAAACACATAACTATGATTATTAAATGAATTTAAATTTTGTAATAATTATATACATCATTCTCTCTCTCTCATAGTTTTTTTTTTAATTTTTAATTTTAAAAAAGTTTCCAAAATAGGTTTCATTGAAAAGTGGGTTGGTTTTTGGGAGCTTTTTTGATAAATCCACATTCTAAGAGTTTTATTCCATCCAACCCATATTCTTTTTGACTATTCCATTAGGTCCTATTTGAGATAAGAAGACCAAAATACCATTTTCATCTACTTATGTTCCATTTAGTTCACATTATTTTCTTATGTTTCAATAAGTCCTATGGGTGACATAATTACCAAAATACCCCTAATGTGAATGCTCACACCGTCAATGTGAATGTTCATATCGTCAATGTGTAGGGGCCCGACCCATGTCGATCATCGTGGGTGCCCAGCAAAATTCGAGCCGGGCCAGGGCGGGCCAAAGTCATTGACAATGTGAATATTCACATTGACATGTTAACATTCACATTAATAGGAGTGTAAAATTGGCCCGCGTCTTGTGGCGGCGCGAAACCCGCCCGCGGCCCATGGGCGTCCTGGGGCGGGCCCGGTCCGACACGTTGACAATGTAAATATTCACATTGACATGTTAACATTCACATTGATAAGAGTATAAAATTGGCCCGCGGCCCGGCCCGTTGACAATGTGAATATTCATATTGATATGTTAACATTCACATTGATAGGAGTGTAAAATTAGCCCGCGCCTCGTGGCTGCCCGAAACCCGCCCACGGCCCGTGGGCGACCCGGGGCGGGCCCGGCCCGGCCTGTTGACAATGTGAATATTCGCATTGACATGTTAACATTCACATTGATAAAGAGTATAAAATTGGCCAGCGGACCAGGATTGGCCCGGCCCGGCCCGTTGACAATGTGAATATTCACATTGACATGTTAACATTCACATTAATAGGAGTGTAAAATTGGCCCGCGTCCTGTGGCGGCGCGAAACCCGCCCGCGGCCTGAGGCGGGCCTGGCCCGTTGACAATGTGAATATTCATATTGACATGTTAACATTCACATTGATAGGAGTGTAAAATTAACCCGCGCCTCGTGGCTGCCCGAAACCCGCCCAGGGCCCGTGGGCGGCCCAGCGCGAGCCCGACCCGACCTGTTGACAATGTGAATATTCATATTGACATGTTAGCATTCACATTGATAAGAGTATTAAATTGGCCAGCGGCCCAGGGTTGGTCCGGCCCGGCCCGTTGACAATGTGAATATTTACATTGACATGTTAACATTCACATTGGTAGGAGTGTAAAATTAGCCCGTGCCTCGTGGCTGTCTGAAACCCGCCCACGGCCCGTGGGCGGCCCAGGGCGAGCTTGACCATTTTTTTTTAATTCTTTTTAATTTTTTCTACCAAAATTTTATTATTTTCCACAAAAAAAGACACTAGGCCTCGACGCGGGCTGGGCCTCGGACCGAGCCTTGAATGGGCCTTAATCGGGCTGATAGACTGGGCCGGGCCGGGCTTCAAAGTGATGGCCTAGGCCCTAGCCTAGGGTCTCGGACTAGGCTCGAGCTTGGGCCCAAACGAGCCTTTCTCAGGCCGGGTTACGGGCCAAAAAATTAGGCCCAGGTCCTAGCCCTGGCACAAGGGTATTCGGGTTTTGGATGGGCCGATGGATCGAGCCTTGGTCGGGCCGATGGGCCTGGGCCTAGCCTTGAGCTTAAGTCGGGCTTGGGCGGGCTTGGCCATTTTTTTTTAATTCTTTTTAATTTTTTCTACCAAAATTTTATTATTTTCCACAAAAAAATACATTACACCTCGGGCGGGCTGGGCCTCGGATCAAGCCTTGAATGGGCCTTTAAGCGGGCCGATGGGCCGGGCCAGGCTTCAAAGTGATGACTTAGGCCCTAACCTAGGGTCTCGGACATGTTCGGGCCCGGACCCAAACGAGCCTGCCCCGGGTCGTGGGCGGGCTTCGGGCAGCCCACGGGCTGCGGGCTAATTCTACATTCCTATCAATGTGTATTTTAACATGTCAATGTGAATATTCACATTGTCAACTGGCCGGATCGGGCCTATCCCGAGCCGCGGGCAAGCTTCGGGCAGCGGGCAAATTTTACACTCCTATCAATGTTAATGTTAACATGTCAATGTGAATATTCACATTGTCACGGGTCGGGCCAAGCCCGCCTCGGGCTGCAGTCGGGCTTTGGGGCCGCTCTTAGGTTGCGGGCCAATTTTACACTCTTATCAATGTGAATGTTAACATGTCAATGTGAATATTCACATTGTCAACGGGCCGGGTCGGGCCCGCCCTGGGCCGCTGGCCAATTTTATACTCTTATCAATGTGAATGTTAACATGTCAATGTGAAAATTCACATTGTCAACAGGCCGGGCCGGGCCCGTCCCGGGCCGCCCATGGACCGTGGGCGGGTTTCAGGCAGCCACGAGGCGCAGGCTAATTTTACACTCTTGTCAATGTAAATGTTAACATGTCAATGTGAATATTCACATTGTTAACAGGCCGGACCGGGCCCGCCTCGGGCCACCCACGGGCCGTGGGCGGGTTTCGGACAGCCATGGGGCGCGGGCTAATTTTACACTCCTATCAATGTGAATGTTAACATGTCAATGTGAATATTCACATTGTCAACGGGCCGGGCCTACCCCGGGCCGCGGGCGGGCTTTTGGCCGCCCATGGGCCGCGGGCCAATTTTATACTCTTATCAATGTGAATGTTAACATGTCAATGTGAATATTCATATTGTCAACGAGCCGAATCAGGTTCGTCCCGGGCCGCCCATGGGCCGCGGACGAGTTTCGCGCCGCTACGGGACGCAGGCCAAATTTTACACTCCTATTAATGTGAATGTTAACATGTCAATGTGAATATTCACATTGTCAACGGGCTGGGCCCGCCCCGGCTCACGGGTGGGTTTCGGGCCGCCTACAGGCCAATTTTATATTCCTACCAATGTGAATTTAAAATATGAATGTTCACATCATAAAATTGCTAACCGTTCAAAAAATATTTATAAGGGTATTAAAATTAAATATAAGGGCATAAGTGTCCAAGAAAATAGTGTAAATCAAGAAAAAGGACTTTATGGAATAAAACTATACATACATGAGACTAAATGGGTTAAAAAATTCCTTCATGGACTTCTTGTGTTAAAACACTTCTAAATGGGATTTATCAATAATTTTTCCTTAATTTTTTAGCTATTTTAACCTGGGGCTAAAAGTTTCGTTTGGGTTGACTTTTTAATTTTTTTAACTTTTATAAAGAAAAAAAATAATTATAACTTTAATGTGACATTTATGATTTTTAAACTTATTTTATCTTTCTATTACTATTTTAGCTTAATTGTACTATACTATATTGTGTTCATTTGCAACCTCATGCAAAAAGAAAGAAAATTCATGGTTGCGTAATAAAAATACATCAATAATAGTAGAGTGCTCATTTTTTTTTAAATTATATATTATGATTTGACTTTTCGAAGTGGATTTGTATATTAAGGCTTATTTCATATGTAGCAGAACAATATAAAGCCAAGGGTTCAGAATTTATATTAAAAATTTTATGAAAAAAGATTATTTGTGGTTTAAATTTAACTTTTGTATAGTAAGATTTACACTTAAAATGAATTTAAATTATATATTAATTTTTTGTATAAAATTCTTAATAAAGTTTTTTGAATATGTAATATTATTGGTAGCAACAACCCCCTCCCCCCCCCCCCAAAAAAAAAAATAAAAATAAATAAATAAAATTGCTTACCTTAAGAAATGTCAAATTCTTGCTTGACAAAGAGTGGTAGACTAGTTGGTTTTTGAACCAAGATTTTAATTTTAAATTTTTTTAGATTTTAAAATGAAATGGATATATATATATATATATAATATAGACTATTTCATATATCCATTAAAGAGCATTGCTTAACAGTCTACTGGAGATCCCATCACACCTAAGAATAGATTTAACCCAACTGTATAGTTATGAAAATGTGAAGAAGACACATCTCCAAGTGAACATACCAAACATGGGATTGATATTATTGCATCTATGAAGGTTAGGTGGGGTGGGTAAAAGGTTGCTATCTCAGTATGTGTAGCTCATTGAAGAATATTGAAATGTCAAAGTCTTCAAAACCTACCAAAATACTTGGGGAATTATTCTTCAAAGTTTAGTGGATTCTTAATTTTTTTTAATTAGTCAAAAAATTAATAATGGCCATGTAATTCAAACATCAGAAATTTACATGTCTCTAGGTTGCATTAGAATTATGAATTTGAATAAGAATTTAGAAAGGAAAATGAAATAGATTGATGAAATGTAATTATATTTTATTTAAATTTCACTTATATTTTTCATTTTTCTTTTCAAATTTCTACCTAGAATGTCATTTTAGTAAGGGAAATGAAAATGACTATTCTAAGGGAAAAGAAATTTATACTCACATTTTTCATTTTATTTTCTAAATCTCTACCTACATAGTCTTGGCTGTAACTTTTTTTTTTTTTTTCCTTTGAATTGTTATATATGAGTTTATGTCAAGTGGAATTGAGGGTTTAATTTTTTTGCCATAGACCTTAGTTGATTTGGTTTTTGATCATTAAGATAAATTAATTAATGAACTATTAGGTTGAATTTTTGGTGTATGAACACGTTTTTCCTTAGCTTGTTTGATTGCAAATTTGTTTGTATGATAATAGCAATGGAATTTATGTATCTCTTGCTTGAACATATGACTATTATTTTGTTTGTTTGAAGGTAGACATTATATTGTTTGAATAAATCTATGTTGGAGACTAAAGTTAGTCATCCTTTGAATGCAAAAGGGTTTGTCAAATACATGTTTCAAAATGGTTTGTGGAAAATAGTGTGATTTCTAATTTTTATAATCTCTATAATTCTTAAATATATATTGTACGGGGAGCAAATATTCCGGCAAGCCCGCACTCCTTTCTTCCAAGCTCCTGCCTGTCCGATCGACCTCCCAACACAACGGCGGTGAGCTACCCGGCGGTGTGTGGCCGGAATACCCCTCCGACGATCAAGTTAGACACACACAGGGACGGAGAGAGAGAGGATTGAGTGTTTAGTGTAAATCTCACCAAATGTTCATCTGTCTCAGCATGGGGGGCGCAGACTCGCTTATATACCTTCTGCGCCCCAAATCTACTCCCATTAGTCTCTCGACACATGGTGCTGCTATCCCATCTGTCAGCACAAATCTAACTGAACATCACCTAACCAAACTGCCAGCCCATACTATTGGGAGCTCGGCAGCCGGGCTGCAGCATCTCGGCTACCAAAGGCCGTGCTGTGTTGTTAGCCAGAGCGTTTCGCTCGCCAAGCTCAATGGCGACCGAGCTCGGTTGCTTTCCGGCATAGCCGAGCTCGGGACAGCTCATGCTAGTTAGCCGTTGGCCTTCCTGCCGGGCTAACCCACGAGCCGTGGAACCCAGTGAGGCAGCGGACATCTCGGCCGAACCATCACTCGATCGGTTTCTGTACCCTGAAACCAAGTAGCTCGGTCCAACCATGCCTTGCCTTAACCGAGTAAAACCTTTCTGGACAGGCCCATGCTACCACGGCCCAATTGTGTTTGGTCCAAATCTGCCCGGCCATTACCACGGCCCAATCCAGATCACAAATCTCCCTCTCAATTGCCTTTTAATCCTGTCTGCACAAGCGTGACTGGGATTATTTGTTCTGACCGGGGTAAACTCTTCCTCGGTCCTCGGTCCTCGGTTTGCAAGACGACAACCGGGCTAGTTGACATGACTGGCTTCTGAACTTGCCCGGTCGACGCCTCGACTTGCCATCTTGTCTCTTCAGTATTAACGTCGCCGCCAATAGGGACATGTGTCGCTCGCCCATTGGCCTCGAGCAGCCAACCATCACGTCCCTTCACATTCAAATTTTTGGCGGTTCTTCACCCCTAAAACACGCCATATCCCCCTTCATTTCACTCTTACTGACTCCACTTCATCCTTCAACATTCCAGAGTTCCAACCTCCATTCTTGTTCCTCTTCTTCGTTCGTGCGTGAAGACTCAGATTCAACCCCCTTCCTGGTAAGTCTTTCCAGCACTTTATTGCTATTTCATTTGATATTTCACATTTTAGGGCACTAAATCCGTAGGTTTTAGGATATACCCTCAAAAACCCACACTTGCCCCTATTCTCTTCGTTGTTCTTCAATCCCAGTGATGAACACATGAACACACGAAGAACTGGAGCGGACCGGGCTCCAGGTCGCCTTTTGATCCAAAAAACAATTAGACCGAGCAATTTACAAGTTTGCCAAAACCCTAGTAGAAACCGAGGTAGTCAGTGGACTTGGCCGCTCGACCGGGCTAACAACTGGTCTGCTTGAGCGACCGAGCTCCTTGGTTTGCCATTGCGACCGAGGTGGTCTGGCACTCTTCATGACCGAGCTAAAGTCAAGCTCGTTTTGCTCGACCGCGCTTCCACTTACACTTGCCATCCTTTTCCTGCAGAATCTAAGGGGACCACTGACCAATTACTGAGGCTCTCAAAGACCGAGCAACCATTAAACACCAGTTTGTGCCAAACCACCCCAGCCGAGCTAAACCAGCCAGCTACACATGGGGCGTTTCCGCTTCCTTGTTAATACTCCAGCTGCCCTGGCCGTGTTCCGGGAAGAGTACGGTATCCCGGCCGACGTCCACCTAGAGCTCGGCGAAATTGAGACAATCCCTTGGGACAGATTAGACCAGTGCTCCTTCACCGTGTGATCCATCATTGAATGAGGCCTCCGCTTCCCGGTCAACCCACTAATGACCGAATTCTTGCGCCGCATCGGGTTAGCACCCACTCAAGTCTCAATCAACACTTACCGAATAATCAACGGAGTCCACGAGTTGAACAACCGGCTAGGAACCAACTTAGGTTTAGCCGAGATACTCCGTCAATACACCCTTGGGCACACGGGCGACGGCCTCGCCTATTACTTAAAAATTCGACCGGGCAAAGAAAAAATAGTGACCGACACCCCAGACAAGGACTTACACAACGACGACTTTTTCTGGGTGTCTGGCAACTAAGAAACGGCCGACGTACCGGGCTGGTTTATTAGCAAGAACTTCGGCGAGACATGTAAGCCGTGCTAACTGCTCGGTCAATTTATCTTTCTTTACTATTCTGTACTTGACACTTTTTTTCTTTCCTTTGCAGCGATCCAAGCCTTACAAGCCAACTACTACTCCCCCAACGAAGCAGCCATCAGGACCGTGCTCCGTTACCGCAACCGGGATTGTAATGAGCTCCTCTGCTACACTTCAACATACCAGTATTTAGCTCCGCGCCAGAGTAAAGTCACTGACTTTCTCCGCGCTCCATCTCCGCCGCCAGATCCCACACTGCTAGACGTCCCCTTCATTCGTTTAACCGAAGCAGAAGAAATGGCCAAGAGGAGCCGCATTAAGAACTTGCTCACTACCACTTCGTCCAAGATCCCGAGCATTCCAGCCCGCTCTCCGGCTGCCGGTCAATCCAGCAGGACCGTGGTTGCGTTGGCTTCTCCAGCCGCCAGGCAAGCCAGCAGAGACTCCCGCTGGGCTGGCAAAAGGCCTCGTGCAGACCCTTTTGCCGAGCTAGTAATCGAGCTCAACACCGAGCAGCCTGCCATCACCGTTGACCCAACACCGGCATAGAGGCCCCAGCTCAAACACCGGGGCAAGGAGATCCTGGCAACAGCTTCCGTTAAGGGCGACAAAGAGTATCTTCTCGCCTTTGACCTCACCAAGGCCCTTCTCCTACCGAGCGACGTAGTCGGCAGCGACCATGTTCCAGACACCCGGTTGGTGAAGTCGTCGGTCAAATCCATGACTAGGGTAAGAATCTCAAACTTGTGCTCAAAATTTCACCAAGTGTTTGTTCGGTTTTCTTTCTGATCAATCTCTCTTCTTGCAAGCCATCCAGAAGCAGCACTTGGTCATGGAGCGCATTCACCGGCTTCGACAGAAGGCAACTGACTCTGCCAGCCAAGTTCAAAGCCTTCAAGCTGAGCTCAGGAGAGCCCAGTCTTCATTGCAAATGGCGAACTCCGACAACTCTCGGTTACTCGGCCAGCTTGGCTCTGCCAAGAAGGAGAGAGACGCGCTCCGGGCCGAGCTAGATGCGCTGAAACAATCACGGGAAGAGGATCTAAAGGGTGCAAACAACACCAGTTTCCTTGAGGCCGAGGAGAGTTACACAAAGCAGGTCCGCGCCATCCAAGACATTTTCTTCAAGACTGGGTAGAAGTCTGCTTGTGAACATCTCGACCAGGGATCGGGGACCGACATGTTCGCCACTCCTCCAGTTGCCTCCCTACCGAGCTATTTCGTGCCCTACGCCAACGACGTCTTCGCCGCGTTGCAGGCTGAAGCCGAAGAAGAAGGCGACGAGGAAATCGAGAAAAATGCGGAGGGGGAAAATCACACAATTCAGCCCGGCCAAACGGAGACCGGTGTCCAAGACCAAACACTAACGGTCAACCTGGAGGTAGCCGAGGACGAATTCACTGACCTTTCCCCCCTAGCTTAGTTTTTTTTGTCTGCTTTCTTCCTTTTTGGTTTACACATGTAACCGGGTTATCCGCCCCTCCTCTTGTAATTACTTTTCACATCAATGAAAAAGCTCCGTTTTCTTCAAGTGTTTGCACGTTCTTCATGCTACATAACGTCAGCTGTCAAAATGCCTCGGCAAGACTAACCACTTTATCTAACTTATCTAACTGGAAAAGACATCGCGGTTTCCAGCATAAAGTTGAGTAAATCATCAACCGCGTTAGCCGAAGTAAAACATCTCGGTTTTAAACTAAAAGTTGAGAAAATCATCAACGCAATTAACCGGAGTAAAACATCTCGATTTTAAACTAAAAGTTAAGAAAATCATCAACTCAATTAACCGGAGTAAAACATCTCGGTTGGAAACTAAAAGTTGAGCAAATCATCAACTCAATTAACCGGAGTTAACATCTCGGTTGAGAGTCTTAGAGTTGAGCAAAACATCAACTCATTCAACCGGAGTTAACATCTCGGTTGGGCATCTAAAAGTTGAGCAAAACATCAACTCATTCAACCGGAGTAAGACATCACGGTTGAGAATCTAAAAGTTGAGTAAAACATCAACTCATTCAACCGGAGTAAGACATCACGGTTGAGAATCTAAAAGTTGAGCAAAACATCAACTCATTCAACCGGAGTAATACATTACGGTTAAGAATCTCAGTTGATTAGATCATCGACTCAATGAACCGAAGTAAATCATCTCGGTTTTAATCTCAAAATCAACCGGAGTAAAACATCATGGTTGAGAATCTCAAAATTAAAAAGCAACAATCAGAATGCTAAGGCAAAGATGAGACACTTCTATATATTGACAAAAAGAATATTTCATTCTGAAGTGTAAGGCAAAAAATTCCTTTGCACAAAAAGAAAACAAAAGCTAAAAATAGTCCAGTTTGAGGTTGGCCGCATTCCATGGCCGGGGTATTCCTCTGCTTTCCAGGTCCTCCAGGTGGTATGCCCCCTTGCCCGCCAGACCGATTATCATGTAGGGTCCTTCCCAGTTTGCCCTTAGTTTGCCTTCACCTGGCACCAGGGTATTGCCCATGACTTTCCTTAAGACCCAATCACCTACTTTGAACGGTCTGGGGTGCACCGTTTTGTTGTATTTCCTTGAGAGCTCTTGTTGGTAGGCGGCCACATGGATGAGAGCCTTTTCCTGGTGTTCTTCCACGAGGTCCAATTCCAGGGCAATGGCCTCGGCGTTCAGCTCGGGTTCAAAACTTTCACTTCTGAGGGTGGGCATTCCAACTTGCAAAGGTATGACCGCCTCCATGCCATATACCAAAGCAAAAGGTGTTTCCCCAATAGATCGCCGCAGGGTTGTTCGGTATGCCCAAAGGACGTTGGGGAGTTCCTCGGGCCATTTTTCCTTGGCTTTCTCAAGCCTTTTCTTCAACCCATCAAGGATGGTCTTGTTTGATGCTTCGGCTTGACCATTAGACTGTGGGTAAGCCGGGGTAGAGTTATAGAATTCAATCTTCAAGTCTTCACAAAATCCTCTGAATAAGCGATCGTCAAATTGGGTGCCGTTATCAGAGATCAGAATTTTGGGGACGCCAAACTGCGTTACCACATTCTGCTAGACAAACTGCTTGACGTCTTTCTCCTTGATTGTTGCCAAAGGCTCTGCTTCAACCCATTTGGTGAAGTAGTCTGTGGCCGCGATGAAGAACTTCCGGTTGCCTGGTGCAGTTGGGAGTGGCCCTACTATATCGAGCCCCCACATCGCAAAGGGCCAAGGGCTGGTGAGGGGAAGAAGTTCTTTGGCCGGTTGGTGAATTTGGTGGGCAAACTTCTGGCACTTCTCACACTTGCAAACATACTTCTGCGCGTCGGCTTGCATGCACGGCCACCAGTAACCTTGCAAAATAGCTCGGTAGGTCAAAGATCTGCCCCCTATGTGACTGCCATAGATGCCTTCGTGAATTTCGTACAGGAAGGCGTCCACGCTGCTCGGGTGCACACACTTTAGTTAAGGACCGGTAAAAGACTTCTTGTATAAAGTGCCTGACGGAGAGAGCCAAAACCGCTCTGACTTCACCCGGACTTTATGTGCTTCCTTCTTCTTGGCTGGAAGGGTCCGGTCTCTGAGAAAAAAGATAATAGGGTCCATCCATGAAGGACCTAGCTTGGCGCAGAATACTTCCGTCTGCCCGATTTCCTCAATGCTGGGCCGTGGAAGGAATTCAATCAAGAGAGGGTTGGGAGATGTGCTATCAACCATGGAAGCAAAGCCGGCCAATTTATCTGCTCGGCCGTTTTCTTCTCGACCAATCTGTTGGACCCTTATTGCCTGAAATCGCTTGATGTGGTCTCTGACCAGAGCCTGGTACTTCATCATTCTGTCATCCTTTGCTTCATAAACCCCAGAAACTTGGTTAACCACAAGCTGAGAATCACTGTAAACCATTAGCTCGAATGCGTGCATCTGAAGCGCGCTCTTGAGCCCGGCCAAAAGCGCTTCGTACTCAACCTCGTTGTTTGAGGCAGGGAATCCGAGGGTGATAGAATATTCGATAGTCAGCCCGTCTGGCGAAATCAGAACTATACCTAGCCCGGCATCGTGACGGTTCGAGCCTCCATCAACAAAAAGTTTTCACATGTCGCCAACAAAGAGCTTCCAACAATCTGAGGGGTCCTGAGAGGCTTGAAGGTTGATGGGATCACGGTTGTTCGGCTGTTCGGCTTCAAGTTCTCTGCTAAGCGGTTCCACTTCAGCCCCTCTCGGTGATTCGGCGTCGGACTTAGTAAGTTGATCTATAGTGCCTAAGTCCGTAGGTGAATCGCCGGGTCGCAGTATTATACCGACTGCAGGCTCTGTGCTGAGCGGTTCCACTTCTTCCCCCCTTGATGATGCGGTACCGGACGGAGCAGGTTGGTCGGTGATACCCGACTCCGACATCGCATCACCGAGCTGTGGTATTGTACTAACTGAAGATTCTTCGGCGAGGCGCGCAAGTACCGCGTCGCCGTCATCGCCTAGCCGTGTTATTACGGTCTGTTCTGCATTCACCTCCTCATCTGCCACGGCAATATCCACTGGGCATACCAGATGAGTTTCAGGTGAGAATTCAGCAACGAAGTCGGCCAATGTCTGAGCTTTTATGGCAGTTTGTGGCTGGAATTTGACGTCGAATTGTCCCAATTCAACCACCCATTTGAGGATTCGACCGGAGAAGTACGCCCGTTCGAACAAAGCTTTGAGGGGGAACTCGGTCAAAACGACGATTGTATGGGCATGGAAGTAGTGCGCCAATTTCCTGGAGACCATCATCAATGCCAATGCAAGTTTTTCCAGCGGCAAGTATCTCGACTCTGCCGGTAGCAAGGTTTTGCTGACGTAGAAGATAGGGAGATGCATGATTCCTTCCGACCAGACAAGCACCGCACTGACCGCATACTGTGAAACGGCCAGATAAGGTAGAGCTCTTCGCCAGGTTTCGGCGTGACCAATAGGGGTGCTGAAGACAAGTACTCCTTAAGCTCGGCCCGAGCCCAGTCACATTCTTCATCCCATGAGAACTTTGATTTCAGAGTTTGAAAGAAGGGGCGGCAGCGATCTGATGACCGACTTATAAATCAGTTAAGCATGGCGGCCATTCCGACCAGATGCTACACGTCCTTAGCCGAGCTCGGCTGCTTTAATTCTTGTACGGCTCTGATTTGTGTGGGGTCTGCCTTGATGCCTCGGTTCATGACTAGGAAGCCTAAGAATTTTTTGGATCCCACGCCAAAGGCACACTTGGACGCATTCAGGCGTAGCTTGTGGTGTTTGAGAATGGCGAACATCTCGGCCAAGTCGAACAAGTGGTCTGCTTGATGCCGGCTCTTAACCACCATATCATCTATATAAGCCTCCATTGTCCGACCTAGCAGAGGAGCGAACATCTTGGTCACCATCCTTTGAAAAGTTACCCCGGCGTTCTTCAAACCAAAAGGCATGACTCGGTAGCAGAAGAGCCCCCTTGGTGTAGTGAAGGAGGTGATCTCGCAGTCGGGGCCATGCATGGCAATCTGATGACAACCGCGATAGGCATCCAAGAAACTGAGCCTGTTATGTCCAGCCGTTAAGTCCACGAGTTGGTCTATTCTAGGCAATGAAAAGCTCTCTTTAGGGCAAGCTCGGTTGACGGTTTTATAGTCGACACAAACTCGTCACTTTCCATTCTTCTTTGGTACAACAATTGTGTTTGAAATCCACCGAGGGTAGTGCACTTCCTGAATAGCTCGTGCCTCAAGCAAGTTCTTTACTTCCTCTGCAATTACCTCGGCGTGATGCATCGCTGATCTCCTTGTTCGCTGAATGACCGGCTTGGCTCCGGGAAAGACGTTTAGGTGATGGCAAATAAAACTCGGATCGAGGTCGGGCATGTCATAAGGCGACCATGAGAAGACTTCGATATTGGCCATCAAAAACTCAACCATCTCGGTCCTTTTTTGTGCGGTAAGGCTTGAGCCGAGCAAGAAGAACCTGTCCGGATTCTCTGTATCAATTCGCACTTCGACTAATTCTTTGACGGCTTTGTCCTCGGCCCTGGTGCCCACATCATCAAGGACTCCTCGGTCTTCCGGTCCCTCTATTATTTGGACGAAGCCTTTGGCAGCTCGGCTCCCGTTGACAGCCACGAAGCATTGCTTCGACATGACTTGATCGCCCCAAATCTCCTCAACTGCCCCCGTAGCCGAGGGGAATCTCATCACCTGATGGAAGGTCGACGCTACGGCTTGCATAGCGTGAAGCCATCCCCTTCCAAGGATCAAGTTATAAGTAGATGGCACCTGCAACACCCAAAACTCCACTTGCTTGACCACGGATCCCGCTTTGACCGGCAGGATAATTTTTTCCAAAGGCCACTCCGGCTGCGAGTTGAAACCAACCAGAGGCGAAGTTGCTGGAGCCAAGTCTGTATCCCGGAGCTTGAGCTGTTTGAATATGTCGTAATACATAATCTCGACCGAGTTTCCCTGATCGATCAAGATGCCCTTGACATCGAATTCTTTGACGCAGAGTGTGACCACTAAAGCGTCATTGTGCAGCATCTGAATGCGCTCTAGGTCCCTTGTGGAGAAACTGATCACGTCTTTTTCTTCGGTCTTGCCCCTTTTGATCGTGGGTTAAACCGACAAAACTTCCCTCATGTGCTCCGCCTTCTTGATCATACCTCAGAGTTCACATACACGCGCCGGTTCCACTATGCCGTGGATGACATTAATCACTCCTTGAGGGGGCACCTCCAAGTCACCAGGTGCACGCGGATCAACCGGGGGTTGATTTGCCTTCACGCCCCCATCAATGTAAAGGTCCAGGTGTCCAGCTGCGACTAGTTCTTCCAAGTGTTGCCTCAAAGGCAAACAGTCCTCTGTCCGGTGGCTGCGCTCCTGGTGAAATGTGCAACGGTACTGCGGATTGAAACCCTTCTGTCCGTCGCCCAACTTAGTAGGAAACCGGACATAATCCTCGTCATGGATTTCACTAAGTATGCGATAAATTGGAATCTTAAAAACCGTGGTAATGTCTGTCCTGGCCTTCAACCTTCTGTTTGCATCAGCGACGTCATCCCGGGGGTAGTCATCTCGGTCATTTCGACGACCCCTACCCCGATTTTTGCGATTTGAGCCACGGTCTGATTCCTCTGCGCGATCATTTGAACGATTTGCCTCCTGTCCGACTGCGTGTACCTTGCCAGCCGACCTCTTGTCTGTTGCTACCAGTGTTGCCTTCGCGATAGATGCTGCCGCATCATCTTCTACTCGGATGTGCTCATTGATACGCTGCATTAGCTATCCCATGGATGTCGGCTGGTGCATCGTAAGCGAGTCCCGTAGTCTATGTCCGACCGGGAGACCACGCTTGTACTATGTGATTGCAAGGTTGACCGGGCAATCCAAGATCTCATTGAAGGTTTCCCAATATCTGGAGTTGTATGCCTTAAGTGTGTCGCTCGGCTCCATCTTGACACTAAGAAGGTGGTCAACTTCCTTCGGCATTTTGGTGTTGGTTTTGAAGCGCGTCACAAAGGCTTCCGCCAACTGATGCCACTTTTCTATGTTCCCCTCCGGCAGCCTCTCAAACTATTTCAAGCCCAGCTCGCCCAAACTTGATGGGAAGATAAGGCTCATAAGGGCGTCATTTCGCCTATGTCCGGCCATGACCTGCCGGAAGTGGCTTACATGCATATAAGGATCGGTTTTTCCATCGTAGAATGTGAACTTTGGCTGGTGAAAGCCTATCGGAAGCGGTGTTGTTTCTATCTCTAGGGAGAAAGGGGTGGCGCTCAGCCTTGCCAAGTCTGTGTCTAGAAGGAGTGGCGCAGCTAGGTGGGGTGGAGGCATTCCGAGCTCTTCACTGGCCTGAACCCCGTAAGATAGCCGCTGGAACACCGGCACCCTATGCGCCTCCCGCCAGCGAGCCCGTTCCTCCAAGACTACCTGCAAATCCTCTGAACGAGCGGAATAAGAATACCTCGACGTCGTCGCCGGACGTGAGGGTTGATAGGTGCTGTCTTGCGCGCTGGACTTCTTTACATGCGCGTCGGAATCTCCAACCTTGTAACTTCTGGTGAATAAGATGGACGGAGCACGCCGCTGGCTCTGACTGCCTGAACGGCGGGGTTGGGTGCGCTCACTATAATCTCCCACTCCAGCTACACCCTTCCCTTTAACATGCCGCTTAAGATCCTCCATCTCCGCCGCCATTCGCCGGATGACGGTGTCTTGGTCCCTTAGCTTATGTTCCAGTCGTCTGGCGTGCGATTCTCTCCACCGCCGGTGACCGTCTGGACTCCGTGAATGACCAAAGCTTCTTCCGCGCTTATCCCGCGCGTCTCTTGAATGTCCTCCTGGAGAAGTCTCCAGGTCCGCCATAGGAAGGATGGCGGGATGTCCTTCTCTTCGTCTGCCTGACTCCGGGGTAACTCCGTCGATGGCAGACAACAGAATCTCATCGTTGTTCGCCATGGGCGGCGATCAGATAAGCTTGGAAGACAAGGTTTTGTCTGTCAAGTTCCCCGCACATATATTTTATATGTGAAAAGATTTCTTACTGTCCATTGTGTTAGAGATACTGTTGGAACTAATGAGACCTACTACGGAATTCACTTTGACAATTTAATCAGTTTATTTTGAAAAAAATTTATGTGTAAATCACTCATTAAAAAAAATAAAAATAAATTTAAATTGATATGATATTCATAGATATAATTTTATCACATGTCTTAAAAAATCGATGGTTTATTTTTTTTCTCTAAAAAGATATAATTATAAATATCAAATCAATATAATTTCTCTTATAAATTATTTAACTTACAAAATTTTATAAAATAAATAATTTAAATTATCGAAATAAAAACGGAGCTCCATACTCTCTAATAGCATCCTCCAATGTCCCTAAAAAACTGTTTCAATACTCATCTCATTTGGCAACTTAGGTTGGGACTAAAATAGTCAATAAATTAAAATATTCAATTATATCACTTTTTATTTATTTTTATTTTTTTAGGGATGGTCGCAGTTCGGTTTTGGACAGTTTGATTTGTAATTTGGACCAGCCTACATATGTGCGGTTTGGAAAAAATTGAACCTGCAACCGCCCATAGTGTGGGTTGTAGTTTGTGTGGATAGGATTTGCGGATGTATGAGCGGTTGCGGGCGATTTGTGGATTGGACTTTTTTCTTTAAAAATTTATTTTTTGACTTTTTTTTTCCTGTTTTGTAAATATTTATTTTGGACCATTTTCCTCACATTTTCTAAAATTCTCAATATTAATAATTAATGAATTAAAACTTATAAAATTAAAAACACAACAAAACCAATTCCTAACACAAGCAAATCATTCAAAATCCTAAACTTTTAAATAAAATTATAAACTAACACAAGCACATCTTTTAAAATCCTAAATCATCAAAATTATTCACTATCTAACAATACAATTAAAGTAAAATCATTCAAAATCTTAAACTTACCTAAAAGTAATTCTTCATTAACTTTTACATTCATTCAAAATGCAATAATAAAGTAACAATAAATTGTTGTCAAACTTCATCCAATTCAAACCCATTAAATAAAATAAAAACATTTGCAAACTCACAAACTCCATCATAAATCACATTCATGATTAGGGTTTGGTTTGTTGGGCAAAAATATCTAAGATAGGATGAATGAAATTAACGGTCCAATTTTTTTTTTTTTTTTTTTTTTTTGAAAAAAGTTTAAGTGCTGGCGGATTCTTGCGGGTGCAGTTAAAACCCGCAACCCGCAATAATGTCATATTTCAAATCGTATCCGCCCATATTGTCACGACCCAAACCCGCCCCTATGAGTTTAGCACCGTAACCGGCCAGTAATATGTGATTACCGAAGGTCTGCTTAATAGTAAAGACAGTAATATAGAGTACAAGGGCTGGCGGAAGCCAAAACAGTAATAAAAGATGTCCAATGAGCTGTGACAGTCTGTATGCAAAAAAAAGACTTTTCATACATAATCACATTCGGAACCAAAACAGTATATACATACATATACAATCATCTAGGATAGGGACCTAATCCCTATTAGAACAGTACAGTACAGGTACAATCAGTCTATACAAAAACAGAGACAGAAAAGATAAATCTAAAACACCCCAAAAAGCCCTAGCTTGAAGGACTTGGGACCTCTCAAGGAGGCACAGTGGTTGGCTTAACAAAAAGGGAGTTAAACCCAACGCTCCTAGCTCCGATCCGGTGCCTGGACACCTACATATATATATAAACAGTGAGCTAAAGCCCAGTGAATAACATATGCGTAAAAGGGTTAGGAATGAATGTCCTTTTAGTATTTAAAACAGTCATTTGGCACAGTATATCAGTTATTCGATCATAGCAGTCATAAGTGGTACATCCAATAGCAAAACAGTACAGTAGGTCTTAACAGACCGAACAGTCAGTTGATGCCCATCATATCAGTAAACAGTAGTGGTTCCAAACATGGGAGCCGACAGAAATCTCTGTGACAGTAGCAGTGTAGTACAGTAACAGTACATTGTTATGGATGTCACGAATACAGTTCGCAAATAGGACAAGAATTCATTCAGTAAAAAATATCGTTTCAGAAATCAGTACAGTTGATCATTCAGAAATTATTCATGATTGAATATACCTTTACAACATTGTTACTCATAGAGTTCTGGGCTACAGATAGGCTAGTGAGTGTCCTCGGATGCCAACCCTACACAGTTACAGGATGAACACACACTAAGTTGCACGTTTGGGAAATAATAACTTAGTCCCTATCTTGACTCGGGGTGGTTCTATAGCATTATCCTCATTAAGATGCCTTAAACTAGGCCTAGGAGTGCCTAGGATGGAATGAGGATGTAAAGATGCAATTTAAAACACTATTCAGAATTTTCAAAAAACAGGGGTCTCACTTAAGCGTGGCCTTCTACGCTCAAGCGGACATGCAGACAAAGGAGCTCTGTTCGAGCGTGACTTTCCTCGCTCGAGTTGACTGCAAAAGTACTAGATGCAAGAAATTCACGCTCGACGGGCGCTCGACCCCCGCTCGAGTGTGAGGCACAAGTCCTCACTCGAGCGTGTATTCCCTCGCTCGAGCGGACTGGAAACACATGCAAAGTACTGGATACACGCATTCCACGCTCGAGCGTTACTTTACTCGCTCGAGCGGACTGCATGAACTCAGAGTGTATGCTCGAGCGTGGATCCAAAATCTGGAATTTCCAGATTTGTCTCCAAGCATGAAACTCAACATTTAAAGCATCAAATTCGATCCTTTTGTGCTAATTTTCTGGAAAACACTTTAAAACTCATAATATGATATGTTTCAAAGATCAATTTGCAAAATCAAAGCCCAAAGGTAGTTCAATTGAACCCATTTTCAAGTAAACATCAAGAACATGATAAACATGCAACATGCATGAATTTAATCAACTTCAAAGCTTCCAATACATAATCAAATGAGTCAAAACTTCCAAAAACATGATGAATTCATGGACTATAGTCAAGATACAGACATGTATATGGAAATTCATGAAGAACAATCTCAAAATGCAAGAATATGTACATGCATGCATGATCTAGCTCTCAACTCAACATTTTAAACTAATTCTTGACATTAATCTCCAAATTTCCATGAAACATGCAAGATACAACTTAAATACAAGTTCAAGAAGATGATTCTCCTACCTTAGGTCTCAATTCAAGATGTAGAAGCTCAAAAATGCAATCCTCTCTTCAATTCTTTTAATTTTCCAAGCAAAACGTAAAGAACTCTATTTTCTCCTATCTCTCCTTCTCTCTAGTCGGTTTTGACTCTAAAGATTGAACAAGAATGATGTACCAAAGGCTTCAAGACAATGTTGTAGATAGTGGCCCACTAATGGCAAAAGGGTAATTAAGGCAACTAATGTGATTTAGCTTATTTAATCATACCAAAACAAATTCCAGCTAAATTTACCATAAAATCACATTAACTCTAATTAACACAAAACACTAATCAGTTCCGAATTCGGCCGCCGATAAGGCCTTCAATTTACAGTTCGAAACTTAAAACATTAACAGATAAATCAATGACAAACAGATAGAAATGCATTTAACATAACACGTTCATGCAATCAGTTTAGGATTTCATCCTAATCAGTTACTTAATCATGTTCAGTCACAGTTTAGCAGTAATCAGTAGTACTATCAGTAAACAGTGGTGAGGGTTGTCACAGTCTCCCCTCCTTACAAAGAGTTTGGTCATCCAAACTCGAATTACCTTCATTTTGGAAGAATACCGGGTCTAGAGGGAACAGTTCAGGATATTTCTTGATTATATCGTCTTCTCTTTTCTAAGTGGCATATACGCCACCATAATGGAATTTCTTTGTTCCTTAACTTCTTGATTCGTCGGTTTATAATCTGAATAGGCCGTTCTTCATAAGTGTAGTCGTCACTTAGCACTACACGGGTAGGCTCAATCACATGAAAGGGATCCCGAAGATAATCCCTCAACATTGAAATATGGAAGACATTATGCATATGCTCCATTTCAGGAGGAAGCGCTACTTGATACATCACCGGATTAATCTTTTCAATAATCTCGTACGGTCCGACATATCTCGGCGCTAACTTGCCTTTAACCCCAAAACGGGTCCGCCCTTTCATCGGTGTCACTTTAATAAAAACATGATCACCAACTACGTACTCTCTGTCTCGCCTTCGGACATCTGTATAACTTTTCTATCAGCTTCGTGCAATTTTCAATCTTTGCTGAATCAGTTTCACATTTTCTGTGTTTCTTGTACAATCTCGGGCCCAAGCAAAGACCCATCTCCAACTTCTGCCCAGCAAATCGGAGATCGACATTTCCTGCCATATAAAGCCTCGAAAGGCGCCATACCAATGCTCAAGTGAAAACTGTTCTTGTAGGCGAACTCAGCTAAAAGTAAATGGCTTTCCCAATTTCTTTGGAAATCAAGAACACACATCCGCAGTAAATCTTCCAGAGTCTGGATTGTTCTTTTTGACTGGCCATCTGTCTAAGGATTGTATGCACTACTCAGTCTCAGTTCAGTACCCAATGCAGTCTGTAAGCTTTGCAAAAATCTCAATGTAAACTTCGAGTCCCTGTCAGAAACAATGGACACAGGCACTCCATGCAATCTAATAATCTCATCAATATAGATTATAGCCAATTTGTCCGCATTATGAATTGTTTTGACAGGTAAAAAGTGAGCAGATTTAGTCAGTCTATCAATAATAACCCAAATTGAATCCATACATTTACTGGAGCGAGGTAAACCAATAATGAAATCCATAGTGATATGGTCCCATTTCCACTCCGGTATCGGTAAGGGTTGCAATAAGCCTGCGGGTCGTTGATGTTCGGCTTTGACTTGTTGGCAATGAAGACATTTCGATACAAAGTCAGCATTTTCTTTCTTCATTCCTGGCCACCATAAATTCAGTTTCAAGTCTTGGTACATTTTCATATTTCCTGGATGGATAGACAGTTTTGAATTGTGGCCCTCTTGCAGAATTCTTCTTTTCAGTTCAGAATCACTCGGTACACATAATCTTCCCTGAAATTTCAGTACATTGTTCTCAAATTTGAAACCCAGCCTCGGTCTAGATTCCCGTTCATCGATGATCTTCTTCAAGAAGTCATCCTATTGCTGTTTCTCTTTAATCTCTTCAATAAGTGCCGGTTGAGCAGAAATAGCAGCTAAGGTTCCACCTTGTTTGCGTAAAACGATCTCAACTTTAAGTCTTTCAAGTTCACATAGCAATTCTTTCTACCCGATGAGTAAACAGGCTAAATTTTCGATCGATTTCCGACTCAATGCATCGGCAACGGTGTTAGCTTTCTCCGGATGGTATAAAATTTGCAAATCATAATCTTTTATCAGTTCTAACCATCTCCACTGCCTCATGTTCAGTTCTTTCTATGTGAAGAAGTACTTCAAACTCTTGTGGTTATTATACACCTAACACGTTGCCCCATAAAGATAGTCACGCCAAATTTTCAATGCAAACACTACTGCAGGAAGTTCCAAATCATGGGTCGGGTAGTTTTTTTCATGTGGTCTCAGTTGTCGGGAAGCATACGCAATCACTTTACCATTCTGCATTAAAATACATCACAAACCCTTATAAGAAGCATCACTAAATATAGTATAACCATCTGTACCTGAGATAGGGTAAAAATCGGAGCAGTCACAAGTCGAGTCTTTAACTCTTGAAAAGCTAATTCTCTCTGATCAGTCCAGTCAAATGATATCCCCTTTTGAGTTAATTGAGTCAGTGGTAGGGCAATTTTGGAGAAGTCTTTGACAAACCTTCTGTAATACCCGGCTAAGCCTAGAAAACTTTGAACTTCGGTAACATTTGTCGATCTAGGCCATTTCACTACTGCTTCAATTTTTTGCGGGTCAACTGTAATACCATCTTTACTGATCACATGCCCCAAAAATATTACATTATCAAGCCAAAATTCACATTTTGTCAGTTTAGCATACAGTTTCTGTTCTCTGACTATAGGAATACTGTTCACATCAGTTTTAGCATCAGTAGGCACAGTCAATACACAACACAGATACCCTTTACACCCCTTCTTAATCAGTTTAAAAGCTTTCATGAATGAAATCAGATACGGGGGAGGTACTACTCCAACTCCGTTAAACACAAATTCAGGCAGTCCAGGTGGACGGAAAGCAACTTGTTTTGTTACACAGTCTATGGTAGCATGATACTTCGTTAACCAGTCCATTCCCAATATCACATCAAAGTGATCAATATTCAAAGGCAGTAAATCAATATACAAATGAACATCCCCAACAATAATTTCACATGCAGGGTACATATAAGCGTAACTCATAGATCCCTCAACAGGTGAAGATACAGCTAACAGATAGTTCATAGGTTCCAGTGGTCTATTTAATTTTCGCGAAAAGGCATGCGATACATATGAATGTGTAGACTCCGAATCAATTAGAATATATGCATTTTGAGCACAAATTGAGAGTATACCTGACACAACGGTCTGGGAATTCTGTACATCTCCCGGTACGAGTGCAAACACTCGACCTTGCCTCATAGGCTTTTTTTCAGTAGCTTTGGGGTTGGGTTTCAGTGGAGCAGTTGATGTTGCTGCGCTTGGTGCAGCTTTACTATTGCCCTGAAGAGCAGAAAGGCAATCTTTGACCATGTGGCCCACCTTGCCACACCTGTAACAAGCACCTGAAATTTTATAACAAACCCCTTTATGTTTCTTACCACATTCAGAACAGGGCGGTATGGAACCACTTCCCTAACTGGAACTGGTTTTTGACCTGTATTTTACTTTTTGTTCGATGAAGTATTTCGGCCTTTCTTGAACTTAAAGCCTCGTCTCTTACCACGCCACTCGGTCGCTGGTGTTTCAGTCTGTTTCAGTGCCTCGATGTTTGACTCAGCTATTATTGCTCGGTCAAGAACATCTACATATTTCAGTAGCTTCAGAACATTGATTATGTCAAGGATTTCAACATTAAGGCCGCCTTCAAACTTCCTGGCCATTTTGTAATCGGTATCCACCATGTGTGGTGCATATCTGGCGAGTTCAGTGAATTTCGATTCGTACTCAGCTACGGACATAGTGCCTTGTTTCAGTTGTTCAAATTCAGTCACATTTCGGTCCCTGACACACTATGGAAAGTATTTCTAAAAGAAGGCTCCCTTAAACTGAGCCCAATTCATGGCAGTATTGGTGTCGCGGACCAGCATCCACCACTTTCTGGCCTCTTCTTGTAAGGTGAAGGTAGCCAACAACACTTTGTGTGCTTTAGAACACGGAAAGACTTCAAATAATTTCTCTGTTTCAAGAACCCAGGCTTCAACCTTTAGCGGTTCGAGGCCTCCTTGGAATGACGGTGGTTTCATTTTACTGAACTTCTGCATTAGAGCAATTATATCATCATTCACATTCTGCTCAGGTTGAACTGGAGGAGGTGGGGGCTGTTGGTTCTGTTGTAGCCTTAAGGCCTCAGTTAGCAGCTCAACTGTTCTTTCGAGCCTTGCCATTCTGGCCTCAGATGATCCAGGTTCATCAGTATTTCTTGCGTTTTCCATTTCACTATAGACAATTATGACAATTTTAAACATAGATAGTTGCATACTTAACATGTTAACACATTAGCACATATATTCGTGTCATGGCCACACACACTTTTCAATGCTCATGTAATGCCCTATTCACTTTTCTAGGATATCCTATAGCTCATTTGGACACGTGTGTGCGGTATAACTCGTGATTTAGTATTGCTCTAATACCACTCTGTCACGACCCAAACCCGCTCCTATGGGTTTAGCACCGTAACCGGCCAGTAATACGTGATTACAGAAGGCCTGCTTAACAGTAAAGACAGTAATACAGAGTACAGGAGCTGGTGGAAGCCAAACAGTAATAAAAGATGTCCAATGAGCTGTGACAGTCTGTATGCAAAAAAAAGACTTTTCATACATATTCAGATTCGGAACCAAAACAGTATATACATACATATACAATCATCTAGGACAGGGACCTAATCCCTATTAGAACAGTACAGTACAGGTACAGTTAGTCTATACAAAAACAGAGACAGAAAGGATTAATCTAAAACACCCCAAAAAGCCCTAGCTTGAAGGACTTGGAACCTCTTAGGGAGGCACAGTGGTTGGCTTGACAAAAAGGAGTTAAACCCAACGCTCCTAGCTCCGATCTGATGCCTGGACACCTACATCTATTTATAAACAGTGAGCTAAAGCCCAGTGAATAACATATGCGTAAAGGGGTTAGGAATGAATGTCCTTTTAATATTTAAAATAGTCATTTAGCACAGTATATCAGTTATTCGATCATAGCAGTCATAAATGGTACATCCAATAGCAAAATAGTACGGTAGGTCTTAACAGACCGAACAGTCAGTTGATGGCCATCATATCAGTAAACAGTAGTGGTTCCAAACATAGGAGCCGACAGAAATCTCTGTGACAGTAGCAGTGCAATACAGTAACAGTAAATTGCTATGGATGCCACGAATACAGTTCGCAAATAGGACAAGAATTCATTCAGTAAGAAATATCATTTCAGAAAGAAATACAGTTAATCATTCAGAAATTATTCATGATTGAATATATCTTTACAACATTGTTACTCATAGAGTTCTGGGCCATAGATAGGCTAGTGAGTGTCCTCGGATGCCAACCCTACACAGTTACAGGATGAACACACACTAAGTTACATGTTTAGGAAATAATAACTTAGTCCCTATCTTGACTCGGTGTGGTTCTGTAGCATTATCCTCATTGAAATGCCTTAAACTAGGCCTAGGAGTGCCTAGGATGGAATGAGGATGTAAAGATGCACTTTAAAACACTTTTCAGAATTTTCAGAAAACAGGGGTCTCGCTCGAACGTGGCTTTCTACGCTCGAGCGGACATGCAGACAAAGGAGCTCCGCTCGAGCGTGACTTTCCTCGCTCGAGCAGACTACAAAAGTACTAGATGCAAGAAATTCATGCTCGACGGGCGCTCGACCCTCGCTCGAGCGTGAGACACAAGTCCTCGCTCGAGCGTGAGACACAAGTCCTCGCTCGAGCGTGCATTCCCTCGCTTGAGCGGACTGTAAACACATGCAAAGTACTGGATACACACATTCCACGCTCGAGCATTACTTTACTCGCTCGAGCGGACTGCATGAACTCAGAGTGTACGCTCGAGCGTGGAGTTCCTCGCTCGAGCGTGGATCCAAAATCTTGAATTTCTAGATTTGTCTCCAAGCATGAAACTCAACATTTAAAGCATCAAATTCGATCATTTTGGATTAATTTTCTGAAAAACACTTTAAAACTCATAATATGACATGTTTCAAAGATCAATTTGCAAAATCAAAGCCCAAAGGTAGTTCAATTAAACCCATTTTCAAATAAACATCAAGAACATGATGAACATGCAACATGCATGAATTTAATCAACTTCAAAGCTTCCAATACATAATCAAATGAGTCAAAACTTCCAAAAACATGATGAATTCATGGACTATAGTCAAGATATGGACATGCATGTGGAAATTCATGAAGAACAATCTCAAAATGCAAGAATATGTATATGCATGCATGATCTAGCTCTCAACTCAACATTTTAAACTAATTCTTGACATTAATCTCCAAATTTCCATGAAACATGCAAGATACAACTTAAATACAAGTTCAAGAAGATGATTCTCCTACCTTAGGTCTCAATTCAAGATGTAGAAGCTCAAAAATGCAATCCTCTCTTTAATTCTTTTAATTTTCCTAGCAAAACTTGAAGAACTCTATTTTATCCTATCTCTCCTTCTCTCTAGTCGGTTTTGACTCTAAAGATTGAGCAAGAATGATGTACCAAAAGCTTCAAGACAATGTTGTAGATAGTGGCCCACTAATGGCAAAAGGGTAATTAAGGCAACTAATGTGATTTAGCTTATTTAATCATACCAAAACAAATTCCAACTAAATTTACCATAAAATCACATTAATGCTAATTAACACAAAACACTAATCAGTTCCGGATTCGGCCGTCGATAAGGCCTTCAATTTACAGTTCAAAACTTAAAACATGAACAGATAAATCAATGACAAATAGATAGAAATGCATTTAACATAACACGTTCATGCAATCAGTTTAGGATTTCATCCTAATCAGTTACTGTAGACGTCCCCGAACGTCCCAGGAGAAAAATCCCGTTTTGTTCGTTGGGTTTATTACAATTTGGACTCAAATGTCACGGTTCTGATTCTAATCCCGCAAAGTGCAATGCAAGACCGATAAATCACCAAAGAGTTCAACTCCGGCAAGTCGTTTTGAAAAACAGATTTTTAGAAAGAAGTGTCAAACATGGACTGCTTTGCCAGATATAGAGTCGCCATATAAATATTTTGTTTTGGGGGAATTTAGGAAACCCTAACTCGTGCCTAAGGCCACGTGTTCGTCATCACCAAAGTTGTCTCGGCTTGGGAACTTGGGTACGATTGGGGAAGGTCACTTCGTGAGCACCCCTACTCGCCCGATCAAAGATCGGCCTCTACTAACCATGATATCGAGTTTTGAAAACATTATGTGCTCTTATTCCGGTTATTAGCCTAGAATTACTATGTGATGCACATAACATATAAGTATAGACTGGATCGTTTGAGTTGGAACAATACATTTCATGTTTGTTTATTTGAAAGATGGTTTGATGGTGCTACTCGCAAGTAGACTAAGACGCGGGTTTTGACGAATTATTCCAATTCAAACAACCCAACTTTCACCCACAGGCATTCAGGCAGTTATATCACATAAGCACATAGCCTCATGGTAAGCATGTTATCATGGCAGTCACTCACACGCATGCAAGGATGCTAAAGCATAAACACTTACCGAGTACTCCGAGCCAAAGAAAGAAGCTAATTAGAAAACATGCATGAATCCTAACTATACTGAGATGCCTAGTGCAACACATATAAGAATGCAACTAAGATAGGCTCGGCTATTCTAAGATGGCATATGAGATGCTATAGGTAACATGTATTCAACTTGAAATTGAAATACGATGCAATTAGTATGATACGTCGAGCCCGGTGCATGCAAAACAAATGAATGGATGCAAACATACGAGCATAAGGATGCTAATTTAAACGTGCCCTAAAACTAACCATCATAAGCTGGTTAATAAAAGGGAGAAAGACGTGGGGTTGGAAGACATACATCACACACACACACACACACTTATTACAACATTGCCCTCCTCGGAAGGTCCGAATAAATAATACACAGCCGAATGAATAACGAGTTACAGCTAATTATTACACAACCCTAATTAATTAACAAATTAACTAAAATAAATAAGCTAGCATGCAAAACATATGAAATGGACTGCCTCAGCTCGGTCTTGAATGATAAGGAATGCATGCATGCTCGAGTCGCCTTGCCGAAAAATCCATCGCAATGCCCCAATTTGCCTCTGTTTGCAACTAGTCCCAGAACACTGTACAAAACTCCAGAAGGCTGAAACTCCACCATGCTGTAGGGATACTACCGACCAGTTTTTGCTGCTGGTTTCCGGTTTGCTGCAACAGAGAGCAAGAAATGGGCATGGCAAAGTATTGTTAACATATGTATGCACGACCACTCTCCCCATCATTGTGTAAGCTCTAGGGAGTGTAGTTCTCGATCCTCGTGCCACCAATGACGCATCTCGATGCATGATGGCCGAGGAGTCGAATTGCATGACTCAATGTAAAATGGATGCACAAATGAACACAATAAGGCCTAAACTCCATCATGGGTAATCGAGAGTGTCGACGACTGGGAATCGAAGCACGTTTCGTCACTTTGAGTACGAAATGTCCCTCATTTCCCGTGTTTGGACTAAACCCTACTCCAAACACTATGCAACAACTCGAATGGCATGACATGCAACCACAATGCAACAACTAGCAGGCAATCCTAAACGAAATGCAACTAAGACATACAAACATGCAAGGAATGACATGCAAAGGTGCAACTAGCATACGCAATGCTATGAACTACGAATGGCGTACTCAATGCACATGACGCTATATGGCATACACAACGCACATATGACGATGGACATACACAAAGGCATAATCAAGGCATACACAATGCGATGATCAAGCATGTGACAACATGGACATGGCACACACAATGCAAGATGGACTTAAACTAAAATGAATGGGCTTCAGCCACACTCAAATCAGTGGCCAAACATGATGAAATTAGGCAACAAAAACACATGCAGATATGCACAAATGTAAGGGACCAAACCTAAGGCACCAAATGCAACTCTACCAAAGCATGACAAGGGATGAAATATGGCATACAATCACACATTTTCCAGCTCTGAATTGACATCCAAGATGGTCCCGAATCATGTAAACACCTCACACAATGCATGCTAGATGGCCCAGATACCGAAACTAGTGAAGTGCATTACACTAGAGGTACACAAAGCAATGCTCAAATGACCCAACCAGCCTCAAACAGTCCCTATGCAGGTCCAAGACAGTGGAAAAATGGTCTAAAATGATGGCTCAAAATGCATAGAAATGAAGCTCATGCAATGGTCCATAAATGAGGTATTCATACGCAACTCTCAAACACGTTTAAAGAATGGAAAACATGGGAATATGACACAAGTATAGGCTCTGAAATGACATGTTCAATGGCCCTAAAACATGAAAGTGCCTCAGTATAAGCATGCAATAGGCTTCAAAACTCAAGGCTAGGCAAGGGTATTACACTACAACCATGCATAGCAAGCATCATTCGACCATGAGGCATAAAAACAGAGCTAAGGTAGTCTAAAACATGCACAAAATCAGTTTAAGGCATGGCCAAAAAGTGCTAGAATCAAAGACCAAAATAGTACGCAATACAAGCTAGTGAAGAGGGTTTACACTACGAGTATATGAAGCATTCAAGAGGTCACTAAACCAGAAAAAGTCAGAGGTATGACATGCCAAATAAAGCCCAAAAACTCATTGAAACATGGTCCATGCATGCAAGAATGACATGCTCATTTGATAAGCTATGAAGAGGGTTGTTTTACACATGCAAGATGGACACTCAATATGGAAAAACAAGCTCTGGACAGAGCCTATGCAGGTCCTAAAACTCACAAAAAATGGCCTGAAACATGGCTCGGAAGCATGCAAATAAGGGCTCATTTGTTAGGCCAAATATGTTAGGAAACAAAACAAGGTGAGAGAGGGTCACCCCTCTCTCATTTTGGCACTCAAAATAGCATGCTAGCCACTAAAAATCCACTGGATTTCAGTGGCTAGAAGGCCAAACAAAGGTCAATGCAAAAGCCCTAATGCATGGCTCAAAACAAGGTAAAATGAAGCATGCAAGGGGGTAGATAACCCCCAACAGAAAAACGATCTTAAACAAATATGTTAAGAGCCTCAAAATAAGACTTTTTTTAGTTTACACCAAAGCTCAAATATGCTTGCAAGTATAGCTAAAAGATGAAGCAAAATAAAGCTTAAAAGAGGGAATAGGGTGTTACCCTTGTAACTCAGCAACTCCAGCAGCTTATGGACCAAAAATATAACTCCTTAGGACCTCTCAAGACCCTCCAAGAAGCTTAGGTTGGTTTTGGAGGTGTTAGGCTAAGAGGTAGTGTGCAAAGGGACAAGAACTTAGCACTTTTGGAGCCAAAATAGAGATATAGAGAGGGAGGTATATGTGTATGCCTTAGGGAAATTATGAACCTTTTCCAATGAGGGAGAGGGTCTCTCTTATAGCTAAAGGGGTCCAAAGCTTCTCAAAGAAGCTAAAGGGAAATTATGAACCTTTTCCAATGAGGGAGAGGGTCTCTCTTATAGCTAAAGGGGTCCAAAGCTTCTCAAAGAAGCTAAAAAACAAGCTTGAAGATCCTCCATACACGTGTATAGAGGATCCATTCTGTGCTTTTCAGCTGGCACAGCTAGTAACAACTCACAGAGACAGAACTGAGGGAGGCAGGCCGACCAGTTCAGGTGGTCGGACGACCACTCCCCCTGGTCGGCCAGCCAGTTCAAAAGGGTCAACTTAACAAAAAGTGGTCGGCAGCCCCATTTGGTAGTCTCCCAACTGAATGCAAGCTAGTGGTGTGGTGGGAGACCAGCAATTGTGGCCCAAAAATAAGGGAGACCAGTTACTTGACAAGAAAATTGGCCGACGGGACAAAAGTGGTCTCCAAGGAGAAAAGGTGGTCTCCCACCCTTGTACCACCTTCCAAACAATGAAAACAAGGTTCATGCCAAAAATGAACCAAGACGGATGCAAAACGAGGGTTCGGGGGTCAAAACGCGCAGCCGGGTGCCCCGAAAACAGGCTGTTAAGCATCGAAAGTGGCGTGCGACCACAAAGGTGGTCTCTCGGGCCACAGTGTCCCTCTAGAGGGAGGAAACAAGGTGTGAGCCAAAAACCGTGCCAAACGGAGAAAGTTAAGCGGTCCCGAACCGAGGCGAACGGCCGACGGCTCCGAAAACCGGAAACTGGTCTCCAAATGGGAAAAGTGGCCTACGACCACAACAAGTAGCCTACGGCCACTGAGAGATGGTTTACAAGACATCTCCCTCCCTTCGGGAAAAGAAAACAAGACCTGGTTCACAAACCGAGGCAAAGCACAAAAAGTCTCGAGGCTCGGAGGCAAGGCTCTTAGCCGAAACTTCGAGACCTCGAAAAGAGCACAACATGCGCAATCACCGAGCGCTCAATCGATGACGTCTGAGTCTTAAGGTCGGTAAAAAATGGGATGTCTACAGTTACTTAATCATGTTCAGTCACAGTTTAGCAGTAATTAGTAGTACTATCAGTAAACAGTGGTGAGGGTTATCACACATATTGTGTTTGCAAAACCGCCTATTTGTATGTGGATCGGTTCAAGTTGGACAGGTTGAACTGTTCGGATAACCCTATGCCTAATCCTAATTTTTTTGGATGTCTTTTGGTAAAAAAATTTAAAAATTAACTGAAATAATCTATTCCCAAACACCCTTGCATATAGTTTTTTTTTTTTTTTTTTGGAACAACTCATTGATCTTAGTTGCCGTTCGATACCAACTTTTTTGCCTAAACAAGTGCGCAAAAAAAAAAAATATATATATATATATATAAATTAACAAGACAAAATGTTACATTAAAATTCATAATCATTTTATTTTTTCTCTCACAACTAGGGGTATGTATGGTGCGATTCAGACAATTTGAGAGTAAAATTATAAATCAAATGGCGGTTTGGCGGCTTGGCAAAATGCGATTTGAAACGGATTGATGGATTAAAGAATATTTTTAATCAATTATCAAACATTTACATAATATATAATACTAATTTGCATAATATGTTTCATATATATGACACAAACTGATTTTACATAATATTTTTTATACATGTAATTATTAATTTGTAACAAATTTCGTATTTTAAATATCTTTCATACTCATTTTTATTTTGATATTTCATTAGAGATTAAAAAATATATATGTATTAATTATAACGGCGTAAAGCGATTTCGAATGCAGATTATTAATTTTAAAGTTCAATCTGAAATTAGCAGATAGAGCTGTGCGAATTGGTGCCAATCGGTGCGATTTTAGTGGATTATGTAATATTTTGCCCAGTCTTTATTCACAACCATCACACCCAAACTAAAAAAAAATTAAAAATTCTTCCTAAATAAAACTAATTTAACCCAATTAAATTAGCTAAAAGATCAAAAAAATCTTAACTCTTCCGACAATAATTTTGATTTATGAGATTTTCACAGCACAGAGACTTCACTTGTCCACATCTTCTTGTATTCATCCAAAATGTATACTTTTCCAATCGAAAACCACAGAGCACTCCATCATATTCTATTGCGCTATATATATTCACACTTGGGAGCTTCTCTCCAATTGGAGAAATGCCAGTCTTCTCGTCTAGTTGGATTCGTGGATCTCGTCTCACCACGTGTTTTACTTTTATTTTTTTTTGTTGTTCATTATATAATTGCGATTACCAGATTTGAACTTCTTTTTAATTTTTAATTTTTTTATAATTGAATGCCGGAACTAATTTGCAACACTTTAATTAATTTTAAAATTGACGGCCGAATAAATCTCTAATAACCTCTTAGAACTTATTTGATTGAGTGAATTATAAAATTACAATATTGAAATTATTAATTTATGAAATTAACATTCTATTATTTGGTTGTAAATTTCATTATTCGAATCAAATTACAATGACTATTGATCTAATAAAATTGACGAATTTTTTTAATCCTATTACTGATGATGCAAAATATTTATATAATTGAGATTAATATATTTTTATATCTATTACAAAACAAACATGGATAAAAATGAATTATGTATCTCACTAATTCAGTTGAATGACTAATCTCACACTAATCTTATAAATTGTTAATCCTCTCACTATTAATATTAAAATTAAAAATTAAAATTTTATTTTGTTACATGAGTGAAATTATAATTATTTTAAAAAATAATTTTCCTCCCAAAAATTATTCATTTAAACACATTTGAATTAGGAGAACATGTTCATTTTTTGAATTATTAAATTCATAATAAATAAAATTAATTTTTTTTTCAATTAATTTATACACAATTTATAACTATTTTAATTAGAAACGATATGATGATGGAGGCATGAGTCACATCCAAAGAAAGAAAAAAAAAAGAAAGAAAAAGGTAGTTAACATCACGGATAACCATGGCTAATCCAGTTCAAAAGCCTTCCCTAAAGTTCACACACGTCACATTTTCTCTCGCTAGAAAGGAAAGGAAAGGAAGAGAAAAGAAAGGAAAAGAAAAGTCACAAGCACTCTCCTCTCCTCTCCTCACCACGCCAAAGACCCAAAGACAACGTCAAAAAGATCTATACAATACTATTAAACACCCCTGTCTCCTCTCTTTCATTCCCTCCCCAAATTCAACTCTTCTTCCTCCGATTCAGCAACGTCTACTCCAAATTCATTGTTTGATTTTGTACTATGTCTGAGGGGAACATCGCCGGAATACCCACCCACGGTGGACGCTATGTTCAGTACAATGTGTACGGTACTCTCTTCGAAGTCTCCAGAAAGTATATCCCTCCGATTCGCCCTGTGGGTCGAGGCGCTTATGGCATCGTTTGGTAAGTACTCAAATGGGTTCCAACTCCTTTCCTATTTTGTGATCTCTACTTTTATTTATTTTTTGTCTTTTTGTTTTGGGGTATATTCATGGTTATGTATGTGTATGTATGTACTCATAGATGTGTAAGTTTTCATGTTTATGTGGGATTGAGATTGTTTTTATTGTCTTATTCGGCTAGAATTCGAATGGGTTTTGGATATTTGTGAAGATAGTTGTAAGGTTGTGTAGTAATTTTAATTTTATTCTTTTGCTGTTTTTTGTCCTTAGGTTCTGTATATGTGGTTTGAAGAAAGTCAAAGCCGTTGAAATTTGTTTGTTTTGTGTTTGAGAATGCAATTACTGAAGTTAAATTGGTTTTCTTTTTTTTACTCGAGCTGCTTTTGTGATTTTGTGCTATCGATTTTATCTATTTTTTTTCTGTTCTTTTCTTTTCATGGTTATATATATGTATATGTGTAGTCATAGATGTGTTAGTTCATATGTTTTTGTGCGATTAAGATTCATATTGTTGTTATTGGGCCAGAATTCAAGTGGGTTTTGGATGTTGTTGAAGATAGTTGTACGGTTTTGTAGTAATTTTATTTTTATTTTTATTTTTTGGGTGATTTTTGTCCGTAGATTCTCTATATATGTTTTGTAGAAATTCAAAATCATAAAAAATGTGTTTTTTTTTTGTAATTACTAAACTTAAATTATGTACATGTGGGTAAAATCTTCATTTATTTTTCTGTTGTGTTTTGGGATTTCTAAAGGGTATAGAACTTTCAGTCTTCAAGACTTATTTTGATGTGATCATGTAACCGGGTTAGTTTCATTCTCAGTTGGTGTTTTGGAAATGGAACGCAACATTTACTTCATCAAATTAAGGTTGAGATTTTATCTATTATCCCCCCCCCCCCCCCCCCCCCCCCCCCCAGTTTTTTTATCTGTCGACTTATCGACTTATATTCAAATTGGTGATTTGGATGCATGATATCTATATTATGTCACTATGAATTGACTATCAAACTTGAGTTCCTTCCTCTGAGTGTGGCAAATTATCCTTAATTGAATGTTTTAGTTTGTAGATTGATATGTTTTATTATGACCATTTTCCTTTTTCTTTTTTTCTTTTTTTGGTTTTAATTGTTGTTTGAATTTTCTATTGTTTTTATCTTGGTTGGGTGAATCAAATTGTTATACATTTTCGATTTTGCCATTCCTATGTCTACTCCTCCTTAACTTTATTTGTTCTTGTACCATGAAAGCTATGTTTCTATGGACATGATCATTACACTGGGAGTCGAGGTGACTTCACAATTTCTACAAATAGGGATGCACCAATCCATATGAGACACTTGTGCATGCATATATGTTAGTAATACCAAAACTACATTTGCCTCGGTTTTTGTAGTCTAACATGTTTCCGTGAGCATCTATAAGTTATGTTTCATTAGACAGGAAGCCTCTTTTTATTATTTTATTTTCCTATCATCAAACAATTAACATGAAGCATGATTTTAAATAATGGTATCAAGATTTGTATCAATATTGGCGATACGGTCATATATTGATTGATGTCGGACAATATAGGCTGGTATATTGATGAATTATGGTATTAGAAAGCCAAAATCCTGTGATGTATTGGCCGATACAATACATTAACGGCCTATATTTAAAACCTTGGCGTGAAGTGTCCAATCAAAGTCTCAAACTTGTGTTGACCAGCTCATTATGTTTCGGATTATCAATTTCACATGTCAGATTCTATAACTTTGGAATATATGTGGTTTGTGTAGCCTGTAGATCACTTGAGGACTTTGAGGTAGTGTTCAATTTGGGAGTATTTACCTGTTGGATGGTATATACTATTTTGAGGTTCAAATTAGGGTATACTTCTTCATCTGTTTCACTTGTTTTATATGTTCATAAAAAATGTAAAGGAAAACTGTGACTTTTTTATTTTGCTTCAGTGCTGCTGTGAACTCGGAGACACGTGAGGAAGTTGCAATTAAGAAGATTGGTAATGCATTTGACAATAGAATAGATGCAAAAAGGACACTAAGAGAAATTAAACTTCTTCTTCACATGGATCATGAAAATGTAAGTTTTATTACCTTTATAACTTCTAGGATGTCAAATATCTACTTGCCTATGATAGCTTCTTGGTTGTGCACTTTTTTTTTACTTTCTATTTTTGTCATGACCTATTTGTGGTGAGTTTTTTTCTAATTAAAAATAAAAAAATTCATTCAAGGAACACTGACTGAATGCTTAAATTGAAAGTTTAAGCGTAGAGTGAGTAGTATCATTCATCCATCAAGTAATAAGTTATCATATACACAAAAGACAGGAATCTAAGTAAATTTGTGCAAGATGGGGAAATCAGGGAGGTTACTTTGAAAAGTTATTGAATGGAAATTTTGTGTGGAACTTATTATTAGAAGAAAGTGGTAATAGTATAGAGTTTACTAAACTACATTACACGGACTCTCTGTTTTGTGAGAGGTACCTGTGTCGACACGACATGACATGGGTACAAGTGCGGAATACGGCTAGATACAAACGGATACGGCTGAAACTCAGAGAGAGAGAGAGAGGCTGAAACTCACCTTTGCGAAGCAAGCCCTAGATCATTGCGAAGTCGATTCCACCCAAAAAATGATCCTAGGGCTTCGATTCCCCTTTGGTCTTGGTCTCTCTCTCTCTCTTCTTCATTTCGTCTTCTCCTCTTTGTTCTCTATTCTCTTCTTTTAAATTAGATTTATATTATATAATATAATAATATATATATTATTCATATTACATAATATCATTCAGCAAAAAAAAATTATATAATATAATATATATCATAAATAATATAATTTTTATTCCTAAAATAAAAATAATTTATTTTATACCTAAACTAATTTTTATTTGTTATTTTTTTAATAAATTTGTTATTCCTTGGATTTTCTAGTGCTCCTGCATTCAACATCTCTAGTTCCCAGAATTTCTCGGGCTTTGGACCGCCAACTTTTTTTTAAACCCATCTTTATATAATAAATATATTTTAAAAATAATTATTTAGCGTATCCTCATACCGGTATCCAAATTTAGATCCATATTCATGTATCCTCAATTTTTATTTTTAAAGTATCTGACCCATAGATACACACCGGTACCCAATATCCACACCCGAGTCCGTGTAACGTAGGAGTTTAGAGAGTAGAAATTTTTTATTTTTATTTTTATTTTTTGGAAGGATTAAGGTAGTAGACTGTGCTGGGGAAGATCAAAATAGGAAGATGTCTAATGCTTGATGGCACCCCTATTGAGGGTTGTATTGGAATAGAAGTATCTAGGAGATGTAGAACTATTTAATAAAATTATAGTAATTAAGAAAGAGAATGTGGAGAAATAGTATTTTATTAGCTATTTATGGAAAGATATCTTATTTGGAAGAGAGTGATGGTAAATCTATACTTGACGCATAATAGTTAACAATGAAAGCAATTTATGTATTAAGAAGATTAGTGGAAATGTATAGAGAAAAGAAGAAAATCTTCATATGATTTTGATAGACTTGGAGATAGCATATAATTGGGTCTCTAGAGATATAATGTGAATGTGGTAGGTTTTGAAAAAATAGGAGTCCCATATAAATATATTAAAATGATAAAAGACATATGATGGAGCCATGAACATTGTGAGAATAGCTACAAAAAGACTAATGATTTCCCCATCACTGTAACTCTTCATCAAGGATCATCATGAAGCCCGTGTCTTTTTTCACTAGTTATTGATGAATTGGTTAGACACATACAGGATGTGGAACCATTGAGGGTGATAATAGGGGGAAGAGGAAGACCGAAATTAACATGGGTTAATATAATAAAAGACATGCTAGTTTGTGGCTTTAACTACAATAATAGCTCTTGATTGAGTAGAATGGCAAAACATGATTTATGTAGGTAACCCCATGTAGTTAGGAAAAGGCGTTAATGAGTTGAGTTGATATTTCTTCAGTTTTTGAATTGCTTTTTGGTTTCTTGCATGGATTTCTATCTTTATCTGCCTTGATTTTCTTAATTACCATGATATCTTAAAATGTTAAGTTTGCTGTTATGCTGCAATCATAAGCACTTTTTTCTGTTTTTCTTTTTGCCACTGCAGGTTATTGCAATCAAAGACATTATACGCCCTCCACAAAAGGAAAACTTCAATGATGTCTACACTGTTTCTGAATTAATGGACACTGATCTTCATCAGATAATTCGATCCAACCAACAATTGTCGAATGATCATTGCCGGGTTTGGCTCTACTTCTTATACCTTTGTTTGGTTAAGTTTTACACCAAAAAAGTTATTTTTGAACTTACAAAAATAATTTCCGTCTCAAAAAAAAAAAAAAAAAAGAGAGGGAAGAAACCATATGAAAATAACGAGTGTTTTCTTTTTCTTTCTTTTTTTTTTTTTTTGTCATATTTTTTACCAAACTAGTTTTTGTGAAAAAATTTCAAAAAACAGATTCCGAAACTCAACCAAACAGATTAAAGTCAGTTCTTATGTAGCTAGAGTGATGAATTTAGGGTGTTCATCGGCTACTGAATGAATTGTAATGCTTCACTTGACCAACAGTTGGATTCAGAATACAGCGACTCTTTCATAGGCTGACTTCTTGTTTGTTATTCTTTTTGGTTATTGCCACCTATTATCTAATCCTTTTATTATTATTATAATTATCTGCATTCTTTGCATTCTGTATCTCACACTTCACGTTTGTAATTTTAATATTCTGTCTTTCCTCTTTATCATTGTAGTTCATAGCCTACTAAATGAATTATGATGCTTTACTTGACCAAAAGTTGGATTCAAAGTGTACCAACTCTTTCATAGGTTTTTTTCACTATTGCCACATTCTATTATCCAATCACTTTTGTATCTACGCTCTTTGCATTACGTATATTGCACTTTGCATTTATAATTTTAATATTCTGTCTTCCCTCTTTAGCATGACAAGGATAGAAAGCTACAGAAGTGTGACAACTACAAGAAGTGGTGTAGTTTATATTTTAGCTAATTGTGTTAATTAGCCATCACTTTAATGGCATGATTTAGATTGAGATCATTTTTAGTGTTCATGAAGTCCCTTGGTTGTTAGAAACTCTTAGCCTAAGAAGCACTTACATTTCTAAGAAGGTGGTGTGTCTGTGTCGGACACAAACACTTCCCAAGACATGTTGGATACTCGTCCAAATGTGTCATATTATTTTCTAAGATTATTTTAGATCCAAACACACTTTGGATACTTGGAGAGCACACATGATCATTGTTTAGAAATGCATAAAATATATTATAAGTTTGAACAAAATAACAAATGATACAAGGATAAAAGAAAAACAATATAAATTTATATATATTAATCTCTTTCAAACCAAGGAAACAACCTCTTTCCATGCAGAGGTAAGGTTGTGTACATCTAATGTAACCCTCCCAGACGCCGCAGTGGCAGAAGCCTCATGCACTGCTACTGCCCCTCTTATATATTTTGCATTTGTCCCCCAAGTGTCGTGTCCTACATTTTTTAACAAATTATTGTGTTGGTGTATCCGTGTTTGTGTCTATGCTTCTTAGCTCTTCATGGTGGGTTGCTCCGCTCCCACATATGGTGTTGACCTTGGATAGATTTTCACAAGGAAAAAACTTCAAGAATTCTCTAGAAGTCAAGTGGCTAGTAAGAGCATTCAATAAAATGAGTAAAAAATAGTAGGTTGTTCTAAATTACAACTGATACAGTAGAACTTATTTAAAAAGATTTTATTGTAAAGTAGAACTTGACTTCTAGAGTCTCCAGTATGAAGAAAAGTATGACTTATAGAGTAGAATTTTTTTTTATTGTAAAGTATGAAGAATTTTTGTAAAGTTGAACTTGAACTTAAACAAACAATATGTTAGAATTTATCATCACCTACCACCACTACCACCTCACCTACTCCACTAAACCTAACCCACTACACCATTACCACCTCACCTACTCCACTAAACCTAACCCACTACACCACTACCACCATCCACTACACCTACATCTATATAAGGAACCATTTGTAATAGACAACAATTAATATATCAATAAGATATCAATCAATAATACATAAATTCTTACATGGTATCAGAGCGAGCTTAAGAAGCTAGTAATTCTGCTTCCCCGGCGGGCGGCAGCCTCGCCTTGGCCGCCCGCCGGACCTCTACACACTAACCGTCTCTCATCTCTCTCTCTTTCTCTTACTCAAATTTCTGTCTCTCCTTCAATCTTGCGTCAGCTACGGAGGAGCGTCGAACCTGTCAAGCGTGTATTCATCAAGATCCGTGGGCGATAGTTTCTTGTCGGCAGACTCGTCCTTGCGCAGCTCTTCCCGATACGTCGGCGGCGCAGATCCGCTGGGAGGATGGACACCGCAATCTGCTTTCTCCCCGACGAAGACCTTTGAACTGTATTCGTACCTACTATACCGTGGTGAAGATGAAGCATCTGAGTCTTTTTCTCCTTCTGTGCCGTATAAATTATTTTGTGGTTTTTGACCACCAAAAAAAAAAAAAAAAAAAAAAAACATACATTTTTGAGCCGAAGTTGCCGTAACCCATCCCTTTAGCGTCGTCAATCAAAGAATTTGGTTCTTGTGATAATATCTCATTGTTTGCTGGTTTTACTCTATTTGTCTGTGCCACTGGAGACACTACCAACTGCTCGAGTTTATGACTGGGAAGCTCTCTTGGAGTGAATATGAAGGGGCTGCAGCTATGTTCAAGGTTATGAGAGAGAGCCCATCCATACCCGAAACCTTGTCACCTGAAGGCAAGGATTTGGTACTAGAATTGTGGTTACAAAATTGGCAGAAAGCAGACCTATGCACATGGCCACACACTTTCCACACACTCCTGTTCCCCCACTCAAACTTTCTTTTACTTTATCTCTGCCCCAAGATATTCCACTTTAAAAAAACTCCATACGCACTACCACAACACTCTGTGATTTCTTTATTTCTTTCTTTATTTTTTTTTTTTGTAAGAATTTATATTTTTTTTTATCTCTTCTTTTTTCAAACATAATCATCTCCCCTCATCCACTTGTATATTCTTTTATTATACATATCTTTTATTATTTTAATATTTTAAACTATGTTAATGTCATATCCCCACTCCATGATACCCATATTCATATTATTATTATTATTATTATTTTCAAAAAAAAAAAAAAAAAAAACAAACCAAACCAAACAAAACAAACACAAAAACACACCTCATTTTATTCATCTCGGGGCTCACCCCGATCACCATTTTACATCAAAAAAAAAAAAAAAAACAACCCCAGACCCACAGCGAGATTTTTCTTCTCTACTCTGCTGCAGGTCTCTTCTTCTTGCCTCCGTCCTGGACGGCCCTTGACGGTGTTGCCTCCGTGTTTCCTTGTCCACCGAGCACGTTCACTCCCCCATACTCCTCCACTGCAGCATATGGCGGACCTCCAAATCGAAACATGACGGTGGCCTTCCGCTTCAGCTCCTTGTTTTCTGCTTTCAGCACACTTATCTCTGCTCGCGCATCCTTATACATGCGTTGGAGCAGAGCCAGTTGGGCGTTTAAATGCTGCACCTCATTTGTCCTACTCTGCAGCCGGTTCGACAAGTTTGTGACCGCCGTCATGCTTTCCACACATGCCTTCAAAGTATACTGATTGGCCTCCACATCCGACTGCACTGCCATTCTTTGCTCCACAGACCGCATCGGAAAGTTCAACGGAGTAAACTCCGGGGCGCTTGGTTGAGGTTCCAGTGCCACCGCACCAGTTGTCTCTCTTGTTGACTCGTTGAGGTCGGGAAAGAGAGTGAGCAGACTTCGGGAAGATGAAGCCATTTTCTGGGCCACAGAGTATTACAGAGTATCTCTCTCAGAAATCTCTCTCAGACAACAGAGTGTTACGGACTATCTCTCTCAGCAAAACGAAGAAGAGTTTTTTTTTTTCAGAGGTTTTTCGCAGCTTTTCTCTGCCTCAGCCTCAGCATCAACCTTGGTTAAATAGCCAAGGCAGCCACGCGCATCGCGCGCCTCTTGCCACCAGCCGACAAACGGGCGCGCAAGCCAAGGCGCCCACGTGCCTCGCCATCATGTCCGGCACACCTTTTGATAAATTGGGCACGCCTTTTGATGGCACGCTTTTTGAAAAATTGGGCACACCTTTTGAGGGTGCGACTTTTTAAGGGTCCGACAAGACTCTGTAAACTGTCCCGACATTGATTCCGGTTAGCTCCTTTATGGGTCCGACAAGACTCTGTAAACTGTCCCGACATTAATTCCGGTTAGCTCCTTCATGGGTCCGACAAGACTCTGTAAACTGTCCCGACATTGATTCCGGTTAGCTCCTTTATGGGTCCGACAAGACTCTGTAAACTGTCCCGACATTGATTCCGGTTAGTTTCTACAAGGGTCCAGCAAGACTCTGTAAACTGTCACAACAACTGTCAGAACATTGTCTGCTACAACGGTCCGACATGACCCTATAAACTGTCTTCTACATCGGCCTGACACCGCCATCCAGTGTCCTCTATACCGTTATGACACCACCATACAGTGTCCTCTACAACGTTATGACACCCCCATACAGTGTCTTCTACAACGTTATGACACCACCATACAGTGTCCTCTACAACGTTATGACACCCCCATACAATGTCCTCTACAACGTTATGACACCACCATTCAGTGTCTTCACCAATGGTCTGACACGACCATACAGTGTCTCCTATCCTTTTTTATTTTTATGTATTTTCTTGTTTTGTTCCTCTCTTCAAACTCAAGTTGGTTAGTTTCTATCCTCCTTGAGTTTGCGGGGGGCTGTTAGAATTTATCATCACCTACCACCACTACCACCTCACCTACTCCACTAAACCTAACCCACTACACCATTACCACCTCACCTACTCCACTAAACCTAACCCACTACACCACTACCACCATCCACTACACCTACATCTATATAAGGAACCATTTGTAATAGACAACAATTAATATATCAATAAGATATCAATCAATAATACATAAATTCTTACACAATATATTTGATTCTAAAGTAGAACTTATGTAAATATATTTTAGCTTCAATTTACTCAGGGATTTTATTACTAAAAACAATCTAACTCTGCCAGCATGACTTTTGCTGGACCGGCTTGTATTGATTACAAAGCATTCAATTAATTCTTCAATACTACTTGTGCAGTACTTTCTGTATCAATTGTTACGAGGGCTCAAATATGTTCATTCTGCAAATGTCTTGCATCGGGATCTGAAACCCAGCAATTTGCTCCTCAATGCAAATTGTGACCTGAAGATTGCAGATTTTGGGCTTGCAAGGACAACATCTGAAACAGATTTCATGACTGAGTATGTTGTTACTCGCTGGTACAGGGCACCGGAATTGCTTCTTAATTGTTCAGAGTACACTGCAGCAATTGATATTTGGTCAGTAGGTTGTGTGTTTGGTGAAATTATGACTAGACAACCCCTATTCCCTGGCAGAGATTATGTTCATCAGCTTCGACTCATCACAGAGGTATGACTTTAACTGGATTTTTCTTTTCTTCCTAGGTTTGTTGACAAGTGTGTTTTTGACCTAGTGCTCTCTTGACATTTACGGATTTTTAGCCATTGCTCTCCTAATCATATGATTGCTCCCTACCAATCTGTTGTTAGCAAAAGTCGAGGAAGTTCTGTTCTTTTCACTCAACGCAATTTATGTATAATGTATGTGTAATTTCTAGTTAACAAATGCTGGACATTGCGTTAATCAGAATTTTGAATCTTCAGATGTCAAAGTATTAATTAGTTGATGTTTGAGAGATGAGTTTATATAGTTATGATGAGGGACATTAAAGATTGCCTTGTTAGGTAACCGAGTACCATTTCATTCTGTTGATGCTTAAGCCTGTCCATATCATTAGTCATAACAAAAACTAACAATGCTTTCCTTTGGAAAGTCTAAGAATTTCCAGGGCCTGGATAAGACGTTTTAATACCCTTTTGTTCTTGAAGGTAAATTGACGAGGAAGTGGTATCTCTTTAGGTTCTACTCTAGGGTTAAGAAATTGGTCAATCGATAAAAATACATAGATTTAGTAAACAATTCTTGGAGATCTTTTCCTTTTGGAAGATATAAGAGCGAAACAATTAACCTATTGATATTGGAAAGCTCAAAGGTGTCCTCACCCAGATTTGAACTGGGGAAAATGGTTTTGGAATCCCTGTTCTTGCCACTTGACCATATCGCCAAAACAAATACAAAACAGATAAAATTTTTGACTCAGCTACCCACTTCCTTCCATTCAAAAGGCGAGCAATCCTTGAACAAAAAGGCCCTAACAGGGCTCTCTTCTTTAAATATTACATTAGCCCTAGAGTAGGTAGTGTTGAATGCCGTACTCAACAACCCATGGTGGGTAGGGGGATAACAGGGTTTCACTTGATCTAGGGACCCTAAAAGTAAGGAAAGAAAGGGTCAGTAAAATAAAAATTGTAAGATATAGGTTGCATTTGGTTTAGTTTTAGAATCATGATCTGAGAATGGAGTTGTATTTTGAATTTGTGAATTGTTGAATCATGATTTGAAAAGAGAAAGTTTATTTGGTTATGAGTTTTGAAAAAAAAAATGAATTGAGTTTTGAAATAAGAAAAGTTATTTGGTTTTGAGTTTTGAAAAGAGTTTTCAAAACTTAATTCAAAAACTTATAACTCATAACTAAATACACAACTCAAAACTCTATTAAAAATTTTATTCAAAACTCATAACCAAACTCTTTTTAAAATTCAATTCAAAAAAATAATTATTGAAAAAAATAATTTTTTATTTAAAAAATTCAAAAAATCTCGAAATTATTTTTTATTTAAAACATTAAAAAAAGATATATTATTTTTTGTTAAAAAAAATATTCAGCTAGCGTTTTAAAATTACTTTTGATTGTATATTTGGTTGGAATTTTTTTTAATTGTATTGTGTAAAAATGTTTTTTTATTTTTTAAAAATTATTGTGACAAATTAATTTTTATCTAAATTTTTTTTTGTTAATTTTAAATTAATGGCCAAATCATTTGTCATTTTGGTCTTAAAAAAATAATTTTTATATTTAAAAAATATCAAAAACAAATATATATATATATATATATATATGTATTTTCAAATAACAGGTGAAAATTGCCAAAAAAAAAAAAAGTACTATTCTAGTCAACCAGCCGGACATCTGGGAGGATGTCCGGGCAAACGACCGGGTAGACCAAAAAATTTAAAAAGTGTTCGGGGGATGTCCAGACGGATGACCAGGTAGACCCAAAAATTCAAAAATTCTCTAGTTTACCAAAACATGTTTTCAAATGTGTTTTGAAATGTGATTTGGAATCATATTTTGAAAACTATAATCAAACAAAAGATTGAAATATGAGGGTGGAATCATGATTTGAGACACAAACCAAACAGAGCCGTACTCTTTTTTTTTTAATTATTTAGTCTTGTTTGTTTGTGGTGCTTTAAAGTTTGAAACATTGGAACTTTGATATGTTTCAATAGATTCCGACATTATTATTATTTTTCTTCTTTTATAGAAAAAAAAAATCATGTCAGAGTAGATTTTCTTTGGTTTGTCTGCTTGCTCATGTTGAGGTTTTCATCTACAAATTGGGTGAGACATTGTACTCATGTAAAAAATGCAATGTATAAAAAGAAATAGAGAAATGTATTATTGATTGATTGTATTGATCTTTGATATCTGATTCTGTTACAATTGATTGATTGATTATATAGATGTAGGTTAGGTGGTGGTAGGTGAGGAGTAGGTGAGTGTAGTAGGTGAGTGTGTGGTAGGTGATGGTAAGTGTGTGGTAGGTGATGGTAAATTCTAACAGCCCCCCGCAAACTCAAGGAGGATAGAAACTAACCAACTTGAGTTTGAAGAAAGGAACAAAACAAGAAAAATACATAAAAATAAAAAAGGATAGGAGACACTGTATGGTCGTGTCAGACCGTTGGTGAAGACACTGAAAGGTGGTGTCATAACGTGGTAGAGGACACTGTATGGTGGTGTCATAACGTTGTAGAGGACACTGTATGGGGGTGTCATAACGGTGTAGAGGACACTGGATGGCGGTGTCAGACCGATGTAGAAGACAGTTTATGGGGTCATGTCGGACCGTTGTAGAAGACAGTTTATGGGGTCTTGTCGGACCGTTGTAGAAGACAGTTTATGGGGTCATGTCGGACCGTTGTAGCAGACAATGTTGTGACAGTTTACGGAGTCTTGCTGGACCCTTGTAGAAACTAACCGGAATCAATGTCGGGACAGTTTACAGAGTCTTGTCGGACCCCTGTAGAAACTAACCGGAATCTATGTCGGGACAGTTTACAGAGTCTTGTCGGACCCATGAAGGAGCTAACCGGAATCAATGTCGGAACAGTTTACAGAGTCTTGTTGGACCCATAAAGGAGCTAACCGGAATCAATGTCGGGACAGTTTACAGAGTCTTGTCGGACCCCTTAAAAAATCGCATCCTCAAAAGGTGCGCCCAATTTTTCAAAAAAAGGCGTGCCAGCAAAAAGCGTGCCCAATCCATAAAAAGGCGTGCCATCAAAAGGCGTGCCCAATTCATCAAAAGGTGTGCCGGACATGATGGCGAGGCACGTGGGCGTCTTGGCTTGCGTGCCCGTTTGTCGGCTGGTGGCAAGAGGCGCGCGATGCGCGTGGCTGCCTTGGCTATTTAACCAAGGTTGATGCTGAGGCTGAGGCAGAGAAAAGCTGCGAAAAACCTCTGAAAAAAACTTCGTTGTGCTGAGAGAGAGAGTCTGAAAAACTCTTCGTTGTGCTGAGAGAGAGAGTCTGTAACACTCTGTTGCGAGAGATATTCTGTAACACTCTGTCGCCCAGAAAATGGCCTCGTCCTCGTCTTCCCGTGGACTGCTCACCCTCTTTCCCGACCTCAACGAGTCAACAAGAGAGAGAACGGGTGCGGTGGCACTGGAACCTCAACCAAGCGCCCCGGAGTTTGCCCCGTTGAACTTTCCGATGCGGTCTGTGGAGCAAAGAATGGCAGTGCAGTCGGATGTGGAGGCCAATCAATATACTTTGAAGGCATGTGTGGAAAGCATGACGGCGGTCACAAATTTGTCGAACCGGCTGCAGAGTAGGACAAAGGAGGTGCAGCATTTAAACTCCCAGCTGGCGCTGCTCCAACGCATGTATAAGGATGCGCGAGCAGAGATAAGCGTGCTAAGGGCAGAAAACAAGAAGCTGAAGCGGAAGGCCACCGTGATGTTCCGATTTGGAGGGCCGCCATATGCTACAGTGGAGGAGCAGGGAGTAGTGATCATGCCCAGTGGAGTGGGAAACACGGAGGCAACACCGGCAAGGACCGCCCAGGACGGTGGCAAGAAGAAGAGACCGGCGGCAGAGTAGAGACGAAAAATCCCACTGTTCCAATTTGTGTTGGTTTTGTTTGGTTTTGTGTTTTTGTTTGTTTGTTTGTTTTTTTTTTTTTTTTTTTTTTTGTGTGGTGTAAAATGGTGATCGGGGTGAGCCCCGACATGAATAAAATATGCGCAGTTGGTCTTCTTCCTCGTTGTGTGGTTGGTGTTGTGTTTTTTTTTTTTTTAGTGTTTTTTTTTTTTGTTTTTTGTTTTTTTTTTTTTTTAAAAAAAATGAAAAATAAAGTGGAAGAGAAAAAAAAAAGAAAGAAAGAATAAGAATAGAGTTGAAATCAAAACGAGAGAGTGAGGGGAAAAAAAAAAAAAAATTGGTTAGCCCACGGTTTGGGGAAAACCGGCTATGGTTTTTTTTTTTTTTTTTTTTTTTTTTTTTTTTTTTAAATAAAAAAATAAAATAAAATAAAGAAATAAAATAATATTTGCATCGTAAACATAAAGTGCATGTGTCTGTCAATCCCGTGGCTGTGTGTGGGTGTGTCTGGCGTGAAGTGATGATTATGTTTGTTTTGTTGTTTTGCCAGGATGGGTTGGTATTATAATAAACAAAAGATGGATGTATATATAAAAAAAAAAGAAAGTGGGGAACCGAATGAGTCAGCATGATGCTGCTCAAAATTTGGAATCAGCTTTGTCTGCTCATTCTTCGTCACAGATAATTAGAGAGCGAGAGGGAGAGAGAGAGAGAATCACCCCCAGAAAACCCATTCTGATTCAAACATCGTTTCTTGTTTTGTTTTTATCCATTTTCTCGGCCACTTTCCCGCGTTTTCCGGGGAAAAAAAAAGAGGAAGAAAGAAAAGATCATGAAAAGAAAATGATGGTGACGGCGAGGGACCCAGCGATCAAGCTGTTCGGGAAGGAGATTCCGCTGCCGAGAAACGGGCTGACTTGTTTGGAAGATGGGAGGTCTGATCATGATCTTAGTTCTCTTGTGGATGCCTGTTTGGAAGCCGAGAAAGTAAGCAAAACAGGGGAGGAAGAAGAAAACGAACCAGAAGCTGATCACAAGTAAGCCTGCTCTAGTGGTTCATCTGTCACAACTTCAAATTCATTGGAAGGAGGAGAGAGGAGTAGGAGGTATGTGTAAGTGATATGTGTTGAAAAAACTCCCGCGGGCAGCGAAGGCAAGGTTGCCGGCCGGCTGCCCGCCGGAAAGAAAGGAGTATAGGCCTAAATCTTATGGCTCTGATACCATGTAAAAAATGCAATGTATAAAAAGAAATAGAGAAATGTATTATTGATTGATTGTATTGATCTTTGATATCTGATTCTGTTACAATTGATTGATTGATTATATAGATGTAGGTTAGGTGGTGGTAGGTGAGGAGTAGGTGAGTGTAGTAGGTGAGTGTGTGGTAGGTGATGGTAAGTGTGTGGTAGGTGATGGTAAATTCTAACAACTCATCAGAAAAAAAATAAAATAAAATAGTGAAATGCAAAGAAGTTGTATGTCTATTTGAAATTCGGATCAACTTTGGGTATAACTAGTGTGCATTGTCTTCTTTTTGTTTCCAATAGCTTATAGGTTCACCTGATGATGCAAGTCTTGGTTTTCTCCGAAGTGATAATGCCCGAAGATACGTAAGGCAGCTTCCACAATACTCACGGCAACAATTCCCTGCTAGATTTCCCAATATGTCTCCTGCAGCTGTAGATTTGCTGGAGAAAATGCTCGTCTTTGACCCGAACAGGCGCATTACAGGTATGATGTAATTTAGGTTTCTTTTAAATAGGGCAGAAGACTAATTTAAGCCTACCTTTCAATTAAAAAAAAAAAAAAACTTTGCAATGTTGCCCATTGAATCATGACTTCTGACAGATAATAAGAGTCTGGTGAAGATTTCTGCTAAAATCTAGGAAATCAATGGTTGATTTTCAGATAGGCAGTAGATGTTATGTTTTCACACCAAAAGTGTTCTTTTAAACTATGTTACCTAGAACGCAGATCGTTAGAGTTTGAGGAACATAAACGAGAATGTGGTATGCCATATACTCTAAAATGTGATACGAGGTAGGATTGTATACATCACATTACTAATTGAAGAGACTACTAAATATGATTATATTTTATTAGTTAGGCATCTAATAAAATTTAATTATAAATTAATCATGTAAAAACACGATTCTAGGAACGGAATTGTGCCATATTTTGGAACATGAATTCTAAAACATAAATCGCTGAGTGCTAGCGTTTTCAGGTAACCCCTGGTTCTAAACAAAGTCATTGATAAATCCTATAAGATGTTGAAGTAGGTTTTGAATTTGAAAGATCAATGCTATCAGGTTATTTACGCTTAATTATAAAATTTCTCACTTCATCAACCAACTATATAATTTTTGTTAATTGAGCATTCTCTCCATCTTTTCCGTTGATTGTCATCTTTCCTCCTGGTTATTTGCAGTTGATGGCGCACTATCCCACCCATACTTGGCTCCGCTTCACGATATCAATGAGGAGCCTGTTTGCCCTAGGCCTTTCAATTTTGATTTTGAGCAGCCATCATTCACCGAAGAGAACATCAAGGAGCTCATATGGAGGGAATCTGTAAAATTCAATCCCGACCCTCCAATTCATTAAGGCAAATGTGATTGTGTGATGTATACAGTTAGATATTGGGCATGATTCCCATGTTTTATACCATCTTAAACCCCTTACAAATCCTCGGATGGAACAAATTGGTTTGACATAAAAAATGTTGTTGTTTGAGTTCTTAGGACTAGTGTTATTGTATCCTTGTATTTTATTTAGCATTCAGATGCAGTACGGAGGAGCTGAACCGGAATTTCTGAGAATGCCAATTCATTTGTTGGTGTGTCCTCTTTTTGGTTAGTAGAATTACAAGAAGGGGGTAGTACCGGTAGCTGTTGTCGCTTTTCTCATCATTCCTACCATCCTTTGTAACTATTTCTCGGTTCATCTTTACATCCTACTAGAGTACATGTAAAACTCCATAGATTCTTTTCTGTTTTGTTGTTATGAGATAGGTGGTGTGTATGTAAAGACATGCTTGGATACTGATACACTAGTATAAATATACCTATGGAAATGAAATTGCTCCATACACATTGGTTTATAGCTTTTTTTTTTTTATTTTCAGATATGTATTGCTCAATATTCTTTATATTGCTATACTAAAACTGATAATTTGGCTTTCGATGCTTCAACATTGCTCTTAGTCAATATTTTAGAGGCAATCCAATCTTGTTTTCTTATTGAAACATGAAGATAGGGCATTGGACATAATCGTCAACCAAGCTGCTAATATATTACATTTTTTTCATAATATGTAGATGGTACAAATTTAGAGAGTTCATAGGTACTTCATTGAAGGGTTAGTGCAACTCCTGAGCTCAACTGTATCTATAGGTAGACTTTCCGAAGGAAAATCACACATTAGAGAGTTCATAGGTACTTCATTGAAGCGTAAGTGCAACTCTTGAGCTCAACTGTATCTATAGGTAGACTTTCTGAAGGAAAATCACACATTCCGATTTTCTCTGGACCCTGATCTGGCAACAAGCCGCACGGCGGAGGAGTCACACTGCTCGTGATCCCCTCAATGTCAGTGCAAGTCCAAGGCACCTTCTTTGCCTTCACAGCCATCCTTATCGTCACATTTGAAATGCAAATGCCGGTGAATGGATCACCGGAAATCCCCTCCAACCTCGCTGCCATTGAAACGTTCTCTGCCACCACGTCTCTATAATTCACCCCTTGAATCACCGGCAGTGCTTTTGGATCATAGTGGGTATCGGCGTGGGACCCATAATTTCCGGTCATCCAAAATGCCCACTTCATGGTGTGCAAGGTCATGCCTTTTACATATATGTCCTTTACGTAGCCTCCCCGGCCTACAGCTGTCTTGATCCTGACCCCTGATTCGGTGTTGATGGCCACGATGTCCTCGGCCCTAACATCTTGGATCCCGCCCGACATCTCGCTTCCCAATGCAATCGTTGCACTGAATGGCGAAATGCACGTGAGCCGTCTGATCACCAACTGTTTGGTTGGCATACCGTATGCTATCCCATACTCATCCCAACCGCTTTTAACCGCCACACAATCATCTCCAGAGACAATATAACAGTCTTCAATTCTTGTATTTGTGCAAGAATCTAATCATGGAATCAAACACAAATGATCAAAAAGTCAGCTAATCAAGTGGCCTCCTAATGCTAATAATCACAGAGAATAAACAAATCGAACGGACCTGGATTGATCCCATCAGTGTTTGGAGATGTTATCGGGGCAATGATTGTAATGCCTTGTATAAGAATATTACTGCAATTGATATACACAATAATTTACCATCAGGTGATCTTATAGATGAGAAAAAGATCAGACTGTTGCTTTTGTGCCACGTGGACCAATCCGGGTGGGGATTGATAGGAGAAAGCATGAAACTTGATACTGATGCAATGAAATAGGGAGATTTAGGGTACTTGAGGGAGCAAATTACCTGCTGTAGACAGGATGGACATTCCATGCTGGGGAGTTTAGGAGCGTTAGATTCGATATCTGAATGCTGTCGGAGTGCATGATCTCAATCAGGTAGGGCCGGGTGTATTTTATCTTTTTCTTGTGGAATTGTAGCCACCAGAAAGCACCTTGGCCGTCGATGGTGCCATTGTCACCTAATATACATCAAATGTTGGGTTGTATGAAAGATTGGGGAAACCAAATGGACCGCTCAAAATTGATCGAAATATTGATTTTCTGTAATACTTTCAAAATATACGATTTGTTTCGATTTTGATATTGGACCAAATATTTTTATATTCAGACTCTTTGAGCATTAAATGATAGATGATGAATGAACACAATATAGGGAGGGAGACATTTAGATTAACTCTTTATTTATTCTCGAAGTGAGATTCTACTCTCAATCACTCCTTTATACACACTAAATCATAAAAATGGACAAAACAATAGTAGTAGGTGATTAGTTTCAGTTCTTCATTCAATAAAATCGAACGGTTCGATTGGATACTAAAATTTTCCTCAATCTTGATCGAACTTAATCCCTTACACCCCTAATCAAATTATACCTATCTAATTTGTCTAAGATTACTAGTGATTGTAGTCAAAACATATCCCAAATAGTAAAGCTAGTAGTTTTGAAGTTCAACTAGAAATGTAAAATTGCTATACATGTGATTTTTTTTTTTTTGGTTGAAAAAATTACCTGTAATAACAACATCAGTGAGGTTTGTTCCAAAAATGAAGCTGATATACCTTCCACCAGCTGCATCTCTTCCTCGACCGTACGATGGCAAAGGATCAATCACTGACCATTCATTTATGTCCTGAGAAACAGTTGATGATGGTGATGATGATGCAGTTAATTCACTGGATAAACACTACCACAAGATAACAACATGGAATGAAGGGTCTGTTTGGTTGTTATTTTTTATCTGTTTTTTATTTTTAGCAAACACTTTTAATATAGGGACCACTCAAATTTTTTGGTCAAATTTTTTGGTGGGAGAGTTGACGAAGTGCAAAGGGATGCAAAGTGTTAAGGTTAGTTTTTCAACGATGGTATGATGGAATTTAAATTCTCTATGTTTAAATTCAACCATTATAAAATGATTATTTAGGGTTTTAATCATTGTATTTTGTCTCTAATATTGATTTAGTCTTTGTAATTTTAATTGCATCAATTTTAATTATTGAATTTTTATAACGCTCTTTTAGTAATTGGATTGAAATTAAGGGAGAAAATAGTTTATTTACTCTTCTTAAAGTGATTGAAGGGTTGACTTCTAATTTGAAATATTTTTTTTTTATACCAATAATTTTCATTGCCCTTCTATCCCTTCGGTGTGAAAATTTTAAAAGTAAAAATTATTACAATTATAAAGTTATATGGATCAAATTCACGCAAGAGACAAATTACAAAGATTACGAAGTTTAGCTTCTTTCATTTTATTTTATTTTTTCTTTCAACCCACAATTGCAACTTGCAAGGTCCAAACGTAATTGTCTTCCTAACCAAAAGCGAATGTTGGCAGCAGCCAAACAAGGAAACCCATCCTAATGGCCAGAATCCATACACCTCACCATGATGAGGTTGAGCCGAGATCATGAGTTTGACTAATTCCCTTCCTCTCCAAAAATTTTGATTTCTAAAGCTCCAAATTTACTGTCATATTCCCAATTAATTTCTGAATACCCTTCAAATTTTGGATTTTTGGCATTTTATAATTCATAAGGGTTTGGAATGTTAAAAATACTTAGTTGCTCGATAATGTTCAAGTCACAATGAAACAACTTTATCACTATATTAAAACTCGACCTCATTCACCACTAAGAAAAAAGCAGTATACCCATCAAATTTTGTACTAGAAAACTCAAACACATACAGTGGATTTCTCAGTCTCAATTATGTATTTATGTTTTTAATGCACTCGCAATCGCACAATATGATAGAAATCTCAAAGCATACTCGTACAATTACATTTGTATTGGGATAGGGGTACGGATTTTGAAAGGAATCTCGAGCCAAGATAGTATGATTGAAAGTGCATTAAGACAAAGTAACAGAAATTCCCGTGTCAACAAAATACATGTATATGTATATGTGTGTATGAGTTGGATAGAAATAAAAGCAAAAAAATAAAATAATTTTTTAACCAAAAAAAATAATGTAAAAAGGGTACCTGGGAAGCAAGAAGAAAAGCATCTTTGTGGAGAAAGAGAGTGAAGTGGCTAGTGAGGTTGAAGCTCCCAGTTAGCCATTTTCCAGCAGGAACAAAGAGTTGTGACCCACCATCTGATCCATACTGGCTCAACTCATTCACAGCCTTTTGAAATGCTTTTGTGTTTGATGTCTCTCCATCACCAACTCCACCATAGTCTGTTATTGATGCACTGTGAGCTCTGCAACTTATTGCTGAGTACTCAAATGATGATGAATCCAAAACCCTTGCCTTTCTACTCTCAACTCTTCTACCAAGGCTAAACACTCCAAACAACACTAAAAGTACCCAAATCACCTGCTAGAACAGAGCAAGCCAAGCATGCATACCCATCAATACGAAAACAAAAGCACAATAATCAAACAAGCTATATTAGGATTGATTTTTATTTTATTAGATTTTATATCTTTTTGGTTATGTCTTAACCCTAACAATTAGGTTCGAGTACTGAAAACAGTTTGTTTGAAAATGGGGGTAAGCTTTGCTATCTTTCCGAATAATTAGAAAAATATTTATATAAATTAATAAATTTTATAAATATTTAGATTTTATTTTAGTTTATATTTTTGTACGCCTTGGGCTCAAGGATAAAGCTTGTTGTTAGTTAGGCAATTACTTTTTTTTAATTTTTTTTTAAAAAAAATAATTGTTAAAAAAAGGCCATGGGTTTAACAAATGCTAAAAAAAATTTACTTTTATTTTCTGCTTTTTTATCAACTAAACAAGTAACTATCAAATGGAGGCTTAAAATTTTTTAAATAATCATTTTGTTAATTTTTTTACCATTTCTTCTTTTTATCATCATGATTAAATTTTACTTGAACATATTCTTATTGAATGATAATATATAAATATAAATTTTATATAAAATTTTCAAACATAATGATATAGTTTAATAGTTACCTTTCACTTTAAAACAAAACATTCATAAGCATAATTTATATTTATAACAACATCAATATTACAATATTTTTATGATACTTTTTGCATAAATTTTTATATATAAATAGAATTTTTTTTTTTTTATTTTCACCATTATTTTTCTTTCTCGTCTATTCACTCACATTTATTACAGTATTACCAAATACCGTCATTCACATTTATTATAGTGTTACTAAATTTTTATATTTTTTTGTATTTGATGAATTTAAAAAAAAAATTACAAAATATTATATTTCGTAAGTATATTTAAATTAAGTGCATCTAAAAAATAAAAAAATAAAAATTTTGATTAAAATATTAAAAAAATCAATAAAAATACGGAAAATAAAAAAAAATTAATTTTTTGTGTAAGTTAAACTAAAAAAATATGATTGTTATTTGTCTTGAAATGACATGAACAAAATATTAATATTATTTTATTATTTTATATGTATAAAGATTAAAAAGCAAATATGTCATTTTAATCTGATAGAAAGTAAGTGTAATTTTTCAAATGTGAAAAGAATCTATAATTTTGATTAAAATATTAAAAAAATCAATAAAAATACGGAAAATAAAAAAAAAATTAATTTTTTGTGTAAATTAAACTAAAAAATATGATTGTTATTTGTCTTGAAATGACATGAACAAAATATCAATATTATTTTATTATTTTATATGTATAAAGATTAAAGAGCAAATATGTCATTTTAATCGGATAGAAAGTAAGTATAATTTTTCAAATATGAAAAGAATCTATACTAAACAGAAACTTCAATAGGTGTTAGTGTAATTTACCCCAACTAAAAAGTGGCTAATTTCAACCAAAAGCAAACACGGCCTAATGACTCAGAAACCTTCAAACAGATAGAATAATACTGCATACATGTTGTCTTTTTTAAAACCGACACTAGGCCATCTTTTTAAGGCCAGAGCCCATAGGATCAGTAATAACCAAAAAGCGACTAATTTCAACCAAAACCAAACATGGCCTAATGACTCACAGAAACATCCATAAAAATATGGTAAAATTGCATACATGTTGTCTTTCCTAATAGTGTGTTTGGTCGGGAGATTTAGGGAGAAATTTGAAAAAAAAAAGAAAAAAAGTGTGTAAAATTAGGTGAAATATAAGTGTATTTTATTCACATTTCACCTAATTTTTTCTTTTCCCTTTCTAAATTCCTCCTCAAATCCTCCAACCAAACACAGCGTAAATTTCACTTGGGCAGAAGCCTTGTACACTAGGCCATAGCATATGATGAGAGTCTTACCTATGACAAAACTCAAACACTAGCACTTTGCTTGTTTTGTTTTTACAATTTATTTTCTAAAAACTACTAAAAAACACTACTTAAATGAAAACAGAGGAAGAAACTGAAAGGTTATCTATGGACACAAAACGACTAGTCGCTTTTTTTTTCATTGGAAGAGAGAGATTTGGGACAAGAACTAGAAATCAAAGTAACAAACATCAAGAAACAGTCTTCTGGGTTAATCCACATTGAAGAAAATGGTTGTCAAACTAGAAGCCATATACAGTGGTACACTCTATTTGGTTGGTGAGAAAAATGGAAAAGAAAAGGATGGAAAGTTAAAAGAGAATGTGATGAGCGTATTGCTTACCCGAAAGCTTTTAGAGCTTCTCCACAACCGCCCCATTGTTGGGAATGTGAAATATGGAATGTGTTTGGTGGTGGTGGTGGTGTTGTTGTAAAGACATATGTAGTATTTATAGCAATAAAAATTACTATTCTCACCATGAATCTAATATCTCAACTTTTAGGATTGAGGCTTGTTTTCAGAATATTGAATTATAGTAAAAAAATATATAAAAAAAAAAAAAAAGTGCACTGTTCTCTTTATTTTTTTAACATACTTTTTGTAAAAACTCACTGAAAAGTCATTTCTCAAATTAGGCCCAAATTTGGACATAACCTGGATGAGAATTCTTCTTTTTTTTTTTTTGGATTTTTTTTTTTTTGTGTGGATTTTTAGTGATTATTTAATTCATTTTCAGACTATTTATTCAATTAAAATATAAAAAATTCACTAAAAGCTCATTACAAAAAATCAGCATAAAACTTTTTGCCAAACAAAACCGCATTACTTAAAACACTAAAACCGATTACAAAATCAACTTTAAAAAATAATCTTAACTATACAAAGATTGTGATCTCCATTATGAAAGATATAGTTTTACTTATTATATTATTGATGTTATGATTGATTATGTATTTATTGATGTTAAAAACCTCATACGGAGTAGGAGGTTGGTCTCATAGTCATTTACATACTTGAATAAACAATTTAAATGTAAATATAAAGTTGTAAAAAATCTCCCTAACCATTATAGAATAGAGGGGGAGTTCAAAGTAGATGAAGTTGGGATGTTGAAAAAACGGTTCTTCCTAATAATTCTATAATAATGAGTGATGAAATGACTCCTGTTTAAAGTAATAGCCTCTGTTTTGGAAGTTGGAGAGTTGGATTTTTTTTTTTTTTTTTTTTTTGACTAAAATAGTTAAAGAAAATAAAATAGGCTTCTTAGTTCAATAAAGTAAAACATCACATTCAATTTATAATCATTATATTTTTTCTTTCACAAAAAGTCAAAAAATTCTTCCCAAACAAGACTTTTTAGCCCTAGGCTAAAATAGCCAAAAAACCAACTTACATCCCAAACAAACTCACAGTTTTCTTTAAGTTTAAAAAAATAAAAAAACTACGTTTAGAATGTGATTTTGGAATGATTTAAATAAGTATACTTTTTAATTTTTTATGAAAAGATGTGTAAAAAAATAAAAAGATGATGGGTGTGTTTGGTTTGGTTTTGGGAGACAAATTTTCAAAAAAAAAAATTGAGGAGAGTTTAGAATTTTTTTTGATTTGTTTGATTGTATATTTTAGAAATAGTTTTGGAGTATGAGAGTTTGTGATGATTTGATATTTTATTGTAGTAAAGTAAATGTTTGTGAGACAAAAAATGATTAATTGATGTGTAAGGGAGATAAAAGCCCCGTTTGGTAGAACTGTGGGAAAGTGCTTATAGCTTATGCCTAAACAGCTTATAGCTTATAACTTTCAGCTTAAGCTGATTTCCAGCTTATTCTTAAAGTATATCCTGCCCCACTCAAAGAATAAGCTGTTTTCTGACTTCCACAAAGCTATAAGCTATAAGCTATAAGCTAAACCAAACACATCAAAATAGCTTAAATTAAGCTGAAAGCTGAAATAAGCTGAAATTAAGCTGTACCAAACAGGGCCAAAGTGATTTTGAAAAAAAAAATTTAAAATCCCTAAACCAAACAAAATTTAAAAAAAAATTCTTGAAAATTATTTTCTCAAAAACAAACCAAACAAAACCAATATGACTTAAAAAAATAAAAATATAAAAAGCTTACTTATATAACACACTTAAAAAAGATTTTTTTATTATAAAAAATAAATAAGGATAAATGATGACAGAAAAATGGTAGTTAGGAAAAACTGTGGGTATGTGAGGGAGTGAGGTCAGAGTTAGTGGGGCCCAAATAGCCGTTTCAGTTGGAAGTAGTGAGTGAGAAAAAAATCATTTTCCAACCTAAAGGCAGCGCATGACTATGGGCTCACCAATCATAAATTATCAAAATTTTAATTATTTAATATAAAATTATAAATTTTATTTTCTTGATCAATCAAAACTAGGAATGGCAATGGGGGGCAATGGGGTGGATATTAATTCCCCATCCCCATTCCCCTATAATAAATTTTTCCCATTCCCCATTCCCCATTCCCCATGGGTACCACCCTCCCCATTTTTTAATGGGTATGGATTTTCCCCAACCCACTTTAATCCCCATTTTTATTTTTTATATTTAATGTAAACAACCACTTTTTTTTTTTTTTTTTTTAAGGTTCACAACAAAAACTAAATATACATTCAATCCTTTTTCTTTCTTTTTAAATATATTTAATGTTAACAATTTTTTTTTTATTTTTTTTTATTTTTTTTTAAGGTTCACAACAAAAGTTAAATATACCTTCAATCTTTTTTCTTTCTTTTTTAATATATTTAATGTTAACAATTTTTATTTATTTATTTATTTATTTTTTATTTATTTATTTATTTTTTTAAGGTTCACAACAAAAGTTAAATATACCTTCAATCTTTTTTCTTTCTTTTTTAATATATTTAATGTTAACAATTTATTTTTTATTTTTTATTTTTTATTTAAGGTTCACAACAAAAGTTAAATATACCTTCAATCTTTTTTCTTTCTTTTTTAATATATTTAATGTTAACAACCTTCTTGTTTTTCTTTTGTCTTTTTTTTTATAAAGGTTTTAGCTAAATATACCTTCAATCTTTTTTCTTTCTTTTTTAATATATTTAATGTTAACAACTTATTTTTTATTTTTATTTTTTATTTTTTTAAGGTTCACAACAAAAGCTAAATATACATTCAATCTTATTTTATTTTATTTGGTTCAACAACAAAATCAAATACACATTAATTAATTAATTAAAAAGTTTGTTTTATAATAATCAAATATATAATTTTGAGAAAATCAAAAAGTTTGTTTGAAGAAAGTGTTATAAGACTCATATTAAATTGCATCAGGGCATAAACAAGGAATTGTTAGCCACGGACAATTTAGACATTAAACCATCTTTCTCTTAGCAAATTTGAACAATTCATTTTAATTTATCCAAAATCTAATTATACCTTAACAAATCTGAACCACTCATTTTAAGATATCTATACATTACCACACCCAATCCATCCTCCATCTTCTTCCTTTAGTCCCCTACGAATTTTGTTGTTTGTTACTTTTAAAAAACAAAAAATGTTTTTTCAATTAAATTTTTACTAATTTCACAACACCATCACCACTATTCTCACTTTCACTGTCACACTACCATCACCATAGCCACTACCATCATCACTGCCGCCATCACCCCACCACTATGTAACAATTTCTACTTTCACCTTCGTTCCATCACCACCACCACCAAATATAAAAAAATATATTTTGAATTTTTTTTATAAAAAATATTTTTCATTAAAAAATATTTTCTATCTAAATAAATGAAGCATAACATTGGGAAACAAGCTGATTTCAGTTAAATTGTTCATAACTAAGAAAAATTCTTTTAATTTAAAAAAATTTATTTAGTATGACTTTGTATCCCCTTTCTGTTTTTCTAGCAAATAAATCATGTACCCATCATTTCTAACCAATCACAACTCATGCTTGTTTTGATTCTCTACAATTTTCTTATTTTCAAATACATTCATATATATATATATATATATATATATATGTATGTTGTATAAATTGTGTGATAACATAAAACAAATAGATTCATACTCGTTAATTGAAATTTCAGAACAAGCAAACCATTCTGAAAATTACAATACACAACAAAATAAAATAACATAGAAAAGCAAACCGAAACCTACACTAGACAATGTCCTTAATTTTTTTTAAATAAATTTAAAAAATTCTAGATATGCATAAAATTTGACAAGAATAATGTGACAATGTTAATTAATGTGTATTTGATTTTATTGTTGAGCCAAATAAAATAAAATAAGATTGAATGTATAGCTTTGGTTGTGAATCTTAAAAAAAAAAAAAAAAAAAAATGGTTGTGAACCTTAAAAAAAAAAATTTAAAAAAAGAAAAAAAAATTAAATATATATTTAGCTTTGGTTGTGAATCTTAAAAAAAAAAAAAATGGTTGTGAACCTTAAAAAAAATTAAAAAAAGGAAAAAAATTAAATGTATATTTAGGTTTTGTTGTGAATCTTAAAAATTAAAAAAAAAAGATGGTTGTGAACCTTAAAAATAAAATAAAAAAAGATTGGAGGTATATTTAGCTTTGGTTGTGGATCTTAAAAAAAAAAAAAAAAAAAAAAAAAAAAAAAAAAAAAAAATTGGTTGTGAACCTGAAAAAATAAATAAATAAAAAAAAGAAAAAAGATTAAATGTATATTTAGTTTTAGTTGTGAATCTTAAAAAAAAAAAAAAAAAAAAAAAAAAAAAAAAAAAAAAAAAAAAAAAAACATATGGGGAAATTAGTGGGTACCCATCCCCAACCCATCCCCTGTGGATATTTAAAGAATATCACCTACCCTACCCAATGGATAAGAAAAAGAGGAGAAAACCCATGTATTTGGGTTGGGTCTCCATGAATACCCATAGGGTAGGTTATCCATTGCCATTTTTAATCAAAACACACCTGACACCACGAAATCATGCCGCAGACGAAGCGTGAGTGATGTCCATTCATATCACTCAAGTATTTTTTTTTTTTTTTTTTTTTTTATAGGACCTCCCCCATAATTCAATCTCGTGAACCTTTTTCTTAACCCCACTCAAATCAACCACTATTGCCGACCCACTTCACGGGTTTTCGATTATATATTGGCCCACATTAAAAAAAATAATAAAACTTATAATTCGATCCACGTGTCACGTCACCTGCCTAATGTTGAAGGATCTCCCTCCGTCCATTTTGATTGTCCGCCCTTTTCCTTTTGGATTTTCATCCTCTCTCTTCCCTTTGCTGAAAGCTTTTATTTTTATTTTTATTTTTATTTATTATTTTTTTTTAAGTAATAAAATGTTGAAAAAACCTTTTCTTTCATGAAATTAATATCAAATTCAGGATTTCACTTTTCTTTCATCAAACTGAGGACCAATGTATTTTTTATCAAATCACTGTTCATAACCGTTTGATTTTTACCACTGAATATCCTCCCAGGTGACCACCTCAGGGCAAAAAATTGTGAAAAAATTTCATTGACCGGTCAACCCCCCGAATGACCACCTCAAGGCAAAAAAATGTGAAAAATTTAACTCTGTTTATTTGTGTTTTCAAAATATGATTCTACACTATGTTTTCAGTATGGTGTTTGGAACGTGTTTTGGAAACACGTTTCCAAAACTCTGCAGAGTTCTCTGCAGTAGCCGCGCTTTTCAGAATTTTTTTTTTCAAAATTTGGCTTAACAGGACGTTCGGCCGGTTGACCGGAATAGTGAATTTTTTTTTTTTTTTGCAATTGATATGTTAATTTTTATATAATCGAAAAAAATATTTTTTAAAATTTTTTATGTGCTTTAAAATAATTTTGAGTTATATGTTTAGTTATGAGTTGTAAATTTTTGTATCAAATATCAAATGTCACATCAATAATTCTCCGCTTAAATCAAAACTCTTCTCAAAACTATTTTCAAAACTTTTTATCAAACAAATTTTCTACACTCAAATCATAATTCCAAACCACACAAACTCAAAATACAACTCATACTCTCAAATCATAATTACAAAACACAACCAAACGCAGGCCGAACATCTACAACAAAAAGCATATAACTCTCAAATCATAAGGGTAGTGATTCATCCCCCGAAAATGGGGGAGCCCGAATCCCCCTAATTTCCATTTCAGGTAAAAAAAAAAAAAAAAAAAAAAGGAAAAAAGAAAGAAAAAAAGAAAACAGTTTCCAAAATTGGAAATTAGGGGGATTAGGGGGCAACTTTTTAGGGATACAAATCATTTCCCCAAATCATAATTACAAAACACAACCAAACGCAGGCCGAACATCTCAAAATACAACTCATATTGGCCGGTTGACCGGCCGAACATCTACCTGGTCGACTAGTGTTCTAATGAAACTTCAAAAACCTACGTTGAAACACTTGATATTAAATGAAAATTTTATTCAAATTTGATAAAAAAAAATTAATGTACTGTTGGAGATACTCTAACATATGTTATGATATTGTCAGTTCAAAATTGTGAACCCCACCTATTATACAATCTACGAGATCTAAAATTTCTAAAATTATATCATATTAGTTATTAGTACATTAATTAATATATCAATAGATACGTATAACATTATTCAAATATAAAATCTAAAACCATCTTTTAATAATTATGTTGCTATTCTAAAAAAATAAAAATACTGTATATTTTTTCGTGGCAATTACTTTTTTATCCAAATCAAACCAGTTTTTTTACTTCTAATTTCTTTTAGCCAAACAATAGTTTAGTCTGAGCCTAAATTATGGTTCGAAGCCTTTCTTCTTCTTCTTCTTCATTTTTTTTTTTTTTTTTTGGGTAAAGGTGTTTTTAATTAATATTTTTTTATTGTTAATTTTTCATTTATAAGAAACTACACCAAACTCACCTAATGATTTAATCAAATTACTTTTTGGATATGGGTTTTCCATGACATGTTCATGATATAGAATTTATAATATGCCTACCTAATTCTGTCCATTCACGGATTTTCGAGATTTTAAATTTTCAACCTATCTTATTAGATCTTTAGGCAATTCAATTCTTTGACAATAAGTTTTTTCCCTTTTGGATATTTTTCAATAAGCCTTCAACAATAAAGGTCACTATGTCAATTGTGAGGATATATTTTCTGAATACCAACACGTGACATGGTGATGCCGACGTGTCAGCCGAGGTGCCACGTGTCCTGGTAGTCAGGCCGAGGTAATCTCGGAGAAGCCGAGGTCATCTCCGAAGATATCGGAATCCGAGATAAGGGGCAAGAGTCCTAAGACAAAGAGGGGACTTAACCAAGATAAGGATAAAACTCTTAGGGAGTTTATCTTTATCTCTTAAAGAATCCAGAGTAAACAGTAAATTGGAGTTCATAGAAGTCATACTTCTAGCGGGACTTGGATTGAGTATATTATAAAAGAGAGGCACCCCCGTGGGTCTAAGGTATGCAATTTATGTTTTGAGTATTCAGTTTAATACTTTGAGAGATATACTGACTTGATCGTCGGAGTGCCCCCGGGTGGAAGAACCACCGCCGGAGCTTTTCCTTTCTGTTACAGGTTGCTAAAGCCATCTATTCTACCTGTGCTCTCCAGCAGATCACTAAACGGGCAGTGTGGTCAGATTTTCACCCACACAATTTGGCGCCGTCTGTGGGAACGAAGGAAGAATAGATGGCCAGTAACGGACAGCAGGAAAATATTGGGGATGACGCCCCCACTGGGAGTGGCAGACCAATTGACCTTGACATTGAAGGAGACGACCACAATGCAGAAGCCCGTGACCAGGGTCACAGAGAGAACGACGTAATCCCAGAAGGCGACACGTCAAAAAGAACAAACCAAGGAAAGTACTACAATGAAGATAACCTCCAGGTATGGAGGGACAGGTGCCTACGGAGGGATGAGGAAGTGAAAGAACTAGCAAACAAGTTGGCGGACCTTCAGTCAGTCGTCAACTTCATGATGCAGAATAATGTTATGCAGCCACCATACCCGCTGCAAGATACGCCGATGCCGGCGAACAACACTCAGAAGGGTGGAAGAAAAACAATCCCCGAGGTCCCTCAGCATACCAGGAGCGGAAGGCATTCTCACCGGCCTTCCAGGGAAGTCGGACGGGAAAAGCCGAGGCAAGAAGAGTCCCGAAGGACACACCACATGAAGAATCCAGACCCCAAAGAACATCGACATGTTCAGGGGCAAGTACTCCATTTTGACACAACCCATGAAGAAAGATCCAAACGGACCCACCACGAGGCCGAAAGCAATGTACCAAAAAGACTAAAATCCAAAGACAGCCGAGCTCCAGGGAGGAGCAAAGAAGACTTAAGGGACTACCTCAAGAGGAGGCAGCAGAATGCAGAAGCCGAGGTAAACTCCCCAGTAAAACCGAAAACAGCCTTCTCGGTGGAACTGGACAAATTCGAACCGCCCAAAAGATTCAGTATGCCAAGGTTTCAAATCTATGATGGTAAGTCAGATCCAAACTTTCATGTTGGGCTATACCTGAATTCAATGGCGTTATATAGCGGGAACGAGCCGTTGCTCTGCAAAGTATTCCCCTCATCCTTTGGGGAAATTGCATCTGATTGGTTCCATAAGTTACCAAAAGGAAGCATAAAGACATGGGAAGGCTTGGCCGAGATGTTTGTGGCCAGATTCGTGACCAACAAGCTGCAACCCCTGAGGGTTGATGCTTTGATGGCTCTACGAATCACCAATGAAGAAGGCCTCAGGGCCTATGCGAAGAGGTACTACGAGGTGTTCAACCGAATACCCGAATGCAACCAGGAAGTAGCAGTCGTGTCCTTTAAGAACGGCCTGAAAGATGACTGCCCACTACGGAAGTCTTTGGCAAAAACATTGCCAAAAAGCATGGAAGAACTCATGGCAAGAATTGAGAAATACGCCAGGGCCGAAGAAGATACATCGGGAAACAAAGAGGTGAAACAAGAAAAGGGAAACGGCTCGCCAAAGCGAGGCCGAGTCAACAATGGGCCGACCAAACAAGAAATAGAATTAAGAAATAAACAGGCGGTAACCACGGTATTCCGGATCCCAATCCATAAAATCTTAGATCGGATTCGAAATCAACCTTATTTCAGGGCTCCGGCAAGAGCACCGGGGGAATTCATGGGAAGGAACGTTGGTAGACGTTGTGCCTATCACAATGAAGAAGGGCATCCAACTCAAGGTTGCAGAGCCTTAAAAGCACACTTGGAGGACCTGGTAAGACAAGGCCTTCTGAGGGACCTGGTCGATGAGGCCAGAACAAAGGAAGAGCAGGCAAGGTAGCCTCAAGCACCAGCAGCACCCCCTCCCCCAGCGCAGCTACCACAAGCAGGAGAATCGATGGTGGTTAATGTGATCCACTCAAGGGTCAACGAAAACGAAGTCAGAGGAGAAACCCAGAGGGTAAGACATTTACAGCATATCTACCAAGTCGGGGAAAAGAGACATCGGCCAGAAGAATGCCAAGGGCCAATGATAGCCTTTACTGAAGCCGACCTAGAACTGGTCCAACATCCGCATAATGATGCCTTGGTAGTATCCCTCCAGGTTGGGGAGTGCCAAGTAAAACACATCCTAATAGATCAAGGCAGCTCCTGTGACATCATGTATGTCAGATGTTACAAAGAGCTAGGCCTTCACCCCGATGACCTAGAACAATCAAGCGGCCCGATGGTCGGCTTTAATGGAACACCGACATGGCCACTGGGTGCAACAAGCTTAGAAGTACAAGCCGGCACTAAGAAGATCAGGACGGAATTCCTGGTAATTGACACACCCTCACCATACAACATCATCTTGGGAAGGCCGTGGTTGCATGCAATGGGGGCAGTTCCCTCGACGTTGCATCAACTACTCCGGTTCCCAACAGAGCATGGGATTGAAGAAGTCAGAGGGGATCAACTACAAGCCAAAAATTGCTCCATGGCAGCAATAAAGTCCACCTGTAGTATACGGGAGCCAAAGAAAGCAGAAGTTGAAGATGAAAACATGGAAGTCCTAGAAGAAGTCGGGAAAGAACCAGCCGAGAAGAGCGAAGAGACGCTAAAGAAAATCCTCGTCCAAGAGGGCGACGAAGAACGATTTTTTTTTCTCGGCTCAGGCTTAGCTAGAGAAAAGGAAAAAGAACTAGAAGATTTTTTAAGGGCAAACATAGAGGCGTTCGCTTGGACACCCTATGAAATGCCTGGCATTGACCCCGAGGTCACTTGCCACAGTCTGAATGTCGACAGATCGGCAAAGCCAGTGATTCAACGAGCCAGAAGGCCGACGTTAATGCACGTCGAAGCAGTAGAGGAAGAGGTAGACAGACTCCTTGAAGCCAGGGCCATCCGAGAAGTTCAGTACCCAACATGGCTGTCCAACACAGTAGTAGTAAAAAAGAAGAATGGCAAGTGGAGGGTTTGTGTAGACTTTACCAGCCTTAACAAAGCTTGCCCCAAAGACAGCTTTCCTCTGCCCAAAATCGACCAACTGGTAGACGCCACTTCGGGACATGAAAGGATGAGTTTTTTAGATGCATATAGAGGGTACCACCAGATTGCTATGTACCCTCCAGATGAGGAGAAGACCGCGTTCATCACCCCGAAAGGCCTGTACTGTTACAAGGTAATGCCTTTTGGGCTGAAAAACGCAGGAGCAACCTATCAGAGGTTAGTGACAAAGATGTTTAAACACCTGATTGGCAAAACAGTAGAAATTTACATCGATGACATGGTCGTAAAGACCAAGAAATCAAAAGGTCATCTTGCCGACCTAAAAGAGGTCTTTGACATACTCAAAAGATATCGGCTCCGACTCAACGCCTCAAAGTGTGCCTTCGGAGTTGGGTCAGGTAAATTTCTAGGATATCTGGTAACAAGAAAGGGCATTGAGGCCAGCCCAGACCAAATGAAGGCCATCCTGGAACTACAGAGTCCGACATCGGCAAAGCAAGTTCAAATACTCACTGGAAGGGCCGCAGCCCTAAATCGATTCATCAGCAGAAGCTCAGACAAGTGCAGACCCTTCTTTAACCTGGTGAAAAAAGTCACAGACTTCCTATGGACAGAAGAATGTGAAGCTGCCCTAGCCGACCTAAAAAAGTACTTGACCACAACCCCGGTCCTTTCTAACCCAATTCCAGGGGAAGAATTGTTTTTGTACTTAGCAGTCTCTGAGCACGCAGTCAGTGCAGTGCTAATCCGTGAGGAAAAAGGGGAGCAGAAGGCTGTCTATTATGTAAGTAAGACTTTGGCTGACGCAGAAACAAGATACTTACCACTGGAAAAATTAATGCTAGCCTTGGTAATGGCTTCAAAGAAATTAAGCCATTACTTTCAGGCACACAAAATTGTGGTCCTAACAGAGCACCCGCTGAAGTCCTTATTACATCAAGGAGACTTAACAGGAAGGATAGCAAAATGGGCAGTAACACTGGGCCAGTTTGACCTAGAATTTAGGCCAAGAACAGCAATAAAGGGCCAAGTTTTGGCCGACTTCGTCGCAGAACTCACACCTGAAGCCATCACATCTCGGGCTCCGTCGAGCCAAGATGAGCATCGCCCCGACAAGCAAAAAGAATCCTAGTCAAAGACAAAAAAGCAAGAGAAAGAAAAGCTCAGACCATGCAGCATCTACATCGGCGATTCATTCAGACTATTCGTCGATGGAAGTTCAAACCGCCAGGGAGCAGGAGCAGGAGTACTGCTGATATCTCCAGATGGAGAAATTGTAGAACAATCCATCCGTCTGGGGTTCAAAGCCTCCAATAATGAAGCAGAATATGAAGCATTAATTGCAGGGCTAAAGCTAGCAGCAGCAGCAGCAGAGGCAGACGAGGTAATTATTTTTTGTGATTCACAACTGATTGTTAACCAGTCAACAGGAGAATTTGCAGCCAGAGATGAAAGAATGTCGGCATATGCAAAGGAAGTCATCCGACTGGCAGCCCTATTCCAGAACTGCAGATTACTCCAAGTTAGCCGAGATGACAACACCCACGCCGACGCGTTAGCCAACCTGGCCAGCTCAATTCAAACTGGAAAAACAAGGACAATTATGATCGACTACATGTCGGCCCCGAGCATAGATAAACAGAGCACCGAACAAGAAGCAATGTGCGTGGGCTTTGGACCAAGCTGGATGGATGCAATCATTGCATTTCTAAAAGAGGGGAAGCTGCCAGAAGACCATAAAGAAGCACATAAAATAAGGCTGAAATCGGCCAGATTCAGTCTAACAGCGGAAGGTCATCTCTACAGGAGGTCGTTCACTGGACCACTTTTAAGGTGCGTACACCCTTTGCAGGTTAAAGATTTTCTTTACGAGATTCATGATGGAATCTGTGGAAGCCATGCTGGGGGCAGATCGTTAGCCCACAGGGCCATTACCCAGGGGTATTGGTGGCCCTACATGCAAAAGGATGCCGAAGCCTATGTAAAGAAGTGTGAACAATGTCAAAAGTTTGAACTTTTGATACATCAGCCAGCTGCCGACCTAAACCCAATATCCAGCCCTTGGCCGTTTGCCCAATGGGGCATGGATCTGGTCGGACAACTTCCCCAAGCAACTGGGCAGAGAAAATACTTGCTGGTAGCAACAGACTACTTTACAAAATGGATAGAGGCAGAACCGCTTGCCAAAATCCGAGATGTGGACGTTAAGAATTTTATATGGAAAAACATTATCACAAGATTTGGGATTCCAAGAGCAATAGTTGCCGACAACGGAACACAGTTCGACAGCAAACTTATCAAAAAAATTTGTGCAAAATTCAAGATCAAGAATTATTTCTCAACACCAAGTTTTCCTCAAAGTAATGGGCAAGCAGAGGCATCCAACAAAGTAATCCTGGATGGAATAAAGAAGAGGCTCCAGGCAGCAAAAGGAAAGTGGGTGGACGAGTTGCCCAACGTACTTTGGGCATATCGGACTACGCCGAGAAGATCAACAGGAGAATCCCCCTTTGCCATGGCCTATGGCACAGAAGCAGTCATCCCATTAGAGATTGGCATCCCAGGGATCAGAACCCAGGGAGTAGAGAATGGCACCAATGACATACTCTTAGCCCGAGACCTGGATTTATTGGAAGAACGAAGAGAGAAAGCTGCAATACAGCTCGCAGTATACCAGCAACAGCTTGCCAGAGCTTACAACAAGAAGGTTAATCCAAGAGATTTTCAAGTTGGCGACCTAGTCCTAAGAAAAGTCGTCGGGAACAAGAAGGATCCCAGGGAGGGTAAGCTTGGCCCAAACTGGGAAGGACCCTACATAATTACTTCAGTATTAGGTAATGGAGCATATCGGCTTGAGGACAATGAGGGCAAAGCATTGCCCAGACCTTGGAATACTTGTAATTTGAAATTTTTCTATCATTAGATAAACATCATTGTTTGGCCGATATCATCAATAAAGTCTTTTCAGAATCTTTCAACATATATGATTGATAAAGTTATGCATGGATATTTATTGAAGACATATCAAACTCAGGCAAAGTTAAGCCGAGATTATTCCTTAATTCACTTGTTGAAATTTGTAGCAATTTACAAGTTGGAATTAAGCTAATTCCTTATCTTCACTTGTTGAAATTTGTAGCAATTTACAAGTTGAAGTTAAGCCGATGTTATTCCTTAATTCACTTGTTGAAATTTGTAGCAATTTACAAGTTGAAGTTAAGCCGATGTTATTCCTTAATTCACTTGTTGAAATTTGTAGCAATTTACAAGTTTGAATTAAGCTGATTCCTTATCTTCACTTGTTGAAATTTGCAGCAATTTACAAGTTGAAGTTAAGCCGATGTTATTCCTTAATTCACTTGTTGAAATTTGTAGCAATTTACAAGTTGGAATTAAGCTGATTCCTTATCTTCACTTGTTGAAATTTGTAGCAATTTACAAGTTGAAGTTAAGCCGATGTTATTCCTTAATTCACTTGTTGAAATTTGTAGCAATTTACAAGTTGGAATTAAGCTGATTCCTTATCTTCACTTGTTGAAATTTGTAGCAATTTACAAGTTGAAGTTAAGCCGATGTTATTCCTTAATTCACTTGTTGAAATTTGTAGCAATTTACAAGTTGGAATTAAGCTGATTCCTTATCTTCACTTGTTGAAATTTGTAGCAATTTACAAGTCGAAGATAGGCCAAGGTTATTGCTTAAGTTCTCGTAGCAATATGTGGGTTGTTTAAACCCTAGGGAAGATGCTTAACACTTGTTGAAATTTGTAGCAATTTACAAGTTTATGTTAAGCCGACATATGATCACCCGCTGAGGTATACAGAAAGTTACAGGTTAAAATAAAGGCTGAGTATATTGTTCATTACTTGTTGAAATTTGTAGCAATTTACAAGTAGGTAAGACTAAGATTACCATTTAATACTTGTTGAAACTTAAGAAGAAGCTTGCAAAAGTTTACATTCCGAAATATATGTTCTATACTTGTTGAAATTTATGAAAAGATTGCAGGACAGTACCTTGCCGAAGTAAAAGTTTTATGGTTATACCCGAGGTATGTAACCCCGAGAAGATTGCACAAAGGAAGCAACATACAAAAGATTTTTTCAAAGTACAAGACTATGCAGAAGCAGTCAACAGAATATCACAAGATCAAAACATCCAGAGGAAGAACTGTTGCAGTTACATATTGAAGAAACCACGTCGGCCAAAAGAAAGAGTTTTGCATTATCCAGAAAGTAAAAAAGTACAAAGTGCAAAGTACAGAAAAAGAAGGAAAAAATACAAAAGGCAATTTTGTCAAGCTTCTTCAATGTTAGCCACTGCAGGGACTGGGACCTCAGACGATTCTGGAGGAACCTCGTCGGCCACTTTTTTCCGCTTGTATCTCGGCATCAATCTCTGCTAATGATTCCTCAACACTTCTTTCTATCAGGAGAAGATTGGACGATAGCTCCCTAGTAGCAGTTTCCCTAGTTGCCTCCTTGGCCTCATCACCCTCCTCATCCAAGGTTAAGTCCATAACCTGCTCAGCAGGAGGAGGGGACTTGGCTACGACGGCATCCTTGGGTTTTCTCACCAAGGCTTCTTCGTTGTCCTCTTTATCTTCATCCTCAGCATCAGCATCAGATTCTGATCCACCTTCAGGTGGAGGTGGAGGAAATGGCAAAGGGATGGCATCAGCATTCCGAAGGGGCGAGTCAACAGGGAGATCAAGCTTCTTTATCAGGGACATCCAACCTAGGGAAAATCCCCTGTTGCATGCCTGCCTGACTTGAAGCTTATAATCTTCTGCGACGTCGGCCATGCCTTGGGCATAGGCCTTTTCATCGGCCTCTTTGATTTTGGCCTCTTCGGTGGCCAGAGCTTGTTGGAGTTCTTTCTCCGCTTGGGCCTTCTGAACCTCGGCCTCTCTTTTCTCGGCCTCAGTAACTTTTCTAACGGCCTCAGCAGCTTCGGCCTTCTCAAGAGCTAAAGTTTGAACTTTAGTTGCAGCCTCGGCTTGATCCTCCAGTTTTTTCATTTTTGTTTCAAGGGACTTGATCTCTCTCTTCATAGAAGATGCTTCCCTTTTCATATCAACCAACCTTTGACGATTTTCAAAGGATTGCATTGAAAACGAATGGGCATGCTGAATGGCCTGCAGAAAAACAGAAATGTGAGACAGTACTCTCAGTAAAGAACGGAAGAAAAAATCACAAGTACAAAAAGAAATACTCACTTGGACGGAGTGTTGGAGCATGAGAGCGTAATTTTCATACTCACTAAGCTTAGCATTTCGCTCCAAGTCATTCGGAAGGAGAAGAGCAGTGCTGAGGGCGACACCAACGTTAATGTCGTCAGCACTTTCACTAGCCATAATGGGCCTATCCTCCAGGGATAGATCAGGGGCCCAGGGGACATCGGGCTTCTTTGAAGCCGAGGTCGTCGCGGACGATGACCTCGCCTTCTTCGATTGTGTAGACCCTGAGGGTTGGCCCTCAGCAGACCTCTTGGTTGAAGTAGAGGCTGATTTTTTGCTTTCTGCTAGTTTAGAAATCGGCAGAGCATCCTCAGCCTCGGCATCTGTAGCCCTGGCCTTAGGCTGAGCCTTTTTTACTCTCTTTGGTTTGGGTGGGAGCATTGATTGCGTTGGTACAGCTTCGGCGTCAGTTGGAAGATCGGCGAGAAGGTCTTGAACGACAGGCCTTGGACGAACCATCTCGGCAGTCTTTACAAGCCTTCGTCGACGTTTACGCTCAGGAATTGGTATTAAGAAGGGGGCCGAGGTTGATGGAAGATCGGCTGGGTCAGATGTGGACTCTTGATCTGTTCGGGGTGTGGAAGCAGTTAGGGTCGTGGCTGTGGGTGGAGAAAGACTCTTCTTTTTTTTTCTTGGGACGTCGGGTAAAGTGGATTTGTATGTAGGGATGAAGTTTAGTAACAGTGGGGTCTTTCGTTTGTGGATTGGGAGGTTGAGGAGTGTTTTTAGATCTGTTCCTGGGAAGAAGGATTGACGAAAATTTTTCGGTGGCTGATGAAGATCTGCAGGACAAAGAAACACACGTCAGAAACAAAAAAGTATTAAGGACTTAAATAAAAACAACTAAGTGTTGACTCAGGGCTCTTACTCTTGCCCTCTGTAATTGTTCGAGGAAGAGGGTAGAGGTGGACATCTTCATCTGGGCCAAATTCCCAATTTCCAGAAGCAATGAGAAAATCATCTCCAGTCCCCTTGTTGGAGTCTGGGAGGTCGGCTACGATTTTGTACTGAGTAGATCTCGGTTTAAGGTAATAAACGAAACCCCTATCCTTCAGGTCAAGAGGGCACATGGTATAGCAGTATTGAAGGTCGGACAGGGTAATTCTAAGGTTCTCTTGCCTAGCTAAAGCTATAATACCATTGATCACCCTATAGGAGTTAATAGTAAGTTGCATGGGGTTCAGCTTATAGAAATAAAGAACATGACGGAAAAGGGGATGAAGTGGAAGTCGGAGTCCACATTCGGTGAAAGCTACTATAAGGAAGGGCATCGTATGGTCTGTGGGCATGATGGTATCACTGTCCCCAGCCAGTTTAAGATGAACGTCGGCTGGGATAGAGAATTCCTGCCTAAAGTATTCAAGTTTTGTTGGGGTATTTACCCTGTGCCTCCACATACCCATTATGTCAATTCAAAATATGTTTCAGAAGATGGGCGTTTTTAGAAAGGGTTACAAAAACCTCGGTAAAGATCTAAGAAATGGCTGATAAGGCTTATTTCAGTTTTCCCTAAATTTGAAGGTTCTACGCACAAATCCCAAACCTAAGAACTATAAAGATCAAGATTGAAGGCACAGATCTGGGGCAAATAAAAAAAAAAAAAGAATCAAGAACAGTGGCAAAGAGAATGGTGAAAAAGTATAGAAGTTCAAGGTATAACCGCAAATTCAAGATACAAATAAATCCAAGGCTTCGAACAAAATCAGTAATGGCAACAGGCAGACAAAAGCACAGAAAGAGAAATTGACATTGAAGGGAATCAATCTTGCCGGAGCAAGTGAAGCCGGGGCAATGTTCGCCGAGCTCAGAAATTGGTTGCAATAGCAGAGAAGGCTTCGCAAGAATGAGGGATTAAAGAGCAGTTCCAGAAGAGAGATTAAAGCGATGGCAAATTCGGAGAAGAAAGAGCTTTCAGAGAGAGAAAGAACAAGAAGACAGAATGAAAAAGTAAAGGAAAAGAAGAGGCAAAAAAGAGTTTTGTCAAAAATTTGAAACGGCGGCAAAAATAGGGCAATTATTGCGCCTAGAGCAACGCACGCGTCAGACGGCGCAGACGAACGAACAGACAGCTTCCAGGCGCGTCACAGACACGCTCCAATGAAAACAAAGCACGTGAAAAGGAACGGTTAGATATGCATGACAGCTCATGCGCATAGGAGAGTACGACCAAAGCCTTGTTCTCCGAAGAGAACACGTCGGCTGAAAGTAGATAATCTTGGCTAATCAGTTTTTGAACCATTACTCAGAAAAGAGGTGACAAAATATCGGAATAGGTTCCATCACCTCAAAATGCCGAGGTAATAGAACCTAGGGGGCAGTTGTGGGGATATATTTTCTGAATACCAACACGTGGCATGGTGATGCCGACGTGTCAGCCGAGGTGCCACGTGCCCTGGTAGTCAGGCCGAGGTAATCTCGGAGAAGCCGAGGTCATCTCCGAAGATATCGGAATCCGAGATAAGGGGCAAGAGTCCTAAGGCAAAAAGGGGACTTAACCAAGATAAGGATAAAGCTCTTAGGGAGTTTATCTTTATCTCTTAAAGAGTCCAGAGTAAACAGTAAATTGGAGTTCATAGAAGTTATACTTCTAGCGGGACTTGGATTGAGTATATTATAAAAGAGAGGCACCCCCGTGGGTCTAAGGTATGCAATTTATGTTTTGAGTATTCAGTTTAATACTTTGAGAGATATACTGACTTGATCGTCGGAGTGCCCCCGGGTGGAAGAACCACCGCCGGAGCTTTTCCTTTCTGTTACAGGTTGCTAAAGCCATCTATTCTACCTGTGCTCTCCAGCAGATCACTAAACGGGCAGTGTGGTCAGATTTTCACCCACACAATGACTACAGGTTTAAAACTGTTTGAATCTTAAGTTTATGAAGAGATTTATATAAAAATAAAAATAAAAATACACTCTTTCTTCATAATCTATATATGATCCAAGCTTTACTACATGCACCCACTCACGAGAGCTCATTATACCAGAAAATAACAAATGTTTTCGATAAGGTTTTCGATAAGGTTTTCTTGATGGCGTTTTGTGCTCTCTCTCTTTTTCTCTCTCTCTCTCTCTCTCTCTCATATGCAGATTGCACTTCACATGGCTGCCACTATTTTTTGTAAGATAAAATTGCCTGTTTCAGAAAGTATTTCTTTGTAGTTGAAACATCTAACCCCCACTCATAATAAGAAATAAAAAATAAATCAGAGATAAGTGTTGAAAATAAAATGTGTAGGTTATATTTATTTTGAGTAGATATTATATTATATTATATTATATTTGAATTTATAATTTATTTTTTATTTTCATTTTTTTTTTCAAGTTTGTAGTTTTTTCACTGTTTAACACGCTTTATTAAAACCAAAATCATCCATACATAGTTCAGTAATGTCTACCAAAATTACTAATATGATACCATCGCCTATAGACTAAACCAACATAGCCTAAGGATCTAAAGCTATTATTTTAGTTTTAGATGGTCCATTATTTTGGGCATGCGAGTGCAAACGTGCGGCTCAATAACATTTCAAAAAGTCCACAATTCACCGACAAAAATGATTGAGACTTTATTTTTGAGAACTTTTATGACCTTTAAAATGATATGAATCACTCATGTATTTGTTTTATTTTTTTTCTATCTCTCACATGAGTGATCCAGATCATTTTAAGAGTAATGAGAATCTCCAAAATTAAAAGTTTCAATCATTATTAATTCACATTTGAGTTATTTCTTTGGTTGAGGATTGGAAAACAAACAACACCATTTGCTTAAAAATTATTCCTACAAAGATTCTTCTCTGACAAAAGGTAGAGGAAGGTTAGTATTTTAAAGTAATTGATGCATATTAATATTGAGTCCAATGTTACATATTGGTGTTTTGCCAATAACATAACATAGGTGTGTGATGTGTGTAAAGTAGTGTTTTAAAAGCATCAAAGAACAATTATCACTAATCTACCACTCAAAGTATAATATAATTGTATATTGTTTTTGGCAAAAACTAAAATATTATATTTAGAAGAATTGAGTTTGATTATTATTAGAAATACCTTATCTTAATTACTTGATACATGTAATAATATTATTACATGTAATTACATACTTTTTCTTGATAATTATACTATCAAAAAGACAGAATAACTTTAAAGATTTTGTTAATTGCTTGAGTGATGAAAATCAAAGTCCATGAGGATTTCAATTTGAAACCCAAATCATGCTTCTCTCCTTCACCAACCCCATTAAATCCAACCCTCCACTACCTTCCTCCTATTACTAGATCAAAATCTTAACTCCACTGTTCTATATAAAAGTTTTCTTCTTATACAATAGTATTAGAGATGAGGGCATACACGATGTTGTGATATCGGCAATTATCTATACTTCACTCTTTTCTCCCACTATGTGATTTAAAAGAGAAGAGTATGATAATTATTTAATCAGCAGTATTTTAGGTATATAAAAAATTGTGACTTTATATAGTAGTACAAATAATACATTCTAGAAGACTAGAAGTTAGTTTGCTACTATCTGTACCATTTATCTATTTATACTATTATATTAAGTGAAGTTAGACTTGGTGTTCAAGCCTTTGATTGTTTCTCCTTATGGCACGTATCTCTCATTTTTCTATAGAAAAAAAAGAAGAAAAAATTATGCAAATAGTCCATGTATTTTACACAATGTGTCAATTTAGTCCCTGTAGTTTCAATTTGCTCGATTTTGTCCCTTAATTTAATAGATTGTATCATTTTAGTCCAATAAATAACGGTTATTAAGTTAATTTAACGAAAAGTCAAACAATGTGTCAATTTGGTCTCTATATTTTTCACAATGTGTCAATTTAGTCATTGTCAAAATCGAGACAATTAAAACTACAAAGACCAAATTGATATATCGTGTAAAGTACAGGGACCAAATTGACACATTGTTTGACATTTCGTTAAATTAACTTAACAACCGTTATTTATTACACTAAAATGACACAATCCGTTAAATTAAGGGGTAAAATCGAGCAAATTGAAATTACAGGGACCAAATTGACACATTGTATAAAGTACATGGATTATTTGTATAATTTACCAAAAAAAAAAAAAACCTAGATGGGAGAAGCAGGATTTGAACATTTAAAATCTTAAACTCGTTGAAGAAGACTCTTACTACTTAAATAACACATAATTTATACTACATATTGTGTTTTGTTTTTACTTATTTCAATGCACGCATAGTTTGTGTCAAATATTAATTTAGATTGGGTTGGGCTTTTGATTTGTGTATATAAGTTTGTAATTTTTAATTTCTCACCGTAATTCTAAGATCCAAAACACAGCACTCAGTGAGCCTAACAAATAATTTACTAGGCTGAGGGACACGTAATCTAACCAAGTCTAGCCCAAAATGAAACTGATCCAAAAATAGGCCCCTATTTTGCCACACTTAGGTCATTCTCTCTTGCAGGTTTGTGGCCCCAAAATTTGGGCTGTCTTCTAGACCCAACTTACCAACTTAAACAAGTTGCTTCTAGAAAGCCAACACCTTCTAATCACACCAAAAAAAATGAAAAATAAAAAATAAAAAGAAGAAAAAGAAGAAGAAGAATGTCTAGGATGGAACATATAAATCGATCACACAACCAGACACAACTCCACCATATGATGTGGGGTTTCATTTTTTTGTAAGTTTCACATTCATGTGAAAGGTTTATGTTTGATTGTGTAAGCAATTTCAAAAGGCCTAAAAAAAAAATATATGAAAGTGGGAAATCCACTCAACAATATAAACTAGAAAATTAGTCCCACGTGTAACACATGTATTAAAATTTTTACTAAAAAGTTTATTAAAAGTATGTGTTAAAATATCATTATTTTTTGGACAATTAATCATATTCGATCTCTTATATTTTTAATAAAATTTTTAATTTAACAAGAGTGTTAATATCTGATACTGATGAGCTTCCCAGAAGGTCCGACCCACGGCCTAGACATAAGGTCCGACCCACGGCCTGGATATTAAAGCCCAACAACCTTAAGAAACCAACAATAGACCAGGACCAATAGCATTCAAACACATGTTGGGCAGGGAATCAACCATGTAGGCAGACAAAGATTCTGTAAAGTTATTGTACCTACGCATTAGCCATTAATGAGGCTCTGGTAACAATAAATGCAACAACCCCTCCACGCCGGAGGATGCAGACTCACCATAAACGACTCAAGCTAAAATATAGACTTTCAGCCAACAAGACAGGATGGAAAAGACAACGAAATGATGATCAAAGGATATAAGGAAGCTTTCGAGATGCAAAAAAAAGGTTAAGTTCTTCATTCCTTTCTTCTCTCTCTATTCAATCAATCTAACTCAATTGTCGAAGGGTCAGCTGGGGGATTATCACCTCCTTTGGACTTTTTTACAAGCACATCCTGTGGGCATCAAGACCAGCAAACCCGTTAAAAGTGTGGATCAGTTCGACCCACCCTTTGTCGAAATTATCGTATCATCAGTTGGCGCCGTTTGTGGGAAATATCATTTCAGAAAGACAGTTGTGTTCATTGTCGCCGGAAGGAACCCCGTAATCACCCACCCCCTACATCAGGGTGGATGGTCACGACTAGATCCATCGCTTCCCAACATAAGGTTGGTAACCCTAAAGCTGAGCCCTCCAACCCAAATAACCCGCCTCCATATTTTACAGAACTCACCAACGGCATCAACCTACTGACCGAGCAAAACCAAACCCTGATCAATGCCTTACTCTAGCGTGACCTATCTATCCCTCCTCTACCACCGCCAATAGTTTATCCACACCCGAAACAAGCCCACTATCACCATCAATTCCACCCCACATGTCTCAAGGAACATTTCCACCCTTCGCTCTGCGGCCTCAACCGTCGAATCTTGACTGCCTGCACTCTTTCTCGTCAGGCTCGCAGTGTCGCCAAGATATGCCATCGCTTTTTCATGACCACCCCTTACCACACCATACAGCCACCCATGAAGGTGAGGCTAGCAGTGTTCAACCCCCGATCCCTGTTTGTGGGGATAGTGCTCCCGTCTAGGACGAAGAACTGCGGGCCATGAAACTCTAACTACAAGGGGTCATGCAAAACATGCAGCACAAGACTTTCTCCACCGTCAACTCTCCTTTCACCGCTTCCACCAGGGATAAAGCTTTCCCTTCTAAGTTCAAAATGCCATCAATAGATACCTTCGATGGTACCACCAATCCTGTCAACCATGTACAAGTATATCAGACACCCATGATCTTACATGTCTTTCTAGACGAAATCATGTGTCACGCCTTCCCTGTCACGTTGAAGGAGTCGGCGCGCCTTTGGTTCAGTCAGCTCCCCCCAGACTCAGTCACTTTATTTCGCCAGCTCAGCGAATTCTTCTTAAGCCATTTCATTGGTGCTCAGTGACAACGGCATCCAGCCACCCAACTGGTAAACATCCGGCAGACAAAAGGAGAGTCGTTACGCAGTTATATCACCCGCTTCAACACCGAAGTCCTACAAGTGAAGGAAAACGACGACAAGGTCATTCTCATAGCCTTGGCCAGTTTGTGCCCCTCCGATTTCCTCTTCTCCCTCTCTAAAAATCCCTTGACCACTATGGCCTCATTTCTCACTAAAACCTAAAAATACATGAACACCGAAGACTCTTTAGCAGCTCTCCAAGACTCCACATCCAAAGCCCTGCCCTCTAAGGAAAAAAGAAAAGAGCCTGAGCCCTGACCCTTGCAGTATACGTACCGACCCCCATCACACCCAGATCGACTTGCACGCTCGGATTGACCGGTCCCAACTCGCTCACTTGGTCTGTTTGAGCGGTACAGGCCCCTTAATTCACCCATGGAGCAAGTTCTGAACCAAATTCAACAAGTCTATAACCTGAAATGGCCTAAACCATCTAGATCTCCCTCTAACCGATGGGATCAATCCAAGTACTGCTGCTTCCATTAAGACCATGGCCACAACGAGCAATTCACCTGTTATAGGACGAGCCCATCCAATGGGCCCAGGACATCATCACATTCCTTGAGCGGGAAACACTGCTAGCAAACAAACTCGAAGTCGCCAAAATCAAGACTCGATCATCAAATTACGTCATTATTAGTGGCACCTTGTAAAAAAGGGGATTCTCACGACCATATCTCAGATGCCTCAATAATGACCAAGCAACCTATGTAATGAAAGAAATACATGAGGGAGTTTGTGGGAATCACTCTGGCGGACGATCTCTGGCTTATAAAATTCTCCGAACAGGTTACTTTTGGCCCACACTCAATCAGGACACTGTTGATTTTGTGATGAAATGCGTAAATGCCAACGCTTTGCTAACATCCCTCACGCCCCTCCAACGGAGTTGATCACGCTCAGCAGCCCTTGCCCTTCGCTAAATGGGGGATTGATCTCGTGGGTCTCTTATCGACCAGTAGGGACCAAGTAAAATTTGCCATAGTCGTCATCGATTACTTCACCAAGTGGGTCGAAGCAGAACCTCTTACCAAGATCACCGAGTGGAATACCACTAGATTCATCTAGCAGTCCATTGTGTGTCGTTTCGGAGTTCCTCATGCCATTGTCTCCGACAACGGCAGGCAGTTTGGCAACGCCAAATTCAGAGAATTCTGTGCAAAACTCAACATCAAAACCTATTTCTCCTCCCAGGCCATCCTCAAGCCAACGGTCAAGTGGAGGTTACCAACCGCTCCCTGCTGAAAATCATCAAGGCCAAGCTGGAGGTTGCCAAGGGCCCCTGGGTAGAGGAATTACCAAATGTTCTCTGGGCCTATCAGACAACCGCCCAAACTCTAACTGGGGAGACCCCATTTTGCCTGATATACGACCCCAAAGCATTCATCCCTATGGAAATTGGCCTACCAACGCCTAGAGTCATCCATCCCAATCCACACCTGAACGAAGACCTTTAGAGGACTGACTTAGACCTCATCGAGGAACTACGGGAAACAGCAGCCGTCTGATTGGCCATATACCAATAGAAAGCAAGGCAGCACTATAATTGCAGAGTCCGATCGAGGGTATTCACAGTGGGCGATGTCGTCTTGGGTAAAGCAACTCTCGTCACCAAAAACCCAACTGAGGGAAAGCCAGGAGCTAAGTGGAAAGGCCTTTACATTGTTAAAGCAAGACCCCACCCAAGCACATACCATCTCCAAGACATGGAGAGCAAAGATCTTCTCCATTCATGGAATGCTGAACACTTGAAACGCTATTTCTAGTAAAGCGGCATTTCCTACTTTTTGTTTGATTTAAATTGTTGTACGTTTCATTTTGGTGATCAGAACACTTGTCCATTTTGGCTCTTGCCATGCAATGCATATATTTATGATCACAGGACTATGACAACAATTCAAGATTCTCATTGTCTATGTCGTGCCTTAATCCAAAATTAAACAAATTCGGTTGTGTTAAATATGGACTGAACTTGAAGAGCTCAGCCCGACAAAGTTAAGTAAAGTCTCGGCCAGACTTAGCTTTCCAAAAGCCGCAGCCAAACTGAGCATGAAGAACTCAACTAGATTGAGTTAAACATAGCCTCAGCCAGACTGAGCACGAAGAACTCAGCCAGACTAAGCATGAAGAACTCCGCCAGACTGAGTTAAACATAGCCTCAGCCAGACTAAGCATGAAGAACCCAGCCAGACTGAGCATGAAGAACTCAGCCAAACTGAGTTAAACATAGCTTCAGCCAGACTGAGCATGAAGAACTTCGCTAGACTGAGTTAAACATAGTCTCAGCCAGACTGAGCATGAAGAACTCAGCCAGACTGAGTTAAATATAACCTTAGCCAGATTGAGCATGAAGAGCTTAGCCAGATTGAGTTACGCAACACCTCAGCTAGGTTGAGCCTGAAGAGCTCAACTTGATCAAGCCTGAAGAGCTTAGCCAGACTGAGTTGAGAGCTCAGCCAGATTGAGCTAAGCAAAACCTCAGCTAGGCTAAGCAGTTTTTATAACTTAACTTTATTACAAAACTATAATAACAAGTTGTTTTGATATATTTTTGGCAAGTATGTTACATGCTTCGCTTAATTCATTTATAGGTCTCCCTAGACAAATTATCACAAGTTCTTTACAAATTTCAAGCACATTCATTATAAACACAAGTTTTTTACAAATTTCAACCATTCTTTACAAGGAGCTCTCTTAAAAGAACAAAAAAATAAAAAATAAAAAAAACTACAACCAAAAAACAAAACAAAACCAAACAAAAAGCTCAGTCTTCATTCCCCTTCGCTGGATGCCAAGTCTTTCTCTTCCACCCCTTTATTCGGCAGAGTCTGGCGATGTCCTCCTCTTTTGGCTTCACCAGGCTAAAGTCACATCTGGAAACAGCTCATCCGCCTTGTATTTGAAACTTGTCCAGCCGCTGTCCCAGTACTGGCTCATCTCATGCTTGTAGTAGTCTAACTGCTGAAAACCTTGGATTATATCTTCTTCGGTCCTCCCAGCAGCAGCCACTCCTGATGGGCCAGCGCCACCTTCACCCTTTCTGGACAAGCCCCCTGCCACTGTCGCATCAATAGCCATTTGGAATCCAGTGGATGACTTAAACTGCTTCACCGCCGCAATGCACAGGTCCGGACAGGCCACCCTCTTCAACGCCATCATCTTGGTTAACTCTGTCATCTTGGCCCTCTCCTCTCCTAAGGCCTTTTCCAACTCAGCAATATGTACATCTGGTTCTTCTTTGTCCTTCAGCGCTTGGTCACACAGCTCTTCATTATTTGTGAGGGCCTTCTCCAACCTTTCTTTCGCGGTATTGTATGCTTCTTGGACCTCGTCCACTTTCTTCCGCTCGTCCGCCAGCTTAAACTCTAGCGATACCGCCTAGCGATACTGCCTTGTAGCGCACCACTTCCAGTTCAAACTTGGTGACTGAAAACTCGGAGGCGACCCCAGCCTGGCTTACCCTAGCGTGCTCGGCTAAGTACCCTTGCACCACTACCAAAACCTCCATTTTCTTCGCCCTCTGAGCATAGGCCAGACCCTTCGCGTAGGCGCTGTCACGACCCGCTCCCCATACCCAAGGGTTAAGTATCGTAATGGCCAGTAACTGAAGTTACCTCTGGCTAATTCATAAACAAATTAATAAACGCGAGCGGAAGTAATATTTAAGTAAGGGTACCAAAATAATCATTGGAGCTTCTATTTTTATTACAAAATATATTGACCAAAAAGGTCGATATTTACATAGAAAAATATCATAAAAGTGTTGCGTGTGTGTCTATTCCGCAACCCGACTTTCCAAAAATTATTTTTGAATTGCCGTGTTGCCTGAAAATTGGTAAACAACTATAAGCACATGGCAGAGTGAGAAATATTATACTAAGAGTATAAGGGACACGAAATAACCCAGATTTTTAATTATTCTGTAGAATTTATACTAATATTATTTAATCATAGTTAGGAAAATATATAATTTATTATATATTATTATGTGTAATTTTGTAAAATAATATAATTATTAAAAATTGAGGAGTCAAAGTATAAATAAATAATAATAATAATGGGTGTGGTAGTAAAATAATTAATTAATTTTCTGTTGGTATATGATAAAGTGTAATTTAATTAATAATTAATTTATTTATATAATTATATTAAAAACTTGGGTCAAAGTGTAATTATCTTTAATATCCATTAACGATAAGAATGAATCTATATAATTAATTATAGAATCTGTGGAATGGTTTGGGCTCGGCCACGTGTTGGCCAGAAAGTGGTTTCTCCTCTCTATTTAAAGGGGGCGTGTCACACCTGGAGAAGAAAAAAAAGAAGAAAGAAAAGGAGAAGAAAGAAAGGAAAGAAAAGAAGAAAAGAAGAAGGAAAAAAATATTGGAAGTTGAGAGGGTTTTTGATAGTGGAAAGGAAGAGTAAGGTATTAAAGTTAAGGTGAGTTATATTATACCTTGAGGTACCATAATGTATTTTACTTATGTTTTGACTTACCAAAATCTATTTTATACAAGTTATATTTTATTAATATATTAATAAAAGTTATGTTTTATAAAGATTTCAGTTACGTGGGTTATTATCTGAACCCTATTTGTGAAAAAGAAACTCATGGATATGTTTGTTTTATATTTTAAGAATATTTGACTATGACCTTATATACAGTTATGTTTTGTAAGTACCACCATGAGAGTCTCATGCCTTGGGGACTTAAATAACCATTGATCTCTATTTGACCACTTTGTGGTCCTCTGTCTGTCATGGATTCATTGACCTCTGTTCTGTGCGGAGCAAAGTGCTGTGCGGAGCTAAGTGTTACACTATTGTGGGAGCCACCTCTAGAATCCGTACGAGCCACCTCTTGAATCCGTACCTTTGTTCTGACTGTCACTTCTGTGACCTCTATTCTGTTCTATTCAGTACCTTGGTTATGGTTATTTACTTTCATAATTTCTGTATTTCAGTTCTGCTACTTAAATGAGCAATTTTTGTCACTTAAATGATTTGTTTACCAAATGACCATGATTATGGTTATTTATTTACATAATTGTTCCGACTACGTTATCTTAAATGTTTTGGCTACATAACTATCCATGGTTATTTCGTGCCCTTATACTCTTGGTATAACATTTTGGTGACTCAAGGTATAATATAACTCACCTTAACTTTAATACCTTACTCTTTCTTCCCACTATTAAAGACCCTTTTAGCTTCCACTATTTTTTCCTTCTTCTCTCTTCCTCTCTTTTCCTTCTTACCTTTCTTTCTCTCTTTTTTTTCTTTCTTTTTTCCTTTCTTTTTTTCTTTTCTTTCTTCTTTTTCTTTCCTTCTCCAGGTGAACGCCTCCCTATTTATAGGGAGGTGAGGCCATCCGCGGGCCAACACGTGGCCAAGCGTCACTTTCGATAAGATTTAATTCATAATTATATAGATTTATTCTTATATATTTAAGATAATTACCCATTAACCCAATATTTTAATATAATTATATAAATATATTAATTCCTAATTAAATTACACTTTATCATATACCAATAGAAAATTAATTATATATTTTAATACCACACTCATTATTATTATTATTATCTATATTATTATTATTTATCTTTTGACCCCTAAATTCATAATAATTATATTATTTTACAAAATTACACATAATAATATAAAATAAATTATATATTTTCCTAACTGAGATTAAATAATATTAGTATAAATTCTACAGAATAATTAAAAATATGGGTTGTTACAGGCGCTACGCGCTGCTTTTCTCTAGCCAGCTATCTCCGCCCTTAAGTTCTGTAATTGCACCTGCACTTCTTCCAGTTGGGCCTTCAGCGGCTTTGCCTCCATTTTCATCCTCACTGCCTTGCCTGGTAGGGCCGATGCCAGGGTCGCTGCTTCTATCTGCGCTGAGCAGAACCCCTTCATGAGGTCGACCTCCGTAAATTAGGCCATGCTCCGTACGGCCGCGTCTTTAACGACCCCCAACAGACTGTCTGCAGTGACCTTGGCTTCACCCCCATCCTCCGCCAAATGGCCGACCATTGCGCAAATGTGATGCGTAGCGGTGCTCAGCGTGATATTGGTCTCTGCTCCACTCACCCGCTCTCTCTCTACCTCCTAACTTGGGAGCACATCTTGTAAAGGCACGTCCTTGGAAGGTAGATCGGTCGATCGGTCGGTTTCTGCCAACTCTTTTGGCTTGTTTGTTTCGCTCGCCACCTAGCCACTTGGGAACTTGGCCAACCCTTCCTCCACTTCCCCCCCTTTTCACCTCCTCCTGCTGACTTGGGGACAACTTCACTACCCCCTCTTTCGCCTTCTTCAATGCCAGTCCTCTCTTACTTCACTCTGCAGCCACCTTCCTTTTCTTCTTCTTCTTTTTTCAACACCAAATCCACCTCCCTCTTGCTTCTTTCCTTCTACAGATCCACTGGTGCCCGCAAAGACACAAAATCGGTCAGATCTTTCTCTCCCAATGGCTTGGGGCGTAGTCTGACCAACCTCTTCGCAACTAGCTTCGACGCTGGGCCTAATTCCTTCTCCTTATATTTTTCTGCCATTACAAAAGCCCGTTTGTCCTCTACTTCTTGAGCTTTCCTCCTCGCCTCCACCTCCTCGGGTGACAGCTCTCCTTTGGCTAGTTGTGGCCCCAAATTTAGGACGAACATGATTGAGGGTTGGACGAGGTCGTCCCATTTTAGCCCCTCCTTCTGCCTCCAATCCTTCACTTGTTTGACCATCCTCTCCGCCTCAGCATCTAACTTTGGCTCCCATGACTTGGAGGGGACTTTCCAAATTGTACACACTCCTCTTTCGCCGCTCGCCAACACAAAAAATCACTTCGGCCGCCAGCTCTTCACCAACGAAAGCAGCCCTGCAACCAATCCCCTTCTTGCTACGGCTTGTAAGGTCACCCCTGTCTCCTGTTGCCCTAATGCCTTATAGTAGGAGAAAAACTTATCCACTGTCATCATCTCCCTTCCAGTCGCCCACGGCCACGCGATTGCACATGCGAACATAATCTTCCGCGCGTTCAGCATAAGCTGTTCTAAAGCCACTTCCAGACGGTTTAACACGTCAACCACTAGCTGTGGGAGGGGTAACCTTAGGCCCCTACGCAATGCCTCTTCATATAATGCGAACTCCATCGATTGTGCGTCTGACGCCCTCTCCGTCGTCATTGGCGGCCTAAACTCTATGTCGTCCGGAATCTGGTATCTGTTGTGCAACTCCTCCAGATCCTCTGCCATTAGAGTGGATTTGTACACCTTCGTATGCCAATGGTCTAGCGCCACTTGGCTAAGCGACTGTGCCGGCCGCTTCACCTCTCTCTTCACCCGCCTTTCTGCCCTATACTGCTTCGCCAACTTTATCCCATCATCATCTCCAAATGCATCTTCTCCTATGGTTGGCACTTTGTATTGTGCCATCTCCATCACGTTTCTAACTATTGCTTTGGTTGTGGGGGCAAGAAAATTTGCGATATGCCAGATGGGCGAATCTCCTGCGATGAAGGAACTTAAGTTTGGAATATACTGGTTTTCTGCAATTAGGTAGGTAAAATGTACAAGTCCAAAAGCCTAGGGTTTGCCTATTTCTCAAGGATCGCGGTTCAAATTCGCTAGTTTGAAAATTCGAACAAAAATATAACCCTCGCATTTTCAACATCCCAATTTACTAACCCTCTCACCTCCTATAACTTATTTGTCTCCCTCATCAACGACCCTTGTTGTGCCACGTGTACGGTCACGATTCATTCTTCGCCCCACTAATTCTCTTTCCTCATCTCTGTCTATTCCACTTCACATCATCACATATTTTTCCCCCTCAAGCCCTGCGCACCGTCACTCTTTACTCGACCACCTTTGCAGTTGGCCCACCTCACGATCGGTCGCCTCACGCTCGACCATCTTTGCGGTCGACCCACCTCACGCTCGGTCGCCCCACGATCGACCACCTTTTCGATCGGCCTACTTTATGATCGGTTGGCTCAAGCTCAACCACCTTTGCGATCGGTCCACCTCACGCTCGGTTGCTCCACGATCGACCACCTTTTTAATCAGCCTACCTCACGATTAGTCACCTCACGCTAGACCACCTTTGCGGTTGGCCCACCTCACGATCGATTTCCTCACGCTCGACCACCTTTGCGGTCGGTCCACCTCACGATAAGTCGCCTCCCGCTCGAATATCTTTGCGGTCAGCACCTCTCGCTGGACCACTGTTGCAGTCGTCCCACCTCACGATCGGTCCCCCCACGATCGCCCACCTTTACGGTCGGCCCACCTCACGCTCGATCGCCCCACGATCAACCACTTTTTCGGTCGGCCCACCTCACGATCGGTTGCCTCATGCTCGGTCGCCTCACACTCGATCCCCTTCACATTCGGCCCTCCTCACGGTCGGCCACCTCACGGTTGATCACTTTTGCGTTCGGCCCTCCTCACGGTCGGTCACCTTGCTTGGTCACCCTCTTAGTTCGAACCTCCTCACGATTGGTCACCAAGCCTGGAGGACTACCTCTACCTCAACTACTCCCGTCGTTGGGCTAAAGCTGCACTCTAGACTGGGGGACTACTGAGAATGATGGGCCTCCTAGAAAGTCCAGCCCACGGCCTGGACATAAGGCCCAGCCCCCCGTCTGGATATTAAAGCCCAACAACCTTGAGAAACCAATGATGGATCAGGACCAATAGCATTCAAACACATGTTAGGTAGGGAATCAGCCATGTAGGCAGATAAAGATTCTGCAACGTTATTGCACCCATGCATCAGCCATTAACGAGGCTCTGGTAGCATTAAATGTGATAATCCCTCCACGTCGGAGGATACAGACTCACCATGAACGACGCAAGCTAAAATATAGACTTTCGGCCAACAAGACATGATGGAAAAGACAAGGAAATAATGAGCAAAAGATATAAAGAAGCTTCCGAGATGCTCTCTCTATTCAATCAATCTAACTCGATCTTCGGAGGGTTCGCTTGGGGATTATCACCCTCTTTGGACTTTTTTGCAGGCACGTCCTCCGGGCATCAAGACTAGTAAACCCGTTAGAAGTATGGATCAGTTCGACCCACCATTTGTCAGAATTATCGTATCATCAATATCTATAAAATTATTATTTCAATCCAACTTTTTCAAGTTGACAATCTTACATTTCATCAACCAAATCACTAGAAACATTGAATGTTATGCTTACCTATTAAAAATGATATAATAGATAAACTGTTATTATAAGTATCAAATGATATAAGTTTGCTATAATAAGGTCATGCTAATTGCTAATTTATTGGGCTATCATTAAAAGGGATAAAATGGCTAAAAATAAAATAAAATTATTATACAATTTTTACATATGTACTATCACATTTTTATATATTTCAATTTACATTTTATATATTTATTTAATGTTAATAATATAAAAAAAATTAGCCATTAGCATTTTTCTAACAGAAAGGTCAATGATTGATGGGTGGTCATTAAACTTAATTTACATATACAAATAAAAAAATTGTAAAAAATATAAAAACATTTGAATAATAAACTCGTTTTTAAGTATAATCAAACCTCATCAAGTACATAAAGTCTCGAGGCGTGGATCTTGAGATTAGTTAACATTCTCATGTCTGTTTGGGAAGAATTAAAGTGGGTTTTTTTTGGTTATTTTAACCACAAAAGATAAAATAGGTTATTTTAGCCACAAAAAATAAAACATCACATCCAACTCATAATCATTACACTCTTCTCTCACAAAAAAAGTCAAAAAAGTCAAAAAGTTCTTCCCAAACCAAACTTTTTAGCCCAAGCTAAAATAGTCAAAAAAGTCAAAAAACTAAAAAGCCAACACACTTCCCAAACGGAGACTCATTAAATTGGTTTGGACATTCTATCAAAAAAAAAAAATAATAATAATAATAAAGTACATAAAGCCAAAAGACATTTAAATTTGTAGCCATCAAGATAAACATCAAAAGCATCTTTAATTTGATTTCTTGTGCCCTAGCATATACATCATGCTTGTTGTAATTTATGAGAGCATTGCTTTGGTGCAGCTGTTATTGCTAAGAAATTTTTATGTATACATAAAAATTCATATAAATTTTTTTATAAGAACGATGTAATAATATTATTATTATAAATAATTTTTTTTATAGGAATGATTGTAAATAAATTTATTTTTAATAATATTTTATTTTGAAGTAAAAATGTTCACAATGAGTTATATTATTATGTATGATTTTTTTATTTGTATAGTATTACCCTAATGATATTTAATGATATAAAATAGATTAAATAAGGAAAAATATTTAAAATAATCTTTAAAATTATTATTGATATTTAAAAAATGTACAAAATGTGTATTGAAACCCTAATTGATAGTCTTTAAGGTTGTTATTAACCCTTAAATAAATTTTAAAAAAAATACCAAAAAAAAAATAACCCCAAACAAATCCATAAATTTGTGAGTTGTGTAAAATTGTGAACCATAAATAATTTTTTTTTAAGTGTACAAAATTTAATTATAAAATTATATATAACTCTTTCATATGATGTGGTATTTTAAATTTTATCCTAAAAGGTGAGTATATGGAACAAATTTGGGTTGGTTTGGCATGAAGGTTTGGGTTGGGTTGGGTTGGGTTGGGTTGGGTCATTTTAGTTACAAAAAGATAAATTAAGTTTTTTAATTCAATAAGATAAAATGTCACAAACAAAGCATAATTATTTCATTTTTTCTCTCACAAAAATCAAAAAAATAAAAAAATCCATCTCAAACGAGACTTTTTAGTCTCAAGTTGAAATAGTCAAAAAAATTAAAAAAATTAACCCATATTCTAAACAAAGGCTTAAAGCTAATAATATGTGAGCCACATCAACAATAAATATAATTTATTGATTCATTTTTCTAAATAGTTTTTTAGATTTTTTTAATTTGTAATATCATTAAAATCTTAATTATTATGAAGGGTTGTGTTCAATTATGTAAAACAAAAACAAAAATATATGTATATATTTAAAACTATACATGCATGTGGGTGTAGCTTGGGACACTTGGCTACTAGTTGTGCCCCTTAAAAAGTCAAGCAATGCAATACTAAATTTGAATAAGTACAAAAAAAAAAAAAAAAAAAAAAAAAAAATCACCTTGCTTGGTTTCTAATTTTTCAAAACAATTTTTAAAAAATTCTATTTTCTTATTTTCTGTATTTTTTTGTTTTTAAAAAAGTAAAAAAAAAATATTTAAAATTTAAAAAATATTCACTACAAACAAAAAAAAATATAAAAATTAAAAAAATTAATTTTCAAAAAATTTAATTTAAAAAATTTAAACCAAACACAGCGAATACTATTTAACTCAAATGCAAAATGAAAAAGACAACTCCAAAGTTTCAGTAAAGCAGTATTGCAATAACACTCTGCGAGAGCACTTCTTCCAATGCTGCATTGACGTTGAAATAAATAAAAATAAATATATATTTTAATAAAAAATTGATAATAATTTTTTTAATTCATATAATTAAGGAATTATTGATAAAAAAAGATTTAAATATTTTGTGAATTGAAATATTGAGTGAAGTTTGTGGAATTATATTAAAATTATAAAACTAATTTTATTTTTTCTTCAAACTTTAAAAAGGAGTTCAGTGTAATTTACCTTTTTATTTTTAGTTGATTTTTTATTTTTATTTTTGAATTTAATCTATCACAAATAAAATCATGTCTATTAAAATTGAGAAGGACAAAGGTATATAAGAATACAAACACAAAATAGATACATGAAAAAGACAACTCAAAGTTACGGGTTGGTTTGGTATGAAGGTTTGGGTTAGATTGGGATTATTTTAATTATAAAAAGAAAAATTAAGTTTTTAACCCAATAAGGTCTCGTTTAAAAACATGTTATTTTAGTATTTTTTTAATTTTTTAGTTAAAATATAATGAAAAAAAATTAGTATGTTTGGAATAACTTTTTGATTTTTTATGAAAAAATGTGTAAAAGTAAAGAGAAAAAGATATATTTGACTTTTTTTTTTATAGGTTATAGGCTTTTTGATTTTTTAGTAACTTTTTAACTTTTAGGTTAAAATTGTTACATGCCAAATGAAACTTAAGACAAAATGTTACATTTAAATCATAATTTTTTTTCTCTCACAAAAAATTTAAAAAGTCAAAAAATTCATTCCAAAAAAAATTTAAAAAAAATTAACCCTAAATTAAAATAGCCAAAAAATCCACCACATACTAAGCCTCCGTTTGGGAAGTAGGTTGATTTTTTGACATTTTTAGCTATTTTAGCCTGGGCTAAAAAGCTTGGTTTGTGAACGACTTTTTGACTTTTTTGACTTTTTTTGTGAGAGAAGTAATAATTATGAGTTGGATGTGACGTTTTGTTTGTTATAACTAAAATAACTTATTTTGTCTTTTATAACTAAAATAACTCCAAACCTCCTTGCCAAACAGAGCCAGTAAAGCAGCATTGCAATAATTCTCTACCAGGGGACTTGTTCCAATGCTGCATCGACATTGAAATAAATAGAAACTAGTAGTAACATATGCAACTTTATAAATTTTTTAAAAAAATCATTACAATTATTTTAGAGTAATTTAATATTTTATCTTGAGGTATATATGAAATTTATAAGTTAACTTTTATGTTTATAACTTTTTAAATTATTAGTTTAAAAAAATTAATATATATATATTTAGTGTAATTTTGATAATTTGTATTAAAAAAAAGTTAAACTTGATTAAATGAGATTAACTGAGTTATGACATACCTTTTCTTGTTATGAAAATATACAAATTTAAAAGTTATAATTAAAATAAATATATAATTTTATTATTAAATATGAAGTGAAGCGATATTTAACAATAACTAATATGATATTTTTATTATTAATCCAATAATTGAAGTTACATTTCTTTTTATTTCAATTTTATAACTAAAAATACAATATGAATATAATACGCATACGAATTTCTAGTCTTTATAAATAAGAAGGCTTCAAAATATTTTCAAACTTTTATCATTTTCTTTTAATTTTTTTTTATCTAATTTGATTTTAAATTTGAATAAAAATTTTGATTTAATATCAATTACTTTAACTTTTTTATTAAATTTTTATCAATTTTTAAAAGAATTTTCATTCTTATCCCATTTTTTTTTCTTTTCACCAATTTTGATGGAAAAAACAATAATTTTCAACGTTTTATCTTTTTAAATTTTTATTAAATTATAATTTGATAAAAATATATATATTAAGGGTTAAAGATTCTCTTAATTGAAATTATAGTGAAATAACATATTGAAGTAGTCAAAGTTTGAGTAAGTAGTTGGTTGAAATATATAATTTAATTAATTTTCTTCTCATATTTATATAAAAAATGACACTTATGACTATATCATTATAAGTTGGATTATAGAAAAAAATTTAGGGTGTCAAACATTTTCCATTTGTAAATATCCTACATATTAAAAATGAAAAGAAAAAAAAAGAAACAAAAAAAAATGTGTAACTTTTTGATATGTGTTTATCAGTTTTATTTTATAGACATAAACAATTGATGTTTAAATTTAAAAAATTAAAAAGTAAAAAAAAAATAGATTGAATTTTTTAGAGATATAAAAAACCATATAACTCTTCTATATACTATTAAGATGGACTATTTTAATCACATAAAAAATAGAAATTATATTTAGAGATTATCCCTATATATTATGCTATTATATACAATTATAGTTGAAACAAATTAACTATTATATATATAAAAAAAGTTATATTAAGCTTTCATTTTCAATTAATTGTATTATAATTAACAAACTAACAAATAGCAGTATTGGTCTAATGGGATAAAAAGAAAAGAGAATAAAAATAAAGAACACAATGATATTTAAAAGTTTTAAATTTACCTAATTATACAAAAATCTAATATTATAGTAAAATCTTGAATTCTCAATAAATTTTCACATTTTTTATAAAATAAAATGACAATATAAAATAAAAAAATTGATAACCATTTGTTTTTACTTCAATTTTATGGTCTTTGTTAAAGAAAACAAAATCCGATCAAAATTCTTGACATGAAACGGACATAGATACTTCGATTGCAACCATAATCACCAATAATTCTTCTTTTGCATGCACAAACACATAAACCTCACTAAAACCGAAATCAAAACCAAATCAAACCAACAATAGAGAAAGATAATCACACAGGGAAAAAATAAAAATAAAAAATAAAAAAAATTTATAGAGTGAGAGAATGTTACCTCCAACAATTTAAACATCACTTAATCTAATCCGTTAGCTCTTCTGCTAGTGCCCGCGAAGTTTAGGAGTTGGGATGATTAATCAGGTTATTCTTTAAATAAGACTTAAAAATTGATTAATTTGTCTCATTAAGTGATTTAAAATTTTGATATATATACATCAAAAAAATAGATAATTATATTACTAAATCATAATTCAAATTTAGATATTGTCATATTTTTTTTTTTAGATCCATATTTAAATTCTTATCTTTTTTATTTTTGTGTGGTTTCTATTCGAGCAAGTCAAAAAGGTTTGTGGGTTAAGAGAAATCAATAAATGTTGAGATTTTTTTTTTAAATCAAAAAAGTAGAAAAAATTTAAGTGATTTAAAATTTTGATAGATATGCATAAAAAAATTGATAATTTATATTACTAAATCACAATTTAAATTTAGATCTTTTTTTTGAGATTTATAACTAAATACTTATCTTCTTTATTTTGTGTGTAACCATAGTGTATGAAAGAAATTGAAAAGGGTGCTGCAGTAATTAAGAGAAAAGTCAAAAAGGTTTGTAGGTTGAGAGAAGTCAATAAATCTTAAGGTTTTTTTTTTAAATCAAAAAATTAGAAAATTAGGATTAGGATATTGGAGCTCCCACAAAACGTGTAGATTAGAAATGCCTTTTTCCTTATATAATACTAACTTATCATCCGTGCTATGCACGAAATAATTATAGATATTTATATTTGTTTTAGATTTTTTTTAATATATAAATTATGCTTTTAAGATTTTTTATAAAAATAATTTAACAATTTTATCGCTAACCATAGTGTATGGAAGAAGTTGAAAAGAGTACTCCAGTAATTATACACCGATTATATCTATAATTATTTGTATGAGAAAATTTTAAATGTTGATCGGAGGATTGTATCAATAAATGCAGGTATGTGAAAAGACATGTGGATTGAAAAAAGTTAATAAATACTGATCAGGAGATTTTGACCAAATTAATAAATGCTGAGTTTTTTTTTTAATAAAAAATTTAGAAAATTCAGATTGAGATATTGAAACTCCCACAGGTCTTGGGGGTTAAAAACTCCATTTTGCTTAATATATAGTATAGATTCTAGCATATTACCTGTGCTATGCACGGATTGTGTTTACAATTATTTATATATGTGAATTGCGATTTTTAAATGTTTTTTTTAAATATCTTCTTTTTTTTATATTATATTAAAGTTTAATATGTTGATAATAATTATATGTGTTAGACTTTTCAAGGAATTAAATGTCTTTTTTTTTATTATATTATATTAAAGTTTAATATTTTGATAATAATCATATGTGTTAGATTTTTCAAGAAATCTTTTTTATGCTTGTTCTTAATGCATTAAAGTGTTATTATGAGGGATAATAATCATATGTGTTGGGACTTTTCAAAAAATTCATATGTGTTGGATTTCAAAGGATTTTTTTTATGTTTATTCTTAATATATTAAAGTGTTATTATGAGGGTAAGACTTGAGAGTTGGAGAAGTTAATAAATGCTAAGTTTTTTTTTTTTTTAAATCAAAAAATCAGGAAATTTAGATTGGGAGATTGGAGCTCCCACAAGGCTTGTGGTTAAAAACTCTCTTTTGCTTAATATATAGTACTAGCATATTACCCGTGCTATGCACAGATTGTGTTTGTGATTTTTAAATGTTTTTTTTTAAATGTTTTCTTTTTTTCCTTTTTTGTATTATATTAAAATTTAATATTTTGATAATAATCATATGTGTTGGACTTTTCAAATAATTAAATGTCTTTTTTTTTAATTATATTATATTAAAGTTTAATATTTTGATAATAATCATATGTGTTGGACTTTTCAAGAAATTTTTTTTATACTTGTTCTTAATGCATTAAAGTATTATTATGAGGGATAATAATCATATGTGTTGAGACTTTTCAAGGAATTTAAATGCGTTGGATTTCAAAGAATTTTTTGTATGCTTGTTCTTAATGCATTAAAGTGTTATTATGAGGGTAAAACTTAGGAGTTGGGAGAAATTAATAAATGCTAATATTTTTTTTTTAAAATCAAAAAATCAAGAAATTTAGATTGGGAGATTGGAACTCTCACAAGGCTTGGGGTTAAAAACCCCATTTTACTTAATATATAAATAGCCTATCACCCGTGCTATGCATGGGATAATTACAGATATTTATATTTGTTTTAGATTTTTTTTAATATATAAATTATGTTTTTTAAGATTTTTTATAAAAATAATTTAACAATCTTATCACTAACCATAGTATATGAGAAAAGTTAAAAAGGATACTGCAGTAACTATACACAGATTGTATCTATAATTATTTGTATGAGAAAATTTTAAATGTTGATCAGGAGATTTTGACCAAATCAATAAATGCAGGCATGTGGATTGAAAAAAGTTAATAAATGCTGATCAGGAGATTTTGACCAAATCAGTAAATGTTGAGTTTTTTTTAATAAAGAATTAAAAAAATTCAGATTGAGATATTGAAGCTCCCATAGGATTTGGGGTTAAAAACCCCATTTTCCTTAAAAACTCTCTTGAGTGTTTATGTTTATCTAACTTCAATCATATTAAAAAATTAAATTATAAACAAAAGGAGATAACTTCAATCATACAAATCACATTTTTTTTAATGCTATCTAACTACAATCACATTTTTTTCATAATAAAAAAAAATAATTCAAAAAAGGACCATTAAAATAGTAAACAAAAAGATTATTTAGTAGTATTGAACAAACGACAATCACATTTTTCTTTTTGTGAGTGTTTATGTTTATCTAATTTCAATCATATTAAAAAAATCAAATTATAAATAAAATGCGATAATTTTAATCATACAAATCACAATTTTTTTAATGCTATCTAACTACAATCATATTTTTCTCATAATAAAAAAATAATAATTGAAAAACAGAACCATTAAAATAATAAATAAAAATATTATTTATAACCATTGAACAAACTACAATCAAATTTTTGTTTTTGTAAGTTAACTTCAATCATATTAAAAAATAAAATTATAAACAAAATGAGATAACTTCAATCATACAAATCACATTTTTTTTAATTCTATCTAATTATCATCAATAATTAAAAAAATCAATCACAAATTAAGTCAATTGATAATTAAAAAACACAAGAATTTATTTTCAAAAAACATAGTGAGTTAAAAAGATCAATTACAATTTTTTTTTGAGTCAAAATACAATCTAATCATCATTAATAATTGGTATATTATGTGACCCTAATGAGTACAATCCATTTTGTTTTTCAAAAAACACAGTGAGTTAAAAATCAAATCACAAATTAAGTGAATTGATAGTTAAAAAAACACAATAATTTTTTTTCAAAAAACACAGTTAGTTAAAAAAATTAATTACAATTTTTTTTTTCAAAATACAATCTAATCATTATCAATAATTGATACTTTAAAAATCAGATCAGAAAAAAAATCAATTCAAATCACAAATATTTTTTTCATAAATAATTGTAAAGAAAAACCATTAAAGCAGTAAATAAAATATTAAATCACATTAAAAAAAAAAAGAACCATTGAACAAACTACAATCACATCACATTTTTTCCATAATAAAAAAATAAATAATAAAAAAAAGAACTATTGAATAACTACAATCACATTAAAAAAATAGAACTATTGAACTAAGTACAATCATTTTTTTTTCTTCGTGAGTGTTTATGTTTATCTAACTTCAATCATATTAAAAATAAAATTAAATAGTAAATAAAAAGATTAAATAACATTAAAAAAAAAAACCATTGAACTAACTACAACAATTTTATTAAAAAAAAGAGTCATTGAACAAATTACAATCACATCACATTACAATCACATTTTTTTCGTTGTGAGTGTTTATGTTTATTTAAATTCAATCATATTAAAAATAAAATTAAAATAGTAAATAAAAGATTAAATAACATTAAAAAAAATCATTGAACTAACTACAACAATCATATTAAAAAAAAGAGCCATTGAACAAACTATAATCACATCACATTTTTCCCATAATAAAATAAATAAATGAAAAAAAAGAACTACTAAACTAACTACAATCACATTTTAAAAAAAAAAAAATCTTTCAACTAATTATAATCACATTTTTCTCTTTGTAAGGGTTTATATTTATCTAACTTCAATCATATTAAAAAATCAAATTATAATTTTTTTATTCGCTAGAAAAATCACAAAATATTTTTATGCGCTATCTAACTACAATATTAAAAGAGTAAACAAAAGGAAAAATCAAGAAGGAGAAAACAAAAAAAAACTTACTGTTTGCATACGTGGTCACTGAAGTTGAAAACAAAAAAAAAACTTACTGTTTGCATACGTGGTCACTGAAGTTGAAAGTGTAGAAATAAGAAGTCAAGAAGGAGAAAATAAAAAGGAAACTCACTGTTTGCAATAGATATGTGAAAAGGTAAAAAGAGTGTGTGTGTTGGAGAAGTTAAAAAGATTTGGAAGAATTTAATAATTGCTAAGTTTTTTTTTTTTAAAAAAATCAAAAAAATTAAGATTCAAATATTGGAACTCCCACAAAACTTGTAGGTTAGAGATAGATATAAATAAATAGATAGATATAGATATAAATATTTATATTTGTTTTAAATTATTTTTAATATACAAATTATTTGTTTTGGAAAAGGTACTGCAGCAATTATGAGAGAAGTCAAAAAGTCTTGTGGGTTGAGAGAAATTAATAAATGCTGAGATTATTTTTTTTTTTAAAAAAACAAAAAATTAGAAAATTAACATTAGCATATTGGAGCTCCCACAAGCCTTAGGGGTTAAAAACCCTCTTTTGCTTAATATATAGCATAGATAGCCTATTACTCGTGCTATGCACGGGATAATTATAGATATTTATATTTATTTTATATTTTTTAATATATAAATTATATTTTTTAAGATTTTTTATAAAAATAATTTAACAATCTTATCACTAACCATAGTGTATGGGAGAATTTGAAAAAGGTGTTGTAGTAACTATACACGGTTTGTATCTATAATTATTTGTTTAAGGGGATTTTAAATGCTGATCAAGAGATTTTGACCAAATCAATAAATACAGGCATGTAGAAAGACATGTGGATTGATAAAAGTTAATAAATACTGATCAAAAGATTTTGACCAAATCAATAAATGCTGTGTTTTTTTTTAATAAAAAATTTAGAAAATTCAAATTGGGATTACTTAGAGCCATTGAATAAATTACAGTCACATTTTTCTTTTTATGAGTTAACTTCAATCATATTAAAAAATCAAATTATAAACAAAAGGATTATAAACAAAAGGAGATAACTTCAATCATACAAATCACAAATTTTTTAATACTATCTAACTACAATGACATTTTTATCATAATAAAAAAAATAATTGAAAAAAATAACCATTAAAATAGTAAATAAAAAAGATTATTTAGAACCATTGAACAAACTACAATCACATTTTTCTTTTTGTGAATGTTTATGTTTATCTAATTTCGATCATATTAAAAAATAAAATTATAAACAAAAGGAGATAATTTCAATCATACAAATCACAATTTTTTTAATGCTATCTAATCATCATCAATAATTAAAAAACACAATAATTTATTTTTCAAAAAATATAGTGAGTTAAAAAGATCAATTACAATTTTTTTGGGGTCAAAATACAATATAATTATCATCAATAATTGGTACATTATGTGACCCTAATGAGTACAATTCATTTTGTTTTTCAAAAAACACAGTGAGTTAAAAATCAAATCACAAATTAAGTGAATTGATAATTAAAAAAGCACAACAATTTTTTTTCAAAAAACACAGTGAGTTAAAAAAATCAATTACAATTTTTTTTCAAAATACAATCTAATCATTATCAATAATTGGCACTTTAAAAATCAAATAAAAAAAAAATCAAATCAAATCAAATCACAAATCACATTAAAAAAAAGAACCATTGAACAAACTAGAATCACATCACATTTTTTTCATAATAAAAAAAATAAATAAATGTAAAAAAGAACCATTGATTAACTGCAATCACAGGAAAAAAAAAGAACCATTGAACTAACTACAATCACATTTTTTTCTTTGTGAGTGTTTAAGTTTATCTAACTTCAATCATATTAAAAATAAAATTAAAATAGTAAATGAAAAGATTAAATAACATTAAAAAAACTATTGAAGTAACTACAACAATCATGTAAAAAAAAAGAGTCATTGAACAAATTACAATCACATCACATTACAATCACATTTTTTTCTTTGTGAGTGTTTATGTTTATTTAACTTTAATCATATTAAAAATAAAATTAAAATAATAAATAAAAAGATTAAATAACATTAAAAAAAAACTATTGAACTAACTACAACAATCATATTAAAAAAAGAGTCATTGAACAAACTATAATCACATCACATTTTTCCCATAATAAAATAAATAAATGAAAAAAAAGAACTATTAACTAACTACAATCATATTAAAAAAAAAGAATCATTCAACTAATTATAATAACATTTTTCTCTTTGTGAAGGTTTATATTTATCTAACTTCAATCATATTAAAAAATCAAATTATAATTTTTTATTATTCGCTAGACAAATCACAAATATTTTTATGCGTTATCTAACTACAATATTAAAAAAGTAAACAAAATGAAAAGTCAAGAAGGAGAAAATAAAAAGAAGTCTTACTATTTGTATACGTGGTCACTGAAGTTGAAAGTGTAGTAGTGAGAAGTCAAGCAGGAGAAAACAAAAAGGAGACTCACTGTTTGCAATAGGTATGTGAAAAGTTAAAAAGAGTGTGTGAATTGAAGAAGTTAAAAAACACTTGGAAGAATTTAATAAGTGTTAAGTATTTTTTTTCAAAAAAAATCAAAAAAAATTAAGAAATTAAGGTTCAGATATTGGAACTCACACAAAACTTGTGGGTTAGAGATAAATATAAATAAATAGATAGATATAGATATAGATATTTATATTTGTTTTAAATTTTTTTTAATAAACAATTATTTGTTTTGGAAAAGGTACTGCAGTAATTATGAGAGAAGTCAAAAGTCTTGTGGGTTGAGAGAAGTTAACAAATGCTGAGGTTAATTTTTTTTTATAAAAAAAATAAAAAATTAAAAAATTAGGATTGTCATATTGAAACTTTCACAGACCTTGGGGGTTGGAAACTCCCATTTGCTTAATATATAGTATAGATAAGTATAGATATAGATAGTATAGATATATATATATATATATATATGTATATATAAATATATAGATAGTGGCAACCCGTGCTACGCACGGAACTTTATAAATTAAAAAAAATTATTATTATAATTATTAGATAAGCTTTAAAGTATTTTTTTAGTTTTTTTTTTTAAAATTTTATAATATAATATATAAGATATAAATAGATATCTATAACTTTAATAAAAAATATTATCTGATTTTTTGGGAAAAGAAAACGAATGTAAGTTTTAATTTATTTTTTTTTTGAAATTGGTGAGAGAGATTAGGAGGGAGAGATTATGAAATATTTTTGTTATTAAATAAATAAATCAATTAATATTTTTTTAATCTATTTTGTAAATTAAAAAATTAATAATTTTAGAAAATTGATTAATTTGTCACATTAATTGATTTAACATTTTGATATATATATATATATATATATATATATATATATATATAATACATAATTATATTACTAAATCAAAATATAAATAGATATCTATAACTTTAATAAAAAATATTATCTGATTTTTTGGGAAGAGAAAACGAATGTAAGTTTAAAATTTTTTTTTTTAAATTGGTGAGAGAGATTAGGAGGGAGAGATTATGAAATATTTTTGTTATTAAATAAATAAATCAGTTAATATTTTTTTAATCTATTTTGTAAATTAAAAAATTAATAATTTTAGAAAATTAATTAATTTGTCACATTAAGTGATTTAAAATTTTGATAGATATTTATAAAAAAAAATACATAATTATATTACTAAATCATAATTCAAATTTAGATGTTATATTTTTTTGAGATTTATAGCTAAATTCTTATCTTCTTTATTTTTGTGTGTAACCATAGTGTATGAGATAAATTAAAAAGGGTGCTGCAGTAATTATGAGAGAAGTCAAAAGGGATTGTAGGTTGGGAGAAGTTAATAAATGTTGAGGTTGCATTGGGAGAAACAATAAATGCTGAGGTTTTTTTTTTTTTTTTTTGTTAAATCAAATAATTAGAAAATTAATATTAGTATATTGGAGCTCTCACAAGGCCTGTGAGTTTAAAACTCCATTTTGCTTAATATATGCACGAGATAATTTTAGATATTTGTATTTATTTTAGATTTTTTTTTTAATATATAAATTATGTTTTTTAAGACTTTTTATAAAAATAATTTAACAATCTTATTACTAACCATAGTTTATGGGAGAATTTGAAAAGGGTACTGCAGTAATTATACACGGATTGTATCTATAATTATTTGTATGAGGTGATTTTAAATGCTGATCAGGAGTTTTTGACCAAATCAATAAATGTAAGCATGTAGAAAGACATGGAGACTGAAAAAGTTAATAAATGCAGATCAGGAAATTTTAATCAAATTAATAAATGCTGAGTTTTTTTTTTAAATAAAAAATTTTAAAAATTCAGATTGGGATATTGAACCTCCCACAGGCCTTGGGGTTTAAAAACCCCCTTTTGCTTAATATATAGTACTAACATATCACCCGTGCTATGAACAGATTGTGTTTACAATTATCTATATATGTGATTTGCGATTTTTAAATATCTTTTTTTTTAAAATGCCTTCTTTTTTTCCTTTTTTTTATATTATATTAAAGTTTAATATTTTGATAATAATCATATGTGTTAGACTTTTCAAGAAATTAAATGTCTTTTTTTTATTATATTATATTAAAGTTTAATATTTTGATAATAATCATATGTGTTGGACTTTTTAAGAATTTTTTTTTTATGCTTGTTCTTAATGCATTAAAGTGTTATTATGAGGGATAATAATCATATGTGTTGGGACTTTTCAAGAAATTCATATGTGTTGGATTTCAAAGAATTTTTTTTATGTTTTTTTTAAATACATTAAAGTGTTATTATGAGGATAGGACTTGGGAGTTGGGAGAAGTTAATAAATGCTACGATTTTTATTTTTTTTTAAATCAAAAAATCAGAAAAATTAGATTGGAAGATTGAAACTCTCACAAGGCTTGTGGTTAAAAATCTCATTTTGCTTAATATATAGTATAGATAGATAGATAAATATATACTTTAATTAAAACAATGATAGTAATATTTTTTTGTTTATACAATTAAAGAATTATCGATCAAACAAGATTTAAGTATTATGTGAATTAAAATATTAAGAGAGATTAATGTAATTATATAAAAATTCTAAAACTAATTTTTTTTTTTCTTCAAACTTTAAAAGAGATGAGTGTAATTTTTACCTTTTTATTTTTGGTTGATTTTTTATTTTAGTTTTTGAATTTAATCTATCACAAGGCCTATTTTGAAAAGTGGGTTAAAAGTCACTTATCAGCCTTTAACTTATTTTGAATCACATCATCTCTCGTATTTTTTACACGTTTTTTAAAAAAAATTAAAAAATTAACTTTTAACTATTTTTTTCAAAATACCCTTTAAAATACAATCGCGTCTCTATTAAAATTGAGAAGGATACAAAATAGATACAGGGGGTAGAGAAAAATATGAAAGGAAATAAAATATAAATATATATATAAGAAAATTTTGGTAAAAGTAAACATTATAATGATAAATTGTAGGAATTTTGTTGAAAAGAAAATAGGAGATATTTCCTTTCGGATTCGTTTGGTGTGTGTATTAATTTTCTGACTTTTTTATTATTTTAGTTTAAGGTTAAAAAATTTTGTTTGTGATAAGTTTTTTGACTTTTATAAAAAAAAATAATAATTATAATTTAAATTTGATATTTTATTTTATTAAATTAAAAAATTTATTTTATTTTCCTGTAATTATTTTAACTAAAAAATTTCATTTTAACTTATGTGAAATGAAGGCTAAGCACGCTTGCTGAAAAAATTCAACGGATATGATATATACACGATGAACGCGTGTAGTAGGTGGCCAAAACACGTGTCGGCCAAAATATTTGAGACAGGTACATCAACAACTGTGGTTTACTTTGCCAAATTACACCAACCATTCGTTTATTTTAATTTTTGATTTTTTATTTGTGATATATCTGATTATTAATTTTAAATTTCGTTTTAAGTAAAAATAATTAAAACACTGTTACTTTATTTCACTTTGATTCACGTCTTTTTAATTATGATATATATGACTTTAAATTTTAAATTTTATTCTAAATAAGAATAATTAAAAATACTGTTACTCTATTTCAAAAGTAAAGTCGTCAATTTAATAAAATATAAACTAGTTTGACAAAATAAATGTCAAAAAAATAATCTTTAATTTTTAAAAATTATTTATACTCACCAAAGAAAAAATTATATAAAAATGATAATCTTTTATATTTATTTATTTATTTATTTACCAAATTAATTTTTAGTATGTACTTGGATGATGATCATGTAATGAGTAATTGTTTTTGTTACTAATTTTGGATGATTATTATATAATAGATGGTTGTATTTGTTGCTGTGAGGGAGATTTATAATCTGACTTTGGACCGTGGTAATGACCGGGCTAAAATTAGTCCGAGCATGTTTGGGCCGAGCTAAGCTGGGACAATCCAGGTGCAGTGCGCTCGGTTAAAGCCTAGGTCCGATTTGGCCGAGATAACTTCTCTGCTAGCTCGGTTCGCGTTGTTTGCTCGTTGAGATCGACGTGCAAGATCCTCCGCAGACTGGCCAACCGACCAAGTGCTCAGTCATTACGGGGGTTGCTAAGCTCGGTCATAACGGAGCTCGGCGAGTGGCGCTATTGGACTCGTTACGTAGCACGGTCATATGAGGCCGAGGTGATGCCGCTGGGCTGCCCATTCCCGCTAATGTCGTCCAGCGGTTTGATTAGGTAGTGTTTCGCTAGATTTGCGCTGACAGATGGGTGAGCAGCTCTACGTGTCAATAAACGAATAGGTGCAGAGGTGAACGCAGAAAGTATATAAGCATGACTGCGCCCCCATGCTATGGATGGAACATCAGTTGGTGAGAAAAACTTTAACCTTCATCCAGCTCCTCTCTCTCTCTCTCTCTCTGAGTGTGTTCTAACTTGACCATCGGAGGGGTTTTCCGGCAACACACCGCTGGGTAGCTCACCGTCGTTGTGTTCATAGGTTAATCAAACAGAAGCAGAGCTTGGACGCAAGGAGTACGGGCTTCAGCGAATATCAGCTCCTCGTACAATTGGCGCTGTCTGTGGGAAGTCGACAGACAAAACCTTGTCCTTCAAGCTTCTCCGGTCATCTTTTATGGCGAACCACGACGACATTCCGTTACTCACCATCGACGGCATCACGCCAGAGTCCGTTTGTCTCAGAGATGGCCTGTCCGCCATTCTGATGATGGCTGATTTGGACACCTCCGCACAAGGACTTCCCAGGGATGCGCGAGACAAGCGCGCAAGGAGTTTTGGGCACTCTGTCATTCCAAAAGAGCGTCGCCGATGGCGAGATTCACACATTCAACACTTGGAAGACAAGCTAAGAGACCAAAATACCATCATCAAGAAAATAGCGATGGAGATGGAGGCCATGAGACGCCAGATGAAGGGAAATGGCATTGCTGGAGTGGGAAACCACAATGAGCACGCCCATTCCTGCCGTTCCGGTAATCTTAATAGACGTTGCACCCATTTACTCTCCGTCACGAGAAGCTTTAGAGCTGAAGACTACGTAGCACCGGCGACGATATCTCGCACACAGGACAGCAGTTACCAACCCTTACGCCCGACGACGACGTCTAGGTATTCTCGCTCCGATCGTTCAAAAGACTTAAGGGATGTGTTGGAAGAGCGCGCTTGCCAGCAGGAGGCGCAGAGGGTGCTTGCACTGCAGCGGCTGGTCCCTAGAGGGCGAGCCAGTGAAAGGGACGCCATGCCACAACCACGCTTGGTGGCACGCGCGCCACCAAATAAAGAGTTGGCAATGCTGAGTGCCACCTCTTTTTCCGTAGAGATCGAGAACGTATCGCTTCCCTCTAGGTTCCGTCAACCAAAGTTCACGCTCTATGACGGAAAGACTGATCCATATATGTACGTAAGCCATTTCCGGCAGGTTATGACTGGGCACAGGCGAAACGATGCACTCATGTGCCATGTTTTTCCATCGAGTTTGGCCTAAAATGGTTCGAGAGGCTGCCGGATGAGAGCATCGAGGGGTGGCAACAGTTGGCAAAGGCATTTGTCACCAGATTTAAGACAAATGCTAAAATGCCCAAGGAAATTGACCATCTCTTGAGAGTAAAGATGGAGCCAGACGACTCTTTGAAGGCGTATAACACTAAGTATTGGGAGACTTTCAACGAGATCCTTGATTGCCCGACCAACCTTGCAATTACTCAGTATAAGCGCGGTCTTCCAGTTAGATATCGACTGAGAGACTCGCTCACAATGAATCAACCGTCAACCATGGAATTGCACATGCAACACATTAATGAGCACATCCGAGTCGAAAATGATGCAGCCACAGCTACCGTGATGACAAGTTTGGTAGTAGAGAATAAGAGAGTAGTGCGAAAGGTTCACGCAGCCGGACAAGATGATGGCCATGCAAACCACCATGGAAGAGATATAGGGAGTTCGGTTTTTGGAAGACATCTGTAAGAAGGCCAAGGAAAAGGGGCATAAAACTAGCAGAATGTAAATGGCCGATCCATTTTCAAAACAACGAACTTTGCCAATCTAAATTTGCGTTCTTAGTTCTATTTTTGTAACTCTTTTTGCCATTGGCACAATGAAACAAGTAGACTATTTTCTTGAGAATTGTTGTATTTTTGCCTCGCCAAATGGATTTAGTGTGGTTTAAGGGGCAACTAACAATCATTTTGATGAAAAGATCTAAATCCCTTGCAGGGCGGATTTTGCTCAGCAAGAGATTTGTTGATGGTTTTGATCAACTTTGCAATTCCTTGTCGGACGGATTTTGCTCGGCAAGAGATTTGTTGATGATTTTATCAACTCTGAAATTCCTTGTAGGATGAATTTTACTCGATAAGAGGTTTGTTGATGATTTTATCAACTCTGGAATTCCTTGTCGGATGAATTTTACTCAGCAAAAGGTTTGTTGATGGTTTTAATCAACTTTAGAATTCCTCGCCAAGCGAATCTTACTCGCCAAGAAGCAAGTCACCGAGTGGACCTTGCTCATGACCTTGGATTTGCTTGCCGAGCTGATCTTGCTCGCCAAGAAGAAAGTCGTTGAGCTGACCTTGCTCGTTGACCATGAAGTTCCTTGTCGAGCTGATTTTGCTTGCTAAGAAGCAAGTCACCAAGCGGACCTTGCTCGCGACCTTAGAGTTCCTGGCCGAGCTAATCTTGCTCGCCAAGAAGAAAGTCAGCGAGCTAACCTTGCTCCCCGACCTTGGAGTTCCTTGTCGACCATAGAGTTCCTTGCCGAGCTGATCTTGCTCGCCAAGAAGCAAGTCGTTGAGCTGACCTTGCTCGCCGACCTTGGAGTACATTGCCGAGCTGATCTTGCTCGCCAAGAAGAAAGTCGATGAGCTGACCTTGCTCGCCGACCTTAGAGTTCCTTGTCGAGCTGATCTTGCTCTCCAAGAAGTAAGTCGCCGAGCGGACTTTGCTCGTCGACCATGGAGTTCCTTGCTGAGCTGATCTTGTTCGCCAAGAAGAAAGTCGCCGAGCTGACCTTGCTCACCGACCTTGGAGTTCCTTGTCGAGCTGATTTTACTCACCAAGAAGTAAGGCGCTGAGCGGACCTTGCTCGTTGACCATGGAGTTCCTTGCTGAGTTAATCTTGCTTACCAAGAAGCAAGTCGCGGAGCGGACCTTGCCCGCCGACCTTTAAGTTCCTTGCCGAGCTGATCTTGTTCGCCAAGAAGCAAGCCACCGAGTTGACCTTGCTCGTCGACCTTGGAGTTCCTTGCCGAGCTGATCTTGCTCGCCAAGAAGAAAGTCACCGAGCTGACCTTGCTCGCCGACCTTAGAGTTCCTTACCAAGCTGATCTTGCTTGCCAAGAAGTAAGTCGCCAAGCGGACCTTGCTCATTGACCATAGAGTTCCTTGCCGAGTTGATCTTGCTCGCCAAGAAGTAAGTCGCAGAGCAGACCTTGCCCGCCGACCTTTGAGTTCCTTGCCGAGCTGAACTTGATCGCCAAGAAGCAAGTTACCGAGTTGACCTTGCTCGCCGACCTTGGAGTTCCTTGCCGAGATGATCTTGCTCACCAAGAAGAAAGCCACCGAGCTGACCTTGCTCGCCGACCTTAGAGTTCTTTTCCGAGCTGATCTTGCTCGCCAAGAAGCAAGTTGCGGAGCGGACCTTGCCCGCCGACCTTTGAGTTCCTTGCCGAGCTGATCTTGCTTTCCAAGAAGGAAGTTGCTGAGCGGACCTTGCTCGTCGACCATGGAGTTTCTTACTGAGCTGATCTTGCTCGCCAAGAAGCAAGTCGCGGAGCGGACCTTGCCCGCTGACCTTTGAGTTCCTTACTGAGCTGATCTTGCTCGCCAAAAAGCAAGTTGCCGAGCTGACCTTGCTCGCCGACCTTGGAGTTCCTTGCCAAGCTGATCTTGCTCGCCAAGAAGAAAGTCGCCGAGCTGACCTTGCTCGTCGACCTTAGAGTTCCTTGCCGAGCTGATCTTGCTCGCCAAGAAGCAAGTCACAGAGCTGACCTTGCTTGCTGATCTTGGGGTTCCTTGCCGAGCTAATCTTACTCGCCAAGAAGCAAGTCGCCGAGCTGACCTTGCTCGCCGACCTTGGAGTTCCTTGCCAAGCTGATCTTGCTCGCCAAGAAGAAAGTTGCCGAGCTGACCTTGCTCGCCAACTTTGGAGTTATTTGCCGAGCTGATCTTGCTCGATAAGAAACAAGTCGCTGAGCGAACCTTGCTCGTTGACCATGGAGTTCCTTGCCGAGCTGATCTTGCTCGCCAAGAAGAAAGTCACTGAGCTAACCTTGCTTGCCAACCTTGGAATTCCTTACCGAGCTGATCTTGCTCGCCAAGAAGCAAGTCACAGAGCGGACCATGCTCATCGACCATGGAGTTCATTGCCGAGCTAATCTTGCTCGCTGAGAAGTAAGTCGCCAAGCGGACCTTGCCCGCTGACCTTGGAGTTCCTTGCCGAGCTGATCTTGCTCGCCTAGAAGCAAGTCGCGGAGCGGACTTTGCTCGCCGACCTTGGAGTTCCTTGCCGAGCTGATCTTACTCGCCGGGCTGATCTTACTCGTCAAGAAGAAAGTCGTCGAGCTGACCTTGCTCGCTAACCTTGGAGTTCATTACCGAGCTGATCTTGCTCGCTAAGAATCAAGTTGTTAAGCTGGCTTTCCTCGCTAACTTTGAAAGTCCTTACCGAGTTGATTTTGCTCGCTCAAGAAGTTGCTGAGCTAATTTTACTTGCTAAGAATGAGATGACTTTGTTTGCCAACTTTGAGGTTTCTAGACCGAGCAAAGTGAACCACCGAGCAAAAAGTCCTTGTAATGTAATTTCGGTCACGCAAATGCGGACAAAATTAAGGGGCAATTGTGAGGGAGATTTCATAATCTGGCTTTGGGCCGTGGTAATGACTGGGCTAAAATTGGTCCGTGTATGTTTGGGCCGAGCTAAGCTGGGACAATCCAGGTGCAGTGCGCTCGGTTAAAGCCCAGGTCCGATTTGGCCGGGATAACTTCTCTACCAGCCCGGTTCGTATTGTTTGCTCGTTGAGATCGGCATGCAAGATCCTTCGCAGACTAGCCAACCGAGCAAGTGCTCAGTCATTACAGGGGGCTGCTAAGCTCGGTCATAACGGAGCTCGGCGAGTGGCGCTATTGGACTTGTTACGTAGCACGGTCATATGAGAGCAAGGTGATGCCGCCGGGCTGCCCGTTCCCGCCAATGTCGTCTGGCGGTTTAATTAGGTGGTGTTTAGCTGGATTTGCGCTGACAGATGGGTCAGCAGCTCCACGTGTCAATAGACGAATGGGTGCAGAGGTGAACACAGAAAGTATATAAAAATGACTGCGCCCTCCATGCTATGGATGAAACATCAGTTGGTGAGAAAAACTTTAACCTTCATCCAGCTCCTTTCTCTCTCTCTCTGAGTGTGTGCTAACTTGACCATCAGAGGGATTTTCCGGCAACACACCGCCGGGTAGCTCACCGCCGTTGTGTTCGTAGGTTAATCGGATAGAAGCAGAGCTTGGACGCAAGGAGTACGGGCTTCAGTGAATATCAGCTCTCCGTACAGTTGCTAATAGATTTTTTTTATGGTTATCATGTAATAGATGGTTGTTAAGTTTTTAATGTGTAATCGATATATTTAATATATAAAATGTTTTTAGTTTTGAATTTTTTGATTTAATAGATTGGTTTAATAACGACATCAAAGTCATCGCTATATTTGATTTTTGAAAAAACAGAATTTAATTTAACGAAAATAAATTAAAAAAAAATATTTCTACCCTCTTAAAAGATAAAATTATATAAAAATTATGGGTATGTTTGGTTTGATTCTGAGAGAGTTGTTTTTAAAAATTGTTTTGGGAAGAGAGTTTATAAATTTTTTAAATTTGTTTGGTTGTGTATTTTGAAAGTAGTTTTAGAATTTGGAAGTTTGGAATAATTTGATATTTTGGTTGTGTTTTTAATTTTTTGTAACAAACTTAACTTTTAATTTCTTAGAAAAATTTCCTCAAAACCAAACTAAACATAATTTTATAATCAAGAAAGTTCTAACATTATTTATTAAAAAAATGCCATTACATTTCAAACAACATACAAATTAACTAATACAAAATAAGTTGTATGACGACTTTACCCTTGAAATGGACCGCTTGCAAAAGAAACATTTTTTATTATCCTTATTTAGAACAAGATTCAAAATCCAGTTTCAAATATATCACAATTAAAAAGTCATGGATCAAAGTGATACAAACCCCATATTACATGGATTGTTTTATGTAGTTTAAAAAATTATAAATACTTCTTTTATAAGAATTTTTTATTTGATAGAATTAATTGAAAATATAAATGTTTTAACTACGCTCTTATAAAATAATAAAATTATATAAATTATTAATTGACTTGATGATTTGTTAATAAAAGACATCATTTGTTATAAAATTTAAAACTTTAAGGGATATTATGTAATTTTCGTAACTATATAAGATAATTCGTATTTTAAATAAATATAAGGAAGTGTAATTGTAATTTATCAATATGTTTAGGGTGTTGGTAGTTTTAATAGAGTTAAATTATTACACTAATCAATATCAGTCTATTATTAACTTAAACTTGACATCTCAGTCAATTTGAACTTAAATATTCCCTATTGATCTCTTAAGTTATAAATTGAGTTAAATATTTGATGGTGTAGACAGAGAGTTGTCGTAAAAATTATTTTTTTTTAGTGATTTTTTAATTTTTTACAAAAATAAATATACAAATAAAGTAGCGATACATAATTATAAAATAGTAGCTCTAATGAGGTGAAAGAGAGAGTAGAGAGAAATAGAGAGAGGAATGTGGGCTCCCATATCACATGAATATTCTCCACATTATTAGAGTTATATTAAAACTCTCAAATTAAAACTCCCAAACAATATTGATACAAATATATAGAAAAGAGTTGGCATTTTATAATAAAATTTTGATTTTTAAGTAAAATTCTAACTTTCCAAAATAGGCTAGAGTGAGCCTTTAGTATAATGGTGGGAAGAACGGTTAGGTTAAGTTTGGGGCTATTTAACTCACAAAAAGATAAAATAGACTTTTTAGTTCAATAAGATAAAACATTACATCTAACCTATAATCATTATATTCTTTCTCTCACAAAAGTCAAAAAAGTCAAAAAGTCCTTTCCAAACGAGGCTTTTTAGCCTCAGACTAAAAAAGTCAAAAGTCAACCCACTTCCCAAACGAACAAATTAGTTTGTTTATTTTGGATTTTCATGATTTACCTTTCAGAAAATTGAAATTTTTTATTTTTCGTATTTTTTTTATTTTTATTGATTTTTTTAATATTCTAAGTAATTTTTTTTAAATTTTTAGATACCTAAAATAAATACGCTTAAAAAGTATATTGCAATTTTTTTTAAAAAAAATTCACTAAATATAAAAATATCAAAAAAATACGAGAATTCAGTATATATTTTTTTATTTTTTGAAATATTTTTTTACAAATATTTTACTTTTTAGATACATCTAAATAAGGTGCATCTAAAAATTTTTTAAAAAAATGAAAAACAAAAAACACAATTTTTAAAAAATTGAATCCTGAAAATTAAAATCAAACACACTGAATAATTTTCCAATTATATGAGATGATGAACTCTACTATATAAATATGCAAGGTTGAATTATAAATACACCTCTTAAAATTTGTTTAAAATATAAATTGTCTCTTATAATTTTGAAAATTACATTTCATAATTTTAAATTTCTAATTGCATATTTTATTAATAAATCATTAAGTCAATTAAATTTTTTTAATGATATCAGAAATATATTTTAATTAGCAATTATGATAAATTAATTATTATATAAAAGAGTAGTTAGAAATTTTTATTTATTTATTGTTAATTTTATTAAATAAATAATTTTTGACACTGGGTATTTATAATTTCAAAATCACCAGAGCCAATCTTCATTTTAACCTTTGAACCCATCTCATGAGTGTAACTTGAAAATTAAGAGACTTCTAAATAAACAACAACGAACAACAAAAATAACAACAAACAAACAACAAAAACCATAAGAGTTAAATTTGAGTTAACCAAATTAACCAAATGGGAGCAAACCCACCGACTCATTAACCAAGAGCATCTCTAATGACAAGTTATTGAAGTTGTTATTGTTATAATTTGATAGCAATTTGCAAAAACTTTATTCCAATAGCAAGTTATAGAAACTGTCAAATTTGACAAATGTTAAATATTATGTTAAATTTGACACAAGTTTTGACAGTTGTCATAATTGTCAACTCACATGAAAAACCTCCTTCCCTCTCTCCCTCTTAGCAAAACATTCCTTCATCCGTCATGTCCGCCATTTTTGTAGAAAACCAGCCGGACATCCCACACATCAATTTCTGTGTTAAAATGACAAAAATAACAGCCTTCTATTAGAGCACCATTATTATAATTTGAATAAAATACTTCTATTCATTACTATGATTTAACAATAACAATCCTATTATAACATTTGTCATTGCAAATGCTCTAACAAATCTAATAGGTGAAGCCATTTAAAATTTCTCTACGAAAATCCCCAACATCTCTATTCTCATTTTAGCTATAATTAAGGAGTCAAAACACAAAAATATCACTCCAAGAGCCTTTTTATTCAACTCTCTGCTTAAATAGGAATTGGGGGATGACTCCAACTGTTGAAAGAGAATCCACGGATATTTTGGGAGGTGGCTTTTTTAGCAAATTTTTTTTTTTTTACTTATTTTCATCATTATTAAATTTCTTCTAAAAAATTTCAAAAAATTTTAGGTTTATAAATTGAGTTTAACAAGACGAATTGAAAAATTATAATTTTTAAATTTTTTTTTAAAAATTCAAAAAAGACAAATTCTTACAAAAAAAAATATACTTTTTAGATTCGTCTCGACAAAACGGACTCAAAAAGTAAAATTTTTTGACATAATTTTTTAAAAAAATCATTGAAGACAAAAACAAGAAGTAATTCAACCCCCCTCCCAAAAAAGAAAAAAAAATGGGCCTCAATCACTCTCTATAAATAAAAAAAAAAAATATTTTGTCTTTCATTTCTCATTTCTTATCTCTACGTCAAGTTGGAAGTGTGAGAAAAAAATATTTTTAATAAAAATTGATAAATACAACTATTTAAAACATATATAGAGACAAAAAAGAAGGTATTATCAGAAATGGTAGTTGAATGTTCCATTCAATTTAACAGTAAATGTGAAATATGTGTCAGATATAAAAGGGATTATATGCTCATTTTAAAATTTTAAGGGTGTATATCATACATGAAATAAAGTACAGGGGTTAAATTACGCATGAAATAAAGCACAAGAGGTTAAAGTGTACTTTACCTTCCAAATAAATGACAAAAATACAAGGCCATTTCAATTTTTTTCATTAAATCGTTAACAAACCTAATGATGTACTTCAGTCCACAAACCACAAATGAGTTATGTAGTCATTTCCAAACGTGAGGGGGTAAATTGCACATGATCCAAACAACATGGAGGTAAAGAGACGTTTGTCCTAATATTATTAAAGAAATTTCAGCTTGTGTCACATAGAAATTTCAAGTGGTCATAGATTTCTCTGTGGCGAGCTGAAATTTTTCTATCAATTTTTTTTTTTGAAGAGTTAAAATTTCTTTGTGAAGAGTTGAAAAATTATCTCTATGAAAATATTAAGGGATCCTAACTATTATGTAAATGTTATATGTTTTTTATTTTGTAAAAATTTAATATTAGGAAACTTGAACTAAAAATCTCTAAAATTTCAAAAGTATTTTTGACATTCAATTCCTAGGATGAAAATATGCCACGTACCTCTCTACCAATAATTTGAGAGAAAACTATGGTGTCCACTCTATGCTCTCTATCAAAATTAACAAAATTTTGTAATATTAATAATAAAATATGTTATCTCGTCACAAATTAATATAATAAATGTCTAAAATTTATAACTAGTGTTACAAAAGTTTGTGACTTAATTACAATATCTTTTATTGCATTAATTTGTGGCGAGATTACTGTTAATAATATGAAATTTTGTAATAAAATAATGCCAATTTATGATATGGTGCATATGGTATCACACCATAGGTTTTCCATAATTTGAATATTTGGATTTTTTTTTTCTTTGGAGTCATTTTAAAAAGAGTACAATATTATTTTAAAGTGAATTGGACACTACTATTTGGATTCTTAGCGTTCATTATAGGTTTATTCAAATCATTTATTTTTTAAACTACAACGTGTAGATTACTTATAAAAAAAAATTAAGCTAATCTAATAATCATATACACATTAGTTTATTACATTTATCATTAAAAAAAAAATTAATTTTCAAATAATATTTATCATTTATTTTTTATTTGCAAATAAATGTCAAAACTACATGGCTACCATTATCAAATGAACCTATTTTATTTTTTCAAAAATATCTACACATTATGATTTGAAAAAGAAACCATTTATATTATTAAGGTGGGACCGGGCTCGACGGTCCAACAACATCAATCGCAGAAAAATTGTAAGGCTCAATTGAGACCCACAACTGTATCCCTAATACATGATATTTTATGTGTGGCTTTCGAGAAAAAAAGTTTGAAATTCTCAAATTTTTTTTACAATTTAACTTATAATGATGTAATTTGATAAGTGTTAATTTTTTATTAATTATATGAGACCTATCACTTTTGTCACAACATTATAAATATATTTATTAGTGTAAAATGTGAATCTCTAATATTGATAAACTTTTAATTTATGAGAAATCTAATTATATAATATTGTGAATAAATTGTGGGAATATAGATCCTCAATAGTACACTTTGTAGTGTAATATATATATATATATATATATATAGCCACTTTCTTCCTCTTCTCAAAATTATGTGTTTTTTTTTTTAAACAATAAAAAAGATGTTTTCTTATTTTTTATTTTTTGATTCAAACAAAAACATTATTTGAGACACTACAAAATGCACTATAAGAGCATCTACACCAGGTGCATCATATTTGTGTTTTAGCTAAATTAAGCCAGTTATTACCGAATCATCTTCAACAGATTCCCTAATCGTGATCTGTTGTGTCGTTTATATGTTGTGTCAAAACAATCTAACACAAACAGGGCCTATTTAATTAAACATGTCAACTATATTAATACTAACCTAGCCTACTTATAATTGTGTTAATCTTAACACAACACGTTTAAAAAAAAAAAGCAAATTGTCAGTTGTACCACTTATTTTTACCAAAAAACAAAAACTTGTTTCACATCACTTGCATGAAAATAACTTCTTTAAAACACCCAATGATAATATATATGCCAATATCTATTAAAATAATTAAAAATATTCATTACTAATCCATTATACATCCAATTTAAATTTTTGTCCCTCGTTAATGTTTAAATATCTAATAAAATTTTAAAAGTAAAACAAGTTTTCATCCAATACTAAACTAATAACAATAATAATATTACAGTTATGCCACATCTAATCTAAACTATTGTCACTCATTAATATTTAATTTTTTGATTTATATTTTTATCAAACTAATTTATAGTTTGTAAAAACATTTAGAGAATAAATTTTAAAAACTAAATCAAACAGAGTGAATAATAACTATAACACAAAAAATATTTTAAAAAAAAACTAAATTAAGCAAAATTGTAGTAGAAAAATAATTAATAAACTAACAAAATATATTATAATTTTTAATCACATTGACTCACCATTGCAAGTTTTAACTTGTATGCCAAGAAGATTTTTTTTTTAAACTTGATTGAAGAGTTGATCAAGATTTGAGGAGAGGCAAATAAATTATTAAATCATAACCGACAGTCAATTTATCATTAATTTAAAATTACACTTCATTAAGTATACACATAATATAAAGATTTAAATTTTGATCGAATGAATAAGAATACATTATTTAAAATGTTACATTTAAATCATAATAATTTTATTTTTTCTCTCACAAAAGTTAAAAAAATTTAAAATTTATCTCAACGGAAACTTTTTGACTCTAGACTAAAATAGACAAAAAAAAATAAAAAAATTGGCAAAAAAATAAAAAAATTTAAAAGTCAACTCATATTCTAAACGAAACCTTAATAACAAAAATATTATAAATCATTATATTATTATAAATTATCATATTATTCTCTTATTTTTTTTTATATTTTTTTTATAAAAAATTAATAAAGTAACATATTTATATGCAACTAAACAAGCATCCTGTCAGTGCATCTATTGCAAAAGCGAGACATGTCGGACTGGTTTCATGTACATATGCATCATCACTCCCCACCCCATTACTCATTTTATTTTGCGAGAAAGTGAGACAAAGCTCGAGAATAATGGAGAGAAAAGAAATTCACGTTGTTCTCCTTCCATGGCTAGCATTCGGTCACATGATGCCATTTCACGAGCTCGCCATATCCCTAGCCAAAGCCGGCATCAAAGTCTCCTACATCTCAACCCCAAACAATCTCCGCCGCCTCCCCACCCCTCCGCCGCCTCTCGCCGCCCTCATCACTCCGGTGGCGCTTCCACTTCCGCCGCTCGACTTGCCGGAAAACGCCGAAGCCACCGTCGACATTCCCATGGAGAAACTCCTCTCCTTAACCATGGCCTTCGATCTCCTCCACCAACCCTTCAAGCAATTCGTCTCCGATTTCTCGCCGGACTGGATCATCTCCGATTTCATCCCCCATTGGACCTCCGACGTAGCTCGAGACTTGGGTGTTCCTCTATTGACCTTCTCTGCTTTCTCGGCGGCGACCAATGTGTTCTTCGGCCCGCCGGAGTTTCTCTCCGGCGAGGGTCAGAAAAGAGTCCGATCATCCATCGAGAGCCTGACTTCGCCGCCGGAGTGGGTCACGTTTCCTTCGGCGGTGGCGTACCGGAGATTCGAAGCCGCCGGAGCTCTTTTCGGGTTTTTTGGGGATAATCCGACCGGGATCTCCGCGGCGGGAAGAGTCGGGAAAACTCTAGAAGGTTCTAGAGCTGTTGCGATTCGGAGTTGTAGAGAGATCGAGGGTGAGTATTTGAGCTTGTTCGAGCAGATCATTGGGAAGCCTGTGATTCCAGTGGGTTTGCTTCCGCCATTGAAATCGAATAAAGCTCAAAAACAAACCAGAGATGAGAATTGGACTCAAATCTTCAAATGGCTTGATTATCAGAAACCCAGATCGGTTCTTTTTGTTGGGTTTGGGAGTGAGTGTAAACTCAACAAAGAAGAAATTCACGAGATCGCTCATGGGCTTGAGAAATCGGAGCTTCCATTTTTGTGGGCTCTGAGAAAACCCACTTGGGCAATTGAAGATCTCGATTCTGTGCCGATTGAATTCACTGATCGGACATTGGAGAGAGGGAGAGTGAGCTTCGGATGGGCACCGCAGAGAGAGATTCTGGAACACCCATCAATCGGAGGGTCTCTGTTTCACGCAGGTTGGGGATCGGTGATTGAAACACTGCAATTTGGACACTCGATGGTGGTTCTTCCTTTGATAATCGATCAGGGTTTGAATGCGAGGTTGATGGTTGAAAAGGGTTTGGCGATTGAAGTGGACAGAAGTGAAGATGGGTCGTTTAGCAGAGACGACATAGCTAAGGCTCTGAAACTAGCTATGGTGTCCAAGGAAGGAGATGAAATGAGAGCTCGGTTGAGAGAAGCTGCGAAGATGGCTGGACATCAGAAACTGCATGATGGTTACATGGATGAGTTTGTCAAGTATTTGAAAAATGGGGCTGTTATTGCAAATAAAAATTAGTCACTATCATCATGTCATGGGAAAGGTGTATTTGTATTTTTTGTTGTATTAGTAATTTTTCTTTCTTCTTTTCTGTTTCATTTTAGGATTTGGATAGAACTCTCTTATTGTAGGTAGGATTATACAAAATATTGTATAATCGGTTAAAATTGCATTGATTCGTATCAATTAGTACTGTTCTATCTGTTAATTATAGTTTAAACTTTAAAATTTATAATTCGCTTTCAAAATCATTTCGTCCACTATAATTAATACATTTATATTTATTTAATCGAAATATCAAAATAAAAATAAGTGTGAGAGTGAAATGTGTAAATTTTTTTACAAATTAGTAATTAAATATATATATAAATAATATTATGTAAAATTAATTTGTATGGTATATATGAAAAATATTATATAAATTAATATTATATATTATATAAATACTTGATAATTAGATAGAATATTTGTCAATTAGTCCAAAATCGCTTAAATTATAATTTGTCAATCTGTCAATCCATTAATACGCTATTCAATTTATAATTTTATCATCAAACCATTTAAATCACACTACCCACTTAGAAGTTTATATTAGTAGTATTGCAAGTTTATATTACTAGTATAATAACAAATAAAAAATGCTTATCAGTTTCAATCTTCCAAAATTTAGTGCAATTTTTTTTTTTGGACCAAACTATGGCATTGCCAAATTTTTCGTCTAGCCAAGGATCTTGTAGCAAGTTGTCGTTTCACCTTAGAATACAATGAAAACAAAATCAAGAATTAAAGCTAATGGACTAACGATGGCTCCTTTAAGTGATATATTTCTGTATATTAATTTTATTAACAAATTAATAAATCTAACTACTTAAAATATTTAAAAAAAATTAATAATAATAAAAATCTTCCACCTCTCCCTCAGCAAAAGCCAACTACTGCAAGCTACAATCAACCCATCTATCATTTTTCAAGCAAAAAAATAGGGTATGGCTTCTGTCCCGGACTGGACCATGCTGTTGGGCCCATGGGGGTCACCACGGGTCCCGTTTTGATAATCTGAATAATACAATGTGTAGAACTCGTCGAGTACTATATGCCTGTAAAAAATAACGTTGATCGGATATCGATAGCTATATGATCAAATCAGTTTCGTATTAAAAAAAATTAGACGGTGAATAAATTAACGGTTGACAAAAAAACTGTTTTGATCACATAGCTATCGATATCCGATCAATGTGTTTTTTTATAAGCAAATAGTACTCGACGAGTTCTACACATTCAACGGTTTAGATTATCAAAACGGGACCCATAGTGGACCTCCACGAACCCAACAATATGGTCCAGTCCGATCCTGGACTGGACAGAAGCCATACCCAAAAAATAACCCATCACAGAGTAAGTTATAAATGTTTTTATTTATTTATTTATTTTTTATTTATTTTTTTTTATGTTTGATTAAAATATAAATTATCTCTTGTGATTTTAGAAATTATATTTTATCTCTTTGAAATTTCTAATTTTATAATAAATTGTTTATTTTGTTAATAAATTATTAAGTCAATTAATAATTTTTAATGATATTATAAATATGTTTTAATTAATAGGTAAATAACACTTTGCACCCTTGCACTTTGTACCAAATCTTATTTTGGCCCCTACACATGAAATCATAATAGTTAACTCCTGCAGTTCTGGTTAAATCTCACTTTGGTCCCTGCACATGAAATTGTGACAGTTAACCCCTTGTACTTTTAGTCAAATTTCGCTTTGATCCCTACACAAGTGTCAATATCCTTTTTCTATTACTCAATTATTTAAATTTTTAATAGAATTTAATCATATAATAAGAATATGATTATGACATGAGAGTAAGAAAGAAAAATCATCTATATTTTTCACCAATACACACTTTATCACAAAATTTACATCAAAATATGGTTGTATTAGGCTAAAACAAAACTCAGATTGTAAACAATTAAGAAAATGAACTAGGGTTTTGCAAAAATAAGTAATCACGAAACTCTATTTTTTACGGTAACACAGTCATCTATCTATTTACCTTTTTTTCTCTTTAATTCATTTGTCGCGTTTTTTATTATTATTTAAAAAAATTTACTTTCTTACATTTTCGTCCTAATTTTTATCCCCTCTCCAAAAATATTGTATTATATAATTCTCATGTGTTTATCACGTTAACAAAGTATATTGGTGAAAAACATGGATGATTTTCTTCTTTTACTCTCATTTCATAGTCACATTTTTATCACATGACTGAATTTTGTCATTTTGTTAAAAATTAAAAAATAAAGTAACAGAAATGGGACATTGATACTTGTGTAGGAATCAAACTGAGATTTGAATAAAAGTATAGGGGTTGACTGTCATAATTTCATATGTAGGGATCAAAGCGGGATTTGACAAGAAGTACAGGGGGTTGACTGTTATGATTTCACGTGTAAGAACCAAAGTAAGATTTGGTGCAAAGTGTAAGCGTGCAAAGTGGAATTTACCCTTCAATTAATAATTTAGATAATTTTATTAGTATATAGAAGAACGATTATGAATTTCATTTTTTTAGTTAATTTTGTTAAATAAGAAATTCTAACAAGGGGATATTTGTAATTTTCTAAATCATGGGGGGCAATCTGTATTTTAAGCAAATTTCAAGTGATATATTTGTAATTTATCCTATCAAAAATTATAATACATCTTCAAAAATAATATTAGCCCTTGTTTGGGATAAGCTAAATGGGGGTTTTTTGTTTAAAATAATCACAAAAAGATAAAATAGGCTTTTTAACTCTGTAAGACAAAATGCTACATCCAAACTATAATAATTTTATTTTTTCTCTTAAAAAGTCAAAAAAAGCCAAAGAGCCTATCCTAAAAGAGATTTTTTAGCCCCAGAAAAAGTCAAAAAGCCAATCCACATCCCAAACGAACCCATACAATTTTCTTAAATTTTAATGTATATTTTAAGAGACACTTAAATTTTTAAATGACATTAATTATAGTCATTAAACAAATTTAATTGATTATCACTTAATCAACTCAATTTTATATGTTGAATCATGTTATCAAAGAATCCTAAAACTAGTACTGCTACAGTAGTTAAAAGTAGAAAAAATTTAGTGGAATCACACATCAGAAGCACTATGTATATAAAAAAAAGTAAATATTATAAATATTAATAATTAAAATCATAAATACTTTTACTAATGTAAAAAAGTAAATATTATAAATATTAATAATTAAAATCATAAATACTTTTACTAATGTTTAATAATTTTTTAAAAACCCCATGAATGATCATTTTTCCAGAATATTTTTGACTAAAATTACTTGATCACATACTCAAAAATGAATAGATTATTTTTAAAATTATGTTATTTGTTAATTATTTTTCAAATAAATATAATTCGAGGAAGTGGCTATTTGTGACAAGGATGATCTTCTTACAGGTATTATAAAGTGAACATTTAAATTATCGAGAGGGGCCAAAATGGTGATGAAATTATTCCTTTTAATAGAATTTTATTTCTCTTATATTACGATTTAGGGTAAATTACACTGACACCTTTTGATATTTATATTTATTATAGTTTTCTTTTCATCTTTTGAAAATTACATCTTCCCCCTGAGATTTAAAGTTTCATTACAGATTTTCCCTCTTAACAATTTAATTTTTTTAAATACCAATTTTACCCTCATTGGGTAAATTACATTAACATCCCCCACATTTTAGAAATTACAATCTCCTCCCTAAGGTTTAAAGTAGCATTACCAATTGCCCCCTCGGTTAGTATTAGTTGAAAAAGAAATTCATTGAAAAAAAAATTAATTGGAAAAAAAATTAATTGAAAAAAAATTTTGATAGTAAATTTTTTTAAATTTTTGTTTAAAAACTAACGTAAACTCATTTTTTTGAATTTATGTTTTTTTCTCAAATTTACAAATTGAGATAACCATTTATAAACCAAAAAAATTATCAAACAAGTTTTGATGACAATTTTTAAAATTTTTGTAAATATAAATTGAAAACGGAAAACGAAATGGTTACCAAATAGGTCTCAGATGGTAAAAATATTGTAAAATTAACAAGTAATTAAATAAGTTACCAATGTAAGAAATGACTTATCAAAAAAATTTTAGGTTATGTATGGTTTGATTTTTAGAATTTTTTTTAAAAAACTAAAAATTAATTTGGTTAAGAAATAAAAAATAAAAAATAATTATCATTTAAGGGTAAAAAATAATTATCATTTTAATTTTTGGGCAGGTTATATACATACGTATGGTTGTTTCAATTTAATTTGTAAGAAATTATTTTTAATCACTCGAAAGATAAAAATTATATAAAAATGATAATTATTTTTTTATTTTTCATTTCTTAACCAAATTAATTTTTAATTTTTAAAAAAATTCTAAAATCAAACCATACATAGCCTAAGAATCTTTGATAAGTCATTTTTTACGTTGGTAACATATTTAATTATTTGTTAATTTTACGACATTTTTACCATTTAAAGTCTGTTTGGTAACCATTTCGTTTTCAGTTTTCAATTTATATTTACAAAAATTTTAAAAACTGTCATAAAAACTTGTATGATACTTTTTTTGGTTTATAAATGGTTATCTTAGTTTGTAAATTTGAGAAAAAAACGTAAATTCAAAAAATGAGCTTACGCTGGTTTTTAAACAGAAATTTAATAATTTTACTAACAAAATTTTTTTTCAATTAATTTTTATCCAATTAATTTTTTTTTCCCAACTAATACTAACCGAGGGGGCAATTGGTAATGCTACTTGAAACCTTAGGGAGGGGATTGTAATTTCTAAAATATGAGGGGTGCCAATGTAATTTACCTAGTGAGGGCAAAATTAGTATTTAAAAAAATTAAATTGCTGAAGGGGGAGAATCTGTAATTAAACTTTAAAGCTCAAGGGGTGAGATGTAAGTTCCAAAAGGTGAGGGGGGAATTGTAATAAACATAAACCTCAGGGTGTGTCAGTATAATTTACCCTACAATTTAACATGAGCAAATTTAAAGGGTACGTCTCGTTCGATGATCCGAACTCTTTAGTTTGTAGAATCCTCGATATATCATTCGTGAAAAAAATTAGTTCGATCTGATAATTACAATTTTATTTTATCACATTTATTTTAAAAAAATTGATGACCTATATTTTTAATTTTTTTTTATAATTATCGATATAATTTTTTATAAGTAATATGTGTTAAGAATATTATAAAATAAATAATTTAAATTATTACATTGTCGTGATCAGCCTCAGACACGGGAAATTCTATTTCCACAAAATTACTTATCTCAGTGTACACACTTAATAAAATTTTATTTTAATGACAATTATACTCTTAAAGTAAAATGACTATAATAGACATCAAAATACACCTTTAAAATTATATTTCAATTTTCTCTATACATATCTTTGTAAAACAAAAAAAATCTCAGTGCATATTTTTTTAGTAAAAAAAAAACCCTAATTGATCTATTGTTCCTCACTTGTTCCATTATTTCTTACATGTCTTTTCTTTTCCTTTCCCTCCATTTTCTAGGCAACCAAACAAATAGATAAAATCTAAAAAAATAAAATTTTGAGAAATTAATTTACTAGTGGGGGTTGTATAGGCTTCAAAAGCGAAACCCGCAAGAATGATAGTGAGATTGATGTTGAGAGGAGGCCTCCCTATCTCGGTCTCGGTCTCGATCACAGTCTCCTCCTGAATTTGAAGTGAAACATTCTCAACCTCCGAGTTAGTCTTGCAAAAGCAACAGACATAGCACAATTCATCTTTACCTTCAAAACTTGAACTCAATACCCTAGTTTTCCCAGAAAATAAAAGATTCTGGGAAAGTAGAATCGAATTAGGGTTCAGGAGATAGGGAATTTTGGGGGCAGAGGTAGAACAATGACAAAATTGAAGATAACTTGGATGAGTTTGTAGAGAGGTCATGGATGAGAGTGTGAAGAGAATAAAGTGGTAGATTATGTAAATCAATGGAGAAGATAAGGGAGTTTTATGAATGGTGGTTTGGGTCTGCAATTTTCAACAAATGTGCGGAAGGATAGTTGAGGTAATGTATGTACAATAGTATGAGTGAAGGTATAATTGAAACATTTAGTGTGTAGATTGAGAAGAATAATTAATAATCAAATTAATATATATATATGTATTAAAATATAATATACACTGAAATAAGTAAATGTATAAAAATAGAATTTTCCCTCAAACACACCTCAAATTCTATTGAGAGAGGAAAGAAACCATACCTATTGCAATATTTACATATTAATGATAGTACTGCGCTCAATATTTATCGTATGCAGAAGTGATCGGTTGATGTATTCACGGAGGACGTAGTCGGTGCAATTATGAAGACTCTTCATCAATTTTATTTTTTTTTGTCATCTAGTTTGATGATGCTTTCGTTATCGGATGCTCCAAATGGAACGGGTCGGAATGATCCACGCTTCCCAAGCCGTTGTCCGAGGGTTGAACCCACAGAGAATACCTGCAAAAGAGTTCAACGGGGAATGGAGAGTCCCCCAGCGAACCCTCCGACGAGCAAGTTAGAGAGGTGAGGGAGATGAAGATGATAGAAATGGTGATAGAGAACTTAACCTTTTCTTTGTCTTAGGAGCCTGCTTATATTTTTTGCTCATCATTTCCTTGTCCACTCCGGGCTGTCACGTTGGCCAAAAGTCTATGTTCTAGCTTGCCTTGTTCATGGTGAGGTCGTCATGTTCCAACGTGAGGGGTTGTTGTAATAAATGCTGCAGGGAAGCTCATTAATGGCTGATGTGTGGTGCAATAACTCTGCAAGATCTTTGTCTACTGATGTGGCTGGCTCTTTACTTGCTAAGTGTTTAGATGTCATTGATGCTTGGTGTAATGTTAGGTTTTGGGAATGTTGGGCTTTAGTATTTGAATCATGGATTGGGCCTTAAGTGGTGGGTCATATCTTTTATGGGCTTACCCATGTCAGTAGTCTCTCATTCTCAAGTGCCGCTTTAGTCCAACGAAGGGAATAAGGAAGAAAACAGGGGTGGTGAGGTATTGACGCAGAGAGGACTGACCGGGAAGTGGACCGACCGCGAGGGGTGCCGAGCGGAGGGACCGATCGTGAGGAGGGCCGACCGCGAAGGGTGGTCGAGTGGAGGGACTGACCCGGAGGAGGGCCGAGTTGAGGGACTAACCGAGAGGAGGGCCGAGTGGAGGGACTGATCGTGAGGAGGGCCGACCGCAAAGGATGGCTGAGTGGAGAGACCGACCGGGAGGAGGGCCGGTTGCGGAGGAGGGCCGAGTGGAAAGACCGATCGTGAGAAGGGCCGACCGCAGAGGAGGGCCGAGTTGACTGATCGACTTGGAGGAGAGTCGACCGCAGAGGAGGGCCGAGTGGGGGGATCGACTGTGAGGATGACCGACCGTGAGGAGGGTTGACCGGGAAGAGGGCCGAGCGGACGGACCGACCGGGAGGAGGGTCGATCGCGGAGGAGGGCCGAGTAGAGGGACCAATCGTAAGGAGAGCCGACCGCGGAGGGTGGCCGAGTGAAAAGAGAAAGTGGCGGTGTACGGGGCTCGATTAGCTGCGGGGCACATAGTGAAGTGAAGTGGAATAGACAGGGAAGGGGAAGGGGGTAGCGGATTGTGCTCGTACACGTGGCAGAATCCTCGAAGGGAGATGTGACGCGTTAGTAAGAAGTGAAGGGACAGGGTGATATAAGGTAGTGAAAAGGCAAGGGCAGGAGTTTTTCGAAAATTTTCAAACTGATGAAATTTGACCTTGACCCTTGGAATATAGGCAAACCGTGGACGTTTGGGATTGTCCGCTTTACCTATCTTTTTGCACAAAACCAACGCGTTCTAAAAGTAAACTCATTTGTTTCCAGTGATACACCTCTGCAACATTTTGTGAACTTTCTTGTGCCCGCATCCGAAGCAATTCGCAGACACGCCAGAGAAATGACCCAAGAGGAAGTACCAGCAGTAAGGCTTGATTCGTTAGGTGACAACGATGCGGTGGAGTTGGCAGAACAATACCGTGCGGAGCGAAGGGAGAGGCGGATAGTTAGTCAAGCGATGCGGGCTTGCCCTATGACAATGATGGCGGCCGCGAGGCCCATTAGTCAAGCGGAGCCGGACCATTGGCACACCAAGCCAGACAGATCCACTCTTACAGCAGAGGAGTTGGAGGGAATAAGGAGGAAGTACCAAATTTTCTCAAAAATAAGAATGAGGCTGCCCATATCCAAGGAGAGGGTGTCGGATGTAAGACCGGACAAATTCAGCCTTTATGAGGAAGCGTTGCGAGAGGTTTGAGACTACCGCTTCCCCAAATAGTGGTGGACGTGCTAAATAAGTTAGAAGTGGCGCCAGGGCAGCTGATGCCGAACGCCTGGAAGATAAGAGTGGCCTGCGCGAGTGCCTAGCAGTGGGCGGCCGGAGGGACGGCAATGACAGTGGATGAGTTCTTCTCTTGCTACAAGGCCTCCGGGCAGCAGGAGACGTGGGTGACTCTGCAAGCAGTGGCGAGCCGAGGTCTAGTGGCGGGCTTGCCATATTCGGTGAAGGGGTGGAGGCCAAGATGGTTCTTTGTGTTGGCGAATGGTGGGGCTGGAGTTCGTACAACATGGAAAGTCCCCACGAAATCAGTGGAGCCAGAGTTAGGCGTGGAGGCCGAAGACCGAGTAAAGAAGATGAGGGAGTGGAGGGAAGAGAAGGGAGTGGGGTGGGACGAGCAGGTCCTTTCTTCAACATTGGGTGCCCTGAACCTGGTACCGTAACCGTTGGAAAAGGATCCGACGAGAGAGAAAATGGAGGCACGAAGGAAGGCAGAGGAGGAGGAGAAGAGGAGGTTGTTCTCCAGGGCAGAAAAATAGAAAGATGTGCAATTGGGGCCTGCTCCGAAGCTGGTGGTGAGGGAACGAATCCGACCATGTCCTAAGCCGGTGGGCGACAAAGACCTAACTGGCTTCGCCCCTCTGCCTCCGCCCATAGACCCACTGAAAGTGAGGGGCAAGCAGGAGGTGGACGCGGTTGTGAAAAAACCAAGGAAGATGATGGAGGTGTAGAGGGGGGAAAAGAGGCCCCTGTTATGAAAAAGATGAAGGCTGAGGGGGAGGCTGCCCCTGTTGGGAAGGAGTTGAAAGAGAGGAGGGCGGAGGAGGCCCTGGAGAAGGAGAAGCTGAAGGAGGGGGGAATCAAGGAGAGCGCAGAAGAAGAGACCGCCCAAATGGCTAAGGAAAAGTTGGGCCTAAGTGCCCCCATGGTACCGATGGTGGCACCTGCACCAGAAATAAGCACAAGCCCTAGCGGGGGAAAGGTGGGGAGGAGTAAGCCAGCGACTAGTGCTGCGCTAGCGACCGTCTTGTACCACGCGCGCGCGCTGGCAGGTCGCTCTGCAGAAAGGAAGGAAACCAAGGTCGCAGCCGACCGCTTTGTTGGAGTAATGAAAGATACGGCGGTGCGCTCGATGGCGCATTTGCCAGAGGCCGATATTCTTTGAGGATTTTACTCAGCCTAGATGGAGGCGGTGACGCTGGTGACCGCCTTGATGAATAGGGCGGCGCGCACTAGGGAAGAAGTAGAGCTGCTAAGGGCCCAATTGGAAGGGACGAGATCGGAGCTCTAGAATCTGAGGTCGGAGACAATGGGATTGAGGAAGACCGCTATGAGTGCGTGCGCCAAGGGCTTGGAGTATACGCGAAGGGCGAAGGTCATGGAGGTGCTGGCGGTGGTGCAGAGCAATTTGGCGAGGAGTGCTCTCGCCGCAACCAAGTCTGAGCTTGAAGAGGAGTGCCACAAGGTGATATCGCTTGAGTTCCAGGTGACGGGCGAGCAAAAGAAGCAAGAGGAAGACCAGAAAGCCTGCACCACCGCCAACAAAAGGTGGGATGAGGCCATGGTAAGCAATGAGGATTTGCGGGACCAGGCGATCAAAGACAAGAAAGAGGCTGATGGTCGGATCATAGTATTGGAGAAGGCCCTGGCGGAGGAGAGGGCCAAGTCTACCTTGGAGAAGGCACAGTTGGAGAACGCCCTAGCAGAGGAGAGGGCCAAGTTGACCTCTCAGAAGGTACAGTTAGAGAAGGCCCTAGCAAAGGAGACGGCCAAGTTGGTGTCTGAGAGAGCGGCGTATCCCGATCTATATATGGCTGCTGTAGAGCAGTTCAAGGGGTTCGCCGATTTCCAGATGGCCATTGATGTAGTTGTCGCCAGCAGCTTGGCGAGAAAGGGTAGTGACGGAGCTCAGCCGTCTGTAGCGGCCGCTGGAGGGAGAAGCGAAGAAGAAGTCATCCAGAGCTTCCAGCGGTCGGATTTCTATAAACACGAAATGGTTGAGTTCTGGGACAGCGGGTGGAAGACCTTCAAATAGAAAGCGGAAGAGTTGTTCCCAGACGTAGACTTTAGCCGCGTGGAAATAGGCGAAAACGACGTGGCCTAGACCTCTCTGGACGAGGGGATTGAGGAAAAAGATCTGGCCTTTACCGAGGAAGAGTGATCCTTTTTTGGTTGTTGTTGTTGTTGTTTTTTTTTTTTTTTTTTTGTGTTGTTTATTTGTTATTATGTGTAATTGTAGACACCCCATTTTTGACCGACCTTAAGACTCAGACATCACCGATTGAGTGCTTGGTGATGTTGCATAATGTGCTCGTTCAGAAGTTTCAGAGTCGCGGCCGTGAGCCCTGCCTCCGGACTTCCGAACCTTCTTCTGTGCCTTGTCTCGGTTTGCGAACCAGACTCGGTTTTCTCTGTTTCTTTTCCTGAGGGGAGGGAGAGGTCCCGTAGACCATCTCTCAATGTCCGTAGGCTACATTTGGTGGCCGTAGGCCATTTTGCCCATTTCGGAGTCCGGTTCCCGGTTTTCGGGACCGTAGGCCGTGTGCCTCGGTTCGGGACCACTTAACCATCTCCTATTGCTCTGATTTTTGGCATACTTCTTATTTTCTCCCTTTTGAGGGACACTGGGGTCTGAGAAACCCACTTCGTGGTCGAATACCACTTTCGGTGCTTAACAGCCCATTTTCGGGACCCCGAACTGCGTGTTTTGGTCCTCGAGCTTTCGTTTTGCAACGGTTTTCGTTCATTTTTGGCAGGTACCTCTGTTTTATCACTGGAGAGGTCACTGAAGGGTGGGAGGCCAGCAATTGTTGCAGCAACCAGTTATCTCTCCTCCGGAGCCTCCCGGCACCCGTTTTTCCAACTTCCGGGCTAATGTTGAACACCTTGGAGTTAATGTTGCCAACTTTCAACCACATATCTGTGATCTACACACATGGGAGGCCCCTAAAAGTTGGTGGCCGGCCATTAAGGTTACCTGACCCTTTTGACCCATTTCTTCCGGGCTAATGTTGAACCCCTTGGGCCCACATTCTTGAACTTTCAACCACATATCTGTGATCTACACACATGAGAGGCCCCTAAAAGTTCATGGCCGGCCAGTAATTCAACTTGACCCTTTTGACCCCCTCTTTCCGAGCCAATGTTGAACCCCCTGGACCCACTTTCTTGGAATTTTAACCACATGGTTGTGTTGTACACACATAGGAGTACCTCACCAGTTGCTGGCCGGCCAGAAAATATGATTGAACCTTTTGACCCCTAGCCGGCCGGCTATGGGGTGTGGCCGGCCGGCCACCTGCAACAAAAGTACTAGGCCGGCCGTGTTCCTTGCACTGTGCACTTTACAGCTGTGGGGCAATATCCCCCAGAAAAGATCTTTACCCGGGGGATATTTTGTAGGGGAATTTTGCTCTCCTTTTCCCCCACCTTTACACCCCCTTTTGAACCCTTATAACCAGCTGGTGGCCTCCTTTGTTGGGGTTAGAAAAACTCTCCTTCAAGCTTCCATACACAACTCCATCTTCATCCTTCTCAATTCTTTGAAAAACCCTAAGTCCCTAACCATCATTCCTTCTACACCACCAAGCTCTACCACCACTACCTCATTTCCAGCAACAAGGAAGGTTTCTCAAAGGCCAAAGAAACTGCAAATTCATCCAAGAAGCAACAAAAGTTTGAGTCTTCAAGGGTAAGTAATACTTTTACCCTTTTGACCCTTTTTCTTGATCTATTTCTAAGCCCCACTTGATTTTTGTTTCAAGCTCCGTCCCTAACTGAAAAGGGCCCTCTTTTGAGCTCATCTTCACTTTTCATTAAGGGCTCAACCCTGTTTGAGCCCTCCATAATACACTTGCTTCATTGATCCTCTTACATGCCATAATTTTGCATGCTATTTTTGGTCCATGAACAATTTATTTTCGAGCATGTTGTAAACTGATATTAGGCTTATTTTGAGCCCCTCTTCCACATTGAAGAAGGGCTCAACACCATTTGGGACTTCCATGTTGTACCTACCTTTATACTCCTCTTTTCTTCCCCATTCTTGCATGCAATGGCAGCCTACCATGCTTTTGTTTTTGATCTTTTTACAGTTCTGAAAAAGTCCTTATTTTGGTCCATTCTTCATTTTTCATTTAGGTCCTTTCATGGTTTGAGACCTCCATAGGTCACTTCATGTTATATCCCTCTTTTATTCCCCATTCTTGCATGTTTAGTTAGCCTACCATGCTTTTGTTTTTGGCCATTTTACAGTTCTGGAAAAGTGCTTATTTTGGTCCATTCTACATGTTTTATTAAGGGTCTTTGGCTGTTTGGTGATTATTTTGTATACTTCATGTTGTAGCCACTTTTGAGCCTAATTTTGCATCACACTTTTAGCATGTTTGTATACTGATTTGAGGTCTGCCATATACTGTAAATATTCATATTTTTGGTCCCTCTTCAGTGTTGTAGAATGAAATTTTTCAGTTTGGGTTTTTCTTGTATCACTTGCTTCATTACCCCTCTTTTGGCCCCTATTCTTGCATGCTATTTTTACCATACCTATGCTTGCTGTTTGGCCATGTTTATAAATGTGAAAGTGCCTTTTTTGGGACTTTCTAGCTTCTGTCTTTGCATTGCGTGTCCATATTGTGCATGTTTGGCATAGCTATAGGCCATTTCGGGTGCCTAATGTTGCATTTCGGGACGATTCCTTGCATTTGGTATCATTTCGCTTCATTTCGGGACTGTTTCCCCCCATATTTTGTTGCTGAAATTCTGTTAGAATGATTGCCATCCATTCCATGTCATTTCATCACATTCCGCCATCGCCTCGGTTTGCGTGCCCGTGTGCACGCATTTCGAGGCACCTCGTTTTTACCTACCGGCATCCTATGTGGGTGTGGCTGAGGCTCACTCATGTTGGTATAAGCCCATATCATGTTTTCATATCATTTCATCACATTTTGCCACTGTCTTGGTTCGCGTGCCCGTGTGCGCGCATTTCGAGGCACTTCATTTTTATCCGACGGCATCCTATGTGAGTGTGGCTGAGGCTCACTCATGTTGGTATAAGCCCATATCATGTTTCCATGTCATTTGCATTGCGTATGCCATTGCCTCGGTTTGCGTGCCCGTGTGCACGCATTTCGAGGCACTTCTTTTTCATCAACCGGCTTCTTATGTGAGTGCGGCTGAGGTTCCCTCATGTTAGTATAAGTCCATGTTTTGTTTTCCATGCCATTTTAGTCATTTTCATAGCATTTTACCATTACCTCGGTTTGCGTGCCCATGTGCACGCATTTCGAGGCATCTCATTTTCATAGCACTTTACCATTGCCTCGGTTTGCGTGCCTGTGTGCACGCATTTTGAGGCATCTCATTTTCATAGCACTTTACCATTGCCTCGGTTTGCGTGCCCGTGTGCACGTATTTCAAGGCGTCTCATTTTCATTGCATTCATGTATCATCTCGGTTTGCGTGCCCATGTGCACACATTTCGAGGCATCTGGGTTTGCGTGCCTGTGTGCATGCATTTCGAGGCATTTCATTTCCATAGCATTGTATATGTTAGGATTGTATCTTAGTTGCATTTCACGCATATCATGCATATTGCATCATGTCCGGAATAAGAGTTAGCTCGGGCACGGGAAACGAGGTACATTTCGTACTCCGAGTGACGGAATGTGTCTCAATTCCCCAGTCACCGACGCTCCGGATTATCCATGATGGAGTTAGGTTTTAGTTGTAGTTTCATGTGCATTCATTCTATATTGAGTTGTGCATTTCGATTCCTCGGCCATCATGCCTCGGTATGCGTGATTGGTGGCACGAGGATCGAGACATGCATATATCTGTGCAAATACATTGCTATGCCCCTTTCCTGCTCTCTGTTGCAGCAAAATCAGGAATCAGCAACTTTTTGGGGCTTGGCACGCATTTCAAGAACAGGTGTAAACAGAGGCTAATTGGGACATTCCGGTGGATTTCTGCGCAAGACAATCCGGACAGGCATCATCCATCAGAAGCAAGGCGGTCCCTGGCCTGCATGCCAGTTTCATTTACTTTCTTAGTTAATTCATTAATTAATTAGGATTTTGTAATATTTTGGACTGTAATATTCTTTTACTCGGGACTGTAATATTCGGACTGTATTATTTATTCGGACCCTCCGAGTGAGGGCACAACTGTAATAAGTGTGCGTGAGTGTGTTGTATGTCTTCCAACCCCACGTCTTTCTCCCTTTTATTTATCCGCTTATGATGGTTAGATTAGGGCATATTTCAATTAGCATACAGTATGACAGCATGTTTGCATCATTCATCTGTATTGCATGCATCGGGCTCGGCGCATCATACTAACTGCATTGAATTTTCAATTCCAAATTGAATACATGTTAGCTGTATCATTCCATATGCCATGTTTAGAATAGCCGAGCCTACTATAGGTTGCATTTTTGCATGTGTTGCATTAAGCATTTTTGTATACTTAGGATCATGCATGATTTCTAATGTGGTTTCTATTTTGGCTTGGAGTACTCGGTAAGCTTTATGCTTTAGCATCCTTGCATGCGTGTGAGCGCTGCCATGAATAGCATGCTTACCATGAGGCTATGTGCTCATCTGATATACCTGCCTGAATGCCTGTGGGTGAAGGTTGGGTTATCTGAATTGGAATAAATCATCAAATGTTTCAAGCCTACCTGCGGGTAGCAAACCATTTTCAAAAACAAGCATGAAATGTTTTGTTCCAATTTGGGCGACCCGGTCTATACTTATATGCTGTGAGCATCACATAGTAACCTAGGCTAATAACCGGAATAAGAACTCACAATGTTTTCAAAAATTGATATCATGGTTAGTAGAGGCCGGTCTATGACCGGGCGAGCGGGGGTGCTCACGAAGTGACCTTCCCCAATCGTACCCAAGTTCCCGAGCCGAGGCAACTTTGGTGATGACGGACACGTGGCCTTTTGGCACCGAGTCAGGGTTTCCTAAATTTCCCAAAATAAAATATTTAGGTGGCGACTCTGTATCTGGCAAAGCAGTCCATGTTTGGCACTACTTTTTCAAAAATCAGTTTCTCAAAATGATTTGCCGGATTTGGACTCTTTGGTTCAGATTAAGAACCGCGACATTCAAGAGTCCGAGCTGTAGTGACCCCAAATGAACAGAACGGGAGCTAACCCTCCCGGGGCGTTCGGGGGACGTCTACAGTAATGTTTGTAGTGAATTGTATGTAACCGTAAGTTTGTGAATAAAACAACAAATGTTCCCTTGTACTATTGTCGTTATTTCTTCTGAGTTGTAAATTTGGAAATAATGACAGTGGCAAAGCAGGATTTCTGAAGAAAGGTTGTAAAAGTAAGACTTGTGCATGAATTATGAAACTTGCCAACAGGTTGTGATGTAAAGAGTTTTTAGAAATGGGCAGCCAGCCTAACTTGTGAGAAAACCATGATGCAAGAAGCGTTAAAAAGAGGGAACAAAATAGGCTTGGATGACTATGAGCTTGGATTTTAAATGAATTAAAAATGTGAAGTTAAAACTGTAATAAATGTTAAAAGACGTTATAGTATGGACCTGGATTTGAACTGAATATGGACTCGAATTATTCATTTGTGCTTAGTCTGGCTGAGGCTTTAATTCACTCAGTCTGGCTGAGCCCTTCATGCTCAATTTGGCTGAGGCTTTAATTAACTTAGTCTGACTGAGCCTTTCATGCTCAGTCTGACTAAGGCTTTAATTAACTCTGTTTAACAAGGCGTTATTGAAACACAACACAGATAACGGAGCCATAAAACCATTGTCTTTTAAGGCATAGCCTATTGATCACAAGTTTACACCATGTATGAAGAGGACAAGAATAACCAAATGTGTAGATGGTCAAAAAGCACATACAACAAATGATCAATACAAAAATAAGACATGACACATTACCCTTCAAGTGCTCGGCGTTCCATGGGTGGGGGAGGTCTCGGCCTTCCGTGTCCTGGATTCTATAGGTGCCCGGGCGAGGTCTGGCCTTAACAATGTAAGGTCTTTCCCACTTGGCTGCTAGCTTGCCCTCGGCAGGACTTTTGGTGGCAAGAATTACTTCGCGCAAAACTAGGTCGCCAACTGCGAATTCCTTCGGCCGGACTCTACGGTTGTAGTGTGCTCTCATTTTCTGTTGATATGAGGCTCTCCTGACGGCAACTGTCTCTTAGAGCTCTTCAATCAGGTCTATGTCAGCCCAACGTAGGTCTTCGGTTAGTTCTGGGTCTTGGTGCCGAATCCTCGGGGTTGGCAGGCCGATTTCCACTGGGATGACTTCCTCAGCGCTGTATGTTAACGAAAGGAGTTCTCCCCAGTAGGGGCTCGGGCGGTGGTGCAATAGGCCCAGAGTACGTTTGGCAGTTCCTCAACTCAGATTCCCTTGGCGGCTTCCAACTTGGTTTTGATGATTTTCAAGAGAGACCGGTTGGTGACCTCGACTTGCCCATTGGCTTGGGGATGGTCTGGGGAAGAGAAGCACGGCTGAATATGGAGCTTTGCATAAAATTTCTTGAACTTGGCATTGTCGAATTGCTTGCCGCTGTTTGAGACGATGACTTGGGAGATTCCAAATTGGCATACAATCGACTGCCAGATGAATCTAGTTGTGTTACGTTTGGTGATTGTAGCGAGGGGTTCCGCCTCCACCCATTTGGTGAAGTAATCAATGGCGACCACAGCGAACTTGGTTTGGCCCCTACCAGTGGGCAATGGACCGACCAAGTCTATGCCTCACTTGGCAAAGGGGTATGGACTGCTGAGCGTAATCAGTTTTGTCGGCGGAGCATGAGAGATGTTGGCGAAGCACTAACACTTGTCGCACTTAAACATGAACTTAGTGGCATCTTGGTTGAGAGTAGGCTAGAAGTAACCGGTGCAAAGTATTTTATGGGCTAGTGACCTGGCACCCGAATGATTACCACATACACCCTCGTGGACTTTCCTTATCACGTAGGTCTCTTGAGCAGGACTGAGGCATCTCAGGTATGGGCGCGAAAAACCACATTTGTACAAGAGGCCGCTGATAAGAATATAGTTGGACGACCGGGCCCTGACTTTAGCGGCCTGCTGTTTGTCGTTTGGCAATTCCCCATTTGTCAAAAATAGAAAGATGTCTGCCGTCTATGGAATAGGTTCATTTTGGAGGAAGTGGACTTGCTGTTGGTTTAGGGAAATGGCAGGATGGGCTAGGTATTCAAGGCAGACGCCATGGCTGAGGTCTAACTGGTCAGCAAAAGCTAATTGAGTCATTTTATCTGCCTTGGAGTTTTTCGTTCAAGGGATGTGCTTGATGTGGAAAATGTTAAAGAGGCGAACAATGGGGAGTGCAATATCTTTGTAAGCCTGCATTGTGTCTTCCTTGGCCTCGAATTCCCCTGTAAATTGTCCGACGATGAGCTGGGAATCACTGAACACCTGGATATGGCTTACGCCAATGTCTTTGGTTAGGCAGAGGCCTACTATCAATGCTTCATATTCAGCCTCATTATTGCTCACGTCGAACAAGAAACAGAGAGCGCACTTGAAATAACCACCCTCGGGGGCGGTGAGGATGAGACCAGCCCCACTGCCTTCTTTGCGGGATGATCCATTGACATTGAGGGTCCAAGAGTGGGGGTCTTTTGCCTCAGTGTTGAATTGCTTGGGCAAGGGGGCCGTGGCTGGAGGAGGATTAGTGAATTCCAAGATAAAATCAGCGACAGCCTGCCCTTTGATCGCTGTTCGAGGTTGGTAGGAGATGCCAAATTGGCTGAGCTCAACTGACCATTGCATACGTCGGTCGGACAACTCTGGTTGTTGCATTATCTTCTTCAAAAGTTGGTCAGTGAGGACGACAATGGGGTGGGCCTAGAAGTAAGGTCGGAGTCGTCTTTAGGCTATGACTAGGGCTAGGGCCATCTTTTCAAGCAATGGGTAGTTTGTTCTGCTCCCCTAAGAGCCCGACTAATGTAGTAGACCGGACGCTGGACAGAGTTGTCTTCCCTGATGAGGGCTGCACTGACTGCGGTGTTCGATACGACTAAGTAGAGAAAAATGGGCACACCCGCGATCGCCTGAGGAAGTAGAGGGGTTGGCCATGCACTACTTTAATTGCTGAAAGGCTTCTTTGGATTCTGCCGTCCACTCAAAAGCCTGCCGAAGGACTTTGAAAAAAGGAAGGCACTTGTTTGTTGCGCGGGAAATAAAATGATTGAGGGTGGCGACTCTGCTCGGAATCCTTTGAACCTCTCTAACTATTCTGGGTGACTGCATCTCTATCAAAGCCTTGATCTTTTCGGGGTTAGCTTCGATACCTCGTTGACTGACCATGAAACCTAGGAATTTCCCAGATCCGACGCCGAATGCGCATTTCTCCGAATTCAGCTTCATTTGATACTTACGCAGAGTGTCGAAGGTCTCCTGCAGGTCTGCCAGATGATCAGAGGAGAGTTTGCTCTTGACAAGCATGTCGTCAACGTACACTTCCATGTTCCGATCTATCTGGTGATGAAAAACGGCATTGACTAACCGTTGGTAAGTTGCTCCGGCATTTTTCAGCCCGAATGGCATGACACGATAGTGGTAAGTCCCCCGGTCAGTTATGAAAGAGGTGTGTTCCTGGTCCGATGAGTGCATCAGAATTTGATTGTAGCCAGAGAAAGCGTCCATGAAGCTGAGCATTTGATGTCCGGCTGTGGCATCGACAAGTAAATCTATGCGAGGAAGGGGATAACTATCTTTGGGGCAAGCTCGGTTAAGGTCGGAGTAATCGACATAAAGTCACCATTTACCGTTGTTTTTACGAACCAGGACATATTTGACAGCCATCTGGGGTAGTTCACGTTTTTGATAAACTGTGCCTCAAGGAGTTTATCTACTTTAGAAACAATAAGAGTGTTGTGTTCCGGGTGAAAAATGCGCTGCTTCTGGCAGAAGGGTCGAAAATGGGACTCAATGCTGAGACGATGAGTGATGAAGGATGGATCAATACCCGGTATATCGGAGTAGGTCCAGGCGAACACGTCATTGTGTTCAATCAGGAGGGCCGTCAGGTCAGCCTTGGCTTGAGAGGATAGTTGGCTGTCGATCTTGGCAGTTTTTGTCGGGTTGGTAGGGTCGATGAGGACCTCGACAAGCTCTTCCACTAGTTCCCCTCTGACCAACTCGTCTTCGTCTCTGACGTCGAGTCCTTTAATGATCATAGCGTCCTTTAGCTTGACCTCTTTAAGTGAAGCGACGTAACATTCTCTGTCTACGGTCTGTTCTCCTCTCACAGTGCCGACCCCAAGGTCGGTAAAGAATTTTACGACTAGATAGAAAGTGGAGGTGACAGCTTGAAAAGCATTTAGAGCGGTGCGGCCGAGGATAATGTTGTAAGCAGAGGGACAGTCGACGACGAGGAAAGTGAGCAACTTTGTGGTCTGTCGCGGTATTCTCAAATGGTGATGGGAAGATTGATGGAGCCTATAGAGGTCACCCGGCCTCCAGTAAAGCCATCCAGTGGGGTTTGGAGAGGGAACAAACTTTCTTCCCCGACCTTGAGCTAGCGATAGGCGTTTAGGAAGATGATGTCTGAAGAGCTATCGTTGTCGACGAGAACCCGTCTGACTTTGTAATTGGAGAGGAGGACAGAGATGATGAAGAGGTCGTCGTGGGGGTAACGGATGTCTGTGCAGTCAGCCTCCGTAAAGGTAATGGGCTCATCTACTGCTTGGGGTGTTTGGAAGGGCTGTCCAATGTGACAACTTCTTTCTCTGAGCCCTGTCTTATTTTCCTGAGTTTTGCCCGTTGAGCCGAATGGGATGGTCCTCCACAAGCAAGCCTCTAGCAATAACTCTGATCTCTCCAACCGGGGGGGCGGGGTTGCCTTGGGCCCGGGGTGGCTGTGGCGGTCGATCACGGCCTTGGTTAGGTTGTGCGTGTTGTCGAGGAGGGGTGCACCGGTGGTTGTGTTTGGTAGGTTTAGTCCTTTGCTTTTGCTGAGGGCGGGCTGCCGTGAACTGACTAAGACGCCTCTAGCGTATCAAGCCCTCGACCTGGTCTTTGAGGTTAACACACTCCTCGGTATTATGGTCGTGGTCCTGATGAAAGCGGCAGTATTTGGATTGGTCTCATCGGTTGGAAGGAGACCACGACGGTTGGGGCCATTTCAAGGGATAATCTTATTAGATCTGATTCAGGACTTGTTCCATGGGGAAATTGAGGGGGGTGTATTGTTCGAACCGGCCGGGCGGTCGGGTAGGTGCTGACCGGTCGGCTCGGGCAGGTCGGTCGGTATACTAAGTTGTTTGGTGAGTGTACTGGGTGTTTCTGGTTTCAGAGTCCTTTTTCTTCTCTCTGGGGGTCGGGTTTTTGGTTGTAGGGCCTTGCCGGGCGGCTAGGGAATCTTCAGCGTTCATGTATTTTTGGGCTTTAGAAAGTAGGGTTGCCATGGAGGTCGAGGGGTTTTTGGAGAAAGAAAAATAGAAATCAGATAATCGTAGACCAGCTATGAAAGCCGTGAGAATGACCTTGTCGTCGTTTTTCGCTACCTACAGGGCTTCGGTATTGAAGCGGGTGACGAAGCTGCGCAGCGACTCCCCCTCGGTCTGACGGATGTTGAGGAGTTGGGTTGCCGGACGCCACTGGCGCTGGGCACCAATGAAATGGCTGAGAAATGAGTCACTTAGGTGCTGGAAAGTAGAGACAGAGTCTGCCGACAATTGACTAAACTAGAGTCGAGCCGATCCCTTAAGCGTTACGGGGAAAGTCCGACACATGATCTCGTCAGGGAATGCATGGAGGACCATGAGGGTCCTGTAAGTTTCCAAATGGTCGACTGAGTCTGTTGTGCCGTCAAAAAAGTCGAGCGAGGGCATTTTGAACTTAGGAGGTAAGGGTTTGTCTTGATAGAGGCAACGAACGGTGAGTTGGCTGTGGTGGGGGGTTTATTCTGTATGTTCTGTATGACTCCCTGAAACTAGAGCTTCATGGCTCGGAGTTCTGCATCCCAGAGAGAAACGTTGTCACCACCGGAATGTAGCGGATGTTGGACACTACTGGCCTCCCCCTCGAGAGCTGTTGCTTGGATTGGTGGATGTGGGACTCGAGGTGGCAGGTTCATATCTGGGGGAGGGGGTTGCAAGCCTTCTAAGTTGGATGGGTGGGGCTGTTGGATAGGATGGCTCGGAGTTCGTTCTTGGTTGGGTGGGATATCTTGAGGTGGTGGCGGGGGCATAGGAAAGTTTTTCTAAAGTAAAGCATTGATCAGGGCTTGGTTTTGTTCGGCTAAGCGGTTAATGCTATTGGTGAGTTCCGTAAAATACTGCGGTGGGTTGTTTGGGTTAGGAGGGTCGGCTTGGGGGTCGGTAACGTTGTGTTAAGAAGTCATGGATCTAGTTGTGACCATCCACCTTGGTGGGTGGCAGGTAAGGATGATCAGGAGTGGGTCTCCAGCGACAATGAACACAGTTACCAGACGGAGCAAAAAGATTCCCACAGACGGCGCCAATTGATGATGCTCTCGTTATTAGATGCTCTAAATGGAATAGGTCGGAATGATCCACGCTTCCCAAGTCGTTGTCCAAGGGTTGAACCCACAGAGAATACCTGCAAAAGTGTTCAACGGGGAACGGGGAGTCTCCCAGCGAACCCTCCAATGAGCAAGTTGGAGAGGTGAAGGAGATGAAGATGTAGGGATAGTAATGGTGATAGAGAACTCAACCTTTTCTTTGTCTTAGGAGCCTGCTTATATCTTTTGCTCATCATTTCGTTGTCCACTCCGAGCTGTCACATTGGCCAAAAGTCTATGTTTTAGCTTGCCTTGTTCATGGTGAGGCCGTCCTGTTCCAATGTGAGGGGTTATCGTAATAAATGTTGTAGGGAAGCTCATTAATGGCTGATGTGTGGTGTAATAACTCTGCATGATCTTTGTCTGCTGATGTGGCTGGCTCTTTACTTGCCAAGTGTTTAGATGTCATTGGTGCTTGGTGTAATGCTAGGTTTTGGGAATGTTGGGCTTTAGTATTTGAATCATGGATTGGGCCTTAAGTGGTGGGCCACATCCTTTATGGGCTTACTCATGTCATAGTTAATTATTTAATTTTATATGTTATATATTATATTTAAAATTAACTTCTTATGGTCTAGATATATATATATATATATATATGGAAGAATTTCAAATAAATGAAATTTTATAAAAATAAATTTCAATTAATGAAGGTATAAAATTAATTTACATAATTGAATGTACAAATTAATTGCACTTTCATTATTTTGTAATTATTTATTCACTATTCACATTTTTAATATTCTTCCTATATATATTCTTAATAAATTATAAAATTAATGATTTAAATTTATTTTCAGAGATAAAATAGAAATGATTGATAGTGTATAAATTTTTAGTGAGGAGATTAGTAAAATTATGTTTGTTTTGATGATAGTTATTAGTGTATGGATTCTGATATTAAATAAATATTGATCATACTGTTGATCCCTAGAGGGCGAGTCGGGCTGACCCACGCTTCCAACACTATTCACCAGTCGCTAAACTCACTAGAGTACCTGCAGAAATGCCCAACGGGGAATGGGAGTCCCCCAGCAGACCCTCCGACGATTGAGTTAGAAGAGAGAGAGAGAAAGAGAGATAGATTGATAGTGTGTAGAGAGAAAGAGTAAGAATAGAGAACTTAACCTTTTTTTTCTGTCTTGGAAGCCTTTTTATACCCTTTGTCTATCATTTCCTTGTCTATTCCGACCTGTCATGCTGACCGAAAGTCTATACTCTAGCTTGTATTGTTTATGGTGAGGCTGCCTGTTCTGTCACGAACGGTTACTGCATTTAATGCTGCATGATCCTCATTAATGGCTGATGTGTGGTGTAATAACTCTGCCGGATCTTTGTCTGCTTACGTGACTGGTTCCTTGTTTTACACGTGTATAGATGCCATTGGTTCCTAATTCAACTCTAGGTTCTCAAGGGTGTTGGGCTTTAGTGCTTGAGTTGTGAATTAGGCTCTAAGTGGTGGGCCAAAGCCTTTTGTGGGCCCACTGATGTCAGTAGTCCCCCATTCCCAAGTGTAGCTTCAGTCCAACAAAGGGAATAAGAATAAGGATGGAGAGTGTGCGGGGCCGAGTGAGAGAGCCGAGTGAGAGGAGAGCCGACCGTAAAGGGGGGCTGAATGAGAGAACTGACCGTGAGGAGAGCCAATCACGGAGTGGGCCGAGCGAGAGAACCGACCGAGAGGAGAGCCGACCTCGGAGGAGGCCGAGCGAGAGGAGAGTCGGTCGCAAAGGGGGCCGAATGAGAGGTGGTGGCGGCGCGCGGGGCTCGAGGAGTGATGAAAGCACGTGATGAAGTGGAATAGATGGGGAAGGGAAAAAGAGAGGTGAATCATGGCTGTACACGTGGCATGATCCAGTGGTAAGGGAGGTGATGCGTTAGCAGGAAGTGAAGGGTTAGAACTAGGATGGGACGTGGGAAGGGCGGGGTTGGAAACTTTCGAAATTTTCAAACTGGCGAAATTTAATCTCGATCCTTGGAATATAAGCATACTATGGGCATTTGGTGTCATTTGTTTTACATATCTCTTTGCAAAAAATCAATACATCCCAGAGTTGAGCTCCTTTGTTTCGTGTGACACGCTCCTCCAACACTTTGCGAACTTCCTCACGCCGGCGTCCGAAACAATACATAGAAACGTAGAAGAGATGGCTCAAGACGAAGTGCCAGCCATAAGGATAGAGGCATTGGGTGAGGACGATGCGGTGGAGTTAGCGGAGCAATATAGGATGGAGAAGAGGGAGGAAAGGGGGGGAGCAAGTAGCGCGAGCCCGGCCGTCTACCATGATCGTGCCCGCAAGGCCGATTAGCCAAGTGGAAACTGACCACTAGCACACCAAGGCCGACAAGTCGACGTTTATGGCAGATGAGTTGGAGGAGGTACGTAGGAAGTACCAGATTCTGGCAGAGATAGAGTTGAAGTTGTCCATGTCTAAGGAGAGGGCGTCAGATGCACGTCCGATGGAGTTTATGTTGTACAAGAAAGTGTTGCAGGGGGGGTCTGAGGTTGCCGCTCCCATAAATAGTCGTAGACGTGTTGAACCGTTTGGAGGTAGCGCCAGGGCAATTGATGCCCAACGCATGGAAAATATTATTGGCCTATGCGATCGCATAGCCACAGGCGACCGGGGGAGTAATGATGGCAGTAGAGGAGTTCTTTTCATGCTACAAGGCCTCTGGTCAAAAAGAAACATAGGTGACCTTGCAGGCGGCGGCGGGTAGAGGGTTAGTGGCAGGTTTACCATCGTCGGTGAAGGGGTGAAGATCGAGGTGGTTCTATGTATTAGCGAATGGGGGGAGGGGGGTGCGCACAACGTGAAAAGTTCCCATGAAGTCAGTGGAGCCAAGGCTGGAGGAAGAAGCTGGGAATAGGGTAAAGCGGGTGAAGAAGTGGAGGGAGAAGGAGTGTGTGAAGTGGGATGACCTTATCCGACCTTATTCGCCTTTAGTCTAGGACTGCAGCCGATCGAGGAGGATCTTGCATTGGAGGAGTTGGAGGCTCTGAGAAAGGTGTAGGAGGCAGAGGAGTGGAAAACTTTTGCCAAGGCGGACAAGTATAAAGAATCGCAGTTAGGCCCTATGCCGAAACTGGTCATGAGGGAGCGAGTCCAACCACGTCCCAAGCCGTTGGGAGGTAAAGATTTGACTGATTTTGCATCGCTATCACCCCCAGTGGATCCACTAAAGGTGTGGAGCAAACAAGAGGTGGATGCGGTGTTGAAGATAAAGAAGAAAAAGAGAACGGCTGCAGAAAAGAGTGAAGGTGGCTCGGTTTTAAAGAAGACGAAGAAGGGGAGGGCGGAGGAAGCCCCAGAAGTAGAGATTGGAGAGACAAGGATGGGAGAAAAGAAGCCATGGGCCCAAATGCTCAACTGGTGATGAGCGCGGTGGAGCCAGTGCAGGTGGCAGTAGGCGAGAGATTGGGACCGCAATCACTCAAGATGGGGCCTGTGCCAGGAGTGTCCCCATGTCTTGAGGAAGGGAAAGTTGGGGTGAGCAAATCAGAGATGGGTGCCACGTTAAAGATCGCCATGTATCACGTGCGCCACCGACCGTCTCATTGGGGTAGTGGAAGATGCGGTCGTGCGGTCAATGGCGCGATTGACAGAGGCCGACCTCCTGAGAGGGCTCTATTTAGTGCAAATGGAGGTGACGACCTTGGAGGTTGCCTTGCTGAATAAGGTACCGCGCGAAGACAGAGACAGAGCCGCTAAAGGCCGAGCTGGAAAGGGTGAAAGCACAGTTGCAAAACCTAAGGGTCGAGACAGCAGGCTGAAGAAAAGCTCGCAGAACGCCTGTGCGAAGGGCCTGGAGTATGCGCAAAGGGAAAATAAGATGAAAGTACTGGCGGTGGTGCAGAGCTACTTGGCAGAGCGCGCTGCCGCTCAGCTTGCCGTGACCAAATCAGAGCTGGAAGTGGTGTGCCACAAGATGATATCGCTGGAGTTTGAGTTAGCGGGTGAGCAGAGGAAGCTAGGCGAAGTCCAAGTAGCCTGCACCACTGCCAAGGAAAGGTTGGAAGAGGCCCTCGCCAACAACAAAGATCTGCGTGACCAGGCGATTAAAGACAAAAAAGAAGCAGATAGGTGAATTGCAGAGTTGGAGAAGTTATTGGCAGAAGAGAGGACCAAAATAGCCTCTGAGAGGGCGGCGTACCCAGACTTATGCGTGGCGGCTGTGGAGCAATTTAAGGGGTCTACCGAATTCCAGATGGCCATTGACGCTGCGGTCACCAAGAGCTTGGCAAAGGAGGGGGAAAGAGGTGTTGGGCCGTCAGGAGTGGCCGCTGAAGGTAGGAGCGAAGAAGAAGTGATCCAAAGCTTCCAGTGATCATACTTCTACAAGCACGAGATGAGCCAGTACTTGGACAGTGGCTGGATGAGCTGCAAGTATAAGGCGCAAGAGCTATCCTCAGACGTGGACTTTAGTCTCGTGAAAGTAGGAGAAGATGACGTTGCCCAAACTCCTTTGGATGAGGGGGTTGAAGAGGAAGATCTCACATCCAACGAGGAAGATTAAGGGCGGGGTGTTCTTCCTGCTTAAATGTAATTTCTGTAATGGAGTTTTTTTTTTTTTTTTTTTTTGAAGTAAATGTAATTTCTGTAATGAAGTGTATAAAGGTGCAAATCTGTAAATAAAAGTACCCGTTTTGTTATTGTTGTCATTGCCTCACTTTCTTTTTGTGTTAATGAAGTGTATGAAACATAACTTGTATAAATGGTAAAAATGTGTAAGTAAGGTAACTTGTATGAATGTATGGTAAAAATGGATAAGTAATGTAACTTGTATGAATGTATCGAGATTTAACTAAGTCTGGCTGAGACTAGTTTTAACTACGTGGTTAACTCAGTCTGGCTGAGCTCTTCATGCTCAGTTTAGCTGAGCCTTGGAGGGCTTAGTTGAGCTGAGGTTTTGGTTAACTCAATATGGCTGAGCTCTTCATGCTCAATCTGGCTGACACTTGGAGGGCTCAGTCGGGTTAAGGCTTTGGTTAACTCAGTCTAGCTAAGCTCTTCATGCTCAGTCTGGCTGAGACTTGGAGGGCTCAGTCGGGCTGAGGTTTTGGTTAACTCAATCTGGGTGAGCTCTTCATTCTCAGTTTGGCTGAGACTTGGAGGGCTCAGTCGGGCTAAGGCTTTGGTTAACTCAGTCTAGCTGAGCTCTTCATGCTCAGTCTGGTTGAGACTTAGAGGGCTCGGTCGGGCTGAGTCTCAATCTAAAACTTGTTGGTGAAACGCAACACAGATAATGGAGATATCAAATTGTTGTCATTTAAGGAACAACCTGTTGATCATAAGTTTACACCATGTATGGAAAAAACAAAAATGAACAAGTGCGTAGATCAGCAAGAGAGAATATTCAACAATTGAAAGATACAAGAACATGAGATGCCATTTTACTGGAAATAACGCTTCAGGTGCTCAACTTTCCATGGATGAGGGAGGTCTCTGCCTTTCATATCTTGGAGACGGTAAGTGCCCGGGCAGGGTCTAACCTTGACAACATAAGGTCCTTTCCATTTGGCTGCTAGCTTGCCCTTGATCGGATTTTTAGTGGCAAGGGTGGCTTCGCATAACACTAGGTCTCCCACTGTGAACTCTCGTGGTCGGACTCTGCGGTTGTAATGTGTTCTCATTTTTTGCTGATATGATGCCCGTCGGACAGCAGTTGCCTCTCAGAGCTCTTCAATTAGGTCCAGGTTAGCCTGACGTAGCTCTTCGTTTAGTTTAAGATTCGGGTGTAAAACCCGAGGGGTCAGTAGGCTGATTTCCACTGAGATGATTGCCTCGGCACCGTATGTTAGGCAAAAAGGGGTCTCCCCAGTGGGGGTTCGAGCAGTCGTCCGATAAGCCCAAAGTACGTTCTGTAATTCTTCAACCCAAAGTCCTTTAGCGGCTTCCAACTTAGTATTGATGATTTTCAGAAGGGAGCGATTGGTGACTTCGACTTGCCAATTAGCTTAGGGATGACCTAGGGAAGAGAAATATGGTCTAATATGGAGCTCTACATAGAATTTCCTGAACTTGGCGTTGTTGAATTGTTTGCCATTGTCTAAAACGATGGCTTGGGGGATTCCAAATCGGCACACGATCGACTACCAGATGAATCTGATGGTATTTCCCTCAGTGATTGTAGTGAGCGGTTCAGCTTCCACCCATTTGGTGAAGTAGTCAATGGCAATCATAGCGAACTTGGTTTAGCCCCTACCAGTGGGCAAAGGACCGACTAAGTCAATGCCTTACTTGGCGATGGGGTAGGGACTGCTGAGTGTAATCAGTTTTGCTGGTGGAGCATAGGGGATGTTGGCAAAGCGTTGGCATTTGTCATACTTAAGCACAAATTCAATGGCATTTTGATTGAGAGTAGGCTATAAGTAGCCGGTGCGGAGGATTTTATGGGCTAGAGGCCTTGCACCCGAATGATTACCACAAATGCCCTCGTGGACTTCCTTCATCATATAGATTGCTTGAGTAGGACTGAGACACCTAAGGTATGGGCGTAAGAATCCTCGTTTGTACAGTAGGCCATCGATGAGGATGTAATTGGATGATCGGGCTCTGACCTTGGTGGCCTGCTGTTTATCATCTGGTAATTCCCCTTGTGACAAAAATAAAAGGACGTCTTGAGCCCATGGGATAGGTTCGTTCTGGAGGAAGTGAACCTCCTGTGGGTTTGGCGAAGTAGCCGGATGGGTCAGATATTCAATGCGGACGCCATGGCTGAAGTCTTATTAGTCGGCCGAGGCTAATTGAGCCATTTCGTCACCTTGGAGTTTTCTGACCCGGGGATGTGTCTGATTTAGAAGGTATTGAAGAGGCAGACAAGAGGAAGGGCAATGTCCCTATATGCTTGAATCGTCTCTTCCTTTGCATCGAACTCCCCAGTAATCTGTCCGACAATCAATTGAGAATCACTGAATACTTGGATATGGTTTACACCAATGTCTCTGGCTAGTCGAAGGCCTGCTATCAACGCCTCATATTCGGCATAATTATTGCTCGCGTCGAATAGAAAACAGAGGGCACACTTGAAGTATTCACCCTCTGGGGTGGTGAGGATTAGACCGGCCTTACTACCCTCTTTGCGAGATGAACCATCAACACTGAGGGTCCAGGAGTGAGGGTCTTTTGCATCAGTGGTAAAGTGCACTGGTGGATGGGGCACGTTTAGAGGGAGATTGGTGAATTCCAAAATAAAATTGGCGACAGCCTAACCTTTGATCGCTGTTCGAGGTCAGTAAGAGATTTCAAATTGACTGAGCTCGACGAATTATTGCATAAGTCTGCCAGACCATTGCATTAGTCTACCTAACGATTCTGGTTGTTGTATGACCTTTCTCAGAGGTTGATCAGTGAAAACCACTATGGAGTAGGCTTGGAAATAAGGTCGCAAGCGTCTGGAGGCGATGACCAAGGCGAGGGCCATTTTTTCCAACAGAAGGTAGTTCTGTTCTAACCCCCTGAGAGCGCGGCTAATGTAGTAAATTGGACGTTGTTCTGAGCCGTCTTCCCTGATGAGGGCAGCACTGACCACAATGTTTGACACAGCTAAGTAGAGGAAGAGGGTTTCGCCTGGCAGCGCTTGAGAGAGGAGGGAAGGGTTAGCCAGGCACTGCTTCAGTTGTTGAAAAGCCTCCTCAGATTCGGTGCTCCACTCGAAAGCTTGTCAGAGGACTTTGAAAATTGGAAGACACTTGTCCGTTGCCTGGAAGATAAGGCGGTTGAGGGCAGCAACTTTGCTTGTGAGCCGTTGAACCTCCTTGACCGTTCTGGGAGACTGCATTTCAATCAGGGCCTTAATCTTTTTGGGGTTAGCCTCAATGCCCCGTTGGCTAACCATGAAGCCCAAGAACTTTCCAGATCCTACGCCGAAGGCGCATTTCTCCGGATTCAGTTTCATCTAATATTTGCGTAAGGTATTAAAAGTCTCTCGCAGGTCTGCCAAGTGATCGAAGGAGAGTTTACTTTTGACTAGCATGTCATCGACGTAGACTTCCATGTTCCGATCTATCTGGTGTTGAAAGACGGCATTAACCAGGCGTTGGTAAGTTACTCCGGTATTTTTCAAGCCGAATGGCATAACACGATAGTGATAAGTCCCTCTATCTGTGATGAAGGAGGTGTGTTCCTGGTCTGCCGGGTGCATCAGGATTTGATTATAACCGGAGAAGGCATCCATGAAGCTAACCGTCTGATGTCTGGCAGTTCTATCGACCAGTAGATTTATCCAGGAGAAAGGGTAACTATCTTTTAGGTAGGCCCAGTTTAGGTTGGAGTAATCGACGCAGAGTCGCCATTAACCATTGTGTTTGCGGACCAAGACTATATTGGACAGCCACCTGGGATAGTCCACATTCTTGATGAACTGCACTTTCAATAGTTTGTCCACCTCAGAGGCGATGAGGGTATTGCGTTCCGAGTGAAAAATACGCTGCTTCTGTTGGAAAGGTCGAAAATGGGGCTCAATATTGAGGCGATGAGTGATGAAAAAGGGATCAATACCTAGCATGTCTGAGTGGGTCCAGGCAAAGACATCGTTGTGCTCGGCTAAGAGAGCTGTGAGATCAGCCTTGGCTTGAGAGGATAGTTGATTGCCAATCCTGACTGTTCTAGCTGAGTTGGTATGATCTATGGGCACTTTGACAAGTTCCTCCACTAGTTTCCCTCTAACTAATTCTTCCTCGTCTCTGACGTCGAGACCTTCAATGATCATAGTCTTCTTCATCTTGACTTCCTTTAGTGAGGCGACGTAGCATTCCCTGGCTATCGTCTGCTCGCCCCTCACGGTGCCGACCCCAAGATCGGTCGGGAATTTCATGGCTAGATGGTATGTGGAGGTAACAACTTGGAAAACGTTGAGAGCCGTGCGTCCGAGGATTATGTTATAAGCAGAAGGACAGTCGACGACGAGGAATGTGAGTAGCTTTGTGGTCTGTCATGGATATTCTTCGATGGTGATGGGGAGATCGATGGAGCCTATGGAGGTCACCCGATCGCAAGTGAAGTCGACTAGTGGGGTTTGGAGAGGAGACAAATTTTCTTCTCCGACCTTGAGCTGGCGATAGGTGTTCAGGAAGATTTATGTCTGAAGAGCTGCCGTTGTCGACAAGTAATCGTCTGACTTTGTAATTGGATAGAAGAACAGAGATGACGAGAGGGTCGTTGTGGGGGTAACAGATGCCTGTGTAGTCGGCCTCTGTAAAGGTGATGAGTTCAGTCCACTACTTGAGGTGTTTGAAGGGGCGATCCAATGTCGTGGCTTTTTTATCGGAGCCTTGTCTGATTTTTCTGAGTTTGGCTCGCTGGGCAGAACAGGATGGACCTCCGTATGCGAGACTGCCAGCGATGACTCTAATCTCTCCCACCGGGGGGGACAGGATTGCCTTGTGGTCAGGGTTGTGGTGGGGGCCGATCATTGTCACGCTTAGGTTGTGCGGGTTGTCGGGGGGATATGTCAGCGGTGGCCCTTCGGCGGGTCGGTCCTTGGGCGCTGCTGGAGACGGGCTGCCATGAACCTACTAAGGCGCCCCTGTTGTATCAAATCCTCGACTTGGTCTTTAAGGTTAACACATTCCTCCTTGTTGTGGCCGTGATCTTGATAGAAACGACAGTACTTTGATTGATCTCGTCGGTTGGAGGGAGACCGTGATAGTTGGGGCCATTTCAGGTTGTAATCTCGTTGGATCTGGTTTAAGACTTTTTCCATGGGGGAATTGAAGGGGGCGTATCGCTCGAACTGACAGGGCGGTCGGGTAGGCGCCGGTCGGTCGGTTCGAGCGAGTCGGTCGGTACACTGAGGGGTTTGCTGTGCATATTGGGAGGACTTGATTTCGGATTCCTTTCTTTTCTCCCTAGGGGTTTGATTTTTAGCTGTAGTATCTTGGCAAGCTGCCAAAAAGTCTTTGGCATTCATATATTTTTGGGCTTTGGAGAGGAGGGTGGGCATGGTGGTCGGAGAGTTTCTAGAAAGGGAGAAAATGAAATCGGATGGTTGTAAACCGGCCATGAAGGCTGTCAGGATGACCTTGTCGTCGTTTTCCACCACCTGTAGGGCCTCGGTGTTGAAACGGGTGACAAAGCTACGCAGTGACTCCCCTTCCGTCTGATAGATATTAAGTAATTGAGTTGTCGGGCGCCACTGATGCTGAGCACCAATGAAATGGCTCAGGCAGGAATCACTTAGGTATTGGAAAGTAGAGATAGAGTCTGGTGGCAGCTGACTAAACCAGAGTCGAGCCGACCGCTTAAGCGTTACGGGAAAATCCCGACACATGATCTCGTTAAGAAAAGCATAGAGGATTAAGAGGGTTCTGTAGGTCTCCAAATGGTCAATTGGATTCGTTGTGCCATCGAATAAGTCGATCGAGGGCATTTTGAACTTGGAAGGTAGGGGTTTGTCCCTGAAAGAGGCGACAAACGGGGAGTTGGATGTTGTGGAAAGTTTATTCTGTATGTTCTGCATGACTCCTTGAAACTAGAGTTTCATGGCTCAAAGTTCCGCATCCCAAATAGGAACATTGTCACCTCCAAAATGCAGTGGGGGCTGGACACTACTAGCCTTTCCTTCAGGAGCAAGTGCTTGAACTGATAGATGTAAACCCCGAGGTGGCGGGTTTATGTCTTGAGGTGGGGCTTGCAGACCCTCTAAATTAGAGAGGTGGGCTTGTTGGAAAGAATGGCTCGGGTTTGTTCTCGATTGGGAGCGACATCTTGTGGTGGTGGAGGAGGTATAGGGAGGTCTTACTGGAGCAAAGCATTGATCAAGGCCTAGTTTTGCTCGGCCAAGCGGTTGATGTTGTTGGTGAGTTCTGTGAAGTATTGAGGTGGGTTGTTTGGGTTAGGAGGGTCGGCTTGGGGGTCGACGACGTTGTGTTGAGAAGCCATGGATCTCGTTGTGACCATCCACCTTGATAGCTGGTGAGGAGGAATTATCGGGAACAGGTCTCCGGCAACAATGAGCACAACTGTTATCCGGAGTGGCGTTCCCACAGACGGCGCCAACTGATGATACTGCTGATCCCTAAAGGGCGAGTTGGGCTGACTTACGCTTCCAACACTATTCACCAGTCTTTAGACTCACTAGAGTACCTGCAGAAATGCCCAATGGGGAACGGGAGTCCCCCAGTAGACCCTCCGACGATTGAGTTAGAAGAGAGAGAGAGAGATTGATAGTGTGTAGAGAGAGAGAGTAAGAATAGAGAACTTAACCTTCTTTTTCTGTCTTGGAAGCCTCCTTATACCCTTTGTCCATCATTTCCTTGTCCATTCCAACCTGTCGTGTTGGCCGAAAGTCTATACTCTAGCGTGCATTGTTCATGGTGAGGCTACCTGTTCCGTCGTGAAGGGGTTACTGCATTTAATGCTGCATGAGCCTCATTAATAGCTGATGTGTGGTGCAATAACTCTGCAGGATCTTTGTTTGCTTACGTGGCTAGTTCCCTATTTGACATATGTTTAGATGCCATGGGTTCTTAATTCAACTCTGGGTTCTCAAGGGTGTTGGGCTTTAGTGCTTGAGCTGTGAATTGGGCTTTAAGTTGTGGGCCAAAACCTTTTGTGGGTCCATCGATGTCAAATATAAAATAATAAAACAAATTAAATTATGATTTTTACTTAACCAAAAAAAAAAAAACAACATTAATGTTCAAACATGTAAAATATATATATATATATATTTGCAGTTGACTGGCTGGCCGGAGACGACCAGTACCACCCTAAGCCGCATGGACTATTTTTTAATACTATCTCCTCGCCCAGACTAATAATCATTACAAAGAATTAAGGTTTTAGAAACTAAAATTTAGGGGCAAAATTATTTTTTTGGGACCAAATATTTTTATTACGAAAAGTGTCATTATTATATTTTTAGCAACGAAATTTGGACAGTAATGATGAATTATTATCATTTTGGGATCAAATTTTTTGTCTCAAAAAATAAACTATTTTGAGACCAAATTATTTTGTCCCCAAAAGTCTATTTATTAGTGACATTTTTAAATTTTTGTCGCTAAAAGTCTTTGTTAGACTTATTTATTTTGATGATTTATTTAATTATGTTTTAATTTATTTGAAAGAGAAAAATAGAATCCAAAATTTACTTTGATGATTTATTTAATTATATTTTAATTTATTTGAAAAAGAAAAATAGAATCAAAATTTATTTTGTCTCATTATTTCTCACCTAAACCTTTATCCTAAATGTTGTTAGAATGTATTTAATATTTGATTAAATCAGGAGTTCAAACAGCCCAAAAACTGAGGTTCAAACAGTCCAGCTCAGCAGTAGTTCAAAAGGTTCAAGTAGAAGATATTCAAATTTGTAATGATGGAGTGGAAGATATTCAAATTGGTAATGATGGAGTGGAAGATATTCAAATGAATACAACGGCTATAAATTCAAATGAATACAATGGCTATAAACAACTATAAATTCAAATGAATACAACGACTATAAACGGCTATAAGTTTCATTATAGATACCAAAGCCTCTAATGTAAATAAGTAACAAAAAAAATCAGAAAATATTCTTTGATCTATAATCATTCACATCTATTCTCTGAAAAATTATCTGAGAAGTGTTTTTCAATTTTTGATTACATTCTCTCTCAGAAATTATACACTGAGCCTTATAGCATTAAGCTCATCTTTCCTGTGTGAGGTTCATAGAAAATCCAGAGCTTCATTTTTATATCTATCTTTGAGAGATAATTCTTGTAGCTTTCTGTGAAAGCAAAAACACTTTCTTTTCAACCTTGTAAGAGTGTGTTTGATTGGACGGACTGGAAAATGGGGGATTAGAATCCATCGGACTTGAGTCCTGGGACTGTGAATCCCCCGGACTATTTGGTCGGATTGGATATGTATTCTGTGTTTGTTTTTTCATGGGATTAGATGTCTGGATAGGGCTATTTTCAGTGAATCCAACGTTTGGTTGGACGGACTGGATAGGATAAATGAACAAATGACTATTTTACCATTTTTCAATTGTTTACTAAGTAACAGCAATATTAAACATATCTTTAATATTTTAATTATTTTTAGTAAACATTAAACATACTAATGGTTAAATTTTGTTTAAAGATATTTAAACATACTAATATTGATAAAATTTTTTGACTGGTACAGATTATTTTTATTTAAACAAATAAAAATTTATTGTTGAAATTAAACATACTAATGGTTACATGTTTAAATTTTTATTTAAACAATTAACATTGAAATTATTTTTATGTACAGATTATGTTTAAACAATTAACAATTAACAATTAAATAAATGTTGATGTACAAATTATGTCTAAACAATTAACAAATGTTGATGTAATTAACAATTAACAAATGTAAATGTAATCAAATGTTGACGTATTAAAACATAATTTAATAGATGTTAAATAAATATACATGTTGATGTACAGATGTTGAAATAATTTAATAAACATGTTGATGTACAAATGTTTAAATGTTTAAATAAAACATAATTTAAATAAATGAAATTATTTATTGTTGAAATTAAACATTTAATTGTTTAAATAAAACATCTATTAAAACATCTATTAAATTTAAATAATGAAATTAAATAAAACATAAACAAAATTTTAAAATAAAACATCAATAAAATATCTATAAAAATTATTTAAAAAAATTAAATAAATAAAACATTAATAAAAAGTTAAATAAAATTATTTTATTTTTAAATTGAGACATTTAAATTTTATTAAATTTTATTAAATATAATACATAATTAAATAGTAGAGGGTCAAAATTGTCATTTTCGCATCTAATCCAAACAGTGATTAGTCCCCCCAAAACAATCCCCCCCCAGGACAGGATAGTCCCCCCCATATGGGGGACATGGAGTCCGGCCGGACATGGAGTCCGCCGGACTAAAAAAAAATCAAACGACGGATAAGGAACACTATTTGGATTGTAATCCAAATAGTGGATAGTCCCCCCCCCCCCAATCCCCCCAATCAAACACGCCCTTAGTGTTCTTGATTTAGAAAGTCTGTGTAAAATCTGTGGAGGATTGCTCCATCTGTGAAAAGGTTGCTAGCACTCTGTGAAGGTAGAGTATAGTGAAAAATCTCAAGTGAAGCTTCAAGAGTGGATGTAGGCCGAGTTGAAGCCGAACCACTATAAATTTGTTTGCCTCTCTCTCCCTTATCTTTTTATTTTATTTAAATTGCCATAACTATATTTCACATTTTTACTGAGCTAAAATCATTAACTGGCATAGTTGTTAGAACACATGTTTTAATTATTTTTATTTCATTAACTATATTTATCTATTGTGCTAGACATAATTTTTATTAGGGTATTATTATTGGTATTTGTAAAAACCTAATTCACCCACCCTCTTAGGTTGTCTTTTGGGTAACAGTCTTGTTTTTTACTTTTCGAGATGACCTTTCAGCGACTATCTTCACGACGATCGAAATTTGTCACTAAATGTCTTTTGTAACAAAAATTTCATTTTTAAAGACCAAAAACTTTGGTCTCTACAACTCTTATATGTTGTAGTGAATACCCTCGCCAAGGCCTATCGTAATTCGAAGGGGATTACAAATCCAAAACTCCAAAACCTAAACAAATATAAGACATCTTCACTGTTCATCATTCACAGTTCGAAGTGGAATGTGATAGAGGAAAACAAACGGGGCTTTTATTCTTTTGAACTTGACCTTCAGTCTAAAGAGTGCTGCTATTAACACCCCATAAATTATTTTGGACTCCCCAATTTTTAGTATTTTTTATAATTACAATAATAACCTTAAATAAAATTACTACAAAGAATATCATTAATTTTGGAACACTCCATCTCATAATTAAATCTATACACCCACTATATCATGAATTAGAGTTTATGAGAGCACCTACCTCCATTACGACCCCTCCATCGTCCCCAAATCCCACCTTCAAAATCTACCAACCCTTAAAACCTTGAAAAACCTTTGACGGTAATATTCCGACGGTAACAGTGGCAACCATTTGATTATCTACACTTCTCCGGCAATGACAAGGAGTGGACATTTTTCTAACAACCACAACTCCATAAGATGAGGGAAGTATAACGATAAAAGCTCAGAGGAGATTCCTAGCTTTGATGTTGTTTTTAGGTCAGAGGAGATTAAGGGTAAGTTTTTTGAAAAAAAATGGCAAAAATAATAAAATATGTTAGTCATTTTATCAGGATTGAACTCCTGAACATATGATCGAAATTCGGGAACACAGGCCTGAATATTGTTTATTTGTTCGGGAACCGGTAACCGAACATTTATTATTTGTTCAGAAATAGGTAATCGAATATTATTCATAGGTTTAGACTTGTTTTACTGAGAAAACTAAACCAATTATTATAATTTTTACTGCAAGAGAAGAAATTATTATGAGAAAACTAAGAAATTATGTATATATATATATATATAGAGAGAGAGAGAGAGAGAGTAACAACTTTGACAATGGTGGATGAGGCAGCAGAGACAGTAATCACATTACCTTTTCTTCTTTTTTTTCTTCTTCTTCATGGGCTTTGTTAGGATTCTTTTGGAAGTGAGGTTTTTTCGAGGTGTGCATTCAATGTGTGTAATGTTTTCACAAGGATAATTTGGGTATTATTTGGGAGAGAAATAGAAATTTCAAGGGTTTCAAAATTTATAAGTGAGTGTCCAAAGAAATGAAGGGTCCAAAATAATTTATGGAGTGCTAATAGCACTACTCGATCTAAATAATGGGCTGGAAAGTGTTGTTGCGGGAGTGGCCTAATTGTCTTGGCCCTGAAGCAAAATCTCAAACAATAACCTTTTGATGTTTAAATATTAATTCATATAGCTATTACTTTTATTTTTCAAATAATAAATTTTTGGGTAAATTACAAATGCACTTCTTAAAGTTTGCTTAAAATACGAATTGTTTCCTATGGTTTGGAAAATTATAAATACTTCCTTGTCCGAATTTTTTATTTAATAAAATTAATTAAAAAAGTGAAATTTTTAACTGTTCACCTATACAATATAATAAAATTATTTGAATTATTAATTGAAATAAAATTTTAACATTATTAAAAATTGTTAATTAACTTGATGATTTATTAATAAAATGACTTATTTGTTATGAAGTTAAAACCCATAGGGGACGTAATGTAATTTCTAAACCACATGGGGTAATTTGTATTTTAATAAATCTCAGGGGGTGTATTTGTAATTTATCCTAAACTTTTTAAAGTAAATTTAATTTTTCTTACTTTTTAAGATGCAAAATTACTAATTTTACATTGAAGTTTTATTCTACGTACTAATTAAGAAAGAAAAAATGTTGTTTTTATGGAAGCCGTTAGGTTTCAAGCACAAGTTGGAAAATGTTATTATTTTGTAATTTTTCCTTAATTTTAATCAAGTTGATTTAATTAATAAAAGAGACTGCTTGTTTGGTAACGTTTATGTTTTCAGTTTATATTTACAAAAATTTTATAAACTGGTTTTTATTTATTTTTTGTTTATTTTTAGAAAAATATAAACTACAAACGCGTTTGGTAATTGACAAAATGTTTAAAAATATAAAAAACAGTGAGAAATGACAAGTGGTGGCAAGTGGCGGCGGAAGACGGTAGTGGAAAGTAGTGACGGTGGGTGGTGGTGGTGGTGGTAGTGGTGGGTGGGTGACGGTGGCGGGTGGTGGGTGGTGGTGGCGGCAGGGTGGTGGTGGCGAGTGGGTGGCGGGTGGTAGTAGTGGTGGTGGTGGTGGTGGTGGTGGTGGGTGGGTGATTGTGGCGGATGGTAGCGAGTGGGTGGTGGTGGTGGTGCTGCTGGGTGGGTGGGTGACTGTGGTGGTGGTGGCGGGTGGGTGGTGGTGATGGCAGGTGGGTGGCAGATGGCGGGTGGTGGTGAGTGGTGGAGGGTGGGTGGTGGGTGGTGGGTGGTGATGGTAGGTAGGTAGGCGGGTGGGTGGGTAGGTAATGGTGGCGGGTGGTGGGTGGTAGCAAGTGGGTGATGGTGGTGGGTGGTGGTGGCAGGTGGGTGGCGGATGGCGGGTGGTGGTGGGTGGTGGCGGGTGGTGGTGGTGGCGGGTGGATGGTAGTGGCAGGTGTGGGTGGTGAGTGGTGGCGGCAAGTAGGTGGCGGGTGGTGGTGGTGGCCGGTGGATGGTAGTGGCAGGTGGCGGGTGGTGGGTGATAGCGGGTGGGTGGTGGTGGTGGTGGCGAGGGGTGGGTGGTGGTGGCGAGTTAGTGGCAGGTGGGTGGTGGTGGCGGGTGGGTGGGTGGTGAGTGGTAACGAGTGAGTGGCAGGTAGGTGGTGGTGGCAGGTGGGTGGTGAGTGGTGGTGGTAGGTGGTAGTGAGGGGTGGGTGGTTAGACGGTGGTGGCGGAAGACGGTGGTGGAAAATGGTGGCGGGTGGTGGCTAGTGTTGGGTGGTAAAAAAAAAAAATTGAAAACTCAAAATGGAAACACATTTTTTGTGTTTTCATTTTTTGGCCAAATTTATAAACTGAGACCACTGATTTATAAATCAAAAATTTTACCAAACAAGTTTTTATTTGAGTTTTTAAAATTTTTGTAAATATAAACAGAAAACTGAAAATGTAAGTGTTACCAAACGACACCGTTACTTTTTTTGTTTTTGTTTTCTAATTTTGAGGATTGAATGGGCATTACAATTGGAGATTTTTGGCGTTTCCATCTATTGATAGTTCGTTGTTTGATTTTATGTGCAATACAAGCCTTAAGGATTCGGGTATTGTCTTATTCTTTTGCCATTTATTTTCGATCAATGCTTCAATGTGTGATGGCTTGTGGAGAAAGAATTGGCAATTAAACTGGAGAAAGGCAAAGACAGGTCGTTTAGGATGACATTAAGGGATTGTTTGGGATGACCTAAATAAGTGTACTTTTTGTCTTTTTACAAAAAGATGTACAGAAAAGTAGAGAAGTGATGTGATAGAAAAACACTACAAGAATTTACACATTTGCCGACCACTTTTGCCGACCAAAAAAATTTTGGTCGCAAAAAAATGACATTTGGCGACCAAATATTAATTAGTTGCGAATGATCAATATTTTTGGTGACCAAATATGAGTTGGTCGCAGAAGGTCACATTTTGGCGACCAAAAACGAGTTAGTCGTAGAAATTGGTATGCTTTTGGCGACCAACTACAAATTTGGTCGCGGAAGGTTACATTTTGGCGACCAAAAAAAATTAGTCGCCAAATTTGTACTTTTAGCGACTAATATTTTAGTCGCCGTTGATTGAGATTTGGCGACTAAAAAATTTTGTTGGCGAAGGTACCTTTTTTGCGACTAATATGGTGTTTTGGTCACCAAAAGTTTGGGAGGGAAATTTCAAACATGGAGGGGGGAAATGAAATTTTTTGGCGACAAAAAAAATTTGGTCGGCAATCAAAAAACAACATCGTTTTGTACCTGGAAAACAAAAAAAAAAATTAAAAAAAGGCCCTGATCTCCTCTCTGTCTCTAACTTGCTCTCTATGTAGTATGTTGATCCGCCCTCTCTCTCTCTCTATGTTCTCTCTCCCAATCGGTGCCCACTCTCTCAAGCTCACCGAAGTCCCTTACCACCATTGCGAACGTCCGTTGCACTTCGCTATCACCATCGCCCTCGCCCTCTGTCTAATGGACTCCTCATTTCTGGGGGATCCTCACCCAATCTCACCTCATCGCTGACCAGCGTCGCACGCCACTGCTAGCGCCACCGTCACCGCCGCCGCCGCATCCTCACAGGTTCTCTCTCACTCTCGGTCTGTCTGTCTGTTTCTCTCTGTTTCTCGCTCTTTCCCTCTCTAGCCTTTGCCCTCGGTCTCTCTCTGTCTCTCTTTCTCGCTCTCTCTCTATATATATATAATGCGGTGAATTTTAGTACGGAGAGAGGGATTTAGTCCATTTCTTGATTGACTATTGCTGAGAGTGAAGGGTTTAGTGGGTTGTGCCAGACACATGGTGGATTGATTCCATTTGGGTTCATTTCTTCAAAAGGATGAAGGCTAACTCTGATTAAGAGTACTTTATGTAGTTTTCCTTCTTATTTTGTCCATCTCTTGACCATTCCTGTCTCGGTGGTGAATAGGTTAGAGAAACTTTAGAGGAACTTTTCACTTGGTTAAATGGGATATGGTGTGTATCCCTCTCTGATAGCGGGTTATGGGCTTTGCGGTCACACAAGAATTTTCTAAATAACTATTGTTTCCCATGATTTGAACCAGCTACATAAGTTAATTTGCAAGCATGCACTGATACAGATTACAAGCCTTGACTTCTTTATCCACTTCTTTTGATTTCAATACATGCGATAAGGTCATTGCATCTAATTTATTATTTTTTCACTTCTAGTGCCAAAATAGAACTGAGAATCATTCTATATTTTTTCCTTTAAAACATATTGATAACTGAAGCAATTACATGTTGTGTATACATGTTTGTGTGTTATATTAGGGATAATAGGTTTTAAAATTAATTATATTTTGATGAGTGTGTGTGTCTCACATTATTTGTGCATTTAACAAGGAATGGGACTGATACCATCTACTTCCCATTTTTATGCTTGCTGTGGAGATATTTGGACCTTCTATTTGTAAATTAGTTTATGATGAGAATTAGCTGATGATTTGTTATCTTTGCAGTCTCTGTATTAATAGCGATCAAGAGCAATTTAATTGATCCTATAAACCATCTGAATAATTGGAATAAAGGGGATCCAAGTACATCCAAATGGAGAGGAGTTTTATGCTTTGATTCAGTCATGGCTGATGGTTACTTGCATGTCCAAGAGCTGTATGTTGCTTTTTCAGGATTTCTCACTTTCCTTTAATAGAAGTCATTAACTCATTACCTATTTGGTTGTTATAGGAGTTCAAGATTTGATGATATGGACGTGTTTAATTTGCTTTCTATTGTCAGCATAATGCCTTATCACTTTTTATTACCTCTAACAGAACAAATGATCTTTCATTCCATAAAGAATTTCTACCCTGTGTTCTGCTTTTTTTATACCCGTCTCTTTGCTTGAATTTAAGTGCTATTCTATTGGTTGCAGACTCTATGCAATGATGTTGATATCGGTTCATCTGAATCATTCTTGCGTGCTGGTGAACTGCCTACTCTCATAATGCAGTCAACAGGGCATGCTCTGCATGTGTTCATAAATGGACAACTTTCAGGTACATTGCCAAATAATTTCATTTTAGAAGTATATCTAGTCACATGCCGCCCTTTCAAACTGATATGTGCTGAAATGATGGATATCTGTACCAATTCAAAAATGAAAACACTTTCATCTGCCCTCTTAGTTATTTTAGCAAATTTTTTTTTATAGAAATATAGTGGTTTATTTGGCAAATACAATTTAAAGGGATTAGAGAAAGGAAAAATGACCCTAAATATGGCCTCGACCGATCTTAATATTGTTTCTTAGGTTACTCTACCATATGGAACAAAAAAAAATAAATTTTCAGCTTAGAGAGGATGCTAAGTCCTTAATTACGTTACACACACTCACCTAGACTTTTTTGGACCGATCAATACCCAGCTATTTTCCAACCCCAACCCCCCACCTCCCCGATGGAATTACCTTTCATGGTTGTCCACTTATAACAAGCTAATGCCATATAAATTAATAATTTTTTTTAAAAAAATACTAATAGATGTGACACACAAAGATAAAATTTCAGAATTTAAAACAGGACTTCATCGAATAATATAATTAGAGAAACAATTCAGCTGGTTTTAATTTGTATACCATTACTTCTAGTAGTAAAGGTTTTGTCATGTGATGAATCGTAAGGCTATATATTGCAAGTTTGACGCCCCTTTGGAATTGACATAGTCGTATTTAATATTAGTAATTTTGCAAATGATTGTTGATGTTTTCTATCCGTAGTTGAGTCTATTTCTCAGCTATGATTTTTCTACAACAATATTATTGTGCTTTTTTATCATAATAAAACACGTCAACCAAGTATCTAATGCAATGATAAGTTAAAATTAGAAGAAAATGAAAAAAAAAATCTTAAATGTCTAGAAGATATCACGTGAGGTTACACCAATTACTAATCATCAGCACCTCTCTTGTCTCCCATACACCCCCTACACAAATTGATAGACTCCACATTCAAAATCAATCAAAATGGAGGAAGGCACTGCCTTGACCATCTCCTCCTTGCATGGAAGAACTAAAAGTCTATGAACTTATAATGGACCATGGAATCAACTGCATAAAACATAAATACATGAAATAATCTGAGTGAAACTATAATGTTTTTATAATCTGAGTGAAACTATAATGTTTTTATAATAGGTCCCACCATCTGATATGTATAATCAAAATATTTTAGTTAGTTAGTTCTATGGGTGTGGTTATGTGTCCTTAGTCTTCTTGCATGGAAGAATTGCTCAATAAAATGACCTTAATACTACACTCTAAAATGATTTAATTTTATTTAAACTTTAAACATAAATTGCTGGATTACACAGCAAAACTATTGGAGAGCCATCTACTACAGAGAATCATGATCCTACCTACCTTGAATGGTTCTTTCTAAAAAAAATAACATATGTTGTGCCATTTGTCACTTCCTAAACAAAATTTGTACACATTAATTAGCCTGTTTGGATTGTTATTTGTGACCCCTCAAATAAATTTTTAAACACCTTAGGCTGGGAATTTAAGAGAGCAAACAAAGTATATTGTAGTATAAAGATGAAGTCCAATATACTCAACTCTATATATGCATATAAATTTAAACATGAGATTATATATTCAGAATCATTCATTCATACTTGTGTGGCAATAATGAATATTATGGTACGCACTGCAGATGGAACAGTTATAACCACTTCCCATGCAAGCTCAGCGACCAACTAATTCGCCAGACTGGTAAAATATATTCAATGATATATATATATATATATATATATATATATATGAATTCGGTCTCACTGTTTTTAGTTTTATTTTTCATTTTTTTGGACTTCCAATATATACCTCTATATATTGAGGAATTGTTATCAAACTCTATGATTTTTCTTCTTTCGCAGCGGATGCAATGGTTTCTACTAGGTTAGCAGCCTTGGGATATGAGTACATTAATTTGGACAAGATTTTTTGGGTTTTTTTTTTTCTTCTGAATTTTGAAAGAAAGTAAAATTAATTTATATAATCCAACAAGTATTAACGTCCTTTGTTAATTTGTGCGTTTGAATTTTAATTAAACAGATGACTGTTGGGCTGAATTGAACAGAGACTCTAAGGTACAAATCAATAATCTATATAAAGTCTTTTTCATCCATTATGATTTGTACATTTATATTATATATATATCTATATATGTATGATTAAATAGCAAGAACAAATACTTATATAACATCCTGAGTATTTAATAACTAATTAAAAATACTTATATGAGAAATGATTAACTTTTCATCCCCATACTCACTGTTGGTGGTGGGTCTCATTGTAAGTAGAAATAAGAAAATTTTAAAAACAAAAGGACTTGGTGGTTTAGATCGTGTTGGAACTAAAACTATGGCCTCTAGCAAGCATAAGTGTATGCTCAACAATTCACTCTGATCAAGCATCTCAAATATATATACGTATCAAAAGTTTTTGATGGTTTGATTAAATTAATTTCTCTGTCTCACACACACACATACATACATACATATATATAGATGTACTAATATATACTAGAAGAAGATTGAAATACATACATCTATAATATGTATATCAATGTTGGGCCGCATTTGTCTTATATATATATATATATATATATATGCAGGGAAACTTAGTACCAAATGCTACAATTTTTCCATCTGGTACGAAGACTCTAGTAGATTATGTCCACAGCAAAGGGCTCAAGATTGGGATTTATGCTGATGCGGGGTAACAGAGTTAACTGACAGTTCGAATTTGACAAATTATAGATCATCAAAGATAACATATGTCAGTAATTTGTAAAATTTATGAGAGCTGATTATTTATAGTCCTAAAACCTCACTCATCATAACTAATTATTTAATCCAACATATGTTATCAATATCTTCTCTCTTTTTTTGATCAGCAAAAAGAAAGAGTATTATTGATGCAAATAAAAGGATTCCCTAGCTTGTAAATTGTTCCATTTATGTATTATTGTTTTCAGGACATTGACTTGTGACAAAAGGATGCTTGGATCACTTGGCTACGAGGAACATGATGCCAACACCTTTGCTTCATGGGTACGTATGCATATCTTAATTAATTGATCGATTATGCATTTTCATTATATTTTATTCATCAAATGATTGCATAATAAACTAAATTAAAATTGTATTAGTTATCTATGCCATGTGTGCATCCATGCTTGCATGCAAGATTAATAAGATGTTGGAAGTGGGAAGAATAAAAACTATAAACTTGGGATTGCATTTGTTTATATTTTATTGTTCCTTTGATACTAATTAGTTTATTTAAAACTATTTTATTTGTTTCTATTAACATGGCATAAGGTATATAAAGAATATAAAATTTAAAATAAATTTCAGAAAGACTCAATTTAAGTATGTACAGGGAAATGATTCATTGGCATTACGAGTTTAATCTGTCTTCCAACGCTGCAGGCTTATTTCAATGCACCTGACGGAGACGAGCCTCTGGCTTTGGACATGGGGAGTATGGGAAAAGGTCAAGTATGGATTAATGGTCAGAGCATTGGAAGATATTGGACAGTGTTCGCAACTGGTAATTGCAATGGACATGGGGAGTATGGGAAAAGGTCTCTTTGCTTGATCAAGAACAAGGCTGATGCTTGGTGAAAAGAACATGCTTGGTGAAAAGAACGATCAAGCACAAGGCTAATGCTTCAAAACCGTATATATTACTTCCAGTTTTAGGATTTTTTTTGTATTCCTTCATTGATTTTCCTTTTAATTTTTGTTCAATTACTTATTGGTTTTCAATGGATGGATCTTTAAAACTTGTCTCAATTAATGTTTTGAATGGAATGATTGTAAAGTTTGGGATTGAGCAGGAAAATATAATGAATTTTAATGTTATATTTGGGTTGGGTTGAATGAATTTTGTTCAATATTGGATTGAATGTTTATAAACAAAAATTGATTGTTAAAAAAAAAAAAAAAGAATGAGATTTGGAGACTAACTAATTAGTCGTTGATTGTTTAATGTCTTTTGGCGACTAAATAATTGGTCGCCAAATTCTACACTTTTACGACTAAAATCATTGGTCGGCAATTCCTTACCTTTTGACGACTAAATTATTAGTTGGTGATTTCTCAACTTTTGAGGACGAAAACAGTTGGTCGCCGATTTTTTGTTTTTGGCGACAAACATATTTGGTCGGAAAAATATTACTTTTCACGACTAAATGAATTAGTCGCGGTAATGATATATTTAGCGACCAAAAAATTAGTTGGCAAATCTAATTTTTCCCGACCAACTAAAATTTTGGTCACGAATTACTTTTGCCGACCCTCAATTGACGACCAAAGTAGCGACCAAAAAAATTGATCACGGATAACTTTTGCCGACCAAAAATAAACTTTTAACGACCAATTTTTTAATCGACAAAAATGTTAATTCTTATACTAAAAAGATAAAAAGATAAATTATTTTTATATCGTCAAACTTTACATAAGTCTTTAAAAAGCGCTATGGTGTTGAAGGTGGGAGAAGAAATGAGGACTCGTTTGAGAAAGTTCAGCGAAATTGCTAGTGATAGAAAAAGCTGCAAGGTCAATAAATTGATGAGCTTGTCGAGTTTATGTAAAATAAATAAAATCATATTACAAAATATAAACATATGATAAAATCATCATCACTCGATTTTCTCCCATATAAATAGTGGACCCCACTATTTTAATCAATCCGGAGACAACCACCCAATGGGCAGGGACTAATTACTCGAGGGCATTTCTAAGTTTTGTATTTTACTGTCAAATACTTATTTTCAGTTATTTAAGGATTTTTATTTTTTTTCAATTAGAAGGAAATAATTAAGGAATTAAAGCCAATTAACGAATTAATTTCTCAGTAATATATCTATAATGTTGGGAACTCTAATCCCCTATAATTAGTTTTATAAAGTAAAATCTATTCCTCCAAAAAAAAAAAATTATACAAAATACCATAAAAAAACTTTAAATAAAATCTATATTTTATATGCGAGGTTGAACCCAAAACTCCAATATAATAATACTATTACAAGTTGCCTGAACAACTATATGCAAAAACATAGTATATAAAGGAGAAACAAATATTGAATGTACAAATCATTTTTTATGAACTTTAATAAACATAGATCTCAACAATACATTACGCTTTATGTCATTTTTGAAGATTCACTTTCTAAGCCCCATTCATCTTTGTAATGGATGTGTGAATCACATCACCAGCTAAAACTAATGGACTCAAAATGCAAGTTGTGTGCCAACCCAGATGAACAAATGGCCGCAACCTCATGTCTCATATTCTTAGGCCCACAAACAAGAACTCCAACACTTGACTCCTTGCGCTCTAACAAAATTCCTGCAATACCCACCTCAGTTAATTTGTAAGATTGCAAATGAATTGAACTGAGCTAAATAATGGAGTGAATTCAAATTGAGGCTTGAGATTGGCTCAAATATAGAATTGCATACTAAATGAGCTCAAGCAAAAAATATTCGAATTTAGGTTCGAACTCGGTTTGGATACATAGGTGGTGTTTGGCAAGTGGGTTGGGGCTAAAATAGCCACAAAAGACAAAACAGGCTATTTTAGCCACAACAAACAAAACATCACATCCAACCCATAATCATTACACTCTTCTCTCACAAAAAAAAGCCAAAAAGCCAAAAAGCCAAAAAGCCCTTCCCAAACCAAGCTTTTTAGCCCAGGCTAAAATAGCCAAAAAAACCAAAAAGCCAAAAAGCCAACCCACTTCCCAAACGGAGGCATAATTAAACTAGATTATCTTCTATCGAAATTTAGACTCAACAGTGTTGTTTGTGTATTTGGGACCCACTATGATTCCCACTTTGATGATCTAATCTATTTATTTTAAATGTATTTAGGTATATATTATCCATAAAAAAATAAATTGATTCAATAATCATATTCAAATGATTTTATAATATTTGTCTTTAAAAAAATTGAGGAGTATATAATTTTAAAATTATACCGTCATTTTTTTAAAACATGATGAAATAATATGGGTATGATTAACAAATCCATCTGATTTTTTTCCTTTATGAATGATCAACACATATAAATCAACAAAACAAATAAATCACATCAAAACAAAACTCTTCATGGGCCTCACGGAGTGGACAATACTATCCAGTCTATATCGTGGAGAGGGGGACAAGCCCATGCCCTTAAACTACTAGTTTGAATTAGTTATGGACTGGCACTCTGGAGAAGAATAATTCCAGGAACCATAAAAATATGGGGAAATCACTGGTTAGTAAGGAGAGAAAAAAATTATTACAAATTTATGTCAAAGTTTTTATTTTTAATTATTAATATTATTAATATTTATTATTTATTTGTAATTAATTTTGATTGACACTATGGTGTAGTTTTCTCTAAAAATATCTTATAATTCTATCATGAAAGTATAATGTACCGTATAAATTTAAAATTGAACTGTCGTAGACCATAAATAAATTGAATTTTATTTACATGTGCTCTAGAGAAAGCTTTACTTACTCTTTAGGTCAGGCCTTCCACCATAATGCACATTGTTAGGTTTGCCAATAGACTGGTGAGGTAGGCTTTCCAACTCCCTATCATCACTAAACCTAGTTAGCTTTCCACCTTCCATATCTTGAACCTGTTTTGTTGCTTCCATGGCTATCTGTTTCTTGCTCCAAACAAAACCTACACAACCTGTCATGGCAATGGCTATGCATACGAGCAACATATTCAACATAGCTTGTGAAGTGTGCGAGTAAACCCTATTCGTGTTGTGATCGATGGGGTAAATATAGAACCGGGTAAGAATCCCCATGAAGAGAAGGAAGACGATGAAAGATGATGACACGATTGCACCGAGCCAGAGCCAACCATTGGGGCCTAAAGTGGGAGACAAGGGTGCATCTGAGGGATTAGGCTTGAACCGGATGGTTCGGAGAGGCTTTTGTTCGTTCTCCGATATGGGTTGTTTTTCTCTTGTTATGTAGGCCTCAATGTGGAGTTCGAAGTTGAGAAGTTCAGATGGGTTTTTGGAATGTGGAAAGAGAAGGTCTAGCATGGCGAGGTCGGATGAAAATTTGAATGCACTGATGAGAAGAATTTGTGGAGTGGTGGTGGATTTTAGGGTTGAGGTTGTGAAGATGAGGTCACGCGTGATGGAGATGAATGGAGCAATGCCACTGCCTCCACTAACCATCACAAGCATGTCATGCCTGCAACCACAATTTGTATACCAAGTCACCAATGCACGCCATAGAAGTACGGGCTAATTGTTTTGGTTCATTTGAGCTCCAACACTTTAATTATGTTTAGTTTGGACTTTAAAGTATTAGATGTGTGTTAAAATGGTTCAGATGGGTGACTTTGGTAATATTCATTGTCAAAATTAACACTGTGTTTGGATTGAGTGATTTGGAGAGAAAAGAAAAGAAATAGAGAGAAATTTATTTCTCTTCCTTGTTTGGTTATCTTAAGTGGAGAGAAATGGGGAGAAATAGAGAGAAATGGAGAGAAACTCATTTCTCTCATAACCCTTATTTTCAATCTTCCCAAAAGTGGAGAGATTGGGAGAGAAAAGAAATCCACAAATGCTTATATTTTCATAATACCAATTTTACCCCTATAAAAATAAAAGAAATAAAATGATTGAAAATATAAAAAGGTTATTTTGGTAATATAACATAAAATAATTTCTTTTCTTTTCTCTTAATGAAATCTAACCAAACAAGAAGGAGAGAAATCACAATCATTTCTTTTCTTTTATTTCTTACTTATCCAAACAAAAAGGAGAGAAATTACAATCATTTCTTTTCTTTTCTTTTCTCTTATTACTTAAGTAATCATTTCTTTTCTTTTCTCTCCTAAGTTACCAAACATAGCGTAATAGATTGAGATCTTTCCATTCTAAAGTTGTAATAGAAAATATTTATTTCATTATTTAAGGGCTTGTAATGATTTTTAAATATACTTTTGAAATAAAAAAATTACATCTCAGAAAAAAAAAGAAAAAAAAAGAAAAAGAAAAGCTATTTATAAATTGAAACCATGAAATGTGGGGAACCAAATGTGAAATTAACATTCTTTTGTTGAGGTGTAATTTCTCGTTCAAAAAATACAACTGATTCTAATAATAAATATTGACTGCATCAGGCATGAAGGCTACTTTGCACATTTATGGCTGGTTTGACAATAGATCCAAGTCTACTAGCCTCATTGAATTGAATCTAGTTAATGTTAAAAATGGGTTCCCAAAACCTTGGTGTGTTTGTGGTGATTTTAATGAAATTAGGTATTTATCTGAGAGAAGAGGAGTATTTGGGAGGGATAATGGAATTAGATGATTTGCCAATGATAGGGAGAAGTTTTACCTGGTGTAATTCACTTGAAGGGGAGAGGTGGAGTAGGTTTGACAGGTTTTTAGTTGATCCGAGGTGGTTGGAGAAGTTTAAGTTAAAAGTGTGGGGTTTGCCTAGGGATGTATTAGATCATTGCCCCATAATACAAGGGAGGATGATAGGAATTGGGGGCCAAGACCATTTAGATTTTTGAATGCTTGGACCTTACATCCTAGTTTCCTGAAAGTAGTGCAGAAATCATGGTCAGATTCACAAGTTGATGGATGGGCTGGTTATAGATTTGTATGGAAATTAACATGTCTAAAGAATGATCTAAAAAAATGGAATCAGGAAGTGTTTGGAAATGTGGATTGCCAGCTCATGAAAGCAAAGGATGAATTACACGATTTGGACTTGATGGCTGAATCAAGAGCACTGCTACCACAAGAGGTGTCAAGGAGAAGGGAGGTCAAAAGTCTAGTATGGAAATTAAGGAGGAGAAAGGAGTGGATATGGCTGCAGAAGTCAATATTAGATGGGACATTAAATGAGGATAAAAACACAAGGTTTTTCCTCTTAAGTGCTAACAGGAGATTCACCAAAAATCTAGTAGATTCAGTGGAGGTTAATGGGGTTAGAGTTGAGGTGAGGAGCCTGATCAAGTGAAAGAGGAAGTGCTAAGGCATTTTTCTATGCTATTCAAAGAAGAGTGGGTATCAAGGCTAAAGCTTGCTGGTTCTATGTTAACAGTGAGTAGATCAAAGGTTGTGGAGACACTTGAAGTTGAATTTTCTGACATGGAAGTTTGGGAAGCAGTAAAGGATTGTAATGGAAACAAAACTCTTGGACCTGATGGTTTTAACTTGTCTTGTATCCAGAAGTGTTGGAAATATATGAAGGGTGAGGTGATTCAATTTATGAAGGAGTTTCATTCTAATGGAAAGTTAATAAAAGGTTTGAATTGCTCATTCATAACCTTGATCCCTAAAAAAGATAGTCCCAAAGGATTGAGTGATTATAGACCTATTAGCTTGGTTAGTTCAGCTTATAAAATTTTGGCTAAAGTACTTTCAAGAAGAATTAGAAAGGTTCTACCAGATGTTATTGGTGAGGTACAATCAACATTTCTGGGTGGTAGAAACATTTTTGATGGGATGTTAATTGCAAATGAGGTAGTTGATTGGTGGAAGAAGACAAAGAAGAAAGGAGTCATTTTGAAAGTTGATTTTGAAAAGGCTTATGACTCAGTGAACTGGAATTATCTGTTTTCTATGATGTCTAATATGGGGTTAGGAGATAAATGGAAAAATCGGATGATATCTTGTGTAACCAAAGCCAGAATTTCTGTGTTAGTAAATGGGTCTCCTACAGAAGAGTTTTCTCCTCAGAAAAGGATTAGGCAAGGTGATCTAATCTCACCTTTCTTATTTATCATAGCAGTTGAAGGTCTCAATATTCTGTTAGAAAGGGCAAAGGAGTTAGGACTATTGAAAGGTGCATCAGTAGGGCTAGCTGAGTTAAAGTTGTCACATCTTTAGTTTGCAGACGACACTATAATATTTTGTGAAGCTGAGGAGGAGGAAATTTTAGTCATCAAGAGGACACTTAGGTGTTTTGAAGTTATATCAGGGCTCAAGGTTAATTTTCACAAATGTGTTGTGTGTAGTGTGGGTGTGGATGATGAGAACATTCAGGAGTTTGCCTCTATTCTGAATTGCACAAATTAGAAGCTTCCCATTAAATATCTAAGATTTCCTCTTGGTGCTAGTCCTCGAAGTAGAAAGATTTGGCAACATGTGGTTGATAAGATTAGGTGTAAGTTGGCATCTTGGAAGAGAAAATTTCTGTCATTTGCTGGTAGGTTGACATTGATAAAGTCAGTAGTGTCTAATTTACCTTGCTATTGCCTGTCTTTGTTTGTAATTCCTAAAGGTGTGGCCAAGGTGATTGATAGGATTCAGGCATCTTTTCTTTGGGCGGGCTCCGATCTAAAGAGAAAGATGCATATCGTTAAATGGGGGGAAGTGACAAAACCAAAAAAGCAAGGAGGGTTAGGTGGTAGGAGGATTAGGGAGATGAATGAGGCTCTGCTATTGAAATGGTGGTGGAGGTATGGGGTGGATGAAAATGCTCTGTGGAAACAAGTGTTGGTTAGCAAGTATGGTTCTCAAGGGGATAGATGGCTGCCTGACTTGATCACTGCAGATGAAGGGAAGGTTTCCAGGATTTGGAGTGACATTTTGCATGTAGTAAGATCTAACTATCCACTGTATGACTTTTGTGAAAGCAATATAAGGATAGAGATTGGTGATGGTTGTAGAATTCAGTTTTGGAATGACAAGTGGCACATGAATATTCTAATTAAAGAGAAATTTCCTAGGTTGTTTAGCCTATCCATGGATAAGGAAGGATCTCTGAAGCAGTTTGCTCAAAGAAGACAGAGTTCTGGGGAGTGGGTGTTCAACTTTAGAAGACCCTTTTTAGCTTGGGAAGAGGAGAAAGTTATTAGATTACAAGGGATGCTGTCAAATGCATCATATCATAGTTCAAATAGCCATGATACATTGATCTGGGTGGCTGCCTCTTTAGGTCTTTTTTTTTTTTGTGGCGTCAGTCAAAACTTGGTGTGAAGCTAGGTGTGGGTATAGGTTGAAAGTACCTGAGTGGTTGTGGCGAAATGTAGCTCCACCAAAGGTACAATTTTTTGGGTGGTTAGCTTGGAAAGACAGGGTTAAAACAGCAGGGTTCTTGCACAACATTAGGGTCATTAGAAGTAGTAAAGAATCTATTTGCCCCTTTTGCAAAGCTAAGGTTGAAACAGGTTCTCATGCGCTTATTCATTACCCAAGAGTATGGAAGGTGTGGTCAAATTTGCTGGATTGGTGGGGAATCAGTTGGGTAACACCTGCAAATGTGGAGGGTCTGATGAATTGGTGGGTGGGGGTTAAGTTTAAAAAGTTGGAATTACAGGTTTGGAAACTGTTACCTTTTGCAATGTTGTGGTCCATTTGGAAGATAAGGAATGAATGTGTATTCAATAGCCTTAATCCAAATTTTGCTGATGTGGAAAAGCTTATAAAGGTTAGAGTGGCAATGTGGGCCAAATCAAGTTTGAAGGGTGTCCATTTTTCAATCCATGATTTGGTCTCAAACATAAGGGAGGTCAGAGTATGCATAGGTGGAGGTTGAGATGGTCTTGAGCTTTGGAGTGATCTTTGCTGTTAAAGAAGGGTGTGTTGTAGGTTTTGTTCTGTTGTGGTCCTTTGTTTGATGCCCTGTTGCTGGTTGGGCTCGGAGCTCTCTCTGCTTGTCTACTGCTGTTGCCACTTGCTGCTGATTGTTGGTAGTGCTGCTGTTGCTGCTGCTTTTTGGTATTGTAAAGTGCTGTTTTGGGTGTTGATGTTAGTATTTTGGTGCTGATTTTGGTGTTGTTTGTTATGTTTATTGCGGGTTTTTTTCTTGGCTTTGATTGGTAGCTTACCAACTCTTGATGATGTGCTAGCAAGGGATTGGGTGGGTATATTGGTGCCAACCTAGTTAGGATTGATATGTTTTGCTATGATACTTTTTGCGCTCATCTCTTTTCTTTCTTGATGTAATGATTTCTTGTTCATCAATAAAGGTTTTATTTTTCTGATCAAAAAGAAAAAAATATATATATATATATATATATATATATGATTGATTGATGAGTAGAAAAAATATGAAAATTAGAGTTGCCTTGGATATTCAAATAAATTGTCACATTATTGAGTTTGAAAAGTAGATATAATTTTAAATTATGTTAGGGATCTTAAATAATTTACCAAATTTTCTACCAAACCTCCGGTAGAAAATTTAGTAGATTGTTTGGGATTCATAACATTTTTTTATAATTTTTGGGCGTGAATGGCACTACTCAATGCCTTTTGTCAACTTTTTTTATTGATTTTTTTTTTTATAATAAATTTTCTTTTTTTTTTTTAAAAAGTTTAACTTTTAGGTCTTCCCAAACTAGAAGACCATAAAAATTAAATAAAGATTTGAAAAAATTCCACTAAAGACAAAATTGTAAAAAAATATAAATATATTTTTTAGTCTTCTGTGATTTTTTTTTTTTTTTTTTGGGGGGGGATTTTTGAAAATTTTTAGATCATTCAAATCAAACTAGAAAAAGACCTGAGAAGAATGTTTTTTAAAAAATTACTAAAGACAAAATTTCCAAAAATTAAAACGAGACATTTTCTTAGCTTTTGCTAAATAGAGAATATTTTTGAGGAGAAAATTGACATGGTAAAATTTGGGTACTGAAATGACACACAATGCAACCGTTAGACACCAAAAATGCAATTAATCATAGGAGAAACATACCCATATGTATTCACATTTTGCACATACCTAAGAAAATCAGTTGAAATAGGTCCATAAGGTCCTTCAATGGACATGCGAAGATGATCCACCGGAGATGGTGAAGAAAGCATCTGATAGAGCTTCTCACTCCAACTTCCTTCATTTTTTATGATGATGCTTAGCTCGTCCGGTTCGAGATTACTACTTGAGCTAATGGTGAAAGGGTGCCATTGTAGTCTTGAAATGGAGGGCACATTTATGAAGATGATGCTTGTTGGAGTGTAACTCAAAGCTGCACAAGATCAAAGTAAATAAAATCCTACTAAAGAAGTGCTTCAAATTATCGGAATCTATTTTTGAATTTTTTCTAAGAATAAACTGGCAAAAAAATAAAATAAAATGAAAATAAACAAAACTCATCGTTTGAATACCTTTTTTTCCTCTTTTTTGAGGAAAAATAATATTAGTTTCTATTTTTTCATAAATAAAAAAAAAATCAAAAATAGATTTTGAAAACAAAACCAAAGTAAGGATTTTTAAATTTTAATTTTTTTCTCTAGAAATTGCATTGATTGCAGTAAAGTCAATACTTGCATTCATCCTGGTGGATTATAAACTAGTAGTGTAATTAGAATTTTCAATCATTTAGTGGAGTAGATTTTAGTTTTACAAAATGGATTAAAATTTTGACATAATGCACTATAATATTATATATTTCCTTTGACATGGACATAAGTAATTCAAATTTATCAAATTGTATGTAAAAATAAAACACAGAAACATAATACTATAGAGAAAGATAGTTCAATTGTGCGCTAAGCAAACATTAAAACTGACCCAATGAGGGTCAAGATGGGTCCACCCATGGCAGTGCACAAAATGTTGGCCAGCAGCCTCAACGCCCTAGGCCAAGGTTAAGAGCTTAAGACAAGTTTATAAAAATTGTCCATATGTCATGTCTATGTATAAAAAGAATTGACATTTTAAAGGATTTTTTTTTTAAAGGTTAAATTGTCCAAAATAATTATGAAAAATAGTAAGTGAAAACAATGTCACCATATGGCAGTAGACAATGTTGTCTACTAGTGCTATCACTTGGGGGCCATTTGGGAAGCAAATAAAAAGTCAAAAATCAGTTTTTAACCCATTTTAAGTCATATTAACTCTCATATTTTTTACACAAAAAAGATAAAAAAAAAGTCAAAAAATTAACTTTTAACCATTTTCCAAAAAAACGTCCACTCCCAAGGCCAAAATTAAGAACTTAAGTCAAGTCAACCAAAATTATCCATGTTATGTCTATATACAAAAATAATTGACATTTTAAAGCTCTTTTTTAGTTCAAATTGTCCAAAACAATCATAAGAAAAGAGAAGTGAAAACAAAACCAGGAGGCACAATCATTGACCATTAGATTCATTTTGTAAAGCTACTAGTACCATTATATTATAATTTTCCTTCCTTCAAATTTTAATGGTGTAGTCATCTAACATCACTCACATACATGTAGCCCCGCCCTTGTTATAAACTTCATCTAGGATGAATTCAATATTTTTAGAATTGCACTTTATGTACGGTAATAACGTATCTACTAATATGCATATCAATGATCATAGAAAGAACTCGGGCATCAAATTAAGTATAGTTTATAGCTTTACCTCGACTCTTGGAATAGTTGAGCTCCACAGTTTCACACGACATGACACGAGCAGAAACTAAATGAATGCCTTGTCGTGATTGTAAGAACCTCAAGAACCGATCGACCATGAAGAGATAGAAACCGGGAAGAATGGTGTAGGAATAAGAGAAGCCGAGATGGAAAATGTAGAAAATCATGAAGAGAATGTACAAGTGATGAGTGTAAAAGAAGAGTTCAAACATTTTTTGCCTTATCCGAGGGTAGGTTGTTACCCACAAGAACAAACCAAATAGCAAAGATAGTTCTCCAGCTACATTTGATACCCTGATGGTACTCCACTTGAGCACCTGCATTGCATCAAGAAAAGAAAAGAAAAGAATTTAATTTTCAATACAAGATTAAGTTTGTTCTAAGATGAAATTTGAAAATTACAAAGATGAATAGGACAACTTTGAGAGGACTTGAATTCTCTTCATTTTTTTTTTCCTGCAATAATCTTGTTATGATTTTCTGTTGCAAATAATATAATACAATGATTAATTTTTTAAATTTTGAACTATAAAGTAGTGTATGAGACTCATTAAAAGGCGGGCTCACTTACCTTCAAAAAAAAAAAAAAAAAAACCTTATACCTAAAAAGAACTAAAAAGAAAGTTGGGCCCAATTCATGGTATGCAATTCAAGGTTTTTTAATGTTATGTGTCACTCACCCAACCAACTGGGTCCTAATATTCTATTTCAAAATTCAAAGTTTATGCCAATATGTTTGGATGACATGGATTTTGAGAGAAATTAAAATATAATTTTAATCTTTATAAATTCACTATTTCGATATAGTTGAATTGAGAATGTGATTTTTGATTTTTGAAGTCAGCTTAACTCAATTTTTTAGATTAATAAAAATCTAAAAAATATATTTTTTGTTGAATAAAATTCTTGAATTATTCAAATATAAGAATGAAATTATGTGCAAATCGTATTATTGAGAATGAGATTTCTCAGAATGTGATACTCATTTTTGGTTCCAAACATAAATAATGTTATACAAAATAAATATTTTTCTAAAAATTTCATATATAATAGTGTGACATCTCATATGAGCTATGATTTTTTTTTTATAGAAGTTATGTTTGTGTAATATTATCCTAGATCGTAACCAGATCCTCACCATTTAATTTACAGTAATGTTGTTGCGTTCATAAATAAATAAATAAGTAACCAGAAAAATGTATAAATAAATAATATATTAGTCATTCTTTTAATTTATGATGAAAGTCCTCCTTTCACAGGGGGACGGACCAAAATGATTCCGAAAATTATGCATGATCAAAAGGTGTGGAAAAGTCAAAATACGACAAACAAACACAACTTTCAAACTTTTGCTTCTTTTTGCCCAAAAAACAAAACTAACACATTGCCAAAATCAAAACGACAAACTAACCTCCACAGTAGTGCTACAACCAAAGTAGATGGCAAAGGAGATATGGCCACTTTATTGAGGATGATCCACAATCGTTCATTTTATGTGCTTTTTGCTCAATTCTTTTTGTGGTTCTATAAGGTTGAGTTCGGATTAGGGATGGCTATTTTAGTTCGATAGGCGGGAGTTTGCCTATACTTGTTTGAATAGGATAAATTTTATCTAATTCGACATTTATATGGTGCGGGAGTAAATTTTATTTTGATCAGCCGCAAAGGGGGTAAGGCGAGGTACGGTAGGTATCGTCTTTCCTTATCTAAATCTGACCCGGTATAATTAATAATATATATAAATAAATAATATGTGTATATATATAATATAATTAAATATAAAAAAGAAATATTAAAAGTATGTGATTCTGTTTAAATATAAATAAATAATAATTCTAAAAGTTTCACTGCTTATATATATGAAAATAAGAAAAATTATTTAGTATGTTAAGAATGTTAAAAATTTAAATGATTTTTAATTTTTTTTTTAACTATTTGAAATGTGGTGGGGATATCCACAAAGGTGAGGATGAGGTTAAAAAATTTCACTTATAGTGAGATTGGAGCAGGAGTGGGGGCAGGGGTGGTGTTTGAAAGCGGTGGCAAAGGCAGAGATAGAGGCGGAGAATGACAAATTCGTCCCAAACCCATCCATGACCATCCCTAATTCAAATCAATAATTTGGATAAAAATTTATAAAAAGAACAAAATATAAAAGAAAAGAGTGAATGAAAAGAAAGTTAAATGTTTGTGACATTTTCTCGCCCTTTTCCTATCTCAAGAAATTTCTCGTCAAATCCAAACACAGCCCAAGTAAGACCGAACAACCTCAAATTCTAGGAAGGTGCCAAACAAAGGTTCAATAAGTGAAGCGTAAGAATTTAGGACCGTTCATGATGGAGATTTCTGTGAAACAAAAGTGTGGGCTCTGTTTGTTTGTTTGTGACCTAACCTAGGGTCTGAAGCCAATATTTCGAGGTCACTTCAGTTGATGGAATGAGAGTAATAATATACAAATAAGAATACGTAATATAAATTTTGTATAAAAATGATATAATTATATTATGACTTACTATTTTAAAAAGTATAATTATTAAAAAAACATTTAATTATAAAATCATCACTGTCATTATTTTCGCCAAAAATTATTTATATAAAATTTGTAAGAATAGCATTGTTCAATGACAGAACATTAGTAATATACAAATATAAAATATATATATATATATATATATATATATATATATAATATTATGCTTACACTAAAATTTATTATTTTAAAACAAAATATTTATTAAAATAATATTTAATTACATAAATGCCACCATCCACCCGTCAAATCATCCGAATTAGGATCACGAGATTAAAGGGTTGTTTGAGATGTTTTAAATAAGGTGTCGTTTGGGAAGTGGGTTGATTTTTTAAATTTTTGATTTTTTTGGCTATTTTAGCCTGGATTGAAAAGCTTGGTTTGGGAATGACTTTTTGACTTTTTTTGTGAGAAAATAGTATAATGATTATGGGTTAGATGTGATATTTTGTTTGTTGTGGTTAAAAAGCTTATTTTGTCTTTTGTGACTAAAATAGCCAAAACCATCTTTCCAAACGGGACCTAAGTGTACTTTTTATGAAATATGAGTTGGGCTTGAAATGATGTGGTAGAGAAATGATGTGACTTAAATAAAATGATATGACTTAAATAGGATAGTGACTTTTTGACTTTTTAACATTTTTAAGAAATGCTAAACGAGGCCTAAATTTGATACGTAATTTCATATTTATTATATAAAAAAAATTTAATATGTTTTAGGACGCAAAATTAACTAAATTTTGAAAATATCCACTTTTTAAAATATATATTTATTCTGTGAAAACAGTTTTAAAAAATCCAAAACAACTTTTTAGTTTGTTAAAAAGTAAGTTGTTTTTAAAACAATTTTTGAAAACCATTCGTCAAACAAAATTTTCTATGTTCTCCAAACAAATAAAAAAAAGGACGAAAACACCACATAATTTGTTTTATTGTACTTGTGACTTGCTAATAATGATGATATAATTATGAATAAAAGAAAAATGGTTAAGTATTACCTCTGAAAACTTGTTGGCAACAACCCAATAGATGATGTAGACGACACCATGAGAGGTGAAGAGGACCATGGTAATGTGTCCAAGCCAAATATGATACTTGATGCTAGCCTCTGGGGAGAGTCCAAAAATAGGCAATAATGATGAGCCACGTGTCACTGGGAAGAATAGAAATGCTAGGCATATGTTCCCAACCAGGCCTAGTGTTAGACCAACTCTTTCCAATTTAACCTCCCATCTGCCAAAACCACCATTTCTCTAACATGATATATTAGAAAAAAAAAAAAATACAAAACACGAAATACAAAACAAAATTGATATATAAACAGGAAAATTGTACAGAATTATTACGTCATTCTAAAACCAAATTATGTCTAAAAATTTTGATGTTTTTATATTTTCCTATAAGAAAGGGGTATTGCCTTCCCCTCTTTTTTCTTGAATCAATAATATTAGGTTAAATATGTTCAATTTCATAAATCTAAAACCCCAAACTTCCACTTACATTCCCATTTCAACATGACAAGTTTGAAACTAGAGAGATTAGAGTAGAATTCAAAAGAAATATGAAAATTATATGTTCGTGAAATTTATTTGTTTTTCTTTCTTTGTTAAGAATTCTTAAAATTTTCGCATGATCTTTTTTGGTTCAAAATAGTAATGATAATTGACGGAAATGCAATTGAAATACATTCACGAAATTGAAACAAATAGGCATCCAAGTGAAATATCGTTGAAACTAAAGAGACAAATTATATAAGTTACTCATAACAAGTGTGTAGAAAAGTGTATTAAAAAATTTAATATGCAATTAAAAAAAATTATAATAAATCTGAATCACACATTAATTTTTTTATTTTTTTTAACATAAGATTATTATTGATTTTTGGAAAGGTGATCCTTACATTTTATCGCCCTTTTGCATTACTTGCCGTCTGACATCGGAGAAGAAGATGTGCAAGTAAGCAGAGAAAGACCAAACCAAGAGTGCAATGAACATCACAAGCATGGCTAGCTCTATCCCACAAACAATCCCTAGCCCTTTGATGATCATTGGTCTTTTCCACGAACCAAGTTTATGTGTTTTCCCATTGCACCTACATAGACAAACCAACCATTGAAACATTCATCAAGTTACTTTTCTCAAATTAGTGATAAATTCAAAACAATAAATAGGGTAGATTATATATATGATTCATGTAAGTTGTTTCTTGTGTCAATTTTTATTTTCATAATTTTAATTGTATTAATTTTGTCATTTAATTTTTCAGATTATGTTAATTTAATAGTCCATTCGATTACATTAATTCAATCGATTATATCTATTAAAAAATTAGACAGAATTTAAAAGCAAATGATTCATTTAAAAGGAAGTGGACAATTTTCAAATCGGATGTCAACCACCAACCATTTTGATGAGTAAATGGACTAGTTTGCCCCCATGATTATATCCAAATTTTAAGATGACCTTATCAATTATATTAAACTGATACACAATATGAAAATTTTAAGGATAAAATTGATGTATTTAAAACTACATGCATCAAATTGATACTAACGACCAATTATAGAGATTACGAGTGTAATTTAACCTAGGTTTTTGTTAACATATCCTTTGAGGGCATATGTTAAATAAGCATTAAGGGATTGTTTGGGGTATTCTAAATAAGTGTACTTTTTGTCATTTTAGACTAAAAGATTAAGAAAAAAAATATGGATGTTTGGGTTAACTTTTTGACTTTTTATGAAAAAATGTGTATTAAAAAATTGTATAAATTAGTGTGTAGAGAAAAATTAAGATTGAGAATTGTGCAGCCGTAATTTTTGACTTTTGGTGAATAGTGATAGCTTTTTAACTTTTTTGGTAACTTTTTGACTTTTTAACTTTTTTATAAGTTGCCAAACTTGGCCTAAATAGGTACAATTATCTTTACTTATATAGAAACTAATACAAACTTAAAAACTGTCTAAATTGAATAATATTTTTATAAGACCAAATTACCTTGTTTCTTTCCCTCCATTTTAGCCTTTCATCTTTTTTTTTTTTCTTCTTCTTTTTCTTTGTTTTGTACATTTTCACCCTCCTTATTTTTATATGATTTTTTTATTGGTAACAATTTTTTTGATAATTTGAAAACATATATATATATATATATTGTCAAATTAATTTTTATTTTTTCAAAATAAATTTTTAAAATTCAACCAAACAAAAATAATTTCCAATTAATTTTTTTTTCTAATTAGAATTAACTTGTTATAAAAAGAATGAGATAGAGTACAACAAATAAAATTAAAAATAAATTAAATTAAAAACAAGAGCAAGTTATATTAAACCTCCTTAAACTATCGACCATTTACATTTTACCCTCCTAATGTTTTAAATCTAACAATTACTCCCCTCAAACTATTTGAATTTGAACATTAAGGGTGTGTTTGTTTGGACGGATTGAATAACGGGGGATTGGAATCCATCGGACTGTTAGTTCTGGGATACATTATCTCCGAATTATTTGGTTGGACTGAATTTATGTCCCATGTTTGTTTAGTCATGGGATTAAATGTTAGGAAATGACTATTTGATTGGATAGGATATGAATCCTATGTTTGTTTAGGATATTATAGAGAATGATAAATGTTTAAATGACTGTTTTACCCTTTTCAATTATTGACTAAGTAATAGCAATGTTAAACATATCTTTAATATTTTGATTATTTTTAACTAGATTAAATAAAAGTTTATTTTATTTTATTTTTTACACAATTAAATAAATTTATTTTTAAAAAAAAAATTAAATTATCAATAAAAAAATATGTTATTTTTTAATTAAAATTTTAAATAAATTTATTTTAAAAATAATAATAATTAAATAATGAAATTAAATAAAACATCTATTAAAATTTAAATAATAAAATCAAATAAAATATAAACAAAATTTTAAAATAAAACATCAATAAAATAAAAAATTATTTTAAAAAATTAAAAAAATAAAATTATTTTATTTTCAAATTGAGGCATTTAAATTTTAATAAATTTTACTAAATATAATACATCATCAAATAGTAGAGAGTCAAAATGACCATTTCATCACCTAATCTCATATCCCCTTTACCCCTCCATTTGTGTCTCACCCCTTTAGGACACAATAGTTCAATGGATTTGGAACTAATAGTCCGGTGCAAAAATTTTGAACGAAACAACGGACTATTAGTGCGGATGAACTAATAATCCAATCCAAACCCCTCAATCCCTCAAAACAAACACCATCTAAGTCTTTCTGCTAGTTATCTATCAAATATTTGAATGAAAAATTGTCAAGTATTGTGTACATAATGATTATATTAAATTTTTACAAAAGATAAAATAGGATAATTTGGTCATAAAATTTAATATAATCGTTATGTATATAACACTTGACAATTTTTCATCTAAATATCTAGTAGAAAAATTTAATGTTCAAATTTAAATAATTTAAGAGTAGTAATTGTTAGGTTTAAAATATTAAGTAAGTAAAATATAAATGATTGATAGTTTGAAAGAGTTTAATATAATTTGTCCAAACCTTTATGGTCAAAGTTGGCAGAGCCCTCACGTGATTATTTATTTATTTTTATTTTTTTAACACTACATTGTAATAGTTAAATAATTTTATTATCAAATTCCTACCTACCTCAAAATGGGATAATTTTGTCCATATAAAATAAATATATCACATTTATTAGCTTCTTAAAAAATACTAAAATTATTTATACTTTGAGGAGTACTATATGTCCTAATTTTTCTTCTACTTTTGTTCAATATTTCCATACAAGTGAAGGTAATTAATGCCAATTATTTACTTATTTGGGCGTATGTTAATAAAGAGTAATTTTCATATACGATAAGATATATCCATGTGGTACTTTCTATTAGTGGAAGGTAGTGGAATATGAGAAATATTATTGAATGTTAGAGGAACAATAAAAAGTATATATATTTGTAATTGATAAAAAGAAAATCGCAAGTAATCTTCATACCTTTCTGTGCTATTGTTACTCACTTGCTTTCCCAAATGGAGATATACACAACTCATAACAGCAATGAATAGAACAGGGAATGTGTAAACCAGAATTGTTGGACCTATAGATCAAAACTTTGTGTGTAAATGGTATAAAATTTCTAGAACAAGAAATTTTTAATGATGACAGCCAATTTAGATATTCAACCCAAATAAGTATTTCAAAACACAATTTCAATGAACTTATTTTGAATTTGTGTTTTCAAAACACACCATTTTGAAGTACAATTTCAAAAATCAATTGTTGCATCTAAAAAAATAAGTTTTGAAATAGAGTTCTTCAAAAGATTTTTTAATAAAATTATAACTTAAACTATCGAGTACTCACAATATTATTATTATTATTTTATTTTTTTTGTAAGTTTTAATAATTATTTGGTAATTAAAAAAAAAATACATACATTGCCATGGAAGCAAAAGCTTGTGAATGGAAATGAATGATGAAATAATGTTTGAAGTGACGAACAGAGCACAGATATAAGATGAAATCAAACCTTGGAAACCAAAGTAAGTTGAATTGGTGTTAACAAGAATCTTCCCAAACCATGTCTTGTACATGTGAGTCGATGTCATTACCCACATAATAAGATATCCAACAGAGACTGCCATTATTAACATCATTATAGCTTCCCTCATGATGATTTTTACTCTTCTTCCATGTTCAAGTGAAGGGGCTGATCTCTTCATCACCATGGACTCCATCCTCTCTCTCTCTCTCTCTCTCTCTCTCTCTAGAAGTTTAGCTACTGAGGAAAAAGACTGGAGGGAGAAAGTCTTACAACTTACAAGGGTATGTAAACAGCAATTGTGGTCTATAAAGACGGAATTAAGAGAAGATCATGGGTAATGATCCTCTATTTCTGTAGAAATTATTATTTATCATATAATTTTAAAAATATATATATTATTTTATACATAAAATAATCTCAGCATAAAATATATATATATATATATATATATATATCATTCTTCTTCCATCTTGTATTTTTTTTTTTTATTTTGCACCAAAAAAAAACTTCTCCATTTTATTAAAAATTACTTCTATAATATTTAAATTTATATATATATTTAAATTTGTATATATATATTTTATGTATATAGTAAAAAAAATTATTTTTCTTTTTACCACTCTAATAATAAAATACTGATTCCGCAATGTGTGTGTATATATATATATATATGTGTGTACAAAGCTTGCTATAGGTGGACAAATGTGTTGCTAGTTAAAAGTTAGACATCTATATCTATATCTATATCTATACAGTATTATATAAGAGGGAGTCGATTATGCTACAGTGTATGTGGGTCTCCTTTTCATTTGCCTGTTTTGCCCCTCTGCTTTGTTGTGGTTTCCTAGCCAGCTCATAGCTCTTGTACAGCAGCCATGTCGCCTTTTGCTACAATTTTTGGTGGGTGTGAGAGAGCCATGTCTTTATATTTTCTCAATCTATTCTCTCATACTCTACTGGAGTTCAGATCCTCTCCTTGAGGATCCTCCTTTAGCTCCTACTTGCAACGGTTTAGATGAGCCGTTGGTCATCCAACGGCTCAGATTAAAAAAAAAAAAAAATCAAAAATGAAATGTTTTCGAGTTCCCGCCAAACAAAACAACAACACAGCTCAAAGATTCACTCTCACTCTCACACAGCACTCTCCTCCGTCGAACCCATCCTCATCCTCACCGATGAACCCATCCTCACCGATGGCAAACTCCATCCTCACCGACGGCGAACCCATCCTCACGCTTCGTGAACTCCACCGCGACGACCACCATCGGTTAAGCAAAGATCTCTTCAACACGAACCAGGTTGGTCTTCGAACAAAGATCTTTTGTCCTCTGTTTTCAATTTTGTTTGAGCAAAATTCCATTGCTCAAGAAGAGCTAACAGTTTCAAACATAGTGAACCCTGTGTAGGATTCCATCTTTTGTCCTCTGTCTTCACGAACCAGGTTGTGGATATACTGAACCCTGTGTAGAATTCAATGTTCTCCAAGATCATATCTGAACCCTCATGTTTTGTTAATTACAAATTAGATCATATCTGAACCCTCATGGAGACATTCTTATTAATCTACCCAAAAAAAAAAAAAATTTCCAAAATTGATAGCCTGATTCCTAGAGAGAGAATTTTATATATGAAGACTGGTCCCGTAATATTTGATAATTTTCCCTTGTATGGTATGCATTAGAATATTTGAGGTACAGTGAGTGAATATAAAGATTCTTTAGGATGAAAGTTAGGTCTGATTTCCAACATTACAGTGATTGAATATAAAGATTCTTTAGGATTGAATATAAAGATTATTTGAGGTACAATGAAAGCTAGGTCTGATTTCCAACATTACAGCATATTTAGACTATATTGTCACTGATTGTAAACAGTGGTGGAAAAATATATTTTAATATATATGACAGAGTTCCAACATATACATGTAGAAGTGGAATTTTTTAAAACTGAACTTAGTCTCTTTATGTTTTTATGTATGGTTTTTTTTTTTTTTCAAACTGAAATTATGTTTTTTTTTATATGGGTTTTCAGTTGCATTTTGATATCGATATGGAACCTGAGAATGATTGTGATTGGAAGCCAAAACAGGGAATGACATTTGATTCTGAGCAATGTGCGTATGATTTTTATAATACATATGGAGGAAGAATGGGGTTTAGCATAAGAAGGGATTATTGTAGGAAGGAAAAGTTCACTAATCAACTTATTTGTAGACTTTTGGTTTGCAACAAGGAGGGATTTCGAAAGATTGACAAGCGAGACCCATTGTCAAAAACCCTAGAGCTGAAACTAGAACTGGTTGTGAGGCTCGACTTTATATTAAATTAGATGAGGGTACTGGGAAATTTGTTGTTACTGATTTCAGAGAAAAACACAACCATGATCTTGTATCACCCGAGTGTGCCCACGTGTTGCCGTCACAAAGAAAGATATCGACTACCCAAGCAATTCAGTTAGATTTGGCGGCACAATCTGGTCTTCGTTTAGGCCAGTCTTTTGAACTCATGGGTAGGGAAGCTAGTGGAAGGCAATGTCTTGGGTTTACTAAATTAGATTCTAAAAATTATTTGAGAACCAAAAGACAACAAAGTTTAGCATATGGGGAAGTAGGCAATGTGTTGCAATACTTTAAAGAAAAATCTTTGCAGAATCCTTCATTCTTTTATGCTTTTCAATTAGATAATGAGGAGCAAATAACCAATATGTTTTGGGCCGATGCACAAATGATCATGGATTATGCCCAATTTGGTGATGTTGTCACATTTGATACGACTTACAAGTTAAACAAAGAACATAGACCCTTCGCATCTTTTGTGGGATTCAACCATCATAGGGAAACAGTGATATTTGGTGCAGCATTGTTGTATGATGAGACCGCCGAATCGTTTGTATGATTGTTTGAAAATTTTCTAGAGGCTATGTCAAGAAAGGCACCAAAAACTTTGTTCACCGATCAAGATGCTGCAATGGCTAAAGCCATACCCATCGTTATGCCTGACACAAGTCACCGATTGTGTACTTGGCATTTGATGCAAAATGCATTAAAACATGTTAACTGTTTGTTCCAAGATAAGGGGGTGAAGGGTGTACTAAATAAATTCTTCTTTCACATTGAAGATGCAAATCAATAGAAGTTAGAGTGGGCGGAAATGCTTGATAAATATGATGCACATGAAAACCATTGGTTGAAATTGACTTTTGCGGTGAAAGAAAAATGGGGCTGGCCTTACGTTAGATCAACATGGGCTGCGGGAATGAGTATCACTCAACTTAGTGAATCTTTTAATGCTTTTTTGAAGGATTACATTCGTTCTGATTTTAACTTAAATGAATTCTTCATGCATTTCGAAATGGTACTTTACGAAAAGCGATACAAGTAGTTAGAAGCAGGATATGCTTTGTGCCAAAGGTTGCCAAAGGTGAAAGCAACAATAAGAATGTTAATTCAAATGGGTAATGTCTACACAAAAAATATCTTTGAGGAATTCCAAAATGAGTACTTTCAATCCATTGAATCGGACATAGAAGCAATTGAATATGGGGAGGCTAGTACCATTTACACAGTTGTTGATGTTGGTAACAAATATGCAAGGAAAGTGACAATGGAGAGGGATGACTCTTTGGGTTGTAATTGTACAAAGTTTGAAAGGAAAGGAATCTTGTGTTGTCACTCATTAAAGGTTATTAGAGACATATTGAAGATGAAAGAGGTTCCTCCACAATATATTCTGAAGAGGTGGACCAAACAAGCAAGAGCCGAAATTGTGAAGGACATTAAGGAGAATGACATTGAAGTAGATGTGAAATTCCAACAAGCATCGCGATATAAGACATTGATGACAGCAGTTAGAGCACTAGCAAGTAGAGCTGCTGAAATTGAAGAAACCTTTGATTTTTGTATTGCACAACTTGCTACATTAGGTGCAAATGTTGAACGCAAGTTAAGTGCTCATTTTGATGTTGGAAATGAAGTAGGTAATGATGATGACACCCAAAGCTTTGAAGTGGATTGCGAAGATGTGAATCATGTTGTGCAACCAAAAGGATTGAAGAAAAAGGTGGCAACTAGTAAGGGTAAAAGGAGGGTCAAAGGTGAATTCGAAGCGGCGTTGGTAGCGAACTCAAAAAAAAAATCCCGTGCTAACAGCTTGGCTTTGTCACAATCTATTGCAAATTCAACAATTGCACCTTCTCCATTATCTGTTGGAGGAGATATATATGTTGGTCAACATGTTCCTCCTCTTCAACCTCTTCCTCCCCTTCATCCTCTTCCTCCATCTTTGCCCATGAGTGGTAATTATATTCCTCCGCCATTGATATATCCCACATATCATGTAATTCTTACTTGATAAATTATATTTTTTGTATGGATATAATATGTGACTCAAACCATGACAGAAACCATAATAACGAAGCGTAATATATGACATTGTTGTAGGCGAACAATTTGCGGGAGATGTATGTGGTGCCAAATTATTTGCCAACTTCAATGCTTCAACGGCATTCTGCTCAACCAACATTCCAGTCTCTACTACAAGGTTCATGTGGATATGACATTGGGTTTCGATATTCTCAAGAATCAACTACTCCAATGTGTAGTCAGGTTCATCCTTCATGTATTTTTAATTTATAGTTGTTGAAAATTCTAGGTTTTTAGTTGATGAAAATTCTGTGATATCATGTATTTACTTGCTAAAAATTCTGTCTTTTTTGTTAGGTTATGAACAGGTAGAAACAGAAGCAAACTGATGCTGAAATTGGGCTGGAAAGTGAAGTCATGGCCTCTAAAATTGTGAAACAAACTGCTGCTAGAAAATGATGTAGAGGAATGTGTGTTGAAATGTTAAATTTTATGGACCAGTGTGTCACATTACATGGACCAATGTGTCAATTTTGATGGACCAATGTTTTAATTATATGTTGGTTGATGTTCATTTAACTTGTATTGGTTGATGTTGGTTGATGTTCATTTATGTTTGCTGCTATGGTTCTACAATGATCTTCATTATTTCTACAATGGTTATGGTTCTGCAATGGTTATGAGTTGATATTTTCTTGTGTTACTATGGATATGAAGAAATGGTCAACAAATGTTATGCAAACAAGTATGCAAACAGGTATACCGGTTCTGTACTGAACACATGTATGTTGGTTCTGTATGTGAAGCAAACTGGATTGTATGTATGCTGGTTCTGATCTGTATTGAAACTAGATGTACATTTGAAACTAGATGTACACTTGATCTGTATTGAACACTTGATCTGTATGTGTTTGAATGGATTGTATGTATTGAAGCTCTGAAATCATGTCATGCAAAACCAGCAATGATCTTGGCCAGGTATGGTTCTGCAATGGTTGCAGAGGTATTCATTGCTTCTGGTATGCTGGACACATGGTTTTGTAGAAGTGTGTGAGGCGTGAAGTGTGAAGGAAAAAAAAGGAACAAAAGGAAAAGGATGTGAATTCATTCTGCTGGGATGGTGTACACCAGTTTTGCACACCAGCATACCAGTTTGATCATTTTGTACACCAGCATACTAGCATACCAGTTTTGCACACCAGCATTATGTACACCAGCATACCAATTTGATCATTTTGTACACCAGCATACTAGCATACCAGTTTTCCACACCAGCATTCTGTACACCAGCATACCAATTTCATCTGTCTATACACCACCATACGAGCATCCCAGTTTTGATCCTTAGGAATGATCATTCTGTACACTAGCAACAAAGTTATTTTGATCATTCTGCTGGTATGCATTCATAAAAACATTAAATCCATTCATAGTTAAATCCATTCTGTACACCATCAACAAAGTTAAATCCATTCATAGTTAAACATTAAATCCATTATGTACACCAGCAACAAAGTTCCATCATTCATTCAAAAATTCCATCATTCATTACATAACAGATAAGATGTTTCCCAAAATCCATTCCATAACAGATAATAGATAACAAGTTAAAGTACATAAAACCCAAAATGATACAAACTTCCATTCAGTTTCCCAAAAGTATAATAAAGTTGAAAAGTTACATCATAAAATACAAAGGATACAAAATACAATGAAGTACACCATATTTTTGATATTATTTTCCATCCTTTGTAGCCTTCGACCATAGTCATTTTCCATGTAATGAAGCCTCATCCTTACATCGTTCAAGTCTTCTATTGTTATACCAGCAGAAGCTGTACTGTTGGAACGGATTCTGGACGTAACGTCTTCATCATCTTCATCCACGAACTTGAAGTAATTGCAATGGTGAGTGGGAGTGTTACTCTGCAATGCATGCGAATACATTAGTTCAATAAGACAAATATTAATTTGACTAATAAAGGAAAAAAATAGCTAGAATTACCAACTTACATATTTCGATGGGCAAACAAAGAACAAACGCCCTTCATTTCCATTTTCATTCGTTCTTACAATATGTATGGCAGCGGTTCTTCTACAATTGCACACCCTCGGTAGTAATCTTATGTTGCTAATGTTAGAAAAAGAAGCCATTTTTTAAATCTGCATACATGAGGAGAGGAACAGAGTGTGAAGGCTAATGGAAGTTGTTCTAATGGAAGTTGGTGCTAATGGACAGAGTGTGAAGGCTAATGGAAGTTGGTGCTAATGGATAGAGTGTGTGGCATTCACAAAAAAAACTGATGCATTTAACAAACTACTAAAAAAGTTGTTTTTGTGCCTGCCTTATGTTTTTTTAAAAAAACTATGCATGTGTGTCATAGCTGGAGGAATCTCCCTTCCAATTTGATCCACCAACAACCTTCCTCATATGTGCATCTTGCATTTTATCATGTCGTTTATAATATCTAGTATTAGCTACACGAAACTAATTTTGATTTTCATGTTCTGATTTGTGATTGTAAGTTGTTTACAATTTAGCCAAGGTTGCTGCAGTGAATTAAAGTTGTATAGGTTGGGTAATGTCTCTCTCCAGTTCTGCTTTCAATCAGCCTTAAATATTCAGATTGGTCTATAAATCAGCCATAAATCAGCCCTAAATCAGCCTTATTAGACATGGTCTATAAATCAGCCTTAAATATTCAAGGCTGATTTATAGAATTCATAGCTTAGAAAAAATTCATCAGTCATACATGAACAAAGCACACAGTGTAATAATTCATCAGTCATACATGAAAAAATTCATCATCAGTCATAGATATAACTTGAAATTACAGTCATAGATGAACAAACCATTTTGAAATCATCAGTCATAGATGAACAAAGCATAGTCTCAAAGCTATGAAATTACAAGATGACCATTTATCAGCATTCTCTTAAACAATCATCAGTCATAGATGAACAATGCAGAGAGTCTGAAAATGCTTAAAAAAAATCATTACCAAATCATTCTCAAATTGAAAAAATTTTCAGACGTTAAAAGTCGTAAATTTTTAGCCGTTGGAATAGAAATTGAAAGCCCTAATTTTCAAATTCTAAAAGCCCTAATTTTTCAAAACCCAAATCCCTAATTCTGAAATTCCAAATTTTTGTAAAAGCCCTAATCCTTACTTCTGAAATTCCTAATTTTTCTAAAAGCCCTAATTCCTAATTTTTCAAAACCCAAAATTCCTAATTTTTCAAAACCCAAATCCCTAATTTTTTTAAAAGCCCTAATTTTGAAACTCTAAAATCCCTAATTCTAAAAGCCCTAACTTGTCCATATCAATTCCAAACCCAAATCTCAATCTCAATCTCAGACATTGGAAGACAAAAGATCTTTGTTCGAAGACCAACCTGGTTCGTGTTGAAGAGATCTTTGCTCAATCGATGGTGGTCGTCGCGGTGGAGTTCACGAAGCGTGAGGATGGGTTCGCCGTCGGTGAGGATGGGTTCGCCGGTGAGGATGAGGATGGGTTCGACGGAGGAGAGTGTTGTGCGAGAGTGAGAGTGCTGTGGGAGAGTGAGAGTGAATCTCTGAGCTGTGTTTTTGTTTTGTTTGGGCGGGAACTCGAAAACATTTCATTTTTGATTTTTTTTTTTTAATCTGAGTCGTTGGATGACCAACGGCTCATCTGAACCGTTGCAAGTAGGAGCTCAAGGAGGATCCTCAATGAGAGGATCTGAACTCCTCATACTGGGTTTAATTGGAGATTTAAGAAGGGTTTTAAAAAAAGAAAATAAATAAAATATACTTATATTTTATTTCACACATTTTTTTTCTCCTTTCCCTTCTAAATTACTTCCTAAATTTCCAATCAAACACATCTAAATTCTCTGTTGCTATCTCAAACTCTCACAGCTCCTCTCTTCCAACGGCAATCGAGGATGTCAAACAGCTCTTGTTTTGGGCCACCATCATCATAGGTAACAAAACTTCCAATTCTCTCTCTATTTTTTTGAAATCTGGTTCTTCTCTAATCTGATTATGACATAATTTCGAAATCAGTTATGAAATGATTTGATTTTGGAAAATCAGCCAGGATGTTAATTGAACTAAGTGAAATGTGAGTAAAAAGTGTGTAAAATTAAATGAAATATTTTCTTTTTTCCTTTTCAATTCCCTTCACAAATCTTCTAACCAAACACAGCGTAAGAAAACTGGCTAAAGTTTTACTTTGCACCTTCACATAATTCCTTCAGTAGGGCAACTTACATATAACTTCAGAGATAAACAAAACCTTGAGATGCACGGACTGCATCTAGGTTGGTGGGTGGGGAATAATTGAAGTGTCACCAATCAATAATTTAATTCTTGTTTGTTTATATATGACATACCTACCCCCAAAAAAAAAAAGAGATGGTTTGATTTTTGAATGTCTTCTATGATTGAAATGGTTCGGTTTGTCACTCAAGTTATGACTTATCTGAGAAGTTATTGCTTGTTTTCCTTGGGGGAAATAACAATTTAGTGTTAATTTGAAGAAAAACAAATTTGAAATTGGTGGTAAAATTTATGGAATTATTGGGATTTCATAATTTCTTGAATATACAATGATACCATTCTTTTTCATGATTGCTGAGTTTTTTTACCCCAACTTTTATTCTCCATATTAATACGAATTCTTTATTGTCTATTTTTGTACACTAATTTTATTAACAAATTAATAAATCTAACTACCTAATATATTGAAAAAATAAATAAATAAATAAATCTTCCACCTCTCCCTCACCAAAAGCCAACTACTTCGAGCTACAATCAACCCGTCTATCATTTTTTGAGCAAAAAAAAAAACCCATCACAGCTCGAGAATAAAATTGTGAAATATCGAAAAGGGTAAATTATAAATATATTTCTTGATATTTGATTAAAATATAAATCATTTCTTATGATTTTAGAAATTACATTTTATTCCTCTGAGATTTCTAATTTCATAACAAATCACTCATTTTATTAATAAATTATCAAGTCAATTAATAATTTTTAACAATATTAATTAGAAATATGTTTCAATTAAAAGGTAAATTTTGCACCCCTGCAATTTGTATCAAATCTCACTTTGGCCCTTACACATAAAATCATGTTAGTTAAGCCCTACATTTCTGATCAAATCCCACTTTGGTCCCTGCACATGAAATTGTGACAGTTAATCCTTTGTACTTTTAGTCAAATCTCACTTTGATCCCTACACAAGTGTTAATGTCCCGTTTCTGTTACTCAATTGTTTAAATCTTTAACAGAATCTAATCATGTGATAAGAATATGACTATAACGTGAGGATAAGAAAGAAAAATCATCTATATTTTCCACCAATACATACTTTATCACAAAATTTACATCAAAACATGGCTGTATTAGGCTATAACAAAACTCAGATTGTAAACAATTAAGAAAATGAACTAGGGTTTTACAAAAATTAGAATTATGAAACTCTATTTTTTACGGTAACACAGTTTTCTGTCTATTCAACTTTCTTTCTCTTTGATTTATTTGTCGCATTTTTTTTTTAATATTTTAAAAGCACATCTTTCTTACATTTCCATCATTATTTTTACCATACGAACACACACACACACACACACACACACACACACACACATATTGTATTATATAATTCTCAGGTGCTTATCACGTTCGACAAAGTGTATTGGCGGAAAACATTGATAATTTTCTTTTTTTACCCTCATTTCGTAGTCAAATTTTTGTCACATGAGTGAATTTTGTTAAAATTTTAAAAATAAAGTAACAGAAATGGAACGTTGACACTTATGTAAGGATCAAAGTGAGATTTGAATAAAACTGTTAGGGGTTGACTATCACGATTTCATGTGTATGGACCAAAGTGAGATTTAACCAAAAGTGCAGGTGGTTGACTGTCATGATTTCATGTGTAGGAACCAAAGTGAGATTTGGTGCAAAGTATAATTTTCCCTTCAATTGATAATTTAGATAATTTTATTATTGTATAGGAGAACAATTATAAATTTTATTTTTTTAGTTAATTTTGTTAAATAAAAAATTATAACAAGGGAATATTTGTAATTTTCTAAATCACATAAAGTAATGTGTACTTTAAGCAAACCTTAGGAGATGTATTTATAATTTACCCTATCAAAAATTATAATACCTCTTCAAAAATAATATTAAGAAAAATAATTTTTTAATTAATTTATTTATTTATTTGTCTAATCGTGTAAATGTGAATATGTAACTTTTTAAAAAAATTGTTTTAAAAAGATCACAAAAAATGAAAAAAAAAATCACTTAAAAAACTAAACCCAAACATCAACTAAAATAAAATAAAATAAAATAAATTGATATTATGTCAAAATAGCATGTCACCATTATGACAACATTATTATAATTTTCTTAAATTTTAATCTACATTTTAAGAGGCACTTAAATCTTTAAGTGATATCAATTATAGTTATCAAACTTAATTGATTATTACTTAATCAATTCAAATTTAAGTGTTGAATTATATTATTAAACACCCCTAGCACTACTACTACTACAGTAGTCTAAAAATAGAAAAAAAAAATAGTGGAATTAAACATCAGAAAAAATATTTATAAAAAAAAATTTAGTAAATATTATAAATGTTAATAATTAAAATCATAAATATTTTTACTAATATTTAATAATTTTTGAAACCCCCCCCCCCCCTAATGATAATTTTTCCAGAATTTTTTTGACTAAAATTACTTGATCCCATCACATTTACTTCAAAATTAACAAATTATTTTTATAATTATATTATTCGTTAATTATTTTTTAAATAAATATAATTCAAGGGAGTGGCTATTTGTGACAAGGATGATCTTTTCAAAGGTATTACAAAAATGCTATGGATTCCAAATGATTTATAAATTTTTTTATTAACCTCTTATATGGGTGTGAGATCCACACAAATCCACATGTGTGTGAATCTTATACCCATGTGAGAGGTTTGGTAAAAAATTTGATAAATCATTTGTGATCTCTAACATAATCCATTACAAAGTGAACATTTAAATTATCCAGATGGGTCAAAATGATGATGATATTATTCCTTTTAATAGAATTTGATTTCTCTTATATTTACAATTTAACATGAGCAAATTTGACGGGTTCGTAAGACTTACAATATGTCCCGTTTTGATGATCCGAACTCTTTATTTTGTAGAATTCTCAACAGTATATCATTCGTGACAAAAATTAGTTCGATTTGATAATTACATTTTTATTTTATCACATTTATCTTAAAAAAGTAGACGACATATATTTTTAAAAATAAATATTATTTAAAAAAATAAAAATAAAACTATTATAATTATCGATATAATTGTTGATAAGTAATATATGTCAAGAATATTATAAAATAAATAATTTAAATTATTAAATTGTCGTAATGTGTCAAATTCTCTAAAATATTGAGCGGGGAAAGAAACCATACCTATTGTAATATTTACATATTAATGATAGTACTGCGCTCAATATTTTATTGGATGCTGAAGTGATCGGTTGATTTATTCACGGTTGACGTAGTCGCTGCAATTATGGAGACTCTTCATCAATTTTATTTTTTTGTCATCTAGTTAATTACTTAATTTTATATGTTATATATTATATTTAAAATAAAGTTCTTATGGTCTATATATGCATATATATGGAAGAATTTCAAATAAGTGAAATGTTATAAAAATAAATTTCAATCAATGAAGTTATAAAATTAATTTACATAATTGTATGCATAAATTACTTGTGCTTTCGTTATTTTGTAATTATTTATTCACTATTCAACTTTTTAATATTCTCCCTATATACCTTTTTAATATTCTCCCTATATATATTCTTAATAAATTATAAAATTAACCATTCAAATTATATTGAAGGGATTAATAGTGAGAAATTGTTAATGAGGAATTGATAGTAAGGGGATTAGTAAAATTATATTTATTTTGATGATAATTGTTAGTGTAGGAATTATTAAATTAAATAAATATAAAATAATAAACAAATTAAATTATGATTTTTACTTAACAAAAAAAATAAAAATATTAAACATTAATGTTAAAAAAAAATGCCCAATATGTAAAAAAAAAAAAAAAAAAAAAAATGCATACTGTAGTTGACCGACTGGAAATCTAGACAGACGACTGGTAACACCCAAAGCCGCATGGAATATTTTTTAATATCATTTTCTCGCCCAGACTAAAAATACCCTTGCCAAGGTCTAATTTAGTCTGAAGGGGACTACGAATCTAGAGCTCTAAAAAAAAAAAATATATATATATATATAAAGCATCTTCACTATTCATCATTCACAATCCGGAGTGGATTGTGATAGAGGCAAAGAAACGGAAACTTTATTCTTTTGAACTTGCCCTGCAATCTAAATAATGGGCCGGAGAGTGTTGTTACGGGAGTAGCCTAATTATCTTGGGCCAAGCAAAACCTCAAATAGTAACTTTTTGATGTTTAAATATTAATTCACATAACTATTACTTAATTTTTCAAATAATAATTTTTTTAAAGTAAATTTAATTTTTCTTACTTTTTAAGATGTAAAATTATTGTGTGTGCTAATTTCCGACCACACTGCCAAACAGGAACTCAGTAGGAGAGCACAGGCAGAATAGATTATGCTCGAACAACCTATCACAGAAAGATAAGACTCCGGCGGTAGTTCGTCCACCCGGGGGCACTCCGACAATCAAGTCAGTACTCAGTTATCTCTTAAAGATAGCAAATAGTGCTTAACTCACAAGCCTGAATACAAAAAGCATATCTTAGACCCACGATGGTGCCTTACTTTTATAGCCAGCACTAACCTGATCCCTATAAAAGCCTAGCTTTAATGGACTCTGGCTCAATGCTTATTTAGGACTCCCAGCCAGATAGAGATAAACTCCCTAAGAGCTTTATCTTTATCCAGACTGAGGTCATTTCCCATTCTAGGACTCTTGTCCCTTATCCGTTCATCTCGAATTTCGGTATCTCCGCAGATAACCTCGGTTTGGCCGAGATCACCTCAGCGCCATAACCAAGACACGTGGCACCTCGGCTGACACTTCGGTGTCACCTTGGCCACGTGTTGTCATTCACAAAATATGTCCCTACAACTGCTCCCTAGGTTCTATTACCTCGGCATCCTAAGGTGATGGAACCTATATCGTTTGTCCATATAGCACGTCGGCTAAGACTTACTCCATCCTTCATGATCGAGATCATCACACGTCGGTTTGTGTAATACCCCTATTCCGTAGTATGCTAATTGGTCCCTAATACGTATGTGACTATATGTTTTGATATGATTTTTGTGTGCCATTATGTGAATATATGCGACTTTGGAATTCTACCTGTTCACCCTAGGAATATCTGTTTGAATAATCCGCTTTGGAATTAAATTGAGGGCCTTATCGGCCATAGAACCCGAAATTGATTACGCCATTGTGATTGGCATAATTTTTAGAGCCTACGGTGAAATTTAATTGAAAATTGATTCTGGTCAATTTAAACTGATTAAATTGATAAATTAAGTGCCCCATTATTTTATATTAAAATATTTGTTAGTGGGGCTAGTTGTATATTTGCATTGCACTCTCCTTTAGCTCTCTCAAAAACTCAAAATCTGAGTTAGACACTTGAGAGTGAGAGAGAGGCCGGCTATAGAGAGAGAAAGGAAGAGACTTGAGCAATTTTTGGCTCTAGCTTGGGGATTTGAAGATTTAACTCAAGAATTGACTAGAAATTGGAAGATTAAAGCTCCTAAGTGAGTAACCAACCCCTAACTCATGAATTTGAGTTGTGATTTCGGGAATTGAAGATTAATTTGTGATCTAGAACATGAAAGGAGTTGGTTTTGATGAATTTGAAGACTATATGTGCATGCATGTAAAGAACTCCTATGGAATCACAAAATCTAGCATGTAATTTGTGAAATTGTGAAAGATTGGTAGTGTAATCCCACATGCAAGCATGTCTTTGTTAAATTTTATGGGAATGAGCACTAATTACATTATTTGAAGTGAATATGAAGTCAAATGGGCATGCATGTCTGAATAATTGAAGATGGGAGCTTTGAATGCATGAATATGTATGATAGAATTGAGTTTGGTGTCAATTTGAGACATGCAAGTGTTTAATCCTTGAAATTGAGCTCCATAATAAGGTGTTTTGGTGTTTATACCTTGTTAGTATACTTATATGTGATATTTGAGCTACAACATGCATGATTTGTTGGTTAAAAGTCGGAATGGAGCTCAAGAACTCAACCTGGGATTCCCAGATTTTCGTCGTCCGCTCGAGCGGGTGAAGTGACGCTCGAGCGGAGAAATCGAGCTCCCAGCATTTTCTGCAGACATGGTTCCCGCTCGAGCGGGGAGCTATGTAGACAGGCAGTCCGCTCGAGCGGCCGAGTTCACGCTCGAGCTGGAATTGAAGGCAACCAGTACTTTCGCAGACCTAAGGGTCCGCTCGAGCGGGGAAGTCCACGCTCGAGCGGGGACCCTATTTTCTAAAATCCTGTTTTTGTATTTTGTGTTTTGTTTTCCGTTCTCTTTCACTTGCAAGCACTCTTAGGCATATGTTAAGCATTGTAAATGAGTTAATGAGATGATAATAAAGCCTTAAGAGGAATATGTGAATTAAAGAACGGATTGAACTGTTAATGACCCTTTTGTGTTCATGAAACGTGTAGGGTCAAGCTCCAGGGCAAATCCACAAGCCGATCACTGTGAGTAATATCGATATTTGAATGCTTGTAAATGTCCAATTGTTTACTTCCTTTGAAGCTTTATGAATTGCTAATTGGGATTGTGGGATTGTGGACGTAAGTCTGATATGAACGCATAAATGGACCCAAGGTCGTTTCGATAAGCATAAGTGGGCCAAAGGCCATTCTGAAATGAATAAATGGGCCAAAGGCCGTTTGGAAATGAATGAGTGGGCCAAAGGCCGCTTTGAAATGAATGAGTGGACCGAAGGTCGTTTGACATATATGAATGGACCTAAGGTCGTTTCGACGTGAACGAATGGACCGAAGGTCGTTTTGATATGAATAAATGAACCGAAGGTCGTTTTGATAGAAATAAATGGACCTAAGGTCGTCTTGACACGAATGTATGGGCCGAAGGCCGTTTTGACATAAATGAACGGGCCGAAGGCCATTTTGACATAAATGAACGGGCCGAAGGCCGTTTTGACATAAATGAATGGGCCGAAGGCCGTTTTGACATGAATGGAAATTTAAATGGGCCAAGGGCCGGAATGTTTAGAACTACAGTCACTTGGTTTGAATTTCGTATAGTTATATATCTGTTAAATAGAAATAGGAATTGGGCCTAAGGCCGTTTGGAACGTGTTGTGCTACATTGTTATGTAACTTCTGTATTTGATTTGATATTATTCACTGGGCTTTCGCTCACGCTCATTCATGTGTTTGTAGGTGAGCCAAGAGAAGTCCAGACCCAGCCTCAGAGAAGTCTGTATGGAACCACTAAGGTTTTGAGAGAGTCAGCCCTTGTGTCTCACGCATGAGACCCGCCTTCGCCTTTTGTTGTGTATTTGCATTTTGTCAGGTTGACGAAGTTTTGTATATGTCTGCTTATAGTTTTATGGGTTGACTTAGTTTTGGATGATCCTGTCGGTACAGAACCTATATCACTATGTTTCTGTTGTGAGTTATTAACGTACATATGTATGGTTTGTTTTGATGTGCCATGTAAGCACAACTCTATGGACAAAGTTTTAAATTTTGCTTCCCTTTTGGCCCCCTTTACTCTGATGTGTTAAGTCCGTTTTGGTTTGAGGCCGTAGGTAATCTGAGGATTGCTGGCCGGTTACGTCCTTAACCCATGGGGGCGGGTTCGGGTCGTGACAGTTTGTCTCGACCAAGACTCTGCAATCTACTTTTTCAATGACCAAGAACTAAGAACCAAGAACCAAGTTCTTCAAGTTCCTTAACCAGGCCCGTTCCCCTAGTCGAGGTCCTTACTTTATTAAATCAAGAACTCCAAGAGTTTCATCTATGTATGAGCTGTCACGCACGGTTTTCTCAACCGTTTCCGCCATGCGGCCTTCTCTCATTGATCTGTACCTAACACGCGCCATCAGGTCGCGTCACTTCTACGCATGCTGCCTGATAGACACGTCGTCCAAGGCACATTCATTGTGGTTTTGCCGCATTTTCGTGTTTAATCAAAACATCTCATACTCTCTCCTTCTTTTCACCTTTGCATCCTTTGTTTTCCTTCTGCATTCAAGTTTTTCTCTCTCTAAACAAATCCTCCACCTCCATTGCTATCGAGCTTTCTGCAACTGTACTTCGTTCATCTCCTCCGGCGAAGCTTTCTCTATTCTGCTCCACTTATTTCCACCGTCTGACTCCGGTGAACCTCAACCTCAGACCCAACTAGTGAGTTCTTTGTTCCTTTTCATTTTTCAGTTTTAATTTTTCGTGACTTGAATGTGTTTCCATCTATACCATACATTCATTCTATTGCCATTGGACGATTACACTCCATTTTTTTTCTTTTCTTCAATCATGAATTGATTCATTGTTCTTGAATCTTAAATCTTGTACATGTATAGTCTTTTATGGAAAATGCCAATCATGTTCTTTTGCCGTGACTTTTGCATACTATTATGAATTTTTGCACATTTGCACACACTCACTCAGCGTTCTTGAATTTCTTGAGTCTGAATCACGTTTTCTTTTATGTTTCTCTTCTTTTATTTCCAGATTCTTGCCTCTGATTCCTGTATCTACATAGATTTTCGGTTTGGGATTTGTTTTAGAACCTTGCTCTTTAGGAAAACTGAACCAAAACCCCCTTAGATTCTAAGAAAAATTCACTCCAGTGCTCTCTAGGGTTTAGTCACGATAATTTGCCACTTTCCAAACCTCTTACCAAAAAACCCAAAATTGAACCCACTTTGGTTGGGACAATGGGCATGTTCAGGTGAAGAGTCGATACCTCTTCTAAGCTAGAGTACTTTAGGAGAGAGTTCTCCATCGTAGCCAGTGTTCACCTTAGGCTAGCAGGGGAGGAGGACTCCATCATGCCTGAGGGGACTCTATGTCTTTCCTCGTAGTTGCTTTCATAGAGTGTGGTCTTAGGTTCCCTCTAAACATTCTTTTCCAACAAGTCTTTCATTACTATAAGCTCAACCCGATGCAACTGGTCATTAACTCCTATAGAGTCATTAATTGTATAATTGCCCTAGCTAGTCGAGAAAACGCTAGGATAACACTAGCTGATATCCAATACTATTACACCATGTGTGGCCTGAAATCCGAAAAAAGCTACATCTATTACCTCAAGCTGAGATCCACAGCCTACAAACTCATAGCCAATCTCCTAGACTCCAACAAAGGTGCTAGAGATGATTATTTCATCGTCTCGGGCAATTGGGAGTTCTCACCTAATGACGACCTCTACCTCTATCATTTGAGCCGATCAGTGTTTAAAGAGGGTGATAGTAAGAACCAAGTGTCACTTTACATGCTTTTAAGTCTTATCACTATATTCCCCCTTATATGTTCTAATGACTGATTCTTGTACTTGCAACTCTCCCTCAGCCATCAAAAGATTTCCGTAAAACCTTCTTCCCCAGCAAAAAACTTTAAGAAGTTATTGGACTTGCCAGTTGGCCAACGCAAGGACCCCCTACTGCTCAATTATATGCTGACGTACAAATCCGCACTGACAAATGTCCCCAAGAAGAGTAAGTCTCCACCTTCAGCAACAACTCCACAAGCCGAATCATCATCAAGGCCATATTAGGGATCAACCTCTGGTCCTATGGAGCAACCATCCACCTCGGCTTCCCAATTAATTCCTCCACATCAGCGCCAACGTCGTCGCCGAGTTCTTGCTAACTCTCTAGTTGGTAGAACCCGCAGCCGAAAACGCCGACTTTTAGAATCGTCAGCCTACGACCCAGAAAACCCACCTACTGCACTTCCAGTTATTCGCCTTGGCACCAAAGTAACTGTAGGCGCCACTACTGAAGAGATGGGGTGCAAACCGGCAGTTGTTGAAGACCTGCTCGCTAATATCCCCAGAGTTGTGACAGTGCAATCCTCGTCCTCCACTTCCTAACCAATTCCGAAGCCAAAACGAATAAAGAAGGCCAAAGCAAAGGCCACAATGACTTGGATCGATTCTGAGGACACTGTCTCTATTTCGAAACTAGCCAAGGCCGAGAAGAGCGCTTCCTCAGCCGATAAACGGCCAGCCGAGGCCTCGCCATCTGATGCCCCATCGGCCAAAAAGCCAAGGTCCGAGCACCCAGAAGGCAACAGCCACTCCCGAAAAATGACCTGGGCACACGAGGTTATGGTCGACGACAGACCTTTTACTGCTGGTGACAACGCGACAAATCTTAAAGTCAGCGCAACCCTGTCAACGGCTGTTCTTCTACTAGAAGACATGAACCGGATGGCCGAGTTATATGAGTATGAGAACTTTGCTCTCTTGATGCAACACTCGATTTTGGTAATCCTCTTTTACCCATTTCTTTACAGTTCTTTCTACACTTAGAAAAAATCTCACTAATCTATTTTACTTCTTATAAGCGATTCAGCATACTTACTCATATGTTGTCAAAACCGAGATGATGAGGAAGGAGTTGGCAAGAAAGAATAAAGAAGCAGCCAAACTCCTATCCTTACTCAACAAATCTAAGGCCAACAACCGAGCTCTAATAAACCAGGCTAAAGATGCCAAAGTTGCTCAGACTTTGGTTAAGGAAAAGGTCAAAACGGCCAATGACAAAGCCGAGGCTGCAAGAGCCGACCTTGAAGCTGCCAAGGGGAAGGCAACTAATTTGGAGGCCAAGCTTCAGGAGACCCTTACCTCTAAGGAGGCCGAGGTAAAGGCGACTGTATACACCCCATTTTTGACCGACCTTAAGACTTAGATGTCATCGTTTGAGCGCTTGATGATTGTGCATATTTGTGCTCGTTTCGAGTTTTCGGAGTTTTCGGCTGAGTGCCTTGCCTCCGGGCCTCTGAACTCTTTCCCTTTTGGTTTGGTTTTGAACCAAACCTTGTTTTCCCTTTCCTGGAGGGAGAGAGAGGTCTATAGACCACTTTTCCCTCTTGTAGGCTAGTTTCCGGTTTCCAAAGTCTTCGGTCGCGCGCCTATCTCGGGATCACTTAACGTTCTCCGCTTGGCTTGGTTTTCGAACCATGCCTTGTTGCCTTTGCCTAGAGGTACACAAAGGTCTTGTAGACCACTTTTTGTGGCCGTATACCACTTTTCCCTCCCGTAGACCACTTTTGGTGCCTGTAGACTAGTTTTCGGAGCTTTCGACTGCACGCCTTGTCCCACGGACTCTTGTCTTTCATCCTTTTGGTTTGTTTTTGGCATAAACCTTGTTTTCCTTGCTTGGAGGGTAGAATAAGGGTTGTAGACTAGTTTCTCTCCCTAAAGACCACTTTTCTTCCTCGCCAGCCAGTTTTCTGGTCAGCCAACTGGTCTTGGTGGTCTTTGGACCACCAAAAGTGGTCGGCAGCCATGCCACCACCTTGCTTTCATTGTGCAGACCACCTCTTCCCCCTTGCCGACCACTTTTCATCCTTGCAGACCACTTTCACTAGTTGGCCGACCAGTGCAAGTAGCTGGCCGACCACTTCAACTGGTCGGCAACTTTCCTGCAGTTTCCTGCAGATATTTTCTTGCCAGTTGTGCCAGCTGTTGGGCACAGAAGGCATCCTCCACACACTATGAAGGGATTGCTTGGAGCCTAAAGCTTGTTCAACAAGCTTGTTGCATGTTTTTTATAAAAAGGAACCTCCTCCCTCTTGCCTGAGGTTCAGAAAATTGCTTAGAGAGCTATACATATCATCTATCTCTGTAATTCTTCATTTCTCTCATATTTGTGCTTAAAAGTGCCCATTCTTCACACTTTTGCACACAAACACATAGTGAAACACCACACTCTTGTTACTGAGGCATCTTGAAGTTGGTTTTGTGTTTTTTGGACTACTTTTGATCCAAAAAGGTTGCTGGAGTTGCTTCCTTCAAGTTGTTCTACAAGGGTAAGTCTCTAACCCCTTTAAAGCTTTGTTTTGATTAAGCTTTTGGCCCTATTTGCATGTTATTTTAGGACTAACTTTCTATTGCAAAAAGTTCTAATTTTGAGTGTTTAAGATGATTGTTTGAGGTCTTTTTGGCGTTAGGGGTGATCTACTCCCTTGCATGCCTTGTTTGCTAGGCTTTTGAGCCATAACTTTGAGCCTTTGTGATCACCTTTATTTGGCCTTTCTACCACTGAATTCCAGAGGAATTTCAGTGGTGGAAACTTGGTTTTGAGGCCTCAAATGGGTGGGGATTGTCCCCCCTCATTTTCTCTTGTTTGCTTGTATTGATGGCTCATCAAAAGAGCATGTAGTTCTATCTTCTTGAGGCTTTGTTTGAGCACTTTTTTGTGATTTTCCAGACCTACTATGACTCTATTTTGGACTTTCTTGGTCACCCCTTGCATGCTTCTTGTATGTGTAGTGTAATCCTACTTGAAGCTTTTCAAAGTAGCATGCCTTTCTAGCATGTTTTGGTTCTATCTCAGCATGTTTTTGGTGTTGTTTTGCCATGGTATAACTCTGTTTTAGGTTGGTTTGATAGCCTCTTGCATGCTCCTTGCACTTGTTGTGCAACTCCACTAAGCTAGCTTAACATGTATCATGCTTTGGACCATCATTCTAACATGTTTTTGGCTCAACTCCAGCAAGCTTTTACTCATGATTTACCATGCTTAAGCTCTGTTTTATGTTGTTTTGGTCATGCATGCCTTGCTTTGTATAGCCATAGTGCATTCTAGCTCACTAGCTTTGAGTTTCCAAGTCACTAACATGCATTGCTTGGGCTATTTGCATGATTTAGCATCATTTAGTACGTGATTTCAGAGCATGTAGTGTGGTCATGCCCTCACATCTTTCACTCTTTCAATACTTCGGAGGGTTTATGCTACATGCCTTAAATATGAGCTCATGTGTATGCCATCTTGCCTAGACTTTTGGGCCACCATTTCAGTGTGTATTTGGTCCTATTTTGCCATGATACAACTCTGATTTTTGTTGGTAAAGTTATCTCATGCTTGCTTGTGGTAGGTGTAGTGTAATCCTCCTCATTGGCCTTGCTTACTTGATATTTTGGTCCTTCATGCTAGCTTGTTTGGGCTTTGCTCCATGCATGTTTTAGCATCATTTTCACATGCTCTAGGACTGTTTTGGGTTTTCTTGGCCATATGGTTCATGTATTGCATAGCTATTGTAACGCCCTCAAAATAAACCCATAATTCATACATTCATGATACAAGAAATTGACTATATATTCATGAGAATAAAGTGTACATCTATTTATCAGAGTATTTATCACAAAAGTATTACATGTTGACAACAAAAGTAAATGCCCTACGGGCTTACAACCTTCCAAGCCAACACTTGGTTATAAAAAAAGAGTACCAACTCATACACATTAAGCCCTCGGCTTGAATTTACATGTAATACACAAAAAGGTAAACAACAAAAAGGGATTTTCAGCCTCTAAGCCTCCCAAGCTATGTCCTTGGAGGTGGCATATCACCTGAACCTGAAAATGATGTCCCATATAGGGTGAGCCAATGTCCAGTAGAGATATACTAAACCAAGTATGAGAAATAACTAAAACAATAACATTTGATATATGGTTGACACTCATAAACCAACTTACATCCATTTTTCAATTCAGTTTCCTTCACTTATATAGTTTCGATTCATAATTATAGCTCAGAACCTGGCCAAACAATTCAATGAGACTATAACACATACTAAAATATTTCCATACTTCATAATTCACATGAGAATATAACTCATATTAAAATACTTCCATACTTCAACACTTCCATATTTCAAGTGATACACAGATTTACTATATCAGTGAAGTCCATCCCCTATCTCCTCCCAAACAGGTTTGAGAGTCCATCCCCTATCTCCTCTCAAACCATGGAGTACATCCCATATCTCCTCCCAAGCAATATACATATATGATGTATTTAAACACTTATCATATACAATGATAAATCAATACACACATTTGCTGTATTATTCCAACCGTCATATTCAATGACACATTCAATGCGATTAGTTTCAGTTTTCCCTAATCATCATACAATGTCTACAACAATCAAGACTATCCTCCACCGATAGCCCAAAGCAGTTATCTCTAAACAGATAATAAATTTATCAACAGATAAAATATCGACATTTTCATAAGTGAATGATTAAATTATCCAACTATACCATTTACTCCCACAATTTTCCAATTTCATGAATTTCACTTCAATTTCACATTTCTCCAAATTAATTACTCAAATTAATCATTCAACATAATTAGGGCATTTTTTCACTTTTCTCAATATTAGTCCAAAGGCTCAATTTCATCGATTTAACAACAACAATTTCATTTTTCAATGTCTCATACACACATAGGTTTTAACATTTGAAAACCCCCTTTTTTTATAACCTCAAATCAAACCCTAACTATCTCAAAATGACTAAGCAACACCATCTAATCAAAATGACCAAAATTTATGTTAAAAGTCATAGAATAGAGTAGGTTATCCCTACCTTAATTTTCGAAGCTTAAAGGAGAAGAGAGGTGAAACTCAAAGTGCTCCAAATCCACAACTTTTCAGATTAAAGCGAAGCTCTCGCGAAGCTCTACCTTTCTTCCAAAGAGACTAGGATGGAAAACCACTAGAACTAGATGAAACCCTAGAGAGAAGGTATATAGAGAGAGAAAGAGCAGCTGGTCTAGGGTTTGTATAAAAGAAGATGATGAAAAAGTGAAGTGTAACCTGTTGCTGCCAACTGATATATTCAAGGCTCGCTCGAGCGAAGGAGTGGTCGCTCGAGTGACCAGACACAAAGAAAGCTCGCTCGAGCGTAGAAAGCCTTACTCGAGCCAACAAATCGACGCTTCAGGTCTACAACCCAGAAACATGCTCGAGCGAAGAAAATCTCGCTCGAGCGAAGAATCCCAAAACATAAACCTCGCTCGCTCGAGCGAAGGAAAGCTCGCTCGAGCGAAGAATTGCGACCATCAGGTCCAAAACTAGACGCAGATGCAAGCTCGAGCGCAAGACTTCTCACTCGAGCCACCAGACACATCACCCAACTCTCGCTCGAGCGAAGGATCTAAAACACAGAGCTCACTCGAGCGACAAAAGTCTCGCTTGAGCGAAGACACCAAAAATCCGGGCAGCAACCATTTGTTTCAAAACACTCCCAGCCTGATACAACCTGCCCAACACATCCTAAAATTCAAATATAAGGAATTAAAGGACGGAAATGAAACAAGTGCAACAATACTCAACCGCAGAACCTAAGTCTAGAATACTGTACATAAAGGGGAAAACTCGGAATCGCTATAACAGTGCAAGTGCCTATGCTAGTTTCAAGTTTTGAGCATTCTAACATGCCATGCTTGTGTTGTTTCGATGATTTGGCATCATTTCTTACATGATTTCAGAGCATATAGTGTTGTTACCCTTCCACATTTGTCACTCCTTGAGCACTTTTGAGAGTTGTGCTCTTATGCTTAATTGGTGAGCCAATGCATAAGCATGCATTTTCTATCCTTTCATGCCATCTTTTAAGAGTGTTTTGGCCATTGTCTTGACATGCATGAAGTCTATTTGGGGTTGGTTTAGTCCATTGTGCATTGCATTGTATAGCCTTAGCGTTGTGTGCCTCAATGCTTAAGGACTTTGTTTTGACATGCTCATGTTGCATTGCATTGTATTTCCATGTTGTTGCCTTGCATGGTGTTTGGAATGAAAGTTAATCCAAACACGAGAAACGGGGGACGTTTCATACTTGAAGTGATGAAACGTACCTCATTTCTCGGTCACCGACGCTCTTGATCATGCATGATAGAGTTTAACGCCCTTATGTGTTATTTGTGCATTCATTTACATTGAATTGTGCAATCTTGGCTTCTCGGCCATCGTGCATTGCGATGCTCGGTTGGTGGCTCGAGAGTCGAGAACCGCACTCCCTTGAGCCTAAGAAATGATAGGGAGGGTGGTTATGCACACATACCTTGCAAATACACTGCCGTGCCCCTTCTTATTCTCTGTTACAGCAAAATGGAGTTGTGTAACATTTTCTGGTCGGCAGACCAGTAAAAGTGGCTAGCTGACCACCTTTTCTGGTTTGCAGCACATGTAAGTGGTCTACAGGTGGTCTATAACAACACCAAGTGGTCGGCAGCCTTCTTGGAGGTTCCCGTGATGGAGTAGAAGCTATCTGGAAGCTTGTGCAGTGATCTGAAATCAAATGCAAACAAAGGCAAGTTAAGGCATAGCGATGGATTTCCGAACGAGACGACCAAGCATGCATGCGTTTCTCGCCCTGAGGCCCCTTTTAACTGCTTTGCTTAGCTAGTTAGCTATTTGGTTTTGTACTTAAGTAGTTAATGCAATTAGCTATTCATTTGTGTTTCTAATTAGTTAACTTGTTAGTTAATTAGTTCTATTTTGTAATAATTAGTTTAATTAGCTTAGATTAACTAGTTAGCTTATTATTCGGACCCTCCGTCGAGAGGGCACAACTGTTGTAATAAATGTACGTGTGTGTGATGCATGTCTTTCTACCTCCATTTATTTATCCCTTTTACTTAACCGCTTTTGATGGTTAGTTTTAGGGCATGTTTCAATTAACATACTTATGCTCGCATGCTTGCATTCATTCATCTATCTTGCATGCACCGGGCTCGGCGCATCATACAAACTGCATTGTATTTCAATTCTAAATTTGAATACATGTTATCTAGTTGCATTCACATGACATCTTAGAATAGCCGAGCCTATCTTAGTTGCATTTTTGCATATGTTGCATTAGGCATCTTGACATAGCTAGGATCATGCAATGATTACTAACTAGCTTCTTTTTTGGCTCGGAGTACATTGTGAGTGTTTACGCTTTAGCATACTGCATGAGATGTGTATGTTGCCATGTTAGCATGCTTGCCATGAGGCTATGTGCTTATGTGTTTAAACTGCATAAATGCTTGTGGATGAAGTCTTCATTGCTTGAATTTGAACAATTCATCGAAATGAGAGTTTTAAGCCCACTTGAAGTGGCAAATTATGTTTTAAGCCCACTTGAGGGTGGCAAATCCGCGACTTAGCCTACTTGCGAGTAGCACTTTCAAACCATTTTCGAAAAAACAAAGATAAGATGTTTTGTTCCAACTTGAGTGATTGAGTCTATACTTGTGTGCTGTGCGCATCATATAGTAAGTTAGTTAATAATCAGAATAAGAACACATGTGTTTTCAAAAACAACACATCATGTTAGTAGTGGCCGATCCTTTGATCGGGCGAGCGGGAGTGCTCATTTCAGGATCTTCCTCTCTCGTACCCAAGTTCCCGAGCCGAGGCAACTTTGGTGATGACGGACACGTGGCCTTAGGCACGAGTCAGGGTTTCCTAAATTTTCCCAAAACAAAACATTTAAGTGGTGACTCTGAAATCTAGCAAAGCAGTCCATGTTTGGTGCTTTTTGATTAAAATCGATTTTCCAAAACGATTTTCTGGATTTGGACTCTTTAGTGATTTGTCAGTCTTATATTGCACTTTGTGAGATTAGATTCAGAACCATGACATGAGTCTGAACTATAGTAGCTAAAACAACAATCCGCGCCATTGCGCGCGGAGCGGAGTTCGGGCGGTCTACAACGGCTGATGAAAAAGCCTTCGAAGAAGGGCAGGCCACCGTTCGTGATCAATACAAACAGCAAGTCAACTTGGCTTGCAACCGAGGTTATTAACTTGGTTAGACGGCAGCCCTTAACAAGTTAGTTGTTTCCATGGACTCCGATCTTCGAGACATCAACCAGCTTAAGGTGCCTTTCCCTCCAGAGCCCGAAGATGGCGCCGAGGATGATGAAGCCGACGAAGTGGAGGAGGAGGCTGCCACTGATGTCAAGTCTCCCACCCTCAATGAGCAAATAGACTTGACTCAGGACAAGAAGGATGACTTAGCATCCAAGGACGTCTCCCCCAAACCAACTACCTCTGAGGCCGAGGTCCAATGCGCCGAGAAGAGCTTGGGTCAGACTTTGCTGGAGATAGACGCCGAGATAGCAGCCGAATAGAATGCAACACCGCCATCCAAGGTTGAGAAATCACAAATCAGTCCTAGTACTTTGGATGTTTTATCTTTTCTTTGTACTATCTCTTCTTTTAGTTGTATTTTGTTTTGTCTTGAACAAATGTTTAGCTTCATACTTGGCCGATGTGCCTTTTATGTAATTGAACAAGTAGTCTTTTTTTAATGCAAGTCTCCTCGTTTCTTCTAAGTGTTTGAATGCCTTCTTTTCTCTTATGCATGTTTACCACTTTCATACTTAGAATAATTTTGCATGTCTTCAAAGTATACCTTTATCTGTATAACTTCTTCGGAGTAAAGTACCTCGGACGTAACTTCTAATTGTTTATCTTGGTCTTGGCTTAACACTAAAAAACATTGTAAAATATTTTCACAAGTATTGTTTTAAACTTGCCACTTCACTCTCACTTGTTGTCTTCTATTAAGACTTTTGTCTTCTATACTTTCCAAGTTTGGCAACCTGGTCATCTCGGCAAGTATGTATGTACTTCTTGCAATATTACCTCGACTTACCTTTAACTTGTAAATTTTTCTGAAAATTTCAACAAGTGTTAAGCCAACTCTAGCTTGTAAATTTTTCTATAAAATTCCAACTCCCAAGCACTTTAAACTTTTACTTATCATTCTCCAACTCTTTGCCCCCTAATATGAACTTAACTTTCATTTATATCCACATTAAGTACGTATAGTTTTTGCCGAAGTCAGATTCAAACAAAGACTAGCCGAGGTTCTCAACCTTGGTTAATCTAACTGAAATGCACTTAGTTTCATTCTAAGCTTAATTCTGCCGACATGGAAAGACTATGTTAAACCAACTTAGTTCAACTCCATTATATGCAAGTCTAATTTCATCTCTGCCATATAATGAGTCTAAGTTATTCGTCATGTTTCAATCAGAAACATCGTTAACTTAGTTCAACTCTATTATATGCAAGTATAATTTAACTCTGCCATATAATAAGTCTAAGTTATTCATCATGTTTCAATCAGAAATATCATCAACTTAGTTCAACTCTATTATATGCAAGTATAATTTAACTCTGCCACATAATAAGTTTAAGTTATTCGTCATGTTTTAATTAGAAATATCGCCAAAGGACTGGTCAGTCTAATCGCACAAATTTTCAAATTCTTAAAAATCAGGCTAAAAATTTTATTACTACATCGGCTAAGAAAATTATGACATAAATTTCGAAAAACAAAAAAGTCTAATGATAGAAAAATTTTAAGTTGCAAGTGTTCTAGGGTCATGGCAATTCTTTGCCTTTACTGTCCTCAAGTCGACATGCACCATTGTCGGCTACCGAGATGATTCTATAAGGTCCCTTCCAATTTGGGCCCAGCTTGCCCTCTCTAGGATCCTTTTTGTTGCCGACCACTTTTCTTAGCACCAGGTCCCCAACTTTGAACACTTTTGGGTTGACCTTCTTATTATAAGCCCTAGCAAGTTGTTGTCGGTATGCCCCTAGCCGAATTGCTGCTTTCTCTTTTTTCTCCTCAAGTAGGTTCAGATCTCGGACCAAGAATGCATCGTTAGTCCTATTCTCTAGTCCTTTGGTTCTGATCCCTGGGATGCCGACTTCCAGAGAGATGACTGTTTCTATGCGATAAGCCATGACAAATGGGGATTCCCCAGTTGATCTTCTCGGAGTAGTCCGATGTGCCCAGAGTACATTGGGCAACTCTTTCACCCATTTTCTTTTTGCTGCTTCCAGCCTCTTCTTGATCCCATCCAAGATAGTTTTGTTGGATGCTTCTACCTAACCATTACTCTAAGAGAAACTTAGAGTGGAATAATAGTTCTTGATTTTGTACTTTGCATAGAAACTTTTGATTAGCTTACTGTCAAATTGTATACCATTGTCTACTATTATTGCCCTTAGGATCCCAAACTCGGTGATGATGTTCTTCCATATGAAGTTCTTCACATCAATGTCTCGAATCTTCGCGTGGGGTTTGGCTTCTACCCACTTTGTGAAATAGTCAGTTGCTACTAGCAAGAACTTCCTTTGTCCAGTTGCTTGGGGTAGTCGTCCAACAAGATCCATGCCCCACTGGGCAAAAGGCCAAGGGCTGGATACTGGGTTCAAATCTTCTGCTGATCGATGTATCAAAGGTGCGAACCTCTGACATTTCTCACACTTTCTGACATAGGCTTTAGCATCCTTCTACATGTAGGGCCACCAGTACCCCTAAGTAATAGCCCTATGAGCAAATGATCTGCCCCCAGCGTGGCTTCCATATACTCCATGTATTTCATACAAGAAGTCTTCAACTTGTGAATGATGCACACATCTTAAAAGGGGACCAGCAAAAGACCTTCTGTAGAGATGTCATTTTGCTGTCAGACTAAACCTAGCCGACTTCAGTCTGGTCTTGTGTGTGCTTTCTTGCGATCATCTGGTAACTTCTCATCTCTAAGGAATATTACTATTGCATCTATCTAACTTGGTCCCATCTCCACACACATTGCTTCGTACTCTGTGATTAGTGGTTCCACACTTGAGCTTGATAAATAATCAACCATAATTGTCCTTGTCTTCCCTGATTTCATTGCACTAGCCAGGTTAGCCAAGGCATCGGCATGGCTGTTGTCATCTCGGCTAGCCTACTGTAGTTGGCAGTCCTGAAACAAGGCTGGTAATCTAACAACCTCTTTGACATATGCTATCATTCTTTCATCTCGGGTTGCATACTCGCCTGTTGCTTTGTTCACAATAAGTTGGGAGTCACAGAAGACCACCACCTTGTCGGCTTCCATTGCTGCTGCCAACTTCAATCTCACGATCAATGCTTCATATTCTGCTTTATTGTTTGAGGCTTTAAATCATAGTCGAATAGATTGTTCTAGCATCCGCCCATCTGGCGATACTAGCACTTCTCCTGTCCCCGCTCCTTGTCGGTTTGAACTCCTATCAACAAATAGTCAAAATGAGTCGCCGATATAAATATCGCAGGGCTTGAGTTTCTCTTCTTTCTTCTTCTCTTCTTGTTCACCTGGACATCGTAAGCCGCGGCTCACTAGAACCCGACGTGGGATGACGCCATGCATGAACTCGGCCACGAAGTCGGCCAAAACCTGGCCTTTGATTGCCGTTGTGGGTTTGAACTCTAAATCGTATTGGCCCAATACCATGGGCCATCTGGTCACCCTGCCTGTTAGATCTCCTTACTGTAGCAAGAACTTCAAAGGGTGTTCAGTCAATACCACAATCTTGTAGGCTTGGAAATAATGGTTCAACTTCTTGGAGGTCATTATTAAGGCCAATGTTAATTTCTCCAGGGGTAAATACCTGGTCTTTGCGCCCGCATACTGCCCTTTGTTCTCTTTTCTCTTTTCTAATTATCACTGCACTCACTGCATGCTCTGAGACCGCCAAGTAAAAGAATAGCTCCTCTCCAGGTACTGGATTTGTGAGAACTAGGGCTATGGTCAGGTATCTTTTCAAGTCGGCCAAGGCGACTTCACATTCCTCTGTCCACAAGAAGTCGGTGGCCTTTTTCAACAGGCTAAAAAATGGTTTACACTTATCCGAACTTCTACTTATGAATCTATTCAGGGCTGCGGCCCTTCCAGTCAACATTTGCACTTGTTTTGCTAACTCTAGGCTTTTCAAATCTAGGATGGTCTTGATTTGATCTGGGCTTGCCTTAATGCCCCTTCTGGTAACCAAGTATCCCAAGAACTTTCCAGACCCAACTCCAAATGCACATTTTGAAGCATTAAGTCGGAGCCGATATGTCTTTAGGATGTCAAAGATTGCCTTCAAGTTGGCTAGATGATCCTCAGGTTCCTTAGTCTTCACGTTCATGCCGTCGATGTACACTTCCACTGCTTTGCCAATCTAATACCTGAACATCTTGGTCACTAACCTCTGGTACGTTGTGTCACGACCCAAACCCGTCCCTATGGGTTTAGCACCGTAATCGGCCAGTAATCCAAGATTACCGAAGGCCTGCTTAACAGTAATACAGTAAAACAGAGTACAGGGGCATGGCGGAAGCAAAAACAGTAAATAAACAATGTCCAATGAGCTGTGACAGTCTGTATGCCAAAAAGACTTTTCATACACATATACATGAACAGTACAGAATAGTATGTACATATATACAATCATTCAGTTCAGGGACCTAATCCCTATTAAACAGTGCGGTAACAGTTTACAGTTTACAAGACAGAATAGAAGGGGGAAAACTAAAACACCCCATAGCCTTAGCTTGACAGGCTCGGAACCTCGCAGTGAGGCACATAGGTTGGCTTGACAAAACTGGAGTTTACCCCGACGCTTCTAGCTGCGGTCTGGTGCCTGTACACCTACATCTATATATAAGCAGTGAGCTAAAGCCCAGTGAATAACATAATGCATAAAGGGGTTTAGAATAAATATCCTTACAGTAATGAAAACAGTTCATTAAATCAGTATTTCAGTCGTTCAGTCAGTACAGTCATATGTGGTACATCCATTAGCATAATAGTACAGTAAACAGTAGGTCTTGAAAGACCGAACAGTAAGTAATGGCCATCAATCAGTAAACAGTAGTGGTTCCAACAAGGGAACTGACAGAGATCTCTGTAACAGTAACAGTAAACAGTAGTTGCTAAGGATGCCACAATACAGTTCAGAATATAGGACATACATTCATTCAATTAACAGTATCAGTTCAGAAAGCAGTACAGTTCAATTGTTCAGAAGATAATCATTTTGAACATATCTTTACACAGTTGTTACTCACAGAGTTCTAGGCCACAGTAAAGCTAGAGCGCGTCCCCAGTCGCCAACCCTACACAGCTTACAGATTGAACACACACTAAGCTACACAGTTGGGAAAGGTAATAGCTTAAACCCTAATTTGCCTCGGTGTGTTCTACATCTATATCCTCATTAAGATGTCTTAAACTAGGCCTAATAATGCCTAGGATGAGATGAGGATGCAAAGATGCACTTTAAAAGCATTTTCAAAATTTTCAAAAAATAGGGGTCACGCTCGAGCGTAGGTTTACCCGCTTGAGCGGACATGCAGACAAAGGTATCCGCTCGAGCGTAGACTTTCACGTTCGAGCGTTATGCAAAACAGTCAAAAGTGCTAGATAAGTGGAAATCACGCTCGATTGGGCGCTCGACACCCGCTCGAGCATGAGACACAATGTCCCGCTCGAGTGTCAATTATTCCGCTTGAGCGGACTTCAAAATAGTGCAAAGTACTGGAAGCACGAATTTCACAGTCGAGCACCAGTCACCCCGCTCGAGCATGAATTCAAAATCTGGAATTTCCAGATTTGAACTTCAAGCTCAAAACCAAGTTCAAATGCATCAAAACCAATCCTCTTGGGCTAATTTTCCAGAAAACTCCTCAAAACTCATAGTTTAACATGATTCAAAGCTCAATTTATAAAATCAAAGCCCAAAGGAAGATCAATTAAACACAATTTCAAACCATCTTTCAAGAACATAATCCAAACATGACATGCATGAGTTTAGCTAGCTTCCAAGCTTCCAAAACATGCTCCAAGGAGCCAATTCTTTCCAAAACAAGATGAAATCATGGACTTCACATAATTATGAGCATGCATGTGACAATTTTCCATGGAATCAACTCAAAATTCAATAGTATAGGCATGCATGCATGAATTAAGCTATAATTCAACAATTAAGAGCCATAACTTGGCTCTAGATTTCAACTTGCTCTAAAACCATGCAAGAACCAATTGAATTCACTAACAAGAGGGTAGTTACACTAACTTAGGTCTTATAGTTCAAGAATGGAAGCATAATTTTGAAATCAACCTTCAATTTCTTCAAGTTTCTAAGCAAATCAACAAGGACAATTCAATTCCTCTCCCTCTCTTTCTCTTGGTCGGCTAAGGCAAGGGAGATGAGCTGATGAAATGTTTGCCTAAGTGTATAATAAGGCTCACATATGTTCAATGAAGTGGCCTACTCACAATGGCAAAGTTGTAGATAAGCCTAACTCTTCAATTTGCTTTACTTAATCCAGTTTAATCATACTAAATCAAATTTCAGGTAAATACGCCATAAAATCATATAAATTCTAAGGATCACAAATCATCAATCAATTTCAGATTCGGCCGCCGATAAGGCCTTCAATTCGCAATTTAAACACAAAGGCATGAACAGATAATCAAACAGTCAACAGGTAGACATACAATTAAACAGATATACTTAATCAATTCAGTTCCAGATTTCAATCAGTCAGTTCAGTACTTCAATCAATTCAGTTGCCAATCATAATCAGTCTCAGTTTAGTAGTAATCAGTGGTTAATCGGTAAATAGTGACGAGGGTTGTTAGACGTTGCTCTTGCATTATTCAACCCGAGAGGTATCACTTTGCAGCAATACAGCCTTTTTGGGGTGATAAATGCAGTCTTCTCTTTATCGGGAGGTACATTGCTATTTGATGGTACCCCCTATAAGCGTCTAAGAAGCTCATCATTCCATGTCCTGAAGTGGCATCCACTAATTGATCGATCTTGGGGAGTGGAAAATTGTCTTTGGGACAAGCCTTATTCAGGCTGGTAAAGTCCATGCAGACCCTTCACTTCCCATTCTTCTTTTCACAACCACAGTGTTGGACAGCCAGGTAGGGTAGTTTACCTCTCGGATGGCTCTGGTCTCTAATAATTTGTTCACTTCTTCCCCTACTGCCTCTACATGAACCAATGTCGGCCTCATTGCTTGCTGAATGATAGGTTTTGCTGACCTGTCTACATTCAGACTGTGGCATGTGACCTCGGGGTCAATGCCAAGCATCTCGTATGGCGTCCAGGCAAACACCTCTATGTTTTCTCGCAAGAACGCTTCTAACTCCCTTTTCTTTTTCTTGGCCAAGCCTAAGCCGAGGAGGAAGAAGCGCTCTTCATTCCCTTGCTGGACCAGAATTTTCTTCAAAGCTTCCTTGCTTTTGTCAGCAGGCTCTTTGCGACGTCATCCAAGACCTCCATGTCCTCGTCCTCAATCTCTACTGTCTCTACCTCTCGCATATTACAGGTGGATTTTATTGTTGCCGTGGAGCAATTCTTTGCCTACACTTGATCTCCTCTGACTTTCTCAATTTCATGCTTTGTTGGGAATCGCAACAGCTGGTGCAGTGTTGAGGGAACAACCCTCATTGTGTGCAACCATGGCCTTCCCAAGATAACATTGTAAGAGGAGGGGGTGTCAATTATTATGAACTCTGTGCTTACCTTCTTGGTGCCTACTTGCACCTCCAAACTTATTGCTCCTAGGGGCCATGTCGGCGTTCTATTGAACCTGACCATTAGACTGTTGGATTGCTCTAGATCATCTTGGTAATGGCCGAGCTCCTTGTAACGTCTAACATACATGATGTCACAAAAACTGCCTTGGTCAACCAGAATGCGCCTTATCTGGCATTCTTCAATCTTCAGGGATATCACCAGAGCATCATTGTGTGGATGTTGCACCATGTCTAAGTCGGTTTCAGTAAAGAACAGCATTGGTCCTTCATCTGCCCTAGGCCTCTTTTGCTGGACCTGATACACATGCTATAAGTGTTTCACCCTCTAAGTCTCCCAACGTACCTCGTTTTCATTGACCTTCGAGTGAATCACATTGATCACTCGAGATCCGTCTTCTTGCGGTTGTGGTGCTAGTGAAGGTGGTACTGTCAGTGCTTGGGACAACCTTGCTTGCTCTTCCCTTGTTCTGGCCTTATCTAACAGGTCCCTTAAGTGACCCTGTCTTACCAGGTCTTCCAAATGTGTCTTCAGGGCTCTGCATCCCTGAGTCAAGTGTCCATCCTCATTGTGGTGGGCACAGTGCTTTCCTAGGCTTCTTCTCATAAATTCGCTAGGGATCTTCTCTGGTGCTCTATAGTAAGGCTAATTCTTGATCCTTTCAAGAACTTTCTAAACTGGGATCTAGAACACTGTGGTGACTGCCTGTGCAGCCCGTAATCCTGTTTCTTGTCTATTAAAATTTGTATTACCTTGGCCTCGCTTTGGCGAGCCGTTCCTCTTCTCTTGCTTTGACGCCTTTGTCCCTGGCGTGTCTTCCTCTACGCTTGCATATTTCTCAATTCTGGCCATAAGTTCTTCCATACTTTTTGGCAGTGTCTTTGCCAGTGATTTTTGAAGCAGACAGTCATCGTTTAGGCCATTCTTAAAAGATACGACTGCCACTTGTTGGTTGCACCCTGGTATTCAATTAAACACCTCATAATACCTTTTGGCATAAGCCTTAAGGCTTTCATCCTTGCCAACTCTCAAGGCTATCAGCGAGTCTACCCTCAACGGCTGTAGTTTGTTTATAACAAACCTGGCCACAAACATTTCGGCTAAGCCTTCCCAACTTCTCACAGTTTCTTTCGGCAACTTATGAAACCAATCTGATGCGATTTCCCCAAAGGATGAGGGGAACACCTTGCAAAGCAAGGACTCTTTCTCGGTATACAGTGCCATTGAGTTCAAATATAAGTCGACATGAAAGATGGGATTGGACTTACCGTCGTATATCTGGAATCTCGGCATGTGGAACCTCTTCGGAGCCTTAAACTTGTCTAATTCTACTGAGAACAGCGTTCTCGGCTTGACTGAAGATGTTACCTCGGCATCTTGTCACTTCCTCTGCAGGTAATCCCTTAAATCCTCTTTAGTCCGTCTAAGAGCCCGGCTGTCATCGGATTGCAACCTTTTTGATGCGCTGCTCCCGATGTCGTTATGAGTCCTTTTGGACCTCCCTTCATTCATCGTGTCAAAACAAAGCTCTTTTCCTTGGACATGCCGATGCTCTTTGACGTAGGTTTCTTTGGCATGATGTGTCTTCCGTGACTCTCCTCTCGTCGATTCTCCTCACCCGACCTCCCGTGAAGGCTGATGAAAATTCTTTCTTGCCCTATTATGCTGTAGGACTGCAAGGATTGCTTTTTGCCCCCCTTTCTGGGCATTGTTCTTGGCCGCCGAAATCGGCGTGTCCTCTAATGGGAATGGTGGCTGCATGACGTTGTTTTACATCATGAAATTGACAACCGATTGCAGGTTTGTTAATTTGTTTGCCATCCCCTTCATCTCGCCATCCCTCGTCAGGCATCTATCTTCCCATACCTAGAGGTTGCTTTCGTTGTAATACCCGCCCTGACATGCTTTCTTCGGTATGTCTCCCTCTTGGCCGACATCTTTTTCTCCGGGATTCTTATCCCGATGTTCTTCATTACAGTTGTCCTTCTCTACATTAGGATCGACTTTTTTACCGCTCCCACTAGGGAGGTCACCTCCAATCCTTTCTTTCTGCCCGTCGTTGGCCATCTATTCTCCTTATGCTTCCTACAGACGGCACCAAATTGTGTGTGCTGATTTCCGACCACACTGCCAAACAGGAACTCAACAGGAGAGCACAGGCAGAATAGATTACGCTCGAACAACCTGTCACAGAAAGATAAGACTCCGGTACTGGTTCGTCCACCCAGGGGCACTCTAACGATCAAGTCAGTACTCAATTATCTCTCAAATATACAAATAGCGCTTAACTCACAACCCTGAATACAAAAAGTTATACCTTAGACCCACGATGGTACCTTACTTTTTATAGCCAGCACTAACCTGATCCTTGTAGAAGCCTAGCTTTAATAGACTCCGGCTCAATGCTTATCTATAGAGATAAACTCTCCAAGAGATTTATCTTTATCCAGACTGAGATCCTTCTCTATTCTAGGACTCTTGTCCCTTATCTGTTTATCTCGGATTCTGGTATCTCCGCAGATAACCTTGGCTTAGCCGAGATCATCTCGACGCTATGACTAAGACACGTGACATCTCGGCTGACACTTCGGTGTCACCTTGGCCATGTGTTATCATTTATAAAATATGTCCCCACAATTACTAATTTTACAATGAAGTTTTATTCTACTTACTAATTAAGAAAGAAAAAATGTTGTTTTTAATGGAAGTCGTTAGGTTTCAAGCACAAGTTGGAAAATGTTATTGATTTTGAAATTTTTCCTTAATTTTAATCAAGTTGATTTTATTAATAAAAGAGATACATGTTACATTTTTTGTTTTTGTTTTTTAATTTTGAGGATTGGATGGGCATTGCAATTGGAGATTTTTGGCGTTTCCATCTATTGATAGTTCGTTGTTTCATTTTGGGTGCAATACAAGCCTTAAGGATTTGGGTATTGTCTTATTGTTTTGCCATTTATTTTCGATCAATGCTTCAATGTGTGATTGCTTGTGGAGAAAGAATTCGCGATTAAAGTGGAGAATGGCGAAGACGGGTTGTTTAGGATGACATTGTTAAGTCTTAAAAAGGCGCCATGGTGTCGAAGGTGGGAGAGGAAATGAGGATCGTTTGAGAAAGTTCACTGGAATTGCCAGTGATAGAAAGGAGTGGTGCTATACGTACCAATTAATGTACTAATTAGTATACCAACATTTATTATAATATTATTATTAACCTCAATTATTATACAAGTTATAAATACCAAAAATATCTAAAATTATGCCACGTCATCAATTAGTATACTAGTTAGTGCACTAATTTGTACATATAGCATTAGTCGATTGGATGCTGCAAGATCAATAAATTGATGAGTTTGTCGAGTTTATGTAAAATAAGAAAAATCATATTACAAAGTATAAATATATGATAAAATTATCATCACTCGATTTTTTCCCAAATAAATAATGGATTGTATTTTACCGCCAAATACTTTTTTTCAGCTATTTAAGGATTTTTTTTTTTCAATTAGAAGGAAATAATTAAGGAATTAAAGCCGATTAACAAATTAATTTCTCAATAATATATCAATAATGTTGGGAACTCTAATCCCCTATATTTAGTTTTATAAAGTAAAATCTATTCTTACAAATATATATATATATATATATATATCATAGAAAACTTTAAATAAAATCTATATTTTATCCGAGGTTGAACCCAAAACTCCAATATAATAATACTACTACAAGTTGCCTGAAAAACTATATGCAAAAACATAATATATAAAGGAGAAACAAATATTGAATGTAAAAATCATTTTTTATGAACTTTAATAAAGATAGATCTCAACAATACATTACACTTCATATCATTTTTGAAGATTCACTTTCTAAGCCCCATTCATCTTTGTAGTGGATGCGTGAATCACATCACCAGCTAAAACTAATGGACTCAAAATGCAAGTTGTGTGCCAACCCAGATGAACAAATGGCTGCAACCTCATGTCTCATATTCTTAGGTCCACAAACAAGAACTCCAACACTTGACTGCTTGCGCTCTAACAAAATTCCTGAAATACCCACCTCAATTAATTTGTAAGATTGCAAATGAATTGAACTGAGCTAAATAATGGAGTGAATTCAAATTGAGGCTCAAATATAGAATTCTATATTAAATGAGCTCAAGCAAAAAATATTCGAATTTAGGTTCGATCTCGGCTTGTATATATAATTAAACTAGAAGAAAGATGATCTTTTATCCAAATTTAGACTCGACAGTGCTGTTTGTGTCTATGAGACCCACCGTGATTCCTGCTTTGATGATTTGATCTATTTATCTTAAATGTATTTAGGCATATATAATCCATAAAAAAATAAATTGATTCGATAATCATATTCAAATGATTTTACAATATTTGTCTTTAAAAAAAATGTGGAGTAAGATAATTTTAAAATTATATCATTATTTTTTTGAAACATTATAAAATAATATGGGTATGATTATCAAATCCATCTGATTGTTGTTCTTCATGAATGATCAACACACCTAAACCAACAAAACAAATAAATTTGATCATCAAAAGAAAACTCTTCATGGGCCTTACGGACCAGACAATACCATCCGGTCTATATTGTGGAGAGGGCAACAAACCCATTCCTTAAACTACTAGTTTGAATTAGTTATGGAATGACACTCTAGAGAAGAATAATTCTAGGAACCATAAAAATATGAGGAAATCACTGGTTAGTAAGGATAGAAAAAAATTATTTCAAATTTATGTCAAAGTTTATATTTTTAATTATTAATATATATAATATTTATTATTTATTTGTAATTAATTTTGATTGACACTATGGTGTAGTTTTCCCTAAAAATATCTTACAATTCTATCATGAAAGTAAAATATATAGTATAAATTTAAAATTAAACTGTCCTGGGTCATAAATAAAATGAATTTTATCCACATGTTTAAACTTTAAATATTTTTTCTTCATACGTACCACAAGTGCTCTAGAGAAAGCTTTACTTACTCTTTAGGTCAGGCCTTCCACCATAATGCACGTTGTTAGGTTTGCCAATGGACTGCTGAGGTAGGCTTTCCAACTCCCTATCATCACTAAACCTAGTTAGCTTTCCACCTTCCATATCTTGAACCTGTTTTGTTGCTTCCATGGCTATCTGTTTCTTGCTCCAAACAAAACCTATACAACCTGTCATGGCAATGGCTATGCATACGAGCAACATATTCAACATAGCTTGCGAAGTGTGCGAGTAAACCCTATTCGTGTTGTGATCGACGGGGTAAATATAGAACCGGGTAAGAATCCCCATGAAGAGAAGGAAGACGATGAAAGATGATGACACGATTGCACCGAGCCAGAGCCAACCATTGGGGCCTAAAGTGGGAGACAAGGGTGCATCCGAGGGATTAGGCTTGAACCGGATGGTTCGGAGAGGCTTTTGTTCGTTCTCCGATATGGGTTGTTTTTCTCTTGTTATGTAGGCCTCAATGTGGAGTTCGAAGTTGAGAAGTTCAGATGGGGTTTTGGAATGTGGAAAGAGAAGGTCTAGCATGGCGAGGTCGGATGAAAATTTGAATGCACTGATGAGAAGAATTTGTGGAGTGGTGGTGGATTTTAGGGTTGAGGTTGTGAAGATGAGGTCACGCGTGATGGAGATGAATGGAGCAATGCCACTGCCTCCACTAACCATCACAAGCATGTCATGCCTGCAACCACAATTTGTATACCAAGTCACCAATGCACACCATAGAAGTAAGGGCTAATTGTTTTGGTTCATTTGATTCAGTTTGGACTTTAAAGTATTAAATGTGTGTCAAAATGGTTCAGACCAATTTTGGTAATATTCATTGTCAAAATTAATAGATTCAGATCCTCTCCATTCTAAAGTTGTAATAGAAAATATTTATTTCATTATGTAAGGGCTTGTAATGATTTTTAAATGTACTTTTGAAATAAAAAATTACATCTCAAAAAAAAAAAAAAAAAAAAAGAAAAAGAAAAGCTATTTATAAATTGAAACCACTGAAATGTGGGGGAACCAAATGTGAAATTAACATTCTTTTGTTGAGGTGTAATTTCTCGTTCAAAAAATACAACTGATTCTAATAGATATTGACTACATCAGGCATGAAGACTACTTTGCACATTTATGGCTGGTTTGACAATAAATCCAAGTCTACTTTCTAGATCCTAGATTCAATCACTTCAAAAAAACAAAAAAAAAAATTAAGATTTTAGAAACTAAAATTTAGGCGTAAAATTATTTTTTAAAAATTAAATATTTTTATTATGAAAAGTATTATTATTATATTTTTAGTAACGAAAATTAGATATTAGTGATAAATTATTATTTTTTCGGAATCAAATTTTTTTGTCTCAAAAAATAAATTATTTTGAGACCAAATTATTTTATCCCTAAAAGTATATTTATTAGTGATATTTTCAAAATTGTCTCTAAAAGCCTTATTTTTGACTTTTTAGGACTATCTTTTAGTGACTATCGTCACGATGATATAAATTGGTCCTTAAATATATTTTGCAACAAAATTTTCACTTTTAAAGATTAAAAAATTTAGTTTCTACAACTCTTATATGTTGTAGTGAATGATGTGTAAAAAATATGATTGACTAATGATTAGAGAAAATATAAAAATTAGAGTAGCCTTAAATATTCAAATAGAATGTTACATCATTGAGTTTGAAAAGTAAATATAATTTTGAGTTATATTAGGGATTTCAAATAATTTACTAGATTTTCTACCAAATCTCCATGTGAGAGATTTGGTAAAAAATCTAATAAATTATTTGGAATTCATAATATTTTTCTATAATTTTTGGGCCTGAATGACGCTACTCAATGCCTTTTGTCAACATTTTTTTATTGATTTTTTTTTCCCGTTTTTAATGAATTTTTTTTAAAAAAAAGTTTAACTTTTAGGTCTTACTAAATTAGAAAACCCTAAAAATCAAATAAAGGTTTGAAAAAATTTCACTAAAGACAAAATTATAAAAATATAAATATATATTTTAGACTTTTGTATTTTTTTTATATTTGGGATTTTTGAAAATTTTTAAAATTTTTTGATCACTCAAACTAGAAAAGGCCCTGAGAAGAAAGAAAATTGACACAATTTTTTTTTTTTAAAATTACTAAAGACAAAATTTCAAAAAAAATAAAACGATACATTTTTTTAACTTTTGGCTAAATACATAATATTTTTGAGTGACACGGTAAAATGTTGGGTACTGACAAAATGCAACCGTTAGACACCAAAAATGCAATTAATCATAGGAGAAACATACCCATATGTATTCACATTTTGCACATACCTAAGAAAATCAGTTGAAATAGGTCCATAAGGTCCTTCAATGTACATGCGAAGGTGATCCACCGGAGATGGTGAAGAAAGCATCTGATAGAGCTTCTCACTCCAACTTCCTTCATTTTTTATGATGATGCTTAGCTCGTCCGGTTCGAGATTACTACTTGAGCTAATGGTGAAAGGGTGCCATTGTAGTCTTGAAATGGAGGGCACATTTATGAAGATGATGCTTGTTGGAGTGTAACTCAAAGCTGCACAAGATCAAAATAAAAACAGTCCTACGAAAAAGGTGCTTCAAATTGTCGGAATCTGTTTTTTGAATTTTTTTTAAAGAATAAATTGCAAAAAAAAAATGAAAATAAACAAAACTCATCGTTTGTATGCTTTTTTTTCATCTTTTTTAGGACAAAATATATTAGTTTCTATTTTTTCATAAATAAAAAAAATTAAAAATAGATTTTGAAAACAAAACCAAAGTGCAGATTTTTAAATTTTAAATTTTTTTCTCTAGAAATTGCATTGATTGCAGTAAAGTCAATACTTGCATTCATCTTGATGGATTATAAACCAGTGGCGTAATTAGAATTTTCATTTAATGGAGTCGTTTAACAACACATCATTTAGTGGAGTAGATTTTAGTTTTACAAAATGTATTAAAATTTTGACATATAATACACTATAATATTATATATTTCCTTTGACATGGATATAAGTAATTAAAATTTATTAAATTGCATGTAAAAATAAAGCATAGAAACATAATACTATAGAGAAAGATAGTTCAAAGTGTGCGCTAAGCAAACATTAAAACTAACCCAATGAGGGTCAAGATTGGTCCACCCATGGCAGTGCACAAAATGTTGGCCAGTAGCCTCAACGCCCAAGGCCAAGGTTAAGAGCTTAACACAAGTTAATAAAAATTGTCCATATGTCATGTCTATATATAAAAAGAATTGACATTTTAAAGGTTCTTTTCTTTTCTCATTTTTTTTTTTTAAAGGTGTCCAAAATAATTATGAAAATTGTAAGTGGAAACAATGCCACCATATGGCAGTACTACACAATGTTGTCTACTAGTGCTATCACTTGGGGGCCATTTGGGAAGCACATAAAAAGTCAAAAGTCAACTTTTAACTCATTTTGGATCATATCATATTTTACATTTTTTATATAAAAATGTTAAAAAAACAAAAAAAAAAAATTAAAAAAATCAACTTTTAATTATTTTTCCAAAAGTGTCCACGTCCAAAGCCAAAGTTAAGAACTTAAGTCAAGTCAACCAAAATAATCGATGTTATGTCTATATACAAAAATAATTGACATTTTAAAGCTCTTTTTTTAGATCAAATTGTCCAAGATAATCATGAGAAAGGAGAAGTGAAAACAAAACCAGGACAATCATTGACCATTAGATTCATTTTGAAAAACTCCTAGTACCCTTATAATTTTTTTTCTTCAAATTTTAATGGTGTAGTCATCTAAAATCACTCACATACATGTAGCCCCGCCCTTGTTGTAAACTTCATCTAGGATGAATTCAATGTTGTTAGAATTGCACTTTATGCATATCAACGATCATAAAAAGAACTTAGGTATCAATTAAGTATAGTTTATTGCTTTACCTCGGCTCTTAGAAAAGTTGAGCTCCACAATTTCACATGATATGACACGAGCAGAAACTAAATGAACGCTTTGTCGTGATTGTAATATCCTCAAGAACCGATGACCATGAAGAGATAGAAACCGGGAAGAATGGTGTAGGAATAAGAGAAGCCGAGATGGAAAATGTAGAAAATCATGAAGAGAATGTACAAGTGATGAGTGTAAAAGAAGAGTTCAAACATTTTTTGCTTTATCCGAGGGTAGGTTGTTACCCACAAGAACAAACCAAATAGCAAAGATAGTTCTCCAGCTACATTTGATACCCTGATGGTACTCCACTTGAGCACCTGCATTGCATCAAGAAAAGAAAAGAAAAGAATTTAATTTTCAATGCAAGATTAAGTTTGTTCTAAGACGAAATTTGAAAATTACAAAGATGAATAGGACAACTTTGAGAGGACTTAGAATTCTCTTTATCATTCTTTTTTCCCCCAATAATCTTGTTATGATTTTCTGTTGCAAATGATATAATCCAATCATTCAAGTTTTAAATTTTGAACTATAATGTTGTGTTTGGTTGGGAGATTTGAAGAGGGATTTGGAAAGGGAAATGGAAAAGGTAGGTGAAATGTGAATAAATCATGCGTATATTTCACATAGTTTCACACACATTTTCCCTTTCCCTTTCCAAATCCCTCCCCAAATTCCCCAACCAAACACACCATAAGGGTAAAAGTAGTGCATGAGACTCATTAAAAATCGGGCTCACTTACCTTGGAAAAAAAAAAAAAAAACAAATTTGTACCTACAAAGAACTAAAAAGAAAGTTGGGCCCAATTCACTTCATTGGATGCAATTCAAGGTTTTTTAATGTTATGTGTCACTCACCCAACCAACTGGGTGCTAATATTCTATTTCAAAATTCAAAGTTTATGCCAATATGTTTGGATGACATGGATTTCGAGAGAAATAAAAATATAATTTTAAGTCTTTATAAATTCACTATTTGGATATAGTTGATTTGAGAATGTGATTTTTGATTTTTGAATTCAACTTAACTCAATTTTCTAGATTAACAAAAATCTAAAAAAAAAAATATTTTGTTGAATAAAATTCTTGAATTATTCAAACACAAGAATGAAATTACGAACATATGGTATTATTGAGAATGAGATTTCTAAGATTGTGATACTCATTCTTGGTTCCAAATGTAGACAATGCTATACAAAATGAATATTTTTACAAAAATTTCATACATAATAGTGTGTCATTTTATATGATCTATAAATTTATTTTTATAAAAGTTATGTTTGTATAATATTATCCGTAATCAGATAACCATTTAATTTATAGTAAAGTTACGTTCATAAATAAATAAATAAATAAAAAGAAAAATATATAAAAAAATAATATATAATCATTATTTTAATTTATGATGAAAGTGCTCCTTTCACAAGGGGAGGGACCAAAATGATTCCAAAAATTATATGATGGCCACCTTATTGAGGATGATACACAACCATTCGTTTTATGTGCTTTTTGCTCAATTCTTTTTTGGTTTTATAAGATTGTGTTCAGATCAATAATTTGGGTAGAAATTTACAAAAAGAATAAAATATGAAAGAAAAGAGTGAATGAAACGATTTTCTTTTCCTTTTCCTTTCTCATTAAATTCAAGCACAGCCTAAGCAAATTTAACAGACCAAACAACCTCAAATTCTAGGACGGTAACTAACAAAGGTTTAATGAATGAAGCCTAAGAATTTAGGACTGCTCATGATGGAGATTTCTGTGAAACAAAGTTTAGGCTCTGGTTTAGGCTCTGTTTGTTTGTTTGTGACCTAACCTAGGGTCTGAAGCCAATGTTTTGAGGTCACTGGAGTTGGTGGATAATTAAACCAAATGAGAGTAATAATATACAAATAAGAATAATACAAAATTTGTATACAAAATGATATTTAAAAAGTGTGGCCATTAAAATAATATTTAATTATAAAATCATCACTGTCACATCATTTTCGTGAAAAATTATTTATATAAGTTTTGTAAGAATATTGTTCAATGGCAGAAACAGTAATAATATACAAATATAATATATATATATATATATAATGATGTGTTTATACTAAAACTTATCATTTTAAAACAAAATGCTTACCAAAATGATATTTAATTGCATAAATGCCACCATCACAATGAGAATCACGAGACTAAATTTGGTACATAATTTCTATTGATATTCATTTAAACTTTTTTAATGTGTTTTAGGAAACAAAAAAAAACTAAATTTTGAAAATACCCACTTTTTATCGTGCAAAAATAGTTTTGAAAAATCCAAAACAACTTTTTAGCGTTTTCTTAAAAAGTAGGTTGTTTCTAAAACAATTTTTAAAAGCCATTCGTTGGGCAAATTTTTTTATATTCTCCAAACAAACAAAAAAAGGACAAAAACACAACCAATTAATTTGTTTTGTTGCATTTGTGACTTACTAATAATGATGATATAATTATGAATAAAAGAAAAATGGTTAAGTATTACCTCTGAAAACCTGTTGGTAACAACGCAATAGATGATGTAGAAGACACCATGAGAGGTGAAGAGGACCATGGTAATGTGTCCAAGCCAAATATGATACTTGATGCTAGCCTCTAGCGAGAGTCCAAAAAGAGGCAATAATGATGAGCCACGTGTCACTGGGAAGAATAGAAATGCTAGGCATATGTTCCCAACTAGGCCTAGTGTTAGACCAACTCTATCCAATTTAACCTCCCATCTGCCAAAACCACCATTTCTCTAACATGATATCAAAAAAATAAATAATAAAACAAAACAAAATTGATGTATAAATAGAAAAATGTACAGAATTATTACATCATTCTAAAAACAAAGTGTGTCTAAAAATTTTGATGTTTTTACATTTTCCTATAAGAAAGGGGTATTGCCTTCCCTCTCCCTTTTCATGAATCAATAGTATTAGGTTAAATATGTTCAATTTCATAAATCTAAAACCTCAAACTTCCACTTCCACTTCCACTTCCACTTCCACTTACATTTCAATATGATAATTCCATCAATTGCTATTATTGTTTTAGACAAATGAATGACAAGTTTAAAACTAAAGAGATTAAAGTAGAATTTAAAAGAAATATGAAGATCATATATGAAATTTATTCATTTATCTTTCTTTGTTAAGAATTACTAAAATTTTCACATGATCTTTTTTCGGTTCAAAATGTTAACAATAATTGATGGAAATGCAATTGAAAGTGTGAGATTTACATTGATGAAATTGAAACAAATAGGCATCCAAGTGAAATATCGCTGAAACTAGAGAGACAAATTATATAAGTTACTCATAACAAGTGTGTAGAAAAGTGCATCAAAAAATTTAATATGCAATTAAAAAAATTATAATAAATCTGAATCATACATTAATTTTTTTTTTTTTTTTACACAGGTTTATTATTGGTTTTTGGAAAGGTGTTCCTTACATTTTATCGCCCTTTTGCATTGCTTGCTGGCTGACATCGGAAAAGAAGATGTGCAAGTGAGCAGAGAAAGACCAAATCAAGAGTGCAATGAACATCACAAACATGGCTAGCTCTATCCCACAAACAATCCCTAGCCCTTTGATGATCATTGGTCTTTTCCATGAACCAAATTTATGTTTTTTCCCATCGCTCCTACTTAGACAAACCAACCATTGAAACATTCAATCAAGTTACTTTTCTCAAATTAGTGATAAATTCAAAACAATAAATAGGGTAAATTATATATATGATTCACGTAAGTTGTTTCTTGTGTCAATTTTTATTTTCATAGTTTTAACTGTATCAATTTTGTCATTCAATTTTTCACATTATGCTAATTTAATAGTCTAATCGATTACATTAATCCAATTGATTACATCTACTAAAGAATTAGACAGGATTTAAAAGCAAATGGACAATTTTCAAATTGGATGTCAACCGCCAACCATTTTGATGAGTAAATGGACTAGTTTGTCCCCATGATTACAATCCAAATTTTAAGATGACCTTACCAATTATATTAAAATGACACAATGGGAAAATTTTAATGATAAAATTGATGTATTTAAAACTGCATGCATCAAATTGATACTAAGGCCTCGTTTGGAAATAAGTTATTTTAATAATTTTTTAGCTTTTTTACTAAAATATGAGGTAAAAAAACTAGTATGTTTAGAATGACTTTTTAATTTTTTATGAAAAGATGTGCAAAAAGTAGAGAGAAAAGAGAATATTTGACTTTTTTATATACGTTATAGGATTTTTGATTTCTTTTAGTAATTTTTTAACTTTTAGGCTAAAACAAACACATGCCAAATGAGACCTAAAAACAAATTATAGAGATTACGAGTGTAATTTAACCTAGGTTTTTGTTAACATATCCTCTAAGGGCATATGTTAAAGATGCATTAAATAGGTACAACTATCTCTACTTATATAGAAATGATGTGTTTGGTAACGTTTATGTTTTCAATTTATATTTACAAAAATTTCATAAACTGATTTTTGTTTATTTTTAGAAAAACATAAACTACAAACGCGTTTGGTAATTGACAAAATGTTTAAAAGAAATTAAAAATATAAAAAAAAAAAAGTAAGAAATGACAAGTGGCGGCAGAAGACGGTGGTGGAAAGTGGTGGCGGGTGGGTGGTGGTGGTGGGTGAGTGGGTGACGGTGGCGGGTGGTGGGTGGCAGCGAGTGGGTGGTGGTGGCGGGTGGTGGGCAGTGGTGGCTAGTGGGTGGCGGATGGCGGGTGGTGGTGGATGGTGGCGGGTGGGTGGTGGTGTCGGGTAGGTTGCGGGTGGTAATGGTGGGTGGATGGGTGACGGTGGTGGGTGGTGGGTGGTAGCGAGTGGGTGGTGGTGGGGGTGGGTGGCGGATGGCGGGTAGGTGGTAGGTGGTGATGGTGGGTGGGTGGGTGACGGTGGTGGGTGGTGGGTGGTAGCGAGTGGGTGGTGGTGGTGGCAGGTGGGTGGCGGATGGCGGGTGGTGGTTGGTGGTGGTGGTGGTAGTGGGTGGGTGACGGTGGCGGGTGGTAGGTGGTAGCGAGTGGGTGGTAGTGGTGGTAGTGGCAGGTGAGTAGCAGGTGGCTGGTGGTGATGGGTGGCTAGTGGTGGATGGTGGTGGCAAGTGAGTGGTGAGTGGTGAGTGGTGGTGGCAAGTAGGTGGCAAGTGATGGTGGCGGGCGGTGGATGGTAGTGGCGGGTGGCGGGTAGCGGGTGGTGGGTGGTGGCGGGTGGATGGCAGGTGGGTGGTGGATGGTGGTGGTGGTGACGGCGAGTGGATGGCAGGTGGCTGGTGATGGGTAGTGGTAGTAGGTGGGTAGTGAGTGGTGGTGGGAGGTGGTGGTGGTGGTGGTGGGGGGTGGGTGGTGGTGGCGGAAGACAGTGGCGAGTGATGGTGGCGGGTGGTGGCTAGTAGGGGTGTGCGCGGTGCGGGTCGGTGCGGTTTGAGAGAAAAATAGAAACCGTATGGCGGGTGGTGGATTGATAAAAGTGTCACTAGAATTTGCCATTTTTCTTATCGAAAACCGGCGGTTCGGTTGGCAAATAATGGCAGATTTGCCTTGGCGGTTCGGGTGGATTGGCGGTTTATAAAAAATATAATTCAAATTACAAAACTTAAATCAAAGAGTAAAAAAAAGACAAGAGATATCGTAATGTTAAGCATCTTGTGAAGCTTTCTTCTGATGCAGCAAGTGTAGCAACAACATGATAATATCAACGACTATACCATCAGTTCATTACAAGCATCTGTGGAAGCTACAATGATCAAATACAATACATAAAATTTCCCTCGAGTAGTAATGTAATACTATATTCTAAGGTATAGAACAACAAGCAAACTTAAGTAAAAAAGAATTTTTAGAATCCTATAAAACATGATTTAATAGCGGAGCGGGTCGGTGCGGTTTGGAAGAAAAATAGAAACCGGCGGATTGATAAAAGTGTCACTAGAATTTGCCATTTTTCTTACCAAAAACCGACGGTTCGATTGACAAATAATAACGAATTTGCCTTGGCGGTGCGGTTCGGTGCGGTTTTGGCGGTTTCAGCGGTTTCGGCGGTATTATGCACACCCCTAGTGGCTAGTGTTGGGTGGTTAAAAAAAAAAAAAACCTAAAAACTCAAAACGGAAACACATTTTTTGTGTTTTCATTTTTTGGCCAAATTTATAAACTGAGACCACTGATTTATAAATCAAAAATTTTATCAAACAAATTTTTATTTGAATTTTTTAAATTTTTATAAATATAAATAGAAAACTGAAAATATAAGTATTACCATACGACACCAAAGTAATACAAATTTAAAAACGGTCTAAATTAAATAATATTTTTATAAGACCAAATTACCTTGTTTCTTTCCCTCTATTTTAGCCTTTCATCATTTTTTATTTTTTATTTATTTATTTTTTTTTTTTTGGGGGTTTCACCCTCCTTTTTTTTATATGATTTTTTTGATAAAAAAATAATTTTGAAGAATTTAAAACATATTTTTTTGGATTTATTTTTTTCAAATTAATTTTAAATTTTTCAAAATAAAATTTTAAAATTCAACCAAACAAAAATAATTTCCAATTAATTTTTTTTTCTAATTAGAATTAACTTGTTATAAAAAAATAATGAGATAGAGTACAACAAATAAAATTAAAAATAGAATTAAATTGTTATAAAAATAATGAGATAGAGTACAACAAATAAAATAAAAAATTAATTAAATTAAAAACAAGGGCAAATTATATTAAACTCCCTCAAACTATTGACCATTTACATTTTATTTTCCTAATATTTTAAACCTAACAATTACTTCTCTCAAACTATTTGAATTTGAACATTAAATTTTTCTGTTAGATATTTAGATAAAAAATTGTCATGTGTTATGTACATGATAAATATATCAAATTTTTACAAAAAATAAAATAAGGTAATTTGGTCCTAAAATTTTATATAATTATTATGTATACAGCACTTGATAATTTTTCATACAAATATCTAATGGAAAAATTTAATATTCAAATTCAAACAATTTGAGAAGAATAATTGTTGAGTTTAAAACATTAAGTAAGTAAAATATAAATGATTGATACTTTGAAAGGGTTTAATATAATTTATCCAAACCTTTATTGTAAAAGTTGGCAGAGCTCTCACGTGAAAGTTTTTTATTTTTTATGTTTTTTAACACTACATTGTAATAGTTAATAATTTTATTATCAATTTCCTACCTCAAAATGGGATAATTTTGTCCATATAAAATAAATATATCACATTTATTAGCTTCTTGAAAAATACTAAATTTATTTATACTTTGAGCAGTACTATATGTCCTAATTTTTCTTCTACTTTTGTTCAATATCTCCATCCAAGTGAAGGTAATTAATGCCAATTATTTACTTCTTTGGGCATATGTTAACATGGATTAATCTATATATATAAGGAAAAGAGAATTTTTTGTGAGAAATTTTTTAGGAGTTTCAAATTTTTGTTCTAATTTTTTTAATTTTAAATAATTATTTTTATTTAATAATCTCATATTGGGGAAAAAAAGAAACAAAAAATAAGTTGTTTTACTCATATAAAGTAAATCTTATTCGCACCCCATTTAGAGAGGAGCCTTATTAGAGTTTCAATATCTCATATTAATTTTTTTAATTTAAAATAATTAAGAAAATCTCCATTGACTAGCTTTTATTTGATAATCCTACATCGAAAAAATAAGGAAAAAATGAATTGTTTTACTCATATAAAGCGAATCTTATACTCCTATTCTATTTAATATTGTAATATTGTGCATGTTTCAATTCAATATAGTTTAAATTTTAAAAATTTTAATTAATTAAATATGACCTAGACCATTAGGTTAAATCATTTTTGATTTGTTAATTCGTTAGTTTAACAGTGATTTTAGTGATTTGATACTCTTATTTGATAATCTCACATCGTAAAGATAAGGGAAAAATGAGTTATTTTACTCATATAAATTAAATCTTATACTCTCATCTCATTTAGTGAGAAGCCTTGTGAGAGTTTCAATATCTCATATTAATTTTTTTGATTTTCTCAATTTTAAACAATTAAGAAAATCTCAATTGGCTAACTTTTATTTGATAATCCCACATCGAGAAAATAAGGAAAAAATGAATTGTTTTACTCATATAAAGCGAATCTTATACTCCTATTCTATTTAATATTGTAGTGTTGTGCATGTTTCAATTCAATATAGTTTAAATTTTAAAAGTTTTAATTAATTAATTATGACCTAACCGATTAGGCTAAATCATTTTTTATTTGATTAATTTGTTGGTTTAACCGTGATTTCAGCAATTTTATACTTTTATTTGATAATCTCATATATGGAAAAGAAGAGAAAAAATGAGTTGTGTTATTCATATATACTCCCATCAATTTAGTGAGGAATCTTGTAAGAGTTTAAATATCTAATATTATTTTTTTTAATTTTTTTAATTTTAAACAATTAAGAAAATATCTATTGGCTAACTTTCATTTGATAATCCCACGTCGGGAAAATAAGAAAAAAAAATGAGTTGTTTTATTCATATAAAGTGAATCTTATACTCCTATCCCATTTAATATTGTAGTATTGTGTATGTTTCAATTCAACATAGTTTAAATTTTAAAAGTTTTAATTAATTAATTATAAGATAATTATAATTGTAGTGTTCTACATGTTTCAATTCAATATGTTTCAATGTCACTCTTATTGATCCTTAGTACAAAAATTATGAGATAATTATGATAATTTTAAATTTGTATTAAAACTTATAAATTATGAGATAGATTATTATAATTTTAAATTTATATTGTGTTGATTTTGAATTTAAATTAATAGATTATTTTCCATATTTAGTGACAATTTAAATTTTCATAAAATAAAATTTAAAAGTTTTATTTAATTAATTTTTGTGTTTGGTCTTTTGACATAACTGATTAAGGTAAACCGTTTTTAGTTTGAATGATTTGTTGGTTTAACGGTGATTTTAGTGGTTTTATAAGTTATGATGATTCTTTATTACTCATTTAGTTTTTAAAATTTCTTTAATTATTTCTCTTTCAAAAACCAATATGATAATTTTTTTAAATTCATATATTTTTATTCTAAAATAATGAAGTATTGGAACTATGTCATTTTTTTTTTATTACAAAGCATAATTTTAATTATTAATTGTCAATACAACAATTTTAATCTATCTATACTATATATTATAGTTAAGGAACATTTGAAAATTTTATTTACGAGAAAAAAAATATAATTATCGTATTTTTAATAAATAATATATTATTTTATTGCGTGCATAGCACAGATGATATCTTAATTTTTATTTATTGATATGGTATATTCATGTGGTACTTTCTTAAGATAGGAGGCATAGTATTGAATGTTTGAGGAACAATAAGGAGTATATACATTTATGATTGATAAAAGAAAATCATAAGAAATCTTCATACCTTTCTGTGCTATTGTCACTCACTTGCTTTCCCAAATGGAGATATACACAACTCATAACAGCAATGAACAGAACTGGGAATGTGTAAATCAGAATTGTTGGACCTATAGCATGTAGTGTAACCAAACAATGAGTTTTTTTTTTTTTCCTTTCCTTCTTTTCTATTTTTTTTTAAAAATCAAAATCATGTCATTTTAACACAAATTTCTAAAATTGAAGTAATTTTGAACTTATTTTCTAAACTCAAACAATTATGTTATTTTATAAAGTCATGTGTTGAAAATACGAATTTAGATTTGCATGCCATGAAAAATAATTAAGTGCAACAGAATTAACTTGGTGGTGAAGTCATAGAAAAGACCCTAACTCCATTAAATAATATGCTACTATTGAAATATAGAATAATTAAAATCATATATAGATCAAAACTTTGTGTTTGAATGGTATAAAATTTCTAAAACAAGAAATTTTTAATGATGACAGCCAATTCAGATATTCAACACAAATAAATATTTCAAAATACGATTTTAATTAACTTATTTTAAAATTGTGTTTTCAAAACACAAGATTTTGTAGCGCAATTTTAAAAATCAATTGTTACATCTACAAAATTAGTTTTGAAATAGAGTTCTTCAAAAGACTTTTTAATAAAATTATAACTTAAACAACCGAGTACTCAAAATATTATTATTATTATTTTATTTTTTTTGTAAATTTTAATAATTATTGGGTAATAAAAAAAAAACACATAGATAGCCATAGAAGCAAAAGCTTGTGAATGGAAATGATGAAATAATGTTTGAAAGGATGAGCAGGGCACAAATATAAGATGAAATCAAACCTTGGAAACCAAAGTAAGTTGAATTGGTGTCAACAAGAATCTTCCCAAACCATGCCTTGTACATGTGAGTCCCTGTCATTACCCACATCATAAGATATCCAACACAGACTGCCATTATTAACACCATTATAGCTTCCCTCATGATGATTTTTACTCTTCTTCCATGTTCAAGTGAAGGGGCTGATCTTTTCACCACCATGGACTCCATCCTCTCTCTCTCTCTCTCTCTCTCTCTCTCTCTCGATCTCGAAGTTTAGCTACTCAGGAAAAAGACTGGAGGGAGAAAGTCTGTTACAACTTACAAGGGTACGTAAACAGCAATTGTGTTATACATGTACAAAGCTTGCTATAGTTTGACAAATGTGTTGCTAGTTAAAAGTTAGACATCTATATCTATACTTTTTTTCTTTTTCTTTTTTTATAAATTACAAATATACTCTTGAGATTTATTTAAAATACGAATTGATCCTTATGGTTTAGAAAATTACAAATATCTCCCTGTTAGAATTTTTTTATTTAACAAAATTAATTGAAAAAATAAAATTTTTAATTGTTCACTTATATAATAATAAAATTATCTGAATTATTAATTGAAATAAAATTTTAATATTATTAAAAACTATTAATTAACTTGATGATTAATTAATAAAAGTATCTATTTATTATGAAATTAAAAATCTTAAGAAACATAATATAATTTCTAAAATTATATAAAATAATTTATAATTTAAATAAATTTCAAGAGATGCATTTGTAATTTACCCTTCTATTTTTTTTTTTATATAGATATCCATATCTATACAGTATTATATAAGAGGGAGTTGATTATGCTACAGTACAGTGTTTGTGGCTCTTTCATTTGCCTGTTTTGCCGCTCTTGTATTTTCCAAGCCAATTCATAGCTCTTGTACAGTAATTTGTGAGAAGCAGCCACGTCACCTTTTGCTACAGTTTTTGGTGAGTGCGAGAGAGCCGCGTCTCTATATTTTCTCAATCTGTTCTCTCAGAATTCTGTGTTGCTGTCTCAAACTCACAGCCCCTCTCTCTCAACGGCAATCGAGGATGTCGAACAGCTCTCGCTCCGGGCCACCATCATCACAGGTAACAAAACTTCCATTGCTCTCTCTATTTTTCTGAAATCTGGTTCTTCTCTAATCTGATGAGTGAAATAGTTTTGAATTCAGTTCTGAAATGGTTTGATTTTGGAAAGAAGAGACCTAACAAAAAGGGTTCTCTATCTAGTCTAGAGTTGAGAGCTTCTCTCTCTAGAGATTTTTTATGTTTTCACAGCCATGGGGGATTGGGAAATTTTCCCTATTGTTCAGCTAACAATTAGGATACACAAATCAGCCAAGATGATGGATGGTAATTGAACTAGGTGAAATGTGAGTAAAAGTTTATAAAATTAGGCAAAATGTAAGCATATTTTATTTACGTTTTACCTATCTTTTCTTTTTTTCTTTTCAAATCCCTTCCTAAATCCTCCAAGCTGAAGCTTTACTTTGCACCTTCACATGATTCTTTCATACTGTGCACAACTGGCTGAAGCTTTACTTTGCACCTTCACATGATTCTTTCATACTGTGTTTGGTTGGGGATTTAGAAAGGGAAATGGAAATAGAAAAGACAGGTAAAATGTAAATAAAATATTCCTACATTTTATCTAATTTCACACACTTTTTTTCTTTTTTTTTTTCAAATCCCTTCTCAAATCTCCCAACTAAACACAGTGTCAGTAGGGTAACTCGCATATAACTTCAGAGATAAACAAAACCTTGAGATGCACTGACTGCATCTAGGTTGGTGGGTGGGGAATAATTGAAGTGTCACCAGTCAGTGATTTAATTCTTGTTTGTTTATATATGACTTACCTACCAAAAAAAATAGAGAAATGGTTTGATTTTTAGATGTCTTCTATGATTGAAATTGTTTGGCTTGTCACTCGGTTTATGACTTATCTGAGAAGTTATTGCTTGTTTTCCTTGGGGGAAATAACAATTTAGTGTTAATCTGCAAAAAACAAATTTGAAATTGGTGGTAAAATTTATGGAATTATTGGGACTTCATAATTTCTTGAACATGCAATGGTACCATTCTTTTTCATAATTGCTGAGTTTTTTTTCCCCAACTTTTGTCCTCCATATTAATACGAATTCTTTCTTGTCTATTTTCTGGGTTATAGTTTTTCCTTTGCTCTGCCCTTCTGACTTTAGCTAGCTCACATGAAATGAAAGTAAGCTTACCACATCTTTAGAACTCTTTCAAAGTATTCTTAGTGTTTGTGTTGAAACATTGACTTCATAAAGTATTTCTACTTGTAAATTTTCGAATTACATTTTCAATAGTTGGTGAATTGATGATAGATTTAATTAGTTTAGGATTGTTTAGAACCAAGATGCCAAGAGGATTAGGAGAATTTGACTCATGCAAAACAGTCCTTTTTTAAGTGAACAAATTTTGTGAGAAAAATTTGTAAATCCAAATGCAACCCCTGAATTTTGACATGTAAGAAATCCGTAATGAATTTGGGGATTTCAAGGAATACATATACTCAAGTCACATGCTATTGTGTAATAAATGACTATAAATCTTTCCTGGTCTGGCAAAGAATGAAGCCAACTTGAGTTCATAAAAAGAACTTTTCGCTTTAATTCTTTATATGGACCAAGTTACACATCAAAACTTGTTTGGTAAATTGGTCCTTAATTCTTGAGACTTAATTCTTACAATCTGTATTTTTTTTTTTTTGTCAACAAAAAAAAAAAAAAAAACAACCATTCAATCATATTGAATTTGACTAAACTAATTTATTATTTTCCAAGTGGTTTATTTGGTCCTCTTATACTCAACTTATGTACTGTTCTGCACAGCTTGACAATTGGTAATGGCTTAACTTTTTAGTTATGAGTTTTGACACTCTTCCTCATTCTTTCTTTTATGATTGTGAAATTTTAAATGTCTTTGTTGAATGTCATTTATCAGATGATGTTCAAGAAAAGAGGGATGGCCTAATAAAATCCAAGTCCATTAGTTGCTAATAATACTGCCTAAAGTTTTCTAATCAAGACATAGATGTGATCTTAAGGTTAGATCTTCGATCCTCATGTGCACATATTTACATCTCCAGGTGTGTTCCAAAAGTTCTTTGGTCCACTAGAAGGACAATGTACTGTTTTGTCTTTATAGTACTGCATGATTGCAATGAAGTTAAAATGCTTGATATCGTCAAATTGACAAGTAATTTACCTTCCACTTGATATGTTTTGAATTTTCTAAGTAAACACGAAGGCCCATGTTTGTTTGGTGGACATGACCTTGAGAGTAGATTAATAATCCAACAAAATGCATAATCTGATGTTTGGCTAAGAAAATTGGGATCTAGACTAATAGTTCATCCAGACATAGTATTCCCCATAATAAAAGAAGTTCAAACTAAGAAAGTATTCATATTAATTAGTTAAATTGAAAATTTGATAGATTTTCTCAATCCGTCCTCATAATCCTAAAACAATCGAAACGTTAGGATGTGATACACATTCCAGAGGGATTTATAAAATGTTAATATCATTTAATCCAGTCCGCCCAGTCAAACATAACCTAAAAGTTTTTATTAGATTATGAAACAATTTGTATTGTATTGTTAAGGTTTTAAACTGAACCATAATATTAGTAGAGATAAGAACATGCATCACTTCTTGCATGTTGAAGTGAGTACTGACCAATTTCAAATGGGATGGGTAATGTGATCACTAAAACTAGAACCTATTGTTGGCTTCCTTCTGCTAGCATTTATGACCCAGCAGTGGATTTTTTTCTCTCCTCTACACATAGTTGTATCTTAATCTTCTTAGCTTATATTTTATTAATGCCAATATCTCATCTGCATATCCAATATTCTAGCCAGTGTTGATAGTGACCATTATTGCAGGTGGAAACATTTGGCGCAATAGCAAAAACTGAAAAAAAAAAAAAAAAAAAATTAAAAATTAAAAATTGCTTGCATTCTTGATAAGTATGAAGTGCTCCTTCATTTTCTCTTATTTTGTTTTCCTGTTTATTGTTATGTATCCTTGTTTAATGGTTAGGTTTTGGTAGGAATAGAATGACCATTGGATTAAAATTTAAATTTGAAGGTTTTCCAGGATTACTGTCTACACACAGATCTCCTCAAGAAAAACAAATTCAAGAGATTTTGGTACTGATACTTGAAAAGAAAAGAAAAAACTTGAAGATCTAAAATATCTGCATCACTATTTTGAAGGACTTCTTATTCTTGACCTCTATCATGTGCAATGTTATAGCCTCTATTTTATTTATACATTTTGATCTATATTATGAATTTCACAAGGTTTATAATCACATTCTTCCAAATTACATATTACATCAATTCATGGGCATGTGCTATATTGTGCAAAACTAAGAGCTCTTCTTAGAGAATCTGCAACTTGGAGATTATGTTCTTTAATCGAAACTGGTGTAAATACTATATTGTGCACCAATTTGTTTGATAATTAGATTACCTTAAATGGTGCAAAAATGGCTTAAACACAGTTTATAGAAAAGTGCATTACTTGTAACCCCACAAGCATTCCTTGGTATGAAACTTTTACTTTACTTGTGACTCCATCGCAAACTAATCGTGATAATGATAGGGAGGTGCATGGGTTAGCTTAAGTATTTGACCTGTTTACACACACACAACACACCTCTCTTGGATTTGACATGAATTATACTTAGAAAATATGAGGAAGAAGAACTCCGAAAATATGAGGAAGAAGGAATATATTTTTGTGATATTCAAAACTTCTTATCTTACAAGACCAAATGACACTCCTTATATAGGAGATATTACAAACATCATTATAACCCATTATATGCCACTTATATATTATATATTACCACTATCTACCACTATCATATTATATACATGTCACTATCTGCCACCAACACTACTATCATATTCTATACATGCCACTATCTGCCACCAACACCACTATCATATTATATACATGCCACTATCTTATTATATACATTAACACAAGTTTCCAGCACTCCCCCTCAAGCTGGTTTGAAGATATCTTCCATAGCCAGCTTGCTAGTCAGCTTATCAAATTGCTTCTTGTGTAGTCCCTTCGTTAGCACATCAGCTAATTGTTCACCTATTGGAAGGTAGGTCATACAGATTATGCCAGCATTGATTTTCTCCTTGATGAAATGTTTATCCACTTCTATATGTTTAGTGCGATCATGTAGAACTGGATTATGAGCTATAGATATAGCTGCTTTGTTGTCACAATAGACCTTCATAGGTGTCGGGTGAGAAAGCTTTAATTCTTCAAGAATTCTTTTAATCCACATTACTTTACAGATTCCATGGGCAACAGCTCTGAACTCTGCTTCTGCACTACTTCTAGCTACCACATTCTGTTTTTTACTCCGCCATGTAACTAGGTTCCCACCTACAAAGGAGCAGTATCCGGATGTTGATCTCCTGTCTGTAACACTTCCTGTCCAGTCTGCATCTGTGTATACTTCAACTTGAAGATGTCCATGTTTCTTGAACAGTAAGCCTCTCCCTGGAGTTCCTTTCAAATATCTTAAGATCTTATAAACGGCCTCAAAGTGCTCTGCCCCTGGTGAGTGCATGAACTGACTTACCATGCTGACTGCAAAGGCAATATCAGGCCGCGTATGAGACAAGTAAATCAATTTCCCTACAAGTCGCTGATATTGTTCCCTCTCTTTGACTTCTTCAGCCTTAGCAGCTTGTAACTTCAAGTTAGGCTCGATCGGAGTCTCCACCATCTTACAACCAAGCATACCTGTTTCTCCAAGGCGATCAAGAACATATTTTCTCTGATTAACGAATATACCTTCCTTGGATCTTGCAAATTCCATTCCGAGGAAATACTTGAGGGCTCCCAGATCCTTAATGTGAAATTCTTTTGCGAGTTTCTCTTTGAGGGCTGCTAACTCTGCTTCATCATTACCAGTTAAAATGATGTCATCAACATAAACAATCAAAATTGCAATTTTACTGTCTTTTGAATGTTTATAAAATATTGTGTGATCTGCTTGACTCTGCGAGAAGCCACAACTGATAACTGCCTTCCCAAAGCGTTCAAACCACGCTCTTGGTGATTGTTTGAGTCCGTATAATGACTTGTTCAATCTGCATACTCTGACGCTTCCAAGTCTCTGCTCAAATCCCGGCGGTAGGCTCATGAACACCTCCTCTTCAAGATCACCATTGAGAAATGCATTTTTAATGTCAAGTTGATGTAGAGGCCAATCTGAATTTACTGCAAGAGATAACAGTACTCTGATGGAATTTATTTAGCAACAGGAGCAAACGTCTCCTAATAGTCGATCCCATAAGTTTGAGTGAAGCCTTTAGCCACCAGTCTCGCCTTGTATCTCTCAACGCTTCCATCTGCGTTACATTTTATCGTAAACACCCATTCACACCCAACTGTTTTCTTGTCTTTGGGTAGATCAACTATCTCCCAAGTACCACTTCTCCTTAAAGCATTCATCTCCTCCATGACTGCTAATTTCCAATTCGGATCATCCAATGCTTCCTGTATATTCCTTGGAACAAACAAGTGTGAAATCCTAGATGTGAAAGCTCTATGGTTTTTAGACAGTCTTTGATAGGAGAGGTAATTTGCAATAGGATGTTTAATGCAATTTCGGACACCTTTCCTAATTGCTATAGGAACATCAAGGTCGGAAATAGAAGGAATAGGATTACCTAAAATTTTGATGCCAGAACTCAGGTGGACATTCGGGTCATTAGGATGGACATTCGGGTCATTATTCCTCAGATGAAATCGCTTCCTAGTATAAACCTGAAGCTTAGAATTTAGATCATTTTGTAGTACTTCTCCCCCTAAACAAGAATCTTCTTGACTAGGCACCATAGAACTTGGTTCTCCTAAGTGATCATTATCAGACAGATGTGGTTTTTGTGTAGGATAAATGACATTGGGGAGCGGGATAGAAATATCCCAAAAACGGTCTTCTACTCCACTTGTCTCCCCCTGAAGAGAAGTGTTGGGGAAATAGGATTTTGTTTCCACAAATGACACATCCATATTCACATGAAATTTCTTGGTTTGAGGATCGAAACACTTATACCCCTTTTTGTTTGAGGAATAACCCAAAAAAACACATTTTATAGCACGGGGGTCAAGTTTTGAACGAAATTGACTGGGAACATGAACATAGGCAGTACATCCAAAAACTTTGGCGGGTAAATCAGAAAACAACCTCGAGTCAGGAAAAAAAGTTTTGAGACAATCAAAAGGTGTTTTGTATGTTAACACCTTTGTAGGCATCTTGTTTATCAAATAAGAGGCTGTTAAAATTGCTTCACCCCATAAATATTTAGGAATATGCATGTAAAACATTATAGCACGTGCTACTTCAAGTAAATGTTTATTTTTTCGTTCTGCAATGCCATTTTGTTGAGAGGTATCCCGACATGTAGATTGATGAAAAATCCCTTTTTTTTCCAAAAACTCACCCAACTGCTCATTGAAATATTCTGTTCCATTATCAGAATGTAAAATACCAATTTTGGTTTGAAATTGGTTTTCAATCATATTGTAAAAATTTGTGAATAAATTTTTCACGTCAGATTTTTTATTCATCAAATAAATCCAACATAAGCGGGTATGGTCATCAATAAATGTAACAAACCATCTTTTACCAGAAAGAGTAGTGATTTTAGAATGGCCCCAAACATCACTATGAATCAAATAAAAAGGTTTGGAAGCCTGGTAAGGTTTTGGCAAATAAGTAGAGCGATGAAATTTTGCAAAAATGCAACTTTCACAATGAAAAGAAGAACAATCAATCCCTTTAAATAATTCTGGAAATAAATGTTTCAGATAAAGAAAACTAGGATGTCCTAGCCTATAGTGCCATAGCATTATTTTTTCTCGAACAGAGATTGAACTAGTACTATTAAAGCTCTGAGCTTTTTTATTACTAACAGGTACTTCATCAAAGTAGTTAAGACCTTCAAGCATCCTAGCACGCCCAATCATCATCCCCGAGTTCTAGTCCTGAAATTCACAATGAGATTCAAAAAATGTAACACGACAATTAGAATCCTTAGATAGTTTACTGACAGACAAAAGGTTGCAGGCTAAGTTAGGGACGTGAAGAACAGCATTGAGATTAATTTTCTCAGTTAGTTTAATAAATCCTTTTCCTGCAATAGGTGAAAAACTACCATCGGCTATTCTGATTTTGTCATGACTAGAACAAGGGAAATAGGTACTAAATAAATGGGAAAAACTAGTCATGCGATCGGAGGCACCGGAATCTATGATCCACGGAGAGAAGTTTAGGCAAGAGAAGGCTTTAGGATTTCTACCTGTTTGTGCCAACAAAACACTAGAAGTACCGGATGAGGAGTTGGATTTTATCAGCTTTAAGAGTTGATCAATCTGCTCTTTGTTAAAGGGACCTGAATCGGCTTCATTAACGGTAGGAAAGCCACGATTCTTCTCTCCTTGTTTGCTGCTTTTACAGTTGACAGGTTTGCCATGGATCTTCCAACACGTTTTGCGTGTATGGCGAGGCTTGTTGCAAAAATCACACCAGACCCGTGGCTTATTATCAAACCTGCGCTGGTAATTTGCAGCCTTGTTGGCCGCAGCATCGCTAATTAAAGCAAAAATTTCAATTGATTCACCAATACCTTTTTTCTTAAGCATGACGCTCCTTCGGCTCTCTTCCCTTCTGACTTCGGCAAATACTTCGCCAATGGATGGGAGAGGAGGTCTGCCAATAATTCTTCCTCGCACTTCATCGAACTCAATGTTGAGGCCGGCAAGAAACTTGTAAATACGGCTGTCTTCCATAGTTTTCTTGTGGTGGTTGCAGTCGTCAACCGATTTCCATTCGTATGTGTTGAAGATGTCAAGATCCTGCCACAACCTTTTCAACGAATTGAAATATTTGGTGACGGAATCATCTCCTTGACGAATCTCTCCCAACTTCAAAGTTAATTCGAAAACTTGAGATTGATTTCCTAGGTCAGAATACATCTGACTAACATTATTGTAAGATTTCTAAACAACCTGTATATTAGATTGAATTAATTTGAACAAAGAATACATACATCATTTATATAGAGTACCACTAATCCTAACCCTACATGAATACATTACTGAGATATATAGAAGTCTAATAAACATAGGACACTGATTCCTAATCTGAGGAGAACACATATTCTCACACCCCCGCTCAAACTCAAGGTGTTTTAGCAGAAAACACAGAGAGTTTGTCAAGAAAAAACCGAAACCGAGCAGTGGTGTGAGTCTTAGTGAAGAAGTCAGCAAGTTGCAGAGCCGAAGAGACAAAAGGAAGCGAGATAAAGCCAGACTGCAGATGCTGACGGACGAAGTGACAATCAATCTCAATATGTTTTGTCCGTTCATGGAAGACAGTATTATGAGCAATTTGAATAGCACTTCGGTTGTCACAATAGAGAGAGGTTGGGGAAGATTGAGGGACGCCCAACTCAGATAAGAGCTGACGAAGCCAGACAATTTCAGCAGTAGCATGAGCCATAGCACGATACTCAGCTTCGGCAGTAGAACGGGCAACAACAGTCTGTTTCTTGCTTTTCCAAGAAATTAGGGAATCACCAAGAAACATACAGAAACCAGAAGTAGATTTACGATCATTAACATCACCAGCCCAATCAGCATCAGCATAAGCCACCAAATCTAAGGAAGAAGTAGAAGAGAACAGCAAGCCCTGAAAGATAGTACTGCGAAGATAACGAAGAATTCGAAGCAAAGCAGCCCAATGTGTAGAGCGAGGGGCAGAAACAAACTGACTAATCACATGGACAGCATAGGCAAGATCAGGGCGAGTAACGGTCAGATAGACTAAGCAACCCACAAGCTCGCGATACAACGTAGGATCATCTAGAGGAACCCCATCAGTAGTGTTGAGCTTTACATTAAGTTCAATGGGGGTATCAGACAGCTTAGTGTCAGTAAGTCTGGCACGATGAATAACCTCGTTAGCATACTTAGCCTGGGACAGAAAGTAACCCTTGGGAGAAGAAGCCACCTCAATGCCAAGAAAATACCGCAATGGTCCCAGATCCTTCATTTCGAAGGTGCGAAAGAGATGCTGCTTGACCTCGGAGATAGCAGAAGAGTCAGAGCCAGTGATGATCATATCATCTACATATAGTAAGAGAGCAACAAAACCAGCCGAGGTATGTCTTAGAAATAAAGCAGAGTCGGAAGCAGAAGGATGAAACCCAAGCTCGGTAACAGCAGTCTGAAAGCGATCATACCAAGCACGAGGAGACTGCTTCAGACCATATAGAGCACGCCGAAGACGACAGACTTGGCCAGAGGAATGGTGAAGACCAGGGGGAGGACGCATGTAAACCTCCTCAGTGAGAGTGCCATTAAGAAAAGCATTCTTAACATCCATCTGATAAAGGGGCCAAGAACGAACAGCAGCGACAGAGATCAAAGTACGGACAGTAGTCATCTTGGCAACAGGAGCAAATGTCTCCTCATAATCAATACCATACTCTTGGGAGAAACCTTTGGCCACCAGACGAGCTTTGTAGCGCTCAAGAGAGCCATCAGAATGAGTCTTGACTTTGTAGACCCATTTGCAACCAACTAGATTCTTACCAACAGGTAAAGGAACTAACTCCCAAGTACTCGTTTTCTGTAGAGCAAACAACTCATCCTCCATAGCTTGAACCCAATGAGGATCCTGACAGGCCTCCTTGTAAGACTGAGGTTCTGCAAAAGAGTGAATAGCAGACAAAAAGGTACGATAGGAAGCAGAAAAACAAGTATTAGACCAACCCAACCTTTGTGGAGGATGACGCGCTCGAGGAGGATATCGGTGTGCAGCAGGATCAGAGTCGTCAGAAGCAAGAGGATCAGCAGCAGGGGTAGAGACAACTTGTAGAGGAGGAGCCTTGCGACGAGAATAAACTAACAACGGAGGAGAAGAAGAAAGAGAAGGAGAAGGCGAAGGAGGAGGCGAAGGAGGAGAAGTAGTCAGAGGTGAAGCAGAAGGAGAAGATGGAATAAGCTCAGGAGGAACTGTGGAGATGTACTCATCAGATGGGACCTCAGAAGGAAATGGATCAATATGAACCAAATCCTCTTTGGAAACTGGGGCGGTGAGAGGAGGAAGCTGAAAGTAAGATAGACGTTCGAGAAAGGCAACATGGCGGGAGACATAAAGGCGACGAGAAACAGGGTCATAACAGCGATAACCTTTCTGAGTGAGACTATATCCCAAAAAAACACATAGGACAGATCGGGCACTAAGTTTAGTCCTATCTTTACGGGGTAAAAGGACAAAACACGCAGACCCAAATACACGAAGGAGGGAGTAATTAGGAGGTTGAGAAAAGAGAGCCTCATAAGGAGATCGACCCGAAAGAAGGGGGGTAGGCATACGATTGAGAAGAAAAGCAGCAGTAAGAACTGCCTCACCCCAAAACGGAGCTGGAACGGAGGCAGAGAGAAGAAGAGATCTAGCTGTCTCAAGAAGATGACGGTGTTTACGCTCAGCTCGGCCATTTTGGGCAGGTGTATCAGTACAAGAAGTTTGGTGAATGGTACCCAAGTTGGCCAAATATTCACAGAATTCAGTTTTAAAGTATTCCCCACCCAAGTCAGACCGCAACAATTTAATAGTAGATCCAAACTGTGTAGTGACCATAGACTGGAAAGTACGATATATTTGGTAGAAGTCAGACTTATGAGTCATAAGATAAACCCACGTGTAACGGGTGCAATCATCTACAAAAGACACATAATATACTGAACCCCCTTTAGTAAGAACAGGAGAGGGTCCCCAGACATCAGTATGCACAAGAGAGAAAGGAGAAACAGAAATAGACGTACTTTTATTAAAAGGTAAAGCTGACATTTTAGCAAGTTTACACCCCCGACATTCATCAATTTGACTAGGAGAAACTTTACCCAACAATCCTGACTGAGCTAAAGACCGTAAGCGGTCAACAGACAAATGACCAAGACGAGAATGCCATAAGTAAAACTGACTCGACTGAGAATCTAATTGAAACGAGGAAAGTGCAGCTGGAGAGGTGGATAAGGGGAGATGCAAGCTTTCAACCACATAGAGATCTCCAATTCTACGGCCGATCCCAATCTGCTTCTTTGACACCCGATCCTGCACACAACAGACAGAAGAGGAAAAGATAACATCAAAACCAGACGCATCAAGTTGACTGATAGATAACAAACTGACAGATAACTGAGGAACATAAAAGACAGAAGGAATAGTAACAGCAGACATGGCAGAGGGTAAGACAGACCCAACAGATAAAACAGACATACCAGATCCATTAGCAGTATTAATAGTAATAGGAACGGGTGGGGGAATACAATTTTGGAGTAAAGAAAGGTGAGGAGTCATATGATGTGAGGCTCCAGAATCAAAAATCCAAACAGAAGAAGAGATACCTGAAGAGGACCCAAGCAAACCTGAATGAAGAGAGGTAAGAGCGGAGGCAGATGGGGATGACTGAGAGGTGGACAAGATATGCTGAAGTTGTGCAACCTGAGCACTTAGGGAAGCCAAGTCAGGATCGGGAGCCGGAGTAGATGCAGTGTAAGCAGCAGGAGGTCGGAAAGTACTCGAAGTAGTACCGCGGAACTGTGTCTGAGAAGACGGAGCAGGCTGACGTCCCTTTTTAGGACAATTGTTCTTCCAATGACCCCTCTGATGGCAGAAAGCACACTCATCTAGCCCTAATGGTCCTCTCTTGGGTTTCGCAGTGGCCTGAAGTTGATGAGAAGGAGGGGTCGATAACAAGGGCGGCTTGGCAGGAGCCAAGAACACAGAAGGAGACAAAGTCTGACTGGCCGTCTTAAGACGGGTTTCCTCGGAGAGGAGTTCACGAACAATAGCATCCACAGAGGGAAGAGGAGATCGGTGAAGGATGCCACCTCGAATAGCCTCATACTGAGGGGAGAGAGCTGTTAAGAACTGGACTAAACGACCCTGTTCCCGAAACTCAATATAAGCGTCTAATATCTTGAGACTAGGTGGTTCCATAAGAGCCAACTGATCCCAGAGACCTGTCATCTCAATATAAAAGTCCTGAATAGTTTGATCCCGCTGACGAGCACCCTGAATAGTTGTTTCCAACTCATACCGCTTGGCAAAATTGGACTGTTGATAAACACCGAGTAAATAATCCCACACTTCCTTGGCAGTACTGTACTTGGAAAACATCATTCCAATACGGTCATCCACAGAGTTGTGAAACCAGGTAAGAACTTGGGCATTATCACAATCCCAAGTGTCACAAGAAGACAGATACCCTTCTACCTTTGGGTCCGATGGACGAGGAGCAGAACCAGAAACATAGCCCCATTTTTTTTGACCAAGAAGAAAATTTTTCATAACACTGGCCCAATAGGCATAATTACCACCATTGAGTTTACATTTAATGGCTTGAATTTTAGGGTCCATTATTGTAATAAAAGATTAATGGGTCAAAGTATACTAATAACTTAATAAATGGGCCAAAACAGGAATAAGGGTTTTAAATGGAAATACCCAAGTTGAAGCACAGCGATCGCGAAGCAGAGAGAGAGAGAGAGACTGAAGCTGAGATTGATTTCAGACGGAGCTCGCGAAGATCTCAGACAGAGATCACGAAGCACAGAGGCAGACGAACCAGATTACTAGAGAGCCGACCACAGAGAGACGACCCCAGGAGTCACGAAGCACAGAAAGGCGACCACAGAGAGACGACCACAAGAGTCGACCAAGACGGAGACACGATGAGCCGCGAGGACGACTGAGACTGAGATGAGCAGTTCGATGGGTCAACTGAGACGACTCACTCGCGAGACGAGGCATCCAAAAGAAGCCCTTGCAGATGAAACAGATGGGTCACCCAAGTCACGAACAGAGATCGAACCAAAGGAGTTTGATCATGTACCAGATAATCGAGAAAGAGAGAACGCGATCAAACAGATGAATCACAAACAAGTTGAACCAGAGTGTGCGTAACCCTAGCCAACACGAAATCAGGAATCACAAAGCTCTGATACCATGTAAGATTTCTAAACAACCTGTATATTAGATTGAATTAATTTGAACAAAGAATACATACATCATTTATATAGAGTACCACTAATCCTAACCCTACATGAATACATTACTGAGATATATAGAAGTCTAATAAACATAGGACACTGATTCCTAATCTGAGGAGAACACATATTCTCACAATTATCCCACAACTCTTGTGCAGTAGTATAGCACATGTAATTAGAGCTTATATCCTCCTCCATGGAATTGACCAACCATGTCATAACTATGGAGTTTTCAGCGTCCCAACTGTCGAACAGTGGATCATTAACAGCAGGAGCCTTCTTGTCACCAGTGATGTAACCGATCTTTCCTTGCCCACGGATATACATCCGGACAGATTGTGACCAGCAGAGAAAATTATCACCATTTAGGCGGATGGTGGTGATTTGGACAGAGTGAGAGTTGGACGTTTTCACCGGAATGGCAGCGGCAGGGGTTGAAGTGGTTTCGGACGTGACTTCCGACATGGCTATGACGGTTTTAGGGCTGCTGTGTTTTTTGTTGCTCTGATACCAACTTAGAAAATATGAGGAAGAAGAATTCCGAAAATATGAGGAAGAAGGAATATATTTTTGTGATATTCAAAACTTCTTATCTTATAAGACCAAATGACACTCCTTATATAGGAGATATTACAAACATCATTATAACCCATTATATGCCACTTACATATTATATATTACCACTATCTACCACTATCATATTATATACATGCCACTATCTGCCACCAACACCACTATCATATTCTATACATGCCACTATCTGCCACCAACACCACTATCATATTATATACATGCCACTATCTTATTATATACATTAACACAAGTTTCCAGCAATTATTAGTCTCAAAATTTTCAATACTATGCTCATTCAATGTTTTGTCAAACACTTCACTTTCTAGAATCTGCTTATTTTCATCGATGTTATGGAGTCGTTGCTAGACGTGATTTTTGTAATTTGTCAAAGCTTGTGGTTGCAAGAAATATAATGAAGGATATGTGGAGTCACTTGAATGAACATATATTGATTATGACAGACAGTTCATCATACAAATCCTGTGGAGCTTCATGTACAAGGCATAGGGCTGTAAATGTCTCAGGTTATTCATAAGTAGCTAAGGCAACGCTTATTAGGAGCTTTTGAATTCTCATTTCTTGGCCTGGCCAACCTCACACTCAAGCTAGACCTCCTAGGTTGTTAATGAGCAGTAGTGTTGTATGACCCACCAGCTCTTTAGAATCGATGTTAATAGAGCTTATAAATGTAGATTATTTTGTGATCACTACAATTGTCTTTCCTAAAATCAAAAGAGGCTTATACATGATGTAACTAAGAACATTATTTGGTCCATCTTTCATCCTCCATCCCCTCTCTAACCATCCTTGTATGTCCAAGTGAGAAGCTTTTTACCAGATCATAGAATAGAGAATTTGTCCCTTAAAATAAGTTTAGACAACAACTCTTTAATAATTGCATTCTATAGTCCTAAGCCACCTGTACACACTTTTGACCAGGCAATGTTTTCAAATAATAATTATTATTTTTTTAGTAAAACATATACCAATGTTCCAATTATGAATTGAACCTTGTGCTTTCACAATGAATTCCAATAAATTTTTGCATTATCTAAATTTCACCTGTGTGTTGGGGATAAGATGGATCCCAGACCTTTTTATAACTCCATAACCATGAGCATGACTACCCACAACCAATATGGAAGCATGGTGTTTCTCCACAGCCTCACAGAGAACATTTGTAGAATCTTGCTCTATCTGATGTATAATAATCATTATAAATCATTCTTTGATATGTGATCACTTTATATGAATTCAATTTCTTAAGAGGGAAATATTTTACTCTATTTTGACTTTTGTTTAGCTTATTAATTTTATGCAAGAGGTGACAGTTTCTTATGTTGTTTGTCTACTCATTAATTGTTCTTTTTTCTTTTTTTTACTCTCAGAGAGAAGACAATCCTTCCTAGTTGTGAGCTTGAAATTCTCTTTTGCACTTCCTATCATGTCGCGAAAAGGTACTTATACAAAATCTGCTATCATCTACTTTTTTTAAACCTCATCACACAACAACTAAGATATTACATTTGCTTTCTTTAATTTGCTTTTAATTTTTCCAAATGATCAAACTTTCAAACATTGAGAATAGAAGGAACTTCTCTCTCTTTAGAACTCTTCTAGAATTGACCTAAATTTTTTAACAAAAGTTCTTGTTAATTCTTTATATGTTATAAATGCTTTGTGTTTGCTTATGTTAAACGTAGAAGTACTTCTTACTTTCTTTAATTTTCAATTCTTAATTTCACCCTTTACCTTTAATTTTCATGCTACATTTTTGTCTTCTATTTTCTGAACCAAAGACTCAAAAAAAAAAAAAAAAAAAACGATTTACCCTCCACAAATACATTCCCAATTTTAGTAACTTCTTAATATACTATGTGAAAATTATAATCATCACCAAATTGTTTTAAGAGGCCAATGAGAGTGCCTTAATATCTTAAATTAAGTAGTTAGCGACAAACATCACAATCACAACATTTGGAAAAATGCAACATATCTCATGAGCAGCTGATGCAACCACCTTAACAAAATGGATTCTCAAAAACCAGTCTTCCATACCAGAGGATTCCCCTATTTTGCCAACTCGTCACCATCATTTAGAAAACAAATTTGGGAGTGAGTTTTTATTTTGTTTTATGGTCTATTCAGAAGGTTCCAAATGGCCATGTTTTAAAAAATGATGAAGCAAATTGGTGGGATTGGTTCGCTTGATCAAGTAAGAGTTTATTTTTTCAGTTAACCCAATCAATCATTAAGTTTTTTCCTCCATTAGGGTAGCTCAATTGGTGGTGTTATTGACCTAATTGGGTGTTTTGTTGATTTTAAAACTGGAATGTACTGAGTTTTATTTCTTATGCACTTGTGTTGTCTACTGCACATCATCCACTACACATTCATGCATATATTGTTATTCACTTTAGTGTATCTATTAAAAAATCTATTATGATTCCTAAATTTTCTCACATTCAATCTTCTACTTTCTGCTTCTGTGTTGTGTTTTGCTTACATTTTGAAGACCATTCTAAATTAATAGTCATATGCAACTTCGTTGCTTTACTTTTTGCTTTTATTAAGTAGTGATGAATTATTTGCATTCCACTGGTTTATTTCTTATGAGTTTGCCTTCAAATAACACTGAAAATCAAGAGAGTGAGCTTGCCAGTTGAATAAAGAGCATGATATCAGTCCAATTATATTGAACATGGGACAAATTCCCTGGAAGTTAGAATGTAGCTGCTGCATATAAGAGAACAAGAGATTCCCAGAAAAACTCAATTTAATTAATTTGAACATGTCTACTTGGATTCAACTCAATGAATTTTTTTGCAACATACAGCTCCATCTAGAGTCATATCCTCCCTTCTTTCATTATTGCCAATAAAATTTTATATTCACTTTCCTTCCTGAAACGCATGGGAGATGAAATAAGAGCTATAATTGTATATTCACTTTCTTTTTGAGGGGGTAAAGTAAGAGCCATATAATTTACCTTTCAATCTTACTACCTAAAATCATGTTTCAGCACTATCGCATAACTATGTTTTCTTTTATAAGGGTTTATTTTTTATACAAAGTAAGAGGTGTCTATGTTTGCACTTTCAGTAACTTCATAGCTTGATTCATCTATCTTACTTCCCATTGTTTCCTCATATTATATCTTATATTTGCAATTCTATTTGCTCTATTTTCAGTTAGATTATATGCCCTTTTATGTTTGTTTTAGAATCCTCAAATTGAATTTAAATTTCCTTTTGTTTGTTGATTTCTACTACGGGATGAACCTATTGATGGCAGTCAAAATGAAAGCTCATTCATCACCTATAGCTGGATTTCAATGTCGTGGCAAAATGCTTGCTGGTGATCATTGTTCATCCCAACTTTTTAGGATGTCATCTATTCAGCCTCAATATTGTGAGCCTACTCTATTTGAATCCTCTGTTACAAGTGAACCAGTGGGTGATTTCACTTAGCTTAAGGATGAAGCCTTTGTACTTCTTCGCCGACTTAACATGCATAAGTCCTCAAACAATTTGCTTCATGATATTCTTTCTCAATCTCCACCTTTGAAATTGCTTATTCATTTTGACAACATTGTCAAAGAAGAGTTAACATGCATAAGTCCTCAAACAATTTGCTTCACGATATTCTTTCTCAATCTCCACCTTTGAAATTGGTTATTCATTTTGACAACATTGTTAAAGAAGAGTTAGAGATGGAATATCAACTTCTTTTGGATAAATATCACGATCAAGTTTTTTTTAATGCAAATCAGAGTAGTGCATCGTCCTAACTTTGTAACATTGTTAATACTGTTTATACATAGATGTTTTGTTCTTCTTCCCTATGTGTATAGTGATGTTTTATGTTATTTGGTGTTATCAACTCTTCTTTTTATTATTTTTTCCTTTTAATTTTTGTTAATGTGATTAGAATGAGTTTCCTGTGTTTTACTAGCTGATTTGTGCATAATAATTATCATATGTGTAGGACCAATCCTATACATATAGATACTTGATTTTGTGATGTTTCTGTGTGTCAAGTGAATAATTTTTTGCAAAAAAACATATTGACTTTTAAGCTATTTCAGGATATCTTACACTATTTGTTGCTGACAATATGATTACCATGGATGAATTTGTCAATCGATTCACAAAATGGCTTGACGACGCAAAGCGTTCAATGGATAAAGAATACCACTCAGTAAAATCATTGAAAGATTTATGTCAGGTAATTTGATCTATATGAATTTATGATTCATTAGCAGCTTTCAAATCCCATCTTGTTACAATTGTCACAGATTTTACAACCTTGGATTCAAAAGTAAATAGCGGAACATGAATGCAGAAGTAACTAATATCGCAAATTTTAGTACATATTCAAAGCTTGGAACACCAGATACACAAACCATCAAAAGGTTAGTGCTTTTATTTTTCATTTTCTTCGTTTTTTTTTTTGGAAAACAAAACAAAAAAGTTCAAACCAAGTTAGTATCGTTCTCTGTTTCTGTTTTCATTTTCCGAAAAACACTTCCTCATCTTTACTATTCTCTCTTTTCATTCGCTATAAAACACTTTCTAATCTTTATTATTCCTGATCAATGCTATAGGGAAGCATATGGAATGAACAAAAAGACAAACTGACTTTGTAGATATTTTACAGCTGGAAATGTTGTTTTGTCTTGGGGACAGCAAGAGGAAGATCAGCTATGTCATGGTGGATGCTGAAGATCATCTTTTTCCTACTCAAGTGCATTACATGGTCATGAAATAGTACCTGTTACTTGTGGAGCTGATCATACAATTGCATTTTCTTAATCAAGTATGCAAGTGTACAGTTGGGGATGGTAGGGTTTTTTTATTTGTCTATCAGAATACAGAAAAACCTACTTTGTCTCAGTAATGCTTAGGTAAAATTTGAGAACTTTGCTTTTTTGGGAACAACTTTGAACCATAAAAGCCTACTTTCCACCGTTTGGTTTGTCGGCACTTGATCTCAACTTAAGTCCATTTGGGAAGGATTCAAGTGGTTTGAATCATGGGCATGGGCCGTCGTGGAGCCTCGCAATATTAATAAGGACTCACCTTGTTACACATTTATCTTTTACATGTCATGTATTTTTTAACAAATGTTACGTAAGGTTGGTCCTCACTCTATGGGGGCCAAGGCAAAGTGTAAAAATGGGGCTTTTATACATAATTAAAAAATATATATTTATTTAGTTTTTTTGGCTTATACCAATACAAAATTTGCTTGTATATATCAATATTAAAATTAGTAATTTTTTACCTATACTATGCACAAAAATTATCTAAAATATTAGGTGATAAATTTAATTTGAAATATTATATTAGTGAATAATTTGAATGTAACTTGTTTTTTACAATGATTATAATTTGAAATAGATTTTGGACATTTTCAATCAGTAATGTTATTAATTTATCTAAATTTTTTTATGAAGAAACTAATTGAATGTAAAGTTTGATCAATTTTAGCGTAAAAAATTATTTCTCAAGGCAAAAGTGTCTGGTATGGTTGACAATATTTTATAAATAATCTATACATTTAGCAAAAAGTCATTTGTTATTATTAAATAATTATGCACTTTAATTATCTTATAATAAAAAATTAGAGAAATTTTATTTTTAAACTACTAATATAATAATGTAATGTCTGGTTCACTAAAATGAAGTTAGATAAACTAAAATGAAGTTAGATAGAATGAAATGGTCATTTTTCATCTCTTTATAGAATGACTATATCATAATATGGTTCTATTTGTAATATTTTTTTCAGTGAATCAAACGTGAAAATAAATATTACGATAAAATAATTATTTCATTTTAATGAATCAAACCTAACATATGAACTAAATCATTTGGGGCCCTACTTTTTACACAAAATTTAGGAGCCCGAGGCGATTGCCTTGGTGGCCTTGCCTCAAGGCAGGGCCTAATGTTATGTAATTTTTTAGTAGAGTTATAACAATTTTTTGATTAGAAAATGTTACACAATTTGTGGTTGAAAAATGTCTTGATAAAAAAATGTGTAAGGTTCCTATAAAAATGGTTAACATTACTTTAAATATGTGATTTCATTTTTAAACTATACATTGTCATAATTTTATTAAAAAAATTACCTAATATTTATCAAAAACATACATAACATGCACAAGAAATAATATGAGTATATACTCAACGGTTTCCTAATAAAACATACCAACAATGTATTTGTTAGGAAACAACTAAAGAAGTCATATATAAATATTTTTTTATTTTTTTAGATCATGTTGTTTGGGTCCGGGTCCACCAATTGTCCCATTTTAATGCTGAGGGTTAGACTCTCTAGAGTCTTTCTATATCATTCTACAATGTTGGGAAAATTTAGAAGACTCTAAAAGGTTATAGAGAAATTTGGAAGACTTTAGAACTTCCTAGGACTATTTGAAACTTAATAAAACTCTAGAGAAATAATCTAGAACGTATATCTAGTAGAATAATTTAAAAAATTCTATAATATAGTGAAATAACGAAAAGTGTATTTTAAAATACTAATGATAATCGTTGAATCAAGTTAATACTAGTCATTCATTAAAGAGATAAAAAACTTATATAAAATGAAGAAAGCTCATTTGAACCCAAACCTTTATGAATTAGTTACCTATGTATTCTCGCTCTCGTACACTTTGTACAATGGACTATGCTTTTGAATCTTATCGACTGCTTTCCAACCATCTAGTTCTTGAAGACAGTTGATTTTTACCTCTAAAGAACTTTTCTGGTGGCAGGGCAAATAAAATGATTAATATTACGTATAACTTTTGTTTTGAGTATCCACAATGCACCATGATACGTGATCAATAGAGAACAACATTAAGTAAGTGCAAATGCAAAATAATTGAACTCAAACTCAACTCAAACAATAACATATAGTGTACAAACAGGGGATTGGTGGTGCGAGAAGACTATCCATATTAGGTGGAGATTTATATCCTTATCACTTTACAATAGTTTATCGTTGATTTTGCAACACGAAAAGAAAGTATTTCATGTCATCGGGACATCTAGGATCATCTTCTTGAGCATTTCATGTTTGACATTACAAAAATTACTTTTTATATCATCATCTCAGTTGTGTGTCATTTTATGTATTTGCACCCCTATAAACTTTGGTATACCCTTGCAAATGACAATATTTTTCATAGGTCAATGCAACACTTCCTGTCATGCAAATGACAAAAGTATACAACATATACCTTAAAAGTTAAAAAATATATGTATAAAATAACTTTTTAAAAATAAATTTTACTTACGTAAACAAATGAATAAATTTAAAACCAAAATAACTTAAGATTTTATATCTCACATTTTGAAATCCTTTCTGCATATAGAATTTATAAATGCCATTTTTTTTTAATTATAAATGAAGATTACTCTCTCAGGCTTGCAAATAATTTTACTTGGATCATTTCATTTAAATTGGAGATTAAAATAAATAATTTTGAGATATTTATCAATTTTTTAAGGTTTTAATTTGGCCTTTCTATCTAAATTAGAGGTTAAAATTAATAATTTTGGGACTCTTGTTAATTTTTCAAGGTATACACATAGATAAAATTATCAAAAATTCAAATGGAAGGAACAGATTGAAACTAAACTTAAAATGTAGAGATCAAACAGTTCAGATTGAAGTCAGTGATGCCCTCAATTATTGGTGAAACTCAGACAACATTCATAGGAGGAAGGAATATCCTAGATGGGATGTTTATTGCTAATGAAATAGTTGATGGATGGAAGAAGGCCAAGCTGTAAGGGTTGTTATCAAGTTGGACTTTGAGAAAGCCTTTGTGCAGACGTCCCCGAACGCCCCGGGAGGATGGGTCCCGTTCTGTTCATTTGGGCTTCACTATAAGTTTGGACTCTCAAATTGTCACGGTTCTAAATCTGAACCAAAGAGTCCAAATCCGGCAAATCGTTTTGAGAAAACAGATTTTGAAAGAAGTGTCAAACATGGACTGCTTTGCCAGATACAGAGTCGCCACCTAAATATTTTATTTTGGGGAATTTATGAAACCTTGATTCGTGCCTAAGGCCACGTGTCTGTCATCACCAAAGTTGCCTCGGCTCAGGAACTTGGGTACGATTGGGGAAGGTCACTTCGTGAGCACCCCCGCTCGCCCGATCAAAGATCGGCCTCTACTAACCATGATATCTATTTTTGAAAATATTATACATTCTTATTCCGGTTATTAGCCTAGATTTACTATGTGATGCGCACAGCATACAAGTATAGACTGGGTCTCCTGAATTGGAATAAAACATTTCATATTTGTTTATTTGAAAATGGTTTGATGGTGCTACCCGCAAGTAGGCTAAGACGTAGATTTGTCACCCTCGGGTGGGCTTAAGAAAACGTGATTTTGCCACTATCTAGTGGGCTTTAAAACTCACAATTAATGAATTGTTCCAATTCAAATAACCCAACCTTCACCCACAGGCATTCAGGCAGTTATATCACATAAGCAGTTAGCCTCATGGCAAGCATGCTATCATGGCAGTCACTCACACACATGCAAGGATGCTAAAGCATAAAACTTACCGAGTACTCCAAGCCAAAACAGAAGCTAATTAGAAATCCATGCATGATTCTAACTATACAGAAATTCCTAATGCAACACATGCAAAATGCAACAAAGATAGGCTCGGCTATTTTAAAGATGGCATGTGAAATGCTACAACTAACATGTATTCAACTTGGAATTGAGATACAAATGCAGTTAGTATGATGCGCCGAGCCCGGTGCATGCAAGACAAATGAATGAATGCAAACATGTTGTCATACTGTATGCTAATTGAAACATGCCCTAATCTAACCATCATAAGCGGGTAAATAAAAGGGAGAAAGACGTGGGGTTGGAAGACATACATCACACACACACACACACTTATTACAGTTGTGCTCTCGCGCAGAAGGTTCGAAAAAATAATACAGTCCCAAATGAATAAATAATACAGTCCCGAATAAATACAAAATCTTAATTAATTAACACATTAATCTAGGAAAGCAATAAATTGCACGCAATTCTGTGGACCGCCTCAGCTCTGTTCCGGATGATGAATGATGCATGCTTGAATTTGCCTTGCGCGGAGAATCTCTTGCGATGCCCCGGTTTGTCTCTGTTTGCAATTATTCTTGGGATGCGTGCCAGGCTCCGGAAGGTTGCTGATTTCTGATTTGCTGCAACAGAGAGCAACAAAGGGGCATGGCAAAGTATTTTCATATATGTATGCATGACTACTCTTCAGGGAGTGTAGTCCTCGATCCTCGTGTCACCAATCACGCATCTCGATGCATGATGGCCGAGAAGTCGAATTGCATGACTCAATATGAAATGAATGCACATATGGACACAACAAGGCCTAGACTCCATCATGGATAATCCAGAGTGTCGGTGACCGGAAATTGAGACACGTTCCGTCACTCGGAGTACGAAACGTCCCTCGTTTCCCGTGCTTAGGCTAACTCCTATCCCAAGCACAATGCAATATACATGGCATGCATGAATGCAATCCTAACATGCAACCTAGCATACGCAATGCTATGAAGTGGCATACACAATGCACGATGTAACGAGGCATACACAATGCTCTAACATACAACCTAGCATACACAATGCTATGAAATGAAATGGCATACACAATGCATAATGGACTTACACTAACATGAGTGGACCTCAGCCACACTCACATCAGTAGCCATTAAGTGAAAATGAGACTCTCGAAATGCGTGCACGCATGCACGCAAACCGAGGACCGAACCTAAGACATAACATGTAACTCTAATAAGGCATGGCAAGGGATGTAAGATGGCATGCAAACTCACAAATTCCAGCACTGAAATATGATGCTAAGCAGCCCCGAAACGTGGAAAAATGGCACCCGATGCATGAGATGAAACCCGAAACTCGAAACTGGGCACATGGAATGACTTATAGCTATACAAAGCATGCATTATTTGATCATGAAGCATGAAGACAGAGCCAAGGTAGTCCCAAAACATGAACATTTCCAGTTCAAAGCATGGCCAAAAGATGCTAGCATGGTGGACAAAATAGCATACAATCTTGACTAACAATCATGGTTTACATGAAAAGTATACGAAGCAAATGTAATCTCACCAAACCAGCAAAAATCAGTGAACAAAACATGTGAAAATAGGCCCAAATAACCACTGATATGCAACCATGGTATGCAAAAATAATGAGTTACTTTGGAGGGCCATGCAAGGAGTTATTAAGCACATGCAAGGTAGACATTTAGCATGGTATAAACAACTATGAAAATCAAATATGGTAGTCCTAAAACTCACCAAATTGACCCTGGAAAGTGACTTTGAAGCATGCAAGGTAGGGTCTCTTTGGAATGCCAAAAAGGCCACCAAACAAGAGAAGGAGAGAGGGGGTCACCCCCCTCTAATCTTGGCTCTCAAAATAGTGTTCCAGCCACTGAAAATCCACTGGATTTCAGTGGCTAAAAGGCCAAACAAAACATGCAATTGAGGCTTAGGTGTAAGGCTCAAAACAAGGGACAGTCAAGCATACAAGGAAGCATGTGACCTCAAATAAAATAATGCCCTTAATAAAACATGAAGATGATGTCAAAACAAGTCTTTTTCCAGTTTACAACAAGTCTCAAAAATGAACATAAATAGGGCTAATCTATCATGCAAAAATGGCCCTAAAAGAGATAATAGAGACAAGGGACAGCATCTGGCCCCAAACAGTGAAGATCCCTTCAACAAAGTTTAATAGGGGCTCAAAATGAAGCACTTTACAGTTTACATCAAGTCTCGAAAATGAACAAAAGTGAGGCTAAAACAACATGCAAGAAAAAAGCCTAAAAGAGGGATGAAGAGACAAGTGGTAGTTGCTGGCCTCAAACAGTGGATAGCCCTTCAACAAAGTTGAAGAGGGGTTCAAAAAAAATATTTTACAGTTTATGACCAAGTCCAAAACAGTTCACAAATAAGACTAAAATACCATGCAAAAATAGGCCTAAAAGAGAGATAAAGAGGCAAGTGGAAGTAGGAGACCTCAAACAGCAAGAGGTCCTCGATCAAACATGAAAAAGAGCTCAAAATATGACTATTTCTAGTTTGGGTCGGAGCCCAAAAATGCAAGCAACAAAGGCTAAGAAAGCATGCAAAATAGAGCTAAAAGAGAAGGAAATGAGACTTACCCTTGAAGACCAAACTTCAGCAGCTCTTGGACCAAATTTTTGAGCTTTCAACCTCTTCAAAACAGTCCCAAAATGCTGGAATGGAGGATGGAGGCCTTGTGCTATGGGTTGGTGTGTAAATGGCCAAGAACCAAGGGTGTTTTGAGGCTTGGAAGAGAGGGAGAGGGAGGATTGTATGCAATGGCCTTAAAAAAAATTTGTAACCCTTCAAAATGGAGCTGAGGTGCTGGTTTTGTAGAGGGAGAGAGGCAAGGAAAAGGGGGGGAAAAGGGGGGGAAAAACAAATTCAAATTTCCCCCCCAAAAGGCAGCCCCTCGGATACAGGATTTGGGGGGAAACAAATTGCACAACTGGAATACACTTGGAGAGAGGATCATGGCCGGCCAGGTTCAAAAGGTTCAGGTGGCCGGCCAGCCATCCCCCATGGCCGGCCGGCCAGGGGTCAAAAGGGTCAATGAAGATTGCTGGCCAACCACCTCAAAAAGGTGGCCTCCCATGTGTGCATAACACAACTATATGGTCAAAACCTAGAAAATGTGAACCAGGAGAGAGAAAAGCCAACTTTTTAGAGGGGTTCAAAAGGGTCAAGGACAATTACTGGCCGGCCTATACATATTGGTGGCCTCCCAGGTATGTACAACACAAATATGAGGTTTAGGGCTAAAGAAAGTGGCCCCAGGGTGGTCAACATTAGCTTTTTAGTGAGGAACACGGGCGACGAAGAGCGATGAAGAAATAAAGCTGGCTTTTCAGAACAATTGCTGGCTTCCCACCCTCCTACAAGCTTTCTAACAATGAAAATAAGCTCTTCACCAAAAATGAACCAAAACAGATGCAAAACGGAGGTTCGGGGACCGAAACGCGCGGCCCGAGGCCCCGAAAATGGGCTGTTAAGCACCGGAGGTGGCATTCAACCACGAAGTTGGTCTCTCGGGCCACGGTGTTCCTCAAAAGGGAGGAAATAAGGTGTATACCAAAAATCGGAGCAAACGGAGGTGGTTAGGCGGTCCCAAACCGAGGCACACGGCCGACGGCTCCGAAAAATCGAAAACCGGGCTCCAAATGGGAAAAATGGCTTACGACCACGAAACGTAGCCTACGGCCACTGAGAGATGATCTACAAGACCTCTCTCTCCCTTCGGGAAGAGAAAACAGAGAAAACAGAGCCTGGTTCGCAAACCGAGACAGGGCACGAAAGAGTCTGGAAGTCCAGAGGCAAGGCTTATAGCCGGGACTCTGAAACTTCTGAACGAGCACAATATGCAATATCACTGAGCGCTCAATCAATGACGTCTGAGTCTTAAGGTCGGTCAAAAATGGGGTGTCTACAGTTGCCCCTCTTTAACAGAACTCGGAAGTCATAAGTGATGAGAGTGAATGTCAAAGCCAAGAGACGACCCATTTTTTACAAGGCTGAAGACTTAGACAAACAGGCGAGATAAACAGAGATGCGCCTGCAGGCGTGCCCGCAGGCAGGGGCAAAATGCAACCGACAATGCAAGAAGCCGAAGGTATCTCAATGATCATGCAAATACAGCAAGCTGTAATGAAGAACATATTCAGAATAGATGCAATAGTTTTAAGCAAGAATGCAAAGCAACAACTACATTTCATGCAGTTAAGAATACGGAGAATTATTCAATTCTCGCCACGTCTCACACGGAGAAGATACAATACCTGCGCGGTTCGTCTGGTCATACCAGCCTCAAATGAACCGTACATACAATATCGTGCCTGTAAAAGAAAGAAACTCGACAAGCACAACATAATTAGCAACACATGTTTAAAGCGATATCGAATGCAGACAATCGCGGTGTCGATGGAAAAGTGCATCGCAATGCGGGGAGAAACGTGCGTAACAACGCAAGCTAAGCATGAGGTGTAGCATGTCCGCGAGGGACCCCGCGCTATAGTTCGGACTCGATTTGATGTCACGGTTCTTAATCTGAACCAAAGAGTCCAAATCTGGCAAATCGTTTTGAGAAAACAGATTTTTAGAAAAAAGAAGTGCCAAACATGGACTGCTTTGCCAGATACAGAGTCGCCACCTAAATATTTTTTATGGGGGAATTTAGGAAACCCTGACTCGGTGCCGAAGGTCACATGTCCGTCATCACCAGAGTTACCTCGGCTCGGGAGCTAGGGTACGATTGGGGAAGGTCAGCTATGAGCACCCCCTCTTGCCCGATCCGAAGATCGGCCTCTACTAACCGTGATATCCGTTTTTGAAAGCGTTATGTGTTCTTATTCCATTTATTAGACTAGAATTACTATGTCATGCGCACAGCAAACAAGTATAGACTAGATTGCCTAATTTGGAAATAAGCATTGCATATCCGTTCGTTTTGGAAAAAAGTATTTTGGAATTTGCTACTTGTAAGTAGGCTAAGACACGGATTTCAATAAGTCATTCCAACTCAGACAATCCAACCTTCACCCACAGGCATCCAAACAGTTTATCACATAAGCATCTAGCCACATGGTAATCAGACTATCATGGCAACACCCACACACATGCGGTATGCTAAAGCATAAATGCTTACCTAGTACTCCAAGCCAAGACAGAAACCAGTTAGTAATCACATGCATGATCCTAGTTCATGTTAAGATAGCTAATGCAACACATGCAAAATACAACTAAGATAGGCTCGGCTAATCTACAATGGCATGTGAAATACTACAACTAACACGTATTCAATTTGGAATTGGAATACAAATGCAGTTAGAATGATGCGCCGCGCCCGGTGCATGCAAGACAAATGTATGAATGCACGCATGCATAGCATAAGGTATGCTAATTTAAACATGCCCTAGTCTACCATCATAAGCGGGTAAATAAAAGGGAAGAAAGACGTGGGGTTGGAAGACATACACACACTCACGCACGCTTATTACACAATTGCCCTCACTCGGAGGGTCCAAATAAATATTACAGTTCGAATAATAAACACATTAATTATTACAAAATTTCTAATTAATTAACAGAATGAATGCAAAAAAGAAAGGTGGCCACAGCCCCCCGCCTCGGGAAGCGCGAATGATGCGTGCTTGAACCCGGCTCGCCCGGAAAGTCCGTACCATACCACTGCCGCCTCTGTTTACACTGCCCTGTCTCTCTGAAAATTGCCAAAGTCCTGGGACAGGTTTCTTGCATGCTGCAGAATACCACCGGCTGGAGGAAATGCCCACCGGCCAAATGTAATTTCCACCGGCTGCTGATGGAGTTAACGGCCATTCACCAATGGCCGGTCGGCATTGGATGCTGCCGGTCGACAGAAACTTCCTGCAGGAGACAGTTTTGACAGCAACAGAGGACAGACAGTATATGGCATGGGATTTCAGGCACATGTGAGCATGGTCATGTTTCCCATCATGCTTTGAACTCAGGGAAGCATGGCCCTCGATCCTCGAGCCATCAATTGTGCATGATAGCCTAAGTGATCAAGCTTGCCATTTGATGCAAAAATGCATGCAACACACAAATGAGAACCAAGACCCTATCATGTCTAAGTCAAGGGCCCCGGTGACCGAGAGTTAAGGCGCATTACATCACTTATAGTATGAACGCTCCTTGACCCTCACACTTGGTTTGACACCCCAAACCAAGTAATGCAATGCAATGTTATGCACTCATGACTCAAAGATACAATGTGAGATTAAGATGCGAGTCATGCCAAGTACCATACAACCACTATGGTAAGTATGCAATGCTAGGCATGCAAGATGCAAATGCGATACAAACATGGATGATTTAAGCAATAGGAACGTCAAGCTACCACACCTAATGAAGCAATCATGCCACAAACATGAGACAAGTATGCAATGGTAGGCTTAAACCATAAAGGGGCAGACCTTAATCCACCCCAAAACAGCGGCCAAAAGTGCCCAAAATGGTGGACAAACACTCATGCCAACATGCAAGCCAATGGACCTACGGCTAAGGCACAAAAAAAAGGGACACTTTACTTCCACTAACATGACCATTCATGGCATGAATTAGACAAGCAAAAACAGAATCCTAGCATGCAAAATGGACTCCAAACCCACTGATATGGAAGCTTAAGAGGCTCCAATGAGATGTATGCACCAAAGCTCATTTTTAAGCATAAAAGGGCACACCTTCAAAGCCTGAAAGAGGTCACATATGCAAACATACAAACATGATTTATGGACTGAAATATGATCCTAAATGATCCCAAATCATGGGAAAGGTCTAAGCTATGCATGCTAGAGGCCAATATACTCAAGGCTTACAAACCAAAACACAAAGAGATGACACAAAACATGGCAAGCATGACTGAAACAGATGGCCAGCAGGCCTCAAACATGGTAGAATAATGCCAATACCTTCATGAAATTAGGCTAACACATGCAAGAATCATGGCTTAAACACAAGATGCATTTCTAGGCCAAATAGAGGAATGTAAAGTAAGTATGTTAAGCATGCAAAAGGGCACAAATCCGACCAAAAACAGAGATGACATATGACCTAGAGACACCCAAAAACCTCTGAAAAAGGGCCAAAATCAATCAAGCATGCATGTTACCCTTTAAGCCAAATGGCGAGGAAATGAGGCAATGAAGGGAGAGGGGTGTCCCTCCCCTATATAAAACTTCAAACCATCTTTCTTACCACTGAAAATCCACTGGTTTTCAGTGGTGAGAAGGCTAAGACACTCAAGTAAACAAGACCTTACAAAGGAAGCACCAAAAGGGGCCAAATAAGGCCTAAGAGGGTGAGTTTGAACTCAAACCACAAAACACCCTTAATGAAAGTTCTTAAGCATGAAAATATAAGATTTTTTTATGTTATGCACAAAGCCTAAATCAGCAAGCAAGATAGGTAAAAAACTAATGCAAGTTTGGGGAATCTAAAGCAAAGTGATTACCCTTGAAGATCCTTTGAAGAACAGATGATCCAGCCACCTTCTATGGACCAAAACCAGTCCAAAACCTCAACAAACAACCCTCAAAGTGCCTCAAAGTCGAAGTAAGGTGTGGTAGTGTGTGTGTTAGTGCAAAACTAAGGTAAAAATACACTTTAAGGCCACCAAACACACACAAGGGAGGAGAGAGGGGGGGAATATAGAGAGAGAGTGTATGTATATGTATAAGCTCTGGTTTTCTCTTCAAACTTGCTAACCAAGAACAAGGAGAAGAGCTCTCCTCTTATAGAAGTCCCTCTTGCAAAGCTTACACAACAAGCTTGCTTAGAGGGAAATCCCTCCATACACGTGTATGGAGGGGAACAGAGTTGGTGCCAGCTATCACAGCTGGCACAAAATATCTACATAAAGTAGATGAACAGTAGTCGGCTGCTCAAAAATGCCATTTTGACAAAATTGAGTGCCGACCGGCAATATAGATTGCCGATGGCAACAAAACACCAGCCGGTGGCCTCTGGCCATAACCGGTGATGTGTGGGGATGCCTCACAAGGCATTCCCTGCCCCTCCAAGGCAAAACACAAGTGTTTGGTGCAAAACCAGACACAAAACAGTAGAGTTCGGAGATCCTGAGGCAAGGCGCGTAGCCGGGACCTCCGGGAACTCCAAACGAACACAAACATGGATGATCACCGGGTGTTCAAACGGTGACGTCCAAGTCTTGAGGACGGTCAAAAATGGGGTGTCTACATGAGGGTATGACAATACTCGTGAAACATGCACAATAGTATGAGTGGTGTGCACGAGAATGCAAGTGACGTGCATAACAATGCAGAACAAGTGTGAATTTGAATGCGAATTTGTCGTAAAATGACGAGCAAAGAAATGCAAGTTTTTGATGAGAGCGACTCAATCGCGACCTTCGGTTTACCTCCCGGAGGGGTTGCAACATGTTCAAAAAGGATACATCTCACTTTTGATGAGTAACGATGAGAAACGCATCGAAAGTTGAAGTTGAAGTTAAAGTTCCGGTAGAGCGATTTCGCGACGGAAAGTACACTTCTCTTGTACTTTTTCAGGTCCCGGGGACTCCAATCCTCCCCAAAATTTGCAGAGAGCTTGGTGGGCACCTGGGGAACACCACCGGCCAGCTCTCTTCCCAAGGAGAGGCCACCGGCCAAGGTTGAGGGAGAGGGGTGGCTGGCTTGCCCGAAAAGGTGGCTGGTCGGCCACTTTTCCAAAATCGTGGGCATTTTGGTACTTTCACTCTCTTTTCTTTAAATCCATTCGGCCAAAGCATTTTTCCTCATAACTCCAGCTCTAAAAACACCTTCTCTACCTTCCTAGACCATTTTCCTCTTCAGATTTGAGCTCTATACGCGTTTTCCAATGCCCCACGCAAGTTGTTTTCGCGAAATCTTTCAGTTTTCGTCACTTTGGACCGATTAAATTTTGATTTCGGTGCTTCTTTTCTCATTTTCACCACTTGAGGTAAGTTTGTCTCAACATTTGGAAGATTTCCTCGGGGGTTGACTTTTGTTGACTTTTTCATTTCCCGAGAGTTGACTTTTGTTGACTTTTTTTAATTTTGGCTCATTTGGCTCATTTTTGCTTCTTTTTGCAGATTTTTTGAAATGGCTAGTCATTTCCCTCACAGTGGAGGTCCTCCGGGCGCCGGGGATGATCCCGATATCATGGCTCTGCCTCCGAGGGTTCGACCCTTCATACCCGAGAGGTACGACCCTCCGACACATGTACTCCCCCAGGCAGTTTTCTACCATTTTGTCAATTTCGATGATCGAGCACCCGGGGATCTTTTATTGCGGGAGTCGGAGTCCCACCTCTCCCATTAGGCGCAGGAGGTATGTTCCTCGCTTTCATATTTTCTGCGATGTAACCTGCATTTTCCATGCATTCCATGTTATGTTTATCCGCTCATTTGAGTGCACCGCTTGTTTAGAATGCTTTAATCTATGAGACCGTATTCTGTTTGCATCTTGAACACATAGTTCAATCACTTGAATTTCTGAACACACAGTCCATGAGTTGAAGGTGAACACACAACACACACATTTGTTAGAAAGTTGAACACGCAGCCCAAACTTTGAATTTCCGAATGCACAGCCTGAATGGAAGGTGCGCACACAGCACACACATTTGTTAGAAAGTTGAACACGCAGCCCAAACTTTGAATTTCCGAACACACAGCCTGAATGGAAGGTGCGCACACATCACACACTTGTTGAGAGTAGAACACACAGCCCAAACTCTAAATTTCTGAACATGCAGCCCAAGTTGAAGGTGAATACGCAGCACACACTTGTTGAGAGTAGAACACACAGCCCAAACTCTAAATTTCTGAACACGCAGCCCAAGTTGAAGGTGAACACGCAGCACACACTTGTTGAAATTTGAACACACAGCCCAAACTCTAAATTTCTGAACACGCAGCCCACTGATTTTAAAATTTGTACACACAGCCTAAACATTTGATGTCGAACATGCAGCCCGAACTTTGAGGTGAACACGCAGCCCACTGATTTTGAAATTTGAACATGCAACCCAAACTTTGAATTCTTGAACACACAGCCCAGATTGAGGGTGAACACGCAGCCCACTGATTAACAGGTTGAACACGCAGCCCAAACCTTGAATTCTTGAACACACAGCCCAGATTGAGGGTGAACACGTAGCCCACTGATTAACAGGTTGAACACGCAGCCCAAACCTTGAATTTTTGAACACACAGCCCAGATTAAGGTGAACACGCAGCCCACTGATTTTGAGATTTGAACACACAGCCCAAATACTTGATTTGCGCGTAGCTCATTGCATTGTATCTGTTTTAGTTTGCACACAGCTCATACATTTCATTTGCACACAGCTCATTTATTTCATTTGCACGCAGTTCATTTATTTCATTTGCACGCAGCTCATTTATTTCATTTCGAGACTGAATGTATGTATTCATTTTGAATACAGGTGACCTCCCGTATAGCACAAGGATATGGCTCTATTGCGGCCAGAGAGTGGTATGCGGAGCTTCGGAGGCTGTCCGGGATTTGGTTGACTTGGCAGGGTTTGGGCCCTTCTGCTTCGGGATATCTCGTTATCCGGCTAGAAGGACACTGATGGGTGCTTTAGTGGAGAGATGGTGGGACACCACCAACTCCTTTCATTTCTCTACCACTGGGGATATAACTATGACCCCATTTGACTTCGCCGTATTGACTGGCCTTGATATGGGAGGCTGGGCGATCCCATATGACGAGGACATGCGCCAATGGGAGGCCGCTTGGATCTACTTATTGGGAGCTCGCCCGCCAGTTGACAGATCTTCGAGCAAGGTCCGATATACTTGGTTTTCTTCCCATTTCCGGAGGGTGGAGATGGAGCCTGAGACTCTTGAGGAGGTAGCCCAGTATGCCCGCGGATTTTTGATGTTCCTCTTCGGGACCACTCTGTTTGCCGATAGGGGGAACACTGTCAGACTTTATCTGTTGAATGCCCTAGTGGACCTATCACAAGTCCAGCGGTATGATTGGAGTGGCGCCAGCCTGGCCACTCTTTATTGCTATATGAGCGCGACCTCCCGCGGACAGGAGAACATACTTGGCGGTTATTGGAGAGCCTGGAAGGTACTTTCTGCCCCCTTTGATTTACATTTCTTCTTTCATTCTCTGTACACCGCACACACGGTACACTTTACATTTTGTATCTCTGTATTCTGCCCTCAGCATTCTGTATTTACAATTTGCACTCAGCATTCTGTATTTTGATGGCTACTGCCCTGTTTTTCACAGCTATGGATCTATGCGTACTTCCCGACACTAGCCCCGGAGCTCGAGGTGGCGATGCCTCCCATGACCCTTTACTCGCTGATATTTGAGGACCCGTACCGGCCGAGACCTCGGGAGTCTCTTCTCTATCTACGGCAGTACTTTGACACAGTACGGCCATCAGAGGTATTGCAGAACTCTCAGTTCTTCATGTTTCCAATCTTTGATTTATCTTGCGCATTTATGATTTCTGATCAGCTTATGCGTTGGTTACCCGCAGATCGCATGGCAGCCTTGGGCGTCTTTGGGTAGTGACCTCCAATTCTAGTTTGCCGGAGCCTGGGGTGCCTCTCGGTACAGGATCCTGTTAGAGAGGCCGGTTGGCAGGGGCTGGTTTTTAGGGGAGCGCTTCCTACGCCAGACATGGGGCTACCCCGTTCAGGACATTCCCTCAGCACCCCTAGACGACATGCGGACCGCTGATAGGCTCCCTCTCCAGGGTGTTGTTGAGGCCAGGTTGGGTACTGATGCATTTCTTCATCTGGAGCAGGGAGAGTATGCGACTTATCGTCACACATACTTGATGCATTCGTTGACGGGAGTCCATACCCCGACGAGGAGACCCGCTGGTATGCCCTCATCGGGTCGGGCTCGGGCTGCGGACGTCCCTTCCACTAGCAGGGCTGGTACATCCAAAGGTGGGGGTGGATTGGTTCCCCCGATTCCTCCGACTCATCATCATCCTGGGTGGCCAGACATGTCGACCGAGCTGACGGAATGGCGATTCGGGACTCCCTACTCGATTCCGATAGAGCCTCCCATGTCTGACCACAGATATGTCAGGGATCCTGATTCGCCGCCGGTATGCTTTATAGCTTTGATTTATCACTCAGATACTTGGACATTCATTCCTTTACTGATATTTTGCATTTGTATCTGCAGCCTCCAGTCGAGTATATGGATGAGATGCTCGGGATGATGGCCGCACTCGAGGGCATGGTCTTACGGAGAGAGGCACAGTTGTCCATCATGGGTGTCCAGGTACTCTTTAATTTTCTCGCATTTATCATACTTCCGATGATATGCTGAACTTGAGCATTTCACTGCATTAGTAGGTTGCCTGTGTAGAACACATCTGATACACACCGCGTTCATATACTGTATCTGCATGCACCCTCATTTCATGTAGTTTGCTTGCATCTGTATCTGATACACACATTTGAGCTGATGTATTCAAACTACACTTTTTATTTTCAGATGCCTCCAGTATATCAGCCACGGACTGGGCCATCCAGGCCTTCTCAGGGAGTCGGGCCATCTCGACCTTCTCGGGGAGCTGGGCCATCTCGGCCTTTTCGCGGGGCCGAGAGAGGGGAGTCGTCCCGTAGACGCAGAGCACATATCATAGAGGAGGAGCCTGATGAGGACGAGGACGAGGAGGAGGAGGAGGAGGCTGAGGATCGTCAGTTAGAGACATCTGCTGACAGAGAGGAGGGTTCCGACCCTGGTTCCGGGAGTAGAGAGGAGGCTGAGGAGGATCCTGAGGATGACAATTCCGACTCAGATGGTACCGGTGGTGCAGAGCCCGTTTCGTAGAAGAGGACGAAGAGGGCCTCTTATTCCTGGTCTTGAGAGCATTGGTGCAACTGTTTCCTGCTTTATTTATCTTTTTTACTAGTAGTTGTAGCACATTGTACCTTATTAGGCAGTTTTGTTTTCTGTAAAACTTGTACCTTTGTTGTAAAATGTTGTAACAAAGGAAGCATGATGGAATGAAACAATTTTTTGAAAAAGTGTTGTACTTTATGTTCTCAACATCGCATCGCATCATTTTGCAAATAATGAGATTAAACGATAAATGTGCATTGTGTATTTGCCAAGTCAGGTAGCGAACCGACACGACAAACTAAACAACCTAACTTACTAAGAAACAACAAAACCTCAGCAAGTTTACAACTCGATAAGCAAAACATAACAAAACTGATTAAACAAGGAGTAACAACCTTGACAAACAAAACTCGACAGCTCGACAAAATTTAAAAACTCGATAAACAAGACGATTTAACAAACAAAACAACAACTCGATAAGCAAAACAATAACTTGATAATCAAAACAATGACTCGATAAGCAAGACTTAACAACAACTCGATAAACAAGGTGTATTTCGGACGATTTGGGCGACAGAACGCATCCAAAACTGAGAAAAACTCGCGCCTTCAACACTCCCGATACATGGAAATGCTAAGAACTTCCTTCTAGAGGGTAGAACAGGACCAAAGACACAGATTGCAGCATGGCTGGCCACCTTTGAGAGCTAGCCAACCAGCTTTTTGCATTTGAGGAGAGAAGGGTGGCCAGCCTACCAGAAAAGGTGGCCGGCCGGCCACTTAGCTCAGCAACCACTAGTTTTTCGACACGTGTCCCCCCGAACAGTGCCTTATCCCCTTTAAAGGTCCTAGCTCCGCAGCTCATTCATTTCATCTCAGTTTTGCATCAAAATGGAAGCGTTTCTCGTCAAAAATCTCACAGCTTGGATTGCTTCTTTAGATGGCTCGGAAAATTTGAACTTCCGGGGCTTTGGCTTGAATGCACTATTCACGCTGAGCCGTACTCCGCTACACCTTCCCTTCCTTCATGCCGCGGCAAGGTTTTGGAACCTGGTAACACATGTCTTTGGCTTTGGCGGGCAAGAGGTATGTCCAACTTTCGAAGATTTTCAAACTTTGATGGAATCTGAAAGTTATGAAGAGATCTTGCCTCAGTTTCGCTTTGGTCACGCCCAAGCTTTAGGGCGGATGTGTGGACTCACCACGCATGACGCTCGGTCTCTAATCTGTAATGGGGAACTGGACATCCTCGGATTGATTTATTGCTTTTCTGACACCGGTGACCGTGGCGACCATCATTGGCAAGGTTTCCGACAACATGCCCTTTGCTTGTGTATGCTATCTCACTTTCTGCTTGCGTCGGGCTTTGGTGGATCTAGCATTCGCCTGATTGAAGTTGCTCAAGGCTTGAAGGATGGAAAGAGTTGTATTGCGATGACACTGGCTAAGACGCTGATGGGCTTAGATCCTTTCCATCGCCGGGAGACGACCAGATTTGCGGGGAGTCCACTACTGCTGTAGGTAATTTTTCCCACCCAATCTCACATATGTATTGCTCACATCACTCGGCCCTCAAGCTCAGTTTTTCTCACAAAACCCTTGTCTTACTTTTCTCTCATCGTACATCTCTCTATTCTTCATTCTCTCATTTTTCATCCCTCCCCAGGTATGGTTGATGGATAAATTGCAGGTTGTGGACTCTTGGCCAGCCTACTTAGCTCGCGGCTACTTCTTCCGACAACGCCTAGTTGATGCCCTTGATGAGGGATGGTGGTTCAACTGGATGCGTAATTTGTCTGCAGATCGCATCGCCTAGCGCTGCCCTTGGCTCAATCTCCCGGCAATGAGCCATAGCATGTTCCGGCAGACCGGGATCTAGTTGGTTGGTCTGACTCACTGTGTATCCTACTTTCCATTCCGGTTCCAACGCCAGTTCGGTCATGATCAGACCTGCCCACCAGAGGGGATAGAGTATCCGGATGCCTTCCCAGTTTGAGGTGCACAACTTGCCCAATATGCCACAGCATGGAGGACGAGAGAACTCCTAGCCCCCGCTCTCACTTTCAGTTATACTTTGTTTGATGAGTGCTTGGATTGGCTTAATGAAGAGGCACAGATTAGGCCCAGCTCGGTATCAGAAGCTTCGACTAGCTCTGGGAGGGGGCGCAGGGATACCTGACTTGACTATGGCCCGGATTTATTGCTTTATTAGTACTTTCAAGTTTTTCTTTATGAATGTAATAAAAAGCAACTTCGATTGTATGCAAGAGTAGGAGAACTCTGTTTTGAAATCAATGAAATTGAAGGTTGTGGTACTGAAAATATTCCGCTTTGGTCCAAAAATGGTCTTAGTTGTAGAAAGATTAATTTGAACAAAGTCACTTTTATTAAAACTTTTCAAAACCATTTTCGATATGGATCAGAACTGGACACGCCTGAGATCTGTCACTGAGATGCACAACCCCAGATCCCTGCAACTGGAAAGTTACCCCTAGTCTGAATAGCACCCCGGCACTGCATAGCAATGGAAAGTTGCCCCTAGTCTGAAAAGCACTGCACCGGAGATTCCAATGGATGCTGGTAGACAAAGATGACTGAGATGATCAAATGGACAAAGTTGATCGAGAAAAAGTTTACGGCTGAACTTCAGGATGAAGTTGCCTACGTATCCCGATGATGGGAATCAAGCCTTACGTAGTTCAGGCTTAAGTTCACTCGAGTATTTTCACTCTCCTTTTACGCTCTAACTTTTGCCAAGACCGCCCTTTGCGGGTCTTCAACCTTGCGAGCTCAGTTTTTATATTTTTCTAATTTTTATGCTCTAACTTTTGCCTGGGTCGCCCTTTCGGGTTTTCGACCTAGCGAGCCTCTCAGGGATAATATTTCTTCAACTTGTCCATGTTGATCGATTGTGAAAATTCTAGGCCATCTAGGTCCATCAGAACCACAGCTCCACCCGACCAGATAGACTTGATGATGTAGGGACCAGTCCAATTGGGTCTGAACTTGCCCCTTGGGTCGTGGATGGGAGCTCGGTTGTCCTTGAGCACCAAATCTCCTTCCTTTAGATTCCTGGACTTGACTTTCTTGTTGAAAGCCCGGGCAATTCTGCGCTGATAGCCTTGAACATGGTACAGTGCTTTCAGTCTTCTCTTATCAAAGAGCATGAGTTCCTCAAATCTGCTCTGCTGCCAATCTGCTTCGGCTATTTGACACTCAGCCAATACTCGCAATGATGGAACCTCAATCTCGATAGGTAGAACGGCATCCATCCCATAAACCAATGAATACGGAGTCGCTCCGGTAGAAGTTCTAATTGAAGTCCTGTAGCCCCATAGAGCAAATGACAGCTTATCTGGCTAATCCCGGTAGGTTTCCACCATCTTCTACAGTATGTGTTTGATATTCTTGTTGGCGGCCTCGACCGCTCCATTGGTTTGCGGCCGGTATGTAGATGACTTATGAAAAGCCACGTTGTATTTTTCCAACAAGTCAATCACTTCCTTCTTAAAGTGGGAACCATTATCTGAAATAATCTCGTTTGGGACCCCGTAGCAGCAGATGATGTTGTTTCTGATAAACTTTGCAACATGCGACGCCTTCAACACGGCATATGATTGGGCCTCGACCCACTTTGTAAAGTAATCTATCGCGACCAGGATGAACTCATGCCCATTCAACCCTTTTGGAGTGACAGCCCCGATCACATCGATTCCCCAAACTGAAAATGGCCATGACGAAGTCATGTTGTATAGCTTCGACGGCGGGATGTTCATGCGGTTTGCATGAATCTGACACTTGTGGCATCGCCAAACAAAGCCGATACAATCCTCCTCCATGGTAGACCAGTAGTAACCCTGCCTGAGGATCTTCCGTGCTAGCATTACTCCGTTCATATGCGCACCGCATTCTCTTCCATGGATAGCCTCCATCAGGCACTTCGATTCTTCGGCTTCGACACACAGCTTATGCATTCCCAGATGACCTCTCTTATACAGCTTACCCCACAGATGATGAACTGAACGGCCATTCCTCTGATTGCCCTTTTATCTTTGGCATTTACCCCTGGTGGGTATGTTTCCTTCTCCAAGAAATTCCAAATGTCGTAATACCAGGGGTTTTCGTCTTGGACCTCATCTATAGCAGCAATTGACTCGTAGGCTGGCGCAAATTTCTGGTCAATGATGACGGGACGCATCCGGACGCCGAACGGGATGTCTATCATGGAAGATAGAGTTGCTAAAGAATCTGCGAACTTGTTGTTCTCTCTTGGGAGATGAGCAAAGTTTAGCTTTTCAAACCGAGGAATTAATAAGTCTAAGGTCTGGTAATACATCATCATCTTTTCTTCTTTGACTTTCCAGTCTCCTTTTGCTTGAGACACAACAAGGTTCGAGTCACCGATGACGTCCAACCGTCTTGCCCCTGATTCCAGGGCTGCTTCTAGACTGGTAATGCATGCCTCATATTCTGTTTCGTTGTTCGAGACTTTGAACCGGAGTTTGAAGGCTAGAGAGATACGGGAATTGTCTGGTGCTATCAGCAACACTCATATCCCATACCCGTATTGATTTGACGCTCCATCAAAGTACATCGTCCAATATTCGTCGTCGATGTGCAAAATGGCTTCATCTGGGAATAAGTACTCGACTGCTTCATCTCCCTCCACTGGATGATCGGCTAAGAACTCTGCCACTGCTCTTCCCTTGACTGACTTGCGTGTTACATATTTCAGATTGAATTCGAAGAGCAACAGTAGCCAACGAGCTAGCCTACCCGTAAGTGTTGATTTCTCGAAAAGATATTTGATGGGATCGAGTCGTGAAACCAACATTACGGAGTGAGCTAACTGGTAGTGTCGCAGCTTCCTAGTAGCCCATACCAAAGCTAAGCAAGCCTTCTCTAATGGTGTGTAGCGAGTCTCATACTCTAGCATCTTCTTGCTCAGATAGTAGATAGCCCTCTCCACCTTGTCATCGGATTCTTGCGCGAGCATGCAGCCCATTGTGGTCTCGGTCACTGAAAGGTACAATATCAATGGTCTCCCCGGCTCTGGCGGTGACAACACGGGTGGGTTCTGCAAGTATTCTTTGATCTGTTCAAAAGCAGCTTGGCATCGGCCGTCCCATTGGAATTTCTTTCCTTTCTTCAGGAGACCAAAAAGTGGTTCACAAGTCAAGGTTAATTTTGAGATAAACCGTCTTATGAATTGCACTTTACCCAGAAAGCCTCGCACCTCCTTTTCAGTCCTTGGTGGTGGCATTTCTAAGATGGCCTTGATTGTTGAAGGGTCGACCTCGATGCCCCTTTGTGTAATCAGAAACCCCAGCATTTTTCCCGCTGTAACACCGAACGTACACTTCTGAGGATTTAGCCACAACCGAAATTCTCTGATCCTTTGAAAGAACTTTTGCAAGGTGGTGTAGTGGCCCTCTCTTTCTTTCGACTTGACAATCATGTCGTCCACGTACACCTCAACCTCTTTGTGGATCATATCATGCAATATTGTGGTCGCGGCCCGTTGATATGTAGCTCCAGCATTCTTCAACCCAAACGGTATCACTCTGTAGCAGTAGGTTCCCCACGGGGTGGTGAAAGCAGTCTTTTCCCGGTCTTCAGGTGCCATCACTATCTAATTGTAGCCTGAGAAGCCATCCATGAATCAAAGCAAAGCATGCCTTGCTGTGAAATCCACCAACTCATCGATATGTGGCAAGGGAAAGTCGTCCTTCGGACTAGCTCTGTTCAAATCCCTGAAATCCACGCACACTCGGATCCTGCCATCCTTCTTCGGCACTGGGACGATGTTGGCCAACCAAGTCGGGTATTCGGATACCAGCAGGAAGCCTGCGTTGATTTGCTTGGTGACCTCTTCCTTAATCTTGAGAGCCCAATCCGGCGGATCCTCCTGAGTTTCTGCTTAACAGGTCGGGCCTCGGGGTCAAGAGGGATCCGGTGCTGTACAATCTCAGGATCGATTCTAGGCATGTCTTCGTAGGACCACGCGAAAACATCTTTGAAATCTTTTAATAAAGCGACTAAGCGCTCGCATTCTTCTGAAGACAACGTGGACCCGATCTAGACTAGCCGCGGGTCCTCCTCAGTACCGATATTTACTGTAGTGATTTCATCAACTAGGGGTTTAACAAATCTTTCCTGCTCTTGTTCAATTAAGCGTTGTAAAACCGGAGGAATTTCGTCCTCGTCGTTTTCATCAAAATTTTGAAAGTCTGAGTTAATGCAATAAATCAAGGGCACAGAAAAGTATTCAGAAACCACAGCTACTTGATTCTCATTAAGCACATCCAAATCGTCCGATTCTTCGGTTACAACAGACTCAAAAGAGAAAGAAAAAGACGACTTGGACAAGACTGTGGCATCCGGGTTATCATCCCCAGGATTACCAGACTCAGACTCAGTCGAGCTGGAACCTGACTCCGACTCACAGGACTCGGTGGAATCAGATTCCGACTCACTACCTGACTCGGTGCTGCTGGACAAAAATCCCTCTTCATACTGCCAAATGAGAGAGGGTGCGATAGATGCATCCAAAATAGTTGCTGGCGGGCCCGCAGCCGTTCCATTCCCGATCACGCATACCGAGAAGTTATCCCCCAAGCACTCCTGGTCGATCGGAGGATCTGAAAGTAGACACGCCAGTGCTACCCCCATTTCAAGTTTGGTGTCCTCAGACTGCACTTTCTTACTCTGCCCAACCTCAGCCAATGGGTCTATCTGCTCTTTGGCAACGTCATCCCCGGATAGTTGCAGGTCGAAGAAGATCTCGAAACCAGGCACGCGCTTCCTCTCCGCGTTCAGCCACGGCTCTGGGAAGCCACAAAATGAAAAGTCCTCCCCCTCCCGGACGAAGCGTCCGTTTAGGGTACCCTGAATGGGCCTATGCATCAACTCAAAAGGCTTCCCCGCCTTCTTTGCTTTGGCTCTCCCAGCCATCTCTTTACCCTTCCTCACCTAGTCCTCTTTGGTGGGCAGATAACCCAAGTCAAAGGTATGCGGATTGTGCGGCACTTCGGCCAATGCTGCGACGCCCTTCCGGCCGCTCTTTCCCAATCCTATCCCGAGGATGTGTTGAAGCTTGTTCATAAGGTATACAGATTGAGCACTGACATACACTTCCTCATTAATAGCCATGATGTTCTGCACAATTCGGGCCTCAGCCAAAGTAAACCCTGATAAGAACAAATCCTCCATGCCATGTTCGATTTCCAAGACTGGTGTAGACACTTCCGGCGGCGGATGGATTGACGAATTCCCAAAAACAATAGCTACCCCTTTCCCGTGAGGGTACTTCAACATCTGATGTAAGGTGGAAGAGACTGCCTTGACCTGGTGCAACCACGGTCGCCCCAAAAGTAGGTTAAAGGTTGCGGGAACGTCCAAGACATGGAATTCAATGTTGTGTTGTCCTGGACCAACCTGGGTCTGGATTTTGACAGTCCCCATCACCTCCCTGCTTGTGTTATCATAGGCTCTGATCACTTGAGTAGTTGGCACGAAGTCCGCGGGCTTCAACCCGATTGCATATTTCGTCCTTGACCGGCACACGTTAATAGCGGATCCCGTGTCGACAAGAACCACTGGTACCCATTTGCCTCTACATTCCACCGAGATGTAGAGAGGTTTGTTGTGATTTGCGCCTTCAGGTGGTAGTTCTTTGTCAGAAAAGGTCAACGTCAGGGAACCTCCTCCCGGAAAAACCAATCCAACCAGCTGCTCCGGCGTGGTGTCTATAGAAAGCTTGGCCTTGTCCATGGCTGAAAGGACAGCCTGCCTGTGTACTCGCGATGCCATAAGCAGTCCCCAGATGGAGATGTCTGCTTGTATCTTCTTTAACTGCTTCAGTACAGCCTCTTCTTCGATTTGCTTTTTTTTCTGTCTCTCAGCTTCCTTATCCTTTCCAGATGCTTCTGGCTAGTCTAGGTGCGGGGGCTTGAAATACCGCCCACTTCTTGTCATATGATCGACCTCGTCGATATACCAGGTATCATCTGGCTGGTTACTCCCCCAATCTTCATCTGTGTGGGCGAGACATAAATCATCGTCTTCCCACCACATTCCGTCGGCGGCCGACAGACACCTGTCCGGCCTTGGTATGATCGTACTCGCAGTACCTTCAGCCCACATGCCCGCAGCATCTTCTATTCCTGTACCCACAGCACTTTCGGCCCCTTCACAGGCTTTTGCCTTCCTGATTCTCTCAGAATCCCAAAACTTTTCTTGTTCTGACTGCATCAGTGCAGTTTGTGGTTCAACTTTCTCTGCATCCACAATGCTCAAGTCCCGAGCGAAATTCTTCATACCGGCGCTCTCCAGAAATGTATTTTGACTTCCGGCCCTTCCGGCCACAATTGATACTCTTGCCCCTACCAGGCCCTGTTCTGGTTGGAACTCTTCCATAATATCCGGTTGATCATTCAGCCATCCGGTAACCTCTGCCGATTCCTCATAATCAAACCAGTTGACTGCCGCGCCCCCTGATTCTTGGTCATTGAAAAACTGTAGGTTGGCAAAGTCCTCTTCTACAGCCGCCACGTCATCTGTTCCCTGCTCAAATCTATCCCCCTGGATCACACACAATTCTGCTTTCTTTGGCAATTCTACACTTGGCTTAGACTGGCCTGTTGACAGGATGTAATCACTCGGATCATAGGCTTCCCCAGCAAAGTTCCCAGACTGCTCAAACCCTGATTCAACAGCTCCATCCTCCTCTGCAATCTCTCTCGTACCGTTTTCAACAGTCGCCACCATTGGCTCAGGTTGGGTTGTGGAGATGCCCAGCATGCACAAAAAGTCAGTGCAGTTAGGGAGGAACACCTCCGGCTTAGGGAGATGGGAAGGAGTGATATAGATACTAGGATCGTAAGACACAACCCTAGTTTGGATAAAATTGACTCTTTTGGGAGGTGGAGCTTGGTTGTGTGTAGGAAGCGGGTTAGTTGTGACATTGGATTTTTCTAGAGGTAGGATCACCTGTTTGTCAATGAGATCTTGAATCTCATGACGCAGTCGGAAACATTGGTCAGTGTCGTGACCATGTTGTTGGTGATACGCACAGTATTTGGCTGGGTTATGAGAGAGAGGGAGCGGATTTGGCAATGGCCTCGGCTCTAGGGGTTTTAGATGCCCTTTCCTGATTAATACCCCTAGAGCCTTGGACAGGGGCATATACAATGAGGTGAAGGTTCTTTGGCCACGGGGTTGGTATTTGGTTGTTTGGGTGTTACTTCCGGATGCACCAGAGAAAGGTGTGGCTGCCATGGGTCTTGGAAGGGGAGGGGGAATGGTGGTGACCATACTCACTTCCGAAGCCCTTGTAGTTGCAGCACCACTCGGGCCTGCATTGTTGTTGCGGTTAAAGGTTCTTCTGGGCTGCTCTCTATCTTGGTCAATCAGATCCTGTTTCATTGCATCTTCAATTTGTACCCCCATCTCGTGCAGATCCGAAAAGGTGGGGAAGGGGAGCACAATCATTTTTTGCATCAGTTTTGGCTGGAGATTACACACAATCATCCTGATCTGGTCTTTATCGGTGGGCCTTAAAGTCATCATCGAGGCCTTCGCCCTCCACCGGGTCACGAAATCCGAGAAACTCTTTTTGTGCTCCTGTCTTGTTGTTTCGAGATCACAAGTTGTAATCTCAATTTGGGTGTTGTAAAAGTATTGCGCAACAAAGGCCTCGGCCATTTCATCCCAACTCCATTTAACATCATCCTCCAACTTCGCATACTAGATAGCGGCCATGCCTGACAGGGTCCGGCCGAATAGCGAAAGCTTCTGAGGTCTGGTGAGGCCCATTGGCCGTAATATATCTGAGAATAGTCGGAGGTGGACCATGGGATCACCAGATCCGTCGAAGTGATCGATCTGCGGCATTTTGAATCTATCCGGCAACGTTACAGCCACGTCGGTATATTCGTCCTCGATATCCGGGATAGCCTTTACCCCATGGGATTTTTTGAATAGCTTCTCGAGCTTGCTCAATTTCAGTGCTGTATGGTCTACCTCGAACTCGAAGGGAGAGTCTGGTTGATTGACAGGCGTAGGTGCCTTAGATAGCTGGGGCAGAATTTGGGGCGGAGCTGGCCCTGTTGGTATGTCCGTATCTGCCTGGACATTTGGTGCCTCCTCGGGTGTTGGGATTCCCGGTGGGGGAGGAACCGGGTGTGAAGCAGATGCTCCGGTTTGTTGTTGCAGCCTGGCAATTAATTCTGCTTACTAGGCCATGATCTCAGCCTATTGTTTGGCAAACTCATCCCGGCGAACTGCGTCCTGCTGCATGGCTCTCATGGTCTCTTGCATCTGACGCATCATTTCCTCAACTCCTGTCAGTGCCGCCATATTGCCCTGATTTGTCTGAACTATTGGCAGGTCTATTTCTATAGCAACAATTGGGATCTCAATCTGACTGTCCACTGATGGGGTAATCCACTGCTCTAGCAACCTTTGCTCGGATACACTGCGTTTCCTTGGTCTTTGCCTGATAACCGGGGGTAAAGAGTAAAACACTGGCTGTCCGTCAACTAGATCCTCGGATCGATTGAGTCGGCGACCTCTTGTCCAGGGTGCTTGGGGAATATCTGCTTGGTCGGAAACAATTGTGCTAAAACTGCCCTAGCGAAAAGATAAATAAAGCAATAAGGAAACAAATAAACAGATAAACGGACAGCATAATAGCCTAAAATAAATACACAACACACAGTCGGGCATTACAACACACAATTGGATAAGCTGAATACATGCTGTCCTTAAACACTGATCATTATCTCCAAATCACTGTCCCTGAAACTGAATCCGATACCCACAGATAACTGATTCTCAAACACTGAACTGATATCCGCAGGTCTGATGCCCCAAACTCGCAAACTGATACATGCAACCCCCTGTAGAGACACACTTTGACAGCACATAACAGATAATTGAGAGCCAAAACACCCTATGTTGGAGGAGGGTTTCCCTGTCCTACTTTGTCAGGAACTAGGGTTTTACTACGCACACAGCGGTTTCAAACAACCTATAAACGGGTAAGCAACCTGTCCTAGTTTGGAATGGTCACTATGGATTCCGAATATGCACTAGGTCGAATGGTCGAAAGGGGTGCCCCGGTAAAACCGGGGTTTGTGTTCCCATACTGGCAGAGCCCATAACCGGTCAGCCTTATGGTCATGCCTTGACAAGATAAGCCTCCGGCAAACCGTTCAGGAATAGCAGATGGCAAACACGGTGTCCTAGGCGCACCAATGAAAATGCAATGCAAAGAAACACACAAGTGTAGTCAAAACAAGATATCATGAGTTCGAGTCAAGTTCTCTAAATCCCCAGCAGAGTCGCTAGAAACTGTAGACGTCCCCGAACGCCCCGGGAGGATGGGTCCCGTTCTGTACGTTTGGGCTTCACTACAAGTTTAGACTCTCAAATTGTCACGGTTCTAAATCTGAACCAAAGAGTCCAAATCCGACAAATTGTTTTGAGAAAACAGATTTTGAAAGAAGTGCCAAACATGGACTGCTTTGCCAGATACAGAGTCACCACCTAAATATTTTATTTTGGGGAATTTAGGAAACCCTGACTCGTGCCTAAGGCCACGTGTCCGTCATCACCAAAGTTGCCTCGGCTCGGGAACTTGGGTATGATTAGAGAAGGTCACTTCGTGAGCACCCCCGCTCGCCCGATCAAAGATCGGCCTCTACTAACCATGATATCTATTTTTTAAAACATTATACGTTCTTATTCCAGTTATTAGCCTAGATTTACTATGTGATACGCACAGCATACAAGTATAGACTAAGTCGCCTGAATTGGAATAAAACATTTCATGTTTGTTTATTTGAAAATGGTTTGATGATGCTACCCGCAAGTAGGCTAAGACGTGGATTTGCCACCCTCGGGTGGGCTTAAGAAAACATGATTTTGCCACTATCTAGTGGGCTTTAAAACTCACAATTAATGAATTGTTCCAATTCAAATAACCCAACCTTCACCCACAGACATTCAGGCAGTTATATCACATAAGCAGTTAGCCTCATGGCAAGCATGCTATCATGGCAGTCACTCACACACATGCAAGGATGCTAAAGCATAAAACTTACCGAGTACTCCAAGCCAAAACAGAAGCTAATTAGAAATCCATGCATGATCCTAACTATACAGAAATGCCTAATGCAACACATGCAAAATGCAACAAAGATAGGCTCGGCTATTCTAAAGATGGCATGTGAAATGCTACAACTAACATGTATTCAACTTGGAATTGAGATACAAATGCAGTTACTATGATACGCCGAGCCCGGTACATGCAAGACAGATGAATGAATGCAAATATGCTATCATACTGTATGCTAATTGAAACATGCCCTAATCTAACCATCATAAGCGGGTAAATAAAAGGGAGAAAGACGTGGGGTTAGAAGACATACATCACACACACGCACACTTATTACAGTTGTGCCCTCGAGCAGAGGGTCCGAAAGAATAATACAGTCCCAAATGAATAAATAATACAGTCCCGAATAAATATAAAATCCTAATTAATTAACACATTAATCTAGGAAAGCAATAAATTGCACGCAAATCTGTGGACCGCCTCAGCTCTGTTCCGGATGATGAATGATGCATGCTTGAATTTGCCTTGCGCGGAGAATCTCTTGCGATACCCCGGTTTGCCTCTGCTTACAATTATTCTTGGGATGCGTGCCAGGCTCTGGAAGGTTGCTGATTTCTGATTTGCTGCAACAGAGAGCAACAAAGGGGCATGGCAAAGTATTTTCACATATGTATGCATGACTACTCTTCAGAGCGTGTAGTCCTCGATCCTCGTGCCACCAATCACGTATCTCGATGCATGATGGCCGAGATGTCGAATTGCACGATTCAATATGAAATGAATGCACATATGGACACAACAAGGCCTAGATTCCATCATGGATAATCCAGAGTGTCGGGGACTGGGAATTGAGACACGTTCCGTCACTCGGAGTACGAAACGTCCCTCGTTTCCCGTGCTTTGATTAACTCCTATCCCAAGCACAATGCAATATGCATGGCATGCATGAATGCAATCCTAACATGCAACCTAGCATACGCAATGCTATGAAGTGGCATACACAATGCACGATGTAACGAGGCATACACAATGCTCAAACGTACAACCTAGTATACACAATGCTATGAAATGAAATGGCATACACAATGCATAATAGACTTATGCTAACATGAGTGGACCTCAACTACACTCACATCAGTAGCCATTAGGTGAAAATGAGACTCTCGAAATGCGTGCACGCATGCACGCAAATCGAGGACCGAACCTAAGACATAACATGTAACTCTAACAAGGCATGGCAAAGGATGCAAGATGGCATGAAAACTCACAAATTTCAGCACTGAAATATGATGCTAAACAGCCCCGAAACGTGGAAAAATGGCACCCGATGCATGAGATGAAACCCGAAACTCGAAACTGGGCACATGGAATGACTTATAGCTATACAAAGCATGCATTATTTGATCATGAAGCATGAAGACAGAGCCAAGGCAGTCCCAAAACATGAACATTTCCAGTTCAAAGCATGGCCAAAAGATGCTAGCATGGTGGACAAAATAGCATGTAATCTTGACTAGCAATCATGGTTTACATGGCAAGTATATGAAGCAAATGTAATCTCACCAAACCAGCAAAAATCAGTGAACAAAACATGTGAAAATAGGCCCAAATAACCACTGATATGCAACCATGGTATGCAAAAATAATGAGTTACTTTGGAGGGCTATGCAAGGAGTTATTAAGCACATGCAAGGTAGACATTTAGCATGGCATAAACAACTATGAAAATCAAATATGGTAGTCCTAAAACTCACCAAATTGACCCTAGAAAGTGACTTCGAAACATGCAAGGTAGGGTCTCTTTGGAAGGCTAGAAAGGCCACCAAACAAGAGAAGGAGAGAGGGGGTCACCCCCCTCTAATCTTGGCTCTCAAAATAGTGTTCTAGCCACTAAAAATCCACTGGATTTCAGTGGCTATAAGGCCAAACAAAGCATGCAAGTGGGGCTTAGGTGTAAGGCTCAAAACAAGGGACAATCAAGCATACAAGGAAGCATGTGACCTCAAATAAAATGATGCCCTTAATAAAACATGAAGATGATGTCAAAACAAGCCTTTTTCCAGTTTACAACAAGTCTCAAAAATGAACATAAATAGGGCTAATCTATCATGCAAAAATGGCCCTAAAAGAGAGAATAGAGACAAGGGACAGCAGCTGGACCCAAAAAGTGAAGAGCCCTTCAACAAAGTTTAAGAGGGGATCAAAATGAAGCACTTTACAGTTTACATAAAGTCTCGAAAATGAACAAAAGTGAGGCTAAAACAACATGCAAGAAAAAGGCCTAAAAGAGGGATAAAGAGACAAGTGGTATAATCTGGCCTCAAATAGAGGAGAGCCCTTCAACAAAGTTGAAGAGAGGTTCAAAAAAAAACATTTTATAGTTTATGACCAAGTCCAAAACAGCTCACAAATAAGACTAAAATACCATGCAAAAATAGGCCTAAAAGAGAGATAAAGAGACAAGTGGCAGTAGGAGACCTCAAACAGCAAGAGGTCCTTGATCAAACATGAAAATGAGCTCAAAATATGATTATTTCCAGTTTGGTTCGGAGCCCAAAAATGCAAGCAACAAAGGCTAAGAAAGCATGCAAAATAGAGCTAAAAAAGAGGGAAATGAGACTTACCCTTGAAGACCAAACTTCAACAGCTCTTGGACCAAATTTCTGAGCTCTCAACCTCATCAAAACAGTCCCAAAATGCTAGAATGGAGGATGGAGGCCTTGTGCTATGGGTTGGTGTGTAAATGGGCAAGAACCAAGGGTGTTTTGAGGCTTGGAAGAGAGGGAGAGGGAGGATTGTATGCAATGGCCTTAAACAATTTTTGTAACCCTTCAAAATGGAGCTGGGGTGCTGGTTTTATAGAGGGAGAGAGGCAAGGAAAAGGGGGAGAAAAACAAATTCAAATTTCCCCCCCAAAAGGCAGCCCCTCGGATACAGGATCTTGGGGGAAACAAATTGCACAGCTAGAATACACTTGGAGAGAGGATCATGGCCGGCCAGGTTCAAAAGGTTCAGGTGGCCGGCCGGCCATTACTGGCCGGCCACCTAAAAAAGGTGGCCTTCCATGTCTGCACAACACAACTATGTGGTCAAAACCCAGAAAATGTGAACCAGGAAAGAGAAAAGCCAACTTTTTAGAGGGGTTCAAAAGGGTCAAGAACAATTACTGGCCAGCCTATACATATTGGTGGCCTCCCAGGTGTGTACAACACAAATATGGGGTTTAGGGCTAAAGAAAGTGGCCCCGAGGTGGTCAACATTAGCTTTTTAGTGAGGAAAACAAGCGACGGAGAGCGATGAAGAAATAAAGCTGGATTTTCAGAACAATTGATGGCCTCCCACCCTCCTACAAGCTTTCTAACAATGAAAATAAGGTCTCCACCAAAAATGAACCAAAACGGATGCAAAACGGAGGTTCGGGGACCGAAACGCGCGGCCCGAGGCCCCGAAAATGGGCTGTTAAGCACCGGAGGTGGCATTCGATCACGAAGTTGGTCTCTCGGGCCACGGTGTTCCTCAAAAGGGAGGAAATAAGGTGTATACCAAAAACTGGAGCAAACGGAGGTGGTTAGGCGGTCCCGAACCGAGGCACATGGCCGATGGCTCCGAAAAATCAGAAATCGGGCTCCAAATGAAAAAAATGGCCTACGACCACGAAACGTAGCCTACGGCCACTGAGAGATGATCTACGAGACCTCTCTCTCCCTTCGGGAAGAGAAAACAGAGAAAATAGAGCCTGGTTCACAAACCGAGGCAGGGCACGAAAGAGTCCGGAAGTTCAGAGGCAAGGCTTGCAGCCGGGACTCTGAAACTTCTGAACGAGCACAATATGCAATATCACCGAGCGCTCAATCAGTGACGTCTGAGTCTTAAGGTCGGTCAAAAATGGGGTGTCTACACTTTGATTCAGTAAACTAGGAATTCTTGTTCTCTATGATGTCTAGCTTTGGTTTTCGGTCTAAATGGGTCTCTTAGATGAAAGCTTGTGTGTCTTTACCCCGAATCTCCATCCTCGTGAATGGATCACCTACTAATGAGTTCTCTCCGAAAAGAGACCTTAGGCGAGGTGACCCATTATCACCATTCCTATTCAATATAGTGGCTGAAGGGCTTAATATTCTCCTTACCAGGGCACTTAATCTTGGCATTCTCAAACGAGTTTTGGTTGGGGCTAATGAGGTATTTATATCTCATCTTCAATTTGCTGACGACTCTATTTTCTTCTGTGAATTAGATATGGATTAGGTGGTAATTATTAAAAGAATTCTTAGATGCTTTGAAGTTTTATCCGGGCTCAGAATCAATTACCACAAAAGTGTTGGATGTGGCGTTGGTGTGGATGATGAGTCACCACATGCTTTTACAAACCTCTTGAATTGCAAGGTGCTTAGCTTGCCATTAAAATTTTTGGAGTTGCCTTTAGGTGCCAACCCAAGTAGAAAATCAACTTGGAAACTTGTGCTTGACAACATTAGAACAAGATTATCAGGTTGGATGAGGAAAATGTTGTCCTTAGCAGGAAGATTAACTTTGATCAAGTCTGTCCTATCAAGTCTACATGTGTACTATCTTTCTCTTTTTAAAATGCTTAAAGGTGTGGTGCGTGAATTTGAGAAAATTGAGGTTGCTTTCTTGTGGGGTGGTAATGACCTAAAAACAAAAGTTAATTTGGTGAAATGGTTAGAGGTAATAAAGAGTGTTGCCCAAGAGGGTCTGGGCATTAGGACGATTAGGGATATTAATGCATGTTTTCTTCTCAAATGGTGGTGGAAATTTGGAAATCAAATTAATGCACTATGGAGGAGAGTTATCTGCAACAAATACAAGATTAAGGTAGAATGCTGGCATTCTCCTGTGAAATCTTCTTACAAGGATTCTAGGATGTGAAAGGACATTATCTTCATTAGGGTGTAAAGTAGGAACATCTTTAACTTCTTCTTGGATAATTGCCAAATCAAGGTGGGGGATGGCAGTAGAATCAGGTTTTGGCATGATAAGTGGTGTGGAGTCACTTGCCTCAAGGATGAGTTCCCTTTTCTATTCAACCTCTCTACTGATAAGAATGGCTTTCTTCACCACTTTTATGCTAGGAAAACCAACTCTAGTGATTGGAACTTCCTTTATTGAAGAGTTTTGTATGCTTGGAAATTGACTGATGAAGTTAGATTGATTGCTTTGTTATCCTCTACTCCTCTATTGAGCCAAGTGAGTGATGACAGTCTGGCTTAGGCATCTGCAGCTGTTGGTTCTTGTACTTTCTCTGTGTCTTCTTTATATTCTTTTAGTACTTCTCTTCTTGGGCCTCATCTCAGTATTAGCAAGTTTATTTGGAGCAACACCTTACCCCTCAAAGTTCATTTCTTTGGATGGTTGGCTTGGAAAAATAGAATTAAAACAGTTGAATTCTTGCACAATCTTGGCATTCTTGGTAACAATATTTCCACCTCTTGCACCTTCTGCAAATCTGTTCTTGAATCTGCTTATCATGTTTTGCTTCATAGCCCATTCTCTTGGGCCATTTGGTCATCTGTGTTACATAAATGGGAGCTTCAATGGTGCATCCTACAATCTATGGCAAGTTTACTTAACTGGTGGATAGGTAGGCAATTCAAGTGTTTACTTAGGAAATTTTGGAGAGTTATCTCCCTGGTAGTTATCTAGTCACTTTCGAAGCATAGGAACGAGTGTGTCTTCACTGATGCCCATCCTAATTCGACTGACCTGTGGGAACTCATCAAGATCAGACTAGCTTTTTGGCTCAAAGCCTCTCGCAAGGACTTCCCCTTCTCAGTTAATGATGTTGTTCTCAATTGAAGACAAATCAGGGCTGCTATTGAGTTTGCATTGATAATAAGGAGTGGTCGCTGAACTGTTATGTTGCCTACAGGTGGATGATCTGTTTTGTTGGTCTACTATGCCCAACCGTGGGTTGCTGTTTGCCATGATGGAGGTGTTAATGTTGATCAGTTGTGTTAATGATAGGATGGGCTATAGGTGGATGATCTATTTTGTTGGCCTGCTATGCTTAGCTGTGGGCTGCTATGTTATTGTTGGTCCTCTAATCTTTGGTTGGTTGCTCGTCAACTTTGGGTGTGCTAGCAAATGATAGGATGAGTTTTGTGGTGCCAACTTAATTGGGATGATTTTGCTTATTGTGATACTTATGCACTTGCCGCACTTTATTGATGTTGTTGTTTTATACCTTGTACTTTGTTAATTCATTAATAAAGTTTTTTTCTTTGCAATATAAAAAATTATATATATATGTATATATAAAAAAAAACAGTTTAGATTGAAACGATAGGGATTAAAATGAAATTTGAGTCAAACTACAAAAGTGAAAAGTATAATTAATCCTAATTTATTTTTTATTTTGAGAAATTTAGTTAAAACCTCTCCATTTGGCCATTGTTTGGCAAAAAGGACAACCTAATTTATTTTGTTTCATAAACCTCCTAAAGAAGAGGCACATAATTAAACAAAGACAAAATAAAATATCCTCTTTTTTTTTTTCTTGGACAATATTGCCAGAGTAACATGTTATTGTAAATCAGAGTACAATGTTATTGTGAGATACAATAACATGTTACTATCAAACAGAATAATATGTTACCGTTTACATCAATTTCGACGGTAATATATATATATATATATATATATTTATTTATTTAAGACTTTCATAGTTAACATAGATTTTGATGAGAGGATTTTAAAAATACTAATTTTATTAAAAACCAACATTTAGATCAAAAGTTTTATTATTTTAAAATTTAATATTTTAGTAATAGCGATATGTTGGACTTTTTAAGAAAAACTTTTTTCACATATTTTTAATGCATTAAAATTTTATTATGAGGGGATTTTGACCAAATTCCCTTTTTAATTTTTTATTTTAATCTACACTAAACCGACTTAAAAAATAAAAATGTTCAACATAATTTAAAAAAAGAGTTTGGCTTCTCTCAAATTTTGCAATTGGATTAGAGGGTGTTGTTAGCTCATATTAGATGCTTATCTCGATAATTCAAATTGTTCAATGTATAGAGTCCGTCGAATACATCATTTTTACAAAAAAATTATAAAAAAAAGCACGTTGATTGAATATCGTTAGTTTATTGATTAGATCACATTTGTGTCAACAAGCAACATGATTTTATAAATAAAATTATTGACACAAATGTAATATGATCAAGTGACTATCAATGTTTAATTAATGTAATTTTTTCAAGAATGATATACTTGACATGCTTTACCCATTAAATAATTTGAATTATTGAAATGAGGTCCAATTTGAGCCCACCATGGGCCAACGGAGAAGCCACTGTTATTTATTTATTTATTTATTTTATTTTTTAATTTTTTTTTTATAAAAAAAGAAGAGTAATTACAAAAAAATCCCCATAGTTTAACCCTTGTGATAAAATAAATCTTAAATTTTTAATTTTGTCAATTTAAATTTTAATATTTTTATTTATTTTCAATTTAAACTATCAACATATTTTTGCTAAATAAAACCAATGAAAAAAATAGTATTTTAATGATTAAACTCAATAAAAAATAATATTTTAAACATTTTATGTACACTAATATTAAATTTAATGGCTAAAATATAATTTTTATATTTGTTTATTTAATAAAAATAAACAAGTGAAAATAAATAAAAAAAATTATTATTTAAATTGACAAAATTTAAAACTCATAATTTATTTTACTACAACGGTCAAATTTTGAATTTTTTCTTTAGTAATTACTTCAAAAAAATCACTAAATGTTTTTTTTTAAAAAATAGGAGAAATTTTTTTACGGAGGACGAAAGTGGGCATTTGAATTTTGCTTATTCGATGATTTCTTAAAGTTTATTTTCGTTTTTATTAAATTTTAAAATGATTAAATATTTTAAATTCTTAAAAAAAAGAAGTGTAAACAAGTACAAAGAATAATTTAGTAATTTGTAATGACTTTTTAACTAAATATTTTAGTTCCCAAATGAGGCTTTAGTAGGTGTTTGGGATTGACTTTTTTCATAATTTTTTTTGTTGGGTTTTCTTTTTAGTATTTTTTTTATTTTTTTAAAAAAATTAAAAATTAATTTTTGAAAAAAAGGTAATAGTTGTTTTTTTATATTTTATCTTTAGTATATTTTTAATTTTTAGTGTCGTCTGCACAAAACGAATCTAAAAAATAAAGGTAGTGTTTGGTGTGATCTTCAAATCAAGTTTTCACCCTTATATTTGAATATTATGTTTGGTTTGAGTTTTGAAATTATGATTCCAAATCAATTTCAAAACACAATTTGAAAACTTGTTTGGTAAATTAGACACTTTTTTGAATTTTTTGTTTACCCGGTCATCCTCCGGATGTTTAGCCGGTTGACCAGAATAGTACAATTTTTTTATTTTTTATTTTTTTTAATTTTTATTTTTTTTTTTGCAATTGCCAACTGCCACCTATTATTTGGAAAAAATAATAATTTATATTTGTTTTTGATATTTTTTAAGTATACAAATTATTTTTTTAGACTAAAATGACAAATTATTTTTTTGAATTGAATTTTAAAAAGAGTTTGGTTATGGGTTTTGAATAGAATTTTGAGTTTTGGGTTTAATTATAAGTTATAAGTTTTTGAATTAAGTTTTGAAAACTCTTTTCAAAACTTATAACCAAACAAATTTTCTCTTTTCAAATCATAATTTCAAAATTTACAAATTCAAAATACGACTCTATTATCAAATTATAATTTTGAAATTCTACCAAACATAACTAAAACTATTTGATAAAATTTTTAAAAAAGTTATTAAAAACCAAAATTATGCATAATAAATTTTTTTTAACAAATGACAATCATTTTTTATAGCGACCCCGGTCTTTTCTCATTTGGTTATTGTATCCGGACTTAGGTTCCGTAGATTCTGTCATTGTATAATTGTTGTTGTTGTCACTTATTTTCTCATTTGGAGTTATAGGATGTGTTGGGCAGGTTTGTTCCAGGTTGGTTGGGTTTAGAAACCAAGTGTTGCTGTCCAGAATTTTGGATCTTCGCTCAAGCGAGTAGTTGGTCGCTCGAGCGAGCTGTTGTTTTTGGTTCTTCGCTCGAGCCAGGGTTTGATCGCTCGAGCGAGCGTTTGCGTCTAGTATGGACCTGTAGCTTTGCATTCTTGGCTCGAGCGAGATTTTCTTTGCTCGAGCGAGGATTTCTTGTGTTTGGTCGCTCAAGCGACAAAGTCTTCGCTCGAGCGAGCTTGTCCAGTTTAATTAGACAGCAGCGGGTTTTGATCAGTTTTTCATCCTCTTTTTAGATTCCAAACCCTAAGGTCCGACTTCTCTCTCACCCTACTCACCTTCTCTCTTAGATTTGATCCACTTAGGGTGTGTTTCTACCCTAGATCCTTCATTAAAAAGAGTGTGTGAGACAAGGGCTTCGTTTTAATCTGAATTATTGGTAGTTTGGAGCACTTTGGAGTTTGGGTCATCATCTCCATCTTCTCTTTTGGGGCTATTTCTTCGAGGTAGGGATTTCCTACTCCATTCTATAAGTTTTGTTCTAAGTTTTGGTATTTTGATATGTTGGGGGTACTTTGGTAATTTTGGGAAAAACCCTAGTTGGATTAATAAATTAATTTGTATAATTAGTTTAAGGGAATTGGGAAATTTGGTTACATTCATGGAATTGAGGAATTCATTGATTAAATGGTGTAGTTGGTTAATTTAAATCACTCACCCATTGAATTGTTGATATATTTATTTTCAGTCTAGAAATAACTGTTTTGGGCTATCGGTGGAGGATAGCTGTGATTGTTGTAGACACTGCATGTGGATTAGGGATAACTGAAACTAATCATTGATTAAGTCATTAACTTTGACTGTTGAATTAATACAGACATTATGTGTATTGATTGTGTGTTGTATATGTTATGTGTTTACATACATTGTTTTTGTGTGGGAGGAGATAGGGGATGTACTCCACGGTTTAGGGGAAGATAGGGGATGGACCTCTAAACCGGATTTTGTTTGGGAGGAGATAGGGGATGGACTCCATTAGCATCACTTTTATGTGTGCTTATTTATATAGAAGTGTTTTTATTGATACAACACTAAAATGTGTATCAATCTGGAAGTATGAAGTGTTTTGATTTGAGCTTGAGTCTCATTTGTTTGTTGACATTGGAAGAATGTGAATATAATATATATAATTCACTGTTGTAAGTTTGGCCAGGTTCTGAGCCATATGGATAAAGTTGGAAAGTAAAACATGTCTTAGACAATAGTGTCATGAGACTGTAAAATGAAGTAATTGATTATCTTGGTTAACCATCTGTTGAATGCTATTGCTTTATTCATTGCTTATATATGGTTTAGTATATTTCTACTGGGCTGTGGCTCACCCTTTATGGGAACATCATTTTCAGGTTCAGGTGATAAACTACCTCCAAGGACTTAGCTTGGAAGGACTTGGAATTCTGAAGACTATTTTCAGCTGTTTGCTTTTATTTGTTAGTACATGTAAACACTCAAGCCTAGGGCTTTATTTGTAATTGAGTTAGAACTCATACTTTTGTGTCCAAGTGATGGCTTGGAAAGATGTAGCCTGTAGGGCATTTAATTTGATGTTACATGTAATGCTCTTGTTTAGTAAGACTCTGATGAATATTATAATAAATTATTAAAGTGTTTTCTTTAAATAACGCATGTCAATGTTATATATAATAGGTTAATTTTGAGGGCGTTACACTTTTTTTTCCCCCCCTCTCTCTCTCTAAATCACTATCATCATACTCCAAATACATCCAAACACCGCCTTAGTTTTTTTTTTTTTTCTTGAACGGAGGAACTGCCTTTTCATAAACAGTTCTACAAACACCTTCTGCAAATATGTTCCTGAATCTGCTCATCATGTTTTGCTTCATAGCCCATTCTCTTGGGCCATTTGGTCATCTGTGCTACATGAATGGGGGCTTCAATCGTGCATCCTTGAATCTGTGGCAAGTTTACTTAACTGGTGGATGGGTAGGCAATTCAAGTGTCTACTGAGGAAATTTTGGAGAGCTATCTCCCTAGTAGTTATCTAGTCACTTTGGAAGCATAGGAACGAGTGTGTCTTCACTGATGCCCATCCTAATTCGACTGACCTGTGGGAACTCATCAAGATCAGACTAGCTTTTTGGCTCAAAGCCTCTCTCAAGGACTTCCCCTTCTCAGTTAATGATATTGTTCTCAATTGGAGGCAAATCAGGGGCTGCTATTGAGTTTGTATTGATAATAAGGAGTGGTCGCTAAACTGTTATGTTGCCTATAGGTTTATGATCTGTTTTGTTGGTCTGTTATGCCCAACTGTGGGCTGTTGTCTGCCATACCCAACTGTGGGCTACTGTCTGCTATGCTGGAGGTGTTAATGTTGATCAGCTGTGTTAATGATAGAATGGGTTATAGGTGGATGATCTATTTTGTTGGCCTGCTATGCTTAGCTGTGGGCCTCTATGTTATTGTTGGTCCTCTATTCTTTGGTTGGTTGCTCACTAACTTTGTGTGTGCTAGTAAATGATAAGATAGGTTTTGTGATGCCAACTTAGTTGGGATGATTTAGCTCATTGTGACGTTTATGCACTTGCTTTACTTTATTAATGTTGTTGTTTTGTACCTTTTACTTTCCTAATTCATTACTAAGTTTTTTCTTTGCAAAAAAAAAAAAAAAAAAAAAAAAACAAACAAACAGTTTAGATTGAAACTATAGAGATTAAAGTGAAATTTGAGTCAAACTACAAAAGTGAAAAGTGTAATTAATCCTAATTTATTTTTTATTTTGAGAAATTTAGTTAAAATCTCTCCATTGGCCCTTGTTTGGCAAAAGGCACAACCTAATTTATTGTGTTTCATAAACCCCCTAAGGATGAGACACATAATTAAACAAGGACAAAGTAAAATATCATTTTTTTTTCTTGGACAATATTGTCAGAGTAACATGTTATTGTGAATTAGAGTAACATGTTATTGTAAGATAGAGTAACATGTTACTGTCAAACAGAATAACATATTACTGTTTACATCAATTTCAACAATAATATTTTTTATTTAAGAATTTCATAATTAACATAGATCTTGATGAGAGGATTTTAAAAATACTCATTTTATTAAAAACCAACATTTAGATCAAAAGTTATACTATTTTAAAATTTAATATTTTAGTAATAGCGGTATGTTGGGCTTTTTAAGAAAAACTTTTTGTACATATCTTTAATGCATTAAAATTTTATTATGAAGGGGTTTTGACCAAATTCCCTTTTTATTTTTTTATTTCAATCTACACTAAACCAACTTAAAAAATAAAAATGTTCAACATAATTTAAAAAAAGAGTTTGGCTCCTCTCCAATTCTGCAATTGGATTAGAGCGTGTTGTTAGCCCATATTAAATGCTTATCTCGATGATCCAAATTGTTCAATGTGTAGAGTTCGTTGAATATATTCATTTTTACAATTTGTTTTTTTTTTTTAAAATACGCTGATTGAATATCGATAGTTTATTGATTAGATTACATTTATGTCAACAAGCAGCATGATTTTATAAATAAAACTGTTGACATAAATGCAATATGATTAAGTGGCTATTAATGTTTGATCAATGTAATTTTTTTTAAGGATGATGTGCTTGACATGCTTTACCCATTAATAATTTGAATTATCGAAATGAGCTCCAATATGAGCCCACCATGGGCCAACAGAGAAGCCATTTTTTTTTTTTTAAAAAAAGAAGAGTAATTACAAAAAAATTCCCATAGTTTAACCCTTGTAATAAAATAAATCTTAAATTTTTAATTTTACCAATTTAAATTTTAATATTTTTATTTATTTTCAATTTAAACTATCTACATATTTTTGCTAAATAAAACCAAAGAAAAAAAAAATATTTTAATGATTAAACTCAATAAAAAATAATATTTTAAACATTTTATGCACAAAAAATATAATTTTTATATTCGTTTATTTAATAAAAATAAACAAGTGAAAATAAATAAAAAAATTAGTATTTAAATTGACAACATTTAAAACTCATAATTTATTTTATTACAATGGTCAAATTCTGAATTTTTTCTTTAGTAATTACTTCAAAAAAATCACTAAATGTTTTTTTTAAAAAATAGGAGAAAATTTTTGACGGAGGTCGAAAGTGGGTATTTGAATTTTGCTTATTCGATGATTTCTTAAAGTTTATTTTCGCTTTTAGTAAATTTAAAAATGATTAAATATTTTAAATTCTTAAAAAAAAAAAGTGTAAAAAAGTAAAGAGAATAATTTAGTAATTTGTAATAACTTTTTGACTAAATATTTTAGTTCCCAAATGAGGCTTTAGTAGGTGTTTGGTATTGACTTTTTTCATAATTTTTTTGGTTGGGTTTTTTGTAGTATTTTTTTTAAATTTTTTTTGAAAAAATTAAAAATTAATTTTGAAAAAAGGTAATAGTTGTTTTTTATATTTTATATTTTATCTTTGTGTTTGGTGTGATTTTCAAATCAAGTTTTCACCCTTATATTTGAATGTTATGTTTGGTTTGAGTTTTGAAATTATGATTTCAAATCAATTTCAAAACACATTTTGAAAACCTATTTGGTAAATCAAACACTTTTTGAATTTTTGGTCTACTCGATTATCCCCCGAATGTCTGGTCAGTTGACCAGAATAGTACAATTTTTATTTATTTTTATTTTTTATTTTGCAATTGTCAATCGCCACCTATTATTTGGAAAAAAATAATATTTATTTTTGATATTTTTAAATATACAAATTATTTTTTTAGACCACAATGACAAATTATTTTTTGAATTGAATTTTAAAAAGAGTTTAGTTATGAGTTTTGAGTAAAATTTTTTAGTTTTTTTTAAAACTCATAACCAAACAAATTTTCTCTTTTTAAATCATAATTTCAAAACTCACAAATTCAAAATACAACTCTATTTTTAAATCATAATTCTAAAATTCTACTATTTGATAAAATTTTTAAAAAAGTTATTAAAAACCAAAATTATGCATAATTAATTTTTTTTCACAAATGACAATTTCTTTCTTTCTAACTATAATCATACTCCAAATACATCCAAACACCGCCTTAGTTTTTTTTTTTTGGAACGGAACCGCCTTTTCAGAAACGCTTTCTTTCCCTACTTATACAGTAACAATGTCCCTGCAATGGGAGATCCTATTCCTTTGGAACCCTAGGTTTTATTGAAGAAGAAGAAGATGATGATGCATCGTAGCAACCCCAATCCTCCCTCCTCCTTCGATGACCAGGACGAGGATCAGCGAGTCGGTCTGCAACGGCTCTCACCATTACCACCTTTTTCTCCATCTTCAAAACTCGTCTATTTTTGTCTAGCCGACTGTAACGGCTTTCATTGGTATCCTCTTCGAGTCTCCTCCGACGTAGAGGTAAAGCGAGTCGGTCTCCAACTTGTTATGGAAATTGCTCATCCTGTTCCTGACCCATTTATATATTCTGAATCACCACCACCGTCAATCTCATCACACTCACCATTACCACGACCACCTTCTTCTTCAAAAATTGCCTATATTTGTCTAACTGATATTGATGAGTCTTATTGGTACGCTTTTCAAGTCTCCGAGGACGTCGACCATAACAATCAACAACTTCCCCACAACAACCCTCGTCTTCCTTTTCACCAAGACGACTATGAAAGGTATGATTTTGGTTCTGATCAATTTCTCAAACCCATTTTGACTGCAAAATTGCTTACTTTAAGTGGTGCTAGCTGGGTGATTCACAACAGTTCATTATACCAGTTCGTTCGTCAATGGAGGAATGACAAAAAGGGAAATCAATTGGTTCGAATTGACCTTGGTAATAATCCTATTGCCAAGAAATTAGACATCTTTCCTCAATTGCCTCATGCCCTAGGGCCACGTATACACACTTTGGTTCTGGATGACAAGTTTTATTGCTTGGGTGGTTTAGAACCACCACCATCACCATGGGCCATGGCTTTTGACCCGAGCCTAAATCAATGGGAGTCTCTACCTAACCCCGCTCCTTTTCCACCTTTTCCAATTATGATTAAACGTATATTCTCTGCAGCTATACATGTTCCCAAGCCATGTATTGTGGTGGGTTGGCCTGAGGATCGTGTCCTCCGAAGATACTATGTTAATACCAAAAATTGGGTGAGTGAAGAGTTTGAAATACCCAAGACCCGGTTCTTTGGTCCAGATGACTTAATGGGACCTGCATTGGCTGTTGACAGCATGTTGTATTGGTATTCAGCTCGAGACACTACTGCATGCCTAATTGGGTATGATTTAATGAGAAAGACATGGTTCATGGGCAAGTTCAATGTCCATGACTATGGACGGTCTTACATACCTGAGCATACTGGTCCTCCTCCTCCTCCGAGCTTGGCCCATCTAGGCAGTGATAAGTTCTGCTTGTTTTGGTTTTCTGTGGTGAAGTGTCATCCCAATCCAACAACCATAACAGAGGAGGATTCCTTGACCAAGGACGAGGACGAGGATGAGGAGTACGTGGAGGAAGTGGAGGAGGAATCTCTTCGCATTCACTGTATGAAACTCCGAGTTACTAATGGTAGCCGTCGCTTGAGAAGTGGAATATTCCCCCTGGAAATCTGTTCCATTTCATGCCAGTCTTACTTGGTTGCTGAGAATGCAACTTATTTCTGTGACGGCTTGGTGGTTTAATGTAAGCCAACAACTTCTTCTTGTTACTTTTACCTACTTGTTCATTTGTATTCTTCTTCTTGTGAGAAAACTTCTTTTGTTATGTTGGTTTGGTTATATGTAATAATTCTTTTGTTACTTTTCCACAACGAATAATCAATTAGGCTTAAACTTGCTTTTTTGGACTGATGTTAAAAACTAATTGCAATGCTTGCTTCTCATACTGAATATAATGCCTAAATAACAAAAACAAACAATTCTCAACGCAATTGATCCCAATCAAAACCAACCATCCTATAACCCAATGTTATTGGTTATCAGGTAAAATATATTAAACATCTTTTGAGAGTAACAATCCATGAGATTAGTGTAAGATTGGTTATCCAGTGATTGTGAGGGGATTAACAATCCATGAGATTAGTATAAGATTGGTTATCCATGATTGTGAATCGTGGATTAATAATCTCAATCCTATACTATAATCCGTCCAATCAAACATGCCTTTCATGGATTATTTGATATGCTGGAGATTCTTCTTGCCTGTGAAAGTGTTATCTCCACCCTACAAAGCAAATAGGTCAGTTTGCAAGGAAACATTTGCTAGGCATGCTTAAAATTTTATGCTAGAGTCTGTGATATACCTGGAATGAGGAAGTGGTTGCCTTTTTAAGTTCCAGTCATACAACACTGTTTTGGTTGGCATGTTTAAAAACTTATGCCAAAGTATGCAGTGGTTTCCCTCATTAGGTGCTTTATAGTCAGTTGTCTCACATGCTTTGGATCTATGAAAACATTACAAATTTAACCTTTGTATCAATTTTGTATTTATTGGTTTCTTGGCAGTTGATGTTGCGTAGGAGTTCTAGGTGCTTGTTTTCTTGCTAATAGTGAGATTGGTAGCATGATTGGTGCTTGTTTTCTCACAACCTTTTTCTTAACTCATCTTTGTTGAACAAGTGCACCTTGGGAGGCTCCGGAAGGTCTAGAAATGGGTTGTGGCCGATGCGGAATTGGTGTTTGAATTTTGATCATTGATTGTAGATTTTCTGGTTTGGTTTGGGGAAGTACCATTGCTTTTTCTTGACTCATCTTTGGATTGTGGTTGCTTTGGTACTGAATTGTGGCAGTTTCGAGGCTTTTCTAATGGTGTTTGGAGTTGAGCTTGTAGGTTGATTGTTGATTTTCTCATTTGTCTATGTTCATTGCTGTTTCAAATTGTTCAAGACCCACAACCTTTCTCAACTCATTTTTGCTGAACAAGTGAATCTTGGGAGGCTTTGTAAGGTGGTCCACAATGGGGTTGCAGCTACTTTGAGTTAGGACAATCACTGTTACAAGGAACTTCTGCTGCCTTGGGATCTTTTCAAGGTGTTTGTTTTGTTTAGGCTTTAGTGGTCTGTTATAGGTGTGTCTGGGGATTGTTTGCTGTTAGTGTTTTTTGTGTTTTCCTTTTAGGTGCTTTGTTGATTCCTTTTCAACATTGTGCTGGTTTTATTCTGTTGTATTGCATCTCCATAAGTTCTTGTGATTCCTTTTTTTCGCTGACCAATATAAATGAAGCATTACACTACTACAATAATGGTTAAAGGTCACACTTAAAAATTTAAAAAGATCTTAGTTTATATAGAAGTATAAGTATAAAAGATCTGAGTTTATATAAAAGCGTGATTGAAAATATTCACCTTGCTTGTTTCCACTTTTCAAAAAACACTTTTCAGAAAATTTTATTTTTTTATTTTTCGTGTTTTTTTTGTTTTTACTGAAATTTTTTAAAATATTTTAAGCGATTTTTTTTACTTTTTAGACACACCTAACATAAATACACCTAAAAAGTAAAAAAACTGTAAAAAAAATCTTTTAAAAATTCACTAAATATCAAAAATACAAAAAAAAATACAAGAATTCAGTACATTTCTTGTATTTTTATGTATTTATTAATTTTTTAAAATATTTTTTCACAAAATTTTTACTTTTTAGATACATCTAAATAAGGTGCATCTAAAAAAGTAAAAAAAATGTTTAAAATTTAAAAAATATTCATTAAAAATAAAAAAACACGAAAACCAAAAAGGTTAATTTTCAAAAAACTTAATTCAAAAAACTCAAACCAAACGCACTGATTAGTTTTTATTTTTTATCTCAGTTTTTAAAAAAAGCATGATTAAAAATATTACTCTTTTTATTTTTTTATCTCACTTTAAAAAAACATGACTAAAAATATTAATTGTGTCTTTTATCAATTTTGTGTTTTTTATTTCAGTTTTTTTAAGTGAAGCGTGATGGTATAGGTATGTTATAAAAAATTGATACATAATTTTTAATCTTGGTCTTATAAAGAACTGAGATTGAAAAAATTATGTTGCATGTTTTTTTCGTCAAAAGTCAAGACTGGACTGAAGAACAGTCGTGCTCTCTTAGTATTCCTCTCATTACCATCGAAGGGATTTTGATGAAAAATCTTCGACTATCACCACCGTCGTCGAAGATCCAATCTCCGTCTAATGAGCGAGCACCACCATCGAAAATCCCTATCCCCTATCGAAATCTCAAACTCTCTCGTTTTGTTCTAAAGCTGCTCCTAGGGTTTGGATTCAGGACATAGTATCTAGATATTGGTGAATTCTCTCCAATCCTCTCTAATTCATTGTTGATCATTATTGAGAATCAGATGAATTCTCAGTTTTTGTGTACTTCCTTTCTCATAGAACTAATCCTCTCTCTCTCTCTCTCTTTCTCCACTACTGGAAAATTGACTTTTTGCTTCTATTTTCTTGTGACCACCTATTTAGCCGTGGGAAAAAATATATTTGGGACAGCATAATATGAGACAAAAGCAAGTGATGGTGAAAGGTCCCAATTTATCAGTTACTTTAAGCCTCATTCAGCCTGTAGGAATGCAAGGCCTAATTTATTTCTCCTATTTCTTTTTATTTATTTGCTCCATTCCCAGTTTTGCCCTAGATAGGCATTAAAACCATTGGGATTCGACATCGCTCTCTTTCTCTCGTCGTCTAAAGAACACCGGTATGAATCTTTGTCTCTCCCGTTCTCTCAATCTTTGACTCTCTCTCTTGATCTCGATCTCGATCTCTCAATCTTTCTCTTGATCTCTGTCTCTCTCTCGTACAATATCGTTCTCTCTATATCTACGTACACATTATCTGACCTTTTTTAGATAATTTTTCTTCTCCTAAAAATCTCTCTATACAAGTATATATATGAATTTATATATGTATCTCTATGTATTGATTAAATAGTCATCCTTATTTTACTTTCAGGTTCTCGACTGATCTAATCATTGATTGGCGGCGGTGGAAAAATCAACTCATTTGAGAAAAGAAACCCTACCTTTCTCATTGGAGGTAAGCTCTAATCTATTTGTTTACATGTTTGTTTTGGTTTTGATCTTGTTTAGATTTGTATTGAACAACTCTTTATTAGCTTTTTGTTTACTGTTTAGGAATTGATTTCAATTTGTTAGCTTTTGTAGTTTGAATGCCATGTTTATTGACAAATGTGTTCAGTTAACATACAGTTAATGTGTTGACTATTGTTGATGCTGTGATTGATTGCTGCAAATTTCAACATAGACGAATGGGAAATTAGTTTTTGTTTCCAATTCCAAAAAGAGTAGGAGTATAAACTCTAATTATTTGATGAATATTTTCCCCAAAAAATAAAATAAAAATGATTAGATGATTACAACTAAGAGAATATATTTTATGATAAAGAGTTGCTATAGTTTACATCTTAAAACTAGAACTAGAACTAGAACTAGAACTACAAGACAATTGGGAATACATTATATAATATAAGCAAAGACGTTGTAAGGTCTTTATTGATGAAAGCTTCAATCTATTTTTCTCAAATTTTTGAATTTTTTTAATGTAAAAATCTACGTGTCATATTATTGGTTCTCATAAATTTTTTTTCTTTTTTAATTTTAATTATCATTATGGCAATACCTTTCAAATTTTGTCCATTAATTGGAATCTTTGGAATTTTCAACAATATGGAAACTTTGTATTTCTTAAATTGATGATGAAAATCTCAATATATGTTTCTTAAATTGTTAGTGACAATTGATTTGTAAACCACTTGTTTTTCCTTAATTGGATAGTAAATTGAAATAAAAAAATTTGAGGACTTCTTGTTTTTTCCTTCGTAGATTTTTTGGTTTTTGCTTTAGGGGACTTCTTGTTCTCCTTTGTACTTCTCTTTTCTCCTTTTTAATAAAATTCTTCTTTTATTGCTGATCCAAAAAATTTTGAAATAATTTTTTTTATGATATAATTATAATAATAATAAAAAAAGTTCTGGCTTTTGAACATATTGTTTAAGAGAGGATTTTTTTCTTAAACTTGAGTCCTGTTTCCTCTTCTTCTTGCAGCATTTCTTCTTTAAATAGCTAGAAATTTAGCATCAGCTTTGTGTTGTCTTTAAATTGTATTAACTTGATGAAAAAGTAGGGGCCTGTTGCCTTCTTGTGGGAAATCATTTTTTTCATTGTTATTGGGTGAACCTCTTGAGTAGATGATTGAAGGTTCAGTAAATGATGGGACATTATAATCAATTGAAGATGAGGGTATTTATAAGAGTAAGAAATTAATAACAAAAAAACAAACAAAAAACAAAAGCTATTTATTGGTATTTGTGTTTCTTGAAGCAATGAAGTTGACTTGGCATTTTGTAGATTATAGTGTGGTTGACTAAAATATTTTAACGGATATTTGGGTTGGGAAATTTGAGACATGGAATTTTTATCTTTTTAATAATGTATGTGTTAATGATCATTAGTTTAGAATGTTAACTACTACTACTTTTTGTGTTTGTTAGTTTTTTTGAGTTTTACTAAATGTGGTTGATTATGATAGTATTATTTTGAGCTTTTAATCTTCATAAATACTCAATTGCTCATTTTCTTCAAAAGTTTCATGGGAAATTACTGGGCCATTGGTTTTATTTGGTGTGCTTTATGAACTATAATGTGTTCTTCAGATTCAGTTATACTGTGTTGGTAATAAAGAACAAATAGGTAAACACGGTTTCTATTTGGAAATCATGGATAGATTTCTCATTTAGTTGCCAAATGAACTTCTATTTCAAAATTTTTCAATTGTTCCACTCCACTATTGTTGAAGTGCTCCATTGCTTTTCGTGTAGCTATGTTCCTATGTTTGGAGAAACCGAGTTTGATCCGATTCAACAGTTTCATTCAATAGACATAGAGGGGCAGCTTGATGCTCTAGGCAGAGCTGTTGATGCTGTTAAGGTTACCGGCACTATCAAGGGTTTTGCTGCTTCTGTATCTCTGTACCAATGTCATTTCTAATTTTCCTAATATAGTCGAAGATGTTTTATTAGATCAGATATGTTGGGCTCAGTAATGAACCGCCATATTGTGTCATGAAGTTTCTTCACAGTGCCAAATGTGGCCCTGGTTTTCCGTAAGATAGTATCTTTATAGGTATTATATGGTCAAATTCGAGGTCAGAAATTAGCAACCCATCATTGGGGTGTGTTTGCATGTGCTATCTGCAAGCTGAGGCTAATTTGTAACACATTTTCTTTGTTCCAGAATTTATCTAACTTCTTTGCTGAAATTTTGATTGTGAGCTGGCTGAATGCTGTCATCATGAGAGGTATATTGATTAGTAATGGTGCCTTATAATTTTAGTAGTATACTGTTTTCCCTTTCTCACTATTAGACCTTTTTCAAGGTGAGCTTATTGGCCAATGGGCATACTTTCTGGAAAGTATTTCTCACCTGATGCGGGTCCAGTTGATGCTCGTTTGAATCTTTTTGAAGGTTGAACACCAACTTACACTACTAGAAAAGGAGGCTTAAGACATGGAACTTTTTGCGACGGTTTGAAAATCGTCTCAAAAAGCAAGCTTTTGCGACGGTAAAAAACACCGTCATGAAAGTATTATTTTTGCGACGCCAATTGACTGTTGCAAAAATAAACACCATTATTACGAACGGAAAATCCAAAACCGTGGCAAAAAATAATATTATACGTGACGGTACGTTACCTGTCGTACATTTTTTTTCTTCATTTTGTGGCTTTTTTTTTTTGGTGTGACGCCTTTTGTTAGTCAGTCGCAAAATTTTTTATTTTTGCTCATTCGTGATTGTCCTTAAAATCGTCGCAAAAACTTAATCCCTAATTTTTGTTTCCTCTCCCCCACCCACCTCCTTCCCACTCACCGTTTCCTCTCCCCCACCCCCCCTCTTTCCCACTCATCCCTAAACGTCCAGACTCCTCTTCGGATATAAAAAAAAAAAACTTTCTGTCTTCTCAGCCTGCCCTAATTTCACTCTCTCTTGTGCCCAGTCCTCACTCTCTCTCTCTCTCGCAGCGGCAACAACACCGGCATCCAGGTAGCCCTCTTCTTCTCTCCCCTCCTCTCCTCTCCTCCCCTCTTCTTTCCTCTCGCCCTCGCTCAGACCCTCACAATCTGTCGCTCGCTCTCGCAAACCCTCACAGACTCTCTCTAGCAGCGGCGGCGACTTCCCACCGATTCTCCCTCCGACATCCATGTATAGCTCTCCTCTGCTCTTCTTGTTCGTTCTCTCTTTTTTCTCTTCTTTCTCCTTCGTTTATCTTTGAGCTATTGACATTAACAGGTCATTTAGTTGATTGAATAATTTTGATTAAGAATAAAATAGTATGAAAATTGACATAGGTTTGATCTAAACTATTTTTCTAGTTAAATCCAATGAATAGGGTTTGAAGGTAGCCAGATTTTGAGGTGTATGCATAAGCACCACCTCATCCACCCAATTACATTGCTACATTAATTTTATTTCAAATTTTTAAATTTAATTTTGCAAAATGTCAAGAGAGGCTTGCATTTTGGTGTTCTTGCTCTGTTTTTTTGTGCATTTTGGTGTCCTTGCTCTGTTTTCATTTTTGTGATTGATTGGTCCATGTAAGTTTTCATTTCTCTACAAGCCCATGTCTAATTGGTTTTATCTTTTTATTCTAAAAAGTATTTATTTGTATATTTCTGATAATCTGATTGTATAGGTGCATATGAATAGCTTATATATATACCATATGTGACGCAACGGAATACACGGGGACTAGATATTGTTCTAGTTGACGAAAGGGGCTCTCGAATCCACGAGAAAAATAGAACTTTGAATCCACAAGGAAGAGAAAATATCTTAATATTATTGATTGAATGAATAAAAGTTGTCTTTGCCATGAGGCTTACATAGCTATTTATAATAAACTAAATTTAATACTTGTAGGAAAAGTAATTCTAAAATAAACTAGGAAACTTAAATCAACACAAATTGAAAAACCTAAGAGAATATGAAAGTAAGATTCTAAACTATTTAAAATCCTAGTCAAAATCTAATTTTAAAATAATAAAATAAATAAATAATATATCAAAAATATTAAAACTAAAAATATAAAAATTCTTAAAATCTTGTCCTACATCAATATGTCATGTGAACTTCACTGTGATGAAAGCAATTTTGCTCTTATCATGCCTCGCTATGATCCTATTTTGGGTGCTCAATCTTTTCCGTCAGTATTTATCTCCTTGGCAGTTGTCACTTGATTGACGTAATAAAAAGAAAATAGCTTTTAAAGTTTTCTTGATGTAATTTTGACATTTTCATCAAAGAGGCCACAATTTATTCAAGAGAATTGGGAGTTTCATTACACAATTTTATTTTATTTTTAATTAATTTCTATCATATTGTTCAATTCTGAATGACAATTCTTTATGATGATGACGAACTTCCATATCTAGACTAGAACTTGAAACAATGATGAGAATCCAATGTTTGGCAATTTAGTCTCTTGTTCGTCTCTTCAAAAAGTCCAAAAGAAGACACTCCAAAATTCAACCTGTACTCTATACTTGCTGTCTCTTCTGCTTTATGGTTTCTTCTCTATTTGGCTTTCAGAAGTCCAAAAAAGGTGGATGCAGAAGTTGAACCAACTCCCACCTCTCTCTCTGTCACTCTCTCTAAAGTAGGTGGACCCAAAAATTAAGCAACCTCTCTCTCTCTTTTTATGTGAAAAATTAGGCCACTCTTTAACAAAAGTTAGTCAGGTAACATTGTATAAGGGTTGGCAGCCGAGCACAATGTAAAATACTTGACAGTCCATGTGAGATTTCATAGTTACACTATAAAGTACCAAATAATCACATGATACGATTCATACAAAAAGATGATTTGATTTGTACCTGATTTTTAAACCAAAATAATTAATTTAAAACCGTTCCCAAGTCATGGAAGATATCATGGCTATTAGCTAACCTCACATTACATGCTCTCTTTTTTTATGCTCTACCGGCCTGCTCAACTTTTACATAAATTAGCCGCCTCTCCCTCCACTTTTGTATTATGGTGACAACATCAGCACATGTGATTCATATTCCCCCCCTCCCCTCGCTTATCCATGACTTGCAATGCTAACATTCTCTATTAGCAGTACCACCAAATTAATAAACCTCTTTTCACAGTTTGCTGATTAATTATTCAATAACCTTGTTTTATGCAGCTTATTAGAAACTTTTTACATTTATTTTTGTTTCATCAAAGTCTTGCTGCAATTCCTGCCTATGGTTTATATATAGTTTGGAAAGGATGTAATGTATTACTTAAGATTTCATTTTGACTTCAATGTTAATTTCTGAATCAAACTGTCATTCATCTTCATGTAAATTGAATCAGACTGCACATTGGGTTTGTAGAGAGAGAGAGAGAGCTGATTTGGAGAGGAGGAATTTTGATTTTATACGAAGAGAATGGAATAGATATCGTAAAAGAGAATGAGAGAAAGAAAGTGAGGTCACTTGATTTGTAAGGAAAACGAAGATTGGGGCGAGAGAGAGGGAGAGAGAGGATAGGTTTTCTGCTGCACAGACATGCTACAAATGGTGTGTCAGGATATGAGGGCTGTCTAGCTGATATAGAAACACTGATAGTGGTTTTTAGTTAATATTCTGCCTTCTGCTTTTACTTTTATCTGAACAAGTGACATTTTTAGTTGAACTTGTGCATTGCTGGATATGGGGTATCTTGTTAATATGACTCCTTTTGGAATGGCAGATTAGGCCTGAACTATTGTTTACTGTTTTGTTCCTTGGTCTTGGTAACAGATGGACGTAATTGTTTGCTTATTTTAGGTTCTTCAGGAGGGACTACTTACTAATGTTGTGGTTCAAATTCCAAGGGTGCATTTTGTTATTTTGATGGTTGTGATGACACTTTTTTAATGATCATGGGAATGTTGAAAGTGATTGAGCTCTGCAGGATCTGATGCAGCTTTATTGTTGCACCTTTAAATCTAATCTATTCTTTACTTTTCAGTTGTGTAATATATATTGTGCTGCTTTTGTATGATGTTCCCATGGAAAGATATTGAGAAATTGCCATCTACGTTTGAAGTCCCTGTATTTTATTGCAACTAATGACCTCTTTCTCTTTGGCATGCATGGCTTTGTAGTCTTGTGGTATTCAACTCCTCCAGTACTTCATCAATTGGAGAAGTCAAATTGCTATATTCATGGAGCGAGTCTCTTTGAAAGCTTTGCAGGTTTGGGTTTAGAGCTCAGCTCATGTAATTTGGTTACGTTTTGTATTTTGGAAAATGAAGGGGTGCACTATGCCTCCCATGTATTTTGGGTCATGGATGACAGTCCTGGAGGCTAACATCATCCGATGATGCTCCACTTCAATCAATACCATCTCTCTAGACATGTTAAGAACATAAATATTTTTTCTAACCAATTAAGATGGGTATCCCATGAATAAGCCACATTGAAATTCAAGAAAGGTTACCGACAAACGTCTTAGGAAAGTTAGGGACTTTATGTTTGAGGTAAATGAAATTCTTCCAGATCAACATTAAAGTCTCCACACTGGGTATTGGATTTGTCAAAAACCTGAAGTTGTCAATCTGAGTGGAAACTTTTAAAATCTCTACCCAAAGTGGAGGCTTTATGTCATTGTGTAAAATCAAAATATTCTTCAGTTTGATTGGAGGCTTTAAAGAGCTTGTCAACTACTTTACAATGCAAAATGTTCTATAGTAGTTTCAATCTTTTCTAAAACCCCCATGATTGAAACCCGGTGCAGAGGATTTCGGGAAGGATGCTATGATGGAGGATTGGGTAAAGAAGTTTGAGAAGCTTGCTGGGTCTCAGGTATTTTGCTTCAATTCCTGCAATTGGGGTTTAGGGTTTTGTTTAATTCTTTGGATTTTGCAATTATTTGTTTGGTTAGTATTGAAGATTAGGCTTTGTGCTCAACAATCAGTTTTCCAATTGGATTAGCCTTTGTAGTTTGTACCATATGAATTAATAGTACAGTGCCCTCTAAGGGATGCTATAATTTCTTTATTGTTTTCTGGTTAGAGTTTTGTTTAATAGTTGATGCAAATTCCCATGGTTGATTACTTGAAGAAATCATGTCTGTCCGAAAAGTTATCCTTACAGCTTGTGTTGAAAACTTTGTGCAGGAGCATTTCAATAACTTAATTTGGTCCTGATGGTAAAACTTGTTTATTCACCCAAGGAACTTGAGAGAGCTTGTAGACTGGATGTGATTTAGTGGTTTATGGGTGAAATAAGGGCATCTAAGTAGGGAAAAGGCATTCTCCCTGCATGCTTGCTGAATTTTAGGACTGGATGCTGTCATGTATTTTTTTTTTATATTTTATTTATTTATTTTGTTGTGGGGGGGGGGGGGGGGGGGGGGGGGCGCAGTGGGAGGGACAACAGATGCAGGTGGAAGAGAAAGAAGAAAGCTTGGATTGTGGCAGCGTATTATGTGGTGCATGGGGAGAGAGAAATGAATAGACATACTTTTAAAGAGACTATTAAGGAGTCAAAAGCTTGAGGTAATTTTTTTGCATAGCTATGATTTTTGGTGTAAAGGAATTTTTTTTTTCTTGCATCCTCTTTTCTTCTTGTAGATTCCATAGGTGAGCTCAATTTTTGTTTTAGGGCCTTTTTGATCTCTCAATAGTTTTTGTATGAAGTTCGAGCTTAAACGTATTAATGAGAAAAAACTTCATGTATTCTTTTTTATTTTTTTGAAAAGTAACTTGATGAAATCCAAATCTTAGCCAATGTAGTTCATCTTCTTTCCAAAAATAGAAGTGATAATAGTCAACGAAACTTAACACACATGACTAACTAGGCACAAATGACTTGTAGGAAAAGACGGAACTCGAAACCGATTCCTGGTTTTGAATCTAGAGCTTAATTTCCGTTTGTGAAAACTTGTCATTTTGAAACTCTTTTTCCGAATCAAGTGACACACTAACATGCTCAAACGACATCGGATGCCAACGAAACTTGACACACAAGTAACTAGGCACAAATGACTTGTAGGAAAAGACAGGACTCGAAATCGATGCCCGGTTTTGAATCTAGAGCTTAATTTCCGTTTGTGAAAACTTGTCCTTAAGAATTTTTTTTCTAAACCGGTTGACACACTAAAATGGTCAAATGGAGTTAGATGCCAACGAAACTTTGACACACATGACTTGGTGGGCACAAATGACTTGTAGGAAAAGATGGAATTTGAAACTGATTCCCGGTTTTGAATCTAGAGCCTAATTCCTGTTTGTAAAAATTTATTTTTTAGAAACATTTTTCCAAATCGGGTGACACACTAAAATGGTCAAACGTCGTCAAGTGTCAACGAAACTTAACACACACGACTAACTAGGCACAAATGACTTGTAGAAAAGACGGGACTTAAAACCAATTTCCGGTTTTGAATCTAGAGTCTAGTTCTTGTTTGTAAACACGCGTCCTTTAGAAACTTTTTTTTTGAATTGGTTGACACTAAAATGTTCAAACAACGTCGGATGTCAATGAAACTTGACACACATGACTAATTAGGCACAAATGACTTGTCAGAAAAGATGGGACTTGGCCTCTTGACATTGATTATTTGTTCTATGTTTTGTGTCACCTATATTGCTTTTTTGTTGTTGTTAATCTCACATCTATTTCATGTCTACTAGCATGAATTAGTAGGGGTTGCTATGTCTGTGTTTAAGCACAATTATTTGGCTAGATTTCTTATTTTGTGTTTATTCGATTATTGTTAGATTATAGCGGAATGTGCTCAATCAATACTTGATTTTAATAGTATTGTTATCATTGTAGGATGTAATTAAAGTTTCTTTGGATATTTCACGTATACCAACAGTCCAATTGATGTAGGGACTTCTTATTAGTGACGATCTGTTGTGTGAAATTGATGGAGTTCTAATTGAGCCCAAATATTGCAAAGTCTTTATCTTAAAAGCAAAAAAACCAGATGCTCGTTTGGAAACACCATCCTGAGGTCTAAGAACTGTTGGAAAAGTTGTTGGAAGATGCATTGTGTGGCGCTTGTTTTATGTACATGTAACAATCTTATTTATTTATTTCTTGAAATAAATATAAAATGTTTTACATTTTTTTTTAAGTTTGAAATTAATTATATTGTAAATAATTATTTTATTTTTTTGTTTCTTTTGCAGATGTTACCCTTTTGAGTACGTGATTGTATATTCACATATCGATATTAGAGTTTATTGTTGATAATAAAACAAGCTATTAATATATATGTTTTTTTTATTTGTATTGTCGATACTTTGGTTTTGCTTTAGATACAAATTTGAGTTTTTGAATTATCAAAAATTATTAGTATAGTTGGATGATGTTTTATATATTTTTATAAAGAATGTTTGGTTAACACTGTATCATTACAGGGTACATATATATTATTATTCATATATATGATTTTGTGAATGTGAATATGGATGTGTGTGGATGTGGTTGTATTTTATTTTAGAAAATATTAATAATTTGTATAGGAAATGAATTAATAAAGAAAAATGCTTTAGGCCTCGAAATTTTAAGGCTCGAATGCCTCAAAATTGTTTTTTTTTTTGGGCTGTGTTGGTTTGATTTGATTTGATTTTTTTTTATTTTTTATTTGACAAAGGTGGTTATGTGTAGGGGTGCGCTAAAAAACTAGACATCTCATATCTACTCAGCCTGTGTGGTTTGATAAAGTGAGTGAGTTGTGTTGGACTGGTTGGGTGATGTAATTGACTTAGAGTTTTGTATGAGTGTATACTATATTTTTATTTCAAATTAGGAAGACTTAGAGGAAATTGAAAATCAAAGCCATTTCAATTTCCTTCAAGTCTTCTTGATTTGAAATAAAAATATAGTAGTGACTCGTACAAAATTGTACAAAATTAACAAATTTTAACCAGCAGTCTAACTAATTAGTCAATTTTATCACCAAACTAGTTCAATCCAACCCACTCACCTTATCAAATCACACAAGCTGTAACTAATTAGTCAATTTTATCACCAAACTAGTTCAATCCAACCCACTCACCTTATCAAATCACACAAGCTGAGTTGGTGAGGGATGTCTAGTTTTTTAGCACATCCCTACACATAACTACCATTCAAAAAAAAAAAAAAAAACCAAACTAAACCAAACCAAACCAACACAGCAAAAAAAAAATAAAAATGATTTGAGGCATTCGAGTCTTGAAATTTCGAGGCCTCTGGCACGACTGATTAATAAAACATATATTTATTTTATGAAAATAATTTTTTTTTCGACAATAATAAATCATTGCTAATGTAATCATCATTTTTTAAACTATTTTATTAGCGATGGGTTAACTTGTCGCATATACATATTAGTTCAATTTTTTAACGACAGTTTAAATTGTCTCGAATACATTATTGATTTAATTATGTCTTTTTGCGATGTTTTGGACTGTCGGTAATAACACTTTTCGCAACGGCAACTACTGTTTCTAAAAAAGTTTTTGGTGACGGCATCATAAACCGTCGCTAAAAGTGATTTTTTTTTTTTCATTTTTTTTTGTGTTAGGTTAAACTGCCGCAAAAATCACTGATTTGCCATCAAGTGACGGTTTGTAACTGTCGCAAATACCTTTTGTCACGCCCCCTTTTGCCACCTCTCATTTCCTGTTGCTATTCTGTTGCAAAAAGTCTTTTGCGACAGCATGTGGACCTTTTGCGATGTACAAGACCGTCGCAAAAGGTCTGGTTTTTAGTAGTGTTGTTTAAATCTTGCAACCTCTTGATGAATATATCTCATTGCTCTATTTTTTTTGCTCAGGGAGGTATTCAGAGGGGGAGTCCAGATACAACCTGTCCAATACTCTTGTAAAAAATGCTACCAAAGTAAGCAAATTGTTCGCACTCTGAGTATCAGATTTATTTTTGTAGCAGTTCAAAATTGAGATACCGAGGAGACAATATATTCTTCTTGAAATTGTGAAGCATTCAACTATGATAAAGAATGGAAAAGATAATCACCAACTTATTTGAGTTTTTCATTGAGCTCAAGATTGTTTGTAGTAAGTACTTTATGCATGCTTAACTTATTTTTTTTGCTGCCATATATTGACATTGCAGAAAAATATGGTCTTCATCCTGTATCTCTTGCAATTGGTATGATAACAATCTCTCTCCTATGCACTCACGATTGCTCACCTCCTTGTATTTCGATCAATTCTCAAAGATTTTACAAAGGCCTTGGCCTAAAACTTGATATTCTAAAACCCATGTACCTTGTCACAGCCGTAGGAATCTCATTGTTGGGGAAGTACTCCCTCACATCTATATGTGCCAATTAGTGCTAGTAAAATTGCCTTTTTTCTATGACTTGTGTGCATGAAATTTCAAAGCTCTACGTGAAACGTGAAATTATTAATCAAACATCAAAATTGATTTTTATTGCATGTTTTGATTGATAGACGGATTAAGATAGGAGTGTCTTTTATTGCTCAATAAAATCTTCATGTATGCAATTTTACCATTGGTTCAATGGTAAAACCTTGGCTCAATAACCTTGAGGTTACAGGTTCAAGTCCCAATCTTTTCCCTCCCAAATACATATTAATGTCTACTAATTGGGCGTTGTTTTTTTCTTTAAATTTTTTTTTATTATATCAATTGAACTAAGAAGCACAATTTAAGTAAAATACAACTATTAAAAGTATCAATGAATGACATTCCATATTGGAAACTGACTTATTATCAGAGTTGTATGCATTACTGCTTCTGAGCTACTGATTTTAGCTTTAGGTATTGCAAGGAGAACCTGAAACTTTATATCAGCCTAAATTATCAATTTTGTAAGTATTAGTGCACTAAATCAGCATCCCCATCAGAATTACTGTGAACTTGAAATCAAACCTCAAGGTGAATCTTTTTTTGGTTGTTTGGTTATCTTCAATTGATAAAAATTGATATACTTGAATCATTTTTTTTTATAAAAACAACTATTATTATAACTAAGCTATTCTCAGAACATGCAAGTAGAAGATAAATATTCCATAAATACCTTTGCTCCAAAATTTAGGGTCGAGTGGTTGATTTGCAGCTTGTTATTTGGTTAAATCTGCTAACTCACTCACACACACACTTGTTTTCTTGGATGTATGAGGTTACTACTATACTGGTGGTTTTCTTCCCTATATATGAAGTATCCACTCATATGGCAGAATGATACAAGGTAGAGTTTTCATATTGATAGTTTGAACTTTGCTGTTTGTAGAGAATAGTTGACAAAACCAGAAGATGTCTGTAACTGTAATTTCATGAAAAGTTTCTTAAATCACTTCCAATTTGTGAAGCTGTATGAGGTGTGACATTGAAGGTGAGTGACCAGTTGAATAATCGAGTGAGTAATTCAGATGGCTAGATTTCTTCTTTAGCTTTTTTGCATACTATGGAGTTGCTCTTTAGAAAGTTAAAACAAAATCTCAAGTGCTGCTGCTCTTCTTCTAGCTCTTCTTCCCGACTATGTAACATTGTTGCCTACATGACTGAGAGGTGGAAAACATTACAAGATTCTTTCATAAACTCCTTGTTATTGGGCAATGAAAGTGTACATCAAAAACCACTTTTGGTGTTTTTTTTTTTTTTTGGTTTTTAAGACGATAACAAGATGGTTGCTAAACCCCCCCCCCCCCCCCCCCCCCTTTTTTTTTTTTTTTTCGGGCAACGGCAAAACATCAGTTGCAAGTAGGTTAGACCATCTCCAATCCTTCATCTCTTGTTTCATCAAATTTAAATTTGATAAAAAATCGTACAAAACTGGTGCTCCAACGCTTCATCTTTTGTTTCATCAAATTGAGGATATCTCAAATTTTTCCTCCAATTGAGGATGTTGGAACATTTCATCAAATTAGTATAGAGAGCCGTTAACTCTTGAGCACTAGACGACTGACCGGATGTACCGTAATTGTTTTGTTTTATCAAATTTAAATTTGATAAAAAACTATACAAAACTGGTGCTCCAAGTCTTCATTTTTTGTTTCATCAAATTGAGAATAACTCAAATTTTTCATCTAATTGAGGATATTGGAACCTTTCATTAAATTACTGTAGAGAGCCGTTAGCTCTTGAGCATCAGACGACCGACCGGATGTACCTTGATTGTTTTGTTTCATCAAATTTAAATTTGATGAAAAATTGTACAAAACTGGTGCTCCAATTCTTCATCTTTTGTTTCATCAAATTAAGATATTGGAACCTTTCACTAAATTATTGTAGAGAGCCATTAGTTATTGAGCATCGGACGACCGGCTAGATGTCCCTCTGTCGACCACTTCCTTGCAAAATTTTTTGAAAATTTACACTGGCCGGTTGATCAGCCGGTCGTCCTCTTGGTTGTCCTCCCAGTCGACCAGTAATTTGATGAAATTCCAAATTACTTCATTGGAACGCACGAAATCAAATCAAGCAAGTGAAATTTGATAAAAAAAAATTGAGTAAAGTGTTGGAGATGCTCTTAGGTGGTCGCAAATAGTTTGCAACCGTGATTTTGCGGTTGCAAAAAGTATGTCACCCCCACATTTGTTTCATCCATTTGCCGTCGCAAAAGGTCTTTTGCAAATATATTTATATTATTTGTGATGCTTGTAGCAGTTGTAAAAAATAATTTTTTTGGTAGTGATATGTATATATATGTAGTGAGTGAAGATGCATCAAGGAAATCTGAACTGTGGAATTCTCGATTTGGTTTAGCTTCAAGCCGTTTATGCATACAATCGACATCACTTGCGGTTCCATTCAGGTTTCATTCCTTTTTTTTTTATTTTATATTTTTTTATTCTCTTTTGTTTTTGGCTTTTGCTTTCCCTCTGTTTGTGTATCTGAAAAAATTGGAGGAAGAGGCATGTAAAATTATATGTTAGGCATGATTGAATAGAAATAATGATGAGATTGAATACGATTTGTATTCAGAAATTATTTCTTAGCAATCTATGTTTTCTATACAAAACCTAGAATGTCTACGAAATTCTTTGCTTTGAAATAGATTGAAATAATTTTTTTTAGGTTTTGTATATAAATGCTAGTTTAGAAATTTGTTTCCCAGACATCTATTCTGGTGTCTTAAAATTTTGACTTCTCTATGTGTCAAGTGAATTTTACAATTAAACAAAAAAAAAAAGTTAGAAAAGAGGGTAAGACTCGAATTAACATTTGGGTTTGATAAATAACACACTTATCACTTGATTAATATACAAAATATGATAAATTTGTTGGTCGTACATTCTGAAAATAATTTTTAAAAAATTGAAAATCCAAAACTCATTTGGTTTAGTGATTTTGAAATAATTTTTAAAACACTTTTGATTTTAGAGTTTTCAAAAATAATTGTTGAATTTCAATCATCTTTTATTGTTTGTAGTTAATTTTTTAAAATACTTTAATTAATATTTTTAAATTTTCAAATCTAGTTAATCTAAACATTTTTTAAAATGTATAAAATTTATGACTTCTTTTTAATAATAAAAAAAAAATCATTAAACACTAACAAACATATCAAAAAAATATACATTTTGTAAAACTTTTAAATCCATTAAATGTAAATATACTTAAAACGTATAAAATCTCAACCTGGGTCCCGACGTGTCCTGAATTTATTTTAATATAATCGGAATAAATCTCACAGGGTTTGATAGCATGGGTGCTATGACAACATGCATCTCAAATCCACAAAATTTATGATTTTTTTATGTATACAAAAAATCACTAAATACTAACAAATATATATATATATATATAATTTTTAAATTGACTCAATCTAAATACACTTAAAATGTATAAAATTTATGAAAAAAATCTTGTAAAAAATACTAAATACAAAAAAAACACTATAATTTTTAGATCCACTCAATTTAAATACACTTAAACATAAAAAATAGGAAATTTTTTTTTGAAAAAAATACTAAATACTAATAAATAAATAAAAATCTATCAATTTGAAGGCTAAACTTGGTGTCAAAGTCTTCTTTTCATGCCACGTGATAAATTTTTATATCCCAAAAAAAAGTTATACAATGTGGTAAACAACGTTTGCACCGAGACCTCAAACTACACCTTCATTTGGGAATAGCTAATTTAGCCTAATTTTTTTTAGCTTTTTGGCTAATTTAGCCTAAGTAAATTAGCTTCATTTGAAAAAAAAAAAAAAAAAAACTTTTTGGATGTGATAGTTCTGGGAGAAAATGTGAATGATTATGATTTGAATGTAATATTTTATCATATTGGCTAAATTAGACTATTTTATCTTTTGTGCTTATTTGGTCACTTTAGCTCTTGCCAAACGAGGCTTACATATTAGTTCCCAAAAAAAAAAAAAAAAAAAAAAAAAAAAAAAAAAAAACAAAACAAAACGAGGCCTACATATTATAATATTAATTTATTTGCAAAAATATTTCGTAACTCGAATTTATGTGGCCCAAATGGCTCGAATGTATCAAAACGACATCGTTTTACCCCCCAAAACGATGTGGTTTTGAGACATTGGAGCCATGAAAATTCGGGCTACCAATTATTGTTAATTTATTTATTACTCTTTCCTTTCGTCACAAAATATTAGTTTCGGAATTTAATTTTTGATAATACAATTATTACACTTTAAAAATATTAACTTTTTAAAATCATCTTTTAACTTTTTTTATTATTTTATTTTTTTATAAAAAATATACTTTAAATTTGAAAGAAGAACAAAATAAAACAATTCATAATGCTTGATTTTTGAAAAGGGATTCATATTTGTTTTTATTTTTACTTGTGTACAATGCGAAGTGAAAGAAATCAACAACTGTTTCGCACTTGAAATGCAATACCTGAACCCTAGGTGTTTTTTTTTTTTTTTTTTTTTTTTTTTTTTTTTGTGAAGATGATGATGCATCGTGGCAACGTGAATCCTCCGCCTCCCTCCGACGACGAGGAGGAGAAAAATAGAGTCGGTCTGCAACTTTTTATGCAAATTGCTCCTCCTTTTTTTGATCCATTTATATATACTGAATCACCACCACCACCCCCACCCCTAATCTCATCACTCTCACCATTACCGCCTTCTTCTTCTCCTTCAAAACTCGCCTACATGTGTCTAACGGATTGGATCCAGTATCATTGGTACGTTTTTCAAGTCTCCGACGATGACAATCAACAATTTCTCCACAACAAACCTCGTCTTCTTTTCCACAAAGACGGGTATGATTTGGATTCTGATTCTGAACAACTTCTTAAACCCATATTAACTGCAAATTTGCATACAGTAAATGGTACTAGCTAGGTGATTCACAACACTTCATTATACCAATTGGTTATTCAACGTAAGGATCGCGAATATCAATTGGTTTGAATTGACCTTGGTAATAATCCTATGGCCAAGAAATTAGAGATTCTTCCTCAATTGCCTCCTGCCCTAGGTCCAAATGTGCACACTTTCGTTCTGGCTGGTAAGTTTTTTTGCCTGGGTAGTTTAGAACCACCACCATCACAATGGGCCTTGGCTTTCGACCCGACCCTAAATCAATGGGAGTCTCTACCTAACCCTTCTCCAACACCACCTTTTCCACATGGGATTTATAATTTATTCTCTATAGCTATACATGTTCCCAAGCCATGTATTCTCTTGGGTTGGCCTAAGGATAATGTCCTTCGAAGGTATGATGTTGATAACAAAATTTGGGTACGTGAAGAGTTTGAAACATCCAAAACCTGCTTCTTTGGTCTAGATGACTTAATGGGACATGCATTGGTAGTTGACAGCAAGTTGTATTGGTATTCAGCTCTATACACTCAACGTCGCCTAATTGGGTATGATTTAGCGAAGAAGATATGGTTCATGGGCAAGCTCAAGCTCCATGACTATGGACAATTTTACGTACCTGAAGATACTAGTCCTCCTCCTCCTCCGAGCTTCGCTCATCTAGGTGGTGACAAGTTCTGCTTATTTTGGTTTTCAGTAGTGCATCCCAAGCCAACAACCATAACTGACGAGGAGTCCGAAGAGGAGGAGGAGGTGGTCCCCAGACCACTTAACATGTACTCTCTTGCATTCACTACCTGAAGTTTGGAGTTACTGATGGTAGTCGTCCCCCAAAGAGTGGAATATTTCCCTTTGAAATCTCTTCCATTTCATGCCAATCTTACTTAGTTGCTGAGAATTCAACTTATTTCTGTAATGGCTTGGTGGTTTAATGCAAGCACATCATCTTCTTCTCCATAATTTTACCTACTTGTTCATTTTTATTCTTCTTCTTCTGTTTTTTTTGCTGCTTTAATTATGATTATTATTACACTTATACGTCACTGCCATTCTTTTTCATTTTAGCTGAAACAACAAAGTACGTATTTGTTAGGTTTGTTTGCAAGCTTTTATTTTAGAGGATATATACAATCTTGGAACTTTAACTAAACACCCCTGTGAGAAAACTGCTAGAGAGGAATGACTCTTTTTTGAATCCTCTGAAGCAACTTGATTCTTAACTGTTCACAATCCTCTGTCTTCAATCTAGTAGATATTAAAGGACCCCACATTAAGCAGAATCTGTATTAAATAGAAACCCAGGCGCGTATTTATTTTTATTTTTTACTTGTGCACCCGCTACTATATACAATGCGAAGTGAAAGAAATTAACAACTGTTTCGTACCTGCGATGCAATACCTGAACCCTAGGGTTTTTTTTTCCGAAGAAGATGATGATGCATTGTGGCAAGATGAATCCTCCGCCTCCCTTCGACGATGAGGAGGAGAAAAAGAGAGTCAGTCTGCAACTTGTTGTGGAAATTGCTCCTCCTTTTCTTGATCCATTTATGTATACTAAATCACCACCAACACCCTCAATCTCATCACTCTTGCCATTCTTCTTCTTCTTTTTCTTCTTCAAAACTCGCCTACATGTGTCTAACGGACTGGGTCCAGTATCATTGGTACGTTTTTCAAGTTTCCGACGATGACAATCAACAATTTCTCCACAACAATCCTCGTCTTGCTTTCCACAAAGATGGGTATGATTTGGATTTGGATTCTGATTCTAAACATTTTCTTAAACCCATATTAACTGCAAATTTACATACGATAAATGGTACTAGTGTAGACACCCCATTTTTGACCGCCCTTAAGACTTGGGCACCATCGATTGATCACCCGATGATGAATGTACATGCTTGTTCAAATGCTAGCAATATGACTAATGCAATGCATGCAACATGCAATTAATAGGCTCAGTTACTAATATGGCATATGAATCAATGAAATAGCATGTGGTCTAAGCACGTATTTAAAGAAGTATTTAAACTAACAATACAGTTAGAATGTTGAACCGAGTCTCGCTGCATGAAATACAAATGGATGCAAACATGAGGAATGCTAATTGAAACATGATGTCCCTAATCTAACCATCGTAAGCAGTTAAATAAAAGGGAGAAAGACGTAGGGTTGGAAGATATACACATTATTACATTGCGCTCTCACGAAGGATATTCCGAATGAATTAAGCTACGCTAATTAAGCTAACTATTACAAAACAAGTTGAATTAGCTAAATTACATTACTAATTATTACAACAAATGAATCAACTAACTATTCTAGTTAACTAACTAATTAGTTACAACACTTTACAAAATCAAATAGCTACAACTAATTAATTACAATAAGATTAATTTACAACTATGATAATTATAACACTAATGAAACAATTAATCGCATTCGACAAAGGCGTAAGTAAAGATGGATGAAGGTTGCATGCACAGCGCCTACGAGCCACTCTATCTATCCAAGCTAACTTTGTTTCACCTTCAGCCACTGTCTCTATTTTCCTGCAAAACTACACTACTGGCCATGCAATGAGGGCCAGCCGTGCATCGCTGATGGCCGGCCGGGCCTACAGATGGCCGGCTATGCATCAATTTGGTGTAAAACTCTGTTTTTGTGTTCTGAGGTGAACCAGTGCAGATAGAGTGTCCTCAAGCTCTGTTTGTCCCTTTCTTCCTCCTCTGTCATGGGAAAGCCTCGAGAGAAGGTTGAATTGATTCCAAAGCCATCAATGAGCAAAATGATTACTTGATGGTCTTGGATACAGTTTTGGACAAAAATCAATGAAATGCAACGAATAAGACCACCACTTCCTTTTGTCATGGAATGAGCTCAAAGAGGGAGGTTGCAACATTTCAAGAATCATCAAAATGCCATGACTTAGCATATGATGACTCTTGACACAAGGAACTTGACATAACGTCTGGCCAAGTCTAAGCAATTAAAGCCATTTTCTTTATACGGGTCGTTTCAAGTTTTAAGTCAATTTTATGAAGCCTTGCCATTCTTTAATCCATTTGTCCATAGTGATGTTAAAATCCTCTAAACAACAAGTAATTTCAAACGAGAGGTTCTTCTAAAGCATGAGAGAAAGACTATATCATTGGCAATGAATCTTCGAAAAGATTAAGCCATCAAGTAGGAATCTTTCTTACATGTTTTGTGAAACCTCAATTGGTTGAAATCATTCTCAAAGAATGAAAGAGATGGATGGTAGATGGATTGTTTAAAATTAGACTTTAGACATGGAAATGAATAAAGAAAAGCTATATAACAACATGCAATAAGTTATGTATGCCAACTTATGAGACAACAAATGAACTAAACAAAGCATGAACCAATTTAAAAGGCTTGGACAGTCCTAAAACAGCCCTTAACACATGAAAAACAAAACCTAAAAAAACATGAAAAGAGCCTAAAAAGCCTAACAATAAAAAGATGAAACAAGGCTAGGAAGCAAGAATAAGGAGGGTGGCTAACCCCTCCACTTTTGAAACTTCAAAGCATGATTTTTAGCCCTTTTAAAACTCTGAAAATCAGTGTAGATATCAAAGAAAAGGAGTGTAAAAGAAAGGGTTTGAGCTATAGATAAAGGTGTAGAAAGAGAAAGCTCTCTCAACTCTTTTGGTAGCTCTTCAAACCCAATCTTAAACACTTCAAATAGGATCAAAACAATACAAAACAATAAGAATTATGTAGTAAATGAAAGAAATGAGAGCAAGATAGAAGAAAACAAGCTTATACCTCTCAAGGGGTAAGCTTTTTGTTTGTGATCCAAACTTAGCTCCAACACACTCTCAAGCTTGAATTATGTTTCTCAAAGATCAACCAAGGCTCTAAGATGATGAGACAAGGTTGTGTATGGTGTATGGAGATACCACAAGGAAGCTAGGTTAGCTCAAAGGTGGCTTGCTAAGGAAGAAGGAGGAGGGATGAGCTCTCAAGGTGTGTATAGGCTTTCTAAATTTTGTTTAACCCTCAAAACAATAACACAGTTTCATTTTTATAGAATTCGAGCTCAATAGGTGATAAATATCTTCAAAAATGGATAGCTGGCAGCCTCTTGCCCAAAACAGTGTTTTTTGCCTCCAAAGGCCGACTGACCATTCATAGCCACGCCCGGCCATCACTGAGGCCCAGCTGGGCTTTTATGCCCTCCCCTATTTTTTGGTTCAAACTCAGTTGAGTGTGGATAAACGTCTAAAAATGAGACTCAAAGGTTCAAACAAGGAAAATGTTGAAGATTTGAGGTTATTTCGAGAGCCTGACTGAATCCGAATCGCTGTGAGTTCAAAGCACACAATTCAACTTTCATCATCGAGTGTATCAAACGAAGCACCTAAGTCTTGCGGGCGGTCAAAAATTGGGTGTCTACAAATGGAAAAGACTAATGAATTTCGATTAAAATGAACCAACCAACATAAAGAACATGGATTATATTGCTTAGGCTCGGCCGGACGTTATGCCGAGTCTATTGTGTCAAGAGTCGTCACACGTTAATTCATGGTGTTTTGATGACCCTTGAAGCGTCTTTACTTCCCCCCTTTAAGCTTACTCCATGATAAAGGGGAGGGATGGTTGTTATTCATTGCATTTATTGAATTTTGTCTAAATTGTGGCCGAAATCATCGAGCAAACAAATTGCTCATTGATGGTTTTGGAAATGATTCCAACCTTCTCTTGAGGCTTTTCCATGACAGAGAAGTGTGAGAGGCACAAACAGAGCTCAGAAAACTCTGTCTACACTATTTTTACCACAGAGCATAAAAACAGGATTTTGCATAAAATTAAGGCACGATCGGCCTTATTTGGAACCTGTCGGGCTTCATTGGAGGCTGGCCGGCCATCAATGTTTGGTAAGGCAATGTGTTTTGCAGAAGTAGAGGGCAATGATTGGGACAAGTTGATTAATGTACATGAGGCAGTGTGTCAAGCATGCTTTCCATGAGGCTAAGTGCTTAATTGATATATCTGCTTGAATGCTTGTGGATGAAGGCTAAATTGCTAAAATTGGGACAAATTGATTAATGTACAAACTCACATTTTCAAATGACGCGTATTCAAAACAATTTTCAAACAAACATGAAATCAAAGTATTCCAATCTTTGCAAATTAGTCTATACCTATGTGCGTCACATAGTAATGTTAGTTTAATAAAACCGGAACAAGAGCATATAATGTAAATAAAAAGCATATCATGGTTAGTAGAGGCTGATCTTTGATCGGGCGAGTGGGCTGTTCAATTCATGACTTTCCTCTCTTATACATAAGTTCCTGAGCCGAGACACTTTGGTGATGACGGACTAATGGCATTTGGCACGAGTCTCGGGTTTCCTAAATTTCTAAACATATTTAGGTGGAGACTCTATAATCTGACAAAGCAGTCAATTTTTGGTATTTGATTCAAACATCGATTTTCAAAAAGAATTGCTAGATTTGGGCTCATTTGTGTTTTCACTATTTCACATTGCACTTGTGAAATTAGATTCAGAACAACGGGAGTCCGAACTGTAGGGCTAGTCGTATTCGAAAGGAGCACGAAAAGAAAGCTACAACCTCCGATGTAGCTCGAGACTTGGGTGTTCTTATATTGACCTTCTCTGCTTTCTCGGCGGCGACCAATGTGTTCTTCGGCCCGCCTAAGTTTCTCTCCGGCGAGGGTCAGAAATGAGTCCGATCGTCTATCGAGAGCCTGACTTCGCCGCCGGAGTGGGTCATATTTTCGTCGGCTATGGCGTATCGGAGATTCGAAGCTGCCGGAGCTCTTTTCGGGTTTTTTGGGGATAATTCGACCGGGATCTCGACGGCGAGAAGAGTTGGGAAAACTCTAGAAGGTTCTAAAGCTGTTATGATTCGGAGTTGTAGAGAGATCGAGGGTGAGTATTTGAGCTTGTTCGAGTAGATCATTGGTGTAGGCGTTGATTTTCAACTACACAACCAAACGTGAAACTCAGCTGGAGAGCACTGGCAGAATAGATTAAGCCCAACAACCTGAACAAGAAGATGAGAACCCGGCAGTGGTTCGCCCATCTGGGGGCACTCCGACGATCAATTCAGTAATCAATATCTTCAAAGATAGCAAATTGTGCTTAAACTCACAAGAAAGAACTTACTTCAAACTTGCGAGGGTGACTTGCTTTTATAACCAGCAGTGACTTGATCCCATTAGAAACTTCACTTCAATGGACTCAAGCTCAATGCTCATCCTGGATATTCATCTAGATATAGATAAAATCTTCTTGAGCCTTATCTCTATCCAGACTGAGAACCTTCCCTATTCTAGGACTCTTGTCCCTTATCCACTAATCTCGGATTCTGGTATCTCCTCAGATAACCTCGGCCTAGCTAAGATCACCTCGGTGCATGACCAAGCCACGTGGCACCTCGGCTGACACTTCGGCGTCACCTTAGCCACGTGTTGTCATTCACAAAATACGTCCCCACAACTGCCCCCTAGGTTCTATTACCTCAGTAACCTGAGGTAATGGAACCTACATCGTTTGCCCATACAGCATGTCGGCTAAAATTTCATTTTTTTTTCACAACCGAGATCATTTTGTTGGCTTCAAGTACCCAGGACTCAAATGTCTACTTTACCAAGGGTCAAGAATCAAGAATCAAGTTCTTTAAGCATCTTCAACTGAGATCGCTTCTTTAGCCGAGGTTATGGCCTCTCTACTTCAAGAATTTCAAGAGTTCTAATTGCGCATGAGCTGTCACGTATTGTCTTTTCATCTGTTTCCTCCGTCTACCCCTTCTTCATTGAGCCGTACCTAACACGCACTATTAGGGCGCGTCATTTCTGCCCACACTGCCTGACAAAAACGTCGTCCAAGGTATCTCACTACGTTTTGCTGCCTTCTCACATTTTTGACAAAAAACCCGCTCATTCTCTTCCTGTCTCTTCACTTTTACGAATTCCATTTGCCTCCCTTCAGATCTTCTCTCTCTAACATTCTTCTCCAAAAACCTCCATTGACATTCCTTCGAACTCCGCAACTGTCGTATTTCACCACCTCCAATGCACTTTTCATCACCTGCTTTCAACTATTCCGGTCGTTTGACTTCGCGATCTTTATATCGGCGTTCATTTCACTCGGTAAGTTCACAATTTCTTTCCTCTTTAAGTTTAGTCTTTTACTACTTTGAATATGTTTCCTTCTTGAACTCACCATATGCTTTTTTAACTACATTTGTTGTTTGTTGAATCTCGTATTCATAGTTGTATCATGGATCAATTTCTTGAATCTGCTCTATACTTTGAAGTTTTGCCATTGTATCTCTTGATTGTCAATCACATTTGTTTGTGATCTGTGCAACATTGCCCTTACACACTCACTCAGTGTTTTAAGGATTTGGGATTCTATATCTGTGTTTGTTTCTTCTTTATGTGATTCTTTGAATTTTGCCTCCGAATCCTTCTTGGCTCTGAACTTCGTTCTGTTTCTGTTTTCTTTGTTAGTTTTTTAGATTTGTGCTCTTGTTTCTATAGTTCTAGGTTTGGGATTTGCTTTAAAACTCACACCCTTAGGAAAAACTAAAACAGATTTCCCCTTGGATCTTCAAAATTCTTGCCCCAATGCCTGTTTACGGTTTAGCCGAGGTTCTCAAACCCTACCAGTTTCTTTTATCTGAAATCCACCACAAAATGCTCTAAGCCAAGATCATGGGTATGTTTAGGTGGAGGGTAGACACTTTGGCCAAAATAGAGTATTTTTGACAAGAGTTCTCCATCCCAGCCGACATTCAACTCAGGTTGGCTGGGGAGGAGGACTCTATCATGCCTAATGGAGATTCCATGCCCTTCCCAGTAGTTGCCTTCATAGAGTGTGGACTTAGGTTCCCCCTAGACACCCTATTTAGGGAAGTCCTCCATTACTACAAACTCAACTCGATGCAGCTAGCCATCAAGCAGGAAGAACTTGCAACCGCAGACGCCGAAGTCCAGTTTTCTCGGCCACCGACCCATCTAATCCTCCAATTTCCTTGCTAGCAATTCGTTTCGGCCTTAGAGTCAGTGTTGCAGCCACCGCCGACGAAATGGGGCATGCCAAAATTGTTCCAGATGATCTCCTTGCCTATATCCCTAGCGTGGTATCGGTCCATTCTTTTTCCCTATCCCAATCTCAACAAAAGCCCAAGGCAAAGAGGGTAAAAAGGGCTAAGGCTAAAGCCACAGCCACTGAGGTTGAGTCAGAAGATACTGTGCCAATTTCCAAGCTAGCTGAAATAAAGAAAATTATCTCTGCATCCGAGAAGAGACTTGCCAAGGCTGAGGCATCCAACAAACCACCACAAAAAAAGTCAAGGTCCGAAGGTGCTACTCACCCTGGTGCTTTCCCAACTAACAAGCCCTGGGTCCAATCTATCAAGGTCAGAGACTGACCTTTGTTAGCCGGGGACAATGCCCCCGACAGTGTGGAAGTTCGTGCCGCCATTTCTACCGCCGTTGACGGAGTATGAGAACTATGCGCTGATGATGTAGCATTGCATCCTGATAAGTCTCTTTACTTTATATTCTAAAGTTTTTGAACACTTAGCCAAATTTTTACTAATCTATTTCATTTCTTGCAGGCCATTCAGCAGGGTCACTTTTTCACTGTCAAAACCAAGGAGTTTAAGAAGGAATTGACCAAGAAGACTAAGGAGGCTGCCAAACTCTTTACCTCTCTGAATCAAGCCAAGGCTCACATCCAAGGTTTGCTAGACTAGGTCAAATCTGCCCAACTAACCTAAAACAAAGCCGAGGATCGTGTTGAAACTGTTGAAAACATTGTTGAGGTCGCCAAGGTCGAAGCAAAAGAGAAAGAGGCCCAGGCCCAGACTAAGCTCCAAACGGCACTTGCCACAAAAGAGGCCGAACTCAAAGCCGTCGACGAGAAGGCTTACGCCGAATGGACCACTGACGTCCACGATGCCTACAAGAAGCAAGTCAACTAGGCATGCAACAAGGGTTATACCCTTGGTTGGATGGCTGTGTTGAAGGAGTTGGCCATCGCCGACGACTCGCCTCTTCATGACACCAGCCGACTTGCTCTACCATTCCTCTCTACTCCAAGCCAATCCGAGGATGAGGCTGAAATAGAAAAAAACACTGGGGCCGATAAATCCGAAGAAGTTGCAGTTGCTGGGGCCAAGTCCAATCCGATTTGCTCTACCATTCCCCTCTACTCCAAGCCAATCTGAGGATGGGGCTAAAATAGAAAAAAATGTTGGGGCCGATAAGTCCGAAGAAGTTGCAGTTGCTGGGGCCAAGTCCCCGGCTCTGAATAAGAAAATCCTGGACTTGGCTCAGGATGAAGAAGATGATGAGGTCACCAAAAATACTTCTGCTAAAAAATCCTCATCTGTAACCGAAAAGAGTCTGGACCAGACCTTTCTTGAAATTGATGCCGAGATAGCGACTGAGATGGAGGGAGCTCCGCCAACTGAGGCCAACATAACACCAATAGCCAAGGTTGAGCAATCCGAAGTTAACGCCAAGGCTACCAATACTTAGGATTTTTTCTTTGTTTGTACTTCTTTCTTGAACGGTTGTAACTTTTGCTGTTTGAACAATATTACATTTCAATTTGGCCGATGCGCCTTCTTTTGTATCCGAACAAGTTGTCTTCATTGAACAAGTTTTCTTTAAATGAATGCATGCCTTTGTTTCTTCTAAGTGTTGGATGCTCCTCTTCATGTATGCTTACTGCTTTTCTTTTATGCCTTGTATGCTTCCACACTTGGAATATTTCTAAGTACAAGTTTCTTGTGTGATCACTTCAAGTTAGAATACCTCGGTGAAGCATCATCTCGGACCCGTTTCATCTCGGGTGCACCCTTAATTGGTCACCTCAGGCCAAATAACCTCGGAGTTCTCCTTTTATTGTGATCTCAGTCAAACCACATTAAAAAATATTTTATTCAAAATATTTTTATAGATGTTCTTCCTTATTTTGAACTCGTTGTCTTCTAGCAAGACTTTACCCTTCCAACCCTTCCAAGCCTGACGGCTTGGTTGGTTATCTCGGATAATGAATTCCTCGGATACCCTTTCCCTTATTACCTCGGCTAACTTCAACTTGTAAATTGTTCTGAATTTTCAACAAGTGTCAAGCCTAGTCTAACTTGTAAATTTCTTCTAAAAATTTCAACAAGTGCTAAGCTCTTAAGCTTATTTATCATTCTTGCTCCTTACCCTCTAATGTGAGCCTAAGTTCCACTTAAGTTCATATTATGCATTTATGGTTTTTTGCCTAAGTCAGATTCAAACAAAGATTAGCCGAGGTGTTCGACCTTGGTTTCTCGGTTAACCTAACTAAAGCAAACTTAGTTCCATCCTGTCGACACATTAAGCAGGTCTGATTTTATTCAACTGAGTTCAACTCTACCGATATGGCAAGTCTAAGTTAATTCAACTTAGTTCAACTCTATCATATGCAAGTATAATTCAACTCTGCCATATAATAAGTCTAAGTTATTCGTCATGTTTTATTCAGAAACATCGTCAACTTAGGTCAACTCTATTATATGCAAGTATAATTCAACTCTGTCATATAATAAGTCTAAGCTATTCGTCATGTTTTATTCAGAAACATCATCAACTTAGTTCAACTCTATTATATGCAAGTATAATTCAACTCTATCATATAATAAGTCTAAGTTATTCGTCATGTTTCATTCGGAAGCATCGTCATAGGACTGGTCAGTCCTATCGTACAAATTTCAAATTCATAAAAATCAAACTAGTATTTTATTAGTACTTCAGCTAACAAAAGTATGACATAAACTTCGAAAAACAAAAAACTAATGATAAAAAAACTTCAAATTACAATTGTTTCAGGGTCTTGGCAACTCATTGCCATTAGTGTCTTCAAGCCGATATGCCCCATTGCCGGCAACTGAGATGATTTTATAAGGCCCCTTCCAGTTTGGGCCAAGTTTGCCCTCCCTAGGATCCTTTTTGTTGCCGACAACTTTTCTCAGGACAAGGTCTCCAACCTTGAACTTTCTTGGGTTGACCTTCTTGTTGTAAGCCCTAGCAAACTGTTGCTGGTATGCCCCCAGCGGAACTGCTGCTCTCTCTCTTCTTTCTTCTAATAGATCTAGATCTCGGGTTAAGAATGCCTCATTGGTCTCATCTTCTACTCCCTGGGTTCTGATTCCAGGGATGTCGACTTCCAGTGGGATAACTGCTTCAGTGCCATAAGCCATGGCAAAAGGAGACTTCCCAGTTGATCTCCTCGGTGTAGTCCGATATGCCTAGAGCACATTGGGCAACTCTTCCACCCACTTCCTTTTGCTACTTCCAGCCTCTTCTTGATCCCATCCAAGATAGTCTTATTGGATGCTTCTTCCTGTCCATTGCTCTAAGGAAAACTTGGAGTAGAGTAGTAGATCTTAATTTTGTACTTTGCACATAAGCTTTTGATTAGCTTACTGTCAAACTGTGTATCATTATTTGCTATTATTGCCCTTGGGATCCCAAACTTGGTGATGATGTTCTTCTATATGAAGTTTTTCATATCAATATCTCGAATCTTCACATGGGGTTCAGCCTCTACCCACTTCATGAAGTAGTCAGTTGCTACCAGTAGAAACTTCCTTTGCCCAGTTGCTTGGGGTAGTTGTCCAACAAGATCCATGCCCCACTGGGCAAATGGCCAATGGCTGGATACTGGGTTCAAATCTACTACTGGTTGATGTATCAAAAGTGCAAACCTTTGACACTTTTTGCACTTTCTGATGTAGACTTCAGTATCTTTCTGCATGTAGGGCCACCAGTACCCCTGAATGATGGCCCTATGAGCAACTGATCTGCCCCCAGCATGGCTTCTCAGACTCCTTCATGAATCTCATATAGAAAGTCCTCAACCTAGGAGGGATGTACACATCTCAAAAGGGGTCCAGTGAAGGATCTTTTGTAGAGATAGCCATCTACTGTTAGGTTGAACCTGGACGACTTCAATCTGGTCTTGTGTGCCTCTTTTCGGCCGTCTGGAAACTTGTCATCCTTGAGGAACATCACTATTGCATCTATCTAACTTGGACCCATTTCCACACACATCGCTTCGTACTCTGTGATCTGGGGCTCTGTAGACGTCCCCGAACGCCCCGGGAGGGATGTGTCCCGTTCTGATCATTTGGGGTTCACTACAGTTCGGACTCTCAAATTGCCACGGTTCTAAATCTGAACCAAAGAGTCCAAATCTGGCAAATCGTTTTGAGAAAACAGATTTTGAAAGAAGTGCCAAACATGGACTGCTTTGCCAGATACAGAGTCGCCACCTAAATGTTTTATTTTGGGGAAATTTAGGAAACCTTGACTCGTTTGCCTAAGGCCACGTGTCCGTCATCACCAAAGTTGCCTCGGCTCGGGAACTTGGGTACGATTGGGGAAGGTCACTTCGTGAGCACCCCCGCTCGCCCGATCAAAGATCGGCCTCTACTAACCATGATATCTATTTTTGAAAACATTATGCGTTCTTATTCCGGTTATTAGCCTAGATTTACTATGTGATGCGCACAACATACAAGTATAGACTGGATCATCTGAATTGGAACAAAACATTTCATGTTTATTTTTTAAAGTGGTTTGATGGTGCTACCTGCAACTAGGTTAAGACGTGGATTTGCCACCCTCGGGTGGGCTTAGAAAAACATGATTTTGCCACTATCTAGTGGGCTTAAAACACAAATTTGATGAATTGTTCCAATTTAAATAACCCAACCTTCACCCACAGGCATTCAGGCAGTTATATCACATAAGCATATAGCCTCATGGTAAGCATGCTATTCATGGCAGTCACTCACACGCATGCAAGGATGCTAAAGCATAAAACTTACCGAGTACTCTAAGCCAAAACAGAAGCTAATTAGAAATCCATGCATGATCCTAATTATACGGAAATGCCTAATGCAACACATGCAAAAATGTAACTATAGCAGGCTCGGCTATTCTAAACATGGCATATGAAATGCTACAGCTAACATGTATTCAACTTGGAATTGAAAATACAATGCAGTTAGTATGATGCGCCGAGCCCGGTGCATGCAAAAAAGATGAATGAATGCAAACATGCTATCATATTGTATGCTAATTGAACATGCCCTAATCTAACCATCATAAGCGGGTAAATAAAAGGGAGAAAGACGTGGGGTTAGAAGACATACATCACACACACGCACACTTATTACAACATTGCCCTCGCGCAGAGGGTCCGAATAAATAATATACAGTCCTAAATGAATAATTACAGTCCAAATATGTACAAAACCCTAATTAATTAACAAATTAAATTAGGAAAGCAATAAATTGGCATGCAAGCCAGGGACTGCCTCAAATCTGCTCCAGATGATGAATGATGCATGCTCGGGTTGCCTTGTGCGGAGAATCCCTCGCGATGCCTCGGTTTGCCTCTGTTTGCAATTGTTCTTGGAATGCGTGTCAAGCTCCGGAAGGCTGTCGATTTCTAATTTGCTGCAACAAAGAGCAACAAAGGGGCATGGCAAAGTATTTTCACATATGTATGCATGACTACTCTTCGGGGAGTGTAGTCCTCGATCCTCGTGCCACCAATCACGCATATCGATGCATGATGGCCGAGGAGTCGAATTGCACGACTCAATATGAAATGAATGCACATATAAACACAACAAGACCTAAACTCCATCATGGATAATACGGAGTGTCGGTGACTGGGAATTGAGACACGTTTCGTCACTCGAAGTACGAAACGTCCCTCGTTTCCCGTGCTCGGGCTAACTCCTATCCCAAGCACAATGCAATATGCATGACATGCATGAATGTAACTAATATACAACCTAGCATGTGCAATGCTATGAGATGGCATACACAATGCACGATATAACAAGGCATACGTAATGCTCTAACATACGACCTAGCATACGCAATGCTATAAAATGAAATGGCATACTCAATGCACAATGGACTTACACCAACATGAGTGGACCTCAGCCACACTCACATTAGTAGCCATGAGATGAAAAATGAGACACTCGAAATGCATGCACACATGCACGCAAACCGAGGACCGAACCCAAGGCATAGCATGCAACACTAACAAGGCATGGCAAGGCATGAAACATGGTATGCAAACATGCAAATTTCAGTGCTGAAATATGATGCAAAACAGCCCTGAAACATGGAAACATGGCACCCGATGCATGGAATGAACCCGAAACACAAAACTAGGCATATGCATTGGCCTATAGCTATACAAAACATGCATTATTTGATCATGAAGCATGAAGACAGAAGCAAGAAAGTCCCCAAAAAAGCATATTTACAGTTTTAAGCAAGGCCAAAAAGTGAACACAAATAGGGCTAAGTTAACATGCAAAAATGGCCCCAAAAGAGAAATAATGAAGCAAGTAGCATCTTCTGGCCCTAAATGGCCAAGAGCCCTTCAACAAAGTTGAATAGGGGCTCAAAATGAAGCACTTTACAGTTTACAACAAGCCACGAAAACAAACACAAGTATGGCTAAACTATTGTGCAAGAAACGGGCCAAAAGGGAGACAAAGAAGCAAGTGACAAAAGGAAGCCTCAAACAGTGAAGAGCCCTTCAACAATGTTGAAGAAGGACTCAAAATAATCCACTTTATAGTTTATAACCAAGCTCAAAATAGTTTACAAATAGGCCTAAAATACTATGCAAAATAAGGCCTACAAGAGAGGTAAAGAAGCAAGTGTAAAAAGGAAGCCTCAAACAGGGAGAGGCCCTTAAACAAACATGAAAAGGAGCTTAAAATAATGCTATTTTCAGTTAGGGTCGGAGCCCAAATATGCAAGCAAGAGGAGCTAATATATTGAGCAAAAATAGGGCCAAAGAGAGGGATAGAAGACTTACCCTTGAAGACCAATGCTTCAACAACTCTTGGACCAAGTTTGGGAGCCCTTGACCTCTGGAAATGGCCTTGAAGCTTCTGGAATGGAGTGTGGATTGGTTGGCTTGGAGATGGAGTAGAATGGATGTAGGATTTGAGAGGTTTTGAGAGTTGGAGTGTAGAGAGAGAGAGATACAATGTAGGAGGCTTAAACCAAACTTTCTAACCCCTCAAATGGGAGCTGGAGGGCCTGGATATATAGGCAAGAGTGTGGGAAAAAAGGGGGGGAAATGGATTTCAAATTTCCTCCCAAAAGTGCAGCCCCCCGGATACACAATCTGGGGGGAAACAAAATACAGATTTGTAATGTACCAGAGGAGGGGAGCAAGGCCGGCATGGTATTTAAGTTGCAGGTGGCCGGTCGGCCCTCCCTATGGCCGGCCAGCCAAGGGTCAAAAGGCTCAAGAAGTATTAGTGGCCGGCCACCCCAGATTGGTGGCCTCCCATGTGTGCACAACACAACCATGTGGTCAAAAACTAGAGAAAGTAAACCAGGAGAGAGAAAAGCCCACTTTTTGGAGGGGTTCAAAAGGGTCAAACACAATTACTGGCCGGCCATGTGATATTGGTGGCCTCCCAGGTGTGTACAACACAAATATGTGGTTTAGGGCTGGAAAAAGTGGCCTTAGGGTGGTCAACATTGGCTTTCAAGTGAGAAAAACGGGCAACGGAGGGCGATGGAGGAATAAAACTGGTTGTCAGAATAATTACTGGCCTCCCACCCTTCTACGACCTTCTTAGCAGTGAAAATAAGGTCTCCACCAAAAATGAGCCCAAACCGATGCAAAATGAAGGTTCGGGGGCCGAAACGCGTAGCCCGAGGCCCCGAAAATTGACTGTTAGGCACCGAAAGTGGTGTTCGACCACGAAGTTGGTCTCTCGAGCCACAGTGTCCCTCAAAAGGGAGCAAATAAGATGCATGCCAAAAATCGGAGCAAACAGAGGTGGTTAAGCGGTCCCGAACCAAGGCACACGGCCGTCGGCTCCGAAAAATCGGAAACCGGGCTCCAAACGGGAAAAATGGCCTACGACCACGAAACGTAGCCTACGGCCACTGAGAGATGGTTTTCGAGACCTCTCCCTCCCCTCTGGAAGAGAAAACAGAGAAAATAGAACCTGGTTCACAAACCGAGGCAAAGCACAAAAGAGCCCCGAAGTCTGGAGGCAAGGCTCGCAGCTGAGACTCCGCAACCTCAGAACGAGCACAATATGCAACATCACCAAGCGCTCAATCGGTGACGTCTGAGTCTTAAGGTCGGTCAAAAATGGGGTGTCTACAGGCTCCACACTTGGGCCTGACAAATAATCAACCATTATTGTCCTTGCCTCACCTGATTTCATTGCACTAGCGAGGTTGGCCAAGGCATCGGCGTGACTGTTGTCATCTCAACTAACCTACTATAGTCGGCAATCATAGAACAGTGTGAGAAGCTTGACAATCTCTTTGACATAGGCTATCATCCTTTCATCTTGGGCTACATACTCACCCGTTGCTTGATTCACAATAAGTTGGAAGTCACAGAAGATTATCACCTCATCGGCTTCCATTGCTGCTGCTGCTAGCTTTAGTCCAGCAATCAATGCCTCGCATTCTGCTTTGTTGTTTGAGGCCTTGAACCCTAAACGGATAGACTGCTCAATCATTCACCCATCTGGCGATACCAAAACCACTCTTACCTCTCCCCTTTGACGGCAGAAGGAGTTACCGATGTAGATGTCGCAGGGTTTTGGTTTTTCTTATTTTTTCTGTTTTGCTAGAGTGGGGTTCTTATGCCCCAGTTGGGTTTCTTCCTGCTCTCCTGGGCATCCCAAGCCGCGTCTCACCAGAGTCCAACACGGGATGGCATCAGGGGTGAACTCGGCCACAAAGTCGGCCAGAACCTGGACCTCAATTGTTGTTCTAGGCCTAAATTCTAAGTCGTATTGGCCCAGCACTACTGCCCATCTGGCTATTCTTCCTGTCAGATCTCCATGTTGCAACAGGGACTTCAAGGGATGCTCAGTCAACACCACAATCTTGTGGGCTTGGAAATAATGATTCAACTTTTTAGAAGCCATCACTAAGGCCAATGTCAATTTTTCCAGGGACAAGTACCTAGTCTCTACATTTGTAAAAGGTTTACTAACATAGTATACTGCATTTTGTTCTCCCTTATCCTTTTGGATTACCACTGCACTTACTGCGTGGTCTGAAACTGCCAAGTACATGAATAATTCTTCTCCAGGTAATGGATTTGACAAGAGTGGAGCTGTTGGCAGGTACCTTTTTAAGTCGGCTAAGGCGACTTCGCACTCTTCTGTCCACAGAAAATCTGTGGCCTTTTTTAACAAACTAAAAAATGGTTTACACTCATCAGAACTTTAGTTGATAAACATGTTCAGGGCTGCTGCCCTGCCGATCAAAATCTGGACCTACTTGGCTGATGTCAGGCTCTTTAAATCAAGTATGGCCTTGATCTGATCTGGGCTTGCCTCAATGCCCCTTCTGGTGACCAAGTACCCCAAAAACTTACCGGATCTGACTCCAAATGCACATTTAGAGGCATTGAGCCGAAGCCAATATACTTTCAGGATATCAAAAATTGCCTGTAAGTCGGCCAGGTGATTCCCAAGCTCTTTGGTTTTCACGACCATGTTGTCAATGTACACCTCAACTATCTTCCCAATCAGATGTTTGAACATATTGGTCACTAGCCTCCGATAGGTTGCTCCTGCATTCTTCAACCCAAAAGACATCACTCTATAGCAGTAAGCCCTTTTGGGTTGATAAAAGCAGTCTTCTCTTCGTTAGGGGGATACATCTGTGATAACCCAACCCCGTATTATGCTTAATTATATACGTGTTTATGTGTTTAATATGAATTTGCAAATTAAGTATGTGAATTATGTGATTTTGAATTTTATATATGTTAAATGTAGGAAAATTTGTTGCAATTAGAACTTTGAACTGAAAATTGGAAGTCTTAGAGGCGTGATAAACCAAAACCGACTTCATATTTGTGATTAGTATGATTTTTAGAGCCTACGGCGAAATTTTGTAAAATTATGATTTGTAATGTTTTAATTAGCATATATTACATATATCTTTCTAGTTCAAGAGTTAGAGAGAGAAGAAGAGGAGAAGCAAAAGGTTTTGGTGGAGATTTAAGGGGCAAACCCTAGATTTGAGCTAAGGTATGAAAATTTACTTGGAATCCTTGTATACAACTCATCTATTGCTTGAAAACATATGGAGATTTGAAGATTTGAAACCCTGTTGGGTTATGTGTTTATGTGAGCTAAACTATGAAATTGGAACTTGAATGTTTTGATTTTGCATGATTGGAGTTCAATCTTGTGAATAATGTATGAAACAAACCCTAGATAATTAATGAAAACAAGATTTGTTGAAAGATTGCTCATGGATCATGTATTTTGAATTTGTTTATGTAATGTATGAAATTGTGAAAAGATGAGACCATGAGATTGTTGTTGATGCAAGATTGATATGTTTAATGAGGGATTACACTCGTATCATGCTTAGTTATCATGTTTTTGAGTTGTTTTTACATGAATTTGGGCTTGGAAATGAGCTTAGGAAGTTTTCATCTTTGAACCATTTTCGGACTGTCTGATTTTGCCCAGACCGCACGAGCGGCCATGGGCACCGCATGAGTGGAACATGAAGAAAAAAAAGAAGTTTTCATTATGCTCCTTAGGCGCTCGAGTGGCCGATTTTTCCGCTCGAGTGGATTTGGGCTGCACGAGCGGTGAAGACTTTCGCACATGCGGAACCCTTGTTTCAGCCCAACTTCAAAAAGGCATATCTCCTTCAACAGGACTCCATTTTAGATGATTCTTGAGCCTAAATTCAAGCCCCGGAAGTCTGGTTTTCAATGGTGGTGGTCTCACATCCAAATTTTAAATACACAAATAGATATGTTTAAATTAGTGAAGGTTGTTCACTTTCTTTTTAACCGTTTCATTCTATTTCCTCTCCTAACCCAGTTTCCTTTCGGTTCTTTCTATTTTCCTAGACACGGATTATGACCCATTGAGGACTAATGAGTTTAGAACCAAAAAAAATAATTGGTTAAGGAGCAAAGTAAGGGATTGATTTATTTAGTTAAGAAAAGATTAAAAGAAGTAAATTTGATCAAAAGAGTAATTCCATGTTCCGATATGTTGTGCCATGCGCATTGTGTTTGCAGGTCATGATTTGAGGACCGATCAACCATTTCTGGAAACCACTGTGAGTAATAGTATAGTAATGATATGTTTTCATTATCTATTCTGATTTATGTACGACATGATCTTCTAAATATCGTATTTTGTCAAAATGCACAAGTTTCTAAGAAATGTGAAATGAGTTATGAACAAGAAATGTGAATTGTTTGTAATATGATATGGTGGGCCCAAGGCCGTTCCGTTTATGCTATGACATGATATGAATTGTTCAGTCTTTAAGACCTATTGATTTCTGGTATGGAACAAAGTGTTGTATGGAACTAAGTGCTACAGCGGGAACCACCTCTAGAGTCCGTACGAGTCATCTCTTAGGTCCATACATACTTAAATAATTAGGCCCGAGGCCGCTTATTAAATGTTGGGCCCGAGGCCACTTGTTATATGATTGGGCCCAAGGCCGCTTGTTAAATAATTGGGCCTAAGGCCGCTTGTTATGTTTTGGGACCGAGGTCGCTTGTTATATGATTGGGCCCGAGGCCGCTTGTTATGTGATTGGGCCTAAGGCCATCTTGAATATTTGAATATATGAATATGGACATTGTGAGAATCTTATGATCACCTATTTACACTGTTTTACTGTATTATTACTCACTGAGCTTCGCTCACCTAATATTATGTATGCGCATGTAGGTGATCAGCAGCATGGAGAGCATCCCTAAAGTTAGCTTCAGGAGCTATTTTGTAACCCAATCGAGTCATGCCTCTGAAATGGAGTTGTCTTTGACTCACACCACACCTTGACCTCACTTTGCTTTTGTCATTATGGTCTTGGGTTTATAAATAATATGTGTAAATTTCTTGTGGCACTTATATTTTTGATGGGTATATATATGTATTATTGTGTTACATGGTTAACTCTATAATTTTGCTCATGATTGGCACAGCTCAATGGACTTCTCTTTATTAAATGCTTCCGTTTATGGCCCATTAGCATAAATATTTTGTATGATCGTTTGAGGCCTTTGGTAATCTACTAATTACTGGCTGGTTATGACCCAAACTTTTAGGGGCGGGTTCGAGTCATGAGAGCATCGCTATTTGGCGATATCGCCTGTAAGCATCCAGGAAGCTCATCCTCCCATGCTCTGAAGTGGCATCCACCAGCTGATCAAGTTTAGGTAGAGGGAAGCTGTCTTTGGGATAAGCCTTATTTAGGCCGCTGAAGTCCACACAGACCCTCCACTTGCCGTTCTTCTTTTTCATAACAATTGTGTTGGACAGCCAGGTTGGGTAGTTCACCTCCCGAATAGCCTTGGCTTCTAACAACTTGTCCACTTCCCCCTCAACTGCCTCAACATGCACTAATGTCGGCCTCCTTGCTCCCTGGATGACAGGTTTAGCTGACTTGTCTACATTGAGCATATGGCATGTGACCTCGGGGTCAATGCTTGGCATCTCATATGGCGTCTAGGTAAATACTTCTATGTTGGCCCGTAAGAAAGCCTCTAACTCCCTTTCCTCTTCCTCAGCCAAGCCTGAGCTGAGAAAGAAGAAACGCCCTTCATCCCCTTCTTGGACCAGAATCTTCTTTAAGGTTTCATCGCTCTTCTCGGCCGGTTCTTTGCCAACATCATCTAGGACTTTCATGTCCTCGTCCTTGATTTCTATTTTTTTTTCCTCTCGCACATTGCAGTTGGATTTCATTGCTGCCATGGAGAAATTCTTTGCCTACACTTGATCCCCTCTAACTTCCTCAATCCCTTGTTTAGCTGGAAATCGTAACAACTGGTGTAGTGTTGAGGGAACAACCCTCATTGCGTGCAGCCACGGTCTTCTCAATATAGCATTGTAAGGGGAGGGGGTATTAATTATGGTAAATTCTGTGCTGACATTCCTGGTGCCTGCCTGCACCTCCAAATTTATTGCTCCTAGAGGCCACGCCGATGTTCCATTGAACCCGACTATTGGGCTATCGGACTGCTCCAAATCATCTCAATGAAGGCCAAGCTCCTTGTAACATCTGATATACATAATGCCATAAGAGCTGCCTTGGTCGATCAGAATGCGCCTTACCTGGCATTCTCTATTCTTGAAGGTCACTACTAGAGTATCGTTGTGTGGATGCTGCACCATGTCTAGGTCTGCCTCAGTAAAGGACACCATTGGTCCCTGGTACTCATTTGTCCTAAGTTTCTTTTGCTGGACCTGATATACATGCTGTAAGTGCCTCACCTTTTGGGTCTCTCCACGCATATCATTCTCATTAACTTTCGAATGAATCACATTGATCACCCGAGGTTCTGCTTGCTGTGGTTGTGGCGGTGGTGGTGCCGCTGGTGTCGGAAGAAGCCTTTTACGCTTTTCCCTCGTTCTGGCCTCATCTACTAGGTCCCTCAATTGACCCTGTCTGACCAAATCTTCCAAGTGCGTCTGCAGGGCTCTGTACCCCTAAGTCAGGTGCCCATTCTCATTATGATAAGCGTAGTGCTTCCTGAGGTTCCTTCTCATGAACTCACCAAGAATATTCTTCGGTGCTCTATAATACGGCTGGTTCCTGATCCTTTTTAGAACTTTATAAACCGGGATCCGGAACATAGTGGTGACTACTTGTGCAGCCCTCAACACTGTTTCCTACTTGTTAAAACCAGTATTACCTTGACCTCGCTTCGGTGAGCCATTTCTTTTCTTCTGCTTCGGCGCCTTCGTTCCCCGCGTATCCTCTTCTGCTCTGGTCCGTGCCATGAGCTCCTCCATACTCTTTGGTAGAGTTTTTCCCAGCGACTTCCGAAGCAGGCATTTATCCTCCAGGCCATTCTTAAAAGACACGACTGCCAACTCCTAGTTGCATCCTGGTATTCGGTTGAACACCTCATAATACCTTTTGGCATAAGCCCTGAGGCTTTCACCCTCGCTAATTTTCAGAGCCATCAGGGAGTCTACCCTTAGTGGTTGTAACTTGTTTGTAACGAACCTGGCCACAAACATCTCGGCCAGGCCTTCCCAACTCTTCACAGTTCCTTTCGGCAACTTGTGAAACCAATCCGAGGCGATTTCCCCAAAGGATGAGGGGAACACCTTGCACAACAACTGTTCATTAAAGCCATTGAATTCAAATATAAGCCGACGTGAAAGTTCGGATTGGACTTACCGTCACAAATTTGGAACCTCGGCATATGGAACCTTTTTGGGGCCTCAAACCTATCTAACTCTACTGAAAATAGCATTCTCGGCTTGATGGGGGATGTGACCTTGGCGTTTTGTCGCTTCCTCTGGAGGTAGTCCCTCAAATCCTCCTTCGTTCGTCCGGGAGCACGACTATCAATAGATTTCTGCCTTTTTGGCGCGTTGCTCCCAGCGTCGTGGTGTGTCCTCTTGGATTTTTCTTCATTCACTGTATCAAAGCAAAGTCCCTTTTCCTGGACGTGTCAATGTTCTTTGACATAAGTTCCCTTGGTATGAGGCGTCCTCTGAGACTCACTTCTCACTGACTCTGCCCACTCGACATCCCGTGAAGGCCGATGTGAACGTTCCTTCTCCTTGTCATGCTGAGGGACTACTGGGATTGTTTTCTGTCCCCATTTCTGGGCATCATTCTTGGCCGCTGGCATTGGTGTGTCCTGCAACGAAAACGATGGTTGCAAGTTGTTCTGCATCATGAAGTTGATAACTGATTGCAGGTCTGCCAACTTGTTTGCCATCCCTTTTTATCTCATCATCCCCCCTCAGGCATCTATCCTTCCATACCTGAAGGTCACTCTCGTTGTAATACTCATCTCGGTCTACTTTTTTCGGGGCGTCTCCCTCTTTACCGACGTCCTTATCCTCGGGATTCTGATCCGCGTGCTCCTTCATTATGGTTTTCTTCCTCGATGTTAGGATCGACATGTTTACCACTCCCGCCTGGAACATCGTCCCCGATCTTTTCCCCCTGCCCGTTGTTGGCCATTTATTCTTACTAAGTTCCTATAGACGGCGCCAAATTGTGGGTGTTGTTTTCTGGCCACACAACCAAACATGGAACTTAGTTGGAGAGCACCAGTAGAATAGATTAAGCCAAACAACCTGCACAAGAAGATGAGAATCCAGCGGTGGTTCGTCTACCCGGGGGCACTCCGACGATCAAGTCATTAATCAATATCTCTCAAAGATAGCAAATTGTGCTTAAACTCACAAGAAAGAACTTACCTCAAACCCACGAGGGTGCCTTGCTTTATAAATAACAGTGACTTGATCCCATTAGAAGCCTCACTTCAATGGACTCAAGCTCAATGCTCATCCTGGATCTTCATCTAGATAGAGATAAACTCTTCTTGAGCCTTATCTCTATCCAGACTGAGATCCTCCCATGTTCTAGGACTTTTGTCCCTTATTCGCTCATCTCAAATTCTAGTATCTTCGCAGATAACCTCGACCTAGCCAAGATCACCTCGACGCATGACCAAGCCACGTGGCACCTTGGCTGACACTTCGGCGTCACCTTATCCATGTGTTGTCATTCACAAAATATGTCCCCACAATTGGGAAACTTGCGATTCTAGTGGGTTTGCTTTCGCCATTAAAATCAAATAAAGCTTAGAAACAAACCAAAGATGAGAATTGGACTCAAATCTTCAAATGGCTTGATTATCAGAAACCCAGATCAGTTCTTTTTGTTGGGTTTGGGAGTAAGTGTAAACTCAACAAAGAAGAAATTCATGAGATCGCTCATGGGCTTGAGAAATCGAAGCTTCCATTTTTGTGGGCACTGAGAAAACCCACTTGGGCAATTGAAGATCTCGATTTTGTGCCGATTGAATTCACTGATTGGACATTGGAGAAAGAGAGAGTGAGCTTTGAATGGGCACTGTAGAGAGAGATTCTGTAACACCCATCAATCGGAGGGTCTCTGTTTCACGCAGGTTGGGGATCAGTGATTGAAACTCTGCAATTTGGACACTCGATGGTGGTTCTTCCATTAATAATCGATCAAGGTTTGAATGCGAGGTTGATGGTGGAAAATGGTTTGGCGATTGAAGTGGAGAGAAGTGAAGATGGGTCGTTTAGCCGAGACGACATAGCTAAGGGTCTGAAACTAGCTATGGTGTCCAAGGAAGGAGATGAAATGAGAGCTCGGTTAAGAGAAACTGCGAAGATAGCTGGAGATCAGAAACTCTATGATTGTTACATGGATGAGTTTGTCAAGTATTTGAAAATGGGGCTGTTATTGCAAAGAAAAATTATCATCATGTCATGGGAGAGGTGTTTTATGTATTTTTTGTTGTATTAGTATTTTTGTTTTTTTTCTTTTCTGTTTCATTTTAGGGATTTGGATAGAACTCCCTTATTGTAAGTAGGATTATACAAAATACCGTATAATCTATTAAAATTGCATTGATTTGTATCAATTAGTATTGTTCTATCCATTAATCATAGTTTAAACTTCAAAAATTATAATCCGCCTTCGAAATCATTCCGCTCCGTTATAGTTAATATATTTATATTTTTTAATCTATAATGAAATATCAAAGTAAAAATGAGTGTGAGAGATATTTAATATGTGAAACTCTTTACAAATTAGTAGTTATATATGTATATATATGAAAAATATTATGTAAAATTAGTTTGTGTTATATATATGAAAAATATTATCCAAATTAATATTATATATTATGCAAATACTTGATAATTGGTTAGAATATTCTTCAATTTGTCAATCCATCCAAAATCGCTTAAAGTATAATTTGCCAATCTATTAAACCGCTATTCAATTTATAATTTTATTTTGAAACTGTCCAAATCATACCGCGAACTTAGAAGTTTATATTAGTAGTATTGTAAGTTTATATTAGTATAATAACAAATAAAAAATGCTTATCAGTTTCAATCCTCCAAAATTTAGTGTAATTTTTTTTTGACCAAACTATGGCATTGTCAAATCTTTCGTTTCGCCAAGGATCTTGTGGCAAGTTGTCATGCAATTTCAGCTTAGAATACAATGAAAAAAAAAAAAAAATCAAGAATTCAAGCTAATGGACCAATGATGGCTCTTTTAAGTGGTATATTTTTGTATGCTAGTTTTATTAACAAATTAACAAATCTAACTATCTAAAATATTGAAATAAATAAATAAATAAATAAAATCTTCCACCTCTCTCTCAGCAAAAGCCAACTACTTCAAGCTACAATCAACCCATCTATCATTTTTTATGCAAAAAAATAACCCATCACAGCTCGATAACAAAATCGTACAATTAACCCATCTATATTTTTTACAGAACTGCTACAGAGCCTAAATGGGCGGTGGCCCGAATAGCTCAAAAGTGGTTTCCTTCCGAAAATTTGATGCACATGGAACTCACGTGTTCTGGAGATCAAACTAATGAAACAAAAAATAGAAACAAGAGAGGAGAGAGAGAGAAAGAGAGAGAGGGGTTACAAACTAGACGAGCATGACTTCACAACGACGAGAGAGACAACCACGACGACCACCGACCTGGTGTTCACCGACGATCGTCGCTAACCACCGTCCACCTCTATTCGGAATCTCCATGCCGAATGTCCTAAACATTTTTTATCTGTTCGGCATCTTAGGTAAGCTATTGTTCTTTTTTTTTTTTTTTTTTTCTGAGATGCATTTGTGAGAGAGATGTAAGAGACAATTTGTTTTATCTGTGTCTGAAAAAAAAAATGGTTGTTCTGGAAACAAGCCCTCTGTTAAACATTTCCACTGTAGTGATGCATGCCAATTGTTTGATGAAAGTTCCCATAGAGAAATTATCCTGATTTTATGTTCTAAATTCAAAAGAATTATCTATGTCTGTAATTTTTTTTTTTTTTTGGTTATTCTGGAAGCAAGCCATCTTTTAAACATCTCCATTGTAGTTTTAACTGTAAAGATTTTTGACAACTCAAGGCCTCCTTCATTTGATGAAATTTGTTGTTTCATGAATAACACACCATTTTGTTGAAAGAATTTCTCTCTGAGTTTGATGTGTTGCCTTCTCTTGATACTGAAGTTTAGTAAAGTAACAACAATGAGTAATGACAAGAAGCCAAAGCTCAATCCTGCAAAAAAAATTTGAATTAATCCATAAACTAATCTCTATAGAAACTAAGTAATTTTGTGATTAGTCATACAAATTTAGTGACATCATGCTAATCTTTCTGGTTTTTTGTTTCACTATTGTTTCCCTGAAAATGGAACACTTAATTTGTCTTAGTGTTGAAATTCTTGCCTATGTTAAATTCGTTTTTGGTAAAATTATTTACCATCTAAGAACTTGAAAATCATTGTAAACCATTTCAATGTTGTTTGAAAAGACATAGAACTTTCATGGACATTAAAACAAATGGTATTCATTAACCTTGAAATGAAATATCCATGTCCAATATGAAAATCTATGTGGTTACTGGTTATGTTGGAGAACCTTAGAAAAATTAAAATTTTGTTCATGAAAAATCACCCAAGTTGCATGTGACAATATTAAGTTAAGATTTGCATTAGATTATCATCTCACTACATGCACTTACACTTTATTTTCTGTGTGGCTACTAGTTATGTTGTCTCAATTTTGGTTTGAAGCTACACGCTTCAATGAACATTTATTCAAACAATCCTTCATTGAATGGGACTAAGGAAGTTGAAGAAGCGGAGAACAATCCATCATTAAATGAGATTGGTGAAGTTGAAGAACCTAAGAAGGACATGTGTTTTAGCTCAAAGCAAGAAGTATATTCATTTTATTCAAAATATGCGCTCAGATTTGTTGTAGCTTATAGAACACAAAATATTGGACAAGATAGGGAAGTAAAATACTTTAGAATTGAATGTACTCAAGCACGCAAGAGAACAAAATGATCAAAAGTACACCCTCTCAAACCATCTTTGTCATCATTCATTGAATGTAAAGTAAAGGTTAGAGCAACTCTACAAAAGGATGGAAGATTTAAGTTAACCACAATTGTGCTTGAACGTACGCATGACTTGATTCCTAGTGACTCACGACATTTGCAATGAATAAGAGAATTCTTACTCCTGTGAAGAGAAAACTAAAAATCAACGATGAAGTAAGGATAGGGGTGGCTAGGAATTTCATTCTATAGTTGTTGAACAGAGGGGTATGAGACATTAACATTTGATGAACGAGATGCAAGGAATCATATTGAGAGTATGAGAATATTGAATTAGTTGTACTTTATTTTCATAGGATGCAATGACAAAATTCGAACTTCTATTCTGCAATTGACCTCGATGAAGATGGTCGCATGCGAAACTTGTTTTGGGCGGATGCTAGGAGTAGGGCAGCTTGTAAAACATTTGGGGATGTGGTTTCATTGGACACAACCTATCTCACAAACATATATGATATGCCATTTGCTCCGTTTGTAGGAGTTAATCATCATGGGTAGTCAATTTTGCTTGGTTATGGGCTGTTACCTAATGAGAACACTGAAACATTTGTGTGGCTATTCAGAGAATGGTTAAGTTGCTTGTCTGACGCTCCTCCAAAAGCTATAATAACAGACCAGTGCAAAGCTATGCAAAATGGCATTGAAGTTGTATTTCCACAAGCTCGACATTGTTGGTGCTTATGGCATATAATGAAGAAATTCCAGTGAAATTAAGAGGATATGCCCAATATGAATCCATCAAGTTTGCTTTGCGAAATGCAATTTATGATTGTTTTACAAAAGATGAATTTGATGAAGAATGGCAAGCGATGATTCTAAAGTTCAAGCTGGATGATAACGAGTGGTTGGGGGTATTATACAGTGGGCGACATAGGTGGATTCCTACCTATGTTAAAGACGTTTTTTGGGTTGGCATGTTGACTACACAATGAAGTGAGAGTATGAATGCATTTTTTGATGGACATGTGAACTAGAAGACAACTTTAATGCAATTGGTTAAACAATATGATAATGCCTTAAGAAGTAAGGTCGAGAAAGATATGAAAGCAGACTTTAAATCTCGAAACAAATTGTATAATTACTTAATGATATATGAGTTTGAGAAGCAATTTCGTGCAGCCTACACAAATGCAAAATTTAAAGACGTGCAAGTAGAATTGAAGCGACTATTGTATTGTTGTGCGAATTTTGTCAAAGAGGAGGGAGCAATTTGTACTTATCATGTAAAGGAGGTTGTTCTTGTCGGTGAGAAAATGAAGGATGTGGAATTTGTTGTGTACTTTAATGCAAGTGAATGTGAATTGCAATGTATGTGTCGATGGTTTGAGTTTAGGGGCATTATGTGTGCCCATGCAATTACTGTGCTACTTGAGAGGAGCATATATCAGGTTCCAGATAAATACATTGTATCAAGATGGAGGAAAGATATCGAAAGAGGGTACACATGCATTATAACCACATACACTAAAGCTGGGGCAGTTCTTAATGCAAAGTTGCATGATAAATACCACAAGATGTTGGATGAAATCATAGAAATTGTTGCCAATGATGATGGAAAACACGAAGTGCTTGATCTTGGGTTGATAGAAATCAAGGATAGAGTGAGAAAAGATCAATCAGGTAGTGCGAGTCATGTGCCACCTTCTACTAGTAACGTGCCACCTTCTACTAGTAATCTACTACCTTCTCATAGTTTGGCAAAAAATCCGTCTACTCGTAGTACTACAAAAGCAAGCATGTCTCGCAAGATTCTTAGTCCTATGGTTACTCGATGAAGAGGCCGTCCATGTACCAAACGGAAGGTTAGCAAAGTGGATGAAATAGTGAATCGGTTGAAGGGAAAGAGTAAAAAGCCTCCGAAAGCACAGGTAAGTTCTTTTCTTGTGTGTGATATGGAAATTGTTGAATGTTTTTATTTTCAATTATTCACCAATGTATTTTACTATAGGGACGTACGGTACCTCAATGTCAGCCTCGAAAGTTAAATTTTCCTTGTACGGATGATATGCAAGACAGTATGTATGACTTGGTATGTGTTTGACAAAGGACTTTATATTTTGTTCGTTGTTTTTTATTTTAATGTCTGAAATGAATAATGAAATTGTGTTACAATGTTCATAAGGCGACGCAAACTTCATTTTACTATTTTCCTTGCATAGATAACATGCAACAGAGTATGTATGTACCGGTATGTGTTCAATGTCTGAAGTAAAATATTTGTTCTTGTTTTAATTTATATATATGTTTATGGACAATATTTGTAAAGTTTACTTGTATATTGAATAGGCACAGTTTAGTCCAATGCATATGGTGGACAATATTGGAGGCACATCTCATACTCAATCAGGAATGGTGAACAACATCAGCAGTCAAAGTTCGACAATCGCTTCAAATTTTATTCGCTTGAATGTAGATGTAGATCCAAATGTGACATTTTTTTTAGTTTTGCATTAGTACTTTGTATTTTTTTTGGCTTGTAAACAATGGGTCAGAAACCTTCATAGCTTTTGTCACCTGAAAATGGGTTTTGGATATATGAAAATGGGTTAATCAAATTCTATTATTCTGAGATTCTTGTGTTATTTTTGATTTGATGTATGAGTAGGTCTTTCTTCTCTTATTTTTGTAAGTGATGTCAAATTAGATGTTCTCTTATTCAATTCAGTTGGGTACCAGATTGTTATGAGGGTGAAGAATCCTCTTTGTTTTTTTGTCATTTTTTGGATATTTGAACAACTTATGCACTTGGTGTGCCAATCAGTGTAATCAAACATGTGGGTTGGTTGGAATGAAGTTCAAGAAATTACCAGGTATATTTGCCAATATTATTGCCAAGCTGAACTGGGCTTGGTCCTTAATTCAGTTTCACTGTTGTGCAGATATTCAGACAGTTCTTAATAGCTGATGGCTTTGTTGGGATTCATACCCCAAAGTTGATAGCAGGCTCCAGTGAGGGTGGCTCAGCTGTTTTTAAGCTGGACTACAAAGGCCAACCTGCATGTCTGACATAGTCACTTCAGCTTCACAAGCAACTGGCAATTTGTGGTGATTTTGGTCAAGTTTTTGAGATAGGTCATGTTTTCAGAGTAGAGGACTCCTACACGCATCGACACTTATGTGAGTTTACAGGTCTTGATGTTGAAATGGAAATTAAGGAGCACTACTCCAAGGTAAAGTTGAATTGTTCACTTCTTTAAGAGCCAAGACTACCAACTAGCAATGCAATTGTTTCTGTGGTAGTAAGATGCTCTAGTTTCTTTTTACATGTGATGGATATTGTGGATCGGTAATTTGTTGCAATGTTTGATAGTTTGAATGAGAAATGTCAGAAAGAGCTTGAAGCCATTGGGAAACAGTATCCATTTGAGACTTTGAAGGTCATATCGTTGTTTTCTCATTGTAGTTGAAATACTCTACATCATATTTCATTATTGGAAATGATAACATATTATATATGCCTGCTTACTAGAAAACTCTTATAAAAAGTAATTAGGGAAGGACCAAATTCCTTCAGATATTCCTTCAATTTGTTTGACAGATTACTATGTTTGATTATGTTCTTCAATAACTAGCCAAAAACACCACATTTAATTAGGGAAGGACCAAATTCCTTCAGAAATTCCTACAACACCACATTCAATTAAATTCCTAACATCCAACATGTCCATTACATCTATAATTACATTAATCAAATTTCTCAAAAACTAACAGTCAAGTGTCTTACATAATAAAGTACAAAATGATACAGACTACAATAACATAAATCAAAGCCTTGAAATTCTTGTCCATCCTTTGAAGCCTTTTACCATGGTCACGAATTTCATTTTCTATCTCAAAAAGCCTTGTCCTTACATCATTCAATTCTTCTGTTCGGATAGCTTTACAAGGTTCAGTATTGGAATGGATTGTGGAGGTAACGTCCCTATCATCATCGTCCGCAAACTTGAAGTAATTGCAGTGTTCTTTATTACTCTACAATGCATGACAATCAATTATTCAAATTACACAAATAATTTCCGACATTCTACAAGTTTAATTTCATAACACATACTTACATATTTTGATGGGCAAACAAAAAAGAGACGCCCTTGATTTCCATTCTCATTGGTTTGTACAATTTACATTGCAGCTATTCCCCCACAATCATACATTCTTGGTTTTAATCTAATGTTACTGTTGTTGGTAGATGAAGAAGCCATTTTTAATCTGCATAAATAATACAAAACCCATTTCAATTCCCTTCTTGCCTCCTTGATTTCAAATGCACCATTCACAATTTCCTTGTGCACATGGATACTACGGCGATGGCAGAAGAGATGGGCATGGGTGCATCAAGTAGGCCTCACAATTTCCAGTAATCAAGCTCTCTTTAGGTACGTATAATGTCCATGAAAGTTCTATGTCTTATCAAACAACATTGAAATGGTTTACAATGATTTCCAAGTTCTTAGATGGAAAATAATTTTGCCAAAAACGAATTTAAAGATTGTTCAATTTCAACACTAAGACAAATTAAGTGTTCCACTTCCAGGGAAACAATAGTGAAAAAAAAAAAAAAAAAAACAAGAAGGATTAGCATGATGTCACTAAATTTGTATGACTAATCACAAAATTACTTGGTTTGGATAGAGATTAGTTTATCAATTAATTCAATTTTTTTTTGCAGGATTTAGCTTTGGCTTCTTGTCATTACTCATTGTTGTTACTTTGCTATACTTCAGCATCAAGAGAAGGCAACATATCAAACTCAGAGAGAAATTCTTTCAACAAAATGGTGGGTTATTCATGAAATAACAAATTTCATCAAATGAAGGAGGCCTAGAGTTGTCAAAAATCTTTACAGTTAAAACTAGAATGGAGATGTTTAATAGATGGCTTGCTTCCAGAACAACCACAAAAATTAAAAAAATAAAATTTACAAATAAGTCTTTTGAATTTATAACATAAAATCAGGATAATTTCTTTATGGGGACTTTCATCAAACAATTGGAATGCATCAACACAATGGAAGAAGTTTAACATAAGGTTTAATTCCACAACAACCAAAAAAAATAAAAAAATAAAATAAAATTATAGACAGCAACATCACAAATTCACCGGAGAAAATCCTAAATAGAATTGTATCATCAATACCTATTTTGTAATAGAAAGGTTAACTGAAATTATTGGGGCAAAATACAAAACCCTTAATCATCAAACCCTAGTTTTGGGTTTACCTGAGATTCGAATAAAATTGGTCAGTAATCCGGCAGCGAGGGAATCGAGCGTGAGCGTGAACTTGTGGAAGGAGTATCCTGCTAACCACCGAGCACGATGACAGTCCTTTCCACAGTACAACTTTCCGGCGTTGTTTGGAAGGAAAGATGAGGTGACAGAACAACTTTCCGGCTTCGTTTCGGAGAAGATAAACTCGAATGATTCGGAGATGATTCAGAAGAACGATGACAAACAGAGCAATAGAGAGAGACAGAGCAATAGAGAGAGACAGAGTTTGAGAGCTTTGGTATAACACTAACAAAAGAGAGGCGAGTGAGCTAACACTGAGAAAAGAGAGGCGAGAGAGCCATATAGAGCTGTTCTAGCACGTGAGCCCATGCTTTTGGGCTATTCGAGCCAAAGCATTTGAGCCCTGAAGCATTTTTCTTTTTTTTAAGCAAAAAAATAACCCATCACAACTCGATAACAAAATTGTGAAGGAAAATGTCTCGTAACTCAAATTTTGTGGCTCAAAAGTAGCTCAAATGGCCAAAACTGTAACGCCCTCAAAATAATAACAATAAACCCATCAGATAAGACATGCATTTACATATAAACTAACCACATTCTTTCATTCATTAGAGTTCCATTACATAAGTATTACATGTTAACCTCATAACAAAATGCCCTACGGGCTTACAGCTTTCCAAGTTAACACTTGGTTACAACAAGGAGTTCTAACTCGTTTACACATTAAGCCCTTGGCTTGAAATTACATGTAATACATCAAAAGTAAAACGACACAACTATGCCCGCCACTAGCCTCCCAGCTATGTCCTTGGAGGTGGCATGCTTCCTGCACCTGAAAATGATATTCCCATATAGGGTGAGCCACAGCCCAGTAGAAATACACTAAACCAACCATGGACAATGACTAAAACATTAGCAATTGAAAGTTGGTCAACACTGATACAATCCCATAAATTACCTATTTATGTCAACGACTTACAAGTCCCAATTACATTTCATTTTCCCTTTTTCAACAGATAAGCATAAAAACTACATCCACATTCTTAACAGATATGTATAACAACAATATCCACAGATAAGCATACAAGCTATATCCACATTCTCAACAGATATGTATAACAACAATATCCACAGATAAACATACAAGCTATATCCACACTTCACAAAGATAAGCATATGAGCTCTATCTTCACTTCTCTAGACAAGCATATGAGCTCTGTCTACGGAGTTCATCCCCTATCTCCTCCCAATACCTATCCGGTTTAGAGGTACATCCCCTATCTTCCCTTAAACCGCGGAGTACATCCCCTATCTCCTCCTCTACACACAACGTATACAAACACAAAGGTTCTATATACAATCACCCAATACATACAAATAATGTATTCTATCAACCGTCAAGTTTCATGACACATTTCATTGATTAGTTTCAGTTTACCTAATCATCATGCATTGTCTACAACAATCACGACTATCCTCCACCGATAGCCCAAAGCAGTTATTTCTAAACAGAAAATAAATGCACGAATGGATATTCAATCAACATTTCATTTCCTCATTTCTCACCAATTAATTATCCCAATTAATTAAACAATGTAATTAGGCCATTTTCCATAATTACCATTTTAACCCTTAGGTCCCATTTTCATCAATGATTCAACAATCGTTCTATTTTTTTATGCCTAACATGCATCTAGGTTTATTATGAATCAAACCCCAACTTTTGTATAATTGCACAAAAGCCCCAAACTTTCACAAAATTACCAAAACAAGCCCAACATCTCAAAATACCAAAATTTAAAGACAAAACCCATAGAGAGGAGTAGGATATCCCTACCTTGAAGTTTAAGCCAAAAAGGAGATGAAGACTCCAAGATCAACTTGCTCCAAATCCAAACTTTTTCAGATTAAATCGAAGCTCTCAACGCCCTCTATCTTTTTAACAAAGGCCCTAGGCTAGATTAACACCCTAGGGAGATCAAACCTTAGAGAGAGTGCAAGTTTAGAGAGAGAGGGTGTCGGATTTAGGGTTTAACCAAAGAAAGGGACTGAAAAAGTGATGTTTTAGACGCTGCTGTCCGCTGATATAAAACACGCTCGCTCGAGCGAAGGATTGGTCGCTCGAGCGACAAGACACAGAAATCTCTCGCTCGAGCCAAGAAGTTCTCGATCGAGCGAAGAAAAACCCAGACCGCTCGAGCGAAGGAAAGCTCGCTCGAGCCAAGAAAGACAGCTCTCAGGTCCAGAACCAGACGCAACACCACTCTCGCTCGAGCGACAAACTCCTCGCTCGAGCGAAGGACCAAAAATCTGGGCAGCAACACTAGGCTCCCAAACGCAACCAACCTGAAACAAACCTGCCCAACGCATCTTATAACTCAATATACAAAGTAAAGAGGATGCAAACTAGAAAATAAACAACTACCAACATTCACGGACACATGTCCGGATCACTGTACAACAAGGGTAAACCCGGGATCGCTATAACCTCCCCCCCTTAAAGAATTTCGTCCCCGAAATTAAGCACAAGTTTTCAAAAACAAGTTTTTCTTCATTTTAAACAATGTTACACTTGAACATTCAACAATTCGACCCATTACCGGTCATCCCATCCCTTTAACAAGAGACATATCACAATATGTAAACAACATATGTATTATCAACATGCATCAACATTATGCACTAACTTTCCAATTTCAACAATATATTCAACACATATAGTGTCACATTCAACTTCCATATGAGGCAAGTCCCAAAACATACTTCCAATAACCAAAACATTTTCAATGTTTCACAACTTAAGACATATATAAAAGCTCTTAAGTTCAACAAAATGTAAAATTTTAAATACAAGATTACATATCAATAAACAAGTCCGGATATTTCTCTCGGACTTCCAACTCACGTTCCCAAGTGGCTTCCTCCACTCCGTGATGTTTCCACAAGACTTTCACCAAAGGAATGGTCTTGCCACGCAGGACCTGATCCCGCCTATCCAAGACCCGAACCGGTCTCTCCTCATACGAGGCATCCTCATCTACCTCTAAATCGGTCCAATCCAGCACATGTGATGGATCTGGCTCATACTTCCGAAGCATACTCACATGAAACACGTCATGCACTCCGGACAACTGCGGTGGTAAGGCTAACCGATAAGCAACCTCACCTATCCTCTCAAGGATCTCAAAAGGACCAATAAACCGAGGGGATAACTTCCCACTCTTCCCAAACCTCATCAGGCCTCGCCTAGGTGATATTTTCAAAAAGACATGATCACCTACCTCAAACGCCAAAGGCCTCCTCTTACGGTCGGCATAACTCTTTTGTCGACTCTGGGCTGTAACAAGCCTCCTACGGATAAGTTCAACTTTCTCCGTCGTCTCCCTAACCAACTCCGGACCCAACAAAGGTGCATCACCCACCTCGGCCCAACAAACTGGAGACCTACACGGTCGGCCATACAAGGCCTCAAACGGTGCCATACCGATGCTAGACTGAAAACTGTTGTTGTAGGCAAACTCTACCAATGGCAAGTGCCTCTCCCACGTCCCACTGAAATCCAGGACACAACCCCGAAGCATATCCTCGAGGATCTGAATAGTACGCTCGGACTGCCCGTCAGTCTGAGGATGATAAGCCGTACTAAAGGTCAACTTAGTGCCCAAGGCACTTTGCAAACTCTGCCACAACCTAGCAGTAAAACGAGGATCTCTATCTGAGACGATCGTCACTGGGACCCCGTGCAATCTCACTACGTCCCGAATATACAAATCGGCAAGATGATCTACCGAATCTCTCACGCGCATAGGAATAAAGTGCGCCGACTTAGTCAACCGGTCTACAACCACCCAAATAGCATCACTACCCCGTTGAGTCCTCGGAAGACCTACAACGAAGTCCATAGTGACATGCTCCCATTTCCACTCGGCAATAGGCAAGGGTTGCAACAAACCCGCTGGCCTCTGATGCTCGGCCTTCACTTGCTGGCAAGTAAGGCACTTCGATACGAAAACAGCCACATCTTTCTTCATACCCCGCCACCAAAACTGGCGACCCAAATCCTGATACATCTTAGTACCTCCCGGATGCACCGCAAGGCGCGAATGGTGAAACTCTCGGAGTACTTCCTCTCGGCAAGACTCCGGTACAAACAAACGGTTTCGGTATCTCATACTCAGGTCGGGATACACCGTTAAACCCTTCTCAACTTTCCCACTGGAGATCTTCTCTCGGAGGGATTCCACCTCAAGGTCACCTCTCTGTGCCTCTAACACTCTAATCAAAAGTGTAGGCTGCGCAACAACAGAAAACAAAGCCGCAGTCTCAACAGATTCGCCCAGTAGCAAATCAAACTCGCCCAGTGCTCCCAACATCTCCCATTCCCTGATGGCTATACAAGCTACATCACTAATGGTTTTCCTACTAAGGGCATCGGCCACAACATTGGCCTTTCCCGGATGATAATGTAACTCAAAATCATAATCCTCGATGAACTCCATCCATCTCCTCTGCCTCAAATTCAAGTCTCTCTGTGTAAACAGATACTTCAAACTCTTATGATCCGAGAATACCTCGAACCTCTCACCATAAAGGTAGTGCCTCCAGATTTTCAAGGCAAAGATCACAGCTGCTAACTCTAGGTCATGTGTGGGGTAATTCTTCTCGTGTATTTTCAACTGACGTGAGCCGTAAGCTACCACTTTCCCCTCTTGCATCAACACACAACCCAAACCCTCTCGTGAGGCATCACAATAAACCGCATAACCCAACCCTCTCTCCGGAATAATCAATACCGGAGCGGTGGTCAATCTAACTTTCAACTCTTGGAACGACTTTTCACAAGTCTCACTCCACACAAACTTGACTCCCTTCCGAGTCAGTCTAGTCAACGGTGACGCTAACCTGGAGAAATCTTTCACAAACCGACGATAATACCCAGCTAATCCCAGAAAACTGCGGATCTCAAACACACTCTTAGGCTGTGCCCAACCTTGCACTGCCTCAACCTTGGACGTATCAACAGACACCCCTTCCCCGGATACCACGTGGCCTAAGAATTTGACTTCCCTCAGCCAGAACTCACACTTCCCAAACTTGGCATACAGCCTATGGGCTCTAAGTAACTCAAGTACCACTCTCAAGTGTGCCTCGTGCTCCTTCTCAGAAGACGAATAGATAAGGATATCGTCCACGAAAACAACCACAAATCGGTCTAAGAACTCCCGGAAAATCCGGTTCATCAAGTCCATAAAGACTGCCGGTGCATTGGTAAGCCCAAATGGCATCACCAGAAACTCGTAATGGCCATACCGCGTACGGAATGCTGTCTTAGGAATATCTTCCTCCCTGACCCTCAACTGATGGTAACCCGATCTCAAGTCTATCTTAGAGAAACAACGGGAACCCTTCAACTGGTCAAACAAATCATCTATACGGGGCATAGGATACTTATTCTTAACCGTAGCCCGATTCAACTTCCGGTAGTCAATACACAATCTCAAGGCGCCATCTTTCTTTTTAACAAAGAGGGCCGGTGCTCCCCACGGTGAAACACTAGGGCGAACTAAACCCTTATCTAGCAATTCCTGGAGCTGAACTTTCAACTCAACCAACTCTGCTGGAGCAAAACGGTAAGGTGCCATAGAAATCGGCGCCGTACCAGGCACTAAATCAATAGAGAACTCTATCTCTCGGTGAGGTGGCAAACTAACAAGATCTTCGGGAGAGACATCCGAATACTCACAAACCACCCTCGGTAACATAACCTGGGTCTCACCACTCTCACCACTCTCAAAGCTGGCAAGTAGACTACTAAGCTCACTTCGCCCTCGCGAGTCATACCCCGGTGGCAAAACACTACCAACCCGGTCTCCCAAGAAATGGAACCACTCCCCGCTCAAGGTACATAATGTAACCCTCTGGCGGTAGCAATCAATAACAGCCCGGTATGACGATAACCAGTCCATACCCAAAATAACATCAAAACCCTTCATGGGCATGACAACAAACGGAAAAGGAAGCCTATAATCGGCGACCTCAATATCACATCCTCTAACACCCTGTTTCAGGATCAACTCACCACCCAAAGGCGATACCACACAAATAGGAGATGCTAACTGTGCTAACTCCAATTCCAAAACAGATGCAAATGCAGCAGATACAAAAGAATGAGATGCACCCGTGTCTATCAACACATTAGCAACCGAGTTGCAAAACAGAAAAGTACCTCTCACTACTGATGGAGCTGGTACTAAATCCTGCGCGGTAACAGCATACACGCGCCCCGTAGGCCCCTGGTCTACCTGCTCACCTCTCGGAGCAAAAGACTGCTGCACAGACTGGGATGACGAAGCTCCCGGATTGGCCCTCGAGGCCTGCACAGACTGAGCTGGCTGAAAACCCTGCGTCTGCCTAGAACCAGACGCTCCTGAAGTGGCACTCAACTGTGGGCAAAATCTCTTCATGTGCCCAGGTTGTCCACACTGATAACAAGTCAAGAGCTGCCCCCTGCCCAAACTCTGACTCTGCGGTCTAGCTGAAGAAGAAGCAGCTTTCTGACCCCCACCCTTCTGCGGGCAAACCGAAACCTTGTGACCCAGCTGGCCACACTTGTAACAAGTGAATTCTCCCTGACTGCCTCTCCCCGAGCCTACACTAGGCACTGGAAAGGTCAATCTAGAGACTGCACCCTGAGACTGCTGAGGGTTATTACCCTTCTGTCTCCTGCCATCACTCTGACTATCCTGGCTCCTCTTGGAGCCTCTCTGACCCTCATCCTCCTCCTGCATCATAAGCTCCATATGAGCTGCAGCATCCACTAGGTGTCTATAGTCTCGAATATAAGACCCACCAACTCTCAACTTGAGGCCCCGCCTCAACTTCCGCTCAAACTCATAGCAATGGCGTTCCTCAGACGCCACCAGTTCAGGTGCAAACCTGGACAGACTAGTAAAGGTAGCCTCAAACTCGGCCACTGACAAGCCCTGCTGATTAAGCCGGCTAAACTGATCCCTCAGCTTCTCCCTAGCTGCTGCTGATAAAAACCTCTCCTGAAAAGCATTCACAAACGCCTCCCAAGTACCACCAACACGAGCTTTCTCGTACTTCCACCATTGACCCGCATCTCCCTTCAGCTGGAAGGATGCCAAGGTCACTTTCAGTGCTCCGTCCTCGATGCCAAGCATCTCAAACGTCTTCGTTGTCTGTTCGAGCCATTCATCTGCCTTAAGCGGCTCTTTAGGATCCCCGATAAACTCGTCCGGATTACACCGGAAGAACTCCCTCTTCAAGAAGGAAGGCCCTGTCTCAGCTGCCTGATTCCCAGCTCTAAGAATACCCAAAGCTCCTGCTATCTCTCTGGCCAAGGCACCCATAGCCTGCTGACCCACTGGCTCGGCCACATTGGCCTGCCCAACTCCCTCCTGTACTGCCGGAATCTCACCCGGTAACGGTACTTCCTGCCTTGCAGGTCTACCACGCCTAGCTCCTCTTCCTCGTCCTGACATCCTAATAAAGGCAACACAGAACATTAGCACATTCATAAGTGTGCCGAAACTAGACACTCACGTCCTAATGCATGGACAACTGTAATTCACTCCACATAAGCACATAAACACATAAGCACTTACGAATTTCATTTCCGGATAATAATAGTCCCGAGACGTTACTAGAGTTCCGGTTAGAAATAGCATTGATCAAGTGCTTTTCCAACAAGACTCCCAGAAACTCAAGGATCCAATCAACATCCTAGAAATTAAATCCCATACCCACATAGTCACATAAGCATGTTAGCATTTAAGCACATAGCATATGATACTACATCTAAGTCTCTATCAAGCGAGACAAACCCATTGTGATCCTAATCACTTCCCACGTACCCAAAGTATTCGAACCCGGTACGCTCTGATACCAAGTTGTAACGCCCTCAAAATAATAACAATAAACCCATCAGATAAGACATGCATTTACATATAAACTAACCATATTCTTTCATTCATTAGAGTTCCATTACATAAGTATTACATGTTAACCTCATAACAAAATGCCCTACGGGCTTACAGCTTTCCAAGTTAACACTTGGTTACAACAAGGAGTTCTAACTCGTTTACACATTAAGCCCTTGGCTTGAAATTACATGTAATACATCAAAAGTAAAACGACACAACTATGCCCGCCACTAGCCTCCCAGCTATGTCCTTGGAGGTGGCATGCTTCCTGCACCTGAAAATGATATTCCCATATAGGGTGAGCCACAGCCCAGTAGAAATACACTAAACCAACCATGGACAATGACTAAAACATTAGCAATTGATAGTTGGTCAACACTGATACAATCCCATAAATTACCTATTTATGTCAACGACTTACAAGTCCCAATTACATTTCATTTTCCCTTTTTCAACAGATAAGCATAAAAACTACATCCACATTCTTAACAGATATGTATAACAACAATATCCACAGATAAGCATACAAGCTATATCCACATTCTCAACAGATATGTATAACAACAATATCCACAGATAAACATACAAGCTATATCCACACTTCACAAAGATAAGCATATGAGCTCTATCTTCACTTCTCTAGACAAGCATATGAGCTCTGTCTACGGAGTTCATCCCCTATCTCCTCCCAATACCTATCCGGTTTAGAGGTACATCCCCTATCTTCCCTTAAACCGCGGAGTACATCCCCTATCTCCTCCTCTACACACAACGTATACAAACACAAAGGTTCTATATACAATCACCCAATACATACAAATAATGTATTCTATCAACCGTCAAGTTTCATGACACATTTCATTGATTAGTTTCAGTTTACCTAATCATCATGCATTGTCTACAACAATCACGACTATCCTCCACCGATAGCCCAAAGCAGTTATTTCTAAACAGAAAATAAATGCACGAATGGATATTCAATCAACATTTCATTTCCTCATTTCTCACCAATTAATTATCCCAATTAATTAAACAATGTAATTAGGCCATTTTCCATAATTACCATTTTAACCCTTAGGTCCCATTTTCATCAATGATTCAACAATCGTTCTATTTTTTTATGCCTAACATGCATCTAGGTTTATTATGAATCAAACCCCAACTTTTGTATAATTGCACAAAAGCCCCAAACTTTCACAAAATTACCAAAACAAGCCCAACATCTCAAAATACCAAAATTTAAAGACAAAACCCATAGAGAGGAGTAGGATATCCCTACCTTGAAGTTTAAGCCAAAAAGGAGATGAAGACTCCAAGATCAACTTGCTCCAAATCCAAACTTTTTCAGATTAAATCGAAGCTCTCAACGCCCTCTATCTTTTTAACAAAGGCCCTAGGCTAGATTAACACCCTAGGGAGATCAAACCTTAGAGAGAGTGCAAGTTTAGAGAGAGAGGGTGTCGGATTTAGGGTTTAACCAAAGAAAGGGACTGAAAAAGTGATGTTTTAGACGCTGCTGTCCGCTGATATAAAACACGCTCGCTCGAGCGAAGGATTGGTCGCTCGAGCGACAAGACACAGAAATCTCTCGCTCGAGCCAAGAAGTTCTCGATCGAGCGAAGAAAAACCCAGACCGCTCGAGCGAAGGAAAGCTCGCTCGAGCCAAGAAAGACAGCTCTCAGGTCCAGAACCAGACGCAACACCACTCTCGCTCGAGCGACAAACTCCTCGCTCGAGCGAAGGACCAAAAATCTGGGCAGCAACACTAGGCTCCCAAACGCAACCAACCTGAAACAAACCTGCCCAACGCATCTTATAACTCAATATACAAAGTAAAGAGGATGCAAACTAGAAAATAAACAACTACCAACATTCACGGACACATGTCCGGATCACTGTACAACAAGGGTAAACCCGGGATCGCTATAAAAACGACGTCATTTTGGCCATTTTTATGTTGTTCTGTACTCAAAACGACGTCGTTTTGGCCATTTGAGCCACTTTTGAGCCACAAAATTTGAGCCACAAAATTTGAGCTACGTAGCATTGTCGAATTGTGAAATACCAAAAAAGGTAAATTATAAATATACTTTTTGATGTTTGATTCAAATATAAATTATCTCTTGTGATTTTAGAAATTATATTTTATCTCCCTGAGATTTCTAATTTCATAATTAGTAAATTATCAAGTCAATTAATAATTTTTAATGATGTTAGAAGTATGTTTCGATTAATAGGCAAATAACACTTTGCACCCCTGCACTTTGTACTAAATCTCACTTTGACCCCTACACATGAAATAATGATAGTTAACTTCTACACTTCTGGTCAAATCTCACTTTAGTTCTTGCACATGAAATTGTGACAGTCAACCCCTTGTACTTTTGGTCAAATCTCACTTTGATCCCTACACAAGTGTTAATGTCCCATTTCTGTTACTCAATTGTTTAAATCTTTAATAGAATCTAGTCATGTGATAAGAATATGACTATGACATGAGGGTAAGAAAGGAAAATCATCTATATTTTCCACCAATACACACTTTATCGCAAAATTTACATCAAAATATGGTTGTATTAAGCTAAAACAAAACTCAGATTGTAAACAATTAAGAAGATGAACTAGGGTTTTGCAAAAATAATAATCACGGAACTCTATTTTTTTACGATAACACAGTTTTCTGTCTATTCATCTTTCTTTCTCTTTGATTTATTTGTCACATTTTTTATTATTATTTCAAAAGCCCAACTTTTTTTACATTTTCATCCTAATTTTTACCATACGAACACACATACACACACATACACACACACATTGTGTTATATAACTCTCATGTGCTTATCATTTAAGACAAAATATATTGGCAGAAAACATGGATGATTTTCTTTTTTTTACACTCATTTCATAGTCACATTTTTGTCACATGACTGGATTTTGTCATTTTGTTAAAAATTTAAAAATAAAGTAATAGAAATGGGACGTTGACACTTGTGTAGGAACCAAAGTGGGATTTGAATAAAAGTGCAACGATTGACTGTCACGATTTTATGTATAGGGACCAAAGTGGAATTTAACCAGAAGTGCGGGAGGTTGACTGTCATGATTTCATGTGTAGGAACCAAAGTAAGATTTGGTGCAAAGTGCAAGGGTGTAAGGGTGCAAAGTGTACTTCACCCTTTAATTAATAATTTAGATAATTTTATTTTTGTATAGGAGAACAATTATGAATTTTATTTTTTTAGTTAATTCCGTTAAATAAAAAATTCTGACAAGGGGATATTTGTAATTTTTCAAATTACAGGGGCAATCTGTATTTTAAGCAAACCTCAGGGGATGTATTTGTAATTTACCCTATCAAAAATTATAATACATCTTCAAAAATAATATTAAGAAAAATAATTTTTTTAATTAATTAATTAATTTATTTATTATTTGTCTAACCATGTAATTGTGAATATGTAACTTTTTTTTTTAAAAAAAAAATTGCTTTAAAAAGATCACAAAAAATGAAAAAAAAAATCACTTAAAAAACTAAACCCAAATATCAACTAAAAAAAGGAAAAAATTAATCAATATTGTGCCAAAATAGCATATCACCATTGTGACAACATTATTATAATTTTCTTAAATTTTAATCTACATTTTAAGAAGCACTTAAATTTTTAAGTGATATCAATTATGATTATCAAACGGGCTTAATTAGTTATCACTTAATCAACTTAATTTTAAGTTTTAAATCATATTATCAAACACCTCAAACACTACTACTGCTACAATAGTCTAAAAGTAGAAAAAAAAAATTAGTGGAATTACATATCAGAAACAATATTTATAAAATAAAAAAAATTAGTAAATATTATAAATATTAATAATTAAAATCATAAATATTTTTACTAATGCTTAATAATGTTTGAAAACCCCCTAAATGATCATTTTTCCAGACCTTTTTGACTAAAATTACTTGATCACATACTTAAAAAATAATAAATTATTTTTAAAATTATGTTATTCGTTAATTATTTTTTAAATAAATATAATTCGAGGGAGTGGCTATTTGTGATCAGGGCTGTGTAAAATATCGCTCAATTCACTAAAATTACACTAAAACGCATTAATCCGCACACTCTAACTGCTAACCGCGGTTTAGACTTTAAAATTTATAATCCACCAACCAAACCGCTCCGCTCCGCTATAGTTAATACATATATATTTTTTAACTTCCAATGAAATATCAATGTAAAAATGAGTGTAAGACAGATTTAAGATATGATATTTATTACAAATTAGTGGTTATATATATGAAACATATTATATAAAATTACTTTATGTTATATATTTAAAAAATATTATACAAATTAGTGTTATATATTTTGCAAATGTATGATAATTGGTTAGAATATTCTTCAATTTGCCAAAAACTGCAAAAATCGTAATTTGTCAATTCGCTAATCCGCTCTTCAGTTTGTAATTTTACTCTCAAACCGCCCGAACCACACTGCGCACACCCTTATTTGTGACAAATATGATCTTCTCAAAGGTATTATAATGTGAATATTTAAATTATCGAGACGGGGTCAAAATGATGATGATATTATTTCTCTTAATAGAATTTGATTTCTCTCATATTTACATTTTTTGGCCTGGATTCCCTCTAGTCCCAGATCGGACTGGAGGGTGTTGTTGGGCTTGTGGTAATACATTACGGGTTCTATTTCGATAATTTGAACAGTTCAATATGTAGAACTCGTCAAATATTATATGCTTGCAAAAAATCACGTTGATCAGATATCGAGAGTTACGTGATCAAATCAGTTTTGTATAATGGTGAAAAAATAAACGATTGATAGAAAATTGATCCGATGAGATAGGTATTGATATCCGATCAATATGATTTTTTACAGCCATATAGTACTCGACAAGTTCTATACATTGAATTGTTCGAATTATCGAAATGGCACTCATGACGGGCCCCCACGGGTCCAATAGTACCCTCCAATCCGATCTGGGACTAGAGGGAAGCCACTGCCTACATTTTAACATGAGCAAAATTGAAGGGTTCGTGAGATTTATCATATGTTCCGTTTTGATGATCTGAACTCTTTATTTTGTAGAATCCTCAATATATCATTTGTGAAAAAAAATTAATTCGATCTGATAATTACATTTTTATTTTATCACATTTATGTTTAAAAAAATAGATGACATATTTTTAAAAATAAATACAATTTTTTAGAAAATAAATAAATAAATAGAAATATTATAATTATCGATATAATTTTTTATAAGTAATATATGTTAAGAATATTATAAAATAAATAATTCAAATTATTAAATTGTTGTGACTAGCTTCAGACGCACCTCAAATTCTCTAAAGGTGATGTTACATGTACCAATTAATATACTAACTAATGTGCCAACTAGTAATATGGCATTTTTACTAACCTCACCTATTATACAAATTACAAATACCAAAAACTTCTAAAATTATGTCATATCATTTATCAGTACACTAATTGGTACATATAGCATTATTCATTCTCGGTAGTGTTACATGCACCAATTAATAGATTAACTAGTATACCAACTAGTGTTATGATATTATTACTGATCCCACCAATTATACAAATATTAAAAACTTCTCAAATTATGTCACATCATTTATTAATATACTAGTTAGTACTACGTAATATTTACATATTAATAATAGGGAAATGTTTGGGACCCCTTTTAGGTCATGTTTGTTTGGGTGGACATGAGTTTGGGATTAGACTAATAATCTAATAAAATTATTAATCAAATGTTTGGTTAAACAATTGAAATACGGACTAACAATCCATCTGGATATGATATCTCACATATGATGGACTATTCAATCTCACAGAGGGAGGTGAGATATAAATTAGAGGACTAATTCAAAGCCTGAACTATTAGTCCTTTCTTATAATCTTACTTTAATCCAAACATAGGATAGGATAGGATACACATTCGAAAGGGATTCGTACTCCTAAGACTATTACTCATGGAAATGCTAATCCAATCTAACCCAGTCCGTCTAAATAAACATGGCCTTAGAAATGACCCCCACACTCCTAAAATAATCTTGACCCTCTCTCTCTCTATATATATAAGACCCATTTATATACCTGTAAAATTCACATCATAAGTAATCCATATTTATAAAGGAGAAATGATTTTCCCCCGAAATCCCCCCCCCCGAACAGCCCGAAAGAGAGAAAGAGAAGAGAAAGAGAGAAAGAGAGAAAGAGAGAAAGAGAAGAGGGAATGGAGAGAGAGAGAGAGAGAGAGAGAGAGAGAGAGAGAGAGAGAGAGAAGGCCCCTCCGTCGCCTCCCCCGATCGATGGCAGATCGACCAGTCGATCGTCGCAGCAGCAGCTCGTCGCAGCCCCGCCTCCATTTCCAGCCCCATTTTGTTGGCCCCCTCCCCTCCGATTCTTCTTCTTCTTCTTCTCCTTCTTCTTCCTCTGATTTTCTTCTTCTGAAAAAAAAAAAAATCAAAAACGACATCATTTTTTGAATTCAGAGAATTCGGAGGCTCAAATTCGAGCTACCAATCACTACTCTTTATAAAGGTCTTATTTGAGTCTTGTAAGTACGGAGTCTCAACCACCAATCTTAATGATAGTACTGCACTCAATATTTTATTGGATGCTTGAAGTGATCGGTTGATGTTAGTCGGTGCAATTATGGAGACTCTTCATGGATTTTATTTTTTTGTCATCTAGTTAATTATTTAATTTTATATGTTATATATTATATTTAAAATTAACTTCTTATGGTCTAAATAAATATAAAATGTTATAAAAATAAATTTCAATTAATGAAAGTATAAAATTAATTTACATAATTAAATGTATAAATTACTTGTGCTTTCCTTATTTTGTAATTATTTATTCACTATTCACTTTTTTAATATTCTCCCTATATATATTCTTAATAAAATTTTAAAGTAATGATTCAAATTATTGATACAATTGATCCTAAAAGCCTTTGGATCCATTTATTTTCAGACGTAGAATAGAGATGATTAATAGTAAGGGATTGTTAGTAAAAGGATTGATAGTGAGGGAATTAGTAAAATTATATTTGTTTTAATGATAGTTGTTACTGTTGGGATTGTTAAATTAAATAAATATAAAATAATAAAACAAATTAAATTATGATTTTTACTTAACAAAAAAAAAAAAAAATTAAACATTAAACATTAATGTTAAAAAAAAAAATGCTCAAAATGTATATAAAAAATAAAATAAAATTGTAGTTGGCCAGTTGACTGGAAGTCTGGGCGGACGACCGGTAACACTCTAAGCCGCACATACTATTTTCTAATACCATCTTCTCGCCCAAACTAACAAGACCTTCACCAAGGCCTATCGTAGTCCGAAGGAGACTACACATTCAGAGCTCCAAAACTAAAATAAATATGAGGCAAAACAAATGAGACTTTATTCTTTTGAACTTGACCTTCAATCTAAATAATGGGCCGGAGAGTGTTGTTGCGGGAGTGGCCTAATTATCTTGGGCCTCATGCAAAATCTCAAATAGTAACCTTTTGATGTTTAAATATTCATTAATATAACTATTACTTAATTTTCAAATTATAAATTTTTCAAGTAAATTTAATTTTTCTTAACTTTTTAAGATGCAAAATTACTAAGTTTACAATGAAGTTTTATTCTACTTGCTAATTAAGAAGGAAAAAATGTTGCTTTTAATGAAAGCCGTTTGGTTTCAAGCACAAGTTGGAAAATGTTATTTGATTTTGTAATTTTTCCTTAATTTTAATCAAGCTGATTTTATTAATAAAAGAGATACATGTTACTTTTTTTGTTTTCTATTTTTTAATTTTGAGGATTGGATGGGCATTGCAATTGGAGATTTTTGGCGTTTCCATCTATTGATAGTTCGTTGTTTCATATTGGGTGCAATACAAGCCTTAAGGATTCGGGTATTGTCTTATTCTTTTGCCATTTATTTTCGATCAATGCTTCAATGTGTGATTTGTTGTGGAGAAAGAATTCGCAATTAAAGTGGAGAAAGGCAAAGATGGGTCATTTAGGATGACATTGTTAAGTCTTTAAAAGGCGCCATGGTGTCGAAGGTGGGAGAGGAAATGAGGACTCATTTGAGAAAGTTCACTGGAATTGCTAGTGATAGAAAGCTGCAAGATCAATAAATTGATGAGTTTGTCGAGTTTATATAAAATAAGAAAAATCATATTACAAAGTACAAACATATGATAAAATCATCATGACTTGATTTTTTTCCCCAAATAAATAGTGGATCCCACTATTTTAATCAATCCGGAGACAGCCACCCAATGGGCAAGGAATAATTACTCGAGGGCATTTCTATGTTTTGTATTTTACCACCAAATACTTATTTTCAGCTATTTAAGGATTTTTATTGTTTTTCAATTTTTAGGAAATAATTAAGGAATTAAAGCCGATTAACGAATTAATTTCTCAATAATATGTCAATAATGTTGGGAACTCTAATCCCCTATAATTAATTTTATAAAGTAAAATCTATTCTTACAAAAACAATATATATACAAAAATCACTACAAGAATTCGCATTTTTGCCGACTACAAATTTGGTCCGCAAAAGTCCATTTTTAGTCGGCAAAAGTTATCCGCGACTAATTTTTTTGGTCGCCACTTTGGTCGCCAATTGAGGGTCGTGGAAAGTAATTAGCGACTAAAAAATTTTTTAGTCGCGAAAAAGTTATATTTGCTGACTAAATTTTTGGTCGCTAAATATATAATTACTGCAACTAATCCATTTAGTAGCTAAAACACTTTAGTCGCGAAAAGTCATATTTTCCCGACCAAACATGTTAGTCGCCAATTCGCACATTCAATGACCAAATAGTTTGGTTGGCAATTGTCGCCCATTTCCACGACCAACTAATTTGGTCGCAAATTGTCACATTCCGCGACCACAAAATTTGGTTGGCAATACATTCCACGACCAAAAGATTGGTCGGCAATATTCACTACAAAAAAATTACACTTTTGCCGACTAAAAATTTGGTCGGCAAAATTCATTCGCAACCAATTTTTTTGGTTGCCAATTGAGGGTCGGCAAAAGTAATTGGCGACCAAAACTTTTGTTAGTCGGGAAAAAGTTAGATTTGCCGACTAAATTTTTGGCCGCTAAATATATCATTACCGCGACTAATTCATTTAGTCGCTAAAACACTTTGGTCGTGAAAAGTGATATTTTCCCGACCAAATATTTTTGTCGCCAAAAGCAAAAAATTGGCAACCAACTATTTTCGTCGCCAAAAGTTGAGGAATCGCCAACTAATAATTTAGTCGCCAAAAGGTAAGGAATTTCCAACCAATGATTTTAGTCGCAAAAGTGTAAAATTTGGCGACCAATTATTTAGTCGCCAAAACTTTTCTCAACCAAATATTTTGTCGCCAAAAGGCATTAAACAATCAATGACTAATTAGTTAGTTGCCAAATCTCTTTTTTTTTTTTTTTGAACAATCAATTTTTGTTTATAAACATTCAATTCAGTATTGAACAAAATTCATTCAACCCAACCTAAATATAACATTAAAATTCATCATATTTTCCTGCTCAATCCCAAACTTTACAATCATTCCATTCAAAACATTAATTGAGACAAGTTTTAAACATCTATCCATTGAAAACCATTAAGTAATTGAACAAAAATTAAAAGCAAAATCAATGAAGGAATCCAAAAAACAATCTAAAACAGGAAGAAATATATATGGTTTTGAAGCATCAGCCTTGTGCTTGATCGTTTTTGGAAGTCACCTACAAATAAAATAAGAAAAGTTAGAATCTAGAAAAACATCCAAAATGAAGTATTCTCATAAAAAAGAATTAACCATATGGCAAAAAAATTATATGATTACATTACAAACATTTGATGATGACTATACCACAATTAAGTATTGGCATACCTAAACAATGAGACAAAGCAGCTCAGCAAGTCTCGCCAAGGTAATCCTTCAGTAATACTTTGAGACAACAAGGATGTTCTGCAAGAAACAGTAATGTCTTGTAGATGAACCATTGCAGCATATAATTGAAATGTATAATTGAACATGAGTGAAAGATTGCATGTTCTATTACTCTTTGTCTCAAATCTTTAGCTGCTTTTGTTTCTCTCTCCTTTTGCTAAGCCCATTTACAACAAGAAATTATATGCTTCAAGTGTCCTTGATATCTTGTATTTACTTCAAATTTTTATTTTTTTTTAATTTTACTTTTCAAATATTTTTAATCCATTTCAAATACACTTGAGATTCTCAGTCTAACCACCAATATTTATATATACACACACCATAGATGCAACAAATACCTATAGATGCAAAGGTAAAGAGGAGCAATATGATTACCATAAATGGAAATGTTAAGGGAAGGGAATGACCTATTATGACATGGGATGTGGTAGAAAAAAAAGGATAAAAATTTAATTGAAGATATAGCCTTTGACAAAGCAAGACAGTGACAAAAGATTCATGTAGCTGACTCTACTTGATTGGAACACCAGGCTTAGTTTAGTTTTACACACCAAATTGATCCATTTAGAAAACTTATTCTGATATCTTCAGTTGTCAAATATGTCATTTTAAACCTGTCCATGATTTATACATTTGAATGGAGTAGTGCGGTCCAATTGATATGAACAATAAGTGCATTCAAATGCTAATGCAAAGTGTAACCATTCCACTGAGACACTGATCTGTTAATAGAGTTCAAATTAAAACAAAATTCAAAATCTGTTTCTGATAGATAAACAACGGAGACAATCTAACTTGATTATTTGAAGCCTGTTCATGTATCTGATGTGGCTGCATATTCAAATCCATCATATTTGTCTTCGTGTTGGCATGCCCATCGGCATTGGCATTCATAGCTGACTCTGGAACCTTGTGATTCTGCTGGTTCTCTCCCATCATCAATCCGAGTTGTTGATTCTTTCCCCTCCTGTTCTCAGTTGGATCCTCCATACGGCCAGGCTTATCCCCGGGAAACTAAAGATAAAACTGAGGGAAGAAAAAATTGTAAGAGTCTTTGCATAACATTCAGAAGAATAAATATGATCCAGGTCTATCCCACAGAAACAAACCTTAATTCTCTGCCTCAATACAAGATATCTTTCATGGGTTCTTTTACCTCCTACATGAGCAATCATATCGTACTGCAAACAAATGGAGCTTCCATCCACCTCATAGTAGAAGAAAGCTGCACATGCACAATTCAGAGAGAGAAACAAAAGTTTAAACCTTTTTGACCCTCTTACAAAAACAGAATGCATATTTGACATTATGAAAATCCGCATACCAGGTGCTTTTTCACATATGTCAGAGTCACCCCCAAACATAAACTTTGGTTCTATTTAAACAGATAACTAGACACCAACATTTGGGCAACAAACAAGAGAAAGCATCAATCAATTTCAATTTTTAACAATTGATGTACCATACCCACGATAAGTAATTGGAAGTTAATATTTTGCAATGAATAAACCAGTTGACTCAGTCAATTCCATATTCAGATACTATTTTCTTATTTACAATCAGTTTTAGGATCTTAAAAGCCCAACTCAAGTTCAACCAATGGTAGACAAATAAGAATTACATTGTTAGGGGAAAAGTATTGACCTAAAGGGAAGGGGCCAATTAACACAGAATCATATATAGTCATCCCATCAAGTAAACTATACACCAAAGTCAAATTAGGAAAAAAATATTTTGTAACAAAGTGTATGCAAGAAAATAGATAAATCCATTTGAAATAAATAAACCATAAAACTCAGAGAAAAATGGGGCCATTAAAGTTTCATGAAAACAATATCAATTCCTTGCCAAGCTCAACATCATCTTGGTAGCTGCTCTGCTTGCCTTGGCTACTCCCACAAATGACACAAATACTCTTGAACACACAAAGATATGTACACACATAGCTAATACACGCAAAATTAACTTAACAAGATATCATAACATTAAAAACAAAACTTAACTTACATCGCATGTGCCTGAAGAATCTTATGGTTAGGGTCTCTTTTTATATAAATTATTGCTTTATTACCAATCATGATGCTCCACATAACCATCTAATCATTATTTATGCACAACAAATGAAAGTGAATTTACATAAAAGAAAAAAGATTCATTGTAATTTCCATCAGCTAGGAATATGGCTATTCATGACATGAGTGATACTGAGCAGGAAAACAGAATTTACGTGTGGCTTCCTAATCAGCTCCATGTCATCAAGGTGGCCCCAAAGTGTATCACCTAGCATGAGCAGTGCACAAACTTTTTTTACTAAATAATTAGGCTTGTTGAGTTTATGAGCTCTTTCCTTCTAACATCTCAATAACTAAATTCTCAGGAAAAAAAATTAACTACACAAATACACAAATTCTCATAATCTACTTTAAAACCAAACACAACATTCAAGTGGATATGCACCAAATCAATTATGTGATGCAATATTGAAAATGAAAATTCTACAGGACTAGTTCCATTATTTGCTTTGATCATTAAATTAGGGAGGACACTTGTCCTAAATTTCCTTATTTTTCTCATTGAATATTGGGAACAATCTTGCACAAGGCTGAATGACTGCAAAACTAATTCAACTTGAGATTAAAACAGTTATTCTTATCTATTTAGGGCTATACAGAGTCCTTCATTTATGTCTGCTACAGGTGCATTTGGATGTAAAATGCCTAATGAATGAACAAATTCTCCTAACCCCATTGCATTTCACATCAAACAAATCAAATATCTGCATAAACAAAATCGAATCAAAAAATGGTTTTTTTGTGGATCAATAAGCACACAATCACATGAAATCAATTCTTAGAAGCCAAATCGTCTATATAACTTGTAAGGGTATATATAAAGTATAGTATAAAAAAAAAAAAAACATTTTTTACTTTTCAAATTCTTGACCAGGGAGATAAAGCGGTTGATGCATCACATGATAAGACCATAACACCAAAAGACATGATAACAAACTGTGAACATCACAAGAATCATGTAGTTTCAAATCTTATTTCAAACACAGCATTTAGATTCAATTTCCATGACACAACCAAAACACGCTATTCATACAATCCATTTGAAGCTAAATTTGATATCTAGTGCAAAATAAACCTTTCATGTGTATATAGTGACTGGAAAACACCTTGCCATCACTGATACTACAATTCTAAGGCCTAGTAAACATCTTTCTTCCCTATGATTGAAAATCCCTACATTACGAAGTCTTTGAATTTCACTAAGGGATTCAAAAGTCTGAGATTAATATCATCTGATTTCAGTTTCTATCATATGATTAAACTTCACAACCTATCATAAACATGTAACCCTAAAAGAAATACAAAAACTACAAAAGAGCAGTAACCAGCTTTATGATGGATATAACAGTTTCAGAGAACGTGCTTATAATGCATAACAACTTTTCACCTTGAACATGACACAGATACATATGCAGATTGGAAGTGCAACAAAAGGTAAGACTCTGCAAAATGATAAAAGCTGTGAGGCTAGGAAAGTATGAAGAAGGGAACTAGAAGCAAGAGAAAATCAAAAAAATTCAGCTACCTGACTGATATCATCATCACTGAAACATCTCATCTAACTTTTGCCTGTAGAGAGCCAAACTTTGCATTTTGGAAAAGGGCGAAAAAGATTAGTTGCCCAAATTATTAGTAATAGAGAAGAAACGAAAGATGTATAGCACTCTCTCTCTCTCTCTCTCTCTCTTGTCCTTTTCAGTTGCACATAATTTGAAGTTTATCATTTGATGGAACTAGAAGTTCAACTACCTAAACCCCCCCCTCTCCAAAAAAAAAGGCAACATTGTTAAGAATAAATATTCATTACTTCGTGCCTAAGCCTTCCTTTTTTAACTAAAGAATGTGTGCCAGGTTCCAGCCAGCACATCAGAAAATAGTTGGATTCTCAGAGAAAGGCCATTTGATGAGGCAAATTTAGGCCCCTTTAATCTAATGTATATTGACATTTTCACAACCAGAAAACAAGGTAAAGAGTTTCTATCAACTTCACTCAATAATTGAGAAGCACATCTTCCACTACATGTCTATAAATATTCAAAGTCACTGCTGCATTGCTATTTCTCCATGAAGATTCTCTACCAACAAATGGTTTTTTTTTTATACTATACCTCCATTTAACCAGATAACAAGAGGCTTGGAAGCCGAATTTGATTCAGCTTCAAGAACCAGAGCTTTCTGTTTCTTGGCATCAACGGCCACATACCCAGAAAATTGCTGGTAACTGACTGCAGAGTCACACAGTTGAAGCACATCTTAGATAAATAACCATCTATCAATTGCAGAGTCACAGAGTTGAAGCACAATTCAATAGTCATCCCCATTTATACTCATAACTTTCAACTGATTAGGGAAAAATAACAACTTGCAGTACTAAGTGAAAATCAATTGAAAGTATCTTCCAAATATAGCCCACAAAGCTTGATTATTCATAAATTGAAACCCTATGCTAGTCAGCTCTTCATTTTGACTGATTAGAAGAGGATTTAAGTGTTTTGGATCTGAGATCATTTGCATTGAGTTAGAGAGCCATGAATGAGAGTGCAAGGCTGTTCAAAAAAAAAAATAAAAATAAATAAATAAATAAAAGAATGAGAGCGCAGGGAAGATGGATTTGTCTCTGGCCATAGTGGAGACGAACCGAATGGCCATAGGGTTTAAGATCTGTTCGGATTATAAAACTACATCATTGTTGTTCCAAGGATACACAGTCACATAGAGATATAGAGGAACCATTTCAACCCAGACAATAGAGAAACCGACTAGAATGAGAGAGTCGGAAGAAGAGTCAAAAGAAGCGTACCGTCTCGCCGCTGAACTAGTCTCGCCGCTGATTGAAACCCTTCCCCTTCAACCCCAGTCTCTCTTCAAACCCTCTATCTTCTCTCTCTCAAATTAAGGTTTGCTCACTGTTTTGAAACAGTGTTGTGAAATTAAGGCTCTACAAACCTGAAAGGAAATGAAAAAAAATGGGGGGGAAAAGGCAGAGGGAAAAAAGGGGGGAAATCAAGTTTGGGCGGGCAGTCCTATGAGTCAGTGAAAATGGGGGGAAAATTAGTTTTATTTTTATTTTAATGATTTTTTTTTATTTGATAGAAGTAGGGCTAATATTTTAATGAAAAATATTTTTAGTTAAAATAAAGTTAATTTTTTATGGCCGATGAAAAATATTTTTTGTGACCCATTTTTTTTTTTTGTTACTAAAAATCAAGAGCTAATTTTTTGTGGTAGAGGAGAAGGAGCGACAGTAGTGGTGAAGGTGGTGGATAAGAGGTGAGGTGGTGGTGGTGGTGGTGGTGATGGCGAAGGAGATTAGTGGTGAAGTTGTGGTAATGGTAGAGGAGATGGAGTGGCAGTGGTGGAGGAAAGGTAATAGTAGTAGTAGTAGTAGTGGTGGTGGTGGTAGCAGTAGTGGTAGTGGTAGTGGTAGTGGTAGTGGAGTGATAACGATGGTGGTAGCAATGGTAGTCGTAGAGATGGAGTGGCAATAGTGGTAATAATGGTGGTAGTGGAATGACATTTGCAGTAGTGGTGAAGGTGGTAGAGGAGATGGGTGGTGAGAGAGATGAGTGAGAGACAGATAGAGAAGAGAGATAGAGAGAGAGACAGACAGACAGAGTGATGAGCGAGAGAGAGAGAGAGAGAGACAAAATGGTCGCTAAAAGTGCATTTTCTTGTAGTGGAAAGCTCGGTAAATAGAGAAGAGGAGAGGGAGAGAGTGAGCAAGATGAACACAATGGGGGAGAGAGACAGACAGACATTGAGAGAGAAAGAAAGAGAGAAGAGTGATGAGTAAGAGAGAGACAGACAGACACAGAGAGAGAAAGAGAGAGAGAAGAGTGATGAGTGAGAGAGAGAGAAAGATATATAAATATATATATATATATATATATAGACAGAGAGAGATAGAGAGACAGACAGACAGATAGAAAAAGAGAGAGAAACAAGAGATGTACGAGAGATAGACAAAGAGAGAGAGAGAGAGAAAGAGAGAGAAAAAGAGAGCAAAAGGAGATGATCGAGAGAAAGACATAGAAAAAAAGAGAGATAGAGAGAGAAGAAAGATGAGCGAGAGAGACAAAGATAGAGAGAAGAGAGATGAGCGAGAGAGATAGAGAGAGATAGAGAGAAGAGAGATGAGCAAGAGACAAATAGAGAAAGAGACAGAGACAAAGACAAAGACAGATAGACAGACAAACAGACAGAGAAGAGTGATGAGTGAGAGAGAGAAAGAGAAGAGAGAGAGAGAGTGAGAGATAGAAAAAGAGACAGAGAGAGAAGAGAGATGAACGAGAGAGACAGAGAGAGAGATAGAGAGAAGAGAGATGAGCAAGAGAGACAGAGAGAGAAGAGATATGAGAGATAGAGAGAAGAGAGATGAGCGAGAGAGATAGAAATAGAGGGATATTTATACCTCAAATTGTTTTTAGGGAGAGTTGAAGATGTTCTAGAAAATGGAGATGGTGAAGGCCCTAGTGGGTGAGACATTATAGAACAAAATTACTTTAGTCAAAGAGAAAACAAAGACAGAGAGAGTCACAGAGTGAGAGAGACAGATATTAGGGAAAGAGAGGTAGAGAGAGGAATAGAGAGAAGGCAAAATAGGGAGGACATACTGGGGTAATGCTCCAATAGTGGATCGACGGTGGTGCTCGATGGCAGTGATGCTTCTTACTCAACGGCGATGGAAACAAAGCGACAGACATTCAATATCAAGAGGAGGGCAATTAGTGTGAGAGAGAAAAAGAAAGAGATAGAGAGAGAGAAAGAGAGTAATGGAATGAGAGAGACAGAGGCGTGAGAGAATCGGAAGAGGGCAGATGCGAGAGAGAGAGTCACAGAGTGAGAGAGAGAGACGTGTTTAAGCCCTAACTCATTTTAGTGTGTTTGAAATCCCTCCAGAGTTCCTCACCAAATTAATTTAAAAATCCCTCCAAAATGATAATAAATAAAAAATAAAATAATAATAATAATAAAAATAAAAATAAAATTAAACATGAACTCAAATTGGGCAGTATGTGTTCCCACAAAAAAAATTGAGTTTTATTGCCGACTAAATGTGTTTTAGTCACAAAAAATGTATATTTGCCGACCAAATGAGGTAGTTACCAAATATTAAAAATAAAACTATACTAGATATTTGGCGACTAAATTTCTTTTAGTCGGCAAAAGTTGGTATATGACGACTAAAATTTATTTAGTTGTCGAAAATAAATTTTTGGCGACCAAACTTTTAGCCGCCAAAAATAAAAGTAAATTTTTGTTTTCCATTCATCGACTAAATAAATTTAGTAGCCAAAAGTAACTATACAACAACTAAAATATTTGTTAGTCACTGAAAATAAATTTTTGGCAACCAAACTTCTGGTCGCCAAAGATAAAAAGTAAATTTTCATTTTTCATTTAGCGACTCAATTATTTTAGTTGCCAAAACTATCTATACAGCGACTACAATATTTTTTAGTCGCAGAAATTAAATTTTTGCCGACCAAACTTTTGGTCGCCAAAGATAAGAAATAAATATTTTTTTTCTTTCAGTGACTAAATTATTTTAGTTGCCAAAACTATCTATACAGCGACTAAAATATTTTTTAGTCGCTGAAATTACATTTTTGCCGACCAAAATTTTGGTCGCCCAAGATAAAAAGTAAATTTTTATTTTTCTTTCAGTAACTAAATTATTTTAGTTGCTAAAACTATCTATATAGCGACCAAAATATTTTTTAGTCACTGAAATTAAATTTTTGCCGATCAAACGTTTGGTCGCAAAAGATAAAAAATAAATTTTTATTTTTCATTCAGCGACTAAATTATTTTAGTTGCCAAAACTATTTATATAGCGACTAAAAAATCGCTGAAATTACATTTTTGCTGACCAAACTTTTGGTCGCCAAAGATAAAAAGTAAATTTTTATTTTTCTTTCAGCGACTAAATTATTTTTTTTCCCAAAACTATCTATACAGCGACTAAAATATTTTTTAGCAGCTGAAATTAAATTTTTGCCCACCAAAATTTTGGTCGCCAAAGATAAAAAACAAATTTTTATTTTTCTTTCAGCGACTAAATTATTTTAGTTGCCAAAACTATATATACAGCGACCAAAATATTTTTTAGTCGCTGAAATTAAATTTTTGCCGACCAAAATTTTGGTCGCCAAAGATAAAAAATAAATTTTTATTTTTCATTCAGCGACTAAATTATTTTAGTTGCCAAAACAATCTATACAGCGACTAAAATATTTTTTAGTCGTTGAAATTACATTTTTGCCGACCAAAATTTTGGTCGCCAAAGATAAAAAGTGAATTTTTATTTTTCATTCAGTGACTAAATTATTTTAGTTGGCAAAACTATCTATACAACGACTAAAATATTTTTTAGTCGTTGAAATTAAATTTTTGCCGACCAAACTTTTGGTCGCCAAAGATAAAAAATAAATTTTTATTTGTCATTCAGCGACTAAATTATTTTGGTTGCCAAAACTATCTATACAGCGACTAAAATATTTTTTAGTTGCTGAAATTAAATTTTTGCCGACCAAACTTTTGGTCGCCAAAGATAAACAATAAATTTTTATTTTTCATTCAGCGACTAAATTATTTTAGTTGCCAAAACTATCTATACAGTGACTAAAATATTTTTTAGTCGCTGAAATTACATTTTTGCCGACCAAAATTTTGGTCGCCAAAGATAAAAAGTAAGTTTTTATTTTTCTTTTAGCGACTAAATTATTTTAGTTGCCAAAACTATCTATACAGCGACTAAAATATTTTTTTAGTCGCCAAAAATTAATATACCCCGAATAAAAAATTTAGTAGCTAAATATTGTACTTTTACCAACTAACATAATTTTTGGTCGCCAATTTCACAACTTTTGGCAACCAAAATATTTTTAGTCGGCAAAAGTGGTCGCCAAAACTGTATTTTCTTGTAGTGAATACCATAAAAAACTTTAAATAAAATCTATGTTTTATACCCAAAACTCCAACATAATAATACTACTACAAGTTGTGTAATAACCCGACCCTCATATATGCTTTCTGATTTATTTTTAGTCCTTATTTTATGTTTTAAATGTTTACTGTGAAATTCCATGAGAAATTAAGATTAAGTAAGTGAAATCCATGTTTAAGGATGTTTATCTGTTCTTTAAGGAACGTATCTGTTACACCTTAAATTTTTGACTTAGAAATTGGAAGCCTTAACGGCTTAATTATCTGAAATTGATTATATATCTGTGATCAGCATAATTTTTACGTAATATTAAGTATGTTTGCGAAATTTCAATTTCGGAACGATTAAACATTGGAATTTTGTCTTATATGCCCTTATATATATATATATATATATATATCAAAGTCTAAGTTCCTTTAAGCTTGAGCAAAAATAATTTGACAATCTCCTGGAGAGGAAAAAACAAACGAAAGAAGAGGGAAAAAGGGAGAAACAAGGGCAAGGCTCAACAAGGAAGGGGAATTGAGATTAAATTAAGAGGATCCTTGCAATTTTTAAAGTTCAAGGTATGTTAAATTGGTTGTATACAAGAATTCTTCTTTCAATTGTGTAGAAGGGTTTGTTATGATTCATGTTTGATGATTAAGGGCTGTCATGAAGAATTGTTCATAATTTATGTTTGATTGAAGAGAACACTCATCAATTGGTTGCTTTGATATGCAAATTATACCTCACTCTTTGTTTCTTATGTCAAATCCATGAAAATATATTTATGTAGTGTATGATGTTTAATAAACATGAGGAACATGCATTAAAGATGGAAGTTAGAAGGATTGTAACTTGATAGAGCTTCTAATCATGTGTATTTGTGATACTTAAGTTCCAAACCATGATATGGTGATGTTGGGTTAATGTATTGCATTAATTTCCCCTTGTCTTGCATGAATAATGGAGTGGTGTTGCAGAATTTCTGGTTGAACTTCGAAACTGTTAGGTTTTATTTCTTGGCAATCCCGTTTGACAAAACTCCTTTGAGTTGTAATTTTATTCGCATTTTTATTTCAGTGAGGCTATGAGTTGTTAGATGCGAATCCAACCCGAAACAAGCATTTCAGAGAAGTTTGTGTTGATAAAGCTTTCAAGATTGCCACTTCGCTGATTATGACGGGGATCGAGCTGCCCGGTCAGCTCGCGGGGGTCCAGGGGGCAGCGCCCCTTGGCGGGTCCGGGGCAGCGCCACGGCGGGGTTGAGGGGCAGCGCCCCCGAAGCAAAATGCAAAAATGCATTCAAAGTTGCCTGTTCGATCATGTTTTATTTTTCCAGATTTTCCAGTTTTGGCCTGTCCGCTCGAGCGGAGGAACAGGCGCTCGAGCGGGGATTGGAAGCTCTCAGCATCTCTGCAGTCGCCTGTAAAATTACTGGAAGGTGTGATTTTACGCTCGAGCGGATTCTCCTACGCTCGAGCGCATCTCAGTTTGTTCGCACGCAGTTTTTGGTCAGTCCGCTCGAGCGGGCTGTGTTGAGCTCGAGCGGAGATCGCGGGACAGATTCTATAAATTCGCGTATTGGGTCAGATTTTGAGGATAACTTCTCCAGATCTTCTTTTTGGTTTCTAGGGTTTATATCTGGGGATACTTTGGGAGTTTTCTTTGATGTTTTTATTGAGTATTCAACTCATGATCTAAAGAGAGTACATCAAAGGTTTGTTTGTTATACACAAAAGAGAGAGTTATTCTTCAGTTGTGGATTCTGAAGAATTCGAGCCTGAAGCTTTGGTGGAATCCGGAGTGGCTCATCAGAAAGACAATTCCGTGGTGAAGATGGGGTTGGAAGAGGCACATAGAGGTTGGTTCAATTAGGCGTTGTGGATTCGCTAGGTAATTGAGAGTATACCTGTGTAATTCCTTTAATTCTTCTTAGTGGATTGTTCTTGTGGCTGTTGCCCGTGGTTTTTTGATCACAGTTGGAGGTGTCCAATTGTGGTTTTTTCCACGTTAAATCGCTGTGTCTCTTTGTCTTGATTGTTTGATTGTTTGATTGGGATTGTTATATTCTGCTTAAAATTGATACATAATCACAAATCAACATCTAGGGGATTTCTAGATTTTTCAGAAACTGTCCAAAACAGGGGCACGGCCGCTCGAGCGGAGGTTCGGGCGCTCGAGCGAAAAGGAAGAAAATTTATATGTTCTGTTTTACGTGCTGGACCCTCAGTTATTTTTAGATTATGTTTTTGATGATCTTAGATGGTTATAAATTCACTTGAAGCGTAACGAATGAGGAACTAATTTACCAAGGGAAAAGAAGAACTAATATGCAAGTTTTGATTGTGTACAGGACACACTCTAGGAGGAAGTAGCATGTCGTCTCAACACCACAGTGAGTAGTAGTACCATTATATGCTTCATATGTATAGCTCATGATTGTCATTAGCATCTTGCTCATACATGACATGTGATTATGTTCATGTTTTAATGTGTGTATATAAAGAAATGGGGAAGATGAAGTATTTTCATTCTCTAAGATTATGGGCCTTTGGCCATATTGTATAAGTAGCTATGTTATGAAACAAAGTGCTACACGGGACTAAGTGCTACATTGTGAGTCACCGCTAGAACCCGTGTGAGACACCTCTTGAGTTCATGCAAGAATTTACAAGGGCTTAATGCCAATTTACAAGGGCTTAGTGCCAATTTACAAGGGCTTAATGCCAATCTACAAGGGCTTAGTGCCAATTTACAAGGGCTTAATGCCAAATGATTCAAGGGCTCCGTGCCAATTTATCCAAGGGCCTTGCGCCACTAAGTTAATGGGCTTCATGCCACCATGTTAAGGGTTTGTGCCACATTATGTAAGGGCTTTAAGCCAAAACGTTATGTTTGAACTAATATGTTCCATGATAAGATCTAAGACTATTATGAATAAGTATAGACTCAGACTCGTTAGGTGAATGCTGCATTAGTATACGAAAGTACATATTTGAAGCTTTGGATACCAGGTTGGAATTTTACTTGGCATTGTAGAATTTCAGAATTTGCATGGTCCGCTCGAGCGTGAAATTCAACCTCTCAGCAGTTTTTCAGAAATTTCGTTGTCCGCTCGAGCGTGGGAATTCCCGCTCGAGCGTAAAAATCGACCGCCCAGTATTTTTGTTAAGTTGTATAGTCCGCTCGAGCAGCCAAAGTGGCGCTCGAGCGGGGACACATTTTCAGGGAAATTTGGAAAAGTTGCATTTAATTTATATGTCTATCCTCATCTATTTCCAAGGCATGTTAGACACAATATATGGTTCAATAAGTGTTGAGAAGTTACGAAACTACATGTATTCTTTTACTACGGTTCAAGTTAAGCATCACTTTGTTACGTATTACTATTCACTGAGCTTGGCTCACCCTTTGTCATGTCTGTGTCTGTAGGTAACCAACTAGGAGGTCAGCCCTAACCCGAAACGTCTGTTTCTTTTGTCAACCTGTATGAGCCCGAGCACTAAACGAGAGCACTTATTTTGTGAAGTCTTACTGTATTTTGCTTACTCATTTAAGGTTGATTGTACATGGCACTAATGTTTTTGTATATGCCTTACCATAAGGTTGGGACTGTGTATGTATGTGTATATAACTGACACTAGAGGTATCATTTTGGCCTGTAACTAATTGTCATAGTGTTCATGATGCATGTGATCCTGGCATATTAGAAGTAGCTCAATGGAGATTCTTATTATTTTGAGTTCTAGTGCTTCCGTTAAGGCCCCTTATACTACGTACAATAGTGTATTTATCCGTTTCCGTTTAGGTCATGCCCAAACTCTTAGGGGCGGGTTTAGGGGCGTGACAAGTTGCTTGAAAAACAATATGCAAAAACATAATATATAAAGGAGAAACAAATATTGAATGTAAAAATCATTTTATAAGAACTTTAATTAAAGATAGATCTCAACTCAACAATACATTACACTTTATATCATTTTTGAAGATTCACTTTCTAAGCCCCATTCATCTTTGTATTGGATGTGTGAATCACCAGCTAAAACTAATGGACTCAAAATGCAAGTTGTGTGCCAACCCAGATGAACAAATGGCTGTAACCTCATGTTCTTAGGCCCACAAACAAGAACTCCAACAGTTGACTCCTTGCGCTCTAACAAAATTCCTGCAATACCCACCTCATTTAATTTGTAAGATTGCAAATGAATTGAACTGAGCTAAATAATGGAGTGAATTCAAATTGAGTCTTGAGATTGGCTCAAATATAGAATTGTATATTAAATGAGCTCAAGCGAAAAATATTCGAATTTAGGTTCGAACTCGGCTTGTATACATAATTAAACTAGATTATCTTCTATCCAAATTTAGACTCAACAGTGTTGTTTGTGTCTATGGACCCACTATGATTCCCACTTTGATGATCTGATATATTTATTTTAAATGTATTTAGGCATATATTATCCATAAAAAAAAAAAAATCAATTTGATAATCATATTCAAATGATTTTACAATATTTGTCTTTAAAAAAATGTGGAGTAATATAATTTTAAAATTATATCGTCATTTTTTTTTAAAACATTATAAAATAATATGGGTATAATTATCAAATTCATCTGATTTTTTTCTTCATGAATGATCAACACACCTAAACCAACAAAACAAATAAATCTGATCATCAAAACAAAACTCTTCATGGGCCTCACGGACCATGCAATACTATCCGGTCTATATTGTAGAGAGGGCGACAAGCCCCTTCCTTAAACTACTAGTTTGAATTAGTTATGGAATGGTACTCTGGAGAAGAAGAATTCTAGGAACCATAAAAATAAGGGGAAATCACTACTTAGTAAGGACAGAAAAAAAATTATTTCAAATTCATGTCAAAGTTTATATTTTTAATTATTAATATATATAATATTTATTATTTATTTGTAATTAATTTTGATTGACACTATGGTGTAGTTTTCCCTAAAAATATCTTATAAAACTATCATGAAAGTAAAATATATAGTATAAATTTAACATTAAACTGTCCTGGGTCATAAATAAAATGAATTTTATCCACATGTTTAAATTTTAAATATTTTTTCTTCATATGTAGCAAGTGCTCTAGAGAAAGCTTTACTTACTCTTTAGGTCAGGCCAAGGTTCTGAAAAGCGGTTGTAGTCGCTGTAACGGTGGCGGTGATGCGGTTGCGGTTGCGGGTGCGGGGTGTAAAGGCCGTAGTGTAACGGTTGCGGTAACCGAAACCGTGAATTTTTTTATTTTTCGCACAATTTGAAAAAACTTACCGATACGCATATTTTTTTTTCCATGATCATATTTATGGGTTAAAAATAAATATTGATAAATTTTTGTAAATTTTTAAGTATGATCCAATATATTTCATATTTTTAAATCACTATAAACTGAGTTTTTTACATTTTATTTTAATAATTAATGACTTTATATTATACAAAAAATCAACCACTAACTATTATATATAAGATAAATAATGATAAAAGTAAGAGAATAAATAAGAGCCTAAATATGTATATATATATATATATATATACATATTTTAACCAAGTCAAATAAATAATGATCACACTTATTATTATTATTATTTTCAAACAATATATAGATAGACACACAAACAAAATGGTTTAGTGATAGCAGCTGAATAGAATAGCGTAAGTTTTACAGTTTCAACAAATCAATAACATGTTCTTCATCTTCCCTCTTCTCTCTCTCTATCTCTTGCTCCTCCATTTTCTCTCTTTATCTTCCCTCTTCTCTCTATCTCTTTTTCTCCATTTTCAATTTTTTTTGTGTGTTTTTTCGAAAGAAACAGTTTGAAACCGTTACGTAACGGTGCGTAACAGGCCGTTACGGCTGTTATAGCACCGTTACGACTGCTATGGCAGCCGCTACGGCCGACATACTTGTGAATCTCAATCACATTGCAAAAGCGGCCGTAACGGGTGGCGATTCCAAAACTGTTACGTAACGGTTGCGGCTGCTTTTTTAAACCTTGGGTCAGGCATTCCACCATAATGCACATTGTTAGGTTTGCCAATAGACAGGTGAGGTAGGCTTTCCAATTCCCTATCATCACTAAACCTAGTTAGCTTTCCACCTTCCATTTCCTGAACCTGTTTTGTTGCTTCCATGGCTATCTGTTTCTTGCTCCAAACAAAACCTATACAACCTGTCACGGCAATGGCTATGCATACAAGCAACCTATCCAACATAGCTAGCGAAGTGTGCGAGTAAACCCTATTCGTGTTGTGATCGACAGGGTAAATATAGAACCGGGTAAGAATCCCCAAGGAAGAGAAGGAAGACGATGAAAGATGATGACACAATTGCACCGAGCCAGAGCCAACCATTGGGGTCTAAAGTGGGAGACAAGGGTGCATCCGAGGGATTAGGCTTGAACCGGATGGTTCGGAGGGGCTTTTGTTCGTTCTCTGATATGGTTGTTTTTCTCTTGTTATGTAGGCCTCAATGTGGAGTTCGAAGTTGAGAAGTTCAGATGGGGTTTTGGAATGTGGAAAGAGAAGGTCTAGCATGGCGAGGTCGGATGAAAATTTGAATGCACTGATGAGAAGAATTTGTGGAGTGGTGGTGGATTTTAGGTTTGAGGTTGTGAAGACGATGTTGCGCGTGATGGAGATGAATGGAGCAATGCCACTGCCTCCACTAACCATCACAGGCATGTCATGCCTGCAATCACAATTTGTATATATACCAAGTCACCAATGCACACCATAGAAGTAAGGGCCAATTGTTTTGGTTCATTTGATCTCCAACACTATAATTATGTTCAGTTTGGACTTTAAAGTACTAGATGTGTGTTAAAATGGTTCAGATGGGTGACTTTGGCAATATTCATTATCAAAATTAATAGAGTGAGATCTTTCCCAATCTGACACAGTAAAATGTTAGGTACTGAAATGACACAAAATGCAACCGTTAGACACCAAAAATGCAACTAATTATAGGAGAAACACACCCATATATATTCACATTTTGCACATACCTAAGAAAATCAGTTGGAATAGGTCCATAAGGTCCTTCAATGGACATGCCAAGTCGATCCACCGGAGATGGTGAAGAAAGCATCTGATAGAGCTTCTCAGTCCAACTTCATTTTTTATGATGATGCTTAGCTCGTCCAGTTCGAGATTACTACTTGAGCTAATGGTGAAAGGGTGCCATTGTAGTCTTGAAACGGAGGGCACATTTATGAAGATAATGCTTGTTGGAGTGTAACTCAAAGCTGCACAAGATGAAAATAAAATAAAATCCTACTAAAGAGGTGCTTCAAATTGTCAGAATATTGATCCAAAAAAAAAAAAAAATGTCGGAATATGTTTTTTGAATTTTTTTAAAGTAAGAACAAACTTGCAAAAAAAAAAAAAAAAATGAAAATAAACAAAACTCATCGTTTGTATACATTTCTTTTCCTTTTTTTTTTGAGGAAAAAATATATTAGTTTCTATTTTCTCATAAATAAAAAAATCAAAAAATATATTTTGAAAACAAAACCAAAGTGAATACTTGCATTCATCTTGATGGATTATAAACCAGTGGTGTAATTAGAATTTTCATTTAATGGAGTCGTTTAACAACACATCATTTAGTGGAGTAGATTTTAGTTTACAAAATGTATTAAAATTTTGACATAATATACTATAATATTATATATTTCCTTTGACATGGATAAAAGTAATTCAAATTTATTAAATTGTATGTAAAAATAAAACACAGAAACATAATACTATAGAGAAAGATAGTTCAAAGTGTGCGCTAAGCAAACATTAAAACTAACCCAATGAGGGTCAAGATTGGTCCACCCACGGCAGTGCACAAAATGTTGGCCAGTAGCCTCTAGGGGTGAGCATGGTCCGGATTGGATCGGATTGGGATAAAACCAGGACCAATCCGTTATTTACGGTTCCTGAAAAATTGGAACCAATCCAATCCGTTTAAATCATGGAACCAATCCGAACCAATCCATTTAAATACGGATTGGATCGGTTTAGGACCACGGATTCACATAATTAAATAACAAAAATATATATATATAACACTTGAATTTCATAAAAATATAAACATAACGTTATATTAGTTCCATAATAGCAATATGTTTTTTCTATAATAACGACATACTGTTCTATAATTTAAACAACCATAAGAAAACTGGTTTCACCATAAGTATTTAGACCATTGCAAATTAAAACTTAAAACTAACAAACAAAAGTAATAAAAGAAGATATTATACGGTTTTAGGTTTGAGTTTAGATTTTATATAGAATAAGAGAAGATACTATGGGGGAGGTTGTATAATAAAAATATAGACTATTTGTATACAGTCCGGATCGGTTCCAATCCGGAAACGTGGGATTCAATCCGGAACCAATCCGTGAACTACGGATTTTTAATTCTTCAATCCAAAACCGAACCGCGGATTCAAAAAACCAATCCAAACCTATCGGATTGGACTGGACTGGATCGGATTACAAATTTCACGGATTCCTTGCTCAGTCCTAGTAGCCTCACCGCCCAAGGCCAAGGTTAAGAGCTTAAAACAAGTTAATAAAAATTGTCCATATGTCATGTCTATATATAAAAAGAATTGACATTTTAAAGGTTCTTTTCTTTTCTTTCTTTCTTTCTTTCTTTTTTTATTTTTATTTTTATTTTTTTTTAAAGATTAAATTGTCCAAAAATAATTATGAAAAATAGTCAGTGAAAACAATGTCATCATATGGCAGTACACAATGTTGTCTACTAGTGCTATCACTTGGGGGCCATTTGGGAAGCAAATAAAAAGTTAAAAGCCAGCTTTTAACTCATTTTGGGTCACATCACTTCTCATATTTTTTATACAAAAAAGTTAAAAAAAAATCTAAAAAAACTAAAATGTCAGCTTTTAAAGCTCTTTTTTAGTTCAAATTGTCCAAAATAATCATAAGAAAAGAAAAGTGAAAACAAAACCAGGACGCACAATCATTGACCATTAGATTCATTTTGTAAAACTGTAACGCCCTCAAATTAAACCCATAATGTACATAACATTAACATGCATTATTAAAAGAAAACGAATCTTTTGAATTATTCATCAGAGTACTTTTATTAAAAGTCATTACATGGAACATCAAAATAAATGCCCTAAGAGCTTACATCTTTCCAAGCTAACACTTGGACACAAAAGAATGAGTATTAACCCATTTACAAGTTAAGCCCTTGGCTTGAATGTTTACATGTAATCTTATTTAAAATAAATAACTAAAGACAAGTCTTCAAAATCCGCATCCTTCCAAACGAAGTCCTGGGAGGTTGCTTATCACCTGAACCTGAAAATGATGTTCCCATAAAGGGTGAGCCACAGCCCAGTAGAAATATACTAAACCACATATAAGCAATGAATAAAGCAATAGTATTTGACAGATGGTTAACCAAGATAATCAACCACTTCATTTTACAGTCTCATGACACTATTGTCTAAGATACAATTTACTCTCAAATTTTATCAACATGGCTCAGAACCTGGCCAACCTACAACAGTGAATTACATATACCATATTCACATCCTTCCAATATCAACAAACAAATGAGACTCAAGCTCAATTCACAACACTTCATACTTCCAGATTGATACACATTTTAGTGCTGTATCAATAAAAACACTTCAATATAATAAGCACACATAAAAGTGATGCTAATGGAGTCCATCCCCTATCTCCTCCCAAACAAAATCCGGTTTAGAGGTCCATCCCCTATCTTCCCCTAAACCGTGGAGTACATCCCCTATCTCCTCCCACACAAAACAATGTATGCAAATGCAATGCTCAATCAATACACGTATTTTCTGTATCAATGCAATAGTCAAAGTTAATGACTTAACCAATGTGATTAGTTTCAGTTATTCCTAATCCACATGCAATGTCTACAACAATCACGACTATCCTCCACCGATAGCCCAAAACAGTTATTTCTAAACAGGAAATAGATGTATCAACTAACATAATTCCAACATTTTCATAGGTGAGTGATTAAACTAACCAACTACACCATTTACTCAATAATTTCTCCAATACAATGAATTTAGCCATATTCCCCAATTCCCTTAAATTAATTATACAAATTAATTTTAATATTACAACCAGAGTTTTCCCAAAAATTACCAAAGTAACCCAACACATCAGAATACCAAAACTTAGAGCAAAACCTATAAAATGGAGTAGGAAATCCCTACCTTGAAGAAAACAACCCAAAAGGAGAAGACAGAGATGATACCCCAAACACCAAAGTGCTCCAAATCGCCAACTATTCAGATTAAATGGAAGCCCTCAACTCACTCTATCTTTTTAATGAAGGATCTAGGGTAGAAACACTCCCTAAATGGATCAAATCTAAGAGAGAAGGTGAGTAGAGAGAAAGAGAAGTCGGACCTAGGGTTTGGAATCAAAATGAGATGAAAAAGACTGATCAAATCCCGCTGCTGTGTATATAAACTGGACAAGCTCGCTCGAGCGAAGACTTGGTCGCTCGAGCGATCAGACACAGAGAAACCACGCTCGAGCCAAGGAATCCTTGCTCGAGCCAACAACCCAAAAGCTCGCTCGAGCGAAAGAAAGCTCGATCGAGCGAAGAACTCAAACCCTCAGGTCTGTAACCAGACACACGCTCGAGCGAAGGAACTATAGCTCGAGCGAAGGATGAACTAACTCGCTCGAGCGAAGAAAAACTCGCTCGAGCCAAGAATGCAAAGCTACAGGTCCATACTGGACGCCAACTCTCGCTCGAGCTACCAAACCCTGGCTCGAGCGAGTAACCAAAAACAACATCTCGCTCGAGCGACAAACTCCTCGCTCGAGCGAATATCTAAAATTCTGGACAGCAACACTTGATTCCTAACCCAACCAACCTGCAACAAACCTGCCCAACACATCCTATAATTCCAAATGAGAAAATAAGGGACAACAACAACCATCATACAATGACAGAATCTACGTAACCTATGTCCGGACACAATAGTCAAATGGGAAAAGACCGGGGTCGCTATAAAAACTCCTCGTACCATTATTTATAATTTTCCTTTCTTCAAATTTTAATGGTGTAGTCATCTAACATCATGCACATACATATAGCCCCGCCCTTGTTATAAACTTCATCTAGGATGAATTCAATATTGTTAGAATTGCACTTTATGTACAGTAATAACGTGTCTACTAATATGCATATCAACGATCATAAAAAGAGGGCATCAAATGAAGTATAGTTTATAGCTTTACCTCGACTCTTGGAAAAGTTGAGCTCCACAGTTTCACACGACATGACCCCAGCAGAAACTAAATGAACGCCTTGTCGTGATTGTAAGAATCTCAAGACCCAATCGACCATGAAGAGATAGAAACCGGGAAGAATGGTGAAGGAATAAGAGAAGCCGAGATGGAAAATGTAGAAAATCATGAAGAGAATGTACAAGTGATGAGTGTAAAAGAAGAGTTCAAACATTTTTTGCCTCATCCGAGTGTAGGTTGTTACCCACAAGAACAAACAAAATAGCAAAGATAGTTCTCCAGCTACATTTGATACCCTAATGGTACTCCACTTGAGCATCTGCATTGCATCAAGAAAAGAAAAGAAAAGAAAAGAATTTAATTTTCAATACAAGATTAAGATTGTTCTAAGATGAAATTTCAAAATTACATAGATGAATAGGACAACTTTGAGAGGACTTGAATTCTCTCTTTCATTTTTTTTCCTGCAATAATCCTGTTATGATTTTCTGTTGCAAATAATATAATACAATCATTCAATTTTTAAATTTTGAACTATAAGGGTGAAAGTAGTGTATGAGACTCATTAAAAGTCGGGCTCACTTACCTTGAAAGAAAAAAAACAAAAAAAACCCTTGTACCTAAAAAGAACTAAAAAGAAAGTTGGGCCCAATTCACTTTATTGTATGCAATTCAAGGTTTTTTAATGTTATGCGTCACTCACCCAACCAACTGGGTGCTAATAATATTCTATTTCAAAATTCAAAGTTTATGCCAATATGTTTGCATAACATGGATTTTGAAAGAAGTGAAAATATAATTTTAGTCTTTATAAATTCACTATTTGGATATAGTTGAATTGAGAATGTGATTTTTGATTTTTGAATTCAGCTTAACTCAATTTTCTAGATTAACAAAAATCTAAAAAATATATTTTTTTGTTGAATAAAATTCTTGAATTATTCAAACACAAGAGTGAAATTACGTACATATGGTATTATTGAGAATGAGATTTCTAAGAATGTGATACTCATTTTTGGTTCCAAACATAGACAATGCTATGCAAAATGAATATTTTTAGAAAAATTTCATACATAATAGTGTGTCATTTTATATAATCTATGAATTTGTTTTTATAAAAGTTATGTTTGTATAAATGCCACCATTTAGTTTATAGTAAAGTTACGTTCATAAATAAATAACAAGAAAAATGTATAAAAAAATAATATATAATCATTCTTTTAATTTATGATAAAAGTGCTCCTTTCACAAGGGGAGGGACCAAAATGATTCCAAAAATTATATGTAAGAATTTATGTATTATTGATTGATATCTATCTTGTTGTTTTATTGATATTACAAGGATTCCTATTATATAGAAGAGGATTTGGGTAGTAGGTGAGGAGTAGGTGAGGGTAAATTGGTGGTAGGTGTAGTAGGTGTGGTAGTAGGTGATGGTAGGTGTAGGTAAATTTTAACAGCCCCCCGCAAACTCAAGGAGGATAGAAACTAACCAACTTGAGTTTGGAGAGAGGAACAAAACAAGAAAATACATAAAAAATAAAATAAAAAAAAAAGATAGGAGACACTGTATGGTCGTGTCAGACCGTTGGTGAAGACACTGAAAGGTGGTGTCATAACGTGGTAGAGGACACTGGATGGTGGTGTCATAACGTTGTAGAGGACACTGTATGGTGGTGTCATAACGGTGTAGAGGACACTGTATGGTGGTGTCATAACGTGGTAGAGGACACTGTATGCTAACCGAAATCAATGTCGGGACAGTTTATAGGGTCATGTCGGACCGTTGAAGATGCTAACCGGAATCAATGTCGGGACAGTTTATGGGGTCATGTCGGACCGTTGTAGAAGGCTAACCGGAATCAATGTCGGGACAGTTTATGGGGTCATGTCGGACCGTTGTAAAAGTTGCACCCTCAAAAGGTGTGCCCAATTTTATCAAAAGGCGTGCCATCAAAAGGCGTGCCCAATTCATCAAAAGGTGTGCCGGACATGATGGCGAGGCACGTGGGCGCCTTGGCTTGCGCGCCCGTTTTGTCGTCTGTCGGCAAGTGGCGCGCGATACGCGTGGCTGCCTTGGCTATTTAACCAAGACGAAGGCTGAGACTGAGGCAGAAGCTGAGACAAAAAAACTGAGAGAAACCTCTGAAAAATTCTTCGTTTTGCTGAGAAAGATACTCTGTAACACTCTGTTGCCCAGAAAAATGGCCTCGTCCTCGTCTTCCCGTGGACTGCTCACCCTCTTTCCCGACCTCAACGAGTCAACAAGAGAGAGAACTGGTGCGGTGGCACTGGAACCTCAACCAAGCGCCCTGGAGTTTGCTCCGTTGAACTTTCCGATGCGGTCTGTGGAGCAAAGAATGGCAGTGCAGTCGGATGTGGAGGCCAATCAGTATACTTTGAAGTCATGTGTGGAAAGCATGACGGCGGTCACAAACTTGTCGCACCGGCTGCAGAGTAGGACAAATGAGGTGCAGCATTTAAACGCCCAACTGGCTCTGCTCCAACGCATGTATAAGGATGCGCGAGCAGAGATAAGTGTGCTGAAAGCAGAAAATAAGGAGCTGAAGCGGAAGGCCACCGTTATGTTCCGATTTGGAGGTCCGCCATATGCTGCAGTGGAGGAGTATGGGGGAGTGAACGTGCTCGGTGGACAAGGAAACACGGAGGCAACACCGTCAAGGGCTGCTCAGGACGGAGGCAAGAAGAAGAGACCGGCGGCAGAGTAGAGAAGAAAAATCCCACTTGTGGATGTGGTTTTTTTGTTTTTTTTTGTTTTTTTGTTTTTTTGTTTTTTTTTGTTTTTTTTTTTGATGTAAAATGGTGATCGGGGTGAGCCCCGACATGAATAAAAGATGGGCTGTTGTGCAAATTTGGAAATTGTTTTGTGTGTTTTTTTTTTTTTTTTTTTTTTTTTTTATAATAAAAATAATAATAAGAAGAATAATATGGCGCATTGAACAGCATGATGGCTTTGGTGGGTGGAGTCTGTGGGTGAAGTGCAGAAGTGGACGGTTGATGCAAAGTGAGGAGAGATAGTGGGTGATATTATAATATTATATAAATATTATATGAAAATAAAAGTCTGTGGGTGAAGTGCAGAAGTGGACGGTGGATGCAAAGTGAGGAGAGATAGTGGGTGATATTATAATATTATATAAATATTATATGAAAATAAAAGCTTCAGATCTAGATCTGTTGTTCGACCTGGTTCTCTCCTGGGTTACCGACCATATTAATCAAATTCAACTAGGATTCGGAAAAAAAAACACATGCATCGAAAGAGACTATCAGAAATTCATGGCTTCAAGGTACTGAATAGTCGAATGTACCTAGGTGTTCATTTTGTCACTGGAAGAAAACCCTAACCCTACGGGTGGAAGAAGAAGATGATCCTGTATATGCAGATGTGCCGAAGCCTTGTAGGACGAAATCCGAGAGGAAACCGTACCCGACACCCATGAAAGTTTTGATCCAGAACTTCGTGGGTACTTGGAAGAGATGATTCCTTCGCTGGAGAGCCACTGCCAAAAGGTTTGGATGGCCAGTGGTGGTGGGTCAGATGCAGGGGTTTGGAAACTGGGGAGATTCTGGAATGGCTGACAATAGCCAACAGACGGACACTTCCACAGATGTTGACATTGATGATAAAAACCAGTCCTATGGAGTTCAGCATGGAGCACTTGTAGCTGTGGATTCAATGGATCAATCCGAGGGAAGAACAGGAGACCAGAAATCACTTCGTCGATTGGCACAGAATCGAGAAGCTGCTCGAAAAAGTCGATTCGGGGGGTTTGTTTGTTTCTTGGGAAAGTCGATTGATTTGGGGAATTTTTGAGAGAGGAAAGAAAAGCGGAGGAAGAGAAGACGGAATCAGAGGCTGAAATCGAGACCCCGCTCTTCAGCTATGGAATTTGTGGCAGCGGAGTGAAGGTATGTGTAGAGGTCCGGCGGGCGGCCAAGGGGAGGCTGCCGCCCGCCGGTGAAGCAGAATGACTAGGTAGTTAACCTTGCTTTGATACCATGTAAGAATTTATGTATTATTGATTGATATCTATCTTGTTGTTTTATTGATATTACAAGGATTCCTATTATATAGAAGAGGATTTGGATAGTAGGTGAGGAGTAGGTGAGGGTAAATTGGTGGTAGGTGTAGTAGGTGTGGTAGTAGGTGATGGTAGGTGTAGGTAAATTTTAACATTATATGATTAAAGGGTGTGGGAAAACCCAAAATATGACAAACAAACACAACTTTCAAAATGCAACAAACAAACGCAAATTTCAAATTTTTGCTTTTTTATTTGTTTAACGCAACAAATTTGCTTCTGTTGCCAAAATCAAAACAAACCTCCAAAGTAGTGCTACAACCAAAGAAGATGACAATGGAGATATGGCCACCTTATTGAGGATGATACACTACCATTCGTTTTATGTGCTTTTTGCTCAATTCTTTGTTGGTTTTATAAGATTGTGTTCAGATCAATAATTTGGGTAGAAATTTACAAAAAGAATAAAATATGAAAGAAAAGAGTGAATGAAACGATTTTCTTTTCCTTTTCCTTTCTCATTAAATTCAAGCACAGCCTAAGCAAATTTAACAGACCAAACAACCTCAAATTCTAGGACGGTAACTAACAAAGGTTTAATGAATGAAGCCTAAGAATTTAGGACTGCTCATGATGGAGATTTCTGTGAAACAAAGTTTAGGCTCTGGTTTAGGCTCTGTTTGTTTGTTTGTGACCTAACCTAGGGTCTGAAGCCAATGTTTTGAGGTCACTGGAGTTGGTGGATAATTAAACCAAATGAGAGTAATAATATACAAATAAGAATAATACAAAATTTGTATACAAAATGATATTTAAAAAGTGTGGCCATTAAAATAATATTTAATTATAAAATCATCACTGTCACATCATTTTCGTGAAAAATTATTTATATAAGTTTTGTAAGAATATTGTTCAATGGCAGAAACAGTAATAATATACAAATATAATATATATATATATATATATATAATGATGTGTTTATACTAAAACTTATCATTTTAAAACAAAATGCTTACTAAAATGATATTTAATTGCATAAATGCCACTATCACAATGAGAATCACGAGACTAAATTTGGTACATAATTTCTATTAATATTCATTTAAACTTTTTTAATGTGTTTTAGGAAACAAAAATAACTAAATTTTGAAAATACCCACTTTTTATCGTGCAAAAACAGTTTTGAAAAATCCAAAACAACTTTTTAGCGTTTTCTTAAAAAGTAGGTTGTTTCTAAAATAATTTTTAAAACCCATTCGTTGAATTCTCCAAACAAAAAAAAAAAAAGGACAAAAACACAACCAATTAATTTGTTTTGTTGCACTTGTGACTTGCTAATAATGATGATTTAATTATGAAGAAAAGAAAAATGGTTAAGTATTACCTCTGAAAACCTGTTTGTAACAACGCAATAGATGATGCAGAAGACACCATGAGAGGTGAAGAGGACCATGGTAATGTGTCCAAGCCAAATATGATACTTGATGCTAGCCTCTAGCGAGAGTCCAAAAAGAGGCAATAATGATGAGCCACGTGTCACTGGGAAGAATAGAAATGCTAGGCATATGTTCCCAACTAGGCCTAGTGTTAGACCAACTCTATCCAATTTAACCTCCCATCTGCCAAAACCACCATTTCTCTAACATGATATCAAAAAAATAAATAATAAAACAAAAAAAAAAATTGATGTATAAATAGAAAAATTGTACAGAATTATTACATCATTCTAAAAACTAAGTATGGTCTAAAATTCTTGATGTTTTTACATTTTCCTATAAGAAAGGGGTATTGCCTTCCCTCTCCCTTTTCTTGAATCAATAGTATTAGGTTAAATATGTTCAATTTCATAAATCTAAAACCTCAAACTTCCACTTCCACTTCCACTTCCACTTCCATTACATTTCAATATGATAATTCCATCAATTGCTATTATTGTTTTAGACAAATGAATGACAAGTTTAAAACTAAAGACATTAAAGTAGAATTTAAAAGAAATATGAAGATCATATATGAAATTTTTTCATTTATCTTTCTTTGTTAAGAATTACTAAAATTTTCACATGATCTTTTTTCGGTTCAAAATGTTAACGATAATTGATGGAAATGCAATTGAAAGTGTGAGATTTACATTGATGAAATTGAAACAAATAGGCATCCAAGTGAAATATCGCTGAAACTAGAGAGACAAATTATATAAGTTACTCATAACAAGTGTGTAGAAAAGTGCACCAAAAAATTTAATATGCAATTAAAAAAAATTATAATAAATCTGAATCATACATTAATTTTTATTTTTTTTTACACAAGTTTATTATTGGTTTTTGGAAAGGTGTTCCTTACATTTTATCGCCCTTTTGCATTGCTTGTCGGCCGACATCAGAGAAGAAGATGTGCAAGTGAGCAGAGAAAGACCAAATCAAGAGTGCAATGAACATCACAAACATGGCTAGCTCTATCCCACAAACAATCCCTAGCCCTTTGATAATCATTGGTCTTTTCCATGAACCAAATTTATGTTTTTTCCCATTGCTCCTACTTAGACAAACCAACCATTGAAACATTCAATCAAGTTACTTTTCTCAAATTAGTGATAAATTCAAAACAATAAATAGGGTAAATTATATATATGATTCATGAAAGTTGTTTCTTGTGTCAATTTTTATTTTCATAGTTTTAACTGTATCAATTTTGTCATTTAATTTTTCACATTATGCTAATTTAATAGTCTAATCGATTACATTAATCTAATTGATTACATCTATTAAAAAATTAGACAGAATTTAAAAGCAAATGGTTCATTTAAAAGGAAATGGACAATTTTCAAATTGGATGTCAACCACCAACCATTTTGATGAGTAAATGGACTAGTTTGCCCCCATGATTACAATCCAAATTTTAAGATGACCTCACCGATTTGTAAATGATTTCTCCAGGTTAGCTTCACCTTTGACTAGATTGACTCGGAAGGGAGTCAAGTTTGTATGGAGTGAGACTTGTGAAAGGTCGTTCCAGGAGTTAAAAGTTAGACTGACCACCGCTCCAGTTTTGATTATTCCGGAGAGAGGGTTGGGTTATGCAGTCTATTGTGACGCCTCACGAGAGGGTTTGGGTTGTGTGTTGATGCAAGAAGGGAAAGTAGTTGCCTATGGCTCACGTCAGTTGAAAATCCACGAGAAGAATTACCCTACGCATGATTTAGAGTTAGCAGCTGTGATATTTGCCTTGAAGATTTGGAGGCATTATCTTTATGGTGAGAGGTTCGAGGTATTCTCGGATCATAAGAGTCTGAAATATTTGTTTACACAGAAAGACTTGAACTTGAGGCAGAGGAGGTGGATGGAGTTTATTGAGGATTATGACTTCGAGTTGCATTATCATTCGGGGAAGGCCAATGTGGTGGCCGATGCCCTTAGTAGGAAATCTATTGGTGACATAGCTAGTATAGCCATCCGGGAATGGGAGATGTTGGGTGCACTTGGGGAGTTTGATTTACTTCTGGGCGAATCTGTTGAGGCTGCGGTCTTGTTTTCTGTTGTTGTACAGCCTACACTTGTGACTCGAGTATTAGAGGCTCAAAGAGGTGACCTTGAGGTAGAATCCTTCCGTGAGAAGATTTTTGGTGGGAAGGTTGAGAAGGGTTTGACGGTGTATCCCGACCTGAGTGTGAGATACCGAGACCGTCTGTTTGTGCCGGAGTCTTGTCGAGAGGAGGTACTCCGAGAGTTTCATCATTCACGCCTTGCAGTGCATCCGGGAGGCACTAAGATGTATCGGGATTTGGGTCGACAGTTTTGGTGGCGGGGTATGAAAAGAGATGTGGCAGCTTTCGTGTCTAAGTGCCTTACTTGTCAGCAAGTGAAGGCCAAACATCAGAGGCCAGCAGGTTTGTTACAACCCTTGCCTATTGCTGAGTGGAAGTGGGAGCATGTCACTATGGACTTTGTTGTAGGTCTTCCGAAGACTCAGCGAGGTAGTGATGCTATTTGGGTGGTTGTAGACCGGTTGACTAAGTCGGCGCACTTCATTCCTATGCGCGTGAGAGATTCGGTAGATCATCTTGCCGACTTGTATATTCAGGATATAGTGAGGTTGCATGGGGTCCCAGTGACAATCGTCTCAGATAGAGATCCTCGTTTTACTGCCAGGTTGTGGCAGAGTTTGCAGAGTGCCTTAGGTACTAAGTTGACCTTTAGCACGGCTTATCATCCTCAGACTGACGGGCAGTCCGAGCGTACTATTCAGATCCTTGAGGATATGCTTCGGGGTTGTGTTCTAGACTTTAGTGGGTCGTGGGAGAGGCACTTGCCATTGGTGGAGTTTGCCTGCAACAACAGTTTCCAGTCTAGTATCGGTATGGCACCATTTGAGGCCTTGTATGGCCGACTGTGTAGATCTCCTGTTTGTTGGGCCGAGGTGGGTGATGCACCTCTGTTGGGTCCGGAGTTGGTCAGGGAAACGACAGAGAAAGTTGAGCTTATCCGTAAGAGGCTTGTTACAGCCCAGAGTCGTCAGAAATCTTATGCTGACCGTAGGAGGAGGCCTTTGGTGTTTGAGATGAGTGATCATGTCTTTCTGAAGATATCACCTAGACGGGGATTGATGAGGTTTGGAAAGAGCAGGAAGTTTTCCCCTCGGTTCATTGGTCCTTTTGAGATCCTTGAGAAGATTGGCGAGGCTGCTTATCGTTTAGCTTTACCACCACAGTTGTTCGGAATACATGACGTGTTTCATGTGAGTATGCTTCGGAAGTATGAACCGGATCCATCACATGTGTTGGATTGGACTGATTTAGTGGTTGACGAGGATGTCTCGTATGAGGAGAGACCGGTTCGGGTCTTGGATAGGCGGGATCAAGTTTTGCGAGGCAAGACCATCCCTTTGGTAAAAGTTCTGTGGAAGCATCACGGAGTGGAGGAAGCCACTTGGGAACGTGAGTTGGAAGTCCGCGAGAAATATCCGGACATGTTTATCAATTTGTAATCTTGTATTTAGATTTTGTAATATTGCGAACTTAAGAGCTTTACATATGTCTTAAGTTGTAAAACATTGAGAATGTTTGGTTAATGGAAATATTTTGGAACTTGCCTCATAATGGAAGTTTAGTAACTTGAATATGGTGAATATATAGTTGAATTAGAGTTCTGTCATGAAATTGAATATGATATTGAAAACTGTTGAAATTGAAAGGAAAAATGCATAATACTGATGCGGATTGTAATATGTGTTGTTGTATATACACATTATGAGATGCTTCTTGATAAGAGATGAAATGACCAGTTTTGGGTCAAGTTGTTTATTATTGAATTGTCATATTATTAAAAAAAAAAAACCTGTTTTCAAAAACTTATGCTTAATTTCGGGGACGAAATTCTTTTAAGGGGGGGAGGTTATAGCGACCCCGGTCTTTTCCCTTTAGATTATTGTATCCGGACTTAGGTTCCGTATATTCTGCCATTGTATAATTGTTGTTGCCGTCCTTTATTTTCTCATTTGGAGTTATAGGATGTGTTGGGCAGGGTTGTTTCAGGTTGGTTGGGTTCGGAAACCAAGTGTTGCTGTCCAATTTTTGGGTTTCTCGCTCGAGCGAGGACTTGGTCTCTCGAGCGAGGGTTGTTTTGTGTCTTGTGGCTCGAGCCAGATTATATTCGCTCGAGCGAGCGATTGCGTCTAGTATAGGCCTGAGGGCAGTGTTTCTTCGCTCGAGCGAGATATCCTTCGCTCGAGCTAGAATCCTATCGCTCGAGCGTGCTCTTGGGTTGCAGACCTGAAGCATTGCATTCTTGGCTCGAGCGAGATTTTCTTCGCTCGAGCGAGGGTTTCGTGTGTCTGGTCGCTCGAGCGAGCCTGTCGGGTTTATATACGCAGCAGCGGTTTTTAAAACGTTTTTTTTTACATTCTTTTGATCCTAAAACCCTAGGTCCGAGTTCTCTCTCCCTCTACTCACCTTCTCTCTTAGGTTTCATCACCTTTTAGGGTGTTTCTACCCTAGTTGCTTTATTAAAAAGATAGAGTGAGTCGAGAGCTTCGTTTTAATCTGAGAGTTTGTAGTTTTGGAGCACTTGGGTTTTTGGGTCATCATCTCCGTCTTCTCCATTCGGGTTATTTTCTTCGAGGTAGGGATTTCCTACTCCATTTTATAAGTTTTGTTCTAAGTTTTGGTATATTGATATGTTGGGGTTACTTTGATAATTTTGGGAAAAACCCTAGTTGTATTACTAAATTAATTTGTATAATTAATTTAAGGGAATTGGGGAATTTGGTTAAATTCATGAAATTGAGGAATTCATTGATTAAATGATGTAGTTGGATAATTTAAATCACTCGCCTATTGAATTGTTGATATATTTATTTCCAGTCTAGAAATAACTGTTTTGGGCTATCGGTAGAGGATAGTCGTGATTGTTGTAGACATTGCATGTGGATTAGGAATAACTGAAACTAATCACATTGGTTAAGTCATTAATTTTGACTAATGAATTAATACAGAAAATACGTGTATTGATTGAGCATTGCATTTGCATATTGTTTGGGAGGAGATAGGGGATGTACTCCACGGTTTAGGGGAAGATAGGGGATGGACCTCTAAACCGGATTATTGTTTGAGAGGAGATAGGGGATGGACTCCATTAGCATCACTATTATGTGTGCTTATTATATTGAAGTGTTTTTACATGTTATTGATACAGCACTAAAATGTGTATCAAACGGGAAGTATGAAGTGTTTTGATATGAGCCTGAGTCTCATCTGTGTTGTTGATATTGGAAGTAATGTGAATATGTTATGTAGTTCACTGTTGTAAGTTTGGCCAGGTCCTGAGCCTTATTGATAATAATGGGAATTGAAACATGTCATAGACGTTAGTGTCATGAGACTGTATTAAGTTATAATTGATTATCTTGGTTAACCATCTATTGAATGCTATAGCTTTATTCAATGCTTATATTTGGTTTAGTATTTTTCTACTGGGCTGTGGCTCACCCTTTATGGGAACATCATTTTCAGGTTCAGGTGATAAGCTACCTCCAAGGACTTAGCTTGGGAGGATTTGGCTTTTGGATTTGAAGAAGACTATCTTTAGTTAATTGTTTCTATTTGTTAGTACATGTAAACATTCAAGCCTAGGGCTTTACTTGTATTGAGTTAGAACTCATATTTTTTGTGTCCAAGTGTTGGCTTGGAAAGATGTTAGCCCGTAGGGCATTTAATTTGATGTTTCATGTAATGCTTTTATTTAGTAATACTCTGATGAATGAATTAATAAATTGTTTTCTTTAAATAATGCATGTCAATGATATACATATACAATGGGTTTATTTTGAGGGCGTTACAAGACATGGCTCTTTAAAGTAAAACTAATAATAAATCCTCATACTTGCATTTCACGATGTAAATAGTCTTTATGTGATAACACAATTAATTCAACAACAATGAATTAAACAACGAATACCCCCGAGGGTTTACACGTCCCAAGGCTTGAGCCTGGTTACACAAACGGTTATTCAAACCCACACATATAAAGCCCTTGGCTTACAATCAGAGTCATAGCAAATGAGCACATTATGCTCTCTACACACACTTCCACGCCTTCAGTTAGGCGGAATCACCACATCCTTTCCGGCACAAAAATCCCGTAGGGTGAGCATAAAACCCAGCAGAGAATTTTTAACAAAGTATATACATTTTACACAAGTCTCAAGAGATGGAATGCTTATGCCATGCCATGCCTTGCCTTTTTGAAAATATACACAACTTCATCTTTTGAAAACCAATATGTTCAATGATGTCATGCCATTTCAACTGCTCAACATTTATCCAATTTTATTCGAGGGGCGGTAAATACGACTCTGGTAATCCCTAGGTCAGTGTTTGCAAGTAGACTATACAAGTACTACCAATTTGTCATTTTTACCAGTATCAACTGGAGGGCTCGACACCCATAATCTGTCATTTTTACCAGTATCAACTGGAGGGCTCGACACCCATAATCTGTCATTTTTACCAGTATTAACTGGAAGGCTCGACACCTATTCTCTACACGACACCTATTCTCTACACTACCTTTCAAGACTTACCACTGTATTTACCCCAAAACCATTTCATGAAAACTTGTTTCTCAACATTCCTTTCTCAATGCAAGTTTTCAAATCAGCTTTCAAAGCTGAATGTAATCAAATGAATTGATATGCTAATGCAACAATAATCAATACAATGCAACAATTCTTCCATTTCCAATTCTTCCACACAATGCTACCATTGTGATCAAAATTCCCGTTTCTACTTTCCATGCAATTTCATAAGATGAATAAATATACATTTATTTCAATTCATCCGAGGAATAACACATCTTCCATATTTCGAGCATTTTCAACAATTTAGCTATTTTGAGACTAAATCAACATTTTGGATAACAATTTTCAAAATGAACAACCACTCTCATATTTCGCCAAATTTATCATTTATACAATACAAACAAGAAATTTTCCAAACATCACTTATTTGGGCATTTAAAATAAATATAACAATGTCAACCATGGATTTTCAACTTTTTTTAAAAAAATCTCCAATTTTTAGGTTTTCTCACCAAAACCACCATCTTCAAACATTTAAAAAAAATCTCACCAAAATCCTCTTTCTTTAATCAACATAGTTCAAAACCCCGAATTTTTTTCTCAAAGGATCGAATAGTAAACCCACTTTGAAAATCACTTTTTTTCTTGAATCAACAACTAATTTTCAAAACTAATCAAAGGATGATTTCGAAAATCATCTTGATCTTGCAAAAACATATATATAATTCAAAGAAAATCCCTACCTCAAGCTTGAAGGAGAAATGAGTTGGAAATCCCAAAATCAACGACGATGAAACTCGATCTCCACCGCACACAACGTAGTCTAGACAACCAACTTTGATGAAGAACTTAGGTCTCCCAATGGATTTGAAGAAATCAAAGATCTTGTGAGGTTTTTGGTAGGAAATATAGAGAGAAGGAAGAGGAAATGTTTCTAGAGAGAGAGAGATACAGAAAAGTGACACTCAATCAGCCCAAAAGAGGAGAAAAGAGAACAATTTTTCAGATCCACCTACCTCCCGCACATGCGGAGCCTATTCCCGCACGTGCGGAACGTGCTTCCGCACGTGCGACCCTCACCCCCGCACATGCGGCCTGCTTCCCACTCACCTTCAGCCGCACCTACCTTTTTAGCAGTGTGCTGCACCACCCTTCCCTGAAATCCGCACGTGCGGCCTCACCTCCCGCACGTGCGGCCTTGGCCCTCAGCCCAGGAATGCTTTGACTCAACTCCCGACTCACCGGACTCGACTCCACACCCTCTGAGACAAGTGAAACTCCACACCGACATGAACAAAAGTGAGAACTTTTTGAGAACAATCTAAACACAACTTAACTCAAACAAGTAACAAGATTCCACGTTGAAACCGACATTCTACAAGTGTAAACCAAAAAGGTAAACAAGAAGGAAACAAAGACGTACAACAAAATCGGTCGTCACAATGATGCATCGTGGCAACATGAATCCTCCACCTTTCTCCGACGATGACAACAAGGAGAAAAAGAGAGTCGGTCTACAACTTGTTATAGAAATTTCTCCTCTTTTTCTTGATCCATTTATATATACTGAATCACCACCAATTGTTGGGTATACCTCCTTAGTGGAGTTTGGGACCCAATTGGTTTATTAAAAGAATTTAATTTGGCTTCGGATTGGTTATAATATATTTTTAATATATTATATCTATCTTTTAAAAGCCCAATGATAGTAGCTAGGGTGTTGTTAAAAAGCCCAAGATTCAACAATATATATTGTCTTTGTTTTTGTCTCGTGGTATAATGTGCAACGACTTAGAAATTGATACATAATTTCAGTGGGTTTTTGGCAGCAACTATATTGATATAATGCTGCTACTGTGGGCCAAGTTTTGTTACTTCGGTTTTTTTTTGGTTCTTGCAAGCTCGGTTAGTTTGCTTCGTTTCAGCTGCTTTGGTGAAGCTGATTTGGTTCGTTATTTTGGTCTTCTACAACTCTGTTTCGAAGATTTTTATTTGTCTATTTGGTGAGATATTTCCTCTTGTTTAATTGTGATTATTTAGAATTCACCTAAGGGTGGTTTGTGACACCATTCATGTCTCATTTGTAATCGTTTGAAAACTTTTTGGTTGATAGTGGAATCAGATTTCGATCCTGTGGACGTACCTCACATTGAGGGAACCACGTAAAAATTATTGTGTCGTTATTGATTTAATTTTTCCGCCTTAGTTTTTATTCCCATTGATTGATTTACTTGTGGGAAATCATCCATTTTTCCTAACAATTGGTATCAGAGTTTATGGTTTATTTGGGTTTATTTATTTATGTAAATCAATGGAGGGGAATGTGAGTCGTATGTCTAGCTTCAATGGAAGCAATTGGGTTACTTGAAAAACTAAAATGGAGGACCTATTATTTTGTAAAGATTTGTATGGGCCTATTGAGGGTGATAGTGGCAAACTAGATAATGAATGGAAGAGGCTTAATGGAAAAGTCATTGGTGTTATCCATCAATGGATTGATGACAGTGTGTTTTATCATGTTGCTACTGAAACTTCAACACATGATTTATGAAAAAAATTAGAAGGCCTTTATGATAGGAAATCAGCCACAAATAAAGCTTTTTTGTTTCGTAAGTTGGTTAATTTAAAATATAAAGAGGGCAGCCCTATTTCGGAACATTTGAATGAAATAAAGAGTATTGTTAACCAACTTGCTTTTATGAAAATTGTTTTTGATGATGAGTTACAAGCTTTGATGCTACTTTGTTCTTTTCCTTAAAGTTGGGAGACTTTGGTTCTGACATTTAGTAATTCGACACTCGATGGAGTTGTCACAAAGGGCCAAGTCACTAGTAGCTTGTTGAATGAAGAAACTAGAAGAAAATTAGGGAGTTCCTTTCATTCAGAAGCATTTGTTGTGAGACGCCGAAGCAAAACAAGGGGAGGAGTAAGACTTCTCATGGTCGTGATCAAAGCCATGACAAATCAAGAGATGGTTCTTTTTCAAAGAAAGACATTGAGTGTTATTATTGCCATGAGAAAGGGCTAATGAAGCGGGAATGCCGAAAGCTCAAGAACAAGGAGAAAAGGTGTAATACCCCTGTTCCGTAATATGCCAATTGGTCCTTAAACTGAGTATGATTATGTGTTTACCATGATTTTATGCGCCATCATGTGAATATATGTGATTTTGAAGTTTTATCTGTTCACCGTAGGAATATCTGTTTGAATAATCAGCTTTGGAAATTTAATTGAGGGCCTTATCGGCCACAGAACCTGAAATTAATTACGCCATAGTGATTGGCATAATTTTTAGAGCCTACGGTGAAATTTAATTGAAAAATTGATTTGGACCAGATTAAGTTGATTAAGTTAGTAAAATGAGTACCCAATTACTCTATATTATTATATTATGACTTAGTGAGGCTCTATACACTCAAATACCCTCTTTATTATTCTCCTTGGCTGAAAAACGCAAGAAAGAGAGAGGGGAGTCGGCTAGAGAGAGGGAAAAGAAGAGAGTTGGGTGTTTGGCTCAAAATTGTGAAGAATTGGAAGATCAAACTCAAGAAATTGCTATAGGTTGGAAGATTGAGCCTCTAGGTAAGCTTTTGGTCTTGAATTCATAAGTTGAAACTGTGATCTTGCAAGTTCAAGGGTTGTTTGTGATCAAGAGCATGTAATAAGTTGATTTTTGTTGAGTTTGGAGTCTTGGGACTCATGCATGTAAGAAATCATTTTGAAATTTGCATGTTTGAGCTTGAAACACATGATTCATGTAGAGTTTTGGTTAAAGCTCATGTTGTAATCACCATTTGTACCATCTAAGTTGAGAATGATGGGCATCTCCCACATGCATGTACAAATCATGGGAGTATAAGTCTTGAATGTCTGAATTTGAGCATGTTGATGATGGGTTTGAGATGTCTTGGGACATGCATGTAGATAAATCATGAAATTGAGCTTCCTAATGTTGTAATCTTGTATTAGTAGCATGTTAGCATGTGTAAGTGTGTGATTTGAGCCATTGCATGCAAGAAATGTAGATGGAAAACCGAATTGGAGCTCAAGAACACGATCTGGGAAACCCAGATTTTTGAGGTCCGCTCGAGCGGGGTAATGGCCGCTCGAGCGGGAAAATCATGCTCCCAGCATTTTTGCAGAGTTGGATGTCCGCTCGAGCGGGGCACCTCACGCTCGAGCGTGGAGTTTTGTAGACAGGCCTTCAGCTCGAGCTCTCTATTTCACGCTCGAGCGCATCTTTCATACAACCAGTACTTTTGCAGGCCTTAAGGGTCCGCTCGAGCGGAGAAGTTTACGCTCGAGCGGGGACCCTGTTTCCTGGAATTTTGTTCATGCGTTCTATGTTTCGTTTTCCGTTCTCTTTCACTCGTAAGCACTCTAGGCATATGTTAAACATTGTAAACAAGTTAATGAGATAGAAATAAAGCCTAAAGAGGAATATGTGAATTAAAGAACGGATTGAACTGTTAGTGACCCTTTTGTATTCATGAAATGTGTAGGGTCAAGCTCCAGGGCGCATCCACAAACCGATCACTGTGAGTAATATCAATATTTGAAAGCTTGTCAATGTCCAATTGTTATTCCCTTATAAACTTTATGAGTTGTTAATTGGGATTGTGGGCAAAAGTCTGACAGGAATAAATGAATGGACCAAAGGTCGTTCTGATAAGAATGAATGGACCAAAGGTCGTTTTGATAAGAATGAATGGACCGAAGGTCGTTTTGATGTAAATGAATGGACCAAAGGTCGTTTGATGTAAATGAATGGACCAAAGGTCGTTTGATGTAAATGAATGGACCAAAGGTCGTTTTGACATGAATGAATGAGTGGGCCAAAGGCCGTTTCGACATGAAAGAGTGGGCCAAAGGCCATTTTGACATGAATGAACGGGCCGAAGGCCATTTGGACAGAAATGAATGGGCCGAAGGCCGTTTCGACATAAGTGAATGGGCCGAAGGCCGTTTTGCCATGAACGGAAACCTGAGTGGGCCAAAGGCCAGAATGTTGAGAACTACAGTTACTTGATTTAAATTTTTGGTATAGTTATATATTCGTTAAATAGAAGTATGAATTGGGCCCAAGGCCGTTTGGAGCATGTTGTTCTACATATTGTTATGTAACTGTCATGTTTGATATTATTCACTGGGCTATCGCTCACGCTCATTCATGTGTTTGTAGGTGAGCCAAGAGAAGTCCAAACCCAGCCCCAGTGAAGTCTGCTAGGAAGAATCCGAGTTTTGAGGAAGTCAGCCTTGTGTCTCACTCTTGAGACCTACCCTTGCCTTTTGCTATGTAATTATATTTTGTCGTGCCGACAGGGACTTTATGTAAATATGTAAATAGTCTGTCATAGGTTGACTTGTTTTGGATGATCCTGTCTGTAATGAATTTTGTGAAACTGTACTTTTGAACTGTGGGTTATTAACGTAACTGAATATAGTCTGTTGATGTGCATATAAGCACGGCTCTATGGACAAAGTTTTTATTTATTGCTTCCGTTTGGCCCCTTAACTCTGACAGGTTATGTCTGTTTTGGTCTGAGGCCGTAGGTAATCTCAGGATTACTGGCCGGTTATGTCCTTAACCCATAGGGGCGGGTTTGGGTCATGACAGAGTGGTATCAGAGCACGAGTTAATAACTCACACACTTGTCCAAAAGAGCAATAAGCGTCTAGATAAGATCTAGGATGCATTCATGTGATAAGTACGAGTTTGGAAGCATTGATTATATGCTTAAATTTCTTGTTATGAATAATTATATGCGTAAGTTGTGAACTACTTGCATTGCAAATTATCTGGAAATATGTGCTCCTTAGTGTATGCGTACTTGTGTACCTTTTGTATGAAATATAATGCAAGTTTAATCAGATGGTGAGAACCAGAGGTGATGAGTTAGAGGAATCCTCTACTGCCAGACTGGACAGAATGGAAAGACTGATTCAGGAAATGGCAGAAGCTTTGAGACAGCAACAGGAGTGGCAACAACAGTGGCAGCAACCACACCCGCCACCTCCACCTCCGGCACCACCTGTGCCAGATAATCAAAATGATGATCGGATAATCGCTCTCACCAAGGAATTCAAGAAAATGAAACCACCACAGTTCCATGGTGGACTAGATCCCTTAAAAGCCGAAGCTTGGGTACTTGGGATTGAAAAACTGTTTGAGGTGTTTCCGTGCTCGGATACACAGAAAGTGCTTCTAGCCACCTTTATGCTAGAAGATGAAGCGAGAAGATGGTGGATGTTGATGAGGGAAAACCACAGAGATGTTGATTGGGCGAAATTTTTGGAAATCTTCTATGACAAGTACTTCCCGCAATGTGTCCGGGATAGGAAAGTGGCAGAGTTCATGGAACTCAAACAAGACAGTATGACTGTAGCTGAGTATGAGGCCAAATTTACTGAGTTGGCCAGGTTTGCACCACACGTAATTGACACTGATTATAAGAAGGCAAGGCATTTTGAAGGTGGGCTCCGAAGTGACATCTTAGAGCGAGTGAATGTCCTGAAGTTGGAGACCTACATTGGGGTGCTTGACCGGGCCATCATATCAGAGGCTAACATAGCTAGACAAGCTAAGCCAACAACAGAATGGAAAGGCAACAAAAGACAAGGCTTCTTTTCGAAGAAGAAATTTCTGAAAAAGCAAAACACGGGCTCCTCAACTACTTCAAGTTCTTCCCGAGACACAGCTCCCATGTGCAACATTTGTAGCAAAAGGCACCGTGGAGTCTGTTACCGTGCATCGGGAGCCTGTTTCAAGTGTGGGAAACAAGGGCACATAGCCCGAGAGTGCAATCAGAACGGTGGGAAACTGGCAGCTAGTTCAACTGCATCGGTCCCAAAGCCGGGAAATGCTATGAGATCCGCTATTACCGGGGACACAGTGAGACAGGGGAGAGTTTTTGCGCTTGTTCCGGGTGACACACGGAACGCCAATGCCGTTGTCTCAGGTACTATCTCAATATGTAATCAGGATGCTTTTGTGTTAATTGATTCTGGATCAACGCACTCATTTGTGACATATGCATTTGCATCTAGACTGAAAAGACCCCTAGAATTGTTGCCATATTTGTTATGTGTGTCTGCTCCATCGGGGGAATCTGTGCTATGTGACTATATATATCGGTTTTGTGACATGCATATTGAGGATGCTACCCTATATGTAGATTTGTTGCCCTTAAACTTTAGACACTTCGATGTAATTTTGGGCATGGATTGGTTGACCAAATATTGTGCCACTATAGATTGTGTGACAAAGAGGGTTGTGTTTAAACCACCAGAACAGAAAGAAATTGTGTTTGTGGGAAATGGGGTAGTGCCTCCACCATATTTGATATCTGCAATGAAAGCATGTAAATTGATCAGGAAGGGGTGCCAGGGTTATTTGTGTTATGTATTGACTGAACAATCTGTGAATGTTGAATTGAATGATATTCCCATTGTTAGAGAGTTCCCAGATGTGTTTCCAAATGAATTACCAGGGGAATTGGTAGACAGGGAGATAGAGTTTACTATTGAGACTGTGCCAGGCACCCAGCCTATTTCTAAAACTCCCTACAGGATGGCTACCGCCGAAATGAAAGAATTAAAGGAACAGTTGCAGGACCTTCTTGATAAAGGGTTTATACGGCCCAGCACTTCGCCTTGGGGCGCACCAGTGTTATTTGTAAAGAAGAAGGATGGTACCTTACGCCTGTGCATTGATTACCGGGAATTGAACAAGGTGACGATAAAGAACAAATATCCCTTACCCCGTATTGATGACTTATTTGATCAGTTGCAGGGATCACAGGTGTTTTCTAAGATTGATTTGAGATCTGGGTATCATCAGCTGAAGGTTAAAGCAGAGGATGTTGAGAAAACCGCATTCAGAACGAGGTATGGTCATTTTGAATTTCTTGTTATGCCATTTGGAGTGACTAATGCTCCGGCAGCATTTATGGACCTAATGAATAGAATTTTTAAAACCTACCTTGATGAGTTTGTGGTAGTCTTTATCGATGATATCTTGATATACTCTAAAGATAGACTTGAACATGAACATCATTTGAGGACTGTTTTACAAATACTTCGGGAAAGGAAATTATTTGCTAAACTAAAGAAATGTGAGTTTTGGTTGGATGAGGTTGTTTTCTTAGGGCATGTGATCAACAAGGAAGGAATTTCAGTGGACCCGCAGAAAATAGAAGCAATTGTGAATTGGCCTACACCAACTAATGTGACAGAAGTTCGCAGTTTCATGGGCTTAGCTGGGTACTATAGGAGATTTGTAAAGGACTTTTCGAAATTAGCTGTGCCTCTTACCCAATTGACACGTAAAGGACAACCATTTGAGTGGAATGATGAAAGAGAATCAGCCTTTTACGAATTGAAGACGAGATTGACTACCGCACCGATTTTGACACTACCTTCAGGTACGGAGAATTTTGTGATTTTCAGTGACGCGTCTTATAAGGGTTTGGGTTGTGTGTTAATGCAGAACGGAAAGGTTATTGCTTACGCCTCCCGACAGTTGAGGCCACATGAGAAGAATTATCCAACACATGACCTAGAATTGGCTGCAGTTGTTTTTGCTTTGAAAATCTGGCGGCATTACCTATATGGGGCAAAGTGTGAAGTTTACACGGATCATAAGAGCCTGAAATACTTCTTCACGCAGAAAGAGTTGAATATGCGTCAGAGAAGATGGCTAGAGTTGATAAAAGACTACGACTTAGAAATTCGATACCATCCCGGGAAAGCTAATACAGTGGCTGATGCCTTGAGCAGAAAATCAACAGGGAGTATGGCTTGTTTGCTTACTGAACAAAGGGAGATTTTGCGAGACCTTGAGAAGTCTGAAATTGAAGTGGTGGTATGTGAACAGGGTGGATTGATAGCCGCTATTACAGCCGAACCGGCAATTGTTAATGAGATCAAGCAGAAACAGAAAGAAGATGAGCTCCTCAGAAAGGTAATTGATGAATTTGAAGTAAACCCAAAAGCAGAGTACAGTGTCGAGAATGGAATGTTGAAATTTCGAAACCGAATATGTGTTCCTGATATCCCGGAGCTAAAGAAGAGGGTTTTAGAGGAAGCCCACAGATCCGTGTTTGCTATGCATCCGGGTAACAATAAAATGTATCGGGATTTGAAACAAACCTATTGGTGGCCTAAAATGAAGAAAGAGATTGCAGAATATGTGTCCAAGTGTCTTCAGTGTCAGCAAGTTAAGGCTGAACATCAGAAACCAGGCGGTCTACTTCAACCTCTCCTTATTCCTGAATGGAAGTGGGAACATGTGACTATGGATTTCGTTGTTGGCCTACCTCGGACTTCCCGAGGTATGGATTCTATTTGGGTTGTAGTCGATAGACTGACTAAATCTGCACATTTTCTGCCTGTTAAAACTACGTTTACTGCTTACAGATTGGCTACTATTTATGTTGACGAAATTGTCCGATTACACGGAGTCCCAGTGTCCATTGTGTCAGATAGGGACCCGAAATTTGTATCTAGATTGTGGAAAAGTTTGCAGGAAGCTATGGGAACAGAACTAAGGTTCAGTACTGCATTCCACCCACAGACAGATGGGCAGTCAGAACGAACGATACAGACTTTGGAAGATATGCTTCGCATGTGTGCTTTGGATTTTCAGGGAAGTTGGGAAGACTATTTGCCGCTTGCAGAGTTTGCTTATAATAACAGCTTCCACTCCAGCATCGGTATGGCACCATACGAGGCTTTGTATGGTAGGAGGTGTAGATCACCTATTTGTTGGACAGAGGTCGGGGACAGAGCTTTACTTGGGCCTGAAATTGTACAAGACACCTCCGAAAAGATCAAAACTATTAGACAAAGGCTCAAAACAGCTCAAGACCGACAAAAGAGTTACGCAGACGTTCGGAGAAGACCTCTTGAGTATGAGGTCGGCGACCATGTGTTCGTTCGTGTTTCTCCAATGAAAGGTCAAGTCAGGTTTGGGAAAAAGGGCAAGTTGTCGCCCCGATACATTGGGCCGTTCCAGATTTTGGAAAGACTTGGTCCAGTTGCCTACAGGGTTGCTTTGCCACCGGGATTTGAGCAAATCCACAATGTGTTTCATGTGTCGATGTTGAGGGGTTACCTCCGAGACCCGTTGCATGTGATTGATTATCACCGGGTTGCTATTGATGAAAATATGGAATATGCTGAATGGCCGGAAAGAGTTGTTGACCGACAAGTGAAAGAATTGAGAAACAAATCCATTCCAATGGTGAAAGTGGAATGGAAGGAACACTATGGGACAGATGCTACATGGGAAAAAGAAGAGGAAATGCGTCTACGTTATCCACACTTGTTTCCCGACGAAGGTAAATTAAGTTTGGAGGACCAAACTTCCTAAAGGGGGGAAGACTGTAATACCCCTGTTCCGTAATATGCCAATTGGTCCTTAAACTGAGTATGATTATGTGTTTACCATGATTTTATGCGCCATCATGTGAATATATGTGATTTTGAAGTTTTATCTGTTCACCGTAGGAATATCTGTTTGAATAATCAGCTTTGGAAATTTAATTGAGGGCCTTATCGGCCACAGAACCTGAAATTAATTACGCCATAGTGATTGGCATAATTTTTAGAGCCTACGGTGAAATTTAATTGAAAAATTGATTTGGACCAGATTAAGTTGATTAAGTTAGTAAAATGAGTACCCAATTACTCTATATTATTATATTATGACTTAGTGAGGCTCTATACACTCAAATACCCTCTTTATTATTCTCCTTGGCTGAAAAACGCAAGAAAGAGAGAGGGGAGTCGGCTAGAGAGAGGGAAAAGAAGAGAGTTGGGTGTTTGGCTCAAAATTGTGAAGAATTGGAAGATCAAACTCAAGAAATTGCTATAGGTTGGAAGATTGAGCCTCTAGGTAAGCTTTTGGTCTTGAATTCATAAGTTGAAACTGTGATCTTGCAAGTTCAAGGGTTGTTTGTGATCAAGAGCATGTAATAAGTTGATTTTTGTTGAGTTTGGAGTCTTGGGACTCATGCATGTAAGAAATCATTTTGAAATTTGCATGTTTGAGCTTGAAACACATGATTCATGTAGAGTTTTGGTTAAAGCTCATGTTGTAATCACCATTTGTACCATCTAAGTTGAGAATGATGGGCATCTCCCACATGCATGTACAAATCATGGGAGTATAAGTCTTGAATGTCTGAATTTGAGCATGTTGATGATGGGTTTGAGATGTCTTGGGACATGCATGTAGATAAATCATGAAATTGAGCTTCCTAATGTTGTAATCTTGTATTAGTAGCATGTTAGCATGTGTAAGTGTGTGATTTGAGCCATTGCATGCAAGAAATGTAGATGGAAAACCGAATTGGAGCTCAAGAACACGATCTGGGAAACCCAGATTTTTGAGGTCCGCTCGAGCGGGGTAATGGCCGCTCGAGCGGGAAAATCATGCTCCCAGCATTTTTGCAGAGTTGGATGTCCGCTCGAGCGGGGCACCTCACGCTCGAGCGTGGAGTTTTGTAGACAGGCCTTCAGCTCGAGCTCTCTATTTCACGCTCGAGCGCATCTTTCATACAACCAGTACTTTTGCAGGCCTTAAGGGTCCGCTCGAGCGGAGAAGTTTACGCTCGAGCGGGGACCCTGTTTCCTGGAATTTTGTTCATGCGTTCTATGTTTCGTTTTCCGTTCTCTTTCACTCGTAAGCACTCTAGGCATATGTTAAACATTGTAAACAAGTTAATGAGATAGAAATAAAGCCTAAAGAGGAATATGTGAATTAAAGAACGGATTGAACTGTTAGTGACCCTTTTGTATTCATGAAATGTGTAGGGTCAAGCTCCAGGGCGCATCCACAAACCGATCACTGTGAGTAATATCAATATTTGAAAGCTTGTCAATGTCCAATTGTTATTCCCTTATAAACTTTATGAGTTGTTAATTGGGATTGTGGGCAAAAGTCTGACAGGAATAAATGAATGGACCAAAGGTCGTTCTGATAAGAATGAATGGACCAAAGGTCGTTTTGATAAGAATGAATGGACCGAAGGTCGTTTTGATGTAAATGAATGGACCAAAGGTCGTTTGATGTAAATGAATGGACCAAAGGTCGTTTGATGTAAATGAATGGACCAAAGGTCGTTTTGACATGAATGAATGAGTGGGCCAAAGGCCGTTTCGACATGAAAGAGTGGGCCAAAGGCCATTTTGACATGAATGAACGGGCCGAAGGCCATTTGGACAGAAATGAATGGGCCGAAGGCCGTTTCGACATAAGTGAATGGGCCGAAGGCCGTTTTGCCATGAACGGAAACCTGAGTGGGCCAAAGGCCAGAATGTTGAGAACTACAGTTACTTGATTTAAATTTTTGGTATAGTTATATATTCGTTAAATAGAAGTATGAATTGGGCCCAAGGCCGTTTGGAGCATGTTGTTCTACATATTGTTATGTAACTGTCATGTTTGATATTATTCACTGGGCTATCGCTCACGCTCATTCATGTGTTTGTAGGTGAGCCAAGAGAAGTCCAAACCCAGCCCCAGTGAAGTCTGCTAGGAAGAATCCGAGTTTTGAGGAAGTCAGCCTTGTGTCTCACTCTTGAGACCTACCCTTGCCTTTTGCTATGTAATTATATTTTGTCGTGCCGACAGGGACTTTATGTAAATATGTAAATAGTCTGTCATAGGTTGACTTGTTTTGGATGATCCTGTCTGTAATGAATTTTGTGAAACTGTACTTTTGAACTGTGGGTTATTAACGTAACTGAATATAGTCTGTTGATGTGCATATAAGCACGGCTCTATGGACAAAGTTTTTATTTATTGCTTCCGTTTGGCCCCTTAACTCTGACAGGTTATGTCTGTTTTGGTCTGAGGCCGTAGGTAATCTCAGGATTACTGGCCGGTTATGTCCTTAACCCATAGGGGCGGGTTTGGGTCATGACAAAAGGCATGACAAAAGTGTAGATAAGAAGCAAGAAGACATAACAACGGTCACTACTGATGATCTCATGGTTATTTATGAAGATGATTGTATCAATTTTGTGGCCTAAGAGAGTAATTGGGTGATTGATTCTGGTGCTTCTTTTCATGTGACTTCTCGAGTTGATTTCTTCACAACCTACACCAAAGGAGATTATGGTTTTGTTCGAATGGGTAATGAAGGTTTGTCCAAAATTATTGGCATGGGTGATGTTTGCTTGGAAACAAGTTTGGGCTGTAAGATATTGCTTAAAGATGTGAGGCATGTTCTCGACATTCACCTCAATTTGATCTCTACCGGGAAGCTAAATGATGAAGGCTTCAACAACAAATTTGGTGATGGAATATGGAAGCTCGCAAAGGGTTCTTTGGTGGTGGCTAAGTGCAAGAAGACTCATATACTTCATATGATGCAAGAAAAAATTTGTAAATGTGTTGTCAATGCACTTGAAGATGATACTTCTACCGAATTGTGGCACAAGCAGCTTGGGCACATGAGTGAAAAAGGGCTACAAGTTTTGTTCAAGAAAGAGCTTCTACCCGGTTTGAAAGGTATAGATCTTAAAACTTATGTTCATTGTTTGGTGGGTAAACAACATAGAGTTTCTTTTCATAAAAATGTTGCTTCTAGAAAAGAAAATGTTTTGGAGTTGAATCATTCAGATGTTTGTGGTCCTTTGAAAGTTCGAACACATAATGGTGCACTTTATTTTATTACTTTCATTGATGATTATTCAAGAAAAGTTTGGGCTTTTATACTAAAAACTAAAGATCAAGTTCTAGAAGTATTTAAGCATTTTCAGGCCATCGTTGAAAGAGAAATAGGGCAGAAATTGAAGTGCATCTGATCAAACAATGGTGGTGAATACATTGAGCCATTTGATAAGCATTGTCACAGCCAAGGTATTCGGCACCAAAAGACAGTTAAGGAGACTCCTCAACAAAATGGCGTTGCCGAGAGGATGAACCGCACCTTTCTAGAAAGAACAAGATGTCTACTTTCACATGCTAAATTGCCAAGATCCTTTTGGGGTGAGGCAATGAGGACAGCAGTTGACGTGATCAATTTGTCTCATTCTTATCCTTTGAATGGTGATGTTTCAGAAAGAGTTTGGACCGGCAAAGATGTGTCTTATGAGCACTTGAGAGTGTTTGGTTGCCGAGCTTTTGTTCACATTTCAAAGGATAAGAGGTCCAAGCTTGATAGTAAGTAAATACAATGTATTTTTCTTGGCTATGGACGTGATGAATTCGGGTATAGATTGTGGGATCCGGTCGACAAGAAAGTCATTCGAAGCCGTGATGTTGTGTTTCTTGAAGACCAAACAATTGAAGACTTTGGCAAAGGTGATCAACCGAAGCCAAAAACTAGTGATCTCATTGACATGGATCCATCTCCTTCATCTTCAGTTGATGATGAAAATGGGGGAGATGAGCAGCCACCTATTGAAGATGTGGAGGATGATAATAATCCTAATAAAATTGAGCTAGAAATTGAGGAAGAACATCCAAATAAAGAACCGCCACCACAACTTGAGTTGAGAAAATCTACAAGGGATCGGCAACCTTGGAAAAAGTATCATCCCAATGAATTTGTGTTGATTTCTGATCAAGGGGAGCTTGAGAGCTACCATGAAGCAATTGAGCATGCAAAGAAAGATGATTGGAAAAAGGCCATGGAAGAGGAGATGAATTCCTTACTTGAAAGTCACACTTAAGAGTAGGAAAATTTAGAAAAATAAGTGGGTTTTCAAATTGAAGAATGATAGCAAGAATCTGAGGTACAAAGCACGTCTTGTTATGAAAGGCTTTAGGCAAAAGAAAGGTATTGACGTTGATGAGATTTTCTCGCCGGTTATAAGATGTCTTCTATTCGGGTTGTACTTGGCATGGCTGCAAGTATGAACCTTGAAGTTGAGCAACTTGATGTGAAGACCGCATTTCTTCATGGTGACCTTGAAGAAGAAATTTACATGGAGCAACCGGAAGGTTTTGTAGAGAAAGGGAAAGAGAAATTTGTTTGCAAATTGAAGAAAAGTTTGTATGGCCTCAAGCAAGCCCCGCGACAATGGTACAAAAAATTTGACTCTTTCATGATGAATAATGGTTTTTCTAAAACCACTTCGGACCATTGTGTGTTTGTGAAAAATTTCCCGAATGGTAAATTTTTTATTCTTTTGTTTTATGTTGATGACATGTTAATTGCGGGTCAAGAATACACTATGATTAACAGGTTGAAATTGGAGTCGAGCAAGTCTTTTGCTGTGATAACCATGCTCCGTATTATGCTAATTAATCTTAATTACGAATGTGATTATGTGTTTGATATGATTTTGAGTGCCATTTATATGAATATATGTGGTTTTGAATTTCTATCTGTTCACCGTAGGAAAATCTGTTTGATTATCTGCTTTAGAATTTAAATTGGAGGCCTTATCAGCCACAGAAACCGAAATTGACTACGCCATTGTGATTAGCGTAATTTTTAGAGCCTATGGTGAAATTTAATTGAAAATTGATTCGGATCAAAATAATTAGATTCAAAACGATTAATTAAGCTCCATTATTTAATTCTAATCACTTTGCCTAAGAGAGCCTATAAATAGGCCTCTATACACACAATTCCACTCTTTGAATTCATTTTGCTGAGATTACACTCTAGAGAGAGAGTGTGTGGGTCAGTTAGAGAGAGAGAGAGAGGAGGCTCAAGTTGAAGAATTAACCAAGAGGCTTGAAGATCTTGAAGATCAACTCAAGAATTAACCATAAATTGGGTGATTAGAGCTTCTAGGTAAGTACTTGAGTATGAATTCATGAGTATAAGTTTGTAAATTTGTGTATTCAAGCTAGTTGGGTGATCAAGAACATCAATTGAGATGAAATTGAAGAATTGAAAGCTTATATGTGCATGCATGTCCGTAATTTCCATGGTTATACACATTCAAGCATGAAGCATGTTGAATATGAAGAATTGAGCACCAAACTTTACATGCATGAGTAATTTTGTGTAGCTTCATGATTTTGAACACCATTTGCACCATTTGAAATGGAATCAAGATAGTATTGTACATGCATGCAAGATTCATGTAAGTAAAGAGCTTGATTGTTTGAATCTTGGAGAATTTGAAATGGTTTGAGAAATGAACCATGACTTTAGTCAATTGGCTCCCAATTAATCATGTCCTTATGTTAGGTGATGTCCCTCCATGCTTTTGTATTACAAATCATGAGTTTAGAGCCTTTGAATGTTGAATTTGAGCCTCAAGAACAGTTCTGGAAAACCCAGAATTTGGCATGTCCGCTCGAGCGGGGAAAGCGCCGCTCGAGCGTGAAATACAAGCTCCCAGCAGTTTTGCAGTCAGTGATGTTTGCTCGAGCGGGGACATTCACGCTTGAGCGGGGAGCCATGTAGTGTGACCTTCAGCTCAAGCGTCCGAATTCACGCTCGAGCGTAAAAATGAGGCAACCAGTACTTTTGCAGACAATGAGGGTACGCTCGAGCGGGGACCCCTGTTTCAAAAATTTTGTGAAGGTGCTCTATGTTTCATTATCCGTTCTCTTTCATTTCTAAGCACTCTTAAGCATGCATTGAGCATCATAAATGAGTTAAAAGGATAAGAAAGAGGCCTAAGAGGGATGTATGAATTAAGAACGGATTGAATTGTTTGTGACCCATTGTGTTCATGAAATGTGTAGGGTCGAGCTCTAGGGCAAATCCGCCGGCAGAACACTGTGAGTAATATCTTAGTAAAGATGATTTGAAGTATGCTATTTGTCCTATTGCTTATTCCTTATAAGTCTCATAAGCTTGTTAATTTGAATTGTGGACAAATATTTGTTATGCCATATGGTTGGGCCAAAGGCCGTTGGATACAAATGACTGGGTCGAAGGCCGTTTGACATGGATGAATAAATGGGCCGAAGGTCGTTTGACATGAATGAATGAATGAATGGGCCGAAGGCCGTTGGATACGATTGATTGGGCTAAAGGCCGTTTGACATATATGAATGATTGGGCCAAAGGCCGTTTGACATGAATGAATGGGCCAAAGGCCGTTTGACATGAAAGATTGAGCCAAAGGCCGTTTGACATGAATGATGGGCCAAAGGCCATTTGACACGAATGAATGGGCCAAAGGCCATTTGACATGAATAATTGGGCCGAAGGCTGTTTGATATGAAAGACTGGGCCGAAGGCTGTTTGACACGAATGATTGGCCGAAGGCCATCGGATAGGAACGATTGGGCCAAAGGCCGTCGGATATGAATGAATTGGGCCTGAGGCCATTTGATGTGTTTGGAACCGCAGTCACTTGACCTATATATATATATACTAGATAGAAATATGAATTGGGCCCGAGGCCGTCTGATGTATGTTGTTCTAAATACCGTTTATGTATTGTCTTTATTTGATATTATTCACTGGGCTTTCGCTCATGCTCATTCATGTGTTTGTAGGTGAGCAAAGAGATGTCCAAACCCAGCCCGGTGAAGTCTGTAAGGAAGGTCAAGTTTTGGAGAGTCAGCCCTAAATGTCTCATGCATGAGACTTACTTTCCCCTCTTTTGATCTTTTATTGTAATATCGTTGTGTTGGCGAAATGTTGGACTGCCTTTGTATATAAGTTTGGTTAGGCTGACTAAGACTTGGATGATCCTGTTATGTAAAGTTTATATGTTAACTTTCTTTTTGATGTGAATTATTAACGAATACTTATGTGAAATGTTATGATATGCATATAAGCACAGCTCTACGGACAAAGTTTTAAATTTGCTTCTGTTTGGCCCCTTTTACTCTGATGAGATGTGTCTGGTTTGGTTTGAGGCCGTAGGTAATCCCTTGATTACTGGCCGGTTATGTCCTTAACCCATAGGGGCAGGTTCGGGTCATGACATTTGCTATGAAAGATTTGGGACCGGCAAAGCAAATACTTGGTATGAAAATTGTTCGTGATCGCAAAAAGGGGCTAATTTGGTTGTCTCAAGAAAGTTACATTGAGAAAGTTCTTAAAAGGTTCAACATGGATAAAGCAAAGTCGGCTGGTTGTCCACTTGCGGGTCACTTCAAGCTTAGTTTGAATCAATGTCCTACAAGTGAGAAAGACAAGAAAGAGATGCAAAAAATTTCTTATGCTTCAGTGGTTGGTTCTTTGATGTACGCCATGCTTTGTACAAGGCCGGATATTGCTCACGCCGTTGGTGTGGTGAGTCGGTTTCTCTCTAATCCGGGTAAAGAACATTGGGCAGCGGTAAAATGGATTTTAAGATATCTTCGAGAGACTTCGAAGGTGTGTTTATGTTTTGGAGATGGTAAGTTGATGCTTGATGGGTTAACAGATTCTGACATGGCTGGTGATGTTGATTCTAGGAAATGTAATTCGGGGTATTTGATGACTTTTGTAGAGGGAGCTCTGGCATGGCAATCTAAATTACAAAAATGCGTTGCTCTCTCAACTACTGAAGCTGAATTTATTGCCATTATAGAAGCTTGCAAAGAAGAGTTATGGTTGAAGAAATTTTTGCAAGAATTGGGTTTGAAGCAAGAAAAGTATGTGCTTTATTGTGATAGTCAAAGTGCTGTTCATTGACTAAAAATTCTACTTTTCATTCGAGATCAGAACACATTGATGTGAGATACCATTAGATTCGTGATGTGTTAGATTCGAAATTATTACAACTCAAAAAGGTTCACACGGGCGATAATATTTCGGATATGTTGACAAAGAATTTGTCGAGGGACAAACATTTGAAGTGTCGAATTTTGGCGAGTATGGTTGATGTCTCCACCTAAGTCAGTAAGGGAGAATTGTTGGGTATACCTCCTTAGTGGAGTTTGGGACCCAATTGGTTTATTAAAAGAATTTAATTTGGTTTGGGATTGGGATTGGTTATAACATATTTTTAATATATTATATCTATCTTTTGAAAGCCCAATGGTAATAGCTAGGATTTTGTTAAAAAGCCCAAGATTCAACAATATATATTGTCTTTGTTTTTGTCCCGTGGTATAATGTGCAGCGGCTTAGAAATTGATACATAATTTCAGTGGGTTTTTGGCAGCAACTATATTGATATAGTGCTACTGCTGTGGGCCAAGTTTCGTTGCTTTGATTTTTTTGGTTCTTGGAAGCTCGGTCAGTTTGCTTCATTTCGGCTGCTTTGGTGAAGCAGATTTGGTTCGTTATTTTCAATCTTCTACAACTTTGTTTCGAAGATTTTTATTCGTCTATTTGGTGACGTATTTCCTCTTGTTTATTTGTGATTATTTGGAATTTACCTAAAGGTGGTTTGCGAGACCATTCGTGTCTCGTTTGTAATCGTTTAGAAACTTTTTGGTTGATAGTAGAATCGGATTTCGATCTCGTGGGTGTACCCCACATTGAGAGAACCACGTAAAAATTCTTGTATCGTTATTGATTTAATTTTTCCACATTAGTTTTTATTCCCATTGATTGATTTACTTGTGGGAAATCATCTATTTTCCCTAACAATCACATCACTCTCACCATTACCGCCTTCTTCTTCTTCTTCAAAACTTGTCTACATGTGTTTAATAGACTGGGTCTAGTATCATTGGTACACTTTTCAAGTCTTCAACGACGATGACAATCAACAATTTCTCCACAAAAACCCTCGTCTTCCTTTCCACAAAGACGGGTATGATTTGGATTCTGATTCTGAACAATTTCTTAAACCCATATTAACTGCAAATTTGCATATGGTAGATGGTACTAGCAGGGTGATTCACAACACTTCATTATACCAATTGGTTATGCAATATAAGGATTTGGAAATGGAATATCATTTGGTTCGAATTAACCTTGGTAATAATCCTATGGCCAAGAAATTAGAGATTCTTCCTCAATTGCCTCATGCCCTAGGTCCACATGTGCACACTTTGGTTATGGCTGGAAAGTTTTATTGCCTGGGTTCTTTAGAACCACCACCATCACCATGGGCCTTGGCTTTCGACCCAACCCTAAATCAATTGGAGTAATTACCTAACCCTCCTCAAACTCCACATTTTCCAGATGGGATTTGTAGTATATTCTCTGTAGCTATATGAAAAAACTAGAAATCCCCTAGATGTTGATTTGTGATTATGTATCAATTTTAAGCAGTATATAACAATCCCAATCAAACAATCAAGACAAATCGACACAACGATTTTACGTGAAAAAACCACAATTGGACACCACCAATTGTGATAAAAAACCATGGGCAAAAGCCACAAAACAATCCGCTAAAATGACGATGAGCCACTCCAGAATCCACCAAAGCTTAAGGCTCGAATTCTTCAGAATCCACCGAAGAACAACTGTCTCTTTTGTATAGAATAAACAAACAATCCTGTGATGTATACTTTTTAAACCATGAGTTGAATACTCAATCAAAACATCAAAGAAAACTAGCAAAATATCCCCAGATATAAAGCTTAACATCCAAGAAGAAGATCTGGAGGAATAATCCTAGATTTGGACTGGAACATGTATTTATAGAAAACTGTCCCTCGATCTCCGCTCGAGCGTCAAATTGACCGCTCGAGCGAACCTACGCTCGAGCGGGAAAAAACAACATCCAGTATTTTTGCAAGCAAATAAACTTCTGGAACTCAACATTCTCTGCTCGAGCGAGGGAATGTCCGCTCGAGCGGACAGGCAACTTGGAATGCATTTTTGCATTTTGCTTTGGGGGCGCTGCCCTCGACCCCGCTGTGGCACTGCCCTGGACCTGCCAAGGGGCGCTGCCCCCTGGACCCCCGCGAGCTGACCGGGCAGCTCAATCCCTGTCATAATTAGCGAAGTGGCAATCTTGAAAGAATTAAACACCACAAACTTCTCTGCAAAGCACGATTCGGGTTGCATTCGCATCTAACAACTCAAAGCCTCACTAAAATAAAAAAGCGAATAAAATTACAACTCAAAGGAGTTTTGTCAAACGGGATTGCCAACAAATAAAACCTAACACTATACATGTTCCCAAGCCATGTATTCTCATGGGTTGGCCTAGATAGTGTCCTCCAAAGGTGTGATATTGATAACAAAATTTGGTAAGTGAAGACTTTGAAATACCTAAAACCCGCTTATTTGGTCTAGATGACTTAATGGGACATGCATTGGCAGTTGATAGCAAATTGTATTGGTATTCAGCACTATACACTCAACATTGCTTAATTGGGTATGATTCAGCGAAGAAGATATGGTTCATGGGCAAGCTCAAGCTCCATGACTATGGACAATTTTACGTACCATAAGATACTGGTCCTCCTCCTCCTCCTCCCAGCTTTGCTCATCTAGGCGATGACAAGTTCTGCTTATTTTGGTTTTTAGTAGTGCATCCCAACCCAACAACCATAACTGACAAGGAGGAGGAGGTGGTCCCTAGACCACTTAACATGTCCTGTCTTCGCATTCACTACCTGAAGTTTTGAGTTACTGATGGCAGCCGTCCCTCAAAGAGTGGAATATTTCCCTTGGAAATCTCTTCTATTTCATGCCAATCTTACTTAGTTGCTGAGAATTCAACTTATTTCTGTAATGGCTTGGTGGTTTAATGCAAGCACATCACCTTCTTCTCCTTAATTTTACCTACTTGTTCATTTTTATTCTTCCTCTTCTGTTCTTTTTATTGCTTTAATTATGATTATTATTGTACTTATACATCACTGCCAGTCTTTTTAATTTTAGCTTAAACAACAAAGTATGTATTAGTTGTGTTTGTTTGCAAGCCTTTATTTTAGAGGATATATATACAATATACAATCTTGGAATTCTAACTACCCACCCCTGTGAGAAAACTTTTAGAGAGGAATGACTCTTTTTTGAATCCTCTGCAGCGACTTGATTCTAAACTGTTCACAGTCCTCAGTCTTCAATCTAGTAGATATTAATGGGACCCCATATTATGTGACTGGTGGTATTTTACTCTCTGGAATGAACAGGATCAATCTCAAACTCTTCTGATTTTGCACTATCCTCCCTAGCAAAAAACACAGCACTTTCTTAAGATTAGGTTTCAGCCCCAACCCCAGCCCTAGACCAGCCCCAGAGATGATGAAAAGATCATCTACCCACAAATCACCCACTAGGGGAGATATTTTCAATGTCTCCTTTGTTCTTGTTTACAGTATATAGACTACATACATCACAGTGATTTTACTCCACTCACTATGCATAATTGAAAGGTTTGTTAACTATCTTATACTCCACACTCACCCACTTTCAAACTTCATTTTATTTCCTCGATCCCTATGCCTTTTCCCTTTTTCATCATTTTCTCAATGCATCCTTTACCTTATCATTCTAATTATTCGATTAGACTTATATGGCTTAAATTATTCGATTCCAATTTGATTATTCACTTCGTTCCCATCTCTTAAATTATTATTATTTTTTTTGGTGAAAAAACAACTCTCCTTCTCTCTTTAAGCTTTTCGTCCTTTACTAACATTAATTGATCTTCATCTTTAATTTGACGCAATTCTCTAGTCTCTTGTTTTCATTTTTACTGTGTTGTCCTTTACTAACATTGATTGATCTTCATCTTTAATGCATTTGATGCAATTCTCTAGTCTCTTGTTTTCATTTCTACTGTGTTGCTAAGTTTGTGTAGCAAATTGCTACACAATTCATCATAAGCCTTTGCGTAAATTACACAATTAGTCCTTATATTTTAGGCAAAAGTCATACTTTTAATTAAATCAATTTTAACCCTACACTTGCATGTCCTTTCAATATAGTCCTTTCTTAAAAATTCTTACAGAAAATATCCACATGTTTGAGAGGGAAAGTATCTGCTCAGACATTTGTTAATATTTTTAACGGTTTTGGACGAAAAGAACTATGTTGAAAAAAAAATTAAAAGTCTAGAGTTAAAATTGATGCAACTGAAACTATAGGCCAATGGTAAATTACACAATTAGTGCTTATATTTTAGGCAAAAGTTATATTTTAATGAAACCAATTTTAACCCTACACTTGTATGTCCTTTCAATATAGTCCTTTCTTAAAAATCCGCACAGAAAATATCCACATGTTTGAGAGGGAAAGTATCCACTCAGGCATTTGTTAATATTTTTAATAATTTTGGACGAAAAGGACTACATTGAAAAAAAATAAAAAGTGTAGAGTTAAAATTGATGCAACTGAAATTGTAGGAACCAATGTAGGATCTCACCTATAGTGTATAGCGACCAAGTGTATTTACCCCAAGTCTTAAATGGTTGCAAAGGTCGTGATCTTCTATTAAATGATTCAATGGATTGTGTAGGTGGAATGTAATAAAGATAATTGCTATCAAAGTTTCTCACTTGGCTATGGGCCTTTAGCACAATTCGATTGGGTAAAGCATGGTTGGATTGCTGAAATTATGTAACTTGAAGAAACTGATTTATTTTTGAAGTGTCACTTTTGAAAGTTGCCTTTTGATTATATTACCACGGCTTCTAATCAATTAGATTAGTGTCCAAACTATTGCTTAATTCGTATAAATAGTGGCTTGAATCCAAGTCAAACCTCATCGACTAACAGGCTAAATTATGTTAATTCAAAGTCGGTGTTCTCAAATTAATTTAATGAGTTTGAGTTATGATTGGTTAAACTAAAAACTAGAATTAAGATTCAGCTAAATTAAACGATGTCAGGCAAATTGTGTTTTAAAAGTTGAGGACTTAGTATTTCAAATCCACAGTTTGCTCGAGCCACCATGTAGCTAGCGACTTCAACATCTTAGTTCTCACTCTCAGTTCGATGATGAAGCTCCAGATCTCAGCGGCGGCCAATCACTGTTTCAACATCACCATCGTTAGCGGCGACTGATCAGACTATCAAATATATCATCCATCATCATTCGAGTAAGGCTTTTAGCATCCTTTCTGTCCTTTTGATTTCATCTGGGTTTGTGATTTGGGGGAAGCCAAGAGTTGTTGGCCCTGTTTTTCCTAGTAAAATAGTTTTCGCACTCCACTTGTTCGATAAAATGCTTCAGTGAAATGTAATGGCACAAGGAGGAAATGGAAACTAGATTCTAGCAGTGAGGCAATGGGAAAAAGGTGGAGCTCAAGGCAAGGAAGATAAGCATGGACTGTTCATTGTATTTGTGGATAATTTACCTTCAGCTATGGATGCTAAAACTCTATTCAAACTCTTCACACAATTTGGCATAGTTAAGGATGTCCTTATACCCTTCAAAAAAAGGATGGTGTCAAACTCTAGATTTGGTTTTGTGAGATTTGATTGCCTTGTAGCAGTAGACATCGCCATCCAAAAAGCGAATGGACTGTTGCTAGATGAAAAGGTGGTAGAAGTTAAATAAGTTACCAGTGTCAAGAGCAACAAAGATGATCAGAGCAGGAGAAGACCTCATACCATCAGAAGACCTCCTGAAACTAATAGAAAGAGGGGTGATGTTTCATAGATAGGCCTAAGATCATTCACTGAAGTATTAAAAGGGGACACACCCACTATGGCTGGAAAAGCAAGTTTAACCATAAAAGCCAATGAAGAGGGTCATGGATGGCTCTATGATAGTGCAATAGTCAGGCTTAACACTGAATGCTCTACTATTACCATTGAAAATGTCTTGAAGGAGAAAAGGGTTTGATAAGGTAATGGTCAGAAATGTGGAAGGACAAGATATAGTATTAACCTTCCAATCTCAAGAGGAGCTGAAATCAAATATTTGCAATAACAAAGAATGGTTTAAAGATTGGAGTCAGTTTGTGGTAGAATGAAAACTAGGATTTTATCTTGAACAAAAGAGATATGTGTGGTTGAAGTGTAATGGCATACCCTTAAATCTCTGGAATAGGGGCACACTCAACAACTTTGGAAGCATATGGGGTACTATTCTAAGCTTGGATGGAGATATTTGTCAAACAAAGTCCTTCTCCCATACCAGAATCAGAGTGGCTACATCTTGTATGGAGTTTATTAGTAAAACTATATTTTTGGAGTGCAAGGGTAAACTACAACCTATTCTTGTGTGTGAAGATCATTTAACATATTTTAGTAACATGAAGTACAATGACTTGGAAGAATGCAGCTCCAACGAAATCTGTGGTACTGGTGTGGAAGAACAATTCCAGAGGAGTGCTACAGGGAGGAGGTAAAAAGTGTGATAGAAGAAAACACAATTGTTGAGGAGTCAAAGTGTGATGGAGGTTTTAGCAGAGAAGAGGAAGCATGTACAAAGGAGGTAGAACAAAGGACAGGGCCTAGTAACTGTCTTTTGAGACAAGAGGTAAACATAGTTGTCAATGAGATCATGATGGAGGAGTCAGTGCACAGCCCAAAAATTAATGTTTAGCAAGTAGCTGCGATAGCCCGTTCATATATGTCTGAGGGTGTTATTTGCCCGAGCAACCTTCTCCTCAATGAAGCTAAAGCCACTTTACAATTGGGTAAATCTCTTGGCATCAATTTCAATGGGAAAGAAGATGATGTTCCGAATAAGATTATTGAGCTAGAACTAAAGGACAAAGAGAGATCCAAATATGAGGGATAGGTCTAAGTAGGAAGTAGGATGGCAACAAGTAAGCAACTCTGGAGCATTCGGTGGGTTATATGCTTTTGTTAAGACAGTCTTTGGGTTGTGGAATCAAGTTGTTAAGCTAGTTTTTGGAGTGGTGGCAACAAGTGTTTGTGGTCCTGTGAGCTAGTGTTGGTTTCCCACCAACACTATGCTTGGTTTTCCTTTTTCTCATTTTTTCATCCTTATTGATGTATTCCCATATGTATTGTATGGTTTCATCATCAATAAAGATTTTCTTTGCTGATCAAAAAAAAAAAAAAAAAAAGAAAAAAAGAAAAAGGAAATCATCTTTTCTTGCTTGGGAGCCATCTTCTCAAAGTTTGAGCAACTTTAATCTCAAGTTAGGAAGTTCTATTTATACACTTGTTTCCAATTAGGAAGTGACCTAAGAAGCTTTGACACTTTTAAGAAGATAACGTGTCGTGTCATGGACACGACACGAAACAACACTCGTCAGACACTATCCAAAATTAATATAAATATTATGTCTATTCTCCTCCTTTAGACTCTAAAAATTATTATCTTTAAGTTAAATATCCATGTACATGACATATAATAGTTATTTATCCTTATATATGATATATAATAAATATATAAAATTATATATTTTGCAGGTGTGCCCCACATGTCGTGTCCTACATATTTTCCAAAATTTTCGGGGGTCGGTGTGTTAGTGTTGTACCACATGTCGTATCCAAGCTACTTAGGAAGTAGCTGTGTATTGAAAAATGCTGGGATGGTTAAATTTTGGAATGTAATCAACTTATTGTCCCTGTTGTTTTTAGTGAGGAAGAATTTTCCACATATTAAAAGAATGATCATCTGTTTCTATGCTACAATATTTTTGTTGTGGTGGATAGCTTTTGTGCTTTCCATCATTATATAGAAGTTATTAAAAAAATGAGGTAAGTTCTGCTTACCAAACCAAAATTAGGATTTTAATTCTCAATTTATGCATACTTCCCCTCCATTGTGTCATATGCAAGGTGAATATTAGGTTAAAATAGTATTTGTAATGATGTCATGTAAAATGGTGAGTAGTGTTTGTTTAGTCATAATTTTCTAATTAGGATTCTGCTTTTGTTACACACACACACATATATATATATATAGTGCTTGTAATCTTCTTATTTGGAAAATGAACTTTTTAGTGAGAAACCTTCTAGGAGCTCCAAATCCTCATTATAATTTTTTTGATTTTCTTAATTTTAAATGAGTTGTTTAATTTTGATAATCCCACATTAGGAGAAGAAGAAAAAAAAAAGAGTTGTTTTACTCATATAAAGAGAATCTTATATTCCCATCCCATTTAGTGAGGAGCCTTATGAGAGTTTCAATATCTTGTACTAATTTTCTTGATTTTTTTAATTTTAAATAATTAAGAAAATCTCTATTGACTAACTTTTATTTGATAATTCCATATTAAGAAAAGAAGAAAAAAGTGAATTGTTTAGGTTGAAATAGTTTAGGTTGGAAGTTTTTATCATAGTTTAAGATAGTTCATCAAACTATATGGTGAAAATATGCATCTCTAATAGGAGTCCAACTTCTATAATTTAGACTTTTTTTAATAATTAATGTTATTATTATTATAATAAAAATGTTTCGAAATTTGGAGGCCGCCACCCATCTCCTTAAATTATATTGAATTTGGGTCCATCTTGCTTGCATGACTACAATTAATTATATTTTTAAAACAATATTTTGCTCCAAATGAAATGATGCAAGTTAATTCCATGATTATGACCACATGGATGACAATGTAACAAGACACACGCCAGAGAGGAGAAGAGATCAGTTGATTGACTTTGATTTATTTTCTGTTTTTATTAGTAACATTCTGAACAAATTAAAGTTCGATTTACTTTGAGCAAGACTATTATTTATAATCACGTAATTTTATTATATTTAATTTTTATAAATAAATAAATATATATAATTTCATAAATAGATCATATATTTTTATTAAAGATAAATACATTGAAATCACATAAACATGACTTTAGAATGAATTTGATTTTTTTTTTAATATGCATATGAGTTTACAAAATGATCGAGTATGATAAATTCACCAACCTGAACTATGCCTCTCTAATTCCCGTTGGTTAGCTTCCATTTAACTTTTATTTTATAATCCCACATAATTTTTATTTTAAAAATAATTTTGTATGAGGTTTTGAAACTCTCATAATATTTAACTTTAAAATAATTACAATCTCACATCGAGAAAAGAAAAAAGAAAAAAAATGAGTTGTTTCACTTACGTAAAGTGTTTAAATCCCACATCAGAAAAAGAAAGAAAAAAAAAAAGAGTTGTTTCACTTATATAAAATAAATCTTATAAAGGGAGTTTTAAGGAAGAAGCTTTCTAGAATGTCTAAATCCTCATTCTAAAATTATTGATTTTTTTTTAATTTTAAACAATTAAGAAAAATTCCCATTTCAATCCCACGTCAAGAAAAGAAAGAAAAAGTGAGTTATTTTACTTATATAAAGTGTTACAATCCCACATTGGAAAATAAGTTGTTTCACTTATATAAAATGAATCTTATAAATGGAGTTTTAAGGGAAAAGCCTTCTAGAAAGTCCAAATCCTCATTCTAAAATTATTGAATTTTTTAAATTTTAAACAATTAAGAAAAATTCTCATTGGCTAGCTTCCATTTACCTTTTATTTTACAATCTCAAATTGGAAAAAAAAAAAAGAAGAAAAAAGTGAATTGTTTCATTTACGTAAAGTGAATCTTATACTCCAACTTATATAAATTATTGAAATTTCTTAATTTTAAACTGTAACGCCCTAAAAATTAACCCATTATATATCATTGACATGCATTATTTAAAGAAGACAATTTATTAATTCTTTCATCAGAGTATTACTAAATAAAACATTACATGTAACATCGAATAAAATGCCCTACAGGCTTACATCTTTCCAAGCCAACACTTGGATACAAAAATATGAGTTCTAACTCAATACAAGAAAAGCCCTAGGCTTGAATGTTTACATGTACTAATAAATAAAGACAATTAACTAAAGGTAGTCTTCCTCAATCCAGAAGCCAAACCCTCCCAAGCTAAGTCCTTGGAGGTAGTTTATCACCTGAACCTGAAAATGATGTTCCCATAAAGGGTGAGCCACAGCCCAGTAGAAATATACTAAACCACATATAAGCAATGAATAAAGCAATAGCATTCAACAGATGGTTAACCAAGATAATCAATTACTTCATTTACAGTCTCATGACACTATTGCCTAAGATACGTTTTACTTTCCAATTTTATCAACATGGCTCAGAACCTGGCCAAACTTACAACAGTGAATTACATATATCATAGTCACATCCTTCCAATATCAACAAACAAATGAGTCTCAAGCTCAAATCAAAACACTTCATACTTCCAGATTGATACACATTTTAGTGCTGTATTAATAAAACACTTCTATACAAATAAGCACACATAAAAGTGATGCTAATGGAGTCCATCCCCTATCTCCTCCCAAACAAAATCCGGTTTAGAGGTCCATCCCCTATCTTCCCCTAAACCGTGGAGTACATCCCCTATCTCCTCCCACACACAAAACAATGTATGCAAATGCAATGCTCAATCAATACACATATTTTCTGTATCAATGCAATAGTCAAAATTTATGACTTAATCAATGTGATTAGTTTCAGTTATTCCTAATCCACATGCAATGTCTACAACAATCACAACTATCCTCCACCGATAGCCCAAAACAGTTATTTCTAAACTGAAAATAACTATGTCTACAATCCAATAGCCAAATTATTCAAATTATCCAATTATGCCATTTAATCAATGAATTCCCCAATTCCATGAATTACTTTTACAAATCAATTCAATAATTCAACTAGGGTTTTTCCCAAACTTTACCAAAGTATTCCCAACATATTAAAATACCAAAACTTAGAACATAACCTATAAAATGGAGTAGGAAATCCCTACCTTAGAGAAAACAACCCAAATGGTAAAGACAGAGATGAGTGCCCAAAGACCAAAATGCTCCAAATTGCCAAATGTCCAGATTAAATGAAAGCTCTCGACTCCCTCAATCTTTTTAATAAAGCAACTAGGGTTGAAACACTCTCTAAACAGATCAAACCTAAGAGAGAAGGTGAGTAGGGAGAGAGAGAGGTCGAACCTTAGGGTTTGGAATCAAAAGAATATGAAAAAGACTGATCAAATCCCGCTGCTGTGTATTTAAACTGGACAGGCTCGCTCGAGCGAAGACTTGGTCGCTCGAGCGACCAGACACAGAGAATATACGCTCGAGCCAAGGAAGCCTTGCTCGAGCGGACAACCCAAAAGCTCACTCGAGCGAAAGAAAGCTCGATCGAGCGAAGAACTCAAACCCTCAGGTCTGAAACCAGACTCACGCTCGAGCGAAGGAACTATTGCTCGAGCGAAGAACAAACTAACTCGCTTGAGCGAATAAAAGCTCGCTCGAGCCAAGAATGCAAAGCTACAGGTCCATACTGGACGCCACCTCTCGCTCGAGCTACCAACTCCTCGCTCGAGCGAAGAACCAAAAACCTGGACAGCAACATTTGGTTTCTAAACCCAACCAACCTGAAACAAACCTGCCCAACACATCCTATAATTCCAAATGAGAAAATAAGGGACAACAACAACAATTATACAATGACAGAATCTACGGAACCTAAGTCCGGATACAATAATCAAAATGGAAAAAGACCGGGGTCGCTATAACCTCCCCCCCTTCAAAGAATTTCGTCCCCGAAATTAAGCATAATTTTTTTTTTGAAAACAGGTTTTTCTCAATTCCCAAAGATATTATAGGACAATAATAAACAAGTTGACCCAATACTGGTCACTTCAACTCTTTATCAAGAGGCACCTCACAATATATATAAACAACACATATTTCAGCCTGCATCACTATTATGCATTATTCCTTTCAATGTTAGCACTTTCCATAACATATTCAATTGCATGATATATACAACACATTTAACAATGCAATCAACATATGCAATGTGACACTAGACTTCTATAATGAAGCAAGCTTCAAAATATACCCATTTACCAAAACATACTTAATGTTTCACAACTTAAGACATATATAAAGCTCTTAAGTTTAACAATATAACAGAATCTATTTATAAGATTACAAATCAGCAAACATGTCCGGATATTTCTGGCGGACTTCCAACTCACGTTCCCAAGTGGCTTCCTCCACTCCGTGGTGTTTCCACAAAACTTTGACCAAAGGGATGGTTTTGCCTCGCAAAACTTGATCCCGCCTATCCAAGACCCGAACCGGTCTCTCCTCATACGAAACATCCTCATCGATCACTAAATCAGTCCAATCCAACACATGTGATGGATCCTGCTCATACTTCCGAAGCATACTCACATGAAACACGTCATGTACTCCGGACAACTGCGGTGGTAAAGCTAAATGATAAGAAGCCTCGCCAATCCTCTCAAGGATCTCAAACGGACCAATAAACCGAGGGGACAACTTCCCGCTCTTCCCAAATCTCATCAAACCCCGTCTAGGTGATATCTTCAGAAAGACACGATCACCCACCTCAAACACTACAGGTCTCCTCCTACGATCGGCATAAGATTTCTGACGACTCTGTGCTGTAACCAGCCTCTTACGGATAAGCTCAACTTTCTCCGTCGTTTCCCTCACCAACTCCGGACCCAACAGAGGTGCATCACCCACCTCGGCCCAACAAACAGGAGATCTACATGGTCGGCCATACAAGGCCTCAAATGGTGCCATACCAATACTCGACTGGAAGCTGTTATTATAGGCAAACTCCACCAACGGCAAGTGCCTCTCCCACGACCCACTAAAGTCTAGAACACAACCCCGCAGCATATCCTCAAGGATCTGAATAGTACGCTCGGACTGCCCATCAGTCTGAGGATGGTAAGCCGTGCTAAAGGTCAACTTAGTGCCTAAGGCACTCTGCAAACTCTGCCACAACCTGGCAGTAAAACGAGGATCTCTATCTGAGACGATCGTCACTGGAACCCCGTGCAATCTCACTATGTCCCGAATATACAAGTCGGCAAGATGATCTACCGAATCTCTCACGCGCATAGGAATAAAGTGCGCCGACTTAGTCAACCGGTCTACAACCACCCAAATAGCATCACTACCCCGCTGAGTCCTCGGAAGACCCACAACGAAGTCCATAGTGACGTGTTCCCACTTCCATTCGGCAATAGGCAAGGGTTGCAACAAGCCCGCTGGCCTCTGATGTTCAGCCTTCACTTGCTGACAAGTAAGGCACTTAGATACAAAAGCTGCCACATTTCTCTTCATACCCCGCCACCAGAACTGGCGACCCAAATCCCGATACATCTTAGTGCCTCCCGGATGCACCGCAAGGCGTGAATGATGAAAATCTCGGAGTACCTCCTCTCGACAAGACTCTGGCACAAACAGACGGTCTCGGTATCTCACACTCAGGTCGGGATACACCGTCAAGCCCTTCTCAACCTTCCCACCGGAAATCTTCTCACGGAGAGATTCTACCTCAAGGTCACCTCTCTGAGCCTCCAACACTTGAGTCACAAGTGTAGGCTGTGCAACAACAGAAAACAAGGCCGCAGTCTCAACGGACTCGCCCAGAAGTAAATCAAACTCCCCAAGTGCACCCAACATCTCCCACTCTCGGATGGCTATACTAGCTATGTCACCAACAGGTTTCCTGCTAAGGGCATCGGCCACCACATTGGCCTTTCCCGGATGATAATGCAACTCAAAGTCATAATCCTCTATAAACTCCATCCACCTCCTCTGCCTCAAGTTCAAGTCTTTTTGTGTAAACAAATATTTCAGACTCTTATGATCCGAGAATACCTCAAATCTCTCACCATAAAGATAATGCCTCCAAATCTTCAAGGCAAAAATCACAGCTGCTAACTCTAGATCATGCGTAGGGTAATTCTGCTCGTGAATTTTCAACTGACGTGAGCCATAGGCAACTACTTTCCCTTCTTGCACTAATACACACCCCAGACCCTCTCGTGAGGCGTCACAATAGACTGCATAACCCAACCCTCTCTCTGGAATAATCAATACTGGAGCGGTGGTCAGTCTAACTTTCAACTCCTGGAATGACTTTTCACAAGTCTCACTCCATACAAATTTGACTCCCTTCCGAGTCAACCTAGTCAAAGGCGAAGCTAATCTGGAGAAATCTTTCACAAACCACCGATAATACCCAGCTAACCCCAGAAAACTGCGGATCTCAAACACACTCTTAAGCTGTGCCCAATCTTGCACTGCCTCAGTCTTAGATGTATCAACAGACACTCCTTCCCCAGAAACCACATGGCCTAAGAACTTGACCTCTTCTAGCCAGAACTCACACTTCCCAAACTTAGCATAAAGCTTATGGGCTCTAAGTAACTCAAGCACCACTCTCAAGTGTTCCTTGTGCTTCTCCTCAGAAGGTGAATAAATAAGGATGTCGTCCACAAAAACGACTACAAACCGATCCAAGAATTCCCGGAAGATCCGGTTCATCAAATCCATAAAGACTGCCGGTGCATTGGTGAGCCCAAATGGCATCACCAGAAACTCATAGTGGCCATACCGCGTACGGAAAGCCGTTTTCGGAATATCCTCCTCCCTGACTCTTAACTGATGATAACCCGATCTCAAGTCTATCTTCGAGAAACAACGGGAACCCTTCAACTGATCGAACAGATCATCTATACGAGGCATAGGGTACTTATTCTTAACTGTAGCTCGATTCAATTTCCGGTAATCCATACAAAGTCTCAAAGCACCACCTTTCTTTTTAACAAAGAGGGCCGGTGCTCCCCACGGCGAAACACTAGGACGTATAAAACCCTTGTCTAGTAACTCCTGGAGCTGAATTTTCAACTCAACTAACTCGGCTGGGGCAAAACGATAAGGTGCCATAGAAATCGGCGCCGTGCCGGGCACTAGGTCAATGGAGAACTCAATCTCCCGATGCGGTGGCAAACCAACAAGATCCTCAGGAAAGACGTCCGAGTACTCACAAACCACCCTTGGCAACACAATCTGTGTCTCCTCATCCTCACTAATCGAAAGGTTAGCAAGTAAACTACTAAGCTCACTCCGACCTCGTGGAACATTCCCCGGTGGCAACACATCACCAACCCGGTCCCCCAGAAAATGAAAATACTCTCCGCTCACGGTACAACAAGTGACCCTCTGGCGGTAGCAATCAATAACTGCCCGGTATGACGACAACCAGTCCATACCCAAAATAACATCGAAACCCCTCATAGGCATAACTACAAAGGAAAATGGAATTCTATGATAATCAACCTCTATATCACAACCCCTGACACCTTGTTTCAAAATCAATTCACCCCCAAGAGGTGACACTACACATATAGGAGATGCTAACTGTGCTAACTCCAACTCCAAAACAGATGCAAATGCAGCAGACACAAAGGAATGAGATGCACCCGTATCAATCAAAACATTAGCAACCGAGTTGCAAAACAAGAAGGTACCTCTCACGACTGATGGTGCCGGTACAAGATCCTGCGCGGTAACAGCGTACACGCGCCCAGACGACCTCTGATCAACCTGCTCACCCCTAGGAGCATAAGATTGCTGCACTGACTGGGACGATGAAGCCCCCTGATTGGCCCTCGAGGCCTGACCTGACTGAGCTGGCTGCTGACCCTGAATCGGCCTCAAACCAGATACACCAGGTGTGCCACCCAACTGCGGGCAATACCTCTTCATATGCCCTGGCTGACCACACTGATAACACGAAAGTGGTTGGCCTCTACCCTGACTCTGGCTCTGAGTTCGAGCCAAAGATGATGCTGCTCTCTGCACTCCTCCCCTCTGAGGACAAACTGAAGACTTGTGGCCCAGCTGGCCACACTTGAAACAGGTAATGTCTCCCTGACTGCTTTTCCCCGAACTAGCACTTGGCACAGGAAAAGTCGATCTAGAAAAGCTACCCTGAGACTGCTGGGGATTAAAACCCTTCTGTCTCCTACCATCACTCTGACCATCCTGACTCCTCTTGGAGCCCTTCTGCCCTTCCTCCTCCTCCTGCATCATGATCTCCATATGGGCTGCAGCATCAACCATACGCCCATAATCCCGAATCATAGTTCCCCCAACTCTCAGCTTGAGGCCACGCCTCAACTTCTTCTCAAACTCAATACAGCGGCGTTCCTCAGACGCCACCAACTCAGGTGCAAACCTGGACAAGCTAGTAAATGCAGCCTCAAACTCGGCCACAGAAGAACTCGACTGCTTAAGCTGACAAAACTGGTCTCGCAGCTTCTCCCTGACTGCTGGAGATAAGAACTTCTCCTGGAAAGCATTCACAAAAGCCTCCCATGTAGCTCCTATACGCCCTTAGTGAACTTCCACCACTGACCCGCATCCCCCTTCAACTGAAAAGATGCCAAGGTCACTTTCAACCCCTCGTCTTCGATGCCAAGCATCTCAAACGTCTTCGTTGTCTGTTCGAACCACTCATCTGCCTTAAGCGGCTCTTTAGGATCACCCACAAATTCATCCGGGTTAGACCGGAAGAACTCCCTCTTCAGAAAGGAAGATCCTGCATCCGCCACAACAACCTGAGCTTGATTCTCAGCTCTGAGAATGCCTACTGACTCCCTGAATGCCCCTGCTATCTCTCGGGCTAGAGCGCCCATAGCCTGCTGACCTACTGGCTCGGCCACATTGGCCTGGCCAATTCCCTCCTGAACTACCGGAATCTCCTCTGGCACAGGCACCTCCTGCCTACCCGGCCTACCACGCCTACCGCGTCCTCGTCCTCGTCCTGACATCCTAATAAAGGAAACAAAGACATTAGCACATTAATAAATGTGCCGAAGCTAAACACTCGCGTCCTAATGCATTGGACAACAATAGTTCATTCCACGTAAGCACATAATCACATAAGCACCTACGAATTTCATTCCTGGATAATGATAGTCCCATTGCGTTACTATAGTTCCGGTTGGAAGCAGCAGTGATCAAGTGCCTTTCCAACAAGACTACTAGAAACTCAAGGGTCCAATCAACATCCTAGAAACTACATTCCATACCCATATAATCACATAAACATGTTATCACATAAGCATATAACATTGCACTAAGTCTCTATCAAACAAGACGAACCCATTGTGATACTAATCACTTCCCACGTACCCAAAGTATTCAAACCCGGTACGCTCTGATACCAAGTTGTAACGCCCTAAAAATTAACCCATTATATATCATTGACATGCATTATTTAAAGAAGACAATTTATTAATTCTTTCATCAGAGTATTACTAAATAAAACATTACATGTAACATCGAATAAAATGCCCTACAGGCTTACATCTTTCCAAGCCAACACTTGGATACAAAAATATGAGTTCTAACTCAATACAAGAAAAGCCCTAGGCTTGAATGTTTACATGTACTAATAAATAAAGACAATTAACTAAAGGTAGTCTTCCTCAATCCAGAAGCCAAACCCTCCCAAGCTAAGTCCTTGGAGGTAGTTTATCACCTGAACCTGAAAATGATGTTCCCATAAAGGGTGAGCCACAGCCCAGTAGAAATATACTAAACCACATATAAGCAATGAATAAAGCAATAGCATTCAACAGATGGTTAACCAAGATAATCAATTACTTCATTTACAGTCTCATGACACTATTGCCTAAGATACGTTTTACTTTCCAATTTTATCAACATGGCTCAGAACCTGGCCAAACTTACAACAGTGAATTACATATATCATATTCACATCCTTCCAATATCAACAAACAAATGAGTCTCAAGCTCAAATCAAAACACTTCATACTTCCAGATTGATACACATTTTAGTGCTGTATCAATAAAACACTTCTATACAAATAAGCACACATAAAAGTGATGCTAATGGAGTCCATCCCCTATCTCCTCCCAAACAAAATCCGGTTTAGAGGTCCATCCCCTATCTTCCCCTAAACCGTGGAGTACATCCCCTATCTCCTCCCACACACAAAACAATGTATGCAAATGCAATGCTCAATCAATACACATATTTTCTGTATCAATGCAATAGTCAAAATTTATGACTTAATCAATGTGATTAGTTTCAGTTATTCCTAATCCACATGCAATGTCTACAACAATCACAACTATCCTCCACCGATAGCCCAAAACAGTTATTTCTAAACTGAAAATAACTATGTCTACAATCCAATAGCCAAATTATTCAAATTATCCAATTATGCCATTTAATCAATGAATTCCCCAATTCCATGAATTACTTTTACAAATCAATTCAATAATTCAACTAGGGTTTTTCCCAAACTTTACCAAAGTATTCCCAACATATTAAAATACCAAAACTTAGAACATAACCTATAAAATGGAGTAGGAAATCCCTACCTTAGAGAAAACAACCCAAATGGTAAAGACAGAGATGAGTGCCCAAAGACCAAAATGCTCCAAATTGCCAAATGTCCAGATTAAATGAAAGCTCTCGACTCCCTCAATCTTTTTAATAAAGCAACTAGGGTTGAAACACTCTCTAAACAGATCAAACCTAAGAGAGAAGGTGAGTAGGGAGAGAGAGAGGTCGAACCTTAGGGTTTGGAATCAAAAGAATATGAAAAAGACTGATCAAATCCCGCTGCTGTGTATTTAAACTGGACAGGCTCGCTCGAGCGAAGACTTGGTCGCTCGAGCGACCAGACACAGAGAATATACGCTCGAGCCAAGGAAGCCTTGCTCGAGCGGACAACCCAAAAGCTCGCTCGAGCGAAAGAAAGCTCGATCGAGCGAAGAACTCAAACCCTCAGGTCTGAAACCAGACTCACGCTCAAGCGAAGGTACTATTGCTCGAGCGAAGAACAAACTAACTCGCTCGAGCGAATAAAAGCTCGCTCGAGCCAAGAATGCAAAGCTACAGGTCCATACTGGACGCCACCTCTCGCTCGAGCTACCAACTCCTCGCTCGAGCGAAGAACCAAAAACCTGGACAGCAACATTTGGTTTCTAAACCCAACCAACCTGAAACAAACCTGCCCAACACATCCTATAATTCCAAATGAGAAAATAAGGGACAACAACAACAATTATACAATGACAGAATCTACGGAACCTAAGTCCGGATACAATAATCAAAATGGAAAAAGACCGGGGTCGCTATATAAACAATTAAGAAAATTTCCATTGGTTAGCCATTTAACTTTTATTTTAAAATTCCACATTGGGAAAAAAAGGAAAAAATGAATTATTTTACTTATATAAAGTGAATCTTATGTTCCCATTTATATAAGTAAAAAAAAAAGATTTTAGTGAGAAGCCTTATAATCAATACCAATTTTTTTTGTTTGTGAACACATGTACAATACTTCTAGCATATCACATGTGCTATGTGAAGGTGCAATGTGAAGATGCTTTTGTAAATACAATTTCAATCTGCAATCCAATGTGCATATTCATTTAATTTTTATTTTACAATCTCACATCAGGAAAAGAAGGAAAAAGAGAATTGTTTCACTTATATAAAGTAAATCTTATGCTCCCATTTATATAAGTAAAAGAAAATTTTTAGTGAGAAGCCCTATAATCAGTACCAATTTTTTTTCTCTTAATTTTAAACAATTAAGAAAATTTTCATTGATTAACTTCTATTTAACTTTTATTGTACAATCCTACATAAACGTTTTGATTTTAAAAATAATTTTGAATGAAATTTTGAAATCTCATAATATTTAATTTTAAAATAATTATAATCCCACATTGAGAAAAGAAATAAAAAGTGAGTTGTTTCACTTATATAAAGTGAATCTTATACTCTCATTTAATATTATAGTATTGTGTATGTGTCAATTTAAGATGATTTAAATTTTAAAGGTTTTAATTAATTAATTTTGTTGTAAATTGGTGGTCTTTTGACTGATTCAATGTTTTAACCACAGTTTTAGCTGTTTTATCAAAATATATTGTTTAGATTTATTTGATTTGAAATAAACTAATATTGACCTTATTAAAAATTGAACGACTGCGATTGGTTGATTAGAAATGAACTTCTCGTCTAAACAGCTGTTAACTTTTATTTTACAATCCCACATCAGGAAAAAGAGGAAAAAATGAGTTATTTCACTATATAAACCTTATGCTCCCATTTAATATTGTAGTGTTATGTATGTTTCAGTTTGAGATAGTTTAAATTTTAAAATAAAAATTAAATGTTTTGATTAATTAATTTTTGTATAAGTTGGTTGGTCCTTTGACCTAGCCGATAGGGTGAACCATTTTCCGTTTGACTGATTCGCTGGTTTATATGCGATTTCAGTAGTTTTATCAAAATATATTGGCTAAATTTGTTTGATTCGCAATAAATTAAAGATTGACCTAATTAAGATTAAACAGCTAAGATTGCATGATTCGAAATAAACTTCCCGCCCAAACAATTTTTAACTTTTAAACAATTAAGAAAAATCCCATTGGTTAACTTTTGTTTAACTTTTATTTTATAATCTCACATCGAAAAAAGAAAGAAAAAGTGAATCTTATACTACTATTTGTATAAGCAAAATGAGATTTTTAGTAAGAAGCCTTAGGATTAATATCTCATACTAATTTTTTTAATTTTCTTAATTTTAAATAATTAAGAAAATCCCGATTGACTAACTTCCATTTAAATTTCATTTTACATAATATAAAAAGTTAAATATAATTATTATACTTTTATTAAATAATATATGTTAGCAGATATTTTAATATTATAATGTGTTAGAGGTTTAATTTTCTTTTCTTTTCTACCAAGTTTGCTTGCCCACCAATCAAGTCTTCTTGTTTACCTAGTCAAGTGTTCATATTTATCCTCCAAGCAACTTCCAAGAAGCCTCCAAGCAACTTCCAAGAAGTCTCCAAGTCAAGACAAGTTAAGTCTCCAAGTCTTCCAAGGAAATTGCCCACCAATTTCCTTTCCTATTCTTATCCACTAAGTTTCTTCTCCTCTAAGCCACTTGCCTACGAAGTTTCATCTTCTATAAATTGATCTAACTTTTTATCTTGGAAGAGTGAAGAAGTTTTTGTTGCTTTATTATGTTTTGTGTGAGATTATCAGGCAAATAAAAAATGGTGTATATGATAAAGCTTTGGGTTCAACCAATTGTGCAGTATTGGTGAACCATACGACTTAGTCGGGCTGTTATATCCTGGGGGGGACAAGTCAAGATTTTTTCTACTGCACTAGTGTGAGGCTTTGCCTAACTGCAGAGGGCTTGAATCTCCTTAAAGAGAGCGAATTTCCAGTGCCTCAGCCCTTACAATAGTTATTGTAATTTTTATTATTTGTATTTTCTAGTGTTTTATTTGTAATTATCACCAGCAATTTTAGGGAGATTCAAATAGCAAAGATTCATGGAGCCAGTACTGGAGAAGCCCAATGAGAATACTGGCGATCTCAACAAGCCCTTTTGGTTTAAGGGAGCCCATTTCAAGAGATGGAAAGGCAAGGTGCTTTTCTACCTCAGTCTCCTCAAGGTGTCTTATATCCCGACCGAGAAAAATCTAAACAAAGTCCCCACTGAAGAGATGACCGATGAGGAATATGCTACTCATCTTGAAAAAATCGAGAAATACAACACATATGAGTATAAATGTCGCTATTATCTTTTGAATTGTCTTTCAGATCAATTTTACAATTATTATGATACTACTTACATCACTGCCAAGAAAATTTGGAAAGTCTTACAGAATAAATATGACACTGAAGAAGCAGGCGCTAAAAAATATGCTGCAAGCCGTTTTTTCCGTTATCAAATGATAGATGAAAAATCAGTGGTGGAGCAAGTTCAAGATTTTCAGATGCTAATGGCTGAAGTTAGATCTGAAGGCATCAAAATTGGAGACAATCTTGTTGTAGTAGGTATTGTTGACAAACTTCCATCATTTTGGAGGGAGTTCCAGAAGTCAATGCGTCACAAGCAAAAAGTGACGTCCTTGGAGAGTCTAATCACACAGATTCAGGTGGAGGAAGAAGCACGAGGACAAGATGTGCTTATGACACAAGAGCATTCCACTACAAAGGTAAATTTAACTTCTGGAAATACTTTACCTAAAGGTCGATTTCATAAAAATAGTCACTTGAAGCCAATTAAGAAAATTTGGAAAAATGTTGGAAGGTCACAAAATGAAAATTACCCGAGGCAAAAGAAATGGAACCAAGAACCCCCTTTACAAGATATGACAAATGTGACATGTTTTGTGTGTGGCAAAAGTGGACATATTGCTTGAACTTGCAAATTTCGAAAACAACAGTCTCAACCACAGGCTTATGTTACCGAGGAACCATTTGTGGCTATGATTACAGATATTTTTATGGTTCAATCTGTCGAAGGGTGATGGGCAGACTCTAGTGCCAATAGGCATGTCTGCTATGATAAAGATTGGTTAAAAGATTTCATTCCTTTTAATGAGGAGAGGACTGTTATGCTTGGTGACTCCAGTTTAACCAAGGTGCTCGGGTGTGGGGATGTTGAGCTGAAATTTACCTCTGGACATGTGCTTGTTTTAAAAGATGTGTTGTACACACTGTCCAAGATTAAAAATTTGACGTCGAGTTATTTGCTCAACAAAGCTGGTTTCAAGCAGGCTGTTGAATCTGACCAATATGTAATCACTAAAAAAGGCATACTTGTGGGAAAAAGGGTATGCCTGTGATGGAATGTTTAAATTAAATGTTGAGAATGAGAAAGCACATGTTTTTGTTTACATGTTGTCTTCTATGAATTTTTGTCATGCTCGTCTATGTCATATTAATAGCCGATATGTGGGAGTCATGAGTAGTTTAGGATTAATTCCCAGACTAACAAATAAGTTTGAGAAATGTGAAGTTTGCAGTCAAGCAAAAATAACTAAAAGGCCTCATAAAAGTGTGGTGAGAAATATTGAATTGTTAGAATTAATTCACACTGATTTATGTGAATTTGAAGGAATTTTAACACGTGGTGGAAATAGATATTTTATCACTTTTATTGATGATTTTTCAAAATACACTTATGTATACTTGTTGAAAAATAAAAGTGATGCTTTTGAGAAATTTAAAGAATTCCTTCTTGAAGTTGAAAATCAGTTTGGTAAAAAGATTAAAAGATATAGAAGTGATAGAGGCTGGGAATATGAATCTTTTGGATTCAACTCATTTGCTCAGTCTTTGGAAATAATCCATGAAACTACTCCACCATATTCACCTGCATCTAATGGTGTAGCAGAAAGGAAAAATAGAACTTTAACTGACTTAACAAATGCTATGCTAATTGAAGCAGGTGCTCCCTCAAATTTGTGGAGAGAAGCAATTTTAACTGCATGCTATGTTATGAATAGAGTGCCACTTAAAAAAACAAAAGTTACACCTTTTGAGTTGTGGAAAGGGCATAAGCCAAATTTGAGATATTTGAGGGTTTGGGGGTTGTCTAGCTTTTGTTAGACTTGTGGACCCCAAAAGGTGTGAAAGCTACCACTTGTGCTTTTCTTGGATATGCAACAACTAGTATAGCCTATAGATTTTTTGATATTGAAAACAAAATAATTTTTGAATCAGGTGATGCAATTTTTCATGAAGAAAAATTTCCTTTTAAATCTAAAAATGATGGGGGTCAAAATTATCAAGAAAATATTTTATCTGAAACCGGTTCCTCTACTCCTCTTTTACAAAATCAAGATACTATAGTTTTTGAACCTAGAAGGAGTAAAAGAGCCAGATTAGAAAAAGATTTTGGCCTTGATTATCATGTTTTTAGTGTGGAGGAAACTCCATTAACTTTACAAGAAGCTTTGGCATCTCTTGACTCTATTTTTTGGAACGAGGCTGTAAATGATGAGATGGAATCATTATTATCCAATAAAACTTGGGTATTAGTAGATTTACCACCAGGTTGTAAAACTATTGGTTGTAAATGGGTTTTGAGAAAAAACTTAAACTGGATAGAACTATTAATAAATATAAAGCAAGACTTGTTGCAAAAGGTTTTAAACAACAAGCAGATCTTGACTTTTTTGATACATTTTCTCCGGTTACTAGAGTTACATCCATTAGATTATTAATTGCAGTGGCTGTAATTCAAGATCTAAAGATTCATCAAATGGATGTTAAAATAACCTTTTTAAATGGAGACTTGGGTGAAGAAATCTATATGGATCAACTTAAGGGTTTTATGGAACCCGGTCAAGAAAGCAAAGTGTGCAAGCTAGTTAAATCCCTATATGGCTTAAAACAGGCCCCTAAACTGTGGCATGAGAAATTTGATTCCTGCATGATTAAGAATGACTATAAAATGAATGAATGTGATAAATGCATCTACTATAAATCTGAAGAAAATTCACATGTCATTATTAGCCTCTATGTGGATTATTTACTTATATTTGGCTCTAATTTGCATATCATCGTGGAAACTAAAAATATGGTTAGTAGCCATTTTGATATGAAAGATCTTGGTGAGGCTAATTATATTTTGGGAATGAAAATTACCAAAACTTGTGATGGTATATTTCTTGATCAGTCGCATTATATTGAGAAAATTTTGAAAAAATATAATTTTTATAAGTGCAAGCATGTTTTTACTCCTTTCGATCCTCATGTGCGTTTATTTTCTATTGAAAATGATGAGGATGTAATAAATCAAAAGGAATATGCTAGTATGATTGGTAGCTTGCGTTATGCGACTAACTGTACTAGACCTGACATTGCCTATGCAGTTGGAGTACTTAGCAGGTTTACTAGCAAGCCTGACAGTGGTCACTGGCTAGCCATTGAGCGAATTATGAAATATTTATCTGGTACCATAAAATATGGCTTTGTTTTATAATAAGTATCTTGAAGTACTTGAAGGTTACAGTGATGCTGATTGGAATACCTTGTCAGGTGATTCATTATCAACCACTGGTCACTTATTTACATTGGGAGGTGGTGCTATAAGTTGGAAATCGAAAAAACAAACCATTATTACTAATTCAACAATGGAGGCTGAGCTTATTGCTTTAGCTACAGCTAGTGAAGAAGCAAATTGGTTGAGAGATTTGTTAAATAGAATCTGTTGTTGGGAAAAACCGATTCCACCTATATTGATTCATTGTGATAGCACCGCAGCAATTGGTCGAGTTAATAATCGTTATTATGACGGTAAATCCAGACCTATCAGAAGAAAACACAGTACTGTGAGATCTTATATGAATAATGGCATCATAAATGTGGATTATGTTAAATCTGGTGATAATCTTGCAGATCCATTAACTAAGGCCTTAGCAGGAGATAGAGTCTGGAATACATCGAGGGGAATGGGATTAAAGCCCATTGAATATAGCAGGAGCCATGTATGAGGATACTCAACCCAGGGACCAGAGATCCTGTAATTGGGTTCAATGAGAAAAATGATCATATGATGGCCGTGAGAAATGCACTAAATTACTTGTTACCCATCCCTATGATGTAAGTGCATTTATCCTGTAACGTTGTAAAGGTTGAGTTATTAAAAAAATTCTTAATGAATTTTTGTAGCTCTTATTGAGTGGGGTGTCATAGTTACAGGAGCACCCTTGATAGAATTTACCTATATGAGTGTGTAGTGGGGCCGCTACCTATGAGATTTGGGCTAGTTCTCAAACACACTCATGAATCCTGGGATTGCACAAAGCCGTAATATGCTGGCTCTTAAAGCTTATGTGAACACCTGGAATATTATATGTGTGCAATAATTATTTATTTTCCTTAAGTAGTCATAATTCAATGCTGAGCATATTATTGGCTCTAGAGTAGATATTATTGTTTCACTAATGGAGATTCAATGCAGAGCACACCTACCATGATGCATAATATCCTTATTTACCTAATAATCTCAGTTTTTGTTACCTATAATATTAAAGTAGGTGGGGGAATGTTATCAGATATTTTAATATTATAATATGTTATAGGTTTGATTTTCTTTTCTTTTCTACCAAGTTTGCTTGCCCACCAATCAAGTCTTCTTGTTTACCTAGTCAAGTCTTCATATTCATCCTCCAAGCAACTTCTAAGAAGTTTCCAAGTCAAGACAAGTCAAGTCTCCAAGTCTTCCAAGGAAATTGCCCACCAATTTCCTTTTCTATTCTTATCCACTAAGTTTCTTCTCCTCCAAGCTACTTGCCTACCAAGTTTCATCTTCTACAAATTGATCTAACTTCTTATCTTGGAAGAGTGAAGAAGTTTTTGTTGCTTTATTATGTTTTGTGTGAGATTATCAAGCAAATAAAAAATGGTGTATGTGATAAAGCTTTGGGTTTAACCAATTGGGCAGTATTGGTGAACCATATGACTTAGTCGGGCTGTTGTATCCTGAGGGGGATAAGTCAAGGTTTTTTCTGCTGCACCGGTGTGAGGTTTTGCCTAACCACAGAGGGCTTGAATCTCCTTAATGAGAGCGAATTTCCCGCACCTCAGCCCTTACAATAGTTATTGTAATTTTTATTATTTGTATTTTCTAGTGTTTTATTTGTAATTATCACCAACAATATATTATTTCATCTTGTGTCTAACACAGGTGATATACTAATTAAGGTAATGCAAATCATTTCCCTTTTGTAATATGGTATCAAAGCACTTACAACCCTAGTCGCTACCATCATTCATTGTCGAATGGGGTTCTGTTGGTCACAGCCCCTTATTTCTCTTATAATCATTTGCCATTGTTAAGGTTTCGTTGGTTGCAAGCCATTCTTCTCTATTTCCTATTGTTTACCGCAATTAGGGTTTAGTCGATTGTAGTCCAGTCGGTCGTAGCCCTCTTTTTTCCATCTGTTGTGGCTCCTCTTCTCTTATCTTCTGTCGATTGCTGCTCCTCCTCTACTCAGTCATTTCTGGTTGTAATCCTGTTCTTTAGTTTGTGGTTGTTTGAAGATATGGGTGTTATGTTCTCCATCTGGCTTGTGGTAGTATCAGGCCTTCCAGGTTTCTTTTCTCTATCTATCTCTCAATTGTTGCAGCCTTTGGTTCTTTATTGGTTTGTGTGTCCTTGCTTCACTGGTAGTGTGGATTGAAGTGTGATTGGCTTAAAAAAATAAAAAAGTTGCAGACTTTCTTTTGCTCAACCAAAAACAAGTTAAGTATGGTTTTTGTTGGTGATAATTACAAATAAAACATCAAAAAATACAAATAATAAAAATTACAATAACTATTGTAAGGGCTGAGGCGCGGGAAATTTGCTCTCTTTAAGGAGATTCAAGCTCTCTGCGGTTAGGCATAGCCTCACACCAGTGCAGCAAAAAAAACCTTAACTTGTCTCCTAGGATACAACAGCCCGACTAAGTCATATGGTTCACAAATACTGCATAATTGGTTGAATCCAAAGTTTTATCACATACACCCTTTTTTATTTGCCTAATAATCTCACACAAAACATAAAAAAGCAACAAACACTTCTTCTCGCTTCCAAGATAAGAAGTTAGATCAATTTATAAAAGATGAAACTTGGTAAGCAAATGACTTGGAGGAGAAGAAACTTAGTGGATAAGTTTCTTGGAGGATTCTTGGAAGTTGCTTGGAGGCTCCTTGGAAGTTGCTTGGAGGATAAGACTTGATGGATAAGAATAGGAAAGGAAATTGGTGGGCAATTTCCTTGGAAGACTTGAGAAGAAGACTTGACTTGAAAGACTTGGAGGAAAAGAAAAGAAAAACAAACCTATAACACATTATAATATTAAAATATCTGCTAACAATTTTGCTTATTTCATCATAAGTTGCAAGCCATTACATCAACGGCCCCACACGTAGACCCACTGATTCTAAAGTCAAGGGCTGTCAGTTGGTTCTTCACACATGGGATAAGGAGAATGCCAAAGTCCTTACATGGCTGCACAATTTGAGAGAGCTTGACCCAGCCCTACTTTCCGTCCTTTCTACTCCATTGTTTTTATCCGTCACACAACAAAGGAAAGGCCTACCTCACACTTCCACGTCTGCAGAATTCCAATTTTTCATTTCCTATAAAAATCGTAATTTCTCACTTTAAATCCTTTTCTCAACTAATGGTGATTCATCACATCTTTCTTCAACGAAGGCAGAAAACTCAACCACAAACCCACATTCCTCTCCTTCTACTCACTCTCTTTCTTGATTGCACAAGTAGGGATAGCCTCAACAATGTGCTTTTGGGGATGATTTTAAATGGGTTTTACGGTTGAAATTGCAATAAGAGTATAGGGGACAAGTAGGGTTTTTCTAGGGTAATAAATGGGTAAGAGTTTAAGCATGAAAATATGAATTTTTGACACTGTTTAGGGGAAGAGAATAGTAATCATGAATAGTGTTTTCCCTGTTAAAGTGTAGAAATTTAGGAAAGAAAGAAAGGAGAGGAAGAAGAAGATAGTTTTTAGGAATCACTTCTAGAGGCCTTAGGCACCATAACTAGGGTTTGATTGCATCACACAATCTCTAAGAAAGCTTCAAAATTCTGAAAATTCTGTAAAATCCAGCTCTATTGAATTAAAAGAATTACATGATTTTATGTAAACTTTAGAGATGTCACGACCTCAAAATTAACCCATTATATATATCATTGACATGCATTATTTAAAGAAAACACTTTATTAATTCATTCATCAGAGTATTACCAAATAAAAACATTACATGTAACACCAAATTAAATGCCTTACAGGCTTACATCTTTCCAAGCCAACACTTGGACACAAAAGTATGAGTTCTAACTCAAATACAAATAAAGCCCTAGGCTTGAGTGTTTACATGTACTAACAATGAAAAACAAATAACTGAAAATAGTCTTCAAATCCAAGTCCTTCCAAGCTAAGCTCTTGGAGGTAGCTTATCACCTGAACCTGAAAATGATGTTCCCATATAGGGTGAGCCACAGCCCAGCAGAAATATACTAAACCAAATATAAGCATTGAATAAAGCAATAGCATTCAATAGATGGTTAACCGAGATAACTAATACATCATTATACAGTTTCATGACACTAATGTCAATGACACGTTTTACTTTCCAACATTATCAATATGGCTCAGAACCTGGCCAAAATTACAACAGTGTACAATATATGTCATATTCACATTCTTCCAATGTCAACAAACAGATGAGACTCAGGCTCAAATCAACACACTTCATACTTCCAGTTTGATACACATTTTAGTGCTGTATCAATAAAACACTTCAATATAAATAAGCACACATAAAAGTGATGCTAATGGAGTCCATCCCCTATCTCCTCCCAAACAAAAATCCGGTTTAGAGGTCCATCCCCTATCTTCCCCTAAACCGTGGAGTACATCCCCTATCTCCTCCCACACAATATGCAAATGCAATGCTCAATCAATACATGTATTTTTAGTATTATTTCAATAGTCAAAATTAATAACTTAACCAATGTGATTAGTTTCAGTTATTCCTAATCCACATGCAATGTCTACAACAATCACGACTATCCTCCACCGATAGCCCAAAACAGTTATTTCTAGACTGGAAATAAATATACCAACAATTCAATAGGTGAGTGATTTAAATTATCTAACTACACCATTTAATCAATGAATTTCTCAATTTCATGAATTTAACCAAATTCCCAATTCCCTTAAATTAATTATACAAATTAATTTATTAATACAACTAGGGTTTTTCCCAAAATTACCAAAGTACCCCCAACATATCAAAATACCAAAACTTAGAACAAAACTTATAAGATGGAGTAGGAAATCCCTACCTCGAAGAAAATAACCCAAATGGAGAAGACAGAGATGAATACCCAAAAACTAATGTGCTCCAAATCGCCAAATGTTCAGATTAAATGGAAGCCCTCGACTCACTCTATCTTTTTAATAAAGCAACTAGGGTAGAAACACACTCTAAATAGATCAAACCTAAGAGAGAAGGTGAGTAGGGAGAGAGAGAAGTCGGACCTAGGGTTTGGAATCAAAAAGAAGATGAAAAAGACTGATCAAAACCCGCTGCTGTGTATATAAACTGAATAGGCTCGCTCGAGCGAAGACATGGTCGCTCGAGCGACCAGACACAAGAGAACATCGCTCGAGCGAAGAAAAGCTCGCTCGAGCCAAGAATGCAATGCTTCAGGTCTGCAACCCTGGAGCACGCTCGAGCGACAGAATGCTCGCTCGAGCAAGGAACTCGAAAACATACACCTCGCTCGCTCGAGCGAATAAGCCCTGCCCTCAGGTCTACACCAGACACAGTTGCTCGCTCGAGCGAAGCAAAGCTGGATCGAGCCAGAAGACACAAATACAACCCTCGCTCGAGCGACCAATCCCTGGCTCGAGCGACCAACCCAAAAACTGGACAGCAACACTTGGTTTACGAACCCAACCAACCTGAAACAAACCTGCCCAACACATCCTATAACTCCAAATGAGAAAATAAAGGACGACAACAACAATTATACAATGACAGAATAAACGGAACCTAAGTCCGGATACAATAATCAAATGGAAAAAGACCGGGGTCGCTATAAGAGACTTCCTTAACCAACTAAGACTCCAAAATAGGAAATTACCAAACCAAATAAAAAACTAATTAAATAACTTTGAACCACAAGACGACTCATGGGCTACCCACCCAACCCATATTTAAAAATTCTGCAAATTACAAAATAACCCTAACCTTGAAAATCCTAAAACATATTAAAATAATTATAAAATAAGACTCTATTAACAATATAAATATGATTATGTGTGGTTACTATCGGTTTCTCTTTAAAGTCATGTCAATCTCCAAATATTGCCACTACTTTAAATTTACTCTTTCTAGAGGTTCTTATATTGTGCATTAACCAGTTTAATAATAATAAAAAAAGATGGATCTTTATATGTACGAATAGGGCTCTTTTTTGATAAATCCTATTTGTAACTGTTTTATTCCATAAAACCCAAACTATTTCTGAATATTCCATTAGGTCCATTAATTGTAAAAGGACGAAATAACCCATCTCCGCCTCTCCCACGTGTAACCGATTCTGCAAAACCCATTCCCATTCCAACTATTCAATCCACAAAATTTCCAAAACAAAAACTAAATCCACGAAACCAGATTCACATCGCCTCCAGTAACCCTAGATTCACATCGCCTCACCAACATCGTCGTCGTCCACCGTCCACCGTCGACCCCAGATTCCTCTTCATCTCACCGTTGCGAAGGTTCATATCGGAAGGAGAGTGCTTCTTCGTTGTTGGATTGAGTTTATTTCATCTACTTAGAGTGACCATACCCACCCACCATGAGGAACAAAAGTAAGCAATACCATTCCCCCTTCTGCTTTTCAATCATAATGTGATCACTGATGTATACATCCACCTTCTGGTTTTCAGATTTGAATTTGTAAACATAGATGTTTTCGGAATTGATTTTGTAAACGTAGATGATGTGAACATTCACATTAGTGTTGATTACTGGGTAAACTTACATTAGTAGACACTGATGTGAACATTCACATCAGTGTATAATGATGTGAATGTTCACATTAAAGATTTATAACAAGAAATTAATCAGATTAAACAAACCATTAAAGATTTACAAAATAAAGATCAACATTTAGAAGATGAAATTATTACATTAAAACTTAATAAAAATTTAGATAATTTCCAAACCAATAATGTTTCTCCTAATGAATCTGAACATGAATCTGATGAACCTACTAACCCTAATAATCTTTTATTTGATAATCGATCACATCAATCTCAATCTCATAATCATGAAGATAATAGATTAAATCTCCTTAATAAAATCCATATTCAAAAATGGTATTCTAAAATTAAAATAGTTATTAATAATTTTGAATTAGATGTTATCGCTTTAATTGATACTGGTGCCGATCTTAATTGTATTCGAGAAGGATTACTCCCTACTAAATATTATGAAAAATGTCGTGAAAAATTAACTTCTGCTAATGGTAGTAAAATGCATATTAAATATAAAATACCTAAAGTTCATATATGTCAAAATAATGTTTGTTTTAAAACATCCTTTATTTTGGTTAAAAATATGACTGATAAAGTTATTTTAGGAACACCATTTATATTTTTACTATATCCATTTACCACCTCTAGTGAAGGAATAACTACTCATGTTTTAGGTCAACCTGTTACTTTTAAATTCTTATCTCCTCCTGAAATGTTGGAATTAAATCAATTAAAAGATTGTCCTATTTCTCAAACGATTAATCGATTAACTCGTCATTTAAAATATCTTAAAGAAGAAATTGATTACAAAAGAATTGATCAACAATTAACTAATCCAGTTATTATTTCTCAAATTAATGAATTTAAATTAAAATTAGAAACTACCATTTGTTCTATTTTACCTACTGCATTTTGGCATAGGAAAAAACATGTAGTCACATTACCATATATTAAGAATTTTCATGAAAGTCAAATTCCTACTAAATCTAGACCTATTCAAATGAATCATGAATTACTTGAAATGTGTAAAAAAGAAATCAATGAACTATTAAAAAATCGAATAATTAGTCCAAGTAAATCACCTTGGTCATGTCCTACTTTTTATGTGAATAAAAATGCTGAATTAGAACGAGGTGTCCCTCGCTTAATCATCAATTATAAACCATTAAATAAAGTTTTAGAATGGCTTTGATAGCCTATTCCTAATAAAAAAGATTTGATTAAAAGACTTAGTCAAGCTATTATTTTTAGTAAATTTGATTTAAAAATTGGTTTTTGGCAAATACAAATTCATCCTAAAGATAGATATAAAACTGCTTTTACTACACCTTTTGGTCACTATGAATGGAATGTCATGCCATTTGGGTTAAAAAAATGCTCCTAGTGAATTTCAACATATAATGAATGATATTTTCAATCCATTTAGTCATTTTTCCATAGTTTATATAGATGATATTCTTATTTTTTCAAAATCAATTAGTGAACACTGGAAACATCTTACTGCATTCTTTTATACCATTAAGAGTCATGGTCTAGTCATTTCTGCTCCTAAGATTAAATTGTTCCAAAGCAAAGTCAGATTTTTAGGTTATGATATTCACCAGAATACTATTTTACCTATTAGTCGTTCCATTGAATTTGCGTCTAAATTCCTTGATGAAATCTTAGATAAAACTCAGCTACAATGTTTTTTAGGATCACTGAATTATATTGCTGAATTTTACAAAGACCTTAGGAAAACTTGTCAACCCCTGCTTGATCGGTTAAAAGATAATCCTCCTCCTTAGTCTTCTACTCATACTGCTATTGTTAAACAGGTTAAACAATATGTCAAGTTTCTTTCTTGTCTTGGTATTCCTACTGAAAATTCATTCAAAATTATTCAAACTGATGCCTCTGATATCGGTTATGGCGGCATCCTTCTCTAGCAAATTACAACTCTGTCATCTGAACAAATTGTTCGTTATCATTCTGGTGTCTGGAATAAAGCACAAAAGAATTATAGTATTATTAAAAAAGAAATTTTATCTACTGTTTTATGTATTAGTAAATTTCAAGATGATATTTTAAATCAAAAATTTTTACTTCGTGTTGATTACAAATCTGCTAAATATGTTTTAGAAAAAGATGTTCAAAATCTTGCTTGTAAGCAAATTTTTGCCCGTTGGCAATCTATTTTAAGTATTTTCGATTTTACTATTGAATATATACCTGGTTGTCAAAATTCCATTCCTGATTTCCTTACCCGGGAATTTTTACAGGGGGGGATAGGGATGGCCACTCCATTTATTGCTTACCATAAAACCCAAATCACCCATTACCGTGATCTGATTCACCAAACTGCTTATCGCATTGCTCGGATAAAATTAACTAGAAAAACTACTAAACGTGCTCAATACATTCAGTACCACCAAATTCAAGCTTGTCGCCATTTACTTGCTGATTATTACAACTGTTTGGATTTTCATCAAACTTATTTAGATCTCCTTAGTGGTTGCTAATCTTTATTGCTAACCTTTGTTTCTTTTTAAACAGATGTCTCACCCAAGGCCCCCTTCTAAAGCCTTGGTCCAAACTAGTCAACATTTTATTCCTCCTTTGGAGTTAGTCACCCAATACCATCCTATTGAAATGATTAACCGTTACCAAGTTCTTGGTAATATTCCTCGACCCAGTTTCACATCTGCTTTGGCCACTGATCCTTTTGCTTCATCCAGCTAAGCAGTTACTCCATACCCTCTTAATCCTATTAAAACTGCTCGATCTGATTATGTTGACTCAACAACTACTAATCTCTTTTTCAAAGAACCTAGTCACCCAAAGAGTCAATCTGTTAATGATCTGGTTAAAACTTGTTTCCCTCCTGGATGGCATTTTGTTCCTCCCCATCCAGAGAAAACAATCACCTTCTATAAAGACATCCTGTTCAACCATCAGTCAATTGTGATTAAACCCATTTATGATCGTACTTACACTAGTAAAGTGGTTTACCATTCACTTTATATTCACAATATTGTTTTCTTAGTTGAATGGGGTTCTCTTTATCAACTTCGAGATTTACCTAATCACTCCCTTCAGTATAATTATTATGATTATATTGATGTCTGGTTCAAAATCCTCCTATATCAAAATGAAACATTTAGTCACTCCTAGTTTCTTCAATTTGATCAAAAGTTTAAGTCAGAATTACCTACTTGGTTTCTAAGATGGTGGACCATTATGGTGCCATTTCAGACATCTTCCCATCAGGAATTTTGGATCAAGTCAATTACTTCTCCACTGTTTTCTCATTCACTCCACAGCAAAGAGAATTCCCTCAATTGCTTATTTTTATATCCAAATATAAAATCCCTTGGATATTCAAATGGCAATATGGTATTTCTGGTAAAGTGATTCAGCAGCTACATAAGGTTAAATGGTGGGATAACTTCAAGATTCAACGAATTGTTGAAATTGTTCAAACTGAGTTCCTGATTAACATTCATGCTCCTACACCTGCCATGGTTAAAGCTCAGTAGATCAAAACTGCTCCAGTCACTCAAGGAAAACCAACTTCCTCCAGTCAATCTTGGAAGCCCATTATCCAGTTCTTCCAAGCCCAAGTCATCCAAATCAAAGATTAAATCCAAGTCAGCAAAGCCCAGTTCTGACCAGCCCAAGTCAAAGGATAAATCCAAATCAAAGGTTAAGCCCAAGTCCAAGTCATCCAAAGATGAGCTCCTCCAAATGGCTCGTCTACTCATGGCCCAAGCCAAGTCAGACTCGGATAATAGCAGTTCAAAAGATGGTTCAGACAGTTCAAACTCTTCTGAAGGTTCAACTACTCAAAATCCATATGGACCCGAGTTCCAAGATGCTCAGGACCCATATGCTTAATTCAGTCATTGGATTCTATATAGCTATAATTATTAGCTTCAATCAATACTCGTCTTTTGAGAAAAGCTGCTGATATATATATCTATATTGATTCCCTCAGTCACATGCCTCCAAGCAATGAATAGTAAAAAAAATCAACTTTACTGTTCACTATTCATCAAAAAGTCAACATTACTATTCATCATTCATCATGCTTCATCCCACCGACAAATTCAGCACAGTAAAAGCTTTAGTCACTCACCGAAAGCAGCAGACAACTCCCATGTGCTTCTGCTGCTCCTTTCAAGTCAAGACTATTCACTCACAAGGCTCACAGTATTCACTTACAAGGCTAACAGTGGTCTTTTTTGATTATAAAAGGGCATCTTCAGTCAAGAATAAGGCAGAGTTACAAAAATTGAGAGCAATCCTTCCTCAAGAAAATAGCTTTCTCTGTAATTTTATATTTTCGGAAATTGTTTTTAGTTTACAAATTATGTATTTTGAAGAACTGCTTGCTTCATTCCAGTAAACAATTATAAGTTTTATTAATATTTATTTGAAGTTATTGTTAAATTGTTTATTTTAGTGCTACTTCCTGCTTCCGTTTCCTTTGGTATCAGAGCCAAGTTATGTTGTTATCTCTTGCTTACTGCTTTGCTACTTCTGTTGAGTCAACTCTATTTTCTGTCTGTTAAACAGTTTTACAGGAATCTTAATACATTGTCTAAATTTATCATGTTTTCACATACTAGGCTTTCACACATACCTATTTCGGTGGACCCCTAAAATCCTACACTGCCTAACCAAAGGACTAACCAAGGACAGGGACGAAGATTGGGTGGCTAGTAACAAAGTGGAAAACACAGATATAAATTTGACAGATTAAGATGATGTAGCCCGTCCCGCGGGGGACCTCGCTACAGCTCGGACTCTCGGTTTTGTGTCACGGTTCTAAATCTGAACCAAAGAGTCCAAATCTGGCAAATCGTTTGAGAAAACAGATTTTTTGAAAAGTAGGGCCAAACATGGACTGCTTTTCCAGATACAGAGTCGCCACCTAAACATTTTAAAATGGGAGAATTTAGGAAACCCTGACTCGGTGCCGAAGGCCACATGTCCGTCATCACCGGAGTTGTCTCGGCTCGGGAGCTAGGGTACGATCGGGGAAGGTCAGCTATGAGCACCCCCTTTCGCCCGGTCCGAAGACCGGCCTCTACTAACCATGATATCCGATTTTAAAACGTTATGTGTTCTTATTCCAATTTTTAGCCTAGAATTACTATGTTATGCGCGCAGCAAACAAGTATAGACTAGATTGCCTAATTTGGAAATAAGCATTGCATATCCGTTTGTTTTAGAAAATACTTTGGAATTTGCTACTCGCAAGTAGGCTAAAAACACGGATTTCAACGAGTTTTTCCAACTCAAACAATCCAACCTTCACCCACAGGCATTCAGACAGTTTATCACATAAGCATCTAGCCACATGGTAAACATACTGTCATGGCAACACTCACACGCATGCGGGATGCTAAAGCATAAATACTTGCATCGTACTCCGTGCCAAAACAGTAAACTAGTTAGCAACATGCATGGTCCTAGTTCATGTCAAATTGACTAATGCAACACATACAGGATGCAATTAGATAGGCTCGGCTAACCTAAACATAGCATGTGAAATGCGATCAATTTGATGCACGTATTCAATTTGGAATTGAAGTACAAATGCAGTTAGCATGATGTACCGAGCCCGGTGCATGTAATACAAATGCATGAATGCACGCATGCATAGCATAAGGTATGCTGATTTAAACATGTCCTATTACTAACCATCAAAGCAGGTAAGTAAAAGGGAAGAAAGAAGTGGGGGTTGGAAGACATGCACACACACGCACCCACACTTATTACAGATTTGCCCTCACTTGGAGGGACCAAATAAATAATACAAATTAATTAACTACGCAAGCTAATTAAATATTACGAATTGCCTAATTAATTAACAAATTAACTTAAGCTAGGAAAACAGATAAACCGCCCCGGGAGAAGAGCTCGATGCAATGCATGCTCGGATCTTGCTCAGAATCGCACCGCCATGCATAGTCTGCCTCTGTTTTCCCTGCTCTGCTCCTCTGGAGGGTACCAAAACCTCAGGGATGCCTCTCTGTATGGTGGGGTTCACCACCGGCTGAATCAAATTACCACCGGCAGTGGTATGCGGTCACCGGCACAAAATGAAGCTATCGGCAGAAGAACAATTGCCGGTCGGCAATGTAAACTGCCGGTCGGCAAAGAATGCCTGCAGAACCTGCAACTCACAGCAGCAGAGGACAGAACTTGCATGGCAATACAATTTTAAGCAATGTATGCACTAATCATGCTCCCTATCATGTTTGTAACTCAAAGGGGCATGTGTCTCGATTCTCGGACCACCAATCACGCATTTCCATGCATGATGGCCCAAAGGACCAAGTGTGCAACTTTCATGTCAAATGAAATGCAAACCAAACAAACAAATCAAGGCCCAATTCCTATCACCAAGTCAAGGAATAAAGCATGCATGCAAGATGCAATGCAACCTAGGCATACAAGCTAAGGATGCAACATGGCATGTCAAGACACTTATGCAAGCATACAAGCAAACATGAGGAAATGAAAATTGATGGAAAGGTGGACTTATATATGATTTAGGCAACTCTAAATAGGCCTAAAACAGTGGCCAAAGTGACCAAAGTAAAGGACCAAAACACATACACACATGCACGTGTTAAAGGGCCAATGCTTAGGCACAAATTGAACAACTCTCAAGCACACTTGAAAGAGGTATAACATGGACTAATGGCATGCAAGGTAAGCATTGAAAGTCGTGTTAAGATGGTGCCAAACAAAGCAACAAGTCAAGCTAAACATGTAACAAATGGCCCAAGTGCTTGAAGCAAGTCAAAGGGACTTGAACCATGGCTAAGCCGACCAAGCCTCACAAGGCTAAGAGGACTTAAAATAGGTTCAAGACAGACCTAGACCATGCAAAGGGGGTCCCCTAGATGGCATCTAGGTGGCTCAATTTCAAAGCATGCATAATGACCAAAACATGGAACATGCTACACAAGCTTCCAAAGCATTAAAGAGGCATTCAAGACAAACATATAGGCATGCAAAAGGGACTGAAATGACATGGTGGATGATTCCAAATCACCAAATCAATGCAAAAATGTCATGCTATACATTCATACACTTAAGGCCAACAAGCCGAAATGCAAAGGGGCTATATTAAGCATGCCAAATTTGACCCAAACAACTATGGACAGACCTAAAACATGGCAAAATATGCACAAAAGCTTCACAAGATTAAGCCTAAAACATGCTTGAACAAAGGCTAGCAACCTAAGGCATATTAAGGCAATAGCAAGGCATTACATGGTAGGTATGCTAAGCATGCATGGTGTACCAAAACCAACAAAAAACAGAGGTATGTTATGACATAATAGGCACAAAAAACAGCCAAGGCATGGTCAACATGAAGCTTAGCTAGATGCTCCCTCAAGAGGCTAAAAATGGTCCATTTCAAGGACAACAAGGGGAGGGGGTGGCCCTCCCCTTTTGGAGACTTCAAGGCACCATCTTCACCACTAAAATCCCTCAAGATTTCAGTGGTGAAGAGGCCCAAACACCAAAGTCTCGAAACTTGCACAAAATAGCACAAAATGAGGCCTTTCAAGGCCTAAGAGGGGTCAAACACCCTCAAACCACAAAACACTCTTAATAAACAATCAAGAGGGCCTAAAAACAGAACTTTTTTGTATTATACACCAAGCTTAAAAACGATTTTAAGATAGGCAAAAACAAGATGCAAAAATGAGGAAAAAAGGGGTAAGATTCTTACCCTTGAAGACCCCTTCACAAATGATGCTCCAATGGCCCTCCTTGGCTTGAATCCAGCTCCAAAACTTCAAAACAAACCTCTTAGAACCTCAATTTCAAGAGGAAGGTGAAACACTAGGTGCTTGTGTGCAATAGTATGGACTAAAACACACACAAGAGTAATATAGAGATAGGATGTGTATGCAACTCAAACCCTAAAACCAGAGCTTGGTCTGTGTTTTTCTCTCTCTAAAATGTCTAAATCTCTAACCCTAAAGCCAAGAGACAAGGCTCTCTCTTATAGAGCCTTTTGTCTTGTAAAGCTTACAAGACAAGCTCCCAAGAGAGAGATCCCTCCATACACGTGTATGGAGGGGAGCCAAAAGCAAGACAGCTGTCTTAAAATATCTGCAAAAGTAGATGCACAGTAGTCGGCCGGCCAAAGATGCCATTTTGGAAAAATTTAGTGCCGACCGGCAACAAATAGTGCCGGCCGGCAATATACATTGCCGGCGGCAGCAAAAACCAGCCGGTGGCCTCTAGCCACTGCCGGTGGTGTGTGGGGATGCCTCACAAGGCATTCCCTGCCCTTCCAAGGAAAAACACAAGTGTTTGGTGCAAAACCAGACACTAAACGGTCAAGTTCGGAGATCCTGAGGCAGGGTGCGTAGCCGAGACCTCCGGGAACTCCAAACGAACACAAACATGGATGATCACCGAGTGTTCAAGCGGTGACGTCCAAGTCTTGAGGACGGTCAAAAATGGGGTGTCTACAGTTGCCCCTCTTTGACAGAACTCGAAAGTCATAACAATGACGGGAGTGAATGTCAAAGCCCAGAGACGACCCATTTTTGACAAGGCCGAAGACTCAGACAAACATGTAAGACAAACAAGATATGCGCCCGAAGGCGGGGGCAAAATGCAAGACAATGCACGAAGCCGAGCATAACTTAAGATCATGCAAAGAAAGCTGTAACGAAGCACACATGCGACAACTTTAAGCTAGCATACACCAAACTACATTACAATGCAGAGAGGTTGTAAGAGAATTGTGCAATTCTCGATACGTCTCACTCGGAGGGTACAATACCTGTGCGGCTCGTCTGGTTGCACCAGCCTCAAATGAACCGTACATACAATATCGTGCCTGTAAAGAAAACAACTCAACAGGTATGATGTTGTTAGCAACATGCATGACAATGCAAAAATGGATGCAAAATGATATGAAAGAAGACTTTGACAATTGGACTTATACGCTACGCGAAGCCGGTTTGTATTCAAAACAATGCAATGTACTAACAAGTACAAGTGAGGTGCGCAAGATAGCGCGATAGGATGCATGCAAAATGCAAGCAAGGTGCACAAAACAGTGCGATGCGCAAGAAAGCGCGAGTAATTTGAAATGCACAAGACAGTGCGAGTAATTTGAAATGCACAAGAAAGTGCGATTGAGGTGCGTAAAATAGCGCGAAATGTAAACTGCACAAAACAGTGCGATGCGCAAAATAGCACGAATGATAAACTGCACAAAACAGTGCGATTGAGGTGCGCAAAATAGCGCGAAATGTAAACTGCACAAAATAGTGCAATGCGCAAAATAGCGCGAATGATAAACTGCACAAAACAGTGCGATGCGCAAAATAGCGCGAATGATAAACTGCACAAAATAGTGCGATGCGCAAAATAGCGCGAATGATAAACTGCACAAAACAGTGCGATGCGCAAGAAAGCGCGAGTGATAAACTGCACAAAATAGCGCGATGCGCAAGAAAGCGCGAGTGATTTGAAATGCACAAGACAGTGCGAGTGATTTTGAAATGTACAAGACAGTGCGATACGCTAAACAGCGCGAGTGATTTTGAAATGCACAAGACAGTGCGATACGCTAAACAGCGCGATTGATATGCAATGCACAAAATAGTGCGAGCGAGATACAACCACAAGATGCACAAGACAGTGCTAGTGAGATACAAAGTTTAAGTGCACAAGACAGTGCGAGTGAATGCATGTTCTATGCAAATGAGGTGCATTTTCTATGCAAGTATGGAAGAGTGCATTTTCTATGCAAAAGATACGAGCATTTTCTATGCAAGAAACGGAGGCATATTCTATGCAATATTGAAAGCATATTCTATGCAGAATCGAAAGCAAGCATATTCTATGCATGAATCATAACGATGCGCGGCACGCATATAACAGAAGTGTATATGAAAGGGCACATTCTATGCAATAGAAGGACATCAAACATGTATTCTGGTGCCTCCGATTTACCTTTCGGAGAACTTAGCAATACGCTCAGCTCAGAAGGGGACACCCTGTTTATATTAGAGAGAGATAACATCTGCTGCTGCTTTAATTGCCATTCTGACTTGAAGCAGGCTTAAGCTTGGGGTCGAGATACACTCATACTTCAGAGTAGTGACAAGGCCTCAGGAGGTACATCCGGAGTACCATCACGGAATTTGCTGAAGGTGAAACACACTCGGATGCTTCGATTTTCCCTCTTTTCTTTTGCTTCGCAGTCCGGAACCTATATAGCTTCAGATAGATCCTGATTTTACTGTTCTCACACTTATCGGGGGTGGACCCTGCAGTTTATGAAAGAAAGAATCTTGTTTTGCATAAATGTGCAGAATGGCACAGCACTCCGAGCACAAAACGATTTTTTTGAAAATGAGAAAAGGGTTTTCAACTGGGTATTGGGCCTACAACTGAACATAGCATACTATGACTCAACAAAAGGCACACGACCTAAACACATCGAGTAACACTCGAAAAAGACTCAAAACAAAAGTTGAGGTAAACAAAACAAAAGACACGACACACAGACGTGTTACAAAGACAAGAGACCTCTCAGTTCGCGAGGAGCCAGTTTCTCCAGGTAGTGTTTCCCACCCTTTTCTCATTTGTGATTCTCACATCACTCTGGCACTCAATCTCTGTTTTTCTGAAAAAAAAGCCATTTTCTCACTTTTTCTCTCAGCGCACATCTCTCTATTCTTCAATCTCTCATTTTTTTATCCCTCCCCTGGGTGGTTGGTGGATAAACAGAATGTTGCGGGGTCTTGCCCCTAGTATTCTACCAGATTCTCAATTTTGTTCACAACAGTGAGTTTCTCCCATAGAGGGGCTGCACTACAACTGGGTGTGTAGCAAATCTGCAGCTAGCGTCGGTTGACGATGCTTTGCTGGGGAGTTTGGACGTGATCAGATCTATCCAGATGAGGGAGTGGAATATCTTGATCCTTTCCAGTTTGTGCTTCGCACTTGGCTCGATACCTCGTTGCTCAAAGGGTGTGAGAGCTTTCTACCCTTTTGTGGTCAGCTTCGGGGGTGCCCTTCTTGGCAGGTAGAGTGCTCTTTCTGGCAGGTATGTTGATAATAAGGGAAAGATAGGACACCTGACTCAACTGTGCCCCTAGTTCATCACTTTGACCATTTTTTTGTTTTTGCTTTCTACTAAAACAGTTTTGACCAACATGAGAGTTAGATTAACACACTTGTTCGATTTTTGATTTGAAGACCACACAGGTCAGGCTATGGGCACTGAAAATTTCCTTTTGGGTCCAAGAAGTGGTCCAGTTTTGGAAAATGGAATAGTTTTCGAGAAAATAGTCAACCTCAGTAAAAATTTTCAAAAACTGTTTTTGCAAACGGCCACTGCTTAACGAGCATAGAACCCACTCTCGAGATGCACAACCTCAGATTTGAAGGAAAATTTCCCCTTGTTTGAAGAGAGCTGCATGGCAACGGAAAGTTGCCCCTTGTTTGAACGGCACCGCAGTGCATTGAATGGCAACGGAAAGTTGCCCCTTGTTTGAATAGCACCGCAGTGCATTGTCATCAATCCTCGGAGCAATTATTACAACCGAACTCTCGGATACAGAGAAGGCAAAGATAATCAAAGCCATTACATGGACATAATCGAATTTGAAGTGTTTTTCGGTTGAACTTCAGAATGAAGTTGCCTACGTATCCCAAAGATGGGAATCAAGCCTTACGTAGTTCGGGGTTAAGGTACACTCGGGTATTTAACCTCTCCTTTTTATGCTCTAACTTTTGCCAAGGCCGCCCGTTGTGGGTTTTCGACCTTGCGAGCTTTGTTCTTCTTTTCTTTTCAATTTTTTTATTTCTTGTTCTCTTCTCTTTTTGTATATTTTTCTTTTCTTTTTGTATTATTTTTTCTTTTCTTTTCTTTTTGTATATTTTTTCTTTTTTCTTTTTGTATATTTTTTCTTTTCTTTTCTTTTTGCTCTAACTTTTGCCTGGGTCGCCCTTCCGGGTTTTCGGCCCAGCGAGCCTCTCAAAGGGTAAAAGTGTAGCAAGCCCATGTCAAATGGTTTCCGAAGTTGAAGCCTCTCTGTGTCTAGGAGAACGACTGTTGCAATGATTTGCAGAAGAATCCATCCCGGTTGCTCCACGAGCTTCTTCCGGCGAGATCTAATCCTTCTGATTCGGCTTTGGCGCCTCTTGCTCGAGGGCTGCTTCAAAACTGGCCATATAGACCTTGCATGGCGTTCGACCGTTGAACTTTCTGAACGGGTTCAAGGTTTGAAACGGATGGGTTGAATCTTGAGGCTGAGAGCGATCCTAGGCTACACAATCTCAAGAGCGGTTCCACACAGGTCTTCACAGGGCCGTGTAAAACATTTGTTTTTGAAAGTTTTTAAGAAAGCGACGAATCGCTCGTGCTGAAGATAGTGTGGAACCAATCTGGATCAAGCCAGGGTCCTTCCCAGTTCTCACGCAGACAAGCATGGTTTCATTCATTAAAAGGCTTAGCACGCCTCTCTTTCTCTCAATTGATCAAAGTTTTGCAAAACCCGAGGAATTCCTTCCTCTTCGTTTTTGTCACCGCAGTGTTCAAAAGGGGTTTTTGAAAAACTTAGGTTAATACAATGAGTTTGGCGCGCAGGAGAGCAGGCGGGATGTACTGTCAGCCCATTCAAATCCTCTGGCACTTATACTGAAAGCAGGCATGAAAGTGAGATAGCAACAGCTGTTTCATTCAAATTTGTTGGTGTAACTGGCCCCTCGGCAGAAACAGACTCAAAAACAAAAACAGGTAATTACAAGACAAAACGGTGTTCGGGACAACAACCCCAGAATCACCTGGTATTCTATACAAAGGGGACTGACTCGATACAACAAGACAGACCCTTAAACAAAAAGATTGGCTCAAAACAAAGAGACAGACTCAAAACAAAAGACTGACTTGATACCCAGGCCAGTATTTACAAAAACTCGGTTTCACCGATGCTCAAAAATGCGTGCCAGACGCTACATCCAAAATATACCGAACGCCGCCCGCAGGTGGTTCACTTTACATACTTGCTGTATCTGTGTCCTCAAAATCCAACAACTGGGTGGTAACGGACTTGGTTGAGGTGGGCGGGAGGATAACCTCGTTGTCAATCAAATCTTGCACCTCATGACGGAGGTGGAAACAACCATCAGTACTGTGGCCGGACTGTTGGTGGTATGCGCAGTACAAGGTAGCATCGTGCGTGGCAGGGAGATTCTTCGGGAGAGGCCGAGGCTCGAGGGGTTTAAGGTGCCCCTTTTTAGCCAATATTAGTAATGCCCTAGACAAAGGCATGTAGAGGTCGTGAAAGACTCTGCGCCCTCGGGGCAGGTACTTTGAAGTTTGAGGATTCTTGCTAGCCGCACTAGCGAAAGGGTCAGCTGGCGCTGCCTTGACATTCTGAGCTTTCTCGGGCGCAGAGCTGGGAATAGGAGGAACTGTTCTGGCATGACGGGGTCTATCCCGATTTTCTGACTGACTTGAACTACCCTCAGGTGGAGTGGGGAAAGCATCCTCCACAGTTTTTGCCACAACTGCGGATATCTGTTGCTTATTCATCCCTCCGGCTTTCAAAGCCTCGACTGCCCACAGCAGTTGTTCAATGGGATCGGGATCCGCCTTCGCTTTGTCTTTTCCTCTGGCCTCAGCCTGATCGAGGGTTTGGGTCGATGCTGATACGTCAGTACCATGGTTGGGAGCCATCTCTGGCTGGCTAAGTTCAATCACAATTCGCCCCAGTAGCGGGGGCTCCTGGGGTACAAAACTCTCGGCATATGGTGCGGCTGGAGGTGAAGCTGACATTCCGTAGGCGAGATCCGCCACAGACCTCTGGAGATCGCCTATCATCCCCATAAGTTCAAAGGTGGTGGGCTCATGAGCTTGGTACAACTGGGGGACCCAGACCGGGTGCACGACAGGCGACCTGGGCGGATGTGGTACATCAACATTGGTCTCATCCTGCAGGGTGATTCCTTGATCCAGCGCGGCTGCCATAACCACAATCTCTTCTGAGTTTTGTGCCATCACAAATCCTGCCTCAGCAAGGGAGAACACTGGCTATTCTGTATCAACTTCCTGAACTCTCTGAACTGAAAGGAAAAACAGGCAGCATTTCAGCCCCAAACGGATCAAACACAGGTGTAGCCGAATAACTGCACACTACTACTGATCACTGTTTCCCAGAATCACTGTCCCCAAAACTGAACTGATACCCACAGATATTACTGATTCTCTTGACAAAACTGATACTAATGCCCTCAGGCCTAATGCTCAACCTTGCAACCTGATATGTACGTTCCTGTAGAGATACACTCTAAAAGGACATAGTAAGTAAAGAGAACCAAAACACCCCTATATTAGGGTAGGGTTTCCCTGTCCTATTTTGTCAGGAGCTAGGGTTTCACTACGCACGCAGCGGTTTCAAACAACCTAACATCGGGTAAGCAGCCTGTCTTAACTTGGAATGGTCACTATGGATCCGAGTATGCACTAGGTCGAATGGTCGAAAAGGGTGCCCCGATAAAATCGGGGTTTGTGTTCCCATACTGTCAGAGCCCATAACCGGTCAGCCTTATGGTCATGCCTTGACAAGACAAGCCTCCGGCAAACCGTTCAGGAATGGCAGATGGCAAACACGGTGTCCTAGGCGCACCGATGCACATGCAATGCAAAGAGACACATAAATGAAATCAAAACAGGATATCACGAGTTCGAGTCAAGTTCTCTAAATCCCCAGCAGAGTCGCCAGAAACTGTAGCCCGTCCCGCGGGGGACCTCGCTACAGCTCGGACTCTCGGTTTTGTGTCACGGTTCTAAATCTGAACCAAAGAGTCCAAATCTGGCAAATCGTTTGAGAAAAAAGTTTTTTTGAAAAGTAGGGCCAAACATGGACTGCTTTGCCAGATACAGAGTCGCCACCTAAATATTTTAAAATGGGAGAATTTAGGAAACCCTGACTCGGTGCCGAAGGCCACATGTCCGTCATCACCGGAGTTGTCTCTGCTCGGGAGCTAGGGTACGATCGGGGAAGGTCAGCTATGAGCACCCCCTTTCGCCCGGTCCGAAGACCGGCCTCTACTAACCATGATATCCGATTTTGAAAACGTTATGTGTTCTTATTCCAATTTTTAGCCTAGAATTACTATGTTACGCACGCAGCAAACAAGTATAGACTAGATTGCCTAATTTGGAAATAAGCATTGCATATCCGTTTGTTTTAGAAAACACTTTGGAATTTGCTACTCGCAAGCAGGCTAAAAACACGGATTTCAACGAGTTTTTCCAACTCAAACAATCCAACCTTCACCCACAGGCATTCAGACAGTTTATCACATAAGCATCTAGCCACATGGTAAACATACTGTCATGGCAACACTCACACGCATGCGGGATGCTAAAGCATAAATACTTGAATCGTACTCCGTGCCAAAACAGTAAACTAGTTAGCAACATGCATGGTCCTAGTTCATGTCAAATTGACTAATGCAACACATACAGGATGCAATTAGATAGGCTCAGCTAACCTAAACATAGCATGTGAAATGCGATCAATTTGATGCACGTATTCAATTTGGAATTGAAGTACAAATGCAGTTAGCATGATGTATCGAGCCCGGTGCATGTAATACAAATGCATGAATGCACGCATGCATAGCATAAGGTATGCTGATTTAAACATGTCCTATTACTAACCATCAAAGCAGGTAAGTAAAAGGGAAGAAAGAAGTGGTGGTTGGAAGACATGCACACACACGCACCCACACTTATTACAGATTTGCCCTCACTCGGAGGGACCAAATAAATAATACAAATTAATTAACTACGCAAGCTAATTAAATATTACGAATTGCCTAATTAATTAACAAATTAACTTAAGCTAGGAAAACAGATAAACCGCCCCGGGAGAAGAGCTCGATGCAATGCATGCTCGGATCTTGCTCAGAATCGCACCGCCATGCATAGTCTGCCTCTGTTTTCCCTGCTCTGCTCCTCTGGAGGCTACCAAAACCTCAGGGATGCCTCTCTGTATGGTGGGGTTCACCACCGGCTGAATCAAATTACCACCGACAGTGGTATGCGGTCACCGGCACAAAATGAAGCTATCGGCAGAAGAACAATTGCCGGTCGGCAATGTAAACTGCCGGTCGGCAAAGAATGCCTGCAGAACCTGCAACTCACAGCAGCAGAGGACAGAACTTGCATGGCAATACAATTTTAAGCAATGTATGCACTAATCATGCTCCCTATCATGTTTGTAACTCAAAGGGGCATGTGTCTCGATTCTTGGACCACCAATCACGCATTTCCATCCATGATGGCCCAAAGGACCAAGTGTGCAACTTTCATGTCAAATGAAATGCAAACCAAACAAACAAATCAAGGCCCAATTCCTATCACCAAGTCAAGGAATAAAGCATGCATGCAAGATGCAATGCAACCTAGGCATATAAGCTAAGGATGCAACATGGCATGTCAAGACACTTATGCAAGCATACAAGCAAACATGAGGCAATGCAAATTGATGGAAAGGTGGACTTATATATGATTTAGGAAACTCTAAATAGGCCTAAAACAGTGGCCAAAGTGACCAAAGTAAAGGACCAAAACACATACACACATGCACGTGTTAAAGGGCCAATGCTTAGGCACAAATTGAACAACTCTCAAGCATACTTGAAAGAGGTATAACATGGACTAATGGCATGCAAGGTAAGCATTGAAAATCATGTTAAGATGGTGCCAAACCAAGCAACAAGTCAAGCTAAACATGCAACAAATGGCCCAAGTGCTTGAAGCAAGTCAAAGGGACTTGAACCATGGCTAAGCCGACCAAGCCTCACAAGGCTAAGAGGACTTAAAATAGGTTCAAGACAGACCTAGACCATGCAAAGGGGGTCCCCTAGATGACATCTAGGTGGCTCAATTTCAAAGCATGCATAATGACCAAAACATGGAACATGCTACACAAGCTTCCAAAGCATTAAAGAGGCATTCAAGACAAACATATAGGCATGCAAAAGGGACTGAAATGACATGGTGGATGATTCCAAATCACCAAATCAATGCAAAAATGTCATGCTATACATTCATACACTTAAGGCCAACAAGCCGAAATGCAAAGGGGCTATATTAAGCATGCCAAATCTGACCCAAACAACTACGGACAGACCTAAAACATGGCAAAATATGCACAAAAGCTTCACAAGATTAAGCCTAAAACATGCTTGAACAAAGGCTAGCAACCTAAGGCATATTAAGGCAATAACAAGGCATTACATGGTAGGTATGCTAAGCATGCATGGTGTACCAAAACCAACAAAAAATAGAGGTATGTTATGACATAATAGGCACAAAAAACAGCCAAGGCATGGTCAACATGAAGCTTAGCTAGATGCTCCCTCAAGAGGCCAAAAATGGTCCATTTCAAGGACAACAAGGGGAGGGGGTGGCCCTCCCCTTTTGGAGACTTCAACCCACCATCTTCACCACTGAAATCCCTCAAGATTTCAGTGGTGAAGAGGCCCAAACACCAAAGTTTCGAAACTTGCACAAAATAGCACAAAATGAGGCCTTTCAAGGCCTAAGAGGGGTCAAACACCCTCAAACTACAAAACACTCTTAATAAAAACTCAAGAGGGCCTAAAAACATAACTTTTTTGTATTATACACCAAGCTCAAAAATGATTTTAAGATAGGCAAAAACAAGATGCAAAAATGGGAGAAAAAGGGGTAAGATTCTTACCCTTGAAGACCCCTTCACAAATGATGCTCCAATGGCCCTCCTTGGCTTGAATCCAGCTCCAAAACTTCAAAACCAACCTCTTAGAACCTCAGTTTCAAGAGGAAGGTGAAACACTAGGTGCTTGTGTGCAATAGTATGGACTAAAACACACACAAGAGTAATATAGAGATAGGATGTGTATGCAACTCAAACCCTAAAACCAGATCTTGGTCTGTGTTTTTCTCTCTCTAAAATGTCTAAATCTCTAACCCTTAAGCCAAGAGACAAGGCTCTCTCTTATAGAGCCTTTTGTCTTGTAAAGCTTACAAGACAAGCTCCCAAGAGAGAGATCCCTCCATACACGTGTATGGAGGGGAGCCAAAAGCAAGACAGCTGTCTTAAAATATCTGCAAAAGCAGATGCACAGTAGTCGGCCGGCCAAAGATGCCATTTTGGCAACATTTAGTGCCGACCGGCAACAAATAATGCCGGCCGGCAATATACATTGCCGGCGGCAGCAAAAACCAGCCGGTGGCCTCTAGCCACTGCCGGTGGTGTGTGGGGATGCCTCACAAGGCATTCCCTGCCCTTCCAAGGCAAAACACAAGTGTTTGGTGCAAAACCAGACACTAAACGGTCAAGTTCGGAGATCCTGAGGCAGGGCGCGTAGCCGAGACCTCCGGGAACTCCAAACGAACACAAACATGGATGATCACCGAGTGTTCAAGCGGTGACGTCCAAGTCTTGAGGACGGTCAAAAATGGGGTGTCTACAGATGACTGGAAACAGATTAATAGATAGAGCCAAGTTATGTTGTTATCTCGTACTTACTGCTTTGCTACTTCTGTTGAGTCAACTCTATTTTCTGTCTGTTAATCTGTTTCTAGTCATCTTAATCTGTCAAATTTATATCTGTGTTTTCCACTTTGTTACTAGCCACCCAATCTTCGCCCCTGTCCTTGGTCAGTCCTTTGGTTAGGCAGTGTAGGATTTTAGGGGTCCTCCGAAATGGGTATGCGTGAAAGCCTAGAATGTGAAAACATGATAAATTTAGGCAATGTATTAAGATTCCTGTAAAATAGTTTAATTAAAGAAAAATGAGTCAATTATTCAGAAGTAACTCTTCAGTCACTTCTAGGTCAACAACTTTGCCCTCAATAGCTGATCAAGGATTAGCAATTAATGAAGAAGAATTAGAAATACAAAATGATAAACTGGATTTAAGTTGGAATATACCAAAATTATCAGTTAAAGAAATTTATAAAACTACGTTTTTACAATCTGCTTTTAATGTTAATCTGCATGTTAAAACATTAGAACAAGTTTATGCTTTAGAAAAGCCTAGAGAAACCTGTCACTTATTTGATGCTAACATTATTAAACGTCATTTAAAAACTGGTCACAATTTTATTCATTTAGGATTAATTCAAGTTGGAATCAAACCATTAACTCCACAAGGTAAAAATACTTCTGTTTTACTATGTTTAAGAGATGCTCGTTGTAGACGTCCCCGAACGTCCCGGGAGGGAATCCCCCGTTTTGTTCATTAGGCTCACTACAGTTCAGGACTCAATGTTTCAGTCCTGAATCTAATCTCGCAGAGTGCAATGCAAGACCGATGAAACATCAAAGAGTCCAGATCCGGCAAATCGTTTTGAAAACAGATTTTTAGAAAGAAGTGCCAAACATGGACTGCATTGCTAGATATAGAGTCGCCACCGAAATATTTTATTTTGGGAAATTTAGGAAACCCTGACTCGTTTGCTTAAGGCCACTTGTCCGTCATCACCAAAGTTGCCTCGGCTCGGGAACTTGGGTACGATTGGGGAAGGTCACTTCGTGAGCACCCCCGCTCGCCCGATCAAAGATCGGCCTCTACTAACCATGATATCGAGTTTTGAAAACATTTTGTGCTCTTATTCTGGTTATTAGCCTAGATTTACTACGTGATGCACACAATATACAAGTATAGACCGGATCGCCTGAATTGGAACAAAACATTTCATGTTTGATTTTGAAAGCGGTTTGCTACTCGCAAGTAGGCTTAAAATGCAGATTTTGCCACCCTCGGGTGGGCTTAGAAAACATGGTTTTGCCACTATCTAGTGGGCTTAAAACTCGCAATCAATGAATTGTTCCAATCCAAGAAATCCAACCTTCACCCACAGGCATTCAGGCAGTTATATCACATAAGCAGTTAGCCTCATGGTAAGCATGCTATCATGGCAGTAACTCACACACATGCAAGGATGCTAAAGCATAAACACTTACTGAGTACTCCGAGCCAAAGAAAGAAGCTAATTAGAAATCATGCATGAATCCTAACTATGCTGAAATGCCTAATGCAACACATGCAAAAATGCAACTAAGATAGGCTCGGCTATTCTAAGATGGCATATGAAATGCAACAATTGATACACGTATTTAACTTGGAATTGAAATATGATGCAGTTAGTATGATGCGCCGAGCCCAGTGCATGCAAAACAGATGAATGAATGCAAACATGCTATCATAAGCATACTAATTGAAAAATGCCCTAAACTAACTATCATAAGCGGTTAAATAAAAGGGAGAAAGACGTGGGGTTGGAAGACATACACACACTCACGCACACTTATTACACAATTGCCCTTGCTCGGAGGGTCCGAATAAATATTACACAACCAAATAAATGATTAACTACTTAATTAATAGAACTTCTAATTGATTAACGAATTAAATGCAGAAGGAAGATGGCCACAGCCCCGCCTCGGAATGATGGGATGATGCATGCTCGATTCGTCTCGCCCGGAAACCCGCTGCCATGCCACTGTTGCCTCTGTTTGCACTGTCCTATACCTCTGAGGACTGTGAAAATCCTGGAGATGCCTCTGAATTGCTACTTGAGCATTGTGAGATGCCACCGACCAAGGCATAAGATCTCCGGCCATTGATAAATGGTCATCGACCAATTATTGAGCCATCGGCTAATTATTTTTGGTCGGCTGGTACTGTAGGTAGCCAGTCGGCCAAATCTTCCTGCAGAAACCTGTTTTGACAGCAGCAGAGGATAGACAAGGCATGACATGGAATCTTCAAGCAAATGTGTGCATGTCCACTCTCTCTATCATGTTATAGACTCAAGGGAGTGTGGCCCTTGGTTCTCAGGCCACCAATCACGCATTTCGATGCATGATGGTCAATGGCACCAAGTTTGCAAATCAATGTGAATGGATGCGACAAAACAAATGAATGCTTTATGCCTTATCATGTTGAGATCAAGGGCATCGGCGACCGAGGGTTGAGATGTGTTTCGTCACTTTCAGTACGAACACACCTCACCCCTCATGCTTGGTTTGACACCCCAAACCAAGCAAAATGTAATGCATGTATGCAATGTGGCTCAAGTATGCAACATGGGTCAAATATGCAACATGAGGCTAAGTTAACAAAGCATGCCAAATGCAATGCAACCTAAGCATGCAAATGTACAATGTGCTAAGGATGCAAGATGCAATGCAATGCAACCTAACATGCAAGCTAAACTAATGTAACAAGAACATGCAAACACGGTATAATGCAAGCATGCAACTAGAGGCAGCATGTTAAACATGCAACTATGTACAAGGATGGACTTAAACTGAAATGGGAGGACTCAGCCATGCCCCAAAACAGTGGCCAAAACACCCAATTTAGGGGGCCAAAAGGGGAGGCGGATACACACACAACATTGGCCCATAAGCTAGACCACTATGCACAATGAGCAAGATGGAGTAAACATGAGGATGTGGCAATACAACAAGCTCTGAAATCATGTCAATAATGCTACCAAATCATGCACCTAAGGTGAATAAAGCATGCTAAAGGGCTTAAGGTCCAAAGCTAGTCAAGATGCTTGAACTAAGGCCACATCAACCAAGCCCCGCAAGGCCAAGATAACTAAAAATAGACTTAGGACAGACCAAAATAAGACTAGAACATGCATGGAACATGGTCAAAACATGCCAAGAAATGGGCCCAAAACAAAGGGCATTCAAAGCCACAAGGAGGGCACTTTACTATAACCACCCCAACCGCTCCTGGCATGGACTAGACAACCAAAAACAGAGTTTCAATACATCAAAATGCACCCCAAAACCCACTGATATGGCAGTCCAAAGCCTCAAACACATAGGCATACACCAAGGCCCTAACATGGAGCATAAGATCACATCTCTTCAAGACATCGAAAGGGTAGAAAATGCAAGCATGTAAGCACAAAACATGGACTGAAATGGCATAATAAGTGATTCTAAATCACTGAAATAGCCTAGGTAATGCAAGCTAATGACTCACATACTCAAGGTTCACAAGCCAAAATGCAAAGAGGCTATACCAAACATGGCAAGCATGATCAAATCAGCACCCAACAGACCTTAAGCATGATGAAATATGACCAAATGCTTCATGAAGTCAAGCTAGAACAAGCAAGCATGGAGGTCTAAAGGCAAGATGCATTTCTAGGCAAAATGGAGGAATACAAGGCAAGTATATTATGCATGCAAGGGGTCAATAAACCAACATAGAACAGAGGTAAAACATGCTAAATAAACTCCAAATAACCTTCAAAACAAGACAAAACAAAACTAAGCATGCATGCTACCCTTATGAGCCAAAAACATGAACAAATGAGACACAAAGGGAGAGGGGTGTCCCTCCCCTATGCAAGACTTCAAAACCTCTTATTCACCACTGAAAATCCTCTGGATTTTAGTGGTGAGAAGGCCAATGCACAAAAGTATTCAAAGCTCAACCAAAGAAGGCATAAAAGGGGCCAAACAAGGCCTAAGAGGAGGAGGTCGACCCCAAACACAAAAGAGACCTGAATGAAACATCTTAAGCATGAAAAATCAGAGTTTTTATCAGTTATACACAAAGCTCAAAACAGCATGCAAAGTAGGTTAAAAGCTAGTGTAAGATTGGGGAATATAAAACAATAGTGTTTACCCTTGAAGAACACTTCAAGAACAGCAAGTCCAGCCCCCTTTTTCTGATCAAAACCAACTCAGAACTCCAAGAACAAACTCTCAACACCTCCAAAACTGAAGTATGGTGTAATACTAGGTGTCTTAGTGCAAAACTAAGAACAAAACACCCTTTTAGGCCCTCTAACACACACAAATGAAGAGAGAGAGGGAGATATAGAGAGAGAGTGGTGTGTATATGCTATATAACTCTGATTTGCTGAACCTCTTCAAAGGAGAGGGAGGGCTCTCTTATATAGACAAGGTAAAGGCCTAAGCTTCTTAAAGAAGCTAAGGCAAAAGGGGTCAAGGCTTCTTAAAGAAGCTAAAGCTAAGGGGCCAAGGCTTCCTGAGGAAGGTGAGACAGGGGTCTAAGCTTCTTTAGGAAGCTAAGACAAAGGTCCAAGCTTCCTCAAGAAGCTAGACCAAAAGGGTGCACAGGGTGCAAATTCCAGGTCCGTGCACTTCAGCTGGCACAGCTGGTATGCACAATGCCTGAAAAAGGCAACAAGGAGGTATCGGCCAGAGAAAGAGACTATCGGCCAAATAAATGGCCGGCCGACCACACAAAGAGCCGATACACCTAACAGAAGTGCCGACCGACCAAATATTTGGTCGGTAGCAGAAAAAGCAAGGCCGGTGGCTTCATGCCACGGCCGGTGGGTTTTAGGGGATGGGTAACAAGCCACCTCCTACCCCCAGGTGCAAAAACAAACAAGTTCTTGATGCAAAACCAAGAATAGAACAGGCAAGTTTAAGAGATCCTAAGGCAAGGCGTGCGGCCGAGACCTCCGGGAACTCAAAATGAACACGAACATGGATAATCATCGAGTGTTCAAATGATGACATCCAAGTCTTGAGGACGGTCAAAAATGGGGTGTCTACAGTTGCCCCTCTTTGACAGAACTCGAAAGTCATAACAATGACGGGGGTGAATGTCAAAGCCCAGAGACGACCCATTTTTGACAAGGCCGAAGACTTAGGCAAAGCATACAAGCTACAAACAAAGATATGCGCACCAAGGGGAGGGGCAAAATGCAAGACATTGCACAAAGCCGAGCATAACTTATGATCATGCAAAGAAAGCTGTAACGAAGCATATACATACAATAAATGCAACAGTTTAAGCAATCTAACATAAATCCAACTACATTATAATGCAGAAAGGATGTAAGAGAATTATGTAATTCTTGCTACGTTTCACGCAGAGAATGCAATACCTGTGTGGTTCGTCTGGTTGCTCCAACTTCAAATGAACCGTACATACAATATCGTACCTGTAAGAGAAAGAAAACTTAACAGGTACAATATTGTTAGCAGTATGCATAACAATGCAATTGAAAGTGCATGACAACGCAAACCGAGTGGGAAGCATAACAGTGCGACTCAGGGCAAGCATAATAATGCTATGGAGGCATAAACACATGTAAGTAAAGAACACGTGACAACGTGCACAATACGTGAAGATGTAGACACATGTAAATAAAGCACACGCGACAACGTGCACAATGTGTGAATATGTAGACACATGTAAGTAAAGCACATGCGACAACGCATACAATGTGTATAGAAGAAACTTGAACACATATAAGTAAGGCAATACGCGACAACGCATGTAATGTGTATAGAAGAAACTTGAACACATATAAGTAAGGCAATACACGACAAGGCATACAATGTGTATAAAAAAAACTTGAACACATATAAGTAAGGCAATACGCAACAACACATGCAATGTGTAAAAGGGAACTTGAACATATGTAAGTAAAGCATAACGCGACAACGCATGCAATGTGTATAAAAGGAACTTGAACACATGTAAGTAAAGCCTAACGCGGCAATGCATGCAATGTGTATAAAAGGAACTTGAACACATGTAAGTAAAGCATAATATGACAACGCATGTAATGTGTGTAAAAGGAAACTTGAACACATGTAAGTAAAGCATAACGCGACAACGCATGCAATGTGTATAAAAGGGAACTTGAACACATGTAAGTAAAACATAATGCGACAATGCATGCAATGTGTATAAAAGGGAAATTGAACACATGTAAGTAAAGCATAACGCGACAACGCATGCAATGTGTATAAAAGGGAACTTGAACACATGTAAGTAAAGCATAACGCGATAACGCATGCAATGCGTATGAAAAGACGCGTAACGTGTGCGACAATTACAGTCAGAACAAAGCAATGCAATATAACATAATTGAAGCGATTTGTGGAGTTCACAAGATAGAAAAAGGATACGGGAAGGGATGATCCTCGCACGCATCGAGCATCGCTCATAGAAAACACGGCTTGAGGTCAACTCGAAGGTCTACTAATGTTTCAAAAAAAGTGCATTTCCTGCACTGTCTTGAGTAATGAAGGTGCCAAACCACATAATTGACCCGAACCAGGGCGCGGGATGTGCATCGTCCGCAAGGGGAGGTTACCAATATCAATCCTGATACTCTGCTGCCCTGCTCTCCTTTTGCTTTACTTTTTTTTTTTTTTTTACTGTTAGTTTTAAGCACATTGCACTGCCTCAGGCAGGTTTTCAAAACTGTATATTTTTGCAAAAGACATGATGGAAATGAAACAACTATTTCATTCAAAAAGGTGTTACATTTGTACTTTCCATGCATCGCATCGCATTGTATTACATAACAATGTAAATGAGATTTGAATCTTTTGATTTATTGAAAAGTAAGAGCTTGCCTCATAATAATTAGGTAGTGAACTGAGCAAGGACAAAACAACTCAAAAATCAAAACAAAAGACTCGATAAGCTAACCAAGTGCGAGACCAACTTGATAAGCAAAACAAAAACTTAAAGGATGTGACATACAACTCGATAAGCAAATGTGCAACAACTCGATAAGCAAATGGGCGTGACCTCGTAACAATAATCACCGGAGGGCATTGGAAGTGGTGCTAGTCCCAAAGAACAAGAAGGAAGACCACCGGCCACGGGAGAAGGCCATCGGCCTTAGTAAATGTCCATCGGCCCAAATTTTTGGCCGTTCAACCAAAAATGGTGGTCGGTCGGCACTATTTTTGGCCGGCCGGCCATAAATGGCAAGAACCACCAAAATGCTGACACCTATCTTCCACTTACACCTTATCCCCTACAAAAAGCCTCAGCTTCGTATTTTTTCTCAATTCAACACTGATTTGCTCCAAATGGAAGAGTTTCTTGCCCAAAATCTCACAGCTTGGATTGCCAACTTGGATGGCTCAAAAAAGCTGAATTTCCAGGGCTTTGGCGTAAATGCACTATTCACGCTGAGTCGCACTCCGCTGCACTTTCTGTTTCTCCATGCCGCGGCAAGGTTTTGGGATCCGGTAACATATGTCTTTAGCTTTGGCGGGCAAGAGGTGTGTCCTACCTTCGAAGATTTCCAAGCTTTGATGGAATTCGTGTGCAACGAGGAAATTTTGCCCCAACTTTGCTTCGGCCACGCCCAAGCCTTAGGGCGAATGTGTGGACTCGCTATGCACGACGCTCGATCTTTGATTTGTGATGGAATGCTGGATATTCCGAGTTTGATTTGTCGGTTTTCCGATGCTGGTGACCGCGGTGACCATCATTGGCAAGGTTTTCGGCGACATGCCCTTTGTTTGTGCATGCTATCTCATTTCTTGCTTGCCTCAGGATCCAGAGGATCTAGTGTCCAGCTGATCAAGGTTGTTCAGGGCTTAAGGGAAGGCAAAAGCTGTATTGCCATGTCATTGGCCGAGACATTGATGGGCTTGGATGGTTTCCATCGCCGGGAGACGACTAGGTTTGCGGGGAGTCCACTACTGTTGCAGGTAATGTTTCCCACCCTTTTCTCACATATGTATTGCTCGCATCACTCGGCCCTCAGGCTCGGTTTTTCTCACAAAAACCCTTTTCTTACTTTTTCTCTCATAGTACACCTCTCCATTCTTTATTCTCTCATTTTTCATCCCTCCCCAGGTGTTGTTGATGGATAAGTTACGGGTTATGGACTCTTGCCCAGCATACTCAGCTCGCGGCTATTTCTTACAACATTGTCTAGTTGATGCCCTAGATGAGGGATGGTGGTTCGACTGGATGTGCAATTTGTCCACAAACCACATTGCTTGGCGGTGTCCCTAGCTCAACCTACCAACAATAAGCTACAGCATGTCCCGGCAGGCTGGGATTCAGTTGATTGGCTTGACTCACTGTGTATTCTACTTCCCGTTCCGGTTCTAGTGCCAGTTCGGCCATGATCAAACTTGCCCTGCAGAGGGGGTGGAATATCCAGCCGCATTCCCGGTCCGAGGCGCACGACTTGCCCGGTATGCCACAGCATGGAGGACTAGAGAGCTCCTGGCCCCCGCTCCCACTTTCAGTTGCTCTTTGTCTTATGAGTGCTTGGATTGGCTCAATGAAGAGTCACAGGAAGGGCCCACTTTAGCATCAGAGGCTTCGACCAGCTCTGGAAGAGGACGCAGGAACACCTGACTCATCCATGCCCGGATTTATTTGCTTTAATTAGAACTTTCAGGTTTTCTTTATGAATGTAATGAAAAGCAACTTCAATTTGTATGCAAGAGTAGGAGAACTCTATATTTGAAATCAATAAAATTGAAGGTTGTGGGTACTGAAATTTTTTCGATTTGGTCCAAAAATGGTCTAAGTTGTAAAAAGATTAATTTTGAACAAAGTCAACTTTTATTAAAACTTCAAAACCATTTTCGATATGGATCAGAACTGGACACGCTTGAAATCTGTCAGTGAGATGCACAACCTCGGATCTTAGCAACTAGAAAGTTGCCCCTAGTCTGAATAATACCGCGACACTGGACAGCAACGGAAAGTTGCCCCTAGTCTGAACAGCACTGCATCGGAGATCATAACTGAACTCTTGAATGCTGAATAGACAAAGATGACCGAGATGATCAAATGGACAAAGTTGATCGGGGAAAAGCTTATGGCTGAACTTTAGGATGAAGTTGCCTACGTATCCCAAAGATGGGAATCAAGCCTTACGTAGTTCAGGCTCGGGTTCACTCGAGTATTTTCACTCTCCTTTTGAGCTCTAACTTTTGCCAAGGTCGCCCTTTGCGGGTTTTCAACCTTGCGAGCTCAGTTTTTATAATTTCCAATTTTCTATGCTCCAACTTTTGTCTAGGTCGCCCTTTCGGGTTTTCGGCCTAGCGAGCCTCTCAGGGGTAATATTTCTTCAACTTGTCCATATTGATTGGCTGTGAAAACTCTAGGCCATCTAGGTCCATTAGAACCACAGCTCCACCTGACCAGATAGACTTGATGATGTAAGGGCCAGTCTAATTGGGTCTGAACTTGCCCTAGGGTCATGAATGGGAGCTCGGTTGTCCTTGAGCACCAAATCTCCTTCTTTTAGATTCATGGACTTAACTTTCTTGTTGAAAGCTCGGGCAATTCTGCGCTGATAACCTTGAACATGGTACAGTGCTTTCAGTCTTCTTTCGTCAAAGAGCATGAGTTCCTCAAATCGGCTCTGCTGCCAATCTGCTTCGGCTATTTGACACTCAACCAGTACACGCAAAGATGGAACCTCAATTTCAATAGGTAGAATGGCCTCCATCCCATAAACCAATGAATACAGAGTCGCCCCAGTAGAAGTTCTAATTGAAGTTCGGTAGCCCCACAAAGTAAACGGCAGCTTATCTGGCCAGTCCCGGTAGGTTTCCACCATCTTTTGTAAAATGCGCTTGACATTCTTGTTGGCAGCCTCAACTGCTCCGTTGGTCTGCGCCCGATATGTGGATGACTTATGAAAAGCCACGTTGTATTTCTTCAACAAGTCAATCACCTCCTTTTTGAAGTGGGAACCATTATCTGAGATAATCTCATTCGGGACTCCATAGCGACAGATGATGTTGTTCCTGATAAACTTTGCAACGTGCGACGCTTTCAACACCGCATAAGATTAGGCCTCAACCCACTTTGTGAAATAGTCTATCGCGACCAGAATGAACTCATGTCCATTGGATCCTTTTGTAGTGACAGCCCCGATCACATCGATTCCCCAAATTGAAAATGGCCATGGTGAAGTCATATTGTATAGCTTCGACGGCGGGATGTTCATGCGGTTTGCATGGATCTGACATTTGTGGCATCGTCGAACAAAGCCGATACAATCCTCTTCCATGGTGGACCAGTAATAACCTTGTCTGAGGATCTTTTGCGCCAGCATTACCCTGTTCATATGCGCACCGCATTCCCCTCCATGGATGGCCTCCATCAGGCTTTTTGATTCTTCAGCTTCAACGCACAGCTTATGCATTTCCAAATGACCTCTCTTATACAATTTACCTCCGTAGATGATGAACTGAATAGCCATTCTTCTGATTGCCCTTTTATCCTTGGCATTTACCCCTGGTGGATATGCTTCTTTCTCCAAGAAATTCCAAATATCGTAATACCAGGGGTTCTCATCTTGAACCTCATCTATAGCAGCAATCGACTCGTAAGCCGGCACAAATTTCTGGTCGATAATGATTGGACGCATCCGGACTCCAAACGAGATGTCTATCATGGAAGATAGAGTTGCCAGTGAATCTGCGAACCTGTTGTTTTCTCTTAGTAGATGAGTAAAGTTTAGCTTCTCAAACCGAGGAATCAGCAAGTCCAAGGTCTGGTGGTACATTATCATCTTTTCCTCTTTGACTTTCCAGTCTCCTTTTGCTTGAGACACAACAAGGTTCGAGTCCCCGATGATGTCCAACCGTTTTGCCCCTAGTTCCAGGGCTGCTTCTAGACCGGCAATGCATGCCTCATATTCTGCTTCGTTGTTTGAGACTTTGAATCGGAGTTTGAATGCTAGAGGGATACGGGAACTGTCGGGTGCTATCAGTAACACTTCTATCCCATACCCGTACTGGTTTGACGCTCTGTCAAAGTACATCATCCAAGTTTCATCGTCGATATGCAAAATGGCCTCATCTGGGAATAAGTACTCAACTGCTTCACCCCCTTCCACCGGATGATCGACTAAGAATTCTGCTACTGCTCTTCCTTTAACTGACTTGCGCGTCACATATTTCAAATCGAATTCGGAAAGCAACAGCAACCAACGAGCTAGCCAACCCGTAAGTGCCGGCTTCTCGAAACGATATTTGATGGGATCTAATCTTGAAACCAGCATTACAAAGTGAGCTAACAGGTAGTGCCGTAGCTTCCTGGTAGCCCATACCAAGGCTAAGCAAGCCTTTTCCAACGGTGTGTAGCGAGTCTCATACTCTAGCATCTTCTTGCTCAGATAGTAGATGGCACTCTCCACTTTGTCCTCTGATTCTTGTGCGAGCACACAACCCATTGTAGTCTCAGTTACTGAAAGATACAAAATCAACGGCTTCCCCAGCTCAGGTGGTGACAGCACAGGTGGGTTCTGTAAGTATTCCTTGATCTGTTCAAAAGCGGCTTGGCATCGGCCGTCCCATTGGAACTTCTTTCCTTTCTTTAGGAGGCCAAAAAGTGGTTCACAAGTCAAGGTTAATTTTGAGATAAACCGTCTTATGAATTGCACTTTACCCAGAAAGCCTCGCACCTCCTTTTCAGTCCTTGGTGGTGGCATTTCTAGGATGGCCTTGATTTTGGAAGGGTCGACTTCGATACCTCTCTGTGTAATCAGAAACCCTAGCATTTTCCCTGCTGTAACACCAAACGTACACTTCTGAGGATTCAGTCGCAACCGAAATTCTCTGATCCTTTGAAAGAACTTTTGCAAGGTGGTGTAGTGGCCCTCTCTTTCTTTGGACTTGACAATCATGCCGTCCACATACACCTCAACCTCTTTGTGGATCATGTCGTGCAATATTGTGGTCGCGGCCCGTTGATATGTAGCTCCTGTGTTCTTCAGCCCAAATGGCATTACCCTGTAGCAATAGGTCCCCCACGGGGTGGTGAATGCAGTCTTTTCTCGGTCTTCAGGTGCCATCACTATCTGGTTGTAGCTCGAAAAGCCATCCATGAACGAAAGCAAAGCATGCCCCACTGTGAAGTCCACTAACTCATCGATATGCAGCAAGGGGAAGTCGTCCTTCGGACTAGCTCTATTCAAGTCCCTGAAATCTACGCATACCCGGATCCTACCATCCTTCTTCGGCACCGGAACGATGTTGGCCAACCAAGCTGGGTATTCGGATACCAGCAGGAAACCTGCGTCGATTTGCTTGGTGACCTCTTCCTTAATCTTGAGAGCCCAGTCCGGGCGGATCCTTCTGAGTTTTTGTTTAACGGGTCGGGCCTCGGGGTCAAGAGGGATCTGGTGCTGTACAATCTTAGGATCGATTCCAGGCATGTCTTCGTAGGACCATGCGAAAACATCTTTGAAATCTTTTAATAAAGCGACTAAGCGCTCGCGTTCCTCCGAAGACAACGTGGACCCGATCTGGACCAGCCGCGGGTCCTCCTCAGTACCAATATTCACAGTAGTGATTTCATCCATTAAGGGTTTAATAAATCTTTCCTGCTCTTATTCAATTAAGCGTTATAAAACCAAAGAAATTTCTTCCTCGTCGGTTTCATCAAAATTTTGAAAGTCTGAGTTAAGGCAATAAATCAAGGGCACAGAAAAGTACTCAGAAACCATAGCCACATCATTCTCATTAAGCACATCCAAATCGTTCGATTCTTCGGTTACAACAGACTCAAAAGAGAAAGAAAAAGACGACCTGGACAGGACTGTGGTATCCGGGTTATCACCCCCTGGAATACCGGACTCAGACTAAGTCGAGCTGGAACCTGATTTCGACTCAACAGACTCGGTGGAATCAGATTCCGGCTCACTACCTGACCCGAAGCTGCTTGACAAAAATCCCTCTTCATACTGCCAAATGAGAGAGGGTGCGATAGATGCATCCAAAATGTTTGCTGGTAGGCCCGCAGCCGTTTCATTCCCGATCACGTATACCGAGAAGTTATTCCCCAAGCACTTCTGTTCGATCGGAGGATCTGAAAGTAGACATGCCAGCGCTACCCCCATTTCACTTTCGGCGTCCTCAGACTCCACTTTCTTGCTCTGCTCAGCCTCAGCTAATGGGTCTATTTGCTCTTCAGCAACATCATCCGCGGATAATTGTAGGTCAAAGAAAATCTCAAACCCTAGCACACGGCGCTTCTCTTCGTTTATCCACGGCTCTGGGAAGCCACAAAATGGAAAGTCCTCCCCCTCCCGGACGAAGCGTCCGTTTAGGGTACCCTGGATGGGTTGGTGTATTAACTTAAAAGGCTTCCTTGCCCTCTTTGCTTTGGCTCTCCCGGCCATCTCCTTGCCTTTTCTCACCCAATCCTCTTTGGTGGGCAGATAACCCAAGCCAGAGGTGTGTGGGTTGTGTGGCACTTCGGCCAATGCTGTAACGCCCTTTCGGCCGCTCTTTCCCAAGCCCATCCTGGGGATGCGTTAGAGCTTGTTCATGAGGTATACTAATTGAGCACTAACATAGACCCCCTCATTAAAAGCCATGATGTTTTGCATAACCCGAGCCTCGGCTAAGGTGAAACCTGACAAGAACACATCCTCCATACTATGTTCAATTTCCAAAACCGGCGTAGATACTTCTGGCGGTGGATGGATCGACGAATTTTTGAAAACAATGGCCACCCTCTTCCCATGGGGATACATCAACATCTGGTGCAAGGTGGACGAAACTGCCTTTACCTGGTGCAACCACGGCTGCCCCAAGAGTAGATTGAAGGTTGCAGGAACTTCTAGGACGTGAAAGTCTATCTCATGTTGTCCCGGACCAACCTTAGTTTGGATTTGCAGGGTCCTCTTCACCTCTCTACTTGTATTATCATACGCCCTTATCACCTGGGTGGTTGGCGCAAAGTCTGCGGGTTTCAACCTGATTGCATAGGCTGTCCTCGCCGGGCACACATTGATGGTAGATCCAGTATCAACAAGAACCACGGGTATCTATTTGTTCTTACACTCCACAGAGATGTAGGGTGGCTTGTTGTGATTCACACCCTCAGGTGGCAATTCTTTGTCGGAGAAGGTCAGCATCGGGGAAGCTCCTCCCGGAAAGACCAATCCCACCAGCTGTTCCGGCGTGGTTTCTATTGAGAGCTTGGCCTTATCCATTGCCAATAGCACGACCTGTTGATGAACACGTGATGCCATAAGCAGTCCCCAGATGGAGATGTCTGCTTGTATCTTTTTCAGCTACTTCAGTACAGCCTCTTCTTCGAGTTGCTTCTCTTTCTGTTTCTCGACCTCCTTGTCCTTCCTGGACGCTTCTGGTTGGTCTAAATGCAGGGACTTGAAATACCGCCCGCTCCGGGTCATATGATCGACTTCGCCGATGTACCAGGTATCGTCTGGTTGATTGCTTCCCCAGTCCTCATCCGTGTGGGCAAGACATAGATCATCGTCCTCCCACCACATTCCTTCGGTAGCCAACAGACACTTGTCTGGCTCTGTTACCACTGTCCTTGTACTCATGGTACCTTCTGTCCATGTATTCGCAACATCCTCTGTTCCTATGCATACAACACTTTCAGTCCCCACAGGGGCTTTGGCTTTCCTGATTCTCTCAGACTCTTCGATTCCTTCTTGTTCCAATTGCATCAGTACAGTTTGTTGTTCAACAATCCTTGCATTCAAAATGCCCAAATCCCGAGCGAAATTCTTGACACCGGTGCTCTCCGGTGATGTATTCTGATCTTTGACCCTTCCGGTCACAATTGATATTCTTGCCCCTGCCGGGCCCCGTTCTTGTTGGAATTCTTCTATAACATCCGGTTGATCATCCAGTCACCCGGTAACCTCTGCCGATTCCTCAAAATTCGACCAGTTGACTGCCATGTCGGCTGGATCTTGTTCACTGAAAAGCTGGAGGTCAGTGAAGTCCCCTTCCAAAGTTGCCAAGTCATCTGACTCCGGGTCAAATCCACCCCCCTGTACCATACAAAGCTCTGCCCTTTTTGGCAATTCCACACTTGGCTCAACCTGGCCTACTGACAAAATGTAGTCACTCGGACTGTATACCTCCTTAGCAAAACTCCCAGATTCCTCAGATTCTGACTTAACAATCCCACTCTCCTCTGAAATCTCCCCTATTCTGTCTTCGACAATCACCACCATTGGCTCGGGTCGGGTTCTGGAGATGTCCAACATGCACAGATCAGTGCAGTCAGGAAGGAACACCTCCGGCTTGGGTAGGTGAGACGGGGTGATATAGATGCTGGGGTCGTATGACGTGACCCCTATTTGGACAAAGTTGATTCGTTTGGGAGGTGGAGCTTGGTTGTGTGGTGAGAGAGGGTTGGTTGTGACGTTAGACTTTTCTGGGGCCACAATCACCCCATTATCAATGAGATCTTGAATCTCATAACGTAATCAGAAGCATTGGTCGGTGTTATGACCGTGCTGCTGGTGAAATGCACAATATTTGGCTGGGTTGTGGGTAGGGGGAAGTTTTTTCGATAATGGTCGCGGCTCTAGGGGCTTTAAGTGCCCTTTTCTGATTAAAACCCCCAGAGCTTTGGACAGGAGCATATATAGTGGGGCGAAGGTTCTTTGGTTTTTGGGTTGGTATTTGGTTGTTTGTGTGTTACTTCCAGACGCACCGGAGAATGGCGTAGCTGCCATAGTTCTCGGAGGGGGGTTGCTGGTGACCATGCTCACTTCTGAGGCTCTTGTGGTTGCAGCACCACTCGGGCCTGCATTGGTGTTACGGTTGAAAGTTCTCCTGGGTTGCTCTCTATCATTGTCAATCAAGCCCTGCTTCAAGGCATCCTCAATCTGTACTCCCATCTCATGCAGATCTGAAAAGGTAGGGAAGGGGAGCACGATCATTTTTTGCATCAGCTTAGGTTGGAGATTGCGCACAATCATTCAAATTTGATCTTTATCAGTGGGCCTTAGGGTCATCATGGAGGCCTTGGCCCTCCATCTGGTTACAAACTCCGAAAAGCTCTCCTTAGGCTCCTGCCTTGTCGTCTCAAGATCATGGGTCGTAATCTCGATTTGCGTGTTATAAGAGTACTGTGTAATGAACGCCTCGGCCATCTCATCCCAGTTTCTCTTGACATCATCTTCTAATTTTGCGTACCAGATGGCTGCCACACCCGACAGGGTCCGGCCGAACAAAGACAGCTTCTAAAATCTGGTAAGGCCCATCGGCCTTAAGATATCTGAAAACAACTGTAGATGTACCATGGGATCCCCGAATCCATCAAAACGGTCAATGTGTGGCCTCTTGAATCGGTACAGCAACGTCACGGCTGCGTCGGTATACCCATCCTCGATGTCCGGGATGGACTTCACTCCTTGAGATTTCTTGAACAGCTTTTCAAGCTTGCTTAACTTCAACACTGTAGGGTCCACCTCACACTCAAAAGGTGAATCTGACAAGTTGATTGGTGTTTTAGATAATTGGGGTAGGATCTGAGGTAGGATCGGGGGTGGAGGTGGCCCTGTGGGAATGCCCGTATCTTCCTGGACATTAGTCGTCTCCTCGAGTATTGGAACTCTTGGTGGGGGAGGAGCTGGGTGCGAAGCAGATGCCCTAGCTTGCTGTTGTAGCCTTGTGATTAACTCTGCTTGTTGAGTCATAACCGTGGCCTGCTGTTTAGTGAACTCTGCTTGTCGGACAGCGTCTTGCTGCATAGTTTTCATACTTTCTTGGAGCTGGCGCACCATCTCCTCTAAGCTTGCCATACTGCTCTGATCTGATTGTATTACCGATATATATTCCCTTTTTGCGGGAGAAACAGAACCCTAATCCTTACTGTACTCAGGTGGGGTAGACAAAGCCCTCTGAACTGACTGCTGAACTGATATCCTATGCCTAACTGCCCTCCGTCTGGTAACCGGGGGTAATGAGTGGTACACTGGTTATCCGTCTACCAGATCCTCAGATCGATGGAGTCGGAGACCTCTAGTCCATAGTGCTTGAGGAATATCTACTGGGTCAGAAGCAATTGTGCTAAACTACCCTAGCAAGACGATAAATAAAATAATGATAAGGAAATAAATAACCAGACAAACGGACAGCATAACGGCTTAATATAAACACACAACACACAGTTGGACATCACAACACATGGTTGATAAGCTGAATACACTGTTCCTCTAACACTGATTATTTATCCCCGCCCAAAAACTGAATCTGATACCCGCAGATAACTGATTCCCAAATACTGAACTGGTGCCCGCAGGCCTGATACCCAAATTTGTAAGTTGATACATGCATTCCTGTAGAGGTCAACTCTAAAGCACACAGCAGATAAGTGAGAGCCAAAACACCCCTATGTTGGGGTAGGGTTTCCCTGTCCTATTTTGTTAGGAGCTAGGGTTTCACTACGCACGCAGCGGTTTCAAATAACCTAACATCGGGTAAGCAACCTGTCCTAGTTTGGAATGGTCACTATGGATTTTGAATATGTACTAGGTCGAATGGTCAAAAAGGGTGCCTCGGTAAAAATCGAGGTTTGTGTTCCCATCGTGACAGAGCTCGTAACCGGTCAACCTTATGACACGCTTCTCAAAGCAAGCCTCCGGCAAACCGTTCAGGAATAGCAGATGACAAACACGGTGTCCTAGGCGCACCAATGCAAATGCAATGCAAAGAAACACATAAGTGTAGTCAAAACAAGATATCATGAGTTCGAGTCAAGTTCTCTAACTCCCCAGCAGAGTCGCCAGAAACTGTAGACGTCCCCGAACGTCCCGGGAGGGAATCCCCCATTTGTTCATTAGGCTCACTACAGTTCAGGACTCAATGTCACGGTCCTGTATCTAATCTCGCAGAGTGCAATGCAAGACCGATGAATCATCAAAGATTCCAGATCCGACAAATCGTTTTGAAAACAGATTTTTAGAAAGAAGTGCCAAACATGGATTGCTTTGCCAGATACAGAGTCGCCACCTAAATATTTTATTTTGGAGAATTTAGGAAACCCTGACTCGTTTGTCTAAGGCCACTTGTCCGTCATCACCAAAGTTGCCTCGGCTCGGGAACTTGGGTACGATTGGGGAAGGTCACTTTGTGAGCACCTCGGCTCGCCCGATCAAAGATCGGCCTTTACTAACCATGATATCGAGTTTTGAAAATATTTTGTGCTCTTATTCCGGTTATTAGCCTAGATTTACTACGTGATGCACACAATATACAAGTATAGACCGGATCGCCTGAATTGGAACAAAACATTTCATGTTTGTTTTTTAAAGCGGTTTGCTACTCGCAAGTAGGCTTAAAATGTAGATTTTGCCACCCTCGAGTGGGTTTAGAAAACATGGTTTTGCCACTATCTAGTGGGCTTAAAACTCGCAATCAATGAATTGTTCCAATCCAAGTAATCCAACCTTCACCCACAGACATTCAGACAGTTATATCACATAAGCAGTTAGCCTCATGGTAAGCATGCTATCATGGCAGTTACTCACACACATGCAAGGATGCTAAAGCATAAACACTTATCGAGTACTCCGAGCCAAAGAAAGAAGCTAATTAGAAATCATGCATGAATCCTAACTATGCTGAAATGCCTAATGCAACACATGCAAAACTGCAACTAAGATAGGCTCAGCTATTCTAAGATGGCATATGAAATGCAACAATTGATACACGTATTCAACTTGGAATTAAAATACGATGCAGTTAGTATGATGCGCCGAGCCCAGTGCATGCAAAACAGATGAATGAATGCAAACATGCTATCATAAGTATGCTAATTGAAAAATGACCTAAACTAACCATCATAAGCGGTTAAATAAAAGGGAGAAAGACATGGGGTTGGAAAACATACATACACACACTCACGCACACTTATTACACAATTGCCCTTGCTCGGAGGGTCCGAATAAATATTACACAACCAAATAAATGATTAACTACTTAATTAATTACAGAACTTCTAATTGATTAACGAATTAAATGCAGAAGGAAGATGGCCACAGCCCCGCCTCGGAATGATGGGATGATGCATGCTCGATTCGTCTCGCCCGGAAACCCGCTGCCATGCCACTGTTGCCTCTGTTTGCACTGTCCTATACCTCTGAGGACTGTGAAAATCCTGGAGATGCCTCTGAATTGCTCCCTGAGCATTGTGAGATGCCACCGACCAAGGCATAAGATCTCCGGCCATTGATAAATGGTCATAGACCAATTGTTGAGCCATCGGCTAATTATTTTTGGTCGGCCGGTACTGTAGGTAGCCGATCGGCCAAATCTTCCTGCAGAAACCTGTTTTGACAGCAGCAGAGGACAGACAAGGCATGGCATGGAATCTTCAAGCAAATGTGTGCATGTCCACTCTCCCTATCATGTTATAGACTCAAGGGAGTGTGGCCCTTGGTCCTCGGGCCACCAATCACGCATTTCGATGCATGATGGCCGAAGGCACCAAGTTTGCAAATCAATGTGAATGGATGCGACAAAACAAATGAATGCCTTACGCCTTATCATGTTGAGGTCAAGGGCATCGGCGACCGAGGGTTGAGACGTATTTCGTCACTTTCAGTACGAACACACCTCACCCCTCATGCTTGGTTTGACACCCCAAACCAAGCAAAATGTAATGCATGTATGCAATGTGGCTCAAGTATGCAGCATGGGTCAAATATGCAACATGAGGCTAAGTTAACAAAGCATGCCAAATGCAATGCAACCTAAGCATGCAAATGTACAATGTGCTAAAGATGCAAGATGCAATGCAATGCAACCTAACATGCAAGCTAAACTAATGTAACAAGAACATGCAAACACGGTATAATGCAAGCATGCAACTAGAGGCAACATGTCAAACATGCAACTATGTACAAGGATGGACTTAAACTGAAATGGGAGGCCTTAGCCATGCCCCAAAACAGTGGCGAAAACACCCAATTTATGGGGCCCAAAGGGGAGGCGGATACACACACAACATTGGCCCATAAGCTAGACCCCTATGCACAATGAGCAAGATGGAGTAAACATGAGGATGGGGCAATACAACAAGCTCTGAAATCATGTCAATAATGCTACCAAATCATGCACCTAAGGTGAATAAAGCATGCTAAAGGGCTTAAGGTCCAAAGCGAGTCAAGATGCTTGAACTAAGGCCACATCAACCAAGCCCCGCAAGGCCAAGATAACTAAAAATAGACTTAGGGCAGACCAAAATAAGACTAGAACATGCATGGAACATGGTCAAAACATGCCAAGAAATGGGCCCAAAACAAAGGGCATTCAAAGCCACAAGGAGGGCACTCTACTACAACCACCCCAACCGCTCATGGCATGGACCAGACAACCAAAAACAGAGTTTCAATACATCAAAATGCACTCCAAAACCCACTGATATGGCAGCCCAAAGCCTCAAACACATAAGCAGACACCAAGGCCCTAACATGGAGCATAAGATCACATCTCTTCAAGGCATCAAAAGGGTAGCAAATGCAAGCATGTAAGCACAAAACATGGACTAAAATGGCATAATAAGTGATTCCAAATCAATGAAATAGCCTAGGTAATGCAAGCTAATGACTCACACACTCAAGACTCACAAGCCAAAATGCAAAGAGGCTATACCAAACATGGAAAACATGATCAAATCAGCACTCAACAGACCTTAAGCATGATGAAATACGGCCAAAAGCTTCATGAAGTCAAGCTAAAACATGCAAGCATGGAGGTCTAAAGGCAAGATGCATTTCTAGGCAAAATGGAGGAATACAAGGCAAGTATATTATGCATGCAAGGGGTCAATAAACCAACATAGAACAGAGGTAAAACATGCTAAATAAACTCCAAATAACCTTCGAAACAAGACAAAACAAAACTAAGCATGCATGCTACCCTTATGAGCCAAAAACATGAACAAATGAGACACAAAGGGAGAGGGGTGTCCCTCCCCTATGCAAGACTTCAAAACCTCTTATTCACCACTGAAAATCCTCTGGATTTTAGTGGTGAGAAGGCCAATGCACAAAAGTATTCAAAGCTCAACCAAAGAAGGCACAAAAGGGGCCAAACAAGGCCTAAGAGGAGGAGGTCGACCCCAAACACAAAAGAGACCTTAATGAAACATCTTAAGCATGAAAAATCAGAGTTTTTATCAGTTATACACAAAGCTCAAAACAGCATGCAAAGTAGGTTAAAAGCTAGTGCAAGATTGGGGAAGATAAAACAATAGTGTTTACCCTTGAAGAACACTTTAAGAACAGCAAGTCCAGCCCCCTTTTTCTGATCAAAACCAACTCAGAACTCCAAGAACAAACTCTCAACACCTCCAAAACCGAAGTATGGTGTAATACTAGGTGTCTTAGTGCAAAACTAAGAACAAAACACCCTTTTAGGCCCTCTAACACACACAAATGAAGAGAGAGAGGGAGATATAGAGAGAGAGTGGTGTGTATATGCTATGTAACTCTGATTTGCTGAACCTCTTCAAAGGAGAGGGAGGGCTCTCTTATATAGACAAGGTAAAGGCCTAAGCTTCTTAAAGAAGCTAAGGCAAAAGGGGTCAAGGCTTCTTAAAAAAGCTAAAGCTAATGGGCCAAGGCTTCTGGAGGAAGCTGAGACAGGGATCTAAGCTTCTTGAGGAAGCTAAGACAAAGGTCCAAGCTTCCTCAAGAAGCTAGACCAAAAGGGTGCAAAGGGTGAAAATTCCTCCATACACGTGTATGGAGGACATGTCCGTGCACTCCAGATGGCACAGCTGGCATGCACAACGCTTGAAAAAGGCAACAAGGAGGTATCGTCCAGAGAAAGAGACTATCGGCCAAATAAATGGCCGGCCAACCACACAAAGAGCCGATACACCTAACAGAAGTGCCGACTGACCAAATATTTGGTTGGTAGCAGAAAAAGCAAGGCCGGTGGCTTCATGCCATGGTCGGTGGGTTTTAGGGGATGGCTAACAATCCACCTCCTACCCCCAGGTGCAAAAACAAACAAGTTCTTGATGCAAAACCAAGAATAGAACAGGCAAGTTTATGAGATCCTGAGGCAAGGTGTGCGGCCGAGACCTCCGGAAACTCAAAACGAACACGAACATGGATAATCTTCGAGTGTTCAAACGATGACGTCCAAGTCTTGAGGACGGTAAAAAATGGGGTGTCTACACTAGTTTTCTTGATTATAATGATAGTTTAATGGGTATGGTGGAAACTGGTCTTCACAAAGGACCTATTCATTTTAATTGTTTTCCTGATTTCACACTCAGTCTTAGGGATCCACACATATTAGATGCATTAACTTTAAATATTCAATTAAATGGTTCATTTACTAATATGAAAGAAAAAACTCATAATATTGCTTTAATTTACCGTGTCCATTATAAATGTATTAAAACCAATTTAAATGTTCAAGCTTTACATAAAAGTCCTAAGGATGAAACATTACTGATTCAAACTAGTAACAATGATAGAATGGAAAGATATTACTCTCCTTGATCAATGGATTACGGTCAATGAAAATTACAAACATAATCAACAACAATCTACTAGTCAAGATATCCAAGATATTCAACAATTTATTGACGGTTCAGTCCGTATTAAATTTAATCGTAGTCAATCTTCTAGACATAGTACTTCTAGTATACCTACTGATGCTGAAACTGAAGATGAAATATTTAATACTCCTTTATTCCGAAAAAATAGTCAAATTAATCTTGGTCAACCCTTCCATAGTAAATTAAAAGGCATTGATAACTCTACTACTCAAATTAGTAAACCTGTTTACTCTACTCATACACATTTCCCTGAAGAAGATACTGAATCAAATAATTCCCCTACTCAAACTGATTTCGAAGTAATACCTCCAATCAATCCTCAATTAATGACAATTAGTAAATCTTTTGCTCCTGATCTTGATAAATTACATGTTGAATTTAAATCTAAAGAAAATAGGACTATAAGACATGCTTATCGTGTTAAATATAATTCTACTCAACAATCTAAGCTTACTAGAAAATGGTATGATTTTATGATTGAATATAGTATGGAAATTCCTTTCTTTGAATATTTAGACAACTATTATAAAAAGGTTAATACAATCACAAAACATAAATTGAAAACTTCTCCTAACACAACTGTTAGCTCTAGTCATCCTCCTTTATCTAATATTATTATTGAACATCAAGGATCTGAAGTCCCAGGCTCTCCTTTTAAGTTGCCTGGCACTGACCTTGAAATTAAAAAAGTTATTGAACAAAATAATTATACTAATCAATGTTTAAAAACAATTGGTAAACAATTAGATAAACTAGAAACTAATTTAGATGATTATTCTGCTAACACTACATCCACTACACAATCTTTAGATCAACCTTTGATTAACTTACCCAGTAATCGTTCTAAAAGAAATAGTTTAGTCACTCAAGATACTTCTACTGTTAAAGCTATAGAACAACTATTCACTAAATTAACTACTTTGGAACAAGCTTCACCATCTAAGGAAAAAGGTCTTACTGTCCTAAACCAACCTTTAGACAAGGCTTTTACTCAATCAGAAACTGATACAACTGATAATGAAATTAATCAATTAGCTTAACAATTTCAATCTTCTAATCTTAATAAACTCCACTATCCTAAACCTCAACCGACTACTCTTACTAAAAATTGGTATTCTCGACCTACTCCACCTGACCTCCAATATGAAGAAACTAATCTTTCTAATCAATTTTCTGTATCTGCTAAAAAATTATACTTGATGGGAATGTTCACATTACTGTCACTGCTGATATTGTTGATTGTTGATGTCCACAGAATCCCCAAACTTCACTCAACAATGTGATGGAATATGATGTAAATATGATGTAAATATTTACATTGTGACATTAATGTCAGACTTATTTGTGTTGTTGGGTGTTGTTTGGTCCTGTTGGTTCCACCCTTTGATTTTTAGCAAATTATAACATAATGTGATCACCCATATAAACATTTACATTGCCCTGTAACTGTTGTTGTTTTTGGAATTGATTTTGTAAACATAGATGATGTGAACATTCACATTAGTGTTGATTACTGGGTAAACTTACATTAGTAGACACTGATGTGAACATTCACATCAGTGTATAACGATGTGAATGTTCACATTACTGTCATTGTTGATATTGTGGATTGTTGATGTCCATAGAACCCCCAATCTTCACTCAACAATGTGATGAAATATGATGTAAATATTCACATTGTGACATCAATGTCATACTTGTTTGTGTTGTTGGGTGTTGTTTGGTGCTGTTGGTTCCACCCTTTGATTTTTAGCCAATTATAGCAAAATGTGATCACCCATGTAAATATTTACATTACCCTATAACTGTTGTTGTTTCTGGAATTGATTTTGCAAACATAGATGATGTGAACATTCACATTACTATACTGGGTAAACTAACATTAGTGTACACTGATGTGAACATTCACATCAGTGAACATTCACATCACTGTACAATGATGTGAATGTTGACACTACTGTCACTGTTGATTGCTGAATGTTGTTTGGTGCTTTTGGTTCCGTCCTCTGTTTTTCAGCCAATTAAATGTTCTTATTTGAACACCCAGGTCTTCCCCATAGATTTTATGGCAAGTGAAAGAGAGGGGAATCCCATGCCAAAGCCAAACCTGATCAAACAACTGTTCCTAAAGAAGTGAACATGAAAAAAGTTAACTATCGGTCAAATCTAACTGGATTGGTCAAATTGTTGAAGGATACAAAATTTACAAGTAGCCAATTGAAGTGCCTTAGAAAAACACCATTTTGGCCATTATTTGACTGCTTGATCAGTAATGAAGTCGACCTCAACCACTGTATAAAATATGATGATGTCATTGTACGTATAGTGCATACATTCAAGCTATCTAGTCGGAGGTTTTACATTGGGGATAAGAACATCCAGATTTTTAGAAGCGATGTATCACTGATTTTTGGGGTGGACTGCGGCACCAAGTCGATGGACCTCTCTTATGATCCAAAACCAACAACCGGCATCATGCACCAAATGTGCAAGGATGTTAGTCGGTTAAGTGCTGCCAAAATATGAGAAATTCTGAGCGAGGCATTAAAGGGCACCAAGAAACAAGACAATGAAGTGGTCGCAAGATTGGTTTGCATGTATGCATGCGTCAAGCTATTCTTTTCTACGTCCGGAGAAACAATTGGATAGGCTTTCTACTCATACATGGACCCATTAGACAACATGATCGAGTATGATTGGGCTGAGAGCATTAGGGTAACCCTGATGGGTTCATTAGGCCAAAACTGTGGAAAACCAGGACGAGTCACCGAATGTGTGATGTTGTTAATGGTAAATCTCATAAAACTTATTCTGTATTTAATGTGAACATTTACGGGGTCTGCCCACTCTGATGTGAATGTTCACATTTCTGGGCAATGGTGTGGAAGTTGACATCAGTGATGTAAACATTCACATTACTGTTCAGTAATGTACAAACACACATTAGTAGAAGCTGGTGTAAACATTCACATTAGTGTAGATTGATGTGATGTTAGCACCAAAACAAATGTGGAACATTCACATTACTGATGTGAATGTTCACATTACTAGGCAATGGTGTGGAAGTTGACATCAATGATGTAAACATTCACATTACTATTCAATAATGTACAAACACACATTAGTAGACACTGCTGTAAACATTCACATCGGTGTAGATTGATGTGATGGTAGCACCTAAACAAATTTGGAACATTCACATTACTGATGTGAACATTTACATTACAAGGCAATGGTGTGGAAGTTGACATCGATAATGTGAACATTCACATTACTGTTCAATAATGTATAAACACACATTATTAGCCACTGGTGTAAACATTCACATCGGTGTTAATTGATGTAAACATTCACATTATTGGCCACTGGTGCAAACATTCACATTAATGTTAACTAATGTGAACATTCACATTACTGGCCACTGGTGTAAACATTCACATCAGTGTTATTTGATGTGAACATTCACATTACTGATATTTGTTATTTGTTTCAGTACTGGTTGTGTGAGCATACAACAATCTTATAACCCTGCAATCCCAATGCCATTCCGCGATGTGTAAAGTGGGACCTCACAGCCTTACATAGCAACATGAAGTCCATATCTTTGGCTAAGCTTGGTTTAAATGAGGTAGAAGTACAACCAAAAATATTGTGCCCATTCACATAGTGAGACAAGGAACTATCTAACTAACATAATGTCTCCAACTGCAGGTATATGGCGGCGAGCTCATGGCATCCCCAACTGAAGCGAAGATGTACCATCATACAAAACTGAATATGGAGCCCAAACCTGAGATTTTGTCAAGTGTAATAGCAAACAAAGATGAAAGCAATAATGATGAAAGTAAAGACAGTCAACGCAGTGACGACAGGGATGGATTTTCTGTCGATGCAATGGACCTGAATGATGTTGGACATGATATCAACCCCAGCTGTAACACCCCCAATGCTGAGAGAGGTATCATCATAGCACAACCAACTGAGCCGGACATTATGGATGTACTTATAAAAGAAAACCAAAAAGCTTGGGGTCTTGTACGACAATGGGAAGCGAAATACAAACAGTTGGAAGAATCATGGGAGTTGAGGACAAGGGTGATTGCTGCCCTTGAAGCCAAACAATTTGACCAATCGGGCCCATCCAATATGGGCATGGACATGAAGAATTACATGGAGTGGAAAGATATAGAAATTCAGCAGCTGACAAAGTTGGTCATCAACTTGGAATGTGAAAAAACAATTATTCAAGACCTTTTTGACGATCAGTCCGTCCACATTATCACTCAAGTTGAAGCACAAAAGGCTCATGACAGCCTTAAGAAGCACTGCAGCATTGGAACACATTATTAGCCCACCATCGAGGGTAAATGCATCAAGCAGAAAGTAAGGAAAGAACACCAGTTGGATGAGTTTGAATACCCCAACTTGCCTGATCAAAAGAAAGGGAAAGAGGGAGCCAAAGAGCAATCCCATGCAGTCCAAATTGCACAAGATTTAGACAAGCATCCACAAAAAAAAAAAAAAAAAAAACAGCCAACAAAGTACAAGAAGTTAACCTTGAACAACAAACTGAAGGTTTGGGCCAACATGAGCAAACTCAATAAGCATGAGGTCCAAAATTTGCACAAGAACGGCGGTGATGAGTAAGTGATCTTACATATCCCTAACTGAATTTTTTTTTTGCTCATGTTTAGTTCACATACATAATAAATTAGATCATTTCATAAATGTGCAATGTTGACATTAACGTTTTCTGTAATCACAATGCACAGGTTGCTAGTGTGGCGAAGGGACTCAAAGACTAAAGATGTGTATTTTGATGACATCATACACATCATTAAGGAAGAATCAATAGCCAACAACGTATGGCAACTGTAAATGTGTACAGAACACACACACGCACACACACACACACACACACACACACACACACACTGTAAAGACACTGCAAATAATGTACTGCCACCCCTTTGTTTCTGCAGGTGATAGATGCATATGGTGAAATTCTACTTGAACTACAAGGGCTAGTCAACCCAAGGTTGGAAGATTCAGCATTCATCTTTACAAGTACATGTTTGGTAACCACTAGACTTTTGCTTTGTTTATGTTTCAATCGATGTGAATGTTCATTTCAGCATTATATGCTTATATTGTTAACTAAAATGATAGGCAGATGTGAGTGTTAACAACAACATGAAAATGACAGATGAGAAGATTTACATTGACAGATGTGAACATTAACATCATTCGCAGTAAACATTATATGCTTATTATGTTGTTAACTTAAATGATACATAGATGTGAATGTTAACAACAACATAATATAACAGGTGTGAAATTCACATCTGTAATACATTGCATGCCTGTTTCACAAATTAATAGATATAAACATTCACATCATTCACATTACTAATCATTAACAGATTTGAACATTCACATCATTCACATCACTAATCATTAACAAATTTGAACATTCACATCATTCACTTCACTAATCATTAACAGATGTGAACATTCACATCAGTAATATCACTCACCATTAGCAGATGTGAACATTCACATCATTCACATCGAACATTGATATAAATACTTGGTACATTATTGTATGCCCTTTATGTGCAGAAAATCATGCACGAGTACCCCCCCACAAGAGAAATAAACTGATTGATGTACACATCAAGGAGTATCAAGGCCAGAGATTCTTAATCTTTCCAATACACGACAACTTCCACTGGACAATTGTTGTGTACGACGTGACAGGGCATGTATGGAGGCATTATAACTCATTGCGCCCAAGAGAAGGCATACATGACCCACATATTCACAAAGCACAAATAGTGGTAAAGTGGCTGATACATATAATACTTGTATGATGTGTAATAGTTAAACTTGGATGTATGCACTATGTTGGTTGGTGCCTAATATGAAATTTCATTGTTGGCAGAGGGCTACATCGAGGCTTTGGTGCACAACATTGGACTATCATCACCATTATGGACCAAATTATCAAGCCAAAATACTTCGCAAACAATCATATCAGTAGACATTTGTCCTCAGCAAGCATCAGATTCGTAAGCCTAAAATCGATTTGTACACATGTTCCACAACCATTACCCACCTAAATTTCAAAATCTATCAAGAATTTTGCATTTTCAGGGTGGATTGCAGACCTGCAGTTTGTTACATCATGAGGGTGCATGTATACCATGAAGACATTGTTGCCAACCTAGATCGCTTTAAATGGTGTCAAATAAGAGACTCATTAGTACACCTTTTTCTAAACCACAGAAAGACAGTGCAATATGAAAACCTATAGGTGGGGGGTGTCCACCTATCACTATTACCCAAATCTGTTATCCACATTTAAGACAATTTAGTGTCAATAGGTTTTACATATTGGAGCAGACTAGCTTAATTGTAAATCAAGTCTATATCACTGCTTGTACAGATATTTTTCAGTCAATATATGTATATGCATTTCAGGCCTATTTTGCATTGGTCATGTACATTGAGATTGTATTTTCCTTTTTTTTTTTTTGGACAAATGACATGATGTGAATGTTCACATCACAGAATGATCGTACACTTTCTTATGTTTTAAACCATACTACATGGATGTGAATATTACTTAAAATGTTCATGTAACACAATATGACAGGTGTGAATATGACATTTCTTAACACAAGTCAATATTCACATCTATTAATTTGATGATGTGAATATTCACATCATAGCTTCTAATTATTTGAATGGCAGCAACGATGTTATGAATATTCACATCTTATGAGTTGATGATGTGAATGGTTACATTGATGTAAACGTTCATGTCATCTACTATGATGATGTTAACAGTAACAAGAAAGTGAACATTCACACCACATAAATGTTTAAAAGTTCAACCCATGTGCAATTATTCACATAATGTGATTATATTACACAAGTGTGAAAGTTAACATCATGCATTCATCCAAAACACAACAACATAAATGTTAGATTGGTGCCTTAAAAAATTAAAAATAAAACACAAAACAAATACTAATGCATTATTATGTTTGCCAACGCAATGTAATCTTATTGCAACACAATCTTTGCCAACACAACACAATCTTATTTCAAAAATGAATATAAGAATCCAATGTAAAACACAATGTTGAAAAGAAAAATGTACATCCTATATCGGCTCTGTGCATGATTTCCGATTATGGCTCCCCAACTTATCACATCTCCCGCACCTTATTTACTTTAGTTTCTCACCCCTTGATGGGATCCTATTCTTTTTCGGCCTTCCGGGTGGTCTTTTCACAATTGGCGGGTATATAGTGAAGTCCGTGGGGTCAAAAGGCGGCTTCTCCACCGATGGTATAGGGAATATGACACCCGAATAGGCTGCATGATATGTCTCTACATGAAAGTAATGTTCTACACAATCATTGAGATTGTAGCGGCTCTTCTGAATAGCAATAACAGCATGGTCACATGGGAATCCGTTGATTTGCCATTTGAAGCAAGAACATGTACGCCTCGGAACATCAACTGTAACAGATGGTATCGAATGAACTTCAAACACATCCTCATTGGCTTTGCTAACTTGCCAAGACCTGCTATCATTGAACGAATCCATAAGCCTTGTTTCGAATGTAGGACAAATAAGCTCATTCCATTTATTTGCTTGGTCACGCCGTGCAGACATTTGCCGCATCAACTGAGTACGAATTGTGTCCACCATTTGAGTGATATGAAGATTACGGGCTTCTTTAATCCAGTTATTAAATGACTCCGCCGCATTGGATGTCATCTCCCCATAACGCATGCCCCAGCACAATATCACAAACATTGTACAATACGGAATTTAACAGGTCTGAACATTCGCGTTGACAGATGTGAACATTAACATCATTAACAGTGAACATTAAATTCTTATTATGTTGTCAACTTAAATGATAGACATATGTGAATGTTAACAACAACAAAATATGACAGGTGTCAACATTCAAATCTGTAATACATTGCATGACTGTTTGACAAATTAACAGATGTGAACATTCACATCTGTCACATCAGTCAGCATTAGTAGATGTGAACATTCACATCATTTACATTGAACATGAAACACAATTGGAAGATTGTTACCATTCTAAACTGAAAATTCACATCGTTACCATTCTAAACTTGACAAATGGAACACCTTAGGAAACTATTATTACCTGAAGTATGAATTTGCCCAGTGCTCAGGTGCCAAGTCCTTGAAAAAATTATGAGCTCGTTGTTTGCCCTCCTCTTTTAATTTTGCAAGCTTTTCATGGAACCCTACCACAGTTGGCTCGTAAGCACAGTCACCCAAACTACTTACTAGGTGATCCCTGAATCCATTATCAATTCCTTTCATCCGGTCTCTTAAATTGCTCTTCAAGTGTTGTAAGCAATAACTGTGATGAGCCGATGGGAACACCTTTGGCATAGCTTCTAACAGACCAAGATTACGATCAGAAATAAAAGTAATCTGGCGCTTACCATCAACAACCTTCCTAAGTTCATGCAAGAACCAAGACTAATTGGCCATGGTCTCTGAATCAACAATCGCAAATGAAACAGGAAACAGACCTACAACACAACACCAATACACAACTGTTCATAATATTCCAAAGTGAATAAACGAAACGGATAATGTGAATGTTCATATCCACATTTCCCTATTACTATTGTTATATTTGGATTCGGGTTCGTAAACGTCAATGATGTGAACATTCACATTAACGACTATTAATAATTCATTGTTGATTGTTGAGTCATTGATAATCTGAACATTCACAGTACTGTTCATTAATGGATCAACTGACATTAGTATACACTGATGTGAACATTCACATCAGTGTATAATAATGTGAATGTTCACATTACTGTCATTATTATACACTGATGTGAACATCCACATCAGTGCATACTAATGTCAATGTTCACATTACTTATAATTTCTCAGCCACTCATTTGTCCAGACTATGCTGCTCTGAGTGAATATTGACATGAATAGACAGCTGAAAAAAATACTAACCATTGTTTTCGTCTTTCGCCGTTGCCGCAAGTAGCTGACCTTTGTACTTTCCTTTGAGGAATGTTCCATCTAGGAATAATAAAGGCCGACAAGAATTGAACCCAGAAATACATGCAGCGAATGACACAAAGAAACGACAAAACTGTTGACTACTCGTATCATAGTCAATATTGACATAACTCCCCGAATTGTACCGCATCACAGCATCCGAATACCACCGCAGCTGGTCAAACGATAATGAGTGATCTCCATGAATACCAGCCTTTGCTTTCTCCACACCCAACCATACGACATGGTAACTCACATCTAGCCCATAATCCCTCTTCAAAATAGTCACCACCTCACACGGCCGAGTCAACGGCTTGTCCCTCACAATTTCAGATATGGTACTCAACACCAAATCCGAACTAACTCGCGGATTCTTCGATGTTCGGACATCTATACCACAATTATGCACATCACTAAACCTCTTGATGTAGAAAAAACCATTTGCTCGTTGTGCTCTACAATGTATAGCTCACAAGTAGCCTCTCTCCTCACGCATCGCACACACAGCAGTAACTCTTGTTGTCTCGTTCTTGATGTACGTAAATTGAAACCCACATTGGATGGCATACTTACATAAAACATCACGAAATTCTTGTGCACCTCCAACAAACCGTTGTCCCACATGCGTAATACCATTTGCCCAAGGGGCTGACAACAACACCTTCTTCTTATGGTGGCAAAATCTCTGTACTGCATTAATATCTTCCTCAATCCCCACATGCAGCGATCTCGAGCTAGTTGACTGACCAATATCACTTTTCAACTCAACCACAACTTCTACATGTTGTACCCCCATTGATTTAGTAAGCAGTAACATGTTCTGAAATTCTTCCTCATTGTCCAAATCACACCTATTAATCCCAGGTAACCGACAAAACAATGAAATAGAACCAGCAGACAACTCCCCCCATTTTTCACACAAACAGTCCACCAAACGCGAATAACACAATGCGTGGGCAACATTTATTACAGTTGTACTACAACCATATGTACACACCAACATCATAAAGGTATCCATCTCCTATAAAGACACAACAATACAACAATCAACACTAATCCAAACCGATATGAAAATTCACATTGTGCAAAAATTAGATGACCACGTGTACAGTTCAAGTGTTAAATCCATAATTCACATTAACAAGATGTGAATATTCACATTGATACATATCCTCTGAATTATATCACCCACACAGAACCTCATTAAGCAAACATCAAAGTAAAGTGAGAACATCCACATTCTTCACATAATATTAACACGATGTAAACATTTACACTGACACATATACTCTCAATTATATCACCCGCACAGAGCCTCATTAAGCAAACATCAAAGTAAAATGCAAACATCCACATTCTTCACGTAATACTAACGCGATGTAAACATTCACATTGTTCCACATAATCTGAATTATAGACGATCCACATTCATCACTAATCTGATGACTTCCCCTCCACAGGACCACGATGTAAACATTCACATTGATCCATATACTCTGAATTATATCACTCATACAGAGCCTCATTAAGCAAAGATCAACGTAAAATGCAAACATCCACATTCTTCACATAATACTACATGATGTAAACATTCACATTGTTCCACATACACTGAATTATAGAAGATCCACATTCATCACTAATCTGATGACCTCCCCTCCACAGGACCACGATGTAAACATTCACATTGATCCATATACTCTCAATTATATCACGTATGATACATATAATTGAAAAAACAGAGCATCCGATCCATATCAATCAAAAAATAGAGCATCTGATCCATCATACAAATCAAAACATAAAGTGAACATGTATTCATAACCAAAATGATACTAACCTTAATCATGCAATCCTACAATCGTCCAGAAACTCGAAAACAACTGCTTTGAAGTAGTTATACTCTAGAAAATCTGAGAATCGAACACCTTCAAATTCGTCGTCTTCACTCGAAAATCACCAAACCAGACTACAACAGCAACAATGAAACCCTAGCACATCAAAGCCTCAGAACGAGCATGCAAGATAGAAACGTATCCATTTGAATTAGAATGATAGAAACTGCCAAAACGGAATCCACGGAATTCACGAAATCACAGGGAACGTGTTTTATTTTAACACAGTATATATATATATATATATAAAGGCATAATAGTCCAGGTAAAAATATAAAATTAGAAAAATGGACTTTATGGAATAAAAAGAAAAGTATATAGGACTAATCAGGTTATAATATTCCTTTGTGGACTTAATGGATTGTAACAACTCTAAGATGGATTTATCAATAAAAATCCCGTACGAATAATATATATATATATGTGTGTGTGTGTGTGTGTGTGTGTGTGTGGAGGGGGGGGGTTACATGTTTAGATGCCAAAATGTCAATATGAAATATAGAAATGTAGATACTTCGCACATATTTGTAAGCGTATAAATGTGTGCTTGTCTGTGGAAATTACCAGATGTGGTATTTGAGTTCTCTGCCCATTCTCTCAAGATGAGAAAAGCCCTCCATTTTTTGTAGACCAAAGAGTGTTTTTGTGCACCTGTGTTTGTGTGTGTGTGTGTGAGAGAGAGAGTAGAGTTTTTTAAGGCTTTCCTGAGACTCATCTCGATGCTTGCCTCGCCTCGAGATTAAGGTAAAACGCATCAATGCTTTGATTTTTAGGCATTACTCCCCAAAGGCTTGCACATCACAGGTTGAGACATGCGCCTTAAGTGTGCTTTGTACGGTTTTTGCGCATAAGCATGTAAAGAGTACGCACATATAGAGGTTGCCTTGGACTTTTGTTAAACTTATTAGATTGTTTAAACATAAAAAAATAAAAAGAAACCCTTTTTGCAATTATATTCTACAGGAAAAATTAAGTAAATGATCAATAATAAAAAAAACATCGTTAATGGTCAAGTGAGAAGCTCAATCACTAAAGTCAATAATATCAATTTCAATGAAGGAAAACTTCCTTTTATGTAGTAGAATGTTCAAAATCTTAAGGAGAAAAGTATTTATACCTTTATATTTAATTGTTTTTATTTTGACTATTTTAAAATATTTAATTTATTCACTAAATATTAAAGTTTGAAATTTGAAATGCTTACGCCTCAACGCCCTAAGGCTTACGCCTCGCCTCATGAAGGGTAAAACGCCTCGAGATACACATTCGCCTTTAAAAACTTTGTGTGAGGGAGAGAGAGAGAGAGAGATCTTTTTGCAGAGGAGACCCATTCAAGTTGCTCAAATTGCTCCTCCATCCCAGCTTGTGCTTGCTACACCCTCTCTTGCCTACTCCATATCCGTGTATACCTATTGTATCATACCCTTATGCCATATCTGTATCTGTTCTTTCTAGGAAAGTGTCATCTAAGTTGATGCCAAGCTGAAAAAATATGTCTTAAATTATGAGATGATTAAACTATTCAAAAAATAAGATAAAAAGGAAAATAGATGTCTACTGTGAACTTATCTTTCTTATTGGTTTTATTTTATCATTGTTCTAAGAAGTTGAATAGCTGATTTGAAGATGATTTGCCACACATCACAATGGAAAGATGGGGGATCCTAGTTGCTGATTGGACCAGGAATGTCGTTTACTTTTTTGACTCAAAAGATGGACTTGTCAGCTGTTATTTCACATGAATGGCTAGATACAGCTTTTTAACTTAATCTAGTGTTGGTAAACTATGCCTATCCTCTTGGGATTTAGTTCCTTTTGTTGATGATTTTAGTGAATATGTATGTCTGCTATAATATCTTCATTTATACTTGGTGCATTGAGTATGTCTTAGCTGTAATTTTTCCTCCAATTAATCTCCAAAGTCCTTTGGAGATCCACTGATGATGAACTATATATATACACTATTTTTTGTTTGCTTTTTTGAATATTTTTATTGGATATAAATCTACCCATCATTTTATTTATACAATTTAGCTTCACCTGTCTGTCGTTAGGCAGCTTTGGGCAAGTGGTTTGAGAAGGGGAGGAGAAAAGCCCAGTTTGGTATTCTGGGATTTTGTAACGCCCTCAAAATAAACCCATTGTATATATATATCATTGACATGCATTATTTAAAGAAAACAATTTATTAATTCATTCATCAGAGTATTACTAAATAAAAGCATTACATGAAACATCAAATTAAATGCCCTACGGGCTAACATCTTTCCAAGCCAACACTTGGACACAAAAAATATGAGTTCTAACTCAATACAAGTAAAGCCCTAGGCTTGAATGTTTACATGTACTAACAAATAGAAACAATTAACTAAAGATAGTCTTCTTCAAATCCAAAAGCCAAATCCTCCCAAGCTAAGTCCTTGGAGGTAGCTTATCACCTGAACCTGAAAATGATGTTCCCATAAAGGGTGAGCCACAGCCCAGTAGAAAAATACTAAACCAAATATAAGCATTGAATAAAGCTATAGCATTCAATAGATGGTTAACCAAGATAATCAATTATAACTTAATACAGTCTCACGACACTAACGTCTATGACATGTTTCAATTCCCATTATTATCAATAAGGCTCAGGACCTGGCCAAACTTACAACAGTGAACTACATAACATATTCACATTACTTCCAATATCAACAACACAGATGAGACTCAGGCTCATATCAAAACACTTCATACTTCCCGTTTGATACACATTTTAGTGCTGTATCAATAACATGTAAAAACACTTCAATATAATAAGCACACATAATAGTGATGCTAATGGAGTCCATCCCCTATCTCCTCCCAAACAATAATCCGGTTTAGAGGTCCATCCCCTATCTTCCCCTAAACCGTGGAGTACATCCCCTATCTCCTCCCAAACAATATGCAAATGCAATGCTCAATCAATACACGTATTTTCTGTATTAATTCATTAGTCAAAATTAATGACTTAACCAATGTGATTAGTTTCAGTTATTCCTAATCCACATGCAATGTCTACAACAATCACGATTATCCTCCACCGATAGCCCAAAACAGTTATTTCTAGACTGGAAATAAATATATCAACAATTCAATAGGCGAGTGATTTAAATTATCCAACTACACCATTTAATCAATGAATTCCTCAATTTCATGAATTTAACCAAATTCCCCAATTCCCTTAAATTAATTATACAAATTAATTTAGTAATACAACTAGGGTTTTACCCAAAATTATCAAAGTAACCCCAACATATCAATATACCAAAACTTAGAACAAAACTTATAAAATGGAGTAGGAAATCCCTACCTCGAAGAAAATAACCCGAATGGAGAAGACGGAGATGATGACCCAAAAACCCAAGTGCTCCAAAACTACAAACTCTCAGATTAAAACGAAGCTCTCGACTCACTCTATCTTTTTAATAAAGCAAGTAGGGTAGAAACACCCTAAAAGGTGATGAAACCTAAGAGAGAAGGTGAGTAGAGGGAGAGAGAACTCGGAACTAGGGTTTTAGGATCAAAAGAATGTAAAAAAAACGTTTTAAAAACCGTTGCTGCGTATATAAACCCGACAGGCTCGCTCGAGCGAACACTTGGTCGCTCGAGCGACCAGACACACGAAACCCTCGCTCGAGCGAAGCAAATCTCGCTCGAGCCAAGAATGCAATGCTTCAGGTCTGCAACCCAGGAGCACGCTCGAGCGACAGGATTCTAGCTCGAGCGAAGGAAATCTCGCTCGAGCGAAGAAACACTGCCCTCAGGCCTATACTAGACGCAATCGCTCGCTCGAGCGAATATAATCTGGCTCGAGCCACAAGACACAAAACAACCCTCGCTCGAGCGACCAAGTCCTCGCTCGAGCGAGAAACCCAAAAACTGAACAGCAACACTTGGTTTCCGAACCCAACCAACCTGAAACAACCCTGCCCAACACATCCTATAACTCCAAATGAGAAAATAAAGGACGACAACAACAATTATACAATGGCAGAATATACGGAACCTAAGTCCGGATACAATAATCTAAAGGGAAAAGACCGGGGTCGCTATAGATTTAGTTTTCGTGGGATGAGAATTAGTGCAGCGATGAACAACACAAATCTATAGCTGTCTAGGTTCCATTTTTTGCACAAACTGACCATCAAAAAAATATAACAAGGTTTACAATGAGATCCCAACACATTACCAAACTCTCAAAATACATTCTATATTGCCAAACACTATACCAAACACTCTAAATACATGCTATATTTCGACTTTGATATCGTATTCCATTTTCATGAAAAAATAGTTGGATTATATATAGGCTATTGCTTGGCATTGATGTGGCCATATGTATAGGTTCACAAGTTCTTTTAATCAAGCACACATTGCTATGATGGGCAGCACTTCAACAACATGATTAGGGATAGTGATTCCGTTAGTGGCACCTGTGCAAGTCCCATCTGTCTTCACAACAAAAACATTATGATGTAGTAGGAGAAGATTTAAAATGGTACTATATTTTTATTATTATTATTTTGAGAGTATTTAGGTTATTTGAAAGCTAGTAATTTTAGTATGAAAAAACTTTGAACTGTAAAGCTTCCTAGTTTAAGTTAATTTCTTATCAATATATTGAGTTTTCTTATCCTTGTTCATTTAAAATTATATCATTCTCGTAGATTTGAGAATCCATTCATTTGCCAGAATGATATATATTGCTCGTGTATTTTGCTGCATCAAGTGGTATCAAAGTGTTAATTCCAAAAGAAAGTGGTATCAAAGTGAGAGTTCACTTGGCTCAATGTCATTCATTGACGAAGGAAGCATAGACCCTATTGACAAAGATGTTAGGAAAGGATTTAACAAAATTCGTGCAAGGGAACTTGCCCAAGATCATCCTGTTGGTCACAATGATTAATTCGTGCCATGGGACTTTCTCAAGGTCATCTTGTTACTTACAAAACTAATAGATATCCTACTCTACAATTTTCCCAAAGCCTATTAATCGAAATGTCACGATTATCTCCTTCGTCTTTCTTTTCTTTTTCTTCTCTTCACATTCACCATACAATTCTAACTTTCTCACATACTATAACCAATTTAACCAACATGGTGTGGTGGATCTAGTAAAGTTTAAGATACTTACATGTTGCAAAACCAAAATAATGAGGAATCTAAATTTTAATGTCAGATCATAGCAATAAAGAAAGAGAATATATTAACTAACAATCACAATGTGCACTTTCAGATAAAGAGGTTAAAAACATAGTACTTAAGAGCTAGCTCTCTATATGCTGAAGTCTATGATAGAACACAACATGATCCCTATAGCATAACTTTGTGTCGAATCTGGATTATCAAAGTCCTATTTCTCTCTCATTAATATCCCATGCTTTTTGCTGATAACATGTGGACTGTGAGACTTCAACATGAATTAACTATATTTTGATAGGAAAACTCTATTCGTACAAAAAAACACCACAAGAATGACGTGGTAGTGACGTTATAAATGTAAAATATAAGTTATCTTTATGAGTGTTTTGTTTTAAAATGAAAGGTGACTATTGAACCTTAGTTGTAATGCTGCCAATGCCTTCCAGTGCGAGAAACCAAAGCCACCATTGTACTTTATTTCCTCAATTAAGGTACCATTTAATTCAATAGAAACCAAAAAAACATCAATAGAACAACATCAAACAGAGCAAGTGTACCTTATGTTCAATTATATGCATATAATTACATCTCATTGATTGAAAAAAAAAAAAAAACCCTTGAATTTTAAGAACAAATGTGCACAAAATGCATATCTTGAGAGAGAGAGAGAGACAACGAATTAAGAGGACCGATGTCAACTTTCTGCAACAGTCCTTGGTTTGATCATCATTAACCTGTCTTTATGGTTATACAATGTGAACTTCAATCACCTGCACTCAAAGGGAAGTGCAAGCCAAGATAACATGCCCAAATTGACCATGTTTTCGCAACGAAATAAATTGAGGACTTCAACATGAATTAACTATATTTTGATAGGAAAACTCTATTCGTACAAAAAAACACCACAAGAATGACGTGGTAGTGACGTTATAAATGTAAAATATAAGTTATCTTTATGAGTGTTTTGTTTTAAAATGAAAGGTGACTATTGAACCTTTGTTGTAATGCTGCCGATGCCTTCTAGTGCGAGAAACCAAAGCTACCATTGTACTTTATTTCCTCAATTAAGGTACCATTTAATTCAATAGAAACCAAAAAAACATCAATAGAACAACATCAAACAGAGCAAGTGTACCTTATGTTCAATTATATGCATATAATTACATTCTCATTGATTGAAAAAAAAAAATCCCCTTGAATTTTAAGAACAAATGTGTACAAAATGCATATCTTGAGAGAGAGAGAGAGAGAGAGAGAGAGAGAGAGAGAGAGAGACAACGAATTAACAGGACCGATGTCAACTTTCTGCAATAGTCCTTGGTTTGATCATCATTAACCTGTCTTTATGGTTATACAATGTGAACTTCAATCACCTGCACTCAAGGGGAAGTGTAAGCCATGATAACATGCCCAAATTGACCATGTTTTTGCAACGAAATAAATTGAAGTGCTGGAAATTTTTTACTCTATATATGCAACTTAACAATGGATATAAAAAGATACAGCCCGCCCACGTGCTTGGACTTGTTTATAAACCATGCAACAAACAATATAGACAGCTTGCTTGACCTATAACTATTAAGAAACTTAATCTCTACTTCAAATTAAGAACATGACTTATAACCATCAAACCAATGTTTTGAAAACCGAACCAGTGAGCGAACCGAAAAAGTAACTGGGTGGATGGATCATTGGTTCTACTGCGGGTGAAGCAGAATTAAACTGTGATGTCATAATTATGTCATAAATATATTAAAATTTATAAGTATAAAAAATATAGCTATTAAAATTACAAAAAATAATAAATAATAAACAATTACAAAAAAAATATTTCTTAAAATTCATTTTGTGTTTTTTATACATTGATTTTTAGTAAAAATAATTAAGATAATATTGAGTATATAGTAAACATACTTAGACCATCTCCAACGGTGAACCAAAATTGATATCAGATTTAAATTTTGATGAAAAATGTACTTTTCCATGCTCCAACCGTTGCATCAAATGAATATCAAAATGAGAAATCAGCAAAAAAAGTATCAAACTGAGAACAAGTTCTGGATTTTACCAAATCACTGTTACTGACCATTGAAAGAGATACATCGGTTGCCCGGCCGGTTGCCCGGCCGGTTGACCAACCGGTCAACCGGTTCCCTTTGAAATAACTAGGTTCAAACCGGTCAAAAAAGGTTCAAACAGGTAAAAAAAAAAAAAAAAAAAAATTTGCCCAAACCGGTCGACCGGTTGGTCAACCGGCCGGTCGACCACCCGGTCGACCACCTCCCCAATTCTGCTTTGATGCTCACCGTTGGAGCGCCTCGTATCAAATTGAAAAAATCGTCATTTTTTTCATCAAATTTGATGAAAAAAGAAGTGTAGCGTTGGAGATGCTCTTATTACATTGTGAACAATTGTGATGATGGCTTAGTAATTTGAGTGCTTACTTTTTAAGCACTTGGTTCCATATTCAAGTCTTCTACATAAAATATTTTTAGAAGAAACTTCAATTCTTCAAATCCGGCCGGTTCTTATGTCAACCTGTGACCCGTTCACCAGTAATTTCGGTTGAATTGATGGTTCTTCTGGTTTTCAAATTCTAAGCCGATTTTGTGCATAGTCTAGTCCGGTTTTTAAAATCTGGACTGGAACAAAGTTCGGTCACCTATTCAACCGGCCGGTCCAGTCCGAGTTTAAAGGCATCACACCAAACTATCTGACCAGTAATCAATTATAAATGTTCCATTATTTGTATTGTCATATACAGTTACAAAAATATCCTTAAGCCACATGAGAGCAGTACTCCACAACTGCAACCTAAAAAAGCACAAAGCAGTTAACAGCATAGCCCCTAAGAATAATTCCTCCCATGAAAGTACCTAAACCTAGGGGTGTGCGCAGTGTGGTTTGAGTGATTTAAGAGTAAAATTATAAACCAAATGGCAGAGTGAATTGACAAATTGCGGTTTGAGCAGTTTTTGGTGGATTGACGGATTGAAAAATATTCTAACCAATTCTCAAGCCTTTATGTATTATATAACACTAATTTCTATAATATTTTTATATATATAATACAAGCTAATTTTACATAATATTTTTCATATATATAACTACTAATTTGTAATAAATTTCACATATTAAAACTTTTTCACACTCATTTTACTTTGATATTTCATTATAGGTTAAAAAATATATATGTATTAATTATAGCAGAGTAGGGTAGTTTTGAAAGTGGATTATAAATTTTAAAGTTTAAACCGCGGTTAGTGGATAGAGCGGTGCGAATTGATGAGAATCGGTGCAGTTTTAATAGATTGGATGGTATTTTGCACAGTCCTAAACCTTCAAGCTCAAAATCCCATCCAAATGAAATTGAATATCGTTAATGGGTGCCCAACAAGCAACCATAAATGGAGTAGAAACGCCATTAAAAACAAGCTCGTTTCATGTAATCCAAAGAGACCAAATAATTGCCAATGGAATAGCTTCCCAAACCATTCTTAAACAGTTAATTCAAAAAACGAGAAAGAGAGGAGAGGTCCTAATTCTTACTAAAACCACAATATAACATATATATATATATATATATATATATATTAAAAAAGAAGATGGCGAACTTCCCACTATCTGGGTGAAAGATAACTTTTCTATAATGGACAGTGCAATGTAAAGGACTATTATAGTGTCTCAGCTACACTAATTCAAGCTTGCAGAAACTAATAGTGCAACTAATGAGACATCAAAATGCAAAATAGCAATGTAATCATGTCCTATTCATGTAACAGTGGGAACTACTATATTAGGCAAGGAATACAATAAACAATATGTTGTGATGTATAGCAACTACCATATCATGAAATGAGAAGTTCCTATGTGGTATATAGCACACTACATATCCCAATTCAACTTATTGGAGGAATGCAGGTCTCCACATTTAATTGGCAGGAATATCATCAGAAATTTGTTGTTTGCCCCCCCCTTTTTCTTTTTGAAATCGGGTATAATTACTTTCACCTTTTTTTTTTTTTTTCAACTTTTTCTTCTTTTGTAAAATGAAATTGTAGTTCATAAAGAGAAACGTGACCAACAAATCAACTAATATGAGATAAACAAACATAATACACATGATGTTGCAAACAACTCATCACATCATAATCAATTGAAGTATCTCAAGGTCATTACCAACTATTAATGCATAAATGAGTAGTAGTGCAATAGAAGGACAGGAAACCAAAAACACAAACTTCAATAAACAACATGCATAATTATCTTGGGATTTTCTGAGGTATATTCTGTCAGAAATTAATGTGTTAATATGGAACATATTTCATGAAAATGATTATTTTATACCACTATAGATGTACCATAAAAAAATAAGGAACTAACTTTGAGTAGATCTTACCTTGCCTACGAGACATGCGGGACAAACATTCCCGTTTCCTGATGTTGATAGAAGTATACAAGTCCACTTTTCACCTTTTCCATCAAAACCTTCCCAGAGGACTTGCAATGACATCCTTTTAATTCCTCATCAAAATAAGAACCATCATATAATAATACAAATTCTTCAATTCACCTTTGGAGCACCTGCGGGACAAAGGTCAAAAAAAGAATTGATCAGAAAAAAAATATATATATAAAATAAAAGTTAAAATCAAATAACATGAACCAATCGAGAGCAAAACAGGATAGAGTCCGAAAGAAATCAAGAGAGAGCCTACGTGGCTAAGAGAGTCTTCATTTGTTAAGATTGAACGACGAATATTAGATCCACGAGAGAAGATTGAAAATTCTAAGAAAGGAAATACTTCTAATCAATTTTAGAATTTAAGTAACAAAAAATCAAATAGTAAATTACATTAAACACCCTCAACCTATGAACTTCAGAAGTCAACATAAACCACCATATTGTTTTATTGCGTGGCTGTAGACACCCCATTTTTGACCGACCCTAAGACTCAGACGTCACTGATTGAGCGCTTGGTGATGTTGCATAATGTGCTTGTTCAGAAGTTTCAGAGTCGCGGCCGTGAGCCCTACCTCCGGACTTTCGAACCCTCTTCTGTGCCTTGTCTCGGTTTGCGAACCAGACTCGGTTTTCTCTGTTTCTTTTCCTGATGGAAGGGAGAGGTCCCGTAGACCATCTCTCAATGTCCGTAGGCTACATTTGGTGGCCGTAGGCCATTTTTCCCATTTCGGAGTCCGGTTTCCGGTTTTCGGAGCCGTCAGGCCGTGTGCCTCGGTTCGGGACCGCTTAACCATCTCCTATTGCTCCGGTTTTTGGCATACTTCCTTTATACTCCCTTTTGAGGGACACTGGGGTCTGAGAAACCCACTTCGTGGCCGAATGCCACTTTCGGTGCTTGACAGCCCATTTTCGGGACCTCGAACTGCGTGTTTTGATCCCCGAGCATTCGTTTTGCAACGGTTTTTGTTCATTTTTGGCAGGTACCTCTGTTTTATCACCGGGGAGGTCACTAAAGGGTGGGAGGCCAGCAATTGTTGCAGCAACCAGTTATGCATCCTCCGATGCCCTCCGGCGCCCGTTTTTCGCACTTCCGGGCTAATGTTGAACCCCTTGGACCCACATTCTTGAACTTTGAACCACATATTTGTGATGTACACACTTGGGAGGACCCTAAAAGTTGGTGGCCGGCCACTAATTCTTCTTGACCCTTTTGACCCCCTCCTTCCAAGCCAATGTTGAACCCCTTGGACCCATATTCTTGAACTTTGAACCATATATTTGTGATGTACACACTTGGGAGGACCCTAAAAGTTGGTGGCCGGCCACTAATTCTTCTTGACCCTTTTGACCCCCTCCTTCCAAGCCAATGTTGAACCCCTTGGACCCACTTTCTTGGAATTTTAACCACAGGGTTGTGTTGTACACACAGAGGAGGACACCATCAGTTGGTGGCCGGCCAGAAAATCTGATTAACCCTTTTGACCCCTAGCCGGCCGGCTAGGGGGTATGGCCGGCCGGCCACCTGGAGCAAAAGTAACAGGCCGGCCGAGCTCCTCGCACTGTGCACTTTACAGCTGTGGAGCTTTATCCCCCAGAAAAGATCTTTATCCGGGGGATATTTTGTGGGGGAAAGTTACTCTCCTTTTCCCCCACCTTTACACCCCCTTTTTGGCCCTTATAACAAGCAAGATATATCATATGTTAGGGTTAGAAAATTTGGTCTTGAGGCTTCCATACACAACTCCATCTCTAGACCTCTCATTTCTTTGAAAATTTCTAAGTCCCTAAGCACCATTTCTTCTACACCACCAAGCTCTACCATTACCACTTCATTTCCAGCAACAAGGAAGGTTTCTCAAAGGCAAAAGGAGCTGCAAATTGATCCAAGAAGCAACAAAAGTCTTAGTCTTCAAGGGTGAGTAACATTTCTCTTCTTTGACCCCTTTTCTTGATCTATTTGTAAGCCCCACATGCTTTTTGTTTCAAGCTCCGGCCCTAACTGAAAAGGGCCCTCTTTTGAGCTCATTTTCACTTTTCATTAAGGGTTCAACCCTGTTTGAGCCCTCCATGATACACTTGCTTCATTGATCCTCTTATATGTCATAATCTTGCATGCTATTTTTGGCTCATGAGTAATCTGTTTTTGAGCACGTTGTAAACTGATATTGGGCTTATTTTGAGCCCCTCTTCAACATTGAAGAAGGGCTCAACACCATTTGGGACTTCCATGTTGTACTTACCTTTATACTCCTCTTTTCTTCCCCATTCTTGCATGCAATGGCAGCCTACCATGCTTTTGTTTTTGGCCATTTTACAGTTCTGAAAAAGTTCTTATTTTGGTCCATTCTTCATGTTTCATTTAGGTCCTTTCATGGTTTGGGACCTCCATATGCTACTTCATGTTATATTTCACTTTCGGTTCGTTTTCTTGCATGCTTAGTTAGCCTACCATGCTTTTGTTTTTGGCCATTTTACAGTTCTATAAATAGTCTTGTTTTGGCCCATTCTACATGTTTCATTAAGGGTCTTTGGACGTTTGTGGATTATTTTGCATACCTCATGTTATAGCCATTTTTGAGCCTTATTTTGCGTCGCATTTATATCATGTTTTTATTCTGATTTTGAGGCTTCCATAAACTGTAAATGTGCATATTTTTGGTACCTCTTCAGTATTGTAGAAGGAAAATTTTCAGTTTGGGTTTTGCTTATATCACTTGCTTCATTACCCCTCTTTTGGCCCCTATTCTTGCATGCTATTTTTGCCATACCTATGCTTGCTGTTTGGCCATGTTTATAACTGTGAAAGTGCCTTTTTTGGGACTGTCTAGCTTCTGTCTTTGCATTGCATGTCCATATTGTGCATGTTTGGCATAGCTATAGGCCATTTCGGGTGCCTAAATTCGCATTTCGGGACAATTCCATGCATTTAGTGTCATTTCGCCTCATTTCGGGGCTGCTTTCCCCCACTTTTCAGTGCTGAAATCCTATTACCATGTTTGCATATCATGTTTCCATGTCATTGCATTGCATTCTACCATTGCCTTGGTTTGCGTGCCCGTGTGCACGCATTTCGAGGCACTTCATTTTTCATCCATCGGCATCCTATGTGAGTGTGGCTGAGGCTCACTCATGTTGGTATAAGTCCATATCATGTTTTCATGCCATTTGCATTGCGTATGTCATTGCCTCGGTTTGCGTGCCCGTGTGCACGCATTTCGAGGCACTTCATTTTTCATCCACCGGCATCCTATGTGAGTGTGGCTGAGGCTCACTCATGTTGGTATAAGCCCATATCATGTTTCCATGCCATTGCATCGCATTCTATCATTGCCTCGGTTTGTGTGCCCGTGTGCACGCATTTCGAGGCATCTCATTTTTCATCCACCGGCATCCTATGTGAGTGTGGCTGAGGCTCACTCATGTTGGTATAAGTCCATATCATGTTTTCATGCCATTTGCATTGCGTATGCCATTGCCTCGGTTTGCGTGCCCGTGTGCACGCATTTTGAGGCACTTCATTTTCATCAACCGGCTTCTTATGTGAGTGTGGCTGAGGCTCTCTCATGTTAGTGTAAGTCCATGTTACCTTTTCCATGCCATTTTAGACACTTGCATTGCATTCTGTCATTTTTTCGGTTTGCGCGCCCGTGTGCACGCATTTCGAGGCATCTCATTTTCATAGCATAGTGCATACTAGGTTGTATCTTAGATTGCATTCTGTCATTTTCTCGGTTTGCGTGCCCGTGTGCACGCATTTCGAGGCATCTCATTTTCATAGCATAGTGCATACTAGGTTGTATCTTAGATTGCATTCTGTCATTTTCTCGGTTTGCGTGCCCGTGTGCACGTATTTCGAGGCATCTCACTTTCATAGCATGGTGTATGTTAGGATTGTATCTTAGTCGCATTTCATGCATATCATGCATATTGCATCGTGTTCGGAATAGGAGTTAGCCCGGGCACGGGAAACGAGGTACATTTCGTACTCCGAGTGACGGAATGTGTCTCAATTCCCCAGTCACCGACACTCCGGATTATCCATGATGGAGTTAGGTTTTAGCTGTATTTTCATGTGCATTCATCCTATATTGAGTTGTGCATTTCGACTCCTCGGCCATCATGCCTCGGTATGCGTGATTGGTGGCACGAGAATCGAGACATGCATATATTTGTGCAAATACATTGCTATGCCCCTTTCCTGCTCTCTGTTGCAGCAAAACGAAGAATCAGCAACTTTTTGGGGGCTTGGCACGCATTTCAAGAACAGGTGTAAACAGAGGCTAATTGGGGCATTCCGGTCGATTTCTGTGCAAGACAACCCGGACATGCATCATCCATCAGAAGCAAGCAGTCCCTGGCTTGCACGCCAGTTTTATTTGCTTTCTTAGTTAATTCATTAATTAATTAGGAATTTGTATATTATTCGGACTGTAATATTTAAAACTGTAATATTCTTTTATTCGGGACTGTATATTTATTCGGACCCTCTGCGCGAGGGCACAACTGTAATAAGTGTGCGTGAGTGTGTTGTATGTCTTCCAACCCCACGTCTTTCTCCCTTTTATTTATCCGCTTATGATGGTTAGATTAGGGCATATTTCAATTAGCATACAGTATGATAGCATGTTTGCATTCATTCATCTGTTTTGCATGCACCGGGCTCGGCGCATCATACTAACTGCATTGTATTTTCAATTTCAAAGTTGAATACATGATAGTTGTAGCATTTCATATACCATCTTAGAATAGCCGAGCCTGCTATAGTTGCATTTTGCATGTGTTGCATTAGACATTTCTGTATAATTAGGATCATGCATGATTTCTAATGAGGTTTCTATTTTGGCATGGAGTACTCGGTAAGTTTTATGCTTTAGCATCCTTGCATGTGTGTGAGTGACTGCCATGAATAGCATGTTTACCATGAGGCTAATTGCTTATGTGATATAACTACCTGAATGCCTGTGTGTGAATGTTGGGTTATCTGAATTGGAATAAATCATCAAATGATTCAAGCCTACCTGCGGGTAGCAAACCTCTTTCAAAAACAAACATGAAATGTTTTGTTCCAATTCGGGCGACCCGATCTATACTTGTACGCTGTGCGCATCACATAGTAACCTAGGCTAATAACCGGAATAAGGACACACAATGTTTTCAAAAATTGATATCATGGTTAGTAGAGGCCGGTCTATGACCGGGCGAGCGGGGGTGCTCACAAAGTGACCTTCCCCAATCGTACCCAAGTTCCCGAGCCGAGGCAACTTTGGTGATGACGGACACGTGGCCTTTTTGGCACCGAGTCAGGGTTTCCTAAATTTCCCAAAATAAAATATTTAGGTGGCGACTCTGTATCTGGCAAAGCAGTCCATGTTTGGCACTTCTTTCAAAAATCAGTTTTCTTAAAACGACTTGCCGGATTTGGAATCTTTGGTTCAGACTTAGAACCGTGACTAATTTTAGAGTCCTGAGCTGTAGTGACCCCAAAATGAACAGAACGGGACTTAACCCTCCCGGGGCGTTCGGGGACGTCTACAGTGGCACTTAAATCCTTCTGTTTGTATTCTGTTATGTTTTTGGATGGAATCAAGTCATGGGCACATGACATATTTACTCATTTTCTGAGGCAATAATGCCCTTTATCTTGTTAGCTCTTATATTTAATAACCTAACAAGGTCCTACAGGTGTATATGTATATATACACTTGTACTCATGCCCTCTCAATAGGTCTTTATTTCAGAACCTAGAAGAGCAATGACTCTCTCTCTCTCTCTCTCTCCCCCTTCTCTTCATTCTGTATACTCCAATTAGTTTTTTTTTTCTTTTCTTTTCTTGACAGTGTAAACAAAGGCTGCTAGTGGAAGCAATTCAAGTGAAGGTTTTCCATCTCTTTTCCCTTCAATTTCTCAATTTTGCACAACAAAGTTCCAATCAATGGCTTCTTTGCTTGACATGACCCACCCACATGTGAAAGAGGGAAGGATTTTGGGATATTTTTCTTGAGGAAGAAATGCTGAGATGAGAAGAATTAATGAAGAGTTGCAAACAAATAGTCATGAGAGACAACAAAGAAGACTCGTGGAAATTTAGAGAAATATTGATTAACTACAAACAAGGAACCATGAAATGCAAATATTCATTGATGAGCAAATTGCCAAAAAAGACCTGAAAACCAATGATAATTGTTAGGTTTTCGTAATTGGCAATCTTGTTGGACAAAACTGAATATTTATTCGCTCTATTGTATCTGTGAGGTTATGGGAGTTTAGATGCGAATCCAACCCGAGTTGACCCTATGCAGAGAGTTTGTGCTGACATTCTGTATCTTGACTTGAGCATCCTTCCTTGTTTACCACTTTGCTGACTAAGTATGGCAATTGAACTAAGAATAAGTCAAAGTGGTTTGACCGCTCGAGCGGTCTTTCGTGCAAATCCAACCCTAAGTGTGCGCTCGAGCGGTCTTTGCAGCTTTGTTTAGTATAAAGTGTCATTTACTATTTTTAGGTTGAACCCGCCCAAATTCTTAGAGATGAGTAAAATACAAAGTGTCCTATATTGGAGGTTGTTTATATGAGTTACCTTGATGTATAGAAGGTGATCAATTGATCAACAAACTACATATTGACAAACATCAATAGTTGTTTTTGTTCTTTCATTCACAAAAGAGAGAGGTGTTCATCGGTAACTTGAAGCTTTAGTGGATTCTGGAGTAGCTCATTGTTGTGGATTCGACATCGGTGTTGTGGATTCAACGTTGGGGAAAGCAATTTTGAGGTGAAGACTGTGGTGGAAGAGGCACATCGGGTTTGGTTCAATTCGAGTGTAGATTCGCTAGATAATTGAGGATTCTCATGTGTAATTCTTTGTCTTCTTAGTGGACTGTTGTTGGCTCTGGCTTGTGATTTTTTATCACAACTGGAGATGTCCAATTGTGATTTTTTTTCACGTTAAATCATTGTGCCAATTTGTTGTTGATTGTTTGATTGGGATTGATATTCGTAGTTTAAAATCGATTCATAATCACAAATTAATATCTTGGGAGTTTTTAATTTTTTCAATTAGTATTAGAGCGGGTCGCTCAATCTTTGTTTTTCAAAGCTACAAGGAGCGAGATCTTGTTTGATTTGTGATGATGGATTCAATTCGTGAGGGGAATTCTACAGTGCAACCACCCTTACTTAACAGATTCAATTATTCTTTTTGGAAAGCTCAGATGAGAACATTTTTAAAAGTTATTGATGAAAAAGTTTGGCAATTCGTCATGTCCGGGTGGACCAAACCTATGGTTACCGTTGATGGAGTAACATTCTCCAAACAAATTGACAAATGCGACACAACCAATAACCAAAATAATAGCTGAAATAGTAAAACTATCAATTCCTTGTTTTATGCCATCACAACTGAAGAGTTTAGTCGTATTTGTAATTGTAAAGTCACAAAAAAGGCATGGGATATCGTAGATAGTATTCATGAGGGCACTCTTTCGGTTAAACTCTCAAAACTTCAAAGGCTCACCTTTAGTTTTGAAAATTTTACATGAAAAATTGTGAGACCTTTGATGAATTTTATGTGAAGTTGTGTGACATTGTGAATTCCAACTTCAATTTAGGTGAGAAAATACTAGAATCCAAGATTGTTGGAAAAATTTTGTGATCCTTGCCCAATCGGTTCTAACCAAAAGTTACGGCCATTGAGGAGACTTAAGATGTTGACAACCTTAAACTGGATCATTTGGTTGGAAATCTCCAAACCTATGAGGCTCATTTGAATTTCAAAAAGAAATAAAAGGGTGTTTTGACTTTTAGTAGTACTCATAGTTTTGGAAAGGATTCAAATGAAGATTGTGAGTTTGATTTCGAGATGACGGATGCCTTTATAAAATGTTCCAAATAATCTTTTCTGAAAAAGAAGCCGAACCTTATGAAATCAACTCATAAATCCAAAGGCAAAGATAAATTCAAAATTGATCCTACAACCGAGAAGAAAAAAGGAAAAATATAGGGAAATCCTCAAAGAGTCCAATGCTATTAATGCCAAGGTTTTGGACACTTTGTTCAACAATGCCCTAACCGGTTGAGGAAGAAGAAAGGATTTTCAATCACTTAGGATTATGAGTCAGATTCTAATAAGAATGAGAGTGACAATGAGGTTCAAGACAAAGAAGGAAATGGACAATTTCTTGCCTTCATGGCTGTCTCTGTAGCCGAGGGACGAATGGATTATGTCGAGGGGCAAGATGAGTATGCACATGGCCAAAACATTTCCACCCCTCCTTACTTTGATAGATCTGAACACCCATACTCGAGTGCTCGAATGAGGGTGTATTTATTGTCATTCAATGCAAGCCTATGGAGGATCATAGAAGAAGGGTTCGAGATGCCATATGCACTTGACTTGGCAACAAACTAGAGAAATTTGAAACCTCAAGAGCAATGAAGTGAACTTGAGTTGCAACACTTAGGATACAACTCAAGAGCATTAGAGGTAACACGAGGTGCTATCTCAGAAGGTGAGCGAAGCCATATTTCTCATTATGAGATGGCCAAAGAAGCATGGGATTTGTTGAAATCTATCTATGAGGATGCAAGTTGTAATGGTGAATCTCATGGTACGTCCATCCCTCATGCATCGAATGTTGATCCTTTGGACGGAAATTTCATCTTCGGACAAGAGTGAGAATGGAAGCTTCACTTCAGGGTCTTCAAATGATGGTTAGTGAGTCTTATAGTGCAAAAGAAGAAATAGATAGTGTAACTCTTCGTGAAGCATATGACATGTATAAACAGAGTTTCAGTTTGACAAATGTGAACATTAAGTTATCCACCAAGCTCGGGTTAAGTAGAGGGAAAAGAGAAAGTAGAGCAAAAGATCATGGAAGCTCAAGCGGAAGTTAGTGTTCTCTCAAATGAAATGGAGTTTTTGATCGCCAAACTTCCCACATGTGAAATGGAAAGAAATCAATTGCTTCATGCTCATGAAGAGTTGAAAGAGAAGAATGGTGATCTTGAAAGAGAGTTGGAGACTTGTTCAAAGTCTGGGAAAGAGCTTGAAGCAAAAATTATCTCCTTGGAGTTGGAACTCGAAAGTATCAAAGCTTCAAGTGCACAAAGTGTGGATGCAGCTTCTTGTACTCAATACATGGCCAATGATAAAGAAGGAGTTGGCATCATCAAAGGACATGTCTCACCATCCAAAGCCTCAACTTCCAAGGACGAGAGCACTCAAGAGTTCATGGCTAGGGGTAATATCATTTCATCTTCTTCTTTGTCTCATAACTGTGTAACCAAGGGTAAATTTATTCCTATTTGTCATCACTGGGGGTTTAAGGGTCACATTAGATCTCATTGTTTTAAATTGCTTGAGACCAAACATGAAGTGAGGTTGTGTTTGCCTTGACCTAGGAATAGGAGGTTGGAAACCAAGTTGAGATGGGTTCCCATTGAAGGGGAACGGAACCACAACATCAAGACACCACCCAAGAACCGCAATTCTCACAGCATTTTTCATATGAAAGCAGTTTGGGTGAGAAAAGCTTGACTTAGGTTAATTTGTTTATTCATTTTTTTTTTCTTTTTGTTTTGAGTTTTGTTTGTCTTTCTTTTTTGGGTCTTTTATGTGTGTTTGTTTTTTTCTTTCTTGCTTTGTTAAACAAAAATCCAAAAAGATATTCTTTGTATGGTTTTATAAACTTGAAATTTTTTGATAAGTTCTTGACGCATATTGGAATTGATGAGAATATCTATTACTTGATAATATATGTGTGCTATCTGTGGACATTACTCATTTCAGATTGTGTGTACTTTGATTAGCATGTCTCATTCTATACACATTCTTGGATTAGCTAATATTGGAATCTTCCGCATAAGAGATCAGAGTTCTCTATGGACTTCTAGCAGTGTTTCTTGCGTCTTTCTTGAGAAATTGACCAATATTATCATATCTTGGGTGATGTTGAGTCTCTTAACCCCCTACCATTTTTTTGCATCTCCACTGCTTACCCCTCTGTGTTTGTCTTTCATGGCATAAGGAAAAGGCTATCTCAGTGTCCTTAACTAGGCTTCACTATCTTTTTCGTCGTTCTCTAGTTTGGTTTACATACTCTTGAGCATGAAAGCCGCCGGTGAGTGTGCAAGAAAATTGTATACACTGTTTGAGGGGGAGGATTCACGTTTACTCAATAAATAGCCCTTGATCACTAGAGGTTTGACTTTTCTCAGTCATTCACAGATTCTCTTGCTAGATGTCTAGCCATCAAATCACTACTAGGATTTGAATCTAGTGTTTATCTAACTCCAAGAGACACACACTTTTCTCATGAGATCTATGCTTTTTGTAGGTTTAGAGAAAAGAAAAAGTTAGAGGGTATGAGTCTTATCTCATCCCCTTTTATATTAGATCATTAGCAAAATTACAGAAGCCCTTTAAGGCATAAATAAAGATACTAAAAATAAATGAGGAGGAAATAGGAAACATTCCTAATACATTCTAACAATCCCCCTCAAGCTGGTGCGAAGATATCTCTCATGTCCAGCTTGTTGAGAATGTCACAAAATGGTTTATATGACGCCCCAAATTTTAAGGACATCATAATAAGATTTAGAACTTAAAATCAATGTTGCCACCAAACATCGCTAACATCCATTAATTAACAACCCCAAAATTTAAAGTTTTCAAATTACAATTCTAATAAAACTTAAAACTTAGTCTCGGTATATAAAAAAAAATAAAACAACTATGAAATAAAACTAGAGAAAACTAGGAAACATAGGAAATGGTTTGTGGAATTTGGGGACTCTTCAAGCTAACCAAGGCTGAATGTCACCTTGCAAGGCCTCGGTGTTTCCTTCGTTTTCTTCGGTACCTGGCATAAAACGCCAGGGCAACGAGAATGCCAATGAGCGATGAGCTCAATAATATACTATAACCCGAAAATACCCACCCCGATAATAATACTCACAATTAATGAATAATGCGTAGTAACAGAATAACATGTAGCATTTAATGAGCATAACAGGAATGCCAACAGTTAAAATATTAACAATAGATGGATAAATAAATAAATAAATAAAATGACAAATGGAAATAGTAATTCATCATAAGGAAAATGCACACTTTTCTTTTTAAATTCTCATAAATTTAGTTTATCAGTTAAATTTAAGTAACTCCCCACGGAGCACTATTTCTACTCAACCGCTAAGCAATGGCCACGGGCATTTTTGACTCCCCCTTGGTCAAATATTCAAATGTTACTTGCTGTAACTACCAATGATGCCCACGCACCAGGGTTACGTACCCGAGTCATGACATCACGGTCTGTCCCAAGGGAACGGTCTATGTTGTGACACCCGCACCACCAACCTTATATCGCCTACACCAATAAGAGCCGAAATACCTTCCCGTGCCATGTTAGAGTTCGCAACTCACTTGCGCAAGCTTCTAAACCGGGCTCACCCCATTACTTTTAAATTTTTAATGTATAATCAGTTCAATTTCGTATTTCCTTACTTCGTCTAATTCACATATTTATGCATGTGCGAGTTTTAGTTTGAGAACCACAGTGACATAATGTTTATATAGCACAACGCAATCATATATGTCAACCAAAATAAATGTGATAGAATGTCTTAGGAATCATCACAAAATTCCTTAAGAATTCACACACTTCTTCTTCCAGCACTGTATGGTCATACAAAAAAAATTATGAAACCCATACCAAACGAAGTTCAATCATTATAATATTTTAACTGATGCTAGTTCATCGAGTTAGGAAAATATTTCGAGAAGAATACCAGGGCTAAAAACGATCTTAAAATGGAGAAATAATTTTTGGAAGAAAACTGGTTTTCTGGGACAGTGGGTTATATTAACCTCCAGCACAGGTGATCTGGTTTTGAAAAATAAAAATGGCCTCAAACGGTGTCGAAAAGAAGCATGGTCAGAACTGTTTGCTAAAATTTTGAGTTTAGAACATATTTCCAGAAGAGTGTGAAGGTTGAAAACCAGCCGAAGATGGTCAAATAATTTTTATAAGAAAACTGGACAGATTCTATCACATTTTTGGAAAAATTGGTGTTTCTCTCTCAATACTTAATAAAAAATTATGAAATCAGTGGCGTTTGAAAGGTAACTTAAAAATCTAATTTTTTCGAGTGGTCGTGCAGAAAAATACCATTTGTAGAGAAAATGGGACCTGTTTGAAGCCACTGCTTCTGCTGTGTTGTAAGCGACGCTTAGGGAAAATATTTGTTTCAGTAAGAAAATGGTGTCCAATGATTTTATAAAAATTTTGCACAGTGTATAACACCTATATATACTTCCAGTATACACAGATTTTTAACGAGAAAAGTTAGGGATCATGAAATTTTTTTCATGAAAATGATCATGAAAAATTCATGATTCTTGGATTACCTTGATTAGTTTGTGGTGCTTTATTCTAAGTGTAATCCAAGGGTCAAAAAGCTTTCATGATTATTTTCATGAAAGATTTTTCATGATACCTAACATTGCTGATTTTTAACATCAATTATTTTCAATTTATTAGAGCCCTCTTTTCATCCGATAAAGTCTGAAACAGTGAGGAAGAATCTAAGTTTCAGGTAAAGGGAAACCATTCTTATCTCATTTTACTCCCTTGCAAGATTATTTCAACAATGGAGAATATTGAACACATAAAAACAGTAGCTAAGCCATATATCTATGTTTGCAAGAAGGAATATGAAATTATAACATAATGAAACCCTCATCCTATCAAAATTTTAAACATGCATGGTACTATTTTGCTATATATGACTTAACCATGCTTAGTCTTGCATATATAAATTATATAAATTCAGTTAGAGGTATCTAAAGGAGGATGGAGGTTGAGTATTTTTACCTCAAGAACTTTTGCAAACACTTCTCAAACTAAGTTGAAATTGGTATTCACCAAGTACCCTCTCTTTTTTCTCTCTTTCTCTTCTCTTTTCTACTCTCTTTTTCTCCTCTCTTTTTCCTCTCCACTCTTTCTTTCCTCTCACAGCCATGTGTGTGTGTATTATGGCTGATGGTGAGGTCCCTTATGTAGGGAATATGGGAGCAACTTTTTTGTTTTATTTTATTATTTCCTTTCTTTAGCAAAAAAATTTCTGTTGGCTTGGAATCGCCATCCTAAGCCATGCTTGTTTCTTAGGGATGCTGAGTGTGAACTTGGCAGACAAGCATGCCTTGCATGCATTAGAGCAGTATAGGAAAAGAAGTGGTAGTCAGCCACTTTGTTGCAATTTGACCCCTCCCCTTTTTTTTGAATTGAATTGAAATTGATGCCAATACAATATTAGTATATATATATATATATATATAACTTTCTTATTTATTTATTTATTTATTATTATTATTATTTTTTATTATATATATACATATATTTTATTTTATTTTAAACTGGATGGTTTTCTTCTTACTAAACTAACTAGCTTATTTACTATTAATTTAATTCATTTAGTTTTCACAACTGTAGTTTGATGCAGAAATTTAATCACAACAAGATAAATAATTTTATTTAAAAGAATTTAATATTGGTATTAATTATGGTGCTATTAACATTATAATTTAATAGTTTAATAATCACTATTGATTGACTTAATATTATTATTAATAAACTAATTAGTTGTCTAAAAATTCAAGTTCTTACAGTTTATGCCTAATCCTTTGGGGAGAATATCTGCCAGTTGGTCTCCGGTCCTCACGAATGGCGTACATATAGTGCCATTAGTGAGCTTTTCCTTGATAAAATGCTTGTCAATCTCCACATACTTGGTCCTATCATGCTGAACCGGATTATGAGCTATGTTGATTGCGGCTTTGTTGTCACAGTATAATCTCATGGAATCGGTCTGATGTATTCCCAAGTCTCCCAACAATAGTCTAATCCATAGTAACTTACATATACCCTAAGCCATAGCCTTGAAGTCTGCCTCAACACGAGATCTAGCAACCAGATTATGTTTCTTACTGCACCACGTGACTAGGTTGCCTCCAACAAATGTGTAATATCCTGAAGTTGATCGTCTATCAGTGACGGATCCAGCCCGATCTGCATCAATGAATGCTTCCACGCTGAGATGTCCATGTTTTGAGAAATAGAGACCCTTTCCAAGAGAGGCCTTCAGGTATCTCAGGATTCTCATAACAGCCTCTAAGTGAGAATTTCTAGGAGCATGCATAAACTGGCTAACCATGCTCACTGCAATGGCAATGTCTGGATGCGAGCGCTGGTATCTCCCCTTGTCCACTAAATCTCCCTCTTGATCCTCACTTAGTTTCTCCCCTGAATCTAGAGGCGTGTCACACGATCTACCTCCAAGCATGCCAGTTTCCTTTAACAAGTCAAGTATATACTTCCGTTTGCATATGAAAATGCCATTCTTGGACAGAGCTACTTCAATGCCCAAAAAATACTTCAAATTGCCTAAGTTTTTGATTTCAAACTTCGTGGCTAAGTATTCCTTCAAATGAGGAATCTCCTCCACATCATCTCCTATCAAAACAATATCATCAACGTAGACAATAGGAGCTGTGGTCTTACCATGGGAGGAGTGTTTCACAAACAAGGTGTGGTCAGCTTGACTTTGCTTGAACCCATATTTCAGCATAACTTGAGCAAACCTTTCAAACCAAGCCCTAAGAGACTGCTTTAGCCAATAAAGCGACTTTCGGAGCCTGCATACTTTACCTTTGGATTTAGCATCTGCAAAACCAGGAGGAATATCCATATAGACCTCCTCTGCGAGGTCTACATGAAGGAAGGCATTCTTTATATCAAACTGATGAAGTGGCCAATCCAAATTTGCAGCACAAGAGAGTAAGATTCTCACGGAGTTCATTTTAGCAACCGGTGCAAATGTCTCCAGGTAATCTACCCCAATAAGTCTGAGTAAAGCTCTTAGTAACCAATCTTGCTTTGTACCGCTCTATGGAACCATCTGCTTTGTGTTTGACCATGTACACCCACTTACACCCAACTGGATTTTTGCCTCTAGGTAACTCCACTAACTCTCAAGTGCCACTCTTGCTGGGAGCTCTCATTTCTTCCATCATGGCATGTTTCCATTCAAGAATACAGAGAGCATCCTGAAAATTGTTAGGTAGACTCACAGAAGACACTTTAGACAAAAAGGCTTTATATGAGGAAGACAAATTAGAATAAGATACATGATTACTAATAGGATGCTGAGTACATGTCCTAATCCCCTTCCTATTAGCAATGGGAACATCAAGATTTGAAAACTCAGGAATACTAGAATTAGAATTACCTGGACTCTCAAGAGAGGGGAGTGACTCTAGACACTCATCTGGAGAAGAAGTTGACAGTAGAGGAGGGAAAGTAAGCTCTTGCATCCAGGGGACTTGCTGTCTGTCCTTGTCCCTGATATAAACTTTGCTTGCTTCCTTTTCCTCAACAACTGCTGGCTCATCATCCTCTTTTACCGGAAGTAGAACAGGAATCTTTTCACACCAAGGCGCCCCCTGAAGGGATGACTGGGATACTGAGGAGGTCGGAAAGTAAGGCTGAGACTCAAAGAAAGCGACATCCATGGAGACAAACCATTTGCAAATGGGAGGATGATAACACTTATAACCTTTTTGAGTAGCAGAATAACCCAAAAAAACACACTTCAGAGACCGAGGATCTAATTTACCACAAGTGGGTGAATGATTATGAACAAAGAAAACACTGCCAAAGGTCTTAGCGGAAATAGAAAACCCGAAAAAAGTAGACCCAAACAAAACTTGAAGAGGTGTTTGTTTTTGAAGGACTTGGGTAGGAAAATGATTAATCAAATAAGTGGTTGTAAGAACCGCTTCCCTCCAATAGGATCGAGGAACCCGCATCTCAAAGGATAGACAACAGGCGACATAAAGGAGATGGCGATTTTTGCGTTCGGTAACACCATTTTGTTAAGGGGTATTAGTGCAAGAAGTCTGGTGAATAATGCCATGAGTGGCAAAGTAAGTGGCAAGACCAGAGTCAATATATTTTCCCCCATTATCAAAATGTAGAATTTAGAAAATTGCCCCAAATTGAGTGCAAACCATTTTATGGAAGTCTTGAAACACAGAAAACACCTCACTTTTATCTTTCATCAAATATACCCAAGTGGCTCGGGAACAATCATCTATGAAGGTAACAAACCATTTGTGACTAGTGACAGACACAAAACGGGAAGGACCCCATACATCAGAGTGAATCAAAGAAAATAGAACTGAATTCTTATTACTAGAAGGAGCAAAAAAGGCTCTGTGTTGTTTTCCAAGTTGACAAGACTCACATTGAAAATTTGACACATTATTTTTCTCAAAAACAGAAGGAAATAAATGCTTAAGTAATAAAAAAGATGGATGTTCTAAGCGATGGTTGCATAGCCAAATATCGTCCTTGGTGGATGTTAACTAAATAGATGAATGAGCCAGCTTGTGTGTCTGATCCAGAATGTAGAAACCATGCTCCTCTCTACCACTACCAATTCTCTTCCTTATGATAAGGTCCTGAAAAAGACAGTAATCAGGAAAAAACGTCACGCTACAATTTAAGTCATGAGTAATATGACTCAAAGATAAGAGATTAACGCTAAAATTTGGAACATGGAGGACAGAGGACAAAGGAAGGGAAGATATAGCGATCCCGGGTTTACCCTTGTTGTACAGTGATCCGGACATGTGTCCGTGAATGTTGGTAGTTGTTTATTTCCTAGTTTGCATCCTCTTTACTTTGTATTTTGAGTTATGGGATGTGTTGGGCAGGTTTGTTACAGGTTGGTTGTGCTTGGGAGCCTAGTGTTGCTGCCCAGATTTTTGGTCCTTCGCTCGAGCGAGGAGTTTGTCGCTCGAGCGAGAGTAGTGTTGCCCCGGTTCTGGACCTGAGAGTTGTAGTTTCTGGCTCGAGCGAGCTTTTCGTGGCTCGAGCGGTCTGGGTTTTTCTTCGCTCGATCGAGAACGTCTTGGCTCGAGCGAGAGTTTTCTGTGTCTGGTCGCTCGAGCGACCAATCCTTCGCTCGAGCGAGAGTGTTTTATATCAGCGGAGAGCAACGTCTTAAACATCATTTTTTCAGTCCCTTTCTTTGAGCAAAACCTAAATTCGACACTCTCTCTTCCTAAACTTACACTCTCTCTAAGATTTGATCTCCCTAAGGTGTGAATCTAGCCTAGGGCCTTTGTTAAAAAGATAGAGGGCGTTGAGAGCTTCGATTTAATCTGAAAAAGTTTGGATTTGGAGCAAGTTGATCTTGGAGCCTTCATCTCCTTTTGGGCTAAAACTTCAAGGTAGGGATATCCTACTCCTCTCTATGGGTTTGTCTTTAAATTTTGGTATTTTGAGATGTTGGGCTTGTTTTGGTAATTTTGTGAAAGTTTGGGGCTTTTGTGCAATTATACGAAAGTTGGGGTTTTATTCATAATAAACCTAGATGCATGTTAGGCATGAAAAAAAAGGAATGATTGATGAATCATTGATGAAAATGGGACCTAAGGGTTGAAATGGTAATTATGGAAAATGGCCTAATTACATTGTTTAATTAATTGGGATAATTAATTGGTGAGAAATGAGGAAATGAAATGTTGATTGAATATCCATTTGTGCATTTATTTTCTGTTTAGAAATAACTGCTGTGGGCTATCGGTGGAGGATAGTCGTGATTGTTGTAGACAATGCATGATGATTAAGTAAACGGAAACTAATCAATGGAATGTGTCATGGAACTTGACAGTTGATAGAATACATTAATTGTATGTATTGTGTGATTGTATATATGTGTTTATATACGTTATGTGTAGAGGAGGAGATAGGGGATGTACTCCGCGGTTTAGGGGAAGATAGGGGATGTACCTCTAAACCGGATAGGTATTGGGAGGAGATAGGGGATGAACTCCGTAGACAGAGCTCATATGCTTGTCTAGAGAAGTGAAGATAGAGCTCATATGCTTATCTTTGTGAAGTGTGGATACAGCTTGTATGCTTATCTGTGGATATTGTTGATATACATATCTGTTGTAGAATGTGGATACAGCTTGTATGCTTATCTGTGGATATTGTTGATATACATATCTGTTGAGAATGTGAGATATAGTTTTTATACATATCTGTGGAAATGATAATAGAGCTAGCATGCTTATCTATTAAAAAGGGAAAATGAAAAGTAATTGGGACTTGTAAGTCGTTGACATAAATATGTAATTTATGTGATTGTATCAGTGTTGACCAACTATCAACTGCTAATGTTTTAGTCATTGTCCATGGTTGGTTTAGTGTATTTCTACTGGGCTGTGGCTCACCCTATATGGGATTATCATTTTCAGGTGCAGGAAGCATGCCACCTCCAAGGACATAGCTGGGAGGCTAGTGGCGGGCATAGTTTTGTCGTTTTACTTTTGATGTATTACGTGTAATTTCAAGCCAAGGGCTTAATGTGTAAACGAGTTAGAACTCTTTGTTGTAACCAAGTGTTAACTTGGAAAGCTGTAAGCCCGTAGGGCATTTTGTTATGAGGTTAACATGTAATACTTATGTAATGGAATTCTAATGAATGAAAGGAATGCGGGTAGTTTAAATGTAAATGTATGTCTTATTAGATGGGTTTATTGTTGTTATTTTGAGGGCGTTACAACTTGGTATCAGAGCGTACCGGGTTCGAATACTTTGGGTACGTGGGAAGTGATTAGGATCACAATGGGTTTGTCTCGCTTGATAGAGACTTAGATGTGGTAGCATATGTTATGTGCTTAATTGATAACATGCTTATGTGACTATGTGGGTATGGGATTTAATTTCTGGGATGTTGATTGGATCCTTGAGTTTCTGGAAGTCTTGTTGGAAAAGCACTTGATCAATGTTGTTTCTAACCGGAACTCTAGTAACGCCTTGGGACTATCATTATCCGGAAATGAAATTCGTAAGTGCTTATGTGTTTATGTGCTTATGTGGAGTGAATTACACTTGTCCATGCATTAGGACGTGAGTGTTTAGTTTCGGCACACCTATGAATGTGCTAACGTTCTGTGTTACCTTTATTAGGATGTCAGGACGAGGAAGAGGTGCTAGGCGTGGTAGACCTGCGAGGCAGGAAGTACCGTTACAGGGTGAGATTCCGGCAGTGCAGGAGGGAGTGGGGCAGGCCAATGTGGCCGAACCAGTGGGTCAGCAGGCTATGGGTGCCTTGGCCAGAGAGTTAGCAGGAGCTTTGGGTATTCTTAGGGCTGAGAATTAGGCAGTTGAGGCAGGGCCTTCCTTCTTGAAGAGGGAGTTCTTTCGGTGTAATCCGGACGAGTTTATCGGGGATCCTAAAGAGCCGCTTAAGGCAGATGAATGGCTCGAACAGACAACGAAGACGTTTGAGATGCTTGGCATCGAGGACGGAGCACTGAAAGTGACCTTGGCATCCTTCCAGCTGAAGGGAGATGCGGGTCAATGGTGGAAGTACGAGAAAGCTCGTGTTGGTGGTACTTGGGAGGCGTTTATAAATGCTTTTCAGGAGAGGTTTTTGTCTGCAGTAGCTAGGGAGAAGCTGAGGGATCAGTTTAGCCGGCTTAATCAGCAGGGCTTGTCAGTGGCCGAGTTTGAGGCTACCTTTACTAGTTTGTCCAGGTTCGCACCTGAACTGGTGGCGTCTGAGGAACGCCGTTGCTATGAGTTTGAGCGGAAGTTGAGGCGGGGCCTCAAGTTGAGAGTTGGTGGGTCCTATATCCGGGAGTATAGACACCTAGTGGACGCTGCAGCTCATATGGAGCTTATGATGCAGGAAGAGGATGAGGGGCAGAGAGGCTCCAAGAGGAGTCAGGATGGTCAGGGTGATGGCAGGAGGCAGAGGGGTTCTAACCCTCAGCAGTCGCAGGGTGGTGTTGCTAGATCGACCTTCCCAGTGCCGAGTGCAGGCTCCGGGAGAGGTGGTCAGGGGGATTTCACCTGTTACAAGTGTGGCCAGTTGGGTCACAAGGTTTCTGTTTGCCCGCAGAAGGGTGGAGGTCAGAAAGCTACTTCTTCTTCAGCTAGACCGCAGAGTCAGAGTTTGGGTAGGGGGTAGCTCTTGACTTGTTATCAGTGTGGACAACCTGGGCACATGAAAAGGTTTTGCCCACAGTTGGGTGCCACTTCGGGAGCGTCTGGTTCTAGGCAGACGCAGGGTTTTCAGCCAGCACAGTCTGTGCAGGCCTCGAGGGCCAATCCGGGAGTTTCGTCATCCCAGTCTGTGCAGCAGTCTTTTGCTCCGAGAGGTGAGCAGGTAGACCAGGGGCCTACGGGGCGCGTGTATGCCGTTACCGCGCAGGATTTAGTACCAGCTCCATCAGTAGTGAGAGGTACTTTTCTGTTTTGCAACTCGGTTGCTAATGTGTTGATAGACACGGGTGCATCTCATTCTTTTGTATCTGCTGCATTTGCATCTGTTTTGGAATTGGAGTTCGCACAGTTAGCATCTCCTATTTGTGTGGTATCGCCTTTGGGTGGTGAGTTGATCCTGAAACAGGGTGTTAGAGGATGTGATATAGAGGTCGCCGACTATAGGCTTCCTTTTCCGTTTGTTGTCATGCCCATGAAGGGCTTTGATGTTATTTTGGGTATGGACTGGTTATCGTCATACCGGGCTGTTATTGATTGCTACCGCCAGAGGGTTACATTGTGTACCTTGAGCGGGGAGTGGTTCCATTTCTTGGGAGACCGGGTTGGTAGTGTTTTGCCACCGGGGTATGATTCGCGAGGGCGAAGTGAGCTTAGTGGTTTACTTGCTAGCCTTGAGAGTAGCGAGTGTGTTGAGACTCAGAGTGTGTTGCCAAGGGTGGTTTGTGAGTATTCGGATGTCTTTCCCGAAGATCTTGTTAGTTTGCCACCTCACCGAGAGATAGAGTTCTCTATTGATTTAGTGCCTGGTACGGCGCCGATTTCTATGGCACCTTACCGTTTTGCTCCAGCAGAGTTGGTTGAGTTGAAAGTTCAGCTCCAGGAATTGCTAGATAAGGGTTTTGTTCGCCCTAGCGTTTCACCGTGGGGAGCGCCGGCCCTCTTTGTTAAAAAGAAAGATGGTGCCTTGAGATTGTGTATTGACTATCGGAAGTTGAATCGGGCTACGGTTAAGAATAAGTACCCTATGCCCCGTATAGATGATTTGTTTGACCAATTGAAGGGTTCCCGTTGTTTCTCTAAGATAGACTTGAGATCGGGTTACCACCAGTTGAGGGTCAGGGAGGAAGATATTCCTAAGACAGCATTCCGTACGCGGTATGGCCATTACGAGTTTCTGGTGATGCCATTTGGGCTTACCAATGCACCGGCAGTCTTTATGGACTTGATGAACCGGATTTTTCGGGAGTTCTTAGACCGATTTGTGGTTGTTTTCGTGGACGATATCCTTATCTATTCGTCTTCTGAGGAGGAGCACGAGGCACACTTGAGAGTAGTGCTTGAATTGCTTAGAGCCCATAGGCTGTATGCCAAGTTTGGGAAGTGTGAGTTCTGGCTGAGGGAAGTCAAATTCTTAGGCCACGTGGTATCCGGGAAAGGGGTGTCTGTTGATACATCCAAGGTTGAGGCAGTGCAAGATTGGGCACAGCCTAAGAGTGTGTTTGAGATCCGCAGTTTTCTGGGATTAGCTGGGTATTACCGTCGGTTTGTGAAAGATTTCTCCAGATTAGCGTCACCGTTGACTAGACTGACTAGGAAGGGCGTCAAGTTTGTGTGGAGTGAGACTTGTGAAAAGTCGTTCCAAGAGCTGAAAGTTAGATTGACCACCGCTCCGGTGTTGATTATTCCGGAAAGAGGGTTGGGTTATGCGGTTTATTGTGATGCCTCACGAGAGGGTTTGGGTTGTGTGTTGATGCAAGAGGGGAAAGTGGTAGCTTATGGCTCACGTCAGTTGAAAATACATGAGAAGAATTACCCCACACACGACCTAGAATTAGCGGCTGTGATCTTTGCCTTGAAAATCTGGAGGCACTACCTTTATGGTGAGAAGTTCGAGGTGTTCTCGGACCACAAGAGTTTGAAATATCTGTATACACAGAGAGACTTGAATCTGAGGCAGAGGAGATGGATGGAGTTCATCGAGGATTATGATTTTGAGTTACATTATCATCCGGGAAAGGCCAATGTTGTGGCCGATGCCCTTAGTAGGAAAACCATTAGTGATGTAGCTTGTATAGCCATCCGGGAATGGGAGATGTTGGGAGCACTTGGCGAGTTTGATTTGCTACTGGGCGAATCTGTTGAGGCTGCGGCCTTGTTTTCTGTTATTGCGTAACCTACACTTGTGATTAGAGTGTTAGAGGCACAGAGAGGTGACCTTGAGGTAGAATCCCTCCGAGAGAAGATCTCCAGTGGGAAGACTGAGAAGGGTTTGACGGTGTATCCCGACCTGAGTGTGAGATACCGAGACCGTTTGTTTGTACCGGAGTCTTGCCGAGTGGAAATGGGAGCATGTCACTATGGACTTCGTTGTAGGTCTTCCGAGGACTCAACAGGGTAGTGATGCTATTTGGGTGGTTGTAGACCGGTTGACTAAGTCGGCGCACTTTATTCCTATGCGCGTGAGAGATTCGGTAGATCATCTTGCCGATTTGTATATTCGGGACGTAGTGAGATTGCACGGGGTCCCAGTGACGATCGTTTCAGATAGAGATCCTCGTTTTACTGCTAGGTTGTGGCAGAGCTTGCAGAGTGCCTTGGGCACTAAGTTGACCTTTAGTACGGCTTATCATCCTCAGACTGACGGGCAGTCCGAGCGTACTATTCAGATCCTCGAGGATATGCTTCGGGGTTGTGTCCTGGACTTCTGTGGGACGTGGGAGAGGCACTTGCCATTGGTAGAGTTTGCCTACAACAACAGTTTTCAGTCTAGCATCGGTATGGCACCGTTTGAGGCCTTGTATGGCCGACCGTGTAGGTCTCCAGTTTGTTGGGCCGAGGTGGGTGATGCACCTTTGTTGGGTCCGGAGTTGGTGAGGGAGACGACGGAGAAAGTTGAACTTATCCGTAGGAGGCTTGTTACAGCCCAAAGTCGACAAAAGAGTTATGCCGACCGTAGGGGGAGGCCTTTGGCGTTTGAGGTAGGTGACCATGTCTTTCTGAAGATATCACCTAGGCGAGGCTTGATGAGGTTTGGGAAGAGTGGGAAGTTATCCCCTCGGTTTATTGGTCCTTTTGAGATTCTTGAGAGGATTGGTGAGGTTGCTTATCGGTTAGCCTTACCGCCGCAGTTGTCCGGAGTACATGACGTGTTTCATGTGAGTATGCTTCGGAAGTATGAGCCAGATCCATCACATGTGTTGGATTGGACCGATTTAGAGGTAGATGAAGATGCCTCGTATGAGGAGAGACCGGTTCGGGTCTTGGATAGGCGGGATCAGGTCCTGCGTGGCAAGACCATTCCTTTGGTGAAAGTCTTGTGGAAACATCACGGAGTGGAGGAAGCCACTTGGGAACGTGAGTTGGAAGTCCGAGAGAAATATCCGGACTTGTTTATTGATATGTAATTTTGTATTTAAATTTTACATTTTGTTGAACTTAAGAGCTTTTATATATGTCTTAAGTTGTGAAACATTGAAAATGTTTTGGTTATTGGAAGTATGTTTGGAACTTGCCTCATATGGAAGTTGAATGTAACATTATAGGTGTTTAGTATATTGTTGACATTGGAAAGTTAGTGCATAATGTTGATGCATGTTAATAATACATATGTTGTTTACATATTGTGATATGTCTCTTGTTAAAGGGATGGGATGACCAGTAATGGGTCGAATTGTTGAATGTTAAATTGTAACATTGTTTAAAATGGAGGAAAACCTGTTTTTGAAAACTTGTGCTTAATTTCGGGGGCGAAATTCTTTAAGGGGGGGAGGTTATAGCGATCCCGGGTTTACCCTTGTTGTACAGTGATCCGGACATGTGTCCGTGAATGTTGGTAGTTGTTTATTTCCTAGTTTGCATCCTCTTTACTTTGTATTTTGAGTTATGGGATGTGTTGGGCAGGTTTGTTACAGGTTGGTTGTGCTTGGGAGCCTAGTGTTGCTGCCCAGATTTTTGGTCCTTCGCTCGAGCGAGGAGTTTGTCGCTCGAGCGAGAGTAGTGTTGCCCCGGTTCTGGACCTGAGAGTTGTAGTTTCTGGCTCGAGCGAGCTTTTCGTGGCTCGAGCGGTCTGGGTTTTTCTTCGCTCGATCGAGAACGTCTTGGCTCGAGCGAGAGTTTTCTGTGTCTGGTCGCTCGAGCGACCAATCCTTCGCTCGAGCGAGAGTGTTTTATATCAGCGGACAGCAGCGTCTTAAACATCATTTTTTCAGTCCCTTTCTTTGAGCAAAACCTAAATTCGACACTCTCTCTTCCTAAACTTACACTCTCTCTAAGATTTGATCTCCCTAAGGTGTGAATCTAGCCTAGGGCCTTTGTTAAAAAGATAGAGGGCGTTGAGAGCTTCGATTTAATCTGAAAAAGTTTGGATTTGGAGCAAGTTGATCTTGGAGTCTTCATCTCCTTTTGGGCTAAAACTTCAAGGTAGGGATATCCTACTCCTCTCTATGGGTTTGTCTTTAAATTTTGGTATTTTGAGATGTTGGGCTTGTTTTGGTAATTTTGTGAAAGTTTGGGGCTTTTGTGCAATTATACGAAAGTTGGGGTTTTATTCATAATAAACCTAGATGCATGTTAGGCATGAAAAAAAAGGAATGATTGATGAATCATTGATGAAAATGGGACCTAAGGGTTGAAATGGTAATTATGGAAAATGGCCTAATTACATTGTTTAATTAATTGGGATAATTAATTGGTGAGAAATGAGGAAATGAAATGTTGATTGAATATCCATTTGTGCATTTATTTTCTGTTTAGAAATAACTGCTGTGGGCTATCGGTGGAGGATAGTCGTGATTGTTGTAGACAATGCATGATGATTAAGTAAACGGAAACTAATCAATGGAATGTGTCATGGAACTTGACAGTTGATAGAATACATTAATTGTATGTATTGTGTGATTGTATATATGTGTTTATATACGTTATGTGTAGAGGAGGAGATAGGGGATGTACTCCGCGGTTTAGGGGAAGATAGGGGATGTACCTCTAAACCGGATAGGTATTGGGAGGAGATAGGGGATGAACTCCGTAGACAGAGCTCATATGCTTGTCTAGAGAAGTGAAGATAGAGCTCATATGCTTATCTTTGTGAAGTGTGGATACAGCTTGTATGCTTATCTGTGGATATTGTTGATATACATATCTGTTGTAGAATGTGGATACAGCTTGTATGCTTATCTGTGGATATTGTTGATATACATATCTGTTGAGAATGTGAGATATAGTTTTTATACATATCTGTGGAAATGATAATAGAGCTAGCATGCTTATCTATTAAAAAGGGAAAATGAAAAGTAATTGGGACTTGTAAGTCGTTGACATAAATATGTAATTTATGTGATTGTATCAGTGTTGACCAACTATCAACTGCTAATGTTTTAGTCATTGTCCATGGTTGGTTTAGTGTATTTCTACTGGGCTGTGGCTCACCCTATATGGGATTATCATTTTCAGGTGCAGGAAGCATGCCACCTCCAAGGACATAGCTGGGAGGCTAGTGGCGGGCACAGTTTTGTCGTTTTACTTTTGATGTATTACGTGTAATTTCAAGCCAAGGGCTTAATGTGTAAACGAGTTAGAACTCTTTGTTGTAACCAAGTGTTAACTTGGAAAGCTGTAAGCCCGTAGGGCATTTTGTTATGAGGTTAACATGTAATACTTATGTAATGGAATTCTAATGAATGAAAGGAATGCGGTTAGTTTAAATGTAAATGTATGTCTTATTAGATGGGTTTATTGTTGTTATTTTGAGGGCGTTACAGAAGAGGTAGCATGAATTAAACCTTTTCCTGACACATACGATATAGTACCATCAGCAATACGCACTTTTTCCTTACTTGAGAAGGGATTATATTCTAAAAATAAATGAGAGGAGCCAGGCATATGGTCGGAAATAATAGAATCAATAATCCATGGTACAGTCGTATGCGAGAGCAATGCATATGGGAAGGAAGCCAAGTTACCTCAATTGGCAAAGAAAGAAGATGAAGCACTTGTAACAGAAATGGAGGCTTGACGGTCTAGTAAGTGGTGAAGAGCAATCTCAAAATCCGAGACAGATAACCCTGAAACATCAGCAGCAGGAGAGACAATTGGAGAAGAGGATGGTGGCTCAACAGTGTCTAAAAGATGTGCCCGAGCATTAGTCCCTCGGCCTCTAGACAAACTAGATCGACCCCCTCAAGTACCAGGACGGTCGCCTCAACCACCAGAGAAGTACCATGCAGCTTCAAACAAGTCTCTCATGTATGGCGAGGTCTACAACAGTACTTAGAGGAATGACAAGAACCACGAGTCACATGGTCACCATCGTGAGGGGGATTAGAAACCAAGGCTGAGTGATCAGTAGTAGCAGAAGGAAGCATCACAGAGCGGCGACTCTCCTCATTTTGCACAAAAGCAAAGGCTTCCTAGAGAGAAGGAAGCACATCCATGCCAAGGACTCGGCTCCGAACTGGATCATACTCCACATTAAGACCTTCCAAGAACTTGAAGACCCTCTCTTGGGCCACAAACGTTCGGTAACCAGCAGAATCTGTGGGACAAACAGGCATGTAATCCTTAAAGTAATCAAGTCTCTTCCACTCATTACTAAGGAAGGTAAAATACTAGAGAATAGTCATCTCACCTTGTACCGACCGTTCAATAAAACGACATAACTCGAAAGCCTGTGAAAAGCTCACCTTGTAAAAGACTTTAAAAGTTACATATTGAATGCAAGTTAGACATATCTATAAACTATTGGACCCTACCTAATCTCTTCGGATAGAAACCTAATCTTTATGCTTGCTATTACATATATAATGGAAGCTTGTTGGATGTTGCCTAGTCACTTCGGATGGAACTTCCATACTTGTTGTAATCAATGCATTACCGCCTGGCTCCTACTGTTAAAAAATAAAACACTTCGAATGTTGTAATCGATGATGCATTACCACCTGAGAAATTGTAGAAACGCTACATCCTAAAAGGCTTGAAACCACCTGAGAAAATTACTGCTAAAAAATTGAAATTATAGAACACTTGAAAAACATGAAATTGTAGAAGCACCATCGGAGAAATTGAAATTTGTAGAAAAATTATAGAAACCACCTGAAAAATTAAAATTGTAGAATAAAAAGCTTTAATCAGTGAAATTAGTGAAATGAGGTATAAAGCTCCACTAACTACGCTAGGCACTGTGATATGATTTGCTGCGCCTATTCAATTATAAAAATAAATGCGATAAGATTAAATAAAATATAATTTAAGAGTACAAAATACACACTATATTGCTGCAAGACGAATGTTTGTCTTAACTCTTAACATGCTACCTAAAACTAAGCAACACATTCTCCTAACATAATTTATCAATATAATTGAGGCAAGACCACTTGAGACTTTCAAGCAAGCAAAGGTTGCTTCTAGCAAATGTGTACAACAATGTATTTTGCACGTGGTAGCTGCATGCAATTATATTTGAGTAAAATACTGAAAAGCAAAGGCTTTGTTCCATTTCTTTTTTTGTCAATTGAAGAAAGGAGGCAAAGAATAAGCCAAGATGGAAGCTTATCAATAAGGCACAATACCGAGAAAATCTAAGTTCAAGAGTTTTTTATTTTTATTTTTTTATTCTAGTAAACAACCAAAGACAATAAACATGTTTATCATGTTTTGAATAAGAGCATTAATCAAGTTACAACACATGAAAATTGTAAACAATCCAATATGTAATGGAACAATACGAGAGAGAAAAACCAGAACAAATAGATGAACCCAAAATGAGGAAGTCTCGAAAGCTTACATTATTAAAATAAAAAAATAAAAAAAACTTTGAAATTGTACACAATTGAACTACCTTATAATTTGAGCCCTTTGAACCCATAGTGTCCATGTCTCGGAACTTTTGGAAGTCAGCGCCAAATTTCCGATTGCAATTACAATCATTATAAAAATGATTGACCAATAGGGAGCCTTTGAACCCATAGGGTCCATGTCCCTAAAGTTTTGGCAAGTCAGTGGCAAATTTCCGATTACAAAAACGATCATTATAAAAATGGTTGATCAGTGAATCTTCGCCAAAACATCGGGAAAGATCTCATGCAATTCTTTCACCGTTCTACCCAGCCAAATTGCTTGGGGTTGATGGTCATCGCAATGGGCTAAAACAATCCGCAAATAAGGAGTCACTATACACGCTGGCGAATATGGGAACCTTATCTGAAGTGGAAGCGTTGGTGCTGTTGGATTATTGCGGTAGTAAAGCACGTGACGGAGGGGTGACTAATGTGGATCATAATCTGGAAGGTGAGCGTTGAGGGGAAATCTTGTCTCCCAACCCGTCATATCAACCAAATGGAAATCCAACCTTACATGATGATCAAAATCTCTATCATTTTTCTTCCTCATCTCATGTATTTCGAATATGAATTTTTCCATGCCGACACTATCAAAGAAAACAGGATGAGTATAATTGAATAGACCAACTTTCTTCATATCTCTCATAGTCTCGGGATTGAAGTATTGAGTATACCTGTAATTCAAAAATAAATTCCACACTCGAAAATACTAGTTTTGTCAAAATCTCATACCCACCATTCTTACCATGCTACGAAGATCCAGTATATGTAGCCTTATTCCATCTCTTACTACTATTAGATCATGGGATACATTTACAGGTCCATCAATCTTGAACGACAATTTAAAACCCACAGAAATAGATGTGATTTGCATGGTAGTCAACAGTTTACCATTATACTTATCCCCTTCATGCATACTCTTTAGATAGTTTATAATAGCACCCGACAATTCAATAAAAACTTTACCCATTCCAATAACTATTTGACCATGTCATTTCCAAATCTCATCCTCTGTTCGTGAAGCATCATATATCCATTGATTGAAATCCTTAAAAAACTAAAAATAAACATTAATAATAATAATAAATCTATCTACTGTTAACGTAAATTAATGTACCTAAATATATATATATATATATATAATATAAAAGTAAATAAATTTAAATATTATAAAAACAATGCAATTTAGTGCATTACCATTGTAATTCGCGTTAAAGTCGGCGTAGAACTAGGTGAAGGAATGTGATATGAATCAAGGCTAGAGAGAGGACAGAGATAAATTCAGTCTCGATGAAAGATACAAGGGTCCAACAACCCGAATTTGCCTCATCTCCTGCCTTTTACTGTCCAGCAGCTGCCAGCCAAATCTACTAGGGACGCTAGAATGCTGACGCCAGAAGCCTTCCACCATTGTCGTTGAGTTTGCTGATGGAGAGGAGGGAGGCACAAGAATATGGGTCTAGAGAAAGAGGGATTAGGTTGTGAGTTTCTAAAAAAGGCGGGAGACAAGGGGTGAACTCACAGACGTGGCTCCCTGCTCGCCGTTGGATTTGTAGTCACCACGCATCTCCATCTCATAGATATGGCTAGAAACTGCTAGACTGTAAATGGCAGGATAGGAATTCTGTTGTTTTGGCAAAACGGAGGTAAGTAACGGAATTTTTTTTTATATTTTATTTTGAAATAAATACCCAGATGGTTTCACCCCTTGTCTCCTGCCTTTTTCAACAACTCACAACCCAATCCCTCTCTCTCTAGAGCTATATTCTTGTGCCTCCATCCTTTCCATCAGCAAACCCAACAACGATGGTGGAACAGCGACGACCGTGAAAGGCTTCCGGCGTCAGCATTTTGACGTCCTTAGTAGATTTGGCTGGAAGCTGTTGGACAATAAAAGGCAAGAGAGGAGGCTAATCCGGGTTGCTGGGCCCTTGTAACTTTCATGGACTCTGAATTTATCCCCGTCGTCTCTGTAGCCTCGATTCATATCACATTCCTTTCCCTCCAAATTTGTCTATAGCGTCTCTGTAGCCTCGATTCATATCACATTCCTTCCCACCTAGTTCTACACCAACTTTCACACAAATCACTATGGTAATACAACAAATTTGCATTGTTTTTATAATATTTTAATTTATTTACTTTTATGTATATTTGGGTACATTAATTTATGTTAATAGTAGATAGATTTATTATTATTATTAATGTTTATTTATTTTTTCTAAGGATTTCAATCAATGGATATATGATGTTTCACAAACAGAGGATGAGATTTGGAAACGACATGGTCAAATAATTATTGGAATGGGTAAGGTTTTTATTCAATTGTCAGGTGTTATTATAAACTATCTGAAGAGTATGCATGGAGGGGATAAGTATAATGGCAAACTGTTGACTACCATGCAAATCACATCTATTTCTGTGGGTCTTAAATTGTCATTCAAGATTGATGGACCTGTAAATGTATTCCACGATCCAATAGTAGTAAGAGATGGAATAAGGCTATATATACTAGATATTCGTAGCATGGTAAGAACAGAGGGTACGAGATTTCAACAAAACCAGTATCTACCAGTGTGGAATTTATTTTTGAATTACAAGTATACTCCCCAATACTTTCATCCCAAGACTGTGAGAGATATGAAGAAAGTTTCTCTATTTAATTATACTCATCCTATTTTCTTTGATAGCGTCTGCATGGCAAAATTCATATTCAAAATACATGAGATAAGGAAGAAAAATGATAGAGATATGACCCACATCAGTCACCCCTCCGTCATGTGCTTTACTACGGCAATAATCCAACAGCACCAACGCCTCCACTTCAAATAAGGTTTCACATATCCGCCAACATATAGAGTGACTCCTTATTTGCGGATTGTTTTAGCCCATTGCGATGACCATCAACCCCAAGCAATTTGGTTGGGTGGAACGGTGAAAGAATTGCATGAGATCTTCCCTGACGTTTTAGCGAAGATTCACTACCTATTGGTCAACTATTTTTATAGTGATCATTTTTGCAATCGGAAATTAGGCACTGACTTGCCAAAACTTCTGAGACATGAACCCTATGGGTTCAAAGGGCTCCCTATTGGTCAACCATTTTTATAATGATCGTTTTTGCAATCAGAAATTTGGCGCTAACTTGCCAAAACTCATGAGACATGGACCCTATGGGTTCAAAGGGCTCAAATTATAAGGTAGTAGAATTGTGTACAATTTCAAAGTTTTTTTTTTTCCTTTTCTTTTTTATAATGTAAGCTTTCGAGAATTCTTCATTTTGAGTTCATCTCTTTGTTCTAGTTTTTCTCTCTCATATTGTTCCATTACATATCGGATTGTTTACAATTTTCGTGTTGCAACTTGATTAATGCTCTTATTCAAAAGCATGATAAACATGTTTATTGTCTTTGGTTGTTTACTAGAATAAAAATATAAAAATAAAAAACTCTTGAACTTAGATTTTCCTGATGTGTTTGAGATGTAATTAATCATCAGTATTGTGCCTTATTAATAAGCTTCCATCTTGGCTTATTCTTTGCCTCCTTTCTTCAATTGACAAAAACAGAAATGGAACAAAGCCTTTGTTGTTCAGTATTTTACTCAAATATAATTGCATGCAGCCACCACATGCAAAGTACATTGTTGTACACATTTGCTAGAAGCAACCTTTGCTTGCTTGAAAGTCTCAAGTGGTCATGCCTCAATTATATTGATAAATTATGTTAGGAGACACTACTACAAAAATAGTTAAAGATCACACTTTGACAAAAAAAAAAGATCTCACTTTTATTGGAAGTGTGATAAAAAAAATTAGATTGATATTTTAATCACACTTAATTTGATTGAGTGTGATAATATTTATTTTTTATGTCACTTTTCAATTAAGTGTGATTATATATATATTTTTTAATCACACCTTTTAATTAAAGTGTGATTATATATACACTACTAGTTTTTAATCACACTTTTTAAACAAGTGTGATTATATATATAATTTTTAATCACACATTCTAATTAAAGTGTGATTATTTATATATTTTTTAATCACACCTTTTAATTAAAGTGTGATTATATATATACTACTACTTTTTAATCACACTTTTTAAGTAAGTGTGATTATATATATATTTTTTAATCACACATTCTAATTAAAGCGTGATTATTTATATATTTTTTAATCACACCTTCTAATTAAAGTGTGATTATATCACTACTGTAAAAACAGTTAAAGATCACACTTTGATAAATGAAAATATCTCACTTTTATTAGAAGTGTGATAAAAAAAATTAGATTGATATTTTAATCACACTTAATTTAATTGAGTATGATAATATATATTTTTTATGTCACTTTTTAACTAAGTGTGATTATATATATATATATTTTAACCACACTTTTTAATTAAATGTGATTATATATAGTTGAACAAATCAAACCCCTCTCCCCGTCTCCCTGTCTACCCCTCTCACCCTCTCACTACTCACTTAGCAATAGCTAGGGCTTTATTATCTTTCTCTCCCCTATAGAAACCCTAGCGTTGAAACTCCCATCCCCAACAACACCAATCACCATCAGTGTTGGATTTGCCATCACCGATCCGCTGCTGTTGCCCGTCACGCAGCACCTCCTTTTGCCGCAGAACCACCACCTCAGTGCCGGCGATGGCAGATCTTGAAGGATGACCAAACCCTAGAGAGCTATAGGTAATTAAACACCCTAACTATGTTTTGTATGTATTTTACAGTTCTTTAGATGAATGTAAATATTCTCAGTTATTCCATCTTTTTTCATCTTTTTTTTTGTTCTCTCTCTCTCTAGATTTTACAGGAATAAATTCACTCTTAGGTTAGAAGATCCCATTAGATTGAGTTTGATTTGATTTCACTTTGTTATGTTTCTTGATCAATTTCATGCTAGTCTATTGAAATCTGTATGTATCTATTGATTTCTTGTTCTTGCTTGGGGTTTGTATGATTATAAATTTGATCTTGGGAACTCAAAGCTTGTTAGGGTTTTTGATAATTTCTCTTAGAAATACACAGATATGATCTTAGACGCCATACTGTTGATGGAAATAATTTGACAGTAAATCTGTGTAGTGTGGTTGGCAGTTTCTATTGAGAGATGAAATGGTGATGTTGTCGGATTACCTTGGAAACAAAAGAATTGACTTAATAAATTATTCAATATTTCTAAAGCAATATTTTATTTTATTCTATTTAAAGATTGACACTTTATTTTTTAAAATTTTAACACAAAAATAATAGATTTCATAATTTAAACTAATAACTACTCATTTAAAACACTACTTAAATTTGCTTTAGAAACATTAAATAATTTCTCGATTGACTTAGGAAATACTCAAAAAAGTATACGAGTAGTTGCTAGCATTGATATAGTAATGTTTCAACTAATTCTTTGAAAAGGAAACGTGGGCATTAAAAAGTGTGCATGCGCCATCTGTTGTTCTCTTTGGATCGTGCTGGCAAGTAAAATGGTTATCATTGCATATTTCCCTTGCACATTTCAATTTTCTAATCAATTTTCATTTTTCCCTTGCACATTTCAAGATTTCATGTGAATTTTGAGTTGTGGTGGTTCCTAATTATAGATTTCTTTTTTAATTAGTTCTTCAAAACCAGAGGTTTGTGACTCATGTATGGCCCTATGAGTTCATGAATTCAAGATTTAGCTTAACCAAGTAGCATGAAATGCCATAGAGCTGAGGGACAATGATTTATAGGCCTTGGTGTAGCTTATTGACCTAGTGTCATATGCGCATGGCTTAGGAACAATTTAAGTAGCTTCTTTTGTCTTAGTCTTATCTTCATTGCTTTAATTCCTTTTCTTTATTTTTGTTAATATGTATATATATTTTTTATAATTTTCTTTCTAGGGGTTGTTCTGTTTCCAGAGGCTACCCTTCCTCTAAGAGTTATACAACCTAACTTTATAGCTGCTATTGAAAGAGCTTTGTGCCAAGTTGATACTCCTTATACCATCGGCGTGGTTTGTGAAGTCATTGACAGCTCAATAGTTATTTTCTTTGTGCCTAGGATTTGTTTCACTAGCCTTTTATCTCAATGTAGCATTATTTGTAAAATTTTGTTCAGGTTCATAGGGATCCTGATAATGGGAGGATGAGGTTTGCAATCGTTGGGACGACTGTAGAGGTATGAGTCAAGAACTTGCCACTCAGGTCTTTTACTGCTTACTGCTTATTTATTTTTATGTTATAAAGTTTTATGACTTTTTTGTGGGCATATTTAATTTAGAACAAAATTTTAGCACCTCTAAAGTATTGGCAACATCAAACTCAGTCTTGTTAGATGTTTATCAAATGTTAGACACAATCCAAGATGCAAGGTGTCTTTATTCATATGTATTTCTTTTATTATCTAATTAATAGTCAAATGGACAATGATTATTAAGTATCAAAGTAGAATCCCTGTGCTGAATTATGTTATTTCACAAAGGAGTTATATACCTTCTGTTGCAAAAACTTGCTCTTTTTGTAAAATATTGTGTTGGTTTACAATTCAATGTTTGTCATTGCGGTTTGCTATGTAGAGTGCATGATTATATGCTGTCATTTTTTAAGTATGTCAAGACTCAGGAGCATTGTTTTATAAAATTACAGTTGCTTTTATGTGAGAGAACTTCTCTTTAACTGGCCTGTGAAAATGAAGGCTCTAAGTGGTCATTGCATTATCTTCTCCTAATCTCTCTAGATCTTTACATCTATATTGTTATGCTTATATATCATACCAACTTATTTGCATACTATCACGGTGGAACTCTTTTTTTGGCTTAATAATTTTCTTCTGATTTTTGTTTTTTTACATCTGTATGTAAAAAGTTTGCATGTATATTCTTCTGAATGCATATCACTACAAGAAAATCAAGTTTTAGCAGCGTTTTTTATTGTAGTGGCTCGAAAAATGCTGCTATAAATGAGCTATTGTGACGGTTGTTGACTGCCATTAAACATAAAACTTTTACTCGCATTTTTTTCTTAAAGCGTTGTTATATATTTTTTTGCAGTAACGGTTTGAACACAACCGCTACAATAAACCAAGCAAAATAAAGGCGCCAAACAAATTCTAATTTCGCGCTTATCAATTTTTTATTTTTTTTGGTGAATAACATATCAAAATCAGTCCCAAAGAAACCCTTCAACTCCTTGATTTCAATTTTGTGCCCTAATTTATCAACACGTCTTTCACGAAGTATCTCGTTCATCCTCCACCGATGTATTGACGACATCAAGCTACATCACCACTATGATTTCAAGGTCAGTCTGTTCTCTCGGTTTTTCTTTCTCTACCTCTCTCGTTCTTCTGGTCTCTCGGTTTCTCTCTCTACCTCTCTCTCTTTCTTTTAGTCTCTCAGTTTCTCTTTTTTTGCTTTCACTGTCTTCGGAGAAGTTTGGGTACTTGCCATTCCATTTATATTGCTTCTAATATCTCCAAAATTTCTCTATTTTGAAGCATTTCATGAACATCTTGAATGATTTTGATTTGGGAAAATAATTTAGAAAATAAATTGATTAACTGTATTCTGATTATGATAGTCTCACACACACACACACATATATTTGATCATCAATGATATTCATATTTTAATCAATATAATTAGTGAAGTGAAATCTCATGCTTCTAATTATGAACATCAATGAGGAATCATTATGTATGCTAGGTATTTGACAAAATGCCACAATGGAGCAATAGGGCCTACCATTTTCTTTATTGGTTTGTTTTGTTTTTCTGTTTTTGTTTTTGTTTTTGTTTTTGTTTTTGTTGAGAAAATTGTTGTCCATGAATTTAATGCATAGTTTGTAATGTTTTATTGGCTTAATAATGTGATTAGAGGAAATTCAACATTTGTGTATGCCATTTTTTTGTTGAATCTAAAGACACATTTCTTGAAGGAAGTTACCAGCCATTCTCATATCACTAAAGGCCTCCAGTGCTTCCAATATATGGATTCTCTGCATTACATAAAAAATGTATAAGTATTTACTTGAAACTAACATGAACATGTATACATCTACCTTCTTAAGCTTTAATAGCCAAACTGAAACAACAAAAAGTACAAGACATTTTCATAATATAGCATTCAAAAATTAAATTATGACATCCATTTTCTGCTGTCTAGGACCTCTATACAAACATTACGAGTCAAAACATTTTTATTGAATTACAAGCATCCAAGCCCATGCTCCTCAAAGCATTTGACGTAAGGAGCATTGTGGCAGTAGTTTCAACTGTAGACATGAAGTCCATGTGCTTCCCTTTCAGCAAGAGGAAAATAAAAAAAATAAAGGGAATAGAAAAAAAATTTATGTATTAGTTGCCAACCTAATACATGCTAAGAAATATATATAGGCCATCCTAAGAAATATTTAAGATTTTTTAGCCTTTTAGGGTATGTTTCCTTTTTACATATAAGAAGTTCAAGAATGCCTCCAATGCTTCCAATAGATGGATTCTCTGCATTACATAAAAAATGTATCAGTATTTACTTGAAACTAACATGAACATGTATACATCTACCTTCTTAAGCTTTGATAGCCAAACAGAAACAACAAAAAGTACTGGACATTTTCGTAATATAGCATTCAAAAATTAAATTATGACATCCATTTTCTGCTGTTTAGGACCTCCATACAAACATTACGAGTCAAAACATTTTTATTGAATTACAAGTATCCAAGCCCATGCTCCTCAAAGCATTTGACGTAAGGAGCATTGTGGCAGCTACACTGAAAGAATGCCCCCCAACAGTGTATGCTGCCTGTAAGACAATCACTAATTAAAGATTTAATATATGTACATATTTAGTAATTGTGTATACCAATTCTTGTGTGATGTTTTTTAGAAAAACAAAAAAATACCATGGTTAATATCAGTGCAAAATCTAGAGTATTCTCATACAAATGAAAAATATTTTCATTGATCTCTTAAAAAGATTGACTCAAGAATTTGTAACATGTTCCTCACAAGTCTTCACCAACTTGACAGGAAGAGATGGCAAATTCGTATTAATACCAACAGATAATGACCCTAAATCTACGGCTTCATAACCTAATGCTCTAAATACCGCCCTGTCATATCTCCAACCCCACACTTTTGGGAGTTGTAAATATGACCAGCCACCAAGGCCTCTTATGGAACCAAATGAGTTGAATACTTGCTTAGTAATGACAATTTGGTTAGTGGAAGCGTAACTAATTAACTTGTAAGCGATCAATATTGTGTAACCATAATCAGATCACAGCTTGAATCAAAATTCACATCTCAACCCAAAACCACACAAGTATATTATAAACTTATTACATTGCTTCTCCTCATGTCCCAACTAGGTATAAACAAAGTAAATATTTTACACTTATTGCCTATACTGAACTCGTATAAATAGGACACAGAATAAACGCAAATTATATACTACAAGTTCACATACCTAGGAATCTACCCAGAATTCTAAGGTCATCATTTCACCTAAGGTTTGACCATACCACAAGTACATCTAAATTATAACAGACGTAACCACTCCACCCAAAATGACCCTAAACCTAGGGTTTCATAACATATTTCTCTTAAACCATTGTAAGGTTTGTAATATGTCAACACATATAAATCATCAATTATGCCTAATCACCACACTTAGATTTAATTAATCCCAACTCAGGCTCAATTTAACTTATTTTAAGACATCCTTATACTTTGTTTGTCTATCCTCAACAATAGACAAACAAAATGTGGCCCTGTTTTCCTTGAGTAATCTTTCCTAAATACAAATTGGTTAACCATAATTAGGGTTTAGACCAATGACCAAGGGTTAAGACAAGATCAGATCACTTTGTATCAAAGCCCAGAACATAACCAATCACAACATAGGTTAGGTTAATTAACCATGCTATAATCACACTTAACTGAAAACAAGTTTTAAGTTAATTAAAGACATTAATTAGAAATTTTTATCAAAGCTCATTAAGAAAATTATTTAGCTTCAAAAATCTACATATTAAGGTTTCAAGGATTTCCTTGCTTACCAATAAAAGTAACCTTTTACACTACTAATCTCAGAAACACAATTAAAGCAGGAATGACACATAATTAACCATTTTTTATATAAGAGATTATAAGATATAACATATAATAAAAGATAGTAGAGCTGGGATGTTGCAATAACCCTAAAATCACAAAATCTTCAATTGAGCTTAATAGAGGCTAGTGGGCTTCCTGTAGGGTATCTTCAATTGAGCTTAATAGAGGCCAGTGAGCTTAATAGAAATATATAAGATTTTTTAGCCTTTTAGGGTATGCTTCCTTTTTACATATAAGAAGTTCAAAAATTTCTTTAGAACCAATCTTAGATTATTTTCAAAACGTGTTGAAGTAAAAAAAAAGTACTTTAGAGCACAATGTGCATGCACAAACACACTGCTGCTGTTATGTTTTAGTGCTGGAATGGAACTTTTTGTGACTGAATTTATTGTTGGAACAGAGGAGAAACAGAGCTAGTTTTTATTTTGTACACTGCTATATTTGGCTGGACTTGATTGAGCTTGCCCCCACCTTTCATTGATGTATTGTTGCTGTAATTGTAAGCTTATGATTCATCAATAAAGATCCTTTTCTTTTGTTGATTTAAAAAAAAATGCTCATTTAATTTGATTTATAGGTTAGTTTTTTATTAATTACATCTATACATATATATATACATATACGTATATGAGAATTAGGCAAAGAAATGGACAAATTATGTTTATATTATTGTATTGATAATTCTAAGAATGTTCATAACATGAAAAAACAAATACTTGTATCTAAATGATGTATTAATTTATCATATGTTATCCTTTTCTAAATTTATCATACTCATGTGAATTTTATTGTATAAATGAGGTGACAGATGGATCAAATGGCATTCACCAGGCTTCTCCACAAACACATCAGAGATCCTCTTTTGGAAGTCATGAAATGCAACCTTTTAATCGGGGTAAGTATTTCACTTATATATATTTTTTATGGAATAGAAAAATCAATATTTTCCTCTTTTTTAATGTCATTTTCATGTTTCAAGTAAGTCATCATTACAAATTTTAATATCAACATCAAATTCTAATATGAAATCAAAAAATAGACCCTTGGATGTTTTTGTTGGTTGGTTGATTAGTGGCTGCTACAAACCCAATCTTTGGCATTGTTTGCATGAAGCGGCTGCCCTCAGATTAAAATCTGCAATCCAAGCATTTACCATTCCACAAAGCAATTTTCCGTATATATGGTATCTACGTATGTGTATACAAACAGTGTAAAAGCATACATACCTGTATACAAGCAGTGTAAAAGCATACATGAATGAAATGGTAGGTCTATCCCAGAACTTTCAGAATTCATGTCAAATTGAATATATAAAAATTTCATGGAGCTTATTTTTTATTTCTGCTTTTTAATGTGTTTTTTGTTGATGGGTTTTCATTTTTAACGCTATTCAATCCAGTTTCAAGACTCAATTTTTTTTTTGTCTGATACTTTCATCGAATACCTAGGCTGCATAATTTGTTGATGTTTGAAATTTTTTCTCTACTGCATTGTGTGAGCGTCTTTGCCATAAAATTTAATGGTTTCAGAGTGTGTTTCTGTGTTAATAGGAAGATCCAGTTGCATATTGAATGTTTTTATTGATGGGTTTTCCTTCATGTTGTAATTTTATTTGATCCAGTTTGAAAGCTTTTAGTTTTTTTATTTTTATTTTTTGTTCTTGCATCAAATACTTGGACTGTGTTGAGCTTTGAAAATGTTTCTGTAGAGCATTGTGTGAGTCTCTTTGTCATAGAGTTGAAAGAGTTTCAGAGTTTGATGTGTTAATTAGAAGATCAAGTTTCATATAGTTACTTTTGGTTCTAATCAACTTGATCTTTGAGTTTTGTTGTGGTGTTTGTTCATTTGTTTACATTGTATATAATTTATTGAGGTTCTTTGTTTGGTTCTTAAGTTATGAATATTGAAATGGTAAGTATATCAATTCGAACCAAAAGAGAGATTGCATAAATAGTAATTTTTTTTTAGAAAGTAGGAACTAGGAACTGCTTGCATGTTGAATTTCTGTTTTACAATGCTCTTTACCTTTTTCTTTTTATTCCCTCTTCTTTACCTTTTTCTTGTTGGAATTGATTCAGCACTATTGTTGATGTGTGTTTGCTTGGAATGGTTGATGTTTGCTTAGAATGGAGGATGTTTGCTCCAGTTTATAATAGAATGGATGTTGTTTACTTGGAATGGGTGTTGTTTTTACTTATATTGTTTACAGGTTTACAGGAATGGAGTTGCTATTGGAATGGAAATGCTAGTGGCATAGGATGTTTACAGGTTTTCAGTTTATGGAAATGCTAGTGGAATAGAATGGAAATGCTAGTGAAATGAAAGTTTAATTTGGAATGGTTTACAGTTTAAAATTTGAAATGAAAATGTAATGTCTATATTTTTTTTGTTATTTAATTATTTAAATCCGTGGTCCTAATGTGCTCAACATATCATTAAATATGGGAGTAACAAGGACAATCCTCTTTGGTAGCTTTTTCCTTTGTTTAGAAATTAGTAAAGCATAAGACTTAAAATCAACAATAATGATTATTATAATCACTGTGTATTTGTAATAATATGATTTTACTGACATAATGCACCCAAGTTGGTCTAAGACTATGAGAACTGAGAAGATGATTGTCAATTGATGTATTTCAATCATTAGAATTCTGTTAGGACTTGTGATTGCTTTAGTTGTATGTATTGCTGTTTTCTATTTTAAATTTTTTTTTTATATAGAATTTTAGGGATAAACTCTTGGGCTGAAGTTTTTACTATATGGGCTAGGGTAGTTTCATATGGTAACTACGTATTATTAGGGCCTCTTATGAGAAAATGAGATGATGCCTTTGAAAAGGAATTAAAATTGAAATATTTGGAAGAGATGCGCTCTTCTTCTCTCTGCTTCTTGGCTTTTTTTCTTCTATGTTAAATTAAATCTCTTTACTCTCTTTCTTCTCATATTTTTATCTTCTCTTCCTCCCTCATCTCTTATTTGTATCTTCTCTCTGTCCCAGGCTGTCTTTTGGGTTTCCAAGTCTGAGAAGTTGAAGGTATTTTAAAATGGTTTTTCGTTCAAGCTTCCTACCCATGACCGACCGTGAACTTGTTAAAACAATAGATTTACACCCACAACCGAACCACAGCACATGCAAAACTGTCCGTAGCTCGTCGGGTGGGTTCGGATTGGACGGTTTGCCGGGTCTCCAGGTTAGATGAACAGCCCTACTTTTTTATCATTGCTTTTTTTCTAGGCAATGCTTGTACGATTTTTCTTATTCTTTTTTTCTTCCTTTTTTTTTTTTTTTTTTTTTGTTGTTGTTGGTATGCATGTATGTCAGGTTAAAGAAGAACAAGTGCAACTTCAAATGCAATGGTAAAACCTTAGGTAATTGATATATTTGCATCAGGAGTAAAACAGTTGTTTAAGTAGATCATATAATACCATGTGAAATGGTAGTAGATAGGTATTTGTCAATCATTTTGATAATGAGAAATTTTGAAGACTTTTTTGATGTGATTTGTGTTAGTGGAATGATCATTTGGTACTGGTAGTGATATCAAGAAATTTATCAAAGTGATAAATGTTGGGGATATTTTGGCTTTTGTTTGTGAGTTTTGATTTATTTTTAGTTTATTTGTGTTATGTGGGAAGTGTAAGTAGTTGAATTGTTTGTTTGTTTTTTTTTTAAATTCTCAGTGATAAATGTACTAAGTTATTGTATGAACAGTACAAAACTAAGTTATTTGTAGCCACTGCAAGTACCAGTTAATGCATTATTTACCAAGCTGATATATATATACTTTAATTCTCGTTGTTTTTATGACTACAAGTTGCATCATGCAATTTTGGATTTTTATTTTTATATTTTTTTAAACCTGTTTTCATTATTCATATTGATCATCAAGCCATCCAAATTTTCCCTTGTATGGAGAATGGCAGTGCTGCTCCAAAGTCACGCATTCCTCAAATGGTTGCTCAAACACTGGGTTTTGGCCAAAACCTGCTGCTGCTGGTGATAGTAATTGCACCCCCAACCAAAAAAAAAAAAAAATGGAGTAAATTCTTGAGTTTTTATTTATTTATTTATGGATACCTAGAATTATGGTTCAACAGTAATAATAATATACATTCACAAAAAGATCGTACACAAGCTGTATTGAGATTTATCATTTTTAAATACTGTGCTCATTTTTGACCTCCTAATTACAATGTCATTGACACTGAGCTCTTATGGCATCTAATTGTTAACAGGGAAGTTACTTCCAAAATGATTAAGATCAAGCAGAAATGATTAATGTTCTTATTTTGGTTTGATGAATTAACTTTTTAGTTTATTCATATGCATCAGCGGTTTCTGAATTAATTTGTGTTTTCATTTTTCAGGTCAGAAATTTTTTGGAGAGATGCAAAATATGGTCCAAGAATTAAAGAACTTAGTTTTTTAAGTTTTTTCATTTTTTTAATATATGTAAGCACAGATAATTTTTTTTATTTAATTCCTTTGTATATAGTTTTGAATATTTAATTTCCATTTATGAAATATATGACGTTATTCTATTCAATATGTGGTTATGATTCAAAATATAGTATATAGTGTGTATTACATTATTCAAATGTGCATACAAAAATAATATTGATTATTTTTCAAATATGTAGCACCTTTTTTTTATCACATATTTTATTAGTTATTAATCACACTTAAAAGATGTGATCTAAATGTTATTAATCACACTTAAAAGATGTGATGTAAATGTTTTTAATCACACTTAAAAGGTGTGATCTAAATGTTATTAATCACACTTAAAAAGTGTGATTAAAAATGATCATTTTTAATCACACTTTCAAATATCACACTTAAAATGTGTGATCAAAATATTTTTAATCACACTTAAAATGTGTGATCTAAAGTTTTTAATCACACTTAAAAGGTGTGAACTAAAGTTTTTAATCACACTAAAAAGGTGTGATCTAAATATTTTTAATCACACTTAAAAGGTGTAATCTAAATGTTTTTAACCACACTTAAAAGGTGTGATCTAAATATTATTAATCACACTTAAAAGGTGTGATGAAAGTATTTTTTAATGACACTTAAAAAGTGTGATTAAAAATGACCATTTTTAATCACACTCCTAAAGACCACACTTTAACAAAACTTAAAAGGTGTGATTAAAAAACATACATCACACTAAAAAAGTGTGATCTTTATCTATATTTGTAGTAGTGAGAATGTGTTGTCACTTAGTTTTAGGTAGCATGTTAAGAGTTAAGACAACCATTTGTCTTGCCGCAATATAGTGTGTATTTTGTACTCTTAAATTATATTTTATTTTTGAATAGGCGCAACAAATCATATCACAGTGCCTAGCGTAGTTAGTGGAGCTTTATACCTCATTTTCACTAAGGTCACTGATTAAAGCTTTTTATTCTACAATTTTAATTTCTCAGGTCGTTTCTAAAAAGTTTCTACAAATTTCAATTTCTCCGGTGGTGCTTCTACACTTTCATGCTTTTCAAGTGTTCTATAATTTCAATTTTTTAGCAGTAATTTTGGATGTAGTGTTTCTAAAATTTCTCAGGTGGTAATGCATCATTGATTACAACATTCAAAGCGTTTTATTTTTTAACAATAGGAGCCAGGTGGTAATGCAATGATCACAAGCAGCGTGGAAGTTCTATCCGAAGTGACTAGGAAACATCCAACAAACTTCCATTATATATGTAATAGCAAGCATAGAGATTAGGTTTCTATTCGAAGAGATTAGGTAGCATCCAACAGCTTATAGATATGTCTAACTTCCATTCAATATGTAACTCTTAAAGTCTCTTACAACTTTGAAACTTTCTTGTGCATACCTAAGCATAGAAGGAGAAGAATGGATTATATTTTGTACGTGGTTTATTTAATGCATTCAAGTAAGTTTCTTCTAATTATTGCTTTTGGTATGAAGCATGCGAAACTAAATTAATTTCTAGGGCTGGGATGAAGTTACATATTTAAATATTTATAATTGTTCACATGATTTAATTTCTTCAAAAAAATAATATGTTTTAATTGCCCGCCACCACTACCGACCCTCCTACGAGCTCCAGTGACTGAATGGTCACTGTCTTATGATCCTTGGCAACACTTTGCCCAACAACTTCAGCACCCCTATCGCTGATCACCAAGCATGTTTATTAGTTTTTATTTTCAAAACATGATGCACACCAACCAAGTTTTGACTATGTGATTTGAAGAAAATAAATACCGTCTATTTTAAATTTAAAGAATAAAGCCACGTTCCTTATAAAATAATGATTTTTCATAAAATAAAATAAAATAAAATAAAAAGATTTTTAACATTACGTGGGCATAAACTTAATCTAAAATAAACAATATTCATAAAAACATACAAAACAAACAATTTTGCATAGAAAAGCAATTAAATTGCATAATTGAAACCTGATCGTCCACTTTCAGTGTCTTACATGCATGCATAAAGTAAATCCTAATATGCAATTAATACACACAATGATGGTCCTAGGCCCGGTTTGAGGCTACTAATGATGAATATGCACGAAGATACAACTAACAAATAAAAAAGCATAAATATAAACTAAACTACATGATAATCAAACCGAACCATGCATGATTATTATGTGTAAATAAGACCTAAAACATGTTGTTCTAATGACATAGAAGAAACATGCATAGAAAGAGGTGAGAAAGTTAATGAAATAAAAGAACTACATGATGGAATGATGAACTAACAACCTAGCATGGATAAGTATTGAAAAATAAAGTAAAAAAATACTAAAATACAGAAAGGTAAAAGAGTTTTGCATACTGGTTTGATTAAACCAAAGAACACACCAAGAAATAGCAAGAAAAGTCAAGTTTCTTGCTTGCAAGCCTCCCTCAAGCTTAGGTTTCTGACGTAGTTCGGGTTCTTCACACCTTAGGATGATTTACAGAAGTTCAAAGCTGCTGTGAGCTGTGAGTGGAGGAATTTCATGGCCAAGGCTAAGGTAGAGGAGGATGGGAGTGTTTGGCTCTTAAAACTCTCTAAAATTTCAAGATTTCTTAACCATTTTGAAAGGGAGGGAAAGGGCTTTATTTATAGGCAAGGGGGAAGGTTTTAGAACCCTTTCTAGGGTTCCATCACTTTCTCCCTCCACCTCCCACCAAAATACACCAAGATTGAGTTTTCATATCTGGCTTGGATGTGCGCACGCACCATTCTTCTGCACAGGCGTAACGATTGTGCACACACACCCTTTGCCATGGTGCACGTGTTATCCCTGCATGTATTTCATGTTCTTAACTTGCTTGTGGCCCAAGTAAGTCCGAATTGTCTTCTGATCAATGTTTTTGATAAAACTAGTCACTAATTTTGGAAAATACATTTTATCAAAGCACAATCAGACTTATCTCTCTTTCTTGGGGTTAAAAAGTTGATTTTTTTGGGCTAAAAACAGGTTTACATAGAAACTCTAAATGTCCTTAAACATTCTAAAGATGAAGTAATTTACCATTTCATCATCGGGAGGCTTGCAAGTGTCCGAAGTCTTAGAGTCAGTCAAAATGGGGTGTCTACATTATGGTTTTGGATTTTTTATTGGCCAATAAATGTTTTACTGCTTCCAAATTGGAGTCTAAACCATATTTGTGTTTGGATTACCAAGAATGAGTATCGGTGAAATATATTTTTGAAGCCATGGGAGATCATTCAATGCAATTTTAACCCTAGGTGCGATGCTTGAAGTGAATCTCATAAATGAAAATTATCCTCCTTCCCTTAGTCTCTGAAAGAAAAAATTTCTAATTCAATCCCTGGTATCCACTAATTTCATCAATTTTTCAACCAAAAATACTTCTTTCATAGCCCTAGTACTTTCCCTACACAATAACTCTCCTTCTCTCTAACAATTAAAATCTTAAAGACAACACTTCACAAAAGTCCCAGAACCATATTCCCAAACTCTCACACACCAAACACCTCCAAAACAATGCCAATATCTTTCCTTCAACCACTTAATCTAGGCACCGGCTATAGCGATCCCGGGTTTACCCTTGTTATACCATGATCCGGACATGTGTCCGTGGATGTTGGTAGTTGTTTATTATCTTGTTTACATCCGTTCTTACTTTGTATGTGAGTTATAGGATGTGTTGGGCAGGTTTGTTTCAGGTTGGTTGAGTTTAGAAACCAAAACTAGTTGCCCAGATTTTGGCCTGTCCGCTCGAGCGGGGGTTTGGGCGCTCGAGCGGAGAATACACCAATCCAGTATTTCCTGTGTAGTGTTGGACGCTCGAGCGTGGGATTGATCGCTCGAGCGGGAGTGTTGTGTGTGACGCTCGAGCGGGGGAGTTGGCGCTCGAGCGGAGACCTGATTCTGTAAAAGTGCTGGGAGTGTGTATCCGGCGCTCGAGCTGGAGTTTGGTCGCTCGAGCGGAAGTCTGTGAGTGACACTCGAGCGGGGGTTTTGACGCTCGAGCGGAGAGACTTTTATATAAATCCGAGATCCGACTTTTGGATCACTTTTTCAAGATCTTTTCTCTCTCTTACTTTTCCAAAAAGCCATTTTCAGAGCTTCTCACTCTAAACCGGCCCTTCTCTCTTAGATTTGATCTAGTAAGGATCGTTTGCTCACCTTTTGTCTTCACGAAAGTTGTGTTGATCGTCGAGGGCTTCCTTTTGATCTGAAAATTTCGAGGTTCGGAGCATTTTGATTTTGGTCTTCATCTCCTTTGGGGCTTCGGGTTTGAGGTAGGGATATCCTACTCCTCTCTATGAATTTTGTCTTTAAATTTTGGTATTTTGAGATGTTGGGGTTGGTTTGGTAATTTGGTAGAAGTTTGGGGCTTTCGTGCAATTTTACAAAAGTTGGGGTTTTATTCATAACAAACCTAGATGCATGTTTGGCATAGAGAAATGGAATTGAATGTTAAATCATTGATGAAAATGGGACCTAAGGGTTGAAATGTTAATTATGAGAATTGACCTAATTACATTGTTTAAATTAATTGGGATAATTAATTATGAGGAATGAGGAAATGAAATGTTGATTGAATATCCATTGTGCATTTATTTTCTGTTTAGAAATAACTGCTTTGGGCTATCGGTGGAGGATAGTCGTGATTGTTGTAGACAATGCATGATGATTAGGCAAACTGAAACTAATCAATGAATTGTGTCATGGAACTTGACGGTTAATAGAATACATTAATTGTATATATTGAGATTGTATATAGAACCAATGTGTTTGTATACGTTATGTGTAGAGGAGGAGAAAGGGGATGTACTCCGCGGTTTAGGGGAAGATAGGGGATGTACCTCTAAACCGGATAGCGTTGGGAGAAGATAGGGGATGAACTCCGTAGATACAGCTCATATGCTTGTCTAGAAAAGTGAAGATAGAGCTCATATGCTTATCTTTGTGAAGTGTGGATATAGCTTATATGCTTATCTGTGGATATTGTTGTTATACATATCTGTTGTAGAATGTGGATATAGCTTATATGTTTATCTGAATGTGGGATATAGTTTTTACACATATCTGTGGAAATGATGATAGAGCTAGCATGCTTATCTGTTGAAAAAGGGAAAATGAAAAGTGACCTGGACTCATTAGTCGGTTGACATAAATGTGTGCTTTATGTGATTGTATCAGTGTTGACCATCTATCAATTGCTAATGTTTTAGTCATTGTTCATGGTTGGTTTAGTGTATTTCTACTGGGCTGTGGCTCACCCTATATGGGAACATCATTTTCAGGTGCAGGAAGCATGCCACCTCCAAGGACATAGCTTGGGAGGCTTGAGGCGGACATATTGTTGTCGTTTACTTTTGATGTATTACATGTAAATACAAGCCAAGGGCTTAAAGTGTATGAGTTAGTACTCCTTTTGTGTAACCAAGTGTTAACTTGGAAAGCTGTAAGCCCGTAGGGCATTTTGCTTTTGTTGTTAACATGTAATACTTATGTAATAAGACTCTGAAGAAATGGAAGAATATGGTTATCTTATATGTTAATGAATCTCTTAATTGATGGGTTTAATGCTTTTATTTTGAGGGCGTTACACCGGTAGAACACCAAGACATAAACACAGTTGTTACTATTCACAGTTCCCAAAACTTTGCTTTTCTTTGCTTAATTTTAACTAAAAACTGTTACTCTTTCTGTGCATCCAAACAAACTCACCAACCTACAACCGCAAACTTTGGAATAGTTCCCTAGGCTAGAAATTGGCTAAAAAGTGAAACATGCAAAATGACAAAATACCCTAAGGTGCCCTCCAAAAAGATCTACTTTTTGCCCATTATTTTATGTGCAAAACTACTCATTTTTAAAAATTGTCCTTTAGTACCTTGAAAGACCTTTCCGTGCATAAAAACTGAGCTTCAATCCGATTTCAAATAAAAGAGTTATGAGCATTTTATGAAAATGACTCATTGTTTACCTCCTGAGGAGGCAAAATGGCCAAAACTCAAAAAAGACTACGTATTTGATGTTGAAACCAGCTGGAGAAGAAAGTAAAGTCTCCAAGCTTTTTGATATCTGGATGGCATAAACAGAGTTTGAATGTGCCCATGATGCTTCCCTGAAATTAGACCTAAAAACGAACCTAAAGGTGCTAATTTTGTGCTGGGCTGACACTCTTAGAGGTATTGAGCTGGCACATGGTGAGTGGTTTTTGAAACCTCATATCAACACAGTTCCTAAGCTTTCTCAACCGCTCAACCTTGTAAGTAGTTTTTGAAGAATGCCACAAATCTCTAGCAACAAAATTGGCAACGAGTCAATGACCATATAGAAATCACAAAGAACCCTAAGAGATAAATCCTCAAGTTTATGTACATTGCTCAAATTTCTCTAACAAATTCTCCCTCAAATTCCCCCAGTCCTAATAGTAAATCCATTCTTACTCACCACTTTGTCCCGATCCCTTCCAGAAATAGTTTCCCTGCTCCTATTCTTGAAACGACTCTCCAACCAATCTAACCTTATTAACTAAAGAACAAGACCCTCCGGGTCAAGATAGACCTATAGAAATTGTTGCCCTAAAACTAGCAAAAGACTATCTCTACTGAATTCAGGATTTGATACCCTAAATGATGACTTTTTATAAATTATCAAATCCCACAAAAATCCAAAAGCATCAGTCCATATGAAATAGAACAAAGAGATGTTTTGAAAGGAAAGAATAAATTCTTCAAATAAATTAATCTATTGGGGCTAGGAATCATTAGAGCTAGTTTCAGAAGTCACTCGAAGATCTCCAAACACAAGATAGTGCCTAGCCCCGTTTACTCACCCACCCATCCATCCAACTTGAAAATGAACAATCCCTGATGAAACGCAGAACTTACAACTGTGCCATTCCTTTTTTGATGATTAGGTGGTGCTTTGGGAAAATAATAACTATAGCAGATAGTTGAACACAAAACAGAGATTGAACACAGGCGACAATCAGCAATTAAACGAATTATGGATTTACTTAAGGCGCTAATTCCTTATTTGAGAATGACACCTGCGCACTAAGGAGTAGAGAAATAGTTACAAGAAACAACCCACATGGCTGCTTCCCTCCAATTTGTATTCTTTCTTCCGTGAATTGGACCTCAAATATGGGAAGATAGGAAGAAGAGGTCTACAAAAATAAGGCAAGCAACGAAAAGGCATTGTCACATATTTTAAAATTGAATGTCTATAATTTTAGATTATGAAGTACATTCGAATTCAATAATCACAAGTGTTACAACACTCATGGATTGAACTTTTTGCCATACAATTCTCATTTGGTCCAAAATGAAACATTAATGACAAAGAAAAGTCAAACCCAATTGTACTGGTCAGAGAATGAACAATAACCTGCTATGGCATTCACTCCGTTACCATTCAATTTAAGACCCAAAAATATGGGAAATAAATTTTGACTTCCTTTGGATAAGTTTTAAAGGTAGTCTTTCCACTAGCAGTGATCAATAAAGCTAAATTCTCATCCACTTCATCCATCTTAACCTTTATTTCAACATATCAACTCACTGGTCCTAATCCACATTTTAACATTTTTCAACATGTGTCTACATTAGCAGCACAAGAATTATCACAATTCACAACAAATCATAAAGTTTATAATGCAATCCATCAAAAAAAAAAAAAAAAAAAAAAAAGGAGTACAATGCAAGGGACAAAGATCACCGCTTACACAAACAACAATCAATTTGGCATATGGACTCCAAACGGCCTGTATATTCTCTCCTCCTCTCTGAATCGAGTCTGAATCTCTCTTGTACTACCCCAGTTTCACCTTGTGCTGAATTCAAATCATAAAATATCAAAATTCAAAACTACTCGCTAAACAACATCAAATTCAAATTCAAATCCAAAGAAAAAGAAAAACAAAAATGTTCATCCTTACTCAACTATTATCTTGTTATTGTTAACTTTTAATGTTAGGACTCTGTTAGTGATTTACACAAAATCAAAGTATATGTAAAATACATGACATATTTATTGATTTTTAAGGGCAATAATGCCCTTATTTGGTAATTTTGTTTGCACGTTGCCATTAAAATAAGGAAGACAAAGTGTAAATGAGATCTTCAGATAAGAGTATTATTATCCTAAAAAAATTAATAACATGGATTATTGTTTTTAAAAAAGTGTGTCATGTGCTTCATAAATGACCCAATTCCATTTAAATTTGTAACAAAGTCTTAACAAAAAGTGTTTAGTGAAATAAGATACTATTTCAAAGCAATTAATGGTTAAATTTTAAAATTTAGAAAGAAAAAGTGCAAATGAATCATAATTTAAAGGGATTTATTATAATTTACACTTTATTAAGGTAAATTACACTACTAGTCCCTGTAATTTATTAGAAAAATTATTCAGGTTGAGATTATTGGGAAGGGCAACCTATATAATTAAAATATGCAATCTTGCTACATTCCCTAATTAAGGCTTCCAATTCCACCTCCAATAACGTGGGTAAGACGCACGTGAAGCAGCTTTACACTATTCTCTCTCATCTTTAGCCTTCCTAATTCCACGTCGTTGGGATGAAATTCGGTGGATTAAATTAAAGGAATGAATCATTTTTCTAAAACATGAAATTGTAAATCTATTTTTTTATGGATTGATAACTGAAATAATTAGGGGCCTCTATCTTTGTATAAGAGATATAGTGAACAGATTTTGCACCTTTTGGACAAGGCTCTTGAAGCTAAATAGCCTACTATAAGTGTTCTACGAGATTGGATATGGCCTAAAAGAAAGCCTAAAATATTATAAAATATATATAACCAGTACCCCAAATTCCTTGATGCTAGATTGGGTATAAATAAACTGGACTCTTAGGGTGTGTTTGGTAACGTTTACGTTTTCAGTTTATATTTACAAAAATTTTATAAACTGATTTTTGTTTATTTTTAGAAAAACATAAACTACAAACGTGTTTGGTAATTGACAAAATGTTTACAAAATTTAAAAAATATAAAAAAGAGTAAAAAATGGCAAGTGGTGGCAAGTGACGGCGAAAGACGGTGGTGGCAAGTGGCGGCAAAAGACGGTGGGTGGTGGATAGCTGGTGGCGGGTGGGTGGGTGACGGTGGCGGGTGGTAGCGAGTGGGTGGTGGTGGTGGTGGTGGCGGTGGCGGGTGGTGGAAAGTGATGACGGTGGGTGGTGGGTACCTGGTGGTGGTGGTGGGTGGTGGCGGGTGGGTGGGTAACGGTGGCGGGTGGTGGTGGTGGTGGTGGTGGTGGCAGGTGGTGGGTGGTGGTGGCAGGCGGGTGGCGAGTAGGTGGTGTGTGCTGGTAGTGGGTGGGTGGATGACAGTGATGGGTGGCGAGTGGGTGGTGGTGGTGGTTGTGGCGGCGGCAGTGGTGGTGATAGGTGGGTGGCGGGTAGTGGTGGGTGGTGGGTGGTGATGGTGGTTGGGTGGGTGGCGGTGGCGGGTGGTGGGTGGTAGCGAGTGGGTAATGGTGGCAGTGGTGGCGGCGGGCGGTTGGTGGTGGTGACAAGTGAGTGGCGGATAGCGAGTGGTGGTGGGTGGTGGCGAGTGGTGGTGGGTGGTGGCGGGTGGTGGGTGGGTGAATGGGTGACGGTGGCGGGTGGTAGGTGGTAGCGAGTGGGTGGTGGTGGTGGGTGGTGGTGGCAGGTGGGTGGTGGGTGATGGTGGTGGTGGTGGTGGTGGTGGGGGCGGGTGGATGAGTGACAGGTGGCTAGTGGTGGTGGTAGGTGGTGGGCGGGTGGTGGTGGCGGGCGGTGGATGGCAAGTGGGTGGTGGGTGGTAGTGGTGGTAGTTGTGATGGTGGTGGTGGTGGTGGTGGTGGTGGTGGTGGCAAGGGGTGGGCGGTGGTGGCGAGTGGGTGGCAGGTGGGTGGTGGTGGCAGGTGGGTGGTGGGTGGTGGTGGCGGGTGGTGAGTGGTGGTGGCAGGTGGTGGTGGGGGGTGGGGGGTGGGGGTGATGGCGGAAGACGGTGGTGGAAAATGGTGGCGGGTGGTGGCTAGTGTTGGGTGGTTAAAAAAAAAAACTGAAAACTCAAAATGGAAACACATTTTTTGTGTTTTCATTTTTTGGCCAAATTTATAAACTGAGACCACTGATTTATAAATCAAAAATTTTACCAAACAAGTTTTTATTTGAGTTTTTTAAATTTTTGTAAATATAAACAGAAAACTGAAAACGTAAGTGTTACCAAACGGCACCTTAATGTTAGTGGCTCATGCTATGCTAGTTCAACTTGGCAACTCATTAGAAATAATGTCATTCCTTGGAAGTCGGCAAGGCAACCAAATACAAGGTATGAAAGATCTAGGGGCAATTATTAAATAATGAATTCCATCTGTAATTCTTTCATTTGTAATATTAAATAATGTTATTCCTTGAGTGTAATTTTTTCAACTCGTATTTGGAAGTGTATTTTAAGCAACAACCAAATTAGTAGACCACCCTCATTTGCCCTAACCTAAAGAGTCATTCCTCTGAAGTTTTCTCATAGGTGTGTGTTGTTAAAATTCCAAGATTGTATATATATATATATATATATGTACCCTTAACAAACCCAATCAAATGATATGGAAAACTTTTCAAAATTTCTACCATGTTTCAGATTGTTCTAGGTTTTTCTAAAGCCTTTCAAAATTCTCTAAAACTTTATAAAGTCTTCTAGATTATCCTAAATTTCTAAAGTCTTCTTGAACTTTCAAAATGTATACTATGGTTTAGAGTCTTCTAGGGTGTTCTAAAGCCTTTCAAAATTCTTTAGAACTTTTGTTTTAGATTCTTCTAGATTCATCAAATACAAAAAAAAAAAAAATAATAATAATAATAATAATAAAATAAAAATTCAATACATTTTCGTATTTTATTGTATTCAATTTTTTTTTTAAATTTTTGTACAAATTTTATACTTTTTAAGTATATCAAGACTAAGTGGATCTAAAAAGTAAAAAAAATAATAATTAAAATATTTAAAAATTACTAAAAATATAAAAATATGAATTGAAAATTCAAAAAATTACTTTTAAAAACTCCAAACCAAAAGGAAATTACACTCACTGAAATTTTAAAGAAAAAACAATTAACCTCATGGTTAATTGGTGATAAATCCAATATAAGAAGGATATAAGGCATTAGGTTCAAGTGATATTTTTTATTGATGAGAGGTCCACACTTTGTGTAATAGTTTGGTGAGAAGTCCTGGAAAATATTTTGTTTCCAATTTTACCCCTTGACCTTTTTTTTTTATCTATTTGACTTTTCTTTGACTATCTGTTGAAATTATTTTTATCTGTTGAAGTTTTTTATCTGCTAAAATTCCTATCTGCTCAAATTTTTTATTTGTTAAAATTTTTATCTGTTCAAATTTTTTATCTGTTGAAATTCTTATATGTTGAAATTTTTCTATTTGTTCAAATTTTCTATCTGTTCAAACAACTGATCATCACTGAAGAAACCTTTTACTTTCGGATTCAGATTTGGCTAACTGCTCATCAGAGACCTCCATTGAAGACTTGGTATTCTAATTTTGAAAAGCTCATATTAATAAATAATGGATCCAAAACCCTAGAAATTTGAAATAAGAAAGATAGAAGAGAAAAAAGATGCAGACACACATACATATATACATATAGATATGTTTAATTTCTGATCTACTGAACAACAAATTGAACAGATGGAAGCATATTGATTTGTTGATCAACAAATAATCTTTCTCTCTCTCTCTTGAATCTTTCACAGACATGCTTCAACCTTTCCACAACAATTCAAACTCATCAAATCCTCTTCCGAACGATCCATTTCTCAACTTCTAACCACAAGTCTCTCTATGTATATATATATATATATATATATGTATGTATGTATGTTTGTATAAAGACGTGAAATTTGGGGTTTTAATAATAATCTTGTAGAGCTCTTGAATCAGAACTATATGGTTTGATGAATGGTTGTATCCTACACACTCTAATGACATGATTTCCCAGTCTGCTCTTTCATATGCTCAACAGAACATAATGACTACTTGTTCCTTCCACATAAATCTAGAAGACTTGAGAAGATTCTAGAACATCCTAAAAGAATTTAGAACATTGAAGAAGCTTCGAGAATTTTAGACAAATCTATAAGTGTTATGACCCAAACCTGCCCTTATACGTTTAGCATCATAATCGGCCAGTAATCTTAAGATTACCGAAGGCCTCTACAACAGATTAGCAAAATGAAAGGGGCTAGCGGAAGCAAATATCCAAATGTAATATCAATAAAGCTATGCAAACGTACATGGGGCAGAAATTTTAAACTTTATTTACATGTATGTGACATCATAATTTCATCAATCTTATGTCATCTTTATATACGGATAAAGCCAAAACGGGACTTAGCCCTATTTACAGATAGTACAAAAACTTATCCAACAAAAGAAAGTAAAGACTTAAAACTTGTTCACATGACTTGACCACTAGCAGATGTCAGAACCTCTACGGGAGGCGCATAAGTTGACTGACACAAAAATAGATCCAGACTGGACATCTCAAGCCTAGTCACATGCCTGATCACCTACATACATAAATATAAATAATGAGCTGGAGCCCAGTAAATAATCTCATTGTAAAGAGGTTAAATGAATGACTTTTATATATAGAAAAAACATTCTCATCACAAACGAAGCATGTATCAAATATATACATTTAGTGTACATAAGGTTCATCAAACCCTTCAGAGTTAATTACATTTCGTGGTATAACCCAATGGTATTGAACAAAACATTAGCAAAATGACCACGATAGACCGAGGACTTAGGCATAATGATCACAATTGATCGACGTATACATAACAACCACAATGGATCGACTTAAACATAACAACCACAATGGGTCAACATAAGCATAGCGGAGATTTTCGTAAATCAAATCAAGTGTTCATGGATGTCACATTCGATAATCAAAAGGGATCTCATTCATTCTCACCAAACAGAAGTTTTCAGAAAGCCTGTCATATCATAATCACTTCGAAATTCCATAGCATAACTTAACATTTCAGAAAATACTTATCACATTGGACTTTTTGGAAACAAAACATAGATTTCGTAAAACATCGTATAGCATAGCCATTTCAAAATGATTTATACGAAAATATCTTTACAAAGACGTTACTCACCTTTACTAGTTCGATGTCCTTCAACAACGTTCGAACCTATACATTACACATAACGGTACACATGTTGAAACTCAACGTTTAAACCGACTGAATCTTTTCTAATCATTTAATTAAGTTGTTTCTTAGCTTATTAATCCTTAATAGGTCATAATTCATGCTTAAGAATGCCCGGAAAGAGATAGGAACGAAGATATGAACTCAAAACGCCTGTTGAAAACATGGTGAAAATGAGCTGTTGGCTAGAACCATCCTTTGGTCGCTAGAGCCATCTTCGCTTGAGCCACCATTTGGTCGCTCGAGCCAACTTTTGCAGAGTGAAAAATACTAGGAGTTCGAAATGTTGACTCGAGCCACCACTTGGTCGCTCAAGCCATCTGTGAATTTTCTGGGTTTCTAGACAGAAAATTTGTGTTCCAAAAATGCATTTTAACATGTAAAAGCTTCCATGGTCGTTCCAAACTCATGAAAACACTTGATAATCATAAAAACATTTTAGAAATCTCAAATACAAGATCATTCATAAATCATTTGCTCAAAACTTCTCTACATGCATCAATTCAACTTCAACTCCCTTCCAAGACTTTCAAAACATGGAATTAATCTTCAAAACTTCATAATTCATGAATGCATGTAAGGTATGATCCTTAATTCATGCATAAACAACATGAGTCATGCTCAAAAGGGTGAAACTAACCAAGATTATACATGCATAGATGATTTAAGCTCTAATTCTTCATCAGATGCTCAATTCATGAAATTAATCTCATTATCTTCTTCAATTCATATAATTATTGACTTAAGCTCATAAATTAAGGTTCAAAAATTTACCTAGAGCCTTGAATCACACTTGTATTAGGCAATTCATTGAGTTCTACTTCACAATTCTCCAATCTTCTTGAAATTCATCAAGTTCTTGCTTCCCTTTCTCTAAAATGGTGTTCTCTCCCTCTCTAAAGTTCTCCCTTAGCTTTGTATAGATGATGAGCTCAAAGATTATGAGCCTAAGCACTAACTCATCACATATATATATATATATATATATATAGTGATTAGCTTAAACTAAGCAAACATGCTTAAGGTTAATTAATTACACTTAGTTTAATCAATTTAATCTAATTAATAATTTAATCCAAATCAATTTTTAATTAAACTTACCATAGTGTGTTCTAAAAATTCCAAATAACTTATTCATGAAACCAATTTCAGTTTCGAATGTTGATAAGGCTTTCAATTTTCATATCATAATAGAAATTGCAACAGATATTTCTAAGATGAACAGATAGACATTCAAAATCACACCAATCATATAATCACATGGATAATTACCTTAGAATTTCACTTAAGCACATGATTAATTTTTTTAATAACTAACTATGGAGTGGGGTTGTTACAATAAGGTTTCGAAAGGTTCTAGATCATTCTAGAAAAGTATAGAAAACTCCACTACGTACTAAAATAAGTTAGAGAATTTTAGAACATAGTGAAAGTATGAGTGTATTCTAATAATATTTTAGAAAGCTAATGATGTTATTGGATCAAGTTGAAAGACCATATAAAGGGTGAAACACCTCATTTGAGGTAGAAAATATATAAATGAGATAAGATTTCGTATTATTTATAATGAGAGTCAAATATTGTTAAGGTTTTGTGTTCATGTATGTCTATGTGTTTATTTATATTTATTTGAGTATGAGTTTGTTGGTAATATAATAAAAGAGTTTCTTGCTGTATATTTAATTTCTTCTATGCCATATGCTCAACAATTTTATGTAAATTGAAAATGAATTTCGTCATACTGATGCTATTGAAGAAAACAATAGGACTATAGTTATAAAGGGCAATTTTTTTCATATATTTCACAATTAAATTTTTGAGGATTATATAGCATTCAAGAATAAATTACACACATTTGGATATTGGGTTTGTGAAAACCTCAGAACCACCATTGTTACCATTGTACGAAGGTGCAATACATCATTCGTTATTCGATTCGTCACCACCACCACCACTAGATCGGGAGATACATTGACAGTTCATTCAATCTTAAAAGATGATTCATGAGTTATAGAATTATATGTTATTTGCATTATAGTCAACAGATTACCGTTGAACTGATTCACCTCATAATACTCTTCAAATAATTTATCATAGCAGACAATTCAATGAAATTTTTTTTTATCCCTATAATTATATTAATAATAAACAAATAAATGGTCCTAAAAACCCTACCAGGTGGAAACGTGTTAAAAAAAATTAAAAAAAAAAACTGTCTCATTGTTGGAGTTTTTAAAATAAAAATTGCAATTTTATTATTATTATTATTATTTTGCATATATCTCGTTCGAGATTAAAGTCACAACCTCTATAGTTTACAACTAGTACTTTCTCTCACAATCATTATCATTTCCCTCCCAATGTAGCATTGCAGTAAGTTGCTCAAATAATCTTCTCATCATGCAGTTTGTGGATATGACTTTGTACAGATGGTTTTGTATTGAAATATGGTTATGTAGTTGTAGGACAAAATAGACCCAACATATTGTTATTTTATACACAATTTTATTCAATAAAATGAATCTCTCTCTCTCTCTCTTTCTCAATGAATTTCAATGTGGGGGAAATCTCTTTTTAGGTACATCGGAAATAAATGTGGTAGGAAATCTCAAAACATGAAAATTTTGTGGCATGATTATATTATATGGTTGAGAGAACTATGAGATAGAGGATCTTGTGCCAATGTATGTTACTTTGTCCATGTTTCAATGCACTCCCACCAACATAACGTGGGAATCTCAAAACAAGAAAATTTTAAGGTACAATCATTCAGTTGAAGGCGTATTAGGGATAGAGGATCCCGTGCTAATTTTTGTTATTAGTGTTTATTTCTAACCATTTACTCTATGTATAAATAGAAGTAGAAAGTTATAAAGTAGTTACGTGGAAAAAAAAATGGTAAACAAAATATAGATAAAAATAAAATAAAAACTACAAGACTCTGAAGGGTTAAATAAACAACCTAACAAGAACAACAAACAACAAAATACAAAGCTACCGAAAAAATAATTACGATCTAAAGAAAACCACCAATCTTCTCATAATGTAATTTGAATAAGCAAAATCTGCATCAAACCCGTTGTCACTGTCGACGTGGTCCCTGTCATTGTTGCCTAGCTTCGCCACCGTTATTGCCGCCGTACTTCAATCACCACCAGAAGTCAAAGTTGAAAAGGAAGAACAATGGTTAATTGTACAACAGGTTGGATCGAAGAGCTTATTATCATCTGTACACAATTTTATTCAATAAAATGAACATGATTTTTGCAAGCTAATGCTCTCTCTCTAGACAATTTTTAGGCAGGTTTCCATTTCCTCTTTATTTACGTTCCTACATTATGAGCCATATAAAAAATAAAATTACAAAAATAAATAAAATAAATAAGCAAATAAATAAAAATATGTATAAATCAAAATGGAGCCCGCAGGGATATTCTTGATATATATATATATATATATACTAGGAAGAAAAAACCACATGCAAGGCACTGGTCGAATAATGAAATGAAAGATTATATGAAAAAATATAATATAATTATATTGTTCAAGTTGATCATTTGTGTACTCTCTCTTACTAGAGGTAGAGGTGACTTTCTATCAAGGCTAGGCTCAAAAAATTAAATCAAACGTTTTATATATTTTTATACATCATAAGTTTTTCAATTTAAAATTTATTTTTTATTTTTTTTTTACGCAATATTAATGTTAGTAATTAAAATCTGTTGCATTCAAGTATCTTAATATATTACTTCCCCGGTGATATTATAGTTAATCCATTACTTTTTGAGTAAGCATATTACAGCTATTTCTTTTTCCTTTTTGGATTTAGTTGATCCTATATTTGATTTCATCCATCTTAATTTTAAAAAATTATTTACATAAATGCTACAAGTGTTGTCAATTATAAACATTTGTAACTTAACATAGTCCTTTATATAATTTGACATGTTAATTGGAGTATTTTTTCTGTTTGTAAGGCTTAATTTAAAACTTTCAATTATGAAAACAAATTTAAATGGACAATATATCTGAAAAATATTCACTATGTTTGGTTTCGTTTTTTTGAGTTATTTTTTGGAAAAAATAATTTGAAAACTTTGTTTTAAAAATAAATATATGTTTAGTTTTCAAAAAAATGCACTATGCAATTTCAAATTTCCCTCCACAAATTAAGACGGGGCTAAATACTGTAACGCCCTCAAAATAATAACATTAAACCCATCAGATAAGACAAGCATTTACATATAAACTAACCACATTCCTTTATTTCACTGAGTTTCATTACATAAGTATTACATGTTAACATCAAACAAAATGCCCTACGGGCTTACAGCTTTCCAAGTTAACACTTGGTTTCAACAAAAGAGTACTACTCGTTTACACATTAAGCCCTTGGCTTGAAGTTACATGTAATACATCAAAAGTAAAACAACTACACTATGTCCGCCTCTTGCCTCCCAAGCTATGTCCTTGGAGGTGGCATGCTTCCTGCACCTGAAAATGATATTCCCATATAGGGTGAGCCACAGCCCAGTAGAAATACACTAAACCAACCATGGACAATGACTAAAACATTAGCAATTGATAGTTGGTCAACACCGATACAATCACATAAATTACATATTTATGTCAACGACTTACAAGTCCCAATTACTTTTCATTTTCCCTTTTTCAACAGATAAGCATGCTAGCTCTATCATCATTTCCACAGATATGTATAAAAACTATATCTCACATTCAGATAAGCATAAAAGCTATATCCACATTCTCAACAGATATGTATATCAACAATATCCACAGATAAGCATACAAGCTGTATCCACACTTCACAACAGATATGTATATCAACAATATCCACAGATAAGCATACAAGCTGTATCCACACTTCACAAAGATAAGCATATGAGCTCTATCTTCACTTCTCTAGACAAGCATATGAGCTCTGTCTACGGAGTTCATCCCCTATCTCCTCCCAATACCTATCCGGTTTAGAGGTACATCCCCTATCTTCCCCTAAACCGCGGAGTACATCCCCTATCTCCTCCTCTACACATAACATATATAAACACATTGGTTCTATATACAATCACACAATACATACAATTAATGTATTCTATCAACTGTCAAGTTCCATGACACATTCCATTGATTAGTTTCCGTTTACTTAATCATCATGCATTGTCTACAACAATCCCGACTATCCTCCACCGATAGCCCAAAGCAGTTATTTCTAAAACAGAAAATAAATGCACAAATGGATATTCAATCAACATTTCTTTTCCTCATTTCTCACCAATTAATTATCCCAATTAATTAAACAATGTAATTAGGCCATTTTCCATAATTACCATTTCAACCCTTAGGTCCCATTTTCATCAATGATTCAACAATCATTCCATTTTTTTATGCCAAACATGCATCTAGTTTTATTATGAATAAAACCCCAACTTTTGTAACATTACACAAAAGTCCCAATCTTTCACAAAATTACCAAACCAAGCCCAACATCTCAAAATACCAAAATTTAAAGACAAAACCCATAGAGAGGAGTAGGTTATCCCTACCTCAATTTCGGAGTCCCAAAGGAGAAGACGACAAAACCCAACGTGCTCCAAAACCCGTGATTTTCAGAATAAAATGTAGCCCTCGACGATCAACAACCTTTTTGTAAAGGCCAAAGGTGAGTAAATCACTCCTACTAGATCAAAACCTAGAGAGAAGGTAGAGTCTAGAGTGAGAGGCTCAACAATGGTGATTTAGGAAAAGTAAGAGAGAGAAGAGAAAGTGAAAAAGTGATTTGAAAAGTCACAATTTCGGGATTTAAACCCAGGTCTTCCGCTCGAGCTTAAAACACCCCGCTCGAGCGGCCACTCACAGACTTCCGCTCGAGCGGCCAACCTCCCGCTCGAGCGCAGAATGCACTCGCCCAGCACTTTTGCAGAACCAGGCCTCCGCTCGAGCTCCCAACCCTACGCTCGAGCTCACAACACTGCACAACAAGATACTGGATGGATGTAATCTACGCTCGAGCGCCAACACCTCCGCTCGAGCGTACAGGCCAAAATCTGGGCAACTAGTTTTGGTTTTTAAACTCAACCAACCTGTAACAAACCCGCTCAACACATCCTATAACTCAAATACAAAGTACAAAGGATGCAAACATGATAATAAACAACAACCAACATCCGCGGACACATGTCCGGATCACTGTACAACAAGGGTAAACCTGAGATCGCTATAACCTCCCCCCCCTTAAAGAATTTCGCCCCCGAAATTAAGCACAAGTTTTCAAAAACAAGTTTTCTTTCATTTTAAACAACAATGTTACACCTGAACATTCAACAATTCGACCCATTACCGGTCATCCCATCCCTTTAACAAGAGACATAACACAAACATATGTATTATTAACATGCACTAACATTATGCACTAACTTTCCAATGTCAACAATATACTTAACACATATAATGTTACATTCAACTTCCATATGAGGCAAGTTCCAAAACATACTTCCAATAACCAAAACATTTTCAATGTTTCACAACTTAAGACATATATAAAAGCTCTTAAGTTCAACAAAATGTAAAGTTTTAAATACAAGATTACATATCAACAAACAAGTCCGGATATTTCTCTCGGACTTCCAACTCACGTTCCCAAGTGGCTTCCTCCACTCCGTGATGTTTCCACAAGACTTTCACCAAAGGAATGGTCTTGCCACGCAGGACCTGATCCCGCCTATCCAAGACCCGAACCGGTCTCTCCTCATACGAGGCATCCTCATCTACCTCTAAATCGCTCCAATCCAGCACATGTGATGGATCTGGCTCATACTTCCGAAGCATACTCACATGAAACACGTCATGCACTCCGGACAACTGCGGCGGTAAGGCTAACCGATAAGCAACCTCACCAATCCTCTCAAGGATCTCAAAAGGACCAATAAACCGAGGGGATAACTTCCCACTCTTCCCAAACCTCATCAGGCCTCGCCTAGGTGATATTTTCAGAAAGACATGATCACCTACCTCAAACGCTAAAGGCCTCCTCCTACGGTCGGCATAACTCTTTTGTCGACTCTGGGCTGTAACAAGCCTCCTACGGATAAGCTCAACTTTCTCCGTCGTCTCCCTAACCAACTCCGGACCCAACAAAGGTGCATCACCCACCTCGGCCCAACAAACTGGAGACCTACACGGTCGGCCATACAAGGCCTCAAACGGTGCCATACCGATGCTAGACTGAAAACTGTTGTTGTAGGCAAACTCTACCAATGGCAAGTGCCTCTCCCACGTCCCACTGAAGTCCAGGACACAACCCCGAAGCATATCCTCGAGGATCTGAATAGTACGCTCGGACTGCCCGTCAGTCTGAGGATGATAAGCCGTACTAAAGGTCAACTTAGTGCCCAAGGCATTCTGCAAACTCTGCCACAACCTAGCAGTAAAACGAGGATCTCTATCTGAGATGATTGTCACTGGGACCCCGTGCAATCGCACTACGTCCCGAATATACAAATCGGCAAGATGATCTATCGAATCTCTCACGCGCATAGGAATAAAGTGCGCCGACTTAGTCAACCAGTCTACAACCACCCAAATAGCATCACTACCCCGCTGAGTCCTCGGAAGACCCACAACGAAGTCCATAGTGACATGCTCCCACTTCCACTCGGCAATAGGCAAGGGTTGCAACAAACCCGCTGGCCTCTGATGCTCGGCCTTCACCTGCTGGCAAGTAAGGCACTTCGATACGAAAACAGCCACATCTCTCTTCATACCCCGCCACCAAAACTGGCGACCCAAATCCTGATACATCTTAGTACCTCCCGGATGCACCGCAAGGCGCGAATGATGAAACTCTCGGAGTACTTCCTCTCGGCAAGCCTCCGGTACAAACAAACGGTCTCGGTATCTCACACTCAGGTCGGGATACACCGTCAAACCCTTCTCAACTTTCCCACTGGAGATCTTCTCTCGGAGGGATTCTACCTCAAGGTCACCTCTCTGTGCCTCTAACACTCTAGTCACAAGTGTAGGCTGCGCAACAACAGAAAACAAGGCCGCAGCCTCAACAGATTCGCCCAGTAGCAAATCAAACTCGCCAAGTGCTCCCAACATCTCCCATTCCCGGATGGCTATACAAGCTACATCACTAATGGTTTTCCTACTAAGGGCATCGGCCACAACATTGGCCTTTCCCGGATGATAATGCAACTCAAAATCATAATCCTCGATGAACTCCATCCATCTCCTCTGCCTCAGATTCAAGTCTCTCTGTGTAAACAGATACTTCAAACTCTTATGATCCGAGAATACCTCGAACCTCTCACCATAAAGGTAGTGCCTCCAGATTTTCAAGGCAAAGATCACTGCTGCTAACTCTAGGTCGTGCGTGGGGTAATTTTTCTCGTGTATTTTCAACTGACGTGAGCCGTAAGCTACCACTTTCCCCTCCTGCATCAACACACAACCCAAACCCTCTCGTGAGGCATCACAATAAACCGCATAACCCAACCCTCTCTCCGGAATAATCAACACCGGAGCGGTGGTCAATCTAACTTTCAACTCTTGGAACGACTTTTCACAAGTCTCACTCCACACAAACTTGACTCCCTTCCTAGTCAGTCTAGTCAACGGTGACGCTAACCTGGAGAAATCTTTCACAAACCGACGGTAATACCCAGCTAATCCCAGAAAACTGCGGATCTCGAACACACTCTTAGGCTGTGCCCAATCTTGCACTGCCTCAACCTTGGATGTATCAACAGACACCCCTTTCCCGGATACCACGTGGCCTAAGAATTTGACTTCCCTCAGCCAGAACTCACACTTCCCAAACTTGGCATACAGCCTATGGGCTCTAAGTAACTCAAGCACCACTCTCAAGTGTGCCTCGTGCTCCTCCTCAGAAGACGAATAGATAAGGATATCGTCCACGAAAACAACCACAAATCGGTCTAAGAACTCCCGGAAAATCCGGTTCATCAAGTCCATAAAGACTGCCGGTGCATTGGTAAGTCCGAATGGCATCACCAAAAACTCATAATGGCCATACCGCGTACGGAATGCCGTCTTAGGAATATCTTTCTCCCTGACCCTCAACTGATGGTAACCCGATCTCAAGTCTATCTTAGAGAAACAACGGGAACCCTTCAACTGGTCAAACAAATCATCTATACGGGGCATAGGGTACTTATTTTTAACCGTAGCCCGATTCAACTTCCGGTAGTCTATACACAATCTCAAGGCACCATCTTTCTTTTTAACAAAGAGTGCCGGTGCTCCCCATGGTGAAGCACTAGGGCGAACAAAGCCCTTATCTAGCAATTCCTGGAGCTGAACTTTCAACTCAACCAACTCTGCTGGAGCAAAACGGTAAGGTGCCATAGAAATCGGCGCCGTACCAGGCACTAAATCAATAGAGAACTCTATCTCTCGGTGAGGTGGCAAACTAACAAGATCTTCGGGAAAGACATCCGAATACTCACAAACCACCCTCGGTAATACATGCTGGGTCTCACCACACTCACTACTCTCAAAGCTAGCAAGTAGACTACTAAGCTCACTTCGCCCTCGCGAATCATACCCCGGTGGCAAAACACTACCAACCCGGTCTCCCAAGAAATGGAACCACTCCCCGCTCAAGGTACACAATGTAACCCTTTGGCGGTAGCAATCAATAACAGCCCGGTATGACAATAACCAGTCCATACCCAAAATAACATCAAAACCCTTCATGGGCATGACAACAAACGGAAAAGGAAGCCTATAGTCGGCGACCTCTATATCACATCCTCTAACACCCTGTTTCAGAATCAACTCACCACCCAAAGGCGATACCACACAAATAGGAGATGCTAACTGTGCTAACTCCAATTCCAAAACAGATGCAAATGCAGCAGATACAAAAGAATGAGATGCACCCGTGTCTATCAACACACTAGCAACTGAGTTGCAAAACAGAAAAGTACCTCTCACTACTGATGGAGCCGGTACTAAATCCTGCGCGGTAACAACATACACGCGCCCCGTAGGCCCCTGGTCTACCTGCTCACCTCTCGGAGCAAAAGACTGCTGCACAGACTGGGATGACGAAGCTCCCGGATTGGCCCTCGAGGCCTGCACAGACTGAGCTGGCTGAAAACCCTGCGTCTGCCTAGGACCAGACGCTCCTGAAGTGGCACTCAACTGTGGGCAAAACCTCTTCATGTGTTGTCCACACTGATAACAAGTCAAGAGCTGCCCCCTGCCCAAACTCTGACTCGGCGGTCTAGCTGAAGAAGAAGCAGCTTTCTGACTCCCACCCTTCTGCGGGCAAACCGAAACCTTGTGACCCAGCTGGCCACACTTGTAACAAGTGAATTCTCCCTGACTGCCTCTCCCCGAGCCTACACTAGGCACTGGAAAGGTCGATCTAGAGACTGCACCTTGAGACTGCTGAGGGTTATAACCCTTCTGTCTCCTGCCATCACTCTGACTATCCTGGCTCCTCTTGGAGCCTCTCTGACCCTCATCCTCCTCCTGCATCATAAGCTCCATATGAGCTGCAGCGTCCACTAGGTGTCTATACTCTCGAATATAAGACCCACCAATTCTCAACTTGAGGCCCCGCCTCAACTTCTGCTCAAACTCATAGCAACGGCGTTCCTCAGACGCCACCAGTTCAGGTGCAAACCTAGACAGACTGGTAAAAGTAGCCTCAAACTCGGCCACCGACAAGCCCTGCTGATTAAGCCGGCTAAACTGATCTCTCAGCTTCTCCCTTGCTACTGCAGACAAAAACCTCTCCTGAAAAGCATTTATAAACGCCTCCCAAGTACCACCAACACGAGCTTTCTCGTACTTCCACCATTGACCCGCATCTCCCTTCAGCTGGAAGGATGCCAAGGTCACTTTCAGTGCTCCGTCCTCGATGCCAAGCATCTCAAACGTCTTCGTTGTCTGTTCGAGCCATTCATCTGCCTTAAGCGGCTCTTTAGGATCCCCGATAAACTCGTCCGGATTACACCGGAAGAACTCCCTCTTCAAGAAAGAAGGCCCTGCCTCAGCTGCCTGGTTCCCAGCTCTAAGAATACCTAAAGCTCCTGCTATCTCTCTGGCCAAGGCACCCATAGCCTGCTGACCTACTGGCTCGGCCACATTGGCCTGCCCAACTCCCTCCTGCACTGCCGGAATCTCACCCTGTAACGGTACTTCCTGCCTCGCAGGTCTACCACGCCTAGCACCTCTTCCTCGTCCTGACATCCTAATAAAGGCAACACAGAACGTTAGCACATTCATAAGTGTGCCGAAACTAAACACTCACGTCCTAATGCATGGACAACTGTAATTCACTCCACATAAGCACATAAACACATAAGCACTTACGAATTTCATTTCCGGATAATAATAGTCCCGAGACGTTACTAGAGTTCCGGTTAGAAACAGCATTGATCAAGTGCCTTTCCAACAAGACTCCCAGAAACTCAAGGATCCAATCAACATCCTAGAAATTAAATCCCATACCCACATAGTCACATAAGCATGTTATCAAATAAACACATAGCATATGGTACTACATCTACGTCTCTATCAAGCGAGACAAACCCATTGTGATCCCAATCACTTCCCACGTACCCAAAGTATTCGAACCCGGTACGCTCTGATACCAAGTTGTAACGCCCTCAAAATAATAACATTAAACCCATCAGATAAGACAAGCATTTACATATAAACTAACCACATTCCTTTATTTCACTGAGTTTCATTACATAAGTATTACATGTTAACATCAAACAAAATGCCCTACGGGCTTACAGCTTTCCAAGTTAACACTTGGTTTCAACAAAAGAGTACTACTCGTTTACACATTAAGCCCTTGGCTTGAAGTTACATGTAATACATCAAAAGTAAAACAACTACACTATGTCCGCCTCTTGCCTCCCAAGCTATGTCCTTGGAGGTGGCATGCTTCCTGCACCTGAAAATGATATTCCCATATAGGGTGAGCCACAGCCCAGTAGAAATACACTAAACCAACCATGGACAATGACTAAAACATTAGCAATTGATAGTTGGTCAACACCGATACAATCACATAAATTACATATTTATGTCAACGACTTACAAGTCCCAATTACTTTTCATTTTCCCTTTTTCAACAGATAAGCATGCTAGCTCTATCATCATTTCCACAGATATGTATAAAAACTATATCTCACATTCAGATAAGCATAAAAGCTATATCCACATTCTCAACAGATATGTATATCAACAATATCCACAGATAAGCATACAAGCTGTATCCACACTTCACAACAGATATGTATATCAACAATATCCACAGATAAGCATACAAGCTGTATCCACACTTCACAAAGATAAGCATATGAGCTCTATCTTCACTTCTCTAGACAAGCATATGAGCTCTGTCTACGGAGTTCATCCCCTATCTCCTCCCAATACCTATCCGGTTTAGAGGTACATCCCCTATCTTCCCCTAAACCGCGGAGTACATCCCCTATCTCCTCCTCTACACATAACATATATAAACACATTGGTTCTATATACAATCACACAATACATACAATTAATGTATTCTATCAACTGTCAAGTTCCATGACACATTCCATTGATTAGTTTCCGTTTACTTAATCATCATGCATTGTCTACAACAATCCCGACTATCCTCCACCGATAGCCCAAAGCAGTTATTTCTAAAACAGAAAATAAATGCACAAATGGATATTCAATCAACATTTATTTTCCTCATTTCTCACCAATTAATTATCCCAATTAATTAAACAATGTAATTAGGCCATTTTCCACAATTACCATTTCAACCCTTAGGTCCCATTTTCATCAATGATTCAACAATCATTCCATTTTTTTATGCCAAACATGCATCTAGTTTTATTATGAATAAAACCCCAACTTTTGTAACATTACACAAAAGTCCCAATCTTTCACAAAATTACCAAACCAAGCCCAACATCTCAAAATACCAAAATTTAAAGACAAAACCCATAGAGAGGAGTAGGTTATCCCTACCTCAATTTCGGAGTCCCAAAGGAGAAGACGACAAAACCCAACGTGCTCCAAAACCCGTGATTTTCAGATTAAAATGTAGCCCTCGACGATCAACAACCTTTTTGTAAAGGCCAAAGGTGAGTAAATCACTCCTACTAGATCAAAACCTAGAGAGAAGGTAGAGTCTAGAGTGAGAGGCTCAACAATGGTGATTTAGGAAAAGTAAGAGAGAGAAGAGAAAGTGAAAAAGTGATTTGAAAAGTCACAATTTCGGGATTTAAACCCAGGTCTTCCGCTCGAGCTTAAAACACCCCGCTCGAGCGGCCACTCACAGACTTCCGCTCGAGCGGCCAACCTCCCGCTCGAGCGCAGAATGCACTCGCCCAGCACTTTTGCAGAACCAGGCCTCCGCTCGAGCTCCCAACCCTACGCTCGAGCTCACAACACTGCACAACAAGATACTGGATGGATGTAATCTACGCTCGAGCGCCAACACCTCCGCTCGAGCGTACAGGCCAAAATCTGGGCAACTAGTTTTGGTTTTTAAACTCAACCAACCTGTAACAAACCCGCTCAACACATCCTATAACTCAAATACAAAGTACAAAGGATGCAAACATGATAATAAACAACAACCAACATCCGCGGACACATGTCCGGATCACTGTACAACAAGGGTAAACCTGAGATCGCTATAAATACATTGACCAATTAAACTTTATCCCATTTTCCCTCCAAAAGTTGAAAAGTTGTCAAATTTGTCGCATTCCAAAAATTTGTCAAATTTCCCTTTAAAAGTTATACCAAAATTCCAAAAACTTTATCCCATTTTCAAAATAACTAACAATAACTTCAAAATTTTCAAAAAACAAATGCGTTCAGAAAAATGGAACCAAACATATTTCAGAATACAATCAAGGTTAAGACAAAAACATAAATGCCTAAAAGTATTTGATCCCCTATCTATAAACTAAAAATAACTTTGTTAATAAATGCTGATAAAATTGATAATAAATGTAAAATTTACTTGAAAAATTAAAATTTTAACTCAAAAAATGTGATGTGTCATTTAAGTCGAAACTCAATTTAAAAAAACTACTGTCTCTAAATATGTGACATTTATCACTTTGATATCCAAAATTACACATTTACTTCAAACTTTGACGGCATCTAGTAATGGAATTTGGTTGGAGACCAAATTGAAATAATTTTTATACATTAGAAATCAAATTAACACAATTGAAACTCTGAGAATTAAATTAATTATATATATATATATTAGGGACCAATTAGATACAATTTAAATATTAAAGGCCAAAATGATACAAAACTCATATCTAAGAATAACAATATAATTAATTCAATCAATAATTTATTAAACCAAGGGAATTAAAGAACCCCACAACCCCCATTGCAAAGGACAAAACAACAACAAATTGATGCCACAATTCTAAAACAATTACCAATTGAACCGGTTAAAAGGTAAATGTGTAGATAAATTCCAATAAGGGGCCTCACACTTGTAAGAAAATAAAACAGACAAAGAGGACATTTGGGTAGAAACATGCCAAAATACAAGCCATTACCTGTAAAGCAACTCTTACATAGATAGATATATATTTTTTGTTGGTGGCCAAAAGCCAAACATAAGGCAAAGAAAGAAAATCACAAAAATTACAACGAGAACCACCCATATCAGCTAGGACAGCAGAGGAAACACAGGAGGGAACTTGTTCCATACAAACTATCTCACCAATCACATTCAGAGGAAACCGAGCCAGCTTGATTGCCTTCTCTACCAATATGACAGCAACTCCAACTCAAAAAGCTAGACAATTGCTCCAATAGCTGACAAGTCTTCCATACAGGACTGAATGGCAGTGATGATCCAAAGGGAGTCTACTTTTAGATGAATTCTTGAAAGGCCCAGTTCCGCAGCAAAAACCACTGCTCTTCTAGCAGCCAAAACTTCCACATGATCAATATCCGAGTTGTCAAACAGATGTCGGACACAAGAGGCAATGATTTCCCCTTTGTAATCCCTCACTGCTACACCAGTACCAGCTGAACCATCCTTAAAAGTTGCCCCATCAAAGTCTAATTTGTATACACCATCAACTGGATGAAGGTGACCATCTACTCTTCCTTTTACTCCTTGGAGAAACATTAACACGATTGAAAGTCGACATATATTCAGCAAGATACCCCACAGCAAATTGAGCAACATCTTCCGCATTCTTCTTGCGCCCACCACGAGTGTTACTATTGCAATTAGACCAAATGCTCTCCAAGCCACCACAGTGCATAATTGGAGGGCCGCCTCAGACATAGTTAGCCAGATTGTCATCAACCAGTCAAGGACATCACCTTTATTTTTTAACCCAGCCCAGTCTTTAATACCCGTGCAGAACCATACATTTGCCACAAACACGCAATCTCGAAGACAGTGGATAATGGTCTCAGACCCCTCTCCACGGACCTCACTATTGGATTTATTTTCTAGTGTGGCTCAATAGCCTACATATTTTTTCATGTTTTATTTTATTTGGACTCCACAATTAAATAAAGCCAATATTATATATAAAGTTCAATAATTAGAATTTTAATATAATCACTCTTCTAAGATAATAAGGAAACCTTGATAGATTATGAATTCTTCTGGTAGAGTTTATTTGGCCCTCTTCTCTCCTCTATATAAGGATGGGTGACTCTCCTTTCATATCATAAGTATTTTCCATCACTCTAAGTTTTATAGTCATCCTAATTAAGAGAGACAGAGAGAAGAAGGAGACCCAAGAATTAAAGGTTCAATTTTAAGGGTATTTTCTCAACTTCTCTAATTCAATGGCTGACAAAGGTATGTTTTATTCTTGAATTGTATTGAATTCAAGATCCTGTAAAGTGTAATTCCGCATTATTATTGGTTACATGTATTATTAAAACTTACACTCACAACCGACATCAACTGTGACATCCTTCTTAACTAACAGCATTTCAACCGGCGGGATATTGCAACAGGCCCTTTTAAACAAACAATTTTACTTTACAAAAATGCTTCCTACCCCCACTGGGGGTTGACCCCCAGTGAGGTGTCACACCGGGATTGGTCCAAAAAAAACAGTTTTTTTTTTTTTTTTGTGTTTTCAACGAATAGGGGGTCGCCACCTCACTGGAGTCGACCCCCACTGGGTGTATATATCAGCGTTGTTTACTTTATTAGGAACCTTGGGAGACCACAGCTTGTTCCAAAAAGAATTTACTTCCCCTCTGTTCAAACACTGGGCAACTCTTGGCCATATTCAGAGCCACAAAATAAGCTGTACGAACCGAAAAATAGCCATTTTTAGAATAATGCCAAATCAACTTATCTTTCGGCCTAGAAGGTGATAAAGGCATCTTACAAATTGTTTCCGCATCCATCCCGTAGCAATGAGAAAAAATATACTCCCTGTTCCAATCCCCAGAATTAGCATCAATCAAATCCTGTACTGTACTAACACCCCAACACCCACATTAGGAGGAGTGATAAGCCGAAAGGATGGAGGTCTAGGCACCCAAGGATCTTTCCAAACATTGATCTTCCTACCATTACCAACTCTCCATCCCAGGCCCATTAACAAAACTGCTCTACCCATCATGATTGCTCCTCCAAGATATTCTTGATATACACAATTTTTTTTAAAAAAATAATATGAACGCACTTTTTGTACCACAATGCTACATACCACAGAAATAGTTTTTCGAAATTCATCTTGAAGCCGGTTCAGTCAATCACCGAGACAATCCTAAAGCTTTTTTGGTCATCCAGCCACAACTTCGATATGGTTTTTGTGATACATTTTTGTGGTCTATAACATTCATACTTTGTGTAACCTATGCAATCTCTCTTACAGTCTTTTTTGAAAAGTAATAAACATCACTTTCAAGTTTCAATATTTTACTTATTGAACAAATAAATTATATAATATATAAATAATATGTACATATATCAATAGTTATGAAGAATTCCTAATTTCATGTGGTTGGGTTGGGTTTTACCTAAGGGTGGACAAAACATCTAGCCGGGCCGAGTTCAAGTTGGGCTTGCACTATATAATAACAGTTATGCGTTATCTCAAGCTCGGTTCAACCCGATCCAACGTCAGGTCAAAACTAATCATTCCAAACTCGATCTTACAAGATTTTTTAAATCCCAAACCCGCCTGCTTAACCCAAAGTGTGCATTTTTATTTTTATTTTTTGGGAGGTGTCTTGATGAATTATTATATTTAGACCATTTTAATAATTATTTACATTTAAAACATTAACAAAATTTAATTGCAAAATAAATATGACCTTTTACTAAATGTTCTAATAATTTTTTTAGAATGAAAATATCTAGTAATTTACTTAGCTTTTATTATTTTTTCTAGTTAATCTTATAATTAAATAATATAAAATTAAAATAAATCTTTATAAATGGACGGAGCTAAAACTTCTTACTTCAAGCTCAATTCAAAAATTAATTAGATACAAAATCTTTGCCTAACCAAGTCCTGTGGGTTAAATATAATATTTATCTCAAACCCTAAAAATATCGAGCTGAGTTGGTTGAGCCATCCAGCCCATGACCATTCCTAGTTTTACATTATGATCAAAGAACGACTTTTTTGTAATTGCTAGACATGCATCCGTTCATACATTGTATCAAAATCACCTATTGGAGATCAAGTAGAGTCGAGTTAAGTGGATCAATGTAATTTGCATGGTAGCCAACTGATTCACTTCATGAATACTCTTCAGATAATTTATGATAACACCAGACAGTTTAATAAAAACTTTACCCATTCCATTATTTATGTACATGTTTTCACCAATCATACTCGGTTTGTAAAAGATCAGATAACCATTGATTGAAATTCTATAAATAAATATATAAAAAAAAGAATAATAATAAACAAAGAAATCTATCTACTATTATGTACACCAAATATAAAATATAAAAGTAAGTAAATTTAAATATTACCATAATAATTGGTGTAGGAAGTCGGCGTAGAACTTCTAGAAGTAGGTGGAGAAGTAATGTGATGACACGAATCGAAACTACAAAGATGAAGATAGATTTGAAGGCGATAAAGATAAATGGTCCCAAAAACTATACATGGTTGACTAATAAGTTCAAGAGGGTCAAGTGTAATTTACCCCTATAGTTGAAAGGGCATTTTTGTCTTAGTGTTGTTGGTGGGGATTTTTTTTTTTCAAATAAAATTTGCAATTTTATTTGTATTTTTTTGTTTGTTCCTCATCTTACAATTTTGACTTGGGTTGAGCAAATATTCAGCCCATCCACTTGAACTATCACTCAACTCGGTAAGGTTCTTGGGACCATTTATCTTTATCGCCTTCAAATCTATCTCCATCTTTATAGTCTCAATTTGTGTCATCACATTCCTTCCCCACCTACTTCTAGAAGTTCTACGCCGACTTCCACACCAATTATATTTAAATTTATTTACTTTTATATTTTATATATATTATGGTAATAGTAGATAGATTTATCTGTTTATTATTATTATTTTTTATCTTGATCTTTTACGAACCAAATATGATTGATGAAAATTTGTACATAAATAATGGAATGGGTTAAGTTTTCATCGAACTACATGGTGTTATCATAAATTATCTGAAGAGCATTCATGAAGTGGATCAATTGGCTACCACGCAAATTACACCTATTTTTGTGGGTTGCAAATCATCTTTCAAGATTGATGGACTTGTCAATGTATCCCTAATCCAATATTGATGATGAATGGAATACGTAAAGATATACTGTATCTTCGTAGAATGGTAAGGAGGGTGGGTAGGAGGTTTCCACAAAACCCGTATTTAGATGTGTGAAATTTATTCTTGAATCCAATGTTATAATCCTCATGACTGTGAGAGATATGAAGAAAATTGCTAGGTGTAATTATACTCATCATGTTTTCTTTGATAACCTCGGTATATGGCGAAATTCATTTTCAAATTACATGAGATACAGAAGAAAAACAATACATCACTCAATCATTATGTAATGTCAAATTTTCATCTGATTGATACAAGGGGTTAGGAGACAAAAATTCCCCTCAATGGTCAGTTTCCAATGTATCATCCATAGCAGTCCCCTTTGTCATGTGATTTATGACTGCCATAATCGCAGAGCACCAACACCTCCAGTTCAGGGAAGGTTCACAAATCCGCCAGCGAGTACAGTGATCCCCTATTTGCAACTTGTGTTAGCTCATTGTAATAATGACCATCAACCCCAAGCAATTTTGCTAGGTAGAATGGTGAAAAAAGTGCAAGAGTTCTTTCCCAATGTTTTGGAAAAAGTTCACTACTTGTTGGTCTATATATTTTATAATAATAATTTTTGCAATCGGTAATTTGTGGCTAACTTGCCAAAACTTCTCAGACATGAATCCTATGGTTTTAAAGGGCTAAAATGTTAAACTTTTAAGATAATATTCACTTTCAGTCTTGGAATTACATAGCTATTTTACAATTGTGTATCAAGTTTTGCATTTGCTCTATTCACATAACCTGAGAGTCTCGTGCATTGGATACAACATTTTTATTTTTATATTGAACATGCCATAGTTGGTGTGGAACGGCTAAACCAAGTTTTTAACTTCTAGCTTAGTAGAACTTTTGATAATGTTAGCTTTCAAGACTAACGTTATCAAAACAAAGAAAATAAAACCAAAATGAGCAAAGTCTCGAAAACTAAAATTATCAAAAACTCTACTAAGCTAGAAATTGAAAATGTTTTAGCTATTCCACACTGACTATGATATGTTCAATATAAAAATAAAAAAGTCGTAGCCAATGCACGAGTGTCTCACTTATAGATGTGAAAAGAACATTAAAATAAATACAAAATTTGATACACAATTGTAAAATGGCTATGTCATTCTGAAAGCGAATATTACCCTATAATTTTAGCATTTTGGCCCTTTGAAACCATAGGGTCCATGTCTGAGAAGTTTTGGCAAGGTAGTCACAAATCGCCGATTGTAAAAATTATCATTATAAAAATTATAGACCGACGAATAGTGAACTTTTGCCAAAACATTAGGAAAGAACTCATGCAATTCCTTCACAGTTCTACTTAGCCAAATTGCTTAGGGTTGATGGTAATGAGCTAATACAATACGCAAATAAAGGGCCACTATACTCACTGACGGATTTGTGAACTTTCCCTGAACAAGATGCATTTGTGTTCTTCAATTATTGCAGTCATAAATCACACGACTAAAAGGTGACGATTGTTGATCATCCGCTAGAAACTGAGGATTTGGTAGAATTCTAGTCTCCCAACCCCTCATATCATATCAACAGGATAGGCATTCAGCAAGACGATCGAATACATTGTTTTTCTTCCTTATTTCTATTGGGATTCAACACAAACTCTCTAGAGTTTCCACATAAATCTATAACTCGGGAAAGCTCTAAAAATATCCAGAAGATTTTAGAACATCTTAAAAGAATCCAAAACATCAGAGAAACATGGAGAATTCTAGACAAATTTAGAAAGTTCTAGAAGGTTTGAGTAGCGTAGAAAAGTATATAAAACTCCACTATATACTAAAATAATTTAGAGAATTCTAGAATATAGTTTAAATATGAGTGTATCCTAGAATATTCTAAAACGATAATGATGGTCATTGGATCAAGCTGATCCTAGCCATCCATTGAAAAGGTAATTAAAAAATGTAAATGAAACCCTAAACCCTAAAGGAAACTACTAAAATATCTTTGATTTTCAAAACCAATTTAAGATTAAATAAGAAACATAAATAAAATCCAATTAAATAACTCAACCCACAAGACTACCGATGGACGAGCCTTACCACCCGCGTTCGGATTAGGGATTAGGGTTCAGGGTTCATGCCTGTCTATTGTGCGTTTTTTATCTATATTTATGTATGAGTTTGTTGATAATATAATAGACAATTTCTTGGTATATGTTTAACTTCCACAATGTCGTATTGTCAATAATTTCATGTAATTTGAAAAATAAATTTCGTTGTACCGAGACTACCAAAAAATACAATGACTATAGTTACAAAGAACAATTTTCTTCACATCTCTAATAGTGATAGGATTGAAGCTTTGAGAATTATACATTACATTCAAAAATAAATTCCACATACCTAGATATTGGATTTGTGAAAACCTCTGCACTATTGTTACCATTGTATGAAGGTCGTTTGTTATTCCATTCATTACCACCACTAAATCAGGGATACATTCACAAGTCCTTCAATTTTGAAAGATGATTTACAACCCATAAAAATAGGTGTATTTTTCATTGTAGTCAATAGATTGTCATTGAATTGATTCACGACATGAACATTCTTCAGATGATTAATCACAACACTAGACAATTCAATGTAAAGTTTTCCTATCCCAATAATTATATTACCATGTCGTTTTCAACAATCATCCTCCGTTCATAAAGGATCGAATAACCACTTATTGAAATTCTATAAAAAATAATAATAATAATAATCGTAACGACCCCATCTCATATCGAAGGTTTGCATGGGTGGTCTTGGGCATGTAAGGCACCATTAGCTTGCAACTAAGGCCTCATTTGAGAACATGCTTTTTTAGTAACTTTTTAGATTTTTAACTAAAATATGATGCAAAAAAAACTAGTATGTTTAGGATGACTTTATGATTTTTTATGAAAAGATGTGCAAAAAGTAGAAAGAAGAAAATCTTTGACTTTTTGATATAAATTGTTGGCTTTTTGATTTTTTTAGTGACTTTTTGACTTTTAAGCTAAAAAGTGATGTTGCCAAACAAGGCAAGTAACTTGAGCTTAAGCTTTTGGGTCATGTTGGTAGACTCATAGGTCACTTGGGCTAACAAGTGGTGGGCCATTATAAATGGTGTCAAAGTCGACCCATGCACACAATCCATGTGGGTTATTATTCTGGATTAGCCATGAGCTTATGAGGATTTATAAGTCAGGGAGTTTGTAACAACCCCGTTCCACATCGAAAGTTCCAATCGGTGATCTTAGATACAAGACACCACCAAAATGGTGCCTGAGTTTACTACTAAGTAGCATGGGCTTAAGCTATAGCTACCACAAGAAGCATGTGCCCAACCTAGAACAGTGATCCCAATGGTGCCTTATATAACCCATGCAAATTTCTGATGTGGGAATCTACCTAATTGGCGTGGAGACACTGATTCCAAACAAAGATAAAGTGGTCCCTAAGAACCCTATCTATTGTATTTTTTTTTTTTTTTATGTAATACCATTCACTAGCAAAAGAAGATTAAAACGATAAGGGGAATCAGAAAGTTAAACAATGAGCCAAAAAAATTAGAGCTTAAAACACCCCCCGTCTCAATTCCAAAACAAGAGGAAGAGGGAGTGATGTGGACAGTTCCCTTGAAGGGGCATTTGGTGTTCGAGAGCTTTCCCAAAGTGGCATTCTTTGCTTGGACAGCTGCACATGAAGCTAATTTTAATGACTAACAATCTCACTAGGGTTAAATTTATTATGGATTGGTATGACATTTGCAACAGTGTGTGGGGAAAAGTGTTTTCCATCTTCTAATTATTTAGTAGATAGAGAGGTGTGGAGTATGTTGTTCTCGATCTTCGTTGTGGAGTGCATGGGTGATACCTTTCCAGTTCAACCGTTGTTTTGCCTCATGTGGTGTTTTTGGAATGAGAGGAGTTTTTCATAGTGTTTGTGGGAGAGGCCACTCCTCTTTGCCTCATGTGGTGTGTTTGGAATGAGAGGAATGTAGGTGTTTTGATGGTTGTGTGAGATATATTTTATGTTTGAAAGACACATTGTTTATGTTTCCTTCTATTTTTGGCTATGGAGACTTTCTATTTCTTTATACTTTTGTCAACTTTTTTTTAGGAGAGTTGTATATACCTTTAGATACTTAGTTAGGGATACTTTTCAGTCTTTTGATATATATGTATATACATCCAATGTATAGGTTGCACCTATTTTTTCGTAATAAGAAAAAGTTGCTATAGCAGTCTATAACTTCGTAAATGATCATTCAATAGTGATTGGATACATACTTATAAGAAGAAGAAGAAGAAGAAGAAGAAAAAAAAAAAAAAACTATTGAATACAAGCTAGAACAAACTTTTAAGTTGTTGTTTGATAACGTTATCAATTTCCTTTTTATGAAAACCAAATTTTTAATGACTTAGTGTTTTAGCTTGTATTCAACAGGTTGTGTTTCATGTATACGAAAGTTTTGAAAACAAAAATTGAAAAAAAAGGATGTGGTGAGTAGCCAAAGGTGGCTAGATTGTCATTGGAAGTCACAGGGTGGTTGGAGGTAATGGGTGGTGACCACCGAATGATCACCGGAGAGTTATTGAAAGGTGGCCTAATATCATCAGAGCTCGCCAGAGTGTCACTAGCAACCGGTGGTGGGGGAGGGAAGGAGGGAGAAGAGAGTGAAAACTTGATTTGAAAAAAGTGAAAACACATTTTGGCTTCTCACATTGTGTTCCTTGGATTTTCAACCCACATTATTTGCATCCTGAAAAATCTAGAAATCCCCTAGATATTGATTTGTGATTATGTATCAATTTTAAACAGTATATAACAATCCCAATCAAACAATCAAAACAAATCAACACAACGATTTTAACGTGAAAAAACCACAATTAGAGCACCTCCAATTGTGATAAAAAAAAACCACGGGCAATAGCCACAAAACAATCCACTAAGAAGATATAAAGGAATTACACAGGTATACTCTTAATTACCTAGCGGATCCACGCCCGAATTGAACCAACCCCTATGTGCCTCTTCCAACCCCATCTTCACCTCGGAATTGTCTTGACGATGAGCCACTCTAGAATCCACCAAAGCTTCAGGCTCGAACAACTCTCTCTTTTGTGTAGAATACACAAACAAACCTTTGATGTATGCTTCTTAAACCATGAGTTGAATACTCAATGAAACATCAAAGAAAACTAACAAAATAGCCCCAGATATAAACCCTAGAACCCAAGAAGAAGATCTGGAGGTGTAACCCTAGATTTGGACTGAAACACATATTTATAGAAAACTGTCCCACGATCTCCGCTCAAGCGGACCTACGCCCGAGCGCGGAATGTTCCACTCGAGCGGGAAAAAACAACATCCAGTATTTTTGCAGGCGAATAAACTTCTGGAACTCAGCATTCTCCGCTTAAGCGGGGGAATGTCCGCTCGAGTGGACAGGCAACTTTGAAGGCAATTTTCCATTTTGCTTCGGGGGCACTGCCCTTCAACCCCGCCTGGGCGCTGCCTTGAACCCGCCAAGGGCGCTGCCCCCTGGACCCCCGCGAGCTGACCAAGTAGCTCGATCCCCGTCATAATCAGTGAAGTGGCAATCTTGAAAGAATTAAACACCACAAACTTCTCTGCAAGGCCCAATTCGGGTTGGATTCGTATCTGATAAACTCATAGCCTCACTGAAATAAAAGTGCAAAAACAAGTACAACTAAAAAGAGTTTTGTCAAAAGGGATTGCCAAGAATAAAAACCTAACACATCCAAATGATCATCGGAGAGTTATTGAAAGGTGGCCTAATATCATCAGAGCTCGCCAGAGTGTCACTTGCAACCGGTGGTGGAGGAGGGAGGTAGAAGAGAGTGAAAACTTGATTTGAAAAAAGTGAAAACACATTTTGGCTTCTCATATTGTGTTCCTTGGATTTTCAACCCACATGACTTGCATCAAAATCACTTGGGTTTAAAATAAACTATTTTTAGAAAATTTACCTACTACATTTGCCTGCTTAGATTTCTATTTCTTGCCTAGGCATACATACAAACTTCAAATACTTTGTATAGTTTGTCTCTTTGTATTTTATGAAAGAGGATATATCAAGATAAAGTTAATAACTCATGTAGAAGCCCCATAACAGGCCACAACTTATCAGCAAAAAAACCTTGGGATATTAATGAGAGAGAATTAGAACTTGATCATCTAGACTTCAGCATACAGAGCTAGCTCTTAAGAATAGTTTTTTTTTATCTACTTATTATATATAGCTTTGCCTTCCAAATTAGATGAAAATTTCAAATTCCTCATAGTTTTGGTTTTGCAACATGACATTGTAGACACCCCATTTTTGACCGACCTTAAGACTCAGACGTCACCAATTGAGCGCTTGGTGATGTTGCATAATGTGCTCGTTCAGAAGTTCCAGAATCGCGGCCGTGAGCCCTGCCTCCGGACTTCCGAACCCTCTTCTGTGCCTTGTCTCGGTTTGCGAACCAGACTGGGTTTTCTCTGTTTCTTTTCCTGAGGGGAGGGAGAGGTCCCGTAGACCATCTCTCAATGTCCGTAGGCTACATTTGGTGGCCGTAGGCCATTTTGCCCATTTCGGAGTCCGGTTCCCAATTTTCGGAGCCGTCAGGCCGTGTGCCTCGGTTCGGGACCGCTTGACCATCTCCTATTGCTCTGATTTTTGGCATACATCTTATTTCATCCCTTTTGAGGGACACTGGGGGCTGAGAAACCCACTTCGAGGTCGAATACAATTTTCGGTGCTTAACAGCCCATTTCCGGGACCCCGAACTGCGTGTTTTGGCTCCGGAACATTCGTTTTGCAACGGTTTTCGCTCATTTTTGGCAGGTACCCCTGTTTTATCCCAAGGAAGGTCACTGAAGGGTGGGAGGCCAGCAATTGTTGCAGCAACCAGTTATCTCTCCTCCCGAGCCTCCCGGCGCCCGTTTTTTCGCACTTCCGGGCTAATGTTGAATACCTTAGAGCTAGCGTTGCCAACTTTCAACCACATATCTGTGATCTACACACCTGGGAGGCCACTAAAAGTTCATGGCCGGCCATTAAGGTCACCTGACCCTTTTGACCCTTTTCTTCCGGGCTAATGTTGAACCCCTTGGACCTTTTTTCTTGAACTTTGAACCACATATCTGTGATCTACACACCTGGGAGGCCACTAAAAGTTCATGGCCGGCCAGTAAGTCAACTTGACCCTTTTGACCCCCTCTTTCCGAGCCATTGTTGAACCCCTTGGGCCCACTTTCTTGGAATTTCAATTACATGGTTGTGTTGTACACACATAGGGCTACCTCCCCAATACCTGGCCGGCCAGAAAATCTGGTTGACCCTTTTGACCCCTAGCCGGCCGGCTAGGGGGTGTGGCCGGCCGGCCACCTCCGGCCAAAGTGAGCGGCCGGCCGTGCTCTCCTCATTGTGCCCTTTCCAGCTGTGGGGCAATATCCCCCAGATATTTTCTGTATCCGGGGGATATTTTGGGAGAGAGTTTTCCTCTCCATTTGACCCCCCTTTTACACCCCTTTCTTGACCATATAAACCAGCTGAGGATCTTCTTCATAGGGGTTAGAAAAATTCATCTCCAAGGCTCAACCCTAAACTCCATTGTTATAACTCTCAAAACTTCAAAAAACCCTAACTCCTTAACCTTCATTTCTTCTACACCACCAAGCCCTACCACCACTATCTCATTTCCAGCAACAAAGAAGGGTTCTTGAAGGCCAAAGGAGCAGCAAATCCATCCAAGAAGCAACCAAAGTCTAGATCTTCAAGGGTAAGTTACACTTTTACCCTTTTGACCCTTTTTCTTAATCAATATGTAAGCCATGCATGATTTTTGTGTTGAGCTTCGGCCTTAACTGAAAAGGGACATATTTTGAGCTCATCTTCACTTCTCATCAAGGGCTCAACCCTGTTTGAGCCCTCCATAATACACTTGCTTCTTTGACCATCTTGTATGTCATAATTTTGCATGCTATTTTTGACCCATGAGTAATTTATTTTCGAGCATGTGGTAAACTGATTTAGGGCTTATTTTGAGCCCCTCTTCAACATTGGAGAAGGGCTCAACATTGTTTGGTGTTTCCATATGTCACTTGTAGTTATATCCCCTATTTGGCCCCTTTTTTTGCATAAATTAGTAGCCCTCTTTGTTTCTGTTTTTGGACCTTGGTCCGAACTGAAAGTGGTCTTATTTTGGCCTATACTTCATGTTTCATTCACACTTTTTTTTCTGTTTGGTGATTATTTTATACACTTCATGTTTTAGCACCTTTTGAGCCTTATTTTGCATCATATTTTTAGCATGTTTGTATACTGATTTTGAGGCTGCCATATACTGTAAATGTTCATATTTTTGGTCCATCTTCAGTGTTGTAGAAGGAAATTTTTCAGTTTGGGTTTAGCTTATACCACTTGCTTCATTACCCCTATCTTGGCCCCTATCCTTGTATGCTATTTTTGCCATACCTATATTTGCTGTTTGGCCATGTTTATAACTGGAAAAGTGCTTATTTTGGGACTGTCTAGCTTCTGTCTTTACATTGCATGTCCATGTTGTGCATGTTTAGTATGGCTATAGGCCATTTCGGATGCCTAATGTTGCATTTCGGGTCATTTCCTTGCATTTCATGTCATTTCGCTTCATTTCGGGACTGTTTTCCCCCATATTTTGTTGCTTAAATTCCATTAGCATGCTTGCATATCATTTTTGCCATGTTTCATCGCGTATGCATTGCCTCGGTTTGCGTGCCCGTGTGCGCGCATTTCGAGGCACTTCATTTTCTGCCACCGGCATCTTATGTGAGTGTGGCTGAGGCTCACTCATGTTAGTATAAGTCCATTTGTCATTTTCCATGTCATTTGCATTGCGTATGCATTGCCTCGATTTGCGTGCCCGTGTGCGCGCATTTCGAGGCACTTCATTTTCTGCCATCGGCATCCGATGTGAGTGTGGCTGAGGCTCACTCATGTTGGTATAAGCCCATTTGTCATTTCCATGTCACTTTAGCACCGCCTCGGTTTGCGTGCCCGCGTGCACGTGTTTCGAGGCATCTCATCTTCATTGCATCTGTCACTTTAGCACCGCCTCGGTTTGCGTGCCCGTGTGCACGCACTTCGAGGCATCTCATTTTCGTTGCATCTATCATCGCCTCGGTTTGCGTGCCCGTGTGCACGTACTTCGAGACACCTCATTTGCATTGCATCTGTTATTGCCTCGGTTTGCGTGCCTGTGTGCACGCATTTCGAGGCATCTCATTTTCACTGCATTTACCATTATCTCGGTTTGCGTGCCCGTGTGCACGCATTTTGAGACACTTCATTTACACAGCATTTTACCATTGCCTCGGTTTGCGTGCCCGCGTGCATGCATTTCGAGGCACCTCATTTTCATTGCATTCTGTCATCTTCTCGGTTTGCGTGCCCGTGTGCACGCACTTCGAGGCATCTCATTTTATAGCATTGTGTATGTTAGGATTACATCTTAGTTGCATTCCATGCATATCATGCATATTGCATCGTGTCCGGAATAGGAGTTAGTCCGGGCACGGGAAACGAGGTACATTTCGTACTCCGAGTGACGGAATGTGTCTCAATTCCCCAGTCACCGACACTCCGGATTATCCATGATGGAGTTAGGTTTTAGCTGTAGTTTCATGTGCATTCATCCTATATTAAGTTGTGCATTTCGACTCCTCGGCCATTATGCCTCGGTATGCGTGATTGGTGGCACGAGGATCGAGGTATGCATATATCTGTGCAAATACATTGCTATGCCCCTTTCTTGCTCTCTGTTGCAGCAAAACCAGGAATCAGCAACTTTCCGGGACTTGGCACGCTTTTCAAAAAATAACAGGTGTAAACAGAGACTAATTGGGGCATTCCGGTGGATTTCCGCGCAAGACAGTCCGGACATGCATCATCCACCAGAAGCAAGGCAGTCCCTGGCTTGCACGCCAGTTTATTTGCTTTCTTAGTTAATTCTTTAACTAATTAGGATTCTGTAATATTTGGACTGTATATTTATTCGGACCCTCTGCGCGAGGGCACAACTGTAATAAGTGTGCGTGAGTGTGATGTATGTCTTCCAACCCCACGTCTTTCTCCCTTTTATTTATCCGCTTTTGATGGTTAGATTAGGGCATGTTTAAATTAGCATACAGTATGACAGCATGTTTGCATCATTCATCTGTATTGCATGCACCGGGCTCGGCGCATCATACTAACTGCATTGTATTTTCGATTTAAAAGTTGAATACATGTTAGCTGTAGCATTCCATATGCCATCTTAGAATAGCCGAGCCTGCTATCATTGCATTTTGCATGTGTTGCATTAGGCAATTCTGTATATTTAGGATCATGCATAATTTCTAATAAACTTCTTTTTTTAGCTTGGAGTACTCGGTGAGCTTTATGCTTTAGCATCCTTGCATGCGTGTGAGCGATTACCATGAATAGCATGCTTACCATGAGGCTATGTGCTTATGTGATATAACTGCCTGAATGCCTGTGGGTGAAGGTCGGGTTGTTTAAATTGGAACAAATCATTGACTGTGAGTTTTTAAGCCCACTAGATAGTGGCAAAATCACATTTTTCTAAGCCCACCTGAGGGTGGCAAATCCACGTCTTATCCTACTTGCGAGTAGCATCATCAAACCATTTTCAAAAACAAACATGAAATGTTTTGTTCCAATTCGGACGACCCAGTCTATACTTATATGCTGTGTGCATCACATAGTAACCTAGGCTAATAACCGGAATAAGAACTCGCAATGTTTTCAAAAGTCGATATCATGGTTAGTAGAGGCCGGTCTATGACCGGGCGAGCGGGGGTGCTCACGAAGTGACCTTCCCCAATCGTACCCAAGTTCCCGAGCCGAAGCAGCTTTGGTGATGACGGACACGTGGCCTTTTGGCACCGAGTCAGGGTTTCCTAAATTTCCCAAAATAAAATATTTAGGTGGCGACTCTGTATCTGGCAAAGCAGTCCATGTTTGGCACTTCTTTCAAAAATCAGTTTTCCTAAAACGATTTGCCGGATTTGGACTCTTTGGTTCAGATTTAGAACCGTGACTACGAAAAGTCGAGTCCGAGCTGTAGCGAGGTCCCCCGCGGGCTTGTTACAGTTTCTGGCGACTCCGCTGGGGATTTAGAGAACTTGACTCGAACTCATGATATCTGTTTTTGACTACACTTGAGTGTTTCTTTGCATTGCATTTGCATTGGTGCGCCTAGGACACCGTGTTTGCCATCTGCTATTCCTGAACGGTTTGCCGGAGGCTTGTCTTGTCAAGGCATGACCATAAGGCTGACCGGTTGTGGGCTCTGCCAGTATGGGAACACAAACCCCGGTTTTACCGGGGCACCCTCTTTGACCATTCGACCTAGTGCATATTCGGAATCCATAGTGACCATTCCATACTAGGACAGGTTGCTTACCCGTTTATAGGTTGTTTGAAACCGCTGCATGCGTAGTGAAACCCTAGCTCCTGACAAAATAGGACAGGGAAACCCTACCCCTTCATAGGGGTGTTTTTGGCTCTCACTTATCTGTTATGTGCTTTAGAGTGCGTCTCTACAGGAATGCATGTATCAGTGTATGAGTTTGGGTATCAGGCCTGCGGGCACCAGTTTGCGAATTTTGGCATCAGGCCTGCGGGCATTACTATCAGTATTTGGGAGTCAGCTTTACCTGCGGGTATCAGACTCAGTTTTTGAGGCCGAATTTTGGGGCAGAATTCAGTAGAGGGCACACTCATTCAACTATGCTCGTATCTGTTCAGATGGAATCAGGCTAAGATGCTGTCTGTTTTCTCTTTTGCAAGGTAGTCTGGGAACCATAGCTTCAGAAGGCTCTGATATCCCCCGAGGTTCATCGAACTTGTGCCGATAGACTTTGCTAGGTCAGAGATTCAGTTCAAGGGCAACCAGTGTTTTTTCGCTGAGGCAAGGTAAAGAAAAGCCGGTCAGGGCTCATTTGTTCATCTAATCCGTCAGTCACCAGTCACATCACCTTTGTTCAGACCCAGCAGGTCGTGATGGCACAAGGTTCGGAAGAATTTGCGGCCGTGACAGCAGCGCTAAATCAGGGAACTACCATGCAGGCTGAGACCAGTATTGAAACGCAGCGCCCATCTGGGGCATCTGCCTCACATCCAGCTTTGGGACCCCAGCCGAACTTTGACCCAATTCCGCCAGTTGAAGACTCGCAGTGTCTGAATCCTCGAGAAGGGTTGGCTCAAGCTCAGGTGCTCAGACCTCTGGTGCAGCCTAATGAGAAAACTCAACCCTTTCATGTTGATGAGTTCAATCCGACTGCAGTGAAAATTGCAAACCTTGAGAAGCAATTCAAAAAGGCACAGGGCCTTAACTCCATTCCTGGTATTGAGGATGGGCACACCGAGGCTACCATCCAGCTCCCAGACAGATTCAAAATGCCATATATCGACCGTTTCGACGGGTCTGGAGATCCAACGGTACACATCCGACTTTTCTTGGATGTCCTAAAACCGATGGGTCTGACTAAGCCACAAAAACTCTCTCTGTATGGAAGAACCCTGTCGGGTGTAGCAGCCACCTGGTATACCAAATTGGAGGATACAGTGAAGCAAAACTGGGAAGAACTGGCCGAGGCCTTTGTTGATCAGTATTCCTACAATACCCAAGTTGAAATGACCATCCAAGAGCTTGAAGCAACCCGCCAGAACCCAACAGAGCCTTTTGTGGAATTCGTTGCAAGGTGGAGAGCAAAGGCAGCACAAATGACAGATCGTCGCCCTTCTGAGAAGGATCAAGTGCAGATGATGGTCCGAAACCTCGAGCATGATATGTTGCAAAAGTTGATAGTTGCTCCACTATTCACTTTCAAAAATTTGCATGAACTGGGGGTTCAAGTCGAGAATGCGTTCAACAGCGGGATCATTCCCAGGACAAGGGAATTGACAAGGAAGGTGATTTCAAGGAGTACCAACGCTGGTAGTAGCGCTATTCCCAAACCCACCGAAATCAATACAGTCGCCACAGCCGACCCTTTTGCCAAACCAAACCCACAAACAGCTGGCCCAGCCCGAGCTCAGGGTAGAACTTTCACCCCCCTCTATATGAGCCTGACTAGCACACTAAAAGCCTTGATGGAAAAAGGACATCTCAAACCCCTCGATCCTCAACCTCTTCCCAATCCACTCCCAGCCAGACATAACCTCGCCAAGTACTGTGTGTACCATCAGCAGCGCGGTCATGGCACCGACCGTTGCTACCGCCTTCGTCATGAGGTCCAAAATCTCATTGACAACCGGACGATAGCTCCACCTTCAGACCCCAATGACCAAACATCTCCTGCCTACCTCAATCACATCCACATACTGCCATCCACCTTTGACCCCAACATATACATCACCCCGGCCCATCTACCCAAGCCTGAGGTGTTTATCCCAGAAAGCATGGACTTATGCATGATGGGTGCACCTGAACCTCAACCATCTCAAACCCGTGAACCCACTACTTCTGAGTTGATGGGAATGATTAAAGATCTTCAAAAAACCGTGACGGATCTGGCCTCCGGGACATTGGCTCCATCATCGACCACACCACATACCGAGAACTTCATGTCAAGAGACTCCCCGATGTTGGGACAGGCTGCATTTGAGGAAAGCCAATCCCTTGGAGGAATGGAGGTGAGTGGGAGGAACAAGATAGCGGCGGACATGGAGCCCAATGAACATCTTCTGTTGGCTGTTGAGGCTTTGAAAGCCGAGGGACTGAACAAAGAGCAAGTGCTCGCAGTTGTTGCAAAAGCTGTGGACGACACTTTCGCTACTCAACTTAGGGGCAGTTTGAATCAAGGGGCAAGCCGGGAGAAAGGTCATCATACTAGAGACGATCCTACTAGCTCTAATCATCCACTCGGAAGAGATCGGCAAACCAGGCGAGCACCTGCCAATCCCTTTGCTGGTGCGTCCAGCAAAAATCCACAAACCTTGAAATACCAACCCCGAGGTCGGAGGGTCTTCCATGCCCTCTATATGCCTTTGTCCAAAGCTCTCCAAATCCTTGTTGGACAAGGCCATCTTAAACCCCTTGAGCCTCGGCCTCTCCCGAACCCTCTTCCGGCTACACATGATACTACCCAGTACTGCGCGTACCATCAACAAACTGGCCATACTACCAACGCCTGCTTCCGTCTTCGCCATGAAGTACAGGATCTATTTGACAATGGGGTCATCCCCGCACCAGGTCCTGCGAAGTCTATCGGCACTTGATCAGTGAACTTGTAGGGGATAATATGATGCGATTGGAGGGATGAACCACCTGCGGGCAGCGCTCGGTTTACTCTAGATATGGTGGATGGCATGCACTGTTTTGAGCATTTGCGAATGCCGGTTTCCGACTCGGGTATTGGGTCAGTCTTGTTGTCTTGTTTTGAGTCTGTCTTTTTGTTTTGAGTCAGTCTCTTTTTATTTTGGATCTGTCTTGTTGTATCGAGTCAGTCCTGTTGTACAAGAGTCGGGTGATTCCGGGGGGTGTTACCTCGGGCGTCACCATTTTGTTTTATGTTTGTCTTTTCGTTTTGTTTTGAGTCTGTTTCTGCCAGGGAGCCAGTTGTACCAACAGATATTGAATGAAACAGCAGTGGTTTTTTTCATGCTTTGTGTTCACTTCTGCCATGTGCCAATTGTGCCAGAAAGTTTGAATGAAACGACAGTACTTTTTTCGCTTACTTTTCTGCACCCCAAAATCATTGCATTGACCTAAGTTTTTCAAAACTTTTTGAACACTGCGGTGAAAACGAAGAGGAAGGAATTCCTCAGGATTCGCAAAACTTTGATCATTTGAGAGAAAGAGAGGCATGCTAAGCCCTTAATGAATGAAATCATGCTTGTTAGCGTGAGTACTGAGAAGGACCCTGGCTTGATCCAGACTGGTTTCACACTACCTTCAGCGCGAGCGATTTGTCGCTTTCTTAAAAACTTTCAAAAACAAAATGTTTTGCGTGGTCTTGCGAAGACCTGTGTGGAATCGCTCTTGAGATTGTGCAGCCTAGGATCGCTCTCAGCCTCGAGACTCAACCCCTTCGCTTCCAAACCTTGAACTTGAAATCAGAAGGTTCGACGGTCAACTACGATGTGAGGCCTGTGTGGCTAGATTTGAAGCAGCCCTCGAACAAGAGGCACCGAAGTCAGGTCAAGAAGATCAGATCTCATCAGAAGAAGCTTACAAAGCAAAGCAGCAGCCATTCTCCTGGATTCAGATGACTCCAGGATCTCAAAACCATTTGGCATGGACTTGTTATACTTTTACCCTTGAGAGGCTCGCTGGGCCGAAAACCCGGAAGGGCGACCCAGGCAAAAGTTAGAGCAAGAGAAAAATACAAAAAAAGAAGAAGCAAAAAATGCAAAAAGAAAAAAAGAGAACAAAAAAGAAAGATGCAAAGAAAAGAACGAAAAAAATCAAAAAAAGGAAAAAGAAATGAAAAGAATTGAAAAGAAAGGAAGAACAAAGCTCGCAAGGTCGAAAGCCCGCAACGGGCGCCTTGGCAAAAGTTAGAGCCTAAAAAGGAGAGGTTAATACCCGAGCGTACCTTAACCCCGAACTACGTGAGGCTTGATTCCCATCTTTGGGATACGTAGGCAACTTCATTCTGAAGTCCAGCCGTAAAACACTTCAAACTCAATCATGTCCATGTAATGGTTCTGATAATCTTTGCCTTCTCTGTATCCGAGAGTTCGGTTGCAATCATCACTTCGAGGACTGATTATAACGCGCCGTGGCGCCATTCAGACAAGGGGCAACTTTCCGTTGCCATTCAATGCGCTGCGGTGCTATCCAAACAAGGGGCAACTTTCCATTGCCATTCAGAACGCCGCGGTGCCATTTCAAACAAGGGGCAACATTCCGTTGCCATGCAGTGTCCTTCAGACAAGGGGCAATTTTTCATTGCCATGGATCCGAGGTTGCGCATCTCAAGAGTAGGTCCCATGCTCGTAGAGCAGTGGTCGTTTACGAAAATAGTTTTTGAGAATTTTTACTGAGGTTGACTAATCTTCTCGAAAAGTATTCCATTTTCAAAACTGGACCATTTCTTGGACCCAAAAAAGGAAAACTCTCAGTGCTCACTGCCTAACTTGCATGATTTTAAAATCAGAAAATTGAACAAGTATGTTAATCTAACTCTCATTTTGGTCAAATTTTTTTAGGAGAAAACTAAAACTAAAAAATGGTCAAAATGATGAAATAGGGGCACAGTTGAGTCAGATGTCCTGTCTTCCTCCTGTTGTCAACTTACTTGTCAGAAAGGGAACTCTACTTGCCGAAAGGGCACCATATTCGCCAGAAAAGGGCACGACTGAGGCTGATCACAAAACGGCTGAAGGTTCCCTCATCTTCCAAGCAGCAAGGTATCAAGCCGAGTGCGAAGCACAATTCGGAATGGATCAAGATGCTCCATTCCCTCATCCGGCGCATCGACAGATGTCACCGAAGGAAAAAGCCGCGAGCTGATTATGTTAGGCGTGAGCCCGCAACTTCCTGTTCATCCATCAACCACCCAGGGGAGGGATGAAAAACGAGAGATTGAAGAATAGAGAGATGTACGATGAGAGAAAAAGTGAGAAAGGGGCTTTTTCAGAAAAAAAAACAGAGCTTGAGGGCCGAGTGATGTGAGAACCACAAATAAGAAAGGGTGGGAAACACTACCCGGTGAAACAGGCTCCCTGTGCACATTTGAGTGTCGTGTCTTTTTGTTTTATCTCGATTCTTGTTTTAAGTCGTTTCGAGTGTTACCCGATGTGTCTAAGTTGTGTGCCTTTTATTTCCGTGTTGAGTTGTCTTGCTGTGTTCAGTCGTAGGCTCGATACCCGGCCAAGAGCTCATTTATCAATTTCAAAATAAAATCGTTTTGCGCTCCGAGTGCCGTGCCGTTCTCCATATTTGTGCAAAACAAGATTCATTCTTTCGTAAAACCGCAGGGTTCAGCCCAGGTCATGTCAGAACAGCAAAACAAGGACCTATTTGAAGCTATATGGGTTCCAGACTACAAAGCAAAAGAAAAGAGGGAAAACCGAAGCATCTGAATGTGTTTCACCTTCTTCAAACTCCGTGATTGTGCTCCGGATGTACCTTTTCAGGCCTTGCCAGTGCACTGAAGAATGAGCATGCCTCTACTCCAAGCTTAAGCATGCTTCAAGCCAAAACGGCAATTAAAGCAGCAGCAGCAGATGTTATCTCTCGCCAATATGAACAGGGTGTGCCCCTTTTTGAGCTGAGTGTGTTGCAAAGTCCTCTAAGAGGTAAATCAGAGGCACCAGAGTACATATTTGATACTTCTCAACTACATAGAATGTGCACTTTCATATACACTTCTGTGACATGCCTGCCGCACATCGTTATGATTCATGCATAGAATATGCCTACTTTCGATTCTGCATAGAATTTGCTTTCAATATCGCATAGAATATGCTCCTGTTTCTTGCATAGAAAATGCTCGTATCTTTTGCATAGAAAATGCACTCTTCCATACTTGCATAGAAAATGCACTCTTCCATACTTGCATAGAAAATGCACTCTTCCATACTCGCATAGAAAATGCACTCTTCCATACTTGCATAGAAAATGCACCTCATTTGCATAGAACATGCATTCACTCGCACTATCTTGTGCACTTACACTTTGTATCTCACTAGCACTGTCTTGTGCATTTCAAAATCAATCGCGCTGTTAAGTGCATATCAATCGCGCTGTTTAGCGTATCGCACTGTTTAGTGCATTTCAATCGCGCTGTTTAGCGTATCGCACTGTTTAGTGCATTTCAATCGCGTTGTTTAGCGTATCGCACTGTCTAGTGCATTTCAAAATCAATCGCGCTGTTAAGTGCATATCAATCGCGCTGTTTAGCGTATCGTACTGTTTAGTGCATTTCAATCCCGCTGTTTAGCGTATCGCACTGTCTAGTGCATTTCAAAATCAATCGCGCTGTTAAGTGCATATCAATCGCGCTGTTTAGCGTATCGCACTGTTTAGTGCATTTCAATCCCGCTGTTTAGCGTATCGCACTGTCTAGTGCATTTCAAAATCAATCGCGCTGTTAAGTGCATATCAATCGCGCTGTTTAGCGTATCGCACTGTTTAGTGCATTTCAATCGCGCTGTTTAGCGTATCGCACTGTCTAGTGCATTTCAAAATCAATCGCGCTGTTAAGTGCATATCAATCGCGCTGTTTAGCGTATCGCACTGTTTAGTGCATTTCAATCGCGCTGTTTAGCGTATCGCACTGTCTAGTGCATTTCAAGATCAATCGCGCTGTTAAGTGCATTTCAATCGCGCTGTTTAGCGTATCGCACTGTTAGTGCATTCAATCGCGTTGTTTAGCGTATCACACTGTCTAGTGCATTTCAAAATCACTCGCGTTGTTTTACGCATCGCACTGTTTTGTGCAGTTTATCATTCGTGCTATTTTGCGCATTGCACTGTTTCATGTAGTTTACATTTCGCACATCGCCATCGCACTGTCCTGTGCATTTCAAATCACTCGCGCTTTCTTGCGCATTGCACTGTTTTGTGCACCTTACTTGCATTTTGCATGCATTCCATCGCGCTATCTTGCGCATCTCACCTGTACTTGTTAGTGCATTGTATCGCGCTGTCTTGCGCACCTTATTTGTATCGCACTGTTTTGTGCATTCACTCTGCATCGCACTGTCTTGTGCACTCCCTGGTCTAAGGAGACCTTAAATCCTGCATCATCATTCGCGCTGTTTTGCGCATCGCATTTGCATTTATTCGCGCCGCCTCGTGCACTTTCCGGTCTAGGAGACCTTAAATCCTCTAAAGGTGCAATTCCTTTGGTGTTTGTCGTGCCCGAACGACTCGTCATGGTCTGGTATAGCCACCTGCCTGTGTTTGCGGTGAGTTCCTAAGAGACCAACTGAGACGGTGGAAACTAGAGTTCGAATGGCTTATGCCTAGAACGCAAAGGTTCGGGATTTCCGAGACTAAAGTCTGGTTTAAATACCCAGGGGTATATCCTCGGCTTGAAATCTGTATGGCAGCCCCATAGATTGAGATAGCATCTGTATGCACCTCAATTCTGGATACTGATCCAACCTAGTCTGTCACCCTGTTGGAGAATAGGGAAAGCTGCGACCATAGTCAGGGAGAAAAGTAGTACCTGCGGTTCAACCAAGAAGAAGCGAGAGATCCCCAGCAGCATGAGGTAAGTCATTACCAATTGCCCCTGTGAGGTACCTTCATTTCCTAGCTATTACATTGCATTTCAGTTATTACATTACAGTGCATTGCATGAATCCTCAACTTTCAAATTGGCTTCGCGTAGCGTATAAGTCCACTCGTCAAACCGGCTTCGCTTAGCGTATAAGTCCAACTTTCAAATCGGCTTCGCGTAGCGTATAAGTCCAACTTTCAAATCGGCTTCGCATAGCGTATAAGTCCAATCTTCAAAATATTTCTGCGTATCATTTTGCACTTTGCCCCCTGCCTGCGGGCATGCCTGCGGGCGCATCTCTGTTTATCCTGTATGTTTGTCTAAGTCTTCGGCCTTGTCAAAAATGGGTCGTCTCTGGGCTTTGACATTCACTCCCGTCACTTGTGACTTCCGAGTTCTGTCAAAGAGGGGCAACTGTAGACACCCCATTTTTGACCGACCTTAAGACTCAGACGTCACCAATTGAGCGCTTGGTGATGTTGCATAATGTGCTCGTTCAGAAGTTCCAGAATCGCGGCCGTGAGCCCTGCCTCCGGACTTCCGAACCCTCTTCTGTGCCTTGTCTCGGTTTGCGAACCAGACTGGGTTTTCTCTGTTTCTTTTCCTGAGGGGAGGGAGAGGTCCCGTAGACCATCTCTCAATGTCCGTAGGCTACATTTGGTGGCCGTAGGCCATTTTGCCCATTTCGGAGTCCGGTTCCCAGTTTTCGGAGCCGTCAGGCCGTGTGCCTCGGTTCGGGACCGCTTGACCATCTCCTATTGCTCTGATTTTTGGCATACATCTTATTTCATCCCTTTTGAGGGACACTGGGGGCTGAGAAACCCACTTCGAGGTCGAATACAATTTTCGGTGCTTAACAGCCCATTTCCGGGACCCCGAACTGCGTGTTTTGGCTCCGGAACATTCGTTTTGCAACGGTTTTCGCTCATTTTTGGCAGGTACCCCTGTTTTATCCCAAGGAAGGTCACTGAAGGGTGGGAGGCCAGCAATTGTTGCAGCAACCAGTTATCTCTCCTCCCGAGCCTCCCGGCGCCCGTTTTTTCGCACTTCCGGGCTAATGTTGAATACCTTAGAGCTAGCGTTGCCAACTTTCAACCACATATCTGTGATCTACACACCTGGGAGGCCACTAAAAGTTCATGGCCGGCCATTAAGGTCACCTGACCCTTTTGACCCTTTTCTTCCGGGCTAATGTTGAACCCCTTGGACCTTTTTTCTTGAACTTTGAACCACATATCTGTGATCTACACACCTGGGAGGCCACTAAAAGTTCATGGCCGGCCAGTAAGTCAACTTGACCCTTTTGACCCCCTCTTTCCGAGCCATTGTTGAACCCCTTGGGCCCACTTTCTTGGAATTTCAATTACATGGTTGTGTTGTACACACATAGGGCTACCTCCCCAATACCTGGCCGGCCAGAAAATCTGGTTGACCCTTTTGACCCCTAGCCGGCCGGCTAGGGGGTGTGGCCGGCCGGCCACCTCCGGCCAAAGTGAGCGGCCAGCCGTGCTCTCCTCACTGTGCCCTTTCCAGCTGTGGGGCAATATCCCCCAGATATTTTCTGTATCCGGGGGATATTTTGGGAGAGAGTTTTCCTCTCCATTTGACCCCCCTTTTACACCCCTTTCTTGACCATATAAACCAGCTGAGGATCTTCTTCATAGGGGTTAGAAAAATTCATCTCCAAGGCTCAACCCTAAACTCCATTGTTATAACTCTCAAAACTTCAAAAAACCCTAACTCCTTAACCTTCATTTCTTCTACACCACCAAGCCCTACCACCACTATCTCATTTCCAGCAACAAAGAAGGGTTCTTGAAGGCCAAAGGAGCAACAAATCCATCCAAGAAGCAACCAAAGTCTAGATCTTCAAGGGTAAGTTACACTTTTACCCTTTTGACCCTTTTTCTTAATCAATATGTAAGCCATGCATGCTTTTTGTGTTGAGCTTCGGCCTTAACTGAAAAGGGCCATATTTTGAGCTCATCTTCACTTCTCATCAAGGGCTCAACCCTGTTTGAGCCCTCCATAATACACTTGCTTCTTTGACCATCTTGTATGTCATAATTTTGCATGCTATTTTTGACCCATGAGTAATTTATTTTCGAGCATGTGGTAAACTGATTTAGGGCTTATTTTGAGCCCCTCTTCAACATTGGAGAAGGGCTCAACATTGTTTGGTGTTTCCATATGTCACTTGTAGTTATATCCCCTATTTGGCCCCTTTTTTTGCATAAATTAGTAGCCCTCTTTGTTTCTATTTTTGGACCTTGGTCCGAACTGAAAGTGGTCTTATTTTGGCCTATACTTCATGTTTCATTCACACTTTTTTTTCTGTTTGGTGATTATTTTATACACTTCATGTTTTAGCACCTTTTGAGCCTTATTTTGCATCATATTTTTAGCATGTTTGTATACTGATTTTGAGGCTTCCATATACTGTAAATGTTCATATTTTTGGTCCATCTTCAGTGTTGTAGAAGGAAATTTTTCAGTTTGGGTTTAGCTTATACCACTTGCTTCATTACCCCTATCTTGGCCCCTATCCTTGTATGCTATTTTTGCCATACCTATATTTGCTGTTTGGCCATGTTTATAACTGGAAAAGTGCTTATTTTGGGACTGTCTAGCTTCTGTCTTTACATTGCATGTCCATTTTGTGCATGTTTAGTATGGCTATAGGCCATTTCGGATGCCTAATGTTGCATTTCGGGTCATTTCCTTGCATTTCATGTCATTTCGCTTCATTTCGGGACTGTTTTCCCCCATATTTTGTTGCTGAAATTCCATTAGCATGCTTGCATATCATTTTTGCCATGTTTCATCGCGTATGCATTGCCTCGGTTTGCGTGCCCGTGTGCGCGCATTTCGAGGCACTTCATTTTCTGCCACCGGCATCTTATGTGAGTGTGGCTGAGGCTCACTCATGTTAGTATAAGTCCATTTGTCATTTTCCATGTCATTTGCATTGCGTATGCATTGCCTCGGTTTGCGTGCCCGTGTGCGCGCATTTCGAGGCACTTCATTTTCTGCCATCGGCATCCGATGTGAGTGTGGCTGAGGCTCACTCATGTTGGTATAAGCCCATTTGTCATTTCCATGTCACTTTAGCACCGCCTCGGTTTGCGTGCCCGCGTGCACGTGTTTCGAGGCATCTCATCTTCATTGCATCTGTCACTTTAGCACCGCCTCGGTTTGCGTGCCCGTGTGCACGCACTTCGAGGCATCTCATTTTCGTTGCATCTATCATCGCCTCGGTTTGCGTGCCCGTGTGCACGTACTTCGAGACACCTCATTTGCATTGCATCTGTTATTGCCTCGGTTTGCGTGCCTGTGTGCACGCATTTCGAGGCATCTCATTTTCACTGCATTTACCATTATCTCGGTTTGCGTGCCCGTGTGCACGCATTTTGAGACACTTCATTTACACAGCATTTTACCATTGCCTCGGTTTGCGTGCCCGCGTGCATGCATTTCGAGGCACCTCATTTTCATTGCATTCTGTCATCTTCTCGGTTTGCGTGCCCGTGTGCACGCACTTCGAGGCATCTCATTTTATAGCATTGTGTATGTTAGGATTACATCTTAGTTGCATTCCATGCATATCATGCATATTGCATCGTGTCCGGAATAGGAGTTAGTCCGGGCACGGGAAACGAGGTACATTTCGTACTCCGAGTGACGGAATGTGTCTCAATTCCCCAGTCACCGACACTCCGGATTATCCATGATGGAGTTAGGTTTTAGCTGTAGTTTCATGTGCATTCATCCTATATTAAGTTGTGCATTTCGACTCCTCGGCCATTATGCCTCGGTATGCGTGATTGGTGGCACGAGGATCGAGGTATGCATATATCTGTGCAAATACATTGCTATGCCCCTTTCTTGCTCTCTGTTGCAGCAAAACCAGGAATCAGCAACTTTCCGGGACTTGGCACGCTTTTCAAAAAATAACAGGTGTAAACAGAGACTAATTGGGGCATTCCGGTGGATTTCCGCGCAAGACAGTCCGGACATGCATCATCCACCAGAAGCAAGGCAGTCCCTGGCTTGCACGCCAGTTTATTTGCTTTCTTAGTTAATTCTTTAACTAATTAGGATTCTGTAATATTTGGACTGTATATTTATTCGGACCCTCTGCGCGAGGGCACAACTGTAATAAGTGTGCGTGAGTGTGATGTATGTCTTCCAACCCCACGTCTTTCTCCCTTTTATTTATCCGCTTTTGATGGTTAGATTAGGGCATGTTTAAATTAGCATACAGTATGACAGCATGTTTGCATCATTCATCTGTATTGCATGCACCGGGCTCGGCGCATCATACTAACTGCATTGTATTTTCGATTTAAAAGTTGAATACATGTTAGCTGTAGCATTCCATATGCCATCTTAGAATAGCCGAGCCTGCTATCATTGCATTTTGCATGTGTTGCATTAGGCAATTCTGTATATTTAGGATCATGCATAATTTCTAATAAACTTCTTTTTTTAGCTTGGAGTACTCGGTGAGCTTTATGCTTTAGCATCCTTGCATGCGTGTGAGCGATTACCATGAATAGCATGCTTACCATGAGGCTATGTGCTTATGTGATATAACTGCCTGAATGCCTGTGGGTGAAGGTCGGGTTGTTTAAATTGGAACAAATCATTGACTGTGAGTTTTTAAGCCCACTAGATAGTGGCAAAATCACATTTTTCTAAGCCCACCTGAGGGTGGCAAATCCACGTCTTATCCTACTTGCGAGTAGCATCATCAAACCATTTTCAAAAACAAACATGAAATGTTTTGTTCCAATTCGGACGACCCAGTCTATACTTATATGCTGTGTGCATCACATAGTAACCTAGGCTAATAACCGGAATAAGAACTCGCAATGTTTTCAAAAGTCGATATCATGGTTAGTAGAGGCCGGTCTATGACCGGGCGAGCGGGGGTGCTCACGAAGTGACCTTCCCCAATCGTACCCAAGTTCCCGAGCCGAAGCAGCTTTGGTGATGACGGACACGTGGCCTTTTGGCACCGAGTCAGGGTTTCCTAAATTTCCCAAAATAAAATATTTAGGTGGCGACTCTGTATCTGGCAAAGCAGTCCATGTTTGGCACTTCTTTCAAAAATCAGTTTTCCTAAAACGATTTGCCGGATTTGGACTCTTTGGTTCAGATTTAGAACCGTGACTACGAAAAGTCGAGTCCGAGCTGTAGCGAGGTCCCCCGCGGGCTTGTTACAGACATGAATTATTTATCTTAAACTTAACTAGATCCACCACATCATGTGGGTTAATTTTCCTCAAGTATGTATATTATTTTCTAAAGGCTTTTCTCTTCATTCTTCGGTTTTTCTAATCTATGATAAAATCACATCCCAATACTAAATACAAACACTAGACTTTTTGAATGTACTGAAATAGTAAGTTAAACTTGGATAACTCAAGTGATTCATACTAAATAATTTTCTTCTTCCCCATTTTCCTTGTTTTTCTATTTGTTTTTTTTTTTTTTTTTTTGTGGTATGCATGGGTGAGAAATTCAACATTTGACCTCTTAGAGCAAAATTCATATCTTACTATAGACACTGTGTCTCTGTTTTTATATGCCTCTTAGACTATCAAGAAATTTATTCAAGCTGGGATCCTTGGGGCAGCAGGCAACCTATAATTAAAAATGTGATTGTAAATGGCAAATCTAATGTTCTATGTCTAGACAACTGGCCTCCTTATAAGAGATATGATGAACGGATTTTGCATCTTTTGGGCAGAGCTCTTGAAGCTAAAAATCCCGCTACAATTATTTGACGAGATTGGAAACAGCCTCAAAGAAAGAATAGAGTATTATAAGTAAAAAATATAGCATATACAGCGTCATCTGGACTCTTAATGTTAGTGACTCATGGTCTGATAATTCGGCTTGGCAACCCATTATTAGGAACGTTTGTTGTTCCTTGGAATGACATGACATGATTTAGCCAAGATATAAGCCTTAGTGGTTATGCATTGAGGGGAAAATTGGCAACCAATATAGGTTATAAAAGGACAGGGACAATTACTAAACAATGAATCCCATGGGCACCTGTGCTTTGAGTGCAATTTTTACACTTGTGTTTGGAAGTGTATTTTAAGTAGGAACCAAATTAGTAGACCTCCCTCCTCTGTCCTGACCTAAATAGTCATTTCTCCCTGGAAGTTTCTCACAAGTGTATGTAAACCAAACCAAACCAAACCTTAAATCCCATCAAATGGGGTTTTCTCACAAGTGTATGTATGTTGTTAAAATTCCAATATTGTGTATGATATAAATCTAAAATAAGGGCTTGCAAACAAACCCAACAAATACATACTTTGTTGTTTCAGCTTGGAAAAAGGACAGTGATGTATAAATACAATAATACTCATAATTAAAGCAATAAAAAGAATAGTAGTAAAAGAAGAAGAATAAAAATGAACAAGTAGGTAAAATTGAAGAAGAGAAGATATGCTTACACCGCCAAGCCACCACAAAAATAAGTTACATTATCAAAAACTAAGATTGACATGAGATGGTAGAGATTTTTAAGGAAAATATTACTCTCTTCGAGAGACGGTTGGCATTGGTTACTCGAATATTCATACAGCGAAGGCGAAAATAGTAACTTATGGACCAAGTGTTGTAATTGACCATTTCTTCCTCCGCAGACTCCTCCTCGGTTATGGCTGTTGGCTCTGGCCTAGGATTATACTCCCACCACTGAAAACCAAAACAAGCAAAACTCGTCACTGGCTAGCTGAGCCAAGGTCAAATGAGGACCAGTATCATAAGCCATGTACGACTTTCAATAGTCATGGCTATTGAACTTACCCATGAACCACATCTTTGTCACTAAATCATACCCATTAGGCATTGCACAGAACTGTACAATCAATGCCTAATTGGGTATTGATATTCAGCTCTGTACAATCAACGCCTAATTGGGTATGATTTAGTGACAAACATGCAGTTGGTGAACAAGTTCAATCCCCATGACTATGGACAGTATTACATACCTGATGATACTGGTTCTCCTCCTTCTCCAAGCTTGGCTCATCTAGGCAGTGACAAGTTTTGTTTGTTTTGGTTTTCAATGGTGGAACTTAGGCCAACATTTATAACTGAGAATGAGTAGGAGTCCTTGTCTAAGGAAGATGAGATGATCCCCGGACTCGCTTAATTTGGAACCACTTCACATTCACTACATGAAGCTTCGAGTTACCAATGGCAGCTGTCCCCAAAAGAGTGGAATATTTCTCTTGAAAATCTCTTCCATCTCGTGTCAATCTTAGTTTTTGAGTATGCAACTTATTTCCATGATAGTTTGGTGATGTAAGCAAGCTTATTGTACTTAATTTTGCCTACTCATTCTTTTTCATTGCTTTAATTATTATTTATATTCATACACCACTGCCATTTTATTTTATTTTTTGAGCTTAAGTGATGAAGTATGTCACTTAGTTGGATTTGTTTGCAAGCCCTTATTGTAGATGATGCATATAATACAATCTTAGAATTTTAACAAAACATACATGTGAGAAAACTTCTTTTGTTAATTTTCCATAACAAAGAATCATTAGGCTTAAACTTGTTTTTTTAGGACTGATGGTAAAAACTAATTGCAACTCTTGCTTCTCATGTTTTAGCCTCTTTTACTAGTTAATATAATGCTATACCTTTTAGCCCTATTCGATTAGCAGGATTAATAGTAAGGAGATCAACAATCCATGAGATTAGTGTATGATTGGTTATCCAATGATAGTGACTCCAATAGATTAATAATCTCAATCCTATGCTATAATTCGCTCAATCAAACAAGCCTTTCATGGATTATTTGATATGCTAGTAATTCTTCTTGCCTGTGAAAGTGTTATCTCCACCCTACAAAGCAAACAGGTCAGATTGCAAGGGAAAATTTGTTTGGCATGCTTAAAAATGTGTACTAGAGCCTGTGATATACCTAGAATGAGGAAGTGGTTTCCTTTCTGGTCCCAATTATACAACACTGTTTTGGTAGCCATGTTAAAAAACTTATGCCAGAGTATGGGGCAAGTGGTTTCCTTAATTAGGTGCTTTGGATCTATCAATACAACTTGTTGTCAACAGCCAATGTAGGTCCCATTAAATCATCTGGATGAAAGAACCGGGTTTTGGGTATTTCAAACTCTTCACTTACCCAATTCTTGGTATTAACATTGTATCTTTGAAGGACACAATCCTCGGGCAATAAAACTTCCCACCTAAAACCATAGTGTGTATATATGGCCCTAGGGTATTAATCATGTTGAGTGACATCTAATGATCTAATAACATGTCTAAATTAGTGAAAATAAGCAAAAAAAATTTACAAAAAAAATCAAGATCAATAATCTAGAATTTATCCATCTTCAAGTATGACTCATAAAGAAATGTTAAGAAAGAAACTAAGAAAGGCAAGAATTTTGAAAATCAAAAATTGCAAAACTAATTGATTTAGAAGGCTATCTAACAAGATTGATTATAAAAGTTTATAGAAAATTAAGAATTTATAAAGAAAGAGGCTACTCTCCTCCAAGTTGTCAAGATAGTAATCCGTACTTCAGCGATCGCTCCACCTTACGCTTCTTTGTAGGATCCCCTTTGTCCACTGCAACACTTCTTTTGGTTAGATAAACTTATATGACTTGATAAATGCTACAGTACAAATCTATAGGAGTATAAAATAAATGTTAAACAGTGTTTATATCAAAATAAAGGTAGAAATGGAGAAACAAAAGGTTTTGTGCACAAAAATATATGGATTTATGAAGTAATAATAAATAAACACACAATATTCAAATTTGTAAAGTTATACTTTGCCTATGTGCAGCACATGTGACTGTTCTTCCATTCAGTGTTGAATCTAGATACTACTTACTTCACTTATTTCCATTTTGGTACTATCACATCATGTTTGCATCACGATCTAAAGCATATATAGTATCTAAGAAGAAAATGGTTGCTACAAGTTTTTGGGTCATTAGTGAAGTGTAGGAATGCAAAGCCCAAGTCTCATGCTAGTGAAGTTTTACAAAATTTGATTTTACCCAAACCACCTAAAGTCATAGATCCATGACGAACAAGACTTCTTCTCGGCTGAAGACAAATAAACAAGGAATAAAATTTTGGAATTCAGTGGTTCACTACAATCCTTTTAACCGTAAACTATCAAAGAACTAGGATTGGGTTGAGCATACCTTTCGATCATCTTTTAAGTTGTCATCTATATGTTCCTTTATGTCTGTAGTTCAACAAGGGTATATTCACTCTTAGTGATCACAAATTTCCAGAAAAAGGAAAAAAGATTAAAGAAAAAGGCATTGGCATGCTTCCAAATGACACAATTTGGAATAATTCCCTATTTTTTTATTTTTTTATTTTTTGTAATGGCTGCACTCTAAACAAACACTTTTTTGCTCAAAAACAAAAGTAAAAATATGTTTCACATAAGACATCAAAATATCTTCCATTAATGAATGAACAAACCTTTGTATATAGTTTCTCTTCTCGCCATCAATTTTCTTGATTTGAACCAGTGTTATTAAAGGCCCGCCTAGGCCTAAGTTCCATCCAAGCCCAAGGTTTGCGCCTTGCAGTGTTCCGAGCTAGGTGACTTCAATAAGTAGCACTTAAGGCACGCGACTTGGCAAAGCCGTAGTAAAAGCCAAGGCCTGCGCCTTGAGGGATTTTTTATTTTATTTTATTGTTGCTTTGATTGGTTTTGTTTGAAATCTGACCATTGATTTAATATGGTGCAGCTACAAAAGATCCCTACTCTTAATTACACATGCCAATACATTGGGCATTCGGTCCCAAATCAACAATTTAGCCCTAATTCCTAATCTTCGAAAAACACTTTGTTGTTGTCTGCCTTTGTTATCCAGCCCAGCAGCTTGGAAAATTCTTCTTCATATTGTTGTCTTCTTCTTTTTCTCTTCTTACGTTTCTCTCTCTCTCTCATTCTATTATATTCTCTTCTCTTCTCTTCTTTTTTTCTTCTCTACGTTGCTGTCTTCTTTACTTCTCTTCTCTACGTCTCTATCTTCTTCTTCACATGGCTGCTATAAAGCATGGGTACGAGTACTGGTACTTGTACGATACGGGTACGTTGATACGGTAAAATTAAAAAAAAAATTAGGATACAGATACGGCTTGGTACGCTTGTAAAAAAATATTTATTTTTAATTTAGAGTAATGCAAAAATTAATTAAATGATTTAATTTGTTAAGGTCCAACCTATAATTAACATTTAATGCCAAAAACAAAGGTATAAATCAAAATTAAATGCCAATATATTAAATAACTTACAAATCATAGTTTAATTTTAGAATCATACTAAGTATAAGACAAAAAATAAAAAAAAAAGTCTATTGAAAGGAGTTATCTATAGTAGAAGAAAATATTATTTCAACTGAGGTATGCTATGGTTTGAGTATATACTAGGTACGTCTGGGTACGCCAAAAATTAAAAAGAAAAAACTTAGGTACGTGTTTATGTACCTGGTAGGTATGCAAAAGTACCATACGAGGTATCATTCGCTGATAAGTACCCGGTACGGGTATGGCATGTTTTTCAAAGTACCATGCTTCATAGCATGGCTGTGATGTTGCTGCCTTCTTCTTCTTCTTCCATCTTCTTATACTTATTCTCCGACCTCCTTCTCTTTCTCATCCTTCTTTGGACTGATTTGTTTTTTTCCCCTCTTCTTATTATTCTTCTCCCCTATTCTTATTCATGTTTTTTGTTAAACTTTGAAATATTGTTCATTTGTCTATGTTAAAATAGTAGTGTTTGTTGGTATTTATATTTTTAAATGTTTACTATTTCATTTTGCTTATGTTGAACTCCAAATTAATTTCTTATATTAAATTATGTATATTTTTTTACGTACAACACTTTGGCGAAGCTTGCGCCTCGCCTTGCACCTAGGCCCTAGGAGATCTTGGTGCGCCTATCGCCTTTAATAACACTGATTTGAACATATATATTCATAAAGAAACCGTCTCATGGGTGAGATTACTAGGCACAAAGGTCCAAGGTTGCATGCTTCGCATCTTTTGAAAGTATAAAAATAAGATGATGATTCCATATGATTGATCTTATGGATGCTATATTTCTAAACAAAGATACAGTTGCTTTTTGTGAAGAACACAAGAAGTAAAAAAATAAACAAATAAGAGCATCAGGTGGTCAGACACAGTGATGAGAACAAAAACCATGGTTGTTCTCCATCTGAATATCATAGGAACCGCAAATAATTCAAACAAGGCATTGATAAACAATAATGATCATACTTATCAAATCGAGAATCGTATCGTGAATCAAAATCGTAATTTTGCAAATCGTGGATCAAATCAAGAATCGTTAAGCTTCAATACAAACTCTAAAAAATGAAAAACAATCATATATAGGAACAAAAATGAAAAAAATTGATTTTTGCACATGTTATAAAATAATTCTTGTTATGAATAGTGTGATTCACTCCCAAAATAGATTCACCCATAAATTTGTATCGATTATGCTGCATGAATTGCAAATTGAATCATGAATTAAATAGCGAATCATATGATTCTGATAACAGATGTAATGATTAGCATATAACTCGATTGCATAATCTACTCTATGCATGTAAACTTATGCTGAAGTCATCTTGTACATATAATACATACCTTTGGTTCTGGTGCCATTTTCTGAACTCCTTCCATTTCCAACATGTTGGAGCTCTCACCAGTGCTTATAGTTTGGGCCTAGTTGAAATGCAATGGCATAAATAAAATAAAGGGTTTAGAGTCAAACCTAACAATTAAAACCACAATAGCATTAAAGTAAGCTTGAATCGAACAAGACTTAATATCAAGTGTAGGCGAACAAAAATAGGTTCCCAAGCTGGAATCACCAAAAAAATGGATTTCTAAGCTGGAACAAAAGAACAAATCAGGGGGGAAACAAAAAAAAAAAAAAAAAAAAAAAGAGGGAAAGGGACTCTGATTTCTTCACCAAAAATGTAAACACAACTCCCACTACATATGACTCAGATTCTCAAACCACTCAAATGAAGAAAGAGAAAGAAACAAATAGTCACAGAAGAAGAAGAAGAATAAGAAGGGATTGAGATGTAAAAAGCGAAAGAAACCCTAGGTTTTTATACAAGATGATAATAAGAGATCCATTGATAATAATATGTAGCATATAGTAATTTTAATTTGGCCAATCGAACAAAAACAAGAACTAATCATTGTGTTCATCATAGATCTAAAGATCCACATATATATAGCATATAGAGAGACACACCAAATCTGCACAAAATATATTTTTTTGAAGTAGATGAAGCTTGAATTGATGATCGAATTGATCTCTTGTGAAATGAAGCTTGAGGTCTCAAATTTGTGGTGAGGTCTCTTAGATCTGCACTGGAGTTCTCATATCAATGAGAGAGGATAGCACGACGAAGAAGAAGATAAAGAAGGTGGTAATGGTAATAGTAATGGTGAGAGTGACGAGATTGAGGGTGGTTGTGATTCATAATTTATTATTTGCACAGGAAGAGGAAGAGGAGTAGCAATTTCCATAACAAGTTGGAGACCAACTCGCTTTTGCTATTTGTCAGAGGGAGGAATGGGTTGCAATCAATGTTTTAAAAACCAGACCGTGAGTTAACTGAAAAAGGAATTGAGTGAACAGGTCACCGATTCAACCGTCGTGTTCAACCAGAATCATGTAATAAATATATTAAAATTATATTTAAATAAAAATATAAGTAATAAAATTAAAAATTAAAAATATTACATTATCTTAAATATTTCTCCTAAAAAATTTTTTACTAAAAAATATAATAATATATTTTAAAATATTATTAATTTTAATTTGGAAGAGGAAATCAAATATTCAATATTCCCTCCATATGATTTTAATTCAAATAATTTAATTGAAAGAAGAGCAAAAAATTTGGAAGGATATCAAAATTTCAAGTCTCCCTCCAATAAATTTAATTGAATCTCACATGGATTTCTTGAGTTTTTTTGGAAGAATTTTTTTCTTATAAATAGGTAGAAACTTTCACAATAATTTCAAGCTCTTAATGAAATTCCTCACAAGAGGCGACTCTTAAAAGAGATTTTCCAATTAAAATTTTCTTATATTCTTGTACTTATATATATCTATATATATATAAGAAAAAAAGAAAGAATAAAAAAAGTTAAAAGAAATCCAAAAAAAATCAAAAATTTCATTTTCATCGACCCGGCAAACCGTCCCCGAGACCGGTTCGGTGGTTCAACCGCCGGTTTTCCTGGTTCTCTCTACATAGGCCGGTTTTAAGTTTCAAACGGTTTAAAAGGTATATTCGGACCAGAACCTTGACCGGTCGACGGTTCAACCGGTCGAACCAGCCGGTCCAGTCTGATTTTTAAAATCATGGTTGCGACCATGCATTTCATCTCCAAAAGGAAAAGGAAGTCCTATTGTGAAACCCTAATAAAACGCAATTTCTTTCGTCAAATTACACATTGTCATTGGTAGGGGTGAGTATGGTTTGGATTGGTCCGGATTGGGGTAAAACCAGGACCAATTCGTTATCTACGGTTCCTGAGAAATGAGAACCAATCCAAGTCGTTTAAATCGTGAAACCAATCCGATTAAACACGGATTGGATCAATTTAAGACCACAGATTCACATAATTAAATAACAAAAAAAAATATAGAGCATTTAAAGCAAACAAAAGCAAACAGCGTCATGTGTGAACTGATCAACAAAAACAATAACATATAAAATAACAAAAACCCATTAAAACACTATCACCAATTCTCCAAAATGTCATCTTATGTAACAAAATTCCAAGCAAACAAACAACAGCAGTAGTAGATAGCAACAAACAAGAAATCATACCAGAAATCAAAGAAAAAAATAAAAAGAGAAATCATATAATATATTCACACCCATTTAAGATACATTGTTTCTCTCCTTATATACAGAAATCACTGTTTCAAAAAAAAAATAAAAATAGAAAAAATATACACACACCTATTTAAGATAAAAACAGAAAAAAAATAATAAAAAATTTTACGTACACACCCACACCCATTTTAGAAACAGAAAAATACACACCCATTTCAGAAAAAAAAAATATATACAAAGTGTAGAGTTCAAAGATGAAACACATACAGAAAAAAAACACACCCATCTGAGATGAAATCACAAGAAATATTTTTTACTTACATTTACTGAATCCAGATTGTAGATGAGATGAACAATCGCTTTCAGGGTGTAGAGTTCACTGAATATCTCCGATCTGAGATTAAATCTACCGATCTGGGGTGAAATTCACAAAAAAGTAACAGTGTTAGAGAGAGAGCTCACCGAGAGAGAGAGAAAGCGCTCACCGAGAGAGAGAGACAAGCAGCTACAGCTACCGATTTGACCTGAGATGGATGATCTGAGATGAGATGGATGATCTGAGCTGACTGCGTCTGAGAACAAAGAAACAAAAATAGTATCACCGAGAGAGAGAGAGACAAGCAGCTCACCGATCTGATCTGAGATGGATGAGAGTGTGAGAGATAGTATCGATAGAGAGAACTTAGTCTGAGATGAGAAAGATAAGAGAGAGAGAGAGAGAGAGAGAGAGAGTACTGAGAGGAAGAGATGAGTGTGTTAAAGACAGTGAGGGGTGTGGCGTGAATGAATTAGGGTTAGAGTTTAGCTTGCTTTTATTTGAAGCGAGAAATGATATTATGTGAGAGGATATAAACATAAATTATTTCTATACGGTCCGGATCAGTTTCACTCTGAAATGATGAGGTTCAATTCGGAACAGATCCGTGATCTACGAATTTGTAAATTTCCAATCTGGAACCAAACCAAAATTTAAAAAACCAATCCAAACCTATCGGATTGGACTAGACCAGATTGGATTAGGAATTATATGGATTGCTTGTTCAGCCCTAGCCATTGGTCATTTATTTTTGTATAAATTATAACAAATCTCTTTAAATTATGAATCATTTTCACTAGGGGCTGTCTCATCTATATAACAAAACAAGGGTGTTTTTGAATTAGGGGTGGGAAATTTGTCTATGTGTCAAAATGTAGAACATTAGATTGATTCAATCTAAGGGCTAAAAATGCCTTACTCTCATTTGTCCTATTTGGACATTTCAATGGTTGAGATCAATTTTACTAAATTTAAATGGTCCAGATTAACTTTTGGTTCCCACCCTCATAGACAGCTCATTTTCTTTCTCTTTTTCTTTCTCTCATATCTCACAATCTTCTTCTTACACCTCACATCTCTCACAGACATCTTCTCTCTCTTTCTCTCTAATTTTGATTTCAAAATTTGAAACTCCATTGTCTATCGCACCTCTTTCTCTTCTCTCCACACATCTGTCCACCAAGCTTTCTCTCTGTCTAAGTGATCTCCAGTGGTGACTTCTACCATTTGGCTTCGATGGAATATTGCCCCACTGAAAGGGGGTGTTTCTACCATTTGCATCAATGTTTGCCGCCTCTCTCTCTACACAACTCCAAGGCAGAAGGCTAAATCCTCACTTTTTTTTTTCTTTCCTCTTTTTGTTATTGTTCCATTGGGTTTGTTATTGTTCAATCTTTGCCTCCTCTTTCTCTAATCTAGACAGGTCTCTTCTTTTTCTTTTTCTTTTTTTTTTTTTGGGGGGGGGGGAGGCGCGGGGGGAAGTGGGTGTGTGAATCTAGGGTTTTTATTTGGGTTTTGGATTTTGATATGATAATCAATCTTTACCTCCTCTCTCTCACTTTTTTTCCCCTCTTTTATTTCAGTTTGTTTTTCTTTTTTCTTTTTTTGTTATCAGGACATAAACTATTCTTTTTATTAGATGTAGTTTCTACAAAAATATTTATGTCCTGTTTGGGTGCTAAGAAAATGGCGAAAAAAAGTAAAGAAAGTTAAATTTTGGTCATTGTCATTTATGGGTTTTGCTGAAAGGTCTATTATGACTATATTTTTATCAAAATTAATTTTTTTTATTGGGTTTTGTACTCAAGAACAAGGGTGTCATTTGGTTAATCGTTGGTTACTGTGTTTAGTTATTGAGAATATAACGATCTCGGTTTTCCCCTTTCTTTTTTTTTTTATTTATTCCGGACTCGGTTCCATGGTTGATGGTTGTTGTCTGTGTTGCATTTCCATCCTTTAACTCTTAGTAAGTGAGTTTAGAAATGTATTGGGCAGAGTTGCTACAGGTTGGTTGAGCTTTGGTCCCATTCCTTGTTGCCCAGATTTTTGGTGGTACACTCGAGCGGGTACTTTTGCGCTCGAGCGGAGTTTGATTTTTGGTTGTCCGCTCGAGCGAGTATCTTTGCGCTCGAGCGGAGCTTGCACACTTCCAGTATATGTGCCTCTGCAAAACTACTGCAGGGTTGTTTTTCACGCTCGAGTGGATTTCTTCACGCTCGAGCGGGTCGCGCTCGAGCGGGCCTTTTTCCACTTGAGCGGGTGTTCTGTGTCTGTGAAAGTACTGGAGGTGGTGAATCTACGCTCGAGCGGATCTTCTTTTGCGCTCGAGCGGGTGTGTTTTACAGTTGTGTCTTGGCGCTCAAGCGGGTCCAGTTTTTGTGCTTGACACTCGAGCGTCCTATTTTCCGCTCGAGCGAACCTGTTTGTATATCACTTCGGGACTTCACCTTTTTGGATCACTTTTTGATTTCCTTTCTCTTTCTTACTTTTTCTAAACTCCATTGGAGAGCCTTTCTCTCTAAAATACCAACTTCTCTCTAGGGTTTGATCTAGTAGGAGTGATCCCCTATCCTTGGGCCTTTGTAAAAAGTGTTGATCTCGTTGTGTGCTGCGTTTTGATCCGAAACCTTGGGATTTAGAGCATCTCGAAATTCTTCATCTTCTTCCTTTGAGCTCCGAGTTTGAGGTAGGGATTTCCTTGTTCTTTTACAATGCTTCGTCTATAGATAGACATGTGGTAGTTTTGTATTGCATGAAAATCATATCCATATTGGGTTTGTTTGAAAATTATAAGGGTGAACCTAGGGTTGGTTGCTTAAAAATGGGTTTGTTATCATTGATGGTGATTTGGACTAATTGGGGTGTAAATTAGTATATTATTGTTGAAAGAAGAAAAAGCCCTAATTTATATTTGAGTTGATAAATTAAAAGAGGGGTTTTGTACTTTGGGCCAATACATATGTATTTTGGGTCTCGAATGAGGTTATTGTTAGTTATTGTTGGTATTTGAGCCTTTTTGGTCTATATTGAGAAAGAGGGAGAAAAGCCCTAATTTACTGTTATGAATTAATTTGCATAATTGATTTGAAAAATTATGAAAGGAATGATATTGATTTTATGAAATGAAAAAGAGGTTTTGGAATTGGAAAATCCTGGAAGTCGATCTTGGAAATAGGTAATGTAATGTTAACTCCATGTGAGTTTTAGAAAATGAATATGAGAATTGAAGTGTTGTATCTTGAGTGTTGAATACACACATTTAGGGGTTTTACCCTCACCTATCATACTAGTGTCGTTGTTGGGTTTAAGATCTCATGAGAGTTGAGTCTTTATAATAGATGTACTAAAATCATGCATCTCGAGGTTTTGTCCTTGGTCATCGGTGGAGGATGACATGGTTGTGTTGAATTGTCATGTATGAATTACACCTGTGTTGATTGAACATTGTTACAAATGATGTGCTAAGATACATTATATATGTATAATTGTTAGGGAGGAGATAGTTGATGTACTCCAGTGTGTGGGAGGAGATAGGGGATGTACTCCACACACCTATGTGTTCATATACTTTAACACGTTGCTTTAGTATCTTGATAGTTCATGTGTATGTATTACACTTGTTGAGTATGCTCTGCTGTATCGTAATTATTAGTGTTATATACTGCGCTTATAATCAAAGGTACCGCCACCTTGCAGTTAGCGCCTCGAGAACTGATTGCACTTATAATCAAAGGTACCGCCACCTTCCAGCTAGCGCCTGGAGAACTGACTTAGCTGGTAGAGTAGAGCTTTATTATTAGTGTCTCAAAGTATCTGAGTATATCATGGATTGTGATGGTTATAGTTTTGGAGGGCCGAGTTAACTCAGTTGTTGATTATATACATGTTGATGATTTGTTATCCCCCTTTTATTGAAGGCATGCATGTATAGTTTTGAATGTATTGAAAACAAACCAAAATGCCATTATGAGATTTTGGGAAAGTGTGAAGGAAAATTGAGTAATTGGAAGTATGTTTTGAAAAAGAGAACATCCGTTGTAAGTATGGAAAATGGAAGAAAGATAATAGGCTTAGAGAAATTGATTTCCTAAGAAGTTGTTATTGTTGTGAAAGTTTGGGAACAAGGGTTAATGAAATGAAATGAAAGATGAATCGCTTATAGCGCTGAATGGATTGACTATTTTGAGAAAAGCTTATACTTATGTATACTTTTGTATAAACTGCCACATTATTATTCTAGTACGAGATTGAGCATTCATGATCATAGCTATCTGTAAGCTGTTATTGTTGAGGATCATGTAGAGATTCCTACTGGACTATATGTTCATCCCACGTTGTTGAATCTTTTTCAGGTATTAAGCAGGATGTGTTATGAGATGTAGATCTTCTTACTTGTTGGCCACAGGGCCTCTTTTGTGTTGGCGGAATGCCATATGTGAAAAAAGGTTACACCCTTCTTTTGATTCTTCAATGATGTAAGCCTTCGGGCATTTTATTCAGTATGCTCATATTGTATTTAATTTGCATTCGGATGAGAGAATTGTTATTTATTTCTACTCATGAGACTAAATAGTTTATTTCTGCATGTTATCTCTGAACTTGACTTAAGTTAATGAATTTGGTAATGACTTCGAGTAATAAAAAGTGGGGCGTTACAGAGAAAGTGGAGGAAAATAAAAGAAAGTGAAGTGTTGATGTTCTTAATTGTTATTTTTCTTAATTGACTTGGGTTATTTGTTCAAGCACCATTAATTTATCCATTTATATTTTGTCTACTCTATCTTTAAGCACCATTATGTTTTCTATCTCATATGATGTAGCGACGTCGACCGCGACGATGGACATATTAAGGTTATGGGTATTTGTCTTGGTCTTGCTGGCTCTATTCAAGGATATCCCAAACAGGTAATTTAATTAGTTAGTTATGCTGGAGATGTTCAAACCATGGGAAAAGCTGTTGGAAACTTTAATTAATTAATTTTGTTGATTAATTAGTTATTTTTGTTGCTAAAATTGTGATAGATTTGAACTATACCTTTTGGTACCTATTAATAGTTGAAGTTTTTATTTGATGTTTTCTATTTTATTATTATTATTATTATTATTTTGCAATATTTGTTGGTAATAGGATGCTTGGCTTTTATTGGGAAATAAATTCCGTAGCATTCGAGTTGACAATAATAATTATGCGTGATTTCCCCTCCCCCCTCCCCCTCTTTTTTGTGTCTTGAGAATATTGCAGGCTTCACATAAAACATAAAAACACTATCAAATTGTTTTTTTTTCATTTTTTTTTCCTATTATGAGTTATCAATTTGATTTGGGTAAATTACACTTTGCTCTCCTAAAGTTTCATCCATTTTCACCTTGGCCCTTTAAGTTTAATTTTTCCCACTTTGGCCCTTTATGTTTACAATCTTCCCACTTTGGTCCTTCATTTTTGCAGCCATTCCCACTTTGGCCCATTAAGTTTGATTTTTCCCATTTTAGCCCTTCATGTTTGTAATCCTTCCCACTTTGGCCTTTCATCTTTGTAATCCTTTCCACTTTACTCCTAGACTAACTTTCATCCAAAAAAGTAACATAATTTGTTACATCACTAACATATTAGCTCCATATGTGATGTAAAAAATTCGCTAAAGACGCAAAAAATAAAAAAAAATTGAATTTTCTGTTAGTCGTTAGTGAACTTTTTTTTTCAAATTTATTCATAAACATTATTACATTATAAATGCATCTAGATTAGAGGCAACTAAAAAAATAAAAACAAATTTAACTAAAAAAAATGAAAAAGTTCACTACAGACAAAAAAAAAAAAAAAAAAAAAAAAAACGATAGTAAATTTTTCATTTAAGAATTGACAATATATGTGTTTGAGCCAGTATATTTTCATTTTTTTTCGTCTTTAGTAAACTTTTTTTTTATTTTTGTAGCTAAATCTGTTTTTATTTTTTTAGCTGCATCTAATCTAGATACATCTATAATGTAATAATGTTTATGAATAAATTTGAAAAAAAAAAGTTCCCTAAAGACAAAAAAAAGTCCAATTTTTTTGTTTTTTATTTTTTTGCATCTTTAGTGAATTTTTTACATCACACATGGAGCTGATGTGTTAATGATGTGGCAGATTCTGCTAGTTTTTTGGATGCAAGTCATTCTAGGAATAAAGTAGAAATGATTGCAGATATGAAGAGCCAAAGTGGGATGGATTGCAAATATGAAGTGTCAAAGTGGGAAAAATTAAACTTAAAGAGCCTAAGTGGGAAGAATTGCAAACATGAAAAGCCAAAACGAGAAAATATTAAACTTCAAGGGCTAAAGTGAGAAATTGGTGAAATTTTAGGAGGGCAAAGTGTAATTTATGCATTTGATTTTGTTAGCACGGTGTGATCTCCCATTTCATTTGAACAAATAATTGATTTTGTTTTGCTAGGTGGCTTATGCTATTTTGAAGAACATCAGATTCTCGATGGAGTAGTTTTCAGGTGACTCTCTCTCTTTCTCTCAATTGACAGCGACACATAACTATTTTAAATGGATACAGTAGTCATTAGCATAACTATAATATTAACTTTCGTTACTTTTCTCTCTCATTTATATGAATTAGTTTTCTTTTTGTTTTCATTATTTTTTACTCCAACAGGTTTAGTTTACTTTTTTTGCTTGTTTGTTTCTTCTTTATTTCCTCTGGGATTTAATAAGATCTAGGGAAAAAATAAAGAATTAACCACAAATTAGACCCACTACCAAATACATGTCAGGTTTTACAATGTTAATTAGAGTACAAATATGTAACAAGCCTCACTTTTTATTATTATTTAGGAATGTGGATTGGTATGCTATGATAGAGACTATACTTTCAACTTTGTTTATGAGTTTTTCTTTGGTCCTCTTCTTCTTCTTTTTTAGACTCGATAACTTAACTCAAGCAGAAGAATTGGGGTTTTAATGAATCAATTTGATTTGGGTAATGCTTTGCATTTGAATGATTTGTTTTTGTGTGTTTGCGGCAAATGTATGGTTCTGCGCAGGTTTTAAAGACTGGGCTGAGTTAAAAAATAAAGGTGATATCCTTGACTGGTTGATGACAATCTAGCTAACTATGTTTGAGGTGGCCCTACAATTATGCACTGTGGTGGCTTGGAGAGCATTTGGTCTAATTGCAATAGTAACATATTTTTGGTGGGCGCAAGAAGAATGCTGAAGATGTTGCTCAATTTGCTGTGGGGTATCTTGCTGAATATATATCGACTTTCAATCATGTTAATGTTTCTCCAAGAAGTAAAAGGAAGAGTAGATGGTCACCTCCATTCGGTTGACGGTGTATACAAATTAGACTTTGATGGGGCAACTTTTAAGGATGGTTCAGCTGGTATTGGCGTAGCAGTGAGGGATTACAAAGGGGAAGTCATTGCCTCTTGTGTTCAACATCTGTTTGACTACTTGGATATTGATCATGTGGAAGTTTTGGCTGCAAGAAGAGCGGTGGTTTGTGCTGCTGAACAGGGCCTTTCAAGAAATCATCTGGAAGTAGACTCCCTTTGGATCATCACTACCATTCAGTCCTGTATGGAAGACCTGTCAGCTATTGGAGCAATTGTCTTGCTTTTTTGAGTTGGAGTTGCTCTCATGTTGGTAGACAAGGCAATCAAGCTGGCTCGGTTTGCTTTGAATGTGATTGGTGGTGAGATTGTTTGTATGGAACAAGTTCCCTCATGTGTTTCCTCTGCTGTCCTAGCTGATATGGGTGGTTCTCCTTTGTAATTTCTGTGATTGTCTTTCTTTGCCTTGTGTTTGGCTTTTGGCCACCGGCAAAAAATATATATCTATCTATATAAGAGTTGCTTTACAGGTAATGGCTTGTATTTTGGCATGTTCGTACCCAAATGTCCTCTTTGTTTGTTTCATTTTCTTGCAAATGTGAGGCCCCTTATTGGAATTTATCTTCACATTTACCTTTTAACCGGTTCAATCGGTAATTGTTTTAGAATTGTAGCATCAATTTGTTGTTGTTTTATCCTTTGCAATGGGGGTTGTGGGGTTCTTTAATTCCCTTGGTTTAATAAATTATTGATTGAATTAATTATATTGTTATTCTTAGATATGAGTTTTGTATCATTTTGACCCTTAATATTTAAATTGTATCTAATTGGTCCCTAATATGTATATATATATATATATATTAATTTAATTCTCAAAGTTTAAATTGTGTTAATTTGATTTCTAATGTATAAAAATTATTTCAATATGGTCTCCAACCAAATTCCAGTAGTAGATGCCGTCAAAGTTTGAAGTAAATGTGTAATTTTGGATATCAAAGTGACAAATGTCACAGATTTAGAGACAATAAATTTTTTTAAACCGAGTTTCGACTTAAATGACACATATCGCATATTTTTGGAGCTAAAATTTTTAATTTTTCAAGTAAATTTTACATTTATTATCAATTTTACCTGTGTCTATTAACAAAGTTATATTTAGATATTAAATTCAAACACTTCTTACAGATAGGGGATCAAATACTTTTAGGCATTTATGTTTTTGTCTTAACCTTGATTGTATTACTTTCCAGATATATTGTTCATTTAAATTTGTTTTCATAATTAAAAGTTTTAAATTAAGTCCTACAAACAGAGAAAAATACTCCAATTAACATATCAAATTATATAAAGGGCTACATTAAGTTACAAATGTTTATATTGTTTATAATTGACAACACTTGCAACATTTATGTAAATAATTTTTTAAAATTAAAATGGATGAAATCAAATATAGGATCAGCTATATCCAAAAAGGAAAAAGATTTAGCTGTAATAAACTTACTCGAAAAGTAATGGATTAACTATAATACACCGGGAAATAAAATATTAAAATACTTGAATGCAAAAGATTTTAATTACCAATATTAATATTGCATAAAAAAAATTAAAAAAAATTAAATTGAAAAACTTATAATCTATAAAAATATATAAAATGTTTGATTTAATTTTTTGGGCTTAGCCTTGATAGAAAGTTAAGTCGCCTCTACCTCTCGTAAAAGAGAGTACACAAATGATCAACTTAAACAATATAATTATATTATATTTTTTCATATAATCTTTCATTTCATCATTCGATCCGTGCCTTGCACATGGTTTTTTCTTCCTAGTATATATATATTAAGAATATCCTTAGTATACATATTTTTATTTATTTGTTTATTTATTTTATTTTTTTGTAATTTTATTTTTTATATGGCTCATAATGTACTTAAATAAAGAGGAAATTGAAACCTATTTGAAAATTATCTAAAGAGAGAGAGCGTTAGATTGCAAAAATCATGTTCATTTTATTGAATAAAATTGTGTACAGATGATGATAAGCTCTTAGATCCAACCTGTTGTACAATTAACTGTTGTTCTTCCTTTTCAACCTTGACTTCTAGTGGTGATTGAAGTACGGCGGTGTAGCTAGGCAACAGTGACAGGAACAACGTCAACGGTAATTGTGGGTTTGATGCAGATTTTGCTTATTCAAATTACATTTATGAGAAAATTGGTGGTTTTCTTTAGATCATAACTATTTTTTTGACAGTTTTGTATTTTTTTTTTGTTTGTTGTTCTTGTTAGGTTGTTTATTTGTCCCTTTAGAGTCTCATAGTTCTTATTTTATTTTTATCTATATTTTGTTTACTTTTATTTCCACGTAACTGCTTTATAACTTTCCAGAGTCTCATAGTTCTTATTTTATTTTTATCTATATTTTGTTTACTTTTATTTCCACGTAACTGCTTTATAACTTTCCAAAGAAAGAAAAAATCAAATGTATTTGTGAACTTTCTACTTCCTTTTATTTATACATAGAGTAAAAAGTTAAAAATAAACACTAGTAACCAAAATTAGCACGGGATCCTCTATCCCTAATATGCTTTCTACTGAACGATTGTACCGTAAATTTTTCTTGTTTTTGTTGGAAATGGTTGGAAAATTCTGGGTAAAATCAGAATTTTTTCCTAACTTTGGTCTATTATTTAGGTGGGACTCGAGCGTCAAATTTGGCGGGTCAAAGTGGTAACGCGTTCTATGCCGCGTTGTGATTCACGTGGTATATTTGGTTGCTCAAAACCATTACCGAATGAATTGGAAATTGAAGCCAAAATATGCTCCATGGAAATGGAGTTTTGGTGGAAAATCCTTAAATGTTGAAAAGTGGCTTGTCCCACACTGATTTGGTGGGAAGTTTTGAACGGGTTTATAAGGCTTAGGATTGGAACTTGGGGTGTGTCCCAAGGGGTACCCAAGTTTTGTAGAGAGAGAGGTTATGGGCAAAATAGGCTTGACCCATTGGACCCAAAAATCACCAGACACGCGCACACACGCGCTCGCCACTATTTTTCCGTCCGATCGGGCGAGCTGGGCTGGGTGCAGGCTTGTTCGGCCCAATACACTTAATAATTAACAGTAAAGACAGATTTTACCTTAACCAATGGGTGTTAGTTATTGGCACAGAAACTAGTTTCTTTTGGGGCTTTACCACCGGCCTATGTGTGGTTCTGGGCCTTGTCACGGGCTAAGTGACCGTAGTCACCAAGGCTTGGGTTTTGTGAATTGCATCATTGAACCATTTGAATATCGAACCTCAATTTTGAACAGCGAAATTTCATCGAATTACTTCATTGTCTTTTCAATTAAAATGTATTGCTACACTGTTTATTTTCAACTACGAAACCATCTTACAAAATAATTGTTCATTTATTGAATGGTAGCAAAAAATATATTTATTGGTTATCGACTATTTTTTTTGTATACTTGATCCAGCTAATAGTGATGGTTAGTTATTTACTGGGCTGTCTAGCTTACCCTTATTTTATTTTTCAGATTCTGAGGAGTAGAGCTGTGCAGGGTTTTTACTTGTGGGAGTGCCGAGAGTAGGACTATGATTTAAGTATTTGGATCATTATTATTATTATTATTTTTATTAGTGGACTTGGTGGACAATTTTATATGATAAGAATAATCAATTTTTTATGGATTTTAGTATTATGATAATTAAGGATTTGATTGGTATATTTTACATTGTTAGTTATGTGTTAGACTCTTAGCCTTGCATGCTCACTTAAATGAGTGTGCGGCGTTGTCACGGAGCTTGGGACGTGACAATTTATGTTTTTGGCCCAAAAATTCATTCCGAATTTCTATCCATATTTAAATTTTAAATTCAAATTGTTGCACCTCTTCACAGATAGATCCAAGTTTGTCCAAGCCGAATTTGTTCTGTTCAAATTCAAACCAAACAGTGCCTATCTGTTTATTTTAAATTGAACAGGTATTGTACCTGTTTAATTCAAAATTAGCCGCCACCAAGCCACCACTTCATCTCTATAAATAGACTAATCCCTCATTTGGATTTTACTCCAATTTTCGAACTTTACCTCTGCTATAATTCTCTGCATTTTGCTGCATTTAATTTCTATAAGAAAGAGTGTAAACACTTAGTGTGTTCATTAGGCAAACAATTTGTAGTGCTGCTATTGTTTGTAGTTGATCATTTCATCCTGGGAGATAGACGTCTATATTCTGAAAGCACCGAGGAGAGGACGAATCTGTCTTAAGGACACAGTGTCAAACACTGGACTTGATCAGATTATTATTCAAAGAAATTAATAAAGTAAGTTGTTTAATTTATTATTTTGTTTTATTTGTTTATTTAAATCAGATTTTAATTTTGTTTTTGTAACAAAATAAAATCTGTTTTTATTTATTTATTTTTATTTCTAGTTTGATTTTTTTAATCAAACAATTTTCTCTCCTTTCCTTTATTTCTTTTATATTCTGTTTGTTGTTAAGTACACAAACAGAATTAATTAATTACAGTGAAGATTGTCCAACAATCTTAAGACAAAACTATTTTTGGTATGTTCATTGTATTTAATTTTCTGTGATTTCATAAAGACATATTCTCGTTGGAAAAACAAATAGTTGTTTATGCTATTTGACAGATACTAGTAATATACTGTCTCTTTTCTTTGACAACTAGTAGTAATATACTGGTGTCATTAACAATTGCAGAATATTAATTTGTGTTACAGAAAATTATTGTGGTATTTTATTTTTCTAGTTTTAGTAACAAGGAAAATAAAATTATTTTGTGTAATAATTTATTTTCTGGTTTTAGTAACTAGAAAATTAATTTGTGTTTTAATTTTTTCTGATTTTTGTAATCAGAAATTATGGCTACTACAACTGGAACTGCAACTAGTAGTGGTACTCCAAATGTTACACCAACACCGGTCCCTATCCAGAACCATGTTCAAGTACCAATCAATCATGGAGAAAAATTAGAAAAATTTAACGGTACTGAGTTTAAGAGATGGCAGCAGAAGATGTTCTATCTTACAACTCTTAATTTGGCCCGGTTTTTCTATGAAGAGGCTCCAGCACTTAAAGAGGGTGAAAGTGATCGGCAAGTTGTTGCCGCTGTAGATGCTTGGAAACATTCAGATTTCCTATGCAGAAACTACATCCTCAATGCCCTTGACAACATGTTGTATAATCTTTACAGCTCTTTGAAGTCAGCAAAAGAATTGTGGGATTCTTTGGAGAAGAAATACAAGACAGAGGATGCCGGCACGAAGAAATTTGTCGTCGGTAAATTTCTGGACTTTGTTATGGTAGACTCCCAAACGGTAATTTCTCAAGTTCAAAATTTTCAAATAATCTTGCATGATATTCATTTAGAAGCTATGTCTCTTCCAAGCCGCTGCTTTAGTGGAAAAGTTACCACCAGCTTGGAAAGATTTCAAAAATTATTTAAAACATAAACGCAAAGAGATGACCATGGATGAACTTATTGTAAGACAGAGAATGAAGGAAGATAACCGTAAGGCTGAAAAGAGGAATGGGAAAAATCCCATTGAGTCCAAGGCTAATGTGGTTGAACAAGTTCATAAACCATATAACAAAACGAGGAAGTTTACTGGAGATGGTCCTAAACAAGGCAATGGCAACAAGAAGTTCAAAGGAAAATGCTATAACTGTGCCAAGACTGGACATCGAGCTTCTGACTGCCGCCCTAAGAAGGATTATGGAAGTACAAGCAAGAAGACTACCAATCAGGCCCATATAACTGAACTAGATTACATTTCTGACGGGGTGAATGACATTAACCTCTCTGCTGTGGTGTCTGAGGCTAATTTGGTTGGAAATCCCAAGGAATGGTGGGTTGACACTGGGGCAACTCGTCATATTTGTGTGGACAAGAAGATGTTCACTACCTACAATGAGGCTGCAAATGGTGAAAAACTTTTTATGAAAAATTCTTCTACTTCTACTGTGACTGGACAAGGGAAAGTGATCTTGACGATGACATCAGGGAAAGAACTGACCCTCAACAATGTACTGCATGTACCTGACATTCGGAAGAATTTAGATTCTGGTTCTCTGTTAAGTAAAAATGGTTTTAGGCTTTTTTTTGAGTATGATAAATTTGTATTAACAAAGAGTGGTATGTATGTTGGTAAGGGATACATGAGTGATGGTCACTTTAAGTTGAATGTAATGACAATTGTACCGAAAGTTGCTATGAATAAGAATAACACATCTTTTGCTTATATTCTTGAGTCGAATTTATGGCATGGTAGATTAGGACATGTGAATTTTGATGCTTTGCGTAGATTAATTGGTTTAGATTATATACCAAAGTTTGAAATTAATCCTAATCATAAATGTGAAATTTGTGTAGAAGTGAAACTAACTAAGGCTCCATTTAAATCGGTTGAAAGGAAAACCGAACCTCTAGAATTAATTCATACAGATGTAAGTGATCTTAAATTTATTCAAACTAGAGGAGGCAAAAAGTATTTCATGACATTTATCGATGATTGCACAAGGTATTGTTATGTTTATTTACTTAGAAGTAAAGATGAAGCCTTAGAAATGTTTAAACTCTACAAAACAGAAGTTGAAAATCAACTTGGTAAAACAATTAAAATGGTTAGAAGTGATAGGGGTGATGAATATGATGCACCATTAAATGAATTTTGTGCACAACATGGCATTATTCGTCAAACTACAACACCCTATTCTCCTCAGCAAAATGGAATTGCTGAAAGAAAGAGTAGAACCCTAAAAGAAATGATGAATGTCATGTTACTAAGTTCAGGCTTACCACAGAACTTGTGGGGGGAAGCAATATTGTCTGCTAATTATGTTTTTAACAGAATACCCCACAAGAAAACCAACAGCACTCCTTATGAATTGTGAAAAGGTCGACCGCCTTCCTATAAATACTTAAAAGTGTGGGGGTGTTTGGCAAAAGTTGAAGTTCATGTTCCTAAAAAGACTAAGATTGGACCAAAAACAGTAGATTGTGTGTTTATTGGTTATGCTCAGAATAGTAGTGCATATCGGTTTCTGACTTAGAAATCAGAAATACTTGATATAAATGTGAACACTATTATAGAGTCAATGAATGCTGTGTTTTTTGAACATGTCTTTCCTTACAAGAAAGGACAGGAATTAAGTTCACAGAAAATAACTTATGATTGTACACAAAGTCAAGAGACTAATGACAATCAAACACAAGAGACTAGTAATGGTCTCGACCAACCAGATTTAACTGGTGATGAACCAAGACGAAGTAAGAGAGTGAGAACATCAAAATTCTTTTTTCCAGATTTCCTAACATACCTGTTAGAAAATGAACCTCAAAGCTTTAAGGCAGCAATGACAGGTCCTGAAACACCTTTGTGGAAAGAGGCTGTTAATAATGAAATTGAATCCATTATGCAAAATCATACTTGGGAATTGGTGGATCTTCCACCAGGTTCTAAATCTCTTGGATATAAGTGGATATTCAAGAGAAAAATGAAAGCAGATGGTTCAATAAACAAGTATAAAGCAAGGCTTGTAGTTACAGGTTACAGACAAAAAGAAGGTTTGGACTATTTTGACACATATTCCCCTATGACAAGAATAGCATCCATTCGCATGCTTATTGCTATAGCAGCGTTGTTTAAATTAGAAATACATGAAATGGATGTTAAGACAACTTTCTTAAACGGTGATCTAAATGAAGAGATCTATATGGAGTAACCTGAAAGGTTTATAATGCCAGGGCAAGAAAAGAAAGTTTGTCGGCTTGTAAAATCTCTTTATGGATTAAAATAAGCACCCAAGCAATGGCATGAAAAATTTGATCATGCAATGCTTACTAATGGGTTTAAAATAAACGAATGTGACAAATGCGTCTATGTTAAAAACACTGACCAAAGATATGTCATAGTTTGTCTTTATGTGAATGACATGCATATCATTGGAAGCAGTCAAAACATGATCAAATCAACTAAGCAAATGCTTAACAAAAGATTTGATATGAAAGATATGGGGGTCGCAGATGTTATATTAGGAATGAAAATTACTAAAACATCTGACGGATATGCATTATCTCAATCACATTATATTGAGAAAATTCTTGGTAAATTTATCAAGGATGATATGAATGTAGCAAGAACGCTTGTAGACATTAGTCTTTATTTATCGAAAAATAAAGGTGATGCGGTGTCTGTAGACACCCCATTTTTGACCGTCCTCAAGACTTGGACGTCACCATTGGAACACTTGGTGATTACCCTTGTTTGTGTTCGTCTTGAGTTCCCGGAGGTCTCGGTTGCGCGCCTTGCCTCAGGATCTCTCGACTCGACCGTGTTGTGTCACGCCCTCAAAATAATAACATTAAACCCATCAATATAGACATGCATATATATATATAAAAGCTCCACATTCTTCTATTTATCAGAGTTCCATTACTAAAAAGTATTATATGTTAACGACAAAAGCAAATGCCCTAAAGGCTTATAGCTTTCCAAGTTAACACTTGGTCACAACAAAAGAGTGCTAACTCATTTACACATTAAGCCCTTGGCTTGAATATACATATAATACATCAAAAGAGAAAAGACAGCAAAAAGTCTGCCCGCTTCTAGCCTCCCAAGCTACGTCCTTGGAGGTGGCATGCTACCTGTACCTGAAAATGATGTTCCCATATAGGGTGAGCCACAGCCCAGTAGAAATACACTAAACCAAATATGAACAATGACTAAAAGATTAGCAGTTGATAGATGGTCAACACTGATACTTTCCCTCATCATACTTTACAGTTTCATGACATACATGTCCATGTTACAATCCATTTCCCAATTCTTTTAAATTCTCAATTTATAACCATGGCCCAGAACCTGGCCAAACAACTTATATGAGACAGTAACTCATATTAAACTTCTTCCCAATTCACATTAGATAAGCGTACTAGCTATATCAAGACATCAACAGATAAGCATACAAGCTATATCATCACTTCCATAGATATGCATAAGAGCACTATCACACTTCCAAAGACAAGCATATGAGCTGTGTCAACACATCACTAGATAAGCATATGAGCTCTATCTATGGAGTCCATCCCCTATCTTCTCCCAACAACATCCGGTTTAGAGGTCCATCCCCTATCATCCCCTAAACCGTGGAGTACATCCCCTATCTCCTCCAACACGACACAATGCATATAAACAATAATTATACACATCATCACACAATACATAAATTTAATGTATTCTTTCAACCGTCATACTCAATGATACATTCCAGTGATTAGTTTCAATCTGCCTAATCATCATGCATTGTCTACAACAATCAAAACTATCCTCTACCAATAGCCCAAAGTAGTTATTTCTATACAGAAAAAAAATGCAACAATGGATATATAATCAACATTTCAACCCGGTGAGTGATAAATAATCTAACTACACCCTTTAACTCCATACATTTCCAAATCAATTTCTCATTCCTCATAATCAATTATGCGGATTAATTAACCAATGTAACTAGGGCATTTTCCATAATTAACATTACAATCCTTAGGTTCCATTTTCATTAATGTTTTAACATTAATTTCACTTTTCCATGCCAAACATGCATCTAGGTTTTATATAGCTAAAACTCTAACTTTTGTAAATTCACACAAAAGCCCCAAACTTTCACCAAATTATCAAACCAACCCCAACATCTCAAAATACTAAAATTTAAAGACAAAATCCATAGTAAGGAGTAGGTTATCCCTACCTCAAAAGATGACTCCCAACCGGGAAGGTGAAGAAAACGAAAATGCTCCAAACCCCGAACTTTTCGGATCAAAAGGTAGCCCTCGACGATCAACAACTTTTTTTGTAAAGGCCAATATAGCGACCCCGGTCTTTTTCCATTTGATTATTGTATCCGAACTTAGGTTCCGTTTATTCTGTCATTGTATAATTGTTGTTGTCGTCCTTTATTTTCTCATTTGGAGTTATAGGATGTGTTGGGCAGATTTGTTTCAGGTTGGTTGGGTTCGTAAACCAAGTGTTGCTGTCCAGTTTTTGGGTTGGTCGCTCGAGCCAGGGATTGGTCGCTCGAGCGAGGGTTGTATTTGTGTCTTCTGGCTCGATCCAGCTTTGCTTCGCTCGAGCGAGCGACTGCGTCTGGTGTAGACCTGAGGGCAGGGCTTATTCGCTCGAGCGAGATTTTCTTCGCTCGAGCGAGCGAGGTGTATGTTTTCGAGTTCCTTGCTCGAGCGAGCATTCTGTCGCTCGAGCGTGCTCCAGGGTTGCAGACCTGAAGCATTGCATTCTTGGCTCGAGCGAGCTTTTCTTCGCTCGAGCGATGTTCTCTTGTGTCTGGTCGCTCGAGCGACCATGTCTTCGCTCGAGCGAGCCTGTTCAGTTTATATACACAGCAGCGGGTTTTGATCAGTCTTTTTCATCTTCTTTTTGATTCCAAACCCTAGGTCCGACTTCTCTCTCTCCCTACTCACCTTCTCTCTTAGGTTTGATCTATTTAGAGTGTGTTTCTACCCTAGTTGCTTTATTAAAAAGATAGAATGAGTCGAGGGCTTCCATTTAATCTGAACATTTGGCGATTTGGAGCACATTGGTTTTTGGGTATTCATCTCTGTCTTCTCCATTTGGGTTATTTTCTTCGAGGTAGGGATTTCCTACTCCATCTTATAAGTTTTGTTCTAAGTTTTGGTATTTTGATATGTTGGGGGTACTTTGGTAATTTTAGGAAAAACCCTAGTTGTATTAATAAATTAATTTGTATAATTAATTTAAGGGAATTGGGAATTTGGTTAAATTCATGAAATTGAGAAATTCATTGATTAAATGGTGTAGTTAGATAATTTAAATCACTCACCTATTGAATTGTTGGTATATTTATTTCCAGTCTAGAAATAACTGTTTTGGGCTATCGGTGGAGGATAGTCGTGATTGTTGTAGACATTGCATGTGGATTAGGAATAACTGAAACTAATCACATTGGTTAAGTCATTAATTTTGACTATTGAAATAATACTGAAAATACATGTATTAATTGAGCATTGCATTTGCATATTGTGTGGGAGGAGATAGGGGATGTACTCCACGGTTTAGGGGAAGATAGGGGATGGACCTCTAAACCGGATTTTTGTTTGGGAGGAGATAGGGGATGGACTCCATTAGCATCACTTTTATGTGTGCTTATTTATATTGAAGTGTTTTATTGATACAACACTAAAATGTGTATCAAACTGGAAGTATGAAGTGTGTTGATTTGAGCCTGAGTCTCATTTGTTTGTTGACATTGGAAGAATGTGAATATGATATATATTGTACACTGTTGTAATTTTGGCCAGGTTCTGAGCCATATTGATAATGTTGGAAAGTAAAACGTGTCATTGACATTAGTGTCATGAAGCTGTATAATGATGTTTTAGTTATCTCGGTTAACCATCTATTGAATGCTATTGCTTTATTCAATGCTTATATTTGGTTTAGTATATTTCTACTGGGCTGTGGCTCACCCTATATGGGAACATCATTTTCAGGTTCAGGTGATAAGCTACCTCCAAGGACTTAGCTTGGAAGGACTTGGATTCTGAAGACTATTTTCAGTTATTTGTTTTTATTTGTTAGTACATGTAAACACTCAAGCCTAGGGCTTTATTTGTATCTGAGTTAGAACTCATACTTTTGTGTCCAAGTGTTGGCTTGGAAAGATGTAAGCCCGTGGGGCATTTAATTTGATGTTACATGTAATGTTTTTAGTTAGTAAGACTCTGATGAATGAGATAATGAATTGTTTTCTTTTAATATTACATGCCAATGATATATGTATAATGGGTTTATTTTGAGGGCGTGACAACTTGGTATCAGAGCGTACCGGGTTTGAATACTTTGGGTACGTGGGAAGTGATTAGTATCACATTGGGTTCGTCTCGTTTGATAGAGACTTAGGATAATGATATATGCTTTTGTGATAACATGTTTATGTGATTATGTGGGTATGGAATGTAGTTTCTAGGATGTTGATTGGACCCTTGAGTTCCTAGTAGTCTTGTTGGAAAGGCACTTGATCACTGCTGCTTCCAACCGGAACTATAGTAACGCAATTGGACTATCATTATCCGGGAATGAAATTCGTAGGTGCTTATGTGATTATGTGCTTACGTGGATTGAATTATTGTTGTCCCATGCATTAGGACGCGAGTGTTTAGCTTCGGCACATTTATTAATGTGCTAACGTCTTTGTTTCCTTTATTAGGATGTCAGGACGAGGACGAGGATGCGGTAGGCGTGGTAGGCCGGGTAGGCAGGAGGTGCCTGTGCCAGAGGAGATTCCGACAGTTCAGGAGGGAATTGCCCAGGCCAATGTGGCCGAGCCAGTAGGCCAGCAGGCTATGGGCGCTCTAGCCCGAGAGATAGCAGGGGCATTCAGGGAGTCAGTAGGCATTCTCAGAGCTGAAAATCAAGCTCGGGATGTTGCTGCAGATGCAGGACCTTCCTTTCTGAAGAGGGAGTTCTTCCGGTCTAATCCGGATGAATTTGTGGGTGATTCTAAAGAGCCGCTTAAGGCAGATGAATGGCTCGAACAGACAACGAAGACGTTTGAGATGCTTGGCATCGAAGAAGAGGGGTTGAAAGTGACCTTGGCATCTTTCCAGTTGAAAGGGGATGCGGGTCAGTGGTGGAAGTTTACTAAGGGTCGCATAGGAGGTACATGGGAGGCTTTTGTGAATGCTTTCCAGGAAAAGTTCTTATCTCCAGCAGTTAGGGAGAAGCTGAGAGACCAGTTCTGCCAGCTTAAGCAGTCGAGTTCTTCAGTGGCCGAGTTTGAGGTTGTATTTACTAGTTTGTCCAGGTTTGCACCTGAGTTGGTGGCGTCTGAGGAACGCCGTTGTATCGAGTTTGAGAAGAAGTTGAGGCGTGGCCTCAAGCTGAGAGTTGGGGGAACTATGATTCGGGATTATGGGCGTATGGTTGATGCTGCAGCCCACATGGAAATCATGATGCAGGAGGAGGAGGAAGGACAGAAGGGCTCCAAGAGGAGTCAGGATGGTCAGAGTGATGGTAGGAGACAGAAGGGTTTTAATCCTCAGCAGTCTCAGGGTAGCTTTTCTAGATCAACTTTTCCTGTGCCGAGTGCTAGTTCGGGGAAAGGCAGTCAGGGAGACATTACCTGTTTCAAGTGTGGCCAGTTGGGCCACAAGTCTCCAGTTTGTCCTCAGAGGGGGCGGAGTGCAGAGAGCAGCATCATCTTCGGCTCGATCTCAGAGCCAGAGTCAGGGTAGAGGCCAGCCACTCTTGTGTTATCAGTGTGGTCAGCCAGGGCATATGAAGAGGTATTGCCCGCAGTTGGGTGGCACACCTAGTGCATCTGGTTTGAGGCAGAATCAGGGTCAGCAGCCAGCTCAGTCGGGTCAGGCCTCGAGGGCCAATCAAGGGGCTTCATCGTCCCAGTCGGTGCAGCAATCTTATGCTCCTAGGGTTGAGCATGTTGATCAGAGGTCGTCTGGGCACGTGTATGCTGTTACTGCGCAGGATCTTGTGCCGTCACCATCAGTTGTGAGAGGTACCTTCTTGTTTTGCAACTCGGTTGCTAATGTTTTGATTGATACGGGTGCATCTCATTCCTTTGTGTCTGCTGCATTTGCATCTGTTTTGGAGTTGGAGTTAGCACAGTTAGCATCTCCTATTTGTGTAGTGTCACCTCTTGGGGGTGAATTGATCTTGAAACAAGGTGTTAGGGGTTGTGATATAGAGGTTGATTATCATAGAATCCCATTTTCCTTTGTAGTTATGCCTATGAGGGGTTTCGATGTTATATTGGGTATGGACTGGTTATCGTCATACCGGGCAGTTATTGATGGCTACCGCCAGAGGGTCACTTGTTGTACCGTGAGCGGAGAGTATTTCCATTTTCTGGGGGACCGGGTTGGTGATGTGTTGCCACCGGGGTATGTTCCGCGAGGACGGAGTGAGCTTAGTGGTCTACTTGCTAACCTTTCGATTAGTGAGGATGATGAGACTCAGATTGTGTTGCCAAGGGTGGTTTGTGAGTACTCGGACGTCTTTCCCGAGGATCTTGTTGGTTTGACACCGCATCGAGAGATTGAATTCTCTATTAACCTAGTGCCCGGCACGGCGCCGATTTCTATGGCACCTTATCGTTTTGCCCCAGCCGAGTTAGTTGAGTTGAAGATTCAGCTCCAGGAGTTACTAGACAAGGGTTTTATACGTCCTAGTGTTTCGCCGTGGGGAGTACCGGCCCTCTTTGTTAAAAAGAAAGGTGGTGCTTTGAGACTTTGTATAGATTATCGGAAGTTAAATCGGGCTACGGTTAAGAATAAGTACCCTATGCCTCGTATAGATGATTTGTTTGATCAGTTAAAGGGTTCCTGTTGTTTCTCTAAGATAGACTTGAGATCGGGTTATCATCAGTTGAGAGTCAGGGAGGAGGATATTCCAAAGACGGCATTCCGTACGCGGTATGGCCACTATGAGTTTCTGGTGATGCCATTTGGGCTCACCAATGCACCAGCAGTGTTTATGGATTTGATGAACCGAATTTTTCGGGAATTTTTAGATTTTTTTGTAATCGTCTTCGTGGACGACATCCTTATCTATTCACCTTCTGAGGAGAAGCACAAGGAACACTTGAGAGTGGTGCTTGAGTTGCTTAGAGCCCATAAGCTTTATGCCAAGTTTGGGAAGTGTGAGTTCTGGCTAGAAGAGGTCAAGTTCTTAGGCCATGTAGTTTCTGGGGAAGGAGTGTCTGTTGATACATCCAAGACTGAGGCGGTGCAAGATTGGGCACAGCCTAAGAGTGTGTTTGAGATCCGCAGTTTTCTGGGGTTAGCTGGGTATTATCGCCGGTTTGTGAAAGATTTCTCCAGATTAGCTTCGCCTTTGACTAGATTGACTCGGAAGGGAGTCGAATTTGTATGGAGTGAGACTTGTGAAAAGTTGTTCCAGGAGTTAAAAGTTAGACTGACCACCACTCCAGTTTTGATTATTCCAGAGAGAGGGTTGGGTTATGCAGTCTATTGTGACGCCTCACGAGAGGGTCTGGGTTGTGTGTTGATGCAGGAAGGGAAAGTGATTGCCTATGGCTCACGTCAGTTGAAAACTCACGAGCAGAATTACCCTACGCATGATCTAGAGTTAGCAGCTGTGATATTTGCCTTGAAGATTTGGAGGCATTATCTTTATGGTGAGAGATTTGAGGTATTCTCGGATCATAAGAGTCTGAAATATTTATTTACACAGAAAGACTTGAACTTGAGGCAGAGGAGGTGGATGGAATTCATAGAGGATTATGACTTTGAGTTACATTATCATCCGGGAAAGGCCAATGTGGTGGCCGATGCCCTTAGCAGGAAACCTGTTAGTGACATAGCTAGTATAGCCATCCGAGAATGGGAGATGTTGGGTGCACTTGGGGAGTTTGATTTACTTCTGGGCGAATCCGTTGAGGCTGCGGCTTTGTTTTCTGTTGTTGCACAGCCTACACTTGTGACTCGAGTGTTAGAGGCTCAGAGAGGTGACCTTGAGGTAGAATCTCTCCGCGAGAAGATTTCTGGTGGGAAGGTTGAGAAGGGTTTGACGGTGTATTCCGACCTGAGTGTGAGATACCGAGACCGTCTGTTTGTGCCGGAGTCTTGCCGAGAGGAGGTACTCCGAGAGTTTCATCATTCACGCCTTGCGGTGCATCCGGGAGGCACTAAGATGTATCGGGATTTGGGTCGCCAGTTTTGGTGGCGGGGTATGAAGAGAGATGTGGCAGCTTTCGTATCTAAGTGCCTTACTTGTCAGCAAGTGAAGGCCGAACATCAGAGGCCAGCGAGTTTGTTGCAACCCTTGTCTGTTGCCGAGTGGAAGTGGGAACACGTCACTATGGACTTCGTTGTGGGTCTTCCGAGGACTCAGCGGGGTAGTGATGCTATTTGGGTGGTTGTAGACCGGTTGACTAAGTCGGCGCACTTCATTCCTATGCGCGTGAGAGATTCGGTAGATCATCTTGCCGACCTGTACATTCGGGACATAGTGAGGTTGCACGGGGTCCCAGTGACGATCGTCTCAGATAGAGATCCTCGTTTTACTGCCAAGTTGTGGCAGAGTTTGCAGAGTGCCTTAGGCACTAAGTTGACCTTTAGCACGGCTTATCATCCTCAGACTGACGAGCAGTCCGAGCGTACTATTCAGATCCTTGAGGATATGCTTCGGGGTTGTGTTCTAGACTTTAGTGGGTCGTGGGAGAGGCACTTGCCGTTGGTGGAGTTTGCCTACAACAACAGTTTCCAGTCTAGTATCGGTGTGGCACCGTTTGAGGCCTTGTATGGCCGACCGTGTAGATCTCCTATTTGTTGGGCCGAGGTGGGTGATGCACCTCTGTTGGGTCCGGAGTTGGTGAGGGAAACGACAGAGAAAGTTAAGCTTATCCGTAAGAGACTTGTTACAGCACAGAGTCGTCAGAAATCTTATGCCGACCGTAGGAGGAGACCTTTGGTGTTTGAGGTGGGTGATCATGTCTTTCTGAAAATATCACCTAGACGGGGTTTGATGAGGTTTGGGAAGAGTGGGAAGTTGTCCCCTCGGTTCATTGGTCCGTTTGAGATCCTTGAGAGGATTGGCGAGGCTGCTTATCGTTTAGCTTTGCCGCCGCAGTTGTCCGGAGTACATGACGTGTTTCATGTGAGTATGCTTCGGAAGTATGAGCCGGATCCATCACATGTGTTGGATTAGACCGATTTAGTGGTTGATGAGGATGTCTCGTATGAGGAGAGACCGGTTCGGGTTTTGGATAGGCGGGATCAAGTTTTGCGAGGCAAAACCATCCCTTTGGTCAAAGTTTTGTGGAAACATCACGGAGTGGAGGAAGCCACTTGGGAACGTGAGTTGGAAGTCCGCGAAAAATACCCGGACATGTTTATCGATTTGTAATCTTGTACTTAGATTTTGTAATATTATTGAACTTAAGAGCTTTACATATGTCTTAAGTTGTAAAACATTGAGTATGTTTTGGTAAATGGGTGTATCTTGAAACTTGCTTCATTATAGAAGCTTAGTGTAACATTGCATATGTTGATTACATTGTTGAATGTGTTGTATATGTCATGCAAATGAATCTGACATGGAATTGCTAACATTGAAAGGAATAATGCATAATAGTGAGGCAGGATGATATATATGTTGTTTTATATATATTGTGAGATGCCTTTTGATAAAGAGATGAGGTGACCAGTATTGGGCCAAGTTGTTTATTATTATTATATAATATCTTTGGGAATTGAGAAAAACTTGTTTCTTTTTATAAACTTATGCTTAATTTCGGGGACGAAATTCTTTTAAGGAGGGGAGGTTATAGCGACCCCAGTCTTTTTCCATTTGATTATTGTATCCGGACTTAGGTTCCGTTTATTCTGTCATTGTATAATTGTTGTTGTCGTCCTTTATTTTCTCATTTGGAGTTATAGGATGTGTTGGGCAGATTTGTTTCAGGTTGGTTGGGTTCGTAAACCAAGTGTTGCTGTCCAGTTTTTGGGTTGGTCGCTCGAGCCAGGGATTGGTCGCTCGAGCGAGGGTTGTATTTGTGTCTTCTGGCTCGATCTAGCTTTGCTTCGCTCGAGCGAGCGACTGCGTCTGGTGTAGACCTGAGGGCAGGGCTTATTCGCTCGAGCGAGATTTTCTTCGCTCGAGCGAGCGAGGTGTATGTTTTCGAGTTCCTTGCTCGAGCGAGCATTCTGTCGCTCGAGCGTGCTCCAGGGTTGCAGACCTGAAGCATTGCATTCTTGGCTCGAGCGAGCTTTTCTTCGCTCGAGCGATGTTCTCTTGTGTCTGGTCGCTCGAGCGACCATGTCTTCGCTCGAGCGAGCCTGTTCAGTTTATATACACAGCAGCGGGTTTTGATCAGTCTTTTTCATCTTCTTTTTGATTCCAAACCCTAGGTCCGACTTCTCTCTCTCCTTACTCACCTTCTCTCTTAGGTTTGATCTATTTAGAGTGTGTTTCTACCCTAGTTGCTTTATTAAAAAGATAGAGTGAGTCGAGGGCTTCCATTTAATCTGAACATTTGGCGATTTGGAGCACATTGGTTTTTGGGTATTCATCTCTGTCTTCTCCATTTGGGTTATTTTCTTCGAGGTAGGGATTTCCTACTCCATCTTATAAGTTTTGTTCTAAGTTTTGGTATTTTGATATGTTAGGGGTACTTTGGTAATTTTAGGAAAAACCCTAGTTGTATTAATAAATTAATTTGTATAATTAATTTAAGGGAATTGGGAATTTGGTTAAATTCATGAAATTGAGAAATTCATTGATTAAATGGTGTAGTTAGATAATTTAAATCACTCACCTATTGAATTGTTGGTATATTTATTTCCAGTCTAGAAATAACTGTTTTGGGCTATCGGTGGAGGATAGTCGTGATTGTTGTAGACATTGCATGTGGATTAGGAATAACTGAAACTAATCACATTGGTTAAGTCATTAATTTTGACTATTGAAATAATACTGAAAATACATATATTAATTGAGCATTGCATTTGCATATTGTGTGGGAGGAGATAGGGGATGTACTCCACGGTTTAGGGGAAGATAGGGGATGGACCTCTAAACCGGATTTTTGTTTGGGAGGAGATAGGGGATGGACTCCATTAGCATCACTTTTATGTGTGCTTATTTATATTGAAGTGTTTTATTGATACAACACTAAAATGTGTATCAAACTGGAAGTATGAAGTGTGTTGATTTGAGCCTGAGTCTCATTTGTTTGTTGACATTAGAAGAATGTGAATATGATATATATTGTACACTGTTGTAATTTTGGCCAGGTTCTGAGCCATATTGATAATGTTGGAAAGTAAAACGTGTCATTGACATTAGTGTCATGAAACTGTATAATGATGTTTTAGTTATCTCGGTTAACCATCTATTGAATGCTATTGCTTTATTCAATGCTTATATTTGGTTTAGTATATTTCTACTGGGCTGTGGCTCACCCTATATGGGAACATCATTTTCAGGTTCAGGTGATAAGCTACCTCCAAGGACTTAGCTTGGAAGGACTTGGATTCTGAAGACTATTTTCAGTTATTTGTTTTTATTTGTTAGTACATGTAAACACTCAAGCCTAGGGCTTTATTTGTATCTGAGTTAGAACTCATACTTTTGTGTCCAAGTGTTGGCTTGGAAAGATGTAAGCCCGTGGGGCATTTAATTTGATGTTACATGTAATGTTTTTAGTTAGTAAGACTCTGATGAATGAGATAATGAATTGTTTTCTTTTAATATTACATGCCAATGATATATGTATAATGGGTTTATTTTGAGGGCGTGACAGCCAAAGATGAGGAAATCACTCCTACTAGATCAATACCTAGAGAGAAGGTAGAGCTCTAGAGTGAGAAGCTCAACAATGGTGTTTTTTGAAAAAGTAAGAGAGAGAAGAGAAATAAAAAAAGTGATTTAAAAAGTCAAAACACGGAGCTTTAACCCAGTCACCCCGCTCGAGCGTCCAAACTCCCGCTCGAGCGTCACTCACAGACTCCCGCTCGAGTGTCCAAACCGCCGCTCGAGTGCTGAATACACACTCTCAGCACTTTTGCAGAACCAGACTCCCGCTCGAGCGTCCCAACTCTTCGCTTGAGCGTAACACAAAAACTCCCGCTCGAGCGGACAACCCTGCAGAGAAAATACTGGAAGGTTGATTTTCCCGCTTGAGCGCCAAAATCTCCGCTCGAGCGGACAGGCCAAAAATTGGGCAACTACACTTGGTTCCTAAGCTCAACCAACCTGTTTCACACCTGCCCAACACAACCTAAGACTCGAATACAAAGAGTAAAGGTTGTAAATAAGATGTACACAACAACCCGTGAAAGGGAAACCGAGATCGCTATAATTATATTGAGAAAATTCTTGGTAAATTTATCAAGGATGATATGAATGTAGCAAGAACGCCTGTAGACATTAGTCTTTATTTATCGAAAAATAAAGGTGATGCGGTGTCTGTACACACCCCATTTTTGACCGTCCTCAAGACTTGGACGTCACCATTGGAACACTTGGTGATTACCCTTGTCTGTGTTCGTCTTGAGTTCCCGGAGGTCTCAGTTGCGCGCCTTCCCTCAGGATCTCTCGACTCGACCGTGTTGTGTCTGGTTTTGCAACAAACACTTGTGTTTTGCCTTGGAGGGGTAGGGAATGCCTTGTGAGGCATCCCCACACATCACCGGCCATGGCTTGAGGCCACCGGCCAGTGATTTTATGCCATCGGCAATGTATATTGCCGGTCGGCACTCTTTGTTGCCGGTCGGCCATTTATTTTGCCAAAATGGCAATTTTGAGTGGCCGATCACTGTTCATCTACTTTTAGTAGAGTAGATATTTTGTGCCAACTGTGATAGCTGGCACCCACTCTGTTCCCCTCTATACACGTGTATGGAGGGATTTCCCTCTAAACATGCTTGTTTGATAAGCTTTGCAAGAGGGGGCTTCTATAAGAGGAGGGCTCTCCTCCCTCTTCTAAGGTTAGAGAAAACATTTTTAGAGAAGCTCTGGTTCTAGGTTTAGGGTTTTATATCTATCCTATATCTATATCTCTCATTCTCTTGTATGGTGTGTGTTTAAGCCTTAGTTTTGTACACAAACACACACTACCACACCTTTCCTTGGAACTGAGGCCCTTGAGGGTTGTTTTTAGAGTTTTGAAGTTGATTTCAACCTCAAGAAGCTGCTGGAGCTCCATTGTTGAAGAAGGTCTACACGGGTAAGAAACTTGTCCCTTTATCCCCCTTTCTTGCTTAGCTTTTTAGCCTATCTTGGAACTGTTTTTGAGCTTAGTGTATAATACATAAAAGTTCTATTTTTAGGCCCTCTAAATAGTTTGTTAAGGGTGTTTTGTGATTTGAGGTTCTTTGACCCCTCTTGAGCCTTGTAAGGCTCCATTTGGTGCCATTTTGGGTGAGCTCCGGGACCATGGTGATTGGGCCTCCTCACCACTGAAATCTTAAGGGATTTCAGAGGTGAGGATGGTGCCTTGAGGTCCCAAGAAGGAGAGGGCCACCCCCTCTCCTTGTTGTCCTTGAAAAGGACCATTTTTGCCTCTTGAGGGAGCACCTAGCTTAGGCTCTTGTTGACCATGCCTTGGCTGTTTTTTATGCTTATTATGCCATGATATAGCATTGTTTTAAGTTGGTTTTGGTACACCATGCTTGCTTAGCATACATGCCTTGTAATGCCATTTTGTTGCCTTAACATGCCTTAGGTTGTAAACCATTGTTCTAGCATGTTTTAGGCTTGGCTTTGTGAAGCTTTCATGTTTAGTTTGCCATGATTAAGGTCTGTCCTTAGTTGTTTGGGTCGACCTTGGCATGCATTGTGTAGCCCCTTTGCATTCTTGGCTTGCTAGCTTTAAGTGTGTGAGTGTGTAGTATGCATTGCTTGCTTTGATTTAGTGGGTTGGGACCATTCTCCATGTCATTTCAGTCCACTTAGCATGATTGTATGCTTGCATTTCATGGCCTCTTTGATGCTTCAAGAGGTTAGGTCTTATGCTCCTTGTTTGGGCCCTTATGCATGCTTCCATACTTAAGTCATTTAGATGCCATCTAAGTGGTCTTTTGGCTTTATTTTAGTATGCTAAAACTCTGATTTTGGTCACTAAGTTCATGCCATGTGTGGTTGCATTGAGTGTAGTTCAACACCTCTCTGGTTAGCATTAAGTACTTGGACCATTGTTGCATGTTTGGCTTGCCTTATTTACTTGGTTTGGCATCTTTATAACATGATTTTCAGAACTTTATGCGCATGCCATTAGTCCATGTCTAGTCACTTTTAAGTGTGCTTAAAGGTTACATGTTTGATGCTTAAGTGTTGGCCCATTAGCATGTGCATGTGTGTGTGTGTGTTGGCCCTCATTTCCATAGCATTGGCTACTGTTTTGGACCTAGTTTAGGGTTGTCCAATTAGTGTAAGTCCCTCCCTTGCATGCCATTCAAATGTCATTACATCATTCCATGGTTGCATGCTTTGGTTGCATGTGTTGCATGCTTAAAATCACTTGCATTGGGCATGCATCCCCTTGGTCAAGTTGTTAGCATATTTGTATGACTTGCATGTTCACATGGTTGAGTTGCACATTGCATGCTTGATTAGCTTGCATGGATTGCATGCCTAGTGAGCATTGTGCATTGCATCTCCATGTTACACACTTAGGCTCACATGCTTAGGTTGCATTGCACTAGCATGCATGCTTGGCCTCTTGAATTGCTTGTGATAGAGGTTGAGTTCAATTTGTTTGTTTATGTGCATTGCATGACATTTGAAATGAAAATGCACAACTTGGTCTCTTGGGCTATCACGCATTGAAATGCGCGCTTGATGGTCCGAGAACCAAGGATCATGTCCCTTTGAGTCATAAACATGATAAGGGATATGGTTGGTGCATACATTGCTTGAATTACATTGCCATGCAAAGCTCTGTCCTCTGCTGCTGTCAAACAGATTCTGCAGGAACTTTTTGCCGATCGACTGCATAGAGTGCCGACCGGCAATCCCTCTGTGGCCGATGGATTCATTTTTGGTCGATTGCCACCAAATCACAGCCGATGATGATTCCCTCCAGCCGGTGGCATTCCCCAACATCCAGTGAGCACATCCTGAGACTTTGGCAGTCTTCAGAGAAGCAGAGCAGGGAAAACAGAGGCAGCCTACGCATGGCAGTGGACTTCCGAGCATGACCCGAGCACGCGTGCATCGAGCCCTCTTCCCGAGGCCCTTTTTCTTGCTTTCTTAAATTAATTACTTTGTTTAATTAATTTAGTTGGTCTGTAATAATTAATTAGCTAGGATAATTCATTATTCGAATTGTATTATTCTTTTGGTCCCTCTCAGCGAGGGCGAATTTGTAATAAGTGTAGGTGAGTGTGTGCATCTCTTCCAACCCCCACCTCTTTCTCCCTTTTACTTACCTGCTTTGATGGTTAGTAATAGGTCATGTTTAATTTAGCATACCTTATGCTATGCATGCGTGCATCATTCATCAGTATTGCATGCACCGGGCTCGGCGCATCATGCTAACTGCATTAGTATTTCAAATCTAACTTGAATACATGATGTTGGTGCATTTCACATACCACTTCTAGATTAGCCGAGCCTATTCTAGTGACATTTTGTATGCGTTGCATTAGGCATTTAAACATGGACTTGGATCATGCATTGATTGCTAACGATTTCTCTGTTTTGGCACGGAGTACGATGTAAGTATTTATACTTTAGCATACCGCATGCGTGTGGATGTTGACATGACAGCATGCTTACCATGTGGCTAGATGCTTATGTGTTATAAATTTCCTGAATGCCTATGGGTGAAGGTTGGATTGTCTGAGTTGGAATAGCTCATTGAAATCCGTGTTTTAGCCTACTTGCGAGTAGCAAATTCCAAAACATTTTTCAAAACAAACGGATATGCAATGCTTATTTCCAAATTAGGCGGTCTAGTCTATACTTGTTTGCTGTGCGCATAACATAGTAATTCTAGGTTAATAACCGGAATAAGAACACATAACGTTTTCAAAATTGGATATCATGGTTAGTAGAGGCCGATCTTCGGATCGGGCGAGAGGGGGTGCTCCTAGCTGACCTTCCCCAATCGTACCCAAGTTCCCGAGCCAAGGCAACTTTGGTGATGACAGACACGTGGCCTTTGGCACCGAGTCAGGGTTTCCTAAATTTTCCCAAAATAAAATATTTGGGTGGCGACTCTGTATCCTGCAAAGCAGTCCATGTCTGGCACTTCTTTCAAAAATCTATTTTCTCGAAATGATTTGCCAGATTTGGACTCTTTGGTTCAGATTAAGAACCGTGACACAAATCGAGTCTGAACTGTAACGGGGTCCCTCGCAGACGTGTTACAGTTTTTGGCGACTCTGCTGGGGATTTTAGAGAGCTTGACTCGAACTCGTAACATCCTATTTTGATTACACTTATGTGTTTCTTTGCATTGCATGTGCATTGGTGCGCCTAGGACACCGTGTTTGCCATTTTCCATTCCTGAACGGTTTGCCGGAGGCTTGTCTTGTCAAGACATGACCGTAAGGCTGACCGGTTGTAGGCTCTAATAGTATGGGAACACAAACCCCAATTTTACCAGGGCACCCTTTTTTTGCCCATTCGACCTAGTGCATATTGAAATCCGTAGTGACCATTCCAAACTAGGACAGTTTGCTTACCCGATGATAGGTTGTTTGAAACCGCTACGTGCGTAGTGAAACCCTAGCTCCTGACAAAATAGGACAGAGAAACCCTACCCCAACATAGGGGTGTTTTGGCTCTCTCTTATCTGCTATGTGCCTTGGAGTGTATCTCTGCAAGGAACGTACATATCAATTTGCAAGTTTGAGTATTAGGCCCGAGGGCACCAGTATCAGTGTTGTCGAGAAATTAGTTATATCTGCGGGTATCAGTTCAGTTTTGAGAACAGTGATTTTGGGGAACAGTGATCAGTAGTAGAGTGCAGTTGTTCGGCTACACCTGTATTTGATCCGTTTGGGCTGAAATGCTGCTTGTTTTTCCTTTCAGTTCAGGGAGTTCAGAGAGTTGATACAGAATAGCCAGTGTTCCCCCTTGCTGAGGCAGGACTTATGATGACGCAGAATTCAGAAGAGACTGTGGTTATGACAGCCGCGTTAGGTCAAGGAATCAGTTTGCAGGGCGAGACCGATGGTGATGCACCACACCCGCCCAAGTCGCCCATTGCACACCCAATCTGGGCACCCCAATTATATCAGGCTCGCGAGCCCACTACATTCGAGCTGATGGGAATGATTGGTGACCTCCAGAGGTCTGTGGGGGATCTCGCCTACGGAATGTCGGCTTCGCCACCAACAGCACCATATGCCGGAAGTTTCATACCCCAGGAGCCCCCGCTACTGGGGCGGATTGTGATCGAGCTTAGCCAACCGGAGATAGCCTCCAACCATACCCCAGGAGCCCCCGCTACTGGGGCGGATTGTGATCGAGCTTAGCCAACCGGAGATGACCTCCAACCATAACAATGACGTATTAACATCAACCCGAACCCTTGATCAGGCTGAGGCCAGAGGCAAAGACAAAGCAAAGACAGATACCGATCCCATTGAACAACTGCTGTGGGCAGTCGAGGCTCTGAAAGCCGGGGGGATGAACAAGCAACAAACATTCGCAGTTGTGGCCAAAACTATAGATGATGTCTTCCCCACTCCGATCGAGGGCAGTTCAAGCCAATCAGAAAATCGGGACAGGCCCCGTCATGCCAGAGCAGTTCCTCCTATTCCCAACCCTATACCCGAGAAAGATCAGAAAGTAAAGGCAGTGCCTGCTGACCCGTTCGCTAGTGCGTCTAGCAAGAATACCTAGACTTCAAAGTACCTACCCCGAGGGTGCAGGACCTTCCATGCTCTCTACATGCCGTTGTCTAAGGCACTTCAAATCCTGGCCGAAAGGGGGCATCTTAAACCCCTCGAGCCTAGGCCCCTCCCCAGTCCTCTTCCAGCAGGCCATGACGCTACTCAGTACTGCGCGTACCATCAGCAGACCGGCCACCCCACCGATGGTTGTTTTCGCCTTCGTCATGAAGTGTAAGATTTGATCGACAATGAGGTCATCCTCCTGCCTACCTCAGCAAAGTCCGTTACTACCCAGCTATTGGATTTTGAGGATACTGCGAGTATGTGATCGGGGATGGGTCACCTTTAGGCGGTGCCCGGCATCTTGATGTGGCGTCTGGCACGCATTTTTGAACATCTAAGAAAGTTAGTTTTGTAAATTCTGGCTTGGGTGTCAAGCCAGTCTTCGGTTTCTTTTTGAGTTTGTCTCATTGTCTTGAGTCAGTTCTTTTGATTAAGGGTCTGTCTTGTTGCAGCGAGTCAGTCCCCCTTGTGTAGAATGTCGAGTGATTCCGGGGTTGTTGCCTCGAACACCGTTTTTGTATTTAACATTTTTGCTTTCTTTTTGAGTCTGTCTCTGCTGTGGAGCCAGTTACATCCGAGAAATCTGAATGAAACAGCTGCGGCTATCATGTTTCCATGCTCATTGTTTGTTTTGGGCTAGTTGTGCCAGAGGTTTTGAATGGAATGGCCCTACATTCTACCTACTCTTCTGTGCCTTGAGAATTATTGCATTGACCTAAGTTCTTCAAAACTTTTTTCGAAACATTGTGATAAAAACGAAGAGGAAGGAATTCCTCCGGTTTTGCAAAAATTTGATCAATTAAGAGAAAGAGAGGCACGCTAAGCCCTTAATGAATGAAATCATGCTTGTCAGCGTGAGTACTACGAAGGACCCTGGCTTGATCCAGACCGGTTCCACACCATCTTCAGCGTGAGCGATTTGTCGCCTTCTTTAAAAAAAAAAAACTTTCAAAAACAAAATATTTTGCGCGATCATGCGATGACCTGTGTGGAATCGCTCCTGAGATGGTGCAGCCTAGGATCGCTCTCGACCTCAAGATTCGATCTGTTTGTTTTGAACCTCGAACTCATTCGGAACATTCAACGGTCAACTGTCAGAGGAGGCCCGTGTGGCCAGTTTTGAAGCAGCCCTCGAACAAGAGGCACCAAAGCCGAATCAAAAAGATTAGATCCCACCAGAAGAAGCTCGTGGAGCAGCCTTGATGGATTCTTCTGCAAAACATTGCAACAGCCACTCTTCTAGTTACAGAGAGGCTTCAACTTCAAAAAACCATTTGGCATGGACTTGTTACACTTTTACCCTTTGAGAGGCTCGCTGGGCCGAAAACCCGGAAGGGCGACCCAGGCAAAAGTTAGAGCAAGAGAAAAATACAAAAAAAAAAGCAAAAAAAAAATGCAAAAGAAAAGAAAAAAAGAAAGAAAAAAATGCAAAAAAAAGAAGAGAAAAAGAAATGGAAAAAAAAATTAAAAAAGGAAATGAAAAAAAAAAAAAAAAACTCGCAAGGTTGAAAACCCGCATCGGGCACCTTGGCAAAAGTTAGAGCCTGAAAAGTGAAGGTTAAAATACCCGAGTGTACCTTAACCAAAACTACGTAAGGCTTGATTCCCATGTTTGGGATACGTAGGCAACTTCATTCTGAAGTCCAGGCCCCAACGCTCTCATAGCGCCTCAGTCCATGTAATGGTTTTGATTATTCTTGCCCTCCCCGAATCCGATAGTTCGGTCGTGACAACCGGATACATGAGCAACTTCATCCCGAAGTCCAGCCCCCAACACCTTCAAAGTGACTGTGTCCATATATTGGTTTGGACCATCTTCGTCATCTCCGTGTGCAAGAGTTCGACCACCACCAATGAAGACTGTTTGCGGACTGCTGCGGCATCATCCAAACAAGGGGCAACTCTCTGTTGCCACGAATCGTCGCGAGTCGCCGTTCAAACCAGGGGCAACTTTCTGTTGCCATGCAGCCCCTTCAAGCAAGGGGCAATTTTCCATTGCCTCCGATCCGAGGTTGCGTATCTCAAGGGTAAGTTCCGTGCTCGTTTAGCATTGACCGTTTGCAGAAATAGTTTTTTTTACTGAGGTTGACTATTTTCTCGAAAACTATTCCATTTTCCAAAACCCGACCTTTTCTTGGACCCAAAAAAGGAAAATTTTCAGTGCTTACAACCTGACTTGCGTGATTTTCAAATCAAAAATCGAACAAGTACGTTAATCCGACTCTCATCTTGATCAAAACTGTTTTAGTAGAAAACCAAAACAAAAAAATGGTCAAAATGATGAACTAGGGGCATAGTTGAGTCAGGCGTTCTGTCTTTCCCCCGTCGTCAACGTACTTGCCAGGAGGGCACTCTACCCACCAGAAGAAATAGCTGTGAGCTAACGGCGGTGGGCATGAACCCGCAACTTCCTATTCATTCATCAATCACCTTGGGGAGGGACGAAAAATGAGAGAATAAAGAATAAAGAGGTGTAAGTTGAGAGAAAAGTAAGAAAAAGGGTTTTGAGAGGAAAAAATCGAGCCTGAGGGCCGAGTGATGTGAGAATCACAAATCAGAAAGGGTGGGAAATATACCCGGAGGAACTGGCTCCTCGAGATTTGAAGTCTTTCGTTGAACATGTTCGCGTGTCGTGTCTTTCGTTTTGTTCACCTCAACTTTTGTTTTGGGTCTTTTCCGAGCGTGTCTCGTTGTGTTTAGGTCGTGTACCCTTTTGTTTGAGTCCTTCCCGCTGCGTTTAGTTGTAGGCTCGATACCCCGGTTGAAAACCCCTTTTTTATTTCAAAAATTGTTTATGCTCAGAGTGCTGTGCCATTCTCTACATCTGTGCGAAGCAAAAGAAGAAGAAAAAAATTCGGGGCATCTGAGCATGCTTCAACTCCAACTGGTTTCATCTTTGTGTTTCGTCTTGTCAGATTGGGCCGTTTGTTCAGGATTTGTTGTGTGCAGAATGAACCGAGCATAGTGTTATGGGCTGTATGCAAATTAATCCTCAGCAGAGTATGGGCCGTGTGTTCAGATTAAGCAGTGGTTTGTATGGGTTGTTTTATTGTTAACTGGTCTAGCTGTCTGATTATTACAATGCAAGTGTTTGGTTTTCAGACAGGAGGTCAATTCCATTGACATTGAGGTATAACATGATGTGATGCGATGCAATACATGAGATATGAAAATGTAACACTTTTTAAACAAAAAGTTTGTTCATTTCATTATCTTTTTCAAGTACATAGCTTTGAAAACAAAAATCTGCCTGCGGCAGTACAAGGTAATCTAACTACCAGCAAAGAGAAGAAAGAAAAAAAAGAAAATACAAAAAATAAGAAAAACAGCAATCTGGATCGTCATCAGTAGTCTCGGGCCCGGGGGTCCGTCCTCGTCCCCTTCCTGGATGAAGGTCCAGGAGCGTCATCATCAGAGCTGTCATCTAAACCCGAGTCTAAGCCGTCTCTGGTCTCCTCCTCCGACGACTCTGCCTCCGCTTCCGCCTCCGACTCCTCGTCATCGTCATCAGGGACTAGAGCCCATGAGCTACTCCTGACGTGAGTACGTCCCGCCTTGGTGCGGGGGTATACTCTATCATCTCCTCCGACAGGAACAGAGGGTCCAGCTGGAGCACCTCCTGCGGTAGGGATCTGAAAGGGAGGCTGAAAAGCATAAAAGGCAAATACATCAGAATACTATGAGCAGTTTATCAGTGCAGAATGCAGTGTATGAGTACAGTGTGTGAATGCTGTGAGCAGTTTATCAGTGCAGAATACAGTGCATGAGTACAGTGTGTGAATGCCGTGAGCAGTTCATCAGTGCAGAATGCAGTGTATGAGTACAGTGTATGAACGCCGTGAGCAGTTTATCAAGTGCAGAATGCAGTGTATAAATGCAGTGTATGCAGTGCATCAGATGCTGTGAGATCAGTGTGTCAGGTGTTGTGTCGTGCATCAAATTACGCGAATCAGTTTATGAATGGTTGGAGGCCGTCATCAGAAGGACATACCGGAATACTATAGAGGGCCAGGAGGTCGAAAGTCCGTTGTAGCATCCCTATCATGGAGGCATTCAATTCCAAGGACTGTCGGGTGTACTTGGAATGCCTGCAAGAGTATCAGATACATCAGTATTCCACGGAATATCAAATAAACTGAAATGAGATGCCAATGCAAGATGCAAAATGAAGTAATACATACCGGAGGCAAGTCGGGGACATCGGCTAACTCATGATCAGTCGGGGGAGGAGCAAAGGGGATCTGGTAGGTTGCCCCACCCTGCCCTCTGTACGTCAATAAAGTGGGCAGAGCAGGTCAGTCGGTCCCCCGCCCTCTCTGAACTCCACCCCTGCTGCGAACTCGAGCTCTCCTCGATGCTCCTGCTCCAGCCCCCGCTCTCACTCCAGCTGCCGGCGCCGCTGGCCTCTCCCTCTCGGCTCGGCGACCACTGCCCAAGGGTCGCATAATGTAGGTCCGGACGTACTCGGCATAGTCGCCCTCGCCTCTGTGACGCTCCGCACCCCAGCCGACCGTGTAGTCCCTCATGTGCTCAAGGGAGAACCCCTCTGTATGCCTCATATGTGTAGGGGGCGGACCCGGAACTATCTGCTCCGGTAAACCCAAGGTCTGGCGCAAGAAACGCTCACCCATGTACCAAGCCTGACAGACCGGGCCCTCTAACAGAATCCTGAGGCGGGCCGTCTCATCAGCACCCTCATAATGGTCTCTCACCCCAGCCGGCAACGGAGCCCAGGGCTGCCAGGTGATTTGCGGGTAAATATGCAGTTTGTTATCTATCTGTTATCGAAAATACAGTGTTAAGCAAAGCCTAAGCAAATTCTAAAGTTGAACATACCTCCGCGGCGGTGATGGTGTCGAAGTAGCGGCGGAAGAAAGTAAAAGACTCCCGTGGTCTCCGCACGCACCGCACATCAAAGCGATGAGAGAACGGGACGATGAGAGGGGTCTCCGCGTCGAGTACTGGGGCTAACCTGGGAAAGTAAGCGTAGACCCACAACTGCAAACCAAATACCAATATGACTATCAGATAAAGCAAAATACAGAATAAAGCAAAAATGGCAGAGCCGTGTGTTGTGCAGTATATTGTACAGAGTATACAGTGTGTGCAGTATACAGTCAAAGCAAAGCAGAGTATGTGTGTGCCGCGTGTGCAATATACAGTCAGTGTGGGGCAGTGTACAGTATGTGCAGTGTACAGAGTACAGAAAGCAGAAAGCAGAAATGTAAAAGGGGAAGAAGATGTACCTCCCAAGCTCGCCAGTAGCCACCGAGAAGCTGTCCGCTGAGGCGGGAAGAAGAGCTCATGTAACCATACAATGTGGCCAAGCCTGCGCCACCCCAGTCATAACGGCGGATCCGCCTGACATCCACCAGTGCGCTCAACAGACATAGAGGCACGGTGTTCGCCCGGTCGGCGAAAAGGGTCGTCCCGAGCAGAAACATGATGAAACCCCGTGCGTACTGATCCACCTCCTCCGGGGTCATCTGCGCCCCCTCCGCCAAGGTTGGCTGAATCCGGAAGTGGCTCTCGAACCACGAGTACCTGACAAACCCTGCCCGGGCAAGAGGTGGCTGAGTGCCGAGCAGGTACAGCTGGGCGGCGTCCCACTCATCCATATCGGTATCGAAAGGGATCGGATCACCCCTTACCCCGATGCCGGTGAGCATCGAGAAATCATAAGGGGTCATCGTCATGTCCCCCGCGACGGAGAAGTGGAAGGAGTTGGTGGTATCCCACCACCTCTCCACTAAAGTAGTAAGCAAGGGCCTGCAGGTCGTAAGCCGAGAGAGCCCCCTGCAGAAGATGTCGAAACCGGCCTCGTCGACGATATGGCGAACCACGTCTGGCAGCTCTATGTACCAATCCCGAGCAACGACGTTCCCATACCCGCGGATGGTATGGGAATCCCTCTGTAATCAAAAATAACAATCGCAAGGCAATATTCAAAACGCAATTTTAAGAAGCATACAGGTATACAGCATGTGTGCATGTTTTCAAATTCGAACAGACATCGGGTGTCGGTGTACTTACAGTGAACTACAACGTGTGATGTGTTAGCATGTTTGAGTGGTTCAGGGCAAATACAGCATGTGTGCATGTTTTCAAACACACGCAGATACCGGGTACCAGTGTGTATGCAGTGAAATACAGTGTGCGCCATGTGTTTGGGCGATTCAGGGTCAGTGCAGTGTGTGTGCATGTGTAAGTTTCAAACAGATATCGGTTATAAGTTTGTTTACAATCCACTACAGTGTACAGTGTATCGGTGCATCCGAGCTAAGTAGTTAGAGAACAAAATCAACTAATGGCAGTTATGTTCTACATTGTGGAAAATAATAAAACAGAAGAAAGAATGTTACCTCGGAAGCGCCGAAGGACAGATGGGAGGTAGGCTCACGCAGGAGAAGCTCGAGTGCCACGCCCCTTTCGAAGCTCCGGAATTGGCGTAGTCCATCGGGGAGCATCACATGAACCGTAGGCCTGTAGGTCTCCGGATCGAACGGCCGGCTATGAAGTGGCAAGGGGTCGGCCTCAGGATCCATCTCGAGCTCTGGAGGGGTCCTGCCCTGTGGAAGATCATCCGCCATCTCGAAAAGAATGTGAAAGTGGCCGGAAGGCAGAAAATCGGGCGAGAATATGAAGAGTCAACAAAAAAAGTCAACCCCAAGAGGGCCGGAAAAGGCCGAAAAAGCCGAATGCGGAAAAGGCACAGATATCAAGAAAAACTCAAGAGAAACAAGCCCCGAGTGGCGGAAATCAAAAACGAGACACCGAAACGAAGTTTCGTTCGGTTCAAAACGTTCGAAACGTGAAGGTATTCGCGAATCAAACGACGAAATGGAGGCTAGAACATAAGAAAACGAGGAAATCAAAGGAGGAAAGTGATCTAGAGAGAGAGGGGGAGAAATTTCGAGCAAGAGGAAGTGAAGAAAATAGGGCTAGAAGCCCTATTTTAAAAGACCCGTGGCCAAATGACTGAACTGCCTCGATACAGGGACTTTTTGCCGGTTGGCCACACTCTTTGCCGGTCGGCAAAATAGTTTGCCGATGGAATTTTGTGATGGCCGATGGACGGCCGGTGATGCATTTTGATGGCCGGTGGACATCCGGTGGTCTCCTACAGTGGTTTTGGAGCCTCCTACACCCTTGTTTGAGTTATGTGTGGGGTCTAGGGGCTTTAGTGCTCAAAACAGTGCAAAACAGTGCATTTCCGACGCTCAACCGGCCTCCATTTTGACCTCGGATCGTGTCTTCTGTGCGTGGCACTCGAATTTGTGCAAGGTGTATCCTTTTTGTATCCTTTTGTCTCTTTTAAGATTCGAAAGTTTCCCCGCATGCATTGCTTTACGATGCTTTGGTATGAACGCGTGTTGAGTTATATATCATAATGCTTTCATTGTTATGCATATCGCCATGATCTGGCGTGACCTTAAACACGCTCGGTCTAGGAGACCTTAAATCCTCTGAAGGTGTAAGTCCTTCAGTGTTTGTCGTGCCTGAACGACTTTTGATAAAGTTGCATTATACATGTATTTCAAGCGACTTGCGTCGTCGCATATTCAAGTTCACGTGCATTCCAAAAGCCGCACATTATCGCGCATTTCAAGATCATCTGCATTGTCATGCATCTTAAGAGCCGCGCGTTGTCGCGCATTTCGAAATCATGCATTACCATGCATTTGCATGGTCTGGCGAGACCTTAAACCCGCTCGGTTGCATTGTCATGCATTTCAAATGACGCGCGTAGTTGCGCATTCGGGTTCATATGCATTGTCATCAAAAGACGTGTGTTGTCACACACTCGCACTACATGCATTGTCATGCATCTCAAAAGCCGCACATTATCGCGCATTCCATGCAACATGCATTTCATGTATCATTTGCATTTCAAAAAACAAACAAAAAATATAATTGAATTGTCATGCATCATCGTAAATAGTTGCATTGTCATGCACCATCGTAAATAGTTGCATTGTCATGAACCATCGTAAATAGTTGCATTGTCATGCATCATTGTAATATAGTGTATATTGCACTGTAGCTTGCATGCGTTCACTACATCACTTCCATCTATGGCTCGCGCCTTTCCATCATTGAGCTTGGTCCGGTATGTGCCCATACTTCTCATGTCGCAACATAGTTCAGTGGACCGTTCTATGATAGACGCGGCTTGTATATGTACATGCCCTTCCTAGGCAAAGATTTGGTTTGGCCTGCGTGCCTTATCCATCGTATCTTTTCCATCCTAGTGCACATTGCATTGTAATTTGCATGCATTCATTGCATCACCTTCCGTCTATGGCTCGCGCCTTTCCATGTTGAGCTTGGACCGGTATGTGCCCATACTTCTCGTGTCGAAGCATAGTTCAGTGGACCGTTCTATGTTAGACGTGGCTTGTATGCGTACATACTTTGCCTAGGCAAGATTTGGTTTGGCCCGCATGCCATATCCATTGCCATTTCCCCAGCATTTTCATTATATATTACATTGTAGTGTAATTGTTGCATCCAGCATTAGGATCGTAGCCCTTTCCCCAGCGGATCGTTTCCCCACCTTTGTCATTCCCCCCAATACTTGTTCTTGTGTCCGTCTACATTACTCATAGTTCTGTTGACCGTTCTATGGTAGACGAACTTGTTACCTCCATCAATCTATTTGACATAGGTGTGGTTTTGAACCGCTCATGATTGGATCATGATTCAATTGCATTGCATATCATTTGCATTGTTTCAATTGCATCGCATTTTCATTTGCATTGTTCATACATGTACATATTGCATATCATTTTGCATTCATTTTTGCATTAATATGCATGTTGTTAATCACATTGTACCTGCTAAGTTTGTTTTCTTGGCAGGCACGATATTGTATGTACGGTTCATTTAAGGTTGGTGCAACCCGACGAACCGGACAGGTATGGTATACTCCGAGTGAGACGTATCGAGGATTGCATAATTCTCTTACATCCTTTCTGCATTTGTAATGTAGTTGCATTGGTGTATGCTAGCTTAAAACTGTCGCATGTGTGCTTCATTACAGTTTTCTTTGCATGATCATAAGTTATGTCCGGCTCTGTGCATTGTCTTGCATCTTGCCCCCGCCTTCGGGCGCATATCTTGTTTGTCTTGCATGTTTGTCTGGATCTTCGGCCTTGTCAAAAATGGGTCGTCTCTGGGCTTTGACATTCACTCCCGTCATTGTTATGACTTTCGAGTTCTGTCAAAGAAGGGCAACTGTAGACACCCCATTTTTGACCGTCCTCAAGACTTGGACGTCACCATTGGAACACTTGGTGATTACCCTTGTTTTTGTTCGTCATGAGTTCCCGGAGGTCTCGGTTGCGCGCCTTGCCTCAGGATCTCTCGACTCGACCGTGTTGTGTCTGGTTTTGCACCAAACACTTGTGTTTTGCCTTGGAGGGGCAGGGAATACCCTGTGAGGCATCCCCACACATCAGCGGCCATGGCTTGAGGCCACCGGCCAGTGATTTTATGCCATCGGCAATGTATATTGTCGGTCGGCACTCTTTGTTGCCGGTCGGCCATTTACTTTGCCAAAATGGCAATTTTGAGTGGCCGATCACTGTTCATCTACTTTTAGTAAATATTTTGTGCCAGCTGTGATAGTTGGCACCCACTCTGTTCCCCTCCATACACGTGGATGGAGGGATTTCCCTCTAAGCAAGCTTGTTTGATAAGCTTTGCAAGAGGGAGCTTCTATAAGAGGAGGGCTCTCCTCCCTCTTCTAAGTTTAGAGAAAACATTGTTAGAGAAGCTCTGGCTCTAGGTTTAGGGTCTTATATCTATCCTATATCTATATCTCTCATTCTCTTGTATGGTGTGTGTTTAAGCCTTAGTTTTGTACACAAACACACACTACCACACCTTTCCTTGGAACTGAGGCCCTTGAGGGTTGTTTTTAGAGTTTTGAAGTTGATTTCAACCTCAAGAAGCTGCTGGAGCTCCATTGTTGAAGAAGGTCTACAAGGGTAAGAAACTTGTCCCTTTATCCCTCTTTCTTTCTTAGCTTTTTAGCCTATCTTGGAACTATTTTTGAGCTTAGTGTATAACACATAAAAGTTCTATTTTTAGGCTCTCTAAATAGTTTGTTAAGGGTGTTTTGTGATTTGAGGTTGTTTGACCCCTCTTGAGCCTTGCAAGGCTCCATTTGGTGCCATTTTGGGTGAGCTCCGGGACCATGGTGTTTGGGCCTCCTCACCACTGAAATCTTGAGGGATTTCAGAGGTGAGGATGGTGCCTTGAGGTCCCAAGAAGGAGAGGGCCACCCCCTCTCCTTGTTGTCCTTGAAAAGGACCATTTTTGCCTCTTGAGGGAGCACCTAGCTTAGGCTCTTGTTGACCATGCCTTGGCTGTTTTTTATGCTTATTATGCCATGATATAGCATTGTTTTAAGTTGGTTTTGGTACACCATGCTTGCTTAGCATACATGCCTTGTAATGCCATTTTGTTGCCTTAACATGCCTTAGGTTGTTAACCATTGTTCTAGCATGTTTTAGGCTTGGCTTTGTGAAGCTTTCATGTTTATTTTGCCATGATTAAGGTTTGTCCTTAGTTGTTTGGGTTGACCTTGGCATGCATTGTGTAGCCCCTTTGCATTCTTGGTTTGCTAGCTTTAAGTGTGTGAGTGTGTAGTATGCATTGCTTGCTTTGATTTAGTGGGTTGGGACCATTCTCCATGTCATTTCAGTCCACTTAGCATGATTGTATGCTGGCATTTCATGGCCTCTTTGATGCTTCAAGAGGTTAGGTGGTTAGGTCTTATGCTCCTTGTTTGGGCCCTTATGCATGCTTCCATACTTAAGTCATTTAGATGCCATCTAAGTGGTCTTTTGGCTTTATTTTAGTATGCTAAAACTCTGATTTTGGTCACTAAGTTCATGCCATGTGTGGTTGCATTGAGTGTAGTTCAACACCTCTCTAGTTAGCATTAAGTACTTGGACCATTGTTGCATGTTTGGCTTGCCTTATTTACTTGGTTTGGCACCTTTATAACATGATTTTCAGAACTTTATGTGCATGCCATTAGTCCATGTCTAGTCTCTTTTAAGTGTGCTTAAAGGTTACATGTTTGATGCTTAAGTGTTGGCCCATTAGCATGTGCATGTGTGTGTGTGTGTTGGCCCTCATTTCCATAGAATTGGCTACTGTTTTGGACCTAGTTTAGGGCTGTCCAATTAGTGTAAGTCCCTCCCTTGCATGCCATTCAAATGTCATTACATCATTCCATGGTTGCATGCTTTGGTTGCATGTGTTGCATGCTTAAAATCACTTGCATTGGGCATGCATCCCCTTGGTCAAGTTGTTAGCATATTTGTATGACTTGCATGTTCACATGGTTGAGTTGCACATTGCATGCTTGATTAGCTTGCATGGATTGCATGCCTAGTGAGCATTGTGCATTGCATCTCCATGTTACACACTTAGGCTCACATGCTTAGGTTGCATTGCACTAGCATGCATGCTTGGCCTCTTGAATTGCTTGTGATAGAGGTTGAGTTCAATTTGTTTGTTTATGTGCATTGCATGACATTTGAAATGAAAATGCACAACTTGGTCTCTTGGGCTATCACGCATTGAAATGCGCGCTTGATGGTCCGAGAACCAAGGATCATGTCCCTTTGAGTCATAAACATGATAAGGGATATGGTTGGTGCATACATTGCTTGAATTACATTGCCATGCAAAGCTCTGTCCTCTGCTGCTGTCAAACAGATTCTGCAGGAACTTTTTGCCGATCGACTGCACAGAGTGCCGACCGGCAATCCCTCTGTGGCCGATGGATTCATTTTTGGCCGATCGCCACCAAATCACAGCCGATGATGATTCCCTTCAGCCGGTGGCATTCCTCAACATCCAGTGAGCACATCCTGAGACTTTGGCAGTCTTCAGAGAAGCAGAGTAGGGAAAACAGAGGCAGCCTACGCATGGCAGTGGACTTCCGAGCAAGACCCGAGCACGCGTGCATCGAGCCCTCTTCCCGAGGCCCTTTTTCTTGCTTTCTTAAATTAATTACTTTGTTTAATTAATTTAGTTGGTCTGTAATAATTAATTAGCTAGGATAATTCATTATTCGAATTGTATTATTCTTTTGGTCCCTCCGAGCGAGGGCGAATTTGTAATAAGTGTGGGTGAGTGTGTGCATCTCTTCCAACCCCCACCTCTTTCTCCCTTTTACTTACCTGCTTTGATGGTTAGTAATAGGTCATGTTTAATTTAGCATACCTTATGCTATGCATGCGTGCATCATTCATCAGTATTGCATGCACCGGGCTCGGCGTATCATGCTAACTGCATTAGTATTTTAAATCTAACTTGAATACATGATGTTGGTGCATTTCACATACCACTTCTAGATTAGCCGAGCCTATTCTAGTGACATTTTGTATGCGTTGCATTAGGCATTTAAACATGGACTTGGATCCTGCATTGATTGCTAACGAGTTCTCAGTTTTGGCACGAAGTACGATGTAAGTATTTATGCTTTAGCATACCACATGCGTGCGGATGTTGACATGACAGCATGCTTACCATGTGGCTAGATGCTTATGTGTTATAAATTGCCTGAATGCCTGTGGGTGAAGGTTGGATTGTCTGAGTTGGAATAGCTCATTGAAATCCGTGTTTTAGCCTACTTGCGAGTAGCAAATTCCAAAACATTTTTCAAAACAAATGGATATGCAATGCTTAATTCCAAATTAGACGGTCTAGTCTATACTTGTTTGCTGTGCGCATAACATAGTAATTCTAGGTTAATAACCGGAATAAGAACACATAACGTTTTCAAAATTGGATATCATGGTTAGTAGAGGCCGATCTTCGGATCGGGCGAGAGGGGGTGCTCATAGCTGACCTTCCCCAATCGTACCCAAGTTCCCGAGCCAAGGCAACTTTGGTGATGATGGACACGTGGCCTTTGGCACCGAGTCAGGGTTTCCTAAATTCCCCCAAAATAAAATATTTAGGTGGCGACTCTGTATCCGGCAAAGCAGTCCATGTTTGGCACTTCTTTCGAAAATCTGTTTTCTCAAAATGATTTGCCAGATTTAGACTCTTTGGTTCAGATTAAGAACCGTGACACAAATCAAGTCCGAACTGTAGCGGGGTCCCTCGCAGACGTGTTACAGTGTCTCAGTTAAAATACTCCCAAATCATTAGAAGCCTAATGTACCTAATGAATTGTACTCGTCCTGATATAGCTTATGCTATCAGTAAATTGAGTAGGTACACTAGTAACCCCGGTGAAGACCATTGGAAGGCGATCATTCGGGTTCTTAGATTTCTAAGATTCACCCGTGATCATGGTTTGAACTTTACTCAATATCCAGTAGTACTTGAAGGTTATTGTGATGCAAATTGGATATCGAATACTAAAGATTCAAAATCCACTAGTGGATATGTTTTTACTCTCGGAGGCGCTGCTGTTTCTTAAAAATCCATGAAAAAAAATACACCGCACGATCCATAATGGAATCTGAGTTCATTGCTTTAGACAAAGCAGGAGAAGAAGTAGAATGGCTTCATCACTTCTTAAAAGACATTCCAATGTGGCCAAAACCTGTGCCAGCTATTTGCATTCATTGTGATAGTCAATCTGCAATAGGCAGGGCTTAAAATCATATGTATAACGGTAAGTCACAACATATTCGTCGTCGACATAATACCGTAAGGCAATTGTTGTCAAATGGAATAATCTCAATAGATTATATAAAATCTAAAGAGAATATTGCAGGTCCGTTAACAAAACGTTTGACCAAAGAGCTAGTGTATAGTTCATCAAAGGGGATGGGATTAAAGCCTATTACATAAGAGTTGTCATAATGGTAACCCTACTTATATGACTGGAGATCCCAAGAACTATGTTCAAAGGGACAACTAAGTTATGTGTGGCTCGCCAGAAATCCCTATGGGATTAAAATTCCTTACCCATTCCTATGGTGAGAGTGATATCTGCAACATATGTTATATGTAGGGATATAAGGATAAGCTTTCCTTTTAATGATTACTTATATCTTGATTGAGGCATAAAATGAAGACGAGTATAAGGAGATACTCACAATAAGAATCACCTATATGCGTGTCAAACTGGGACCGGTTCTATGAGAATGAAGAAGCTAAATTCTCTAGAAACACTTATGAAAACTAGGAGCGTTCAAGGCCAAAATGAACACAACAGTGAGAACCACGATGTGTTAGAACATATTTTGTGTGAAATCTGTTGTCTTGGCTTACACAAACGGCTGAACAATTCAAGGCATCACGTCCACTGGTTAGCTAGTATGTCCGATAGGTTATCACTAGGAAAGGTTCCAGGCCGAAAGCTACCTATCCTGATGCAAGATATTTTTGACTTATACTCTTTCGATAAAGTCTGCATATTGTTGCATTTCCATTGTCATCAAATTCCATTCATGTGGGGAATTGTTGGAAATGGTTGGAAAATTCGGGGTAAAACTAGAATTTTTTCCTAACTTTGGTCTATTATTTAGGTGGGACCCGAGCGTCGAATTTGGCGGGTCAAAGTGGCAACGCATTCTATGCCGCATTGTGATTCACGTGGTATATTTGGTTGCTCAAAACCATTATCGAATGAATGGAAAATTGAAGCCAAAGTATGCTCCATGGAAATGGAGTTTTGGTGGAAAATCCTTAAATGTTGAAAAGTGGCTTGTCCCATATTGATTTGGTGAAAAGTTTTGAATGGGTTTATAAAGCATAGGATTGGAACTTGGGGTGTGCCCCAAGGGTACCCAAGTTTTGTAGAGAGGGAGGTTATGGGCAAAATGGGCTTGACCCATTGGACCCAAAAATCACCACATACGCGCGCTCGCGTGCGCGCCACTGTTTGTCTGTCCGATCGGGCGAGCTGGGCTGGACGCGGGCTTGTTCGGCCTAATACTAATGTTTTTGGCCCAAAAATTCATTCCGAATTTCTATCCATATTTAAATTTTAAATTCAAATTGTTGCACCTCTTCACAGATAGATCCAAGTTTGTCCAAGCCGAATTTGTTCTGTTCAAATTCAAATCAAAACAGGTTTTTGAATTGGTTGAAATTCAAACCAAACAGTGCCTATCTGTTTAATTTAAATTGAACAGGTATTGTACCTGTTTAATTCAAAATTAGCAGCCACCAAGCCACCACTTCATCTCTATAAATAGACTAGTCCCTCATTTGGATTTTACTCCAATTTTCGTACTTTGCCTCTGCTATAATTCTTTACATTTTGCTGCATTTAATTTCTGTAAGAAAGAGTGTAAACACTTAGTGTGTTTGTTAGGCAAACAATTTGTAGTGCTGCTATTGTTTGTAGTTGATCATTTCATCCTGGGAGATAGACGTCCATATTCTGAAAGCACCGACGAGAGGACGAATCTGTCTTAAGGACACAACATCAAACACTGGACTTGATCAGATTATTATTCAAAGAAATTAATCAAGTAAGTTGTTTAATTTATTATTCGGTTTTATTTGTTTATTTAAATCAGATTTTAATTTTGTTTTTGTAACAAAATAAAATCTATTTTTATTTATTTATTTTTATTTCTAGTTTGATTTTTGTTATAGCCATCCCCGTTTTCTCTTCATTGTTTAATTGTATTTCAGACTCGGTTTCGTGGATGTGTTGTTGTCTTATTCCTGTTTTCATCCTTTACTCTTTGTATATGAGTCTTGGGTCGTGTTGGGCAGGTTTGAGGCAGGTTGGGTGTGTTTGGGAAAACAAGTTGATTGTGGTTGGAAACCAAGGGTTAATGTCCATTAAATTTTCATAATGGTCCATTGATATTCAAACTTGTCCTTTCAAATTCCAATTAGTAGGCTTTTATGACAAACTTGTTCATTTAATATCCTTATTAGTGGTTCATTTAATATCCTTATTAGTATTTATTCAATGACAACTAGTGTCTTTTCATAATCCAACTAGTATTTATTAGTGGGCTTTAATGAACCAATAAATCCTAACTTGACTTTTCAATTCTAACCAGTGGGCTTCTATGCCATGTTACACCAGATTTGCCTATAAATATCACCATTCCCTAGCATGGCAAACACTAGTAACACTCACACACACACACATTCGACTAAAGGAGAGGAAAGGGAACAAAAGAGAAATCTTGAGAGGAAGAGGAAGGGATGGCTTGCTCTTCATTTTGATTCGAAAATTATTGGGTTTGGAGCACCTTCAAAATCCTTCATCTTCTCCATTTGGTCTCTCCATTTGAGGTAGGGATAACTACTCATTTTTATGATCTTTGACATAAACTTTTGGTCATTTTGATTTAATGTTGAAGTTGAGTAATTTTGGGCGTTAGGGTTTCAAAATGAATAAAGAGGGGATTTGTTATTTTGACCAGTACATGTGTATTTTGGGTCTTAAAATGATGGTATTGATGATTAGTAATGATATTTGAGCCTTTGGGTCAATATTGGAAAAGGAGGGAGAAAAGTCCTAATTTTTGATAAATTTATTAATTTATATAATAAAATTTTGGAAAGTTAAGGAAATATGAATTTGAGTTGGAAATAATGAAATTTAGTAATTATGAGAATGAATAGTGGAGTTGGATTGATTAATCACTCACCTTTGAAATTGTTGATAATTTATCTATTGATGCATTTGTTATCTGTTTAGAAATAATTGCTTTGGGCTATCGGTGGAGGATAGTCTTGATAGTTGTAGACACTGCATGATGATTAGGTGAATTATAACTAATCGGTTGAATATGTCATTGAATATGACGGTTGGAATAATACATCGAATTTGTGTTTTGATTGATCGTGTATATGATAATTGTTTATATACATTGTATTGTGTGGGAGAAGATAGGGGATGTACTCCACAGTTTAGGGGAAGATAGGGGATGGACCTCTAAACTGGATTTTGTTTGGGAGGAGATAGGGGATGGACTCCATTGATACAACACTAAAATGTGTATCATTTATGAAGTATGGAAGTGTTTTTATGTGTTATTGATACAGTACTAAAATGTGTATCATTTGTGAAGTATGGAAGTGTTTTGTTTGAGATTGATACAGCACCAAAATGTGTATCTATTGTGAAGTATGAAATGTTGAATATGAGTTTATATCTCACCTGAAATAGAAATACTGTTGATATGAGATTTAGTCTCATTTAAATTGTTTGGCCAGGTTCTGAGCCATAGTTGTCAATTGAGTATTGGTAATAAATGAAAAATGGAATAACTCATGGACATCTTAGCCATGGAGTTGAAATGTGCTATAAGCGGATATAACTAAGTTAAATATTTATCGAATGCTAATGTTTTAGTTATTGTTCATATTATGTTTAGCATATCTCTACTAGGCGTTGGCTCACCCTATATAGGACATCATTTTCAGGTACAGGTATGATGCCACCTCCAAGGACGTAGCTTGGGAGGCTTGAGGCTGTTAGACTACCTTTTGTTGTTTTTGTTGTATTACATGCATGTCAATCCTAGGGCTTATTTTGTGTAGAGTTAGCACTCTCGTTTTGTAACCAAGTGTTGACTTGGAAAGTTGTAAGCCCATAGGGCAATTACGTTTATTGTGAACATGTAATACACTTTATAAGAATACTCTGATGATTGTAATATAATATCTCTTTTCTGTACCTTGAATGTATGATATTATAGGTTTATTTTGAGGGCGTTACATTTGTAATCAAACAATTTTCTCTCATTTCCTTTATTTCTTTTATATTTTGTTTGTTGTTAAGTACACAAACAGAATTAATTAATTACAGTGAAGATTGTCCAACAGTTTTGAGAATCCTATATTATAGTGGTGGGAGTGCATTGAAACATGGACAAAGTAACATACATTGGCACAAGATCCTCTATCCCAAAGTTCTCTCAACCATATAATCATGCCACAAAATTTTCATGTTTTGAGATTTCCCACCACATTTATTTCCGATGTACCTAAAAGGAGATTTCCCGCACATTGAAATTCATTGAGAAAGAGAGAGAGAGAGATTTGTTTTATTGAATAAAATTGTGTATAAAGGGAGCTGTTAAGATGTGCACCTCAATAAGATGTGCACATCATATACACATATATTTTAAGCCATTAGATTTTCACAAATAAATCTCAGCCAATGAAGAATTTGATTTGGAATATTGGCAACCCCTTCAACCGGTTACTTTTTTTTTCAAATTGTTTCAGTTTTTTCCCCAAACCCCTCTGTTTTGGAGACAGCACGCAGACCCTCCGTCTTCGCCCTCGAAGACCATCACTCGAAGGCCATCCCTGCGAAGACGACCCACCATCGACTTCGCCTGAAGGGAGACAGCACGCAGACCCTCCCTCTTCGCCCTCGAAGACCATCACTCGAAGGCCATCCCTGCGAAGACGACCCACCATCGACTTCGCCTGAAGGTATGTCTCTCTCTCTCTCTCTCTCTGTAACTTTTTTCTCTCCCCCTTTCTCCATGTCCATTGTATGAAACCCTAGACCGCCGCAATCCCTTTCTTTGAAACTGTGAGTCCACGTTTGTGAACTCACTGGGTTTGTTTATAAAAATAGGAAAATATTAGGTTTAGGTTTTTTATGTTTGTTTGCTTTGATAGTTGTTTTGATTCCCTTCTTCGAAATCCCCTTTTGTTAACCCCCATTTCCTGTATCGATTGTTGCTTACACAACCTTATCAGTATTTTGGAGAGGTTAGCTAAAAGGTTAAATATATTGTTATTTGATTTTCTATAACTTTTTATTTATTTATTATGTATTATGAATCGTTTGTCATAATACATTATTTTTGAAAAATTTGATTTTATGTCAATCAGGCTTGACTTTGAACTTTGCATTTAGGGCCTAGGAGGTATTTGTGCTTAAGTGTGCCTCACACTTTTACTAACATTGATTTGAACTCGTAGTAGATTCACTAGTAGCCTTGCTCCTCAAATTAATTATGTCTTGTTACTCATGCAACAAATCATAAAAAGTTGGTGAACTCTCTCAATTTCCCTTGCATCATTGTCTCCAATCAAAATAGAACTCCAATACACTAATTTTTTTACCTTGAATCAAGTACAACAACATTTCTTGTAATATTATGTATATTGCCCGATATTTTTTTGACCACCATTTTTTATGCCATTGATTTAACTGGCTCAATAGAACAAGAGAGCCATTGAGACAATTCCATCCTAATCTCATATATATTTGGAAAACAAACATTGGTTATGGGTTTTTTATGTTTGTTTGCTTTGATAGTTGTTTTGATTCCCTTCTTCGAAATCCCCTTTTGTTAACCCCCATTTCCTGTATCGATTCTTGCTTCCCATTCTTCAAAGTGCCCCTTTCACGTTTGTATATATAGTAGAAGGATTGCGAAGCTCGTATCGTGAGAAGGATTAGCTATGGTTTTTGCTGCAAAGAGAGAACCTGAAGAACATAGACAACATGACCACAATATGAAGAGAGATTGAACACAAAATACTTAAAACCTTTGAGCCAAGAAAGGTGAAGTGTTGTAAGAGTTATCCAATTTTGGGTATTTATAAGATTTATGAGAATGTTGTATTGGTTCAAGGAATCTTCATAGTCAGATTACTTGGTATGACAACTATGAATGATTATGTGAAAATCATTTATGCACTTGGATTTACTTTTTGATATCCTTAAAAGCTAGGAATGTTCGTGGAAAAGTCTACTTTTAGAGAGATTTTGTATATTTCATGACAAGAATAACATGCGCGACAATGAAATTTTTGAAAATTTAAGCCTTAAATAGAAGCCCACAACACAAATTAGGCTAAGGACATAGTAGCAGTCCTTGAATTCAAAAAACTATGGATGTATTCAAAGTTGTTGTCTTCTCATTTATTTATTTATTTACTTTCCTTTTGTATGTAACTTAGCCTCTTTTTCTTTTTCTTTTTTAATTGTTTTCTAGTGGTAATCTGCTTTGCAAGTTGTCAAAAAGGTAGACCTACTTGGATTTTTCAGAGGAATGACACATTGACTTCTTGAGAATTTAGTTTAACCATAAAATGAACATACATGAACCTTTTATCTCAAGTTGGTGATAAGTATCTTATTCAAAAGTAGTACTATAACTGTTTCTAGAAACATAATTTAACACTTCAAATACTTTCTACCCACAATTGTGCCCTCCATTTACCATCGCATGTTTGTGTTTGCTTTTTGATTATTTGTATCGATTGTCAATGTAAAGAGTGTTTTTTTAGTTGTTTGCACATATTATATGCATAGTAGAGCCAAAGCGACATTAATTTTCATGATGATGATCACATCATAATGAAAATTTTATGTTAGCTATGAAATTTGGATTTATCAAGGAAAGGGAAATATTGAAACAAATAAATATTTTTGACTTTATTTTCTTCTTTTCCTTTTCTTTTCCTTTGTTGGCCTCCACATATAATCAATGATCCGAAATTAATCTTAAAGTTTTCGTATTTGTATTTGCATATCCTGCATTAAACTGTTTTAGGAAGTAAACTTGTTTTTGCCTGAGAAGATGGTTATACTTGTATATTTTTTTTACATCTTCTTGAATATACAAGTTATGAAATTCTTAAGTTCTATTTACAATAAAGTACCCAAAACAGTGTGTCAAATCTGTTACAGAAAAAAAAAAAACACCAGATTAAGAAGGGCCTGCCATTATTTTATTTTATAGTAGGTAGAAGGGCCTACTGCTAATATACATATAATTTACAAATATGTGTTTTGTGTCTAGATGCATCACCATATTTGTTGCAAATTAGTTTTCTTTCTTCATGTGTTAGTTCAGCATTGGTTCACTGTTAAGTTATTAAGATTAGGACTCTAAACCAACCGAGTTGACCTAATAGTTGACTTGAGAACCTAACGAATTTTAAATTGTATTTAATTTAATAAGTTGGTCACAACCCATTGTGATATTCAGTTATAACCCAACGTGGTGTTCATCACGATTCATTATAGTGACTTTCTTTTTAATAAAAATGGTATTTGGAGGATTTTGACCATTGTGATATTTATTTTTTCATGCACATTCACAATTATTGACCAGTACCACATGTTGTTAATTCTTTGAAGGATCTCATCATGCTTCATCCTTAGACAACATAACTCCTCCTGCAAGAGTTTTGCTGAGGTTCTTGATTTGGCATTTGAAAAACAAGACAAAAGAGAATTAGGAGATGAAGAAAATAATAATGTTGCACTATGAGAAGGAAACTCATAAGTTTGCCATAATTCACAAGGAAATTCACTGTGCTCCCTTAAAATTTTAATTCATATAAAATTTTGTCTCATTTTTCATCTCTTTTACACTAAATATAAAATTTAGCATTGATAATCGATATGTCTATACAGTATCTATCAGCTCCGATTGCTTTCGCCTTAATAAAAAGGATGTCAAAATATGAATTGAATCGGTTTAGGTTTTTGATGTTTGTTTGCTTTGGTAGTTGTTTTGATTTCATATATATATACATATATACACTTCAAATTTGGCTTAAGTGTGTGAAATCTGATTTGTGGGTGATTGAATTTTGTACTCATGTAACTGATATGAGACTGTAATTTTTTATTTGTTTATTGAAATCTGTTATGTTTGTAACAATTACTCTTGTGCTGGCTTGTTTTTCCTATTAGAAAGAAAATTACAGTGGTTTGGGATGTATTACCTTTAGCAATTGTTTGGGAATTGTGGAAAGTGAGAAACGAATGGATTTTTTGATGTTATTGTGACTTAGTTGAATATCCATTTAGTTATTTTTGTTTTTTTTTTCATCAAAAGCGTTAAAAAATTATCTGAAATTATTTCATTAAATCTCATGAAGGGAGAGTTATTTCTTTTAGCAAATTGAGAACCAATACAGTAAATCAAAATTTCATGGGAAAAAAAAAAAGAAGAAGCATTGGAGATGGGCCTGATCAAATTTGATGAAAAGGGGAATTTTGGATAAGAGGAAGGTGTTTAAAAAGATTTTACTGAAAGGATTTGAGTAGTTCATATAAAATCAAGTTTTTTTTACTCAAATTTGAAATCAAATTAGTTGAAAGAATTGGTGAAAGGTTGGAGATGCTCTAAAATGGTTTATGAGTTACCTTGGAGGCGATGAAATGCCAAAATTTGATAGGACTAAGGCCTACATTAGAAAATCTACAAGGTATTAACAATATAATAAAAGTTATGAAATGATGAGATTTTTAACAGTGTATGAGGACACCAATGTCTTACAACTATTTTTGGGATTCTATGTTTGAGGAGCAAATTATTTGTGCAAAGTTCATAGAAATTTAATTTAGCTACCAAGTTGTTATGATTTGAACTTGTAATTGACCGTGCAAAAGTAAAAATAGGGATATCTATAACTAGTGGTGTGATTTGTAGAACGTGTGTATCTTAATGTGTTGAAATAAAGTAGCAAGACGGATAGTTAAAAAGTAAGTTTGTGATGATCGGTATAGGTTGCTTGCATTAGGCTAGGTAGACAAGCATGCATTGTAGGCATAAGATCAGTCTAAGTGTGATGCTTGTCTTTTATACGAGCCTTGCTTCTTGGGCTCGAGCCTTTGTTTTTTTAAGCTGCAAGGTTTTCTTGTAAGCTGCATTCCTTGATCTTCGAAGTGAGTCTTAATCCATAAGCCTCAACAGCCTTTTAAATTGATTGTGACATTGTTTGAAAATAGAAAAATATGTATTAACAGTGAACATGGAGGTAATGCATCTTTTGATGATATGGCTAGCAAGGTAGGCAATAGAAAGCACGCTTGCCTAGTAACATCATAATCATATGAGCATTTTTTTTATGGGATCATCCACTTCTTTGTTCCACCATTTAGTGTTGTAAAAAAATGGCATGAATTAAAAATTGTCTAATTTCGTCTATTTTCGTTTCTATTCACAATTCCTATTCAAATTCAATATTCAAGCATAACCTATCAGTACTTATTGTTTAATTGACTCGCATTACATGGTGTACTAAACTATTAAATTTTGTCATTTTTCCCTTGTTTTTCCTTTTTGCCCATAAATGCAAGATTCAAATACAATCTAAAGGTATTTTTGTTTAATTGACTCACATGGCATGGGGTACTAAAATCTGTTAAATATTTTTCGTATATAGATTCTTTCTTTTCTCGCCATAATCATTAATTTCCTTAACTATTGTCTTCTTTACTAACTCAATTTCGATGTTTTGTTTTTGTTTGTCATAGGTCCTCAATTACTCCATCTTAACGTCAAAATAAACCTATACCTCCGACATCCCTTCCTTCGTAGCGGTTGCATTAGCAGGTATGCTTTTTAATTTATTTGCTGTTAATTAATAGGCAGGGCACTGGCGGGTGTGCTATTTTATTTATTTGCTTTTAATGAATAGCAGGGCACTGGCGGGTGTGCTATTGTATTTATTTGTTTCATTTTAATTGATATTAGGGTACTTGCTTCTGTGTTTTTGAATTTTTTTTGCTTTGAATTGGTAGCAGGGCACTGGCTGGTGTGCTTATTTATTTGTTTTTTTAAATGAATAGCAGGGCACTGCCAAGTGTGCTATTTTATTTATTTGTTTCATTTTAATTGATAGTAGGGTACTTGCTTCTGTGTTTTTGAATTTATAGCATGGCACTGGCTAGTGTGCTTATTTACTTGTTTGTTTTTAATGAATAGCAGGGCACTGGCGGGTGTGCTATTTTATTTATTTGTTTCATTGTAATTAATAGTAGGGTAATTGCTTTTGTGTTTTTAAATTTATTTGTTTTGAATTAACAAACAACACAATTGACCCCTAGCGACAAATAGCATGAAACTTGTAGAACATAATGGCCTCGTTTGGAAAGTGGCTATTTTAGTAGGCCATTTGGCTTTTTGGCTATTTTAGTAGGTTATTTCAGTTTTGGTGTTTGGGAAGATGAGATGAATTTTTAGTTGGGTTCTTGTATTGGAACGTGTGTTGAAATGATGTTTAAATTTAAAATGACAAATTTGTCCCTAACTTTTTATTTTTTAAATTGATATAGAGGGGCAAAATGGTAATTTTCCCATTGATGTATCAATTCTGGCTGTGACAGTGTAGGCACAGCCTACACTGTCCAGCGCAATGCCTTTTTTTTTTTTTTTTTTTTTTGTTTCTCCAAAAAAACTGTGAACATTGCCACTTTTTGGCTTATTTATCAAATGAGGCTATAATAGCCTCGTTGGCAGCTTCCCAAACAGCGCCAACGTTCTGTTTTGAGGAGAAAGGATAAGAGGATTTGTACATACACCAGAAAAGTCAGGAGTGACATGGTTCAGGATGTCCTCAATGACTTGGAGATTGGGCTTGGCATAGACATCACGCCCATCAGGCGAATGGGTTCCCTGAATTTGCTTCATCATGGCACTGTCATCAGATAATGACATCCGACGGACATTCTTGGCCAGTTGCTGCATTATGGGCTTCTTTTCCATTTTTTTGGGAATTAAGAAGGCAGGATGGGGATAAAATGGGTTTTTGTGTGGTTTTGCAGTGGCTCAGGGTAAGCTATACATAAGGACGAAAAGTTGGAATAAATTCTATAATTGAATCATGTTATACCTTGCTTGCCATAGGGTTTAAATTTTGTTAAATCCATGCTTGTCAGGTGGATAGAGATGTAAGAAAAAGGTAGGCCCATGATAACATTGTCTTTACAAAATTTAAGAAGAGGTTTCCCAAAAGATTAATGTTTAATGTTCCCTTAAGCCCTTTTTGAGGTAATTTGATTAACATTAACATGTTAGTTGATAAAGCTACCAGAAGGGTAGGTTTGTGCTTTTTGTTGTGACAACAATACCATGCTCAGTCACTGCTCATGGATATGTTTGGTTTGTTTTCAAATTTTTTGGGGAAAGAAAAAGTAGAAAACTAGTTTGGCAAACTTTTTCTGAAAACAAAATGTTTAGAAATATCATATATTCATTTTTGAAAACCGCTATCACAAGTTTTTGAACTTTGTCATGACGGAACAAACGAAAACAAAGTAACACAGCGGAATCACACAAGAATACAAACATACGAGTGGTTTGTCTAAAAGCCTACATCCACGAGCAAAAAACGACAAAGGGTTTAACTATCAAAAGAAGAGAAATTATAATGACCGACTGTTTCTATCAAAAGTCATTTTTGTAGCAAAACTTCTGTTTAATCTCATAACCCTAATCCTCAAAATAACTCATAATATATATTATGATTGAATGAAACAAGAATCAGGTCAGAACTAGTAAGCCCATTAATTGAGTCGTAAGCATCGCCAATAGGTCATAAGCACAAATTGGATAAAATAACCTACAATTAGACTTTTAATTGAGTCGTAGACTTTTATCTCTGTTATTGCTTATGCAGTTTGTTAAGGTGAAAAGATGTGCAAAATAATATTTTTCGTAGATAGATTCTTTCTTTTCTCGCCATAATCATTACTTTCCTTAAGTATTGTCTTCTTTACTAACTCTATTTCGATGTTCTGTTTTTGTTTGTCATAGGTCCTCAATTTCTCCATCTTAACGTACAAGTAAACTTATACCTCCTCCATCCCTTCCTCCGTAGCGGTTGCATTAGCAGGTCTGCTTTTTAATTTATTTGCTTTTAATTAATAGCAGGGCACTGGCGGGTGTGCTATTTTATTTATTTGCTTTTAATGAATAGAAGGGCACTGGCGGGTGTGCTATTGTATTTATTTGTTTCATTTTAATTGATATTAGGGTACTTGATTATGTGTTTTTGAAATTTTTTGCTTTGAATTGGTAGCAGGGCACTGGCTGGTGTGCTTATTTATTTGTTTGTTTTAATGAATAGCAGGGCACTGGCAGGTGTGCTATTTTATTTATTTGTTTCATTCTAATTGATTGTAGGGTACTTGATTCTGTGTTTTTGAATTTATAGCAGGGCACTGGCTGGTGTGCTTATTTACTTCTTTGATTTTAATGAATAGCAGGGCACTGGCGGGTGTGCTACTTTAGTTATTTGTTTCATTTTAATTAATAGTAGGGTAATTGCTTTTGTGTTTTTTAATTTATTTGTTTTGAATTGATAGCAGTGCACTGGCTGGTGTGCTTATTTATTTATTTGATTTTAACGAATAGCAGGGCACGGGCGGGTGTGCTATTTTATTTATTTGTTTGATTTTAATTTATAACAGAACACTGGCAGGTGTGTTTGTAATTAATTAATTTTATTTTAATTTATAGTAGGGTACTTACAGGTGCTTTTTTATTATTGGCATATAATTGATAGCATAGCACGGACTGGTGTGCTTATTTGTTCATTTTCTATAAAGAAGTAATAATTGGTAGCACAATATTGGCGGGTGTGGTTTTTTTGGTTTTTTGTTTGGTTTTAGTTGTTAGTAGGGTGCTTGCAGACATGTTTGAATTTTTTATTAAATTGATTGCAAGGCACTGGCAGGTGTGCTATTATATTTATTTGTCCTGGAGATGTAAATTATAGCAGCGCAATGGCATGTGTGTTTTTTAGTTGATTTGTTTCGTTTTAATTGCTAATAGGGTACTTAGAAGTGTATATACAATGGATGAACCTGAAAGTAGTAGGCCTGAAGAGGTCAATACTGAAATTGATGATCAATTTGCTCTAGATGGCAAGGATGATGTTGTTGATGTGAAAGAAGGGTTAGCTTCCCAAACCTATGATAGTTTACGAATGCTTACTAAGGAAGATGTGTTGCAAATGAAATTCAATTCAGAGGATGATGCTTATACTTTCTACAATGCATACGCTAAGGTCATCGGTTTTAGCGTACGAAGAAGTAGAAAAAGAATTACTGGAGACAACAAATTTGTAGAGAGTAGGAAATGGGTTTGTTCAAGGGAAGGTGTAAGAGAAAAGAAATACTTGCAACGTGTGGAACGGGTAAGAACTCCTAGGGCAGAAACTAGACTTTTTTGTAATGCCACATTTCGTGTGCGTTATGACAAGACAGCTAGGAAATATGTTGTGACCCACTTTGTAGGGGAACACAACCATCCGTTGGCAGCACCACACTGCGTCCCTTTTCTTTGGTCGCATAGGTTTGTAACAAGTGCAGACCAAGCTCAAGCAAAGGCCATGCGCAATGTGGGTATGAAAACGAGTCAGATCATGGATTTTATGGTCCATCAGTCAGGGGGTTATGAGAAGGTGGGCTTCATTCATAGAGATTTGCACAATCAATTCCAAGCTGAGCGCAAAGTACAACTCGCAGAAGGGGATGCAGAGGGTGCGTTAGGATACTTGTCAGCTAAATTAGATGCAGATCCATTATTTTTTTTCAAATACAACGTCGATAAGGACAACCGGTTGGACAAGATTTTCTGGGCAGATTGTAGGTCTCGAATGGATTATGCTGCATTTGGTGATGTATTGGTATTTGATACAACTTATCGTACAAATGCATATAAGAAGCCATTTGTAATTCTAGCTGGCGTGAGTAACCATTTCATGACAACTATATTCGGATGTGCTTTGTTGCCTGATGAGACAATGGAGACATACACGTGGGTGCTGGAAATGTTAATGGAGGCCATGGATGGTAAAAGACCCATCTCCGTTGTAACAGATGGTGATAGGGCAATGCGTCAGGCAATCAAAAGAGTTATTCCAAACTGCAGACATCGTTTATGTTCTTGGCATCTGGAGAAAAATGCCTCAACAAATGTCCACATACTAGAATTTACAACTGATTTTGCACAGTTGATGTTGAAGAAATGTAAAATTGATGAGTTTGACAATGCCTGGGCTGCTATGGTGAAACAGTACAAGTTGGAGAACAATAACTGGGTGTCGGATATTCATCTGAAGCGTGATAATTGGGCTGAGGCATATCTCCATGGTCACATGTTTGCTGGAATGAGGAGCACTCAACGTGTCGAGGGTATAAATGCATATTTCAATATATTCCTAAACCAAAAGGTTAGGCTGTATGAATTTGTAGCGCAGTATGATAGGGCTCTTGCTAGAATGCGTGTTAATGAGGCAGAAACAGAATCTAAAACAGAGAATAGTTTCCCGGTTTTGACTACGCCATTGAGGAGTTTGGAGAAACATGCAGCTGAACTCTTTACTCGGAAGATTTTCTCATTGTTTCAACATGAAATCAGGAAAGAGGGTAAATTGTTTGTGATGGAAAGAGTTCAGCTTGAGGATCATCGCACCTACCGTTTTGGTGAGTACAAGTCACCAACATGCACGTGGACGGTTGAGTATTTTCCAGCTAATATCACAATGAAATGTTGTTGCTTGAAGTTTGAGTCGTTTGGCATCCCTTGCTGCCACATGATTGCTGTTATGAAATCTGAACAATTAATGTGTATTCCACCGAGTTGTGTCTTGCAGAGATGGACAAGACGTGGTAGGTCAAAGTGTCAACAACCAAGTCTTACCCAAATTTGTAGCACCCTAACACAGACAGCTCGGTTTGGTATACTCAGCTCCTGTTTTAGTGAAATGTCATATTATGCCTCACACGCGGACAAAGATTTTGAAGAGGCAAGGGAAATAGCTTTCCAGCTGACATCGCAGATGAAAAAACGTTGGGCAATGAGAAAAGAATGTAACGCCGAGGCTGGGGACAAAAATATTGCACCCAAACTATATGGCGTTGGTGATCCGAATGTAGTGAAGACCAAAGGGAACCCCGGAGGGACATCTTCTATGGGTAAACCTCCAAAACCAAGGCGGTGTGGGTATTGTAGGTATGGTACTTTCATTGTATGACCTTTTAATATCCTGTTACATGCATATGATTATTAAAATCGTTTATGCATTATTTGCTACTGTAGGAGCATCGGACACACGAAGCGGACGTGTAAAAAATTGGCTTCAAGTAGCCACAGAGAGGGTAGCAACTCAGACAGTGAACCATTCATGAACACAGAGTTGGATCCCCACACGGATGATATCGATGAATTGCCAATTTATCCAAATGATCCAGTGTAGTTGACTTTCATGATGAGGCTTACAGTGATCGAAACATTGTTTTCACAAGGAGACATTAGTGGCTAGTAGTTATGTTTTGTTAATGTCTTAGTTGTTTTAATCTTAGGCATTCTTAATAAATTTCGTAGTTTGGAGAATAATTTTGAAAATAAAGGTGAAAACATTCAAAATTTGTTTGATTGCTGATAAAATAGGGAGTTGCTCATGCCATTACTTTACAAACAATCACTGTTAATAATACCGAACTGTCTCTATTTCTCTTTTGTAGATTTTTTTAATTGTCTGTTTGCTTGGTAAGAAATGGTGGACATTGCTGTTAGGTGACACATAACTATGCTTATAGTGGAATGGTATGGTATCGATGTATAGGTATAATAAGAGATGATGGAGATGTGCATTGTCAAAATATAAACAACTTCATCACCCAACAAAAAATTTAGTAACATGAACCCAACTTGTCATTCAAACAATAGCGTACCATTAAACCAACTTTGCAAATGTACTTCCTTAAAACTAAAAGCATCTAAGAAAATTTTGGACTTGAGGCTGTTGATGCAGTCAAATTAGGACTTGAGCTTATTTGGCTATTTGCTCACACAAGAGATCCGAATCATGGAATAATCTTCATTTTAAAATTTTATTTATATTTTATTTAATTTCATTATTTAAATTTAATATATATATTATTTAATTTCATTGTTTGATTATTATTATTTTTAAAAACAAATTTATTTAAAATTTTAATTAAAAAAATAATGTATATTTGTATTGATATTTTATTTATTTAATTTCTTAAAAATAAATTTATTTAATTGTGTAAAAAATAAAATAAAATAAATTTTTATTTAATCTAATTAAAAATAATTAAAATATTAAAGATATATTTAATATTGCTATTACTTAGTAAATAATTAAAAAAAAAAAATAGTCTTTTATTTATTTATTCTATCCATTCCATCTAACCAAACGTTAAATTTACTAAAAATAATTATTTTCAAATATGTAATCTCATAAAAAAATAAATGCAAGATATATATTCAACGCAACCAAATAATCTGGAGATTCACTCAAGTCCTATGATTCTAATACCTGTATCCCTTGCTGCCATTGGTGGCACTACCTCAGTCTGCCATCCTCCCACCGGTGTCGCCCTACTCCGACGCCGTCATCGTCCCACTGACGATCATTCGAGTAGAAGGTGCAGCAAATCCCGATCAGAGCTATATGAGGGTCTCTCTCTCTCTCTCCCCCCTCTCTATTTATGAAAAGCTCATACTTTCTACTTGTCTTGGCAATGCCAAGAGATGATGAGAGACTTCCTAGTTTATGCTTGAAAATTTCAACTTTTCTAGAATAGACTTGATCAATCTGTCTATATCTCAAATGTAAACTGAGAATATATTATATTTAAACTTTCTGAGAACAATAACTCTTGCCTATTCACTTTCTGAGAAAATATCTCTTGCCTATTCCATAAGTCTGATATAGACCTATAAAATGGTTACCCACATCAACCAATTGTACGCAACACATGGCGTGAGACTTGTCTGGTTACCAGTACTTCTAGTGCTCATTCTATGTGCAGCTACTTATGTGGCACTTCTAAATTTCTCTGTGACATTATATCACAAAATTCTCGGATTTTCATGTAGTCGTCTTTTCATGTTTTTGGTGTTTCATGCTATATGCGTCGTTATTGTCAAAAGTTACAGCCCATCATCTACTGATGTACTTGATCCATTCTTGCCTGTCCTCCACTTTCGTTATGGAGTAGAGGAAGAGCACACCGAATACACAGACAGTACCTATGAGGAGCAGAGCAGCCAACACGGCAGCAAGTACAACGACAATTACAATGATGACGATGACAAAAATATATAAGCCATTTATCATGGTTCGGATGGTTACGATGAAGAAAACGATGACAATGGTAGCGATGGTGTTGTTGGTTAGGATGATGATAAAGACGAATTTAACAATGATTTGGAGAGCAGAATTGAGGGATTCATCGACAAGGTCATAAAAGGATGGAAGGAAGAATTGTTAAGAGAGAATCTTCACAACGGTTATGGGATTAACAGATTTGGAATGAAATACTGTACATTAATGTTCTATAGTATAGCAAGTTTCACTTTTGTGTTTTGTAACTGGTTTTCTATACCTATTTCATTTCTTCTTTTCAAATCTAAACTTCACCTTTTTTGGTTGGGAATTTAGGGTCTACAATTGTTATCTTTTTCATTTTCCTAGATGTGTTCACTTTTAGGGACGATTAAACGTGCACCATTGCTTTGCACCACACAAAAGAACTGTTGTAATTTTTTGTTTTCTAATAAATATATAATAGTTTCTTGTGTTACTTGACCCATCTTAAAGAGTAAATTTTCTGTAAATAAAACGCTCGCCAAACCAGAAACAATCTTTTCAGTTGTTGATAATGTTCCAGCTAAAGTTTCTATTTTTCCCCAAATATGGACGAAAAATGTCCTAACAGTACAGTTAAAGTGACTATATAAGGCATGTGAACACTCCTAAAGTGACTCAGTTCCTTCTGCTGCTTCTGAGGTATGTGAACACAAAATGGCATTATATTTGTTTTTTATATAGGTGTCTTCTTAGAAGTTTCTATATAAGGGTGCAATTGAGGTTAGTAGTTGAACACACAAACTTAGAAGCTCTTAATTGTATTGGAACACTATTGGATTAAATTTAAATTTGATTGTACTATTGTATGGTATCAATCCACTCCTAGCCGTTAGTGCAATTTGAATGAGATGAACTCTCTTTCAATTTCTGACTGTGCTTTTATTACGCATTAATAAAAAGAACTTAATTTCAGAAATAGGAGCCAGCTGGTATTGTTGTTCTGCCAATTTTTTTTTCCCCTGAAGCATGTACTCTTTCTTGTTAGTTCTTATAGCAAGTTCCCATGTTAGATTTTTTGTTTTACTTTCTTATATCTTGTAGTTAGTTTTTGCACAATAACTATTGCTTATCTACTATTTTTTGTGTTAGGCTTCTACTCGGGAATCTGTGGAAGTTGTCCGTGATTATTGGGTAATATTCCTTGATTCAGAGCAGCAACTAATCAAACTTGAAGATGCCACGGAAAAAGACAACAAAAAAACCGAGTAAAGGAAAAGCGGAAGCTCCTCACGTTGACCTTGGTATTTTTGCTAAACGGGCTATTACGGTAGAGCGGGCTGTCAAGTTGAAGGAGTTAACTCATACTGATATTCCAGCAATTGTGGGCCACCTGCATATCCAAAACCTAATCGAACGGGAAGGGAAGGCTAATGTCAACCTGGTACGGGAATTCTTTGGTAGCATACAAAAGCCAACTGATACAGAGAACTTGATTCTGAAAACAAAACTGAGGGGGAAAGATGTGGTGTTTTCTGCGGATTGCATATCAAAATTCTTAGACATTCAGCGACCAACACATGATGACAAAACACAATATCCATACCTTCCTGGTGTTGACCTTCCTAATGAAGCCCAAATTGTTGATGATTTGTACATTGAAGGAGTCATACCACAAGACAAGTATCATGTAAAGTCCTTGAAGCCTGACGTTGCCGTTCTTCATCTTATCTTGTGGTACAATCTTGACCCAAGGGGGGTGAAATCCACTTTTGACCATGAACGAGCACTCATGTTGTATGCTGTCCATAATTTCAGCCCTCTAGATGTTCCGAAGATAATTTGGCAAGTTGTGGATTCTGTCGCAAAAGCTAACAATCCACATGCAGCATTACCATTCGGCCTCCTTGTGACTGATATGCTACTTGAGCTTTGTGTACCGACTCGACCAGATGATGAATGGAAGGGGCAGATGAGCCACATAGGTCGTGGAACGTATGGGAAAACACAAGGGCAAAGTCGAAAGCACCGTGAAAGACAAGATCCTACTTCATTGGAGAGCATATCAACTCGTTTGTACGAGGCTGTGTCCATGTTGAACCGGATGGAGTTGCAGCACAAGAAAGACATGAGGAAGGTCAAGTTAGAGCTAAAAAAAATGCGGAAAGCCTTTTGTGGTGAAGATTTTGAGAATTCAACTAGTTCTAATGATAGTGAGCAGGAATCTAATGGGTCCAACCATGATGACAGCCAACAAATGGACACAGACAATGATGGTTGAACAAAGTTTGCAAGGCCAATGATTTAGCTGACACTGTTACTTTTTTTTGCAAACAGTGTTACTTTTTGTCCCATACTTTTGCGAACAGTGTTACTTTTTGTCCCATACTTTTGCGAACAGTGTTACTTTTTGTCCCATGTATTTTGAAAAAAAAATTGAAACAATGTTAGGATTCATGGATGGCTTATGTGATGGACAACATTTGGATGGTTTATGTCAACAATATTATTTAGTATGATGCTTCGACATTTTTGATAGACATGTCCAATTATATATTTTTTTTTTGGTTCAAATCCAACGATGTATGTATAGCTTGCTGAAATTTATGGATACCAATTGACTACACAGTTGATACATCGATTCCAAAACTTAGTATGATATTTATGCACGGAATGTGATTAACAACTATAATTCCTTAGATTTCTTAGACGTTCTTTCTTTCTAAGTCGTTGAAGGGTACATTAGGTGTTGCTTACTAGCAAGGAAATGCAGGTCCTCTGTTGCTTTTTTGTAGCAAATACTGTCATTGTTCTTGGTGTTTTTGATGGATTGTAAATGTAACAACCAAGATTAATGTGGTACAGTTAAATATCACAAATAGTTTCATCACCCCAATCTTGAGCAACAATATAAATTCCATACAAATTGAAACCCAAAAAATAATATGTTTTTTCAATCGTCCACAAAATACTACCAAACTGGGTTACTTTAGTCATCCATGTTTCTTCAACCATCTAATATGTTCATAATTGTGAATAAGCATAGTGGCAAAAGTACGGTAAGGCGAATCAATCTTTTTCAAACAGCCATGTTTACAATCAAACTTTTTTTTTCCTTGTAACCTTCCGGAGCCTAGAGTACCTGTTACAAAAGAAATTGCATTCAGTAAGTAATCAGCTGAGTTTATGAAGGGCATAAGTTGTTCATGGTTTGGGGACGCACCTCTCTTTGTATTGTTCAAGCCTATTCATAACCTCAATGTAAATACGGTTGGACGAATCGTTCACTAGGTCAACTAGTAGCCTAAACCTTTCCAGTTTATCAAACTAAGGAAACAAAACAAAAAATTTTCCATCAACAATACCATCATATGACATTGTAATTGCAATAGTGTAATTATGTGGTTAACATTGAACAGTCACCTTGTGTACGCCGGTCGGCATAACAACACCTTGCATGTACTTCATGACAAACATACCACAGTCGTACCTTCATGACAACATACATATGAATGTCAAACTTGTGTGTAATGTTAATAAGAAAGCCAAAAATGAATAGCGAATGAAAAAATTTTAGAATACCTATCGGTTTTATGTTGGAGACAAGCGTCTTTCAACCTCTCTAATTCGAACTCCTTCACATTTGCAACATAAAGGTCTCCAAAATATTGTTGCAATAACAAATGCATTGTTTGAACCTATGCATGAATGTTGTAAGATAGATGCAGCTGATTGTTTTTTTTCTTTAAAAAAATAAAATAAAATAATCGACTTACCAATTTCCTTGCCATTAATTCACGACGTTTGTCATTTGTGAGGCTGGGACTCGAGTCAAATATATAAGCCATGCGATGTGCCATATCTATGTTGACACAAAACCAATGTTCTTCATGGTCGTTCACCGGAATATATATCTGAGTGACAATAATAAAAAAAGGGTCATGCAACGTTGCCCAACCAGTTTAGAAAATTTATAAAAAAAAAATAGTGACGACGTTGATACCCTAAAAAACTTAATAAATAATAAAAATATTAGTAAAATGGAGGGGATATTTAAAATAATCCTGTAAAATGGAAGAATGCTTGACACATTACTTCTTGACAGGCATGAAGCTTCCCAGTGTATCGAGACTCCCCAAAATATTCGTCACATAGCTTTGTATGGTCCGCCCCATTGATAATATGTTGCTACAATTGATAATGCACAAGTATACATCAATAAGTATACATGAATAACCAAACATAAACATGACACACTAGACTACTCACCGATACATATGTGGGAAAGTACCACGTCCTATGACACTTATCGGGGAAGAGCCTCCTTTGTGCGTTTGTCAATTGTGCTACAACTAAATTAATAATCTGAAATACATGCATCAAATAATAATTTGAAACCTATATCCTTAAAAATGACTTCACATAGCAATATTGATGCATGAAATGAACACTTACGGAACCACAAATCCATGTTTTTGGTTGTAATGAGCACAAATCGAATCGGGTGGCAAATTCAACCGGCGTGTAAAACAACTCCATGACCACAATATCCTCACTGCATCATGTACAATTGAAGAGTTTCACTTATTGGTGATAGAGAGGAACATACAAACGCAATAAAATTACCTGCTTTCCAAATCCTTATCGAAACAATAAGCCTTAACAATTTGCTCCTCAGCAGATAAAGGACATGGCCTCACAATTTGTGTAGTCGATGACTTGTGAATTTAACCGAACACATAAACAATAAATTGTCATACTTCTTGCAGTGCATTAAAATAAGGGGATTGGAGATCAAGAACAATAATGAAATTAGTAATAACCTCAATGGCAGTAGCAGATGCTTCAAAATTGAGGCCAAGTAGTTTTCCAAGTAAGTTCAAACTCTAAAACAAATTACAACGAACAATAAATAATAAAAAATCCTAAAATATATTTATAGGAATAGCAACATTGTATAACACATATATTATGTACATGACTTACTTGATCAAACTTATCCTCCTTTGTATCGAGAGATGAATCTGATTCATCTAAATGAAGCTTTGTCTTGGTTGGTACTTTCTGAGTGGCTTTCCTTTTCTTACCAGCAATGGCTGTAAAAGGTGAATGTATGTCCACCCGCGCATCCGAATGTTGAGTGCAAGGACCGCCATATGGACCAATGGATGAACTAGATTCATCAATAAGTTGGAGTTTTGGGATTTTCTTTCTTCGATTGTTGTTCAATCTTACCTTGATTTTGTTCTTCGCTTGTTTGGTTTGCTCATGAAGATGGGCATCCAATTGCAAGTTGGATGGTGTGAGCGGGATTCTATTTTCCTCCATGTTCTCTAATGCTACCACAACATTAGGTTTTGGCGGGAGTGTATTGTTCTCATGTTCAACTGTAGGTACAACCGTAGATTCAACCACAACATTAGGTTTTGGCACGAGTATAGGGCTGACATGTTCCACTATAGGTACAACTGTAGATTCTACCACAACTCCAGGTGCAACTATGCCAGGTTCACATTTACAATGGCCGTGCCCCGCTTCCTGTTGTTTTGACATTTGCAGTGGCTCACATTTTTCCATGACCTTTGGAATGGAAGAATTAGTTATTCCACTTTTAACAATAACAACTAGTTCTTCCAAAACACTTTTCATGTCACAAACAGTCGTCTCAATTTTTGAAATCCGAATATCATTCATATTTTTCATTTCCTCACTTTGTACAAATGGTTGCATTGGCTCATCAACAACAAAATTAACATCAACCTATTTATAGACACATCGTAAACAATTTAGTTTTCCATTTCAACATGAAAAATAACAAACAAAAACCAAACATAAAAGAAGGGCTACGCTAAGGATGACCTCCTCATTCTGGTAACCTCCTGATTTTTGGAATAGTTTCAGTGTCGCCTTTATTTCTGCATCACCCCAATAAGCCAAGGAGGGGATTGAACGAGCACGACCAGCATCACAACCACTAGGAGCAACACGATCAAAGTAAAATAACTGCATCAAAAAAATGTATTAATTTAACATGTACTATGTAATGAAAAAGGCATTGAAGTCAAGTATTTCTAACAAAACAATTTGTAATTGGTTAGAAGCATACCATTATAAGAAATAAGCATTCATTTGGTTGTGAGTGACTTTTCGAATTGTACTTGCATAAACCACGAACAAAGAATTGAAGAGTGAACTTTGACCAATTATAATCCTTCATGCCATCCACATTCTGAATGAGGTGAATGAATGATTGTTTAACAACATCCTTTGTGGTTGGGCATAAGAAGGCACCTAACATGTATAGGGCAAATATCCTCATAAATTCCTCTCCAGCTCCCTCTGTTTTGGTCAAATACTCTCTCAAAGCATTCAGTTTGATAGGTCCTTGGACAACTCCAAGTTCTTTAAATAGCTTGGGAAATGCTTGTGATGAATTTTTTAGTTCTATTGTTTTGCCTTCGGCAGGAATGCCCAATAACTTGTGAACGTCTAGTTCAGTAAGGAGGAGTCGGCGCCCATGAACATTCAACGAACAAGTTTTCGGATCAAATTTCTGAACCAACCATTCGCAGAGGTCATGATCAAGCTTTGTACATCTGAGATTCAAGAGCCCTCCTAACCCACTACTAGTAACTGCTTCACGTTGTTCCATGCTCAATCTTCTTATTATTTTAACAATTGATCTCAAGGCAATTCGTGTTTGGAAATGCCACTGACAAAGAATATAGTGGGTATTAGAATAATTTAAGAAAGACACTTTAAATAACTTCATAATAGTGTGTGAATCAATTTCTGTGAGAAATATGAAAATACAAACATGTTATTACAATGTGTGAAATATGTCATAATAAAACAATAAATTGTTGTTCTCTTTGTATTTCACCTTTCTTGGTTTTGTGGGAAGGGGACCTTCGCACTTGGCTTGCTTATCAACAGTCCACATGTCCATCTCTTTGTACTCCTTGTCTTGCTTTTGCCGGGTTCTCCATTCATGTCCTATGTCCTTCTTCATATACATTGCCTCAAAAGTAAATATAAGTGATGCAAGTAGAACATAAAAGACAAAGATAATATAAAATATGTAAACAGTATGTGGTAGGTAGGCAATGTGCAAACCGTGTCGGTAACTGTTATTTGTGCTTCTTGCATGCTTTTGTTTTCATCTTTGCTACAGGTTCAACCAAATGTATAATAAGGGCTAATATTTAAACCGAACATAAAACATGTATTTAAAATCATACATTGAATAGTGTGAAGAAATAATACTTGTAGAAGAAGAAAGCTGGTGTAAATCGTTTGTGTATGCAAGGTTTGTTGCTTCCTTCGCTCATTGTGTATTGTTATATATTATCTACATAAGCAAAGGTGAAATAATCATATGAGACAAAATCAAGTTAGTAAATGCAAGAAAAGTATACACACCAAAAGACAAATAATAATAAACACAACCCCTTCCTTATTTGAGAGATATATACTATGAATACAAGAAAAGCAATGTACTGATTAGTTGTATTTAGTTGACGCAATAATACAAGCACACACTAGTTGTAGCTGATGACTTGATGGGGACTGTTACTACCGTCTCATGTTTTCTCTAATTTCATGTATTGAAGAACATCTAGTCCTTAAAATGTAGCAGACTGATGACTTAATAACAGTAAATCCAAGCACAAGCACACTGAGAGTTAAAATGTTGCACGTCATGTTCTGTGGCACCAAATGCCAAAATTCTATATTCTATTTTCTATTTCATCTCAAAAAGGGAAAGAGAAGGATGAGGAGGAAAGAGAGAGAAAAGAATAGGATTTTAAATTCCATTCTCCAAGTACAACATTTTGGAATGGATCTTCAAAGTGATCTTTTCCATCCCTCTCCATTTTTTAAGGGAAAATTAGTGAAAATCCCATGGCATTAACTTGTTCCCATGACTTCTTTGTTAATCTGTAAAGTCCCATTTTACAAATCGTTTGGAAGCTTAAATAGGTCCCATTTTATAAATTTCTGGAAGTTAGAATCACTTTATTTGTTTGTTAGGTATAACAAATTCATCATGGTACAATTGGACACCCAGAAAAAATAACAAAAAAAGAAAAATTTGTTAAAGATTGGACTATTTACATCATCACATGGCGACCAACGAGGGACGCAGTGGATACCCTTTTTGCCTTGCTGACTTCGGTGAGTTGATTATGGTGAGAGTGGCATTTTGGATCAATGCTCATTTTAAGGGGTGTTCTTATTCAGTCCAGGATCTGCAACTTGCAGCAAATCAGGTCAAATAATGTTTAAAGTACAGGTGGTGTTGCTGCTGGTTCAAGTTGCTGTGGCTAGATGCTGCTGTTGTTCTTCTCTGTTTTGGGCCATTTTGCTGCTGCTAGTTGATACCAATTATATGTAGCTTAGGGGATTGTTGTGGGTACCTTAGGGGACTGCTACGGCTGAGTTGTTTTGAGTCTCGGATGGGTATATTTAGCTTATTTAGGTCCTCTGTTGCGCTCATTTTTTAACTCCAAATCATTCTCTTCCAATTCAAGGATTGTACAAATTAATGACTATCATAAATAAAATTTTAAAAATAACTATTCCAGTGACAATGAGGTCTCAATTTCTGGTTTTGTTGTGCTATAAACTAGTCTCTCCCTTTGTACTTTTTTTTTGGTTTTTGTGGTTTCACTATTTCTTGAGTTGAGAGTTTGTAGTTATACTATGATAGATTTGACAATATGGGGTAACACTATAATCAATGAATATCCTAGCAGAAATTAGGCTTAGTTTGATTCCTCTGTTTTCCCCTGTTTTTTTACTGCACAATCTGAAATTCCTTTCACTTTTCAATGACAAAGAAATTTAAAACTCTAACCTACCTATTATGGAGAAAAGTAAGAAAAGGGATAGTAGAAGATTTTGAAGTTCAGAATTTTCTTATTCGAATGGGTATTGTATATGCAATATGAACAAAAACATGAGTATTTCATCATATATAACTCATCAAAAACAACTAAGTCTCCAAAAAACACAGCAAACCCTGGACTCAAACAATATCAACAATAAAAAAAAAGAACATACCGTAGGTCTCCACAGCATGAAGGTGTTGGCTAATAGTTGTGGTGGCAGCAGCAACAACTCTATTGTGGGATCAAACAGTGGCTGATACAGACAATATCAGACTGGCGGGTTGAGGGAAATTGAGACCAGCAACGTGAGAGAGAAGAATGATATGCCAAAACCCCAAAACATATGTTTCTGTGGGAGTTTTTGGGTGGCCAAATTAAGCATGTTTTGATTTTGTAGGAAGTTTCAATTTGTTTTTTTTGGAAACACGCACAGACTGTGTGGAGTTTTAAGAAGTCTTATATTATTTTTTTGGAAACAAAATATAACTATTTTAATGGAGGTGGAGTGCCTACAGTCCACAATCTGGACTGGACCGTATTGTTTGGACTTTTTGAGGCCCAATTCATCCCGTTTTGATAATCAGAAATAAATAATTTAGGTGTATTTTATTTTTTTAAAAAAAATTAGGTCCCTAAAATGATCATAATCTTTTCAAATTATCGCATTTGTCATTACAAAAAGTGATGATTTAATTTTAAATACACCAAGTTTATACATTTTTTTGGTGACCACCACGGATTGCTCTATCTTTTTGTGTTAATGAAATACACAAAATTAATGGTTTGGATTCAAATTTAGAAACCGTGATGGGCCTCACGGGCCCAAACAGTACCCTCAGATCCAAATTATGGGGGGTTGAGGTAATCAACCTTTTTAAATTTGGTGAGGTCAAATAATTATGCAAATTTATTAATATTTTTTTATTTTCTATTTTCCACGGACTATTTTTTTTACAATTTTTTTTTTATTGAAATTTCACTTTTACAAAATATCATTTTTCTCTCAAACTATAACTCAAATAAAATATTACTCCACCATCAATTACAGTCTATAATAAAATAAAGGGAAAATTGGTCTACGGTCCCTCTCCCACTTTTCGTAATGGAAGAGATCCACGATATTATTTTTTGATGTCTAAGGTCCCTCCCATCTATCACAGAGAAATTCAGCCCCCTTCATTTTCTCTACTCTCACTCATCACCACGATCAAATACGCACACACACAGAGTTCACTGTTCGTGATTGGAAACGCAATCATCATCACTCTGTTTCTAAAATACAGATCGATCATGGAGAGCTGAGATGATCATCGGAACCCGGCCTGCCTTTCCTTCTTCAATGGCGCACTCTAGCAACCTCCCCTGCGACGAAGACGGCATTTGCATGATCTGCAAGAAGAAGTCGGCGGAGGACGAGACCATCACCGAGAGAGTGAGGGAGCTTGTGTGTTGCTGTGTGTGTATCTCTTTTTTTTTTTTTTTTTTTACACCAACAACCAGCAGCACAATCTTGAACCCCGAAAGATGTGAAGAAGAGAGAAGATGCGAACTCTAATGCTGCTTCGTTTTCTTCTTGCTTGGCTCACTCTCGTTTCATCTAGCTCTAGCTCTGGTAATTAAATTCTCAGCTTTCTGCATTGTTTGGTTGTTAGAGTCAAAGGTATATATTATGGAAGGCAACATCTCTGGGTTCAACTCTCTGGGTTGATCCAAAGAATTTCTCTGGTTTCAAGCATGGATCTTTTGGCATGTTTAACATTAAAGAAATTTTCCTTAGGTTCCACACATCCAGTAACATTAACGAAATCTTTTGGCAGAATTGAAGAATTTGTAATTCATAATCATATAACCAGGATGCTGCTAGAAAATTCAATCCAACCCAGACAAATTCTGGGAATTTCCCAGAGAAATTTTCCGGAGAAATCCTTCAGAGAATTTCTCTGTCAATTTCCCAGAGAAATTCTGGGTTCAAACCAGAGAGAATTGAAATTTCTCTGAGTACCAAAGAAATCCAGAGAAAATCCAGTCTGAGGAAACTAGAGAATGAATCTGAATCCAGTGTGAGCTATGAAACTTATGTATAGTTGGTATAGATCTTTGATAATTGCAAGCTCATCACTGCCTGGTAAGCCCATACAACTTTGTTGTCTTCAATTTTTAGTCTTAGTCCATACAACCTCCTCTTCTTCTTCTTGCTCAATTCTCTATCTCTTATACAAATCCACAGAAGTATATAGAAAGCAGCTAGCACACCAATAGAGATACCTTTGACCCCAATCTATGTGCTTGCAGTGCTATACTGGGTATATAACTTACAAATTGATCCAACCAAAATTAGCTAACATGGAGATTACCAAATATACTAAAATGCTTAGAAAGTCAACCCCGATCTTCCTCTTGGTAGAAAATATACATTCTATAATGACGTCTTTAATTTTACATTGTTTACAAAATAACAGAGAATACCTTACCGAAGCAGTTATTGGCAATAGAGAGATTTTCTCTGCTTAAAGATAATAGATCAATCATCGGGGGATAACCCTCAAGCAGACAAGAATCAACTTAAGAGTATAGTTGGCTTATTAAATAGAACTACAAATAGTAGGTTAGTCCCTCTACTTCACTATAAAAGTGGATTTGACCTTAATGTTTGAGGGAGATGCTGATTTTAGTGACTCACATTGGCAGCAAATTGTGTAGAGAAAATTTGTGTAGTTTTGTGTGGTTTTATCAAAGAAGATTATGCTAGAGAAAATTTGTGTGGCTTTGTGTGACTCTATCCAGAGAAAATTGTGTTAGAGAAAATTTGTGTGACTTTGTGTGGCTCTATCCAAAGAAAATTGTGTAGAGAAAATTTGTGTGGTCTTATGTGGCTCTATCTAGAGAAAATTGTATAGAGAAAATTTGTGTTTTTGATCAAACCAGACAAAATTGATCAAAAGACACAAAAAAAAAAAAAAAAAAAAAAAAAAAAAAACAAACAGATATGAAGCTATCTAGAGAAATTTGTGTGGCTCTATCCAGTAACTTCACCAAAAGTCACCAACCAAAAGTCTTTATGTATAAAAGTCCAAAGACCAAACAATTGCAGATATAGACTTTTGGCAGAATTAACATTAACGAAATCTTTTGGCAGAATTGAAGAATTTGTAATTCATAATCATATACCCAGGATGCTGCTAGTAGAGGATCAAACCCACGGCAGATAAATTTGAATTTTCTCTGGAGTCCATGAAAGGCTAAGGAAATTTCTCTGGCAGTGTCCATGAAAGGCTAAGGAGGTCAGAGAAATTCAAAATTTCTCTGGACCAATTTTCTCTGACTTGAATTTTCTCTGACTTGAATTTTCTCTGGACCAATTTTCTCTGGATTGTTGTTGAGGGACCTTAGACATCATGCAAATATTTGATGTCCTTTATACTATAAAATCATAATATCAGGGACCTTAAAAAAAATACCCCTAAAATAAAAGTTGCTCATGTGGCACCCAAAATATCAATTAGTTCTCTGAATAAAATGAAGTTTGGAGGTCTAATTGATATTTTATAGATAGTTTGGACAGTAAAATGAAATTTCAAATGTTATTTCCATGTCAGTAACTTTCATTGGATTACAAACATAACCTAACAGCGGGGGTAAAATTAATCCAAAATTAAATAAACTAAGTGTACAATTAATTTTACTAAAATAATACAGGTTAACTTAATTTTCAGTGATAGTATGAGAGGCAAAATGATATTTTTTTTTTACCTTTATTGAAATTATTAAATCTTCATATTAAATTATGTTAGCATATTTTGTAATAATAAATATTAATTATTATGATATTAATTACATCAACAATTTCTTCACAGATTAAGGCATGGTTTACATTTTGTAAAATGGTAAATTACACCGTCACCTTGCTTACCTATGAATACTTTCTCACTTTGGACTTCAAGCTATTATATTCTTTTCACTTTGGTCCAAATTGTAAGAGATGTTATACTTTTGTGACGGAAAATGCGGCATGGGTAAAGTTGACCTACATTTGTTTTTGAAATGACCAAACTATTATATTCTTTTCAGTTTGGTCCAAATTGTAACACATGTTATACTTTGGTGACGGAAAATGCGGGATGGGTCAAGTTGACCTTCATTTGTACGAAGACCTCCGCTGTAGACCACCTGAACATGCAATCCTCCATCGTACAACACTTCCATTTACCGTTTGCCATGACCTATCTATTTTGAAGTGGGAGAACAAAGTTTTCCAAGTTCTAAGAATGCTTAAGAACATTACCGTGGTCATATCAATAATTAAGATTACTCTATCATAGTCCAAGAGTAATGACTACTTAGAATTCATTGATACCATGAGAATAAGAACCAATGACTTTCTTCTACTGAAATTGAAAATTTGATGATTGGTTAATAAAGTTTATGAATGTTTCGAGTTTGAATTGTTCTTGTGACAACTGACCCGGGATCCTTGACGGGAATGCGAATATTGTATGTGTGTTTTGTCAAAGTGAGGTTAAAACAGTGGAACATATTCTTCTTTCTTGCCCTTTTGTTTGGAGGCTTTGGTCTATCATTGTAAAATGGTGGGGTCTTCAGTGGGTTATTCCTGGTTCCGTCAATGGAGTGCTACAGTGGTGGTCTGGGTGTAGAATGAAAACGTTGGAAAATAAAATTTGGACAGTTATTCCTCTACCCATTCTCTGGTCCATCTGGACACACAGAAATGAGAGTGTGTTCCAGGGCATCCAACCGAATTCGGACGAGTTGTGTGATATTGTGAAGGTGAGAGTAGCAATGTGGATAAAGTCTTCTGAAATGGCTGTGGTGTTCTCTGTTACTGATCTTGTGTATAATATGCAACAAATGCAGTACTGCATCAGGAATGGAGGCTGAATCTGCTACTATCTGTGCTCTGCTGTTAGACTGCAATGTTGTGCTACTGCTGGTCTGGTTTAGCTACTGCTGGTCTGGTTGTGCTACTGCAATGGTGATCTGTGTCAAGTACTGGCTGCAAGTGGGCTGTGTAAGATAGAATCTGGCTGCAACCACTGGGCTGGGCTGGTGGTTTGCTAAGGTGAGCTTGCTGGTAGGCTACAAGTCAAGTCCTGTGTGTCATCTGATCCAATCTGCTGTGGTTCTGCCTGTGGGGTGTTTTGTGTGTTTGAATCTGTTGGTCTGATGGTGGATGGCTGGTGATCTGCTGGGTAGATGATCTGTTACAATGCGAAGGTAGAATCTGGCTGCAAGTTCTGGACTGGGATGCTGGTATGATAAGGTGAGCTTGCTGTTAGGCTGCAAGTTCAGTCCTGTGTGTGATCTGATCCAATCTGCCGGGGAATATGCTGGTATGGTTGTGTTAAGACTGTGGGTGCAATTGGTGCTTTGATGTCTGTTATGCTGCTTGCAGTCATGCTTAGGCTAATCTGCTAGTCTTATGGTGGATGACTGCAAGTTATGGGATTGGGATGCTAGTAGGCTAAGGTGAGCTTGCTGCTAGGCTGTTACTCAAGTCCTGTGTGTGATTGAACCTGTTGGTCTGATGGTGAAGGGCTGGAGGACTGCTGGGTAGAATCTGGCTGCAAGTTTATGGGTTGGGCTGCCAGTTTTGCTAAGGTGAGGTTGCTGCTAGGCTGCCAGTATGGGTAGAATCTGTTACTATTGCTTCTGGCTGAGACCCAGATGAAGCTGGTATGGCCGTGTATTGCTGATCTGCTCTGTCTTGCTGATCAAGGCCACAACTGATCTGTTCTGTCTTGCTGACCTGCTACCAAGGCCACAACTGATCTGTTCTGCTCTGTCCCTGAGTGGAATGATCTGTGTTGTTTGTTTTGTTTCTTTTTTTCTTTTTTGTTTTTTGTTTTGCTCTGCATGTTGGTTACTCACCAACTTCGAGCTCAGTTTCTATTTATTTTTATTTTCAATAAGTATTCCGAGCTCAGATTGTTATTAGCACTTGTGTGGGTTCTCTCATCCACTAAGGTCGTAAAGTTATAGTTTAGTTGAATCTGTAAATATTTCTTTTAAACCAAAAAAGGAAAATTTCTTCATGCACAATCACTTGATATAGATGGGACTACATCTGGTATTAAAGAAAATTGAATCAAGAAGGAAACTTATACCACTCTTGCATATACTGTACAAGAGGTGGCTAGGAGAATATTGAATTTCCATTGCAGCAGAATTGGACTTTGGTGGTACTTTATTATGAACTTCTGGAATCTACTTTCTTTTCTCACTAGTGGTTACTACTCACTCCCCTTTCCATCCCATTTAATATACCAACCCATAGACATGCAAACCTCATTAAATTAGATATTATTTCCTAATTTTACTAAATATTTTTTTTCTTTGCATCTAAGACCACTATAAAGAAGGAAGTGAAATGACCAAGGAAATGTGCAGTTGTAGCTGATTTCTATCGTTGATGGATTAAGTGCATGTTGTATTGTCTACAATCTGCCCTGCTTAAAGGTGCAAATACTTGTAGAAGCTTTTCTTTTTCCTTTTTTTTTAAATACAAAATAATAGCTAATTAATTTGACTGTGTTATATGGCATATAGCATGCATAACTGTCCCCTTGTAATCGTTGATTCTATATTTTCCAGGTGTATTCTTTGACACTTAAGGGGAGTATTATGAACATTTGAGAGAGTTCCACCAACATCTTCCTTCATTGTTGAAACCTGGTGGGATTTACTCATTTTTTAATGGCCTTCGTGGAGGTAATGCCTTTTTTCATGTTGTTTAATGTCAGTTGTTTTTTCTAGTTTTCCTTGATCTTCAACGTGTTTAATCAGTGGACAAGCCAGTACGTTTTACTAATCATATTTCAAGTTTAGATGGTTAGGAAAGTTATGGGAAATTATCTTTGAGAGATATTGTGCTCTCTTATGGCTGTTTTCTAGTGTATGACCTTGTCAGTGTATGCTCTGAAGGTAACTGAAACTTGGTTTCATTATATTCACTTTATTAGATCAAGACCAAAGAATGAGTTTAGCATGTAGTGTTTGTTTGTGTATCAATTCTTGCGCATTCTATATACATGCTCTGAAGTTTTCTAGCTTCTGAGCAGTGGAATCAAATTTAACAAAGTGTGTGCTTTGGTTTGTTTGGATGCAATTCCATGGAAGAATAATGAGTTATAAATTTGACGTATTTCGTTTATTCATTTATTCTTAAACAGAGGATTTATTTACAACTTGACGTACTTCACCACTCATGATTCTGAGCTGTACCACTACAATGTTATCCACTGTTTTTATACAAGATATTGGTGCATGTTTTGGTAAATTTGTCTGATAGATGCTAGATTGTTCGCATAAGCTTCTGGATCGCATTGTAGGCTATATAATATATGATGGTTTGAACTTGCAAGATTAAATTTTTCTGGGTTGTTGGTTGAGGCTAATTTTATTTCTTGAGAATGTAAGGGATGAAATTCTAATTAAATGACAATGGAATGGGCATTTGGGAAATTGCTTGATGCCATGTAACTTGTGATGACATAAAGAAATGATGATATAAAGAAATTGGCATGGCATGGCATGAGAATCATGGAATCTGTAACATAATATTGATTAAAAAAAAAAACCATTTTTTGAAAGAGAATTGAACTGACGGAATGTAATTCGGACTTGTAGGCTTCGAGTTTGAGCCGAAAACGCCTTAAACTCGATTAAAAAAAGGCGTTCCGGGTGCAAAAATTCAAACCAATCCCCAAACCACCTTGTCGCTCTCACAGACAGCTTCCCCATGACAAATAGGACTTCTGACAACTGACGGAATGTGTTTGGACCCGTAGGTTGGGAGTTAGAGCCGAATACGCCCTAACCTTACTCGGAAAAGGGCGTTTCGGAGGCGAAAAATCAAAACAGCCCCCGAACCACCATGTGACTATCACGGGCAGCTTCCCCATGACAAATAGGACTTGTGACAACTGACGAAATATAATCCGGACCCATACGTTGAGAGTTAGAGCCGAATACACCCAAAACTTAATCGAAAAAGGGCGGTTTGGAGGCGAACATTCAAAACAGACCCCGAACCACCGTGTGAATCCCACCGGCAGCTTCCCCATGACAAATACGACTTGTGTCAACTGACAGAATGTTATTCGGACTCGTAAGTTGGGATTTGGACCCGAATATGCCCAAAACTTACTCAAAAAAGGTCGTTCCGGGGCTGAAAATTCAAAATAGCCCCCGAACTGCCGTGTGGCTCTCACGACAGCTTCCCCATGGAAAATAGGACTTCTGACAACTGACGTAATGTAATTCCGACCCGTAGGTTGGGATTTAGAGCCGAATACGCCCAAAACTTATTCGAAAAAAGCGTTTCGGGGGCGAAAATTGAAAACAGCCCCCAAACCACCGTGTGACTCTCACGAGCAGCTTCCCCATGACAAGTAACACTTGTCAAAGCTGAAGGAATGTAATTCGAACCCATAGATTGGGATTTAGAGCCGAATACGCCCAAAACTTATTCGAAAAAAGCGTTTCGGGGGCGAAAATTGAAAACAGCCCCCAAACCACCATGTGGCTCTCACGGGCAGATTTCCCATGACAAATACGACTTGTGATAATTTACGGAATGTAATTCGGATCCGTATGTTGGGAGTTAGAGCCAAATACGCCCAAAACTTACTCGAAAAAGGGCGTTTCGGAGGCGAAAAATCAAAACAGCCCCCGAACCACCATGTGACTCTCACGGGCAGCTTCCCCATGACAAATAGGACTTGTGACAACTGACGGAATATAATCCGGACCCATACGTTGAGAGTTAGAGCCGAATACACCCAAAACTTAATCAAAAAAGGGCGGTTTGGAGGCGAACATTCAAAACAGACCCCGAACCACCGTGTGAATCCCACCGGCAGCTTCCCCATGACAAATACGACTTGTGTCAACTGACAGAATGTTATTCGGACTCGTAAGTTGGGATTTAGACCCGAATATGCCCAAAACTTACTCAAAAAAGGTCGTTCCGGGGCTGAAAATTCAAAATAGCCCCCGAACCACCGTGTGACTCTCACGACCAGCTTCCCCATGACAAAAAAGACTTGTCAAACCTGAAAGAATGTAATTCGAACCCATAGATTGGGATTTACAGCCGAACATGCCCAAAACTTAGTCTAAAAAGGGCGTTTCAGGGCCGAAAATTCAAAATAGCCCCCGAACCGCCATGTGGCTCTCACGGGCAGCTTCCCCATGACAAATAGGACTTGTGGTAATTGACGGAATGTAATTCGGATCCGTAGGTTGGGAGTTAGAGCCGAATACGCCCAAAACTTACTCGAAAAAGGCGTTTCGGAGGCGAAAAATCAAAACAGCCCCCGAACTACCATGTGACTCTCACGGGCAGCTTTCCCATGACAAATAGGACTTATGACAACTGACAGAATATAATCCGGACCCGTAGGTTGGGAGTTAGAGCCGAATACGCCCAAAACTTACTCGAAAAATGGCAGTTTGGGGGCGAAAATTCAAAACAGCCCCCGAACCACCGTGTGACTCTCATGGGCAGCTTCCCCATGACAAATAGGACTTGTGACAACTAACGGAATGTAATTCGGATCCGTTGGTTGGGAGTTAGAGCCGAATATGCCCAAAACTGATAATTGATTCATCATGGAAGGTTGCTTTTGTGATTGAACATACATTTCTACATATTTCCTTTTGTGATTGAACTTTATTTTGGTTATTATTTTTCTCACATGTTCTAATATCTTCAATGAAATGGCACTGACAGACATTAATAAGTAGGGATAGTTTTATATCCAATCTAATGATTCAAGTGTTTTTTGCAAACAATTAATGAGAAAGTTGGTAAAAAGAATAGTTTCTATTCACATCGGGCTTTGATATTGGTTTAGCCATAGAATTTGGATACATGTTGCATACAAATAAAAGATTGTTACATTAGCTTTATGTTAGTAATGACAGATTTAGTAATGATTGTTCTGCATTTAACAATGTTCCTTATAACAAAAGACTTTAGAAAGACTGATAATTGATTCATCATGGAAGGTTGCTTCTTTGATATGTTATTTGTAACTTGTTCCCAAATTCATTCATGAAGTTGGGCATTTTTGGGTCCAATTCTAACGTTTTTTTGTTTTTTTTGTTTTTTGTAGATGACTTTGTTGCGTGGACTTTCAGAGTAATATTTTGGTGTATGGAGAAGAAATCTCACTTTTGTATAGAACTAATGTAATACTTTTGTTATCCCCGGCGTTTGTGCAGTTCACTATTACTGATACAAAAAACTTTTGGCAGCCAACAGATAATTACAGGCATGGTACATGGATCACCTTTTGTCGTCGTACATATATATGATTTTTTGTCGTGGTACATAGATGTACTTTTGTCTTGGTACATACATCACCTTTTGTCGTGGTACAGATTACGTGGTAATTTGTACCATGCCAAATAGTCATTTCACATGGTAGTAAATTTATTTTTTGTATATGGAAGGCTTTACTTTTTGTATGATTCTATATTTTGTATGAAATTATTATTTTAATTTGGACAGTAGTTGGTTTGTGTGTACTTTGAGAGTTAAAGTTATTTATTTTTTGTACACAAAAATTGACTTTTGGCGACTAAAAATTTAGTCGCCAAAAGTGAAAATTCTTGTAGTGTATGTCAAAGTCATTTATACCCGACGTCATCATTTGGACATAATGACAACATGACACTAGTAGTGGCAACAATGCTATTATAATGGGCTAAGTCGATGATGATGGTTGTGTTTCAGTGGATCAAAGGGCATGATTAATTGAAGTTGGTAACAATAACATTGCTGTTTAATTCACTAATAATGACAACGAAAGAAAGAGTGAGAGTGAGAGAGAGAGAATTAAAAACGAGAAACGTAGTTGGAGTGTCATGCGTTTTTGTTAGTGACAATGTTTGAGGTAATAAAAACACAAGAACAAAATTACATATAAATGGCAACCGATAAACCGATCAATTACTATTCGAATATTGACTACATTGATATTAATGATTAGGCTTTTACTAATTCTTTGGAAACTATGAACAAGTTGGGAATTAATTGGTTTAGCGTGGCTTATGAAAACTAATTGATTACTGAATCAATTAGGTTTATTATATCAAGGATCCCTACAATTAATTGTGCAATCAATTGTCCAATCAATTGTCATATTTCGATCTCCCTTATATTCTAATGGATTGTACAATCAATTGTGAAAGTTCAAAACACTGGCCACTAATCGATTGTATAATCAATTGTGGTCTTTCAATCCAATCGATTTTGCAATCAATTACGGTTTTCCATTCACTCCAATATGCTATACCAATTGATTACACAATCAATTGTGTTTGAAAATTTAAAAGTTATGATGTTTTGTTAATGTTGTTATGATTTCTGGGACAAAATTATAATCAACATGCCATGTTATGATTCATTGATAAAAGTTATGATAGTTTGTTAATGTGGTTATGATTGTGGGAAAAAAAGTTATACTCAATGTGTTATGGTTATGAATCGTCACTAAAAGTTATGATTTGTACCACCAAAAGTTACGATTCAAATGTTACGATTCAAATGTTATGATAATTAATTACAAATAACTATATTTGTTATGACTTGTTATCATATTGTTATGATTTATAGTGTCTTTGTTATGACACTTTGGTGAATATTATGAAATTGTTATGATTCATTGTAATATTGTTATGATATTACAATGAATGTTATGATTCTTTCTGTAACCTGTTACATGACCGGTTTAGCAGGTCATTGTTTATGATGTGGCACGATATGGGCCATACAATAAGTGCATATCATATGCCCTTTTATAAGGTGCACATTGTAGACTTTTCCGTGTATAAAATAACAAGATATTGGGTCTATCTTGTCCTACAACTACAGACCCATATTTCAATACAAAACCATCTGCACAAAGTCATATCCACAAACTACATGTTGAGAAGATTATATTTGAGCAACTTACTTCAATGCTACATTGAGAGGGAAATGATACAGTTTGTGAGAGAAACTATTGAGAAACTACTAGTTTTAAACTATAGAGATTGTGACTTTAATCTCGGACGAGATATATGCAAAATAATAATAATAATAATGATAATAATAATAATAATAATAATAATAATAATAATAATAATAATAATAATAATAAAATTGTAATTTTTATTTTTAAAAAATCCAACAATAAGACATTTAATTTTTTTTTAAACACGTTTCAACCTGGTAGGGTTTTCAGGACCATTTATTTGTTTATTATTAATATAATTATAGGGATAAAAAAAAATTTCATTGAATTGCCTGCTATGATAAATTATCTAAAGAGTATTCATGAGGTGAATCAGTTCAATTATAATCTATTGACTATAATGCAAATAACATATAATTCTATGAGTCGTGAATCATCTTTTAAGATTGAATGAGCTGGCAATGTATCTCCCGATCTAGTGGTGGTGGTGGTGATGAATCAAATAACGATTGATATACTGCAGCTTCATACAATGGTAACAATGGTGGTTAAGAGGTTTTCACAAACCCAATATCTAAATGTGTGGAATTTATTCCTGAATGCTATATAATCCTCAAAACTTTAATTGTGAGAGATATGAAGAAAATTGCTCTTTATAACTATAGTATTGTTTTCTTCGATAACGTCGGTATGACGAAACTCATTTTCAATTTACATGAAATTGTTGAGTATGTAGCATAGAAGAAATTAAATATACAACAACAAACTCTTTTATTATGTTACCAACAAACTCATACTCAAATAAATAAATATATATATATATATATATATAAAAAACATAGACAGACATGAACACAAAACCTTAACAATATTTGACTCTCATTACAAATACTACGAACTCTTATCTCATTTATATCTTTTCTACCTCAAATGAGGCGTTTCGCCCTTTATATGGTCACTCACCCCTCAATGGATGGCTTGGATCAACTTGATCCAATAACATCATTAGCTTTCTAAAATATTCTAGAATACACTCATACTTCACTATGTTCTAAAATTCTCTAAATTATTTTAGTACATAGTGGAGTTTTCTATACTTTTCTAAAATGCTCTAGAACCTTTAGGAACCTTATAGATTTGTCTAAAATTCTCGAAACTTCTTCAATGTTCTGAATTCTTTTAGGATGTTCTAGAATCTTCTCAAGTCTTCTAGATTTATGTGGAAGTCTTCTAGATTTATGTGGAAGGAACAACCAGTCATTATGTTCTATTGAGCATAGGAAAGAGCAAATTGGGAAATCATGTCATTAGAGTGTGTAGGATACAACCATTCATCAAACCATATAGTTATGATTATGGTTGAACACTCATTCAGCCGATCCACTTAATCCGACTCCATCCGATCTCAAATAGGCAATTTCAATATAACGTGTGAACGGATGCATGACTAGCAATTAAAAAAATAAAAATAAAAATAAAAAATAATAAAAAAAAAGAATCATGCTTTGATCGGTACATATAATTAGGAAATGGTCATGGGTTCAATGGTCCGACCAACTTAGCTCGATATTTTCAGGGCTTGGCATAAATGTTTAGCCCATAAAACTTGGCTAGGCAATGATTTCGTACCCATGTAATTTTCAAATTGAGCTTGAAATAATAAGTTTTGGCTCGCTCCTTTTATAAAGATTTATTTTAATGTTTTTTTATTAATTACAAAATAAACTAAAAAAATAATAAAAGCTAAGAAATTATATATATTCATTCTAAAAAAATTATATATATACTTATTTTAAGGGATTAAATGAGAACATTTATTAAAAGGTCATATTTATTTTGTAATTAAGTTTTGTTAATGTTTGAAATATAAATAATTATTAAAATCGTCTAAATATAATAACCCATCAAGACTATTAAAAAAAAAAAAAAAAACACATACTTGTTGGGTTAAGCGAGTGGGTTTGAGATTTAAAAATTCTTTTAAGATCGAGTTTGGAATTATTTAATTAGACTAGATGTCAGGTTGGGATGATCTTGTTATATAGCGCAAGTCCAACTCAAACTTGGCCCGATTAGACGTTTGTCCACCCTTATGCAAAACCCAACCCAACCGCATGAAATTAGAAATTATTCATAAATATTGATATATGTATATATCATCTATATATTATATTATTTATTTGTTCAATACATAAAGTATTGAAACTATGCTTATTACATTTTAGAAAATAGAACACTCACCCCCTCATTGTTCAGTTAAAAAAGTTATAATTTTTTTTTGTAAAATAGAATTTGTTCACTAAAAAAGTGAAGGGATTTTTATTTTTTATTTTTTTAAGATTAGGTTCAATCCACCACAAACCCTCTATATTCACATGGCAATCTACCCAACCAATCTAATTGATTTCGAAATTATGAGTGATCAAATGCGAATGAAATTTTCTCAATTCAAATACCATTTGGTTAGATGGCTATTGACATAAAACTCGTATAACCTCAACAAATGAGTACCCCTAAGTATGACTATGATATCATTATAATTGTAAACAATTTAGTTTATTTTTATTTTTTTTAATTGGTTGGGTTTCTTTCTAGTCCAAGCCAACCACATGTTCTGTTTTAATGATTCGAACTGTTCATTTTATAGAATGCTTTGTGTATATTATTGACGCAAAAAACTAGATCAATTCAATAATCATAGTCAGTTAAATTTATCATATTTATTTTCAAAAAAAAATAGACAAGACATATATTTTTAAACATATATATATATATTTTTTTTTTGGACAATGCAATAAACTTACCAGTTTACGATTATCAAATCGACCTAATTTTTTTCTGTGAATAACATACACTAATGGCCTTACAAAATGAATGATTTGAATTATCAAAATGGAACTCATGCTTTACGGGTTCAGACAACACTCTCTAATCCTGTCACGCCCCACTTTTTATTACTCGGATTACTATTACCAAGCCTTTATTATACATTCCATTTCAGGGTTAGTATACAGAAGCACATAATATTCTCAATGAATATATATATACAGAATTCTCTCAGTCGGATAAAATGAATGCAACATGAATATACAATTAAAGAAGTTGCCTGTAGGCTTACATCATTTAAAAATCAAAAGAAGGGTGTAACGCTTTTACATCAATGGCATTCCGCCTACACATAAAGAGGCCCCGTGACCAACAAATAAAGAAGCTCCGAAATCTTATAGCACATCCTGATTATCACCTGAAAAAGATTCAATAATGTGGGATGAACATATAGTCCAGTAGGGATCTCAACATGATCCTCAACAATAACGACTTACAGATAGCTATGATCATGAGTACTAATCTCATACCATATAAATAATGTGACATTTTATAACCAAAGTATATATATATATATATATATATATGTACTATTCTCAAAATTATTCAGTTATTTAACAACATCAATTTCCACTTTTACTACCCTTTTCCCCAATGAACAACTCTTACCCATTTCCATGTTTCCATTTGTGACAAATACCCATAATGCTCACTTTATATTTTTGAAACACGTTCACCAAAACCAATGTTGTGATATCCCTGTTCCGTAATATGCTGATTGATCCTTAATATGAGTATGATTATATGTTTAATATGATTCTGTGTGCCATTATATGAAAAAAAATGTGGTTTTGAATTTCTATTTGTTCGCTGTAGGAATATCTGTTTGATTATCTGCTTTGGAAATTAAATTGAAGGTCTTATCGGCCACAGAGCCCGAAATTGATTACGCCATCATGATTGGCATAATTTTTAGAGCCTACGGTGAAATTTAATTGAAAATTTATTCGAATCAGATTAAATTGATGAATTAGTGCCTTATTATTTATTATCACTATATTGGACTTAGTGGGATTAGTTGTTTTGAGTCACTACATCCTCAAATTCCCTCTTTTAGTCTATTTTGGCTGATCATAAACCCAAAGGAAAGAAGAGAGGGCCGGCCATAGAGAGAGAGAGAGAGTGTACGAGACTGAGGTTTTGGTCTTGAGGCTTGGAGATTTTGGAAGATTACTCAAGAATTTGCTATAGATTGGAAGAATTGAGCCTCTAGGTAAGTAAATCCATGAGCTTAATGTGCAATTTTGTGTATTCAAGGTGGATTAATGATCAAGAGTAAGGATTGAAGTGGAATTGAGTTGTTTATGTTGAATTGAAGGTCAATGTATGCATGCATGTATATAATTGTCTTGAATTTGCATAATTGAGCTTGAATTACATGGCTCATGTTGAATCTTGGTTGAAATCCATGTATTTGACCATCTTTTCATCATATGGGGTGAGAATGAGGGTTATATGTCACATGCATGTACAATCCATGGGAGTAGAAGCTTTGAATGCATGAAGTTGTTATGTTAGTGATGAATTTGGTGGAAAATGAGCCATGCATGGATTTGATTTATGAAATTGAGCTTCAAAATGTTGTAATTTAGTGTTTGTATCATGTTAGTACACATATATATGAAGTTTGAGTCGAAATCATGCATTTGGAGCCTTCGAATTCGAAGTTGGAGCTCAAGAACACATTCTGGATTTTCCAGAAATTTGATGTCCACTCGAGTGGGGAAACCGCCTCTTGAGCGTGAATTTCGTGCTCCCAGTATTTTTGTGTAGGCATGATGTCTGCTCAAGCGGGGAAGTCCACGCTCGAGCGGGGAGCTATGTAGGATGGATTTCTGTTCGAGCGCTAGAATGCACGCTCAAGCGTAAAAATGACATAACTAGAACTTTAGCAAGCCTCATGGGTCCGCTCGAGCGGGTAAGTCCACGCTCAAGCGGGGACCCTATTTTTTGAAATTTTGTTTATGCATTCTGAGTTTCGTTCTCCGTCCTCATTCACTTCTAAGTACTCTTAGGCATGCATTGAGCATTGTAATTGAGTTAAAGAGATAAGAATAAAGCCTAAAGAGGAAAATGTGAATTTAAGAACGGATTGAATTGTTGGTGACCCTTTTTGTGTTCATGGACTGTGTAGGGTCGAGCTCCAGGGCAAATCAACCAACCGATCACTGTGAGTAATATCGATATTTTGAAGTTTGTCAATTGTCCAATTTCTTATTTCTTTATAAGTTTGCTAGTTTGAATTATGGACAACCGATTGATAAGAATGATTGGGCCGAAGGCCGATTAACATGAATGATTGGGCCGAAGGCCGATTAATAAGAATGATTGGGCCGAAGGCCGTTTAATAAGAATGATTGGGCCGAAGGCCGATTGATATGAATGATTGGGCCGAAGGCCGATCGACATAAATGATTGGGCCAAAGGCCGATTGACATGAATTATTGGGCCAAAGGCCGATTGATCTAAGTGATTGGGCCAAAGGCCGTCTGCTGTAACTGCTTCAAAGATTGCTTATGTATCCACTTTATTTGATATTATTCATTGGGCTTTCGCTCACGCTCATTCATGTACATGTAAGTGAGCCAAGGGACGTCCAGAACCAGCCTCGATGAAATTGTGAGAAACAGTCAGAGTTTTGAGGAGTCAACCCAAACATCTCACGCACGAGACTGTCTTCACTTTATCCTTTCTTTTTTTTTTTTTTTTTTTATAGTTTTGTTATGTTGGCGAAAGCATTGGACTACTTTTGTATATAAGTCTTGGGTTCGACTGACTTTAACTTGTATGATCCTGTATGTACAGTTTTTTGTGTTCATACCTATTTCGATGTGAGTTATTAACATATAAATGTTGGGATTGTTATGGTGTGCATATAAGCACAGCTCTATGGACAAAGTTTTAATTTGCTTCCGTTTGGCCCCTTTATGCTGATGAATTTCGTTTTAATTGATTTGAGGCCGTAGGTAATCTTGCGATTACTGGCCGGTTACGGCCTTAAACCATAGGGGCGGGTTCAGGTCGTGACAAATGCCTTCATATATTTATCAATTCAAAATAAAAACCCGAGTGTGACTCCACACATTTATTGCTTCTCAACCTTACGTTCAAGTAAAACAGATATTATTAATAATTCATTTCCGGTAGACAACTCCCACAGCCACTCTCAACACGTCCAAACATACCCAAACACATCTATACTACATATAAGACAATTCCTTCTCACTGAATCATGATCATCACAACACATAACACACATAACCAAGTAAGACAACAATAACAACAGTTCTCCGCTCTACTTGCCTCAAGCACAGCAAGCCAATGGTTTCACCTCTCAACAATGACATGCTAATTTACCAGACACCAGCTGGAAGGGAATGGTACTTCTGCTCCATTTTACCAGGCGCTAGCTAGAAGGTGTAGACACCCCATTTTTGACCGACCTTAAGACTCAAACGTCAGCGATTGAGCACTCGGTGATGGTGCATGTTGTGCTCGTTTCGAGTCTCTGGAGTTTTGGCTGAGAGCCTTGCCTCTAGGCCTCTGAACTCTTTTGTGCTTCGGCTCGGTTTGTGAACCGAATCTTGTTTTCTCTTCCCGGAGGGAGGGATAGGTCTTGTAGACCATCTCTTTGTGGTCGTAGACCACTTTTTGTGGTCGTAGGCCACTTTTCTCATTTGGAGACTAGTTTTTGATTTTTGAAGCCTTTGGTCGCGCGCCTTGTCTCGGAACCGCTTAACGTTCTCCGTTTGGTGTGGTTTTTGAACCACACCTTGTTGCCTCTGCCTAGAGGAACACTGTGGTCCGAGAGACCACTTTTGTGGTTGCATACCACTTTTGGTGCTCGTCAGCTAGTTTTCGGGGCTTCCGACCGCGTGCTTTGCCTCCCGATCTCTCGTCTGGCACCCGTTTTGGTTTGTTTTTGGTACAAACCTTGTTTTCCTTATTTGGAAGGTGGTACAAGGGTGGGAGACCACTTTTTCTCCTTGGAGACCACTTTTCCTTCTGCCATCTAGTTTTCTGGTCGAATAACTGGCTTGCTTGGTTTTGAGCCACATTTTCTGGTCGGCCACCACACCACTACCTTTCTTTCATGCCCTGGACTCTCTCCCATCATGAGCGACCAGTGTGTGTCTTGGAAGACCACTTGAACTTGTCGGCCGACCACTTTAAGTGGTCAGCTGCTTTTTGGCACCTTTTTGGAGATAATTTTCCTCCAGCTGGCACAGTTGGAGGGCTTTTGGGCTATCCTCCATACACGTGTATGGAGGGATTTGTTTGGGGCTTAGCTTCTCCAAGAAGCTTTGCCTTTTAGTTTCTACAAGAGGGAGGCTCCTCCTCCCTCCTCTAGGTTCAGAATTTCATCCTTGAGCTATACATCTCATCTATCTCTATAATCCTCCATTTCTCTCTTGTTTTGTGCCTTAAAGTGACTAATCTTCACACTTTTGCACACAAACACACACTCAAACACCTTGTTTGTGTTAATGAGGATTCTTGAGGTTGTTTTTGAAGTTTTTGGGCTGGTTTGAGCTCAAAGAGGGTGCTAGAGTTGCAGTAGTAAAGGTGGTCTTCAAGGGTGAGTCTTTAGCCCTTAAAACCCCCATTTTTGCTTAAGATTTTGAGCCCTTTTACATGCCGTTTTAAGCTTAGCTCTTAACTAGAAAAATTTCTATTTTTGCATGTTTAAAATAGTTGTTTAAGGTCTCTTTTTCATTTGGGGTGATTTTCCCTCTCTTAGGCCTTGTTAGGCCTTGTTTTGAACCATCCCTTTAGGCTCTTGTTGAACCCTTTGCATGACCTTTCTACCACTGAAATCCAGAGGGTTTTTAGTGGTGGAAAGGTGGTTTTGGTGTCCTAAATAGGAGAGGGTCATCCCCTCTCCTTGTAAGTGTTTACTAGCTTCATATGCCTCATGTTTGAGCACCTTTGTTAAGCTTGTGTTGGCTTGTTCTTAGCATTTATTTGTGGTTATTTTGCTGAGGCATGCCACTGTTTTTACTTGCTTTGGTCACTCCATGCATGGTTAATACACTTGTAGTGTAAATCACACAAACTAGCTTTGTATGCTTCATGAAGTAGCATGTCATTCTAGCTTGTTTTTTTTTTCCATTTCAGCATGTTTTTGGTGATGTTTTTCCATGTCATGACTCTGTTTTGATTTGGTTTGGTTGGCCCTTGCATGCTCCTTGCACTTGTAGTGCAATTCCGTGAAATAGCCTAACATGCATCATGTTGTAACATGTCATTTTAGAAAGCTTTTGGCTTAGCTCTTAGAAGACTTTGTTCATGTTTTACTATGTTTAAGGTCTGATTTTAGTTGTTTTGGCCATGCGTGACTTGCTTTGTATAGCCTTGGTTCAATCTAGCTTGTTAGCCTTGTGTATTGAATCCTCTAGCATGCTTTACTTGGACTATTTTAATGATTTGGCATCATTTATAATGTGATTTCAGTCCATGTTTCATGGTCATACACTCACATTTGTTATTCATTCAATGCGTTGGCAGGTTTCCCCCTTTATGCCTTAACATGAACCATTGCATATGCCTTCATGCCTTAGCTTGCGAGGCATCATTTCAGTGCTTATTTGGGGTTGTTTTGCCATGATATAACTCTGATTTTTATTGGTTGAGTCATCCCATGCTTGGTCTTAATAGGTGTAGTGTAATCCACCATATTTGCCTTGTATGCACCATGCCTCATGCTCACCATGCTAGCTTGTTTTGGCATCCTTCCATACATGTTTTAGACTCATTTTGACATGTTTTAGGACTATTTTAGGTTGCCTTGATCACATGCTTCATGTTTTGTATACTTGTAGTACAAATGCTCTTGCTTGCCTCAAACTTTAAGCACCATTGCATGCTTCATTTGTGTCGTATACATGATTTGGCATCACTTAACATGACATTTCAGAGTATTTAGCATTGTCACGTTCCTACCTCAATCATGCTTTAAGTGCCTTTGAGTGTTATGCATTGTTGCCTAGTTTATGCCATAGCTCATATGCTTGCATGCCTATTCCTTTGAGCCCTTGTCTTAGCATGTTTAGGTCCTTATGTTGACCTACTTGAGCTCTGTCCATGCTTAGTTCATGCATTTGTGCCATGTATTGCATGCCTCTTTTGTAGTCCTCTTTACTAGCTTCATGCTTTAAGGACCCTAGCTTGCCATACTTGTGTTGTTTAAATGATTTAGCATCATTTCTTACCTCATTCCAGTGCACTTAGTGTTGTTACACTTCCACGCTTTTCACTCTTAAAGTGTTCTTGAGACTTGCAACTTAGTGCCTTAATTGGTGAGCCAATTGGCATTCATGCTTGTATGTGTTTTCGGTGCCTTCATTTTAACATTATGGCCTCTATTTTTGGCATGGTTGAGGTCTACCCACATTCGGTTTAAGCCCATTGAGCATTGTTTATGCCATGTCACATCGCACCGTGCATGTTATGTTGTTATTTGCATTGCGCATGCCATGCTCTTGATTCGCATTGTGTACGCCATGGTCATATTGCATTGAGCATGCCATATTAGTCATTGCATTGTGTATGCTAGTTGTCATGAGCATTGTGTATGCCATATAGTTCATTCGCATTGCGTATGCTAGTATGATTAATTGCATGTTTGCATGCTTGTCCCTTTGCATGCTAAGGTTGCTTTACATTGCATTGAGCATGCCATGTTATACGTTGCATCATTGTTTGGAATAGGTGTTAGTCCAAACACGAGAAATGAGGGACGTTTCATACTTCAAGTGATGAAACGTGCCTCGATTCTCGGTCGCCAACGCTCTTGATCATACATGATAGAGTTCTAGGCTTTATGTGTTTACTTGTGCATTCATTTTACATTGAATTATGCAACTTTGCCTCTCAGCCATCATGCATTGAAGTGCGCAATTGGTGGCCTGAGGGTCGAGAACTACACTCCCTTGAGTTAATGACATGATAGGGGGGTGGTTGTGCACACATATCTTGCAAATACATTGCCATGCCCTTTCTTGCTCTCTATTGCAGCAAACTAGAATTCAGCAGCAATAACTGGCCGGCCGGCCAAAAAAACTAGCTGGCCGACCACTTTTCTGGTTTTTCAACAACCAAAAGTCGTTGGTAGGTGTCTGGAGAGACCAAAAGTGGTCAACCACCCTTCCACAGGACTCCCAAGGTGAAGTTTCAGCTTTCTGGAGCTTGGTGCAAGTTTCTGAGAACAAATGAAAACAGAGGCAAATCGGGGCATCACATTGGATTTCCAAATGAGGCGACCTTGCATGCATCCAGTCTTCTCCCTCCGAGAACCTCCTGCTTTTACTGCTTTCATTAGCTGCCATGCTTAGATAGCTAGCTTTTGGCTTTGGTTTGTACTTTAACTCGTTAATGTGTTAGCTATTCAATTTGTTTTGTAATAATTAGTTAACTCGGATTAGTTAATTAAATTGTGTTGTAATAATTAGTTTAATTAGCTTAGATTACTAGTTAGCTTCTTATTCGGTCCCTCCCTCGAGAGGGCACACTGTTGTAATAAGCGTGCGTGTGTGTGATGCATGTCATCCAGTCCCCATTTCTTTCTCCCTTTTACTTAACCGCTTACAATGGTTAGTTTTAGGGCATATTTGTTTAGCATATCTTATGCTTCGCATGTGTGCATTCATTCATCTGTATTGCATGCACCGAGCTCGGCACATCATACTAACTGAATTGTATTTCAATACCTATTCGAATACATGTATCAAGTTGCATTTCACATGACATGATTAGGATAGCCGAGCCTATCTTAGTTGCATTTCGCATGAGTTGCATTTCGCATGTGTTGCATTAGCCATCTTAACATGAACTAGGATCATGCATGATTTCTAACGAGTTCTTTGTTTTGACTCGGAGTACACTGTGAGTGTTTACGCTTTAGCATACTGCATGTGTGTTATTGACTGCCATGAAAGCATGCTTGCCATGAGGCTAACTGTTTAGTTGATATTAACTGCCTGAATGCCTGTGGGTGAAGGTTGGATTACCTGAATTGGAACAATTCATTAAAATCCGCATTTTAGCCTACTTGCGAGTAGCTAACTTCAAACCATTTTCCAAACAAGTGGATATGCGAGGCTTGGTTCCAAATTAGGCGATCTAGTCTATACTTGTTTACTGTGCGCATCACATAGTAAGATTAGCTAATTAACCGGAATAAGAACACATATGTTTTCAAAAACAAGATATCATGCTTAGTACAGGCCGACCTTTGATCGGGCGAGCGGGGATGCTCCTTACATGACCTTCCCCAATCGTACCTAAGTTCCTGAGCCGAGGCAACTTTGGTGATGACGGACACGTGGCCTTAGGCACGAGTCAGGGTTTCCTAAATTCCCCCAGAATAAAATATTTAAGTGGCGACTCTGTATCTGGCAAAGTAGTCCATGTTTGGCACTTCTTTATAAAAATCAGTTTTCCAAAACGATTTGCCGGATTTGGACTCTTTGGTGATTTATCGGTCTCACATTGCACATTGTGAGATTAGATTCAGAACCGTGACATTTGAGTCCAAACTGTAGCAAGCCCAATGGACAAAACGGAATCCCGAGCCATTTTTGCACGCGAAGCCTGGGACGTTTGGGGCACGTCTACCCTATCTTCCAGCAACCAACACACAAACAAAAGAGGGTCGACCCTCTCCCAGTCTGGTGTTTGCCCTATTTTCCAACAACACCTCCAGAACTTCACCAACAGGTAAGGGTCGACCCTAGGAAGGCTGGTGTCGACCCTAGAATGGAATTTCTAAGTCTCCAAGGAACTTTTGACAAGAATAAATGCGAGCAACCAAACCCAACAAGTTTAAATCGGATTATACTCCTCTAAAACCGAACCTATAACAACCCCAAAGGTTTTCCAAAACATAATAATCATTCAAATATACTTCCCAAAAGTTTTAAAGGACACAAATGCTACAACCTCCCCACCTTAGGAAATTTCGTCCCCGAAATTTAACAATGGCGAGATAAAACCAACACTTCAAGAAAGGAACATGGTACCAAAGAAGACCCCCCAACGAACCAAGAAAAACAGCACACCAATTCCCAGTTACAACCGAATTTGGAAGATTACCCCGACCTTAGGAACACCAAGGATACCGAATTATTCAAGAACACAAGGAAAGGGTCACCGACTTCCCCTCGATTCACACCACTCACTGGGTCTATGAGACAAGAACAATAACAACCACGGCAACCAGGCACACACTCAGGCTATCCACCACCATAAGCCCAAACACTCCCCAACGCTTAATACTCCAACGAGAAGGGGACAAGACTTTCACTACAAGATCCTTGGTTACCTGATTTTAAGGGAAAAGTTACAACAAAACGCGACTCACAACAAGACTCCGATCTGACAAGTTCTTACAACACCCATCAACCCACATAACCGGACGTACAAAATTCAAGATTTAACAACACAATCAAAGTGGTTACACCAACTAAACCACAAAGGTACAACAATTAACATCTAAAACCCAAAAGAAATTTCATCCTTTTTCTCAGTTCTTGGTAAAAATCTTTGCTTTACATAATAAATATTTTCTTAGAGAGGTTCAAATTTTTACACCAGCCACAAGCCAAAGTACAATTTCATTTCCACACAGTAATCAATGAGCCTCTACTGTCACCCAATAACGCCCGTCACCCACATGGTGATGCCACAACCAATATAAACATATTTTCCACAATGGTAAATAACAAATACAAGTATCGTGCCAAAAACACAAATTATCACAATCATACCATTCCGCTCGACCAATAACATTATTTTTACTATGCCACTTATCATCCATACCAGGTAATGAAAGACCACATAAACTAGGTTCAACAAAATTTGTTTACGTCCTCTTGAATGAAAACTCTTTTCCTTATTCATGCATTTAAAAAAAATTCACTTAAATTCATACCATTTTCCAACAAAAGACGCGTGTTAAAATTTTTTGGGTAAAACCAATTTATTTTGCAGTTAGCTTCTCAAAACAAACCTTAAAATCTCACCCCACGAGTTTTTGTTGAAATAAAAATGCCATGAGAGTCTTCAAAATCAACAATCACTTATCAATTTATTTTCCTCAACCACACCCGATGAATCCCACCATCACCCAATCACATCCAACACACTTACAGTGTTTTTTTTTTTCACAATGAGAACATCACATTTCCATAACCACATCAAATAGAATTAATCGCGGTGTTGAAAGAAATAATGCAACACACATACTTTCCAAACTCCAAAAGTTCCACACCAACACAAACATTAACCAAAAGAATCAGCGACACTCGGAGGTCTACGAGTATTCCCAATCAAGAAACTAACATTCTACCCCGACTCACGGGCTTCAAAACTTACACAGAGATACGCACACTGATAACCACACACAAACACAAGGCTCAATGCCCGAGGCACAGCCCACGACACCACGCCACCTTCTATCCAAATCGTACTATTTTTTTTTTTTTTCCAAAGGCTCAACTTTACAACCCACATCTAAACCATTCTAAAGTGACTATTTGTCACTCACCTTGACACCACTCCACTTAATTAATCGCCCGAGATTTTCCGCTGCCGGTCTTCAAACACTTACATACCATTCCCAAAGGAATTCTATTCACACGCCTAGATGGCCAACACACTCTTATATTCAACACAAGACCGAATAGGTCAATGGCGATTACACGATCCCGGTCACCCAAGACAATTCTTACCGATGATACACTCATTACATAAGAACACAAGCCATTCATCACTCCAATAACATTTCAAGCATCTACCCATGAAATTCCTTTCACACTCAAAACTTTACCCAACATCTAATAACATCTCCAACTCATAACTGACCATGGCATAACGCTGACCCTATTCGCCGTCGATAAGACCACCATGAACTCACAAATCAACAATTCAAGACACTAAATGACACACACTAGTGCCATCCTCACTATGCTAAAATATGGATCTCACACCCCCGTAGACATTCCCACATCACTCCCACCAATCTTCACAAAACTCTAAGGCCTCACATCTCCTAAATCTTAACACGATAAAACTTTAAAGTAAGTCTTGACCCTCATTCCAGCACTATGCTAATCACAATAATTCCACAGATTTCTAAGTCCCCACCAACAATTTCTAAACTAGACAAGAATCAAGGGCCATCACAAACCATCACAAAATTTAACAGTTGATATACAAGAGTACTAAGATCACCAATCCCATTCACACATTTCATTACACATACATAACAAAGAATTCAAGTTTCATAAGCAAGCCCCAACACGTGAGGGTAACCAATAACAACACATACACAACACATAACCATGGTGCCTTAGCATCCTACAACACATCGATCAATCGAAAACGTTTTTCACAATTTATAGCATAGATCTCTAAAACAAAAGTCCCTCTCAAGGGTGATACTACCACATTGGTTTAAAAGTCGATCCTCTCGAAACTTCCGAAGCCTGGCCTCTTTGGGTCTGGTACCGATAACATCCCCAACTGGACTAATGGGACAAGGTCCGACTAGATTCTGAAACACCCGAAGGATCTACACGTAAAGGGAAAAAACGTCTCACATGGCCCTGCTGACCACAACTAAAACAAACAGTAGTCTCCCAACACTGAACTTGATTTGGAACCTGGACCTCACTAGGTCTCCCAACAGACGAGTCTGAAACCCCCGACGATAACAAGGACTGAGTCTGGGAGTGAGCATGCGCTCGCCTCCACCTCTTACTGAGCCTAGGGTGCTTATGGACCATAGGAGTTACCGAAGTGGCCTCCTCCCTAACTCGACCAACTCTGCTAACCATGGCCTCCACATGGGCTGCCGCCTCAACTAGATGAAAATAATTCTTCCACATAGATCCAACCACCTTCTCCTGGATATCATCACGTAATCGCCTCTCAAACTCATAACAACGGCACTCCTCTATTGCCACTAACTCTGGAGCAAACCTTGACAAACTAGTGAACCTCATCTCAAACTGGGCCAAAGGAGTAGTATCCTGACGCAACCCGAAAAATTGTTCCCTCAGCCTTTCCCGAGTAGAAGGAGGAAAATACTTGATCAAGAAGGCCTCGGTAAACACAACCCATGTGGGACCTACAGTACCTTTCATATACTTCCACCAATAATTTGTATCTCCCTTCAACTGGAAGGTCGCCAAAGAAACCCTTAACCCCTTGTCCTCGACTCTGAGCATATCAAGAGTCTTGGTAATCTGTTCCAACTAACTCTCCGCCTTCAGCGGTTTTGCCTCCCCCAAAAACTCTGGTGGATTGGAGCGAAGAAACTCTTTAGTAAACTTGAGGGTATGCCCGTTGTCCCCCTCGTTGCGAGTTAGAGCGTCTTGCACCGCTCTTACAACCTTGCGTGCAATTTCCTCACCGACAGCCGATGCTGTAATGACAAGTGCTAGGGGAACCGCCATGCCCCTACCGACACCCCTACTACTCATTTGTCCTCTATTTTCTCGCGCAGACATCCTATGAAATTCAAAAACAAAATCAACTAAGTACACTACACAACGGCCTCCCCGAGGCACACACACTCACCATCACTAAGTCACTTAGCCTCCAAAACATACAATTCCAAATGCATATAAACAATTTAAACATCTAAACACATAATTGAACCAAGTCCACAAGGATAGCCACTTGTTCCGAAACTTTGAAAGAATTCCCATTAGAAACCACGTTGATGAGGCGTGTTTCCAATAGAACCTCAAAGCAAGTTCACCAGCCACAAGTACTATCCAAGAAACTTAATCCCATGCTCACATAAATGCAACACATAAGTCCTAACATTTATCCTAACTATATGCAACGTCCTCACCAAGCATAGTAAACCCCATTGTGGTAAAAACCAATTCCCACGAGACCAAGGTATTCAAACCCGGCTCGCTCTGATACCAAGTTGTCACGCCCCACTTTTTATTATTCGGATTAATATTACCAAGCCTTTATTATACATTCCATTTCAGAGTTAGCATACAAAAGAACATAATATTCTGAAGGAATATATATATACAGAATTCTCTCAGTCGGATAAAATGAAGGCAACATGAATATACAATTAAAGAAGTTGCCCATAGGCTTACATCATTTAAAAATCAAAAGAAGGGTGTAACCCTTTTACATCAATGGCATTCCGCCTACACACAAAAAGGGCCCGTGACCAACAAATAAAGAAGATCTGAAATCTTGTAGCACATCCTAATTATCACCTGAAAAAGATTCAACAACGTGGGATGAACATATAGTCCAGTAGGGATCTCAACATGATCCTCAACAATAACCACTTACAGATAGCTATGATCATGAGTGCTAATCTTATACCATATAAATAATGTGACATTTTATAACCAAAGTATATATATATATATATATATATATGTACTATTCTCAAAATCATTAAATTATTTAACAACATCAATTTCCACTTTTACTACCCTTTCCCCAATGAACAACTCTTACCCATTTCCATGTTTCCATTTGTGAGAAATACCCATAATACTCACTTTATATTTTTGAAACACATTCACCAAAACTAATGCCTTCATATATTTATTAATTCAAAATAAAAACCCAAGTGTGACTCCACACATTCATTGCTTCTCAACCTTACGTTCAAGTAAAAGAGATATTATCAATAATTCATTTCCGGTAGGCAACTCCCTCAACCACTCTCAGCACGTCCAAACATACCCAAACACATCTACACTACATATAAGACAATTCCTTCTCACTGAATCATGATCATCACAACACATAACACACATAACCAAGTAAGACAACAATAACAACAGTTCTCTGCTCTACTTGCCTCAAGCACAGTAAGCCAATGGTTTCACCTCTCAACAACATCATGCCAATTTACCAGACACCAGCTGGAAGGGAATGGTACTTCTGCTCCATTTTACTAGGTGCTAGCTGGAAGGGTATGGTACCTCTGATTCTCAGCACAGCCAATTCTCTAGGCACTAGCTGGAAGGTAATGGTACCCCTGATTCTCAGCGCATTACACCTCTTTCGATCATCACAACATGACAAGGTACAACCAACAAATGCAATGCATATACGTAACCACAACAGAGTGCAACCAACTTAAGCGTAAAACATACATGCAACCATTCAACACAATAATGTCATCCACCACCGACGACCAAGAACAAAACCCTTAAGTGTTTGTATTTTCAACGCATGAGTTTTAACAATTTTCAATTCTCAAGAGGTTCTAAATCCAACAATCACAACAAGGAAGTAAAGCATTAGTGATCTAAACTCAAATAAATCTCTGGGACTCATATTGTTTTTACATCTTATTCCTTTCATTTCAAAACCAATTACCTTTTTCCTTCTACAATAACATTCTTCACCTTATGTCTTAATCCAATTTTTACTTTATTTCACACAAAAAACATGTCCAATTCACTTTCTATCATTTTGAATAGGAAATCTCTACCATGGTGGCAGGTTATAATTCACATCATTTCTATTTAATGAAAATGTAATTCTTTAAATAAATCCAATTTCAAGGTTGTGTTCCCTTTCTATTTGTACAATTAACAATTTGTTAATTTATTGTAATAAAACATAGTCAAATCCAACACCAAGATAATACCCAAATCGCAAAGTCCAATTTAAAATCTTAAATCAAATTCCAACACACTAACCTCATTTCATAAGTTTATAACATAATCATCTCACAATTTCCATCCATTTTTATCCATTAGACGTGACTATAAAAATTTAGGGCTTTGATTCTTTACTCATGAATATAATAAATCACACCCCAAATTTAACCCAACATTCCCGACCTCATGAAATTTCAATCTCTACACCCATAACTTATACCCTCTAACATGATTTTCGAAATAAATCCATACCACATGGTTTTTATGCAATAAAAGCATACCACATATCTATCTATAGTAGAGGCATTGAAAAGAATCAAAGAAATCCTTACCTCATGAAGTGAAGGGAAAACAACCCAAAAACCACCGGCGACGAAACCACGAACTACTTGGATCAAGACGAAGCACTTGACGAGATCTACAACCTTTCTCAAAGAAGCTAGGCAAGGAGATGCTTCCAAGTGAGTAGATCTAAAGATCTTTGGGCAAAAAGTGATTTTGGAGAGGAAGAGAGAGAGACCCACAGTTTAGAGGGAGAAAAGAGAGAAAGAAAATAAAGAAAAGGGGCAAGTGGGAGTCTATTTATAGCACTAGGTAAAATTAGAAATAAGCCCCAAAGTCAACCCAAAATATCAAGTCAAAACCCCCAAAAGATAGGGCCAAAAGTCAGACTAGAGTCTGAAAAAAAAAAAATCTGCAGGGATCGACCCCTGCAACAGTGGTGTCGACACCAAAGAGGAAAATCTGGGAAAACTAAGTTTGACTGCACTGCTGGTGTCGACCCTACCCCAGACTGGTGTCTACCCTATCTTCCAGCAATCAACACACAGACAGAAGAGGGTCGACTTTCTCCCAGTCTGGTGTCTACCCTATTTTCCAGCAACACCTCCAGAACTTCACCAACAGGTAAGGGTCGACCCTAGGAAGGCTGGTGTCGACCCTAGAATGGAATTTCTAAGTCTCCAAGGAACTTTTGACAAGAATAAATGCAAGCAACCAAACCCAACAAGCTTAAATCAGATTATACTCCTCCAAAACCAACCCATAACAACGCCAAATGTTTTCCAAAACATAATAATGATTCAAATATACTTTCCAAAAGTTTTAAAGGACACAAATGCTACAAATCCAGATTATTCAGACCTTTTTTTTAATATATGCAAAAGGGTAAATTACACTTACCCCCTGAGATTTGGATTTAATACATATCCCCTTGATGTTTGAGAAATTACACTGGCCTCCTGTCATTGTAATTATTTAGACGGAATAAACGTTGGTATCAAAAAGACATTGAATTCATACACTCTCTCTTTTCTTGCTTTGCTTTACTTCTTCTGGTTTTTTCTTTTTTTTTTTCAATGTAATTTATTATGTTTTTCTACCAGGAGTTGTTGCCTTTTATATAAGCGGAAGGTTTGTGAAATGAGACTATTAACTACAGGGATGGGAATTTAATTTCACAAACATCATGGGGTGATACGTATTAAATCCAAACCTCAGGAGGTGTTAGTGTAATTTACCCTATGCAAAATAAATGGGCAATTATCATTTGATAATATAATGTTAATATATTTTGACTTATAAGTTGAAGTCAACATTAATGTGTACATTCACAGAAAGACAATGGTGCACACCTCTCAAAATGTGTGTATCATATGCATTAAAGAATTATAGAATAAAATGGTATAACTTTATACTTTCTGAGTCATAACTAAAAAAAAAATGACATAATTAAGGATTCATATGGTATAATGGTGTATATGATTGAATTCTCCGTACATATATAGAATTAACAAACCAACAATGAGTGTTTCTCTTGTGAACTCTATTGCACTGATATGTACATCTTTCATAAGAAGATTGTCCAAGAGAGATTGCATAGGTTACACAAAGTAAAAATGTTGTAGACCACAAAAATGTATTCACAAAAACCATATTGAAGTTGTAGCCGGAAAACCAAAAACGTTTAGGATTGTCTGATCGATCGACCGAAAATGGCTTCAAGATGATTTTTGAAAAACTATTTCCGTGGTCTGTAGCATTGTGGTACAAAACGTGTGTGTGTGTGCTAATTTTTTTTAAATGTGTATAAATATCAAGAATATCGCTGTGGGCTTCATCGTTTTGATTTATAATCTTTTTTTTGATTTATTTGTTTTCTTTTTTGCAATTTAATTTTTTATAAGGCTCATAATGTCGGCACTTAAATAAAGAGGAAATCGAGACCTGCCTGAAAATTGTCTAAAGAGAGAAAGAGCATTAGATTGCAAAATTTTCATTTATTGAATAAAATTGTGGATAAATGATGACAAGATCTTGGATCCAACCTATCCTACAATTAATCATTGTACTTGTGAACTTTCTGCTTCCTTCTATTTATACAAATGGTTAGAATAAATAGTAATAACAAAAATGAGCATGGGATCCTGTCCCTAATACACTCTCAGTCACACAATTTCTCTATCCCTTATACACTCTTAGTCATACAATGTACCTCAAAATTTCCTTGTTTGGGATTCCCACATCATGTTGGTGGGAGTGCATTGAGATATGGACAAAACAACATAAATTGGCACTACATCCTCTATCCTAAAATTCTCTTCGAGCCATATGATCATACGTGTGTTTTGAGATTTCCCATCACATTGAAATGCATTGTGCGTGAGACAGATTGTGTTCATTTTATTGAATAAAATTGTGTACAAAAAAACAAGATCTTGGATCCATCTTGTCCTACAACTACATAATCATATTTCAACACAACCATTTGCACAAAGTCATATCCACAAACTGCATGATGAGAGGATTATTTGAGAAACTTACTTCAATACTTATTGGGAAGGAAATGATACAGATTGTGAGAGAAACTACTACTTGTAAAAAAATGGCCTATCTACAAAAGAAACCCTTCAATCTGTGACTTTAATCAAACAAGAGATATGTAGTTGATGAATGGTTGTATCCTATAATCCTACACACTCTCATGACATGATTTCCCGATCTGCTCTTTCTCGTGCTCAACAGGACATAATTCATTTGTACGTGATTCATATGGAATCTTTAACACTCTCCCAAGGAGATGTCTAGTTGAGAAGAGTAGCATCGTTTTGCACTCAATCCATTGTCAACCTGAACCAACAGGGTTCAGAGAATCTAATCCTTCACCTCATTTCTCTTCCAAACTTCCCATAGATGAAAGTTTCTCTTGCAAGGCTTCAAGCAAATCTTGATATTCAGCAAATGCCAGACGTGACTAGAAAGGAGTATATCAAGAAAAAAAAAGTGAGACACGTAGATGAACAGTCACCATAAACTAGTCAATCTTTGAGAGACATATATGTACCTCAAGAGTCACGCTATAAGCTTTCCACAACTACATATCATGTTAAAATAAATCAAAAAGAACCTGTGCAGCATAACGGAACAAAAACAACACATTTCATCATATTCTAATAAGATATGTAAACATAATTAAACTTTTCCTTCTGTAAATATTTCCATGGCAATTGTACCTCAGATCGTCTTAAAAAGAATGGCCAGGACAACTATCCACTCTTCGAACTTGACAAAGCACATATGAGCCAAAAGGAATTTTGCATCCAACCGACTCTGCAGTGTGCCCATTTGAAGCTGGAAATATATGAGACAAGTCAATCGTCAGGAAAACAATATCCAACTAATAACATTCAAACTATTATTTGCCTAAAAACATGAACATGTCAAAAGGTTTTCTAAAAACATCACATGCCTCTGAAATATTCTCTCATGCTTTGTGCATTAATCTACTACATTTTCAAGATTTGACAGCATTTGTGACAATTTTTCGAAGTAGTGTAGCCAATTTTAACCGTCAATAATAATATATGTTTCCTTTATTGTATTTTATTGTATTTATTTATTTTTTATGAATATATGTTTCCTTTATTGTAGTGCTTAAGCATTTCTTCCAAGATCGTCTCTTTTTCAGTATAATTGTTGCATTCTTCAGAGAGAAGTCTAATATAAAGCTACTATTGGAATAATCTTTTGTGTAAAATAATTAATGTGAAACCAAATCAAACAAATAAAAATAAATTACTTACAGAATTTATTTACCGAAACAACTTAACAATAAAATGATCAAGTCGAGTGTGTGATACTCTGTCCTTAAGACAAATTCACCCCGCTTCGGTGCTTACGAATAAATAGTGTCTATCTCCCAGAATACAATGATCTTTCATAGATCGTAGTAGCACTCCAAATAATCTATACGGCGAACAAAACTTGTGTTTTGTACTCTCCGAATTTTCTCTAAAATTAATATGAAGAACAATGCAAAGAGAGAGAAAAAAGGGAAGGAAAAATGAATTTTATGGATGTCAAAATCTACTAGAAAGGTCTTCTATTTATAGGAAAATTGGTGACTCTTGGACAGATTTGAACTGATAGGTTCTCAAACCAAACATGTATGATTTTGAAATGAACAGATCTGTTGCAGAACAGAACAAGTGCAAACTATTTGGACCTTCTAGAGCAACTTGTTTGGACATGCTGGACCAGAGGAGGCACTGTTATGGACCAGAAATTTGTATTTGGCGCAAAAGTTTGAATTAATTTCTTCCTTGAAAAAATAATTTTTTCGCAAGATTTTTTGGAAACAATTCAAATAAATTTTGGCCAAAAAATTAATATTAGAACCGACCGAACCTATAACCTACACCTGTGCTCGACACGGCTCTGCTAGGCTAGGCCAGCCGATTAGACGGACGGTGGCAGCGCACGCGCGTGTGTGGTGTTTTGAGCCAAAAGTCACTTTGTCCATAACTCCTCCCTTCAACAAACTTGGGGTGCCCCTTGGGGCCCAATCCAAGTGTAATAACCCGACCCTCATATCTGTTTCTAGTATATTTTCGATCTGTTATTCTGTGCATTTACTTGCTTTCTGTGAAAAGTGATTTATATCTGTGGCATTTTTATTAGTGTATTTGGAACCTCCCTATTTTATTTTGGGGTATTGATTGTGGTGGTAATATGATGGTAAGGTAAGATTGGACCAAAAACTTTAATTCGACCAAATCGCCCACGATCAGCTGTTACTCTTTTGCCCTTTTCTTTTTCCACATTTAGAATTTGGATGTGAGGTTAGAACCATTGGAAAGCTTATTTTCGGGGCTACAATTTGGACACAAGAATGACCTAAAACGGAGTCCGGATGAGTGAGTTACGCCGGTTTGAAGTTTTTATATCTGTGCTGGAAGCAGGACCGCACGTGCGGGAAATGCGGCGCACGTGCGGCGATGTGCGGGGCAGCAGCTCAAAAACGTGATTTTTGAGTCATTTCTTAGATTTTCTTTTCCTCTCTTCTTCTTCCCTCTTCCATGTCCGAAACCCTAGCTCCCAAAACCTTGATTTCCTCCACTTTTCTCAAAAAATCAACCATGGATCTTGCATCAAGGATGGAGAATAAGAGGAGATCACCACTTTCTACCGAATGGAATTTTGAAATTTTTGAGGTATGTTGGGGTTCTATTATGGGGTTTAGAGTATGGTTTATGGGTTATGGACCTAGGGTGCCTAATAAATGGGAAGATTTGAAATAAAAAGTAATGGGTTAAGAAGATTGAAAATTTTATTTGAAATTTGTAGATTTCTTAGAAACCCTAGGTTGATTTTTGATGATAACCCATGATTTGGCCCAAATTGATAGTTGAATCATGAAAGTGGTAGGTTGAATTAGATGTGTTCAAATTTAATTGGAATTTGGTTATGTTTGAAAATTATGTTTAAACTTTGCGATTGAACTTTGTTAAATGCATTGTAAATTATGTTTTAATAAAAGGGAAATTGGGGGGAAAGATTTATTGATAATGTGGATGATATAAATTCGATTATGGAATGTTGAAATGGAATTTAAGAATTCCTTTTGAGATATGTTGAATTGTGATGATTATGTGGGATGGTATTGACTATGTTGATATTAATTTTTGTGACCTAAAATGTGAAGTTTTCAAGAATGGGTTTAATCCCAAATCATTTTACTAAATATTTGTGGGCTTGCTTAGTTATTAAATCAAGAGAATGATTTAATAGGATTTCTTATGGGGATGGGGAAATGTTTGGTTTTTGGTGAAAACACTAGAAATTTAAGGAGTTTTGGGGAACATGAAAATGTTCATAAAAATCCTTTCTTTCTTTGAATAGAAGATGAATGGGTGTAAATTCCATAATGTGTTTTGTAAGACTAGTAATCTTTTATATATATATTGAGTTGGAGAAGTAGGTTTGAAACTTCATGCTGCAAAATATTGTTTGCTCTGTTTTACGTAATTAACCCTCTGGTATTTCTGGAATTTGTGTTTGATGCCTTAATGTATAAGTTGTGTACATGTGTAGGGCATAACCTGAGAAGGACGAGCACTCTGTTATAGCACTGTGAGTAGTAGTACCATTATCTGCTTCATATATATAGCTAATGATTGTCATTAACACCTTGTTTATACACGATATGTAATTACGTTATGTTTTGGTATGTGTATATAAAGAAAGGAGGAAACATGAAGTGTTTTCATTCTTTAAGATTATGGGCCTTTGGCCATACGATATAAGTAACTACGTTATGAAACAAAGTGCTACACGGGACTAAGTGCTACATTGTGAGTCACAGCTAGAACCCATGTGAGACACCTCTTGAGTTCATACAAGAATTTACAAGGGCATTCTTAATGCCAATTTACAAGGGCTTAACGCCAATTTACAAGGGCATTCTTAATGCCAATTTGCAAGGACTTAATGTCAACTTTCAAGGGCTTTATGCCACCTTCCAAGGGCTTTATGCCAATGTTTAAGGGCTTTATGCCACCTTTCAAGGGCTTTATGCCAATGTTTAAGGGCTTATGCCACACCATTCAAGGGCTTTAAGCCAACCATTATGTTCAAGCTGATATGTTTCAAGAAAGGGCCTATAAAGTGAAACGGACTCAGACAAATCATGTGGACTTTGCATTGTATGCTTAAGTATATGTTTTAAAGTTTGATAAGCATATGTTTTAAAGATTGATAAGTATATGTTTTAAAGTTTAGTAAGCATATGATTTAAAGATTGATAGGTATATGTTTTGAAGCTTAGTAAGTATATGTTTTGAAGCTTGGTAAGTATCTAAGGGCCTTGCGCCACTATGTTAATGGGCTTCATGCCACCATGATTAAGGGTTTGTGCCACATTATATAAGGATATTAATCCAAAACATTATATTCAAGCCAATATGTTTCATGATAAGATCTAAGTCTATAATGAATAAGAACAGATTCAGACTCGTATTGTGAATGCTGCATTAGTATATGAAAGTACATGTTTGAAGCTTTGAATACCAGGTTGGAACTTTACTTGGCATTGTAGAATTTCAGAAATTGTATGGCCCGCTCGAGCGGAGACCCATTTTCAGGAACATTTGAAAAGTTGCATTTAGTTCGTATGTCTATCCTCACTTATTTCCAAAGCATGTTAGACACAATTTATGGTTCAATAAATATTGAGAAGTTACGAATCCATGTGTATTTCTATTATACAATGTTTAAAGTTAAGCAGTATTTTATTTATGTATTACTATTCACTGAGCTTGGCTCACCTCCGTATGTCTGTTCCTGTAAGTAACCAACCAGGAGGTCAGTCCTAACCCAGGACGTTCGTTCCCTTTTGTCAACCTTTATGAGTCTAGGCACTAAGCGAGATCACTCAGTTTTGTGAAGCTTTGTTAAGACATTGTCTTGTTTTTTTTTGATTACTCATTTAAAGTTAAATGTACATGACTTCAATGTTTTTGTATATGCCCAATCTTAGGGCTGGGGCTGTATATGTATATCTATATGACTGATGCTCACAGTATAATTTTGGCCTGTGACTGGTTATTATAATGTATATGATGCATGTGATCCTAGCATATTAGAGGTAGCTCAATGGAGTTTGTTATCATGTTAAATTTTAGTGCTTCCGCCAAGGCCCCATATATTACGTATAACAGGTTAAGTGTCCGTTTCTGTATGGGTCATGCCCGAACTTTTAGGGGCGAGTTTGAGGCGTGACACCAAGTGTTGCCACCTAAAACTTATATACACACATGAGTTCTCTTAAGTTTCCAATGTGGGATAACCATTTCAAGGAAACCCACATTTTACTTCTTGAATTGTCCATTCCATGAACCCAAAAACGACGTCAACTTCCCATTCACTCATAAATGGTTTTGATGAATTGTCTTCATCGTGTGACTTGTCTACAGCAATGAACACGTCACCTCTTTGGACCCACCTCAAAAGATGTGTGGGACCCACTCAAATTTGGGCTTAAAGTTAGCCTAAAATAAGCCCATAAAACCATAAATTCCAACAATCCCCCACATGAATGGAATTTGACGGAGAGAAAATGCAACAACATGATCTAATTACAGAAAGCACAAAAATTGGAAATATTCTGCAAAGGATAGGTAGCTTTTGGCTTTAAACCTTCCCTTGTGAGACACTATCGGATTTACTAGCTAACCAGTGAACATGATGTCTTGAACTATTCAGCGATTTGTGTAAACCAAGACAATAGAGCTCACACAGCATATTGCCATACACAATTTAGTTCTCACTATTGTCTTCATTTTGGCCTTGAACAACCTAGTCTTTCATGAGTGCTCTAGAGAATTGTAGCCCTTCACAAATCTCATAGAGTCGGCCCAGTTCACACTCACATAGGTGATTCTTATGAAGAGTATCTTGCCATACTCCACTAGGTATTTCTAGATATAAGAATCATTAAAAGTATTGCTAAACATAAAACGCAGCAGACATCACTATTTCATCATAGAAATGGGTAGAAATGTGACTCTCCAGTGATTCTTTTGAGTCATACACAACTCGATTGTCCTTTTGAACCTAGATCTTAGGATCTCCAGTCAACTAGGTTGGGTTGTCGTTGTGGTAACTCTTATTTAAGAGGCTTAAGTCCCATTTCCCTCGATGAATTTTCAACTAACTCTCTTGCTAATCCTTTGGTTAGTGGATCCACTATGTTGTCTTTAGACTTCACATATTCAATGGAAATAATTCCATTAGAGAGTAGTTATCTCATGGTGTTATGTCGACGACGAATGTGCCGCGACTTACGGTTATACATATGACTATGTGCTCTACCTATTGTTGATTGACTATCACAATATATTGTAGACACCCCATTTTTGACCGTCCTCAAGACTTGGATGTCACCGTTTGAACACTCGATGATTATCCATGTTTGTGTTTGTTTGGAGTTCCCGGAGGTCTCGGCTCGCGCACCTTGCCTCAGGATCCCCGAACTTGACCGTTTAGTGTCTGGTTTTACACCAAACACTTGCATCTTGCCTTTGAGAGGCAGGGTAGGGCTTGTAGACCATCCCCACCCATCACCGGCAGTGGCTAGAGGCCACCGGCTGGTTTTTGCTGCCACCGGCAATATAGTTTGCCGGCCGGCACTCTTTGTTGCCGGTCAGCACTATTTAGTGTCGGCCGGCACTCCTTTCGGCCAAGATGGCATTTTTGGCCGGCCGATTGCTGTTCATCTGCTTTTGCAGATATTTTTAGACAGCTGTCTTGCTTTTGCTCCCCTCCATACACGTGTATGGAGGGATCTCCCTCTTGTAAAGCTTGTCTTGTAAGCTTTACAAGACAATATAGAGAGAAGCTCTCTCTAGTTGCAAAAGGAGGAGACTAGGTTAGAGACTTAGGATATTTTGAGAGCAAAAGCAGCCATTGTTGAGCTCTAGTTCTAGGGTTTGAGTTACATACATTTTCTATCTTTCTTTCCCTCTCATTTGCACTCTAGGTGTTTTGTGTCTTACTATTGCATACAAACACCTAGTGTTTCACCATCCTCTTGAAGCTGAGGTTCTAAGGGGTTTGTTTTGAGATTTTGGTGTTGGATTCAAGCTAAAGGAGGCCATTGGAGCACCATTTGTGAAGGGGTCTTCAAGGGTGAGATTCTAGTCCTTTTTTTCCCCATTTTCGCATTGATTTTCTACCTATCTTAGAGCTGTTTTTGTGCTTATTGTATAATACAAAAAAGTTCTGTTTTTAGGCCCTCTTTATTGTTTATTAAGAGTGTTTCTTGGTTTGAGGGTTGTTGACCCCTCTTAGGCCTTGAAAGGCCTCATTTTGAGCCATTTTGTACTAGCTCCGGGATTTTGGTGTTGGGGTCTCTTCACCACTGAAATCTTGAGGGATTTCAGTGGTGAAGATGATGCCTTGAAGTCCCAAGAAGGAGAGGGCCACCCCCTCTCCTTGTTGTCCTTGAAAAGGGCATGTTTTGGCCTCTTAAGGAAGCCTATGCTTGAGTGTGTGTTGAGCATGTTTAGGTTGTTTTTCATGCTTATATATCCATAATATAACATGATTTTAAGTTGGTTTTGGTACTCCATGCATGCTTAGCATAGTTGCCATGTAATGCCTTGTTATGCCTTAACGTGTCTTAGGTTGTGTGCCTTTGTTTCTAGCATGTTTTAGGCTTAGTCTTGTGAAGATTATGTGCTTATCTTGACATGTTTTAGGTCTGTCCATAAGTGTTTGGGTTGATTTTGGCATGCTTGATATAGCTCCTTTGTATTTGGGCTTGTTGGCCTTGAGTATGTGCATGTGTAGCATGACATCTTTGCATTGTTTTGGCGATTTGGGACCACCCCACATGTCATTTCAGTCCCATTTCCATGCTTGTTTGATTGTCTTGCATGTCTCTTTAATGCTTTGAAAGCATGTGTTGCATGCTCCATGTTTTGGCCATTGTGTATGCCTTTGTATTTGAGCCATTTGGATGCCACCTAAGTGATCCCTAGGCCTTGTTTTAACATGTTATAAACCTGTTTTTTAGTTGCTTAATGCATGCCATGTTTGGTCTTGCTTAGTGTAGTCCAATGCTCCATTGGTTTGTTTTGAGCACTTAGGCCATTTGTTGCATATTTGGCTTGGTTTATTGCTTGGTTTGACATCATGTTTTAGCATGATTTTAATGCTTATGATGCATGCTAATTGGTCCATGATTCCCCCTTTCAAGTGTGCTTGAGGGTTGTTCAATTATGCCTAAGTGTTGGCCTTTCAATATGTATATGTGTACATGTGCATTTGGTCCCTCATTATAACACTTTGGCCCTTGTTTTAGGCCTTATTAGAGCTGCCTAAAACCATGCTTTAGTCCATCTTTTCATTGGTTTGCATTGCCATATGTGTGCTTATATGCTTGCATAAATGCCTTGCCATACCATGTTGCATCCTTAGCTTGTATGCCTAGGTTGCATTGCATCTTGCATGCATGCCTTGTTCCTTGACTTGGTGATAGGAATTGGGCCTTGTTTGGCTTGATTGGTTTGCATTGCATTTGAAATCAAAGTTGCATACTTGGTTCTTTGGGCCATCATGCGTGGAAATACGTGATTGGTGGTCCGAAAATCGAGGCACATGCCCCTTTGAGTCATTACAATGATAAGGGACATGGTTGGTGCATATATGCCTTGAATTGTGCTGCCATGCTTTGCCTTGCCCTCTGTTGCTGTGAGTTGCAGGTTCTGCAGGAACACTCTGCCGACCGGCAGTGTAAGGTGCCGGCCGGCAACAAATTCTCTGCCGACAGATTAATTTTGTGCCGATGGCCATAACACACTGCCGGTGGAAATTTCATTCAGCCGGTGATGATCCCCTCTGTCCAAGGGAGCAGTCCTAAGGTTTTGACAGCCTCCAGAGGAGTGAAGGAGAGAAAACAGAGGCAGCCTATGCATGGGGGCGCGCTTCCCGAGGCGATTTACTGTTTTCCTAGATTAGTTAATTTGTTAATTAATTAATTTGTAATATTAATTAGCTTGCGTAGTTAATTAATTTGTAATATTTATTTGGTCCCTCTGAGTGAGGGCAAATCTGTAATAAGCGTGGGTGGGTGGAGTGTATGTCTTCCAATCCCCACTTCTTTCTTCCCTTTTACTTACCTGCTTTGATGGTTAGTATTAGGGCACGTTTAATTTAGCATACCTTATGCTATGCATGCGTGCATCCATGCATTTGTATTACATGCATTAGGCTCGGTACATCACGCTAACTGCATCAGTACTTCAATTCCCAAACTGAATATGTGATAATTGTGCATTTTCACATGACACGTTTAGGATAGCCGAGTCTATTCTAGCAACATTTTGTATGCGATGCATTAGGCACTTAACATGGACTTGGATCATGCATGTTTGCTAATAAGTTCTTTGTTTTGGCGCGGAGTACTATGTAAGTATCTTAAAGCTTTAGCATGTTGCATGTGTGTGAATGCTACCATGACAGTATGTTTACCATGTGGCTAGATGCTTATGTGATAAACCGTTTTAATGCCTGTGGGTGGACGTTGGATTGTTTGAGTTGGAAAAACTCGTTGAAATCCGCATTTTAGCCTACTTGCGAGTAGCAAATTCCAAAACATTTTCAAACCGAACGGATATGCAATGTTTATTTCCAAATTAGGCAATCTAGTCTATACTTGTTTGCTGCACGCATAACATAGTAATTCTAGGCTAATAAATGGAATAAGAACACATAACGTTTTCAAAATCAGATATCATGGTTAGTAGAGGCCGGTCTTCGGACCGGGCGAAAGGGGGTGCTCATAGCTGACCTTCCCCGATCGTACCCAAGCTCCCAAGCCGAGACAAACTCCGGTGATGACGGACATGTGGCCTTCGGCACCGAGTCAGGGTTTCTTAAATTTCCCCATTTTAAAATATTTAGGTGGCGACTCTGTATCTGGCAAAGCAGTCCATGTTTGGCACTACTTTTCAAAAAAATCTGTTTTCTCAAACGATTTGCCAGATTTGGACTCTTTGGTTCGGATTTAGAACCGTGACACAAATCGAGTCCGAACTGTAGCATGAGGCCCACGGGGCGCGTCTACAGTTTCTGGCGACTCTGCTGGGGACTTTAGAGAGTTTGACTCGAACTCGTGATATCTTGTTTTGACTTCATTTATGTGTTTCTTTGCATTGCATGTGCATTGGTGCACCTAGGAACACGGTGTTTGCTATCTGCCATTCCTGAACGGTTTGCCGGAGGCTTGTCTTGTCAAGGCATGTCCATAAGGCTGACCGGCTATGGGCTCTGACAGCATGGGAACACAAACCCCAGTTTACCGGGGCACCCTTTTCGACCATTCGACCTAGTGCATATTCGGATCCATAGCGACCATTCCAAACTAGGACAGGTTGCTTACCCGATGTTAGGTTGTTTGAGAACTGCTGTGTGCATAGTGAAACCCTAGTTCCTGACAAAATAGGACAGGGAAACCCTACCCCAATATAGGGGTGTTTTGGCTCTCTTTACTTGCTATGTGCTTTTAGAATGTATTTCTACATGGAAAGTACATATCAGTTTGCAAGTCCGAGTATCAAACCTGAGGGCACCAATATCAGTGTCAGTTATGAGAATCAGTTATCTGCGGGTATCAGGGTTCAGTTTTCGGGAACAGTGATTTTTGGGAACAGTGATCAGTAGTAGGGTACAGTTGTTTGGCTACACCCGTGTTTGATCAGTTTTGGCTGAAATGCTGTCTGTTTTTCCTTTCAAGGTTCAGAGAGTTGCAGAGTTGATACAGAGTAGCCAGTGCCTCCCCTTGCCGAGGCAGGATTTATGGCGGCACAAAATTCAGAAGAGATTGTAGTTATGACGACTGCATTGGAGCAGGGAACCGCTCCGCAGGGTGAAGCCGGCATCGATGTGTCACATCCACCTAGGTTGCCCGTTGTGCACCCAGGTTGGGCTCCCCAGTTATACCAGGCTTGCGAGCCTACTACTTTTGAGTTGATGGGAATGATAGGTGACCTCCAAAGGTCTATGGCCGATCTAGCCTATGGAATGTCAGCTTCGCCCCCAGTGGCACCGTATGCCGGGAATTTCATACCACAGGAGCCCCCGCTGCTGGGGCGGATTGTGACAGAACTCAGTCAGCCAGAGGTGGCTTCCAGCTACAACCACGACATGTCAACAATGACCGAGCTTCGCTCTGAAGCAGCAACCCAAACCCTTGACCAGGCTGAGGCCGGAAGAAAAGACAAGATGAAGGCAGGTGCCGATCCCATTGAACAGCTGTTGTGGGCAGTCCAGGCTTTGAAAGCCGGGGGGATGAACAAACAACAGGTATCTATGGTCGTAGCCAAAGCTGTGGGTGATGCTTTCCCCACTCCAACCGAAGGCAGTTCAAGCCAGGCAGAAAATCGGGATGGGCCCCGTCATGCCCAGACAATTCCTGTCGTTCCCAACCCTGCACCGGGAAAAGGTCAAAAAGTCAAGGCAGCGCCAGCCGACCCTTTCGCTAGTACCTCTAGCAAGGGTCCTCAAACTTCAAAGTATCTGCCTCGAGGACGCAAATCCTTTCACGCCCTTTACATGCCTTTGTCTAGGGCATTTCTAATATTGGCCAAAAAGGGGCACCTTAAACCCCTGGAGCCTCGGCCACTCCCGAAGAATCTCCCCGCCACTCACGATGCTACCTTGTACTGCGCGTACCACCAACAGTCTGGTCACAGCACCGATGGTTGTTTTCGCCTTCGTCATGAAGTGCAGGATCTGATCGATAATGAGCTCATTCTTCCACCTACCTCGGCAAATTCCGTCACTACTGAGCTGTTGGACTTCGAGGACACTACAAGTTTGTGATCAGGGGTTGGACCACCTGTGGGCGGCGCTCGGTGTATTTCAGATGTGGCGTTTGGCACGCACTTTTTGAGCATTTGTAAATGCAGTTTTGTAGCTTCTGGCTTGGGGTTTTGGGTCAGTTCTCAGTTTTGTTTTGAGTCTGCCTCTTTCCCTTGAGTCAGTCTTTTTGTTTTTGGGTCTGTCTTGTGCTACCGAGTCAGTCCCGTTGTATAGAATGTCGAGTGATTCCGGGGTTGTTGCCTCGAACACTGTTTGTATTTAACCTTTTTGCTTTCTTTTTGAGTCTGTCTCTGCTGTGGAGCCAGCTACATCCAAGAAACCTGAATGAAACGGCTGCGGCTATCATGTTTCCGTGCTTATTATGTGTTTTGGACTAGTTGTGCCAGAGGACTTGAATGGATTGACAGTACATCTCGCCTGCTCTCCTGCGTGCCAAACTCATTGTATTAACCTAAGTTTTTCAAAAACCTCTTTTGGACACTGCGGTGATAAAAACGAAGAGGATGAAATTCCTCGGGTTTTGCAAAACTTTGATCATTTGAGAGAAAGAGAAGCATGCTAAGCCTTTTAATAAATGAAACCATGCTTGTCGGCGTGAGTACTGAGAAAGACCCTGGCTTGATCCAGATTGGTTCCACACCATCTTCGGCGCGAGCGATTCGCCGCTTTCTTAAAAACTTTCAAAAACAAATGTTTTACACGGCCCTGTGAAGACTTGTGTGGAACCGCTCTTGAGATTGCACAGCCTAGGATCGCTCTCAGCCTCAAGATTCAACCCGTCCAGACCTTGAACCCATTCAGCAAGATCAACAGTCAAGCATCATGCAAGGTCTGTGTGGCCAAACCAGGGGCAGCCCTCGAGCAAGAGGCACCCAAACCGAATCAGAAAGAGTAGATCTCGCCGGAAGAAGCTTGTGGAGCAACCGGGATGGATTCTCCCGCAAATCATTGCAACAGCCGCTCTCCTAGACACAGAGAGGCTTCGACTCCAAAAACCATTTGGCATGGACTTGCTACACTTTTACCCTTTGAGAGGCTCGCTGGGCCGAAAACCCGGAAGGGCGGCCCAGGCAAAAGTTAGAGCAAGAGAAAAGTACAAAAAAGCAAAAAAATACAACAATGAAAAGAAAAGAAAAGAAAAGAAAAGAAAAAAAACATATGCAAAAAAAAAAATAAAAAGAAAAAAGAAGAATAAAAAGAAGCTCGCAAGGTCGAAAACCCGCATCGGGCGCCTTGGCAAAAATTAGAGCCAGAAAAGTGAAGGTTAAATACCCGAGTGGACCTTAACCGGAACTACGTGAGGCTTGATTCCCATGTTTGGGATACGTAGGCAACTTCATCATGAAGTCCAGCCCCCAACGCTTTCATAGCGTCTCAGTCCATGCAATGGTTTCGATTTCATCCGAAAGTCCAGTCATCAACGCCTTCCAAGGTGACTGTGTCCATATATTTGTTGTGACCGTGTTCGTCTTCTCTGTGTCCGAGAGTTCGACCACCGACAACGAAGACTGTTTGCAGACTGCTGCAGCATCATCCAAACAAGGGGCAACTTTCCATTGCCACAAGCCGTCACGAGACACCGTTCAAACTAGGGGCAACTTTCCGTTGCCTCCTCCCCCCCTTCAAACCAGGGGCAATTTTCCAATTGCCTCCGATCCGAGGTTGCGCATCTCAAAGAGTAAGTTCCATGCTCGTTGAGCATTAACTGTTTGAAAATAGTTTTTGAAAATTTTTACTGAAGTTGACTATTTTCTCGAAAACTATTTCATTTTCCAAAACTGGACCATTGTCTTGGACCCAAAAAGGAAAATTCTCAATGCTTACAGCCTGACTTGCATGGTTTTCAAATCAAAAATCGAACAAGTACGGTAATCCGACTCTCATTTTGATCAAACTTGTTTTAGTAGAAAACCAAAACGAAAAGAATGGTTTAAATGATAAACTAGGGGCACAGTTGAGTCAGGCGTTCTGTCTTTCCCCCGTCATCGACGTACTTGCCAGAAGAGCGCTCTACCCGCCAGAAGAAATAGCCGTGAGCTAACGGTGTTGAGCATGAACCCGCACCTTTCCATTTATCCATCAATCACCCCGGGGAGGGATGAAAAATGAGAGAATGAAGAATAGAGAGGTGTGAGTTGAGAGAAAAGCGAGAAAAAGGGTTTTGAGAGAAAAATCCGAGCTTGAGAGTTGAGTGACGTGAGAATCACAAATCAGAAGGGATGGGAAACAATACCCAGATCGAACTGGCTCCTCGTGATCTGAGGTCCCCCGTCTTTGTTAACGCGTCTGTGTGTCGTGTCTTTTTGATTTGTCAGTCTCAACCTTTGTTTTAGGTCTTTTTCGAGCGTGTCTCGTTATGTTTAGGTCGTGTACCTTTTTCGAGTCCTCCCCGTTGTGTTCAGTCGTAGACTCGATACCCCGGTTTGGAAAACCCTCATTCGATTTAAAAATCATTTACACTCAGAGTGCTGTGCCATTCTCTACATTGGAGCATGATTCAGTTCCAACCGGTTCCGTCTTTAAGCGTCCGTCTTGTCAGATTGGGCCGTTTGTTCAGAGTTTGCCATATGCAGAATGAACCGAATGCTGTGTTGTGAGCCGTATGCAGATCAATCCCCAACAAAGTAAGGGCTGTGTGTCCAGAATCAGGCAGTGGGCTGCTTGGGTTATTTTTGCTGTTGGCTGTTTAGTTATCTGATTATTACAGTGCAAGTGTTCAATTTTCAGACAACAGGTCGATTCCGTTTACGTTGAGGTGTAACATGGTGGGATGCGATGCAGTACACGAGATATGTAAATGTAACACTTTTTAAGCAAAAGTTTGTTCATTTCATAATCTTTTTCAAGTACAAAGTTTCGAAGAAAACAAAAAAATCTGCCTGCGGCAGTACAAGGTAATCTAACTACCAACAAAAAAGAAAAGTACAAAAAAGAAAAGAAAAAATAACAAAATCTGTCCAGTGACTCCAAGGGCCATCAGTTTGTCCTGGTCCTCTTCCTGGACGAGGGTCCAGGAGCATCATCAGCAACGTCGTCAGAGTCCGAGCTAGAACCGCCTCCAGTCTCCTCCTCCGATGACTCGGACTCCGCCTCTGCCTCCGCCTCTAACTCCTCGTCGTCATCATCGTCTGGGACTGGAGCCCGCGAGCTGCTCCCCGACATGAGTACGCCCTCCCCTGGTACGGGGAAATATCCTGACCCTCTCGTCTCTCCCTCGGGCCGGGACGGAAGGTCCAGCTGGAGCCCCTCCTGCCATGGGAACCTGGAAAGGAGGCTGAAAAGCACACATGAAGGGAAATGCATCAGTATACTGTGAACAGTTTAACAGTGCAGAATGCAGTGTATGAGTATAGTATGTGAATGCCGTGAGCAGTTTATCAGTGCAGAATGCAGTGTATGAGTACAGTGTGAAAATGCCGTGAGTAGTTTAACAGTGCATAATGCAGTGTATGCAGTGTATCAGATGCTGTGACATCAGTGTATCAGGTGTGGTGCCACGAATCAGATTATGCAAAGCAGTGTATGAACGGTTTGAGGCCAGTGTCAGAAGAACATACCGGTATGCTGTAGAGGGCTAGGAGGTCGAATGTTCGCTGAAGCATCCCCATCATCGAGGCATTCATCGCCAACGACTGACGGGTGTACTCAGAAGAAGCCTGCAAAAGTATCAGATGCGTCAATATTCTGTGGAATAAGCAAATGAACTGAAATGAAATGACAGTACAAAAATGCAGTAATGCATACTGGAGGTAGGTCGGGCACATCGATGAACTCGTGACCAGCCGGTGGAGGGGCGAAGGGGAGCTGATAAGTCGTCCCACCCTGCCCCTGGAAGGTCAGCACAGCAGACAGGGCAGGCCAGCCAGTCCCCCGTCCTCCCTGCACTCCGCCCCTGCCACGGACGCGGGCCCTCCTCGAAGATCCAACTCCCGCTCCGGCTCCAGCCGCTGATGCCGCAGGCCTGGCCCCCTCTGCTCGACGGCCACTCAGCGGTCGCATCAAGTATGTCCGCACATACTCCCCGTAGTCGCCGGTGCCTCGGAAGCCGGCCTCCTCCCAGCCGATGGAGTAATCATCCAGCTGCTCGCGGGTGAGTCTCTCGGTCTCCCTCATCTCTGCAGGAGGGTGAGCCGGGACTATCTGCTGAGGTAACCCGCGGGTCTGGCGTAGAAAACGCTCCCCCAGGTACCAAGCCCGACAGACCGGGCCCTCAAGCAAGATCCGGAAACGCGAGGTCTCCTCAGCACCAGGGAACCGACCCCGCATCGCCGCTGGCAAGGAAGCCCACGGCCGCCAAGTGATCTGAAAGTGACGGACAGTTTGTTATCTACTGTTATTGAAGTATGCAGTGGGAAAGCGAAGCTTAAATAAACTGAAAGTAAAACATACCTCGGCCGGAGTGATGGTGTCGAAATATCGGCGAAAAAAGCCGAATGTCTCCCGTGGTCGCCGGGTGCATCTCCCGTCGAAGCGACTCGAGAACGGGACGGCCGGAGGAGGCTCCGCGACTGGCACGGGGGCAAGCCTAGGAAAGTAGGCGTAAACCCACAACTGCAAAACAGATGCCAGTATGACTATCAGAAAAAGCAGAATGCAGAATAAAGCAGAAATGGCAGAGCCGTGTGTTGTGCAGTGTATTGTGTAGAGTGTACAGTGTGAGCAGTGTACAGTCAGGGTAAAGCAGAATGTATGTGTGTGCCGTGTGTACAATATACAGCAAGTATAGAGCAGACTACAGTGTGTGCAGTGTACAGAGTACAGAGAATATCGGACAGAAATGAAAAGCGGAGAAGAAGTGTACCTCCCAAGCCCGCCAGTATCCTCCGAGGAGCTGGCCGCTGCCGCGCGAAGCCGAGCTCATGTACCCATAGAGAGTGGACAGAGCCGCGCCGCCCCAGTCATAGTGCAAAATGTCCCGGACGTCCACCAGTGCGCTGAGAAGACAGAGAGGCACGGTGTTCGCCCGGTCGGCGAAGATGGTAGTCCCGAACAGGAACATGAGGAAGCCGCGAGCATACCTCTCCATGTCCTCCTGGGTCATCTGCGCCTCCTCCTCCAATACGGGCTGAACCCGAAACTGTACCTCGAACCAGGAGTACCGTACAAAACCTGGACGAGCTAGTGGTGGCGCCTCCCCCAGTAGATAAACCTGAGCGGCGGTCCACTCATCCATGTCGGTGTCGAAGGGGATCGGATCACCCCCTACCCCGATGCCTGTGAGCATCGAGAAGTCATAAGGGGTCATCGTCATGTCCCCTGCAGCAGAAAAATGGAAAGAATCGGTGGTGTCCCACCACCTCTCTGCCAGAGCGGCAAGGAGAGGTCTGCATGTGGACAACCTAGAGAGCCCTCGGCAGAAGGCGCCGAAGCCCGCTGTAGACACCCCATTTTTGACCGTCCTCAAGACTTGGACGTCAGCGTTTGAACACTCGGTGATTATCCATGTTTGTGTTCGTTTGGAGTTCGCGGAGGTCTCGGCTCACGCGCCTTGCCTCAGGATCCCTGAACTCGACCGTTTAGTGTCTGGTTTCACACCGAACACTTGTGTTTTGCCTTGGAAGGGCAGGGTAGGGCTTGTAGACCATCCCCACCCACCACCGGCAGTGGTTAGAGGCCACCGGATGGTTTTTGCTGCCACCGGCAATATAGTTTGCCGGCCGGCACTCTTTGTTGCCGGTCAGCACTATTTTGTGCCGGCCGGCACTGTTTTTGGCCAAGATGGCATTTTTTGCCGGCCGGTTACTGTGCAGTTGCTTTTTGAGATATTTTTAGGCAGCTGTATTGCAGTGACTTTCCCTCCATACACGTGTATGGAGGGATCTCCCTCTATTGTAGCTTGTCTTGTAAGCTTTACAAGACATAAGGCTTATATAGAGAGAGGCTCTCTCTTGGCTAGAGAGGTTGGACATTTTAGAGAGTTTAGACAGCCATTGCTAGGGTTTGAGCTTTAGGGTTTGAGTTAGATACAATTCCTATCTCTCTTTCCTTCTCTTTTGTTCACTAGGTGCTTTGTGCCTTACTATTGCACACAAGCACCTAGTGTTTCACCTTCCTCTTGGAGCTGAGGTTCTAAAGGGTTTGTTTTGAGATTTTGGTGTTAGATTCAAGCTAAAGGAGGCCATTGGAGCATCCTTGTTGAAGAAGGCATCAAGGGTGAGTTTCTAGTCCTTTTTTTCCCCATTTTTGCATTGATTTTATACCTATCTTAGAGCTGTTTTTGTGCTTATTGTATAACATAAAAAAGTTCTGTTTTTAGACCCTCTTTACTGTTTATTAAGAGTGCTTGGTTGTTTGAGGGTTGTTGACCACCCTTAGGCCTTGAAAGGCCTCATTTTGAGCCATTTTGTGCTAGCTCCGGGATTTTGGTGTTGAGGTCTCTTCACCACTGAAATCTTGAGGGATTTCAGTGGTGAAGATGATGCTTTGAAGTCCCAAGAAGGAGAGGGCCACCCCCTCTCCTTGTTGTCCTTGAAAAGGACATATTTTGGCCTCTTAAGGAAGTCTATGCTTGAGTGTGTGTTGAGCATGTTTGGGCTGTTTTTCATGCTTATGTAACCATAATATAACATGATTTTAAGTTGTTTTTGGTACTCCATGCATGCTTAGCATAGTTGCCATGTAATGCCTTGTTTATGCCTTGATATGCCTTAGGTTGTTAGCCTTTGTGGGAGCATATTTTAGGCTTAGTCTTGTGAAGATTATGTGCTTATCTTGACATGTTTTAGCTCTGTCCATAGTCGTTTGGGTTGATCCTTGCATGCTTGACATAGCTCCTTTGTATTTGGGCTTGTTGGCCTTGAGTATGTGCATGTGTAGCATGACATCTTTGCATTGTTTTGGTGATTTGGGGTCGCTTTACCTGCTATTTCAGTCCCATTTCCATGCTTGTTTGATTGCCTTGCATGTCTCTTTAATGCTTTGAAAGCATGTGTAGTAATGCTCCATGTTTTGGCCATGGTGTATGCCTTTGTATTTGGGCCATTTAGATGCCATCTAAGGAGTCCTTTAGCCTTGTTTTAACATGCTATAAACCTGTTTTTGGTTGCTTAATGCATGCCTTGTTTGATCTTGCTAAGTGTAGTTCAATGCTCCATTGGCTTGTTTTGGGCACTTAGGACATTTGTCGCATGCTTGGCTTGATTTTATTGCTTGGTTTGGCACCTTGTTTTAGCATGATTTCAATGCTTATGTTGCATACTAATTAGTCCATGTTTGTCCCTTTCAAGTGTGCTTAAGGGTTGTTTGATTATGCCTAAGTGTAGGCCTTCCATCATGTGTATGTGTGCATGTGTTTTGGCTTCTTGTTTTGGTCATTATGGCTACTGTTTTAGGCCTATTTTAGAGTTGCCTAATTCATGCATAAGTCCATCTTGCCATCCATTTGCATGCCTCTATGTTTGCTTGTATGCTTGCATAAATTAGTTGCCATGCCATGTTGCATCCTTAGCTTGTATGCCTAGGTTGCATTGCATCTTGCATGCATTCCTTGTCCCTTGACTTGGGTGATAGGGATTGGGAGTTTTGTTTGATTGGTTTGCATACATTTGAAATCAAAGTTGCATACTTGGTTCTTTGGGCCATCATGCATGGAAATGCGTGATTGGTGGTCCGAGAATCGAGGCGCATGTCCCTTTGAGTCATTATCATGATAAGGGACATGGTTGGTGCATACATGCCTTGAATTGTGCTGCCATGCCTTGTTTTGCCCTCTGTTGCTGTGAGTTGCAGGTTCTGCAGGCTTTCTTTGCCGACCGGCAGTGTAAGGTGCCGGCCGGCAATCTTTTCTCTGCCGACAGCTTCAATTTTGTGCCGATGGCCACATACCAGTGCCGGTGATGATCCCACTCAGCCGGTGGTGATCTCCTCTGCCCAAGGGGGCATCCCTGAGGTTTTGACAGCCTCTAGAGGAGTGAAGGAAGGAAAACAGAGGCAGCCTATGCATGGCGGCGCGCTTCCCGAGGCATTTTCCTGTTTTAATTAATTTATTTAATTCGTTAATTAAATTAATTTGTAATATTAATTAGCTTGTGTAGTTAATTAATTTGTAATATTTATTTGGTCCCTCCGAGTGAGGTCAAATCTGTAATAAGTGTGTGTGGGTGCGTGAATGTCTTCCAATCCCCACTTCTTTCTTCCCTTTTACTTACCTGCTTTGATGGTTAGTATTAGGGCACGTTTAATTTAGCATGTCTCATGCTATGCCTGCGTGCATCCATGCATTTGTATCACATGCATTAGGCTTGGTACATCACGCTAATTGCATTCGTACTTCAAATTCCAAACTGAATATGTGATAATTTTGCATTTTCACATGATATGTTTAGGATAGCCGAGCCTATTCTAGATTGCATTCTTGTATGCGATGCATTAGACACTTAACATGGACTTGGATCATGCATGTTTGCTAACAAGTTCTTTGTTTTGGCATGGAGTACTATGTAAGTATTTTAATGCTTTAGCATATCGCATGCGTGTGAATGCTACCATGACAGTATGTTTACCATGTGGCTAGATGCTTATGTGCTAAACTATTTTAATGCCTGTGGGTGGAGGTTGGATTGTCTGAGTTGGAAAAACTTGTTGAAATCCGCATTTTAGCTTACTTGCGAGTAGCAAATTCCAAAGCATTTTCAAACCAAACGGATATGCAATGTTTATTTCCAAATTAGGCAATCTAGTCTATACTTGTTTGCTGAGCGCACAACATAGTAATTCTAGGCTAATAAATGGAATAAGAACACATAACGTTTTCAAAAACGGATATCACGGTTAGTAGAGGCCGGTCTTCGGACCGGGCGAAAGGGGGTGCTCATAGCTGACCTTCCCCAATCGTACCCAAACTCCCGAGCCGAGACAAACTCCGGTGATGACGGACATGTGGCCTTCGGCACCGAGTCAGGGTTTCCTAAATTTCCCATTTTAAAATATTTAGGTGGCGACTCTGTATCTGGCAAAGCAGTCCATGTTTGGCACTACTTTTCAAAACAAATCTGTTTTCTCAAACGATTTGCCAGATTTGGACTCTTTGGTTCAGATTTAGAACCGTAGCACAAAATCGAGTCCGAACTGTGGCAGCGGGGCCCCTCGCCGGGGACGCGTCCACAGTTTCTGGCGACTCCGCTGGGGAGTTTAGAGAGCTTGACTCGAACTCGTGATATCCTGTTTTGACTTCATTTATGTGTTTCTTTGCATTGCATGTGCATTGGTGAGCCTAGGAACACAGTGTTTGCCATCTGCCATTCCTGAACGGTTTGCCGGAGGCTTGTCTTGTCAAGGCATGTCCATAAGGCTGACCGGCTATGGGCTCTGACAGCATGGGAACACAAACCCCGGTTTTACCGGGGCACCCTTTTCGACCATTCGACCTAGTGCATATTCGGATCCATAGTGACCATTCCAAACTAAGACAGGTTGTTTACCCGATATTAGGTTGTTTGAAACTGCTGTGTGCATAGTGAAACCCTAGCTCCTGACAAAATAGGACAGGGAAACCCTACCCCAACATAGGGGTGTTTTTGGTTCTCCTTACTTGCTATGTGCTTCTAGAATGTATTTCTACAGGGAAAGTACATATCAGTTTGCAAGTCCGAGTATCGAACCTGAGGGCACCGGTATCAGTGTCAGTTATGCGAATCAGTTATCCGCGGGTATCAGGGTTCAGTGTTCGGGAACAGTGATTTCTGGGAACAGTGATCAGTAGTAGGGAACAGTTGTTTGGCTACACCCGTGTTTGATCAGTTTTGGGCTGAAATGCTGTTTGTTTCTCCTTTCAGTTCAGAATATCCAGAGCCGATACAGAGTAGTCAGTGTCTTCCCTTGCCGAGGCAGGATTTATGGCGGCACAGAATTCAGAAGAGATTGTAGTTATGACGACTACATTGGAGCAGGGAACCGCTCCGCAGGGTGAAGCCGACATCGATGTGACGCATCCACCTAGATTGCCTGTTGTGCACCCGAGTTGGGCTCCCCAGTTATATCAGGCTCGCGAGCCTACTACTTTTGAGTTGATGGGAATGATAGGTGACCTCCAAAGGTCTATGGCGGATCTCGCCTATGGGATATCAGTTTCGCCCCCAGCGGCACCGTATGTCGGGAATTTCATACCGCAGGAGCCCCCGTTGCTGGGGCGGATTGTGATAGAGCTTAGTCAGCCAGAGGTGGCTTCCAACTATAACCCCGACATGTCAACAACAACCGGGCTTCACTCTGAAGTAGCAACCCAAACCTTTGACCCGGCTGAGGTCGGAAGAAAAGACAAGATGAAGGCAGATGCCGACCCCATCGAACAACTGCTGTGGGCAGTCGAGGCTCTGAAAGTCAGAGGGATGAGCAAGCAACAAACATCTGCGATAGCGACCAAAGCTGTAGATGATGCTTTCCCCGCTCCAATCAAAGGCAGTTCAAGCCAGACTGAAAACCGGGATGGGCCCCGTCATACCCAGACAGTTCCTGTAGCTCCCAACCCTGCACCGGGAAAGGTTCAAAAAGCCAAGGCAGTGCCAGCCGATCCTTTCACCAGCGCATCTGGCAAGAATCCTCAAACTGCAAAGTACCTGCCCCGAGGGCGCAGGGTCTTTCACGACCTCCACATGCCTTTATCTAGGGCACTGTTAATATTGGCGAAGAATGGGCATCTTAAGCCTTTGGAGCCCCGGCCACTCCCGAAGAATCTCCCCGCCACTCATAATGCTACCTTGTACTGCGCGTACCATCAACAGTCCGGTCACAGTACCGATGGATGTTCCCGCCTTCGTCATGAAGTGCAGGATTTGATTGATAACAAGGTTATCCTACCACCCACCTCAGGCAAGCCCGTCACCACTCAGCTGCTGGATTTCGAGGGCTCAGATACTGCAAGTATGTAAAGTGAACTGCCTGCGGGCAACATTTGGTGTGTTTTTGAAGCGTCTGGCACGTATTTTTGAGCATCGGTGAAACCGAATTTTGTAAATCCTGGCTTGGATGTCGAGTCAGTCTTTTATTTTGAGTCTGTCTCTTTGTCTTGAGTCAGTCTTTTTTGCTTAAGGGTCTATCTGGTTGTATCGAGTCAGTCCCCGTTGTATATAATACTAGGTGATTCTGGGGTTGTTGCCTCGAACACCGTTTTGTTCTGTAATTACCTGTTTTGGTTTTTGAGTCTGTTTCTGCCAAGGAGCTAGTTACACCAACAAAGCCGATTGAAACAGCTGTTGCTATCTCAAACTTCATGCTTGCTTTCAGCATAAGCGCCAGAGAATTCGATTGGGCTGACAGTACATCTCGCCTGCTCTCCTGTGTGCCAAACTCATTGTATTGACCTAAGTTTTCCAAAAACAAACTTTTTGAACACTGCGGTGATGAAAACGAAGAGGAAGGAATTCCTTGGCTTTTGTAAAATTTTGATCATTTTGAGAGAAAGAAAAGCGTGCTAAGCCTTTTTATGAATAAAATCATGCTTGTCGGCGTGAGTACTGGGAAGGACCCTGGCTTGATCCAGATTGGTTCCACACTATCTTCGGCACGAGCGATTTGTCGCTTTCTTAAAAACTTTCAAAAACAAATATTTTACGCGGCCTTGTGAAGACCTGTGTGGAACCACTCTTGAGATTGCACAGCCTAGGATCGCTCTCAGCCTCAAGATTCAACCCGTTCAAACTTTGAACCCGTTCAGAACATTCAGAAAGTTCAACGGTCAAACATCATGCAAGGTCTGTATGGCCGATTCTGAAGCAGCCCTCGAGCAAAAGGCACCCAAACCGAATCAGAAAGAGTAGATCTCACCGGAAGAAGCTTGTGGAGCAACCGGGATGGATTCTCCTGCGAAACATTGCAACAGCCGCTTTCCTAGACACAGAAAGGCTTTGACTCCAAAAATCATTTGGCATGGACTTGCTACACTTTTACCCTTGAGAGGCTCGCTGGGCCGAAAACCCGGAAGGGCGGCCCAGGCAAAAGTTAGAGCAAGAGAAAAATACAAAAGAAAAATACAAAAAAATAGAAAAAAGAAAAGAAAAGAAAAGATGCAACAAAAAAAAAAGAAGAAGAAAAAGAAAATAAAAAAAGAAAAGAAAAGAAGAATAAAAAGAAGCTCGCAAGGTCGAAAACCCGCATTGGGCGCCTTGGCAAAAGTGAGAGCCTAACAAAAGCGAAGGTTAAAATACCCGAGTGTACCTTAGCCAGAACTACGTAAGGCTTGATTCCCATGTTTAGGATACGTAGGCAACTTCATCATGAAGTCCAGCCCCCAACGCTTTCATAGCGTCTCAGTCCATGCAATGGTTTCAATTTCATCCGAAGTTCCAGTTGCCAACGCCCTTCAAGGTGACTGTGTCCATATATTTGTTGTAATCGTCTTCGTCATCGCTGTGTCCAAGAGCTCGACCACCGCCAATGAAGACTGTTTGCAGATTGCTGCGGCATCATCCAAACAAGGGGCAACTTTCCGTTGCCACAAGCCGTCGCAAGACGCCATTCAAACTAGGGGCAACTTTCCGTTGCCTCCCACCCCCCTTCCAACCAGGGGCAATTTTCCATTGCCTTCGATCCGAGGTTGCGCATCTCAAAGAGTAAGTTCCATACCCGTTGAGCATTGACTGTTTGAAAAAATAGTTTTTGAAAATTTTTACTGAGGTTGACTATTTTCTCGAAAACTATTTCATTTTCCAAAACTGGACCATTGTCTTGGACCCCAAAAGGAAAATTTTCAGTGCTTACAGCCTGACTCGCATGGTTTTCAAATCAAAAATCGAACGAGTACGTTAATCCGACTCTCATTTTGATCAAACTTGTTTTAGTAGAAAACCAAAACGAAAAGAATGGTTAAAATGATGAACTAGGGGCACAGTTGAGTCAGGCGTTCTGTCTTTCCCCCGTCATCGACGTATTTGCCAGAAGGGCGCTCTACTCGTCAGAAGAAATGGCCGTGAGCTAACGGTGTTGAGCATGAACCCACACCTTTCTTTTTTATCCATCAATCACCCCGGGGAGGGATGAAAAATGAGAGAATGAAGAATAGAGAGGTGTAAGTTGAGAGAAAAGTGAGGAAAAGGGTTTTGAGAGAAAAATCCGAGCTTGAGAGTCGAGTGATGTGAGAATCACAAATCAGAAAGGGTGGGAAACAATACCCAGATTTGAACTGGCTCCTCGTGATCCGAGGTCCCCCGTCTTCGTCAACGCGTTTGTGTGTCGTGTCTTTTTGATTTGTCAGTCTCAACCTTTGTTTTGGGTCCTTTTCGAGCGTGTCTCGTTGTGTTTAGGTCCTGTACCTTCTTTTTTTTTTGAGTCCTCCCTGCTGTGTTCAGTTGTAGGCTCAATACCTCGGTTTGGAAAACCCTAATTTGATTTCAAAAATCGTTTATGCTCAGAGTGCTGTACCATTCTCTACATTGGAGCATGTTTCAACTCCAACCGGTTCCGTCTTTCGGCTCCGTCTTATCAGATTAGGCTGTTTTATTTAAAGTTTGCTGTGTGCAGAATGAACCGAATGCTGTGTTTTGGGCTGTATGCAGATTAATCCCCAACAGAGTAAGGGTTGTGTGTCCAGAATCAGATAGCGGGTTGCTTGGGTTTATTTTACTGTTGGCTGTTCAGTTATCTGGTTATTACAGTGCGAGTGTTCAATTTTCAGATGACCAATCAATTTCATTTACATTGAGGTGTAACATGATGGGATGTGATGCAATGCATGAGATGTATAAATGTAAACACTTTTTCAGATAAAAAGTCTGTTTCATTTCACTATCTTTTCAAATGTACAAGTTTTGGAAACAAAAATCTGCCTGCGGCAGTACAGGGTAATCTATCTACCAACAAAGAAGAAAAGAACGAGAAGAAGAAAAATAACAAAAATCAGCATCTGTGTCGAGCACCCCAGGGGCCATCAGTCTGTCCTGGTCCTCTTCCTGGACGAGGGTCTAGGAGCATCATCAGCGACATCGTCAGAGCCCGAGCTAGAACCGTCTCCGGTCTCCTCCTCCGATGACTCGGACTCTGCCTCTGCCTCCGCCTCTGACTCCTCGTCGTCGTCATCATCCGGGACTGGAGCTCGCGATCTACTCCCGATGTGAGTACGCCCTCCCCTGGTGCGGGGAAATATCCTGCCTCCCTCATCTCTCCCCCGAGCAGGGACAGAAGGTCCCGCTGGAGCACCTCCCGCCATGGGAATCTGGAAAGGAGGCTGAAAAGTACATGAAAAGAGAAATGCATCAATATACTGTGAACAGTTTAAAGGTGCAGAATGCAGTGTATGAGTACAGTGTGGGAATGCCGTGAGCAGTCTATCGGCGCAGAATGCAGTGTGTGAGTACAATGTATGAATGCCGTGAGCAGTTTATCAATGCAGGGTACAGTGCAGAATGTAGTGTATGCAGTGTGTCAGATACTGTGAGATCAGTGTATCAGGTGGGATGCCATGAATCAGATTATGCAAAGCAGTGTATGAATGGTTTGAGGCCAGTGTCAGAAGGACATACCGGTATGCTGTAGACGGCTAGGAGGTCAAAAGTCCGCTGAAGCATCTCCATCATCGAGGCATTCATCGCCAACAACTGACGGGTGTACTCAGAAGAGGCCTGCAAAAGTATCAGACGCATCAATATTCTGTGGAATATTAAGTAAACTGAAATGAAATGACGGTACGAAATGCAGTGATACGCACCGGTGGTAAGTCGGGGACGTCAATGAACTCGTGACCAGCCGGCGGAGGGGCGAAGGGGAGCTGATAAGTCGTCCCACCCTGCCCCTGGAAGGTCAGTACAGCAGGTAGGGCGGGCCAGCCAGTCCCCCGTCCTCCCTGAGCTCCGCCCCTGCCACGGACCCGGGCCCTCCTCGAAGGTCCAACTCCCGCTCCGGCTCCAGCCGCTGATGCCGCAGGCCTGGCCCCCTCTGCTCGACGGCCGCTCAGGGGGCGCATCAGGTATGTCCGCACATACTCCCCATAGTCGCCGGTGCCTCGGAAGCCGGTCTCCTCCCAGCCGATGGAGTAGTCATCCAGCTGCTCACGGGTGAGTCCCTCGGTCTCCCTCATCTCTGCAGGAGGGTGAGCCGGGACTATCTGCTCAGGTAACCCGCGGGTCTGGCGTAGAAAACGCTCCCCCAGGTACCAAGCCCGACAGACCGGGCCCTCAAGCAAGATCCGGAAACGCGAGGTCTCCTCCGCACCAGGGAACCGATCCCGCATCGTCGCCGGCAAGGAAGCCCATGGCCGCCAAGTGATCTGAAAGTGACAGACAGTTTGTTATCTACTGATTATTGAAGTATGCAGTGGGAAAGCGAAGCTTAAATAAACTGAAAGTAAAACATACCTCGGCCGGGGTGATGGTGTCAAAGTATCGGCGGAAGAAGCCGAATGTCTCCCGTGGTCGCCGAGTGCATCTCCCGTCGAAGCGACTCGAGAACGGGACAACCGGAGGAGGCTCCGCGACTGGTACGGGTGCAAGCCTAGGGAAGTAGGCGTAAACCCACAACTGCAAAACAGATGTCAGTATGACCATCAGATAAAGCAGAATATGCAGAATAAAGCAGAAACAGCAGAGCTGTGTGTTGTGCAGGGTGTAGTGTACAGTGTGAGTAGTGTACAGTCAGCGTGAAGCAGAGTGTATGTGTGTGCCGTGTGTACAGTATACAGCAAGTATAAAGCAGACTACAGTGTGTGCAGTGTACAGAGTACAGAGAAGATAGAACAGAAACGAAAAGCGGAGAAGAAGTGTACCTCCCAAGCCCGCCAGTAGCCTCCGAGGAGCTGACCGCTGCCGCGTGAAGCCGAGCTCATGTACCCATAGAGAGTGGACAGAGCCGCGCCGCCCCAGTCATAGTGCAAAATGTCCCGGACGTCCACCAGTGCGCTGAGAAGACAGAGAGGCACGGTGTTCGCCCGGTCGGCGAAGATGGTAGTCCCGAACAGGAACATGAGGAAGCCGCGAGCATACCTCTCCACGTCCTCCTGGGTCATCTGCGCCTCCTCCTCCAATGCGGGCTGGACCCGAAACTGGACCTCAAACCAGGAGTACCGCACAAAACCTGGACGAGCTAGTGGCGGCGCCTCCCCCAGTAGATAAACCTGAGCGGCGGTCCACTCATCCATGTCGGTGTCGAAGGGGATCGGATCACCCCCTACCCCGATGCCGGTGAGCATCGAGAAGTCATAAGGGGTCATCGTCATGTCCCCTGCAGCAGAAAAGTGAAAAGAATCGGTGGTGTCCCACCACCTCTCCGCCAGAGCGGCAAGGAGAGGTCTGCATGTGGACAACCTAGAGAGCCCTCGGCAGAAGGCGCCGAAGCCCGCCCGATCCACGATGCGCTGGACCGCATCAGGGAGCTCATCATACCACTCCCGTTCACCAGTATTCCCATACCCGCGAATGGTATGGGAACCCTCCTGTAAACAGAAAATAACAATTGCGAAGCAATGTTCAAAATGCAGTTTTGAAAGGCATACAGATGAAGCATGTGTGCAAGTTGTTCAGATTTTGACAAATACCGGGTGCCGGTGTGCTTACAGTGAACTACAGTGGAATAATACGTGTGATGTGTCAGCGTTTTTGGGTGGTCCAGAACGGATATAGCATGTGTGCAATTTTAACAGATTCAAACAAATACCGGGTGCCAGTGTGTATACAGTGAAAGGCAGTGTGTGCCGTGTGTTTGAGTGATTCGGGGTTAGTGCAGTGTGTGTGCGTGTGCCAATCTCAAGAAGATATCAGTTGTATGTATGTTTACAGTCAACTACGGTCTACGGTATATCAGATTTCAGCAGTTAAAGAATACAACTACGGCAGTTTTGTATCCTACATTGCGGAAAGTAAAGTAGAGGAAAGAAAGTTACCTCGGAAGTGCTGAAGGACAGATGGGAGGTAGGCTCGCGTAGTAGTAGCTCAGGCGCCGCGTACCTCTCGAAGCTCCGGAACTGACGCAGGCCGTCGGGAGGCAGAACATGGACCGCCGGTCGGTAGGTCGCTGGGTCGAACGGGCGCTGGCCCAATGGTAGAAGCTCGACCCCGGGATCCATCTCGTGGTCCGGGGGAGTCCCGCCACGTGGAATGTCATCCGCCATGTAGAGAATGATGGTGTGAGAATGGCCGGAAAGAGGAAAACCGGGCCGGAATGCGAAGAGTCAACTGAAAAGTCAACTCCCGAGAGGGTCGGAAATGACCGGGAAGGCCGGAATGTGAAAAGGCACAGGAATGAAGAGGAGAACGAGGGGAACAAACCCCGAAAAGGCGAGAACGCCAAACGAGGCACCGAAACGAGAATTTGTTCGGTTGAAAATCTCCGAAACGCGAAGAGAAACGCGAATCCGACGACGAAATGGGCGTAGAACGCGAAGAAACGGAGAAATGAGGAGAGAAAAACACTCTAGAGAGAGAGGGCAAGAAATTTCGACGGTGGGGAAGTGAGGAATAGGGTTTTGAAACCCTATTTTAAAATACCCAAGGTAAAAAGTCGAAACTGCCCCGAACCAGCAACTGTTTGCCGGTCGGCAATGTTTTGTGCCGGCCGGCACTTTTTTGTGCCGGTGGACTTATTTTTGTGCCGGTGGCCAGCCGGTGACCTCCTCTTTCGGCCGGTGAGGTTCCCACAACCTTATTTAGGCCATATTAGTAGTTTGTGGTCTTCATAGCTCAAGAAAGTACAAGAAAGTGCATCTCCGACGCTCAACCGGCCTCCGTTTTGACTTCGGGCCGTTTCTCCAGTGCGTGCCACTCGAATTCGTGCAAGGTGTATCCTTTTTATATCCTTTTAAATTCAAAATTTGCCCCGTGTGTATTGCGCGCGTTCATTACACTACTTCGGTGCATTACATCGCGCTGTCATGCGCCACACATCTGCATTGTTATGCACATACTACATGCGTTGCAAGATGCACCCCGTGCATTATCATGCACATCTCTCTTGCATTGTCATTGCATTATCATCTTGCATTGTCATGCATTCCAGAATACGTGCGTTGTTGCGCATTTTAGTCCATTTGCATTCCGTGTGGCATGCGTGTCACACTTAGCGTCGCACTGTTTTGTGCATTTCAAATCGTCGCACTGTTTTGTGCATTTCAAACCATCGCGCTGTTTTGTGCACTGCATCCCGTGGCGCGGTTGTGCGCATATAATTTCATTACCTGCGTAGACCGCATGTTTTGACTGCGTAGACCGCATATTTAATTCCAATACCTGCGTAGACCGCATGTTTTGATTGCGTAGACCGCATGTTTAATTTCAATACCTGCGTAGACCGCATGTTTTGATTGCGTAGACCGCATATTTAATTTCATTACCTGCGTAGACCGCATGTTTTGACTGCGTAGACCGCATATTTAATTTCATTACCTGCGTAGACCGCATGTTTTGATTGCGTAGACCGCATGTTTAATTTCAATACCTGCGTAGACCGCATGTTTTGATTGCGTAGACCGCATATTTAATTTCATTACCTGCGTAGACCGCATGTTTTGATTGCGTAGACCGCATATTTAATTTCATTACCTGCGTAGACCGCATGTTTTGACTGCGTAGACCGCATATTTAATTTCATTACCTGCGTAGACCGCATGTTTTGATTGCGTAGACCGCATGTTTAATTTCAATACCTGCGTAGACCGCATGTTTTGATTGCGTAGACCGCATATTTAATTTCATTACCTGCGTAGACCGCATGTTTTGATTGCGTAGACCGCATATTTAATTTCATTACCTGCGTAGACCGCATGTTTTGATTGCGTAGACCGCATGTTTAATTTCAATACCTGCATAGACCGCATGTTTTGATTGCGTAGACCGCATATTTAATTTCATTACCTGCGTAGACCGCATGTTTTGACTGCGTAGACCGCATATTTAATTCCAATACCTGCGTAGACCGCATGTTTTGATTGCGTAGACCGCATGTTAATTTCAATACCTGCGTAGACCGCATGTTTAATTTCATTACTTGCGTAGACCGCATGTTTTGATTGCGTAGACCGCATGATTTATCAATTTCATTACCTGCGTAGACCGCATGTTTTGATTGCGTAGACCGCATCTTTGTTGATTTCATTACCTGCGTAGACCGCATGCTTATGATCGATTTCGTTGCCTGCGTAGACCGCATGCCCCACTTACATGTTTGTACCTTCACAGCATTGTTATGCTCCCCACTTACTTTGCGCTATCACGCATTTCGAGTACGCCACTATTCTTGCATTGTCATGCATATTGCTAACAATATTGTACCTGTATAGTTTGTTTTCTTTGCAGGCACGATATTGTATGTACGGTTCATTTGAAGCTGGTGCAACCAGACGAACCGGACAGGTATCCACGGTCTGGCGAGACCTTAAACACGCACGGTCTAGGAGACCTTAAATCCTTTGGAGGTGTGAAACCTTCGGTGCATTGTCATGCATACATTTTGCGTCACGGTCTGGCGAGACCTTAAACACGCACGGTCTAGGAGACCTTAAATCCTTTGGAGGTGCGAAACCTTCGGTGCATTGTCATGCATACATTTTGCGTCACGGTTTGGCGAGACCTTAAACACGCGTGGTCTGGTGAGACCTTAAACACGCACGGTCTAGGAGACCTTAAATCCTTGGAAGGTGTAAGGCCTTTGGTGTTCGCATTGTCATACATCTCGAAAGCCGCGTGTTGTCGCGCACTTCATGTAACATGCATTTTGTACATCATTTGCATTTCAAAAACAACAACAAAACAAAAACACATGCATTGTCATGCATACATTTTGCATCCCGGTCTGGCGAGACCTTAAACACGCGCGGTCTAGCGAGACCCTGAACACGCACGGTCTAGGAGACCTTAAATCCTCTGAAGGTGCAATTCCTTCGGTGTTTGTCGTGCCCGAAAGACTCTCGGTGGTCTGGTAAAGCCACCTGTCTATGTTTGCGATGAGTTCCTAGAAGACCAACGGGGACGGTGGAAACTAGAGTTCGAACGGCTTATGCCTAGAACGCAAAGGTTCGGTAGTTCCGAGACTAAAGTCTGGTTTAAATACCCAGAGGTTTACCCTCGGCTTGAAATCTGTATGGAAGCCCCATAGGTTGAGGCGGCGTGTCTACGCCTCATTTCTGGATACTGAACCAACCTAGTATATCGCCCTGTTGGTAAGATACGGAAAGTTACAAACATAGTCATTGCATCATAGTGCATTGTCATGCATTTCCATTGTAGCTTGCATTCATTGCATTTTCCCCGTAGATCGCATCATACTGCATTGTCATGCATTTTGTATATACATCCATTCCATTGCATATTTGTAAATATTGCATTGTAGATTGCATGCATTGCATCGCATTCCGTCTATGGCTTGCGCCTTTCCATGTTGAGCTTGGTCTGGTATGTGCCCTTACTTTTCACGTAAAACACAGTTCTGCATGTGTATCGCGCCAATTCCACGCGGGTATGCTGGTTGAGGGTTGCGGCACCTTTTCTGTGTTAGACATGGCTTGTATGTGTACATGCCTTTCCTAGGCAAGATTTGGTTTGGCCCGCGTGCCATATCCATTGCATTATAGATTGCATGCATTCATTGCATCACCTTCCATCTATGGCTTGCGCCTTTCCATGTTGAGCTTGGTCTGGTATGTGCCCTTACTTTTCACGTAAAACACAGTTCTGCATGTGTATCGCGCCGATTCCACGCTGGTATGTTGGTTGAGGGTTGCGGCACCTTTTCTGTGTTAGACATGGCATGTATGAGTACATGCCTTTCCTAGGCAAAATTTGGTTTGGCCTGTGTGCCATATTCATTTCCATTACATTGTAGTGTAATTTTGCATCCGGCATTAGGATCATTGTCCTTTCTCCAGCGGGTTGTTTCCCCACTTATGTCAATTCCACCCAATACTTGTTCTTGCGTCTGTCTACAATGCTCACAGTTCAGTTGACCGTTCTGTGATAGACAGACTTGTTACCTCCATCAATCTATTTGACATAGGTGTGGTTTCGAACCACTCGTGATAGGATCGTGATTCGATTGCTTTGCATTTAGTTTGCATTGTTTCAATTACATTGCATCTTCATTTGCATTGTTTATACATTGTCTTGTATATATTGCATATCATCTTGCATTGTTATGCATGTTGCTAACAATATTGTACCTGTTAAGTTTGTTTTGTTTTCAGGCACGATATTGTATGTACGGTTCATTTGAAGCTGGTGCAACCAGACGAGCCGCACAGGTATTGTATCTCCTGAGTGAGACGTATTGAGAATTGCATAATTCTCTTACATCCTTTCTGCATTGTAGTGTAGTTTGGTATGCTAGCTTAAAACTGTCGCATGTTTGCTTCGTTACAGCTGTCTTTGCATGATCATAAGTTATGCTCGGCTCCGTGCATTGTCCTGCATTTTGCCCCTGCCTTCGGGCGCATACCTTATTTGTCTTGCATGTTTGTCTGAGTCTTCGGCCTTGTCAAAAATGGGTCGTCTCTGGGCTTTGACATTCACTCCCGTCATTGTTATGACTTTCGAGTTCTGTCAAAGAGGGGCAACTGTAGACACCCCATTTTTGACCGTCCTCAAGACTTGGACGTCACCGTTTGAACACTCGGTGATTATCCATGTTTGTGTTCGTTTGGAGTTCGCGGAGGTCTCGGCTCGCGCGCCTTGCCTCAGGATCCCCGAACTCGACCGTTTAGTGTCTGGTTTCACACCGAACACTTGTGTTTTGCCTTGGAAGGGCAGGGTAGGGCTTGTAGACCATCCCCACCCACCACCGGCAGTGGTTAGAGGCCACCGGCTGGTTTTTGCTGCCACCGGCAATATAGTTTGCCGGCCGGCACTCTTTGTTGCCGGTCAGCACTATTTTGTGCCGGCCGGCACTGTTTTTGGCCAAGATGGCATTTTTTGCCGGCCGGTTACTGTGCAGTTGCTTTTTGAGATATTTTTAGGCAGCTGTATTGCAGTGACTTTCCCTCCATACACGTGTATGGAGGGATCTCCCTCTATTGTAGCTTGTCTTGTAAGCTTTACAAGACATAAGGCTTATATAGAGAGAGGCTCTCTCTTGGCTAGAGAGGTTGGACATTTTAGAGAGTTTAGACAGCCATTGCTAGGGTTTGAGCTTTAGGGTTTGAGTTAGATACAATTCCTATCTCTCTTTCCTTCTCTTTTGTTCACTAGGTGCTTTGTGCCTTACTATTGCACACAAGCACCTAGTGTTTCACCTTCCTCTTGGAGCTGAGGTTCTAAAGGGTTTGTTTTGAGATTTTGGTGTTAGATTCAAGCTAAAGGAGGCCATTGGAGCATCCTTGTTGAAGAAGGCATCAAGGGTGAGTTTCTAGTCCTTTTTTTCCCCATTTTTGCATTGATTTTATACCTATCTTAGAGCTGTTTTTGTGCTTATTGTATAACATAAAAAAGTTCTGTTTTTAGACCCTCTTTACTGTTTATTAAGAGTGTTTGGTTGTTTGAGGGTTGTTGACCACCCTTAGGCCTTAAAAGGCCTCATTTTGAGCCATTTTGTGCTAGCTCCGGGATTTTGGTGTTGAGGTCTCTTCACCACTGAAATTTTGAGGGATTTCAGTGGTGAAGATGATGCTTTGAAGTCCCAAGAAGGAGAGGGCCACCCCCTCTCCTTGTTGTCCTTGAAAAGGACATATTTTGGCCTCTTAAGGAAGTCTATGCTTGAGTGTGTGTTGAGCATGTTTGGGCTGTTTTTCATGCTTATATATCCATAATATAACATGATTTTAAGTTGGTTTTGGTACTCCATGCATGCTTAGCATAGTTGCCATGTAATGCCTTGTTTATGCCTTGATATGCCTTAGGTTGTTAACCTTTGTGGGAGCATGTTTTAGGCTTAGTCTTGTGAAGATTATGTGCCTATCTTGACATGTTTTAGCTCTGTCCATAGTCGTTTGGGTTGATCCTTGCATGCTTGACATAGCTCCTTTGTATTTGGGCTTGTTGGCCTTGAGTATGTGCATGTGTAGCATGACATCTTTGCATTGTTTTGGTGATTTGGGGTCGCTTTACCTGCTATTTCAGTCCCATTTCCATGCTTGTTTGATTGCCTTGCATGTCTCTTTAATGCTTTGAAAGCATGTGTAGTAATGCTCCATGTTTTGGCCATGGTGTATGCCTTTGTATTTGGGCCATTTAGATGCCATCTAAGGAGTCCTTTAGCCTTGTTTTAACATGCTATAAACCTGTTTTTGGTTGCTTAATGCATGCCTTGTTTGATCTTGCTAAGTGTAGTTCAATGCTCCATTGGCTTGTTTTGGGCACTTAGGCCATTTGTCGCATGCTTGGCTTGATTTTATTGCTTGGTTTGGCACCTTGTTTTAGCATGATTTCAATGCTTATGTTGCATACTAATTAGTCCATGTTTGTCCCTTTCAAGTGTGCTTAAGGGTTGTTTGATTATGCCTAAGTGTAGGCCTTCCATCATGTGTATGTGTGCATGTGTTTTGGCTTCTTGTTTTGGTCATTATGGCTACTGTTTTAGGCCTATTTTAGAGTTGCCTAATTCATGCATAAGTCCATCTTGCCATCCATTTGCATGCCTCTATGTTTGCTTGTATGCTTGCATAAATTAGTTGCCATGCCATGTTGCATCCTTAGCTTGTATGCCTAGGTTGCATTGCATCTTGCATGCATTCCTTGTCCCTTGACTTGGGTGATAGGGATTGGGAGTTTTGTTTGATTGGTTTGCATACATTTGAAATCAAAGTTGCATACTTGGTTCTTTGGGCCATCATGCATGGAAATGCGTGGTTGGTGGTCCGAGAATCGAGGCGCATGTCCCTTTGAGTCATTATCATGATAAGGGACATGGTTGGTGCATACATGCCTTGAATTGTGCTGCCATGCCTTGTCAACGTGTTTGGGTGTTCCAGAACGGATATAGCATGTGTGCAAATTTAACAGATTCAGACAAATACTGGGTGCCAGTGTGTATGTAGTGAAATACAGTGTGTGCCGTGTGTTTGAGTGATTCGGGGTTAGTGCAGTGTGTGTGCATGTGCCAATCTGAAGCAGATATCAGTTGAATGTATGTTTACAGTCAACTACGGTCTATGGTGTATCAGATTTCAGCAGTTAAAGAATACAACTAGCTATGACAGTTTTGTATCCTACATTGCGGAAAGTAAAGCAGAGGAAAGAGAGTTACCTCGGAAGTGCCGAATGAAAGGTGGGAGGTAGGCTCGCGTAGTAGTAGCTCAGGCGCCGCGTACCTTTCGAAGCTCCGGCACTGACGCAGACCGTCGGGGGGCAGAACATGGACCGCCGGTCGGTAGGTCGCCGGATCGAACGGGCGCTCGCCCAATGGTAGAAGCTCGACCCCGGGATCCATCTCATGGTCCGGGGGAGTCCCGCCACATGGAATGTCGTCCGCCATATAGAGGATAATGGAAAATGGCCGGAAAAAGGAAAATCGGGTCGGAATACGAAGAGTCAACCGGAAAGTCAACTCCCGAGAGGGTCGGAAATGGCCGGGAAGGCTGGAATGTGAAAAGGCACAGGAATGAAGAGGAGAACGAGGGGAACAAACCCCGAAAAGGCGAGAACGCCAAACGAGGCACCGAAACAAAGATTTGTTCGGTTGAAAATGTCCGAAACGCGAAGGAAATCGCGAATCCGACGACGAAACGGGTGTAGAACGCGAAGAAACGGACGAAAAAGGAGAGGGAAAAGCTCTAGAGAGAGAGAGAAAAGGATTTCGGCGTGAGAGAAATGAGAAAATAGGGTTTTGAAGCCCTATTTTAAAACACCCGAAGTGAAAAGTCGAAACTGCCCCGAATCAGCAACTGTTTGCCGGTCGGCAGTGTTTTGTGCCAGCCGGCACTTTTTTGTGCCGATGGACGTATTTTGATGCCGGTGGCCAGCCGGTGACCTCCCCTTTCGGCCGGTGGGGTTCCCACAGCCTTGTTTAGGCCATATGAGAAGTTTGTGGTCTTCATAGCTCAAGAAAGTGCAAGAAAGTGCATCTCCGACGCTCAACCGGCCTCCATTTTGACATCGGGCCGCGTCTCCAGTGCGTAGCACTCGAATTCGTGCAAGGTGTATCCTTTTTGTATCCTTTTAAATTCAAAAGTTGCCCCATGTGTGTTGCACACGTTCATCACACTACTTCGGTGCATTACATCGCGCTATCATGCGCTACACATTTGCATTGTTATGCACGTGCTGCATGCGTTGTAACACGCACCCCTTTACATTGTCATGCGCATTTCTCACGCATCGTCATTGCATTTTCATTCCATGCATTATCGTGCATTCCGAAACACGTGCGTTGTTGCGCATTTAAGCCCATTTACATTCTGTGTGGCATGCGTGTCACACTTACATCGCACTGTTTTGTGCATCGTATTTTGATCGCGCTGTTCTGCGCATCGCACTGTTTCGTGCATTGTTTTGTTCGTGCTATTCTGCGCATCGCATTGTTTTGTGCATTTCAAAATTGTTCGCGCTGTTCTGCGCATCGCACTGTTTTGTGCATCGTATTTTGTTCGCGTTGTTCTGCGCATCGCACTGTTTCGTGCATTGTTTTGTTCGCGCTGTTTTGCGCATCGCACTGTTTTGTGCACCTCACTTACATCTTGCATGTATCTGTAGACACCCCATTTTTGACCGTCCTCAAGACTTGGACGTCACCGTTTGAACACTCGGTGATTATCCATGTTTGTGTTCGTTTGGAGTTCCCGGAGGTCCCGGCTCGCGCGCCCTACCTCAGAATCTCCGAACTTGACCGTTTAGTGTCCGGTTTTGCACCGAACACTTGTGTTTTGCCTTGGGAGGACAGGATAGGGCTTGTAGACCAGCCCCACACACCACCGGCAGTGGCTGAAGGCCGCCGGCTGGCCTCTTTCTTCCATCGGCACTTTTGTTTGCCGATCGGCACACTTTATTGCCGGTCGGCACTGTTTTTTGTCGAAATGACATTTTTGGGCAGCCGACCACTGTTCATCCACTTTATGGAGATATTTTGTGCCAGCTGTGATAGCTGGCACCGACTCCTTCCCCCTCCATACACGTGTATGGAGGGATTTCCCTCTAGCCAAGCTTGTTGTATAAGCTTTGCAAGAGGGATTCCTATAAGAGGGGGGCTTTCCTCTTGGTTCTAGGTTAGAAAGTTGGGAGCAAAAACCAGCCCTTAGAGATATAGATACATATTATCTCTATATTTTCCTCCCTCTCTCCCTTTGTGTGTGTTTCTTAGCTCAAAAGGTGGTTTTTACCTTATTTTTGCACCATTACACACACCATTACACCTTACTCCGAGATTGAGGGACTTGGGGGGTTGTTTCTTGTGTTTTTGGACTGGTTTTGATCAAAAGAAGAGGGCTAGACCATTTGTTCTTCAAGAGTTCTTCAAGGGAAGTTTCTGCCAACTGGCAGAATTTGGTGCCGACCGGCAATCTATGGAGTGCCGATGAATCTCCGGAGTGCCGATGGAAATTGTGGAGTGCCGGTGGAAATTCTGTCCGGCCGGTGGTGCTCTGCCGGATGTAAGGAACCTGCCCCAGTATTTTGGCAATTTTCAGAAAGACAAGGCAGTACAAACAGAGGCAGCAGGAGTACAGTACGGGTTTTCCGGGCAAGACGGGTCCGAGCATGCATCATTCGCACATCCCAAGGCAGAGGCTGCGGCCACCCTCTTTTTCTCCCTTGCCATCTTTTCTTTTAAATTAAATTCGAAATTTTGTAATAATTTTATTTATTTATTATTTTGGGACTGTAATATTTATTTGGGCCCTCCGAGTGAGGGCAAATCTGTAATAAGTGTGGGTGAGTGTGTGTATGTCTTCCAATCCCCATTTCTTTCTTCCTTTTTATTTACCTGCTTATGATGGTAGACTAGGGCATTTTTTAAAAATTAGCATACCTTATGCTATGCATGCGTGCATTCATGCATTTGTACTGCATGTATTAGGCTCGGTACATCACGCTAACTGCATTTGTACTTCGATTCACAAATTATATATGTGATAATTGATCGCATTTCACATGCCATATTTAGGTTAGCCGAGCCTATCTAGATTGCATTTTTGAATGCGATGCATTAGCCATTCTTAACATAAACTAGGACATGCATGTTTGCTAACTAGTTTACTGTTTTGGCACGGAGTACAATGTAAGTATTTATGTTTTAGCATCCCACATGTGTGTGAATGTTGCCATGATAGCATGATTACCATGAGGCTAGCTGCTTTATGTGAGATAAACTGCTTGAATGCCTGTGGGTGGAGGCCAAATTACTTAAATTGGGATAATGCATTAAAACTATGAATTTTTTTAAAGCCCACTAGATAGTGGCAAAATCATCTTTTCCAAAACCCCCTTGAGGGCAGCAAAACCAGCATTTTAGCCTACTTGCGAGTAGCAAACCAATTTCAAAACAAACATGAAATGTTTTTTTTTTCCTTCCAATTTGGGCGATTTGGTCTATACTTGTTTGTTGCGCGCACAACATAGTAATTCTAGGTTAATAATTGGTTTAAGAACACATAAGGTTTTCAAAATTGGATATCATGGTTAGTAGAGGCCGGTCTTCGGACCGGGCGAAAGGGGGTGCTCATAACTGACCTTCCCCGATCGTACCCAAGCTCCCGAGCCGAGACAAACTCCGGTGATGACGGACATGTGGCCTTCGGCACCGAGTCAGGGTTTCCTAAATTTCCCCATTTTAAAAATATTTAGGTGGCGACTCTGTATCTGGCAAAGCAGTCCATGTTTGGCACTACTTTTCAAAAAAATCTGTTTTTTCAAAAGGTTTGCCAGATTTGGACTCTTTGGTTCAGATTTAGAACCGTAGCACAAAATCGAGTCCGAACAGTAGCGAGGTCCCCCGCGGACTTGCTACAGTTTCTGGCGACTCCGCTGGGGATTTTAGAGAGCTTGACTCGAACTCATGATATCCTGTTTTGATTTCATTTATGTGTCTCTTTGCATTGCATGTGCATTGGTGCGCCTAGGACACAGTGTTTGCCATCTGCCATTCCTGAACGGTTTGCCGGAGGCTTGTCTTGTCAAGGCATGTCCATAAGGCTGACCGGCTATGGGCTCTGACAGTATGGGAACACAAACCCCGGTTTTACCGGGGCACCCTTTTGACCATTCGACCTAGTGCATATTCGGATCCATAGTGACCATTCCAAACTAAGACAGGTTGCTTACCCGATATTAGGTTGTTTGAAACTGCTGCGTGCTTAGTGAAACCCTAGTTCCTGACAAAATAGGACAGGGAAACCCTACCCCAATATAGGGGTGTCTAGGCTCTCTTTACTTGCTATGTGCTTTTAGAATGTATTTCTACAGGGGAAAGTACATGTCAGTCTGCAAGTTTGAATATCAGGCCTGAGGGTATCAGTATCAGTTTAAGAGAATCAGTTATCTGCGGATATCAGGGATCAGTTTTGGGAACCGATTTTTTTTTGGGAACAGTGATCAGTATGAAGGGATAGGGTGTTCGGTACACCGATTATGTATTACGCATATCCAACTGTGTATTTTGTGTTTATCTTATGCCGTTATGCTGTCCGATTGTTAGTTTATTTATTGTTTTATTTATCTTTTTGCTAGGTAGTTTAGCATCATTGCTTCCAACCCGGTAGATATTCCCCAAGCACTCTGGATCAGAGGTCGTCGGCTCCATCGATCTGAGGATCTGATAGAAGGACAACCGGTGTACCATTCTCTACCCCCGGTTACTAAACGAAAGGCAACTAGGCAGAGGACATCGGTCCAACAGTCAGTACAAAGGGCTTCATCTACCCCACCTGTGTATAGTAGGGATCAGGATCCTGTTTCACCCACGGAAGGGGAACATACACCGACAACTCAGTCAGAACAGAGCAGCATGGCTAATCTAGAAGAGATGGTGCGCCAACTTCAGGAAAGCATGAAAATAATGCAGCAAGATGCTGCTCGGCAGGCAGAATTCGCCAGACAACAAGCCACAGTTATGAGTGAGCAAGCGGAGTTAATTGGGAGATTGCAACAGCAAACTGGGGCGTCACCTTCACAGCAGGTCCCTCCTCCATTAAGGGTTCCAATACCCGAAGAGACGCCAAACGCCCGGAATGTCCAAGAAGACACGGACATCCCAACAGGGCCGGCTCCACCCCCGATTCCTCCTCAACAATCCAAGGCACCCACTCCCATCAACTTATCGGATTCTCCCTTTGAGTCCGAGGTAGACCCCATGACGTTAAAAATGCATAAGCTTGAAAAGCTGTTCAAGAAATCCCAAGGTGCGAAGTCCATTCCGGACATTGGAGATGGATATATCGACACAGCTGTGACGCTGCCAGATCGGTTTAAGATGCCACAAATTGATCGTTTTGACGGATCTGAGGATCCCATGGTGCACTTGCGACTATTCTCAGACGTCCTAAGGCCAATGGGCCTCACCAGATTGCAGAAGTTATCTTTGTTTGGTCGGACCCTGTCGGGTGTAGCGTCCGCATGGTATGCCAAGTTGGAAGATGACGTCAAGAGAAGTTGGGACGAGATGGCTGAGGCCTTCATCCTGCAGTACTCATATAACACACAAATCGAGATCACGACCCGGGATCTCGAGACAACAAGGCAAGAACCCAAGGAGAGTTTCTCGGAATTTGTAACCAGATGGCGAGCTAAGGCTTCGATGATGACCTTAAGACCCACGGACAAGGACCAGATTCGGATGATTGTGCGCAATCTCCAGCCGAGGCTAATGCAAAAGATGATTGTAGTCCCCTTTCCTACCTTTGCTGATCTGCATGAGATGGGGGTGCAAATCGAAGACGCCCTAAGACAAGGGTGGATTGATAATGACCGGGAGCAACCCCGCAGAAATTTCAACCGCAATGCTAATGCAGGCCCGAGCGGCGCTACGACTACCAGGACCTCCGAAGTGAGTATGGTCACCACTAATCCTTCCCCAAGAAACACAGCAGCCACGCCATTCTCCGGTGCGTCCGGAAGCAACCCACAAACAACCAAATACCCCCCCAGAAACACCAGAACCTTCGCTCCACTTTATATGCCCCTGTCCAAAGCTTTGGGGGTTTTGATCAGAAAAGGGCATCTGAAGCCCCTAGAGCCGCGGCCCTTACCTGAAAGACTCCCCGCTGCCCACAATCCAGCCAAGTATTGTGCGTTCCACTAGCAGCACGGTCACGACACTGACCTGTGCTTTCGGTTGCATCATGAGATCCAAGATCTCATTGATAACGGGGTGATTTTACCCCCTGAGAAACCCAATGTTACTACAAATCCTCTTCCCACACATAACCAAGTTCCACCACCCAAAAGAATCAATTTCATCCACACTGGGGTCGCATCCTACGATCCTAGTATCTATATCACACCCTCTTACCTACCTAAGCCGAGAGTTTTTCTCCCTGATTGCACCGATTTGTGCATGATGGACGTCTCTATAACCCAACCCAAGCCAGTGGTGATCATCGAGAACAGGAAAGAGGTTGTCAAACCAGAGTCTGCGGAATCTGAGAATGATGTTGGGAATGCTTACAGTCCGAGTGACTACATTTCACCAGTGGGCCAGAATAGACCAGATGTCGAATTCCCAGTCGGGAGAGAGCTGTGTGTAATCCGAGGGGACAGTGCAGGACAGGGAACGGATGATTTGGCAGCCGTAGAAGAGGATGTTGCCAAGTTCCAATTTTACGATGACCAAGACTCAGCCATCAACTGGTTCGATAATGAAGAATCGGCGGAGGCCACGGGGTGGTTAGACGATCAGCCAGATGTAGTATGGGAGTTTCAGTCAGAACAAGGCCCGGCAGGGGCGGGAATATCCACAACGGCCGGGAGTGTCGAAGAACAGAATACATCGCCGGAGAGCGCCGGTGTCGAGAGTCTCGCTCGGGAATGGAGCATTTTGAGTACAGGGATCAGTGAGCAATCTACTGCATTGACACAGTCAGAACGGGAGAAATTCGAAGATTCTGAGAGGATCAGGAAAGCAAAAGGCCACGTGGGGGTCGAAACTGTCACAAGTACGGAAATGGAGAATCCTGCGAGCATAGGGATAAAAAGTACTGCGAGTATCAGGACAGTTATGACAGAACCAGACAGATGCCTGTCAGCTGCAGATGGTATGTGGTGGGAAGATGACGATTTGTGTCTTGCCCACACGGACGAAGATTGGGAAGGTAACCAACCAGATGATACCTGGTATATCGGCGAAGTCGATCACATGACTAGGAGTGGACGGTATTTCAAGCCTCCACACCTAGATCAACCAGAGGCGTCTGGAAAAGATAATGAAGCAGAGAAACAAAAGGAGAGGCAACTTGAAGACGAGGCCGTGTTGAGACAACTGAAAAAGATACAAGTAGACATCTCCATCTGGGGACTGCTTATGGCTTCTCGAGTACATAGGCAGGCTGTCCTTTCAGCCATGGACAAAGCCAAACTTTCCATAGACACCACGCCCGAGCAGCTGGTGGGCTTAGTCTTTTCGGGAGGAAGTTCCCCGGCATTGAGTTTTTCTGACAAAGAGCTGCCACCTGAGGGTGCGAACCATAACAAGCCGCTCTACATCTCTGTCGAATGTAGAGATAAATGGATACCCGTGGTGCTTGTTGACACGGGATCCGCCATCAACGTTTGTCCGGCAAGAACAGCTTATGTGATTGGTTTGAAAGTCGCAGATTTTGTGCCAACGGCCCAGGTGATTCGGGCGTACGACAACACAAGCCGGGAAGTGATGGGGACAGTTAAGATTCAAACAAAGGTTGGGCCGGGACAGCACGAGATAGATTTCCACGTCTTGGAGGTTCCTGCAACGTTCAACCTGCTTTTGGGGCGGCCGTGGCTGCATCAGGTAAAGGCGGTCTCCTCTACCCTATATCAAGTGGTGAAATACCCCTATGGGAAGGGAGTAGCCATTGTTTTTGGAAACTCGTCAATTCATCCACCACCAGAAGTGTCTACGCCTTTTCTAGAAATTGAACACGGTGTGGAAGATGTGTTCATATCGGGTTTTACCTTGGCTGAGGCTCGGGTCGTACAGAACATCATGGCAGCTAATGAAGGCGTATATGTCAGTGCCCAAGCAGTCTATCTCATGAACAAACTCCAGCACATCCCTGGGATGGGATTAGGCAAGAGCGGTCGGAAAGGCACCGCAGCATCGGCCGAAGTGTCGCATAACCCACATACCTTTGGTTTGGGCTACCTACCCACCAAAGAGGATTGGATAAGGAAAGGAAAGGAAATGGCCGGAAGGGCCAGGGCGAAACAGATGGGGAAGCCCTTTGATTTAATGCACCAGCCCGTTTGGGGTACCCTAAACGGACGCTTCGTCTGGGAAGGGGAGGACTTTCCGTTCTGTGGCTTCCCAGAGCCGTGGCTAAACGCGGAGAAGAAGCGCGTGCCAGGATTTGAGATCTTCTTTGATTTACAGTTACCTGAGGATGACATCGCCGAAGGACAGGCAGACCTATCGGCTGAGGCTGAGCAGAGTAAGGAAGTGCAGTCTGAGGATGCTGAAAATGAAATGGGGGCAGCACTGGCGTGTCTGCTTTCAGATCCTCCGATCGAACAGAAGTGCTTGGGGGATGGCTCCTCGGTATGTGTGATTGGGAATGAAGCGGCTGCGGGCCAACCGTCAGCTATTTTGGATGCGTCCGTCGCACCTTCTCTCATCTGGCAATATGAAGAAGGATTTTTATCTAGCAGCACCGGGTCAGGTAGTGAGCCGGAATCTGATTCTACCGAATCTTGTACGTCGGAATCAGGTTCCAGCTCAGCTGAGTCTGAGTCCGGTATTCCCGGGGGTGATAACCCGGATGCCACAGTCCTGTCTAGGTCGTCTTTTTCATTTTCTTTTGAGTCTGTTGTAACAGAGGAATCCGACGGCTCGGAAGTATTTAATGAGAACGACGTGGATGTGGTTTCGGAGTATTTTTCTGTGCCTTTGATTTATTGCTTAAATCAGGATTTTCAAAATTTTGATGAAAACGACGAGGAAGAAATTCCTCCGATTTTGCAACGATTAATTGATCAAGAGCAGGAAAGGTTTGTTAAACCCTTAATGGATGAAATCACTATTGTGAATGTTGGTACTGAGAAGGACCCGCGGCTGGTCCAGATCGGGTCCACGTTGTCTTCTGAGGAACGCGAGCGCTTAGTCGCTTTATTAAAAGATTTCAAAGATGTTTTCGCGTGGTCCTACGAAGACATGCCTGGAATCGATCCTGAGATTGTACAGCACCGGATCCCTCTTGATCCCGAGGCTCGACCTGTCAAGCAGAAGCTCAGAAGGATCCGCCCTGATTGGGCCATTAAGATCAAGGAAGAGGTCACCAAGCAGATTGACGCAGGCTTCCTGCTGGTATCCGAGTACCCGACCTGGTTGGCTAACATTGTTCCGGGGCCGAAGAAAGACGGCAGAATTCGGGTCTGTGTAGACTTCAGAGATTTGAACAGGGCTAGTCCGAAGGATGACTTTCCTTTGCCGCACATTGATGAATTGATAGATTTCACGGCAGGACACGCATTGCTTTCGTTTATGGATGGCTTTTCAGGCTATAATCAGATAGTAATGGCACCCGAAGACCGGGAGAAGACGGCATTCACTACCCCGTGGGGTACATATTGTTACAGAGTGATGTCATTTGGGCTGAAAAATGCTGGAGCTACGTATCAACGGGCAGCGACTACAATATTGCATGATATGATCCATAAAGAGGTCGAGGTGTATGTGGACGACATGATTGTCAAGTCCAAAGAAAGAGAGGGCCACTACACCGCCTTACAAAAATTCTTTCAGAGGATCAGAGAGTTTCGGCTGCGGCTAAATCCCCAGAAGTGTACTTTTGGTGTTACAGCAGGGAAGATGCTAGGGTTTCTGATTACGCAAAGGGGCATCGAGGTCGACCCTTCCAAAATCAAGGCCATCTTAGAAATGCCACCACCAAGGACTGAAAAGGAGGTGCGAGGCTTTCTAGGTAAAGTGCAATTCATAAGACGGTTTATCTCTAAATTAACCTTGACTTGTGAACCACTTTTTGGTCTCCTGAAGAAAGGGAAGAAATTCCAATGGGACGGCCGATGTCAAGCAACTTTTGAACAGATCAAAGAGTATCTACAGAACCCGCCCGTGTTGTCACCACCAGAGACGGGGAGGCCGTTGATATTGTACCTCTCAGTAACTGAGACTACCATGGGCTGCATGCTCGCACAGGAGTCAGAAGACAAAGTGGAAAGGGCCATCTACTATCTGAGCAAGAAGATGCTGGATTACGAGACCCGCTATACACCGCTGGAGAAGGCTTGTTTGGCCTTAGTATGGGCTACCAGGAAGCTGCGGCACTACCTGTTAGCTCACTCTGTAATGTTGGTTTCACGTTTGGATCCCATCAAGTATCTTTTCGAGAAACCAGCACTTACGGGTAGGCTAGCTCGTTGGTTGCTATTGCTTTCCGAATTTGACTTGAAGTATGTGACACGCAAGTCAGTGAAAGGAAGAGCGGTGGCGGAGTTCCTTGCCGACCACCCGGTTGAGGAGGATGAAGCGGTTGAATACCTATTCCCAGATGAAGCCATTCTGCACATCGAAGATGAAACTTGGACGATGTACTTTGACGGAGCGTCAAATCAGTATGGGTATGGGATAGGGGTATTGTTGATAGCGCCTGACGATTCCCGTATCCCCTTAGCGTTCAAGCTCCAGTTCAGAGTCTCGAACAATGAAGCAGAGTATGAGGCATGTATTGCTGGTCTGGAAGCAGCCCTAGAATTAGGGGTAAGACGGTTGGACGTCATTGGGGACTCGAATCTTGTTGTGTCTCAAGCAAAAGGAGACTGGAAGGTCAAGGAGGAAAGGATGATAATTTACCACCAAACCTTGGATTTGTTAATTCCTCGGTTCGAGAAGCTAAATTTCACCCACCTCGTAAGAGAGAACAACAGGTTCGCAGATTCACTAGCAACTCTATCTTCCATGATAGACATCCCGTCCGGAGTCCGGATGCGTCCAGTCATCATTGATCAGAAGTTCGCACCAGCATACGAGTCGATTTCTGCCATAAATGAGGTTCAAGACGACAACCCCTGGTACTACGACATTTGGAACTTCTTGGAAAAGGAGACGTATCCACTAGGGGCAAATACCAAGGATAAGAGGGCCATCAGAAGAATGGTTGTTCAGTTTATCATCTGCGGGGGTAAGCTGTACAAAAGGGGTCATCTGGGAATGCATAAGCTCTGCGTAGAAGCTGAAGAATCGAAGCGCCTGATGGAGGCCATCCACGGAGGGGAGTGCGGTGCACACATGAATGGGGTAATGTTGGCTAGAAAGATCCTCAGACAGGGCTACTACTGGTCAACCATGGAGGAGGATTGTATCGGCTTTGTTCGGCGATGCCACAAGTGCCAGATCCATGCAAACCGTATGAACATCCCACCATCCAAACTGTACAACATGACTTCCCCGTGGCCATTTTCCGTTTGGGGGATTGATGTGATCGGAGCTGTTACCCCGAAGGGGTCGAACGGACATGAATATATCCTGGTAGCGATAGATTATTTCACAAAGTGGGTCGAGGCCCAATCATACGCGGTGTTGAAGGCGTCGCACGTTGCAAAGTTCATTAGAAACAACATCATCTGTCGTTACGGGGTGCCAAACGAGATTATTTCGGATAATGGATCCCACTTCAAGAAAGAAGTGGTCGACTTGTTGGAGAAGTATAATGTGGCTTTTCATAAGTCATCTACATACCGGCCGCAAACCAATGGAGCAGTTGAGGCCGCCAACAAGAACATCAAGCACATACTGCGGAAAATGGTGGAGACCTACCGAGATTAGCCAGATAAGTTGCCGTTTGCTCTGTGGGGCTACAGACTTCAATTAGAACTTCTACCACAGCGACTCCGTATTCATTGGTCTATGGAATGGAGGCCGTTCTACCCATCGAAATTGAAGTTCCGTCTTTGCGGGTATTGGCCGAGTGTCAGATAGCTGAGGCAGATTGGCAGCAGAGCAGGTTCGAGGAACTTATGCTTTTCGACGAGAGAAGGCTGAAAGCACTGTATCACGTTCAGAGTTATCAACGCAGGATTGCTCGGGCTTTTAACAAGAAGGTTAAGTCCAGAAATCTAAAGGAAGGGGATTTGGTACTCAAGGATAACCGAGCTCCCATCCACGACCCAAGGGGCAAGTTCAGACCCAATTGGACTGGTCCCTACATCATCAAAGCTATTTGGTCAGGAGGAGCTGTGGTTCTGATGGACTTAGATGGCTTAGAATTCTCTCAACCGATCAACATGGACAAGTTGAAGAAATACTATCCTTGAGAGGCTCGCTAGGCCGAAAACCCGAAAGGGCGACCTAGGCAAAAGTTAGAGCACCAAAAAATAGAAAATATAAAAACTGAGCTCGCAAGGCTGAAAACCCGCAAAGGGCGGCCTTGGCAAAAGTTAGAGCGCAAAAGGAGAGTGAAAATACTCGAGTGAACCTAAGCCGGAACTACGTAAGGCTTGATTCCCATGTTTGGGATACGTAGGCAGCTTCATCCTGAAGTTCAGCTATAACACTTCCCCGATCGACTTTGTCCATTTGATCATCTCAGTCATCTTTGTCCATCAGCATCTGTTGGAGTCTCCAGTACGGTGCCACTCAGACTAGGGGCAACTTTCCGTTGCTATGCAGTGCTGCGGCGCTCTTCAGACTAGGGGCAACTTTCCAGTTGCAGGGATCTGGGGTTGTGCATCTCAGTGACAGATCTCAGGCGTGTCCAGTTCTGATCCATATCAAAAATGACTTTGAAAAGTTTTAATAAAAGCTGGCTTTGTTCAAATAATCTTTTTACAACTTTAACCATTTTTGGACCAAAGCGGAAAATTTTCAGTACCACAACTTTCAATTTTATAGATTTCCAAACAGAGTGTTCCTGCTCTTATATACAATTGAAGTTGCTTTTTACTACATTCATAAAGAAAAATTGAAAAGTACTAATAAAGCAATAAATCTGGGGCATAGTCAAATCAGGTGTTCCTGCGCCCCCTCCCAGAGCTGGTCGAAGCCTCTGATGCCAAGCTGGGCCCAATCTGTGCTTCTTCGTTGAGCCAATCCACGCACTCGTCAGACAAAGTGCAATTGAAAGTAGGAGCGGGGGCCAGGAATTCTCTCATCCTCCACGCGGTGGCCTGCCCAGCAAGCTGTGCGCCTCGGGCCGGGAATGTAGCAGGATACTCTATCCCCTCTGACGGGCAAGTCTGATCATGGCCAAATTGGCGCCGAATCTGGAATTGGAAGTAGAATACACAATGAGTGAGACCAACCAGTTGGATCCCAGTCTGCCGAGGCATATTGTAACTCATCGCCGGAAGGTTCAGCCAAGGGCACCGCCAAGCAATACGGTCTGCGGACAAGTGGCACATCCAAGCAAACCACCATCCCTCATCCAAGGCATTGACCAGGCGGTGCCGGAAGAAGTAGCCGCGAGCTGAATATGCTGGGCAAGAGTCCACAACCTGCAGTTTGTCCATCAACCATACCTGGGGAGGGATTGAAAATGAGAGAATAAAGAATAGAGAGATGTGCGAGGAGAGAAAAGCGAGAATAGGGTTTGGTGAGAAAAAGATCGAGCTTGAGGGCCGAGTGATGTGAGCAATACATAAATGCAAGGTTGGGTGGGAAACATTACCTGTAGTAGTAGTGGACTCCCCGCCAGTCTAGTCGTCTCATGACAATATAAGGCGTCTAAGCCCATTAGCGTCTCGGCCAGAGTCATGGCAATACAACTTTTGCCCTCCTTCAAGCCTTGGGCAACCTCGGTCAGCCGGACACTAGTCCCTCCAGAGCCTGAGGCAAACAAGAAATGGGATAGCATACACAAGCAGAGGGCATGTCGCCGGAAGCCTTGCCAGTGATGGTTGTTGCGATCACCAGCATCAGAAAATCGGCTAGCCAAGCTCGGAATGTCCAACATACCGTCACAAATCAGAGACCGGGCGTCACGCATGCTGAGTCCACACATGCGCCCTAAAGATTGGGCATAACCAAAATTAAGTTGGGGCAGGAGCTCCTCATCGCGCTCGGACTCCATTAAGGCTTGGAAGTCTTCAAAAGTAGGACATACCTCTTGCCCAGCAAAGCTAAAGACATGCGTCACCGAATTCCAAAATCTTGCCGCGGCATGAAGAAACGAGAGGTGCAACGGGGTACGACCTAAAGTGAATAGTTCATTTATGCCGAAACCCCGGAAATTCACTTTTTCCGAGCCATCCAAGCTAGCAATCCAAGCTGTGAGATTTTGAGCGAGAAACTCTTCCATTGAAGCAAATCAGTGTGAAAATGAGAAAAACTACGAAGTTGGGATCTTTTGTAGGAGATAAGGTTGAGTGGGGGACAGGTGTCAACATTCTGCTGATCCCCTCATTTAGTGCCGACCGGCCAAATATTGTGCCGACCGGCCATAATAGTTTGCCGACAAATAGATTTCATGGCCGGTAGCCATTTCTTGCGGCCGGTGGTCTCTACTCCAAGCCGATGGGCTCCCTTCTGGTTTTCTGAGCTGCTTTTGCTAAGAATTGGGGAGTTTCACCACCTCCACCCCCTCCTCGGCGACCGATTCTTGCGGAGTCACGCCTGTCTGCCTGTCGAGTTTTTGAGCATTTGCTTATCGAGTTGTATTTAGCTCTCTTTGAGCTCTTGATTTGTTCATCGAGTTGTATTCACGCTTGTTTGGTTGCATCATGTCCTTGTTTTGCTTATCGAGTTGTAAGTCGGTTCACTACCTGATTATTACGATGGCAAATTTCCAAAATGAGTTCAATTCCGTTCACATTGTGGTGTGATATCTTGCGATGCGATGCATAAGAAGTTTTCAAATACGGCATCTCTTTCGAATAAAATGATTTGTTTCATTCCCATCACGTGTTTCGCAAAATATGTAATTTTGAGAAAGAAAATAACCTGCCTGAGGCAGTGCAATGTGCTTAAACTACTAGTAAAAAGGAAAATAAAACGTAGAATGGCAGGGTAGCCAAGTGTCGGAATAGACACCAGCAAAACTCCCCTTGCGGTTAATGCACCTTCCGCACCTCTGTTCGGGTCAACCACGTCGTTGGACGCCTTCACAATACGGGAAAGCACACCTTTGAAACGTGAACCTTCGAGTTGACCTTAGGCCACAACTTCTGCGAGCAATGCTCGATGTGTGCGAAGAATGTCCCGCCCCGTATCCTTTTCATGCTTTGTGAACTCCGCAAATTGTTTCGATTATGCTGTGTAATAGTACATTTCTTTGATTGCGTAGACCGCATGTTTAATTTCAATACCTGCGTAGACCGCATGTTTTGATTGCGTAGACCGCATATTTAATTTCATTACCTGCGTAGACCGCATGTTTTGATTGCGTAGACCGCATATTTAATTTCAATACCTGCGTAGACCGCATGTTTTGATTGCGTAGACCGCATGTTTAATTTCAATACCTGCGTAGACCACATGTTTTGATTGCGTAGACCGCATATTTAATTTCAATACCTGCGTAGACCGCATGTTTTGATTGCGTAGACCGCATATTTAATTTCATTACCTGCGTAGACCGCATGTTTAATTTCATTACCTGCGTAGACCGCATGTTTTGATTGCGTAGACCGCATGTTTAATTTCAATACCTGCGTAGACCGCATGTTTTGATTGCGTAGACCGCATGCTAATTTCAATACCTGCGTAGACCGTATGTTTTGATTGCGTAGACCGCATGTTTAATTCCAATACCTGCGTAGACCGCATGTTTTGATCACGTAGACCGCATGATTTAATTTCATTACTTGCGTAGACCGCATGTTTTGCTTGCGTAGACCGCATGATTGTTTAAAAATCATTACCTGCGTAGACCGCATGTATTGTTTGTGTAGACCGCATCTTAATTTCATATCGTATCTGTCAAGTTTGTTTTCTTTTCAGGCACGATATTGTATGTACGGTTCATGTGAGGCTGGTGCAACCAGACGAGCCGCACAAGTATTGTATCTCCCGAGTGAGACGTATTGAGAATTGCATAATTCTCTTACATCCTTTCTGTATTGTAGTGTAGTTTGGTGTATGCCATGCTTAAAACCGTCGCGTGTATGCTTCGTTACAGCTTTCTTTGCGTGATCATAAGTTATGCTCGGCTCTGTGCATTGTCTTGCACTTCGCCCCTGCCTTCGGGCGCATATCTTGTTTGTCTTGCATGTTTGTCTGAGTCTTCGGCCTTGTCAAAAATGGGTCGTCTCTGGGCTTTGACATTCACTCCCGTCATTGTTATGACTTTCGAGTTCTGTCAAAGAGGGGCAACGGTAGACACCCCATTTTTGACCGTCCTCAAGACTTGGACGTCACCGTTTGAACACTCGGTGATTATCCATGTTTGTGTTCGTTTGGAGTTCCCGGAGGTCCCGGCTCGCGCGCCCTACCTCAGAATCTCCGAACTTGACCGTTTAGTGTCCGGTTTTGCACCGAACACTTGTGTTTTGCCTTGGGAGGACAGGATAGGGCTTGTAGACCAGCCCCACACACCACCGGCAGTGGCTGAAGGCCGCCGGCTGGCCTCTTTCTTCCATCGGCACTTTTGTTTGCCGGTCGGTACACTTTATTGCCGGTCGGCATAATTTGTTGCCGGTCGGCACTGTTTTTTGTCGAAATGACATTTTTGGGCAGCCGACCACTGTTCATCCACTTTATGGAGATATTTTGTGCCAGCTGTGATAGCTGGCACCGACTCCTTCCCCCTCCATACACGTGTATAGAGGGATTTCCCTCTAGCCAAGCTTGTTGTATAAGCTTTGCAAGAGGGATTCCTATAAGAGGGGGGCTTTCCTCTTGGTTCTAGGTTAGAAAGTTGGGAGCAAAAACCAGCCCTTAGAGATATAGATACATATTATCTCTATATTTTCCTCCCTCTCTCCCTTTGTGTGTTTTTCTTAGCTCAAAAGGTGGTTTTTACCTTATTTTTGCACCATTACACACACCATTACACCTTACTCCGAGATTGAGGGACTTGGGGGGTTGTTTCTTGTGTTTTTGGACTGGTTTTGATCAAAAGAAGAGGGCTAGACCATTTGTTCTTCAAGAGTTCTTCAAGGGAAGTTTCTGCCGACCGGCAGAATTTGGTGCCGACCGGCAATCTATGGAGTGCCGATGAATCTCCGGAGTGCCGATGGAAATTGTGGAGTGCCGGTGGAAATTCTGTCTGGCCGGTGGTGCTCTGCCGGATGTAAGGAACCTGCCCCAGTATTTTGGCAATTTTCAGAAAGACAAGGCAGTACAAACAGAGGCAGCAGGAGTACAGTACGGGGTTTTCCGGGCAAGACGGGTCCGAGCATGCATCATTCGCACATCCCAAGGCAGAGGCTGCGGCCACCCTCTTTTTCTCCCTTGCCATCTTTTCTTTTAAATTAAATTCGAAATTTTGTAATAATTTTATTTATTTATTATTTTGGGACTGTAATATTTATTTGGGCCCTCCGAGTGAGGGCAAATCTGTAATAAGTGTGGGTGAGTGTGTGTATGTCTTCCAATCCCCATTTCTTTCTTCCCTTTTATTTACCTGCTTATGATGGTAGACTAGGGCATTTTTTAAAAATTAGCATACCTTATGCTATGCATGCGTGCATTCATGCATTTGTACTGCATGCATTAGGCTCGGTACATCACGCTAACTGCATTTGTACTTCGATTCACAAATTGTATATGTGATAATTGATCGCATTTCACATGCCATATTTAGGTTAGCCGAGCCTATCTAGATTGCATTTTTGCATGCGATGCATTAGCCATTCTTAACATAAACTAGGACATGCATGTTTGCTAACTAGTTTACTGTTTTGGCACGGAGTACAATGTAAGTATTTATGTTTTAGCATCCCACATGTGTGTGAATGTTGCCATGATAGCATGATTACCATGAGGCTAGCTGCTTTATGTGAGATAAACTGCTTGAATGCCTGTGGGTGGAGGCCAAATTACTTAAATTGGGATAATGCATTAAAACTATGAATTTTTTTAAAGCCCACTAGATAGTGGCAAAATCATCTTTTCCAAAAGCCCGCTTGAGGGCAGCAAAACCAGCATTTTAGCCTACTTGCGAGTAGCAAACCAATTTCAAAACAAACATGAAATGTTTTTTTTTTTTTCTTCCAATTTGGGCGATTTGGTCTATACTTGTTTGCTGCGCGCACAACATAGTAATTCTAGGTTAATAATTGGTTTAAGAACACATAAGGTTTTCAAAATTGGATATCATGGTTAGTAGAGGCCGGTCTTCGGACCGGGCGAAAGGGGGTGCTCATAGCTGACCTTCCCCGATCGTACCCAAGCTCCCGAGCCGAGACAAACTCCGGTGATGACGGACATGTGGCCTTCGGCACCGAGTCAGGGTTTCCTAAATTTCCCCATTTTAAAAATATTTAGGTGGCGACTCTGTATCTGGCAAAGCAGTCCATGTTTGGCACTACTTTTCAAAAAAATCTGTTTTCTCAAAAGGTTTGCCAGATTTGGACTCTTTGGTTCAGATTTAGAACCGTAGCACAAAATCGAGTCCGAACAGTAGCGAGGTCCCCCGCGGACTTGCTACAGTCTCGCGTTATTTTGCGCATCTTACTCGTACTTGTTAGTACATTGCATTGTTTTGCATATAAACCGGCTTCGCGTAGCGTGTAAGTCCAATTTTCAAAATTTTGCATTCCGTGTGGCATACGTGTCACACTTGCATCATTTTGCATTTTATGAGGCATGCGTGTCTCATTTGTATCATCTTGTATCATGCTTCATTTGCATCGGCATGTGTGCCTCATTCTCGCGCGGTCTGGCGAGACCTTAAACACGCGCGTGCGGTCTGGCGAGACCTCAAACACGCGCGGTCTGGCGAGACCTTAAACACGCACGGTCTAGGAGACCTTAAATTCTTGGAAGGTGTAAGACCTTTGGTGTTCGCATTATCGTACATCTCGAAAGCCGCATGTTGTCGCGCATTTCATGTAACATGCATTTTGTACATCATTTGCATTTCGAAAAAAAAAAAACAAAAACACATGCATTGTCATGCATACATTTTGCATCCCGGTCTGGCGAGACCTTAAACACGCGGCGGTCTGGCGAGACCTTAAAACACGCACGGTCTAGGAGACCTTAAATCCTCTGAAGGTGTAATTCCTTTGGTGTTTGTCGTGCCCGAACGACTTTCGGTGGTCTGGTAAAGCCACCTGCCTATGTTTGCGATGAGTTCCTAGAAGACCAACTGGGACGGTGGAAACTAGAGTTCGAACGGCTTATGCCTAGAACGCAAAGGTTCGGGAGTTCTGAGACTAAAGTCTGGTTTAAATACCCAGGGGTTTACCCTCGGCTTGAAATCTGTATGGAAGCCCCATAAGTTGAGGCGGCATGTCTACGCCTCAGTTCTGGATACTGAACCAACCTAGTATATCGCCCTATTGGTAAGATAGGGAAAGTTGCAACCATAGTCATTGCATCATAGTGCATTGTCATGCATTTCCATTGTAGCTTGCATTCATTGCATTTTCCCAGTAGATCGCATCATACTGCATTATCATGCATTGTGTAAATATCCATTCCATTGCATATTTGTAAATATCGCATTGTAGATCGCATGCATTCATTGCATCGCCTTCCATCTATGGCTTGCGCCTTTCCATGCTAAGCTTGGTCTGGTATGTGCCCTTACTTTTCACGTAAAACACAGTTCTGTATATGTATCGTGCCGATTCCACGCTGGTATGTTGGTTGAGGGTTGCGGCACCTTTTCTGTGTTAGACATGGCTTGTACGAGTACATGCCTTTCCTAGGCAAAATTTGGTTTGGCCCGCGTGCCATATCCATATTGCATTCATTACATCGTAGATTGCATGCATTCATTGCATCGCCTTCCATCTATGGCTTGCGCCTTTCCATGTTGAGCTTGGTCTGGTATGTGCCCTTACTTTTCACGTAAAACATAGTTCTGCATGTGTATCGCGCCGATTCCACGCTGGTATGTTGGTTGAGGGTTGCGGCACCTTTTCTGTGTTAGACATGGCTTGTATGTGTACATGCCTTTCCTAGGCAAGATTTGGTTTGGCCTGCGTGCCATATTCATTTCCATTACATTGTAGTGTAATTTTTGCATCCGGCTTTAGGATCATTGTCCTTTCTCCAGCGGGTTGTCTCCCCACTTATGTCATTCCACCCAATACTTGTTCTTGTGTCTGTCTACAATGCTCACAGTTCAGTTGACCGTTCTGTGGTAGACAGACTTGTTACCTCCATCAATCTATTTGACATAGGTGTGGTTTCGAACCACTCGTGATTGGATCATGATTCGATTGCTTTGCATGTAGTTTGCATTGTTTCAATTGCTTTACATCTTCATTTGCATTGTTTATACATTGTTTTGTATATATTACATATCATCTTGCATTGTCATGCATGTCGCTAACAATATTGTACCTGTTAAGTTTGTTTTCTTTTCAGGCACGATATTGTATGTACGGTTCATTTGAGGCTGGTGTAACCAGACGAGCCGCACAGGTATTATATCCTCCGAGTGAGACGTATTGAGAATTGCATAATTCTCTTACATCCTTTCTGCATTGTAGTGTAGTTTGGTGTATGCTAGCTTAAAACTGTCGCATGTTTGCTTCATTACAGCTTTCTTTGCATGATCATAAGTTATGTCCGACTCTGTGCATTGTCTTGCATTTTCCCCCTGCCTTCGGGCGCATACCTTATTTGTCTTGCATGTTTGTCTGAGTCTTCGGCCTTGTCAAAAATGGGTCGTCTCTAGGCTTTGACATTCACTCCCGTCATCGTTATGACTTTCGAGTTCTGTCAAAGAGGGGCAACTGTAGACACCCCATTTTTGACCGTCCTCAAGACTTGGACGTCACCGTTTGAACACTCAGTGATTATCCATGTTTGTGTTTGTTTGGAGTTCCCGGAGGTCTCGGCTCGTGCGCCTTGCCTCAGGATCCCCGAACTTGACCGTTTAGTGTCTGGTTTTACACCAAACACTTGCATCTTGCCTTTGAGAGGCAGGGTAGGGCTTGTAGACCATCCCCACCCATCACCGGCAGTGGCTAGAGGCCACCGGCTGGTTTTTGCTGCCACCGGCAATATAGTTTGCCGGCCGGCACTCTTTGTTGCCGGTCAGCACTATTTAGTGCCGGCCGGCACTCCTTTTGGCCAAGATGGCATTTTTGGCCGGCCAATTGCTGTTCATCTGCTTTTGCAGATATTTTTAGACAGCTGTCTTGCTTTTGCTCCCCTCCATACGCGTGTATGGAGGGATCTCCCTCTTGTAAAGCTTGTCTTGTAAGCTTTACAAGACAATATAGAGAGAAGCTCTCTCTAGTTGCAAAAGGAGGAGACTAGGTTAGAGACTTAGGATATTTTGAGAGCAAAAGCAGCCATTGTTGAGCTCTAGTTCTAGGGTTTGAGTTACATACATTTTCTATCTCTCTTTCCCTCTCATTTGCACTCTAGGTGTTTTGTGTCTTACTATTGCACACAAACACCTAGTGTTTCACCATCCTCTTGAAGCTGAGGTTCTAAGGGGTTTGTTTTGAGATTTTGGTGTTGGATTCAAGCTAAAGGAGGCCATTGGAGCACCATTTGTGAAGGGGTCTTCAACGGTGAGATTCTAGTCCTTTTTTTTCCCATTTTCGCATTGATTTTCTACCTATCTTAGAGCTATTTTTGTGCTTATTGTATAATACAAAAAAGTTCTGTTTTTAGGCCCTCTTTATTGTTTATTAAGAGTGTTTCTTGGTTTGAGGGTTGTTGACCCCTCTTAGGCCTTGAAAGGCCTCATTTTGAGCCATTTTGTACTAGCTCCGGGATTTTGGTGTTGGGGTCTCTTCACCACTGAAATCTTGAGGGATTTCAGTGGTGAAGATGATGCCTTGAAGTCCCAAGAAGGAGAGGGCCACCCCCTCTCCTTGTTGTCCTTGAAAAGGGCATGTTTTGGCCTCTTAAGGAAGCCTATGCTTGAGTGTGTGTTGAGCATGTTTAGGTTGTTTTTCATGCTTATATATCCATAATATAACATGATTTTAAGTTGGTTTTGGTACTCCATGCATGCTTAGCATAGTTGCCATGTAATGCCTTGTTATGCCTTAACGTGTCTTAGGTTGTGTGCCTTTGTTTCTAGCATGTTTTAGGCTTAGTCTTGTGAAGATTATGTGCTTATCTTGACATGTTTTAGGTCTGTCCATAAGTGTTTGGGTTGATTTTGGCATGCTTGATATAGCTCCTTTGTATTTGGGCTTGTTGGCCTTGAGTATGTGCATGTGTAGCATGACATCTTTGCATTGTTTTGGTGATTTGGGACCACCCCACATGTCATTTCAGTCCCATTTCCATGCTTGTTTGATTGTCTTGCATGTCTCTTTAATGCTTTGAAAGCATGTGTTGCATGCTCCATGTTTTGGCCATTGTGTATGCCTTTGTATTTGAGCCATTTGGATACCACCTAAGTGATCCCTAGGCCTTGTTTTAACATGTTATAAACCTGTTTTTTAGTTGCTTAATGCATGCCATGTTTGGTCTTGCTTAGTGTAGTCCAATGCTCCATTGGTTTGTTTTGAGCACTTAGGCCATTTGTTGCATATTTGGCTTGGTTTATTGCTTGGTTTGACATCATGTTTTAGCATGATTTTAATGCTTATGATGCATGCTAATTGGTCCATGATTCCCCCTTTCAAGTGTGCTTGAGGGTTGTTCAATTATGCCTAAGTGTTGGCCTTTCAATATGTATATGTGTACATGTGCATTTGGTCCCTCATTATAACACTTTGGCCCTTGTTTTAGGCCTTATTAGAGCTGCCTAAAACCATGCTTTAGTCCATCTTTTCATTGGTTTGCATTGCCATATGTGTGCTTATATGCTTGCATAAATGCCTTGCCATACCATGTTGCATCCTTAGCTTGTATGCCTAGGTTGCATTGCATCTTGCATGCATGCCTTGTTCCTTGACTTGGTGATAGGAATTGGGCCTTGTTTGGCTTGATTGGTTTGCATTGCATTTGAAATCAAAGTTGCATACTTGGTTCTTTGGGCCATCATGCGTGGAAATGCGTGATTGGTGGTCCGAAAATCGAGGCACATGCCCCTTTAAGTCATTACAATGATAAGGGACATGGTTGGTGCATATATGCCTTGAATTGTGCTGCCATGCTTTGCCTTGCCCTCTGTTGCTGTGAGTTGTAGGTTCTGCAGGAACACTCTGCCGACCGGCAGTGTAAGGTGCCAGCCGGCAACAAATTCTCTGCCGACAGATTAATTTTGTGCCGATGGCCATAACACACTACCGGTGGAAATTTCATTCAACCGGTGATGATCCCCTCTGTCCAAGGGAGCAGTCCTAAGGTTTTGACAGCCTCCAGAGGAGTGAAGGAGAGAAAACAGAGGCAGCCTATGCATGGTGGCGCGCTTCCTGAGGCGATTTACTGTTTTCCTAGATTAGTTAATTTGTTAATTAATTAATTTGTAATATTAATTAGCTTGCGTAGTTAATTAATTTGTAATATTTATTTGGTCCCTCCGAGTGAGGGAAAATCTGTAATAAGCGTGGGTGGGTGGTGTGTATGTCTTCCAATCCCCACTTCTTTCTTCCCTTTTACTTACCTGCTTTGATGGTTAGTATTAGGGCACGTTTAATTTAGCATACCTTATGCTATGCATGCGTGCATCCATGCATTTGTATTACATACATTAGGCTCGGTACATCACGCTAATTGCATCAGTACTTCAATTCCCAAACTGAATATGTGATAATTGTGCATTTTCACATGACACGTTTAGGATAGCCGAGTCTATTCTAGCAACATTTTGTATGCGATGCATTAGGCACTTAACATGGACTTGGATCATGCATGTTTGCTAATAAGTTCTTTGTTTTGGCGCGGAGTACTATGTAAGTATCTTAAAGCTTTAGCATGTTGCATGTGTGTGAATGCTACCATGACAGTATGTTTACCATGTGGCTAGATGCTTATGTGATAAACCGTTTTAATGCCTGTGGGTGGAGGTTGGATTGTTTGAGTTGGAAAAACTCGTTGAAATCCGCATTTTAGCCTACTTGCGAGTAGCAAATTCCAAAACATTTTCAAACCGAACGGATATGCAATGTTTATTTCCAAATTAGGCAATCTAGTCTATACTTGTTTGCTGCACGCATAACATAGTAATTCTAGGCTAATAAATGGAATAAGAACACATAACGTTTTCAAAATCGGATATCATGGTTAGTAGAGGCCGGTCTTCGGACCGGGCGAAAGGGGGTGCTCATAGCTGACCTTCCCCGATCGTACCCAAGCTCCCGAGCCGAGACAAACTCCGATGATGACGGACATGTGGCCTTCGGCACCGAGTCAAGGTTTCCTAAATTTCCCCATTTTAAAATATTTAGGTGGCGACTCTGTATCTGGCAAAGCAGTCCATGTTTGGCACTACTTTTCAAAAAAATTTGTTTTCTCAAACGATTTACCAGATTTGGACTCTTTGGTTCAGATTTAGAACCGTGACACAAATCGAGTCCGAACTGTAGCACGAGGCCCACGGGGCGCGTCTACAGCATATAGCAGCCACCGGTTTTGGCCATATTGGAATATCTTCAAGGAAGTGATGAAGCCATTTTACTTCTTCTCCAGCTTTATCTAAAGCTATAAATTTTGATTACATAGTAAATATAATAATCCCGACCTGTAATTAGCTGATTAACAATGATTAATTATGTCAAATAAGTAAATAAGATGAAATCCTAAGTTAATTGCATGTGTTATGCGCTATATGAGTTTCTATATGTTTATCGTAGGAATATCTGTTTTTGTTTCTATTTTGTTCTGCGAATTGAAGGCCTTATCGGCATCCGATCACGAAATTGACTTGGTTTGTGTGTAGTTGGAATTTTTAGAACATTGTGGTGAGTTGAATTGAAATTCGATTCGGAACCAAATAATAGGAATAAATTAATTCCAATTAGTTGTCTTTAACCCCCAACTAAATAAGTGTCATTAAGTGAGCCTATATAAGGCTAATTTGACCCCATTAGATCATTTTTGCACCATTAATTCATACTCCTAAGGCTCCAAACATGAGGGAGAGTGAGAACTTAGGAAGAGAGAGTGAATTCAAAAAGAAGAGAAGGAGAGTGTTGCTAACAACCTAGAAGAGATTGACTTGGAAGCTCAAAGATGTAACAAGCTAGAACTCAATTGTCAGCCATAGGTGAGTAATTGGTTCCTAATCATTGTATGGAAGCTGTTAATGTAGAGAATTCAAGAGGATTAAGTTGAATTAAGCAAGTCTTGAGCTAACGAGTTAGTAGGAAGACCATATCATGCATGCATGCTCATTCCATCATAATTTGAGGTTGTTTTCAAAGAATTCCCCTTTTGCATGTCCATGTTTTGACCTTCTTCTTAAAATTCATCATGTTCTTGAGTTGAACATCTCATTTGATCTTGTTTTGAAGATTTCGAAGTTAAGAATTACTTGCATGTTAAGTTCATGTTATGGTTTAACATTCCAAGTTTGATTTCATACAATTGACATGCCTTTGGGCCTTAATTTTTGCAAAATGGTTTTGAATTTGTGATGTTTTTCAAGTCTACATATGTTTTCTTAAGTTTTGGGCCCAAAAGGAAGTGAATTGTAACTTTGTAACTTTAAAGTTGAGTTTTGGACTTGGGAGTGTAATATGGAAATTCCAAAATTCAACCTCTCCACTCAACCGACAGAACTTGCGCTCGAGCAACCACCTTTATTTTCGCACTTCTGCTCAAGCGACCAAAAGTTGGCTCGAGCGTAAATTGCATGCTCTTAGAAGTTTCACATTTTTGCAGACTGCTCGAGCGACAAGAGTTGAGATCAAGTGAGGACCTAAGTGAGGGTAAAAGCATAATAGTAAGTGTTGAACAGCATAATTTGACATCCTCATTTCATCTTAGGCATTCCTAGGCCATGATTAGGACATAATAGTGAGGGTAAAACATAGAAACACACTAAGAATAAAACGTAATGAGTTAAGTGTATTATGAACGTGTGTTTCAAATGTATATCTGTTATGTGTTTGTGTAGGTCACGCACCGTACGCTATTCGGTTGTCTGTTCTATCTATCTTCTTGGGAACCATCTGTGAGTAATAACTTTGTAAAGCTATGTTCAACGATAAGTATTTTCTGAATGATATAAGGTGATCTATTTTCTGAAATATTATTTTCTGCATGAATGAATGGTTGTCTAATATTTCTTAAATGTATTTGTTGCATTCTTAGCTTCAGATGACATCTGTTATCTGTTCCGTTATGTCCCAATTATGGGTCAACTGTACATCTCATGAGCCAACTGTTATGGATCCTTATGTATACGTCCCATTTATGGGCCAACTGTACATCTCATGAGCCAACTGTACTGTCTCCGTGCACGTGAGTTAACTGTATGCCTTTATGGTCGCTCCTTTATGGGTCAACTATTTCTGTTAGTGCTAATGAATGTATCACGTATGATTAACTGCAAATTCTGATTATGAATATGATTTTAAATCTGTATTTGTTATGAACTATGACTTCTGAACATAATTACGACTCAATTTCTACTAATTATTGAATTCTATTTTTTGTAACATTATGGACAACATTCAACAAAACCTTTACCTTGTTATTATTCACTAGGCTTCCGCTCATTGTATTATTTATGTATGTAGGTGAGCAGGCGCGTGGCCAGGCTCTATGATGATTGCCTGGAATTCCGTTTCGTCAACCAATCTTTGTGCCTCTCGAGGAGGTTCCGAATTAAGTCAAGTCAAAGAGGTCATGTTTTGTGAACCATGTTTAATTGTTTTGTTTTGTGTTTTTGTGACTCTCGTACAACTTCTGTCTATCTGTATCTTGGGCTAAGTCCCACCTTCGTTTTATATGTATTTGTGGATGACGTGAGACTACTGTATTATGACGTCACATGTATGTGTACATATATAAGTCTTATATTTTCTGTCCCATGTATGTCTACACAGTTCTATGGACGTTGTATTTTGTGTAGTTGCTTTCGCAAGGCCCTTGATTATCTGCTATTCTGTACAGAGGCCTTTGGTAATCCAAGGATTATTGGCCGGTTACGACGTTAAACCTGTAGGGGCGGGTTTGGGTCGTGACAGTCAACCTAGCAATACAAGTCTGTTTTGAAGATTTCCAAGATACAGCCGCCCCACCAAGAGTAAAGACATACCCACTGGTGGATTTTGAGTCTCTAGTATCCGATATCCAGTTTGCATCACAATATGCTGGATATTTAGTATAATGTAGCCCAATGTTACGAGTAAATCTGAGGTATCTTAGAACCCTTATAATAGTTTTCCAGTGTTCTACTCCTGAATTATTTGTTTATCTACTTAATTTACTTACTACATAGGCTATATCTAGGTAAGTACAGTTCATCAAGTACATTAAGCTTCCAATAATTTGGGCATACTCTAATTGAGAAATACTTTCCTGTACATTTTTAGAAAGATCCACAGGTGTTCTAGCAAAATGATCATCATCTTTATTGAATTTGTCAAGTATTTTCTCAATGTAAAGTGATTATGACAAAGCATAACCTTATGATGTTTTAGTAATTTTCATACCAAGAATTAAATCAACAATCCCCATGTCTTTCATGTCAAAATGTTTATTTAATATTTTCTTGGTAGTTTTAATCATGTCATTATTACTACCTATGATAAGCATATCATCCACATAAAGATATACTATAACATAGCCTTTGTTTGTGTTTTTAATATAAACACACTTGTCACATTCATTAATTTTGAATCCATTTGACATCATTGCTTTGTTAAATTTCTCATGCCATTGCTTTGGCGCTTGTTTTAAACCATATAATGATTTAACCAATTTACACACTTTCTTTTCTTTTTCTGGAACAGAAAATCCTTCTGGTTGTTCCATGTAAATTTCTTTATATAACTCACCATTTAAGAAAGTGGTTTCACATCCATTTGATGAATTTCTAGATTGTACAAAGATGCAATGGCAATTAACATTCTAATGGATGTTATTCTGGTAACTGGTGAGTATGTGTTAAAATAATCAAGACCTTCTTTTTGTTTATATCGTTTGACCACAAGTCTTGCCTTGTATTTGTCAATTGATCCATCCGCTTTCATTTTTCTTTTGAAAATCCACTTGTATCCAAGAAGTTTACATCTTGGTGGCAATTCCACCAATTCCCAAGTGTGATTTTGCAGGATGGATTCAACTTCACTATTTACAGCCTCTTTCCATAAAGGAGCTTGAGGACTGGTCATAGCTTCTTTGAAAGTTAAAGGCTCATTTTCTAACAAAAAAGTTAGAAAATCTAGACCAAAAGATTTTGAGGTTCTAGCATGTTTACTACGCCTAGGTTCCTCTTCTTCATTTTGATTTATCTCTTGTTCTTGTTTTTGTTCTTAATCTTGTTCTTGATCATAACTAGTAATAGCATCAAAAGATCTTTTATTAATACTAGTCTCTTGTCCAATTTTATTCGGAAATACATATTCAAAGAACGATGCATTCCGAGATTCAATAATAGTATTTATATGCATTTCGGAATGTTCTGACTTATGAATCAAAAATCGATATGCACTACTATTCTTGGCATAACCAATGAAAATGCAATCAACTATTTTAGGACCTATCTTAGTCTTTTTAGGACTAGGAATAAGCACTTTAGCCAAACACCTTCACACTTTTAAGTTTGTGTAGGATGGTAGTCTCCCATGCCACATTTCTTAAGGCGTTTGATTCACTTTCTTTCGGGGTATTTTATTTAGAATATAATTAGCAAGAAGTATTGCTTCCCCCCACAAGTTCTAACGTAATCCAGAACTTATTAACATGGCATTCACTATTTCTTTTAAAGTCCTATTTTTCCTTTTAGCAATTCCATTTTATGGAGGTGAGTAAGGAGTGGTGGTTTGATGAATTATTCCATGTTCTTTACAAAACTCACCAAAAGGTGATTCATATTCACTACCTCTATCACTTCTAATTTTTTAATTTTCTTACCAAGTTGATTTTCAACTTCATTCTAGTTTGGGAAGACTAAATAAGTGCACTTTTTGACTTTTTATGAAATATGGGTTGGGTTTGGGTTGGGTTTGAAGTGATGTGTTAGAGAGGTGATGTGACTTAAATAAGATGATATGACTTAAATAGGATAGTGACTTTTTGACTTTTTGTCTTTTTTCAATTACGCCAAACTTAAATTGAATGAAAGTTTCCAAAGCTTCATCATTGGTTCGAATTAAATAAGCATAACTATATCTAGTATAGTCATCTATGAAAGTGATAAAATATTTTTTTCCCACCTCTAGTTTGAATTGATTTAAAATCATAAATGTCACTATGAATTAATTCAAGTGGTTCTGTGCTTCTTTCAATTGAATGAAAAGGAGTTTTGGTTAATTTTGCCTCAATACAAATTTCACATTTATGATTTAAATCAATGTCAAATTTAGGTAAACATTCCATATTAATTAATCTACGCAAAGATCCATAATTAACATGTCCTAGTCTACCATGCCACAAATTTGAAGACTCAAGTAAGTAAGAAGAAGATATATTATTATTAATAACAGAGGGTACAACAGTTATTACATTTATTTTGAAAGGGCCATCAGACATGTAACCATTTTTTACATACATCCCGTTTTTGGTAAGTACAAATTTGTCACTTTCAAAAACTAGCCTAAACCCATTTTTGCTCAACAGAGATCCGGAGACTAGATTCTTGCGAATGTCCAGTACATGCAGTACATTGTTGAGAGTGAGTTCCTTTCCAGATGTCATCTTCAGAATAATCTTTCCTTGTCTTTCAACTTTATAAGTCAAGGAGTTGCCTATAAAACGTTATTCACTATTGTCCACTATAGAACAAGATATGAACATCTTTTTGTTGTCACAGATGTGACGAGTAGCACCAGTGTCCACCCATTATTCTTTAGGATTTTCGACAAGGTTTGCCTCGGAAACAACTGTAGAAAGATTTATGTCATATACATCATTGGAAATTTTGTCTACTTCGGTCATATTGGCTTGAGCAAGCTTCTTGCTTGATCTTTCTTTGTCTTTGTGCTTGCTACGAAAATCTTTGGCCCGATCTCCCTCTTTGTCACAGATGTAACACTTGCCATTGAACTTGTACTTCTTAGTTTTCCTTCCTTTAGAGCCTTATGCAGAACTCTCTCCAGAATACTTCCGTTTCTTTGCTTTTGGAGCATGTTCCACCATGTTTGCCTTAGACTCCATTGGATGCTTACCAGTTCGCTTCTCAGAATTGTGATTATCCTCCTCAATCCTCAAACGCACAATCAATTCTTCCAAAGTCATTTCTTTGCGCTTGTGTTTGTGACAGTTCTTGAATTCCTTCCAGCCTTGTGGTAATTTTTCAATTAAGGTAATAACTTGGAAGGATTCACTTAGAGACATGCCTTCTGCATGAATGTCATGCAGAATGAGTTAGAGATCTTGAACTTGGCTGATTACAGTCATAGAATCAACCATCACAAAATCCAAAAATTTGCCTACTACGAATTTCTTCGAGCCAGCATCTTCTGTTTTGTACTTGTTCTCCAAAGACTTCCAAAGTTCCTTTGCCGTCTTGATAGGATTGTAGACGTTGTATAATGTGTTGTCAAGTCCGTTCAAGATGTAGTTTCGGCAAAGGAAATCAGCATGTTTTCAGGCATCGACCGCAACAACCACTTGCCGATCGGTTTCATCCTCTTTCAGAGTAGGAGCATTCTCACGAAGGAAACACGCCAGGTTTAGAGTAGTAAGATAGAACAACAATTTATGCTATCATCTTTTAAAATAAGTTCCTAAGGACTTCTCTGGCTTTTCACCGTGATTAACTGGCACAGTCATATCAGGAGGACGGATTGAAGCAATTGCAGCCACCATACCAGTACTTATTTGAGCATTAGTTTCAGTAGCCATGAATTCTAAATTATAAAACAAAATTATAATTAAAATTTTATATTACACAGAAAATTTAAACCATAAACACAAAATTTAGTTCTGTAAAAATAAAAGAAACAAGAATTTTAACTTTTATTTCCAATTAATTTGAAAATATAAATATTTATTTAAAAAAATTAATTCTACACAGAAAAATATTTTTATAACACTTCAAAAATTAAAATACTAAAAACAGAATTTTAATTAATGAAAAATTCGAAAATTATTTTTGAAAATCAAATTTAATTTCTGACTAACTTTACAAATAAATATTCTGAATTGTTAATGACTACCAGTATAATACTACTAGTTGTCAAAGAAAATAAACAGTATATTACTACTATTTTTCAAACAGTATATTACTACTATTTATATTTTCCAACCAGAATATTATTTTTGTAAAACTACAGAAAATAATTTCTGTAAGAAGAAAAGAAGAAAAGGAAACAAACAAAAAATTCTATATAAACATAATAATTCGAATCTACCTTAAGATTGTTGGAACAATCTTCTGTATAAAATAAATAATGTGAAATCAAATCAAACAAAAAAATAAATTACTTACAAAATTTATTTACCGAAACAACTTAACAATAAAACGATCAAGTCCAGTGTGTGACACTCTGTCCTTAAGACAGATTCGCCCCGCTTCGGTGTTTACGGATAAATGGCGTCTATCTCCCAGGATACAATGATTTTTTCACAGATTGTAGTAGCACTCCAAACAATCTGTACGGCGAACAAAACCTGTGTTCTATACTCTCAGAATTTCCTATGAAAATTAATATGAAAAATAATGCAAAGAGAGAACAAAAGGGGAAGGGAAAATGAATTTTCTGGATGTCAAAATCTGTTGGAAAGGTCTTCTATTTATAGGAAAATTGGTGACTCTTGGACAAATCCGAACATAAAGGTTCTCAAACCGAACAGGTATGATTTTGAAATGAACAGATTTGTTACAGAACAGAGCATGTGCAAAGTGTTTGAACCTTCCGGACTAGAGGAGGCACTGTTATGGACCGAAAATTTGAATTCAAATTTGGCGCAAAAAATTGAATTAATTTCGTTCTGAAAAAATAATTTTCCCGCAAGAATCTTTGGAGACAATTCAAATAAATCTTGTCCAAAAAATTAATATTAGGACCGACCTGACCCGACCCACACTTGCTCCCGGCACGGCCGGATGGCGGTGGCACGCGCGTGTGGCGGTTTGAGCCAAAGGTTACTTTGTCCATAACTCCTCACTTCTACAAACTTGAGGTGCCCCTTGGGGCCCAACCTAAGTGTTGCCACCTAAAACTTATATACACACATAAGTTTTCTTAAGTTTCCAATATGGGATAACCATTTCAAGGAAACCCACATTTTACTTCTTGAATTGTCCATTCCACGAACCCGAAAACGATGTCAACTTCTCATTCACTCATAAATGGTTTTGATGAATCGTCTTCATAGTGTGACTTTCCATGCGGCAAGGAAGGCGTCACCTCTTTGGGTTGGGCTTAAAGTTAGCCCAAAATAAGCCTATAAAACCATAAATTCCAACAGCTACTACTAATGAAAGCCCAGATAAGAAAATTCTTCATTGTGGTGTATTTCAGTTTCAGGCAAGCATGACACAAACACATGGAGAAAGAGAGAGAGAGAGAGAGAGAGAGAGAGGTTGGACTATCATTTCTTGAACTTCTGACACAGGTTAACAAGTTTCAATGAACCATGAATCAAATTATTAGGTTAAAACAACTTACGAGTTCACGCAAAACACCAAAGGAGAAACAGGTAAATCTCAACCTTTGAATAAAATCAATAACTCAAAATTTTCAACAAATATTTCAAAAGGTTACCTTTTGCCCAATCAATTTGAGCCTTGAAGCAAAATTCTCCAAGCGAGCACTTCCATACCTTTCCCTTTGAAGATATGCCTACAGGAAGATAATATGTACACAACCTAAGATCACCAAACAGGAACAGAAATCCATAACAAACCAGATATGTGAGTTTGTCTTACTACTAGATAGAATTGAGTGCCTTTCACAAATGCAACAAGCTTGGAAAGCTCTTTCCCTGACATTAAATAGCTAGCATGGCTTTCTAGGATGTTCTTAACAAAAGCAACATGTGCATTTTGCTCTTTGCATGAGGGGCTGCTCCCAAAATAATAATAATAATAATAATAATAATAATAATAATAATAATAATAATAATAATAATAATAATAAAATGTCTATCTGTAGCACTTTAAATGAAAATTTTGCAAGCTTTTAATGATGTGCTAATTAGTTAGTGGAAGACAACATTACCTTCTCAAGTCAAAAGATTGCCTCTTGTAACTAGAAGAGAAAAGAAAATAGCTCAATAATCTGGGTGATAGTTTGTCTGAATCTGTCGATGAAGGTTCATATTCCCTTCCAGATCTGAGCAGAAACCTCACCTGAGAATAAAGGAGAAAAAAATCGTCAAGGTGTTATTAACCATCTCACTGAATGAGGCATAAAGTTATATCAAAACTTATACTAGCTCCCCAGCTAGTTCATATAAAGATTCATCAAGCACTGCCTGCACAATTTTGAAACTCCTAAGGCATATGACACAGTAGAATAAATTAAAGGCAAGTAAGGCAACTATAAGCAATGGTAACCTGTAATAAATGTAAAGCACAGTATTGACTAACAGCAGGACCCTCAAGTTTAGCGATCACTTGTGGCAGCAAAAGTAGTACAAGATAAGATTAGCAATTTGAAATTGAAGGATGGGATTTTAAAAAGTTGATAAGCAATGGAACTTACCTTATCTAGAACTTCTTCCTTGAAATATGAGCTTTTTCAGGGCATAAGTTGTCCTCTATTGTTACATGGACACTTCTAAATGAAGTACCCACGTTGGACACTAGACAATTGCCTGTTACTTGTACTTGTGAAACTTTATTGATCTAGTAGACTTGAACACTTTCAATTTGTTAAACCAATGATAGACGAACTGAATACCAATTCAATCAGTTCACTAAGACTAATGTCATGTTAAAGACGTAAATATACTGAAGATAAAATTGTAACTAGACTAACTTTATAGTATAGAGTCACAGAAGAGACTTTTAATCTTTTCGTATTTGGGACAGAAATTTGGGGGGGGAACTAATGAAAATTTGTGAAATTCATCAAACCCTAAAGCTTGAACATAATCAACTGAGATGATTTAGTCTTTCAAGTTTATAGCAAGCTGTTGTTTGGTACCATCTCTGCTAGAAGCATTCCTCAAATAACATAAAGAACAGAAAAATCAAGAAATCCACTAGCAATACACTTTACATGAAGTAAAATCAAGAGAAATCACATACTCCGTTGATCTTCTGGCAGAAGAAAACAAATCCGCCCAATGTCGGCCATCAGTTTTTCTTGCAACGCTAACCACCACATCAAAGTACTCTGGAAAATTCTAAATTTAATCACAAGTCTTCTCCAAAAGAGAGGAGTTGGTACCATGCTTAGGAACTAAGATCTGGTTTTTATTTGCACTTTGTCTGTAAAAAAGTAGTTAAAACCAATAAAAAATTATAACATGAAAACCTAACCCATGATCGTGGCATATGAAAAACAAAAAACGTTAATAGAAAATGTCAATAGCAGAACTCCCTAGCCAAACACCCCTACTCACCCAAGACCCCCAAGATGGCTTGCCAAAAATGATATACCTCTCAACCCAATCACAACAATATGGATTACATTTTCCTGGTAACAAACATTTACAAGTAACTCCCCTTACAAAGGGAAATTTTTTACTAAACAGTTGTTTAGATCAATAGAAACAACAGACCTCTCAGTTAGAACAGTAACTAGGGTGGTAAGCTCAGTAGCTCACTCACTTTAAGATCAGTTTAACTTCATGTAATTCCCAGCACCATCTCAACCCAACAAAGCCACCACACCACTACTTTCAAAGCACCAATTCACTCTCAGCCTGCATGCAAATATAACCTAGCATGAGAACTCCATCTGTATGCAGAGTATTATAGCACCACTACTTTCAAAGCACCAATTCACTCTCAGCCTGCATGCCATCTTTATGCAGAGTATTATAGCACCTAACCTAAATTAATAGGGACATCCATGATTAGTGGTCATTCTCTAAGAACTTGAATGTACCAACTCTTTTCAAGGAAAAGGGAACGAGAAGGCACATAACAAAAATGACAATGACATTATATAAGAAGATAAATTCTTTAATCATATGCATTTAATTTAGAAAGTTAGATGCTTTAAATCATTGCAAAAAATTCTCACTATGCATGAAACATGATTTGCTCCTCTTATGATACTTCTAGTCTGAACAAGAAATATCACACCTTGAATGAAGATTGACAACAAGAAATCATAGGGGTGCACCCTTGCCTCTCCCTCTATTAGATGAGATAAGATTAGTTTGAATACAAATAAATGTGTATAAATTGATGCTTTACTCAAAAAGCATTTGATAGACACAATTACGCTTGCCCACCTACCCAAAAAACACAGAAGGTTACATATTATACATTTTGTCTTAACCAGAAGAAAGTTGTACAATATTGGCTTACCCTAATTTGGGCGAGACCATGTCTATTTATAATTAATATAAGATACATAGGAAAAATGAATTAAATAATTACACAATCAAATCATAAAAATCAAATCCCCAAATAACTGTAATATATAGAAATCACGGGATCTCTTAAATATACAATATTTTGTAATCCAACACTCCCCCTCAAGCTGGATCAAAGATGTCAACCAAATCCAGCTTGCCAATAGAAGATTGAAGTAGGGATGGTCCGACAGATTTGGTGAAGATGTCGGCAGTCTAATCAGAAGATGGAACAAACGAGGGACATACAATGCTAGCTCAAACCTTTTCCCGGATGAAATGAATATCAACTTCAATATGCTTAGTACGCTCATGAAGCACAGAGTCAGAGGCAAGTAAGATGGCAGACTTATTATCACAAAATAGCTTAGAGGAATTATTCTCCTCAAAGCCTAACTCAGTAAGAATGGATCGAAGCCATAGTAACTCACATGTCCCATGAGCCATGGCTCGGTACTCAGCTTCAGCAGATGATCGAGAAACAACCGCTTGTTTTTTGCTTTTCCATGACAGAAGATAGGTACCAAGGAAAGTGCATACCCTAGAAGTGGAACGTCTATCAGTCAATGAACCTGCATAGCCTGCATCAGTAAAACAGGACGATCCTGTCTGAATCCCACCATTGAAGAATAAACCCAAACCTGGACATTACTTGAGATATCTCAAGATGTGGTGAACAACATCAAGGTGAGCAGTACGAGGTGAATGCATAAACTGACTAACTACACTCACAGCAAATGTCAAATCTGGTCGTGTATTAGTCAAATAGATCAAATGTCCTACCAATCTCTAATAGCGAGATGGATCAAAAAGAAACTCACCAGACTCAGCCGAAAGTTTCAGATTTGGATCCATAGGAGTAGATGCAGGCTTACACCCCATCATACCGGTGTCCCGAAGAAGATCCAAAGTATACTTCCATTGGGACAATGATATCCCACTGCGAGAACGAGCTACTTTAATCCCTAAGAAATATTTGAGAGGATGCAGGCCCTTAATGTCAAATACTCGACTAAGTTGCTATTTTTGCCTTAGAAATACCAATGGAGTTATCTCCTGTAAGGATGCTATCATCCACATAGACCAACAAAATAATACATCAACCATTGGGCTGACGACGAATGAAGCATGTATGGTCGAAGTGACACTAAATAAAATCCATGGATAGGATAACAGAGCTAAAATGGTGGAACCATGCACGAGGAGATTCCTTCAAGCCATAGAGAGCCTTACGCAGACAATAGACCTTGCCAGCATACTCTCCCTCAGCCCGAAACTTGGGTAGAGGATCCTTGTAGATCGTCAGTAAGTCTCCATGTAGAAAAGCATTCTTGACATCAAGTTGATGAAGGGGCTAAGAAGAAGAGGCAACTAAGGAAATAAACAAATTAACAGTGGTCAATTTAGCAACCGGTGCAAACATAGCCCCAAAATCCTTACCAGGAACCTAGGTAAAGCCCTTAGCAACAAGACGAGCCTTATATCGATCCACTATACCATCAACCAAGTATTTGACAATAAAAACCCACGTGCACCCAACAGTCATATCACCGAAAGGTAAAGAGACAAGATCCCAAGTGTGATTATGCTCCAAAGTAGCCATTTCAGTTTGCAGAGCTACAACCCATTGGGGATTCTAGAGAGCCTTAAACACAGACCGCGGGATAGAGATCGACTCAAGCTTCCCAAGAAAAGGCTGGTGAGAAACTGAAAGGGCATCATAACATAAAAACTAGAAAATAGGGTGATTAGTACTACTAAACCAACCAAATTGATTAGGGGGACGGTGTTCATGGGTTGGATAACAGGAAAGAGCAGGGGAGTGAATAGTAGATGGAGTACATGGGCTTGAGAGCGAAGAAGATGCTTAAGGGGCGGAGCACGAGGGTGACGAAAGTATGTTTGTAATGGCAGCGGACTGGCAGGTACAGATACAGACGATGATGAAGGAGCAAATGAATCAATGATAGGAATAGGGCAAACACTCAGTGACACAGCAGAAGGAGGTGTACTCAAGGTGGAATCTCGAAACACAGGGTTCGAACCAAAAAATGGCATATCTTTGCAAAATGTGACATTCGTAGAATGATAAAAAGGACGAGACAACGGATCATATCACCCATAGCTTTTAGAGAGAGCTGAATTGCCCAAGAAGATACATTTAAGAGACTTGTTATCTAACTTGGTCCTAGTAGGACTACGATTCTGAACAAAATAAGTACAACCAAACACACGAGGCATAAGAGGAAATAACACGGCATCTGGATGAAGCAACTGACAAGGGGCTAACTCGTAAAGAATCTGACTAGGTGTCTGATTAATGAGGTAAACAGTAGTAAGCACAGCCATATGCCAGTAGGATTTAGGGACATTCATCCCATAAAGAAGACACCAGACAACAAACATAATATAACAGTTTTTACATTTAGCAATCCCATTTTGTTTAGGGGTGTAAGTACAAGTGAGTTGTTGTAAAATTCCCTGCTTATTAAGTTGGGAGGGAAATGCGTCAGAGATGTACTCCCCCTTCCCCCATTATCAGAATGAATATTGCGTACAACAGTGTGAAATTGGGTTTTGACCATTTGTAGAAATTGAATAAAAAGTGGAAGCACATTAGACTTTTTTTTAAGCAAATAAACCCAAGTACACCTAGAATTGCCCAGAAATAGCCAAAAGAAGAGAAAGACCCCAGATATCAGAGTGAATAAGGTCAAACATACAGGAGGCGCGATACATGCGAGAAATATAAGAAGTACAAGTATGTTTAGACAGTTCACAAGCAGCACAATGAAACTGATGATCCTTGCAAGCTTTATTAAGTGACGGAAAAAGTAAACATAAATAATTAAAGTTTACATGTCCTAAATGAGCATGCCACAAGACTAAAGTCTGAAAAGAAAACACATAGGAAAATGACTCAGGTAACACAGCGGCTTGCAGGCCAGAAGTGGTAAGATGGAAAGGTGTTAGGTCCTCGAAGTAGTATAGCCCGTCGCGCTCAAACCCCCTGCCAAAAATCTTATTCGAAGTCAGGTCTTGTAATAAGCAATGAGTAAGTAAGAAAATAACAGCACAATGAAGGTTTTTAGCAAGACGACTAATAGAGAGAAGATTATAAGCAAAATGGGGCTCATGTAAGACAGAAGTAAGTGTAATATCAGAAGACAATGACACATCACCCTTATGTTGGACATGTGAAATAGACCCATCAGCAAGGCATATAGTCTGAGCAGTAGTAGAGGTAGGAGAGGATAAACAAAAAAACTCACCGGTCATATGATCATTGGCCCCAGAATCCAATACCCAAGTAGGTATAGTGCGAACATGAAAGGCTGTAGGAGTACCTGTAGCGAGTGTGACAGTGGAAGGGACACTTGGAGACATGGTAGTGAATGAACCAAGTTGCTCTTGAAGGTGACCAATCTGAGATTGAAGTTGATGAAGATCAACAGAATGAGTCGGCTGAACAGTACTAGATGTGTCGGCAATAACAATAGTATAGGGAGGGCCAGAAGGGCATGTCCTTGTAAAGCGTTGCTTCAACTCAGGATAAAGCTTGAAGCATCGTGCTTGGACATGACCAGCTGCACCACGATGGTGGCAAATAACCTTGCTACTAGAAGCACGAGAACTAAACTTGGCAGGAAGAGCCATTTGATCTGAAACTAAAAATAAGGCAGGAACGAAGGAAGAAAGCGGAGCCACTGGTTGAATCAATCGACGACGACGCTCATCACTGTCAATAGTAGCAAAAGCCTCATATAAGGATGGCGTAGGTGATGTGTTCAAAACCTAAATATGAAGAGACTCAAATTCAGGTTTTAAACCCATTAGAAATTAATAGGTATGCTGGCGAGCAAGACGAGCAGACACAATAGAAGCGACAATAGCTGGAAAATCATTCAATGGCTCATACTGTGCTAAATCCTCCCAATGAGACTGAAGGTACCCAAAAAATTCGGCAACGGTGAAACCCAAAGCTTCTTGAGAGGCATGAGAAATAACCCGATAGAGTTCACAAATCCTAGCATCATTGTGGGCATGTGCGTACATCTGGAAAGAGCACTCCACAACCGAGGAACTATATCACAGTATATGAACATGTTATAGATACGTTCTTCCATAGAGTTGAACATCCAACCAAGTAAGGTGCAATTGCCAATATCCCATTGAACCCGCTTAGGATCATCAGTGGGTGGTTGTGTCTCGGTTTCCAGAAGCCACCCAGATTTGCCTCTACTCCCAAGGTAGAGACGTATAGACTGACTCCAAGTAGCAAAGTTGCGACCATTAGGCAACACACTAGTAATCCGATGAACCAGAACATGGGAGGCAAGGGAAACATCTAAACGAGGCATAATACTCTGGGTTTGTATAACAAAGTCAAACATTCTGAAACACCACGAAGCTGAAGTAGCGGCATCACACAAAAGAGATGCTATCGAACAAACTGGTAGCCCAAGTAATAAGCAACACACACAAGTTGCTTACCACATCAGCAACACGTAACCCTAAAAAGGTTAAAAACCAGCCTGGACCACCCTAGAAGGATGTCGAACTGCACAAAACCAGTACAGAGCCTAGTCGGCTGCTATAGAAACCCCAGCAGTGACTGGAAAGGATTGCTGAAGGAGAGAGAAAGGGTTTCGAGTGGTGTAAGTTGGTTGCAGAGGGCTGGGTAGGTGAGTCGACTACTAGGAAATGGAGGAGAAGCTGGCGGTGGTGATGGGTAGGTGCGACTAGGGTTTCTTTGGCTTTGATACCAAGAAGAAAGTTATACAATATTGGCTTACCCTAATTTAGGTAAGACCATGTCTATTTACAATCAATATAAGATACACAGGAAAAAGGAATTAAATAATTACACAATCAAATCCTAAAAATCAAATCCCTGAATAATCGTAATTTATTAAAATCATGGGATCTTTTAAATATACAATATTCTGTATTCCAACATAACCTTCATTTAGACTTAAAGCGTTTAAGTGACTAGAACAGGTAACATGTTCAAATTTGATATTATGCAAGGTTTTGCTAACCTTTAATTCAGACTTTATGCATTTTAATTCCATAAAATTTGAAGAATGATTCGCGATCTCTAATTCTATATATATGTGTGCGTGTGTGTACAGAACTACAGAAGAAGATTAAGCCTCGAAGGAAGATTGATATAGAGGAAGAAGTAGAAGGCTCTTCAGCCGATCTGGTATGCTTGCTCTTTGCATTCTATACTCCAAGGCTTTTTATTTTTGCATTCAACGCTCTTTTTACTTGTCAACATTAATAGTTTGTTTTCAAAATGGTTTGTATGGTTTTTTTGTTTAATAAATTTTGAATTTCTATGTGGGCTCAATTCATTTTAGTTTTGTTTCATTTATTTATTTTTCATAACATGATTATCTTGTTTGCTAATAATCTTGTACACTTATTTAATGCCTTACTACTACTACAACTATTATTACTACTACTACTAGTAGTCTGATATGTTGTTGTTGTCTCTGAGGGCATTCTAAACGCGAAGCAGAGTTACTCTCAGATGTTGTTTGGGTTTGATGGAGATGGAGATCGTGACCTCTAAATAGTCTTCATGTACTATACAGGGAACTACAATCATTCCTTGTATAAGATTAGTGTTTCTGACTTGGTTTTGAGCTCTTGGACACATACAAGTAGACATGGAATAGAAATCCCCAAAAAACTACCCAAACCTCTGCCTCAGTTGGCATTTAATGATTATCTTGTTGCCTTTATGGGTTTTTTCTTTATTGGGTCCAAAATTTACATGTTTGGGGGTACCAAGTTAGATTATCGAGGAAACCAGATGGGATTATCTAAACGTTGCCTTTTCTTTGATACCTACAACAATGTAAATTCTCTCCATCTTTGTTGCCCAAACTTCGCCTTTCCTTTTGGTTTTTGTAATTGTTCTATTGCTTAACTCAATAAAAATAGTAGAAATCTACTATCCTTTTGGTTTTTGTAATTGGTATCAGAGCTTGGTGAAGAGATTTTGAAAGCAAGATCAAGCTATGTAAGTATTTCTATCTATGCATAAATTTTGATAGATATAAGTGTGTATGGTGTGCTTAATGATATAAAAAAAAAATAGAATTCGTCAAGTTTAGTCTTTAATTGTAACACCCCTAAAATAATTACAATAATTCATCTATAAATGACAAATACCAGATGACATAAACAAAATAACAGACTTTCATTAATCAGAGTTAATTTATAAAAAGTGACATATGCGATATACATTCATAAGCTCTACCTTGAATCTATAGCATGTGATACCAACTTAATGATCAACAAAATAAATGCCCTACAGGCTTATATCTTTCCAAGATTATGCTTTGTTACAACAAAAGAGAGAGTCTTAAGCTCCATACATATAAAGCCCTAGGCTTGTACAAATATTAAATACAAAACAACAAAAGAGAACCTTCAGCTCCCAAGTCCTCCCAAGCTAAGTTTTTGAAGGAGGCACGTCACCAATACTTGAAAATGGTTTCCCAAGTAGGGTGAGCCAAAGCCCAGTAGAAACAATCTAACACAATATAAGAATATTAACAAAGATATGAGTATGATGCACATGTTCAATGCCCCAAATGACAAACCTTTTACAACTTTTTCCAAAACCATGTCAAACTCATTTAGTCAACCAAATAGAGGATACATCCCATAGGCCTCCAACCAATATAATTATCATACAAAATACATTCACTTGTCATTTTATGAAAATTTCGTCCGTGAGAATCGGTACCCATGTATACGCGTAGTTTTCGGGACTTTCACCCTGGACACACAGGCCAACTTAGTTTAATAGAGTCCATCCTCTTCTCCCAAACATGGAGTACATCCCCTTTCTCCTCCCAAACATCATACATATACAATGTATATAAATCACAATCATATTCAATGGTAATGGCTAAGAGATTAGTTTCAATTCGCCTAATCCTCATGCAATTTCTACAACAATCATAGCTATCCTCCACCGATAGCCCAAAACAGATATTTCTAAATATATATACAATCTCAAAGACAGATAAATTATCTAAATTTCCATAGGTGAGAGGTAATACATATCTAACTCCACCATTTATATAAACATCCATCTAATTTCACATTTCTAATGCTAATTTCATTTACTTGTACAAAGTAATTATTTGAGATATTTTAGAGCAGACTTCCCATTTTCCCAACATCCACTCCAAGTACCAAAATCGATCATTTTAACATAGCACAAGCTCATATTTACTCCCATAACCATTTCCAATACGTCCATTCGAAAACCCCTCTTTTGATTTTAAACCAAAGCCCTAGGTTTGTTCAAAATTACCTCAAATCCCAATACTTCTTACACATCAACAGATAACTAAGTTAAAACTTATAGAAAAGTGTAGAAAGTCCCTATCTCAAGGTTAGAAGACCAAAGCAACAATGGAGGAACTTCAAAGACGCCGAAACCAAATCTTGTTCAGACTAAAATGGAGCTTTTGAGGCGCTTTACCTTTTTAACAAAGGCACACGGGTAGAGAAAACCAACAGATCTAGGTGAAAATGTAGAGAGAATGTAGGTTTTAGAGAGAGATGATCTAGATCTAGGGTTTGGGAGAGTTTTAGAGAGAGGAAGAGATGGAAAAGTGATGTAAAATGTGGCTGTTACGTACTGATATACGCACAATCCGCTCGAGCGCAAGAGTTGATGCTCGAGCGTTAGACACAATAAGTTGTTCTGCTTGAGCACAAGAAGTGATGCTCGAGCGCAGAATACACACTCCCAGTAGTTTTGCAGACAACAGACCAACGCTCGAGCAGAAGAAAGACCGCTCGAGTTGAGCCGCTCCAATGTAGAAAACGCTGCTCGAACGTAGAATACATTCTCCCAATAGTTTTGCAGACCTGTAAAAATACTGAGAGTTCACAAAGCCCACTTGAGTGCAAAAAGTGCCGCTCGAGCGGAAGAGCAAAATCCTGGGCAACAAAAGGTTTGAAAACCAAGCAACTAACCTGTTCCAAACACAACCACAACAATCCAATAGCCAAATTCAAAGAAACACAAAGGAAACAAGATATGACCAACAATATAAAACCATTAAACCCGAGTCTGGGATACAACAAGAGTCAGGTCAAAACCAGAATTTCTATATTAATTGTGTATCATTTGTATTTTATATCTTCATAATTATTTGTTTCATTTATAATTATTGTAAAACCTATATGCTTAGTGTATGTCAAAGCCCATATACTCATTAAGATCTCCTAACTATTGGCCATAATTAGGCATTTTTAAGTCTTTAAGATTATAAAGAGAGGTTTTAGGCACCAGATAAATACACTAGAAAGGTCTTAGGTATCAATAACAATCTATAATGGCAATTAACCCTGAAGATATAATATGCTTTGGAAATACAAAAAATAATGCTAATAATAAATATGACCATAGTTTGCATATTACTAAAGAGTCTGTATATAGCGATCCCGGTCTTTCCCCATTTGGTTGTTGTATCCGGACTTAGGTTCCGTGGAGCTTGTTGATTGTTTATATCTTGTTCTCTTCCTTTAATTCCTTATTTATGAGTTATAGGATGTGTTAGGCAGGTTTGTTACAGGTTGGGAGTGATTGGGAGCAAATGGTTGCTGCCCAGATTCTGGTGTCTTCGCTCGAACGAGCACTTTGTCGCTTGAGCGAGCTCTTTGTTTTAGATCTTTCGCTCGAGCCAGGGTTTGTTCGCTTAAGCGAGAGTTGAGTTTTGTATCTGGTGGCTCGAGCGAGAATTTTTTCGCTCGAGCTTGCATCTGCGTCTGGTTCTGGACCTGAGAGTTGCATTTCTTGGCTCGAGCGAGCTTTCCTTCGCTCGAGCGAGGTGTATGTTTTGAGTTTCTTCGCTCGAGCGAGCATTCTATCGCTTGAGCGTGCTTCTAGGTTGCAAACCTAAAGTTTCGAATTGTTGGCTCGAGTGAGGGTTCTTTGTGTCTGGTCGCTCGAGCGACCAATTCTTCGCTCGAGTAAGCTTGTGTTATATCAGTAGACAGCAGCGGGTAAACACTTCACTTTTTCATCTCTTTTGTTTTGCAAACCCTAGATCCGAGCTCTCTCTCTCTCTCTACACGCCTTCTCTCTAGGGTTTCATCTTGTTTTAGTGTGTTTCTACCCTAAGTCCTTTGTAAGAAAGATAGAGGGTGGTTTGGGCTTCGTTTTAATTTGAAAAATCTTGGATTTGGAGCACTTTGGATTTTGGTCATCTTCTCCATTTGAGCTCTTCATTTCGAGGTAGGGATACCCTACTCCATCTTATGAGCTGTCTTTAATTTTTGGTATTTTAATATGTTGGGGTTGTTTGGTAATTTTGAAAAAGTTAGGGATTGATTTGTAAATTGTAGAAAGGGGGTTTTCAAAGTATTAACTCCTATGGGTGTATGAGATCAACAAAAATGGAATTAATGTTGTTGTATTGGTGAAATCAAACCTTAGGGTTGATATGTGAAATATGGAAAAATGCCCTAATTATTATGATAAATTAATTTGTATGATTAATTTTGGGAAATGAGAAATTAAGTTGAGAATATTGAAATTGGAAAATTATGGGATTAAATGGTGTAGTTGGATTAATTTATCACTCACCTATGAAAATGTTGATATTATATCCATTTGATGCATTTATTTTCTGTTTAGAAATAACTGCTTTGGGCTATCGGTGGAGGATACTCTTGAATGTTGTAGACAATGCATGATGATTAGGCGAACTAAAACTAATCAATTGAATATGTCATCAAATATGGCGGTTGGAATAATACATCAAATTTATGTATTGATTGACCTTGTATATGATATGTGTTTATATACATTGTGTTGTGTGGGAGGAGATAGGGGATGTACTCCACGGTTTAGGGGAAGATAGGGGATGGACTCCTAAACCGGACATTCCTTGGGAGGAGATAGGGGATGTACTCCATTGATACAGCAAATATGTGTATCTATTGAAGTATTGATATAGCAAATCTGTATATCATATATGAAGTATGGAAGTGTTTTGTTTGAGATTGGTACAGCAATTCTGTGTATCTATTGTGAAGTAAGAAGTGTTTAATATGAGTTGTTATCTCAATTGAAATGGATGTACTATTAATATGAGATGTAATCTCATTTAAATTATCTGGCCAGGTTCTGAGCCACGTGTATGAAATGAGTTGATAAGTAAAGTAAAGTGAAATGTAACATGAACACAAGTGTCATGGAACTGTATTGTGATATGATTGGTTTATAAGTGTTAACCATCTATCTAATGTTATTGTTTTAGTCATTACTTATATTTGGTTTAGTATATCTCTATTGGGCTGTGGCTCACCCTATATGGGACATCATTTTCAAGTATAGATGGTATGCCACCTCCAAGGACGTAGCTTGGGAGGCTAGAGGCTGACAGACTTTTTGTGTTATATTTTGTGGTATTACATGTAAATTCAGGCCAAGGGCTTAATATGTTATGAGTTAGTACTCTCTTTTGTGTAACCAAGTGTTGACTTGGAAAGTTGTAAGCCGCTGGGCATTTACTTTTGTTGTCAACTTGTAATACATTTGTAAGAACTACTCTGATGAATGGAAAAATGTTAATTTCTCTTATATCAATGCATGTCAAGAATGTGGAGTTTTATGTATTATTTTGAGGGCATTACACTGTAAATATAAATAGTGTGTGTTCTAGTTTAAATAATATTACAGATATTATGTGTTCTTGGTTTTCTAAATTAGATAAAAATCAAAAAATAAATCAAAATTATCTAAAAACCAAAGTTGAGTCTATAGAATCTAAAATAGACAAATTAGGTTCTATAATAACTATTGACTTAAACAAAGAAGGAAAAACCCAAATAAACAAATTGGTAACTCAATTAGAAACAATATCCTTCATAAACAATGATGGAATGAATAGTCCATGGGATAACTCCATTCCTAGGCTATTTTATGGTACAGAGTGGTACTTCAAACCAATACCTATAATAGGACTGAATATGAAAATATTGTTGAAATATTGGATTATTAGAGAAAATTATATAACGACCCAGATTTAGGTATTGATAAAAGAAATAGGCTACTAGATCAGATAAGAGAAACTTATTTAGAGCATCAAGCCCTTTTACAACACTTTAATTATGATATTAATATGTCAACTAATGATGATGATAGTCAATCATTCTCATTTGAAGAAACAATAGATCAAGATGTTTCATCAGAAATAAATAAGAGAAAAATAAAGGCAAAAGAGCCGATTGATCCCGAATTGTTTGGTACATGGGGAGATGGAGAAAACTTTGACTTTATTCAAACAAATGAAGTTAAAAATGATACTAACACTGGAAGTACCTCCAATCCTACACTTGAGCCAATAATATCTAGAAAAGATAATAATCATAAGTATCCAATAGCATAAAATGGTACTTATTTAGACTTGTCTCACGTCCCATTTAAGGACCAACCACAAGCAATTGATGATTGGGCACAATCATTGTCTATCATTATTACCAATTATAAAAATAGTTGGTCAAAGGAAAAATTCCTTGATTATACTGCAACAACTCTCCAGGGAGATGTGTTACAATGGTTAAGACAATGGGAAAAATCTAAAATTGAAAAAAGTCAAAAAATAACTTTGTTGGCAAATTTTTTCATCTTTGACACAATATTAACAGAGTTTGCAAAAATTATAAAAGAAAATTTATGTGGTTTTGTAAGAAATACTAATTTGCAAGCAGATGCAAATTATATTTGGACTAAATTAGAATTATGTAACATTTGTCTTTTTGAAGATTATGTTCAAACTTTTAAAAAATATTATTATTTTATTGATCCACTAGCAAATCAACCCTAGTTAGATCAATTTTTCCATAAACTCCCTAATCTATGGGATGAGTTATGTATTAAAACATATCCTGATTTTCTCAAAAAAATGGGAAAAGAAGAATATGATAATCTTAGTTTTCGCATTAATTATGTTCTAAGACTGATAGCAGATTGGTGTCTAGAAGCAAAGGCAAAAAAACAAATAAAAAATCAAATTTCCAATTCACAATATGGTCAAAAATGTTGTAATAAAATTTTAAAAGAAAATTTGAAAATTGGTTGTAATACATTTCCCAAGCAAAAAAGATTTTTAAAAAAATGCGGAAAATATAAATGGAAACCTTGGAAAAAGAACAAAACTTTTCAAAAAAGAAAATGTATATTCGAAAAAAGAAACCAACAAAGTGTTTCAAAAAAGAAAACTTGTAAATGTTACATTTGTAACGAAGAAGATCACTATGCACTCGAATGCCCAAAAGGGGGAAAAAGTGCAAAGAAAATGATCAAAGTTCTTAAAGAACAAGATTTTGAAATAATATATTGTGAAGAAATTTCTGATGAAAAAGAAATCTTATACGAAATTTCAAGTGATGAAGAATGTTCAGATGAAGAACTAATCTTTATGATGACTAATATAGATAGTTAAGAAATATCTCAAGAAGCAGATAGTATATCTCAAGAAGAATTACAAACCATTCGACATGGAGATGTAATCGGAGAAGAAAAAAATTTTACTGACGAAGAATTAGAAAAATTTGAAAATATGCAAGAAGTTGCTGTGCCAAAAATTTACAAACTTTCAAAATTCAACTTCTTTTTAGTAAAAGTGCTTGAACAATACAGTGGCAACACTCAAGCGAAATGGTCAGAATAAGGAAATATTGATATTTCTTTTTTTAATAAGAAAAATGTTGCAAGATGGAAAAAGAAATATCCTAAGATTCAATATATTCATATTGGATTAATACAAGTAACCATAACAGCCTTATTTCGCCAACGGATAGATACTCCTATTTTAGCAGTAATTTTTTATAAAAGATTTTCTGACCCAATGAAAAAAAATCATTGGAGGAATTCGATGTAATTTGGCTAATGGAGTAGTTTGGTTTAATGTTAGACTAAATTTCTTTATTTCCATAAATGATCCTAATCTTGAAGACACAATCAGAATAAGAATTAAAACACAAGGATTAGGAATGAAATCTAATTCACATGATTTGGTTATTCATTGGAAAACAGTTCACGAATTGACCAAATTTCCTGAAACAAAAACAAGATTAAACGATAATAAAATCGTTGAAATTTTCAAACCAAGTCCATTTGACACTGAAATCCAACCGTGTTTAGTGAATTGGAGCGATTTAGAAGTCCCCCGACAATGGTTAATCCATGACCTAGTGGGACAAGGAGAATCGTCTAACTCAAAAAAATCCTACACAAATACAAATGCAAGCATCAGGAAAAAAAAATTATATATTCAAAATACAGTTCCAAAACTTAAAAGATCAACTTTTGTATTTGAAAAAGATTTTCCTAATAAAGTATTTTCAAAATTAAGCATTGGGGAATCAAGTAATAATTATAATTAAGAATCTATTGCTTCAACAAATGTTCAAATTCCTATTTTTTCAGGAACAAGAAGACAATCTGAACATATTAAGTTTGCATATAGGTATCATTTTCAAACAAAAAATGATGATAGTATTTTTTCCCTTAACCAAGGAAAAAGAAGATACAAATATGTATTAGGAACATTTAATTTTGCAGGCTATAAACTATATAGCCTCAGTGTTCTCATAGATTCATGAGCTACAATCAGCTCATGTAAATGGAATGCCATACCAAAAGAAAAATGGACATTAATGAAACATCAAATTTTGGTTACCGGAATTGATGGAAACCATACTTCCATACAACTCAAGGCTAAAAATATAGCTATTTGGTTAAATGATAGCAAGTTTATTATACCAAAAATTTTATGTTTTCCTTATATGCATGGAGATTTCCTTCTTGGAAATAATTTTATATATAAATACCTTCCAATCTGCAAATATAGGAAAAAGCCATTTCATTAATCAGAAACAATGTCTTAATTTATATTCCATTGTTAGAACAACATAAATATATTTGTGATACAGAGTTTGTGCCCGTTCCGCATGGTGATTTAATTCCCACCATCAAAACTATTGATGAATCATATTGGATTTATAAAATTCTAGAAGAAAATTTTAGTGAAAATCCATTAAAACTATGGCAACGTAGTCCACGTTATTGTAGTTTGAAATTGAAAGACCCTAATGTTATCATTAGAGTAAGACCAATGATCTATACTAGACAAGATATATATGAATTTGATATGCAGCTTCAGGACCTTTTAGATAAAAAGTTAATTGAAGAAACTAGAAGCCCTCACTCTAGTCTAACTTTTATGTTAAGAAACCATGCTGAAATTAAAAGAGGAAAAGCCCGAATGATAGTCAACTATAAACAGCTAAATGAAAATTTAAAATTTGATGGATATTTTATTCCAAGAAAAGATGTTTTGATTAACTTAACCAAAGGATCAAAAATCTTTAGCAAATTCGATTGTAAGAGTGGATTTTGACAAATTCAATTGACTGGAGAGTCAAAAAAATTGACAGCTTTCAGTACACCAAGATGACATTACCACTAAAATGTTATGCCTTTTGGTTTAAATATAGCACCACAGGTATTTCAATGGTGGATGGATACAATCTTTAAAGATCTTAAGGATTGTTGTGTAGTTTATATTGATGATATACTTATCTTCTCTAAAACCTGGGAGGAGCATAAGAAACATTTAAAATCACTTTGTGAAAAATTCCAAAAACATGGAATTGTTTTGTCACCAAAAAAGATTGAACTAGAAAAAGAATCAATTGAATTTTTTGGAATAATTTTAGACCAAAAAGGTTTAAAATTACAAGAACATATTTTGTCCAAAGTACGAGATTTTCCTAATACTCTTAAAAATATAACAATTATAGAGTTTATTAGGTATTTTAAATTATGGACGAAATTTTATCAAAAATCTTTCAAAAATAGAAATTCCTTGGTTAACCAAATTAAGAAAAAATGTTATTTTTGAATGGACAGCAGAGGATGTTGCTTTAATTAAACAAATTAAAGAAAATGTTAAAACTTTACCAGACGTTTGTCTTCATAAAACAGGTGATAAATTAATTTTAGAAACAGATGCCTCAGAAATATGCTGGGGATGTGTTCTTAAAGCAATACCAAGTAAATTATGGCATGATAAAGAGATACCTTATCATAAAATAGGATTAGACCAAGAAAAATACAATACCCATAAAATTACAAAAAGAACTAATTTGTGGATATAATTCTGGAACATTTAAACCAAATGAACAAAAATGTATTATTTTTTAAAAAGAATTACTTGCAATAAAATTGGCTATAAAAAGTTTCTATATTTATTTAGCCCCATAAAATTTTATTGTACGCATTGATAATAAGGCAGTAAGAGATTTATTGATCAATAAAAAACCTATTGAGCAAAAAAGAAGATCAGCCTGGTATAAAAAAATTTATGAATATGCTTTTGAGGTAGAACATCTTAAAGGTACTAACAATTTTCTTGCAGATTTTCTTAGTAGGAATTATTTTAGAAAATTAAATTACTAAACAAGTAATTTTAATTTTCGCAAAAGACCTCTAGACCAAGAGGAAAAAATGAGCAAGGGGTAAACAACCCGCACAACGACAATGGTTAACAATTGCTAAAAAAGCAATCCCCAAACAAGAAAAAGTTTATGTTGTGTTTGCAAGAAGATGACCTGGAATTTACATAGAATGGAATGAGTGCAACAAGCAAGTTTACGAATTTCCAAGAGCTAGTTTTAAATCCTATGATAACGTGACCAAAGCTAAAAAAAACTTTTTGCAGTGGACCAGTGATGTCTGTTTATAAAAATAATTTTTGTCAAATGAGAACTAACCCAGTTCCAACTAATATTCAAACATCTAAACTAGATGAATATGAAATAAAAGACTTTTACAACCCTAGTATATCTAGAGAAATTTATACAGAACTCAATGGAGTTGGGAAAACTCACATTGTAGACAACAAAGTGAAATTTCGAAAATACATGGGAGTTCTGGCCAACAAATTAGCTAAGTCAAAAGATTTACAAAACCTTTGTTTCAATATTCTTAAACAAATGAATCGAAATGAAGATTTTAATTGCAAAAAAATCAACAATTTTCTTCAATTATCAGATCTCATATCAGATGAGTTTTCTGATCCAGTTTTTGAACAAATAAAAAGAATTTGTCTTTTTGAAAAAGCAAGAACTTTGCTTCCAAAAGAAAATTTTCTTTAAATAAAAAATCAAGTTGAGGATCATCGTGATAAGATTAGACAAATCTTAGAACAATCCTATGATAAATTAGATTTTAAAGATGAAATTCCCAAAATAACCGTCATGGCAAATCATGACATGTGGTTTTTTGAAGATATAGATTAAGGAATAACTAATCAAGTTATTTTCCAAATTTTAGATCCAATCCAGTGGATAGAATATCCAATGATCATAAAAGCATTGCTCTCATGGGTAGTAAAAGGCTTTCAATGGAGTGAATATTTTACTTTTTGGATTTCTAGCACAATTGGTTGGCGAGAACGAGAACATTTTTTCTAACCAAATCAAATTTGGTATCTCAAAGAAACTGGAGATTTCAAATTTGAAGATGATTATTTGGATGAAGATCGCAGGAGGGAGCGATTGGAAAATATTCAAAAACTTCCTTTGACAGAATATTGGATAGACAGTCTAATAACTATTTCACAGGCAGCTTCTAATATCTAGCAAAATTGCCATTCATGGTCACAGATAGTAGAATACTATTTATAACTCATTTTTCCATAACATATCAAAGGTCTCCTACACAAAATTAATGAGACTCTTGACATGTTATTAAATCTCAAAAACAGAAATAATTTGGATCTTCCGTTGGAACTAGCCATGACCACAGATGATATAGAACAATTTCGAAATGAGCGATACAACCAGGATCATGATTCCCCTCCATCAGAGACTGATGAAGAATGTCACAATCTCGTAAACAGGATGGAAGCATAGTGGACCCCACTATCACATGCAGTTGTCTCATAATCGACTCCAACCTTATCCAGGACACGTGGAGCAACTTGCATTATTAGGCGAAAAGTGATCAGACAAATCCTTTCAGCCGACGCTACAAGACAGAAAAGATCAGCCAAATCTTTTCTGTTTCAGTCTATCCCTTTGAAAACCGAGGAGGAGTGCTTACTGGAAGAAGATTCACGAGTTACGGAAAGCCTCAACTTACCAAAGTTTCTGCACACTACTCAACAATCTATGTCAAAAAAGCTAGTCACTTGGTGCCTTTTTTAACTACCTGCGTTGTTATGTAAGTATCTTTTTGTCTCTTTGTGATTTTGTTATAGCTTTGAACTTTGGAACGCACATATATTGATCATTATATATGTATCTACACATACTGTTGATTTACACAAATGCTCATCCATATATACTTTATAATCTTATTTAGGACATGTCTTGCCCTTTTCTCCTTCGCCGAAGGCTGCAAATGATGGGAATCCTATCGATAAACAAGAGGCATAGACTCCCCATATCTTTGTCTTATTATCCCTGTTTCTTCATGTGTCATGTATTCTCTACATTACATATTTCATCGTCAGTTGTATCTATGTCTTGTTCTTTACTTTCAATATCCATACCTTATGTATATTACATTTTATTTTCAATTTGCATTCCTTACATATCATTACGCCTCTTTGTGCTAGTTCGTTTGTTTTGAAGTTTGTTCTTTGCTGTTTTTGTATTATTTTTATCCTTCACATTTACAAGGCATTGGCATAGTTTGTGTGTTTGGTTTCAAACTTGCATAAAACTAAATAGAAACATAGTTCCAAAATATAGTTCCAACATAGGCTGAATAATATTTTAGCGGCTGTGATCCCAAAACCACCATACACTGCTTCTTTCAAAGCACCAATTCACTCTTAGCCTGCATGCAAATATAACCTAGGATGAGAACTCCATCTCTTTGCAGAGTAGTATAGCACCTAACCTAAATTAATAGGGAGATCCATGATTAGTGATCATGCTCTAAGAACTCGGATGCATAAACTCTTATTAATTAAAAGGGAAAGAGAAGCCACACAACAAACAATGACATTATATAAGTAAATAAATTCTTTAATCATATGCATTTAATTCAAAAAGTCAAATGCCTGAAATCATTACAAAAAATTCTCACTATGCAGGAAGCATGATTGGCTCCTCTTATGATGCTTCTAGTTTGAACAAGAAATATAACACCATGAATGAAGTTGTTAGGGAAAATTGATGATTTCCCACAAGTAAATCAATCAATGGGAATAAAAACCAATGCGAAAAAAATTAAATCAAAAGCGACACAAGAATTTTATGTGGTTCTCTCAATGTGAGGTACGTCGACGGGATCAAAATCCGATTCCACTATCAACCAAATAGTTTCCAAACGATTACAAACGAGACACGAATGGTCACACAAAACCACCCTTAGGTGAATTCCAAATAATTACAAATAAACAAGAGGAAAGACCTCATCAAATAGATGAACTAAAGTCTTCAAACTAGAGTTGTAGATGATCCAAAATAACGAACCAAATCAATCCACATGCTGCCGAAATAAACCCACAGAATTTATTTCACCAAGCTTTGAATTCACCAATTGATTAACCCAGCAAGCACCATATCAAATCTGTAGCTTCCACCCAAAACAAATTATAACGATCCCGGTTTCCCTTTTCTTTAATTGTTGTATCCGGACTTGGGTTCCATGGAGTTGGTTGTTGTGTATACCTTATTCACATCCTTTCTTACTTTGTATCTGAGTTATAGGATGTGTTGGGCAGGTTTGTTACAGGTTGGTTGAGGTTTAGAAACCAAAACTAGTTGCCCAGATTTTGACCTGTCCGCTCGAGCGGGGAGTTTGACGCTCGAGCGGGGATCCTTTTGTTGCTTGTCCGCTCGAGCGAGGGTTTTGGCGCCCGAGCGGGAAAAACACCCATCCAGTATCTCCTCTGTAGTGTTGTACGCTCGAGCGGCGGTTATGACGCTCGAGCGGGAGTGTGTGAGTGCCGCTCGAGCGGGGACTTGGATGCTCGAGCGGGAAACCTGTCTGCAAAAGTGCTGGGAGTGTGCATCCGCTGCTCGAGCGGGAGTTTGGCCGCTCGAGCGGGAGTCTGTGAGTGACGCTCGAGCGGGGGTTTGGACGCTCGAGCGGGGCGACTGGGTTAAAGCTCCGTGTTTTGACTTTTTAAATCACTTTTTCCACTTCTCTTCTCCCTCTTACTTTTCCAAAAACACCATTGTTGAGCTTCTCACTCTAGAGCTCTACCTTCTCTCTAGGTATTGATCTAGTAGGAGTGATTTCCTCACTTTTGGCCTTTACAAAAAAGTTGTTGATCGTCGAGGGCTATCTTTTGATCCGAAAAGTTCGTGGTTTGGAGCATTTTCGTTTCCATCATCTTCCTGGTTAGGTGTCATTCTTTGAGGTAGGGATAACCTACTCCTCGCTATGGGTTTTGTCTTTAAATTTTAGCATTTTGAGATGTTGGGGTTGGGTTGGTAATGTTGTGAAAGTTTGGGGCTTTTGTGTAAATTTACAAAAGTTGGGGTTTTAGCTATATAAAACCTAGATGCATGTTTGGCATGGAAAAGTGAAATTAATGTTAAAACATTAATGAAAATGGAACCTAAGGATCGTAATGTTGATTATGGAAAATGCCCTAATTACATTGGTTAATTAATTCGCATAATTAATTATGAGGAATGAGAAATTGATTTAGAAATGTATGGAATTAAAGGGTGTAGTTGGATTATTTATCACTCACCTGGTTGAAATGTTGATTATATATCCATTGTTGCATTTATTTTCTGTATGGAAATAACTGCTTTGGGCTATCGGTGGAGGATAGTCTTGATTGTTGTAGACAATGCATGATGATTAGGCAAACTGAAACTAATCACTGGAATGTGTCATTGAGTATGACGGTTGAAAGAATACATTAAATTTATGTGTTGTGTGATGATGTGTATAATTATTGTTTATATGCATTGTGTCGTGTTGGAGGAGATAGGGGATGTACTCCATGGTTTAGGGGATGATAGGGGATGGACCTCTAAACCAGATGTTGTTGGGAGAAGATAGGGGATGGACTCCATAGATAGAGCTCATATGCTTATCTAGTAATGTGTTAACATAGCTCATATGCTTGTCTTTGGAAGTGTGATAGTGCTTTTATGCATATCTATGGAAGTGATGATATAGCTTGTATGCTTATCTGTTGATGTGTTGATATAGCTAGTACGCTTATCTAATATGAATTAGGAAGAAGTTTAATATGAGTTACTGTCTCATATAAGTTGTTTGGCCAGGTTCTGAGCCATGGTTATAAATTGAGAATTGAAAAGAATTGGAAAATGGATTGTAACATGGACTTGTATGCCATGAAACCGTAAAGTGTGATAAGGGAAAGTATCAGTGTTGGCCATCTATCAACTGCTAATCTTTTAGTCATTGTTCATATTTGGTTTAGTGTATTTCTACTGGGCTGTGGCTCACCCTATATGGGAATATCATTTTCAGGTGCAGGTAGCATGCCACCTCCAAGGACGTAGCTTGGTAGGCTAGAGGTGGGCAGACTTTTGTTGTTTCATTTCTTGATGTATTACATGTATATTCAAGCCAAGGGCTTAATGTGTAAATGAGTTAGCACTCTTTTGTTGTAACCAAGTGTTAACTTGGAAAGCTGTAAGCCTTTAGGGCATTTGCTTTTGTCGTTAACATGTGATACTTTTTGGTAATGGAACTCTGATGAATAGAAGAATGTGGAGCTTTTATATATATCAATGCATGTCTATATTGATGGGTTTAATGTTATTATTTTGAGGGCGTTACAACTTGGTATCAGAGCGTACCGGGTTCGAATATTTTGGGTACGTGGGAAGTGATTAGTATCACAATGGGTTTGTCTCGCTTGATAGAGACTTAGGTGTAGTGTCATATGCTATGTGTTTAAATTGATAACATGCTTATGTGTTTATATGGGTATGGGATTTAATTTCTAGGATGTTGATTGGATCCTTGGGTTTCTGGGAGTCTTGTTGGAAAGGCACTTGATCAATGCCGTTTCTAACCGGAACTCTAGTAACGCCTCGGGACTATAATTATCCGGAAATGAAATTCGTAAGTGCTTATGTGTTTATGTGCTTACGTGGAGTGAATTACAGTTGTCCATACATTAGGACGTGAGTGTTTAGTTTTGGCACATTTGTGAATGTGCTAACGTTCTGTATTACCTTCATTAGGATGTCAGGATGAGGAAGAGGTGCTAGGCGTGGTAGGCTTGCGAGGCAGGAAGTACCTTTACCGGAGATATTCCGGCAGTGCAGGAGGGAGTTGGCCAAGCCAATGTGGCCGAGCCAGCGGGTCAGCAGGCTATGAGTGCCTTGGCCCGAGAGATAGCAGAAGCTTTGAGTATTCTCAAAGCAGGGAATCAGGTAGCTGAGGCAGGGCCTTCTTTCTTGAAGAGGGAGTTCTTCCGGTCTAATCCAGACGAGTTTGTTGGAGATCCAAAGGAACCACTGAAGGCTGACGAGTGGTTAGAAAAAATGAGTAAGACGTTCGAGATGCTTGGCATCGAGGACAGAGCATTGAAAGTGACCTTGGCATCCTTCCAGCTGAAGAGAGATGCAGGTCAATGGTGGAAGTACGAGAAGGCTCGTGTTGGTGGTACATGGGAGACGTTTGTGAATGCTTTCCAAGAGAGGTTCTTATCTACAGTTGCTAGGGAGAAGCTGAGGGATCAGTTTAGCCGGCTTAAGCAGCAGGGTATGTCTGTGGCAGAGTTTGAGGCCACTTTTACTAGCTTGTCCAGGTTTGCACCTGAGTTGGTGGCGTCCGAAGAACGCCGTTGCTATGAGTTTGAGCGGAAGTTGAGGCGGGGCCTCAAGTTAAGGGTTGGTGGGTCTTACATCCGAGAGTATAGACATTTGGTGGATGCTGCAGCTCATATGGAGCTTATGATGCAGGAGGAGGAGGAGGAGAAGCATGTAGGCTCCAAGAGGGGCCAGGATGGTCAGGGTGATGGCAGGAGACAGAGGGGTTACAATCCTCAGCAGTCTCAGGGTGGAGTTGCTAGATCGACCTTTCTGGTGCCGAGTGTAGGCTCGGCGAGAGGTAATCAGGGAGGTTTGACTTGCTACACTTGTGGCCAACTGGGTCACAAGTCTTCGGTTTGCCCGCAGAAAGGCGGAGGTCAGAGAGCTGCTTCTTCTTCAGCTAGACCCCAGAGTCAGAGTTGGGGTAGGGGGCAGCCCTTTCTTGCTATCAGTGTGGGCAGCCTGGGCACCTGAAGAGGTTTTGCCTACAGTTGAGTGCCACTTCAGGAGCGTCTGGTTCTAGACAGACGCAGGGATTTCAGCCAGCTCAGTCTGTGCAGGCCTCGAGGGCCAATCCGGGGGCTTCGTCGTCCCAGTCAGTGCAGCAGTCGTATGCTCCGAGGGGTGAGCAAGTAGATCAGGGGCCTACGGGGCGCGTGTATGCTGTTACCGCGCAGGATCTAGTACCGGCTCCATCAGTAGTAAGAGGTACCTTTTTGTTTTGCAACTCGGTTGCTAATGTGTTGATTGATACGGGTGCATCTCATTCTTTTGTATCTGCTGCATTTGCATCTGTTTTAGAGTTGGAGTTAGCACAGTTAGCATCTCCTATATGTGTAATGTCACCTCTTGGGGGTGAACTGATCTTGAAACAGGGTTGTAGAGGTTGCGATATAGAGGTCGCCGACTATAGACTTGCGTTCCCTTTTGTAGTTATGCCCATGAAGGGTTTTGATGTTATTTTGGGTATGGACTGGCTATCGTCATACCAGGCTGTTATCGATTGCTACCGCCAGAGGGTCACATTATATACCTTGAGCGGGGAGTGGTTCCATTTCTTGGGAGATCGGGTTGGTAGTGTTTTGCCACCCTGGTATGATTCGCGAGGGCGGAGTGAGCTGAGTGGTCTACTTGCTAGCTTTGAGAGTGGTGAGTGTGGTTTGACCCAGCTTGTGTTACCGAGGGTGGTTTGTGAGTATTCGGATGTCTTTCCCGAGGACTTTGTTAGTTTGCCACCTCACCGAGAGATAGAGTTCTCTATTGATCTAGTGCCCGGTACGGCACCGATTTCTATGGCACCTTACCGTTTTGCTCCAGCAGAGTTGGTTGAGTTGAAAGTTTAGCTCCAGGAATTGCTAGATAAGGGCTTTGTTCGCCCTAGTGTTTCACCATGGGGAGCACCGGCCCTCTTTGCTAAAAAGAAAGATGGTGCCTTGAGATTGTGTATTGACTATCAAAAGTTGAATCAGGTTACGATCAAGAATAAGTACCCTATGCCCCGTATAGATGATTTGTTTGACCAGTTGAAGGGTTCCCGCTGTTTCTCTAAGATAAACTTGAGATCGGGCTACCATCAGTTGAGGGTCAGGGAGGAGGATATTCCGAAGACGGCATTCCGCACGCGGTATGGCCATTATGAGTTTCTGGTGATGCCATTTGGGCTTACCAACGCACCGGCAGTCTTTATGGACTTGATGAACCAGATCTTCCGGGAATTCTTGGATCGTTTTGTAGTCATTTTGGTGGACGACATCCTGATTTATTCACCTTCAGAGGAGGAGCACGAGGCACACTTGAGAGTGGTTCTTGAGTTACTTAGAGCCCATAGGCTGTACGCCAAGTTTGGGAAATGTGAGTTCTGGCTAGGAGAAGTCAAGTTCTTAGGCCATGTGGTTTCCAAGGAAGGGGTGTCTGTTGATACATCCAAGACTGAGGCAGTGCAGGATTGGGCACAGCCTAAGAGTGTGTTTGAGATTCGCAGTTTTCTGGGATTAGCTGAGTATTACCGCCGGTTTGTGAAGGATTTCTCCAGGTTAGCTTCGCCATTGACTAGACTGACTCGGAAGGGAGTCAAATTTGTGTAGAGTGAGACTTGTGAAAAGTCGTTCCAAGAGCTGAAAGTTAGATTGACCACCGCTCCGGTATTGATTATTCCGGAGAGAGGGCTGGGTTATGCAGTCTATTGTGATGCCTCACGAGAGGGTTTGGGTTGTGTGTTGATGCAAGAAGGGAAAGTGGTAGCTTATGGCTCACGTCAGTTGAAAACACATGAGAAGAATTACCTTACGCATGACCTAGAGTTAGCGGCTGTGATCTTTGCCTTGAAAATCTGGAGGCACTGCCTTTATGGTGAGAGATTCGAGGTGTTCTCGGATCATAAGAGTCTGAAATATCTGTTTACACAGAAAGACTTGAACTTGAGGCAGAGGAGATGGATGGAATTTATTGAGGATTACGACTTTGAGTTGCATTATCATCCGGGGAAGGCCAATGTTGTGGCCGACGCTCTGAGCAGGAAATCCATAGGTGATGTAGCTTGTATAGCCATCCGGGAATGGAAAATGTTGGGGGCACTTGGCGAGTTTGATTTGCTACTGGGCGAATCCGTTGAGGCTGCGGCCTTATTTTCTGTTGTTGTGCAACCTACACTTGTGACTCGAGTGTCAGAGGCACAGAGAGGTGACCTTGAGGTAGAATCCCTCTGAGAGAAGATCTCCAGTGGGAAGGTTGAGAAGGGTTTGACGGTGTATCCCGACCTAAGTGTGAGATACCGAGACCGTTTGTTTGTGCCGGAGTCTTGCCGAGAGGAAGTACTCCGAGAGTTTCATCATTCACGTCTTGCGGTGCATCCCGAAGGTACTAAGATGTATCGGGATTTGGGTCGCTAGTTTTGGTGGTGGGGTATGAAGAGAGATGTGGCAGCTTTCGTGTCTAAGTGCCTTACTTGTCAACAAGTGAAGGCCGAGCATCAGAGGCCAGCGGGTTTGTTACAACCCTTGCCTATTGCCGAGTGGAAGTGGGAGCATGTCACTATGGACTTCGTTGTAGGTCTTCCGAGGACTCAGCGGGGTAGTGATGCTATCTGGGTGGTTGTAGACCAGTTGACTAAGTCGGCGCACTTCATTCCTATGCGCGTGAGAGATTCGGTAGACCATCTTGCCGACTTGTATATTCGGGACATAGTGAGGTTGCACGGGGTCCCAGTGACGATCGTCTCAGATAGAGATCCTCGTTTTACTGCTAGGTTGTGGCAGAGTTTGCAGAGTGCCTTAGGTACTAAGTTGACCTTTAGTACGGCTTATCATCCTCAGACTGACGGGCAGTCCGAGCGTACTATTCAGATCCTTGAGGATATGCTTCGGGGTTGTGTCCTTGACTTTAGTGGGACGTGGGAGAGGCACTTACCATTGGTGGAGTTTTCCTACAACAACAGCTTTCAGTCTAGTATCGGTATGGCACCGTTTGAGGCCTTGTATGGCCGGCCTTGTAGGTCTCCGATTTGTTGGGCCGAGGTGGGTGACGCACCTTTGTTGGGTCCGGAGCTGGTTAGGAAGATGACGGAGAAAGTTGAACTTATCCGTAGGAGGCTTGTTACAGCCCAGAGTTGTCAGAAATCTTATGCTAACCGTAGGAGGAGGCCTTTGGCGTTTGAGATAGGTGATCATGTCTTTCTGAAGATATCACCTAGGCAGGGGTTGATGAGGTTTGGGAAGAGTGGGAAGTTATCCCCTTGATTTATTGGGCCTTTTGAGATCCTTGAGAGGGTTGGCGAGGTTGCTTATCGTTTAGCGTTGTCGCCACAGTTGTCCGGAGTTCATGACGTGTTTCATGTGAGTATGCTTTGGAAGTATGAGCCAGATCCATCGCATGTGTTAGATTGGACTGACTTAGAGGTAGATGAGGATGCCTCGTATGAGGAGAGACCGGTTCGGGTCTTGGATAGGCGGGATCAAGTCCTGCGTGGCAAGACCATCCCTTTGGTACAGGTTTTGTGGAAACATCACGGAGTGGAGGAAGCCACTTGGGAACGTAAGTTGGAGGTCCGCGATAAATATCCGGACTTGTTTATTGATGAGTAATCTTGTATTTAGATTTTGTAATGTTGTTGGACTTAAGAGCTTTATATATGTCTTAAGTTGTAAAACATTGGTAATGTTTTGGTTTAATGGAAGTATGTTGTAGAACTTACCTTGATATGGGAGTTGATTATGATATTGCATATGTTGGCTATATTGTAGAATTGGAGTTGTATCATGTATATTGATTATGATATGAACTGTGAACCATATATGTTGGAAATGGTTGGAAATGGAAGAAAATTGCATGTTGATAATACACTTGTAGTATATGTTGTGAAATGCCTCTTGAAAAGAGATGGAATTGACCGGTAATGGGTCGAAATGTTCAATATTATGTCGTAATATTGTTGGACATGGAGAAAACCTATTTTTGAAAAAAAAAAAAAAAAAAAAACTTGTGTTTAATTTCGGGGACAAAATTCTTTAAGGGGGGGAGGTTATAGCGATCCCGGTTTCCCTTTTCTTTAATTGTTATATCCGGACTTGGGTTCCATGGAGTTGGTTGTTGTGTATACCTTATTCACATCCTTTCTTACTTTGTATCTGAGTTATAGGATGTGTTGGGCAGGTTTGTTACAGGTTGGTTGAGGTTTAGAAACCAAAACTAGTTGCCCAGATTTTGACCTGTCCGCTCGAGCGGGGAGTTTGACGCTCGAGCGGGGATCCTTTTGTTGCTTGTCCGCTCGAGCGGGGGTTTTGGCGCTCGAGCGGGAAAAACATCCATCCAGTATCTCCTCTGTAGTGTTGTACGCCCGAGCGGCGGTTATGACGCTCGAGCGGGAGTGTGTGAGTGCCGCTCGAGCGGGGACTTGGACGCTCAAGCGGGAGACCTGTCTACAAAAGTGCTGGGAGTGTGCATCCGCCGCTCGAGCGGGAGTTTGGCCGCTCGAGCAAGAGTCTGTGAGTGACGCTCGAGCGGGGGTTTGGACGCTCAAGCGGGGCGACTAGGTTAAAGCTCCGTGTTTTGACATTTTAAATCACTTTTTCCACTTCTCTTCTCTCTCTTACTTTTCCAAAAACACCATTAGAGCTCTACCTTCTCTCTAGGTATTGATCTAGTAGGAGTGATTTCCTCACCTTTGCCCTTTACAAAAAAGTTGTTGATCGTCGAGGGCTATCTTTTGATCCGAAAAGTTCATGGTTTGGAGCATTTTCGTTTCCATCATCTTCCTGGTTGGGTGTCATTCTTTAAGGTAGGGATAACCTACTCCTCGCTATGGGTTTTGTCTTTAAATTTTAGCATTTTGAGATGTTGGGGTTGGGTTGGTAATGTTGTGAAAGTTTGGGGCTTTTGTGTAAATTTACAAAAGTTGGGGTTTTAGCTATATAAAACCTAGATGCATGTTTGGCATGGAAAAGTGAAATTAATGTTATAACATTAATGAAAATGGAACCTAAGGATCGTAATGTTAATTATGAAAAATGCCCTAATTACATTGGTTAATTAATTCGCATAATTAATTATGAGGAATGAGAAATTGATTTAGAAATGTATGGAATTAAAGGGTGTAGTTGGATTATTTATCACTCACCTGGTTGAAATGTTGATTATATATCCATTGTTGCATTTATTTTCTGTATGGAAATAACTGCTTTGGGCTATCGGTGGAGGATAGTCTTGATTGTTGTAGACAATGCATGATGATTAGGCAAACTGAAACTAATCACTGGAATGTGTCATTGAGTATGACGGTTGAAAGAATACATTAAATTTATGTGTTGTGTGATGATGTATATAATTATTGTTTATATACATTGTGTCGTGTTGGAGGAGATAGGGGATGTACTCCATGGTTTAGGGGATGATAGGAGATGGACCTCTAAACCAGATGTTGTTGGTAGAAAATAGGGGATGGACTCCATAGATAGAGCTCATATGCTTATCTAGTAATGTGTTGACATAGCTCATATGCTTGTCTTTAGAAGTGTGATAGTGCTCTTATGCATATCTATGGAAGTGATGATATAGCTTGTATGCTTATCTGTTGATGTGTTGATATAGCTAGTACGCTTATCTAATATGAATTAGGAAGAAGTTTAATATGAGTTACTGTCTCATATAAGTTGTTTGGCCAGGTTCTGAGCCATGGTTATAAATTGAGAATTGAAAAGAATTGGAAAATGGATTGTAACATGGACTTGTATGCCATGAAACCGTAAAGTGTGATAAGGGAAAGTATCAGTGTTGGCCATCTATCAACTGCTAATCTTTTAGTCATTGTTCATATTTGGTTTAGTGTATTTCTACTGGGCTGTGGCTCACCCTATATGAGAATATCATTTTCAGGTGCAGGTAGCATGCCACCTCCAAGGACGTAGCTTGGGAGGCTAGAGGTGGGCAGACTTTTGTTGTTTTGTTTCTTGATGTATTACATGTATATTCAAGCCAAGGGCTTAATGTGTAAATGAGTTAGCACTCTTTTGTTGTAACCAAGTGTTAACTTGGAAAGCTGTAAGCCTTTAGGGCATTTGCTTTTGTCGTTAACATGTGATACTTTTTGGTAATGGAACTCTGATGAATAGAAGAATGTGGAGCTTTTATATATATCAATGCATGTCTATATTGATGGGTTTAATGTTATTATTTTGAGGGCGTTACACAAATACCCACCAAAACTGTTAAAGCAGCCACACTGTTTTCCATGGAACAAGATAGAGACAATATATATATATATATATATATATATATATATATTGTTGGTTTTTGGACTATTAATCAAAACCCTAGTTGTTACCAAACTAAATTGGGTTTCCACAAGTTAGATATAATATATTAAAATATATTATACCGAAACCAAACCTAATTAAAATACTTTTAACAAACCAATTGGGTCTCAAACTTCAATAAGGAGATATACCTCAACAATTCTCCCCCTATCGACTTAGGTGGAGACATCAACCCGCAAAAGTTCAACACTTTAAATGTTTGTCCCTCGACAAAGTCTTAGTCAACATATTCAAAATATTATCATCTGTGTGAACCTTTTCGAGTTGTAACAATTTCGAATCTAACACATCACGAATCCAATGGTATCTCACATCAATGTGTTTCGATCTCGAATGAAAAGTAGAATTTTTACTCAAATGAATAGCACTTTGACTATCACAATAAAGCACATACCTTTCTTGCTTCAAACCCAATTCTTGCAAAAATTTCTTCAACCATAACTGTTCTTTGCAAGCTTCTATAATGGTAATAAATTCATATTCGGTAGTTGAGAGAGCAACATATTTTTTTAATTTAAATTGTCATGCCACAGCTCCCCCAGTAAAGGTCATTACATACCCCGAAGTAGATTTCTTAGAATCAACATTACCAACCATGTTAGGATCCGTGAACCCATCAAGCATCGGCTTACCATCCCCAAAACACAAACACACCTTCAAAGTCCCTCGAAGATACCTTAGAGAGAAACCGACTCACCCGGATTAGAGAGAAACCGACTCACCACACCAACGGCATGAGCAATATCCGGCCTTGTACAAACCATGGCATACATCAAAGAACCAACTGCTGAAGCATAAGGAATTTTCAACATCTCTTCTTTGTCTTTCTCACTTGTAGGACATTGATTCGAACTAAGCTTAAAGTGACCCGCAAGTGGACAACCAACCGGCTTTGCTTTATCCATGTTGAACCTTCTCAATGTAGCTTTCTTGAGACAACCAAATCAGCCTCTCTTTGCAATCACGAACAATTTTCATACCAAGTATTTGCTTTGTCGGTCCCAAATCTTTCATAGCAAAAGACTTGCTTAACTCCAATTTCAACCTGTTAATCATAGTAGAATCTTGACCCACAATTAACATATCATCAACATAAAGCAAAAGAATAATAAATTTACTATTCGGGAAATTTTTCACAAATACACAATGGTCCGAAGTGGTTTTAGAAAAACCATTATTCATCATGAAAGAGTCAAATTTTTTGTACCATTGCCGCGGGGCTTGCTTGAAGCCATACAAACTTTTTTTCAATTTGCAAACAAATTTCTCTTTCCCTTTTTCTACAAAACCTTCTAGTTGCTCCATATAAATTTCTTCTTCAAGATCACCATGAAGAAATGCGGTCTTCACATCAAGTCGTTTAACTTCAAGGTTCAAACTTGCAGCCATGCCAAGTACAACCTAAATAGAAGACGTCTTCACAACCGACGAGAAAATTTCATCAAAGTCAATGCCTTTCTTTTGCCCAAAGCCTTTCACAACAAGACGTGCTTTGTACCTCAAATTCTTGCTATCATTCTTCAATTTGAAAACCCACTTATTTTTCAGAATTTTCCTCCCCTTAGGCAGCTTCACTAAATCATAAGTGTGATTTTCAAGCAAGGAATTCAATTCCTCTTCCATGGCCTTTTTCCAATCATCTTTCTTTGCATACTCAATTGCTTCTTGGTAGCTCTCGGGCTCCCCTTGATCAGAAATCAACACAAATTCACTGGGAGGATACTTTCTCGAAGGTTGCCGGTCCCTTGTAGATTTTCTCAACTCAAGTTACGGTGGCGGTTCTTGAGTTGGATGCTCTTCCTCAATTTTTAGCTCAACTTCATTAGGATTAGCATCATCCTCTACATATTCAATAGGTGGCTACACATCTCCCCCATTTTCATCATCCACCGAAGATGAAAGAGATGGATCCATGTTAATGAGATCACTACTTTTTGGCTCTGGTTGATCACCTTTGCCAAAATATTCAATTATTTGATCTTCAAGAAACACGACATCACAGCTTCGAATGACTTTCTTGTCGACTGGATCCCACAATCTATAATCAAATTCATCACGCCCATAGCCAAGAAAAATATAATGTCTTGGCTTGCTATCAAGCTTGGACCTCTCATCCTTTAGAATGTGAACAAAAGCTCGGCAACCAAACACTCTTAAGTGCTCATGAGACACATCTTTGCCGGTCCAAGCTGTTTCAGGAACATCACCATTCAAAGGATAAGAAGGAGACAAATTGATCACATCAACCATTGTTCTCATTGCCTCACTCCAAAAGGATCTTGGCAATTTAGCTTGTGAAAGCAAACACCTTGGTCTTTCCACAATGGTGTGGTTCATCCTCTCAGCAACGCTATTTTGTTGAGAAGTCTTCTTAACTGTCTTTTGATGCCGAATACCTTGGCTGCGATAATACTCATCAAATGACCCAATGTATTCACCACCATTGTTTGATCGGATGCACTTTCAATTTCTGCCCTGTTTCTCTTTCAACCATGACTTGAAAATGCTTAAATACTTCTAAAACTTGATCTTTAGTTTTTAGTATAAAAGCCCAAACTTTCCTTGAATAATCATCAATGAAAGTAACAAAATAAAGTGCACTACTACGTGTTCTAACTTTCAAAGGACCACAAACATCCGAATGAATCAACTCCAAAACATTTTCTTTTCTAGAGCAACATTTTTATGAAAAGAAACTCTATGTTGTTTACCCGCCAAACAATGAACACAAGTTTTAAGATGTGTACCTTTCAAACCAAGTAGAAGCTCTTTTTTGAACAAAACTTGTAGCCCTTTTTCACTCATGTGACCAAGCCGCTTGTGCCACAATTCGGTAGAAGTATCATCTTCAAGTGTATTGACAACACCTTTACAAATTTTACCTTGCATCAAATAAAGTGTATAAGTCTTCTTATACTTTGCCACCACCAAAGAACCATTTGTGAGCTTCCATATTCCATCACCAAATTTGTTGTTAAAGCCTTCATCATCTAGCTTACCGGTGGGGATCAAATTGAAGCGAATGTCGGGAACATGCCTCACATCTTTAAGCAACAACTTGCAGCCCAAATTTGTTTCCAAGCAAACATCACCCATGCCGATAATCTTGGACAAGCCTTCATTACCCATTCGAACAAAACCATAATCTCCTTTGGTGTAGGTAGTGAAGAAATCAACTCGAGAAGTCACATGAAAAGAAGTATCAGAATCAATCACCCAATTGCTCTCTTGGCCCACAAAATTAATACAATCATCTTCACAAACGACCATGAGATCACCATTGGTAGTAACTGCTGTTGTGTCTTCTTGCTTCTTATCCACACTTTTGTCACGCATTTTCTCCTTGTTCTTGAGCTTTCGACATTCTCGCTTCATGTGCCCTTTCCCATGGCAATAATAACACTCAATGTCTTTCTTTGAAAATGAACCATCTTTTGATTTATTACGACTTTGATCACGACCATGAGGAGTCTTACTCATCCCCCTTGTTTTGCTGCGGCCTCTCACAACAAATGCTTCCGAATGAGATGAACTCGCTGATTTTCTTCTAGTTGCTTCATTCAACAAGATACTAGTGACTTGGCCCATTGTGACAACTCTATCGAGCGCCGAATTACTAACTGTCACAACCAAAGTCTCCCAACTTTCAGGCAACGAACTAAGTAGCATCAAAGCCTGCAACTCATCATCAAAAATAATTTTCATAGAAGTAAGTTGGTTAACAATACTCTTTATTTCATTCAGATGTTTCGGAATAGGGCTGCCCTCTTTATATTTTAAATTAACCAACTTACAAAACAGAAAAGCTTTATTTGTGGTTGATTTCCTATCATAAAGGCCTTCTAATTTTTTTCATAAATCATGTGCTGAAGTTTCAGTAGCAACATGATGAAACACGGCTTTTCGATTAAGCCTCTTCCATTCATCATCTTTTATATCTTCAGGTTTGCCACTATCACCCTCAATAGGCCCATACAAATCTTTACAAAATAATAAGTCCTTTGTTTTAGTTTTCTAAGTTACCCAATTGGTTCCATTGAAGCTGGACATATGACTCATATTCCCCTCCATTGATTTACACAAATAAATAAACTCAAATAAACCGTATGCTTTGATACCAGTTGTTAGGGAAAATCGATGATTTTCCACAAGTAAATCAATCAATGGGAATAAAAACTAATGCGAAAAAATTAAATCAAAAGCAACACAAGAATTTTACGTGGTTCTCTCAATGTAAGATACGTCCACGGGATCGAAATCCGATTTCACTATCAACCAAATAGTTTTCAAACGATTACAAACGAGACACGAATGATCTCACAAAACTACCCTTAGGTAAATTTCAAATAATCACAAATAAACAAGAGGAAAGATCTCACCAAATAGATGAACCAAAGTCTTCAAACTGGAGTTGTAAAAGATCCAAAATAACGAACCAAATCAATCCACACGTTGCCGAAATAAACCCACATAATTTATTTCACCAAGCTTTGAATTCACCAATTGATTAACCCAGCAAGCACCATAACAAATCTGTAGCTTCCACCCAAAACAAATACCCACTGAAACTGTTAAAGCAGCCGCACTATGTTCCACGGAACAAAACAAAGACAATATATATATATATATATATTGTTAGTTTTTGGATTATTAATCAAAACCCTAGTTGTTATCAAATTAAATTAAATTTTTACAAGTTAGATATAATATATTAAAATATATTATACCTAAATTAAACCTAATTAAAATTCTTTTAACAAATCAATTACGTCCCAAACTCGGATAAAGAGATATACCCCTAACAAATTGACAACAAGAAATCATAGCGGTGCACACTTGCCTCTCCTTTTATTAGCTAAGATAAGATTAGTTAGAATACTAATAAATATGTGTGTATAAATTGATGCTTTACTCAAAAAGCATTTGATAGACACAATGACACCTTGCCCACCAACCGAAAAATCACAAAAGGTTACATATTATACATTGGGCCCGTTTGTTTGGGGGTTGAATAGATGAAAAGAGATTAGGATGGAAGTGGGATTATTTAGTGTTGTGTTTGTTTGTAGAGGTGGAGAGGAGATTAGGATGGTGAAGGTGATATAGATGGAGGTTGGAATGGGGATTGAGATGGAGGAGGTAGAATGGTATTAGAAAAATAGTGAGGGGATTGGAAATTTTTTTATTTTTTTTATTTTTATATATTGGGAATTTTTTTAAAAATATTAATATTTAATTTTTTATATTTTTTTATTTATTTTATTATTTTATATAAAAATAATTTAACAATTCTTACACTAACAACTACCATCAAAACAAACACAATTTTACTTAATCCACCCATTATCAATCCCCTCACTATGAATCTCCTCCATTCTACCTCTGAAAACAAACGGGCCATTGTGTCTTAACCTTCATTTAGACTTAAAGCATTTGAATAGCTAAAACAGGTAACATGCTTAAATTTGATATTGTGCAAGCATTGGTTAACCTTTCATTCTTGCTTTACGCATTTTGATTCCATCAAATTTGTTGTGGATCTTGAAAATTTGCTTCAACTCTATATACTGTACGTAATGAAAAATTGTTCCGTCTTCTAGAGGATTTTGAATTGCTTCGTATTGAATCAAATTGCCTAGTTCTGGATAATCTAATTACCCCCTATTTTGTTCTATCTTCTCACCTTCTACCTTACCGTAGTTGTTAGCTTCAACTATAATTATATCAGTTACAGTTTAAATTAAAAACCATTTTAATAAAACATTTTAAAATCATCTCTCTCTCTCTCTCTCTCTCTCTCTCTCTCTCTCTCTCTCTCTCTCTCTCTCTCTCTCTCTCTGTGATTGGTACAGGTATGTGTTGGTTTGTCTTCTGTTGAAATTGAGAAGTAGTAATAGTTGTAATGGTGAAGTGAAGCTGTTGATTATCAAATTGTCTAATTCTGATTAATCAAATTTTCATGGGCCTTTTTTAAAAAAAAAAAATTATAAATTGGTGAGAGCCATGTGTTTAATGATGGATAAGTAGAATGATAAAGTCATGAACATTTACTGAAAATTTGAACGGATTGGTTGACTTTGGTCTTTATTCCAAATGCAGGCCGTCCAATTAGTTTCTGATGGGTGGAAAGAATATAGCAAGTAGAACAATCAATGGTTGGAGATGGATGTAACATCTTGCTCTGTGATGTTCAACTTCTGTTTTTGTTTTTGGGGATATAAATTGTAATGACCGGTAGAACTTTTATTTTGGATGTTAAAAATTTAAGAATGTGACCTGTAATGACTCTCTTTTAGCTTCTTTTTTTATTTTTTTATTTTTATTTTTTAAATTTAAGAGTTTAGATATGGATGGTTAATCTCACTCTTTTCTCTAAAAATTTGACTTCAACTTGAGTTGTTGTACTTATGAAACTTCATATATTTGTTTTGAGCTCTGGCTTTTTAAAATAGAAAATTTCAAATCAGTGATATTTTTTCAAAATATTTATAAATTTATAAAAAAAAAAATTATAACCTTTAATTATTGAAATTGATACTTTTCTTCCGAAGTGGAATTTTTCCTTTTCAAAATCTGTCCTAATGACAAAATCTGTCCTAATGACTTGGGTAGGTTTCAAACTTCATAAATTACTTATCATTTTACCCACAATTTATTTTATTTTATTTTTTTATGTATACAATAATATTAAATATTCTTAAAAATTATATTTATGAATCATATTTATTCTAAATATGGGTGATATAACTTTGAATCAACATTATACATCTTAAAAAAAAAATTATAAATAATTTTTATTTTATTTTATATATACACACAAAAAGACCTCACTTTTAAAACTCTGCTTGGCTTCGAGACTGGCCCAAATCTCATATTTTCTCTCTTTTTTTCATTCCCCTTAGGTTTTCATAAAGGAAAATACTTGGTTGCCCAAATTTTTGTGGCTCGAATATATCAAAATGACATCATTTTATACTCAAAACGACATCATTTTAGGTGTTTCGTACCATTCGAGCCATGATTTTTCGAACAACCTATCATTGTTATTTCATAAATTCTTTCCCTATACATTGCTCCTGCAATAGGAGTACCTCTTCCTTTGGAACCCTAGGTTTTATTGAAGAAGAAAATGATGATGCATCGTAGCAACCCCAATCCACCCTCCTCCTTCAATGACCATGGCAAGGAACAGCGAGTTGGTCTCCAACTTGTTATGGAAATTGCTCATCCTATTCCTGATCCATTTATATATAATGAATCACAACCACCCTCAATCTCATCACTCTCACCATTACCATTACCATTACCACCATCTTCATCATCATCATCATCATCATCAAAACTCACCTATATTTGTCTAACTGACTGTGAACAGTTTCATTGGTATGCTTTTCAAGTCTCCAAAGACGACGACGACGACCATGACAATCAACAATTTCCCCACAACAACCCTCATCTTCCTTTTCACCAAGACGACAATGAAAGGTATGATTTTGATTCTAATCAATTTCTCAAACCCATTTTGACTGCAAAATTGCGTAGTGTAAGTGGTACTAGCTAGGTGATTCACAAGTCTTCATTATTCCAGTTTGTTCGTCAATGGAAGAATGACGAAAAGGGAAATCATTTAGTTCGAATTGACCCCGGTAATAATCCTATTGCTAAGAAATTAGAGATCCTTCCTCAATTGCCTCATACCTTAGGGCCATATATACACACTTTGCTTCTCGGTGGCAAGTTTTATTTCTTGGGTGGTTTAAGGAAAATGGCTTGGACCCCACAGGGGGCACCCCCACGACCCCCACTCTTTTTGATTGGCCAATTTTTCTTTTTCTTTTTTTTCTTCTTCTCCAATCACCAACCCCCACGTGTGTGCGGGGTGGTGATTGGAGGGGTTCTCAATCACTTCTCTCTAAAACCACCGCCATCACCATGGGCCATGGCTTTTGACCCGAGCCTAAATCAATAGGCGTCTCTACCTAACCCTACTCCAACTCCACCTTTTCCAGTTATGACTAGAAGTGTATTCTCTATAGCTTTACATGTTCCCAAGCCATGTATTGTCGTTAGGGATGCCATTTTAATTCGATCCGCTGGGGCTCGCCTATATCCGTTCAAATGGAGCAGATTTTATCCGACCCGACACTTATCTAAAGCGAGGGTGGATTATATTTTGGCCATCCGCAAGGGGATGGGGGCGGGTATCGCCTCACCCAATCCCAACCCGATCTAATATAATAAATAATATATAAATATAATTAGATATAAGAAAAGAATACTAAAAGTCTGTATTTCTATTTAAATATAGATAAATAATAATCCTATAAGTCTTATTGTTTATATATATGGAAACAAGGGAAATTATTTAGTGTGTTAAAGGATTTAAATGGTTCTTAATTTTTTTGGCTATTTGAAATGTGGTCGGGTATCCATGGGGGCGGAGATGAGGTTGAAAAATTCCACCCGTAGTGGGGTTGGGGCAGGGGCAGCGGCAGGGATGGGATTTATCTGCGGAGGTGGAGGCGGGCGAAGACAAACCCGTCCCGTGACCATCCCTAATTGCGGTGGGTTGGCCTAAGGACCGTGAAGGTACAATGTTAATACCAAAAATTGGGTAAGTGAAGAGTTTGAAATATCTGAAACCCGCTTCTCTTGTCTAGATGATTTAATGGGACCTGCATTGGCTGTTGACAGCAAATTGTATTGGTATTCAGCTCCACACACTCAATGCCAAATTCAATCTCCATGGAGAAAGTCATGCCAGCAAGTTGTATTGGTATTCAACTCCATTCACTCAATGCCAAATTCAATCTCCATGACTATAGAAAGTCATGCCTGTTGATACTGGATCTCCTCCTCCTTCGAGTTTGGCTCATCTAGGCGGTAACAAGTTTTGCTTGTTTTGGCTTTCAGTGGTGGAACTCAGGCCAACATTTATAATTAAGACGGAGCCTGAGTCCTTGTCTAAGAAAGAGGAGAAGGTGGAGGTGGTACCTGGACTGCTTAATTTGGAATCTCTTCGCATTCACTGCATGAAGTTTTGAGTTACCAATGGTAGTCGTCCCCTAAAGAGTGGAATATTTCCCTTAAAAATTTCTTCTATCTCGTGCCAATCTTAGTTTTTGAGTATACGACTTATTTTTGTGGTGGCTTGGTGGTGTAAGGTATGTCTTATTTGCAAAACCTTATTTTAGAAGATGTATATAATATAATCTTGAAATTTTAACAAAACACACACACCTGTGAGAAAACTTCTATTGTTATGTTGGTTATATCTAATTGTTCTTTTGTTATTTTTCTATAACAACTAATCATTAGGCTTAAATTTGTTTTTTTGGACTGATGTTAAAAACTAATTGCAATGCTTGCTTCCCACATCTTAGCCTCGTTTACTACTGAATATAATGTTATCCCTTTTGGCCCTACTTGATTAGCAAGATTAATAGTGAGAGAATTAACAATCCATGAGATTGGTGTAGCATTGGTTATCCAATGATTGCGAGTTCCATGAATTAATAATCCAAATCCTATGTTATAGTCCATCCAATCAAACAAGCCTTTCACGGATTATTTGATATGTTGATGATTCTTCTTGCCTATGAAAGTGTTATCTCCACCCTAGAAAGCAAACAGGTCAGTTTGCAAGGAAACATTTGCTAGGCATGCTTAAAAATGTATGCTAGAGCCTGTGATATACCTAGAATGAAGAAGTGGTTGCCTTTGTGGTCCTAATCATACAACACTATTTTGGTTGGCATGTTTAAAAACTTATGCCAGAGTATGGGGCAAGTGGTTTCCCTAATTAGGTGCTTTATAGTAATTTGTCTCACATGCTTTGGATCTATTAAAATATTACAAATTTAGCCTTTGTATCAATTTTGTATTTTTTGGTTTCTTTGCAATTGATGTTGCTAGTAGCAGCTCTGGGTGCTTGTTTTCTTGCTCATAGTGAGATTAGTAGCAATGATTGGTGCTTGTTTCCCGCGATCTTTTTCTTGACTCATCTTTCTTGAACAAGTGCACCGTGGGAGGCTCCGGAAGGTCTAGGAATAGGTTGTGGCCTAGGAAGCACGGATACGGATACGGGATACGGGTAAGATACGATACGGACACGGCGATACGGCAAAATTTAAAAAAGTAGGATACGGATACGGCGGGGATACGTTCAAAAAAATATATATTTTTTCACAATTTTTAGTAATGTAGCATACACAAAAATAAAACTTCAACAATTTTTAGTAATGTAACATACATAAAATAAAACTTCAATTAAATTTCAACAATTTTAACAATATAGCATTACCCATAACAACCATAATGCAATTCAATCCCAAATTAAGGGGGAAAAAATTTACAAAGTTCATTTATTTATCAATAAATTTATTTATTTATTTATTAATAAATTTTTTTTACCTTATTTGATTTATTAATAAGTTTATAAAGTTTATAATTTTGTAAGTTGACAAATTTTATTTTTAATAAGTTTATTTATTTATTTATTTATTACTAAGTTTTTTTTACCTTATTTTATTTATTTATTTATTTATTTGTTTGTTTTATTCAATAAACTTATTCAATTTGCAGAGTCTACATATAAGTGTTTTTTTTTTTTTTTTTTTTTTTTTTTTTTTTACTACGTGATTTGCAGAGTCTAGTCTACATATATATAAAATAAATAAATAAATAAATAAACATCCAAGTCCAGAAGGCAGAACAGATCTACATCTCGAACTCGAACCAGAGTCGAGACAGACAGATCGAGCGAGATCGAGAGGGAGAGGGAGAGAGAGAGAGTTCGTGACAGACAGAGGGAGCGAAAGGGAGAGAGAGATGGACGAACTTGATCGAGATGAGATCTATCGGCGAGCTGTTCGAGACGATCGGCGAGCTATTCGCGACGATCGGCGAGCTGTTTGAGACGATCGGCGAGCTGTTCAAGACGATCGGCGAGCTGCTTCTCCTCCTCCTCCTTCGCGGTTGCGTCGAATTCGTAGGTCAGACACAGTTTGGTTTGTTATTTTTCATTTTTTTTTGTTTAATTTCATCTTTATTTTCATATTTTACAATTTCACCCCATTTTAAGTTTTTTAAATTATTTTTTTGCCCCCGCCGTATCCATACCGTGTCCATTCCGTATCCATACCGTATCCTCCCGTATCCGAGACGTATCCGAAATTCAAAAATTAAAAAAAAAATACGGATACTCCATTTCCCGTATCTGATACGTATCCTCGCGTATCGGGCGCGTATCCGTATCCGATACGTATCCGATACGCATACGTGCCCTATTTCGGAGTATCCGTGCTTCATAGGTTGTGGCTGATGTGGAATTGGTGTTTCAATTTTGATCATTTATTGTAGACTTTCTGGTTTGGTTTGGGGAAGTACCACGACCTTTTCTTGACTCAACTTTGCTGAACAAGTGTTACTTGGGAGAGGCTTTGGAAGGTGTCCAAGCTTGGATTGGGGAACTACTTTCCATAGAAATTGAATTCACAATCTCACACAGTAATATGGTGTTATACAAACCAAAAGTCGTGGGTTGGAAAAAAGATATGTTAGCCGGCAAAGAATTGACAAATTTGCTAGTGCTCCCAACAAATCCAGCCATAGCTGTTTGAATCTCGTACGAACAGCTTAAAATTACTTTTTGAATCTCCTCCAAAAAAAGCCACTACGTCCTTCAATAATTTCTGGTAAATTATATTTACTAATTCTACACTTTTATCAAAATTTTAATTTACTTCTTTTGCTTTCAATTGTAATAGTCAATTGTCATACTTTAACTCAAGTTGCAATTTCACCCTTTTATTTATCTACCGTTAATATATTTAGTGTTAGCAAACAATTTTAATGATCTAGAAAGCTTTGTGTTAAACTTTGGAAGGTAAGAAAAATCGAGAAAATCGAGAAAAATAGTTGAATAGTTGATAGAATTTGTCATTTGAAGCATATGTGACATTTTTATTAGCACAGTATTATTCTTGTACTTTTACTAAAATTTCATTTTAGTTCTTATTTTTATCAAAATCTCACTTTAATCTTTTCACTTTCAATTTTTGTCAACTTTATTAATAGTAGATGAACAGAAGAGTAAGACTAAAATTTGATTTAAAGTGTAAATAGTTGATTGCTATAATTGAAAGTGAAGATACTAAAAAACATTTTGACAAAAATACAATGATACTAAATCTAATTTACCCAATAACTTCCTTTGAAGCTGTATCCCACCTCGATTAACCCCTTTCGCAAACTGATTGTCACGCTCAATAATACACATTAATGTGCATGAGTTGCCAATAAAGCAATAAAACAGACCGAGTCAAGACCAGCAAACCAAAACCAAAACCAATGAATAGCTAGCAACGACCTTGGATATTAACAACCAAAATATATGATCTCTTTTACTTTTCATATTTGATAGCTGGGTAGTGGCTGAGGTTGCCTCTGTTCATTGAAGTACTTTTTCTAATTTCCTGCAATAAAAATATAAAATAATAATAATAATAATAATAATAACAACAATTCTTGCAATAAAATAAATTTTTTTTTTATCAGCAAATGTTAGTTGTTAGTTGTTAGATTAGCACCTATAGGAGAAAATCTCATCACCCTTGGCAAAGCACCTAAGTGCTTGCATACCCTTAATTCAACCCCCTAAGGGGAATTGAATCCATGACCTCCTTGGGACTAAAGAAGACATTGTGCAACAAAATAATAATAATAATAACTTCTTGGACAAATTATAGGAGCCTCCAGTCCGAGTAGTTCAAGTTAGGGGATTTTTTTTTTAAGGTCCCTAGTATTAAGACTTTATAGCATAAAGGATATCCAATATTTTCATAATGTCTAAGGTCCCTCAAGTTAAACCAGAGAAAATTCAATCAAGTGAAATTCTTTTTGTTCCAAACCTAGAGAAAATTCAATTTAATCGAGAGAAATTCTCTGGTCCAAACTAGAGGAAATTCAATCCAGTGAAATTCTTTGGTCCAAAACCAGAAAAAATTCAATTTAATCCAGAGAAATTCTCTGGTCCAAACCAGAGAAAATTCAATTTAGAGAAATTCACTATGGTCGAATTTTCTTTGGACTTCACAGAGAATTCTGGTTCACAAAGAATTTCTCTGGTGACTTCACAGAGAAATTCCAAAATTTCTCTGACCAAATCACATACTCACCCCTGTGATTTTCTCTGGCCATCATCTGAGTTTCTTCACAAATTTTCTCTGATTTGCATATCTATAATTTAATTAAAAAGTAGTGCACAAAATGTATTTGATAGATTGAACCAGAACTTTTGATACAGTGGCACTGACAACACCATTTGAAGCACAAAAATTAAAAATTTGGCTACAGAGAATTCGGTGGTGAGTAACAGTATACATATATCTGATCTTGAAAAATTGATGGAAACTGATGATTCCTTTCTCAACATCCTCTTCAACGAACCACTCAGTGTCATCGCTATTTGCGACAAAGAAGACGATGAACATGCAGATCTATGGATCTGAGGTTGATCTACAAATCTCCTGCGATGGCTCGCCGGCGATGAAGCATGGCGATAGATCTAGAAGGAGAGAGGAAGACGAAAGGGACAGCGGTAATGGTGGTTAGTCGGCGGCATTATGGTGACGAAGGTGAAGAGAGAGAGAGAGAGAGTGCATCGGAGAAAAGAGAGAGGTGGTGGTCTACGACGAAGGAGGCAGATAGAGGCGGTGGTCTACGACAAATGAGGAAGAGAGAGGGGCTGAGCAACGCGGCGGAGAAAGATTGAGGAGGCGGTGGTAGTTGGCGGTACCAAGAGACAGGAAATGGGAGTAGTTGAAGAGAGAGAAGCGAAGAGAAGGTCTGGATATGGAAAAGATGAGGGAGAGAGTTTTAGAGAGAGACGATGTGTAGAGGTTGAGAACGAGAAGAAATAAGAGAGAAGAAAGAGCAGGAGTGAGGGAATTTACACATTATAAAATAACATTGTGGACCTCTTAGGGGGGACCTTAGACGAATTTTCCTTTCAAGTTATTTTTTTTAATTTTTTTTTAATGTATTATGTTAATTTAGTTTAATTAATTCCAGCTAAAGGGAAATTAAATAAAAATCTATGGTAGAATGATTTATTCAAGAGAGAATAGACCATTCAACTCCTTAATCAATTTAAAGAGTGTGAAAAAATTATTTTGTCACTTGATTTTAGTCTCATTTGTAAAGTGACATTGTCAATTAGATTAAATTGGCACAATATGAAAAATTCAATTATAAAATTGATGCAATTAGAACTATAACTACTAAATTAACATAAGAGACAAATTATAGGGACTACGAGTGTAATCTTTTCTAATTTCTTATTGTTATAAATTTGATTTATAATAGATTAGTTGTGCTACAAACCTATAAAACTTATTTAAAATTAAAATATTTAGACAAGATTTATTTTGATTACTGACCTATAATTTACTTTAAATCTACAATGTACATCACTTTTATAATAAAATTTGGGAAAATGATTATAAAAAAAAAAAAAAAATCTTATTTGAATCTTGTAACAAAATAAATTTTGAGTTTTTAATTTTGTCAATTTAAACCCTAAAGTTTTGATTTATTTTCAATCTAAACCATTTGCCTATTTCATTAAGTAAAATTATTAAAATATATATATATATATATATATATTGTAGTTATTAAACTCAATAAAAAGTATATTTTAGACATTTTATAAATACATACAACAAGTTTAATGAATAAAATATTTTTTTTTTCGTTGATTTTACTTAATAAAAATAAATAAATAGTTTAAATTGAAAGAAAAAAAAATCAAAATATTAAGATTTAAATTGATAAAACTAAAAATTTAGAATTTATTTTATTATAAGGCTCAAAGCTTAAGATTTTTTATGTAATTGTTTCAAAAAAATTTGATTAAATTTTTGTATCCGGTACTTTTTTTTTTTTTTTTGGAACAATATATACAGTGCTCAAAATTATTGAAAATGGATAGTTCAATTGTCATAATGGTAAGAGAGTGAAATTAAATTTACTTGGGTAGATATTCGATGAGCCAGCACCCGTCCGGATCAATCTCATGAAGCTTTTTCAGCAGGAAACATAACGAAAGTGGATAGGTAGCCGTCAACACGCCCTCGACCTTATTCAAATCATAGTCGCGCTGGCATCAACATATAAAATAAAGGAAAAATATCATTTCAGAGCATACCCAAGAAAAATATTTTTAAATTAATAGTATTTATTATAAATATTAATATGTAAAATTATAATTTTGTAATTAATTTTTGAAATCACCAAATAATTCTCCTTAAAATGAAAGAAACTAATAATTACATCTATGATTGAATGCTAAATATATAATAATAACAATAATAATAAATAAATGTAATAATAATGGCACTACTTACCCACGTGACCTTTTCCGAAACATGAGCTATATAATGTCTTAGAAACTCAAAGTGACATCTGATATCTTTAGGGCGTTCTCGGTTTCCGTACAGTTTGCACAGTGGGCTTCCCCGATATTTCGTCGCATCTGTTCGCCAATTTTTCAATTCTGTAATACGGTCAAACTTTCCCTCCAAGGCTATTTTGGTGTTCGTGGGCAAGTATTTCCAACCATCATGAAATGATTGCAAATAGCCCATTTTTTGTTTACTTGTCCACAAGGCACAATGGTACATGATCAATATCTCATTGCCGCTGTCAAATGAGGAACCACAATTAGTAAGTGCAATTTTTTTATAAAAAAAATATTCATCCTAACAAATTTCTCTCAAAAAAAAAAAAAAAAACGCACCCTCTGTTATCTAACGTTGTACTCACTCACTCTATAAGACTGAAATCTTACAAGTAAAAAATTATTGACGAAATGCTTTGGTGAAAAAAATTTATAGGGATTAGGATCGCCTCGACTTTTTAAGAGTTTAAGATAAATTTAGAAGATAGAATCCCGGCCCCCATATATATTTAAATATATATATATATATATTATAATAAAATACTAACAATCTTGAATTTGTTTTTATTTTTTATTTATACCTTTTATAAATTTGTTGCATATAGTACACATAATTATTGACGTAAATTTTGAACATTTTTTATTATTAACACTATTAATTTATTCATACTTTTTCCGGACATAGTAAATTTAATTGTAAAATTTAATTAACTTCAACTTCAAAAAATTATTTCTCCAGAAGCAATTGTAACTCACATAGTCAAATAATATTCTATAAATAATTCATACATTTGGCAACTAACTATTGTTATTTTTAAATAATTCACCAATTCCATTGTTCGTTTAAATTTTTATTTTTAAACTACTAATACTATAATTTAGTGTTAGGTTTACTGAAACGAAATTGAATTGAATGAAATGGTCATTTCTTAGTCACTTTATAAAATTACTATTCTCTCACAATGATGAATGATGATTTCGTTTGTAATCTTTTGTAATACAATAAATCAAATGTGAAAATAGATATTATAATCGAATTAATTACTCTATTCAACTTTATTTTAATAAACCAAAGATAGCTTAAGATCGAAATAATTAACCAAACATAACTTAATATCGAAATTATTTCATAATCCTACTTTTTAAAAAGAATTTGAGAGCTCAAAGCAGCAGCCTTGCCCGCCCTGGAATATAAGTGTACCCCAAGCCTGCTTTGACGATCAAAAGTGCTCTCCCTGAACATCGTTCCCCACCAGAGGCATTTTGGCTATATTTCCAATGAATTCTTAGGAGACCAATTGCGATGGTAGAAACTAGAGTTCGAATGACGATGCCTAGAACACAAAGGTTTTGAATTTTCGAGACTAAAGTCTGGTTTGAATAGCCAAGTGTGTATCCTCGGCTTGAAATCTATATGGTAGCTCCATAGGTTAAGGTAGCGTATATGCTCCTGAATTATGGATACTAAATCAACCTAGTTTGTCACCCTGTTGGAGAATAGGGAAAGTTGTGAATCTGATTAGGAAGAAAAGCAACATCTGTGGCTTCCACATGTAGATTTCATCCCCTCTTCCGAAGTTGAAGGTAAGAGTTTGAAAAACACAAAGGGGAGATCCCTTTCAGAGTAAAGCGGTTCATCGCTACTCACCCCATGAGGTGTTTTCAAAAGCGCCGCTTTGTTTGTTTATTGCATTTCCTAAACATCATCCACTTACATTGCTTGTCACACATACCACATCGTGTATCTATCGCACGATCATCATACCACATCATGCATCTATCGCATAATCTCATCATACTCTTGGCATTTATCGCACAATCTCATCATACTCTTTGCATCTATCGCATCATCTCAGGACCTCTCCTCACAATTTTAGTGTAGTTAAAGTGTTCTTGAGCGTTTTTTTTTTTCATCTCAAGGTGTGTGGGAACACAACCTTGAGCAATTTTTCTTTTCCTCTTCTCACGATTCTAGCGTGGTTTGAGCATCTCAGGGTGTATGGGAACGTGACCCTAAGTGATTTTTCTCTTCATCTTCTCACGATTTCAGCATGGTTAGAGCATCTTAGGGTGTGCGGGAACACAACCTTGAGCGGTTTTTTCTCTTTCTCTTCTCACGATTTCAGCATGGTTAGAGCATCTTAGGGTGTGTGGGAATGCGACCCTGAGTGGTTTTTCTCTTTCTCTTCCTCTTCTTACGATTTCAGCGTGGTGAGAGTGTGTTTTTCCTCCTTTCACGTGAAACGTGTTTGGAATTGACATTTGTTTACTTCTTTCTGTGTGAAAGTTGGAGCTACTTTGATTTAAGCTTAAAGCTTATTCATATGCTATTATCTTGTTATTGCTTATTGCATTGTCTTGCATGATCATGGATTTTCGAAATAATCGCCTTCGCGAAGCGTGTAAGTCCAATCTTCAGAAGTATATTCTTTGTGCATATGATTTGCATTTTGCCCATGAACTACGCTAGTTGGATTCCTTACAAATGGATACGTAGGCAACTTTCGAGTTCAACCAATTGTGTTTACATTTTCATTGCTTGTCCAAGTCTTACGGCCTCATTAAAATGGGTCGTCTTCAAACTTTGACATTCACTCGTGTCATTTCATGCTTATTTGAGCTCTATCAAAGAGGGGCAACTATAGACACCCCATTTTTTACTGCCCTTAAGACTTGGGCTCTTCATTCCGAGCACTCGATGATGAAAGTTACATTATGCAAATCATTCGGATCTTCAACAAAAGAATTTGGTTTCAAGATCTAATCCCAAACCTTACGCCCTATTTGGCTAAACTATTTTAGACCTTAAAACTCTCTTTTCAAAATATTTTTTCAAATGTTTCTACGATATTTCGAGGTTCGCATTTCGATTAAAATATTACACTTTTTAGTAAACCGAGTAATAACAAAGTGGAAATAAATAGAAGGGAGGTAAACTCTTTGAAAAATCTTTAAAAACATCTTATTTATAGGTTTAGAGTTGAAGGAAATAGATAGGGATGGAAGACAACTAGTTGGGGAAAAGGTTGAGCATCAAATCATTAAGAAAGAAATGAATAGTCTTTACTAAATTAGGCATATCTTTTTCTACACATAGAATTTAGATGTGAGGCTACCGTCATTAGAAAGTAGACTTCTGGGGCTTCAATTTAGAAGAATCACCTAAAATCGAATCCAGATGAGGGAGATATGCCTGTTTGGAATCAGACCTGAAAATAGATTTTTTTTTGCAAGTAGTTGGCCAGCCAATTAAGGGGTTGGCTGGCCAATTGATGAGAAATCCAGCCAATTAAAGTGGACGGCCGGTCATGTTTGCTAACATAAGATATTTTTCAACTGCCAACTATCTTCATGCATGGGATGTTGGCCAGTTGTCTTTTTTCTTGATATTTTTTACTGGAGAAGCTCATTTTCTATAAATAAAAGGTTTTCCCTTTGGTTTTAAGGTTGCAAAATCAATTTCCAGGAGCTTTTGAAAAAAACCAAAAATCTTCTCTACCCTCCCAAATATAGATACAAGTTAGATACACCATTAGAGCTTAGAACTTGACTCTTTTGCTGAGATTTCAACTTCATTTCAGAGGCTTGAAGGTGCTTTGAATCAAGTTTGCTTAACCAAGAACATCTTCTCTTTAAGAGGTATAACCTTTGTCATCTTTCTCTTTGTTTATACCACTCTTTTCTTCACTTTTTATTGCTATTTGTATACCGTTTTGGACTGGTTCCAAGTGCTAGAACTTGTGATTTAAGAGCTATCAAAGGTGGAGGGGTTAACCACCCTTGCTTGAATCTTATCCCATAGATCATATCCTTGTTCTTCCCACTTATTTCTCAGATTTTAGCCACTATTTTTGGGCTGTTTTTGGACTATTTTCAGAGGCTAAAATATGTGACTTGAAGTTGTAAAAAGTGAAGGGGTTAACCACCCTTCCTTAGACTTGCTTACTAACTTTGTTCTCTTTCATTATTACTTACTTTTTCTAGCTTTTCAAGCTGATTTTTCAACACTGTTTTTTGTTTTTAGGACTATTTTAGTGTGTTTACTTAGTTTATGCTTTGAATACTATGCTTGTATTGTTGTAATTCACCATACATTTTGTGGTTTAGGCCTTAGATACCAATATATTTGAGTTGTTAGCCTTTTATTCCATAACATTCATACATATACTCACACTTGTAATAATCATCTCTGCAGTCTCCCTCCTTTCTTGGTTTTTTTTGTTTAAGAGTTGTTTCAAACAATTTATTGTTGTTTAAGGCATGAGAAATGGACCTTCCATGCTTAATGATTTAATCTCTTCGGAGGTTCATTACCAAGGCATTACATTTCTCTTATGCTAAGAATAACTTCTTGTTTGACATTTCTCTTTATTAGTGGATGTAATGATCACTTTTGGACAAAATGAATAAAGAATGGTAAGGTAATGTAAAAGGGAATAAAAATGGATTAAAAGAGGTAGAAAGGCAATAAAATTGGTCTGGGTTCAATTGGACGTTATATTGAACCTATTGCGTCTCGAGTCATTACATACTCTTTAGTGATGTTAATGATTCGAGAAGCAATGTCTACCACTTCCCTTGAGGTAACTCCATGATAGGTGAGAGGTTTTGTTGGTCTTTTATTCGCATTTATTGAGCTTTTGTCTTATTGGTTCATAGATCATCACGCAACAACTTTGCGATAATTGATGGTTTGTGAATCGAGTCTACTCCTCCTTTGATCAGTTTCATGATAGGGGAAGGCAGAAAGGATAAACATCCACTAGAAACACTCTTTTTTTGCTCTATTTCAATTCTGTGGCAGTAGGGCAGTACCCAAAAATAGTGGCCGACTGGCCACCTTTCTGTCCGGCCGACCACTTTGCAAGGCTGGTCGGCTAACCACCTTTTGCTGTACAGGAAGTAGCATTTTCAAAGCAAAACAGAGCAAAAGCTAAGGCAAAAACAAAATGATTTTCTGCCTGCAAAACATAACATAATCTGGTAGCAAACAAAGAGGTTTCCGGGAGGATGTTCTCATTCGTGTGCACGCGGCTCCTCGCCTCCCGTCCTTTAATTTAGTGCTTTAATTATTAATGTGTTGTAATTAATTAATTAGACTTATTCGAATTTGTAATAGCTAGTTAAATTAGCTTACTTTATTCATTCGGTGTTGTAATAATTAGTTTAATTAGAATATTCATTCGAATCCTTTTGTATGAGGGCAAACTTGTAATATATGTATGTCTTCCAACCCTCATTTTTTTCTCCCTTTTATTTACTTGCTTACGATGGTTACAAATAGCATCATATTTTGGTTTCATATCATTACGATGTGTAAATATCTATTTTTGCACGCATGTTTCATATCATTACCATGTGTAAATACCCATTTTTGCATGCATCGGGTTCGGTTCATCATTCTAACCTTATTGTCACTACTTACTTACTTGAATACGTGCATTATCCCATGCTTTGAGTTGATCCATATGACATGTTAATAAACCGAAGCTAGTAGTTGCATTTTGTATGTGGTGCATTAGTCATTTGCATAGTAGAGCATGCATTTTTCTAATGGTTTCATTTCTTTTGGCTTGCCTCGATTGAGTATTAGGTGAGCATTTCTTACTTTGGCATATTGCATGTGTGTTGGTGTTGCCATATCAAGCATGTTTACCATAAGGCTAAGTACTTAGTTAATATACCTCTTGAATACCTGTGGATGAAGGCTAATTTACTCAAGTTGGGATGATTTGATTAATGTAAATAATGAGCTCACTTTTTCAAGTGGTACATATTCAAAACACTTTTCAAAACAAACATGAAATCAAAATATTCCAAAATGAGTGAATGAGTCTCTACTTATGTGTATCACATAGTAAAGATAGCATAATAATCGGAACAAGAGCATATACTGTACATAAGAATTACATCATGATTAGTAGAGGCCGATCTTTGATTGGGTGAGTAGGGTGCTCAATTCATGACCTTCCCCTCTCATACCTAAGTTCCCAAGCCGAGATACTTTGGTTATGGCGGACAAGTGGTTTCTTAAATCTTTCAAAAATATTTAGGTGGCAACTCTGAAATCTGACAATGCGGTCTATTTTTGGCATTTTTGATTGAAAATCGATTTTCCAAAGATTTGCCGGATTTGGGCTCTCATTTGTGTTTTTCTATTTTACAATGCACTTGTAAAACCAAATTCAGAACCACGGGAATCTAAACTATAGGGTTATCGTATTCGAGGAGGCTAAACCCCTCCGAGGAGCACGAAAAACAAGCCACAGTTGTATGACACGTCAATATGAGAATGGTGCAATTGTAGTCATTGACCGAGTAAATGCACAATCGAGTAGATCAGATAGTACCTGATCATGATTGGGAGGAGGTTGTGTCTAGTCAAGATAACCCTTCGGTGTGAAGCAAAGTTACACTGTAGATGGTCAATCTAATAGACATATATGATTAGATATGATTGATAAGCTCAAATTCCTATTTCATCTATCTTCATTGATTTCCTTGCCTTTCAACTAATGTTCATCCTATGCTTACTAAATCAAAGGCCAAATTTCCTACATGTAATTGCCTATTGATAATTTTGAACCTCAAACCTATAAATAGTTGCTTCTTCTCCAGCTTGGCAAGCTGCTATGCTTGATGAATATGAGGCTCTTCAAAGACAAGGCACTTAGTCTTGATGCCTCTCCTACCTGGAAAACAAGCTATTGGATGCAAATGGGTTTATAGATTAAAGAAAAAATTCAGATGGCACTATAACAAGTCATAAGGCTAGACTTGTGGCCAAGAGCTTTTTCCAAACTAAAGGTGTTAATTATCATGAAACCGTTAGCCTTGTAGCAAAGCAACCAACTATCAGGGTTCTCTTATGTCTTGCTCTTCATTTTGATTGGCCAATTAAGCAACTTGACATATCCAATGCTTTCTTACATGGTGTTCTAGAAGAGGAAGTGTACATGGTTCAACTATAGGGTTTTGTTCATACCACAAAGTCATCTCTTGTTTGCAAATTAAAAAAAAAACTCCTTATGGTCTAAAGCAAGCTCCTCGAGCTTGGTTTTCCACCTTTTTAACTTTTCTTTGCACTCAAAGCTTTGTTGCCAATCACTATGATTCATCTTTGTTTGTAAAAAAGACTCCTACTTCCATCACTATTCTTCTCATTTATGTGGATGATATTCTTCTCATAGGCAGTGATCCTCTTTACATTAATTCTCTTATCAAACAAATGCATGCTATATTTTTCGTGAAAGAGCTTGGTTCAATTAACTACTTCTTGGGAATTTCTATCACCAAATCTTCCTTAGGCTATGTTCTCTCTCAATACAAGTATGCCTCAGATATTATGGCCAAAGCTAGCATGAGTGATTGTAAGCCCTATTCTTTTCCTATGGCTTCTAAGTGTTCTATATTTTCTTCTTCTCATGATGACTTGCCATTCTCTCAGCCATCTCTTTATAAAAGTTTGGTAGGGGCTCTTCAATATCTTACTATCACCAAGCCAGATCTAGCCTTTGCAGTGAATCATGCTTGTCAATATATGCAATCACTCTTAAACAGTCATTTTGCTATTGTTTAAAGGTTTCTTAGATATTTGAAAGGGACTTTGACTCATGGCCTTCATTTCTGCAGTGGTCCTCTCATTCTTAATGCATAGTTAGACTCAGATTGGGCCTGTAATGTCCTTGATAGGAGATCCGCTACTGGCTATTGTGTCTATCTTAGTCCAAACTTAATCTCTTGGACTGCTAAGAAACAACCCATTGTTTCTAAATCATCCTCAAAGGCAAAATATAGGGCCTTAGCTCAAGCTATAGTAGAAGTTAGTTGGCTTGGCATGTTGTTAGTTGAGCTCCATATTCATGTGCTTGTTTCTACTCTTTGGTGTGACAATCTCTTTGCTATTGCTATGGCTAATAATCCTATTTTCCATGCTCGCACTAAGCCTATTGAAGTTGACTATCATTTCATCAGAGAAAGGGTTGTCGCAAAGAAGCTTCACATTTCCCATGTTCCAACCACTGATCAAATTGCAGAGATTTTGACTAAGCCTTTGTTTGTGGCTTGATTTTGGTATCTCCAAAGCAAACTCTTAGTCCTTCTTGGTCCTATGAGTTTGAGGGCGAATGATAAGCTAGCTTAGCACACTCCAAAAGAGTCTAAGCAAGCCTCAGAAGCTACACTTGAGCTAGAGCCTACTGCACATGAGCTACAGTATCAGATGCCACAAGCTCCAAACAAGTCACAACCGAGGCCACAGCTCAGAACAGAGTAACTCAAGCTACAACACTAGTGTTCAGTATTTCAATATTCCTAGCACATATGTAATTGAGTGGTTAGATTGTTGTAATTGAGTGGTTAGTTTGTTAGAAGTTAACTATAGTTAGTTAGGCAGTTATGGTTAGGTTAATATACATGTTAGATTTGTATATAATGATCTATCATCACTGTAATTCATTCATTGATAAATATGATCAACAACTCAAATTTTCTTTAGTGATCAGTTGGTTCTCTTGATAAGCAAGAGTATTTTGGTCTACTATTATCTATGTAGCTGTCGAGAAAACGACATCAATTTATGTAGATGTTCTCAAAGACATTAGAGTCAATCACCAAATTTGAAATGATTAAAGACTATGAAATTGGACCAGTTTGATGGAGGAAATTTTCGATGCTAACAAAAGAAAATGCATTTCTTGCTCACCACTCTCAAAGTAGTCTGTGTTGACCACCCCATACCCATGGACAGATCTAGGATTTGAGATTTGGGAGGGGGCGCAAAAACATATGTAACTTTTCATCGAAAAAATTATTATAAAATTTTAAGTTTTGATTTATATTAACACAAAAAAAATGAATAATATTACTATTAGTCAGATATTATTTGTCAACATAATTGAGAACAAAAATATAATTGGACATATTTCTTATCTACATTAACTTAACAAAATATTAACTATTACTATGTATCCGTCTAGTAAAGTTAACTATTTGAAAATATTGTAATCATTATTTTTTATAATATATATATATATATAAACATCTATCACAAGCTCGACATCAAAACTTTAATTAATATCTTCCTTAATAAATATGATCAAGTAACTTGTTAGAGAATGAACAAATAAGAATGAATGCAAAATAAGATGCATAAGCAAATTAAACTGTGATTTATAAAAAAAGAAAAAAAAAACATAAATGACATATAAACAGAAAACAAGAATAATAACAAATAGAAACAAATAAAAGAATATAAGTATTAACAATATAGAAATAAAACAAATAATACGTATAACAAATAAAATGGGTCAATATTTGATAAAATTCAATCTAGAAACTATTTTTTAAATTTGGTAATGTAAATAATTTGAAAGGAACTGATATTTTGGGGGTGTGAAGTACTCTAATTTAAAATTATCTGACCAATTAATAATATAATATACATAATTTTAACAAAATTTAAGGGTACGACCGCCCTATCCGCACCTCCCTATATCCATTCTTGCCCATACCCAAAGGAACGAGAACGATGTTAGCTCCCGTCCATATGCATGCGGAGCAGAGAGTCAAGGAAGGATGGTATACAAGGACTTCCACCGAAAGTGAAGGAAGACTGAGTTGGCCATGTGCAAGACCAGCTCTTCCGCTCCTTATGCTCCTACCATTATTAACTCTCACCAAAAAGATGTGGAAATTGTGATGGGTTTGTCTCCCCTCTCTCTCTCTCTCTCTCATCTTTGTGTATAAATAGAGAAAGGAAGGAGAGGGATAATTGTACTCTCTCATCTTTGTGTATAAATAGAGAAAGGAGGGAGAGGGATAATTGTATCAGAAATTCGAGAGAGAGAGAGAGAGAGTTGTGAGCAAAGAGAGAAACATCTCCTCCTCCATTTTTGTATTTTCTCTATTTTTAGTGAAATTCTTATTTTTGCTCCGTGGAAGTAGGCATTCAGCTAAACCACATAAATCTTTGTGTCCTCTATGTGTGTGTGATTGAGCTTTGGGTGTCCATAATCCTAACAAAGTGGTATCAAAGCCTGGTTATGTGTTTTTTGGACAAACAGAGTGCATTTTTTAGAATTGCCCAAAAATCAAAGTGGTCAAAATCCACTTTTGATCACACTAGGTTGAAGCTCTCGACGAGACAAGCACACAAGAAAAAACCGCATCGAAAAAGGATACCGGACTGACCCGCACGTGCCACGCGCCACTATGACGCCGTTTTCACACGTGCACTGCCTGACAACGTGCACCACGCGTCGTTCCAGGAAGAACCAGACACTGATGTCACGCCGCTGGTGACCGGAGTCGAGCCGCTGACCAAAGACATTGACCAAGCCGTTGACCAAGCATGCTTGCTGTCCCGTTGCCGCCACTGTCATCAGTCTGATGCCAGGCGATCTGGAAAATTGATCCGGTGGTTCTCAAGTGCACCGGATACTACCGATCTAAACCATTCAACTTGTTTTGGCTAGATCTGAGCCGTTTGGAATCCGATTTTGGCAATTTAATAGTGGTTTTCAACTATTCAGAATATTATGGACAGATTCGTACTATCAGATTTTGCAAATCAAATTTCAAAAATTTATAATTTTTATTTTGGTGATTCGAAGTCCTTTTAGGCTAATTTGACCAGTCCGGACTCAATAGTGAAGCCCAATTTTTCAAATAAAGATCATTTTTTGTAAAGACAATAATTGATGGAGGAATCAATGTCAACCTCGAGATCCATGATCAAGCTGAATGCTTTCAACTATGCAATTTGGAAGCCTAGAATGGAGGATGTCCTGTATTGTTGAGATTTGTGTGACCCCGTTGATCTTAATAGAGTTAAACTAATTGTGGAGAAAGACGAAGACTGGAAGCGGAATAATCGAAAAACCATTGGTCAGATTAGACAATGGATCGATCATAGTTTCTTTCATCATGTCGCCCAGGAGATTGATGGCTATACTCTCTGGACAAAATTAAAAGGCATGTACTAGTCAAAGACTGCTCGAAATAAAGCCCTCCTGATGAGACGACTTGTAAATTTTAAGTTGAAAGGCGACGTCTTTGTTTTAAAACACACCAGTGAGTTCCAAAATCTGGTGAACTAACTAGTAACTGCTAAAATGGAGTTGGATGATGAGATGCAGGCCCTATTGCCGCTCAGTTCCTTTCTAGACAGTTGGGAGACGTTCGTGGGTTCCCTCAGCAACTCTTCACCTGAAGGAAGATTGGCCATGAACATGGTCACCAATGCTTTATTTAGTGACGAGGCAAGAAAAAAAGGCATAGGTGGAGATCAATCCCATGTCCTCGTCGCAAAAAATAAAGGTAGAGACAGAGGTAGGGGAAGAAGCAAAAGCAGATAACGCAGCAGATAAAGATCTCAAGACAGAAGAAAGTCCAGAGAAGGTATGAGCCGTCCAAGGTTCAAATGTTACCATTGTGGCCATAAGGGTCACATAAAGAAATATTGCTATGCCTTGAAGGGAGAAAAAAAACAAGGCAATAGACAACCAAAGACCAAAGATGGGAACACTGCAGTTACTGTCTCAGAGGGTATTGCATTATTCTCTGTTAGAGAAGAAGAATGCCTCTACATTTCAGACAACGACACCGAGTGAGTGGTAAATACAATAGTTTCCTACCACGTCACACCTTAGAAGGAGTTTTTTAGTACGTACCAAGCTGGAGGTTTTGGTACAGTGAAGATGGGTAACTCTAGTTTTTCGAATATTGTGGGAATCGGTGATATTCGCATCCAAACCAAAGTTAGGTGCACGATAGTACTACAAGATGTCAAGCGTGTGCCCGATTTACACCTGAATTTTATTTCAGGGATGGCCTTAAATCAACAAGGCTATGAGAACTACTTTGTCAAAGGCATATGGAAATTGAAGAAGGGATCTCTGGTGGTAGCTAGAGGACAAGCAACTGGTACATTGTACAAGACTCATGTAAATGTGATTTCAGATAGCCTCAATGTAGCAGAAGATGAGGCATCACCAAATTTGTGGCATAAAAGGCTGGGTCACATGAATGAGAAATGGTTACAGATTCTGGCAAAGAAGTCTCTTATTTCCTTTGCCAAAGATGCAAAGTTGAACCCTTGTGACAACTGTTTATTTGGAAAGTATCATAGAGTCGCTTTCCATTCATCATCTAGAAAACAATCAAATTTGTTGAGCAAAGTATACTCTGATGTATATGGTCTCATAGAAGTGAAATCATTGGGTGGCAGAAAATACTTCCTGGCGTTTATTGATGATGTATCACCGAAGGTATGGATTTATGTCCTAAAAACCAAAGTTAAGGTGTTTCAGCATTTTCAAACATTCCATGCTATGGTGGAAAGGGAGACCGGAAAGAAGTTGAAGTGTCTCCGAATAGACAATAGAGGCAAGTGCACGTCAAAAGAATTTGAAGCCTATTGTGTTACTCACAGCATCCAGCATGAGAAGATTGTTCCTAGAATCCCACAGCACAATGGTGTAGTCGAGAGAATGAACCAGACCATTGTGGAGAAGGTCAGATGTATGCTCAAAATGGCAAAGCTACCAAAGCCATTTTGGGGAGAAGCTGTTCATGTTGCTTGCTATTTGATCAATGGATTGCAAGCAATTCCACTAAATTTTGAGATTCCAAAAAAGGTGTGGTCTGAAAGGGAGATTTCTTATTCTCACTTGAGGGTGTTCGAGTGTAAAGTATTTGCATATGTATCCAAGGAGCACAAGCAGAAGCTAGATGATAAAGCCACTCCATGCATTTTTATTGGCTATGGAGATGAAGAATTTAGATACAGGTTGTGGGATCCTAAAAATAAGAATATATTTCGAAGCAGAGATATGGTGTTTCAAGAAGGCCAAACTTTAAAAGACTTTGGGCAACCAACTAATCCCAAAGTTAATGATGTTTCAAAGATTGTTTCAAACCCTGCACCATCATAGCATGCCACTAATGAAAAAGAGCAACCATAACATGCAGCTAATGATGTAGAGTTGCAGGATAAATTTCTAAAAGAAGAAGATCCAGAAGAAAAGGGTGTTGAGTAGGGGGAAGCCACAACCCTCTCCGCCAGAGATTGTTGGTCCATAGTTACGAAGATCAACAAGAAAGCTAAAGCCATCATCAAAATACCCTGCTTCTAAGTATATTTTGCTTACTGATGAGTGGGAGCTAGAAAGTTTTCAAGAAGCTCAGAATCATAAGGAGAAGAGTAGCTGGTAGCAAGCTATGCAAGAAGAGATGAAGTCCTTGCGGAAAAATCAAACTTATGATTCAGTAAAACTTCCCCAAGGTCAAAAAGCACTGAAGAACAAGTGGGTGTTCAAGTTGAAGAATGGCAGTGAAAAGCTAGTCAAGTATAAGGCTCGGTTGGTTGCCAAAGGTTTTGAATAGAAGAAATGTATTGATTTTGATGAAATCTTCTTGCTAGTTAGAAAATGACATCCATTTGAGTAGTTTTGGGATTAACAACCAATTTGAACCTAGAACTTGAACAAATGGATGTGAAGATGACATTTCTCCATGGTAATTTGGAAGAAGAAATTTACGTGGAATAGCCAGAAGGTTTTGAAGTAAAAGGGAAAGAAAACTTGGTCTGCAAATTGAAGAAGAATCTTTACGGCCTGAAACAAGTGCTGAGACAATGGTATAAGAAGTTTGACTTATTCATGGTGGGTCATGAGTACAAGAGAACTGTTGCAAACCAATGTGTCTATGTCAGGAAATTTCCTGGTGGAAACTTCATTATATTCCTGCTCTATGTTGATGATATGTTGATCGTTGGTCAAGATGCTACAACAATTACGTCATTGAAAAAAGAGTTATCACAGTCCTTTGACATGAAGGACTTAGGCCCTGCACAACAAATTTTGGACAGAAAAATTGTGTGTGACAAGAAAGCTAAGAAGTTGTGATTGTCACAGGAGAAGTATGTTGAACGAGTGATTGAAAAGTTCAACATGAAAGATGCCAAGCTAGTCAGTACTTCGCTAGTTAATTATTTCAAGCTAAGTGAGAGTTCTTGTCCCTCCTCCACAAAAGAAAGAGAAAAGATGGAGGCAATTCCCTACTCATCTTCCGTAGGGAGTTTGGTGTACACAATAGTGTCCACTCGACCAGATATTTCTCATGCTGCTAAAGTAGTAAGCAGATTTCTTTCCAATCCAAGGAAAAAACATTGGGAAGCAGTCGAGTGGATTATGAGGTACCTTAAGTGTACGTCAAAAATGTGTTTGTGTTTTGGAGGTGCTAAACCAGTCTTGGAAGGCTATACGAATTTAGATATGGCATGAGGTCTTGATGGTAGAAAATTTATATCAGGATTTTTGTTCACTTTTGCAAGGAGAGCTGTGTCTTGGCAATCCAAGCTAAAGACGTGTGTTGCTTTATCTAAAACTGAGGCAGAATATATTGTCGCAGTGGAAGTTGGGAAAGAGATGCTGTGGTTAAAGCGGTTTCTCCAAGAGCTAGGATTAAAGCCAAAAAAGTTCACTGTACATTATGATAACCAAAGTGCCATAGACCTGAGCAAGAATTCTATGTACCATTCTCATAAAGCATATTGATGTTCGGTATCATTGGATACGCGAAGTGATAGAGAAACAGTTATTGGAACTGGTTAAAATCCACACAGATAAGAATCCAGCTGACATACTTACAAAGGTAGTCTCAAGAGACAAACTCGAAATTTGCAGAGACATTGCCAGGATGAACTTTAAGTGAGAAGTCAGTCATGCATATAAGCATAGAGTGAGAGAATTATTAGCTCCAGCTGTAGCTTGACTTTTTCGCGCCCCCTTTCGGAAACTCGAAAATAGCCCTACAGTTCGGACTCCTGTGGTTCTGAATCTAATCTCACAAGTGCAATATGAAACTGATAAATACCAAAGAGTCCAAATTCGGCAAATCTTTTGAAAAAATGATTTTAAATAAAAAAAAATGCCAAAATTGGATTACTTTGCCAGATACAAAGTCGCCACCTAAATATTTTATTTTGGAAAAATTTAGGAAACCCATGTGTAGAGACCCTAATTTTTGTAATTACCATTAAATCCCTAACCTTGAGTTTATTTCAATAAAGCCCTTGAATTTTTGCTTAATTGCATTTTAAACCCTAGAATTGGGAAGCATCGCGAATTAATTCGAGTGAACCCTAATCGATCCCGTAGATTAATAATCACCTTTAAAACCATATTATTAATTATTAGACCCTATCATTATATATTAATCATTCTAAAATCTTAATTCCCGGCAATGCCGTTTTTGCTCGGTTTATCGCATTTGTTTGCGCTTTAATTTAACGAAACCCGAATTTATTATTTTAACTATTTTCTAATGTTAGTATATTAATAACATATATCAAGGTTTCATAAATTTAGACTTGGTCCCTATATACTTTTATTTTATTTCATTCCAACCCTTAATTGTAATATTTTATTAATTAATGTACTTGTGGCTATTATATTATGTTTATAAATAAAAATGTCTTATATATACATATATATATATATATATATATGTCTTGGAGCCCAAGTTGTTGACTATGTGATGGATGAAAGGGCTATAATGGCAACTTTGACAATTTGCACTTAGGGAACTTAGTCCCTAAGAAACCTTCCCAATCTTTTCTATATATATATATATATGCACACTTCTCCCCCTCATTATATACATTTTCAGCCATTCACTAGAGGAGTGAGAGAGAGTGATCTTGAAAAAAAAAAAAGAGAGGGAGAGAGTGAGAGAGAAGAGGAGAAAAAAAAAATTGTGTTAGAGTCTTGTACAACAAAGGTAAACATGCAACACCTCTTCTCTCAAGTTCTCTTACCACTTGTTTTCCCCTCCTAATACATGCTATTTGTATATATTTTTTGTAGTCTAGGCCTACACTCTTGTATAAAGGTGTATTAATCAAGAAATTGTGTGCTTTTCTATCTTTCTTAAATTTCCAACAGCAAATCTTTTCCCTCTCTTGAATTTATTTTTCTATCAAAACTCCATAAACTCAAAATCTGTTTTTATGGTCTAATATTTGGTATGTCTAGAGTATGTGGTAATTTTTGTAGGTCCTAAGGATGTGTTTTTATAACCTAAACACTTTTTCTAAGTTTGTTACTCACAGAACCAAAAAAACAATCAACTTTCTCTATTTTTATAAAATTCCAGAAAAATAATCTTGAGCCTAATTTTATGTCAAAATCTTAATCTTGGTGTTATATTTTAACTAAAATTTGTTTTATCTCAAGAGAGTGAGGGGTTTGAGAGAAAAACCGATTTGCATAACGATCAACGAATCTGGACAGATCTTGGTAATTCTGAATTATCTTAAAATATAAAATACCTATCCTACTTTCGTAAATTGAGTTTGAAACTAGACTTATTTATCTAATAACTCACATGAGGGCAGGTACTTAGGGCCAATAAAACTATTTTTTTTCATCATTATTTTCAAACTGGTTCAAATCTGGAAATTTGGAAATTTATGTTAATATGCTCTTATTTGGTTTGCAACTCTTATATTCTATGTTTTTTGAATGTTTTAGTCTCGATATGTAATCTATGATAAATTGTAAATTTTCTTTACCATGAATAAATTACTTGTTGTTTAGTTTGGATTCGTAATTATATTGATCATGCTTTGCTATAACTGAGAATATAATGCACTTAATAAAGGAAAAATCAAATGGGATGATAATGGGTTGCGATCATTGTATTAAATTTTATGAGATAATGAACGATGGATTCAAGAGTATGATATAGTAGAATGTATTCCATTTTTGTGAAGGCTTGCGCAAGTGTGTTTCCGAACCCTAACATAGCACGGGAGATATTCTGGCTACTTAACGGAAATGGGAGGCATAAGGGTGGCAATGAGGGTCTCACACAGGGAGAGTATCCCTGGAAGCCCGTTTCCTTGGGGCAAACCGTGATGCTACCACTTGGGTATGTAACCTAAGTGCGTGGGCATCATTGGTAATTGTGCGGTAAGCGACGCACTGGTGGTTATGCGGTAAACGACGCATTGGTATTGTATTAACCAAGGGGGAGTCAGAATTGCCTGTGGCCAGAGTTAGTGATTAGGTAGGAACGGCATTCCACGGGGAGTTGCCTAGAACTAACTAAAATTGACTATTATTCATGAGAACTGAAATTTAATTATAATCTCTGCTTGATTATTGCTTTTGCTGTATGTTATGACCGTGCCATTATGTTACTTGTGTATTTGGAATGGGAAAAGGGTCGGGGTGTGTGTGTTTACTAGGCATTCCAAGCTCATGGCGTTTTATGCCAAGTGAAGGCGAGTTTTACACCAAGAAGAGAATCCCTAAAAGCTTTGTGGAACCATGGCTTCCTTAGAAATTAGATTGTATATTTCCTGTATTTTGGATAATCTTTTTGTATCAAGGAACCGACCTGTATTTAAAGAGTTGAAGAATTTTATCTGTAACTATTATTAATATTTTATTTTAGTGTAATTATTTGTATTTTGTGCTTAAAAGTGATGTGTATCCTCTAGTTAAACCCTGGTGCATCGTTGTATTATATTATCAAAATTTGGGGCGTCACACCATGACTCATGCCAAAAGCCAGGTGTCCGTCATTAGTAAAGTTGCCTCAGATCGGGAACTTAGGTACAAGAGGGAAAGGTCATGAATTGAGCATCCCTGCTCGCCCGATCAAAGATTGGCCTCTATTAATCATGATATGATTTTTTATAAATATTATGTGTTCTTATTCTGGTTATTAGGCTAGTTTTATTATGTGATGCACACAAACAAATATCGACTAAAATTGCAAGAATTAGAACAATTCAATTTCATATTTGTTTTTTGAAAAGGGTTTGAATTAGCCACCCTCAAGTGGGCTTTAAAGGTTTGCAAATTTGCCACCTCAAATGGGCGTAAAACTACAAATTTGCCACTAGAAATAGTGGGCTTAAACATATATTCGTTGAATCGTTCCAATCCAAACAATAAGCCTTCATCCCCAAGCATTCAAGCATGTTAACACATAAGCAATTAGCCTCATGGCAAACATGCTAGTCATGGCAATCACTTATATTCATGCAAGTATGTTAAAGCACCAAAAACTCACCTAGTACTCCAAGTTAAAAAGGTATGAGTTAGAAAACAAAATGCATGATTCCTAACTATACAACATGTCTAATGCAACGCATGCAATAATGCAACTAAATAGGCTTGGCTACTAAGCATGTCATATGAATCGATTTAAGACATGCGGTCTAAGCACGTATTCAAAGAAGTATTGAAATGACAATACAGTTTGAATGATGCACCGAACCTTGGTGCATGTAAGACAAGATAAATGGATGCAAGCATAATGTATGCTAATTGAAACATGTCCCTAATTTAATCATCAAAAGCGGATAAATAAAAGGGAGAAAGACGTGGGGTTGGAAGACATACACATTATTATATTATGCTCTCATGAAGGAAAGTCCGAATGAATAAACTAAGCTAATTAAACTAATTATTACAAATCGAATAAATAACTAGTTAATGAACTAATTAATTAAATAATTACAAAACCCTCGTAACTAGGAAATAAACTAAACTAATTAAACTAGGCTAATCTATTGTTCCGCCTCGCGAAATGATAGATGTGCATGCGCATGCTTAGTTTCCTCCTAAAAAGACCTCTGTTTCGCTCTCGAAAGCCTTTATTTGTACAGTTGAACACTTCCAGAACAATCTTACTACACCTTACCAACATTCTGCTGAGGTTTGCATCAGTGACCAGCCAACCACTGGGAAAGATTGCCGGCCAGGTGCCGGCCATCTATGGTGCCCTGCCGGCCATGGATAGTGGTCTGCCGACCAATGATGCACTGGTTCATTATTTTGCAACAGAAGACAAACAGAGCAAAGAAAGGGTGTTTCCAAGGATTGTCTGCACAATTCACCCCTCCTTTTCATGAATGAATCCAAGGAGTTGTAAACTTAAGCCACAAACCACCAATCCAAGCAATTTCATTGCATGATGACTTGTGATTCAAAGTGTGCAAGCTTAATAAATGCAAATCAAGACACACAAGAACCATCACCCTATCATGCACGATCAAGGGCAATAGAGACCTAGGAAATTTGACATATTTCATCACTTTGAGTATGAAATGTCCCAATTTTTTTTGTGTTCAATTAACGTCTGATTGAACACACAGCACACAAGTTATTATCTTGCTCAATTTTACTTGCCACTTTTATTTACTCATTTTAGTTACCAACCATTACTTAATCAATTAAATTCATTGGTGAGAGTTTTCTAAAGTGAAATAAGTGTCAACCAAGGAGTAGTTTAAGGCATGAGAGAAGCTTCATGCCGTTGGTAATGAACCCTCAAATGAGGATTAAACCATTAAGCATGGACCTCAATCTCAAGTTTAAAGAATCCCAAGTTTGAAACAACCCTCAAAGCAAATTAAAGAGTGAAGAAATGAGGGAGGTTGCAGAGCTTTAGGTGCTGAAATAAAGTGCAAAACAATACTAAAACATGCAATCAACTCAAACAATGGGTGTCTAATAGCCTAAAACACTACCCTTGTGAGGACTTTTACACTACAACCATGCAAAACAAGACTCAACTAACCCAAATAGCCCAAAATAGAGTTAACGCAGTCTAAAACAAAGGCAAAAACATGTTGGAATATAGCTACAAAAAGCTAGAAAAACATACTAACATGTAGAGTTAATTAGGCTAGCAAACAAGACACAAGGAGGAGAGGCTAACCGTCCAATTTTCTACTTCAAAACATGTTTTTTGCCACTGAAAATACTCTAAAATTCAATGGTAAAAGGTCCAAAAAAAGTTGGTTTGAAAGTGGGAAACAAAGGTGCAGAAGCCTTGAGAGCAAGGAATAAAGAAGGATGAGACACCCTCCTAACCTTAAATGGCTTAAAACACTAATTTCAGTCCATTAAAATAAAGATTTTTACAACTCAAAAATGGCCCAAAAACAGTGGGAAAAGATAGCAAAACAAATGTACTAAAACAAGTTTAAAAAATAAGTGTTATACCTCTTGAAGCCAAGTACAACTTGAGGCACAAATAGAAGTCAAAACCACCTTCAAGAACTCTAACAAGACCTTGAGGGACCTTAGCTCAAAGGTGATCAATTTTGGTTAAGGATGTGTATGCAAAACAGTGGTATAACTAGGCAGTGTGCACAAAATTGCAAGAGAGAGAGAGAGAGAGAGAGAGAGAGAGAGAGAAAATTTTGTTCCAAAATTTCAAACCCTCAAAAATGGGAGAGAAGACCCCCTATATATAGAAAACATGAATTCTATACAAGGAGATCCGGCCCTCTACGTGTGGATAGATGCAAACATCTGTGCAAACAACTGGCACAACTGGCATAAAATATCTACAAAAGACACTAGTGGCTGGAAAGCATCATTGATGGTAGGTAAGGCACATCAATGACCGGCAGACAAGAAGCTATAGCCGACAGCCTCCAAAGATAGCCGGCAGGCCACCAGAGATTGTAGGCAAGAAATACCAAGACATGGTCCAAAACTGAAACAAAATGGATGCAGGGTTTGAAAGGCTCACAATATGTGGCGTTCCGCTGAGAACTTCGAGCGCTCGGCGATCAATCAGACTCATAATCGGATGTACCTGCAAGGGCATCCAAGTCTTGGAGGGCCGTCAAAAATGGGATGTCTACACCAGCTCGCATGCATGCGGAGCAGAGAGTCAAGGAAGGATGACATATAAGGACTTCCACCAAAAGTGAAGAATGACTAAGTTGGCCATGTGCAAGACCAGCTCTCCCGCTCCTCACGCTCCAGCCATTGTTGACTATTATCGAAAGGATGTGGAAATTGTGATGGGTTTGTCTTCCCTCTCTCTCTTTCTTTATCTCATCTTTATGTATAAATAGAGAAGGGACGGAAAGGGATAATTGTATCAGAAATTAGAGAGAGGAAGCTATGAGTTGAGAGAGAAACATCTCCATTTTTCTATTTGCTCTGTTTTTAGTGAAATTCTCATTTTTGTTCCGTGGATGTAGACATTAGACCAAATTACGTAAATCTTTGTGTCCTCTGTGTATGTATGATTGAGCTTTGAGTGTCCATAATCCTAACATACGATATGGTGGAACAAACTTGTACTAAAACCAAGTGGGAAATAACGATTACATCTATAGGGGACACATTTTGAATGCTTTGTTAGGCTCACTACGTGAAGTATACCAGTATGTGGAGACAACAAAGCAACTTTGGGATACACTTCAATCAAAGTAGCTCATTGAAGATGCCACTAATAAAATAATTCTTATTAGTAATTTCATGCATAATAAACCCATCATGTGTCTTATGATCTTAACCAAGGGTCGACGGGCTGAGCCATTTAGCTCTAGTGCAAGTGTATGAGTTTTAAACACAATTCACTCTTGCTTCATTTGGATTCACTCGCTTATATGGTCTTTGATATTTTTGTCAACCAAAAAATGTGGTTGTTTTGTTGAATGAAAAGTAATTTATTTATTTTTTCAATCTTCATAATGAAACAATTTCATGGTCACGTTAATTTTTCATGGCATCCATGAGCATGCGCTATAATATTTCCTAGTTGATTATAATCAAATAAATTAGGATTAATTACACTTTTAACTCATGTAGTTTGATCTAAATTTCAGTTTAGTCTTTGTAGTTTCAAATTGAACAATTTAGTTTCTATACTTAGGTCACATTTGTTTGGCGGACTAGGTTGGATGAGATTGTTAGTGAAGAGATTGTTAATGTGTAGATTGTTAGTGATTAGGTAAAAGTGTGTTTGTTTTGATGATATAGTGTTGAAGATGGATAGTGATGGGATTGTTAAATTATTTTGTTTAAAAATCTTTAAAAAATATTTAAAACAAATATAAATTTTTCTTTAAACAGTTTGCAATTGAACACCCCCCCTCCCAAAAAAAAATATATATATATATATATATATTTCGGTCAACAGACCGGACGTTCAAACGGATATTCGGACAGACGATAAGGTAGACCTAATCCGCTCACTATTTTCTTAATCCCAAGCTTTTCTTAGCTGACCTAGTCCCCCCTACTGAAGGATATTAGTAAGCCAGTCAGACTATCATGCGGCTCTTTCAAGCCATCAAAAAACATGCTGTGGGTGGACCCATAGCTATGTTACTCCAATCTGGCCCCTCATGTGACCAAACAAACGGGACCTTAGTGTCGTTTCAATTTGGTCATTTTGTCTAAATTGGAAGTTAAATTAACAAATTTTTGATATTTGTCAATTTTTTAAGCTGTATACATACACAAAATTAATAAAAATTTAGACAAAATAATCAAATTGAAATTGGACTAAAAATATAGGGATCAATTTGTTCAAATTAAAATTATAGGAACTAAAGTAAAATTTGGGACAAACTATAGGGATAAAAAGTATAATTAACCCAATAAATTATTATCTTAACACCCATATATTTATTGGATTCCTATTGAGATCTAGCCCTAATGAAAATGTCTCAAAGTTTAGGCTATGATATGGGTTTGAGACATTTCAAACAGAAAAATAAAAAGTTTTTAATAGATAATATATATATATATATATATATATATATATATGTGGATGCAAATTAGAAGGAGTATAACTTACAGTGCAACTAGCCAAAAAGAAAAAAACTTACATTGGATCACCTAAGAGACGGAGAAAATTTCTCATGTCTGCAGGACAGTTACTGTGTTGAGGACACTTATCTTCAGTTCGACATTCACATTCACGGTCTTTATATGCGAGGATTCTATTCACCAACTTTCTAAAATTAGTATAATCTTGTTTTTTTCGTTCTTCATTAATCAGACGTACTCCCAATCCCTTGAATTTGGCCATTTCATTCGATCTTACAACGTTGTCAATCGTAAAATCACCATCCACGCAATAATTCTTCTTGTGCAAGTGCATCAATGCATACAACATATACCTGACAAGTCAACAACAAACCCATATATAAGGTGGCTTTTAAAAACAACTATTGTGTAAATCAAAAAAAAAAAATATTGAAGAAGAAGAAGAAGAAGAAAAGAACCTGATGTAGTCAATAACCTCCATTGATATTTTACAGATGCGATGGTCCTGGGGAAATCCTTCAGGTGTATAAGGTTTGTATATTTGAACCCACCTTAATGATAACCAATCAGAAAGGGTATCCTGCCAAGGTTCATAAATAATTTTGTTATTTGTGCCATCAACAAAATAAACCCTTAAGAAACCTATATGATTCCCCCGCATGGCGGCTATCTCGTTAATATTGACTTGGCCTGGATTGGAAGCTCTAATTGCCACATTTTCAGGGATTATTAGCGTCCCATTTTGGTTGTCTAACTCAACATCAGGAATATTGTACCCTACTGTTGCAATTAGTTCCGCCATTGAAATCCCTGAAACAAAACCAAGGTATAACATTAACACAAATGAATGGAAATTCTCCACGTATGCAATCTTATACAAAATTATGTAATATTCACGGATTTACATAAGTGATCTCGCAAAAATACGTAAGTTAAACACAAATTCGGGCCATCACGTGAGTTTTTATGGACTTACGTGAATTTGTGTCAAATTACGTATTTTTAAGAGATCATTTATATAAGTTCATAAAAACTTACGTAATTTTGTGTAGAGTTGCATACATACCGGCTCATATTCCCAAAAAAACAAATTGAGATTATTCATAATCTTGAACTCTAGAAAATAAGAAACACTCCCCCGCCTCCCCCCTCCAAAAAAAAAAGAATTTAAAATATTTCCAATAAATCTTCCTATGACGATGAGCTAAATATCTTGTAAAAAATTGACAAATTCAAATTTTATGTCAAATTTGACTGACCACATCATTTTTGATACCTCAACTAAATTAAATCATGATTACAAAAACTTTTTTGAGAAATAAATCCAATAGTAAAAAAATGATATAAAAAGTGGCTATTTTAATTAGATTTTTAACTTTTTACGGAAAGACATACAGAAAAATAGTGATGTTTTACTTTTTAGTTATTTTAACTAGTTCCCAAAATATGGTTGTGTCAAAATAGCATATAAATTACTGGAGTGATATATAATAAAAAAATAATACTGTGTTTTTTTTTTTGAACGGGAACAAGTTAAAAATTAAGGACTTGGAACTCTTGTAGTTCATGATTTGTACTGAAAAGTATTGTTTGAGCTCTTGGGACCTACTAATTTTTTATGTGAATGATATATATTCAGAATTTTACAAAATAAATAATTTAAATTATTAAAATAAGATCCGTTATAAATTTTATGGGTCCAAATAATACCGTCTTGCCCAAAAAATAATTTTGATCAAGCCATTTTGCAAGTCAGCATTAAAATTCTTCAGTCACAATAAGAACCATTGAGGCTCAGGGCCGGCGGCAGCCTGGAGCAATTGATGCGCAATGGCGTTAGGCTTCATTTGCAAAAAAGTTTCAAAATTTTCATATATAACTATAAGTCATAATAAAATTCAATTGTTTCGCATAAGGTCCACTTTGATAAATACTTCCTCAAAACTAACACAAGAAAAGAATATATATATATATATATATAGTCCACCTGTTTGGTGTATGTTTGTCACATGCACACCTTCTTTTTATTATTATAATAAATAAAAGTTTACATTGAAAAGGATTCCATAAATTTTAAAAAACTTATAATATATAATTTTAATAAAATAAAATAAAATAACTCATTTTAAAAGAACTCTCCACCAATTTAAAATAGGTTCTACAAACCTTTCTTAATTTTCACTTTAAATTTATAAGTTTGTTTATTTGATAATTTTTCGTACTTTTAATTTCTTCTTTTTTCAGAACTAAATATTTTAAATAACTCTCAAATTTTAGTTATGAGAATCAAAGAGACAAGAATTTTATATTATATAATTTACTAAAAGTAATAAATATTATTTATATTTAAATTTTAAATTTTAAAAAACTTATAATATATAATTTTAATAAAATAAAATAAAAAAACTCATTTTAAATGAACTCTCCACCAATTTAAAATAGGTTCTACAAACCTTTCTTAATTTTCACTTTAAATTTATAAGTTTGTTTATTTGATAATTTTTGGCACTTTTAATTTCTTCTTTTTTCATAACTAAATATTTTAAATAACTCCCAAATTTTAGTTATGAGAATCAAAGAGACAAGAATTTTATATGATATAATTTACTAAAAGTAATAAATATTATTTATATTTAAACTTAAAATTTTAAAAAACCTCATAATAAAATTTTACTTTAGGCCTGGTGGAAGTTTAATCTGGCCTGCTGAGGCTAGCCCAATAACAAGAAGAACTTGTGATCTTCCTTAGGAGGCCACGAGGTAAAAACAGAATATTCATTCAAGAAAGTGAAAATATTTAATTAGCTCTAGCTATTAAAGTCTCTAGGAAAGTTGTGATCAAATCCCGAATTCTTCACCTGGGTTGGGAGTTATAGGTAGGAGGAATACAGAGTATTCAATTGGAAATGTTTTGCATTCACAAAGCAAAGCAATTATGCTAAAAGTACATAATTTATTTTACAAAAACAAAACACGAGTGTAAAAACCACGTAAGTGGAGTTCAAATTTAAACCTTACCTTTCGTCTCAGGTGTATTTCAATCTTTTGTTACGCTACTTTCTTTCTCCAAAGCTAAGCTGCAAAATACATGGAAAAATCAAACCTCGAGAGCACGCTTGTAAAGCCGGGATTTCATTTCATTTTATGAGTTGTTTGGAGATTTGGCAAAGTTCGAAAATTGAAACCTTACAGCTTTGATTGAGCCAATTCTGAAGCACGGTTGTTGTGCTTTGTCGTGGGAATGCAAGGCCAAAAATCTTGTTCTTGGTATATGAAAGGGTTGATACTGCATTTTATAGCCCTGACCCCTCATTTTTTTAAATCCATATGACGTATATTATATTATATTATATTATATATGTCAACCACCTTTAATTTTGTAGTATATATTGGTTGTCTCTCCCTCTCGCCACCAAAGTTAAATGGTAGAATATAATTATAAATCATAAAATAAAGGAAAAATTACCAATCAAGTGATTTTTTCAAAAATAATTACATACACATAGGAAATTTTTTTTTTATAATTTTAATAATTAAAATTTATAAATTTTATCATTAATTTAATTTTTTTTTTCAACTTTTAACTGACTTATTATTTCTCCTAAAATAAAAGTTTCAAAAAGTCTTCCACCTACACGTCATCCAATGACCTCACTATGAGTAGCTATGCAAACAAACCAGATTAGGCAAGTTAGTCCTGGTCTATGTGTGGCATAAATTTTCTCAATTTCGTTCTAAGCATTTGTTTGGAATCCGAGTCGATTTTTGGAATTTTTAACTAGTTTAACTTGGAGTTAAAAAGTCTTATTTAGGTCAAATTTGGGTACTTATAAAAAAGTTAAAAAGTCAAAAAGTTACTCAAAAAGTCAAAAAGTTAATACTATTCACCAAAAGTCAACAATTACGGCTGCACAACTCCCGATTCAAATTTTTCCCTACAAATCAATTTTTACAATTTTTTATTATACATTTTTCCATAAAAAGTCAAAAAATTAACCCAAATATCCATATTTTCAACCTCAATTTTTTAGTCCAAAAAGACAAAAAGTGCACTTTTGACTTTTTTAACTTTTGTGAAAAAAAATAATTATAATTTGAATGTGCCATTTTATTTTATTAGATAGAAAATTTAGTTGATTATTTGAAATTTCTAACAAAACTTATGCTATCTAAATTTATAAATTTCCTACCCTCAAATCGCACCAACTTTTAATTGGAATTTTTTAATGTTGAGAAATTTTAGGTACATTATAATTTTATCTCTTTATACTTATTTTCTTATTATACTTTTTAAAAATAATTAAAATTTTCATTACACTTTTTATAATATTAAAACTAATCTTAAATTAAATCCTTTTTAAAATCCCTACAGATTTTTTTCATTACACCTATCCCTTTTGAATTACTTCGGTGTTAAGTTACCGAACAAATTATATTTGTCCAACCATCTGTTATCGCACGTTTATAAATTTACTTTTCTTAAAACATTATTTTTTTTCTTCTAAATTTATGATGACTCTGTTTGGTTATACATTGCCAAACAATTTAGATTATTCTGGTGTTATGTTGCAAAATAAATTATATTTGTCCAACCATTTGTTACTACACGTTTACTTACTTTCTTTAAAATAGCAAACATCCATAAAAACATTAAGTGTACAAACATCTATAAAATTTGTCAATACACATATTTTTAAATTTGTCAATACAAACATTCATAAAAATACACTGAAATTTTATCATAATCCATCTATGCTAATAGTTTCGGTAATTGCCACATTTTCAGGGATTATTAGTGTCCCATTTTGGTTGTAGTCATCATCAGGAATATTGTACCCTACGTTTGCAATTATTTCCATCATTGAAATCCCTGAAACAAAACCAAGGTATACCATTAACACAAATGAATGGAAAATTCTCCGCGTATGCAATTTTACACAAAATTACATAATATTCATAAATTTATTCAAGTGATCTCACAAAAATACATAAGTTAAACACAAATTTGGGCCATCACGTGAGTTTTTATGAATATACGCGAATTTGTGTTCGAATTAGGCATTTTCAAGAGATCACTTATATAAGTTTGTAAAAACTTACCTAATTTTGTGTAGAGTTGCATACACATCGGTGCATTTCCCCAAAAAACAAGTTAAGATTATGCATAATCTTGAACTCTAGAAAATTCCCGCCCCCCCCCCCCCTCCCAAAAAAAAAAAGAAGAAGATGAATTTAAAATGTTTCCAATAAATCTTCCTATGATGATGAGCTAAATATCTTGTATAAAAAAGTGACTATTTTAGTTAGATTTTTAACATTTTACGGAAAGGCATACAGAAAAATAGTGATTTTTTTTTTCTTTTTAATTATTTTAACTAGTTCCCAAAAGATAGTTGTGTCAAAATAACATATAAATTATTGGAGTGATATATAATGAAAAATAATACTGTAAATTTTATTTTATTTTTGATTGGTGACTAGTTAAAAATAAAGGACTTGGAACTCTCCTAGTTCATGATTTGTATTGAAAAGTATTGTTTGAGTTCGTGAGATCCATTAATTTTTTATGTGAATGATATACATTAAAGATTTTATAAAATAAACGATTCCGTTATGAATTTTACGGGTCCAAATAATTCCGTCTTGTCCAAAAAATAATTTTGATCAAGCCATTTGCAAGTCGGCACTAAAATTCTTCAGTCACAATAAGAACCATTGAGGCTTAGGGCCGGCGGAAGCCTTGAGCAATTGATGCGCAATGGCTTTAGGCCTCATTTGCAAAAGGTCTCAAAATTTTCATATATAACTATAAGTTATAATAAAATTTAATTGTTTCACATAAGGTCCACTTTGATAAATTCTTCCACAAAACCAACACAAGAAAAAGAATATATATATATATATATATATAGTCCCATGAGCATAATATCAGTTCTAAAATTTTGGTAAAAATGTCCACCGGTTTGATATATGTTTGTCATATGCACACCGTCTTTTTATTATTATAATAAATAAAAGTTCACATTGAAAAGGACTCCATAAATTTTAAAAAACTTATAATACGTAATTTTTTTATTTTTTTTTTTGTAAAAAAAACTCATTTTAAAAGAACTCTCCACCAATTTAAAATAGGTTTTACAAACCTTTCTTAATTTTCGCTTTAAATTTATAAATTTATTTATTTGATAATTTTTGGCACTTCTAATTTCTTCTTTTTTCATAACTAAATATTTTAAATAACTCTCAAATTTTAGTTATGAGAATCAAAGAGACAAGAATTTTATATGATGTAATTTACTAAAAATAATAAATATTATTTATATTTGAATTTAAAATTTTAAAAAGCCTCATAATAAAATTTTACTTAGGCCTCGTGGAAGTTTAATCTGGCCTGCTGAGGCTAGCCCAATAACAAGAAGAACTTGCGATCTTCCTTAGGAAGTCACGAGGTAAAAACAGAATATTCATTCAAGAAACAGTAATTAATTAGCTATAGCAATTAAAGTCTCTAGGTGCGAATGAAACTTGTGATCAAATCCCGAGTTCTTCACCTGGGTTGGGAGTTACAGGTAGGAGGAGAGATAAATACAGAGTACTCAATTGGAAATGTATTGCATTCACAATTCAAAGCAATTATGCTAAAAGTACATAAATCTTACCTTTTCTCTCAGGTGTATTTCAATCTTTTGTCACACTACTTTCTTTCTCCAAAGCTAAGTTGCAAAATACATGGAAAAATCAAACCTCGAGAGCACGCTTGTAAAGCCGGGATTTCATTTCATTTTATAAGGTGTATGGAGATTTGGCAAAGTTCAAAAATTGAAACCTTACAGCTTTGATTGAGCCAATTCTGAAGCACGGTTGTGCTCTGTCGTGGGAAGGCAAGGGCAAAAATCTTGTTCTTGGTTTATGAAAGGGTTGATACTGCATTTTGTAGCCATGACCCCTCATTTTTTAAAATCCATGACTTATATATTATATTATATACGTCAACCACTTTTAAATTTGTAGTATATATCAGTTGTCTCCACCTCTCTTCCCCTAAGTTAAATGGCAGAATATAATTATAAGGCCTTATTTGTCATAATTTTAAAAAGTTAAAAAATCAAAAGTCATTATCTTATTTGAGTCACATCATCTTATTTAAGTCACATCACTTCTCTACTATATTATTTCAAACCCAATCCATATTTCATAAAAAATCAAAAAGTACATTTATTTAGATCATCACAAATAACTCCTAAATCATAAAATAAAGGAAAAATCACAAAGCAAGTGATTTTTTCAAAAATAATTACATACACAGAAAAAAAATTATAATTTTAATAAATATAATTTATAAATATTATCATTAATTTGATTTTTTTTTTTTTCAACTTTTAACTGACTTATTATTTCTCCTAAAATAAAAGTTTCAAATAGTCTTCCACCTACACTCATCCAACGACCTCACTATGAGTAGCTATGCAAACAAACCAAATTACGTAAGTTAGACCTTCGCTATGTGTGGCATAAATTTTTTAGGTTAAAATAGTTATAAAAATATAAAATAAGTTAAAATATTAATAAGATAAAATATTATATTTAAATTATAATTATTATTTTTTCTTTTTATAAAAGTTAAAAAAATCAAAAATCCATCCCAAATAAAAAAATTTAACTTTAAGTTAAGCTAATTAAAAAGTTAAAAAATTAACTCTCATTTCAGATGAAAGCTTAGAGCGTTATTTTAGTGATTATTTGACTCTCTATATATAAAAAACAAAAATAATGATTTGATACAAACAGAGGAGTCCAACCAGTTCATCATCATCCATATGCTATCTACCTTCATAAATTTCCTACCCTCAATTCACAGCAACTTTTCATTGGAATTTAATGTTGAGAAAAAAAATTTATACTTATTTCCTTATTATATTTTTAAAAAAATCATTAAAATTCTTATTACACTTTTTATAATATTAAAATTAATCTTAAATTAAATTCTTTTCAAAATTCTTATAGATTTTATTCCTTTTGAATTACTTTGGTATTAAATTACCGAACAAACTGTGTTCGTCCAACCATTTGTTCTCGCACATTTACATATTCATTTTTTTTAAAACATCATTTTTTTTTTCTAAATTTATGATGGGTTTGTTTGGTTATATAGTGCCTGTTTGGCAGAAATTATTTACAGCTTATTTCAGCTTTCAGCTTAATTTAAGCTATTTTGATGTGTTTGGTTTAGCTTATAGCTTTGTGGAAGTCAGAAATCAGCTTATTCTTTGAGTGGGGCAGGAGATGCTTTAAGAATAAGCTGGAAATCAGCTTAAGCTGAAAGTTATAAACTATAAGCTGTTTAGACATAAGCTATAAGCACTTTTCCACAGCTCTACCAAACAGGGCTATATTGCCAAACAATTTAGATTATTCCAGTGTCATCTTTAAAATATGTGTTTGGTTTGATTTTAGGAGATAAATTTTCAAAAAAAATCTTGAAAAAAGAGTTTAGAAATTTTTTTGATTTGCTTGGTTGTATATTTTGGAAATAGTATTGGAGTATGAGAGTTTGGGATGATTCGATATTTTGTTATAGTTGAGTATATGTGTGTGAGAGAAAAAATAATTGAGAAAGAGATGAGGGAGAAAAATTGATTGATTGATGTGTAAGAGAGAAAAAGTGATTTTTGAAATTTTTTTCAAAAAATTTCCAACCAAACAAAATTTTGGAAAATTTTTTCAAAAATTGTGTTTTGAGAGTTAAACCAAACAAGGCCCAAGTATCCATAAAAACATGAAGTGTACAAACATCTATAAATTTTGTCATTACACATATTTTTAAATTTATCAACAAACATTTATAAAAATACAGTGAGATGTTATCATAATCCATCTATGTTGATAGTTTCGATAATTACTACATTAGGGCTGACAAGTGTACGAAATTGATCAATACCGGTAGTGTATGTTTTCTCTCATCCATTAGTACATGGGTGATGAATGTTGGAAATGGTTGGGAAAATTCTGGGTAAAATCAGAATTTTTTTCTAACTTTGGTCTATTATTTAGGTGGGACCCGTGCGTCGATTTTCGCAGGTCAAAGTGGTAACGCGTTCTATGCCTCGTTGTGATTCACATGGTATATTTGGTTGCTCAAAACCATTACCAAGTGAATGAGAAATTGAAGCCAAAGTATGCTCCATGGAAATGGAGTTTTGGTAGAAAATCCATAAAGGTTTGAATAAGGCTTGTCCCACATTGATTTGGTGGGAAGTTTTGAATGAGTTTATAAGGCATGGGATTGGAACTTGGGGTGTGCCCCAAGGGGTATCCAAGTGTTTTAGAGAGGGAGGTTATGGGCAAAATGGACTAGACCCATTGGATCCAAAAATCACTACACACACTCGCGCCGCCGCCGTCTGTCCGGTCGAGCAGGCTAGGCTAGGCCTGGGCTTGGGCACGGGTGCGTGGTTGGGTTGGGCTTGTTCGGCCCAATACTAATCTTTTTGGGTTAAAAATATTTGAATTTAATTTTATTTTTTGGTAAAATAAAATCCTAATTTCAAATTAATTCCGAAAATAAACTGGTTCGGTTTTACTGTACACTCAAACAGGGCCTTTCCCATTTTTATCTGTTTGAATTATGAACCCAATAGATTCAAATCTGTTTAAATTCAAAACCAAACAGGTTTCATACCTGTTCAAACAAGTTTGCACCTGTTTAATTCAAAATCTGCAGCCACCAATCCATCTATAAATAGGACAGCCCTCATTTGGATTTTGGAACTCTAATTTTCGTCCTTCATAATTCTGCAAACATTCTCTTCATATTGTTACATTATTTTCTTCTGTGAGAGAGTATAAACACTTAGTGTGTTCGTTAGGCAAACAATTTGTAGTGCTGCTATTGTTTGTAGTTGATCATTTCATCCTGGGAGATAGACGTCCATATTCTGAAAGTACCGTGGAGAGGACGAATCTGTCTTAAGGACACAGTGTTAAACACTGGACTTAATCAGATTATTATTCAAGAATTAATCAAGTAAGTAATATAATTTATTTTCGGTGTTTTTATTATTTATTTAAATCATATTTTAATTTTGTTTTTGTAACAAAATAAAATTTGTTTTTATTTATTTAATTTTATTTCTAGTTTGATTTTTGTAATCAAACAAATTCTCTCATTTTCTTTATTTCTTTTACATTATAGTTGTTGTTAAGTACACAACAGAATTAATCTATTTAAATACAGTGAAGATTGTCTAACAAACGAATCAATTACTTGCTTTTGGAGGTAATGACAAGAAAGCAGATAAATCTAATAAACATTGTCTATAATGAATTCATGACTGTAATCTATTAATAATGCACTATTAGCCTAACTACAATGAATAGAAACATAATCAATTAAAGCAAAAAAAATAAAAATGCCAGTAAAATAAAATCGAAAATGTTTAGCGGTGAATTATTGGATATGTACTTTTTGTTCGACAGTAGGTTACCGAACAAGTATTTTTTGTTCAGCAATGGATTACAGGATACGAATTTTTTATTCTACAGTTTGATTAAGGGCTATTTGATTCTGTTTGGTTTTGGTACACTGAACAAAAGTTGAACAATTTTTTAAAAAAACAAAGCTAAAATATAAAAAATAAAGAAAAAAACTCAATAATTTCAATTTTTTGCTAGTCTTTTATCACTATTTATTCATCCATTACTTTTTTTTATGATCAAAACACTATAATTTTCACTTTTTGATAGTAAATGTATAGTATATAAGAAGAAATGAGAAAGGAAGAAAAATAGGAATTGAAATTTAATTAGTGTAAAGAGATATTTAAATCTGTTTAATTTTTATCTTTTGTCCTTAAAGGTAATTTTACACATGGATAAAATTGAAAAAAAAAATCTCAAATGGAGGGTGTAAGGAGATAAATGTATTGTGTAAGTAGAATTTCTCTTTAATTTTAGATTGTTTTTGGTAAGACTTTGACGAAGGTCTCTTTTGACAATTAGGTTAAAAGTTAACTTATTAATTTTTTAACTTTTTTAAGTCACAGCAATTTTCTATTTTTTTTTTAGTTTTTCAAAAAAATAAAAAATAAATAAAAAAATCAATTTTTAACTTATCAAAATAGGCCAAAGTAAAATGTGGTGGGGATAGGGTACGTATTCTTCATTAGCTAGGGTTGCAAATTGTACCCTTTGGTGGACCAAAAAGAAAACATTGTTTGCATATACAAACATGGAAAATGGTCATTTTTATTTCTGTTGTAAACGACGAAGCCCCCCCCTCCCCCCCTTCCAAAAAAAAAAAAAACAAGAAGAAGAAAAGGGGGTCATTTTTAAAGTTAATTAGAAATTAGGTGTTCTAATTTCAACCCCCAAACTTTTAAGATTCCGTTTGGTTCTCTTTTCAAATTGTGATTCTAATAAAAAAAATTCAAAATTCTTTTTAAAATTTATAATGAAACACACAATTCAAAAATTATTTTTAAAATTTATAACTAAACATATAATTCAAAACTTTTTTCAAAATTCATAACCAAACTGTACGAGCAAGAAATAATTTTCTCGTATAATTCTATTGATCAAGTTTGCGCTCCTCCAAACGTCGTCGCTTTACTCCTGAAAATACAAACGTGAGCTAGCTGGCGGGTGTGTGCCAGATACCTCTTCGATGCCTAAGTCAGCAAAATAGACAAATAGACAAATAGTTCTGTGTATTCGAAAATCAAAGTTGTGTTACCTCTTCTATAGGTAATGTTATGAGCTTTTATAGGTTTCGCGTGGCACAATCCTAGTAGGACTCTTATTTTTCCATGTAGAGTCCTCCTAGGAATCACACTCCTGAAAGATAATGTCTATCCTTCAACACCCCCCTCACTGCTTAAACCAAGTGAGATGGTTTTACTTCGGTAGTATGACAAAACGACCGAGCTAAGATGGCCATGCTAAACTGGCAAAATGACCGAGCTCTAACTAGCTTGGTTCTTTCCTTCATAGCTTGTGCCTCGGTTTTATCTGTTAAGACCGAGCTAACCATAGCAAGCTTAGACCGAGCTAATCAAGAGCAAGGTTCTGTGGAAGGCTCAAATTATCTCGGCTCAAGATGACCTAACCGAGCTAATTGTTTCCCACTCTGACCTCGGCGACCGAGCTAACTTCAAGGCTCTTTTAAGACCAAGCTAACTACAAGGCCTTTTTACTCAGCACTTTCTTACTGCGGTCCACAGAACGGCCCATTACATGGCTCGGCCCAATTTATTTATAAATTACCCTCTCAATTGCCCTTTAATTCCATCTGCGTAGCATAATTGGGATTACTCGTTTCCAGCCGAGCTAAACTGTGGCCTTTAACCGAGCTAAATTCACACCGTGCTATTTAATCTGTTCGGTCAAAATGTCTCTTCAGTCACTATAACTGAATCGCTTTCTATTCCATTACACGTGGAAAACCCTCATTGGCCTAGCGTAGCTGTCACGCCATCCTCGTACCTCGCGAATTTTGAACAATCCCGCCAAAAACCAAGGTTTATACAAAAAAACCCTATTTCTTCAGATCAAAACATCTTGGTTGATCTTCTCTTTCTCTCTCCTTCTGAACCTCCATTTCCACAACCTTCAGTATTTGCAAAAGCTCGTACTCTACTCACTATTCTTGCAGCCTGGATCTGTGTTTTCCTGCTTTAAACTGTAAGTAACTTACTCTCATTTCCTCTTTTGTTTTCCATTTGTATAGACTAGGCAACACGTATCACTTGTATAGATATGTTTCTCCACAACACTTTTAAATGGAGCTTTCTGTAATGAACAAGAACTTTCTAAACAGTAGTCACACCTACTGGATTTGCGAACAAACTGAAATGGGACGCTTTTAGATCCAAAATCACACTCCAACCAAACTAGGAAGTTATTTGTATTAGGTGCAAGCTTAGCCAAACTAAACAACCGCACTAACACTTTAGTCGAGCTAGCAAACTGCCTTAGGTTTGTGTCAAACTGCCTTAGGTTTGTGTAATACCGCGCTAGAAAGCCACAATCACCGACCGAGCTAAAACTCGTGGGCTAAACTAGCTTCCTTAGTCAAAACCGAACTAGGATGCTGCCCCAAAAGCTCCGACCGGCTACAAAATTCACATTTACTTAACCTGGCTAAAGTCCTTCGTTTAAACCGAGCTACGAATGAATAGTAACCCACGAAGCCGAGCTAAGACAGCATTTATTTTTCTTTTTTGCTTTTAGCACGGTCTATCGATCTGTGCTTAACACTTTTTCCTTTACACTTTGCAGACTCTGACTAGGTTGCCCAGGCCCTCCTTTGAACGTTCAACAGAGATATTTTATATCATCTCAACAACGAGTTAACACTCCAGCTAATTTATTCATAATTTGAGACCTTATGGGAAAATATAGGTTTTTGGTAAACTCTTCAGGGGCTATGGCCGAGTTCCAAAGGGACTACCATATCCCTGATGACGTCCATCTAACCTTAGCTGACCTAGACACCACACCCTAGGGAAATCTGGGTTTCGCTCCTTTCACCCTTCTCTCCATTGTAGAAACCAGACTGCGATTCCCTGTACAGCCCCTCCTTTGTGAGTTTCTCAGACAAACAAACCTCTGCCCCACCCAACTTTCCACCAATTCATACTGCATAATAAATGGTGTCGCTAAGCTAAACCACCGACTTGGCATTAACCTCGGTTTAGCCGAGATATTTCATCAGTACTCTCTAGGCCAAAACGAGGATGGTTGGGTTTATTATTTAAGAATAAGACGCCGTCATGAGAAAATAATAAAGAATACCCCAGACAAAGACATTAATGATGATGACTTCTTCTGGGTTTCTGGGAATTTTAAAGACCAAGTAGCCCAGATCCCGAGTGACAGAATAAATTAGAATAAGGGTGTAGCCGATAGGATTACCTCGGCTCATTTTCATGCCTTTCTTTACTTCGATTTTCTTATTTTTGACCGGACTAACCATTGTCTTTTTTCTTTATGCAGATTTGAACTTTCTAAAGTCGCAGTATAGTTATCCCAACCTTGCCGCCCTCCGCACCGCGCTAAGATATCCCCACCGGAGTTGGGCTGAGCTACTCGACTTCGAGCCAACATACCGATACAGTATATAGCGACCCCGGTCTTTTCCCATATGATTTTTGTATCTGGACTTAGGTTCCGTAGCTCCTACCATTGTATTTTGATTGTTACCGTCCTTTAATTTCCTGTTTCTGAGTTATGGGCAGGTTTGTAGCAGGTTGGTTGAGCTTGGGAGCAAAGGGTTGTTGCCCAGAATTTTGACTCTTCGCTCGAGCGAGAAGTTATTCGCTCGAGCGAGCTCTTTGTTTTGGTCCGTCGCTCGAGCCAGGATTTCTTAGCTCGAGCGAGGATTGCGTTTTGGAGTTAGACCTGAGAGCAGTGGTTTTTGGCTCGAGCGAGATTTTCTTCGCTCGAGCGAGCTAGTTCATTCTTCGCTCGAGCGAGCTAGTTCGTTCTTCGCTCGAGCGAGAGTTCCTTCGCTCGAGCGTGTGTCTGGTTACAGACCTGAGGGTTTGAGTTCTTCGATCGAGCGAGGTTTCCGTCGCTAGAGCGAGCTTCTGGGTTGTTGGCTCGAGCAAGGATTTCTTGGCTCGAGCGTGGCTTTTCTGTGTCTGGTCGCTCGAGCGACCAAGTCTTCGCTCGAGCGAGCCTGTCAGGTTTAAATAGGCAATAGCGTGATTCAGATCTATTTTTCATACACTTTCATATTCCAATAACCCTAGTTACGAGTTTTCTCTTCCTCTACACACCTTCTCTCTTAGATTTGATCCACTTAGGGTGTGTTTCTACCCTAGATCCTTCATTAAAAAGAGTGTGTGAGTCGAGGGCTTCGTTTTAATCTGAGTTGTTGGTAGATTGGATCACTTTGAAGTTTGGGTCTTCATCTCCATCTTCTATTTTGGGGGTATTTCTTCGAGGTAGGGATTTCCTACTCCATTCTATAAGTTTTGTTCTAAGTTTTGGTATTTTGATATATTGGGGATACTTTGGTAATTTTTGGGAAAAACCCTAGTTGTATTATTAAATTAATTTGTATAATTAATTCATGGAATTGGGAAATTATTGATTAAATGGTGTAGTTGGATAATTTAAATCACTCGCCTATTGAATTGTTGTTATAGTTATTTTCAAGTCTAGAAATAACTGTTTTGGGCTATCGGTGGAGGATAGTCGTGATTGTTGTAGACAATGCATGTGGATTAGGTATAACTGAAACTAATCACATTGGTTGAGTCATTAATTTTGACTGTTGAATTAATACAGACATTATGTGTATTGATTGTGTGATGTATATGTTATGTGTTTACATACTTTGTTTTGTGTGGGAGGAGATAGGGGATGTACTCCACGGTTTAGGGGAAGATAGGGGATGGACCTCTAAACCGGATTTTGTTTAGGAGGAGATAGGGGATGGACTCCATTAGCATCACTTTTAAGTGTGCTCATTTATATTGAAGTGTTTTGTTGATACAACACTAAAATGTGTATCAAATTGGAAGTATGAAGTGTTTTGGTTTGAGCCTGTGTCTCATTTGTTTGTTGATAATGGAAGAATGTGAATTTGATATATAGAGTACACTGTTGTAAGTTTGGCCAGGTTCTGGGCCATGTTGAATTAATATATTGGAAAGTAAAACATGTCTTAGACATTAATGTCATGAAACTGTATAAAGATATAACTGATTATCTTGGTTAACCAATTATTGAATGCTATTGCTTTATTCATTGCTTATATGTGGTTTAGTATATTTCTACTGGGCTGTGGCTCACCCTTTATGGGAACATCATTTTCAAGTTCAGGGGATAAGCTACCTCCAAGGACTTAGCTTGGAAGGACTTGGGTTTTGAAGACTATCTTTAGTTAATTGTCTTATTTATTAGTACATGTAAACATTCAAGCCTAGGGCTTTTCTTGTATTGAGTTAGAACTCATATTTTTGTATCCAAGTGTTGGCTTGGAAAGATGTAAGCCTGTAAGGCATTTTATTCGATGTTACATGTAATGCTTTTATTTAGAAATACTCTGATGAATGAATTAATAAATTGTTTTCTTTAAATAATGCATGTCAATGATATATATATAATGGGTTGATTTCGAGGGCGTTACACAGTAACCGTAGGAAGACCAAAGTGACCAATTTCTTGTTAGAGCCCTCACCTGAGCCTGATCCTTCCCTTCCACAAATCAACCTTATTCCATTAACAGCGGAGCAAGAGATGGAAAAAAAGAGAGTTGTAAGAGCACTCATTACCGAGACAAACCAGCCCGAGGTACCACAAGCCAGTCAAACTCAGGAGACCGTGGTAGCCCTACTATCCCATCAGCCTTCATCATCCCGCCCAAGCAAGCGTGCTCAGACTTCCACAACCGAGCCACGCCTTGTCTACGAAGATGAAACCAGCCTTCCTCAGTCCACACCACCAAGCCTACAACCGGAGTGCTCTGACCGAGTTAGCTCCTCCAAGTGGGTGCCTAAGGTCACATACAAGAACCGCGCTATCACTGATACCGACTCAGTGGTTGCGGAAAAAGATCATATGCTGGCCTTTAATCTGGCCAAGAGCGTCTGCCTCCCAACCGATATGGATCACCACGATCATCTTACCTAGCTGAAGGCCATTCGCTCGGCTACGAAATCTATGGTGTTCGTAAGTTCTCTTTTTCCTTTTACAAATTTCAACGTCTTTTCGCTCGGTTCATCTCAAAATTTTTTCTCTTCTTTTGCAGGCCTTACAGAAGAACCATATCGCCCACAAACGCGTACTGGAACTTCGCAAGACCATAAGGCAGGCCATGGCAGAGGCCAATGCTAAAACGGCCGAGCTAAAAGAATCCCAGCAAAAGATGGCCGAGCTACAGGCCAAAGTAGCTCGGCTCACCGACCTGGTCAATTCAGCCAAAGTAGATAAACAAAAGGCTGCGACCGTGTTGAAAGACAAATACCTGCGCGAGCTAGCCAAGCTCGAGGGAAAGAAGAACGCCGAGATAAAAGAATTAAAGAAGAAGGCGGAAGACGCGGAAGACCGCGGCTACAAAGAAGGCGAGACTACTTATATCAAACAGTGCAAAGCTGCCAAAGATATATTCTTCAAGTGTGGGTGGAAGGCGGCAGTAGCACAGCTCGGTCATGGTCCAGAGACCGAGGTCTTCAAAAACCCTCCTCCACATTACATACCGAGCTACATGGCGGAGTATGCCCAGGCCATTCAACAACAATTTCTTCAAGCTGAAGATAACGAGGAAGAATCTGAGCCCACCAATGCCCCGATCGTCAATGATCCCGTTGTTCAGTCAGCTCGAGTAGAGCCACCGATGGAAGACTTGGTTGACAATGTGACCGAGCTTCTTGCTGAAACCGGGCTCCGAGTTAACTTGGATGTGGATCTTGATGACCTCTTTGCTTGATCTTGTATTTTCTTTCTTTTCCTGCTAACGAAGTTTGTAACCGGGCTGAGCCCCCCCTCCTGTACTTGTTTGATGATTGTGAATGAAAATCTTTTTTTGTTTCAACTGTTTATTCGGTTTATTTCCATGCTTTGTATTTACTTTCCAAATGTAATCTGAATGTAGTGTAACACTTTCTGGCCGAGATGACTATCTCGGTTGTAACCTTGAAATCTCTGGTCATTCCTGCCAACCTCTTCAGCCTAGGTTGTTACCTCGGCTGAAGATCACAAAAAGTTGTTATTCCAGCCAACCACTCTTCACCCTTGATCCTTATCTCGGCTGAGGAGCAATAAGTGTTGGTTTTTCCAGCCAACCACTCTTCAGCCTTGATCCTTATCTTGACTGAGGAGCAATAAGTGTTGATTTTTCCGGCCAACCTCTTCAGCCCTGATCCTAATCTTAGCTGAAGAGGGCTCAAAGTTGGTTTTTTCAGCCAACCTGGAGCGAAGTGTTTGGTTATTCTTGCCAAACGTTCTGCAGCCTCGATCCTTATCTTGGTTTTAGGAGAAGTGTTGGTTTTTCCGGCCAACCTCTTCAGCCCCGATCCTAATCTTAGCTGAAGAGAGCTCAAAGTTGGTTTTCCCAACCAACTTGGAGCGAAGTGTTTGGTTATTCCTGCCAAACGTCCTGCAGCCTCGATCCTTATCTTGGCTTTAGGAGAAATATTGGTTTTTTCGGCTAACCTCTTTAGCCCCGATCCTAATCTTAGCTGAAAAGAGCTCAAAGTTGGTTTTTTCAGCCAACCTGGGGCGAAGTGTTTGGTTATTCCTGCCAAACGTCCTACAGCCTTGATCCTTATCTTGGCTTTAGGAGAAGTGTTGGTTTTTCCAGCCAACCTCTTCAGCCCCGATCCTAATCTTAGCTGAAGAGAGTGCAAAGTTGGTTATTCCAGCCAACTATGCTTTCAATGCCCTTAACTCACTAAAACAATCTTTTACAGAAGGAAATAACTATGCTTGAAAAGAAGCTACTTGTTTTATTGAGAAAGGAAAAAATTACAAATATTTGAAAGAAAAACTAAAAATAAAATAGTTTGAGATTGGCAGTGTTCCATGGCCTGGGAATAGCTTTGTTGTCTTTGTCTTCCAAGTGGTATGCCCCTTTTCCTGCTAATCCAACCACTTTGTAAGGTCCTTCCCGATTGGGCCCTAACTTGCCATCTCTGGGTACCAGGGTGTTTTCCATTACTTTGTGCAGCACCCAATCTCCAATCTTGAATTATCTTGGATGCACTATTTTGTTATACTTTCTGGATAATTCTTGCTGGTATGAGACAATATGAACCAGTGCTCTATCTCTTCTTTCTTCTGCAAGGTCGAGCTCCAATGTTATGGCTTCTCCATTTGAGTCTGGATCAAAATTTTCACTTCTAATTGTGGAGAGGCCAACTTCCAGCGGGATTACTGCTTCCATGCCATAGGCTAAGGAAAAAAGGTGTTTCTCCAGTGGACCGCCGAGGTGTGGTACAGTAAGCCCATAAAACATGAGGGAGCTCTTCCGCCCACTTGCCTTTTGCTTTCTCTAACCTTTTCTTCAATCCATCCAAGACGACTTTGTTTGATGCTTCCGCTTGGCCATTTGCTTGGGGGTATGCTGGTGTAGAATTGTAGAATTCTATCTTGTACTCTTCACAAAAGCCTCTAAAAATTTTGCCGTCGAACTGAGTGCCGTTGTCAGATATTAGAGCTTTTGGTATGCCGAATCGAGTGATGATATTCTGCCAGACGAACTTCTTCACATCTTTCTCCTTTATTAATGCTAATGCTTCTGCATCCACCCACTTTGTGAAGTAATCTGTTGCTGCAAGAAAGAACTTTCTGTTGCCGGCTGCTGTGGGAAGTGGTCCTACTATGTCCAAGCCCCAAATTGAGAAGGGCTATGGGCTAGTTAAGGATAGAAGCTCTCTGGTTGGTTGATGTATTTGGTGTGCGAACTTCTGACATTTCTCGCACTTCTTGACATACTTCTCTAAAGCTGCTTGCATGTATGGCCACCAATATCCTTGCGAAATGGCTCTGTAAGCTAATGATCTTCCTCCTTGGTGGCTTTCGCAAACGCCTTCGTGTATCTCGAACAAGAATGCTTCAATTTTGCTGGGATAGACAAACTTTAGGTAAGGTCCTGTGAAGGATTTCTTGTACAATGCCATAGATGGGGAGAGCCAAAATCGCTGCAACTTCGCTTTTATTCTGTTGGCCTCTTTCTTTTCTTCAGGTAAGACGCGTCTTTTAAGAACATTATAATGGGATCCATCCACGAGGGGCCTAATTCGGCGCAATATACCTCAGCTACTTCAGGTTCTTCAATGCTTGGTCTTGGTAGGTAGTCAATCAGTAGCAGATGAGGGATGGATGTATCTGCCATCGAAGCAAAGCCTGCTAGTTCGTCCGCTCTGCTGTTTTCTTCCCTGCCGATCTGCTCTATCCGCATGACTTCAAACTTCATAATCTCTTTTCTGACTAACTCTTGGTACTTAGCCATCCTTTCATCTTTTGCTTCGTAGTCGCCTGAGATTTGGTTTACCACCAGTTGTGAGTCACTGTACACCATTAGCTAGATGGCCTTCATGTAGAGTGCTAATTTTGGGCCTGCCAGAAGCGCTTCATACTCCGCTTCGTTGTTTGATGCTGGAAAGCCAAGGTTGACCGCTTGCTCTACTATTAGGCCGTCTGGCGAGATGAGGACTATGCCAAGCCCTGCACCGTGCCTGTTAGACACTCCATCCACAAAGAGTTTTGACATTTCTCCAACAAAAAGCTTCCAGCAAGTGGAGGGATCGAATGATGCCTTGGGGTCATGTGTGTTGCTGGTGTTCTCTTCAAAGTCCATGCTTGTCGTTTGCCCTGCACTATCTGATTGTACCAAACTCTCTTCTGTTGATGAGTCTTTGCCTGGTGCAACATGGTTTGCCTCTTCTTGCTTGTCTTCACTCCGGTCTGTTTTGGGATGTGGTTAGACATCCTATATCAGGGGTAACGTACTTCCTGCTGCGCTTTCCATCCCCATTTCGGTTGTGCCAGTCAGATCGACTGGGCAGATATAATGACTTCCTAGTGTGAATTCTTCCACGAAGTCTGCCAACACTTGGGCTTTTATTGCGGTTCTGGGTTGGAACTTGATGTCAAACTATCCCAACTCTATTGCCCACTTCAAGATTCGCCCAGAAAAGTCCGCCCTCTCAAATAAGGCTTTTAGGGGAAAAGCGGTTAGGATGATTATGGTGTGGGCGTGGAAGTAGTGCGATAGTTTTCTTGAGGCCATCATTAAGGCTAAGGCCAGTTTTTCTAATGGCAAGTACCTGGTTTTTGCGTCCAGCAAGGTTTTGTTAACATAGTAAATGGGCAAGTGTTGGATTCCTTCCGCTTTGACCAATACTGCGCTGATTGCATGCTGTGAAACTGCCAGGTACAAAAAGAGCTCTTCTCCAGGTATTGGGGTTACTAGCAATGGTGGAGAAGACATGTATTCTTTCAGGCTCTTAAGGGCGTGGTCGCATTCTTCATCCCACTCAAACTTGGCTTTCAATGCTTGGAAAAATGGTCGACATCTGTCTAACGACCAACTTATGAACCAATTGAGCGCGGCTGCCATGCCAGTGAGATGCTGCACTTCATTGACTGAGTTGGGCCTCTCTAGATCTTGGATTTCTTTGATCTGAGAGGGGTCTGCCTCAATACCTCGGTTGGTCACCAGGAAACCTAGGAATTTGCCTGATCCTACGCCGAACGCGCACTTGGATGCATTGAGGCACAACTTGTTCTTCTTCAGGATCTGGAACATTTCACCAAGGTCCCTGAGATGGTCCTTCTCATCCTAGCTTTTGACCACCATGTCGTCGATGTAAGCCTCCATTGTTCTGCCTAACAATGGTTCAAACATCTTGGTGACCATCCGTTGGAATGTTGCCCCTGCGTTCTTTAGGCCAAAGGGCATGACCTTGTAACAATACAGCCCTCTAGGAGTTGTAAAGGATGTGACCTCCTGGTCTGGTTCATACGTAGCGACTAATGGTAACCTCTATACGCATCAAGAAAGCTAAGCCTGTTATGTCCTGCTATCAGATCTACCAGTTGGTCTATTCGTGGGAGGGGAAAGCTATCCTTTGGGCATGCCTTGTTGACTGTTTTATAATTCACGCAGACATGCCATTTTTCATTCTTCTTTGGCACTACTACGGTATTGGAGATCCACTTGGGATAGTGCACTTCTCTGATAGCTCTTGCCTCTAGAAGATTTCCTACTTCTTCCGTCACTATCTCGGCGTGGTGGAGTGCTGATCTGCGAGTGCACTGTATAATTGGTCTGGCAGTTTGGTGGACATTTAATTGGTGACAGATGAAGTTTGGGTCAATGCCATGCATGTCATATGGCATCCAGGTGAACACTTCGATGTTAGAGATCAAGAATTCCATGACCTCTATTCTCTCAGTGCTGGACAACGACAAGCCGAGCAGAAAGAACTTCTCTGGGTTCTTTTCATCTATCCTTACTTGTACCAAGTCCTCCACTGCTTTCTGTTTAGCTGCCTTGCCAACGTTTGCAAGCAGCTCATTGCTCTCAGCTTCTTCCACCATCTGTACATATCATTTGGCAGCGTGGCTGCCATTTACTGTGACGAAGCATTGCTTGGACATGATTTGGTCTCCAAAAACCTCTTCAATTACCCCAGTTTCGTTTGGGAACCGCAATACTTGATGGTAGGTTGATGCTACCGACCGCATGGTGTGCAACCATGTCCTTCCCAAGATTATGTTATAAGTGAAAGGGACTTTCAATACCCAAAATTCCACTTGTTTCATCATGCTTCCTGCTCTAATTGGGAGGATTATCTTGCCCACTGGCGACTTTGGCATTGAGTTGAATCCAATCAGGGGAGATGTTGCAGGCGCCAGGTCTTTGTTCTCCAATTTTAATTGTTTGAAGGTTTCATAATACATTATCTCACATGAGCTCCCTTGGTCAATCAAAATCCGCTTGATGTCATAATCCTTGATGCGGAGAGTGACAACTAATGCATTATTGTGAGGGCAATATATCCTTGCCAAGTCTTTGTCTGAAAAGATATGACGTTTGTGACTTCTGTTCTCCCCTTTTTTATGGTAGGTTGTGCACTTAATACCTCTCTTAAGTGCTCTACCTTCTTGATCATTCCCCTGAGTTCACATACCCACTCAGGTTCGAATACCTAATGTATTACATTAATCACGCCTTGAGGTGGGGCGTCGATCGGCATTCCGTTTGGGTTGTTGTGGTTCTGGGGGGCTGGCTGGGTCCCCCCTTCTATGTACTGGTCCAGGTGCCCAGCTATCACTAACTCCTCCAGGTACTGTCTTAACGGCGTGCAATTCTCTGTGCGGTGCCCTTTTTCATTGTGGAAGGTGCACCTGGATCCTTCGTCGTAGTCCTTTTGTGCTTCTCCCAACTTAGCTGGCCATCAGACAAAAAGTTCATCGCGTATCTCGCTAAGAATTCGGAATATTGGTTTCTTGAACACCGTGGTAATGGCAGTGCGAACTCTTAGCCATCTTTTGCCTGGATCTTCTTTGTTAGACCGTCTGCCTCGCCCATTCCTACTCGGTCGTTCTACCGTGTTGAATTTTGCCGATGTCTTTTTATCTGGCGCTGTAACACGTCCGCGAGGGACCCCGCTAGAGTTCGGACTCGATTTATGTCACGGTTCTTAATCTGAATCAAAGAGGCCAAATCTGGCAAATCGTTTTGAGAAAACAGATTTTTGAAAGAAGTGCCAAGTATGGACTGCTTTGCCAGATACAGAGTCGCCACCTAAATATTTTATTTTGGGGAATTTAGGAAACCCTGACTCGGTGCCAAAGGCCACATGTCCGTCGTCACCAAAGTTGCCTCGGCTCGGGAACTTGGGTACGATTGGGAAAGGTCAGCTATGAGCACCCCCTCTCGCCCGATCCGAAGATCGGCCTCTACTAACCATGATATCCGATCTTGAAAACGTTATGTGTTCTTATTCCGGTTATTAGCCTAGAATTACTATGTTATGCGCACAGCAAACAAGTATAGACTAGACCGCCTAATTTGGAAATAAGCATTGCATATCCGTTTGTTTTGAAAAATGCTTTGGGATTTGCTACTCGTAAGTAGGCTAAAACACGGATTTCAATGAGCTGTTCCAACTCAAACAATCCAACCTTCACCCACAGGCATTCAGGCAGTTTATAACACATAAGCATCTAGCCTCATGGTAATCATGCAATTATAGCAACACTCACACGCATGTGGTATGCTAAAGCATAAAGCTTACCTAGTACTCCAAGCCAAAACAGAAACTAATTAGCAAATATGCATGACCCTAGTCTATGTTAAGTGGCTAATGCAACGCATATGGAATGTCACTAGAGTAGGCTCGGCTAGTCTATGAATGGCATGTGAAAATGCACAAGTAGCATGTATTCAAGTTAGATTTTGAAATACTTATGCAGTTAGCATGATGCGCCGAGCCCGGTGCATGCAAGACTAATGAATGATGCACGCATGCATAGCATAAGGTATGCTAAAGTAAACATGTCCTAATATTAACCATCAAAAGCAGGTAAATAAAAGGGAGAAAAGAAGTGGGGGTTGGAAGACATGCACACACTCACCCACACTTATTACAAATTCGCCCTCGCTCGGAGGGACCGAAAGAATAATACAAATTAACTAACTCGTAAGCTAATTAATTATTACAAATCACCTAATTAATTAACAAATTAACTAAGCTAAGAAAAGCAAGAAAAGGGGCCTCGGGAAGAGGGCTCAATGCGCGCGTGCTCGGGTCTTGCTTGGAAGTCCACTGCCATGCGTAGACTGCCTCTGTTTTCCCTACTCTGCCCCTCTAAAAACTGCTAAAGTCTCAGAATTGCTTCCCTGGACATTGGGAGACACCATCGGCTGAAGAGAATGGCCACCGGCCATAGGATATGATCATCGGCTGTTGATGAAGCCATCGGCCACAGATTCATGGCCGGTCGGCACTGAACACTGCCGGTCGGCAAAGAATGTCTGCAGAACATGCAATTGACAACAGCAGAGGGCAAGGCACAGCATGGCAATGCATTTCAAGCAATGTATGCACCAACCATACCCCTTATCATGTTTATGACTCAAAAAGACATGGTCCTTGGTTTTCGGACCATCAAGCGCGCATTTCAATGCATGATAGCCCAAGAGACCAAGTTGTGCACTTTCATTTCAAATGTCATGCAATGCACATAAACAAACAAATTGAACTCAACCTCTATCACAAGCAATTCAAGAGGCCAAGTATGCATGCTAGTGCAATGCGACCTACGCATGTGAACCAATGGATGCAACATGTCAATGCAAGCAAACATACGAGGCATATGACAACCTAGGTAAGCAAGCATGCAAGGCATAAGACAATGCAAACTAACAAGCATGCTAGATGCAATGTGGATATTAAGGCATGCAAGCAAGCATGTGACTTCATTCATTCATGCAATTTCAATCATGCAACAACACACAAATATGCAACAATGGTCCAAGATTCAAGGCAAGCTAAAGGGGTGTTGGACCACACTTAGCAAGACCAAACATGGCATGAATTTAATGACCCAAAACAGAGTTTTAGCACATAAAACAAAGCCCAAAAGATCACTTAGATGGCATCTAAATGACTTGATTTCAAAGGCATGCACAAATGCACTTTCAAGGAGCGTGAAACACAAACTCTTGAAACATCAAAGAGCCATGAAATGCAGGTATACAAGCATGCTAAGTGGACTGAAATGACATGGAAAATAGTCCCAACTCACTAAATCAAAGCAAGTAATGCATGCTATACACTCACATACTTGAAGCCTACAAGCTAAAATGCAAAAGGGCTATGCAATGCATGCTAAAGTCGACCCAAACAACCAAGGACAGACCTTAAACATGGCAAAATAAACATGAAAGCTTCACAAAGCTAGGCCTAAAGCATGCTTGAACAAGGGTTAAAACCTAGATGCATGTTAAGGCAACAAGATGGCATTACAAGGCATGTATGCTAAGAAAGCATGGTGTACCAAAACCAACTTAAAACAATACTATTTCATGGCAAAATAAGCATAAATAACAGCTAAGGCATGGTCAACAAGAGCCTAAGCTAGGTGCTCCCTCAAGAGGCAAAAAAAAGTGCCCTTTTCAAGGACAACAAGGAGAGGGGGTGACCCTCTCATTCTTGGGACCTCAAGGCACCATCCTTACCATTGAAATCCCTCAAGATTTCAGTGGTGAGGAGGCCCAAACACCAAAGTCCCGGAGCTCACTCAAAATGGCACAAAAAGGAGCCTTACAAGGCTCAAGAGGGGTCAAACTACCTCAAATCACAAAACAACCTTAACAAACTATTTAGAGGGCCTAAAAACAGAACTTTTATGTGTTATACACTAAGCTCAAATCAGTATGCAAGATAGGTCAAAAGCCAATGCAAGATTGGGGAAAATAAAGTGAAAATCTTACCCTTGAAGAACACTTCAAGAACAGTTGGTCCAGCCACTCTTTTCTGATCAAAATCAGTCAAAAACTTAAGAATCAACCCTCAATGTCTCTCAAACTCGAAGCAAGGTGTGGTAGTGTGTGTTTTAGTGCAAAATTAAGGTAAAAATACACTTTTAGGCCATAAAACACACACAAGGGAGGAGAGAGAGTAAAATATAGAGAGAGAGGGTGTATATATCAGATATATATATGTATAAGCTCTGGTTTTTCTTTCAAAATCACCAACCTCTAACAATGGTGGAGGAGAGGCCCTTAAATAGGCAAAGGGAAAGCTTAAGCTTCTCAAAGAAGCTAAGTAAAAAGGGCCAAGGGTGCAAGGGAGTCAAGGCTTCTTGGAGAAGCTATGACAAAGGGTCAAGCTTCTCCAAGAAGCTTGACTAAAGGGTTCAACCTTCTAGAAGGAAAAAAGGGGTCAAAGGCTCAAATTGGTCATCCCCGTGATGGGGAGGAGTGATGGTGTATTCCAGCTGGCACAGCTGGCATGCACCATACCTGAAAGGGTGCAGAAGGGTCACCGGCCGGCCAAATAGGTCACCGGCCAAAAATAATGCCGGTCGACAAAATATAGTGCCGACCAGCCATCGGCTTTAAGAAACCACTACCGGTGGCACAGATACACGGCCGATGATGTGAGAGGACAGCCGGTGGGGTGTGGGAATGGTCAACAAGCCATTCCCTGCCTTTCAAGGCAAAACACAAGTGTTTGGTGCAAAACCAGACACCGAAAAGCCGAATCAAGAGATCTTGAGGCAAGGCACGCAGCCGAGACCTCCGGGAACTCGAGACGAATACAAACAAGGGTAATCACCAAGTGTTCCAATGGTGACATCCAAGTCTTGAGGACGGTCAAAAATGGGGTGTCTACAGGCGTTGTTGTCGCACTAGATTTTACTTTAGCACGGTTGTCATTTTCCTCCATACGAATATGCTGGTGCACTCTCTCCATTAAGGCTTCCATCGTGAGGGGTGGAGTCATGGTAATTAAGTCCCTCAATTTGTTGCCGACTGGCAGGCCCCGTTTGTATTGCGCGATGGCGAGATTTGTGGGGCAATCTCCTATTTGGTTGAAGGTCTCCCAATAACGACTGTTGTAGGATCTCAACGTCTCCTTTTCGCCCATGTCGATGGAGAGTAGCTGATCGATCTCTACTGGTGTTTTGGTGTTCGTTCTGAACCTTATCGTGAATGCCTCTGCCAATTGTGCCCAGGAGGCGATGCTGCCTTCTGGTAGCCTTCCGAACCAGGTTAAGCCTAGGTCGCCAAGGCTGGATGGGAATAGGATGCACATCAAAGCCTCGTTTCACCGGTATACCGCCATAACCTGGCGAAAGTGGCTTAGGTGCATATCGGGGTTTGTCTTCCCCTCATACATGGTGAATTTGGGCTGGAGGAAGCTTGAAGGTAGGGGCGCGTTCTCAATTGCCGGAACGAACGGCGAGGTCTGCAGCCTTGCTAATGCTTTGTCTGTCAGTTTGTAAGCAAGGCGCGGTATTGGCATTCCTACCTCAACGCTTCCATGCGTCTGAGTAGCCAACTGCTGAAGGGCTGAAACTCTGCGTGGGTCGCGTGCCCTGGTTTCCTCATTCCATCGTGCCCTCTCTTCAAGCACAGTTCGTAAGTCGGACGATCTAGGCAACTCCGTTTGCCTGGATGACGTCTGGTGCATGCGCGAGGGCCGATAGGTGTTTCCTTCAGTATAAGACCTCAATGTTCTCGTCCTCTCAGATGGAGTCACGAGTCTTGGAAGTCCTTGATTGAGTGTCGCCTGTTCTTAGGCTCTTACTCTCTGTCTGCGATGGTGTGTATGCCTATTAGGATCTTCCAAGTGGCGAGGGGGCGTGCTGCTTTTGCGCCCCTCTTCTGTCGCCACCCCTTTTCCTTTTATCTGGCGCTTCATGGACTCCATGTCTGCCGCCATCCTCCGTATCAACTCGTCCTGCTCCTTCATGCGATCTTCGAGAACTTGAGGGTCGATCCTCCGCCTCTGTCTGTCAGGACTCTGAGAGTGACGGGGGCTGTTAGCCCGCCTCCTTATATCCCTCCGAGGGTTCTACCGCTGGGGCTCTAAATCTGCCATGGGAGGGATAGAAGGCAAACTTTCGTACCTCCCACCCCCCTCAGGGGTTTTTCCATCGATAGCGGATTGTAGCAAATCTTCGTTGTGCGCCATTGCTTTCAATTAGCGAGGAAAACTTGATCAAGAGGTTTTGTTCGTTCTGGACTTCCCACAGACGGCGCCAATTGTATGAGCAAGAAATAATTTTCTCGTATAATCCTGTTGATCAAGTTTGCGCTCCTCCAAACGTCGTCGCTTTACTCCCTGAAAACACAAACGTGAGCTAGCCGGCGGGTGTGTGCCGAATATCTCTCTGATGCCTAAGTCAGCAAAATAGACAAATAGACAAAAAGCTCTGTGTATTTGAGAATCAAAGTTGTGTTACCTCTTCTATAGGTGATGTTTTGAGCTTTTATAGGTTCTGCGTGGCACAATCCTAGTAGGACTCTTATTCCGCCATGTAGAGTCCTCCTAGGAATCACACTCCTGAAAGATAATGCTTATCCTTCAACACCCCCCTCACTGATTAAACCAAGTGAGATGGTTTTTCTTCGGTAGTATGACAAAACGACTGAGCTAACATGGCCATGCTAAACTGGCAAAATGACCGAGCTCTAACTAGCTTGGTTCTTTCCTTCATAGCTTGTGCTCAGTTTTATCTGTTAAGACTGAGCTAACCATAGCAAGCTTGGACCGAGCTAATCAAGAGCAGGGTTCTGTGGAAGGCTCAAATTATCTTGGCTCAAGATAACCTAACCGAGCTAATTGTTTACCACTCTGACCTTGGCGACCGAGCTAACTTCAAGGCTCTTTTAAGACCGAGATAATTACAAGGCCCTTTTACTCAGCCCTTTCTTACTGCAGTCCACAGAACGGCCCATTACACAACTCGGCCCAATTTATTTATAAATTACCCTCTCACAAACTTTTTTCAAAACTCCATTTAAAAACAAAAAAATTCAAAAAAATATTTTTTAATTTTTTTTAAAATTATTTTTAGAATCATGATTTAAGTGTGGAGTTGTATTTTGAATTATGAGTTTTGAAAACAGTTTTGAGTTGTATTTTAAAAATTTTAGGATTTATTTATTTTTAAATATTTAAAAATTTTCTTCATTTTTATTTTTTTAGGATAAATATTTTATCTTGTAAATATATATTTATTTATTTTAATGTGCGCTGTATTTCATACATTTGTGCGCTTTATTTTTTTAAATATTACAATTTCAAAAAAATTATTTTTTATTTTAAATAATTTTTATTTTTATTTTAAATATTTTATTTTATAAATATTTCAAATATTTTATACTTTTTTTAAAATATTTTTTTTTTAATTTTAAAAAAATTTGGATCGCTATATATATCTACATTATAACAAATTATTTGGTTAATACTTGAAAAATAACGAAAATTATTTTTTGAAAAAATAAAAGTATATATTTTTCGTCAAAAATAAAAATAAACAAAATATTTTTTGAAAAAATTATGTTTTCAAAAAAATATAAAATAAAAAATAATTTTAAACAACAAAATAAAAAATATTTTTTTGAATTTTTTTAATAGAATTTTGAAAAGAGTTTGATTATGACTTTTGAAAAGAATTTTTTAATTGAGTTTTGAGTTATGTATTTGGTTATAAGTTTTGAAAATTATTTATTTCCCTTAAGTAGTCATAGTTCAATGCTGAGCATACTATTGGCTCTGGAGTAAATATTATTGTTTCACTAATGGAGGTTCAATGCAGAGCACACCTACCTTGATGCATAATATCTTTATTTGCCTAATAATCTCAATTTTTGTTACCTATAATATTAAAATAAGTAGGGGAATGTTAGCAAATATTTTAATATTATAATGTGTTATTGGTTTGATTGTTTTCTTTTCCTCCAATTTAATCCTTTTCTTGGTGACCAAAAATCCTCTAAGCAACTTCCTATATTTTTCCTCCAAGAATTCTCCAAGTCAAGTCTTCTTCTCCATGTCCTCCGAGTCTTGCCTACCAAGTCAAGTTTTCTTCTCCTCCAAGAATCTTGTCCACTAAGGGTGCGTTTGTTTAGACGGATTAGACAAGGAAGGATTGTAATCCATCGGACTATTAGTCCGGGGACACGTTGTCCCCGGACTATTTAGTTGGACTGGATTTGTATCCTATGTTTGTTTAGTCATGTGATTAGATGTTTGGATTGAACTATTTTTAATTATACAATATTTGTTTGGGATATTATAGAGAGGATAAATGCTCAAATGACTATTTTATCATTTTTAATTATTTACTAAGTAATAGCAATATTAAACATAGCTTTAATATTTTAATTATTTTTAGTTAGATTAAATAAAATTTTATTTTATTTTATTTTTTGCACAATTAAATAAATTTATTTTTAAAAAATTAAATAAATTAAATATCAATAAAAATATATGTTATTTTTTAATTAAAAATTTAAATAAATTTATTTTAAATAATAATAATTAAATAATGAAATAAAAACAAACACCTATTAAAATTTAAATAATGAAATTAAATAAAATATAAACAAAATTTTAAAATAAAACATCAATAAAATATCTATAAAAAAATATTTTAAAAAATTAAATAAATAAATTAAAATTAAAATTAAATATAATTATTTTATTTTTAAATTGAAACATTTAAATTTTATTGAATTTTACTAAATATAATACATAATTAAGTACTAAAGGGCAAAAATGTAATTTCATTGTCTAATCCCATGGAATGAGTTATCCCATGGTTTCTATCCCACCCCCCCCAATGGGATAGGATAGTCTCACAAATATGGAACTAATAGTCCGGGGGAACTATTAGTCCGGAGCAAAATTTTTGAAACAAACAATGGACTATTAGTCCGATGGGACTAATAGTCCAATCCCACACCCTAATCCTTCAAAACAAACACACCCTAAGTTTCCTCTTCTCGAAGACACTTACTCTCCAAGTTTCCTCTCCTATAAATTGAGCCTTTTACCTCTCTTATTGGTAGCTCAAGTTTCTTATTTGTGAGATTATCAGGCAAATAAAAAAGGATGTATGTGTAAAGGCTTGGGTTCAACCAATTGTGTAGTATCGGTTAACTATACGACTTAGTCAAGCTGTTATATCCTAGGGGGACAAATCAAGATTTTTTCTGCAGTACCGGTGTGAGACTTTGCCTAACTGCAGAGGGTTTGAATCTCCTTAAAGAGAGCGAATTTCTCCCGTCTCAGCTCTTATAATAGTTATTGTAATTTTTATTATTTGTATTTTCTAATATTTTATTTGTAATTATCACCAACAGAAGGGATACCAAACAACATATTATTCGATAATTTATTTTTATTTTTGAATTATTCAATATTTCCATCTTCTCATTCAATCTCTTTTCTTCTCTCCTTCCCGTTCCAAAGAAAATGTAATGGGTACAAAACAACACAACAAATATTTATCCTATCAGCAATCTGAAAAAGTAGACAGTCTCACGCATGAAACCCACACCAGTTCTCACCCCCTCTTCCACGCATTAGCCCTAATCATACATAACAAAACCCTAAAATTTTGGTAAACTGAGAAGTAGAATATGAATATCGAATTGTTACCTTACCGGGAAAAGCTCTGTGTCGACGAGGGACTGATGAGACTATCTCAATCGGACACACAAGTTTGCAGCTAAGCGAATCTGAAGGCCGATTGAACAGAGAGGTCCAAGCTAATAATCGCATGACATCTCATTCATTTTTCAAAGGATTCCCACGTCATTAGCCTCTATTATGATGATTCTTCCACTGTTAAGCTATTTAACAAAAAAATGATGAAATTGTCAATAAATTACCTTATTTATTCAAATGAAAATTTTCACTAATCTTCCTAAGGTTTTGCATATAAATTATCAAAGACTCATACATATTTTAGTATTATTTAATAAAATTCTTACATTTCATGTAATATTAAATAAAACCCTTAAATTATTAAGACATTATTAAATCGTTCAATTGAAAAAAAAAAACTTAATTTTCATTGATAAAATACTTTAAAATAAACAATTTCTCTAAAATTAATGTTAGATAATATCTTAATAATATAAGACTTATTTCACACTACATAAACAACATAAAATTTATCATTTTAAGTAATGCATTTGTTATTTAATTTTTTTAAAGTTGAAATAAATGAATTTATTTTTTTCCCGACAATTTACATTACTTATTTATTCATATATAAAAAAAATTATATTTTATCTTTTCGCAATTATATATTATTCTCAAATATAATTTTTTATCTTCGAGTTATTAAATTTCAAGTTGATGCATATTTAAAAAATACAAGTTAATATTTCTTAGGGCTTGTTTAGGAAGATGGGTTGCGGTTAAAATAGCCATATAAGACAAAATAGGCTATTTTAGCATAATAAGACAAAACATCACATCTAACCCATAATCATTACATTCTTTCTCTCACAAAAAAATCAAAAAAACCAAAAAAATCCTTCCAAAACGAGACTTTTTAGCCCGAGGTTAAAAAAGTCAAAAAACTAAAAAACCAACCCACTTTCCAAACGAACCCTTAATGGTTCGTCAATGGTGCCTGGCACGAGAGGCTGAAGAAAAAAGAAGCTCAATGGTTACTCATTGGTGGCAATCATTTTTTTTTTGGTTGTTGTTGCTGATAGATGTTTTTGGATCTGATTGTTACAAGTTGTATACATGTATTATGCACATTGCTATTGTAACTTATTTTCTGTAATAAAAAAATAATAATAATTTGCTTGAAACTACATTTGTGAGTTTGATTTACTAGGTTTTGTTTGTGGCAAAATTCAAGTTGCTTTGTTTTAACATGTTACGGTTTTAAATATTGACAGCATTTTCAAGGGTGAAAAAAAAAAAAAACACCAGAAAAAACGAGTGATATGAAACAAATGTGTTAGATTTTGAAGGAAGACCATTCAAATCTTTCTTATATTCTTCAAGTGCCTCCATCTGAATACTCATAGTTCTAAAAATCAGTCATTAGCCCGGAATGTAACAGCTTGTCAAGACCTCAATTTGGATACATCTTGGTGGTGTGCTAACTGATTTCGTAGCCGAACCGGCTGGTTCCTATTATGTATTAGATTGTAATCGTAACATTGAATGGCTGGCTACATCCCACGACTGCGAACTCGATTCTTGATACATAGTAATGAGTTTCCAGTTAGTTCTAGTTGGAAATGGTTATAAAATTCTGGATAAAATCAGAATTTTTTCTTAAGTTCGATCTATTTTTTAGGTAGGTCCCGAGTGTCGATTTACTCGGGTCAAAGTGGTAACGCGTTCTATGCCGCGTTGTGATTCACGTGGTATATTTGGTTGCTTAAAACCATTACCGAGTGAATGGGAAATTGAAGCCAAAGTGTGCTCCATGGAAATGGAGTTTTGGTAAAAATTCCTTAAGGTGGTAAATTGGCTTGTCCCACATTGATTTGGTGGGAAGTTTTGAAAGGGTTTATAAGGCTTAGGGGTGAGATACTTGGGGTGTGCCCCAAGAGGTACCCAAGTGTTTTAGAGGGAGAGGTTATGGGCAAAATGGGCTAGACCCATTGGACCCAAAAATCACCACACGCGCCGCCGGCCGTCCGATCGGGCGGCTTGGGCTTGGGCTTGGGCTTGGGCTTGGGCGCGGGCGCGTGGTGTGTGGTTGGGCTTCTAATCTTTTTGGGCCAAAAACATTTAAATTTAATTTTATTTTTTATTAAAATAAAATCCAGAATTCAAATTAAACTGGTTTGGATTTATTGGTCATCCAAACAGGGCCCTTCCCGTTTTCAAACAGAATTAAACTGTTTTGGATTTATTGCTCATCCAAACAGGGCCCTTCCCGTTTTCAAACAGAATTAAACTGTTTTGGATTTATTGCTCATCCAAACAGAGCCCTTCCCGTTTTCAAACAGAATTAAACTGTTTTGGATTTATTGCTCATCCAAACAGATCCCTTCCCGTTTCTATCTGTTTGAATAAACAGATTCAAATCTGTTTAAATTTGAATCTAACAGGTTTCATACCTGTTCAATTCAAAACCAAGAGTCACCTTTGCATCTATAAATAGACTAGCCTCCCATTTGGATTTAATTCCAATTTTGGTACTCCATCCTCTGCAAATTATATTCTTCATCTTGCTGCATATTATTTCCGAAAGAAAGAGTGTAAACACTTAGTGTGTTCGTAAGGCAAACAATTAGTAGTGCTGCTATTGTTTGTGGTAAGATCATTTCATCTTGGGAGATAGACGTCCAAATTCTGAAAGCACCGTGGAGAGGACGAATCTGTCTTAAGGACATAGTGTTAAACACTGGACTTGATCAGAAAAGTTATTCAAATAAATTAACCAAGTAAGTTGTTTAATTTTATTCTGTTTTTATTATGTTTATTTAATCAGATTTTATTTTTGTTTTTGTAACAAAATAAAATTTGTGGTTTTATTTATTTATTTTTATTTCGAGTTTGATTTTTGTAATCAAATAAATTCTCTCCTTTTCTCTATTTCTTTTATTCTTGTTGTTGTTTTGTACACAACAGAATTTAATCTTTTTAAATACAGTGAAGATTGTCCAACAATCTTAAGACAGATTCCTTTTTGGTATCTTCATTGTATTTAATTTTTTGTGTTTTCAAACTAATATTCTGGTTGGAAAAACAAATAGTGATTTATGCTATTTGACAGATAGTAGTAATATACTGTCTCTTTTCTTTGACAACTAGTAGTAATATACTGGTGTCATTAACAATTGCAGAATATTATTTTGTGTTACAGAAAATTATTTTGGTATTTTATTTTTCTAGTTTTAGTAACAAGGAAAAATAAAATTATATTATTTTCTAGTTTTAGTAACAAGAAAAATAAAATGATTTTGTGTTATAATTTATTTTCTGGTTTAAGTAACTAGAAAATTAAGTTGTGGTTTGGTTTTCTGATTTTTGTAATCATATATTATTTCGGTATTTTATTTTACTAGTTTTAGTAACAAGGAAAATAAAATTATTTTGTATTGTAATTTATTTTCTAGTTTTAGTAACTAGAAAATTAATTTTGTTAATCAATCATGTAACTTTGTGACTCGGTCACAATCTGTTAATTTTGTAAGTAACTTAGTTTTACAAACTAATTTTATTTTTATTACAATGTGGATTCATAGTTTTGAATTGTTTCTATACTTGAATCGGAAAATATATATATATATATATATATATATTCACAAGAACATTTTAATGTATGTTTAATTTGTTTATTTATGTACAAATCAAACTTATTAAATGAAGGTATGTTTTGTCATTTTGAAGTTTAAAGTTTAAATGCGTTGGATTTTATTTATGAGTTGAGAATCCTTTTATTTCATGATGCAAGTGATGGGATTGTGCATGATTAATTTATTTTGTTAATTCATTATTTTTAGTTGATGCGTTTGATATGCATGTATGATATCAACTCAAGTTATTTCTTAACAATAATTTCAAGTGATTTGGAATGATAAATTTGTTATGTCGACTTTGGACATAAGCAGGTTAATTTGAATATTTCTAATCAATTTTGAATGGGTGTTTAAACACCAGAGAAATTTAAACATAAAGATGTATGTAATTATATCGGTCCGTTTAATTGGAAGGTAATTTAAGAAATCTTTTATGTTGATTATTATGTGACATGAGATGTCATTAATAATTATTTTACTTACGTAGTAGAATTTGTTAAACGATGAACCATTTTATTAATATGAAGGTGTATCTCTCGCATTGTTTGAGATAATTTAAATTTTCTTTTATCACAAATATTTTTATGATAGTGACATTTATTTGTTATTGAGTTGCAAGAATGTATACAATCAAATGAGTTTTTGAATTGTTTGATTCTTAGGCAAAATTTTTATAAGGATATAATTTTGTCAAAACATTAATTCTGACTTGAGTAGTCATAATTATTTTGGTTTTTTCTTGAATTTGTTTTAAAATTCATTGATTTATATTAGAAGTGATAGGGGTGGTGAATATGATGCCCCATTAAATGAATTTTGTGCACAACATGGCATTATTCACCAAACTACAGCCCCTTATTCTCCACAGCAAAATGGAATTGCTGAAAGGAAGAATAGAACCCTAAAAGAAATGATGAATGCCATGTTACTAAGTTCAGGCTTACCACAGAACTTGTGGGGGGAAGCAATATTGTCTGCTAATTATGTTCTTAATAGAATACCTCACAAGAAAACCAACAGCACTCCTTATGAATTGTGGAAAGGTCGATCGCCTTCCTACAAATACTTAAAAGTGTGGGGGTGTTTGGCAAAAGTTGAAGTTCCTGTTCCTAAAAAGACTAAGATTGGACCAAAAACAATAGACTGTGTGTTTATTGGTTATGCTCAGAATAGTAGTGCATATCGGTTTTTGACTTATAAATCAGAAATACCTGATATAAATGTGAACACTATTATAGAGTCAAGGAATGCTGTGTTTTTTGAACATGTCTTTCCTTACAAGAAAGGACATGAATTAAGTTCACAGAAAAGAACTTATGATTGTACACAAAGTCAAGAGACTAATGACAATCAAACACAAGAGACTAGTAATAGTCTCGACCAACAGGATTTACCTAATGATGAACCAAGACGAAGTAAAAGAGCGAGAACATCAAAATCCTTTGGTCCAGATTTTCTGACATACTTGTTAGAAAATGAACCTCAAAGCTTTAAGGCAGCAATGACAGGTCCTGAAGCACCTTTGTGGAAAGAGGCTGTTAATAATGAAATTGAATCCATTATGCAAAATCATACTTGGGAATTGGTGGATCTTCCACCAGGTTCTAATCCTCTTGGATATAAATGGATATTCAAGAGAAAAATGAAAGCAGATGGTTCAATTGACAAGTATAAAGCAAGACTTGTTGTTAAAGGTTACAGACAAAAGGCAGGTCTGGACTATTTTGACACACAGTTCTCTCTCACAACCTGTGTCATTTACCCCCAGTGTAGCATCAGTAATGAATTTTGCAGATGGTTTTGTGTTGAAGTATGGTTATGAATGTCAATAAGTCTCTCTCACAGCAGACTAGACACAGAATCTTGTCATGTATACACGATTTTATTCAATAAAATGAATACAAATTTCGCAATCTATGTTGTTGTGTCTTAGACAATCTTTAGGCAGTTTTTTTTATTTAAGTTCTTACATTATGAGCCCAACACAGAATTAAACCACATAAAATTGTCATGAATTTGATGGGGCTCATTAGAGGTTTAGCTCCCCAATATTCCTTTTCAAACCTCTTGGGCATTTAGATTATTCCACCTGTCTACTTTATAGATTTCACAATAAAAGTCATTCATACAAAAATAATTTCATTGGACATTTATAAATACCTGAATAAATTACATTTTATTTTATAAAATGAATGGCAAATATAATTGCAAACTTAAACAATCTATTTTATAAAATAAGATACAATTTGTTAATGTGTCTATAATTATCTGATAAAATTGATTTTTTTACATAAATAACTTCTATTGGAAGGTCTACGAGGTAGCAGGTTTGGATCATGTGCTTGGGTTGGGATCCACAGAAGTCTATGAAAGAGTATGCGAGTCCGTTTGTTTTGGGTGATAGAGGAGAGAATTGACTAATATAGATTTGAGATCCATTATAATGGTGTTTGTTTGCAAAATAAGGAAGGGCATTCGTATGGGCCTCGGAGGAGGGGATAGTAAAGTTCTCCAAGGGTTGGGTTTCAAAACTAGTGATGGGATTAGTTTGGAAAAAATTTATTTTGCCCATGTTGTGTTGTGTATTTTTTTTTTTCTGGGTATTATGTCATTATATAGATACTAAAATAATATAGTACAAAAAAATATTTATAAAATATAATTTTTTAATATTAAAATTAGGGCAAATTACATATACTCCCTCGAGATTTAGCAAAATTACAGATACCTCCTGAGGTTTGAGAAATCACAGATACCCCCCTAAAGGTACTATTTGCATAACAAATTAGGGGGCAAATTGTTATGAAAATATAAACTTTATGGAGCAATTTGTTATGAAAATATAAACCTCAGGAGGATATCTATAATTTCTGAAACCTCAGGGGGTATCTGTAATTTAACTAAACCTCGAGGGAGGTATACGTAATTTGCCCTAAAATTTATCAAAAACACCAAAAGGTATTTATGATATTTCATATAGTTAATCTCCTCACTAAAATATATCACAAACAAATAAAATTTTTCTTAATCCCCTCATTAATAATCTCCTCACTAACCGTCTCCACACTAACAATCTCACCCAACCTAATTCTGAAAACAAACGGACAGATGAGGTATGAAAGGGAGTTCATCTCACCTACTAGAGATATTGTCATTGGTTGGTATTCTTATTATTTTTTTTACTAAGGATAGATTTCATTGTGGTAATATGTACATTATTAGTTTTAGGAAAATGATTTGGAGCACTAAAAAAGCCCCCCTAATCCCCAAAACGACGTCGTTTTGGGGAACTTTTTTTTTTTTTTTTTTGCCTTGGTTTGAAAATTCGGGGGATTAGGGGGGAATTTCGGGGGGACATAGCACGGCCCTTAGTTTAATTCTGTATATGTAGTAATGTAGCTCGTGAGATCTAATGATAATTGCTCATTTGTTTTGATGTATATTTGAAAAAAACAAAGGAGCACAATGTTTTTTTTTTTTACGATCTTTCAAATTATTAAAGACACGTCTATAATAATATTAATATGAAAATCTCGAATAATGTCTTTTTAAATAATGTGAATAATGTTTTTTTTTTTAAATAAATGTGAATATTGTTCTCTTCTTTTTTGAAAGGAATACTATTCACTTCTTGCAAGTTAATGTTTCGTTCTTTTGTTACATTTTGTCCAAAGTTTTTAATTTCATATTTCGACACCTATGTTTCATAGATATAGGAGAGTAGCCATTTAAAAGTTTTATATTCCCTCCGTCCCAAAATAATGGTTCTTTTTAGAGAATTTAACTTTTTTTAGTAGTACAATTATTACACTTTAAAAAAGTTGATTTTTCAAAATTACCCTTTAATGGTACATTTTTTTGATAAATATCAATGTCATAATTATACTTTTTATATTATTTATGAATTTAAAAGAACGGCAAAATAAGAAATTTATTTTATTTTTGTATTTGATTTTTGAAGAGAGACTAAAATTTTGAGACAATGAAAAATAAAATAAGAGACTAATATTTTGAAATGGAAGGAGTACAAACGCAGAGGCAAGTTGGTAAAATTTTGAGATAATTATTAAGTATACTAACATAGTAAAGGGATTTTTTAAATGGGCGATTACCCACCTTAAGTTGTATCATTGCTTCCACTTGCACCTCCGCGTCACCATCACTCTAATAAATTAATCACTAACACATTACTTTCAAATTCACAAGTAAGGACTCAAGACAATTGTTTTGACAATTATTTTGTTGGCCTTACCTTATAACCGGCCTTAACTACAACAATATATAATTAATCACTAATACATTACTTTCAAATTCACAACTAAGGACTTAAGGCAATTATTTTGTTGGTCTTACCTCATAACCGACCTTAACTACAGCAATATATATATATATATAGAGAGAGAGAGAGAGAGAGAGAGGGAGAGAGAGAGAGAGAGGGAAATGATGTATATGGTAAACATAGGTAAGGTGAATAATTTACTCTTTTATGCTTTTGTCATCAACTTTTAATTAATTAGTAGATAAGCCTAAGAAGACAAACTTAATTAAATTTTGGAAGATAAGCTTAACATGACCAACTTTTGCATAAATGAAACTAGTAATAACCCGTGCTATGCACGGTGTGTAAAAAAATTAATATTATGTTTTTATACAAAATAAAATAATTGTGAAATTTTTATATGCAAACTATGAAAATAAAAAAGATTAAAATTTACAATTTAAGTCCCATAATTTTATTACAATTTATTTAAAATTTTTAAATTTTTCACAAAATTTAATCATGTAACTTTCAAAATTACAAACTTAGGTGAGCTCAACCCAAGCAACTTAAGCTGGGCTTAAAAAATTTTAAAAATTGAACAACATGGTTTTTAATTAAGTAAGAATCTATATAGAAATTCAAAAATTCAAATTAAATTTGAGTGAACTTAGGCAAAAACACTAAATAACCTGAGCAACCAAAACAAAATTATATATATAAATATATAAATTATTTGATAATTTATTTTTTAAAATAATAAATAAAATTAATTAAAAATATAATATTAATGAACAAAAAAAAAAAAGCAATATACTTAAGATTTTCAATATAATTTTTCTTGAAATTTTTAAAAAATAAACATTTTAGAAATGCGTCATCGAATAAAGATTGTTTGGAAAGTGTCATATTAGCTCACTTTTTTTTTTTTTTTTTTTTTGAGTCACATCATATGTCTACTTTTCTATACATCTTTTCGTAAAAAGTAAAAAAATATACTTAATTATTTTTTTAAACCACATCACATCTCTACATTTTTATATAAATTTTCGTAAAAAGTAAAAAAGTATACTTATTTAGCACTTTCCAAACTACCACTTAGTTGATATTAAAAAATTTACTTTTTGTAATGGCATAAATAATTTAAATATAATTTTTTAGAAATTCTTTTTAATTTAAAAATTACAATAAAATATTAAATAGAATAAAAACAAATTTCTTACAAAATAAAAGTATTTGAATAAAAAAAGTAAGAGGAAAATTTAATATGGTATTTTCATTTAATTTAAAAATAATTATAAATTAACAATAAATTATCACCTATAACCTCTCTTTTTTTAAATAATTTTTTTTTAACAAACTATCACTTTTAATAAATAAAATAAATAAATAAATAACGTTTCTTTCTAATTTATTTTAGCAAAAGTAACTTTTTAACAATTTGAGCCAAAGATATCTTTATTCTTTATTTTAATTTCTTTAATCAACAATTGAGATAAATAAAAATAAAAAATAAAAATAAAAAATCTAACAAAATCCACCATGTTTGGTAAGTATTAAAAAAGTTATGTTTTGTTCTTTTGTCAAGAAAAAAAATTATATTAAAAAATATTATTGTTCAAGCCCTCATAGTTTAGAAGGAATTTTTTTTATAAAATTTAAAACAAAAAAAGAAAAAATAATAATAGCGATTAATAATTTGAACTCATGTATTTAAAACAAATTATATTTAGACTAATAATATTCTGACACATCATTATGACACATGTGAATATTGATCTCAGTCTAATTGTAGTAATATAATTTGAAGAATAATTTAAATTTGAAATTTTATTTTATAATTTAATAAAGGATGCAAAATTTAAAGAATGAGTATCGATTTCATTACAATTATAACAACATAATTTTAGTAAGAATCCAAATTTGAAATTTTATTTTAAGAATATAAAATTAATTTACAAACCAATCATATGTAACACATATTAACAAAAAATTAAACAAAATAAAAAAAAATAAGAAAAAAAAAATTTACAACTTTCAACCTTAATGAAAGGACAATATTTTGTAATTCTAATAATATATAGATATATAGATATATAGATAAATTATGGAATAGATCATTATTTAAAATTTATGTATAAATCATTATAATTGTAAATTTAAATTAATGGAATTTTTTCATATTTAGTGTCTCTCAAATTTGAATTTTGAAATGAATTAGTATACTTTCTATTTTTTATTTTATATATTTGATATACTTTCCATTTTAAAGTCATATATCAAGAGATATTATTTATTTATTTATTTATATTTATTTTTTACTTGAATGAGAGCTATAGGGGCTCGTTTGTTTTCAGAGGTAGAATGGAGGGGATTCATAGTGAGGGGATTAATAGTGAGAGGATTGTTAGTGAAGGGATTGATAGTGAGAGGATTCATAGTGAGGAATTGTTAAATTATTTTTATATAAAATAATAAAACAAATAAAAAAATAAAAAAATTAAACATTAATATTTAAAAAAAATTCCCAATATATAAAAAATAAAAAAAATAAAAAAATTTCTAATCCCCTCACTATTTTTCTAATACCATCTCTGGCCCCGTTTGTTTGGGGTTATAGGGAGGGGATTGGGTTTGGTAGTGAGGAGGGGATTGAGAATGGGATGTTTGTTTTGAGAGATAAGAAGGGGATTAGTAATCCCTTGGTATTAGTAAGGAGGAGGAAGGGAGATTGGTAAGGAGGAGGTAGAGATAGTATTAGAAAAATAGTGAGGGGATTAGAAATTTTTTTATTTTTTTTATATTGGGAATTTTTTTAAAAATATAATGTTTAATTTTTTATATTTTTTTATTTGTTTTATTATTTTATATTAAAATAATTTAACAATTCCTCACTATCAATCCTCTCACTAACAATCCCCCACTATGAATCCCCTCACTATGAATTCCCTCCATTATATCTCTGAAAACAAACGGGTTCACCTCCTTCTTATCAATCTCCCTTCCAAGGCCTTTACTAATACCAAGGGATTATAAGTCCCCTCCCCATCTCTCAAAACAAATATCCCATATAGTAGTCTCACCTCATTATCAATCCCAATCCCCTCCTTATAACCCCAAACAAACGGGGCCCTAGGATTTTTTTAATTATTTAAAATCAAAAAATTAGAAATTTTAGTTTGAAATATTGAAACTCCCGCAAGACTTGTAATTAGAACCCCCTTTTACTTATATAATATATAAATAGATAGATAGATTTAATAAGAGTTTATATTTATTTTAGATATTTTTTAATATACAATTTTTTTTTATAGATTTTTATAAAAATAATTTAACAATCTCATTACTGACTATAATGTATGGAAAAAGTTAAAAAAGGTGTAGCAGTAGGTATAAGAAAAGTTAAAAAGGCTTGTGGGTTGAGAAAATCAATAAATGTTAAGATTTTTTTTTTAATCAAAAAATTAAAAAATTAAAATTGAGATATTGAAACTCACACAAGACTTATAGGTTAAAAATCTCCTTTTCTTTATATAATATATGAATAGGTAGATAGATAAGATGGTTAAATAAAGTTTTTTCATAAAATCATTTTTAGGAACGTTACAGTTGATCCACCACTTTCAAGTTGTATAGACTTGCAATTTAAAAAAAAGAAACCGATACAAAATGGGTGGGTGGTGGTGCAGGACGGGAATAACGACGCCATAAACATCCAAAAGGCCGCCTGGAGATTTGGAGCTATTGTAGTCAACAACCACTAGAGAGAGGTTCATTAGATAAATAAAGGAAGAGAAAATTTCACATCAAACATAAAAAAAAAAATTCATAATAATTCTATTTTTATATTGAATTTTTAACTAATACGCCAACACCATTAATAAAATGTGACGGGTCAAGAAAATTCCACCCAACTCAAAAAAATTATATTAATTCCGTCATTTTAAAATTTTAATATATTAAGGCCAAGTTTGAAAACTCATGAAAAATTCAAAAAGTTAAAAAGTTACTTAAAAAATTAAAAAGTGATCACTATTCAGCAAAAGTCAAAAATTACGGCTGCACAACTCCCAATTCTAATTTTTTCCTACACACTAATTTATACAATTTTTTAATACACATTTTTTTCATAAAAAGTCAAAAAATTAATCCAAACATCCATATTTTTTTCCTCAATTTTTTAGTCCAAAAAGACAAAAAATGCACTTATTTAGGACACCCCAAACAACCCCTAAATCACTTTCATTTCAATATTATTTTTATTTTTAATCTATACAGTCACTTTAACATCATTTTGTACAGGCTAATCGCAGCTCAGTACGTGGCACGTAAATGGCAATTTTGGGAGTTAATGCAAGTCTCCAATCAGCAACAAGCACGTGGCAGCTCATATGGATAATGGTGGGTCTGCGTCGCATGGAAGCAATTAGAAGATGAGAGATGACATGGCTTAATGATTACTCATAAATTTGAATTCAAAATCAGGAAGAAAGCCTAACTGCAAGAATGGTATAGTGGGACTGACTGTGAGACCATGATCAGCAATCATGAGAGGACAGTTTGACGGTTGGAAGCCCACTTCGACAGTTACCCTTAGCAAGTATAAATAGCAGAAAAGGCCCTAAATTGAAATACCCAGACTCAGATCCAGAAATTAGTTTATTTCATATTTCTTTTCCAGTTTTTTATATTCAGTTCTTTACATTTTCAGCACTTTAATTCCTGTACCGCACTTCATTTTCTAAGAGTAATTTCATTGTAATTTCATTGTAAGTTTTCATTTGCTTAATGAAATTCGTTTTTTGAATTGTATTTACTTGTTATTATTCACAACTTGCTCCTAAACAAGTCACTAGTAAAAGTCTTCTTCATTGAGGCTGAAAGAATTTCAATACAATCACTTGATAATTGGTTGGCAATTATAAATTCTGTGAGGACTTATTGATTCTTACCAACACATTTAAAATTACATAATTAACCTTCGAAAGCCAAAAAAGCCAACATATTTTTTGGCACGCCCAGTGTGACTTTAAAAATGGCTAGACGTAGAGCGAAAGGAGAAAATGAATGCCTGGAATAGGGTATGGAAGGAGAGGTCGAAATACTTAACCCAGAAGATAATGTGATGGATGCACCTATCCCATTAGATCCTTCGTAAATGGTCGAACTGACCAGCACTTCAAAATATCCAACACATGTCTAACATACTAGACAAGGCCATGAAACTGGACCTGAAACTGTCCTTTCTACCCAACAAATAAATCCATGGGGAGGTTTAGTAGATGCTATGAGGCAACAACTAATGTATACAATGAAAAGGTGGGCAACATCCTTTTTGGATTAAATGAACGCTCACCAACCAACTGTTGCAAGACAAACTGAAGAGAACGAGAATTCCCTTCAGCATAGATTGGCTCGAGATAAACAGCCTATGTAAAATAATGAACAAACTAATGGTTAGACTAGTAATCAAAATCATGAGACAATGTTACCTGTGCCTCAGTCATGGTACGAAGCTCCTTCGAGACCACTAGCAAACCAAAATGTACCATTGCCCACCAACGAAACCATACAAATTGGTAAATCTAGACCAGCACAAGGGAATGGTGTGAGGATGTCTTCAAATCCTATGTTCAAGGCCATACTTGGCATACGGGATTCCACTAATCTTGTGTTTGAATTTGCACTCAGGGGGTTGGAAGGATTTCATGTGGTAGGAAGAGAAACAACACCTGTTCCTCTTCCTATAGCACCTTTCATAGGGCCTTTCCCAAGACAGATTCCAAGAGGTCATTCATACCTCTAACAGCAACTAATACAACAAGGACAGCCAGTCTTGAATGTACCCATGTATGAACCAAAAGGCCCTCAAGCATACGGGTGTTCCTCCAAATCCTGTGTTTGTTCCCCTAGTAGCGGTTCAACCAACCCAAAACATGTTTCCTAGGGACCAAATTGCTGAAATCGTTAGAGAGATGTGTAGACCTATAACTCGGGGGGTCCAAACTCCAGTGTATAGAAAACTTTACCTAGATTGGTTAGATAGAGTACATAAGAACCCGAGGGGGTTTAGAATACCAGACTTTGCCCTTTTCTTATGGAAATGGTAACCAGTCAACAATATAATACATTACTAGGTTTACAGGCCAGTGTGGTGAATTTGCTAATAATGATCACCTAAAACTAAGACTTTTTCCAAATTCCCTAACTAGGGCAAGCTTTCGCACTACAACCAAAAAGGCCATTGGTGACAGACTGATTTTGTCTCAAAATATCAAATTTTCGTCACCAAAGTGATCTGTGAGGAAAAATTTTTGTTACCACGTTCGTCGTCTATTTGTCGTCGCAGAAAGTACCTAGTGATGAAAAATCGTTTCGTCGCCTACTTTCATTTTTTGCGACGAAAGTTTTCATCTCTAAATGTTGAATTTTTCGTCCTCTATAATATCTATTTCATCACTATAATTAAATAATATTTTATTTTTAATTGTTTTGGTAACGAAATATTTCGTTATTACAAAATATGAAGACAGAAGTTTTAGTAACAAAATTTATTCTCACCAATGATATAAAATTAAGGTGACAAGACAATTCGTAACAAAACAAAATTATTCAATGCCAAAAACAATTTTATCGACAAATATTTCAAGTTAATGACAAAATATTCAACAAATGTGACGAAATTATTTGTTGAAACTACATCATTAGGGACAATTATTCGCCAAGAAATGTTCGAAAACTAATAGAGATAGTTTTTTATTTCGTCACTAATAATAATTAACATTTTTTAAAAGTACGGGTAATATTTTAAATTTTCAATTTTGTTCCACTAAAAATTCCCTGCACATTTTAATATGTTTAATAAAATATCTATTACATATCAATACAAAAACTTGTTCATTTTCATAAACATCAGAGTCAAAATGAATCATAATATCCACAAAAATACAATATCAATTGCAGATTACAAAACACGTCTTCTGATATCCACAGAAAACTTGTCTCTTAGTATCCACAAGAATATAATATCAAGTACAGATTACCAAACATGTCTCCTAATATATACAAAAATATAAACTTTACAACGCAACCAAAATACATGTAAGGTAATATTAACAAAAATACAAAATGAGCAAACTCCTACTTCTCCAAATTACCAAATACATCCATCTCTAATCTCTAATCTCCAATCTCCAATCTGCAACAAAACAAAACCAAAAAAAAAAAAAAAAGAGAAAGACAGTTACTATCTTATCGACAAAACTAACAATTTAATATTTTTCGAAAAGTACATTTTTTGATTTAGTTTTCAAATCGGGAGTCCCGTGCTAGTTCAATAAGTTTCCACAACTTACATTGCTCCCTCCCAAGGTGTTTGAGGTATTTCCCGGGCCTTCTCGTGACTGTTTCACAATTTTGGCCCACAATAACTTATTTTCAAGCCTAAGTGTTGGAAAAGATGCATTTTTTGACTTAGTTTTCAAACCGAAAATCCCCGTGCTAATTCCATAAGTTTTCACAATTTACATTGGTCCCTCCCTAGCTGTTTGGGGTGTTTCCCAAGCCTTCTCGTGACGGTTTCACGATTTTGGCTTCTGACGGCCTATGAAGCATGGACACTTCAAAATCAGTGTCGTGGCAGTGTCCGACACGCGGACACGCCGGGGACACGTACGGGACATGCCATTTGGCGTGTCTCTTTAATTTAATGATTTTTTGGAAAGGGACACGGCGGGGACACGGCAGGGACATGGCGGGGCTCAGTTTTAAATTTATTATATTTATTTGGGGTCAAAGTGTAATATTTAAAAAATTAAAAAAAAACGTGTAAAAGCCCTAAATCGAACAAAGAAAGAGTGAAGGAAGTCAGTTAGACCTTGCGAAGACCTCTCTCTCTCAGTCGAAGACCCTGTCTCTCTGTTGAAGTCGATCGAAACCCTCCGAAGTCAATCAAAGTCCTCCGATCCACTCGTCTTAGTCTCTGTCTCAATCGATCCACTCGTCTGCCTCAATCTCTGTCTCAAACCACTCATCTCAGTCTCTGTCTCAGACCTCCGATCCAGACGACTTCGAAGGTAAGCCCCTCTCTCTCTCTCTCTCTCTCTCTCTCTCTCTCTCTCTCTCTCTCTCTCTCTCTTTGCTCTCTACTCAGCTCAGTGCTCTTGACTGAGTTAGATTTAGATTTTTATTTTTATTTTTTAATACGTTTATATATATAAATATATATGTAAGATTTTATTTTGTTTTGTTTTGTTTTATTTTGTTTTGTTTTGTTTGTAATTATATGTTAATATATATGTATATATAAAATTGTTTTTTTTTTTTGTAATTATATGTTTATATATATGTATATATGTCTAAAAAAATTATAGGTTTATCTATATAATGGTTATAATTTATATATAATGTTAATATTGATGTTAATTTATAATGATTCTCATTTTTTTTTTAAAATCATTCTAATGTTAATGTTAATTTATAATGGTGATAATTTATAAGAAAAATGTCTAGCTCAAATTCTGTTAGTAACACACAATCTGCATTTGATGCTGAAGATGATAAGCCACTGTAGAAATATGTGACTAGATTAGAAAAATCTGGTGCAAGAGGAGAGAACTATACTTTTCAATGTGCTATGTGAAGAATATTATTAGATGTTGAATATTTTCCCCTTATATTTATCATTGGATGTTAAATCTTTTACCTCTCTTATATTTATAGAATTAATGTTACTATGTTAGTGTTTGTTAATTTTGATTTAGGATGAATGTAATATGAATTTACATAACACATAAAAATTAAAAAATAAATAAAAAATTCGCCATGTCCCCCGCCGTGTCCGTGTCCCCATTTTTTGGAAATTGCCGTGTCCCGTATCCGTATCGGTGTCTGTGTCCGTGCTTCATAACTGACGGCATATTCTCAAGCCTAAGTGTTGAAAAAATGCATTGTCTACTTAATTTTTAAACAAGGAGTCCCGTGTTAGTTCTATAAGTTTTCACAACTTACATTGGTCCCTTTCGAGATGTTCGAGGAGTTTCTCGAGCCTTCTCATGGCTGTTTCACGATTTTAGAGCCTGATGGTATATTTTCAAGCCTAAAAATTGGAAAAGTACATTTTTCTACATAGTTTGCAATTCAGGAGTTCCGTGCTAGTTCCGTAAGTTTTCACAACTTACATTGGTCCCTCCCGAGGTGTTTAAGGTGTTTCTCGAGCTTTCTCGTGGCTATTTTATGATTTTGGCCCCCCAATAGCCTATTTTCAAGTCTCATTTTTCTACTTAATTTTCAAACCGGGAATCCAGTGCTAGTTCCGTAAGTTTTCACAAGTTACATTGGTCCCTCCTAAGGTGTTCGGGGTGTTCGCGTAGCCTTGTGAGTGTTTTACGATTTTGGCCCCCGATAATCTATTTTCAAGCGTAAGTGTTGAAAAAATACATTTTTCTACTTAGTTTTTAAACCGGGAATCTTGTGCTAGTTCCATAAGTTTCCATAAGTTACATTGGTCCCTCCCGAAGTGTTCAGGGTGTTCCCGTGGCCTTCTTGTGGGTATTTCACAATTTTGGCCCCTGATAACCTATTTTCAAACCTAAGTGTTAAAAAAGTGCATTTTTCTACTTAGTTTTCAAACCGCAATACTTTTTCTACACCTTAGCTTCATGCATAAACACCACATTCAGAAGTCCAGTGATCTCATGCTTTCAACAAAATCTTCAATCGAAGGGAACTTAAAAGAATCTAAAAATAGAAACACGTCTGAATGTTGAAGAGAACACCTTAACTATAATAATTTTGGAACATACAATTCACATAAAGATGAAACTACACATTATAAACTCCATTTTTAATAGAACCCAGTGAATTCAAATTCAAACATTTCTTGCTTGATCTATGTTATTATTATCTTTCAAGTCATAAGAAGAGAACTCATACAATCGTTGTAGTTGTAGTTGTAGTTGTAGTTGTAGCTGAATTGGAGTGTCACAATATGGAAATTTTTCATAAAAAAGAAAACACTTGTTCTCATCATGCTTGTCAAATTGTCCAGGTTAACCCAAGCAGTGGACCTAAGTTCCCCAATTGTCACCCAGGTGACTACATACAGAAGTCAACCTTCATCCTTCAACTAATCGATGCCATTCGAACTTAGGGTTTGTGAATATGGAATGACCATAAAGAAATAAAAATGCCTTGACGTGTGCAGATCAAACGTAGATATCAAATGATAGAAATAACAAGAAAATATACACTCTAGGACAGGTAAAAAATTGAATATAAAAACCTTAAGACCCATTGTTTTATCACAGAGAACCAGAATGATCAATCATGAAGTTCTATGCTTTTATGCACCTGCTGCATCATAATTCCAAATAGCTAGCATTAGTGATTAATAGTTGAAAGATGCACAATGAAAAAGATTTATTCTCTACTGTGCAAATAAAAATTGACAAATCAAAAGAAGGGAAGAGAGAGTACTACAGGGCCAGTAAATTGTAATGCAAAGCACGATAACAAGAAAACAAGATCACACCCACTATAGGAAACAAATTGAGAATTCTGTATGAAGCTCACTGGCAACATTGTCTAACTAATACATACAGAGAAAAGGAAAATGTGAATGATCAAAGCCTTAACTGCTTAGCTATTTTGGTTCGTGTAGCTTTCACGGATTGTTCAACCTCTGTTGGTCTCGTGTTTTATTGAACTTGAGACAATTAAACAAAATTCAAATTGTGAACAAATAATGGGAACTAACAGTGTAAGATCCTTCCTAAAATTGCTTACAGAGGAGCACACCGATGCTTTTGAGACTTTTTTCACACTTCGGCATATTATTGAAGTTCTTGTCCTATCCAGCATAACAGTAACACTTGAAAAAATTACAAAATTAAGGACTATCATGGAGTAAATCAAGCTTACTACAGGAAAACAAAAAAAAAAAAAAGAAAAAAGAAAAGGAAAGAAATGACTCTAAAGGTATGGAGTTCCAACATACCTTAATAATAGGCTCACCAACTTCACTATAACCAATAAGATGCTAGACGTGCCACCCCTTTGTGCCCTACCTGATTTGGGAACTTGGTCACAGTTGCCTACACAGCTAATTCAGAAGTTCAACCATTGAGCTAATTTCAGAAAAACTGTCTTTTTTGGGTGAATAAGTCATAAATTAAGACAATGAAATATACAATATATACAAGGGGTGTAACCCAGGCCCTAACGACAACAAGACAAAGAATAAAACGCTGCTAAAATAAATAAAAGATGTAAGCCCTAGAACATGACCAGATCAAACCCCATACAGACGAAGAGAGGCCGCAAAACAAGGAAATATAGACAGCAAACAAAAACAAAAATAAACAACATAGGAGGAGCATCCAAAAAGCTCCAACAAACTACCAACTATACAAGACAAAAATAAACAATATTCCAGCTGTAGCAGAATTTTCCAGTAGAGAAGGCAGTAATACCAGTAATGCCAGCAGCAGGCAACAGCAACCAGATGCACCAACTACAGCAGCAGCATCCAACTGCACAGCTCCCGCAGGATTTGCAGATCCAACCAATCAAACAGCAGTATTAGGTACATCAGTAACAGATCGCTCACAGCAACAGTCCCAGATTTCAGGCCATAGCACAGTTGCATCATGGCCTACAGTGTAGCTCAGCTGAAGGTGCATAGAGCCCCCAATAAAATGGTAGCAGCAGTAGGTATACTACAACCAACCACTGCCCAGCTTTAGCGAACCCAAGCAGCAAATACACCAATTCAAACATAGGATTACATATGTTCAGCCACCACATAACAGAGGCTATGGGGGTGTTGAACACATGACAGACCCATTTTAAATAGTATGACAACCACCAGTTAGGACCGAAAGGAAAGAACAAAACAAGTTGAGAACAAATACACAGTATAGTCCTTAGCCACTCAAACCACTCTCAAATCACACATAAAACACACAAGAAAATATATGCTCACATTCATCTCAACCCACCAAGCAAAAAATTCCTCACAGTATGTGCCAGCTTGCCAATATGTACAACAAACATTAGCCAAAAAATATTTATATGCTCAACATCACTAAACCCACAAGTCTCACCAGCTCCACACAAGTTAGTTTGAGAAACAATGATTAAGTAGTCATGGGTGTCATTGAATTCCTTCTTAAGAAAAACAGAGTTTAAGAAAACAAAATAGTTCAAAATATGGTCCTATCCATGCGCACACGCACAGATTTATCAGATATCACGAAGTCAATGAGATGAAGAGAAACAATGTACTAGCCAAAAAAAAAGGGCAACTAACTTTAACCTCAAAAATGAGCAAGGGAAACAAAATAAAAATATGATATATTAAAAAATATTTGCCGCTACCTGAAGCAGTAAATATAAAACTGCAAAAACTCCACCATATTAACTTCAAATATTTCATTCCCCTTTTTACACTTATAAATTATAACCTATCAATTTGACAGAATAGAACCTTAACCACATTTCAGTTGCACACTCCACTTGCATTAATGGTTCTCATAAGAATGGTGTGTTTCACCCATTAATCCCCAAAAAACAAAACTTTCCATTTGACAAAGAACTTGAACAACCAGCAATTCACACAAATAAATAACCCAAAAAACTCAAAATCATCACAATTCTACCAACAAAAAAAGAAAAAAAAAAAGTGTGTTTCTCCCATTAATCCCAAAAAACAAAACCTTGCATTTGACAAACCAGATTTGAAAATTAGTTCCATCAGTTGCTTTCATTAAACATAGAACCATTGTCCAAGTCGAAGAGTAATGGGGTTTCTTGAAAGCAAAAATAAAAAATCAGCCTCACTTGAGTGGACTGAAATTTCTTTTATCAATTTGTTAAGTGCCCACCTTTATGAATCTAAGATATTACTTCACAGATCCAGAAAACCACATAAACATCTAGTTTCAACATACTGTCAACACTCCAAAGACACATCTGTGACTCATAATATGGAAACATATAGTATTTCCTTCATCATCATTTCTTAGAGTTGAAAATAAAAGGGTCATGACATAGTATTTCTCGTTTCTTCAAGTTTTCAGGATCTGTTTTCTGAAAAAATTTCAAAAACTAGTCTGGCAAAAAAAAAAAAGAAATGCAAAAACACTCATTATTTTCATATGATTTCTCTTTCTTTTTCAAACTAGTTGCTAGTTTTTCTATAAAAACAAGTTCTCAAAACACAACCAATAATTAACTTCTCTTGAATTTCGGCTACAATGCCAATGTACAACCCTAACTTAAAAACTTCACGTTCAAAATATTTATCCAACAGTTAAAATAAGAGGAAGGACACAACAGAATTAAGTCAAGAATGTTGGAGAAGGCATGGCGGCCAAGGGAAAAGTAGCAAAAAAAGGAATCATGGAACTGAATGTCTCGAGATAACACTTGCATCAAAAACCGTTAAGGCTATTTTGAGTTTTTAAGTAGTAAATATATCCAACTAATTTTACTTTATTGTTGTTAATGGGAATATGAAGGGGGTCATGGAAATGACTTTTATCTCATATAGATGTGCCAAGCAAAGGAGTACACTTCCATCATCCAGCTCCTGTAAAATTGTGAGAGAGAGAGAGAGAGAGAAATTCACTGTGCAGTAATTAAATCACCTGAAGAGTGATTAATGCAACATTAAGAGGTAAAGTATAGTTTGGATCCATGGTTGTCGCCATCGTCAAATGAGAAGCTTTCCAATCATCTAATTTCTGTCAAATCAATTGTCTCATCAGATTATTGGGTATAATATATGGTCCTTTGTGTAAGTCCAATCAATCATACCTCCTGAGGGAATGCTAAAAGAATAGGTGAGTAAACTTCTTGGCCAATTGTTCAGCGCCATTGTGATCGAGCACCGAGCTAGTTGATGCTAATATAATAATTTCCTCGAACCTATCAAACAAGTGTTTCAATGTGGAGCACTTGATAACTGGGAATTCAGAACTTCGCAGCCAAAATTTGTTTTTTGATGGTATCAATTTCAACAATGCATACCAACAAAAACTATCGGAATAAAGATTCCATTTTTTTTTTCTATTAAAAAAAGAAGAACAAGAAATTCTTCTATAAGCATTCTGCAAGTAAACAAAACCAGAATTTATGCTAGAAAACTTTTTGACAAAACGACGAAGTGGCATCTTTAAGTATGAAAGAGTAAACTATCTACCATGCATGCATCCACACACATTATCAACAAAAATCGTGATTATCATTCAACAACATGACGCCCCAGGTAATCTTGATTGAGATGAAAATAAGAAGCCTATATTTTTAATTTATTTATTTTTTTTTAAAACATTTAGAAAGAGCAACTTTGGCAACATGTAAGTAATCTATCTGAACTAAAGGTTTTCAATGCCTTTAGCTACTATTATTAGCTTGAATTTTGACATGAGGAAAATTATCCCATTAATACAAATCTTCAAGTTAATCTTTTTGCTTGTCATTTATCAATATATAAGCTCATTAATCTTGCATTTGAGTGTAAACTCATTATTTGTCTGCAAAGGAATATTTTAGTTTGTACAGAATCATCCAATGTTGACTTCAGATGTGATAAATAGGCATAATGCTATCTATTTGATAGGCATGGACCTGATTTTCCTTGCCATTCTTGTTTATAGATAAAGGATATTGCCTTCCACATATCAAACAGGATGCCTTTAAAAAAGCAGCAAAGATATCATACCGTGAGGCCTTCAGTGCACACTGTCTCGTCAAGGGGTATGAAGCACCGACACGTCCCCAGGGCCTGCGTACGAGTGTCGGACACGCGTCGGACACGTGTCCGACACTCTCTCTAACGTGTCCTCTTTTTTTTTTTTTGAATTTTTGCAGTCGGAGACGCCATGGATATAGCGATCCCGGATTTACCCTTGTTGAACAGTGATCCGGACATGTGTCCGTGGATGTTGGTAGTCGATTATTATCTTGTTTGCATCCTTTTTACTTCATATTTGAGTTATAGGATGTGTTGAGCAGGTTTGTTACAGGTTGGTTGAGTTTAGAAACCAAGACTAGTTGCCCAGATTTTGACATGTCCGCTCGAGCGGGAGTTCTGGCGCTCGAGCGGGGATTGCACCCATCCAGTATTTCCTGTGCAGTGTTGGACGCTCGAGCGTGTAGTTGGCCGCTCGAGCGGGGTTGTGTGAGTGTCGCTCGAGCGGGGAGTTGGAAGTTCGAGCGGAGACCTGGTTCTGTAAAAGTTCTGGGAGTGTGTATCCGCCGCTCGAGCGGGATGGTTGACGCTCGAGCGGGAGTCTGTGAGTGACGCTCGAGCGGGGTGTTTGACGCTCGAGCGGGTCGACTGGGTTTAAGTTCCATGTTTTGACTTTTCAAATCACTTTTTCGCTTTCTCTTCTCTCTCCTACTTTTCCAAAAACACCATTGTTGAGCCTCTCACTCTAGAACTCTACTTTCTCTCTAGGTTTTGATCTAGTAGGAGTGATTTGCTCATCTTTGGCCTTTACAAAAAAGTTGTTGATCGTCGAGGGCTACATTTTAATCTGAAAATTTCGGGTTTTGGAGCACGTTGGGTTTTGTTGTCTTCTCCTTTAGGGCTCCGAATTTGAGGTAGGGATATGCTACTCCTCTCTATGGAATTTGTCTTTAAATTTTGGTATTTTGAGATGTTGGGGTTGGTTTGGTAATTTTGTGAAAGTTTGGGGCTTTTGTGTTATTTTACAGAAGTTGGGGTTTTATTTATAATAAACCTAGATGCATGTTTGGTATAGAGAAATGGATTAATTGTTGAATCATTGATGAAAATGGGACCTAAGGGTTGAAATGGTAATTATGGAAAATGACCTAATTACATTATTTGATTAATTGGGATAATTAATTGTGAGAAATGAGGAAATGAAATGGAATTGTCGAGATTGGGAATGTATGGGGTTAAAGGGTGTAGTTGATTTATTTATCACTCACCGAATTGAAATGTTGATTGAATATCCATTGTGCACTTATTTTCTGTATAGAGATAACTGCTTTGGGCTATCGGTGGAGGATAGTCATGATTGTTGTAGACATTGCATGATGATTAGGCAAACGGAAACTAATCAATGGAATGTGTCATGGAATTTGACGGTTGATAGAATACATTAACTGTATGTATTGAGTGATTGTATATAGAACCATTGTGTTTGTATACGTTATGTGTAGAGGAGGAGATGGGGGATGTACTCCGTGGTTTAGGGGAAGATGGGGGATGTACCTCTAAACCGGATAGTGTTGGGAGAAGATAGGGGATGAACTCCATAGATACAGCTCATATGCTTGTCTAGAGAAGTAAAGATAGAGCTCATATGCTTATCTTTGTGAAGTGTGGATATAGCTTATATGCTTATTTGTGTATATGGGATATTGTTGTTATACATATCTGTTGAGAATGTGGATACAGCTTATATGCTTATCTGTGAATGTGGGATATAGTTTTTATAGTTATCTGTTAAAATGATGATAGAGCTAATATGCTTATCTGTTGAAAAAGGGAAAATGAAAAGTAACTTGGACTCATAAGTCGTATGACATAAATATGTGATTTATGTGAATGTATCAGTGTTGGCCATCTATCAATTGCTAATCTTTTAGTCATTGTTCATGGTTGGTTTAGTATATTTCTACTGGGCTGTGGCTCACCCTATATGGGAATATCATTTCAGGTACAAGTAGCATGCCACCTCCAAGGACATAGCTTGGGAGGCTAGAGGCGGACATACTTTTGTCGTTTTATTTTTGATGTATTACATGTAAATTCAAGCCAAGGGCTTAATGTGTAAATGAGTTAGTACTCTTTTGTTGTAACCAAGTGTTAACTTGGAAAGCTGTAAGCCCATAGGGCATTTTGCTTTTGTTGTTAACATGTAATACTTTTGTAATGAAATTCTGATGAATAGAAGAATGTGGTTATTTCATTTGTCAATGAATGTCTTATTTGATGGGTTTAATGTCATTATTTTGAGAGCGTTACAACTTGGTATCAGAGTGTACCGGGTTCGAATACTTTGGGTACGTGGGAAGTGATTAGGATCACAATGGGTTTGTCTCGCTTGATAGAGACTTAGATGTAGTATCATATGCTATGTGCTTGATTGATAACATGCTTATGTGACTATGTGGGTATGGGATTTAATTTCTAGGATGTTGATTGGATCCTTGGGTTTCTGGGAGTCTTGTTAGAAAGGCACTTGATCAATGCTGTTTCTAACCGGAACTCTAGTAACGCCTCGGGACTATCATTATCCGGAGATGAAATTCGTAAGTGCTTATGTGTTTATGTGCTTACGTGGAGTGAATTACAGTTGTCCATGCATTAGGACGTGAGTGTTTAGTTTCGGCATATTTATGAATGTGCTAATGTTCTGTATTACCTTTATTAGGATGTCAGGACGAGGAAGAGGTGCTAGGCGTGGTAGACCTGCGAGGCAGGAAATACCGTTACCGGAGGAGATTCCGGCAGTACAGGAGGGAGTTGGTCAGGCCAATGTGGCTGAGCCAGCAGGTCAGCAGGCCATGGGTGCCTTGGCCAGAGAGATAGCAGGAGCTTTGGGTATCCTTAGAGCTGGGAATCAGGCAGCTGAGGCAGGGCCTTCTTTCTTGAAGAGGGAGTTTTTCCGGTCTAATTCGGATGAGTTTGTCGGGGATCCGAAGGAGCCACTGAAGGCTGATGAGTGGCTAGAGCAAATGAGTAAGACGTTCGAGATGCTTGGCATCGAGGACGGAGCACTGAAAGTGACCTTGGCATCCTTCCAACTGAAGGGAGATGCGGGTCAATGGTGGAAGTACGAGAAGGCTCGTGTTGGTGGTACTTGGGAGGCGTTTGTGAATGCTTTTCAGGAGAGGTTTTTGTCTGCAGTAGCTAGGGAGAAGCTGAGGGATCAGTTTAGCCGGCTTAATCAGCAGGGCTTGTCAGTGGCCGAGTTTGAGGTTACTTTTACCAGTCTGTCCAGGTTTGCACCTGAACTGGTGGCGTCCGAGGAACGCCGTTGCTATGAGTTTGAGCGGAAGTTGAGGCGGGGCCTCAAGTTGAGAGTTGGTGGATCTTACATCCGAGAGTATAGACACCTGGTGGATGCTGCAGCTCATATGGAGCTCATGATGCGGGAAAAGGATGAGGGGCAGAGAGGCTCCAAGAGGAGCCAGGATGGCCAGGGTGATGGCAAGAGACAGAGGGGTTATAACCCTCAGCAGTCTCAGGGAGCAGTTGCTAGATCGACCTTTCCAGTGCCGAGTGCAGGCTCGGGGAGAGGCAATCAGGGGGAGTTTGCTTGTTACAAGTGTGGCCAGCTGGGTCACAAGGTTTCTGTTTGCCCGCAGAAGGGTGGGGGTCAGAGAGCTGCTTCTTCTTCAGCTAGACCGCAGAGTCAGAGTTTGGGTAGGGGACAGCCCTCGTCTTGTTATCAGTGTGGACAGCCTGGGCACCTGAAGAGGTTTTGCCCGCAGTGGAGTGCCACTTCGGGAGCGTCTGGTTCTAGGCAGACGCAGGGTTTTCAGCCAGCTCAGTCTGTGCAAGCCTCGAGGGCCAATCTGGGAGCTTCGTCATCCCAGTCTGTGCAGCAATCTTTTGCTCCGAGAGGTGAACAGGTAGACCAGGGGCCTACGGGGCGCGTGTATGCTGTTACCGCGCAGGATTTAGTACCGGCTCCATCGGTAGTGAGAGGTACTTTTCTGTTTTCCAACTCGGTTGCTAATGTGTTGATAGACACGGGTGCATCTCATTCTTTTGTATCTGCTGCATTTGCATCTGTTTTGGAATTGGAGTTAGCACAGTTAGCATCTCCTATTTGTGTGGTATCACCTTTGGGTGGTGAGTTGATCTTGAAACAGGGTGTTAGAGGATGTGATATAGAGGTCGCCGACTATAGGCTTCCTTTTCCGTTTGTTGTCATGCCCATGAAGGGTTATGATGTTATTTTGGGTATGGACTGGCTATCGTCATACCGGGCTGTTATCGATTGCTACCGTCAGAGGGTCACGTTATGTACCTTGAGCGGGGAGTGGTTCCATTTCTTGGGAGACCGGGTTGGTAGTGTTTTGCCACCGGGGTATGATTCGCGAGGGCGAAGTGAGCTTAGTGGTCTACTTGCTAGCTTTGAGAGTGGTGAGTGTGATGAGACCCAGATCGTATTGCCGAGGGTGGTTTGTGAGTATTCGGATGTCTTTCCCGAAGATCTTGTTAGTTTGCCACCTCACCGAGAGATAGAGTTCTCTATTGATCTAGTGCCCGGTACGGCACCGATTTCTATGGCACCTTACCGTTTTGCTCCAGCAGAGTTGGTTGAGTTGAAAGTTCAGCTCCAGGAATTGCTAGATAAGGGCTTTGTTCGCCCAAGTGTTTCACCGTGGGGAGCACCGGCCCTCTTTGCTAAAAAGAAAGATGGTGCCTTGAGATTGTGTATAGACTACCGGAAGTTGAATCGGGCTACGGTCAAGAATAAGTACCCTATGCCCCGTATAGATGATTTGTTTGACCAGTTGAAGGGTTCCCGTTGTTTCTCTAAGATAGACTTGAGATCGGGTTACCACTAGTTGAGGGTCAGGGAGGAGGATATTCCGAAGACGGCATTCCGTACACGGTATGGCCACTATGAGTTTCTGGTGATGCCATTTGGGCTTACCAATGCGCCGGCAGTCTTTATGGACTTGATGAACCGGATCTTCCGGGAATTCTTGGATCGATTTGTAGTCGTTTTCGTGGACGACATCCTTGTCTATTCGCCTTCTGAGGAGGAGCACGAGGAACACTTGCGAGTGGTGCTTGAGTTGCTTAGAGCCCATAGGCTGTATGCCAAGTTTGGGAAGTGTGAGTTTTGGCTGAGGGAAGTCAAATTCTTAGGCCATGTGGTATCTGGGGAAGGGGTGTCTGTTGATACATCCAAGGTTGAGGCAGTGCAAGATTGGGCACAGCCTAAGAGTGTATTTGAGATCCGCAGTTTTCTGGGATTAGCTGGGTATTACCGCCGGTTTGTGAAAGATTTCTCCAGATTAGCGTCACCATTGACTAGACTGACTCGGAAGGGAGTCAAGTTTGTGTGGAGTGAGACTTGTGAAAAGTCGTTCCAAGAGTCGAAAGTTAGATTGACCACCGCTCCGATGTTGATTATTCCGGAGAGAGGGTTGGGTTATGCGGTTTATTGTGATGCCTCACGAGAGGGTTTGGGTTGTGTGTTGATGCAAGAGGGAAAAGTGGTAGCTTATGGCTCACGTCAGTTGAAAATACACGAGAAGAATTACCCCACACACGACCTAGAGTTAGCGGCTGTGATCTTTGCCTTGAAAATCTGGAGGCACTACCTTTATGGTGAGAAGTTCGAGGTGTTCTCGGACCACAAGAGTTTGAAGTATCTGTTTACACAGAGAGACTTGAATTTGAGGCAGAGGAGGTGGATGGAGTTCATCGAGGATTATGATTTTGAGTTGCATTATCATCCGGGAAAGGCCAACGTTGTGGCCGATGCCCTTAGTAGGAAATCCATTAGTGATGTAGCTAGTATAGCCATCTGGGAATGGGAGATGTTGGGTGCACTTGGTGAGTTTGATTTGCTACTGGGCGAATCTGTTGAGGCTGCGGCCTTGTTTTCTGTTGTTGCGCAACCTACACTTGTGACACGAGTGTTAGAGGCACAGAGAGGTGACCTTGAGGTAGAATCCATCCGAGAGAAGATCTCCAGTGGGAAAGTTGAGAAGGGTTTGACGGTGTATCCCGACCTGAGTGTGAGATATCGAGACCGTTTGTTTGTACCGGAGTCTTGCCGAGAGGAAGTGCTCCGAGAGTTTCACCATTCGCGCCTTGCGGTGCATCCGGTAGGTACTAAGATGTATCAGGATTTGGGTCGCCAGTTTTGGTGGCGGGGTATGAAGAGAGATGTGGCTGTTTTCGTATCGAAGTGCCTTACTTGCCAGCAAGTGAAGGCCGAGCATCAGAGGCCAGCGGGTTTGTTGCAACTCTTGCCTATTGCCGAGTAGAAGTGGGAGCATGTCACTATGGACTTTGTTGTAGGTCTTCCGAGGACTCAGCGGGGTAGTGATGCTATTTGGGTGGTTGTAGACCGGTTGACTAAGTCGGCGCACTTCATTCCTATGCACGTGAGAGATTCGGTAGATCATCTTGCCGACTTGTATATTCGGGACATAGTGAGATTGCACGGGGTCCCAGTGACGATCATCTCAGATAGAGATCCTCGTTTTACTGCTAGGTTGTGGCAGAGTTTGCAAAGTGCCTTGGGTACTAAGTTGACCTTTAGTACGGCTTATCATCCTCAGACTGACGGGCAGTCCGAGCGTACTATTCAGATCCTCGAGGATATGCTTCGGGGTTGTGTCCTTGACTTCAGTGGGACGTGGGAGAGGCACTTACCCTTGGTAGAGTTTGCCTACAACAACAGTTTTCAGTCTAGCATCGGTATGGCACCGTTTGAGGCCTTGTATGGCCGACCGTGTAGGTCTCCAGTGTGTTGGGCCGAGGTGGGTGATGCACCTTTGTTGGGTCCGGAGTTGGTTAGGGAGACGACGGAGAAAGTTGAGCTTATCCGTAGGAGGCTTGTTACAGCCCAGAGTCGTCAGAAATCTTATGCTGACCGTAGGAGGAGGCCTTTGGCGTTTGAGGTAGGTGATCATGTCTTTCTGAAGATATCACCTAGGCGAGGCTTGATGAGGTTTGGGAAGAGTGGGAAGTTATCCCCTCGGTTTATTGGTCCTTTTGAGATCCTTGAGAGGATTGGCGAGGTTGCTTATTGATTAGCCTTACCGCCGCAGTTGTCCGGAGTGCATGACGTGTTTCATATGAGTATGCTTCGGAAGTATGAGCCAGATCCATCACATGTGTTGGATTGGACCGATTTAGAGGTAGATGAGGATGCCTCGTATGAGGAGAGACCGGTTCGGGTCTTGGATAGGCGGGATCAGGTCCTGCGTGGCAAGACCATTCCTTTGGTGAAAGTCTTGTGGAAACATCACGGAGTGGAGGAAGCCACTTGGGAACGTGAGTTGGAAGTCCGTGAAAAATATCCGGACTTGTTTGTTAATATGTAATCTTGTATTTAAATTTTGAACTATTGTTGAACTTAAGAGCTTTTATATATGTCTTAAGTTGTGAAACATCGAAAATGTTTTGGTTTATTGGAAGTATGTTTTGGAACTTGCCTCATATGGAAGTTGAATGTAACACTATATATGTTGAATATATTGTTGAAATTGGAAAGATAATGCGTAATGTGGATGCATGTTGAAAGTACATATGTTGTTGACATATTATGAAATGCCTCTTGTTAAGGGAGGGGATGACCGGTAATGGGTCGAATTGTTAAATGTTAAAATGTGTAACATTATCTAAAATGGAGGGAAACCTGTTTTTGAAAACTTGTGCTTAATTTCGGGGACGAAATTCTTTAAGGGGGGGAGGTTATAGCGATCCCGGATTTACCCTTGTTGAACAGTGATCCGGACATGTGTCCGTGGATGTTGGTAGTCGATTATTATCTTGTTTGCATCCTTTTTACTTCATATTTGAGTTATAGGATGTGTTGGGCAGGTTTGTTACAGGTTGGTTGAGTTTAGAAACCAAGACTAGTTGCCCAGATTTTGACATGTCCGCTCGAGCAGGAGTTCTGGCGCTTGAGTGGGGATTGCACCCATCCAGTATTTCCTGTGCAGTGTTGGACGCTCGAGCGTGTAGTTGGCCGCTCGAGCGGGGTTGTGTGAGTGTCGCTCGAGCGGGGAGTTGGAAGCTCGAGCGGAGACCTGGTTCTGTAAAAGTTCTGGGAATGTGTATCCGCTGCTCGAGCGGGATGATTGACGATCGAGCGGGAGTCTGTGAGTGACGCTCGAGCGGGGTGTTTGACGCTCGAGCGGGTCGACTGGGTTTAAGTTCCGTGTTTTGACTTTTCAAATCACTTTTTCACTTTCTCTTCTCTCTCCTACTTTTCCAAAAACACCATTGTTGAGCCTTTCACTCTAGAACTCTACCTTCTCTCTAGGTTTTGATCTAGTAGGAGTGATTTGCTCATCTTTGGCCTTTACAAAAAAGTTGTTGATCGTCGAGGGCTACATTTTAATCTGAAAATTTCGGGTTTTGGAGCACGTTGGGTTTTGTTGTCTTCTCTTTTAGGGCTCCGAATTTGAGGTAGGGATATCCTACTCCTCTCTATGGAATTTGTCTTTAAATTTTGGTATTTTGAGATGTTGGGGTTGGTTTGGTAATTTTGTGAAAGTTTGGGGCTTTTGTGTTATTTTACAGAAGTTGGAGTTTTATTTATAATAAACCTAGATGCATGTTTGGTATAGAGAAATGGATTAATTGTTGAATCATTGATGAAAATGGGACCTAAGGGTTGAAATGGTAATTATGGAAAATGACCTAATTACATTATTTGATTAATTGGGATAATTAATTGTGAGAAATGAGGAAATGAAATGGAATTGTCGAGATTGGGAATGTATGGGGTTAAAAGGTGTAGTTGATTTATTTATCACTCACCGAATTGAAATGTTGATTGAATATCCATTGTGCACTTATTTTCTGTATAGAGATAACTGCTTTGGGCTATCGGTGGAGGATAGTTGTGATTGTTGTAGACATTGCATGATGATTAGGAAAACGGAAACTAATCAATGGAATGTGTCATGGAATTTGACGGTTGATAGAATACATTAACTGTATTTATTGAGTGATTGTATATAGAACCATTGTGTTTGTATACGTTATGTGTAGAGGAGGAGATGGGGGATGTACTTGTAACAAGCCCGCGGGGGGCCTCGCTACAGTTCGGACTCGATTAGTGTCACGGTTCTAAGTCTGAACCAAAGAGTCCAAATCCGGCAAATCGTTTTGAGAAAAACAGATTTTTGAAAGAAGTGCCAAACATGGACTGCTTTGCCAGATACAGAGTCGCCACCTAAATGTTTTTTTAATGGGAAATTTAGGAAACCCTAACTCGTTGCCTAAGGCCACGTGTCCGTCATCACCAAAGTTGCCTCGGCTCGGGAACTTGGGTACGATTGGGGAAGGTCACTTCGTGAGCACCCCCGCTCGCCCGATCAAAGATCGGCCCCTACTAACCATGATATCTATTTTTGAAAACATTGTATGTTCTTATTCCGGTTATTAGCCTAGGTTACTATGTGATGCACACAGCATATAAGTATAGACTGGGTCGCCTGAATTGGAACAAAACATTTCATGTTCGTTTATTTGAAAGATGGTTTGCTACTCGCAAGTAGGCTTAAAATGCAGATTTTGCCACCCGCAGGTGGGCTTAGGAAAAGATGGTTTTGCCACTATCTAGTGGGCTTAAAACAAACATTTGATGATTTGTTCCAATCCAAATAACCCAACCTTCACCCACAAGCATTCAGGCAGTTATATCGCATAAGCAATTAGCCTCATGGTAAGCATGTTATTCATGGTATTCACTCACACGCATGCAAGGATGCTAAAGCATAAAACTTACCGAGTACTCCAAGCCAAAGTAAAAACTCATTAGAAATCATGCATGAATCCTAAGTATACAGAAATGCCTAATGCAACACATGCAAAATGCAACTATAGCAGGCTCGGCTATTCTAAACATGGCATATGGAATGCTACAACTAACACGTATTCAATTTGGAATTGAAAATACAATGCAGTTAGTATGATGCGCCGAGCCCGGTGCATGCAAAACAGATGAATGATGCAAACATGCTGTCATACTGTATGCTAAATTGAAATATGCCCTAATCTAACCATCATAAGCGGATAAATAAAAGGGAAGAAAGACGTGGGGTTGGAAGACATACATCACACTCACGCACACTTATTACAGTTGTGCCCTCGCGCAGAGGGTCCGAATAAATAATACAGTCCCAAATAAAAGAATATTACAGTCCAAATATTACAGTCCAAATAATATACAAATTCCTAATTAATTAATCAAATTAACTAAGAAAGCTGTAAAACTGGCGTGCAAGCCAGGGACTGCCTTGCTTCTGATGAATGGTGCATGTCTGGACTGCCTTGCGCGGAAATCCATTGGGATGCCCCAATTAGCCTCTGTTTTGTGATTTTTCTTGGAAAGCGCGCCAAACTCCGGAAGTTTGCTGATTCTTCATTTGCTGCAACAGAGAGCAGGAAAGGGGCATAGCAATGTATTTTCACAGATATATGCATGCCTCGATCCTCGTGCCACCAATCACGCATGTCGATGCATGATGGCCGAGGAGTCGAATTGCACAATTCAATATAGAATGAATGCACATGAAAACACAACAAGACCTAACTCCATCATGGATGATCCGGAGTGTCGGTAACTGGGGAATTGAGACACATTCCGTCACTCGGAGTACGAAATGTACCTCGTTTCCCGTGCCCAGGCTAACTTTTACCCCGAACACGATGCAATATGCATGACATGCATGAAATGCAACTAAGATACAATCCTAATATACACAATGTTATGGAATGGCGATGCCTCGAAATGCGTGCACACGGGCACGCAAACAGAGAAAATACATGAATGCGATCTAAGATACAACCTAGTATGCACAATACTATGAAAATGAGATGCCTCGAAATGCGTGCACACGGGCACGCAAACCGAGGCAATGGCATACGCAATGCAATATGACTAAAATGGCATATAGAATGCAACATGGACTTACACTAACATGAGAGAGTCTCAGCCACACTCACATAAAAGGCCGATGAACGAAAATGAAGTGCCTCGAAATGCGTACACACGGGCACGCAAACCGAGGCAATGGCATATGCAATGCAAATGGCATAGAATGGCATATAGAATGCAACATGGACTTACACTAACATGAGAGAGTCTCAGCCACACTCACATAAGAGGCCGATGGATGAAAATGAAGTGCCTCGAAATGCGTGCACACGGGCACGCAAACCGAGGCAATGGCGTATGCAATGCAAATGGCATGGAATGGCATATAGAATGCAACATGGACTTACACTAACATGAGAGAGCCTCAGCGACACTCACATAAGAGGCCGATGGATGAAAATGAAGTGCCTCGAAATGCGTGCACACGGGCACGCAAACCGAGGCAATGGCATATGCAATGCAAATGGCATGGAATGGCATATAGAATGCAACATGGACTTACACTAACATGAGAGAGCCTCAGCCACACTCACATAAGAGGCCGATGGATGAAAATGAAGTGCCTCGAAATGCATGCACACGGGCACGCAAACCGAGGCAATGGCATATGCAATGCAAATGGCTTGGAAATGATATGAAAACATGCCAATAGAGTTTAGGCACTGAAATATGGGGAAAACAGCCCCGAAATGAAGCGAAAACACACCCGATGCATGGAATCTCTCCCGAAATGCTAAATTAGGCACCCGAAATGGCCTATAGCTATACCAAATATGCATAATATGGACATGGAATGAAATGACAGAAGCAAGGCAGCCCCAAAATAAGCATTTTACTAGTACAAAACATGGCCAAAAAGTAAGCAAAGATAGGGCAAAATTAGCATGCGAAAATGGCCCTAAACATGGGATTATGAAGCAACTCATAGCTACTGAATCCAAATGGGTTAAGACCCTTCAACAACATTGAAGAGGGACCAAAAATAAGCACTTTCGCAGAACTGTAAAAACCTCAAAAACAAACATAGATAAGGCTAAGTTCTTATGCAAGAAAATGGACCAAAAGGTGGCCAAAGAGGCAAGTGGTATATGTACAATCCAAACTGAAAAATTCCCTTCTACAACATTGAAGATGGACCAAAAATAAGTATATTTACAGAACTGTAAAATGGCCAAAACAGTATACAAACATGCTAGAAATGCAATGCAAAGTAAGGCTCAAAAGAGGCTATAACATGAGGTATGCAAAATATTCCACAAACGGCCAAATACCCTTAATAAGACATGTAGAATGGGCCAAAATAAGACCTTTTCTAGAACTGTAAAATGGCCAAAAACAAAAGTATGATAGGCTAACAAAACATGCAAGAATGGGGACCAAAAGTGAGATATAACATGAAGTGGCATATGGAGGTCCCAAACCATGAAAGGACCTAAATGAAACATGAATAATGGACCAAAATGAGACTACTTTCAGTGCTGTAAAATGGCAAAAAACCAAAGCATGATAGGCTTCCATAGCATGCAAAAATGGGACCAAAAAGGGAGTATAAAGGCAAGTATAACATGGAGGTCCCAAACAGTGTTGAGCCCTTCTTCAATGTTGAAGAGGGGCTCAAAATAAGCCTATTTACAGTTTATGTCATGCTGCAAAACAGATTACACACGAGCTAAAAAAATCATGCAAGAAAACGGTATTTAAGAAGGGTATTGAAGCAAGTGCCATATGGGGGGTTCAAACAGGGTTGAGCCCTTAATGAGACATGAAAATGAGCTCAAAATAAGGCCCCTTTCAGTTATGGCCGGAGCTCAAAGCAAAAAGCATAGATGGTTAAGAAAAGTTGCAAAAATAAGCCCAAAAAGGGTGAAATAGCAACTCACCCTTGTAGACCAATCTTTGGTTGCTTCTTGGACCAAATTTGTTGCCTCTTAGCTGCTGGAATTCCTCCTCTTGCTGCTGGAATGGAGTGGTGGTGGTAGAGCTTGGTGGTGATGAAGAAAATGAGGTGTAGCTTAGGAATTTTCAAAGAAAATGAGAGAGATGGAGTGAGATAAGTGTATCAAGGCTTGAAGTGATTTTTTCTAACCCCTTCAATGCATGTTGGCAGCTGGTTATATGGACAAAAGAGAGGGAGTAAAGGAGGGGCAAAAGGTGGGGGAAAATAGGCAAGTTTTCCCCCACAAAATATCCCCCGGATTGGGATATTTTCTGGGGGAAACAGCTATACAACTGTAAAGTTGATGTTGCAAGGAACATGGCCGGCCCCTTATTTTTGCTGCAGATGGCCGGCCGGCCACCTCCCCTAGCCGGCCGGCTAGAGGTCAAAACGGTCAAGTTGAAATAGTGGCCGGCCACCACTTTTTAAGGTCCTCCCAAGTGTGTACATCACAGACATGTGGTTCAAAGTTCAAGAAAAAGGGTCCAGGTTGTTCAACATTAGCCCGGAAGGAGGGGTTCGAAAGGGTCAGGAAACATTACTGGCCGGCCACCAACTTTTAGGATCCTCCCAAGTGTGTACATCACAAATATGCGGTTCAAAGTTCAAGAAAGTGGCCCCAAGGTGTTCAACATTAGCCCGGAAGTGTGAAAAACGGGCGTCGGAGGGCGTCGGAGGATATATAACTGGTTGCTGCAACAATTACTGGCCTCCCACCCTTCAGTGACCTTCCCGGTGATAAAACAGAGGTACCTGCCAAAAATGAACAAAAACCGTCGCAAAATGAATGTTCGGGGGCCAAAACGCGCAGTTCGGGGTCCCGAAAATGGGCTGTTAAGCACCGAAAGTGGCATTCGGCCACAAAGTGGGTTTCTCAAACCCCAGTGTCCCTCAAAAGGGAGTAAATAGGAGGTATGCCAAAATTTAGAGCAAACGGAGATGGTTAGGCGGTCCCGAACCGAGGCACACGGCCAACGGTCCCGAAAACCAGGAACCGGGCTCCGAAATGGGCAAAATGGCTTACGGCCACCAAATTTAGCCCACAGCCATTGAGAGATGGTCTACAGGACCTCTCCCTCCCCTCAGGAAAATAAACAGCGAAAATCGAGCCTGGTTCGCAAATCGAGGCAAGGCACAGAAGAGGGTTCGGAAGTCCGGAGGCAAGGCTCACGGCCGCGACTCTGAGACTTCTGAACGAGCACATTATGCAATATCACCAAGCGCTCAATCGGTGACGTCTGAGTCTTATGGTCGGTCAAAAATGGGGTGTCTACAGTTGCCCCTCTTTGACAGAACTCGGAAGTCACAAGTGACGGGAGTGAATGTCAAAGCCCAGAGACGACCCATTTTTGACAAGGCCGAAGATTTAGACAAACGTACAAAGTAAACAGAGACGTGCCCGCAGGCGGGGGGGGCAAGATGCAAAACAATGCAAGAAGATTTTGAAGATTGGACTTATACGCTACGCGAAGCCGGTTGAAAGTTGGACTTATACGCTACGCGAAGCCGAACATTACTCATGATCATGCGAATGCAGCAAGTTGTAATGAAGCAAGTATTCGCAAATAGATGCAACAGTTTTAAGCAAGAATGCAAAGCAACAACTACATTTCATGCAGTTAAGAATGCGGAGAATTATTCAATTCTCGCCACATCTCACCCGGAGAAGATACGATACCTGCGCGATTCGTCTGGTCGCACCAGCCTCAAATGAACCGTACATACAATATCGTGCCTGCAAAAGAGAGAAATGCAACAAGTACAATATGTTTCCAACATATATTCAATGCGATTTCAAAAGTTTGACACACGCAGTGCCGGTGAGTGAATGCATCGCAATGCAAGAGTGGAACATGCGTGACAACGCATGCTCAAGCATAGAGGTATGGCAATGTCAAGAAATGTTCATAAAAATGCAAGTATGCTCATGAGAATGCAAGTTATGTGCATGATAGTGCAAAACGAGCATAAATCAGGGTGCCCGTTTGTCATGAAATAACGAGTAAGGAAACACGTGTTTCGGCGAAGGCGACTTTGATGACGGCCTTTGATCCACTTCCTGGAGAGGCTACAACATATTCAAAAGGATACATCTTGATTTTGATGAATAATGATGAGACACATGTCAGAACTTGAAGCCGAAGTTTCGGCGGAGCAATTTCGCGACTGGAAGTGTACTTTTCTTGAACTTTTTCAGGTCCCGGGAACTCCAATCTTCCTCAAAATTTGCAGGGAGCTAGGTGAGCCTGTGAGGGACATGGTCGGCCAGTTTTATGAGGGATGAGAGCTGGCCGGCTGGTTTTACAAAAAGGAAATGGCTGGCTGGCCGGTTTTCCAAAAAGGAAATGGCTGGCCGGCTAGAAAAGGTGGCCGGCCGGCCATATACCCAAATCCGAGGGCATTTTGGTCCTTTCACCTCCTTTCTTTATGCTCCTTCATCCCAAGACTTTAAGCCTATAAATGCAGCCGAGATCCTCTCTTCTTTTGCCTCCTACATCCTTTTCTTCTCCAGATCTGAGTTCCATACGCGTTTTCCAACGCCCCACGCAAATTGTTTTCGCAAAAATATTCAGTTTCAAGCATTTTGGGCCGCTTAAATTTTGGTTTCGGAGCTTCTTTTCTCATTTTCGCCACTTGAGGTAAGTTTGTCTCAATATTTGGAAGATTTTCTCGGGAGTTGACTTTTGTTGACTTTTTCATTTCCCGAGAGTTGACTTTTGTTGACTTTTTCCAATTTTGGCTGATTTTCGCTCATTTTTGCTCCTTTTGCAGATTTTTTGAAAATGGCGGGTAATTCTCCTCATGGTGGAGGTCTTCCAGGTGCCGGAGATGATTTTGATCCCATGACTCTCCCCCCGAGGGTCCGGCCTTTTATTCCCGGGAGGTACGCTCCGCCGTCACATGTCCTTCCTCGGGCCGTTTTTCGTCACTTCACCGGTTTTGATGAGCGAGCACCTGGAGATCTACTCCTGCGGGAGCCAGAGCATCACCTCTCTCATGAGGCCCGAGAGGTATTTACTTCATTTTCTGCATTTTTCGTACATTTCATGTTTTTGCCATGCTTGAACACATAGTTTTAGCTTATGACATAGTACTTTGCTTGCATCCTGAACATGTAGTTTAAACACTCGAATTTCTGAACACTCGGCTCATTAATTAATTGCGAGCGCACAGTACACATTAGTTAAGAAGTGAACACACGGCTCAAATACTGATTTGTCGAACACACAGCCCGAATTCGAAAGTGAACACACAGCCCATACTTTAAATTTTCTGAACGCATAGCCCAGATTGATAGTGAACATGCAGCCCACACTGATTGAAAGTTGAACACGAAGCCCAAACTTCAAATTTTCTGAACACACAGCCCAGATTGATAGTGAACACGCAGTCCATACTTTAAATTTTCTGAACACACAGCCCAGATTGATAGTGAACACGCAGCCCACATTGATTGAAAGTTGAACACGCAGCCCAAACTTCAAATTTTCTGAACACACAGCCCAGATTGATAGTGAACACGCAGCCCATACTTTAAATTTTCTGAACACACAGCCCAGATTGATAGTGAACACGCAGCCCACATTGATTGAAAGTTGAACACGCAGCCCAAATTAGAAATTTTCTGAACACGCAGCCCACATTAGAATAGTGAACACGCAGCCCACATTGATTGAAAGTTGAACACACAGCCCAAATTAGAAATTTTCTGAACACGCAGCCCAGATTAGAATAGTGAACACGCAGCCCACACTGATTGAAAGTTGAACACGCAGCCCAAACTTTAAATTTTCTGAACACGCAGCCCAGATTAGAATAGTGAACACGCAGCCCACACTGATTGAAAGTTGAACACGCAGCCCAAATTAGAAATTTTCTGAACACGCAGCCCATACTTTAAATTTTCTGAACACACAGCCCAGATTGATAGTGAACACGCAGCCTATACTTTAAATTTTCTGAACACACAGCCCAGACTGATAGTGAACACGCAGCCCACATTGATTGAAAGTTGAACACGCAGCCCAAATTAGAAATTTTCTGAACACACAGCCCAGATTATAATAGTGAACACGCAGCCCATATTTTAAATTTTCTGAACACGCAACCCAGATTAGAATAGTGAACACGCAGCCCACACTTTAAATTTTCTGAACACGCAGCCCAAATTAGAATAGTGAACACGCAGCCCACACTTTAAATTTTCTGAACACGCAGCCCAGATTAGAATAGTGAACACGCAGCCCACACTTTAAATTTTCTGAACACGCAGCCTAGATTAGAATAGTGAACACGCAGCCCACACTGATTGAAAGTTTGAACACGCAGCCCAAACTTTAAATTTTCTGACAGCTTATACATCACACTTTGAACACACAGCTCACGCATTCCATTGGCACACAGCCCATTCATTTTATTGGCACACAGCTCATTCATTTCATTGGCACACAGCTCATTCATTTTATTGGCACACAGCTCATTCATTTTATTGGCACACAGCTCATTCATTTCATTGGCACACGGCTCATTCATTTCATTGGCACACAGCTCATTCATTTTATACTGACACATGTATTCATTCTGAATGCAGGTCGGTTCTCGCAGTGTACGGGGGTACGGCTCCACCACCGCGCGGGATTGGTATGGTGAGCTCCCGGAGGCTGTCCGGGATTTAGTGGACTTGGCAGGATTTGAGACCTTCTGCGCTGGATTATCACGTTGTCCTGCCTGGATGGCACTGATGGCAGCCTTGGTAGAGAGATGGTGGGACACCACCAACTCCTTTCATTTCTCTGCCACTGGAGACATGACCATGACGCCTCTGGACTTTGCTGTGCTGACCGGCCTGGATATAGGAGGTTGGTCTATCCCTTATGATGAGGACATGGGCGAGTGGGAGGCCGCTTGGATGTATCTATTGGGGGCTCGCCCGCCTGTTGACAGGGTTTCTGGGAGAGTCCGATACACTTGGTTCTCTTCCCACTTTCGGCGGGCGGAGATGGTGCCCGAGACTCCTGAGGAGACGGAGCAGTACGCCCGTGGTTTCCTTATGTTCCTCTTCGGGACTACCCTGTTCGCCGATAGAGGGAACACAGTCGGGTTATATCTGCTAAGCGCTCTGGTTGACCTATCACAGGTCAGTAGATATGACTGGGGTGGCGCCGGCCTGGCTACCCTTTATTGCTATATGAGCGCGACATCCCGCGGGCAGGGAGATTTACTTGGCGGTTACTGGAGAGCCTGGGAGGTATTTTCTGTCCCCTTGATTTACATTTCTGCTCCTCATTACTTGTCCATTGCACACACGGCGCGCTTTGCAGCCTGTATTTTGCCCTCAGCATTTTGTATTCATATTCTGCACTGCTTTTCTCAGTTATGGGTATACGTATACTTCCCGATATTAGGCCCAGAGTTGGAGGTGGCAGGGCCTCCCATGACCTCATATTCATTGGTATTCGAGGGCCCACACCGGTCGAGACCGCCGAGAGTCTCTCCTTTGCTTGCGACAGTATTTTGACACTGTGCGACAGTCGGAGGTACTTCAGAACTTTCAGTTCCTTTCATTTTCATCTTTGATTTGCTCTGTATATTCCCGATTTCTGATTGGTTTATGCATTTATCATCCGCAGATCACATGGCAGCCCTGGGCACCCCTGGGTGATGGTCTCCGATTTCAGTATACCGGAGGATCGGGCACCTCCCAGTATAGGGTCCTGCTCGAAGGGCCGGTTGGCAGGGCATGGTTTCTGGGGGAACGCTTTTTGCGTCAGGTATGGGGGTATCTTTCTCAGGATCCTCCCGCAGTACCCCCAGTCAGTATGCGGACTGCTGACAGGCTCTCTTTCTCGGAGGTAGTCGGCGCTATGCTGGGTAGCGATGCTTTACTATATCTCGAGGAGGGGGATTACGGCACTTACCGTCATACATATTTGATGCCTCCATTGACGGGAGCTCGTACCCCGATGACGAGGCCTGCTGGTATGTCATCCTCGGGTCAGGCCCGGGCTCGGGTTGCAGACGTTCCTTCTACCAGCGGGGCTGGTACATCTAGAGGTGGGGGTAGACCGGTTCCTCCGATTTCGCCGACTTATCCTCATCCTGGATGGCCAGATATGCCAACTGAGTTGATGGCGTGGCAGTATGGGGCTATCTCTCCGACTCCGATCCCGCTAGAGCCTCCGATGCCCAGTGATCGATACACTATTGACCCTGATTCACCGCTGGTATGCTCCACTGTTTTTTCATTCATCATTCAGACGTTTTAGACATTCTTTCATTCACTGATGATTATGAGCTCATATTTGCAGCCACCGCGAGGGTACATGGAGGAGGTGGCTGGACTGGTGGCCACACTCGAGGGCATGGTCCTGCGGAAGGAGGCACAGTTGTCTATCGCGGGCATTCAGGTACCCTTCAGTTTTCTGGCATTTATTATACATCTGATGACATGCTGATTTCTACTGCATCGATAGGCTACTTGTGTAGAGCACATTTGACACACACCCCACTTGTACACTGTATTTACATGCACCCACTTCACGTAGTCTTTGCTTGTATCTGCATCTGATGTATATATTTGGACTGATGTATTTAAATTGAAATCTTTATTCTCAGATGCCTTCATGGTCTGGTCAGCCGCAGACTAGGCCACCTGGGCCTCCTTGGGGAGCTGGGCCATCTGGGCCATTTCACGGAGTTGGGCCATCTGGGCCTTCTCAGGGGGCTGGGCTATCCCGACCTTTCCGAGGAGTTGGGCCATCTAGGCCTTTCCGAGGAGCACGAGGAGGGTCCTCCCGCAGGCGCAGGACACATGTTGTAGAGGCGGAGCCTGATGAGGAGGAGGAGGAGGAGGAGGATGATGATGAGGAGGAGGAGGAGGCTACCGACCGTCAGTCAGAGACATCTGCTGAGGAGGGAGGCTCTGGCCTTGGTTCGGGGAGTGGGGACGAGGCTGAAGGGGATCCTGAGGATGACAGCTCTGACCCAGATGATGATGATGGTGATGGTGCAGAGGATGTCCCGCAGAAGAGGATGAGGAGTGCTTCTCATTCCCGCTCCCGAGGGCATTGATGCTGCCATTTCCTGCTTTATTTTTCTTTTTGCTAGTAGTTTGTAGCACTTTGCACATTGTTAGGCAGTTTTATTTTCTGTAAAACTTGTATCTTTGTTCGTTGTAAAACATGATGGAATGAAACAGCTTTCGAAAAGGTGTTTATGTTTTAAACTTTTAGCATCGTATCGCATCATTTTATTTTGCACCAAAATGAAATTGAATGGGAATGTGCATTGTGTAATCACCAAGTCAGGTAGTGAACCGACGTAACAAACTAAGCAACTCAACTTACTAAGATATAACAGAACCCTAGCAAGTTTACAACTCGATAAACAAAATGCAATAATGTTGACAACGCAAATAAGCAAGACTCAAACAAAGATTGCTTAAACAGAGCAATGACTCAAAAACGTAAAACACGTCCGCTCGACAAACAACTCGATAAGCAAAACAACAACAACAGAGTGTACTTCGGGCGATCTGGGCACCGGAACGCATCTGAAACAGAGGGAAATGAAGGCCTTTGGCTCTCCCGTTGCATGGAAATGTTTGAAACTCTCCCTCGAAGGGTAAAACAGGGCCAAGGAGATACACTGAAGCATTGCCGGCCACCTTTGGGAGCCGGCCGGCCAGTTTTATGGAGAGGGGGGAGCCGGCCGGCCAGTTTTGAAAAAGAGAGTGGCCGGCCAGCCAGAAAAGGTGGTCGGCCGGCCACTTGTTCCTGCAACCACCCAAATTTTGACATGTGTCCTTCTGAATAGTGTTTTTCCATCTATAAAAGCCTCAACTTCGGGAACATTCATTTCATCTTAGTTTTGCACAAAAATGGAGGCATTTCTCGCAGAAAATTTCACATCTTAGATCTCTTCTCTAGATGGCTCGGAAAAGCTGAACTTCCGGGGTTTTGGCTTGAATGCACTATTCACGCTGAGCCGTACTCCGTTACAGCTCCCTTTTCTCCATGCCGCGGCAAGGTTCTGGAACCCAGTGATGCACGTTTTTAACTTCGGCGGCCAAGAGGTATGTCCCACTTTCGAAGATTTTCAGGTTTTGATGGAGTCTGAATGCTCTGAAGTGATCTTGCCCCAGCTCCGTTTTGGCCACGCCCAGGCTTTAGGGCGGATGTGTGGGCTCACGGCGCATGATGCTCGATCTCTGATCTGCAGTGGAGAACTGGATATTCTCGGCTTGATCCATCGTTTTTCCGACACCGGTGACCGCAGCAACCATTATTGGCAGGGTTTCCGGCAACACGCCCTCTGCTTGTGTTTGTTGTCTCACTTTCTGCTTTCCTCGGGCTTCGGCGGAGCTAGCATTCGCCTGATTGAAGTTGCCCAAGGCTTGAGAGAAGGAAAGAGCTGTATTGCCATGGCCTTGGCTGAGACGCTGATGGGCTTAGATTCTGTCTATCGCCGGGAGACGACTAGGTTCGCTGGGAGTCCACTGCTACTGCAGGTAATGTTTCCCACCCATCCTTACATATATATTTGCTCACATCACTCAGCCCTCGGGCTCGATTTTTCTCACAAAACCCTTGTCTTTACTTTTCTCTCATCGTACATCTCTCTGTTCTTTATTCTCTCATTTTCCATCCCTCCCCAGGTATGGTTAATGGATAAGTTGCAGGTTGTGGACTCTTGCCCAGCCTACTCGGCTCGAGGCTACTTCTTTCGGCAGCGCCTAGTCAATGCTCTTGACGAAAGGTGGTGGTTTGATTGGATGTGCAATTTGTCCGCAGACCACATTGCTTGGCGTTGTCCTTGGCTCAACCTCCCGGCAATGAGCTATAGTATGTCCCGGCTGATCGGGGTACAGTTGATTGGTCTAACCCACTGCGTATTCTATTTTCCGTTCCGGTTCCTGCGTCAGTTCGGTCATGATCAGACCTGTCCACCGGAGGGGATTGAGTACCCAGCCGCTTTCCCGGTTCGAGGTGCACAGCTTGCACGATATGCCACAGCATGGAGGACTAGAGAGCTCCTGGCCCCTGCTCCCATTTTCAGTTGCACTTTGTCTGATGAGTGCTTGGATTGGCTCAATGAGGAGGCATAGGTTGGGCCTAGCTTGGCATCAGATGCTTCGTCCAGCTCTGGGAGGGGACGCGGAGATACTTGACTCGACTATGCTCCAAATTTATTGCTTATTTAGCATTTTCAAGTTTTCTTTATGAATGTACTAAAAAGCAACCTCGATTGTACGCAAGAGCAGGAGAACTCTATTTTGAAATCAATGAAATTGAAAGTTGTGGTACTGAAAATTTTCCGCTTCGGTCCAAAAATGGTCTTAGTTGTAAAAAGATTAATTTGAACAAAGTCAACTTTTATTAAAACTTCTCAAAACTATTTTCGATGTGGGTCAGAACTGGACACGCCTGAGATCTGTCACTGAGGTGCACAACCCCGGATCCCTGCAACTGGAAAGTTGCCCCTAGTTTGAAGAACAATGCGGCACTGCACGGCAACGGGAAGTTGCCCCTAGTCTGAGTAACTTTGCGCCGTCACGGCAACGGAAAGTTGCCCCTAGTCTGAACAGCACTGTACCGGAGATCGCGATAAATGCTGATGGATAAAGATGACTGAGATGATCAAAATGGACAGAGTTGATCGGGAAAAAGTTTATGGCTGAACTTCAAGGTGAAATTGCCTACGTATCCCAAAGATGGGAATCAAGCCTTACGTAGTTCAGGCTAAGGTTCACTCGAGTATTTTCACTCTCCTTTTGCGCTCTAACTTTTGCCAAGGCCGCCTTTTGCGGGTTTTCAACCTTGCGAGCTCAGTTTTTATATTTCCAATTTTTTTGTGCTCTAACTTTTGCCTAGGTCGCCCTTTCGGGTTTTCGGCCTAGCGAGCCTCTCAAGGATAATATTTCTTCAACTTGTCCATATTGATCGGTTGTGAGAACTCCAAGCCATCTAGATCCATCAGAACCACAGCTCCACCTGACCAGATAGCTTTGATGATGTAAGGACCAGTCCAATTGGGTTTGAACTTGCCCCTTGGGTCGTGGATGGGAGCTCGGTTGTCTTTGAGCACCAAATCTCCTTCTTTCAGATTCCTGGACTTAACCTTCTTGTTGAAAGCCCGGGCAATCCTACGTTGATAGCCTTGAATGTGGTACAGTGCTTTCAGTCTTCTTTCATCAAAGAGCATGAGTTCCTCAAATCTGTTCTGCTGCCAATCTGCTTCGGCTATTTGGCACTCAGTCAATACTCGTAACGACGGAACCTCAATCTCGATGGGTAGAACAGCCTCCATTCCATAGACCAATGAATACGGAGTTGCTCCAGTAGAAGTCCTGATTGAAGTCCTGTAGCCCCACAGAGCAAATGGCAGCTTGTCTGGCCAATCCCAATAGGTTCCCACCATCTTCTGCAGTATATGTTTGATATTCTTGTTGGTGGCCTCAACCGCTCCGTTGGTTTGCGGCCGGTATGTAGATGACTTATGGAAAGCCACGTTGTATTTTTCTAACAAGTCTATCACTTCCTTCTTGAAGTGGGAACCATTATCTGAAATTATCTCGTTTGGCACCCCGTAGCGACAGATGATGTTGTTTTTGATGAACTTTGCGACGTGCGACGCCTTCAACACTGCGTATGATTGGGCCTCGACCCACTTTGTGAAATAATCTATCGCTACTAGGATAAACTCATGCCCGTTTGATCCCTTCGGGGTAACAACTCCGATCACATCAATTCCCCAAACTGAAAAAGGCCATGGCGAAGTCATGTTGTACAGCTTTGACGGCGGGATGTTCATACGATTTGCATGAATTTGACATTTGTGGCATCGCCGAACAAAACTAATACAATCTTCCTCCATGGTTGACCAGTAGTAGCCCTGTCTGAGGATCTTTCTAGCCAGCATTACCCCATTCATGTGTGCACCGCACTCCCCCCCATGGATGGCCTCCATCAGGCGCTTTGACTCTTCAGCTTCTACACAGAGCTTATGCATTCCCAGATGACCCCTTTTGTACAGCTTACCCCCGCAGATGATAAACTGAGCAGCCATTCTTCTGATGGCCCTCTTATCCTTGGCATTTGCCCCTAGTGGATACATCTCCTTTTCCAAGAAGTTCCAGATGTCGTAATACCAGGGGTTGCCGTCTTGAGCCTTATCTATGGCGGAAATCGACTCGTATGCTGGCGCAAACTTTTGATCAATAATGACTGGACGCATCCGGACTCCGGACGGGATGTCTATCATGGAAGATAGAGTTGCTAGTGAATCTGCGAACCTGTTGTTCTCTCTTACGAGGTGGGTGAAATTTAGCTTCTCAAACCGAGGAATTAACAAATCCAAGGTTTGGTGGTAAATTATCATCCTTTCCTCCTTGACTTTCCAGTCTCCTTTTGCTTGAGACACAACAAGGTTTGAGTCCCCAATGACGTCCAACCGTCTTGCCCCTAACTCTAGGGCTGCTTCCAGGCCAGCAATACATGCCTCATACTTTGCTTCATTATTCGAGACTTTGAACCGGAGCTTGAATGCTAAAGGGATGCGGGAATCGTCAGGCGCTATCAGCAACACCCCTATCCCATACCCATACTGGTTTGACGCTCCGTCAAAGTACATCGTCCAAGTTTCATCTTCAACGTGCAGAATGGCTTCATCTGGGAATAGGTACTCAACCGCTTCATCCCCCTCAACCGGGTGGTCGGCAAGGAACTCCGCTACCGCTCTTCCCTTTACTGACTTGCGCGTCACATACTTCAAATCAAATTCGGAAAGCAACAGCAGCCATCGAGCTAGCCTACCCGTAAGTGCTGGTTTCTCAAAAAGATATTTGATGGGATCCAAACGTGAAACCAACATTACAGAGTGAGCTAACAGGTAGTGCCGCAGCTTCCTGGTAGCCCATACCAAGGCCAAACAAGCCTTCTCCAGCGGTGTATAGCGGGTCTCGTAATCCAGCATCTTTTTGCTCAGATAGTATATGGCCCTTTCCACTTTGTCTTCCGACTCCTGCGCGAGCATGCAGCCCATGGTAGTCTCTGTTACTGAGAGGTACAATATCAACGGCCTCCCCGGCTCTGGTGGTGACAACACGGGCGGGTTCTGTAGATACTCTTTGATCTGTTCAAAAGCTGCTTGACATCGACCGTCCCATTGGAATTTCTTTCCTTTCTTCAGGAGACCAAAAAGTGGTTCACAAGTCAAGGTTAATTTAGAAATAAACCGTCTTATGAATTGCACTTTACCCAGAAAGCCTCGCACCTCCTTTTCAGTCCTTGGTGGTGTCATTTCTAAGATGGCCTTGATTTTGGAAGGGTCGACCTCGATGCCCCTTTGCGTAATCAGAAACCCTAGCATCTTCCCTGCTGTAACACCAAACGTGCACTTTTGGGGATTCAACCGCAGCCGAAACTCTCTGATCCTTTGAAAGAATTTTTGTAAGGCGGTGTAGTGGCCCTCTCTTTCTTTGGACTTGACAATCATGTCGTCCACATACACCTCGACCTCTTTATGGATCATATCATGCAATATTGTAGTTGCTGCCCGCTGATAAGTAGCTCCGGCGTTTTTCAACCCGAATGGCATCACTCTATAACAATATGTACCCCACGGGGTAGTGAATGCAGTCTTCTCCCGGTCTTCGGGTGCCATTACTATCTGATTATAGCCTGAAAAGCCATCCATAAATGAAAGCAAGGCGTGTCCTGCCGTGAAGTCTACCAATTCATCAATGTGCGGCAAGGGAAAGTCGTCCTTCGGACTGGCCCTGTTCAAATCTCTGAAATGTACACAGACCCGAATTCTGCCATCCTTCTTTGGCACCGGAACAATGTTGGCCAACCAAGTTGGGTATTCTGATACCAGCAGGAAACCTGCGTCAATTTGCTTGGTGACCTCTTCCTTGACCTTGAGGGCCCAGTCCGGGCGGATCCTTCTGAGCTTCTGTTTGACAGGTCGGGCTTCGGGGTCAAGAGGGATCCGGTGCTGTACAATCTTAGGATCGATTCCAGGCATGTCTTCATAGGACCACGCGAAAACATCTTTGAAATCTTTTAATAAAGCGACTAAGCGCTCGCGTTCCTCAGAAGACAACGTGGACCCGATCTGGACCAGCCACGGGTCCTTCTCAGTACCAACATTCACAGTAGTGATTTCATCCATTAAGGGTTTAACAAATCTTTCCTACTCTTGATCAATTAATCGTTGCAAAACCGGAGGAATTTCTTCCTCGTCGTTTTCATCAAAATTTTGAAAATCCTGATTTAAGCAATAAATCAAAGACACAGAAAAATACTCAGAAACCACATCCACATCATTCTCATTAAATATTTCCAAGCCGTCAGATTCCTCTGTTACAACAGACTCAAAAGAAAATGAAAATGACGACCTAGACAAGACTGTGGCATCCGGGTTATCACCCCCAGGAATACCAGACTCAGACTCAGTCGAGCTGGAATCTGATTCCGACGCACAAGATTCGGTAGAATCAGATTCCGGCTCACTACCTGACCCGGTGCTGCTAGATAAAAAGCCTTCTTCATATTGCCAGATGAGAGAAGGTGCGATAGATGCATCCAAAATCGGCGCTGGAAAGCCCGCAGCTATTTCATCTCCAACCATGGAAACCGAAGAGTTATCCCCCAAGCACTCCTGGTCGATCGGAGGATCTGAAAGTAGACGCGCCAGTGCTACCCCCATTTCAAGCTCGGTGCTCTCAGAATCCACTGCTTTACACTGCTCAACCTTAGTTGGTAGGTCTGTCTGTGCTTCGGCAACGTCATCCCCAGGTAATTGTATGTCGAAGAAGATTTCAAAGCCAGGCACGCGCTTCCTCTCCGCGTTCAGCCATGGCTCTGGGAAGCCGCAGAATGGAAAATCTTCCCCCTCCCGGACGAAGCGTCCGTTTAGGGTACCCCAGATGGGCCTATGCATTAACTCAAATGGCTTCCCAGCCCTCTTTGCCCTGGCTCTTCCGGCCATTTCTTTTCCTTTCCTCACCCAGTCCTCTTTGGTGGGCAGATAACCCAGTCCAAAGGTATGAGGGTTGTGTGGCACTTCGGCCAACGCTGAGACGCCCTTCCGGCCGCTTCTCCCTAATCCCATCCCGGGGGTATGTTTTAGCTTGTTCATGAGGTAGATAGATTGAGCACTGACGTACATACCTTCATTCACAGCCATGACATTCTGTACCACTTGAGCCTCGGCCAAAGTGAACCCCGATAAAAACACATCCTCCGTGCCGTGCTCGATCTCCAAGACAGGTGTGGACACTTCCGGCGGCGGATGGATTGATGAATTCCCAAAAAAAATTGCTACCCCTTTCCCGTGAGGGTACTTTAACATCTGGTGTAGAGTGGAAGAGACTGCTTTGACCTGGTGCAACCACGGTCGCCCCAAAAGTAGGTTAAAGGTTGCGGGAACGTCCAAGATATGAAATTCAATGCTGTGTTGTCCTGGACCAACCTTGGTTTGAACTTTAACAGTCCCCATCACTTCTCTGCTGGTATTGTCGTATGCTCTGATTACTTGAGTGGTCGGGACGAAGTCCGCGGGCTTCAACCCGATTGCATACGCCGTTCTGGTCGGGCAGACATTAATAGCAGACCCGGTATCAACAAGTACCACCGGTATTTACTTTTCTCTACATTCCACGGAAATATAGAGAGGTTTGTTATGATTTGTGCCCTCAGGCGGTAGTTCCTTGTCCGAAAAGGTTAATGCCGGGGAACCTCCTCCCGGAAAAACCAGCCCAACCAGCTGTTCAGGGGTGGTATCTATGGAGAGCTTGGATTTGTCCATAGCAGACAGGACAGCTTCTCTATGTACCCGCGATGCCATCAGCAGTCCCCAGATGGAGATGTCTGCTTGTATCTTCTTTAACTATTTCAGCACAGCTTCCTCCTCAATCTGCTTCTCCTTCTGCTTCTCTGCTTCTCTATCCTTCCCGGATGCCTCGGGTTGGTCTAGGTGTGGGGGTTTGAAGTACCACCCACTTCTCGTCATATGGTCAACCTCATCGAGGTACCAAGTGTCATCCGGTTGATTATTTCCCCAGTCTTCATCCGTGTGGGCAAGACATAAGTCATCATCTTCCCACCACATTCCGTCGGCAGCCAACAGACACCTGTCTGGCTCCGGTTCAGTTGCACTCGCAGTGCTCTCCGTCCACATGCTCACAGCATTCTCTATCTTCGTGTACACAGCACTCTCAGTCCCCTCAGGGCCCTTAGCTTTCCTAATTCTCTCAGCATCCTCAAACTTTTCTCATTCCAGCTGTGTCAGTACAGCTGGTTGTTTAACAATTTCTGTATCCATAATGCCCAAATCTCGAGCGAAATTCTTAACACCGGCGCTCTCCGGCGATACAACTTGACTTCCGGCCATTCCGGCCACAACTGATACTCCTGCCCCTGCCGGGCTCTGTTCTAGTTGGGCTTCCCCCACTTCATCTGGTTGATCCTCGAGCCATCCAGTGGCCTCTGCCGATTCCTCATAGTCGAACCAGTTGATTGCCGAATCCCCCGGTTCCCGGTCATCGAAAAATTGCAGGTTGGCAAAGTCCTCCTCTACGGCTGTCAGATCATCTGCCCCTAGCCCAGATCCATCCCCCCGGATCATGCATAGCTCTCCTGTCTCTGGCAATTCTATACCTAGCCCAATTCGGCTCGTTGATAGGATGTACACGCTTGGATCATAGGCTCCCCCAGCAAAACTCTGTCCAGTCCCAGATTCAACAGTCTCATTCTCTCCCGAAATCTGCCCTGCCCCATCTTCGACGGTCACCACCATCGGCTCTGGTTGGGTTTTGGAGATGTCCACCATGCACAAGAAGCCAGTGCAATCGGGGAGGAACACCTGCGGCTTGGGTAGGTGGGTGGGAGTAATATAGATGCTAGGATCGTAAGACACGACCCCAGTTTGGATAAGATTGATTCTGTTGGGAGGGGGAGCTTGGTTATGTGGTGGGAGAGGGTTGGTTGTGACATTGGGTTTATCAGGAGGTGCGATCACCTGTTTGTCGATAAGATCTTGGATCTCATGACGCAATCTGAAACAACGGTCGGTGTCGTGACCGTGTTGTTGGTGATACGCGCAGTACTTTGTTGGGTCATGAGAGGGAGGGAGTGGATTTGGTAGTGGCTTCGGCTCCAGGGGTTTCAAATGCTTTTTCCTGATCAATACCCCTAGAGCTTTGGACATGGGCATGTATAATGGGGTGAAGGTTCTTTGGCCTCGAGGTTGGAATCTGGTGGTTTGTGTGTTGCTTCCGGACGCGCCGGAGAAGGGTGTGGCAGCCATGGGCCTTGGAGGGGGAGAGGGAGTGGTGGTGACCATACTGACTTCCGAGGCTCTTGTATTTGCAGTGCCACTCGGGCCCGCATTGTTGTTACGGTTGAAAGTCCTCCTCGGTTGCTCCCTATCGTGGTCAAACAGACCTTGTTTCATTGCATCTTCGATTTGCACCCCCATCTCGTGTAAATCTGCGAAAGTAGGAAAGGGGACTACAATCATTCTCTGCATCAACTTTGGGTGGAGATTGCGCACAATCATCCGGATTTGATCTTTGTCAGTGGGCCTTAAAGTCATCATTGACGCCTTTGCCCTCCATCGGATTACAAAGTCCGAGAAAATTTCCTTGGGCTCTTGCCTTAACGTTTCGAGATCACGGGTTGTGATCTCGATCTGAGTGTTGTACGAATATTACGCGACAAAGGCCTCAGCCATTTCATCCCAATTCTTTTTCACTTCATCTTGTAACTTTGCGTACCAGTGGGCGGCCACACCCGACAGGGTTCGGCCGAATAGTGAAAGCTTCTGTGGTCGTGTTAGGCCCATTGGCCGCAAGATGTCTATGAACAGTCGGAGATGGACCATGGGGTCGCCGGACCCGTCAAAGCGGTCGATTTGTGGCATTTTGAACCTATCGGGGAGTGTTACGGCCTCCTCGGTATATCCGTCTTCGATATCCGGCATAGCCTTGACCCCTTGGGATTTCTTGAAGAGCTTCTCAAGTTTGCTCAATTTCAGAGCTGTATGATCAACCTCGAACTCGAAGGGAGAGTCCGGGCGATTGGGTGCATGGACCTTGGACAGTTGTGGTGGAAGCGGGGGCGGAGCTGGCCCCATTGGGAGGTTCGTGTCCTCTTGCAGGTTCTGGATAGTCGGCACAGTATTCTGGATGTTTGGAGGAGCGTTCTGAACAGCAGGTATTTGCTCAGGTAATGGAGCCCCTGCCGGAGGAGGAATTTGTTGTGAAACAGACGCTGTATTCTGTTGTTGCAGTCTGGTAATCAGCTCAGCCTGCTGGGTCATAATCTCGGCTTGTTGCTTAGCAAGTTCATCTCAGCGAACGGCATCCTGCTGCATGGCCAGCATAGTTTCTTGCATTTGCCGCATCATTTCCTCAACTCCTGTTGGTGCTGCCATACTGTTTTGATCTATCTGAACTACTGGCAGATTTGGCTCTGTAGCAACGATGGGGATCTCAATCCGACTGTCCACTAATGGGGGAAACCACTGCTCTGGTGATCTCTGTTCAGATACACTACGCTTTCTCTGCCTTCTTCTGATAACGGGAGGTAGAGAATGGAACACTGGCTGTCCGTCGATTAGATCCTCAGATCGATGGAGTCGACGACCTCGTGTCCACAGTGCTTGGGGAATGCCTGCTGGGTTAGAAGCAATTGTGCTAGAACTGACCTAGCAAAAGATAAATAAAGCGAAAAGGAAATAAATAAACAGATAAACGGACAGCATAACAGCTTAAAATAAAATGCAAGACACACAGCCGGGCATAACAACACACAGTCAATAAGCTGAATACACATTGTCCTCAAACACTGATTATTATCCCTGTATCACTGTCCCCTAATCTGAATCTGATACCCGCAGATAACTGATTCTCAGATACTGGCTGATGCCCGCAGGCCTGATACCCATAATACTGAACTGATGCCCGCAGGCCTGATGCCCAAATTCATATACTGAGCTGATGCCCGCAGGCCTGATGTTGATAATACTGAACTGATGCCCGCAGGCCTGATGCCCAAACTCATATACTGATACATGCATTCCTGTGGAGACGCACTCTAAAGCACATAGCAGATAAGTGAGAGCCAAAACACCCCTATGTTGGGGTAGGGTTTCCCTGTCCTATTTTGTTAGGAGCTAGGGTTTCACTACGCACAGAGCGGTTTCAAACAACCTATAAACGGGTAAGCAACCTGTCCTAGTTTGGAATGGTCACTATGGATCCGAATATGCACTAGGTCGAATGGTCAAAGAGGGTGCCCCGGTAAAACCGGGGTTTGTGTTCCCATACTGGCAGAGCCCACAACCGGTCAGCCTTATGGTCATGCCTTGACAAGGCAAGCCTCCGGCAAACCGTTCAGGAATAACAGATGGCAAACACGGTGTCCTAGGCGCACCAATGCAAATGCAATGCAAAGAAACACACAAGTGTAGTCAAAAACAGATATCATGAGTTCGAGTCAAGTTCTCTAAATCCCCAGCAGAGTCGCCAGAAACTGTAACAAGCCCGCGGGGGGCCTCGCTACAGTTCGGACTCGATTAGTGTCACGGTTCTAAGTCTGAACCAAAGAGTCCAAATCCGGCAAATCGTTTTGAGAAAAACAGATTTTTGAAAGAAGTGCCAAACATGGACTGCTTTGCCAGATACAGAGTCGCCACCTAAATGTTTTTTTAATGGGAAATTTAGGAAACCCTGACTCGTTGCCTAAGGCCACGTGTCCGTCATCACCAAAGTTGCCTCGGCTCGGGAACTTGGGTACGATTGGGGAAGGTCACTTCGTGAGCACCCCCGCTCGCCCGATCAAAGATCGGCCCCTACTAACCATGATATCTATTTTTGAAAACATTGTATGTTCTTATTCCGGTTATTAGCCTAGGTTACTATGTGATGCACACAGCATATAAGTATAGACTGGGTCGCCTGAATTGGAACAAAACATTTTATGTTCGTTTATTTGAAAGATGGTTTGCTACTCGCAAGTAGGCTTAAAATGCAGATTTTGCCACCCGCAGGTGGGCTTAGGAAAAGATGGTTTTGCCACTATCTAGTGGGCTTAAAACAAACATTTGATGATTTGTTCCAATCCAAATAACCCAACCTTCACCCACAGCCATTCAGGCAGTTATATCGCATAAGCAATTAGCCTCATGGTAAGCATGTTATTCATGGCATTCACTCACACGCATGCAAGGATGCTAAAGCATAAAACTTACCGAGTACTCCAAGCCAAAGTAAAAACTCATTAGAAATCATGCATGAATCCTAAGTATACAGAAATGCCTAATGCAACACATGCAAAATGCAACTATAGCAGGCTCGGCTATTCTAAACATGGCATATGGAATGCTACAACTAACACGTATTCAATTTGGAATTGAAAATACAATGCAGTTAGTATGATGCGCCGAGCCCGGTGCATGCAAAACAGATGAATGATGCAAACATGCTGTCATACTGTTGTAGAAACCCCATTTTTGACCGTCCTCAAGACTTGGACGTCACCGTTTGAACACTCGGTGATTATCCATGTTTGTGTTCGTTTGGAGTTCCCGGAGGTCTCGGCTCGCGTGCCTTGCCTCAGGATCCCCGAACTCGAGCGTTTAGTGTCTGGTTTTGCACCAAACACTTGCTTCTTGCCTTTGAGAGGCAGAATGGGGCTTGTAGACCATCCCCACCCTTCACCGGCAGTGGCTAGATGCCACCGGCTGGTTTTTGCTGCCACCGGCAATATAGTTTGCCGGCCGGCACTCTTTTTTGCCGGTCAGCACTATTTTGTGCCGGTCGGCACTTTGTTTGGCCAAGATGGCATTTTTCGCCGGCCGATTGCTGTTCATCTGCTTTTGCAGATATTTTTAGACAGCTGTATAGCTTTAGCTCCCCTCCATACACGTGTATGGAGGGATCGCCCTCTTGCAAAGCTTGTCTTGTAAGCTTTACAAGAGGCTTATAGAGAGGGACTCTCTCTAAGGCAAAAAAAGAGGACTTTAGACATTTTTGAGAGAGAAAATACAGAGGAGAGCTCTGGTTCTAGGGTTAGGGTTAGATACACTCATCTATCTCTCTTTCCCTCTCATTTTGCACACTAGGTGTTTTGTGTCTTACTATTGCACACAAACACCTAGTGTTTCACCTTCCTCTTGAGATTAGGGTTCTAAGAGCTTGTTCTTGAGTTTCTTGATTGGTTTGGAGCCAAAGGAGGCCATTGGAGCATCCTTGTTGAAGAGGACTACAAGGGTAAGAAACTTACATCTTTATCCCCCATTTTTGCATTGATTTTCTACTAGTCTTAGAGCTGTTTTTGTGATTATTGTATAACATAAAAAAGTTCTGTTTTTAAGCCCTCTTTATTGTTTATTAAGAGTGTTTTGTTGTTTGAGGGTTGTTGACCACCCTTAGGCCTTGAAAGGCCTCTTTTTGAGCCATTTTGTGCTAGCTCCGGGATTTTGGTGTTGAGGTCTCTTCACCACTGAAATCTTGAGGGATTTCAGTGGTGAAGATGATGCTTTGAAGTCCCAAGAAGGAGAGGGCCACCCCCTCTCCTTATTGTCCTTGAAAAGGGCATATTTTGGCCTCTTAAGGAAGCCTATGCTTGAGTGTGTGTTGAGCATGTTTGGTTTGTTTTTCATGCTTATATATCCATGATATAACATGATTTCAAGTTGGTTTTGGAACTCCATGCATGCTTAGCATAGTTGCCATGTAATGCCTTATTTGTGCCTTAACATGTTCTAGGTTGTTAGCTTTTGTTGGAGCATGTTTTAGGCTTGCATTTGTGAAGATTATGTGCTTATTTTGTCATGTTTTAGCTCTGTCCATAGTCGTTTGGGTTGATCTTTGCATGCATTATATAGCTCCTTTGTATTTAGGCTTGTTGGCCTTGAGTATATGCATGTGTAGCATGCAATTTTTGCATTGTTTTGATGATTTGGAATCATCCTACATGCTATTTCAGTCCTACTTCCATGCTTGTTTGATTGCCTTGCATGCCTCTTTAATGCTTTGGAAGCATGTGTAGCATTGCTCTATGTTTTGGTGCCTTTGTATGCCTTTGAATTTGGGCCACTTAGATGCCATCTAAGGAGTCCTTTGGCCTTGTTTTAACATGCTAAAAATCTGTTTTTAGTTGTTTAATGCATGCCATGTTTGGTCATGATAAGTGTAGATCAATGCCTTATTGACTTGCCTTGAACACTTGGACTATTCGTTGCATGTCTTGGCTTGATTTGTTGCTTGGTTTGGCACCATATATTAGCATGATTTTAGAGCTTATAATGCATGCTAATTGCTCTTGTTTACCCCTTTCAAGTGTGCTTGAATGTTGTTTGATTTGTGCTTAAGTGTTGGTTCTTATGTGCATATGTGTGTGCATGCCATTTAGCCTTCATTTTATAGCACTATGGCTACTGTTTTAGGCCTATTTTAGAGTCGCCTAATTCATGTTTAAGTCCATCTTTGCACTCATTTGTATTGCCATATGTATGCTTGTATGCTTGCATAAATGCCTTGCCATGTCATGTTGCATTCCTAGCTTGTATGCCTAGGTTGCATTGCATTTCGCATGCATGCCTTGTTCCTTGAATTGGTGATAGGAATTGGGCCTAATTTGTTTGATTGGTTTGCATGCATTTGAAACCAAAGTTGCATACTTGGTTCCTTGGGCCATCATGCATGGAAATGCGTGATTGGTGGTCCGAGAACCGAGGCACATGTCCCTTTGAGTTATCACAATGATAAGAGACATGGTTGATGCATACATGCCTTGAAATATGCTGCCATGCCTTGTTTTGCCCTCTGTTGCTGTGAGTTGCAGGTTCTGCAGGAATACTTTGCCGACCGGCAGTGTAATGTGCCGACCGGCACCTTTTTCTCTGCCGACAGATCCTATTTTGTGCCGATGGCCATACTACACTGCCGGTGGAAGTTTCCTCTAGCCGGTGATGATACCCTCTGTCCAAGGATGTAGTCCTGAGGTTTTGACAACCTCCAGAGGAGGAAAGGGAGGAAAACAGAGGCAGCTTGCGCATGGTGGCGCGCTTCCTGAGGCGTTTTCCCGCTTTATTTAATTAGTTAATTTGTTAATTAATTAATTTGTAATATTTAATTAGCTTGCATAGTTAGTTAATTTGTAATATTTATTCGGTCCCTCCGAGCGAGGGCAAATCTGTAATAAGTGTGCGTGAGTGTGTGTATGTCTTCCAACCTCACGTCTTTTTTCCCTTTTATTTACCTGCTTATGATGGTAGATTAGGGCACGTTTAATTTAGCATACCTTATGCTATGCATGTGTGCATCCATGCATTTGTATTACATGCATTAGGCTCGGTACATCACGCTAACTGCATCAGTACTTCAATTCAAAAATTGAATATGTGTTAATCGTGCATTTTTCACATGACATGTCTAGGATCAGCCGAGCCTATCTTAGCGACATTTTGTATGCGATACATTAGGCACTTAACATGGACTTGGATCATGCATGTTTACTAACAAGTTCTTTGTTTTGGCACGGAGTACTATGTGAGTATTTCCGCTTTAGCATATCACATGAGTGTGAATATTGCCATGACAGCATGCTTAACATGAGGCTAGATGCTTATGTGTTAAACTGTTTCGAATGCCTGTGGGTGAAGGTTGGATTGTTTGAGTTGGAAAAACTCATTGAAATCCGTGTTTTAGCCTACTTGCAAGTAGCGAATTTCAAAGCATTTTCAAACCAAACGGATATGCAATGTTTATTTCCAAATTAGGCAATCTAGTCTATACTTGTTTGCTGCGCGCATAACATAGTAATTCTAGGCTAATAATTGGTATAAGAACACGTAAAGTTTTCAAAAACGGATATCACGGTTAGTAGAGGCCGGTCTTCGGACCGGGCGAAAGGGGGTGCTCATAGCTGACCTTCCCCGATCGTACCCAAGCTCCCGAGCCGAGACAACTCCGGTGATGACGGACATGTGGCCTTCGGCACCGAGTCAGGGTTTCCTAAATTCCCCCATTTTAAAATATTTAGGTGGCGACTCTGTATCTGGCAAAGCAGTCCATGTTTGGCACTACTTTTTCAAAAATCTATTTCTCAAAACGATTTGCCAGATTTGGACTCTTTGGTTCAGATTAAGAACCGTGACACAAATCGAGTCCGAACTGTAACGAGGCCCCTCCCCGGGCGCGTCTACAACTGTATGCTAAATTGAAATATGCCCTAATCTAACCATCATAAGCGGATAAATAAAAGGGAAGAAAGACGTGGGGTTGGAAGACATACATCACACTCACGCACACTTATTACAGTTGTGCCCTCGCGCAGAGGGTCCGAATAAATAATACAGTCCCAAATAAAAGAATATTACAGTCCAAATAATATACAAATTCCTAATTAATTAATCAAATTAACTAAGAAAGCTGTAAAACTGGCGTGCAAGCCAGGGACTGCCTTGCTTCTGATGAATGGTGCATGTCTGGGCTGCCTTGCGCGGAAATCCATTGGGATGCCCCAATTAGCCTCTGTTTTGTGATTTTTCTTGGAAAGCGCGCCAAACTCCGGATGTTTGCTGATTCTTCATTTGCTGCAATAGAGAGCAGGAAAGGGGCATAGCAATGTATTTTCACAGATATATGCATGCATCGATCCTCGTGCCACCAATCACGCATGTCGATGCATGATGGCTGAGGAGTTGAATTGCACAACTCAATATAGAATGAATGCACATTAAAACACAACAAGACCTAACTCCATCATGGATGATCCGGAGTGTCGGTGACTGGGGAATTGAGACACATTCCGTCACTCGGAGTACGAAATGTACCTCGTTTCCCGTGCCGGGCTAACTCTTACCCTGAACACGATGCAATATGCATGACATGCATGAAATGCAACTAAGATACAATCCTAATATACACAATGTTATGGAATGGCGATGCCTCGAAATGCGTGCACACGGGCATGCAAACCGAGAAAATGCATGAATGCGATCTAAGATACAACCTAGTATGCACAATGCTATGAAAATGAGATGCCTCGAAATGCGTGCACACGGGCACGTAAACCGAGGCAATGGCATACGCAATGCAATATGACTAAAATGGCATATAGAATGCAACATGGACTTACACTAACATGAGAGAGTCTCAGCTACACTCACATAAGAGGCCGATAAACGAAAATGAAGTGCCTCGAAATGCGTGCACACGGGCACGCAAACCGAGGCAATGGCATATGCAATGCAAATGGCATGGAATGGCATATAGAATGCAACATGGACTTACACTAACATGAGAGAGTCTCAGCCACACTCACATAAGAGGCCGATGGATGAAAATGAAGTGCCTCGAAATGCGTGCACACGGGCACGCAAACCGAGGCAATGGCATATGCAATACAAATGGCATGGAATGGCATATAGAATGCAACATGGACTTACACTAACATGAGAGAGCCTCAGCGACACTCACATAAGAGGCCGATGGATGAAAATGAAGTGCCTCGAAATGCGTGCACACGGGCACGCAAACCGAGGCAATGGCATATGCAATGCAAATGGCATGGAATGGCATATAGAATGCAACATGGACTTACACTAACATGAGAGAGCCTCAGCCACACTCACATAAGAGGCCGATGGATGAAAATGAAGTGCCTCGAAATGCGTGCACACGGGCACGCAAACCGAGGCAATGGCATATGCAATGCCAATGGCATGGAAATGATATGCAAACATGCCAATAGAGTTTAGGCACTGAAATATGGGGAAAACAGCCCCGAAATGAAGCGAAAACACACCCGATGCATGGAATCTCTCCCGAAATGCAAAATTAGGCACCCGAAATGGCCTATAGCTATACCAAATATGCATAATATGGACATGGAATGAAAAGACAGAAGCAAGGCAGCCCCAAAATAAGCATTTTACTAGTACAAAACATGGCCAAACAGTAAGCAAAGATAGGGCAAAATTAGCATGCGAAAATGGCACTAAACATGGGATTATGAAGCAACTCATAGCTACTGACTCCAAATGGGTTAGGACCCTTCAACAACATTGAAGAGGGACCAAAAATAAGCACTTTCACAGAACTGTAAAAACCTCAAAAACAAACATAGATAAGGCTAAGTTCTTATGCAAGAAAATGGACCAAAAGGTGGCCAAAGAGGCAAGTGGTATATGTACAGTCCAAACTGAAAAATTCCCTTCTACAACATTGAAGAGGGACCAAAAATAAGCATATTTACAGAACTGTAAAATGGCCAAAACAGTATACAAACATGCTAGAAATGCAATGCAAAGTAAGGCTCAAAAGAGGCTATAACATGAGGTATGCAAAATATTCCACAAATGGCCAAAGACCCTTAATAAGACATGTAGAATGGGCCAAAATAAGACCTTTTCTAGAACTGTAAAATGGCCAAAAACAAAAGTATGATAGGCTAACAAAACATGCAAGAATGGGGACCAAAAGTGAGATATAATATGAAGTGGCATATGGAGGTCCCAAACCATGAAAGGACCTAAATTAAACATGAAGAATGGACCAAAATGAGACTACTTTCAGTGATGTAAAATGGCCAAAAACCAAAGCATGATAGGCTGCCATAGCATGCAAAAATGGGACCAAAAAGGGAGTATAAAGGCAAGTATAACATGGAGGTCCCAAACAGTGTTGAGCCCTTCTTCAATGTTTAAGAGGGGCTCAAAATAAGCCTATTTACAGTTTATGTCATGCTCCAAAACAGATTACACACGAGCTAAAAAAATCATGCAAGAAAACGGTATTTAAGAAGGGTATTGAAGCAAGTGCCATATGGGGGGCTCAAACAGGGTTGAGCCCTTAATGAGACATGAAAATGAGCTCAAAATAAGGCCCCTTTCAGTTATGGCCGGAGCTCAAAGCAAAAAGCATAGATGGTTAAGAAAAGTTGCAAAAATAAGCCCAAAAAGGGTGAAATAGCAACTCACCCTTGTAGACCAATCTTTGGTTGCTTCTTGGACCAAATTTGTTGCCTCTTAGCTGCTGGAATTCCTCCTCTTGCTGCTGGAATGGAGTGGTGGTGGTAGAGCTTGGTGGTGATGAAGAAAATGAGGTGTAGCTTAGGAATTTTCAAAGAAAATGAGAGAGATGGAGTGAGATAAGTGTATCAAGGCTTGAAGTGATTTTTTCTAACCCCTTCAATGCATGTTGGCAGCTGGTTATATGGACAAAAGAGAGGGAGTAAAGGAGGGGCAAAAGGTGGGGGAAAATAGGCAAGTTTTCCCCCACAAAATATCCCCCGGATTGGGATATTTTCTGGGGGAAACAGCTATACAACTGTAAAGTTGATGTTGCAAGGAACATGGCCGGCCCCTTATTTTTGCTGCAGATGGCCGGCCGGCCACCTCCCCTAGCCGGCCGGCTAGAGGTCAAAACGGTCAAGTTGAAATAGTGGCCGGCCACCACTTTTTAAGGTCCTCCCAAGTGTGTACATCACAGACATGTGGTTCAAAGTTCAAGAAAAAGGGTCCAGGTTGTTCAACATTAGCCCGGAAGGAGGGGTTCGAAAGGGTCAGGAAACATTACTGGCCGGCCACCAACTTTTAGGATCCTCCCAAGTGTGTACATCACAAATATGCGGTTCAAAGTTCAAGAAAGTGGCCCCAAGGTGTTCAACATTAGCCCGGAAGTGTGAAAAACGGGCGTCGGAGGGCGTCGGAGGATATATAACTGGTTGCTGCAACAATTACTGGCCTCCCACCCTTCAGTGACCTTCCCGGTGATAAAACAGAGGTACCTGCCAAAAATGAACGAAAACCGTCGCAAAACGAATGTTCGGGGGCCAAAACGCGCAGTTCGGGGTCCCGAAAATGGGCTGTTAAGCACCGAAAGTGGCATTCGGCCACGAAGTGGGTTTCTCAAACCCCAGTGTCGCTAAAAAAGGGAGTAAATAGGAGGTATGCCAAAATTTAGAGCAAACGGAGATGGTTAGGCGGTCCCGAACCGAGGCACACGGCCAACGGTCCCGAAAACCGGGAATCGGGCTCCGAAATGGGCAAAATGGCTTACGGCCACCAAATGTAGCCCACGGCCATTGAGAGATGGTCTACAGGACCTCTCCCTCCCCTCAGGAAAAGAAACAGCGAAAACCGAGCCTGGTTCGCAAACCGAGGCAAGGCACAGAAGAGGGTTCGGAAGTCCGGAGGCAGGGCTCACGACCGCGTCTCTGAGACTTCTGAACGAGCACATTATGCAATATCACCAAGCGCTCAATCGGTGACGTCTGAGTCTTATGGTCGGTCAAAAATGGGGTGTCTACAGTACTCCGCGGTTTAGGGGAAGATGGGGATGTACCTCTAAACCGGATAGTGTTGGGAGAAGATAGGGGATGAACTCCGTAGATACAGCTCATATGCTTGTCTAGAGAAGTAAAGATAGAGCTCATATGCTTATCTTTGTGAAGTGTGGATATAGCTTATATGCTTATCTGTGTATATGGGATATTGTTGTTATACATATCTGTTGAGAATGTGGATACAGCTTATATGCTTATCTGTGAATGTGGGATATAGTTTTTATACTTATCTGTTAAAATGATGATAGAGCTAATATGCTTATCTGTTGAAAAAGGGAAAATGAAAAGTAACTTGGACTCATAAGTCGTATGACATAAATATGTGATTTATGTGAATGTATCAGTGTTGGCCATCTATCAATTGCTAATCTTTTAGTCATTGTTCATGGTTGGTTTAGTATATTTCTACTGGGCTGTGGCTCACCCTATATGGGAATATCATTTCAGGTACAGGTAGCATGCCACCTCCAAGGACATAGCTTGGGAGGCTAGAGGCGGACATACTTTTGTCATTTTATTTTTGATGTATTACATGTAAATTCAAGCCAAGGGCTTAATGTGTAAATGAGTTAGTACTCTTTTGTTGTAACCAAGTGTTAACTTGGAAAGCTGTAAGCCCATAGGGCATTTTGCTTTTATTGTTAACATGTAATACTTTTGTAATGAAATTCTGATGAATAGAAGAATGTGGTTATTTCATTTGTCAATGAATGTCTTATTTGATGGGTTTAATGTCATTATTTTGAGGGCGTTACAATGGACACGCTGTGACACTTTCCGGACACGCCTGAGGTGGATCGAAGCCCTAACTGAAAGAGAGAAAGAGATCGAGGGAGAAGAGGAGACAGAAAGAGATCGAGGGAGAAGAGAAGACAGAAAGAGATCAAGCGAGGAGAGAAGACAGAGATCGAGGGAGGAGACAGCTAGAGACAGAGAAAGAGAAAGAGATAAAGGGAGGAGAAGAGAGGAGACTAACCTGTTCAGATCAATGAAGAAGCTGAGGTATTTGTCTGCTCTCTTCTTCTTCGGATCGTCCTCTTCGCCTTCTGTCTCCCTCTTCCCCTCCCTCTTCTTCTCCTGTTCTCTCTCTCTCTCTCATTTCACTGAGCCAAGGTTCTCTCCTTGCAGCCTCGTACTTGCGCTCGTCCTTGCAGGCCTTTGGGGTCTACTTTTAGGCCCAATTTTAATAATCCGAACCGTTCATATTTTATGATTTATTCAGTATATCATACCTGTAAAAAATCAAGTTGATCGGATATCAGAAAGCATATGTTCGGAAAACTGTTTATTAAATTCTTTAAAAAATAGTTTTTAGTTCAATTTTTCGAACACATACTTTCTGATATCCGATCAACTTGATTTTTTACAGGTATGATATACTGAATAAATCATAAAATATGAACGGTTCGGATTATCAAAATTGGGCCTAAAAATAGACCCGAAGGCCTGCAAGGACGGGCGCAAGTACAAAAGCTGCAAGGAGAGGATCCTCATTCCATTTCACTCCCCCCTTTTGCTGATTCACTTTCCCCTTTTTTTTTTATTTCACCCGTTTCTCTCTCCCTCCTCTTTTAGGGGTAGTTTGAGATGTTCTAAATAAATGTATTTTTTGACTTTTTATAAAAAGATATGTAGAAAAGTAAAGAAGAGATGTCGATTGATATGACCCAAAAAAGATAAAAAGATAAAAAGATGGACTAAAATTGTATATGCCAAACAACCCCTTATTTCCTTCGCTCTTTTTTTTTTTTTCTTTTTTCTTTTTTTTTATCTTTATTTTTGTTAAACTAAAATTCATAAAATAAATTATTTTTATTTAAAAGCACTCATTTTTTATTAAAATTTTTTTAAAAATATACTTATTAATTTTATTATTATTATAATTATATAAAAATTAATGATTTTTTTTTATTTTAAGCTTCGTTTAGAAACAAATTATTTTAGTAACTTTTTAATTTTTTATCTAAAATGTAAGAAATAAAAACAATCTAGTTGTTTAGAATAAATTTTTTAATTTTTTATAAAAAAACGTGAAATAAAATAAGATAAATAAATAAAAAGTAGATAAAATGACCGAAATGGCCTTATAGCATTTCAGAAGTACCTGTGGATGCGTCAGATGACTTCTGCAAATTGTTATTATTTTAAATTTCGTTTCTTGGACAATGCACTTGGACCATACAGCCTATACAAATAGAGTTGTGTGCTGTAATGTTATTTAAATAATATTAATACAATATATTTAAAAATGAAGCTATAACGGTCAAATTGTATTGCCTTAAGAGAATTCTAATGAAAATTGTTTGAGGATTCGAAATGGTTGGCTTGGAATTTGATTTGAAATTTAAAATGATGTCGTTTTGAGTTTTATTTTTTATTTTTTTCTTTTTCTTCTTTCTCTTGCGTTTGTTTTCTTTTTCTTCATTTTTCTATTTTTGACAGAGACACAGGGGCGAGAGAGACGAGAGGAGAAGAGAAAGAGAAGAGAGAAGAGGGCGAGAGCAGAGGGAGGAAGAGAAAGACAAAGAAAGAGAGAAGGAGGGAGGAGAGATCTGTGTAGATCTCTGACGCCACACCGGAGCTGTTATCACCGACGGGCACAGAGGCGTGTTGATGATGATAATCAAAATCTGGGTTTGAATCCAAATTTTTTTTTATTTTGATGATGATGTGTACAGATCTGATGATGATGATAATATATACACATCTGGGTTTGAATCAGAATCAAAATCAAAATCTGGGTTTGAATCAAAATCTGGGTTTGATGCCTCTTGGATTGTTGATGATGTTGGTTGATCTCTCTTTCTCTTTCTTCTTTCTTCTCTGCTCCCCTCTTCCTTCTTTCGTCTTCCTTCTTCCTTCTTCTGTGAGTTACTATGAAGGAAAGAGGGAAAGAAAAAAATAAATAAAAAATCCAAAAACGACGTCGTTTTTGGATTCCGGCAAATTCAAGCTCGAGCAATTCGGGCTCTGTAACGGGACTGAATTCTAATACAGCACATATTTGTAAACAATGTATTTGTGTCATGTAATATTATGTAAATAATATTTACGTTAATATACATAAAAATTTCATAAACATGGGATATGGATGGTACTTTGTGTATTGTAATAATTTTTTTTATGAAACATCACATTTTACCTTAAAAATCAAAATTTTTAAAAAAAATTCTAAAAATCCAACAAACTATGGGAGTGTTTGGGAACTTGGTTTTTGAGTTTTTTTTATTTATTTTTTTATTTTTTTCACTACAAGGCAAATGTCTTACAAAACCAAAAAAAATAAATCCCAAACAAAATATCACATCAAATCCCATAATTATTTCAAATTTTCTCTCACAAACATTACATCCAACCACAAAAAATCTAACCATCTTCCCAAACACAAGGGGTCTGTTTGGTGTGCCGTTTAGTAACACTTACGTTTTCAGTTTTCTGTTTATATTTACAAAAATTTTAAAAACTCAAATATAAACTTGTTTGGTAAATTTTTGATTTATAAATCAGCGGTCTCAGTTTATAAATTTGACCAAAAAATGTAAACACAAAAAATGTGTTTCCGTTTTGAGTTTTGAGTTTTTTTTTTTTTTTTTTTTTTTTTACCACCCAACACTAGCCACCACCCGCCACTATTTTCCATCACCGTCTTCCGCCACCACCACCCACCAGCCACCAACCACTTGCCACCCACTTGCCACCACCACCCACCCCTCGCCACCGCCACCGCCACCGCCACCACCACCACCAGCCACCTGCCATCCACCAGCCACCACCACCATCCACCGCCCGCCACCTACTAGCCACCACCACTCACCACCCACCACCACCATCCACCACCTGCCACCATTAGCCACCCATCACCCACCACCACCATCATCCACCATCCACCCGCCATCCACCTGCCACCACCACCACCACCACCCACTCCCTACTACCTACCACCCACCACCGTCACCCACCCACCACCACCACCGCCACCACCCGTCACCACTCGCCCATCCGCCACCCACCGGCCACCACCACCCACCACCCACCACCACCCGCCATCCACCATCCACTTGCCACCACCACCCACCACCTGCCACCACCACCACCACCCATTCGCTACCACCCACCACTAGCCACCGTCACCCACCCACCCGCCACCACCCACCGTCACCACTTTCACCACCGTCTTCTGCCACCACTTGCCATTTCTCACTCTTTTTTATATTTTTAAATTTTTTAAAACATTTTATCAATTATCAAACATGTTTGTAGTTTATGTTTTTCTAAAAATAAACAAAAAATAAACAAAAACCAGTTTATAAAAATTTTATAAATATAAACTGAAAACGTAAATGTTACCAAACACACCACGGTCTGTTTGGTATCCATTCCATTTTCAATTTTAGGTTTATATTTAAAAAAATTTAACAAACTGTCATAAAAACTTGTTTGATAATTTTTTGGTTTATAAATGAGTTTATAAATTTGAGAAAAAAAAATTAAACTCAACAAATGAGGAAATGTTTTCAGTTTTCAATTTTTTTTTAATTAATTTTTTTTTTGAAATAATTTATTTTCAATTATTTTTTTTTCAAATAAATTTTTTTTCAATTAACCTTTTTTTCAAATTTTTGTTCCCAATTAAATTTTTTTAATTACTTTTTTTCATTTTTTTTTCAAATAATTTTTCCGAATTAGTTTTATTTCCAATTATTTTTTTCCAATTACATTTTTTATTCAATTATAATGTGTGTGATCCTATTGTCATAAATAATGAAAATAAATATAAATATTTTAGGCCTGAACAAACATAATGTTTTAGATTATGTTTTTAAACATTTTGTTCAAACCAAACGCATTTATAATTTATGTTTTTCTAAAAATAAACAAGAACCAGTTTATAAATTTTTTGTTAACATGAACCAAAAACGTAAACGTTATCAAATGCTATCAAAAAAATTTGAGAAAATAAAATCCTACAACTAAAAAAACTATTTTCAAAATCCCACTTCCCAAACACCCACTATATAGAGAAGTCCTATAACTCTCTTTTGATCTACTTTTTGTACAACGTTTCAAAAAAAAATTACAGCAAGAGCAGCGAGACATACCAATTTTTTTGAGTTTATAGTCCAAAAACAAATAATTTAGTAAAATAATATATTCCCAAACGTGACACGCCCCAAAATTTAGACAATTACATATTAAATTAGGACTAACCCCAATAATATTCCGCCATCCAAATCTTAGGGGTGAAACAAAAAAAACTAAATGCAAACCAAACCATCTACCATAAATTCATAACTAACCAATACCTCAACATCAATGTAAATAGTCAAAACAACTTAAATAAAGTATGGTTATAAACTATGCCAAATTATTCCAATACTAAAATAATAAATACATAAATTAGTATCAACTCTAAGCTCAAGAAAAATAAAAGAACTCCAAGCGACATGTCTTACGATCACAGTTATTTCTTGTCACCACCAAAGCCTCTACTAATTCTGCAAAGGAAGCTCGACTGCGCTCAAACAGAATGCACCCGAGTTGCCAAGAGACAAAACGGGTCAGTATACAGGTATACTGGTATCAGAACAAGATTCAACGTCCACGTGTCCACCAGACACAAACAAAAATACATTAAATTCTTATTACGAGACAAGACAAGTAGTTCCAACCACACCGAGACGAATGTGTAGTTTCTCGAGATATGGTGGCATTTAGTTTCTTGTCCGTACATACCGAAATATAAATTGATTATAAAATAGACAAAATAGAAATAATAATATGGTGGGTCAGCCCTGCATAAAAAGTAAGTAAGACCCACCATCCTGCAAAAAAAATAAAGTTAGTATAATTTAATCATAAGTAACTTGCTGAATAAGTATAAAAATGCACCGTTTCCTGCTTAAATAATTTGAATTGACCAAAACTCAAAGAACGAAAGTTGTACAGAATCAAATTTCCTAAAGGAAAACGCGAACGAATTTAACATAAACTGAACAGGTTAAGAGAAAAACTTGATATAAAAATCTAAACGGAATTCAATAGAAAAATCTGAAGTTGAAAACGAACAAAAACTGTCCTAAGATGATTTTTTTCGAAAAAGTTCAAAACACGAAAAGTGTGCAGAATAATGTTTTATTTCAATTTACATGAAACCAATAAAAATGAGCTCGTTTCGTGAGTTAAAACAGCCTCTAAAATCTGCTTTGCTAAAATGAATCAAACCAATAATAATCAAGATCATCCGATTATAAGTTCTAATCGATCTTTTTAATAAAAAGCTAAAACACAAAAGTTGTTTAGAATCGCGTATACATGCCTAAATTCTTTGTACCTTAACTCCACCACGTCGGCTCTCCCCTTCCGGCCTACACATATATCCCATGTGCCTCCCGTATACCTAACACCGCTCCGAAGCCAAACTTGCACGGGAATATCGTCCAGAGTTTGACTCACACTCCCGGATGGTTAGCATATACGTACGCGCGCAAATCAAAGTACTCGTCTACTCATGAGAACGAGGCAACAATATATATATACACAACATCTCACACATGAGAATAAACATAACAATGTCGAGCCTAAGGCATTCAAATAAATCTCATAATCCTCACTTTTTTTTATACACTCTTACTCACCATCACTCAAATAAAACAACAATCCATGGAGTTATGGTGTAGTATAAGAAATTTATCTATGGGTTCCTAATTAATTTTAAATTTCATATAACTATGAGTGTGATTACAACAATAAAATAAATCCATATAAAAATCCTAAATTTGACATACCCAACTAATCAAAATAATCAAAATCAATCAATCAACTAAAAACCCTAAAGCTTACATACACAACTAAACAAAATAATTAAAATCAATCAATCATCTATAAATCCTAAATCTTACATCTGCAACTAATCAAAATAATTAAAATTAATCTATCATCTTTATGTAAAAACAAAATCAAACTAACATCAAACAAATAAAAATAAATAAATAAATAAAAACAACGAATTAAACATAAATCAAGAAAAGTAAATTTTGTACTCATAATATTATTTTGAAGATCAAAAAAATATTTAAAAGATTAATGAAGCCACCAAAACAAAACCCTAAACCTAATCTTTTTCTTCCTTTCTCCCCTCTATTTCTCTTTTCTTTGATGCACTCACACAATCTCTCTCTCTCTCTCTCTCTCTCTCTCTCTCTCTCTCTCTCGGCCCCTCTCTCGGCTGCTCTGTTTTTCTTCCTTTTTTTTCTTTGTTTTGCTATTAACTTCAAAACCTACTTGACTACTGATGTTATATTATATATATAATGACCTAATTTTTAATTATATCACATATATAATTATAAATATCTTATACAAAATTTATACCAATAATTTCTTTTCTTTGGATTGATTCCTAATCCTATTCTAACTTAATAACTATTATAATATATTATATTATATAATACAACATAATTATAATATATACAAATATAAATATAAGATAATATATATATATATATAGCACCTTTTTTTTATATAACAAAAATAAATATATAAATATATGAATTAATTGAATAACACATTAAATTTATTAATTACAACATTAAATTCATTAAATATCACATTAACTAAACAACACATTAAATTCTCATATAAAACACACAATTAATAAAGCCAAAAAAATAAAATAAGATAATAATAATCATAATAATAATAAATAATGACTTAACAAAATTAAGGTCGCTACAATATACACACCTCAAAAGAATCTCGTCCCGAGATTCGATAGGAGAGAGTACTACGCAAAAAGTTCCGGGTGCATACGCCAAATTTTCTCTTCTAACTCCCAGGTAATATCGTTCTCATCTTCACTTCATTACACTTTCACCAAGTTCACTTTCTTGCGCCGCAACTGCTTTACATCCCGATCTAGAATAGTAACCGGTCGCACCAAATACGTTAGATTATCACTAATCTCCAACACTTCTGGTGATACTACTTGGGAAGGGTTTTGTACACACTTCCGCAATAAAGATACATGGAACACATTGTGAATCAAAGCCAAAGCAGGTGGTAGAGCTAATTTGTAAGCCACATTACCAATCTTCTCAATGATCTCATATGGTCCACAAATCTAGGTGCTAACTTTCCCTTCTTTCTGAACCGCATGATACCTTTCATCGGCGAGACCTTCAAAAACACAAAATCTCCAACATTCAACTCAATCCCCTCTACGTTTTTTATCGGCATAACTTTTCTGACGGCTTTGTGCAGTCTTAATACGTTCTCGAATAATGTTCACCTTCTCCGTGGTCTCTCTCACCAACTCCGGCTTTAACAGCGGCGCATCTCCTACCTCTATCCAACATGCAGGTGATCGACATGGCCTCCCATATAAAGCCTCAAAAGGTGCTATCCTGATACTAGAGTGATAGCTATTATTATAAGCAAACTCCACCAATGGTAAGTGTTCTTCCCAACTACCGCCAAGATCAAGAACACAAGCTCTCAACATATCCTCCAAGATCTGATTTACCCGCTCAGTTTGCCCATCTGTCTGAGGATGATAAGCTGTGCTCAGGTCTAACCTAGCACCCAAAGCATGCTGAAAACTCTCCCAAAACTCTGCCACAAACAACGGATCACGATCCGAAACTATAGAAACGGGTGCGCCATGAAGTCGCACCACCTCCCGAATATATAGCCTAGCTAGTTTATCCGCAGTTCGGTGAACACTGATAGGAATAAAATGAGCAGACTTTGTGAGTCGATCCACTATCACCCAAATAGATTCATTGCCTCACTTAGACCGCGGCAATCCATCCACGAAATCCATAGAGATGCACTCCTATTTCCAAGTAGGGATCTCAAGAGGCTGCAAAAGTCCAAACGGTCGTTGGTGTTCTGCCTTAACTTGTTGGCACACATAACATCGGGAAGCATACTCTCCTACGTCCTTCTTCATACCTTCCCACCAAAACGTTCTCTTCAGGTCATGATACATCTTAGTCCCACTAGGGTGAATGGTATATCGAGACCTATGGGCATCATCCATAATCTCCTTCCTCAATTCAACAATATTGGGTACACACAACTTGCCCTTGAATCGCAATCCCCCATCTGAGTCCACAGACTAATCAGTAGGACAATCATCGATCAAATCCACTACAAGGTCATCGAGCTTACAGACGAGAAACCCATCTAAATTCTGCATCTGACAAATTTTACCCAGTAACGTCGGCTGTACGGTCAAACTACCAATATATGCCCTTTCAGCATTCTCTGTTGGTTGAACATTATGCATCGAAATTAACTCCAAGGACTTCCATTCTTGAATCATCAAAGAAGCTATAATCCCATGTTGTCGACTAAGTGCATCAGCGACCACATTTCCTTTCCCTTGGTGGTAAAGGATCTCGAAATCATAACTACTGACGAATTCAACCCACCTCTATTGCCTTATGTTCAACTCTTTTTGAGAAAAGAGATATTTAAGGCTCTTGTGATCTGTGTACAACTCAAAATGCTCCCTAAACAAGTAGTGTCGCCACACTTTCAACGCCAAAACAACTGCTGCCAACTCTAAGTCATGAGTAGGGTATCGTCTCTTATGAGGTTTTAATTGTCGAGAAGCATAAGATACAACCTTCTGATGCTGCATTAACACACATCCTAACCCAGTTCCACTCACATCAGTAAACACTACTAACTTTTGCCCTTGTACCGGTATAGTTAACACTAGTGCTGTAGTCAACCGTTGCTTTAACTCCTGGAAAGCTTTCTCACAATCATCTGTCCATACAAACTTCATATTCTTGCAGGTCAACTTGGTCATGGGTGCTGCGATAGTGGAAAACTTCTCTATAAATCTCCTGTAATAACCAGCTAGTCCTAAAAAAGCTTCTCACCTCTGTAGGGTTCGTGGGCTGCTTCCATTCTTTGACCGCAACAACTTTCTCAGGATCCACCGCTATTCCCTGATTGGACACAACATGCCCCAAAAATCGAACTTCTTTCTCCCAAAAATAACACTTACTGAACTTCGCGTATAATTGTTGCTCCCTTAAAGTCTGCAATACAACTTTTAAGTGTTCTCTGTGTTCCTCCTCATTCTTAAAATACACCAGGATATCATCTATGAAGATAATCACAAACTTAGCTGGATATGGTTGAAAAATTCTGTTCATCAAGTCCATGAAATAGGCAGGAGCATTGGTCAAACCAAAAGGCATTACAGGAAATTCGTACAACCCATATCGAGTCCGAAAAGCAGTAAGCGGTATACTTTTCTCTAACACACCCATCTGATGGTAACCCATTCTGAGATCAAACTGAGAGAAAATGGCTGCCCCCTTCAATTGATCAAACAAGTCATCAATTCTAGGTAGCGGATACTTGTTCTTGATAGTCACCTTGTTTAGCACTCTGTAATCTATACACATACAGAGAGTGCCATCTTTCTTAGAGACAAAGATCACAGGTGCTCCCCACGGGGAGTTACTTGAATGAATGAACCCTTTCTGAAGCATCTCTTCCAGCTGCTTCTTCATCTCCACAAGCTCTTTAGGCGCCATTCTATATGCCGCCTTAGAAATTGGTGCAGTTCCTGGCACTAGGTCAATGCGAAATTCTACCATCTGTCGGGGTGGAGGTCCAGGTATCCCTTAAAAGACATCCTCAAACTCACGCACCACATCTACCTTACTAATATCCTGCTTAGGGATTTTTACTGAGCACAGAAAACTCGTCATCACCGACTCTTCTCCATCGCTAGAAGTGTGGGTAAGCCGTGGCATACCGGGAATGTCTATATTTATAGTCTTTCCAGCACAATCTAGAGTCACAAAGTGTTTTCGCAGCCAATCCATACCCAAAATAATTATAAACCCCTCAAACCCTAACACAATTAGATCCGCATACAAGACTTTGCCCGCAAAGTCAATCTCAAAATCTTTACACATCTCATAAAGAGTAACTGCCCCTCCTAAAGGAGTCTCAACACGAATAGGTCTAGACAAGAAGGTAGTTACAATATGTTCTCTTTCTACAAACTGCCTAGATATGATCAAAAAGTACTCTAATGGGTTCTTGAAAAAAAAATTAAAGATTCCTTCCAGCCATCACCTTCATAAGAAGAATTCGTTCTTAAATACTTAGAATAAATTCAACCACCAAACTAAACCAGCTAACCCATGTTTCCACAATCCGAGGATCACCTAAACTCTCACAAGTCCAGGGTAACCTAGAGCTCTGATACCAAATTGTCACGGCCCCAAAATTTAGACAATTACATACTAAATTAGGACTAACCCCAATAATATTCCGCCATCCAAATCTTAGGGGTGTAACAAAAAAAACTAAATCCAAACCAAGCCATCCACCATAAATTTATAACTGACCAATACCTCAACATCAAGGTAACAATAAATAGTCAAAACAGTTTAAATAAAGTACAGTTATAAACCATGCCAAATTATTCCAATGCTAAAGTCATTAAAAAAAATAATAAATACATAAATTAGTATCAACCCTAAGCTCAAGAAAAATAAAAGAACTCCAAACGACATGTCCTACGATCACAGTTATTTCTTGTCACCACTAAAGCCTCTATTTATCCTACAAAGGAAGCTCGGCTGCGCTCAAACAGAACGCACCCGACTTGCCAAGAGACAAAACAGGTCAGTATACAGGTATACTGGTATGAGTACAAGATTCAACACCCACGTGTCCACCAGACACAAACAAAAATACATTAAATTCTTATTACGAGACAAGACAAGTAGTTCCAACCGCACCGAGACGAATAGGTAGTTTCTCGAGATACGGTGACATTTAGTTTCTTGTCCGTACATACCGAAATATAAATTGATTATAAAATGGACAAAATAGAAATAAAAATATGGTGGGTCAGCCCTGCATAAAAAGTAAGTAAGACCCACCATCCTGCAAAAAAAATAAAGTTAGTATAATTTAATCATAAGTAACTTGCTGAATAAGTATAAAAATGCACCGTTTCCTAATTAAATAATTTGAATTGACCAAAACTCAAAGAATGAAAGTTGTACAGAATCAAATTTCCTAAAAAAATGAGAACAAATTTAACAGAAACTGAACAGGTTAAGAGAAATACTTGATATAAAAATCTAAACGGAATTCAATAGAAAAATCTGAAGCTGAAAACGAACAAAAACTGCCCTAAGATGATTTTTTTCGAAAAAGTTCAAAACACGAAAAGTGTGAAGAATAATGTTTTATTTCAATTTACAAGAAACCAATAAAAATGAGCTTGTTTCGTGGGTTAAAACAACCTTTAAAATCTGTCTTGCTAAAATGAATCAAACCGACAATAATCAAGATCATCCGATTATAAGTTCTAATCGATCTTTTTAATAAAAAGCTAAAACACAAAAGTTATTTAGAATCACGTATACATGCCACTGCTCAAATTTCATAATTTATCAAGATTGTTTACTATTTTTTTATCATGTACATATCGGTACCATTCACATTATACTAATAAATTCATAACTAAATTCTTTGTACCTTAACTCCATCACGTCGGCTCTCCCCTTCCGGCCTACACATATATTTCATGTGCCTCCCGTATACCAAACACCGCTCCGAAGCCAAACTTGCACGGGAATATCGTCCAGAGTTTGACTCACACTCCCCGGATGGTTAGCATATACGTACGCGCACAAATCAAAGCACTCGCCTACTCATGAGCATGAGGCAACAATATATATATACACAACATCTCACACATGAGAATAAACATAACAATGCCGAGCCTAAGGCATTCAAATAAATCTCATAATCCTCACTTTTTTTTATACACTCTTTCTCACCATCACTCAAATAAAACAGCAATCCATAGAGTCATGGTGGAGTATAAAGAATTTATCTATGAATTCCTAATTAATTTTAAATTTCATATAACCATGAGTGTGATTACAACAATAAAATAAATCCATATAAAAACCCTAAATTTGACATACCCAACTAATCAAAATAATCAAAATCAATCAATCAACTAAAAACCCTAAACCTTACATACACAACTACACAAAATAATTAAAATCAATCAATCATCTATAAACCCTAAATCTTACATCTGCAACTAATCAAAATAATTAAAATTAATCTATCATCTTTATGTAAAAACAAAATCAAACTAACATCAAACAAATAAAAATAAATAAATAAATAAATAAAAATAACGAATTAAACGTAAATAAAGGAAAGTGAGTTTTGTACTCACAATATTATTTTGAAGATTAAAGAAATATTTGAAAGATTAATGGAGCCACCAAAACAAAACCCTAAACCTAATCTTTTTCTTCCTTTCTCCCCTCTATCTCTCTTTTCTTTGATGCACTCACACAATCTCTCACTCAGGCACTAACTCTCTCTCTCTCTCTCTCTCTCTCTCTCTCGGCCCCTCTCTCGGCTGCTCTGTTTTTCTTCCTTTTTTTTTCTTTGTTTTGCTATTAACTTCAAAACCTACTTGACTACTGATGTTACATTATATATATATATAATGACCTAATTTTTTATTATATCACATATATAATTATAAATATCTTATATAAAATTTATACCAATAATTTCTTTTCTTTGGATTGTTTCCTAATCCTATTCTAACTTAATAACTATTATAATATATTATATTATATAATACAACATAATTATAATATATATAAATGTAAATATAAGATAAAATATATATATATATCTATATATAGCACCTTTTTTTATATAACAAAAATAAATATATAAATATATGAATTAATTGAATAACACATTAAATTTATTAATTACAACATTAAATTCATTAAATATCACATTAACTAAACAACACATTAAATTCTCATATAAACCACACAATTAATAAAGCCAAAAAAATAAAATAAGATAATAATAATCATAATAATAATAAATAATGACTTAACAAAATTAGAATCGCTACAAAACGACTAGTCATATGGATTGTAATTTACGTGATGTAATTGTGAATAGTATAAAAATGCCGATAAAACAGGAAAATAATTTTTACAAATCTCTATTCCAAAGTCATGAACAACTCATAGCCAAACTCTGTACGAAACTCGAGCATTTCGCCAAATCGCAACTAACAAATCAAAACCAACCTTAAATTTATCAGTTCACGAAAGCCCTTACATTTTTAACAAAAAACCTGAAATCGTAACAAAGTCTCTATTCCATAGTTGTACAAAAACAGTGACATACATGCTCGTACATAATTGGTTAGCAATATACGCAAATAGTCCTCTCCAATTAATTTGAACACAACACGTAACATGTCCACCTAACGAGCACTTCGCCAAATCGCAACTAACTCTACCCTGATACGCGCCCGCAACTGGGCCATCTCAATGTCATCGTCTCCAGGCATCATCGCATCATCAAGGACAACCAAATCGTCCCGGTCAGGCATGTCCGCGTATCTGTACTCGGCCGCACTGCTAACAGCAGCAACAATCTCATCGACATCACTATTTCTGCGTATGAAATTATGTAAAGCCATGGACGCTGCAACCAATGGCACCTACACTTTACGAAAATCAAATCGAGGCATGTCTTTTAGAAATCTCCACCGCGACTTCCAAGCGCCAAAGGTACGCTCAATCACACTCCGCAAAGATGAGTGAGCGCGGTTGAACAACTCATCATGGTTCCGTGGATTGTGCTTTTGAAATTCCGGTTGGTGGTATCTGTTGCCTTTGTATGGTGCCAGAAAGCCCTTCTTATTGCTGTATCCACTATCCACAAGGTAATACCGACCTGTCAAATTGCACATGTAAATTACGTAATACTCATGACCAATGTTCACTTTGCATAGAATATAAATTTTAACTTATCCATAATTGCGTACATTTATTTCACAACAATTATAGCTCCATAATTGAATTATGTTTTGACAAGCAGTGGCGACGCAAGCATACTTTTGTAATAACTCAAAAAAAGCAATTCTTCATTACAACTTTGTATGATCCCCATAACCAACAGTAAGAAGATAACATTACTTATTGAAATAATATATCCAAAACCTACCCTAAATTATTACAATCACTATTATTTTCTGTAATTTAAAAATTCCCTTTACTTTTTATTCAAAATATTATTATTTTAAAAAAATTTATTTACATACACATGTTCAAAAAAATAAAAATCAACAATTGTATTGTGGATTCGGGTGTACATACCGTCAATTGTAGTTGGAAAATTGTATTGTGGATCCTCGGTTACATTGCTTAAAATCCGGCTGTCGTGCATGCTGCCCTTCCACCCGCATGAGACAAACACGAAGCACATGTTGAAATCACACACCGCCAAAATATTCTAGGTGTGACACCCCTTTCTGCTGAAATATGGGGCTGCTTCTGACTCCTTTATGCATGCTGGCACGTGTGTCCCATCCAATGCACCTAAGCAATCCTATATATTAACCAAAAAAAGGCAATGATAAGATTACCGACCATGTTCATACCGAGCATTTTCCAAAACATTACAAAATATTTTTGCACACCTTGAACGGCATATATTGTGGTTGAGACTGCAACTAGGGAGCCTTGCGTGTCTGGAAATTAGCAAGGGGCCTGCAGTGAGCAACAGTGAATTTTTTCATTGCTTTCAAGACGTTATGAAAATGGCGTGAAATAGTTTCACCGGAATGTTGGGATCGTTCTTGTAACTCCCGGTTTGGCAAGTTTTTAAGCACGTGAATGAATATTGCTACACTTTCCTCGACGTGCAAGCCGTGCGAGCGCTCGAGTACACGCAACTGGAAGTCGTTTACCAATGTCGTACATAATCGCATGAACACATGTTTGGGCATGCACAATTTGTACCGGAAGCAGCCACCCTGACCATTGTATAATTCCGTAATCCATGCCCTCCCGGACAATATAGGAGTGCGGCATGGGACTTTAAGGACGTACGCCTTGTAATAGTCAGTGGCAATTCTATAGGCTTCAACATATGCACAATTCATTTCATGTTGCCACTGTATTGCGAGAGCTGCGACATCCTCTAACATTTGATTCATCCGTGTGGCGTCGTCATCGTCATTGTCCATACCTACAACGATAAGCACAAAACATTATCAACAACTACTAATGGCAGTATGAAGCGCATATTGGGAGCACGAATTTTTAACATGAAAAACGTGAATGTACAGCAAATTTTGTAGTCCACAACATGAAAATGTTGAAACCCCTAACAATAATGCTTTACAAAAAAGGTCATAAATATATATATTTTTAATATATCCAAAAACTACATGGGATTTTCATAATTTTAATTATTTCATAATTTTATATTTTTCATAAATAATTAATTTCATAATTGCAACACACAGAAATCACATTGTACATAGCACATTGAAAACCACATCTTACATAATTTTATATGAACAACCTGGTCACACACATTGCAAATTCGAAAAATGGCGTGAAAATTGGATTACCACATTTACTTCAACCCTGCAGCATTTATAGCATAACAAAACAAAATGCACCACAAACATAGCACAAGAAGTTCAGGACAATGGGTTCACATCCATGACCCCTGCCCAAATCCAGTGTCAAACCAGCATTCAAAAAAAAAACACATGAACCACAAACATTTCACAATTCAACTGAAATTAAACAAATTTTCTAGAGTCTCGCCCGTGCGGATTTAAAACCGAATTCCTGAATTGCGCAGCAAACTCGCAAGAGTGATACCCCCATTCCTTTCTTTGTCATGTTGCTTTGCTTGTAGCCACCCGATTATGCCTTAGTCCGTGGGAATACTCATAACCATCTCCCGATTGTTCGAAACCTCCATAAGCATGACTCCATAAGCATGACTCCAAAATGGAGTAGTGGATCAGCAGGGTCTAGTCCCTGTATTTCATACAACCGTCCAACAGCCTGGCCCATAGTGTAACTGTGCCCCCCCACCACGTGGTTGACAGTCAGTTCCTTGCTTTGAGTCTTCACAGAATTTACCAAGTCGTCCATGCTGCTTGCCAACGCTTCAGCCCCGGTAATGCGCTTGTTTTGCAATGTTTTGGCCGAGGAATGCTTTCGCTTGCTTCCACTACCTGTGGCATTGATGTTGGCGGAGTTCATCATCTCAGCCATTTCCGATGCACCTAATTCATTGCTATCACTGGAAAATTCTGGACTGTCCGACTCTCTATCCAACTCCATTGGGCTACGAGTCTCGCCGGGTGTCCATGCATTTTTCCCCGCAGCCGCAGCGCCAGTGAAGCCGCGCTCCATCAAATCCGGATGGTCCAAGGTTTTGGTTCTGAACTTGCAACATATATTGTTAATCTGTAAATCAACACAGTGTAAATAGCATTATCCTATTGACAATGAATAAATTCAATGCAACAAGGTGCAGAAATGGCAAAATTAAAACCTGAAGAGAGGAGAAAATGCTAAAATATATAAGGAGGTAAATTATGCTACACTGAACAAATCAATGCCATGTTCAATTACAAACAAACAAGTTTCTGCTTTCAGAAAAGTATAATCAGAATGGTGGGAATGAAGGGGACCCACAATAATCAGAACATGGGTATGAAGGCCAACAACGCAGTTGGGATTGATCACAGAACAATGGCAGCAATTAAAATAAACAATGTGATGCTTCCTGGTTTTGGCTTGGGAAAGGGCTACCTAATTCAATGCCATGATGGGTGCTGCTGGTTTTCATGGAAATGAAGGTGATAATGCTATGCTTCTGCTTGTGTTTCTGCTGTTGATGATAAATAAAAATGATCACAAAATTTTGCAATGATCACAAACCAATGCTTTTGCTTGTGCTTCTGCTGTTAACAATGGCAGCAATTAAAAGATAGCATTTTACTAAAATTATGATAAATTTTTTTACCAAATTTTTTTTAAAATTTGTTATATTGTCCTAATAAAAATGTCTCGTCGTGTATTTTTTCTATATATAAATTGAATAAAATTAATATTTCAAAAATTCGAATACATATACGTACACATGATCACATGATAATATAAAATTGAATTATATGGTAATCGTGCAAAAAATAATATGCATTGTTAGTCGGTAGAACAATAATTAAAGACATAAACAATAATTATATATAAGAAATATTACTTCATGGTTAATATGGCAACATTTGTTAGAAATAGTCTATAATGAAGATGTAAATGCTTCATATATGACATAACATCCCAACTCAATTACTAATAGGATCTCTGTCATCTATTTGCAGAAAGTCACATGTTACATATAAATATAAAATAAAATTTGTGGATTCAATGATAAATATATATATTTTAATATATGGAATGAAAGAACTAGAATAATATAATAGGATAGGAACAACTAATTATTGAATAATTTGAGAGATTCATATATTTATAAAAAAAATGTGAAATGAAAAGTAAAATGTAGATGAGAAAAAAAAAACAAAAAATTAAAATCTAAAACTGAGTCAATTGCATAGAAACAAATTAAAATTGAAGAAGAAATGCCAAAATTTAAAATTTCATTGTAGACTTTATAAAATATGTGTATTTATATCACATTATTCTTACATAAATAGATCTAAATCAATAACTGTTACTTCCTAACAGTCTTATTTTGAAACATTTTTTGTAAGAGACCAAAATAAATAAATAAATAAATGCACTCTAATATCCTAAAGATTAGACAAATCTAATCAATTATTTATTTTTTTGACATAATTACACTAATTTTCCTTTGAAAAAGATTAAAACAATTAAAATGCTTGTATATGATGAGTATGTTATGCACTATTGCTAAAAATACATTGCTACACCTAATTCGAGAAAAGTAGTTTAAAAAAAAAAATCATATGTTCTGCACTATTGCTATGTACTGTTTCTGAAATACAGAGAAGAAACACATTTCATGCTGTGTTTCCCCTAATGTGTGTAGCCCATGAAGTTCAGTAAAATGTGTCTCACCTAATGTTGAACCTCATATCACCAATCTTTGAACCATACAGTTCAGGTACTGTGTTTCCCCTACAAAAAAATTTAAGCATGTTATTGGTGAAGTCCAATAACTACTCACTACAAGAATCTGTACTTTTAGCGACCACTTTCTGTGACCAATATAAAAGTTGGTAGCTAAAAGTTACCTTTTGGCGACCAAATATTTATTAGTCGCGAATGATCATTATTTTTGGCGACCAATATGAGTTGGTAGCAGAAGGTCATATTTTGGCGACCAAAAAATGAGTTAGTCGCAGAAAGTGATATGCTTTTGGCGACCAACTATAAATTTGGTCACGGAAGGTCACATTTTGGCGACCAAAAAATAAGTTGGTCGCGGAAGATCAAAAATAAGTTGGTTATGGAATTGGCGACCAAAATTTTAGTCGCCAAAAACTTATTTTCCCCGACCAAAATATACTTTAGTTGTCGTATATTGAGTTTTGGCTACTAAAACAATTTAGTCGCCGAATAAAAAATAAAAAATTATTTTTTTCTTTGGTGACCAAAAATTTGGTCGCCAAAAACTTATTTTCAACAATCAAAAAGAATCAGTCGCCAAATTAATACTTTTAGCGACTAATATTTTAGTCGCCGTTGATTGAGATTTGGCGACTAAAAAAGTTAGTTGTTATATATTGAGATTTTGCGACAAAAAGCGAATTTAGTCACTGAAGGGGAAATTTTTTTAGAGGGAAATCACGCGCCCACCCCTGTTCTCTGTTTACAATAACACACAACATTTCGTTGAAACCTCTCGCACAGATTCTCCTTCACCACCAAACCTCACCCCATTGCCACAGATCGCCACATCTACATCGTTGATGATCCTCCTCCTCCGCCTATGCCTCCCCCGAATCCGAGAAGATCGTCGAGATCTGAATCAGATTTGAGTCCTAGGCCGAGATCTGACCGTCGTGAGCGATCCACAACGACACAATGGCTTCCAAATCCTACAACAAGATCATCGATATCTACGACGACCTCATCCTTCAGGTACATACACTACCCCTCCTTCTATTCCATGATTGATCTCTCTTCTTATCAAACCCTAATCCTACGACGGTTCTCCTGCCTCTAATCTGTCTCTCTCTCTCTGCTTGATCTCTACGCCGTCTCACTGAGCTTCAAGCAGTTCGATTTCGTCTAAAGGTTCGATCAATTTCAATCTCTCTTTTCTCTATTTCAATCTGTGTGTTGTTTGTATTGGTTTAGCTTTAATAAAACTGATCTGATTTGGTGTATGAAAGCTATGAATTGTGGTTTTTGATTCTATTTTGCAATGAAAGTTGAATATGATCTATCTATCTTGTCGATTTGTTTGTGATTGGTTGTTGTTGAAGTTTGATGTGCACGTAGATCTTCAATATGATCAATCTTTTAGATTTGTCTCTGTTTTTTAGTTCTTGTTAGTGGTATATATATATGTCATCTAGATATATTTTTATCTATTTATATCTATCTATTGTAGATTGAATATATATTTTTTTTTGTCGGAGAGCTCGATTCAGTAGCAATTTCAATCTCTCGATTCAAATGGCTTTCTCTTATCTTATTTTCAACTGGTTCTACTTTTAACTTCTCATGGTTTTATTTCTTATTTTCATCTTTTCTTGCAACATTGCTCATCCATCTCGACATTCTTATTTTGGTTACACTCTTTTTTTGAACTTGTTTTTCTCCTTAACAGCTCTACATTTATTACCATACATCATAGCAACCTGTGAAAACCCATTTGCTTACTGGATAATGCCGGTAAGGAAGGTCAGGAATGTGCATAGACAAGTTGCCGTATTACTGTAAATCTTGGTGTGAATCTCTTTATCAATCTTCATCTTTTTATTATGTGCATTCTAATTTGTATACTTACATATTGATATGCTGAGATGAGTGCTTTTGTACGTCATTTTGGATGATTGATGAATTGCCACAATCTTATTCTAAAATAAATTGGGGATGTGAAAAACATAGTTTGAGGCTTTAGGAATTGAAGGGATAAATTGATAAATCAACTGTTTGATCTTGAATCAAGATAAGTAACAACAGTTAACTAATCCCTTAAGTTGTACTCATCAAGTAAGATAACAAACTAGTTAAAGGGATAATTGATGATTGGTTATGACAAATTCTTAACTAATCCCTCAAGTATACTCATCAATTGGTTATACTCATCAAGAGTTACTGTTTCACAGGTTTCAAACCAGAATTAGGCTATAAACTTCAACTTGTTCTTGAATTACATTGACTCATTGAGTCTTAAAGTTTAATTTTATACTTCATAAAAATGGCTCAATGGACCTAAATTAAGAACAGGTTTCATGGCTACATTGTTTATCTAAATATTACTCGATTTATGACAATTAGTTGCTATATGATTGTCCAAAGAAATCAGCAAGTGTCAAATATGGATCCACAGATCTAAAAGAAGAATTGCCCATTCTGATACAGAGACTTCAAACTGACAAGGTGACAACTGATAAGAGAATCCAAGTCAATTGTAATCAATATTCCAAAATGTCTAGGCAAAATTTAGAGATTATATTGGAAAAACAGAAACAAACATTCCTAGTAATTGTACACCTGGTCGGAAAACTGAGACATACCTTGGATTAGGATTGCCTCTCACCACTTTCTGCCCGTATTTACGCCACCTATAGCCATCATCCAGTATATCAACCTCACTCACAGTTTAAACAACAACACGTGGTTCACGAATAGGCTTAACCACCGATGTGACATCAATACTAACACCGTGCAATTTCCTGCAAGAAGTTTTTGGACAGTTTGTTTGAAGTTAGTATATGAATTATGGATATAACTATTTCAATAAAAAAAACTAAGGCTTTCTTTGAACTACATCACCTCCGCTTTATAAATCTTGGTTGCAACAAAGAAAACCATGTGAATGGACCCATTTTATAATATTTATTTATAGTTGTTTTGAGTGATAGATATTATAGTTATGAGATGCAGTGCCACAAGTTGCATTAAGTGTTTCATACTTCCATGATTAGTTGTCAGAACTAAAAAGTATGGCGGTTTTGGTAAACTCAAAATGTTTAAACATTGCTTGTGATGGTTTCATGCTATAAAGTTCGTTGCCTTGGTGATTCAATCTTTATGGATTTTTTGAGCAGTGATAATAAATGCAATAAGCATATTTTTTTGTTGATGATTCCAGGTCTCATTATTGCATTTGGCTGACATTACTGAAAAAGGTGTCACATTTCAGGTACATTTTCTTTGCATTTACTGGTGTAGCCACTGTTTATTATGATATTAATGTTGATGTACTTGTATTATGTTAACCAAGCTTGTGGATAATTTTTTTCTTATAGATAAATATTTGTTTATACATACATACATCCAAATCTGCATATACATATATACGATTCATGCTGCTTTAAACTTCTAATGTTGACTACTGTATATCAGTAAATTTAGTTATACTATACATACATGTAAGTCTTTTTTTTTTTTTGAACAGCTACTTACATGTAAATCTGTACATACATATATATAACTTCATGCTACTCCAAACTTGTTATGCTGACAAATCTATTTGTAAATTTAGTTATACTAGAGCATCACAACCATTTAGGTCTTGCATTTGTTATAGTAGAAAACATTCTCATCAGTGCTCAATTACTTAGCTATTGTTGTATTAGTTACAACTTCTATGAGTTTTTATTTTTTATTTTATTTTCTTCTTCTTGTTTTATTAGTTCTCACTCTTAAACTTACCAAGTATGGGAATTCACCTCTGTTTTTGATGTTGCTAGTAACTGAATATCTTTTTGTCAATGTATTATTTTCTTCTTCTTGTTTTATTATTTTATTTTCGGAGCATCTTCAACTCTCCCTAAAAACAATTTTAGGTATAAATCCTCTGTATCACTCTCACTCACTCAGTCTTTGCCTGTGTCTCCCTCTCACTGTCAATGTTTCTGTTGATGTTTGCTACTGGGATATGTCGATAATAAGATTTCGTTCTGTTGTTTGTGAAGTCCCCCAATCTGTGATGTTCTTGTAGTGTTTTATTTCTCCTCTTTCTTTAAGTATCAATTTTTATATTGGGAAATATACTTAATGAGAATAAATTTTTTTTGGATGCTTTTGTAAGTTATTTGTAATTTGATTTCCAAACAAGTTAGTTGGTTAATAGGATTTATTCCATTTTTAAGTACCCTTAAATGAGCCACAAGCTCTTCAAGGACTTGATATGATAGTCATATCAAGTCCATGATATGGTTGAGAATCTGGATCAGGTTCGTAGGTGTGTGGGGGGTAGGTGATTGTGTCCTTGCTTGCTGGGTGGAATTTCATTATGGTCAGGGATTGAATTGGTTGAACTTAGTAGTCATTTTGTTTGATAGTTAAGCTACCTTAATTTATGTTTCAATTTTTTATTTTCTGAATTGGTGATGATTTGAGTTGCTGTTGCTTGTGATATTGCTGCTGTAGTTATGGTTTCTGTGCTGATGTGTAGTTTAGTAGTAGAGTTGGGTTTCTGATATTCATGTTGTTACTGGATCTGTTTATAGTGATTGTGTCCTTGCTTGCTGGGTGAAACTTCATTATGGTCAGGGTTTGAATTGGTTTAACTTAGAAGTCAATTTGTTAGATAGTTAAGCTACCTTAACTATCTGAATTGGTGATGATCTGAGTTGCTGCTGTGAAGTTGTGGTTTCTGTTATGATGTGTAGTTCAGGAGTAGAATTGGGCTTTGAAGTCCTCTGGGCTGTGCTGCTATCCTGTGGAACACTAAATGATCTGGTGACTGCCAGTCAGTACTACTGTGAAGACCAGAGGAGATTCATGGAGGTTTGTTATTATCTGTGGGTATGCTAGATATGGAGTGATGCAGGGGGTGCAGGTGTGATGCAGGGGTGATCTGGGTTAATCTGTGTTATCTGTGGGTATGCTAAAAATAGAGTGATATGTTGTTATTTGTTGTTATCTATTGGTAGGTTTATCAATTGGTGTGTGGCTGCTGGCTGCTGGCTGTCCTTGAGGTCTACTAAATGTGTGGCTGCTGGGTTAATCTTTAAGGTCTGCTGTCGGTTCTGCTTATGAGTGATCTGAGTTAATCTGTGATCCTTAGTCTGTGCCGGGTTCTGTTGTTGTTAGATGTTGTTGCTGGTGTGTGGTGTTGATGTTTTAAGCTGTCTGTATTTAATTAGGCTGCTAGATTGGGTTGTATGTTAGATTTAGGCTTGGTTAGTCTTTACTTAGGTGTGGTTGTTTCTAGGTGGTTGTGGTTGGTTTCTCGCCAACTCTTGATAGTGTGCTACATATGATTGGGGCGTCTTATTAGTGCCAACCTAGTTGGGATTGATTTGGCTTGCTATGATGCTTTTGCACTCATCCTGCTTTTCCTGTATTATTGTTTTAGCTTTCTTCTTCATCTACAAAGTTCTTTTTCTTTGCTAATCAAAAAAAAAAAAAAAAAAGTGATGTTCTTTATTAAATGTGTTCTTTCTTTTATGAAGTGATGTTCTTTTTCGTTAAATTTTGCACCTCGCTGTAATTAAATATCACTAATTAAAAAAAGTGATGTTCTTTTATGTAATGTCTGAACCCTGGTTATTTTAGTTAGGTTTTAGTCTGATGAGAATATTTAGCACTGGTACTGGAGAGGGGTTATTCTTAAGGAGTTCTAAGTGGAATTTCTAGATTTCTCTCTATCTTCTTAATCTTTTCACAAAACTAAGGTTACTGTTTGCAGATCTAGAATTCCAGAGAATTCCAGCAGCTAATTCCTGAAATCCTGTCACCATACATATTGTAAACCATGCCAAATTCCTTCTTTTCAATCTAGCAAATTGGAAGATTTCTTATACTTGTTCTAGAAACTTAGCCCTAGAAGCCTTCTTAGGCTTAGACCAACCACAAATCTATTGTAGGTATCATTATGCCAAGTTTATTATGGCTGACACACATTACTAGTGAGTCTATGCAAGCCTAATGCTTTCGTATATGTTTTGCACTCTGCTCCATGTCTTTCCTTCTTTGACAAATATGAAATGTTAATTCTGTATTGGAAGTGAGTCTATGCAAGCCTAAATTGGAAGATTTCTTATCCTTTTTATTTTTATTTTATTTTTGAAAATTTTATGCAGCTTTGTACACTTGAATTTGAGACAAGGCGTGCTTCATATTATTGGTTATTGGATGCATTGAGCCTTTACCAGCCTTATGTATGGGAATACTCACGATTGAATGTAACTAACACAGCGATGTCAAAACGCAAGGTGAGCTGAATTGTTGAACATCTATTTGTTTATGCTATGTTTGGATCATAGATTTTGGTAGAGATTTGGAAAAAAAAAAGAAAATGTGAGGTAAATTTGAATGAAATATAAGCTAAATCTTTTCCGCATTTCCTTTTTCTTTCCAAATTCCTACTCAAATTCAAGATCCAAATAGCCTTAAAGAATTGTTGGAAGTATTTTTCTGCCCATGCACTCTAGTATTTTATTCCATACACTTGCTTGACCATGGTATGCTATTGCAGTTGAACGGTCTTGTGAAGGAAAAGCGGGTTGATGGTTGGGATGATCCCCATTTGATGACATTATCTGGTTTGTGACGTGGAGGTGTTACTTCAACTTCAATTAATGCTTTTGTTCGAGGAATTGGAATTACTAGAAGGTTGGCTTATATATATACATAGTAATGTTTGGCCATGGATCAAAACCTATAAATTTTTTGCTGACACCAATATACCTGGTATTGCAGTGATTCTAGTATGATAAATGTTGACCGCCTTGAGTACCACATAAGAGAGGAACTAAACAAAACAGCACCTCGTACCATGGTGGTTCTACATGCACTCAAGGTCTGTCTCTTGTTCCAATGCTTTTTCAGGTGTCAATTCTGTTGTGTTCAACTAATTGTCTCTGTTTTTCAGGTGGTTATTACCAACTTAGAAGCTGGCTCAGTAATGGATCTCAATGCAAAGAAATGGCCTGACGCTCCACTAGATGATGCATCTTCTTATTATAAGGTGACTTGTGGCAATTTAAATAATGACATTGATTTTTAAAGACGTACTTCTATGTGAGTGTTAAAGCATGAATTTCAGTTGTCATGGAAACTTTCTATTCAGTTCTATAACAAATATAGTAACCCCCCCCCCCAAAAAAAAAAAAAAAGAGGGTTCTATAAAACAAATATTGGAACAAGTGTTAGATTAGATGTCTTGATTTTTGACGGATTTTCTCATTTATGCTTCTATTATAGGTCCCTTTTTCCAATGTTGTATACATTGAGAACTCTGATTTTCAGATGAAAGATTCTAAAGATTACTATGGGCTTGCCCCTGGCAAGTCAGTCCAATGGAGGTGTGTATAGATTTTAATTTTATATTTACTGATCCATCTAGGCAGATGGGAGTGCTCAGTATTGAGACTTTTGTTTGTCTCCAGATATGCATTTCCTATAAAGTGCACAGATGTAATTCTTGGTGATGATAAAGAGACTGTTCTTGAGATCCGGGTTGAGTATGATCCTTCCAAAAAGACAAAGCCAAAGGTTGCTTGTTGCCCCAGAATTGGGTGTTTATTTTATGTGAATGGTTTTACTAGGGTTGCAAAATATTGCAAGGTAGATTCTTTACAAGTTTTTTTTCATTATGTAGATGGTTCTTCATTGGGTTTCGGAACATTCTCCAGGGGTTTCGGAACAGTCTCCTGGGGTTCAGTCTTTCTTTTGGGTTCTCCCCCCCTTGTGTAGCAAGTTTTCAAGGGTATAGGAACGGAGAATAGTACCAGAGAGAAATCAATGGGTTGATATTGATTATGGAACTTAGTGATGGTTTGCTGCTTTGCTCTATTTTGTATCTTCTATTTTTTCTCCTTATACATCTTCGTATTGGTGTCTAGAAATTCCAAAATGGTATTTTGGGAAAATACAAAACACAATTTGTTCCAACCCTAAGCTTTAAAAAGTCTGAAACACCAAGAACCATAAGCTACAGCTGGCTTTAGCCCACCAAAGAAGCAATTGTAGGCAATGTTATTCAGAACATATGATAAAATTACCTGCTCAAACTTAATAAAGCATTGGAACCCTTGAAAATGCAAATTTTAGCAAATTCACGATGCTATTTTAATATTGTTTCTCAAACTTGTTCAGCATTACTCTAAACTTTTATGTAGTTAATATTGTTTAATATTGTTTCTGCTGTGTGGCACTATATTGGATCTGGAATGGTTTCTGCTGTGTGGCACTATATTGGATCTGGAATGGTGGCTGATCCAATTTATTCTATAGACATAACAATGCTATTGTTTTATTTACAATTTGATAATGATAGTCATTTAATTTGTTAATGTGAGTTTTGCTTTTCATGGACATTTTTCATTATTTGTCCAATTTTACCTGATATTATTTCTCTTTTTCTTTGGTACAGATGGATGAACTCATGCACAAAGCTAAACTGTACAGGACAAATTGGCACTTTTTGCATTTTTGGAAGGATTATATATTTTTATATAGATGTATATGGAAAATATTAGGGTAGACTGTAGTTACATTTTTGGATACACTAGCAGTTATATTTTTGGATGGGTGTGTATAGAAAATATTTGGTAGACTACTAGTTTTATTTTTGGGTTGATGTACATGGATAAAAATTTAAAACATAATAACAAGTACTTGTTATGTTTTAAATTTTTATGCTAGATGAAATATGTAGTTTCGAGTTATTTGTGGATGTAAACTTATAATAGTTGCTGACTTTAATTAAATAGGTTTAGAAATGGTTGATATATGTATTTTGTTGAATGTTGATGATTCAATTTATTTGTTGGTTTGAATGATTTTTGCAAATTAAAGATTATATTGAATAAATTGGATGGATTATCATAAATTACAGGTTTATTTTGTTGGATGTTGGCGACCAAAATTTGGTTTTGTTTTTATAGTTTTGGCGACCAATTGATTAGTCGGGAAAGATAAATTATACTTTTGCCGACTAAATAAAGTAGTCGGTGTATCACCAAGCACATTTGGCGACTAAACAATTAGTCATTAAAATTATTAATTTTCGCAACCAAAGGATTTGGTCGCGAATAGGTCTATTGCCGACTAAAGTTTTAGTTGCGCAAACATTTCTTTTGGCGACAAACATGTTTGGTCGTGGAATGTGACAATTGGCGACTAATTATTTTGGTTGTAGAATGTGACAATTGGCGACCAAACTAAGAGGTCGTAGAATGTCACAATTGGCGACCAAAATTTTTGGTCATGAAATGTGACAATTGGAGACCAAACTAAGAGGTTGCAGAATGTCACAATTGGCGACCAAAATTTTTTGTCGTGAAATGTCACAATTGGTGATCAAAAATTTTGGTCGTTGAATGTGATAATTGACGACCAAATTTGTTGGTCGTGGAATGTGACAATTGGCGACTAAGATATTTGGTCGGCAAAAGGTGACTTTTCGCGACCAAAATGTTTTAGTGACAAAAAAATTTAGTCGCAGTAATGATATATTAAAAATTGGTCGCGGATAGCTTTTGCCGACTAAAAATGGACTTTTAGCGACCAATTTTTTTGTTGCCAAAAGTGTTAATTCTTGTAGTGACTGCTGATATTGCAAAGGAGTTCAGAAGACAGTTTGAAGCTCTCAACTCTTAAGAGCAAGAACACCTTAGAATTATTCCATGTTCATTTTCTTCTTGGATTATCATCACTTTTAACTTTTGATATGTTGAATTTCTTTTTCTTTGTTTTTCTTTTGTTCTTTTATATTTTTTGTGAGACAAGTGTGATATGATAATAGTAGTAATCTGCTTTTGAGAAATAAAAGCTGTTACGGCGCCACAAAAATCAACTTTTTCACCATCTCCGCTTTCGTAATCCTAACCACACCATCCCAAATTCGTTAAAGTTATAAACATACGACGGTTTAAACAATATAGGAAAGCATGGCATACATACAAAAATTGATATATTAGTTCTGTAATAACGGACAGGAAAAACAAAATGTAAAGTGTTACCTTCTCCATTTTAGCCCACCAATCAGGCGACGCAGTGAACAATCCAGTAATTTGGTCGAAGCCAATTCCAGTTGGGCCTTTGCGGCAATCCATTAGCTTACACCACACACGCCACTCACTCTTCAACAAATTGTACTTGCTTATTAGTTGTTTCAGTGAATGTAGCCTCCCAGTTACTGCCTCAAATGTCTTAGACAACGAACGGTACCCGTTCGGAGTGATTGACATGTGTGGCCAGTTTCCTGCTTCAATTTCCTTAATGACCAGTTCCAAGAAAATCCATGTCGACTCCCCATCACAAGTTGCTTTATGGTAGGGTTGTTGTCGTTTCCCTTTGCCGGAAGGGGTACGAGGCGCAGATCGATGTGACGCCATGCGACTAACAACATCGTGCAAGGGGAACCAACGTAAAAATATTTATGCACGCACAATACAAGCATTAGCAAAATCATGAACACCTTTTATGTGAGAAATGTGGTATTTGAAACAAAACAAAGGGCAATAGATTCATTTAACGACATTAGTATTTGAAACCAAAACAAACAGTTGCGAAAATATATAACTAGTACATGTCTACGAACAAAATGAAATTCCAGTTATGTTTTTGGGCCACAAAACATAATGCCTTCAATAAAATAGGGTAAGGTCGCAGCACGATTACATATATCACATCCGAAATAGCAAAATAACAACGATGATGCATAGTACACATGTCACTACTGTAAACACACGCAGAGTTTGTTCAATGTCACTGAAACGGGCCTCAAAACAAGCGATATTCTTTGTGTCATTCTCAGCAGCCCTTTGGCGCCCATATTCATCACACCACCCAATCCAACTGACACATGGCTGAGGTTAAAAAATATATTAGTGACGGTTTGACAAGGAAATGTAAAAGTGAACATGCTTGTACTCACCACTCCACGAGGGCATTGGTAGTACGCACGACCAGGGTTTCTTACAAAACGAGAAATCTTTACAACACAGTGCCCGTAGCCACACGCACACATACGGGCTGGTTGTGTTGATGTGGCAGTTGACATAAATGCGGCCATGGTTTCTTCCGTGACATGTTTCGGGACATGATAAGCACAACAAAAATAGGTGAATGGGTGTGACGCTTTTGTTATGGACACAATTTTGTTATACGAAACTGGGTAAGAAAATCAAACAAGCCCCCCCTCCACAGAACATTTAAATCCCAGCCTATAGCCAGTTTGTTAAATAGTGATTTTAAACAGAGAAGGGATGCTAACAAGCAAGGGCAAATATATAGAGAAAAACATTACAGCTTCATTGCATGCCAATGAAAAAAAAAAAATCATACAGACTGTAATTTTCAAAACAGAACATTAGGTAGACATTGTTGGAACAATCTTCTGTGTAAATAAAATAAATGAAACTAAAACAAACAAAATAAATAAATAACGTACCGAGTTTATTTATTGAACCGAATTAAAAGAAAATCCAAAAACCAAGTCGAGTGTGTGACACTCTGTCCTTAAGACAGATTTGCCCTGCTACATTGCTTACGGTTATGTGGCGTCTATCTCCCAAGATACAATGATCTTCACAATATTGTTGTAGCACACCAAACAAAATTGTACAGCGAACCAAACCTTGTGTTTTTACTCTCTGAATTTAATTCTAAACCTAAAAAATGAAGAAATAATGTAAATAGGAAAATCTGGACAGCAAAGGCACTATGCAGACTGATTTTCGGATTGGAAATTAGATCCTCAAGACTGCTGGAATTGATGGTATTTATAGACAGCATAACAGTCCCGAACAGGTGCAATTTAGGACATGAACAAGTGCAAAACTGTATCAACAGATACTGTTTTGAAATTCAAATAGATCTGGACAGATATACCAACTATTGCTGAAACTGCCTGGACAGTTTAATAACTGAATCTGTTCGGAGGTTCAAACAGATTAAGACCTGTTTGGACTGTCTAACAGATCTGAAACTGAATAAATCAGTTCGGCAATCACAGTAGGAAATTCGGACTGAATGAGGCACAACATTTGGACAAGAATTTGAATTCAAATTCAAATTCAAATTACAAAATTTGAATTAATTTTTCCCGCAAGAAATTTTGGAAAAGATTAAAATAAATTTTGTCTAAAAAATTAATATTAGAATCGACCCACCACCCACACCCGGCACAGCTTGGATGGACGGCGGCGGCGGCGCGCGCATGTGGCGGTTTGGACTAAGGTTCACTTTGTCCATAACTCCTTCCTTCTACAAACTTGGGGTGCCCCTTGGGGCCCAACCCAAGTGTTGTAGGTTAGAGTTTATATACTCAACAAAACTCTCTTAAAGTTTCAATGTGGGACAACCCATTTCAAGGAAACCCACATTTCATTCTTTAAAAGTCCATTCCACGAACCCGAAAACGACGTCATGTTCCCATTCACTCATAAATGGTTTTGACGAACCGTCTTCACCGTGTGACTTGCCACGCGGCAAGGAACACTTCACCTCTTCAAACCCGCCCCAAAAGACGTTCGAGGCCTACTCAATTTTGGGCTCAAAGTCGGCCCAAAATAAGCCTATATAAACCAATTTTCCAACAATCCCCCACATGAATGGAATTTGACAGAGAGAAAATGCAACAACATAATCTAAGTACAGAGAGTACAGAAACTGAAAATATTCTGCAAAGGATAGGTAGTTTTTGGCTTTGAACCTTCCCTTGTGAGACATTATTGGATTTACTAGCTAACCAGTGAACATGATGTCTTGAACTGTTCAGCCGTTTGTGTAAACCAAGACAATAGAACTCACACAATATATCCCCAGACACAGTTTAGTTCTCACTATTGTGTTCATTTTGGCCCTGAACAACCTGGTCTTTCATGAGTGCTCTAGAGAATTGTAGCCTTTCACAAATCTCATAGAACCGGCCCAGTTCACACTCACATAGGTGATTCTTATGAAGAGTATCCTGCTATACTCCACTAGGTTAACCTAGATATAAGAATCATTAAAAGTTTTACTTAACCAAAAACTGTACAGTCATCATTATTTCAACATAGAAATGGGTAGGAGTTTAACTCCCCAGTGATTCGTCTGAATCATTCACAACTCGGTTGTCCCTTTGAACCTAGATCTTGGGATCTCTAGTCAACTAAGTTGGGTTGTCGTTGTGGTAACTCTTATTTAATAGGCTTAAGTCCCATTCCCTTCGATGAATTCTCAACTAGCTCTCTTGCTAACCCTTTGGTTAGTGGATCCGCTATGTTGTCTTTAAACTTAACATATTCTATGAAAATAATTCCATTAGAGAGTAATTGTCTTACGGTATTATGTCGACGACGAATGTGTCGTGACTTACCGTTATACATATGACTCTGTGCTTTATCTATAGCTGATTGACTATCACAATGTATGCATATAGCAGGCACTGGTTTTGGCCATATTGGAATATCTTCAAGAAAGTGGCGAAGCCATTCTGTCTCTTCCCCTACTTTGTCTAAAGCTATGAATTATGATTCCATAGTAGACCTAGCAACGCAAGTCTGTTTGGAAGATTTCCAAGAAACAGCCGCCCCACCAGGAGTAAAGACATACCCACTGGTGGACTTTGAGTCTCTTGTATCCGATATCCAATTTGCATCACAGTATCCTTCAAGTACTGCTGGATATCTAGTATAATTCAGCCCAATATTACGAATGAATCGGAGATATCTTAGAACGCCTATAATTGTTTTCCAGTGTTCTACTCCCGGATTACTCATATATCTACCTAATTTACTTACTGCATAAGCTATATCCGGGCGAAGGTAGTTCATCAAGCACATTAAGCTTCCAATAATTTAGACATACTCTAATTGAGAAATACTTTCCTGTACATTCTTAGAAAGATACAAATTAACATCTACAAGAGTTCTAGCAAGATGATGATGCGCAAGATGATCATCATCTTTGCTGAATTTGTCAAGTATTTTCTCAATATAATGAGATTGTGACAAAGCATATCCTTCTGATGTTTTGGTAATTTTCATACCAAGAATTACATCAGTAATGCCCATGTCTTTCATGTCAAAATGTTTATTCAACATTTTCTTGGTAGTTTTAATCATGTCACTATTACTACTAATGATGAGCATATCATCTACATAAAGACATACAATGACATAACCTTTATCTGTGTTTTTAATATAAACACATTTGTCACACTCATTAATTTTAAATTCATTTGACATCATTGCCTTGTCAAATTTCTCATGCCATTGCTTTGGCGCTTGTTTTAAACCATATAATGATTTAACCAATTTACACACTTTCTTTTCTTTCCCTAGAACAGAAAACCCTTATGGTTGTTCTATGTAAATTTCTTCCTCTAACTCATCATTTAAGAAAGCGGTTTTAACATCCATTTGATGAATTTCTAGATTGTATAGAGATGCAATGACAATTAGCATTCTAATGGATGTTATTCTAGTAACCGGTGAGTATGTGTCAAAGTAATCAAGACCTTTTTGTCTAAAACCTTTGACCACAAGTCTTGCCTTGTATTTGTCAATTGATCCATCTACTTTCATTTTCCTTTTGAAAATCCATTTGTACCCAAGAGGTTTACAACCTAGTGGCAAGTCCACTAATTCCCAAGTGTGATTTACAAGATGGATTCAACTTCACTGTTGACAGCTTCTTTCCATAAAGGAGCTTCAGGACTGGACATAGCCTCTTTAAAAGTTAAAGGCTCATTTTCTAACAAATATGTTAGAAAATCTGGATCAAAAGATTTTGAGGTTCTAGCCTGTTTACTGCGCTTAGGTTCCTCTTCTTCATTTTAGTCTAACTCTTGCTCTTGCTCTTGCTCTTGCTCTTGATCATGTTCTTAATCTTGACTAGTAATAGTATCATGAGATCTTTTATTGTTACTAGTCTCTTGTCCAGTCTTATTTGGAAATACATGTTCAAAGAAAGATGCATTCCGAGATTCAATAATAGTATTTACATGCATTTCGGAATGTTCTGATTTATGAATCAAAAACCGTTATGCACTACTATTCTTAGCATAACCAATGAAAATGCAATCAATGGTCTTAGGACCTATCTTAGTCTTTTTAGGACTAGGAATAGCCACTTTAGCCAAACACCCCCACACTTTTAAGTATTTGTAGGATGGTACTCTTCCATGCCACAATTCATAAGGTGTTTGATTCACTTTCTTTCGGGGTACTTTATTAAGTATATAATTAGCAGAAAGTATTGCTTCCCCCCACAAGTTCTGAGGTAATCCAGAACTGATTAACATGGCATTCATCATTTCTTTTAAAATCCTATTTTTCCTTTCAGCAATTCCATTTTGCTGAGGTGAGTAAGGAGCAGTGGTTTGATGAATTATTTCATGTTCTTTACAAAATTCACCAAAAGGTGATTCATATTCACCACCTCTATCACTTCTAAGTTTCTTGATTTTCTTACCAAGTTGATTTTCAGCTTCATTCTTATATTGAATGAAAGTTTCCAAAGCTTTATTCTTGGTTCGAATTAAATAAACATAACTATATCTAAGGGGTGTTTGGGAAGGAAAAAAGTAGCCTAGTTTAGGCCATTATAGCCCCTTTGTCTAAATAAGCCAAAAAGCCTCTTTGTCTTCATTTTCAAAAAAAAAAAATATATATATATATATATAGGCCGACAGAGCTGTCACTATGACAGAACCTACCACTGTCACTGTGACAGGTAGGGAAATTACATTTTTGCCCCTTTGTCTTTATTTTGAAAAATGTGAGATTAGGGCTAAATTAGTCATTTTAATTTCAAACATCATTTCAACATATTTTTCAATACACCAACTCAAATAAAAATCTATCTCATCTTCCCAAACACAAAAACTAAAATAGCCTACTAAAATAGCCAAAAAGCCAAAAAGCCTCTAAAATAGCCACTTCCCGAACGAGGCCATAGTATAGTCATCTATAAAAGTGATAAAATACTTTTTTCCACCTCTAGTTTGAGTTGATTTAAAATCACAAATGTCACTATGAATTAATTCAAGTGGTTCCGTACTTTTTTCAATTGAATGAAAATGAGTTTTAGATAATTTTGCCTCAACGCAAATTTCACATTTATGATTTGAATCAATGTCAAATTTAGGTAAACATTTTATATTAATTAATCTACGCAAAGATCCATAATTAACATATCCTAGTCTACCATGCCATAAATTTGAAGACTCAAGCAAGTAAGAAGAAGATGTATTATTATTAATAACTGAGGGTACAATTGTCATTACATTTAACTTGAAAAGGCCATCAGACATGTAACCTTTTCCTACATACATCCCATTCTTAGTAAGTACAAATTTATCACTCTCAAATACTAGCTTAAGCCCATTCTTACTCAACAAAGATCCGGAAAAAAGATTTTTGCGAATGTCCGGTACATGCAGCACATTGTTGAGAGTGAGTTCCTTTCCTGATGTCATCTTGAGAACAATCTTTCCTTGTCCTTCAACTTTGAAAATTGAGGAGTTGCCCATAAAAAGTTGTTCACCATTGTCCACTGTAAAATAAGATGTGAACATTTTTTTGTTGGCACAAATATGACGAGTAGCACCAGTGTCCACCCACCATTCTTTAGGATTTCAGACAAGATTTGCCTCGGAAACAACTGCAGAAAGATTGATGTCATCGACACCATTGGAAATATTGTCCACTTCGGTCATATAGGCTTGAGCAGGCTTCTTGCTTGTTCTTCTTTTGCTTTTGCCTTTGCTACGGCAATCTTTGGCCCGATGTCCCTCTTTGTCACAGATGTAACATTTGCCATTAAACTTGTACTTTTCATTTTCCCCCCCTTTAGACCCTTGTGATGAACTTTCTCTAGAAGACTTTCGTTTCTTGGTTTTTGTAGCATGTTCCACCACATTTGCCTTAGACTTCATAGGATTCTTACCAACCCGCTTTTCAGAATTGCGGTTGTCCTCCTCAATCCTTAAACGCACAATTAACTCGTCCATAGAAATTTCTTTGCGCTTGTGTTTGAGGTAGTTCTTGAATTCCTTCCAGCCTTTTGGTAATTTTTCAATTAAGGCTGCAACTTAGAAGGATTCAGTGAGAGACATGCCTTCTGCGTGAATGTCATGCAGAATGAGTTGAAAATCTTGAGCTTGGTTGATCACAGTTTTTGAATCAACCATTACAAAATCCAGAAATCTGTCAACCACAAATTTCTTTGAGCCGGCATCTTCCATTTTGTACTTTTTCTCCAACGACTCCCAAAGTTCCTTTGCTGTCTTGATTGGACTGTAGATGTTGTATAATGTGTTGTCAAGTCCGTTCAAGATGTAATTCCGGCAAAGGAAATCAGCATGTTTCCAAGCATCAACCGTAGCAACCACTTGCCGGTCGGTTTCATTCTCTTTCAGGATATGAGCATCTTCACTAAGGAAACGAGCCAGGTTCAGAGTTGTAAGATAGAACAACATTTTTTGCTGCCATCTTTTAAGGTCAGTTCCTAAGAACTTCTCTGGCTTCTCTCTATGATTTATTGGTACTGTCACCACAGGAGAGGGGGTTGGTGCAATTGCAGTCACCACAGTATTACTTGTTTGGACATTTGTTTTAATAGCCATCAATTCTAATTTATAAAACAAAATTATAATTAGAATTTACACTACACAGAAAATTAAACCAAATGCACAAAATTAAATTCTGTAAAAAATAAAGGAAACAAAAATGTAACTTTTATTTTCCAATTAATTTGGAAATAAAATAAAATTTTATTCAACCAAATTAATTCTACACAGGAAATTAAATTCTGTAAAATAAAAGAAATAAGAATATAACTTTTATTTTTTCAATTAATTTGGAAATAAAATAAAATTTTATTCGACCAAATTAATTCCACACAGGAAATTTAAATTCTATAAAAGAAATAAGAATATAACTTTTATTTTTCAATTAATTTGAAAATAAAATAAAATTTTATTCAACCAAATTAATTCCACACAGAAAATTAAATTCTGTAAAATAAAAGAAATAAGAATATAACTTTTATTTTTCAATTAATTTGGAAATAAAATAAAATTTTATTTAACAAAATTAATTTCACACAGAAACTTAAATATCTTGTAACACTCCAATAATTAAAATACTGAAACAGAATTTTAATTAATGAAAACTCAGAAAATAAATTCTAAAAACCAAAATTAATTTTCTGATAAAATTCCACAAAAATATATTCTGAATTGTTAATGACACCAGTATCGTACTACTAGTTGTCAAAGAAAATAGACAGTATATTACTATTATCTGTCAAATAGCATATAATCACTATTTGTTTTTCCAACCAGAATATTATTTTGTAAATCCACAGAAAATAATTTTCTATAAACGAAGAATGGAAAAAGGAAACAAACGAAAAATTCTGTAAACAGAATAATTTGAATCTGTCTTAAGATTGTTGGAACAATCTTCTGTATAAATAAAATAAATGAAACTAAAACAAACAAAATAAATAAATAATGTACCGAGTTTATTTATTGAACCGAATTAAAAGAAAATCCAAAAACCAAGTCGAGTGTGTGACACTCTGTCCTTAAGACAGATTCGCCCCACTACGGTGTTTACGGTTATGTGGCGTCTATCTCCCAAGATACAATGATCTTCACAATATTGTTGTAGCACACCAAACAAAATTGTACGGCGAACCAAACCTTGTGTTCTTACTCTCTGAATTTAATTCTAAAACTAAAAATGAAGAAATAATGTAAATAGGAAAATCTGGACAGCAAAGGCGCTATTCAGACTGATTTTCGGATTGGAAATTAGATCCTCAAGACTGCTGGAATTGATGGTATTTATAGACAGCATAACAGTCCCGAACAGGTGCAAAACTGTATCAACAGATACTGTTTTGAAATTCAAACAGATCTGGACAGATATAGCAATTGCTGCTGAAACTGCCTGGACAGTTTAATAACTGAATCTGTTCAAAGGTTCAAACAGATTAGGACCTGTTTGGACTGTCTAACAGATCTGAAACTGAATAAATCAGTTCGGCAATTACAGTAGGAAATTCAGACTGAAGGAGGCACAACATTTGGACAAGAATTTGAATTCAAATTCAAATTTGAATTACAAAATTTAAATTAATTTTGTCTAAAAAATTAATATTAGAACCGACCCACCACCCACACTTGGCATGGCTCGGACGGACTGCGGCGGCGACGCGCACGTGTGGTGGTTTGGGTTAAGGTTCACTTTGTCCATAACTCCTCCCTTCTACAAACTTGGGGTGCCCCTTGAGGCCCAACCCAAGTGTTGTAGGTTAGAGTTTATATACTCAACAAAACTCTCTTAAAGTTTCAATGTGGAACAACCCATTTCAAGGAAACCCACATTTCAATCTTTAAAAGTCCATTCCACGAACCCGAAAACGACGTCATGTTTCCATTCACTCATAAATGGTTTTGACGAACTGTCTTCACCGTGTGACTTGTCACGCGGCAAGGAACACTTCACCTCTTCAGACCCGCCCCAAAAGACGTTCGGGGCCTACTCAATTTTGGGCTCAAAGTCGGCCCAAAATAAGCCTATATAAACCAATTTTCCAACAGGCATATGCTCACTTCACTTGCACTTTCATGAAAATACAATTACCTTGTTTAGTTTAACTCACTTTTCAAAAAAAATTTTTTTTTGTTTTCTGTATTTTTATTTTTTATTTTTAGTGAATTTGTAATATTTTATGTAATTTTTTTATTTCTTAAATATCTAATCTAGATACACCTAAAAAAACATGATATTTGTGAGAAAAAATTAAAAAATTCATTAAATACAAAAAATAAAATAAAAAAATGAAAATTCAATATATTTTCGTATTTTGTTGTATTCAATGAATTTTTTAAAAACAATTATACAAATTTTGAACTTATTAAGCATATCAAGATTAAGTGGATCTAAAAAGTTTTTTAAAAAAAAATTTTGGTGAAAATATTAAAAAAAATTATAAAAATATAAAATTACGAATTAAAAATTCAAAAAACTATTGTTCAAAACTCCAAAGCAAATTATTTTCCTCCTAATTATACATATATTAAAAAGAGTTTGTTTAAACCATGACGCAGTGAAGAATTTAATAAAAGTGAGCTTGTTTGTTTAATGTATTTTCCAAACTATTCAACTGATTCATCAAAATATATATTTTTTTTGTCATCAAACAGTAGAAAGAAATTTTATTCATGGGAAAAGAAACCATCACACAGAGGTCCCATTCCGATTCTTTAAAACAAGACATGAAAGCAAAGATATCTAACAAGATTTCCTAACAGAAAATACAGTTTGTGCCGTAGTAGGTAAAAGCAACACAACAGCAGCAAAAAAAGAGATGAGTGCGCATGGGGTGTTGAAATAATCCCGTCTTCACAGATGAATTGCAGATCACAAACCAAAACAAATAGAAGTAGTGCAGAACAGAAACAAGGTAGGAACAGGAAGAAGAAAAAAAAAAAATCCTAAACTGTGCACCAACATAATTGCAGATGTGCACCAAAAATTTCAAAAAAAAAAAGAAATTTCACAAATGTGAACAGCAAGAACATTAATGCCTAAAATTTTCAAACATGACATTCTCACTTTTATAACAGTAGTTGTAAAGAAAGTTTAACAACACTCCACATTTGTTATGTCATGTCCATTTGTTATCAGATCGACACACCCCCACCACAACGAACTCGGTTAGTGGTAAAGTTGAACATGAAACCCTAAAACCACCCTCTCTTGTTTTTAGGGGACTTTCATTTTAATTACCCAAACAAATCTGATTTTGGAAGCGATTGGAAAGTGGTGACAGAGAGCTCGAGAGAGAGGGACAGAGCGACAGACAAGGAGAGATAGACGGAGACAGAGAGAGAGCTCATACATATATACAAAACAGAGCATAGGTCTCATGGTAACATATGAAAACATAAACAAGAGAGGTTGGAGAGAGAGAGAGAGAGAGAGAGAGAGAGAGAGTTCATACATATATACAAATTTGTAAAACATAGGTCTCATGGCTACATACAGAAACATAAACAATAGAGGCAGAAGAGAGCGAGAGAAAGAGAGAGAGAGAGAGAGAGAAGAAGAAGAAGAAGAAGAAGAAGAGGATACCTACGGTTGGGGCGATCGTCGACGGCGGGACTGCTTTTGCGGACTGTCGTCATCACTTGCTTCGTCTTCGTCTTCAGATCAGAGCTTCTATAACTTTGTGGCCTTGAACGAACGGGCGTCTTCATCTTCCGTGATTAATGTAGAGACTGGATAGTAGCTGAACTCTGGATAGTAGACCCTCTAGCTCTGATAATATTCCCATCAATGCTTGACATAAAACAGGGGCACAAAATGAAATAACCACACATCTTTGAGGGGCAAAAGGGTCTTTTTACACTAAATCTGTTCAGTGAACACGTGATGACGGGAGCTTCTATTTACACACACTCATTCCCCTCTTTACACATCTTTTTCAATAAATAATTGGTTCGGAAGTAGATTTCCGAAAATAAGTAATTGGTTCGGAAGTTGATTTCCGAAAATAAACAATTGGTTCGGAAGTAGACTTCCGAATTTTTATTATTTTTTCGACAATCAACTTCCGAATGTGTTTATTTGATGTCTATAATAGTAATTTCACTTGAAAAAAAATTTATAATAAAAATAATTTTTATGAAGTGTGTGTAAAGAGGGGAAAGTGGATGTGTAAATAGAAGCTCCCCGTGATGACACTGTGCATAGGGTTGTAGGGTAAAAAATATAGACTTTTTAATTTTTTAATGACTTTTTAATTTTTTAGTTAAAATAGTTATTCTCCAAACGAGACCTTAGACATATAATAAATAAATAAAATTATATATATTAAACGTATTCCATACATATCGTGTCTCTTATTTTTTTAAAAATGTACATATCTCCCTATCTATATCGTGTTCATATCCTATCCTGTCCGTGTCCGTACTTCATTCACCAACTCCTTTGGAGTCGTCAAAGATTGTAAGTCTTGTGTATGCAAGAAAGGCAATTATTCCAAAGTGTCATATCAATAAAAGATATTGGTAACCAGCCAATGTTTGGGAAGAAAATAAACGAAAAAAAGTATTATGTAAACCTATGAAGCATTAGCTCTACTTCTCCATCTTCAATGCCGGCTCCGCCAGCGGCACGATCAACCAAGATTGAGAATTCAGATTTATTGTCCACTGTATAAATTCCGAGATTGAGCTAAAAAATAGAAGCTAGAAGGTTTATTCAATAATACTACCAAAATTTATTTGATCTTAATTTAAATGAGAAGGAAAAGATTGAACTATTGCACATCATTTGACGAAAACCATAAAATGTCATCTTCAATTATTCTATACTACCGGATTCAAATAGATTTATTGTCCTTGGTCTATATAATATACCAATCCAAGTAGTCCCACCTTCATTTTTACTCTTTTTTGTAGAGAAAAACTCTAAACATTATAATCAAAAAAGGTCTTAGCACCTGAGGCAATTTATTCAACCATTAAACTCAGCCGACATTTTGATTGTTGGGCCATCGTAAAGAACAAAAAATATCACAAACTTCAATCATCTAGTTCGTATAAATTGTTAAAATTTGAACACCTTCACTGCATAGAGCAAATTCAGAAAAAAAAGTACACCAAACTTGCTATGTCAGTCCTACTAACATAGAATGTCGTATTTATTTTGGATCTGTCAGCTTTACATGGACTATTCTGTCTAAAAATCATTTATTGCCAGGTTTAAAGTTTGAACTTAATTTCGGTAAAATATAAGTTGTTAATGTTACCAAATCGTAATTCCCTGCAACGGGTTGATGAACTTGAAGAGGCCAATCCTCTATATAATCTCGAACCTGGAAAAGGCATGATACAGAACCAAGTCAGGCCTAAAATAACCAAGTGAGGATGTGAAATTTCACAGAAATAACAAAACTTAGTAATTTTGTATGCATGCAGAAAAATTCAGAAAATGTTTTTACTGTAAAACAAACCGGTGGAACAAAATAATGGGGTTGCAAATAAACTATTCCCATAACCCATCAGCCGTCCTACCTAGGGCAATCTAACTTTTATCCATGTCTGATTACAAATGAAAAATTAGGAATAATATAGTATAATATAGACTTGTGTATTTATGAACTGATTGCATTTTCTGATTGATTGAGCAGAAGTTTTCAAATTTTTTACTGTAAAATCCCTTCCATTAGGAGATGTAAACGAATATATTTACATAAACCTCCCTTTAAGCTTACAAGATCTAAAACTTGACCGAAATTAACAAGTAAGCCTACAAAAAACCTGAAATTGGCAACCCATTCTACACCCCAAATTAGAACTACATCATCAGTAACTATCACTAATTAATTTCTACACAGCAACTAACAATTATGAAAAAAGTTAGGGTTAGAAATTGGGGACAACCAAAGAGAGAGGAAGAGAGAGAGAGAGACAACAACCAAGTTAGGATTAGAGAAAAACCAAGTGAGGAGGTCGCAGGCAACAAAGCATCCAACAAATTAGGATTCAAATTGGGAAAAAATGAGTTAAGAAAGAAAGAGACGAGAATGGAGATAGCGAGATAGAGAAGAGGGGAGATGGAGGTCGAAAAAGCGAAAAAAGGGGAGAGGGAGCTCGAAAAAGCGAAAAAAGGACAGCGGGAGAGAGAATGAGGCGAAAATAGAGAGAGAAAGAGAGAGAAACATACCAGTTGTGTCACGACCCCAACCCGCCCCTAGTAGGATGGTGCCATGATGGCCAATAATCCAAGATTACCGAAGGCCAACAGTCGAAATACACACACAATCAGAGTATAATCATATGGGGCTTACAAATGCGGAAGCAATAAATTTAAATCTAAATAGTCCTTAAGAGCTGTGCGTACATCAATGTAATGTCAAACATCTTTACAAGGTCTTACAACTTGGATACAGTAAAGAAATGAAATACAAAATACATCTTGACCATAAGGCTTCTCAAGCCGACATATACAAAACACAATGAAACATAAGCTAAGAAGCATGATCTTCAAGATGCTACAAAATATGAATCCAAGGCACGTCGGCAATACATCCAAAAACATATCGGCGACACATTTAGGCCTCATCGCCTTCTTGCTCATCACCTACATATATATAGAGAGGGTGAGCTTGGATACTCAGTGAATGGTATAAATAATAAAGGGTTGCATGCATGATATCCGAGTTCTTTAACCAAGCAATACATAACCATAGCTCATAACAAACATGGGACGGATTAAGTTCATCTAACAAATCTATCGAGCTTCATCAATCAAAGTCTTTCAAGGCTTCCAGGTTTCAAGGGGTGACATTAACAAATGTTGTGCTACAAATGCTTATAGTCCCCTAGCACGTACGGACTTTCAAGATTGTGCTACAAATGCTTATAGTCCCCTAGCACGTACGGACTTTCAAGATTGTCATCAAAACAAGGTAATACTTGATACAAAGGCTAGGGATAATCATTCATGCTTTATCAAACACTTTTCAAAACAAGGAAAAGCTTTATCAAAACTTTATAACATAGCTTTATTGGAAATACCACTCACCTAGTTTTTCAACGTCGGGGTCAAGCGAGAGTCCAAGTCCTATAAACACATCGCAAGGTCTATTGAATGCACTGACAAACAAGCTTTACATGAATGCAAATGATCTCAGCATTCCTTCAAAACTAAGTCAAACCAAAACAAAACATTGTTTCTCATCTCGGGAGAACATGCTGGATACCAACCAGGCTATTGCCGAGGTCCCACACCTCCTTGCCGAGGTGTGGTCCCGGTGGCCATGCTCAAGGAAATGAAGTCGGGAAAATCTGGGTTTCCCTCTGCTGAAGAACATGAAACACATGAATGCTCAATCTTAACTTGTCATTACGAAATCTGGAATTCATGCTATGAATTTAAAAACATGGACCTGAGTAATCCATACTCAAAGATCTTATGAAAACAAACACAAAAACATGGGTCGTGATGCAAGCTTTTGGATCAAACAAGGCTTTTTTCTTCAAGAACACATGAATATCACTTTCTCTTTCTAAAACCGAACTTCAAAGCAATGCATGGCTTACAAATCATATTCAATCATGCCATGCAATAACATGAACATAAAAAACGACATGAGCAGATCAAGAATCAAACCTTAATACACGAATCTAATGGTTTGATCTCTAAGAATCAAGCTTGGAATCTACTTCTCTCTCTAAGGCTTCTTCTTCTTCTTCCAGAGCTTCTCTCTCCTCAAGAACAAAGACACATAGTAAAATGATACAAAATGATAGGTTTTCTCTCTGCCGGCTGATTTAACACTCAGCTCGGACACGTGGCAACGGATGGTTGGTTCTCCTCAAAAAGGTGGCTGACAGACCAGACAAAAGCATGGCGAAAAGGTGTTCAACAAGTAAAGTGGTATGGGCACTCTGGCAAGATGCTGACATCGGGTGGAATCATCGGCTCCGGTAGGTAAGGTATCTATGACCTCGGCTAGGACAGACAACACTTGGCCTAGCTGTGCCACACCTCGGCCTAGATGTGCCACACCTCGGTCTAGGTCGCACCAATCCGGAACAAGATCACTTGGGTTCAAGGATAACATCTCGGCCTAGATGATGCACTTCTCGGCCTTGATGATACACCTCAGCCTAGAAAATGACATCTCGGCCAATATGCCAGGATGAAAGTAGAGGTAAACCAAAGTGGTTCCAAGATGGTTTTAGCTTTAAGGTGACCTCGGCTAGACTCACCAGGAGGAACAAGACTTAACAGGTAAATTCACATAAGCACAAACCAAGACAAGAATCTTATTCTAGATAAACAAGTCAAGAAAATTCACTAATGCAAGCTTATCAAAACAAGATTATACAAATGCTCATGCTCGAGGCTAAGGTGGGGAATGAGGGTCACTACAGTCTACCCTCCTTAGAGAAGTTTGGTCCCCAAACTTAAGTTACTTTGCTCTACAAATAACTCCGGATAACGGATTTTCATTTCCTCTTCCTTTTCCCGTGTAGCCTCCTTGCCATAATGCTGCTCCCATTCGATCTTCACCATTGGTATCGATTTGTTTCTCAACTGTCTCTCTTGTCTGTCAATAATTCTCATCGGCTTTTCCTCGTAGCCTAAATCTTCATTAACCACAATCTCAGAATAATCGATTACATGCAGTGGATCCCGGATATATTTTCTCAGTATCGAAACATGAAACACGTTGTGGACTTGGCTTAATTCTGGCGGCAGAGCAAGTCTGTAGGCAACGGGGTTGACCTTCTCAAGAATTTCAAATGGTCCAATATATCGGGGTGCTAATTTACCCTTCTTCCCAAATCTTGAAACCCCTGTCATCGGCGAGATCTTCAAGAATACATGATCCCCAATCTCAAATTCTAACTCCCTCCTTCTCTGGCTGGTATAACTCTTCTGCCGGCTCTGTGCGGTTTTAATCCTCTGTCGAATGAGCTTAATCTTCTCGGTTGTAACTTGAACTAGCTCGGGACCAATCAAAACTTTATCTCCCACTTCAGTCCAACATATCGGCGATCTGCACTTCCTTCCATACAAAGCTTCGTACGGCGCTATGCTAATGCTGGCTTGATAACTGTTGTTGTAAGCGAATTCTACTAACGGTAGATGTATTTCCCAATTCCCTTGAAATCCAACACACATAGTTTGAGCATATCTTCGAGTGTCTAAATCATTCTTTCTGTTTGTCCATCGGTCTGGGGGTGAAAAGCTGTGCTAAACTTCAATTCGGTTCCCAAAGCTCTTTGTAAACTCTGCCAAAATCTAGAAACGAACTTCGGATCTCGATCTGACACAATGGACATCGGCACACCATGAAGCCTAACGATCTCATTCATATACAATTCAGCAAGTCGGTCAGTATTGAATGTAGTCTTGACAGGTAAAAAGTGCGCTGACTTAGTAAATCTGTCCACTATAACCCAAATTGAGTTTATACCTTTTTGCGTCCTCGGCAAACCAACCACAAAATCCATGGAGATGTGTTCCCATTTCCACTCAGGAATTGACAAGGGTTGAAGAAGTCCTGCTGGTCTTTGGTGCTCTGCTTTCACTTGCTGACAACATAGACACTGGGATACAAACTCGGCTATTTCTTTTTTCATATTTGGCCACCAAAAAGTCCGCTTCACATCTTGATACATCTTGGTGCTTCCTGGATGAACGGCAAATCTGGAGCTATGGGCTTCCTGCAAAACCTTCCTTTTCAACTCTGGGACATCGGCCACGCACAATCTTCCTTCAAACTTAAGCACTTGGTTTTCAATGGTGTACCCTGGCCTCGGCTTGGCGACGAACTCATCGATAACCTTCTTGAGGAATCCATCCTCCATCTGTCTGGTCTTCACTTCCTCAATAACAGTCGGCTCTACTGAAATCATTGTCAGGCACGCCAAACTTCCAACCAACTTCCTGCTCAACGCGTCGGCTACGGAGTTTGCCTTACCTGGATGGTACTGAATCTGCATGTCGTAGTCCTTTAATAGTTCAAGCCATCTTTTCTGCCTCATATTCAACTCATTTTGAGTGAACAAGTACTTCAGACTTTTGTGGTCTGTGAAGACTTGGCAAGAAGTTCCATACAAGTAATGACGCCATATTTTTAAAGCAAAAACCACGGCTGCCAGTTCCAAATCATGGGTAGGATAATTCTTTTCATTGGGTTTCAACTGACGAGATGCGTATGCTATAACCTTACCTCCTTGCATTAACACACAGCCCAATCCCTTATGTGAAGAATCACTATAAATCTGAAATTCTTCCTTGTCTGACGGTAAAACAAGTATCGGTGCTGTAACCAACCTCGTCTTTAACTCTTGAAAAGTGGACTCCCTATCCTCGGTCCATTCATACGCCACTCCTTTCTGAGTTAGTTGTGTCAGTGGTACTGCAATCCTTGAGAAATCCTTCACAAATTTCCTGTAATAGCCGACCAAACCCAGAAAACTACGAACCTCAGACACATTAGTCGGCATCGGCCAATTCACAATGGCTTCAATCTTACTTGGATCGACTGAAATACCTTCTGCATTAATCACATGCCCCAAAAACGAAATGCTGGAAAGCCAAAATGCACACTTGCTAAGCTTGGCACATAATTTCTTGTCTCTTAGGACCTGTAAGGCTAGCCTCAAATGCTTTTCATGCTCAACTTCACTCCTGGAATAGATCAATATGTCGTCGATGAAGACGACCACGAACTCGTCTAGGTATGGCTTGAAGACCCTATTCATCAAATCCATGAATGCTGCAGGAGCATTGGTCACTTCGAAAGGCATCACCAAAAATTCGTAGTGGCCATACCTTATCCGGAAAGCAGTCTTCTCGACGTCATCGGCCTTAACTTTCAGCTGATGGTAGCCCGACCTGAGGTCAATCTTAGAAAAGACTCGTGCCCCATGTAGTTGATCAAGCAAATCGTCGATCCTCGGCAACGGATACTTGTTCTTAATGGTTACCTTGTTCAGTTCTCGGTAGTCGATACAAAGACGAAGCGTGCCATCCTTTTTCTTAACAAACAGAACTGGTGCTCCCCATGGTGAAGTACTCGGCCTAATAAATCTCTTACCCAACAATTCTTGTAATTGGAGTTTCAATTCCTTAAGTTCGACTAGGGCCATTCTATAGGGTGTTTTGGAGATAGGTTGGGTTCCCGACATAACGTCAATCGTAAATTCTATTTCTCTATCGACAAAGCTGCCAGGCAAGTCATTTGGAAAGACATCGGGGAATTCCTTAACAACTGGGATGTCGGCTAGCTCAACACTTCCATTCAAATCACTTAGTATACTACACAGATAACCTCGACACCCTTTTTGGATCAATTTATAGGCCTTCATGGATGAAATTAAATAAGGTGGGGGTATTACTCCTTTACCCTGGAAATTAACCTCAGCTTGGTTTGGGGGTTTCAATGTGACATTCTTCGAAACACAATCAATAGATGCGTGATTCGCTACTAACTAGTCCATCCCCAATATGACATCAAAGTGAGTCATGCTTAACGGCATCAAATCAACTAATAATTCTACACTCTCAATCACAACAACACAAGCCCTATAAACGGATGCAACAATCATAGTTCTCCCAGATGGAGTAGCCACATATAACACATAATCAAGGGGTTCTTGTTCTCTATTTAACTTCTCGGCAAACTTAACAGATATGAATGAATGTGTAAATCCCGAATCAATCAATATGTATGCATCTTGAGAGCAAATTGAGAGTATACCTGACACCACGGTCTCAGCATTCGGAGTGTCTCCTGGTACCAATGCAAAAACTCTGTCCTGTCTCATTTGGGTCCTCCCGATGTTATTCTTTTGTGCAGAGCCCGAGGTACTCCCATCTTTCTTACTATCATCAGTCCTTGTCTTCGGACAGTCTTTCACGCGATGACCCATTTCACCACATTCAAAGCAGGCTCCTGATGCCCAACGGCAAACTCCGGAATGCGGCTTCCCACAACTTGTACACGTCGGCTTAGCATTACCTTCCTGGTTCGAGTTGTTGGAGCTGCCCACATTCGCCTTTCTCTTGGCGTTAAACGAAACTCAGCGACTATCATAGTTCTGCCTTTTCCTCTGGCTCTCCCCTGAATTCTGATATCGGTTCAAGTTAGCTTTTGCAAGGATGGCCTTGTCCAATACTCCGGCGTAAGTCGGCATGTTGAGCATGTTAACTCAATCTTGAATTGGTCCACGCAGTCCACTTTCGAACTTTCTAGCTTTTCTGTATTCATCATCGACCATGTGAGGCGCATATCTCGCGAAGTCAGTAAAAGCGCGGTCGTATTCTGCCACTGTCTTGTTACCTTGTGTCAGAGTCTGGAATTCCGTGGTCTTGCGATCTCGGACACTAAGGGGAAAATGCTTGTTGTAGAACAGCTCCAAGAATCTAGCCCAAGTCAAACCTGGGTTGCTTTCTCTGGTCATCATCCACCATCTTCGGGCATCCTCATCTAATGTGAACATTGCCAATGACACCTTCTGGGCGTCGGTGCTGGGAAAAATCTCGAACAGCTTCTCCATTTCCATGACCCACGCTTCGGCCTTCATCGGTTCAATACCCCCAGAGAACCTCGGCGGTTTCATCTTTTTGAACTCTTTAATCAAGGCTATGGTGCCGTCCCCATATAAAGCTTGCTGTGGAGGCACTTGCGGCACCGGAGGAGGCGGAGGTGGAATTGCATGTTGGCCATTTGTCTGCTCGGCCCGGGTAGAAGTACTAGCGTCTTGTGGCCGGGTTTGCCCTAACTCACGAACCAAACCTTCGACCAGTCTCTCTAATCTGTCCAATCTGTCTTCGGGATTATCTCGGCCAACTGGTGGTCTACCCCTTTTCATGACGCTAAGAGTGGGCAAACTGTGACTTTAAAACAAAACGATCAAATAATATGCATGCAATAACAAATAGTCACGCCGAGATGATGCACACATTGTCAAGTAGCAAGCATTATGATGCAATCCTAACATCAATTCTATGGGAAGTCCTATGCTCTTTAGGACTCGAAGTGTGTGTGAGTAACGTACTATGAGAAACGCGTGCTCTGATACCACTCTGTCACGACCCCAACCCGCCCCTAGTAGGATGGTGCCGTGATGGCCAGTAATCCAAGATTATCGAAGGCCAACAGTCAAAATACACACACAATCAAAGTATAATCATATGGGGCTTACAAATGCGGAAGCAATAAATTTAAATCTAAGTAGTCCTTAAGAGCTGTGCGTACATTAATGTAATGTCAAACATCTTTACAAGGTCTTACAACTTGGATACAGTAAAGAAATGAAATACAAAATACATCTTGACCATAAGGCTTCTCAAGCCGACATATACAAAACACAATGAAACATAAGCTAAGAAGCATGATCTTCAAGATGCTACAAAATATGAATCCAAGGCACGTCGGCAATACATCCAAAAACATATCGGCAACACATCTAGGCCTCATCGCCTTCTTGCTCATCACCTATATATATATAGAGAGGGTGAGCTTGGATACTCAGTGAATGGTACAAATAATAAAGGGTTGCATGCATGATATCCGAGTTCTTTAACCAAGCAATACATAACCATAGCTCATAACAAACATGGGACGGATTAAGTTCATCTAACAAATCTATCGAGCTTCATCAATCAAAGTCTTTCAAGGCTTCCAGGTTTCAAGGGGTGACATTAACAAATGTTGTGCTGCAAATGCTTATAGTCCCCTAGCACGTACGGACTTTCAAGATTGTGCTACAAATGCTTATAGTCCCCTAGCACGTACGGACTTTCAAGATTGTCATCAAAACAAGGTAATACTTGATACAAAGGCTAGGGATAATCATTCATGCTTGATCAAACACTTTTCAAAACAAGGCAAAGCTTTATCAAAACTTTATAACACAGCTTTATTAGAAATACCACTCACCTAGTTTTTCAACGTCGGGGTCAAGCGAGAGTCCAAGTCCTACAAACACATCGCAAGGTCTATTGAATGCACTGACAAACAAGCTTTACATGAATGCAAATGATCTCGGCATTCCTTCAAAACTAAGTCAAACCAAAACAAAACACTGTTTCTCATCTCGGGAGAACATGCTGGATACCAACCAGGCTATTGCCGAGGTCCCACACCTCCTTGCCGAGGTGTGGTCCCGGTGGCCACACTCAAGGAAATGAAGTCGGGAAAATCTGGGTTTCCCTCTGCTGAAGAACATGAAACACATGAATGCTCAATCTTAACTTGTCATTACGAAATCTGGAATTCATGCTATGAATTTAAAAACATGGACCTGGGTAATCCATACTCGAAGATCTTATGAAAACAAACACAAAAACATGGGTCGTGATGCAAGCTTTTGGATCAAACAAGGCTTTTTTCTTCAAGGACACATGAATATCATTTTCTCTTTCTAAAACCGAACTTCAAAGCAATGCATGGCTTACAAGTCATATTCAATCATGCCATGCAATAACATGAACATAAAGAACGACATGAGTAGATCAAGAATCTAACCTTAATACACGAATCTAATGGTTTGATCTCTAAGAATCAAGCTTGGAATCTACTTCTCTCTCTATGGCTTCTTCTTTTTCTTCCAGAGCTTCTCTCTCCTCAAGAACAAAGACACATAGCAAAATGATACAAAATGATAGGTTTTCTCTCTGCCGGCTGATTTAACACTCAGCTCGGATACATGGCAACGGATGGTTGGTTCTCCTCAAAAAGGTGGCTGACAGACCAGACAAAAGTATGGCGAAAGAGTGTTCAACAAGTAAAGTGGTATGGGCACTCTGGCAAGATGCTGACATCGGGTGGAATCATTGGCTCCGGTAGGTAAGGTATCTATGACCTCGGCTAGAACGGACAACACTTGGCCTAGCTGTGCCACACCTCGGCCTAGATGTGCCACACCTCGGTCTAGGTCGCACTAATCCGGAACAAGATCACTTGGGTTCAAGGATAACATCTCGGCCTAGATGATGCACTTCTCGGCCTTGATGATACACCTCGGCCTAGAAAATGACATCTCGGCCAATATGCCAGGATGAAAGTAGAGGTAAACCAAAGTGGTTCCAAGATGGTTTTAGCTTTAAGGTGACCTCGGCTAGACTCACCAGGAAGAACAAGACTTAACAGGTAAATTCACATAAGCACAAACCAAGACAAGAATCTTATTCTAGATAAAACAAGTCAAGAAAATTCACTAATGCAAGCTTATCAAAACAAGATTATACAAATGCTCATGCTCGAGGCTAAGGTGGGGAATGAGGGTCACTACAAGTTGTAGCGAGCGCCAGCCGGCGATGTGCGGGTTAGTCGGTGCGACAAAGATGGACGGACGGTGTGACGGAGATGGATGGACGAGGGAGTAACAGAGAGAGATATAGAAAGTAAAATAGATGCATCTAAACAGAGTGATATCTATGTCTTGGCTCAATTTTATTTTTTTATTGATTTTCAATATTTGGTGGCGAATTTTAAAAATAATACATTTGGAGATTAAATTATTTCGTCTCTAAAATGGTGCCAGATTCTTTACCAAATTTTCTAAGGGCGGGAAATTGTTTTGTGACGAAAAATAAAATTTAGAGACGAATAAAATTTTCATCACCTATTGTTTTATTTGATTTTAAGCATTTAGTGACAAAATTTAATTTTCGTCTCTAAAAATTACACAATTAGAGATGAAATCTTATTTTCATCACTAAAACATATATATTTAAAGACAAAATATTTTTTCATCATGCGTTTTCGTCACCATAGACATTTTTTGTTGTAGCGTCGTACGGTATGTAAACCTTACACCTGGCTCAATCCAAACTAGGCAGCAAATGGAGGAAGTTTTTCATGCCTAATTTTTTCAAACAGAACCTGAAATTTCTATGGCAAACTTGGCAAGATTTAGCCCAAGGCCTGATGAGAAGGCTGCTCAATTTATTGCTAGATTTAAAAAGGCACGAAACAAATGTATGGTTATGCTACCTGAGTCTGAGTTTGTAAGATTGGCTCAAAATGGCTTGGAATTTAGACTTCGAAAGAAGTTTGATTCAACTAAGTTTCGAGACTTAGTAGAGTTAACCTATAAGGTGTTTAGATATGAAACTTTACTCGAGAAATAACAAGATCAAAGTAATGTATCATGTAAGACCTACTATAAGGACCCTAACTATGAAATTGATGCAACAGAGATCATAGGAAAAGAACCTATGACCTGTGAGGCACTAATTCAGAAAGACAGTACAATGGATCAACAATTTAAAAAGAAAGACCTTCATAGGAAGTATTCTATTGACTTAACAAAAATAGATGACATTTTTGATCATTTGCTTACAACAAATTTCCTAAGTTACCAAAGGAAGTCAAGATCCTTACCCCTGAAGAATTTAAAGAAAAACTATATTGTAAATGGCACAATTCTTAGTCTCATTCAATTAAAAATTGTATTGTTTTTCGAGACAGAATCCAGGAATAGATTCGAAAGGGAAGGCTAAAGTTTCCAGCCAAGTCTGAGAAAGCTATGGGAATTGACACCAACCCATTTCTAGAGATTGAAGAGGCTACAACCAATGTTGGCATGCCAAATTTTCAAAACTTATCCTTGAAGGAATTGGAGGAAGTCACTGTGCAGATGCATGTGGCTAGCCAGGTTGCTTTCAGGAAGAACACAAGAAGTTCACCAGCTGATAGACCAAAGAGAAGGTTCTAGTGAAGGGATGTTGGATGATGACTCCCTCGAAGTTGCTGTGATGCAGAGGATGTGTCCCAGGTGTAGGATGTGTTACAAGGGGCTGAAAGGGTTTCCAATGGATGAGAAACAGTATTACAAAGAGGTGCAGTGGGACCGAATAGTCGGAATCTACAATAAGAGGCCATACCCAATTGGCCTTGGACAACATTCATCTTTGGTAGCCCCACCAGACACCAGGATGCAATTAAAATGAAAGAGGCCTCTGTATGAAACTAGGCCACCCAATTATTACAGGGTAGACAACCAGCCTGAAAGGAATCATGGATTCAGTGCAAGGCATGGGACCAGGACTGATAGTTGGCCCCCAAGGACTGCATCAAAAAGTGAGACAACAGATCCAGCAGCCAGACCAGTGGGCTCATGGGTCCCAAGAGTTCCAAATTGGTTTACCATGCAAAACAAACCTAAGGAAATGCCTACCCAAAGAAAGGTTTTTGGAGACCAAGGAAGAATGATCAAACCTCCCTTAGTGGCTCCAAACAATTGGGTGTTATTAAAGAACCCAAAAATAAAGGAGCCAGATGTGGTTCGTATGATTTCCAAGTCTCAAATAAGGAAGATCCAAAGAAGATACACTCAGTATCAAAAGGATCTGAAAGAAAGTAGAGAGAGCACTTCCATGGCATAAGCAAAAGACCAGACAGATGAGGGGGTAAGTTCGAAGCCTGTTCCTAAGATCAAGGAGAGTACCAGCATGGAGCAATTGGCTAAAGTTCATGCTAAACTAAGAGTCAAAGAGAAATCTAGTTTAGCAGGCCTTGAGAAGGCCTTAATGGAAAGTGATGATGAAATAGACGAAGGGACTGAGCTAGGCCAAGAGAGAACATTGGCTAAAAACAAAATGTTTGAGGGCTTCATGGCCGAACAGACCTTTTTGGTTGACAAGCCAATAGAGATAGATCACCAACAGACTGCTTCGAAGGAACCTGCTAGCATAGAGGTACCAGAATGTAGCATGGAAGATGCGTCTAAAGCAGTATAACAAGTTAATTTGGAAGGGAAACAAGTACAACCAATAGTTCAATTTGGTTCATTCCCTTCAATACCAGTAAACATGGTATATGTTCTACCACGAGAATTCCAAGTTGAAGAAGGAAACCAGGAAGGTTAGGTAGATGACCCCATTCCAGTTTCTAGTAAAGATTCACTAGTTAGCATGATTCAAAATGAGTCAGAAGTAGCCAAGCCAATGAAAATTGATGAAGAAAGTGAGGAGGTGAACATTAACCTCTCATATCCCTTCGAGTACCCCATAATATCTATGACTATGCACGTTAAGCTCTTGTATATCAAGGCTTACTTCGATGGGATACAAATGAACAGGGTATTAGTGGACAATGGTACAGTAGTGAACCTGCTTCCAAAGCCTTCTTTGAAGAAGCTGGGGAAAAGAAACCCTAAGTTGATCCCAACCAGCACAACTATTGCTAGTTTTGCTGGGGATTAGCAAATGGCTCAGGGCATTTTGCCTATCAACCTGAGTATGGAAACCAGAGATTGTATAACAACATTCTTTGTTATAGACAGTAATGCCAAGTATAATGCTTCGTTTGGCAGGGATTAGATTCACACCAACAAATATGTGCCTTCCTCTCTACATTAGAAAATGATGATAGCATTATGCAATGGAGAGACAGAGAAGATCAATGTAGACCCCCAATCCTTTATTACTTATGCTGACTTTGCAGAGGCCAAGTTATGCACTAAAGAAGTGACACCACTCAGTGTGCTGAGAAAGCTTGATGGAACAGCCGAAGTGACGACTGATGAGGAAGTAACACACCTGAAGCACTTAGTGCAAGAGAGTGTTGATGAAGAGTTTATCACCAAAGATGACAATGATACCTGGTTGTAGGTAAGAAGATCAAGACCAAGATGCCAGACCCTTGGCTTTAATCAAGTTTTCAGTATTAGACGTAAAATCAATAGTCCAGAAGGTACAGGAGCAAAAGAGAGAAGCCATGGTGATTGGCTGTAATCAAGAACAACAAAAGGCCAGATTTTTGGCTCTTAGTAAGTATTGTGCATTGGATATTGAAACTAAAGTCTAGGAGATACAAAAAGAAGAAGCCTTGTGAACAGATTTTGTCTACAAAGAAGAGAGCAAAGATGTGGAACCTAGAAGGATAAAAGTAGAATTAGACAAAAAGGTTACTTCGAAGACAGGGGAATGTAAGGGGGAAACATCAGTGAATACCCAAGTGCAAGACCCATTGGAAGAAGTTAACCTAGGTGAAGGTTCAGCACAACAACCTACCTATATCAGTGCTTGGTTAAATCATAATGACAGGGACCAGCTATTGGTTGTCTTAAAATAATATAAGGATTGCTTTGTTTGGTCTTATAATGAGCTGCTTGGATTGGACATGTCATTAGTGGAACACAGACTCCCTATGAAGCCTAACTTCAAGCCACACAAGCAGAAACCAAGACGGATGACCCCTGAAGTGATTCACAAAGTGAAAAAGGAAATTCTCAAACTCCTTAAGGCAGGTTTCATTAGAACAGCCAAGTATGTTGAATGGTTGTCTAATATTGTGCTTGTGGTTAAAAAGAATGGCAAGATGAGGGTATGCATTGATTTTAGAAATCTGAATTTGACAACTCCAAAAGATGAATACCCCATGCCTATAGTTGATCTATTGGTGGACAGTTCCGCAGGGCACAGGATTTTGTCTATGACGGATGGGCATTCTGGTTATAACCAAATTTGCATTACAGAGGCAGATGTCCACAAGACAGCATTTAGGTGCCCTAGGAATATTGGCACATTCGAATGAGTTAAAATGCCATTTGATTTAAAGAATGCTGTGACAGCATATCAGAGGGCAATGAATACTATCTTTCATGATCTCATTGGAGGATACCTAGAGTGTTACATTGATGATATTGTTGTAAAGTCCCAGGCTATAGAGGAGCACTTGGTTCACTTGACAGCAAGCTTCGAAAGAATAAGAATAAGGAAGTTCAACTTGAAACTGAACCCTCTCAAATGTGCTTTTGGTGTATCAACTGGAAACTTCTTGGGGTATATAGTGCATAAGAAGGGAATACAGATTGATCAGAATAAAGCCAAAGCCAAAGCCATCATTGAGCCCAAACCTTCAGCAAGTAAGAAAGAATTACAAAAGTTCCTTGGTCAAGTTAATTTCTTTCGAAGATTTATCTATAACACTGGAGAGAAAACTAAAGTATTTTTTTCTTTGTTAAAACTGAAAAATGAAGAAGAGTTTGTGTAGACAGTAGAGTATCAAGCCGCTTTCGAAGGAATTAAAGCTTACTTGGCCAAGTCTCCAGTGTTGATGCCACCAAGGAGAGATAAACCCTTGAGGTTATACATTGCTGCAACAGAGTAATCATTGGGAGTTTTCCTAGCTCAGGACAATGAAGAATGCAAGGAGTAAGCAGTTTATTACCTTAATAAGTTTTTAAATTCTTGTGAATGTAAATAATCAGCTGTAGAAAAGCTGTGCCTTGCGTTGTACTTTGCAGCAATAAAATTAAGATAATATCTTTTGTCTATTGTTGTCTTGGTAATTACAACCACAGATTTGGTTAAATACATGTTATTTAGACTTATGTTAAGAGGAAGAATTGGCAAATGGATATTAGCTCTTTCAGAGTTTCATCTAGAATATGTCCCCCAAAAAGTAGTAAAAGGACAGGTTTTGCCTGACTTTTTGGCAGATCACCCATGTCAAACAGAAAGGCAAGAGATAATGGATCTTAGTATGGTCAATATTGAGCCATGGCAAATGTGGTTTGATGGATCAAAAGCCAATGGTCTGGTTGGAATTATGTTACAATTAAGTCACCATAGAGGGTAGAAACTACACATGGTTTCAGAGTTGATGAAACCACTTGTTCTAATAACCAAGCTAAATATGAAACTTTAATAATGGGACTTGAGATACTTATTGGATTACAGACTCGTGCAATTGATATATTTAAGGATTCCTAATTGGTAATCAACCAAGTAAAAAGAATCTTCAAATGTCAAAGTGCAAACATGTTGTCATATTATGTTGCTGCATTGCATTTGCTTTCTCAGTTTCAGATAGCTAATGTGACTTATATCCCAAGATTCATAAATCATAAGGCCAATGATGTAGCTCAAAAGGCCTCGAATTTCAGAAGAAAGGGGGACACCCAAGTGGACATAAGTCAAGCAACATATCAAAAGTTAATACTACCTTTGGTTAAAAGGGGTATCATGGTAGAAGTGAACCAGAATAACTTTGAAAAGCATGATTGGAGACATCCAATCATTCAATATTTAATTGGCCCTTCTTCGAAGACTAGCAGGAAAATTAAATTGTAGTCCATGCAATATATAGTATACGGCAATGCTCTTTACAAAAGGAGAGCAGATGGATTGTTGTTGGAATATTTAGGGCCAAAAGAAGCATTGACTGCTATGGCTGAGGTACATGAAGATATTTGTGGTACCCATCAACCTGGCATGATAAGACACGTACCAATAACTGATTTGCATGCAGTGGTAAAGCCATGGCCATTTAGAGGATGGGCAATGGATATGATAGGGAAAATATTCACCCTCTTTGAAACATCATTGCTTTATTCTAGTGGCCATAAATTACTTCACTAAGTGGGTCAAAGCTAAGCCATACAAGGTTGTAGATTTAACTGAAGTTATTGGATTCATCAAAGAATTAATCCATAGATTTGGTATCCCATAGATCATAACTGTAGATAATAGGACTGTGTTTGATGGAAAGATGGTGAAATCTTTCGCAGTAAAATTTAGGAGTAGTCTTATTAATTCTACCCCTTATTATGCACAAACAAATGGTCAAGCTGAATCATCTAACAAGTCCTTGAAAAAAGGAATGCAAAGGGTTGTAGAAGACAATCCCAGGGATTGACATAACTTGTTGTTAGATGTGTTATGGGCTTATAGAACTTCTCCAAGGTCAAGTACAGGGATTACTCCTTATGCTTTAATAGATGGACATGATGCAGTGTTGACTGTGGAGATTAACATTAAGTCCTTGAGGGTGAAGTGCCAAAACCAATTAACATGTTCTTGGAAGTAGAGAATACAGATGAAGCTAAAATATTAGGATTAAATAATATTCTTTTCCAAAAGAAGAAGACAGCCAAAAGCTATAATAAGAAGCACATTAGCTTTGATGAAGGTGATTTGCTGTGAAAAATAATACTTCCAATAAGAAGTAAAAGCCATAAATTTGGCAAATGGTCACCTAACTGGAAAGTATCATATCAAGTTCATAGAGTTTTGCCTGGAAGAGCATACCATCTAAGAAATCTTAATGGCTATGTACATCCCAAGAAAATCAATGGCAGGTATTTAAAGCCTTATTATCTAACTGTGTGGGAAACACAAGAATTGTAAGAAATGCTAAGTAAGAATAGTAAAAGAGCATAGAACACTTGGATAAATAATAAGGATTTCATTTCACAAAGATTCAAGTACATGCAGCCATAAATTGGCCCAAAAATTATTACAGTGTTTTAGTTGTTCCCTTACAATTGATTCTCTACTCCTAAGAGATGGGAACAATTGAATGACTATAGTCATGTCCTGCCTTCTATCAGCGAGTCCTTGGTTAGTAATTTGGAGCTTTTTGGCATTTCGATCCAAGGCTAGATTGATTGCGGCTAGCTCCTCTTCCAGTTGGGCTTTCTTCTCTAAGAGTTGGATTCGAAACTGGGAGGCATAGAAATGTTGTCCCTCTAATTCAAACACCTCAGCATGTATATGGGAGACAAACTCCTTATCTTTTAACAGTTTCTCTTCTGCAGCTTTGGCCATCTGGCAGATATTGACATAAAAATCTAAGGTGGCTGCTGCTTAGGATAAGTGACTTGAGAAGGCCATGTTGGATTGCTCGAATACTTTGCAGCACTTAAGGAAACCATTTTTAATAATAGGCTTTTGTAAAGCTTCAAATGGAATCCTTGAAAATGATTGTAGTAGTTCTAAGCAAGCGTCCAAATCCATCCGAGGATAAAAAGCTTCAGTAGTAGTTGAGGAGCTCTCAATAATTTCCAAAAGAGAGTCTGCAAGGACCAATGATCAAATCTCACTGCTTGGTGCTCAAACTGGTGAAGATATGCCAAATAAGCTGGCCAGTTAAGCCTTGAAGATGTCCATCTCGTCCTCTGACATTAGTAATACAGAAGAGTCGCTGATTGAAGGAAGAGATGGAAACTTGAGGATAGGAGGAGAAGTGGAGTTATCCCTAGCAGTGTCTATTGTCCTGGCCAACAGTAGGTCAAGAGAAGAGGGACTAAAGCTGGACTGTAGGAAAGGAATTAGTGAGCCACCAGTGCCTTCCTTGTGAGTACTGGTCACCACTAAAGATGAAATGGCAACTGAAATTCTCTTAGGTAGTAAAGGGGCAGCGAAGACTACAAGAGGGGTAGAATGAGATGAGATGAAAGATAGATGAGACAAATATGAAATTAAGCCTAGGCATAAAGAAGGAGGGATGCTTTGCTTTAAAGAGGAAGGCATAGAGAGTATAGAGCTGGGAAGTGGAAGCATCATCTGAATGGGCTCTATACTCATTGGCGTTTCAGTATAAACCTTCATTGTTCCTTTTGAGGTTGAGGAAGCCAATGTCGAAGAAGGAATGACTACTGCCGCATATCAAAGAATAAAGAGAAAATGTTAACTTTTTTTTAAATCCTGGAAAGGAAAATTATCGAAGGGAATTAAACGAAATTACTAGTTGTAGAGGTTGTAGTGGTGTTGGTTGGAGAACTGCGAAGGGAGCAATGCTCAACAATTTGTTTCTTCCTTACAGCCTCCCTTTGTAGTGCATCAGTAGCAACAACCTCATCCCTTAGTATTTGCTACTGCCTCCTCTTTTCAGACCTTTAAAATACAATAATTTCTTTGGAGTGCTCTTCTTCTACTGCCTTGGCAGCCGCCTCATGAGTAGGATCACCAATGAGGTCAGAAAGAGATACTGTCATTTTCTTCTTTCTTTTCAATGGTGTCTCTTTTTCCTTCTCTGCTTCTTTCTCTTCTAGGTGAGCCTCAGGTTCTTCAAGGTCAAGCAAAAGTTTTCTTTTCTTTTGTTGCTGCTGCTTGCCCTTAAGAATGTTCAAAGCTTCACTACTAAAAACCAGACTTTTTGCGACGGTCTCAAACGTCGCAAAAGGTCCATATATCGTCACAAAAAGTCTTTTGTGATGGAACAACGACGGGAAATGGGGGTTGGCAGAAGGGGGCATGACAAAAAGTATTTGTGACGGTTACAAACCGTCACGTTCTTGTTGCGACGGCTAATCAATGATTTTTGCGATGGTTTAACCTGACACAAAAAAGGGAGGAAAAACTTCACGTTTAGTGACGATGTTGGTTACCGTCACCAAAACTTTTTTAGCGACGATATTTAACGTCGCAAAAAGTATTATTAGTGATAATCTGAAACGTCGCAAAAAAATAAAATTAAATTAATACCATATTTGCAACAATTTAAACCGTCGCTAAAGATTTGAACTAATATGTATATACTACAGGTTAAATCGTCGCTAATAAAATGTAAGGAAATGATGATTACATTAGTGAAAGTTATTATTGTCACAATAAAATTATTATTATAAAATCAATGTATAATTTATTAATTCATTCCCTGTACAAATTATTAATATTTTCTAAAATAAAATATATCCACATCCACATCCACACAAATCCACATTCACATTCACAAAATCATACATAAATATGTACCCTGTAACAATTGTTAACCAAATATTCTTTACAAAAATATATAAAACATTCTCCAACAATACTTATAATTTTTTATATTCAAGAACTTAAATTTTTGTATCTAAAGCGAAACAAAAGTATCGACAATACAAATAAAAAAACATATATGTTATAGTTTGTTTTAATATCAACAATAAGCTCCAATATTGATAAGCAAATATATCATCACGTACTCAAAAGGGGTTGCATCTGCAAAAAGAAACACAAAAAAATCATTTACTACATAATTAATTTCAAACTTATAAAAAATGTAAAACATTTAATATTTATTTCAAAAAATAAATAAATACAAAAAAGATTGTAAGCTGTAATATCGACATGCGAAAATATCATCACGTACTCAAAAGAGTTGCATCTGCAAAAGAAACCCAAAAAAAAAAAATTGTTTACAATATAATTAATTTCAAGTTTATTTTAATAAATAAATAAATACATAAATAAAATTGTAAGTTCCAATATTGATATGCAAAAATATCATCATGTACTCAAAAGGGTTGCCTCTGCAAAGAGAAAATCAAAAAAATTTACAATATAATTAATTTCAAGCTTACAATAAATGTAAAACATTTGATATTTATTTCAATAAATAAATAAATACAAAAAAAAGATTGTAACATATATATGAATCAAGTGCCACACAATGTATCTTCCAACAGTTTCTTCAACTGTTCTTAGACCTCAGGATGTTGTTTCTAAAAGAGAGTTTGGTTATTTCACTTTTAAGACAGACTTTGCAATATTTAGGGCCAATTGGAACTCCATCAATTCACACAACGAATCGTCACTAATAATAACACTACTACAAATATAGATAAAGATCACACTTTTTTGGTGTGATGTATGTTTTTTAATCACACTAAGTTTTATTAAAGTGTGGTCTTTAAGAGTGTGATTAAAAATGGTCATTTTCAATCACACTTTTTAAGTGTCATTAAAAAATGCTTTCATCACATCTTTTAAGTGTGATTAATAATATTTCGATCACACATTTTAAGTGTGATTAAAAATATTTAGATCACACCTTTTAAGTGTGATTAAAAACATTTAAATCACACCTTTTAAGTGTGATTAAAAATATTTAGATCACACCTTTTAAGTGTGGTTAAAAACATTTAGATCACACCTTTTAAGTGTGATTAAAAACTTTAGTTCACACTTTTTAAGTGTGATTAAAGACTTTAGATCACACCTTTTAAGTGTGATTAAAAACATTTAGATCACACCTTTTAAGTGTGATTAATAACTAATAAAACTTATGATAAAAAAAAAATTGACATATTTAAAGAATAATCAATATTATTTTTGCACGCGCATTTGAATAATGTAATACACACTATATACTATATTTTGAATCACAACCATATATTGAATGAAATAATATCATATATTTCATAAATAAAAGTTAAATGTTTAAAAGTATATACAAAGAAATTAATTAAAAAAAAAAATTAACTGTGATTACATACGTTAAAAAATAAAAAATAAAAAACTTGAAAAAAGTAAGTTCTTGAATTCTTTGACCATATTTTGCATCTCTCCAAGAAATTTTTGACTTGAAAAATAAAAAAACAAATTAATTTAAAAACCGCCAGAAGCATATGAATAAACTTACTAATTAATTTATAAACTTACATTTAGATCACACAAAAAATAATGTAATTTATCCAGTTGTTAAACTGCCCCCAATCCTTTCCCCACAACCACCAAAAATGACATAATTATTTTGATTCTCCACACAAATATCAGTAAAACAGCACCACAAAAGAAGACAATATGCAACAATGCAGAAAGGATCACATAAATGATAAAATGGAGTATTATATGGACAATCAAAATCATATGATATCAACATATAACTCACTAAAAACTATAAAACAAATAAGGATCAATAAGGCTTATTGGTCTTAAAAGCAGAAACCACATAGCCTGAATAATTACAAATTGGTACACCCATCGATGGAAACATCACCGTGAAAGGTTTTCCTCAAGACCAATAGTACACCCATCAAATTTCCAAATATAACTGCATGCTTAAAAAATAATTCTATGTAGACAAGATATTTTAACAGAACTGGTAAAAATGCATACTTCTCTGTTAGTACCAAACTACCTATTCATATGGGTTCAACTCTGACACAAACTGAGATGCACATGAGATCCAGAACCAATATCATCTAATGCATACCTGGGGCAAACAAAAAAATGGAGATAACAGTTAAGAGACATAGCTTGAAGAAGAAAATTCTGCAGGTGAGGAAATGAGTGAAGTTTAACCAATATCAGATCCTTGTCAAGGATCTTCACCTCTCTCCCAAGATGCTCTAGCCAACACAGAACAGGGAACATATATGGTCTGGTTCCCTTAACAAACCTGAGTTAGATTAAAATTCACATCAAACAGATTGAGAAATACCTATAATTAAAATTCACATCAAAAGGATGAAGTAAACAAAAGTCAATTAAAATTCACATCAAACAGATCGAGAAATACCTATAATTAAAATTCACATCAAAAGGATGAAGTAAACAAAAGTCAAACAGAATCAGTTAAATTAATTTTATTAATTCAACATTAAAACTAATTTTTGACTACAATCTGTATTAAAAACTCAATACTACTTGAAGGATAGAGAAATACCTTGATAGAGAGTGAATTAACCAATCGATGTCTTCAAAGTAGCAGAAATCTGCAAAAAAATGAAGAAGAAGATGAAGAATCAACCTATAGACATTGCAAGAAAAATAGGAATTAGTGGCGTTTTAAAAACGTCGGCACAGACTCAAAAAATGTCGCTAAAAGTTATTGTGGCGTTTTTACCATTCGTCGAGGATACGGCCGTCGCCATAACTTCGTGACGTTTTGATAAACGCCGCTAATTACTTTTACTGACGTTTACGCCAACGCCGCTAATAACTTTCACCGACATTTTTCAGTAAACGCTGTTACATTCTTATGCAGCAATCTCTGCAAATACTTGAATTTTCACTGACGTATACAGAAAATGTCACTATATATAATTTTTCAAATTTGTTTCTCCTGATATCATTAGTCTCTTTTGAAAACTATATCGAGACTAAAAAAAATCAAAAAACAAAAAAACAAATTTGAGTTACACATCTTAAAAATATTAAAATAAAAAAAATAAAAACTTGGAACATTGATGTAAAATGAATATTGAGATGGCCTTGGGAAAAGACATCAAGCCACCATTTCTTCAGTTGTAGAGTAACAGTCCTTTTGTGTTGACATATGTGAAAATGAAGTCCTCCCTAGTAGAGCTTCTTTCAATGGTCCCTACATGTGTCAGATGTGGAAATAAAATCCTTCCTAGTAGAGCTTCTCTCATTTGTCTCCACAAAGAACATAACTTTCCTGTCAAAATTGAAGGTGGAAAGATAAAATTACATTTTTTTTTATTATAAAAAGTACCATATTTTTTATTATAAAATTCTCCAGAAGTCATGTGCATGAAATTAGAAATTAGGTTACTATAACTTTTTGATCACTTATTATGGTCCAAAAGTCCCAGATATTAACAATAGGGTGGAGGAAGCACCAAATCTTCTAGCTGATTTATGAAAAAATAAATAAATCTTCTAGTTGATATCCTCTACAACAATAATTGAGACCACCAATTTTGGGAACCCTCACAACCCCCAAAGTGATCTCAACCATACATGGTGTAAGTCCCACACATACATGAGTGGGCTCTACACATATATGAATGGTTGAGATCACTTTGAGAGTTGTGGGGGTCCCCAAAATTGGGGATTCCAAGCATTTTTCTATCCTCTATCATGTTGTGCTACATTCCTTTACTATTTATATAAAATATCTTCTCATCTAGAAGAACTTGCCTTCTTATTTTCAGATAATTTGCACAGGCTACTACAGTTGGTCATAACGCAACGCTCTTAGAATAGCTATCAATTGCTTATTCAAACTTCGATTTAAAGTACTCATTACCCTGTAAATTAATAAGAATCCATATCAGTATCAATTTTATATATTTCTACAATAGCATCAGAAATCATAAATAATAAATAAATGAACTCTAGTAGAACAAATCATACCAACTCCTCTGATGCAGCATCAGGAGAGCTCTCTTCTGTCATGAAACCATTTGATAAATTCCTGATTGAATCATAATTTCACAAGTGAACCTCCACTTGTAAATGTGTTCTTTGGTCACAAATAAGTTGACTCACATTGTTCACATAACATTTGTGTGTCAGAAGCTTTAGGAAAATAAACCGTATCAATTTACAAAAACAAAAAAACCTGAAAAAAAAAAGTGAAACATGTTGCCAAGATAAGATCCATAAGCACATAGTACATTATTAGAGAAACAATCAACATTAACAATCTCAAATGCAACATTTAAATTGATCCTTAATAAATTATTAGGTACCAACAGTAGCACCATGAATATATTATTTATTGTAATACAACAATGCATATTTGGAAATTCTAAAGATTAAGGGCAGCAACTTGAAATCATCAAAATATGAAATAGAGTAGATAATCTTCAATTCATACCTGGATCAAGAGGTGATAATCTTCTTTGAAATAGCATAGCATATCCTCAAGAGATAAACTTCTTAGCTGCTACCAAGAGAGGGGTTATGACAAATTGTTAGCGAGTATTCCTCCATATAAAATCTTGAAACACTATGCTTTCTATCAAAAATTAAAGCTATACCCACAAAACATGAGTACATTATTTTGTATGCTCTACTCTAGTTCCAGGAAAAAGGATATAAAAGATACAAAGAACCAAGAAAGAAAATGTCATAGTGCATGACACTTTAAACCTCCTATCTACAAACAAATTTGTGATGAAGTACCATCAAAATTAGAAGTATAGAATAGCTAAAATTCAGTGAGGTGAGGTTAGCACAAACTGTGAATTTTAATTAATATGAAGTACAAAATTTGAAAACATCTTCAAACAGGGGATGGTTACAAAAATTAAGAAACATATTTAACACAAGACAATAGTCATGGGCTGGACAAACTATCCAGTGTTGTATTACCCCTAACAACATCAAAGGACAAAACAATATTGGAAGTCATAATGAAAAAAGCAAGATAAAATATCGTAACTAAAACATTGTCAACGGAGATTGAATCATTGTACTTCAAACAGAGTTGAAAGTGAGATCTGTACAATACAAACAGAGAACAAACTCACCAGCCATGAGAAGAACAAGTCCTAGTTTCTGTTAGGTTTGAAAAAAGTAATTTATGTATATATATACCTACAACATGTAGTTGTGACTATTTTAAACCCAGTCAAATACAAAACAGAAACACAGATTCAATCCAATGTCAATCTCTTAACAAGAAGACAATCTTTTCTCAAGAAATATACTTAGTATTTTAGAGGTGCAGAAATTGCAATCAATATTAACAACAAAAATTCAAATGTTTATTACACATGAAACAAATGGAAGATAAACATCATTAAAAGAACCCAATAAAAAGTTTAGTCATTTGAACCCTCTAAAAGGAACCAAATATTCATATTTGTGATACACAAATAAAAGGAACGCAAAATGTCTTACCATAGAAAAAAGTTGCCAAGGACATCCTTTAAGGTGCATATAAAAACCATTGGGCCATAAAGGTTCATCCATGTTAGGAGAGATAAGAGAAATGGGGGTACCTCCAATGTGATCAATAAGAGAAACAGGGATACCTCTAACGTTCATCCAAGATCTAGGCATTGCAATAACCAAATTACAATTGTGTGGTATTAGTGAATCCTCACAAACAAATCAAAATCCATAGAAGCATCACCTTTCATGTACATATAAAAAATCTCCAACCAAGATTATAATGAAGTTTTTATACATATTATAATGAAAGCAAAAGATATATTTGCGTTGTATATTGCATTGAAATAATAAAGAATAGAGAAGAGAATGAATCAGAGAGACTAGAAATCATCCTGCATATTCAATGGTTTCCACACAATGAATAATGAAACAACTTGGAACTGCAACCCAAATAAGTACCTCATTACTAAAACCAGTTAAAGTACCACATCGATCTGCAAAAGAAGAAAAAAAAATAAACAGTTTACACTAATCAATATCCAAGAAGAAAAAAGAAAACCAGAGTGAGAAAAATAATAGCATAAATAAATAAATAAATAAATAGTAGAAGAAGAAGAATAAGAAGAGAAAGTGTTACTTGAGCGGATTGGACTCTTTTTGGAAGAACAGATCAGGTCTGGAGGGACCAATCTCATTGCAAATAAATAAATAAATCTGGAAAGTCCCTGCTACAATAACAAATCACAAAAATATTGAGAAGCAATAATTCCAGCTAGAAAAACTATCAGAAAAAATTGGTTGATTATATCAAATCAATTATGCAAACTACGAGAGAGAGAGAGAGAGAGAGAGAGAGAGAGAGAGAGAGAGACACCTCTCATTCTCGAACCATCGGAACACAGGTTTCGAGATCAAACCTGTTAGTTCTAAGAGGCCTCTTCTTCTTGAACCATGAGAACATCGAGATCGATTCGACACAAATAGAGCACGAAATACAAGTTTAGAGATCAGATCCCTGTATTTCTAAGAGAAATTAGTGAAAACCCTAACAAGCTTTGAGTTCTCGAGATCAGGTTTCTAATCAGACAAACCCCAAGCAAGAACAAGAAATTGATACATATAGATTTTAATAGATTAGCTAACAGAAATCGATCAAGAAACACGACAAAGGGAGATCGAAACAAACTCAATTTAATAGTTACGGTGAAGTGTAGAAATTGAACCAATAGTTTCAGAAAAGTTGGACTGATCTATAACTCCTCGCTTTCAAAGGTCAGATCAGAGATATATATATATATATAAAACAAAAAAAATCAACGATCGGGAGAGAGAGAGAGACAGAGATTGAGAGAGAGAGTTTAGCTGTGAGTAGATCGGCTGTGCGATGATGATCGGTGCGATGAGATGAACAACGAGAGAGTGAAAGGGTGATCGGTGCAGAAACGAGAGAGTAAGAGAGACAGTGATGTTGAGATTAGGGATTCTGGTTTTGCGCCCGGGGGGTGGGGGGGATGGCAAAAAAAAAAAGCGGGAATGAAAAAAGAAAAAGAGAGGGAGACGAGGGGTAGATAAAAAAAAAATTAAAATCTTTTTTCTTTTTGGGGGTCACAAATAAAATTTACATAATAAAATAATACCGTTTAACTCTTTTTTTTTTTTTTTTGTGACGCGAGTTGCTGTCATTAAAAAAGTTCATTTTTTGTTAAAATAAATTTTTTTTTGTAGTTAATGAAAAAAATTTCATTTTTTTTTAGTTACTAAGATTGAAAATTTATTTGTTTCATTTTTATTTTAATTAAAAAAAATATTATTATTATTTTTTTTTTGGTAGAAGTAGGGGTAATATTTTAATGAAAAATATTTTTCACTAAATAAAAGTTTATTTTCTGTGGTCAATGAAAAATATTTTTCTACGGCCTATTTTTTTTTGTTAGTAAAAATCATGAACTATTTTTTTGTGGTAGAGGAAAGGGAGCGACATTAGTGGTGGAAGTGGTGGATAAGAGATGATGGTGGTGGTGTTGGTGATGGCAAAAAATATTAGTGGTGAAGTTGTGGTAGTGGTAGTGTAGATGGAGTGGCAGGGGTGAAGGAGAGGTAATGGTAGTAGTAGTGGCAGTAGTGGTAGTAGTGGTAGTGGAGTGGTGGCGATGGTAGTAGTAATGGTAGTCGTAGAGGTGAAGTGGCGACAGTGGAAGTAGTGGTGGTGGTGGAATGACGTTTGCAGTAGTGGTGAAGGTGGTAGAGGAGATGGGTGGTGAGAGAGAGAGATGAGTGAGAGACGGATAGAAGAGATAGAGAGAGAGAATAGAGCGAGAATGGAAAACAAAAACAAGCGGGAATAAAAAATATTTTTTTTTTGTCAGAAATGAAATTTAAATAACAAAATAATGTCGTTTAACTTTTTTTTTTTTTTTTTTTTTTGCGACGGGAGTTGCCGTCGTCAAAAAAAATATTTTTTGTTAAAATATATATTTTTTTGTAATTAATGATTTTTTTTTTTTTTTTTTTAATTTTTTTTTTTTTGTAGAGGATATAGAGTGGCAGTAGTGGTGAAGGTGGTGGATAAGAGATGATGGTGGTGGTGGTGGTGGTGGTAGCGGCGAAGGAGATTAATGGTGAAGTTGTGGTAGTGGTAGAGTAGATAAAGTGGCAAGGGTGAATGAGAGGTAATGGTAGTAGTAGTGGCAGTAGTGGTGAAGGTGGTGGATAAGAGATGATGGTGGTGGTGGTGGTGGTGGTGGTGGTGGTGGCGGCGGCGGCGAAGGAGATTAGTGGTGAAGTTGTGGTAGTGGTAGAGTAGATGAAGTAGCAAGGGTGAATGAGAGGTAATGGTAGTAATAATGGCAGTAGTGGTAGTGGTGGCAATGGTAGTAGCAATGGTAGTCGTAGAGGTGAAGTGGCGACAGTGGCAGTAATGGTGGAAGTGGAATGGCGTTTGCAGTAGTGGTGAAGGTGGTAAAGGAGATGGGTGGTGAGAGAGAGAAAAATGAGTGAGAGACAAATAGAGGAGAGAGAGAGAGAGAGAGAGAGAGAGAGAGAGAGAGAGAGACAAAGACAGAGTGATGAGCGAGAGAGAGACAAAGTGGTCGCTAAAAGTGCATTTTCTTGTAGTGGATAGATAAAGCGAGAGGGAGCTCAATAAATAGAGAAGACAGAAGGGAGAGAGTGAGCAACGCGAACATAGTGGAAGAGAAAGAGAGAGAGAAAGAGAAGAGAGAGAGGGACAAAAAGATAGAGAGTGAGAGACAGAAAAAAGATAGAGAGAGAAGAGAGATGAATGAGAGAGAGAGAGAGAGAGATAGAGAGAGAAGAGAGATGAACGAAAGAGAGAGAGAAGAGAGATGAGCGAGAGAGACAGAGAAAGATGAGAGAGATAGAGAGAAGAGAGATGAGCGAAAGAGATAGAGAGAGAAAAGAGATGAGAGAAGAGATAGATGAGTGAGAGACAGAGAGAGAGAGAGAGAGAGATAGACAGAAAGAAAAGAGTGATGAGTGAGAGAGAGAATGAGAAGAGAGAGGAAGATGAAAAAATGGGTGAAAAGATATAGACAAAGAGAGAGGGAGAGAAAAAAAGAGCGAAAAGAGATAAACGAGAGAGAGAGACAGAGAGAGATGAGTGAGAGAGATAAAGAGAAGAGAGACAGAGAGAGAGAGAGAGACAGACAGAGAAGAGTGATGAGTGAGAGAGAGAGAAAGAGAGAAGAGAGACAGAGACAGAGAGATAGAAAGATGAAAAAATAGGTGAAAAAGTTCCGTGTCTAAAGCCTCATTTTCTAGTAGTGAGTCATCTCTATCATTCATGGGTAGAATATATAAAAATCAAATTGAAATATTTTATACAATCACACCTATTTAGGGAGTGTGATTAAAAAGTAGTAATGTATATATAATCACACTTTAATTAAAATGTGTGATTAAAAAATATATATATAATCACACTTATTTAAAAAGTGTGATTAAAAAGTAGTAGTATATATATAATCACACTTTAATTAGAAGGTGTGATTAAAAAATATATAAATAATCACACTTTAATTAGGATGTGTGGTTAAAAAAATATCTATATAATCACACCTATTTAAAAAGTGTGATTAAAAAGCAGTAGTATATATATAATCACACTTTAATTAGAAGGTGTGATTAAAAAATATATAAATAATCACACTTTAATTAGAATGTGTGGTTAAAAAATATCTATATAATCACACCTATTTAAAAAGTGTGATTAAAAAGTAGTAGTGTATATATAATCACACTTTAATTAGAAGGTGTGATTAAAAAATATATAAATAATCACACTTTAATTAGAATGTGTGGTTAAAAAATATCTATATAATCACACCTATTTAAAAAGTGTGATTAAAAAGTAGTAGTGTATATATAATCACACTTTAATTAGAAGGTGTGATTAAAAAATATATAAATAATCACACTTTAATTAGAATGTGTGATTAAAAAATATATATATAATCACACTTGTTTAAAAAGTGTGATTAAAAAGTAGTAGTGTATATATAATCACACTTTAATTAGAAGGTGTGATTAAAAATATATATATATAATCACACTTAATTGAAAAGTGACATAAAAAATAAATATTATCACACTCAATCAAATTAAGTGTGATTACAATATCAATCTAATTTTTTTTATCACACTTCCAATAAAAGTGAGATCTTTTTTTTTTTGTCAAAGTATGATCTTTAACTATTTTTGTAGTAGTGTAAGTCCATCCGCCAATTGGACTATTGGTATACGTAAACTATCCAAAAAAACTTTAATTACATCCTACAATGATGATAACACCATTAAAATCAAGTAGGGATTGAACACATTGTGCTATAATCTAACAATAATTGAATAAACACAAAAGATGAAAAAAGTTTGTAAAGAACAAGTTTTCATAAATGGAAACTAAGCTCTAGATTCAAAATCGGGAATCGGTTTCGAGTTCCGTCTTCTTTGACAAGTCATTTGTGCCTAGTTAGTCGTGTGTGTCAAGTTTCGTTGACATCCGGTGTCGTTTGAGCATTTTAGTGTGTCAACCAGTTCGAAAAAGAGTTTATAAAGAACAAGTTTTCATAAACGAAAAATAGGCTCTACATTTAAAACCGGGAATCAGTTTTGAGTTTCATTTTCTCCTACAAGTCGTTTGTGCCTAGTTAGTCTTGTGTGTCAAGTTTCATTGACATCGAATGCCATGTAAGTATCTTAGTAAGTCAACCAGTTCGAAAAAGAGTTTTTAAAGAATAAATTTTCATAAACAGAAATTAGACTCTAGATTCAAAACTGAAAATCGGTTTTGAGTTTCGTCTTCTCCTACAAATCATTTGTGTCTAGTTAGTCGTGTGTGTCAAGTTTCGCTCACATTGGACGCCATGTGAGCATTTTAGTGAGTAAACCAGTTCGAAAAAGAGTTTTTAAAGAACAAGTTTTCAGAAACGAAAATTAGGCTGTAGATTCAAAATCAAGAAACGGTTTCGAGTTCCGTCTTCTCCTATAAGTCATTTGTTCCTAGTTAGTCGTATGTGTCAAGTTTCGTTGACATTCGATGCCGTTTGACTATTTTAGTGAGTCAACCGGTTCGAAAAAGAGTTTCTAGAGAACAAGTTTTCATAAACGAAAATTAGGCTCTAGATTCAAAACCGGAAATCAGTTTCGAGTCCTGTCTTCTCCTACAAGTCATGTGTGCCTAGTATGTTGTGCGTGTCAAGTTTCGTTGACATCCAAGCCCGTTTGAGCATTTTAGTGTGTCAACCGGTTCGAAAAGGAGTTTGTAAGGAATAAGTTTTTATAAACGGAAATTAGGCTCTAGATTCAAAACCGAAAATCGGTTTCAAGTCCTGTCTTCTCCTGCAAGTCACTTGTGCGTAGTTAGTCGTGTGTGTCAAGTTTCGTTGACATCCGATGCCGTTTGAGCATTTTAGTATATCAACCGGATCAAAAAAGAGTTTGTAAAGAACGAGTTTTCATAAACGGAAATTAGTCTCTACATTCAAAACTGGGAATCGGTTTTGAGTCCCGTCTTCTCCTACAAGTCACGTGTGCCTTGTAAGCAAGTTACACTAAATATTCTACCACAAATTTCTAAAAGACACATATATATAATTATAAGAAGCCCTAAAAAACTGACACTAAACCGGACCTTAATGAGGATTTCAAAGATTTGGTATGAGTGGGTAAGTTGCACAAATATTGGGACAAGCCTCATTACCTAGGCTCAAGTAAGCACTTTCACAACATTCCCATGAACATATTCCTCTTACTAGTGGTTTAGAAGGCATATATAATAAATAATAAAAATACATACAATTACCAACCTTAGAGGCATATGAAGTGGCAAAGTAGCTCCTTGGCAAAGACTGTTTGCCCACTGCAATGACGACAAAAGGGAAAAAAACTAGAGTCCATAAAAAGGGGGAAAAGAAACGTCGAGTTAAATGTTGTTTGATCTATATAGAAGAGTCCTTTAGTTATCAGCAATACCAGGTTTGAAAGAGGAGAGCCACTTGGTGAATAATATGTCAGGGTTTATGTTTTCAGTAGCACCTCAAATGATACATCTTAAGTAGCACATAATGCATTACTTTTTCATTATTCCTTCTATTATAATCAGATGATAGAATTGAATTCACATCATCTTCTTTATTGAGTCCACAACTTAGAATCTAGCTACCATGAGAATTGAATTGCGTAGCTATATAGTTCACTTTTCAAACCAATCCAATTTTTAGGCTGTTCACCAAATCTTTCCTTGGAATTGAGGGAACTGTCAAGTAGATCCAATCAAGCATAATAAATATACACTACAAGAAAAATATGATTTGGTGGCATTTTCCAGCAAAAACTGTGACAAAAGTAATTTACTAGCATGTTTTAAAACATGCCACTCAACCATTATATATTTTTCAGTAATATTTGGTATCTTGAATTTGTGGAGGGATTTGTAAAAAAGGGAAGAATTGGAAACTCTGTTCCCTTTCTTTTTCTTGTCTCTCTGTAAACCTCTACAAATCCAAAATATAAACACAACCTCAATGGAATTTCACTGAAGATGCCACAAGAAAAAAATTGTTTCTTTTTTGGGAGAAATTATTTTTTTCTAAATCTGCTTCCCTCCCATTGAAACCCTCATTTTCATCCTCCCCATCTCTTTTCTCTCAATCTCACTCTCATCACACAATATAACAAATTTTATTGTGAACTGAGAGGAAATATAATTAAGAATCAAGGTTCCATTTATTTACAAGTCAGAAAAGTCATTGAGCAGAGGAATGATTTATTGTATGTGGTCATTCTAATATCATTTCTACAATTTAGACTCTTACTTTCCGTATAACGTAGTAACTCAACACAAATTCAACAATTAAGGTAGTAATACTCAATAAAAAAGAAAAGAAGAAGAAGAAGATTAAGCTAGTTGGCTTGGACGATGAAGATAATCATTACCAATAAAAGCAACATGCTTACGAAAGTTTAATACCTTTAAATTCAATATCCTAAAGTTCGGGTTGTTTTGAGATTAATCAAAAGTTCATGGTGCAAGTCCCCAATTTTCCATTTGATTATTAATGAAAACTTTTTTAATTGTAATTAAACCTCCATTCAAGAAGGAAGAAACAGGTAACATACAAAGAAGATAACCAACTCTTATTGAAACTATCCACAGGGAGTTCTATTAATAGTTCTCACATACACTTGGGCTTAGTAGCATGGGGTTGGATAATTGACACAAACAACAGATAAAAGGGCACAATATTGTGAAACAACATGGATTAACAGATGTTGAGAGTGAAGCAGGTATTCAAATTTGTTGAGGTTTGACTGTATTGAGTCAAAAACAGTTCCCACATCAGGGTTTTGACTATAGTGAGTCAAGGACAGTTCCCACTACATCGGGACACCTCACATTAGCATTTTCAACTGTGTCCAATGAATAGAGAGCGGGCAGCGATAAGGTTGCTCCATTGCAACCTACCATCCAAGCTTTCCTTTAAATTAATCCTTTTTTATTATTTTTATGATTTATAGGTGTTAGTGTTCCAGTTATACATATAAAATTAAAATTTTTTTGCCATGTCAAGTTTTGCATTTTCTGAAAATCTTCGAGCCGTGTTGCATTCACGTCTCATGTTTGTATTTGTGTTTTTTAGATTTTTTATATTCTAGTTAAACAACACATCAGGCAATCTACAATTCCTAGTTCCCCAAAGTTCATGTCAAACATCAAACCAACAAAATCTCTAAATACTTTGGCCCACAACAGTAGTTTAACTAGGTTCAAATACCATACCTTCATGAAAAAGGAAAAGAAAACCCCTAATAATGTTGACTGGTAAGAAACAAAATATACTTCTTTTGAATAACTAAGCCACCATATCACGAAACACATAAATTGGAGATAAAAGTTATAAGCTATGTATGTCTTCCGAACTCCAGAAAACCGTATACCACATCTAAGCATCAATTTAATCAACTCTTAACAACAAAACATTTTCATTCTAGATGAGATTTACTAGTACTATGAGAGCAGGTCTATATTAACTCAATTATCAAGGCAACAATAGGTAAACTAAGGTCTCTGAAAATATAAATGAACCATGACTAGCAAATGCTTCAGAAAAGTATGATATCTTATGGCAATCCCTTCAAGAAAAAGACAAAAAAAGCTATGTTGCATGATGGATTTATTTATAAGTTCCTCCAAGTCAATAAACTTACGTTTTCAAGTCCAGAGATGTCAATTCCTCAATAGGAGTCAACCTTTTCTCTGAGGATCCTGCAAATGAAGAGAAAAGACCAACTTCTTAAACTACTGCCACTCTTACAATTTTTCACATATTATGGCCCATAATAAGGTAAAGAAGTTGCATATACCACCAAAGGAAAAAGACAGACTTTCAGATAGGAATTTGAGCCAAAAAAAAAAAAATGTGAGGGGGAAAAGGAGTTGACTTGATTTATGAAGACAGTTTGCCTAACATAGTGCAGTATTGAAACAATAGAATCCAAAGAAGCATAGAACCATAAGCATCAAGTGATCAATAGGAAGATAATATAAAAAATTATTGCCTTAAAAATCTACATCACCGAGTAATTTCCAGATAAAGGAAAATGCATTTTGATAACAGAGTGAAGAATAGTTAAGGAAAATACAAACTGAATTAAAAAGACAACTTTTACTTTTCTTTTGTTTTCTTTTTTTCCCAATTTAAGTGAGCCAAAGTTCATAAATTTCATAAAAACGACACTTAAAAACACACAAGAAGCTAAGTCACTGGCTCACTGGAAAAAGTAAGAAGTACCTGGAAAAGCAAGCTTTCAAATCTAGGAATGTAATGTCCAATGGCAATTTCATGGTTCCCAAAGACACTCCATCCTCATCTACCCTGGCATCATTTCCTGAAGTTGCCTTTGAGGCAGCTGTCAGATTCTGGTGGCTAGAAAATTCATGTAGCCTGGAGAAGCGACTGATGTACTTGGTCTTGAATACAAGTGAGCAAGGAACAACCCAAGATGGGCTCAATTGAAATTGGGAATATTTAGCACATTTGGTCTGGAGGACTGGCCTAACACTAGCATAAGAAGCCATGGCTTCTGCTCAGAATCTGGAGGACTCTGGTTTTTTATATAAATTTTAAATCTATATAAAAAACCAGAGTCCATAAAAATACATTCAATTAAGTATTGGAATAGATAATTCTCATATCTCATTATTTAAAATTTAAACCATAAATATGCAAATATTAAGTTTTATACAAATTTAAAACTAGGGTTCCAATCCCCTCTCTCTCAGTCTCCAATCTCTGCACCACTTTCTAGGGTTCCACTGAAGAGGGTTCGATTCCAATGAAGGCAAAAGAAGAGAAAAAGAGGAGAGAATAGCAGAGGAGAGCAGGGGAGAGATACCTGGATGCCGGAGTGAGAATTGGCAGGAAGTCACCACTGCCGCTGCTACAGACAGATTGTGAGGGTAATGCGAGAGCAAGAGAGAGAGATTGTGAGGGTCTGTGCGAGGGAGTGTGAGAGGAAAGAAAAAGAAAGGAGACGAGAGGAGAGGAGGCTCCGAGATGGAAAGAGACGACTAGGAGAAGGTAGACATTTTTTTTTTTTTTTGATCTGAGAAAATGATACAGAAAGGGTATATGAAAGACAAGGCAAAGATGAAGGGCGCGGAAGCAAAAAGAAATTTTTTTGCGACGGAGGAATAAATAGCGTCGCAAAAAAAATAAACAATCGCAAAAGACAAAATAAAAGCCGACGGGCGACAAATCGTCGCGAAAAATACTATTTTTTGCCACGGTCTTGGATTTTCCGTCGCAAAAAAAAAAAAATTGGACGACGGCATCATTTACCGTCGCAAAAACATGCTTTTTGCAACGATTTTCAAACCGTCGCAAAAGGTTCCGTGTCCAATACTCCCTTTTCTAGTAGTGCTTGAGATCTCTAAAGAGAGTCATCCTGTGGAACTCCTGCGATAAGAATAGAAATTATAAACAAATGAGCAAGACATTATAAAAGAAATAAAAAGGGGAAGCAAGAATGTATACCTTTCTTCGAAGCAGCCCTAGTGACCCTAAGAGGAGGTGATGAAGCAGTAAGAGTAGGAGCTGGGATGACAGAGGTAGTGGAGACAGTAGCAGTGGTCCCAGTCTCTTTGGGCTTGGCTTGAGAGGGCACATCTAGCCTTACTAGTAGATCTTTGAGAGGTATGGCCAGGTGCACCTCCATATTGGCTGTCCACCAACTTTGAAATCTTCTTAAAGCTATGCCATGTGCGATAAAGAGAATGAATTCAAACTTGCTCGCCTCTTGTAATAGTTTAAATGTTGCTTCCTCCAATTTGGTTTTAGGCACCTTCAGGTCTCTGACTGTGAGATTGGTATTGGATAGGCTGCAAAGAGGAATATGAATTTCTTGAGTAAGCCCAAATTGCCTGGCAAATTGGGAAGGACAGTAAACTTCAGACATACACTTATATGCTCGAGAATTCGAAGTACCAATAAAGAGCTTCATTGGCAACAAAATAGAGGCCCACATATCTTTGTGCAGCGAATTGGAACATTGCCTATCAGCCAAAAATGTCCTTAGTCAAGTTGGTCCCGTGTTGGTTTCGAAGGGACAAAAGAAAGAAGGAAGTGGAGAATTGGAAGTTGATGGAAGAAAGTAAAGTAATAGGCAAAGCTGGAGGGGTATAGGGAAATCTTGGCAAATTTCTCTCTATAAGTGGTGGGTTCTTGCACCAAAAATTTCAAGCACTGGGAGTGTAGACCAGTGAAGTATGCGGAGAGCTAGAGCTGTAATAGCCAGTGGGGGCCTCTTTGGTTAACATCCAAAGGTTTTTCACAAAATTAGAAACATGCCCTATAAACATGGCCTAAAATGTAAGGAGCCAAGGTTATCATCTTCAAAGCAAGAGCCTTGGCAAGTGGGGCAAACTCAGGCATAATCTGCTGAAATGATATACAGAAGAGAAACTTGCATAACCAATATAGAATGAAAGAAAAAAACTCTTGGTCACCTACAGAACCTACCTTCTTGTTCTCAAATTTTACAAAATCGCTGAAGGAAGAGTTCACGGGTGGAATAGTGAAATTGACTGGAAGGTCTGGATAACCAGGTGTAAAGGGAGCACCAAGTGGTGAGAGCCCTAAAAGATGGCAAATATTGAGAACGGTAGGGGCCATCATACCACACCGAAACTGGAAAAAATTGAAAGCCGAGTTCCAGAAACAAAGGGCTATAGGAATCAAGAAAAGATCTTTAGGAATAATGAACCTAGAGAGACGTAGGGCATCAAGGATACAGAGCTCTTGCAAGTCCCATTCTCTAGCAGACACAACCCTGTCATACCATTTCTCCCATTCAAAGCTCAATGTGGGCCAGCAGCAGTGGAGTCAGTTCATCCTCCAGCTTTCCCAATCAAGCCCCCCTTTATAGAGGAGGTAGTGATCCTTTAGACGGGGGTATAAAGCAAGAAGTTGAGCTAAGGCTTCTCCCTAAAGATAGGTCCCAAGACGAATTCCTGTTATTCACTATGACAAGGAATAAAGAGGCGACCATCTATGGCACTCGGTTCACCAGCTCTGAACTTGGCTATCTCTTCATCAATACACCTCTTTAAAGCCACAGATGGGCTCACACGCTCAACCACTGGCACTTTTAGGGAGGAAAACAAAGAAAGTACATAGAAGAGCAAAGAGTTGTAGTCAAGAGCAATAAGAGTGAAAGCAATATGAGTGAAAGGGTTTGTTTTTTGGACAAGTGAGTAGGTTAAAAATGCGAGAAAAAGGGGTTTTAAACTTTTCTATCCAAAGACCCAATCGGCCTAACGAGTCAAGTAAACCTAAAATAAATTATTTAACGGGCTTCTAACTCATGTGGAATTAAAACTTTATCTTTAGAACACAAGGGGTCCCAAGCCACAGTCTTTTTCAAGAGTAAGTTTGGTAGGGAAATTTATTTCAAAGACTTAGCTTGGCTTCGAAAACTTGTAGTTGGCTTCGAAGACATTTTATGCCTTAAACAAAATTATATTTAAGGTTTGTTTTCGTTGAAGGCTTTATAAGCATACTCCTAGATTATCTTTGCAAGGTAATGTCCTTCGAAAGAGTCTCTGAAATGCTTATCTTGTTTAGAGTTGTGAATTCTGAAATAAGTAAGCACTTCGAAGCAAGTCAATTCGAAACTGTGATTTATACATGATGGGTTAATCAGATGATTAGAGCATGAAAACCCTAAGTCAAATATGGATGCTCCTATAAGAAAATCTATGCTTCGAAGCACTTAAAGCCAGGCATCAAAGCAAGTTGGTTGCTTTGAAGCTATTATTCACAGATTACATAGACAAAGTAAGGCATAAAGCCATATTCGCCATGCAATCGATCATACAATTGGAATATAAAACCAGATCATGACAGATGATATTTGAAGAGCTCAGTTTTATTGATATGCAATATTTACATTAGGAACACCTACTTGGTTACATTCTCAATTTCACAAAAGTAAGGAATGGACAAAGTCACAAGATCATGGAATTTTGTCCAGCAAAATTCAATAAATAAATACTCTTTTCCTAACCTATCTTCTATCCTATCTAAATTTGGTTTATCTAGCTGATGAGCCCTTAGGTGGAAGAAGAGTTGTTAGGCCTTCATTTCAAATTCTGTTTGTCTAAGAGCCTTCTCCATTTCATCCATTTCTCCTTCTCCAGGTGCATCACCCATAATGACATCTTCCCTATACCCTGAATCTTGGTTCTTAAAGTTTTCATATTCCTCAATAAGATTCTTTGCTCCGTACTGAATTTGAATATGAGCAGCGGAGGTATTCTCTAACAACTCACTGGTAATAGAAGCATTTGTGTGCTAGTTGAGTAGAAGAGGAAGTTAATCCAAGAAGGTATAAAGCTCTACTTGGGTCACAAGATTGAGGATGTGGCTTCGAGAGACAATATCACAGGACCATAATAAGTTCTTGTAAGGAATGTCGTTTCAAAGGACCTCAAAGGATAAATGGGAGAAATCAGCAAGCAGAGTCTGGGCTCTGTATTGTTGGTAACGAGTAAGAGGAACTGGAGATTGGTAGGAAGCAAAATGCTGACTCTCAAAAAAGGTGAGTTCCAGTTCTTCAATCCAGTTAGAATTGATGGGCAGGGAAGAAGCAGTTGGGTCCCCTCCAAATAAAGGTGGAAACTCAGGCCGGTTCACACATTCTAGCCAATCAGAAGAGCTAAGTTTTTCTTTTTTGGCTAAGAATGCAGGACTTATGCCCAAGGCTTCAAAAGGGTATGGAGTCCTTCGCACTATTTTGGACGGTAGGGTAGAAGTATACCATGCTGAAAGCAAGTTGTCTTCAAGACTGCAAAGACGGTTGAAGGGAACGTATAGATATACCACAGAACTACGCGTGGAGGGATGAATTGCAGTAAGATCATCAAATTTGGGAAATCAATGGCGTATTCATTCCCCTTGTTTGAGGTTGAGTGGGTGTGGGCCAAGCATCCCATCCCAGCCAATATTTTTAGAAGATGAAACAGCTTCGTCCCAGGCAGAGAGTTTTGGAGCAGATGAAGAGCTTCCAAGGTCCATTTGTGAAAATGTTTGGTCCAAAGGTTTGTATGGTGCAAAAGCTTCCATAACTTGTATGAATGGGGGCAGATAAATGTGGCCAATAAATGCATGAACATTCTTTTGAGGGCAGTCATCATTGACAAATGCCTCCTCGTATGCTCAATCAATGTAAGAGAAGGTTGGATTGGCCATTAGAGATGTATTGGTCTCGTTGAATTCGTAGATAATATAGGGAATGTTCGAAGCGTGGAGAAGGATTTAATGAAGTTCTTCATTTTCTAAGAAGACGGTTACACTTCAGCTAAGTCCATGCACGTCCTAGGACGAGGACAAAGTGCACTGGTCCACTAATATCATCAAGTATTAGGTATATTAGTACGGGAGGTAGTGTTGGCTATATATTTTGTACAGGCCAATCGCAGCTCAGCACGTGGCATGTAAAGGGCAATTTTGGGGGTTAATGCAAGTCTCCAATCAGCAACAGGCACGTGGCAGCTCATATGGATAATGGTGGGTTTGTGTCGCATGGAAGCAGCTAGAAAACGAGAGATGACGTGGCTTAACAGTTACTAATAAATTTGAATTCAAAATCAGGAGGAAAGCCTAACTGCAAGAATGGCATAGTGGGACTGATTGTAAGAGAGCATGATCAGGAATCATAGGAGGACATTTCAACAGTTGGAAACCCAATTCGACGGTTACCCTTAACAAGTATAAATAGCAGAAAGGCTCCAAATTGAAGGACCTAGACTCAGATCCAGAAACTAGTTTATCTACTTTATATTTCTTTTTCAGTTTTATATATTCAGTTCTTTGCATTTCCAGCACTTCAATTCCTGTACCGCACTTCATTTTCTAGGATTAGTTTTTTCAGTAGTTTGTTGCTGTGAACCTCGTCGAGGCTGGGTCATTATAACTTCATTGTAAGTTTTCATTTGCTTAATGAAATTCGTTTTCTAAATTGTATTTACTTGTTATTATTCACAACTTTCTCTTAAACAAGTCACCAGTAAAAATCCTCTTCATTGAGGCTGAAAGAACTTCAACACAATTGCTTGATAATTGGTTGTCAATTATAAATTTTATAAGGACTTATTGATCCTTGCTGGCACGCTTAAAATTATATAATTAACCTTCAAAAGCCAAAAAAGCCAACACATTCATTTTTAATCTATACCGTGAGTCTCACTTCAACTTTCATTAGCAAAATGTGGTGTGTCAAGAAAAGTTCACCTAATTTAAAAAATTTATAATAGTGTCGTCATTTTGAATTTTAATCTATATTTCAATATCAACATCAAAGTATAGTGTTTCAAGAAAACTCCACCCAATCTAATAGATCAAAAAGTCTCTGGCCGAGGTGATACCAGGATGGTTTGGATAGGACTAAAACAATTGTAACTTGCAAAACTGGCTTATTTTGATTAATGGATTCAAACTATCTGTCACGACCCAAACCCGCCCCTAAAAGTTTGGTCCATGACCGGCCTGTACATAGGCCTCAAAACAGAATTTTAGAATAATATTTAGTCACATACGGGGCCTTAAGCAGAAGCAATATCAATAAAAGACAACATCCATTGAGCTTGTGCATACATGCTGGTTTACTTGGATTTAAGCATTTAAATACACTTCCAAATATACATATACAATCACAAAATTTATATAGATCTCACACGCACTTACATAAGACTTAATAATTTATATGACTCCCAACAATAAATTAAGGCCACCACATGGAGACATACCCCCAGGTGACTTGGCAGACAAGCGAACCTCAGTACAACTCTAGTGTCAATCCCCGATGGCTCACCTACAGAAATATACATAAAACAAAATGAGTAAAGCTCAGTGAATAATAGCAATGTAAGAAGGTTAATTGAATAAGCAAAACCTTGGATAAAATAAATAGATAGATACCAACCATATACAGGTCTTATCCATAACTATATTTCAATACGATCTCAGGCTCACATATAATGCAGACTGGCTTCAAGCCCATGCAGAATACAAAACGGCCATAGGCCCAACACATTATGCAAAGCGGCCTCAGGCCTAACAGATTATACAGAGTAGCCTCTAGCCTAACAGATTATACAGAACGGCCTCTGGCCTAACAGATTATACAGAGCAGCCTCTGGCCTAACAGATTATACAGAGCGGCTATAAGCCCAGATATGATACAGGACGGCTGTAAGCCCAGATATAATACAGAACGGCTATAAGCCAAGATATAATACAGAACAACTTTAAGCCCACAGATAATACAGAACGGCTTTAAGCCCAGAAATCAACAGATTGGCCTCGAGCCCATCATTAGCAAAACAGAATGATTCCAGATACACCAAGATATCTTTGTTCCATAATACACATATGTTCCATTTGTTCATCATGAATTCAGATAGTTAACTTGCAGATAACAGAACTTCAGTATTAACTATTAACAGTAAGCAAAACGTACTGCTATAGTACTATTACTCAATAGTACACAAAGATTTTCCCATGGTTTATTACAAGTCGACATAGTTGTCTTGCGGATAATAAAACATTAATAATAACTACTAACAGAAGGCAAATGTATCACTGCATTAATAGGGACAGAACAATTCACATCATAGCGGCCTCAGGCCCACGTCTATTACTAGGGACAGAACGACCTTAGGTCCATATCAATGCCATTATTCAAGCATATCAATTAATTGAATCAAAGCACAACATCAATGGAATAGACCATTCACAAATAACAATACATAAATCATAATCACAGGAAGTAAGTGAAACATATTGTTACACTACTATTACTCACAGTGATCGGCTCCCGGTAGTAATGGGACGATGCCCTCGTCTTGACCTACAAGTACATTGCACAACACATAATGTGAGATTATACTCGATCATTTACTTATTCTCTTTGATCATTCAATCAATTGGCCATAGTGGTACGAAGCTCATTATTCCTTAATAAGTTATAATCCATGCCTCAGAAAATAGGAGAAATCGATGGGAATGGTTTAGGTGAAGAAATGGTAGAAAACTGGTTGACAGAAAGTAAACAGTCGTCACTAATTTGAGCATAACTATTTCTGTATTTAGAATTTGGGAGTGAGACCACCACCATTGGAAACTAGACTTTCGGGTCTTGATTTTAGGCTCAAGAACCACTCAAAACGGAGTCCGGAGGCAAAAGATATGCTTATTCAAAGTTGGCTGAACAGAGTTGTCTCCCGCACGTGCGGGAAACAGAGCCGCACGTGCGGCCCTGGGCAGTTTGCAGTCCAAAAATGACTGCAAAATTTAAACTTCTCATTTTCAAAATCAAACCTCAATTTCATGTAAATCAAAGCCCAAAACTCTTTAATACATGATAAATTTCATATTATTAATCTCTGTCAAACATTATAACCTCAAAATATTACTCAATTCCCAAGCACAAGAACACAAGAGCATAATATAGCCATAGTTGGGGTTCAAAGTTCACATCTTCCATATCAATCCTTGATTTCATATAATTGATGCTTTAAACATAAGGATTCAAGATAGATGATCACACCTTAGTTCAATCTTTGTCCTTCTCTTAGCTTTCTTCAATTTCCCCCAAGTTTTCATGGGTGATCTTCCTTCTCTTTCTTCAATTCCCTTCAATCATCTTCAAACCCCCATGATTGTTGAGCTTTTCTTCAAGAATCTTGGTCTCTCTTCTCTCTTTCTCTCTCACGGTTCTCTTCTCTCTCTTTTTAGATATTTTGGGCTCCCAAAAGATGAGATCAACCACTTAAAGGCACATCCATATATATAAATAAACACACACATGGCTTAACACAAAAAGGAGAGCCAAACGTGGCCTTACGAATCACACGATATCAAATTTCAATTAAAGTTCCTAGGTGACTCTAAAAATTGTGATGATCATAAATATGTCTTTTGTTCTGGTTTCTGAAGCCTCTAAGGCCTTCAATTGGCAGTATAAAGTTAACTACCCAAGCGTGCATTAACGAATCAGACAAATTGGATTTCCAATTAATTTTCCCAAATAGTTCTAAAAATTCCCATTAACATACTCAAATGCTCAATTGTGATTTCTGAACCCGTAAAGGTCGGTAATTTCAATTTTAAAGTCGTGGCTCAACAAATAATTCCTCAATTTTAACAGACATCATTAAATTAAAATGCATTAACCCATAAGGCCATAAAGGTAATATCTAATACGGATTTTGGGGTCGTTACACTATCGGTCCACTACGACCACTGATTTTTAATTCATTCGTTCAAAGGAGGCGGTTAGAACACAAGACCAAAATGATAAGAAAGAGCCATAGCAACAGCGTAAACAACAAGTAGCGTTTGGATCCTATGACCTTTGCAGTTTTTCTGGAGTTTCGTTTTAATTAAGGCCACAAAAAAAAAAAAAAAAGCACGCACAACACACGCAAAAATTTAAATCTACAAGGAATGATGATGGACACAAAGGAAGACCAAGAAAAAATCGAGCAGTGGCGGATATATGAAGAGTCCGAGGGGCACGTGCCCCCCTCCCCCCTCTAATTTTGCAATTTTTTTCTTTGTTTGTTTTGTACATAAGGAAAATAATTAACAAACAAAAAATTTATGTAGAAATAACATTTAAAATAATTTCTTAATGGCATTTGTTTAATTTCAAAAATAATGGTGATTGCTTTTATTGAAAATAAAGAAATCATAAAAAAATCACATTATTATACCATATATCGATAATGATGTGCTATTACTATTATTTGTATATTATTATATATAATCTATCATAAGACATATAAAGTCTTTTGTATTACCTATAATACATTAGTTGGTTACAAGTAACACCATATTTTTAGTTATGATATTTTACATGATCAATTGTAATATATATATATATATATATATGTATATATATATTAAAACTCTTATATTAAATGTTTAAGATTTTGTGTTTAATATTAATCATTTTTTTTTATCTATTTGATTATAAGAAGAAAAAAAAAATTGATGTTGTAATTAATAAGTACCCCCTCTTAACAATTTTTCTGGCTCTGCCATTGGTCTACATGTGATTCTTACAACATGTGAGAAAGCTTAAAAGCTGACATTTTAACTTTTTTTGACTTTATTATTTTTTTTTTAAAAAAAATATGCAAAAAAGTAGAGTGATGATATGACTTAAAAACACTAAAAAAGTTTCCAAAATTATATACAAGCTGTGAAGAACATGTATGTAAAAAATTCAGTTGATCTGACATAAGTAATCATATGATCAAATCACATATATATTACAACACATGGACGCTCTATTCTTAAGAACATGTTAATTGTATAAATAAAAATAGTCTAATAGTATGACGAATTGATATTGGATCAATTTATTTTTTGCATGAATAATTTTCTGAGTTCCATAAGATGAGAGGATTAGATTATCGACGTGAATCAAAGTCAGTCAAATAATAGATCAATTTCACCGTAAAGTCAACTTTAACCACTACAAGAAATTGCAAATTTGGCGACTAAATTTTTAGTTGCCAAAAATTATTTTTTAGTCATTGAATGTAATTCCCCGACTGAATTTGGTACATGATATTGTTTTTGACAAAGAAAAAAACATTTTGAAAACTCTTACACCCTATTTGGTTTCATTTTAAAAACCTGTTTTCTGAATTTTTATTTGAAAAAACATAAACTGTATGAAAGCAGTTAACAAGAAAAATGATAATTTCAAATTTTCAAATATTATTTCAACCCCAAGAAAGAGAAAGTGATATGAAATTGATGAGTGCCTTTTTCTTTTTTTCCTTTTCTTTTTTATCCAAACTAGTTTCTAGTTTTTTTAAAAATTAAAAAAAAAATCTAAAAAGTAAAACCTAATAGAGTGATTTAGTATTTTCAAAATCTCACTAGAACAATCACAAAAGTTAATAAACAAACAAAAAGAAAAGAAAAAAGAAAAGCATAATCCAAATATTATTCAACAAAACTAATATGATTTCAAAACCTAGCCACAACAATCACAGAAAATACCTAAAATATTGAGAGAACCAAATTCTACTATAAAAGAATATAACTATTTTTTATAATACAATAAGCTCTTCAAAGAAAAAAAAATATTGAAAATCACAAATTGGGGAGCAAGAGAAAGAGGGGAATGCGAGTGAGTGTGTTACTTGAGGGCTGTAAAGCTAGTGGCTAATGGTGGAAACGGTGGTGGCTGAGAGCAACAGCAACATTGTGCAGGAAAAAAAATGCTAGGGTTCACAAATTAGGGGTGGGAGAGGGTAGAGAGAGAGAGAGAGAGAGACATGTTAGGATTCAGAAACTAGGGGCTAGTGAGAGAGAGACAGGCAAAAGGAGGAAACACCTGGTGGATGAGAGCTTCGGAGGTTGGTTGGGGCAAGGAACTCTTGCGTGCATGGTAGAGAGGAAAGAGGGAGACCCATGTGCAATTGATAAAAGGAATCGATTAGAAATTAAGACCAAATCACTAAATCTCACCTACCACACCAATAATCAGTTCAAAAAACCCTAAATCAATAACACAAATCAAAACCCATTTACTCATTTCACATAAATCAAAATCCTACAGCATAAAAAAATAAAAATAAAATAACTCTAGAGCTAGAGTGAATTGGGGAAAAGGGGAGAGAGAATGAGAGAGAGAGAGAGAGAGAGAGAGAGAGAGAGAAATAAAAACCTGAATGTCGATGGGAGGCAAGACAATGGTGAGCGGAAGTGGCGATGTGATTATGTGCGATGGTGGAAGATAAGCGGCGGTGGTCATGTGCGATGGTGAGATGAGCAGCGGTGGTTCTTGATTCTCTGTGTAAAAGAGAGAGAGAGAGAGAGAAAAAAAAACTTGGTTGTGAAGGACTAAAGAAATTGATAGGGAAAAAAAAAGGAGCAAAAATTTGGCGTTAATTTTCCCACTATTTTTTATACACATTTGCACAATTTTGCCGACTATTTAGTCACTATTTTTATCAACTAAAATGTTTTACTCGAAAAATGTTAATGGAAGTGTTTGGGAAGTTATTATTTTAGTAGGTTTTTTTAGTTTTGTATTATTTTAGGAGGTTAAAATTTTTGTGTTTGGGAAGATAGTTGGATTTTTTTGTAGTTAGATGTGATGTTTGTGAGAGAAAAAGTGAAATGATTATGGGTTTGATGTGACATTTTGTCTGGATTTGTTTTTTTTTTTTTAACAAATTTTGTCTTTTAGTATTTTTTTAGCAAAAAAAAACAAAAAAAAAAAACACTTCCCAAACACCACCAATATATGGCGACTAAAATTCTTTAGTAGCCAAAATATGAACTAATGCTGACCAAATTATATTCTAGTCGCCAAAAGTCACATGCCGACTCACTGAGGATACGAATTTTACATCAAGCACCTTGCAAGCGTATTAGTTTGTGAGCGGCAAGACAGGCAGGGTAGATCCCTATTACATCTCCTGGGTTGGTCCTTGGGCTTAATTCACGGGGTATGCAGTACCACTCGTGGAGCTGGCTTCTCGGGAGGATGACAAACACCCAGTCTGTGACAATAGTGACCAAATTTTTGGTTGTCGAAGATTAAATTTACCTCCTACGAATTATGCTAATTATTTGGCGACGAAAATATTATGTAGTCAGGAAAAATGAATATGTCGCATCTAAAAAAATATTTAGTAGCCTAAAATCCTAAACTAATGCCGACCAAAAGTTTTTTTTGTCGCCTGTTGTGAAACTTTTGGTGACTAAATGTGTTTTAGTCGGTAAAAAGTAATATATCCCAACTAAAAATATTTAGTAGCCTAAAACCTAAATTAACGCCAACCAAATATTTTTTTTAGTCACCTATTGTGGAACTTTTGGCGACTAAATTGTTTTTAGTTGGCAAATTTAGTCGCAAAAAGTTTAATTTGTTGTAGTGAGCAAATCTGCACTTGATAAAATTTATACATAAAACTCTATAAATATGATATGATAATTTTATGTTTATAAATAAAATTATTTTATGAATTTTATATTTTAAAGTAAAAAGTTTATATTGAAACTATATCATTTTATATGAAAATTTTTACTACATGAAATTTCACTTTTGGCAACTAAAATTTTAGTCGCCAAAAGCCTTGTTTTTAGTCGCCAATTGCTTTTGGCAACTAATATATTTGGTTGCCCGTTTGGTTGCTAACAGTTTATCGGGGAAACAATCAGCGACTAAAATTTTTTTGGTAGCCAAAAGTGACCTATTGGCGACTAAAACTTTAGTTGTCATATATTTTTAAAAAATAATTAAATATATATACTTTTTACTTTTAGTGACTAAATTGTTTACTAGCCAATTGAGCATGTATGTTTGGCGACTAACTATTTGGCAGCCAAAAGTTTCACTTTTTGAGAATTAGCGACTAAAAATTTAGTTACCAAAAGTTTTCTTTTTACAATTGGCGACTAAAAGTTTAGTAGCAAAAGCCAACCTGTGATATTTGTTTAGTCCCCAAAAGGTCTCATTTAGTTTTTATAATTTGTTCTGTAATATTTTTTACGCCACCTGTAACCTATGTATATACAAAATTATTCATCCATTCATTCAATTCTCAAGCATTCAATAAAAATATTTCTCCACAACCTATAGCATTCAATTTTCAACCATATACAAAACTTAACTATTAACCGTACATATCAAAGAAAATAAGAATCCATAAATAAGAATCCAAATTTAAAAATAAAGTTAAAAAAAATCTTAATAACAACACATATCAGGTGTACATGTTTTCCATAAACAAAAATATAATGTAAATTGCGCCCATGCAAACATCATCAATTTGGCCTAAAAACATCACTATATCCATGCCAACATCATCAATCTGCAACAAAAACATAATATCCATTAATATTTTATTGAATAACATTGCATTTAGAATTATAAAAAATAAAAAAAAAACAAAAAGACAAAAAAAAAAAAAAACATACAACTTGAAATTTATTATCTTTCTATATTTTACGATCGAAGAAATTTATTATCTTTTTATGGTTCGAAGGCTGTAATTAAAATTCAAATGTAATTAATCTTTTCAAATGAATTATTGGCTCAATTCAAATGTATAACCTTAAGGAATTGACACATTTATATGTTTCCTTTTCCTAATTAGAAATTGACAGATTGTAGTTTACTTAACAAGTGATTTGAGCTAATGGAGGTGAGAAATCAGATAGCTAACTTGTTCAAGATGAATAGCTGAACAAGTATTATAACTAATATAGCAAAACAAAATGAGGAAAAACCATTGAGGTAACTAATAAAAAATGTAGAGCTTGATTTTTGTTTAAACAGAATATGGTTCAATTTATTTAACAAGTAATTTAGCTTATGGAGAAGGAAAAATTAGAGGGCTAACTCAATTGAATTTAGATGAATAACACAATGAATATATCAATTAATATAGCAAGACTAAATAAAGAAAAATCAGTGAATGATTCCTTTTAGCTTAACAGATTGTTTATCAAAGATTTCAACTAAAATAGGCAAATAACGATTTAGGAGGATATAACAGACAATATCAATTATACAGCAACAAATATACCAACTAATGAAAATGCAATGAATGAACCACAACAAATGGAGAAGACCTTCAGGTTAGAACAAACTGTTGTAATAGCTTCAATTTCCTTATCAAAGATTTTTTGGCAGCCATTTTTATACAGATCATGAGAGAAGAAATTCCTTAATTCTCACATAGACGGGAGATAGAGTTGAGTACTGGATGGATCAATGAACAAGAAACAAATAATCTCCTTTATACATCAGTGTTTTTTTCTTATTAATTGCATAATAATGACTAAACAACGAAATCCCAATCTTCAAAGATAAAGTTAATAGAAAAGATAACAGAGGAATAAATATTTGTAACAAGTCTTAGATATCATTAATATTCAAGTCCATGAACATGGTCAGAAAGACCATAAAACCTGCAAAATGATCTAGTAACAAAAAGTAGTAAATTTCTTTTTCTTTTTATTGTAATTTATGTGTGATAAGGTGCGAATGGATTTTTGTCCAACTAATAATATTAAAACATAATTGAAAAGAATATTATATGCACATATATACCCAGATATATGCTTTGCATATTGTTCATAAGGCATTACATATAGACACCTCATGCTCTCACAGGTTGGCTCGTAAAATTAGATTCTAATATATAATGATGAACATAAGGACTTCAGCGACACAATCCTCCATATAGAATCTAAAGTCTAAACACCCAATATCACAAAAACCAAAAAAAGAAAAAAAAAAAAGAAAGCGAAAAAAAAAAATCCACAAAGTACCTGATATGTCAAAGCTGTCACTTTCAGACACCTTAAAAAAGGTTGCCAGGCAAACAAGCTGTCGTGGGGGGAAAAAAGTGTTAATAGAAATTAAAATTATGAAGTTAGAGATGAGAAATATATCCATCGAAATGGAGAAGATTAGATGTAAATCAGAGATACAAAAATGAATCAAATGAAAGGTCAAGTGGCAACGTGAAATTGCATCAACGAAACTTCACTAATGCTGTTCCAAGATAAACAACAGTAGCTTTAACAGAAGTACCAAGGGTATCATACTCCAATCTGCACACAAATACTTATTAATGCAAATGCAATTCATACAATGATAGCAGGTAAACTACACAAGAATTAATGCACAAACACAAATTAATAGCCACAAAATAATTTATTTCACTGGATAGAATACATGAGGAATATTTTAGAAGAACAAAAAATCCATAATCAAAATTATAAGCACATAGAAGTTGCAGCATAGTTAAACATAGCAAAAATTCATATTAGCAAATAATCACTAATGTTAACAATTAATCTATATTTGAAACAGATCATAATTACATATGAGAGTTGACACATTGAGAGTTGAGGCCTATGTCTTATGAATTTAGAGTTTTAGTGTTCCCTATTGCTTCACTTGTTAGGCCATTAAAATACCCATCACCATGTACCAAACTTGGTAATTTGCTCTAAACATATGTAATAGTAAGAAACATGAAACTTCAATAAAACCCAAAAATAATTACAGTAAAGCATAGATAAGTAGGGGCTTAGTAATTCTGAACCTCTAATGAAATGTGTGTTGCATCTAGTAATTATGAAAACTAAGACGATTAAATTCTTCTTCTTTTATCAATCGGAGTGTCAGCACATTTCAATTTCTTCAATTGAAGGCACCAATGCAACTACATAATACAGCCAAAAATGTTACCTTGCTTCTAAGGATATCAAGATGTTTGTCTTCAATATCTTGTGTAAATTCAAGGTTGATTTGCTTCACACGGTTATATCTCGACTATGAAACACAACAATCAGAAATCAAACCACAACAAACAAACCCATTAAAGAAATCAACACGAAATTGAACTGAATCAAGAATATAAAACCCTAGAACAACAATCAGAGAGGGGGAAATAGAGGAAGTGTCACGCCCTCAAAATAAACCCATTATATATATATCATTGGCATGCAATATTAAAAGAAAACAATTCATTATCTCATTCATCAGAGTATTACTAAATGAAAACATTATATGTAATATCAAATTAAATGCCCTATGGGCTTACATCTTTCCAAGCCAACACTTGGACACAAAAATATGAGTTCTAACTCAAATACAAATAAAGCCCTAGGCTTGAATGTTTATCAAATAAAAACAAATAACTAAAGATAGTCTTCAAAATCCAAATCCTTCCAAGCTAAGTCCTTGGAGGTAGCTTATCACCTGGACCTGAAAATGATGTTCCCATAAAGGGTGAGCCACAGCTCAGTAGAAATATACTAAACCAAATATAAGCATTGATTAAAGGAATAGCATTCAATAGATGGTTAACCAAGATAATCAATTACATCATTTTACAGTCTCATGACACTATTGTCTAAGACACGTTTTACTTCCCAACTTTATCAATATGGCTTAGAACCTGGCCAAACTTACAACAGTGAACTATATATATCACATTCACATTCTTTCAATGTCAACAAACAGATGAGACTCAGGCTCAAAACAAAACACTTCATACTTCCAATTTGATACATATTTTAGTGCTGTATCAATAAAAACACTTCAATATAAATAAGCACACATAAAAGTGATGCTAATGGAGTCCATCCCCTATCTCCTCCCAAACAAAATTCGGTTTAGAGGTCCATCCCCTATCTTCCCCTAAACCGTGGAGTACATCCCCTATCTCCTCCCACACAAAACAATGTATGTAAACACATAACATATACAACACACAATCAATACACATAATGTCTGTATTAATTCAGCAGTCAAAATTGATGACTTAATCAATGATTAGTTTCAGTTATCCCTAATCCACATGCAGTGTCTACAACAAGCACGGCTATCCTCCACCGATAGCCCAAAACAGTTATTTCTAAACTGAAAATAAATATATCAACAATTCAATAGGCGAGTGATTTAAATTATCCAACTACGCCATTTAATCAATGAATTCCTCAATTCCATGAATTTAACCATATTTCCCAAATTTCCTTAAATTAATTATACAAATTAATTTATTAATACAACTAGGGTTTTTCCCAAAATTACCAAAGTACCCCCAACATATCAAAATACTAAAACTTAGAACAAAACTTATAAGATGGAGTAGGATATCCCTACCTCGAAGAAAATAACCCGAATGGAGAAGACAGAGATGAATACCCAAATTCCAATGTGCTCCAAATCACTAAATGTTCAGATTAAATGGAAGCCTTCGACTCACTCTATCTTTTTAATAAAGGATCTAAGGTAGAAACTCACTCTAAGTAGATCAATCCTAAGAGAGAAAGTGTGTAGAGGGAGAGAGAACTCGTAACTAGGGTTTTGGAATCTGAAAGTGTATGAAAAACTGATCTGAAACACGCTGCTGCCTATTTAAACCTGACAGGCTCGCTCAAGCGAAGACTTGGTCGCTCGAGCGACCAGACACACGAAAACCTCGCTCGAGCCAAGAATGCAATGCTTCAGGTCTGCAACCCTGGAGCACGCTCGAGCGACAGAATGCTCGCTCGAGCAGGGAACTCGAAAACATACACCTCGCTCGCTCGAGCGAAGAAAATCTCGCTCGAGCGAATAAGCACTGCCCTCAGGTCTATACCAGACGCAGTCGCTCACTCGAGCGAAGCAAATCTGGATCGAGCCAGAAGACACAAAAACAAACCTCGCTCGAGCGACCAAATCTTGGCTCGAGCGACCAACCCAAAAACTGGACAGCAACACTTGGTTTACGAACCCAACCAACCTGAAACAAACCTGCCCAACACATCCTATAACTCCAAATGAGAAAATAAAGGACGACAACAACAAATATACAATGACAAAATAAACGGAACCCAAGTCCGGATACAATAATCAAATGGGAAAAGACCGGGGTCGCTATAGGAAGGGAGACAGAGACATAGACACACAGCTCAATTGAGAGAGAGAGAGAGAGAGAGAAAGAAAGAGAGAGAGAGAGAGAACCTGTGATCTGTGGCAGTGGCGATGGCAGCGGTGGCTGTGGCCGTTGTGATTTGAGGCAGTGGCGGTGATCTGTGGTCATGTGAAGTGGGGTGAGGTTTGGTGTGGTGAAGGAGAATAAACAGAGAACAAGGGTGGGTGTTAACCATATATATATATATATATTACACTATTAGCGACTAAATATTTTTAGTCGCCAATTAATTTTTGGGCGACTAAAATTTTGAAATGTCTCCTTTCAAATATTTTAATTTTTGGGCGACTAAAATTTTTTTGTGTCGCTGAAAATATGTTTTTGGATCAAGATTTTTGTTGCCAAAGATAAAAAATAATTTTTTATTTTACATTCGTCGACCAAATAGTTTTGGTAGTCAAAACTCAATATACGGCGACTAAAATATTTTTTGTCGCAGAAAATATGTTTTTGGTGACTAAACTTTTGGTTGCCAAAGATAAAAAATAATTTTTTATTTTACATTCTACGTCTAAATGGTTTTGGTAGCTAAAACTCAATATATGGCGACTAAAATATTTTTTTTGTCGCCATTTATGGTATTTTTAGTGACTAAATTTTGTTTTAGTCGCCAATAATCAATATACCCCGACTAAAAAAAAGTTGTAGCTAAATATTGCACTTTTGTAGACTGAAAAATTTTTGGTCGCTAATTCCACAACTTTTGGCGACTAAAATTTTTTTAATTGCTAATTTTGGTCGCCAAATGTGCATTTCATTGTAGTGTTTAGATTACTCACAAGTCCTCTTTCAGGTACTTATATCCCAATTAGTCAATAAGCTATTCTTGTATTCTAATAAGTCATTATTTTGGACATTTGATTCATCAAATCCTAATTATTATATTTAAGATATTTTATGAACAATTTATTCTTACAAATATTTTTTGAACACTTAGCAAATTAGTGATGTGAACATTTATATTTGATAGTGTGGATATCTACATTGACATGCAAATATTCACATTTACAGTGTGAATGATCCAACATTTACACTGTGAATGTGAAGATTAATGTGCACTTTACCGTATTATTATTGGAGGTATTGTGGTAACAATATCACCCATAAGACTTATTGGATTATAAGAAAATCATTTGAATTAAGTGAAACATAAGTAGGTGTAACAGGACTTGTGAGTAATCCAATATTTATTTATATATAATTAATTATATTATATATATATATATAAAATGAAAAAACTTTAAAGTTGCGTAGATGTCACCTAGGGGTGTACATTCGGCTAAGCCTAGCCTACTCGGGGCGTGGGCTCGGGGTGGCCTACAATCGGGCCTTGTGAGCTCCCGCTAAATTTCGGGTGGGACCGGGCCAGCCCATAGGCAAAAAATCTAGGCTCAGCGGTACTTGGGCCTTGGCTAAGCTGGGGAGTCGTCCCTCAGGCCAATGAACTAGGCTTGACTTTTATTTTTATTTTTTATTATTATTTTCACTAAAATAGCTTGTTTAAGACATTGGGCCTCGAGGGGCCTTAACCAGGCCATGCCAAATGTTTTGAATTAGGCTTCAAAATAGAGGGCCCAAGTTCAGGAACTCGGGCTCGGGCCTGGTTGGGCCACAGGCTGGTAAGTCGATTTTATACCCCTATCAACCACTTCTCAATTTGTCATGTAACTATTCTTTTTAATTTATCAATTTATTTATTATTTTCGATTATATTTTTGTGACGAAGGTAATGCGTTTTTATTGATTTTTTTTTCTTCTGCAAAAAAGTTTTGGGAAAAATTTATTTTATCCCCTCGTAGTTTGAGATGGGAGTATTTTACCCTCTATGATTCAAATATAGTCAAAAAGTCCCAATTTAATTTTGGACTAAAGTCCTACCATTAATTTCCCATTCAAACTAAAGAAACTGTATCACACATGCCATTATTTAGAGTTAGTTTGATTTTCTAAAAAAATAAATTAAAAATTAGCACAATAGAAAGATAATTTTACTCTCATCTTCTCCAAACCTCAAATTAGATTAAGATATTAGCTAAAATAAAATAAAATATAAAATATAAAATAATTAAAAGTTGAGAATTGATCAAAAATATAATTACATTAGAACTAGATAAAAAAAAAGGGTTAGAAATTACAATAAATAATTTAGGATTTAGAATATTAATTGTAATTTAACATATAATTACATTAAAATTAGATTAAAAAAAAGTTAGTAATTACAATAAATAATTAAGAATTTATGATTAATTATGATTTAATTGAATTAATATTAGAAATTGAGTGTATAAGAGAGGAAAGAAAAAGAAAATAACAAAAAAAGACATAGGATTTGAAGGTATTATAGTCATTTCACATGTATAGTTAACGGAATTGATGATTACACTTTGGTCCAAAATCAGATGGGAGCTTTCTGACTATATTTGAACCATATAGGAGGATAAAATACACCGGCCTCAAAACACGATCTTTTTTTTATAAATATTCTAAAAAAAACAAATTAGAGAATTGACTCACTTTTCAAATTATTTGAGAAACTAACCCATTTTTGAAATCGCATGGATAACGACATGCTAATGTGGCAAGTTGAAATCTCATTTCGCATGTTGAAAATGAGATTTTAAGTTGACATGGCTTCTATTGCGATGACATGACAAGTTGAAATTGCATTTTGAACATGTGATTTCAATATAAACTCGCATTTTGAAAATGTAATTTTAAGTTGCGCAATTACAAAACCCATTCTAAAAATGACATTTGAAATTGAAATTTAGCAATTCCTTGGCAGATTGAAACGAATTTCGTTTCAACATTTTTTAACACACCTAGCCAAACTATTCATATTATTTTAGTACAAGTAAATTTTTATTCATGTCAAATCATCACTCCTTGTATGTGTGTGTGTGTGTGTGTGTGTGTGGTTTTTTTTCCCTTCCCGTAAATTAAAGTGAATTTTGAGAAAAGATAAGGACTCCATTAACGTAATATAGTAAACACTATAATTTAACATAATTATATTGAGTTTCCTTATTTTAATTTGTATAATATTTAATTTTTATCAATAATTTTTTTAATAATATGGATGAAAAAATAATATTGTCATCATTTTTAAAAAAAATTGTATGTTTTATGTTATTTATTTTGTGCTTACACAATATCTATATTAGTTTCAGTCCTTATATGAAAAATGTGAGGCTTGATGTATTTATTTTTTTATTTTATTTTTAAATTTAGAGGAGGTCAGTGTAATTTACCCTAAGAGATAATAAATGCACAACATAAGATTTTTATTGAAGAACCATATAGTGGTATGGTATAAATTCAAACTCTAATGCATCGGTGGTTAATTCAACAAGTTAATACATATGTCAATAGGTAGTCACTAATGTCACATGCATTATTAGCCTTACAAAATATGAAGTCAATTTGAAAATGTGACAACTCTTTGAATCACCTATCTACATAAAAACTACAATTATGTCAATTGTAATGTTTATCATTTATTTCATTTTACTCATAAAAACATAAATGTTATAACACATTTTTATATTAAATTTGGAAAAGTGACAACTCTCTTAATCAACTATTTACATAAAACTACAATTATGTGAATTGTAATATTTATTATTTACTTCATTTTACTCATAAAAATATATTATAACACATTTTTATATTAAGAAATATGATACGACATACAATACAGTCACTTAAGATTGATAACATTACACCACCAAACCCACAATTCCTTACCCAAAAATTTTAAATCACTTCCATTTTTGAGGATGTCAACCTCTCAAAGCTACCACTATAGTGGACAAAGCTTAGCTCGTACATGCTACTATGACCAAAGATCCCTAGTGAGAATAGTTTGGACAAATGCAAACATGGGAAGCAAATTTATATGATGTGCAAACTATGGGGTAATCACTTCCATTATTTATTAATTAAGTAATTAATGTATTTATATTTTATGTTCTATAATATTTAATTACAAATATGAATTTATTATTAAATTTTAGATTCAAGCTATTTGTGAGTACTTTGAGTGGATTGACCCACCATTGTGCCGTTGCTCGCGTAATCTACCATACCAAGACTTGTGGAACGAGTAAATCATATGGAGTTGGAGGTTGAAAAAGCTCAAAAAAATGAGAAGTTGTATCAAAGACTTCTGGTAGGAAACTGGATACTGTTTTTATGCTATATGGCATGTACTCTAAAATAAAAAATAAAAAAAGTGTTATGTAAGCTGATATGAGGAAGGAATAACCCTTTTGGAAACCTTGTTTCTCTAATATTAAAACTTGTATTTTTCTACGATGAGGATCATGTGAGACATGCCTTTCGTTGTACCTATGTTAGTTAGACGAGGCTGGAAGACTCAACCTTGATTTATCTTTAATTTATTTTGTTTAGGTTTGGATTTAGGAATTAATTATGTAATTTCATTTATTTTGCGAATTATTATCATATTTGGGACCTTGTCCGTTGGCCTTTAAATTCCAAGCTTATTGATATTGTGATTAATATTGAGATCAAAGAAATTGATATTGTTTACTTTCCTTTATTTTATCTTTTCCATTTGCTTGTTCCAATCTTGCTTACGATTCAACATCATTATTTTTCTGGATTTCCTACTATTTTCCCCCCATATGAACTATGGAAGTGTGCAAAATTCCACTGATGTCTTGTAAGTCTTTGAGTGTTAGTGATTTCTTGGAAGCTGAAAATCCTAAGTGATTCGTGATTAGATCAAGATTAAAATATTCCAAATCCCAATTATCCAAAACACACAATCTAAATCAACAAGCATTTACGAAAGTGATTTAGATTGTTTGTTTTTCGGAATAAACAATAAATCGACGCAAACGATTTTTACGTGGAAAAAATCACAATTGAAGAACCTTCAATTGTAATAAAAAACCACAGGCGAAACGCCACTAATCAATCCACTACTGAAGAAAGAAAGATTACAAAGATAATACACAAATTACCCAACTCAGTCAATTTGTCTTCGAATCTTCTATAATTCTTTCACCATGCCTTCGTCTCGGAACTGATCAATCTTGAAATTGAATCCACAACTTCACTTGTCAAACTAACGACTACGTACAAAATCAAACACCTTTTGAAACTCTACGCTTGAATCTTCGGAATCCACCGAAGAGAACTCTCTTGAATATAAAGTAACAAACTCCTTGATGTATGAATCTCAAATCATAAGTTTAGAACTGTTCTAAAAAACATCAAGGAAAACTCACAAAAACCTCAGAAGAAAACTTCAAACAAAACCCTAGGACTCTTGAATAAGATCTAGGAAAAGTAGTCATAGAAACAGCTTAAACAAGTATAAATAGGCAACCTGAGTCCGCGATCTCCGCTTGAGCGCCCAACAGCCCGCTCGAGCAGCTTCAGCAAAATATGCGTGTGACAAAATAGAGTTCCGCTCGAGCGCTTGATAACCCGCTCGAGTGCGAAATCACACCTTCCAGTATATTTACAGACCTGACAAAATACTGAGAGAGCCCAATCTCCGCTCGAGCGCCAATGGTCCCGCTCCAGCGGGAAGAACAAAAACACAGGAAAAAATACAACTTTTTCAACACAAAGTTTTGTACCCGGATTTGACAATCAAGGGACCTAACAATCTCCCCCTTTGTCAATTCCCAGACAAAACCTTTCTAAACAAATGTCCTTAAACACACGCACTAGACAAGATCAATAACCAAGAAACGAAAAACACTAAACAATTCTATTATCAAACAATCTTGCTATGTGAACAATCCATCCATCCAACTTCATCCAACATTCACCTGTAAAATAGGTAGCAACATACTAGAAAAACAAAAATGGTGGAACTGTATAAGAATATATCAAAACATAAATAGAAAGATAACCATGATACAGTATCCACAATGATATCCAACAAATCAAACTTAACCACCACCTACAAAATTCAAATTTTAACAGAAAATATCCAAATATCCAAAATCTCAAAACATGCAACAGAAAATATCCAAATATCCAACATCTCAAAACATACAATGTATCAAAATGTATCAATGTATCACCATGTACCCTCAAAACATGCAATGTATAAAAAATGTACCAATGTATCACCCTATACCAAAAACTCTCCCCCTTTTTGGCCGGGAAGCAAAGAAGAAAACACAAAGATCATGCATCAGAGGGAGGCGGAGGCTGCTGAATCTGAAGTAAGGAAATGATGTGCGCCAGTTGTGTGGTAGTCTGAAATGCAGTATGCTCTAACTGACCAAAGCGGCCATCAAAAGCATCAAAGCGTGCATCTAGAAAGTCCAACCTCCAGGTCATAGCCTCCTCGAAATGCTGAAGCTGATCATGAAGAGCTCGAGGGGGAACAGCATCCTCCTTACCACCTGCTGCGGCAGCATCAAACTTCGCCTCCTTAGCTAGTCCAGCAGTGGTACCTGTAGAAGTGCCGGCCCGAGAAGACTCCCCTTTAACATGAGCCTGACTCTGAGAAACAGTTTTCTTTGTGAATGGTCGGGAGGGAAAGGCAAACTCATCATCCTCTAACACTCGAACCTCAAGTTCAGACAAAAGACGGTTGATCATACAACCATAAGGAAGGCCTAACTGTTTATTCCCAGAAACACCTATCATCTTCTTAATAATCAGTGTGGCTAGATCAATAGACATGTGACGGGCGATACAGAACAAAACAAATCCTTGGTCTTGATTAATTTCGGAGGAGTGAGTGGTCATAAGGATGTTGGCACAAACAATAAGATTAAGCAGTCGAAACTCCAGAAGAAGTTCAAACTGTTTAATCAATGCACCTGTAGGCCAAGTACAGGAAGCACCACATAACACCTCAGTTACATTATTAAAATCACAGGTAGGACGGCCTGGAACGGGAAAAGGATAGTGTTCAGGGTACACTTGATCAATCTGAAGAAGTCTGCGAATGAGATCAGGGGTGACAGAAATGGATTTTGACTGAACCCAAGTAGTGAATGAAGGCTCAATGTCACTAATTTGCTCAATATTGCAGTAAAATTCTCGAACCTAGTCGAGATTTTGACGACCAGAAAAAGACAACACCAAATCACCACCTAGAGGGTCAAACAATGGACGGATGTAAATGGACTCGAAAGTGTTAGGTTGGACATTCTGTTCTAGGTGAACAGTACGAGCTACAAAAGATTTATGGAATAGTTTGGACTGTTTGGCTGTCTGAGACCTCTCAGTATTAAAGGCAGGATGAGACACTGTCGCCTTTCAGCGCTTAGGGGCAGACATGATGAGATGAGACACAACTAAAAACCAAAAACCAAACAAACCCAAAGAGCAAAACAGTCATAACAAGAGAACATTAGTAACATTAGTAGCAAGTGAGAGAGATAAGAATGACATGCATAATGCATAAGCATGGAGGACAAATATCAATGATATCAATACATAAACATGAAGGACAAATATCAATGAAATGCAGAGACTCCAATTTCAACAATACTCCATTTGTTGCTCAAAACAACTGCTTAAAATGGCATCACAAACAAAATTCCTTAAGCATGTGGTACGCACAACCCTAGGTCGAATGAACATCACAAACTCTAGAAACACAAACATGAAATGCATCATGAGAAAGACAGTACGACTCAGTGAAAGTGCGTGAGAGAAAAGGAAAAAAAAAAGAAAAGAAACACAAAAACACCCAAAAACCCAAAATACAACCCCCAAATGTGCCGAAATTACAGAAAGAAATAGAGGAGAAGAGAGGGAAACACTTACCAAAGATGAAATCGGCAAGGAAGAGGAAGAAAGAAGGTGGAATCGAGCACACAAAGACCACTATCCAAGCCCTAGGTCTGAGAAACTGAAGAAGAGGGAAAAAAATGACCTGAAGAGTCGAGGGAGGAAGTTTTATACATAATAGGTCCGCTCGAGTATAAAGTTTAACGCTCGAGCGTGAGGCAAGGCAAGCTTACACCCACTCGAGCTCGAATAAGGACGCTCAAGCGCAAAAATACCTCTCTCAGAACTGTAAAGCAAAGAACAAAATGCTGCAGGTCACAAAAATACGCTCGAGCGTGAAAAAATCCGCTCGAGCGGAGCCTTTTTTTTTTTTTTTTTAAAAAAAAAAACAACACTATACTCAAAATCAAGGGGTGAGACCTGAAACACATGTAGATGATCACATTTAGCCAAAATGACTGCTAAGATGAAATAATCCGCAATTCATGACTTCTGTAAACTTGCAATTTTAAAAAAAAAAACAATAACACTGGACATCATGAGCAAAGCAGATAAAATATAATCAATGATCATAAGCTACATGAGAATGTACAACTTAAAATCCAACATGAGAGCTCACAAAATAAAGTGTGTGTGTGCAATCCATGAGAGTCCACTGAGCTAGAGTTAATCCTCGTAGTGATCGGATGGCTGGACCTTCACCAAGAGTAACTCAACAACACAGAGAAAAGTCAAACCACTAGGAATCACGGGGTATTTGTTGAGTAAATGCGGAGGCTCCCCCTCAATCAATGAGTCCCTTCTTTTCTTTTCTTTTTTTTTTTTTTTGACTTTTTCTTTCTTGTGGGCACTCACTGGTGGCATTCACGCTCAAGAGTATGGAAACCAAACCAGAGAAGAATGAAATCATAAAGGATGGCTTGGTTGGTGCCTCTGAGGTAGCCTTTTCCTAATGCCCGGACTTCAAGGAACTGAGGGAGAAACCGTGAAAGTGAAAACAGATGGTAGATGGTTAAGAGACTCAACATCACCCATGATATACTAGTATCGGTCAATTCCACTGTAAAAGTACAAGAAACACTGTTAGTGGTCCATAGAGAACTTTGATCACTTGTGCGGAAACCCCTGCAGCAATTTATCTCAAGGATGTGTACAGAATGAGATCATGAGGTTAATGAGCATGGGCATTCAAAATGAGCTATGAACAATGAACAATGAGATCTTGTAAGCAGCATGAGTAGTGTACATAAAAAAGTTAGATGCAAGAAAAACAGATATCAATGACAATGAGATTATGGCATCCAAGCACATATAAGGCAAAACACTTACACCTACTCAAGGAACAAGTAACACTCTAGTGATCGAGCATGACACCCAAGGTCTTTCTAAGGAACTCAAACCGAAGAAGATCAAGGGGTTTTGTAAAAATATTAGCTTTTTGATGCTCAGTGGGAACATGCTCAAGAACAACAAGGCCCTCTTCCACTAACTCTCGAATAAAATGATGACGAATGTCAATGTGTTTGGTGCGAGAGTGTTGGACAGGATTTTTTGAAATGTTTATGGCACTTGTGTTATCACAGAAAAGAGTGAGAGTGTTCTGTTCAATCCCATAATCATGAAACATTTGCTTCATCCACAGCATTTGAGCACAACAACTCCCTGCAGCAATGTACTCAGCCTCAGCAGTCGAAAGAGAGATGGCATTTTTCTTTTTACTATGCCAGGAAACCAAATTATTCCCAAGGTAAAAACACCCCCCGGATGTACTCTTTTTATCATCAGTACACCCTGCCCAGTCGGCATCAGAAAAACCAGTAATTTTAGCTGTAGTATCAGTAAAAAACCAAACCCCATACCCCAATGTCCCATTAACATATTTAATGATGCGTTTGACAGCAAGTAGATGAGACTCTTTAGGACTAGCTTGGTAACGGGCACAAACACCTACACTGAAAGCAATATCAGGACGGCTGGCTGTGAGGTACAAAAGACTCCCTATCATACTCCTATAAAGGGTAGGATCAACATCAATACCAGAGGAATCTTTGGAGAGGTGAAGACTGGTGCTCATGGGAGTGCGTGCATGTTTGGCAGACTCAAGACCAAACTTTGTCACAAGATTTTTGGCATACTTAGACTGAGAAGCAAACATACCTGAGGGAGACTGTTTAATTTGAAGACCCAAAAAATAAGACAACTCTCCCATCATGCTCATCTCAAACTCATGTGTCATGCAATCCGAAAAATATTTCACAAGATGATCAGCAGTGGATCCAAACACAATATCATCAACATAAATCTGAGCAACAAGAATATGAGACTTAGTATGTTTCACAAATAAGGTCTTATCCACACTACCCCTTTGAAAGTCATTATCAAGAAGAAATGTAGTAAGTCTATCATACTAAGCCCGAGGAGCTTGTTTCAATCCATACAAAGCCTTGTCTAACTTGTAGACATGATTTGGACATTTAGGGTCCTCAAACCTTTTTGGTTGCTCAACATATGCCTCTTCTTTCAAGTACCCATTCAGGAAGGCACTTTTCACATCCATTTGAAACAATTTAAAGCCAAGAAAACATGCAACACCATGCAAAATACGAATAGATTCAACACGTGCAACTGGGGCAAACGTCTTATCATAGTCAACACCTTCTACTTGTGTGTAGCCTTGAGCAACTAACCTGGCTTTATTCCTAATAACAGTACCATTCTCATCAGATTTATTTTTAAAGATCCACTTGGTACCTATCACATTCATGTCTCTAGGTCTGGGAACTAGAGTCCAAACTTTGTTACGTTCAAATTGACCTAATTCTTCATGCATAGCATTCACCCAACTATCATCTAGCAAGGCCTCTTTAAAATTCTTAGGTTCAATTAATGAAACATAACACATATGTGATACCTCATCCTGAATCTGTCTTCGGGTTTTCATACGATCCGAGACACTTCCAATCACCTGTTGAGTTGGATAATTTAGTTTCACCCTTGCTGATGGTTTAAGCTCAGGACTTGCGGTGATAGAAGCAACAGGAGGGATGTCATTTTGAGCACTCTTTGGACTTGAACTTACCTGTGAGGATGGTGCTGTAACAATTTCTTGTGATTGGTCCGCAGCTTCTCCTTGATTTTGTGGTTCAGTATCCAAGATTGGAGACTCATCATTGTCATCCTCATTTGTTGCTGGAGTAGGTGCACCTGTGTCATCTATAACCACATTGATAGATTCCATTAAAGATGAAGTTCGTAGGTTATAAACTCGAAAAGCCATACTTGTGGTTGAATACCCTAGAAAAATACCTTCATCACTTCGGGAGTCAAATTTGCCCAAAGGCTCTCTATCTTTGAAAATGTAACACTTACTCCCAAAAGTTTTGAAGTATTTTACATTAGGTTTCAATCTCTTCCACAATTCATATGGAGTTTGTAAAGTGTTGGGCCTTAAATACACGCGATTTATGACATAAAGAGCAGTATTTAGGGCTTCAGCCCAAAACTTTGGAGGAAGTTTCTTGCTAAGGAGCATGACCCTAGCCATTTCTTGAACAACCTTGTTCTTTCTCTCAATAACTCCATTTTGTTGTGGAGTAATAGGTGCAGAAAATTCATGCTTAATTCCATGCATATCACAAAAATCCGAAAATGAACTATTTTCAAACTCACGACCATGTTCAGTTCGGATTCTTATGATACGCCCAATGGAAACACCCTGTTCATTTTGGATTTTAAAGACTAAGGCCTGGAAAACATCAAACGTATCAGATTTTTCCCTTAAAAAATTTACCTATGAAAATCGAGTAAAATCATCAACAGTTAAAAAAATGTATCTTTTACCTCCGATGTTTTCCGTGCGAGTAGGACCCATTAAATCCATGTGAACCAGTTCAAGAGGATGTTTGGTTGTAAAGCTGTTCACCTTTTTATGAGGGGCACAGGTTTACTTTCCAAGTTGACATGGTCCACACACATGGCTCAAATTCTTACCTAGTTTAGGTACTCCTCTCACTAGCTCTTTGTTGGCTATCTTAGTTAGGTTTTTGAAATTCATGTGACCTAATCTTTGATGCCACAAATCAATGTTACTTATGATGGCGGAGTGACAAATGAGATCATTAGTAGTAACAATCCCATAATAGTTGTCAGATATGCAAACCCCATGTAAGATAGTATTTCCCTTTTTATCCAAAATTTCACATTTATTTTTTGAAAACAATACTTCATGATGAGAATCACACATTTGACTAATGCTCAAAAGATTTGCTTTGAGACCATCAACAAGTAGAGCATTATCCAGCTTGTGAAGACCAGCAACACTTATAGAGCCCTTACCAATGACTCTAGAAGTGCCGCCATCTCCAAAGGTAACAATTCCTCATTCATATTTTTCAAGGGAGGTGAAGTAGGATTTGTTACCGGACATATGACGAGAGCACCCATACCACATGTGTGGATCACGTGCTTTTAGAGCAGTGTGAACAACTAAACAAGTCGAATCATCTTTTCTTACCCAAATTTTTTTAGTCTTGGTATTCCGCCTAGACATATTAGGTTGTCTCCTAGCCCAAAAAGTATTCGAATTTTTACCCTTTTGAGACACCTTACCAAATAATTCATAGCAATAAGGACGAATGTGGCCATACCTACCACAGTGATGACAAATAAAAACAGGTTTTACCTCATTTTTGTTGATCTTACCAACTTTAGGTAGATGAAGAGAGAGATCAGCCTGGTCTACCTTCAACTTTCCCTTTGCTTGAGTCTTCATGTCATGTGAAGTAGAGACCTGTTCCTTGTGAGCTGTTGCACCATAGCCTAGCCCGCTTTTGTCACAACCCATTTGTTGAGACCCGAGGATGTCTTCTAAAGATTTGGAACCTTTGTTCCACATGGCAATAGTGGCTCTAGCAACACGAAGCTCTTCATCTTTTTGACAGACTATCTCTTCCAATGTAGCTTGTGACATTTCAAGACTTTCAAGCTTTTCTTCATATGTGGAATACACCTTCAGAAGTTCATTCCTTTCAGTTTCACAGGATAGAAGTTGTCCACATAGGTCTTGCCTGTTACTCGAGATCTTGATGATATTCTGCTTTGCTGCTACAAGTTCTCCTTTTAGCCTGACATTCTTACTCTCACATGTTTTGAGCTTGAGAGAGAGTTTCTCGTTGATTTTGGACAAATTCAAAGATTCCTCGTACAGCTTTTCGTAAGTTTGTTGTAGTTCATCGCTATTGATCTCATCATTGTCTTCAGATGTTTCATCATCTTCTTTTTGCTCTTCATTCTCCTTGGCCTCATCCAATCTAGCAACTAAGACAGAAAGATTGCTGGATGGTGGCGAAGGTGAATTTCCTATTTCATGGAATTGGCTCAGAATTTCCCATGCCTCTTTAGCCTTTGTGAAATGAACAACCCGTTGCTGTTCTTCAGCAGAAATTGCTCCACGAATAGTGATCAGGGCTCTCTGACTGCTCGGATTGTCAGCACTATCTGTATCTTCTTCAATGGCCTGCCAACCTTCTGGATCAAAGGCTCTCAGAAAAGCCCTCATTCTGATCTTCCAAAACATGTAGTTATTCCCATCAAAGGTGGGAGCATGATGCAGGTTTTGACCATGAGCTAACTCCGCTGGCTTTGGAAGAGGTTGAGTGAAAGTGGACCAAAATGCCATGAAAGCACTATCCTCGTCTTCTTCAGATTCAGGTTCTTCGGGTTCTTGCTCCGACCCGCTTTTATCATCCCAAGTCACAGTGTAGACTTTCTTTCGATTCTTTTTCGAAGGGCATTCAAGGGCAATGTGACCAAACCCTTGACATTCATAGCACTTGACCCCTTGCCCCTTTACAATCTTCTTTTCAGTTTTTGGAGCAAGTTTTGGTGGAAAAATTTTGGGTTTTTCATTACTCTTGTCTTTTGAAATAGGGTCTCTAAAATTAGGCTTTTTTTTCTTCAAATTTTTTTTAAATTGTTTAGTAAACATAGCCGTCATCTCAGACTCTAAATCAAATTCAATCTCCGGAGTTTTTGCGGACTCATGAGCACTAGTGAAAGCCCCACTTTCTTTTTGTTTTTTCTTTGAAATCTGGTGGGCTTCATAAGTCTGCAAGTTTCCAACCAACTGATCAAGCTTGAGGGTATCAACATTCTAAGTCTCCTCAATGGCTGCCACTTTTGATTGGAACCTCTCGGGTAAGGACCTCAAAATTTTTCCAACAACTTTAGCTTCTGGGATTTTTTCCCCGAGTGTGAAACAGGAATTCACGATATCACTAAGTTTTGCATAGAAATCATCAAACGTCTCATCATCGCATATAAAAAGGGTTTCAAAGGCGGAGGTGAGACGTTGAAGTTTTAACCTTTTGACAGAAGTAGTACCTTCATGAATTGTTTCAAGAATGTCCCAAGCCTCTTTTGCTACCTCACACGTGCAGATACGACAAAATTCTTCAGGTGTGACGGAGCAAAACAGGGAATTGAGAGCCTTACTGTTCCAACTCTAGTTTTGGTAATCAGTTGTATCCCATTTATCAAGGGGTTTAGGAATATCAACACCATCAATGGTGATAGTAGGTTCACTCCACCTATAGATCACGCAGTGCCAGACTTTCTCATCGATGGATTTTAAAAACGCTCTCATACGAGCTTTCTAGTAAGAATAGTTTGTACCATCGAGTAAAGGAGGTTTATGGGTCGAGTTACCTTCACGAATAGTATCCATATCACTAGTCACACAAAATCACACCCCTATATTTTTTTTTAAAAAAAAGAGTGACCTGCTCTGATACTAATTGAAAATCCTAAGTGATTCGTGATTAGATCAAGATTAAAATATTCCAAATCCCAATTATCCAAAACACATAATCTAAATCAACAAGCACTTATGAAAGTGATTTAGATTGTTTGTTTTTCGAAATAAACAATAAATTGACACAAACGATTTTTACGTGGAAAAAACCACAATTGAAGAACTTTCAATTGTAATAAAAAACCACTGGGGAAACGCCACTAATCAATCCACTATTGAAGAAAGAAAGATTACAAAGATAATACACAAATTACCCAACTCAGTCAATTTGTCTTCGAATCTTCTGTAATTCTTTCACCATGCCTTCGTCTCAGAACTGATCAATCCTGAAGTTGAATCCACAACTTCACTTGTCGAACTAACGACTACATACAGAATCAAACGCCTTTTGAAACTCTACGCTTGAATCTTCGGAATCCACTGAAGAGAACTCTCTTGAATATAAAGTAACAAACTCCTTGATGTATGAATCTCAAATCATAAGTTTAGAACTGTTCTAAAAAACATCAAGGAAAACTCACAAAAACCTCAGAAGAAAACTTCAAACAAAACCCTAGGACTCTTGAATAAGATCTAGGAAAAGTAGTCCTAACAACAGCCTAAACAAGTATAAATAGGCAACTTGAGTCCGCAATCTCCACTCGAGCGCCCAACAGCCCGCTCGAGCTGCTTCAGCAAAATATGCGTGTGACAAAACAGAGTTCCGCTCGAGCGTTTGATAACCCGCTCGAGCGCGAAATCACACCTTCCAGTATATTTACAAACCTGACAAAATACTGAGAGAGCCCAATCTCCGCTCGAGCGCCAATGGTCTTGCTCTAGCGGAAAGAACAAAAACACAGAAAAAAATACAACTTTTTGAACACAAAGTTTTATACCCGGATTTGACAATCAAGGGACCTAAGCAAGTCTCAATTTGGATTTGCAAATTCTTAAAAGAAACCAAATTCTGAAATTTTATAATTTATGGATTTTTGTTCTCAACATATTTGAATGAATTATACAAAAAAATCACATAATATGCGCAAAGGTAAAACAATTGAAATGCTAATAAACTACAAGCAAGCCTTTTGTTTTCCAACTTTTGTGGAACTTTTTTTAATTTATTTGCATCGTATGGGTATCTTTGGCTTATTCCGTGTGTTTTGTTTTTTAAATATCATGAACCATTGAAGTAGAAAGTGGCACCCTCCGTGTGTATATATATATATCAATAATGTTATAGTACACTAAACATGCATTCTTCTTTAACCTTGAATTAAAATAAAATTATTATTCTTTGAAAAATGGACGACTCGCTCATTCCTTGCAAAGACCTACCTTCATCCACGCCTGGCAAGGGCCTACCTACCTACCTAGTATATATATATATATAACTGTAGCAACTAATTTTTTTTTATTTTATTTGAAAAAACAGGTTGAAACAAAGGAGGAAACTAATGGATCAAAATTAATACAGATATCGTGTAAGCACAAAATAAATAACGTAAAATATATAAGTTTGTTTAAAATGGATGACAATATTATTTTTTTTATTCATATAACTAAAAAAATTATTGATTAAAATTAAGTATTATACAAATTAAAATAAGGCAATTGAAGGTAATTATGTTAAAATTATAGCTTTTACTTTATTACGTTAAGGGAGTCCTTATCTTTTTTCAAAGTTTACTTTAATATATAGGAAAGGGAGAAAAAAAAAAGACATATAAGGAGTGATGATTTGACATGAATAAAAATTTATATGTACTAAAATAATATGAATAGTTTGGTTATGTATGTTAAAAAATGTTGAAATGAAATGCATTTCAATATGCCAATGAATTACTGAATTTCAATTTCAAATCTCATTTTCAGAATGGGTTTAAAATCACATTTTCAAAATGCGAGTTTATGTTGAAATTGCATGTTCAAAATGCAATTTCAACTTGCCACGTTATCGCAAAAGAAGTCATGTCAACTTGAAATTGCATTTTCAACATGCGATTTTAATAACTTACCACGTCAACGCGTCGTTATCCATGTCGACCTGAAATCGCATTTTGAACATGTGATTTCAAATTGAAATTGCATGTTCAAAATGCGATTTCAAAAGTAGGTTAGTTTTCCAAATAGTTTGAAAAGTGGGTCAATTCTCTTTTTTTTATTTTTTTTATTTTAAAATATTAAAAAAAAAAACTCTCAAAACACAAGGGGTTAAAATGAATTTTGCCCAATAATTCTTGTTTTGTTTATTGTTACAATTTATTTAAGAGTGATGCACCAATAAATCTCAAATTATGATTTTATGAATGGTTTGGTCTTCCATTTTTTCTTATGGACCCAAAGTTCCCATTCCATTGTAGATTACATGAAGCGACAAGCTATAAACACGCGTGTTATATGTTAAGGCACAAATATGAGTTTTCTCATAATAGTGAAATTATAAATGTAGATTTTGTCAAAACGTTGCCGATTCATACTATAAACTTTTATGCTCCTTCCTTCTTGATGAATGAATCCCACATTACAAACATGGGAAGATTCCTCAATTCACTATTGGAAACATTGCAGTCACAAAGGGAATGATGGATTAATATTTCCGTTTCTAGTTGCCAATTTCGCATCGAATTTGTGATGTGAAAACCCTACACTTTCGAAACCTTGTTGTTTGCAGTCCCATTTGTTCCATTGATTCAAACATTAGAAAATAAATCATCAAACGTTAATGGAAATGTGAGATTTAGGTCCATATACGGCGATGGCGTAAAGCGAGTTTGGGGATACAAACCCTACGTTGGCGAGGCGTGAGATTGGGTAGACGTGGAATTTGAAAAGTGACCATAGGGCTCTGTGTTGAAGGTTAATGATAATGAAACAAGAAGGAATGTAATGTTTGATTTATAGATAATCGTAATGGAGAATATCATATTAGGGTTCATTTTGTGGTGGGTTTTAAAAGGATGTATATATTCAGTTTATATTAATTGAATGTTTGTAGTGTTTGTTCGTCCATGAAGTGTGTTTGATGTTGACGATGTGGGATAGTTGTTGTAATGTGATAATGTCATAATTGAATATTAGTTTGAATTTGGGACATTAAAATAATGCATAACATCTTCACGTTTTTACATTTGGGTGTCTTGTTTTGGGGTTCAATTTGTTGAACAATGGGTTGGTGATGTTCACCTCCAGCTAACATTATCAAACAAATATCTTGCATAAGTCAACTTTCCATTTCTATTACAAAAATCGAATCAAACATTAGATAAAAATGAATCACAAAAGGGTAATGACATCAACTCAAATGGCACCAAATCAACCATATACAACTTTCGAAAATAAAATTGATTAATTGGTTCATAAGAAAACTATCAAGATTAAATGGATTGACTTTCCCTCATATTAGATTTATTAGCAAATTTTAAAAATTATAAAAATTCAATACTTTTTTAAAAATATTTTATTTTTAAGTGCATATAAAAAAATGACTAAATTATTAAAAAAAATCACTAAAGGCAACAAAACACATAAAATAAAATAAAAAAACTCAAAAACTATTATTAAAAATTCAAAACCAAACAAAATAAATGTTTTTTAGTTTTAAAAAAATTATTTTTAAAATTGAAGCTTATGAAATGATCCCATTTATAAAAAAATTATAGAGTCATCACTGATAATATGGTATAATGAAACATCATTAAAATCATAACTAAAACTGGGTATATGAAACACACCCAAAAGGTCTCGTATACTGTAAAAATTCTCCCAAAATAATTGATAAATTGAGAATAATGGTTACCACATAAATTGAGAAAAGAGTGAGGTCTATGCAACTTGGGAGTTTTCAATATAAACGGTTTGAGAATCTGAATAATATTTTATTAATTTTTGTGTCTTCTTTAGAGACAATTAAGAGATGACGTTTTTTTTTTTTGGGTGAAAATACGAAGTGCGTATAGTAATTAGAAACAGACAAAGTTCTAGGGAATACTACCTCGAGTTTCTTTTTTGGGGAAATTACCCATAGGTCCCATGGGAAATATGTGATCTCTATTTAATCCCATAACTTTTTCACTACACCCAAAAGTCCTTTCCTCTCTCTCTCTGCTTTTCGCTTCCCTTCCTCTCTCGTTTTTTTTCCTACATTTTTCTGTCACTGTGTTTGTCATGGAAGAGGACAATCTTCTGCATCATAATCTACTTCCCGAAAGTATGAATCCACTTCCGAGTTCAAGAAGAACAGTTCCTTGATCATATCTTTCTCCATTGATCGGGGTTCATTGATAACCACCAAGCATTGAAATCAACTCCGACGAAGAAGATGATATATTTTCTGACGAAGAAGATGAATGGATCTACTTAGATCTGATATAGATCTACTCAGATCTACATCAGATCTGAGTAGATCTACACAGATTTGGATAGACATCCGTCTTTCCCCTTCGATCTCTTTTTTTTTTTCTCTCTCTGCTATACACTTCTGTTTTTCTGTTCTAATGGAGAAAATCTTCGAATTCTGAACAAGCAGTTTTCGTGTTTTAGTTACAGGCGGTGAAAACTGTAAAATTTTGCAGTTTCAAATTTTTTTTTTGGTGCTGGAATGAATCATGGTTTAAAACTGTAAAATTTTGCAGTTTTATAACATTCTTTAGAACTGTAAAATTTTACAGTTTCATAACATGTTTTTTAATTTTTTTTTTCCGGCAATATTCTAGACATTCCGGTGAGTCTCCGGCGACCGTTAAACGGAAGTCCGACGGTAGTAAGATGTGAACAGTGTCTATAAATTTAAAAAAAAAAAAAGGATTTTTTGGTAACAATTAAAAATGTGTTGGACTAATTGGTGCAAGTATTTTGTTTTGGGATTAATTGGATTTTGAACTTATTACATGGGACTTATCAGTAAGTTCCCCATTCCTGCTTCGCCTAGGCCCGGTTTAGGCTCAAGCCCACAAAGCAGCCACTTTGGCCCCGCAAAAAAAGGCCGAAAAATAGGGGCCTATAAATATTTAGCAATCTGTTAAAAAAGGCCCAATCTAATATTACAAGTTCGAAGGCCTAAATGAATAAATGGCCCAATCTAAACTTGATGAATAAAGAGGCCCATCTAAAATATGAATTCATAAAGAAAAAGGCCTACTGCAGAATTCTGTTTAATACATAGCCCAAATTAAATTAAAAAGGCCCAAAAACTTTAGGCCTTATTCTAAAATCTTTTAAAATAGAATAATGTTAGAAATACTAAATTTTCTATCAAATAAATAACCAAATATGACACGAAATTTGAGGCCCAATCAATCTATTATCTATAGTACCTGTGTTGCTGTTCGTTCCTCCATGACTGGCAATTGAAATTGGGGAAATATAAAACAGAAGCCCTAGAGCAAAGCAAAAGCAAGCCACACATAGTCACACAAAGATTAATTGATGTCCAAAGGAGGAGAAATTGGAGGCCTAAAACCCAACATTATTGATATTTTCTCAACTTTCATCCATCAAAAACAGTGAAGGTGTTTTCTTTTTCTCTCTATTTTATTTATTTATTGATTTTATGGAACTATGTATCTTTTTTAAATTAATGAACATTTTATATATATTTTTTATTTTATTTTTATTATTTGTCTCATATCATATTTGTTATACAAAATAGGTTTTAAGTTTTTGCTTAATGAAATCTTTGTTTGATGATGATTATCATTTTTTTCCGTATTATGATTACATGATTTTTATTTGATAAGTTAGCAATTGCTATCCATTGAAAAAGATTTAGTTGATAAGTTGGAATATGAAAGCTTGATAGGCAAATTTGCAGTTAAAAATGCAAGAAGGGTGATATTTAAGTGATACTTCGTTACTTTCTGTTCACTTTTTTGGTACTCTAACTCATATTTTAATCCTTTTTATTATTGTAAACTATATTATATATTTAGGCTTTGTTGGGGAATAGATTTTTTTAGTAACTTTTTGATTTTTTGATTAAAATATGATGTAAAAAAAATTAATATGTTTGAGATAATTTTTTAATTTTTTACGAAAAGATGTGCAAAACATAGAGATAAAAGAAAATCTTTGACTTTTTTGTATAAATTGTTGATTTTTTAATTTTTTTAGTAATTTTTTGGCTAAAAGAGCCATTTGCCAAATCAGGCCTAAACAAAATTTAGTAGACTTTTTTTTGTGTATTATTATTATTTTTAATATGTATGAAAAGTCTCATATTTAGTGTTCGCTTTGGGTTCTGAAAAATTTAGAGCCAGCACAGGCACTGTCTGTATTCAGCTTGAATCATTTGTCTCTGGGGGTGTCCAAGTATGGTGGTCTGTGCGTGTTTGTTTGTGTTGTGGTTTAGCGGAGGATTTGAATTTAGTTCAAAATGGCGTGCGTTTCTGTGTTTCTAAAGAGACCAACACGCCAAGGAAAATATCACTACCCAGGCACACGAGGAAGAGTGACCAAGTGCAATCGGCGAAAATCCAGTTAGGTAGGTCAAGATTGAAGGATGGAAGGGATGACTTTGTACACGAGTTATTACACCCACACTTTCTAAGATGCCACGTCAAATTTTTTTAATGTCACGCATATTAGAAAGAAAGTCTGGTAGTATGTGATATAACAAAGTAAAACATATACTAAAATGGAAAATGTTTGGTGGTCACAAATTCTGTGGCTCAAATGGTCCGAAAATGTTAAAACGACGTCGTTTTGACATTTTTGAAATTGTTTTGTACCCAAAACGACGTAGTTTTGACATTTTCGGGCCATTTGAGCCACAGAATTTGTGGCCACCAATCATTGCCGTACTAAAATAGGGTAGGTTCTTTCATTTATAATATGATAATGGCAATAATGGGTCACTGACAAGGTTTGTCAATGGCTTTTCTTAATTATTTAAAAAATATATTTTACTTTTAAATCTGATTAGACTATACAAAAATGAAAAACAAAAAATAAAAAAATATAACTTTTAAATTATACTTTTAAATTTTTCTAAACTAGACCGACCAAAAAAAAAATAATTTAAATTTAACGCAAATTTAAAATAAAATAAAGTCACTAAAATTTTAAAAAAAAATTAAAAAAATTATGACCTTTAGCAGTAGCCAAAGAGAACCTAAACACATGTAGGCAGAAGACTTCTACTTATTATCTACTACTCTGCCCCTCAATTAGATCCAGGATTATCACCGTTCAATAAAATATTATCATACAAATATAGTTAACCTCACCATGCACACATACAAGTTAATTCACTACAACGAATTGCACCTTTGGCGGTCAAAATTAGAGATTAAAAAAAATTCAATTGTCAAAAGTTGTGAAATTGGCGACCAAAAATATTTTTAGTTGACAAAAGTACAACATTTAGCTACTAATTTTTTTTAGTTGGGATATATTGATTATTAGTGACTAAAACAAAATTTAGTCGCTAAAAATACCAGAATTGGGGGCAAAAAAATATTTTAGACGCCATATATTGAGTTTTTGCTACTAAAACTATTTAATCGCCAAATGAAAAATAAAAAATTATTTTTTATCTTTGGCGACCAAAAGTTTAGTAGCCAAAAATATATTTTCAGCGACAAAAAAATATTTTAGTCGCTGTATATTGAGTTTTGGCTTCCAAAACTATTTAGTCGCTGAATGTAAAATAAAAAATTATTTTTTATCTTCGACGACCAAAATTTGGTTGCCAAAAACATATTTTCAACGACAAAAAAATATTTTAGTCGCCGTATATTGAGTTTTGGCTATCAAAACTTTTTAGTCACCGAATGTAAAACAAAAAATTATTTTTTATTTTTAGTGACCAAAAATTTAGTTGCCAAAAACATATTTTCAGCGACAAGAATTTTAGTCACCCAAAAATTAAAATATTTGGAGGGATTTATAAAATTGATTAAGACCGAATTATGCAATATTGAGACTGTTAATTAAGATCTCTTAACTTTACTTGCTTGTCAAAAAATACATTTTATGTCTGTTTAATGTCAATCGGGCTGTACATAATCGGAGCATAAAATGGGCAAAAATATAGAATTTGGAGAGAAAAAGAGCTTATTGCACGTGTGTTGACTTTTGTTGCACGTGCGTTGATTTTTTCTGCACGTGCGTTGACTTTCTTGAAAAATGGGCCCAATGTTTTAAACCTATTTGAAAGACAGCAGAAGGATAAATAAGCAAGAAAGAGGCTGGATTAGGGTTCTAAAATTGATTCCAAAAAGAGAGAGGCTAGGGTTTGGAGGAAAAGGAGGATTCTCAAGCTTTTAATTCAACTTCCATGGGGTTTTCCATCTTTTCTATCTCTTCTCACTTCTCCATGAGCGGCTAAGCTCATCTTTTCTAGGGTTTTGATGAAACCCTAGCCATGTAATAGGATTTTTCATATGCTTTGATTGTAATTCGGTTTGAATCAATGTATGGATGCTTTAGAAGTTTATAATAATTATTCTTTTTATCTCTTCAAGTATTTTACTCTATGTGATTGTTTAATACTTTCCATACATTAGTTTTCTTTGTGTTTGTGTTCAAAGTGCAAGACGAGTCATGCTAGGAGAGACAGGTTGTGTTGCTACCGTAGTTTAGAGCAAACACCTCGTGCTACTCGGGATGACTCGTGCCTGTACGTTGGATGCAACAACCCTCTTGATCAATATTTCAAACTTGTAGTTGTGAAATATTGGGTATTTCAAACCGGATTGCAATTGATAGCTAATGTTTAATCTCGTTTACATGGTTAGTGGTGAATTCTTTGCCCTAGAATTTTTACCAAAAATTAATATCTCAAACCCTAATTCTAATTGTCAATTTAATTTTTTAATTTCATTTAATTCCTTTTTAGTCATAAAATCTCTCAGCCTTTTTAATCAAAATTAATTTAGGAATTAAGAAATTAAATTAATATAATTTCACAATTGTCCTTGTGGATCAATACCTGGACTTGCCATTATTCTAAAAGAATTTGATATAGTTTAGTGTTTAATTTTGGTGTGTATAACGACCCATCAAATTTTGGCACTGTTGTCGGGGACTTCTGGCGAAATTAATTAATTTTAAGTTATATTCTTATTTTAATTTTTAGTTTAGGATTTTATGCTTTCGTGTTGCGTGTGCAGAGCATTTGAAAGTGGAAGCCATCACTGAAATGCAAGCGGAGCCAACCGAGTTTAAAAAAAAAAAACAAACAAACAAACCGCAGCACTAAAGTGCTTAAAAAAGAAGCAAACACTCACAAGCAAGGCACTAAAGTGCTACAAAGAAAGACAAAGCTCAATTGGAGGTTAGAGACAATGTCTACACGTCAAGCACCCGTAAGACGAGTAAAGCGTTTTCGAATCGCTGTAAGTATTCTCTTCTTTGGTATTTTTGCTTACATAACTTAGTGCACAGAGTCAGAACTTATTGTGTGTGAGTGAGTAGTGTATGCACGAGCGCTGTTCTTGTCACCCTGAATTGTGGAGTGTGGACTTTGAACTTGAAAGGACTTTTAGGAAACTTAGAGCCTTTGCCCGTGTTCCTAGGCTTGAATATTCATATCCATACTTTGAGCCATTAGAGATAGAAAATCCAAATGTCCTGAATGGGCCCAACCAGACCCTTAAGGATTATTTCACACACACTGCATATACATCACCATCATGCATCCAATTACTTGACACCACTGCTGCTCATTATGAGATTAAGTCCAGCACCGTACAAATGCTTCTATCATTCTATGGACTAGCTCATGATGATTCTTATAAACATTTGAATGAACATTTGCTCTACAGCGAGGATCCAGAATTTCATAAATGAGACCTTAATGTTGCGATTGTTCCCATTCTCATTAAAGGACAAAGCCAAACACTAGCTGAACTCCTTACCTGCTAATTCAATAACAACTTAGAGAAGTACTTTTCCATCAGTAAAACCAACCAACTTAGGTGAGCCATCCCCAATTTTGCTCAAATTGATGGCGAGCAATTTCACGAAACATAGAAGAGACTTCGTGACCTTCTCCAACAATGTCTTCACCACCAAGTGCCTGATTGGCAACTTGTTCAGACTTTTTACTATGGCTTAATTGAGCCTTACCGCCAAATGGTGGATTCATCTTGTGGTGGGACATTCATGTCCAAAATGACGCCAAGGCATGGCAATTATTTGAGAACTTAAGTGATAATTCCCTTCACCATGCCTCTGCAGTTTGGCAAGTCCGGCAACCAGTAGTTGGAGCCCCTAAAAGATGGGACATTTATGATGTCGGGCAAAACCTATAGTTAGCCCAACAAGTAGAGGCATTGTCCCACAAAATGGACCACTTATTAGCTGCGGGACATGCCCCTACACAACAAGATCAGCCTCAATTTCACGAGGCATGTGTTATTTGTGCGAGCACTGCTCATGACTTGAGTGAGTGCCCTTCGGCATCACAATTTCCAGAAATAGTCCAAGAGCATGTGAATGTAGCTTAAGGATTCTCCAACCCGAGTAATGACCTATACTCCAACACATACAATCCGGGATGGAGAAATCACCCTAATTTTTCATGGAGACCTCCTTTACAAGGCACTTCTTACAACCCTCCACCACCAAGGCAGAATTTGAGTAATTTTGCCAACCAATCTTCTTACCGGCCACCGCAACCTTATCGACCCCTACAACCTTACTGACAACCACAGCCTCCGCCTGTTTCTCAAGGTAACTCAGCCTTTGAGACTTAGGTCTTAGAAGTTCTCTCAGAACTTAAGGGGTTAGCACCAGTAGTTCATTTCCATACTCACTCCATTGCCAAGCTAGGGGCCCAATTAGGTTAAATGGCTAACAACATGAATAGGAGAGAGGAGGGAAAATTACCGAGTCAAACTGTGGCCAACCCTAAGGGTCAATATGGAGCAGAGAGTTTGAGTGGGAATGGAAAGCACCATGAGTCGGAGCAAGTAGTGATTACCTTGAGAAGTGGAAGAGAGTTAGAGCCTCAGCCAGTTGCGTCTAATGCAACTAGGGCTAAGAAGGGTGACCACGGTGTTACACCCAATGAGAGAAAGAGTAAAGGAGAAACACCTAAGAGGGATGACTTAGTCCCAAGCACTTCACATGAGCCTAAGGCACCATATGTGCCTAAGGCACCATTTCCCCAATGTCTTGATACACCGTCCCCTTTTAATAAGAAGACGACATCCATAGAAGCAATAATGAAGGTTTTTAAACAGTTAAAAATCAACCTCCCCCTATTGGAGGCGATTAAGCAAGTACTCTCCTATGCTAAATTTTTGAAGGACCTTTGTATGCAAAAGCGTAAATCTAGGATACATGTGTTCCAAAAGGTTATACTCACGGAGCAAGTAAGCTCCATCTAGTTGAATGACACACCCCCTAAGCTTAGAGACCCAGGTGCCTCAACCATTACATGCATCATAGGGGACCACAGCATTGATAGGGCCTTGTTAGATTTATGGACTAGCGTCAATTTGTTGCCGTACTCTGTGTATGAAGAATTTGGGCTTGACGAATTGAAGCCCACTACTGTTATTCTTCAGTTGGCTGACCTGTCCCTCAATGTGCCACATGCCATGATTCATGATGTGCTAGTGAAGGTCGATAGGTTTTACTTTCCTGTTGACTTTTTGGTTTTAGATATGGAACCGGTAGCCAGTTCTAGGAAACAAATCCCGGTGATCTTAGGTTGACCTTTCTTGGCTATGGCCAATGCATGCATAAATTATCGTACCGGGGATATGGAAGTTTCATTTGGGAACATGCAAGTGAAACTTAATGTTTTCCAAGCATCCCAACAACTCCATGAGAGAGAGGAGTGCTTATTTGTGGATGTTGTGGATATGATTGTGGAGGAAGCTTTACCCTTCATTCTTGTAGAGGACCCTTTAGAGGCTTGTCTGGCTCATTTTAGGTTTGAGAATTTTGATATCGACAAGTCGGTTGAGGAGGTGAATGCCTTGTTTAATGCTTCTTCTACACCAGATTTTCCTCCGTAGAAAGCTCGATTTGAGTCGCTTCCTCCTCTGTTGAGAGAGCCCACCATACCATCTTTAGTCACACCACCTACACTTGAGTTAAAGCCATTCCCGGCCATACTCAAGTATGCATTTTTAGGGCCCCTAAATACTTTACCAGTTATCATTGCATCTGACTTGACTGCAGAGCAGAAGAGTCAGTTAATGAGTGTTCGCGTGGCACATCGGAGTGTTATGGGGTGGTCAGTGGTTGATTTGAGAGGGATAGATCCCTTCGTGTGCATGTATTATATACATCTAGAGGAGGACACCAAACCTTTTCGTGAAATGCAACGGAGGCTTAATCCTAACATGAAAGAGGTGGTGATAAAAGAACTGTTGAAACTGTTAGATGTGGGTATTATATACCCCATCTCGGATAGCAAGTGGGTGAGTCCCACACAAGTGGTGCCCAAGAAATCAGGCATCACTGTTATTGAGAATGAGAAAGGAGAGTTAGTCCCCACACAAACCACTACTGGGTGGCTAGTGTGCATTAATTATAGGAAATTGAATTCCATGACTAGGAATGATCATTTTCCCTTACCTTTTATTAATTAGATCCTAGAGCGGTTAGCAGGGCAAAGCTACTATTGTTTCCTTGATGGCTATTCTGGGTACAATCAAGTTCCTATGTATCCGGATGACCAAGAAAAAACCACATTCACATGTCCTTTTGGCACTTTTGCCTATCGTCGAATGCCCTTTGGGCTTTGCAATGCACTAGCGACCTTTCAACGGTGCATGATAGCTATCTTCTCTAACATGGTGCATAAATTTTTAGAGGTCTTCATGGATGATTTCTCGGTATTTGGACCGTCTTTTGAGGAATGCCTTAGAAACTTGACTAGAGTATTGGAACGATGTATTGAGAAAATCTTGATTTTGAGTTAGGAAAAGAGCCATTTTATGGTTCATGAGGGTATAGTGTTGGGACACATTGTGTCCCCTCGAGGTATAGAGGTAGACAAGGCTAAGGTTGACCTCATTGCAGGCCTTTCTTCACCCAATTCTGTGCGTTAAGTTAGGTCTTTTCTAGGGCATGCAGGTTTTTATCATAGGTTCATCAAAGACTTTAGTAAAATATCACGTCCTTTGTGTAGTTTACTCGCTAAGGACTCACTTTTTTATTTTTGATGAGGCATGCTTGAAGGCTTTTGAAACACTGAGAATGGCCTTTACCACTGCCCCAATCATGAAATCATGTGTGATGCCTCAGATTATGCTATTGGGGCTGTGTTGGGTCAAAGGGTCAATAGGGCACCATATGCTATATATTATGCTAGTCACACTTTCTCGGATGCCCAATTGAATTACACTACCACCGAGAAAGAGTTGCTAGTTGTGGTCTTTGCCTTAGATAAATTCCAGTCCTATCTCCTAGGTTCCAAGGTCATAGTCTTCATTGATCATACCACTTTGCGGTATTTACTATCAAAGAAAGAGACTAAACCTAGGTTAATTAGATGGATTTTGTTGCTTTAGGAATTCGACCTAGAGATCCGAGATAAGAAAGGATCTTAGAATGTGGTGGTGGATCACCTCTCCCGAATCCTTGTTGAGTACACTAGTGACCTTCTAATTTTGCATGATTCATTTCCGGACGAACAACTTCTCGTGGTGTCACGAGCGAGCCCCCCGTGGTTTGCACATATTGTGAATTACTTGGCCATTGGGCAAATTCCTCAAAATTGGTCTAAGCAAGACAAAGACCGATTCTTTTTGTAGGTCAGGTATTATTCTTGGGAGGATCCGAAGTTGTTTAAATATTGCTCCGACCAAGTGATCCGACAGTGTGTACCGGAGAGTGAGGTGCATAGCATTCTTATTTTTTATCATTCTTCTCCATGTGGCGGTCATTTTAGTGGGCATAAAACAGCCGCCAAGATTTTACAAAACGGGTTTTATTGGCCCACAATTTTTAAAGATGCCCATCAATTTTGTAGAACTTATTTGCATTGTCAGCAAATGGGTTCGATATCTCGGCGTGATGTGATGCCAATGCCCCCTATTCTTGTGGCAGAGATCTTTGATGTTTAGGGGATTGATTTTATGGGCCATTTCCCGTTGTCGTTCGGGTTTGAGTATATTCTCTTGGCAGTGGATTATGTGTCTAAGTGGGTGGAGGCGATAGCTACCCGAACAAACGATCATAGAGTAGTAATCAAATTTTTACATGAAAACATCTTTAGTTGTTTTGGGTTTCCTAGAGCCATAATAAGTGATCAGGGTACACATTTTGTAACTGGTTCTTTGAGTCGGTAGTTAAGAAATACTTTATCACTCATAAAGTTGGCACTCCATACCACCCTCGAACTAGTGGCCAAGTGGAAGTCTCTAATAGGGAGGTGAAGCACATGATAGAGAAAACGGTGAGGCTAAATAGGAAAGATTGGTCAAAACGTTTGATTGATGCATTATGGGCCTACCGCACTGCTTATAAGACACCGATTGGGATGTCACTATATAGAGCGGTGTTTGGCAAAGCTTGTCATCTCCCCGGTTGAACTTGAGCACCGAGCATTGTGGGACATAAAAAGTTTAACTTCAATATGGCCGCAACTGGGTTCAACTGGAAATTGCAACTCAATGAGTTAGAGAAAATTTGGAATGATGCATATGAGAGTTCGAGAATTTTTAAAGCTCGGACTAAAGAATTCTATGACAAGCACATTAATAGAAAATCCTTTGAATCCGGCCAAAAAGTGTGGCTTTTTAACTCAAAATTGAGACTCTTTCCGGGTAAGCTTAGATCAAGATAGGATGGTCCCTTTGTGGTTGTTGATGCATTTATTCATGGCATCGTTGAGGTGCAAGATCCAAAGAATGACCACACTTTTAAAGTGAATGGCCAAAGACTGAAGCCATATATGGAGGGAATTGGGAATGGGGATATGATTGAGTCCATTGCTTCGATGGACCCTTTTTATTATGATTGAGAGATTGATGTCTTGTTCTCTTTTCTTTCCTTTCTATTTCATTTATTTTTCTTTATTCTTGTTGTGTTTATTTGCGTCTAGGAGATTTTAAATCCTCTAAAGGTGTAACTCCTTTGGTGTTTTCCATGCCCGAATGGCATCTAACGGTCTAGTATAACCACCTAACTGTGTTTGTAGTGAGTTTCTAGGAGACCAACTTAGACGGTGAAAACTAGAGTTCGAATAGCAAAGCCTAGAACGCAAAGGTTTGGAACTTCTGAGACTAAAGCCTGGTTTGAATACCCAAGGTGTGGAGATTGCTTCAAAACCACCCGGCTTGAACTCTGTATGGCAGCCCCATAGGTCGAGTTAGCCTTAGGTGCCTCGATTCTAGATACCGAATCAACCTAGTCTATCACCCTGTTGAAGAATAGGGAAAGTTACGAACACTGTTAGGGACAAAAGTAATACCCGCGGTTTTCGCGTGAAGATTATACCTTTATTGAACTTTTATTTCTTTTCATAGGTTATTCTTATTTTGATTGTGAAATAAAGGTACAAGTTGGGCTGAGGGTGTTCTAAAAAAAAAAAAAAAAAAGAAATCCCGCACGTGTGGCAAAACTTTCAGTTCCAAATTTGAGCTTGCTTTAATTGCAGGTGCAACTGTGTGATGCGGCAACCGAGCCGCACGTGCGGCTTGATCCCTGCATGTGCGGAACGTTGTTCAAAAAAAAAAAAATTTAACGCACGTGCGGCTACAACTTCAGTCCATAAGTTGCTGCCTATTTTATATGCACGAGCGTGGCTTGGTGCGAGGTGAATCTGCACGCGCGTGGAACAATCCCGCACGTGCGTGACGACGTTCCAAAAAAAAAAAAAGATTTCTTTCTTGTATGTATATTTTTGTTTTATCTATTTCATTTTAACTTATTTTTATTTATTTTACTTTATTTTATTTTAAAAAAATAAAAATTAAAAAAATTCAAATTTTTTTTCCATTTATTATTATTATTATTTCATTATTCTTTTTATTATTATTTATTTAATTTTTTTTCGCTTTTGAAAAAAAAAAAAAGAAGAAGAAGAAGATTTCAACAACCAAACCCTAGATTTTTTTTTACTATCACTTTCTCAACCACACTTGCTCTCTACCTCTCATCATCTATATCTCTCTCTTTCTCAACCAACCCCACGAACCAACCACCTCATCACACCCCACTATCACCAACCCTTCAACTCTCACCCCTCCCTTCTTCTTCTTCACCACCATCTCACTGCCAGCTCCCTATTTCCTCTCCGTCCGTCCAGCGACCACCAATTTTTTTGGCGAATATCCCTTCTTTCTATCTTTTTCTTCACTATTTAAAGGTAAATCCTTCCTTTTTGTTTAAAACTTTATATTTATTCTTTCAATCTTCTATTGTAGTGAGATTTCGAGATAGTTTTATAGTGATCTATTGTTCATCCTTACAACAACAACAGCAACAACAACAAAAAAAATTTAACCGTAGAGTTTTGTTTTTATAGGTGTAGGAGTAGATTAGTAGAGTTTCATTTTCGATTTTTTTTTCCCAAGTCATTGTCCATTGTTCATCTTAAAAAAAAAAAAAAATATGGGCAAGAAGACGACCGTCACATGTGCGGCCCTCTCCAGCACACGTGCGGCCCAAAAAAAAAAATTTGCTAGTACCTAGTTTTTCTAATTCATTGTATTGTCCATCTATTTATTTAGTTGTTTATATGTATTCTATTATCTCAATATTACTTGTTAGTTTAATTCAATACTTGCAAAAATGTTAATATGTAAGTTTATATTATTCTATTTTATTTTGTTTTAGGTTAAATAAAAAAAATATATACTACTGAGAATTGCATGTGGTACTTCAGTAGGCAGACTCGTGCTTAAATATCTTATTTGATTCTCGTGTTGGTTTCACGGGTATATGTGTCTATTGTTGGTGTGTGCAGGACATGAGTCGACGGATATCTAGTCGGGCCTCCAAAAAGGCCAGAGGTTCCACCTTCTCAGCGCCACCACCGCTGCCATCACCGTCACCGCCATCCTCGCCACCACCACCGATTGAGTTGCCTTGGCCGGAATGGGCTTCACGACCGCTTCACAAGCTCACACAGTTCAACATTGCATATTTTCAGCATGACCTACTCACTTCTTAGGCCGTTGAGCAGCTCCGCCTCCGGTAACAGTTAGGCCTTTGCACGGTTACGGCGCCTACTTATCCTCATTTGGTACGACTCTTCTACCAGAACATGTATGAGTCACTCACTGAGGTAGGACTGTTGTCCACTATTGATGGCTATCCCGTCAACATCATAGAATCCATGATTGCCGATGCGTTAGGGTTTTTTTCCAAGATAGAATACCAGCCCTTCTTGGAAGTTAAGGACCAATAACCCATACACAGCCTCATCCAAGAGTACTTCCCGGGGGCCCACGGTGACGCAAGTTACATGTGCTTGCACCAGAGCAAGCTACCTGGCCGCTTGCTATTCATTGATTCCGTGGTACATAAGAATGCCCTTCCACTTGGGCATAAAGCTAAGCGTCGCTTGGAGTTTGTTCGGGTCTTACATGGTTATCAGGTCCTGCTTGCGCACATCATCTGGATATATATGCGCAAATTTCTACGGGAGGCAGTTCGGCCTCAACCTATGCAGAACCTAACTTGGTCCTTGCCATTTGCCAACTTGCTCACACTTGTCTTTGAGCTGAACGACCTTCCTATTGATTCAACTGAGGAGATTGATAGAAATTATCTAACTTTCAGGCAGCGGGAATGGCAGCATAGCATATCTCGTATCCCGTAGCAAGTTAGTGCCTTAGCTGATGAGGCCCAAGACCCCGTCCACGACCAACCACCTCATCCTGCATCCCTTGTGCCTCTCAAAGGGGACCCATTCTACATGACTCGCGAGGAGTACTTACAGCTTCAATACTATATGGATCAGGTCTACAATACTCTTTGTGATCACCACTAGAGTCTCATGGGGTTGCGCACGGATTTTCGGGCGTATCGAGACTATTCTCAGGCGGCTTTTGATCAGCTCAACGCCTGCCAGCTTGACATTTAGCAGTCAATTGCATCACTGCAAACTGACTTTTACACATATCAAAAGTCAAGCCAATAGCGTTTTGACCAGCTCGGCGCCCGGGTTCAGGATAAAACATTCGAGACGCGGTCATTGATGGCCGCCTTGTTTGCCCAGCATTTCCCGCCACCACTACCACTAGATTCTCAGTAGTATTGGCCTATATTTTGCTTTGTCTCTGTTATTTTTATTTTTATTTTTCGTTATTTTTCAAAAAAAAAAAACACACAAAAAAAAAATTTGTGTGAAGTGTATGTGTTACTCTATGCCTACCTGGATGTGCACCTACAATCTCTGGTAATATTCTCTCATTTCTCTTTACTTTTCCATTGAGGACAATGTCATATTCAAGTTGGGGGATAAGGGTTGTATTTTCTTTTGTGCATTTCTATTTGGCTCATAATTCATGCTTATACCTGCTTCACTTGATTGCATTACTTCACTTGATGTTGACTTGTTGCTAGTAGGATGATGATAACATGTTAATTGGAGAGCATAGTAGACTTGTAAGAAAAGGGGTTTATTGGGTAAATACTCGCATGTGATGTTTGCATTAGGATAGTTGTTTGTGTTTGCAGTATTAGTACACTTGTCATGAGTATGTCTTATTTCACATAAACACACTATCGTAGCAGTGACCTCTTTATTATAATCCCTGGTGTACATCATTGATAATGGCTAGGGTTGTAGAAAAGAATAAATGAGTAGCCAAGATTCTTTAAAAAAAAAAAACACTTGACTTGTTTGGGTTCGTAGCCTTTTTAATTCGAGTTATTAAGCCCATAGGGGTGTCTCTACACCTAGTGCCCTAAAGCCATCTGGTTTGGGAGTTATTGGCCCAATACTTGCATGGGTTAATTAGAAAGCTTAAAGGACTTTGACATTGCTCAGTTAAGGAAAAATAAAGAGAATGACTTGTTCGGATACGTAGCCTTTTTAACTCGAGTTATTAAGCCCGTAGGGGTGTCTTTACACCTAGTGCCCTAAAACCGTTTGGTTTGGGAGTCATTGGCCCAATGCTTGTTATATGGGTTGATTAGAAAGCTTTAATGGATCAGGACATTGCACATTCATCTGGAAAAAAAAAAAAATCTTGAGAATCTTGGCTGCAACAGTTTAGTTTTTCTATATATGTTGGGTGTTATTATGAGTTACACTGGGCTATTATAGTAGACAATTAACTAATACGGAGATTGCACTTTACACCGAGGGTACTGATGATGTGTTTACTAGCATGTATAAGTACAAGGGACTTTACTCTTATATTAACTGAATTGTGGTTTTAACTCAATAGATTCATTCATGCTTGTCCACTGTGCCTTCAATGACTCATTATGTCTCAATATCACACTGCAGTGGCACATAAGGTGATTGTTAGGTGTAGTAGTGTGGTTAATTGTTGTTGAGCATAGATGAATATGTTAATGTTTATGGGTATCATTTTTGGAAACCCTCACGAGATTTTACTCGTCCACTTGGGGTAACTTTGTGGTTTAAAGGCTTATTACATATGCTAAATGCAATCGTTGTCCCACGAAAGAGGAAATAACTAGATTTTCTTTTCTTTTATTTTTATTGCTTACTTGAGGACTAGCATGTTGTAAGTTGGGGGATGTGATTAAGGCCGAATTGTGCAACATTGAGGCTGTTAATTAGGATCTCTTAACTTTACTTACTTGTCAAATAATATATTTTATGTCTGTTTAATGTCAATCAAGTTGTATATAATCGAAGCATAAAATGGGCAAAAATACAGAATTTGGAGAGAAAAAGAGCTTCCCACACGTGTGTTGACTTTTCTTGAAAAATGGGCCCGATGTTTTAAACCTGTTCGACAGACAGTAGAAGGATAAATAGGCAAGAAAGAGGCTGGATTAGGGTTCTGAAATTGATTCCAAAAAGAGAGAGGCTAGGGTTTGAAGGGAAATGAGGGCCTTGTTTGGTTTGTGTTTCTCAAAAAATTTTGGGAAAAATTCTCAACAAATAAGCTTTCAAAAGTAATCAAACCAAACAAATTTTCCCAAATTTTTTTTCCAAAACTTGTTTGGTTTACAAGTTTTCCAAACAAATCTCTCTCTCATACACATCAAAACAATCACCTTTTCCAAAACTCTCTCTCAAAATAATTTTTCAAAACATCTTTTGAAAAAAAACCAAACCAAACAAATTTTCGTACTTTTTATCTCAAAACATGTTTCTCAAATACAAACCAAACAAGCCCGAGGATTCTCAAGCTTTCAATCCAACTTCTATGGGGTCTTCCATCTTTTCTACCTCTTCCCACTCCTCTATGAGTGGCTAAGCTCATCTTTTCTAGGGTTTTGATGAAACCCTAGCCATGTAATAGAATTTTTCATATGCTTTGATTGTGATTCTGTTTGAATCAATGTATGGATGTTTTAGAAAGTTTATAATAATTATTCTTTTCATCTCTTCAAGTATTTTACTCTCTGTGATTTTTTAATGTTTTTCATACATTAATTTTCTTTGTGTTTGTGTTCAAAGTACAAGACGAGCCATGCTACGAGAGACGGGTTATGCTGCTACCGTAGTTTAAAGCAAACACCTCGTGCTACTCAAGATAACTTGTGCCTGTATGTTGAATGCAACAACCCTATCGATCAATATTTCAAACTTGTAGTTGTGAAATATTGGGTATTTCAAACTGGATTGCAATTGATAGCCGATGTTTAATCTCGTTTACATGGTTAGTGGTGAATTCTTTGCCCTAGGATTTTTACCAAAAATTAATATCTCAAACCCTAATTCTAATTGTCAATTTAATTTCTTAATTTCATGTAATTCCTTTTTAGTCATAAAATCTCTCAATATTTTTAATCAAAATTAATTTAGGAATTAAGCGATTAAATTAGTCTAATTTCACAATTGTCCCTGTGGATCGATACCTGGAGTTGCCATTATTCTAAAAGAATTTGGTATAGTTTAGTGTTTAATTTTGGTGTGTGCAATGACCCATCAAAAATTAATTGGCGACTTAAAATATTTAGTCGCTAATGATGTAATATATATATATATATGTATTTGGTTAACCACACCAAGCCTCACCCCACTTCACATGACCACAGACCATCGCCACCGCCTCAGATCACAACGGCCACCGCTGCAGATCACCACCGCCACCGCTGCCATCGCCACTGTTGCAGATCACAGTTTCTCTCTCTCGCTCTCTCTCAGTTGAGCTGTGTCTCTGTGTGTCTATCTCCCTTCCTCTATTTCCCCCTTTCTAATTATTGCTCGGTTTTATATTCTTGATTTAGTTCAATTTCGTGTTGATTTCTGAAATGGGTTTGGTTGTTGTGGTTTGATTTTTGATTGTTGTGTTTCACAGTCAAGATATAACTGTGTAAAGCAGATCAACCTTGAATTTGCACAAGATATTAAAGACAAACATCTTGATATCCTTAGACGCAAGGTAACATTTCTGGCTGTATTATGTAGTTGCATTGGTGCCTTCAATTGAAGAAATTGAAATGTGCTGACACTCTGATTGATAAAAGAAGAAGAATTTAATCGTCTTAGTTTTCATAATTATTAGATGCAACACACATTTCATTAGCGGTTCAGAATTACTAAGCCCCAACTTATCTATGCTTTACTTTAATTATTTTTGGCTTTTATTGAAGTTTCATGTTTCTTACTATTACATATGTTTAGAACAAATTACCAAGTTTGGTACATGGTGATGGGTATTTTAATGGCCTAACAAGTGAAGCAACAGGGAACACTAAAAGTCTGAATTCATAAGACATAGGCCTTAGCTCTCAATGTGTCAACTATCATATGTAGAGGTATTATGAGTTGTTTCAAATATAAATGAATTGTCAACATTAGTGATTAATTGCTATCATGAATTGTTGCTATGTTTAACTCTGTTGCAACTTCTATGTGCTTATAATTTTGATTATGGATTTTTCTTTTTCTTCTAAAAGATTCCTCATGTGTTGTATTTAGTGAAATAAATTATTTTGTGGCTATTAATTTGTGTTTGTCCATTAATTCTTGTGTAGTTTACCTGCTATCATTGTATGAATTACATTTGCATTAATAAGTATTTGTGTGCAGATCGGAGTATGATACCCTTGGTACTTCTTTTAAAGCTGCTGTTGTTTATCCTGGAACAACATTAGTGAAGATTGGTTGATGCAATTTCACGTTGCCACTTGACCTTTCATTTGATTCATTTTTGTATCTCTGATTTACATCTAATCTTCTTCATTTTGATGGATATATTTCTCATCTCTAGCTTCATACTTTTAATTTCTATTAACACTTTTTTTCCCCTTGCGATAGCTTGTTTGCCTGGCAACCTTTTCTTAAGGTGCCTAAAAATGACAGCTTTTTTTTTTTTGCTTTCTTTTTTTTTTTTTGTTTTAGTTTTTGTGATATTGGGCGTTTAGATTTTAGATTCTATATGGAGGATTGTGTTGCTGAAGTCCTTATGTTCATCTTCATATATTAGAATCTAATTTGATGAGCCAACCTGTGAGAGCATGAGGTGTCTATATGTAATACCTTATGAACAATATGCAAAGCATATATATGGGTATTTATGTGTATATAATATTCTTTTCAATTATGTTTTAATATTATTAGATGGACAAAAATCCATTCACACTTTATTACACATAAATTATAACAAATAGAAAAAGAAATCTATTACTTTTTGTTACTAGATCATTTTCCAGGTTTTATGGTCTTTCTGACCATGTTCATGAACTTGAATATTAATGATATCTAATACTTGTTACAAATATTTATTCCTCTATTATCTTTTCTATTAACTTTATATTTGAAGATTGGGACTTCAATTGTTCAGTCATTATTATGCAATTAATAAGAAAAAAAACACTGATGTATAAAGGGGATTATTTGGTGCTTGTTTATTGATCCATCCAGTACTCAACTCTATCTCCCGTCTATGTGGGAATTGAGGAATATTTTCTCTCATGATCTGTATAAAATGGCTGCCAAAAAATCTCTGATAAGGGAATTGAAGCTATTGCAGCAGTTTGTGCTAACCTGAAGGTCTTCTCCATTTGTTGTGGTTCATTCATTGCATTTTCATTAGTTGGTATATTTGTTGTTGTACAACTGATATTGTCTGTTATATCCTCATAAATCATTATTTGCCTATCTTAATTTAAATCTTTGAAATAACAATCTGTTAAGCTAAAAGGAATCATTCACTGATTTTTCTTTATTTGGTCTTGCTATATCAATTGATATATTCATTGTGTTATTCGTCTAAATTCAACTGAGTTAGTCATCTAATTTTTCCTTCTCCATAACCTAAATTACTTGTTAAATAAATTGAACCGTATCCTGTTTAAACAAAAATCAATCTCTGCATTTTTGATTAGTTACCTCATTGGTTTTTCCTTATTTTGTTTTGCTATATTAGTTATAATACTTGTTCAGCTATTCATCTTGAACACATTAGCTATCTAATTTCTCACCTCCATTAGCTCAAATCACTTGTTAAGTAAACTACAATCTGTCAATTTCTGATTAGGAAAAGGAAACATTATAAATGTGTCAATTCCTTAAGGTTATACATTTGAATTGAGTCAATAATTCATTTGAAAAGATTAATTACATTTGAATTTTAATTATAGCTTTCGAACCATAAAAAGATAGTAAATTTCTTTGATCGTAAAATATAAAAAGAAAATAAATTTCAAGTTGTATGTATTTATTTATTTATTTTTTATAATTCTAAATGCAATGTTATTCAATAAAATATTAATGGATATTATGTTTTTGTGGCAGATTGATGATGTTGGCACGGATGCAGTGATTTTTTTGGGCCAAATTGATGATGTTTGCATGGGCACAATTTACATTATATTTTTGTTTATGGAAAACATGTACACATGATATGTTTTGTTATTAATATATATATATTTTTAATTTGGATTCTTATTTATGGATTCTTATTTTCTTTGATATGTACGGTTAATAGTTAAGTTTTGTATATGATTGAAAATTGAATGCTACATTGAATGAATGAATGGATGAAGAATTTTGTATATGCACAGGTTACAGGTGGTGCAAAACATATTACAGAACAAATTATAAAAACTCAATGAGACCTTTTTGCGACTAAACAAATATCACAGGTTGGCTTTTGGCTACTAAAATTTTAGTCGCCAATTGTCAAAAAGTGAAACTTTTGACTACTAAACTTTTAGTCGCTAATTGTAAAAAAGAAACGTTTGGCTATTAAATTTTTAGTCGCCAATTCTCAAAAAGTGAAACTTTTGGCTATCAAATAGTTAGTTGCCAAACATACATGCTCAATTAGCTACTAAATAATTTAGTCACTAAAAGTAATATATATATATATATATATATTTTTTTTAATTATTTTAAAAAAATATGGCGACTAAAGTTTTAGTCGCCAATAGGTCACTTTTGGCTACCAAAAAAATTTTAGTCACCGATTGTTTTCCCGACAAACTATTGGCGACCAAATATATTAGTCGCCAAAAGTAATTGGCGACAAAAAACAAGGCTTTGGAAACTAAAATTTTAGTCACCAAAAGTGAAATTTCTTGTAGTGATTGTTAGTTACGTTTAACTAGTGAAATTCACCCTTATGTGTTATCTTATTCCTTGATTGATGATATCTCATGTCGATAATGATATAACTATAAATAAATTTTAACTTGTGGGGTAGGAAAAGGGAGAGACAATCAATAGATCCTAATTTCCAATACATTAAAATATAAATACAATTATAAAAAAGTGCAATCTAAAGAAGGTATAACATATTATATCCCGTGAGTAATTTTTCTTAGAGAGAAGACACTCTTTGTAAAATAATGTGGTGAGAAGTACATTTTATTATTTTGGAAGACATTTCATTTTCAATTTTATCTTTTTAATTTTTATTAAGAAATATTTGTTGAAAATTTTTTCTATGTGTGAAATTTCTGCGTTCAAATTCTATCTGTCTAAAAATTCTATCTGTTGAAATTTTTGTCCTAATTTTTATCTGTCTAAATTTTTTCTTCAAATTTCTCTACTATTTTTTTTTTTTGTGGTCTATTTCATAGCTTTGAACAACCCAAAAACTTTGTGCAATTATCTGGTGTTTTCATTTTATTGCCCTTTAGTTTGCTTTTGGAAACAAAATGCATAAAAAAGGTTAAAACTTTGAGGAAATATCATTTTACCTCCTAACTTATCACACATTTTTTAATTTGACTCTCATATTTCAATTTATTTCAATTTAGTACCTGAACTTTTAGAAAATTGATCCATTTAACCCCTGTCATCACATTCCATTTACAATTGGACGGAATGTGTGGCACCAAAGTTCATTTGGAATTTCATTTTAAGCCCTAAACTATACCTTAAAAATCAATTTTTCCCCCTAATATAAAAAAAAAAAAAAATTTAAATATTTAATAAATAATTTTTTATCTCAATAATGAAAAAATTAAAATTTAAATAATATATACTTTGCAAAAAAAATATATATATATATATATAAATTCTTATTTTGAATTATTTTGAGACCATGAAGCATGGATAATTAGACAAACATGTCATACCTGTATCGAGTACTTACTGACTTATGATATTTCGGCATACGTATTGGGTACACAAAATATGTACTCAATTTTTTTTCCCTTAATTTTTGGCCTACCCAGAGATATCTAATATATATCCAAGCCGTGCCGTATCTTAGTCGAAAATAATATTTTTCTTCTACTACAAAGATAAAATTCTTTTTACTAAACTTCTTTTTCATTTTTAGTTTTGTGCTTAGTGTGGTTTTAAAATTAAGTTATGGTTTATAAGTTATTTAATATAATAATATTTAATTTTATCTTATACCTATACTCTTGGCATTAAATGTCAATTGTACGTTGGATTTAATAAATTAAACCATTTAATCAATTTTTGTATTATTTCAAATTAAAAATAAATATTTTTTTACAAACGTATTAAACCATACCCGTACTCGTACCCTACTTTTTAAAGATTTTACCATGTCGATGTACTTATATCGTACCAATACTAGTACTCATATCCATACTTGTGCTTCATAGGTCTCAAATTATCTCGAGTTGATCCTAGAGAAACTTATTGAGCCAAAATTTCTTGACTACTCTATGTGTGTGTGCGTGCACAATTGTAACTAGTTTATTACCCAAATTAATTTCAATAAAATTGATTGACTAATAGTAAGTTCAAAATTGAGTAGGAAATTTTTTTCAAAATTCAGTGAGTTCCTGGTACGGGTACGACATGTTTGTCGAAATATCCATGCTTCATAGTCTCAAGATAATTCTAAATAAGGACTTTTATATTTTTTTTTTAATTTTTTGGCAAAGTATATATTATTTAAAATTTATTTTTTTCATTATTGAGGTAAAAAATATTTATTAAATATTAAATTTTTTTTTTTATATTTGTAGGGAAAATTAATTTTTAAGGTATAGTTTGGGAGTAAAATGACTCTAAATGAATTTTGATACCACGTCAGCATATTCTATCCAATTATAGCCAGAATGTGACGGCATATTTCCTCTAAAACTTTCTTCATTTCTTAAACAAAATGCCTTGTTGGTTAGCATTTTGGAAGTACTAATCTTTTGATTATGGCTTTAAATAAGCAATAAAACTAGATCAAAAGTGCTAAACAAACATTATTGAACGGTGGTCCTGTTGGCTTTTTAGCTTTCGAGGGTTAATAGTGTAATTTTAAGCGTGCCAGCAAGGATCAACAAGTCATTACATAAATTTTAATTGCCAACCAATTATCAGGCGATTGTGTTGAAATTCTTTCAGCCTCAATAAAGAGGAATTTTACTGTGGTTTGCTTAGGAGAAACTTTTAAATAAAAATAGGCATAGAATAATTCAGAACTGAATTTCATTAAGTAAACGAGAACTTATAATGAAGTTACAATGACCCAGCCTCGAAGAGGTTCACAGCAACAACTACATGAAACTACTCCTAAAAAATGAAGTGTAATGCGGGAATTGAAGGTACAGGAATTAAAGAACTGGAAATAAAAAAACTGGAAAGAAAATATGAAGTAAATAACTAGTTTCTGGATCTGAGTCTAGGTCCTTCTTCTGTTGGCCTTCTCTCCTATTTATACTTTCTAATGGTAACCGTCGAAGTGGACTTCTAACCATTGAAATGCACTTCAACGATCTCTAGTCATGGCCTCACATAGTTAGCTTCCACTATGTCATTCTTTCAGCTAGGTTTTCCTCTTGAATTTTGAATTTGAATTATGAGTAATTGTTGGGTTATGTCATTTTGCACCTTCTAATTGCTCCAATGCTGCTTAGATCCATCATTACCAATATGAACTGCCACGTGTCTGTTGCTGATTGAAGACTTGTATTGACTCCCTAAATTACCCTTTATGAACCACGTGTTATGCTGTGATTGGCTTATACAAAATATGTGTAACAAGTCTGCGGAGGAACCTCGCTACAGCTCGGACTCGATTTGTGTCACGGTTCTTAATCTTGAACCAAAGAGTCCAAATCTGGCAAATCGTTTTGAGAAACAGATTTTGAAAAAGTAGTGCCAAACATGGACTGCTTTTCCAGATACAGAGTCGCCACCTAAATATTTTTAAAATGGGGAAATTTAGGAAACCCTGACTCGGTGCCGAAGGCCACATGTCCGTCATTACCGGAGTTGTCTCGGCTCGGGAGCTTGGGTACGATCGGGGAAGGTCAGCTATGAGCACCCCCTTTCGCCCGGTCCGAAGACCGGCCTCTACTAACCGTGATATCTAGTTTTGAAAACGTTATGTGTTCTTATTCCATTTATTAGCCTAGAATTACTATGTTATGCGCGCAGCAAACAAGTATAGACTAGATTGCCTAATTTGGAAACAAGCATTGCATATCCGTTCGGTTTTGAAAAGCGCTTCGGAATTTGCTACTCGCAGGTAGGCTAAAATACGGATTTCAACGAGTTTTTCCAACTCAAACAATCCAACCTTCACCCACAGGCATTCAAACAGTTTAACACATAAGCATCTAGCCACATGGTAAACATACTGTTATGGTAGCATTCACACGCATGCGATATGTTAAAGCATTAAAATACTTACATAGTACTCCGTGCCAAAACAATAAACTAGTTAGCAAACATGCATGTCCTAGTTCATGTTTAAAAATGGCTAATGCATCACATGCAAAAATGCAATCTAGGTAGTCTCGGCTAACCCTAAACATGGCATGTGAAAATGCACAACTATCACATATTCAGTTTTGAATTTGAAGTACAAATGCAGTTAGCGTGATGTACCGAGCCTAATGTATGCAGTACAAATGCATGAATGTACGCATGCATAGCATAAGGTATGCTAATTTAAACGTGCCCTAATACTAACCATCAAAGCAGGTAAATAAAAGGGAAGAAAGAAGTGGAGGTTGGAAGACATTCACGCACTCACCCACACTTATTACAAATTTGCCCTCACTCGGAGGGACCGAATAAATATTACAAATTAATTAACTACGCAAGCTAATTAAATATTACAAATTAATTTATTAATTAACAAATTAACTAATCTAGGAAAACAGATAAACCGCCTCGGGAAATGTGCCGCCATGCATAGGCTGCCTCTGTTTTCCTTCCTTCACTCCTCTGGAGGTTGTCAAAACCTCAGGACTGCTTCCTTGGACACTGAGGAGTGCCACCGGCTGAGTAGAATTGCCACCGGCAGTGTGGTGTAGCCACCGGCATAAGATGAATCCATCGGCTGCTTGTTTACTGCCGGTCGGCAATATATACTGCCGGTCGGCAAGGAATGCCTGCAGAACCTGCAATTGACAGCAACAGAGGGCAAGACAAAGCATGGCAGCACAATTCAAGGCATATATGCACCAATCATGTCTCTTATCATTGTAATGACTCAAAGGGACATGCGCCTCGATTCTCGGACCACCAATCACGCATTTCCATGCATGATGGCCCAAGGAATCAAGTATGCAACTTCCATGTCAAATGAAATGCAAACCAAACAAACAAATTAAGGCCCAATTCCTATCACCAATTCAAGGAACAAGGCATGCATGCAAGATGCAATGCAACTTAGGCATGCAAGCTAAAGATGCAACATGGCATGGCAAGGCACTTATGCAAGCATACAAGCAAACATGAGGCAATGCAAATGGATGAAAAGATGGACTTATGTGTGATTTAGGCAGCTCTAATTAGGCCTAAAACAAGGGCCAAAGTGCTATAAAATGAGGGCTAAATGGCATGCACACACACATGCACACAAGGACCAACACTTAGGCACAAATTGTACAACTCTCAAGCACACTTGAAAGGAGGTAACCATGGACAATTAGCATGTAACACAAGCATTGTAAATCATGTTAGGATGATGTCAAACCAAGCAACAAGATAGGCTAAACATTAGCATGCAAATGGTCCAAGTACTTAAAGCAAACCAATGGAGCATTGAACTACACTTAGCAAGACCAAACATGGCATGAACTAAATGACTAAAAACAGAAATTTAGCACATAAAATGAAGCCCAAAAGACCACTTAGATGGCATCTAAATGGCTCAAATTCAAAGGCATACACAAGTGCCAAAACATGGAGTATGCCACACATGCTTCCAAAGCATTAAAGAGGCATGCAAGGCAGTCACACAAGCATGAAAATGGGACTGAAATAACATGTAGGATGGTCCCAAATCACCAAATCAATGCAAAGATGCCATGCTATACATGCACACACTTAAGGCCAACAAACCGGAATGCAAAGGGGCTATACTAAGCATGCTAAAATCAACCCAAACACTTATGGACAGACCTAAAACATGTCAAGATAAGCATAAAATCTTCACAAATGTAAGCCTAAAACATGCTAGAAACAAAGGCACACAACCTAAGACATGTTAAGGGATCACAAGGCATTACATGGCAACTATGCTATGCATGCATGGAGTACCAAAACCAAGTAAAAACAGAGGCATAACATACCATATTAAGCATAAAAAGCAGCCAAGTCATGGTCAATACACCCTCTAACATGGTGCTCCCTCAAGAGGCCAAAACATGCCCTTTTCAAGGACAACAAGGAGAGGGGATGGCCCTCTCCTTTTAGAGACTTCGAGGCACCATCTCCACCACTGAAATCTTGAAGAGGCCCAAACACCAAAGTCCCGAAACTAGCACAAAATAGCACAAAATGAGGCCTTTCAAGGCCTAAGAGGGGTCAAGCACCCTCAAATCACAAAACACCCTTAATAAACAATCAAGAGGGTCTAAAAATAGAACTTTTTTGTGTTATACAATAAGCACGAAAATAGCTCTAAGATAGGTAGAAAATCAATGCAAAAATGGGGAATAATGGGACTAGATTCTCACCCTTGAAGACCCCTTTACAAATGATGCTCCAATGGCTCTCCTTGACTTGAATCCAACACCAAAACTTCAAAATCAGTCCCTTAGAACCTCAGTTTCAAGAGGAAGGTGAAACACTAGGTGCTTGTATGCAATAGTATGGACTAAAACACACACAAGAGTAATATAGAGATAGGATGTGTATGTAACTCAAACCCTAAAACCAGAGCTTGGTCTGTGTTTTTCTCTCCCTAAAATGTCTAACCAAGTGTCTAACCTAGCCACAAGAGAGAAGACCCTCTCTATATAGAAGCTTATTGTCTTGTAAAGCTTACAAGACAAGCTTCCAAGAGAGAAATCCCTCCATACACGTGTATGGAGCGGAGCAAAAGCAAGACAGCTGTCTTAAAATATCTGCAAAAGCAGATGCACAGTAATCGGCCAGCCAAAAATACCATTTTGGCAAAAAAGAGTGCCGACCGGCAGAAAATAGTGCCGACCGGCAATAAAAAGTGCCGATGGAAGCAAAAACCAGCCGGTGGCCTCTAGCCACTGCCGGTGGTGGGTGGGGATGGTCTACAAGCCCTACCCTGCCTCTCAAAGGCAAGACACAAGTGTTTGGTGCAAAACCAGACACTAAACAGTCGAGTTCGGGGATCCTGAGGCAAGGCGTGCGAGCCAAGACCTCCGGGAACTCCAAACGAACACAAACATGGATAATCACCGAGTGTTCCAACGGTGACGTCCAAGTCTTGAGGACGGTCAAAAATGGGGTGTCTATAGTTGCCCCTCTTTGACAGAACTCGAAAGTCATAACAATGACGGGAGTGAATGTCAAAGCCCAGAGACGACCCATTTTTGACAAGGCCGAAGACTCAGACAAACATGCAATACAAACAAGATATGCGCCCGAAGGCAGGGGCAAAATGCAAGACAATGCACAGAGCCGGACATAACTTATGATCATGCAAAGGAAGCTGTAACGAAGCACACATGCGACAGTTTTAAGCTAGCATACACCGAACTACACTACAATGCAGAAAGGATGTAAGAGAATTATGTAATTCTCAATACGTCTCACTCGGAGGATACAATACCTGTGCGGCTCGTCTGGTTGCACCAGCCTCAAATGAACCGTACATACAATATCGTGCCTGAAAAGAAAACAAACTTAACAAGTACAATATTGTTAGCAACATGCATAACAATGCAAGAATGGATGCAAAATGATATGCAATATATACAAAACAATGTATAAATAATGCAAATGAAGATGCAATGCAATTGAAACAATGCAAATTACATGCAAAGCAATTGAATCACGATCCGATCGCGAGTGGTTCGAAACCACACCTATGTCAAATAGATTAATGGAGGTAACAAGTCTGTCTACCATAGAACGGTCAACTGAACTGTGAGCATCGTAGACAGACACAAGAACAAGTATTGGGTGGAATGACATAAGTGGGGAAACAACCCGCTGGAGAAAGGACAATGATCCTAATGCCGGATGCAAAAAATACACTACAATGTAATATAAATGAATATGGCACGCGGGCCAAACCAAATCTTGCCTAGGTAGGGCATGTACGCATACAAGCCACGTCTAACATAGAACGGTCTACTGAACTATGTTTCGACACGAGAAGTATGGGCACATACCAGACCAAGCTCAACATGGAAGGGCGTAAGCCATAGATGGAAGGTGATGCAATGCATGCAATCTAAAATGCAATGGATATGGCATGCAGGCCAAACCAAATTTTGCCTAGGAAAGGTATGTACTCGTACAAGCCATGTCTAACATAGAAAAGGTGCCGCAACCCTCAAACCAACATACCAGCGTGGAATAGGCGCGCACACATGCAGAACTGTGTTTTACGTGAAAAGTAAGGGCACATACCAGACCAAGCTCAACATGGAAAGGCGCAAGCCGTGGATGGAAGGTGATGCAATGAATGCATGCAAACTAAAATGCAATGGATATGGCACGCAGGCCAAACCAAATTTTGCCTAGGAAAGGCATGTACTCGTACAAGCCATGTCTAACACAGAAAAGGTGCCGCAACCCTCAAACCAACATACCAGCGTGGAATAGGCACGCACACATGCAGAACTGTGTTTTACGTGAAAAGTAAGGGCACATACCAGACCAAGCTCAACATGGAAAGGCGCAAGCCGTGGATGGAAGGTGATGCAATGAATGCATGCAAACTAAAATGCAATGGATATGGCATGCGGGCCAAACCAAATCTTGCCTAGGAAAGGCATGTACTCGTACAAGCCATGTCTAACACAGAAAAGGTGCCGCAACCCTCAAACCAACATACCAGCGTGGAATAGGCGCGTACACATGCAGAACTGTGCTTTAACGTGAAAAGTAAAGGCACATACCAGACCAAGCTCAACATGGAAAGGCGTGAGCCATGAATGGAAGGCGTGATGCAATTAATGCATGCAAACTAAAATGCAATATTTACAAATATGCAATGGAATGGATATTTACACAATGCATGACAATGCAGTATGATGCGATCTACTGGGGGAAAATGCAATGAATGTATGCAGGCTATAATGCAAATGCATGACAATGCACTATGATGCAACAACTATGATTGCAACTTTCCCTATCTTACCAACAGGGCGATATACTAGGTTGGTTCAGTATCCAGAACTGAGGTGCCGACATGCTGCCTCAATCTATGGGGCTTCCATACAGATTTCAAGCCGAGGGTAAACCCCTGGGTATTTAAACCAGACTTTAGTCTCGAAACTCCCGAACCTTTGCGTTCTAGGCATAAGCCGTTCGAACTCTAGTTTCCACCGTCCCAGTTGGTCTTTTAGGAACTCATCGCAAACATAGGCAGGTGGCTTTACCAGACCACCGAAAAGTCGTTCGGGCACGACAAACACCAAAGGAATTGCACCTTCCGAGGATTTAAGGTCTCCTAGACCGGGGATACCTGCGCGGTTCGTCTGGTCGCTCCAGCCTCAAATGAACCGTACATACAATATCGTGCCTGAAAAGAAAACAAACTTAACAGGTACAATGTTGTTAGCAATATGCATGACAATGCAAGAATGAGGCACGCATGCCACATGGAATGTAAACTGATACAATTGGACTTATACGCCACGAAAAACTGTGCACATCAATGCACCGGAGGTTTCACACCTCCCAAGGATTTAAGGTCTCCTAGACCGTGCGTGTTTAAGGTCTCGCCAGACCGTGCGCGTGTGTTTAAGGTCTCGCCAGACCGGCGCAATATGCATGACAATGCAAAAATGAGGCACGCATGCTAATTCTAATGACGACACACATACCAGCGAAAATGTGACATGCATGCCGATGCAAATGAAGCATGATGCAAGGTGATACAAATGAGGCACGCGTGTCTCATGAGATGCAAAATGATACAAGTGTGACACGCATGCCACACGGAATGCAAAATGAAACAAATGAGACACGTATGCCTCATAAGATGCAAAAATGATACAAGTGTGACACGCATGCCGCACGAAATGCAAAATTTTGAAAATTGGACTTATACGCTACGAGAAGCCGGTTTATATTCAAAACAATGCAATGTACTAACAAGTACAAGTAAGGTGTGCAAAGTAACGCGAGAGGATACATGCAAGATGCAAGTGAGGTGCACAAAACAGTGCGATGCGCAAAACAGCGCGAACAATAAGCCGTGCACAAAACAGTGCGATGCGCAAAACAGCGCGAACAATACAATGCACAAAACAGTGCGATGCGCAAAACAGCGCGAACAATTTTGAAATGCACAAAATAGTGCGATGCGCAAAACAGCGCGAACGATTTTGAAATGCACAAAACAGTGCGATGCGCAAAACAGCGCGAACGATTTTGAAATGCACAAAATAGTGCGATGCGCAAAACAGCGCGAACGATTTCAAAATGCACAAAACAGTGCGATGCGCAAAACAGCGCGAACGATTTTGAAATGCACAAAATAGTGCGATGTGCAAAACAGCGCGAACGATTTCAAAGTGCACAAAACAGTGCGATGCGCAAAACAGCGCGAACGATTTCAAAATGCACAAAACAGTGCGATGCGCAAAACAGCGCGAACGATTTTGAAATGCACAAAACAGTGCGATGCGCAAAACAGCACGAACGATTTCAAAATGCACAAAACAGTGCGATGCGCAAAATAGCGCGAACGATTTCAAAATGCACAAAACAGTGCGATGTGCAAAACAGCGCGAACGATTTTGAAATGCACAAAACAGTGCGATGCGCAAAACAGCGCGAATGATTTCATGTTCTATGCAAATGACGACACACATGCCAATGAAAATGTGACACGCATGCCGATAAAAATAAGGCACGCGTGCCGATGCAAATGGGGCACGCCTGCCGATACAAAATAATGCAAGTGTAGCACGCATGCCACACGGAATGTAAGACGATGCTAAGTGCGACACGCATGCCACACGGAATGTAAATGGACTAAAATGCGTAACAACGCACGTGTTTCGGAATGCACGACAATGCATGGAATAAAAATGCAATGACAATGCATGAGAGATGTGCATGACAATGCAAGGGATACGTGTTACAACGCATGTAGTATGCAAAACAATGCAAATGTGAGGCGCATGACAGCGCGATGTAATGCACCGAAGTAGTGTGATGAACGTGTGCAACACACATGGGGCAACTTTTGAATTTAAAAGGATACAAAAAGGATACACCTTGCACGAATTCGAGTGCCACGCAGAGAAGACACGACCCGAGGTCAAAACGGAGGCCGGTTGAGCGTCAAAGATGCACTTTCTTGAGCTATGAAGACCCAAAACTTCTCATACGGCCTAAACAAGGCTGTGGGAACCCCACCAGCCGGGAGAGGAGGCCACCGGCTGTCCACCGGCTGCAGAATAGATCCATCGGCACAAAATAATGCCGGCCGGCACAAAATATTGCCGACCGGCAGAAAGTTGCTGAGTCAGGGCAGATTCGACTTTTCACCCTGGGTGTTTTAAAATAGGGTTTCAAACCCTAATTCCTCACTTCCCTACCGCCGAAAACTCTCACTCTCTCTCTCTAGAGTGTTTTTCTCTCATTTTTCGCCCGTTTCTTCGCGTTCTACGCCCGTTTCGTCGTCGGATTCGCGATTTTCTTCGCGTTTCGGACATTTTCAACCGAACAAAACTTTGTCTCGGTGCCTCGTTTGGCGTTCTCGCCTTTTCGAGGTTTGTTCCCCTTGCTTTTCTCTTGATTTCCGTGCCCTTTCACATTCCGGCCTTCCCGGCCATTTCCGACCCTCTCGGGAGTTGACTTTCCGGTTGACTCTTCGTATTCCGGCCCGGTTTTCCTTTCTTCAGCTATTTTCTCATCACTCTTGACATGGCGGACGACATTCCACGTGGCGGGACTCCCCCGGATCACGAGATGGATCCCGGGGTCGAGCTCCTACCGTTGAGCGAGCGCCCGTTCGACCCGGCGACCTACCGACCGGCGATCCATGTTCTGCCCCCCGACAGTCTGCGTCAGTTCCGGAGCTTCGAGAGGCACGTGGCGCCCGAGCTATTGCTGCGCGAGCCTACCTCCCACCTTTCATTCAGCACTTCCGAGGTAACTCTTTGTTTTCTGCTTTACTTTCCACAATGTAGGATACAAAACTGCCGTAGCTAGTTGTACTCTTTAACTACTGAAATCTGATATACCGTAGACTGTAGTTGACTGTAAACATACATACAACTGACATCTGTTTGAGATTGGCACATGCACACACACTGCACTAACCCCGAATCACTTAAACACACGGCACACACTGTTTTTCACTGCAAACACACCGGTACCCGGTATTTGTCTGAATCTGTTAAACTTGCACGCATGCTATATCTGTTCTGAACCCTTCAAACACGCTGACACATCACACGCTGTAGTTCACTGCAAGCACATCGGCACCCGATATCTGCTTAAATCTGAACATATGCACACATGCTATACTGTATGCTTTTCAAAACTACATTTTGAATGTTGCCTTGCAATTGCTATTTTCTGTTTGCAGGAGGGTTCCCATACCATCCGCGGGTATGGGAATACTGGCGCACGGGAGTGGCACGATGAGCTCCCTAACGCAGTCCGACGCATAGTGGACCGGGCGGGCTTCGGCGCCTTCTGCCGAGGGCTCTCCAGGCTGTCCACATGCAGACCTCTCCTGGCCGCTCTGGCGGAGAGGTGGTGGGACACCACCGATTCTTTCCACTTTTTCGCAGCAGGGGACATGACGATGACCCCTTATGACTTCTCGATGCTCACAGGCATCGGGGTAGGGGGTGATCCGATCCCCTTTGACATAGATATGGACGAGTGGACCGCCGCTCAGGTCCATCTGTTGGGGGAGGCCCCACCTCTTGCTCGCCCAGGTTTCGTGCGGTACTCCTGGTTCGGGATACAGTTTAGGGTCCAGCCCGTATTGGAGGAGGAGGCTCAGATGACTCAGGAGGACGTGGAGAGGTACGCCCGCGGCTTCCTGATGTTCTTATTCGGGACGACCATCTTCGCTGACCGGGCGAACACCGTGCCTCTCTGTCTTCTCAGCGCACTGGTGGACGTCCGGGACATTCTGCACTATGACTGGGGTGGTGCCGCTCTGGCCACTCTCTACGGGTACATGAGCTCGGCTTCGCGCGGCAGCGGCCAGTTGCTCGGAGGCTACTGGCGGGCTTGGGAGATACATTTCTTCTCCACTTTTCATTTCTGTTCTATCTTTTCTGTACTCTGTACACTGCACACACTGTAGTCTGCTCTATACTTGCTGTATACTGTACACACGGCACACACATACATTCTGCTTTATACTGACTGTACACTGCTCACACTGTACACTGCTCACACTGTACACTGTGCACAACACACTGCACAACACACGGCTCTGCCATTTCTGCTTTATTCTGTATATTCTGCTTTTTCTGATAAATGCACTGGTATTTACCTTGCAGCTGTGGGTTTACGCCTACTTTCCCAGGCTCGCCCCCGTACCAGTCACAGAGACCCCTTTGGTCGTCCCCTTCTCACGGCGCTTTGACGGGAGATGCACCCGGCGGCCACGAGAGACATTCGGCTTCTTCTGCCGATACTTTGACACCATCACCCCGGCCGAGATATGTTTTACTTGCAGTTCATTTAAGTTTCACTTTTCCACTGCATTTTTCAAAAATAGTAGATAACAAACTGTATGTCACTTTCAGATCACTTGGCGGCTGTGGGCTCCGTTGCCGGCGGCGATGCGGGATCGTTTTGCTGGTGCTGAGGAGACCTCGCGTTTCCGGATCTTGCTAGAGGGCCCGGTCTGTCGGGCTTGGTACCTGGGGGAGCGTTTTCTACGCCAGACCCTAGGGTTACCTGAGCAGATAGTCCCGGTTCACCCTCCTGCAGAGATGAGGGAGACCGAGAGGCTCACCACCGAGCAGTTGGATGATTATACCCTTGGCTGGGAGGAGATCGGCTTCCGAGGCACCGGCGACTATCGGGAGTACGTGCAGACGTACCTGATGCGACCTCTGAGCGGTGGCCGTCGAGCGGAGGGGGCCAGGCCTGCGGCGCCAGCGGTTGGGGCAGGAGTAGGAGCGGGAGCCGGATTTTCGAGGAGGGCCCGAGTCCGTGGCAGGGGCGGAGTTCAGGGAGGACGGGGGGCTGGTTGGCCCGCCCTGCCTGCTGCACTGACTTTCCGGGGGCAGGGTGGGGCGACCTATCAGATCCCCTTCGCCCCTCCGCCAGCTGATCACGAGTTCGTCGATGACCCTGACTTACCTCCGGTATGTATTACTGCATTTTTGTATAGTCATTTCATTTCAGTTTATTTGATATTCCACAGAATATTGATGCATTTGACATTTTTGCAGGCTTCTTCTACATACACCCGGCAGTCATTGGAGATGAATGCCTCCATGATGGGTATGCTCCAGCGGACTTTTGATCTCCTAGCCCTTTACAGCATCCCGGTATGTTCTTCTGACACTGACCTCAAACCATTCATACACTGCTTCACGTGATCTGATACACGGCACAACACCTGATACACTGATCTCACAGCATCTGACACACTACACTTGTTGCATTCTGCACTGTACTCTGCATTCTGGACTGATAGACTGCTCACGGCATCCACACACTGTACTCATACATCGCATTTTGCACTGATAAACTGCTCACGGCATTCTCACACTGTACTCATACACTGCATTCTGCACCTTTAAACTGTTCACAGTATGCTGATGCATTTCCCTTTTTATGTACTTTTCAGCCTCCTTTCCAGATTCCTATGGCGGGAGGTGCTCCAGCGGGACCTTCCATCCCTGCCCGAGGGAGAGACGAGGAGGGCCGAGTATTCCCCCGTACCAGGGGAGGGCGTACTCACGTCGGGAGTAGCTCGCGAGCTCCAGTCCCGGACGATGATGATGACGAGGAGTCAGAGGCGGAGGCAGAGGCGGAGTCCGAGTCATCGGAGGAGGAGACCGGAGGCGGTTCTAGCTCGGGCTCTGACGACGATGCTGATGATGCTCCTGGACCCTCGTCCAGGAAGAGGACCAGGACAGACTGATGGCCCTTGGGGTGCTCGACGTAGATGCGGATTTTTGTTATTTTTCTTTTCTTTCTTGTACTTTTCCTTTTTGTTGGTAGTTAGATTACCTTGTACTGCCGCAGGCAGATTTTTTGTTTCCTCAAAACTTTGTACTTGAAAAAGATTATGAAATGAACAGATTTTTTGCTTAAAAAGTGTTACATTTACATATCTTATGTATTGCATCGCATCCCATCATGTTACACCTCAATGTAAATGAAATTGATTGGTTGGCTGAAAATTGAACACTTGCACTGTAATAATCGGATAATTAAACAGCCAACAGCAAAATAGCCCACTGCCTGACTCTGGACACACAGCCCTTACTCTATTGGGGATTGATCTGCATACAGCCCATAGCACAGCATTCAGTTCATTCTGCACACAGCAAACTTTAAACAAAACAGCCCAATCTGACAAGACGGAGCTCAAAGACGGAACCGGTTGAAGTAGAAGCATGCTCCAATGTAGAGAATGGCACAGCATTCTGAGTGTAAATGATTTTTGAAATCGAATGAGGGTTTTCCAAACCGGGGTATCGAGCCTACAACTGGACACAGCGGGGAGGACTCAAATACAGGTACACGACCTAAACATAACGGGACACGCTCGAAAAAGACCTAAAGCAAAGGTTGAGATAAACAAAACCAAAAGACACGACACACAGACGCGTAAACGAAGACGGGGGACCTCGGGTCACGAGGAGCCAGTTCGATCTGGGTATTGTTTCCCACCTTTTCTGATTTGTGATTCTCACATCACTCGACTCTCAAGCTCGGATTTTTCTCTCAAAACCCTATTCCTCACTTTTCTCTCAACTTACACCTCTCTATTCTTCATTCTCTCATTTTTCATCCCTCCCCGGGGTGATTGATGGATAAATAGAAAAGTGTGGGTTCATGCTCAACACCGTTAGCTCACGGCTATTTCTTCTGGCGGGTAGAGCGCTCTTCTGGCGAGTACGTCGATGACGGGGGAAAGACAGAACGCCTGACTCAACTGTGCCCCTAGTTCATCATTTTAACCATTCTTTTCGTTTTGGTTTTCTACTAAAACAAGTTTGATCAAAATGAGAGTTGGATTAACGTACTTGTTCGATTTTTGATTTGAAAGGCATGCAAGTCAGGCTGTAAGCACTGAAAATTTTCCTTTTTTGGGTCCAAAACAATGGTCCAGTTTTGGAAAATGAAATAGTTTTCGAGAAAATAGTCAACCTCAGTAAAAATTTTCAAAAACTATTTTTCAAACAGTCAATGCTCAACCAGCATGGAACCCACTCTTTGAGATGCGCAACCTCGGATCGGAGGCAATGGAAAATTGCCCCTGGTTTGAAGGGGGGTGGGAGGCAACGGAAAGTTGCCCCTAGTTTGAATGGCGGTTCACGACGGCTCATGGCAACGGAAAGTTGCCCCTTGTTTGGAAGATGTCGCAGCAGTCCGCAAACAGTCTTCATTGGCGGTGGTCGAACTCTTGGACACAGAGATGACGAAGACGATCACAACAAATATATGGACACAGTCACCTTGGAAGGCGTTGGCAACTGGACCTTGGGATGAAATCGAAACCATTGCATGGACTGAGACGCTATGACAGCGTTGGGGGCTGGACTTCATGATGAAGTTGCCTACGTATCCCAAACATGGGAATCAAGCCTCACGTAGTTCCGGTTAAGGTACACTCGGGTATTTTAACCTTCACTTTTCAGGCTCTAATTTTTGCCAAGGCGCCCGATGCGGGTTTTCGACCTTGCGAGCTTCTTTTCATTCATTTTCTTTTCTTTTTTTTTTCACTTCTTTTTTCATTTCTTTTTTTGTTCTTCGCATTTTTTCTTTTTCTTTTTCTTTTCTTTTCTCTTTTTGTATTTTTTTTTTTGCTTCTTTTTTGTATTTTTTGTATTTTTTGTATTTTTCTCTTACTCTAACTTTTGCTTGGGCCACCCTTCCGGGTTTTCGGCCGAGCGAGCCTCTCAAAGGGTAAAAGTGTAGCAAGTCCATGCCAAATGGTTTTTGGAGTCGAAGCCTCTCTGTGTCTAAGAGAACGGCTGTTGCAATGTTTTGCAGGAGAATCCATCCCGGTTGCTCCACAAGCTTCTTCCGGCGAGATCTACTTTTTCTGATTCGGCTTGGGTGCCTCTTGCTCGAGGGCTGCTTCAGAATTGGCCATATAGACCTTACATGACGTTTGACCGTTGAACTTGCTGAACGGGTTCAAGGTCTGAAACAGACGGGTTGAATCTTGAGGCTGAGAGCGATCCTAGGCTGCGCAATCTCAAGAGCGGTTCCACACAAGTCTTCACAGGGCCGTGTAAAACATTTGTTTTTGAAAGTTTTTAAGAAAGCGACGAATCGCTCGCGTCGAAGATAGTGTGGAACCAATCTGGATCAAGCCAGGGTCCTTCCCAGTACTCATGCCGACAAGCATGGTTTCATTCATTAAAAAGGCTTAGCATGCTTCTCTTTCTCTCAAATGATCAAAGTTTTGCAAAACCCGAGGAATTCCTTCCTCTTCGTTTTTATCACCGCAGTGTTCGAAAAGTTTTGAAGAACTTTAGGTTAATGCAATGAGTTTGGCGCGCAGGAGAGCAGGCGAGATGTACTGTCAATCCATTCAAGTCCTCTGGCACAACTAGCCCAAAACAAATAATAAGCACGGAAACATGATAGCCGCAGCCGTTTCATTCAGGTTTCTTGGATGTAACTGGCTCCACAGCAGAGACAGACTCAAAAAGATAGCAAAAAGGTTAAATACAAAACGGTGTTCGAGACAACAACCCCGGAATCACTCGACATCCTATACAACGGGACTGACTCGGTAGCACAAGACAGACCCAAAAACAAAAAGACTGACTCAAAGCAAAGAGGCAGACTCAAAACAAAACTGAGAACTGACCCAAAACCCCAAGCCAGAATCTACAAAACTGCATTTACAAATGCTCAAAAAGTGCGTGCCAAACGCCACGTCTGAAATACAACGAGCGCTGCCCGCAGGTGGTCCAACCCCTGATCACAAATTTGCAGTATCCTCGAAGTCCAACAGCTCAGTAGTGACGGAATTTGCCGAGGTAGGTGGAAGAATGACCTCATTATCGATCAGATCCTGCACTTCATGACGAAGGCGAAAATAGCCATCGGTGCTGTGGCCGGACTGTTGGTGGTACGCACAGTACAAGGTAGCATCGTGCGTGGCGGGGAGATTCTTCTGGAGTGGCCGAGGCTCCAGGGGTTTAAGATGCCCCTTTTTAGCCAATATTAGAAATGCCCTGGACAAAGGCATGTAGAGGGCGTGAAAGGCTCTGCGTCCTCGAGGCAGATACTTTGAAGTTTGAGGACTCTTGCTAGATGCGCTAGCGAAAGGGTCGGCTGGCACTGCCTTGGCTTTTTGATCTTTCCCGGGTACAGGAGCGGGAATGGGAGGAATTGTCTTGGCATGACGGGGCCTATCCCGATTTTCTGGCTGGCTTGAACTACCCTCAGGTGGAGTGGGGAAAACATCCTCCACAGTCTTTGCCATAACTGCGGATACCTGTTGCTTGTTCATCCCCCCGGCTTTCAAAGCCTGGACTGCCCACAACAGTTGTTCAATGGGATCGGCATCTGCCTTCATTTTGTCTTTTCTTCCGGCCTCAGCCTGGTCAAGGGTTTGGGTTGCTACTTCAGAGCGAAGCCCAGTTGTTGCTGACATGTCGTGGCTGTAGCTGGAAGCCACCTCTGGCTGGCTGAGCTCTATCACAATCCGCCCCAGCAGCGGGGGCTCCTGTGGTATGAAATTCCCGGCATACGGTGCCGCTGGGGGTGAAGCTGACATCCCGTAGGCGAGATCCGTCACCGACCTTTGGAGATCACCTATCATTCCCATCAGCTCAAACGTAGTAGGCTCGCGAGCCTGGTATAACTGGGGAGCCCAACCCGGGTGCACAACAGGCGACCTAGGTGGATGTGACACATCAACGCTGGCCTCACCTTGCGGGGTGATCCCTTGCTCTAATGCAGTCGTCATGACCACAATCTCTTCTGAATTCTGCGTCATTACGAGCCCTGCCGCGGCAAAGGGGAATACTGGCTATTCTGTACCGACTCTGGGTACTCTGAACTGAAAGGAGAAGCAAACAGCATTTCAGCCCAAAACGGATCAAACACTGGTGTAGTTGAACAATCTGTACTCTACTGCTGATCACTGTTCCCAGAAATCACTGTCTCAAAAACTGAACCCGATACCCGCAGATAACTGATTCTCATAACTGACACTGATACTGGTGTCCTCAGGTCTGATACTCAAACTTGCAAACTGATATGTACCTTCCCTGTAGAAATACATTCTAAAAGCACATAGCAAGTAAAGAGAACCAAAACACCCCTATGTTGGGGTGGGGTTTCCCTGTCCTATTTTGTCAGGAACTAGAGTTTCACTATGCACACAGCGGTTTTCAAACAACCTAACATCGGGTAAGCAACCTGTCCTAACTTGGAATGGTCACTATGGATCCGAATATGCACTAGGTCGAATGGTCGAAAAGGGTGCCCCGGTAAAAACCGGAGTTTGTGTTCCCATGCTGTCAGAGCCCATAACCGGTCAGCCTTATGGACATGCCTTGACAAGACAAGCCTCCGGCAAACCGTTTAGGAATGGCAGATGGCAAACACTGTGTTCCTAGGCGTACTAATGCACATGCAATGCAAAGAAACACATAAGTGTAATCAAAACAGGATATCACGAGTTCGAGTCAAGCTCTCTAATCCCCAACAGAGTCGCCAGAAACTGTAACAAGTTCGCGGAGGAACCTCGCTACAGCTCGGACTCGATTTGTGTCACGGTTCTTAATCTTGAACCAAAGAGTCCAAATCTGGCAAATCGTTTTGAGAAACAGATTTTGAAAAAGTAGTGCCAAACATGGACTGCTTTGCCAGATACAGAGTCGCCACCTAAATATTTTTAAAATGGGGAAATTTAGGAAACCCTGACTCGGTGCCGAAGGCCACATGTCCGTCATTACCGGAGTTGTCTCGGCTCGGGAGCTTGGGTACGATCGGGGAAGGTCAGCTATGAGCACCCCCTTTCGCCCGGTCCGAAGACCGGCCTCTACTAACCGTGATATCTAGTTTTGAAAACGTTATGTGTTCTTATTCCATTTATTAGACTAGAATTACTATGTTATGCGCACAGCAAACAAGTATAGACTAGATTGCCTAATTTGGAAACAAGCATTGCATATCCGTTCGGTTTTGAAAAGCGTTTCGGAATTTGCTACTCGCAGGTAGGCTAAAATACGGATTTCAATGAGTTTTTCCAACTCAAACAATCCAACCTTCACCCACAGGCATTCAAACAGTTTAACACATAAGCATCTAGCCACATGGTAAACATACTGTTATGGTAGCATTCACACGCATGCGCTATGTTAAAGCATTAAAATACTTACATAGTATTCCGTGCCAAAACAGTAAACTAGTTAGCAAACATGCATGTCCTAGTTCATGTTTAAAAATGGCTAATGCATCACATGCAAAAATGCAATCTAGGTAGGCTCGGCTAACCCTAAACATGGCATGTGAAAATGCACAACTATCACATATTCAGTTTTGAATTTGAAGTACAAATGCAGTTAGCGTGATGTACCGAGCCTAATGTATGCAGTACAAATGCATGAATGTGCGCATGCATAGCATAAGGTATGCTAATTTAAACGTGCCCTAATACTAACCATCAAAGCAGGTAAATAAAAGGGAAGAAAGAAATGGAGGTTGGAAGACATTCACGCACTCACCCACACTTATTACAAATTTGCCCTCACTCGGAGGGACCGAATAAATATTACAAATTAATTAACTACGCAAGCTAATTAAATATTACAAATTAATTTATTAATTAACAAATTAACTAATCTAGGAAAACAGATAAACCGCCTCGGGAAATGTGCCGCCATGCATAGGCTGCCTCTGTTTTCCTTCCTTCACTCCTTTGGAGGTTGTCAAAACCTCAAGACTGCTTCCTTGGACACTGAGGAGTGCCACCGGCTGAGTAGAATTGCCACCGGCAGTGTGGTGTAGCCACCGGCATAAGATGAATCCATCGGCTGCTTGTTTACTGCCGGTCGGCAATATATACTGCCGGTCGGCAAGGAATGCCTGCAGAACCTGCAATTGACAGCAACAGAGGGCAAGACAAAGCATGGCAGCACAATTCAAGGCATATATGCACCAATCATGTCTCTTATCATTGTAATGACTCAAAGGGACATGCGCCTCGATTCTCGGACCACCAATCACGCATTTCCATGCATGATGGCCCAAGGAATCAAGTATGCAACTTCCATGTCAAATGAAATGCAAACCAAACAAACAAATTAAGGCCCAATTCCTATCACCAATTCAAGGAACAAGGCATGCATGCAAGATGCAATGCAACTTAGGCATGCAAGCTAAAGATGCAACATGGCATGGCAAGGCACTTATGCAAGCATACAAGCAAACATGAGGCAATGCAAATGGATGAAAAGATGGACTTATGTGTGATTAAGGCAGCTCTAATTAGGCCTAAAACAAGGGCCAAAGTGCTATAAAATGAGGGCTAAATGGCATGCACACACACATGCACACAAGGACCAACACTTAGGCACAAATTGTACAACTCTCAAGCACACTTGAAAGGAGGTAACCATGGACAATTAGCATGCAACACAAGCATTGTAAATCATGTTAGGATGATGTCAAACCAAGCAACAAGATAGGCTAAACATTAGCATGCAAATGGTCCAAGTACTTAAAGCAAACCAATGGAGCATTGAACTACACTTAGCAAGACCAAACATGGCATGAACTAAATGACTAAAAACAGAAATTTAGCACATAAAATGAAGCCCAAAAGACCACTTAGATGGCATCTAAATGGCTCAAATTCAAAGGCATACACAAGTGCCAAAACATGGAGTATGCCACACATGCTTCCAAAGCATTAAAGAGGCATGCAAGGCAGTCACACCAGCATGAAAATGAGACTGAAATAACATGTAGGATGGTCCCAAATCACCAAATCAATGCAAAGATGTCATGCTATACATGCACACACTTAAGGCCAACAAGCCGGAATGCAAAGGGGCTATACTAAGCATGCTAAAATCAACCCAAACACTTATGGACAGACCTAAAACATGTCAAGATAAGCATAAAATCTTCACAAATGTAAGCCTAAAACATGCTAGAAACAAAGGCACACAACCTAAGACATGTTAAGGGATCACAAGGCATTACATGGCAACTATGCTATGCATGCATGGAGTACCAAAACCAAGTAAAAACAGAGGCATAACATGCCATATTAAGCATAAAAAGCAGCCAAGTCATGGTCAATACACCCTCTAACATGGTGCTCCCTCAAGAGGCCAAAACATGCCCTTTTCAAGGACAACAAGGAGAGGGGATGGCCCTCTCCTTTTAGAGACTTCGAGGCACCATCTCCACCACTGAAATCCCTCAAGATTTCAGTGGTGAAGAGGCCCAAACACCAAAGTCCCGAAACTAGCACAAAATAGCACAAAATGAGGCCTTTCAAGGCCTAAGAGGGGTCAAGCACCCTCAAATCACAAAACACCCTTAATAAACAATCAAGAGGGTCTAAAAATAGAACTTTTTTGTGTTATACAATAAGCACGAAAATAGCTCTAAGATAGGTAGAAAATCAATGCAAAAATGGGGAATAATGGGACTAGATTCTCACCCTTGAAGACCCTTTACAAATGATGCTCCAATGGCTCTCCTTGACTTGAATCCAACACCAAAACTTCAAAATCAGTCCCTTAGAACCTCAATTTCAAGAGGAAGGTGAAACACTAGGTGCTTGTGTGCAATAGTATGGACTAAAACACACACAAGAGTAATATAGAGATAGGATGTGTATGTAACTCAAACCCTAAAACCAGAGCTTGGTCTGTGTTTTTCTCTCCCTAAAATGTCTAACCAAGTGTCTAACCTAGCCACAAGAGAGAAGACCCTCTCTATATAGAAGCTTATTATCTTGTAAAGCTTACAAGACAAGCTTCCAAGAGAGAAATCCCTCCATACACGTGTATGGAGGGGAGCAAAAGCAAGACAGCTGTCTTAAAATATCTGCAAAAGCAGATGCACAGTAATCGGCCGGCCAAAAATACCATTTTGGCAAAAAAGAGTGCCGACCGGCAGAAAATAGTGCCGACCGGCAATAAAAAGTGCTGATGGAAGCAAAAACCAGCCGGTGGCCTCTAGCCACTGCCGGTGGTGGGTGGGGATGGTCTACAAGCCCTACCCTGCCTCTCAAAGGCAAGACACAAGTGTTTGGTGCAAAACCAGACACTAAACAGTCGAGTTCGGGGATCCTGAGGCAAGGCGCGCGAGCCAAGACCTCCGGGAACTCCAAACGAACACAAACATGGATAATCACCGAGTGTTCCAACGGTGACGTCCAAGTCTTTAGGACGGTCAAAAATGGGGTGTCTACAATATGTAGCCAACATTACCCTTCGCACTAATATACCCAATACTTGGTGATATTAGTGGATCAAGGCACTTTGCCCACGTCCTAGGACGTGCATGAACTTTGCTTATCTTAGAAGTGCAACCATCTTCTAGCAATGAAGCACTGAACTCCATTAAATTCCCCCTTACGCTTGAACATTTCCTCCACTATCTATGTATAAGAAGGGGTTGATACATCTCCAATGGCCAAACAAACCCTCTCTTTCATTGATTGAGCATATGAAGAAGTGTTAGACAATGATGACCAACCTCGAAAGAACCTTCATGCATTTGTTAGCCACATTTATTTGCCTCAATTTACACAAGTTATAGAAGCTTTTGCAGAATACAAACCTCTGAACCAAGAATTTGCAAAGATGGATCTTGGAAACTCTTCTTCTGCTCCAAAACTTTTTGCATAGGACAAGGCTGCTTCCTCTTCCTCTAGAAACATTGATGCTTGGTCAACACAGGCTCAACCTCAAATACGAGAGCAGATTCATCACAAAATTGTTGAATTCGATGATTTGTGCCTCTTTCTTCCTGATGCTCAGTGGTATACCTCTACATACCATTTGATTGCCGTAATTGTTTAGAGGACAACTTGTTTTCAGTGCGGTATACCTCCTTCCTGCCAACGGGGATAGTGCAGAAAACTCCTAACCCCATCAAAGCACTTGGATTCAGTCCTTCATTCTTGGTTGATAAGGCAAAATATTATTCTTCTGACTGGCTAGAGTGCATGAATGACCCCCAATTTTCTTCTTCTTTTGGGATAGACCCTTATGTACCCTCTCTCTCTCAAAATCCTAACTAGATGGAAGAATTGAAACTCACTCTCTTCGAGGGTCCAAATCTTCGAGGGTCAGTATTTCTCTTCTTACCAACCTCCAGTTCCTGTAACTGCATTTCAGCAGTGTAAGGCTCAGCTCTTGCTTGTCGCCTTCTCCCATTTGCCTTTTGAAGTACTTAAAGATGAGGTTTCTCACAAGGACTTCCTACGAACATGTGACATTGTGTCTCAAGGTCATGTTCTCAACCCCATAGCCCAAATAGAGCTCCACACCTTCTTAGACCAACTCCTTTTCCTACTCAACTGGCATAAAAATTCCTTGGCTGCCAGTGATTCATTGGATGAAATCATTGCCATTCAAATTCATACCCAGTACGAAGCAGAGAACCTTCTTGAAAAATATGATGCTTTCAAGAACAAGGACTTAGTGTATTGGGATGATATAGACATGGACGAGATGGAGTAGGCTTTGAAGGCAACGAAGTTTAAGGTGAAAGCTGAGCAGCTTTTTCATCAAATAAGAGCATACCAGCCGCAAAAACTGAGTCTAGATAGAATTGAAGATATGATAAAGAAAGAACACAAGTTCATAGAACATTGCTGGGTTAAATTCAATGAACTTGTTACTTTTTCCATTCCTTACTATTATGAAATTGAATTTGTAGCCAAATAGGCCCTCCTAATGTAAATGTTCATACATTAATAAGACTGGGTTTTTGACATTCCAATTTGCATCATCTGGTTTTCATATTCCAATTGTATGATCAATTTAATATGTCCTTATTCCTTGCTTTGTTCATATAATTTATACAAACAACAACTTCGAATTAACCAATCTTGCGTCAAAGCCTGGTTTAGGTGCTTTCGAAGCATGGAGTTTCTCTTTAAAGTAACAACATGTATCTTTAAAGGGCTTTGTTGTAACAGAAAGTCCAATAAAGTACTTTTATGTTTGGGTAAGCCCTTTGGTCTTTGGGATTTCCACATTGCTTGACCAAGTACTGACTTTGTAATACTTGCTTATTTTGAAATCCAAAAAGTCAAGCAAGAACCACATTCTAATCACAGATTATTACAAAGAATCCTTTGAAGGAAATTGCCTTTTATGAAAATCCCAAGAGAATACTTTCAAAACCTTCGAAGTAAACAAACCCCAGCTATACTTGAGTTTAAGGTATAAGATTGGCTTCGAAGCTAACTATCTACTTTCGAAGCTAAGCTGAGTATTTAAAAAAACTAGCTTTGAAGCCAACTCTCTATTTTTGAAGCCAAGCTAAGTATTTTGAAATGTGTTTCCCTCCTTCATAAGGCATTCATATACTTGTTCGAAGATAGCTCTCTTTCTTGTGTTTTAAGGGATTTTAAAAGAAAAGCTTTAATCACACATATGGGTCAAACTTGGGCTTATTTGACTCGCTATGTTAAATGGATAGTTTTGGACAGAAAGGTTTAAAACCCCATCTTCTCGCGCTTTACCTATTCACTTGTCCAAAATTCCCTTTTCACTCATATTGCTCTCGACTGTAATTTCTTACTCTTCTCACACTCATTTTATTTGCCCTCATTTCAAACCCTCACTAATGGCTTTTTCTTCCTCGAAAGTGCCGGTTATTGAGTGCATGAGGCCGTCTATGGCTTTGAAGAGGTGTATTAATGAAGAGATAGTTAAATTCAAAGCTGGTGGACCAAGTGCCATAGATGGACGTGTCTTTATCCCTCGCCACAATGCTTAGGAAGAATACGTCCATGGACCTATGTTCAGAGAAGCCCTTGTTTAGCTTTTTGCTTTGTATCCTCGTTTAGAGGATCACTACATTCTTTACGAAGGGGGTCTCGACTGGGAGAGCTAGAGGATGAACCGATCTCATCACAAACACCTTTCAAGCCTAGGACCTTTATTAGACATAAGTGGAATTCTATCCCAAACACATAAGCTCAATAGCTGTGAACACATAGAACATCAAAATGAGCTCTCATGCTCCATTCAAAACATCTCCACCACTTTGTCACTTCGGCGTAATCACACCATCAAGTCCTGAAAGTTTTGTTAGATTTTGGGTGAGCTAATGCCTAGTAGGAATACTATTAACAAAGTATGTAAAATGATTGAAATGCGTATGATAGGCACATGCCATGATAAAATCCATATTTTCCCTTTTAAAATCAATGATGCTCAATGCACAATTTTCATTAAAATCCTCCTTATCAACAATGGGGTGGTAAATACGCAACGACGTCCTAAACAAGAACCGCAATACCATACATACATATACAGATTTATATATTGAAAATATTCTCACATTCGTTAAATCTAAAAATGGTGGGGCGATACACAAAAACCTTTTCCCTTCCACATATGCTGACTCCTGAAACAGCAGGCTCGTGGATACCCAAAAATCATATTTTTCCACATTTGTCGACTCTTGAAACGGTGGGCTCGTGGACACCCAAAAACCTTTTCCCACATTCGTCTGGCGATAAGCTCAAGGTAGGGAAATTTGACACCTTGACTCCTCGAGCGGGTACCAATACAATACACAACTCTTTTTCAAAACCCGACTCTACTATCTGGACTCATGCGCCATTTACCCCCTTTTAGCATTTTCAAATATCCAAGAGATTGTACCATATCAAGAAATGAGATTATGTAATGTAATGCAATACATGAATTTGTAAATATTTCAATTGCCTAAGATTCATTCATTGGCAACATATAAATCTTAACATAGTTCATAATTAAGAACTTTCCAATTTCCACATTCCCAACAATACCCAACTTCCTTCATCACAATATAAAATTCCTTAATGTCTCAAAATTATTATTCATGCACCATTCCACTAAATATTAACCCAATTTCATTAATCAATGCCTAATTGAACAAAACTCCTTCTTTAAAGCAAAATCAAAACTAGGGTTAAACAAAATTTGGGGCTTTTCCCCCATTTGTATTTTAAAAACAAATATTCATCATCAATAACTTTTACCTCAATAGTTATTCAAAACCTTTCAAAATCTTAGACAAAAAATCTCTTTTGTGCATCAACATCCATTTCATCTAACACATTCATCTCATACATAACTAAGAAATTACCACATATAAGCCTCAAATCATAGATACACTAAGTTAAAAGTACCTCTACCTCGAGAATGGAGACAAGAAAGTAAGACCCAAGAAGAACTCTTCACGAAAACGCAATCCAATCTATGAAGATCACGGTCTCTACACAGGCTTCGCTTTTTACAAGAGATCTAGGCTTGATTCTTGATTCTTGGTGAGAAGAGAGATTTCTAGAGAGAGAAAGATAGGGTTTTGTGGAGCTAGGAAGAGAAAGAGGAAAAGAAAAGTGAGAAAAAAGAACAAAAATGGACTTTTTAATTTTGATGATCGTGTAGACCGCTTGAGCGGTCTTTCTACCACTCGAGCGACGAACTCAAGCTCTCAACATTACGGTTTATAGAGCAAAATACTGGTTGCCCCTTTTTCACCGCTCGAGCGGTAAAACCAATTGCTCGAGCAGTCACCCTGAAAACAGATTGTTACACAAGCTCAGTTCCTAAGGCACTCTCTACACATCAATCTTATTTTCATATGTAACTATTTAAGTTTACAATGTAAATAAGAAAATACCCCATTTGGATTCAAAGAAAAATACAAAAAATAAAAAATAAAAAATAAAATTAAAATCCTATTAAATCAAAAAGTGATTCCTCCAATTTTAATACAAAAATAATTTTCTGGCTGAAATTTCTAAGTTTGATGTTAAAGTAAAGGGGTTAATACTTCGTAGAAAAATCCCATAAAATTAAATTAGACTATTTAATATACAAGGAATAATTACCGCAAAAATTATTTTCAAAATTGTAAGTTTTGAAAAATCTAATTTTTACACTTGGAAAATTTTCAGAATAAGTTCAATTTTTTACAGAAAACCTTTTTAATATAATTATCTCTATACAAAAAGAAATTAGGGTCGGGTCTCAACTCGTGCCGCTACATCGTCAGTGTGATAACCACACATAGGACAAGAAGCATTGACAGTCAAGCCTCTTTTCATTCTCAACTCATTAGTTAAAAGCCTACCAAGAAGGATTAAACAAAAGAGTTTTTGTGGAACTTTTAGTTTCCAAGCCCATTCCGAGTCCAAATCCGTGTTATCTGCCACCTGGTTAGAAGGAATTTTATAGGCAGCCACAAAAGAGAAGCCTCCCCCAATGGACCCCTTCCAATGAGGAGTATTAGAGAAGATAACAAACCGAGGTAAAATGACTTTATGTACACAACATAGGGCAGAACTAGGAATTTTAGAACTCAAATAGTTCATGTCCCAATTGCCCTCCTCATCCATAAGTTTGTCCACAGTTTTAGAAGTCATAAATAAACAATTTGTCTGTATTATTGCTACTCACATTCACACAATCAACCTTTTTGCCTCACGATTTTTTTTTTTATAAAAATAAATAAACAGAACAATAATAAAAAAACAAAAAATAATTAAGTAAATCTTAACTACAAAGAACAAAGAACCCCAAAGTCAACAATTCCCCACACTTCTCGTCTTCCATGCACTACACGAAATAATGGTTTTAACGACGGTTTTTAAAACGTCACTTTTGTAATATTTAACGACATTGTATAAACGTCGCATTTCTTTAAAATTAAAACGACCCCGTGTAATAGAAGGCATTTAAATATCTAAACCCCCCCTCTCTCTTTTCAAACCCTTGTTTTGTATATGAGGAAGCCGATCGACTCACTCACTCTCTCTCTCTCGCGCTCTCTCTCTCTCTCTCGCGCTCTCTCTCTCTCTCTCTCTAAACCCTAATCTCGCTCTAAGTGATTCATCTCAGTGATTTCGATTCATTTCAGAGAGGGGATAAGAGATTCATCAGTTTGTCGCTCGCTCTTCCTCTCTAAATCCTCTCTACGGATTGAAGTTCAAGCTCCATTGCAGATCTCAGTACATGATCTCTCTCTTCATATGAGACCTGTACATACATTGATGTGGTATTTGAGTTATCGTTCAGATCTTCATGAGCTTTATCCTGATTAGGCTCCATCATCTACAAAGGTGAGCACCACCGTCTCTCTCTGAAGCTCTTCCTTCTCGATTTTGTTGAGTTAGATGTTGATTTGGTTGATTTTCGTTTGTGCAGATCAAGGCATCGAGAGAAGGCATTGAGAGGAGGCAGAAAGGTTTAGATCTATACCTCCTTTTTCTCTCTCTCTCTTGTTAATCTGAAGGCTTTCGATTTGGTTGTTGCTCCATTTTATGCCCAAATGATTAAATCCCTATATTTTTCATATAGACGGATTTGATTTCATCGGTTGAGTTTGGTCCAGCCACTGTATATATAACTGTTGCAGTGCACAAAAAGAAATGTTATGACAAATGTTTAGCTAATTTTGCATAAATTTGATGGACTAAAATTTGAAACCAGGGCAGAGTCAGGATTTTTGTCAAGGGAACTCTTAGTAGAAGTTTATAACTATATATAATTATTTTTTTCTTAATTGAAAATTGAAAGAAGTAAATATTTTGGAGTGAGATAATAGAAACTAAAAACACAATTCAACATAATGTAAACACAAATCAACAAATAAGTAAACTCAATAGTTCAGTCCCTAAATAAAATTTACAAAATTAAACCTGCAAAATGAGTGGAACAGGATGCAGCCAGCAGAATAGATAAATATCTGCTAAGTAGGTTTTTTAACATTGTGGAGGAAAAAAAAAAAATGCAACAAAAATCAGTTTTGAAATGGCGCCCAAACTGGTACCCTACCCAAACCGAGCATTGTGCTTTGCCCTAGAAAAATTCCTCTGAAAATGGCTTCGATTTTCTTCGATTAAGGGCTTGTGATCTTCACTACACACACTGCTGCAACAGTTGCTGATTGGAATTTTGGAACTCAAAAATATATATCTGGCTCAGAAAACACTTTATCTTGAAGTTGAATGAAATGGAAACTGAGAAGGATAAATAAGCAACTTTTTAGTTGGAAAAAAGTACCAATTCAACATTTTGTGACCTTGTTTGCTTACTCTAGGCAAGAAATGATTTTAACTGGTAAGGTACTAATTACAATTCGAAGAGTTCCATGCGTGGAAATAATAATGTGGATGGAGTCATGGGGAAAATGACTCGTACATTCAACACTAGTAAATAGGGAACATGATACAACGTTTGATGCATCTCGATATATTTATTGAATTCAACTCAAAAAATCCAAATAGATAGCATACCCTGTCTTTTTGAACTAATATGTTCACTGTTTAAAAGTATATAATGGATTGGTGCAATTATTTTAATAGCATAACTTATAAATTATATTTTGAAGATTGCCAGACATTGTGCACTATCTACTAAAATCATATACTTAGCAGCTGAATTTAAGTTCAAGGTCATTTGATATACTAAATGGTAAGGGCATAATTGTTAAAGGGACACACCTAGTTCCCAAAAGGCTTAAGGCTTGTGATCATCACTACACACCGCTTTTCAATACTCATTGACTTCATGGATTGTCTTCAGCCTAGAGACCGAAAGGTCTTCTCTGGCTTCACTATAGCAGAGGTTATATAGAGCTATTTTTTCATTCGTTTCCTTTATGTGGATCTTATTTACTGAAATTCAAAATTTGTTTCATCATTATAGTCTATTGAATCGATGATGAAATGTTGTGGGAGAGTTATATCAACTGTTAAGTTTGATGCATTACTGGTGTTTGTTACTGATGAATATTTAATTTTCATCAAATGAATGTTGAGAATTTGGAAATTGATTTGATAGACATTTAGAACCTTTTGTGGAATAAACTTCAGTTGTCCTGGATGTTGACAGCTTTTATGTTTACCCTTTAGGCCGTGGTCTGTTGAGAAAGAAAAGGAACAGGTTAGAAATGCCATTTGCTGGAAAACTGGCAGCCTTTATCTCTGTGTGCTTGTCTTGGTGTACTTTAACCAGAAGCTTACTGATGTAGGAATAGCTAAAGTTCTTATAGTATGTAATTAAGTTTTCATGGTCTAACCAAATTTTCATGTTTTTCCTGAAGGTATTGGTTGTGCTGGTGAGAGCGATAGAGGAAAGAGACCCATGGTGACGAAGATTAAAACAGATAAAAGTGATGTGACTATCTTGACATCTGACAATTCGAAGAATGAAGATCCTTGTATGTATTGCAAACCGTACTGCATGAAGAAAATATGCCACCACCAAAGTTGAAACATAATCAGTTTACAACATGCTTGTCTATGGTTGATTATATATATATAATTCCATGACAAGGTTCTAATTCTTATTGAAAAACTTCACATAATATGGAAAAGAACAATCTTTCTACTGTTTCTTGAGGTGAGAGACTAGTGTACTTGTATAATGGATGGATGTTTTCCCTAATGCCTCAGTTGTAGGGAAAGGCTCAAAGAGCATTACTAATTCCTGGTTGTTTCATCTTCGCCAGTGGACATATTGGATGACATGTTGGCTGGTGTAAGATGGACTATGAAGGAGTATTTGAAACATGGAGAGAATGATTACTATCCACCTCTTCCTAATGGGCACAGGCTTTTCTTGCATGATATAAGACGGGTAGCTGTACCTGCAGCTGTTGCTATGGGTGAGGAAGGCGATATGGTTGTAAGTCTTCGAGGCCCCATTCTACTTTTCTTGCCAGTTAATTTATCAATTCATATTTAGTGCCATAAATTTGGGGGTAAAAGTCACTCAAAACTAATGGGGATAGAAACACATTGATTTGTGAAAGAGAAAATTAGAGTCTGTCATCTTAAACAGTTCCATTACTTAAATGATAGAAATGAGTTTATTCCTGAACTTTCCAATAGAGATACATAAAGAGTTTTGTTGTTCTAATACGACAACAAACTAAATTCTATTTGTTTCCCTATGTAGCTTTTGGTGACTGTTAAAGAGTTTGGGATGTAATGGGACGACTTTGTTCCTTTGTCTTCCCCATGTTTGATGCTATTAATGGACAATAATAACTTGCCTATGCATGCACTATTAATTGTTTATTTTGTGTTCTTTTTTTATGTGCAGTTGGTTACTGGAAAAGGCCATGAAACATACCAGATAGAAGGTGATAAAAAATTCTTTGATGGCCGTGAGGAGTGTAGGGAAGCATTGCAGTATGTTGATGAGCTTCACCAAGCTGGAATTGACACGAGTGAATTCCTATAGCAGTAAGTTTTCTCTCTCTTATATTGCTTGCCAGGAGATTTTTGAGTCTCAATTATTGGTATACCGAAAAGAACCACCTGTTTTTTGTGAGTAGCTCTATGTAGTGCAAAAAGAACAGATTTGATGCTTAACATGCTTGGATAGTCATGTCAATTCTTTTCTATATAGAAAAGAATTTATACAGATATAGAAAAGAATTTATACAGATGTGTAATGAAGCAATGAAAAGAAAGTCAAATTTAAAAGAAAGTCAATTCTTTTCTATATGTAGTGCAAAAAGAACTCTCTCTCCCATGCTTGTCACCTTCCATAGCCCCACATTTCCCAATGCACAACTCTCTGTCTCCCACGCTTGTCACCTTCCATGGCTGAGTAGGAGCACTGCCGATCGTCTCCCTATGCTGTGCCACACACGTCTCCTTGGTCGACCAAACCCAAACACACCCATGGTCGAAGCATCACCCTCCTATGGTCGTGCAATACTCTGATGGTTGAAACATCACCCTCTATGGTCAAACACTATTGGCCGAACACATCCATGGCCGAACATGCAGAAACTTGCAACCTCTTATGCATCCACGTCCGCCGTTGTTGAAAGACTCTCATGGTTAACCCTGGTCGAACAAGACCCATCTTCCATGGCCGAGCTCCTATGACTGAAACTAACATGGCCGAAACACTCCACTGAAGCTTCAAGACCGAACCTCTTTTTGGCCGAAGCTCCCAACATTGATTTCCATGGCCGATCCCCTGGCCGAAACACCCTTGGCCGAAACACGTAACAACTTCCATGGTCGAAACACTTCTTTTGCCGCAACGCTGCTGCAACTCCCTTGATTGAAGCCCTACTCTCAGTCGAACAAAACCATCCATGGGCTAGAGACTCCCATGTTCTAACACCACCTATGGTTGAAAACCACCTCCATGGCCTGTGACACCCATAAAATCGAGACCAACGATCTCACCAAAGTTTAGGAAATATCTCACCAATAACGGGTATTGTTCACACGCTAGAAACCATCTTCAGAACAACCAAACAAACACTTGATCCAACGTGAACACTCAACATCAAAACTAGATACAGAACACAACCTAAACAAGTGAATGAACTAAGGAGAAAGAAGAGAGGGAAAAAAAACACTAATGTTGTGTTTGGCTAGGGTATATGAGGAGGGATTTGGAATGAGAAATGAAAAATGTAGATGAAATGTGAATAAAATATACCTATATTTCATATAATTTCACATATCTTTTTCCTTTCCCTTTTCAAATTCCTTCTCAAATCTCCCAACCAAACACTTGTAAGGGTTCAAAATTATTGAAAGAGAATAAAAGTAAAACACAGAGTGAAAACTAGGCCAGTTGATTGCCATGGCCAAAAGACGGTGGCCAGACATCCAACGGTGAGACCGGGGAGGAAGTTTTTAGAGAGAAAAGGAGAAGTTTTTTACAAATAAAATTCTAAATAGGTAAGCTGCACTTAGAAAGGTATTTCTCCTTTAGGACTTTAACCCCAAAAGCAATCCCCAATATTCATGCTTTAAAGTATTAGAATCAAAACTTTTCATATCATTCTAAATTAATTTCTTACTATGCCGTTAATTTGGACCATCACATAAATAATATCACGTGTGCTTAGTGGATATTTGAGATTTGTTTATCAATGTTTTTTTTTTTTGTGTGCGCATATTTTGGTCTTTAATGATTTTTTTTAAATTCAAAAAATTTGGGGTTTTTACATTCAGCTTGATGAGACGAATTGAAAAATTAAAAAAAAAATTCTAGAAAAAATCAGAAAAAAAAACAAAAATAAGAAAAAAATATTGGATTTTTTTAAAGCTTATTTTGGCCTTTAATTTATTTTTTTTAGAATTTTTCAAAAAAAAAAAAAAGAACTTTTTAGATACGTCTACACAATAGGGACCAAAAGAAAGGACATAATTTTTTTAAAAAAAATGTCACTAAAGATAAAAAAGAAAAATTACAAAAAAAAAAAATATATATGTGACTTACATAGAAGTTCCCAAATTATATAAATAGAAAATAAAGTATATCTGAATGAGCATTTGTGCATAGATATAATGATTTAGCTTATATGTATTGTAGGAGGGGAAAATTACCTGTCAGTAGAAGGCTAAAAGAATATTTATAAATTACTGATAAACTTTACAAATATTAACTTGTAAAATGATAACTTTTTATATCAACAAGTAATTAATTTTTAAGTTTTACACTGAACAAAGAGACCAAAGAGCACCACTTAAGTGAAAACGCAGGTAGTTGTCAAAGGCGTCCACTCATAATCTTCTTTGGCATAAGTTGCTGAACTCTTTTTAGAGACTTCGACATATGCGGACTTTTCATTACTCCCTCTTGTTGTTTCAGAAAGCTGATACATGTCAACAGTGACGCAAAATTGTACGCCACTTTCATAAAAACCAGAGCTGACAATGCAAAAATTTTTACCGTTCAAAGGCACCATAATGTTTACCGTTTCATGCTCTACATTCCCAGATGGAGACACAAGTCCACGTACTTCATAACTTTGCAATTCCCTCTTGTCTACATCGAAACGGTAGGCCGCAAGAGCAGATTCTTTTGGCGAGGAGAAAGCATACCATAAACCAGCAAATAAGTTGGCCTCGTCGATGAAGGGTAACATTTTCATTTCCTCACCACCCAATGAATCCATATCCTTCCAATTATCTTTCTTACTACTCTCAGCACCGAACGTGTTCATTTTCTCATCACCCAATTTTCCCATATTTATCCCATCATCTTTTTTACCATGCGATGATGTCCAATTATTTTCCTTGACATGATAGATAAAAATTCCTTTACGGGTTGAAAATATAAGTAAATTGCTGACGATGGCATATGAGAGGACCTCATACTTATGCTGCCACCCTTTACTAGCAAAGGGAAACTGATCGAGAACGGTCCAAGACTTACTTTTAGGCTCAAATTTCTCAAGATCACATGAGGCAAGGTTAGAGCTAAGGACATAAAATATATCACCTATAGGACCCAATACTATTGGCCTGAATTTTGCCTTTTTCATAGGAGGTCCATCAAGAACATCATTCTCGGGGTGGTTGGTGTCAAAGACATAGCAACGCTCAGAAAATTTTCCTTGTTTTCCTCGGGACTGGTTTTCACCCCCAAACATATAAATTTTGCCATCAAAATGGACAAAACTCATAAAGCCTGGATACGATTCGTATGGTAACCTGAGCAGAGGTTCAGGTAACGTTAGAAGATCCTTCGTTTCCTGGCTGGAAGACTCCCCCTCAGAGCTCAAATTCAAGTCAGAAAGGTTAATCCTATGAAAGGAATGACTGTACTTCCCTACACTGTACATGAAGATCAAGTAGAGGTTACCTTCTGCTTCGGACAGCTGAGAGCAACTCTTTTTTTTTCTGAACAGCGACCAACTCTTTTTTTTGAACGGCGACCTACTCCCCTCCATGTTTAATTAGACCTAACAAATGTCCTGAGAAACACAACAACAACCAAAGTTAAACGAGTAATGTTAGGAATCATGAAAAAAATATTATGAAGATGATTATGAAATATTTTGGACAAATTAAAAACACTCTTTCGAGATTTGATAAAAATACAGATTTTCCCTTGAGGTTTGAGAAATTACATCCCGCCCCCTGAGGTTTATAATTCCATAACAAATTGTCCCCTGAGATTTTTATTTTCATACAGATTCTCCCCCTAATTTGTTATGCAAATTTGACCTTCAGGGGGCAATTTGTAATTTCTCAAACCTCAGGGAGGAATTTGTATTTTCACCAAATCTCGAGGGGGGTGTTTGTAATTTGCCCAAATATTTTTTACTTTTTGATTACACATACAATAAAACACCACATTAATCAAAGGATGAAAAAATTTCATGATGCATTTCATGATTTTTTTTCATGATCCTACTATTATTCAGTTAAACATCCGCTCATGATGTGATTACGTAAAAAGTCCGTACACATATATCTAGAAACTAAAAATAAAATTAATTAAAAATAAAGATTTTGAAGATTTAATTTTCCAAGAGCAAAACAAATTTATAATTTTAATTATTAATATTTGTAAAATTTCTAAAGTAATTATTTTTTTAAAATCTCACTAAAATTTCATTGATGTGACATTTCTTTAATCAAAATCTAAAGGGTAAATTATAAATACACCTTCTAAGATTTGTTTAAAATATGAATTGCTCCTGTGGTTTGGGAAATTATAAATATCTTCTTGTCATAATTTTTTATTTAACAGAATTAATTGAAAAGGAAATTTTCTAACTGTTCATCTATACAATAATAAAATTATTTAAATTATTAATTTAAATAAAATTTTAACATTATTAAAAATTATTAATTAACTTGATGATTTATTAATAAAAGAACCTATTTATTATGAAATTAAAAACTTTAGGGGTATAATGTAATTTGTAAAATCACAAAAAATAATTTGTAATTTAAATAAAACTCAGAAGGTGTGTTTGTAATTTATCCAAATCTTAAAGTATGAAGTTTTGATATGTAAGTAATCCATTTCCTTACATTCAAGTTCCCTGAAAATCTATTTTCCGCTACCAATTTCAGTTGGTAGCTCGAAAATAGGAAGACTTGAATGGCCCGAGTTCAAAACGATGTCGTTTTGAATTTTTTTTTTCTCGTTTTTCTAAAGATGAAGAAGGTGAAGTTGAAGAAGAAAAAGAGACAAGAGAGAGAGGGAATCAACATGTCATCTTCAACAACATCAACACAGAGAGCGACATCAACAGAGAGAGAGAGAGAGAGAGAGAGAATCAACATCTTCATTAACACATCATCATCATCAACAACAACATCTTCATCAACATCATCATCATCAACAACATCCTCATCAACATCATCATCATCATCATCATCATCAACACATCATTATCATCAACAATTTTATTTATTTTTTCCTTTATCTTCAGATCCAGATCTACTAAAAAAAAAAGTAGAGAAAACAGAGAAGGCGATCAACGATATTCACCGGCACCGCCACCGACAGAGAGAGAGAGATGCCGCCATCACCATCGATCTTCCTTCTCTAACTCCTCCGCCATCAACACCATCGCCTCTTCTCTCTTCCTATTTTCTTCTCTCTCTCTCTCTCTCTCTCTCTCTCTCTCTCTCTCTCTCTCTCTCTCTCTCTCTCTCTCTCTCTCTCTCGTCTCTTATCTTCCCTTTGTATGTATTTCGAAAGCAAGAAAAAGAAAAGAAACTTTTTGGACCACTAACATGAGATCTTAAGTCAGTTTGGAGCTGTAAGAACCTGAATTTTTGGACAATTAATTAGTGTGTTAATCATAATATTAAAGTAAATTCATAGTGATTATTAAATTATTAAATTATTATGTTAATAGTATCATGATTAATACCAATATTAAATTTCTTTAAATAAAATTATTTATCTTTCTATGATTAAATTTTTGTATCTAAACATAGTTGTGGACACTAATGAGTTAAATAAATAATAACCAAGTTGGTTAGAGGATAGGAATTAAAAAAATAATAATAAATAATAAAAAAAAGGTTAGATTTGTTGTTTTGGGCAGAACATATTTCGGCTGCCTATCTTTCCTATAAAGCTGCTGTCAAGGCATGCCATGGCATGCAAGCATACTCTAATCCTCCAAGCCTACTCTTGTAGATGATATTTCCCAAGCCAAGAGAAAAAAACAAATTAATTAATTAAATAAAATAAAAATAAAGATGGCCTCCAAGCTCCTATATATAGTGCATTATTCACCCCTTTTTCATCTCTGCGGCTAAGGAAAGAAAAAGAGAGGAAGAGTAGAAAAGAAAAGAAAAAGAGAGGAAGAAAAGAGGGTCCTTGGTGGTTATCAATTCAAAACAAGTTTTGAGGATTGTTTGTAAAAGTTCTTGAGGAAAGAATACTCAACCTCTATCCTCCCTTAGATATTTTTTTTTTTTTTTACTAAATCTATATATAAAAAATATGCAAGAGTATTCATTGTTAATACACAATAACTCAATGCATGTTGATAGAATGATGATCTTATGATTATATGATTTCTATCCTTCTTGCAAGTATAGATTAGAGGGTCTAGTTAATGATTTTTCTTCTTATGTGCTCAAATATTCTCTATTGTTTGAATTAATCTTGCATGCTTATGAATTTGTGTTTATTCTTTATAAATATTATTTTCATCTATTCCCTGTCACCACTAATGAAAGTAAATATGAAGGATTAGAGTTTCACATGGGAATAGTAGCACACTATAAGAAAAAACACATTTGGAGACTAAAAATTTTTAGTCGCCAAAAGTCAATTTTTAGTCGCCAAAAGTTGATTTTTAGTTTCCCCAACTAAAGTTTTTAGTCGCCGGGAGACTGTCGGGAAAGGTATTGACGACTAAAAAACTTTTAGTGGCAAAAAAGCAAGTCTTTAGCGAACAAAACTTTAGTCGCCAATAGTCAATTATATTTTTTAAATTATACATTTACCGACCAATGTTTTAATCGCCAGTAATCAATTATATTTTTTTAAATTATACATTTACCGACCAATATTTTAATCGCCAATACTTAAGGAATCGGCGACCAAACCTTTTAGTCACTAAAAGCTCATTCGTGAAAAATAAAATATTACACTCACTAGCTTCTCATTTGCTTTTGTGGAGATTCGAACCATCAACCTCCCACACCATAAACCTTATACAACATACTCTATCCACTACGTCTCTATAACACCATATAATTATATATGCAACATATATTATTTATATACTATATAGACCCGTATTAATATAAAATATATATATATATATATATATATAAATAATTATTTTTTATTGAACATAATTTATGTAAAAATAAATTATTTACTAGAAAAAAAAAGAGACCACATTTGGCGACAAAACATAATTTTAGTCGCCAATTCTATACTTTTGGCTATTAATTATTTTTTAGTCGTTAAAAAATTTAATTCTTGCGCTAAAATTACCACTTTTGGCGACTAAACTTCCTTTTAGTCGCCAAAAAGCCTCACTTTTGGCTACTAAACATCCTTTTAGTTGCCCAATGCCTCACTTTTGGCTACTAAATTATTTTTAGTCACCAAAAAGCCTCACTTTTGGCTACTAAAATTTTTTTAGTCGGTAAAAGCCTCACTTTTGGCTACTAAAATTTTTTTAGTCGGTAAAAGCCTCACTTTTGGCGACCAAACATCTTTTTAGTCGACCAATGGCTCACTTTTGGCTACTAAATTTTTTTTAGTCGCCAAAAAGCCTTACTTTTGGCTACTAAAGTTTTTTTAGTCGGTAAAAGCCATATATGGGCGACCAAACAGATTTTTAGTTGCCAAAATCTATACTTTTGGCTGCTAAATTTTTTTAGTCGCCAAAAATCTTTACTTTTGGCTATTAATATTTTTTTAGTAGCCAAAACCTATACTTTCAGCGACCAAAGGTGCTTTTTTAGTCGCCAAAGATGCTTTTTCTTGTAGTGCCAAGAAATAATTTTTATGGTCTTACGTATGATTTAGGGTGAATACAAAGTGTGTTTTTCACAAAATAATGAACTTTCAGCAAAAACAGATTTTTAATCCGTTTTGAATAAACCCAAACAAACTCATGAGAACACTTCTATAAAATTTGAAACTACTAGAGTTAGTTTAACATGTTTTCATGGTGCTAGAATATAAAAAAAAAAAAAATTATTTGACAACGTTTCGTGGCCAAAGCATATTTTTAACTTCATTGCTGTTTGAAGGCAGTAGCAATGATGACTTTACCAGGTCACCGTTTATTCTACAGAATGAATTTTCAAGTAATTCAAATTGTAAAAGTTATATTTTTAAGTTACTTTTCAAGTGCCGCTGGTTTCATAATTTTTTATTAAGCATTGAGAGAGAAACGTCAATTTTTCCAAAATGTGACAGAATCTATCTAGTTTTCTTAAAAAAAAATTATTTGACCATCTTTCATTGGGTTTCAGTCTTCAAACTCTTCTGGAAATATGTTCTCAACTCAAATATCTAGCAAACCGTTCTGACCATACCTCTTTTTGACACCGTTTGAGGCCCCTTTTTATTTTTCAAACATAGATCACCTGTGCTGGAAGTTAATGTAACTCACTATCCCAAAAAAACCAATTTTCTTCCAAAATTTATTTCTCCATTTTAAAATCGTTTTTAGCCCTGATATTCTTCTCGAAATATTTTCCTAACTCAATAAACTAGCACTAGTTAAAATATTGTAATGGTTGAACTTCGTTTGGTTTGGGTTTCATATTTTTTTGTCAGACCATACAATGCTGAAAGAAGTAGTGTGTGAATTCCTAAGAAACTTTGTGATGAGTCCTAAGACATTCTGTCATATCCATTTTGGTTGCCATACATGATTGTGTTGTGCTATATAAACATTATGACACTGTGGTTTTCAAACTAAAACTCATACATGCATGAAAATGTGAATTAGACAAAGTAAAGAAAAACGAAATTGAACAGATGCATTAAAGTTTACAAGTGATAGGGTGAGCCCGGTTTAGAATCTGGCGCAAGTGAGTTGTGAACCCTAACATGGCACAGGAAGGTATTTCGGCTCTTATTGGTGTAGGCGATATAAGGTTGGTGGTGCGGGTGTCACAAGATAGATCGTTCCCTTGGGGCAGACCGTGATGTCACAACTCGGGTATGTAACCTTGGTGCGTGGGCGTCCTTGGTAGTTACAGCAAGTAACATTGGAATATTTGACCAAGGGAGAGTTAGAATTGCTCGTGGCCATTGCTTAGCCATTTAGTGGAAATAGTGTTCCGCTGGGAGTTACTTAAATTTATCTGATAAACTAAATCTATGTGAAATTCTGCATTCATGGCTACATTCCATAGAGGAGAAGAGAAAGCCTGAGCAGTAGAGGTAGGCTTAGTAGTAGAGAGATCAAGAGGAGAGGAAGTAGTAAGATGACAGGCTTTGGACCGAGTGATCATAGGATGTGTGTTAAGGGTAGGCACAGAAGGGAGGTTAGGAAGATGAATAGTAATTGATTGAATAGGAATAGGAAAACTAGGGATAGGAGAGACAGGAGAAGGACTGATAGGAGCTGCAGGAACAAAAGCTGGAGATAGACAAATAGATGTAGGTGGTGGTGAGTAGAAGGCACAGATATAGAGGGAACTAACACTGATGGAATAGGAACAGAAGAAGAAAGGGAAGGAATAGGAGAAGAGCTAGGAAGAATAGGAGAAATAGGGCTAGCAGAAGTAGAAGCTGAAGGGATTTGAAAGAAAGATTGAATGGTAGACAAGCTAGAAGAGTGGGACGAATTAGCAGCATAGGGAAAACAAGTTTCATTGAAAGTAACATGTCTAGAGGAAAATCTTTCCTGAGGTAGGATCCAAACACCTGTAGCCTTTGACAATAGAGTGATAGCCTATGAACACACAAGGGACAGACCTTGGAGCCAATTTGTGAGCTGTATAAGGCCTAAGCCATGGAAAACACTGACAACCAAAGACTTTAAGGAAGGCACAATCAGTTAAAGTTTTAAAAAGCAACTCAAAAGAAGACTTATGACCAAGAGACAAACTAGGCAATCTATTGATAAGAAAGACTGCAGTAGCCATAGCCTCAAACCAAAATTGAAGAGGAACCGAGGATTGATACAACAAAACAATAGCAGTCTCAGTGATGTGTTGATGTTTTCTCTCAGCTACTCCATTTTGCTCAGGAGTATATGGACAAGTAAGATGATGAAGAATACCATTAGTAACAAGATAATCATGCATTTGATTGTTAACAAATTCAGTCCCATTATCTGTTCTTAAAACTTGTAATAAAGTAGAAAACTGAGTTTCAGCATAAGATTTGAAATGTAAGAAAGTAGAAAACACTACACTCTTAACATGAAGAGGATATATCCATGTAAATCTGGTAAAATCATTAACAAACAACAAGTAGTATTTATAACCAGAAGTAGAAGAATTAAAAGGTCCCCACACATCACTGTGAACAAGGGAAAAAGGTTGTTTAATAGTAGTACTTGACAATTTGGAAGGCAATCGGTGGACCTTAGCAACACTACATGGAGTACAAACAAAGTTCTGGTATTCCTTATTCCTAAAAACAGTAGGGAGATGCTTGGCAACATGAATTTTAAAGGAGAGGGATGACCAAGTCTTTGATGCCAAACAAGTAATGAAACTTGTGATTGAGTGAGATGAGCCTGAGGTGAAGATGCAGGTGTGGAGACATCAAAGTGATACAGACCATTCACATTAAATCCTTTATGCAGTATTTGGCTCGTATGTTTGTCCTGAATAAAAACTGAATCAGCATCAAAAGTAACTGAACAATTATTGTCTTTGGCTAATTGGTGAACAGAAAGTAGATTTGAAGCAATATGTGGAGTATAAAGAAGATGATTAAGTTTAAAGGAGTAGTGAGGAGTTGGTAACAAACCCTTACCAGTGTGCTGTATAGGAACAGTTTGTCCATTACCTACAGTGATCTGATCTTGACCTTGATATGGTTGATAGAGTTGAAGATTGGTGAAATTATTGGTAATGTGATTTGTGGCTGCGGAATCAATGTACCAAGGAGTGGGAGAAGCAGATGAAGAAGAGGATTGAGCACTTGTGACTGAATAAGCTCTTGGTTGAGACACAACATTAGGAGAGGATTTGAATGTAGATGTTGAAAGTTAGGATCCATTCGCTACCAACAATCAAAGGCACTATGATTATAACCTCCACAGATCTAACAACCATTACTGTTTGAATGATAGCTATTTCCTCCATATCTACCTCTGTTAGGCCTATTATTAAACCTTCCACCTCTGTTTCGACCTCCTCTATAACCATGAGATTGACCATGACCTCTGTAACCTTGAGGATTTGTGAAATGTGATCTTAAAGCTTGAGGATAAGATTGTGAATTTTCAAAACCTTTGGTTATAGCATATGCTACTGGAGAGTCATGAACAACAATTTTAGCTTTATTCTCAATATGAATTTCTTCAGAACTTAAAGAGTGAACATAGATCATCCATTGTAATGGATTCCACTCGAGCACGTATGGTTGTTTTGAGAGCATCATACTCCTCTGGTAAGCCATTCAGAGTTAAGATCACAAGATCTTCATCATCAATCATTGATGAAGCAAGTCGAAGCTGATTTGAGATCTCTTTGATTTGAGTCAGATATTCACTCATGGTAAAACCTTTTTTCGTAACAAACTGCAACTTATTCTTCAATTGATGAATATGCGAATGAGATAGAGAAGTGTATCGTTTTTCCAAAGCAAGCCAAACTTCAAAGCAATGTTGATATTGAAGCATTGAAGCATATACAGGAGATGATAGTGTAGCAGTGAGGAAACTGAGTAGATGTGCATCCATCATCTTCCATTGAAGAAATTCTGGATTGACTGTAGCTTTTCTAGATGAATCAAGGATTTCAGAGATTGGACAAGAAACCAATCCAAGAACGAACTCAAGAAGATCAGTTGCTCGTAAGATATTTTGAACTTGATTATTCCAAATTAGAAAATTTGTAGAATCTAATTTTACAGTTACCAAGGAATTGAAGTTTGAAAGTAAAAGATTTAGATTCTGTGGAATGGTTGGAGAAACAGAGATAGAAGAAAAAATGTTTTCCATTGAAGCACTTTGGTGCTCGGGAGAGCTCAAGGCTTTGATACCATGAAAAGAAACTAAATGATTTGTTTTCTTATTCCAAAATATCTTGATTACAAGTATTTATACAAGTGGTTAAGAGTTTGTTATAACAAACTCTTAACTAACTATATCTAACTAACTGTATCTAACCAACTCCTACATTTCTCTCACTCATGAACCTCTTCTCTTTAACGTATTCTTTATGCCATACACTGGCATACATCTGTGTTGAGAGAGCTGCATCTGTTGCTACAACTGTGGCCTTGGCAGCTGTTCTTCATCTTGAGACTACATGTTGTGTTTTGAACTTGTACTCTTATCAGAATTTAAAAGAAAGGTGGGCATTTTCCTTATGATGAAATACTGCTCCGTTTGTCACTTTTTTTTTATTATTTATTGTTATTATTTCAACTGATAGTATTCATGTTATACTTATTAAATGCTGCTTGTTATTCTGTTACTACACATTATTCATTAATTGTGAGTATTATTATCGGGGTGGGTATTTTCGGGTTGTAGTATCTTATTGAGCTTGTCGCTCATTGGCATTCCCGCTGCCTTGGCATTTTATGCCAAGTACCGAAGAAACTGAAGGGAACACCGAGGCCTTGCAAGGCGATATTCAACCTTGGTTAACTTGAAGAGTGCCCAAGTTCCATAAACTATTTTCTAAATTTTCTAATTTTCTTCTTTTTTTTTTTTTATATATATGTATATATATATATATATTTGTGTTATTTCTATGTATTAAGACTAAGTTGTAATTTAAGAACTTTAAATTTCTAGGTTGTTAATTAATAGATGTTAGTAATATTGGTGGCAATATTGATTTCAAGTTCTAAATCTTATTATGATATCTTTAAATTTTGGGATGTCACAGGAGCCCAGTGGTAGACACAAGGGTGGCGGCACAAACTTTTGACAAAATTACACTTTTACCATGCTATTTTAAATAATTATAAAAGAAATTTATATTGTGATCCCTTCAAAATATATATAATTTTACTCCAACCTCCAAAATTTAAAGAATTTTATTTTGCCGTCTTAAATTTTGAAAATTTTCATTATTTTTATGCAATTTTTAGTAATTATAAAATAAATTAGTATTTTAGTCATTCCATATCTTTAAAAAATCTCATTACTTTCATGTGATTTTGAGTTTTTTTGTAAGATATATTAATATTTTGATTTCCAAAATTTATATAATCTTACTTCAATTTTTCAAAAATCTAAATAATTTTACTTTAACTCTCCTTTCACTACAAGAAAATGGGGCTTAAAGACGAAACTTTTTTGTGACGGCACAACTTGTCGTCGCAAAAAATGTGACTTTTTGAGTCGACACAACTTGCCGTCGCAAAAAAAATGTAACTTTTTGCGATGGCACAACTTGCCGTCACGAAAAATGTGACCTTTTGCAACAGCACAACTTGTTGTCACAAAAAATAGAGTATTTGCGACAGCAGAGATTGCTGTCGCAAAAAAATAGAGTTTTTACGACGGCACCAGCTGCAGTCGCAAAAAAAAAAAAAAAAAAAAAAAAGATTGCAACTGTAATAGGTACCGTTGCAAAAAAAAAAAAAAAAAAAAGTAAATATATATATATTGTGGCTTTGAGACGGCTTCATATATATAGTTACAAAATGGTTTAAATAAATGCAACGGTATTTTTCTGTCACAAAATTTTTTTTTTTTAAAAAAACGACGTCATCTTACTCTTTTAATATAACATTTCTCTTTTCACCCATTTTTTCATCTTCCTGTCTCTCTGTCTCTATCTCTATCTCTCTTCTCTTTCTCTCTCTCACTCATCACTCTTCTCTATCTGTCTATCTCTCTCTTTCTCTCTGTGTCTCTGTTTCTATTCTCTTTCTCTCTCTCACTCATTACGCTTCTCTGTCTATCTGTCTCTCTTTTTCTCTATGTCTCTTGCCCATCTCTCGTCTCTTTATCTCTCTTCTCTCTCTGTCTCTCTTCTCTTTATCTCTCTCGCTCATCTTTCTCTGTCTCTCTCTCGCTTATCTCTTTTCGCTTATCTCTTTTCACTTTTTTTCCCTCTCTCTTTCTTTGTCTATCTCTCGCTCATCTTTTGTTTCTCTTTTTTTGTCTCTCTCTCTCTCTCTCTCTCTATCTCTCTGTCTCTCTCGTTCATCTCTCTATCTCTCCCTATCTTTTTTTTTTCTATGTCTCCCTCTCGTTAATCTCTTTTCGCTTTCTTTCTCTCTCTTTTTGTTTATCTCTTGCTCATCTCTTGTTTCTCTCTCTGTCTCTTTCTCTCTTTGTCTCTCTATCTCTCTCTCTCTCTCTTACTCATCACTCTTCTCTCTCTCTGTCTGCTTGTTTATTTGTCTATCTCTCTCTCTCTCTTTCTCCCACTATGCTCCCCTTGCTATTGAGCTCCCTCTCGATTTATCGGTCCACTACAAGAAAATGCACTTTTAGCGACCACTTTGTCTCTTTCTAGCTCATCACTCTGTCTCTCTACCTCTCTTCTCTATCTATCTCTCACTCATCTTTCTCTCTCACCACCCATCTCCTCCACCACATTTACCACTACTGCAAATGCCATTCCACTACCGCCACTACTACCACTATTGCCACTCCACCTCTATGACTACCATTACTACCACCATCGCCACCACTCCACTACCACCACTACCACTACTACTACCATTACTCCACCACCGCTACTCTATCTCCTCTACCACTACCACAACTTCACCACTAATCTCCTTCGCCATCACCACCACCACCACCACCACCACCAACATCTCTTGTCTACCACCTTCACCACTACTGCCATTCCCTCTCCTCTACCACAAAAAATCAGTTCTTGATTTTTAGTAACCAAAAAAAAAAAAAAAAAAAAGGGCTGCAAAAAAATATTTTTCATTGACAAAAAAAAATTAACTTTATGTTAACGAAAAATATTTTTCATTAAAATATTACCCCTACTTCTATCAAATAAAAAAATAATAATTTCAACCGTTGTAACCAAAAAAAAAAATGAAAAAATAAAAAAATCATTAACTACAAAAAAAAAAATTATTTTAACAAAAAATAAAGTTTTTTAGCGACGACAACTCCTGTTGCAAAAAAAAAAAAAAAAAAAAAGAAAGTTAAATGGCGCCGTTTTATTGTTTAAATATTCATTTGTGACGGATAAATAAATAAAAATAAAATAATGAGGCTTAGCCCTTTTTTTTCCATTCCCGCTCGATTTTCTCTCCTCAACCAAAAATCCCCAATCTTAAAAACCAAAAATCCCTAATCTTTTCTTATGGCTCTCTCTCTTTCTCTTTCTCTCTCTCTCTCTCTCTCTCTCTCTCGCAACGGCGAGCGGCGGCAGACGACTGTGAGGACCGTGGAAGAGAGGAAGAAGGAGTATGACAGGGCACGAGCTCGCATTTTCAGCAGCCCTAATAGCCCTGAGCCAGAAGTTTCCGTGTCTCAGGCTCCATTCGATGGGAGGAATATGTATCCAAGTGGAGATGATAATGAAGTTTGCAAGATTTCCATGATTGATTCAGAGAAAACCCTCACCATTGGGGATGGTGGTACTTCTTCCCAAGTTACCATTCTCAGAGATAGGGAGAAGGATCGTATTGACCCAGATTATGACCGGAGTTATGAAAGGTATGTATTCATTTATGTATCTGAATTGGAATGGGGTGAGTTATTTGGGTGATAGTTATCAACGTCTTCTAGATATCTTTATTTTACATTCTTGTTTTTCGATGGCATCTTTATGAAATTTGTCAAACTAGCTTTTACCCACATTGTATATACAAGAGTTGGAATTTATTGCTTCAATAATCGGATTTTACCTTTCTTGAAGAACCTCCATATAGATGAGGTGCATTTGAGTCTCCTTAAGTGCAGGCATGTCATTATAACAACATTAATAGATTTATTTTGTAGTTATTTTTTTGTACTCTTATCTTTTTGAGTTATTTGGTTAAAAACTCATCTATATTGTTATTTTATCCTAGTGTTGTTATTCATTGGTTTGGACATCCTTGGAGATGGGAGATGCAAAAAAGGGAAACTAAAGAGATGGGAGATGCAATGAAATCCTTGGAGAATAGAACCTTGGATTCAAAAAGAGAGATGGACATCCTTGCTGCCTTGGATGAAGTGAAGTCCATGAAGGTACTTATAGCGATCCCGGGTTTACCCTTGTTGTACAGTGATCCGGACATGTGTCCGTGGATGTTGGATGTTGTTTATTATCTTGTTTGCATCCTTTTTACTTTGTATATTGAGTATGGGATGTGTTGGGCAGGTTTGTTACAGGTTGGTTGTGTTTGGGAGCCTAGTGTTGCTGCCCAGATTTTTGGTCCTTCGCTCGAGCGAGGAGTCTGTCGCTCGAGCGAGAGTAGTGTTGCCCCGGTTCTGGACCTGAGAGTTGTAGTTTCTGGCTCGAGCGAGATTTTCGTGGCTCGAGCGGTCTGGGTTTTTCTTCGCTCGATCGAGAACTTCTTGGCTCGAGCGAGAGTTTTCTGTGTCTGGTCGCTCGAGCGACCAATCCTTCGCTCGAGCGAGCGTGTTTTATATCAGCGGACAGCAGCGTCTAAAACATCACTTTTTCAGTCCTTTTCTTTGAGCAAACCCTTAATCCGGCACTCTCTCTCTCTAAGCTTGCACTCTCTCTAAGATTTGATCTCCCTAAGGTGTAAATCTAGCCTAGGGCCTTTGTTAAAAAGATAGAGGGCGTTGAGAGCTTCGATTTAATCTGAAAAAGTTTGGATTTGGAGCAAGTTGATCTTGGAGTCTTCATCTCCTTTTGGGCTAAAACTTCAAGGTAGGGATATCCTACTCCTCTCTATGGGTTTTGTCTTTAAATTTTGGTATTTTGAGATGTTGGGCTTGGTTTGGTAATTTTGTGAAAGTTTGGGGCTTTTGTGTAATTTTACAAAAGTTGGGGGTTTTATTCATAATAAACCTAGATGCATGTTTGGCATAGAAAAATAGAATGATTGTTGAATCATTGATGAAAATGGGACCTAAGGGTTGAAATGGTAATTATGGAAAATGGCCTAATTACATTGTTTAATTAATTGGGATAATTAATTGGTGAGAAATGAGGAAATGAAATGTTGATTGAATATCCATTTGTGCATTTATTTTCTGTTTTAGAAATAACTGCTTTGGGCTATCGGTGGAGGATAGTCGAGATTGTTGTAGACAATGCATGATGATTAGGTAAACGGAAACTAATCAATGGAATGTGTCATGGAACTTGACGGTTGATAGAATACATTAATTGTGTGTATTGTGTGATTGTATATAGAACCAATGTGTTTATATACGTTATGTGTAGAGGAGGAGATAGGGGATGTACTCCGCGGTTTAGGGGAAGATAGGGGATGTACCTCTAAACCGGATAGGTATTTGGAGGAGATAGGGGATGTACTCCGTAGACAGAGCTCATATGCTTGTCTAGAGAAGTGAAGATAGAGCTCATATGCTTATCTTTGTGAAGTGAAGTGTGGATACAGCTTGTATGCTTATCTGTGGATATTGTTGATATACATATCTGTTGTAGAGTGTGGATACAGCTTGTATGCTTATCTGTGGATATTGTTGATATACATATCTGTTGAGAATGTGGATATAGCTTTTATGCTTATCTGAATATGAGATATAGTTTTTTTATACATATCTGTGGAAATGATGATAGAGCTAGCATGCTTATCTGTTGAAAAAGGGAAAATGAAAAGTAATTGGGACTTGTAAGTCATTGACATAAATATGTAATTTATGTGATTGTATCAGTGTTGACCAACTATCAATTGCTAATGTTTTAGTCATTGTCCATGGTTGGTTTAGTGTATTTCTACTGGGCTGTGGCTCACCCTATATGGGAATATCATTTTCAGGTACAGGAAGCATGCCACCTCCAAGGACATAGCTGGGAGGCTAGTGGCGGACATAGTTTTGTCGTTTTACTGTTAATGTATTACATGTAATTTCAAGCCAAGGGCTTAATGTGTAAACGAGTTAGAACTCTTTGTTGTAACCAAGTGTTAACTTGGAAAGCTGTAAGCCCGTAGGGCATTTTGTTATGAGGTTAACATGTAATACTTATGTAATGGAATTCTAATGAATGAAAGGAATGCGATTAGTTTAAATGTAAATGCATGTCTTACCTGATGGGTTTATTGTTATTATTTTGAGGGCGTTACAACTTGGTATCAGAGCGTACCGGGTTCGAATACTTTGGGTACGTGGGAAGTGATTAGGATCACAATGGGTTTGTCTCGTTTGATAGAGACGTAGATGTAGTACCATATGCTATGTGTTTATTTGATAACATGCTTATGTGACTATGTGGGTATGGGATTTAATTTCTAGGATGTTGATTGGATCCTTGAGTTTCTGGGAGTCTTGTTGGAAAAGCACTTGATCAATGCTGTTTCTAATCGGAACTCTAGTAACGTCTCGGGACTATCATTATCCGGAAATGAAATTCGTAAGTGCTTATGTGTTTATGTGCTTATGTGGAGTGAATTACACTTGTCCATGCATTAGGACGTGAGTGTTTAGTTTCGGCACACCTATGAATGTGCTAACGTTCTGTGTTACCTTTATTAGGATGTCAGGACGAGGAAGAGGTGCTAGGCGTGGTAGACCTGCGAGGCAGGAAGTACCGTTACAGGGTGAGATTCCGGCAGTGCAGGAGGGAGTTGGGCAGGCCAATGTGGTCGAGCCAGTGGGTCAGCAGGCTATGGGTGCCTTGGCCAGAGAGATAGCAGGAGCTTTGGGTATTCTTAGAGCTGGGAATCAGGCAGCTGAGGCAGGGCCTTCTTTCTTGAAGAGGGAGTTCTTCCGGTGTAATCCGGACGAGTTTATCGGGGATCCGAAAGAGCCGCTTAAGGCAGATGAATGGCTCGAACAGACAACGAAGACGTTTGAGATGCTTGGCATCGAGGACGGAGCACTGAAAGTGACCTTGGCATCCTTCCAATTGAAGGGAGATGCGGGTCAATGGTGGAAGTACGAGAAAGCTCGTGTTGGTGGTACTTGGGAAGTGTGAGTTCTGGCTGGGGGAAGTCAAGTTCTTAGGCCATGTGGTATCCGGGGAAGGGGTGTCTGTTGATACATCCAAGGTTGAGGCAGTGCAAGATTGGGCACAGCCTAAGAGTGTGTTTGAGATCCGCAGTTTTCTGGGATTAGCTGGGTATTACCGTCGGTTTGTGAAAGATTTCTCCAGGTTAGCGTCACCGTTGACTAGGCTGACTCGGAAGGGAGTCAAGTTTGTGTGGAGTGAGACTTGTGAAAAGTCGTTCCAAGAGTTGAAAGTTAGATTGACCACCGCTCCGGTGTTGATTATTCCGGAGAGAGGGTTGGGTTATGCTGTGTATTGTGATGCCTCACGAGAGGGTTTGGGTTGTGTGTTGATGCAAGAGGGGAAAGTGGTAGCTTACGGCTCACGTCAGTTGAAAATACACGAGAAGAATTACCCCACACACGACCTAGAGTTAGCAGCTGTGATCTTTGCCTTGAAAATCTGGAGGCACTACCTTTATGGTGAGAGGTTCGAGGTATTCTCGGATCATAAGAGTTTGAAGTATCTGTTTACACAGAGAGACTTGAATTTGAGGCAGAGGAGATGGATGGAGTTCATCGAGGATTATGATTTTGAGTTGCATTATCATCCGGGAAAGGCCAATGTTGTGGCCGATGCCCTTAGTAGGAAAACCATTAGTGATGTAGCTTGTATAGCCATCCGGGAATGAGAGATGTTGGGAACACTTGGCGAGTTTGATTTGCTACTGGGCGAATCTGTCGAGGCTGCGGCCTTGTTTTCTGTTGTTGCGCAGCCTACACTTGTGATTAAAGTGTTAGAGGCACAGAGAGGTGACCTTGAGGTAGAATCCCTCCGAGAGAAGATCTCCAGTGGGAACGTTGAGAAGGGTTTGACGGTGTATCCCGACCTGAGTGTGAGATACCGAAACCGTTTGTTTGTACCGGAGTCTTGCCGTGAGGAAGTACTCCGAGAGTTTCACCATTCGCGCCTTGCGGTGCATCCGGGAGGTACTAAGATGTATCAGGATTTGGGTCGCCAGTTTTGGTGGCGGGGTATGAAAAGAGATGTGGCTGTTTTCGTATCGAAATGCCTTACTTGCCAGCAAGTGAAGGCCGAGCATCAGAGGCCAGCGGGTTTGTTGCAACCCTTGCCTATTGCCGAGTGGAAGTGGGAGCATGTCACTATGGACTTCGTTGTAGGTCTTCCGAGGACTCAGCGGGGTAGTGATGCTATTTGGGTGGTTGTAGACCGGTTGACTAAGTCGGCGCACTTTATTCCTATGCGCGTGAGAGATTCGGTAGATCATCTTGCCGACCTGTATATTCGGGACGTAGTGAGATTGCACGGGGTCCCAGTGACGATCGTCTCAGATAGAGATCCTCGTTTTACTGCCAGGTTGTGGCAGAGTTTGCAGAGTGCCTTGGGCACTAAGTTGACTTTTAGTACGGCCTATCATCCTCAGACTGATGGGCAGTCCGAGCGTACTATTCAGATCCTCGAGGATATGCTTCGGGGTTGTGTCCTGGACTTCAGTGGGACGTGGGAGAGGCACTTGCCATTGGTAGAGTTTGCCTACAACAATAGTTTTCAGTCTAGCCTCGGTATGGCACCGTTTGAGGCCTTGTATGGCCGACCGTGTAGGTCTCCAGTTTGTTGGGCCGAGGTGGGTGATGCACCTTTGTTGGGTCCAGAGTTAGTTAGGGAGACGACGGAGAAAGTTGAGCTTATCCGTAAGAGGCTTGTTACAGCCCAGAGTCGACAAAAGAGTTATGCCGACCGTAGGAGGAGGCCTTTGGCGTTTGAGGTAGGTGATCATGTCTTTCTGAAGATATCACCTAGGCGAGGCTTGATGAGGTTTGGGAAGAGTGGAAAGTTATCCCCTCGGTTTATTGGTCCTTTTGAGATCCTTGAGAGGATAGGTGAGGTTGCTTATCGGTTAGCCTTACCGCCGCAGTTGTCCGGAGTACATGACGTGTTTCATGTGAGTATGCTTCGGAAGTATGAGCCAGATCCATCACATGTGCTGGATTGGACTGATTTAGAGGTAGATGAGGATGCCTCGTATGAGGAGAGACCGGTTCGGGTCTTGGATAGGCGGGATCAGGTCCTGCGTGGCAAGACCATTCCTTTGGTGAAAGTCTTGTGGAAACATCACGGAGTGGAGGAAGCCACTTGGGAACGTGAGTTGGAAGTCCGAGAGAAATATCCGGACTTGTTTATTGATATGTAATTTTGTATTTAAATTTTACATTTTGTTGAACTTAAGAGCTTTTATGTATGTCTTAAGTTGTGAAACATTGAAAATGTTTTAGTTATTGGAAGTATGTTTTGGAACTTGCCTCATATGGAAGTTGAATGTAACATTATAGGTGTTAAGTATATTGTTGTCATTGGAAAGTTAGTGCATAATGTTGATGCATGTTGATAATACATATGTTGCTTACATATTGTGATATGTCTCTTGTTAAAGGGATGGGATGACCGGTAATGGGTCGAATTGTTGAATGTTAAATTGTAACATTGTTTAAAATGGAGGAAAACCTGTTTTTGAAAACTTGTGCTTAATTTCGGGGGCGAAATTCTTTAAGGGGGGGAGGTTATAGCGATCCCGGGTTTACCCTTGTTGTACAGTGATCCGGACATGTGTCCGTGGATGTTGGATGTTGTTTATTATCTTGTTTGCATCCTTTTTACTTTGTATATTGAGTATGGGATGTGTTGGGCAGGTTTGTTACAGGTTGGTTGTGTTTGGGAGCCTAGTGTTGCTGCCCAGATTTTTGGTCCTTCGCTCGAGCGAGGAGTCTGTCGCTCGAGCGAGAGTAGTGTTGCCCCGGTTCTGGACCTGAGAGTTGTAGTTTCTGGCTCGAGCGAGATTTTCGTGGCTCGAGCGGTCTGGGTTTTTCTTCGCTCGATCGAGAACTTCTTGGCTCGAGCGAGAGTTTTCTGTGTCTGGTCGCTCGAGCGACCAATCCTTCGCTCGAGCGAGCGTGTTTTATATCAGCGGACAGCAGCGTCTAAAACATCACTTTTTCAGTCCTTTTCTTTGAGCAAACCCTTAATCCGGCACTCTCTCTCTCTAAGCTTGCACTCTCTCTAAGATTTGATCTCCCTAAGGTGTAAATCTAGCCTAGGGCCTTTGTTAAAAAGATAGAGGGCGTTGAGAGCTTCGATTTAATCTGAAAAAGTTTGGATTTGGAGCAAGTTGATCTTGGAGTCTTCATCTCCTTTTGGGCTAAAACTTCAAGGTAGGGATATCCTACTCCTCTCTATGGGTTTTGTCTTTAAATTTTGGTATTTTGAGATGTTGGGCTTGGTTTGGTAATTTTGTGAAAGTTTGGGGCTTTTGTGTAATTTTACAAAAGTTGGGGGTTTTATTCATAATAAACCTAGATGCATGTTTGGCATAGAAAAATAGAATGATTGTTGAATCATTGATGAAAATGGGACCTAAGGGTTGAAATGGTAATTATGGAAAATGGCCTAATTACATTGTTTAATTAATTGGGATAATTAATTGGTGAGAAATGAGGAAATGAAATGTTGATTGAATATCCATTTGTGCATTTATTTTCTGTTTTAGAAATAACTGCTTTGGGCTATCGGTGGAGGATAGTCGAGATTGTTGTAGACAATGCATGATGATTAGGTAAACGGAAACTAATCAATGGAATGTGTCATGGAACTTGACGGTTGATAGAATACATTAATTGTGTGTATTGTGTGATTGTATATAGAACCAATGTGTTTATATACGTTATGTGTAGAGGAGGAGATAGGGGATGTACTCCGCGGTTTAGGGGAAGATAGGGGATGTACCTCTAAACCGGATAGGTATTTGGAGGAGATAGGGGATGTACTCCGTAGACAGAGCTCATATGCTTGTCTAGAGAAGTGAAGATAGAGCTCATATGCTTATCTTTGTGAAGTGAAGTGTGGATACAGCTTGTATGCTTATCTGTGGATATTGTTGATATACATATCTGTTGTAGAGTGTGGATACAGCTTGTATGCTTATCTGTGGATATTGTTGATATACATATCTGTTGAGAATGTGGATATAGCTTTTATGCTTATCTGAATATGAGATATAGTTTTTTTATACATATCTGTGGAAATGATGATAGAGCTAGCATGCTTATCTGTTGAAAAAGGAAAAATGAAAAGTAATTGGGACTTGTAAGTCATTGACATAAATATGTAATTTATGTGATTGTATCAGTGTTGACCAACTATCAATTGCTAATGTTTTAGTCATTGTCCATGGTTGGTTTAGTGTATTTCTACTGGGCTGTGGCTCACCCTATATGGGAATATCATTTTCAGGTACAGGAAGCATGCCACCTCCAAGGACATAGCTGGGAGGCTAGTGGCGGACATAGTTTTGTCGTTTTACTGTTAATGTATTACATGTAATTTCAAGCCAAGGGCTTAATGTGTAAACGAGTTAGAACTCTTTGTTGTAACCAAGTGTTAACTTGGAAAGCTGTAAGCCCGTAGGGCATTTTGTTATGAGGTTAACATGTAATACTTATGTAATGGAATTCTAATGAATGAAAGGAATGCGATTAGTTTAAATGTAAATGCATGTCTTACCTGATGGGTTTATTGTTATTATTTTGAGGGCGTTACAGTACTTGCTTAGTCAAATAACTAATACGTAGTGAACATAATAAACATATATTAAGAGGGTATGTTGGCAATCAATATATAAAAAATCTAGGGGTTCAGGGAGGGGATGCCCTATTTCCAACCTAGACCAGATTAGTTTTATTAATCCCCAACCCCGATTAACCCCAACTTATACCTAATAGTGTCAGGCAGGGACGAGGCTGGAATTGTAGATGTATTGAGAATAACTTAATGATTCAGCAATTGAATTCATGGCCTTATTAACTTCGTAGGTTGGTAAACTTATTTTGGGTTAAAATGTCAATATGTTGACATATGGGATCGTTAGCCACGTGTGTGAAAGTTTGTTGTTTTATTCATTTTATTCAGGTGTGAACTTGAATTTATATTTTAAGCATATTAAACAAGTCTTCGTTTTGCTTTTTCAGTCAAGACAAGCAACTATCAGTGTAGATGCAATGTTGGAGGTCATGCAGCGCTCAGTTGAGGAAAAGGTAAGGTCATTTATGCTAGTTCAATATTTCAACCTTTTGGGTGTAAATGCATTTTGAACATATATATATATATATATATATTATGTCTTTGAATGTCTCTTTTTCTTCTTTTGAGATAAGTTAGTTAAATGGCTGGTTTGGCATGCTTACCTAAAATATGTTCACTGTTATGGCTAGGCACTGGCTGTATTGATCTGACGAGAATTTGATGGGGTTTGAATTCAAAAGCAAACTCTAATTTTGTTGGAATTTGAGCTTCAGTATGTACTTAAATTGTTGGATCAATTGATGTCATAACAAATCATCCAGAGGTATAGCTATTTGACCACATCATAGCTGCAGTGTGAATTTGTCAAGGCAGCATAGGAACTCAAAACATGTGAATTTCGATACTATTTTATCACCATCAGTTCTTACTAAGTCAGTTCTTACTAAGTCACGTGATTTTTTTTGTCAACAGGAAAAGAAGTTGGAAGGAGAGGATGAAACACTCAAAATCATTATTTGGAGTGAGTATATCATTGTCAAACTACTGCTACTTTGATATATTGTTGCCTCTGTTTTCTGGTAGTTTGTACTCGTGAAATTTACTTAGTGTCAAAATTCTTTCTCAGGCACCAAGAGAGGTCGTTCGCAGGAACGATGATGATATTCTTGATGATGATGAAGATTTATCTCAGATTTCAACTGACAATGCTGAAACATAAAACAATAATTCAAAAGTATGATCATTTTCTAATAATTTGGTTGTATGATCTGTTGAACAGAATCTATAACTGAGGCAAACAGAGGAGGAAAGAACTACTTTTATTGATGTGATAATCATAATACTTCACCTGACACAAGCCTTTTATAGGCAAAACCATCAATAGAAACTTACTAAAAAATAGGAACAGAAAGATAACATGTGCAGCAACATGCTGCAACAACCTCCCTAAGACTAGGACAATTCCTAACTTATTAAAAAAAAACTGAACAGAGGCATATCTAAAACAAAACAAACTTGACTTGTTCAACACATCCTCACAGTCACATGCTGATGTTGATAACTCTAACACTCTCCCTCAACATCAGCTTCCAAACTCTTTATCATGCCGAGCTGATGACAAAAGCTTTCAAACTTGCTGCCAGTCAGACCTTTTGTGAATAAGTCTGCGACTTGGTCTTCTGATTTAATTTGCCTCATCTTAATCTCTTCTTCCAGAACCTTTTCCCTGATAAAATGATAATGCACTTCCACATGTTTTGTTCTTGCATGAAAGACTGGATTCTCCGCCAAACGAACTGCCGATTGGTTGTCACAGTACAATGGAATGGCATAGTCCACTAGTTGATGTAGATCATTCATCAGCCGTATTAGCCAAGTACTCTCTTGAGCTGCCATTGCTGCTGCTCGGTACTCTGCCTCCGTTGTTGACAGAGATACAGTCGATTGTCTCTTGCTACACCATGAAATTGCTCCTGATCCAAGTATAAACACATACCCGGTAGTTGATCTACGGGTGTCGTCATCTCCTGCATAATCAGCATCACAGTAGCCAACTAGCTTGCAATCTTCACCTTTCTTGTACAACAGACCACAATCCATTGTATCCTTCACATATCTCAAAATTCGTCGAACTGCATCCAAATGAGGCTTCATTGGATTTTGCATGTATCGACTCATCACACCAACTGCATAAGAGATATCGGGTCTAGTTAAAGTTAAGTAAAGCAAACTACCCACCAATTGCCGATACATTGTTGCATCATTCAAGTCTTTGCCATCGTGTGCACACATCTTAGCATTCTGTTCCATCGGTGTTGAGATCGGTTTACATTCGAGCATCCCAAACTTTTTCAACAAATCTTTGGCATATTTCTGTTGACAGAGAAATATCCCTTCTTGTGTACGATCCACCTCTAGCCCAAGAAAGTGCTTAAGTTGTCCAAGTTCTTTCATCTGGAAACGAACTGACAAATTCTCCTTCGTTCGGCAAATTTCCTCAACATCATCTCTAGTGATGATTAGGTCATCTACGTATACAAGTACAATAGCTAACTTTCCTCCATTAGCTTTAACAAACAAGCTGGAATCTGCAAGTGTTACTGAATACTCACTTTGAGTTAGAAATTCAGCAATCTTACCATACCATGCCCTGGGTGCTTGTTTCAATCCGTAGAGTGCCTTCCGCAACTTACACACATATTCAGGATGACCTTGACTCTGAAAGCCCATCGGTTGATTCATATAGATCTCCCGATCCAACTCTCCATGTAAGAATGCATTCTTCACATCCATCTGCCACAAGTTCTAATCTTTGTTAGCTGCAAGTGCAAGTAAGACTCGTACAGTTGTAAGCTTTGCAACTGGACTAAATGTTTCATCGTAGTCTAGTCCATATTGTTGAGAGAATCCTCGAGCTACCAAACGAGCCTTGTGCCTTTCAATTGATCCATCTGTGCGATGCTTTATCTTATAAACCCATTTGCATGAAATAGGTTCTACATCTCTTGGCTTTGGCATGAGCTCCCAAGTTTGATTTTGTTTTAATGCTGCAATTTCCTCTTCCACAGCTTTATTCCAGTCAGGATTCTGAAATGCTTCTTCAAATGTCTCTGGTTCTTTTGCGTTTGCATCTTCTACTATGGCAGCATTGGCATATTTGGGATTTGGCTTCTTGGTTCTTGCTGATCTTCTGAGTGGAATTGGTGCTTTAGCTTCACTAGGCTCACCTTCTTCGCTTGGTTGTCCATGCACACCAGTTTGCCAAGGACTTTGAGTTTCAACATCTCCGATATCACCATCAGCTGCATTTTTAGTTTCACCTAAGCTTAATTGGATTTGAGTAGATTGCAACTCATCCTTAAAAACATCTGAATCTGGTAATATCTCCTTTTCTGAGGACCACTATGAAGATGATTCATCAAACACCACATTTCGGGATGTGTAACACTTTCCAGTTGTAGGATCGCAGCATCTCCACCCTTTTCGTTGACTATTGTATCCTACAAAAATACATCTGACAGCCTTTTTGTCCATCTTGCTGCGTAAATGACTAGGTACAAAGACATAGCAAACACAACCAAAGACTCGAAAATAGCTAACTGTAGGCTTTATATTCCACAAATTTTCAAAAGGTGATGAAAAACTTAACCTTTGTTGAGGAAGCCTATTGATTACGAACGTTGCAGTCTTCATTGCTTCTGCCCAAAACCGTCCTGGAACATTCTTTGCATGAAGCATACTTCGACAGATTTCTGCTAGGTGCCTGTTCTTTCTTTCTGCTACGCCGTTTTGCTGTGGAGTGTTGGCACATGTGAACTGATGGCGTACTCAGCATTCTCGGAGAAAGTAAAGAAACTCATCTAAGGTGTACTCTCCCACATTGTCAGTACGCAGGCAACAGATTCTTTTATCAACCTCTGCTTCTGTCATTTCCTTGAATTCTTTAAACTTTGAGAAAGTTTCAGATTTTTCTTTCATAAAATACACTCACATGTACCTGGAAAAATCATCAATAAAGGTCACCATGTACTTCAACCCACTGAGCGAGGCTTGCTTAACAGGTCCAAGCACATCAGAATGAATTAGCTCTAACGGCCCTTTTGCTTTCCATTTTGACTCTTCATATGGCAACTGATGCGCTTTGCCGTACTGACATCCTGCGCAAATTGTATCTTTTCTTACTTCAAGTTGTGGAAGTCCCTTCAGCATTAACTTTTTCAGCATCACAGTTAGTTTGGAGTAACTAACGTGACTTAATCGCATATGCCATAGATCTGCTGTCTCATTCTTTCCGGTCTTGTTTACATATGCAGTTTCTGCAGACATCACATAGACTGACTCTAGTTTTCGTCCTTTTATCACCGGCTCTTCCATAATCTCAAGGTCACGATAAACTTTCACATCTTGAGGACCAAACAGAACAAGATGACCTGAAGATGTTAATTGTGCTACCGAAAGAAAGATTCTTCTTCATACCTGGAACGTGATAGACATTTTGAAGCGACACATCATTAGTATTATATTGGGAAGAGATTACCGTATTACCAATGTGAGCTATCGGTAGCTTTGAGTTGTTTGCTGTGACCACCACATGTCTTCCCTTGTACTCTGACAAATCCTGTAGCTTTTCTTTATCACCCGTCATATGATTTAAGCAACCTGAGTCAATGATCCAATCTTTCTCATAATCAATCTGTTCAGACGTTGCTGTAAAAGCTGATTCTTCTATTGCAGCAAAAGATGCCTGAGCGTCCCACTCATCTTCGCTTTTGGAAGTAGCAGTATTACTTTCCACAAGCCCTTTTTTCGACCAACAATCTTTTGCCATGTGACCCTTCTTTCCGCAATTATAACACTTCCCTTCAAATTTTTTTTTCTTGGTGTCAGGATTCTTCGAATCTCCCTCAACATGGGTGCTCCTTTCACCTTGATTACTTTTTGCCTTGTCCTCATTCTTTTTAGTTCTGCTGACGGTGCACTGCTTGGAATTCCACCTGCCTTTATAAGCATAAAGCGCTTTCTCTTTACCCTTAAGTGAAACCTCTTCCATTTTAGCCAAAGCTTCCTGACCAGCAAGCAAATTCTCAAACTCAACAAGTGATGGTTGTTTTTGCCATCCCTGTACTGCAGCAACAAAGCCTCTGAATTCTAGTCTCAAACCATGAATGATTATTCTCTTCACCCTGGTTTCACCAATTTGAGCTTCTGGATCCAACTCGAAAATTTCCCGACATAACAACTTCACCTTGTGAAAGTACTAAGCGATCGTCAAGTCACGCTGTGCTACTGACAGCAACTCGCTCTCTAGAAATTGGAGCCTTGTGTCATTCTTCTTTGAGAACAACTCGGCAAACGTACTCCAAGCTTCGTGAGGGATTTTGGCATCTCGAACGTGCTCTAGCACATCTTCTTCGACCGTCATTTTCAAAGCAAACATCGCTTTGCCCGCCTTGATCTTCCATTTTCGCAGTGTACCATTCGCATCCTCAGCCTCCGGTTGATTCATTTCGCTTCCGTTCACAACCTCTCACAAGTCTTGGCCTTGCATGTACGACATCATGCATGTTGACCAAGTATTGTAATTTTGGTTGTTGAGCTTTTTGATTCCGCCAATGACTTGAAGATCACCCATCTTACTCTCTCTTTTCCTCACGTGTTTTACTCTCACACACTCTCAACACTCCCTCTTCAACTTGGTTCTGATACCAAATGTTGAACAGAATCTATAACTGAGGCAAACAGAGGAGGAAAGAACTACTTTTATTGATGTGATAATCATAATACTTCACCTGACACAAGCCTTTTATAGGCAAAACCATCAATAGAAACTTACTAAAAAATAGGAATAGAAAGATAACATGTGCAGCAACATGCTGCAACAACCTCCCTAAGACTAGGACAATTCCTAACTTATTAAAAAAAAACTGAACAGAGGCATATCTAAAACAAAACAAACTTGACTTGTTCAACACATCCTCACAGTCACATGCTGATGTTGATAACTCTAACATGATCAATATGTATCTAATGAATGGTTTGAAAAATGAAAAGAGGATAAAAAAGGATAAAGATTTTAAGAGATATAAATTGGCGAATAAGGAGGTTAAAAGGATAATTGGGGATGCTAAGCTAAAAGCCTACACCAATCTTTATTCTAGATTAGATAGTAAAGATGGAGAAAATAATATTTATAAATTTCCTATATTGAGAGAAATGAAATGAGACACTTAATCAGGTTAAGTATATAAAAGTGAGGATTTGAAGGTGTTAGTTAAGGATGAAGAGGTTAAGGAAAGGTGAAAAAATTATTTTTAGAAACTGTTAAATAAAAATCATTTAGAAAATCTAAGAGTAGTTCCTTAAGAAATTTGAATTCAAGGTGTTGATGTCCCAAAATCACCAAACGGCATCGATTTGGCACAAAACTTGGTACACACGACCGCCTAGGCACAAGAGACTTGTGGGAGAAGACGGGACTCCAATCGGGTTCCCGGTTTGGGAGTTAGAGTCGGATTTCACTCAAGGCAAACTAGTTTCTTAAGAAACTTGAATTCGAGGTGTTAACGCTCCAAAATCACCAAACGAGGTCGGATTAGCACGAAACTTGGCACACATGACCGCCTAGGCACAAGAGACATGTGGGAGAAGACGGGGCTCGAATTGGGTTCCCGGTTTGGGAGTTAGAGCCGGATTTCACTCTAGCCAAACTAGTTACTTAAGAAACTTGAATTCGAGGTGTTGATGCTCCAAAATCACCAAACGGGGTCGGATTAGCATGAAACTTGGCACACACGACCGTCTAGGCACAAGAGACTTGTGGGAGAAGACAGGGCTCGAATCGGGTTCCCGATTTAGGAGTTAGAGCCAAATTTCTGTCTGGCCAAAATTATTTACTTAATTATCTTTGTAATTATATAGTAGTTAAGTTTTTTATGTTTTTTTGTAATTAAAATATTAACACATAATTATATTGTCATTAATTTTTTTTATTTTTGTTTTCAAATATTTTCTCAGTAGCAGTTTGCTTCTTGTGGAATGCAGGCGTATGAAGATTGCGATTAACTTTTGTTTTTGTTACCCACAGAAGAATCATGACGAAAACTTTTGTTTTTAATTTACGTTTTTTTGAATTGTGAACAACATTATGTATTTAAACATTGTATATGTATTATGCAACATCATGTAGTGGGATAATTTTGCTAATGTATTGTTATGAATAGAAGAATATTTTTATTATAAATGAATTGTTATTTTTATACTGAAATTTTTATATTATTATGTAATTATCGGTTTATTTTTCAGTTATTTTTCATTTAATACATGTAATTTTCATATTTGTAATAATTTTATTGTTATTTTTTTTTTTTTTTTTTTTGGAGACGGCACCACACCGTCTCAAAAAACATTAGAACCAGATTGTTTTTCGCAAAAGATATTGGCAATAGTTGAAAAAAACCTTTCGCGACGGTATTCTTTTCTGTCGCAAATAACCTTTTAGAGACGGCGTTGTCGTGCTGTCTCAAATGAACTTTTAACGACGACAGGTTACCCGTCGCAATAAAACACTTTCACGACTGCATTTTTGCCGTCGTAAATAACACTTTTAGCGACGGCAATACAGTTCTGTCTCAAAAAATCTTAGATTTTTTACATAGTAATGTCGACAACAGCATTTCGTCGCAAAAAGGCAACTTCACCGTCACAAAAAAAAGGCGACGGCATTGTGCCATCGCTAAAACGTTTTAGTAACGCCCTTTGTTACGACCCCCCACTTGCCGTCGCTAAAGGTCAGTTGCCGTCATAAAAAAGTTTTTGAGACAGCAATTTGAGTATTTGCGACGGCATTTTGCCGCCGCAAAAAGTCAAATTTTTTGTAGTGTTTACACAATTTGTGCATTTCCACATCCGCCACTGTTGTAGCCTATGGGCAATGGCGTAGCCATGATATGAATTCAAAAGGGGCACTAAATCGAAAGCTAAACAAAATTCACAATCCAATTTAACCTAATTTTTATTCGATGGCAGAACTACAAATTAGTGTGATGTAAAAGTTATATTTAAATATAAGCTCAAGTTAATTAATTAAAATATATAAAGATGCACACACAAAAATAGATATAGAGAGAGAGAGAGAGAAAAAAAAAAGAAATAAAAGAAAGGGTAGTTCTGAATAGTCCAGTATTCAATCCTTGTGGTTGGGTAGAAAGATCTATTTGGGAAATTCTAGATGTCTAGTCTAACTACTAATTCATAGAACCTTATTGTAATGTTGTATGTTATGTCACCCGATTTGTTTTGTGTATGGTTAATTGGTTGATAAAAGATATTGGGGTGTGTGTTTTTTTACTGGGCATTCCAAACTCATGACATGTCATGCCAGGTAATGAAGCAGTTTACAATGATGAAGGTTAATCCAATGACAAATAAGATGAAGTGTTAGAGCTATGGTTCATTTGAAGACTTAGAATAGTTGTTTTTTTTTTTTTTTCCTTTTAACTTTTGATTTGGCAATGTTTTGGTAATCCTGTAATGAAACATAAACAAATTATCTGTGATATTAACTCTGGTTATATATGTATATTAAGATATTTTGGTATCTATCCTACTTGTGTTGTATTATTTTACGTATTTAATGGTCCGAAAGTTGGGGCATTACATTGTTTAGTTGTATATTTTGAAAATAATTTTGAAATATGAGTTTGGAATAATTTGATATTTTATTGTAATTGAGTAGGTGTGTATGAGAGAAAAAGTGATTGAGAATGAGATAAGAGAAAGAAAAAGTGATTGATTGATGTGTATGAGAGAGAAAATTATTTTGAAATTTTTTAACAAAAAAATTTTTCCGAACAAAATTTTTGAAATTTTTTTCAAAAATTGGGTTTTGAGAGCATAGTTCTAAATATCGGCCGGTACGGTACGTATCGGAAAATTGGAGTGCCGATACGGATATGGACCGGAATACCGATGAGACTGAAATTCACAACTGTAACGTCTGATTCCCGGTATGTATCGGCCTGAATCCGTTACATGCAACGATACAATTCCGATACAGATTTGCCATGGCCTGTACGGATGAAATTAGAGCAGAGAACCTTCAGCAAAAGCAAAAAATAATCGTTGGTTACATATGAAATTGGGGCAGAGCAAAAAAACCTCCTGAAATTTGTGATGTTTTATGCTCAGTTTTATGCTCTGTTTTGCAAGTTCATTCTTTGGGCTGTTGTGCTCTGTTTTGTTGTTAGGCAAGCACACCAATAGGCAACTTGCAAGCTTCTTTGTTTTCCTTATAATCTGTTCCTATAGGTTCATCCTTATATTCTGTTACTATAGTAACATATCAGAAGGCTGAACTTGCAAGCTTCTATACTCTGTTACTATTTTTGTTTCATATATCCATATTATTATTATTATTATTATTATTATTATTATTATTATTATTATTATTATTATTATTTTCCTTATGTTTTTCTATTTCGTAATTTCTTTTTTAGGCCACTATTCTTCTGCATCTTTTAAGCCACTATTTCTGGACCTTTTTAAGCCACTGTTTTTCTATTGTTTATACATCTATACCACTGTTTATATATATGCATATATATATATATATGTATTTTCTCAGTTGAGCAAGAGAAAAAAAACAAGAAAAATAAACATTGAAATCAAAATCTTCATCTGTCAAAAGCTTACTATGTTGAAAATGAGACTAAAATAAATACATTTCATTTAGTTGAAAATAGTTAAAAGTGTTCTTACATATCAAAATTTTGATTAAAATGTGACAAATTAAGACTAAAAGAGTCAAAAAATGCATAAAATTGAGTTTTAGAGGGATTGTTAATAATTTTTAAAATTTTACGACCGCGACACCCGATTTCCGATACGTACCGGTTGATACTACCGATACCGATACTCCGCGATCGATACCGTTGCGTTATTCAATACCGCGATTTAGAACTATGTTTGAGAGTTAAAACACACAAGGCCGATATGTTTCTCCACAATCCTTCTCCTGTGGAAAGGTTGTCACCTAAGGATATGGTTTCTGTTAGGTTTTATTCTTGGCAACCCCGGTTGACAAAACTCCTTTGAGTTGTAATTTTATTCGCATTTTTATTTTAGTGAGGCTATGAGTTGTTAGATGCAAATCCAACCCGAATTGTGCCTTTCAGAGAAGTTTGTGATGCTAATGCTTTCAAGATTGCCACTTCGCTGATTATGACGGGGATCGAGCTACCCGGTCAGCTCGCGGGGGTCGAGGGGGCAGCGCCCCTTGGCGGGTACGGGACAGCGCCATAGCGGGGTCGAGGGGCAGCGCCCACGAAGCAAAATGCAAAAATGCATTCCAAGTTGCCTGTTCGCTCGAGCGGACATTACCTCGCTCAAGCAGAGAATCCCTGGTTCCAGCAGTTTTGGTCGCCTGTAAAAGTACTGAGCAGTGTGATTTTGCGCTCGAGCGGGTTGTTAAGCGCTCGAGCGGACCTCTGTTATATCACGCGCATATTTTGTTGAAGCCGCTCGAGCGGACTGTTGGGCGCTCGAGCGGAGATCGCGGGACAGATTCTATAAATTCGCGTGTTAGGTCAGATTTTAGGATTACTACTCTAGATCTTCTTTTTGGATTCTAGGGTTTATATCTGGGGATACTTTGTGAGTTTTCTTTGATATTTTATTGAGTATTCAACTCATGGTTTAAAGAGAGTACATTAAAGGTTGTGTTTGTTCTACAAAAGAGAGAGTTGTTCTTCGGTGGATTCTGAAGAATTTGAGGCTGAAGCTTTGGTGGATTTTGGGATGGCTCATCGTAAAGACAATTCCGAGATGAAGACGGGTTGGAAGAGGCACATAGAGGTTGGTTCAATTAGGCATGGATTCGCTAGGTAATTGAGAGTATACTTGTGTAATTCCTTTAAATCTTCTTAGTGGATTGTTTTGTGACTGTTGCCCTTGGTTTTTTTTTATCAGAATTGGAGGTATCCAACTGTGGTTTTTCCACGTAAAATCGTTGTGTCGATTTGTCTTGATTGTTTGATTGTGATTGTTATTTATTGCTTAAAATTGATATATAATCACAAATCAATATCTAGGGGATTTCTAGATTTTTCAATTGGTATCAGAGCAGGTCGTTCTTTTTAAAAAAAAAATAATAATAATAATTTTTAGAACGAGATCTTGTTTAATTTGTGATAATGGATTCAATTCGTGAGGGAAATTCTATGGTTCGACCACCCCTACTTGACGGATCCAATTATTCTTTTTGGAAAGCTCGGATGAGATCGTTTTTAAAATCTATAGATGAAAAAGTTTGGCAATCTGTCATGAATGGGTGGACAGAACCAACAATTACTGTTGATGGAGTAACTTTTTCCAAACCAATTGATAAGTGGGACACAACTCATTACCAAAATAGTAGCTGGAATAGTACAGCTATCAATTCTCTCTTTTGCGCTGTCACACCTGAAGAGTTTAGTCGTATTTGCAATTGTGAAGTCGCAAAAAAGGCTTGGGATATCTTACAAACTATTCATGAGGGCACTCCTTCGGTTAAATACTCAAAACTTCAAAGGCTCACGTCTAGTTTCAAAAACCTATCAATGAAAGATAGTAAGACCTTTGATGAATTTTATGCGAAGTTGAGTGACATTGTTAATTCTAGCTTCAATTTAGGTGAAAAAATATCAGAATCCAAAGTTGTGGGAAAAATTTTGAGATCCTTGCCCGATCGGTTCCAACCAAAAGTTACGGCTATTGAGGAGGCTCAAGATGTTGACAACCTCAAGCTAGATTAGTTGGTTGGAAATCTCCAAACTTATGAGGCACATAGGAATTTCAAAAAGAAACAAAAAGATATTGCTTTTAGTAGTGCTCATAGAGTTGGAGAGGATTCTGATGAGGATTGTGATATAGATTCCAAGATTACGGCTGCTTTTGTTAAACAATTTAAAAAATCTTTTTTGAAAAAGAATCCTAATCTTTTGGAATCAACTCATTCTCATAAATCTAAAGGCAAAGATAAACTCAAAATTAATTCTATAGCCAAAAAGGAGAAAGGAAAGATACGAGGGAACTCTGAAACAGTCCAATGCTATGAATGCCAAGGATATGGCCATTTTGCTTCAGAATGCCCCACTCGTTTGAGGAAGAAGAAAGCCCTCACTATCACTTGGGATGATGAATCAGAATCTGATGAAGATGAAAGTGACAACGAAGATCACGGCGAAGAGGGACACAAACAATTCCTTGCTTTCATGGTGGCTTCCGAAGCTGAAGGACAAACAGATTCTCCGAAGAGGTCAACTGAGAATATCACTGATGATGAATCCTCAGAGAGTGATCATGAAGAGCTTGAGCAAGCTTATGAAAAGTTGTATAAGGAATCTCTTAAGCTATCCAAATTGAATGACAAACTCACTATGATACTCAAAGCATTTGAAAGTGAGAATGTCAAACTAAAGGAAGAGATTTCTGAGGCTAGGAATGATACCATCAAGATTTCTAATGATCGACAAGCTCTTTGTACAAAACTCTTGACTTGTGAGACAGAGAGGAATGAGCTTCAGCAAATCTATGCTACATATGAAGAAAAAATTGAAACTCTCGAGATGTCTCAAGCTGCTTTGGAAGAACTAATGATCAAGAAAGAGGAAGAACTCAAGTGTGCCATGGTTACCATTGGTCTTTAGAACAAAGGATCAAAGACTTTAGACAATATCATTGGGTCTTAACAAATCTGTTCTGACAAGAGTGGCATTGGCTTTGGTGGTAAGAAAGAGCAAAAACAGAGTGCATCAACATCTCATGATACAAGAACTCAAGGAAAGGGAGAACAAAAATTTCAACATAAGGATGGACTTCTCAAACTTCCTAGAGTTGGTAAGGTAAAAGAAAAGAAGGTACACCCTGTTTTTATTTGTCATCATTGTGGTATGCATGGTTATATTCGCCCTTATTGTTATACGTTGCATGGAAGGGTGTATTTGCCTAGACCTAAAACTTGGAAGTTAGAAACCATGTCGAGACAGGTTCCTATTACAGGGGAATGGAACCACAACGTCAAGACACCACCCAAGAACCACAATGCTCACAACTTTGTTCATACTAAAGCGGTTTGGGTGAGAAAAATTGACTTGTGTTAATTTGTTTTGTCGTTTTAGTTTTTGGGTTTCCGTGTTTTTTTTTTTTTTTTTTTTTTTTTGTCTTACATGTGTGCTTGTTCGTTTTTGTCTTGCTTTGGTTAAGAAAAAAAAAAAAAAAAAAAAAAAAAACCAAAAAGATTTTCTTAGTGTGGTTTTGCAAGTTTGAAATTTTTGAGTGGTCCTTGGTGCATATTGGAATTGATGAGAATATCCATTACATGTTAATATATGTGTGCTTTCTGTGTTTTTTTCTCGTTTTGGAGTGTGTGTTCTTTGATTAGTATGTCTCATTCTATACACACTCTTGGATTAGCAAATTTTGGAGTCTTCCGCCTTAGTGATTATTTTTTCTCTATAGACTTCTGGCATTGTATTTTTTGCTTTTCTAGAGGAATTGACCTATACTAGCATATCATGGGTGATGTTGAGTCTCTTAACCATCTTCCATCTTTTTGCATCTCCACGGCTGTCCCCTCAATTCTTTGTAGTCTAGCCATGAGGAAAAAGCTACCTCAGAGTCACCAACCAGGCCATCCTTATAATATCCATGCTTCTCTGGTTCGGTTTCCGTACTCTTGAGCGTGTTAGCCGCCAATGAGTGTGCAAAAAAAAAAAAAAAAAAAAAAAACAAAAACAAAAACAAAAACAAAAACAAAAAAAAAGGAAGAAAAAAAAAATGCAAAAACAAGAAAAAAATGTGCAAAAGAAAGAAAGAAAAACAAGAGAAGATTCATTGATTGAGGGGGAGCCTCCGTCTTTACTCACTAAATACCCCTTGATTCCTAGTGGTTTGACTTTCCTTTGTTGTGCTTAGATTCTCTTGTCAGATGTCCAACTTTCAGATCACTACTAAGATTGAATCTAGTGTTTGTCGAACTCCAAGAGTCACACACACACTTTTATCATGGAATCTATGCTTTTCACATAATGCATCACTTTCTTTCATGAGGAATCTTCTACAGACTGTGCACATTGTGTTTACTAGTAATTGTGCTTCTTGGATAATCTTGTGTGTTCTAAGGTACAAATCTGAGATTTCTTGCTTACTACACCATGTTTTTTTTTGTTTGGTTTTTGTTCACTGTTTTTAGTGTTTGTGGTTGTTTTTAATTGAGGGGGAGTTTGGTTTATCTTGATTTGGGTTGGTATGGGAGTTTGGTTTATCATTGCAAGAGTTTGTTAGCATGAACACTTTGATATGTTTTGTAAGGGAGATTGGCTATAGTTGTTTTGCATGTTGCTATGCACTGTTTGCTAATTATTTTCTTCTTGCATGTTCCCGGTATTTACATCGTCATATCATTGTTTGTATGGTTCATGATCTTGCTTTTGTTGTTTGAGAGTTGTTTTTCATGAGTCTTAGTTTTCATCTATTCATGCTTTCCATCTCATGTTTCAAGATAATTGTGTCATATGTCTATTACTTTTTCATATACTTTTGTGAGACTAATAGTTGTTTTGGAGATTGTGACACTAATAACTGTTTTGCAGATCATGATCTTGAGAAAGAAGTTGGCTTTTGTTGGCTGTAATGGGTTGGGGTGTTTAGGATTTTATATATTAGGTGTGTTTTGTCACGCGCATATTTTGCTGAAGCCGCTCGAGTGGACTGTTGGGCGCTCGAGCGGAGATCGCGAGACAGATTCTATAAATTCCCATGTTGGGTCAGATTTTAGGATTGCTACTCCAGATCTTCTTTTTGGGTTCTAGGGTTTATATCTGGGGATACTTTGTGAGTTTTCTTTGATGTTTTATTGAGTATTCAACTCATGGTTTAAAGAGAGTACATCAAAGGTTGTGTTTGTTCTACAAAAGAGAGAGTTGTTCTTCGGTGGATTCTGAAGAATTCGAGCCTGAAGCTTTGGTGGATTCCGGAGTGGCTCATCACAAAGACAATTCCGAGGTGAAGACGGGTTGGAAGAGGCACATAGAGGTTGGTTCAATTAGGCGTGGATTCGCTAAGTAATTGAGAGTATACCTGTGTAATTCCTTTAAATCTTCTTAGTGGATTGTTTTGTGGCTGTTGCCCGTGGTTTTTTTTTAATCACAATTGGAGGTGTCCAATTGTGGTTTTTTCACGTAAAATCGTTGTGTCGATTTGTCTTGATTGTTTGATTGGGATTATTATTTATTGCTTAAAATTGATATATAATCACAAATCAATATGTAGGGGATTTCTAGATTTTTCAGTTTCTATCAAGCAAGAACTTTGGAACCAAGCAAGTTCTAGTGTCCCATGTTCTGGTTTGGGTTCTGGAATGTGACGGACCAGCGAAACTTCTTAACTGTCGGAGCTATGGTGGATGTTTCTATTGTGCTTTGATTATTGCTTTTTCTTTGAGGAGAGGGATCTTTTCGATAGTGTCTTATTCGTCAGAGGTTTGCCGGAGCTCTGAAAGCTGTTGCACTGCACTGCTGCTGCTGCTGCTGCTGCTACAACAGCTGTTGTGTTTGTGGTGCACTGCAGCTGGGTGTGGCCGTGCTTGGTGGGGAAAAATTTAGTAATAACATCAAAATAAATAATTTATACGATGTGAAAAAGATAAAAATCCAAAAATTGACGCACAATTATAATGTTTTTATGATTTCAAAGTTAAAAACAAAAAATATAAGGTTTTTTATTGTGTTAATTGCATATATAATATATATTCAATATTATCTAGCAATTTAAATTAGTTTAATACCATCAAATGGCTAATAATTTATATGTATATTTAGTATATTTATATATATGATTCAGGTTTCAGTTTATTCGATGTCTTTGTATAAATCTATCCAAATTTAATTCGAATTTTTGAATTTTTACTCAAATCCAGAACCAAATTAAAAAATAAGCCCTACAAAAAGTCGACTGAGACTCTGGTTACTCGAATTGAGATAGCCAAGTTGCACCTTACCGTTGACACACATCTTTTTTAGGATAGGTATTGTAGAAGGGTATTATTATTCAAATTCAAAAATTCACTTTTCGTACATAATAATGTAACAATTAATTAAATTATTTAAGGTAACTCTCTCTCATATATTCTTTAAAGATACACAGTTTAAAAGTCTAAATTTGAATTTTCTTTACACAAAAGTCCACATTCTAAATATTTTGTTCACAAGGATAAACTTATGCAAAATGATTAAACTGTCCCCCCCCCCCCCCAACACATATATATATATATATATATATTCTATACACCTGAACCAAAAACCAAACCCAAACCCATTCCCTTCTCTCTCCTCCTCTCTTCTCTCTCCTCTAGATTAGAGTTTCCTCCTGCCCCTCCTATTCCACCACCACAACCATTGCTGGCTGCGTCAACCCTCTCCCTTTGCCACACTCACTTTTTGATAGAAAAAAATTTAAACAGATAGATATAAATTTAAATAGATAATCAAAAAAATTTAACAAATAAATTAAGGGATAAAATTAAAAACAAAATATCCTCTTAAATAATAAAAATGACTTCTCACTAAATTATTTCACAAAAAGTAGATCTCTCACTAATAAAAAAATATTCAGTAAAACTAATGCTTTAGACATCCTCCAAATTAGATTTATCACTAATTTTCTCATTCTTTAATTATTTCCTAATTATCCCACTTACATATTATTAAATTTAAATAATTATAAAAAGTAATTTGTATATCATTCTCCATGGTAGAATGATCCAAACAAAAAGATAAATTACTAACCTTACCGGAGAATTCAACACCTACGAACTCGTGAAAACTTGGCCACAACAGCTAAACTCGTAGCTCTCCCTCTGGAATCTTGCCTGCAACAGCGAATTAACTTCTCCCTCCCCTCTCTGCATATATATATATATATATATACCCACCGTATTTTTTTATAATTCTGTTGTCTTACCTTCCTTATTTATTAAAAAATGCTAGCCGCCCGAGACTAGCATTTTTATCTATTAACTTCTTCCTTATTTTTTTAACAAATATTTATAGAAAAATGTTTGGGAGTACTAATAAAAGGAGAGCACTAGGGAGGAGCACTAATGATGTGGCAGTGGGCCCCGCCCACTTTCTATGCCTTGTTCTTTTTATTTTTATTTTTTTATTGCCATTTCTAATGCATTAGTGCTATTAATGGTATATTTTATAATGGTCTAAATCATTGGTGATATTTATATAGGTGTGTAACGCGTGAGACCTTTGATTGAAATCTAGGGATCCTAGCTGTGCTTTTATTTATTTTATTATCCGGACACGTACTGACGTGGTTTTGAAGAGTAAATAAATATTAAAAAAAGAAAACAATGAAGGGAGGGAGAACGAAGAGAAAACATATTGCCGCAGAAAGAAGAAAACCCAGCTACCGAAGTACATCTTCATCCTCGCCGTCGGAGCCCCACTCTCTTGGTTCTCCTTTCATTCCCCTTCTCTCTCTAAAATAGTCTCTCTCTCTCTCTCTTTCTCTCTCTCTCTCTCTCTCTCAACAAAGAGGGGTTACAGAGTAGCCTTGTGGGTTTAATCTAAGAGTAGCCTTATGGGTATAATCTGTGAGTCACAATTCAATGTTCGTTCGCAAGAAGAACATGGACTGTGGCTGTGCTGTGGTGGAGATGTGGCTCGTATGGTGGCGGCCAATTATGTTGAATCGTGATACATATTGTAGTTATTTCACTTTTATGTATTATGTATCATATATCGTATCGTATAATGTATCGTAAGATATAATAATATATATTAATAAAGATTAAAAAATAAATATTTTTATATAATATATAAATATATTACAAATATAAGCTATTAAATCATATAATCAATGATCAAATTGGTCAATAAGGTATATATAAGTTCAATCAAATTAGAATCGTGATAGTAATTTACTTTCTTGTAGCAGAAAGAGTATGATAGTCAATTTTTCTTACGAGTTTTTGAATTTGGGTCTTCTTTGTATTGGATTTTTTAATAATATAGTTCATAACTGTTCAATGAGGGTCAATTGTGTGATTGATAGTGAAAAAAATTAGTTAATAGGGCCAAAATTGGAAAAGAATGTAAAAATTAATTAATCGCTCGATACGAGTTGAATCACAATACGATACGGAATTATATGATACAAAAACATATGTCATGATTCAAGTCACCAACAAAATGAGTCTGGGATATGTATCATTTTCCATACAATACGATATGTATCGTATAATACGTATTGCGTATCTTACGATTTTGACAACACTGGTGACAGCAACGGTGGCAACGTGGAAAAGGGCTGGCGGTGGGGAAGGGAACTCGGAGAGAGGCTGAGTAGGGGAGGGTTAGCCAGCGAAGGACAGGGGGGAGGGGTGGTTGGCCGTCGCCGAAATGGTGGGAAAAGATGAGGAAGAAGAGAGGGAGAAGAGTTTAGGATTTTTATTTTTTTTTCTTTTAACAAAACAACGTTATTTTTCTGATTTAGGAAACTTGTAAAGAAAGAAACTGTAGAGGATCCGAACTCACTACCGACCCAAAAAAATTCACCGCGGCCAATCAGTTTTGTATAAAAAAATGGATGGTGTTATAATTAACGATTGGGAAAAAAATAAATCTGATCAGATAGCTATCGATATCCGATCAACGTGATTTGTAATACATATATAGTATTCGACGAGTTCTACACATTAACGGTTCAGATTATCAAAATGAGACTCGTGATGGCCCCCACGGGCCGAACAAAACTGTTCAGTGCAATACCCAAACATTGGCCAATAATTTCTTTCCATCAATTCAATTGCACAGATTGTACGACTGCAAATCCACATTTCTAATATTTTCTTACACACTTCTTTGTACAATTTTTTAATACACATTTTTTTTATAAAAAGTCAAAAAGTTAATACAAACATCTATATTTTTTTTCTCAATTTTTTAGTTTAAAAAGATAAAAAGTGTACTTATTTAGGATTCGCCAAACAACCCCTCTTAACATTGTTCAATATATATATATATATAAGTTTAATATTGTAGCCTTGAAGGTGCAATATAAATATAATGAGTAATTATTGAATAAAATAATTATATGACATAAAACAGTCACTGTAATTATTAAAACACTCTTCTTTCTGGTAGTTTGGTTTAACAAAGACGGATGGATAGTTGAGACTGACACAAAATTTAAAATTTAAATTAAAAAAAATCAAACATTCAAAATTTAGGTCAAGTTTGGTATACTTCAAATAATTCATCTTTTTATATTTTTATTTTTTTTTCATCACATCACCTCTCCATTTTTTTGCACATTTTTTCGTAAAAAGATAAAAAGTACACTTATTTAAGTCATTCTAAACAATCCCTTAATTTATTGTAAGGGTCAAAATTTGGATATATATATATCTATGTATATAATTAATTTTCTCTTCAAATTATTATGGTCCTCAAATTGAACTAAGAATGAAGGGTTTCTATATAGAAAATGACTAGCGGTTGGTACAGGCGATACTTGTACAATTTAAGTAAATAAAAATAAAATAAAATATTTATTATTTATTGTGTGTCATTTAAGTGATAATGATATTTAATTCAAAAAAATAAAAATAAAAATTGGTAAGGGTATTTTTCAATAGACTCAAGGTTCAAGGTTTCAGTCATCCTCCTCCCATCTATCTTCTTTTTTTATTCTTTTTTTTTTTTTTTAAGTAGAAAAATTAAGAACATGTGGCATAAGGTGAAGTATAGACAGATATTCTCTTATCTTCTGAGTAGGAGTGTGAACAATTTGGTTCGGGTCAAAATTTAGGGAAAATTTAACAGCCAACTGAACTTTTTAGTTTTGTGAGTTAAGAAACTGAGACCAATTGCGTAATATGGTTCAATTTTATTTATATTGTTGATTTTTTGTAGAGAAAGAATTTTCATAAAATTTGTGTAGAACAAATTTAAAAACTATCCTGCTTTATTATATACATGTTGAACATTCATATGAGGTTTAAATTTATGAAGTCTATTAGGCATTCAATATATTTAAAAATAATAATGAATTGTTCAAATTTATTTAATTTATGGACTATAAAATTCGTTAATTTAATCTCTACTACACACAATAATATCTGGCTCCTAATTTTGGGATCGCAGATTTTTCCATATAATATGAATAAAAATAAGTGAACAAAAAAAAAATTAAAAAAAATTATACAAATAGAGAGAAAAATAAAAATGGGAGAAAATAAAAAATAAAAAGAAAAGAGAGAGAAAGGTGGGATCATGAGATTATAGAAGGATAGGTGAAAGAGGAAAAAGTAAGAGAGAGAGAGAAGCGGGAAAATAGAAAATGTACATGTAAGATATTTTTTGAAAAATATATCTCAGCCGTTGTTTTATAATTTGAATAGATCTAAGCCATTCAAATTCAAAAATCATCCTGTTTCATTATATAGATGTTCAAAGAATTAAAATAAAAAGTATTTAAATGAAATATTTTGATCGGTTCAGCTTGTATCGTTATAAAAATAAACCACAAGTTATGAAAACAGAGCGAAAAATAAAATCTTAGACGATCTTAAATGGTCAATTCAATTATGTCGATTTTTTTTTTTACATCCCTACTTTTAATCTTAAAAAAAAAAAAAAAAAAAACAAAGTTTGAGATTATTGCCCCAAAAAATTTAAGATTAAACTTATGACCCCCATACTCCAAAAAAATAAAAATAAAAAATGATTGAATGTAGCATTTGAGATTCAATAGTTAAGAATAAAATATTTTAGACACTAAATGAATAAGAGAAAAGAAAAGAGATTGAATGAGAAAAGAAAATATATTGAATGAGAAGATGGAAAGATTGAATAATTCAAAAATAAAAATAAATAATTAAATAATATGTTGTTCTTTATGTAAGAATTTTTCCTAAATATGACTTTAATGTGGCTTATATATGATTATACTAGATTCATCTCATTAAGAAAGATACATGTACATCAATTAGATGGTGATTAATCATTAATTAATGCACCTATATATACATAATGTATATAAGATTAATGGAGAGTGTAGTTTGGGACCTTACACTATTTATACTAGTAGTCTTCCCATCAAGAAATCCATTCATTCAATGAATTTCATTAAATAGATTAATGTATCTGTTTGGTTTTTATTCTTTGCAATCCCGTTGACAAAACTCCTTTCAGTTGTACTTGTTTTCGCACTTTTATTTAAGTGAGACTATGAGTTTTTAGATGCAAATTCAACCCGAATTGTGCCTTGCAGAGAAGTTTGTGATGCTAATTCTTTCATGATTGCCATTTCGCTGACTATAACGGGGATCGAGCTGCCTGGTCAGCTCGCAGAGGTCCAAGGGACAGCGCCCCTTAGCGGGTCCGGGGTAGCGCCACGGCGGGTTGAGGGGCAGCACCCCCGAAGCAAAATGCAAAAGTGCATTCAAGCTTGTCTACTCAAGCGGCCGTTTGTACGCTCAAGCAGAGAATGTTTGGTTCCAGAAGTTTGATTGCCTGCAAAAATACTGGGAGATGTTTTTTCCTGCTCAAGTAGAATTTCCTACGCTCGAGTGTAGGTCTGCTCGAGCGGCCATTCGGGCGCTCGAGCGGAGATCGCGGAACAGATTGCTATAAATATGTGTTTTAGTCAGATTTTAGGGTTACGCTTCCAGATCTTCTTCTTGGATATTAGGGTTTATATCTAAGGCTATTTTGCTAGTTTTCTTTGATGTTTGATTGAGTATTCAACTCATGGTTTAAGAAGTATACATCAAAGGATTGTTTGTTTATTCTATACAAAGAGAGTATTATTCTTTGGTGAATTTTGTGGAATTCAGGCCTGAAGATTTGGTGGATTACAGAGTGGCTTATCGTCGTGATTCGACATCAGCATTATGGATTCAACGTTAGGCAAGACAATTCCGAGGTGAAGACGGGGCTAGAAGAGACACATAGGGGTTGGTTCAATTCGGGCGTGGATTCGCTAGGTAATTGAGAGTATACCTGTGTAATTTCTTTATGTCTTTTTAGTGGATTGTTTTGTGATTTTGCCTGTGATTTTTTTTATCACAATTGGAGGTGCTCCAATTGTGATTTTTCCACGTAAAATCGTTGTGTTGATTTGTCTTTGATTATTTGATTGGGATTGCTATTTACTAATTAAAATTGATACATCAATATCTAGGGGATTTCTAGATTTCTCAATATCTTTTATATTCATGATACATATTGCATCTTCTATATTAATGAACTCATTAGATGATTAATGCATCTTCTACATTCATAATAGATACATAATGCATCTCTAAGATTCATTTATAATAAATCTATCACATTCAATGCATTGATATTATCTCCATTAGTCTTCTATATATTATGTATATATAGGTGCATTAATCAATAATTAATCACCATCTAATTGATGTACATGTATCTTTCTTAATGCGATGAATCTAGTATAATCATGTATAAGCCACATTAAACCATATTTAGGAAAAATTCTTACAATCTCCCACTTGGCTTGCATGATTATATTATGTCACTAGATTATCATAATATGGCCAACGTTCTCCCACTAGAAGATTGCACCATCACCATTAGATTCTGTTCAATGAAATTATTAGCACCAAATCATTGTAATTGGTGATTTACATATTGATCAAGATTGTAAAATGGTTATAGTGTTAATATTTTCCATCAACATGAATAAGTGAATCTTAAATCACAGAAATGACATTAGCAACATAATGGTGATTAATGCTAATTCATTTATAACGATCTTGTAGTTTATATCTTTTTCTAAATTGTACACAAGTATGAAGAATAAAAACAACAAATATAATCATTACTAACATAAGATGATTATAACATAACATTTATCATGAACATAACACACTCATTTCAAGTATAAACATGATAAACTTTCTACTAAGCCCATGCACGCAACATATTCTTGAAAGAGCTTATGTGTGAGACCTTTAGTTAAAGGACCTGCTAACATGAGTGTAGTGCCAATATGAGAGATGGAAACAGTTTGATTCAGAACCCTTTCTTTAACAACTAGATACTTGATATCAATATGCTTTGATCCTCTTGAAGTTTTGTTATTATTGGAGAACCGAACAGCAGCAGCATCATCACAGTAAATTTGTAAGGGCCTTGAAATTGAATTGACAAGTTGTAATCCAGATATGAAATTCTTTAGCCACGCTGCATGACATGTGGCTTCATAACATGCTATGAACTCTGCCTCCATAATGGAAGAGGCTGTCAGAAACTGCTTATGACTCTTCCATGAAATGGGTCCATTAGCAAGCATAAAAATGTACTCAGAAGTGGACTTTCGAGTGTCTTTACATCCAGCATAATCAACACCTGAATAACCAATTACTTCAAGGTTGTCTGTTCTTTCAGAAGTGAGCATGTAATCCTTAATGCCTTGTAAATATCGCAACACTTTCTTAACTGCTTTGTAATGATCAAGTCCAGGATTGCTTTGGTATTGACCAAGCATACCAACTACAAATGCTATGTCAGGATGTGTACAAACTTGAGCATACATAATGCTCCCAACTGTAGAGGCATAAGAAATTCCTTTCATTTGTTCCCTTTTTAAATTATTTCTGGGACACTGAAATTCACTAAATTTATCACCCTTAACAATAGGAGCAACACTACTTGAACAGTTTTGCATGTTGAACCTTTTAAGAACCTTTTAAGAACCTTTTCGATATAGGCTCTTTAGGACAATCCTAAAATACCGTGAGACCTATCTCGATGAATTTCTATCCCAATGACAAAAGAGGCTACACTAAGATCTTTCATTTCAAAATTTCTCATAAGGAACTGCTTTGTCTCATGCATCATTTCCAAATTATTGTTAGCAAGCAATATATCATCAACATACAAAGCTATAATGCCTATATTGCTTCCATTGATTTTAAGATAGACACATTGATCAACCACATTATCCTTAAAATCAAATTTGGTGAGAACTTCATGAAATTTAAGATACCATTATCGAGATGCCTGATTTAGACCATATACGGACTTCTTAAGCCTACAAACCATATTTTCCTTGCTTTTATCCTGAAAACCTTCAGGTTGGTCCATGTAGACCACTTCATGCAAGTCACAATTCAAAAAAGCTGTTTTAACGTCTATTTGATATAACTCTAAATCATAATGAGCTACAAAGGCCATGACTATTCTCAAGGAATCTTTATTAGAAACAAGAGAATAAGTTTCCTTATAGTTAATCCCTTCTCTTTGAGTATATCCTTTAGCAACTAATCTGTCTTTGTATCATTCGACATTGCCTTTTGGATCACGCTTGGTTTTAAAAACCCATTTGCATCCAATAGTTTTGGCTTCCTTAAGCAATTTTACAAGATCTCAGACATTGTTGTCTTTCATGGATTTTAACTCATCTTTCATGGCATTTAACCATTGTGTTGCATTTCCATTTTTCATTGCTTAGGCATAAGAAACAAGATCATTCTCCAAGCCTATATCACACTCATTTAGGTAAACCTCATAGTCATCTGATATGGTTGGTTTCTTTTCTTTTTATGATTTGCGTAAAGGTTGTTTTACAACTTGGACAACTTCTTTTTCAGCGTGAGAAATCTCTTGAGTACCAATATTATCCATAATAGGTTCAGGCACTTCATTTTCTTAGATAATCATGGAAGGCATAAAAGCATGATTTTCCTCCAAGGAAACATTTTTGAGATTCATACTCCCACTAATGTTTTCATCCTCTAAGAATACAACATTTCTAGTTTCAACAATTCTTGTGCTATGAGTGGGACAATAGAATCTAAAACCCTTTGATCTCTCAAGATATCCAATGAAATAACAACTTATAGTTCTAGGGTCTAATTTTTTTATTTGTGGGTTAAATTTTTTTGCTTTAGCAGGACAATCCCATACATGTAAATAATTCAAATTAGGTTTCCTACCAACTCACAACTCATAAGGAGTTACAGCCACAACCTTACTAGGAACCCTATAAAGAACATGCACAGCAGTTTTTAAAGCTTAACCCCACAAGTAATTTGGCAAAGAAGAGTTACTTATCATGCTTCTCATCATGTCTAAAAGAGTATGATTTCGGCTCAGCTACACCATTTTGCTCAGGTGTATCGGGCATTGTGTAGTTAGCAATAATACCATTCTCAGCTAAAAAAAAGCAAATGCACTTGGATTTTGACCTAACTCAATGAATCTACCATAATATTCACCGCCTCTACCAGATCTTACACTTTTAATTCGTCTACCAAGTTGATTTTCAATTTCAGCCTTATAGAGTTTGAACATATTCAGTGTTTCTGATTTTTCACGAATAAGATACACATAAGTATACCTAGAAAAGTCATCAATATAAGTATGAATTTCATTTTATGATGATGTTTTGTGTAACAAGTGCAAAACCTTGATTTACACTTGTCCAATTTTATTTTTATTTTTGGCCAATCTTTTATTCTATTGATATTAAAATAAAAATTGAAAATTATTGAACAAGTGGTAATTAAGATAATGTCTTATGCACTTATAATGTTTTGTTACACACCTTATGAGTTGAAACATTGTTGATCAGCCCAACGGAGGTTCAACACTATGTATGTTTGAACAACCGAAATGATTAGTATAATAAATATAACAATAAGTTTTTCTTCCTAATGGTGATAAACTTTTCACTTGCTTTTACTTAATAAAATAAAATAAGAGACATTGAGTTTTTCTGCCCAACGAGGATAAACTCGTTACGGTCTTAATGATTATTTTATTTTATTTTATGTTGTTTATTTTTATTAGTCATCTCATTTACTTTTATAAATTATTAAAATATATTGTTATTCGGCCTAACGGAAGGATAACTTGATTTCGTATCTAACTACTTATGTTTTCTAGTTAGATATATTTAACTTATGGTGTTATTTTTATTCATGACATGTGAAAAGTAGTTTTCTTAATTATATTATGTAATGGATATTATGTGTTTGCAGCATTGAATCCTACTGCAATTAATAGTTACTTGTCTAGTATTGAAGCTTTGAGTGGAACTAATTTTAAGAAATGGAATGAACAAATTGGAATTGTTTTGGGAATTATGGATTTAGACTATGCATTAAGAGAGCCAACTCCTACAAAGCCTAATGATATAAGTTCTAAGGAACAAATGTCTTTATATGAAAAATAGGAACGCTCTAATCGCTTAAGTCTAATGATTATGAAAAGCTTAATTACGCCTGGAATTCAAGCAGCAATCCCTGTTTCTGAAAGTGTAGTGAGTTATATGAAATCTATTGAAGAACAATTCATTGGAACTTCCAAATCCCTTGCTAGTACTCTCATGATTAAAATGATGACAATGAAATATGATGGTTTGAGTGGTGTTTGTGAACATATCTTAAAGATGAATGACATGGCCTCTCAATTAAAGGGAATAGACATGGAAATTTCTGAAGATTTTCTTGTTCATTTCATTATGACTTCTCTTCCTGCACAATTTGGTCCTTTCAAGATCAATTATAATACACAAAAAGATAAGTGGAAGATGAGCGAGTTAATTGCCATGCGTGTTCAAAAAGAAGAGAGGCTTAAAGATGAAAAGCCTGATATGGCTCATCTTACCACCTCGAGTCCAACCAAAAAGATTTTCAAGAAAGGCAAAAATAATAAGAAGAAGAATGCAAATAATGAAACTCACAAGGGTAATGAAGAAAATAAGACTCGATGCCATTTCTGTCGAAAGAAAGGTCATATAAGAAAAGACTGTCCAGGTTTTAAAAGTTGGTTGGACAAGAAATGTAACACTCAATGCTTTGTGTCTTATGAATCCTTTTTGATAGATGTTCTACCAAATTCTTGGTGGATTGACACTGGTGCAAATATTCACATAACAAATTCCATGCAGGGATACCTTACAAGTCGGAAACTAAATAAAGGAGAACGAACCATTATAGTTGGGAATGGAATAAAAGTGGACGCTGAGGCTATTGGCACCCTTCGTCTAATTTTAGACTCCGATTTCATTTTAGATTTAGTAAACATAGTTTATGTTCCTATTTTTACTAGAAACCTAATTTGTGTTTCATAACTTGATTCCTATGGTTATGAATTTAAGTTTAGAAATAATAGAGTCTCTTCATTCCACAATTCTTATATGATTGGTTCTAGTACTTTATACGGTAATCTTTATTCACTGAATTTAGATTCTACTTATGCACAATCTCTTTTATCCTTTCATGTAAACAACTTGGTAAATAAAAAGAAAAAGCGAGTGAATCAGAATTCATCCATATTGTGGCATAAGCGCTTGGACCACACATCAAGAGAAATGATGGAACGTCTTATTAAAGATGATATTTTAAGTTCACTTGATTTTTCTGATTTTAGGATTTGTGTGAATTGCATTAAAGGAAAATACACAAAGACAAAGAAATGTGGCTTATATATGACTATACTAGATTCATCTCATTAAGAAAGATACGTATACATCAATTAGATGGTGATTAATCATTGATTAATGCACCTATATATACATAATATATAGAAGACTAATGGAGATAGTGCCAATGCATTGAATGTGATAGATTCATTATAAATGAATCTTAGAGATGCATTATGTATCTATTATGAATGTAGAAGATACATTAATTTATCTAATGAGTTCATTAATATAGAAGATGCATTATGTATCATGAATGTAAAAGATACATTAATCTATTTAATGAAGTTCATTGAATGCATGGATTCTTTGATGGGAGGAATACTAGTATAAATAATGTAAGGTCCCAAACCACACTCTCCATCACAAAAACTCAAGTTGTTACCACAAAAAAGATCCCATCGCCTAGAGAGAGAAGTGGTTTGAAGATTTTAGACGAATAAAGAACTAGAAGATCCAGGTCTTCTATTCAAGGTTACTTTTTCTCAAAAGATGTTTTCATACTATCACGGATCAATGTATGTATACACTTATTTATATAGTAGAAATTCATATAGTTTTCATGTATAGAATTGAATCCTTAATGGTTTTTAGTTTATGTTGCACAAAGTTTTCTATCACTATTTTCTTTCCATGTTTTCTTATTTTTCCAGGATGAGTTGGAGAGAATCATTTCAATTTGAATGCAAATATTCCTCCTTTGTTTTCTCTCTGTCCTCGTTTTCTTCTTAGTCTTCCTCTGTGTCCATCTTCGTTCCTTGTAGATTTACGTTCGTATGTGTGTGTTTTTGGGCCTTAATTAAAATGATATCATTTTAACAAACTCCAGAAAATATGAAAAGGATGGACTGTAGAGGACCCAAACGCTACTTGCTGCTTAAGCGGTCGCTAAGGCTCTTTCTTATCTATTTGGTCCTATGTTCCAACCGCCTCCTTTGAACGAATGAATCAATAAGTGGTCGTGGTGGACCAATAGTTTGAATCAATTAATCAAAATAAGCCAGTTTTCAAGTTAAAATTATTTTAGTCCTGTCCAAACCATCCTGGTGGCACCTCAGCCAGAGACTTTTCTACCTCTATTGGATTGGGTGGAGTTTTCGAGACACACTATACTTTGATGTTGATATTGAAGTATAGATTAAAAATTCAAAATGCCGGCACTATTATAAATTTTTTAAGTTGAGTAAACTTGTCTTGGCACGCCACATTTTGGCTAATGAATGTTGAAGTGAGAGTCACGGTATAGATTAAAAATGAATGACGTTGAAGTGAAAGTGACCATATAGATTAAAAATGAAAATAATATTGAAGTGAGAGTGACTTGATATATTAAAATTTTAAAATGATAGAATTAATATAAATTTTGTAAATTGGGCGGAGTTTTCTTCACACGCTACACTTTGCTAATGATGTTAACGTATAAGTTAAAAATTTAAAACAATAATGGAATTATTATGAATTTTGTAAATTGGGTGGAGTTTTCTTCGCATGCCACACTTTGCTAATGATGTTAACGTATAAGTTAAAAATTCAAAACAATAATGGAATTATTATGAATAATTTAGGTTTGAAGTGAAATTTCTTCAATCTTTTGGCTTGTTTTGAGAAATAGAATAAAAGCTAACTTTATGATTATTTTATTTTATTTTTTATTAAAATATGTAAAAAAAATTAAAAATATATATATAATCTAAAAGAATTAAAAAATTAAAAAAAAAAAAAAAGTTTACCGAGTGCCCAAAACAAGCCTTCATTTATCTAATGAACCTCTCTCTAGGGATAGATTAAAAAAAAATTATCTAAGTGAGAGTCACGGTATAGATTAAAAATTTTAACCAGTGCCCAAAACAAGCCTTCATTTATCTAAAAAAAAAATTTAACCGAGTGCCCAACAGCTCCAAATATCCCGGTCGCCTTCTCGATGTTGATGGCTTTGTTATTCCCGTCCTGCACCACCACCCACCCACTTTCTATGAGTTTCTGTTTTTTGATTGCAAGTCTGTAGAAGTTGGAAGTGTGGATCAACTATGGCCTATTTTGACAAATAAGTTAAAAATTATTTTTTTAATGTTTTATTTATTTATTTTTTTAAAAGTATATAAAAAAGTAGAGAGATAATATAATTTAAAAAATTAAAAAATCAATAAATTAATTTTTAATTTAATTGTCAAAATAGGCCTATAACGTTCCTAAAAATTATTTTATGAAAAAACTTTATTTAACCATCCTGTTTCATTTATACAAAAGTTGGTCACCTTAAGATTATGTTCCAAATTTAATTTAGTTTGTCTTTTTCTACTAATTAATTAAAAGTTGATGATAAGAAAGGCTAAGTATAAAAGAGTATTGTCAAACGGCAGTTGGTTTTTTAGTTGACATTTTGATTTTTTGGTTATTTTAGGTTGAGAATAAAAACTTCGTTTTGATTAGTTTTTTTTTTTTTTATTTTTTATTTTTGTAAGAAAAAAAATAAAATAATTATAATTTAAATGTGGCATTTTATTTTATTAATTTTTTAGCTAGTGGCTATTTTACTCCCGACTTTTTTTTTCCAAACAAAGCCTTGATTGTTCATCTTACCTACGTTTATCATATATATCATTCTCTCCCCTCTCTCTCTCTCTCTCTCTCTCTCTCTATATATATATATATATATATATTGTTGTAGTTAAGGCTGGTTATGAGGTAAGACCAACAAAATAATTGCCTTGAATCCTTAGTTGTGAATTTGAAAGTAATGTCTTAGTGATTAATTTGTAAGTGGTGATGGTGACGTGGAGGTGCAAGTAGAAGCTATGATATAATTAAAGGTGGGTGATCGGCCCTCCGATTCTATATCACTATAGTTAATAATTATTTCAAAATTATACCAACTTGCCCTCTATGTTTGTATCAAACTTTTAAGTGGTTACTCTCTAATATCTACGAAACAGAGGTGTCGAAATATAAAATTAGAAACTTTGGACAAAATTTAACAAAAGAACGAAACATTAGCCTGCAAGAAGAAAACAATATTCATTTCAAAAAAGAAGAGAACAATATTCATATTTATTAAAAAAGACATTATTTGAGATTTTTATATTAATACTATCATAGATGTCTTTAATAATTTGAAAGATCCTCGAACAATGTCTCTTTTTTTTTAAATGAAAAAAAAAAAAAAAAAAAACATTGTGCTCCTTTGCTTTTTTAAATATGAATCAAAATAAATGAGCAGTTATCATTTGACCTCATGGGCAAGTTGATTTTCAGGCTTTTTTGGCTATTTTAGCCACAAAAAACAAAATAGGCTATTTTAGCCATAACAAACAAAGCATTACATCCAACCTATAATCATTACATTCTTCTCTCACAAAAAAAGTCAAAAAAGCCAAAAAGCCAAAAAGCCCTTCCCAAACCAAGCTTTTTAGCCCAGGCTAAAAAAGCTAAAAAGGCCAAAAAGCCAACCCACTTCCCAAACGGAGGCATACAAAATTAAATTAATAAAAAATATTAAGAATGTACATGTTACCACAATGAAATGTATCTCTAGTAAAAAATAATAAGAGTACCAACATGTGGGTGCTGATTTCCGACCACACTACCAAACAGGAACTCAGCAGGAGAGCACAGGCAGAATAGATCACGCCTGAACAACCTGTCACAGAATGATTAGGCTCCGGTGGTGGTTCGTCCACCCGGGGGCACTCCGACGATCAAGTTAATACTCGATTATTTTTCAAAGAAAGCAAATAGTGCTTAACACACTAGTCAGGATCCAAAAAGTGTACCTTAGACCCATGAGGGTGCCTTACTTTTATAGCCAGCACTAACCTGATCCCTGTAGAAGCCTAGCTTCAATGGACTCTGCCTCAATGCTCATCTTGGACTCCCAGCCAAATAGAGATAAACTCCTTAAGAGCTTTATCTTTATCTTATCTTTATCTAGACTGAGGTCCTCTCCCATTCTAAGACTCTTGTCCCTTATCCGCTCATCTTGGATTCCGGTATCTCTGCATATAACCTCAGCTTAGCCGAGATCACCTCAGCAACATGACCAAGACACGTGACACCTCGACTGACACTCCGATGCCACCTTGGCCACGTGTTGTCATTCACAAAATATGTCCTCACACAACCAATGACAATATCTCTAGTGGGCATGATGAACTCCCCTCCATACCTCATCTGCCCATTTATTTTCAGAGTTAGGTTGGGTAGGATTGTTATAGTGTGGGGACTTGTTAGCAAAAATTTGATTCAAGGCCAATCGACAAACTTAAATAAATTTTCAATGAACACAAATAAAAATCAGGCTTTGTGATTGAGTTATATTCCTTAAACAGATTAAAAACTTTCTTAGAGGTAGTTAAATGAAGAAGGAATAAAACAGAACAGAATATGTATTTATTCAATTGAATGATCACTTACTACTAGTTACGAAAACTTAAATAAGAACAAAAACTGAACAAACACAGTAATTGATAGAAGAGAAGAAATGGAGGTTAGAAAAGCTAATACTTACTCTACTCTTAACAATGGCTAAAAAAATAAATATTTTCATATCATATATAAATATATTACAAAAATAAGCTACTAAATCATATAATCAATGACCAAATTGGTCAATAAGGTATATATAAATTCAATCAAATTAGATTTATGATAGTAATTTACTTTCTTGTAGCAAAAGGAGTATGAGAGTCAATTTTTCTTGCAAGTTATTACTTGAATTTGGGTATCCTTTGTATTGGACTTTTTTAATAATATAGTTCATAACTATTCGATGAGTGTCAACTATGTGATTGATAGTGAAAAATTTAGTTAATGGGGCCAAAGGTGGAGAAGAAGGTAATGCGATAGAAGTTGAATTGCGATATGATATAGAATCGTATGATACAAAAAATATATCTCATAATTCAAGTCACCAACGATATGAGTCTGGGATACGTATCTTTTTCCATACAATGCGTATTGTACAATACGTATCATGTATCTTACGATTTTTACAACATTGGTGACAGCAACAGTGGTAATGGGGAAAGGGGCTGGCGATGAGGAAGGGAACTCGAAGAGTGGCTGAGCAGGGGAGGGTTGGCTAGCAACAGACGGAGGGGAGGGGGGTTGGCCTTTGCCAAAATGGTAGGAAGGGATGAGGAAGAAGAGAGGGAGAAGAGATTAGGGTTTCTATTTTTTTTTATTTTTTATTTTTATTTTTTTACAAAATGACATTTTTCTAATTTAGGAAGCCTGTAACACACTAAAAAATTCCTTAGTGTACTTTTCTTAAACGTAACAACGTAACGTTCTAAAAAAAAAAACTCATTAGTGTATTTTTTCCAAATATAACACTCCAATCAATGTAACACACAAAAACTCCTTACTGTACTTTTTTCAAATGTAAAACTTCAATATAAGGCACTAAAAAACTTCTTAGTGTACTTTTCCCAAACGTAATAATGTAATATTCTAAAAACACTTCTTAGTGTATTTTTTCCAAACGTAATACTCCAATCAATATAACGCACAAAAACTCTTTAGTGTACTTTTTTCAAACTTAGCACGCTAATGTAACACTCCAATGTAATACCAGAAAATCACACTAACAAAAATTTAGATCCACGCTCGCCAACCAATACTTTAGCCACCAATCCCCCCAAAAAGAATATTCCACACCTTATATTTCCATCTCAAAAATAAATCAGAAATTTGAAAAAATGAATTATAAAATGACATTTACTTAAACTCAAATATCATCAAATGAAATAAATACAACTTTTCAAAACAAAAAGAACTAATTGGTTCATAAGAAAACTCTTTGGACTAAATGGATCAACATTCCCCCATATAGAATTTATGAGTAAATTTTCCATATATATGTTGTAAAATAGTGTGTAATTATTAAAATACCCTTCTCTCTGGTAGTTTTGTTTAAAAGAGATGGATGGATAGTTAAAACTGAGACAAAATTAAAAACTTAATGTTTAAATTTAAAAAATTCAAAAATTCAAAAATTATAAGGATCAAAATTTGAGTATGTATAAATATTATTAATTTTCTCTTCAAATTATTATGGTCCTCAAATTGAAAGGGTTTCTATTTGGAAGCTATAGTAAATGACTAGCGGTGGATGCAAGCAATACTTGTACAATTCAAATAAGTAAAAATAAAATAAAATATATACTATTTAGGGACTTTTATTGATAGATCCTATTTAGAAGTGTTTTAACCCAAGAAGTCCATGAATAAATTTTTTAACCCACTTAGTCCCATGTATTTATAGTTTTATTCCATAAAGTCATATTTTTAGACTATTTTCTTAGACTCTTATACCCTTATATTTAAGGTTGGGGGGAGGAGAAAGAAGGGAAAAGACTAAGGTATAGGGTATTTCATACACAGATTAAATAATATTGATGTTATTATTTTATATTATTGTACGAGCGCAGAATAATCTTCTCGTATAATCCTATTGATCAAGTTCGGGCTCCTCCAAATGTCGTCGCTTTACTCTCTAAAAACACAAATGTGAGCTAGCCGCCGGGTGTGTGCCGGATACCTCTCCGATGCCTAAGTCAGTAAAATAGACAAATAGCTCTATGTATTCGAGAGTCAAAATTGTGATACCTGTCCATAGGTCCCGTACGAGCTTTTATAGATTCTGTATGGCACAAACCTAGTAGGACTTTTTATTCCTCAATGTAGAGTCCTCATAGGAATCGCATTTCTACAAGATAATGCTTATCCCTTAACACCCTTCTCATTACTATAACCAAGTGAAATGGTTTTACCTCGGTAGTATAACAAAACAATCGAGCTAACACCGTCATGCATGAGCGATAGATTTAACTGAGCTTTACCTAGCTTGGTTCCACCTTGTTTTACCCAGCTCGGTTCCACCTTGCTTTTACAATTCAGCTTCATGTACCTCGGTTCATCATGCTCCACCCGGGCTATCTCAATCATTTATGACCGAGCTAATCTAGGCCCAATGGCGAAGCCCATTCTTCTCAGCCTATAGCTCGGCTCACTTCTGCCCAGTCATAGCTCGGCCCAGATTTACACATTTTACCCTATCAATTGCCCCTTAATGCCATCTGCAACGCAAGATTTGGGATTATCCTTCTCTAGTCGAGCTAAAAACATTCAAGCTAACCGAGCTCTCCTTCTACCGGGCTACCGACGAGTCCGGTTCATAAACGTATTTCAATTGCTCTGTGCATCTGAATTGCTTTCTATTCTCTTGGACACGTGGCGAGCCCTCATTGGCCAAGCATAGCTGTCACAGCCGTCTTCGTACCTCGCAAATTTTGAACAGTCCCGCCCAAATCCACGTTTTATACAAAAACCCTATTTTTTCCAAATCAAACACTCCACTGTTCATCTTCTTTTTACTGCCTCCCAAATCTTCATACTTCTTAACCGTAGCATTTGCAACACTCACGTCCTAGCTTGCATCCTCGCTACCTCGATCTTCGTCCCTTCATGTTGAAGTGGTAAGTGGCTCAACCCTTTCCTTTTTCTGTTTATTTCGTGTATATATAGAGGGCATAGAATATATATATATATATATATGTACATATGTTTTATCCATAAAACGAACTCCTGTAGTTGTCCCATAAAGGGGTTAGGACCACTGAACCCCCAAAAAATCACACTCCCAGACTTCAATCACACCTTGACTGAATTTCTCATTCAATCCGGGATGCAAACTTTCGATCCTAAACAATATCACGACCGAGCTAGGAAACTGTTTGCGATAGGGCACACTCGACCAGACTAGAAAACTTGACCACACAACCGAGCTAAAACCTTGAAATCACAACTTTTGTTACGACCGGCCTAAGAATGGTGTGCAATCCATTTTAGCCGAACTAAGGTTATATTTATGTTGCCTTCTTGCTTAGCCCAGTCCAGTGATCTGGGCTTAACACTTTTTATTCTCCATTTTGCAGACTTGACTAGGTTTGGCCAGGCGCACCTTCATACTAGCGCTCAACCGAGACATTTAGCGTCATCTCGACATCGAGCTAGGGTTTCGGGCTAACTTATTCATAATTTAAGTTTTAAAATGGGCAAATACCGGCTCCTAGTAAACTCACCTAGGGCCATTGCCGAATTTCGTAAGGACTACAACATTCCTGACGATGTCAACCTTTCATTAGTCGAGCTAAATACAACGCCCTGGGGAAAATCGGGCTTCGGTCCCTTCACCGTGATAGCCATTGTAGAGCCCGAACTCCGATTCCCAGTTCAGCCATTGATATGCGAGTTCCTCAGGCAAACTAGACTATGCCCAACCCAACTTAGCACCAATTCTTACAAAATAATAAATAGCATTGCTGAGCTAAACCACCGACTTGGCCTCAACCTGGGATTGGCCGAGCTGTTCCACCAATATTCGCTTGGCCAAAATGATGATGGTTGGGTGTATTATTTAAGAATACGAAGAGGCCGAGAGAAAATAATAAAAGATACACCGGACAAAGACTTAAACGATGATGATTTTTTTTGGGTTTCTGGCAACTTTGAAGACCAGGAAGCTCAAATACTGGGATATAACATTAATTGGAATAAGGGCACAGCCGGTAAGGATACCTCAGCTCTCTTTTTTCTTTGCCTTTCCAGGTTTATGATTTTTAACCATGCTAACTCTTTTCTTTTCTTATGTGCAGACTTAAACCAACTAAAGTCACAGTACAAATACGCTAACCAAGATGCCCTTCGCGCCGCGCTACGATATCGTCATCGCGGTTGGGCTGAGCTGCTAAATTTCGAACCAACTTACCGATATAGTGGAAGGATGAAGACTAGGGTTACAGACTTCCTCCTAGAACCGTCACCAGAACCAGATCCAACTCTTCTTCAAATCAACCCCATTCCTTTAACCAAAGAACAGAAAATGGCCAAGTGGCGAGCTGTGTGAGCCCTGATCACCGAAACAACAACACCATCTAGCAGAGTTCAAACCGAGACACCACAAGCTGGTCAGACGCAAGAGGCTGTTGTCACTCTCCCCACTGCCCGGGCCTCATCATCCCGGGCCAGTAAGCGCGCCAGTACCACCTTGACCGAGCCACGTCGGTTGACTGATGAGGATGATCACCCGCTTTCTGAAACAACACCACCAAGCCCTGAGCCTGTCCATACTAACCGAGCCAGCCCTTCTGAATGGGCACCAAAGATAACATACAAGAACCGGTCTGTTGCCAGCACCGACTCGGTGGTAGCAGACAAGGACCACTCGTTGCTTTTAATCTTGCCAAAAACGTGTGTTTGCCCGCTGACATGGAGCACCACGAGCACCTAACCGAGCTCAAGGCCGTACACTCGGTAACTAAGTCAATGGTGTTGGTAAGTGCTTTCTTTGTTTTGTTTGCCGAATCACGACTATTTGCTCGGTTTTAATCATTTTTACCATCTCTCCTTTTGCAAGCCATGCAGAAGAACCATGTTGCTCATAAGCGCATGCTAGAATTATGCAAAATAGCGCGGCTGGCCGTGGTAGATGCCAATGCCAAAACGGCCGAGCTAAACAAAGTGAAGCAAAAAACCACCGAGCTTGAATCTGATGTTGCCCATCTTATCGAGCTGGTGAATGCAGCGGAAGCGGATAAGCAAAAAGCTTTGGCCGCGCTGAAAGACCGTTACTTGTGCGAATTGGCCAAGCTTGAAAGGAAAAAGGATGCCGAGATCACCGAGCTAAACAAAAAAATAGAGGACGCTGAAGACAGGGGTTACAAGGAGGAGGAGGCCACCTACATCCTGCAATGTGAGGCTTCGAAAGATATATTTTTCAAATGCGGATAGAAGACAGCCGCCACAAAGCTCGGTTATGGTCAAGAAACCGAGGTCTTCCAAAACCCTCCTCCCCATTTCATTCCAAATTATATGGCAGACTATGCCAATGCCATCCAAGAGAAGCTGCTTCAAGTGAGGAAGGAGAAAGAGGCATCCCTAGAGCCAAATAACGTCCCAGCTGCTACTAATGATCACGGTCTCCAAACTGATCAGTCAGCTCGGGTGGATCCACCGATGCCCATTACGGTTGAAGATGTGGCTGTGACCGACCTTCCTGCTAGAACCGGGCTACCACGTGGTGAAGCTCGGGTTGACCTGGATGCAGATTTGGATGATCTATTTGTCTGATCTTGTACTTTCTTCTTTTAATGCTAACGTTTTTGAAAGAATTTGTAGCCAGGCTGAAGCCCCACCTCTTGTAATGTAGTTCTAATCTCGAATGAAATCTGTTATTTTTCCATTCTTTGTGCTCGGTTCATATTTTGCTTGTGTTTGTCTCTCAGCTTTAATTAGCATGTCTTGAATTTTTTGGGCCGAGATAGCCATCTCGGTTTAGTAGCTTTAATCTGTTTATGTTCGTCATACTAGTCAACCTTCTCCAGCCTAGATCCTTATCTCGGCTGAAGAGATGTAAGTGTTAGTTTTTCCTGCCAACCTCTTCAGCCTAGATCCTTATCTTGGCTGAAGAGAGGAAAAAATGTTGGTTATTCCTGCCAACCTCTTCAGTCCAGATCCTTATCTCGGCTGAAGAGAGCTAAATGTTGGTTATTTTTGCCAACTTCTTTAGCCTAGATCCTGATCTCGGCTGAAGAAAGATAAGTGTTGGTTATTCCTGCCAATCTCTTCAGCCTAGATCCTGATCTCGGCTGAAGAGAGATAAATATTGGTTATTCCTGCCAACCTTTTCAGCCCAGATCCTTATCTCGGCTGAAGAGAGCTAAATGTTGGTTATTCCTGCCAACTTCTTCAGCCTAGATCCTGATCTCAACTGAAGAGAGATAAGTGTTAGTTAGTTCTGCCAACCTCTTCAACCCAGATCCTTATCTCAGCTGAAGAGAGCTAAATGCTGGTTATTCCGACCAACGTTCTTCTACCTAGATCCTTATCTCGGCTGAAGAGAGCTAACTTGTTTGGTTATTCTTGCCAAACCTTCTGATTGCCCCTTGCTGGCAATGACTGAGAACCACTTTTACAATAGAAAGACTTATGCTGAAAAAGTAAACTACTTGTTTTATTTGAAAAAGGAAAAAAATTACAAATATTCTAAAAGAAAGCCAAAAATAAAATAACTTGAGATTAGCAAATAGCCTTGTTGTCTCCATCTTCCAAGTGACATGCCCCTTTTCCTGCTAAACTGACCACTTTGTAAGGTCCTTCCCAATTAGGTCCTAGCTTGCCATCTCCGGGTACCAAAGTGTTTCCCATTACTTTACGCAGTACCCAATCTCTAATCTTGAATTGCCTCAGATGTACTGTTTTGTTGTACTTTCTAGATAACTCATGCTGATATGAGGCAACGTGAACTAATGCTTTTTTCCTTCTTTCTTCTGCGAGGTCGAGTTCCAAGGTTATGGCTTCTTCATTCAAGTTTAGGTCAAAATTTTCACTTCTAATAGTGTGGAGGCCTACTTCAAGTGGGATTACTGCCTCCATGCCATAGGCCAAAGAAAAAAGGTGTCTCTCCAGTTGACCGTCGAGGTGTGGTACGGTAGGCCCATAAAACGTGAGGAAGCTCCTCAGCCCACTTGCCTTTTGCCCTCTCTAACCTCTTCTTCAAACCATCTAGGACAACTTTGTTTGAAGCTTCTGTCTGGCCAATTGCTTGAGGGTATGCTGGTGTAGAGTTGTAGAATTCTATCTTATATCCCTCGCAAAAGCTTCTGAAAATTTTGCCATCGAACTGAGTGTCATTGTCAGATATCAGTGCTTTGGGTATGTCGAATCGGGTTATGATATTCTGCTAGACAAACTTCTTCACATCTTTCTCTTTTATTGATGCGAGTGCTTCAGCCTCCACCCACTTTGTGAAGTAGTCTATTGCTGCGAGAAAGAACTTCTTGTTGCCGAGTGTTATTGGAAGTGGTCTTACTATGTCTAGGTCCCGCATTACGAAGGGCCATGGGCTAGTTAATGGTAGAAGCTCTCTGGATAGTTGGTGTATCTGGTGTGCGAACTTCTGACATTTCTCGCATTTCTTGACATACTTCTCAGAATCTGATTGCATGTATGGTCACCAATATCCTTGTGAGATTGCTCTGTAAGCCAATGATCTTCCCCATTGGTGGCTTCCGCATATGCCTTCATGTATCTCAAACAAAAACGCCTCGACTTTGCTAGAGTGGACACATTTTAGGTAAAGTCCTATGAAGGATTTTTTGTATAACGCCAATGATGGAGAGAGCCAAAATTGCTATGACTTTGCTCTTATTTTGTTGGCCTCTTTCTTCTCTTCAGGTAAGATGCCGTCTTTTAAGAATACAATAATGGGATCCATCTATGAAGGGCCTAGTTCGGCACAACATACCTTAGTTACTTCGGGTTCTTCAATACATGGTCTGGGTAAGAAGTTGATCAGTAATGGATGTGGGATCGATGTGTCTGTCATTGAGGCAAAACCTACCAGTTCGTCTGCTCTGCTGTTTTCTTCTCGGCCGATCAGTACTTCAAACTTCACGATCTCCTTTCTAACTAACTCTTGGTACTTGGCCATCCTCTCGTCTTTCGCCTTGTAGTCGCTTGAAATCTGGTTTACTACTAGTTGGGAGTCGTTGTAAACCATTAGCTCGATGGCCTTCATGAAGAGTGCTGATTTTAGGCCTGCTAAAAATGCATCATACTCTGCCTCATTGTTTGATGCTGGGAAGCCAAGGTTGACTGTTTGTTCCACTACTAGTCCATCTGGTGAGATGAGGACTATGCCAAGTCATGTGCCATGCCTATTGGATGCTCCATCCACGAAGAGCTTCCACATCTCTCCGACAAATAGTTTCCAGCAAATAGAGGGGTCGGATGATGTCTTGGGGTCATGTGTGTTGCTGATGTTTTCTTCCAAGTCCATGCCTGCTGTTGGGGTTTCCTCTTCACTATCTGACTGCCCCCAGTTTTTGCTTGTTGATGAGTCCTTGCTGGGTATAGCATGGTTTGCCCATTCCTGGTCTTCAATCTTGTATAGCTTGGAATGCAGCTGGGCATCATGTTGTGGGGGCTGCGCAATTCCTGCGGCACTTTCCATCCCCATTTTGGTTGTAACGGTCAAGTCAACTGGGCAGATGTGATGACTTCCTGGTGCGAACTCTGCCACAAATCTGCCAAAGCTTGGGCTTTTATTGCAGTTCTGGGTTGAAACTTGATATCAAACTGTCCCAATTCCACTGCCCACTTCAAGATTCATCCAGAAAAGTCTGCCCTCTCAAACAAAGCTTTTAAAGGAAAAGCTGTTAGGACGATTATGGTGTAGGCGTGAAAGTAATGCGACAACTTCCTTGAGGCCATCATCAAAGCTAAGGCCAGCTTTTCCAATGGTAGGTACCTGGTTTCTGCGCCCAGCAAGGTTTTGCTAACATAAAAGATAGGCAGGTGTTGGATTCCTTCCGCTTTGACCAACACTGCGCTGACTGCATGTTGTGAAACTGCAAAGTACAAAAAGAGCTCTTCTTCAGGTACTGGGTTACTAGCAATGGAGGAGAGGTCATGTAATCTTTTAAGCTCTCTAGGGCGTGGTCGCATTCTTCATACCACTCGAATTTGGCCTTTAATGCTTGAAAGAATGGTCGACATCTGTCTGATGACCGATTTATGAACCGGTTGAGTGCGGCTGCTAGGCCGGTGAGATGCTGCACCTCTTTAACTGTGTTGGGCCTCTCTAGATCCTGGATTTCTTTGATATGAGAGGGGTCAACTTCTATACCTCGGTTGGTCACCAGGAAGCCTAGGAATTTGCCTGATCCTATGCCGAATACACACTTCGATGCATTTAGACGCAACTTGTTCTTCTTTAGAATTTGGAACATTTCATCTAGGTCCCTGAGGTGGTCCTTCTCATCCTTGCTTTTGACCACCATGTCATCTATGTAAGCCTCCATTCTTCTGCCTAACAATGGTTCGGACATTTTGGTGACCATCTGTTGGAATGTAGCCCCTGCGTTCTTTAGGCCAAAAGGCATGACCTTGTAACAATACAATCCTCTAGGTGTTATAAAAGATGTGAACTCCTGCTCGGGCTCATACATAGCGATCTGATGGTAACCTCTATACACATTAAGGAAGCTAAGTCGATTGTGTCCTGCCATCAAGTCTACCAGTTGGTTTATTCGTGGTAGGGGAAAACTGTCTTTTAGGCATACCTTGTTGACTGTTTTGTAATCCACGCAGACACACCATTTTCCGTTCTTCTTTGGCACTACCACAGTATTGGAGATCCACTTGGGATAGTGCATTTCTCTAATTGCTCCTGCCTCCAGTAAGTTTCCCACTTCCTCCGCCACTATCCCCGCGTGATGGAGTGTTGATCTACGAGTGCGCTGTATAATTGGTCTGGCAGTTGGGTGGACATTTAATTGGTGACATATGAAGTTTGGGTCAATGCCAGGCATGTCGTATGGTGTCCAGGAAAATACTTCGATATTAGAGGTTAAGAATTCCATGACCTCTATTCTCTTAATGCTGGACAAAGACGAGCCGAGCAAAAAAAACTTTTCTGGGTTCTTTTCATCTATCTTTATCTCTACCAAGTCTTCCACTACCTTCTGTTCAGCTGTTTTGCCAACATCTGCAAACAGTTCATTACTCTTTGGCTCTTCCACCATCTATACATACCCTTTTGCAGCCCAGCTGCCATTTACTGTGACGAAGCACTGTTTTGACATAATTTGGTCACCCAAGACCTCTTTAATTACTCTAACTTCGATGGGGAACCGCAATGCTTGATGGTAGGTTGATGCTATCGATCGCATGGCATGCAACCATGTTTTTCCTAAGATTATGTTATAAGCGGAAGGGACCTTCAATACCCAGAACTTCACATGTTTTGTCATGGTTCCAGCCTTGACTGGGAGGATTATCTTGCCCATTGGCCACTCTGGCATTGAGTTGAAGCTGACTGGGGGAGATGTTGCAGGTACCAAGTCTTTGTCCTCCAGTTTCAGTTGTTTGAAGGTTTCGTAATACATTATCTCACAAGAGCTTCCTTGGTCAATCAGAATTCGCTTGATGTCAAAATTCTTGATGCGCAAAGTCACTACCAGTGCGTCGTTGTGAGGGCAATGTAGCCTTGCTAGATCCTTGTCTGAGAAGGATATGACATTCGTAGCTTCTGTTCTGCCCTTTTTGATGGTAGGCTGTGCACTTAGCACCTCTTTCAAGTGCGCTGCCTTTTTTATCGTCCCTTTGAGTTCACATACCCGCTCAGGTTCGACGATCCCATGGATAACGTTGATTATGCCCTAGGATGGACTGTCGATCGGCATCCCGTTTGGTCCGTTGAGGTCTTGGGGGGCTGGCTGTGTTCCCCCTTTTATGTACTGGTCCAGGTGACCAGCAGCTACCAATTCTTCCAGATGTTGCCTCAGGGGTGTGCAGTTTTCAATTAGGTGCCCCTTCTCATCATGGATGGTGTAACAGGACCTCTCGTCGTAGCCCATTTGTGCTTCTCCCAACTTGCTGGCCGCCGAACGAAGGCTTCATTCTTTATCTCGCTGAGAATCTGGTAGATGAGTTTATTGAACATGGTGGTAATGGCAGTGCGGACTCTTAACTTCCTTTTTCTGGGTCCTCCCTATTGGCTCGCCTGCCTCGCCGATTCCTGCTTGGCTGTTCTATCGTGTTGACTTTCGCTGCGGACTTTTTATCTGGTATTACTGTTGAGCCAGATTTTGCTTTAGCACGGGCGCTGTCGTCCTCTACACGAATATGGTGATACACCCTCTCCATTAGGGCCTCTATCGTGAGGGGCATCATCATAGTAATTGAGTCCCTCAATTTGTTTCCAACTGGTAAACCCCTTTTGTATTGTGCGATGGCGCGATTTGTGGGGTAATCCCTAATCTGGTTGAAAGTCTCCCAATACCGACTTTTGTAGGATCTCAATGTCTTCTTTTTGCCCATGTCAATAGAGAGTAGCTGATCAATCTCCACTGGTGTCTTTGTGTTCATTCTGAATCTAGTCACAAATGCCTCTGCCAATTGTGCCCATGAGGCAATGCTGCCTTCTGGTAGCCTTTCGAACCAGGTTAAACCTAGGTCGCCAAGGCTGGATGGGAACAGGATACACATAAGGGCCTCGTTCTGCCGGTATACTGCCATAACCTGGCGAAAGTGGCTTAAGTGCATGTAGGGGTCTGTCTTCTCCTTATACATAGTGAATTTGGGCTGGTGGAAGCCTGAAGGTAGTGTTGCATTCTCTATTGCCGGAACGCAAATGGCGAGCTTTGTAACCTTGCTAATACCTTATCCGCTGGTTCGTAAGCAAGGTGCAGCATTGGCATCCCTACCTTGACACTCTCATGTGTCTTAGGGGCCAATCGTTGTAGTGCTGAAACCCTGCGAGGGTCACGAGCCCTAGTGTCTTCCTTCCATCGGGCCCTCTCCTCGAGCACCGTCCATAAGTCTGCTGACTTAGGCAACTCCATGTGCCTAGATGTTGTCTGGTGCGTGTGTGAGGGGTGATAGCTACTTCCCTCTATATTTGACCTTTCAGTCCTTGTTCTCTCAGACCTAGAGTGACGAGTCTTGGAAGTCCTTGATTGAGTGTCGCTTGTTCTCAGGCTCCTGCTTTCTACCTGTGATGGCGTGGTATGTCTGTCACGACCTTCCGAGTGGCAAGGGGGCGTGTTGCCTTTACGCCCCTCTCTTGTCGCCACCTCTTTTCCTTTTATCTGGCGTTTCATTGTCTCCATGTCTGCTGCCATCCTCCTTATTAATTCGTCTTGCTCCCTCACACGATCCTCCAGAACTTGAGGATCTAGTCTCCGCCTCTGTCTTTCAGGACTTTGAGAGTGACGGGGGCTAGTGCCCTGTCTCTCCCTTGTGTCCCTCCGAGAGTTCCGTCGCTGGGGTTCTAAATCGGCCATGGGTGGGATAGAAGGTAAACCTTCGCGCCTCCCACCCCCCTCTGGGGTTTGCCCATCAATAGCAGATTGCGGCAAGTCTTCATTGTGCGCCATTGCTTTCAACTTAGAGATGAAAACTTGATCAAGAGGTTTTGTTCTTTGTGAAATTCTCACAAACGGTGCCAATTGTACGAGTGCAGAATAATCTTCTCGTATAATCCTACTGATCAAGTTCGGGCTCCTTCAAACGTCGTCGCTTTACTCCTTGAAAACACTAACGTGAGTTAGCCGGCGGGTGTGTGTCGGATACCTCTCCGATGCCTAAATCAGTAAAATAGACAAATAGCTCTGTGTATTCGAGAGTCAAAATTGTGATACCTATCCATAGGTCCCGTACGAGCTTTTATAGATTCTGTGTGGCACAATCCTAGTAGGACTCTTTATTCCTCAATGTAGAGTCCTCCTAGGAATCACATTTCTACAAGATAATGCTTATCCCTTAACACCCTTCTCACTACTATAACCAAGTGAAATGGTTTTACCTCGGTAGTATGACAAAACAATCAAGCTAACACCGTCATGCATAAGCGATAGATTTAATCGAGCTTTACCTAGCTCGGTTCCACCTTGCTTTACCTAGCTCGGTTCCATCTTATTTTTACAATTCAGCTTCATGTACCTCGGTTCAGCATGCTCCACCCGGGCTATCTCAATCATTTATGACCGAGCTAATCTAGGCCTAATGGCAAAGCCCATTCTTCTCAACTTATAGCTCGGCTCACTTCTGCCCAGTCATAGCTCGGCCCAGATTTACACATTTTACCCTCTCAATTATTATATAATGTGAATATATTTTTAATTGACAACACATTAAAAATAATGTGAACATTCTGTCTCATCTGATGTGAATATATTTTTAATTAACAACACATTAAAAATAATATGAACATTCTCTCTCATCTGATATGAATCTTAACAACACCTTTATCACAATGTCATCTAATGTAAACATTCACATTCACGTCATCACATACAATTATGTTTATATTCAAATGAAAGTTGAGGCTTGTGGTTGTGTAATTTGATGCAATGCTGATGTGTACCTTAACATCACTTTTATCACACATCATCTAATGTGAACATTTACGTCATTACGTAGAGTCAATATTTGGATGCATGAGAACTACCAAAACATAATGACAATCAATAAAGAACCATATTTAATTTTTTTGTGTGTAATATATATCAACATTAAATAGTGGTGTGTAATTAATGCATTTTTTTTGGAGTGAAGATATGCGAATAAAAATGGTGGGAACCACCAAAACATAATAACAGTCAACATTAAATATCAACATTAATGGGGACAGGAGAGATTGAGGATGTTTTGGTCTTCTTACTTTAAATAGAACCTAATAGAATAGTAAAAAGAATATGAATTAGATAGAATAAAACTCTTAAAGAGAAGACTTATCAAAAAAACTCCCTATTATTTATTATGTGTCATTCAAATGGTAAGGATATTTTTCAATAGACTCAAGGTTCAAGGTTTGAGTCCTCCTCGTCCTCCCATCTACCGGGCATAAGGAGAAGTATAGATATTCTCTTATCTTCTAACTAGGATTGAAAACAATTTGGTTTGGTCAAAATTAAGGGAGAATTTAACATTGAACTGAACTTTTTAGTTTTGTTAGTTAAGAAAATGAGACCGATTGCATAATATGGTTTGATTTTATTAATCTTGTTGATTTTTTGTAGAGAAAGAATTTTTATAAAAATTTAAAAGATTTTATAAAAATTTGTATAATCTCTTGAAAAAAAATGAAAAAAAAAATAATGAAAGTTCTATAAATACTTTTCTCTCTATTTTTTTTACAAAACATATATTATTAATTACTTATATTCTAATGTTCAAAGAATTAAAATAAAAAATATTTAAATGAAATATTTTGATCGGTTCAAGTTGTATTGTTATAAAAATAAACCGTAAGTTATGAAAACAGAACAAAAATTAAAATCTCAGTCGATCTTAAATGGTTAGTTTGATTATGTCGATTTTTTTTATATCCCTACTTTTAATCTTAAAAAAACAAAGTTTGAGATTATTGCCCCAAAAAATTTAAGATTAAACTTATGACCCCCATATAATCGGAAAAAATTATTATAGATAGCATTTGAGATTCAATAGTTAAGAATAAAATATATGAGACACTAAATGCATAACAGAAAAGGAAAGAGATTGAATGAGAATATGGAAAGATTGAATAATTCAAAAATAAAAATAAATAATTAAATAATTTCAGTTTAATTCCACTCCATGAGTTCTATTTTTTTCAGGATGAGTTTGAGAGAATCATTTCAGTTTGAATGCAAATATTCCTCCTTTGTTTTCTCTCTGTCCTCGTTTTCTTCTTGGCCTTTCTCTATGTCCATCTTCGTTCGTTACAAATTTAAGTTTTTGTGTGTGTATATGTTTTATTTATTTATTTATTTATTTATTTTTTAAGAGGGCGGGGGGAGCCTTAATTAAAACGATATCGCTTTAACAAACTCTAGAAAAATTGCAAAGGATGGACTGCAGAGGATCCAAATGTGGCTTATTGCTTAAACGGTTGCCAAGGCTCTTTCTTATTTGTTTGGTCCTGTGTTCCAACTGCCTCCTTTGAACGAATGAATTAATAATAAGTGGTTGTGGTGGACTGATAGCTTGAATCAATAAATAAAAATAAGCCAATTTTCAAGTTAAAATTGTTTTAATCCTGTCCAAAGCATCCTGGTAGCACCTCAGCCAGAGACTTTTCAATGTCTATTAGATTGGGTATAGTTTTCTTGACACACTATACTTTGATGTTGATATTGAAGTATAGATTAAAAATTCAAAATGACGACACTATTATAAATTTTTTAAGTTAGGTGAAGTTTTCTTGACACGCCACATTCTGCTAATGAATGTTGAATGAGAGTCACAGTATAAATTAAAAATGAATAATATTGAAGTGAAAGTGACTATATAGATTAAAAATGAACATAATATTGAAGTGAGAGTGACTTAATATATTAAAAATTTTAAATGACGGAATTAATATGAATTTTTTAAGTTGGGCGGAGTTTTCTTGACACGCCACACTTTGCAAATGATGTTGACGTAAAAGTTAAAAATTCAAAATAATAATGAAATTATTAAGAATTTTTTAGGTTTGGTGTGAAATTTCCCCGACCATTTATCTAATGAACCTCTCTCTAGTGGTCGTCGACTACAACAACACCAAATCTCTGGGCGGCCTTCTGGATGTTGACGGCGTTGTTATTCCTGTTCTGCACCACCACCCACCCATTTTGTATCGGTTTCTTTTTTTTAATTACAAGTCTACAGAAGTTGAAAGTGGTGGATCAACTAAAACGTTCCTAAAAATCATTTTATGAAATAACTTTATTTGACCATCTTATTTCATTTATACAAAAGTTGGTCAAATTAAGCTCATCTTCCAAAATTTAATGAAGTTTGTCTTCTTACTTAGGCTTATCTAATTAATTAAAAATTGATGACAAGAAAGCCTGAGTATAAAAGAGTAAATTGTTCACCTTACCCACGCTTGTCATATATATAATCCCCCCTCCCTCCCTCCCTCCCTCCCTCCGGTTACGAGGTAAGACCAACAAAATAATTGCCTTAAGTCCTCAGTAGTGAATTTGAAAGTAATGTGTTAGTGATTAATTTATTGGTGGTGTTGGTGACATGGAGGTGCAAGTGGAGGCAATGATACAACTGAAGGTGGGTGGTCGCCCCTCTTAACGATTTAAAAAATTCATTTACTATATCAGTATAGATAATAATTATTTCAAAATTATACCAACTTGCCCTCTACTTTTGTATAAAACTTTTACGTGGCTACTCTCCTATATCTATGAAACATAAGTTTCGAAATATGAAATTAAAAACTGTGGACAAAATTTAACAACAGAACGAAACGTTAGCTTGCAAGAAGCACTACAAGAAATGTCACTTTTAGCTACCAAAATATTGGTCGCCAAAAGTCCCAAATTTGGTCGCCGAAACCATTTAGCGACCAAAATTTTTTGTCGCTAAGCTCGTCGCCTTTACCCTGTCGGCGATAGTATTGGCGACTAAAATTTATTTGGTCGCCGAAAGTGTACACATTTGGCTACTAATCTTAGTTTAGTCGGGAAAAGGTATGTTTCTGCCACTAAAGTATTAGTCGCCGAATGTGACTTTTGGCTACTAACATTCATTTGGTCGGCGAATGTGTTACTTTTTGCTACGAAAGAATTAGTCACCGAAAGTTAACATTTGGCTACGAATCCATACTTAGTCGGCAATAGTGACATTTTGGCTACTAATTTTTTAGTCACTAAAAGTTGTACATGAAAATTTTAACCAACTATTCATTACTTTTTGCTACCAAATGTTTTAGTCGCCAAATGTTTTTGCTACTAAATTATTAGTAGCCAAATAATTCCAACTATGTATTTGGCTACCAAAATATTTGGTAGCCAAATATTTTCTGTTTTTTTTTTTTTTTTCCAAAAAAATTCTAAACAACCTACATCCGTGTTTAATACAACCTGTACGTACATAACACAGGATTCAATATAACCCAATATAACCCATCAACGCTAAATATATTATCAAGCATTCAACAACACATTCTAGTTCCAACCATCCAAAACATTAAAAAGAAACGTCCAATTCTATATATAATACAAATTCCATACGAACCAAGTCTAATCCAACGTCAATAATTTCATTTCATACATAATACAAGACTAACCAAATTAATTTCCAAAAAGGACATATGTATCAGAACATGTCCTAACTTAAACTTGTTTGTCAGAACCTATCTTTACATACATATTTTAAGAAGATTATATGAAGGCTTATAAATACTAGACTAGGCACAAGTGCAAAAAAATAGTGAATGTTTCGATTTCTCTCAGCATTATCAAACCAAAGAATCTTTCTGAATCATGGCAGCGCAACCATCATTGTCCGTTTTGCAGCCTCACGCTTCATCTCTGCTGCTTTGCCACTGCCACGGAAGTACATGTAAACATCCTGCATAATATAAATAAAATGAAAAACTAATAAGATTAATACCAAGTGTCCATGAAAATAAAATTAAAAAAATAGCCATTCAATTCTAGGTAAAACATATTTGGAAGCTACAATTTTAATTAGTATAAACAAGTACCTGCTCCCTCCTCCTCAATTCAGCCTCCTTTGCTTGGAGTTTCTTTCTCCTTTGTTCTGAAAGCCTAGATTGCAGCAGAGGATAATGAAATTAACAAAGCCTATCTCTATGCATAAAAATAGTAAACAGGTTCAACATCCACTAAATTAGTCTGATAAAGTGAAGCTAGTTCCACTAAATTAGTCTGATAAAGTCAACTTACCCCAGTTTGAGGGGTTTAATGAATGAAGAGCATTACAACAACAACAACCCACAAAAATCATAAATAAAAATGGAGAAACAAGCGACATTTGCACTCCCATAATATTCAAGCTGGTAATGATGAACATAGTAAAGGCCAGAAATATTCTATTCAGAAGGCAAACAATTTAGCATTTGCAGTTTGCTTCCTAAGGTAAGACAGAATCACATTAAAAGCATTGAACAAGCTTCAAGAAATTTTGTAATTGAAACCAAGTGTATTTGGATTTACGTCACATTGGGACTGATAATGATGTAAATGATAGCTAACTCTCATGCTTGTAGTTTTGTCTCCTTTTTGACTTCACTGGCAATATGGACACCAACCCAACCTCACCTCTTGTTTTGTATAGTTAAAAATGATAATATATATATATACTAGCGTATGCCCGTGCCTAAAGGCACGATGTAAATAATATTAAGATTAAAATACAGTGGTAATTTATTTTGATGATATAATTTGTGGATTAAATTTTATAATAACTAATCATCCTTAAATTTTAAAAATTTGTAATCATATCAAGTGATATCAAGGACAACAGTGATATCAAAATTTTTTGTAACTAATTATATCAAGTGATTATATCAAGTGATATCAAAATTTGTAACTAATCAAGTGATTATATCAAGTGATATCTTTCTTGTTATTTCATCTTTCTTCTTTATTTCTTCAAATACCAAAACAAAAAATATTTTTAGTATTACTTCTTTAAATAAGCATGCACACAAATACCCTTCATAACTACATAATAATTGATTCAACACTACCAAGAACCAAACTTTATATACTAACAGATAGCATCAACAAGCTATAATGCATATATAGACAGATAAGTTAGTACCAGCTGTGCAGGCTCCATTGACTGTGGCAGCTCTGTTTTATTTCCCTATTTCTTGGTGGCTGCTGTTGGTGTCTTACAAACATTGAGGGGTGCTAACAAATGATTGGGTAAGCCTCGTGGTGTCAAACTAGTTAGGATAATGTTGGCTTACATTGATGCTCTTTACACTCCTCCCTTTTTAATGATGTACTAACATATGTTATATATGATTTTCTTGTCAATAAAGTTCTTTTTTACCTCAATATTGAGGTATGAATGATTGGAGATATGCTCTATTCCTTTTATTTGGGTAAAATTCAATGCTTTGAATTTCTTTCCTCTTTCTTTTCCTTTTCCCTCCTCTCTAGAAAGAGCCTTGGAAGTTTACTTATTCTATTTCCTTTACTTAATTTGCAACACAGCATTGAAAATTATTTGAAGTTTTAAAGTGATTTATTGTGATACAAGGGAATTAAACTTGTTACGATAACGGCAAGTATACCCTTAATATATGGGATGTTGGGGGCCAAAGGACAATCAGGTCTTACTGGAGGAACTACTTTGAGCAAACTGATGGCTTGGTATGGGTTGTTGATAGTTCTGATCTGAGAAGACTAGATGACTGCAAATTCGAACTTCACAATCTCTTGAAGGAAGATGTATCTCTAATTTTTCTCATTCATGCATCTAAGCTTTTTACTCTATCTCCTTCTTTGTTGATTATAAAAGATGCATATGTTGATTGAGATATAGGATTAAAGCAAACACTCGGAATACTATAGCAGGTTTGGATTAGGGTGTTTGTTGTCTAATTCTAAGTTCTCTTTTGTTTGCCCACAACTTGTTCTAGTTGCGATTAACATTTTGTTTTGTCTAATAGTATGATTCGTATACCATGAGTCAATCTAAATAAGAGCTAATTATTTACTTTGATTTTATATTATATTTTTGTCATGCTAGCGAATGGAATGGTTTTGTATCCTTTTAAGAATCTTATTGTTTAAGTACTGGACTGCATTCTTACTCTTATCACTCAATTTTCTGCTAGTTCATGTGTCTTTAACATTGTAATACTTGAAACAGTTTTTTGTAAATTACAACATTTTTTCTTTTATTATTTAGTTTATAGACCCCTTACATGAAGACAATCTCCACCTTGTCCTACATTTCAGAATTACAGTATATCAAAGAAGTTTAGCATAGTGATAAATATGTATGTTTAGCATAGTGATAAATATGTCTTTTTAACATCCATCACTTTTGTTTATTGTAATTAATCTTTAATTTCTAAGTTCTTTACAAAACTTCTTCCTGAATTTTGTTGACAACTCTTACCTTCCCAACTTTTCCTAGTACTCTTGGGATTGGTTGGAAAATTTGATTTTTTTTTCACTTGTTGATTCCAGCTTTTGTCACTGTGTTAGGACTGTCTCTGTCTCCCTGTTGTGACATCTTTGATAAAAATATTTGAAGTTAACGGATGGAAGGCCTTTGTCTCGGAAAGCAATCTTTTTCTTGGTTTTTCCTTCTTGAGGGTTGAAGATGGTTGACCCAATAGAGTATTATGCATTACAAATCATACCTTCTGACTATTTGAAGAACCCATGTGTGTGCGTGTATGTGAAGCTCTATGGGTTTTTGTGAGTGAATGGTGAAAGAATGAGAGACAGAAAAACAGAGCCGAGAGGGAGAGAGAGGATCTCAGGCGACGGTGACCAACAAGGGGGTGAATCGGTGCTCCGGTTTCCGGCCAACGTGAGGAGGAGCGGCGGTGAGAGTGGAGGGGAGAGGAGCAGCGGAGAGGGAGCGTGTATGTGAAGCTCTATGGGTTTTTGTGAGTGAATGGTGAAAGAATGAGAGACAGAAAAACAGAGCCGAGAGGGAGAGAGAGGATCTCAGGCGACGGTGACCAACAAGGGGGTGAATCGGTGCTCCGGTTTCCGGCCAACGTGAGGAGGAGCGGCGGTGAGAGTGGAGGGGAGAGGAGCAGCGGAGAGGGAGAAGGAGCAGCGGAGAGGGATGCTGAAGAGAGAGAGAGAGAGAGAAAGGCGCTGGTTGCTTATTTTGAATTTTGAATTTTTAAAAAATTTTAAAAATATATATATTTCTTAGATTCGGCTCAGTAAAATGAATTGAAAAAAAAAATTAAAATAAAATTACGAAAGGACAAAAATTTTTGAAAAAATAGGTGATTTTTTTAAATGTTGCCCAATGGTTCATGTGATACAAAAATAAAATTTAAAATATTAATAAAGCCAACTGGCTTTTATCACTTAATTCAATAAATCTGATTGTTTTATTCATATACCTACTACTAATGGGAATTCATTTTTATTTAATTAATAAGCATGTTTCATTTTCATTTTTATTTTTCAAAAATAAGCTTCTTTAAATTTTATTTTTCTCATTTAAAAAAAAAAAGAAAGTCAAATTTCAAGTGGAGACATAAAATGTCATTGTTGTTAATCTATGAGGGCAGAGGCGTGAGAGAGTGAGAAAGAGAGAGAGAAAATAAAGAAGTAATAAAGTTTCCCTCTGAAGTTTCCCTCAGATATGAAGCACAATTTTTAAATTTTGTAATTATAATCGCCGACTAATATTTAGTCGGTAAAAGTAAAATAACAACAGTCTAAAAAATTAAAATAAAAGTAACAAATATATTAAAATTATATTTAAATAAAAATATAAGTAATAAAATTATAAATTAAAAAAAAAGGCAAAAATTAAATTATCTTAAATATTTGTCCTAATATTTTATGTATTGAAAAATATAATAATATATTTTAAAATTTTATATCCTTATATTTTCTTATATTCTTATATTTTATATATATATATATATATAAAATAAGAAAGAAAAGAAAGAAAGAAAATTAAAAAAAAAGAAAGAAATTTTTTTTTTAAAAAAATTATGAGCCAACTCAACCCGTGTTTTTTTTTTGGGGGGGGGGGGGACTCCTGTATGACTAACTAGGCACTAATCAATTTTTTAGAATTTTAGAACATGCAATATGTATATTTTCTCATAGATGTATTATTTAAAATCTGAAATAATATCAATAAGTCTTACAAATATGTATTATTTACTCATAAGTCATGATGAGTGAATTTTTTTTACACACTTAGCCCTCGCAAAAAGTGTGAATTTTTTTTACACACTTAGCCCTCGCGAAAGAGATTAGTGGTGAAGTTGTGGTAGTGGTAGTGTAAATGGAGTGGCAGGGGTGAAAGAGAGGTAATGGTAGTAGTAGTGGTAGTGGTGGTAGTGGAGTGGTGGTGATGATAGTAGTAATAGTAGTCGTAGAGATGAAGTGGCGATAGTGGAAGTAGTGGTGGGGGTGGAATGGCGTTTGTAGTAGTGGTGAAGGTGGTACTGGAGATGGATGGTGAGAGAGAGAAATGAGTGAGAGACAGATAGAGGAGAGAGAGAGAGAGAGAGAGAGAGAGAGAGTGATAAGCGAGAGAGAGACAAAGTGGTCGCTAAAAGTGCATTTTCTTGTAGTGGATCGATAAATCAAGAGGGAGCTCAGTAAATAGAGAGGATGAGAGTGAGAGAGTGAGCAACTCAAACACAGTGGGAGAGAGAGAGAGAGAGAAAGAAAGAGATAGAGAGTGAGAGTGAGAGACAGAAAAGAGACATAAAGAGAAGAGAGATGGACGAGAGAGACAGAGAGATAGAGAGAAGAGAGATGAACGAGAGAGACAGAAAGAAAGATAGAGAGAAGAGAGATGAACGAGAGAGACAGAGAAAGATGAGAGATGAGCGAGAGAGATAAAGAGAAGAGAGATGAGCGAAAGAGACAGAGAGAGAAAAGAGATGAGAGAAGAGATAGATGAGTGAGAGAGAGACAAATAAACAGACAGGCAGAAAGAGAAGAGTGATGAGTGAGAAAGAGAAAGAGAAGAGAGAAAGAAAGATGAAAAAATGAATGAAAAGATATAGACAAAGAGAGAGAAAGAGAGAGCGAAAAGAGATAGACGAGAGATGAGCGAGACACAGAGAGAGATGAGCGAGAGAGATAAAGAGAAGATAGAGAGAGAGATGAGAGATGAGAGATGAGAGAGATAAAGAGAAGAAAGATGCACGAGAGACAGAGAGAGAGAGAGAGAGACAGAGATAGAGACAGACAGACAGACAGAGAAGAGTGATGAGTGAGAGAGAGAAAGAGAAGAGAGACAAAGACATAGAGAGAAAGAAAGAGACAGACAGACAAAGAAGAGTGATGAGTGAGAGACACAGAGATGAGGGAGAGAGTGAGCAATGTGAACACAATGGGGGAGAGAGATAAACAGATAGATAGACACATAGAAAGAAAGAGAGAGAAAGAGAGAGAAGAGTGAGAAACAGACAAACAGACACAGAGAGAGAAAGAAAGAAAGAAGAGTGATAAGTGAGAGAGAGATAAAGAGATAAAGAGATATAGAGAGAGACAGAGAGACAGAGAGAGAAAGAGATAGGGAGAGACATATAGAAAAATAGAGAGAAACAAGAGATGAGAGAGATATATAGAAAGAGAGCGAAAAGAGATGAACGAGAGAGAGAATAGAAAAATAGAGAGATAGAGAGAACAGAGATGAATGAGAGAGACAGAGAGAGAAAAGAGATGAGTGAGATAGAGAGAAGAGAGATGAGCGAGAGAGACATAGAAAGAAGACAAATGAGAGAGATAGAGAGAAGAAAGATAAACGAAAGACACACAGACAGATAGACAAACAGACAGAGAAAGAAGAGTGATAAGTAAAAGAGAGAAAGAGAAGAGTGGTGGTAGTTGAATGGCATTTGCAGTAGTGGTAAATGTGGTAGATAAGATAGGTAGTGAGAGAGAGAGAGATGAGTGAGAGCATACCTTTCGCGTGAGGGCCCAATTATTAAAAGATGTGTTCAACCCATCAAATGAAAGCCGACAACTTCTTCTATCTAAAAATAATAGTCTATTTTCAGAATTTAATTTCTTTTTATAATACAATTATTACATTTTAAAAATATTAATTTTTCAAAATTACCTTTTGATAGTATATTTTTGTAGAAACAAACATTGTCATAATTGTACTTTTTGTATTATTAATAGATTTAAAAAAAGGACAAAATAAGAAATTCATATTATTTAAATAATTAATTTTTTTTTAAATTAATATTTTGAGATAATAAAAAATAAAATAAGATATTAATAATTTTGGATGGTGGGTGTACAACCTAAAAATAAAAATAAAAATAAAAATAACTATTTTGTTTAGTCAAATTTTCAAGTGGAGACTAATGGTATTGTTATTAATAAAATAAAATAACTATTTTGTTCATTTTTTTATTTTCATTCGGCTACCAAATAATTTAGTAGCTAAAGGTAGGTCTTTAGCGACTAAAAGGAATTTTGTCGCCGAAAGTTAACATTTGGCGACCAAAATTTTGGTCGGCAAAAGATTAAAAATTAATTTTTTTATTTTCATTCGGCTACCAAATAATTTAGTAGCTAAAGGTAGGTCTTTGGCGACTAAAAGGAATGTTGTCGCCGAAAGTTAACATTTGGCGACCAAAATTTTGGTCGGCAAAAGATTAAAAATTAATTTTTTTATTTTCATTCGGCTACCAAATAATTTAGTAGCTAAAGGTAGGTCTTTGGCGACTAAAAGGAATGTTGTCGCCGAAAGTTGACAATTGGCGACCAAAAGTTTGGTCGGGAAAGATTAAAAATTAATTTTTTTATTTTCATTTGGCTACCAAACAATTTAGTAGCTAAAGGTACCTCTACGGCTACTAAATTTTTATTTAGTCGCCAATTGTCATATGTTTAGCTACTAAAAATTGTTTTAGTCGCCAATTGTAATATCTTTAGCTACTAAATTTTTTTTAGTAGCCAATAATCAACATTCCCCTACTAAAAAAAATTAGTAGCTAAAAAGTTGACTTTTGCCGACTAATATTATTTTTGGTAGCCAATTCCGTGACTTTTGGCGACTAAATAAGTTTTGGTAGCTAAAAGTGGTCGGCAAAAATGCTTTTTCTTGTAGTGAAGAGAACAATATTCCTTTCAAAAAAGAAGAGAACAATATTCACATTTATCAAAAAAGACATTATTCGAGATTTTCATATTAATACTATCATAGATGTCTTTAATAATTTGAAATATCGCCGAACAATGTCTTTTTTTTTTTTTTTTACAAACATTGTGCGCCTTTGTTTTTTTAAATATACATCAAAATAAATGAGCAGTTATCGTTTGACCTCATGAGCTACATTACTACATGTACAAAATTAAACTAATAAAAAATATTAAGAATGTGCAAATTACCATAGTAGAATCTATCTCTAATAAAAAATAATAAGAATACCAACCAATGACAATATCTCTAGTGAGTGGGATGAACTCACCTCCATATCTCATTTGCCCGTTTATTTTTAGAGTTAGATTAGGTGGGATTGTTAGTGTGTGAACTATTAGTTAAGGGACTATTAGTGAAACGAAGAAAAATTGTGTTTGTTTGTGATACATTTTAGTGAGGGATTAATTACATGAAATATCATAAATACCCTATGGTGTTTTTGATATATTTTAATATATATATATATATATAATGTCATAAAATCCACACACACAAAAAATACACAAATACATAACACACAACATAGGCTAAATAGTCTTTTTCCAAGCTAATCTCCCGGAAATTCTATTTCCACACACTACTTCCTCTCTTTCCACACACTTAATGATTTTTTTTTATTACATTTTTGTCCTAAAATTAAATTACCAAAATATCCCTTGCCCATAACCCTAACTCTAACTCTCTCAAACCAATCTTATTATATATAGGTCAAAAAAAAAAAACTTATTATATATATATATATATATAGAGAGAGAGAGAGAGAGAGAGAGAGACTCTAACATGCATCTATTCAAGAAAAGGGGTTGATATGAGAACAATTATGGTGCCTTACTTGATTGGTCTTGAGCAAGATGGCATATTGGGTGCTGAACATTTGAAGTCTGAGTGAACTGTGTCTGTCAATTCTGGAAGACATGGTCATGAATATGTTTCTGTCCTGCATTCTTGCTCTACTATTACAGATTGAATTAACTGCTGAACATAAATAAAGCAACATGGAAGCATAGGCAAAAACAGGGGCCAATTTTTGGACACCATTTGTGATTTTTTATTTTTATTTTTTCAAAACAAAAGGTTACTTCTCATTTTCTTTATGTTGCAAATGCAAGTTAGAACAAGGTACCTTGAATTTGAAATAAAGTTCCACGCTCAGTTAGTTTCTTCCCAACCCATTCAAGAAGTCCTCCAGTACTAAAAAACTCAGTCCCAGACCCAGTAGGGAAGCACTAAAAAAAAGCAAAGAAAATTGTCACAATGCAGGTAATTTTTCGGAAGAAAATGCAAGTAAAGTAAGAAGAATTGCTGAATGCAACAATGGAGGAGAGTGAAATGAAGGAAAGCAAGAAAGACTGAGGTTTGTTGAAACCATGAAGAATGTATATGTATGGTGCTGTAGTAATAGATAGATAGAGAATATTAGACGAGTTTGTGGTGTTTTGTATTCAATATCTGGAAACTCAACCAACCCCCACACAATTTCGAAGAGTCTTTTCTTGTCTAGTGTATGTGACTAACTTGAATTTTAGTTTTGCAAGAAAGCAGAGGTGCCGCCGCCGCCGGCAATAGCGGTGGTGGCTTGTTAGGGTTAGAGTTTGGAGGATGAAGATGGTAAGGGTATTTTTGGTATGGTAGGATGTGTATTGAGTGAAAGTTTATAATTTAAATTTACTTAGAGTGTGTATTGAGAAAAGATGTAGAAAAAGAGGAAGTAGCGTGTGAAAATAGAATTTTCCCTAATCTCCTCACTAGTTTTAAAACCCAACCCTTGGAAGCCTTTGCTAATCCCTTCCTCCAAGGCTTATATGTCAGCTTCTCAATTTTGCAAACAAACACCATTATAGTGGGTCACACATCTATCCTAGTCCAATTCCCTCTTCTATCATCCAAAACAAACAGACTCACATACTCTTTCATAGACTTCTACGGGTCCCACTCAAGCACATGATCCGAACTATTTAGCTCGTAAGTCTCGCAATAGAAGTTATCTATTCAAAAAATCAACTCCATCGAACATTTATTGACACATTAACAAATCACATTTTATTTTATAAAATAGATTATTCAAATTTACAATTATATTTGTCATTCATTCTATAAAATAAAAGGGCGACGCACCAATAAATCCCAAATATGTATCTTATGCTCCATTTAGTCCTATCTTTTATCTTATGTTCCAATTAGTCCTAACATAATGTTATTGACAACTAAACCCGCCTCAATGTAATGTTTACACGTTTTAGTAAGGGTAATTAAGTAAACCCCCAATGTCGTAATGACTGGAATGCCCCAAACCTGTCTTCTGTAGAAATTTGTTTCCCTCCAAACAAACCCGTAATCGAAGAGTCGTGTATGGAAGGTTGAACAGTTCTCCGATGTTAATGGCGGCATGTCAGGCATTGCAGTTGCAGAATGTTGCTTGACGATGTGAATTCCAGGTCAACAGAATAGCATTTTGTGTTTTACCGTAATCCCCATCAAATACGAAAACCCCTTCGCTGTTGATACATCAAACCCTGCGGTGTAGTTGCTTGTGACACTTCTGTGCTTCGAAATAGCGAGCGGAAAGTCCTCGTAGGCGCCCGACAATGGTTCCAGGTACGTTAAGCGCCTCTGTACGTAAACCCTTGATTTCATTTACATTATGAAGTTGTGGTGTTATGGGTGACATATTATGGGAAGTGGTTAATGTTGTGGGATTTGTGAAATACATGAAATTGTTAAAAATGTACGCTGAACTAGTGTTGTTTTTTGGGTGCGATTTTGAGAAATTCATGCGTCTTCTCGGAAAGTAGGTTGTCAATGTTCTTGTCCTGTTAAGTTGGGTGTTTTTTTGTGATTTTGTCGTAATGTTACTGCGTTGAATGTAAATGAAATGGTAATGCAATTTTATTATCAAGTGTGTACTGGGTTTCCCTGAATTTGGTTGGGGGGGGGGATAGGGGGGTTGAGGGGAACATGGTTTACCTATTTGTTTGGTGGTGTATACCATCTTAACATGTGGGGGGGTGTGTATTTTTTTTCTTGGTTTTTTACATCGAAGCAAAGTATAATGTTGTGCAAGAATCATGTCGGTGATGTAATCACAAATTTCAAATCGGGGCCCCTTTTTATTTTTTGTTTACGTTTTGCTGCCCAATGCGTAGTCGTAATCATGTTATGTAGCGTGTTTGATGTTGTGAAAATCATATTGAAGTGGTGACGCATTTGTAATGTTCTTCAATCCATTGACATAATCTACGTAGCGTCACTTTAATTGTTGGATGTTATTGTTGAAATGCATAGCTACAGCTCGTTGCATTTGTACAAAATTTAGTACAGAACAATATAATTAGTTAGTTGGGAAGTGATAGTGGTTAGTACTGCATATAATGCATGCAGTATGTACTTGTGGCCTAGTGCGCGATGAGATGAAAATCAGAGTTTACCTGTGTGATGTTAACGTTTGAGTTCAGATTTTAATTTGATGGCATGACATGGGGCATAAAACTTGGTGTTCTTCTGGTAAATTGCCTGATGCCGGAACATGTGGTGGTGTAAAAGATTCATTTTTTCATGGTAATGCATCATGACATTTTATGTTTTGTGTTGGCAGTTTTAATTTGTTTCTTCTGATTTGAATGTAAAACATGTTCAGGTAGCAGTGGCAGTAGGACTGGTAAACGGAAAATTGGCTTGAGGTCACCACACACATCGACAAGGCAACCCAGTAAACGACAAGCAAAGCTCCCTTTCAAGAAACAGAAAGGGCCGGGTGATCTTGTTCAGAGAGCTGTTGTTGATACGTCGAAATTAATGTACCGTTCAAACATATCCGGGCTGATTAGCACAGTTCTGGAACTCGAATTACGCGATGCCCACGTCAGACAGTTGCAGAGAACGCCATTCTGGCTGATGATTGATGCTATTCGGGCTAACGAGCTGGATCCTAAAATGTTCAAAAAATGTGATGCGACGGTATGTCGGATAATACAAACTTACAACCCTGAAGATGAGAAATTCCACATCGGTGGAGCTAAGTTACCATTGCGCAACAACGACATCAGGTTGATCTTTGGGGTACAATGTGGGAGGGAGAAATTGGATATGACACAGGGTGGGAAAGGGCCGTCTGATTTCATGCAAAGACGCTGCGCAAATGTTACCCGAATTTCCTCAAAACTAATAAAGGACTTGCTGGGAGAAGCCATCTGTGGTCATACGGAGCGTGACGAAGAAGATGTGGCGAAATTGTTGTGTCTTTATGTGTGCGCCAAGTTATTTTTCGCAACAACCGGCGAGCATATAGGTTGGGCATTTGTCCGTGTGATTGACAAACTAGACACGTTGCAGCACTATGACTGGAGTGCAACAATAAGAAACACATTGATTGGGTCACTAAATGAGATGCACAATAAGCCAGAGAAGGTCACTGGTTGCGTAGTAGCATTGCTGGTACTTATGTTTTTTCCTTATTTGGTGGTTCAAATTCAGCGGTAAAACATATAACCCATTTCAGTGTTAATTTAACGGATGTTTCATGGTCTAATTTCAGTTCCTTATTTGTGAGCATTCAAACATCGTCGCTCCGGAACGACCCGACGTGACACCACGTTTTTGTAGATGGAACATTGCAGCCGCTGTGGGGAAACTAAGAGTAATAAATTTGTCGTCAGAAGGTTGCTTTGAGGTATGCAATTAGAACCCTTTTAATTGTTTTGCAAATTTTTCCAATACCAAAACATTGAAATTGTGCTACGTTTTGCTGGTAACTTTCATTAGGTCCAGTGTGGCAAACTTGTTGGGACGATTAATGAATGTCATATTCTGAAGGTGCCTGCTGCTGCTATTGAACCAAAAGAATGTAGTAGAATTAGGGCGGATGTGGAACCGCCTGGAGTGTGCGATGAACGCAGGGCTGTGATTGAGACAGATGATGTTGGCAGCGTGGAGCCGAGCTTCAATTGTTGGCAGCCGGCCAAAAAAACAAAGGGTGACATGAAAATAGAGGGGGCCAATGACGATGACAATAAAAATACTGGAACACCGACCAGCAAGGAAAAAGTAGCTGGGAAGCTGGTGTCACGTGGAGAGGTTTGGCCGGTATTGTTCCCAGATCTTCTGGAACTGTCTAGCACTCCAGACGGTGAAGACGTGGGTGGGGAACAAAGAGGGGTGCGCGATGAGCTGATAACTTGTAAAGCAAGAATTACTGAATTAGAGAGTGAGATCAATATGAAAGATGTACAGATATGTGAACTGGAACAGCGTGTGGAAACACTGGAAAAACTGCTCGGGCGGCATGCTGGTAATTTGTTTGCAAAATTAAATACTGTGATTGTGGATAAGGATGCAGAAATTGCACGGCTCACCAAGCAGGTTGATCGATTGGACAAAAAAGTAAGCAATTTGGAAGATAGTCTTGATGACCTTGAGGTTCACGAGGTCACACAATTAGCTGTGAATGCTGGATCGAATCAGCGAACACCAAGTAATAGTCTGTCAGGCAAAGTGAGTGGGTCTGCCAATGTGACGAGTTGCGAAAGTGCGCAGCGGTCTGCATGTCGTAGAGGCCAACCCGAAGACGTGCGGATCAACGAATTACAACTTGTTGACAATGACCCTGGGATTGAAGATTTGACAGATGACTTTGCAGATGGGATTGTACGTACAACTGTGGCAAGGGGAGAGGGTAGCTGCAGCCCCATAAATGCAGAGACAGTAGCTGATGGCAATGTAAAGGATGGCGCAGCTGTCGTTGTTGTAGAAGGTCATAGTGAACACACAGCAGGTGCAGCAAGTTCAGGGCCGAAAATTACATCACTTGTCAAAAGGGTGAAGAACAAGGCAAGACGGGAATTTAGGTTATCAGACTACGAATATCCCGGCATATTTGGGCGTCCACAGGTAAACACCAATGTCAGACTTGGTAAATCAGTTGAACCCGGGGTGATTTACAGTGTTGAGGACGTCGAGGTGGAGCGTAAAACATGGAATGGATTCGGTCTGAATAGGCGGCACACTGTGTGGAACATGGTGAAGGATGAAGACAGGGAACTACTACAAAGAATGTACACTTTAGAGGGGGACGGGTACGTTGTTCGGATGAAATGTTCTATTGTTTAACATGTACAACTTGTAAAACTATGCTCTATGGTGGTTCTTAATTTTGGTGCACGGTGTGCAGGTTAATAGTGTGGGATGGTGGACACAATGGAATACAAGTCCATTTCACGGACATCAAAGATTTGGTGCAGCAGAACTCCATACACGGCAATGTAAGCTGGTTCCGTGTAACGAATCGTACAGTATTTAGTGATTCTTTAATTATTTTTAAAAAGCATATGCAAATCTGACCGTTGTTTCCTTTGTGAATTGAGTGATGTGGCAGTCGGAAATGGCAAATGAATTTTAAAACACAGTGAAGAATATGTAAATGGAAATGTAAATTTACAAAGTTATTATTACTATTGTGGTGGAGTTGTAATGGGTGACATATGTTGCAGGTAATCGATGCATACGCTGCAATGTTGACTGAAATGCATAAGATGGTATCTGGAAGGGCAGAATATGTTGGGGCATCGTACATTTACACTAGTGTTTGTTCGGTATGTATCTTCAGTTTTATTTGATTCCTTGAAATCTGGAAAATATTTGCATAATGAAACCTGGTACGCCGATGGTGGTTTTGGACAATTGTGCAGGATATGATGAGAAACAGTAGTGCTGTTTCCCGAGCGAAGTATTTGAATGTTCACATGAAGGCTGCACGAGGTTGCAGATACACAGTAATCCCAATCTACAATGCCAACCATTGGACAGTCATGGCGTGCGATTCAGAAAGTGGGAATTGGAAACATTACAACTCGATGCGGCCAAGACGTGGAGTGCGCGATGAGCACTACAATGAGGCTCTAAAAGTGGTAAGTGCTGTTTACAAATTTCAGTTTACAATGTGCATTATGGGCAGATTGCAATGTGGAAAATGTTAATGTTACTGTGGACAAAACTGCACTGACATGTGAAAAATGGACAGAAACAATGGGTGGCTGATCACCACAACAAATTTGTGAAGCCTCGAGTTACACCTACAGCTGTTGGCGCACAGCTGTTTGATGGCAGTTTTGTATCTGTTGTGGATTGCCCACAACAAGTTCCAGAGTCGTAAGAAATGTTCATTTTATTTTGAGCGTACTGTTTTGATGATGTATCACGTCTGTGACATTGACACCGGTGTTTGTTAGTGCAGGTCGGATTGTGGGATTTTCGTGTGCTTCATAATCAGGCAGTACATTCGTGGTGCAGAAGTGAATACTTCGATGGATGGGCTGACCCCAACTGGGCTACGAGCTGCAATGGTGGAAATGTTCTTAAGTGACCCGGGCAGTGGACTCCGTGGGAGGACATTATAACAAGTTGAGAAGACATTTCCCAGTGCGCAAGTTGCAACAACAGCATTAGGATGTTTTTTTCTGTTTTTCCCGTATCGGCGTATATAATGTTTTGTTAGTCTGGAAACACATAAAAGTAGGACGCAAAAACTAGTTTCATATACGTTACTTTTTTGGTAATGCAGAAGTGGCAAACGGTTTAATATTGGGTTAGGATCCAGTATTTTGTGGATATGAATGTTGATATTATTTAGTAAGCTATTCAAATTGTCTCACCTTTTGCATAATAACAGTTTCACAGTGCATTACACTTTTATGTCATGTGAAGTACATTGTTTTTAAATGGCAGATGGGCCTGGGTATGTGAACATGGTGTGATGTATGCAGGAGTTGGGCATGACGAGACTCAGTTTTGTAAACCTGTTTTCCACCACGGGAGTATGCGTGGTTTGATTTATATGGAAGTGAACATGCAACGACTGAGCACGTCAACCACATGGTAAGTATGACACGAGTAAAGATTAATTTCGCATTGCCATCTTAATCAGAATTGTGATGATACCATGCTGAGAATAACATAAAATTACCTTCCTGTTCAATTTATTGTAAGTCATTTGGTAATGGGTACATGTTTTGTGCAATGACAATGGATTGTAAGCAGCCACAGAAACATTAAAAATCCATTGCCGTTCCGGATACAGGTTGGCAGAGTCCACTTTGGGCGAATGTTCTGGTATGATGTGAACAAATTTGTAAACTTAAACGGCACCAATTCCTTATTTCATGTATTCACAGTGTTAATGAAAGCGTCCTTTGAGAATTAAATGGTTGTGTTTCAAATGAGCAGTGTTAGTGTTCAGTAGCGGGGACCCAAAACGTATGTCCTACTAAACAAATTAAACCAATAACATAAAGTGGATGACTGGTTTCCAAATCTGTTATGATGTCCACAGATTTGAAACAAAAACCGGCACCCACTGACTCTTTTCGTGTGTACACAATGTCATTCAAAACAGATTTGAAAAATAACAACCACTGGCTACTTTCATGGCTGCACAGTGTTAAGCAGAACATATTTCACACTAAAATGGTTGGGTCTTAAAGGTGGAGTGTAATTGTTCAAACATGGGAAATGAAATGGTTGATGGATTACGTTAAAATGTATATCCTACAAAACAAATTAAACCAATAACAGAAAGTGAATGACTGATGTAAAAAAAAAAAGGAATTTTTTTAAAAAAACCAAATAACCCAGTTTCTTAACAACCAAATTAAATCATATGGTAGCCCAACTGTAATGGCTCTTTGCATGTCTTCCTATTGTGATTGCCCACTTTTTCGCAACGACCACAACGTATACGTTGCACTACCTCCCCCTTGGACGGAATTCTCTTCCGTTTTGGCCGACCGGGGGGACGCTTGGCCGTCAGCGGAGCTATCAAACATTCAGCTGGGTTAAACAGTGGCCTCCCCACTGTTGGGATGGGGTATATGGTTCCGCTATAAGTAGCTCGAAATGTATCAATGCAAAATGCGGAGTCTATGGCATCGTAGATGTTTCTTCCACTATTACGGAATGCAACCACAGCATGGGAACACGGGAACCCGTTGATCTGCCACTGAAAACAAGAACATGTCAGCTTGCCGACATCAACCAACACCGATGGGTGGGAGTGGACCTCATAGACATCATCATTAGCCTGGCTAACACACCAAGCTCTGCTGTCGTTATACGCTGCCACCAATTTTTTCTCCATTTTCGGAACTAAAACACCGTCCCATTTACTGCATTTAACTCTGCGCTCCGACATCTGCTCCATTATTTGACCCCTTATCATATCGACCAATCTCGTGACGGGGAGATGACGAGCCTGACCAACCCAATTGTTGAAAGATTCCGCAGCATTTGAGCACATCTCCCCATACCGTTGGCCCCTTTTTTAGAAAAAAGAAACCCATTTACAAAGCGTAAATTAAAAAGACCAAAACAAAATATACTGAAAAAAAACACGTGGGAATTTTTAAATATGCCATAACCCGTTGTGCAGGCCATGAATTACCTGAAATACGCATTAGACCAGTGTTTGGGGTGCAGGTCTTTCATAAAATCTTCAATCACAACTGGGTTGGCCTTCTTCAATTCCTCCAATTTCTCATTGAAACAAGCAACAGTGGGCGCATATGCACATTCCCGTAACTTTCGCATCAACCCAATTTTGTGCGATGCATTAACATATTTCATTCGATCCCGCAAGTTCATTTGCAGATGCAACAAACAATATGCATGATGCGCTGAAGGGAAAATAATGGGCATAGAGTGTAATAATCCGACATGGCGGTCAGATATGAAAGTCAATGTTCGCCCACCCCCAACAACTTCTTTCAAATTATGAAGGAACCATTCCCAATTAGCTGAATTCTCGGAATCAACAATAGCAAAGGCTACCGGAAACAATCCTAAGACCAAACATGCAACATAAAAAGTTAGGCATGACAAAACTTATACAACCATCCACGAATAAAAAAGTGCGACACATTTTAAAAATTTTTAAAACGAATAAGCCTGCCACTGTGTGTTACATTCCTATTCAGTTTTATTTGAGGAGACCCTATTTCAATGTTCTCAATTTTTTTTTCCGTTATTGAATGGGAAAGAAACATTTGAAATGTATAAAAATTTGAAGTATCTATTTACTAGTATGTTCAGCAAATAAGCAGTAATAGGTAAAGTAACACACCATTACCTTGATTGGCGTCTTTAGCAGTAGCTGCGAGCAAATTACCTTTAAATCTACCTTTCAAAAACGTTCCATCCAAAAAAAGCATAGGCCGGCAGTGTTTGAACCCATCTATACAAGCGCGAAATGATATGAAATACCTAACAAAGCTCCCGGTTTTTGGGTCAAACTCAAGATTAATGTAACTATTTGGGTTTTTTTGCATAACAGAATTGCTATACCACCTCAGCTGATCAAAGGACGTAGCGTGATCCCCGTACACCTCGCCCCTAGCTTTCTCAACACCCAACCATGCCACCCGGTAGCTAATATCCAAACCATAATCGTTCTTCAAATCAAACACGACATCAGTGGGGCGCGTCAATGGCTTATCACGCAGTCGATCTGCAACAACTGTGGACACCAAATCAGACCCCGTACGAGGGTTCCTAGAAGTACGTATAGCAGCCCCACAAGTATGCACACTATCAAACCTCTTAACACATAACACCCCACTTGACGGTAACATCCTCGCATGAACTGACCACGGACAATCTGTTGAAGCCGCAAACTTACACACTACCGTAATTCGCACGGAGTCATTTTTAACATACTTAAATTGAAATCCACGTTCAACAGCATACTTACACAGAACTTCGCGGAATTCAGTTGCTCCACCATCAAAACATTGTCCCACATGGGTAATACCATGCGCCCATTGCGCCGACAGAAACGTCTTCGATTTGTTCGGACAGTACATTGGTAACAAATCCATCTGGTCATCCACGAACTCATTCCCGCTAACATGCCGTGACATTCCCCCATCGTCCGCGAAATCCAACACGACACGATTACCACCCACACCAACACTACTTTCCTGAATGACGACCTCAATGTGATTTATCCCGAACGACTTAGCAAGGCACAACATGTTTTGAATGTCGTCGTCGCTATCCACCTTAAACTTCTTATATCCGGGAAAATCAAAAAACAAACACACCGCACCTGGTACCAATCCATCGAACTTCCCACAAATTTCATCAACAATCTTCACATACGACGAATCGTGATTCAACCGAATAAGAACATTAACTAAACCATACGAACAAACCAGCAAAATTCCCCCATCCATACCTGCACACATTTTGAAGAACCCATTACGGCTGCAACATACCCATGAAACAACCATAACAGAACAGTATGTGTGCGTTTGTTTGATTAAACACAGCATTGCAGGAAAATTTAAAAAAAACACCAACGACCCATCCCTCCATTGATAAAACCAGCGCACCCATCCCATAGACAGATCAGAGGAAACTTAAAAAATTCTAGAAAAAAAACACACCTTCACCCAGGGGCTTGAACACAGCAATGCCACCGCAGAAAGCCACCAACTTGAAATATCCAATTACAGTGCGAAGAACAGCAATGGTCTCTGGGGAAGATGATGCCGACCAACGGAAACAAAGCTCTCACCGTATTCTGCCTCCATCAAAAACAATGGTGGAATCAATGTAAATGACGGAAAAACAATGGTAATCAAACCGAAATGGTGGACAACAACAATAAAGAATCAGAAACAATGTCAATCAAAATACATAATAATGAAAGAACCAGTTACAGAGTCAGAACGAAAATAACCGTCTATGAGAAATCGCAAAAATGGTGAAAAAAAAATTAACCAATAAAAATCATCCCCACTAAAACATGTTGATTGCAGAAAATCAGTTGTAATGCATCGTAAATGCTACAGAAAAAATGATGGTCTCTGGGGAAGATGATGCCGACCAACGGAAAGAGACCTCTCACGGTATTCTGCCTCCATGAAAGCAATGGTGGAATCAATGTAAATGAAGGAAAACAATGGTAATGAAACCGAAATGGTGAACGACAACAACAAACACGTTGATTGCAGAAAATCAGTTGTAATGCATCGTAAATGCTAGAGAAAAAATGGTGCTCACCGATTTGGGTGTCCCAGAAACATCCCCACAATAAGTTGAACATTACGAAACTCAATTGAATTCACCAACAACTGTTCAAGGAAATATTCAGGTAAAGGGTATTGACGTAAAAATGCAATGGATTAAATCAAACCCCCCAAAATCAGCATATCAAATAGGACTAAATGGAGCATAGGAAAACATTTAGGACTAAATGGTTCAACATTTCAGGAAATAGGATTTATGGGTAAATTTTCCAAAATAAAATGTAATTTATTTCGATATTTATAAATGTCTAAGAAAATTATTTTTTATATAGATGACATTTATTTTACTGAGCAGAGGGTTGGAATAATATGCATGCCGCAGAAGTATGAAAAGGTATATTGGGGAGCTGACCCCCTAGTGGGCCCCATCATATTCAAGACAATTTTATGTGGTTTAATTCTGTGTTGGGCTCATAATGTAAGAACTTAAATAAATGAAATTGCCTAAAGATTGTCTAAGACACAGCATAGATTGCGAAATTTGTGTTCATTTTATTTGAATAAAATCGTGTATACATGATTCTGTGTACAGCCTGTTGTGAGAGAGACTTATTGACATTCATAACCAAACTTGAACACAAAACCATCTGCAAAATTCATTACTAATGCTACACTAGGAGAAAATGATACAGGTTGTGAGAGAGAACTAACTGGAAACTCATTACTATGTATCAAGAATCGAGTTCGCAGTCGTGGGATGTAGCCAGCCATTCACTGTAACGATTACAATCTAATACATAATAGGAACCGGCCAATTTGGCTATAAAATCAGTTAGCACACCACCAAGATGTATCCAAATTGGCAATGATGGATCTAGGGGGGCGGGGGCGCAGCCGCACCCCCAAAATTTTGAAAAATATCATATATAATATTAAAATTTTTAAAATAACTTAAAATTATAAGAGTTTGCATTCCCAAATTTTTTACAAATAATTTTAAAATTATATAGAGTAGCCCCCAATTTTTTAAACTATAGAGTAGTCCCTCCAAAGACATAATCCTAAATCCGTCCCTGCAAATTGGGGTCTTGACAAGCTATTACATTCTGGCAGGTACCGTACCTAATGACTGAGTCTTAGAATTATAAGTATTCAGATGGAGGCACTTGAAGAATATAAGAAAGATTTGAATGGTCTTCCTTCAAAATCTAACACATTTGTTTCACATCACTAGTTCTTTTTTTTTCTTCTTTTTAAACGCTTGAAAATGCTGGCAATATTTAAAACTGTAACATGTTAAAACAAATCAACTTGAATTTTGCAACAAACTAAATCAAACTCACAAATGTAGTTTTAAGCAAATTAATTTTTTTTTTAATACAGAATTTAAGTTACAATAGCAATGTGCATAATACATATATAAAACTTGTAACAATCAGATCCAAAAACATCCATCAGCTAACAACAACAACCAAAAACAATTGATAGCCACCACTGAGTAACCATTAAGCTTCTTTTTTTTATCTTCAACCTCTCATGCCAAGCACCATTGACGAACCATTAAGAAGTATTAACTTGCATTTTTTTAAATATGCATTGATTAGAAATTTAATGACTCAAAAATTAAAATTCAAATTTGAGAATAATATATGATTTAAAAAAGATAAAATAATAATTTTTTACATATGAATAAATAAGTAATGCAAATTGACCGGAAAAAAAATTCCTTTATTTCAACTTTAAAAAAAATTTAAATAATAAATGCATTACTTAAAATGATAAATTTTACGTTGTTTATATAGTGTGAAATAAGTCTCTTATATTAAATTATTAATATGTTATCTAACCTTAATTTTAGAGAAATTGTTGCTTTTTAAATATTTTATCAATGAAAATTAAGTTTTTTTTTTTTTTTTTCGTTAAATGATTTGATAATATCTTAACAACTTAAGGGTTTTATTTAATATTTTATGAAATTTAAGAATTTTATTAAATAATCTATATAACAAAACAAGGTGTTGATGGGACATTTGTCCTAAGTGGCATACAAATTAATGGCTCAAATTACATTTCCTTTCATACATTTCAAGGGTTGAGATCACACTTCTCTTTTATTTTTCTTTCTCTCTCAAGCTAGCTTTTTCAGGTTTCAAATTTCAAAAATTTCAAGGCTTTGATGCCATCTCTCTCTACCAGTCTAGTAGAGAGGCTCTCTTCCCCATTCCACCCTCTCTCTCTCAGAGTCGAACACACTCTTTGGTTCTCTCTCTCTCTCTCTCTCTCTCTCTCTCTCTCTCTCTCTCTCTCTCTCTCTCTCTCTCTCTCTCTCTCTCTCTCTCTCTCTTATACCTGGTCTCCCCCCATTAGAGCCCATCCCCAATTGGAGGTAACGATCTTTTTTAGAATATATAATTTATTGAGTTCCATTTAATTGAAATTTTGTGTTGTGGTTATGAGTTGTGTTTCCACATAATGTGTTTAACCCCTGTGTTTCTAATTTTTTTTTTAACATTTATTATCAGCATTGTGTATGTATATTGTTTTAAATCTATTGTTAAACTAACTTGCAGGTTGGGATTTTGGAGATTGTTGTAGAGCTATTGGTTTTTTTTTAACATTTATTATCAGTACTGTGTATGTATATTGTTAAACTAACTTGCAGGTTGGGATTTTGGAGATTGTTGTAGAGCTATTGTTGTTTCTAATTTTTTTTTTAAACATTTATTATCAGCATTGTGTATGTATATTGTTTTAGATCTATTGTTAAACTAACTTGCAAGTTTGGATTTTGCTATTGATATATACTTGAGTTTATAATAATTATTTTTTTCAGTCATGATGTAGTGCTGATAACTAACTTGGTTATTGTGTTTTATGTTGTATTTATTTTAATTATGGAATCAGGAGTGTCACAGACCTTCAATTATGTTTCCAGATTCTTCTTCCCTTTCTCAGCTGCACATGTTTCTCTTCCTAATCCTAGGTTTTAATTCTTGCATTGGAGATTTTGTTTCATTTTTTCAGTTGTCATTTTGTGACTTTGAAGATATTCCAGCCGCAAAGTATGAACATCTATGTTGATGATGATAACCTATGAAGGCCATATGAGCCTCGATAGGGCTTTGTAAGGTTTATCCGTTAATTCAAACTTAAAAATATTTGATTTTTGTGTCACTTTTGCTCTTATTTTGTGTATTCATGTCATTTTCTTTGATCATAATATAAATGGAAAGGAAAAGAGATTATTCCTTATTTCATTTTGTTTGTTCTTTTTCTCTCCTTTAATAATGTCATTGCCTAATAAAAAGAGTAACCATTGTAAAGAAAGGACCATCTTAATTGTTTTCTCTCTCCATGCCTCTATATCTCCTCTATATGTGTCAAGGTATGTCTCTATATCTACTTTCTCAATTAGCTTTTATTTTTTGTTGTATTTTGTGTCTATTATTTGTTACTTTTAGATGCATCACTGTGACTAGCAGTAGCTTGGTCAGTTTCTTTCAATATGGTATACATTCATTGTTGCTAAGGAGTTGATGGGACATTTGTTATGTGGCATACAAATCAAAGGCTGAGATCACATTTCTCTCACCCGCTATTTTTCAGATTTCAAACGTAATTCTTGAAGACTACCCTTCTCTCTCTCTCTCTCCCCCTCTCTCTCTCTCTCTCTCTCTCTCAAGCCCCAAGCTCCGAGACAATGCCGCACACTCATTTAAGTGAGTATGCAAGGCTAAGAGTCCAACACATAACAAATAATGTAAAATACTCAAATTAAATCCTTAAATATCATAATGCTAAAAACCATACAACTAGATAATTCTTATCATATGAAATTGTCCACCAAGTCCACTAATAAAATAAAAAAAAAATCCAAGTACTTAAATCATAGTCCTACTCTCGGCGCTCCCACAAGTAAAAACCCCGCGTAGCTCTACTCCTCAGTATCTGGAAAAAAAAAATAATAAGGGTAAGCTAGACAGCCTAGTAAATAACCAACCATCACTGCTAGCTAGATCAAGTATACAAAAAAAAAAAAAAAAAGTAGCCAATAACCAAAAAATATAATTTTTGCTACAATTCAATAAATGAACAATTATTTGTAAGTTGGTTTCATAGCTAAAAATAAACAATGTACAATACATTTTAATTGAAAATCCAACAAGATAATTCAAAGTAAATTCGTCGTTCAAATCGATGGTTCAATATTCAGATGGTTCAATGATTTGATTCACAAAACCCAAGTCTTGGTGACTACAGTCACTTAGCCTGTGACAAGGCCCAGAACCACACATAGGCCGGTGGTAAAGCCTCAAAAGAAACTAGTTTATGTGCCAATAAATAACCCCTATTGGTTAGGGTCCAAATAATAGTCAGACTAGAGTGATGTTCAAAAATTCAAACAATACACAATTTTAAAATAAAATATTCGATATTTTCAGAACAAACATTTGGTACAATTTTCAGAATAGTTTCACAAAATATTCAAATAACTTTCAAAATAATATTCGATGTTGTTTTATACTTGACCCATATTTTATTTTAAGAGAACATAATGGCTATAAATAAATATTAATACTTTTAAACGATTCAGTAGGAATAAAAATGAACCAACAGTGATAGACGGTTACTTACACCAAACGCTTAGAAATAATATTCCAACACCAACTCCAAACACCCAGCTCACCACTTCAATCACACAAACCTAATAAACAAAACCTCAAATAAATTAATATTTTTACGTGTTACATACACCCACAAAAGCCCCTACCATATTAGATTAATGTATTGCTTTAATATCCAAGCGATTAAACCATTCAACCCAACTTTATAGCCAAACACACCCTTACCCATGATACAAAACTCCATTGTTTCTATTACCCACCCAAAGTTACACTTACACATTGCACCCAATTCTCAAAACCTAAAATCTTCCAAATCCCCTTAATGCATTGATTGTTAAATTCCTCAATATAAACTTAATAATTAACAGTAAAGACAGATTTTACCTTAACCAATAGGTGTCCCAAAATCACCAACGTGTCGCCTCCAATCCCTATTGCCGCCTCACTTGAACCTCTCTTCTCTTTTTCGTTTCTTTTCTTTTTTGTTTTACCTTCTCAAACCCTAGCCGCCTATGGAGCAATTCCCAGCCTTCGTTTTGTTTGTTTTCCAAGACTTAAAGCCACAACATGTGGGCTTATTAACCTAGTTTCTCAAAGTTACAAAATTACCCATCTAAGTAATAGAAAATATAATACCATCTCATAACTAATTCTTTTATATTAATCAATGACCCATATAAATTAATTTAATTACTAATCTATCCAATAAAATAATCCTACACACAACTTGGGTTTTACATTCTTCCCTCCTTAAAAGAAATTTCGTCCTCGAAATTTGACATACCTGTAGTCTCAAAAAGTTGTGGATACTTTTGTCTCATTTCATCCTCAAGTTCCCAAGTGGCTTCTCTCTCCAAGTGATTGCTCCATTGTGTGATGGCCCAAAAATCGAGAACATTAGATAATATATTAACCATTAAATACATGGTTTATCTAAGGTTACAAGAGTAGGAAACATCACTAATGAGTCCTTTGGATAATAACCAAGAAAGATCCAAGGAAGGTTGGAGGAGTCAAAATAGCCTCCCTTCAAAGTCTAACCACCTTAGATAGCAAAGCTACATTTTTGACAGATCTTGACAAGTTATTAACACAAGGTCTACATTAGTTGACGGGGTACAAGGATAGATTACAAATGTTATATATATATATATATATATACATATATAAATTACAAATCATGTCTTAGATACAACATGGGATCTATCACTTACAATCTCAAACATGTCTAACATAACTAGCCCTTAACTCTCATAGGACAACCATACATCCTCAAATACTTCAGCTTTGCCTTCGACCAGCCTAATAGTCTTCAATACCTGGCATGAAATGCCGTAAGCTTTGAATGCCCAGTAAACGCACACACACCCTGTCCCTTTTTCCCAATCCAATACACTATCACGTTTATGGCAAACAAGTAGTGAAGCATGATATTCAAGTCAATAACAGCAATTTCAATACTAGAGGAAATGACATGTCATTCAAATAGATAACAAGGTTATAATGTTAGTGGTTAGTATTCTAGAAATCCCCCAAAGAGATTTTATCCTCCCAACCACAAGAATTGGACACTATTCGGAACTCCCCCTTTTGCTGCTTTGTTGCAGAACTAACCTCGGATGCCTACCAACGGTTATATACCGCGTAGCGCCAACCGCAGGGCCTCAAAAAGGAAAGCGAAAAGAAATGGTTTTATCTCCTGAATCCAACCTTATCCTTCCAAAAAAGTTTTATCTTCCTGAATGTCCCATCCGGACCCAACCTTATCTCACCAATCAAACCATCGCAAAGAGTCCGAATATGTCCGTTTCATTCCAGGGTTTACGCGATAACTGCTTGCGCAAGACTTAAACTTCAATTAGGGAGCACATCCCATCAATCCATACATAACACATTATCATCTCTTCATTATTCAAGTGATCAAAAACCCAATACCATCCCAATTAAGTTTTCGTTTTGGATCAAATGTTTTAAGTCAAGTTAGAACAAACTCAACAAGATAGTAATATCCACATAAGCATGAGCATCATTAAAATGAAGAAGATAAGGAACATAACCATAACACATGAAATACCATACCAAGACATGATCATAAACTAATAAGCATATTCATGTACACAAGAGCATAAAACACTCATGCAAAACTAAATTTCCAGATTCAGTACCATTGAAAGATTAAAATCAAAAGGGCTATTTTAGATTTTTACCGAACTCGGCCTCCCTATGGTTCGTAGAGAATTTAATCTAGTTTTCAGAACATGTCTCGGAAATATGATAGCTTTTCTAGATTTTTAGTAATTTAAGAAATGTTCAGCGCTGTCCAAATTCGTCGATCGTTACGAAAATTGAAGTTTCTCACAAATCGCTCACTCGTTTTCAATGAAACCAATTTTAGTTGAAAGATAACTCCTTAAGGAAGATTTTGACATAAAATGGAGGTCCAGAATAATTGTCTACATGTTTCTAGAAATTTTGAAAGTTGGCTGTGAAAACAGATTCTTAAGGCACAATACCCAAAACAAGAAGATTTGTGAGAAAAGGATCCACTATGGGAAAATTTTCATTTCTTTTGTGATGAAAACATGCTAAATAATATATATTAAACTCAAAAAATTAGCTTGAACGCGTGCCTTTGGAAAGTTTGAGAGATTGGTATAAAAAAGATAGTTTTGTACCGTAATGAGGGGAACTACAAGAGAGGTAGAATCATGGCTCAAATATTATCATTTTTAACACAAGGAAAACATTAATAACACATCTGAAAACAATGGGTAGATCCCTTAAGAACGTGTATTTGAAAAAGGAAAATAAAAGAGAGAGTTGTGTTGTGACTTACTTGCTAGGCTTGAACAAGATTGCTCTCCTCTTCCTTCCTCTCCCTCTCAAGACTTCTCTCTTGCTCTCCTTTCTCTCCTCTAAGCCGAATGTATGTGAGTGCGTGTTGTTTGTGTATGCCATGCTAGGGGGGTGGTTGTATTTATAGGCAATTTTGGTGTAAAAAGACATAAAGGCCCACTAGGTGGAATTGGATTGAAAAGTTTGGATTTACTTAGAGTCTAATGGAATAGGGAGTGATTAGGGAACTTAATCATGTGATTAGACAATATTTAGTTGGCCTCTAGTTGGAATGGAACTAGTGTTGGGAACACAACCCTAGATTTAAGGGTACTAGGTACTAGAGCTTCTAGAATGTCATAATTACAAGTCTTGAAAATAGGTCCCTCACATTCTCCTAGGTTGGCCGGCCATGGGGAAGGGAAATAGGGAATTTTTTTATTCAATATATAGGTGCTATGGACACATTTCCCAATGTATATATATATATATATATATAGATTTCAAATTGATTTGATGGTACCTATAGTATAAAACGTACATGTACTATTTTTGGGGTAATTCTTGAAATTAATAAAAGAAGTGAGGGATTGGAATTAAACTCATGTATTAGAACCTTATTTATGTAGAATTAAATTAAATTAGACTAAGGAACCTAATTCGGCTAGGATATTCCTGTTTCGATAAAAATAAAAAAAAAAACTAACCAATAAGATTCGAAATAATTTAAGGAACTGAGGGGCTTTCAAGGAAATAATTCAAACATAAGGGTTTTTAAAGAGAATACATTTTTTTCAGGGGCTCCACAACCTATCCCCCTTAAAAAATTTCGTCCCCGAAATTTCAGTCATTCTTCATGTCTCAAATTGTTGTGGGCAATTAGCCGGATCATCTTCTTCTCTCAATTTCTTCTTCCTTTGTCCAAGCCACCATTGGTCTTATTCTAATAATAGCATTTTGAATCGAATTCCTCCCTGATTAATGACTAAGGAGATAAGCTAATCTCCCGCGCTTCTTGAACTGTTCACTGTATGGGTAATGATGTTGCTGCTCCAGTGTAAGGGCCTGTATTGCCAAATTTCTGATTTGGTGATCTATGCTCTTGCTAAGAATTGATCCCTTGGTAATTTGCTGATGCCATTGCATTTGTCAAGTTGTTGTTTTGAATCATGGAAACAAATCTATCCCCCCTTAAATAATAAAAGCGTTCCATTGGATGGGTAAGTCATCTCCTTCTTTTGGTAACTATCGATAATTGCTAAGGTACGAGTAACGAATCTATTTCTAAGATGAGGTCGGAGTCGGGTGCCTCGAAAATTGCACAAATAATTCCTATGTCCTAACACAAATTGCAGATATGAAGGAATGCGACGAATCAAAGGTGTACCCAAAAGTTCTAAGACTGGATTAAATAAAGGAAATTTACACCATCTACGTTCAGGTTACAAAAAGTCATTCCAAAGGAGTTATAACTACTTAGTTACATTCTTCTAGGTTAACCATGGCTCATACTGCAGTTCCTCGGGTTCATATGTGTTGTATTTCTCGCTCTCAGGGTACTGCTTAGTGAGGTCTTCGTCTTCTTCTCCTCGTAGTGCAAATATTCTGCCAGTTGGCCTTTGATTATTATTGAGCCCAGGCCTCTTGTTGCCTACTTCCCTCTGGTATTGTTGACTGGTTGGACCTGGCTTGTTCTTTCATGTCTTCTGTTTGTCAATCCCTTATGCATTTGCTTTCGTACCTTCTCCTTGATTTCCTAATTGGATGAGTTGGGGACACTCATTCTTCTTGTGCCCCAGTTGTTGACAATAGTAACACTGGATTGGCCAAGCTGATCTTGTTTGAAAGCTTTCCTTCTGGTACTGCTGTTGCGGTTGTTGTTGTAGTTGTTGTTGTTGTCGTCATTGTTGTGGTGCCCTAGAGTACGGTTTTGGTACTGCATGTCTTCGGCTGTTTCTTTCTGGTCCCATATGGGTTTTACTTTCTTTCTTCAAGCTCCAAATCCGTCTGGTATCTTCTACCTCCCGTTCTGCGTCTAGTGCTGTGTCCACCACATCTGTAAAAGTAGGGAGTCGCAAGGGCAAAACCCTTCCTCTGATTATAGGGTCTAGACCCCACTCAAATTTTTGTGCTTTCTCTTCGTCATCGGCTATGTATCGAGTCGCATAACGAGCTAATTCCTCGAACTTCGCCATGTATTGGGTCACCGTCATTGTGCCTTGCTCTAGCAATTGAAACTCACGAATTCTTTCCTATCTAACAGTGTGTGGGAAGTACTTCCTCAAAAACGATTCTTTAAATTGCACCCAAGTCATAGTCGTGATGTGCCTAGATTCCTTGATTAATGTCCACCAATGGTCTGCCTCACCTTCCAACTGGTAAATGGCCAAAGCAATCTTGTTTGCATGCTCGACTATTCCCATTGTCTCCAGCATCTTCTCAATTTTCAGAATCCAATTTTCAGCGATCTTAGGATCGGGCTCACCAGTGAAGATCGGCGGTCTCTGTTTGCGAAATTCGGAGAATAGATGTGTCCTCTCATTCTGACGTGTGCTCTTCAACCTTTCTAATTCTTTCATAATTCGATTTTCCATATTCCCGGGTAGGTTGGCTGTGGGTGTAGAAATGTGATTATTGATCCCGGCTGTGCCGTTCCTGTTAATATTGACGTCATCGTTGTGGTTGGTGTTGTCGCTGGTACTAGTGTAATTGTTTGCTTGTGTGTGGTTCACCATCTGCCAACGTACAGTTAGGTGCAGGTTAGGGTTTTACTAACGTGGTTAGTTAAGGGAATTTCTAAGGTGAAATGCTTCTAATTCAAGTAATTCATGTTATGTTTCCTAACATAGTCCAACTCAACTACCGATTCCGTCGCTATTCTTAATAGTTCTGGACAAACCACATGTCTTGATTTATTGATCAAGGTTCTCCTTCTTCATTATGAAAGTTTGGTTCTGTTGGTCTTACATTCAGATGCTTTCTTCAGCTCCCTGATTCCAACTAGAGCACCACTATACAGCTTCATGAGCCAACGTTGCCATGCCCAAAATCCGAAGAAACGTCCTAAAGTCAGTTAAGCAAAATTTGATTTTTAATGTCTTTTAGTTGATAGAGTAAATAGTGTTGAAATAATATAACATAGTTGAGGCAAGGAAATCTCTAACTGCAAGTCGAAACGCGTGGGTAAGGGCTGAACCTAGGCTCTGATACCAAGTTGTGGCGCTCCAAAAATCGGGAGCATTAGATAATATATTAACCATTAAATATAGGGTTTATCTAAGGTTACAAGAGTAGGAAACATTACTAATGAGTCCTTTGGATAATAACCAAGCAAGATCCCGGAAGGTTGGAGGAGTCAAAATAGCCTCCCTTCAAAGTCTAACCACCTTAGATAGCAAAACTACATTTTTGACAGATCTTGACAAGGTATTAACACAAGGCCTACATGAGTTGACGGGGTATAAGGATAGATTACAAATGTTATATATATATATATACATATATAAATTACAAATCATGTCTTAAATACAACATGGGATCTATCACTTACAATCTCAAACACGTATAACATAACTAGCCCCTAACTCTCATAGGATAGCCATACGTCCTCAAATACTTCAGCTTTGCCTTCGACCAGCCTAATAGTCTTCAATACCTGGCATGAAACGCCGTGAACTTTGAATGCCCAGTAAACGCACACACACCCCCATCCCTTTTCCCCAATCCAATACACCATCATGTTTATGGCAAACAAGTAGTGAAGCATGATATTGAACTCAATAACAACAATTTCAATAATAGAGGAAATGAATATGTCATTCAAATAGATAACAAGGTTATAATGTTAGTGGTTAGTATTCTAGAAATCCCCCAAAGAGATTTCATCCTCCCAACCACAAGAATTGGAAAATGGACTATTCGGAACTCCCCCTTTTGTTGCTTTGTTGCAGAACTAATCTTGGATGCCTACCAACGGTTATATACCGCGTAGTACCAACCGCAGGGCCTCAAAAGGGACAGTGAAAAGAAAAGGTTTTATCTCCTGAATCCAACCTTATCCTTCCAAAAAAGTTTTATCTTCCTGAATGTCCCATCCGGACCCAACCTTATCTCACCAATCAAACCATTGCAGAGAGTCCGAATACGTCTGTTCCATTCCAGGGTTTACGCGATAACTGCTTGCGCAAGACTTAAACTTCGATTAGGGAGCACATCCTATCAATCCATACATAACACATTATCATCTCTTCATTATTCAAGTGATCGAAAACCCAATACCATCCCAATTAAGTTTTCCGTTTGGATAAATGTTTTAAGTCAAGTTAGAACAAACTTAACAAGATAGTAATATCCACATAAGCATGAGCATCATTAAAATGGAGAAGATAAGGAACATAACCATAACACATGAAATACCATACCAAGACATGATCATAAACTAATAAGCATATTCATGTACACAAGAGCATAAAACACTCATGCAAAACTAAATTTCCAAATTCCGTACCATTGAAAGATTAAAATCAAAAGGGCTATTTTAGATTTTTACCGAACTCGGCCTCCCTATGGTTCGTAGAGAATTTAATCTAGTTTTCAGAACATATTTCGGAAATGTGATAGCTTTTCTAGATATTTAGTTATTTAAGAAATGTTCCAGCGCTGTCCAGATTCGTCGATCGTTATGAAAATTGAAGTTTCTCACAAATCGCTCACTCGTTTTCAATGAAACCAATTTTAGTTGAAAGACAACTCCTTAAGGAAGATTTTAACATAAAATGGAGGTCCAGAATAATTGTCTACATGTTTCTAGAAATTTTGAAAGTTGGCTGTGAAAACAGATTCTTAAGGCACAATATCCAAAACAAGAAGATTTGTGAGAAAGGGATCCACTATGGGAAAATTTTCATTTCTTTTGTGATGAAAACATGCTAAATAATATATATTAAACTCAAAAAATTAGCTTGAACGCGTGCCTTTGGAAAGTTTGAGAGATTGGTATGAAAAAGATAGTTTTGTACCGTAATGAGGGGAACTACAAGAGAGGTAGAATCATGGCTCAAATATTATCATTTTTAACACAAGGAAATCATTAATAACACATCTGAAAACAATGGGTAGATCCCTTAAGAACATGTATTTGAAAAAGGAAAATAAAAGAGAAAGTTGTGTTGTGAATTACTTGCTAGACTTGAACAAGATTGCTCTCCTCTTCCTTCCTCTCCCTCTCAAGACTTCTCTCTTGCTCTCCTTTCTCTCCTCTAAGCCGAATCTATGTGAGTGCGTGTTGTTTGTGTATGCCATGCTAGGGGGGTGGTTGTATTTATAGGCAATTTTGGTGTAAAAAGACATAAAGGCCCACTAGGTGGAATTGGATTGAAAAGTTTGGATTTACTTGGAGTCTAATGGAATAGGGAGTGATTAGGGAACTTAATCATGTGATTAGACAATATTTGGTTGGCCTCTAGTTGGAATGGAACTAGTGTTGGGAACACAACCCTAGATTTAAGGGTACTAGGTACTAGAGCTTCTAGAATGTCATAATTACAAGTCTTGAAAATAGGTCCCTCACATTCTCCTAGGTTGGCCGGCCATGGGGAAGGGAAATGAGGAATTTTTTTATTCAATATATAGGTGCTATGGACACATTTCCCAATGTATATATATATAGATCTCAAATTGATTTGATGGTACCTATAGTATAAAACGTACATGTACTATTTTTGGGGTAATTCTTGAAATCAATAAAAGAAGTGAGGGCTTGGAATTAAACTCATGTATTTGAACCTTATTTATGTAGAATTAAATTAAATTAGACTAAGGAACCTAATTCGGCTAGGATATTCCTGTTTCGATAAAAATAAAAAAAGCTAAGCGACAAGATTCAAAATAATTTAAGAAACTGAGGGGCTTTCAAGGAAATAATTCAAACACAAGGGTTTTTAAAGAGAATACATTTTTTTTTCAGGGGCTTCACACATTGAACCTTAACGTAGTGGATGACTCGACGCCTCAAAACCTGCTCCTTCTTATCAACAATTCTTACAGGGTGTTCCTCATAGGTCAAATCCTCCTTAAATTGCAACGGTGCATGATCAATCACATGGTTGGGATTCGGTATATACTTCCTCAACATCGAAACATGGAAGACATTATGAACTTCAACTAGTGAAGGTGGTAGGGCAAGTATGTAAGCTACATCTCCAATTCGATCTAAAACCTCAAATGGCCCAACGAATCTAGGACTCAATTTTCCACAAACACCAAACCTCATTACTTTTTTCATAGGAGACACCTTAAGGAACACATGGTCTCCAACCCCAAACTCTAAATTGCGTCTCCTGTTGTCTGTATAACTTTTCTATCTACTCTGTGCAGTCCGAAGTTGCTCTCTAATAAGATTGATCTTGTCCACTATTTGTTGCACAATCTCAGGTCCTAACAACTTCCTTTCGCCCACATCATCCCAACAAATAGGTGATCTACACTTTTGTCCATATAAAGCCTCATATGGTGCCATCTGAATGCTCGCATGATAACTATTATTATAAGAGAATTCCACTAAGGCCAAATGCTCATCCCAAGAACCTCCATGACCAATAATACAGGTCCTCAACATGTCTTCAAGAGTCTGAATAGTTTCTCTCTAACTGTCCAACAATTTGAGGATGAAAAGCCGTGCTAAAATTCAAACAAGTACCCAAAGATGTATGCAAACTCCTCCAAAACATAAATACAAATCTGCTATCTCTATCAGACACTTTGGTCATCGGAATACCTTGCAACTTCACAATCTCCTTGATATACAATTTTGCAAACCTCTCTAAGGAGAACCCTACCTTGAAAGCTAGAAAGTGAGCGGATTTGGTCAACCGATCAACAATAACCCAAATAGCATTGTTACCACCTTGCGTCCTAGGTAACCCTATCACAAAATCCATGGTAGGGAATAGGAAGAGGTTGCAACTTACCTGCAGGTCTCTGATGTTCAAGTTTCACTTGTTGACATACCAAACATTGAGCAACATACTGAGCAGTTTCCCTCTTTATATTATTCCACCAAAAGTTCCTCTTCAAGTCTTTATACATTTTAGTGCTCCCTGGGTGTATCGTATATCCTGAACTGTGAGCTTCTCTTAGGATTTCTCTCTTGAGCTCCAAATCATTAGGCATACACAACCTCTCTCCAAATCTCAAGGCTCCATCTTTATGCATACAAAATTCCATCTGTAGCCCTATTTCCATTTCAGCCTTAAGTTTTTGCAGCTGAGGATCTCTTTCTTGAGCATCTTTAATTATATCAATCAATGTGGGTTGAACGCTAAGGTTTTCCAACTGCACTCCATAGTTGTGCCATCTAATCTCAATATTCAACCTTCGCAAGTCCTCTAAGATATTCTTTTGGTCAGTGATCAAGGTAGCCAAATTGCTTGGGGTCTTTCTACTCAAGGCATCTGCCACTACATTAGCTTTTCCTGGATGATAATTGATAGTCAAATCGTAGTCCTTTAATAGCTCCAACCATCGCCTTTGCCTCATATTCAATTCTTTTTGAGTGAAAATATACTTCAAACTTTTATGATCAGTGAATATCTCACTTTTCACCCCATACAGGTAGTGCTTCCAGATTTTCAATGCAAACACCACTGCAGCCAACTCCAAATCATGCGTAGGATAATTCTGCTCATATGGCTTCAATTGCCTAGACGCATATGCCACTACCTTATCATTCTGTATCAGGACACAACCCAACCCATCTTCGATGCATCCCTATAGATGGTAAAACCTTCATCTCCGGCCGGAACTATAAGTATTGGAGCAGACACCAATCGACTCTTTAGATCCTGGAAACTCTTCTCACAATCATCAGACCATTCAAATTTAACCTCTTTTTGTGTTAAACGAGTCAAAGGCATAGAAATTCGGGAAAATCCCCCAACAAACCTTCTATAATAACCTGCTAAACCCAAAAAGCTACGAATTTCAGTGACACTAGTAGGCCTATTCCACTTTACCACCGCCTCCACTTTCTTGGGGTCAACAGACACCCCATCTCTAGATATCACATGACCCAAAAATGATACACTTTCTAGCCAAAATTTACACTTTTAGCAAATAATTTCTTCTCCCTTAATAACTGCAACACTATTCTCAGATGTTCTTCGTGTTGCTCTTTACTCTTCGAGTACACAAGAAATTCATCAATAAAAACTACCACAAACTGATCTAAGAAGGGTTTAAATACTCTGTTCATTAAATCCATAAAAGCTACAGGCACATTGGTCAACCCAAACGGCATTACTAAAAATTCATAATGCCCATACCTAGTTTGGAAGGCTGTCTTAGGTATATCTTCTTCCTTAACCTTCAACTGATAATATCCAGAACGAAGGTCAATCTTAGAAAAGACTTGTGTTCCTTGCAATTGATCAAATAGGTCATTTATCCTAGGCAAAGGATATTTATTTCGAATTGTCACATTATTTAACTCTCGATAATTAATGCAAAGGAAAAAACTACCATCCTTCTTTTTCACAAATAAAACGGGCGCACCCCAAGGAGAAACACTAGGCCTAATAAAGCCCTTATCTAGTAACTCTTGTAATTGTTCCTTCAACTCTTTGAACTCTGCTGGGGCCATCCGATACGGAGCCTTGGAGATAGGACTTGTGCCAGGTATCAATTCGATGGTAAACTCAATCTCTTTATCTGGTGGCAACCCCAGTAAGTCGTCAGGAAAAACATCAGGAAATTCCTTTACAACTAGAATATCTTCTACCTTCAATTCAGTCTCACGAATATCTCTCACAGAAGCTAAATAACGCTCACAACCATTCCTCAACAATCATCTAGCTTGTAAAGCAGAGATTACCAAAGGAGGAGTGTTAACTCCACTACCCACAAAACAAAATTCTAGTTGATCAGGAATCTGAAATACTACCCTTTTGCCTTGGCAATCAACAGAAGCGTAATTGGTTGCCAACCAATCCATTCCAAGAATTATGTCAAAGTCCTGCATATCTAAAATAGTCAAGTCTACAAGCAATCTCCTGCCATCTATACTAACCACACGAGATTTGCCAATGTCTTCTCATGTTCCATTACAACCTATATGCATCAATAATAAAACCTTATCTTATTCTATTCTCAAGTCCCTATAACATGTAATTAAAATTAACATTTTTTTTGGGGTAAGTAATTAAAATTAACAATATACTAAATTATAAGCGTTCCCAATCTTACATCTACCCAATCTCACTACTATTCTATACCAGCCTTTAAAATTATAACATGGCTTTGATACCACAAAATTGTCACGCCCCAAGCTCCGTGACAACGCCGCACACTACTATTCTATATTCGATGTTGTTTTATACTTGACCCATATTTTATTTTAAAAGAACATGACGGCTATAAATAAATATTTATACTTTTAAACGATTCAGTAGGAATAAAAATGAACCAACAATGATAGAGGGTTACTTACACCAAACGCTTAGAAATAATATTCCAACACCAACTCCAAACACCCAGCTCACCACTTCAATCACACAAACCCAATAAACAAAACCTCAAATAAATTAATATTTTTACGTGTTACATACACCCACAAAGCCCCACCATATTAGATTAATATATTGCTTTAATAACCAAGCGATTAAACCATTCAACCCAACTTTATAGCCAAACACACCCTTACTCATGATACAAAACTCCATTGTTTCTATTACCCACCCAAAGTTACACTTACACATTGCACCCAATTCTCAAAACCTAAGTAGGCACCTATAAATCTTCCAAATCCCCTTAATGCATTGATTGTTAAATTCCTCAACATAAACTTAATAATTAACAGTAAAGACAGATTTTACCTTAACCAATGGGTGTCCCAAAATCACCAACGTGCTGCCTCCAATCCCTATTGCAGCCTCACTTGAACCTCTCTTCTCTTTTTCTTTTCTTTTTTCTTTTACCTTCTCAAACCCTAGCCGCCTATAGAGCAATTCCCAGCCTTCGATTTGTTTGTTTTCCAAGACTTAAAGCCACATCATGTGGGCTTATTAACCTAATTTCTCAAAGTTACAAAATTACCCATCTAAGTAATAGAAAATATAATGCCATCTTATAACTAATTCTTTTATATTAATCAATGACCCATATAAATTAATTTAATTACTAATCTATCCAATAAAATAATCCTACACACAACTTGGGTTTTACACACTCTCTCTCTCTCTCACACACACACACACACATACACACACACACACCCCTCACTCTCTTCCTCAAAAACCTCAACCCCTCCTTGTGCAACTATCACAGCCTCATTCTGGCAGGCGATTGATGGGTGACGAGTGGTTTATTTCGCTGACTGAAGCTATTAAAGGGAGCATGGCAGACTGAGAACAAATCAGAATCCTGAGTCCTGACAACTGATGCGGTGGGTATTCCATATCACAAACCCCTAATCTCTCTCTACATTTGTGTAAATAATTTTCAATTATTATTCTAAGTGAATTGCAATGGTAAATCATTCATCTATATTTTAGAAGATTGGGCAAATTTTTATATTCTTTTTTTTGGAAAAAAAAAAATTGGGCTAGTTTTTTCAATTGTTTGTGATTGATTCTTACAATTCGTATCTAAAGCATTGCTTTCGATTTTGCTTAATAGGCTCACATTAGAGAGCTTGATAAAAAAGTGAAACTTCTTAAGAATCTTTTGCATCCAAACATTGTGCTTGGAATTTGATTACTAAAAATTTGGTAGGCTAACATTATTTTTTTTTTTCAATTTAATTCTACATTGATTCATTTAACACTTTGTTTTTTTATTGACAAATAGTAACATTTTATCAACAATCCCATGATTCTTTGATTTTGATTGAAGACCATTAAAGCCTTCATAGAGCTGACTCTGTGTGTGTGTTTTTTTTGTTGACTTAAATGTACCATGTAATTTCTTTCTGTTTGTATGTCATTTGAGAGACAATTTGGTTTTTTAGTAGAGGGATAATTCTTCTACTTTCTCTACTTTGTTTTTTTTTTTTCCCATCTCATATGCAAAATCAACAACCACATCAAACCGAAATCCTATTGTTGAAGCATATCATACAGCCCAATCCTATTGGTGAGTTGGCTTTAAAATGAAGTGCTAACCATCCTCTTCCCAACTTTGCCGATCTACTCTAGCCTTGTTCGATCTCCCCCTCTAAAGCTCGAACTCCCTCTTCCCAATCCCTAACTCACTCCCCCTTCTCTCTCAGGCATAATTTTTGTTCTTTGTAGTATCATTGTTTGTATAATTTTGATTTTTTTTTTTACGTGGTTCATGAAATCTATTTGTATTTTTGTTAACAATTCTAGGAGAATTTTTTACATGGTTCATGAAATCAGTTTGTATTTTTTATTTAATTTGTATTACAGGAGAATTTGTAATGTCCCTTAGTTCTTCGGTCATAGAATGGTGACGCTATGTCAAATGTATGAAAATTTGGTATGGATTTTTTCTAAATCAATTTCTGAAATTTGATTTCTTCTTGCTTAGAGATTAACAATTTTTGGTGTTTCTAATATAATCACTATTTGTAAAAAAAATTTTTATGTGATTCATGATTTTTTGGACTTTTTCTAAATCTATTTCTGAAATTTGATTTCTTCTTGCTAAAGGTTAACAATTTTTTAGGTTTCTAATACAATCACTATTTGTAAGCATATTTTTTTATGTGATTCATTTTTTTTTTCCTATGTATTATTTTTTATCATTTGAATGCTCATGAAGAGGACTCATATTTTTTGTAAGCATATTTTTTATAACAAGAGGAGAACTCATATGGCCGAAGTGATTCACAATCATTTTAGTAACTCCTATACTGTTGCTTATTTCCTAACTACACTTTTTGTGATTTCGGTCAATAATTCCCAAGCCTACTTCACAATATTTCCTGCACATTTTCACATTCAAAAGCTGTTGTACATGGTTTTCTAGAATGGAATCCCCTCTAGATGATCTTTTGCGTTATTCTGTAGGAAATAATTGAAGTAATTCTAATTATGCTTTTACGAGATCATCCAATTAATTGAATGTATTCATTGACATCTACTTTTCATATTATGCTTAATCAATCATTATTTCTATTGGTTGTTGATTTTGATGTTTTTGATTTTTTATTAGTTGATGCACTTTTAAATTTGTTTAGCACATTAGCTGGTTTACTTTGGTTTTATTGAATTTCTATCTTTATGGGTTTGGTAAGTTGTGGGCGAGGCAAAGAGGGTGTGCGATAGGGGAGGGAAAGACAAAGAAGGTGGTGGCAATGCGATGGGGGAATAAATTTGAAAAAAACCAAATATTTAGTTTTAAGGAAAATTCTATATAACAAGGAATGGTCGTATTTGATCCAAAGGCTAGGATTGCTTCTCCCTTTTATCCACAGTCCATTTCCAACACTGATTTGGATGGTCTAGATTAATTTAATCCAATGGTTTATTTTTTAACACTTCACCCACCTTAGATTCTAGATATCTCTCAATCCCTCCTCAACTTTGCCCCTTCCTCCTAGCCACCACCTTATCAAAGTCTAATTTTTGTTGTCTAGGTTTTCTAATTTTTGCTTTCACTATTTTTGTGCCTCTTTCATTACATATTGAGCTTTTCCTTTTTTGGTTTTTTCCTTTTCCCATTATGCCAGCTAATAGATCTCTAAAAACATTTCTATCTTCAACTTGAGCTGTGATGAGATCTTTAGGTGCCTTTGTTTTCTAATTTGATTTTGATTTGGTGTTTGTTTACAATTCTATTTTGGGTTTGTTTTTAAACATCTGTATTCCTAGCATTGTTGTTTAGATCATATGAGAGCTCCTTTATTCAGGTTTGTATTTGTCTGCTTGCTTTTCTTTTTCTTTTTTTATAATTCTTTTATTTATTTTTTTATTCTTTGTTTTGGACTTTGTTGTTAACCATTTAGAGTGAACTTTGTTACATTAATATCCTTAATTTGATTTTCTTGGGAAAGTTGAATCTTTAAGGATGGTTTGAGGATTAAAAATGGAGTGTGAGGCTAATAGTGAGTTTAAGGAATATTAGATGTTGATAATTTACACTTCATTTTGGTTGGGGAGTACCTTTAGGAATAGGTCATTCGCTAGATTATTTTGATATATTCTTCTTTTTGGTAATGTCTTTTTCTCACGGAAATGCTTATTTTTTTTTTTTTCTCTTTTCTTTTTTGGTGAGATGCTGAATTTTTTATTTTGTCACAAAAGTATTTTTTTATTTTATTTTAAAAAAGGTTCAACAAACTTCAAAGTGTTGAGATCGCAGTTTTTTTAGTCCCAGGATGGTTCTTGAATAAAATTCTTATCAACTGGTATGGTTCTTTAACAATTGAAATATTAGTATTGTTGTTAAACTTTTATTTGGTGTTATCTGTAGGTTGTGTTTTGTCGAGTTTATATGTGGCTCATAAGCTGATTTTTTGGCTTATTACGAAAAAATATACAGAAAATAGAGAGGTGATGCGACCCAAATAAGCCAATAAGTCAATATTTTGGTTGATCCAAATGTTTTGGCTTTTCTAGATTTTGTGAATGATTTGATTTCTTCGCTTTGTTATCCCTTTAGGGGCTGAATTTTTGTGTTATTTGCATCATTTTGATGCTTTTTAATAAAGTCTGCCTATTTATGAAGAAAAAAAATGATGCTAAAAGCTCCCATTTTCGAATAATTGAATGCAACATTGTGGTCTTTTCTTGATTCCGACATTGATAGATACTTAGCAATATAGTAATAAGTGTAATATCAATTTTTCCATGAATTACTAGATTTTTTATGTTCATCAAAAACAAAGAATTTAAAGTGCTAACATCACATTATTTTTTAGTCCCAGGATGGTTCCTGAATAAAATTCTTATCAATTGGTATGGTTCTTGAAACATTTTTATTTATTTAACAATTAAAATATTAGTATGTTTCAAGACTACAAAGCACTTGATGCTTCATAATATTAGAATTGTTGTTAAAATTTTATTTGATGTTACCGGTAGGTTGTGTTTCTATTGTTATGCTTCTAATTATGTCGAAAGCTCCTCATGTTTGAATAATTGAATGAAACATTGTGGTATTTTCTTAATTCCGACTGCTAGACTTATTTATTCAAATGATTTATTTAATTATGTTTTAATTTATTTAAAAGAGAAAAATAGAATTTAAAATTTATTTTGATGATTTATTTAATTATATTTTAATTTATTTGAAAAATAAAAATAGAATCCAAAATTTATTTTGATGATTTATTTAATTATGTTTGAAAGAGAAAAATAGAATCAAAATTTATTTTGTCTCATTATTTCTCACCTAAACTTTTATCCTAAATATTGTTTGAATGTATTTAATATTTGCTTAAATCAGGAGTTCATTTCAACCCAAAAATAATGCTCAAAACAGAGGTTCAAACAGCCCAAAGCAAAGGTTCACACAGCCCAGCACAACAGCAGGACAAAAGGTTCAAGTGGAAGATATTCAAATTAGTAATGATGGAGTGAAGGATATTCAAATTAGTAATGATGGAGTGGAAGATATTCAAATGAATACAACGGCTATAAACGGCTATAAGTTTCATTATATATACCAAAGCTTCTAATGTAAACAAGTTACAAAAAAATTAAAAAATATTCTTTGATCTATAATAACTCACATCTATTCTCTAAAAAATTCTCTGAGAAGTGTTCTTCAATTTTTATTTACATCCTTTTTCAGAAATTATACACTGAGACGTATAGTTTTAAGCCCATCTTTCCTGTGTGGGGTTTACAGAAAAACCAGAGTTTCATTTTTATATCTATTTTTGAGAGATAATTCTTGTAGCTTTCTGTAAAAGCAAAAACACCTTCTTTTCAACCTTGTAAGAGTGTAGTACTCAGTGTTCTTGACTTAGAAATTCTGTGTAACATCTGTGGAGGATTGCTCCATCTGTGAAAAGGTTGCTAGCACCCTGTGAAGCTAGAGTATAGTGGAAAATCTCAAGCGATGCTTGAAGAGTGGACGTAGGCCCAGTTGAAGCCGAACCACTATAAATTTGTTTGCCTCTCTCTCTCTCTCTCTCTCTCTTATCTCTTTAATTTATATAAATTGCCATAGCTATATTTCGCATTTTCACTGTGCTAAAATCATTAACTAACATAGTTGTTAGAACACTTTTTTTAATTATTTTTATTTCATTAACTATATTTATCTATTGTGCTAGTCATAATTTTTATTAGGGTATTATTATTTTTATTTGTAAAAACCTAATTGACCCCCGCTTTTAGGTTGTCTTTTGGGCAACACCGACATTGATGCATACTTAGGAATTTAGTAATAGGTGTAATATTAGTTTTGCCATGGACTATTGGATTTGTTATGTTCATCAAAAACAAAGAATTTAAATTTGTTTCTGCATGCAGCATTTTTTTTTTTGGTTTGCATATTCCGGATTTTTCTTTCAATGAAAGCTTGGATAAGTAAATATTGACCCAAGGGCACCACAAGATGGTGACATTGATGGCCATGGATCTCATGGATTTTTTTTTATTAGTTTAAATGTGTTCATAATTTCTAAGCTTATTTCTTTTAATGGGATTAAGTGAGAAACATGGGATAATGTACTATTAATGATTGTGGAAGATCTTAGATTTTAAAGATTCAAACAGTCTCATCACTGTCTAATGAAAATCATGCATGATGTAGTCAATAATTTCGTTCAATTAACTTTTACTTCAACGCCTATTTATTTATTTAACATGATTATTTCAATTAAATTTTCTTATGTGGCTTTATGTGAACAAACTGTAAACGTTCTTCAAATCAAGGAAGGCAAAGGAATTGAACCAATCTTTTATAATTCTAATTCACAGATTGTAGTGATGGATGCATTTAGTTGTATGATACTCCATTACAACTCAAGGCAAATTTTTTTTGAAGGGAATAAACCAGTTATCTACATTGCACTTTCATATTTATGAAGGTGAGGAACCTTAATTAGGTGTCCTATCTTTTTAGTTTTAATACAATAGTTTGTTTTGCCTTTTAGCTTTTGTTGGCAATAGTCAGTTTGGATTGTTTGGATTTTCTCAAGTGTTACATTTTTTTAATGGTAATTTTTTTTAAATGGTTTTGTTTTTTTTTAGCCTTCTATGGGGAATCATGTATTTTGATAACGAAAAAATTGTTCAAGTGTGAATGTAATAATTGCTGGTATTTAGTTTGATAATTGCAAGTAAATTGGGGAAGACATTGGTTCTTTTATCAAGAAGAGTTATACTAGAAATTTTTTTATGTTCAATTTCTCTGGATGGTTTTCTTGGTAAATTGGGGAAGACACTGGTAAATTGATTTTCCTATTATGATTTCTTTTAGCTGATTTTTTTAAATCGAATTCAAGTGTTGGAGTGATTTTGTTACAGGTGACTGATCAGCATTAGAAACATTGTGGTTGTGTTGTTTTTTTCTATGTGTATTAATGATTGGTCTTTCATTATTAACTAGATGATTAGTTTTTTTGTTTTTTGATAAGCTATAATGATCATTTTTTTGTACCAAAATGTTCATTCACCATTCCTCTTATGCGTGAAGTATTTCATTTTGAATTGATTTGTTATAATTGAGTTCTATAGTGTAGTGAAATTGTTGTCATTCTAAATTGATTTATTTTAATTGAGTTCTATAGTGTAATGAAATTGTTGTCATTCTAAATTGATTTATTTTAATTGAGGTTTGTAGAGTGTAAGATACCAAAAAAATTGTTGAAAGTGCCTTTAGGCACGAGTTATAAATTTTTATTTTTTTTACTTTGCGTTTACTATTTTGATTTGCAATATTACTGAATTATAAATTTTATATGTTTATTCCTTAATTTGCAATATGGCTAGGGGGAGTTGTTATTTCAATTGAGTTCTATAGAGCACGTCGTACAAGCAAAATTGTTGAAAATTCTTTAAGAAGAATCAAAAAATGCTATAGACTTCACAAATTTTAACATGATACGTATAAATTACAACTATATTTTGATTACCATATTATTTACACCATGCCTTTAGGCACGGGCATACACTAGTGCTGAAATATGTATGAGTCTTTGAAAATATATATACAAAATTTCAGAGAAGTGAGTGAAATTTCTCGTTTGAATAGATAAGATAATTAATAGACAATTTCATTATTTTTTGTATTGTAACTTATAACATCCTTAAGATATCAGTAAATTGTGTTAAATAACGTAACAGTAAAAGAATCTTGATAATAATTTTAAAAAAATAAGTTAATGTAATTAGAAAAACCATTAGAGAAACTGTGGTACTACATGTACTAATTAGTGTATTAACTAGCATACCAACACTAATTACAACATTATTATTGACCCTACTCATTATACAAATTACAAATATATCATAATCATCTTAAATTACGTCACATCATCAATTAATATACTAGTTAATACATTAATTGATGCATACAACATTATTCATTTTAATTTAATGGGAGACCCATATATGTTACGGTGGTGCTACATGCACCAATTAACGTACTCGCTAGTATACCAATTAGTGATATTTGTAATTTGAATAATGAGTGGCGTCAATAATAATGACATAATTAGTGTTGGTATACTAGTTAGTATATGTAGCACCACCGAATTAAAATTAATTGTAGTGATACATATATTAATTAGTGTACTAACTAATGTATCAATTAGTATTATGTTATTATTATTGGTGGTGTTACATACACTAATTAGTGTAATAACTAGTGTATCAACAATAATTATGACATTATTATTGACCTCACTTATTATACAAATTACAAATATCAAAAACCTCTTAAATTATGCCACATCATCAATTGGTACACTAGTTAGTATACTAATTGGTATACACAACATTATTATATTATTACTGACTCCACCTATTATACAAATTACAAATATTCAAAATTTCTAAAATTATACAACGTCAACAGTTAGTACACTATATAGCATTATTCTAAACCTAAAGGGTAAACTAATAGGTCATAATAATTGTACTTAATTCTCATTAAATCTTATTGAATATAAGTTTTAATAAAATTGCCGCTAAAAATAATTTTTTGTAATGATTTTTTACATATGTCGCTAAAAATTAATAATTAGTGACATTTTTGTCACAATTTTTGTAAATTGCAGCTAAAACTTACAATTAGTGATTTTATCTGTGACGATTTTTTTAAATTGTAGCGGAAAATTGAAAATTAGTGACTTTTTAATGATAATTTTTTTAAACTGTCGCTAAAACTTATAATTAGTAACATTTTTTATAACAAAATTTTTAAATTGTCGCTGAAAATTAACAACAACAATGATAGGTGACCCGAAAATTCATGGCTCAAATGGTTCGAAACACCAAAAACGACGTTGTTTTGGCACATTCGAGCCACACAAATTCGAGCCACCAAACATTTTTCAGTTAACAATTAATAACGTTTTTTAATAGCATCTGATGAAAAACGCCATTCACTCTGTTGGTTTTGATTTCAAAAATTTATTTTTCAAAAAATTTTAATTTTTGTTTTTCGTATTTTTTTTGTTTTCACTGAATTTTTTTAATATTTTAAGAAATTTTTTTAATTTTTAAACATACCTAATATAAATACACTTACAAAGTATAATATTTGTTAAAAGATCTTTAAAAAATTCACCAACTACCAAAAATATTTTAAAATAAAAATAAAAATTCAATACATTTTTCGTATTTTTGTGTATTTGTTAATTTTTTAAAATATTTTTTCAAAAATATTTTACTTTTTAAATAAATCTAAGTAAAGTGCATTTAAAAAAGTAAAACAAAAAAGAAAGAAAATGTTTAAAATTTTAAAAATATTCACTCAAAAAAAAAACACGAAAAACAAAAAATTAAACTTCTAGAAAATTGAAACCAAACACACTGATTAATTCTCACATGATCTATTGGATAATAAGTTGGGAAAATTACGAATAGATCCTACTTTTGAAACTTATTACCCATTAAGTCCTATTGATAAATTTATCAGTCTCTTGTTTTTATAAATAAACTTTAGTGATAAATTTATCAGTTTCTTATTTTTATAGTGATAAATTTATCAAATAGGACATGTAAATAAATAAGTCTAGTTAATAAGACTAATTGGTAAGCACCCCACACCTATTAAGACTTATACATACAGAGTAATGCTAGGGATACCAAATTTTCTACCAAACAAATGACCAAATGTCTCACATGGGTGTGGGGTCCGCAATTTTGTGGGCCCCACACTCATGTGAGACATTTGGTCATTTATTTGGTAGAAAATTTGGGATCTCTAACATTTTCCATACATAAGAGTAATGCTAGGGATACCAAATTTTCTACCAAACAAATGACCAAATGTCTCACATGGGTGTGGGGTCCGCAATTTTGTGGGCCCCACACTCATGTGAGACATTTGGTCATTTATTTGGTAGAAAATTTGGGATCTCTAACATTTTCCATACATAAGAGGCATGCGATTATTAGCTTGGGGCATCAGGCTAAAAAATGAATGAATGAGATGGCATGCGATTATTAGCTTGGGGCATCAGGTGGCGATAGTAACGTGGTGCTAATAAATAACGTGGGAATCCTTTCATTTGGGATCCCCTAAATTAAATTAGAGGCTAATAAATAACGTGGGAATCCTTTCAAAAATGAATGAGATGGCATGCGATTATTAGCTTGGGGCATCAGGTGGCGATAGTAACGTGGTGCTCTTAGAGCATGGAATAATTTCTCAAGGACAACTCACGAAACCAGTGAATGACGACCCACCTTGCCGGCAGCGCCATTTTGGGCGCCTCTCCTCGTTCTTCTCCTGTTTCTCTCTGTCTCTCTCTCTCTCTCTATTCAATTTGCCATCATATTCGCTTAGCTGTAAACTTGCGTGTCCGATTGAGATAAGTCTCATCCGTCCCTCGTCGATACAGAGTTTTTTCCAGCGAGGTAACGATTCGATATTCATATTCTACTTCTCAATTTTTATTCAAATTTCAAGGTTTTGTTAGGTATTATTAGGGCTAATGCGTGCAAGAGACGGGGTGAGAACTGGTGTGGGTTTCATGCGTGAGATTGTCTACTTTTTCAGATTAATTTTTTTTTTTTTTTGTGAACAGAACTTTTTCAGATTGCTGATAGGATAAATATTTGTTGGGTTGTTTTGTACCCATTACATTTTTTTGGAATGGATAAGAGAAAAGAAAAGAGATAGAATGAGAAGATGGAAAGTTTGAATAATTCAAAATAAAAATAAATAATTAAATAATATGTTCTTCTGTATCCATTACATGTTTTCTACTTTTTTCGGGTTGAGTTTGAGAGAGAATCATTTCAGTTTTAATGCAAATATTCCCCCTTTGTTTTCATTTGTCCTCGTTTTCTTCTTGGTCTTCCTCAGTGTCCATCTTTGTGTTCTTTGCAGATTTAAGTTTTTTTTTTTTTTTTTTTTTTTGCGCGGGGAGGGGGGAGGGGGAGCAATACTACAAATCATGAAAAAAATATCATGAAAGATTCTTCACCTTTGGATTACACCACGAATAAAACACCATACACTAATAAAAGGATGAAAAATCTTCACGATGCATTTCATGATATTTTTTTCATGACTCTAATATTATTCGCGGCGGGGGGGGGGGGGGGGTTGTCCTTAATTAAAACGATGTTGTTTTAACAAACTCCAAAAAAACTGCAAAGGATGGACTGCACAGGATCCAAACGCTTGCTGCTTAAGCAGTTGCAAACCCTCTTTCTAATCTGTTTGGTCCTGTGTTCCAACCGCCTCCTTGAATGAATTAATAATCAATAATTGTGGTGGACCGATAGTTTGAATTAATTAATCAAAATAAGTTAGTTTTCAAGTTAAAATTGTTTTAGTCCTATCCAAACCATCATTGTAGCACCTCGGCCAGATTGGGTGGAGTTTTCTTGACAATTGGCTATACTTGTTTTGGCAATTGGCTTCTTTTTTTTTTTTTTTTTTGTTAGTTTTTTAGTTTTTTTGCTATTTTTAGTTTACCATTAAAAAATTTGTTTGGGTTGACATTTTTTACTTTTGTGAGAGAAAAATAAAATAATTATAATTTAAATATAATATTTTTTAATTTATTTTGTCTTGTAGTGACTAATTTAGCCCCAAATTATTTTGTCAAACGAAGCCTTTGACACTGGTGTTGAAGAGAGAGTGACCATATAGATTAAAAATTCAAAATGACGGAACTATTATAAACTTTTTAAGTTTGGTGAAATTTTCTTAACATGCCACATTTTGCTAATGAATATTGAAGTGAGAGTCATGGTATAGATTAAAAATGAATTATGTCAAAGTGAAAGTGACCGTATAGATTAAAATAAAAATAATATTAAATGAAAGCCATTTAATATAGTAAAATTTTAAAATGACAGAATTAGTATGAATTTTTTAAGTTGGAAAGTTTTCTTGGCACTCCACACTTTGAAGTATAGAGGTTTTAGGTTTGATGTGAAATTTCCTCAACCTTCATTTTTCTAATAAACCTGTCTCTGGTGGTTGTTGACAACAGCTGGCCATCTGGTTGTTGATGGCTTCGTCATTCCCGTCCTGCACCACCACACACCCATTTTGTATCAGTTTCTTTTTTTAATTACAAGTCTATAGAAGTTGAAAGTGGTGGATCAACTACAACGTTCCTAAAAATTATTTTATGAATTTTTTTTATTTAACCATCTTATTTCATTTATACAAAAGTCGGTCATCTTAAGCTTATCTTCCAAAATTTAATTAAAAAATTTGTCTTCTTACTTAGGCTTATATACTAATTAATTAAAAGTTGATGACAAGAAAGCCTAAGTATAAAAGAGTAAATTGTTCAACTTACCTAAGTTTATCATATATAGCATTTCTCTCTCTATATATATATGTGTGCGTATTGTTGTAGTTAAGGCCGGTCATGAGGTAAGACCAACAAACTAATTGTCTTAAGTCCTTGGTTGTGAATTTGATGGTAATGCGTTAGTGATTAAGTTATTAGTGGTGATGGTAACATGCAGGTGGAAGCAATAATACAACTACAGGTGGGTTATCACCTCTCCTATGATTTAAAAAATTCCTTTACTATATTAGTGTAGTTAATAATTATACTAACTTGTCCTCTACGTTTGTATAAAACTTTCAAGTTACGTGTCAAAATATGAAATTAAAAACTTTGGACAAAATTTAACAAAAGGACGAAACATTAGCTTGTAAGAAGAGAACAATATTCACAATTATTAAAAATGACATTGTTTGAGATTTTTATATTAATACTATCATAAATATCTTTAACAATTTGAAAGACCGTGGAACAATGTCTTTTTTTAAAAAAAACATTGTGCTCCTTTGTTTTTTTTAAATATACATCAAAATAAATGAGCAGTTATCATTTGACTTCATGAGCCACATTACTAAATATACTATTAAACTAATAAAAAATATTAAGAATGTACATATTACCACAATGAAATTTATCTCTAGTAAAAAATAATAAGAATACCAACCATAGATAATATCTCTAGTGGGCGGGATGAACTCCCTTTTTTTTTTGATCGGCAAAGAAAAATTTCATTAAAAACAAGACATTACAGGTACAAGGAAATAAAACGCATTGAGAGAGATTCGAAGAGTAAAAACTCACTTTCCTACTACTACTACTCGCGTTTTTACAACCAACCCCTAAGCCTCACGAATTTAAATTTTAAAATACAACTAAAAAATAAAAACCACACTTTGAGCCCCCACCTAAACACCCACACTGCCAGCCCACGCTACCCATCTGCTACAGCCCACACCATCTACACTGCCAGCCCCCGCTACCCATCTGCTAAAACCCAAGCTCTTCTTCTTACACACACCCACTGCAGCTCCCCTGCTGCTAATTTTGAAACTGAATCTTTACACCTAAGCTGCTAGCCCACCTGCTACACTCCCCTATGCCTGACAATACCCACCGCCCAACGCCCACCTGCTATTGCTGCTAAAACTTATCACCAACTTGCTGCACGCTCCTTTCTGCACCTGACTTTTGGAACACCCCATGCCTCTTGAGCCCCACGCCTGATACACACTTGACACACCCAACCTCCATACTTGCCGGACACTCAGACGCCATTCCCGTCGAGGACCACCCGTGGCCGAACCTCCTTTGCTTCACCTCCATACTTGACAGCCTCTTCTTGCACCATTCACTCACCTCTTCTTGCTTCCTTCACCTCTTCTCCGTGACCCGAACAACACCCTCCACTGCAGACACCGAGCACCATCGGCAGCGTCTTCTTGCTTCACCATCGAGAACCACCCGAGACCAAAACTACTTTGCTTTGCCTCTGAACATCGACAGCCTCTTCTTGCTTCACTCTCCTCTTCAAGCTTAACCGAACACAAACAACGACCACCATAGGATTGAACGGAAATCACCCCTCAAACTCTCACTCGCACGGAGCGCTCGAATGAAGATCCTAAACTACTCTAGAACCTCCAACCCTCAAACTCCCTCTTCGCAGCGAAGTGCCCGAATGAAGATCCTGAACCAACCCATCCATGGCCGAAATTGAAACCCATGGCCGAAGCACTACCACCGAACCACTTCAATCGAGAAAAGAACCCACCAAAACCACCCAACAAAGCTTCCAAAACACCAAAACCCAAGGAATAATCAGCTAAAAGCCCCAAAGAAAACCTGCGAACACAAGCAACCAAGACAAAAATGAAGTGATAAACCCTTAACAAATCTAGAGATTAGATCTGAAAAAGGAGGAAAGCGGAATACAAATGGGGGCTCAAGATTATTAAGAGAGAAAACAACAACACAAAGAGAGGAAACTAGGCCAACCAACCGCCATGGCCAAAGGCAGCGGCCGACTGGCCAATGGTGAGGCCCGAGATGGAGTTGTTTTTTTTTTTTTTTGGCGGGATGAACTCCCTACCATACTTCATCGGTCAATTTATTTTTAAAGTTAGATTGGATAAGATTGTTAGTGTGGGAACTATTAGTTAGGAGATTATTAGCGAAGGGATTGTTAATGAGGGGTTTAAGAAAAATTATGTTTATTTATGATGTATTTTAGTGAGGGCTTAACTATATGAAATATCATAAATACCCTTTAGTGTTTTTGATATATTTTAATATTAAAGAATTACTATATTTTAAAAATATTTTTTTATACTATATAATTTTAATATATATATATATATATATATAATGACATAATACCCACACACACACAAAAAAAAAAAAATCCACACAAATACACATCACACAATATAGACAAAATAGTCTTTTTCGAAACTAATCCCCTCGCTAGTTTTGAAACCCTACCTTCGGAAGTTTTTGTTAATCCCCTCCTCTAAGGCCTATAATAGTCTTAAAGTCCCGTTTGTTTTAGGAGATGGAGGGAGGATTGGAATTGAAATGGAAGTAAGACCCACTAACGTTGTATTTGTTTTGGGAGATAGAAATGGATTCATAATCCCTTCCGGATTAGGATGAGCCTTGGGGAGGGGACTTAGATGGAGGCTTGGGACTTGGTATTAGAAAATAATCCGTCAGACTATTTATTTATTTATTTTTTTAAATTTTTTACATGTTGGGCATTTTTTTTTTCAACATTAATGTTTAATTTTTTGTTTTATTTTTTATTTATTATTTTTTACATGTTTGGTATTTTTTTTTTGAAACTTTAATGTTTAATATTTTTGTATTTGTTTTATTATTTTTTATTTATTTTATATAAAAATAATTTAACAATCCATACACTAACAACTATCATTAAAACAAATACAATTTTACTTAATTCCCTCATTAACAATCTCCTAATTACAAACTCTCTCAATTCTATCTCTGAAAACAAACGGACCCTAAGGGACTATGAATACCCTTTCTTATTTTGCAAACAAACACCATTATAGTGGATCTCACATCTATCCTAGTCCAATTCGTTCTTTTATCACCCAAAACAAACTGATTAACATACTCTTTCATAGACTCTTGTGGGCCCCAACCCAAGAATATGATCCAAACGGTCTATTTCGTAGACCTCACAATAAAAGTTATTTATGTAAAAAATCAATTTCATCGAATTATAGACACATGAACAAATCGTATTTTATTTTATAAAATAGATTGTTCAAGTTTACAACTATATTTGCTATTCATTTTATAAAATAAAATATAATTTATTCCGGTATTTATAGATGTCCAATGAAGTTATTTTTTTTATATAAATGACCTTTATTATAAAACTTCCAAATAATCTATATGCTCGAGTTAAGGCTCACAAGAGGGATAGTAAAAGGTATATTGGGGAGCTAATGCCCTAGTGGGCCCCATCATTTTCATGACAATTTTATGTGTTTTAATTCTTTGTCGGGCTCCTAATGTAAGAACTTAAATAAACAAAACTGCCTGAAGATGGTCTGAGACACAGCATAGATTGCGAATTTTGTGTTCATTTTATCGAATAAAATGTGTATACATGACAAGATTCTGTGTCCAGCCTATTGTGAGAGAGACTTGTTGACATTCATAACCATACTTCAACACAAAACCTTCTGCAAAATTCATTACTAATGCTACACTGGGGGAAAATGATACAGGTTGTGAGAGAGAACTAACTGGAAGCTTATAGTTGGCCTCTCACCATTAATTCAACCGCCTTATCTACAAGGAATAACACTTAATCTGTGACTTGAATCAGACAAGAGATATGGTTGATGAATGGTCATCATATGATTTCCTGGTCTGTTTTTTGTTATGCTCAGGAGAACACAATGTCTGATCATTCATTTGAATGTGATTCATCTGAAATCTTTAATTCCCCCAAGAAGATGTATTTTTTTTCTTTTTTTCTTTTTTATCAGCACGAGAAGATTCTTGTTGAGAAGAGCAACACTGGTTTGGTAGTCAATCCGTTGTCAAAAGTGAACCAATAAGGTTCAGAAAATCTAAAATCCACCTCATTTCTCTTCCAAACTTGCAGTGGATGAAAGTTTCTCTGACAAGGCTTCAAGCAAATCTTGATATTCAGCAAATGCCGGATATGACTGGGAGTACATCAAGAAAGGAAAGTGAGGCAAATAAATGAATAGTCACTGTAACCTAGAAAATCTTTAACTATGTTTAGGAATTTGGGAGAGAAAAGAAAAGAAATGATTACACAAGTTAGGAAAAAAGAGAAAATGTCTGTTTTCTCTCCTTCAGAAAAACTAGTTGTAGTGCACATGCAATGCATGGGGATTTTTTTTTTCTCCCCTGGTATTCCTAGTTTCATTTTCACTTAATCACATTCTTGGTATATAATTTACCTTTTAATATCCTTTATTTTTTTTAAATCTGAAATAGCCACAAAATGACTATTTCAGCCAAAATCAAACAAGGTACTATGTCTGATAACTATCTATCACCAACAATTATGGGTTAAACCTATGACTCATGGATCACTTGTTTGATTCCGATTTAAAGAAACAAAATTTCTATTTCCTAATGTAGCAAAACTCACAAATGTTTGGTTCTCTAGAAAATGTAGAAGTATAGCATCCCATGCAAGATTTGACAACTACAAACAACACAATCGTTAGGTGCAACATAGTAATTCTCTTCATTAGTATAGCTTTCAACTTGTTTATTCATGTAACATTCAAAATTATATTATAAACTACGAAAATTATGAACCTAAAAATAAAAATGGAATAGTAGACCATGCATTCACAACCTAGACAAAAAAAAAAAAAAAATGCGAATCATTACCTTCACCAACATTCCAAAACACAATCTCTTCCATGGTTTCACAGCATGACACTCATATCATCTGCAGCCCAAAACCCACATTTATTGAATTTCAAAATTCTTTTGGCTAAGAAACATATTATGACCAGAAATAATGGATTATTAGCATAAATCCACCACGAGTCATCGGCATCACCAGTGGTTTGATGGAGAACCCTCATTTTTGTGAACACAGGAGTTGGTCGTCCCATATACAGATGCTGAACGACTGGTTCTTTCTGTGAGTATACCAAAATAATTCTCAGTTTGTTGAGAGGTTGATAATCAGAATCAAACAACGCGTTGAAATGAATTAAAAACACAATTTATATACATCAAACTCATCCAAAATAATGTAGTAATTCCATTTTTTAAATTACAAGCCATAACAGAAGGCGTTTTAGTTTGAAATTGAAAATGCCACAAAAACCCACATCATTTGTATGTGAATTTTGAAAAAAATTTGTTCGTATAGTAAATGGAATATCCCTCAAAGACAGGCACTTTGAAACAAGAGATATGCAAATCATAAAAAATAGTAAATTGTTGGTTTCTTCTCTCTCCCAATCTCTTTATTTTTTGGAGCGACTCAAAATTAGGGTTATAAGAGAAATGGATTTCTCTTCATTTCACCCAATTTCTCACCTTTTTATTAATCCAAACAAGTGATATGAACTAAGAGATATGCATTTCTTTTCTTCCCAAATCACCCAATCCGAAAGGGCTAAGAGAAGTACCTGCAGAGTGATGCTATATGCTTTCCACAACGGCATATCATGTTGAAATAAATCAAAAAGAAGCTCTGCAGCATCACACGAGTGATAAATGATAATGCAACAAAAACAATACATGTCATTATATTCAATTAGATACGTAAACATCATTAAACTTTTCCTTCTACAAATATTTCCATAGCATTTATACCTCAGATCACCTTAAAAGAGTGGCCCGGACAACTATCCACTCTTTTTTCTTGACAGAGCACATATGAGCCAAGCGGAATTCTGCATCAAACCCGCTCTGCAGTGTGCCCATTTGAGGCTGGTAATATATATGTGAGACTAGTCAATTGCCAGGAAATGGAATATCCAATAAATAATATTTAAACAACTTTTTTTTTGGGTGAATAATATTCAAACAACTTTTACTTCCCCAAACATGTCAAAAGTTCTTCTAAAAATACAGCATGACTCTCTAAAGTTAGTATTCTCATCCTTTGTTTTGTTAATCTACATTTTCAAGATTTGACAGCATCTGTGACTATTTTGCCAAGTAGTGTAGCCAATTTTAATCATCAAAAATAATAAATGGTTCCTATATTATAGTGCTTAAGCATTTCTTACAAGAGCATCTCTTTTTCAGTGCAAGTGTTGCCTTCCAGTGCTCAAACACGAATCAAATTGTTAGGTTAAAATGATTTATGAGTTCAAATGAAGCACGGGTGCCGGTATAGACACTGATATGGGTATGATATGGGTATGTCAATACGCTAAAATCTAAAAAAAGTAATGTGCGACTAGAGTACATCAAATATTTATTTATTTATTTATTTTAAAATTTATAGCTAAACATCTCACCTACAAATATTTGTTTATTTATTTTAAAATTTATAGCTAAACATCCTACTTACAAATCAAAGTTTAAAACAATAGCTAAAAAGAGAAATTACAAAACCAAAAATAAATCAATATTCAAAAATACCAATACAATACTAAAGTAAAGGCCCGTTTGGTAGAACTGTGGAAAAGTGATTATAGATTATAACTTAACATATTATAACTTATAACTGTAAACATAACACTACAAGAAATTATACTTTTGGCGACTAAATTTTTAGTCGCCAAAAGGTTTTCCCGACTAAATAGTTTGGTCGCCAACTTGGTCGCGGAAAGACGGTCGGCGAAGGTATTGGCGAGTAAAAAAATTTTAGTCGCCGAAAGTCCTAAATTGGCGACTAAACAAGTAGTCACCAAAGGTAAAGGTATTGGCGACAAAAAAACTTTAGTCGTTGATAGGCTAAGTTGGCGACCAATCTTTTAGTCGCCAAAAGCTTTCAAAAAAAATTTACATCATATTTTCAGCGACTAAAACATTGTCGCCAAAACTAAATTTATTTTCCACGACTAATTTATTTAGTAGCCAAAAAGATTTTTTGTTCATCTTATTTTTTTTAGCTACTAAATGTTTAGTCGCCTAAAGTGTAATTTTTTTTAGCTACTAAAAATTTAGTCACCTAAAGTCTATTTTTTATTTGGCTACTAAAATTTTAGTCACCAAAAGTTTTTTTATTCATTTTTTTTTTTTAGCTACTAACTGTTTAGTCACTAAAAATATTTACTACATTTTTGGCTACCAATTATTTAGTGGCCAAAAACATGATATTAATTTTTTTTTTTTTAATTTGTCCATTACCTGTATGCATTTCGTGCAATGTATACCATGTATATAAACAAAACAATACATATATTATCAATCATTTCGAAATTTGCATCCATTTCACTTCCAACCATCCAAAAAGGAACTATTAGAAGAATTATAAACTATAATAATAAGTTGGAACATGAAATTTCGGCTATTACATCACTGAGTAGCAAGTCACACGGCTCAAACACATGGATCACATCTCCCATCCTAGGCCTATTTTCGACATCCGGATCAGCACATCTAAGAGCAATCAAAATGATTCGTTTAAGTTCCTTCAATGAAATCATCTCAGGCATCTTTGGATCTACAAGATGATCAAAGTTTTGCTTGACAACAATAGACTTTAACCAGTCTATCAAGTATACCTGCAATTGGAGATTCATTTTGCACTGCATTAGTATATAATTATAAAGCAAAGATAGAAAATGAAGCATTTTAAAGACTAGCAACCTCTGCTTCAGTTTCGGATGAGTACTCTAGAGGGGTCTTCCCAGTTATAATCTCCATGAGAAGTACACCAAAGCTATAAACATCAATTTTCTCATTGAAAACACCAGTGGAAGCATATTAAGATCTATTGACCTCATTACTATATTAAGATTCAAAAGCCAAATCATGTATTAAGATTTATATCCAAAGACCCCAGTTACATGCACATCTTGAAAGGTGTAGGGGGAGAAGAAGCAGCAGAATCCAAGAGGCAGGATAATAAACACAGATGAAGCACCAAAAAATGGACTTGTTCAAAAGATTTCCATGTCTAAATTCTCATATAAAGAGGGGCTTGGGAAGCCCAAAAATTGATGGATTCAATCCCTTGGCAGAATTTTGTGCTGTCTTCAGTTAGTTACAAACATCATCCTAGTCCAGCTAATACAAGTATACAAACATGATAGAATGCAGAGCCTCACATCATAGATTTTAGTAAGCTCAGAAGTAAAACAACCTTCTTGTCCAATTGAATTCAGACCAATAAGACCACTAAAATGTCTAATTGCCCATCAAATGGAGAAATGAGGTCTTTCAACATTCCTCATCATTTGCAAAGTTGAAGATTTATTGAACTTAAAGAATAAGTTGTGTAAAGAACTATGTACAGCAAAGCATAATGTGGTATAAGTTTATACATCCCAATTAACAGTAATTAATAAAGTAGCATAAAGAACTGTCGCATTGTTGTCTTGAGTATTCATTTTGAAGGGACTTGTATGCTCAATTACATCCTCTAACTTCTTCAAGCCCACCTTTTATTAGTCTATTTTGTAACTAATCAAGTGCTCCCACATAAAAACAAATGACTAGGTGAAATAACAATGAGTTTGATACTTGAAAATTTTATATTCTGGGATTAATTGGTAGTGCTTGAAACATTATTTATTCACAGATTTGTTAATAATGGTAAAGACACTCATTTATGAATGAAATTATGAATACACTCCAGTTATGTAGGTGGCCTGGCCTTCTACAGTCTAGACCTCCAGTTTTGTCACTCTTACACTCATCCTGGCTATCTACTTCACTTTTACTCATCACAAGCATCAAGACACAATATTCGACTAGATTACACCAGCCAAAGAATCATAAACTTCCAATCATTAGCCCAGGAACTGAAAATGTTAGAAATTATAATGCATTTATTAAAGATGCAGAGTATAAAAAGGTGTGATATTTGTTGTACTAGTAATATACGTCAAACCTTCCCATACTAAAAACAATCAAAACCTCATGGGTCATATGCATAATCCTTCCAGTAATGCCATTCACCACACTATACACAATTACAGCGAGCAAAAGCCAGTGCAAGAAACCATGCATGTGATTTAATTTTATAGTTACAAATGTCCATGAAGTTAGTTTTTACAATTCCTAAAGTTTTGCTTTTTGGTAAGAATAATCACAGATTGTCTTTGAGCTTACAACATTGTGGACCAAATTTAAAGCAAAATCCCGTATTTTAAGAATAACCAATGCACACTATAATAACAGTAAGCATGCATTTTTTGGGGGGGAAACCAAGCGAAAATGTATACGACAGTAATAAATGTCACATTAGAAAACAGATCAAACATTCAAACAGAAAAACCACTCACTCTACTCAATAATTATAAGATAACACCATCCTAAATAAAGACAATTGCTAGTGTTTGAAATTAACTCCATCCTAAAGTCATTGTAACTGCTTCAAGCCCAAATTCCCTTGTTTTCAAATTTTAGAACTTGAGCTGAAACAATTTAAACCACATATTTGTTTCATGAGCCAAGCCCGCTGGTCTCTTAATTCCATATGATATCCTCAAAGTTCAATGAAAATAAAAAGAGCTGAACAATGAAAATCAAAACAAAAATGATTTTTTAATAAGTAAACCACAATCTATAAATCAATGGGGAAATTTCCAGTATTTCGTATTCCTTTAAAAAATATTTGAAGGATACAAATAAAATTTTAAAAAAATAATAAAAAATAGGACAAAGTGGCAAATTTTCAGGGAAAGAAAGAGCTGGCCCATGGATTGGTTCATAAACCATCAACATCCATTTTATTCTTTTAAGCCATATTATTTACTCAAAAAATATAGTTAAATTAAACTTGTGTTTATTACTTTTAATCTATTGACCTCCATGTACTTCACTGAATTTTATAAACTTCATTTGACTAGTCAGTCAATTTCATTAACAAGTCCTTTTCAGATTCCTTATTACTATATGGGGATTAACTCATCATTTTCTGTCAAGGACCAAAAAGAAAAGGCTCAATATTTTTATTGTTTATTGCCTATTCAAGAAAATCCAAGTATGTGGTTATGTGCTTTGCTTAGTGATCAATTGTATTATTAGAATTATTTAACTTTGACTTTGTCCTCCATCCTGTTGATATCACCCCATGTGAAGGGGGTGATTCTCTTCACATGTGAACACACATAGCACACCAAGTCAACCACGGAGGCTATCAAGAATGGAGGCCACCAACCATGTCAAGGAAGGCGGTCAGCCAGTTCACATGGAAGACTCCCTCTCCTCCAATGTGTATAAATGGAGGTTGAGAGGAGAGTTGAATATGAGAGCAAACCGAAAGGACAAACCAAAGAGAGTGAGAGATGTGAGACGGAGAGACCGTCTCTCTCGGTGTGAGAGAGGGAGACGGGAGAGTGGCTGAGTGAGGAGAGTGTGAGCTCCTCCTCTATTGTAATCTTTCTGTAATCTCTCAATTTGTATAATGATAACCGGTTACTCTCCCGTGGACGTAGGCTTTAATGCCGAACCACGTTAAATATGATGTCTCCTTCTGTGTGGGTGTGTTTTTTCTGCTTGCTATGATTTTTATAAGGTCTTGAGCGGGATCCCAGATCCCAACAATTGGTATCAGAGCCTTGTCGGTGCGTTTCGAAACAAAAACAATGCGTTTTTCGAAACTACCCAGAAATGAAATTGCTCGAAATCAGGTTTTGAGCATACCAGGAGCAAGGTCTCGACGAGAGGAGTCCAGAAATGCAAAACAGAGCCCCAGAGGAGCCCGGACGCGCCCTCTCGCGCCACCTGAAGAAGGCACGTAAGGCCCAGTTTCTGCACGCGCTACACGCGCCGTGAAGTAAAGCCAGCGCGTCTTCTCACGTGCCCGCATGCGCCCCTACGCGCAGCGAAGGAAGAAGACGAGTGGGGAGGCGCGTGGGTATGACGTCAGCGTGACGTCAGCGAGACGCTAACTAAAGCCGACAAAGCCGTTGACCTGGCTATTGACCGAAAATGCTAAGCCGAGCCAGATTTGAGCTGCCAAGCCAAGCCGGAGTCGTTGACCAGTTGTTGACCAGCTATGCCACCAGCTGCTGACGTCAGCCGAACCAGAGGAGTTATCCGGTGCAACGCGGCTAAGGTGCAGCCGTAGATCTGAGGCATACAAAATGTTTTGGCTAGTTCTAAGCCATTCGGAGTCCGTTTTTGGCGATCCAATAGTGGTTTCCAACTATTTGGAGTATTCCAGACACATCCGTATGGTTAGATTTTGGAATCAGATTTTCTGTAAAAAGAAGGCAGATTAAAGTGGCAGACGACATCAGGTGCAGCGGACAAAATATTCTGTTAGAACACGGAATATTCCCTGAACTTGTAAAAATTGCAATTTGACCCGGAATTTTCAGAAAATTGTGGTGTGGCCCAACTTTCAGGGATATTTTTCAGTGAGGTCACCGAAAGTGCAACGAAGGTTGGTCCTAGCTAAACGAACCGTTCCAGACACAACCACGAGGTCAGAATAGTGAAATTCTGAACGGTTTTGAAAGATTGTCAAAACATGGGAGTTTGTCATCTTAAATAGACGAAGGAAGGTTGTCGGATATTATGGAACGCTGCGGATTCACTAAAGAGGTTAGAATGGACAGATTCTGACCAGATTAGACAACCAGATACAAATCGAGATAGATCATTGAAGACCAAAGGAGATCAGGCTTGATCAAATGGCAAATCAAGAGAGATCATGATTGGTCAAGAGCGATCAGAAGAATTGCACATGATTATCTCAAGATCAACAATGTCTAGGAAAGTTCTATAAAAAAGACACTGTCTAAGGAGACTGGTTCTTAAGTGGGACCGATTGGGACCCCACCAATCTTTCCTGGGAACTTTCCTGGTTGTTGATGTTATCGGAAGATCTGGTTCAATCAAAAGTCCACTTCATCAGATAGATGATTGGCAACAAGTACAGGCTCAGGGAAATGCTGTGGTTGTTGGAGCTACTGTATATGAGTAGGTACTGATGGTATGCGGATGTGTACAACAATAGTTGCAGAGGAGCATACTAAGCGCAGAAGCACAAATGCAGACGTGCAGCAGTGCAAGGGTACGCTAGAGTGTCGTGCTGAGGCGCGAGAAGAGTGTGTAGTAGCGGGTTGTTGAAAGTTCACAGGAACTTCTAGACAGAGAAATTAAGACAGATAAGATGCAAGAGTGCGCGCCAAGGAATGGCAAGTTTTTTTCTCTATGGTGGTTTCTTTAGTTCCATGGCAGCAGAAGATAGAGTTGATGCGGATCTCTCAAGCAAGCTCAACGCAGAGAGACCAGAAGCCATGGGTGCGAGCACTATGCAAGAAAGTACATAGCTGACGATGCTTTGACAGATGGAGCTACTGTGAACCATCAATCTACTGGACAACAAATCAAGAATTGCAAAGGCACAGATAACAAGCGTATGTGGAAACGCTAGGAGGTTGTTCAGAAGTGCAGAGGGCAAAGGTTGATAGTTCAGAGGAAAAGCTCCAAGCAAAGAAGACCGAGGACGTTCATGAACAACGAGTTTTCTATTGCTCCAAAGATTTGTCCTGCGAGATAAGGCATGACAATCAAGGGCATCTCAGCAGGTGGTGCAGGACATCCAATCAGGGGGTGTCGGATATCTTGGTTGCGCAAGTTCAAGCATAGCAGGTGTAGACATCTGAGACAGGAAGCATGGAAGAGATCTGTGGGAGATAGGAGCAGAGGCTCTCTCCAAATCAGAGAGTGGTGTGAGTTGAGTTGAGGATGTAGGATTCCCTCCTCCTCTTGTATCTCTGGTGTATTATCTCTAGCTTTCAGGGGATGCAGCATCTCAGTGAGGAGATGCAGACTATGTTGAATTTGGGCATGACAAGATTAGCAGCAGTGTGTGCATTGGATCACCTCACATGGGTTGATAGGGTGATTTGTTGATATCACCCCATGTGAAGGGGGTGATTCTCTTCACATGTGAACACACATAGCACACCAAGTCAACCACGGAGGCTATCAAGAATGGAGGCCACCAACCATGTCAAGGAAGGCGGTCAGCCAGTTCACATGGAAGACTCCCTCTCCTCCAATGTGTATAAATGGAGGTTGAGAGGAGAGTTGAATATGAGAGCAAACCGAAAGGACAAACCAAAGAGAGTGAGAGATGTGAGACGGAGAGATCGTCTCTCTCGGTGTGAGAGAGGGAGACGGGAGAGTGGCTGAGTAAGGAGAGTGTGAGCTCCTCCTCTATTGTAATCTTTCTGTAATCTCTCCATTGGTATAGTGATAACCGGTTACTCTCCCGTGGACGTAGGCTTTAATCACGTTAAATATGGTGTCTCCTTCTGTGTGGGTGTGTTTTTTCTGCTTGCTATGATTTCTATAAGGTCTTGGGCGGGATCCCAGATCCCAACACATCCTAAATAGGAGATGGGTCCAAAAGGGTGTTTTACACTAAGTAGTTCCTAAGAGACATTTTATCAAATAGTTTGAAGGCAAGAAAAAAAATCCAAAACCTAAAATCTATAGGCCATAATATAACATATCTCTAAAAATCCAAAACCTAAATTCACCATTTCTTTTCAATGAAGAGCTTGACAAGTGTAGATTTCCAAAAATCCAATACATACATATGCAAATTGAAAGAGAGAGAGAGAGGTTACTGACTGAATAAGATCTTGAAGCTGTTGAGCGCGAGAGCGAGGGTTAATGCCCTTACGGAGGACATTGTCGTGCATATGATGTTTTGGATTCGATCTAATCCTTCACCCATCTTACATCCTCCACTATCAGCGAGATCATTTCTCCTCTAGCCACGACGGCTCCGGCGGTGGTTAAGGTCGCGGGAGAGGGGCAAGAACAAGGAGGAGGAGGAGGAGGAGGAGGAGAAGGAGGAGAAGAGAGAGGACAAAGAAGAAGGTCGCGGCCACCACAGCAGCAGTTAAGAGCACCAGAACAGGCACCAGAGAGGGAGACGGATGCGACGAGAGAGAGAGAGAGAGAGAGAGGCGCTGGTTTGTTTGGTTTAGAAACCAAATATATATATATATATATATATTACACCATTAGCGACTAAAACTTTTAGCCGCCAATTAATTTATTTTATTTGACCCTCCAAATATTTTAGCCTTTTGGTGACTAAAGTTTTTTTTTGTCGCTGAAAACATGTTTAAGATAAAAAATAATTTTTTGTTTTCCATTCGGTGACTAAATGATTTTAGTAGTCAAAACTCAATATATGGTGACTAAAATATTTTTTTTATCGCTGAAAATATGTTTTAGGCAACCAAAAGTTTCGTCGCCAAAGATTAAAAAAAATATATTTTACATTTGGCGACTAAATCCTTTTTAGTAGCCAAAAGTCAATATACGGCGACTAAAATAATTTTTTTGTCGCCAATTCTCGTATTTTTAGTGACTAAAATTTTTTTTAATCGCCAATAATTAATATTCCCCGACTAAAAAAAATTAGTAGCTAAATATTGTACTTTTGGCGACTAAGAAAAATTTTAGTTGCCAATTCCATAACTTTTGGCGACTAATTTTTTTTTAGTCGCCAATTTTGGTCGCCAAAGGTGCATTTTGTTGTAGTGTAAGCTATTAACTTGTTTGGTACAACTGTGGAATTATGAAATTAAGCAGTAGAGTAGTGTTTGGTTGATAAGCTGTAAAATAACTTTTTGCTATATAATTGTCATTTTTGCCCTTATATGATATAAAACTGATTATTTTGTCTTTTTTTTTTTCAGTTGTAATTTTAACAAAAGTTATTTCATTAATAAAATTTAATATAATTAGTATTACAAAAATTATTATTTTCATTAATAGTATCAATTAGTATAAAATTATTTTATTTTTTCATTATAAATTAATTAGTGTTAATTAATGAATTAATTAGCATCAATCCTTCTTTTTTTTTTTCTTCATTTTTTTTTTTCTTTTTCTCCTTAGTATTAATGTTGTGATGTCATTACATTATTTTTCTTTTTATTAATTTCAATTAGTTATTTAATTGAAGTTATATTAATTTTAATTTTTTTAATTTAGTGATATTTCATTTTTTAAAATTTTATTTAGTGACATTTCATTTTTTTTTTCATTTTTGGTAATTCATTTATTCATTTGACAAATCCTTTAATTTTTTCATTTTATATAATTTTTTTAGTGATATTTCATTTTTAGTAATTCATTTATTCATTTGACAAATCCTTTCATTTTTTTTTCCAGTTTATATCATATTTTTAGTGATATTTCATTTTTTCATTTTTAGTAAAATTATTTCATTTTTTCGTTATAAATTCATTAGTGTCAATTAATGGCTTGATTAGCATCAATAAATACTAAAATTGTTAATTAGTATAAATTAATATAAAATTTATTTCATTTATTTCATTAATATAAAATTGTTAATTAGTATCAATAAATTAATTAGTGTCAATTAATGGCTTAATTAATATGATGATTTTTAATTAATTATTATTATTAGTATCAATAAATTTATTTCATTTTTAATTAATTATTATTATGATTTTTTAATTAAAAAAACATTGAAAACCTCCCTCAAAAAAAAAAAAAATTGAAATCCATCGCCGAAGAGAGAGAATCGCAACGACGAACCAATGCCGGACATCGATGGACAGTTGATCGTCACCGTCAATTGTCACACAGTTGATTGTGACTCTAGGGTTTCAGATCGCGATCGTCACGTAGTCGATAGTTAGGATTTCGATCGCTAAGATAGGGTTTCGATCGCTTTGAGAGAGAGAGAGAGAAAAGAGATTTGGTTCGTGAGTGTGTGTGAGAGAGAGAGAGCACTGATGTGTTGGCCGCCGGAAATCGCGTTGGTGTGTTGACCACTGGAAATCGCCTCTCTCTTTCTCTTAGAGAATGAACAGTGATGCTTGGTGGTTTATATAATGGTAATTTGGTAATACTTCAAATTAGTAAAGGACATTTAAATAATTTTGCCCCTTAATTTGTAGCTTCCCGCTTAAGTTGAATGAGTAAGCACCCCGGAGGCCACTCAGCCAAAACACACTTTTTTTGGCTTAATTTAAGCTACAAAAAGTGATTTTAAGTTTTATCAAACACACCAAAATAGCTTAAAATAATTTAAAAGCTGAGTTAAGCAGCTTTTAAGCTCTACCAAACGCCCTGAAAATCCTGAACCTAATGAACTCATATCTCTATAACCATTAAGACAATAATTTGTGAATTCTTTCACTTCATTCAAGTATGTAATTTTCAAGTATTTACATAACAATTTAAAAACATCAATATTATGAAAGTAACAATGAAACATCAATATAATTTTCAATATTCCTATAAACATAAAATATATATATATATATATATATATTTTATATAATTCTAATTATCTACAAAGTATACAACAATGAGTAGAAGAGGGCAAAATTACTTAATAATAGTGTAAAGAGTTGGTAGTTCCAAATTACTTAAATTTTTTGAAGATGATTAAAGAGGAATAAGGTTGTAAACTTGAATCAAATTCCAACTTCTAAAAAATAAAACTTTTAAAAAAAATCAGTTGTTGTGGAGTACCCACCCTGTATCCATGGAGTACCCACTGCGTACCCATGATGTATCCATCTTCCCCAAACCGTATACGGTGTACCCGGTACACGTGCATCCGTGTCAAAATGTGTACCCGCACCCGGTAAGTATCCGGTACTCATATGACAACATTTTAGGAAAACACTAAAAGAGAAACGGATAAATCTCAAAGTGACTCAAAACCTTTGAATAGAATCAATAACTCAAAAATTTCAACAAACATTTCAAGATTACCTTTTTCCCAATCAATTCAAGCCCTGAAGCAAAATTTTCCAATTGAGCACTTCCATACATTTCTCTTTGAAGATATTCCTATAGTAAGATATTACACACTTAGACAAATACACACTTAGACCTTTCAGCAAACAGTTGATGAGCTCTTAGAAGCTGTAATGTCAATTACAAATGTTGAAAATGTTCTGTCCATGTACTGCTATAAATAAGTATGTCATCAAAAAATACCAATATAAACCTTCGTAGATGCGGTCTAAAAACTTCATTCATGAGACTCTGGAAGGTAGAAGGGGTATTGGTCAGCCCAAAGGCCATCACCAAGAATTCATAGTGTCCATCATGAGTCCTAAATGCTATTTTTGGAATATCGGGGGAATGAACTCTAATTTGGTGATAACCAACCCGTAGATCCAATTTAGAGAAATGTTTGGCCCCCCACAGTCATCCAAAAGTTCATCGATTCCTGGAATCGGAAATTTATTCTTTATAGTAGCTTTGTTCAATGCCCTTTAATCCACACACATTCTCCAACTTCCATAATTTTTCTTCACCAACAATACAGGAGATGAATAAGGACTTGCACTAGTTTGGATGATCCCAGATTGAAGCATTTCTTTGACTTGCTTTTCTATCTCAGATTTCTAGAAATAAGGATACCTATAGGGCCTTGTATTGGTTGGTTCTGTTTCAGGTTTGAGTGGTATTTAATGGTCATGAGGCCTCACTAGAGTTAGATGTTTAGGTTCTTGGAATACATCACCATACCTGCCCGAAATGTCCTTCATGGCTGTCCACTTGCAGAGAGAAGAATTGAGCTACAACTCCTTGTGCTTGTTTTTGGAGAACTTTCTGCACCTTCCTAGGGCCAATGACTATCAATTCCTCCTTCTTACCACCCCTTAAAACATGTTTTCTTCCATTCAAGCAAATTCCATGCTCAAGTTCTTGAAATCCCACTTGATTGGTCCTAATGTTGCCAACCATTGAATACCCAAGACCAAGTCACACCCTTTGAGTTGCAATACCCTCATATCAGCCTGAAAATTGGTGCCCTGCATTTCCCAATTGAATCCATTGCACACAGCTGTGCCCAACAACTTAGTTTCATCAGCTACCGATGCTGGAAGAGGATCTGTAACTGTAGCCTCTATTCCTGACCTTTTAACCACATTTGGGCTTATGAAATTATGGGTTGCTACCTGAATCTATAAGGATTATGATTAATCTTTTCTTGACATTCCCTCTTACCCTCATAGTTATGTAGGAGACTGAACCAGATAAAGCATTAATTGAAATCTGCAGCTCCTCTTATAGAATATGTACTTCCTCTCCCCATCTTGTTCTTCTTCTTGGTCTTAGTCTTCTATTTCCCCTTCCATAGTATACAGTTGCTTTCTTTTGCAGATACGACCTCTTGTATACCTTTCATTACATTTGAAACACACGCCTCTTGCCCTCTTTTCTTCCAACTCCTTACGTAATTCTCTTCGATTCGGGGCTATGGAACTCACCATCTGGTTAGGCCTGGACAAACTAGATGATGGAGTTTTTGCCACCCTAAACCCTTGTCTAGATCTCTTGGCGATGGTTTCAATGCCGCTCTCTTGTAACTTGGCCAATCCAATAGTTTGGTTGATGCCAGTGGGTTTAAACATCAATCCCCTAGCCTTGATATCATCCCTTAAGCCGCTAATGAAACAACTAATGAAGAAGGTTTCTGGAAAATTTGGTAAGCCCTAACTGATGTGACTTGCCTTAACTTCGTTAAATCCCCCATTGCATCTTCATAGGAATTAGGGCCAAATCTGGAAACTACTCCTTCTTTAAATGTGTTCCAATTGATTTGATTGTGACATTTCTCAAACCATTGGAACCATTGAAGGGCTTTGTTTTCCAAATGCAGTGACGCCAATTTTACCTTATTTCCATTTTCAATTGCATTATAATCAAAGAATCTCTCACATTTGTAAATCCAAGCCAATGGAACTTCCCCACAGAATTTGGGAAAATCAATTCTAGTATGACGAGTTTGAAATTGATTGAATGATTCAGGGTTTTGAACCCATACCTGAGATGTTTCCTCAATCTCTTGATGAGACTCGTAAACCCTAGATGCCCCCTGATCGTATTTGATGCTCATTGCTGTGATCATCTCTTTGATTTCATTGATATCCTTCATTGATTTCTTGATATCCCTAATATCCTGTGCTTGCTTTTCACCATTCTCTTTGAGAGATCGAATTGCCTCCTTCATTATTTTTTATTCCTGCTGCCTAGTCCCATCTGCCATTTCTTGATTTCTTTCACAGGACGAGAATGCCTGCTTTGATACCAATTTTACAGCTATGGAAGAAGAAAACTAAAATGGAAAATAGAAAGAAACAGGGAATACAAACAGAGCTCTCTCTTTCTCTCTCTCTCTCTCTCTTATTCCAAACCAAGAAAATATCATATTACAAAATGCATACCTTCCTCTCTGTAACACAGCTATCTATAGCTAGAATCAACTCCTAACCGTCTAACTGAACTAACAAACTCTCCCTCGAAACAAAATAAAAAATTGGTTACAACTGAATCACAATGAGCTAAAGAATAACCAATTTCTTTCTAGAACATTACATTAGGGAAAAGAAACTATCTCAAGAATCTAGGCTATAGTTTGTCTGAATCTGTCGTTGAAGGTTCATATTCCGTTCTAGATCTGAGCAGAAGCCTCACCTGAGAATAAAGGAGAAAGATCAACATTAGAAGAAAATTGTTACGGTATTAACCATCTTGCAGAAAGAGGAAAGAGGACCCTCAAGTTTAGCGATCACCTGAGGTAGTAAAAGTAGTATAAAATAAGGTTAGCAATTCAGAATTAAAGGATGGGGATTTGAAAGTAGATAAGTAGCTGGAACTTAGCTTATCTAGAACTTCTTCCATCAAATACGAGCTTTTTTAGGAAATTAGTTGTCATCTATGTTACGTTGCCACTTCCAAATATATGAAGTACCCGTGTCAGACACTAGACACTTGGGTAAGGGTATTGTAGACGTCCCCGAACGTCTCGGGAGGGAAATCCCCCCGTTTTGTTCGTTGGGCTCACTACAGTTCAGGACTCAATGTCATGGTCCTGTATCTAATCTCGCGGAGTGCAATGCAAGACTGATGAAATCATCAAAGAGTCCAAATCCGGAAAATCGTTTTTGAAAATAGATTTTTTTGAAAGAAGTGCCAAACATGGACTACTTCGCCAAATACAGAGTCGCCGCCTAAATATTTTATTTTGGAAAATATAGGAAACCCTGACTCATTGCCTAAGGCCATGTGTCCGTCATCACCAAAGTTACCTCGGCTCGGGAACTTGGGTACGATTGGGGAAGGTCACTTCGTGAGCACCCCCGCTCGCCCGATCAAAGATCGGCCTCTACTAACCATGATATCTAGTTTTGAAAACATTATGCGTTCTTATTCCGGTTATTAGCCTAGATTTACTATGTGATGCGCACAACATACAAATATAGACCGGATCGCCTAAATTGGAACAACATATCTCATGTTTGTTTTGAAAATGGTTTGCCACTCGAAAGTAGGCTTAAAATGCAGATTTTGCCACCCTCGGGTGGGCTTAGAAAACAAGATGATTTGCCACTCTCAAGTGGGCTTAAAACTCACAATTGATGAATTGTTCCAATCCAAATAACCCAACCTTCACCCACAGGCATTCAGGCAGGTATACCACGTAAGCACGTAGCCTCATGGTAAGCATGCTATCATGGCAGTCACTCACACACATGCAAGGATGCTAAAGCATAAACACGTACCGAGTACTCCAAGCCAAAACAAAAGCTATGTTAGAAATCCATGCATGATCCTAACTATACAGAAATGCCTAATGCAACACATGCAGGAATGCAACTACAATAGGCTCGGCTATTCTAAAGATGGCATGTGAAATGCTACAACTAACAAGTATTCAACTCGAAATTGAAATACGATGTAGTTAGCATGATGCGCCGAGCCCGATGCATGCAAGACAGATGAATGGATGCAAACATACGAGCATAAGTATGCTAATTGAAACATGCCCTAATCTAACCATCATAAGCTGGTAAATAAAATGGAGAAAGACATGGGGTTGGAAGACATACATCACACGCACGCACACTTATTACAATTGTGCCCTCGCTCGGAGGGTCCGAATAAATAATATAGTCTGAATAATAATTACAGTCCGAATAAGTACAAAACCCTAATTAATTAACAATTTAACTAGGAAAGCAAGTAAATTAGCAAGCAAATCCATGGACCGCCTCAGCTTCGTTCCGAATGATGAAAGACGCATGCTCGAGTTGCCTTGCGTGGAAATCCATTGCGATGTCCCGATTCGCCTCTGTTTGCAATTAATGCCGGAATACTGTGCAAGGCTTTAGAAAGCTGCTGATTTCTGATTTGCTGCAACAGAGAACAAGAAAGGGGCATGGTAAAGTATTTTCACATATGTATGCATAACTACTCTTTAGGGAGTGTAGTCCTTGATCCTCGTGCCACCAATCACGCCTTTCGATGCTTGATGGCCGAGGAGTCGAATTGCACGACTAGATGTGAAATGAATGCACATGAAAACATAACAAGACCTAAACTCCATGATGGGTAATCCGGAGTGTCGGCGACTGGGAATTGAGACACGTTCCGTCACTCGGAGTATGAAACGTCCCTCGTTTCCCGTGCTTGGGCTAACTCCTATCCCAAACACAATGCAAATGAGATGGCATATACAATGCGACTAACATACCACCTAGCATACACAATACTATGAAATGGCATACACAATGCTCGATGTAACATGGCATACACAATGCTCTAACATGCAACTCAGAATACACAATGCTATGGACCGAAATGGTATACACAATGCTCTAACATGCAACTTAGCATACACAATGCTATGGACCGAAATGGTATACACAATGCACAATGGGCTTACACCAACATGAGTGGACCTCAACCACACTCATATCAGTGGCCATTAGATGAAAATGAGATAACCGAAACACATGCAAACATGCACGGATGCAAAGGACCGATCCTAAGGCATAACATGCAGCTCTAACTAAGCATGGAAAATGATGAAACATGGCATAAAATGACACATGATACAGCTCTGAAATGTGATAAAAGATGGTCCCGAAACATGCAAACATGTCACACAATGCAAGCTAGGGGGCCCGGGTACCGAAACTAGTGAAGTGCGTTACACTAGAGGTACCCAAAGCAATGCACTAGTGGCAAAACCAATCCCAGACAGACACTAGGCAGGTCTGAAACAGTGGGAAAATAGCTTAAAATGATGGCTCAGAATGCAACGAAATGAAGCTCATTCAATGGTCGGTAAATGGGGTATACAAGTCCGACTCTCAAATGCATTTAAAGAGATGAAAACATGGCAACATGGCATTCAAACAAGCTCTGAAATGTGATGAATAATAGGCTCAAAACATGAACACACCTCAGTATATGCATGGAATGGATCTTAAAACTCAAAGCTAAGCATGGACCTTGAACTACAAGCATGCAAAACTAACATCATTCGACCACAAGACCCAAAAATAGAGCTGGGGAAGTCCAAAATAAGCACATTATCAGTTTAAGGCATAGCCAAAATATGCTAGAATCAATGGCCAATAAAGCATGCAAAGAAAGCTAGTGAACCATGAGTTGTTCTACAACTATATGAAGCATATGAGGGCTCACCCAACGAACCAAAAATAGAAGTATTTCATGCCAAAATATGCCCAAATAATCACTGAAACTCAGTCAACACATGCAAGAATGATGAGCCCCTTTGGAAAGCCATGTGAGGGGTTGTTCTACACATACATGATAGACAGACAAAAGGGAAAAACCACCTCTGGAAATAAGTTATGAAAGCCCTAAAACTCACCAAAAAGTCCATGAAATTAGTCTAGGAAGCATGCAATGAAAGGCCCCTTTGAAAGGCCTTGAATGAGATTGTTCTACACATGCATCATAGACATAAAATATGGCCAAAGGGGCTCCTGACAGAGCTAAGGCAGACCTTGAAACTCACCAAATTGGGCCTAAAAAGTGACTTTGCAACAAGCAAGTAAGGGGACCTTTGGAAGGCCAAAAGGGCCAACAAACAAGACAAGGAGAGAGGGGGTCACCCCCCTCTGATTTTAGCTCTCAAAAACACATCTAAGCCACTGAAAATGCACTGGATTTCAATGGCTAAGAGGCCAAACCAAGGCCAATGTGAATGCTCTAATGCATAGCCCTAATCACGAGGAAATGAAGCTTGCCAAGAGGAAGATGACCCCAAACAGAAAAATGCCCTTAATCAAACTTCAAGAGTGGCTCAAAATAAAACGTTTTTTTTAGTTCATGGAAAATCTCGAAAATTCTTGCAAGTAAGGCTAAGATATCATGCAAAATAAGCCCTAAAAGAGAGATGAAGCATACAAGGATGTAGGAGACCTCAAACAGAAAAGTATCCTTAATCAAACTTCAAGAGGAGCTCAAAATAAGACACTTTTTAGTTTATAACAAAACCCAGAAATGCTTGCAAATGAGGCTAAAATAGGAAGCAAAATAATGCAATAAAAAGGGAAGTAGAGACTTACCCTTGAAGAGCAGATTTCCAACAACTTCTGGACCAAGAAAGGAGTTCTTCAACCTCTAAATATCAGCTCCAAGATGCTTGGGTGGATGGTAGAGGTGGTAGGCTATGAGGTGTGGTGCAAATGGTGCAAGAATATTAGGGTTTGGAGCTTGGAATAGTGAGCTATGGAGGGAGAGGTGTACAAGCCTTAAACAAAATTGTTGAACCCTTGCAAATGAAGATAAGCCTCTCCTTTATAGAGGAGAGGCTCTAAAGCTTCTCTTGGAAGCTTCAAATATCCTCCATACACATGTATGGAGGATGGTCCAAATGCCTCCCAACTGGCACAGCTGTGATGCATTCAGAGAGAGCAAAAAGCAAGAAGCAGGCCGACCAGTTCAAGTGGTCGGCCGGCCACTCCCCCTCGTCGGCCGACCAGGGGTCAAAAGGTTCAAGGAGAAATGCTGGCCGGCCACCCCAGAAAGGTGGCCTCCCAGATGAGTGCAACACCACTGTACGGTGAAAAACCAGAAAATGTGACCCAAGAGAGAGAAAAATCAGCTTTTCAGAAAGGTTCAAAAGGGTCAAGAAGAATTACTGGTCGGCCTACCCATATTGGTGGCCTCTCAGATGAGCACAACACAATGGTGGTATGAAAAACCAGAAATTGTGGCTCAGAAGTAAGAAAAACCAACTTTCTGTCAAAAAAACCGGCTGGAGGAGAGAGAAAAAGAGAAAGTTGGTTTCCAAGGAGAAAAGGTGGCCTCCCACCATACTACCACCTCCCTAGCAATGAAAATAGGGTCCCTACCAAAAATGGACCAAGACGGATGCAAAATGAAGGTTCGGGGGCCAAAACGCGCAGTCCGGGGCCCCAAAAACAGGCTGTTAGGCACCAGAAGTGGCGTATGACCACAAAGGTGGTCTCCCGGGCCACAGTGTCCCCCTAAAGAGAGGAAACAAGGTGTGTGCCAAAAATCGGAGCAAACGAAGGTAGTTAAGCCGTCCCGAACAGAGACACACGGCCGACGGCTTTGAAAATCGAAAACTGGGCTCTAAACGGGAAAAATGGCCTACGACCACGAAACATAGCCTACGGCCACTGAGAGATGATCTACGAGACCTCTCCCTCCCTTCAGGAAGAGAAAACAGAGAAAACAGGACCTGGTTCACAAACCGAGGCAAAGCACAAAAGAGCCCCGAAGTTTGCAGGCAAGGCTCGCAGCCAAGACTCCGCAACCTCAGAACGAGCACAATATGCAACATCACCGAGCGCTCAGTTGGTGACATCTGAGTCTTAAGGTCGGTCAAAAATGGGGTGTCAACAGTTGCCCCTCTTTGACAGAACTCGAAAGTCGTAATTGACGGGAGTGAATGTCAAAGCCCAGAGACAACCCATTTTTGACAAGGCCGAAGACTTAGACAAACAGGCAAGATAACAAAGATGTGCCCGCAGGCAGGGGGCAAGATGCAAAATGATATGCACAAAGTCGGACGTAACTCATGATCATGCAAAGTAGCAAGCTGTAATGAAGCGCACACGCAATAGTTTTAAGCAAGAATGCAAAGCAACAGCTACATTTCATGCAGTTTAGGAATGCGGAGAATTATTCAATTCTCGCCAAGTCTCACACGGAGAAGATACAATACCTGCGCGATTCGTTTGGTTGCACCAGTTTCAAATGAACTGTACATACAATATCGTGCCTGCAAAAGAGAGAAACTTAACAAGCACAACAAAGTTAGCAACACATGTTCAACGCTATATCGAACGTAGACAAACAGGGTGCCGATAGGAAAATGCATCGCAATGAGAGAGAGACGCGCGTGTCAACGCAAGCTAAGCATGAGGGTATGACAATACCCATGAAACATGCACAACAATGCAAGTGGTATGCATGAGAATGCAAGTGACGTGTATAACAATGCAGGATAAGTACAAACTTGAATGCATGTTTGACACGAAACAACGAGCAAAGAAATGCAAGTTTTGACGGGTGCGACTCAATCGTGACCTCCGATTTACCTCCCGGAAGGGTCACAACGTGCTCAAAAAGGATACATTTTTCTCTTGACGAGTGACGATGAAACACGCATCGAAAGTTGGAGTTGAAGTTCCCGCGGAGGGATTTCGCGACGAAAAGTGCACTTTTCTTGTACTTTCTCGGGTGCCGGGGACTCCGATCACTACCAAAATTTGCATAGACCTTGGAGACCATCTTGGGAACACCACCAACTAGGTTTGGAGTTCACTGGAGGCCACCGACCAGGTTTGAGTGCAGGGGGTGGTTGGCCTACTAGACAAGGTGGCCGGCCGACCACCTAACCCAAATTCGGGGCAATTTTGTCCTTTCACACTCATTTCTTTAAATATACAAAGCGAAACACTTTTTGCTCACAACTCTAAGTCCGAAATCAGTCCCTCTCCCTTCCTAGAGCATTTTCCCTCTCAGATCTGCGCTCTATACGCGTTTTCCAACGTCCCACGCAAAGTTGTTTCGCGAAAACTTTCAGTTCTCTTCACTTTGAACTGATTAAATTTTGATTTCGGAGCTTCTTTTCTCATTTTCACCACTTGAGGTAAGTTTGTCTCAACATTTGGAAGATTTTCTTGGGAGTTGACTTTTGTTGACTTTTTCATTTCCCGAGAGTTGACTTTTGTTGACTTTTTCCAATTTTGGCTCATTTTGCTCATTTTTGCTTCTTTTTGCAGATTTCTTGAGATGGCGGGTCATTTTCCCCATGACGGAGGTTCTCTAGGTGTCGAAGGTGAGCCTGACATCATGTTTTTACCTCCGAGGGTTCGACCATTCATTCCTGAGAGGTATGACCCTCCGACACACATCCTTCCTCGGGCGATTTTTTATCATTTTACCGACTTTGATGCTTGAGCCCCTGTGGACCTGCTATTGCGGGAGCCGGAGTCCCATCTCTCTCATCAGGACGAGAGGTATGTACTTCACTTTTTTACATTTCCTGTCTTAATTCTGCATTTTCTATGCATTTTATGCTACGCATGCTTATTTGCTCGCTCTGAACACATTCGCATGCCATACTTCTGCTCATTCTAGCACACAGCTTGTTCTGAATGCTTAGTCTATAACACAGTACTTTGTTTGCATCTTGAACATACAGCTCAATCACTTGAATTTCTGAACACGCAGCTCATATTTGTTGAAAGTTGAACACTCAGCCCAAACTTTGTTTGTGAACACGCAGCACACCTTTGTTGAAAGTTGAACACGCAGCCCAAACTTTGAATTTCTGAACACGCAGCTCATATTTGATGGTGAACACGCAGCACACACTATTTCTGAAATCTGAACACACAGCCCAAGCTTTGAATTTCTGAACACGCAGCCCATATTTGTTGAAAGTTGAACACTCAACCCAAACTTTGTTTGTGAACACGCAGCACACATTTGTTGAAAGTTGAACACGCAGCCCAAACTTTGAATTTCTGAACACGCAACTCATATTTGATAGTAAACACGCAGCACACACTATTTCTGAAATCTGAACACACAGCCCAAATTTGCTTGTGAACACGCAGCACACATTTGTTCTGAACACACAGCCCATATTTGATTGTGAACACGCAGCACACACTTGTTGAGAGTTGAACACGCAGCCCAAACTTTGAATTTCTGAACACGTAGCCCATATTTGTTGAAAGTTGAACACGCAGCCCAAACTTTGAATTTCTGAACACGCAGCGCACATTTGTTGGTGAACACGCAGCACACACTATTTCTGAAATCTGAACACACAGCCCAAATTTGTTTGTGAACACGCAGCACACCCTATTTTTGAAATCTGAACACACAACCCAAATTTGTTTGTGAACACGCAGCACACACTTGTTGAGAGTTGAACACGTAGCCCAAACTTTGAATTTCTGAACACGCAGCCCATATTTGTTGAAAGTTGAACACGCAGCCCAAACTTTGAATTTCTGAACACGTAGCCCATATTTGTTGAAAGTTGAACATGCAGCCCAAACTTTGAATTTCTGAACACGCAGCCCATATTTGTTGGTGAACACGCAGCACACACAATTTTTGAAATCTGAACACACAACCCATTTGTTTGTGAACAAGCAGCACACACTATTTCTGAAATTTGAACACACAGCCCAAATTTGTTTGTGAACACGCAACACACACTTCAATTCTGAACGCACAACTCATACTGAACACGCAGTTCATAGCATTGTATTTGATTTGCTTTGCACACAGCTCATACATTTCATTTGCACGCAGCTTATTCATTTCATTCTGAAACTGAATACATGTGTTCATTGTGAATGCCGGTGTCCTCCCGTGTTACACGGGGATATAGCTCCATTACTGCGAGGGAGTGGTATGCAGAGCTCCCAGAGGCCGTCCGTGATTGGGTTGATCAGGCAGGGTTCGGGCCCTTCTGTATTGGGATATCTCGCTATCCCGCTAGCAGGACGTTGATGGGCACCCTTGTGGAGAGGTGGTGGGACACCACCAATTCCTTTCATTTCTCAGCTGCCGGGGACATGACTATGACCCCATTCGACTTTGCTGTGTTGACAGGCCTTGACGTGGGAGGCTGGGCGATCCCTTATGATGAGGACATGGGCGAGTGAGAGGCTGCCTAGATTTATCTATTGGGAGCTCGCCCACCGGTCGACCGATCCTCGGGCCGAGTCCGGTACACCTGGTTTTCTTCTTATTTCAGACAGAGAGAGCCCGAGACTCCCGAGGAGATAGCACAGTACACTCGAGGGTTTTTGATGTTCCTCTTCAGGACCACTCTATTCGCCGATAGCGGGAATACCGTTGGGCTATATCTTTTGAGTGCCCTGGTAGACCTCTCGCAGGTTAGTCAGTATGACTGGGGTGGCGCCAGCTTGGCTACCCTCTATTGCTACATGAGCGCGACCTCCCGCGGACGGGGGAACATAGTTGGCGGCTACTGGAGAGCCTGGGAGGTACCTTCTGCCCTCTTGATTTACATTTCTGCTTTTCATTATCTGTACATTGCACGCACGGCACACTTTACATTCTGTACTCACATTCTGCACTCAGCATTCTGTATTCGGATTCTGCACTCAGCATTCTGTATTCTGATGGCTTTTGCCCTGTTTTCCACAGTTATGGGTTTTTACATACTTCCCGATGCTAGCCCCAGAGCTCGAGGTGGAGGCACCCCTCATGACCCCCTACTCGCTCGTTTTCGAGGGCCAGTACTGGCCGCGGGCCCGGGAGACTCTCCCCTACCTACTACAGTTTTTCGACACAATGCGGCCGACAGAGGTAATTCAGAACTCTCAGTCCTCCATGTTTTCATCTTTGATTTATTTTGCACATATACGATTTCTAATCGGCTTATGCATTGGTTATCTGCAGATCACATGGCAGGCCTGGGTGCCTTTGGGTGGGGACCTCCGATTTCAGCTTGTCGGAGGATGGACCGCCTCTCGGTACAGGATCCTGTTTGAGGGGCCGGTTGGTAGGGCCTGGTTTTTGGGAGAACGCTTCCTTTGCCAGACTACGGGCTTTCCTGAGCAGAGTGTCCCTTCAGCACCCCCGGACGATATGCGGTCCGCTGATAGGCTTACTCCCCAGGGTGTCATTGACGCCAGGTTGGGCACCGATGTATTGCTACACTTGGAGGACGGGAAGTACGCGACCTACTGTCATACATACTTGATGCCTCCATTGGCAGGTGTCCGTACTCCTATGAGGAGGTCTGCTGGCATGCCATCATCGAGTCGACCCCGGGCTGCACATGTCCCTTCGACCAGCAGAGCCGGCACATCAGTGGTGGGGCCGGACTGGTTCCCCCTATCCCCCCGACTTATCATCACGTCGGATGGCCAGACATTCCGACCGAGTTGACGGGTTGGCGATACGGGACTTCCTACTTGATTCTGATAGAGCCTCCTATGCCTGATCATCGATACGTCAGTGATCCTGACTCACCACCGGTATGCTCCACTGCTTTTCATTTATCACTCAGATACTTAGACACACATTTATTCATTGATGATTTGAGCTTGTATCTACAGCCACCCAGAGAGTACATGGAGGGGATGCTCGGATTGGTGACCTCACTTGAGGGCATGGTCTTGCGGAGGGAGGCACAGTTGTCCATCCTCGGTGTCTCGGTACTCTTTAGTTTTCTTGCATTTATCATACTTCTGATGACATGCTGAACTTGATCATTTCATTACATTGATTGACTGTATGCGTAGAGCACATTTGACACACACCACATTCATGTACTATATCTGCATACATCCACTCCATGTAGCTTTTTATCTGTGCATCTGATATACATATTTTGGCTGATGCATTCAAATTGCACTCTTTCTTTTCAGTTGCCTCCGATATATACCAGGCCACAGGCCGGGCCATCTGGGCCTTCCCGAGGAGCTGGGCCATCTAGGCCTTCTCGAGGAGCTGGGAGAGGGGAGTCATCTCGCAGACGAGGTGGGCGCAGAGCACATATCATAGAGGAGGAGTCTAGCGAGGAGAAGGAGTCCGCGCATCCTCAGTCAGAGACATCCGCCGGCAGAGAGGATGACTCTGAGTCCGGTTCCGAGGGCAGCAGCTCCGATTCAAATAGTGGTGCTGATGGGGATGACACAGGGGCTGTTCCGCAGAAGAGGACGAAGAGGGCCTCTTTTTTTTGTGCTTGAGAGCACAGATATTCCTGCTTTATTTGCCTTTTTTACTAGTAGTTGTAGCACATTGTACATTATTAGGCAGTTTTATTTTCTGTAAAACTTGTACCCTTGCTGTAAAATGTTGTAACAAAGGAAGCATGATGGAATAAAACAGTTTTTGTTCAAAAAGTGTTGCATTTTATGTTCTTGCATCGCATCGCATCATTTTGCACAAAATGAGATTGAATGGAATTGTGCATTTGAAAATTGCCAAGTCAGGTAGTGAACCGACGCAACAAACAAAGCAACTTAACTTACTAAGAAAGAACTGAACCTTAGCAAGTTTGCAACTCGATAAGCAAGACACAACAATGTTGATTAAACCTACAACTCAATAAACAAGACACAACAATGTTGATTAAACAAAGAGTAACAACTCGATATACACAACTCGTCAACTCGACAAAACTTGATATCACGATAAACTAAACAAATCGATAAACAAAACAACAACTTAATAAGCAAAATAACAACTCGATAAGCAGGATTTAACAACAACTCGATAAACAAATGCATTTTGGACGATCTGGGTGATGGAACGCATCCGAAATAGAGGAAAACTCACACTTTCAACACCCCCAATGCATGGAAATGCTAGGAACTTTCTTCTAGAAGCTAGAACAAGACCAAAGCCACCTTCCTCTCTACGGCTGACCACCAAAGGGGGCTAGCCGACTAGCTTTTTGCATTGGAGGGGAGACGGGTGGTCGACCTACCAGAAAAGGTGGCCGGCCGACCACCTAGCTTGGTAACCACCAAATTTTCGACATGTGTCCCCCGAACAGTGCCTTATCCTCTTTAAAAGCTCCAGCCTGGTGGCTCTTTCATTTCATCTTAGTTTTGCATCAAAATGGAGGCGTTCTTCACCCAAAATCTCACAGCTTGGATTGCTTCTCTAGTTGGCTCGGAAAAGTTGAACTTCCGAGGCTTCGGCTTGAACGCACTATTCACGCTGGGCCGTACTCCGCTGCATCTTCCTTTTCCTCTATGTCGCGGCAAGGTTTTGGAATCCGGTAACACACGTCTTTATCTTTAGCGGGCAAGAGATGTGTCCTACTTTCGAGGATTTCCAAGTTTTGATGGAGTCCGAGCGCAACGAGGAAATCTTGCCTCAACTCCGATTCGGCCACGTTCAGCCTTCGGACAAATGTGCGGCCTCACTTTGCATGATGCTCGATCATTGATTCATGATGGGGAGCTGGACATCCCAAGCTTGGTTTGCCAGTTTTCTGATGCTGGTGACCACGGCGACCATCATTGGCAGGGCTATCGGCAACACGCGCTTTGCCTATGCTTGCTATCTCATTTCTTACTTGCCTCAGGTTCCGGAGGATCCAGTGTCCGGTTGATCAAGGTTGCCCAAGGTTTGAAGGAGGGCAAGAGCTGCATTGCTATGACATTGGCTGAGACATTGATGGGCTTAGACACTTTTCATCGCCGGGAGACGGCTAGGCTTGCGGGGAGCCCACTACTATTGCAGGTAATGTTTCCCACCCAATCTCACATATGTATTGCTCACATCACTCGGCCCTCAGGCTCGGTTTTTCTCGCAAAGCCCTATTCTTACTTTTCTCTCATCGTGCATCTCTCTATTCTTTATTCTCTCATTTTTCAATCCCTCCCTAGGTGTGGTTGATGGACAAGTTACAGATTGTGGAGTCTTACCCCGCATACTCAGCTCGCGGCTACTTTTTCTGACAATGCCTGGTCGATGCCCTTGATGAGGGGTGGTGGTACCACTGGATGTGCAATTTGTCTGTAAACCACATCGCTTGGCGCTGCCCTTGGTTCAATCTGCCGGCGATGAGTTACAACATGACCCGTCAACCTGGGATTCAATTGATTGGCATGACACACTGTGTCTTCTATTTTCCGTTCCGGTTCCAGCGCCAATTCGGACATGATCAGACTTGCCCGCCAGAGGGGATAGAGTATCCTCCTGCATTCCCAGTTCGAGGCACACAGCTTGCCCGGTATGCCACAGCATGGAGGACTAGAGAGCTCCTGGCCCTTACTCCCACTTTCACTTGCACTTTGTCTGATGAGTGCTTGGATTGGCTCAATGAAGAGGCACAGGAAGGGCCCACTTTGGTATCAGAGGCTTTGACCAGCTCTGGGAAGGGGCGCAGGAACACCAGACTTAGCTATGCCCCGGATTTATTGCTTTATTCGTACTTTCAAGTTTTCTTTATGATTGTAATAAAAAGCAACTTCAATTTGTATGCAAGAGCAGGAGAACTCTGTATTGAAATCAATGAAATTGAAGGTTGTGGGTACTGAAAATTTTCCGCTTTGGTCCAAAAATGGTCTAAGTTGTAAAAAGATTAATTTTGAACAAAGTCAACTTTTATTAAAACTTTTCAAAACCATTTTCAATATGGATCAAAACTGGACACGCTTGAAATCTGTCACTGAGATGCACAACCCCGGATCCCAGCAACTGGAAAGTTGCCCCTAGTCTGAAGAGCACTGCACCGAAGATCATAACCGAACTCTTGAATGCTGAATAGACAAAAATGGCCGAGATGATCAAATGGACAAAGTTGATCGGGAAAAAGTTTATGGCTGAACTTCAGGATGAAGTTGCCAACGTATCCCAAAGACGGGAATCAAGCCTTACGTAGTTCAGGCTTAGGTTCACTCGAGTATTTCACTCTCCTTTTATGTTCTAACTTTTGCCAAGGCTGCCCTTTGCGGGTTTTCAACCTTGAGAGCTCAGTTTTTATATTTTCCAATTTTCTATGCTCTAACTTTTGCCTAGGTCGCCCTTTCGGGTTTTCGGCCTAGCGAGCTTCTCAGGGGTAATATTTCTTCAACTTGTCCATATTGATCGGTTGGGAGAACTTTAGGCCATCTAGGTCCATTAGAACCACAGCTCCACCTGACCAAATAGACTTAATGATGTAGGGACCAGTCCAATTGGGTCTGAACTTGCCCCTTGGGGGTCGTGGATGGGAGCTCGGTTGTCCTTGAGCACCGAATCTCCTTCTTTTAGATTCCTGGACTTAACTTTCTTGTTAAAAGCCCTGGCAATTCTGCGCTAATAGCCTTGAACATGGTACAGTGCTTTCAGTTTGCGCTCGTCAAAAAGCATGAGTTCTTCAAATCTGCTCTGTTGCCAATCTGCTTCGGCTATCTGACACTCAGCCAGCACTCACAAAGACGGAACCTCAATTTCAATAGGTAGAACGACCTCCATCCCATAAACTAATGAATACGGAGTCACCCCAGTAGAAGTTCTGATGAATTTTGCAACATGTGATGCCTTCAACACCGCATAGGATTGGGCCTTAACCCACTTCGTGAAATAATCCATCGCGACCAGGATGAACTCATGCCTATTAGACCCCTCTGGGGTAAAAGCCCCGATCACATCGATTCCCCAAACTGAAAATGGCCACGGCGAAGTCATATTGTACAGCTTCGATGGCGGGATGTTCATCCGGTTTACATGGATCTGACATTTGTGGCATCACCGAACAAAGCTGATACAATCCTCCTCCATGGTGGACCAGTAGTAACCCTGTCTGAGGATTTTCCGTGCCAGCATTACCCCGTTCATATGCGCATCGCATTCCCCTCCATGGATGGCCTCCATCAGGCGTTTTGATTCTTCAGCTTCAATGCACAGCTTATGCATTCCCAGATGACCTCTCTTATACAATTTACCTCCACAGATGATGAACTGAACGACCATTCTTCTAATTGCCCTTTTATCCTTGGCATTTGCCCCTGGTGGATACGTCTCTTTCTCTAAGAAATTCCAAATATCGCAATACCAGGGGTTCTCATCTTGAACCTCATCTATAGCAGCAATTGACTCGTAAGCCGGCATAAATTTCTGGTCGATAATGACTGGACGCATCCGGACTCCAAACGGGATGTCTATCATGGAAGATAGAGTTTCTAATGAATCTGCGAACCTGTTGTTTTCTCTTAACAGATGAGCGAAGTTTAACTTCTCAAACCAAGGAATTAACAAATCCAAGGTCTGGTGATACATAATCATCTTTTCTTCTTTGACTTTCCAATCTCCTTTCGCTTGAGATACAACAAGGTTCGAGTCCCCGATGACGTCCAACCGTTTTGTTCCTAGTTCCAGGGCTGCTTCTAGACCGGCAATGCATGCCTCATATTTTGCTTCGTTGTTTGAGACTTTGAACCGGAGTTTGAAGGCTAGAGGGATACGGGAATTGTCGAGTGCTATCAGCAACACTTCTATCCCATACCCGTACTGGTTGGACGCTCCGTCAAAATACATCATCCAAAACTCGTCGTCGATATGCAAAATGGCCTCATCTGGAAATAAGTACTCAACTGCTTCACCCCCTTCCACTGGATGATCGGCTAAGAACTCTGCTACTACTCTTCCCTTGACTGACTTGCGTATCACATATTTTAGATCGAATTCGGAAAGCAACAGCAACCAACGAGCTAGCCTACCCGTAAGTGCCGATTTCTCGATGAGATATTTGATGGGATCTAATCTCGAAACCAACATTACAGAGTGAGCTAACAGGTAGTGCCGTAGCTTCCTGGTAGCCCATACCAAGGCTAAGCAAGCCTTCTCCAATGGTGTGTAGCGAGTCCCATACTTTAGCATCTTCTTGCTCAGATAGTAGATAGCCCTCTCCACTTTGTCCTCTGATTCCTGCGCGAGCATGCAGCCCATTGTAGTCTCAGTTACTGAAAGGTACAATATCAACGGTCTCCCCGGCTCTGGCGATGACAACACGGGTGGGTTTTGTAAATATTTCTTGATCCGTTCTAAAGCAGCTTGGCATCGGCCGTCTCACTGGAATTTATTTCCTTTCTTCAGGAGACCAAAAAGTGGTTCACAAGTCAAGGTTAATTTTGAGATAAACCGTCTTATGAATTGCACTTTACCCAGAAAGCCTCGCACCTCCTTTTCGGTCCTTGGTGGTGGCATTTCTAAGATGGCCTTGATTTTGGAAGGGTCGACTTCGATACCTCTCTGTGTAATCAGAAACCCCAGCATTTTCCCTGCTGTAACACCGAACATACACTTCTGAGGATTTAGCCGCAATCGAAATTCTCTAATCCTTTGAAAGAACTTTTGCAAGGCGGTGTAGTGGCCGTCTCTTTCTTTGGGCTTGACAATCATGTCGTCCACATGCACCTCAACCTCTTTGTGGATCATGTCGTGCAATATTGTGGTCGCGGCCCGTTAATATGTAGCTCCAGCGTTCTTTAGCCCAAATGGCATCACTCTGTAGCAGTAGGTCCCCCACGGGGTGGTGAATGCAGTCTTTTCCCGGTCTTCAGGTGCTATCACTATTTGATTATAGCCTGAGAAGCCATCCATGAATGAAAGCAAAGCATGCCCGCTGTGAAGTCCACCAACTCATCAATATGGGCCAAGGGAAAGTCGTCCTTCGGACTGGCTCTATTAAAGTCCCTGAAATCCACGTATACCTGGATCCTGCCATCCTTTTTCGGCACTGGAACAATGTTGGCCAACCAAGTCGGGTATTCGGATACTAGTAGGAAACCTGCGTCAATTTGCTTGGTGACTTCTTCCTTAATCTTGAGGGCCCAGTCCGGGCGGATCCTTCTGAGTTTTTGTTTAACGGGTTGGGCCTCGAGTTCAAGAGGGATCCGGTGTTGTACAAGGATCGATTCCAGGCATGTCTTCGTAGGACCACGCGAAAACGTCTTTGAAATCTTTTAATAAAGCGACTAAGCGCTCGCGTTCCTCCGAAGACAACATGGACCCGATCTGGACCAGCCGCGGGTCCTCCTCAGTACCAATATTCACAGCAGTGATTTCATCCATTAAGGGTTTAACAAATCTTTCCTGCTCTTGTTCAATTAAGCGTTGCAAAATCGGAGGAATTTCTTCCTCGTCGTTTTCATCAAAATTTTGAAAGTCTGAGTTAATGCAATAAATCAAGGGCACAGAAAAGTACTCAGAAACCACAGCCACATCATTCTCATTAAGCACATCCAAATCGTCCGATTCTTCGGTTACAACAGACTCAAAAGAGAAAGAAAAAGACGACTTGGACAGGACTGTGGTATCTGGGTTATTATCCCCAGGAATACCGGACTCAGACTCAGTCGAGCTGGAACTTGATTCCAACTCAACAGATTCGTAGGAATCAGATTCTGGCTCACTACTGGACCCGGTGCTGGTTGACAAAAATTTCTCTTCATACTGCCAAATGAGAGAGGGTGCGATAGATGCATCCAAAATGTTTGCTGGTAGGCCCGCAGCTGTTCCATTCCCGATCACGCATACCGAGAAGTTATCTCCCAAGCACTTCTGTTCGATCGGAGGATCTGAAAGCAGACACGCCAGCGCTACCCCCATTTCACTTTCGGCGTCCTCAGACTCCACCTTCTTGCTCTGCTCAACCTCAGCTAATGGGTCTGTCTGCTCTTCGGCAACATCATCCCCGGATAACTGTAGGTCAAAGAAAAACTCAAAACCTGGCATGCGCTTCCTCTCCGCGTTCAGCCATGGCTCTAGGAAGCCACAAAACGGAAAGTCCTCTCCCTCCCAGACGAAGCGTCCGTTTAGGGTACCCTGAATGGGCCAGTGCATTAAGTCAAAAGGCTTCCCCGCCTTCTTCGCTCTGGCTCTCCTAGCCATCTCCTTACCCTTCCTTATCCAATCCTTTTTGGTGGGCAGATAACCCAAACCAAAGGTATGTGGGTTGTGTGGCACCTCAGCAAATGCTGCGACGCCCTTCTGGCCGCTCTTTCCCAATCCCATCCCGGGGATGTGTTGAAGCTTGTTCATGAGGTATACTGATTGAGCACTGACATACACTCCCTCATTAACAGCTAAGATGTTCTGCACGACCCGGGCCTCAGCTAGGGTTAAATCGGATAAGAACACGTCCTCCATACCGTGCTCAATTTCCAAAACTGGCGTAGATACTTCCGGCGGTGGATGGATCGATGAATTCCCAAAAACAATGACTGCCCCCTTCCCATGGGGGTATTTCACCATCTGATGCAAGGTGGACGAAACTGCCTTCACCTGGTGCAGCCACGGCCGCCCCAAGAGCATATTGAAAATTGCAGGAACTTCTAAGACGTGGAAGTCTACCTCATGTTGTCCCGGCCCAACCTTGGTCTGAATTCTCATTGTCCCCATTACTTCTCTGCTTGTGTTGTCATATGCCCGAATCACCTGGGCTGTAGGCACAAAATCTGCGGTCTTTAAACCGATTGCATATGCAGTCCTTGCTGGGCACACATTGATGGGGGACCCTGTGTCGACAAGCACCACGGGTATCCATTTGTTTCTGCACTCCACAGAAATGTAAGGTGGCTTGTTATGGTTCGTACCCTCAGGTGGCAATTCTTTGCAGGAGAAAGTCAACATCGGGGTAGCCCCTCCTGGAAAAACTAAGCCCACCAGCTGCTCGGGCATGGTGTCTATTGAGAACTTGGCCTTGTCCATGGCTGATAAGACAGCTTGTCGATGCACTCGCGATGCCATAAGTAGTCCCTAGATGGAGATGTTTGCCTGTATATTTTTCAACTGCTTCAGTACAGCCTCTTCTTCGAGTTGATTCTCTTTCTGCTTCTCCGCTTCCTTATCTTTCCCAGATGCCTCTGGCTGGTCTAGGTGCGGGGGCTTGAAATACCGCCCGCTCTTGGTCATATGATCGACTTCGCCGATATACCAGGTATCATCTGGCTGATTGCTCCCCAAATCCTCATCCGTGTGGGCAAGACATAAATCATCGTCCTCCCACCACATTCTGTCGATAGCCAACAGACACCTGTCTGGCTCCGGTACAATTGCACCCGTAGTACTCTCCGTCCACATGCTCCCAGCATTCTCTATCCTCGTGCACACAGCACTTTCAGTCCCCTCAGGGCCCTTAGCTTTCCTGATTCTCTCAGAATCCTCAAACCTCTCTTGTTCCAACTGTGTCAGTACAGCTGGCTGTTCAACAATTCCCGCATTCACAATGCCCAAGTCTTGAGCGAAATTCTTAGCACCAGCGCTCTCCGGCGATTCATTCTAATTTCTGACCCTTCCGGCCACAACTGATATTCTTGCCCCTGCCGAGCCCCATTCCAACTGAGCTTCGTCGACAACGTCTGGCAGGTCATCAAGCCACCCGGTGACCTCTGCTGACTCCTCAAAATCTGACCAGTTGACTACCATGCCCTCTGGCTCTTGTTCATTGAAAAATTGGAGGTTAGCAAAGTCCTCTTCCACAGCTGCCAGGTCATCTATCCTCTGACCAGATTCATCCCCCTGTATCATACAAAGCTCTGCTCCCGCCGGCAATTCAAAGTTCGGCCCAACCTGGCCCACTGATAGAATGTAGTCACTCGGACTGTATACTTTCTCAGCAAAACTCCCAGATTCCTCAGATCCTGGCTCGACAATCCCATTCTCCCCTGGAATCTCCCCTGTTCTGTCTTCGACAGTCACCACCAATGGTTCGGGTTGGGTTGTGGAGATGTCTAACATGCACAAGTCAGTGCAGTCAGGAAGGAGCACCTCCGGCTTGGGTAGGTGGATTGGGGTAATATATATGCTGGGATCGTAAGGCACGACCCCAGTCTGGATAAAGTTGATTCTTTTGGGAGGTGGAGCTTGGTTGTGCTGTGGGAGAGGGTTTGTTGTGACATTAGGTTTTTCTGGAGGCACAATCGCCTGCTTGTCAATGAGATCTTGAATCTCATGACGCAATCTAAAACATTGGTCAGTGTCGTGACCACGTTGTTGGTGATATGCGCAGTATTTTGTTGGGTTATGAGAGGGAGGGAGTGGATTTGGCAATGGCCTCGGCTCCAGGGGCTTTAAGTGCCCTTTCCTAATTAATACCCCTAGAGCCTTGGACAGGGGCATATACAGTGGGGTGAAGGCTCTCTGGCCTTGAGGTTGGAATTTGGTGGTTTGTGTGTTGCTTCCGGACGTGCCGGAGAAAGGTGTAGCTGCCATGGGTCTTGCAGGGGGGATGGTGGTGACCATGCTTACCTTCGAAGCTCTAGTATTTGCGGCATTACTGGTGCATGTGTTGTTGTTGCGGTTGAAGGTTCTTCGGGGTTGCTCTCTATCTTGGTCAATCAGACCTTGTTTCATAGCATCCTCTATTTGTACCCCCATCTCGTGCAAATCTAAAAAGGTAGGAAAGGGGAGCACAATCATTTTCTGCATCAGTTTTGGCTGGAGATTGCGCACAATCATCCAGATTTGATCTTTATCCGTAGGCCTTAGGGTCATCATTGAGGCCTTCGCCCTCCATCGGGCCACAAAATCCGAAAAGCTCTCCTTAGGCTCCTGCCTTGTTGTCTCAAGATCACGGGTTGTAATCTCGATTTGAGTATTATAGGAGTACTGTGTAATGAAAGCCTCGGCCATCTCGTCCTAGTTCCGCTTAACATCATCTTCTAATTTTGCATACCAGATAGCGGCCACATTTGACAAGGTCCGGCCGAATAGTGAAAGCTTCTGTGGTCTGGTGAGGCCCATCGGTCGCAGTATATCTGAGAACAACCGAAGATGGACCAAGGCCCGGCCACACCTGACAAGGTCCGGCCATGTTTTCAAGCGCAAGCGCCGATCAACCTGTGCCTCAGCCAGCCCACGAGTTAGGCCCATTCGGCTTCCAAAGATTCGGCTTCCCAAGCTCGCGTCCTGGCTAAGGCAAGGGCAGATTTACTAATCTGGTCGGCCATATTTTCTAGCGCAAGCGCCGATCAATCTGTGCCTCAGCCAGCCCACGAGTTAGGCCCATTCGGTTTCCCAAGCTCGCGCCCTGGTTAAGGCAAGGGCAAATTTACTAATCTGGTCACCCTGGCTAAGGCAAGGGCATATTTACTAATCTGGTCGGCCATGTTTTCAAGCGCAAGCGCCGATCAATCTGTGCCTCAGCCAGCCCACGAGTTAGGCCCATTCGGCTTCCCGAGCTCGTGCCCTGGCTAAGGCAAGGGCAGATTTACTAATCTGGTCGGCCATGTTTTCAAGCGCAAGCGCCGATCAATCTGTGCCTCAACCAGCCCACGAGTTAGGCCTATTCGGCTTCCCAAGCTCGCGCCCTGGCTAAGGTAAGGGCAGATTTACTAATCTGGTCGTCCATGTTTTCAAGCGCAAGCGCCGATCAATCTTTGCCTCAGGCAACCCACGAGTTAGGCCCATTCGGCTTTGCAAGCTCGCGCCCTGGCTAAGGCAAGGGCAGATTTACTAATCTGGTCGGCCAAATACCTAAGCTAAGCAGCCGATCTAACCATAATCGAAAGCAATATTATTCATCAACCACATTTTCCTTAGCAAGTTAAGCACAACTCATGAAGTTTTATATACGCAAATTACTAAACAAAAAGCTACAAGCCCGCATGAAAATGCCTAGCAAAAAAAACTATGACTTTAGCAACACATGAAAAATACCAAATTAAAAACTATAAAAATACATTCGACATCCTAAAAATTGTCAGTCACCCAGATCAGTCATCGGAATTAGACTCCAATGGTTAAACATCCACTTGCTCATACGGTATTGGCATAATCAATGAAACTTTAGCAGCAGCAAGGGCTTTGTGCCAGCCATGTTTGAATCCCCAATTTTCAAACTTGGGGACTTGGTCCAAATACTTGGCGAGTCCAGCATTTTTCCCGGCCTCGAATACTTTGGAAGCCTCCTAGTCGACTGTTTCCTTTGCCGCCTTCATTTCAGCCAACTCAGCCTCCAGTTTGGAGACTGCCTTCTGGGCCAATTTGAGTGCATCTTCGCTCGCGTCCGCCTCTTTCTCGGCATCCGATGTCAATTGATCCGCGCTACGAGCCCTCTCCACCTCAGCGTTGGCCCTTGAGGCTTCTTTGTTCACCCTCAAAGCTTCGACCTCGGCCCTTCTCCTCTGGCCCTCAACTTTACTTCGTAAACGACCAATCTGTGAGGGCGACGGCCCATATCGGCTATCCTTCCGACGGCCTGCAAAACAAGAATTTGAAACCATAACTTTAACAGTATTTGGATTAAATGAAGCAAAGTCTGAATATGTACCAAAAGTGCCGATTGGGCGGCTAGTGCTGTCGCATTCAGATCTGGTTCGATCCGAAAAGCCTCCCTGTCAGACGGCAACGACACGGATGTAGCCAAGCTGAATGCGACTTCTGGATATTTAAGCGCCGAAGCGTCAGAAGAAACCAGCATGTTTTTTTATCATCAGCTGAATGACAAAAGGAATGATCACATTCGGTCCCTCTAATCGAGGACGTTTGTCGCCTTGTTCTTCTGAGCCGGCCTCACACTCGGCAGGGTGTTTCTCTGCCTCTTCCTCAACTTCTTGGCCGGCCTGTATAATCAAAGTAGATTTGGCATTCCAATTTTTTGCCGTCTCCACCTCAATAATGCGCAAGGACTCTGATTCACTAACAAGCAGGGAGAGTTAAGATTCGGTGGCGGGTGGTACAGACGGAAGGGCCTCCGCTCTTCGCTGCACGGCTAACCTTTCTGCATTCACCTTCCTGGCAAGTTTTGTCAGGCTTAACCCGGCCTTGTCTTCGGGGCCTGCGGTGGGAAGATCCTCTAAGCCGTGAAAAATGCCGTCAAGTGAAAGATCCCCTCGGCCCGAAGTGGATGGAGGATCGGCCGAATTCAATACCTTGTCAGGCTCGGTTTCGTACTGATCTGATTCGGTAACATCAACTACATCCCGCTCCGAATCAGATCCTTCAAAACCAACCTACCTCAAGTTTTTGAAGTCGTACAAAATAAGAGCGATAAGAGAATCTTCACCCTTCAAAACCGAGATATTTTCCGCCACCGAGAAGGTCGTATATGTTGGCTCGTAACGAAGCAGAACGTGGGCCGCCCTTGTTTCTGAAGACTTCGACGGCCGAAATATGTCAGCGCGACTTTGATATCCGAAAGAACGGCGTCGTCAGTCAAAGACAGGACTTTCTTCAAATCGTTCCCTGCACAAGCGAAGCTGTAACATTTCAAAGAAGAGGCCTTACAACAAAAATGAACAAATAATAAAAGCGAGAAGGTAACCGGCCACCTGGCTCACCCCTCCGTCTAGGAATAGGGTTGACATGATCCTCCCCTTCGCCAAATTCCCAGTTACCCTTGACAACGACCATAACATCATCAACTCGTTTCCCAGAACTAGAAAGCATAGTAATTAGCTGATGGTCGATATCCTTGGCCCTAAGGAAGAAACGCCCGTGCCGACCAGAAGACTTAGCCAAGGCATAGCAATGCCAAATGGCTGGAATGCCAAGGTTAATTTTAAGGCGACGGTTGAGCGCTATAACCCCCATTATAATTCTAAAGAAATTCAAATTTAATTGGGAAGGGATTAAGCCCCAATGGCGAAGCACAGCCCTAAGAAACGGGTGAAGGGAAAAATGGACTCCACCCTCTGCGATTGAAAAAGAGGAAAGACAATAGTGGTTTTGTCGTCCCTCTCCATATCAAGAGTGCTGTCTGCCACAAACGACAGATGCACATCATCAGGAATGGAGAAATGGCATTTAAAGCCAGCAATTCGATCTGACGAGAGAAGGTCTTTTAGATGTTTTGCCATACCCTACAGTTTATAAGAATATGCCAAGGAAGGAATAAACTAGAAAGAGTCTTTGAAGCAAGGAAGGAGAGAACTTACAAAAGACGAAGTGGATAACGGAGAAGAGAGTTGCAGGGATGATTCAAAAGGCAACCCAGCAACGAGTGTCATAAAATACATACTCGAAAGGACGTCAAAATTTTAAATCGCAATAAATAGACACGTACGAGAGGGGAGAAGTTGACACGACAACTGAAAGGGGTGCGCTAAGATATCCGCATGAGGATAAGGCCAACCGCCGAATTTTGGCTCTAACTTTTTGAAATTCGGAACCAAGCACTCCAGCCAAACTGTCGTTGGTAAAGTGCTTGGGGGCAATTGTGGGAGCCGAATAAATAGAAGAGTCGAAAGGTGTGTACCCCAGAAATCAGATGTTATTTGGCTTCATATTGCGTGACTAGAATACCGAATACGTTAGGAAGGCCGAATAGCCGGAGATCAGTAGCTCCGAATAAATAAAAGGGGAATGGGATAAAAGTAGGCTCAGGCCCCGAGGCCCAAAAAACAAGTATAAATACAAGAACCACAGATTTAGAAAGGTAAGTAAGAATCACTTCACTTAACTTAGTAAACAAGCTATCCTGAGTGTCTGAACTGACTTGTTCGTCGGAGTGCTAATTCCGGCAACCCCGACCGGAGTGTTTGTATCTTTTCAGGTGACTAGCTGAGGATCACTAGCGTCTCCCAGGATCTGAAGAGTATTTCCAAACCACTTCTCCACAAACAAGACTTCACCATGGCCATTTTCAGTCTGGGGGATTGACATTATTGGAGCAGTTACTCCGAAAGGGTCGTGCGGGCATGAGTACATCCTGGTGGCGATAGACTACTTTACAAAGTGGGTCGAGGCCCAATCCTATGCAGTGATGAAAGCGTCGCATGTAGCTAAATTCATCAGGAATAACATCATCTGTCGTTATGGGCCCTGAAAATCAAAGAAGAGGTCACCAAGCAGATAGACGCAGGGTTCCTGTTAATATCTGAGTATCCTACTTGGTTGACGAACATTGTTCCGGTGCCGAAGAAAGATGGCAAAATTTGGGTGTGTGTGGATTTCAAGATCTGAACAAAGCTAGTGTGAAGGACGACTTTCCTCTGCAGCATATCGACGGATTGGTGGACTTCACCGCAGGGCATGCGCTGCTCTCTTTCATGGATAGATTTTTCGGGTACAACCAGATCTTGATGGCACCTGAGGATAGGGAGAAGACTGCTTTCACCACCCCGTGGGGAACCTACTGCTCGAGAGTGATGCTGTTCGGTTTGAAAAATACTAGGGCTACTTATCAATTGGCTGCAACTACGATCTTGCACGATATGATCCACAAAAAGGTTGAGGTGTATGTGGACGACATGATTGTCAAGTCCAAGGAAAGAGAGGGCCACTACACCACCTTGAAATTTTTTTTCCAACGGATCAGAGAGTATCAATTGCGACTGAATCCTCAGAAATGTACTTTTGGTGTCACAGTAGGGAAAATGCTGGGGTTTTTGAATACACAAAGGGGCATCGAAGACGATCCTTCCAAAATCAAGGCCATACTAGAAATGCCACCACCAAGGACTGAAAAGGAGGTGCACGGCTTTCTGGAAAAAGTGCAATTCATAAGACGGTTTATTGTAAAATTAACCTTGACTTGTGAACCACTATTTGGTCTACTGAAGAAAGGAAAAAAGTTCCAATGGGATGACCGATGCCAAGTTGCTTTCGAGCAGATCAAGTATTATTTACAGAACCCACTCGTGTTGTCACCGCTAGAGCCGGGGAAGCCGTTTATTTTGTATCTGTCAGTAACCGACACGAGAATGGGTTGCATGCTTGCACAGGAATCTGAGGATAAAGTGGAGAAGGCCATCTATTACCTGAGCAAGAAAACAAAAGGGAGCAAATAAGATGCATTCCAAAAAGCGGAGCAAACGGAGGCGGTTAAGCGGTCCCGAACCGAGGCACACGGCCAACGGCTCCGAAAAACTAGAAACCGGACTCCAAACGGGAAAAATGGCCTACGACCACGAAATGTAGCCTATGGCCACTGAGAGATGATCTACGAGACCTCTCTCTCCCATCGGGAAGAGAAAACAGAGAAAAGGGAGCCTAATTCGCAAACCGAGACAAGACACAAAAGAGCCCGGAAGTCTGGAGGCAAGGCTCGCAGCTGAGACTCTGAAACCTCTGAACGAGCACGATATGCAACATCACCAAGCGGTTAATCGGTGACGTCTGAGTCTTAAGGTCGGTCAAAAATGGAGTGTCTACACAGCCTTGTCAACAAGAAGGGCGATAGTTGCAGCTATACCCAATGCAACAGCAGGATCCATCACTGCAGAGGTGCCGGTTGGGATTGGTGACCCTTTGGTCTTTAGCTGGATCACAAACGGTGTCGCAAGGTCAAGTGGAAAAGAAAGCCTTGGCCTTTTTTAAATCGATTGTTCAACCATATCAGCCGATTTGGCAGCACGCTTCTCGCCTCTCTGTTTGGCCACTGATTCCTCAATTGTAGGTTCAAGATTGACTTCCGCCAATTCCGTCGTCAGCTCGGCCTGAATGACTTCAGTCACTAGTGGAGGGGCTTCTTGGACTTTCTCGGCGCTCGCTGCTTTCCGTCGCGCTGCCATCTTTTTGATATTTCTTCTCTAGGCAAATTAAACAAGGGACTTGCCAGCGATGTCTTCCGAGCCGACTCCGGGAAAATTTTCCAAATCTACAAAAATGTCCTCTTCTTGGGGACTTCTAATTTTGATTTGCTTGCTAGAGCTGACTTGTTCAAAACCCACTTCACTCGCTCCAATTGGACGGATGTCCAACTCGGCACTCTCGTCTCTCACGATTTGTATAGCGATTACTTCTTCATCACTACCTTGGTCAGTCCCTTGGTTACCAACGACCTAATCACCGGCCGATGAGTCCTCAATGTCGATATCCCTTAGGTTGACGAAGTTGGGGAATACGAACACCACAAGTTGTTGTTCGCTTCTCGGAATTGGGATATGGTCGGTTGCCAAAAAGGTTGAAAAAGATGGATTGTGCCTCAATAGTATGTGAGTCGTTTGACCTTGTCCTTGTAAATTTGACCGATCGATGAAGTCAATGACAATCTTTACTTGGGCAAGTACGAGTTCATCTGTTGAATTGAGGGACCTCTTGAGATTGTTGCCTGCATAAGATAAGAAATGGTCAAAAGAATAAACGCCAAATAAAATTAGAAATCATATTGAAATATTCAGTGACCTAGTTCGCCTTTACAATGGAGCACAATGTAGACACCCCATTTTTGACCGACCTTAAGACTCAGACATCACCGATTGAGCGCTCGGTGACGTTGCATAATGTGCTCGTTCAGAAGTTTCAGAGTCACGGCCGTGCGCCCTGCCTCCGGACTTCCGAACCCTCTTCTGTGTCTTGCCTCGGTTTGCGAACCAGACTCGGTTTTCTCTGTTTCTTTTCCTGAGGGGAGAGAGAGGTCTTGTAGACCATCTCTCAGTGGCCGTGGGCTACATTCTGTGGCCGTAGGCCATTTTGCCCATTTCGGAGCCCGGTTTTCGGTTTTCCGGGACCGTCAGGCAGTGTGCCTCGGTTCGGGATCGCCTAACCATCTCCGTTTGCTCTAAATTTTGGCATACATCTTATTTACTCCCTTTTGAGGGACACTGGGGTCTGATAAACCCACTTCGAGGTCGAATGCCACTTTCGGTGCTTAACAGCCCATTTTCGGGACCCCGAACTGCGCGTTTTGGCCCCCGAACATTCGTTTTGCATCGATTTTCGTTCATTTTTGGCAGGTACCTCTGTTTCATCACTAGGAAGGCTGTAGAAGGGTGGGAGGCCAGCAATTGTTGCAGCAACCAAGTTATACGCCCTCCGGCGCCCTCCGACGCCCGTTTTTCACACTTCCGGGCTAATGTTGAATACCTTGGGGCCATTTTCTTGAACTTTGAACCACATATTTGTGATGTACACACATGGGAGGACCCTAAAAGTTGGTGGCCGGCCACTAATGTTACTTGACCCTTTTGAACCCCTCCTTCCGGGCTAATGTTGAATACCTTGGGCCATTTTCTTGAACTTTGAACCCCATATTTGTGATGTACACACATAGGAGAATCCTAAAAGTTGGTGGTCGGCTACTAATTCTCATTGACCCTTTTGACCCTTGGCCGGCCGGCCATAATAGGTGGCCGGCCGGCCACCTACAGCTCCAAAAGTGGCCGGCCATGATCCTCAGGTTGTGTGCATTACAGCTATGCACTTTTTTCCCCCAAAATATCTGTATCCGGGGGAAATATCTTGTGGGGGAAAGCTTACCTCCTTTTTGCCCCACCTTTACACCCTCTTTTTGTCCATATAACCAGCTGCAAGCATGCATTTTAGAGGTTAGAAAATTTGATCTTTAAGCCTCAATACACATCTCACCCTCCATCTCTCTCATTTTTCTAAAAAGCTCCAAGCCCTACACCACCATTTACACTACAACACCAAGCTCTACCACCACCACTCCATTCCAAGAGCAAGGAGAGGAATTCCAGCAGCTAAGAGGCAACAAATTTGGCCCAAGAAGCAACAAAAGAATTGGTCTTCAAAGGTAAGTTGCAATTTCCCCTTTTTGGCCCTTTTCTTGGATCTTTTGCAAGCCATCCTTTCTTTTTTCTTTGAGCTCCGGCCATAACTGAAAGTGGCCTTATTTTGATCTCATTTTCATGTCTCATTAAGGGCTCAACCCTGTTTGAGCCTTCCATATGCCACTTGCTTCAATATCCTCCTTAAATACCGTTTTCTTGCATGCTATGGCAGCCCATTATGCTTCCATTTTTGGCCATTTTACAGTTCTAGAAAAGGTCTTATTTTGGCCCATTCTACATGTCTTATTAAGGGTCTTTGGCCGTTTGTGGATTATTTTGCATACCTCATGTTATAGCCTCTTTTGAGCCTCATTTTGCGTTGCATTTCTAGCATGTTTTTATACTGTTTTGGCCATTTTACAGTTCTAAAAATATGCTTATTTTTGGTCCCTCTTCAATGTTGTAGAAGGAAATTTTTCAGTTTGGGCATTGCATATGCCACTTACCTCTTTGGCCACCTTTTGGTCCGTTTTCTTGCATGTTTTGTTAGCCTACCATGCTTTTGTTTTTGAGGATTTTACAGTTCTGTAAATGTGCTTATTTTTGGCCCCTCTTCAATGTTGTTGAAGGGCCCGAACCTGTTCGAGGATAGTAGCTATGAGTTGCTTCTTAATCTCATGTTTATTCCCCATTTTTGCATGCTTGTTTTGCTCTGTTTTTGTCCACTGTTTGGCCATGCTATAAAATAGTAAAACACTAATTTTGGGGCTGCCTTGCTTCTGTCTTTACATTCCATGTCCATATTGTGCACGCATTGCATAGCTATAGGCCATTTCGGGTGCCTAAATTCGTATTTCGGGACTATTCCATGCATTTGGTGTCATTTCGCCTCATTTCGGGACTGTTTTACCCCATATTTCATTGCTGAAAATCCATTACCATGTTTGCATATCATTTCCCATGCTATACTTCGCATTTTTGCATTGCCTCGGTTTGCGTGCCCGTGTGCACGCATTTCGAGGCACTTCATTTTTCATCCGCCGGCATCCGATGTGAGTGTGGCTAAGGCTCACTCATGTTGGTATAAGCCCATATCATGTTTTCATGTCATTTCATCACATTCTGTCATCGCCTCGGTTTGCGTGCCCGAGTGCACGCATTTCGAGGCACCTCATTTTTCATTCATCAGCATCCTAAATGAGTGTGGCTGAGGCTCACTCATGTTGGTATAAGCCCATTTATCATTTCCATGTCATTACATCACATTTCATCATCGCCTCGGTTGGCGTGCCCGAGTGCACGCATTTCGAGGCACCTCATTTTTCATTCATCGGCATCCTAAGTGAGTGTGGCTGAGGCTCACTCATGTTGGTATAAGTCCATATCATGTTTTCATGTCATTTCATCACATTCTGTCATCGTCTCGGTTTGCGTGCCCGAGTGCACGCATTTCGAGGCACCTCATTTTTCATTCATCGGCATCCTATGTGAGTGTGGCTGAGGCTCACTCATGTTGGTATAAGTCCATATCATGTTTTCATCTCATTTTCATTGCATTCTGTCATTGCCTCGGTATGCGTGCCCGTGTGCACGTATTTCGAGGCATCTCATTTTCATCGCATTCTGTCATTGCCTCGGTTTGCGTGCCCGTGTGCACGCATTTCGAGGCATATCATTTCCATAGCATAGTGCATACTAGGTTGTATCTTAGATTGCATTCTGTCATTTTCTCGGTTTGCGTGCCCGCGTGCACGCACTTCGAGGCATCTCATTTCCATAGCATTCCGTATGTTAGGATTGTATCTTAGTTGCATTTCATGCATATCATGCATATTGCATCGTGTCCGGAATAGGAGTTAGCCCGGGCACGGGAAACGAGGTACATTTCGTACTCCGAGTGACGGAATGTGTCTCAATTCTCCAGTCACCGACACTCCGGATTATCCATGATGGAGTTAGGTTTTAGCTGTAGTTTCATGTGCATTCATTCTATATTGAGTTGTGCATTTCGACTCCTCGGCCATCATGCCTCGGTATGCATGATTGGTGGCACGAGGATCGAGACATGCATATATTTGTGCAAATACATTGCTATGCCTCTTTCCTGCTCTCTGTTGCAGCAAAACGAAGAATCAGCAACTTTTTGGGGCTTGGCACGCATTTCAAGAACAGGTGTAAACAGAGGCTAATTTGGGCATTCCGGTGGATTTCCGCGCAAGGCAGCCCAGACATGCATCATCCATCAGAAGCAAGGCAGTCCCTGGCTTGCATGCCAGTTTTATTTATTTTCTTAGTTAATTTGTTAATTAATTAGGATTTTGTAATATTTTGGACTGTAATATTCTTTTATTCGGGACTGTAATATTCGGACTGTATTATTTATTCGGACCCTCTGCGCGAGGGTACAACTGTAATAAGTTTGTGTGTGTGTGTTGTATGTCTTCCAACCCCACGTCTTTCTCCCTTTTATTTATCTGCTTTTGATGGTTAGATTAAGGCATATTTCAATTAGCATACAGTATGATAGCATGTTTGCATTCATTCATCTGTTTTGCATGCACCGGGCTCGGCGCATCATACTAACTGCATTGTATTTTTAATTCCAAATTGAATACATGATAGTTGTAGCATTCCATATGCCATCTTAGAATAGCCGAGCCTGCTATAATTGCATTTTGTATGTGTTGCATTAGGCATTTTTGTATACTTAGGATCATGCATGATTTCTAATGAGTTTTTGTTTTGGCTTGGAGTACCCGGTGAGCTTTATGCTTTAGCATCCTTACATGCGTGTGAGTGAATGCCATGATAGCATGCTTACCATGAGGCAATTTGCTTATGTGATATAACTGCCTGAATGCCTGTGGGTGAAGGTTGAGTTGCTTGAATTGGAATAAATCATCAACTATTTGTTTTAAGCCCACTAGATAGTGGCAAAACCATCTTTTCCAAGCCCACCTGTAGGTGGCAAAATCTGCATTTTAAGCCTACTTGCGAGTAGCAAACCATCTTTCAAAAAAACAAACATGAAATGTTTTGTTCCAATTCAGGCGACCCGGTCTATACTTATATGCTGTGCGCATCACATAGTGACCTAGGCTAATAACCGGAATAAGAACTTACAATGTTTTCAAAAATAGATATCATGGTTAGTAGAGGCCGATCTTTGATCGGGCGAGCGGGGGTGCTCACGAAGTGACCTTCCCCAATCGTACCCAAGTTCCCGAGCCGAGGCAACTTTGGTGATGACAGACACGTGGCCTTTTGGCACCGAGTCAGGGTTTCCTAAATTTCCCAAAATAAAATATTTAGGTGGCGACTCTGTATCTGGCAAAACAGTCCATGTTTGGCACTTCTTTCAAAATCTGTTTTCTCAAAACGATTTGCCGGATTTGGACTCTTTGGTTCAGACTTAGAACCGTGACTACAAAAAATCGAGTCCGAGCTGTAGCGAGGTCCCCCGCGGGCTTGTTACACACAAGAGTTTGGCGGTCTTTCCCCTCGCCAAACTCCCAATTGCCGTGAATGACCACCATTACATTATCCATTTTTTTGCCAGAGTTGGCAAGCATGGTGACGAAATGGTAATGGATGTCTTTCACCCTCAAGAAGTATCGTCTTTGCTGACTAGAAGATTTGGCAAGGACCTAGCAGTGCTTAATGGCCAAAATCCCTAGGTCATGACATAAGCAGCAGTTCAATTCTATGACACCTATTATGATTCGGAAAAAATAGACATTTGGCTGGGATGGAATCAGACCCCAATAATGTAATATGGACCTAAGGGTTGGATGAAGAGGGAAACGGACACCTCCCTTAACAATCGCCAACAAGGGGAAAACGATGGTGTTTTCTCCAATCGTCTCCATGTCGACTTTGCCATCTCCAACTAGAGAGAGCTGAACATCATCGAGGATGGAAAAGTGACGACGAAAGGAATAACTCTTTCTTCAGAAAGAAGAGCTTTCAGGTGATTCGCCATAGGAGGATTGAAGTGGAGAACAAAAAGAAATGCAAAGGACCAAAAGTGCACAAATAAAAACAAAAAGAAAAGAATGGGGCTTAGAAGACTTACAGACAGAAGTGAAGGGGTGGCAAGTATAGCGATCCCGGCTGTCCCTTTATTGTTCTGTCCCGTTCCGGACTTGGGTTCCGTGATGTTGGTGGTGGTATACCTTGTTGTCGTCCTTTAATTCCGCTTGATTGAGTTTTAGGATGTATTGGGCAGAGTTGTTACAGGTTGGTTGGGCTTTGGTTTCAATCCTTTGTTGTCCAGTTTTTAGGAGGTCCGCTCGAGCGGGTCTTCTTGCGCTCGAGCGGATATTGCACACTCCCAGTTTTTCGTGTCCCTGCAAAACTTCTGCAGGTGTGATTTTTGCGCTCGAGCGGGTTTTTTTACGCTCGAGCGGTAGCGCTCGAGCGGGTACTCTGGCGCTCTTGCGGGTAGTACTTTTTGGTGTAAGTTCTGGGAGGGGAAAATCTATGCTCGAGCGGATGTGCTTTATGCTTGTGTCTTGGCGCTCGAGCGGGCCTTCTTGCGCTCGTGCGTACCTAGTTTTTTGTTCTTGACGCTCGAGCGTTGTGTTCTCCGCTCGAGCAGGAATGTCGTATATCAGTTGGCAGCTGGGCTTTTTAAAATCACTTTTTACATTCTCTCTCTCTCTCTCTCTCTTACTTTCTAAAAAGACATTTTGAGAGCTCCTCTCTCTAGAAACTCCCTTCTCTCTAGGGTTTGATCTAGTTAGAGTGCTTCTCTCCCCTTCGGCCTTTGTAAGAGTTGGGTTGATCGTCGAGGGCTACGTTTTGATCTGAGTATATTGAGTTTTGGAGCACGTTGAGTTTCTTCATCTTCTTTCCTTGAGCTCCGAATTTGAGGTAGGGATTCCTACTCACTCTTATGGGTTTTAACCTAGATTTTGAGCTTATTGTTTAAATAGTTGATTTTGGGACTTAGGGTTTCAAAATGTGTTAAAAAGGGTTTTGTGATTTTGGGCTCATAATATGTATTTTGGGTTTCAGAATGATGATATAGTTGTTGGTTGGTGATATTTGAACCTTTGAGTTAATATTGAGAGTTGGGGAAAAAAGCCCTAATTTGTTGTTTAAATTAATTGGTATAATTAATTTGGGAAAATTGTAGCTATATGGAATTGAGTTGGAAATAATGAAATTGGTTCATTATATGGTAGAATAGTGGAGTTAGATTTATTAATCGCTCACTTTTGAAAACATTGATATTTTATCTGTTGGAGCTTTTATTATCTGTTTAGAAATAATTACTTGGGCTACCGGTGGAGGGTAGTTTTGATTGTTGTAGACAATGCATGATGATTAGGCAAACTAAAACTAATCAATTGGATATGTCATAGAGTATGACGGTTGATAGAATACATTAACGTTATGTATTGATTGATTGTGTATATGACCTTTGTGTATATACGTTGTGTGTGTGGGAGGAGATAGGGGATGTAGTCCACAGTTTAGGGGAAGATAGGGGATGGACCTCTAAAGCGGATGTTGTTTGGGAGGAGATAGGGGATGGACTCCACTGATACAGCTCATATGCTTGTCAGATAATGTGTTGATATAGCTCATATGCTTATCTTTGGAAGTGTTGATACAGCTCATATGCTTATCATTGGAAGTGTTGATATAGCTAATATGCATATCTGTTGAAATGTGGATACAGCTTGTATGCTTATCTGTTGAGATGTTGATACAACTAGTACGATTACCTATTGTAAAATGGGAAATGTTTAATATGAGTCATTGTCTCATATAAGTGGTTGGCCAGGTTCTGAGTTGTTGATGTAAATTGTGAAATTGATAAGAAATGGAAATTGAAATGAAATGGAAATGGGTTATGAATTGGTTTATGGAAATTGAACATTTATCAATTGCTAATGTCTTAGTTATTGCTCATACTGTGTTTAGCATGTCTCTACTGGGCGTTGGCTCATCCTTTATGGGACATTATTTTCAGGTACAGGTAGTATGCCACCTCCAAGGACATAGCTTGGATGATGATGAGAGTTGAAGACTCTTTTTGTTTATTTTGTTTGTATTACATGTATATCAAGCCAAGGGCTATTTTGTATAGAGTTAGTACTCTTCTTTTGTGTAACCAAGTGTTGACTTGGAAAGCTATAAGCTCATAGGGCATTTGCTTTTGTTGTTAACATGTAATACAGTTGTAAGAATTACTCTGATGAATAGAAATGGTTGGTTTCTTTTATATCAATGCATGTCTAAAGTGATGGATTTTATATTTTTTTGAGGGCGTTACAGCAAGCAAGAAGAAGAACGAGTAAGGCTGCAGACGAGGTCTTGGAGTTAAAAGGTTAGAGGTCTTGAGCAAACATAAAATCTCAGATGAAATGAAAGAATGAAAAAAGTTCAAATCGCATTTAATGAAGAAAAAGTATGAAGAGGCAGGAAGTTATAATTATTTCTTTTCACGTCGTTTCTAGCACGACAATAAAAAGGCGTGCCTACCGCATTCCCATACTCCAAAGTGTTTTAAAATGCCTAAAAATGACCCTTTCAAAATCAAGTATGCCGACTACACGGGGCCACATATAGCCGAATACTCGAAGGGCAATTATATGAGCCGAATTTATAATTGCCCAAAGGATATGGTTCAGCCCAAGCAGGCCCAATTTGAGGGCCAAATTAAAGCCAAACCTCAGCCGAGTAATGGGCCTCAATATTTAGTAGCTAAGTAGGATAGCTTAAATAAGCCGACAACTCGTCCAATTGTCGATTCCTCACTTTGTAGTGCATCAGGGGAATGGGCCCCCACAGGGGATGCATAGCAGAAGATAAAAGCCCAAAGCAAAAACTCTATAAAAAAGAGGAGAGGACTCAGAAATGAGGTATGTTCTAAACAACTTACTTAAGAAAAAGAATAACCAAGATATGTTGGAGAGAAAACTAACTAGACCGTCGGAGTGCTAATTTTGGCACCCTCCTACCAAAGTTGTTCTTTTATTTCAGGTGGCCATCAAAAGACTGTTCGAAGATCTGCTTGGATAAATAAGTATTCCAAATCCATCTTCCCACAATATATATATATATATATATATATATTATTGTAGTTAAGGCTAGTTATGAGGTAAGACCAACAAAATAATTGCCTTGAGTCCTCAGTAGTGAATTTGAAAGAAATGTCTTAGTGATTAATTTATTAGTGGTGTTGGTAACATGGAGGTGCAAGTGGAGGCAATGATACAACTGAAGGTGGTTGATCGCCCCTCCTATGACATAAAAAATTCGTTTACTATATCAGTATAGTTAATAATCATCTCAAAATTTGCCCTCTACTATTGTATAAAACTTTTTAAATGGCTACTATCCTATATCTATGAAACATAGGTTTCGAGATATGAAATTAAAAACTGTGGACAAAATTTAACAAAAGAATGGAACATTGGCTTGCAAGCGGAGAGCAATATTCCTTTCAAAAACAGAAGAGAACAATATTCACATTTATTAAAAAGGAAATAATTCGAGATTTTTATATTAATATTATCATAGATGTCCTTAATAATTTGAAATATCATCGAACAATGTCTTTCTTTCTTTTTTTTTTTTTTTTACAAACATTGTGCTCCTTTGTTTTTTTAAATATACATCAAAATAAATGAGCAGTTATCATTTGACCTCGTGAGCTACATTACTACGTACATAAAATTAAATTAATAAAAAATATTAAGAATGTACAAATTACCATAATAAAATCTATCTCTAGTAAAAAAATAATAAGAATACCAACCAATAACAATATCTCTAGCAAGTGGGATGAACTCCCCTCCCTACCTCATTTGTCCGTTATTTTCAGAGTTAGGTTAGGTGGGATTGTTAGTGCGAGGAGTGTTAGTTAGGGAACTATTAGTGAGGGGATTGTTAGTGAGGAGATTAAGAAAAATGGTGTTTGTTTATGATATATTTTAGTGAGGGATTAATTATATGAAATATCATATACACCCTTTGGTGTTTTTGATATATTTTAATATATATATATATATATGTAATGACATAATATCAAAAAAAAAATACACAAATAAATAACCACAATATTTATATTAAATTATTAATATGTTATCTAACATTAATTTTAGAGAGATTGTTTATTTTTAAATATTTTATTAATGAAAATTAAGGTTTTTTTTTTTCATTAAATGATTTAATAATGTCTTAACAACTTAAGGGTTTTATTTAATATTACATGAAATTTAAGAATTTTATTAAATAATGCTAAAATATGTATGGGCCTTTGATAATATATATGCAAAACCTCAGAGAAGTGAGTGAAATTTCTCATTGAAAAATACTATGGACCCCAAATAAATTATCAAATTTTCTACCAAACCTCATGTGAGAGGTTTGGTAGAAAATTTGTGAGGTTTGGTAGAAAATTTGATAATTTATTTGGGATTCTTAGTATAACTCTTTCTCATTTAAATAGAAAAGATAATTAATAGACAAGTTTGCTATTTTTTGTATTATAACCTTTAACATCCTCATGACATTAGTAAATTGTATTAAATAACTTAACAGTAAAAGAATCTTGATAATAATTTTAAAAGTAATAAAAGTTAGCGTAATTATAAAAATTATAAGAGAAAAGACGTGCAGTCATCTATTTGGTAAAATTTTTTGTATCTTTAACATTACTCAGATAGGAAAATACTATAAGTCCTAAATTTTCTATCAAATGAATGATTAAATGTCTCATATGGATGTGGGTTCACATTTTATGAATCTCATATCCATGTGAGACATTTAATTATTTATTTAATAAAAATTTTTGTATCTCTAATACTACTCTGAGAAATAAGTGTAATAATAAAAATGCATAGGAAAGTAAAACGTTTCATGCACAGCGAACTTAATGACTTAATAGGTTTAATAAAGTATAATAGTTGTACTTAATTCTCATTAAAATTATAGAGTAAATTATTAATACGTTTAATGAGGAAAATTTTGTCACGATTTTTGTAAATTGCCTCTAAGATTTATAATTTGTGATTTTTTTTGTGATGAATTTTTCAAATCATAGTTGAAAGTTGAAAATTAGTGACTTTTTTTGTGACAATTTTTTTAAACCGTCGCTAAAAATTATAATTAATAACATTTTTTGTAACAAAATTTTCAATTTTTCGTTGAAAATTAACAATTAGTAACGTTTTTTTAATAGTGTGATGAAAAACGCCATTCACTCTATGTGGTTTTGATTTTCAGAATTTATTTTTCAGAAAATTCTACTTTTTTTTCGTATTTTTTTTATTTTCACTTAATATGTTTAATATTTTAAGAAATTTTTAAAAATTTTAGACATACTTAACATAAATACACTTAAAAAGTATAATATTTGTGAAAAAAAATCTTTAAAAAATTCATCAAATACCAAAAATACAAAAAAAAAAAATTGAAAATTCAATACATTTTTCATATTTTTGTATATTTATTAATTTTTTAAAATATTTTTTCACAAATATTTTACTTTTTAAATACATCTAAGTAAGGTGCATCTAAAAAATAAAAATAAAAATGTTTAAAATTTTAGAAATATTCACTAAAAATATATTTTTTTTAAATCAAAAAAAAAAAATAATTCCTAGAAAATTGAATTCAAAAAAGGGGGATGCACCAATAAATCCCAAATTAATAACTTATGCACTGTTTAGTCCTAAAAGTTTTCTTATAGACTGAAAGGTCTCATTACAATGTTAATAACATCAGATACAATGTTAATAACATCAGAGTCATGTTACAAACATTGCATTTCAAACATCTAATGTTCATCAAATTTCAATAATGTTTGAAAATATAGGATGAAAAATATCTAATATTCATCAGATTTCAATAAATTTTGAAATTATAGAATGAAACATCAGATCATTTACATCATTCACATCATGTTGATGTAAAAATGGGACTAAATGGAGCATAAGAAAACTTTTAGGACTAAATGGTTCAACGTTTCAAAAACTAGGACTTATGGGTAAATTTTTCTTCAAAAAATTAAAACCAAATACACTGATTAATTCTCACAGGATCTATTAAACAACAAGTTCACCTATTAAAACTTATACGGAAATCCCCTAAATTAAATTAGAGGGTAATAAAATAACGTAGGAATCCTTTTAAAAATGAATGAGATGGCATGCGACTATTAGCTTGGGACACTAGGTGGTGATAGTAACGTAGTGCTCTTAGGGTGTGTTTGATTGGGGGGATTAGGAGGGGGGACTATCTACTATTTGGATTACAATCCAAATAGTGCACCTTATCCATCGTTTGATTTTTTTTTAGTCCAGCGGACTCCATGTCCGGCCGGACTCCATGTCCCCCATATGGGGGACTATCCTGTCCTGGGAGGTGGGACAGAAAGTGGGGGACTAATCACTGTTTGGATTATATGCGAAAATGACCATTTTGACCCTCTACTATTTAATTATGTATTATATTTAATAAAATTCAATCAAATTTAAATGTCTTAATTTAAAAATAAAATAATTTTATTTAACTTTTTATTAATGTTTTATTTATTTAATTTTTTAAAATAATTTTTTATAGATATTTTATTGATGTTTTATTTTAAAATTTTGTTTATGTTTTATTTAATTTCATTGTTTAAATTTAATAGATGTTTTAATAGATGTTTTATTTAAACAATTAAATGTTTAATTTCAACAATAAATAATTTCATTTATTTAAATTATGTTTTATTTAAACATTTAAACATTTGTACATCAACATGTTTATTAAATTATTTCAACATCTGTACATCAACATGTATATTTATTTAACATCTATTAAATTATGTTTTAATACGTCAACATTTGATTACATCTACATTTGTTAATTGTTAATTGCATCAACATTTGTTAATTGTTTAAACATAATCTATACATCAACATTTATTTAATTGTTAATTGTTAATTGTTTAAACATAATTTGTACATCAAAATAATTTCAATGTTAATTGTTTAAATAAAAATTTAAACATTTAACCATTAGTATGTTTAATTTCAACAATAAATTTTTATTTGTTTAAATAAAAATAATCTATACCAGTCAATTTTTTTTTATCAATATTAGTATGTTTAAATATCTTTAAACAAAATTTAACCATTAGTATGTTTAATGTTTACTAAAAATAATTAAAATATTAAAGATATGTTTAATATTGCTATTACATAGTAAACAATTGAAAAAGGGTAAAATAGTCTTTTGTTCATTTATCCTATCCAATTCGTCCAACCAAACGTTGGATTCACTGAAAATAGTCCTATCCAGACATCTAATCCCATGAAAAAACAAACACAGGATACATATCCAATCCGACCAAATAGTCCGGGGGATTCACAGTCCCAGGACTCAAGTCCGATGGATTCTAATCCCCCCTTTTCCAGTCCGTTCAATCAAACACACCCTTAGAGCATGGAATGATTTCTCAAGAACAACTCACGAAGCCAGTGAATGACGACCCACCTTGCCGGCAGCGCCATCTTGTGCACCTCGCCTCCTCTTTCTCATATTTCTCTCTCTTTCTCTCTCTCTCTCTCTCTCTCTCTCTCTATTCAATCTGCCATCAGATTCACTTAGCTGTAAACTTGCGCGTCCGATTGAGACAGTCTCATCAGTCCCTTGTCGGTACAGGGCTTTTCCCGGCGAGGTAACGATTCGATATTCATATTTTACTTCTCAATTTTTACTCAAATTTTAGGGTTTAGTTAGATGTGTGGGCTCACATTTTTTTCGTGCCCTACCTTTTCGGAAAGGGTTTGAAAAAAAGGCCTGACAAATCGGACTCTTGCACTTCTGAATCTAGTCTCACATGTGCAATATAAAATTGATAATCACCAAAGAGTCCAAAATCGGCAAACTTTTTGGAAAATCGATTTTAAATCAAATAATGTCAAAATTGGACTGCTTTACCAGATAGAGAGTCGCCACCTAATATTTTATTTTTGAATAAATTTAGGAAACATTGACTCGTGCCAAAGGCCACGTGTTCGTCATCACAAAAGTTGCATCGGTTCGAGAACTTAGGTATGAGAATGGAAGGCCCTGAAATAAGCACCCCCCGCTCACCCGATCAAAGATCGGTCTCTACTAATCATGATATGATATTTTATAAACATTATGCGTGTTCTGATTATTAAACTAGTTTTACTACGTGATGCGCACAAACATACAAATATAGACTAGTTTGCTCAATTTGGAATAATTCAACTCATATTTGTTTTCGAAAATGGTTTGAATTTGCCACCTCAAGTGGGCTTAAAGTTTGCAGATTTGCTACCAAACATAGTGGGCTTAAAACATGATTTGCCATAACAAAGTGGGTTTAAAACAAAACTTACATTCATTGAATCGTTCCAATTCAAACAACAAGCTTTTATCCACAAGCATTCAAGCAATTTAGCAAGTAAGCACATAGCCTCATGGCAAGCATACAAAACATGACAATATGGCAAACACACTCATGCAAGTATACTAAAGCATAAAACTCACCAAGTACTCCAAGCCAAAATAGAAACCAGTTAAAAAGATGCATGGTCCTAACTATGTTAAGTGTTTATTGCAACGCATGCAATTAATAGGCTCGGCTACTATATGGCACATGAATTAATTTGAACAACATGCGATTAAAACATGTATTCAAAGAAGTATTGAAAGTGCAATGCAATTTGAATGATGCGCCGAGCCTCGGTGCATGCGAGACAAAATGAATGGGTGCAAACATGCAATATGCTAATTAAAACATGTCCCTAATCTAACCATCAAAAGCGATTAAATAAAAGCGAGAAAGACATGGGGTTGGAAGACATACACACACGCATGCACATTTATTACAACATTACGCCATCACGAAGGAGGGTCCAAATGAATAAGCTAACTAACTACGCTAATTAAGCTAACTAATTATTACAACAATTGAAACGAATTAACTAACTTATTCTAAGTAATTAAATATTACAAATCGAAGTAATTAGCTAAATACTAAGCTAATTAAGTACAAAGCGATTAAACTAATTAATTAGCTACCACTAATTAACTAAGCAAAGCAATTAAATGGCCTCGGGAAGCAAGGAATGCATGCATACTCGGTTCCTCCACCCGAAAAAGCCACCGCCTTGCCACTGAACACCTCTGTTTGTACATTTGAACACCAACAGTGCTGCTAACTCCCAGAATGCCTCTGCTCCACCTTACCAACACACTGTGCAATTTTCAATGGTGGCCGACAGGGGGCTTGTCGGCTACCGATAGTGGCTGGTCGGCTACTGGTGGTGGCTGGTCGGCCACTGATGACATGAACTCCACTTTTTGATGCAATAGACAAAGCAAAATAGTGTATTCTCACAAGTTTGTGTGTACTGTTTACACTCCTTATCAGCAAACAAGTCAAAGGAGTGAAACTCTTGGCTCTCAAACCACCAATCAAGCAATTTCCATGCATGATGGCCAAAGAACGAAGTTTCTAGAAGTTTAATGAGTGCAAAACAAGACTCGAAAAGACCATCATCCTATCATGCATGATCAAGGGTGATGGTGACCAAGGAAAGTGGCACATTTCATCACTTTGAGTATGAAATGTCCCATTTTCCATGTGTTCGAATTAATGTCCGATTCGAACTCATGCAATGCAACACGAAAGATGCTTATCTGGCCTCTTTTACTTGTTCGTTTTGTTTACTCATTTTACGTTACCGATTCATTCTTCAATCGATTAAGTCCAAAAGTGAGTGTTCTCTAATGGAAAGAAGTGTCAACCAAGGGGTAATTTAAGGCATGAGAGAGACAATGCCATTGGTAATGAATCCTCCAAGAGGATTAAACCATTAAGCATAACCTCAATCTTAAGCTTAAAACATCCCAAGTTTGAAACAACTCTCAAAAGAAAATAAAAGAGTGAAGCAAAGTGGGAGGTTGCAGAGATTTTAAGTGCTGAAATAAAGTGCAAAACAACACTAAAACATGCTATTAACTCAAAGCAATGATGATTAAAACATTAAAACATCAAGCTAACGAAGGAAATAACACCGCAGCTTTGCAAAACAAGCCTCAACTGAACTAATCAACCCAAAACAGAGCCAAAACAGGCCAAAACAGAAGCAAAAACATGCTGGACATAAGCTAAGGTAAGCTAGAAAAACATGCTAACTCATGAAGCTAATTAGGTATGCAAACAAGACACAAGGAGGGGAGGCTAACCCCTCCAATTTTGGACTTCAAAAGTTGGTTTTTACCACTAAAAAACCTCTAAGATTCAGTGGCTAAAAGGCCCAAAAAAATTGATTTCAAAGTGATGAAAAATAGCTCAAAAAGCTTAACAAGCTAAGAAGCAAAAGGGATGGACAACCCCCTAACTCAAATGGGGCTCAAACCACCACTTTTAGGTCTCAAAAATAGAACTTTTTACATGTCAAAACCAACCCCAAAATAGTAGAAAAAGATGGCAAAACAAGTATTGAAAGCAAGCAATAACAAGTGTTATACCTCTTGAAGCTAAGGCACAAAATATGTAACAATCCAAGCCCAAACCTCCTAGAGCTCAAACAAGGCTCCAAGGGATCTCAGCCCAAAGGTGAGAGTATTTGGTTAAGGGTTGATGTGCAAAAGCTAAGAGAAACTAGGCAAAGGTGTACAAAATATCAAGAGAGTCAGAGAGAATTCTAGAGAGAGAGAGAGAGAGAGAGAGAGAGAGAGAGCGATTTTTGTTCTAAAAATGCTAACCCTCAAAAATGGGGGAGGAACCACCCGTATTTATAGAAAAACACCCCTTGAGCTTAGATACATCCTACCATACACGTGTATGAAGATGCAGCTCAGTGTGCAACAGTTGGCACAACTGTCAATAAATATCTAGAAAAAGAGACTGATGGCCGTCGGCCACCACTGATAGCCGACCGCTACCACTGGTGGCCGACTAGCTACATCCATGGCCGACAGGCACAACCCATGGCCGGTAGCCTTGAGGGGGTGGCCGACAGCTCACCAAGAGGTCCAGATACCAAGTTTTGGTCCAAAACAAGGCAAAGAAAGAACAAGGTTTAAAACCTCAAAGACAGGGCATTCTGCCGAGGACTTCGGACACTTAAAACGAACACAAACACACAATCATCGAGTGCACAAACGATGACGTCCATGTCTTGAGGACGGTAAAAAATGAAGTGTCTACAGTTGCCCTTCTTTGACAGAACTCGGTAGTCATAAAATGACGGGAGTGAATGTCAAAGCCTAGAGACGACCCATTTTTGACAAGGCGGAAGACTTGGACAAGCAAACAAACAAGACAAAACACATGGTTATGCCCGGAGGCTGCCTACGTATTCCTTTGCAAGGAATCAAACCAACATAGTTTTGGGGCAAGATGCAAGTGATATGCACGATGTAAAACATAACTTATGATCATGCAATGAGGCTGTAGTGAAACATCTAGATACAAATGTTATGCAAAGAAATGCTACAGTCAAACAAACCGAAGTAAGGTACAGCAACCTCTAACATGAAAAGAAATAAGTAAACACGCCATGCGTGAGAATCACAAGACAAACCACATTTCATGCAGAAATGATGTAAAAAAATTATGCAAACTTAACTACGCATCACGCAGGAAAGGCAAAGAATAGCACAACCGTTGGGCGCACCCGAGATGTGGAACAAGATCCCAACACGTTGCACGCGGAAGGAGAGAAGGGATAGTGTGAACACCGGGACATACCCAACTACTGTTCTTAACCAAAGGGAATGGTGAGAAACATCAAAACGCATCCAAATATTTGTAACCAAAACAAGGAGTGGTAATAAACATCGAAACACATCCAAATGTTTTTAACCAAAATAGGGAGTGGTGATAAACATCGGAACACATCCAAATGTTGTTAACCAAAACAAGGAGTGATGATAAACATCGGAACACATCCAAATGTTTTTAACTAAAATAGGGAATGGTGATAAACATCGGAGCACATCCAAATATTGTAACGCCCAAAAATTTTCCAATAAGAATATGCCCAAACAAATACAACAATATACCCAAAAAGTCCACATTCTCATTGAACTAAGAGATAAAAGGTTACAATTCACTATATACATTCCCATAATGTTCAGAAGTCGTATTCCAGTTCAATGAACTAGGTGGTCTTACAAAATATAAGCCTCTAGGGTGTACAATTACAACAAAATACAATAATAGTCTTGTTACAAAAATCTTAATTCGAAATAACAAAATACACATGGATCAACTTCTCCAAAGGGCTATTGCTAGACCAATCCTTCAGGGAGGTGGAACTCCATCATTTCCAGGAAAAAAAAAAGATAGGGTTGAGCTATATGCCCAGTAGGAGCGCATTTACCCAAGTATTTAATCCTTTGAATAAGATTATAGTATCTTTGCGACCAAACATTACATGGAAATTTATCTTTACATGTAATCCTTAACAAACATACAGATCCACAACAACCAAATAATAACAGTGGCTATTCATGTCATCAAGCACAACAATCAAACATTCACAACCATAGAACGCAAACCATGAGTCCACCTATAAGAGTCCAATTTAAAACAGCCTTTACTTTTGTTTTTAAAACCAACCCCCACATTTGCTGGCTATTATACGACAGGGAGTGGGCACCATAAAGAAAACCATCCATTTTTTCACTTTTGCTGACTATCATACGGCAGTACTGTGTGGACACCCAAAAACATTTTTCCCACCTTCGTCCAGCGATAAGCCTAAATAGGGCATTTGGGCACCTTTTTAAACCACCGCGCGGGTACCAACACAACACCACACTTGGAAAATTGACTCTTACCCGGACTCATGCACAATTAACAATTCATTCATATTTTATTCCATCAACAACCATCTAGCATTACCCAAGAGTTAAATACAACACAAGATTTAAAGAAAACAAATAACATTCAAGCCACAATTCATTTACCATATCAACATCCACATCCTTCATCTATTTTATTTCACAATATTTCATGAATCAAGGAAATTCCCCATTCAATGTGGTGTTTTTAACTTAAGTGGAGAATCTAGGGTTTTTACCAAATTTGGGGGGTTTTCTCCTCTATTATAGATATGGCTTGTAATAACATTTATATACATGTTTTGAAAAGAGGGAGTAAAGAAATCTCAAGCAAGAGTCAAGTAAAATGGTTTATTTATGTAAAACATGAGATTGATCCAACAATGCTCTCCAATTAATTCACAAATCACAACCATACCATGAAATCCCTTCAAAACAAAGAAATACTAAGGTAAAAGTGTCCCTACCTCAAGTCGTGAGGAAGAAGACCCGAAACACTCAAGGTTAACGAAGCCACGAACTTCTCAGACCAATAGAGAGCCCTTAACAAGATCTTCAAGTTATCTCAAAGGATCAAGGTGAGAAGACACCTATAAGAGTGTAGATCTAAGGATTGAAGTGGAAAAAGTGAGTTTTTGAGAGAAAGGAAGAGAGACTCTCGGTTTTGAGAAGAAAAAGAGGAGAAAATTATGAGAGAGGTGGGGTTTGGGTCTATTTATAGTATTAGATGATAGCCCTAAAATCAATGAAAAAGATAAGCCCAAAACCCCCCAAAAATGGGGCCCATTCGGAGCCCAAAATTCTGAAAAAAACTCGCAGGGGTCGACCCTTCGGGCAAAGGGGTCGACCCTTTAGGTAGAAAGACAATCTGGCAACAAGCAAGGGGGTCGACCCTTAGACAAGAGAGGGTCGACCCTATTTTCCAGCAACTAACACAGAAATTCTACAACATAAGAGGGTTGAACCTCCCCAGACTGGTGTCTACCCTATTTTCCAACAACACCTCCAAGAACTTCACCAACAGGTAAGGGTCGACCCTTAGGGAGGCTGGTGTCTACCCTATTTTCTAGCAACACATCCAAAAACACTATAACATGCAAGGGTCAACCCTTAGGAAGGCTAGTGTCGACCCCAAGGCAAAATTTCTAAGTTTCCAAGGAACTTTTAACAAGAACAAATGCGAACGAACATACCCAACGAGTTTAAATCAGATTGTACTCCTTCAAAACCAATATACAACAACTCCAAAGACTTCCAAAACAAAAATACAGATACTAAACACACCTTCCAATAGATTAAAACACCCAAGTGTTACAAATTTTTTTAACCAAAACAAGGGGTGGTGATAAACATCGGAACAAATCCAAATATTTTTAACCAAAACAGGGAGTAAAACAAAGGATAGGAATGATTGTACCTAGAACTCCTCTGAATGAACCGTATATACAATATCGTGCCTGCTTAAGAAAGATACTTAACAATCATAACATAGCAAGAGTGTATGTTCTATGCAAGACGAATAATCGTGACAAAATGTTAGAGACATGTTTTATGCAAAGATGCAAGAAACAAAATGGAAGCATATTCTAGGCAATGAGAACCGGAGCAGGTTCTATGCAAGATCAGAATGCATATTCAATGCAATAGTACAAAATGAATGTTCTATGCACAATCAATAGCACAAAATGCATATTCTATGCAAGATTAGCAAATGCATGTTTTATACACGATGAACGATAATTGGAAGCATGTTCTATGCATGTTCTATGCGAAAATGGAGAAATGCATATTCTATGCAACAATGGAGGAATGCACATTCTATGCAACAATGAATTGAATAACAACTTCCAATTTATCTCTCGGAAGAGCTGCAATAAGTTAAAAAGGATACACTTCATTCGTGTTGATTAGTGATGAATCATCATGCACCGAAGACATGGTTTAGAGCTTCCACAGAGGCAATTTGAGCTTAAAATTGAACTTTTCTTGCACTTTCTTGAGAACAAAGGACACAAAACAGTAGCAAAACATAAAAGAGGAGCACTGGAAGCTTGTCGGCCACCAGGGAGAGGTGTCGGCTGCTTGTCAGCCAGACATAAGCATTGTCGGCCACCAATGGTGGCTGTCGGCCACCAGTGGTGGCCGACCGGCCATCGATGGCAGATCATGCCATTTTGGTCTTTTTACATTCGTCTTTTAGTATAGGGCATGGGGTCTTATTTCCTCCATACCCCATGGCCGAAATCCTTACCTCTCTCACTCTAAACCTTTCTTTTCTTCAGATCCGAGCTTTATACACTTTTTCAAACGCTCCACGCGAAGTTGATTTGCTAAAACCTCTTGATTTCCTTCGTTTTGAACCGATTAAAAATTGATTTCGGTGATTTTTTCTTCATTTTCACCACTTGAGGCTTGTTCCTCTCGAGTTTATCTTGGGTTTGGCGCCTTTTCCCAGGCTTTGAATTTTTTTCCCATTTTCTCTCTCCTAGGGTTTGACTTGAGTTGACTTTCGGCATTTTCCATCTATTTTCCCAATTTTCTCCACTTTTCATCAACTCTTTATCTATATTCCAAATGGCAGACGACTTTCCACATGATGGGGCTCCTCCAGAGGTGGAGTTTGAGGCAGAGTTCGATTCTGATGCAGAGCCAGAGCCCTTACCACTGGGAGTAAGGCCATTTGACGCGGCGAGATATCATTCCCAGATGCACATTCTACCAGTTTGAGGCATTAGGCACTTTACTGATTTCGCCGATGCACCAGTGAATCTCTTACTGAGGGAGCCAGGCTCCCATCTTTCAGCCATTGCCGTTGAGGTACAAATTCTATGCACTTGCACATCCAATGTTCTTTACTTGCATTTTTTGCACTAATCACACTCTTGCACTGTATTTTCACCAATGCGATTGCATTTCCTTTACACTTCCTTTTCATCGAACTGTATTTACACTGATTCACCTGTCCTCTACCACAAGGTGATGCCCGCGCATACAGGGGCTATGGGGCCACGACGACTAGAGATTGGTGCCAGAGTGCGTGCTATTGTTGACGAGGCAAGCTTCGGCCTATTCTGCTCTGGATTGCCACGAGTCAACTCTCTCTATCTTTTCACTACCGGAGAGATAACGATGACCCCTTACAACTTCGCCATGATCACAGGCCTGGGCATTAAGGGTGATCCGATTCCCCTTGATCATGATATAGGTGAGTGAGAGGCTGCTTGGATTGTGCTTCTGGGGGCACGCCTGCCTTTGTTTCGGATAGCCCAGGTCAGATACAACTGGTTCGAGGAGCAGTTCCAGGGGACCGTGCTAGAGACAGTAGAGGAGATAGAGCACTACACTCGTGGTTTTCTGATGTTCCTCTTCGGTACCACCTTGTTTGCGAATAGGGCGAACACCATGGGGCTATACTTGCTGAGCGCACTGGTGGTCCTTCCCCGAGTGAGTTTCTACGATTGGGATGAGTCTGGCCTCGCCACCCTGTATGGCTATATGAGCTCGACCTCCCACGGGATTGGACTCTTGATCGGAGGCTACTGGCAAACCTGGGTGGTACACATCTCGGTTCCCTCTTTACATTTTGCATTTTTTGTTCAGCATTTTTCGCTTTACACCTATGCAACGCATGTACTTTCTACTTTGTATTGTCTATATCTGTTCATACGTTGTATACTTTTTTCTTTGTATTTTCTATATCTGTTCATACACTGTATTGATTATATACCATTGCGCTTTCTCCACAGCTATGGGTGTATGCATACTTCCCACTCTTGCCCCAAAGCCAGAGGTGGAGGTTCCATTGACGGTTCTCTATTCACGGGTGTACGATGGTCAGCTTCGCCACACACGAGCCCTTTTCTTTCTTTAGGCGTTACTTTGACACCGTAGCTGTTCACGAGGTAACCTAAAACACGGTCATCATTTGCTTTCATAATGTTTTGATCCACATTATAGCCACTGACAGCAACTAACAATCTATACAACTTTTATTTTTAGATCTCATGGCAGCCATGGGCCATGATACCGAAAGGAGTTGGAGGTCGGTATAATACGGCTTGGGGCATGTCTCATTTTTGCATTCTACTTGAGGGTCCAGTCTGCCGAGCCTGGTACCTTGGCGAGAGAGTCGTACCCCAATCTCCGGGCATGCCTGCTCAGTTCAGACCAATGACGCTACCAGTGTCCATGAGATCAGCGGACAACCTATCTGTTGACAGAGTTATCCAGTTCATGGTGGCCTTAGAGGCAGAATACTTCTGAGTTGAGGGTGATTATGCAGTCTTCATTCAGACATATCTTATGCCACCTCTAACCAGTGTTCACGGAGGCGAGAGAGCGAGAGCTCCTGTTGCGAGGATGGGGCCTAGGGCGACCAGGGCAGCCAGGGCCTATGGCAGAGGGGTTTCTCAAGCAAGGCAGAGGACCAGCTTGCCAGAGTTTCCTACCGCACTCACCTATTGGCGGTATATTGAGGAGGCATATATGATTCTGATCGAGCCTGCCGCAGCTGGGCACAGATACGTCAGAGCTCCTGACTCACCCCCGGTATGTACCGCGGTTTTTTTTATCATTCTCTCTCAGTTATTCATTCCTTTTGGACACTGATCATTCCCAAATGAATTTGCAGGCACCCCCAGGATACACCGAGGTTCTGCTAGAGCTATTAGCCTCATTCAAGGGCATGATATTGAGGAGGGAGGCACTGCTCGGCTTCCACGACATTCAGGTAGTTTCTTCAGTTTTCTTACATTCCAGTTACCAAATTTTTGCTGACACACTAAAATTGACACTTCAACTGAGCACTTCCCACACTACACTGATCTGCATCTGACATACTGCACTGATACAATGCACCTGACATACTGCACTTCTAGACCACCCTCATACATTGTATCTAACTCCTGCATACACTCATTCTACACGTCATACTTGCATCTGATACACATACTGTGGCTGATATATGACAACCACGTTCTCAGGTCCCACCCATACCTACAGCACCAATGATGACTACAGCAGGACTATCAGTGCCCCTTCTAGCGGCAGTGAGGAGAGAGAGATAGGCTCCGGCACACAGCCGAGGCAGAGCCAGGAACACCAGAGATGAGAGTGGCCCTTCTGAGCCCATTCTTAATGATGACGAGGCTGAGACCAGCAAGGCCGAGAAGGCAGCGAGTCAGCACGTTGAGTCATCCGAAAGCAGAGATGATGATGCTGGCTTAGGTTCTGCTAGTGGAAATGATGTTGCATCAGGCTCCGAGGTAGATGGCAGCGACGATTCTGATTCTGATTCTGATTCTAGTTCAAAGGGAGGTGCAGACAGTGGCGTTGATGGAGATAGCTCTGAGGCTCTGCCCAGGAAGAGAACGAACAGGGCCTCTCTAGACTGAGATAGCTGGCGCTGATTTTCTGTATTTTTGCTTAGTTTCTTTTTGCTAGTAGTGTTAGCACTTTGTACAGCTTTAGACAGGTTTTATTTGCTTTAAAAACTTGTACTCTTTTGTGAAAAGTAACCAAGATCGGAATGAAAACCAGTCTTTTTGATGAAAAAGTGTTGTATTTTGCAATCTGAGCACCACATAACATCGCATAGCATAAAAACGAGATTGATCTTCATTGAAAATTGCATATTGTATCAGGTAATGAACCGACCAACGTTTAACAAACAAAGTAAGACAACTCGATAAACAACTAACAATAACAACTCCATGAACAATGCAACAACTCGACAAGCAAAAAAAAAAAAAACAAATACAACTCGATAAGCAACATAACAAATTGATAAACAAATTGAAACAACTCGATAAACAAATTGAAACAACTTAAAACTGACTCAACAAAATTACTAAAACAAGATAGCAGAATGCACCAAGAGCAAAACAAAACACAGGTTCTCAGCACTCTCAACACACAGAAAGACCACAAGAATGTTGTTAGCCACCAGTTGTGGCTGGTCGGCTACAAAAGGTGGTCGTCGGCTATCAACACTTGCCGGTCGGCCATAAGTGTGAGGGACCTCCAGATTTTTGCCACCTGACTTCCACTTAGTGCCTTATCTTCTACAAAAGCTGGGACTTCGTAGTTTCTTCATTCCAACTCTGTTTTTGCCACAAATGGAGCCATTCTTTGCTAAAAAACTCTCAAATTGGATAACAACTTTGGATGGCTCGGAAAAAGTGAATTCTAGGGTTTCAGGATAAATGCACTATTCCTGCTAAGTCATTCTCCACTGTGTTTTCCATTCCTCCACGCCGTAGCTAGGTGTTGGAACCTGATCACACATGTTTTCAGCTTTGCGGTGCAAGTGATATGCCCTACAATTGAAGAATTCCAAGTTTTGATGGAATCCCGGCGTGACGAGGAAATCTTGCCTCAGTCCCATTTTAGCCACATTCAAGCTCTAGGAAGGATGTGTGGACTCACTTCACAAGAGGCTTGATCCTTGGTTCACAATGAAGAGCTGGATATTTCCAGTCTCATTCATCGATTTTCTGATGCTGGTGACCGCGGCTTCCATCTTTGGTTGAATTTTCGGCAGCATGCCCTTTGTTTGTGTATGTTAGCACATTTCCTACTTGCCCCTCGTTTTGGAGGGTCTAGCATTCGCTTGGTCGAAGTGGCCCAAGGCTTGAAAGAGGGCAGAGTTGTATTGGCTTAGCATTAGCCGAGACTTTGATAGGCTTGGACGCCTTCCATCGGCGGGAGATGACCAAATTCGTAGGAAGTCCACTACTTTTGCAGGTAATGTTTCCCATCCTATCTCTCTCATATCACTCGGCACTCATGCTCTATTTTTTCTCTCAAAGCCCTTTCCTCACTTTTTCTCTCAACATACACCTCTCTATTCTTTAATCTCTCTTATTTTTCATTCCTCCCCAGATATGGCTCATGGACAGGTTGAAAGTAGTGGACTCTTGCCCTGCATATTCAGCACAAGGCTATTTCTTTCGCCAACGGCTAGTTGATTTCCTGAACGAGTGATGGTGGTGCCATTGGATGTGTAACAGGACTGCTGTTGACATTGCCCCTGGTTTGATCTGCTCGAGATAAGCTACAGCATGTCTCGGCAACCCATCATTTAGCTGATTAGCCTAACACACTATGTCTTATATTTTCCATTTCGGTTCAGGCGTCAGTTTGGACACGACTAAACTTGTCCAGAAGATAGGGTAGAGTACGTGGCTCCATTCTTTGTCCGAGGCTCATAATTAGCTCGATATCCCACTGCATGGAGGACAAGAGAACTTCTGGCTCCCGCTCCCAATTTCAATTGCACCCTTATCTGGCGAATGCCTGGCTTGGCTTGAAGATGAGGCACAAACCGGGCCTACTTTAGCATCTGAAGCTTCCACAAGCTCTGGGAGGGGACGCAGCAACACCTGATTCACCCATGCCCCAAGTTTATTACTTTGATCTGTACTTTTAAGTTTTCCTTTTGAATGTAATAAAAAAAAAAACTTTGATTTGCATCGAGAGCTAGAGAACTTTGTATTGAAATCAATGAAATTGAAGTTATGGGCACTGAAAATTTTACTTTTGGTCCAAAAATGGTCTACGTTGTAAAAAAATTAATTTGAACAAAATCAACTTTTATTAAAACTTTTCAAAACCATTTTCAATAAGGATCACAACCTGACCCACATGGAATCTATCCTCGAGATGTACAACCCCAAATCCAGAAAATGAAAAAATTGCCCCTTGTCTAAATAGCACTGCACTGCACTGTACTGTAACTAGCTCTCATAGTGAAGGTCACAACTGAACTCTCAGATACAGAAGAGACAAAGATGACCTGAATGATCTCATGGACAGGACAGTTGAGTTGGAAGTGTTTACGGCTAAACTTCCAAAATGAAGTTGCCTACATATGCCGAGGATGGGAATCAAGCCTTACGTATTTCGGTTCGGGTTCACTCAGGTATTAACACTCTCCTTTTGCGCTCTAACTTTAGCTAAGGCCGCCCTTTCTGGGTTTTCAACTTTGCGAGCTCAGTTTTTCTTATTTTTAATTTTTTTGTGCTCTAACTTTTGCCTAGGTCGCCCTTTCAGGTTTTTGGCCTAGCGATCCACTCAAGGATAGTATTTATTCAACTTGTCCATGTTGATTGGTTGGGAGAATTCGAGACCATCTAGGTCCGTAAGAATAACGGCTCCATCCAACCAAATAGATTTGATGATGTAAGGACTAGTCCAATTGGGTCCGAACTTGCCCCTAGGGTCATGGAAGGGAGCTCGGTTGTCTTTCAGCACCAAATCCGCTTCTTTCAGATTTTTGGACTTAACTTTCTTGTTGAAAGCCCTGGCGATTCTGCATTGATGACCTTGGACATTGTACAGTGCTTTCAGCCTCCTCTCATCGAACAACATCAGTTCCTCGAACCTGCTTTGCTACCAATCAACTTCTGTTATCTGGCACTCAGCCATAACTCACAGCGACGAAACCTCTATTTCGATTGGCAAAACAACCTCCATCCCATAAACCAGAGGATACGGAGTTGCCCTAGTAGATGTTCGAATTGAAGTCTTGTAGCCCTAGAGAGCAAATGGCAATTTGTTTGGCCAGTCCCTGTAAGTCTCAACCATTTTCTGCAAAATGTGCTTGATGTTCTTGTTGGCGGCCGCAACAGCTCTGTTGGTTTGTGGCTGATATGTGGATGACTTATGAAAAGCCATGTTGTACTTCTCCAACAAGCCGATCACTTCTTTCTTAAAATGGGAGCCATTGTCTGAAATGATCTCATTCGGGACCCCATAACAACAAATGATGTTATTCCTGACGAGCGTGGCTACATGCGATGCTTTCAGCACTACATAGGATTGAGTTTCGATCCGCTTTGTAAAATAGTCTATTGCCACCAGGATATACTCATGCCCATTTGACCCTTTCGGCATAACTACCCCAAAACATCAATTCCCCAAACTGAAAAGGCTATGGTGAAGTCATATTGTACAGCTTCGACGGTGGGATATTCATGCGATTTGCATGAATTTGGCATTTGTGGCATCGCCTAACAAAACCGATACAATCCTCCTCCATGGTTGACCAGTAGTAACCCTGCCTAAGAATCTTCTGAGCTAGCGTTACTCTGCTCATGTGTGCTCCACACTCTCCCCCATGGATAGCCTCCATTAGGTGCTTCGACTTTTCTGCGTCAACACACAGCTTGTGCATTCCCAGATGACCACGTTTGTACAACTTACCCTCACAGATGATAAACTGAGCAGCCATTCGCCATATTGCATTTTTATCTTTGGCATTTGCCCCTAGTGGATAAGCCTCATTTTCCAAGAAGTTCTAGATGTCATAATACGAGGGGTTCTGATCTTGTACTTCATCTATTGTAGCGATCAACTCGTAGGCCAGCGCATACCTCTGTTTAATAATGATCGGATGCATCCGGACTCCCAACGAGATGTCTATCATGGAAGATAGAGTTGATAAGGTGTCAGCGAACCTGTTATTCTCTCTTAACAGATGCGTGAAAGTTAGCTTCTCAAACCTAGGAATTAGAACATCCAGGGTTTGGTCACAGATTTTCATCATTTCTTCCTTAATCTTCAAGTCTCCTTTTGCTTGAGACATAACCAAGTTCGAGTCTCCAATGACGTCTAACCTTTTTGCCCTCAGTTCCAGGGCGGCTTCCAAGCCAGCGATACACGCTTCGTATTCTGCTTCGTTGTTAGATACCTTGAACCGGAGTTTGAAGGCTAAAGGCATATGGGACTTGTTGGGTGCTATCAGCAACACCTTTATCCCATAATCGTACGGGTTAGACGCTCCGTCAAAGTACATTGTCCAAATCTGTTCCTCGACTTGCAGAATAGCCTTATCTGGAAATAGGTATTCTACCAATTAGCTCCCTTTCACTAGGTGATCTTCCAAGAACTCAGCTACCGCTCTCCCCTTGACAGACTTATGCGTGACATACTTCAAATTGACTTCAGAGAGAAGAAGTAGCCAACGAGCTAGCCTACCCATAAGTGTTGGTTTCTCGATGAGATAGTTGATGTGATCTAATCTCAAAACCAGAATTATAGAGTGAGCTAACAGGTAGTGCCTCAACTTCCTGGTAGCCCATACCAAGGCTAAGCAAGCCTTCTCCAACGGGATGTAACAGGTCTCATAGTCCAGCATCTTCTTACTCAGGTAATATATGGCTTTCTCCACTCTATCCTCAAATTCCTGATCAAGCATGCATCCCAACGTTGTGTTCGTTACTAATAGATACAGAATCAACAGCTTCCCCAGCTCTGGCAGCGACAAGACGGGTGGGTTCTGAAGGTACTGCTTGATCTACTCAAAAGCGAACTAGCATTGGTCATCCCATTGGAATTTATTTCCTTTCTTCAGGAGACCAAATAGTGGTTCATAAGTCAGGGTTAATTTTGCAATAAACCGTCTTATGAATTGCATTTTACCTAGAAAGCCTCGCACCTCCTTTTCAGTCCTTGGTTGTGGCATTTCTAGGATGGCCTTGATTTGGGAAAGATCTACCTCGATGTCTCTCTACGTGATCAAGAAACCTAGCATTTTCCTTACTGTCACACCAAAAGTGCATTTCTGTGGATTCAGCCTCAACCGATATTCTCTGATCCATTGAAAGAATTTCTTTAAGGCGGTGTAGTGGCCCTCTCTTCCCTTAGACTGGACAATCATGTCATCCGCATACACTTCGACCTCTTTGTGGATCATATCATGTAAGATAGTGGTTGCAGCTCGTTGATAAGTAGCCCCGGCATTTTTCAAACCGAACGGCATCACCCTGTAGCAATAGGTTCCCCACGGCGTAGTTAAGGCAGTCTTCCCCCTATTCTCGGGTGCCATTAAAACTAGTTATACCCAAAAAATTCATTCATAAAAGGAGAACAATGCATGGACTGCGGTGAAGTCCACCAATTCATCGATGTGTGGTAGAGGAAAGTTGTCCTTCAGACTACCTTTGTTTAGATCTCTGAAGTCCACACACACCCGAACTTTGCCATCTTTCTTTGGCACTGGAACAATGTTGGCCAACCAAGTCGGATATTTAGATACTAGCAAAAACCCTGCGTCTATCTTCTTAGTGACCTCCTCCTTAATCTTCAAAGCCCAATCCGGGCGTATTCTTCAAAGCTTCTGCTTGACGGGTCGAGCCTTAAGGTCAAGAGGGATCCGATGCTGTACAATCTCAGGATCGATTCCAAGCATGTCTTCGTAGGACCACGCGAAAACATCTTTGAAATCTTTTAATAAAGCGACTAAGCACTCGCATTCCTCCGAAGACAACATGGACACGATCTGGACCAGACACGGATCCTTTTTAGTGCCCATGTAGACACCCCATTTTTGACCGTCCTCAAGACTTAGACGTCACCATTGGAACACTTGGTGATTACCCTTGTTTGTATTCGTCTTGAGTTCCCGGAGGTCTCGGTTGCGCGCCTTGCCTCAGGACCTCTCGACTCGACCGTGTTGTGTCTGGTTTTGCACCAAACACTTGTGTTTTGCCTTGGAGGGGCAGGGAATGCCTTGTGAGGCATCCCCACACGTCACCGGCCATGGCTTGAGGCCACCGGCCAGTGATTTTATTCCATCGGCAATGTATATTGCCGGTCGGCACTCTTTGTTGCCGGTCGGCCATTTATTTTGCCAAAAAGGCAATTTTGAATGGCCGATCACTGTTCATTTACTTTTGGTAGATATTTTGTGCCAGCTGTGATAGCTGGTACCCACTCTGCTCCCCTCCATACACGTGTATGGAGGGATTTCTCTCTTGACAAGCTTATTTGACAAGCTTTACAAGAGAGAGCTCTATAAGAGAGAGTCTCCTCTCTTGGCATTAGGGTTAGACAACATTTTAGAGAGTTTTGATATTAGGGTTAGGAATTTGTATCTATCCTATATCTCTCTCTCTCTCTCTCTCGAGCTTAGTGTGTGTGTTTTGTCTTACTTTTGCTCACAAGCACCCACCATTACACCATCCCTTGGAGCTGAGGCCTCTTGAGGGTTGTTTTGGAGGTTTTGAAGCTGGTTTCAACCTAAAGAAGCTGCTGGAGCTCCATTGTTGAAGAAGGTCTTCAAGGGTACTTGCTTCTTTTTACCCCTTTCTTGCATTGTATTTTTTCCTACCTTGCAATTGTTTTTGTGTTTAGTATATAACATAAACAAATTCTGTTTTTAGGCCCTCTAAATAGTTTGTTTAGAGTGTTTTGTGGTTTGAGGTTGTTTGACCCCTCTTAAGCCTTGTAAGGCTCCATTTTGTGCCATTTTGTGTAAGCTCCGAGACCTTGGTGTTTGGGCCTCCTCACCACTGAAATCTTGAGGGATTTCAGAGGTGAGGATGGTGCCTTGAGGTCCCAAAAAGGAGAGGGTCACCCCCTCTCCTTGTTGTCCTTGAAAAGGACCATTTTTGCCTCTTGAGGGAGCGCCTAGCTTAGGCTCTTGTTGACCATGCCTTAGCTGATTTGTGTGCTTATTATGTCATAATATGCCTCTGTTTTTAGTTGGTTTTGGTACACCATGCTTGCTTAGCATACATGCCTTGTAATGCCATTTTGTTGCCTTAACATGCCTTAGGTTGTAAACCATTATTCTAGCATGTTTTAGGCTTAGCCTTGTGAAGCTTTCATGCTTATTTTTCCATGTTTAAGGTCTGTTCTTAGCCATTTTGGTCGACCATGGCATGCATTATATAGCCCCTTTGCATTTTTGGTTTGTTGGCCTTAAGTGTATGAGTGTGTTGCATGCATCACTTGCTTCGATTTAGTGGGTTGGGATCATTTTCCATGTTATTTCAGTCTCTTTGATATGCTTGTATGCTTGCCTTGGACACCTCTTTAATGATTTGAAAGCTTATGTTGTATGCTCCATGTTTTGGCCCTTGTGCATGCTTTTGAATTTGAGCCACTTAGATGCCATCCAGAGGGTCCCTTTGCATGGTCTAGGTCTGCCTTGGACCTGTTTTAAGCCTTCTTGGCCTTGTGAGGCTCGGTTGGCTTAGCCATGGTTTAAGTCCCCTTTGACTTGCTTTAAATGCTCGGACCATTTGCATGCTAATGTTTGCCTTGTTTAAGTTGGTTTGGCACCTCTTATAGCATGATTTTCAAGGCTTATAATGCATGCCATATGTCCATGATTATTCCGTTTTAAGTTTGCTTAAAAGTTGTCTTTTGATGCTTAAGCGTTAGGCCGTAACATGTGCATGTGTGTATGTGTGTTTGGTCCCATTTTCTTAAGCTTTTGGCCACTGTTTTGGACCTAACTTAGAGCTGTCCAATTAGTGTAAGTCCATCCCTTGCATGTCGTTCAAGTGTTGTTACATCATCCCATGTTTTCATGCTTTGGTTGCACATGTTACATGCTTGAAATCACTTGCATTCGCCTTGTATTCCATTGGTCAAGTTGCTAGCATGTTGCGTGATTGGATTACATCTTGCACGTTCTAGTGGTTTGCATAATTGTGGCATGCTTGTTTGCTTTGTTGCTTAGGTTGTGTACCTAATGTACATTGCATGTTTGAATGCTCTCCCTTATGCCATGTTGCATATTAGTTAACATGCTTAGGTTGCATCGCACTGAACATACATACCTTGCCTCTTGAAGTCAAGTGATGGAGGTTGGGCCTTTATGTGCTTATTTGGTTTGCATTTCATTTGATATGAAAATGTACAACTTGGTCTCTTGGGCCACCACGCATGTGAAATGCGCGATTGACGGTCCGAGAACCAAGGACCATGTCCCTTTTAGCCAAACACATGATAAGGGATATGGTTGGTGCATACATTGCTTGAATTGCATTGCCATGCAAAGCTCTGTCTTCTGCTGCTGTCAAACAGATTCTGCAGGAACTTTTTGCCGATCGACTGCACATAGTGCCGACCGGCAATCCATCCGTGGCCGATAGCTTCATCAACAGCCGATGATCACATCTTACTGCCGGTGGCCATTCTACTCAGCCGGTGTTGTCTCCCAATGTCCAGGGAAGCAATTCTGAGACTTTGGAAGTTTTCAGAGGGGCAGAGTAGTGAAAACAGAGGCAGCTTGCGCATGGCAGTGGACTTCCGAGCAAGACCCGAGCACGCGTGCATTGAGCCCTCTTCCCGAGGCCCTTTTTCTTGCTTTCTTAATTTAATTAATTCGTTTAATTAATTTAGTTGGTCTGTAATAATTAATTAGCTAGGTTAGTTAATTCATTATTTGAGTTGTATTATTCTTTTGGTCCCTCCGCGCGAGGGCGAATTTGTAATAAGTGTGGGTGAGTGTGTGCATGCCTTCCAACCCCCACTTCTTTCTCTCTTTTACTTACCTGCTTTGATGGTTAGTAATAGGACATGTTTAATTTAGCATACCTTATGCTATGCATGCGTGCATCATTCATCAGTATTGCATGCACCGGGCTCGGCGCATCATGCTAACTGCATTAGTATTTCAAATCTAACTTAAATACATGCTACTTGTGCATTTTCACATGTCATTCATAGAATAGCCGAACCTACTCTAGTGACATTTCGTATGCGTTGCATTAGACATTTAAACATGGACTTGGATCATGCATTGATTGCTAACGAGTTCTTTGTTTTGGCACGGAGTACGATGTAAGTATTTATGCTTTAGCATCCTTGCATGCGTGTGGGTGTTGCCATGATAGCATGATTACCATAAGGCTAGCTGCTTATGTGATATAAACTGCTTGATTGCCTGTGGGTGAAGGTTGGATTGCCTGAGTTAGAATAGCTCATTGAAATCCGTGTTTTAGCCTACTTGTGAGTAGCAAATTCCAAAACATTTTCCAAGACAAACGGATATGCAATGTTTATTCCCAAATTAGGCAATCTAGTCTATACTTTTGTGTTGTGCGCATAACATAGTAATTCTAGGCTAATAATTGGAATAAGAACACATAACGTTTTCAAAAACGGATATCACGGTTAGTAGAGGCCGATCTTCGGATCGGGCGAGAGGGGGTGCTCATAGCTGACCTTCCCCAATCGTACCCAAGTTCCCGAGCCGAGGCAACTTTGGTGATGACGGACACGTGGCCTTTGGCACCGAGTCAGGGTTTCCTAAATTCCCCCTTAAAAAAATATTTAGGTGGTGACTCTGTATCTGGCAAAGCAGTCCATGTTTGGCACTTCTTTTCAAAAATCTGTTTCTCAAAACGATTTGCCGGATTTGGACTCTTTGGTTCAGATTAAGAACCGTGACACAAATCGAGTCCGAGCTGTAGCGAGGGCCCCACGCGGGCGTGTCTACAGCCCACATTAATTGCAACAATTTCATCGACAAGGGGTTTCACAAACCTCTCCTCCTCTCGGTCAATCAAATGTTTCAAAACCAAAGAAATTCTTTCATCGTCATTTTTATTAAAATTTTGAAAGTCATGATCAATGCAATATACAAGTGGCACAGAGAAGTACTCAGAAATTGCAATGGTATTCACATTCAAAAGTTCCAACTCATCCAATTCCTCGGTTACAACCGACTCAAAAGAAAAGAAAAAAAATGACCTGGACAAAACTACAGCATCCAGGTTATCAACCCCAGGAATACCAAACTCTGACTGAGAAGAACTGAAATCTGATTCTGACTCCACAGACTCTGTGGAATTAGATTCCGGCGCACTACCTGATTCAGAACTACTGGACAAAAAGCCATCCTCTAGTTGCCAAATGAGAGAGGGTGTATTAGATGCATCCAGAATACCACTAGAAGGGTCCACGCCTGATTGGTCTCCGATCATGGAAACGGTTAAGTCATCTCCCAAGCTCTCTAGATCAATCGGAGGATCTGAAAGGAGACATGCCAGTGTTGCTTCTATCTCAAGTTCACTACTGTTGGACTCACCCTCCGTACTTTGTTCAAGTTCAACAGTTAATTCAGGTTGTTCCTCTATGGTCTCACCCTCTTGCAGCTGTAAGTCAAAGAAAATCTCGAAGCCGGGTAGACGCTGCTTTTCGGAGTTCAACCATGGGTCAGGAAAGCCGCAAAATGGGAAGTCTTCCCCCTTCCGGACAAAGCGGCCGTTCAGAGTTCCCTGAATTGGCCTATGCATAAGCTCATAATGCTTCCCACTTTGCTTAGCTTTGGCTCTTCCTGCCATTTCTATCCCTTTCCTCACCCAATCCTCTTTGGTAGCTGTATAGCCCAAGCTAAAGGCATAAGGGTTATATGGCACTTCGGCCAGTACAATAACGTCGTTCCGGCCACTCTTTCCTAACCCCATCCCGGGTATATGTTATAGCTTGTTCATGAGGTACACTGATTTAGCACTAACGTACAACCCTTCATCAATAGCCAAGATATTTTGCACCACCTGGGCCTCAGCCAAGGTAAAACCAGACAAGAAAACATCCTCGTTGCCATGTACAATCTCCAGTACTGGTGTGGTGACCTCAGGCAGAGGATGTATAGATGAATTTCCAAACACAATGGCCACCCACTTTCCATGGGGATACTTCAGCATTTGATGCAAGGTGGAAGAAACGGCCTTCACTTGGTGCAGCCACGGCCGTCCAAGGAGTAAGCTGAAAGTGGCCGGAACATCCAGGATATGAAACTCAATATCCTGTTGTGCCAGGCCAACTTGTACTTTAACTTGCACTGTTCCCATCACTTCTTTGCTCGTGTTGTCGTACGCCCGAATAACCTGGGCCGTAGGTACAAAGTCCACTGGCTTTAAGTCAATAGCAAAGGCCATGCACAACGAGCAAACATTGATCACAGACCCAGTGTCAACCAATACAATTGGTACCCAATTCTCTCTATATTCAACGAAAATGTGTAGCGGTTTGTTATGCGCAGAGCCCTCGAGCAACAATTCCCTATTCGAGATGGTTAAAGTTGGCGAAGCACCTCCCAGGAAGACAAGTCCCACTAATTGTTCTGGGGTTGTGTTGATGGACAGCTTGGCCTTATCCATTGCTGGCAGAATAGCTTGCCCGTGCACGCACGAAGCCATAAGAAACCCCCAGATAGATATGTCCGCTTGGATCTTCTTTAACTATTTCAGCACAGCCTCTTCATCTAATAGTTTTTCCCTCTGTTTTGTCAGCCTCCTTGTCCTTTCCGGATGCTTCGGGTTGGTCTAAGTGTGGGGGCTTGAAGTACCGCCCGCTTCTAGTCATATGATTCACTTCCTCAAAGTACCAAGTGTCGTCTGGCAAGTCCTGACCCTAATCCTTATCAGTGTGGGCAAGATGTAGATCATCATCTTCCCACCATATTCCTCCGACAACCGACAGACAATTGTCTGGTTCCATCCTAATTACTTCTACGTCAACATCACAATCATTCCCTGCAGTGCCTTGGGCTTTTCCAGCCTTCTGATCATTCTCATCCGTTTCCTGTTCAAACTGCTTCAGTGCAACTTCTTGTTCTGTAACCGCAGTACTAACAATGCTCAATTCCTGAGCCACTTGTTTCAGATCGGCATCTTCTAGCAGCTTACCCTTTCTATCGGCTATTCCAGCCTTTGTAGTGATTCCCGCTTCTTGCTTTTCCAACTTTGGTTCAAGTTTCTCATCTATATCAGGTTCATCACTGAGCCACCCCGAATTGTCTATCAACCCGTTCAGATCAAACCAGTTAATCTGTACATTCTCTGGATCTTGTTCATCGTAAAACTGCAGATTGTCCAAGTCTTCTTCCAACTCTGCTAGATCATCTAGACCTTGGCTCGGGCCATCCTCCCGGACTACACTGACCTCCATTCCTGTTGGCAACTCTACATCTGGTCTGGCCTGATTGGTTGGCACAATGTAGCGGCACGTGTTATATCCCTCATCAGATAAATCCATGGAGCCCTTAGGCACTGGACTGGTATTCTCATTCTCCACCAAGGCTAGCCTGCCTTCATCTACTACGGTCACCACCATAGGCTTGGGATAGGATGTGGACGTATTCATCATGCACAAATCCATGCTCTCCGGGATGAACAACGCCGGCTTGGATAGATGGGAAGGGGTGATATATATACTGGGGTCGTAAGGGACGGCCAGTGTTTGTATAAGGTTCACATGCCGGGGTGGAGGGAGCTAGTGTAGACACCCCATTTTTGACCGACCTCAAAACTCGAACGTCATCGTTTGTGTACTCGATGATTGTGCTTGTTTGTGTTCGTTTTGAGCGCCCGAAGTCTTCGGCTGAATGCCTTGTCTTTGAGCCTCTAAACCTATTTGCTTTGTGCTTGTTTTTGGGCCAAACCTTGTTGCCTCTTACCTAGAAGGGGAAGGGATCTTGTCGGCCAGTTTTTGGCCTTGTCGACAACTTTTTGTTCTTGTCGGCTACTTTTTGTGGCCGACGGCCACTTGAAGTAGCCAGTCGGCTACTTAGAGTGGCCGACGGGCATTTGTCTCCTTTTTTAGATATTTGTTTGCTAGCTATGCCAGCTGTTCTTCACTGAAGTGCATCACCATACACGTGTATGGAGGGATGAATATAAGCTTGAATCATGATTTTCTATATATAAGGGGTGCTCTCCCCCATTTGGAGAGGTTAGACATTTTGGATCAAAATTTTCTCTCTCAAGAATTCTCTCTCTCTCTCTCTTCTTGTTTTGTGCTTGGTAGTTAGTTTTCTCTACACCTCTGCACACTAACCCTTAGAGCATCTCCAATGGCTGTTGTTATAATACCATTGCTATTGCTATAATTTGGCAAATTGCCAAATTATAGCAATGGTGCTCCAATGGTCACTTACTATTTTGGCAATTCTCAACCAACTTTCCCTCCAAGTTTGTAGGTGTTGTTTGGATATAGGTTTTTTTGTGATTTTATTTTAGTTTATTTTTTGTCTTTTATGACCTTTTTTTAACTATTTGTAAAAAAAAGTTATATATTTATATTATTCCCAACTAGACAAATATAAAAAATGAAAAAAAATAGAAAATTTAGAAAAATTAGAAAAAAAATAAATATAATTCAATTTGAAAAATTAAATAGAAAAATTTAATTTGAAAAATTACTTGGTTTTCTACTGTTTCAATTCTGTTTTTTTCAATTGAATTTGGAGTCACAAATATGTTCATATTTGCTGATGTGTCATGTTTGGTAGTTGCTATTCTACTTGCCAAATTTGAGAACAGATATGGCATATGCCATCTTTGGCAAGTAAAATAACAGGCCATTCCCCACTTTTTATCACTATTGCTAAATTATAGTTTTGACAAGTGTTTTGAGAGCTCCATTGGAGATGCTCTTAACCAAACTTGACCACCTTGGAGCTGAGGTCCCTTGGAGCCTAGTTTGAGCTTTTGAAAAAAGGTTTAAGCCTGAAATTGCAGTTGTTTAGTGCTGTGCTTCAAGAGGTATAAGACTCACCTTGTAAGCTTTCTTTTGACTACTTGTTTTACCAGCTTTTTGTATTGTTTTTGGCCTAGTTTTCAACTACAAAAAACTCCATTTTTATGGTTGAAAAATTGTGGTTTGAGGCTATTTTGTGTTAGGGGGTCGTCTCTCCCTTTTGTTCTTTAGCTTGTATAGCTTTTTATGCCATCTTTCAAGGCTTTCAAATCAAACTTTTTGGACCTTTAAACCACTGAAATTCAGAGTTATTTCAGTGCTGGAAAACATGTTTTGAAATCCAAAATTGGAGGGGTTAGCCTCCCCTCCTTGTGTCTTACTTGTATGCCTAGTTAGCATCACATGCTAGCATGTTTTTGTGGCTTAACTTAGTTTATTTCCAACATATGTTTGCCTCTGATTTGGAATGTTTTAGCTCTGTTTTGGGCTACTTTGGTCATATGAGTCTTGTTTTGCATAGTTGTAGTGCAAATGGCCTCACTAGTTCGGTGTTTTAGGCCTTTAAACATGATTTGCTTGAGTTGGTTGTATGTTGTAGTGTCTTTTTACATGTAATTTCAGCATATATAGCTCTGTCACATGCTCATTTGTTTCACTCTTTCATTACTTTTGAGAGTTGCTCTTGAGTCTTGTTTGCTCCTTCATTTTAGCTTGCTTTTTATACTATTTTGACTGGTCTTAGCCCTATTTTGAGCCAGTTTGGTCCTTTGAGCCTTGTCTTGTGTGGTTGTAGTGCAATCTCCTTCACTAGCTTAATGTTTTAGGCTTTTAAGCATGAATTGCATTAGTTGCTTGTATGTTTTAGTGTCATTTTGCACTCCATTTCAGTACTGAAATCTCTGCAATCTTCCTCTATTCTTCACTCTTTCATTTATTTTGAAAGTGGCTTCGAACCCCTTGGTGGCTTAAGTGTGAAATGGAGACATTCATGCTTAATGGTTTAATTCCTTAAGGATTTCATTGCCAACGGCATGAGGTCTTTTTCATGCTCAAGGCACTTGTGGTTTAAGGCCTCTTTCCATTAGAGGACACTCACCTTTTGGACTAATCAATTAAAGAATGGATTGGTAATCTAAAATATGTAAACAAAATGAACAAAGTAAAAGAGGCAAGATTAAGCATCTTCGTGTTGCATTGCATGTGTTCGAATCGGACGTTAATTCGAACACGAGAAAAATGGGGCGTTTCATACTCAAAGTGATGAAACGTGCCACTTTTCTTGGTCGCCATTACCCTTGATCATGCATGATAGGGTCATGGTTTTGTCGAGTCTAGTTTTACTTTCATTAACTTGTGCAAGCTTGGCTCCTTAGCCATCATGCATTGAAAATGCTTGGTTGATGGTTTGAGGGCCGAGAATTACACTCCTTTGAACTTGTGTAATGACAAGGAGAGTAAAAATGCACACAAACCTTAAGAATACACTACTTTGCCTCTGTGTGCATGTCTTCCAACCCCATGTCTTTCTCGCTTTTATTTATCTGCTTTCGATGGTTAGATTAGGGACATTTTCAATTAGTATACCTTATGCTTGCATGTTTGCATCCATTTATTTGTCTTGCATGCACCGAGGCTCGGCGCATCATTCAAACTGCATTGTAATTTCAACATCTTCTTTGAATACGTGTTTTAAAGCATGCTATCAAAGTGTTGCAATCATATGCCATATTAGTAGTCGAGCCTATTAATTGCATTATTGCATGTGTTGCATTAGATATCTTGTATAGTTAGGATCATGCATCTTTCTAACTAGCTTTTGTTTTGACTTGGAGTACTCGTTGAGTTTTTGCGTTTTAGCATGCTTGCATGAGTGTGATTGCCATTTTGCCATGTTTCGCATGCTTGCCATGAGGCTATGTGCTTAAATGCTAAACTGCATGAATGTCTGCGGATGAAGGCTTTGTTGTTTGAATTGTAACAATTCAATGATTGTACGTTTTAAGCCCATTTTGCGAAGTGGCAAATCATGTTTTAAGCCCATCTTGTTTGATGGCAAATCCGCATTTCTAAGCCCACTTGAGGGTGGCAAATTCAAACCATTTTCGAAAACAAACATGAGTTGAGTTGTTCCAATTCTTACAATTTTAGTTTATACTTGCTTGTATGCTGACATAGTAAAGTTAGCTAATAACCGAAATAAGAACACATGAAGTTTATAAAACAACATATCATTATTAGTAGAGGCCAATCTTTTGATCGGGCTAGCGGGGGTGCTCATTTCATGACCTTTCCCACTCGTACCCAAGTTCCCGAGTCGTAACAACTTTGGTGATGACAGACACATGGCCTTTGGCACGAGTCAAGGTTTCCTAAATTTCTCAAAAAAACAAAATATTTAGGTGGCGACTCTGTAATCTGGCAAACCAGTCCAATTTTGGCATTATTTGATTTAAAATTGATTTTCCAAAATGATTTGCCGGATTGGACTCTTTGGTGTTTATTAGTTTCACATTGCACTTATGAGACTAGATTCAGAACCATAGGTAGAGTCCGAACTGTGAGGCCTTCTTTTCAAACCCTTTTCCAAAAGGCAAGGGTGCCGAAAAAGGCAAGCCCACAGTTTCTGGCGACTCCGTTGGGGAAGCTAGAGAACTTGACTCAAACTCATGATATGTTGTTTTATCTACATTTATGTGTTTCTTTGCATTGTATTTGCATTGGTGCGCCTAAGTCACAGTGTTTGCCATCTGCTATTCCTGAGCAGTTTGCTAGAGGCTTGCTTGGAAAAGCTTGCCAAAAAGATGATCAGTTGCGGGCTCTGCCACGATAGGAACATAAGCCTTGGATCTGAACTACCGCTGTACCGTTTGATAATCATTTCACTTCTCGGTATTAGGTGCGAGAGGTATATTAGGTAGTCTTTCTGAGGTACCCCTTTTTGACTAATCGGCCTAGTTGTATATCAGAAGCCATAGAGACTGTTCCAAACTAGGACATGTTGCTCACCCGAATGTAGGATTATATGAAACCGCATGTTTGCGTAGTGAACCCTTAGCTCCTGACAAGATTAGGACATGGAAACACTACCCTAGCATAGGGGTGTTTTGGCTTTCGCTTGCTTGATATGTGCTTTAAGAGTGTAACTCTGCAGGAATGTATGTATCAGTTGTAAGCTTGGGTATCAGTTTGCGGGTATCAGTTTTGAGCCAGAAATTTGGGGCAAAAATCTGTGTTTGAGTACAGTCGTCCAACTTAAGATTTCAATTATGTGTTGTCTTTGTCTGAGCCAAGGTGCTGTGCATTTTCTGATTTTTGTTTCTTTTGCTTTATTTTTATTTTTTTTTGCAAGGTAGTGTTTCATAATTGCGTCAGACGAGGCAGTTACCGCCCAAGCACTCTGGACTCGAGTAAGGTGACTTTACCGATCTGGGGATCTTGTAAGAGGACAACCAGTGTTTACTTCGCTACCCCCGATTACAAAATGGAGGAGAGTAAGGCATAACTCACTGGTTCGACAGTTACCTTCCTTCAGCGAAGTCCAGTTTTTTGCTTCCATTTTGGAAAGAGAGTACACACCAGTTTTGATAAATCAGCACCCCTCAGTCAACATGGAGGATATGATGCGCCGACTTCAACAGACTATTGAGAATATGCAGTTGGATGCCGCCCGCCAAGCGGAAGCCACCGCTTGCGAAGCGAAAATTGCTGCCTAACAGGCTGAGTTGATTGCTAGGCTACCGTAACAACAGCCGTAACAAGCAACAACTTCTGCATCCCATCCACCTCTTGCAAACATTCCAGTACCCAGAGCTCCTACTTCCATAGCCAATGTCCAGGAAAATGCGGACATCCCAGTGGATCCAATTCCACCCTAGACTTCTAAAGCATCGGTTTACCCAACAGAGGCACCGTTTGAGTTTGAGGTCGACCCTACCGCACTGAAAGTGAGCAAGCTTGAGAAGCTTTTCAAACGAGCTCAAGGTGTCAATTCAATCCCAGATATAAAGGATGGCTATACCGATGCAGCGGTGACCTTGCCAAATAGGTTTAAAATGCCGTATATAGACTGCTTTCCCATGGTCTACTTGCCGTTATTTTCAGACATTTTGTGGCCAATGGGCCTAACTAGACTGCATAAGTTATCCCTCTTCGGTCGGACCTTGTCAGATATCGCGGCCATTTGGTATGCTAAACTTGAAGATTCTGTAAAGAGGAACTGGGAAGAGATGGTTGAGGCTTTTATTTCTCAATACTCCTATAACACTCAAATCAAGGTCACAACTCGTGATCTTGAAGCAACTCGTCAAGAGCCGAAGGAGGGCTTCTTCGATTTTGTCACTCAGTGGAGGGCCAAGGCCTCCATGATGACCACTCGGCCGCTAAAAAGGACTAGATTTGAATGGTCATCCGTAATCTGCAATCGAGGCTCCTACAGAAAATGATAGTCTTACCTCTGCCTACATTTGTTGACCTCCATGAAATAGGGGTGCAGATAGAGGATGCAATGAAACAGGGTCTAATAGACCATGAGAAAAAGCAGCCCAAGAGGCCTTTTACACGAAGTTCCAATGCGGCTACGAGTAGTAATGTAGCTGCAAGAACCTCTGATGTTGGTATGGTCACCACTACACCAAAAACAGTCACCCCCTTTGTCGGTACATCCAAAACCACCTCACAAACCGTGAAACACCAACCCCGGGGCCAGAGGGTTTTCACCCCACTCTACATGTCTCTATCTGCGGCTTTGAGGGTCCTAATAAAAAAAGGGCATCTAAAGCTTGTAGAGCCGCACCTATTACCTAATCCCCTCCCTCCTACACACAACCCAGCCAAATACTACGTCTTCCACCAATAGCATGGTCATGATACCGACCTATGCTTCAGATTATGTCATGAGATTCAGGATCTCATTAACAACAAAGTGATAGCGCCTCCTCAAAAGCCTAACGTCACTACAAATCCTCTCCCACCACATAACCAAACCCCTTCACCACGACAAATAAACCTTATCCAAACATTGGCCGTCCCATACGACCCCAGTATATACATCACCCCCTCCCACCTACCTAAGCCAGCGCTGTTCATCCCAAAAAGCACAGAATTGTGCATGATGAGCATGTCCATATCCCAACCCGAACCTGTGGTGGTGGCTGTGGTAGAAAAAGGCATGCTTGAGAGCTCCATGAGCTTAACTGAAGAGGAATACAACCCATGCCACTGTAGACACCCCATTTTGGCCGGCCTTAAGACTTAGGCGTTTTCTTTTGAACAACCCATGATGTAAATTGGAATATGTCATTTTATGAATTTATCAGCCAAAAAAATAAGATTGAAGCTTTAATCCCAAACCTCACCCATTTTAGTCAAATTATTAATTTATAATATTTTATAATTTTATGTGTGTATATATTTTTAGGTGGTGTTATATAAAGTGGTACATTTTAGCTAATTTTGAAAAATAGAAAATAATAAAAAAAATGAAAAATGAAAAATAAAAAATAAAAAAATAGAAAATGAAAAATAAAAATAAAAAAATGGTCAGAATAATGGGTTGTGTTTTGGGTAGAAGAGTGGGTGGAGAATTATTATGGTGGAGAGCATGGACAGCTAAAAGAAAAAAAAAAAGGGGGTGGTAGTGGATAATGATTTTCAAAACAGAGACATAGGGAATATTTTTGTAGAAAGAAGAGGAGTTGGTTTGCTTTATGTATGTTAATTCGGTGGGTGGGGTTCAAAGTAGGTGGAGAAGGTTGAAAAGAGAGGAGAGCAGGTGAGAATGGCAGAAAAAAATGCAAAGGTTTCTCTCGTGAGTGAATAATGTAAGAGAGCATGTGAGAGTGGGTGGAGAGGGGGACACAACTCTTCCCTCTCGGAAAAGCCATGAGGTCTCTCTCTTGAGTCGAGTTTTTGAGCAATACGCACACCACACACAGAGCGGCCCACCATTCACAAGGATACACACTCTCACCACACCACCACTGCCATCCCAACACACATGCACAACACCACTCAACACACTCATTCACCACTGAACACACACACACGGGTTTAGAGAGAGAGGCCACACACTCATCACCCACACACTTCATACACCACACCACCCATGCACACACACCATACACACACGGCATCTCACCGAAACACACCACACACGGCTAACACACACACTCAACACACCACTCATCACCCACACACTACACATGCACACACGGCAAACCCAGCCACTGCTACAAACACACACAGACAACACACAGCTCTCTCTCACACTTAAAACACACATGCATACATATTGATACACATTCACACACCCAAGAGGGACACCAAGCAGATGCATACACGCTGAACACATACACACACAAGCTCCACCTCCCTCCCTCTCGGCATGCACACCACCACCACCACTACCATGCATACACACACACCAAACCCAGCTCTCTTCTCTCTCTAGATTCCTAGGCTTCTCTCTCTCTAAGACACACACAGCACAATCAGAGCTACACACACAGATGGACATAACACACAAGCTCTCTCACTGTCACTCTCTTCTCTCTTTCTCTCGTGGGGCATGAGAACACACACAGGGATAGCTTCTTCCAGCCGATTTTGGCCCTGCCAACGAACCCATCAAGACATTCTTCACTTCTCCTCAGTTCAGAAACACCATCTGGTCTCTCCCTTCTGCTCCTTCCACTCATGTCACCTGCAACAATCGCGCTGTGATGCCTTCATGGTTTGATCTACATGAAATACCAGTAACAGCCGATTCTCTTAATGATGAAAGCGGTGTCCTTAAAACAGTCCGGAATGTGCATGTAATGATAGACATGAAGATTTAGCTCCTGATGCAACCAGACCGTGCGCTGTGGTGATCGTGAAGGTAGTGATCTGTTTTGAGCCGTCGCTGGGTTCTCCGGCGTTGGACTGATTTTCTCCGGTGACGGCCTGGTCTTGAGGCGCCGATGCTCCTTGTAGCCGACATAGTGAAGATGACAATGTGGGCCACATGTATGCCAGTGCACGTAGAAGAGCATATGGATTCCCCATGTTTGTCTGCCATTTCTCTGATCATATATATTTTATATGTATAATATTGAGTCATGGGTGGTTTGCTATTGCTCTTAATCATATATTTTTTATATGTATAATATTGAGTCATGAGTGGTTTTGATGTAAACTGTGGGCTGGTTTTGAATGTTGGTATATATATATAATATAATATATATGCAACTTCGAATTTCTTGATCAATTTGAAATGTTGATTGGTTTCGGTGGGGTCTACATTGAAGATGAGTATACATAGTTTGGATTGGATTGAAGACACATGCATCTTTGCTAGTTACTGAACGGCCGGGGGTCAAAAACTTTCATTTTTATTTTAAGTGTTTTGTGAGATTTTATTTTATTTTATTATTTTTTTTCTTTTTTTATTTGGATATGTAATAATTTAAGTGTTGTAATAATTTTTCATCCTTACTTCTTATCTATTTCATTCTTTAATCGCTTTTCCTAACTGTACATATATATATCTGACATGCCATGTATATCCGTGCTTTGCATCCATGTTTCATGCATCTCGATCCGGCTAAATTTGTATTTTTGTGATTTAATTGATTATTATATGATTTTGTGCGCTATCGCATGTTTTGCAATGATTCACATCCCATATTGTAGAAGCCAGATCTTTAGAAGCATTCTTGAGTGAATTGCATTAGATTTTTGTATATAAGATCATACATATTTTACTAACTTTGTTTTGTAGTTGTTCGCGGGACGTCGGTAAATATGTGAGTTTTCATACTTTAGCATCCCGCTTGTAAATAATTTTCTTATTATGTTTAGCATCCTACCATGAGACTAATTGCTTAAATGATAAACTGTTTGAATGCCTATGGATGAAGGCTTATTACTTGAATTGGAATGATTCAACGATTGTACGTTTTTAAGCCCACTTTGTAGTGGTAAATTCACAAACTTTAAGCCCACTTTGTCAAGTGGCAAATTCAAACCCCTTTCGACAAACAAACATGAAATTAAATTGTTCCAATTTGAGCAAACTAATCTATACTTGTATGCTTCACATAGCAAATTTTAGGATTTACTAAATAATTAGAACATAAACATATAAAGAAAACAAAATTCGTATCATGGTTTAATAGAGGCTGATCTTTTGATCGGGTGAGCGGGGGTGCTCATTATTGACCTTCCCCTCTCATACCTAAGGTTCAGAGCCAAGCATCCTTGGTTACGACGAACAGTGGCCTTGGGACTGAATCATGGGTTTCCTAATTTCCCAAAATATTATGTGGCGACTCTGAGATCTGATGGCGCAGTTTATTTTTGCCAAAATTGCAATAAAATGGATTTTCAATAAAAGTTGCCAAATCTGGACTCTCATCTACGTTTCAAATTACACTCGTGAGACTAGATCAAAGAGATCTCAAGAGTCCGAACTGTTTAACACGCGCGGGTACCCCCCGGGCATGTTACAGTTTCTGGCGACTCTGCTGGGGATTTTACGAAACCTTGACTCGAACTCCATGATATGACTTTTATTTTCAATTATATGTTTATTGCATTGCATGCATTGGTGCACTTATAGTCCCTGTGTTGCCCAGATGTTGGTGGAAGCACAGGCACACTTTTTGTGACACTACACCTATCTCTACGTTACTGTGGAAGCCTTGTGTTATAATCTTTTGAGATCGAAAGGTTCTTAGACTTTGAAGAGAGGCTATATTGACTATAACCCCTAGAGTAAAGCCAACCTTGTACATATAGTGAGCTATAGTACCTTTCAAATTAGGACATGATGATTTCCCATTTTCTAGGATGTATGATACCGCTTGTTTGAATAGTGAAACCCTAGATCATTTCAAGCTAGGATAGGATAACCTTACCCTCCTTAGGGGTGTTTGTTCTCTTTCCTGCTTTATGTGCAATGTATTGGGTCAATACAAGGGTTCTCACATTCGAATGAGTGGTTTAGGATGTTCAATTTAGCACCATTACTTCAAAAACAAAAAAATAAAAATAAAAATAAAAATAACAAAAACATAAAATCAAAAACAAAATTTTGTTTAAAAAAAAAAAAACTCTGATATCCCACAAAACCGACCATTGTAAATAAATAGAACTTGTAAGGTATTCGACCATCTCTGTGATTGGGGAGTGAGCGACTGTTGATTGTACGTGCTTTATTTTGAATGTTGTGGATGACCCACACTTTGAATGGCAATTTGATAATGGTTTTTATTCTGAGTTCAAATTGAGTATTGAGTCTAAGTTTGATTCTACCAAGTTTGTAAAGTTGGGATCAGACTCGAGTCATTCTAGCGAGTCAGAGTCTGTTGATTTTGAGAGTGCTAACCTAGACATTTCTGTCCTGTCTAGGTCTTCTTTGTCATTTTCTTTTGAGTCTGTTGTCATTGCTGAGTCATAGTCTTTTTTTTTTAAAAAAAAATTCAAAAAAATAAAATATAAAAAATGCCTTAGAGTCTGCCTACTTCTCTGTGTCTTTAAATCATAGCGTTGACCAAAGTTTTTCAAAACTTTTTCCAAAACTCTGATAAAAACAACGAGGAAGAATTTTCTCGGGATTTGCAAATTTTGATCAACTGAGAGGAAGAGAGGTGTGCTAAGCCTTTGATGAATAAAATCATTTTTGTTAATGTGGGTACTGAGAAGGATCCTGGCTTGGTCCAAATTGGTTCTATCTTGTCTTCGTAAGACTACGAGTGATTAGTCACTTTGTTAAAAGATTTCAAAAACTGTTTTTGCGTGGTCCTACGAAGACATGCCCGGAATTGATTATACAACATAGGATCCCCTTGATTCGAGGTCCGACCTCCTTAGCTCCTTAGCTTTCAAACCTTGATTAGAAGTATTCAATGATCAATCAAAGTGTAAGGCTTGCGTAGCCGAATTGGAAATAGCCCTTGAACTAGGGGCCATGATGTGATTCAAATGAAGGCAGCCCTTCAACTAGGGGCAATAAGGTCGAATATGATTTAGATTGGAAATAACCCTTTGAACTAGGGGCAATGATGTGATCCAGATTGGAAATAGACCTTGAACTCAGGGTAGAGAATATGATTTCGATTTGAAATAGCCCTTGAACTAGGGGCAAAAGTGTGAGGCTTGCATAGCTGAAATGGTGGTAGCCCTTGAACTAGGGGCAATAAGGTACCACCCTTGAGAGGCTCGCTGGGCCAAAAACCCGAAAGGGCGACTCGGGCAAAAGTTAGAGCACAAAAAATGAAAGAAAAATAAAAAGAAAAATGAAAAGCTCGCAAGGTTGAAAACCCGAAAGGGCGGCTTTGGCAAAAGTTAGACCGTAAAAGGAGAGTGTCAATACCTGAGTGAACATTAGCTAAAACTATGTAGGGCCAGTGATTCAGATTGGAAGCAACCCTTGAACCAGGGGCAAGAATGTCAGATGTGATTTAGATTTGAAGCAGCCCTTGAACTAGGAAAGGTTGGATGTGATCAAAGAGTTAAAACTGAATCGTTTCCCAAAGAAGACCGCACAAAAAGGCAAAACCCAGAATTTGAGAGAATTAATTTTATTATTGAAGGACAGTCGAGTTCCTATCCACTACACTAGGGGCAACACTAGGGGTAAATTCAGACCCAATTAGCCTAGTCCCTACATCATCATATCTACTGGTCAAGTGTAGCAGTCGTTCTTATAGATGGCCTAGAGATTTCACACCCAATCAACATGGTCAAGTTAAAATAAAAATAACCCTTGAGAGGCTCGTTGGGCTAAAAACCCGGAAGGGCGACCTAGGCAAAAGTTAAAGCAGAAAAACAAAAAATATATATATAGAAAAAAAAATGAAATGAACAAAATTAAAAAAAAATTTAAAAAAAATAGAAAAATGAAAAAATGAAAAGCTCGCAAGGTTGAAAACCCGAAAGGGCGGCTTTGGCAAAAGTTAGAGCACAAAAGAAGAGTGTCAATACCCGAGTGACCCTCAGCCGGAACTACTATGGCCTGATTCCTATCTTTAGGATACGTAGATAGCTTCATCTTGAAGTTCGGCCCTAATAATTTTTCAACTCATTCATTTCGTCCATGTTTGATTGGTGTGTCTTTAGTCGACTTGGCTGTCCTATCCGCGTTTGCTTGGTTTGTCTTCGTTCTACTCGGTTCAGTTGGTTCAATTCAACTTGGCTCCATCCTGTTCAGTTTAGTTCGGTCCAGTTCTGCTCGGTTTCATTCAATTCGGATTGGCTAGGTTCGGTTATCATCGTTGATACAACAGAACCAATTTGGGGTTATCTGGCTTAGGGCTATGCACCTCAATGACCGATTCCATGTTGGTTGGGTAGTGGCCATTTGCAAAAATAGGTTTTGATTAATTTGAATGAAACTGACTAATTTTTCTCAAAAATTGTTCCATTTTTGCAAGACTTGGACCATTCTTTGGATTTGAAAAGGAAAAATTTTCAGTGCTCACAGTTTAGCTTACATGATTTGAAACAGAAAATGGAATAAGTTTGCTAATCTAACTCTCATGTTGATCAAAACATACATACAAAAAAAATCAAGAGACAAAAAAGGGTCAAGGCAATGAACTAGGGGCATAGTCGAGTTAGAGATTCTGTCTTCTCCACCGCTCGAGTCAACTATTCAGTGTATATAAGTGTGTATTCATACCAGTCAGTGTATATAAGTGTGTTCCTTTCATACCAGTCACTATATTTATATCAGTCGGTGCATTTATACTAGTCAGTGTATATAAATGTTTTTGGATCGTTTTGTTTCGTTCTTCTTTCGTTAAGTCATTCTTTGATTTAGGTCAATATAGAATCAATGTTCAATTCAGAGTTCAAAATTCAATCAGTCTCAAATTCAATCAAACAAAAATGTTTTCAAGTTCAAAGTGATATGCCAGTCACGCCATCGATGTGCAAAAACTAAACTGATTTTATTGTAGTCAGGGGAGGACATCCCCGATCATAGAGACACGAAACAAACAAACAAAAAAACAAAAACGAAACAAAACAAAACAAAAAAACTAAAAAAAAAAAAAAAAAAACAACAACAACAACAACAACAACAAAAAGCAAAAAAGAGAGTAACATTTTCTCAGTTTTCCGGCAATAGCTCGACGGCGAAGATTACAACTGGCTTCATTTGCACACAACTTCGTTGCCTGACTTTACCATCAGCTGCCTCGCTTCATCTTTACTCCTTTGAAGCTTTTGAAGACTATGTCTCGACCTTGGCAGAGCTTCCAAAGGAGATTATTCCTCGCCGACCATCAAATTGGTGGTGCGAAGAAACTCCGAATCGAGTCACGGAGGTCGTCAGTCGTTTTAGCTCTTTGTTCTACTTTTTCAGCGCACTAATTTCTACTCAAGCATCTTTGTACATACATTGAAGAAGGGAGAGTTGTGCATGTAACTGGTGTACTTCACACGTCCTGTTCTGCAGTCGACGGGACAAGTTGGAGACCGCTGTCACGGTCTCCACACATGACCTCAGCGTATAGGAGTTTGCTTCGATGTCAGACTATGCCACCATGATTTGTTTAACTGACATCGCTGGAAAGTTAAAAATAGGAGAATGAGGAGGAGCTCGTGGTTGAGGTTCAGGGGAGTCGGAATTGGTCATCTCTATCATAGACTTGTTTAGGTCTGGAAAAAGAGTGAGAGAACCTTGTGAAGAGGCCATGGCAGAGAAGAGTAGTGCAAAAGAAAGAGGTTGCAGAGTAGTGGCAGAGAAAGTTTGCAGGCTTTCGCTCTGCCTCTCTCTATCGCAGGCCTCAACTTAAGATGAGGATGAAGCCAAAGAAGAAGACAAAGAGGGAGGAAGGCTCGAGACGATCATTGACAATCGAGGCAGGATTGGATAACCTGCCGATCAGGTGCCGCGATTGTTGAAATCGTGCGATAGACACAACGTTCGAAGAAGATGAAGGAAGAAAGAGTGAGACAAAAATAAGAAGAGAGAGTGAGACAAAAATAGGAGAGGCGGGAGAGCTACATATATATATATATATGTATATGTATTGTATATTTATCTATTATATACATTTATTGGACTATTTTTGTCACAAGAGTGACTTGGTGAAGTGGTGGGGACAGTTCGGATCAGAACGCAGGTTGGTCTGGCACAACAAGATATTGAGTTCCATGTCCTGTATGTTCTGCCCACTTTTAACTTACTTCTTCGACGGTCGTGACTGCACCAAGTGAAAGCTGTCTCTTCCACTCTGTATCAGATATTGAAGTACCCCCATGGGAAATGGGGAGCTATTATTTTTTGAAATTCTTCTATACATCCTCCGTCGGAAGTCACTACACCAGTACTGGAAATTGTACACAGCGATGAGGATGTCTTCTTGTCTAGGTTCACCTTGGCTGAGGCCCAGGTGGTGCAAGATATCCTAGCTATTGATGAGGGGTTATACGTTAGTGCTCAATCAGTCTACCTCATGAATAAGCTACAGCATGTACCCGGAATGGGATTGGGAAGGAGTAGTCGGAAGGGCGTTGATGCATTGGCCGAAGTGCCACATAACCCTCATACCTTTGGTCTAGGTTACACACCTACCAAAGAAGACTGGGTAAGAAAGGGAAAGGAAATGGCAGAAAGGGCCATGACAAAGCAAAGTGGGAAGCACTATGAGCTGGTGCATAGACCTATTCAAGGAACCCTAAACGGCCGCTTTGTCCGGGAGGGGGAAGATTTTCCATTTTTCGGCTTTCTTGAGCCATGGTTGAACTCTGAAAGGCGGTGTTTGCCTGGCTTTGAGATCTTCTTCAACCTACAACTGTAAGGGGATAAAGTTATAGAAGAACAGACTATCTTACTAGGTGAGGCTGAACAGAGTACAGAGGATGAGTCCAGTAGCAGTGAGCTTGAGATAAGAGCTTGTCTCCTTTCGGATCCTCAGATCAAACCAGAGAGCTTGGGGGATGACTTCACCGTTTCGATGATCGGAGATCAATTGGCTGTGGACCCTTCCAGTGATATTCTGGATACATCTATCACACCCTCCCTCATTGGGCAGTTCGAGGAGGGCTTTTTGTCCAGCAGTTCTGAATCAGGTAGTGAACCGGAATCTGATACCACAGAGTCTGTGGAGTCAGAATTAGATTCCAGTTCTTCTAAGTCGGAGTCTGGTATTCCTGGGGTTGATAACCCGGATGTTGTTGTTTTGTCCATGTTGTCTTTTTCCTTTTCTTTTCAGTCGGTTGTAGCCGAGGAATTGGATAAGCTAGAGGCTTTGAATGAGAATGGTACCACTGCTGTTTTTGAGTACTTTTCTGTGCCACTTGTATATTGCATTGATCATGACTTTCAAAATTTTGATAAAAACGAAGAGGAAGGAATTCCTCTGGTTTTGAAACATTTGATTGATCGAGAGGAGGAGAGGTTTGTAAAACCCCTTGTTGATGAAATCATTTCAATTAATGTAAGTACTGAGAACGATCCGCGTCTGGTCAAGATCGGGTCCACATTGTCTTCGGAGGAATGCGAGCGCTTAGTCTCTTTATTAAAAGATTTCAAAGATGTTTTCGCGTGGTCCTCTGAAGACATGCTTGGAATCGATCCTGAGATTGTACAGCACTGGAGCTCTCTTGACCCTAAGGCCCGACCCGTCAAGCAGAAGCTTCGGAGAATACGCCCGGATTGGGCTTTGAAAATCAAGAAAGAGGTCACCAAGCAGATAGATGCAGGGTTCTTGCTAGTATCTGAGTATCCTACTTGGTTGGCCAATATTGTTCTGGTGCCGAAGAAAGATGACAGAATTCGGGTGTGTATAGATTTCAAAGCTAGTCCGAAGGACGACTTTCTTCTACCGTACATTGACGAATTGGTGGACTTCACTGCAGGCCATGTGTTGCTCTGCTTTATGGATGGGTTTTCTGGGTACAACCAGATTTTGATGGCACCCAGGGATAGGGAGAAGACTGCCTTCACCACGTCGTGGGGAACCTACTGCTACAGGGTGATGCCGTTCGGTCTGAAAAATGCTGGGGCTACTTATCAATGGGCTGCAACCACGATCTTGCATGATATGATCCACAAAGAGGTTGAGGTATATGTGGATGACATGATTGTCAAGTCTAAGGAAAGAAAAGGCCACTACACCGCATTGAAGAAATTTTTCCAATGGATCAGAGAATATCGGTTCAAGCTAAACCCACAGAAATGCACTTTTGGTGTCACAGCAGGGAAGATGCTGGGGTTCTTGATCACACAGAGGGGCATTGAGGTCGATCCTTCCAAAATCAAGGCCATCCTAGAAATGCCACCACAAAGGACTGAAAATGAGGTGTGAGGCTTTCTAGGTAAAGTGCAATTCATAAGACAGTTTTAACCTTGACTTGTGAACCACTATTTGGTCTCCTGAAGAAAGGAAATAAATTTCATTGGGATGACCGATGCCAGGTTACTTTTGAGCAGCTCAAGCACTATCTATAGAACCCACCCATGTTGTCACCACCGGAGCCGGGGAAGCTGTTGATTTTGTATCTGTCAGTAACCGACATGACTATGGGTTGTATGCTTGCGCAGGAATTTGAGGACAGAGTGGAGAAAGTCATCTATTACCTGAGCAAGAAGATGCTAGAATATGAGACCCGTTACACCCCACTAGAGAAGGCTTGTTTGGCCTTGGTATGGGCTACCAGGAAGTTAAGGCACTACCTGTTCGTTCACTTCATAATTCTGGTTTCGAGATTAGATCCTATCAAATATCTCTTCAAGAAACCAGCGCTTATGGATAGGCTAGCCAGTTGGTTGCTTCTTCTCTCCGAATTTGATTTGAAGTATATGACTCGCAAGTTTGTAAAGGGGAGAGCGATAGCGGAGTTCCTAGCCGATCACCCAGTGGAGGAAGACAAAGCAGTAGAGTATTTGTTCCCAAATGAGGGCATTCTGCAGGTCGAGAAAGAGATTTGGACTATGTACTTTAACGGAGCGTATAACCAGTACAGTTATGGGCTAGGGGTGTTGCTGATAGCACTCGACAATTCCCACATACCTTTAGCTTTCAAACTCCGGTTCAAGGTATCTAACAACGAAGTAGAATATGAGGCATGTATCGCTAGCTTAGAAGCCACCCTAGAACTAGGGGCAAAACAGTTAGACGTTATTGGGGACTCGAACCTGGTTGTGTCTCAAGCGAAAAGAGACTGGAAGGTTAAAGAAGAAACGATGAAAATCTGTCACCAAACCCTGGACGTTCTGATTCCCAAGTTTGAGAAGCTAACCTTCACGCATATGTTAAGAGAAAACAACAGGTTCGCTAACGCTTTATCAACTCTATCTTCTATGATAGACATCCTTTTGGGAGTCCGGATGCGTCCAATCATTATTGAACAGAGGTATGTGCCGGCCTATGAGTTGATCGCCGCAATAGATGAAGTACAAGATCAGAACCCCTGATATCATGACATCTAGAACTTCTTGGAAAATGAAGCTTATCCACTAGGGGCAAATGCCAAAGATAAGAGGGCAATACGATGAATGGCTACTTAGTTTATCATCTGCGGGGGTGAATTGTACAAATGAGGCCATCTGGGAATACACAAGCTGTGTGTTGATACAGAAGAGTCGAAGCGCTTAATGGAGGCCATCCATGGAGGAGAGTGCAGATCGCATATGAGCGGGGTAATGCTAGCCCGGAAGATTCTAAGGCAGGGTTATTACTGGTCAACTATGGAGGGGGATTGTATCGGTTTTGTTCGGCAATACCACAAATGCCAAATTCATGCAAATCGCATGAATAACCCGCCGTCGAAGCTGTACAACATGACTTCACCATGGCCATTTTCAATCTAGGGAATTGATGTTATTGGGGTAGTTACTTCGAAGGGGTCAAATGGGCATGAGTATATCCTGGTGGCAATAGACTATTTTAGAAAGTGGGTCGAAGCCCAATCCTATGCAGTGCTAAAAGCGTCGCACGTAGCCAAGTTCATCAGGAATAACATCATCTGTCGTTATGGGGTCCCGAATGAGATCATCTCGGACAATGGTTCCCACTTCAAGAAATAAGTGATCGACTTGTTAGAGAAATACAACGTGGCTTTTCATAAGTCATCCACATATCGGCCGCACACCAATGGAGCTGTTGAGGCCTCCAACAAGAACATCAAACACATTCTATAGAAAATGGTAGAGACCTACAGGGACTGGCCAGACAAGTTTCCATTTGCTTTTTGGGGCTACAGGACTTCAATTTGAATATCTACTGGGCCAACTCCGTATTCTCTGGTTTATGGGATGGAAGTTGTTCTGCTGATTGAAGTTGAGGTTCCGTCACTGCAGGTTATGGCTAAGTGCCAGATAGTAGAAGCGGATTGGCAGCAGAGCAGGTTTGAGGAACTAATGTTGTTCGACGCGAGGAGGCTGAAAGCATTGTACCACGTCCAAAGTTAGCAACGTAGAATCACCAGGGCTTTCAACAAGAAAATTAAGTCCAGGAATCTGAAAGAAGTGGATTTGGTTCTCGAAGACAATCGAGCTCCCATCCATGACCTTAGGGGCAAGTTCAGACCCAATTAGACTGGTCCTTACATCATCAAATCTATCTGGTCGGGTGGAGCTATCATTCTTATGGACCTAGATAGCCTTGAATTCTCCCGACTAATCAACATGGACAAGTTGAAGAAATACTATCCTTGAGTGGCTCGCTAGGCCGTTAGAGCACAAAAAATTTAGAAAAAAGAAAAACCGAGCTCGCAAGGTTGAAAACTCGAAAAAGACGGCCTTGGCCAAAGTCAAAGTGCCAAAGGAGAGTATTAGTACCCAAGTGAACCCGAACTGAACTACGTAAGGCTTGATTTCCATCTTTGGGATATGTAGGCAACTTCACTTTGAAGTCCAGCCATAAACACTTTCAAATCAACTGTGTCCATGAGATTGTTCTGGTCATCTTTGTCTTTTCTACACTCAAGAGTTCGATTGTGGTCTTCACTATGAGAGCTGGTTACAGTACAGTGCAGTTCAGACAAGGGGTAATTTTCCATTTGCTGGATTTGGGATTGTATATCTCAAAGATAGATTCCAGGTGTGCCCAATTGTGATCCTTATCGAAAATGGTTTTGAAAAGTTTCAATAAAAGTTGATTTTGTTGAAATTAATCTTTTACAACTTAGACCATTTTTTGGACCAAAAGGAAAATTTTCAGTGCCCACAATTTCAATTTCATTGATTTCAATACAAAGTTCTCTACCTCTTGATTCAAATCAAAGTTGCTTTTTGTTACATTCAAAAGGAAAACTTGAAAGTACAAATCAAAGCAATAAACTTGGGGCACAGATGAGTCAGGTGTTCTTTCGTCTCGTCCTAGAGCTTGTGGAAGCTTCAGATGCTAAAATAGGCCATGTTTGTGCCACATCTTCAAGCCAAGCTATGCATTCACCTGAAAGGGCAAAATTGAAATTGGGAGCGGGAGCCAGAAGTTCTCTTGTCCTCAAAGTAGTGGGATATCGACCTAGTTGTGAACCTTGGATCAGAAATGAAGCCGAGTACTCTACCTCTCTTCTGGGCAAGTCTGGTCATGTCTGAACTGACGCCTGAACTAGAATGAAAAGTAGAAAACACAGTGTGTCAAGCCAATAAACTGAATGTCAGGTTATCGAGACATGCTATAGCTCATCTCGAGCAGGTCAAACTAGGGTCAACGCCAAGCAATGTCAGCAGCAGATCTGTTGCACATCCAATGACACCACCACCCTTCGTTTCGGAAATCAACTAGCCGTTGGTGAAAGAAATAGCCGCACGCTGAATATGCAGGGCAAGAGTCCACTACTTTTAACCTGTCCATGAGCCATTTCTGGGGAGGGATGAAAAATAAGAGAGATTAAAAAATAGAGACGTGTATGTGGAGGGAAAAGTGAGAAATGGTTTTGAGAGAAAAACAGAGCTTGAGGGCTGAATGATGTGAGAAACACATGTGAGAAGGGCGGGAAACATTACCTGCAAGAGTAGTGGACTTCCTGCGAACTTGGTTGTCTCTCGGCGATGGAAAGCATCCAAGCCCATCAAAGTCTCGACTAGTGTCAAGCCAATGCAGCTCTTGCCCTCTTTCAAGCCTTGGGCTATTTCAATCAAGCAAATGCTAGAACCTCCGAAGCCAAGGGCAAGCAGGAAATGAGCCAACATACACAAGCAAAAGGCATGTTGCCAAAAACCTTGCCAAAGATGGTCGCCACAGTCGCCGGCATCAGAAAATTGGTGAATGAGACCGAGAATGTCCAACTCTCTGTTGTGAACCAAAGATCAGGCAACACGTAAAGTGAGCCCACACTTCCTTCCTAAAGCCTGGATGTGGCCAAAATAGGACTGGGGCAAGATTTCCTCGCCACGCCGGGATTCCATCAAAACTTAAAGCTCTTCAATTGTTGGACACATGTCTTGCCCCACGAAGTTAAACACATGTGTAACTGAGTTCCAACATCTAGCCGCAGCATGAAGGAACAGAAAACACAGTGAGGTACGACTTAGCGGGAATAGTGCGTTTATCCCGAAATCCCAGAAATTCACTTTTTTCGAGCCATCTAAAGTTGCAATCCAAGTTGAGAGTTTTCGGTGAAGAATTGCTCTATTTGTGGCAAAAACAGAGCTGGAATGAAGAAACTACGAAGTCTTAACTTTTGTAGAAGATAAGGTGCTGAGTGGATGACAGGTGGCAGCAATTTGGAGGTTCCCTACACTAGTAGCCGACCGGCCACTTTTGGTGGCCAACAGTCATCACTAAGTGGCTGACAGTCCCTATTTGTGCCCAGCAGAGTTCCTTTGGTCTTCCTATGTGTTGAGAGTGTTGAGAGCTTACGTTTCGTTCTGCTCTTGATGCGTTCTGCTGTTTTATTTTAGTAGTTTTGTTTAGCTGCTCACAAATTGCTTCAATTTGTTTATCGAGTTATTGTATTGCTTATCAAGTTGTATTTGTTTTGTTTATTGAGTTGTTGTATTGCTTATTGAGTTGTAGTTATTTATCGAGCTGTTGCATTGTTCATTAAGTTGTTTTACTTTGTTTGTTATGTGTTGGTTGGTTCATAACTTGATTAAGAAAATGCCAATACATTTCACAAAGTTCAAATCACGTTGCTCTTGTTTATGCTGTGCGGTGCTATGCGATGCTCAGAATATACAATACAACACTTTTTTTTGCCAAAAGCTATTTTTCATTCCGATCATGGTTTCTTTTTAGAAAGAGTACAAGTTTTTAAGAAAATAAAACTGCCTAAGGCTGTACAATGTGCTAACACCACTAAAAAGAAGAAACTAAGCAAAAATATAGAGAATCAGCGCCAGCTAGCTCAAGCTCTAGAGGCCCTCTTCGTCGTCTTCCTTGGCAAAGTGGACTCTGCAGAGCTATCTCCATCCACACCACTGTCTAAACCCGATGCAGAACCAGAACCGAAGTCGTCGTCATCCTCTACATCAGAACCTGGCTCAGCCTCATCTCCACTAGTGGAATCTGAGTCAACATCATCCTCCCCGCTCTCGGATGACTCGTCATGCTGATCTGTAGCCTCCTTGGTCTCGCTGGTCTCATCATTATCACGCATAAGAGGCTCACGACATCTCTCGCGGCCGTGTGCTGGAGGCTATCTCTCTCTCCCTACTGCTAGAGGGGGCGCTGATGGTCTTACTTCTGTTACTGCTTGTCTTGTCAGTAGAGGTGTGACTTGAAAAGGCAGTCTGAATATGTTAACCATAGTATGTGTATCAGATGCAAGTCTGGTGTGCGGAATGAGTACATGCAAAAGTCAGATATGGTGGGTGAATGCAATGTGTCAGTTGTGATCTATACATGCAGTGTATCAATGTAATATAGGGAAATGTTTAGTCGAAATGTCAGTTTCAGTATGCCAGCAGAAATATGATGACCGAAATATAAGAGAACTGAAAATTACCTGAATGCCATGGAAGCCGAATATCACCTCCCTCCTCAAGATCATGCCTACGAATGAGGCCAGCATCTCAAGCAAGCTCTCGACATAGCCTGCAGGTGCCTGAAAATGCAATTTGGAATGATCAGTGTCTAGACGAAATGTATGCCTGAGTATCTGAGCGAGAATGGAAAACTATAGTACATACCAAAGGTGAATCAGGTGTCCTAACATATCGGTGACCAGGCAACGGAGGCTCAATCAGAATCTGATAAGCCTCTCTAGAGTACCGCTAACCTGTTAACTCAATCGGATGCTCTGGCCAGCCGAAACTCTACCTAGCGGGGGGCATCCCTCTGGCCCTGCCCCTCGATGCTTTGGCCTTTCTCGTCATATGAGCATCTGCTGCTCGGGCCCTGCTTGTCGAAGGGGCATCTGCCGCTCTCCCTGTATGAGCACGAACACCCGTCAAGGGAGGCATGAGGTGCATTTGAATGTATGTCGTGTAGTCCCCCTCTCCGAGAAAATAGTCTGCCCTCACACCTCGTGTAAAGTCAATGATCTCTTTGGAGGAGAGACTCTCTGTGGCCCACATGGATGGTGCAGGTGGGATGGGGATCATCTATAGGGGCAAACCTAGCATCTAGAGAAAGATGCGCTCACCTAGGAAGCAAGCTCGGCCTATTAGTCCCTCGAGCACGAGCCGATAGCGATAAGAATTCCAAGCGCCGGTGAACTCATATCTGACACCCTCTGGCATCGTCGCCCAGGGCTGCCACATGAACTGCAGACAGCAAGTGTATAGATTAATCAATTGCCATTAGATATGCAATATGAATCGGAGTTAAAAATAGAAAGAACTGTGAGTTTTGAATTACCTCTGCTGCCCTCACTGTATCGAAATACCGGCGAAAAAATGAAAGGGTCTCTCGGGGCCTTGGTTGGCATCTCCCGTCATACTGGTGAGAGTACGGCACGACAGACAGAATCTCTACCTCGGGCTCTGGGGCAAGTGTCAAAAAATAGGCATATACCCATAGCTGTAAAAGCAAGAGTGCGATAGTGAGTATACAATAGATAAACACTGATAATGCGAAAAGCAGAGTACGTGTGCAATGTCCAGAAAATACAGAATGCAGAGAATGCAGAATACAAAGAAAATCCAGAAAGCAAGGTGTGTAGCACAGTGTATAGAAATTGCAAATATAGAGCAAAAATCAGACTATGTGTGTGTAGTGTGCAATGTGTGAAGTGTACAAAAAGTGCAAAGCAGAAAGCACAGCAGAGAATGCAAAGCAAAAAAGTGAAGCATACCTCCTAGGCTCTCCAATAGCCGCCAACCCTGTTCCCGCTCCCGCGGGATGTCGAGCTCATATAATAGTACAGGGTAGCGAGGCCAGCGTCGCCCCAGTCGTAATGCCGGACCTGAGATAAGTCTACCAAAGCACTCAGAAGATATAGCCCGACTATGTTCGCCTTGTCAGCGAATAAGGTAGTGCCAAAGAGGAACATCAAGAATCCTCGGGCATACTGCTCAATCTCCTCTATAGTTTTCGGAACTGTCCCTCTGAACTGGTCAGCAAACCAGCTGTACCAAACTGTCCCCGATCGGAAGATAGGTGGGTATACCCCTAGCAAATAGATCCAGGCTGCCTCCCACTTGCCCATGTCAGTATCATATGGGATCGGCCGGCCTCTTACCTCGATGCCCGTCAGCATAGCAAAATCACACGGGGTCATCGTCATGTCACCCGCAGTAGAGAAACGGAAAGAGTTAGTGGTGTCCCACCATCTCTCTACCAGCGCACCCAGTAGGGACCTGCTCGCCATAAGGTGTGGCAGCCCCATGCAGAATAAACCAACCCTCGCCTTGTCGACGATCTAGCGGACACTAACAAGGAGGTCCATGTACCACTCTCTCGCCGATATAGTCCCATATCCTCGGGTACACCTGTGTTCAGAATGAGCAGATGAAATACAGTGCATGAATGTGTTTGGAATGAGCAGATGAAATACAGTGCATGAATGTGTTTAAAATAAGTATATGAAAAACAGTACATAAGTGCGAACTATACAGGAAGTGTAAAGTACTTCGCGAAAAATGTGAGAATATAGTGCATACCTCGGAGGCGCCATGAGATAGGTGAGACTCTGGCTCTTGTAGCAAGAGATCTGCTAGTGCGCCTCGTGTGAACCTGCTGAGATGACAGACTGTATCGGGCGATAGTACATGCGCCTTGGGGTGGTATCTCTCATGGTCGAAACGTCGGACTCTATGTGGTAATGATATGTGCTCGGGATCTCCCTCCATCCCTGGAGAACCTCCGCCATGAGGAATGTCATCTACCATCTGGAAAGAAGGTGAAAAGTAGGCGAAAATGAGCAGAATAGGTGGAAAATGCCGAAAGTCAACAAAAGTCAACTCTCGGAGAGAGAAAGTAGGAGAAAAAGTCAACGCCTGGGAAAAGGCACCAAACTCAAGACAAACCCGAGGGAAACAAACCTCAAGTGGCGAAAATGGAGAAAAAAACGCCAAAAACAAATTTCAATTGGTTCAAAACGGTGGAAAACAAGGGGTTTTAGCAAATGAGCTTCGCGTGGGGCGTTGGAAAACGCGTGTAAAGCATGGATCTAGGAGAAAAAAGTTCCTAGGGAGAAAGAGGAGGTATTTTCGGCAATGTAGGTGTGAGCAAATGTGGTTTGGAGATGTGTACTTAAAGATCTCCATGTAAAAAGACCAAAATGGTCCGAATTGCCACAAGTGGTCGACCGGCCACTTTTTATGGCCGACGGCCACCTTTTCTGGCCGACAACATTCAGAAGTGGCCGACACTTCTTCAGGGTGGTCGATATCTTTCCAGTGTTCTCCCTGTGTGTTTTTATACTGTTTTGTGTCCTCAGTTCTCGAGAAAGTGCAAGAAAAGTTCGCTTTTCAGCTCAAAGTGTCTCTACAGAAGTTTCGAAACGTGTTTTCGATGCATGACTCATCATTAGCCGACATGAACGAGGTGTATCCTTTTTGACGTATATTGTAACTCCTCCAAGAGGTAAATCGGAGGTTGCAACTGAATTGGTTTTATTAAGGCACGTTTTTTATCGTTGTATAGAACATGCATTTCTTTATTCGATATTTTGCGTCGAGCATGTTGTTATCTTCGCATTGAACATGCATTTTCGTGATTGATTATTGCGTACATCCTATTGCATAAAATACGCATTTTTCTGTCTCTTGCATAGAACATGCTTTTGTTATTACTGCATAGAACATGCTTTGCTAATCTTGCGTAGAATGTGCACGCATGCTATATTATACTTGTGAGGATTCTTTCTTGTGCAAGCACGATATTATATGTACGATTTATTTAGAGGAGCTCCAGGTGAGACCGCTCCTGTCCTTTTACCCTACTCCGTTTCGGTTAGAAGCATTTAGGACGTGTTCCGATGCTTATACCACCCTGTTTTGGTTAGAAACATTGGGACGTGCTCTGATGTTTATACCTCCCCCAGTGTTTACACCACCTACTCCTTTCGATTAGAAACATTCGGGTACACCCGGTGTTTACACCACTCCTTTTCGGTTAGAAACATTTGGGTACGCTCGTTGTTTACACTGCTTCTTGTTTTGGTTAGAAACATTAGGACGTGCTCCGATGTTTATACCACTCCCCCCGGTTAGAAGCATTTGGGACATGTTCCGATGCATTGGGACGTGCTCCAATGTTTATACCCCCCCCCGGGTGTTTACACCACCGCCTCCTTGTTTTGGTTAGAAACATTCGGGTATGCCCGGTGTTTACACCACTGCTTGTTTTAGTTAGAAGCGTTCGGACGGGTTCCAATGTTTACACCACTCCCCTTTCTCCTCTCGTGCGTGACGCATTAGGATGCTTTGGTTAGAGACATTTGGGTGTGCCCCGGTGTTCTCGTTACCCCTTTTCCCTTTCGTGTGTGGCGCGTTTGGGCATTTTTTGTTAGAAACATTTGGGTACGCCCGGAGTTAACACCATCCTCTTCTCCTCTCGCATGCGATGCGTTAGGACGCTTTGGTTAAATGCATTCAGACGAGTTCCGATGCTTATGCCACTCTTTGATTTGGTTACATATATTTTGGACATGTTCCAATATTTATCGCTGTTCTCTTTGGTTCGGAACATTGGGGTGTGTCCCCGTGTTAGCACCATTTCTCTCCTCGCGTGTGCAATGCGATGGAATCTTGTCTGACACCTCGAGTGCGCCTGATGGATTGTGTTATTCTTTGCCTTTCCTGCGTGATGCATAGTTAAGCCTGCATAATTTTCTTTCATCCTTTATGCATGAAATGTAGTTTGGCTTGTGCTTTTCACGTGTGGCATGTTTACTTATTTTTGTTCATGTTCAAGTTTGCTGTAGCGTTTCTTTGCATAACGCTTGCATTCAGTTGTTTCGTTACAATCTCATTGCATGATCATAAGTTATGTTGTTGCATCGTGCATATCATTTGCATCTTGCCCCAGAACTACACTGGTTTGATTCCTTGCAAAGGGATACGTAGGCAGCCTGCGGGTGCAACCGTTCTTTGTTTTGTTTGGTTGTTTGTCTGAGTCTTCGGCCTTGTCAAAAATAGGTCGTCTCTAGACTTTGACATTCACTCCCGTCATTTCATGATTTTTGAGTTCTGTCAAAAAGGAGCAACTGTAGACACCCCATTTTTTACCGACCTCAAGACTCAGACGTCCTCGTTTATGCACTCGATGATCATACTTGTTTTTGCTCGTTTTGAGCACCGGAAGTCTTCAACAGAACACCTTGTCTTTGAGCCTCTAAACCTATTTGTTTTGTGCTTGTTTTTGGGACGAACCTTGTTGCCTCTTGCCTGGAAGGGGGAGGGATCTTGTCGGCCAATTTTTGGCCTTGTTGGCCATCTTTTGTTCTTGTCAGCTACTTTTTATGGCTGACAGCCACTTGATGTGGCCAACGGCCATTTGTCTCCTTTTTTAGATATTTGTTTGCTAGTTGTTGTAGACGCGTGCCCGCGAGGGGACCTCGCTACTACAATTCGGACTCGATTTTGTTGTCGCGGTTCTTAATCTGAACCAAAGAGTCTAAATCTGGCAAATCGTTTGAGAAAACAGATTTTTGAAAAAGTAGTGCCAAACATGGACTGCTTTGCCAGATACAGAGTCGCCACCTAAATATTTTTTAATGGGGAAATTTAGGAAACCCTGACTCGGTGCCGAAGGCCACATGTCCGTCATCACCGGAGTTTGTCTCGGCTCGGGAGCTTGGGTACGATCGGGAAACGTCAGCTATGAGCACCCCCTTTCGCCCGGTCCGAAGACCGGCCTCTACTAACCATGATATCTGATTTTGAAAACGTTATGTGTTCTTATTCCAATTATTAGTCTAGAATTACTATGTTATGCGCGCAGCAAACAAGTATAGACTAGATTGCCTAATTTGGAAACAAGCATTGCATATCCGTTTGTTTTGAAAAAAAAATGTTTTGGATTTGCTACTCGCAAGTAGACTAAAATGCGGATTTCAACGAGTTTTTCCAACTCAAACAATCCAACCTTCACCCACAGGCATTCAAACAGTAATAACACATAAGCATTTAGCCGCATGGCAAGCATACTATCATGGCAGCATTCACACGCGTGCGAGATGCTAAAGCGTAAATACTTACATCGTACTCCGTGCCAAAACAGTAAACTAGTTAGCAAACATGCATGTCCTAGTTCATGTTAAGTGCCTAATGCATCGCATACAAAATGTTGCCAGAATAGGCTCGGCTATCCTAAACATGGCATGTGAAAATGCGCAACTATCACATATTCAGTTTTTGAATTGGAAGTACAAATGCAGTTAGCATGATGTACCGAGCCTAATGCATGCAATACAAATGCATGGATGCACGCATGCATAACATAAGGTATGCTAAATTAAACGTGCCCTAATACAAACCATCAAAGCAGGTAAGTAAAAGGGAAGAAAGAAATGGGGGTTGGAAGACATACACACCACCCACACACACTTATTACAGATTTGCCCTCACTCGGAGGGACCGAATAAATATTACAAATTAATTAACTACGCAAGTTAATTAATATTACAAATTGCCTAATTTAATTAACAAATTAAATAAGCTAAGAAAAGCAGTAAATCGCCTCAGGAAATGCGCCGCCATGCATAGGCTGCCTCTGTTTTCCTTCTTCTGCTCCTCTGGAGGTTGCCAAAACCTCAGGACTGCTCCCTTGGACAGAGGGGATCATCACCGGCTAGATGGAATTGTCACCGGCAATGTGATATGGCCATCGGCACAAAATTAAGCTGTCGGCAGAGAAATCATTGCCGGTCGGCACCTTACAATGCCGGTCGGCAGAGTGTTCCTGCAGAATCTGCAAATGACAGCAACAGAGGGCAAGGCAAAGCATGGCAGCACATTTCAAGGCATATATGCACCAACCACGTCTCTTATCATTGCAATGACTCAAAGGGACATGTGCCTCGATTCTCGGACCACCAATCACGCATTTCCATGCATGATGGCCCAAAGAACCAAGTATGCAACTTTGATTTCAAATGCAATGCAAACCAATCAAACAAACTGAGGCCCAATTCCTATCATCAAGTCAAGGAACAAGGCATGCATACAAGATGCAATGCAACCTAAGCATGCAAGCTAAGGATGTAACATGGCATGGCAACAAACTTATGCAAGCATACAAGCAAACATGGGGCCATGCAAATGGATGAAAAGATGGACTTAAACATGGATTAGGCAACTCTAAATGGGCCTAAAACAGTGGCCAAAATGCCTAAACATGAGGGACCAAATACATACACACATGCACATAATTGAGGGCCAACATTTAAGCACAAATTGAACAACCTTCAAACACATTTGAAAGGGGGAATCATGGACTAATTAGCATGCAATATAAGCATTGAAATCATGCTAAAACATGGTGCCAAACCAAGCAATAAAATCAAGCCAAATATGCAACAAATAGTCCAAGTGTCCAAAGCAAACCAATGGGGCATTGAACTACACTTATGCAAGACCAAACATGGCATGGACCAAATGACTAAAGACATAGTTTTAGCACATAACATAAGGCCCAAAGGACCACTTAGATGGCATCCAAATGACTCAAAAACAAAGGCATGAATAATCACCAAAACATGGAGCATTGCTACACAAGCTTATGAGGCATTAAAGATGCATTCAAGGCAAACACATAGGCATGAAAATGGGACTGAAATAACATACAAGGTGACCCCAAATCACCAAATCAATGCAAAGATGTCATGCTATACATGCACACACTTAAGGCCACCAAGCCACAATGCAAAGGGGCTATATGATGCACGCCAAAATCGACCCAAACACTTATGGACAGACCGAAAACATGGAAAAATAAGCACATAATCTTCACAAGACTAAGCCTAAAACATGCTCCAACAAAGGCTAACAACCTAAGGCATATCAAGGCATAAATAAGGCATTACATGGCAACTATGCTAAGCATGCATGGAGTACCAAAACCAATCAAAAACAGAGGTATAACATGACATATTAAGCATAAAAAGCAACCAAGTCATGGTCGATACACCCTCTAACATGGTGCTCCCTCAAGAGGCCAAAACATGCCCTTTTCAAGGACAACAAGGAGAGGGGGTGGCCCTCTCCTTCTTGGGACTTCAAGGCATCACCTTCACCACTGAAATCCCTCAAGATTTCAGTGGTGAAGAGACCCCAACACCAAAATCCCGGAGCTAGCACAAAATGGCTCAAAATGAGGCCTTTCAAGGCCTAAGAGGGGCCAAGCGCCCCCAAACCAAAAAACACTCTTAATAAACAATAAAGAGGACTTAAAAACAGAACTTTTTTGTATTATATACCAAGCTCAAAAACGAATTTAAGGCAGGTAAAAATAAGGTGCAAAAATGGGGAATAAAGAGACTAGATTCTTACCCTTGATGTCCTCTTCACAAGTGATGCTCCAATGGCCTTCCTTGGCCTGAATCCAACACCAAAACTTCAAAATTAGTCCCTTAGAACCTCAGCTTCAAGAGGAAGGTGAAACACTAGGTGTTTGTGTGCAATAGTAAGACACAAAACACCTAGAGTACAAAATGAGAGGGAAAGAGAGATGGGAAGTGTGTCTAACCCTAACCCTAAAAAAAAACCAGAGCTTGGTCTGTGTTTTCCTCTCCCTAAAATGTCCAAACTCTCTAACCCTTGCAACAAGAGAGAGCCCCTCTCTATATAGAAGTTTCTTGTCTTGTAAAGCTTACAAGACAAGCTTCATAAGAGGGAGATCACGTGTATGGAGGGATGCAAAAGCAAGACAGCTGTCTAAAAATATCTGCAAAAGCAGATACACAGTAATCGGCCGGCCAAAAATGCCATCTTGGCCAAAAAGAGTGCCGATCGGCACAAAATAGTGCTGACCGGCAACAGATAGTGCCGGCCGGCAATAAAAATTGCCGGTGGAAGCAAAAACCAGTCGGTGGCCTCTAGCCACTGCCGGTGATGGGTGGGGATGGTCTACAAGCCCTACCCTGCCTCTCAAAGGCAAGATGCAAGTGTTTGGTGTGAAACCAGACACTAAACGGTCGAGTTCGGAGATCCTGAGGCAAGGCGCGCGAGCCAAGACCTCCGGGAACTCCAAACGAACACAAACATGGATGATCACCGAGTGTTCAAACGGTGACGTCCAAGTCTTGAGGACGGTCAAAAATGGGGTGTCTACAGTTGCCCCTCTTTGACAGAACTCGAAAGTCATAACAATGACGGGAGTGAATGTCAAACCCTAGAGACGACCCATTTTTGACAAGGCCGAAGACTCAGACAAACATTCAAGAGAAAAAGGACATGTGCCCGAAGGGAGGGGCAAAATGCAAGACAATGCACAGAGCCGGACATAACTTATGATCATGCAAAGACAGCTGTAACGAAGCACACATGCGACAATTTTAAGCTAGCATACACCGAACTACACTACAATGCAGAAAGGATGTAAGAGAATTATACAATTCTTAATACGTCTCACTCGGAGGATACAATACCTGTGCGGCTCGTCTGGTTGCACCAGCCTCAAATGAACCGTACATACAATATTGTGCCTGAAAAGAAAACAAACTTAACAGGTACAATATTGCTAGCAACATGCATGACAATGCAAGAATGGATGCAAAATGATATGCAATATATACAAAACAATGTATAAACAATGCAAATGAAGATGCAATGTAATTGAAACAATGCAAACTAAATGCAAAGCAATTGAATCACGATCCAATCACGAGTGGTTCGAAACCACACCTATGTCAAATAGATTGATGAAGGTAACAAGTCTGTCTACCACAGAACGGTCAACTGAACTGTGAGCATTGTAGACAGACACAAGAACAAGTATTGGGTGGAATGACATAAGTGGGGAAACAACCCGCTGGAGAAAGGACAATGATCCTAATGCCGGATGCAAAAATTACACTACAATGTAGTGGACATGAATATGGCACGCAGGCCAAACCAAATCTTGCCTAGGAAAGGCATGTACACATACAAGCCATGTCTAACACAGAAAAGGTGCCGCAACCCTCAAACCAACATACCAGCGTGGAATCAGCGCGATACACATGCAGAACTGTGTTTTACGTGAAAAGTAAGGGCACATACCAGACCAAGCTCAACATGGAAAGGCGCAAGCCATAGATGGAAGGCGTGATGCAATGAATGCATGCAATCTACAATGCAATGGATATGGCACGCGGGCCAAACCAAATCTTGCCTAGAAAAGGCATGTACACATACAAGCCATGTCTAACACAGAAAATGTGCCGCAACCCTCAACCAACATACCAGCGTGGAATCGGCGCGATACACATGCAGAACTGTGTTTTACGTGAAAAGTAAGGGCACATACCAGACCAAGCTCAACATGGAAAGGTGCAAGCCATAGATGGAAGGCGATGCAATGAATGCATGCAATCTACGATGCAATATTTACAAATATGCAATGGAATGGATATTTACAAAATGCATGATAATGCAGTATGATGCGATCTACTGGGGAAAATGCAATGAATGCAAGCTACAATGGAAATGCATGACAATGCACTATGATGCAACAACTATGATTGCAACTTTCCCTATCTTACCAACAGGGCGATATACTAGGTTGGTTCAGTATCCAGAACTGAGGCGTAGACACGCCGCCTCAACCTATGGGGCTTCCATACAGATTTCAAACCGAGGGTAAACCTCTGGGTATTTAAACCAGACTTTAGTCTCGGAACTCCCGAACCTTTGCATCCCAGTTGGTCTTCTAGGAACTCATCGCAAACATAGGCAGGTGGCGTTACCAGACCACCGAAAGTCGTTCGGGCACGACAAACACCAAAGGAATTGCACCTTCAGAGGATTTAGGGTCTCCTAGACCGGGGACACCTGCGCGGTTCGTCTGGTCGCTCCAGCCTCAAATGAACCGTACATACAATATCGTGCCTGAAAAGAAAACAAACTTAACAGGTACAATGTTGTTAGCAATATGCATGACAATGCAAATGAACTGCACATATCAATGTGCTGAAGGTTTTGCACCTCCCAAGGATTTAAGGTCTCCTAGACCGTGCGTGTTTAAGGTCTCGCCAGACCATCGCGCGTGTTTAAGGTCTCGCCAGACCGGCGCGCGTGTTTAAGGTCTCGCCAGACCGTCGCGCGTGTTTAAGGTCTCGCCAGACCGGGTGATATTTACAAAATGCACCGAAAGTTTCGCACCTCCAAAGGATTTAAGGTCTCCTAGACCGTGCGTGTTTAAGGTCTCGCCAGACCGTCGCGCGTGCGGAACAATGCAAGAATGAGGCACGCATGCCAATGCAAATGAAGCATGATACAAGGTGATACAAATGAGACACGCGTGCCTCATAAGATGCAAAAAAAAAAAATGATGCAAGTGTGACACGTATGCCACACGAAATGCGAAATTTTGAAAATTGGACTTATACGCTACGCGAAGCCGGTTTGTATTCAAAACAATGCAATGTACTAACAAGTACAAGTAAGGTGCGTAAAATAACGCGAGAGGATACATGCTAGATGCAAGTGAGGTGCACAAAACAGTGCGATGTAATGCACCGAAATAGTGTGTTGAACGCGTGCAACACACATGGGGCAACTTTTGAATTCAAAAGGATACAAAAAGGATACACCTTGCACGAATTCGAGTGCCACGCACAGAAGACACGACCCGAGGTCACAACGGAGGCCGGTTGAGCATCGGAGATGCACTTTCTTGCACTTTCTTGAGCTATGAAGACCACAAACTTCTCATATGGCCTAAACAAGACTGTGGGAACCTCACCGGCCGGGAAAGGATGTCACCGGCTGTCCACCGGCATCAAAGTAAGTCCATCGGCACAAAATAATGCCGGCTGGCACAAAATATTGCCGACCGGCAAACAGTTGCTGATTCGGGGCAGATTTGACTTTTCACTTTGGGTGTTTTAAAATAGGGTTCAAAAACCCTATTTTCTCATTCCTCTTCCGCCGAAATCCTTCACACTGTCTCTCTAGAGCTTTTCCCTCTCCTTTTTCGTCCGTTTCTTCGCGTTCTACGCCCGTTTCGTCGTCGGATTCGCGATTCTCTTCGCGTTTCGGACATTTTCAACCGAACAAAACTTTGTTTCGGTGCCTCGTTTGGCGTTCCCGCCTTTTTAGGGTTTGTTCCCCTCGTTTTCCTCTTTATTCCCGTGCCTTTTCACATTCCGGCCTTCCCGGCCATTTCCGATCCTCCCGGGAGTTGACTTTCCAGTTGACTCTTCGTATTCCGGCCCGATTTTCCTTTTTCCGGCCATTTTTCATCATTCTCTACATGGCGGACAACATTCCACGTGGCGAGACTCCCCCAGACCACGAGATGGATCCCGGGCTCGAACTCTTACCGTTGAGCGAGCGCCCGTTTGACCCGGCGACCTACCGACCGACGGTTCATGTTCTGCCCCCCGACGGCCTGCGTCAGTTTCGGAGCTTCGAGAGGCATGTGGCGCCCGAGCTACTACTACGCAAGCCTACCTCCCACCTTTCATTCGGCACTTCCGAGGTAACTCTCTGTCTTCTGCTTTACTTTTCGCAATGTAGGACACAAAAACTGTCATAGTTAGTTGTCCTCTTTAACTGCTTGAATCTGATATACCGTAGACTGTAGTTGACTGTAAACATACATACAACTGACATCTGTTTGAGATTGGCACATGCATACACACTGCACTAACCCTGAATCACTCGAACACACGGCACATACTGTTTTTCACTGCAAACACACCGGTACCTGGTATTTGTCTGAATCTGCTAAATTTGCACACATGCTATATCTGTTTTGAACCCTTCAAATATGTTGACGCATCACACACTGTAGTTCACTGTAAGCACACCGGCACCCGGTATTCGTCTGAATCTGACAAACCTGCACACATACTTTATCCGCATGCTTTTCAAAACTGCATTTTCAATGTTGTTTTGCAATTGTTATTTTATGTTTACAGGAGGGTTCCCATACCATTCGTGGGTATGGGAATACTGGTGCACGGGAGTGGTATGATGAGCTCCCTGATGCAGTCCGACGCATCGTGGATCGAGCGGGTTTCGGCGCCTTTTGCCGAGGACTCTCCAGGCTCTCCACATGCAGACCTCTCCTTGCCGCTCTGGCGGAGAGATGGTGGGACACCACCGATTCGTTTCACTTTTCCGCTGCAGGGGACATGACGATGACCCCTTATGACTTCTCGATGCTCACAGGCATCGGGGTAGGGGGTGATCCGATCCCCTTTGACATAGCGATGGATGAGTGGACCGCCGCTCAGGTTTATCTGTTGGGGGAGGCGCCACCACTAGCTCGTCCAGGTTTTGTGCGGTACTCCTGGTTCGAGGTACAGTTTCGGGTCCAGCCCGCGTTGGAGGAGGAGGCGCAGATGACCCAGGAGGACGTGGAGAGGTATGCTCGCGGCTTCCTCATGTTCCTGTTCGGGACTACCATCTTCGCCGACCGGGCGAACACCGTGCCTCTCTGTCTTCTCAGCACACTGGTGGACGTCCGGGACATTTTGCACTATGATTGGGGTGGCGCCGCTCTGGCCACTCTCTACGGGTACATGAGCTCGGCTTCGCGCGGCAGCGGCCAGCTCCTTGGTGGCTACTGGCGAGCCTAGGAGGTACATTTCTTCTCCGCTTTTTATTTCAGTTCTATCTTTTCTGTATTCTGTACACTGCACACACAGTAGTCTGCTCTATACTTGCTGTATACTGTACACACGGCACACACATACATTCTGCTTCATACTGACTGTACACTGCTCACACTGTACACTGTACACAATACACTGCACAACACACGGCTCTGCCATTTCTGCTTTATTTCATATATTCTGCTTTTTCTGATGGTCATACTGACATCTGTTTTGCAGCTATGGGTTTATGCCTACTTTCCTAGGCTCGCACCCGTACCAGTTGCGGAGACTCCTCCGGCCGTCCCGTTTTCGAGTCGCTTCGACGGGAGATGCACCCGGCGACCACGGGAGACATTCGGCTTCTTCCGCCGATACTTTGACACCATTACCCCGACCGAGGTATGTTTTACTTGCAGTTCATTTAAGCTTCGCTTTTCCACTGTATATTTCCAAAACAGTAGGTAACAAACTGTCTGTCACTTTCAGATCACATGGCGGCTGTGGGTTTCCTTGCCGGCGGCGATGCGGGATCGGTTCCCTGGTGCGGAGGAGACCTCGCGTTTCCGGATCTTGCTTGAGGGCCCGGTCTGTCGGGCTTGGTACCTGGGGGAGCGTTTTCTACTCCAGACCCTGGGATTACCTGAGCAGATAGTCCCGGTTCACCCTCCTGCGGATATGAGGGAGACTGAGAGACTCACCAGCGAGCAGATGGACGACTACACCATTGGCTGGGAGGAGGCCGGCTTCCGAGGCACTGGTGACTACCGGGAGTATGTGCAGACATACCTGATGCGCCCCCTGAGCGGCGGCCGTCGAGCAGAGGGGGCCAGGCCTGTGGCATCAGCGGCTGGGGCCGGAGCGGGAGTTGGAGTAGGGGCTGCGAGGAGGGCCCGAGTCCGTGGTAGGGGCGGAGCTCAGGGAGGACGGGGGACTGGCTGGCCCGCCCTACCTGCTGTACTGACTTTCCAGGGGCAGGGTGGGACGACTTATCAGCTCCCCTTCGCCCATCCGCCGACTGGTCACGAGTTCGTTGATGTCCCCGACTTACCTCCGGTATGCATTACTGTGTTTTTTGTACAGTCATTTCATTTCAGCTTATTTGCTTATTCCATAGAATATTGATGCATCTGATACTTTTGCAGGCTTCTTCTGAGTACACCCGTCAGTCGTTGGCGATGAATGCCTCGATGATGGGGATGCTTCAGCACACATTTGACCTCCTAGCCCTCTACAGCATACCGGTATGTTCTTCTGACACTGGCCTCAAACCGTTCATATACTACTTTGCATGATCTGATTCATGGCACCACACCTGATATACTGATCTTACAACATCTGATACACTGTATTCTGCACTATTAAACTGCTCACGACATCCACACGCTGTACTCATACGTCGTATTCTGCACTGCTAAACTGCTCACGGCATACACACACTGTACTCATACACTACATTCTGTACTGTTAAACTACCCACGGCATACACACACTGTACTCATACACTGTATTCTGCACCTTTAAACTGTTCACAGTATACTGATGCATTTCCCTTTTCGTGTGTTTTTCAGCCTCCTTTTCAGATTCCTATGGCGGGAGGTGCTCCAGCTGGACCTTCCGTCCCTGCTCGGGGGAGAGACGAGGAGGGCAGGATATTTCCCCGTACCAGGGGAGGGCGTACTCATGTCGGGAGCAGCTCGCGAGCTCCAGTCCCGGACGATGACGATGACGAGGAGTCAGAGGCAGAGGCAGAGGCGGAGTCCGAGTCATCGGAGGAGGAGACCGGAGGCGGTTCTAGCTCGGGCTCTGACGATGACGCTGATGATGCTCCTGGACCCTCGTCCAGGAAGAGGACTAGGACAGACTGACGGTCCTTGGAGCGCTCGACACAGATGCGGATTTTTGCTATTTTTCTTCTTTCTTGTACTTTTCCTTTTTGTTGGTAGTCAGATTACCTTGCACTGCCGCAGACAGATTTTGTTTTCTTCAAAACTTTGTACTTGAAAAAGATTATGAAATGAACAGATTTTTTTGCTAAAAACATGTTACATTTACATATCTTATGTATTGCATCGCATCCCATCATGTTACACCTCAATGTAAATGAAATTGATTGGTTGTCTGAAAATTGAAAACTTGCACTGTAATAATCAGATAACTGAACAGCCAACAACAAAATAACCCACTGCCTGATTCTGGACACACAGCCCTTACCCTGTTGGGGATTGATCTGCATACGGCTCAAAACACAGCATTCAGTTCATTCTGCACACAACAAAACAGCCCAATCTAACAAGACGGAGCTCAAAGACGGAACCGGTTGAAGTTAAAGCATGCTCCGATGTAGAGAATGGCACAGCATTCTGAGTGTAAATGATTTTTGAAATTGAATGAGGGTTTTCCAAACCAGGGTACCGAGCCTACAACTGAACACAGCGGGGAGGACTCGAACACAGGTACACGACCTAAACATAACGAGAGACGTTCGAGAAAGACTAAAAACAAAAGACGAGACCGACAAATCAAAAAGACACGTCACACAGACGCTTTAACGAAGACGGGGGACCTCGGATCACGAGGAGCCAGTTTCTCTGGGTTTTGTTTCCCACCCCCTTTCTGATTTGTGATTCTCACATCACTCGACTCTTAAGCTCGGATTTTCTCTCAAAACCCTTTTCCTCACTTTTCTCTCAACTCACACCTCTCTATTCTTCATTCTCTCGTTTTTCATCCCTTCCCGGGGTGATTGATGGGTAAATAGAAAGATGTGGGTTCATGCTCAACACCGTTAGCTCACGGCTATTTCTTCTGGCGGGTAGAGCGCTCTTCTGGCAAGTACGTCGATGACGGGGTAAAGACAGAACGCCTGGCTCAACTGTGCCCCTAGTTCATCATTTTAACCATTCTTTTCGTTTTGGTTTTCTACTAAAACAGTTTGATCAAAATGAGAGTCAGATTAACGTACTTGTTCGATTTTTGATTTGAAGACCATGCAAGTCAGGCTGTAAGCACTGAAAATTTTCCCTTTTGGGTCCAAGACAATGGTCCAGTTTTGGAAAATGAAATAGTTTTCGAGAAAATAGTCAACCTCAGTAAAAATTTTCAAAAACTATTTTTCAAACAGTCAATGCTCAACGGGCATGGAACTTACTCTTTGAGATGCGCAACCTCGGATCGGAGGCAATGGAAAATTGCCCCTGGTTTGAAGGGGGGTGGGAGGCAACGGAAAGTTGCCCCTAGTTTGAATAGCGGCTCACGACGGCTCGTGGCAACGGAAAGTTGCCCCTTGTTTAGATGGTGCCGCAGCAGTCCGCGAACAGTCTTCATTGGCGGTGGTCGAACTCTTGGACACAGAGATGACGAAGACGGTTATAACAAATATATGGACACAATCACCTTGAAGGGTGTTGGTGACTGGACTTTGGGATGAAACCGAAACCATTGCGTGGACTGAGATGCTATGAAAGCGTTGGGGGCTGGACTTCAAGATGAAGTTGCCTACGTATCCCAAACATGGGAATCAAGCCTCACGTAGTTCCGGTTAAGGTACACTCGGGTATTTTAACCTTCACTTTTCAGGCTCTAACTTTTGCCAAGGCGCCCGATGCGGGTTTTCGACTTTGCGAGCTTCTTTTTATTTTCTTTTTCCTTTGTTCATTTCTTTTCTTCTTTTTTTTTACGTTTTTTTTTTTTTTTGCTTCTTTTTGTATTTTTTGTATTTTTCTCTTGCTCTAACTTTTGCCTGGACCGCCCTTCCGGGTTTTCGGCCCAGCGAGCCTCTCAAAGGGTAAAAGTGTAGCAAGTCCATGCCAAATGGTTTTTGGAGTCGAAGCCTCCCTGTGTCTAGGAGAACGGCTGTTGCAATGTTTTGCAGGAGAATCCATCCCGGTTGCTCCACAAGCTTCTTCCGGCGAGATCTACTCTTTCTGATTCGGTTTGGGTGCCTCTTGCTCGAGGGCTGCTTCAGAATTGGTCATACAAACCTTGCATGATGTTTGACCGTTGATCTTGCTGAACGGGTTCAAGGTCTGAAACAGACGGGTTGAATCTTGAAGCTGAGAGCGATCCTAGGCTGTACAATCTCAAGAGCGATTCCACACAGGTCTTCACAGGGCCGCATAAAACATTTGTTTTTGAAAGTTTTTAAGAAAGCGACAAATCGCTCGTGCCGAAGATAGTGTGGAACCAATCTGGATCAAGCCAGGGTCCTTCTCAGTACTCATGCCGACAAGCATGGTTCCATTCATTAAAAGGCTTAGCATGCTTCTCTTTCTCTCAAAATGATCAAAGTTTTGCAAAACCCGAGGAATTCCTTCCTCTTCGTTTTTATCACCGCAGTGTCCGAAAAATTTTGAAAGACTTTAGGTTAATGCAATGAGTTTGGCGCGTAGGAGAGCAAACGAGATGTACTGTCAATCCATTCAAGTCCTCTGGCACAACTAGCCCAAAACACATAATAAGCACGGAAACATGATAGCCGCAGCCGTTTCATTCAGGTTCTTTGGATGTAACTGGCTCCACAGCAGAGACAGACTCAAAAAGATAGCAAAAAGGGTAAATACAAAACGGCGTTCGAGGCAACAACCCCTGAATCGCTCGACATCCTATACAACGGGACTGACTCGGTAGCACAAGACAGACCCAAAAACAAAAAGACTGACTCAAAGCAAAGAGGCAGATTCAAAACAAAACTGAGAACTGACCTAAAACCCCAAGCCAGAAGCTACAAAACTGCATTTACAAATGCTCAAAAAAGTGCGTGCCAAACGCCACATCTGAAATACAACGAGCGCCGCCCGCAGGTGGTCCAACCCCTGATCACAAATTTGCAGTATCCTCGAAATCCAACAGCTCAGTAGTGACGGAATTTGCCGAGGTAGGTGGAAGAATGACCTCATTATCGATCAGATCCTGCACTTCATGACGAAGGCGAAAACAACCGTCGGTGCTGTGGCCGGACTGTTGGTGGTATGCACAGTACAAGGTAGCATCGTGCGCGGCGGGGAGATTCTTCGGGAGTGGCCGAGGCTCCAGGGGTTTAAGATGCCCCTTTTTAGCCAATATTAGAAATGCCCTAGACAAAGGCATGTAGAGGGCGTGAAAGGCTCTGAGTCCTCGAGGTAGATACTTTGAAGTTTGAGGACTCTTGCTAGATATGCTAGCGAAAGGGTCAGCTGGCGCTGCCTTGGCTTTTTGACCCTTCCCCGGTGCAGAGTTGGGAATGGGAGGAATTGTCTGGGCATGACGGGGTCCGTCCCGATTTTCTGCCTGGCTTGAACTGCCTTCGGTTGGAGTGGGGAAAGCATCACCCACAGCTTTGGCTACGACCGTAGATACCTGTTGTTTGATCATCCCCCCGGCTTTCAAAGCCTGGTCTGCCCACAGCAACTGTTCAATGGGATCGGCATCTGCCTTCATCTTATCTTTTCTTCCGGCCTCAGCCTGGTCAAGGGTTTGGGTTGCTACTTCAGAGCGAAGCCCGGTTGTTGCTGACATGTCGTGGCTGTAGCTGGAAACCACCTCTGGCTGGCTGAGCTCTATCACAATCCGCCCCAGCAGCGGGGGCTCCTGTGGTATGAAATTCCCGGCATACGGTGCCGCTGGGGGCGAAGCTGACATCCCATAGGAGAGATCCGCCACGGCCCTTTGGAGGTCGCCTATCATCCCCATCAACTCAAAAGTAGTAGGCTCGCGAGCCTGGTATAACTGGGGAGCCCAACCTGGGTGCATAACAGGCGACCTAGGTGGATGTGACACATCAACACTGGCCTCACCTTGCGGGGTGATCCCTTGCTCTAATGCAGTCGTCATAACTACAATCTCTTCTGAATTCTGTGTCATCGTTAGCCCCGCCGCGGCAAGGGGGGGACACTGACTATGCTGTATCGGTTCTGGATACTCTGAACCTTGATAGGGGAAACAAATAGCATTTCAGCCCAAAACGGATCAAACACTGGCATGGTTGAACAATCTGTACCCTACCGCTGATCACTGTTCCCAGAAATCACTGTCCCGAAACTGAACCCGATACCCGCAGATAACTGATTCTCATAACTGACACTGATACCGGTGTCTCAGGTACGATACTCAAACTTGCAAACTGATATGCACTTTCCCTGTAGAAATGCATTCTAAAAAAAAACACATAGCAAGTAAAGAGAACCAAAACACCCCTATGTTGGGGTAGGGTTTCCCTGTCCTATTTTGCCAGGAGCTAGGGTTTCACTACGTACACAGCGGTTTCAAACAACTTAGCATCGGGTAAGCAACCTGTCCTAGTTTGGGATGGTCACTATGGATCCGAATATGCACTAGGTCGAATGGTCGAAAAGGGTGCCCCGGTAAACCGGGGTTTGTCTTCCCATGCTGTCAGAACCCATAACCGGTCAGCCTTATGGTCATGCCTTGACAAGACAAGCCTCCGGCAAACCGTTCAGGAATGGCAGATGGCAAACACTGTGTTCCTAGGCGCACCAATGCAAATGCAATGCAAAGAAACACATAAATGAAATCAAAACAGGACATCACGAGTTCGAGTCAAGCTCTCTAAAGTCCCCAGCAGAGTCGCCAGAAACTGTAGAGACGCGCCCGCGAGGGGCCCTCGCTGCTACAGTTCGGACTCGATTTTGTTGTCGCGGTTCTTAATCTGAACCAAAGAGTCCAAATCTGGCAAATCGTTTGAGAAAACAGATTTTTGAAAAAGTAGTGCCAAACATGGACTGCTTTGCCAGATACAGAGTCGCCACCTAAATATTTTTTAATGGGGAAATTTAGGAAACCCTGACTCGGTGCTGAAGGCCACATGTCCGTCATCACCGGAGTTTGTCTCGGCTCGGGAGCATGGGTACGATCGGGGAAGGTCAGCTATGAGCACCCCCTTTCGCCCGGTCCGAAGACCGGCCTCTACTAACCATGATATCTGATTTTGAAAACGTTATGTGTTCTTATTCCAATTATTAGTCTAGAATTACTATGTTATGCGCGCAGCAAACAAGTATAGACTAGATTGCCTAATTTGGAAACAAGCATTGCATATCCGTTTGTTTTGAAAAAAAAAATGTTTTGGATTTTCTACTCGCAAGTAGACTAAAATGCGGATTTCAACGAGTTTTTCCAACTCAAACAATCCAACCTTCACCCACAGGCATTCAAACAGTAATAACACATAAGCATTTAGCCGCATGGCAAGCATACTATCATGGCAGCATTCACACGCGTGCGAGATGCTAAAGCGTAAATACTTACATCGTACTCCGTGCCAAAACAGTAAACTAGTTAGCAAACATGCATGTCCTAGTTCATGTTAAGTGCCTAATGCATCGCATACAAAATGTTGCTAGAATAGGCTCGGCTATCCTAAACATGGCATGTGAAAATGCGCAACTATCACATATTCAGTTTTTGAATTGGAAGTACAAATGCAGTTAGCATGATGTACCGAGCCTAATGCATGCAATACAAATGCATGGATGCACGCATGCATAACATAAGGTATGCTAAATTAAACGTGCCCTAATACTAACCATCAAAGCAGGTAAGTAAAAGGGAAGAAAGAAATGGGGGTTGGAAGACATACACACCACCCACACACACTTATTACAGATTTGCCCTCACTCGGAGGGACCGAATAAATATTACAAATTAATTAACTATGCAAGCTAATTAATATTACAAATTGCCTAATTTAATTAACAAATTAAATAAGCTAAGAAAAGCAGTAAATCGCCTCGGGAAATGCGCCGCCATGCATAGGCTGCCTCTGTTTTCCTTCTTCTGCTCCTCTGGAGGTTGCCAAAACCTCAGGACTGCTCCCTTGGACAGAGGGGATCATCACCGGCTAGATGGAATTGTCACCGGCAGTGTGATATGGCCATCGGCACAAAATTAAGCTGTCGGCAGAGAAATCATTGCCAGTCGGCACCTTACAATGCCGGTCGGCAGAGTGTTCCTGCAGAATCTGCAAATGACAGCAACAGAGGGCAAGGCAAAGTATGGCAGCACATTTCAAGGCATATATGCACCAACCATGTCTCTTATCATTGTAATGACTCAAAGGGACATGTGCCTCGATTCTCGGACCACCAATCACGCATTTCCATGCATGATGGCCCAAAGAACCAAGTATGCAACTTTGATTTCAAATGCAATGCAAACCAATCAAACAAACTGAGGCCCAATTCCTATCATCAAGTCAAGGAACAAGGCATGCATGCAAGATGCAATGCAACCTAAGCATGCAAGCTATGGATGCAACATGGCATGGCAACAAACTTATGCAAGCATACAAGCAAACATGGGGCCATGCAAATGGATGAAAAGATGGACTTAAACATGGATTAGGCAACTCTAAATGGGCCTAAAACAGTGGCCAAAATGCCTAAACATGAGGGACCAAATACATACACACATGCACATAATTGAGGGCCAACATTTAAGCACAAATTGAACAACCTTCAAACACATTTGAAAGGGGGAATCATGGACTAATTAGCATGCAATATAAGCATTGAAATCATGCTAAAACATGGTGCCAAACCAAGCAATAAAATCAAGCCAAATATGCAACAAATAGTCCAAGTGTCCAAAGCAAACCAATGGGGCATTGAACTACACTTATGCAAGACCAAACATGGCATGGACCAAATGACTAAAAACATAGTTTTAGCACATAACATAAGGCCCAAAGGACCACTTAGATGGCATCCAAATGACTCAAAAACAAAGGCATGAATAATCACCAAAACATGGAGCATTGCTACACAAGCTTATGAGGCATTAAAGATGCATTCAAGGCAAACACATAGGCATGAAAATGGGACTGAAATAACATACAAGGTGACCCCAAATCACCAAATCAATGCAAAGATGTCATGCTATACATGCACACACTTAAGGCCAACAAGCCACAATGCAAAGGGGCTATATGATGCATGCCAAAATCGACCCAAACACTTATGGATGGACCTAAAACATGGAAAAATAAGCACATAATCTTCACAAGACTAAGCCTAAAACATGCTCCAACAAAGGCTAACAACCTAAGGCATATCAAGGCATAAATAAGGCATTACATGGCAACTATGCTAAGCATGCATGGAGTACCAAAACCAATCAAAAACAGAGGTATAACATGACATATTAAGCATAAAAAGCAACCAAGTCATGGTCGATACACCCTCTAACATGGTGCTCCCTCAAGAGGCCAAAACATGCCCTTTTCAAGGACAACAAGGAGAGGGGGTGGCCCTCTCCTTCTTGGGACTTCAAGGCATCACCTTCACCACTGAAATCCCTCAAGATTTCAGTGGTGAAGAGACCCCAACACCAAAATCCCGGAGCTAGCACAAAATGGCTCAAAATGAGGCCTTTCAAGGCCTAAGAGGGGCCAAGCACCCCCAAACCAAAAAACACTCTTAATAAACAATAAAGAGGAATTAAAAACAGAACTTTTTTGTATTATATACCAAGCTCAAAAATGAATTTAAGGCAGGTAAAAATAAGGTACAAAAATGGGAAATAAAGAGACTAGATTCTTACCCTTGATGTCCCCTTCACAAGTGATGCTCCAATGGCCTTCCTTGGCCTGAATCCAACACCAAAACTTCAAAATCAGTCCCTTAGAACATCAGCTTCAAGAGGAAGGTGAAACACTAGGTGTTTGTGTGCAATAGTAAGACACAAAACACCTAGAGTACAAAATGAGAGGGAAAGAGAGATGGGAAGTGTGTCTAACCCTAACCATAAAAAAAAGCCAGAGCTTGGTCTGTGTTTTCCTCTCCCTAAAATGTCCAAACTCTCTAACCCTTGCAACAAGAGAGAGCCCCTCTCTATATAGAAGTTTCTTGTCTTGTAAAGCTTACAAGACAAGCTTCATAAGAGGGAGATCACGTGTATGGAGGGATGCAAAAGCAAGACAGCTGTCTAAAAATATCTGCAAAAGCAGATACACAGTAATCGGCCGGCCAAAAATGCCATCTTGGCCAAAAAGAGTGCCGACCGGCACAAAATAGTGCTGACCGGCAACAGATAGTGCCGGCCGGCAATAAAAATTGCCGGTGGAAGCAAAAACCAGCCGGTGGCCTCTAGCCACTGCCGGTGATGGGTGGGGATGGTCTACAAGCCCTACCCTGCCTCTCAAAGGCAAGATGCAAGTGTTTGGTGTGAAACCAGACACTAAACGGTCGAGTTCGGAGATCCTGAGGCAAGGCGCGCGAGCCAAGACCTCCGGGAACTCCAAACGAACACAAACATGGATGATCACCGAGTGTTCAAACGGTGACGTCCAAGTCTTGAGGACGGTCAAAAATGGGGTGTCTACAGTTGTGCCAGCTGTTGTTCACTGAAGTGCATCACTATACACGTGTATGGAGGGATGAATACAAGTTTGAATCTTGATTTTCTATATATAGGGGGTGCTCTCCCCCATTTGGAGAGGGTAGACATTTTGGATCAAAATTTTCTCTCTCTCTAGAATTATCTCTCGCTCTTCTTGTTTTGTGCTTGGTAGTTAGTTTTCTATACTCCTTTGCACACTAACCCTTAACCGAACTTGACCACCTTGGAGCTAAGTTCCCTTGGAGCCTAGTTTGAGCTTTTGGAAGGAGGTTTGAGCCTGAAATTGTGGCTGTTTAGTAATGTGCTTCAAGAGGTATAAGACTCACCTTATAAGCTTTGTTTTGACTACTTGTTTTACCATCTTTTTGTATTGTTTTTGGCCTAGTTTTCAAGTAAAAAAACTCTATTTTTATGGTTTAAAAATGGTGGTTTAAGGTTATTTTGTGTTAGGGGGTTGGCTCTCCCTTTTGTTCCTTAGCTTGTATAGCTTTTTGTGCCATCTTTCAAGGCTTTCAACTCAAACTTTTTAGGCCTTTAAACTACTGAAATTCAGAGTTATTTCAGTGCTGGAAAACATATTTTAAAGTCCAAAATTAAAGGGGTTAGCCTCCTCTCCTGGTGTCTTACTTGCATGCCTAGTTAGCATCACATGGTAGCATGTTTTTGTGGCTAAACTTAGCTTATTTTCAGCATATGTTTGCCTCTGATTTGGAATGTTTTAGCTCTGTTTTGGGCTGGTATGGTCATATGAGTCTTGTTTTGCATAGTTGTAGTGCAAATAGCCTCACTAGTTTGGTGTTTTAGGCCTTTAAACATGATTTGTTTGAGTTGGTTGCATGTTGTAGTGTCTTTTTACATGTAATTTCAGCATATATAGCTCTATCATATGCTTATTTGTTTCACTCTTTAATTGCTTTTGAGAATTGCTCTTGAGTCTTGTTTGCAAACCTAAATAGCTTAACATGTGAGCATGTTTTTCTAGCATTTGGTACCTTCATTTCAACATGCTTTTGCTACTGTTTTGACTGGTCTTAGCTCTATTTTGAGCCAGTTTGGTCCTTTGAGGCTCGTATTGTGTGGTTGTAGTGCAATCTCATTCACTAGCTTAATGTTTTAGGCTTTTAAGCATGAGTTGCTTGCATGTTTTAGTGTCATTTTGCACTCCATTTCAATGCTGAAATCTCTGCAATCTTCCTCTATTCTTCACTCTTTCATTTATTCTGAAAGTGGCTTCGAACCCCTTGTTGGCTTGAGTGTGAAATGGAGACATTCATGCTTAATGGTTTAATTCTTTCGGGAGTTCATTACCAACGGCATGAGGTCTCTTTCATGCTCAAGGCACTTGTGGTTTAAGCCCTCTTTCTATTGGAGGACACACACCTTTTGGACTAATCAATTAAAGAATGGATTGATAATATAAATTGTGCAAACAAAATGAACAAAGTAAAAGAGACAAGATTAAGTATCTCCGTGTTGCATTGCATGTGTTCGAATCGAACGTTAATTCGAACGCAAGAAAAATAGTACATTTCATATTCAAAGTGATGAAACGTGCCACTTTCCTTGGTTGCCATTACCCTTGATCATGCTATAGACACCCCAGTTTTGACCGACCCTAAGACTCAGACGTCATCAATTGAGCGCTCGGTGATCGTGCATGTTTGTGCTTGTTTCGAGTTTTCGGAGTTTTCGGCTTAGTGCCTTGCCTCTGGGCCTCTGAACTCTTTGTGTTTTGGCTCGGTTTGTGGACTAAGCCTTGTTGACCTTCCCTGGAGGGAGAGAGCGGTCTGTAGATCACCTTTTTGTGGTCGTAGACCACTTTTCCCTTTTGGAGACTAGTTTCCGGTTTCTAGAGACTTCGGCCGCGCGCCTTGTCTCGAGACCGCTTAACGTTCTCCGTTTGGCTTGGTTTTTGAACCATGCCTTTTTGACCTTCCCAAGAGGGACACTGAGGTCTCGTAGACCACTTTTCATGGTCATAGACCACTTTTCCCTCGTAGACCACTTTTGGTGCTCGTAGACTAGTTTTCGAGGGTTCCGGCTACGCGCTTTGCCTCTTGGGCTCTTGTCTTGCATCCTTTTTGGTTTGTTTTTGGTGCAAACCTTGTTTTCCTTGCTTGGAGGGTGGAATGAGGGTTGGAGACCAGTTCTTCCCCTTGGAGACCACTTTTCCTGCCTGCTAGCCAGTTTTCTGGTCGGCCAACTAGTTTTCTTGGTCTTTGGACCACCAAAAGTGGTCGACCACCACACCATTGGCTTGCTTTCAGTGTGCAGACCACTCCTCCCCCCCTACTGACCACTTTCTTTCCTGGCAGACCACTTCAAGTGGTCGGCAGCTTTCCAGCACCTTTCTGGAGATCTTTTCTTGCCAGCTGTGACAGCTGGAAGACACAGAAACCATCCTCCATACACATGGAGGGATGGCTTGAAGGCCTAAGCTTGTTCAACAAGCTTAAACTTTGGTTCTATATAAAAGAGAACCTCCCCCCTCTTGCTTTAGGTTCAAAAAAACTCCTTTAAGCTATACATACATCCTTGTCTCTTTATTTTCTTCCTTACTCTATATTTGTGCTTAAAATTGTAGTTTCTCCACACTATTACACACAAACACACACTCAAACACCACACTCTTGTTGTTGAGGCACTTTGAAGTTGGTTTTGGTGTTTTTGGACTAGTTTTGAACCAAAAAAGCTGTTGGAGTTGTTGCTCTAAAGTTGTTCTACAAGGGTGAGCTTCTAACCTCTTAAACCCTTATTTTTGTTAAAGCTTTTGGCCCTACTTGCATGTTGTTTTAGGCCTAACTTTCTCCTGCAAAAAGTTCTGATTTTTCATGGTTGCAATGTTTGTTTAAGGACTCTTTTGTGTTGGGGGTGGTCTACCCCCTTCTTGTGCATTGTTTAGCTTTGTTTTACACCATCACTTTAGGCCCTTGAGATCGCTTTCTCTTGGCCTTTAAACCACTGAAATCCAATGGATTTTCAGTGGTGAAACTTATGTTTTGAGGTCGTAAATAGGAGAGGGTCATCCCCTCTCCTTATGACTTGTATGCTTGCCTTATTGGTCTCATGTTTGAGCATGTTTGTTAAGCTTGTGTTGGCTTATTCTCGACTTGTATTTGGGGTTATTTTGACATGGCATACCACTATTTTGACTTGGTTTGGTCATCCCTTGCATGCTTTATACACTTATAGTGTAAATTTTGCAAACTAGCCTTGTATGCCTCATGTCTTAGCATGTCTTGCTAGCCCATCTTGGCCATATCTTAGCATGTTTTTAGTGTTGTTTTAGCATGCCATAACTCTATTTTGGGTTGGTTTGATAGCCCCTTGCATGCTCCTTGCACTTGCAGTGCATTTTCATTCACTAGCCTAATGTGTATCATGCTTTAGACCATCATTCTAGCATGCTTTTGGCTCTACTCTAAGAAGCTTTTGTTCATGTTTTAGCATGCTCTAGCTCTGTTTTGTGTTGTTTTGGTCATGCATGCCTTGCTTTGTATAGCCATAGTGTATTTTAGCTCACTAGCTTTGAGTTTCCAAGCCATTAGCATGCATTGCTTGGACTATTTGCATGATTTGGCATCATATGTTATGTGATTTCATTGCATGTAGTGTGGTCATACACTCACATCTTTCACTCTTTCAATGCTTTGAAGGGTTGGTTCTTTATGCCCTAAACATAAGCCATTGTGTATGCCTTCATGCCTAAGCTTGCGAGCTATCATTTCAATCTGTTTTTGGGGTTATTTTGCCATGATATAACTCTGATTTTTGTTGGCGAAGCCATCTCATGCTTGGTTTTGGTAGGCGTAGTGTAATCCTCCATTTTGGCCTTCCATATTTCAGGCTTCATGCTCACCATGCTAGCTTATTTTGGCTTCCTTTCATCCATGTTTTAGCATCATTTTGATATGCTCTAGGACTGTTTTGGGTTGTATTTGCTATATGCTTCATGTATTGCATAGTTGTAGTGTAATTAGTCTTGCTAGCTTTGAGTTTTGAGCACCATAGCATGCTTCATTTCGGACATGTACATGATTTGGCATCATTTAACATGACATTTCAGAGCATATAGCATTGCCATGTTCCCATTTCTTTCACCCTTTGAGTGCCTCTAAGGGTTGAGCATTGTTGCCTTGTTTGTGGCCTAGTGTGCATGCATGCATGCTTAGACCTTTGAGCTCCCATCTTAGCATGCTTGGTCATTATCTTGACCTATTTCAGCTCTGTCCATGGTTGGTTCATTCATTTATGCCATGTATTGCATGCCTCTTGTGTGGTCCTCTTTGGTAGCTTTATGCCTTAAGGACTCTTGCATGCCTTATTTGTGTTGTTTGAGTGGTTTGGCACCATTTCATACCTTGTTTCAGAGCATTTAGTGTTGTCACACTTCCATGTTTGTCACTCCTTGAGCACTTTTGAGAGTTGTGCTCTTGTGCTTAATTGGTGAGCCATTGCATGTGCATGCATTGTCTTGCATTTCACGCCATCATTTCAGCATTTTCGGCATGATTGAGGTCTGTCCATATTCGGTTTAAGTCCATTAAGCATTGTTTTGCATGCCCCTTGTGAGGTGCCCTTTACTAGCTTTGATGCTTTAGCATCCAAACATGCCATGCATGCATTCTCCATGTGTTAGAATCTTGTGCATGCCTTTCTAGCATTCATAGAGGTGCATTTAGTTTGCATGTTGTTGCATTGCATGCTCATGTTGCATTGCATTGTTGTTTGCTTGCATGTATTGCATTGTGTGCATGCCTGGCATTACATTGTGTTTAGCATGCTTGAGTCGCATTGCATGTGTTTGGATTGGGTGTTAGTCCAAACACGGGAAATGAGGGAAGTGATGAAACGTGCCTCATTTCTCGGTCGTCGACCCTCTTGATCATGCATGATAGAGGTTAAGGCTTTATGTGTTATTTGTGCATTCATTTACATTGAAATGTGCAATCTTGCCTCATTGGCCATCATGCATCGAGATGCACGATTGGTGGCCCGAGAGTCGAGAACCGCACTCCATTGAACTCATGAAATGATAGGGAGGGTGGTTGTGCACACATATTTTGCAAATACACTGCCATGCCCCTTCTTGTTCTCTATTGCAGCAAACTGAAGAAGTGCAGCAAAAAGTGGTCGGCAGACCAGTAAAAGTGGTTGGCCGACCACTTTTTCTGGTCTGCAGCAAACATAGGTGGTCGACAGGTGGTTGGAACCACCAACAAGTGGTCGGCAGCCTTCCTACAGGTTCTCATGATGGAGTAGAAGCTATCTGAAGCTTTGTGCAGTGTTCTGAAAACAAATGAAAACAGAGGCAAGTTGGGGCATCGCGATGGATTTCCGAATGATGCAACCGAGCATGCATATACTTCTCGCCTTGAGGCCCCTGTTTTATTGCTTTGCTTAGATAGCTAGCTTATGCTTTGGTTTTGTAGTTAATTAGTTAACGCGCTTAGTGTAGACACCCCATTTTTGACCGTCCTCAAGACTTGGACGTCACCATTGGAACACTCGGTGATCCTCTTTGTTTGTGTTTCGTCTTGAGTTCCCGAAAGTCTTGGCTGCGCGCCTTGCCTCAGGATCTCTCAACTCGACTGTTCCGTGTTTGGTTTTGGTACCAAACACTTGTGTTTTTGCCTTGAAGGGCGGGGAATGGCTTGTTGGCCATCCCCACATTCCACCGGCCTTCCCCTAGCATCACTGGCTGTTTATGGGTGCCACCGACCATGGTTTCTTAAAATAAATGACTGGTCGGCACTATATTTGGCCGGCCGACACTTTATTTTTCCGGTGACCTCTTTTGCTGGCCGGTGTGACTCCTTTGCACCCTTGAGGCTTGGTGCATACCAGCAAAGCCAGCTGGAATGCACCAACACTCCTCCCCGTGCATGAAGTGGTTGTTTTGCTCCTTTTGCCCCCTTTTGGTCAAAGCTTCCTCAACAAGCTTGGCCAGCTGTCTTAGCTTCCTCAAGAAGCCAAGAACCCTTTGCACCCTTTGCCCCTTTCATCTAGCTTCTTGGAGAAGCCTAGAACCTTGGCCTTTGCCTATATAAGCACTCATCCTCTCCCTTTGATTGGGGTTAGAGCTTTTGAATCAAAAAACCAGAGCTTCTATATCTATATATCTGATATATCATCCTCTCTCTCTATATCTCCCTCTCTCTCATCCTTAGGGTGTGTTTGGAAGCCTAAAATTGCATTTTGACCTTACTTTTGCACTAACACACACACCATTACACCTTGCTCCGAGATTGAGAGGCATTGAGGGTTGTTTGTTGAGGTTTTGGACTGATTTTGATCACTAGGGAGTGGCTGGATCATCTGTTCTTCAAGGTTTCTTCAAGGGTGAGACATTTGCTTTAGTTTCCCCAATCTTGCACTAGTTTTCTACCTGTCTTGCATGCTGATTTAGGCTTTGTGTATAACATGAAAAAGTCTTCTATTTTCGTGCTTAACATCTTTCATTAAGGGTGTTTTGGCATTGGGGGTCGAACTCCTCCCCTTAGGCCTCTTTTGGCCTATTTTGGTGCCCTTTTCTTTAAGTTTTGTTTACTTTGTTGTGTTGGTCTTCTCACCACTGAAATCCAGTGGATTTTCAGTGGTGATGGAGTGATTTTGAAGTCTTGTGTAGGGGAGGAACACCCCTCTCCCCTTTGTCCTTCTTTTACCTTTGTTTGGCTTAAAAGGGCAACATGCATGCTTGGTTGTTTTTGGTCCCATCTCAGAGGTTTTTGGGTGCCTATTAGTCATGTTATATCTCTGTCTTTGGCCGGATTTGTAGCCCTTAGCATGCATCTTGTACTTGCTTTGTAATTCCTTATCTTGCCTAGAAATGTGCCATGCGTTTAGCCTAGTATATCTTCATGATTTGGCTTAGCTTATTGAAGCTTTTGGTCATGATTTGTCATGCTTTAGGTCTGTTGGCCACTGTTTTTGTCATGTTCGTCGTGTTTTGCATAGCTCCTTTGCATCCTAGAACTTTGGCCTTGAGCAAATGAGTCATTAGCATGCTTTGGTTAGGTTGTTTAAATGATTTGGAGTCACCTCTCATGCTATTTCAGTCCCTATATCATGCTTGTATGACAGCATTTATCATCCTTTTATGCCTTGAGGTGTTGTAGTTTTGTGCCTTGAAATGGGCATTGTGCATGCTTGTATGTTTAAGTCACTTGGGGTGCCATTCATGAGGGTTTTGGGGCGTGTTTTAATGCATTAAAACTCTGTTTTTTTTTTTTGATGTTTTATTCATATCATGTGTGGTTATGATAGTTGTGGTAGAAGGCTTCTTTTAGGCCTTAGCCTCATGCTCTTTGGTATGCAAGTTTGCATGAGTATTTGCCCATCATTCCATCACTTTTGGCCACTGTTTTGGGGTGTGGCTGAGGGTCCTCCATCTTAGTGTAAGTCCATGGATCATATGTTTGCATCTTGTAGTATGCTCATGACATTGTATGTTGTGATATCCTTATGGTTTGTGCATTGTTGCATGCCCACCTCTTTACATACTTGCCTATCTAGTGTGCATTGTAGTATTGCTTGTAGTGTTGCATGCTAGTGGCATTACCATGTTGTTTGCATGATAGTTTGCATTGCATCACATTTGACATGTTTTGCATCTTAGCTTCTCGTTGTATTTTTGAGCCATGTTTGCACAACATGCATTGCATTGCTTGGTTTGGGGTGTCAAACCTAGCGTGAGGGTGAGAGGTGTTCATACTACAAGTGATGAAACACATCTCAACCCTCGGTCACCGAGGCCCTTGACTTTGACATGATAGGGTCTTGGTCCTAATTTGTGTGCTGCATGCATTTTACATTAAATGGCAAGTTTGGTCCCATAGGCTATCATGCCCAATTGATGGCCCAAGGATCAAGGACCATGCTCCCCTGAGTTCAATACATGATAGGGAACATGACCATGCTTACATGTGCTTGAAATTCTATGCCATGCATTACCTGTCCTCTGCTGCTGTCAAAAACCAACTTCTGCAGGAAGTTTTTGCCGACCGGCACTGTAGAATGCCGACCGGCCGTGGATTGGTGGCCGATAGACTTGAAAGAAGCCGATGGAAGTTTCCCATGGCCGGTGGTCATTTCACTCAGCCGGTGGTGTTATGCAGTGTTCATTGAAGATACCCTGAGACTTTGGCAATTTTCGGAGGAGTAGGGCAGCATTAACAGAGGCAGCAGTGGCATGGTACGGGTTTCTGGGCAAAATGGACCGAGCATGCATCATTCGCGTATCCCGAGGCGGAGGCTGCGATCATCTTCTCCTTGCATTTAGCTTGTTAATTAGATTAGAAATTCTGTAATAATTAATTTAGTATTATTTATTCGAACTGTAATATTTATTTGGGACCCTCCGAGTGAGGGCAATTGTGTAATAAGTGTGTGTGAGTGTGAGTATGTCTTCCAACCCCACGTCTTTCTTCCCTTTTATTTACCCGCTTACGATGGTAGACTAGGGCATATTTAAATTAGCATACCTTATGCCATGCATGCGTGTATTCATACATTTGTCCTGCATGCACTGGGCTCGGCACATTATTCTAACTGCATTTGTATTTCAATTCCCAAATTGAATACGTGTTAGTTGTAGCATTTCACATGTCATTGTGGATTAGCCGAGCCTATCTTAGTTGCATCTTGCATGTGTTGCATTAGCCATCTTAACATGAACTAGGATCATGCATATGATTATTAACTAGTTTTTGTTTTGGCTCGGAGTACTCGGTAAGCATTTATGCTTTAGCATACCGCATGCGTGTGAGTGTTGTCATAACAGCATGATTACCATGAAGCTAGCTGCTTATGTGATATAACTGCTTGAATGCCTGTGGATGGAGGTCGAATTGCTTAAATTGAGATAACGCATTAAAACTGTGAATTTTAAGCCCACTGGATAGTGGCAAAACCATCTTTTCTAAAAGCCCACTCGAGGGTGGCAAAACCTGCATTTTAGCCTACTTGCGAGTAGCAAACCATTTTCAAAACAAGCATGAAATGTTTTGTTCCAATTTAGGCGATTTGGTCTATACTTGTTTGCTGTGTGCATAACATAGTAATTCTAGACTAATAACCGGATTAAGAACACATAACATTTTCAAAATTGGATATCATGGTTAGTAGAGGCTGATCTTCGGATCGGGCGAAAAGGGGTGCTCATAGCTGACCTTCCCCAATTGTACCCAAGTTCCCTAACCGAGGCAACTTTGGTGATGACGAACACGTGGCCCTTGGCACCGAGTCAGGGTTTCCTAAATTCCCCCCAAAATAAAATATTTCAGTGGCGACTCTGTATCTGGCAAAGCAGTCCATGTTTGGCACTTCTTTTCAAAAATCTGTTTCTCAAAACGATTTGTCGGATTTGGACTCTCTGGTTCAGATTAAGAACCGTGACACAAATTGAGTCCGAACTATAGCGAGGCCCACGGGCACGTCTACAGTTTCTAGCGACTCTGCTGGGGATTTTAGAGAGCTTGACTCGAACTCGTGATGTCCTGTTTTGATTTCATTTATGTGTTTCTTTTGCATTGCATGTGTATTGGTCCGCCTAGGACACCGTGTTTGCCATCTGCCATTCCTGAACGGTTTGCCGGAGGCTTGTCTTGTCAAGACATGACCATAAGGCTAACCGGTTATGGGCTCTGACAGTATGGGAACACAAACCCCGGTTTTTACCGGGGCACCCTTTTCAACCATTCAACCTAGTGCATATCGAAATCCATAGTGACTATTCCAAACTAGGACAGGTTGCTTACCCGATGTTAGGTTGTTTGAAAACTGCTGCGTGCATAGTGGAACCCTAGCTCCTGACAAAATAGGACAGGGAAACCCTACCCCAACATAGGGGTGTTTTGGCTCTCTTTACTTGCTATGTGCTTTTAGAGTGTATCTCTACAGGAACGTACATATCAGTTTGCAAGTTTGAGTATCAGGCCCGAGGGCACCAGTATCAGTGTTGTTGAGAAATCGGTTATCTGCGGATATCAAGTTCGGTTTTGGGAACGGTGATTTGAGAACAATGACCAGTATCGAGGAACAGTGTGTTTGGCTTACCAACTGTGCATTATGAATACCCAACTGCGCGTTGTATGTGTTTATTTTACACCGTTATGCTGTCCGATTGTTTAGTTATTTATTGCTTTATTTATCTTCTTGCTAGGTAGTTTAGCACCATTGCTTACAACCCGGTAGATATTCCCCAAGCACTCTGGATTAGAGGTCATCGACTCCATCGATCTGAGGATCAGGTAGACGGACAACCAGTGTACCACTCTCTACCCCCGGTTACTAGACGGAGGACAGCTAGGCAGAGGGCATCAGTTCAACAGTCAGTACAGAGGGCTTTATCTACCCCACCTGTGTACAGTAGGGATCAAGGTTCTGTTTCACCCACAAAGAGGGAACATATACCGATAATACAGTCAGAATAGAACAGTATGGCTAGTTTAAAGGAGATGGTGCGCCAACTCCAAGAAAGCATGAAAGTGATGCAGCAGGATGCTGTCCGACAAGCAGAGTTCGCCAAACAGCAGGCCACGGTTATAAATGAACAAGCAGAGTTAATCGTGAGGTTACAGCAGCAAACCGGAGCATCTGCTTCACAACAAGTCCCTCCCTCACTAAGGGTTCCGATACCCGAAGAAACATCGAATGCCCGGAATGTCCAAGAGGATACAGACCTTCCAGCAGGGCCAGCTCCGCTCCCGATTCCACCACAACTATACAAGGCCCCCACGCCTGTCAATATACCAGACTCTCCTTTTGAGTTCGAAGTGGACCCCACAGCCTTAAAATTGAGCAAGTTGGAAAAGATGTTTAAGAAGTCCCAGGGAGTCAAGACCATCCCTGGCATCGAAGATGGGTATACCGACGCAGCCGTGACGCTGCCTAACAGATTCAAAATGCCGCACATTGATCGATTTGATGGGTCCGGCGACCCTATGGTGCACTTGAGGTTGTTTTCAGATATCCTAAGGCCAATGGGCCTCACTAGACTGCAGAAGCTGTCTCTATTTGGCCGGACCCTGTCGGGTGTAGTGGCCATATGGTATGCCAAATTGGAGGATGACGTCAAGAGAAGTTGGGACGAGATGGCTGAGGCCTTCATCTTGCAGTACTCATACAATACACAAATCGAGATTACGACCCGGGATCTCGAGACAACGAGGCAAGAACCCAAAGAGAGCTTCTCAGAATTCGTAACCAGATGGCGGGCTAAGGCTTTGATGATGACCTTAAGGCCCACAGACAAAGACCAGATTCGGATGATTGTGTGCAATCTTCAGCCGAAGTTGATGCAAAAGATGATTGTACTCCCCTTCCCTACCTTTTCTGATCTACATGAAATTGGGGTGCAGATTGAGGATGCCTTAAAGCAAGGATTGATTGATAATGACCGGGAGCAACCCCGCAGAACTTTCAATCGTAACACTAATGCAGGCCCGAATGGCGCTACAACTACCAGGACCTCCGAAGTAAGTATGGTCGCCACCAACCCTCCCTCAAGAACTATGGCAGCCGCACCATTCTCCGGTGCGTCCGGAAGCAACCCACAAACAGTCAAATACCCACCCAAAAACACCAGAACCTTCGCTCCGCTTTATATGCCCCTGTCCAAAGCTTTGGGGGTCTTAATCAGAAAAGGGCATCTGAAGCCCCTAGAGCCGCGGCCCTTACCAGAAAGACTCCCCGCTGCCCACAACCCAGCCAAATATTGTGCATTTCACCAACAGCACGGTCATGACACCGATCTGTGCTTCCGATTACGTCATGAGATTCAAGATCTCATCGATAACGGGGTGATTTCGCCTCCCGAGAAACCCAACGTTACTACAAACCCTCTCCCCACACATAACCAAACCCCACCACCCAAAAGAGTCAACTTTATCCAAGCTGGGGTCGTGCCTTACGATCCTAGCATCTATATCACTCCTTCCCACCTGCCTAAGCCGGAAGTGTTCCTTCCCGATTGCACCGATTTGTGCATGATGGACATCTCCATAACCCAACCTAAGCCAGCGGTGGTGACTTTCGAGAACAGGAGAGAGAAGACTCCAAAGGAGAAGGGGGTTGTTGAGCCAGAATCTGCGAAATCTGTTGGGAATGCTTATAATCCAAGTGACTACATTTTGTCAAAAGGCCAGGACAGGCCAGACATGGAACTACCAACAGAAGGGGAGCTGTGTGTGATCCAAGAGGGCAGTCTGGGACAAGGAACGGATGATTTAACGGCTTTAACGGCTGTGGAAGAAGACCTTGCCAAGCACCAGTTTTACAGTAACCAAGATCCAGGGGACTTAGCCGTCAACTGGTTCGATTATGAGGAATCAACAGAGGCTACGGGATGGTTGGATGATCAACCAGATGTGATGGAAGAGTTTCAGCCACAACAAGGCCCGGTAGGGGCAAGAATGTCAGTGACAGCCGGAAGGGTTGGAGAACAGAGTGCATCGCCGGAGAGCGCCGGTGTCAAGAATTTCGCTCAGGATTGGAGCATTTCGAGTACAGGGATTATTGAACAGTCGGCTGCATTAACACAGTCGGGACAGGAAAGATTCGAAGATTCCGAGAGAATCAGGAAGGCAAAAGCCCATGTGGGGACTGAGACTGCTGTAAGCACAGAAATGGAAAATGCTGCGAGCATGGGGATAGAAGGTACTACGAGTATGAGAACAGTCATGCCAGAACCGGACAGGTGCCTGTCAGCTGCAGATGGAATGTGGTGGGAGGATGATGATCTATGTCTTACCCACACAGACGAAGATTGGGGGAGTAACCAACCAGATGATACCTGGTATATCGGCGAAGTCGATCACATGACTAGGAGTGGACGGTATTTCAAGCCTCCACACCTAGATCAACCAGAGGAGTCTGGAAAAGATAGGGAGGCAGAGAAGCAAAAAGAAAAGCAACTCGAGGATGAGGCCGTATTAAGACAATTGAAAAAGATACAAGCAGACATCTCCATTTGGGGGCTGCTTATGGCTTCTCGAGTACATAGGCAGGCTGTCCTTTCAGCCATGGACAAGGCCAAACTCTCGATAGAGACTACGCCGGAGCAGTTGGTTGGACTGGTTTTTCCGGGAGGAGCTACCCCGATGCTGACCTTTTCTGACAAAGAACTGCCACCTGAGGATGCGAACCATAACAAGCCAGTCTACATCTTCGTGGAGTGCAGAGATAAATGGATACCCGTGGTGCTTGTCGACACGGGGTCCGCCATCAACGTCTGTCCGGCAAGGACAGCCTACGCGATCGGTTTGAAAATCGCGGACTTTGTGCCAACGGCCCAGGTGATTCGGGCATATGACAACATAAGCCGGGAAGTAATGGGAGCAGTTAAGATTCAAACAAAGGTTGGGCCGGGACAGCATGAGATAGATTTCCATGTCTTGGAGATTCCTACAACTTTCAACCTGCTTTTGGGACGGCCGTGGCTGCATCAGGTAAAGGCGGTCTCCTCCACCCTACATCAAGCGGTGAAATACACCTATGGGAAGGGAGTAGCCATTGTTTTCGAAAATTCATCGATTCATCCGCCGCCGGAGGTATCTACGCCTCTTCTAGAAATCGAGCACGGTATGGAAGATGTGTTCATATCGGGTTTTACCTTGGCTGAGGTTCGGGTTGTACAGGACATCATGGCAGCTAATGAAGGGGTATCTATCAGTGCTCAAGCAGTCTATCTCATAAACAAGCGCCAACACATCCCCAGGATGGGATTGGGAAAGAGCCGCCGGAAGGGCGTCGTAGCATTGGCCGAGGTGCCACACAACCCTCATACCTTTGGATTGGGTTATCTACCCACCAAAGAGGATTGGATAAGGAAAGGAAAGGAAATGGCCGGAAGAGCCAGAGCGAAACAGATGGGGAAGCCTTTTGACTTAATGCACCAGCCCATTCAGGGTACCCTAAACGGACGCTTCGTACGGGAAGGGGAGGACTTTCCGTTCTGTGGCTTCCCAGAGCCGTGGCTGAACGCAGAAAGGAAGCGTGTGCCGGGGTTTGAGATTTTCTTTGATCTACAGTTACCTGGGGATGACATTGGCGAAGAGCAGACAGACCCATTAGCCGAGGCTGAGCAAAGTAAGGAAGTGCAGTCTGAGGACGCTGAAAATGAAATGGGGGTAGCGCTGGCATGTCTACTTTCAGATCCTCCAATCGAACAGGAGTGCTTGGGGGATAACTCCTCGGTATGCATGAGCGGGAATGAAACGGCTGCGGGCCTACCATCAACTATTTTGGATGCATCCATCGCACCCTCTCTTGTCTGGCAATATGAAGAGGGATTTTTGTCAAGCAGCACCGGGTCAGGTAGTGAGCCGGAATCTGATTCCACCGAGTCTTGTGAGTCGGAATCAGGTTCCAGCTCAACTGAGTCTGAGTCCGGTATTCCTGGGGGTGATAACCCGGATGCCACAGTCCTATCTAGGTCGTCATTTTCTTTCTCTTTTGAGTCTGTTGTAACAGAAGAATCGGACGGCTTGGAAGTATTTAATGAGAATGATGTGGATGTGGTTTCTGAGTATTTTTCTGTGCCTTTGATTTATTGCTTAAATCAGGATTTTCAAATTTTTGATGAAAACGACGAGGAAGAAATTCCTCTGATTTTGCAACGATTAATTGATCAAGAGCAGGAAAGATTTGTTAAACCCTTAATGGATGAAATCACTACTGTGAATGTTGGTATTGAGAAGGACCCGCAGCTGGTCCAGATCTGGTCCACGTTGTCTTCGGAAGAACGCGAGCGCTTAGTCGCTTTATTAAAATATTTCAAAGATGTTTTCGCGTGATCCTACGAAGACATGCCTGGAATCGATCCTGAGATTGTACAGCACCGGATCCCTCTCGACCCCGAGGCCCGACCGATCAAATAAAAGCTCAAAAGGATTCGTCCGGACTGGGCCATCAAAATTAAGGAAGAGGTCACCAAGCAAATCGATGCAGGCTTCCTGTTAGTATCCGAATACCCGACTTGGTTGGCCAACATTGTTCCAGTGCCGAAGAAGGATGGCAAGATCTGAGTATGCGTGGATTTCAGGGATTTGAACAGAGCTAGTCCGAAGGACGACTTTCCCTTGCCGCATATTGATGAGTTGGTGGATTTTACAGCGGGGCATGCTTTGCTCTCGTTTATGGATGGTTTCTCAGGCTATAATCAGATAGTGATGGCACCCGAAGACCGGGAGAAGACTGCTTTCACCACCCCGTGGGGGACATACTGTTATAGAGTGATGTCGTTTGGGTTGAAGAATGCTGGGGCCACATATCAACGGGCTGTGACCACAATATTGCATGATATGATCCACAAAGAGGTTGAGGTGTATGTGGACGACATGATTGTCAAGTCCAAAGAAAGAGAAGGCCACTACACCGCCTTGCAAAAGTTCTTCCAAAGGATCAGAGAATTTCGGTTGCGGCTAAATCCTCAAAAGTGTACGTTTGGTGCTACAGCGGGAAAAATGCTGGGATTTCTGATTACACAAAGGGGCATCGAGGTCGACCCTTCAAAAATCAAGGCCATCTTAGAAATGCCACCACCAAGGACTGAAAAGGAGGTGCGAGGCTTTCTGGGTAAAGTGCAATTCATAAGACGGTTTATCTCGAAATTAACCTTGACTTGTGAACCACTCTTTGGTCTCCTGAAGAAAGGCAAGAAATTCCGATGGGACAGCCGATGCCAAGCTGCTTTTGAACAGATCAAAGAATATTTACAGAACCCGCCCGTGTTATCGCCGCCAGAGCAGGGGAGACCGTTGATATTGTATCTTTCAGTGACTGAGACCACGATGGGTTGCATGCTTGCGCAAGAATCAGAGGACAAAGTGGAGAGAGCCATCTACTATCTGAGCAAGAAGATGCTAGAGTATGAGACTCGCTACACACCATTGGAAAAGGCTTGCTTAGCTTTGGTATGGGCTACCAGGAAGCTGCGGCACTACTTGTTAGCTTACTCCGTAATGTTGGTTTCACAACTCGATCCCATCAAATATCTTTTTGAGAAACCGGCACTTACGGGTAGGCTAGCTCGTTGGTTGCTGTTGCTTTCCGAATTCGATCTAAAATATGTGACACGCAAGTCAGTCAAGGGAAGAGCAGTGGCAGAGTTCTTAGCCGATCATCCAGTGGAAGGGGGTGAAGTAGTTGAATACCTATTCTCAGATGAAGCTATTTTGCACGTCAACGACGAGTATTGGACGATGTACTTTGACGGAGCGTCAAATCAGTATGGGTATGGGATAGGAGTGTTGCTAATAGCACCCGACAATTCCCGTATCCCTCTAGCCTTCAAACTCTGGTTCAAAGTCTCGAACAACGAAGCAGAATATGAGGCATGCATTGCCGGTCTAGAAGCAGCCCTGGAACTAGGGGCAAGATGATTGGACATCATCGGGGACTCAAACCTTGTTGTGTCTCAGGCAAAAGGAGACTGGAAAGTCAAAGAAGAAAAAATGATAATTTTTCACCAGACCTTGGACTTGTTAATTCCTCAGTTTAAGAAGCTAACTTTCACTTATCTAGTAAGAGAGAACAACAGGTTCGCAGATTCCTTAGCAACTCTATCTTCCATGATAGACATCCCGTTCGGGGTCCGGATGCGTCCAGTCATCATTGACCAGAAGTTTGTGCCGGCGTATGAATCAATCGCCGCCATAGACGAAGTTCAGGACGAAAACCCTTGGTATTACGACATTTGGAACTTCTTGGAGAAAGAGACGTATCCACCAGGGGCAAATGCCAAGGATAAGAGGGCGATCAGAAGAATGGCCGTTCAGTTCATCATCTGTGGGGGTAAACTGTATAAGAGAGGTCATCTGGGAATGCACAAGCTGTATGTCGAAGCCGAAGAATCGAAGCACCTGATGGAGGCCATCCATGGAGGAGAGTGCGGTGCGCACATGAAGGGAGTAATGCTAGCACGGAAGATCCTCAGACAAGGTTACTACTGGTTCACCATGGAGGAGGATTGCATCAGTTTGGTTCGGCGATGCCACAAATGTCAGATCTATGCAAACCGCATGAACATCCCACCGTCAAAACTGTACAACATGACTTCGCCATGGCCATTTTCAGTTTGGGGAATTGATGTGATCGGGGTTGTCACTCCGAAGGGATCGAATGGGCATGAGTTTATCCTAGTCGCGATAGATTACTTTACAAAGTGGGTCGAGGCCCAATCATATGTCGTGTTAAAGGCGTCGCACGTTGCAAAGTTTGTCAAAAACAACATCATTTGTCGCTACGGGGTCCCAAACGAGATTATTTCGGATAATGGTTCCCACTTTAAGAAGGAAGTGATTGACTTGTTGGAGAAATATAACGTGGCTTTTCATAAGTCATCCACATACCGGCCGCAAACCAACGGAGCAGCTGAGGCCGCCAACAAAAACATCAAGCATATACTGCAGAAGATGGTGGAAACCTACCGGGATTGGCCAGATAAGCTGCCGTTTGCTCTGTGGGGGCTACAGGACTTCGATTAGAACTTCTACCTGAGTGACTCCATATTCATTGGTTTATGGGATGGAGGCCGTTCTACCTATCGAAATTGAGGTTCCATCATTACGAGTATTGGCTGAGTGTCAAATAGCCGAAGTAGATTGGCAGCAGAGTAGGTTTGAAGAACTCATGCTCTTTGATGAGAGAAGACTGAAAGCACTGTACCATGTTCAAAGTTATCAGCACAGAATTGCCCGGGCTTTCAATAAGAAAGTCAAGTCCAGGAATCTAAAGGAAGGAGATTTGGTGCTCAAAGACAACCGAGCTCCCATCCACGACCCTAGGGGCAAGTTCAGACCTAATTGGACCGGTCCCTACATCATCAAAGCTATCTGGTCAGGTGGAGCTGTGGTTCTAATGGACCTAGATGGCCTGGAATTCTCCCAACCGATCAACATGGACGAGTTGAAGAAATATTACCCTTGAGAGGCTCGCTAGGCCGAAAACCCGAAAGGGCGACCTAGGCAAAAGTTAGAGCATAGAAAATTGGAAAATATAAAAACTGAGCTAGCAAGGTTGAAAACCCGCAAAGGGCGACCTTGGCAAAAGTTAGAGCGTAAAAGGAGAGTGAAAATACCTGAGTGAACCTAAGCCTAAACTACGTAAGGCTTGATTCCCATCTTTGGGATACGTAGGCAACTTCATCCTGAAGTTCAGCCATAAACTTTTCCCCGATTAACTTTGTTCATTCGATCATCTCAGCCATCTTTGTCTATCAGCATCCATTGGAATCTCCAGTGCAGTGCTATTCAGACTAGGGGCAACTTTCCGTTACCATGCATTGCCGCGGTACTTTTCAGACTAGGGGCAACTTTCCAGTTGCGGGGATCCGGGGTTGTGCATCTCAGTGACAGATCTCAAGCGTGTCCAGTTCTGATCCACATCGAAAATGATTCTGAAAAGTTATAATAAAAGTTGACTTTGTTCAAATTAGTCTTTTTACAACTAAGACCATTTTTGGACCAAAGCAGAAAATTTTCAGTGCCACAACCTTCAATTTCATTGATTTCAAAACAGAGTTCTCCTGCTCTTGCATACAATCGAAGTTGCTTTTTATTATGTTTATAAAGAAAACTTGAAAGTACTAATAAAGCAATAGATCCGGGGCATAGTCAAGTCAGGTGCTCCTGCGTCCCCTCCCAGAGCTGGTCGAAACCTCCAACGCCAAGATAGGCCCGACCTGTGCCTCCTCATTAAGCCAATCCAAGCACTCATCAGACAAAGTGCAACTGAAAGTAGGAGCGGGGGCCAGGAGTTCTCTCGTCCTCCACGCAGTGGCCTGCCAAGCAAGTTGTGCGCCTCGGGCTGGGAATGCAGCAGGATACTCTATCCCCTCTGGCGGGCAGGTCTGATCATGGCCAAATTGGCGCCGAATCCAGAATGGGAAGTAGAATGCACAGTGAGTGAGACCAATCAATTGAATCCCAGTCTGCCGGGACATGTTGTAACTCATTGCCGGAAGGCTCAGCCAAGGGCACTGCCAAGCAATACGGTCTGCGAACAAGCGGCAAGAACATGGTGCCAAACCAACCCAAACAATGCAATCAAGGTATGCAAGCAAAGTCCAAGATTCAAAGCAAGCTAAAGGGGTATTGAACCACACTTAACAAGACCAAACATGGCATGAATTCAATGACCCAAAACAGAGTTTTAGCACATAAACAAAGCCCAAAAGATTACTTAGATGGCATCTAAATGACTTGAATTCAAAAGCATGCACAATGACCAAAACATGGAGCATGCAACACAAGCCTTTGACACATCAAAGGGACCATGAAATGCAAGCATACAAGCATACTAAGTGGACTGAAATGACATGGAAAATGGTCCCAACCCACTAAATCAAAGCAAGTAATGCATGCTATACACTCACACCCTTAAGGCCAACAAGCCAAAAATGCAAAGGGGCTATACAATGCATGCCAAAGTCGACCCAAACAACTAAGGACAGACCTTAATCATGGCAAAATAAACATGAAAGCTTCACAAAGCCAAGCCTAAAACATGCTAGAACAATGGTTTACAACCTAAGGCATGTTAAGGCAACAAAATGGCATTACAACGCATGTATGCTAAGCAAGCATGGTGTACCAAAACCAACTTAAAACAATGCTATTTCATGGAAAAATAAGCATAAATAACAGCTAAGGCATGGTCAACAGGAGCCTAAGCTAGGTGCTCCCTCAAGAGGCAAAAATGGTCCTTTTCAAGGACAACAAGGAGAGGGTTGGCCCTCTCCTTCTTGGGACCTCAAGGCACCATCCTTACCACTGAAATCTCTCAAGATTTCAGTGGTGAGGAGGCCCAAACACCAAAGTCCCTGAGCTCACACAAAATAGCAAAAAACAAGGGCCAAACAAGGCTTAAGAGGGGTCAAACAACCCCAAAGCTTAAAACACTCTTAACAAACTATTTAGAGGCCTTAAAAAAAGAACTTTTATGTATTATATGCAAAGCCAAAAAACAGTTGCAAGATAGGTAAAAGTAGTGTGCAAAAATGGGGTAAAAAGGGGCTAGTTTCTTACCCTTGAAGTCCTCCTTCACAAATGATGATCTTGTTGCCTCCTTGAGCTCAAATCCAGTCAAGAACACCAAGAACAACCCTCTGGTCCCTCAACAACCAAGAGAAGGTGTAACACTATGTGTTTGTGTGCAATAGTATGGACAAACACACACTAGACACACACAAGAGAGAGATATAAAGATAAGAAATATGTATCAACCCTAACCCTAATCCAGAACTCCGTCTGAAATTTTTTGTAACCCTCATGCCAAGAGAGGAGCCCTCTTCTTATAGGCAACTCCCTCTTGTAAGGCTTTCAAAACAAACCATCCAAGAGGGAAATCCCTCCATACACGTGTATGGAGGGGAACAGAGTGGGTGCCAGCTATCACAGTTGGCACAAAATATCTACTAAAAGTAGATGAATAGTGATCGGCCATCCAAAATTGCCACTTTGACAAAATAAATGGCAGACCGGCAACAAAGAGTGCCGACCGGCAATATACATTGCCGATGACATAAAATCACTGGCCGGTGGCCTTAAGTCATGGCCGGTGATGTGTGGGGATGCCTCACAAGGCATTCCCTGCCCCTCCAAGGCAAAACACAAGTGTTTGGTGCAAAACCAGACACAACACGGTCGAGTCGAGAGATCCTGAGGCAAGGCGCGCAACCGAGACCTCTGGGAACTCAAGACGAACACAAACAAGGGTAATCACCAAGTGTTCCAATGGTGACGTCCAAGTCTTGAGGACGGTCAAAAATGGGGTGTCTACAGTTGCCCCTCTTTAACAGAACTCGAAAGTCATAACAATGATGGGAGTGAATGTCAAAGCCCAGAGACGACCCATTTTTGACAAGGCCGAAGACTCAGACAAACATGCAAGACAAACCAAATATGCGCCCGAAGGCGAGGGCAAGATGCAAGACAATGCACAGAGCCGGACATAACTTATGATCATGCAAAGAAAGCTGTAATGAAGCACACATGCGACAGTTTTAAGCTAGCATACACCAATGCAACTACATTACAAATGCAGAAAGGATGTAAAAGAATTATGCAATTCTCGATACGTCTCACTCGGAGGATACAATACTTGTGTGGTTCGTCTGGTTGCACCAGCCTCAAATGAACCGTACATACAATATTGTGCCTGAAAAGAAAGCAAACTTAACAGGTACAATATCGTTAGCAACATGCATAACATGCAAAATGAATGCAAAATGATATTCAATATATACAAAACTATGTATCAACAATGCAAATGAAAATGCAATTCAATTGAAACAATGCAAACTATATGCAAAGCAATTTAATCATGATCCAATCATGAGCGGTTCAAAACCACACAAATGTCAAATAGATTGATGGAGGTAACAAGTCCGTCTACCATAGAACAATCAACTGAACTATGAGTAATGTAGACGGACATAAGAACAAGTATTGGGGGGGATGACATAAGTGGGGAAAGGACCCATTGGGGAAAGGACAATGATCCTAATGCTGGATTCAAAAATTACACTACAATGTAATATATACAATGAAAATGCTGGCGATAATGGCAATGGATAAGGCACGCGGGCCAAACCAAATCTTGCCTAGGAAAGGCATGTACACATACAAGCCTTGTCTAACATAGAATGGTCTACTGAACTATGTTTCGACGTGAAAAGTATGGGCACATACCAGACCAAGCTCAACATGGAAAGGCGCAAGCCATAGGCGGCGGTGATACAGTGAATGCATGCAAGCTACAATGCAATATTTACAAATATGCAATGGAATGGAAATGGATACAATGGATATGGCCTGCGGGCCAAACCAAATCTTGCCTAGGAAAGGCATGTACACATACAAGCCGTGTCTAACATAGAACGGTCTACTGAACTATGTTTCGACGTGAAAAGTATGGGCACATACCAGACCAAGCTCAACATGGAAAGGCGCAAGCCATAGGCGGAGGTGATGCAGTGAATGCATGTAAGCTACAATGCAATATCTACAAATATGCAATGGAATGGAAATAGATACAATGGATATGGCCTGCGGGCCAAACCAAATCTTGCCTAGGAAAGGCATGTACACATATAAGCCGTGTCTAACATAGAACGGTCTACTGAACTATGTTTCGATGTGAAAAGTATGGGCACATACTAGACCAAGCTCAACATGGAAAGGCGCAAGCCATAGGCGGAGGTGATGCAGTGAATGCATGCAAGCTACAATGCAATATCTACAAATATGCAATGGAATGAAAATAGATACAATGGATATGGCCTGTGGGCCAAACCAAATCTTGCCTAGGAAAGGCATGTACACATACAAGTCGTGTCTAACATAGAACAGTCTACTGAACTATGTTTCGACGTGAAAAGTATGGGCACATACCAGACCAAGCTCAACATGGAAAGGCGCAAGCCATAGGCGGAGGTGATGCAGTGAATGCATGCAAGCTACAATGCAATATCTACAAATATGCAATGGAATGGAAATGCAATATTTACAGTGGAAATGCATGACAAATGCACTATTCTACGATGCATGACAATGCAATATATACCATGTATGCATGACGATGCACCATTTGCAATGAATGCATGACATATGCCTATATTTTTTGTTGAAATGCATGACGATGCATGATTTCTTTTTGTTTGAATGCAAATGATGCATGTTGTTTTTTTTTTTGAAAATGCTAATGATGCATGATTTTTTTTATAATGCAAATGATGCATGGAATGCATGTTGCATGGAATACGTGACAACGCAAGTCACTTTGAAATGCAAGACAATGCATGGATTTTCTAATGCGCGGCAATGCGCGACTTGAGATACATGTGGCGATGCAAATGCGCGATGACATGTGTATGCAACGCATGACAATGCAAAGGATGACGTGTGCTACGATGCAAACATCAACCGAGCGTGTTTAAAGTCTTGCCAGACCGTGCGTGTTTAAGGTCTCGCCAGACCGTGTTGCTCAGGAAGAGCATAACAATGCAAGTGAACTTGAAATGCGCAACAACATGCGGCTTAAGATATGCATGACAATGCAAACGAACTGTGCACATCAATGCGCCAAAGGTCTTGCACCTTCCAAGGATTTAAGGTCTCCTAGGCCGTGGTATGTACAGGACGGTGTGAAGCGCAAAATAGCGCGATGGAGTGCATGCAAAATGCAATGAGATGCGCAAAATAGCGCGATTGAATGCATGCAAAATGCAATGAGATGCGCAAGACAGTGCGATGCGTTTAGACAACGCGAGTGCACAAGACAGTGCGATGGAATGCATGCAAAATGTAATGAGATGCGCAAAACAGCGCGATGCGTTAGACAACGCGAGTGCACAAGACAGTGCGATGCGCAAGATAGCACGATGGAATGCATGTAAAATGCAATGAGATGCGCAAAACAGCGTGATGCGTTAGACAACGCGAGTGCACAAGATAGTGCAATTGATTTGAAATGCACAAGACAGTGCGATTGATTTGAAATGCAGAAGACAGTGCGATTGACATGTGATGCACATGGGGCAACTTTTGAGTTTTGTAAAAGCCAAAAGGATACGGAAAGGATACACCTTGCACGAATTCGAGTGCCACGCACAGAAGACACGATCCGAGGTCAAAACGGAGGTCGGTTGAGCGTCGGAGATGCACGTTTCTTGCACTGTTTTGAGCACTAAAGGCCCTGGACCCCACACATAACTCAAACAAGGGTGTAGGAGGCTCCAAAACCACTGTAGGATACCACCGGATGTCCACCGGCCATCAGAATGCATCACCGGCCATCCATCGGCCATCATACAATTTCCATCGGCAAACTATTTTGCTGACCAGCAAAGAGTGTGGCCGACCGGCAAAAAGTCCCTGTATCGGGGCAATTTTGGCATTTCGCTACGGGCCTTTTAAAATAGGGCTTCTAGCCCTATTCTCTCTACTTCTCCTTGCTCGAAATCTTCTCCTCTCTCTCTCTAAAATATTTTCCGAGCCTTATTTTCTCGTTTTCCTTGGTTTTTGGCTCCGTTTCGTCGTTCGATTCGCGTTCACCCTTGCATTTCGAACGTTTTGAACCGATTGAAATTTCATTTCGGTGTTGTTTTTTCAATTTCTGCCACTCGGGGCTTCTTTCCCTTGAGTTTTTCTCGATATCTGTGCCTTTTCCGCACTTTGGCTTTTTCGGCCTTTTCCGGCCCTCTCGGGGTTGACTTTTTGTTGACTCTTCACATTCTCGCCCGATTTTTCGTCTTCCGGCCATTTTCACATTCTCTTCGAGATGGCAGACGATCTTCCACAGGACAGGACCCCTCCAGAGCTCGAAATGGATCCCGAGGCCGACCCCTTGCCACTTCATATCCGGTCGTTCGATCTGAAGACCTACAGGCCTGCGGTTCATGTGATGCTCCCCGATGGACTACGCCAGTTCTGGAGCTTCGAGAGGGGCGTGGCACCCCAGCTTCTCCTGCGTGAGCCTACCTCCCATCTGTCCTTCGGCGCTTCCGAGGTAACATTCTTTCTTCTGTTTTATTATTTTCCGCAATGTAGAACACAACTGCCATTAGTTGATTCTGTTCTCTAACTGCTTAGCCCGGATGCACCGATACACTGTACACTGTAGTTGATTGCAAACAAACTTACAACCGATATATGTTTGAAACTTACATGTGCACACACACTGCACTGACCCTGAATCACCCAAACGCACGACGCACACTGTATTTCACTGCATACACACTGGTACCCGGTATCTGCTTGAATCTGAAAACATGCACACATGCTGTATTTGCCCTGAACCACTCAAACACGCTGACACATCACACGTTGTAGTTCACTGTAAGTACACCGGCACCCGATGTCTGTTCGAATTTGAAAACATGCACATATGCTGTATACCTGTATGCTTCTTAAAACTGCGTTTTGAATATTGCCTCGCAATTGTTGTTTTTTATTACAGGGGGATTCCCATACCATCCGCGGGTATGGGAATGTCGTTGCTCGGGATTGGTACATAGAGCTGCCAGACGCGGTTCGTCATATCGTCGACGAGGCTGGTTTCGGCATCTTCTGCAGGGGGCTTTCCCGGCTTACGACCTGCAGGTCCTTGCTTGCCGCTTTAGTGGAGAGGTGGTGGGATACCACCAACTCCTTCCACTTCTCCGTCACGGGGGACATGACGATGACCCCTTATGATTTCTCGATGCTCACCGGCATCGGGGTAGGGGGTGATCTGATCCCCTTCGACACAGATATGGATGAGTGGGATGCCGCCCAGCTGTACCTGCTCGGCACTCAGCCACCCCTTGCCCGGGCAGGGTTTGTCAGGTACTCGTGGTTGGAGAGCCACTTCCGGATTCAGCCAGCCTTGGCGGAGGAGGCGCAGATGACCCCGGAGGAGGTGGATCAGTACGCACGGGGTTTCATCATGTTTCTGCTCGGGACGACCCTTTTCGCCGACCGGGTGAACATCGTGCCTCTATGTCTGTTGAGCGCACTGGTGGATGTCAGGCGGATCCGCCGTTATGAATGGGGTGGCGCAGGCTTGGCCACATTGTATGGTTACATGAGCTCTTCTTCCCGCCTCAGCGAACAGCTTCTTGGCGGCTACTGGCGAGCTTGGGAGGTACATCTTCTTCCCCTTTTACACTTCTGCTTCACGTTTTCTGTATTCTGTACACTGTACACACCACGGTCTGCCTCTCGCTGACTATATACTGCACACGCGGCACACATATACTCTGCTTTACTTTGACTGTATACTGCACACACTGTATACTCTGTGCAATACACTACACAACACACGGTTCTGTCATTTCTACTTTATTCTGTATTTTGCTTTATCTGATAGTCATACGTATATCTGTTCTGCAGTTGTGGGTGTATGCCTACTTTCCCAGGCTTGCCCCAGTACCTGATGTGGAGACCCCACTCGGCGTCCCCTTTTCTCATCGCTTTGATGTGCGATACGTGCGGAGACCACGGGAGTCTTTTATTTTCTTCCGCCGCTACTTCGACACCATCACCGCCGCGGAGGTATGTTCAACTTTAGAATTTGCTTAGGCTTCGCGTAGCACTGTATGTTTTCAATAACAGTAGATAACAAACTGCATATTTACCTGCAGATCACCTGGCAGCCCTAGGCTCCGTTGCCGGCCGTGGTGAGGGATCACTACGAGGGCGCAGAGGAGATTGCCCGTTGCCGGATTCTGTTGGAGGGCCCGGTCTGTCGGGCTTGGTACCTAGGCAAGCGTTTCTTGCGTCAGACCCTGGGTTTACCGAAGCAGATAGTTCCGGGTCCGCCTCCTACACATATGAGGCATACAGAGGGGTTCTCCTTTGAGCACATGAGGGACTACACCGTTGGCTGGGGTGCAAAGCGTCACAGAGGCGAGGGCGACTACTCAGAGTACGTCTGGACCTACATTATGCGACCCTTGAGCGGTGGTCGTCGAGCTGAGAGAGGGGGACCTGCGGCGCCAGTAGCTAGAGCAGGAACTGGGGCAGGGACGTCGAGGACGGCTCGTGTTCGTGGCAGAAGCGGAGCTCGGAGGGGTCGGGGGGTTAGCTAGCCAGCTCTGCCCACTATGCTGACATGCCGAGGGCAGGGTGGGGCGACGTACCAGATTCCCTTTGCTCCTCCTCCGGCTGAGCATGAGTTGGTCGGGTTCTATGACTTACCTCCGGTATGTACTACTTCATCTTGCATCTTGCATTGCCATTTTATTTCAGTTTATTTTGATATTCTGCGGAATACTAATGCCTTTTATACTTTTGCAGGCGTCCTCTGAGTACACCCGGCAGTCCCTGGAGTTGAATGCCTCCATGATGGGGATGCTATAACGGACCTTCGACCTCCTGGCCCTCTATAGTATTCCGGTATGTCCTCCTAACGACGGTCTCAAACCATTCATAAACTGATTCGCGTAATCTGATGCACGACACAACACCTGACACACTGATCTCACAGCATCTGATACACTCCATACACAACATTTATACACTGCATTCTGCACTTGATAAACTACTCACGGCGTTCACACACTGTACCCATACACTACATTCTGCACTGATAAACTGCTCACAGCATTCACACACTGTACTCATACACTGCATTCTGCACTAATACACTACTCACAGTATTCTAATGTATTTGCCTTTTGTGCTTTTCAGCCTCCCTTCTAGATTCCTCCAGTGGGTGGCGCTCCGGCTGGGCCCTCTATTCCTGCTCGAGAAGGGCGTGGAGATGCTGTACGTCCCCATACCAGGGCAGGGCGTGTTCATGTCGGGAGTAGCTCTCGGGCGCCGACCCCTGATGATGACGATGATGATGATGATGAGTCCGAGGCAGAGGCAGAGGCCGGGTCATCTGAGGAGGCTGGAGACGACTCAGACTCAGATGGCGATGCTGATGACGATGCCCCTGGACCTTCGTCCAGGAAGAGGGCGAGGACAGATCCCCGGGCCCGAGACTACTGATGATGATCCAGATTGCTACTTTTCTTTTTTTTTGTACTTTTTTTTTTCTTTTTCTTCCTACTCTTTACTGGTAGTTAGATTACCTTGTACTGCCGCAGGCAGATTTTTGTTTTCAAAGCTATGTACTTGAAAAAGATAATGAAATGGACAAACTTTTTGTTTAAAAAGTGTTACATTTACATATCTCATGTATTGCATCGCATCACATCATGTTACACCTCAATGTGAATGGAATTGACCTGTTGTCTGAAAAATCGAGCATTTGTACTGTAATGATCAGATAACCAAACGACCTCATAGCAAAACAGCCCAAGCAACACACTGCTCAAACTGAATGCACAGCCCATACTCTGTTGGGGATTAGTCTGCATACAGCCCCTAACACCGCACTCGGTTCATTCTGCACACAGCAAATCCTAAACAAATGGCCCAATCTAACAAGACGAAACACAAAGATGGAACCAGTTGAAGTTGAAGCACGCTCAGATGCCCCGAATTTTTTTTCTTCTTCTTTTGCTTCGCACAGATGTAGAGAATGGCACAGCACTCTGAGCATAAATGATTTTCGAAATAAAAAAGAATTTTCAACCGGGGTATCGAGCCTACAACTGAACACAGCGGGAAGGACTCAAACAAAAGGGTACACGACCTAAACACAACGAGACACGCTCAGAAAAGACCCAAAACAAAAGTTGAGGTGAACAAAATGAAAGACACGACACGCGGACATGTTCAACGAAAGACCTCAAATCTCGAGGAGCCAGTTCCTCCGGGTATATTTCCCACCCTTTCTGATTTGTGATTCTCACATCACTCGGCCCTCAGGCTCAGTTTTTTCCTCTCAAAACCTTTTTTCTTACTTTTCTCTCAACTTACACCTCTCTATTCTTTATTCTCTCATTTTTCGTCCCTCCCCAAGGTGATTGATGAATGAATAGGAAGTTGCGAGTTCATGCCCAACGCCGTTAGCTCACAGCTATTTCTTCTGGTGGGAAGAGTGCCCTCCTAGCAAGTATCTTGACGACGGGAGAAAGACAGAACGCCTGACTCAACTGTGCCCCTAGTTCATCATTTTGACCATTTTTTGTTTTGGTTTTCTACTAAAACAGTTTTGATCAAGATGAGAGTCGGATTAACGTACTTGTTCGATTTTTGATTTGAAAATCACGCAAGTCAGGCTGTAAGCACTGAAAATTTTCCTTTTTTGGGTCCAAGAAAAGGTCGGGTTTTCGAAAAGGGAATAGTTTTCGAGAAAATAGTCAACCTCAGTAAAAATTTCAAAAACTATTTTTGTAAACGGCCGACGCCCAACGAGCGCGGAACTCATTCTCGAGATGCACAACCTCAGATCGGAGGCAATAGAAAATTGCCCCTTGTTTGAAGGATGCTGCACGGCAACGGAAAGTTGCCCCTGGTTTAAACGGCGACTCGCGACGACTCGTGGCAACGGAAAGTTGCCCCTTGTTTGGATGATGCCGCAGCAGTCCGCAAACAGTCTTCATTGGTGGTAGTCGAACTCTTGGACACGGAGATGACGAAGACGGTCATAATCAATATATGGACACAGTCACGTTGGAAGTGTTGGCGACTAGACTTTGGGATGAAATCGAAACCATTGTATGGACTGAGATGCTATGAAAGCGTTGGGGGCTGGACTTCAGAATGAAGTTGCCTACGTATTCCAAACATGGGAATCAAGCCTTACGTAGTTCCGGCTAAGGTACACTCGGGTATTTTAACCTTCACTTTTCAGGCTCTAACTTTTGCCATGGTGCCCGATGCGGGTTTTCGACCTTGCGAGCTTCTTTTCATTTTCTTTTTTTTCTTCTTTTTTTTCTTGATTTTTTGATTTTTTTTCTTCTCTTTTTTTTCTTTCTTTTTTTTGTGATTTTATTTCTTCTCTTTTTTTTGCATTTTTTGTATTTTTCTCTTGCTCTAACTTTTGCCTGGGTCGCCCTTCCGGGTTTTCGGCCCAGCGAGCCTCTCAAAAGGGTAAAAGTGTAACAAGTCCATGCCAAATGGTTTTTGAAGTTGAAGCCTCTCTATATCTAGGAGAACGGCTGTTGCAATGATTTGCAGAAGAATCCATCATGGCTGCTCCACGAGCTTCTTCTGGTGAGATCTAATCTTTTTGATTCGACTTTGGTGCCTCTTGTTCGAGGGCTGCTTCAAAACTGGGCACACGGGCCTCCTCTGACAGTTGACCGTTGAATGTTCCGAATGAGTTCGAGGTTCAAAACAAACAGATCGAATCTTGAGGTTGAGAGCGATCCTAGGCTGCACCATCTCAGGAGCGATTCCACACAGGTCTTCGCAGGATCGCGCAAAATATTTTGTTTTTGAAAGTTTTTTTTTTTAAAGAAAGCGACAAATCGCTCGCGCTGAAGATGGTGTGGAACCGGTCTGGATCAAGCCAGGGTCCTTCCCAGTACTCACGCTGACAAACATGATTTCATTCATTAAGGGCTTAGCATGCCTCTCTTTCTCTCAATTGATCAAATTTTTGCAAAACCGGAGGAATTCCTTCCTCTTCGTTTTTATCACAATGTTTCGAAAAACGTTTTGAAGAACTTAGGTCAATGCAATAATTCTCAAGGCACAGAAGAGCAGGTAGAATGCAGGGCTGTTCCATTCAAAACCTCTGGCACAACTAGCCCAAAACAAACAATAAGCACGGAAACATGATAGCCGCAGCTATTTCATTCAGGTTTCTCGGATGTAACTGGCTCCACAGCAGAGACAGACTCAAAGAGAAAGCAAAAAGGTTAAATACAAAAACGGTGTTCGAGGCAACAACCTCGGAATCACTCGACATCCTATACAACGGGACTAACTCGGTACCACAAAACAGACCCAAAAACAAAAAGACTGACTCAAAGCAAAGAGGCAGACTCAAAAACAAAACAGAGAACTGACTCAAAACCCAAGCCAGAAGCTACAAAACTGCATTTACAAATGCTCAAAAAGTGCGTGCCAGACGCCACATCTGAAATACACCGAGCGCCGCCCGCAGGTGGTCCAACCCCTAATCACATACTCGTAGTATCCTCAAAGTCCAACAGCTCGGTGGTAACAGTCTTCGCTGAGGTAGGTGGAAGAATGACCTCATTATCAATCAGATCCTGCACTTCATGGCGAAGGCGGAAACAGTTATCGGTGGCGTGACCGGTCTGTTGGTGGTACGCGCAGTACAAAGCAGCATCATGTATGAGAGGGAGATTCTTCGGGAGAGGCCGACGTTCAAGGGGTTTAAGCAAGAATCTGAAGTGCCTTAGACAGAGGCATGTAGAGAGCATGAAAGATCCTGAACCCTCGGGGCAGGTACTTTGAAGTCTGGGTATTCTTACTAGACGCACTAGCAAAAGGGTCGGCAGGCACTGCCTTGGTTTTCTGATCTTTCCCAGGTGCAGGGGCGGGAATAGGAGCAACTGTTATGCCATGACGGGGCCTATCCCGATTTTCTGACTGACTTGGACTACCCTCAAGTGGAGTAGGGAAAGCATCCTCCACAGTTTTTGCCACAACTGCGGATATCTGTTGCTTGTTCATTCCCCCGGCTTTCAAAGCCTCGACTGCCCGCAGCAGTTGTTCAATGGGATCGGCATCTGCCTTCATTTTGTTCTTGCCTCTGGCCTCAACCTGATCAGGGGTTTGGGTTACTGCATCAGAGCGAAGCCCGGTTGTTGCTGATACGTCGTTGTTGTAGCTGGAGGCAACCTCTGGTTAGCTGAGCTCTGTCACAATCCGCCCCAGTAGCGGGGGCTCCTGTGGTATGAAATTCTCGGCATACGGTGCCGCTGGCGGCGAAGCCGACATTCCATAGCCCAGATCGGCCACGGATCTCTGAAGGTCGCCTATCATTCCCATCAATTCAAATGTGGTGGGCTCACGAGCCTGATACAACTGGGGGGTCCAGACTGGGTGCGCGACAGGCGACCTAGGCGGATGCGATACATCAACATTGGTTTCATCCCGCAGGGTGATCCCTTGATCTAGCGTAGCTGTCATAACCACAATCTCTTCTGAATTCTGCGTCATCATAAGTCCTGCCTCAGCAAGGGGGAACACTAGCTATTCTGTATCAATTCTCTGGACACTCTGAACTGAAAGGAAAAACAAACAGCATTTCAGCCCAAACAGATCAATCACAGGTGTAGCCAAACAACTGTACTCTACTACTGATCACTGTTCCCCAGAATCACTGTCCCCAGAACTGAACTTGATACCCGCAGATAACTGATTCTCATAAACTGACACTGATGCCCTCAGGTCTGATACTCAAACATGCGAACTGATATGTGTGTTCCGCTGCATAGATACACTCTAAAACACATAGCAAGTAAAGAGAGCCAAAACACCCCAATAGAGGGGTAGGGTTTCCCTGTCCTATTTTGTCAGGAGCTAGGGTTTCACTATGCACGCAGCAGTTTTCAAACAACCTAACATCGGGTAAGCAACCTGTCCTAATTTGGAATGGTTACTATGGATTTCGATATGCACTAGGTCGAATGGTCAAAAAGGGTGCCCCGGTAAAACCAGGGTTTGTGTTCCCATACTGTCAGAGCCCACAACCGGTCAACCTTATGGCATGCTTTGACAAAGTCAAGCCTCGGGCAAACCGTTCAGGAATGGCAGATGGCAAACACGATGTCCTAGGCGCACCAATGCACATGCAATGCAAAGAGACACATAATTGAAACCAAAACAGGATATCATGAGTTCGAGTCAAGCTCTCTAAACTCCCCAGCAGAGTCGCCAGAAACTGTAGACGTCCCCGAACGCCCCGGGAGGACGAGTCCCGTTCTGTTCATATTGGATTCACTACAGTTCCGGACTCTCAAATTGTCACGGTTCTTAATCTGAACCAAAGAGTCCAAATCCGGCAAATCATTTTGAGAAACAGATTTTTGAAAAAAAGTGTCAAACATGGACTGCTTTGCCAGATACAGAGTCGCCACCTAAATATTTTTTAAGGGGGAATTTAGGAAACCCTGACTCGGTGCCAAAGGCCACGTGTCCGTCATCACCAAAGTTGCCTCGGCTCGGGAGCTAGGGTACGATTGGGGAAGGTCAGCTATGAGCACCCCCTCTCGCCCGATCCGAAGATCAGCCTCTACTAACCGTGATATCCGTTTTTGAAAACGTTATGTGTTCTTATCCCGATTATTAGCCTAGAATTACAATGTTATGCGCACAGCACAAAAGTATAGACTAGATTGCCTAATTTGGGAATAAGCATTGCATATCCGTTTGTTTTGGAAAAATGTTTTGGAATTTGCTACTCGCAAGTAGGCTAAAACACGGATTTCAATGAGCTATTCCAACTCAGACAATCCAACCTTCACCCACAGGCATTCAAGCAGTTATATCACATAAGCAGCTAGCCTCATGGTAATCATGCTATCATGGCAACACTCACACGCATGCGAGGATGCTAAAGCATAAATACTTACATCGTACTCCGTGCCAAAACAAAGAACTCGTTAGCAATCAATGCATGATCCAAGTCCATGTTTAAATGTCTAATGCAGCACATACGGAATGTCACTAGAGTAGGCTCGGCTAGTCTATCAATGACATGTGAAAATGCACAAGTAGCATGTATTCAAGTTAGATTTGAAATACGAATGCAGTTAGCATGATGCGCCGAGCCCGGTGCATGCAATACTGATGAATGATGCACGCATGAATACCATAAGGTATGCTAAATTAAACATGACCTATTACTAACCATCAAAGCAGGTAAGTAAAAGGGAGAAAGAAGTGGGGGTTGGAAGACATGCACACACTCACCCACACTTATTACAAATTCGCCCTTGCTCGGAGGGACCAAAAGAATAATACAATTCGAATAATGAATTAACTATCCTAGCTAATTAATTATTACAGACCAACTAAATTAATTAAACAAATTAATTAATTTAAGAAAGCAAGAAAAAGGGCCTCGAGAAGAGGGCTCAATGTACGCATGCTCGGGTCTTGCTCGGAAGTCCACTGCCATGCACAAGCTGCCTCTGTTTTTCCCTGCTATACTCCTCTGAAAACTGCTAAAGTCTCAGAATTGCTTCCCTGGACATTGGGAGACACCACCGGCTGAGGAGAATGGCCACCGGCAGTGAGATGTGATCATCGGCTGTTGATGAAGCTATCGGCCATGGATTTATGGTCGGTCGGCACTGAACACTGCCGGTCGGCCAAGAATGTCTGCAGAACCTGTAATTGACAGCAGCAGAGGGCAAGGCACGGCATGGCAATGCATTTCAAGCAATGTATGCACCGACCATATCCCTTATCACGTTTATGACTCAAAGGGACATGGTCCTTGGTTCTCAGACCATCAAGCGCGCATTTCAATGCGTGATAGCCCAAGAGACCAAGTTGTGCATTTTTCATTTCAAATGTAATGCAATGCACATAGTCAAACCAAGGGGCTTCTACCTCTATCATGACTCACTTCAAGAGGTGAGGCAATACATGCACAATGCAATGCAACCTAGGCATGCGAGCTAAGGATGCAACATGGCAATGCAATGTGTACATGCAAGTATGCAAGCAACCATGCGAGGTGAGCATGCAAACAAGCAAAGAGATGGACTTAAGCATGATTAGGCAATTCTCAAACAAGCCTAAATCAGTGGCCAAAGTGCTCAAACATGGAGGCCAACACACGCACACACATGCACATGTTAAAGGGCTAATACTTAGGCACAAAAGGGCAACTCTCAAGCACACTTGAAAGAGGCATAACATGGACAATTAGCATGTAAATTAAGCTTTGAAAATCATGCAAGAACATGGTGCCAAACCAACCCAAACAATGCAATCAAGGTATGCAAGAAAAGTCCAAGATTCAAAGCAAGCTAAAGGGGTATTGAACCACACTTAACAAGACCAAACATGGCATGAATTCAATGACCCAAAACAGAGTTTTAGCACATAAAACAAAGCCCAAAAGATTACTTAGATGGCATCTAAATGACTTGAATTCAAAAGCATGCACAATGACCAAAACATGGAGCATGCAACACAAGCCTTTGACACATCAAAGGGACCATGAAATGCAAGCATACAAGCATACTAAGTGGACTGAAATGACATGGAAAATGGACCCAACCCACTAAATCAAAGCAAGTAATGCATGCTATACACTCACACCCTTAAGGCCAACAAGCCAAAAATGCAAAGGGGCTATACAATGCATGCCAAAGTCGACCTAAACAACTAAGGACAGACCTTAATCATGGCAAAATAAACATGAAAGCTTCACAAAGCCAAGCCTAAAACATGCTAGAACAATGGTTTACAACCTAAGGCATGTTAAGGCAACAAAATGGCATTACAACGCATGTATGCTAAGCAAGCATGGTGTACCAAAACCAACTTAAAAAAATAAGCATTAATAACAGCTAGGGCATGGTCAACAAGAGCCTAAGCTAGGTGCTCCCTCAAGAGGCAAAAATGGTCCTTTTCAAGGACAACAAGGAGAGGGGGTGGCCCTCTCCTTCTTGGGACCTCAAGGCACCATCCTTACCACTGAAATCCCTCAAGATTTCAGTGGTGAGGAGGCCCAAACACCAAAGTCCCGGAGCTCACACAAAATAGCAAAAAACAAGGGCCAAACAAGGCTTAAGAGGGGTCAAACAACCCCAAAGCTTAAAACACTCTTAACAAACTATTTAGAGGCCTTAAAAAAAGAACTTTTATGTATTATATGCAAAGCCAAAAAACAGTTGCAAGATAGGTAAAAGTAGTGTGCAAAAATGGGGTAAAAAGGGGCTAGTTTCTTACCCTTGAAGTCCTCCTTCACAAATGATGATCTTGTTGCCTCCTTGGGCTCAAATCCAGTCAAGAACACCAAGAACAACCCTCTGGTCCCTCAACAACCAAGAGAAGGTGTAACACTATGTGTTTGTGTGCAATAGTATGGACAAACACACACTAGACACACACAAGAGAGAGATATAGAGACAGGAAATATGTATCAACCCTAACCCTAATCCAGAACTCCCTCTGAATTTTTTTGTAACCCTCATGCCAAGAGAGGAGCCCTCTTCTTATAGGCAACTCCCTCTTGTAAGGCTTTCCAAACAAGCCATCCAAGAGGGAAATCCCTCCATACACGTGTGTGGAGGGGAACAGAGTGGGTGCCAGCTATCACAGCTAGCTGGCACAAAATATCTACTAAAAGTAGATGAACAGTGATCGGCCATCCAAAATTGCCACTTTGACAAAATAAATGGCCGACCGGCAACAAAGAGTGCCGACCGGCAATATACATTGCCAATGGCATAAAATCACTGGCCAGTGGCCTCAAGCCATGGTCGGTGATGTCTGGGGATGCCTCACAAGGCATTCCCTGCCCCTCCAAGGCAAAACACAAGTGTTTGGTGCAAAACCAGACACAACACGGTCGAGTCGAGAGATCCTGAGGCAAGGCGTGCAACCGAGACCTCTGGGAACTCAAGACGAACACAAACAATGGTAATCACCAAGTGTTCCAATGGTGACGTCCAAGTCTTGAGGACGGTCAAAAATGGGGTGTCTACAGGGGACATAATTCAGTGGCGACCTAGTCAAAATCTGCAATGTTGCGGGTAGTAAGAAATGGATAGTGGCAATTATGGACTTTAGGAAAGCTAAGAAATCTCCTAAAGACATCCGCATCAATGAAGAGCTCTTTATTGCAAACCTAGGTGTGAAAGGAAGGGGCAATCTTGTTGATGGAATACATGTTACAATAGAATTCATATACCTAACTAAGGTTTTATGGACCAGAGAAATGAAGAACCTGGTCACCCCCCAAGTATCGAACAGAGACTGGATAGGGATAGACTCGAAATCACTGGGGTGGACATTCCATTCTAAATGAACTGTCCAAGAATCATAAAAATCACGATAAAGGTAGGACTTTTCCCTGGATTGGAATTTATCTTTACTGTAATTGGGACGAGACACGGTGGTTTTACAGCGTTTGGAAGACTCGACCATTACTGACAAACAGAGGAAAGACCACCACAAAAAAAAACACCCCCAAGACAACCCATAAAGTAGTAGCCAATTCCTAATTACAACCCCAAAACAATTCAAAAGAACAAACACCATTAGTACCAAAGATCCAAATACAATACGAGAAAGGTAGTATACAGCAAATCAAAACCCTAAGAGCAAGAAAAGCATGTATAATGTAGGATTCAATCAATACAGTATAGCAGAAAAACCAACCCCACCGACTAAACAAGGGTAACAAAAGAGATAGTGTCAACACCTAAATAAAAATAGCAAGAATACAGCAGTATAAATGAAACAATACCAAGCAAAACCCACTCAAAAATAGCATGAGGGTAGAAATATAGCAAGAAAGTAGTAAGCCAAAACTAAACCCTAACTTGCACACAAGTGTGAAATAAAGCACAATCACCAATTACACACAAGAAAAAAATGAAATAAAACATAAATGAGACCAAAAAAAAACAAAACAAAACAAAACAAAACAAAAAAGAAACCTTAAAGGTGAAGCACACACCCGAAGCAACACAATGAGGAAGAGAGAAAAACGTACCAAAAACTGAAAAGGGAAGGCGTGAATGAAGAGAGAAACACCCAAATCCTGGTGAAACCCAAGGGACAAGCAGCAATGAAGAGGAAATTGCCCTAGGAGAGAGAAGACAGTCAAGGAATTTGGGCAAAAATGAGACTGAAAAGGCAAAGAGCAACTTTTATACTAGGGCAAGTCGCTCGAGCAATACGATTGTCGCTCGAGCTATGACTCTGTCGCTCGAGCCAAAAAAACAAGCTCTCAGAATCTACGCGACCTGCAAAAAGTACTAGATGGAAGTATTTTCTGCTTGAGAAGCGGAGGTGAAAAACTGAAGCACCCTGAAAAGTACCCTTCTGATTAGAGTAAGAACACTCAAACTTACAAGTATGGCCTGAAACAAAGAGGGATGAGTAGACTAGCCATAATGTGGCACTAAGATGAAATAATCCTTTAACAACCCTAACCTCTGATTTACGTTGATTTGTGGTTAAATAAGCTTTGTGGGGGCCGAGAATTGGGAGTTGTAGAGATTCCGGATAGTCAAATCTGGGAGAGTCGAGATTTGAAGCACTCGGCAATTGGCTCGAAAGCTCAAATCCAACCCTACTCGGCCAAATAACCGATTAAGCAAGGGGTCGAGTGAAGATCGGTCTATTATAAAATGTGTCGAATATGAGGTGGGAAATGGATCTAATCCCGAGGCCCAAAGAAGAAAAGATATAAATAGAAGAAACATCAGCCAGAAGGAGGTATGTGAGAATTGTTGTGCTAAACTTAAAATACAAGCATTCTTGAGCGTTGAGACTGACTTGTCCGTTGGAGTGCTAATTCCAGCACCACCGACCGGAGTGTTTATTTCTTTTCAGAAGACTAGAAGAGGATCACGAGCGTTCTCCAGGATCAGAAGAGTATTTCCAAACCACTTCTCCACAATTGGCGCCGTCTGTGGGAATACTCAAGCACATCCATGGTGAGCGTGACGGAAGATCCTCCGATAGTCACTGTCGACCCTATTCCGCAAGATGAAACCACTCCAACAAACATGCTTAAAACAGAGACTATCGCCGCAAGACGTGCCTTGAATTTCACCTCACCCTCGACTTCGGAGCACGAAGCAATGCAAGCGATCCTGGAACAAGCAAAGCAAAACGAACAAAGATTGGAGAACATGATCATAGAGAACGAACATCTCCGTCAGGATTTGGCCTTGGAGGTGGCGAAGTCCAAACAAGCTCCATACCAAGGCCCAGAACGACCCGTGAGAGTAGCTGGTCGACGATCTCGAGCCCGACAACAAGATACTGATAGCAACTCCGACTCATTATCCTCGGAGCCCAAGAAGAAGAGACGATCTGAAATTTCCAGTTCTTCTGAAGAGAGTCCCTGTACAAGGCGTAAGCGAAGAAGAAAAAGCTCAGATGACGATCAACACAATCTTTTTGTACGACGGATTGCAAAGGCAGTGCTATCCAAGAAATTCAAAGCACCGTCATTCACCTTGTACGACGGTAAAGGCAACCCAACCAAAGCAATAGCCTTGACACAGAATTCACATTCTCTCCACGTGATCCACATGATATACAGCCTGCCAATGTCATCGGCGGTGCACGCGATTCAGTCAAAGTCTAACCCTCAAAAGCAACTCACTCTGGCTAAACGGCCCCATGAAGCCGAGGTTATCACTTTTGATTATTCGGATTTGGCCGGAGTAACACTGCCCCACATTGATGCCTTGGTAATTGAGTTACGCGTGAACCGATTCACAGTTGAGCGCGTACTCATTGATCCGGGGAGCACATCAGAGATTATGTACTACAAGACATTCACTAAACTCGACTTCTCTGAATCAGATCTCTCTCCGGCCCCTTATCCACTATTCGACTTCAATGCCAATCCATAGTACCCGTTGGGGAAAATCAGTCTTCCCGTTCGAGCAGGATCCCGAATAGTGGATATGGGATTCTTGGTCATCAAGCTGTCGTCGCCGTATAATCTCATCATGGGGCGATCCTTGTTGCATACTATGCGAGCCGTGCCTAGCACCTATCATCAGCTGCTCTGCTTCCCAACAGAACGCAGTATTGAGCAAATTTGTGGCTCCCAGAAATTGGCACAAGCATGTTATCTCCTTGCTGAGAAAACGCCAAAGGAACTACAGGTGAATTCGATTAAGTTGCCGGATCGAGAAAGCCTCGACGATGTTGGGCGGCTCCCAAATGAAAAGGCAACGGAAGACTTAGAACGAGTTCAAATCGATGGAAGCCCAGAAAAGTTCTTCATGGTTGGCGCCTCCTTGAATCAGGCCGATAGACAGTTGCTAATATCTTTCCTGCTCAGCAACCTCGATGTCTTTGCATGGACTCCGTACGAGATGCCGGGTATAGATCCGTCAGTTTCACAGCACCATTTGAATGTCGATCCTAAGTGCAAGCCGATCATTCAGAAAAGCCGGCGGTCAGCCGCAGAGCACACTGCCGCCGTTGTTGAGGAGGTTGACAAGCTACTTGGCACCGAAGCAATTAGAGAGGTGACCTACCTTACATGGCTCTCTAACACAGTGGTGGTGAAGAAGAAAAATAGGACTTGGCGAGTGTGCGTCGACTTCACGGACCTAAACAAAGCCTGCCCAAAGGATTGTTTTCCTCTTCCCAGGATAGACCAGCTTGTAGATACTACGGTGCGCCATCAGCGTATGAGCTTCCTTGATGCCTATAGAGGTTATCATCAAATCGCTATGCATCCGGAGGACCAAGAGAAAACTGCATTCCTCACCCCAAGAGGAACCTATTGCTATAAGGTAATGCCTTTTGGGTTGAAGAATGCAGGGGCAACCTACCAGAGATTGGTCACCCCCATGTTCAAGGAGAAACTCGGCAAAACTATGGAAGTGTACGTTGACGATATGGTGGTCAAATTCAAAGAAGAGCATAATCATATAGCCGATCTGGAAGAGACATTCGGCATCCTACGCAAATATGGAATGAAGTTGAACGCTTCCAAATATGCATTTGGTATCGGCTTTGGCAAATTCTTGGGCTACATTGTCAACCACAGAGGAATTGAAGCCAACCCAAGGCAAATCACAGCAATCCTGGAGCTCGGCTCCCCTCGTTCAGTAAAGGAGGTTCAAAAGTTGATAGGGATGGCTACCGCACTCAACAGGTTTATCAGCCGGTCCACAGATCGCTGCCGACAATTCTTTCATACACTACGACAGGGCAACACCTTTGAATGGTCCGCCGAGTGCAAAGCCGTTTTCAACGGCCTGAAGACCTACCTCCGCTCAGTACCACTCCTGACCACACCCTCTGCTGGCGACCCACTCATTTTGTACCTGGCAGTTTCTAACCGAGCCGTCAGTGCCGTATTGATAAAAGAAAAGTTTGGGGAGCAGCGGCCAATGTATTATATCAGCAAGGCAATGGTTGATGCTGAAACACGCTACCTTCTGCCGGAAAAGCTCATCCGAGCCCTAGTTATGGCGGCAAGGAAGCTCATGCATTACTTCTAGGGGCATAGCATTGGGGTGCTGACAGATTATCCCCTCCGATCAGCACTACGTAGTGCGGAAGCATCTGGACGTGTTTCAAAGTGGGCTCTGGAACTTGGCTAGTACGATATTCAATTTCTATCCAGAACCTCAATCAAGGGACAGGGGCTTGCCGACTTTATCGCCGAATTCACAGGGGACCTTGCCGACTTCAAGTCTAATGTCGCCGACTTCAAGTCTGATGAAATTTGACTGAAGCCGAACTGGAGGATTTATGTTGGGGACATCTGGCAGTTGTATGGTGATGGATCGTCCAATCAGCGGGGCAGTGGAGCTGGAGTTGTAATCATGACCCCCGACGGTGCAATAATTGAGCAGGCCGTCAAGCTCGGCTTCGAAGCATCAAATAACGAAGCCGAATACGAAGCCCTTTTAGCCGATTTGCGGAACGCGAATATTTTGGGTGCTCGGCGTCTACTTATGTTTTGCGACTCAAAACTGGTGATCAATCAGCTAAAGGGGGAGTACACGGCAAGAAACGACCGTATGGTGGCGTACATGACAACGGCCAATTCCCTGTTGGCAAAATTTGACCATCATGAGTTGAACCAGATAACACATGATCAGAACATCCATGCAGATGCCTTGGCTTGCCTAGCCTCCGCAATCAACTCAGAGATTAAACGAACCATCGAAGTAGGATTCATCCCGGAGCCAAGCATTGGCCCTTCGGAGGAAGTTCAAATCAACGTTATAGAATCTGTACCAAGTTGGAAGGATCCCATTGTTACATTCCTATCTTCTGAACAACTCCCAGAGGACAAAAAAGAAGCACACAAGCTGCGAAACAAAGCCATGCAATACTACTTGGATCCGCAAGGAAGGCTTTATAAAAAGTCACTCTCTGGCCCATATTTGGAATGTGTGCACCCGGACAAAGTCGGGGAGCTTCTGACTGAGATACACGAAGGCAATTGTGGAGCCCATTCTGGCGGACGCTCTTTGGCCCCTCCAGCTATAATGCAGGGGTATTATTGGTCGACAATGAGAGCGGATGCCGAGTGTTATGCAAAAAAGTGTGAACAGTGCCAGAAATTCACCCCGTTAAACCATCTGCCTGCTGAAGAGTTAAACTCTATCACCAGTCCTTGGCCGTTCGCTCAGTGGGGGCTTGATATCGTAGGACCATTGCCGAGGGCCCCAGGGAACAAGCGATACCTAATCGTCGCAACAGATTACTTCACGAAATGGGTCGAAGCGGAGGCATTAACACACATTCGAGATGCTAACGTTAGGCACTTTGTGTGAAGGAACATCATAACACAATTCGGCATTCCTAGAGCTCTTATCTCAGACAACGGCACCCAGTTTGATTGTGGCGTATACCGAGAGCTGTGCAGCAAATATGGCATTCGACCTTACTTTTCTACGCTAGCTTACCCCCAAAGCAATGGCCAAGCCGAAGCCTCTAATAAATCCATCTTGGACAGCATCAAGAAGAGGCTGGAGAAAGCCAAAGGCAAATGGGTCAAAGAATTGCCGAGTGTACTGTGGGCTCATCGAACTGCACCGAGAAGATCAATTGGAGAAATGTCGTTTGCCCTATGCTTTGGAACCCAGGCAATCTTACCGCTAGAGATCAACCACCCGACACTCAAGTCGCAAGTTTTTGATACGGGCCGAAATAACATGATGCTGGCTTTGGATTTGATTCTAATCGAAGAACGAAGAGACCGAGCACTTGCGTCCATGGCACGGTACTAGCAGCAACTGGCAAAGTCGTATAATCAACGGGTTCAGCTGCGCCGCTACACACCAGGAGAATTGGTCCCGAAGAAGGTGCTTCTAGCTGACAGGAAACCAGCCGATGGAAAATTAGGTCTTAACTGGGACGGCCCCTACCAGAATGATTCGATCGCCGAAGTAGGGGCATATCAGCTCAAAGCCATGTCAGGAAGGAGTTTGCCACGGCCCTGGAATTCCACGCATTTATGCAAATTTTATCATTAACCCGACTTGTGGGACATGATGCTTGTTCCGAACTGTTCGCTATGTACATCTCTTTTTTTGTAATACAAAGATTCTCATTCACCTACTACAAAATCTAGTTCAAAGATGTTCCGATTAAAGCCTCCGGATTCGGAGCGCTCTTCGTGGATATCACGATTGGCCAAATAAAGTCTCCGGATTCGGAGCCCCATCAGCGAATGACGTCTTTGGGCCGATCAAGCCTCCGAATTTGGAGCGCCCTTCGTGGATATCACGATTGGCCAAATAAAGTCTCCGAATTCGAAGCCCCATCGGCGAATGACGTCTTTGGGCCGATTAAGCCTCCGGATTCGGAGTGCCCTTCGTGGATATCACGATTGGCCAATTAAAGTCTCCAGATTCAGAGCATCATCGGCGAATGACGTCTTTGGGCCGATCAAGACTCCGGATTCGAAGCCCCGTCGGCGAATGACGTCTTTGGGCCGATCAAGCCTCCGAATTCGGAGCGCCCTTCGTGGATATCACGATTGGCCAAATGAAGTCTCCGGATTCGGAGCCCCATCGGCGAATGACGTCTTTGGGCCGATCAAGCCTCCGAATTCAGAGCACCCTTCTTGGATATCACGATTGGCCAAATAAAGTCTCCAGATTCGAAGTCCCATCAGTGAATGATGTCTTTGGGCCGATCAAGCCTCCGAATTCGGAGCCCCATCGACAAATGACGTCTTTGGGCCGATCAAGCCTCCGGATTCGGAGTGCCCTTCGTGGATATCACGATTGGCCAAATAAAGTCTCCGGATTCGGAGCCCCATCGGCGAATGACGTCTTTGGGCCGATCAAGCCTCCGGGTCGTGCGTAACACAATGATGTCGATTAAATCAGGCCGAACAATGTCCATTCAATCGCTTGAAATACGTTTTTTCAAACATTTATATAATAAAACGCATGCAAGCACGTGTGTGTCGAACAAAACTTATAACAAAACATTGAAAATAAAAATAAAAATAAAATGCTTTTTTATTCGACCAACCAATAATCGCATAATCTTAGACGCAATCCGTGTTTGAACATTTATAACGAATATGTTTATTCGGCGTCTCCCTCATCATCGCTCTTTTCAACTTCAAAGGCGGAAAAGGCAAATGATCCTGATGATCCAGGCCACATAAGTTGAAATCGACACCCTTCGCTTGGAGAGCCTCCACGGCCTGAAGAGCTGCGATCCAACCATGTTTAAAGCCGTGATTCTCGCATCGGCAGACCTCCTCAGCAAGTGTCTCTTTCGTTTTTCGATCCCAACCTTCCGGCCAGCATGGAAACCCTGCTCGTAACCCTTGGCCCTCGCATTTGCTACGGCAAACATGCCTGCCGTATCTCGGTCGGCGATGGCATGACTCAATAGCCATTGGGTCACCCTCTCATCCACAATTGGGTTAGATTGAACCGCCGCATGCAGATCGGCGACTTTAACCTTTCTAAGCTCCCTAAGCTCGCCCCCGGCCTTCTCCGCACGAGCCTCCGAACTGTGGACCCGTTTCGTCCATTTTCTCCATCTCCCGCCATGCGGCGCGCAGACGCATGCCGAGTTCATAGGCGGTGTACAGCCCCTTCATCGCCCCATGAATACCTTCTCAAAACATTTCAAAATCTCGTCGTCCAACCATCGATTGTTGGACTTCCGGTGGAAAGATCTGTTGAGCGAACTCGACCGCTACACCCGGATCATTGACAATGGAATCTGCCTCAGTCATCGGTTTATTCCCCATGAACACCGCAAAACTCAATGGTCGTGACGTCGCGTCTGACTCATTCCTCGGTTGTGGTTGTGTGGAGATTCCCCGTTGATGCTTTCCTCTTCGGGGTGATCTGCTTCGACGGCTTGAAGGTTAACATTTTTCGCTTTCCTTGGATGTCCTCCCCTCCGTACGCGCAGGCTTACTGCTGCGATTCATCGCAGTATCTAGCTCAGCCAGCGTTCGTCCCTCTCCTCTGCTGTTAAAGAACAGTTTGTTTGACATTCGCCCTCGCCTCAAGCTAGTTCAAATCGAGTCTGAATAAGAATAAGTGGACCCACTAGCACGAACTCACCCCATTTATTTGTAGGTATGCAGCGACCCCGAGGCAATTTCATTAACGCTTTTAGCAGTCTCCAAACGACGAATGCCGATTGATATGTGCCACAGCCACTTCATGCACTAATTTTTGGCTTGTTAAAACGGCCTAATTATCTAAACGGCAATTATGGGAGAATGCCTTGAAGTCCATGCATTGGCTGGGGCAAGGGCAGATTTATTAATCTAACCAGCCGAGCATCTTGGCCCCATGCTGATTGATATGTGCCACAGCCACTACATGTACTAATTTTTGGCTTTTTAAACGGCCCAACTATCTAAACGGCCTAATCATCTAGTCAGCAAGTATATAAAACGTTTTATCCAAAACAGCAACCAAACAATTCCGTTCATTAGTAACAGCAAAGTACAAAATGAATTTTCATTTAGTAAATTGGGCACAAATTGTAACCATTTTACATATGAAAATTACTAAACAAAAAGCTGTAAAAAGCTGAAAATTACATGCAAATCCTAAAACAAAAACAAGAGCCGCCTAAATTAGCCCTCGGAGTCAAACTCCAGCAGCTCAGCATCCACTTGCTCGTATGGAATTGGTGTAGCCAATGTCACATCAACAGCAGCAAGGGCTTTGAGCCAGCCGTGTTTAAATCCCCGATTTTCAAATTTAGGGACTTCGTCTACATATTCATCAAAAGAAGATTTTTTCCCAACATCGAATGCGCTGGAAGCCTTCAGGTCGGCTGTTTCCTTCGCCGCCTTCATCTCTTCCAACCCAGCCTCCAATTTAGAGATCGCCTCCTAGGCCAATTTAAGTGCATCATCGCTCGTATCCGCTCTCTTCTCGGCGACTAATCTCAATTCTTCAGCATTACAGGCTCTCTCCATCTCGGCCTCGGCATGGGCACCCTCCGTCTGCGCCCTACTCCTTTGGCCCTCAACCTCCGCTTGTAAACGGCCAATTAGCTCGACGGCATCATGATAGCAACGGCCCATGTCGGCTATCCTTCCGACGGCCTGCAAAACAAGAAGTTAAGAATAAAATAATATTTGCGTAAAGAGAAAAGACAAAGTCCAGATATATACCAAAAGAGCCGATTGCGCGGCCAACCCAATTACAACCAGATCAGGCTCTGCCCGAAAAGCAGCCTTGTCAGCAGGCAGTGAAATGAACGTCGCCAAGCTGAGTGCAACCGCTGGATCTTTGATTACCGAAGCATCGGAGGAGATCGGCGTATTTTTTATCGAAGGTACAATCACATCCGACTCCTCCAAACGAGGTCGTTTGTCGACACGATCTTCTTCTGAGCCGGCCTCGACATCAGCAGGGCATTTCTCCACCCTTTGCTCAGCTTCTACACTTGCCTGCACAAAAGGTTCCGCCTCGGTACTTCCGTTCTTTGTCGTTCCCTCAATAACAGGCAAGGAGGACTGGGACTGAGATTCGGCAGCCCGAATCTCCTCCGTCCTTCGTCGCGCGGCCATCCTTTTCGCATTCGCCTTCTTGGCATGTTTAGTGAGGCTCAACCCAGCCATATCTTCTGGGAACGCGCCGGGAAGGTCCTCTAGACCGTGAAAAATATCGTCAAGCAAACGGTCCTCTCGACCCGAAGTGGACGGAGGATTAGCCGAATTGAGGCCTGCTTCTTCAAATGCTAACTTCAAAACCTTATCAACCTCAGTTTCGGATTGGTCTAACTCGGTGGCCTCAGCTATTTCCAGTCGCTCCAAATCTGATCCCTCGCAACTGACTTGCCTCAAATTTCTAAAATCAGTCAAGATAAGGGCGATAAGAAACTCCTCACCCTTCGGAATTGGGATGTTTTTCGCAGTCGAAAAGGTCGTATAAGTCGGCTCGTAGGGAAGCAGAACGTGGGCCGCCCTCCCCTGCTTCTGAAGACTTGGTCGGCCGAAATACTTGAGCTCAGTCTTGATTTCAGAAAGGACGGTGTCGTCGGTCGAGGTTAAGACTTTCTTCAAATCGTTTCCTGCAAAAGCAAAACCATGAGGTCCCAAAAATATAGTTTTATAAATATAACAAGTAAATAAATAAAAGAAGATACTCGGCCACCTGGTTCGCCCCTCCGTCTAGGAATACGATCAAGGAAATCCTCGCCTTTGCCGAATTCCCAATTTCCTTAGACGACGGCCATAGCATCATCGACTCGCTTCCTAGAGCCGGAAAGCATAGTCACTAGTTGATGGTCGGTGTCTTTGGCCCTAAGGAAATAACGCCCGTGTCGACCAGACGACTTGGTCAAGGCGTAGCAATGCCGAATAGCGGGAATGCCAAGGTTAAGCCCAAGGCGGCGGTTTAGTGCGATAATTCCCATCACGATTCTAAAGAAGTTGGCGTTAGGTTGGGAAGGGATTAACCCCCATTGGCAAAGCATGGCCCTAAGGATGGGTGAAGGGGGAAACGGACCCCACTCTCTGCGATTGCTAGAAGAGGGAAGACGATCATGGTTTCATCAACCCTCTCCATATCGAGGGTGTCATCTGCCACAAATGACAAACGAACATCATCAGGAATGGAAAAATGGCATCGGAAGCTAGAAATTCGATCCGGTGAGAGGAGATCTTTTAAATGTTTCTCCATTCCCCCCAGCCAATAGGATTATGCTAAGCCAAAAACAAAGCAGAGAAGGAGAGAACTTACAAGAGGTAAAGGAGATAGAAAAGAGTAGGAAGTTGCAGAGGTAGTTCGGAAGGCAATCCAGCGACGGGCGTCTAAAAGCGTGTATGCATTTGAAAAAACGTCAAAATTTTAAATCACAACAAATAGAAGTGTACGAAGAGGCGCGAAGTTAAAATGATAACCAAGAAGCGTGTGTACAGACATTTGCGTTGGAATATGGTTAGCCGCCGAATTTCAGCTCTGACTCTTCGAGTTCGAAGCCAAACACTCCAGCCAACTGTCATTAGTGGAGTGCTTGGGGGGCAATTGTAGGGGTCGAGAATTGGGAGTCGTAGAGATTCCGGATAGTGGAATCTGGGAGAGTCGAGATTCGAAGCACTCGACAATTGGCTCGAAAGCTCGAATCCAACCCTACTCGGCCAAATAACCGATTAAGCAAGGGGCCAAGTGAAGATCGGTCTATTATAAAATGTGCCGAATATGAGGTGGGAAATGGATCTAATCCCGAGGCCCAAAGAAGAAAAGATATAAATAGAAGAAACATCAGCCAGAATGAGGTATGTGAGAATTGTTGTGCTAAACTTAGAATACAAGCATTCTTGAGCGTTGAGACTGACTTGTCCGTCGGAGTGCTAATTCTGGCACCCCCGACCGGAGTGTTTATTCATTTTTAGGTGACTAGAAGAGGATCACGAGCGTTCTCCAGGATCAGAAGAGTATTTCCAAACCACTTCTCCACAAGCTTAATCAGTAATTAAGAGAAATTTCAAATTAAATTGCATGTGTGTGTTGCCTTATTTGTGTTTATATCTGTTTAACGTAAAAATATTTGTTTCCGTTTCCATTTCAGTTTGCGAATTAAAGGCCTTATCGGCATCCGATTCAGAAATTGACTTGGTATATGTGTTATTTAGAATTTTTAGAATTTTATGGTAAGTTCAATCTAAGTTCAATTAAAATTTGATTCGGAACGAATAAAGTAGAATAAAATCATCTCACTTAGTTATCTTTGACTCAAACTAATTAAACTTTATTAGTTGAGCCTATATAAGGCCTCCACACCACCTAGACTCATCTTTTCTTCATCATTTTTTAGACAAAAACGTGAGGGAGAAGAGAGGGAGTGAAGAGAAGTTTAAACTCAAGGGCGGAAAGCTAGCATTCGGAAGGAACTTTGGAAATTTGACCACCTAGCTCAAAGAATTAAGCATCTTAGACGTAATTGAACACCTAAGGTAAGAAATCAAACCTTTAGTTTTGTAGTTGAGTTGGTTCATACATGAATTCAAGAGAATTGAGCTAAGAGATGCAAGAATTAAGCTTAAGAAATGGAAAGGAAGATCAATTCGTACATGCATGTGTATTTCATTGCAATTGGAGCATGTTTTCTAAGAAATTCTCTTATGCATGTAATAAATTAAGCTTAGTTGTAGGAATTCATCATGTTTTATATCCTCTTATCTTATTTGATTATGTTTTGGAAGTTTTGAACCCAAGTTAATACATGCATGGTGTGTATACTCGTAATTCAAGTTTGAATTTGAAGAATCCACTTGCTTTTGGGCCTTGATTTTGAGTAATGATTCTTAATTCATGATGTTTTGCAAGTTTACAAGAGTTTCCTTAAGTTTTTGGCCCAAGAAACCATAATTTACAGCTTTGGGGTTGAATTTGAAGCTTGGAAGCAATTTTGGAAATTCCAGAACTTTGCTTCCATGCTCGAGCGACAGATCCTGCGCTCGAGCGACCACCTTTATTTTTGCACTTTCGCTCAAGTAACCAAAAGTCTGCTTGAGCATAAAATGCATGCTCCTAGAAGTTTGCATGTTTTGCAGACCGCTCGAGTGACAAAAGTTACGCTTGAGCGAGGGAATGACTCTCACGCTCGAGCGAGCGTCGAGTGAGCATCGAGCAGAAAAATCAAGCAACCAGCACTTTTGTAAGTTCATAGACCACTCAAGCAAAGGAATGTGCGCTCAAGTGACCACTCGCATTTTGCATGTCTGCTCGAGCGAAGAAAGCTACGCTCAAGCGAGACCCCCTGTTTTCAGCAATTTTTGTTAAGTGTTTTCTAGTGCATTTTAGCATCCTTATTGCATCCTAGACATTCTAGGCCAAGATTAAGACACCATAATGAGGATAAGAAGTAGAAACACACCAAGATAAGAAAGAATTAAGTTAATGTTTATGGGTGTGTAATTCAGTACGTGTTCGTTCTGTAACTGTGTAGGTCACGCGCCACAAGACATCTTATTTGCCATTCTGTTTGTTTGCCTTGAAGCCATCTATTAATTGTGAGGAACAACTCTGTAAAGCTATGTTTAATTATAATTATTTTCTGACTAATATGATATGATCTGTTTTCTGAAATGCTATTTTATAAATCATGAATGAATGTCCATTTTTCTGAAATGTATTTATGGCATCCTTAGTTCACGTGGCCCTCGCCCGGGGGTAACAATACCGTCGCCCTCGCCCGGGCGTAACAATACCGTGGCTTATATTCACGTGGCCATTGCCCGAGGGTAACAATACCGAGGCCTATATTCAATATCGTCAAGCGAACGGTCCTCTCGACCCGAAGTGGACGGAGGATCAGCCAAATTGAGGCTGGCTTCTTCAAATGCTAACTTCAAAGCCTCGTCAACCTCAGTTTCGGATTGGTCTGACTTGGCGGCCTCAGGTACTTCCGGTCGCTCCGAATCTGATCCCTCGCAACCGACTTGCCTCAAATTTCTGAAATCAGTCAAGATAAGGGCGATAAGAAACTCCTCACCCTTCGGAATTTGGATGTTTTCCGCCGCCAAAAAGGTCGTATAAGTCGGCTCGTAGCGGAGCAGAACGTGGGCCGCCCTTCCTTGCTTCAGAAGACTTGGTCGGCTGAAATACTTGAGCGCAGTCTTGATTTCCGAAAGGACGGCATCGTCGGTCGAGGTCAAGACTTTTTTCAAATCGTTTCCTGCAAAAGCAAAACCATGAGGTACCAAAAATAAAGTTTTATAAATATAACAAGTAAATAAATAAAAGAGGATACTCGGCCACCTGGTTCGCCCCTCTGTCTAGGAATACGATCAAGGCGATCCTTGCCTTCCTTGAATTCCCAATTTCCTTGGACAACGACCATAACATCATCGACTCCTTTCCCAGAGCTGGAAGGCATAGTCACTAGTTGATGGTCAGTGTTTTTGGCCCTAAGGAAATAACACCCATGCCGACTAGAAGACTTGGCCAAGGCGTAGCAATGCCGAATAGCGGGAATGCCAAGGTTAAGCCCAAGGCGGCAGTTTAGTGCGGTAATCCCCATCACAACCCTAAAGAAGTTGACGTTGGGTTGGGAAGGGATTAACCCCCAGTGGCAAAGCACGACCCTAAGGAGTGGGTGAAGAGGGAAACGGACCCCACCCTCTGCGATTGATAGAAGAGGGAAGACGATCGTGGTTTCATCAACCTTCTCCATATCGAGGGTGCCGTCGGCCACAAATGACAGACGGACGTCATCAGGAATGGAAAAATGACGTCGGAAGCCAGAAATTCGATCCAGTGAGAGGAGATCTTTTAAATGTTTCGCCATTCTCCCCAGCCAATAGGATTATGCTAAGCTAAAAAACAAAGTAGAGAAGAAGAGAACTTACAAGAGGCGAAGGAGATAGAGAAGAGTAGGAAGTTGCAGAGGTAGTTCGAAAGGCAGTCCAGTGATGAGCGTCTAAAAGCGTGTATGCATTTGAAAAGACGTTGAAATTTCAAATCACAATAAATAGAAGTGTACGAAGAGGCAGGTAGTTGAAATGATAATCGAGAAGCGTGTGTACAGACGTTTGCGTTGGAATACGGTCAGCCGCCGAAGTTTGGCTCTGACTCATCGAGTTCGAAGCCAAACACTCCAGCCAACTGTCGTTAATGGAGTGCTTGGGGGGCAATTGTGGGGGCCAAGTTTCGAGAGTCGTAGAGATTCTGGATAGTCGAATCTGGGAGAGTCGAGGTTCGAAGCACTCAGTAATTGGCTCGAAAGCTCAAATCGAACCCTACTCGGCCAAATAACCGATTAATCAAGGGGCCGAGTGAAGATCAGTCCATTATAAATTGTACCAAATATGAGGTGGGGAATGGATCTAATCCCGAGGCCCAAAGAAGAAAAGATATAAATAGAAGAAACATCAGCCAGAAGGAGGTATGGGAGAATTGTTGTGCTTAACTAAGAATACAAGCATTCTTGAATGTGGATACTGACTTGTCCGTCAGAGTGCTAATTCCGACACCCCCGACCGGAGTGTTTATTCATTTTCAGGTGACCAATAGAGGATCACGAGCGTTTCCCAGGATCAGAAGAGTATTTCCAAACCACTTCTGCACAAGGGAGAAGATGGGTCATGGGCGTTATATCTCAGTTAGAGGATGGCCATTTCCACCTGGAAGACCTCACAAATAATATTTTTAAGAAAAGTACTTTTTGCGACAGCTACAAGCTGTCGCAAATAATAAAAAAATAGTCGCAAAAGACGTTTTGCGAAGGTCCAAGTAGAAATGGCCATCCACTAACTGAGATATAACGCCCATGACCCATCTTCTCCCTGTTAGCCTAGTGAGACTCTGAATTGGAGATATATGCCCAACATATACACAATAATAAGCACACTTTGTTTAATTAACATATGTGTCTCCAATCTTGATATGTTTATGTGCAAGACAGAGAGACGGGTTACCTCACAGCTGCCGAACTGAGACCTTTCAGTATCAAATGCAGGCTTAGAAAAATGCTGATCACGAGAAAGCCTCTGGAGCAACAAGAGAAATCTATCCCTATATAAAGTGGCTTTGGCAGAAGCATCACCATGAATTGGAATCTTTCCTGTATGCCTACAATTCAAAAAATAAAAATGGCATGACTAACACTACCTAATCAAATGCTCAAATTAATCATTACAATTGCAAGGCAGCAAGTCTGATATCTAGCTCCATGTACAAAGAAGTTCCAAAACTCCACCAACCCAAGTTCCAAAGATCCCAATAGAAAGATCAATTAGGAACGTGGATAACAAAATTGTTTGCCAAAAATGGGAACCACACAGAATTACAAATAGTAGAACTGGATAGCTTATCCAGCTGTCCAAACACCATCAAGATCGCAAAACACGACCTGCAGGTGACAGCATAGTAGACAACAAAGTATATAAAATCTCAGAATTAGAATCCAGCAAAAAAAAGACAAAACCTTCTCAATTCCACATTCCATAAATAAATAATACAATGTTGATGAATCCATTCTGTCTTTCCTCTTGAAGAGTGGAATTGTGACACCGTCCAAAAGGAGGCAAAAATAATTTTATACATTGAAGCACTTAACAAACCAAATTCTAAAGACACCCCCAATGAGCTTGGAAAAAACAGGGGACAAATGCCAACATGTTTGGTAAACACCACTCGGACTTTGGTTTCTCCTAAAATTTGAATCACATTGAATAGATTCTGCAATGATCCACAAAAGCACAGAAATCTCCATAGTTTCAAAGTTCTAGTTCTCACTTCAAAGTGGGCAAACCTTCAATAACATGCTAGCACCCAGTTCAACGGCTATCATCCTTGTACTTTGCCTAAAGCCAACATCAATATGGATCTAGCTAGAAAAATAAATAATTTTAAATTTGGTCATCCTACATATTTTTAAAATTTCTATGAGCCAAATATATACAATAAATAACAAGAGCAAGTCCCCTTAATGGACCATCAGAAGCATAACTCATGCTTGGTCCCAAAAAAAAATAAATCTAACCTGACTTCTTTCATCCTCATCCAACCATCTCATACTTCATTACAGATCATCTCAAGTAAGACTTGCCAAAAAATGATACTTGTACCACACTAACAGTCCAACTCATATTCTTCTTACCTCCCGCATAATTTAAATAGGATTCCAGATGTCATTTCAATCGAAAGTTCAATCATCACATACATAGTGGAAATTTCAGACTTATCCATAGTTTTCCTTCAGTATTAACAAAAATTCAAAAAAATAATAATAAATTTTCAGCAACAGTTGTAGTCAATACAACTTTCATACCAATAAAAAAAAATTAAAAAAAAAAGGCCCTGGACTGCCCATATGGTTGCTTTCTAACTTATTTATTTGTATGTAGATAGCAAGTTCCTTTTACAGTTGCATCTTTCACTCTACTTACAAAATACCAACTGCTACAAGTAAATCACAAAATTTTCAACAACAAAAAACTACTGAACAATGTTGAGGTTTACGCCCAAAAAGAATTGATTTAAAATGCTAATTCCATAACGACTCTCAGAGAAATAGGCAACCTAATTCATAATAAGCTAAAAAATTCATTGAAAGCAGAGAAGTAGGTTAGTATAACGTGTTAATAATTTCCTTTTAAAGAGCAGAGTGGCATACCTATTCATTTTCTTTTGAAGCTTGTTGCCCACTAGATACATCTGACACCTGCAATATGTTAGTACAATGTGTTAATAATCATATGTATATATACAAATTGACAAAACGTAAAATTCATCAATTTGTAAGTATTGCACCTCTCTCACGCTCGTACTCCCAGTCACACCCTGTGACTCTAAGAACAAAACACGTGTCGTTAGGTTCTTGATCGTCGTAGTGAACCTAGACTCAACATCTTGTGTCACACGCAATACCATGGGCAAGGACCATGGGCTGGTTTTATGAGGGTAAATGACTGATTGGATGGTGCTTTATATTATTTTATGGGTGTGATTATTGTTATTATGAACATTTTAGTAATTATGTCACTTATAGAATTTATTGAAATATAAAAAATAATAATTTATATTAAGTAGAATATAAATAGGTGGAGAGAAATTTATTAATAATATCAAAACAAATAATTTATACGATGTGAAAGAGATAAAAATCAAAAAATTGACGTACAATTATAATGTTTTTACAATTTCAGAGTTAAAAACAAAAACAATGTAAGGTTTTGTATTGTATTACTTATATATATAATATATATTTAATATTATCTAACAATCTAAATTACTTTAATACCATCTAATGGTTAATAATTTATCTGTATATTTAATATTTTTATATATATATGATTCGGGTTTCAGTTTATTTGATGTCTTCATCTAAATCTGTTCAAATTTAATTTGAATTTCTGAATTTTTACTCAAATCAAACACCAAATTAAAAAATAAGCCCTACAAAAGTCGATTGGAACTCAGGTTACTCGAATTGTGCAAGCCAAGTTGCACCCTATCCTTGATACACATCTTTTTAAGGATAGGTATTGTAGAAGGGCATTATTATTCAAATTCAAAAATTAGACTCACTTTTCATATATAATGATGTAACAATTAATTAAATTATTTAAGGTAACTCTCTCTCATATATTTTTAAGGACACTCAGTCCATAAGTCTAAATTTATATTTTCTTTGCTTAAAGATCTACATTCTAAATATTTTGTTCACAAGGATAAACTTATGCAAAATGACTAAACTATTCACATATATACATATTTCTATACACCAGAACCAAAAACCAAACCCAAACCCAGCTCTTTCTCCCTCCTCCTCCGCCTCTAGATGAGAGTTTCTTACTCCTCCCATGCCACCACCACAACCATTGTCGACAACATCAACCCTCTCCCTCTGCCACATTCTCTCTCTGATGGGAAAAAAATTTAAATAGATAGATATAAATTTGAACAGACAGTCAAAAAATTTAAATAGACCGGTGCCCCTTCACCATGATAGCCATCATTGAAGGAGGCCTCCGCTTCCCGGTCAACCCACTGATGACCGAATTCTTGCGTCACACCGGGCTAGCACCCACTCAAGTCTCAACCAACACTTACCGAATAATCAACGGGGTCCACGAGTTGAACAACTGGCTAGGAACCAACTTAGGTTTAGCCGAGATACTCCATCAATACACCCTTGGGCACCAGGGCGACGGCTTCGCCTATTACTTAAAAATTCGACCAGGCAAAGAAAAAATAGTGACCGGCACCCCAGACAAGGACTTACACGACGACAACTTTTTCTGGGTGTCTGGCAACTATGAAACGGCCGACGTACCGAGCTGGTTTATTAGCAAGAACTTCGGCGAGACATGTAAGTCGTGCTAACTGCTCGATCAATTTATCTTACATCACTGTTCTGTACTTGACACTTTTCTTCTTTCCTTTGCAGCGATCCAAGCTTTGCAAGCCAACTACTACTACCCCAACGACGCAGCCATCAGGACCGTGCTCCGTTACCGCAACCGGGATTGTAACGAGCTCCTCAGCTACACTCCAACATACTGGTATTCAGCTCCAGGCCGGAGTAAAGTCACTGACTTTCTCTGCACTCCATCTCCACCGCCAAATCCCACACTGCCAGACGTCCCCTTCATTCGTTTAATCGAAGCAGAAGAAATGGCCAAGAGGAGCCGCATTAAGAACTTGCTCAATGCCACCTCGTCCGAGATCCCGAGCATTCCAGCCCACTCTCCGGCTGCCGGTCAATCCAGCGGGACCGTGGTTGCGTTGGCTTCTCCTGCCGCCGGGCAAGCCAGCAGAGACTCCTGCCGGGCTGGCAAAAGGCCTCGTGCAAACCCTTCTGCCGAGCTAGTAACCGAGCTCAACACCGAGCAGCCTGCCATCACCGTCGACCCAACACCGGCATGGAGGCCCCAGCTCAAACACCGGGGCAAGGAGATCCCGGCAACAGCTTCCGTTAAGGGCAACAAAGAGCATCTTCTCGCCTTTGACCTCACCAAGGCCCTTCTCCTACCGAGTGACATGGTCGGCAGCTACCATGTTCCAGACACCCGGTTAGTGACGTCGTCGGTCAAATCCATGACTAGGGTAAGAATCTCAAACTTGTGCTCAAAATTTCACCAAGTGTTTGTTCAGTTTTCTTTCTGATCAATCTCTCTTCTTGCAGGCCATCCAGAAGCAGCATTTGGTCATGGAGCGCATTCACCGGCTTCAGCAGAAGGCAACTGACTCTGCCAGCCAGGTTCAAAGCCTCCAAGCTGAGCTCGAGAGAGCCCAGTCTTCATTGCAAATGGCGAACTCTGACAACTCTCAGTTGCTCGGCCAGCTTGGCTCTGCCGAGAAGGAGAGAGACGCACTCCGGGCCGAGCTAGATGCGCTAAAACAATCACGGGAAGAGGATCTGAAGGGTGTAAACAACGCCGGTTTCCTTGAGGCCGAGGAGAGTTACACAAAGCAGGTCCGCGCCACCCAAGACATTTTCTTCAAGGCTGGGTGGAAATCTGCTTGTGAACATCTCGTCCAGGGACCGACGTGTTCGCCACTCCTCCAGCTGCCTCCCTACCGAGCTATCTCATGCCCTACGCCAACGACATCTTCGCCGCGTTGCAGGCTGAGGCTGAGGAAGAAGGCGACGAGGAAACTGAGGAAAATGCGGAGGGGGAAAATCACACAGTTCAGCCCGGCCAAACGGAGACCGGTGTCCAAGACCAAACACCAACGGTCAACCTAGAGGCAGCCGAGGACGAATTCACTGACCTTTCCCCCCTAGCTTAGTTTTCTTTGTCTTCTTTCTTCCTTTTTGGTTTACACATGTAACCGGGCTATCCGCCCCTTCTCTTGTAATTACTTTTCACATCAATGAAAAAGCTCTATTTTCTTCAAGTGTTTGCAGGTTCTTCATGCTAGATAATATCAGCTATCAAAATACCTCGGCAAGACTAACCACTTTATCTAACTTATCTAACCGGAAAAGATATCGCGGTTTCCAGCATAAAGTTGAGTAAATCATCAACCGCGTTAACCGGAGTAAAACACCTCGATTAAAATCACATTTTTGAACAAAACATCAACTCATTCAACCGGAGTCAACATCTCGGTTAAGAGTCTCAGAGTTGAGCAAAACATCAACTCATTCAACCAGAGTTAACATCTCGGTTGAGAATCTAAAAGTTGAGCAAAACATCAACTCATTCAACCGGAGTTAACATCTCGGTTGAGAATCTAAAAGTTGAGCAAAAAATCAACGCATTCAACTGGAGTAAGACATCACGGTTGAGAATCTAGAAGTTGAGCAAAACATCAACTCATTCAACCGGAGTAAAACATCACGGTTGAGAATCTAAAAGTTGAGCAAAACATCAACTCATTCAACCGGAGTTAACATCTCGGTTGAGAATCTAAAAGTTGAGCAAAACATCAACTCATTCCACCGAAGTAAGACATCACGGTTGAGAATCTAAAAGTTGAGCAAAACATCAACTCATTCAACCGGAGTAAGACATCACGGTTGATAATCTAAAAGTTGAGCAAAACATCAACTCATTCAACCGGAGTTAACATCTCGGTTGAGAGTCTCAGAGTTGAGCAAAACATGAACTCATTCAACCGGAGTTAACATCTCGGTTGAGAATCGAAAAGTTGAGCAAAACATCAACTCATTCAACTGGAGTAAGACATCACAGTTGAGAATCTCAGTTGATCAGATCATCAACTTATTCAACCGAAGTCAACATCTCGGTTGAGAATCTAAAAGTTGAGCAAAACATCAACTCATTCAACTGGAGTTAACATCTCGGTTGAGAATCTAAAAGTTGAGCAAACCATCAACTCATTCAACCAGAGTAAGACATCACAATTGAGAATCTCAGTTGATCAGATCATCAACTCAATGAATCGGAGTAAATCATCTCGGTTTAATCTCAAAATCAACTGGAGTAAAACATCTCAGTTGTGAATCTCAAAATTGAAAAGCAACAATCAGAATGCTAAGGCAAATATGAGATACTTCTATATATTGACAAAAAGAATATTACATTCTGAAGTGTAAGGCAAAAAATTCCTTTGCACAAAAAGAAAACAAAAGCTAAAAATAGTATCGTTTGAGGTTGGCCGCATTCCATGACCGGGGTATTCCTTTGCCTTCCAGGTCCTCCAAGTGGTATGCCCCCTTGCCCGCCTGACCGATTATCTTGTAGGGTCCTTCCCAGTTTGCCCCTAGTTTGCCTTCACCTGGCACCAGAGTATTGCCCATGACCTTCCTCAAGACCCAGTCACCTACTTTGAACAGTCTAGGGTGCACCGTTTTGTTGTATTTCCTTGAGAGTTCTTGTTGGTAGGCGGCCACATGGATGAGAGCCTTTTCCCGGTGTTCTTCCACGAGGTCCAATTCCAGGGCAATGGCTTCGGCATTCAGATCGGGCTCAAAACTTTCACTTCTAAAGGTGGGCATTTCAACTTCCAAATGTATGAACGCCTCCATGCCATATGCCAAAGCAAAAGGTGTTTCCCCGGTAGGTCGCCGCGGGGTTGTTCGGTATGCCCAAAGGACGTTGGGGAGTTCCTCAGCCCATTTTCCCTTGGCTTTCTCAAGCCTCTTCTTCAACCCATCAAGGATGGTCTTGTTTAATGCTCCAGCTTGACCATTAGACTGTGGGTAAGCCGGGGTAGAGTTGTAGAATTCAATCTTCAAGTCTTCACAAAATCCTCTGAATAGGCGACTGTCAAATTGGGTGCCGTTATCAGAGATCAGAATTTTTGGGACGCCAAACCGCGTTACCACATTCTTCCAGACAAACCGCTTGACGTCTTTCTCCTTTATTGTTGCCAAAGGCTCTGTTTCAACCCATTTGGTGATGTAGTCTGTGGCCGCGATGAAGAACTTCCGGTTGCCTGGTGCAGTTGGGAGTGGTCCCACTATATCGAGCCCCCACATCGCAAATGGGCCAAGGGCTGGTGAGGGAAAGAAGCTCTCTGGCCGGTTGGTGAATTTGGTGGGCAAACTTCTGGCACTTCTCACACTTGCGAACATACATCTGCGCGTCAGCTTGCATGCATGGCCACCAGTAGCCTTGCGAAATAACTCAGTAGGCTAAAGATCTGCCTCTTTGTGACTGCCACAGATGCCTTCGTGAATTTTGTACAAGAAGGCGTCCACGCTGCTTGGGTGCACACACTTTAGATAAGGACCGGTAAAAGACTTCTTGTATAAAGCGCCTGACGAAGAGAGCCAAAACCGCTCTGACTTCACCCGGACTTTATGTGCTTCCTTCTTCTCGACTGGAAGGGTCTGGTCTCTGAGAAAGAGAATAATAGGGTCCATCCATGAAGGACCTAGCTCGGCGCAGAGTACCTCTGTCTGCCCGGTTTCCACAATGTTCGGCCGCGGAAGGAATTCAATCAGGAGAGGGTTAGAAGATGTGCTATCAACCATGGAAGCAAGGCCGCCCAATTCATCTGCTCGGCCATTTTCTTCTCAGCCAATCTGTTGGACCCTTATTGCCTGGAATCACTTGATGTGGTCTCTGACCAGAGCCTGATACTTCGTCATTCTATCATCCTTTGCTTCGTAAACCCCAGAAACTTGGTTAACCACAAGCTGGGAATCAATGTAAACCATTAGCTCGGATGCGTGCATCTGAAGTGCGCTCTTGAGCCCAGCCAAAAACGCTTCATACTCAGCCTCGTTGTTTGAGGCAGGGAATCCGAGGGTGATAGAATGTTCGATAGTCAGCTCGTCTAGCAAAATCAGAACTATACCTAGCCCGGCACCGTGACGGTTCGAGGCTCCATCAACAAAAAGTTTTCATATTTCGCCAACAAAGAGCTTCCAACAGTCTGAGGGATCCTGAGAGGCTTGAAGGTTGATGGGATCACGGTTGTTCGGCTGTTCAGCTTCAAGTTCTATGCTGAGCAGTTCCACTTCAGCCCCCCTCGGCGATTCGGCACCGGACTCAGCAAGTTGATCCGTAATGCCTTAGTCTGTAGGCGAATCACGGGTTTCAGTATTATGCCGGCTGCAGGCTCTGTGCTGAGCGGTTCCACTTCTTCCTCCCTTGGTGATGCGGTACTGGACGGAGCAGGCTGGTCGGTGATGCCCAACTCCGTCGTTGCATCGTCGGGCTGTGGTATTGTACTAACCGAAGGTTCTTCGGCGGGGCGTGCAAGTTCCACGCCGTCGTCATGGCCTAGCTGTGTTATTGCGGTTTGGCCTGCATTCATCTCCTCATCTGCCACGGCAATATCCACAGGGCATACCGGATGAGTTCCAGGTGAGAATTCAGCAACGAAGTCGGCCAATGTCTAAGCTTTTATGGCAGTTCGTGGCTGGAATTTGACGTCGAATTGTCCCAATTCAACTGCCCACTTGAGGATTCGACCGGAGAAGTCTGCCCGTTCGAACAAAGCTTTGAGGGGGAACTCGGTCAAAACGATGATGGTATGGGCATGGAAGTAGTGCGCCAATTTCCTGGAGGCTATCATCAATGCCAATGCAAGTTTTTCCAGCGGCAAGTATCTCGACTCTGCCGGTAGCAAGGTTTTGCTGACGTAGAAGATAGGGAGATGCTTGATTCCTTCCGACCGGACAAGCACCGCACTGACCGCATGCTGTGAAACGGCCAGATAAAGGTAGAGCTCTTCGCCGGGCTTCGGTGTTACCAACAGTGGCGCTGAAGACAGATACTCCTTGAGTGCGGCCAAAGCCCAGTCACACTCATCATCCCAAGAGAACTTTGATTTCAAAGCTTGAAAGAAAGGGCGGCAGCGATCTGATGACCGGCTTATGAATCGGTTAAGCGCGGCGGCCATGCCGGCCAGATGCTGCATGTCCTTAGCCGAGCTAGGCTGCTTTAACTCTTGTACGGCTCGGATTTGTGCAGGGTCTGCCTCGATGCCTCGGTTTGTGACTAGGAAGCCCAAGAATTTTTCGGATCCCACACCAAAGGCACACTTAGACGCATTCATGCGTAGCTTGTGTTATTTGAGAATGGCGAACATCTCGGCCAAGTCGGACAATTGGTCTGCTTGATGTCGGCTCTTAACCACCATATCATCAATATAAGCCTTCATTGTCCGACCTAGCAAAGGAGCGAACATCTTGGTCACCATCCTTTGGAAAGTTGCCCCGGCGTTCTTCAAACCAAAAGGCATGACTCGGTAGCAGAAGAGTCCCCTCGTGCGTAGTGAAGGAGGTGATCTCGCGGTCGGGGCCATGCATGGAAATCTGATGATAACCACAATAGGCATCCAAGAAACTGAGCCTGTTATGTCCAGCCGTTAAGTCCACGAGCTGGTCTATTCTGGGTAGTGGAAAGTTGTCTTTAGGGCAAGCTCGGTTGACGGTCTTATAGTCAACACAAACTCGCCACTTTCCATTCTTCTTTGGTATAACAACTGTGTTTGAAATCCACCGAGGGTAGTGCACTTCCTGAATAGCTCATGCCTCAAGTAAGTTCTTCACTTCCTCTGCAACTACCTCGGCGTGATGCAGCGCCGATCTCCTTGTTCGCTGAATGACCGGCTTGGCTCCGGGGAAGACGTTTAGGTGATGGCAAATAAAACTCGGATCGTGGCCGGGCATGTCATAAGGTGACCATGCGAAGACTTCGATATTGGCCATCAAAAACTTAACCATCTTGGTCCTTTCTTGCGCGGTAAGGCTTGAGCCAAGCAAGAAGAACCTGTCCGGACTCTCTGTATCAATTCGCACTTCGACCAATTCTTCAACGGCTTTGTCCTCAGCCTTAGTGCCCACATCATCCAGGACTCTTCGGTCTTCTGGTCCCTCTATCATTTGGACGAAGCCTTTGGTAACTCGGCTCCCGTTGACTGCCACGAAGCATTGCTTCGACATGACTTGATCGCCCCAAATCTCCTCAATTGCCCCCGTAGCCGAGGGGAATCTCATCACCTGATGGAAGGTCGACGCTATGGCTTGCATAGCGTAAAGCCATCCCCTTCCAAGGATCTGGTTATAAGTAGATGGCACCTATAACACCCAGAACTCTACTTGCTTGACCACGGATCCCGCTTTGACCGGCAGGATAATTTTTCCCAAAGGCCACTCAGGTTGTGAGTTGAAACCAACCAGTGGCGAAGTTGTCAGAGCCAAGTCTGTATCCCAGAGCTTGAGCTGTTTGAATGCATTGTAATACATGATCTCAACCGAGCTTCCCTGGTCGATCAAGATGCGCTTGACATCAAATTCCTTGACGCGGAGAGTGACCACTAAGACATCATTGTGCGGTGTCTGAATGCGCTCTAAGGCCATTGTAGATAAACTGATCACGTCCTTCTCTTCGGTCTTCCCCCTCTTGATCGCGGGCTAGACCGACCAAACTTTCCTCATGTGTTCTGCCTTCTTGATCATGCCTCGGAGCTCGCATACACGCGCCGGCTCTACTATTTCGTGGATGACATTAATCACTCCTTGAGGGGGCGCCTCCAAGTCACCCGGTGCACGCGGATCAACCGGGGCTTGATTTGCCTTCACGCCCCCGTCAATGTAAAGGTCTAGGTGTCCAGCTGCGACTAGCTCTTCCAAGTGTTGCCTCAAAGGCAAGCAGTCCTCTGTCCGATGGCCGCGCTCCCGGTGAAATGTGTAACGGTACCGCGGATTGAAACCCTTCTGTCCGTCGCCCAACTTAGCTGGAAACTGGACATAATCCTCGTCACGGATTTCACTAAGTATGCGATAAATTAGAATATTAAAAACCGTGATAATGCCTATCCCGGCCTTCAACCTTCTGTTTGCATCGGCGACGTCATCCCGGGGGTAGTCATCTCGGTCATTTCGACGACCCCTACCCCAGTTTTTGCGATTTGAGCCACGGTCTGATTCCTCTGCGCGATCATTTGAACGGTTTGCCTCCTGTCCAACCGCATGCACCTTGCCAGCCGACCTCTTGTCTGTTGCTACCGGTGTTGCCTTTGCAGTAGATGCTGTCGCATCATCTTCTACTCAGATGTGCTCGTTGATGCGCTGCATTAATTGGCCTATGGATGTCGGCTGGTGCATAGTAAGCGAGTCCCGCAGCCTATGGCCGACCGGGAGACCACGCTTATATTGAGTGATTGCTAGGTTGATCGGGCAATCCAAGATCTCATTGAAAGTTTCCTAGTATCTTGACTTGTATGCCTTAAGTGTGTCGCTCGGCTCCATCTTGACACTGAGAAGGTGGTCAACTTCCTTCGGCGTTTTGGTGTTGGTCTTGAAACGTGTCACGAAGGCTTCCGCCAACTATTGCCACCCTTCGATGCTTTCCTCCGGCAGCCTCTCGAACCATTTCAAGCCCAGCTCATCCAAACTTGACGGGAAGATAAGGCACATAAGAGCGTCATTTCGCCTATGTCCAGCGACCTGTCGGAAGTGGCTTACATGCATATATGGATCAGTTTTTCCGTCGTAAAGCATGAACTTTAGCTGGTGGAAGCCCGTCAGAAGCGATGTTGTTTCTATCTCTAGGGAAAAAGAAGTGGCGCTCAGCCTCGCCAAGTCTGTGTCTAAAAGGAGAGGTGCAGCTAGGCGGGGTGGAGGCATTCCGACCTCTTCACTGGCGTGAACCCCATAGGATAGCCGCTAGAACGTCGGCACCCTCTGAGCCTCCCACCGGCGTGCCCTGTCACACCCCAAACCCGCCCCTAAAAGTTTGGGCATGACCTCTTTAGAGACGGACATGTAACCTGGTAATATAACATACGGGGCCTTATCGGAAGCACAAAAATAAATAGATAAATAATAATGAACAATTAAACTCCATTGAGCTACTTCTACATGCCAGGATCTCATTCATCACATGCATTATACCGGATAAATAAAGTGCCAAACTGTATCCCAGAGTATGTACATACACATTTACAGTTCCAGCCCTAAAGTCGGGCGTATACAAAAACAAACATGAAAGGTATATACAACAACCTTAGATGGACACTTATAAGCAAACCAACATCTTGAAAACTTAAGAAATTAAATGACTTAAACAGTGCCTGAACATATGAAGGTTGACAAAGGGAAGCGACGTCTTGGCTAGGACTGACCGCCTGATTGGTGACCTACAGAAACAGACATAACAGAGGGTGAGCCGGGCTCAGTGAATAGTAATACATAAATAAACCAATGCTTAACGTGAAACATAATTCATATCAATGAATAAAAAGGTACAGAGTTCACATAGTTAGTCTGAATATGTGCAAAGTACATAACGGCCTTAGGCCCAATCCTGCAACATAAACATAATGGCTATAAAGCCTGTGAAACATGGTGGCACGAGGCCCTTAAAACGTGTGGCACGAGGCCCTTGTAACTTGTGGCATAAAACCCTTGTAACATATGGCACTAAGGCCCTTAAAAATGGCATGAAGCCCTTGTAAACATATTGGCATTAAAGCCCTTGAAAATGGCATAAAGCCCTTGAAAGTGGCATAAAGCCCTTGAAAATGGCATGAAGCCCTTGTAAACATATTGGCATTAAAGCCCTTGAAAATGGCATGAAGCCCTTGTAAACATATTGGCATTAAAGCCCTTGTAACATATACTTGAAACATACCTGAAACATACGTGAACTCGTAACATACTTGAAACATACCTGAAACACACTTGAACTTGTACGTACGTAAACTTGTAACATAGCTTGTAACATACTTAAGCTTGTATCGTACTCAAACTTGTAACACACTTAAATTTATAACATACGTGAACTTGTAACATGCTTATACTTGTAATATACTTGAACTTGTAGCGTACATACAATTGTAACTTAATTATTTAAACCACGGTATTATTACCCCCGGGTAAGGGCCATGTGCTAAGGATATCATGAATTCATTAATTCAAACGTAACATATCATAACTAGAGCATTTCTTGATTATTTAGACTTGTTGGCCTTTAGCTCTTACATATATTGGCATTAAACTTGTAGGCATCTAGCCCAAACATTATCATAGCAAACTAATTTCAGAGTCTTACAGAATTCCAGAATCATAGGAGGGTTGTTTCAATCTTTCTCTTACTTATGTACTTTCCTTGAATCATTTACACAAACACATAACATTTATCTTCCTTGAATCATTTATATGCATATAACATTTATCTTCCTTGAATCATTTACATACATATAACATTTATCTTCCTTGAATCATTTACATACATAAGTAACGGAATTAACAGAATACTAATGGCAAGCATTAGCGGTGGTAAAGCGTACTACTACTCACAGTGTTCAGGTGCGTGGTCCGTCCTTGTAGCTAATCCTACACAAGTCACATAATTCAAACATAATTCATCATAGTACAACATCATTTAATTCATTAACACCATTTGCAATTCAACATAACACAAAATAAACCCTTGAATCTCATTTTAACATTCCAAAACCGAGTTCATGTCATCCATATCCTTACTAAATTATTCGCCTAATTTTTCCTTTCCGTGATAGCATGAATTCCAACATTTATAACAAAGTTTATTCGCAAATTTTAAACATAATTTCCAATTATTTCCAAATTCCAATTAAACTTGAACACATCTATTTCAACACCTCAATTTCATTATTCTACTTCCAATTTGGGCCAAAACATTGGGTATCATCATTAATCAACCTAGGGTTTCAAGAAAAATGAGGATTTTTAACAAAAATTCACACTTATTAAATCGCCACTTTTAATTCCAATTTTTCCAATGGTTCTACATCTAGGATTCACAATTCATCATTTTAACCCACCAATTTAACTTCCAACATTTCAAACTCTAAGTCCCCAAATCTCATAATATGCCCTAGATGATAAAAATGAAGATTTTTGCATTAATATAATGAAGTTACCATAAATCTATCCATAGATGTAAGTATTGAGGAGATCTAGAACCCCTACCTCGAAGAACAAACAAAGGAGCGAGCTTGGATGAGATTCCACCTCAATTTTGAAATTCAATCGGTTGGAAATATTAACCCTTTCTTATTCTCCATCCTTGATACAAGATCCATGGAGGATTTGTTGATAAAAGTGGAGGAAATCAAGGTTTTGGAAGCTAGGGTTTCGGACGTGGAAGAGGGGAGAAGAAGAGAGGAAAAGAAATTGCAAGAAATGGTCCAAAAATCCCGTTTTTAGAGCTGCTGTCCCGCACAGACCGCACGTGCGGCGCTATTCCCCGCACGTGCGGCGCTATTCCCCGCACGTGCGGCTCTGCTTCCAGCACAGATGTGAAAACTTTAAACGGGTATAACTCTCTCATCGGGACTCCGTTCTAGGTCATTCTTGTGTCCAAATCGAAGCCCCGGAAATAAGCTTTCCAATGGTTCTAACCTCACATTCAAATTCAAAGTGTGGAAAAAGAAAAGGACAAATGAATGACGGCTGATCGTACGTTAATTATTCGAATTAAATTCGTTGGTCCAATCTTACTTTACCATCATACCACCACCTCAAACAATACCCCAAAATAAGGTAAGAACATTCCAAATACACTATTAAGAATGTCAAAAATGAGCCCATGCTCGAGCGGAGGGTAAAAAAATTTCCAAGCCGATACAATAAAGGTCGCCATAACTCAGCAGATAAGTCTTTAATTCCGATAGATATAGTTGAATTAAAACACATTAACCCCTAATTAAATAAGGATGACTTTCTATACGCATTTTGGGGTCATTACATGCCCACTCCTTCAAGACTACCCGCAAATCTTCTGAACGAGCGGAATAAGAATACCTCGACATTGTCGCCGGACGTGAGGGTTGATAGGTGCTGTCTTGCGCGTTGGACCTTTGTACATGCACATCGGAATCTCCAACCTTATAACTTCTGGTGATTGAGATGGACGGAGTATGCCGCTGGCTCTAACTGTATGAACGGCAGGGTTGGGTGCGCTCACTATGGTCTCCCACGCCAGCTACACCCTTCCCTTTAACATGCCGCTTGAGATCCTCCATCTCCGCCGCCATTCTCCGGATGACGACGTCTTGGTTCCTTAGCTTGTGTTCCAGTCGTCTGGCGTGCGATTCTCTCCGCCACCGGTGACCGCCTAGACTCTGAGAATGACCAAAGCTTCTTCCGCGCTTATCTCTCGCGTCTCTTGAGTGTCCTCCTAGGAATGTCTCCAAGTCCGCCATTGGAGGAATGGCGGGATGTCCTTCTCTCCGTCTGCCTGACTCCGGGGTAACTCCGTCGATGGAAGACAACGGAATCTCGTCGTTGTTCGCCATGGACGGCGATTAGATGAGTTTGGAAGACAAGGTTTTGTCTGTCAAGATTCCCATAAACGGCACCAATTGTACGAGGAGCAAATATTTCGGCAAGCCCGTACTCCTTTCTTCCAAGCTCCTGCCTATCCGATCGATCTGCGAGCACAACGGCGGTGAGCTACCCGGCGGTGTGTGGCCGGAATATCCCTCCGACGATCAAGTTAGACACACACAGGGATAGAGAGAAAGAGAGGATTGAGTGTTTAGTGTAAATCTCACCAAATGTTCATCTGTCTCAGCGTGGGGGGTGCAGACTCGCTTATATACCTTATGCGCCCCAAATCTACTCCTATTAGTCTCTCGATACATGGTGCTGCTATCCCATCTGTCAGCACAAATCTGGCTGAACATCACCTAACTCCCAGCCCACACCACTGGGAGCTCGGCAGCCGGGCTGCAGCATCTCGGCTGTCAACGGCCGTGCTGCGCAGCTTGCCAGAGCGCTCCGCTCGCCAAGCTCAATGACGATCGAGCTCGGTTGCATTCCGGCTTAGCCGAGCTCGGGATAAGTCATGCTGGTTAGCCGTCGGCCTTCCTGCCGAGCTAACGCACGAACCGTGGAACCCTAGTGAGGCAGCGGACATCTCGGCCGAACCTCACTTGATCGCTAGTACGACATCAATTATGCAACTATGCCATTACCGAGCAAGTAGCTCGGTTTCACAGCAACTGTGCCACTACCGAGCGAAAATCCTCTCTGGATGGGCCCAGGCTGCCACGGCCCAAATGTGTTCGGCCCACAATTTGTCCGGCCCTTACCACGGCCCAATCCAAATCATAAATCTCCCTCTCAGTAGACATTTTGACTTTTTAGTTATTTTAGGTTGAGATTAAAAAATTTGTTTTGATTAGTTTTTTTTGGCTTTTTTTATTTTTATAACAGAAAAAATAAAATGATTATAATTTAAATGTGACATTTTATCTTATTAATATTTTAACTAGTGACTATTTTAGTCCGACTCTTTTTTTCTTCCAAACGAAGCCTTATTTGTTCATCTTACCTACATTTATCATATATATTATTTTCCCGTCTCTTTCTCTATATATATATATATATATATATATATTGTTGTAGTTAAGGCCGGTTATGAGATAAGACCAACAAAATAGTTGCCTTGAGTCCTTAGTTGTGAATTTGAAAGTAATGTCTTAAAGGTAGGTGATGGTGACGTGGAGGTGCAAGTAGAAGCTATGATACAATTAAAGGTGGGTGATCGGCCCCCGATTTTATATCAGTATAGTTAATAAGTATCTCAAAATTATATCAACTTGCCCTCTACGTTTGTATTAAACATTTAAGTGGTTACTCTCTAAATATCTATCAAACATAGATGTCGAAATATGAAATTACAAACTTTGGACAAAATTTAACAAAAGAATGAAACATTAGCTTGCAAGAAGAAAACAATATTCATTTCAAAAAAGAAGAGAACAATATTCATATTTATTAAAAAAGACATTATTTGAGATTTTTATATTAATACTATCATGGATGTCTTTAATAATTTGAAAGATCATCGAAAATGTCTTTTTAAAAAATAAATGAATAAAAAATAAAAAACATTGTGCTCCTTTGTTTTTTTAAATATACATCAAACTAATTGAGCAATTATCATTTGACCTCGTGAGCTACATTACTACATATACAAGATTAAATTAATAAAAAATATTAAGAATGTACATGTTACCACAATGAAATCTATCCCTAGTAAAAAATAATAAGAATACCAACCAATGACAATATCTCTAGTGGGCGTTCTAACTAGGATTGAAAACAATTTGGTTTGGTCAAAATTGAGGGAGAATTTAACATTGAACTGAACTTTTTAGTTTTTTTAGTTAAGAAAATGAGACCGATTACATGATACGGTTCGATTTTTTTTTCATTTTGTTGATTTTTTGTAGAGAAAGAATTTTCTTAAAAATTTAAAAGATTTTATAAAAATTTGTAAAACCTCTATTGAAAATAAATGAAAAAAAAATTAATGAAAGTTCTATAAATACTTTCCTCTAATTTTTTTTACAAAACATGTATTATTAATTACTTATATTCTAATGTTCAAATAATTAAAATAAAAAATATTTAAATGAAATATTTTGATCGGTTCAATTTGTATTTCTATAAAAATAAACCATGAGTTATGAAAACAGAACGAAAATTAAAATCTCAGTCGATCTTAAATAGTTAGTTTGATTATGTCGATTTCTTTTACATCCCTACTTTTAATCATAAAAAAACAAAGTTAGAGATTATTGCCCCAAAAAATTTAAGATTAAACTTATGACAGCCACATACTCGGAAAAAATTATTTTAGGTAGCATTTGAGATTCAATAGTTAAGAATAAAATATTTGAGACACTAAATACATAAGAGAAAAGAAAAGAGATTGAATGAGAAAAGGAAAGAGATTGAATGAGAATATGGAAAGATTGAATAATTCAAAAATAAAAATAAATAATTGAATAATATGTTCCATTCCATGTGTTCTATGTTTTTCAGGATGAGTTTGAGAGAATCATTTCAATTTGAATGCAAATTTTCCTCCTTTGTTTTCTTTCTGTCCTCGTTTTCTTCTTGGTCTTTCCCTGTGTACATCTTCGTTCCTCACAAATTTAAGTTTTTGTGAGTGTATTTCTTATTTTATTTTATTTATTTATTTATTTATTTTTATTTTTTTTTGAGAGGGTCACTACTAGAAAAAATACTTTCTGCGACCGCCACAAGCCATCACAAATAATAAAATTATAGTCGCAAAAGACCTATTGCAACGGCCCATACGACCACAATACCATTGCCCAAGGGTAACAATACCGAGGCCTATATTCACATGGCCTTCGCCTAGGGGTAACAATACCATGGCTACTGGCGCGCAAGATATGAACCCTTATGGTTATCAATATCGACTATGCAAAATGTGATATGTCATGATAGCTAAATGGATGTACCACAAATACTTGCTGGTGATTCTGGAAAGAATGTAAATTTGTTTCTGAAAAGAATCTGTTTCTGATATAAACTCTGATTGTTAATTCTATGATGGACATGATTCATTAAAACCCTTTACCTTGTTATTATTCACTAGGCTTCCGCTCACTATTTATATTATGTATGTAGGTGAGCAGGCGTGTGACCAGGCCTAAGATGCTACCTGGAGTCTTAGGTTAGCCAACCACTGTGCCTCCGAGGGAGGTTCCCTTTTTGAGATGTCCAATTTTGTAACCTTGCTGCAGATAATTTTGTTTGTTTTGCTTATCTGTGCTTTGGGCTAAGTCCCCATTTGGCTATACTTTGTAAATGGATGATGTATGACTTATGTGTTTGTGACGTCATAAGTATATATGTAAGTTTGTTTTGAAGATTACTGTCTCATATACGTCAACACAACTCCGTGGACTATGTCTATTTTATCTATTTGCTTCCGCAGCCCCTAATTATATGTTATTCTGTTAAGAGGCCTTTGGTAATCTAAGGATTACTGGCCGGTTACGACGCTAAACTTATAGGGACGATTTGGGTCGTGACAAATCCACATACCATGAAGTCGGCAATATTGCAATGTAGACAGTAAGAAGCACGATATCATGAGTAAAACAGGTAAACATGAATTAATGAGCATAAGCAACATATGAATACACAACTCAAAGGAAAACATGAGAGCTCACATAATGAATGTGTGTGTGTGCAATCCTTGAGAGGCCACAGAGCTAGAGTTAATCCTTATAATGATTAGATGGCTCAACCTTCGGCAAGAGAATCTAAACAACATTGAGAAAAGTCAAATCACTAGGAATCAAGGGGTATTTGTTGAGTAAAAGCGAAGGCTCCCCCTCAAGCAATGAGTTCTTTTTTTTTAAAAAAAAAATTTACTTTACTTTCTTGTGGGCACTCACTGGTGGCTTGCATGCTCAAGAATATGGAGACCAAACTAGAGAAGCATGGAAACAATAAGGATGGCCTGGTTGGTGCCTCTGAAGTAGCATTTTCCTAATGCCCGGACTTCAAAGAAGTGAGGAAGAAACCGTGGAAGTGAAAATAGATGGTGGATGGTTAAGAGACTCAACATCACCCATGATATGCCAGTATAGGCCAATTCTTTGAGAAATGTATAAAAGACAATGTTAGAAGTCCATAGAGAAAATTGATCACTTATGTGGAAACCCTTGCAATAATTTATCTTAAGAATGTGTACAGAATGTGATCATGAATTCAATGAACATGAGCATTTAGAATGAGCTATGAACAAAGATAAATGAAATTTTGTAAGCAGCATGAGAAGTGTCCATTAAGTCTAAGAGCAAAGTTGACAAGAATCAATGACAATGAGATTATAGCATCCAAGTACACAAAAAGCCAATCACTCTCACCCACTCAAGTAACAAGTCACACTCTAGTTAATGAGAACTACACCTAAGGTCTTTCTAAGGAACTCAAACCAAAGAAGATCAAGGAGTTTTGAAAAAATATTAGCTTTTTTACGCTCAGTAGGTACATGTTTAAGAACTACAAGGCCCTCTTCAACTAAATCTCGAATAAAATGATGACAAATGTCAATATGTTTAGTGCGAAAGTGTTGGACTAGACTTTTGGAAATGGTAATGGCTCTTGTATTATCACAGAAAAGGGTGAGAGTCTCCTGGTCTATACCATAATCATGAAGCATTTGCTTCATCCACAACATTTGCGCACAAGAACTCCCTACAATAATGTACTTAGCCTCAGCGGTCGAAAGAGAGATGGCATTTTGCTGTTTACAATACTAAGTAGCCAAATTATTCCCAAGGTAAAAACACCCTTCAGATGTGCTCTTACGATCATCAGCAAACCCAACCCAGTCGGCATCTGAAAAACCAGTGATTTCAACTATAGTGTCAGTCGAGAACCAAATCTCATGCCCCAATGTCCCATTAACATACTTAATGATGTATTTGCCTGCAAGAAGATGAGACTCTTTAGGACAGACTTGGTAACAGGCACAGACACCTACACTAAATGCAATGTCAGGTCGACTCTCTGTGAAGTACAAAAGACTCTCTATCATACTTCTATAAATGATAGGATCAACATCAATACCAAAGGAATCTTTGGAGAGATAAAGACTAGTGCTCATGGGAGTGAGAGCATGTTTGGCAGACTCTAGACCGAACTTAGACATAAGGTTTTTGGCATACTTGGTTTGAGAGGCAAACATACCCGAAGGAGACTATTTAATTTGAAGACCCAAGAAATAAGACAACTCCCCCATCATGCTCATCTCAAACTCATGTGTCATGCAATCCAAGAAATAATTCACAAAAGAATCAAAAGTGGATCCAAACACAATATCATCAACATAAATCTGAGCAACAAGTATATGAGACTTAGTATGTTTCACAAATAAAGTCTTGTCAACACTACTCCTTTGAAAATCATTATCCCGAAGAAAGGTAGTAAGTCTATCATACCAAGCTCGAGGGTCTTGTTTCAGCCCATATAACGCCTTGTCTAACTTATAGACATGGTTTGGACATTTTGGGTCATTAAACCCTTTTGGTTGCTCAACATAAGCCTCTTTTTTCTAGTACCCATTCAGAAAGACACTTTTCACATCTATTTGGAACAGTTTGAACCCTAGAAAGCATACAATACCAAGTAAAATATGAATAGATTTGAAATGTGCAACAGGGGCAAACGTCACATCATAGTCAACACCCTCTACTTGTATATAGCCTTGAGCAACCAACCTAGCTTTATTTATAACCACGGTACCATTCTCATTAGATTTATTTTTAAAGATCCACTTGGTACCTATCACATTCATGTCTCTAGGTCTGGGAACAAGAGTCTAAACTTTGTTACATTCAAATTGACCTAATTCTTTATGCATTGCATTAACCCAACTATCATCTAGTAAGGCCTCTTTTGCATTCTTAGGTTCAATTAACGAAACATAGCACATATGAGATACCACTTCCCAAATTTATTTTCGGGTTTTCATTCGGTCTAAGACACTTCTAATCACCTGTTGAACTGGATTATTCAATTTTACCCTTGCTGAAGATCCTAAACTAGATTGGTAGTGACTTGAACATCGAAGGTTGTGTCTCTTTATGCACTCTTTGGTCTCAGACTTACTATAGAAGTTAGTGCTGGCTCACCTTCTTGGGCTTGGCCCTGTACTTATTCTTGACTGTGTGGTTCAGTATCCAAGATTGGAGACTCACCATCTTCTTCCTCGTGTATAGATAAAGTAGGAGAACTTGTGTCATCTACAACCACATTGATCAATTCCATTAAAGATAAAGTACGTGGGTTATAGGCACGAAAAGCTCTACTGGTGGTTGAATACCCTAGAAAAATACTTTTATCACTTTGGGGAGTCAAATTTTCCCAAAGACTCTCTATCTTTGAAAATGTAATATTTACTTCCAAAAGTTTTGAAATATTTTACATTAGGTTTCAGCCCTTTCCACAATTCATATGGAGTTTGTAAAGTATCGGGCCTTAAATACACACAATCCACAACATAAACAGCAATATTTAAGGCTTCAGCGCAGAACTTTGAAGGAATTTTATTACTAAGGAGCATGACCCTAGCGATCTCTTAAACTATCCTATTTTTCCTCTCAACAACTCCATTTTGCTGTGGAGTAATGGGTGCAGAAAACTCATGCTTAATTTCATACATATCACAAAAATTCAAAAACGAGATATTTTCAAATTCATAACCATGATCAGTTCAGATTCTTATGATACGCCTAATAGAAACACCCTGTTCATTTCAAATTTTAAGGACTAAGGACTGGAAAGCATTAAACATGTTAGATTTTTCTCTTAAAAAATTAACCTATGAAAAACGACTGTAATCATCAACAATTAAAAAAATATATCTTTTACCTCCAATGCTTTCAGTGCGAGTAGGTCCTATAAGATCTATATGAACAAGTTCAAGAGACATTTGGTTGTGAATCTGTTCACCTTTTTATGAGGGGCACGAGTTTGCTTCCCAAGTTAGCATGGTCCACACACATGGTTCACATACTTACCTATTTTGGGAACTCCTCTCACAAGCTCTTTGTTGGCTCTCTTAGTTAGGTCTTTGAAATTCATGTGACCTAATCTTTGATGCCATAGGTCAAGGGTACTTATGACAGCCGAGTGGCAAGTGAGATCATTAGTGATAACAATCCCATAGCAATTATCAGATGTGTGAACCCCATGCATGAACACATTTCCCTTCTTAGCCAAGATTTCACATTTATTTTTTGAAAATAATACTTCATGATGGGAATCACATATTTGACTAATGCTCAAAATATTAGCTTTAACGCCATCAACCAGTAAGACATTTTTTAGCTTAGGAAGACCAGCCACACTTATAGAGCCCTTACCAATGACTCTAGAAGTGCCACCATCTCCAAAGGTAACAATTCCTCCTTCATATTTTTCAAGAGGTGTGAAGTAAGATTTGTCACCAAAAATGTGACGAAAGCACCCACTATCAAGATACCACGTGTGTGAGTCACATGCTTTCAGTGCAGTATGAAGTCACTCTTTCTTACCCATATCTTTTTGGTTTTAACAGAAGCAGGACTGGCAATCTTGGCAAACATCTTAGCGTTGTGAACACCATCATGAACCTTGGTGTTCCGTCTAGACATGTAAGGTTGTCTCCTAACCCATGAAGTATTAGAATTTCTAATTTTTTAAGACACCTTACCAAACAACTCAAAACAATAAGGGTGAATGTGGCCATACCTACCACAATGAAGACAAACAAACACAAGTTTTACCTCTATTTTGTTGATCTTACCCTCTTTAGGTTGATGAAAAGAGTAATCACCCTATTGAACCTTCACCTTTGTCACAACCCAAACCCTCCCCTATAGGTTTAACGTCGTAACCGGCCAGTAATCCGTGATTACCAAAGGCCTGCTTAACAAGAATGACAATAACACAACAATAGGGGCTGGCAGAAGCCAATCAATAATAGAAAATAACGTCCAATGAACTGTGATGACTTAAATGAATAAAACAAATTTCATATACTTTTGATTTCACAAACACTTAAGTCCATAACACACATGTACAAAACAAACCACAAGCTAAGGAATTAAATCCCATTGCCAAAAACAATTAACAAAACTCAATAAACATTCTTATCTCTTAAACACAATGTCAAAAGGGTGAATCTAAATCACCCAATAAGCCCTGGCATGCAATAGTTCGGAACCTTGAAATGAGGCACAGTAGTTGGCTTGACAAAAATAGGTTTCTTGTCAACGCCGCTACGATTGATCTGGTGCTTGACCACCTACATATATATAATAAACTGTGAGCTAAAGCCCAGTGAATAACAAATGTGTAAAGGCGTTAAGAATGAATGTCCTTTCAGTATTTAAAATAGTCAATTGCATCAGTAGATCATTTATTTGATTAGTATCTCATATTTCATATCATATCTGTCATGTAGTAATCATAGCAGTCATACGTGGTACATCCAATAGCATAACAGTATAGTACGTCTTAAAAGACCGAACAGTCAATTTATGGCCATCAAATCGTAAACAGTAGTTCCAAAAATTGGAACTGACAGAGATCTCTATAACAGAAACAATAACAGTAACAGTAGCAGTAGTAGTAACAGTCAATTACTATGGATGCCACGAGTACAGTTCATAAAATAGGACAAATATTCGTTCAGTAAACAATATCATTTCAGAAAGCAGAACAGCTAATCATTCAAAAAATAATTATAATTGAACATAGCTTTACAACATTGTTACTCATAGTGGGCTCCTTGAAGTACGCGCTAAAGTTGCACTAAGGATGTGGCGTCCAACCTAAGCAAACAATTCAAGCATGATATCTCAATATACAGTTCAATCATTCAGTCGATTACTTACTTGTTTCTATTCATTGTTCACTCGTTCAGTTCTAACATTTTGTTCTTGTAATCCATTTAGATACATGAAATGCAAATGCACATGAAAAACTCTTTAAAATTATGCAAACGTGGCCCGAAAGGTAGAAAAAAAAATGATGCGAAAACAAAATCTGAGCCTGACCAAAACCGCATGTACGGGATGCCTAATCCTGGGCCTGAAGCAGTCTGAAATCTGTCTTTGGTTTGGAACTTAATGTTTTCAAAATCTAATTCCAAATCCATATTTTTCAAAGCTCAAAATTCATAAAAACATGTTGAATTTAATTTCACATACTTAGCTTTAAACAAAAATCATAACCTTAAATTGAAGCTCACATTTCATACAAAAGCCCCAAATCCTTGAATTAAAATATCAAAATCATAATCTTGAGCTTCAATCGTTGAAATTCATGGAGGCTTCCTTCTCAAGTTAGATAACTCATGCAATACACTTTCAAAACATGAAATATTCATGAACTATAATTCAATTTTCAACTCAAATAAATCAAACTCCTTTTTAATTTTCCAAATCAAGTTCTTAACTTCCATGAACTCATACTTTCATCATTTTTCTTCAATGTTTATGTATAAACACTTCATGCATATAACAATCTAGTCTAAATTCCGTTCCATAGCTTTCAAACTATAAGATTGAGCTTCAATATAACTCAATTCTAGAATGCATGTAACATATAACTTCAAAATCCAATATATTAATGTATGTATGTAAGGAATCATCTTCTTTTTAACATGGTCAAGCAAAATACATGCAGTAGCCCATAAATCGAACTTTATACCATATGATCTTCAAGCTTTGAGAGGTAAATCCTTACCTAGAGTCTTCATAGACACTTGATCTTGCATAATCTTGACAAATCCAAGCCAAATTTGAGTTTCTATTAGGAAACAATTTTGTTACCCACATTCCTAATTGATCTTTCTATTGGGATCTTTGGGACTTGGATTGGTGGAGTTTTGGAACTTCTTTGTACATGGAGCTAGATATCAGACTTGCTGCCTTGCAATTGTAATGATCAATTTGAACATTTGATTAGGTGGTGTTAGTTATGCCATTTTTATTGTTTGAATTATAGGCATACAGGAAAGATTCCAATTCATGGTGATGCTTCTGCCAAAGCCACTTTATATAGGGATAGATTTCTCTTGTTGCTCCAGAGGCTTTCTCGTGATCAGCATTTTTCTAAGCCTGCATTTGATACTGAAAGGTCTCGTGAAAAATGCAGGCTTAGAAAAATGCTGATCATGAGAAAGCCTCTGGAGCAACAAGAGAAATCTATCCCTATATAAAGTGGCTTGGCAGAAGCATCACCATGAATTGGAATCTTTCCTGTATGCCTACAATCCAAAAAATAAAAATGGCATAACTAACACCACCTAATCAAATGTTCAAATTGATCATTACAATTGCAAGGCAGCAAGTCTGATATCTAGCTCCATGTACAAAGAAGTTCGAAAACTCCACCAACCCAAGTTTCAAAGATCCCAATAGAAAGATCAATTAGGAACGTGGATAACAAATTGTTTGCCAAAAACAGGAACCATACAAAATTACAAACAGTAGAACTAGATAGCTTATCCAGCTGTCCAAACACCATCAAGATCGCAAAACACGACCTGCAGGTGACAGCATAGTAGACAACAAAGTATATAAAATCTCAGAATTAGAATCCAGCAAAAAAAAAGACAAAACCTACTAAGCTCCACATTCCATGAAATAAATAATACAATGTTGATGAATCCATTCTGTCTTTCCTCTTGAAGAGTGGAATTGTGACAGCGTCCAAAAGAAGGCAAAAATAATATTATACATTGAAGCACTTAACAAACCAAATTCTAAAGACACCCCCGTTGAGCTTGGAAAAAACAGGGGACAAATGCCAACATGTTTGGTAAACACCACTCGGACTTTTTGGTTTCTCCTAAAATTTGAATCACATTGAATAGATTCTGCAATGAACCACAAAAGCACAGAAATCTCCATACTTTCAAAGTTCTAGTTCTCACTTCAAAGTGGGCAAACCTTCAATAACATGCTAGCACCCAGTTCAACGGCTATCATCCTTGTACTTTGCCTAAAGCCAACATCAATATGGATCTAGCTAGAAAAATAAATAAGTTTAAATTGGGTATTCCTACATATTTTTAAAATTTCTATGAGCCAAATATATACAATGAATAACAAGAGCAAGTCCCCTTAATGGACCATCAGAAGCATAACTCATGCTTGGTCCCAAAAAAAAATAAATCTAACTTGACTTCTTTCATCCTCATCCAACCATCTCATACTTCATTACAGATCATCTCAAGTAAGACTCGCCAAAAAATGATACTTGTACCACACTACCAGTCCAACTCATATTATTCTTACCTCCCACATAATTTAAATAGGATTCTAGATGTCATTTCAATCGAAAGTTCAATCGTCACATACATAGTGGAAATTTCAGACTTATCCATAGTTTTCCTTCTGTATTAACAAAAATTCAAAAAAATAATAATAAATTTTCAGCAACAGTTATAGTCAATACAACTTTCATACCAATAAAAAAAATTAAAAAAAAGGCCCTGGACTGCCCATACGGTTGCTTTCTAACTTATTTATTTGTATGTAGACAGTAAGTTCCTTTTATAGTCGCATCTTTCACTCTACTTACAAAATACCAACCACTACAAGTAAATCACAAAATTTTCAACAACAAAAAACTATTGAACAATGTTGAGGCCATACTTACACCCAAAAAGAATTGATTTAAAATGCTTATTCAGTAACGACTCTCAGAGAAATAGGCAACCTAATTCATAATAAGCTAAAAAATTCATTAAAAACAGAGAAATAGGTTAGTACAACATGTTAATAATTTCCTTTTGAAGTGCAGAGTGGCATACCTATTCATTTTTTTTTTTAAGCTTGTTGCCCACTAGATGCATCTGACACCTACAATATGTTAGTATAATGTGTTAATAATCATATGTATATATACAAATTGATAAAACGTAAAATTTGTCAATTTGTAAGTATTGCACCTCTCTCAAGCTCGTACTCCCAGTCACACCCTATGACTCTAAGAACAAAACACCACTACAACATTTTCTTAGTTTAGTGACATTTGAAAATGCCACAAAACTATTCTTCTAATGGCATTTTTTGGTCTTGTGGCATTTTGAACAAGTGCCACTTCTATTGGTGCCACGGTAGATACGAGTGCCACGGTAGATACTTGCAAGTGACACTGCACTATCATGGCTAAAAACTTTCAATGACATTTTAATGTCATGGTAGATATTATTTGTGGCACTATCAAGCGCCATTAAAAAAAGAGTTAGTGACACTTATAAGTGTCATTACACCATCAAGACTAAAACCTTTCAGTGACACTTTAATGTCATGGTAGGCACTATTCGTGACGCTATCAAGTGCCCTTCGTGACAATAATTCGTTGTAGAACAATTTGATCCGCTTTTGCAGAGACTCAAACCGCCAACCTCCCACACCATAAACCTTATACACCACACTCTTCCCACTACACCTCTATAGCACCATATGATTATATATGCAACATATATTATTTATATAGTACATACATCTATATTAATATAAAAGTATATGTATAAACATAATTATTTTTTTGAACATAATTTATGTAAAATAAACTATTTACTAGTAAAATAAAAAAAGACCACTTTTGGCGACTAAATTTTAGTCGCAAATTTTATACTTTTGGCTACTAATTATTTTTTAGTTGCTAAAAAATTTAACTTTTCTCGACCAAAATCGGATTTGGTTACCGAAGATGCACTTTCAGCTACCAAAATTTTGGTCGCCAAAAAATTTAATTCCCGCCTTAGGATTTTAGTTCTCCCGCATTAAAAATAACCACTTTTGGCGACTAAACTTATTTTTCAGTCGCCAATTGTAGACTTTTGACTACTAAAATTTTTTTAGTCACCAAAAAGCTTTACTTTTGACTACTAAAATTTTTTTAGTCGGTAAAACCCATATAATCAGTGACCAAACTTATTTTTAGTCGCCAATTGTAGACTTTTGGCTACTAAATTTTTTTAGTCGCCAAAAAGCTTTACTTTAGGCTACTAAAATTTTTTTTGTCACTAAAACTCATATAATCAGCGACCAAACTTAGTTTTGGTCGCCAATTGTAGACCTTTGGCTACTAAAATTGTTTAGTCGCCAAAAAGCTTTACTTTTGGTTACTAATGCTGTTTTGGTTGCTGAAAGCTATACTTTCAGCGATCAAATTTTTTTTTGTTCAGGAAATTTAGTCGCCGAATATGTTTTTTCCTGTAGTGTACATTGAGTTTAATTTATTTATTTTTAATCATTTATTGCATTCTAAAAATTTTTAAAATATATTGGCATTTTTTATTTTTTCAAAAATGCCATTATAAGCTTGGAAAGTTTTTGACTTAGTAGCATTTCTCAAAATGCTATAAAATATTTGTTTATGAATCTTTTCACCTAAGTGCCATAAAAAGTAATTTGCACCTACCTAGTGTCCTGACATTTTTTAAAAAATGCTATTACTACTAAAGTTTGGTGGCATCTGTTGGTAAATGTCACGAACATGATTTTTTGTGTCATTATTTTATAAAATGCCATAAAATTGATGTGACATTTCTTTATTGAAATGCCACTAGAGCCTTATATGTTTGTGGCTTTGTGGCATTTATCTAAATGTGTCACCAAATATTATTTTTGTGGCATTTTCTAAAAACATGCCACTAGTATAGTGTCACTAAAGTGTGTTTTTATTGTAGTTTTGTGACACTTGTTCATTGAAATGTCACTAGAGCCTTTTATGTTTATCGTTTTGTGACATTTTTCAAAAACGTGCCACTAAATATCATTTTTGTGGCATTTTCTAAAAATATTCTACTAGTGTAGTGCCACTAAAGTATGTTTTTGTTGTAGTTTTGTGACACTTGTTCATTGAAATGTCACTAGAGCCTTTTATGTTTGTCGTTTTGTGGCATTTTTCAAAAACGTGCCAGTAAATATCATTTTTTGTGGCATTTTCTAAAAATATGCCACTAGTGTAGTGCCACTAAAGTATGTTTTTGTTGTAGTGCACGTGCCGTTAGGTTCTTGATCGTCGTAATGAACCTAGACTCAACGTCTTGTGTCACACGCAATACCATGGGCAAGGACCATGGGCTAGTTTTATGAGGGTAAATGACTGATTGGATGGTGCTTTATAATATTTTATGGGTGTGATTATTGTTATTATGAACATTTTAGTAATTATGTCACTTATAAAATTTATTGAAATATAAAAAATAATAATTTATATTAAATGGTTAATAATTTATATATATATTTAATATTTATATATATATATATATATGATTGGGGTTTCAGTTTATTTGATGTCTTCATCTAAATCTGTTCAAATTTAATTTGAATTTCTGAATTTTTACTCAAATCCAACACCAAATTAAAAAATAAGCCCTACAAAAAGTCGATTGGAACTCAGGTTATTACTTGAATTGTGCAAGCCAAGGTGCACCCTATCCTTGATACACATCTTTTTTAGGATAGGTATTGTAGAAGGGCATTATTATTTAAATTCAAAAATTAGACTCACTTTTCATATATAATGATGTAACAATTAATTAAATTATTTAAGGTAACTCTCTCTCATATATTTTTAAAGACATTCGGTCCATAAGTCTAAATTTAAATTTTCTTTACTTAAAGATCCACATTCTAAATATTTTGTTCACAAGGATAAACTGATGCAAAATAACTAAACTATTCACAGAGATATATATTTCTATACACCAGAACCAAAAGCCAAACCCAAACCCAGCTCTCTCTCTCCTCCTCCGCCTCTAGATGAGAGTTTCCTACTCCTCCTCCCATGCCACCACCACAACCATTGCCGGCAACATCAACCCTCTCCCTCCGCCACACTCTCTCTCTGATAGGAAAGAAATTTAAATAGATAGATATAAATTTGAACAGATAGTCAAAAAAATTAACAGATTAATTAAAGGGTAAATTTGAATATAAAATGTCCTCCTAAATAATAAAAATGGCTTCTCACCAAATTGTTTAACAAAAGATGGATCTCTAATTTATCACTAATTTTCTCATTCTTTAATTATTTGCTAATTATGCCACATACATATTATTAAATTTAAATAAGTACAGAAAGTAATTTGAATATCATTCTCCATGATAGAATGATCCAAACAAAAAGATAAATTACTAACCTTACCGGAGAATTCAACACCTACGAATTCGTGAACATTAAACTTGGCACAACAGCTAAACTTGTCGCTCTCCCTCTGAAATCTTGCCTACAATGGCTAATTAACTCCTCCCTCCCCTCTCTGCATATATATATATATATACCCACATTATTTTTTTATAATTTTGTTGTCCAATCTGTTACCTTCTTTATTATTAAAAAATGCTGGCCGCCCAAGACTTTCATTAAATTTTTTATCAAACATTTTATATAAGTGTGTAACGCGCGAGATCTTTGATAAAAATATAGGTATCCTAACATTGCTTTTATTTATTTTATTATTCTGCTGCTGGACATCTGGACACGTAATGACGTGGTTTGGACAGTAAATAATAATTAAAAAAAAAGAAAACAAGGGAGGGCGGGAGAACGAAGAGTAAACAGATTGCCAGAGAAGAAGAAAACCCAGCTCTCTTGGTTCTCCTTTCCTAGCTCATTTCATTCCCCTTCTCTCTCTAAAATAGTCTCTCTCTTTCTCTCTCTCTCAACAAAGAGGAGTCACAGGGTAGCCTTGTGGGTTTAATCTAAGAGTAGCCTCGTGGGTATAATATGTGAGTCACAATTCAATGTTCGTTCGCAAGAAGAACATGGGCTATGGCTGTGCTGTGGTGGAGATGTGGCTCGTATGGTCAGTAGTGGAACAGAAAATTAAGTTAAAGGGGTACTTATTAATTATAATATCAAAAATTTTTACAAAAAATTTTTACGTAAGTTTTTATGATTGATTTTGAGAAATATCAAAAAAAATAATGATATTTGTAACTACTGTATCATGGACAATACAAAAACAATATGGTTATAAAGCTTAAAATAAATTATATAATGATAAATTATTTTTTTATACAAAATTTGATTAAAAATTTAATATAATAGTAATACCACATTATCATTGATATGTGATATCACCTACTAATAGTAAATAAACACATAGAGAGTGAACCTCATATGTCAAATTTAACTAACATCCAATAAATTTCATATCTTTATAGTGAGATTACTTATACTTGCATGTCACTAATAATGACATCACCGTTACATTCAAAATTTTTCATAAAATTTTTGTAGATAATATGATTTGTAATAGCCTCTTCATTTTCAATCAAAACGACCATTATTGTTCTCATCATTTTTAAAATACCATTGACATTTCACTCTAATAATATTTTTATAATTTTTTTATTTAAAATATTTTCTTTATATTTGCAAAAGAAAAAATATCCCAAAATTCAGGGAGCACGTGACCACCCTAGCCCCTTACTCCCTCCGCCACTGCGTATGGTGGCAGCCAGTGCTGCTGAATCATGATATGTATTTTAGTCATTTTACTTTTATGTATCATGTATCGTATCGTGTATCGTAAGATACAATAACATATATTAATATAGATTAAAAAAATAAATATTTTCATATAATATATAAATATATTACAAATACAAGCTATTAAATCATATAGGCTTCGTTTGGGAAGCCAAGTTTGGAGTTTTTTTAGCTATTTTATTCACAAAAAATAAAATATGCTTTTTAGCCCAATAAGACAAAATATCACATCCAACCCATAATCATTACATTCTTTCTTTCACAAAAAAGTCAAAAAAATCAAAAGACTTTTCCAAATGAGACTTTTTAATCCCAAGTTGTAGGAGAGGGTTCAAGAAAGGAGTTGGAAAATTCGAAGATCTTCGAAGATCCTTGAAGAACAATTTCGAATTCTCTAGAATATGATGAGAGGCTTAGATTCTTCAATAATCTCAACTTAGGAACACGACAACAAAGGAGATGATGGAGATAAGAGATTGGGTGAAGAAGAAGGCAAAATGGCTAGAGAATAGAATAATGGCAAGGCTCTCCCATGGATCTCCCACTTTCACTCTCAAGGTTGATAATGGAGAAGGGAAATTAGTTCTTTCCCAAGAGTTAAAAAAAATCTCCAAAATCCATCCCTTGTAAAGCTATGGGTGGGCGCTATTTATAGGCACCTCATGATGTAGGATGGAGCCCATGTGCAAGGCACATGGGGGATATTTTCTCTAACCACCTTGTCCGAGGGGGTGACCTCTCCGAGGAGGTGACTTCTCCGAGGAGGTGACCTCTCCGAGGAAGTGACTTCTCCGAGGAGGTGACCTCTCCGAGGAGGTGACTTCTCCGAGGATGAGAAAACCCCGAAGAGGAGATCAATCCCTCGGCGAACCCTTCTTCTTAGCCACACCTAACCAATGATCCCCAATCATCCCAAAGGGTCAGGGGTAGTCCCAGAGGACGTCCTGCCGCAAAATATTGCCGAGTCTCATGGACCCCCCGGGGTCGTGCCACCTCGACCCGGGTATAGGCTAGTTTAACCGAAGAGTGAATTTATCTCCACTCACCGTCCTCGGGATCGGGTCCTTTGTTCGGACTCCATTACGCCCATGGTTCTGGTACGTAGACCCCGGAAAGCTCCGAGCCCGCAAGTGTTCTGGGACTCATTAACGGAGCGACTTCTAGATTGCGTCTGAATCCGTTCGAAGCCAAGTACTTCGGATCTCTAGATTCGTGGATCCGAATCCTTTCGAGTCCGAGTGCCTCGGATCTCTAGGCTTGCTTAATACCCTTTCGAGTCCGGGCACGAGTAAGTCTCTAGGTTCGTGGATCCGAACCCTTTCGAGGCTTAGAGCGATTCAATCCGTTTGATGGCGATAAATCTGGGCCCACCGATTCTTGGACTTGCGATAAATTCGGGCCCACTAATCTTGGGCTATTGGGCCTAAATAATTTAGTGGGCTCAAATTAGCCCCTCTTACATTTGCCCCTTGCGTGTATGAGAAATTTTAAATTTCTCAGACATGCATACTGTCATTTCTTCGACCCTGTTTCGCATCACGTTCCCCAAAAAAAAAAAAAAATGTTTTGTCACGACAGAGTCTATGGATAAAGTTGATGACGCACTTCAATTTACAGAAAAAATTGACAAGCAAAAATTTTATTTTTTTGTACTCTTTTTTTTTTTTTTTTTTTTTTTTTTTTTTACTCTCCACCAACCAAACCTGGACATGTAATTAATAAGGCACCAAATAAGTTGCTCAAAGAAAATAATAATAATTCTTTTCTTTTCGTGAAGCAAATAAAATCAAAAGTTTGACCATTTTTTTTTTTTTAACTCCAGAAGCCCAAATCAAAGGCCATCATTTATATATATATATATATATATATATATATATATATTCAGGATATTTGAGAGAATATGCTAAGAATCAAACCTTTTTTTTTTTTTTTTTTAATATAAGGGGAAAAAGACAAACCCTAATCTATAGCTAAATGTTTGTTGCCCACAGCCATTCGGCTTTCTCTCTCTCTACACAGAGAGACCAACCCAGGTCTCTTCTTCTTTTTTTGTTTTCTTTAACAAATCAGAGGCTAATAACAAACCAGAGGCTCTATTTCACCTGTTTTACTTCGGCTTAGCGGCCCAACTCCTCAGAGATCCAGGCACATCGGAGCTCGATTTCGCCGACCAACACCGACGCTGACTCGTCTGCGACACCACTGTCGCTGCTGTCTTGCGCCACCAGCTCATGCTATCACTAGCCTAGCTCGTCACTGAAGACCCACAAACCACCGTAGTCGGCCTATCCGAGAGTCAGCCGTGGCACTATTTTTTGCACGCGACCACCCAATTCGCGTAGCATGTGCGCTTCATGTCCAGCACCTGTGAGATCGCTGCTTCTATCAGACGCGACCGGCCAGTGCCGACCACGTCGCCCTCGCAACGCGTCGTTGGTCCGTCTAGCATCTTTCTTACATAGATCTCGGCCTTGCTTTGCTCTTCTGCTCCAAACACTGTCTACTTTGCCACTGCCAATCGGTGCCGTTACTTCATCACAGCAATGTCTAGCCGAGCGCCGTTCACCGCGCCGTCGGCCTTCAAGAGAACCAGCCGCAGTCTTGCCTTGCGTGGACAATCTGTACTTATGGCTTATGCCATTTGTTGTTTCTTCCTTCTTTTAGCTTCACGCCTTAACCATTGTTACATCAGATCTGTGAGCAAGTATTTGAAGTCCTCTTTTTGAACTTCTTATTTGTATAAATTCTGATTTATAAAATTTTGGATAATGTAACCCATAAATTTCTGCTGTTGCACATCTTGATGAAGAGATCTTTTTTTTTTTTTTTTTTTTTTTGTGTGAATATTGGAATAATCAATGTTGAATCCTTGCTAATTTTATTGAAGAAATCTGCCTTTGTTGTCTTGAATCCATGCTATTGAATCTTGAACCTGTGTCGATAATTTTGACAATAATTTTGACATACATACAGGTCTGATGTTGAATAATTAATTATTGTCTTGTCGATCTTGTAGATGCTCGGAAGATAAATAGTGGATGCCCGATGCTTTGCCTTCGTCTTCGGCTGTTCAACGCGAACCACACGTCGCCCACTCAACGCGATGTGTGGTTTTGCTGGATTCGGCCGTGATTAATCAACGTGGACCTCGTCACCCTTTCAACGCGTCGTGTATGGTCGCCACCTTCTTTCCGACACCATTGCTGCCTCCGGCCTCAACTTGTCCAACGCCGACCACGCACGTTCGCCCACTCAACGCAACGTGTGTGGTCTTGCCCAGCCTAGCTCAGTCCTGTTGATTACAGTCTATAAAACCTCTCTGATTTCAACTTGAATTTCCAACATCGGCTTCGGACTTCACCCCTCTAACAGTCCCAAATTTGTGAGTATGAAATTCGGCTCCCTCTTCCTCTCGTTGAATAATAAAGATGATATATTGTTGTTTGTTTAACTTGTGGATGCTTGGGAAATACATAGCTGATGCCAAAATTTTGTGTGACCGTTGTAGCTTTACGTCGGCTTGAGAGGAGCCGGCCCGAAGAGACAAAAACTTGATTGTTGCATTTTTTCACAAGCTCGCTCAAAGGAGTAGAATTGTTGTAGCTTAAATAGATAATTATTATTTGTTGATGTTGCCCCATTCTGATAATGCCTGAATCATGATCTGAAATTAATATTGTTTGTCTCATTTGTTGGCTTTGCTATTTCAGGCAAATGAATTCTTGATTGAAATCCACGACCTCGGGGCCCTTGGAACCCGCACTAATGAGAGCAAGGGCTGTTCCTCGGAAGTCCGAACAAAAGCAAGACTGTCCCTCGGGAGTTCGAGCAGAAATAAGGCTGTCCCTCAGAAGTCCGAGCAGAAGCAAGGCTGTCCCTCTGAAGTTCGAGCAGAAATAAGGTTGTCCCTCGGAAGTCCGAGTAAGAGTCCACTCTACTTTGAAAAGAAATATCCTCGGAGCTCGTATTGATGAAATCAAGGGCTGTTCTTCAGACCCGCACTAATGAGAGCAAGAGTTGTCCCTCGGAAGGCTCTCCCTCTGAAGTTCGAGCAGAAACAAGGCTGTCTCTCGGAAGTCCGAGTGGATGGACACTTCTACTTCGGCAGCTAATGGAAGCAAAGGCTATTCCTCGAAGCTCGCACTGGCGGAGGCGAGATCTGTTCTTCGAAAGTCTGAGGCGGAGAACACACTCTACTTTAGTAAGAAAGATCCTTGAGACTCGCACTGATAGAAGCGAGGGCTGCTCTTCGGAAGTCCGAGTGGGAACACACACTCTGCTTCAATAAGAAAGATCCTTAAAGCTTGCATTGATGGAAGCAATAGCTGCTCTTCGGAGGTCTGAGTGGGAGTATACTTCTACTACGTCAAGAAAACTCCCTTCAGGTTGGTAACTGAGTCTACCATTCCTTTTTCTTTTTGAGGGGCAACAAAAATTGAAAACTGTTTCAAGCAACATAACACAATGAAGATATACAATGTAGAGAAAATAACTTTTAATGAAGATACATAATATGGAGGAAATAAATTTCTTCATAACATAAGAAAGATAGAACTTCATGGACAATGCAGTAAATGCAAACTGTAAATGTCATAGGTAGACTTCTTTTACGGAATGTTGAAATTTGCCCCTAGAGTTGCAAGATCATTTGGAAAGCTTTCACCAGCTGCTCGGGTTGTGGCCATCATGCACCATCATAAATAGTACACCATCTTGCCTCCTTCTCGAACTTTCATCACCTTCCGAGGAATAGGCGGACTTTCTGGTCTAGACATTGCCTGCTTACTTGACTCTGCCATCAGCTCCTTGTCATCTTTGATATCCTCCCAACGAGGAATTTTGACCCCTCGAGGCTTAGAGGTGGTGGGAACTTCTTCGACAGCCAGTTCGGTGAAGTAGATGGCATCAGAATAATGAGCTTCATGGATCTCGAAAGGCCTTTCTGTAGCCTGAATTGTCACCGTCTTCTTTCCCCATTTTGCCTTAACACACTGATGATAACTCGATGGTACAGCCCCATATCTATGCATCCAGGTCCTCCCTAGAATGATGTGATAATTTGTCTCAGAATCGATAATATGGAACTTGGTGGCCGAGCGAATCTCTCCAACGGCTAAATCAACTGTTACGCATCCGATAGTAACTCTCCTTTCTCCACCGAAGCCAGTGATGACTATCGGCTGCTTCACAATGCGTTCTTCAGAGATTCCGGCCTTTTCTAGAGTAGCGCGAGTCATAATGTTGATAGAGGCTCCACTATCTAGAAAGGCCCTTTTGAACTCAACCCCGTTAATAAAAGCAGTCACATAAAGCGGGCGATTGTGAGAAAAAGGATACTTCCGATCAACCTCGGAGAAAGTAATGGCACTAGACTGCTCTTTTGCCTTCCTCGGGATAGATCCCTCAGTCGACATGCATCCCTCATGGTGTGCCTCGGCTATATTAATGATAGACTTGGTGATTTCTGTTCTTGCCTCCTTGGAAAGTCCAAACTGGTCAAAGAACTGCTTGAACTTTACACAGTCTTGCAAGGTTTTGGCATAGTGATCCGGATCTTTTTCCACTCTTGGAGGCTCGTAGTTAACCATCTCCTCGGTCTCTTCAAAATAAGATGCCACATAAACATGGTGTCCTCCTCTTCCGTAGTACTCTTCTCCTCCTTCTGGATCAAAGGGATCTTCGCCATGAGTCATAAATGTTCTGCCCTATGGATCGAGAGCACTTCCATAGCAAACTTGCTCACCCTCTGGCTCGAGGATGTCGTCCAGATAACAATCATCGTCATCGAGATTGGTGATAGCCTCGATCATCGGGCCTTCATAAGCTATCATAGCAACATTCTTGCCCTTGCCTCGGTGTTGAGGATATGGTTGTTCTCGGATGTCTTGAGTCCCTTGCTTTTTGAACCTTAATTCGTCTGCCTCGACTTTATCTCTGAAGATTTTCCTGAGAGTCCAACACTTCTCTGTCGGATGTTTCAATGTACGATGGTAGACACAGAATTCAGGGCTCTCACGGTCCTTTTTTGATGGCATTTCTTCAACATAAGGCAATTTTAACTCTCCGTCAGCCACCCATTCCTTAACTAGAGCTTTCACTTCCTCGACTCCACATGGATAAGAAACATTCCCCTTTTCACCATTATATTGCTTTCTCTTCTGGCCTCTATGACCTCCTCCTTGTGAATTTCGGGTATCTGGGGCAGAGGCAGCAGCAACAATAGGTCCACGAGACGATTTGAAACTAGTCTTGTAACTGGCTTTAAATCCGGACTCCTGAGCCTGAGGAATGCTAATGTTCCGAGCTGCTTCTATTAATGCCGAGAAGGTGGGTAGCTTGTGATTAACTAGAAACATTTTGTACCTGCTCAATGCCCCTTCTAGACAAATTTGAACCAGATAACTCTCCTCAACTGCTTCATGACAATCCACGGCCTTGTCCTGAAACCTTTTGACGTAGTCAATGATGTCTTCACTTTCTTGTTGCTTCTCTTTACACAATGTAAGTGTGGTCACCTTCTCCACCACTTGAAAGAACTTGGAGTGGAATTTGTTAACCATTTCCTCCCAACTTCGGACAGAGTTTGGGGCCAAATTAACATACCAACTATATGCTCGGTCGGTGAGGGACTTAGAGAATTCTCTCAGTCGGAGGACGTGGTTTGAACCATGAATACCCAGAGTCTCGATGAATCGCACAACATGTTCTCGGGCATTTCCTTGTTTGCCGTCGAACTTGATGAACTTCGGCACTGTATACCCCTCAGGGTATGGATAGCTCAGCATCTCAATGGCGTAAGGTGGCTTGACGTCTGGATCAGGCAAAGAAGGTAAGGTCCTCTTTCCCCGTTCGAGATCGAACATGGCCTGCACATCGGCGAGAGTGAGAAACTGTTGAGGGAGAGAGTTTGATGGTGGTATTCCCGGGACTTGGCTTATGTACCCGAAGACTGAGCTAGGGGCGTCTTGGCCATTCTGGTGCTGCGAATTCATCATTGGTGAGGACATTTGACGATACTGGCCATCAGCGCCTATAGACAAGCCAGTTGGTGATGGGATATTGAATTGAGGCCCGTAAAGTCCACCGTACGGCGCCGCTATACCGGGTTGTGCTTGCAGATTTGTTGTCGGCACCAAAGGAGGCCCGCTTGGTGCTTGGGTAACATTTACTGGTGGCGTGACAAGATTAGGTACGGGCAGAGCTCCCTTTTGCGCCATCACACTCCTTATGTTTTCCTGGACACCAACAGTCGCCGGAGCACCATTCATTACACTAGAAACTCCCCTAGTCACCATTGGATCTTGGCTTGGCACGCCATGGAGCCCGGATATGGGCAAACTGCCGCCGCCTACTGTGGTTTGAGCATGTGTTACTGTGGCCGTGTTGCCATGAGCCATAGGCTGATTGGGGCCTACTTCTCCTTGGATTTGATTTTGCGCTCCGGCGGGAATAACTCCACCACCAGTTTGATTTCCGTTTGGCGCCGGTGCAAAGTTAGAACTCATCACCAACATGGTGTGAGTGAGATTCTGAAGAGTGGTAAGAATCTCCTGCTGAGTATTTTGAAGTCCTTGAATGGCTTCAAGCAAAAGTGGTTGATCTGGAGCCGTGGTTCTGTCATCACCACCATTAGAGGATCCTTGTTGGTGAACTTCATCTTCTCCTGCCATCCTTGTTGGAGTTGTGTGGATTCCAGATCTCGTTGAGACCATTAACCAATCCGCCTCCCCAGCAGAGTCGCCAAAATGTAGGAGAGGGTTCAAGAAAGGAGTTGGAAAATTCGAAGATCTTCGAAGATCCTTGAAGAACAATTTCGAATTCTCTAGAATATGATGAGAGGCTTAGATTCTTCAATAATCTCAACTTAGGAACACGACAACAAAGGAGATGATGGAGATAAGAGATTGGGTGAAGAAGAAGGCAAAATGGCTAGAGAATAGAATAATGGCAAGGCTCTCCCATGGATCTCCCACTTTCACTCTCAAGGTTGATAATGGAGAAGGGAAATTAGTTCTTTCCCAAGAGTTAAAAAAAATCTCCAAAATCCATCCCTTGTAAAGCTATGGGTGGGCGCTATTTATAGGCACCTCATGATGTAGGATGGAGCCCATGTGCAAGGCACATGGGGGATATTTTCTCTAACCACCTTGTCCGAGGGGGTGACCTCTCCGAGGAGGTGACTTCTCCGAGGAGGTGACCTCTCCGAGGAAGTGACTTCTCCGAGGAGGTGACCTCTCCGAGGAGGTGACTTCTCCGAGGATGAGAAAACCCCGAAGAGGAGATCAATCCCTCGGCGAACCCTTCTTCTTAGCCACACCTAACCAATGATCCCCAATCATCCCAAAGGGTCAGGGGTAGTCCCAGAGGACGTCCTGCCGCAAAATATTGCCGAGTCTCATGGACCCCCCGGGGTCGTGCCACCTCGACCCGGGTATAGGCTAGTTTAACCGAAGAGTGAATTTATCTCCACTCACCGTCCTCGGGATCGGGTCCTTTGTTCGGACTCCATTACGCCCATGGTTCTGGTACGTAGACCCCGGAAAGCTCCGAGCCCGCAAGTGTTCTGGGACTCATTAACGGAGCGACTTCTAGATTGCGTCTGAATCCGTTCGAAGCCAAGTACTTCGGATCTCTAGATTCGTGGATCCGAATCCTTTCGAGTCCGAGTGCCTCGGATCTCTAGGCTTGCTTAATACCCTTTCGAGTCCGGGCACGAGTAAGTCTCTAGGTTCGTGGATCCGAACCCTTTCGAGGCTTAGAGCGATTCAATCCGTTTGATGGCGATAAATCTGGGCCCACCGATTCTTGGACTTGCGATAAATTCGGGCCCACTAATCTTGGGCTATTGGGCCTAAATAATTTAGTGGGCTCAAATTAGCCCCTCTTACATTTGCCCCTTGCGTGTATGAGAAATTTTAAATTTCTCAGACATGCATACTGTCATTTCTTCGACCCTGTTTCGCATCACGTTCCCCAAAAAAAAAAAAAAATGTTTTGTCACGACAGAGTCTATGGATAAAGTTGATGACGCACTTCAATTTACAGAAAAAATTGACAAGCAAAAATTTTATTTTTTTGTACTCTTTTTTTTTTTTTTTTTTTTTTTTTTTTTTTTACTCTCCACCAACCAAACCTGGACATGTAATTAATAAGGCACCAAATAAGTTGCTCAAAGAAAATAATAATAATTCTTTTCTTTTCGTGAAGCAAATAAAATCAAAAGTTTGACCATTTTTTTTTTTTTAACTCCAGAAGCCCAAATCAAAGGCCATCATTTATATATATATATATATATATATATATATATATTCAGGATATTTGAGAGAATATGCTAAGAATCAAACCTTTTTTTTTTTTTTTTTTAATATAAGGGGAAAAAGACAAACCCTAATCTATAGCTAAATGTTTGTTGCCCACAGCCATTCGGCTTTCTCTCTCTCTACACAGAGAGACCAACCCAGGTCTCTTCTTCTTTTTTTGTTTTCTTTAACAAATCAGAGGCTAATAACAAACCAGAGGCTCTATTTCACCTGTTTTACTTCGGCTTAGCGGCCCAACTCCTCAGAGATCCAGGCACATCGGAGCTCGATTTCGCCGACCAACACCGACGCTGACTCGTCTGCGACACCACTGTCGCTGCTGTCTTGCGCCACCAGCTCATGCTATCACTAGCCTAGCTCGTCACTGAAGACCCACAAACCACCGTAGTCGGCCTATCCGAGAGTCAGCCGTGGCACTATTTTTTGCACGCGACCACCCAATTCGCGTAGCATGTGCGCTTCATGTCCAGCACCTGTGAGATCGCTGCTTCTATCAGACGCGACCGGCCAGTGCCGACCACGTCGCCCTCGCAACGCGTCGTTGGTCCGTCTAGCATCTTTCTTACATAGATCTCGGCCTTGCTTTGCTCTTCTGCTCCAAACACTGTCTACTTTGCCACTGCCAATCGGTGCCGTTACTTCATCACAGCAATGTCTAGCCGAGCGCCGTTCACCGCGCCGTCGGCCTTCAAGAGAACCAGCCGCAGTCTTGCCTTGCGTGGACAATCTGTACTTATGGCTTATGCCATTTGTTGTTTCTTCCTTCTTTTAGCTTCACGCCTTAACCATTGTTACATCAGATCTGTGAGCAAGTATTTGAAGTCCTCTTTTTGAACTTCTTATTTGTATAAATTCTGATTTATAAAATTTTGGATAATGTAACCCATAAATTTCTGCTGTTGCACATCTTGATGAAGAGATCTTTTTTTTTTTTTTTTTTTTTTTGTGTGAATATTGGAATAATCAATGTTGAATCCTTGCTAATTTTATTGAAGAAATCTGCCTTTGTTGTCTTGAATCCATGCTATTGAATCTTGAACCTGTGTCGATAATTTTGACAATAATTTTGACATACATACAGGTCTGATGTTGAATAATTAATTATTGTCTTGTCGATCTTGTAGATGCTCGGAAGATAAATAGTGGATGCCCGATGCTTTGCCTTCGTCTTCGGCTGTTCAACGCGAACCACACGTCGCCCACTCAACGCGATGTGTGGTTTTGCTGGATTCGGCCGTGATTAATCAACGTGGACCTCGTCACCCTTTCAACGCGTCGTGTATGGTCGCCACCTTCTTTCCGACACCATTGCTGCCTCCGGCCTCAACTTGTCCAACGCCGACCACGCACGTTCGCCCACTCAACGCAACGTGTGTGGTCTTGCCCAGCCTAGCTCAGTCCTGTTGATTACAGTCTATAAAACCTCTCTGATTTCAACTTGAATTTCCAACATCGGCTTCGGACTTCACCCCTCTAACAGTCCCAAATTTGTGAGTATGAAATTCGGCTCCCTCTTCCTCTCGTTGAATAATAAAGATGATATATTGTTGTTTGTTTAACTTGTGGATGCTTGGGAAATACATAGCTGATGCCAAAATTTTGTGTGACCGTTGTAGCTTTACGTCGGCTTGAGAGGAGCCGGCCCGAAGAGACAAAAACTTGATTGTTGCATTTTTTCACAAGCTCGCTCAAAGGAGTAGAATTGTTGTAGCTTAAATAGATAATTATTATTTGTTGATGTTGCCCCATTCTGATAATGCCTGAATCATGATCTGAAATTAATATTGTTTGTCTCATTTGTTGGCTTTGCTATTTCAGGCAAATGAATTCTTGATTGAAATCCACGACCTCGGGGCCCTTGGAACCCGCACTAATGAGAGCAAGGGCTGTTCCTCGGAAGTCCGAACAAAAGCAAGACTGTCCCTCGGGAGTTCGAGCAGAAATAAGGCTGTCCCTCAGAAGTCCGAGCAGAAGCAAGGCTGTCCCTCTGAAGTTCGAGCAGAAATAAGGTTGTCCCTCGGAAGTCCGAGTAAGAGTCCACTCTACTTTGAAAAGAAATATCCTCGGAGCTCGTATTGATGAAATCAAGGGCTGTTCTTCAGACCCGCACTAATGAGAGCAAGAGTTGTCCCTCGGAAGGCTCTCCCTCTGAAGTTCGAGCAGAAACAAGGCTGTCTCTCGGAAGTCCGAGTGGATGGACACTTCTACTTCGGCAGCTAATGGAAGCAAAGGCTATTCCTCGAAGCTCGCACTGGCGGAGGCGAGATCTGTTCTTCGAAAGTCTGAGGCGGAGAACACACTCTACTTTAGTAAGAAAGATCCTTGAGACTCGCACTGATAGAAGCGAGGGCTGCTCTTCGGAAGTCCGAGTGGGAACACACACTCTGCTTCAATAAGAAAGATCCTTAAAGCTTGCATTGATGGAAGCAATAGCTGCTCTTCGGAGGTCTGAGTGGGAGTATACTTCTACTACGTCAAGAAAACTCCCTTCAGGTTGGTAACTGAGTCTACCATTCCTTTTTCTTCTTTGAGGGGCAACAAAAATTGAAAACTGTTTCAAGCAACATAACACAATGAAGATATACAATGTAGAGAAAATAACTTTTAATGAAGATACATAATATGGAGGAAATAAATTTCTTCATAACATAAGAAAGATAGAACTTCATGGACAATGCAGTAAATGCAAACTGTAAATGTCATAGGTAGACTTCTTTTACGGAATGTTGAAATTTGCCCCTAGAGTTGCAAGATCATTTGGAAAGCTTTCACCAGCTGCTCGGGTTGTGGCCATCATGCACCATCATAAATAGTACACCATCTTGCCTCCTTCTCGAACTTTCATCACCTTCCGAGGAATAGGCGGACTTTCTGGTCTAGACATTGCCTGCTTACTTGACTCTGCCATCAGCTCCTTGTCATCTTTGATATCCTCCCAACGAGGAATTTTGACCCCTCGAGGCTTAGAGGTGGTGGGAACTTCTTCGACAGCCAGTTCGGTGAAGTAGATGGCATCAGAATAATGAGCTTCATGGATCTCGAAAGGCCTTTCTGTAGCCTGAATTGTCACCGTCTTCTTTCCCCATTTTGCCTTAACACACTGATGATAACTCGATGGTACAGCCCCATATCTATGCATCCAGGTCCTCCCTAGAATGATGTGATAATTTGTCTCAGAATCGATAATATGGAACTTGGTGGCCGAGCGAATCTCTCCAACGGCTAAATCAACTGTTACGCATCCGATAGTAACTCTCCTTTCTCCACCGAAGCCAGTGATGACTATCGGCTGCTTCACAATGCGTTCTTCAGAGATTCCGGCCTTTTCTAGAGTAGCGCGAGTCATAATGTTGATAGAGGCTCCACTATCTAGAAAGGCCCTTTTGAACTCAACCCCGTTAATAAAAGCAGTCACATAAAGCGGGCGATTGTGAGAAAAAGGATACTTCCGATCAACCTCGGAGAAAGTAATGGCACTAGACTGCTCTTTTGCCTTCCTCGGGATAGATCCCTCAGTCGACATGCATCCCTCATGGTGTGCCTCGGCTATATTAATGATAGACTTGGTGATTTCTGTTCTTGCCTCCTTGGAAAGTCCAAACTGGTCAAAGAACTGCTTGAACTTTACACAGTCTTGCAAGGTTTTGGCATAGTGATCCGGATCTTTTTCCACTCTTGGAGGCTCGTAGTTAACCATCTCCTCGGTCTCTTCAAAATAAGATGCCACATAAACATGGTGTCCTCCTCTTCCGTAGTACTCTTCTCCTCCTTCTGGATCAAAGGGATCTTCGCCATGAGTCATAAATGTTCTGCCCTATGGATCGAGAGCACTTCCATAGCAAACTTGCTCACCCTCTGGCTCGAGGATGTCGTCCAGATAACAATCATCGTCATCGAGATTGGTGATAGCCTCGATCATCGGGCCTTCATAAGCTATCATAGCAACATTCTTGCCCTTGCCTCGGTGTTGAGGATATGGTTGTTCTCGGATGTCTTGAGTCCCTTGCTTTTTGAACCTTAATTCGTCTGCCTCGACTTTATCTCTGAAGATTTTCCTGAGAGTCCAACACTTCTCTGTCGGATGTTTCAATGTACGATGGTAGACACAGAATTCAGGGCTCTCACGGTCCTTTTTTGATGGCATTTCTTCAACATAAGGCAATTTTAACTCTCCGTCAGCCACCCATTCCTTAACTAGAGCTTTCACTTCCTCGACTCCACATGGATAAGAAACATTCCCCTTTTCACCATTATATTGCTTTCTCTTCTGGCCTCTATGACCTCCTCCTTGTGAATTTCGGGTATCTGGGGCAGAGGCAGCAGCAACAATAGGTCCACGAGACGATTTGAAACTAGTCTTGTAACTGGCTTTAAATCCGGACTCCTGAGCCTGAGGAATGCTAATGTTCCGAGCTGCTTCTATTAATGCCGAGAAGGTGGGTAGCTTGTGATTAACTAGAAACATTTTGTACCTGCTCAATGCCCCTTCTAGACAAATTTGAACCAGATAACTCTCCTCAACTGCTTCATGACAATCCACGGCCTTGTCCTGAAACCTTTTGACGTAGTCAATGATGTCTTCACTTTCTTGTTGCTTCTCTTTACACAATGTAAGTGTGGTCACCTTCTCCACCACTTGAAAGAACTTGGAGTGGAATTTGTTAACCATTTCCTCCCAACTTCGGACAGAGTTTGGGGCCAAATTAACATACCAACTATATGCTCGGTCGGTGAGGGACTTAGAGAATTCTCTCAGTCGGAGGACGTGGTTTGAACCATGAATACCCAGAGTCTCGATGAATCGCACAACATGTTCTCGGGCATTTCCTTGTTTGCCGTCGAACTTGATGAACTTCGGCACTGTATACCCCTCAGGGTATGGATAGCTCAGCATCTCAATGGCGTAAGGTGGCTTGACGTCTGGATCAGGCAAAGAAGGTAAGGTCCTCTTTCCCCGTTCGAGATCGAACATGGCCTGCACATCGGCGAGAGTGAGAAACTGTTGAGGGAGAGAGTTTGATGGTGGTATTCCCGGGACTTGGCTTATGTACCCGAAGACTGAGCTAGGGGCGTCTTGGCCATTCTGGTGCTGCGAATTCATCATTGGTGAGGACATTTGACGATACTGGCCATCAGCGCCTATAGACAAGCCAGTTGGTGATGGGATATTGAATTGAGGCCCGTAAAGTCCACCGTACGGCGCCGCTATACCGGGTTGTGCTTGCAGATTTGTTGTCGGCACCAAAGGAGGCCCGCTTGGTGCTTGGGTAACATTTACTGGTGGCGTGACAAGATTAGGTACGGGCAGAGCTCCCTTTTGCGCCATCACACTCCTTATGTTTTCCTGGACACCAACAGTCGCCGGAGCACCATTCATTACACTAGAAACTCCCCTAGTCACCATTGGATCTTGGCTTGGCACGCCATGGAGCCCGGATATGGGCAAACTGCCGCCGCCTACTGTGGTTTGAGCATGTGTTACTGTGGCCGTGTTGCCATGAGCCATAGGCTGATTGGGGCCTACTTCTCCTTGGATTTGATTTTGCGCTCCGGCGGGAATAACTCCACCACCAGTTTGATTTCCGTTTGGCGCCGGTGCAAAGTTAGAACTCATCACCAACATGGTGTGAGTGAGATTCTGAAGAGTGGTAAGAATCTCCTGCTGAGTATTTTGAAGTCCTTGAATGGCTTCAAGCAAAAGTGGTTGATCTGGAGCCGTGGTTCTGTCATCACCACCATTAGAGGATCCTTGTTGGTGAACTTCATCTTCTCCTGCCATCCTTGTTGGAGTTGTGTGGATTCCAGATCTCGTTGAGACCATTAACCAATCCGCCTCCCCAGCAGAGTCGCCAAAATGTAGGAGAGGGTTCAAGAAAGGAGTTGGAAAATTCGAAGATCTTCGAAGATCCTTGAAGAACAATTTCGAATTCTCTAGAATATGATGAGAGGCTTAGATTCTTCAATAATCTCAACTTAGGAACACGACAACAAAGGAGATGATGGAGATAAGAGATTGGGTGAAGAAGAAGGCAAAATGGCTAGAGAATAGAATAATGGCAAGGCTCTCCCATGGATCTCCCACTTTCACTCTCAAGGTTGATAATGGAGAAGGGAAATTAGTTCTTTCCCAAGAGTTAAAAAAAATCTCCAAAATCCATCCCTTGTAAAGCTATGGGTGGGCGCTATTTATAGGCACCTCATGATGTAGGATGGAGCCCATGTGCAAGGCACATGGGGGATATTTTCTCTAACCACCTTGTCCGAGGGGGTGACCTCTCCGAGGAGGTGACTTCTCCGAGGAGGTGACCTCTCCGAGGAAGTGACTTCTCCGAGGAGGTGACCTCTCCGAGGAGGTGACTTCTCCGAGGATGAGAAAACCCCGAAGAGGAGATCAATCCCTCGGCGAACCCTTCTTCTTAGCCACACCTAACCAATGATCCCCAATCATCCCAAAGGGTCAGGGGTAGTCCCAGAGGACGTCCTGCCGCAAAATATTGCCGAGTCTCATGGACCCCCCGGGGTCGTGCCACCTCGACCCGGGTATAGGCTAGTTTAACCGAAGAGTGAATTTATCTCCACTCACCGTCCTCGGGATCGGGTCCTTTGTTCGGACTCCATTACGCCCATGGTTCTGGTACGTAGACCCCGGAAAGCTCCGAGCCCGCAAGTGTTCTGGGACTCATTAACGGAGCGACTTCTAGATTGCGTCTGAATCCGTTCGAAGCCAAGTACTTCGGATCTCTAGATTCGTGGATCCGAATCCTTTCGAGTCCGAGTGCCTCGGATCTCTAGGCTTGCTTAATACCCTTTCGAGTCCGGGCACGAGTAAGTCTCTAGGTTCGTGGATCCGAACCCTTTCGAGGCTTAGAGCGATTCAATCCGTTTGATGGCGATAAATCTGGGCCCACCGATTCTTGGACTTGCGATAAATTCGGGCCCACTAATCTTGGGCTATTGGGCCTAAATAATTTAGTGGGCTCAAATTAGCCCCTCTTACACAAGTTAAAATAACCAAACAAGCCAAAAATCTAACCCACTTCTCAAACGAACCCATAATCAATGATCAAATTGATCAATAAGGTATATATAAATTCAATCAAATTAGATTCATGATAGTAATTTACTTTTTTGTAGCAAAAGGAGTATGAGAGCCAATTTTTCTTGCCAGTTTATTTGAATTTGGGTATTGAATTTTTTGATAATACAGTTCATAACTGTTTAATGTGTGTCAACTATGTGATTGATAGTGAAAAAATTAGTTAATAGGGCCGAAGGTGGAGAAGAATGTAAAAGTCAATTAATCATGCGATACAAGTTAAATCGCAATACGATACGGAATCATATGATACAAAAACATATCTCACGATTCAAGTTACCAACAATTTGAGTCTCGGATACGTATCTTTTTCCATACAATACGATATGTATCATATAATACGTATCGCGTATCTTACGATTTTGACAACACTGGTGACAGCAATGGTGGCGACGGGGAAAGGGCTGGCGGTGGGGAAGGGAACTCGGAGAGGGGCTGAGTAAGGGAGGGTTGGCCAGCGAATGACAGGGGGCAGGCAGGGTTGGCCGTCACCAAAATGGTGGGAAGGGATGAGGAAGAAGAGAGGGAGAAGAGTTTAGGATTTCTATTTTTTTTCTCTTTTAACAAAATGACGTTGTTTTTCTAATTTAGGAAACTTGTAATGAAAGAAACTGTAGAGAATCCGAACTTACTATCGACCCAAAAAAATTCACCACTGCCAATCATCTCAGTGTACACGTTTTCTTTCTAGTTCTGTGTAGTTTTAAAAAATAAACGAAATTGCTAAAGATCTCAAAAGAAAATTATTCATTTTTTACTAAATATTATGTGCGATTCACATGAGTGTGTACCTCACACACTATGTGAGTGTTTGACAAAAAAATTTGATAATTTTCTTAGAATTCCTAACATTGTTCAAATATATATATATATATATATAAGTTTAATATTGCAGCCTTGTAGGTGCAATATAATGAGTAGTTATTGAATAAAATAATTATATGATATAAAATTGTCACTGTAATTATTAAAATACTCTTCTTTCTGGTAGTTTGGTTTAACAGAGATGGATGGATAGTTGAGACCGAGGCAAAATTAAAAATTAAAAAAAAAATCAAAAATTCAAAACTTAATTTATTTTAAGGGTCAAAATTTGAATATATATTATTAATTTTATCTTCAAATTATTATGGTCCTCAAATTGAACTAAGAATGAAGGGTTTCTATTAGGAAGATATAGAAAATGACTAGCGGTTGGTACAAGCGATACTTATACAATTTAAATAAATAAAAATAAAATAAAATATTTATTATTTATTGTGTGTCATTTAAGTGACAATAGTATTTAATTCAAAGAAAAAGTGGTAAGGGTTTTTTTCAATACACTCAAGGTTCAAGGTTTGAGTCATCCTCCTCCCATCTATCTTTTTTTTTTTTTAAGTACAAAAATTAAGATCATGTGGCATAAGGAGAAATATAGATAGATATTCTCTTATCACCTAAGTAGGAGTGTAAACAATTTAGTTCGGTTAAAATTGAGGGAAAATTTAACACCGAACCGAATTTTTTGGTTTTGTGAGTTAAGAAACTGAGACCGATTGCATAATACGGTTCAATTTTATTTATTTTTTTAATTTTTTGTAGAGAAAGAATTTTCATAAAATTTTAAAAGGTTTTATAAAAATTTGGTAAAGTCTCTATTGAAAATAAATGAAAAAAATTAATGAAAGTTCTATAAATACTTTCCTCTCTAATTTTTTTACGAAACGTACATTATTAATTACTTATATACTAATGTTCAAAGAATTAAAATAAAAAGTATTTAAATGAAATATTTTAATTGGTACAGCTTGTATGGTTATAAAAATAAACCACAAGTTATGAAAACAAAGCGAAAATTAAAATCTTAGACGATCTTAAACGGTCAGTTCAATTATGTCGATTTTTTTTACATTCCTACTTTTAATCTTTACAAAAAAAAAAAAAAAACAAAGTTCGAGATTATTGCCCCAAAAAATTTAAGATTAAACTTATGACCCCCATACTCAAAAAAAAAAAAAATGATTGAAGGTAGCATTTGAGATTCAATAGTTAAGAATAAAATATTTTAGACACTAAATGGATAAGAAGAAGAAGAAGAAGAGAGATTGAATGAGAAAACAAAATAGACTGAATGAGAAGATGGAAAGATTGAATAATTCAAAAATAAAAATAAATAATTGAATAATATGTTGTTCTGTATCCATTCTATGTTTTACTATTTTTTCAAAATGAGTTGGAGAGAATCATTTCAGTTTGAATGCAAATATTCCTCCTTTGTTTTCTCTGCGTCCTCGTTTTCTTCTTAGCCTTCCTCTGTGTCTATCTTTGTTCCTTGCAGATTTAAGTTCGTCTGTGTGTTTTTGGGGCTCAATTAAAACTAGGGGTGTAACTTAGACGGGCTCAACCCGAGCAACCTGAACTCAGTCCGAATTTTTTTAGAGCTTGAACAAGATATTTTCAAATTTGGTATGAACTTAAGCAAAAACTCAGAAACTCGAATTAAATTTGGACGAGCTTGGGGAAAAACGTCAAACAATCCGAGCAACTCGAAACCCGAATTATACATATATAGATATATAAATATATTAAATATACATATAAATTATTGGTCATTACATGATATTAAAGTAATTTAGATTATTAAATCATATTGAATACATATTATATATACAAATAACATAAAATCTTAAGCTCCGTTTGGTAAAGCTTTGTAACTATGATTTGAGAATATGAGTTGTATTTTGAGTTTGTGTGTTTTAGAATTATGATTTGAGTGTAAAAAATTTGTTTGGTTATAATTTTTGAATAAAGTGTTGAATTGAGTGTGGAATTGAGTGTAGAATTGAGTTTTGAAAGTTTGATTTGACATGTGAAGTAAGAAAATTTGTTTGGTTATGAGTTTTGAAAAGAGTTTTCAAAACTTAATTCAAATTGTTATAACTCATAACAAAACACATTACTTTCACATTATTGAAAATTTTGATCAACACTCATAACCAAACTCTTTTTAAAATTCAATTAAAAAATTTTATTATTAACATAAAATAACATTAATCAATTTTTTAATTGAAAATACTACAAAGGAAATAATTTTTTTTCAAAATAAATATTCAAAAAATTTAAATCATAAATATTTAAATAATTTAAATAATCTAAAAAATTTAATAAGTAAAAAATGAAAATAAATATTCAAAAATTTTAAATCGTAAAAATTTAAATAATTTAAATATTTAAAAAATTAAAATAATTTAAAATTTTAAATTTAAAAACAACTCTACACTAAATCGTAACCAAACACATAAAACAAAACTCAATTAAAAAATTATTTTTAAAATTCATAACCAAACACATAACTCGAAACTCCATACTACTTTCACAACTCTACACTCAAATCGTAACCAAATACATAACAAAAAAATTAAAATATTTAAAAATATTTTTATAAAATAGAGTTTGAATTTATTTTTATAAAATATTTTAAAATTTAAAAAATTAAAATCGTAATATTTAAAAATATTCAAAAAATTAAAAAAATTAAAAAATTAAAAAAATCGTAACATATTTAAATATTAAAATATTTAAAATCTTAACAAAATTAAAATATTTTTAAAATATTGATTTGAATGGAGTTTTGAAAAGAGTTTTGAATTATGTGTTTGGTTATGAGTTTTGAAAAGTAATGATTATGTTTTGAATTGAGTTTTGAGAAATGAGTGTAGAATTATGATTTGAAAACCCTAAACAAACACCACACTCAAAAGTGAGTGTGGAACTAGATTTTGAAAACTCCACCAAACGGAGCCTTACTTTTTTTATTTTCATTCATAAATTATAAAGACTACTATAGCGGCATCTCTTTTACATTATATAAATTATTTGTTTTGATAGTATTAATGATTTTCTATATATAAAAAAAATGTAAAAAGAATCAAATTTTAATAATTTAATAATGTAGCAAAAAAAAAATCATTTACAATTCGGGCAATTTTGGTTTAACTTGGGTCAGGCTTGGGCAGGAAACCTCGGGTTATAATTCGGGTCTAAGCGAGTCTGGGCAGGTCTCAGCACAACTTGAGTTGGGCTTGGACAATCTCTCAATCTGACCGAACTCGTCCAAGTTACACCACTAATTAAAACAAAGTCGTTTTAACAAACTCCAGAAAATATGAAAAGGATGGACTGTAGAGGACCCAAACGCTGCCTGTTGCTTAAGCGGTTGCTAATGCTCTTTCTTATCAATTTGGTCCTATGTTCCAACCGCTTCCTTTGAACGAATGAATCAATTAGTGATCGTGGTGAACTAATAGTTTGAATCAATTAATCAAAATAAGCCAGTTTTCAAATTAAAATTGTTTTAGTCCTGTTCAAACCATCCTGGTGGCGCCTCAACCAGGGACTTTTCTACCTCTATTAGATTGGGTAGAGTTTTTTTGACACACTATACTTTGATGTTGATGTTGAAGTATAGATTAAAAATTCAAAATGACGACTCTATTCTAAATTTTTTAAGTTGAGTAAACTTTTCTTAGCATGCCACATTTTGGCTAATGAATGTTGAAGTGAGAGTCACGGTATGTTAAAAATGAATGATGTTAAAGTTAAAATGACCGTATAGATTAAAAATGAAAATAATATTAAAGTAAGAGTGACTTAATATATTAAGATTTTAAAATGACCGAATTAATATGAGTTTTGTAAATTGGGTAGAGTTTTCTTCACACGCCACACTTTGTTAATGATGTTAACGTATAAGTCAAAAATTCAAAACAATAACGGAATTATAATGAATTTTGTAAATTGGGCGGAGTTTTCTTCACACGCCACACTTTACTAATGGTGTTAACGTAAAAGTTAAAAATTCAAAACAATAATGGAATTATTATGAATTTTTTGGGTTTGAAGTGAAATTTCTTCAACCTTTCGGCTTGTTTTGAGAAATAGAATAAAAAGGATTTTATGATTTTTTTTATTTTTTTTTTTAAAATATGGTCCAAAAAAATTAAAAAATCCAAAAAAAAAAAAAATTTAACCGAGTGCCCAAAACAAGCCTTCATTTATCTAATGAACCTCTCTCTAGGGGTTGTTGACTACAACAGCTCCAAATATCCCGGCCGCCTTCTCGATTGAGTTTCTTTTTTTGATTGCAAGTCTATAGAAGTTGAAAGTGTGGATCAATATGGCTTATTTTAAGAAACAAGTTAAAAATTAATTTTTAGTGTTTTATTTATTTATTTTTTTAAAATAAATGAAAAAATAAAGAGGTGATATAATTTTTAAAAACTAGAGAATCAATAAACTGACTATTAACTTAATTATCAAAATAGGCCTATAACGTTCTTAAAAATTATTTTATGAAAAAACTTTATTTAACCATCTTGTTTCACTTATACAAAAGTTGGTCACCTTAAGATTATCTTCGAAAATTTAATTTAGTTTGTCTTTATCAACTAATTTATTAAAAGTTGATGACAAGAAAGCCTAAGTATAAAAGAGCATTGTCAAACGGCAATTGATTTTTTAGTTGATATTTTGACTTTAAAGTATAAAAGAGTATGTTAAACCACAATTGGTTTTTTAAGTTGACATTTTGACTTTTTAGTTATTTTAGGTTGAGATTAAAAAATTTGTTTTGATTAGTTTTTTTTGGCTTTTTTTATTTTTATAACAGAAAAAATAAAATAATTATAATTTAAATGTGACATTTTATCTTATTAATTTTTTAGCTAGTAGCTATTTTAGTCCGACTTTTTTTTTCTTCGAAACGAAGCCTTATTTGTTCATCTTACCTACATTTATCATATATATCATTTTCTCCTCTCTCTCTCTCTCTCTCTCTCTCTCTCTCTCTCTCTCTCTCTCTCTCTCTCTCTCTCTCTCTATATATATATATATATATATATTGTTGTAGTTAAGGCCGGTTATGAGATAAGACCAACAAAATAATTGTGAATTTGAAAGTAATTTCTTAAAGGTGGGTGATGGTGACGTGGAGGTGCAAGTAGAAGCTATGATACAATTAAAGGTGGGTGATCGGCCCCCGATAGTTAATAATTATCTCAAAATTATATCAACTTGCCCTATGCGGTTGTGTTAAACTTTTAAGTGGTTACTCTCTAAATATCTATAAAACATAGATGTCGAAATATGAAATTACAAACTTTGGACAAAATTTAACAAAAGAATGAAACATTAGCTTGCAAGAAGAAAACAATATTCATTTCAAAAAAGAAGAGAACAATATTCATATTTATTAAAAAAGACATTATTTGAGATTTTTATATTAATACTATCATGGATGTCTTTAATAATTTGAAAGATCCTCGAAAATGTCTTTTTAAAAAATAAATAAATAAAAAATAAAAAACATTGTGCTCCTTTGTTTTTTAAATATACATCAAACTAATTGAGCAATTATCATTTGACCTCATGAGCTACATTACTACATATACAAAATTAAATTAATGAAAAATATTAAGTGTGTGGGTGATTTTCTGACCACACTGCCAAACAGGTACCCAGCTGGAGAGCACCGGCAGAATAAATTAAGCCCGAACGACCTGCAACAGAAAGAAGAGTTTCCGGCGGTAGCTCGTCCACCCGGGGGCACTCCGACGATCAAGTCAGTACTCAATATCTCTCAAAAATAATCAATAGTGCTTAACTTACTAGACAGAATATCAAAAGCATACCTTAGACCCATGGGGGTGCCTCCCTTTTATAGCCAACACAATCATAGTTCCAATAGAAGCCTAGCTCTAATGGACTTAGGATTACTGCTAATCTTGGACTCCCAGTAGGATTGGGATAAAACTCCCTAAGAGTGTTATCCTTTCCCAACTGTAGTCTTCCCCTATTTTTTAGGACTCTTGTGCCTTATCCGCTTATCTCGGATTCCGATATCTTCGGAGATAACCTCGGCCATGCCGAGATCATCTCGGCGTTACGATCAGGACACGTGGCACTTCGGCTTACACATCGGCGTCACCTTGCCACGTGTTGGTACTCAAAAATATATCCCCACATTAAGAATGTACATGTTACCACAATGAAATCTATCTCTAGTAAAAAATAATAAGAATACCAACCAATGACAATATCTCTAGTGGGCGTTCTAACTAGGATTGAAAACAATTTGGTTTGGTCGAAATTGAGGGAGAATTTAACATTGAACTGAACTTTTTAGTTTTGTTAGTTAAGAAAATGAGACCGATTGCATGATACGGTTAGATTTTATTGATTTTGTTGATCTTTTGTAGAGAAAGAATTTTCTTAAAAATTTAAAAGATTTTATAAAAATTTGTAAAACCTCTATTGAAAATAAATGAAAAAAAAATTAATGAAAGTTCTATAAATACTTTCCTCTAATTTTTTTTACAAAACATGTTTTATTAATTACTTATATTCTAATGTTCAAATAATTAAAATAAAAAATATTTAAATGAAATATTTTGATCGGTATAAAAATAAACCATAAGTTATGAAAACAGAACGAAAATTAAAATCTCAGTTGATCTCAAATAGTTAGTTTGATTATGTCGACTTTTTTTACATCCCTACTTTTAATCATAAAAAAACAAAGTTTGAGATTATTGCCCCAAAAAATTTAAGATTAAACTTATGACCCCCATATACTCGGAAAAAATTATTTTAGGTAGCATTTGAGAGTCAATAGTTAAGAATAAAATATTTGAGACACTAAATACATAAGAGAAAAGAAAAGAGATTGAACGAGAAAAGGAAAGAGATTGAATGAGAATATGGAAAGATTGAATAATTCAAAAATAAAAATAAATAATTGAATAATATGTTCCATTCCTTGTGTTCTATGTTTTTCAGGATAAGTTTTAGAGAATCATTTCAGTTTGAATGCAATTTTCCTCCTTTGTTTTCTTTCTGTCGTCGTTTTCTTCTTGGTCTTTCTCTGTGTACATCTTCGTTCCTCACAAATTTAAGTTTTTGTGAGTGTTTTTTTTTTTTTTTTTTTTTGAGGGGGTCACTAATAGAAAAAGTACATTCTGCGATTGCCACAAGCCGTCGCAAATAATAAAATTACCGTCGCAAAGGACCTATTGCAACGGCCCATACGACCACAAATGGAGGATGCAAATGTAGGGGTGGCAAATACTTTTTGCAACAACAAAGCAATAGTCACAAGTTATTGATGACTGCCAAAACTACTTTTTGCGACAGCTATTTTGCGGTCGCAAACAAAAAAAAACACACACACACACACAAACACTTTTAGCAACTGTTTTTTTAATCGTCACAAATAATTAAATATTATAAAAATCATATATACGATTGCTACAACAACAACAACAAAAAAAAAAATCAATTGTAAGCATCTAACAATTTTTTTAAATAAAAAATAACAAACTTAACAAATTAATTAAATTTATAATAGAAATATTAACCTATATTCACACACACACACGCACATATATAAGTGTGCAAACAAAATATAAACTTTCATACATGCCAAACAAATATCCATCAATCATCCTTAAAATACATCGTACTAAAAGATTCAAGTTTACAAAAAAAAAAAAAAAAAGAAAAAAAAAAAAGAGCAATATAATCTTGGTTTGGCTCCTAACATCACCCGCTCAATCATATCAACTACTCCTTCAAAAAACCTACAAAAACATATATCAAACTTGACTTGAAAATTTAATGCACTTTAAGTTATTTATGACTGCCAAAACTACTTTTTGCGACAGCTATTTTGCGGTCGCAAAAAAAAAAAACCACACACACACTTTTAGCGACTGTTTTTTTAACCGTCACAAATAATTTTTTATTATAAAAATCATATATACGATTGCTACAAAAAAAAAATTTGCAAGCATCTAACAATTATTTTAAATGAAAAATAACAAAATTAACAAATTAATTAAATTTATAATAGAAATATTAACCTATATTCCCACACACGCGCGCGCACACACACACATATATAAATGTACAAACAAAATATAAACTTTCATACTGCAAAAAAAATATCCATCAATCATCCTTAAAATACATCGTACTAAAAGATTCAAGTCTACCAAAAAAAAAAGAGCAATATAATCTTGGTTTGGCTGCCAATGTCACCCGCTCGATCATATCAACTACTCCTTCAAAAAACCTGTAAAAACATATATCAAACTTGACTTGAAAATTTAATGTATTTTAATGTGTTAGTTTAACTTCAAATAATCAAATAAAACTATTTCAAAAGAAATTGTCAAAATAAAAAAAGAAGTCATTCTCTAAATTCTTTTGTTTGGAGTAAATTACAAAAATATAGATGCCAATTCGTAATTTGCACAAATAAATAGACAAGAAAATAGTTACCCAATCCAATCAGACTAATGAATAAACTAAAAAATTTGAAAAATGAACATAATTAACATAATCTCTATCCTAGTATTGGTTAATACCAAAAGGAAGCAACAAGAAGAAATTTGACTTCACTGTTTAGAAGTTCATTATCACTAACTATCTAGTGACATCGTCTTACAGACTTCACTATGTAATTCAAGAATTAGAAATCAAGAATTTGATAAATAAATTCAGTCAATCAATAACAAACCTATACAAAAGTGATTTGCATCACACTCCAAATAGATGAGAACACTTGCCGTCTCAAATCAAGTAACCCATTAGTAGATTGAATTGCTAGATTATCCAATCTAAAAGTTTGCCTCCAAACACATTTTGGCCAAGAGCATTTAAACAGTTGAACATCTCTTTCACGTCTGTGATATTTATCTCTATGTGATGCATTTGATCTAGAGTCATAAACTTCCAAAACCATTTATATAAATACAACCAATTTGTAAATTTCTACAATGGATAACATCTATACTATATATATAATAGAATGTAGTGTTGTTTTAAAAGGCTTCAAAATGACATTCTAAAATTCTCATAAATTTGAAAAATACGTGGCACCTCTCTTTTGAGTTTACAGCTCTTTTCCTTCCCTCCCAAAGACTTTTATAACAATAAAAACTCCTATCCTTCCATCTTTCTCTCCTATTCTACGTTTGTCCCTCACCCTCAAAGACTTTCACTTCCACTCTTCCACTATCCATAAAAAGTTGTGAACAAAAAAAAAAACAAAACATATCCAAACATATCTGTTACTCTCCTACCTCAAACAAATCTCTCCTACCCTCAAACACTTTCAATCCCACTCTCTCACTATCCTACAACAAATTGATATATATATATATATATATATATATATAAAACAACCCATCTATCGATATCCCCTTAAACCATTACTTCTAACAATCCACTACTTCAAATACATATACTTCATCAACTTCCTTCATCAGCAGTGAATGTCAGCAGTCCGCAATCCGCCATCGAATGCAAGTCTCGGTTTTTCTTTTTGTTTTTCTTTAATAATTTATTTTTTATTCCAAGCATTTGAGATTTTGTATTTTGACTACAAAGATTGCAGAAAATTGTAATCTCCGAATTTAATCTTTCATGTTTTTTTTTGTTTTACAAAATCCAAAATATATATGTACATACTTGGCTTGAAAAACGGAAATATTATGTTTTGAAATGAAAATTCTATCATATTAAACATGATTTCAATTCTTTTGTTTTTCTTTATAGTTTTTAATTTAAGATTAAAATTTAATTATTTTCATTACTTCTTTAATTTCTTAGATTGCAATAATCTATTAATTTTAATACTATATTTTGTTCATAATTTTAGTGGATAAATAATTCAATAAAAAATAAAGTTTAAGATGGTTAAAAGTATATTTTGATAGGTATTTGTAGTGTTCCACCAATAAGATAATGTAAGTTTACCATTATATTAACTATGCATGTTAGTTTTATTTTTACTTTATGTTATGAAAAATAAAATCAATAATTTTACACATAATACAACTAAATTTATTTTGGGTGGAGTAAGGGGAAATTAATTAATTTTATGTATATTATAAAATCATAACAAGTATTAAGTTATTTGTGCATTAAAATCATAATTTTTTTAATTTTTTTTTATAATTTTACACAACTTTTAAATTTACAAATAATACTCTATTTGGTTTGGAATTTTCAAAAACAGTTTTTTGAGTTTTCAATTCGTATTTTTATATTTTTAGATCCACTTAATCTTGATATACTTAAAGGTATAAAATTTGTACAAAAATCTTTAAAAGATTTATTGAATACAACAAAATACGGAAATGTATTGAATTTTCTTATTTTTTATTTATTTATTTTTTTTGGTGAATTTTTTTTTTAAAAAAAAAATTATATAAATATTATACTTTTTTAGTGTATCTAGATTAGGTATATCTCAATTTTTTTTAAAAACTATATAAAATATTAAAAAAATTACTAAAAAATAAGAACTTAAATTTCTAAAAAGTGAGTTAAATCAAAAGTTTTATATAAGAGAAACAAAATGATTAAAAAAAAATAAGTATAATATATATGGATAAAAAATATTAGTGGATGCTAGTTAAGAAAGAAAGGAAAATTACTTTGATGATGAACCATCCATACATCAAGCAATTTTCCTAGTTCTGGTGCAGAAAAGATGCTCTCTCTCTCTCTCTCACACATACACATACACACACCCCACTGGAAATTGAGGAAAAACCACACTAAGAAGACTTCCTGCTCAGAGAAGTGAACCCACAACAGCGGCTGATAGTTAAAAGTTCTATGGAGAAGTGAACCTACATCACTTTCCAACCCTTCAAGAATGGCTAAGAAGATAGAGCTTCAAGTTAACATTTCAATAGGGGAAATGAAGCAAACCAACAGAGGGAAAGCAGAAAGATAGAATTTCGCAGAAGCAAGGGTTGTTTTGAAAATAGATAACTATTGCAACATTTTATCTGAAATCCAGCAGCTAATCAATTTGAAAATAGAACTCATCCTACAACCTCCTTCCATCCTTTTTAAGTTTTATATCCTAAACCCGTCAACCTTCCACAAACAAAACCATTTATTTTATTTTTAGTTTTCTGATAAAAGCTTCATTAGGCATCAACACTCAAATTGGAAACATAACTTTTCCGCATAAATATAAGTGTCACTTTATGACTAAACTCTCTAACACCATTGGTTGATCACATTCATTTAAGGAAAATAGAATCATCAACTAGGTATCCTGGCATAATATAAACATTATTTTGAGGCAAAGGCTACAAGAATGTTTGTCTGTACACTAAAATTTCTTTGATCCATGAATTCTGGGGAAACATAACATTCCATTTAAACACCTAGCTAACTCTGGTTCATAGCTAAGTTCGTGTTTGGCCATAGCTTATGTCTGATTATGTCTGATTGTTTGAAATGTAAACACATTTTGTTTCTTATTTCTGATGGGAAAAAACTCACTATTGAACACAACAATTCACAGAGGAACAAATGCCTTTACATTCCATCATGGTCATAGAAGTCCATAGATAAACCAAAAAAATAATTTATTGAACAACTACCACATGAGGACACAACTATCAATTAAGTGTACGAGCACGAAATAATCTTCTCGTATAATCCTGTCGATCAAGTTTACACTCCTCCAAACGTCGTCACTTTACTACCTGAAAACACAAATGTGAGCTAGCCGGCGGGTGTGTGCCGGAACCCTCTCTGATGCCTAAGTCAGCAAAATAGGCAAATAGACAAAAGTTTTGTGTATTTGAGAGTAAGAATTGTGATACCTGTACATAGGTCTTGTCACGAGCTTTTATAGATTTTGTGTGGCACAATCTTAGGCCTCGTTTGGGAACAGGCTAATTTAGTAACTTTTTGGCTATTTGGCTAAAAAGGTAGGTAAAAAAAACTTATATGTTTGGGATGACTTTTTGGCTAATTACGAAAAGATGTGCAAAAAGTAGAGAGAAAAGAGAATCTTTGACTTTTTGGTATGAGTTGTTGGCTTTTTGGCTAAAATGATAACTTTTTGGCTTTTTGGCTAAAATGGTAAGTCCCCAAACAGGGCCTTAGTAAGACTCTTATTCTCCTAAGCAGAGTCCTCATAGGAATCACATTCCCCAAGGATAATGTATATCCTAATAACACCCCACTCACTGCCGACCCAATGAGCTGGTGTTTACCTCGGCTCAGTTGACGCGGTCAACGAACTAGCCTATCTCTGCTGTGCTCTTAACAAAACAATGATGTAGATAGCACTATGTCGAGCTAAGCTCAGCTCAGCCCTCACTACTGCTGTGTACCTCAGTTGACTACAAGACTCTCTTTTGGACAGCCAAGTAGAAGCCTCGGTGACACAGCCGTCTAGATCAATGTCAGCCTGTCCCAAAATCGAGCTACCGAAGTCCCTACTACGGCCTATACCAGGGTCCTTAGCACGGCCCATTTTATCTATATGAATTACCCTCTTAATTGGCCATTAATTTCATCTCTAAAACATAAGTGGGATTATCGTCGACCAGCCAGGCTAAGGTAATCAAACTACCCGAAAGTCTGCTCAAAACCACTGAGCTAAAAACCAACTCAAATGAATCGAGCTAAAATGATCAAGCTCGCCGAGCAAAAATTCACTCGATTTTGGGAAACTACGCCGGTCGTACAACCCGTCGTCCCATGTTTCTGACGCCGCGTCCTTACTGGGATACGTGGCACACGCTGATTACCCCTTTGTACTGTGACAGTCATCACACACTGCTCAAAAATTCGAAAAGCCCGTCTTTTTACCTTCATTATATACACTGTTCATTTATACGAACAGTCCCTACTGTTCATCTTCTTTGCTGCGTAACCTCACACTCAGATCTTCAAATCCTAACTTCCTACGTTCAAGTCTTGGCCAATGCATCTCCCGCTTTCATCATCATTGTCGGTGTTCGTTTTTCAAATTGGATTCGGATTCCATTCCCAAATCAATAAGTTCTTTATGCTTTTATCTATTTTTGTACACATATATTTCCATTTTATGTCTGAAAATAGTGTTTTTATACCACAAATGCATGCTATACACACTAATAACTTACGGAACCTCAAAACTTCATACTTGCACCCGAAAACATATTAGCTGGACTTTTAACCAGCCAAGAACAGTTTTTTTGATCCAAAATCATATCACGACCGGACTAAGAATCAGTTTGCAAACTTGGACTTACTGCGGACCGTACTAGGACTCCTGTGCCCCACAAACCGGGCTTAAATCTTGCTCCTCTCACTAAATCGAGTTGAATTTACCCTAGTTTCAGAATATTGAACTTGTTCTGGAGCTTAACCGTTCCTTGTCTCAGCTGTTCCTTAGCCGAACAAAGCATAGAACGTTCCCATCATCTGCCGAGCTAGACTAAATCAGTCTTGACTTTTGCTTAGCCCAATTTATCACTTGGGCATAACCCCTTTCTATTTCCACTTTGTAGATTTGAGTAGATTTTTCCAAGCACACCTTTACACTTTGCGCCTGGGCAGCTTTGCTTGACCAAGCCTATCAAAGTCACCTCAACGCCGCATTAGGCCACTGTGTAAACTTTACTTAAGCCACTTCAATTTTAAGCTAAAATGGGTAAATACCGATTTTTGGTGAACTCGCCCAGTGCCATGGCCGAATTTTGAAAGATTACCACATCCCAGACGACGTCCACCTTTCCCTAATCGAGCTAGATACCACACCCTGGGGCAACCCAAGTTTTGTTCCTTTTACCATGGTGTCCATCGTGGAGGGTGGACTTCGATTCCTAGTCCAACCTCTAATTTGCGAGTTCCTTAGACAAACCAGACTGTGCCCCACTCAATTATCCACCAACACTTATAGGATTATAAACGGCATCGCAGAGCTCAATCGCCGTCTCGGCCTCAACCTCGGTCTGGCCGAGCTATTCCACCAATATTCGCTTGGTTAGAATGACGACGGTTGGATTTACTACCTTAGAATAATGAAAGGCTAAGAGAAAATTGTTAAGAAAACACTAGACAAAGACCTAAATGATGACAACTTTCTCTGGGTAGCCGAAAATTTTGAAGACCAAGAAGCCCAAATATAGAGCTATAACATAAATTGGAATAAAGGAACCGCTGGTAAGAGTAGTCTGGTTTAATTTTCTCTGCTATATCAACAACCACCGTGCTAACCCTTGTGATTGTGCCCCTTGTGCAGATTTGAACCAGCTTAAATCAAACTATGCCTACGCCAATCAAGCCACGCTCCGAGCCATACTACGGTATCGCCATCGAGATTGGACTAAACTACTGGACGTTCAGCCAACCTACCGATATAGTGGTAGGAGAAAAACCAAAGTAACCGACTTCCTCTTGGAATCCTCCCCAGAACTAGACCCCAACCTTCCCCAAATCAACCTAGTATCCCTAACTAAAGAACAAGAGATGGCTAAGAAGAGAGCAATCCAGACTCTGATTACTAAACAGGCGTTTGCCTCAACCGCCAAAGTGCAAACTGAGCTGCCCCTAACCAGTCAAGCGAGTAACACCGTCATCACCCTTCCAACCACCAGAGATGCGTCATCCTGGCCTAACAAGCATCCCCGTACCTTGACAAGTCAGACGCAGCGACTTATAGACGAAGAAGAGACGCTGTTTCCAAAGGTCGTGTTCCCGAACAATCATCAGGTGTTCGCCAAGCTACCCCCTCCCCTACCCCGGCGTGGACACCACTTGTTTCTTTCAAAAGCTGAGCTATGACTATAGCAGACTCCATTTGCGCAAAGAAAGACCATCTACTGGCTTTCAACTTGGCCAAGAGTGTCTGCCTGCCAGCTGATATGGGGCACCATGTACATTTGACTAAGCTGAAGGCGATACGGTCCGCCAACAAATCTCTAATTCTGGTAATCATGAATTCCTTATTTTTTGGTTTTTCTACCAATTTGTTGCTCGGTTCATCTAACTGCACATGTTTTGTAGGCCGTGCAAAAGAACTGGATCGCACATTAGCGCGTGCTTGAATTAAGAAGAATAACCAGGGCGGCCATTGCAGATGGCAAGGCCAAAGAGGACGAGCTTAAAAAGCTACAAGCAAAATTCGCCGAGCTGAAAGCCGACCGAGATCAATTGGCTGAGCAGGTTTCTGCTACTGAGGCTGATAAGAAAAAAGCTCTGGCCGAAAAGAAGGACCGTTATCTTCGAGAGCTGGCCAAGCTAGAGAAGAAAAAAGACGCCGAAATAAAAGCATTGTAGAAGAAAATGAAGGATGTTGAGGAACGTGGTTTCAAGAAAGGTGAGGAGCTTTACGTCCAATAATGCGAAGCATCCAAAGACATCTTTTTTAAATGTGAGTGGAAGGCTACAGCTGAGAAGCTCGGCCTATCATTGGATTCTAAGGTATTCCTGAATCCTCCTCCTTATTTTATACTGAGTTATATGACGGACTATGCGAACGCCATTCTGCAAAAGTTCCTACATGAGGAGGAGGAGGAGATCCCAGATCCAATTGATGCTCCTCCTGTTAACACTAACCTCGGCCTCCAAACTTCGTTGCCCGCTCAGTTAGAACTGCCCAACCAAACCATGCCCTACTTGATTAAAGAAGCGGCCACGGCCGGCTTAACACAAGAATGTGAGGTCGAGGTTGGACTGCCAAGTGGTGAAGTCCACAATGATCTGGATGCTGAGCTTGATGACATTTTCGCCTAACGAAAAAGGAAAATTTCTATGTTTGCTTTCTTGCTTTGCCATGTAACCGAGCTATACGACCCTCTCCCCTTTTGTAATTATCTTGCAATCAATGAAAAAGAACTTTTTTAGACTTTTTGCTCAATCACTTTGCTTTTTTTTGTATTGTACCACCCTTGCTGTATTCCTAGCCGGACTAGTTTAGCTCGGCCTTACCTTATCTTGCCCACCTTTTCTTAGCCGAGACACTTATCCCAACTGAAGAATAACGTGTGAAAAAACTTCAAACCTTTTTAACCGAGATTTTTGCCTCGGTTAAGGAAAGGAAAAAGTTGGTCACACCCTCCAACCTTCTAGCCAAAATCCTTATCACGGCTAAAGAGTGCTAAAGTGTTGGTCAAACCTTCCAACCTTCCTAAGCCTACATCCTTATCTCGGCTAAAGGAAGAAAAAAGTATTGGTCAAACCTGCCAACCTTCTTGAGCCTAGATCATTATCTCGACTGAAAAAAAGAAAAAGTGTTGGTCAAACCTGCCAACCTTCTTTAGTCGAAATCCTTATTTTGGCTAAAGAGTGCAAAAGTGTTGGTCAAACCTGCCAACCTTCCTAAGCCTAGATCCTTATCTCGGCTAAAGGAAGAAAAAAATGTTGGTCAAACCTGCCAACCTTCTTGAGCCTAGATCCTTATCTCGGCGGAAGAAAAGAAAAAGTGTTGGTCAAACCTGCCAACTCTCTTTAGTCGAAATCCTTATTTCAGCTAAAAAGTGCAAAAGTGTTGGTCAAACCTGCCAACCTTTTTGAGTTGCCCCCAGTCAGGCTGTGTATACGAACAATTTATACAAATAGAGGAAAGAATTTTCACCGAAAAAATGTCTACTTGTTTTATTAAAAATGAAAAACTACAAGTGTTTTAAGAAAGACCTAAAAATAAAATACTTTGAGATTGGTCGTGTTCCATGACCGTGAAATAACTTTGTCGTCCACATCTTCTAGGTGATATGCCCATTTTTCAGCCAAACCGACCATTCTATACGGTCCTTCCCAATTAGGTCCTAATTTGCCATCTCTAGGCACCAAAGTATTTCTCATTACTTTGCACAGTACCCAATCTCCAATCTTAAATTGCCTTGGGTGCACTACTTTATTTTATTTCCTGGACAACTCTTGTTGATATGAGACAATGTGTACCAATGCCCTCTCTTTTCTTTCTTCGGCAAGGTCGAGTTCTAGGGCTATGGCCTCGCCATTCAAGTCTAGATCAAAAGTTTCGCTTCTGATGGTAGGGAGGCCAACTTCCAGAAGGATTACTACCTCTATGCCATAGGCCAAAGAAAAAGGTGTTTCGCCAGTTGACCGCCAAGGTGTAGTTCGGTAGGCCCATAAGACATGGGGAAGCTCTTCAGCCCATTTGCCTTTTGCTTTGTTCAGCCTCTTTTTCAGACCATCTAAGACTACTTTGTTGGAGGCTTCAGCCTGGCCATTGGCTTGGGGGTATGCTGGCATAGAGTTGTAAAATTCTATCTTGTATTCTTCGTAAAAACCCCTAAAGATTTTTCCATCAAACTGAGTGCCGTTGTCAGATATTAAAGCCTTGGGACTTTCGAACCAGGTTATGATGTTTTGCCAGACAAAATTTTTGACGTCTTTCTCTTTAATGGAGTCGAGTGCCTCTGCTTCTACCCACTTGGTAAACTAGTCCGTTGCCGCAATAAAGAACTTTTTGTTGCCCAGCGCGGTTGAGAGTTGTCCCACAATGTCTAGGCCCCACATTGCAACAGGCCAAGGGCTGGTCAAGGGTAGGAGCTCTCTTGTTGGCTGATGGATTTGATGCACGCACTTCTGACATTTCTTGCATTTTTTGAGGTACTTCTTAGCGTCTGCTTGCATGTACGGCCATCAATACCCTTGTGAAATGGCTCAGTAGGCCAGCGATCTTTTCTCTTGGTGGCTTCCGCAAACGCCTTCATGTATGTCAAACAAAAATGCATCGACCTTGTTAGGATGAACACACTTCAAGTATGGTCCTATGAAGGATTTTTTGTACAATGCTAGTGATGAGGAGAGTCAAAATCACTGTGACTTTACTCTAATTTTGTTGGCCTCCTTCTTGTCTTCTGACAGGATACCATCTTTTAAGAACGCCACTATGGGGTCCATCTAAAAGGGACCTAGCTCGGCACAGCATACTTCGATTACTTCAAGTTCTTCAATACTTGGTCGTGACAGGAAGTCCATTAGTAAAGGGTGTGGGATAGATGTGTCTGCCATCGATGCAAAACCGACTGGCTCATCTGCCTTGCTATTTTCTTTCCGACCGATTGCTCTATCCTTACTACGTCAAACTTCATGATCTCCTTTCTAATCAACTCTTGACACTTGGCCATTTTATCATCCTTTGCTTCGTAGTCGCCTAAAACTTGTTTGACTATAAATTGGGAGTCACTGTATACTATCAGCTCAGTGGTTTTCATGTGGAATGCTATCTTTAAATCGGCTAATAGTGCTTCGTACTCGGCCTCATTGTTGGATACTAGAAATCCAAGGTTGATTGTCTATTCAATTGTTAGGCTATCTGGCGAGATGAGGATTATGTCAAGTCCTGCACCGTGCCTGTTGGATGCTCCATCTACAAAGAACTTCTATATTTCTCCTATAAACAACTTCCAGCAAATAGAGGGATCTAATAACGCCTTAGGATTAGGGGTATCGCTGCCAACACTGTCTTCTTCTAAGTTGTTGGTCGTCGGTATGATCTGGTCCTCACTGTCTAGTTGTCTTAGGACTAGACTTTCAGTCGAGTCTTTGCTTGTCGTACTGCGGGTTACTCATTCTTCTCTTTTTGTAAGGCTAAATGGTTTGTTATGTAGTCGAGTGCTCTGTTGTGGGGGTTGCGCTATCCCTGCGGCACTTTCCCTTATTTCCCCAGTTAAGTCGATCAGGCAAACCTGATGACTTATTGGGGCAAATTCGGCCACAAAGTCTACTAAGGCTTGCGCTTTTATTGCGGTTCTTAACCGAAACTTAATGTCGAACTGCCCTAACTCCACTGCCCATTTCAAAATTCATCTAGAAAAATCTGTCCTCTCAAACAAGGCTTTTAATGGGAAAGCTGTTAAAATAATCACAGTGTGGGCGTGGAAATAATGTAACAATTTTCTAGAAGCCATCATCAAAGCTAAGGCCAACTTCTCCAATGGCAGGTACCATGTTTCGGTGCCTATAGACACCCCATTTTTGACCGTCCTCAAGACTTGGACGTCAACGTTTGAACACTCGGTGATCATCCATGTTTGTGTTCGTTTTGAGTTCCCGGAGGTCTCGGCTGCGCGCCTGCCTCAGGTTCTCTCAACTCGACTGTTCTGTGCTTGGTTTTGCCCCAAGAACTTGTTTGTTTTTGCACCAAAGGGTAGAGAGTAGCTTGTTTGCTACCCCTGAAACCCACTGGCCTTGGCTCAAGGCCACTGGCCTTATTTTAATGCTACCGGCCATTGGTGATGGCCGGTCGGCATTTGAAGTAGTCGGTCGACCATCTATTTGGCTGATTGCCTCCTTTTCTGGCCGATACCACCTTTTTGCCTTTTTTAGGCATGGTGCATGCCAGCTGTGTCAGCTGGAGTGCACAGACTTGTCCTCCATACACGTGTATGGAAGACTTGCCCCTTTTGCACCCTTTTGGTCCTGGCTTCCTCAAGAAGCTTGGACCCTTTGCTCAAGCTTCTTGAGGAAGCTTGACCCTTTGTCTTAGCTTTCTCAAGAAGCTTGGACCTTTGGGTTAGCTTCCTTGAGAAGCTTGCCCTTTTGAACCTTGTTTAGCTTCCCTTAGAAGCTTTGAGCCCTTTATCTTGTCTATATAAGAGGACCTTCCTCTTCCTTTGAAAAGGTTCAACAAAACCAGACCTAATACATATATATCTGATATATACACCTTCTCTCTCTATATCTCCCTCTCTCTCTTCACTTGTGTGTGTTAGAGAGCCAAAAAGTGTGTTTTGTTCTTAGTTTTGCACTAAGTCACCTAGCATTACACCATACTTCGACTTTGGAGGTGTTGAGGGTTTGTTCTTGAAGTTTTGAGATGGTTTTGATCAGAAGAAGGTGGTTGGACTTGCTGTTCTTGAAGTGTTCTTCAAGGGTAACACTATTGTTTTATTTTCCCCAATCTTGCACTAGCTTTTAACCCCCTTTGCATGTTGTTTTGAACTTTGTGTATAACTGAAAAAAGTCTTGTATTTGCATGCTTAAGATGTTTCATTAAGGTCATTTTGGTGTTGGGGGTTGACCTCCCCCTGTTAGGCCTTGTTTGGCCCTTTTGTGCCTTCTTTGGTTGAGCTTTGAATACCTTCGTGTGTTGGTCTTCTCACCACTGATATCCAAAGGATTTTTAGTGGTCAAGAAGAGGTTTTGAGGTCTTGCATAGGGGAGGGACACCCCTCTCCCTTTGTGTCTCTTTTGTCCATGTTTTTGGCTCATAATGGTAGCATGCATGAGTAGTTGTCTTTGGCTCCATTTCAGATATTTTTGGGTGTTGTTAGGTCATAATATGCCTCTATTTTTGGTCGGATTAATGGTCCATTTCATGCATTGTGCACTTGCCTTGTATTCTCTCATTTTTCCTAGAAGTGTATCTTGCCATTAGACCATCATGCCTGCATGTTTCTGCCAAGCTTTGTGAAGCTTTTGGTCATGTTTCATCATGCTTGAGGTCTGTTAGGTGTTGATTTGGTCATGCCTTTCATGCTTTGTATAGTCTCTTTGCATTCTAGCATGTTGGCATCGGGTGTGTGAGTCATTAGCATGCATTATCTTGGCTATTTTAGTGATTTAGAATCACTTATTAGGTCATTTCAGTCCATGTTTTATGCTTACATGTTTGCATTTTGTTATCCTTTCAATGCTGTGATGAGATGTGATCCTATGCTCCATATATAAGCCATTGTGCATGCTTATGTGTCTAAGTCTTTGGGGTTACCATATTAGTGGGTTTTGGGGCATATTTTGATGCATAGAAACTCTGTTTTTGGTTGCTTAGTCCATGCCATGAGTGGTCATGATAGTTGTAGTAGAATGCTCATTTTTATGCCTTAGTCTTAGGCCCATTGGTATGCATGTTTGCATGAGCATTTGTCCACCATTTCCACCACTTTTGGCCACTGTTTTGGGGCATGGCTGAGGCCTCCCATTTCAGTTTAAGACCACCCTTGTATATAGTTGCATGCTTAGCATGATGCACGTTGCATTACATTAGTTGCATGCTTGCATTATATCTTGTTTGCATGTTTGCATATTGTTTAGCTGAGTGCATCACATAGTCTTGTCGTATGCTTGACATGTTCATATTGCATTAGTTTAGCTTGCATGAGTAAGTAGTGTCATGTTGCATTAGCTTAGCATGCTCATATTGCCTTGCATGAGTTGCATCACTTTGCATTGTATATGGCATACATGCATTGCATCTTGTTTGGTTTGGGGTGTCAAACCAAACTTGAGAAATGAGGCGTGTTCGTACTTAAAGTGACGAAACACGTCTCACTCCTCGGTCGCCAATGCCCTTGACCTCAACATGATAGGGCATGAGGCATTTATTTATTTTGTGCATGCATTTACATTGAATGGCAAACTTGGCCTCTTAGGCCATCATGCATTAAAATGCATAATTGATGGCCCGAGGGTCGAGAGCCACGCTCCCTTGAGTCCATTGTATGATAGGGATTGTGGCCATGCTCACATTTGATTGAAAATTACATGCCATACACTACTTGCCCTCTGCTGCTGTTAACTGTAGGATTCTGTAGGAAGAAATAGCCAGCCGGCCATTTGTATTGCCGACCGACCATCAGTGTCCAGCCAATGGCCAAATATTTAGCCGATGAGCATATTCCCATGGCCGGTGATCTTATTCCTTGGCCGGTGGCATTCCACAATGCTCAAGGAGAAGTTCAGAAGCAACCTCAGGATTTTCATAATTTTCAAAGGAGCAGGGCAGTGTAAACAGAGGTAATAGTGGCATGGTATCGGGTTTCCGAGCAAGGCAAATCGAGCATGCATCATCCACGCATCTCGAGGCAGAGCTGCGGCGGTCTCATTAGTTTCATATTTAGGCTATTTTTGTAAATAATTTGTTAATTAATTAGAGGGTTTGTAATAATTAATTGGCTAGGATAGTTGATTTGTTATTCGGCCTGTATTATTCTTTCGGACCCTCTGAGTGAGGGCAATTGTGTAATAAGTGTGTGTGAGTGTGTGTATGTCTTCCAACCCCCACTTCTTTCTCCCTTTTACTTACCTGCTTTCAATGGTTAGTACTAGGGCATGTTTAAATTAGCATACCTTATGCTATGCATGCGTGCATCCATACATTTGTCTTGCATGCACCGGGCTCGGCGCATCATACTAACTGCATTGTATTTCAATTCCAAGTTGAATACGTGTTAGCTGTAGCATCATCACATGCCATCTTAGAATCGCCGAGCCCATTGTAGTTACATCTTGCATGTGTTGCATTAGCCATCTTAACATGAACTAGGATCATGCATATGATTACTAACTAGTTTCTGTTTTGGCTTGGAGTACTCGGTAAGCATTTATGTTTTAGCATCCTTGCATGAGTGTGAGTGTTGCCATGATAGCATGCTTACCATAAGGCTATGTGCTTACATGTTATAACTGCCTGAATGCCTGTGAGTGAAGGTTGGGTTACTTAAATTGGAACAATGCATTGAATGCGAGTCTTAAGCCCCCTCGAGGGTGGCAAAACCATGTTTTCTAAGCCCACTCGAGGGTGGCAAAATCTGTCTTTTAGCCTACTTACGAGTGGCAAACTGTTTTCAAAAACAAACATGAAATGTTTTGTTCCAATTTAGGCGACTTAGTCTATACTTGTTTGCTTTGCGCATCACATAGTAAATCTAGGCTAATAACTGGAATAAGAACGCATAATGTTTTCAAAACTAGATATCATGGTTAGTAGAGGCCGATCTTCGGATCAGGCGAGCGGGGGTGCTCATAGCTGACCTTCCCCAATCGTACCCAAGTTCCCGAGCCGAGGCAACTTTGGTGATGACGAACATGTGGCCTTAGGCAAACGAGTCAGGGTTTCCTAAATTTCCTCCCATAAAAAAAATATTTAGGTGGCCACTCTGTATCTGGCAAAGCAGTCCATGTTTGGCACTTCTTTACAAAAATCTGTTTTCATAAACGATTTGCCGGATTTAGACTCTTTGGTTCAGATTTAGAACCATGACAATTTGAGTCCGAACTGTAGTGAGCCCAAATGAACAAAACGGGATTCCCTTCCGGGACGTTCGGGGACGTCTACAGTTTCTGGCGACTCTGCTGGGGAGTTTAGAGAGCTTGACTCAAACTCGTGATATCTTGTTTTGACTACACTTATGTGTTTCTTTGCATTGCATGTGCATTGGTGTGCCTAGGACACTGTGTTTGCCATCTGCTATTCCTGAGCGGTTAGCCTGAGGCTGCATGCCATAAGGTTGACCGGTTACGGGCTCTGCCAATGTGGGAACACAAACTCCGGTTTTACCGGGCACCCTTTTGACCATTTGACCTAGTGCGTATTCGGAATCCATAGTGACCATTCCAAGCTAAGATAGGTTGCTACCCGATTATAGGTTGTTTGAAACCGCTGCGTACGTAGTGAAACCCTAGTTCCTGACAAAATAGGACAGGGAAACCCTACCCCAACATAGGGGTGTTTTGGCTCTCACTTATCTGTTATGTGCTTTAGAGTTGGCCTCTACAAGAATGCATGTATCAGCTCACAAGTTTGGGTATCAGGCCTGCGGGCACCAGCTCAGTATTTTGGGAGTCAGTTATCTGCAGGTATCAAATTCGATTTTCGGGAACAGTGATTCGGGGACAATAATCAGTATTGAGGAACAGTGTATTCAACTTATCAACCGCGTGTTATGATGCCCAACTGTGTGTTGTGTGTTTATTTTACGCTGCTATGCTTTCCGTTTGTCTGGTTATTTATTATTGCTTTATTTATCTTCTTACTAGGTAGTTTAGAACGATTGCTTCCAACCCAGCAGATATTCCCCAAGCACTCTAGATTAGAGGTTGCCGACTCAACCGATCTGAGGATCTGGTCGACGGACAACCAGTGTTTTATTCCTTACCCCCGGTTATCAGACGAAGGTCGAGAAGACGCAGTGTATCGGTACCGAGACTGCCAGATCAGTGATCTTTGAACAGTCGGGTTGAGATTTCCGAACCTACTACAGAGGCAGATACACCAGTAGTTCAGATAAATCAGGGTAGTATGTCAAGGATGGAAGACATGGTGCGCCAACTCCAAGAAAGCATGAAAGCCATGCAAGAGGACGCTGTTCGTCAAGCAGAATTCGCCAAACAGCAAGCCGTTGTTATGGCCCAACAGGCAGAGCTAATTACCCGGTCACAGCAGCAAACCGGAGCATCCGCTTCACACCAGGTTCCTCCCCCAACAAGAGTCCCGATATCTGAGGAGACGGCAAACGTCCAGAATGCCCAAGAAGATACAAACATCCCAACGGGGCCAGCTCCGCCTCCGATTTTACCACAACTATCCAAGGCACCCACGCCTATCAATCAACCGGACTCCCCTTTCAAGTTCGAGGTAACCCTACAGCATTGAAGTTAAGCAAGCTTGAGAAGTTGTTCAAGCAGTCCCAAGGGGTAAAGTTCATCCCAGATATCGAGGACGGGTATACCGACGCGGCTGTGACGCTGCCAAATCGATTCAAGATGCCACACATTGACCATTTTGATGGATCTGGGGATCCCATGGTATATCTACGGTTGTTTTCAGATATCTTAAGGCCGATGGGCCTCACCAGACTATAGAAGCTATCTTTTTTCGGCCGGACCCTGTCGGGTGTGGCAGCCATCTGGTACGCCAAATTAGAAGATGATGTTAAGAGAAACTGGGATGAGATGGCCGAGGGATTCATTGCATAGTACTCTTATAACACGTAAATCGAGATTACGACCTGTGATCTCGAGACGACAAGGTAGGAGCCTAAGGAGAGCTTTTCGGAGTTCGTAACCAGATGGAGGGCCAAGGCCTCAATGATGACCCTAAGGCCCACCGATAAAGATCAAATTCGGATGATTGTGCGCAATCTCCAGCCTAAGCTGATGCAGAAAATTATCGTGCTCCCCTTCCCTACCTTTTCAGATCTGCATGAGATGGGAGTACAGATTGAGGATGCCTTGAAGCAGGGCTTGATTGACAATGATAGAGAGAAACCCATGAGAACTTTCAACCGTAACCCCAATGCAGGCCCGAGTGGCGCTGCAACCACAAGAGCCTTAGAAGTGAGCATGGTCACCACCAACCCCCCTCCAAGAACCATGGCAGCTACGCCATTCTCCAGTGCGTCCAGAAGCAATACACAAATAGCCAAATACCAACCCAAAAATCAAAGAACCTTCGCTCCACTATATATGCCCCTGTCCAAAGCTCTAGGGGTTTTAATCAGAAAAGGGCACTTGAAGCCCCTAGAGCCGCGGCCATTGCTAGAAAAACTTCCCCCTACCCACAACCCAACCAAATATTGCGCATTTCACCAACAGCACGGTCATAACACCGACTAATGCTTCCGATTACGTCATGAGGTTCAAGATCTCATTGATAATGGGGTGATTGTGCCTCCCGAAAAATTCAATGTCACAACAAACCCTCTCCCACCGCACCACCATGCTCCACCTCCCAAAAGAATCAACTTTATCTAGACTGGGGTCGTGTCTTACGATCCTAGCATATATATCACCCCATCCCACCTACCCAAGCCGGAGGTGCTCCTTCCTAACTACACTGACTTATGCATGTTGGACATCTCCAGAACCCAACCCAAACCAATGGTGGTGACTGTCGAAGACAGAACAGGGGAGATTTCAGAGGAGAATGGAATTGTTGAGTCAGAATCTGAGGAATCTAGGAGTTTTGTAGGAGAGATGTACAATCTGAGTGACTACATTTTGTCGGTAGGCCAGGATAGATCAAGTGTGGAATTACCAGAAAGGGCAGAGCTTTGTGTGATACAGGGGGATAGATTTGATCAGAGATCAAAGGACTTAGCAGCTGTGGAAGGGGACTTTGCTGACCTCTAATTTTTTAACGAACAAGGCCCAGGGGACATGGCCGTCAACTGGTCAGATTTCGAGGAATCAGTAGAGGCTACCGGGTGGCTTGATGACCTACTAGACGTTGTCGAAGAATTTCAGTTGGAACGGGGCCTGTCAGGGGCAAGGACATCAGTTGTGGCCGGAAGGGCCGAGGATTGGAATGCATCGCTGGAGAGCGCCGGTGCCAAGAATTTCACTCGGGATCTGAGCAGTTAGAATACGGGAATTATTGGACAGACAGCTATACTGACGCAGTTGGAACAGGAAAGGTTTAAGGATTCTAAGAGAATTAGAAAAGCTAAAGCCCATGAGAGGACTGAAAATACTGTGAGTACAAGGACAGTAGAAACGGAGCCGAACAGGTGTCTGTCGGTTGCCGATGGAATGTGGTGGGAGGACGATGATTTATGTCTTGTCCACACGGATGAGGATTGGGGGAACAATCAACCAGACGATACCTGGTATATTGGTGAAGTCGACCATATGACTAGGAGTGGACGATATTTCAAGCCTTTACACCTAGATCAGCCAGAGGCATCTGGGAAAGATAAGGAGGCAGAGAAGCAAAAAGAGAAGCAACTTGAAGATGAGGCTGTACTAAAACAGTTGAAAAAGATACAAGCAGACATCTCCATCTGGGGATTGCTTATGGCATCGCGGGTGCATCGATAAGCTGTCTTATCGGCCATGGACAAGGCCAAGCTCACAATAGACACCATGCCTGAATAGCTGGTGGGCTTAGTTTTTCTGGGAGGAGCTACCCCAATGTTGACTTTTTCCGACAAGGAATTGCCACCTGAGGGTGCGAACCATAACAAGCCACTCTACATCTCTGTGGAGTGCAGAAACAAATGGATACCTGTGGTGCTTGTCGACACAGGGCCTGCCATTAATGTGTGCCCGGCAAGGGCTGCATATAGAATCGGTTTAAAGACCGTGGATTTTGTGCCGACAGCCTAGGTGATAAGGGCGTATGATAACACAAGCAGGGAAGTAATGGGGACAGTAGAAATTCAAACCAAGGTTGGGCCGAGGCAGCATGAGGTAGACTTTCACGTCCTAGAGGTTCCCGCCACTTTTAATCTACTCCTGGGATGACCGTGGCTGCACCAGGTAAAGGCAGTTTCGTCCACCTTGCATCAGATGGTGAAATACCCCCATGGGAAGGGAGTAGCCATTGTTTTTGGAAATTCGTCGATCTATCCACCACCAGAAGTATCTACGCCAGTTTTGGAAATTGAGCACGGTATGGAGGATGTGTTCATGTCGGGTTTTACCCTTGCCGAGGCCCAGGTTGTACAGAACATTTTGGCTATTAATGAGGGGTTGTATGTCAGTGTTCAATCAGTGTAGCCCATGAACAAGCTCCAATACATCCCCGGGATGGGATTGGGAAAGAGCGGTCGGAAGGGCGTCGCAGCATTGGCCGAAGTGCCACACAACCTGCATACCTTTGGTTTGGGTTATCTGCCCACCAAAGAGGATTGGATAAGGAAAGGCAAGGAAATGGCCGGGAGAGCCAGAGCAAAGCGGACAAGGAAGCCCTTTGAGCTAATGCACTGGCCCATCCAGAGTACCCTAAACAGACGCTTCATCCGGGAGGGGGAGGACTTTTCGTTTTGTGGCTTCCTAGAGCCATGGTTGAACGCAGAGAGGAAGCGCGTGCCGGGGTTTGAGATCTTCTTCGACCTGCAGTTATCCGGGGATGATATTGCCAAAGAGCAGACGGACCCATTAGCTGAGGCTGAGCAGAGAAAGAAAGTAGAGTCTGAGGACGTTGAAATTGAAATGGGGGTAGCACTGGCTTGTCTACTTTCAGATCCTCCGATCGAACAGAAGTGCTTAGGGGATAACTTATCGGTGTCCAAGATCGGGAATGAAATGGCTGCGGGCCTACCATCAAACATTTTGGATGCATCTATCGCACCCTCTCTCATTTGGCAGTATGAAGAGGGATTTTTGTCATGCAGCACCGGGTCAGGTAGTGAGCCATAATCTGATTCCACCGAGTCTTGTGAGTCGGAATCAGGTTCCAGCTCGACTGAGTCTGAGTTCGGTATTCCTGGGGGTGACAACCCGGATGCCACAGTCCTGTCCAGGTTGTCTTTTTTTTTCTCTTTTGAGTCTGTTGTAACCGAAGAATCAGACGATTTGGATGTGCTTAATGAGAATGATGTGGCTGTGGTTTCTGAGTACTTTTCTGTGCCCTTGATTTATTGCATTAACTCAAACTTTGAAAACTTTGATGAAAACGACGAGGAAGAAATTCCTCTGGTTTTGCCACGCTTAATTGAGCAAGAGCATGAGAGATTTGTTAAACCCTTAATGGATAAAATCAGTACTGTGAATATTGGTACTAAGAAGGACCCGCGGCTGGTCCAGATCGAGTCCACGTTGTCTTCGGAGGAACATGAGCGTTTAGTCACTTTATTAAAAGATTTCAAAGATGTTTTCGCGTGGTCCTACGAATACATGCCTGGAATCGATCCTGAGATTGTACAGCACTGGATCCCTCTTGACCCCGAGGCCCGACCCATCAAGCAAAAACTCAGAAGGATCTGCCCGAACTGGGCCCTTAAGATTAAGGAAGAGGTCACCAAGCAAATTGACGCGGGGTTCTTGTTGGTTTCTGAATACTCGACTTGGTTGGCAAACATCGTTCCGGTGCCGAAGAAGGATGGCAGGATCAGAATATGAGTGGATTTCAGGGATTTGAATAGAGCTAGTCCGAAGGACGACTTTCCCTTACCGCATATCGATGAGTTGGTGGACTTCACAGCGGGGCATGCTTTGCTTTCGTTCATGGATGGCTTCTCAGGCTACAATCAAATAGTGATGGCACCTGAAGATCGAGAGAAGACTGTTTTCACTACCCCGTGGGGGACATACTGCTACAAAGTAATGCCATTTGGATTGAAGAATGCTGGAGCTACATATCAACGGGTCGCGACCACGATATTACACGACATGATCCACAAAGAGGTTGAGGTGTACGTGGACGACATGATTGTCAAGTCCAAAGAAAGAGAGGGCCACTATACTGCCTTGCAAAAGTTCTTTCAAAGGATCAGAGAATTTCGGTTGCGGCTGAATCCTCAGAGGTGTACGTTCGGTGTTACAACAGGGAAAATGATGGGATTTCTGATTACACAGAGAGGTATCGAAGTTGACCCTTCCAAAATCAAGGCCATCTTAGAAATGCCACCACCAAGGACTGAAAAGGAGGTGCGAGGCTTTCTAGGTAAAGTGCAATTCATAAGACGGTTTATCTCAAAATTAACCTTGACTTGTGAACCACTTTTTGGTCTCCTGAAGAAAGGAAAGAAATTCCAGTGGGACCGCCGATGCCAAGCTGCTTTTGAACAGATCAAGGAATACTTACAGAACCCACCCATGTTGTCACCGCCTAAGCCGGGGAAACCGTTGATTTTGTATCTGTCAGTAACTGAGACTACAATGGGCTGCATGCTCGCGCAAGAGTCTGAGGACAAGGTAGAGAGAGCCATCTATTACCTGAGCAAGAAGATGCTAGAGTATGAGACCCCCTACACACCGTTGGAGAAGGCTTGCTTAGCCTTGGTATGGGCTACCAAGAAGCTGCGGCACTACCTGTTAGCTCACTCCGTAATGTTGGTTTCACGACTGGATCCCATCAAATATCTTTTCGAGAAACCAGCACTTACGGGTAGGTTGGCTCGTTGGTTGCTGTTGCTTTCCGAATTCGATCTGAAATATGTGACGCGCAAGTCAGTTAAAGGAAGAGCAGTAGCAGAATTCTTAGCCGATCATCCGGTGGAAGGAAGTGAAGCAGTTGAGTACTTATTTCTAGATAAGGCCATTTTGCATATCGACGATGAAACTTGGACGATGTACTTTGACGGAGCGTCAAACCAGTACAGATATGGAATAGAAGTGTTGCTAATAGCACCCGACAATTCCCGTATCCCTCTAGCATTCAAACTCCGATTCAAAATCTCAAACAACGAAGCAGAATATGAGGCGTGCATTGCCGGTCTAGAAGCAGCCCTAGAACTAGGGGCAAAATGGTTGGACGTCATCGGGAACTCGAACCTTGTTGTGTCTCAAGCAAAAGGAGAGTAGAAAGTCAAAGAAGAAAAGACGATAATGTATCACCCAGACCTTGGACTTGTTAATTTCTCGGTTTAAGAAGCTAAACTTCACTCATCTACTTAGAGAAAACAACAGGTTCGCAAATTCACTAACAACTCTATCTTCCATGATAGACATCTTGTTTGGAGTCCGGATGCGTCCAGTCATTATCGACCAGAAATTCATGCTGGCTTACGAGTCGATTGCTGCTATAAATGAGGTCCAAGGTGAGAACCCCTGGTATTACGATATTTGAAATTTCTTGGAAAAATAAGCATATCCACCAGGGGTAAATGCCAAGGATAAAAGGGCAATCAGAAGAATGGCCGTTCAGTTCATCATCTGCGGAGGTAAATTGTATAAGAGAGGTCATTTGGGAATGCATAAGCTATGTGTTGAAGGTGAAGAGTCAAAGTGCCTAATGGAGGCCATCCATGGGGGAGAATGCGGAGCGCATATGAACGGGGTAATAATGGCCCGAAAGATCCTCAGACAGGGTTACTACTGGTCTACCATGGAGGGGGATTGTATCGACTTTATTCGGCGATGCCACAAATTTCAGATCCATGCAAACCGCATGAACATTCCACCGTCGAAGCTGTACAATATGACTTTGCCATGGCCATTTTCGGTTTGGGGAATCGATATGATCGGGGCTGTCACTCCGAAGGGGTCGAATGGACATGAGTTCATCCTAGTCGCGATCGATTATTTCACGAAGTGGGTTGAGGCCCAATCTTATGCGGTGTTGAAGGCATCGCACGTCGCAAAGTTCATCAAAAACAACATCATCTGTCGCTACGAAGTACCAAATGAGATAATTTTAGATAATGGTTCCCACTTCAAAAAGGAAGTGATCGACTTGTTGGAGAAATACAATGTGGCATTTCACAAGTCATCCACATACCGGCCTCAGACCAATGGAGTAGTTGAAGCCGCCAACAAGAATGTCAAACGCATATTGCAGAAGATGTTGGAAACCTACCGGGATTGACCAGATAAGTTGCCGTTTGCTCTATGGGGCTACCGGACTTCAATTAGAACTTCGACTGGGGCGACTCCGTATTCGTTAGTTTATGGAATGGAGGCCGTTCTACCTATTGAGATTGAGGTTCCGTCTTTGCAAGTGCTGGCTGAGTGTTAGATAGCCGAAGCAGATTGGCAGCAGAGCAGATTTGAGGAACTCATGCTCTTTGATGAGAGAAGACTGAAAGCACTGTACTGTAGACACCCCATTTTTGACCGTCCTTAAGACTTGGACGTCACCGCTTGAACACTCGGTGATCATCCATGTTTGTGTTCATCTTGAGTTCCCGGAGGCCTCGGCTACGCGCCTTGCCTCAAAATCTCTCGACTCGACCGTTTTGTGTCTGGTTTTGCACCAAACACTTATGTTTTTGCTTTGGAGGGCAGGGAATGCCTTTTGGGATATCCTTACACTCCACCGGCCGTGGCTTGAGGCCACCGGCTGTGTCTTGTTGCCATCGGCCAAATGTGATGGCCAGCTGGCTAATTTGACTGCCGGTTGACCACTTTGATGGCCAACCGGCCAAATGTGGTTTTCAACAGATATTTCTGTAGACAGCTGGCAGCTGTCATTCCAGGCCATACCCCAGCCCATGCCTGGATGTGGGAGCTCTAAGGAGCTGCAGATTGATATGTTTCTATATCAATCAAGCTTCTTGACAAAGAGACACACAAGGAGAGAAGAAAAGGAGAGATAAAACTTGGAGAAATAAAAATTTTTCTCTCTCTCTAAAAAATTCTCAGCTCTCTCTCCCTATCTCTTTCTCATCCAAGCTTTAAAATACCTTGGTTCTTGGCCATTTCTACATCAACTCCTAGCCTATCAATCTACACTCCATTCCAGCAACTTGAGGCTGCTTTCCAGAGTTGAAGAGCTCCCAAACGTGGCCCAAAAGTTGTTGAAGCTTGGCTCTACAAGGGTGAGTCCCTTTTTTCCTCTTTCTTGTCTTGTTTTGCATGCTATCTAAGCCATACTTGCAAGCTTTTTTGGGCTCCGACCCAAACTATAAATAGTCATATTTTGACCCCCTTTTCATGATTGATCAAGGACCTCCTATTTTTTGAGGTCTCCTACTACCACTTGCCTCTTTATCTCTCTTTTAGGCCAATTTTTGCATAGTATTTTAGGCTTACTTGTGAGCTTTTTTGGACTTTTCCATGAACTGTGAAATATCTTGTTTTGAGCCCCTCTTCAACATTGTTGAAGGGCTCTCCTCTATTTGAGAACAGCAGCTACCACTTGTCTCTTTACCCCTCTTTTAAGCCTTTTCTTGCATGATAGTTTGGCCTTCTTTGTGATTATTTTTGTGGCTTGATGTAAACTGTAAAGTGTCTTTTTTTGAGCCCCTCTTCAAATTTGTTGAAGGGCTCTTTGCCATTTGGGGCCAGCTGCTGTCCCTTTGTGTTTAATCTCTCTTTTAGGGCCATTTTTGCATAATAGATTAGCCCTATTTGTGCTCATTTTTTAGACTTGTTATAAACTGGAAATATGCATGTTTTGGGACTGTCTTGCATCTGTATTCATGCCTCATGATCAAAGAATGCATGCTTTGTATAGCTGTAAGTCATTCCGCGTGCCTAGTTTCGAGTTGCGGGTTTCATCTCATGCATCGGGTGCCATTTTTCCATGTTTTGGGGCCATTGGGCATCACACTTCAGTGCTGGAATTTGCATGTTCATATGCCATGTTTCATCATTTTCCATGCTTAGTTAGAGTTGCATGTTGTATCTTAGGATCGGTCCATGCATTGGACATATTTGTGTGCATTTCGGTTGCCTCATTTCCATCTTATTGGCCACTGATGTGAGTGTGGCTGAGGTTCACTCACATTGGTATAAGTCCATCCTACATTGCGTATGCCATGTTTCAATGCGTTGTGCATGTAGTTGCATTGCATGTTTGTATGTTTGCTTGCATGCTTAGGTCGCATGTGCATCGTTGTGCATTGCCTTGCCTCTTAATCAACCATGATAGGGGTTGGGGCCCTTTGATGTGTTTTGTGCTTGCATTTCATTTGATATCGAAGTTGCACACTTGGCTTTTGGGCCATCATGCATTGAAATGCGTGATTGATGGCCCGAGGGTCGAGGGCCATGCTCCCTTGAGTCCATTGCATGATATGGAGAATGGCCATGCATACATTGCTTTGAATTTCCATGCCATACACTGCTTGCTCTCTGCTGCTGCCAGCTGCAGGTTTCAGCAGGAAGAATTGGCCAGCCGGCAGAGTTCGGTGCCGACCGGCAACACATGTTTGGACGATAGCTTATTCAGTGGCCGGTGATCATCCCCTCTGGCCAGTGGTGTTTCTACTTGGTCGGTGATGCTCCCTAGTGTCCAGAGAGTGCAACCTGGGAGTTGCACAATTTTCGGAGGAGCAGGGTAGTGTAAACGGGGGCAACAGTGGCATGGTACGGATTTTTGGGCAAGACAAGCCAAGCATGCATCATCCCCGCATTTCGAGGCAGGGGTTGTGGCCACTTTAATTCTTTGTTTAATTTGTTAATAAATTAGCAATTCTGTAATAATTAATTTAGTATTCGAACTGTAATATTTATTTGGTCCCTCCGAGCGAGGGCAATTGTGTAATAAGTGTGCGTAAGTGTATGTATGTCTTCCAACCCCACGTCTTTCTTCCTTTTTATTTACCCGCTTATGATGGTAGACTAGGGCATATTTAAATTAGCATACCTTATGCTATGCATGTGTGCATCATTCATCAGTATTGCATGCACCAGGCTCGGCACATCATACTAACTACATAAGTATTTCAAATCTAACTTGAATACATGCTACTTGTGCATTTTCACATGTCATTTATAGACTAGCCGAGCCTACTCTAGTGACATTTCGTATGCGTTGCATTAGGCATTTAAACATAGACTTGTATCATGCATAATTGCTAACATGTTCTTGTTTTAGCTTGGAGTACTCGGTAAGCATTTATGCTTTAGCATACCGCATGCGTGTGAGTGTTGCCATAACAGCATGATTACCATGAGGCTAGCTGCTTACGTGATATAACTGCTTGAATGCCTGTGGATGGAGGTTGAATTACCTAAATTGGAATAATGCATTAAAACTATGAGTTTTAAGCCCACTAGATAGTGGCAAAACCATCTTTTCTAAAGCCCACCTGAGGGTGGCAAAACTTGCATTTTAGCCTACTTGCGAGTAGCAAACCATCTTCAAAACGAACATGCAATGTTTTGTTCCAATTTAGGCGATTTGGTCTATACTTGTTTGCTGTGCGCATAACATAGTAATTCTAGGCTAATAAATGGAATAAGAACACATAACGTTTTCAAAAACGGATATCACGGTTAGTAGAGGCCGATCTTCGGATTGGGCGAGAGAGGGTGCTCATAGTTGACCTTTCCCAATCGTACCCAAGCTCCCGAGCCGAGGCAACTTTAGTGATGACGGACACGTGGCCTTTGGCACCGAGTCAGGGTTTCCTAAATTCCCCCATAAAAAATATTTAGGTGGCGACTCTGTATATGGCAAAGCAGTCCATGTTTGGCACTTCTTTTCAAAAAATCTATTTCTCAAAACGATTTGCCGGATTTGGACTCTTTGGTTCAGATTAAGGACCGTGACACAAATTGAGTCCGAACTGTAGTGAGGCCCACGGGCGCGTCTATATGTACCATGCTCAAGCTTATCAGCGTAGAATTGCCAGGGCTTTCAACAAGAAGGTTAAGTCCAGGAATTTGAATGAAGGAAATTTGGTGCTCAAGGACAACCGAGCTCCCATCCACGACCCAAGGGGCAAGTTCAAACCCAATTGGACTGGTCCCTACATCATCAAAGCTATCTGGTCGGGTGGAGCTGTGGTTCTGATGGATCTAGATGGCCTAGAGTTCTCACAGCCGATCAATATGGACAAGTTGAAGAAATATTACCCCTGAGAGGCTCGCTAGGCCGAAAACCCGAAAGGACGACCTAGGCAAAAGTTAGAGCATAGAAAATTGGAAATTATAAAAACTAAGCTCGCAAGGTTGAAAACCCGCAAAGGGCGGCCTTGGCAAAAGTTAGAGCGTAAAAGGAGAGTGAAAATACTCGAGTGAACCCAAGCCTGAACTACGTAAGTCTTGATTCCCATCTTTGGGATACGTAGGCAACTTCATCCTGAAGTTCAGCCATAAACTTTTCCTCGATCAACTTTGTCCATTTGATCATCTCGGTCATCTCTGTCTATTCAGCATTCAAGAGTTCGTTTGTGATCTCCGCTATTCAGACTAGGGGCAACTTTCCAGTTGCTAGAATCCAGGGTTGTACATCTCTGTGACAGATCTCAGGCATGTCTAGTTCTGATCCATATCGAAAATGGTTTTGAAAAGTTTTGATAAAAGTTGACTTTGTTCAAAATTAATCTTTTTACAACTTAGACATTTTTGGACCAAAGTGGAAAATTTTCAGTACCCATAACCTTCAATTTCATTGATTTCAATATAGAGTTCTCCTGCTCTTGCATACAAATTGAAGTTACTTTTTATTACATTCATAAAGAAAACTTGAAAGTACTAATAAAGCAATAAATTCGGGGCATAGATAAGTCAGGTATTCCTGCACCCCCTCCCAGAGCTGGTCGAAGCCTCTGATGCCAAGCTGGGCCCAATCTGTGCCTCTTCATTGAGCCAATCTATGCACTCATCAGGCAAAGTGCAACTGAAAGTGGGAGCGGGGGGCAGGAGCTCTCTAGCTCCCCATGCCGTGGCATATCGAGCAAGCTGTGCGCCTCGGACCGAAAATACAGCTAGGTACTCTATCCCCTCTAGCGGGCAAATCTAGTCATGGCCGAACTGGCGCTGGAACCGGAATAGGAAGTAGAACACACAGTGAGTTAAGCCAATCAACTGAATCCCGGTCTGTCGAGACATGTTGTAACTCATTGTCGGTAGGTTGAGCCAAGGGCACCGCCAAGCAATACGGTCCGCAGACAAGCTGCACATCCAGTCGAACCACCAGCCCTCATCAAGGGCATCGACTAGACATTGTCGGAAGAAGTAGCCGCGAGCTGAGTATACTGGGCAAGAGTCCACAACCTGTAACTTGTCCATCAACCACACCTGGGAAGGAATGAAAAATGAGAGAATAAAGAATAGAGAGGTGTACGATGAAAGAAAAGTGAGAAAGGGGTTTCGTGAGAAAAACCGAGCCTGAGGGCCGAGTGATGTGAGCAAATACATATGTGAGATTGGGTGGGAAACATTACCTGCAGCAGTAGCGGACTCCCCGCAAATCTGGTCATCTCTCGGTGATAAAAGGCGTCCAAGCCCATCAACGTCTCAGCTAGAGTCATGGAAATGCAGCTCTTGCCCTCTTTTAAGCCTTGGGCAACCTCGATCAACCGGACACTAGACTCTCCGAAGCTTGAGGCAAGCAAAAAGTAAGATAGCATACACAAACAAAGGGCGTGTCTCCGAAAACCTTGCCAATGATGGTCGCCGCGGTCACCGGCATCAGAAAACCGGCAAATCAAACTCAAAACATCCAGCATTCCGTCACAAATCAAAGAGCGAGTGTCGTGCATCGTGAGCCCACACATTTGCCCTAAGGCTTCGGCGTGGCCAAAGCGAAGCTAAGATAGAACTTCTTCGTTGCGCTCAGATTCTATCAAAACTTGGAAATCTTCGAAGGTAGGACACACCTCTTGCCCGCCAAAGCTAAAGACATGTGTTACCGGGTTCCAAAACCTTGCCACGGCATGATGGAATGGAAAGTGCAGCGGGGTACGACTCAGAGTGAATAGTGCATTTATGTCGAAGCCCCGGAAATTCAGATTTTCCGAGCCATCCAAGTTGGCAATCCAAGCTGTGAGATTTTGGGCAAGAAACTCTTCCATTTGGAGCAAATCAGTGTTGAATTGAGAAAAAACTACGAAGTTGAGGCTTTTGTAGGGGATAAGGTGTAAGTGGAGGACAGGTGTCAGCAGTCTAGTGATTCCTATCATTTATGACCGGCCAGCCAAAGATAGTGCCGACCGACCACCATCTTTGGTCGATGGGTCAAAGCTATTGGCCGATGGACATTTCCTGAGGCCGATGGCTTTCCCCTGTGGCCGGTGGTCTTCCTTCTTGTTCCTTGAGCTATTTATGTGCTGAACATGCTGAGAATTCGGGGACCGGCACCACTTCCAATGCCTTCCGATGATGATTTTTGCAGAGTCACGCCTATTTTGCTTATCGAGTTGTTGTACATTTGCTCATCGAGTTGTATGTCGCATTTCTTCGAATCTTTGTTTGCTTATCAAGTTGTAAGTTGGTTCACTACCTGACTATTACGATGCAAGTGCTTAATTTTCAAACGAAGTTCAATTTCATTCACATTGTTATGTGATGCCACGCGATGCGATGCGTAGAAAGTACAGATGTAACACCTTTTTGAACAAAATAGTTGTTTTATTTCCATCATGTCTTTGCAAAAACACACAGTCTTGAAAAAGTAAAACCTGCCTGAGGCAGTGCAATGTGCTTAAAACTAACAGTAGAAAAGGAAAGTAAAGCAAAAGGGGAGAAAGGCGGCAGAATGTCTGGATTAATACTGATGGCCTCCTCTTGTGGTCAATGCACCTCTCGCACCTTTGTTCGGGTCAATTATACGGTTTGGCACCTTCATTACTCGAGATAGTGCAAGAAAGTGCGCTTTGGAATGTTAACTGGTCTTCGTGTTGACCTCAAGCCATGTCTTCTATGTGTGATGCTCAGTGCACGTGAAGTGTATCCTTTCCCGTATCCTTTTATCTTGCGAGTTCCGCATGTCACTGTAATAAGCACGCTCGTTACGCGTCTTGTTTTCAACAAATGCCTCGTCTTGATTTGGTTGCATCTTAACAAATGGGAGTAGCATGCCTTCACTATACTTATGCTGAACACGTGTTCATACCTTGCTTGCTTCACACATTGCATGCGTATCTGCGTGTGCTTTACTTACATGTGTTTATGCATCTCACAGGAGGTTACACATTGCTTGCGTCAGCGCGCTTGCTTTACTTACATGTGTTCATTCCTACTATACACATTGCCTGCATTACTACATGCTTTACTTACATGTGTTTATGTATCTTTCAGGTGGTTACACATTGTACACGTTTCTACGTGTGCTTTACTTACATGTGTTCATACCTTGCTTGCTTCACACGTTGCATGCGTTTCTGCGTGTGCTTTACTTACATGTGTTTATGCATCTCACAGGAGGTTACACATTGCTTGCGTTAGCGCGCTTGCTTTACTTACATGTGTTCATTCCTGCTATACACATTGTCTGCGTTACTGCATGCTTTACTTACATGTGTATATGTATTTTTAGGTGGTCACACATCGTATGCGTCGTCACGTATGCTTTACTTACATGTGTTCATTCCTACTATACATTGCATGCGTTGTCGCGTTATGCTTTACTTACATGTGTTCAAGTTCCTTTTATACACATTGCATGCGTGGTCGCGTTATGCTTTACTTACATGTGTTCAAGTTCCTTTTACACACATTGCATGCGTTGTTGCGTATTGCTTTACTTACATGTGTTCAAGTTCCTTTTATACACATCGTATGCATTGTTGCGTATTGCTTTACTTACATCTGTTCAAATTCCTTTTATACACATTGTATGCGTCGTCGCGTATGCTTTACTTACATGTGTCTACATCTTCACACATTGTGCACGTTGTCACATATTCTTTACTTACATGTGTTTGTGCCTTCAATAGCATTGATATGCTTGCCCTAAATTGCATTGTTATGTGTCCTACCCAACTTGCATTGTCACGCACTTTCAATTGCATTGTTATACATGTTGCTAACAATACCGTACCTGTTAAGTTTCTCTCTTTTACAGGCACGATATTGTATTTACGGTTCATTTGAAGCTGGCCCAACCAGACGAACCGCATAGGTATTGTATTCTCCGCGTGAAACGTAGCGAGAATTACATAATTCTCTTACATCCTTTCTGCATTGTAATGTAGTTGGATTTGTGTATGATAGCTTAAAACTGTTACATTTATTGTATGTATATGCTTTGTTACAGTTTTCTTTACATGATCATAAGTTATGCTCTTCTTTGTGCATTGTTCTTGCATTTTGCCCCTACTTTCGGGTGCATATCTTAATCTGTAGCTCGTATGCTTTGTCTAAGTCTTCGGCCTTGTCAAAAATGGGTCGTCTCTTGGCTTTGACACTCACTCCCGTCATTGTTATGACTTTCGAGTTCTGTCAAAGAGGGGCAACTGTAGACACCCCATTTTTGACCGTCCTCAAGACTTGGACGTCACCGTTTGAACACTCGGTGATCATCCATGTTTGTGTTCGTTTTGAGCTCCCGAAGGTCTCGGCTGCGCCCCTGCCTCAGGTTCTCCCAACTCGACTGTTCTGTACTTGGTTTTGCACCAAGAACTTGTTTGTTTTTGCACCTAAGGGTAGAGAGTAGCTTGTTAGCTACCCCTGAAACCCACCGGCCTTAGCTCGAGGCCACCGGCCTTATTTTAATGCTACCGGCCATTGGTGATGGCCGGTCGGCATTTGGAGTAGTCGGTCGACCATCTATTTGGCCGATTGCCTCCTTTTCTGGCTGATACCACCTTTTTGCCTTTTTCAGGCATGGTGCATGCCAGCTGTGCCAGCTGGAGTGCACGGACTTGTCCTCCATACACGTGTATGGAAGACTTGCCCCTTTTGCACCTTTTTGGTCCTAGCTTCCTCAAGAAGCTTGGACCCTTTGCTCAAGCTTCTTGAGGAAGCTTGACCCTTTGTCTTAGCTTCCTCAAGAAGCTTGGACCTTTGGGTTAGCTTCCTTGAGAAGCTTGCCCTTTTGAACCTTTTGTTTAGCTTCCCTTAGAAGCTTTGAGCCCTTTATCTTGTCTATATAAGAGGACCTTCCTCTTCCTTTGAAGAGGTTCAACAAAACCAGACCTAACACATATATATCTGATATATACACCTTCTCTCTCTATATCTCCCTCTCTCTCTTCACTTGTGTGTGTTAAAGAGCCTAAAAGTGTGTTTTGTTCTTAGTTTTGCACTAAGTCACCTAGCATTACACCATACTTTGACTTTGGAGGTGTTAGGGGTTTGTTCTTGAAGTTTTGAGCTGGTTTTGATCAGAAGAAGGCGGCTGGACTTGCTGTTCTTGAAGTGTTCTTCAAGGGTAACACTATTGCTTTATTTTTCCCAATCTTGCACTAGCTTTGAACCCCCTTTGCATGCTGCTTTGAACTTTGTGTATAACTGAAAAAAGTCTTGTATTTGCATGCTTAAGATGTTTCATTAAGGTCATTTTGGTGTTGGGGGTCGACCTCCCCCTCTTAGGCCTTGTTTGGCCGTTTTGGGCCTTCTTTGGTTGAGCTTTGAATACCTTCGTGTGTTGGTCTTCTCACCAATGAAATCCAAATGATTTTCAGTGGTCAGGAAGAGGTTTTGAGGTCTTGCATAGGGGAGGGACACCCCTCTCCCTTTGTGTCTCTTTTGTCCATGTTTTTCGCTCATAATGGTAGCATGCATGAGTAGTTGTCTTTGGCTCCATTTCAGAGGTTTTTGGGTGTTGTTAGGTCATAATATGCCTCTATTTTTTGTCGGATTAATGGTCCATTTCATGCATTGTGCACTTGCCCTGTATTCCCCCATTTTGCCTAGAAATGCATCTTGCCATTAGACCATCATGCCTGCATGTTTTTGCCTAGTTTTGTGAAGCTTTTGGTCATGTTTCACGATGCTTGAGGTCTGTTGGGTGTTGATTTGGTCATCCCTTTCATGCTTTGTATAATCTCTTTGCATTCTAGCATGTTGGCATCGGGTGTGTGAGTCATTAGCATGCATTATCTTGGCTATTTCAGTGATTTGGAATCACTTATTAGGTCATTTCAGTCCATGTTTTATGCTTACATATTTGCATTTTGTTATCCTTTCAATGCTTTGAAGAGATGTGATCCTATGCTCCATATATAAGCCATTGTGCATGCTTATGTGTCTAAGTCTTTGGGGCTGCCATATCAGTGGGTTTTGGGGCATATTTTGATGCATAGAAACTCTGTTTTTGGTTGCTTAGTCCATGCCATGAGTGGTCATGATAGTTATAGTAGAATGCTCATTTTTATGCCTTAGTCTTAGGCCCATTGGTATGCATGTTTGCATGAGCATTTGTCCACCATTTCCACCACTTTTGGCCACTGTTTTGGGGCATGGCTAAGGTCTCCCATTTCAGTTTAAGACCACCCATGTATATAGTTGCATGCTTAGCATGATGCACGTTGCATTACATTAGTTGCATGCTTGCATTATATCTTGTTTGCATGTTTGCATATTGTTTAGCTGAGTGCATCACATAGTCTTGTCGCATGCTTGACATGTTCATATTGCATTAGTTTAGCTTGCATGAGTAAGTAGTGTCATGTTGCATTAGCTTAGCATGCTCATATTGCCTTGCATGAGTTGCATCACTTTGCATTGTATATGGCATACATGCATTACATCTTGTTTGGTTTGGGGTGTCAAACCAAGCTTGAGGAGTGAGACGTGTTTAAGTACGAACACATCTCACTCCTCGGTCGCCAATGCCCTTGACCTCAACATGATAGGGCATGAGGGATTCATTTCTTTTGTGCATGCATTTACATTGAATGGTAAACTTGGCCTCTTAGGCCATTATGCATTAAAATGCATAATTGATGGCCCGAGGGTCGAGAGCCACGCTCCCTTGAGTCCATTGCATGATATGGAGTGTGGCCATGCTCACATTTGCTTGAAAATTCCATGCCATACACTGCTTGCCCTCTGCTGCTGTCAACTGCAGGATTCTGCAGGAAGAAATAGCCGGCCGGCCATTTGTATTGCCGACCGACCATCAGTGTCCAGCCGATGGCCCAATATTTAGCCGATGAGCATATTCCCATGGCCGGTGATCTTATTCCTTGGCCGGTGGCATTCCACAATGCTCAAGGAGAAGTTCAGAAGCAACCTCAGGATTTTCATAATTTTCAGAGGAGCAGGGCAATGTAAACAGAGGCAACAGTGGCATGGTATCGGGGTTTCCGAGCAAGGCAAATCGAGCGTGCATCATCCACGCATCCCGAGGCAGAGCTATGACGGTCTCTTTAGTTTCATATTTAGGCTATTTTTATAAATAATTTGTTAATTAATTAGAGGGTTTGTAATAATTAATTGGCTAGGATAGTTGATTTGTTATTCGGCCTGTATTATTCTTTCGGACCCTCTAAGCGAGGGCAATTGTGTAATAAGTGTGTGTCAGTGTGTGTATGTCTTCCAACCCCCACTTCTTTCTCCTTTTTACTTACCTGCTTTCAATGGTTAGTACTAGGGCATGTTTAAATTAGCATACCTTATGCTATGCATGCGTGCATCCATACATTTGTCTTGCATGCACCGGGCTCGGCGCATCATACTAACTGCATTGTATTTCAATTCCAAGTTGAATACGTGTTAGCTGTAGCATCATCACATGCCATCTTAGAATAGTCGAGCCCATTGTAGTTGCATCTTGCATGTGTTGCATTAGTCATCTTAACATGAACTAGGATCATGCATATGATTACTAACTAGTTTCTGTTTTGGCTTGGAGTACTCGGTAAGCATTTATGTTTGAGCATCCTTGCATGAGTGTGAGTGTTGCCATGATAGCATGCTTACCATGAGACTATGTGCTTACGTGTTATAACTGCTTGAATGCCTGTGGGTGAAGGTTGGGTTACTTAAATTGGAACAATGCATTGAATGCGAGTCTTAAGCCCCCTCGAGAGTGGCAAAACCATGTTTTCTAAGCCCACTCAAGGGTGGCAAAATCTGTCTTTTAGCCTACTTGCGAGTAGCAAACTGTTTTCAAAACAAACATGAAATGTTTTGTTCTAATTTAGATGACTTAGTCTATACTTGTTTGCTGTGCGCATCACATAGTAAATCTAGGCTAATAACCAAAATAAGAACGCATAATGTTTTCAAAACTAGATATCATGGTTAGTAGAGGCCGATCTTCGGATCGGGCGAGCGGGGGTGCTCATAGCTGACCTTCCCCAATCGTACCTAAGTTCACAAGCCGAGGCAACTTTGGTGATGACGAACACGTGGCCTTAGGCAAACGAGTCAGGGTTTCCTAAATTTCCCCCCATAAAAAAATATTTAGGTGGCGACTCTGTATCTGGCAAAGCAGTCCATGTTTGGCACTTCTTTACAAAAATCTGTTTTCACAAACGATTTGCCGGATTTGGACTCTTTGGTTCAGATTTAGAACCGTGACAATTTGAGTCCGAACTATAGTGACCCACAAAGGAACAGAACGAGACTCATCCTCCTAGGGCGTTCGGGGTCGTCTACAGCACCCAACAATGTCTTGCTAACATAAAAGATAGGCAAGTGTTGTATTTCCTTAGCTCGTACCAACACTGCGCTAACTGCATGCTGGGAAACTGCTACATATAAAAAGAGTTCCTCTCCTGGTACTGTGGTTACCAACAACGGAGGAGAGGTCATGTACTCTTTCCAGCTTTCCAGAGTGCGATCACACTCGTCATCCCACTCAAACTTGGCCTTCAGTGCTTGGAAGAACGGTCGACACCTATCTGATGACCGACTTATGAATCGGTTTAGCGTGGCTGCTAAGCCAATGAGATGTTTCACCTCCTTGACTTTGTTGGGCCCCTCGAGATCTTGAATGGCTTTGATCTGAGACGGATCGGCTTTTATACCTTGGTTGGTCACTAGAAAGCCAGGGAATTTTCCTGACCCCACACCAAATGCGCACTTAGATGCGTTCAATCACAATCCATGGGCTTTCAAAATTTGAAACATCTCAGTTAGGTCCTTAAGATGGTCCCCCTCATTCTTATTTTTGACCACCATATCATCTATGTAAGCTTCTATTATTCTGCCTAACAATGGCTCAAACATTTTGGTGATCATCCGTTGGAATGTTGCCCCCACATTTTTTAGGCCAAAGGGCATGGCCTTGTAGCAATATAATCCCCTGGGTGTTGTAAACGATGTAACCTCCTGGTCCGGTTCATGCATAGCGATCTGATGGTAACCGCGACACGTATCAAGAAAGCTAAGTCGGTTATGTCCTGCAGTTAGGTCCACTAGTTGGCCTATTCGTGGTAGAAGAAAGTTGTCTTTCAGGCATGCTTTGTTGACTGTCTTGTAGTTCACGCAAACGCGCCATTTGTTGTTCTTTTTTGGTACCACGACCGTGTTGGAAATCCACATGGAATAGCGTAATTCTCTAATTGCCCCTACTTCCAGCAGGTTTCCTACTTTTTCTACCACTATCTCTGCGTTGTGGAGCGCTGATCGGCGAGTTCGCTGTATAATTGGTCTGCAGTTGGGTGGACATTAAGTTGATAACAGATGAAATTGGGGTCAATGCTAGGCATGTCATACGGCGTCCAGGCAAACACTTCGATGTTAGAGGTCAAAAACTCCATGATCTCTATTCTCTTAGTGTTGGACAGAGCCGAGCCGAGCAAAAAGAACCTCTCTAGGTTTTTCTCATCTATCCTTACCTCTACCAAGTCTTCCATTGCCTTTTTTTCGGCTGCCTTGTCGACATCTGCAAACAGCTCATTGCTTTCTGGTTCCTCTACCATTTGCACAAACCCTTTTGCAGCCTGGCTGTCGTTTACTGTTACGAAGCACTGTTTGGACATGATTTGCTCTCCCAAGACTTCTTTAATCATTCCAGTATCGTTGGGGAATCGTAACACCCGGTGGCAGGTTGATGCTACCGCTCGCATGGCGTACAACCATGCTCTTCCCAAGATTATGTTGTAAGTGGATGGGACTTTGAATACCCAAAATTTCACTTGTTTAGTCATTGTTCCTGCTTTGACTAGCAGAATTATTCTGCCTACTGGCCATTCTGGCATCGAGTTAAAACCGACCAGAGGGGATGTCGCGGGTGCCTGATCTTTTTCCTCTAGCTTGAGTTGTTTAAAGGTCTCATAATACATTATCTCACATGAGCTGCCTTGGTCGATCAGGATCCATTTGATGTCGAAATTCTTGATGCACATAGTTACCACTAGTGCGTCGTTGTGAGGGCTTTGTAACCTTGTTAAGTCCTTGTCAGAAAAGGTGATGACGTTTGTAGCCTCTGTTTTTTCCTTTTTCATGATAGGTTATGCACTCAGTACCTCTCTCATGTGCTCAGTCTCTTTGATCATCCCTCTGAGTTCACATACCCGTTCAGGCTTGATGATTCCATGTATCGCATTGATTATGCCTTGGGGCGGACCGTCAGCTGGCGTCCCATTGGCCTGTTACAGTCCTAGGGGGCTGGTTGTGCTCCCCCCTCAATATATTGGTCCAGGTAGCCTGCGGCTACTAACTCCTCCAGATGTTGCTTTAATGGCATACAGTTTTCAATTCGGTGCCGCTTTTCATCATAGAAGGTGCAACGGTACCTATCGTCGTAGCCTCTCTGCGCTTCTCCCAACTTGGCTGGCTGCCGAATGAAGGGTTCGTTGCGTAACTCACTGAGAATCCAGTAGATAGGTTTATTGAACATCGTGGTTATGGCTATTCAGACTCTCAACTTCCTTGCTTGGGAGTCCTCTCACCTGCCCCTACCATTTTTGTTCGATCGTTCTTCTCAACCAACCGTGTTGACTTTTGTCGCAGGTTTTCTGTCTGACATCACTGTTATGCCAGATTTTGCTTTGGCACGAGCGCCATCTTCTTCTACCCGGATGTACTGATGCACTCTTTCCATTAGGGCCTCCATTGTGAGGGGTGGCGTCATCATCATTGAATCCCTCAACTTATTGTCTGCCGGCAAACCCTACTTCTATTATGCGATAGCGAGGTTTGTGGGGTAATCTCCAATCTGATTAAAAGTCTTCTAATATAGGTCGTTGTAAGACTTCAATGTTTCCTTCTCACCCATGTCTATGGAGAGCAACTGGTCAATCTCCATTGGCGTCTTGGTGTTTGTTCTAAATCTGGTCACAAATGCCTCCGCAAGTTGCGCCTACGAAGCTATGCTACCTTCTGGAAACCTCTCAAACCATGCCAAACCCAGGTCACCTAGGCTAAAAGGAAACAGGATACACATTAGTTCCTCGTTTTGTCGAATACGGCCATAACCTGGTAAAAGTGGCTCGAGTGCATATAGGGGTCCAACTTCTCCTCATAAGTCGTGAATTTAGGCTGATGGAAGCCTAAGGGTAATGGTGCGTTCTTAATCGCCGGAACGAATGGCAAGCTTTGCAACCTTGCTAACACTTTGTCTGCTAGTTTTGTAAGCAAGGCGTGATACTGGCATCCCAACCTTGACACTCCCATATGTCCTAGGAGCCAACCGTTATGGAGCTGAGACCCTACAAGGGTCACGAGCCCGGGTGTCCTTCCTCCATCAGGCCCTTTCCTCTAGTACTGTTCGCAAGTCTGCTGACCTAGACAACTCTGTGTGTCTAGATGTTGTTTGGTGCGAATGCGCGAGCCGATAACTGCTTCCCTCGGTACAAGACCTTTCAGTCCTCATTCTCTCAGACCTGGAGAAATGAGTCTTGGAAGTCCTTGATTGTGTGTCGCTTGTCCTAAGGCTTTTACTTTCAGCTTGTGAGGGCATGACTTGCCTGTCACGATCTTCTGAATGGTAAGAGTACATGTTGCCTTTGCGCCTCTCTTCTGTTGCCACCCCTTTGCCTTTTATCTGGCGCCTCATCGTCTCCATATCTGATGCCATCCTTTCTATCAATTCGTCTTGCTCCCTTACACAATCTTCTAGAACCTAAGGATCCATCATCCGCCTTTGTCTGTCTGGGCTTTGAGAGCGACGAGGTCTTGAGCCCTGTCTTTCTCGTGTGTCTCTCCGTGGGTTCCGTCGCTAGGGATCTAATTCTACCATGGATGGGACAAAAGGTAAACCTTCGCACATCTTGCCCCCTTTCGGGGTTTGCCCATCAATAGCAAAATGTGGCAAGTCTTCATGTGCGCCATTGAATTTAATTGAAGAGGAAACTCAATCAAAAAGTTTGTTCACTCTATGTTTTCCCACAGACAACGCCAATTGTACGAGCACAAAATAATCTTCTCGTATAATCCTATTGCACTCCTCCAAACATCGCCGCTTTGCTACCTGAAATCACAAACGTGAGCTAGATGGCGGGTGTATGCCGGATCCCTCTCCGATGCCTAAGTCAGCAAAATAGGCAAATAGACACAAAAGCTCTGTATATTTGAGAGTAAGAATTGTGATACCTGTACATAGGTCCTATCACGAGCTTTTATAGATTTTGCGTGACACAATCCTAGTAGGACTTTCATTCTCCTAAGCAAAGTTATCTGAACACAATATCTGATCATTCATTTGAATGTGATTCATCTGAAATCTTTAATTCCCCCTAGAAGATGTATTATTTTCCCTTTTTCCTTTTTACCAGCACGAGAAGATTCTTGTTGAGAAGAGCTACACTCGTTTGGTAGTCAATCCATTGTCAAAAGTGAACTAATAAGGTTTAGAGAATCTAAAATCCACCTCATTTCTTGTGATACCCCTGTTCTGTATTATGCTAAATTGGTCCTTAATTTATTTATGGTTATGTGTTTAGCGGGATTTTGTGTGCCATTATGTGATAATATGTGATTTTGAATTCGTATCTGTTCACCGTAGGATTATCTGTTTGAATAATCCGCTTCGGGAATTAAATTGAGGGCCTTATCGGCCATAGAACCCGAAATTGTTTACGCCACTGTGATTGGCATAATTTTTAGAGCCTACGGTGAAATTTAATTGAAAATTGATCCTGGTCAATTTAAACGGATTAAATTGATAAATTAAGTGCCCAATTGTTATATAATAAAATAATGTGTTGAGTGGGGCTAAATAAGGGCCTCATTATGATCAATTCCTCACCCTTATATCATTTTGGCTGAAGTTTAACTCTCTAGAAAATAGAGAGAGACGACTTTGAGAGAGAGGGGAGGCACCTTTGGGCATTTTGATTCAAAATTGTGAATTGGGAAGGCTAGGTGCAAGACTTGGCCATAATTGTGAAGATTGAGCCTCTAGGTAAACATTGATTCTTGAATTCATAAGTTCGAATCTGTGATCTTGTAAGTTCAAGGGTTGTTTGTGATCAAGAGCATGTAATGAGTTGATTTTGTTGAGTTTGAAGTCTTAGAACTCATGCATGTAAGGAATTACTTTGAAATTGCATGTTTGAGCTTGAAACACATGATTCATGTAGAGTTTTGGTTAAAGCTCATGTGGTAATCACCATTTGTACCATTTAAGTTGAGAATGATGAGCATCTCCCACATGCATGCACAAATCATGGGAGTATAAGTCTTGAATGTTTGAATTTGAGCATGTTGGTGATGGGTTTGAGATATTTTGAGACATGCATGTAGATAAATTATGAAATTGAGCTTTAATATGTTGTAATTCTATGTTTGTACCATGTTAGTACATGATTATGTGAAGTTTGGACCGAAATCATGCCTTTAGAGCTTTTGAATGTCGAGATGAAGCTCAAGAACTCAATCTGGAAAACCCAGATTTTCGATGTCCGCTCGAGCGGGTGAAGTGCCGCTCGAGCGAGAGAAAACGAGCTCCCAGCATTTTCTGCAGACATGGTTCCCGCTCGAGTGGGGAAGTTGACGCTCAAGCGGGGAGCTATGTAGACAGGCGCTCGAACGGCTGAGTTCACGCTCGAGCTGGAATTGAAGGCAACCAGTACTTTCGCAGACCTAAGGGTCCGCTCGAGCGGGGAAGTCCACGCTCGAGCGGGGACCCTATTTTCTGAAATCCTGTTTTTGCATTTGGTGTTCTGTTTTCCGTTCTCTTTCACTCGCAAGCACTCTTAGGCATATGTTAAGCATTGTAAACGAGTTAATGAGATAATAATAAAGCCTAAAGAGGAATATGTGAATTAAAGAACGGATTGAACTATTAATGACCCTTTTGTGTTCATGAAATGTGTAGGGTCAAGCTCCAGGGCAAATCCACAAGCCGATCACTGTGAGTAATATCGATATTTGAATGATTGTGAATGACCAATTATTACTCCCTTATATGCTTTGTAAGTTGCTAATTGGGATTGTGGACAAAAGTCTGACAGGAATAAACATAAATGGACCGAAGGTCGTTTTGATAGAAATAAATGGACCTAAGATCATTTTGACATGAATGAGTGGGCCGAAGGCCGTTTTGACACGAATGTATGGGCCGAAGGCCGTTTGACATAAACGAGTAGACCGAAGGTCGTTTCGATATGAACAAATGGACCGAAGGTCGTTTGATGTAAATGAATGGACCAAAGGTCGTTTTGATATAATTGAATGGACCGAACGTCGTTTTGATGTAAATGAATGGACCAAAGGTCGTTTTGATATAATTGAATGGACCGAAAGTCGTTTTGATGTAAATGAATGGACCAAAGGTCGTTTTGATATAAATGAAGGGACCGAAGGTCGTTTCGATGTGAACGAATGGACCAAAGGTCGTTTTGACATATGTGAGTGGGCCGAAGGCCGTTTTGACATGAACGAGTGGGCCAAAGGCCGTTTTGACATAAATGAATGGGCCGAAGGCCATTTTGACAGAAATGAATGGGCCGAAGGCCGTTTCGACATAAGTGAATGGGCCGAAGGCCGTTTTGCCATGAATGGAAACCCGAATGGGCCAAGGGCCAGAATGTTTGGTACTACAGTTACTTGATTTGCATTTCGTATAGTTATATATATCTGTTAAATAGGAATATGAATTGGGCCCAAGGCCATTTGGAACATGTTGTTCTACATTGTTATGTAACTTCTGTATTTGATTTGATATTATTCACTGGGCTATCGCTCACGCTCATTCATGTGTTTGTAGGTGAGCCAAGAGAAGTCCAGACCCAGTCTCAGTGAAGTCTGTATGGAACAACTAAGGTTTTGAGAGAGTCAGCCCTTGTGTCTCACGCACGAGACCCGTCTTCGCCCTTTTGTTATGTATTTACATTTTGTCAGGTTGGCGAAGTTTTGTATATGCCTACTTATGGTTTTATGGGTTGACTTAGTTTTGGATGATCCTGTCTGTACAGAACCTATGTCGCTATGTTTCTGTTGTGAGTTATTAACGGACATATGTATGGTTTGTTTTGATGTGCCATGTAAGCACAGCTCTATGGACAAAATTTTTAAATTTTGCTTCCCTTTTGGCCCCTTTACTCTGTTGTGTTAAGTCTGTTTTGGTTTGAGGCCGTAGGTAATCTTAGGATTACTGGCCGGTTACGTCCTTAACCCATGGGGGCGGGTTCGGGTCGTGACATTTCTCTTCCAAACTTGCAATGAATGAAAGTTTCTCTTGCAAGGATTCAAGCAAATCTTGATATTCAGCAAATGCCGGATATAACTGAGAGTACATCAAGAAAGGAAAGTGAGGCAAATAAATGGATAGTCACTGTAACCTAGAAAATCTTTAACTATGTTTGGGAGCTTGGGAGAAAAAAGAAAAGAAATGATTATACAAGTTAGGAAAGAAGAGAAAATATCATGTTTTCTCTCCTTCAAAAAAACTAGTTGTAGTGCACATGCAATGCATGTGGATTTTTTTTTTCTCCCCTGGTATTCCTAGTTATTCTTCATTTTCACTTAATCACCTTCGTGGTATATAATTTACCTTTTAATATCCTTTATTTTTTTAAAATCTGAAATAGCCACAAAATGATTGTTTTAGGCAAAATCAAACAAGGTACTATGTATGATAACTATCTATCACCAACAATTATGGGTTAAATCTAAAACTCATGGATCACTTGTTTGATTCCAATTTAAAGAAACGAAATTTCTATTTCCTAATGTAGCAAAACTCACAAATGTTTGGTTCTTTAGAAAATGTAGAAGTATATCATCCCAAGCAAGATTTGACAACTACAAACAACACAATCATTTTGTGCAACATAGTAATTCTCTTCATTAGTATAGCTTTCAACTTGTTTATTCATGTAACATTCAAAATTATGTTATAAACTACAAAAAATTATGAACCTAAAAATATAAATGGAAAAGTAGACCTTGCATTCACAACCTAGGAAAAAAAATGCGAGTGATTACCTTCGCCCACATTCCAAAACATAATCTCTTCTATGGTTTTGCAGCATGACACTCGTATCATCTGCAGCCCGAAAATTCATTCCCAACTCCAAAACCTACATTTTAATGAATTTCAAAATTCTTTTGGCTAAGAAACATATTATGACCAGAAATAATGCATTATTAGCAAAAATCCACCATGAGTCGTTAGCATCATCAGTGGTTTAATGGAGAACCCTCATTTTTGTGAACACAGGAGGTGGTCGTCCCATATACAGATGTTGAACGATTGGTTCTTTCTGTGAGTATACCAAAATAATTCTCAGTTTGTTGAGAGGTCGATAATCAGAACCAAACAACGCATTGAAATGAATCAAAAACACAATTTTTATACATCAAACTCATCCAAAATAATGTAGTAATGCCATTTTTTAAATTACAAGCCATAACAGAAGGCATTTTAATTTAAAATTGAAAACGCCACAAAAACCCACATCATTTGTATGTGAATTTTGAAAAAATGTTGTTCGTATAGTAAATGAAATATCCCTCAAAGACAAAGGCACTTTGAAACAAGAGATACGCAAATCATAAAAAATAGTAAATTGTTGGTTCATTTTCTCTCCCAATCTTTTCACTTTTTGGAGCGACTCAAAATTAGGGTTATAAGAGAAATGGATTTCTCTTCATTTCACCCAATTTCTCACCTTTTTATTAATCCATACAAGTGATATGAACTAAGAGATATGCATTTCTTTTCTTCCCAAATCACCCAATCTGAAAGGGCTAAGAGAAGTACCTGCAGAGTCATGCTATATGCTTTCCACAACAGCATATCATGTTGAAATAAATCAAAATGAAGCTCTGCAGCATCACACGAGTGATAAATGATAATGCAACAAAAACAATACATTTCATCATATTCAATTAGATGCGTAAACATCATTAAACTTTTCCTTCTACAAATATTTCCATAGCATTTATACCTCAGATCACCTTAAAAGAGTGGCCCGGACAACTATCCACTCTTTTTTCTTGACAGAGCACATATGAGCCAAGCGGAATTCTGCATCAAACCAGCTCTGCAGTGTGCCCATTTGAGGCTGGTAATATATATGTGAGACTAGTCAATTGCCAGGAAATGGAATATCCAATAAATAATATTCAAGCAACTTCTACTTCCCTAAACATGTCAAAAGTTCTTCTAAAAATACAGCATGACTCTCTAAAGGTAGTATTCTCATGCTTTGTTTTGTTAATCTACATTTTCAAGATTTGGCAGCATCTGTGACTATTTTGCCAAGTAGTGTAGCCAATTTTAATCATCAAAAATAATAAATGTTTCCTATATTATAGTGCTTAAGCATTTCTTCCAAGAGCATCTCTTTTTCAGTGTAAGAGTTGCCTTCCAGTGCTTAAACACGAATCAAATTGTTAGGTTAAAATGACTTATGAGTTCAAATGAAGCGCAAGTGCCGGTATAGATACCGATATGGGTATGTCAATATGTTAAAATCTAAAAAAGGTAATGTGCGACTAGGGGACATCAAATATTTATTTATTTATTTATTTTAAAATTTATAGCTAAACATTCCACCTACAAATATTTGTTTATTTATTTTAAAATTTATAGCTAAACATCCCACTTACAAATCAAAGTTTAAAACAATAGCTAAAAAGAGAAATTACCAAACTAAAAATAAATAAATATTCAAAAATACCAATACAGTACTAAAGTAAAGACCCCGTTTGGTAGAACTGTAGAAAAATAATTATAGATTATACCTTAACATATTATAACTTATAACTGTGAATATAAGCTGTTAACCTGTTTGATACAGCTATGAGATTATGAATTCAAGCAGCATAGTAGTGTTTGGTTAATAAGCTGTAAAATAACTTTTTGCTGTATAATTGTCATTTTTGCCCATATATGATATAAAAAGGATTATTTTATCATTTTTTTCAATTTTAATTTTAAAAAAGTTATTTCATTAATAAAAATTAATATAATTAGTATTACAAAAATTATTATTTTCATTAATAGTATCAATTAGTATAAAATTATTTCATTTTTTCATTATAAATTAATTAGTGTTAATTAATGGCTTAATTAGCATCAATGCTTCTTTTTTCTTTTTCTTTTTTCTTTTTCTCCTTATTTTCTTTTTCTCCTTATTATTAATGTTGTGGTGTCATTACATTATTTTTCGTTATATTAATTTCAATTAGTTATTTAATAGAAGTTATATTAATTTTATTTTTTTTAATTTAGTGATATTTCATTTTTTTTCATTTTATTTAGTGATCTTTCATTTTTTTTTTCATTTTTGGTAATTCATTTTTTCATTTGACAAATCCTTTCATTTTTTTTCAATTTATATCATTTTTTTAGTGATATTTCAAGTTTTTCATTTTTAGTAATTCATTTATTCATTTGACAAATCCTTTCATTTTTTTCAGTTTATATCATTTTTTTTAGTGATGTTTCATTTTTTCATTTTTAGTAAAATTATTTCATTTTTTCATTATAAATTCATTAGTGTCAATTAATGGCTTGATTAGCATCAATTAATACTAAAATTGTTAATTAGTATAAATTAATATAAAATTTATTTCATTTATTCCATTAATATAAAATTGTTAATTAGTATCAATAAATTAATTAGTATCAATTAATGGCTTAATTAATTATTATTATTAGTATCAATAAATTTATTTCATTTTTAATTAATTATTATTATTTTTTTTTTAATTAAAAAAACACTGAAAACCTCCCAAAAAAAAAAACACTGAAATCCATCGCCAGAGAGAGAGAACCGCAGCAACGAACCAACGTCGAACGACGATGGACAGTTGATCGTCACCGTCGATCGCCACGTAGTCAATGGTTAGGATTTCGATTGCTAAGCAAGGGTTTTGATCGCTAAGAGAGAGAGAGAGAGAGAGAGAGAGAGAGAGAGAGAGAAAAAGATTTGGTTCGTGCGTGCGAGAGAGGAGAGCACTGGTTCATGAGAGAGAGAGAGAGCACCGGTGCGTTGACCGCCAGAAATCGCCTCTCTCTTTCTCAAAGAATGAACAGTGATGCTTGGTGGTTTATATAATGGTAATTTGGTAATACTTTAAATTAGTAAAGGACATTTAAGTAATTTTGCCCCTTAATTTGTAGCTTCCTGCTTAAGCTGAATGAGTAAGCACCCCGGAGGCCACTCGGCCAAAAAGCTTTTTTTTGGCTTAATTTAAGCTACAAAAAATGATTTTAAGTTTCACCAAACACACCAAAACAGTTTAAAATAATCTAAAAGCTGAGTTAAGCAGCTTTTAAACTCTACCAAACACCCTGAAAATCCTAAACCTGATGAACTCATATTTCTATAACCATTAAGACAATAATTTGTGAATTCTTTCACTTCATTCAAGTATATAATTTTCAAATATTTAAATAACAATTTAAAAACATCAATATTATGAAAGTAACAATGAAACATCAATATAATTTTTAATATTCCTATAAACATCAACAAAAAAAAATTATTTTATATAATTCTAATTATCTACTAAGTATACAACAATGAGTAGAAGAGGGCAAAATTACTTAATAATAGTGTAAAGAGTTGGTAGTTCCAAACTACTTAAATTTTTTGAAGATGATTAAAGAGGAAAAAGGTTGTAAACTTGAATAAAATTCCAACTTCTAAAAATAAAACTTCTAAAAAAAATCAGTTGTTGTGGAGTACCCACCCTGTATCCCTGGAGTACCCACTGCGTACCCATGATGTATCCATCTTCCCCAAACCGTATACGGTGTACCCAGTACACGTGCATCCGTATCAAAATGTGTACCCGCACCCGGTAAGTATCCGGTACTTATATGGCAACATTTTTGGAAAACACCGAAAGAGAAACGGATAAATCTCAAAGTGACTCAAAACCTTTGAATAGAATCAATAACTCAAAAATTTCAACAAACATTTCAAGATTACCTTTTTCCCAATCAATTCAAGCCCTGAAGCAAAATTCTCCAATTGAGCACTTCCATACATTTCTCTTTGAAGATATTCCTGCAGTAAGACATTACACACGTAGACAAATACACACTTAGACCTTTTAGCAAACAGTTGATGAGCTCTTAGAAGCTGTAATGTCAATTGCAAATGTTGCAAATGTTCTGTCCATGTACTGCTATAAACAAGTATGTCATCAAAAAATACCAATATAAACCTTCGTAGATGTGGTCTAAAAACTTCATTCATGAGACTCTGGAAGGTAGAAGGGGCATTGGTCAGCCCAAAGGCCATCACCAACAATTCATAGTGCCCATCATGAGTCCTAAATGTTGTTTTTGGAATATCGGGGGAATGAACTCTAATTTGGTGATAACCAGCCCGTAGATCCAATTTAGAGAAATGTTTGGCCCCCCACAGTTCATCCAAAAGTTCATCGATTGCTGGAATCGAAAATTTATCCTTTACAGTAGCTCTGTTCAATGTCCTCTAATCCACACATTCTCCAATTTCCATCCTTTTTCTTCACCAACAATACAGGAGATGAATAAGGACTTGCACTAGTTTGGATAATCCCAGATTGAAGCATTTCTTTGACTTGCTTTTCTATCTCAGATTTCTGGAAATAAGGATACCTATAGGGCCTTGTATTGGTTGGTTTAGTTTCAGGTTTGAGTGGTATGTGATGGTCATGAGGCCTCACTGGAGAAAGATGTTTAGGTTCTTGGAATACATCACCATACCTGCCCGAAATGTCCTTCCTGGCTGTCCACTTGCAGAGAGAAGACTTGAGCTACAACTCCTTGTGCCTGTGTTTGGAGAAGTTTCTGCACCTTCCTAGGGCCAATGACTGTCAATTCCTCTTTCTTACCACCCCTTGAAACATGTTTTCTTCCATTCAAGCAAATTCCATGCTCAAGTTCTTGAAATCCCACTTGACTGGTCCTAATGTTACCAACCATTGAATACCCAAGACCCTGTCACACCCTTTCAGTTGCAATACTCTCATATCAGCCTGAAAACTGGTGCCCTGCATTTCCCAATTGAATCCATTGCATACAGTTGTGCCCATCAACTTAGTTCCATCAGCTACTGATACTGGAAGAGGATCTGTAACTGTAGCCTCTATTCCTGACCTTTTAACCACATCTGGGCTTATGAAATTATGGGTGCTACCTGAATCTATAAGGATTATGATTAATCTTTTCTTGACATTCCCTCTTACCCTCATAGTTATGTAGGAGACTGAACCAGATAAAGCATTAATTGAAATCTGCAGCTCCTGTTCTAGAATGTGTACTTCCTCTCCCCATCTTGTTCTTCTTCTTGGTCTTGGTCTTCTATTTCCCCTTCCATAGCACACAGCTGCTTTCTTTTGCAGACACGGCCTCTTGTATACCTTTCATTACATTTGAAACACGCGCCTTTTGCCCTCTTTTCTTCCAACTCCTTGCGTAATCCTCTTCGATTAGGGGCTATGGAACTCACCATCTGCTTAGGCCTGGACAAACTAGATGATGGAGTTTCTGCCACCCTAAACCCTTGTCTAGATCGCTTGGCGATGGTTTCAATACTGCTCTCTGGTAACTTGGCCAATCCAATAGCCTGGTTGATGCCAGTGGGTTTAAACATCAATACCCCAACCTTGATATCATCCCTTAAGCCGCTAATGAAGCAACTAATGAAGAAGGTTTTTGGCAAATTTGGTAAGCCCTAACAGATCTGACTTGAATTAACTTCGTTAAATCCCCCATTGCATCTTCATAGGAATTAGGGCCAAATCTGGAAACTACTCCCTCTTTGAATGTGTTCCAATTGATTTGATTGTGACATTTCTCAAACCATTGGAACCATTGAAGGGTTTTGTTTTCCAAATGCAGTGAAGCCAATTTTACCCCATTTCCATTTTCAATTGCATTATAATCAAAGAATCTCTCACATTTGTAAATCCAACCCAATGGCTCTTTCCCACAGAATTTGGGAAAATCAATTCTAGTATAACGAGTTTGAAATTGATTGAATGATTCAGGGTTTTGAACCCATACCTGAGATGTTTCCTCAATCTCTTGATAAGATCATAAACCCTAGATGCCACCTGATCGTATTTGATGCTCATTGCTGTGATCATCTCTTTGATTTCATTGATATCCTTCATTGATTTCTTGATATCCCTAATATCATGTGCTTGCTTTTCGCCATTCTCTTTGAGAGATCGAATTGCCTCCTCCATTATTTTTTATTCCTGCTGCCTAGTCCCATCTGCCATTTCTTGATTTCTTTCACAGGACGAGAATGCCTGCTCTGATACCAATTTTACAGCTATGGAAGAAGAAAGCTAAAATGGAAAATAGAAAGAAAAAGGGAATACAAATAGAGCTCTCTCTCTCTCTCTCTTATTCCAAACCAAGAAAATATCATATTACAAAATGCATACCTTTCCTCTCTGTAACACAGCTATCTATAGCTAGAATCAACTCCTCACCGTCTAACTGAACTAACAAACTCTCCCTCGAAACAAAATCAAAAATTGGTTACAACTAAATCACAATGAGCTAAAGAATAACCAATTTCTTTCTAGAACATTACATTAGGGAAAAGAAACTATCCCAAGAATCTAGGCGATAGTTTGTCTGAATCTGTCGTTGAAGGTTCATATTCCGTTCCAGATCTGAGCAGAAGCCTCACCTGAGAATAAAGGAGAAAGATCAACATTAGAAGAAAACTGTTACGGTATTAACCATCTTGCAGAAAGAGGAAAGAGGACGCTCAAGTTTAGCGATTACCTGCGGCAGTAAAAGTAGTACAAAATAAGGTTAGCAATTTAGAATTAAAGGATGGGGATTTGAAAAGTAGATAAGTAGCTGGAACTTAGCTTATCTAGAACTTCTTCCATCAAATACGAGCTTTTTCAGGAAATTAGTTGTCATCTATGTTACATTGCCACTTCCAAATGTATGAAGTACCCGTGTCAGACACTAGACACTTGGGTAAGGGTATGGGTATGGGATGTGTCCAACATGCAATTGTACATTCATCTAGCAAACAGATTTTTCCATGTCTTGTGCAGATGTGTCCACACTTGCAATTGTATAGCATCTTATGAATACCATTTTTTACCTTAGAAAATAATACAATATTAAGAAATATAAATATTTTTCCATGTCCCAGTGTTCTTAGACAAGAGATTAGATGAATCAAACACTCATACACATATATGCACCCAATACCCATAGTTGAGTCCATGTTACATAGGTTGTCATGAAGAAATTGTAAAAAGAACATTTCTCACAAGTTGTCATGAAAAAATTGTAAAAAGAACATTTCTCACTTTTAACCTTGTAAACACGCATTACAATATTGTAGAGTTTTATATAAAATTATATTTTGTGATGTTTAATTTTTTACTACTAAACTTTCTTTTTGTTCCAAAGGACAAAATGATACACTTGTAAGTTGTAACACAATACATATATACACAAACGCTTACCATCTGCTAATTGTACTTGTGAAACTTGTTGATTTAGTGGACTTGAACAACTTTACAGCAGAGAGTCAGAAGAAGTTTCATCTTTTCTTATTTGGGACAAAAATTAATGAAAATCTGTGAAATTCCTCAAACCCTAAAGCTCGAACATAATCAACCGAGATGATTTAGTTACTTACAAGAATATAGCAAGCTGTTGTCCAGTACCATCTCTGTTGGAAGCATTCCTCAAACAACCTAGAGAATAGAAAAATCAAGAAATCCACTAGCAATACACTTTACACAGTAGGTAAAAGCAGGAAAAAATAAATAAATAAATAAAGAGAAATTACGTACTCCTTTGATCTTCCGGTAGCAGAAAACAAATCTGCCCAATGTCGGCCATCAATTTCTCTTGAAACACTAACAACCACATCAAAATACTTGGGAAACTTTTATTAAATCACAAGTCTTCTCTAAAAGAGAGCAATTGGTACCACGCTTAGGATCTGAGAACTGGTTTTTATTTGCACTCTTGCCTATATGAAAGCCGTTCAAACCAACCAAAAATTAAAAATTTAACCCATGATCATGGCATATGGAAAACAAAAACGTTAAAAGAAAATCTCAGCAACAGAACTCCCTAGGCAAACACCCCTACTCACCCAAAGTGAGGATCCTGATGTAGGACAAGTAGGGATTACTTTCCAACAAGTAGTGAGCCCGTTTAAGTATACTAACAGCAACAACAATAGACTTATAGGGCTGGATTTGGTAAGATTTTGTGACTATAAAAATACTTCAAAAAAAATAATAAAATAATAAAATAAAATAGGAGTTTAAGGGTTTGTAAAATGGTAGGATTTTGGGAATGAAAACACAAGTGTTTAGGGGGATGTGTAGACACCCCATTTTTGACCGACCTCAAGACTTGGACGTTATCGTTTGAATACTCGATAATCATCCATGCTCGTGTTCGTTTTGAGTTCTCAGAGGTCTCGGCTACGCACCTTGCCTCAAGATCTCTCAACTTGTCTGTTTTGTGCTTGGTTGTGAACCAAACACTTGTGTTTTGCTTCTAATGGAAGAGGGGGGCTTGTTTGCCATGCCCTCAACTCACCGGCCAAGGTTTGAGGCCACCGGCCCTGTGTTATTTCCATCGGCCAAGTGTGTTGGCCGATTGGCACTGTTTTTGGTCGGCCGGCCATTGTGTTGGTCGATTGGCCATTTTTGCTGGCCGAACCCTGTTCATCTGCTTTATGTAGATATTTTATGCCAGCTGGATTAGCTGGCATGCACATTTGCTCCCTTCCATACACGTGTATGGAGGGATTTGCCTCTTGGTTTAGCTTGCTTTGGAAGCTTTGTTATTGAACTTCAATAAAGAGAGAGCTCCTCCTCCCTCCTCAAGGGTTCAGAAAATTTGTTCTTGAGACGATAGATATAGTATTGTATCTATACTTCCTTGTTTAGTCTTGTTTTGTACTCAAAAGTGTAGTATTGTCTTACTATTGTACACAAACACACACTAGAACACCATCCTCTTGAAGTTGAGGTCCCTTGAGTTTGATTTTAGTGTTCTTGGGTTGGGTTGAACTCAGAAAACCTGTTGGAGCTTTGTTCTTGAAGAGGTTCTACAAGGGTGAGTTCCTTACTTTAGATACTCCTTTCTTGCTTAAGCTTTTAGCCTATCTTGCTTATTGTTTTAAGCTTAGTTTATAACTAATAAAAGTTCTGTTTTTACTTGCTTTAGAACTTTGTTTGAGGTCATTTTGAGGTTTGGGGTTGTTTACCCCCCTCCAAGGCCTTGTTAGGCCTTGTTTTAGGCCATCCCTTTTGGCCCTTGCTTTGAGCTTTGCATGACCCTTCCCCCACTAAAATCCAGAGGATTTTCAGTGGTGGAGAGGTGGTTTTGGTGTCCTAAATAAGAGAGGGTCATTCCCTCTCCTTGTTGTCTTGAAAGCTTGCATAAATGACTTATGTTTGTAGCATGTGTGCTTAGCTTGTTTTTGCTTCATTTCAGTATATATTAGGCTTTGTTTTGCCATGATATAGCAGTGTTTTGATTTGGTTTAGACATACCATGCATGCTTCATGTACTTGTCTTGTAATCCCATGATTTGGCCTAACATGCAGCATGTTATAACGTGCCATTTTAGCATTATTTTGGCTTAACTTCATAAAGCTTCTAATCTTATTTTACCATGCTAGAGCTCTGATTTGAGTTGTTGCAACCATGTATGCCATGCTTTGTATAGCTACCATGCATTTTAGCTTGTTAGCTTTAAGTGTTCAAGTCATTAGCATGCTCCATTTGGATCATTTCAGTAGTTTGGCATCACTTGTAATGTTATTTCAGTCCATGTAATGTGCTCATATACTTGTATTTGTTACTTCTTTAATGTTTTAAAGAGTTGTTGTTTTATGCCTCATGAATGGACCATTGTGTATGCCTCCATGTTTAGGCCTCTAGATTTCCATTTCAATGTGTTTTTGGTCTTGTTCTAACATGTCATAACTCTGATTTTGGTTGCTTAAATCATGCCATGTTTGGTTTTGTTAGGTGTTATGTAATGCCTCTTTTGTAGCCTTGCATGCCTCTTGTTCTTGGCATTGTGTTCTAGCTTGTGTTGGCTAACTTCGAACTTGCTTTTGGTCTTGTTTAGACCTGCCTCGGGACTATTTCAGGTCCCCTTGGCCCTTTGAGGCTTACCTCATGTGGCCATGGTTTGAACCCCTTGGCTAGTCTCAAGTTTTGGGCTTCATTGCACGCCTTACTTGCATGGTTTATTTGTTTTGGCATCATCCCTTACATGTTTTGAGAGCTTAACATGTTGATCTAATGCATGTGTTTGTCTTCTTTTAAGTGTTCTTGAAAGTTGCCTTTTATGCCTTAGTCTTTATGCCAATTGGCATGCATGTTTGTATGAGCATTTATCCTCATTTCCATTGCATCTTGGCCACTGATTTGGACCTATTTGAGAGCTGTCCATTTCGGTTTAAGACCATCCCCGCATGTTGTTGCATACTTGCCTTGTATGTTGTCACATGCTTGTTGCATATTTGGTAAATTGCATGTTGTAGCATGCTAGTTCAATTGTGCCTTGTTGTGTACTTGGTCCATGACATGTTGTTACATGCTTAAGTTGTAATGCATTTGGCATGCATTCTCTTTTTTTTAAGTTGTTTAACATGTTGTTACATGTTTGCCTCACATGTTGTTATATGCTTGAATGTTGTCACATGCCTTGCATATTTGCATGCTTAAGTCACATTTTGCATGCTTGTTAGCTTGCATTTTGTCATGTGCTTCATATGTTGTCGCATATTCTTGCATGTTTGGATGCATGTTAGGTAACATTGCATTGCATTTGTCGTGCTCATGTTACATTGACTTAGCTTGCATGCTTAGGTTGATTACATTGGATTGCATTGCACATGTCGCATTACATTGGTTGCATGCTTTGCATTGTATTTGGTACACTTGCATAGCATTGTGTTTGGTTTGGGATGTCAAACCAAACACAAGGATCGAGGGACGTTTCGTACTTGAAGTGACGAAACGTGCCTCAATCCTTGGTCGCCGACGCTCTTGATCTAACATGATAGAGTGTGAGGCATTCATGTGTTTCGTGCATTCATTGTACATTAATTTGCACACTTGGCTCCTTTGGCCATCATGCGTTGAAATGCGTGATTGATGGCCCGAGGGTCGAGAACCATACTCCTTTGAGTCTCAAACATGATAAGGAGGGTGGTGGTGCAAACATTGCCTTGAAAATGCATTGTCCTGCTCTGTCTGTCCTCTGTTGCAGCAAAAACAAAATTCTGCAAGAAGAGATGGTCGGTCGGCCATCTTCAGTGCCGGCCGGCTATGCATTGTTGGCCAAAATCCCCACAAATGGTCGATGACCAGTTTCCATTGGCCGGTGGTCCCCCACAACACTCAGGGAGCAGTTCAGAAGCATCCTTAAGACTTGTGCAGTTTTCAGAGGTGCAAAGCAGTACAAACAGAGGCAACATGTGGCATGGTGATGGATTTCCGAGCGAAGTCATCCGAGCATGCATTCATCCCTCGTCTCGAGGCCATTTCAGTACTTTAATAACTTAGAATGGTTATTTATTTCGATTTGGTTTTGTAATTAATTAATTAGCTTGATTAGTTAATTAATTTGTATTATTCTTTTAATCCCTCCGTCGAGAGGACGCAATCGTTGTAATAAGCGTGCGTGTGTGCGATGCATGTCTTCCAAACCTCCATTTCTTTCTCCTTTTTACTTAACCGCTTACGATGGTTAGTTCTAGGTCATTTTCAATTAGCATCCTTATGATATGAATGTTTACATTATTCATCTGTATTGCATGTACCGGACTCGGCGCATTATACTAACTGCATCGTATTTCAATTCCAAATTGAATACATGTATCGAATCGTCGCATCTCACATGCCATCTTAGAATAGCCGAGCCTATTTTCTAGTTTCATTTCACATGTGTTGCATTAGCCATCTTAACATGAACTTGGATCATACATTTGATTACTAACATGTTCTTTGTTTCGGCTCAGAGTACACTGTTAGTGTTTATACTTTAGCATCTTGCATGTATGTGAGTGTTAACATGACAGCATGCTTGCCATGAGGCTAAGTGTTTATATGATATAACTGCCTGAATGCCTGTGGGTGAAGGTTGGATTGCTTGAATCGGAACAATTCATTGAAATCCGTATTTTAGCCTACTTACGAGTAGCAAACTTCAAACCATTTCCAAACAAACAGATATGCGATGTTTTGTTCCAAATTAGGCGATCTAGTCTATACTTGTGTGTTGTGCGCATCACATAGTAATTCTAGCTAATTAATCGGAATAAGAACACATATATTTTCAAAACAAAATATCATGCTTAGTACAGGCCGATCTTCGGATCGGGCGAGCGGGGGTGCTCATAGATGACCTTCCCCAATCGGATCCAAGTTACCGAGCTGAGGCAATTTTTGTGATGACGGACACGTGGCCTTAGGCAACGAGTTAGGGTTTTCTAAATTCTCCCAAAATAAAATATTTAGGTGGCGACTCTGTATTTGGCAAAGCAGTCCATATTTGGCACTTCTTTCTTAAAAATCAGTTTTTCAAAACGATTTGTCAGATTTGGACTCTTTATCAGTCTTGCATTACACTTTGCGAGATCAGATTAAGAACCGTGACCTTGAGTCCGAACTGTAATAGCAAAGCCCGAGGGCGCGTCTACAGGATGTTGGTTGGTTGTCTATGAAGCACGGACACCTCTCCGAGGGCTATGTATCAATGTCAGACACAGACACGCATCGGACACGCAGTTGACACACGTCGCAGAAGGTGTCTGAATTCTTTTTTGATTTTTTTGCAGCAGGACACATAACGGACACATTTGGGTATGTTCGGGACACGTTCAGGGTGAAATTCATAATTTATGAAACTTCTGTGAGGGTCAATTTGTAAAAAGCAAAAACATAACATGTAACCTAATGCTCGTTAATAGACAGAGAGAACACCTGGTCGCTTGTGGGTGGTTTTTCGTCGCTCGTTGGTGGTCATTCGTTTGTGGTCGGTCGTCGGTGGTCTACTATCTAAGGTACAACTTCGCTGCTCTTCTTCTTCATTCTTCTTCTTTGGTCTTCTTCATCTTCTTCGATCTTCTCTCTCGTCTCTCTCAATCGCTCTCAGCCGCTCTCTCTCTCTCTCTCTCTCTCTCTCTCTCTCGCAGTCGCTCTCTCTCTCTCTCTCTTTTCTAATCTGCTTTGACCTTTTCTTTTTTTTTATCTGATTTTTTTTTTCTTTTATATGGTCAGTTTTAGTGTAATTTATCTGTCTCTCTTCTATTTTTTTTTTCTGATTTCATTTTATTTTTTCTTTTCTCTCACTCTGCTTCTCTTATTTTAGTATATATATATATATTGTTGATTAATTTTGTTAATTTTAATAATATGTGTTTATTAATTTTATTATTGGAATTAATTCTTAATTCTGAAACAATGGCTATTACGAGTGGTATTTTTTATTACCTTTCTATGATTTTTTTTTTTATAATTTTATGACATATAATAATAAATTTAATTATATATATTGAACGTGTCCTTAGCGTGTCGTGTCCCCTATTTTTTGAAAATTTGCGTATCCGCGTGTCCGTATCGTGTTCGTGTCGTATCACGTGTCTGTGCAACATAGGTGGCTGTTCTAAGCACTATGAACAGTGAAATAAACAGTAACCATGCTAGAGAGAGAGAGAGAGAGAGATGCTTCACCCTCACAAGAGATAGACCAATCATACAAACACAATCTCAAATTTTTATAATAATAACTCTTCTCCTCAATCATTAAGTTACACATATATTTATAGGCTAAAAACTCCTAATTTTACAGGGACTATAATTCAAATTTAGAGAGAAAATATTTAGTAACTACTAATATTCTAAACCAACTATGACTTCCAATTCTACTTCAATCATAATAAGAAACTTTAATGATTTCTAATTTTACTTCAATATCAAAATAGGAAATTTAGACTTTTGACCACTAAAACTATTTTAGACATAATAAAATCCATATATAATTATCCATTTAATAACTTGACCCAAAATAAAACCCGTGGATGACCCCTACAATCCATGTCCAACAATTATTGAAATTACCATTATACCCTTAATTACTAAAACCTGCTATAATGACATAAAGACTCAAAATTATTTCAAATCTTTAATTCTTGATGTCTTAAATGTGCTTCATGTGAAATTTCAAATTTGCTCTTTTTCTTCTTTCCATGATCTTCATCAGATCCTCTAGAGTGATTTTTGTTATAATGATCTTAGAGTAATTTTTTTGATGCCTATGATTTAATTCTACCAAAGTTGAAAGTACAATAATCATTTCACCTTCCAACTCTCAAACCTAACATTATCACTCCATGAAAAATCACTCTAGAGGATCCTGACTCACTTGAGTAACCCGAGACCCCAAGCCAAATATGATATGCCCCCCATCCCAATCACAGCAAGATGGATTACATTTTCCTGATAACAAACATTTACCATACAGCAAGGATTGATCATATACAAGGAACTCCCCCATAAAGAGGGAAAAATTTACCAAACAGTTGCTTAGATCAACAAAAACAGCAGACCTCTCAGTTAGAACAGTAATTAGGGTAGTAGAGCTCAGCAGCTCACTCACTTCAGCATCAGTTTAATTTCATTTAATTTCCAGCACCATCTCAACCCAACAAAGCCATTCCATTTTGTTGAATCTTCAAACATGATTTATGACAAACATGAATGATGCTTAAAGTCACGAGGCTCAGAATTGGTATAAGTTTTTTAAACTAAATAGAGTTACCTGGAAATTTCAGCATCAAATACTGTAAAAGGAAGCCACTCCTGGCAATGGGGAAAATTAGGTTTTGCACTGATAGTTGTGCCAAAAGTAAAGCTTCCTCACTCTTGTCCCTCTGGCGAACATGATATCAGAAACAGAATTGGGAATCCTGTATAAGAAAGAAGTAAAAATCAGAACACCACAAATACTGTGAATTCACCATGCTGCCACGACAAACTTATTACAAAATCTGGTTAAAAAACCACTAAGCAGTACTAAACATATGTTTAAAAAATACAACACTTTTAGATTGATTAATCTTTACATACAAAAGTGTTGATGACTTCCTCGTGGAATATTACAAAAGAATGGGACCCAGTAGTACCTGAAGAAGGAGTCTGAGTAGGCAATGCAATATAGTTTGAGCTTGAGGAGATGGCTCAAAACATGGAAACTCTGTGTATGATGAAAATGACATCCTCCGGTAAACACCAATAACGACTCCAGAATTTGGAAGAAGACCAAGAGGGTATACCTCACAGTCAAATTCCAATTCAGGATCCAACTGAAAATTAATATCAAGTTACTTGACCATCTCGGATTTCATGAATCAGCTATCAGATCAGCATTATAATCCAATGAATATATTTCTACAATTAAAAAAATATCTCAACTTTAAATATGTAAGAGCATCTCCAATCCTTTACTTTTCTTTTTATCAAATTTAAGAACTCAAAAATCATCTCCATTCCTTTCATCAAAGTTCATCAAATCAATGGGGAGTCATTTTTTTTTTCATCAAATTGAGAACTAATCAAAGTTCTTCTTTTTTTTTGTTCTTTAAAGATTTTCTTTTTTTACTTAATTTCACACACATTTTCCCTCTTATTTTCCAAATCCCTCCCCAAAACCCCCCAATCAAACACAGCAAATTTGAACTTGATAAAAATTTAAAAGGATGAAGCATTGGAGATGATTTTTTTTCCATTAAATTTGATAAAAATGAAAATTTGGGATAAGAGGAGATTTTTCAGAAAGATTTTGATGAAAAGATTGGAGTAGTTCATATCAAATCAAACTTTTACTTAAATTTCGAATCAAATTAGATGAAAATTATGGTGAAGGGTTGGAGATGGTCTAAATGATCTAGCCCTAATGGCTATGCAATGGAAAATCATGGACAGAGACAAAATAACACGCATAAACGAAAATATTGCATCATAAACAGAGCAGTAAGCATGTAGATTTATAAGAAGTACAAGTATTTCTACTGACACTGTCTTGAAGAAGTGAAATCATCACCTGAGATGGTGACTGATTCCGCCAACTGATGATCCGTAAAATGGACAATGATTCATCCTCTCTTTCTCGCGCCAAAACAAAAAGGAAGTCTCTCGTACCATCATCATCGTTACCCGCTTGTGGTCATCTCACCATTTTGGAAACTCAGGTTCTTCTTCACTCCCTACGTTTTGCAAATCTTTAATTGCAACTATCTCTCAGTTTATCAATCTCATTTTTTTTTTTTCACGTTTTTTGAGGTTTTGGTTCCATCCATAAGCGCTCTGCACTGGGGGAGAATTCTACTAGTTCATTGTGACAACCAGATAAAAAAAGTCAATTTTTTAGTTTTTTAATTTTTTTAATTAAAAAAACTAGTTTTTTTAAAGTTAAAAGAAGTCAACTTTTTCTCAAAAAATATATATATATATTAAAAAAGTCAAAAAAAATTAAAAAATTAACTTTTTACAAATTTTTCAAAACACTCATGTATACTTCATCTTTTTTTTCTCTACTTATATTATTTTGAAATTTTTTATTTTATCTCCTTTATATTTAGTTATGATTTTTTTTTTCATTATAACTTACAAAATATAAAATTATACTATTTTATCATATAATTATAAAGTATATGTAATGGCTTTATTTGGGAAGTTAATTATTTTAGTAGATTAAAATTTTTATATTTGAAAAGATGATTAGATTTTTTTTATAGTTAGATGTGATATTTGTGAGAAAATAAATAAAATGATTATAAATTTGATATGATATTTTATCTTACTAACTATTTTAATCTATTTTATCTTTTTATAAATTTTATTCTAAAAAGCCAATTTTTAACATTTTCACAAACAAAGCCAATATTCACTCAAAGTGCCTACCATAGTCTTTTCCAAACTTTCAAGTGTTGCACTTTTTTTCTTTTTCTTTTTAACGAAAATTCTCCCCCTAACATGAGAACTTATTTCGACCTCCAAAATAAGTTTTGCTTAAGTCAAATTTGCATAGCGAAAAGTATTAAACTCACATCAAAAATATCGCACTTATAATTCATTATTTTTTAATTCTTACATGGTTTATTAATTGAGGAGTTGAGATTCCCAAAAAATACATAACTTTCATAATTCTCACTTACATAAAACAAAAATAAAATATAAATACATAATTAGTCTGCATGGTGAGAGTCCCAAAAATAAGGGTCTCAAATATTTTCCTTTTATGAAACCGTGTGCAAGAACATATGCACGTAATAAAAAGTGGGAAAATGTGAACGATATGTACCTTATTAAATAAAAAAAATATATAATCTTATATTTTTTAAGTCATAATTGAAAATAAATAAAAAAGCTCATAATCAAATAATATATAAAGCATAATTAAATATCTTATAAATCATAACTAAATAAAATCATAACTGAAGAAGAAAATTAATTATAACTAAAAAAATAATAGGACAAATTACATATACCCTCTCGAGTTTTGATTAAATTACAAATATTCCTGAGGTTTGAGAAATTACAAATTTTTTCACGAATGTTATATTTGCATAACAAATTAGGGGGTAATTTGTTATGAAATATAAACCTCAAGGGACAAATTGTTATGAAAATACAAACCTCAGGAGGCGAGATGTAATTTCTGAAACCTCAGGGATATTTGTAATTTAGTTAAATCTCGAGGGAGGTATTTGTAATTTGCCCAAAATATAGTAACAACATAACTTATGAGTACATATGGTAAGGGTGTGTATTATAAAATTTTCCAAAAAGTTTGGTTTCAATTACTCAAATTTTTTGAAGATTGAATTTTTTATTTTTTGTATTTTTATTTTTAGTGAATTTTTTAATATTTTAAACAAATTTTTTATTCTTTAGATTCACCTAATGTGACATACTTAAAAATTAAATATTTGTAAAAAAATATTTTAAAATTTTAATAAATACACAAAAATATGAAAATATATTAATTTTTTGTATTTATATTAGGTATATCTAAAAATCAAAAAAATTAGCAAAAACAAAAAAATACGAAAAATAAAAAATTCAATTTTTATAAAAGAGATTCAAATCAAATAAGAATGTGTAGAAAAATAAAGAGAAAAGTTGACTTTTTAATTGACTAATTGCAATGCTTGCTTCCCATCAACAAACAAATGTATTCAACAAAATTAAAGTGAAATTTTTAATTACTTTCGAATATAACAATAAAATTATGAAAATTATTAATTGAAATATATTTCAGAAATCATTAAAACAATTAATTGATTTCATAATTTATTAATAAAAAAATATCATTTGTTATACAATTAAAAAATTGAAGGGGCGAGATGTATAATTTCCACAATCACAAGATGTATAATTTATCAAATAAGATGTATAATTTATTAGTTATTACGTTCTAGGGTATTTTTTTTTTTTTAAAAAAAATATATATGACATAAGTACCAATAGATGTCATTTTCCACAATCACAAGATGTATAATTTATCAAATAAGATGTATAATTTATTAGTTATTACGTTCTAGGGTATTTTTTTTTTTTTAAAAAAATATATATGACATAAGTACCAATAGATGTCATTGCTTAATTGAAATGTCATTTGTTTCAAGTGTTTATGTTTCAACATTGAATTGCTTTTAACATTTATTTTTACAGGAAGTGATTTTAAGACAAATAAAAATATTGTTGAACTCAAATTCCATAAAAAAATTTACTTTTAAAAAAAATTGCTTGTCCTTACAGAAAAAATATTGGGATAAATTATTTGAATTTTACTTAAAATACAAATTGTATCTTGTAGTTGTAAAAATTATACATCTCGATTCTTTAATTTTTTAATTGCATAACAAATGACATTTTTTATTAATAAATTATTAAATCAATTAATAATTTTAATGATTTCAAAAATATATTTTAATTAGCAATTTTCATAATTTTATTATTATATAAGAAAGTAATTAAGAATTTCACTTTTTCTATTAATTTGGTAAATACATTTTTTTTTTTTTGTCGATGGAGTATTTATAATTTTTAGAACCATAAAAAATAATTCATATTTCAAACAAATCCCAATGAGTATATTTGTTAATTTACTCAAAATATTATTTGTGTGAGTTGATTTCTAACCACACTGCCAAACTAGTACTTAGCTGGAGACACCGGCAGAATAGATTAAGCCCGAACGACTTGTCACAAAAAGAAGAGATTCCGGCGGTGGTTCGTCCATCCGGGAGCACTCCGACGAACAAGTCAGTTATCTCTTAAAGATAACAAAAGTGCCTAACTCACTATTCAGAATATAAAAAACGTACCTTAGACCCACGAGGGTGCCTCCCTTTTATAGCCAACGCAAACCTAGTCCCAATAGAAGCCTAGCTTCAATGGACTTAGGATTATTGCTAATCTTGGACTCCCAGTAGGATTGGGATAAACTCTCTAAGAGTCTTATCCGTATCCAAACTGATGTCTTCTCTCATTCTAGAAGTCTTGCCTCTTATCCGCTTATCCCGAATTTCGGTATCTTCGGAGATAACCTCAACTTAGCCGAGAATACCTCGGCGTCATGATCAGGACACGTAGCATCTCGGCAGACACTTCGGTGCTCCCTTGGCCACATGTCACCACTCAAAAATTATGTCCCTACAACTGCCCCCTAGGTTCTATTACCTCGGCATACTTAAGGTGATGGAACCTATATCATTTGAACTTATATCACGTCGGCTAAACTTTCTCTATCTTTCATTACCGAGGTTGCCACACACCGGCTCCATATGATAAACACTTCAATGTGTTTGCATCAACACTTTAAAAACCGTTGACCAAGTTTGTTCAAGTTCGTTGAGCCGAGATCGCCCCCGTAGCCGAGGTCTTTGCTTCATTAAATCAAGAACTCCAAGAGTTTTATCACGCGTGTGAGCTGTCACGCACAATATTTCAACCGTTTCTGCCCACGCGTCTTTCCCCTACTGAGCCATACCTGACACGAGCCATCAAGTCGCATCACTCGTGCGTACGCCGTTTGACAAGCACGTCGCCCTAGGCACATTGATTATAATTTTGCCGCCATTCCATGGTTTCGATCAAAATCCCTTCTCCCTCTCTGTCTCTTCACTTTCACATCCTCGTTCCCAAGCTCCCAGCTTTTTCTCTCTCTAAATTTTCTCTCCCAAACCCGCCATTGTTGCTCTCGTGAAGCTTTTTGTAACTACCTTTACTATCCCCTTCCGGCGAGGCTTTTGCTGCACTTCTTTGCTCATTGCTACCGTCCGACACCGACGTATTTTACACCGGCCTCATTTTCTTTGGTAAGTCACTATTCATTCCTTCGTTTTTAATTTCTTGTTTCACATTCTATTCTCTCTATTTATTAGTCACGTTTGAACATATTCATATGCTCTCATTCCTATCTGTGCTTCAAATTTCACCCCTTGTATGCTTAAAACATACTTTGTTTTGCCTGTTTCTAGGTATACACATGTAGCCACACACTTTGCTTACTTTGCCACTATTCTTGGCCTTGCACCCTTGCACACACTCTGTCACAGTGTTCTTGATAGAGCATCATCATTCTTGATTATGAATCTTTGTTTTTGTTTCTTCTTTCTGTGTTTTCTCCAGATTCGTGCCTTCAATCCTTTGTTTACTTAGACTTAGGTTTGGGATTTGTCGTAGAACTCACAAACTTTAGGAAAAACTGAAACAAGCTTCACTTTAGATCCTAAAAAATCTTTACCCCAGCAGTCGTTTAGGTTTTGCCAAAGTCTTCTAAACCTTCACAGAACACTTCTTTTCCAAATCATACACCTTCCCCCTAAGCCGACGTCAAGGGTATGTAGAGGCATAGGGTAGACACCCAACTAAGTTAGAGTACTTCAGGCAAGAGTTTGACATCCCGGCCGACGTCCATCTCAGATTGGCTCGGGAGGATGACTCCATCATGCCCATAGTCGACTCCATGCCCTTCCCAGCTGTAGTTTTTCTAGAATGTGCACTTAGGCTCCCTCTTAACATCCTTTTCCGAGAAGTCCTTTACTATTATAAACTCAACCCGATGCAATTAAACATTAACTCTTATAGAGTCATCAATGGTATCATAGCCTTAGCTAGCTGAGAAAACGCTAGAGTAACTTTGGCCGACATCCAATATTGCTACACCGTGTGTAGCCTCAAGTTAGAAAAAGGCTACATCTACTACCTCAAACCGAGATCCACAGAATACAAAATTGTTGCCAACCTCCCAGACTCCAACAAGGGAGCCGGGGACGATTACTTCATTGTCTCGGGCAACTGAGAGTTTACTCCAGATGAGGACCTTCACCTCTACCCTCTTAGCCGAACAGTATTCATAGAGGGTAATGGTAAGACCTAAGTGTTACACTTACTTGTTTTTTCAAGTCTTTAATACTTTGTTCTTTCTATATACGTTCTAACATCTGTTTTCCTTGCAGCTCTTCCACAACCGGCAAAAGACTTTCAAAAGTCCTTCTTCCCGAGTAAGGACTTCAAGAAGCTGTTAGATTTGCCAGTTCAGAGGCGGAGAGCTCCTTTATTGCTCAATTACATCCCTACCTATAAATCCGTCTTGCCCGACACCCCGAGAAAAAAGAGCAAATCTCCTTCTTCCACCACAACTCCTCTAGTAACCTTATCATCTCGGCCAGATCAGGGATCAACTTCTAATCTAGCTGAGCAACCATCAACCTCAGCTCCATACTTGATCCCTCCATCTCAACGCAAATGCCGACATCGAACTACAATTGCTGCCAAGATGGGTCGCAAGAAAGCAGTTGCAGACGATCTTCTGGCCGACATCCCAGATGTTGATACCGCACAGCCAGCACAATCCCAGCCTCAACAAAAGCCAAAGCCCAAAAGATTGAAGAAGGCCCAGCCAAAGGCAATGGTGACTCAGATTGACACTAAGGACACCTTGTCTATTTCAAAATTGGCCAAGAGCGAAAAGACCTCCTCTACTGTTGAGAAAAGGCCCGCTAAGGCCGAACCATCCTAGTCAACTCAGTCGAAGAGGCCGAGGTCTGAATCGGCAGCAACATCGAGCTCTATGAAAGCTAATGCCCCCTAGGCTCCTCCATTACAATTGAGGACAAGCCGGTTAGAGCTGGCAATAGGGCCGACGACATTGAAGTCGACGTTACCCTCTCTACCACCTTGCTCCATCCCAACGATCTCAAGCGCAACGCCGGGATGAGCGAGTACGTGAACTTTGCTCTGAGTTTGCAACACTCCGTCCAAGTAAGCCCTTAACACTTGGTATTTTCTTTCTGCTATTTCATACTCAGAGAGTTTTACTAACTTGTTTTTTTCCATGTCTTCTAGGCAATCCAGCATGGCCACTCCTTCGCGATGCAAGCCTTTGCCCTTAAGAAGAAGTTGGAAAATAAGGCCAAAGAGGCTGTTGGTTTGCAGAAGACCATCAACAAGGCCGAGGCAAGGATTAAGACCTTGTCAGTTCAGGCTAACGTAGCAAAAAAGGCTTAGGACGAAGCCGAGGAAAAGACTGACGCTACCGAGGCCATTGCCAAGGTCCTTGTGGCCGAAAAGAAAGAGGCCGAGGCAAAGATGGTTGAGGCTCAAAAAGAGCTTCAAGATACCCTGGCCACAAAAAAGGCCGAGATCAAGGCCGCCGACGAGAAGGCGTACGCCGAGGGGGTGGCCAACATCAAGGAAGACTACAAAAAATAAGTGAAGCAGGCATGCAACAAGGGTTTCAACTTTAGTTGGATGGTTGCCCTCAAAAAGCTGGATATCCTCGAGGACTTCCCTCTCAAGAATGCTGGTGACCTTTCCCTGCCATTCCCCACTACTCCAAGCCAATCTGAAGATGACTCTGAGTCCGAGGAGGAAGCTTTGGTCAGGAAGAAGAAAAAAGCTGCTGGGGCCAAGTCCCCTACTCTGAATGAGCAAGTCGACTTGACTCAGGATTAGGAGGACGAGGTCTCAAAGGATGCCTCCTCCTAGAAGACAAACTCCGAGGTGCCTATCACCGAGAAGAGCCTCGATCAAACTCTGCAGGAGATCGATGCTGAGCTTGAGGCTGACAAGGCTGCCGAGAAGTCTTCCTAACTGTCTTCTGGGGTCGAGACACAGTCTGCAGCTGACGTCGAGTAGTCCATTTTCTTTATTTCTTGTACCTTGTACTGTTTTCCAACTTTTGAAACAATGTAAGCTTTAATTTGGCCGATGTGCCACTTTTGTAATTCACTAAGTAACCTTTTTGTAGGCCGAAATGTCCTTTCTTTAAATGTAAATACAACTTCTTTTTTTGAATGCTTGCATGTTTGTCCTCTTTTACTCTTGTATGACTCTTATACTTAGAATAATTTTCATGTCTTCAACATACACCTTGACTGTGTAATCTTCTCGATGTGGAATACTTCGGCTATTCCCACCAACAGTTTATTTCGGTTTTGACCTAACACTTGAAAATATTTTCACAAGTGTTATTTACAACTTGCCACTTTACTTAAGACATATGTCTTATGTTATTGCAATATATCCTTAGGTTAACTTCAACTTGTAAACTTTTCTTAAAAATTTCAACAAGTGTTTAAACCAACTTCCGCTAACATAACCTCGGCTTAACTTTAACTTGTAAATCTTAAAAATTTCAACAAGTGTTAAACCAATTCCCTCTAACATAACCTCGGCTTAACTTCAACTTGTAAATTTTTCTTAAAATTTCAACAACTGTTAAACCGACTCCCAAGCATCATTCTCCAGCCCTCTACCCCCAAATGTGAACTTAAGTTCCACTTAGGTTCTCATTAAGCCTGTGGCTTTGACCTTGTGCCGAGGTCAGATTCAAACAAAGATTGGCCGAGGTTATCAACCCTAGTCTCTTTGTTAATCTGATTGACATGTACTTAGTTCCAATATGTGTTTGACTCTGCCACATGGCAAGTCCAAATTGATTCAACTTAGTTCAACTCTATTTTATGCAAGTTGGAACTCTGCTATATAATAAGTCTAAGTTATTCGTCATGTTTCAATCAGAAACATCGCCAACTTAGTTCGACTATATTATATGCAAGTAAGAACTCTGCTATATAATAAGTCTAAGTTATTCGTCATATTTCAATTAAAAACATCGCCAACTTACTGATCAATCATATTACACAAGTTAAAAAATCAAGCTAAAACTTTATTAATACTTCTGTTAGTAACAAAACAAAAGGAAACTTAAAAAACAAGAAAATTTAGTGATAGAAAAACTTTAGATTACAAGTATTCCAGGGTCCTGGCAATTCTTTGCCTTCACAATCCTCAAGCTGATATGCCCCATTGCCCAAGACCGAGATGATTCTATAGGGTCCCTCCCAATTCGGGCCAAGCTTGCCCTCTCTAGGATCCTTCTTGTTGCCGACGACCTTTCTCAGGACAAGGTCACCAATTTGGAACTCTAACGGGTTCACCTTCTTATTATAAGCCCTGGCAAGCTGCTGGTGGTATGCCCCCAACTGAATTGTTGCTTTCTCCCTTCTCTCTTCTAGCAGATCCAGATCTCGGGCTAAAAATACATTATTAGTTCCATTCTCCACTCGCTGGGTTCTGATCCCTGGGATGCCGACCTCCAGCGGAATGACTGCTTCTGTGCCATAATCCATGGCAAACGGGGATTCCCCAGTTGATCTTCTCGACGTGGTCCGATATGCCCAGAGTACACTGGGCAATTCATCCACCCACTTTCCCTTTGCTGCTTGCAGCCTCTTCTTAATCCCATCCAAGATAACTTTGTTGGATGCTTCTACTTGTCCATTGCTTTGAGAAAAACTTGAGGTGAAAAAATAATTCTTGATTTTGAACTTTGCACAGAAGCTCTTGATTAGCTTACTGTCAAACTGTGTGCCATTGTCAGCTATTATTGTTCTTAGGATCCCAAACCTGGTGATGATGTTCTTCCATATAAAATTCCTCACATCAATGTCCCAAATCTTGGCAAGGGGTTTAGCTTCTACCCACTTGGTGAAATAATCTGTTGCCACTAGCAAGTACTTCCTTTGTCCAGTTGCTTGAGGCAATTTTCCAACAAGATCTATGCCCCACTGGGCAAATGGCCAAGGGCTGGATACTGGGTTCAAGTTTGCTGCTGGGTAGTGTATCAAAGGTGCAAACCTTTGGCACTTATCACACTTCTTAACATAGGCTTCAGCATCTTTCTACATGTAGGGCCACCGGTACCCTTGAGTAATGGCCCTATGAGCAAGTGACCTGCCCCAACGTGGCTTCTACATACTCCTTCATGTATCTCGTATAGGAAATCTTCAACCTGTGCAGGATGCACACACTTCAGAAAAGGTCCAATAAAAGATCTTCTGTAGAGATGTCCTTCTGCTGTTAAACTGAATCTTGCTGACTTCAGTCTGACCTTATGCGCCTCTTTTCGGTCATCTGGCAGATTCCCATCTTTAAGGAATACTATTATTGCATCCATCCAACTTGGTCCCATCTCCATACACATTGCTTCACGCTCTGTGCTCAGTGGTTCTATGTTTGGACCTGACAAGTAGTCAACCATTATCGTTCTTGCCTCTTTAGGTTTTATTACACTAGCCAGGTTGGCCAGAGCATCTGTATGGCTATTGTCATCTCGGCTAACTTGCTGTAGTCGGCAATTCTGGAATAAGGCTACCAGTCTGCCCACTTCCTTTGCATAGGCCAACATCCTTTCATCTCGGGCTGCATATTTGCCTGTTGCCTGGTTGACTATAAGCTGGGAGTCATAGAAGACTATTACCTCGTCAGCTTCCATGGTTGCTGCCAGCTTTAATCTTGCGATTAGTGCTTCATACTCTGCTTCATTGTTTGAGACCTTAAACCCCAAATGAATGGATTGTTACAATATCTGCCCATCTGGTGATACTAGTAGTACTCCTACCCCCGCTCCTTGTCGGTTTGAACTTCCATCAACAAACAACCGGAAGGAGTCGCCGATGTAAATGTGTAGACGTCCCCGAACGCCCCAGGAGGATGAGTCCCGTTCTGTTCATATTGGGTTCACTACAGTTCAGGACACTCAAATCGTCACGGTCCTTAATCTGAACCAAAGAGTCCAAATCCGACAAATCGTTTTGGAAAACAGATTTTTAGAAAAGAAGTGCCAAACATGGACTGCTTTGCTAGATACAGAGTCACCACCTAAATATTTTATTTTGGAAAATTTAGGAAACCCTGACTCGGTGCCAAAGGCCATGTGTCCGTCATCACCAAAGTTGCCTCGGCTCGGGAACTTGGGTACGATTGGGGAAGGTCAGCTATGAGCACCCCCTCTCGCCCGAGCAAAGATCGGCTTCTACTAACCGTGATATCTTGTTTTGAAAGCATTATGTGTTCCTATTCTGGTTATGAGCCTAGAATTACTATGTGATGTGTACAGCAAAACAAGTATAGACTAAATTGCCTAAATCGGCACAAAGCATTGCATTTCTATTTATTTGGAAAATGGTTTGAATTTTGCTACTCACGAGTAGGCTAAAAATACGGGTTTCGATGAATTATCCCAATTCAAACAATCCAATCTTCATCCACAGGCACTCATTTAGTAATATCACATAAGCACATGGCCACATGGTAAGCATGCTGTCATGTTAACATTCACACTCATGCGAGATGCTAAAGCATAAACACTCACAGTGTACCCCGAGCCAGAACAAGAAACTAGTTAGTAATCATGCATGATCCTAGTTCATGTTAAAATGGCTAATGCATCACATACAGAATGTCACTAGAATAGGCTCGGCTAATCTATGGATGGCATGTGAAATGCACAGATAACATGTATTCAAGTTAGATTTGAGATACTGTGTAATTAGTATGATGCGCAGAGCCCGTGCATGCAAGGCTGATGAATGATGCACGCATGCATAGCATAAGGTATGCTAAATTAAACGTGCCCTAATACTAACCATCAAAAGTAGGTAAGTAAAAGGGAGAAAGAAGTGGGGGTTAGAAGACATGCACACACGCACCCACACTTATTACAAATTTCCCCTCGCTCGGAGGGACCAAAAGAATAATACAAATTTAACTAACCTACAAACTAATTAAATATTACAGACCAATTAAACTAGTTAAGCAAATTAACTAATCTAATAAAACAGTAAATAGCCTCGGGAAGAGGGCCCAATGCAATGCGTACTCTACTCCGCTCGGAAGTCCATTGCCATGCACAAGTTACCTCTGTCCACACTGTTTTTCTTCTCTGATCATTGCAAAATTCCCAAGGTGCATTCTATGAACCCTGTGGGATACCACCGGCCAAGGGAAATGGTCACCGGCCAAAGGAAATGATCACTGGCCATTTGTTAAGCTATCAGCCATAAATTGTTGGTCGGTCGGCACTAAAGATGGCCGGTCGGCCAAATCTTCCCGCAGAATCCTGTTTTGACAGCAGCAGAGGGCAAAACAAGGCATGGCAATGCATTCCAAGAAAATGTGTGCACCAACACATCCCTTATCATGTTTATGACTCAAAGGGACATGGTTCTTAGTTTTCAGACCACTAATCGCGCGTTTCAATGCGTGATGGTATAGACACCCTGTAGCACGTCCGCGAGGGACCCTGCTACAGTTCGGACTCGATTTGTGTCATGGTTCTAAATCTGAACCAAAGAGTCCAAATCTGGCAAATCGTTTTGAGAAACAGATTTTTGAAAAAGTAGTGCCAAACATGGACTGCTTTGCCAGATACAGAGTCGCCACCTAAATATTTTTAAAATGGGGAAATTTAGGAAACCCTGACTCGGTGCCGAAGGCTACATGTCCGTCATCACCGGAGTTGTCTCGGCTCAGGAGCTTGGGTACGATCGGGGAAGGTCAGCTATGAGCACCCCCTTTCGCCGGGTCCGAAGACCGGCCTCTACTAATCATGATATCCGATTTTGAAAACATTACGTGTTCTTATTCCAATTATTATCCTAGAATTACTATGTTATGCGCGCAGCAAACAAGTATAGACTAGATTGCCTAATTTGGGAATAAACATTGCATATCCGTTTGCTTTGGAAATACTTTGGATTTTTGCTACTCGCAAGTAGGCTAAAACACGGATTTCAATGAGTTTTTCCAACTCAAACAATCCAACCTTCACCCACAGGCATTCAAACAGTTTATCTCACATAAGCATTTAGCCGCATGGCAAGCATACTGTCATGCTAACATTCACACGCATGCGAGATGCTAAAGCAAAAATACTTACATCGTACTCCGTGCCAAAACAATAAACTAGTTAGCAAACATGCGTGTCCTAGTTCATGTTAAATTGCCTAATGCAACACATACAGGATGCAATTAGATAGGCTCGGCTAACCTAAGCATGGCATATGAAATGCGATCAACTATCACATATTCAATTTTTGAATTGAAGTACAAATGCAGTTAGCGTGATGTACCGAGCCTAATGCATGCAATACAAATGCATGGATGCACACATGCATAGCATAAGGTATGCTAATTTTAAAGATGCCCTAATCTACCATCATAAGCAGGTAAATAAAAGGGAAGAAAGAAGTGGGGATTGGAAGACATACACACCACCCACACACACTTATTACAGATTTACCCTCACTCGGAGGGACCAAATAAATATTACAAATTAATTAACTACGCAAGCTAATTAAATATTACAAATTGTCTAATCAACTAAGCAAATTAACTAAAACTAAGAAAACAGGGGAATCGCCTCGGGAAATGCGCCGCCATGCATAGGCTGCCTCTGTTTTCTTTCCTTCACTCCTCTGGAGGTTGCCAAAACCTCAGGACTTCTTCCTTGGGCAATGGAGATCACCACCGGCTGAATGGAATTTCCACCGGCACTGTGGTGTGGACACCGGCACAAAGAGAAGCTGTCGGCAGAGAAATGATTGCCGGTCGGCACCTTACACTGCCGGTCGGCAGAGTGTTCCTGCAGAATCTGCAAATGACAACAACAGAGGGCAAGGCAAAGCATGGCAGCACAATCCAAGGCATATATGCACCAACCATGTCCCTTATCATGATAATGACTCAAAGGGGCATGTACCTCGATTCTCGGACCACCAATCACGCATTTCCATGCATGATGGCCCAAAGAACCAAGTATGCAACTTTGATTTCAAATGCATGCAAACCAAATCAAACCAAAGTCCTAATCCCTATCACCAAATCAAGGGGCAAGGAATGCATGTTGATGCAATGCAACCTAAGCATGCAAGCTAAGGATGCAACATGGCATGGCGATACACTCATGCAAGCAAACATGAGGCAATGCTAGTGGATGCAAAGATGGTCTAAAGCATGATTTGGGCGGCTCTAATAAGGCCCAAAACAGTGGCTAAAATGACCAAAAGAAGAGACCAAAACACATATACACACATGCACATGTTAAGGCCCAACACTTAGGCACAAATTAGACAACCCTCAAACACATTTGAAGGGAGGTAATCATGGACAAATTAGCATGCATTATAAGCTTTGAAAACATGTAGGAGATCATGCCAAATTAACCTAATCATGCAAGCTATACATGCAACGAGGCCCAAGGACCTAAAGCATGATCATAAGACTCATGAAGCAAATGACCAAATTGAGGCAAAACAGTCCCAAATCATACAAAAACAAACCTCAAGAATCACTTAAATGGCATCTAAGCAACCTAATCCTAGAGGTATACATCATGGCACAAATATGAAGCATGGAGCATCAACTCTTTGAGCAAAAAAAGGACCACAAAATGCAAACATTTAGGCATGCTAAAAGGACTGAAATAACATGTGGGGTGGTTCCAAACCACCAAATCAATGTAAAGATGTCATGCTATGCATGCACATACCTAAGGCCAACAAGCCAAAATGCAAAGAGGCTATATGATGCATGCCAAAATCAACCCAAACACTTATGGACAGACCTAAAACATGTCAAGATAAGCACAAAATCTTCACAAATGTAAGCCTAAAACATGCTAGAAACAAAGGCACACGACCTAAGGCACATTGAGGTAATAACAAGGCATTACAAGGCAACTATGCTAAACATGCATGGAGTACCAAAACCAATTTAAAATCATGTTATATTATGGATATATAAGCATGAAAAATAGCCTATACATGCTCAACACACACTCAAACATAGGCTCCCTTTAGAGGCCAAAACATACCCTTTCCAAGGACAACAAGGAGAGGGGGTGGCCTTCTCCTTCTTAGGACTTCAAGGCATCACCTTCACCACTGAAATCCCTCAAGATTTCAGTGGTGAAGAGACCCCAACACCAAAATCCCGGAGTTCACACAAAAGGGCACAAAATGAGGCCTTTCAAGGCCTAAGGGTATTCAAACTTACCCAAACCACAAAACACTCTTAACAAACAACCAAGAGGGTCTAAAAACAGAACTTTTTTGTGTTATACAATAAGAACGAAAACAGCTCTAAGATAGGTAGAAAATCAATGCAAAAATGGGGAATAAAGGGGTGAGATTCTTACCCTTGAAGCCTTCTTCAACAATGATGCTCCAATGGCCTTCCTTGGCTTGAATCCAACACCAAAACTTCAAAATCAGTCCCTTAGAACCTCAGTTCCAAGATGAAGGTGAAACACTAGGTGCTTGCGTGCAATAGTATGGACTAAAACACACACAAGAGCACAAAAGAGAGGGAAAGAGAGATAGGATGTGTATCTAACCCTAACCCTAGAACTCAAACCCTAACAATGGCTGTCTAAGCTCTCAAAATATCTCAAGTGTCTAACCCCTAAGCCAAGAGACCAACCCCTCTCTATATAGAAGCTTTTGTCTTGTAAAGCTTACAAGACAAGCTTCCAAGAGAGAGATCCCTCCATACACGTGTATGGAGGGGAGCCAAAAGAAAGACAGTTGTCTTAAAATATCTGCAAAAGAAGATGCACAGTAGTCGGCCGGCCAAAAATGCAATCTTGGCAAAAAAGAGTGCCGACCGGCACTAAATAGTGCTGACCGGCAACAAATAGTGCCGGCCGGCCGGCAATATACATTGCCGGTGGCAGCAAAAACTAGCCGGTGGCCTCTAGCCACTGCCGGTGGTGGGTGGGGATGGTCTACAAGCCCTACCCTGCCTCTTAAAGGCAAAACACAAGTGTTTGGTGTGAAACCAGACACTAAACAGTCAAGTTCGGAGATCCTGAGACAAGGCGCGCGAGCCGAGGCCTCCGGGAACTCCAAACGAACACAAACATGGATAATCACCGAGTGTTCCCAGCGGTGACGTCCAAGTCTTGAGGAGGGTCAAAAATGGGGTGTCCACACACCCCATTTTTGACCGACCTTAAGACTCAGACGTCATCGATTGAGCGCTTGGTGATGTTACATATCGTGCTCGTTCAGAGGTTTCAGAGTCTTGGCCGCGAGCCTTGCCTCCGAACTTCTGGACTCTTTCATGCTCTGCCTCGGTTTGCGAACCAGGCTCTGTTTTCTCTGTTTTCTCTTCCCAAAGGGAGGGAGAGGTCTTGTAGATCATCTCTCAGTGGCCTTAGGCTACGTTTCGTGGTCGAAGGCCATTTTGCCCGTTTGGAGTCCGGTTTTCAATTTTTCGAAGCCGTTGGCCGTGTACCTTGGATCGGGACCGCTTAACCACCTCCGTTTGCTCCAGTTTCTGGCATACATCTTATTTGCTCCCTTTTGAGGGACACTGTGGATCGAGGAACCAACTTCGTGGTCGAACACCACTTCCGGTGCCTAACAGTCAGTTTTCGGGGCCTCAGGCTGCACGTTTCGGCCCCCGAACCTTCATTTTGCATCGGTCTGGGTTCATTTTTGGCAGGGACCTCTGTTTCATTGATAGAAAGGTCGTAGAAGGGTGGGAAGCCGGTAATTGTTCTGACAACCAGTTTTATTCCTCCATCGCCCTCTGTTGCCCGTTTTTCTCACTTGCAAGCCAATGTTGACCACCCTAAGGCCACTTTTTCTTGCCCCAAACCACATATTTGTGTTGTACACACCTGGGAGGCCACCAATATCACATGGCCGGCCAGTAATTCTGGTTGACCCTTTTGAACCCCTCCTAAAAGTGGTCTTTTCTCTCTCCTGGTTTACTTTCTCCAGTTTTTGACTACATGGCTGTGTTGTGCACACATGAGAGGCTCCTTTTTTGGTATGGCCGGCCATTAATCCTCATTGAGCCTTTTGACCCTTGGCCAGTCGGCCATGGGAAGAGCCGGCCGGCCACCTGCAACTCCAATAACCGGCCGGCCATGATCCCCTCTACTGGTACAGTTCAAAAATGCATTATGTTTCCCCCCAGATTTTGTATCCGGGGGCTGCATTTTGGAGGGAAACTTGAATTGTTTTCCCCCCCCCTTTTTTCCCCCTCTTTTCCATCCTTCTTTGTCTATATAACAGCAGCTCCAGCTCTGTTCTGAGGGTTACAAAAATTTCCCTAAGTCTCTTGCATTGTATCTCCCTCTCCTCCTCTTCCAAGCACCAAGACCCCTTAAGTTCCTACACCCCTTTCTACACCACCACCTAGCACCACACCACCACCTCCATTCCAGCCACTTGGAGCTGCTTTCTAGAGCTGAGGAGCACCATTTCTTGTGCCAAGAGGTTGTCCAAGATTGGTTTACAAGGGTGAGTCTTTTTTCCCTTCTTTTGAGTTCATTTTTGCATGCTTTCTTAGCCATTCTTGCTTACACTTTTGGGCTTCAACCCTAACTGAAAATAGCATTTTTTTGAGCTATTTTTCATGTTTGTTTAAGGGCCTCTCACTGTTTGAGGCTTCCTTTTTGCACTTGCTTCTTTACCTCTCTTATATGCCTATTTCTTGTGTAATATTTTTGGCCTACGTGTAAACTTTTTTGAGCTCTGTAATAAACTGTAAAGTGGCTTATTTTGATTCCTTATTAAACTTTGTTGAAGGGCTCATCACTGTTTGAGGCTTCCATTTGCCACTTGCCTTTATATCCCTCTTTTGGCCTTATTTTTGCATGATTTGTTATCCCCTTATGCTTATATTTTTGGGCTCTGGTCCAAACTGTAAATGGCCTTATTTTGACTGCATCTTCATATTTGATCAAGGGTCTTTTGCTGTTTGAGGCTCCCTTTTTACACTTTGTGTTTAAACCTCTTTTTAGGCTTTATTTTGCTTAGTATTTTAAGCTGTCTTGTGCACTGTTTTGGGCTCTATTGTAAACTGTAAAGTGCTTCATTTTGAGCCCCTCTTCAACTTTGTTGAAGGGATATTGGCTGTTTAGGGCCAGAAGCTGCTACTTGCTTCATTATTTCTCTTTTGGGGCCTTTTTTGCATGCTAGTTTAGCCCTATTTGTGTTCATTGTTTGGCCTCACCTAAAACTGTAAATATGCTTTTTTTGGGGCTGCCTTGAATCTGTCTTCACATTTCATGTTCAAATAATGCATGTTTTGTATAGCTATAGGCCAATGCACATGCCTAGTTTTGTGTTTCGGGTTCATTCTGTGCATCGGGTACCATATTGCCATGTTTCGGGGCTGTTTTGCATCGTATTTCGGTACTGAAATTTGCATGTTTGCATACCATGTTTCATGCCTTGCCATGCTTTGTTAGAGTGGCATTTGTGCCTTAGGTTCGGTCCTCGGTTTGCGTGCATGTGTGCACGCATTTTGAGTGTCTCTTTTTTCATCCAATGGCCTCTTATGCGAGTGTGGCTGAGGTCCACTTGTGTTAGTGTAAGTCCATTTATGCATTGTGTATGCCATTTTATTTCATAGCATTGCGTATGCTAGGTTGTATGTTAGCGCATTGTGTATGCCATGTTACCTCGTGCATCGTGTATGCCATTTCATAGCATTGTGCATGCTAGGTTGTATATTAATCACATTCATGCATGTCATGCATATTGCATTGTGTTTGGGATAGGAGTTAGCCCAAGCACGGGAAACGAGGGACGTTTCGTACTTCGAGTGACGGAACGTGTCTCAATTCCCAGTCACCGACACTCCGGATTATTCATGATGGAGTTTAGGTTTTGTTGTGTTTATGTGTGCATTCATCCCATATTGAGTCGTGCAATTCGACTCCTCGACCATCATGCATCGATATGCGTGATTGGTGGCACAAGGATCGAGGCATGAATACATTTGTGAAAATACATTGCCATGTCCTTTTCCTGCTCTCTGTTGCAGCAAATCAAGAATCAGCAGTCTTTCGGGGCTTGGCACGCTTTCCAAGAAATCATTGCAAAACAGAGGCTAATTGGGGTATCGCAGTGGATTTCCGTGCAAAGGCGACCCGGACATGCATCATCCATCATCTGAAGAAGAGTCAAGGCAGTCCCTGGCTTGCATGCCAGTTTATTATTTTCTTAGTTAATTTGGTAATTAATTAGGATTTTTTGTAATTATTTGGACTGTAATTATTTGGGATTGTATATTATTTATTCGGACCCTCTTCACGAGGGCACAACTGTAATAAGTGTGCGTATGTGTGATGTATGTTTTCCAACCCCACGTCTTTCTCCCTTTTATTTACCCACTTATGATGGTTAGATTAGGGCATGTCTCAATTAGCATACAGTATGATAGCATGTTTGCATTCATTCATCTGTTTTGCATGCACCGGGCTCGGCGCATCATACTAACTGCATTGTATTTTCAATTCCAAGTTGAATACATGTTAGCTGTAGCATTTCATATGCCATGCTTAGAATAGCCAAGCCTGCTATAGTTGCATTTTTGCATGTGTTGCAATAGGCATCTCTGCATAATTAAGATCATGCATGGATTTCTAATTAGCTTCTGTTTTGGCTTGGAGTACTCGGTAAGTTTTATGCTTTAACATCCTTGCATGTGTGTGAGTGACTGCCATGATAGCATGCTTACCATGAGGCTAATTGCTTATGTGATATAACTGCCTGAATGCCTGTGGGTGAAGGTTGGGTTATTTGAATTGGAACAATTCATCAAATGTGTGTTTTAAGCCCACTAGATAGTGGCAAAATCATGTTTTCTAAGCCCACCCGAGGGTGGCAAATCCACGTCTTAGCCTACTTGCGGGTAGCACCATCAAACCATTTTCAAACAACAAACATGAAATGTTTTGTTCCAATTCAGGCGACCCAGTCTATACTTGTATGTTGTGCGCATCACATAGTAAATCTAGGCTAATAACCGGAATAAGAACGCATAAAGTTTTCAAAACTAGATATCATGGTTAGTAGAGGCCGATCTTTGATCGGGCGAGCGAGGGTGCTCACGAAGTGACCTTCCCCAATCGTACCCAAGTTCCCGAGCCGAGGCAACTTTGGTGATGACGGGCACGTGGCCTTAGGCAAACGAGTCAGGGTTTCCTAAATTTCTCCAAAATAAAATATTTAGGTGGCGACTCTGTATCTGGCAAAGCAGTCCATGTTTGGCACTTCTTTCAAAAATCTGTTTCTCAAAACGATTTGTCGGATTTGGATTCTTTGGTTCAGATTAAGAACCGTGACAATTTAAGAGTCCGAGCTGTAGTGACCCCAATATCGAACGGAACGGGGACTCGTTCCTCCCCGGGGCGTTCAGGGACGTCTACAGTTTCTGGCAACTCCGCTGGGGAATTAGAGAACTTGACTCGAACTCATGATATTTTGGTTTTGACTACACTTGTGTGTTTCTTTGCATTGCATTTGCATTGGTGCGCCTAGGACACCGTGTTTGCCATCTGCTATTCCTAAACGGTTTGCCGGAGGCTTGTCTTCTCAAGGCATGACCATAAGGCTGACCGGTTGTGGGCTCTGCCAGTATGGGAACACGAACCCCGGTTTTACCGGGGCACCCTTTTTGACCATTCGACCTAGTGCATATTCGGATCCATAGTGACCATTCCAAACTAGGACAGGTTACTTACCCAATATAGGTTGTTTGAAGCCGCTGCGTGCGTAGTGAAACCCTAACTCCTGACAAAATAGGACAGGGAAACCCTACCCCAACATAGGGGTGTTTTGGCTCTCACTTATCTGTTATGTGCTTTTAGAGTGCGTCTCTACAAGAATGCATGTATCAGTCTACAAGTTTGGGCATCAGGCCTGCGGGCATCAGTATCTGGGAATCAGTTTTACCTGAGGGTATCAGTTCACCGGTAGAATTTTGGGCAGAATTCAGTAGAGAGCACACTCATGCAACTACGTTCAAATCTGTTCTAGCAAATCAGGCTGAGATGCTGCACGTTTTCTCTTTTGCTAGGTAGTCCTGGAACTATAGCTTCAGAAGGCTCCGATATCCCTCGGGTACATTGGATCCGTGTTGATAGACTTTGTCAGGTCAGAGATTCAGTTCAAAGGCAATCAGTGTTCCTTTGCCAGAAGCAGAGTAAAAGGCCAGTCAGGCACAGATCATCAGTTCAACAGTCTTCGGATCAGCAGTCATTATCCATCTCACCTGTGTGCGGTTTGGTTGAGATATCTGCTTTTACCACAGAGACAGATATACTGATAGATCAGTTAGATCAGGGCAGTATGGCGGGAATGGAAGAGATGGTGCGCCAACTCCAAGATAGTATGAAAGCCATGCAGCAAGATGCTGTCCATCAAGCAGAATTCACCAAGCAACAGGTTGTGGCCATAGCCCAACAGGCAGAGGCAATTGCCAGGTTAGAGCGGCAAACTGGAGTATCTACTTCACACCAGGCTTCTCCCCCACCAAGAGTTCCAACACTCGGGGAGACAACTAATGTTCAGGAAGATACGGACATTCTGACAGGGCCAGCTCCACCCCCGGTTCTACCCCAGCTGTCTAAAACACCCACTAACTTGCCAGACTCCCCCTTTGAGTTCGAGACGGACCCCACAGCATTGAAAGTGAGCAAGCTTGAGAAATTGTTCAAAAAGTCTCAAGGGGCCCGCTCTATTCCTGATATAGAGGATGGTTATACCGACTCAGTGGTGACCTTGCCGGAGCGGTTTAAAATGCCGCATATCGATCGATTTGATGGCTCTGAAGACCCAATGGTGCACCTCCAACTGTTTTCTGATATCTTGAGGCCGATAGGTTTGACCACAGCCCAGAAATTGTCACTATTCGACCGAACCCTGTCTGGGATAGCCGCAATCTGGTATGCAAAATTGGAGAACTCTGTGAAATGGAACTGGGAAGAGCAAGCTGAGGCCTTTATTGCTCAATACTCCTACAACACACAGATCGAGGTCACAACTCGTGATCTTGAAGTCACCCGCCAAGAGCCAAATGAGGGTTTCTCAGAGTTCATGACGAGATGGAGAGCGAAGGCCTCAATGATGACTACAAGGCCTTCCGACAAAGATTAGATCAGGATGATTATCCGGAATCTGCATGGCAAGTTGCTACAAAAGATGGTCATTCTATCTCTGTTTACCTTTCCAGCCCTTCATGAAATGGGGGTTCAAATCGAGGACGCTATCAAACAGGGGGTCTTCGTAGAAAATAATGAGCCTTTGAAGAGGAATGTTGCTCGCAGTTCCAATGCTACTACTGATGGTAGCACAGCTGCGAAATGCTCAGAAGTAGACACTATCACCACTTCCCTCAATGGCCAAAAACCAACCACTTCAACTCGGCCCCAAGCCCGAAAGTTCAACCCTCTTTACACGAGTCTTTCCCAAGCTTTGAAAAAGCTGCAAGAAGAAAGACACCTAGAACTCTTAGAACCCCAACCCCTTCCAAATCCTCTTCCACCAAGATACGACCCAGCTAAATACTGTGCCTATCATCAATAACACGGTCATGATACAAACCGCTGCATCTGTCTCCGTCATAAGATTCAGGATCTTATTGACGAAGAGACCCTAGCTCCACCCAAAGGACCTCAGGTTAGTACTGACTCGTCACCTCCCCATCTCAACCTCATCCATATACTGCCGTCCACCTATGACCCCAGCATATACATCACCCCGGCCCATCTACCCAAGCCTGAGGTGTTTATCTTGGAAAGCATGGACTTATGCATGATAGGTGCATCTGAACCCCAATCATCCCAAACCCGTGAACCCACTACTTCTGAGCTAAAGAGAATGATCAAAGACCTTCAAAGAACTATGACAGATCTAGCCTCTGGGACATTGGCTCCATCATCGACCACAGCACATGCTAGGAGTTTCACGACAAAAGGCTCCCCAATCTTGGGACGGCTGCATTTGAAGAAGGCCGATCCCTTGACCAAGTGGAGGCGAGTGGTGAAAACAAGATAGGGGCGGACATGGATCCCCATGAACATCTTCTGTTGGCTATTGAGGCTTTGAAAGCCGAGGGACTGAACAAAGAGCAAGTGCTCGCAGTTGTTGCAAAAACTGTGGACGACACTTTTGCCACTCAGAATGAGAGCATTTTGAATCAAGGGGCAAGTCGGGAGAAGGGTCGTTGCATCAGAAATGTTCCTTTCAACTATAATCCTGCATTCGGAAGAGATCAGCAAACCAGGCCAGCACCTGCCAATCCCTTTACTGGTGCGTCCAGCAAAAATCCACAAACCTCGAAGTATCTACCCCGAAGTCAGAGAGTCTTCCATGCTCTCTATATGCCTTTGTCCAAAGCTCTCCAAATCCTTGTTGGACAAGGCCATCTCAAACCCCTTGAGCCTCGGCCTCTCTCGAACCCTCTTCCAGCTATGCATGATGCTTCCTAGTACTGCGCTTTCCATCAACAAACCGGTCATGACATCGACAGTTGCGTCCGTCTCCGCCACGAGATACAAAATTTGATTGACAACGGGGTCATCCCCGCACCAGGTCCTGCAAAGTCTATCGGCACTTGATCAGTGAACTTGGGGGATAATGTGATGTGATTGGGGGGATAAACCACCTGCGAGCAGCGCTCAGTTTACTCCAGATATGGTGGATGGCATGCACTGTTTTGAGCATTTGTAAATGCTAGCTTTTGTGCTTTCTGACTTGGGTAATGGGTCAGTCTTGTTGTTTTGTTTTGAGTCTGTCTTTTTGTTTTGAGTCAGTCTCTTTTTTTGTTTTGGGTCTGTCTTGTTGTATCGAGTTAGTCCTGTTGTATAGGAGTCGGGTGATTCTAGGGGGTGTTGCCTCGGCATCACTATTTTGTTTTGTGTTTGTCTTTTCGTTTTGTTTTGAGTCTGTTTCTGTTAGGGAGCCAGTTGTGCCAACAGATTTTGAATGAAACATGATTTTCACGCTCTCGCATTTGCTTCTGCCTTATGCCAGTTGTACCAGAAATTTCAAATGAGATGTCAGTATTTGATTAGAAGCTGTGTCTTTTCTGTGCTTTGAATTCATTGCATCGACCTAAGTTTTTTCAAAACTTTTCGAACACTGCGGTGAAAACGAAGAGGAATGAATTCCTCGGGTTTTGCAAAACTTTGATCATTCGAGAGAAAGAAAGGCGTGCTAAGCCCTTAATGAATGAAATCATGCTTGTTAGTGTGAGTACTGGGAAGGATCCTGGCTTGATCCAGATTGGTTCTACACTGTCTTCAGCGCGAGCGACTGGTCGCTTTCTTAAAAGATTTCAAAAAATGTTTTGCGCGGTCCTGCGAAGACCTGTGTAGAATCGCTCTTGAGATTGTGCAGCTTAGGATCGCTCTCAGCCTCGAGACTTGACCTCTCTGCTTTCAAAACCTTGAACTCGAATTCAGAACGTTCGACGGTCAACTACAATGTGAGGCCTGTGTGGCCAGATTCAAAGCAGCCCTCGAACAAGAGGCAAGGAAGTCAGATCAAGAAGACCAGATGTCATCAAAAGAAGCTTACGAAGCTAGGTCAGAAGCACCCTTCGAACTAGGGGCAAAAAAAAATGTCAGACAGCTCGAAGAGCCAAAGGTGGATCATTCTGCAAGTCAATGAAGATCGGCAAGAATGCCAAATCCCAGAAGGGAGGAAAGAAGAAAGTATTACTGAAGGACAGCCGAGTTCCTATCCACAACACTAGGGGCAAATTCAGCCCCCATTGGATGGACTTCTACTTCGTCAGCAAATAACAGCCATTCTCCTAGATTCAGACGACTTCAGGATCTCAAAACCATTGGACATGGACAAAGCTACACTTTTACCCTTGAGAGGCTCGCTGGGCCGAAAACCCGGAAGGGCGACCCAGGCAAAAGTTAGAGCAAGAAAAAAAAAAGAACAAAAAGAACAAAAAAAAAGAAAAGTGCAAAGAATGAAAAAAAAAAGAAGAAAAATGCAAAGAAAAGAACAAAAAAAAGAAAATCAAAAAAGAAAAGAATTGAAAAGAAAAGAAAAACAAAGCTCGCAAGGTCGAAAACCCGCAACAGGGGCCTTGGCAAAAGTTAGAGCATAAAAATGAGAGGTTAAATACCCGAGTGTACCTTAACCCCGAACTACGTAAGGCTTGATTCCCATCTTTGGGATACGTAGGCAACTTCATTCTGAAGTCCAGCTGTAAAACAATTCGATTGTGTCCATGCGATGGTTCTGGTCATCTTTGTCTTCTCTGTATCTGAGGATTTGGTTGTGTTCGTCACTCTGAGGACTGCCTACAATGCGCTGCGGTGCCATCCAAACAAGGGGCAACTTTCCGTTGCTATTCAATGCGCCGCGGTGCCGTTCAAACAAGGGGCAACTTTCCGTTGCCATGCAGTTCCCCTCAAGCAAGGGGCAATTTTCCTTGGAATCTAAAGTTGTGCATCTCAAGAGCGGGTTCCGTACTCGTTGAGCAGTAGCCGTTTGCAAAAATAGTTTTTGAGAATTTTAATGAAGTTGACTAATTTTCTCTCAAAAATTATTCCCTTTTTCCAAAACTGGACCATTTCTTGGACCCCAAAAAGGGAAAATTTTCAGTGCTCACAGCCTAACTTGCATGATTTCAAATTAGAAAATCGAACAAACGCGTTAATCTAACTCTCATTTTGATCAAAATTGTTTTAGAAAGCCAAAACAAAAAAAATGGTCAAATTGATGAACTAGGGGCACAGTTGAGTCAGGCTTCCTGTCTTTTCCTCATTGTCAATGCATTTGCCAGAAAGGGCACTTTACTTGCCAAAAAGGGCATCGTATTCGCCAGAAGAGGGCACAACTGAGGTTAGCAGAAAAGGGCTGAAAGCTCTCAACATCCTCCAAGCAGCGAGGTATCAAGCCAAGTGCAAAGCACGAACTGGAATGATCTGATCACGTCCAAACTCCCCGGTGGAGCATCATCAACAATGTCAATTACAGATCTGCTGCACATCCAGCTGCATCGCAACCCCTCTGTGGGAGAAACTCACTGTTGTGAACAAGAAGAAGAATCTATCGGAATGCTAGGGGCAAGAGCCCGTAACTTTCTGTTTGTCCATCAACCACCCAGAGGAGGGATAAAAAATGAGAGATTGAAGAATAGAGAGATGTGCACTGAGAGAAAAAGTGAGAAAAGGGCTTTTTCAGAAAAACAGAGCCTGAGGGCCGAGTGATGTGAGAATCACAAATGAGAAAGGGTGGGAAACAATACCCGGAGAAACTAGCTCCTCGTGCACCGAGAGGTCTCTCGCCTCTGTAACACAGCTGAGTGTTGTGTTTGTGCGTTTTGTTTGTCTCGTTTCATGTTTTAAGTCGTTTGAGTGTCAACAAATGTGTTTAGGTCATTTTACCTTGTTTTTCCTTTGTTGAGTTGTGTTTAGGTCGTTCTACCTTTGCTTTCCATTGTTGAGTCGTTTTGGCTGTGGTCAGTTGTAGGCTCAATACCCGGTTGAGAACCCATTTCTCATTTCAATTTCAAAAATTGTTTTGTGCTCAGAGTGCCGTGTCGTTCTCCACATTTGTGCAAATCGGGATTGGTTCTTTCATAAAGCCACGGGATTCAACCCAGGTCATGTGAAAACAGTAAAATCAGGACCCATCTGCAGCTATGAAAGTTTCAGGCTACGAAACAAAAGAAAAGAGGGAAAATGTCGGGCATCTGAGATTGTTTCAACTTCTGCAAGTTTCGTCGTTGCATCCTGTATGTCCAGAATGAGCAGTGTCTTGTATGAGCTGCGTGCCGAATAAACAAAATATTGTGTTATGGGCTGTCTATTTAGAATGAGCTGTGTGCCGAATAAACCAAATACTGTGTTATGGGCTGTGAGTTCAGAATGAGTTGTGTTCAGAATGGACCGTGTGTTCAGAATTAGCGGTGTCCTGCGTGAGCCGTATGTTCCAAAATAAGTAGAGTATTGTGTTATGAGTTGCGTGTTCAGAATAAGCAGTATGCCGATACGAGCTGTGTGTTCAAAGTGAACAGAATACTGTGTTGACTGTTTCACTGTTTCAAGCCAGAATGGTGATCAGAAGTGCTCTCCCTGAGTACCGTTCCCCGTCAGAGTAAAGCAGTTCAGCGCCACTCACTCCATGAGGTGCTTTCTAGAGTGTCGCTTTGTCTATTCATTGCATTCCCTAAACATCATGCTCTACATTGCTTGTAACATGTATTGTATCATCGCACTTGTTGCGTTTATTTGCATCTTCTGTTATCTTATATTCTTTTGCGCTGTGCAGCGTTTAGGATCGTTGTCCCCCGGGACTCAACTTAGGTTGCGTAGAACACGCTCCCGAGTTATTTACCTCTTCTCACGATTTCAGCGTGGTTTGAGTGTCCCGTTCCTTACACGATTTCAGCGTGTTTGGAATTTATCTCAGGTTACGTTGTGCGCACACCTGGGCGGTTGTTGTTTTTGGACCTCTTCTCACGATTTCAGCGTGGTTTGAGTGTCCCATTCCTTACGCGATTTCAGCGTGTTTGGAATTTATCTCAGGTTGCGTTGTGCGCGCACGTGGGCGGTTGTTGTTTGGACCTCCTCTCACGATTTCAGCGTGGTTTGAGTGTCCCGTTCCTTACACGATTTCAGTGTGTTTGGAATTTATCTCAGGTTGCGTTGTGCGCGCACCTGGGCGGTTGTTGTTTTCGGACCTCCTTTCACGATTTCAGCGTGGTTTGAGTGTCCTGTTCTTTACGCGATTTCAGCGTGTTTGGATTTTATCTCAGGTTGCGTTGTGCACGCACCTGGGCAGTTGTTGTTTGGGCCTCCTCTCACGATTTCAGCGTGGTTTGAGTGTCCCGTTCCTTATGCGATTTCAGCATGTTTGGAATTTATCTCAGGTTGTGTTGTGCGCGCACCTGGGCGGTTGTTGTGTTCGGACCTCCTTTCACGATTTTAGCGTGGTTTGAGTGTCCAGTTCCTTACACGATTTTAGCATGTTTGGAATTTATCTCAGGTTGTGTTGTGCGCGCACCTGGGCAGTTGTTGTTTTCGGACCTCCTTTCACCATTTCAGCGTGGCTTGAGTGTCCCGTTCCTTACGCGATTTCAGCGTGTTTGGATTTTATCTCAGGTTGCGTTGTGCACGCACCTGGGCGGTTGTTGTTTGGGCCTCCTCTCACGATTTTAGCGTGGTTTAAGTGTCCCGTTCCTTTCACGATTTCAGCGTGTTTGGAATTTATCTCAGGTTGCGTTGTGTGCGCACCTGGGCGGTTGTGTTCGGACCTCCTTTCACGATTTCAGCGTGGTTTGAGTGTCCCGTTCCTTACACGATTTCAGCATGTTTGGAATTTATCTCAGGTTGCGTTGTGCGCGCACTTGGGCGGTTGTTGTTTTCGGACCTCCTTTCACGATTTCAGCGTGGCTTGAGTGTCCCGTTCCTTACGCGATTTCAGCGTGTTTGGATTTTATCTCAGGTTACGTTGTGCACGCACCTGGGCGGTTGTTGTTTGGGCCTCCTCTCACGATTTCAGCGTGGTTTGAGTGTCCCATTCCTTACGCGATTTTAGCGTGTTTGGAATTTATTTCAGGTTGCGTTGTGCGCGCACCTGTTGTTTGGGCCTCCTCTCACGATTTCAGCGTGGTTTGAGTGTCCTGTTCCTTTCACGATTTTAGCGTGTTTAGAATTTATCTCAGGTTGCGTTGTGTGCGCACCTGGGCGGTTGTTATTTGGACCCCCTCTCACGATTTCAACGTGGTTTGAGTGTTCCTTTCCTCACACGATTTCAGCGTATTTGGATTTTATCTCAGGTTGCGTTGTGCACGCACCTGGGCGGTTGTTGTTTGGACCTCCTCTCACGATTTCAGCGTGGTTTGAGTGTTCCTTTCCTCACACGATTTCAGCGTGTTTGGAATTTATCTCAGGTTGCGTTGTGCGCGCACCTGGGCGGTTGTTGTTTGGACCTCCTCTCACGATTTTAGCGTGGTTTGAGTGTCCCGTTCCTTACGCGATTTCAGCGTGTTTGGAATTTATCTCAGGTTGCGTTGTGCACGCACCTGGGCAGTTGTTGTTTGGATCTCCTCTCACGATTCCAGCGTGGTTTGAGTGTCCCATTCCTTACGCGATTTCAGCGTGTTTGGAATCTATCTCAGGTTGCGTTGTGCGTGCACCTGGACGGTTGTTTTCGGACCTCTTCTCAGCGTGATTAGAGTGTTCTTTTCCTCACACGATTTCAGCGTGTTTGGTTTTTATCCCAGGTTGCGTTGTAGACGCGCTGGGCGGGTTATTTTTGGACCTCCTCTCATGATTTCAGCGTGATTGGAGCCTTCCCTTCCTCACACGATTTCAGCGTGTTTGGAATTTATCTTAGGTTGCATGGAGCGCGCTCCTGATTGATTTTCTTTGTTCTTCCTCCACTCGCGAGTCCAGCGTGGTTGGCATGTGTTCACCCTTTGCATCTATTGAATCACATCTATTACATCGTATCTATTTTACTGTCTGGTCTAGGAGACCTTAAATCCTCCGGTCTAAGGAAACCTTAAATCCTGCATCTTTATTTGCACTATCTTGTGCACTCCCCGGTCTAGGAGACCTTAAATCCTCTAAAGGTGTAATTCCTTTGGTGTTTGTCGTGCCTGAACTACTTCCCGTGGTCTGGTATAGCCACTTGCCTATGTTTGCGGTGAGTTCCTAGGAGACCAACTGAGACGGTGGAAACTAGAGTTCGAATGGCTTATGCCTAGAACGCAAAGGTTCAGGATTTCCAAGACTAAAGTCTGGTTTAAATACCCAGAGGTATATCCTCGGCTTGAAATCTGTATGGCAGCCCCATAGATTGAGATAGCATGTGTATGCGCCTCAATTCTGGATACTGAACCAACCTAGTCTGTCACCCTGTTGGAGAATAGGGAAAGCTGCAACCATAGTCAGGGAGAAAAGTAGTACCTGCAGTTCAACCAAGAAGAAGCGAAAGATCCCCAGCAGCATGAGGTAAGTCATTACCAATTGCCCCTATAAGGTATCTTCACCTCTTAGCTATTACATTGCATTTTAGCCACTACATTACAGTGCATTGCATGAATCTTCAATTTTCAAACCGGCTTCGCGTAGCGTATAAGTCTAATTATCAAACCGGCTTCGCATAGCGTGTAAGTCCAATTTTCGAACCGGCTTCGCGTAGCGTATAAGTCCAATTATCAAACTGGCTTCGCGTAGTGTATAAGTCCAATTTTCAAACCGGCTTCGCGTAGCGTATAAGTCCAATTATCAAAATCTTCTTGCATATCATTTTGCATCTTGCCCCCTGCCTGCGGGCACATCTTTGTTATCTTGCCTGTTTGTCTAAGTCTTCGGCCTTGTCAAAAATGGGTCGTCTCTAGGCTTTGACATTCACTCTCGTCACTTATGACTTTCGAGTTCTGTCAAAGAGGGGCAACTGTAGAGACCCCATTTTTGACCGACCTTAAGACTCAGACGTCACCGATTGAGCGCTTGGTGATGTTGCATATCGTGCTCGTTCAGAGGTTTCAGAGTCTTGGCCGCGAGCCTTGCCTCCGGACTTCTGGACTCTTTCATGCTCTGCCTCGGTTTGCGAACCAGGCTCTGTTTTCTCTGTTTTCTCTTCCCGAAGGGAGGGAGAGGTCTCGTAGATCATCTCTCAGTGGCCGTAGGCTACGTTTCGTGGTCGTAGGCCATTTTGCCCGTTTGGAGTCCGGTTTTCGATTTTTCGGAGCCGTTGGCCGTGTGCCTCGGTTCGGGACCGCTTAACCACCTCCGTTTGCTCCAGTTTCTGGCATACATCTTATTTGCTCCCTTTTGAGGGACACTGTGGATCAAGGAACCAACTTCGTGGTCGAACACCACTTCTGGTGCCTAACAGTCAGTTTTCGGGGCCTCGGGCTGCGCGTTTCGGCCCCCGAACCTTCATTTTGCATCGGTCTGGGTTCATTTTTGGCAGGGACCTCTGTTTCATTGATAGAAAGGTTGTAGAAGGGTGGGAGGCCGGTAATTGTTCTGACAACCAGTTTTATTCCTCCATCGCCCTCCGTCGCCCGTTTTTCTCACTTGCAAGCCAATGTTGACCACCCTAAGGCCACTTTTTCTTGCCCCAAACCACATATTTGTGTTGTACACACCTGGGAGGCCACCAATATCACATGGCCGATCAGTAATTCTGGTTGACCCTTTTGAACCCCTCCTAAAAGTGGTCTTTTCTCTCTCCTGGTTTACTTTCTCCACTTTTTGACTACATGGCTGTGTTGTGCACACATGAGAGGCTCCTTTTTTGGTATGGCCAGCCATTAATCCTCATTGAGCCTTTTGACCCTTGGCCGGCCAGCCATGGGAAGAGCCGGCAGGCCACCTGAAACTCCAATAACCGGCCAACCATGATCCCCTCCACTGGTACAGTTCAAAAATGCATTCTGTTTCCCCCCAGATTTTGTATCCGGGGGACTGCATTTTGGGGGGAAACTTGAATTGTTTTCCCCCCTTTTTTCCCTCTCTTTTCCACCCTTCTTTGTCTATATAACAGCAGCTCCAGCTCTATTCTGAGGGTTACAAAAATTTCCCTAAGTCTCTTGCATTGTATCTCCCTCTCCTCCTCTTCCAAGCACCAAGACCCCTTAAGTTCCTACACCCCTTTCTACACCACCACCTAGCACCACACCACCACCTCCATTCCACCCACTTGGAGCTGCTTTCCAGAGCTAAGGAGCACCATTTCTTGTGCCAAGAGGTTGTCCAAGATTGGTCTACAAGGGTGAGTCTTTTTTCCCTTCTTTTGAGTTCATTTTTGCATGCTTTCTTAGCCATTCTTGCTTACACTTTTGGGCTTCAACCCTAACTGAAAATATCATTTTTTTGAGCTCTTTTTCATGTTTGTTTAAGGGCCTCTCACTGTTTGAGGCTTCCTTTTTGCACTTGCTTCTTTACCTCTCTTATATGCCTATTTCTTGTGTAGTAATTTTTGGCCTACGTGTAAACTGTTTTGAGCCCTGTAATAAACTTTAAAGTGGCTTATTTTGAGCCCTTCTTCAACTTTGTTGAAGGGCTCATTACTTTTTGAGGGTTCCATTTGCCACTTGCCTTTATATCCCTCTTTTGGCCTTATTTTTGCATGATTTGTTAGCCCCTTATGCTTATATTTTTGGGCTCTGGTCCGAACTTTAAATGGCCTTATTTTGACCCCCTATTCATGTTTGATCAAGGGTATTTTGCTGTTTGAGGCTCCCTTTTTACACTTTGTGTTTAAACCTCTTTTTAGGCCTTATTTTGCTTAGTATTTTAAGCTGTCTTGTGCACTGTTTTGGGCTCTATTGTAAACTGTAAAGTGCTTCATTTTGAGCCCCTATTCAACTTTGTTGAAGGTCTCTTGGCCGTTTAGGGCCATAAGATGCTACTTGCTTCATTATTTCTCTTTTGAGGCCATTTTTGCATGCTAGTTTAGCCCTATTTGTGTTCATTGTTTGGCCTCACCTAAAACTATAAATATGCTTGTTTTGGGGCTGCCTTGAATCTGTCTTCACATTTCATGTTCAAATAATGCATGTTTTGTATAGCTATAGGCCAATGCATATGCCTAGTTTTGTGTTTCGGGTTCATTCCGTGCATCGGGTACCATATTGCCATGTTTCGGGGCTGTTTTGCATCGTATTTCGGTACTGAAATTTGCATGTTTGCATACCATGTTTCATGCCTTGCCATGCTTTGTTAGAGTGGCATTTGTGCCTTAGGTTCGGTCCTCGGTTTGCGTGCATGTGTGCACGCATTTCGAGTGTCTCTTTTTTCATCCAATGGCCTCTTATGCAAGTGTGGCTGAGGTCCACTTGTGTTAGTGTAAGTCCATTTATGCATTGTGTATGCCATTTTATTTCATAGCATTACGTATGCTAGGTTGTATGTTAGCGCATTGTGTATGCCATGTTACCTCGTGCATCGTGTATGCCATTTCATAGCATTGTGCATGCTAGGTTGTATATTAATCGCATTCATGCATGTCATGCATATTGCATTGTGTTTGGGATAGGAGTTAGCCTGAGCACGGGAAACGAGGGACGTTTCGTACTTCGAGTGACGGAACGTGTCTCAATTCCCAGTCACCGACACTCCGAATTATCCATGATGGAGTTTAGGTTTTGTTTTGTTTATGTGTGCATTCATCCCATATTGAGTCGTGCAATTCGACTCCTCGGCCATCATGCATCGATATGCGTAATTGGTGGCACGAGGATCGAGGCATGCATACATTTGTGAAAATACATTGCCATGCCCTTTTCCTGCTCTCTGTTGCAGCAAATCAAGAATAAGCAGTCTTCCGGGGCTTGGCGCACTTTCCAAGAAATCATTGCAAAACAGAGGCTAATTGGGGCATCGCAGTGGATTTCCGTGCAAAGGCGACCCAGACATGCATCATCCATCATCTGAAGAAGAGTCAAGGCAGTCCCTGGCTTGCATGCCAGTTTATTGTTTTCTTAGTTAATTTGGTAATTAATTAGGATTTTTTGTAATTATTTGGACTGTAATTATTTGGGACTGTATATTATTTATTCGGACCCTTTGCGCGAGGGCACAACTGTAATAAGTGTGCGTGTGTGTGATGTTTGTTTTTCAACCCCACGTCTTTCTCCCTTTTATTTACCCGCTTATGATGGTTAGATTAGGGCATGTCTCAATTAGCATACAGTATAATAGCATGTTTGCATTCATTCATCTGTTTTGCATGCACCGGGCTCGGCGCATCATACTAACTGCATTGTATTTTCAATTCCAAGTTGAATACATGTTAGCTGTAGCATTTCATATGCCATGTTTAGAATAGCCAAGCTTGCTATAGTTGTATTTTTGCATGTGTTGCATTAGGCATCTCTACATAGTTAAGATCATGCATGGATTTCTAATTAGCTTCTGTTTTGGCTTGGAGTACTCGGTAAGTTTTATGCTTTAGCATCCTTGCATGTGTGTGAGTGACTGCCATGATAGCATGCTTACCATGAGGCTAATTGCTTATGTGATATAACTGCCTGAATGTCTGTGGGTGAAGGTTGGGTTATTTGAATTAGAACAATTCATCAAATGTGTGTTTTAAGCCCACTAGATAGTGGCAAAATCATGTTTTCTAAGCCCACTTGAGGGTGGTAAATCCACGTCTTAGCCTACTTGCGGGTAGCACCATCAAACCATTTTCAAACAACAAACATGAAATATTTTGTTCCAATTCAGGCGACCCAGTCTATACTTGTATGCTGTGCGCATCACATAGTAAATCTAGGCTAATAATCGGAATAAGAACGCATAAAGTTTTCAAAACTAGATATCATGGTTAGTAGTGGCCGATCTTTGATCGGGTGAGCGGGAGTGCTCACGAAATGACCTTCCCCAATCGTACCCAAGTTCCCGAGCCGAGGCAACTTTGGTGATGACAGACACGTGGCCTTAGGCAAACGAGTCAGGGTTTCCTAAATTTTCCCAAAATAAAATATTTAGGTGGCGACTCTGTATCTGGCAAAGCAGTCCATGTTTGGCACTTCTTTCAAAAATCTGTTTCTCAAAACGATTTGCCGGATTTGGACTATTTGGTTCAGATTAAGAACAGTGACAATTTGAGAGTCCGAGCTGTAGTGACCCCAATATCGAACGGAACGGGGACTCGTTCCTCCCCGGGGCGTTCGGGGACGTCTACAGATGGCCCAAGGGACCAAGTGTGCCATTTTGATTTCAAATGTAATGCAATGCATATAAACATACAAGGGAGCTTTCAACCTCTATCATGGCTTGATCAAGAGGTGAGGCATGCAATATGAACATGCAAACAAGTAATGATGCTAGGCACACAACCTAAGGAATCAATCATGCAAGGCATGGAATGACAAGCGTACAAAATGTAATGTGGGCATGCAAGTAGGCAAGGCATGTGACAACATGTTAGGCAACTTAACCAAGATAAATGCATGCCAAATGCAAAGCCACTTAAACATGCAACAACACATGATAAGCCAAGTATGCAATCAGCACACAAGGTGAGCACGCCACAACATGCGAGAATGGACTTAGACTAATTTAGGCAGCCCTCAAACAAGCCTAAAACAGTGGCCAACATGCTCAAGGATGGAAGCCAAAACACATACAGATAGGTATGCACGCAAGGTCCAACACTTAGGCACGTAGAGACAACTTTTAAGCACACTTAAAAGAGAATAAACATGGACCAATGGCATGCATTATAAGCTTTGAAATTGCATGGAAAAGAGGTGCCAAACCGACCAATCAACACAAGCAAAGCATGCAAGCATGGCCAAAACTCAAGGCAAGCTAAAAGGGTATTGAACTACACTTAGCAAAACCAAACATGGCAGGATTTAAACAACTGAAGTCAGGGTTTTAGGATGTCAAAATGAACCTCGAGAACCACTTAGATGGCATCCAAATGAGTTACACATGAAAGCATACAAGAAGCCGAACATGGGGCATAAGATGGCAACCTTATAAAGCATTAAAGGGACATCAAATGCAAGCATACGAGCATGCCATGAGGACTGAAATGACATGCTAAGCGGTTCCAAACCACTGAAATGATGCAAGCAATGCATGCTCCACACTCACACACCTAAGTCCTCCAAACCAAAATGCAAGGTGGCTATACTAAGCATGTCATGGTCGACCAAACCAACCAAAAACAAAGCTTAAGCATGTTAAAACGAGCACAAAAGCTTCACAAAGCTAAGCCAAAAGCATGCTAGAAACAAGGCTCAAAGCACAAGGCATGTTAAGGCAATCCATGGCATTACAAGACATGTATGCAAGGCAAGCATGGTGTGTCCAAACCAAGTAAAAACAGAGGTAATATATGGCAAAATACTACCAAATAATACTTAAGACATGGCCAACATGCACTTAGAAATGATGCTCACACATGAGGTTATAATGGCCATTATTGAAGACAACAAGGAGAGGGGATGGCCCTCTCCTTCTTAGGACCTCAAGGCACCATCCTCACCACTGAAATCCCTCAAGATTTCAGTGGTGAGGAGGCCCAAACAAAGTGGTCCCAGAGCTCACCAAAATAGCACAAAAATAGGGCCAAAGAAGGCCTAAGAGGGGTCAAATAACCCCAAAGAACAAAACACTCTAAACAACTATTTAGAGCAAGAAAAAACAAGACTTTTATATGTTATAAGCTAAGCTCGAAAACAGGTGTAAGGTAGTCAAAAAAGTTATGCAAAAATAGGGAATAAAGGGCAAGAACACTCACCCTTGAAGAACACTTCCAAGATCACAAGACCAGACCTCTTCTTGGATCAAAACTAGCTTAAAAAGTTCAAGATCAACCCTCTAATGCCTCAGCAACTAAGGAAAGGTGTAATGGTAGGTGTTTGTGTGCAATAGTAAGAACAAACACACACTAATACACCAAAAGAAGGAAGAGATATAGAGATAGAGTATATGTAAACCCTAACCCTAAAACTCAGAGCTATGGAGCTTTTATTGTCAACCCTAATGGAGGGAGAAGAGGCTCCCTCTTATAGAGCTCACTCTTGCAAAGCTTCTCAAGTAAGCTAGTCAAGAGGGAGACCCCTTCATACACGTGTATGGAGGGGAGCAAAGTGTATGCCAGCTAGCACAGCTAGCATAAAAATATCTACAAAAGCAGATGAACAGTGGTCGGCCAGCCAAAAATGCAATTTGACCAAAATAGATGGCGGATCGACCATCTAGAGTTCCGGTCGGCCAAACATTTGGCCGATGGCAACAAAACACAGCCGGTGGCCTTAAGCCATGGCCGGTGGCCTCAAGCCATGGCCGGTGGAGTGTGGGGATGGCCAACAAGCCATTCCCTGCCCTCCAAAGCAAAAACACAAGCGTTTGGTGCAAACCCAAACACAAAACAATCGAGTCGAGAGATCTTGAGGCAAGGCGCGTAGCCGAGACCTCCGGGAACTCAAGACGAACACAAACAAAGATGATCGCCGAGTGTTCAAACGGTGACGTCTAAGTCTTGAGGACGGTCAAAAATGGGGTGTCTACAAAATGCTACAGGGCCTGAGTTTTTCTTCCTTTCTTTGTTCTGCTCTCCCCCGCTAGGTTTTTCCTTGCTCACTTGGACGTTGCATACCTCGGCTCAACGGAACTCGATGTATGGCGGCGTCTTGTTTGAATTCGGCCACAAAGTCGGTTAAGACTTGGCCTTTGATTGTTGTCCTGGGTCTGAATTCCAGGTCATATTGGCCCAACATTACTGCCTATCTGGCTATTTTTCCTGTTAAATCTCCCTGCTGCAACAGGGACTTCAAAGGATGCTCTGTTAGCACCACAATTTTGTAGGCTTGAAAGTAGTGATTTAGCTTTTTGGAGGCCATTACTAAAGCAGTGTTAACTTTTCCAAGGGTAGGTATCTGGTCTCTGCATCTGCTAGGGTTTTACTCACGTAGTAAACTACTCTTTGCTCTTCATTTTCTTCTCTGACTACTACTGCACTCACTGCTTGCTCGATAACTGCCAAGTATAAGATCAGCTCCTCTCCAGGTACTGGATTTAAGAGAACTGGAGCTGTGGTCAAATACTTCTTCAAGTCGGCCAAGGCGACTTCGCGCTCTTCGGTCCATAAGAAGTCTGTGGCTTTCTTTACTAAGCTGAAGAAAGACTTACATTTATCAAAGCTTCTGCTTATGAATCTGTTTAGGGCTGTAGCCCTTCCAGTCAATATCTACACTTGTTTTGCCGACGTTGGGCTCTTCAATTCTAAGATAGCCTTGATCTGATCTGGGCTTGCCCCAATGCCCCTTCTGGTTACCAAGTATCCCAAGAACTTACGAGACCTAACTCCAAATGCACACTTCGATGCATTAAGTCGGAGCCGATGTTTTAAGGATGTCAAAGACTACCTTTAAGTCTTCTAAATGATCCTTACGTTCCTTGGTCTTCACAGCCATGTCATCTATGTATACCTCTACTATTCTGCCAATTAGATGTCTGAACATCTTGATTACTAATCTCTGGTAAGTTGCTCCTGCATTTTTCAACCCAAAAGGCATTACTCTACAGCAATATAGTCCTTTTGGGGTGATAAATGCAGTTTTTTCCTCATTTGGGGGGTACATAGCTATCTGATGGTACCCCCTGTAGGCATCCAGTAAGCTCATCCTTCCATGTCCCGAAGTGGCATCCATCAATTGGTCAATCTTGGGTAATGGAAAACTGTCTTTGGGACAAGCCTTGTTTAGGCTGATGAAGTCCATGCAGACCCTCCACTTACCGTTCTTTTTCTTCACAACCACTGTGTTTGATAGCCATGTCGGGTAATTTACCTCTCGAATGGCTCTGGCCTCCAAAAGTCTATCCACTTCTTCTTCTACTGCCTCAACATACATAAGTGTCGGCCTCCTTGCTCGCTGGATGACAGGCTTGGCCGACCTGTCTATATTCAGTTTATGGCAAGTGACCTCGGGGTCAATGCCAGGCATCTCGTATGGTGTCCATGCAAACACCTCCAGATTTGCTCTCAGGAATGCCTCTAGCTCTTTTTCCTCTTCCTCGGCCAAGCCTGAGCTAAGAAGAAAGAAGCGTTCCTCATCTCCTTGCTGGACAAGGATTTTCTTCAGGGCTTCTTCACTCTTCTCGGCTGGCTCTTTGCCGACGTCATCTAGGACTTCCATATTCTCGTCCTTGATCTCTGTTGTTTCTATTTCTCGTATGTTGTAGGTAGATTTCATTGCTGCCCTGGAGCAATTCTTTGCCTGCAACTGATCCCCTCTAACCTCCTCTATTCCATGCTCTGTTGGGAACCGTAATAGTTGATGCAATGTTGAGGGAACAACCCCCATTGCATGTAGCCATGGCCTTTCCAAGATAGCATTGTAAGGGGAGGGTGTGTCGATTATGGTGAACTTTGTTTTTATCTTCTTGGTGCCAGCCTGTACCTCCAAACTTGCTGCTCCCGGGGGCCATATCGACGTCCCATTGAACCCAACCATTAGGCCATTGGACTGCTCCATATCATCTTGGTGAAGGCCGAGCTACTTGTAACACTTGACATACATGATGTCACAAGAGCTGCCCTAGTCAACTAAGATGCGCTTCACTTGGCACTCTCCAATCTAGAGGGATATTACCAAGGCATCGTTGTGTGGATGCTGCACCATCTCCAGGTCTTCCTCAGTAAAGGACACCACTAGTCCCTGCCTCTCGTCTGCCCTAGGTCTCTTCTTCCCGACTTGACACACATGTTGTAGGTGTTTTATCTTCTGGGTTTCCCCCTTATCTCGTTCTCATTCACCTTCGAGTGTCACATTGATCACTTGAGGTCCACCTGCGTACGGTTGTGTTGCTGGTGGGGGTGGTGCTGTTGGTCCTTGGAGCAGTCTTGCCTGCTTTTCCCTTGTCCTGGCCTCGTCTACCAGGTTCCTTAAATGGCCCTGTCTTGCTAGGTCTTCCAGATGTGTCTTCAGGGCTCTGCACCACTCAGTCAAATGTCCAGTTTCATTGTGGTAAGCACAGTGTTTGCCAAGGCTTCTTCCCATAAATTCACCTGGTACCCTTGCTGGTGTTATGTAATAGGGCTGATTTCGGATTTTCTCCAGAAATTTGTAAACCGGTATTCGGAATATGGTTGTGACTGCTTGTGCAGCCCTTAATCCTGTCTCTGTTTTGTTGTAGCCACCATCACCTCGGCCTCGCTTCGGTGAGCTGCTTTTCTTCTCTTGTTTTGATGCCTTTGTGCCCGGCGTGTCCTCCTTGGCCCTAGCATACTTCTTTATCCTGGCCATAAGTTCCTCCATGCTTTTCTAAAATGTCTTTGCCAGTGATTTTCGAAGCAGGCAATAATTTTTCAGGCCGTTCTTGAATGACACAACTGCCACCTCCTGTTTGCATCTTGGTATTCGGTTGAATACCTCATAATACCTTTTGGCATAGGCCCTAAAGCTTTCGTCTTCGCTGATTTTCAAGGTCATCAGGGCGTCCACCCTCAATGGTTGTAACTTGTTTGTCACGAACCTGGCCACAAACATCTTGGCCAGGCTTTTCCAGGTTTTCACAGTTCCTTTCGACAACTTGTGAACCAGTCTGATGCAATTTCTCCGAAGGATGAAGGGAACACCTTGCAAAGCAACGACTCGTTCCCAGTGTACAATGCCATTGAGTTCAGGTACAAACCGACGTGAAAGTTGGGGTCCGACTTACCGTTGTAGATCTGGAATCTCGGCATGCTAAACCTCTTCGGGGTTTCGAATTTGTCAAATTCTACCGAGAATGGCGTTCTCGGCTTGACCGGGGAGGTTACCTCGGCATCTTGTTGCTTTCTCTGTAGGTAATCCCTCAGATCCTCCTTGCTCCGTCCAGGAGCTCAGCTATCTCCTGACTTCAACCTTTTTGATGCGCTACTCCCAGTTTCATTATGAGTCCTCTTGGACCTTTCTCCATTGGTTGCGTCGAAGCACAGCTCCTGCCCTTGAACATGCTGATGTTCTTTGGGATCAGCTTCCTTGGTGCGATGCGTCCTCCTAGATTCTTCCCTTCTTAACTCTCCTCGCCCGACCTCCCTTGAAGGTCGGTGAGAGTGTTTTTCGGTCTTGGTGTGCTGAGGGACTGTAGGGACTGTTTTCTACCCAACTTTCCGGGCATCTTTCCTGGCCGCTGGAATCGGTGTATCTTGTAACGGGAATGGTGGCTAAATGACATTGTTCTGCATCATGAAGTTGACGACCGTTTGCAGGTCTGCCAATTTGTTCGCCATTCCCTTCATCTCGTCATCCCTCCGTAAGCATCTCTCTTTCCACACCTGGAGGTCATTCTCATTATAATACTCGCCTCGGTCTGATTTCTTTGTTATGTCGCCCTCCTGGCCGACGTCCTTCTGTCCGTGATTCTGAGTCTCTTTGTTGCAGTTGTTTTCTTCGACGTCAAGGTCAATAGGTTTCCCACTCCCTATAGGAGTGTCGTCCTGTCCCCAACCTTCTCTTTCTGTCCGTTATTGGCCATCTCTTCTCCTTTCTTTCCCACAGACGGCGTAAAATTGCGTGAGTCGATTTCTGACCACACTGCCAAACTAGTACTTAGCTGGAGAGCACCGGCAGAATAGATTAAGCCCGAACGACCTATCACTGAAAGAAGAGATTCTAGCGGTGGTTCGTCCACTCGGGGCCACTCCGACGATCAAGTCAGTTATCTCTCAAAGATAGCAAAAGTGCTTAACTCACTATTCAGAATATAAAAAGCGTACCTTAGACACACGAGGGTGCCTCCCTTTATAGCCAACACAAACCTAGTCCCAATAAAAGCCTAGCTTCAATGGATTTAAGATTACTGCTAATCTTGGACTCCCAGTAGGATTGGGATAAACTCTCTAAGAGTCTTATCCTTATCCAAACTGATGCCTTCTCTCATTCTAAGACTCTTGTCCCTTATCCGCTTATTCCGGATTCCGGTATCTTCGGAGATAACCTCGGCCTAGCCGTGATTACCTCAGTGTCATGATCAGGACACATGGCACATTGGCTGACACTTCAATGCTACCTTGGCCATGTGTTGCCACTCAAAAATTATGTCCCCACATTATTTAAGTCTTAGAAAAAGCTCACAATGTATTTATTTATTTTGTATTTTTTTTTAACAACCAGTGAACTTAGCAGGTAGCACCGAAATGTGCCATGATAGCATGTGCCCTCAACCCGTGAAGCTGTTATCTCCACCCTACAAAGCAAACAGGTCAGTTTGCAAGGAAACATTTACTAGGCATGCTTCAAAATGTATGCTAGAGCCTGTGATGTACCTAGAATGAGGAAGTGGTTCCCTTTCTAGTTCCAATCATACAACACTGTTTTGGTAGGCATGTTTAAAAACTTATGCCAAGGTATGGGGCAAATTGTTTCCCTAATTAGGTGCTCTATAGTAATTTGTCTCACATGCTTTGGATCTATTAAAATATTACAAATTTATCCTTTGTATCAATTTTTTATTTTTTTGGTTTCTTTGCCATTGATGTTGCTAGTAGCAGTTCTTCCGGGTGCTTGTTTTCTTGCTAATAGTGAGATTGGTAGTAATGATTGGTGCTTGTTTCTCGCAACTTTTTTCTTGACTCATCTTTGCTGAACAAGTGCACTTTGGGAAGCTCTAGAAGGTCTAGGAATGGGTTGTGACCGATGCGGAATTGGTGTCTGAATTTTGATCATTGATTCTAGACTTTTGAATTTTGATTATTGATTCTAGACTTCCTGGTTTGGTTTGGGGAAGTACCACATCCTTTTCTTGACTCATCTTTGCCAACAAGTGTTAATTGGGAGAGGCTTTGGAAGGTCCAAGCTTGGATTGTTGTTACTATGGTACTGAATTATGGCATTTTCTAGGCTTTTTTTATGGTGATTAGAGTTGAACTTGTAGGTCAACCGTTGATTTTCTCGTTTGTCTATGTCATTAATGTTTCAAATTGTTCATGACCCACAACCTTTTCTCAACTCATTTTTGCTGAACAAGTGAATCTTAGGAGGCTCTGGAAGGTGGTCCAGTAGGGCCGGCCTTGGCCTAAGGCCAGTAAGGCCTGTGCCTTAGGCCCCAAAATTTTGGCCTAAAAATAGGGCCCCTAAATTTAGTAAAATGTTATAGGCCCAATATTTATTTATTTATTTATTTTGGGATCAATTTAAATGGCCCCAAAATATTTTTATTAGGTCCATGTATAGTTCAGCCCATATTTATTTATAAGTATAGTTTGTCCCATATTTATTAAAATGAAAATATATACCAAAAAAAAAAAAAGTGCTTGGGTCTAAGAAGAACAATACATACAATATATGGGTTAAGTGTTGTGCTCTCAGTGCTTTCAATTCAATCTCTCTCTCCCTATTTCATGAAGTGATGAAGAAAGAAGGAAGCAAGAGCATAAAGTAGGGCAGGCAGACGCAACACAGCACTGAGCGGGCGACTCACTCTCTCTCTCACACACTTCTTCGGCAACTCACTCTTTCTCACACACACTCTCTCTCTTAGTAAGTCATCTCTCTCACTATTAGATTTTATTAAATAAACTTGCGCTAATTTTTTTTATATTCTTTATTTATCAGTAAGTGGAATAATAAATTTGCCCTAACTTTTTTACATAGGTCTTTATCAGTTTTAATTGAATAATTTTTTTTCTAATTTTGTTTCATTAAATTGTTTTGTTTATAATTTTAATGATTATATGTGCAAGTACATTTTTTTGTGGTTACAAACACATAAGAAAGTTGTTGTAACTTATCGTTTTGTCCATGAACTTTTTTTTTTTCAATGTAAGAGGGCCCCATTTCCGAAGTTCACCTTATGCCCCTTAAATCTCAGGGCCGGTCCTGGGTCCAGAATGGGGTCATGGCTACTTTGAGTTAGGACAGTTGCTGTTACAAGGAATTTCTGTTGACTAGGATCTTTTTAAGTTGTTTGTTTTGTTTAGGCTTTAGTGGTCTATTATAAGTGTGGCTGGGAATTTAGGGATGGCAATTTGGACCCGGCCCGACGGGGACCCGATCCCCCGACCTCGATTTAAGCGGTTTTTCCTCGAAAAATATCCCCAACGGGACGAGGATGGTATTCAAAAATTAATCCCCGATCAGTTTCGGGCCGGGGACGGGGATTAGTGTCCCAGCTCCGTACCCGGCCCGTCTCCGTCCCTGGCCCCATTCATCCCCGAAGCAAAATTACTATTTTACCCCTTCATATATATATAAACCAAACACTTCTCACGCGTCTTACTTCTCTCCCTTACTCACGTCTCTCATCTCTCTCTCCCTCACTCATTGTCTCAGATCTTTCTAAGTCTCACCACCAGTTCGCTCATCTCTCTCTCCCTCACGCACTCATCCTCTCATTTCTTATCAGTATCAACATCATCTAGATCCACCGATCTGAACAGATCGATGAAGCCATGTATCTGAAGCCATTACCCCTATGGATCTGAAGCCATTACCACCACCGATCCCTCCGTTGCAACCGATCTGAAGCGACAACCATGACCAGGACCGTGAAGCCACTGATCGATGTCTTGATGCTGATAAGAAGCCACCGATCTGAAGCCACCGACCGTGAAGCCACCAATCGTGAAGCCCCTTCTCTCTCTCTCTCTCTCTCTCTCTCTCTCTCTCTCTCTTTCTCTCTCTCTCTCTATATATATATATATATATATCTGTTGTTGATTGATGAAACAAATATTACATCTGTTGTGTGTGTGTGTGTGTGTTGAACAGATCTGTATACATACAGATTAAATTTTTTTTTTTTTTTTTTTGTTCTTGTGTTTGTATGTGTGTTGAACAGATTTGTCGGAGATTCTTCGGGGTCGGGAAAACCCGATCCCCGTTAAGGGATGGGGATGGGGATGGGGATGGGGGAGGTGAAGGGTTCCCCGCCGGGGATCGGGGGCGGGACCGGGGATTTTATTACTGTCGGGGATTGGGGACGGGGAGTGTCATCCCCGGCCCGGCCCCGCCCCGCCCCGCCCCATTGCCTTTCCTATGGGGATTGTTTGCTGCTAGTGTTTTTTGTGTTTTCCTTTTGGATGCTTTGTCGATTCCTTGTCAACATTGTGTTGGTTTTATTTTGTTGTATTGTATCTCTGTAAGTTTTGGGGAATCCTTTTTTTCGCTGATCAAAAAATATAAATGAAGGATTGGGATTGCCAGCTTTGCTGCGTCACCTTCATTATTATTATTATTTTTAATCCTATGTTGTTTTTTTGTTTTTTTTATAGTTTAGCAGGATACATTTTTATAACTGTATCAGCCAATAGTTGTTTTATTATTTTTTTTAATTTAATTTTATCAAATTTATCTCATTTTAAAACAAAAATTCACAAAATCAATTAAATTTCAACTTATTTTGCAAACTCAAAGATGATGTTTTGTGAAGACTTCAATAAAGTTGTGTTTCTTACTTTAATTTTTGAAGTGGGGTTATTGTAGGATTTCAAAACATTATTTCATTTTGATAAATAATTGTTTTGAATTTATTTTTATAGAATATAAATTTTGTAATAGCTCGAACACTGCTTTCTGAAATGGGTCAGAAAATTCATCTTTTCCACCTTTCTATTAACCCGTGTTCACAAACGTTAAAGCCAAAACCAACCAACAGTCAGCAACAACCTTTCAAAAATGTGGTAAATTATAAATAGGAAACTTTAAAAGAGGTGTATTATATGTATCTTATAATTAAAAAAATAATATAATTTTAATTTTTTAAGTCATAATTTAAAAAATGTTATAACTAAACACGATATAAAACATAACTAAATAATTCATGAATCATAATTAAACAAGAAAATTGGTTATAACTAAAGAAAAAAAATAATATAACTAAGGGTGCATATGATACACCCTTTTAAAGAGTTGTATATTAGAATTTTTCATTATAAATACACTATTTGAGATTTGCTTAAAATGCAAATTATTTTATGTGGTTCTAAAAATTACACCTCACCCCTTAAAGTTTTTAATTACATAACAAATAACTCATTTTATTAATAAACCATCAAGTCAATTAACAGTATTTAATGATGTCATAAATATATTTCAATTACTAATTAAAGTAATTTTAATAATGTGTAGAAAGTAGTAAAAAATCATTTTTTCAATTAATTCTATTAATTAAATTTTTTGACAATGGGGATAGTTATAATTTTCTAAATTATAGGGACAATTCATATTTTAAACAAATTTTAAGAACTGTATTTGTAATTTACAAAAAATCATGTTAAAATGCACTCACCTCCTGGAAGTTTAAAAAAAAAATGCAATTAGCTTTACAAGTATGGTATGTTTACACTCACTTTTTTTTTTAGTAAAATTAAAGTGATCAAAACTAACACAGATGGTAAATAGATATTGAAATAAATAAATTTAAATATATATTTTATTGAAAAAATATGATAGTGTCATTTTTTTTTCATCCATATAACTCACGAATTTTTAATTAAGTATTATGGGATTAAAACCTCAAGGGGCGGGTATAATTATGTTATAAAAATAAGGTTAAGGGTGCTCAGGCCAAAAATTCAAATTTGAATTTTCTTTGTTTGCTACTAAAATACTTTGCTTATAATGACAAACTAGTATCAAAAGACCAAACTATCCAGGTATATATTATGTTATGAGTCCGATCATCTGCCGCCTTTCCCTGCCATCCTTCCTGTAGCGTTCCAAAACAACGTCGTTTTGGATATATATATATATATATATATTCCTTCTTATTTTGCTTTTTAACCCCTTTTCGTTTTTAAACCCTAGTCCCCTCTGAAAGAGACGAATAGAGAGGCAACGAACAGAGAGGGCTGCGCGAGCGACGTGGTTTTCCATCGAGGTGACGGAGACGAGGAGAGGTGGTGAGAGGCGAGGGGAGGTGGTGAGAGACGAGCAGAGAGAGGCAACAAAAGAGAGGGCGAGGCGGCCGGCCGACGTGAGTTCTTCAATGAATTCATATTCGACGCCTTTCATTTTCAGAGCAATCTCAACTCCTCGAACAAAAGGGCTTCCCCAAACACCAAACAATTTTACTTGTTCTGCCATTTCAACACTTGTTATTTGGAGCTCTTACTTTCAAGAGTGTGTTTGTATGTATTTGAAACTTTGAAGTTGATTATGTGTCTGGATTTGATGAGTTCTTATAAAGAAACTTTGCTATTAGTTACTTAGCTAGAAAGATTATATGTCTATTTTGATGACTCCATTTATTATTTTAATCAAATATGTAGTTGGTAATTAGAAACCTCTGGTAGTCTAGGGAGAGGATATAAAATGATGGAAAAATGGGATAGTTAAAGACTCTCATCTGGTTTTTCATGTCCATTTACTATATTGATCAAATATGTTTTTGGTGATTCGAAACCTCCAGTAGTCTAAGCAGAGGATGTAAAAATATGAAAAAATAGGAAAGAGTCAATGAATAGGAATTTCTTTATCAATTTCTTTATGATTTCTAGATCGAAATGGTGGCTCATCGGTGGTGGTGAGATCGAGATCAAGATCGCAAGAGAGAGAGAGAGAGAGAGGGCTCGGCTATGGGTGAGTTGGTAGTTTTAGAGGGAGAAAAGAAGAGCCAGAAAAAGATGAAGATGAAAGAAAGGAAGGTTCTGCTCTGCTGCTAAATTTATTTTTTTTTTTAAAAGTTTTGTCTAAAAACGACGTCATTTTAGAACACTGCAGGAAAGGCCGCAAGGAAAGGCGACAGAGGATCCAGACTTTTTTCAATAAACCAAATTTATGTTTTTTTCCCATTGCTCCGACTTAGACAAACCAACCATTGAAACATTCAATCAAGTTACTTTTCTCAAATTAGTGATAAATTCAAAACAATAAATAGGGTAAACTATATATATGATTCATATAAGTTGTTTCTTGTGTCAATTTTTATTTTCTTAGTTTTAATTATATCAATTTTTTTATTTAATTTTTCACATTATGTCAATTTAATAGTCTAATCGATTACATTAATTCGATTACATTAATTCAATCGATTACATCTATTAAAAAATTAGACAAAATTTAAAAGCAAATGATTCATTTTAAAGGAATGGACAATTTTCAAATTGGATGTCAACCACCAACCATTTTGATGAGTAAATGGACTTAGTTTGCCCCCATGATTACAATCCGAATTTTAAGATGACCTTATCAATTGTATTAAACTGGCAGAGTGTGAAAATTTTAAAGATAAAATTGATGTATTTAAAACTACATGCATTAAATTGATACTAAAGGCAAATGAGGCCATATGTTAAAGATGCATTAAATAGGTACAACTATCTCTAATTATATAGAAAATAATACAAATTTAAAAACTGTCCAAATTAAATAATATTTCTATAAGACCAAAATACCTTGTTTCTTTCCCTCCATTTTAGCCTTTCATCTCTCTTTTTTTTCTTTTTCTTTTTCTTTGTTTTGTACCTTTTCACCCTTCTTATTTTTTATATGATGTTTTTTTGGTAAAAAAATAATTTTGAAAATTTAAAAACAGATTTTTTTTTTGTATTTATTTTTGTCAAATTAATTTTTAATTTTTCAAAATAAAATTTTAAAATTCAACCAAACAAAAATAATTTCCAATTAATTTTTTTTTCTAATTAGATTTAACTTGTTATAAAAATAATGAGATATAGTACAACAAATAAAATAAAAAATAGAATTAACTTGTTATAAAAATAATGAGATACAATACAACAAATAAAATAAAAAATTAAATTAAATTAAAAACAAGGGCAAATGATATTAAACCCCTTAGACTATCGATCAATTACACTTTACTCTCATAATGTTTTAAACCTAACAATTACTTCCCTCAAACTATTTGAATTTGAATATTAAGTCTTTCTATTAGTTATCTGTTAGATGTTTGAATGAAAAATTATCAAGTGTTATGTACATGATAATTATATTAAATTTTTACAAAAGATAAATTAAGATAATTTAGTCATAAAATTTAATATAATCATTACGTGTGCGGCAATTGACAATTTTTTATCCAAATATTTAATAGATAAATTTAATGTTCAATTTCAAATAATTGGATGGGATAATCATTGAGCTTAAAATATTAAGTCGGTAAAATATAAATGATTGACAGTTGGAAAGGATTCAATATAATTTGTCCTAAAAAAGAATTGGACAAACCTTTATTGTAAAAGTTGGCAGAGTTTGTTTTTTTGAACACTACATTGTAATAGTTAAATAATTTTATTATCAATTTCCTACCCCAAAATGGGATAATTTTGTCCATATAAAATAAATATATCACATTTATTAGCTTCTTGAAAAATACTAAATTTATTTATGAGTAATGTTAGAGACTTTAAAAATTTTATCAAAATTTTTATCAAATATCTCACATAAATATGAGACCCACACAATGTGGGTCCCATGTGAGTTCCACACTCATGCGAGACATTTGGTAGAAATTTTTAGGGTCTCTAGCATTTTTATTTATTTATACTTTGAGCAGTGCTATATGTCCCTATTTTTCTTCTACTTTTGTTCAATATCTCCATATAAGTGAAGGTAATTAATGCCAACTATTTACTGCTTTGGGGGTAGACACCCCATTTTTGACTGTCCTCAAGACTTGGATATGCTTGTAGGTACATCCAATGACAAGTTCGATTGCTCATCGAGTACTTGAATTTCGCGGTGGAACGTCACAGGTTTGAGCTTTCCAAACCCTGTATCATTTCTGCCCTATTTTTGGACCATGTGTTGGTCCTTTCAACATGCTTATTGTAGTGCACTGCCGGCCACTTTTTAGCACTGCCGGTCATGCATTTATCCCTGCCAGCCATTGATAAGGCCTGCTGGCCATCAATGAGGCACTGCCGGCCACCACCGATGGCCAGCAAAACACCTTGTTTCAGCAGATTTTGTGCTAGATCTTTTGAGCGAGCTGTTTTTCACTGATCCATCCTTCATACACGTGTATGGAGGGATGGAGGCCATTTCAAGCTTGTTAAACAAGCTTTGCATTGCATGCCTCTATATAAGGGGAGGCTCCTCCCCTTTTCCAGAGGTTCAACATTTTAGGGCTAATCATATCTCTCTCTCCCTCTCTATATTTCTTCCTCTCTCTCTATATTTGTGTTAGTTTGTGCCTTAAAGTAAGTTTTCTTCACATTTTTGCACTAAAGCACCAAGTGAAACACCTTCACTCTTGAGCTGAGGTTCTTGGAGGTTGTATTTGAGTGGTTTTAGCTTGGTTTTGCCTCAGAAACTTGATGTTATTGCTGTGCTTCAAGGGTGAGTCTCATATCCTCTTTAAAGCCTTATTTTCATTGCTTATTTGGCCACCCTTACATATTGTTTTAGGCCTTGCTTTCAACTACAAAAAGTTTTGTTTTCAAGTGTTTAAGATGGTTGTTTGAGGCCTCTTTGGTATTGAGGGTGTTCTACCTTCTTGTGTGCCTTATTTGCTTAGGCTTGGAGCCATCTCTTAAGGCCTTTGAGGCCATCTTTGTTTGGCCTTTTGGCCACTGAAATCCAATGGATTTTATGTGGTAGAAATGTGATTTTGAGGTCCAAAATGGGAGGGGGTGGTCCCCTCTCCTCTTGTCCTGCATGCATGTATTGATAGCTCACCAAATGAGCATGTGTTTATACTCCTTTGTGGCTTTGCTCAAGTTTGTTTTTGTGACTTTTTGGACCTGCCATAACTCATTTTTTGGCTGGTTTGGTCATTGTTTGCTTGCATCTCATACTTGTAGTGCAATTCTCTTAGTTAGCCTAACATGCTCTATGCTTTGGACCACCATTTTAGCATGTTTTTTGCTCTACTCCAACAAACTTTTACTCATATTTTTCCATGCTTAAGCTCTATTTTAAGTGGTTTTGGTCATGCATGATTTGCGTTGTATAGCCATAGTGCAATCTTGCTCACTAGCTTTGAGTTTCAAAGTCTCTAGCATGCTTTACTTGAGTTGTTTGCATGCTTTGGCCTCACTTCTCACATGATTTCAGTGTGTATAGCGTAGTCATACTCTCACATGTGTCAGTCTTTCAATGCCTTTGGAGAGTTATGCTTTATGCCTTGATCATGGCCTAATTTGTATGCATGCAGGCGTAAGCTTTTGGGCTACCATCACAACATTTTTTTGGGTCTTATTTTGCCATGATACAACTCTGTTTTTGGTTGGTTAGAGCATCCCTCATTTGCTTCTTACACTTGTAGTGTAATCCCACTCTTTGGCCTTGCATGCTTAGTGTTTTCGTTTACCATTCTAGCATATGTTGGTTATGTTCAAGCATGTTTTTAGCCTTGTTTTGACCTGTCTTGGGACTATTTTGAGTCATCTTGGTCCTTTGGGGCTTGCTAGATATGGCTATAGTGCAAGTGCATTAGCTAGTTTTGAGTTTTGAGTATCTTGCATGCTTGGCTTGAGGTATTTGCATGTTTTGGCATCATTTGGAATGATATTTCAGAGCATATAGTGTTTTCACACTTCTATGTTTTTCACTCTTTAAGTGCTCTTGAGAGTTGTACCTTTATGCCTTGTTTGTGAGCCATTGCATGAGCATACATTTCTTGCCTTTCATGTTATCATTTCAGCTCATTTTGGCCATTGTTTTGGCATGTATGAGGTCCGCTTGGGGCTGGTTTAGTCCATCGAGCATTGCTTTGCATGATTCTAGTATTGTGTCTTTCACTTGCTTTTAATGCTTAAGTATTCTAGCATGTTGAGCATGAGTGTTTGCATGATTAGAGTCTTGCATAACATGTCAAGATTAGCATGATTGTTCGCATAACATGTTGCTTGCTTTGCATTGTGTTCAATCGGATGTCGTATTGAACATGAAGAAGATTGGTTCATTTCATAATTGAAGTGATGAAATGAGCCAATCTCCCTTGGTCTCCATTGCCTATGATCTCTCATGATAAGGAGATGGTCTAAGCGTCTTGTTTGTCATGCATTTATTGAGCTTGTACAAATTGGATCTTTGGCCATTACGCATTGCGATGCTTGATTGATGGTCTTGGATCCAATGATGCCTCTCCCTTGATGTTTTGAGGTGATATGGAGGGACATAGTACGTACATACCCTTGGGAGACCCTCAATTTTCTCTATTTTGTGCTCTACTACAGCTTGGTGTCACAGCACACCAATGGCCGGCACCCTCTTATTGTTGGCCAGCAGCTCTTCATCTGTGGCCGATAGTGTGCATCCTTGGTCGGCAGGAGGGTCGGCAGAAGCTCCTCATGGCCGGCAAGCCACTGGTGCACTCCTCAGCACTGTTTTGGTGAGATTCAGCAACAAGTTCTTGAGGACACCCTGCAGACAGAGCCTCTAAAGAGCATTTGGAGAGCTTTTCGGGACGGGAACCAAGCATGCATCTTCAATTTCTTCAAGGCAGAGCTGAGGCAGCCTAGTTCACAAACTTTAATGCTTAGCATGTATTTGTAATTTAATTAATTCATTTGTTAATTAGTTAAAGTTTTGTAATAATTAGCTTAGTGTTTGCTAGTTATTCAATTTGATTGTGTAATAATTAGTCTAATTAGTTTAATTAGATTAGTTAAGTAGCTTAGCTTAGAATAGCTTAGCTTGTTCATTCGGACCCTTTGTCGAGAGGGCAAATGTTGTAATAAGTGTGCGTGTGTGTGATGCATGTCTTCCAACCCCACATATTTCTCCATTTTACTTATCCGTTTTCGGTGGTTAGATTAGGGCATATTTCAATTAGCATCCTTATGCTTGCATGCGTGCATCATTCATTCGTATTGCATGCACCGAGCTCGGCGCATTATTCAAACTGCATTGTATTTCAAATACTTACTTGAATACGTATCTAACAGCATGTTATCAAGTGTTGCATTCATATGCCATCTTAGATAGCCGAGCCTATTTTAGTTGCATTTTTGCATGCGTTGCATTAGGCATCTTGTATAGTTAAAATCATGCATGATTTCTAATTAGCTTCTTTTTTTGCTCGGAGTACACTGTAAGTGTTTATGTTTTAGCATCCTTACATGTGTGTAAGTGACTGCCATAATAGCATGCTTGCCATAAGGCTAACTGCTTAAGTGTTTAACTACATGAGTGCCTGTGGATGAAGGCTTCATTGCTTGAATTGGAACAATTCATCAAAATGTGCGTTTTAAGCCCACTTGTTTGTGGCAAATCAGTTTTAAGCCCACTGGAGGGTGGCAAATCCGTATTTTAGCCTACTTGAGGGTAGCAAATTCAAACCATTTTCACAAACAAACATGAAATGTTTTGTTCTAAATCGAGTGATTTAGTCTATACTTGTGTGTTGTGCGCATCACACAGTAAGTTAGCTAATAATTGGATTGTAGAACACATGTGTTTTTAAAACAACATATCATGTTTAGTAGAGGTCGATCCTTTGATCGGGCGAGTAAGGGTGCTCATTTCATGACCTTTCCCCCTCGTACCCAAGTTCCCGAGCCGAGGCATCTTTGGTGATGACGGACACGTGGCCTTAGGCACGAGTCAGAGTTTCCTAAATTTTCCAAAATAAAATATTTAGGTGGCGACTCTGTAATCTGGCAAAGTAGTCCAGTTTGGCATAATTTGATTTAAAATCTGATTTTCCAAAACAATTTGCTGGATTGGATTCTTTGGTGATTTATCAGTCTTACATTGCACTTTGTGAGATTAGATTCAGAACCATGACAGGAGTCCAAACTGTAGTAGCTAGAACACAATCCGCGCCCTCTCTGAAAGGGGGGCGTGCGGAGCGAGTTCGGGCGGTCTACGTTGGGCGTATCCCCGCCCCGGTTTGTCCCTGAAGTAAAATCACCATTTTACCTATCTATCTATCTATATATATATATAAACCATACCCTAATGCATTACACAATCCCTCACACTCACACTCTCACACACACACACCTCCCCATCTTCTCTCCCTCTCGGTCTCTCTCTCTTTAAAACCCTCTCATCACCTCCGTCAACTCCCTCCCTCTACTATCTTCCTCTCCCTCCTTTCATCACCGCCGATCTGCAACGATCATCACCACTGACTCCCCTCTCCCTCCGCTGTCCTCTTCCTCCTCCCATCACTGTCGATTTGCAATGATCATCACCGTTGACTCCCTCCCTCCGTTTCTCCTCATCTCCCTCCTCTTCCGCTATCCTCCGCTCCATTCTCCCATTATCGCCAATCTGCAACAATCGAGCCAGAACTGAGATTTGCAACGATCTAAATGCAGATCTATCTGTACTCAGATTTGTTATTTCTCGCTCTCTCTCTCCCTCTCTCTCTCTCTCTCTCTCTCTCTCTGATCTGATCTGATCTGTTTGTGATGATTGTTGGTATTGTATTGTTATTGATGATGATTGTTGGTATTGTTGTTAAAATAGTTTTTTTTTTCAGATTAATTTTTTTTTAAATTTAAATTTGTATGATACTGAAAACAAATTTAAATTTTATTTAAATCTATATTGTTAAATAAATAAATAAATTTAATTTGTTTTAATTATACACATTGATTTGTTGATGATGATGAAACATACTGATATATATTGATTTGATCTTGTGTTGAACAAAATTTTAAAAAAAAAAAACTCGGCGATTTTTCGGGGTTGGGGAAACGCGATACCCGTTAGGGAACGAGGATGGGGATGGGGATGGGGGCTAGGGGGTGATGGGTTCCCCCGCTAGGCATCGGGGGCAGGGATGGGGATTTTTTAACCTTCGGAGATCGGAGACAGGGAGTGTGGTCCCCGGCCCCGCCCCGGCTCGTTCTCATTTCTATATGTTAACAAGGTGTAATTTTTATATCCGGATAGAGTATATCCATGTGGTACTTTTTATTGGTGAAAGGTAGTGATATAGGAGGCATATTATTGAATGTTTGAGGAACAATAAAGGATATATATATATATATATATATTTGTGATTAATAAAAAAAAATCCTAAGTAATCTTCATACCTTTTTGTGCTAGTGTCACTCGCTTTCCCAAATGGAGATATACACAACTCATAATAGCAATGAATAGAACTGGGAATGTGTAAACCAAAATTATGGGACCGATATAGCATAGAGTGTAACCAAACAAGGAGTTTTTTTTTTCTTTTATATTTTTTTAAAATCAAAATCATGTCATGTTAGAACAAATTTCAAAAATTAAAGTAATTTTAAACTTATTTTCTACACTCAAACAATTATGTTATTTTATAAAGTCATGTGTTGAAAATACGAGTTTAGAATTGAATGCCACGAAAAAATAATTAATTACAACAGAATAAACTAGGTGGTGGAGTCATAGAAAAGACCCTAACTCCATGAAATAATATGCTACTATTGAAATATAGAATAATTAAAATCATATATAGATAAAAACTTTGTGTATGAATGGTATAAAATTTCCAAAACAAGAAATTTTTAATGATGGCAGCCAATTCAGATATTCAACACAAATAAGTATTTCAAAATACGATTTTAATTAACTTATTTTCAAATTGTGTTTTTGAAACACACAATTTTGAAGCACAATTTCAAAAATCAATTGTTGCATCTAAAAAACAAGTTTTGAAATAGAGTTCTTCAAAAGACTTTTTAATATAACTTGAACTATCAACTTCTCACAATATTATTATTATTATTATTTTTTTTGTAAATTTTAATAATTATTTGGTAATAAAAATAAAAATAAAAATAAAAAACATACATAGCCGTGGAAGCAAAAGCTTGTGAATGGAAATGATGAAATAATGTTTGAAGTGATGAACAAGAGCACAAACATAAGATGAAATCAAACCTTAGAAACCAAAGTAAGTTGAATTGGTGTTAACAAGAATCTTCCCAAACCATGTGTTGTATATGTGAGTCCCTATCATTACCTACATCATAAGATATCCAACACTGACGGCCATTATTAACACCATTTGTTGCATCTAAAAAACAAGTTTTGAAATAGAGTTCTTCAAAAGACTTTTTAATATAACTTGAACTATCAAATACTCACATTATTATTATTATTATTATTTTTTGTAAATTTTAATAATTATTTGGTAATAAAAATAAAAATAAAAATAAAAAACATACATAGCCATGGAAGCAAAAGCTTGTGAATGGAAATGATGAAATAATGTTTGAAGTGATGAACAAGAGCACAAACATAAGATGAAATCAAACCTTAGAAACCAAAATAAGTTGAATTGGTGTTAACAAGAATCTTCCCAAACCATGTGTTGTACATGTGAGTCCCTATTATTACCTACATCATAAGATATCCAACACTGACTGCCATTATTAACACCATTATAGCTTCTCCCATGATGATTTTATTCTTCTTCCATGTTCAAGTGAAGGGGCTGATCTCTTCACCACCATGGAATCTGTGGGGAAGTATTTTGTGAATAACAACATGTGGCAAAAGGTGACACCGAAGTGTCAGCCGTGGTGCCGCGTGGCTTGGACACATTGCCAAGATGATCTCGGCTAGGCTGAGGTTATTATCTGCGCAGATACCGAAATCCAAGATAAGCTGATAGGAACGGGCAAGAATCCTAGATGAAAGAGGGCTCCAGACTGGATAAGGATAAGGCTTTGACGGAGTTTATCCCTATCTGGCTAAGAGTCCAAAATAAGCATTATGTGCTAGAGTCCTACGAAGTAAGACTTTTAGGGGAAGTTGGACACTGATTATTATAAAAGTAACGCACCCTCGGTGGGTCTGAGGTATGCTTTTTATGTTCTTTCTAGTGAGTTAAGCACTATTGATTATCTGTGAGAGATACTAAATACTAACTTGACCGTCGGAGTACCCCCAGGTGGACGAACCACCGCTGAATTCTTATCTTTCTCTGATAGATTGTTCGGGCTTAATTTATTCTGTCGGTGCTCTCCAGCTGGGTTCCCCGTTTGGTTGTGTGGTCGAAAATCAACATCCATAATTTGGCGCCGTCTATGGGAACATAAGGAGAATAGATGGCCAACGACAGGTAGAAAGAAAAGATCGGGGACGACATCCCTAGTGGAAGTGGTAAGCATGCCGATCCAAACATGGAGGAAGGAAACCATAACGAAGGAACATGAGATCAGAATCCTGGGGAGAAAGATGTCGGCCAAGAGGGAGATGCACCGAAGAAAGCAGACCGAGATGAGTACTACAACAAAAGCGACCTCCAGGTATGGAAAGATAGATGCCTGAGGAGGGACGGCGCGATGAAGGAAATGAAAAACAAATTGGCAGACCTGCAATCAGTTATCAACTTCATGATGCAGAACAACGTCATGCAGCCACCATTTCTATTGAAGGACACGCCGATTCCAGCGGCCAAGAATGATGCCCAAAAAATGGGGCAGAAAGCAATCCCAACAGTCCCTCAACATGACAAGGTGAATGAACGCTCACACCGGCCTTCACGAGACGTCAGGCGAGCAGAGTCAATGAGAAGAGAGTTTCAGAGGATGCCTCGTACCAAAGAGACGCATGTCAGGGAACATCGGCATGTTCAAGGGAAGGAACTTTATTTTGACACGGTGGATGAAGAAAAGTCCAAGAGAACTCATAATAACACTGGGAGCAGCGCACTAAAAAGGGTGAAATCTGTTGACAACCGAGCTCCTAGCCGGACTAAGGAGGATTTGAGGGACTACCTTCAAAGGAAGCGGCAAAATGTCGAGGTAACATCCCCAGTCAAGTCGAGAACGCCGTTCTCAGTAGAGTTGGATAAGTTTGAGGCCCCAAAAAGGTTTCATATGCCGAGGTTCCAGATATATGACGATAAGTCTAATCCAAACTTTCACGTTGGCTTATATTTGAATTCAATAGCACTGTATACCAAGAACAAACCATTGCTCTGTAAGGTGTTCCCCTCATCCTTTGGGGAAATAGCATCAAATTGGTTTCACAAGTTGTCAAAAGGAACTATGAAGAGTTGGGAAGGCATGGCCGAGATGTTTGTGGTCAGGTTTGTTACAAACAAATCGCAGCTGTTGAGCATAGACTCCCTGATGGTTCTGAAAAGTGGCAAGGGTGAAAGCCTCAGGGCTTATGCCAAAAGGTATTATGAGGTGTTCAACTGAATACCAAGATGTAACCAAGAGTTGGTGGTCGTGTCTTTTAAGAATGACCTGGAGGATGACTGCATGCTTCGAAAGTCACTAGCAAAGACTCTGCCAAAGAGTATGGAGGAGCTCATGGCAAGGATCGAGAAATATGCCAAAGTACAAGAGGATACCCCAGGATCAAAGGCACCGAAGTAGGAAAAGAGAAACAGCTTGCTGAAGCGAGGCCAAGGTAATACTGGATTTAATAGACAGAAAATAGGACTAAGGGTTGCACAGGGTGTCATCACTGTGTTCTGGATCCCGGTTTATAAAGTTCTAGAATGGATTAGAAACCAGCCGTATTACAGAGCGCCGGAGAAGATCCCTGGTGAATTTATGGAGAGAAGTCTAGGGAAGCATTACGCTTACCATAATGAAGATGGACACCTGACGCAGGGTTGTAGAGCCCTAAAGGCGCATTTGGAAGATCTGGTCAGACAAGGTCACTTAAGGGACCTAGTAGATGAGGCCAGAACAAGGGAAGAGCAGGCAAGGTTGTCCCAGGCACCGGCAGCACAACTTTCACCAGCACCACAACAGCAAGCAGACAGACCTCGAGCGATCAATGTGATTCATTCAAGGGTCAATGAGAACGAGATGCGTGGTGAGACTCAAAGGGTAAGACACTTACAGCATGTGTGTCAGACCTAGACATGGTGCAGCATTCACACAACGATGCTCTGGTAGTAACCCTCAAGATTAAAGAATGTCAGGTAATGATTGAGGAGGTCAGAGGCGATCATGTGCAGGCAAAGAATTACTCCATGGCAGCAATGAAATCCACCTGCAACGTGCAAGAGGCAGAAATAGTAAAAAATGATGACGAGGACATGGAGGTCCTGGATGATGTCGGCAAAAAGTCGGCCGACAAAAGTGAGGAAGCCTTAAAGAAAATTCTGGTCTAACAAGGAGATGAAGAGTGCTTGGCCGAGGAGGAGGAAAGAAAGTTAGAGTCATTCTTGTGAGCAAACATAAAAGTGTTTGCCTGGACATCATACGAGATGCCTAGCATTGATCCCGAGGTCACTTTCCATAGACTAAGTAGATAGATCGGCTAAACCTGTCATTCAGCAAGTAAGGAGGTTGACGTTGGTTCATGTGGAGGCAGTAGAAGAAGAAGTGGACAAATTGTTGGAGACCAGAGCCATTCGGAAGGTAAATTACCCAACTTGGTTGTCAAACACAATTGTTGTGAAAAAGAAGAATAAGAAGTGGAGGGTCTACGTGGACTTCACCAGCCTAAATAAGGCTTGTCCCAAAGTCAATTTTTCACTCTCTAAGATTGATCAATTGGTAGATGCCACTTCAGGGCATGGAAGGATAAGCTTCCTGGATGCTTACAGGGATACCACCAGATAGCGATGTATCCCCTTGATGAGGAGAAGACTGCATTTATCACCCTGAAAGGGTTGTATTGCTACAGAGTGATGTCTTTCAGGTTGAAAAATGTAAGAGCAACCTACCAGAGGTTAGTGACCAAGATGTTCAGATGTCTGATTGGCAAAACAAAGGAAGTGTACATTGATGACATAGTCGTAAAGTCCAAAGAACCTGAGAATCACCTGGCCGACTTAAAGGCAGTTTTTGATATCCTTAAAACATATCGGCTCTGACTCAATGTTTCGAAATGCGTATTTGGAGTTGGGTCCGGTAAATTCCTGGGATACTTGGTTACTAGAAAGGGCATTGAGGCAAGCCAGATCAAATCAAGGCCATTCTGGACTTGAAAAGCCTAACATCGGCAAAATAAGTGTAGATGTTGATTGGAAGGGCCGCAGCCCTGAACAGATTTATAAGTAGAAGTTCAGATAAGTGTAAATCATTTTTTAGTTTGTTGAAAAAGGCCACATATTTCTTGTGGACAGAGGAATACGAAGTCGCCTTGGCCGACTTGAAAAAGTTCCTGACAACAACTCCAATTCTATCAAATCCAGTACCTGGAGAAGAACTATTCTTATGATTGGCTGTTTCAGAGCACGTAGTGAGTGTGGTGATAATTAGAGAAGAGAGAGGAGAACAAATGCCAGTATACTATGTGAGTAAAACCTTAGCAAGTGTAGAGACCAGGTGCTTACCTCTAGAAAAATTGACATTAGCCCTGGTAATGGCTTCGAAGAAACTAAATCACTACTTCTAAGCCCACAAGATTGTGGTATTGACGGAGCATCCTTTGGAGTCCCTATTGCAGCAAGGAGATCTGACAGGAAGGGTAGCCAGATGGGTAATAGTATTGGGTCAATATGACTTCGAATGTAGGCCCAGAACAACAATTAAAGGCCAGGTGCTGGCCGACTTTGTGGTCGAGTCCACACCTGGCACCATTCCATGTCGAACTCCGGTGAGCCGCGGTTTGAGGTGCCCAGGAGAGTAAGAAGAAACCTAGATGGGGCCAAAGAACCCCACTGAAGTGAAATAGAAGAAAGAAGAAAAACCAAAGCCCTGTGATATCTATATCAGCGACTCATTCTGCCTATTTGTTGATGGAAGTTCAAACCATCAAGGAGCGGGGACAGGGGTGGTGTTAGTATCAATAGATGGGCGAATGTTGGAACAGTCTATTCGTTTGGGGTTCAAAGCCTCAAACAATGAAGCAAAATATGAGGCACTAATCGCAGGGTTAAAATTAGCAACAGCAATGGAAGCTGAAGAGGTGGTAGTCTTCTGTGACTCCCAATTTATTGTGAATCGGAAAACAGGCGAGCACGCAGCCCGAGATAAAAGAATGATAGCCTATGTCAAGGAAGTTGTTAGACTGCTAGCATTGTTCTAGGATTATCGACTACAACAGGTTAGCCGAGATGATAACAGCCACGCCAATGCCTTGGCTAACCTGGCTAGTGCAATGAAATCAGGAGAGGCAAGGACAATAATGGTTGATTATTTGTCAGGCCCAAGTGTGGAACCACTAATCACAGCGTACGAAGTAATATGTGTGGAGATAGGACCGAGTTGGATAAATGCAATAGTGGTGTTTTTTAGGGATAGCAAGCTGCCAGACGACCGAAGAGAAGCACATAAAACAGGTTGAAGTCGCTAAGGTTCAGCCTAACAGCAGATGGCCACCTCTATAGGAGATCCTTCACTGGTCCCCTTTTGAGGTGTGTGCATCCCTCCCAGGTTGAAGACTTCTTGTATGAAATACATAAAGGAGTATGTGGTAGCCTTGCTGGGGCCAGATCACTTGCTCATAGGGCCATTACTCAGGGATACTGGTGGCCCTACATACAGAAGGATGCTGAAGCCTACATCCGAAAGTACAAGAAGTGTCAAAGGTTTGCACCTACTAGGTTCAACCAACAGCAGATTTGAACCCAGCATCCAGCCCTTGGCCATTTGCCCAGTGGGGCATGAACCTAGTTGGACAACTGCCCCAAGCAACTGGGCAAAGAAAGTTTCTGCTGGTAGCTACTGATTATTTCACAAAGTTGGTAGAAGCTGAACCTCTTGCGAAGATTCGAGATATAGATATGAAGAACTTCATATGGAAGAACATCATCACCAGGTTTGGGATCCCAAGAGCAATAATAGTAGACAATGGTACACAGTTTGATAGTAAGCTAATCAAAAGCTTCTATGCAAAGTACAAAATCAAGAACTACTACTCCACTCCAACTTTCCTTCAAAGCAATGGTTAGACAGAAGCGTCCAATAAGACTATCTTGGATGGGATCAAAAAGAGGCTGGAAGAAACAAAGGAAAAATGGGTGGAGGAGTTGCCCAATGTACTCTGGGCATATCAAACTACGCCGAGAAGATCAACAGAGGAATCTTTATTTGCCATGGCTAATGGCATTGAAGTAGTTATCCCACTGGAAGTCGGCATTCTAGGGATTAGAACCCAGGGAGTAGAGGATGGGACTAATGAGGCATACCTGGCCCGAGATCTGGACATGTTGGAGGAGAACGAGAAAGAGTAGCAATTCAGCTAAGGGCATACCGGTAACAACTTGCTAGGGCTTACAATAAGAAGGTCAACCCAAAAGAGTTTAAGGTTGGGGACCTTGTCCTAAGAAAGGTCGTCGGCAACAAGAAGGATCCCAGAGAGGGAAAACTTGGCCCAAACTGGGAGGGGCCTTATAGAGTCATCTCGATTTCCGGCAATAAGGCATATTGGCTTGAAGACACTGAGGACAAAGAGTTGCCAAGACCTTGGAACATTTGCAACTTGAAGTTTTTTTTATCATTAGTCTTTTGTTTTCAAAGTTTATGTCATAATTTTATTGGCCGAAGTAATAAAAGCATGCTAGTTTGATTTTTACGATTTTTGAATTTGTGCGATAGGACTGACCAGTCCTATGACAATGTTTCTAATTGAAGCATGACGAATAACTTAGACTTATTATATGGCAGAGTTGAATTATACTTGCATATAATAAAGTTGAACTAAGTTGGCGATGTTTTTGAATGAAGCATGACGAATAACTTAGACTTAATATATGGCAGAGTTGAATTATACTTGTATATAATAAAGTTAAACTAAGTTGGCGGTGTTTCTGAATGGAATATAACGAATACCTTAGACTTATTATATGGTAGAGTTGAATTATACTTGTGTATAATAGAGTTGAACTAAGTTGAATTAATCTAGGTTTTCCATGTCGGCAGAGTTAAACTCCAAATGGAACTAAGTGTGCTTTAATCGGATTAACGAAGAAACCAAGTTTGGACACCTCGGCTAGTCTTTGTTCAAATATGAATTCAGCGAAAGGCTATAAACGCATAATGTGAACTTCAGTAGAACTTAGGTTCACATTATGGGGCAGGGAGCTGGAGAATGATGAAAACTTAAAAGTTTAAGAGCTTGGGAGTTGTTGAAATTTTTTAGAAGAATTTACAATTTAAAATGGGCTTAACACTTGTTGAAATTTACAGGTTGGAGTTAGCCGAGGTAATTATGAAAGATGTATCTGAGATATATATTACCCGAGGTGACCAACCAGGTTATCAAGGTTGGAAGGCAAAGTCTTGATAGAGGACAGTAAGTGGAAATAAAGGTGCAATACTTGACTGAATAAGTCTAGAGAAACAACACTTGTAAAAATATTTCGAAATATTTTTAAGTGTTAGCCGAGGAATTCAAATTGTTGGTCGAGACAATAGCCAATGTTTGCATCCAAGGTACTTTACCCCACAGTTATTATACAATTAAGGTATACTTTGAAGTCATACAAAAATATTCTAAGTATGAAGGCATATAAGGCATGAAAGGAAAGCAATAAGCATACAAGAAAAGTATCTAAACACTTAAAAAGAAAAATATTCATTTAAAGGAGAAATTTGTTCAGATACAGCAAAAGGCACATCAGCCAAATTAAAAAGTCAAAAGTCTTTCAAACGAAATACAACTAAAGGAAAAAAGAATACAAAACAAAGATAAAATATCCTAAGCACTAGGATTGGTCTGGGATTGCTCAACCTCGGCTGTTGGAGTTGTATCGGCCTCGGTTGGTAGTGTTGCATTCTTTTCTGCCGCTATCTCGGCATCTATTTTGAGCAGAGTTTGATCCAAACTCTTCTCAGCACATTAGACATAGGCCTCAAAAGTGGTTGGTTTGGGAGAGGCGCCCTTGGAAGTCAAGTCATCCTTCTTATCTTGAGTCAAGTCAAGGACTTGTTTATTTAGGGTGGCGGACTTGGCATCAGTGGCAACCTTCTTCTCCTTTTCATCGGCATCACCATCCTCGACATTATCCTTGTCAGTTTCATCGTCAGAGTCTTTGGGCTTTGGAGGGAAAGACACTTGGAGTTGATTAATGTTTCGGAGGTCGGAGTCCATTGGAACGGATAATTTATTTAGTGCTGCCGTCCAACCGAGGTAATAACCTCTATTACAAGCCTTATTGACTTGTTCTTTGTATTGGTCACGAACGGCGGCTTGACCCTCTTCGAAGGTCTTCTTGTCAGTTGCTTTGACCTCGTCTTCCTTTGATTTGATGGCCTCATTAAGCTTGGCATCGAACTCTACTGCCTTGGCCTTAACAGCCTCAACCTCGGCCTTAGCGGCCTCTACAGTTGCCTTGGCAGCTTCGGCTTTGGCCTCGGCTTGGCCTTGTTCAGCTCTAGCAGCCTTGGCCTAATCAAGCAGCTTTCGGTTGCTAGCCTCGGCGTGGTTCAACAAGGACAGGAGCTTGTTAGCTTCTTGGATCTTTTTTACTAACTCCTTCCTCGTTGTTTCAGTTTTAACCGTATACGAATGTACGTGTTGGATAGCTTGCAAGGAGTAAAACAGATTAGTTAAAGATTGTGGCTAAGTGTTGAAAAACTTTAACAAGGAAAATGAAGAGACTTACCAAGACCGAGTGCTACATCTATCATGACCCCATTCCGGCCCTAGTAGAATGGTGCCGTGATGGCCAGTAATCTGAGATTACCAAAGGCCAACTTACAAAAATTCACAGAATCAGAGTATAAATATATAGGGCCTACATGTGCGGAAGCAAATTTATTTAAATCTAAGAAGTCCATAAGAGCTATGCATAGATCAAATAAATGACATACATCTTAACATGGTTTTACAACTTGGATACAAATAAAATAAAGTACATATTACATCTTGATCAAAAGGCTTCTCAAGCCGACATATACAAAAGAAGTGAATTAAAACTAAGAAACATAATCTTCAAGAGGTTAGCAAAATGAATCCAAAACAACTTGTAAATAACATCTAGGCGTCACTGCCTTCTTGCTCGCCACCTACATATATATAAAGGGGAGGGTGAGCTTGGATACTCGGTGAATGATATAATTAATAAAGGTTTGAATGAATGATATCCGGGATCATTATCAAAACAGTACATATCATAGCTTGTAACAAAACATGGGATGAATCAAGTTCATCAATCAAATCTTTCAAATCTTCTTGGAATGTTTAATAACATCTACATAATACATGGGGGATGGCATTCCGGACAAAACAAGGGAATAATCGACCCGGAATCGATTAGACAAATCCACCCGCACAAGGCTGTTGGTGGGGCCATCCTTACAAGACTGTCGATGGTAGAGATCTCTCAAACATGGTGCTACATGGGCTTATAGTCCCCTAGCATGAAAGGACTTTCCAAGAATGTCATCAAAACAAGATAATACTTGATACAAAAACTAGGGATAATCATTCATGCTTGATCAAATACTTTTCCAAAACGAAGCAAAGCTTTATCAAAACTTTATAACATAGCTTTATTAAAAATACCACTTACATAGCTCTTCGGGTGTAGGGATTATGGTAAGGATCCAAGACCTACAAATGCATAATAAAGTCTACTGAATGCACCTCAAAAAGACAAAAAGGAATGCTCAAAGATGGATATGAAATGCATTCTTAAAACAAGCTTTACATGAATGAAAATGATCCCGGCATTTCTTTCCAAAACCAAGTCAAGACAAAGTAAAACATTCTGGGAGTTAAATCACTGTTTTTCATCTAGGGAAAACATGCTGGGTACTAACCAGGTCTTGGAATGGATGTACAGAAATGATCTAGGCAAAAATGACCTAGCTGGGTGAACTCGAGAGGTCTTGGCCGAGGTGTGGTTACCTAGGCTTCGGTGTGCAGCTGTGTAACAAGCTGCTGGCAAGGGTGTATCATGGTCGGCCTAGGTGTGTGATGGTTAGCCTAGGTGTGCATGCAAGACAGACTAAAGTGCAAGTGATCATGCAAGGTTGGCCAAGGTGAGATACGATGCTTGGCCTAGGTGTGAGATCTAGGCAAGAGTGGTCTTGGTGACCACACCTAGGGAAATGTGAAGTCTAGAAATCTGGGTCTCCTCCCTTGAAGAACATGAAGAACATGAACATGAAGAACATGAATGCTAGATTCATAACTTTATTCCAAAATCTGAGATTTCATTAGATGGGTTCGAAAACATGGACCTGGGTGCCCATACTTGAAGATTTCATGAAAACAAACACAAAAACATGGATCTAGATACAAGCTTTCGGATCAAAACATGGTTTTATTTCAAGAATACAAGAACATCATTTTCTCTTTCTAAAACCAAACTTAAAATCAATGTATGGCTTATGAATCATGCTAGATCATGCAATATGATCGAATCAACATAAAGAATAACAAGAGTAGATCAAGAATCTAATCTCAAAACACGGATCTAACGGTTCAAGGTGTGAAGATCAAGCTTGGAATCTAGCTCTCTCCCTCTAAGAACTTCTTTCTCTTTCCTAGAGCTTCTCTCTCTTCTAGGGCAAAGATATGACAAATGATATGTTTTCTCTCTCTGCTGGCTGACTTAACCCTCTGCTGGGACACGTGGCAACGACTGGTTGGCTCTCCTAAAAAAGGTGACAGAATGACAAGACAAGAGTATGGAAAAGTCTATACAACAAGTAAGGTGACATGGGTACTCCGGCAGGTAATGATCTCGGATTAGGACATAGGCTTCGGCAAGTAAGGTCTCAATGATCTTGGCTAGGAAGGATAACACTTGGCCTAGCTGTGCCACACCTTGGCCTAGATGTGCCACACTTCGGTCTAGGTCATTCCAGTCCCGAAACAAGATCACTAGGTGCAAGGATCAAGGATCTAGGATGCCTAGATGATAACATCTCGGCCTAGATGATGCACATCTCGGCCTAGGTAACGCACACCTCGGCCTAGATGATGACCTCTCGACCAATATGCCAGGGTGAAGGTGGAGGTCAACCAAAGTGGTTCCAAGATGGTCCTAGGTGTAAGAGGTTCAAAGGTGTAACCTAGGCTTAAGATGACCTCGGCTTGGCATGACCTAGGCTTGACATGACCTAGGCTTAAGACGGCAAGGAAGGAACAAAGCATGCATACAACACTTAGGCAAATCACATAAGCACAAAATAAGACAGAGACCTTTACTTAGGCAAAACAAGTCAAAGTCTACAAATGCAGGCTTAACAAGACAAAATCATGAAAATGCACATGAACGTGACTAAGACATAATGTGGGTTATTACAGCATCATAAGGCCAAAATTTTTATACTCATGCAACTCAGCCATACGGTTCAAATCTTCTTGTAAAAGAACAACCGTTGACAAGGCTATGCCGACTTCAACATCCATTGCCCTGTCGCCAGCTGTCAAGGGTCTGTCCCCTACCATGACCTCGGGAGCCGAGGTCATATTGCGAGGGAAGTTGCGGCTACCCTTAGGTTGGTCAAACCTCGGCCTTTTAGGTGGTTGAAAATCGGATGCATCGGCTTCGGCTGATCTCTTCTCGGTGACAGTTTGGCTCTTCTCTACCTCGGCTAATTTCGAGATCGGCACAGTGTCCTCAGAGCTAACCTGAGTCACTATGGCCTTAGCCTTGGTTCTTTTTACCCTCTTTGGCTTTGACTTGGTCTGGAATGGAGAGGAGGAGGATTGAACAGCCACCACCCTTCGAAGGGTGGCAAGGAGATCTTCAACGATGGCTGGTTTGCAGCCCATGTCATCAGTTGTTGCAGTGACAATGACCTTGGTACTGAAGTGAATTGCTGGAAGCGTAGTTGGAGGGTTTGTTGGGTAGTACGACGAGGAGATTGATTCTCGGCGTGTGCGGTTACGAGTCCTGTCGGCTAGAGTGTTTGGTGGAGCTCTACGTCAGCATCGACGTCTGCGTCGGCATTGAAATGGTGGGATCGATTGAGCTGGAGCAGAAGTAGAGGGCAACTCTACTGGATCTGATGAGGAGGCCTGGTCTGGCCTTGGGAATGATACAGATGGTGAAGTTATTGCAGACGAAGAAGTTTTGCTTCGGCGGGGAACGTCGGGTAAGGTAGATTTGTACGTCAAGATGTAGTCAAGCAGCAATGGGGCCTAGCGTTTCTCGATTGGCAAACCTAGAAGTTTTTTTGGTCTTTGCTGGGAAAGAATGTCTGGCGAAGGTCTTTTGTTGGCTGAGGAAGATCTACAAATAAGAGAAACATTAGCATGAACAGATAAGGTTAACAAGTCTTAAGTAGAGATAAAGTTTGGGGGGTAACTCAGTTCTTACCCTCATCCTCTCTAAACACTCCTCGGCGCAGTGGGAAGAGATGAAGATCGTTGTCTGGTGCAAACTCCCAGTTGCCTGAGACGATCAGATAGTCATCCCCAGCACCCTTGTTGGAGTCAAGAAGGTCGGCTACGATTTTCTAGGCAGTGGATTTGGGCTTGAGGTAATATATGTAGCCTTTTTCAGACTTAAAACCGCACATGGTGTAACAGAACTGGATGTCGGCTAGTGTGATCCTAGCATTTTCTCGGCGTGCCAGTTCTATGATGCCATTGATAACCCTGTATGAGTTAATGGCTAGTTGCATGGGGTGGAGCTTATAATAATGGAGGATTTCCCTAAAAAGGATGTCTAGGAGAAACCTGAGTCCACACTCTTTAAAGGCAATTACTAGGAAGGGCATAAAGTTTTCATCAAGCATAATGGAGTCCTCATTCCCATCCAGTCTCATCTAAATGTCAGTTGGGATAGAGAACTCTCTCCTAAAGTTCTCAAGTTTTCTGGGGTATCTACCCTCCACTTAAACATGCCCATAACGTCGGCTTAAATGGAAGATAGTACAAGATTTCAAAAGAAGATCACTGGTAGATGTTTGAGAACATCGGCCAAACCCTAGAAAGCATGAGGATGAGGATTTATGAGCATCAAAGGGGATTTCGTTTCAGTTTTCCTAAAGAAACGAGGCTCTAAATCAACCCCCCAAACCCAAGTCTATGCAGAAACAAGGAATCAAAGGCAAAAATCTGGAAACAAAGCAAGAAGACCAAAAAAGAAATGTAATTTAGAAATCAGGGGTGAAGCAGAAAAACATGTGTATACACCCAAAACTTCAAGACACTGAGTGAGTGTGTGAAAAATAGTGTGCAAATGGCTCAAGCAAAAACATGATTGGCATTTTCGAAAGATTACACAAATTTAAGATTCAAGAAACAGAAATGATGATTAAAGCATGAAAATGGAAACAAAACGCAAACATAGATACAAGGCAACAACAAACAATGTGGACCAATGGCAGGTTCGAAACAAATAAAGATAATAGTAAAAGACTGAAATTGAAAAGAGAGATTGGAAACTCACCGATTGAGGTCGAAAAGGGGAACCGAAGTTGTGTTCGCCGGAGTTAGATGCTGCCCTTGATCGGAAAGGAGTGGCAGAAAATTCACTAGAGATAGATAGTGGTAGAGTTTTGAAGGTTCGAAAATAGAGGATTTTAGAGAGAGAAAGTCTGAGTACAGAGAAAAAAAAAATAAAAGAATGCAAAGTGAGAAGATGGAGAGAGAGAGAGAGAGAGAGAGAGAGAGAGAGATAGTTTTGTTAAAACTCAAAAAAGCAGCAAAAAGAAATGAATATGCCTTGGACGATGTGTTTGTCAGGCGGCGTGCGTAAAAGCGACATGACCTGATAGGGCGTGTCAGGTACGAACCAATGAGAAAGGGACGTGTGGAAGAAACGGTTGAGTAAACTATGCGTGACAGCTCATGCGTAGTCAAAACCTTTAGAGTTCTTGATTAATGAAGCAAAAACATCGGCTAGAGGAACAATGTCGGTCAAGATATTTAAAGAACTTGACTCTGGGTTCCTGATCCTTGATAAAGATGGACAGTTAAGCACCAAGTACTTGAAGCCGACGAGTAATGATCTCAGTCATGAAGCAGAGCGAAACTATAGCCAACCTACGACTCGAAGAAACAATGTAGGTTCCATCACCTTAGGTTGCCAAGGTAATAGAACCTAGGGGTAGTTGTGGGGAAGTATTTTGTGAATAACAGCACGTGGCAAAAGGTGACACCGAAGTGTCAGTCGAGGTGCCACGTGGCCTGGCCACATTGCCGAGATGATCCCGGCTAGGCCGAGGTTATCTGCATAGATACCGGAATTTGAGATAAGTGGATAAGGAGGGGCAGGAGTCCTAAATGAAAGAGGGCTCCAGACTGGATAGGGATAAGGCTCTAAGGGAGTTTATCCCTATCTAGCTAAGAGTCCAAGATAAGCATTATGTGCTAAAGTCCCATGAAGTAAGACTTCTAGGAGAAGTTGGACATTAATCATTATAAAAGTAAGGCACCCCCGGTGGGTCTGATGTATGCTTTTTATGTTCTTTCTAGTGAGTTAAGCACTACTGGTTATCTATGAGAGATACTGAATACTAACTTGACCGTCGGAGTGCCCCCGGGTGGACGAACCACCGCCGAATTCTTATCTTTCTATGACAGGTTGTTCGGGTTTTATCTATTCTGTCAGTGCTCTCCAGCTGGGTTCCCCGTTTGGTTATGTGGTCAAAAATCAACACCCACAGACTCCATCCTCTCTCTCTCTCTCTCTCTAGAAGTTTAGCTACTCAGGAAAAAGACTGGAAGGAGAAAGTCTATTACAACTTACAAGGGTATGTAAACATCAATTGTGGTCTATATATCTATATATATATATGTACAAAGATTGCTATAGTTTGACAAATGTGTTACTAGTTAAAAGTTAGATATCTATATCTATATCTATACAGTATTATATAAGAGGGAGTTGATCATGCTGTAGTGTCTGTGGCTCAGTTTTTCATTTGCCTGCTTTGCCCCTCTGCTTTGTCGTATTTCCCTAGCCAGTTCATAGCTCTTGTACATTAATTTGTGAGAAGCAGCCACGTCGCCTTTTGCTACAGTTTTTGGTGAGCGTGAGAGAGCCACGTCTTCATATTTTCTCAATCTATTCTCCCATCCTAGGTTTAATTGGAGATTTAAGAAGGGTTTAAAATATATATATATATATATATATATATTAAATATACCTATATTTTATTTCCTACACTTCTTCTATTTCCGTTTTTAAATTATTTCCTAAATCCCCAACCAAACACATCAGAATTCTCTGTTGTTATCTCAAACTCTCACAGCCCCTCTCTCTCAATGGCAATCAAAGATGTCGAACAGCTCTCGCTCTGGGCCACCTGATGATGGTAACAACACTTCTATTTCTCTCTCGATTTTTCTGAAATTTGGTTCTTCTCTAATCTGACGAGTGAAATAGTTTTGAATTCAGTTCTGAAATGGTTTGATTTTGGAAAGAAGAGACCTAGCAAAAAGGGTTCTCTATCTAGTCTAGAGTTGATAGCTTCTTTCTCTAGAGATTTTTTATGGCTTTTCACAGCCATGGTGGATGGGGTGTTTTCTAGTGGTGGATGGGGAAATTTTCCCTATTGTTCAGCTAACAATTAGGATACACAAATCAGCCAAGATGATGGATGTTAATTGAACTAGGTGAAATGTGAATAAGAATTGTGTAAAATTAGGTAAAATAGTGGTATATTTTATTCGCGTTTCACTTACCTTTCCTTTTTCCCTTTTCAAATCCCTTGCTAAATCCCCCAACCAACCAAACACATCGTAAGAGAACTGGCTGAAGCTTTACTTTGCACCTTCACATGATTTCTTCAGTAAGGCAACTCGCATATAACTTCAGAGATAAACTAAACCTTGAGATGCACTAACTGCATCTAGGCTGGTGGGTGGGGAATAATTGAATTGTCACTAGGCAATTATTTAATTCATGTTTGTTTATGTATGACTTACCTACCCAAAAAAATGAAGAAATGGTTTGATTTTTAATGTCTTCTATGATTGAAATGGTTTGGTTTGTCACTCAGTTTATGACTTATCAGAGAAGTTATTGCTCATTTTCCTTGGGGGAAATAACAATTTAGTGTTAATTTGAAAAAAAAAAAATTTGAAATTGGTGGTAAAATTTATGGAATTTTTGGGATTTCATAATTTCTTGAACATGCAGTGGTACCATTCTTTTTCATAATTGCTGAGTTTTTTTCCCCAACTTTTGTTCTCCATATTAATACGAATTCTTTCTTGTCTATTTTCTGGGTTATAGTTTTTCTTTTGCTCTGCCTTTCTGACTTTAGCTAGCTTATTTGAAATGAAAGTAAGCTTACCACCTCTTTAGAACTCTTTCAAAGTATTCTTACTTTGTATTTGGTTGAGGGATTTGGGGAGTGATTTGGAAAGGGAAAGGAAAAAGGTGTGCAAAACTAGGTGAAATATAAGTATATTTTATTCACATTTCATCTACTTTTTTCATTTCTCTTTCTAAATCCCTATTCAAATTCTCCAACCAAACACAACATTAGTGTTTGTGTTGAAACATTGACTTCATAAAGTATTCCTACTTGTAAAATTTCGAATTACATTCTCAATAGTTGGTGAATTGATGATAGATTTAATTAGTTTTGGATTGGTTAGAACCAAGATGCCAAGAGGATTAGGAGAATTTGACTCATGCAAAGCAGTCCTTTTTTAAGTGAACAAATTTTGTGAGAAAAAATTGTAAATCCAGATGCAACCCCTGAATTTTGACATGTAAGAAATCTGTAAGGAATTTGGGGATTTAGGAATACATATACTGAAGTCACATGCTATATAGGTTGTGTAATAAATGACTATAAATATTTCCTGGCCTGGCAAAGAATGGAGCCAACTTGAGTTCATAAAAAGCACTTTTCACTTTAATTCTTTATATGGACCAAGTTACACATAAAAACTTATTTTGGTAAATCGATCCTTAATTCTTACAATTTGTAATTTTTTTCGTCAACAAAAAAATAAAAAATAAAAAAAACCATGCAATCATATTGAATTTGACTAAACTAAGTGGTTTCTATTAAAATGGATTGAATAGTTACTCTGGGGGGGGAGGGGGTTGTAACCAGCCCGCGGGGGACCTCGCTACAGCTCGGACTCGACTTTTGTTGTCACGGTTCTAAGTCTGAACCAAAGAGTCCAAATCCGGAAAATCGTTTTGAGAAAACAGATTTTTTTGAAAGAAGTGCCAAACATGGACTGCTTTGCCAAATACAGAGTCGCCACCTAAATATTTTATTTTGGGAAATTTAGGAAACCCTGACTCGGTGCCAAAAGGCCACGTGTCCGTCATCACCAAAGTTGCCTCGGCTCGAGAACTTGGGTACGATTGGGGAAGGTCACTTCGTGAGCACCCCCGCTCGCCCGATCAAAGATCGGCCTCTACTAACCATGATATCTATTTTTGAAAACATTGCGAGTTCTTATTCCGGTTATTAGCCTAGGTTACTATGTGATGCGCGCAGCATACAAGTATAGACTGAGTCACCTGAATTGGAACAAAACATTTCATGTTTGCTTTTTTGAAAATGGTTTGCTACCCGCATGTAGGCTTAAAATGCAGATTTTGCCACCCTCAGGTGGGCTTTAAAAAGATGGTTTTGCCACTATCTAGTGGGTTTAAAACAAACAGTTGATGATTTATTCCAATCCAAGTAACCCAACCTTCACCCACAGGCATTTAGGCAGTTATATCACATAAGCAGTTAGCCTCATGGTAAGCATGCTATTCATGGCAGTCACTCACACGTATGCAAGGATGCTAAAGCATAGAACTTACCGAGTACTCCAAGCCAAAATAAAAACTACATTAGAAATCATGCATGATCCTAAGTATACAGAAATGCCTAATGCAACACATGCAAAAATGCAACTATAGCAGGCTCGGCTACTCTAAACATGGCATATAGAATGCTACAGCTAACATGTATTCAACTTGGAAATTGAAATACAAATGCAGTTAGTATGATGCGCCGAGCCTGGTGCATGCAGAACAGATGAATGATGCAAACATGCTATCATACCGTATGCTAATTGAAATATGCCCTAATCTAACCATCATAAGCGGATAAATAAAAGGGAGAAAGACGTGGGGTTGGAAGACATACAACACACACACGCACACTTATTACAGTTATGCCCTCGCGCAGAGGGTCCAAATAAATAATACAGTCCCGAATAAAAGAATATTACAGTCCCGAATATTACAGTCCGAATAATATACAAATTCCTAATTGATTAATGAATTAACTAAGAAAGCTGTAAAACTGGCGTGCAAGCCAGGGACTGCCTTGCTCCTGATGAATGATGCATGTCCGGGCTGCCTTGCGCGGAAATCCACTGGGATGCCCCAATTAGCCTCTGTTTTGTGATTTTTCTTGGAGAGCGCGCCGAGCTCCGAAAAGTTGTTGATTCTTCATTTTGCTGCAACAGAGAGCAGGAAAGGGGCATAGCAATGTATTTTCACAGATATATGCATGCCTCGATCCTCGTGCCACCAATCACGCATACCGAGGCATGATGGCCGAGGAGTCGAAATGCACAATTCAATATAGGATGAATGCACATGAAAACACAATAAAACCTAACTCCATCATGGATGATCCGGAGTGTCGATGACTGGGGAATTGAGATACGTTCCGTCACTCGGAGTACGAAACGCATCTCGTTTCCCGTGCCCGGGCTAACTCCTATTCCGAACACGATGCAATATGCATGATATGCATGAAATGCAACTAAGATACAATCCTAACATACACAATGTTGTGAAAATGAGATGCCTTGAAATGCGTGCACACGGGCACGCAAACCGAGAAAATGCATGAATGCGATCTAAGATACAACTTAGTATGCACTATGCTATGAAAATGAGATGTCTCGAAATGCGTGCACACGGGCACGTAAATCGAGGCAATGGTATACGCAATGCAATGGCATGGAAATGGCATATAGAATGCAACATGGACTTATACTAACATGAGAGAGCCTCAGCCATACTCTCGTAAGAGGCCGGTAGATGAAAATAGAGTGCCTCGAAATGCGTGCACACCGACACGCAAACCGAGGCAATGACAGAATGCGATGCAATGGCATGAAAACATGATATGAGCTTATACCAACATGAGTGAGCCTCAGCCGCACTCACATAAGATGCCGACGGATAAAAATGAAGTGCCTCGAAATGCGTGCACACGGGCACGCAAACCGAGGCAATGGCATACGCAATGCAATGACATGAAAACATGATATGGGCTTATACCAACATGAGTGAGCCTCAGCCACACTCACATAGGATGCCGGCGGATAAAAATGAAGTGCCTCGAAATGCGTACACACGGGCACGCAAACCGAGGCAATGACAGAATGCGATGCAATGACATGAAAACATGATACGGGCTTATACCAACATGAGTGAGCCTCAGCCACACTCACATAGGATGCCGGCGGATAAAAATGAAGTGCCTCGAAATGCGTGCACACGGGCATGCAAACCGAGGCAATGACAGAATGCGATGCAATGACATGAAAACATGATATGGGTTTATACCAACATGAGTGAGCCTCAGCCACACTCACATAAGATGTCGACGGATAAAAATGAAGTGCCTCGAAATGCGTGCATACGGGCACGCAAACCGAGACAATGACAGAATGCGATGCAATGACATGAAAACACGATATGGGCTTATACCAACATGAGTGAGCCTCAGCCACACTCACATAAGATGCCGACGGATAAAAATAAAGTGCTTCGAAATGCGTGCACACGGGCACGCAAATCGAGGCAATGACAGAATGCGATGCAATGACATGAAAACATGATATGGGCTTATACCAACATGAGTGAGCCTCAGCCGCACTCACATAAGATGCCGACGGATAAAAATGAAGTGCCTCGAAATGCGTGCACACGGGCACGCAAACCGAGGCAATGGTAAATGGCATGGAAAATGAAATGGGATGCAACATGGACTTACACTAACATGAGATAGCCTCAGCCACACTCACATAGGATGCCGGTAGATGAAAATGAAGTGCCTCGAAATGCGTGCACACGGGCACGCAAACCGAGGCAATGGCATACGCAATGCAATATGGCTAAAATGGAAAGCAATCATTCTAATGGAATTTCAGCACTAAAATATGGGGGAAAACAGTCCCGAAATGAGGCGAAATGACACCAAATGCATGGAATAGTCCCGAAATGCGAATTTAGGCACCCGAAATGGCCTATAGCTATGCAATGCGTGCACAATATGGACATGAAGTGCAAATACAGAAGCTAGGAAGTCCCTAAATAGGAATTTTTTCAGTTATGAACATGGTCAAACAGCAAGCATAGGTAGAGCAACAATGGCATGCAAGAATGAGGGTCAAGAGAGGGGTATGAAGCAAGTGGTATATGCAAAAGCCAAACTGAAAAATTCCCTTCTACAACACTGAAGAGGGACCAAAAATATGCACATTTACAGTTTATTGCAGCCTCAAAATCAGTATACAAACATGCTAGAAAGGCAATGCAAAATGAGGCTCAAAAGTGGCTATAACATGAGGTATACAAAGCATTCACCAAACAGAAAAATATTGTTAATGAAATATGACAAGGGGGTCAAAATATGGCCACTTTCAGTTCTGATCATGGCCGAAAAGTGAAAACACAATAGGCTAAAAAAACATGCAAAAATGAGGGGGAAAGAGGGCTATAATGGTAGGTGGCATATAGAAACATCAAATGGTGATGGGCCCTTCAACAATGTTTAAGAAGGGCCCAAAATAAGCACATTTACAGTTTATAGAATGCTCAAAAACAGATCACACATGGGCTAGAAATATCATGCAAAAAAGATGGCATACAAGAGGGTTGTGAAGCAAGTGCCAAAAATAAAACTCAAACAGAGAAATATCCTTAATGAAAGATGAAAATGAGCTCAAAATAACACTAATTTCAGTTATGGCCGGAACTCAAAAGTATAAGCAAAGAGGGGTAAGAAATAGATACAAAAAGAGCTAGAAAAAGGGAAAAATGGTGCTCACCCTTGAAGACAAGTCTTGGCTGCCTTTTGCTTGAAGAAGTGATGCCTCCTAGCTTCTGGAAAGCTCTCCTAGCTGCTGGAAATGGAGTGGTGGTGGTGGTGCTTGAAGATGATGAAGGAATGGAGCCCAAAACTTGAAGGAAATGGGGTGATATGTATCTATCTCCTCCAAGCAACTCTTGTAACCTTTTTTCTAGAGTTGGGAGGCTCTCTATATGGATAAGAGATGGAGAGAAGAGTCTAGCCAAAGTGGAGGGAAAATGAGGCCTTTTTTCCCTCCAAAAGGGTCCCCCGGATGTAGATATTTTTGGGGGAAAACCAAGGCACAGCTGGAATGTACTCAACCTGAAGAAGCAGGCCGGCCTGACATTTTGGTTGCAGGTGGCCGACCGGCCACTTCCCCTAGCCGGCCGGCTAGGTCAAAGGAAAAAAGTGGCCGGCCGGCCAGAAAAAGTGGCCGGCCACCCCCTAGGGTGAAGCCCCAGAAGTTAGCTTTCCAATGGCGCAAACCTTGCATTAAAATTCCTCTTGTAGAAAAAGTTAGCCCTTTTCCGTGAAGCCGCGCAGATTCGGTCCAAGCGGACTTCAACCAACCACATCTCTCCCCCCCGGACCTGGACTTGGGATATTCTTGAGTGCAAAATGAAGCCCTAGAAGTAAGCTTTCCAATGGTGGTGGCCTCATATCTTAATTCCTCTTGTGCAAAGAGTTACGCCCGTTTTGGTGAAGCCGCGCAGATTTTTCTCCTTCCCAGATTCATGCTGAACCACTTTTGACCAAAAAGAAGTTGGCTTTTCAGAAAAATTGCTAGCCTCCCACCCTCCTACAAGCTTTCTAATAGTGAAAATAAGGTCTCCACCAAAAATGACCCCAAACCGATGCAAAATGAAGGTTCGGGGGCCAAAACGCGCAGCCCGAGGCCCCGAAAACTGGCTGTTAGGCACCGGGAGTGGTGTTCGACCACGAAGTGGGTCTCTCAGACCTCAGTGTCCCTCAAAAGGGAGCAAATAAGAAGTATGCCAAAAACTGGAGCAATAGGAGATGGTTAAGTGGTCCCGAACCGAGGCACACGGCCTGACGGCTCCGAAAACCGGGAACCGGACTCCGAAATGGGCAAAATGGCTCGCGGCCACAAAATGTAGCCCACGGCCACTAAGAGATGGTCTACAAGACCTCTTCCTCCCCTCAGGAAAAGAAACAGAGAAAACCGAGTCTGGTTCGCAAACCGAGGCAAGGCACAGAAGAGGGTTCGGAAGTCCGGAGGCAGGGCTCGCAGCCAGGACTCTGCAACTTCTGAACGAGCACGATATGCAAAATCACCGAGTGCTCAACTGGTGACGTCTGAGTCTTAAGGTCGGTCAAAAATGGGGTGTCTACAGGGGTATATTTTCTACATTGGTTATGAAAATTAGTGTCACTTCGTGTCTGTTGCTACCTATATTTACCAATTCACAAAACAAATCATATTTGGTCCTCTTATACTCAACTTATATACTATTTTGCATAGCTTGACAATTGGTAATGGCTTAATTTTTTAGTTATGAGTTTTGACACTCTTCCTCTTCTTTGTTTTATAATTTTGAAATTTTAAATGTCTTTGTTGAATGTCATTTGTTAGGTGATGTTCAAGAAAAGAGGGATTGCCTAATAAAATCCAAGTCCAAAGACAGTCAGGCATTAGTTGCTAATAGTACTGCCTAAAGTTTTCTAATTAAGACATAGATGTGATCTTAAGGTTAGATTTTCGATCCTCATGTGCACACATTTACATCTCTAGGTGTGTTCCAAAAGGCCTTTGGTCCACTAGAAGGACAATGTACTATTTTGTCTTGATAGTACTGCATGATTCCAATGAAGCTAAAATGCTTGATATTGTCAAATTGACAAGTAATTTACCTTTCACTTGATATGTTTTGAATTTTCTAAGTAAACACTGAGGCCTATGTTTGTTTGGTGGACATGACCTTGAGAGTAGATTAATAATCCAACAAAATGCATAATCTGATGTTTGGCTAAGAAAATTGGGATCTAGACTAATAGTTCATCCAGACATAGTATTCTCGATAATAGAAGATGTTCAAACTAAGAAAGTGTTTAGATTAATTAGTTAAATTGAAAATTTGATAGATTTTCTCAATCCCTCCTCATAATCTTGAAACAATCCAAACATTGAGATGTGATACACAATCCAGAGTGATTTATAAAATGTTAATCTCATTTAATCCAGTCCTCCTAATCAAACATAACCTAAAAGTTTTTATTAGATTATGAAACAATTTGTATAGTATTGTTAAGGTTTTAGTATTGAACCATAATATTAGTAGAGATAAGAACATGCATCACTTCTTTCATGTTGAAGTGAGTACTAACCAACATCAAATGGGATAGGTAATGTGATCACTAAAACTAGAACCTGTTGTTGGCTTCCTTCTGCTAGCATGTATGACCAGCAACGGATTTTTTCTCCCTGTTCACATAGTTGTATCTTAATCTTCTTAGCTTATATTTTATTAATGCCAATATCTCATCTGCATATCCAATATTCTAGCCAGTGTTGATAGTGACCATTATTGCAGGTGGAAACATTTGGCGTAATAGCAAAAACTGAAAAAAAAAAAAAAAAAAAAAAAAAAAAAAAAAAAAAATTGCTTGCATTCTTGATACGTATGAAGTGCTCCTTCATTTTCTTTTCTTTTGTTTTCCTGTGTATTGTTATGTATCCTTGTTTAATGATCAGGTTTTGGTAGGAATAGAATGACCATTGGATTAAAATTAAAATTTGAAGGTTGCGTTTGGTCGAGTTTTAGAATTATGATTTGAGAATAGAGTTGTATTTTGAGTTTGTGAGTTTTGAAATTATGATTTGAGTGTGGAAAATTTATTTGGTTGAGTTTTGAAAAGAGTTTTGAATTAAGTTTGGAATAATTGATGTGACATATGATATTTGATTCAAAAACTTACAATTCATAACCAAACACATAACCCAAAATTCTATTCAAAGGTTATAAAAAATTTAGAAAATATTTTTTATTTAATATATAAAAAATTACAGGTGTCAATTGCCCAAAAAAAAAAATTGCACTATTCCAGTCCGGACGTTCGGGAGGACGATCGGATAGGCAAAATTTCAAAAATCAAATCTCGCTTGAAACGAGTTTTCAAAAGTGGTGTGGAACTAATTTTTGAACACTCTATCCTAACAGAGGGTTCATGGGAAGGGTTGGAATCATATTTGAAAAGCTTCTCCAAACACGGCCGAAGTTTTTCCAAGGTTACTGTCTACACACACAGATCTCCTCAGAAAAAACCAATCACAAGAAAAACAAATTCAAGAGATTTTGGTACTGATACTTGAAGAGAAAAGAAAAAACTTGAAGATCTAAAACATCTGCATCGTTATTTTGAAGGACTTCTTGTTCTTGACCTCTATCATCTGTAATGTTATAGCCTCTATTTTATTTATACATTTTGATCTATATTATGAATTTCACAAGGTTTATAATCACATTCTTCCAAATTACATATTACATTAATTCATGGGCATGTGCAATATCGTGCAAAACTAAGAGCTCTTCTTAGAGAGTCTGCAACTTCGAGATTATGTTCTTTAATCAAAACTGGTGTAAATATTGTGCGCCAATTTGTCTGATAGTTAGATTACCTTAAATGGTGCAAAAATGGCTTAAACAAAGTTTATAGAAAAGTGCATTACTTGTAAGCCCGCAAGCATTCCTTGGTATGAAACTTTTACTTTACTTGTGACTTCATCGCAAACTAATCGCAATAATGATAGGGAGGTACATGGGATAGCTTAAGTATTTGACCTATTTACATGCACAAAGCACTCCTCTCTTGGATTTGACATGAATTATTAGTCTCAAATTTTCAATACTATGCTCATTCAATGTTTTGTCAAACACTTCACTTTCTAGAATTTGCTTATTTTCATTGATGTTATGGAGTCATTGCTAGACGTGATTTTTATAATTTGTTAAAGCTTATGGTTGCGAGAAATATAATGAAGGATATGTGGAGTCACTTGAATGAACATATATTGATCATGAAAGATAGTTCATCATTCAAATCCTATGGAGCTTCATGTACAAGGCGTAGGGCTATAAATGTCTCTGGTTATTCATAAGTAGCTAAGGCAATGCTTGTTAGGAGCTCTTGAATTCTCATTTCTTAGCCTGTGTCATGGACTGGGTGCTTGTCATCCTCCCGAGAAGCCGGCTCCATGAGTGGTACTACATACCCCGTGAATTATGCCCAAGGACTAATGCAGGAGGTGCGACAGGGATCTACCCTGCCTGCCTTGCCGCTCACAAACTAATGCGCTTGCAAGGTGCTTGGTGTAGAACTCACATCCCCAATGAGTCAATAGGTGACATGCTACCATCGCTAGTCCCTGACGCCCTTATCAGGGGGACATTACCCTGTCTGCCTCTATGCTTGTCCGTATCCCTACCCATGGGAAACCCGCCTCGCACGGACACCACCCTTGGTGCGGACCCCATAATGAAGGTGCTTGGTGTAAGTCCTACGTACCATCCCCATCACAGTGCCCCTAGGCTAGCTCTGATACCACTTGGCACGGACTAGGTGCTTGTCATCCTCCCGAGAAGCCAGCTTCACGAGTTGTACTGCATACCCCGTGAATTATGCCCAAGGACTAACCCAAGAGATGCGATAGGGATCTACCCTGCCTGCCTTGCCGCTCACAAATTATTACGCTTGCAAGGTGCTTGGTGTAGAACTCGCATCTCCAATGAGTCGGTACGTGACACCTGGCCAACCTCACACTCAAGCTGGACCTCCTAGGTTATTAATGAGCAGCAGTGTTCTATGACCCACCAGCTCTTTAGAATCGATGTTAATAGAGTTTATAAATGTAGATTATTCTGTGATCACTACAATTGTCTTTCCTAAAATCAAAGGAGGCATATACATGATATAACTAAAAACATTATTAGGTCCATCTTTTATCCTCCATCCCTGTCACGACCCAAACCCGCCTCTATGGGTTTAGCACCGTAACAGGCCAGTAATCCGAGATTACCGAAAGCCTGCTTAACAATAATACAATAATACAGAGTACAGGGGCTAACGGAAGCTAAAACAGTAATTAAAATATGTCCAATGAGCTGTGACAGTCTGTATGCAAAAAGACTTTTCATATACACATGTACAATCAGTACCAAAACAGTATGTACAACATATACAATCATTCAGTCTATACAGTAATTACATAACAGATACAAAAAGGGGAAAACTAAAACACCCCAAATGCCCTGGCTTGACAGGCTCGGAACCTCGCAGTGAGGCACAATGGTTGGCTTCGACAAAAGGGAGTCTAACCCACGCTCCTAGCTCCGGTCTGGTGCCTGAGCACCTACATATATATATAAATAGTGAGCTAAAGCCCAGTGAATAACATAATGTGTAAAGAGGTTAAGAATGAATGTCCTTACAGTAACGAAAATAGTCGATTGATTCAGTATATCAGTCATTCAGTCATAACAGTCATATGTGGTACATCCAATAGCAGAACAGTACAGTAAACAGTAGGTCTTGAAAGACCGAACAGTCAATGATGGCCATCATAACAGTAAACAGAAGTTTGAAGATAGGAACTGACAGAGATCTCTGTAACAGTAGATGTAACAGTAACCATAGTTGCTAAGGATGCCACAATACAGTTAAGAATAGAGGACAAACATTCATTCAGTTAACAGTAAACAGTTCAGAAAGCAGTTCAATTGATCATTCAGAAAATATTCATTTTCGAATATATCTTTACAACATTGTTACGCACAGAGTTCTGGGCTACAGATAAGCTAGTACGCGTCCGCGGATGCCAACCCAACACAGTTACAGAGTGGACACACACTAAGCTACACAGTTGGAAAAATAGTAACTTAATCCCTATCTTGACTCGGTGTGGTTCTACATCAATATCCTCATTAAGATGCCTTAAACTAGGCCTAAGAATGCCTAGAATGGAATGAGGATGCAAAGATGCATTTTAAAAACATTTTCAGAATTTTCAGAAAACAGAGGTCCCGCTCGAGCGTATAGGAAAACAAAATACTCCGCTCAAGCGCGAGTTACCCTGTTTGAGCGGACTGTAAAACATGCCAAAAGTACTGGATGTGTGAAAATCACGCTCGATTGGGCACTCAATACCCGCTCGAGCGTCCAATACCCTGCTCGAGCGGACTGTAAAATAGTGCAAAGTGCTGGATGCACGAATTTCACGCTCGAGCGCCAGTCACTCCGCTCGAGCGTGAGTCCAAAATCTGGAATTTCCAGATTTGAACCTCAAGCTCAAAAACAAGTTTCAATGTACCAAATTCGATCCTTTTGGGCTAATTTTCTGGAAAACTCTTCAAAACTCAAAATATAACATGTTTCAAAGATCAATTTGAGAAATCAAAGCCCAAAGGTAGTTCAATTAAATCCAATTTCAAACCAATTTTCATGATCATAACTCAAACATGACATGCAAGAGTTTAAACCAATTCAAAGCTTCAATTATTTGTTCAAATGAGCCTCAACTTCCAAAAACAAGATGAAAACATGGACTATAACAATAATATGAATATGCATGTACCAAATTCCATGTAATTAACCTCAAAATGCAACAATGTAGACATGCATGCATGATATATGCTACAATTCAACATTATGAACCAACTCTTAGCTAGAATCTCTAATTTCTCGTGGATCATGCAAGATAACACACAAATACATCAAAGAGAGGTTGAATTCTCTACCTTAAGTCTCCAATTCCAAGTCTAGAAGCTCAATTTTGCAATTATCTTCCAAATTCCCTAACCCTCCAAGCAAATTCAAGATGAAAACAAGGCTTTCTCCCCTCTCTCTCTCTCTCTCTCTCTCTAGTCGGTTATAGACCCAACATTGCTGATGAAATGTTTTTGTTTGAATGTAATAAGGCTCAAATGTGTTTTGTATAAAGTAGCCACTAAGTGGTAGTTTGGTAAATAAGCCCAACTATTGCATTTTTGTATTATTTAATCTAATTTAATCATACCAATTCAAATTTCAATTAAATATACCATAAAAGCCCATAAATTCTAATTAGCACATAACGCTAATCAATTCCTGGTTCGGCCGCCGATAAGGCCTTCAATTTGTAGTTTAAAACATAAAACATGAATAGATAATTTGACAGTCAATAGATAGATAGGCATTTAAACTAGCACATTCAATCGATCAGTTCAGTATTTCAGTCAGTCAGTCAATTAACATGCTTGATCATAGATTTAACACTAATCAGTAGTGTTATCCGTAAACAGGAGTGAGGGTTGTCACAGTCTCCCCTCCTTGTAAAGAGTTTGGTCCTCCAAACTCGAATTACATTCGTTCTGGAAGAAAACAGTATTCAGTGGAAACAGTTCAGGATATCTTTTGGTCATATCATCTTCCCTTTCCCAAGTGGCATACACGCCACCATGGTTTTGCCAGTCGACTTTTACTAACGAAATCTCTTTATTCCTTAACTTCTTGATCCGTCTGTTCACATTATGTATAAGCCGCTCTTCATAGGTGTAGTCTTCACTTAGCACTACACAGGTAGACTCAATCACATGGAAGGGATCCCGAAGGTATTCCCTCAACATCGAAATATGGAACACGTTATGCATATGCTCCATTTTAGGAGGAAGCCCTACTTGATACGCCACAGGATTAATTTTCTCAATAATTTCATACGGTCCGACATATCTCGGCGCTAACTTGCCTTTAACCCCAAAACGGGTCTGGCCCTTCATCGGTGTCACTTTTACAAAAACGTGATCACCTACTTCATATTCTCTGTCTCACCTTCGGACATCCGCATAACTTTTCTATCGGCTCTGTGCGGTTTTTAGTCTCTGTTGGATCAGTTTTACTTTTTCTGTAGTTTCATACACAATCTCGGGCCCAAGCAAAGGCCCATCTCCAACTTCTGCCCAGCAAATCAGAGATCGACATTTCCTGCCATACAAAGCCTCAAAAGGCGCCATACCAATACTTGAATGAAAGCTGTTATTGTAGGCAAATTCAGCCAACGGTAAATGGCTTTTCCAATTTCCCTGGAAATCAAGAATACACATCCTTAGTAAATCCTTCAGAGTCTGGATGGTTCTTTCTAACTGACCGTTTGTCTGAGGATGGTAGGCACTACTCAGTTTCAATTCAGTACCCAATGCAGTTTGCAGGCTTTTCCAGAATCTCGATGTAAACTTCGAGTCCCTATCAGAAACAAAGGACACAGGCACTCCATGCAATCTCACAATTTTATCAATATAGAGTATAGCCAACTTGTCCGCATTATAAATTATTTTGACAGGTAAGAAATGAGCAGATTTAGTCAATCTATCAACAATAACCCAAATTGAATCCATACCTTTACTAGAGCGAGGTAAACCAACAATAAAATCCATAGTGATATGTTCCCATTTCAACTCCGGTATCGGTAAGGGTTGCAGTAAACCTGCGGGTCGTTGATGTTCGGCTTTAACTTGTTGGCAATGAAGACATCTTGACACAAAATCAGCAATTTCTTTCTTCATTCCCGGCCACCAGAAATTCAATTTCAAGTCTTGGTACATTTTCGTATTCCCTGGATGGATAGACAATTTTGAATTGTGGCCCTCTTGCAGAATTCTTCTTTTCAGTTCAGAATCATTCGGTACACATAATCTTCCCTGGAATTTCGACACATGGTTCTCAAATTCGAAATCCGACCTCGGTTTGGATTCCCGTTCATCGATGATCTTCCTTAAGGAGTCATCTTGTTGCTGTTTCTCTTTAATCTCTTCAATCAGTGCCGGTTGGGCAGAAATAGCAGCTATTGTTCCACCTTGTTCTTGCAAAACAATCTCAATTTCAAATTTTTCAAGGTCACAAAGCAACTCTTTCTGTCCGGTAAGTAAACAGGCTAAGTTTCCAATCGATTTCCGACTCAGTGCATCAACAACGGTGTTAGCTTTCCCCGGATGATACAAAATCTGTAGATCATAATCTTTTATCAGTTCTAACCATCTCCGCTGCCTCATGTTCAGTTCTTTCTGTGTGAAGAAGTATTTCAAACTCTTGTGGTCTGTATACACCTCACATGTCGCCCCATAAAGGTAGTGACGCCAGATTTTTAGTGCAAACACTACTGCAGCAAGTTCTAAATCATGGGTTAGGTAGTTCTTTTCATGCGGTCTCAGTTGTTGGGAAGCATGGGCAATAACTCTCCCATTCTACATTAAAACACATCCCAAACCCTTATGAGAAGCATCACTAAAAATGGTAAAACCATCCGTACCTGAAGGTAGGGTAAGAACCGGTGCAGTCACAAGTCGAGTTTTCAACGCTTGGAATGCTGATTCTCTTTGGTTAGTCCAGTCAAATGATATCCCCTTCTGAGTCAACTGTGTCAGTGGTAAGGCAATTTTGGAGAAGTCTTTGACAAATCATCTATAATACCCGGCTAATCCCAAAAAGCTTCAGACTTCTGTAACATTTGTTGGTCTAGGCCAATTTACCACGGCTTCAACTTTCTGTGGGTCAACTGAAATGCCATCTCTACTAATAACATGTCCCAAAAACATAACATGATCAAGCCAAAATTCACATTTACTCAATTTCACATACAATTTATGTTCTCTTAGGGTTTGTAAGGCAAGTCTCAGATGATGTTCATATTCTTCTCTACTTTTAGAATAAATCAGAATGTCGTCTATAAATACAACAATAAAGTCATCGAGGAATGATTTAAAAATTCTATTCATAAGGTCCATAAATGTAGTAGGTGCATTGGTAACTCTGAAAGGCATAACTAGGAATTCGTAATGTCCATACCTCGTTCGAAAAGCAGTTTTGTCAATGTCTCCTGGTTTAACTTTTAGCTGATGATATCCGGATCTGTGATCAATCTTATAGAACACTTGATCACCCTGTAACTGATCAAATAAGTCATCAATACGCGTTAATGGATATTTATTTTTCACAGTTACCTTGTTCAGTTCACGGTAGTCAATACAAAGTCTCAGTGAGCCGTCTTTCTTTTTCACAAACAAGACAGGTGCACCCCATGGCGAAGTACTGGGCCTAATGAACTTCTTATTTAACAGTTCTTGCAGTTGCACTTTCAATTCTTTCAGTTCAGTCAGAGCCATTCGGTAAGGAGCTTTAGATACTGGCTGTGTACCCGGAATCACATCAACGGTGAACTCAATCTCCCTGTCAATCAAATCCCCTGGCAGATCATCTGAAAAAACATCTGGGAATTCTCTGACTATAGGAATACTATTCACATCCGTTTTATCATCAGTAGGTACAGTCAATATAGAACATAGATTCCCTTTACACCCTTTTCTAATTAGTTTGTATGCTTTCATAGATGAATTCAAATATGGGGGAGGTACCACTTCACATCCGTTAAACACAAATTCAGGCAATCCGGGTGGATGGAAAACAACTTGTTTTGTTACACAATCTATGGTAGCATGGTATTTTATTAACCAGTCCATTCCCAATATCACATCAAAATGATCTATATTTAATGGCAGTAAATCAATATACAAATGTGCCTCTCTAACAATAATTTCACATGCAGGGTACATATAAGCACAAGTCATGGATCCCCTAACAGGTGAAGATACAACTAACAAGTAATTCATAGGTTCCAGTGGTTTATTCAATTTTCGCGAAAAAGCATGTGATACATATGAATGTGTAGACCCTGAATCAATCAAAACATACGCATTTTGAGCACAAATTGAGAGTATAGCTGACACGATGGTCTCGGTATTTTGTACGTCTCCCAGTACGAGTGCGAACACTCGGCCTTGCCTCATAGGCTCTTTTCCAGTGGCTTTGGGGTTGGGTTTTGGTGGAGCATTTGATGCTGCTGCGCTTGGTGCAGCTTTGCTATTGCCTTGGGGAGTGGAAGGGCAATCTTTAACCATGTGGCCCACCTTGCCACACCTATAACAAGCACTAGAAAGTTTATAACAAACCCCTTTGTGTTTCTTACCACATTCAGAACAGGGCGGTATGGAACCACTTCCTTGACTGGAACTGATTGTTGATCCTGAGTTTTGCTTTTTGTTCAGTGGGTTGTTTCTGCCTTTCTTGAATTTAAAACCTCGTTTCTTCCCGCGCCACTCGATTGCGGGTGTTTCAGTCTGTTTCACAGCATCGATATTTGCTTCGGCCATAATGGCTCGGTCAAGAACATCCACATATTTCAGTACCTTTAGCATATTGATTCTGTCCAGTATTTCTACATGGAGGCCGCCTTCAAACTTCCTGACCTTCTTGTAGTCGGTGTCTACCATGTGTGGTGCATATCGGGCAAGTTCAATAAACTTTGATTCGTACTCAGCCACGGATATGGTACCTTGTTTTAGTTGTTCAAACTCAGTCACTTTTCTGTCCTTGACACACTGTGGGAAGTGCTTTTCAAAGAAGGACTCCTTAAATTGAGCCCAAGTCATAACAGTATTTGTATCACGGATCAACATCCACCACCTTCTAGCTTCTTCTTGTAAGGTGAAGGTAGCTAGCAACACCTTGTGTGCTTCAGAACATGGAAAAACTTCGAATAACTTTTCAGTCTCAATAACCCAAGCTTCAGCTTTTAGCGGTTCGAGGCCTCCCTGAAAGGATGGCGGTTTCATCTTACTAAATTTCTGTGTCAGAGCTATGATATCATCATTCATAGGTGGCTCTGGTTGTACTGGAAGAGGTGGGGCTTGTTGGTTCTGTTGTTGCCCTAGTCTTTCAGTTACTAGTTCTACCATTCTCTCCAGCCTTGCCATTCTTGCCGCAAAGGATTCAGTTTCATCAACATTTCTTACGTTGTCTATCTCACTATAAGCAGTTATAACAATTATAAACATAGGCAGATGCATACTTAAATAGATTATCACATTAACAGTTATATTCATGTCTTAGCCACACACACTTATCATGCTCATGTAATGCCCTAATCACTTTTCTAGGACATCCTATAGCTCATTTGGACACGTGTGTGCGGCATAACTCGTGGTTAGGTATCGCTCTGATACCACTCTGTCACGACCCAAACACGCCCCTATGGGTTTAGCACCGTAACCGGCCAGTAATCCGAGATTACCGAAAGCCTGCTTAACAGTAATACAGTAATACAGAGTACAGGGACTGACGGAAGCCAAAACAGTAATTAAAATATATCCAATGAGCTGTGACAGTCTGTATGCAAAAAGACTTTTCATATACACATGTACAATCAGTACCAAAACAGTATGTATAACATATACAATCATTCAGTCTATACAGTAATTACATAACAGATACAAAAAGGGGAAAACTAAAACACCCCAAAAGCCCTGGCTTGACAGGCTCGGAACCTCGCAGTGAGGCACAATGGTTGGCTTCGACAAAAGGGAGTCTAACCCATGCTCCTAGCTCCGGTCTGGTGCCTAAGCACCTACATATATATATAAACAGTGAGCTAAAGCCCAGTGAATAACATAATGTGTAAAGAGGTTAAGAATGAATGTCCTTACAATAACGAAAACAGTCGATTGATTCAGTATATCAGTCATTCAGTCATAACAATCATATGTGGTACATCCAATAACAGAACAGTACAGTAAACAGTAGGTCTTGAAAGACCGAACAGTCAATGATGGCCATCATAACAGTAAACAAAAGTTCCAAGATAGGAACTAACAGAGATCTCTGTAACAGTAGCAGTAACAGTAACAGTAGTTGCTAAGGATGCCACAATACAGTTCAGAATAGAGGACAAACATTCATTCAGTTAACAGTAAACAATTCAGAAAACAGTTCAGTTGATCATTCAGAAAATATTCATTTTCGAATATATCTTTACACCATTGTTACTCACAGAGTTCTGGGCTACAGATAAGCTAGTATGCGTCCGTGGATGCCAACCCTACACAGTTACAGAGTGAACACACACTAAGCCACACAGTTGGGAAAATAGTAACTTAATCCGTATCTTGACTTGGTGTGGTTATACATCAATATCCTCATTAAGATGCCTTAAACTAGGCCTAAGAATGCCTAGAATGGAATGAGGATGCAAAGATGCATTTTAAAAATATTTTTAAAATTTTCAGAAAACAGAGGTCCCGCTCGAGCATAGAGGAAAACAAAATACTCCGCTTGAGCGCGAGTTACCCCGCTCGAGCGGACTGTAAAACATGCCAAAAGTACTGGATGTGTGAAAATCACGCTCGATTGGGCGCTCGATACCCGCTCGAGCGGGTGACACAAGTCATTGCTCGAGCGTCCAATAGCTCGCTCGAGCGGACTGTAAAACAGTGCAAAGTGCTGGATGCACGAATTTCACGCTCGAGCGCCAGTCACTCCGCTCGAGCGTGAGTCCAAAATCTGGAATTTCCAGATTTGAACCTCAAGCTCAAAAACAAGTTTCAATGTACCAAATTCGATCCTTTTGGGCTAATTTTCTGGAAAATTGTTCAAAACTCAAAATATAACATGTTTCAAAGATCAATTTAAGAAATCAAAGCCCAAAAGTAGTTCAATTAAATCCAATTTCAAACCAATTTTTATGATCATAACTCAAACATGACATGCATGAGTTTAAACCAATTCAAAGCTTCAATTACTTGCTCAAATGAGCCTCAACTTCCAAAAACAAGATGAAAACATAGACTATAACAATAATATAAACATGCATATATCAAATTCCATGTAATTAACCTCAAAATGCAACAATGTAGACATGCATGCATGATATATGCTACAATTCAACATTATGAACCAACTCTTAGCTAGAATCTCTAATTTCTCGTGGATCATGCAAGACAACACACAAATACATCAAAGAGAGGTTGAATTCTCTACCTTAGGTCTCCAATTCCAAGTCTAGAAGCTCAATTTTGCAATTATCTCCCAAATTCCCTAAGCCTCCAAGCAAATTCAAGATGAAAACAAGGTTTTCTCCTCTCCCTCTCTCTCTAGTCGGTTATAGACCCAAGATGGCTGATGAAATGTTTTTGTTTGAAGGTAATAAGGCTCAAATGTGTTTTGTATAAAGTGGCCACTATGTGGTAGTTTAGTAAATAAGCCCAACTATTGCATTTTAGTATTATTTAATCTAATTTAATCATACCAATTCAAATTTCAATTAAATATACCATAAAATCTCATAAATTCTAATTAGCACATAACGCTAATCAATTCTTGGTTCGGTCACCGATAAGGCCTTCAATTTGCAATTTAAAACATAAAACATGAACAGATAATTTGACAATCAACAGATAGATATGCATTTAAACTAGCACATTCAATCGATCAGTTCAGTATTTCAGTCAGTCAGTCAATTAACATGCTTAATCATAGATTAGCACTAATCAGTAGTGTTATCAATAAACAGGAGTGAGAGTTGTCACAATCCCCTCTCTAACCATCCTTGTATGTCCAAGTGCGAAGCTTTTTACTAGATCATAGAATAGAGAATTTGTCCCTTAAAATAAGTTTAGACAACAGCTTTCCAATAATTGCATTCTATAGTCCTAAGCCACCTGTACACACTTTTGACCCGGCAATGTTTTCAAATAATAATAATTATTTTTTAAGTAAAACACATACCAATGTTCCAATTATGAATCGAACCTTGTGCTTTCACAATGAATTGCAATAAATTTTTGCAATATCTAAATTTCACTTGTGTGTTGGGGATAAGATGGATCCCATACCTTTTTATAGCTCCATAACCATGACTACCCACAACCAATATGGAAGCATGGTGTTTCTCCACAGCCTCACAGAGAACATTTGTAGAATCTTGCTCTGTATCTGATGTATAATAATCATTACAAATCATTCTTTGATATGTGATCACTTTGTATGAATTCAATTTCTTAAGAGGGAAATATTTTACTCTATTTTGACTTTTGTTTAGCTTATTAATTTTATGCAAGAGGTGACGATTTCTTATGTTGTTTGTCTACTCATTAATTGTTCTTTTTTCTTTTTTTACTCTCAGAGAGAAGACAATCCTTCCTAGTTGTGAGCTTGAAATTCTTTTTCGCACTTCCTATCATGTCGCAAAAAGGTACTTATACAAAATTTGCTATCATCTACTTTTTTTAAACCTCATCACACAACAACTAAGTATTACATTTACTTTCTTTAATTTTTCCAAATGATCGAACTTTCAAACATTGAGAATAGAAAGAACTTCTGTCTCTCTTTAGAACTCTTCTTGAATTGACCTAAATTTTTTAACAAAAGTTCTTGTTAGTTCTTTATATGTTATAAATGCTTTGTGTTTGCTTATGTTAAACGTAGAAGTACTTCCTAATTTCTTTAATTTTCAATTCTTAATTTTACCCTTCACCTTTAATTTTCATGCTTCATTTTTGTCTTCTAGTTCCTGAACCAAAGACTCAAAAAAAAAAAGAAAAAGAAAAAAGGATTTACTCTCTACAAATACATTCCCAATTTTAGTAACTTCTTCTTAATACACTAAGTGAAAATTATAATCATCACCAAATTGTTTTAACAGGCCAATGAGAGTGCCTTACTATCATAAATTAAGTAGTTAGCGACCAACATCTCATGAGCAGTTGATGCAACCACCTTAACGAAATGCATTCTCAAAAACCAGTCTTCCGTACCAGAGCATTCCCCTATTTTGCCAACTCATCGCCATCATTTAGAAAACAAATTTGGGATTGAGTTTTTATTTTGTTTTATGGTCTATTCAGAAGGTTCCAAATGGCCATTGTTTAAAAAATGATGAAGCAAATTGGTGGGATTGGTTCGCTTGATCAAGTAAGAGTTTATTTTTTTAGTTAACCCAATCGATCATTAAGTTTTTTCCTCCAATAAGGTAGCTCAATTGGTGGTGTTATTGACCTAATTGGGTGTTTTGTTGATTTTCAAACTGGAATGTACTGAGTTTTATTTCTTATGCACTTGTGTTGTCCACTACACATCATCCACTACACATTCATGCATATATTGTAATTCACTTTAGTGTATCTATTAAAAAATCTATAATGATTCCTTAATTTTCTCACATTCAACCTTCTACTTTTTGCTTCTGCGTTGTGTTTTGCTTACATTTTGAAAACCATTCTAAATTAATAGTCATATGCAGCTTTGTTGCTTTACTTTTTGCTTTTATTAAGTAGTGATGAATTATTTTCATTCCACTGATTTATTTCTTATGCATTTGCCTTTAAATATCACTGAAAATCAAGAGAGTGAGCTTGCCAGTTGAATAAAGAGCATGATATGAGTCCAGTTATATTGAACAAGGGAGAAATTCCCCAGAATTTAGAATGCAGCTGATGCATATAAGAGAACAAGAGATTCCAGAAAAACTCAATTTAATTAATTTAAACATATCTAGTTGGAGTCAACTCAATGAATTTTTTTTGCAACATACAGCTCCATCTACAGTCATATCCTCCCTTCTTTCATTATTGCCAATAAAATTTTATATCCACTTTCCTTCGTGAAACGCATGGGAGATGAAATAAGAGCTATAATTGTATATTCACTTTCTTTTTGAGGGGTGTAAAGTAAAAGCCATATAATTTACCTTTCAATCTTACTTCCTAAAATCATGTTTCAGCACTGTCGCATAACTATGTTTTCTTTTAGAAGGGTTTATTTTTTATACAAAGTAGGAGGTGTCTATGTTTGCCCTTTCAGTAACTTTGAGTATCATAGCTTAATTCATCTATCTTACTTCCCATTGTTCCTCATATTATATCTTATATTTGTAATTCTATTTGCTCTATTTTCAGTTAGATTATATGCCCTTCTATGTTTGTTGTAGAATCTTCAAATTGAATTTAAATTTCCTTTTGTTTGTTGATTTCTACTACGGGATGAACCTATTGATGGCAGTCAAAATGAAAGCTCATTCATTACCTATACCTGGATTTCAATGTCGTGGCAAAATGCTTGCTGGTGATCATTGTTCATCCCAACTTTTTAGGATGTCATCTATTCAACCTCAATATTATGAGCCTACTCTCTTTGAATCCTCTGTTACAAGTGAACCAGTGGGTGATTTCACTCAGCTTAAGGATGAAGTCTTTGTACTTCTCCGCCGACTTGACATGCATAAGTCCTCAAACAATTTGCTTCATAATATTCTTTCTCAATCTCCACCTTTGAAATTGCTTATTCATTTTGACAACATTGTCAAAGAAGAGTTAAAGATGGAATATCAACATCTTTTGGATAAATATCACGATCAAGTTGCTTTTAATGCAAATCAGAGTAGTGCATCGTCCTAACTTTGTAACATTGTTAATACTGTTTTTATATAGATGTTTTGTTCTTTTTCCGTATGTGTATAGTGATGTTTTATGTTATTTGGTGTTATCAATTCTTCTTTTTATTATTTTTTCCTTTTAATTTTTGTTAATGTGATTAGAATGAGTTTCCTATGTTTTACTGGCTGATTTTGTGCACAATAATTATCATGTGTAGGTCCAATCCTATAGATACTTGATTTTGCTATGTTTTAATGTGTCAAGTTCATAATTTTTTGCAAAAAAACATATTGACTTTTAAGCTATTTCAGGCTATCTTACACTATTTGTCGCTGACAAGATGATTACCATGGATGAATTTGTCAATCGATTCACAAAATGGCCTGACAACGCAAAGCGTTCAATGGATAAAGAATACCACTCGGTAAAATCATTGAAAGATTTATATCAGGTAATTTGATCTGTATGAATTCTACACATGGATTCGTTCTTATTTATTTATGATTCATTAGCAGCTTTCAAATCCCATCTTGTTACAATTGTCACAGATTTTGCAACCTTGGATTCAAAAGAAAATGGAGGAACATAAATGCAGAACCAACTAATATCGCAAATTTTAGTACATATTCAAAGCTTGGAACACCAGATACACAAACAATCAAAAGTTTAGTGCTTTTATTTTTCATTTTCTTCGTTTTTTTTTGGAAAACAAATCAAGGAAAAGTTCAAACCAAGTTAGTATCGTTCTCTGTTTTCTGTTTTCATTTTCCGAAAAACACTTCCTCATCTTTACTATTATTTCTTATCATTTGCTATAAAACACTGTCTAATCTTTATTATTCCTTATCAATGCTATAGGGAAGCATATGGAATGAACAAAAAACACACAAAAAATCAGAATATTATACAAAAAAATTTATCTGAGTTTTATCACTCAATCAATAATTGATTTCCCTCAAAGGCTTACAACCTAATTTGTAGTAAACATTACAAGGTCACCAGATCACAATACACTTCCCAAATCAACCCAAAATTACCTAAATTCACTTCCCACAAAAATCACAATTCAAAATGGATTATCTACACCTCAAAATATGTTATTGTTTATTTACTTTGTTTATCTTAAAGCTTTTCAGCTTGGTTTATTTACTTTGTTTATCCTAAAATAGCCTCAAAACACTAAAAAAAGCCAAATAGCCTCAAATAGTACCCTAAACCAATGATTTATATTTAAAAGGAAAAAAAAAAAAGAAAAAAGAGCAGCAGCTCGGCAGGCAGCCTACACTGTCACGTTGAAAGTGTAGGCATAGTGTAGGCACAGGCTGTCCCATTGTTGGTAAATGACAATTTTGCCCCATTAAACCAATTTTGAAAAAAGTGAGATTAGGGATAGATTTGTCATTTTAGCTTCAAACATCATTTCAAACACATTTTTCAATATAATAATCAACCAAAAAATTCAACCTAACTTTCTAAACATAAAAAATAAAATAGTCTATCATAATAACCAAATAGTCAAAAAGTCCAAAAAAGTAGTCACTTCCCAAACAAGGCCTAAATGCATTGTCATGAAACAGTATCTGTTACTTGTGAAGCTGATCATACAATTGCATTTTCTGAATCAAGTATGCAAGTGTACAGTTGGGGATGGTAGGGTTTTTTTATTTGTCTATCAGAATACAGAAAAACCTACTTTGCCTCAGTAATGCTTAGGTAAAATTTGAGAACTTTGCTTTTTTGGGAACAACTTTGAACCATAAAATTCCACCGTTTGGTTTATCGGCACTTGATCTCAACTTAAGTCCATTTGGGAAGGATTCAAGTGGGTTGAATCATGGGCATAGGCCGTCGTGCCGTCGTGCAGCTTCGCAATATTAATAGGGACTCACTTTGTTACACATTTATCTTATACATGTCATGTATTTTTTAACAAATGTTTTGTAAGGTTGGTCCTCTCTTTATGGGGGCCAAGGCAAAGTTTAAAAATGGAGCTTTTATACATAATTAAAAAAATATATATTTATCTAGTTTTTATGTTTATCCCAATACAAAATTTGCTTGTATATATAAATATTAAAATTATTAATTTTTTACCTATAGTATGCACGAAAATTATCTAAAATATTAGGTGATAAATTTAATTTGAAAATATTATATTAGTGAATAATTCGATTGTAACTTGTTTTTTACAATAATTATAATTTGAAATAGATTTTGAACATTTTCAATGAGTAATGTTATTAATTTATTTAAATTTTTTATGAAGAAACTGATTGAATATAAAATTTGATCAATTTTAGCGTAAAAAATTATTTCTCAAGGCAAATGTATTTGGTATAGTCGACAATATTTTATAAATAGTCTATGCATCTACCAAATAATCATTTATTATTATTAAATAATTCACCACTTTAATTATTTTATAATAAAAAGTCAGTGAAATTTTATTTTTGAACTACTAATATAATAATGTAATGTTTGGTTCACTAAAATGAAATTGAATAGAATGAAATGATCATTTTTCATCCTTTCTATATTACAATGATGATTCTCTATATTACAATGATGATTCTATTTGTAATATTTTTTTCATCTTTTTTTCAGTGAATCAAACGTGAAAATAAACATTATGATAGATAATTATTTTATTTTAATGAATCAAACCTAACATATGAACTAAATCATTTGGGGCCCTACTTTTTACACAAAGTTCAGGGGCTCAAGGTGGTTGCCTTGGTGGTCTTGCCTCAATGCAGGCCCTGATGTTATGTAAATTTTTAGTGGAGTTATAACAATTTTTGGATTAGAAAATGTTACACAATTTGTGATTAAAAAATGTCTTGATAAAAAAATGTGTAATGTTATTACAAAAATAGTTAACATTACTTTAAATATATAATTTCATTTTTAAACTATACATTGTCATAATTTTATAAAAAAAATTACGTAATATTTATAAAAAAAAAACGTACATTACATGTACAAGAAATAATATGAGTGTATACTCAACGGTTCCCTAATAAATATACTAACAATATATTTGTTAGGAAACAACTAAGGAAGTCATATATAAATATTTTTTATTTTTTTGGACCATGTTATTGGGTCTGGGTCCACCAATTGTCCCATTTTAATGCTGAGGTTTAGACTCTCTAGACTCTTTTTATATCATTCTACAATGTTGGGAAAATTTAGAAGACTCTAAAAAGTTTTAGAGAAATTTGAAAGATTTTAGAACTTCCTAGAGCTATTTGAAACTTGGTAAAACTCTAGAGATATCTAGAACGTATATGTAGTTGAATAATTTAGAAAATTCTATAATATAGTGAAATAACGAAAAGTGTATTTTAGAATACTAATGAGAATCGTTGAATCAAGTTAATACTAACCATTCATTAAAAAAATGAAAAACTATATAAAACGAAGAAAGCTCATTTGAACCCAAACCTTTATGTGTTAGTTACCTTTATGAAAGCTCTCGTACACTTTGTACAATGGACTATGCTTTTGAATCTTATCGACTGCTTTCCAACCATGTAGTTCTTGAAGATGGTTGATTTTTATCTCTAAAGAACTTTTCTGGTGGTGGGGCAAATAAAATTATTAATATTCCGTATAACTTTTATTTTGAGTGTCCACAATACACCATGATACGTGATCCATAGAGAACAACATTAAGTAAGTGCAAACGCAAAATAATTGAACTCAAACTTAACTCAAACAATAATATGACTCTGTTTGGGAAGCCGGAAATGAGGCTATTATAGCCTCATTTGAGAAAAAAGCCCAAAAGCAACACTGTTCACAGGTTTTCAAAAAAAATAAAATAAAATAAAATAAAATAGGCTACAGCCCGGACAGTGTAGGCTGTGCCTACACTGCCACAGCCCCAAAATGTTACATCAACGGCTAAATTACCATTTTGCCCCTTTATATCAATTTTAAAAATTATAATTTTAGGGACAAATTTGTCATTTTAAATTCAAACATCATTTCAACACATTTTTCAATACAACAACTCAAATAAAATCTATCTCATCTTCCCAAATACAAAAACTAAAATAGCCAAAAAACTAAATAGCCTACTAAAATAGTCACTTCCCAAACGAGACCTATATAGTGTACAAACAGGGGATTGGTGGTGCAGGAAGACTATTCATATTAGGTGGAGATTTATATCCTTATCACTTTATAATAGTTTATCATTGATTTTGCAACACGAAAAGAAAGTGTTTCATGTCATCGGGACATCTAGGATCATCTCCTTGAGCATTTCATGCTTGACATTACGAAAATTACTTTTTATATCGTCATCTCAGTTGTGTGTCATTTTACATATTTGCACCCTTATAAACTTTCGTATACCCTTGCAAATGACAATATTTTTCATAGGTCAATGCAACACTTCATGTCATGCAAATGACAAAAGTATACAACATATACCTGAAAAGTTAAAAAAAAAAAAATATATATATATATATATATATAATAACTTTTTAAAAATAAATTTTACTTAAGTAGACAAATGAATAAATTTAAAAACAAAATAACTTAAGATTTTATATCTCACATTTTGAAATCCTTTCCGCATATAGAATTTATAAACGCCAATTTTCTTAATTATAAATGAAGATTACTCTCTCAGGCTTGTAAATAATTTTACTTGGACCATTTCATTTAAATTGGAGATTAAAATAAATAATTTTGAGATATTTATCAATTTTTAAAGGTTTTAATTTGGCCTTTCTGTCTAAATTAGATGTTAAAATTGATAATTTTGGGACTCTTGTTAATTTTTCAAGGTATACACGTAGATAAAATTATCAAAAATTCAAATGAAAGGAACAGACTAAAACTAAACTTAAACTGTGAAGATCAAACAGTTCAGATTGAAGTTAGTGATGCCCTCAATTATTGGTGAAACTCATACAGCATTCATAGGAGGAAAGAATATCCTAGATGGGGTATTTATTGCTAATGAAGTAGCTGATGGATGGAAAAAGGCCAAGCTGCAAGGGTTGACTATCAAGTTGAACTTTGAGAAAGCCTTTGATTCAGTAAATTGGGAATTCATGTTCTCTATGATGTCTAGCTTTGGTTTTGGGTCTAAATGGGTCTCTTGGATGAAAGCTTGTGTGTCTTTCGCCTGAATCTCCATCCTCGTGAATGGATCACCAACTAATGAGTTCTCTTCGAAAAGAGGCCTTAGACAAGGTGAACCATTATCACCATTCCTATTCAATATAGTGGCTGAAGGGCTCAATATACTCCTTACTAGAGCACTTAATCTTGGCATTCTCAAAGGAGTTTTGGTTAGGGCTAATGAGGTACTTATATCTCATCTTCAATTTGCTGACGACACTATTCTCTTATGTGAATCAGATATGGCTCAAGTGGTAATTATCAAAAGGATTCTTAGATGCCTTGAAGTTTTATCCGAGCTCAGAATCAATTACCACAAAAGTGTTGTATGCAGCGTTGGTGTGGATGATGAGTCACTGCATACTTTTGCAAACCTCTTGACTTGCAAGGTGCTTAGCTTGCCGTTAAAATTTTTGAAGCTACCTTTAGATGCCAACCCATGTAGAAAATCAACTTGGAAACCTGTGCTTGATAACATTAGATCAAGATTATTAGGTGGATGGGGAAAATGTTGTCCTTAGCAGGAAGATTAACTTTGATCAAGTCTGTCCTATCAAGTCTACCTGTGTACTATCTTTCTCTCTTTAAGATGCCTGAAGGTGTGGCTCGTGAATTTAAGAAAATTAAGGCTGCTTTCTTGTGGAATGGTAATGACCTAAAAAGAAAAGTTCATTTGGTGAAATGGTTAGAGGTAACAAAGAGTGTTGGCCAAGGGGGTCTAGGCATTAGGAGGATTAGGGATGTTAATGCATGCTTGCTTCTCAAATGGTGGTGAAAATTTGGAAATCAAATTAATGCACTATAGAGGAGAGTTATCTGCAGTAAATACAAGATTGAGGTAGAATGCTGGCATCCTTTTGTGAAATCTTCTTACAATCATTCTAGGATGGCCTCGAGGCGCCAGGTTTCCAAGTTCACCTTTTTTGATTTCTAGGATGGCCTCGAGGCACCAGTCTACTGTGCATATTCACCTTGATCAAAGCATTCTAGGATGCCAGCCTCTTTTTGGAGCCCATATTCACCTTTTTAGGAGGCGCAACACCGGGTCTTCTGTTGTCTTTTTTCCAAAATCGCTTCTTTTGGCTTGGTTCCCTAGAACGCGAGGCTTTAATCTCCTTTTCTACAATGTACGCCCGGTCTACTACTTTTGCAGAGGTTGGCAGTTTCAAGGCCTCGAGCCTGTCTTTAATTTCAGCATCCAATCCTGCTTCGAATTTTCTTGCTTTTCGAGTTTCGGTGGGAATGACGTATGTTGCAAATCGAGCGAGTTGTATGAACTTGCTCTCATATTCGGCCACCATCGTGGTTCCTTGCTTTAGATGTATGAATTCGGATGCCTTCTGTTCCCGCAATGAATCTGGGAAGTATTTTTCATAGGATACTTCCAAGAATCTTGCCCAAGTCGTAATTTCTTCTTTGGCCAGAGTGAGAAGCCACCATTCCTGTGCATTGTCTTTGAAAGTGAAAGTGGCGAAAGTTACCTTTTGTCTTTCGGTGCAGGGTAGGGCGCGAAAAATCTTTTCCATGTCTTTCACCCAAGTGCCTGCTACCATTGGGTCTGGGCCGCCGATAAATGTGGTGGGTTTCAGATCTTGGAATTGTTTTATGGTAACCGACTCTTCTCGCCGTTCCGGCATCCCATTATTGATGTTAGTTTGCAAGGCTTGCAAAAAGCTAGTAACCGCTCTTTCCATCGATTCAGTGCCATTGGTTGATGACTCACTTCCATTATCATTATTAGCCATTCTACAAAGTAATAAACGAGGCATTACATTCACAACACAACATATATATAGGCATGTGTAGTGCAATCTATATTTATATAAAATGCCAACTTTACATTTTTTTACAATTCATATTACATCAGTCAGAATATGTTAGTGTCCCATTCTTGTGGTAAACAAAACAAAAAGACAACAAAAAAGGGATGGGGATGGACTTTGTGTATCCCAAGAATGCTCGGTCAACAATCCAGCCAAGTGTTATAGACACCCCATTTTTGACCATCCTCAAGACTTGGACGTCACCGTTTGAACACTCGGTGATCATCCATGTTCGTGTTCGTCTTGAGTTCTCAGAGGTCTCAGCCACGCGCCTTGTCTAAAGACCTCTCAACTTGCCTGTTTTGTGTTTGGTTTTGCACCAAACACTTGTGTTTTACTTTTGAGGGGCAGAGAATGGCTTGCTGGCCATCCCCACATCTCACCGGCCATGTCTTGATGCCACCGGCCATTGTTTTGTTGCCATTGGGCAAATGTTTAGCCAGTCGGCACGATTTCTGGTCTACCGACCATTATTTTGATCAAATTGTCATTTTTGGCTGGCCGACCACTGTGCATCTGCTTTTGGCAGATATTTTGTGCCAGCTGTGATAGCTGGCATCCACTTTGCACCTCTTCGATACACGTGTATGGGGGGATTTCACTCTTGCTTAGCTTGTTTTGTAAGCTTTGCAAGAGTGAATCTCTATAAAGGGAGGCCTTCTTCTCCCTCCTCAAGGGTTCCAAAAAAATTTCAGAGAGCTCTGAGATTAGGGTTAGGTCTTGTGTATCTATCTATCTCTATATCTCCCTCTATTTCACTCTTGTGTGTGTATAAGGTGTATTTGTTCTTAGTTTTGCACTAGGACACCTAGTATCACACCTTACCTTGGTTGCTGAGGTGCCAAAGGGTTGTTGCTAAGGTTTTTGAGTGGATTTAAGCTTGGAAAGGCTGCTAGAGGTCCATTCTTGAAGAGGTCTACAAAGGTGAGATTTTTCTCCCTTTATTTCCCATTTTTGCATAGGCTTTGAGCCATCCTTGCATCTGTTTTTAAGCTTAACTTATAACATATAAAAGTTCTGATTTTAAGTGCTTAAAATAGTTGTTTAAGGTTGTTTTGGTGTTTGGGGTTGTTTGACCCCTATTAGGCCTTGTTTGGCCTCAGTTTTATGCATTTTTGGTGAGCTCCGGGACCACCTTGTCTTGGCCTCCTCACCACTGAAATCCAGAGGGATTCCAGAGGGATTTCAGTGGTGGGGATGGTGCTTTAAGGTCCTAAGAAGGAGAGGGCCATCCCCTCTCCTTGTTGCTTTCAATATTGGCTATTTTAGCCTCATGTGTGAGCATCTTGTTTAAGTTCATGTTGGCCATATCTTAAGTAGTATTTGTGCTTATTTTGTCATGATATAGCACTGTTTTTAATTGGTTTAGACACACCATGAATGCTTAGCATACTTGTCTTGTAATGCCATGAAATTGCCTTAACATGCTTTGTGCTTTGAGCCTTGTTTTTAGCCTGATTTTGGCTTAGCTTTGTGAAGCTTTTATGCATGTTTTGATGTGCTTGAGGTCTGATTTTGGTCGTTTGGGTCATCCATGACTTGCTTTGTATAGCTACCATGCAATCTCCCTTGTAGGCCTTGAGTATTGGATCCTCTAGCATGCATTACTCGCATCATTTCAGTGGTTTGGCATCACTTACCATGTCATTTCAGTCCATATGGTATGCTTGCATGCTTGCATTTGATGCTCCTTTAATGCTTTAAAAGGTTGATGTCTTATGCTCCATGTTTGGACCCTTTTGAATGCCTCTAGGATTAGGTCGTTTAGATGCCATCTAAGTGGTTTTTGGGGTTTACTTCAGCATGATTTAGGACTGTTTTGGTTTACTTTGGTCATTTGCTTCATGTGTCACATGACCACAGTTTAAGTCCTTGGACTTTGTTGCATGCCTTGATTGCTTTGTTTAGTTGGTTTGGCACCATCCTTAACATGATTTTCAAAACTTATAATGTATGCCATTTTTCCATGTTTTGTCCCTTTTAAGTGTGCTTAAAAGTTGCTCTTTGATGCCCAAGTATTGGACCATGTTTGCATGCATGTTTGTATGCGCATTTGCCTTTATTTCCTTGGCATTTGGCCACTTTTTTGGGCCTATTTGAGAGCTGCCCAAATTGGTGTAAGTCCATTGTTCGCATGTTGTTGCATGCTTGAAACACATTGTATTTGGCATGCACTTCCTTGATTAAGTTGCTTAACATGTTACATGTCTTGCATACTTACATGTTTACATTGTATCTTGCATGCTTGATTAACTCACATACTTGGTACATGCTTGTTCCCTTAGGTTGTGTGCCTAGTATACATGGCTTGTTCACATGTTTGATAGGTTGTCACATGTTTGCATGTTTGTCCCCATGCTTATGTTGCATACTTATTTGTTTATGTGCATTTCATTTGACATTGAAATGGCACACTTGGCCTCTTTGGCCATCACGCATTGAAATGCGCGATTGATGGCCTGAGAGTCAAGGACCAAACTCCCTTGAGTTCATAACATGATAGGGAGGGTGGTGGTGCAAACATTTGCGTTAAAATGCATTGCCATGCCATGTTTGTCTTCTGCTGCTGTCAAAACAGGATTCTACAGGCATACATGGTCGGCCGACCATCTCTATTGCCGACTGACCAAAAATTTGAGGCCGAGAGCCATATCAATGGTCGATGACCAATTCCCTATAGCCGGTGGTGTTTCCCCTTGGCCGGTGACATCCCACAACCTTCAGGGAGTGATGCTGAAGCATCCTTGGGATTTGTGCAAGTCTCAGAGATGCAGAGCAGTGTAAACAGAGGCAGCTTGGGCATGGCGAAGGATTTCCGATCGAACCCGAGCACGCATGCATTAGACCCTCTTCCCGAGGCTGTTTTATTGCTTTCTTAGCTTAGTTAATTTGCTTAACTAGTTAAGTGGTCTGTAATATTTAATTAGCTAGAATAGTTGATTATTTATTCGAGTTTGTATTTTTTATTCGGTCTCTCCGAGAGAGAGCATAATTGTGTAATAAGTGTGGGTGCGTGTGTGCATGTCTTCCAACCCCCACTTCTTTCTCCCTTTTACTTACCTGCTTTTGATGGTTAGTACTAGGGCACGTTTTATTTTAGCATACCTTATGCTATGCATGCATGCATCATTCATTTGTATTGCATGCATCAAGCTCGGCGCATCATACTAACTGCATAAGTATTTCAAACCCAAACTTGAATACATGCTATTCGTTGCGTTTCTCATGCCATCCCTAGATTAGCCGAGCCTATTCTAGTTGCATTTTGTATGCGATGCATTAGTCATTTAACATGGACTTGGATCATACATTTGATTGCTAACAAGTTCCTTCTTTTGTCTTAGAGTACGATGTAAGTATATATGCTTTAGCATCTCGCATGAGTGTGAATGATGACATGACAGCATGCTTACCATGTGGCTATGTGCTTATGTGATATATCTGCCGGAATGCCTGTGGGTGAAGGTTGGATTGTTCGAGTTGGAACAACTCCTTGAAATCCGTGTTTTAGCCTACTTGCGAGTAGCAAATTTCAAACCGATTTCTAAACAAACGGATATGCGATGCTTTGTTCCAAATTAGGCGATCTAGTCTATACTTTTGTGTTGTGCGCATCACATAGTAAGATTAGCTAATTAACCGGAATAAGAACACATAATGTTTTCAAAACTACATATCATGGTTAGTAGAGGCCGATCTTCGGATCGGGCGAGCGGGGGTGCTCATAGCTGACCTTCCCCAATCGTACCCAAGTTCCCGAGACGAGGCAACTTTGGTGATGATGGACACGTGGCCTTAGGCAAACGAGTCATGGTTTCTTAAATTTCCCCATAAAAAATATTTAGGTGGCGACTCTGTATCTGGCAAAACAGTCCATGTTTGGCACTTCTTTCTCAAAAATCTGTTTTTCAAAACGATTTGCCGGATTTGGACTCTTTGGTGATTTATCAGTCTCACATTGCACATTATGAGACCAGATTAAGAACCGTGACAATTTGAGTCCGGAACCATAGAAGCATAACGCCTAAGGGCGTGGCTGCAGGTGTCTCAATTTATGACAAGTCATTATTAAAGTCAACATTTTGAATATTAATTATGTCTAGTGGGTTAAGGACTGTGGTGAAAATATAGTCCTCAGGGTACACGTTCCCCCTTCTAGCCACAAAATCTAGGGGTAGAGGGCCTATGATATAATGCGGGCGGTTATGTCCAGGGGCAACGCCAAGGACACGAGTGGGTCCAAGAAAATGCCTGCGTGTATCGGCACGGCTTTGCCTCCATAGTAAATGTGGGACATTAGTAGGGTCAGCCTGGATATAAACTGGCCGACACATCAACTAGGCAAATGTCACGACCCAAACCCGCCCCTATGGGTTTAACACCGTAACCGGCCAGTAATCCGAGATTACCGAAGGCCTGCTTAACAATAATACAGTAATACAGGGGCTGGCGGAAGCCAAAATAGTAATTAAAATATGTACAATTAGCTGTGACAGTCTGTATGCAAAAAGACTTTTCATATACACAAGTACAATCGGTACCAAAACAGTATGTACAATATATACAATCATTCAGGACAAGGACTTAATCCCTATTAGAACAGTACAGTGCAACATCATTCAGTCTATGCAGTAATTATATAACAGATATAGAAAGGGGAAAACTAAAACACCCCAAAAGCCCTGGCTTGACAAGCTCGGAACCTCACAGTGAGGCACAATGGTTGGCTTCGACAAAAGGGAGTCTAACCCACGCTCCTAGCTCCGGTCTGGTGCCTGAGCACCTACATATATATATAAATAGTGAGCTAAAGCCCAATGAATAACATAATGTGTAAAGAGGTTAAGAATGAATGTCCTTTCAGTATTGAAAACAGTCGATTGATTTAGTATATCAGTCATTCAGTCATAACAGTCATATGTGGTATATCCAATAGCAGAACAGTACAGTAAACAGTAGGTCTTGAAAGACCGAACAGTCAATGATGGCCATCATAACAGTAAACAGAAGTTCCAAGATAGGAACTGACAGAGATCTCTGTAACAGTAGTAGTAACAGTAACAGTAATTGCTATGGATGCCACAATACAGTTCAGAATAGAGGACATACATTCATTCAGTTAACAGTATCAATTCAGAGAGCAGTTCAGTTAAACATTCAGAAAATATTTATCTTTGAACATATCTTTACAACATTGTTACTCACAGAGTTCTGGGCTACAGATAAGCTAGTACGCGTCCTCGGATGCCAACCCTACACAGTTACAGAGTGAACACACACTAAACTACACAGTTGGGAAAAAGTAACTTAATCCCTATCTTGACTCGGTGTGGTTCTACATCAATATTCTCATTAAGATGCCTTAAACTAGGCCTAAGAATGCCTAGAATGGAATGAGGATGCAAAGATGCATTTTAAAAATATTTTCGAAATTTTCAGAAAACAGAGGTCCCGCTCGAGCGTGGGTTTCCCCACTCGAGCGTATAGGAAAACAAAATACTCCGCTCGAGCGCGAGTTACCCCACTCGAGCGGACTGTAAAACACACCAAAAGTACTGGATGTGTGAAAATCACGCTCGATTGGGCGCTCAATACCCACTCGAGCGTGTGATGCAAGTCATCGCTCGAGCGTCCAATACCCCGCTCGAGCGGATTGTAAAATAGTGTAAAGTGCTGGATGCACGAATTTCACGCTCGAGCGTGTGTCCAAAATCTGGAATTCCAAATTTGAACCTCAAGCTCAAAAACAAGTTTCAATGTACCAAATTCGATCATTTTAGGCTAATTTTCTTGAAAACACTTCAAAACTCATAATATAACATGTTTCAAAGATCAATTTGAGAAATTAAAGCCCAAAGGTAGTTCAATTAAATCCAATTTCAAACCAATTTTCATGAACATAACTCAAACATGACATGCATGAGTTTAAACCAATTTAAAGCTTCAATTACTTGCTCAAATGAGCCTCAACTTCCAAAACAAGATGAAAACATGGACTATAACAATAATATGAGCATGCATGTACCAAATTCCATGTAATCAACCTCAAAATGCAACAATGTAGACATGCATGCATGATATATGCTACAATTCAACATTATGAACCAACTCTTAGCTAGAATCTCTAATTTCTCGTGAATCATGCAAGACAACACACAAATACATCAAAGAGAAATTGAATTCTCTAGCTTAGGTCTCCAATTCCAAGTCTAGAAGCTCAATTTTGCAATTATCTTCCAAATTCCCTAAGCCTCCAAGCAAATTCAAGATGAAAACAAGGTTTTCTCCTCTCCCTCTCTCTCTAGTCGGTTATAGACCCAAGATGGCTGATGAAATGTTTTGTTTGAATGTAATAAGGCTCAAATGTGTTTTGTATAAAGTGGCCACTATGTGGTAGTTTAGTAAATAAGCCCAACTATTGCATTTTAGTATTATTTAATCTAATTTAATCATACCAATTCAAATTTCAATTAAATATACCATAAAATCTCATAAATTCTAATTAGCACATAACGCTAATCAATTCTTGGTTCGGTCGCCGATAAGGCCTTCAATTTGCAGTTTACAACATAAAACATGAACAGATAATTTAACAGTCAACAGATAGATATGCATTCAAACTAGCCCAATCAATCAATCAGTTTAATGATTCAGTGAGTCAGTCAATAAACATGCTTAATCATAGATTAGCACAAATCAGTAGTGAGGGTTGTCACAGTCTTCTCTCCTTATAAAGAGTTTGGTCCTCCAAACTCGAATTACCTTCGTTCTAGAAGAAAACAAGATTCAGTGGAAACAGTTCAGGATATTTCTTGGTCATATCATCTTCCCTTTCCCAAGTGGCATACACGCCACCATGGTTTCGCCTCTCAACTTTCACTAATGGGATCTCTTTGTTTCACAACTTCTTGATCCGTCTGTTCACAATCTGAATGGGTCATTCTTTATAAGTATAGTCATCACTTAGCACTATACGGGTAGGCTCAATCACGTGGAAGGGATCCTAAAGGTATTCCCTCAACATAGAAATATGGAACACGTTTTGCATATGCTTTATTTCAGGAGGAAGCGTTACTTGATACACCATTGGATTGATTTTCTCAATAATTTCATACGGTCCGACATATCTCAGCGCTAACTTGCCTTTAACCCCAAAACGGGTCTGGCCCTTCATCGGTGTCACTTTTACAAAAACATGATCACCCACTTCATATTCTCTGTCTCACCTTCGGACATCCGCATAACTTTTCTGTCAGCTCTGTGTGGTTTTCAGTCTCTGTTTGATCAGTTTTACTTTTTCTGTAGTTTCATACACAATCTCGGGCCCAAGCAAAGGCCCATCTCCAACTTCTACCCAGCAAATCGGAGATCGATATTTCCTACCATACAAAGCCTCGAAAGGCGCCATACCAATACTTGAATGAAAGCTGTTATTGTAGGCAAATTCCGCCAACGATAAATGGCTTTCCCAATTTCCTTGAAAGTCAAGGACACACATTCTCAACAAATCCTCCAGAGTCTGGATGGTTCTCTCTGACTGACCATCTGTCTGAGGATGGTAGGCACTGCTCAATCTCAGTTCAGTACCCAATGCAGTTTGCTGACTTTGCCAAAATCTCGATGTAAACTTCGAGTCCCTATCAGAAACAATGGACACAGGCACTCCATGCAATCTCACAATTTCATCAATATAGAGTATAGCCAATTTATCCGCATTATAAATTATTTTGACAGGTAAGAAATGAGCAGATTTAGTCAATCTATCAACAATAACCCAAATAGAATCCATACCTTTACTGGAGCGAGGCAAACCAACAATAAAATCCATAGCGATATGTTCCCATTTCCACTCCGGTATCGGTAAGGGTTACAATAAACTTGCGGGTCGTTGATGTTCGGCTTTGACTTGTTGGCAATGAAGACATTTTGATACAAAATCAGCAATTTCTTTCTTCATTCCCGGCCACCAAAAATTCAATTTCAAGTTTTGGTACATTTTCGTATTCCCTGGATGGATAGACAATTTTGAATTGTGGCCCTCTTGTAGAATTCTTCTTTTCAGTTCAAAATCATTGGGTACACACAATCTTCCTTGAAATTTCAACACATTACTCTCAAATTTGAAATTCGGCCTCGGTTTGGATTCTCGTTCTTCAATGATCTTCTTCAAGAAGTTATCCTGTTGCTGTTTCTCTTTAATCTCTTCAATCAGTGCCGGTTGGGCAGAAATAGTAGCTATTGTTCCACCTTGTTCTCGTAAAACAATCTCAATTTCAGATTTTCAAGGTCACAAAGCAACTCTTTCTGTCCGGTGAGTAAACAGACTAAGTTTCCAATCGATTTCCGACTCAGTGCATCGGCAACGGTGTTAGCTTTCCCTGGATGATACAAAATCTGTAGATCATAATCTTTTATCAGTTCTAACCATCTCCGTTGCCTCATGTTCAGTTCTTTCTGTGTGAAGAAGTATTTCAAACTCTTGTGGTCTGTATACACCTCATATGTCGCCCCATAAAGGTAGTGACGCTTGATTTTCAGTGCAAACACTACTGCAGCAAGTTCTAAATCATAGGTCGGGTAGTTCTTTTCATGCGGTCTTAGTTGTCGGGAAGCATAGGCAATAACTCTCCCATTCTGCATTAAAACACATCCCAAACCCTTATGAGAAGCATCACTAAAAATGGTAAAACCATCTGTACCTGAAGGTAGGGTAAGAATCAGTGTAGTCACTAGTCGAGTTTTCAACTCTTAGAATGCTGATTCTCTTTGGTCAGTCCAGTCAAATGATATCCCCTTCTGAGTCAACAGTGTCAGTGGTGAGGAAATTTTGGAGAAGTCTTTGACAAATCTTCTATAATACCCGGCTAACCCCAAAAAGCTTCGGACTTCTGTAACATTTGTTGGTCTAGGCCAATTTACCACAACTTTAACTTTCTGTGGGTCAACTGAAATGCCATCTCTACTAATAACATATCCCAAAAACATAACATGATCAAGCCAAAATTCACATTTACTCAATTTCGCATACAGTTTATGTTCTCTTAAGGTCTGTAAAGCAAGTCTCAGATGATGTTCATGTTCTTCTCTACTTTTAGAATAAATCAGAATGTCGTCTATAAATACAACAATAAAGTCATCGAGGAATGGTTTAAAAATTCTATTCATAAGGTCCATAAATGCAGCAGGTGCATTGGTAACTCCAAAAGGCATAACTAGAAATTCGTAATGTCCATACCTCGTTCGAAAAGCAGTTTTGTCAATGTCTTCTGGTTTAACTTTCAGCTGATGATATCCGGATCAGAGATCAATCTTAGAGAACACTTGAGCACCCTGTAACTAATCAAATAAGTCATCAATATGCGGCAATGGATATTTATTTTTCACAGTTACCTTGTTCAGTTCACGATAGTCAATACAAAGTCTCAGTGAGCCGTCTTTCTTTTTCACAAACAAGACAGGTGCGCCCCATGGCGAAGTGTTGGGCCTGATGAACTTCTTTTCTAACAGTTCTTGCAGTTGAACTTTCAATTCTTTCAGTTCAGTCGGAGCCATTTGGTAAGGAGCTTTAGATACTGGCTGTGTACTTGGAATCACATCAACGGTGAACTCAATCTCCCTGTCAATCAAATCCCCTAGCAGATCATCTGGAAAAACATCTGGGAATTCTCCTACTATAGGAATACTATTCACATCAGTTTTATCATCAGTAGGTACAGTTAATACAGAACATAGATACCCTTTACACCCTTTTTTAATCAGTTTGTATGCTTTCATAGATGAAATCAAAAATGGGGGAGGTACCACTTCACTTCCGTTAAACACAAATTCAGGCAATCCGGATGGACGGAAAACAACTTGTTTTGTTACACAATCTATGGTAGCATGGTATTTTGTTAACCAGTCCATTCCCAATATCACATCAAAATGATCTATATTCAATGGCAGTAAATCAATATACAAATGTGCCTCTCCAACAATAATTTCACATTCAGGGTACATATAAGCACAAGTCATGGATCCCCTAACAGGTGAAGATACAGCTAACAAGTAATTCATGGGTTCCAGTGGTCTATTCAATTTTCGCGAAAAAAGCATGCGATACATATGAATGTGTAGACCCTGAATCAATCAAAACATACGCATTTTGAGCACAAATTGAGAGTATACCTGACACGACGGTCTCGATATTCTGTACATCTCCTGGTACGAGTGCGAACACTCGGCCTTGCCTCATAGGCTCTTTCCCACTAGCTTTAGGGTTGGGTTTTGGTGGAGCAGTTGATGCTGCTACGCTTGGTGCAGCTTTACTATTGCCGTGAAGAGTGAAAGGGCAATCTTTGACCATGTGGCCCACCTTGCCACACCTGTAACAAGCACCAGAAAGTTTATAACAAACCCCTTTGTGTTTCTTACCATATTCAGAACAGGGCGGTATGGAACCACTTCCCTGACTGGAACTGGTTGTTGACCTCGAGTTTTACTTTTTGTTCAGCGGGTTGTTTCTGCCTTTCTTGAATTTAAATCCCCGTTTCTTCCCGCGCCACTCGGGTGCGGGTGTTTCAGTCTGTTTCAAAGCTTCGATATTTGCTTCAGCCATAATGGCTCGGTTAAGAACATCCACATATTTCAATAACTTTAGCACATTGATTCTGTCTAGTATTTCTACATTAAGGCCGCCTTCAAACTTCCTGGCCTTCTTGTAGTCGGTGTCCACCGTGTGTGGTGCATATCGGGCAAGTTCAGTAAACTTTGATTCGTACTCAGCCACAGATATGGTACCTTGCTTCAGTTGTTTCAACTCAGTCACTTTTCTGTCCCTGACACACTGTGGGAAGTGCTTTTCAAAGAAGGACTCCTTAAATTGAGCCCAGGTCATAACAGTATTTGTATCACGGATCAACATCCACCACCTTCTAGCTTCTTCTTGTAAGGTGAAGGTAGCTAGCAACACCTTGTGTGCTTCAGAACATGGAAAAACTTCAAATAACTTTTCAGTCTCAAGAACCCAAGCTTCAGCTTTTAGCGGTTCGAGGCCTCCCTAAAAGGATGGCGATTTCATCTTACTAAATTTCTGTGTCAGAGCTATGATATCATCATTCATAGGTGGCTCTGCTTGTACTGGAGGAGGTGGGGGCTGTTGGTTCTGTTGTTGCCCTAGTCTTTCAATTAGTAGTTCCACCATTCTCTCCAACCTTGCCATTCTTACCTCAGAGGATTCAGTTTCATCAACATTTCTTGCGTTATCCATCTCACTATAGGCAGTTATAACAATTATAAACATAGGCAGCTCCATACTTAAACAGAATATCACATTGACAGATATATTCATGTCTTAGCCACACACACTTATCATGCTCATGTAATGCCCTAATCACTTTTCTAGGACATCCTATAGCTCATTTGGACACGTTTGTGCGGTATAACTCATGGTTAAGTATCGCTTTGTGTAGACACCCCATTTTTGACCGTCCTCAAGAATTGGACGTCACCGTTGGAACACTCGGTGATCATCCGTGCTTGTGTTCGTCTCGAGTTCCCGGAGGTCTCGGCTGTGCGCCTCGCCTCAGGATCTCTTGACTCGACTTTTCGGTGTCTAGTTTTGCACCAAACACTTGTGTTTTGCCTTGAGAGGCAGGGAATAGCTTGTTGGTCATTCCCACACCCCACCGGCTGTCCCCTCACATCACCGGCCGTTTATTGGTGCCGCCGGCAGTGGTTTCTTAAAACCAATGGCCGATCGGCACTATATTTTGCCGACCGGCACTTTGTTTTGGCCGATGACTTTTTTTGCTGGCCGGTGTGACTCTTTTGCACCCTTCAGACTTGGTGCATGCCAGTTGTGCCAACTGGAATGCACCAACACTCCTCCCCGTGCATGAAGTGGCTGTTTTGCCCCTTTTGCCCCTTTTTGGTCAAAGCTTCTTAAGGAAACTTGACCCTTTGTCAAAGCTTCCTCAAGAAGCTTGGCCAGCTGTCTTAGCTTCCTCAAGAAGCCTTGACTCCTTTGCCCCCTTTGCCCCTTTCATTTAGCTTCTTTGAGAAGCTTAAATCATTTCCCTTTGCCTATTTAAGCACCTCTCTTCTTCCATTGTAGAGGTTAGAGTTTTGAACATAAAAAAACCAGAGCTTATATACATATACATCTTATACACACACTCTCTCTCTATATTTCCCTCTCTCTCCTCCCTTGTGTGTGTTTTCTTGGCCTAAAAGTGCATTTTGACCTTACTTTTGCACTAATACACACACCATTACACCTTGCTCCGAGATTGAGAGGCATTGAGGGTTGTTTTTTGAGATTTTGGACTGATTTTGCTCAGAAGAGTGTGGCTAGACCAACTGTTCTTGAAGTGTTCTTCAAGGGTAAGATTTTCACTTTAGTTTTCCCAATCTTGCATTGGCTTTTGACCTGTCTTGCATATTGATTCAAGCTTTGAGTATAACATAAAAAAGTCTTATATTTTCCTTCTTAAGAACTTTCATTAAGGATGTTTTGGCATTGGGGGTCGAACTCACCCTCTTAGGCCTTGTTTGGCCCTTTTGGTGCTTCCATTGTTAGGCTTTATTTGCTTGAGTGTTTGGTTCTTTTCACCACTGAAATCCAGTGGATTTTCAGTGGTAAAGAAAAGGGTTTGAAGTCTTGCATAGGGGAGGGACACCCCTCTCCCTTGGTCTCTCTCTTGTTTGCATATTTGGCTCAATGTGGTAGCATGCATGTCTAATCTTGTTTAGCTTCATTTCAGAGCTTATTTAGTGTTTATACAACATGTTTTACCTCTGTCTCATGTGGGTTTGTTGATCTCTTTCATGCATGTTATACTTGCTTTATATCTCCTCAAGGTTGCCTAGAGGTATGCCATACATTAAGGCCATGATTCTCACATGATCTAGCCTAATATTATGAAGGTATTAGCATCATTTTACCATGTTTGAGATCTGTTGGCCACTGTTTCAGTCATGCTTGCCATGTTTGGTGCCACCTCTTTGCATTTTGGCTTGAGAGCCTTAAGGGTATGGGTCATGAACATGCATTGGTTAGGCTATTTCGGTGATTTGGAATCACTTGGCATGTCATTTCAGTCCCTAAACCATGCTTGTATACTTGTATTCATCGCTTCTCTCATGCTTTGAAGTTGCACCCTCTTATGCCTTGAAACATGCATTGTGTATGCCTAGGTGTTTGTTTCATTTGGGATGCCATATGTGTGGGTTTTGGGGCTCTTTTTGCATGCCAAAATTCTGTTTTTGGTTGTATAGTTCATGCCATGTTTGTTTGGATTAGTGGTGGTAGAATGCCCTTTGTTATGCCTTAGCTTTGACCCCTCTTTTGGCTTGCATGTTTGTAGTGCATTTTGTCCATCACTTGAGGCACTTTTAGCCACTGTTTTGGGGGGTGTTTGAGGCCTCCCATTTCAGTCTAAGTCCCTTCTTGGACATGGTTGTATGTTTGACTTGTTGCCTCTAATTGCATGCGTGCATTGTACCATATTAGCATTGCATCATGAATTGCATTGTAGCATTGCATGTTAGGAACATTGCATGCTTGCCATGATATGTTGCATTACATTTGGCATGCTTTGCATTTTAGTACTATGTTGCATTTTCGAGCCATGTTTGCATAACATGCATTGCATTGCTTGGTTTGGGGTGTCAAACCAAGTGCGAGGGGGGAGAATTGTTCATACTATAAGTGATGTAATGCGTCTCAACTCTCGGTCACCGAGGCCCTTGACTTTGGAATGATAGGGTTTTGGTATTCATTTATACGTTGCATACATTTTTATTAAATTGCAACCTTGGCTCCTTAGGCCATCAACGCATCAAAATGCATGATTGATGGCCCGAGGGTCAAGGGTCATGCTCCCTCGAGTCCCTTGCATGATAGGGAGTGTGCCCGCGCATACATTTGTTTGAAACTCCATCCCATACACTGTCTGTCCTTGTTGCTGTCAAAAACCAGTTTCTGCAGGGAGTTTCTGCCGACCGGCACTGTAGAGTGCCGACCGGCCATGGATTGGTGGCCGATAATGTGAAACCCCAGCCGATGGGTAAGTTCCATGGCCGGTGGGTATTCCCTTCAGCCGATGGTGTCCTACAGGGTTCAGGGAACCTGTCCCAGGATTTTGGCAGTTTTTAGAGAAGCAGGGCAGTGTAAACAGAGGCAGCAGTGGTATGGTACGGGCTTTCGGGGCAAGATAAATCCGAGCATGCATCATTCACGCATCCCGAGGCGGGGGCTGCGGCCATCTTCTCTTTGCATTTAATTTATTAATTAGATTAGAAATTTTGTAATATTTAATTTAGTATTATTTATTCGGACTGTAATATTTATTCGAACCCTCCGGGTGAGGGCAATTGTGTAATAAGTGTGCGTGAGTGTGTGTATGCCTTCCAACCCCACGTCTTTCTTCCCTTTTATTTACCCGCTTATGATGGTAGACTAGGGCATATTTAAATTAGCATACCTTATGCTTAGCATACGTGCATCCATACATTTGTCTTACATGCACCAGGCTCGGTACAGCATGCTAACTGCACTCGTATTTCAATTCCAAGTTGAGTATTTGTTAGTTGCAGCATTTCACATGCCATGTTTAGGATAGCCAAGCCTGTTTGGATTGCATCTTTGCATGTGTTGCATTAGCCATTTCAAATATGAACTAGGATCATGCATGTGATTACTAACTGATTTCTGTTTTGGCTTGGTGTACTAGGTGAGCTTTTATGCTTTAGCATGCCGCATGCGTGTGAGCATTGCCATAATTGCATGATTACCATGAGGCTAGCTGCTTATATGATATAACTACTTGAATGCCAGTGAATGGAGGTCGAATTGCTTAAATTGGGATAACGCATTAAAACTGTGAATTTTAAGCCCACTAGATAGTGGCAAAACCTCTTTTGTAAAAGCCCACTTGAGGGTGGCAAAACCTGCATTTTAGCCTACTTGCAAGTAGCAAACCATTTTCAAAGCAAACATGAAATGTTTTGTTCTAATTTAGGCAATTTGGTCTATACTTGTTTGCTGTGCGCATAACATAGTAATTCTAGGCTAATAACCGGAATAAGAACACATAACGTTTTCAAAAACGGATATCACGGTTAGTAGAGGCCGATCTTCGGATCGGGCGAGAGGGGGTGCTCATAGCTGACCTTCCCCAATCGTACCCAAGCTCCCGAGCCGAGGCAACCTTGGTAATGACGGACACGTGGCCTTTGGCACCGAATCAGGGTTTCCTAAATTCCCCAAAATAAAATATTTAGGTGGCGACTCTGTATCTGGCAAAGCAGTCCATGTTTGGCACTTCTTTTCAAAAATCTGTTTCTCAAAACGATTTGTCGGATTTGGACTCTTTGGTTCAAATTAAGAACCGTGACACAAATTGAGTCTGAACAGTAATGGGGCCTCACGTGGGCGCGTCTACAGTTTCTGGCGACTCTGCTGGGGACTTTAGAGAGCTTGACTCGAACTCATGATATCCTGTTTTGATTTCATTTATGTGTCTCTTTGCATTGCATGTGCATTGGTGCGCCTAGGACACCGTGTTTGCCATCTGTCATTCCTGAACGGTTTGCCGGAGGCTTGACTTTGTCAAAGCACGCCATAAGGCTGACCGGTTGTGGGCTCTGACAGTATGGGAACACAAACCCTGGTTTTACCAGGGCACCCTTTTCGACCATTCGACCTAGTGCATATCGAAATCAATAGTGACCATTCCAAACTAGGACAGGCTGCTTACCCGATGTTAGGTTGTCTGAAAACTGCTGCGTGTATAGTGAAACCCTAGCTCCTGACAAAATAGGACAGGGAAACCCTACCCCTCTATAGGGGTGTTTTGGCTCTCTTTACTTGCTATGTGTTTTAGAGTGTATCTATGCAGGGGAACACACATATCAGTTCGCAAGATTTAGTATTAGGCCCGAGGGCACCAGTATCAGTGTTATGAGAATCAGTTATATCTGTGGGTATTTGATTCAGTATTTTGGGAACAGTGATTCTGGGGAACAGTGATCTGTAATAGAGTGCAGTTGTTCGGCTACGCCCATGTTAGAACTGTTTGGGCTGAAATGCTGTTTGTTTTTCCTTTCAGTTCAGAGGTTCAGAGAGTTGATACAGAGTAGCTAGTGTTCCCCCTTGCTGAGGCAAGATAGATATTTGATCCGTCAGTCACCGTTCAGTACAGCGGACTTATGGTGACGCAAAATTCAGAAGAGATTGTGGTTATGATAGCTACGCTAGATCAAGGGATCACCCTGCAGGATGAAACCAATGTTGATGTATCGCATCCGCCTAGGTCGCCTGTCGCGCACCCAGTCTGGACCCCCCAGTTGTATCAGGCTCGTGAGCCCACCACATTTGAATTGATGGGAATGATAGGCGACCTCCAGAGATCCGTGGCCGATCTGGCCTATGGAATGTCGGCTTCGCCGCCAGCAGCACCGTATGCCAGGAATTTTATACCACAGGAACCCCCGCTACTGGAGCGGATTGTGATAGAGCTCAGCCAACCAGAGGTTGCCTCCAGCTACAGCAACGACGTGTCAGCAACAACCGGGCTTCGCTCTGATGTAGTAACCCAAACCCCCGATCAAGCTGAGGCCAGAGATAAGAACAAAATGAAGGCAGATGTCGATCCCATTGAACAACTGCTGCGGGCAGTCGAGGCTTTGAAAGTCGGGGGGATGAACAAGCAACAGGTATCCGCAGTTGTGGCAAAAACTGTGGAGGATGCTTTCCCCACTCCACCTGAGGGTAGTTCAAGTCAGTCAGAAAATCGGGATAGGCCCCGTCATGCCAGAACAGTTCCTCCTATTCCTGACCCTGCACCTGGGAAAGATCAGAAAACCAAGGCAGTCCCTGCCGACCCTTTTGCTAGTGCGTCTAGTAAGAATACTCAGACTTCAAAGTACCTGCCCCGAGGGCACAGGATCTTTCATGCACTCTACATGGCTCTATCTAAGGCACTTCAGATTCTTGCCGAAAGGGGGCACCGCAAACCCCTTGAACCTCGGCCTCTCCCGAAGAATCTCCCTCTCACACATGATGCTGCTTTGTACTGTGCGTACCACCAACAGACCGGTCACGCCACCGACAACTGTTTCCGCCTTCGCCATGAAGTGCAAGATCTGATCGATAATTAGGTCATTCTTCCACCTACCTCAGCGAAGTCTGTTACCACCGAGCTGTTGGACTTTGAGGATACTGCGAGTATGTGATCAGGAGTTGGACCACCTGCGGGCGGCGCTCGATGTATTTCAGATGTGGCGTCTGGCACGCACTTTTTGAGCATTTGTAAATGCAGTTTTGTATCTTCTGGCTTGGGTTTTTGAGTCAGTTCTCTGTTTTATTTTTGAGTCTGCCTCTTTGCTTTGAGTCAGTCTTTTTGTTTTTGGGTCTGTCTTGTGGTACCGAGTCAGTCCTGTTGTATAGGATGTCGAGTGATTCCGGGGTTGTTGCCTCGGACACCATTTTTGTATTTAACCTTTTTGCTTTCTTTTTGAGTCTGTCTCTACTGTGGAGCCAGTTACATCCGAGAAACCTGAATGAAATAGCTGCGGCTATCATGTTTCCGTGCTTATTGTTGGTTTTGGGCTAGTTGTGCCAGAGGATCTGAATCAAACGGCCGTGCATTCCACCTATTCTCTTGTGCCCTGAAAATCATTACATTGACCTATGTTTTTCAAAACCTCTTTAACACTGCGGTGAAAACAAAGAGGAAGGGATTCCTCGAGTTTTGCAAAACTTTGATCAATTTGAGAAAAGGAGAGGCATGCTAAGCCTTTAATGAATGAAACCATGCTTGTTAGCGTGAGTACTGAGAAGGACCCTGGCTTGATCCAGATTGGTTCTACACTATCTTCGGCGCGAGCGATTTGTCGCTTTCTTAAAAACTTTCAAAAACAAATGTTTTACACGGCCCTGTGAAGACTTGTGTGGAATCGCTCTTGAGATTGTGCAGCCTAGGATCGCTCTCAGCCTCAAGATTCGACCTGTTCGTTTTGAACCTCGAACTCATTCGGAACATTCAACGGTCAACTGTCAAAGGAGGCCCGCGTGGCCAGTTTTGAAACAGCCCTCGAACAAGAGGCACCAAAGTCGAATAAAAAAGATTAGATCTCACCAGAAGAAGCTCGTGAAGCAACCGTCATGGATCCTTTTGCAAATCAACGCAACAACCATTCTCCTGGATTCAGATGATTTCGGGATCTCAAAACCATTTGGCATGGACTTGTTACACTTTTACCCTTTTGAGAGGCTCGCTGGGCCGAAAACCCGGAAGGGCGACCCAGGCAAAAGTTAGAGCAAGAGAAAAATACAAAAGAGAAATACAAAAAAAAAAGGAAGAAAAATACAAAAAAAAAGAAGAAAAATATACAAAAAAAGAAAAGAAGAAAAGAAAAGAAAAAATATATATATATAAAAAAGCTCGCAAGGCCGAAGACCTGCAACGGGTGCCTTGGCAAACGTTAGAGCCTAAAAAGTGAAGGTTAAAATACTCGAGTGTACCTTAACCGGAACTACGTAAGGCTTGATTCCCATGTTTGGGATACGTAGGCAACTTCGTCCTGAAGTCCAGCCCTCAACACCTTCAAAGTGACTGTGTCCATATATTGGTTTTGACCATCTTCGTCTTCTCCGTATCCGAGAAAGTTTGGTCGTGATCATCACTGGTAAGGACTGTTTACAATATGCTGCGACATCATCCAGACAAGGGGCAACTTTCCGTTGCCATGATGTCGCCATTCAAACCAGGGGCAACTTTCCGTTGCCATCCACCCCTTCCAAGCCAGGGGCAATTTTCCATTGCCTCCGTTCCGAGTTTGTGCATCTCGAGAATGAGTTCCGCGCTCGTTGGGTGACGGCCATTTATAAAAATAGTTTTTTGAGGATTTTTACTGAGGTTGACCATTTTCTCAAAAATTGTTTTATTTTTCAAAACTGGACCATTTTCTGGGACCCAAAAAAGGAAAATTTTCAGTGCTCATAGCCTGACTTGCATGATTTCAAATCAAAGATCGAACAAGTGTGTTAATCCGACTCTCATTTTGGTCAAAATTGTTTTAGTAGAAAACCAAAACAAAAAAAAATGGTCAAAATGATGAACTAGGGGCACAGTTGAGTTAGGCATTTTGTCTTTCCCCCGTCGTCAACATACTTGCCAGGAGGGCACTCTACCCGCCAGAAGAAATAGATGTGAGCTAACGACGTTGGGCATGAACCCGCAACTTCCTATTCATTCATCAATCACCTTGGGGAGGGACGAAAAATGAGAGAATAAAGAATAGAGAGGTGTAAGTTGAGAGAAAAGTAAGAAAAAGGGTTTTGAGAGGAAAAAAGAAAACCGAGCCTGAGGGCCGAGTGATGTGAGAATCACAAATCAGAAAGGGTGGGAAACATACCCAGAGGAACTGGCTCCTCGAGATTTGAGGTCTTTCGTTGAACATGTCCGCGTGTCGTGTCTTTCATTTTGTTCACCTCAACTTTTGTTTTGGGTCTTTTCCGAGCGTGTCTCGTTGTGTTTAGGTCGTGTACCCTTTTGTTCGAGTCCTTCCCGCTATGTTTAGTTCTAGGCTCGATACCCCGGTTGAAAATCCTTTTTTATTTCAAAAATCGTTTATGCTCAGAGTGCTGTGCCATTCTCTACATCTGTGTGAAGAAAAAGAAGAAGAAAAAAAAATTCGGGGCATCTGAGCGTGCTTCAACTTCAACTGGTTCCATCTTTGTGTTCCGTCTTGTCAGATTGGGCCGTTTGTTCAGGATTTGCTGTGTGCAGAATGAACCGAGTGTGGTGTTAAGGGTTGTATGCAGACTAATCCCCAACAGAGTATGGGTTGTGCGTTCGGTTTGAGCAGTGTGTTGCTTGGGCTGTTTTGCTATGAGGCCGTTCGGTCATCTGATCATTACAGTACAAATGCTTAATTTTTCAGACAACAGGTCAATTCCACTCACATTGAGGTGTAACATGATGTGATGCGATGCAATACATGAGATATGTAAATATAAAACTTTTTAAACAAAAAGTTTGTTCATTTCATTATCTTTTTCAAGTACATAGCTTTGAAAACAAAAATCTGCCAGCGGTAGTACAAGGTAATCTAACTACCAGCAAAGAGAAGAAAAAAAAAATTGCAAAAAAGAAGAAAAGCAGCAATCTGGATCATCATCAGTAGTCTCGGGCCCGGGGATCTGTCCTCACCCTCTTCCTGGACGAAGGTCCAGGAGCATCGTCATCAGCATCGCCATCTGAGCCTAAGCCTGAGTCTGAGTCATCTCCAGCCTCCTCAGATGACTCGGCCTCTGCCTCTGCCTCGAACTCATCATCATCATTATCGTCATCATCAGGGGTCGGCGCCCGAGAGCTACTCCTGACATGAACACGCCCCGCCCTGGTACGGGGACGTACAGCGTCTCCACGCCCTCCTCGAGCAGGAATAGAGGGCCCAGCCAGAGCGCCGCCCACCGGGGGAATCTGGAAGGGAGGCTGAAAAGCACAAAAGGCAAATACATCAAAATACTGTGAGCAGTGTATCAGTGCAGAATGCAGTGTATGAGTACAATATGTGAATACCGTGAGCAGTTTATCAGTGCAGAATGCAGTGTATGAGTACAGTGTATGAATGTCGTGAGCAATTTATCAGTGCAGAATGTAGTGTATGAGTACAGTGTGTGAATGCCGTGAACAGTTTATCAGTGCAGAATGCAGTGTATTAGTACAGTGTGTGAATGTCGTGAGCAGTTTATCAGTGCAGAATGCAGTATATGAGTACAGTGTATCAGATGATGTGAGAAGCTTATCAAGTGTTATGTTGTGCACTAGATTATGTTAAGCAGCTTATGAATGGTTTGAGACCATCGTCAGGAGGACATACCGGAATACTATAGAGGGCCAGGAGGTTGAAGGTCCGCTGTAGCATCCCCATCATGGAGGCATTCAACTCCAGGGACTGCCAGGTGTACTCGGAGGACGCCTGCAAAAGTATCAAAGGCATCAGTATTCTACGGAATATCAAGATAAACTGAAATAAAATGACAATGCAAGATGCAAGATGAAGTAGTACATACCGGAGGTAAGCCATAGAACCCGACCAACTCATGGTCAGCCGGAGGAGGAGCAAAGGGAATCTGGTACGTCCCCCCACCCCGCCCTCGGCATGTCAGTATAGTGGGCAGAGCTGGCCAGCTAACCCCCTGACCCCTCTAAGCTCCGCCCCTGCCGCGGACTCGAGCTCTCCTCGATGCTCCTGCTCCAGCCCCCGCTCCCGCTCCCACTCCAGCTGCCGGCGCCGCTGGCCTCTCCCTCTCAGCTCGGCGACCACCGCTCAGAGGCCGCATAATGTAGGTCTGGATGTACTCTCTGAAGTTGCCCTCGCCCCTGAAGTCCCCCGTGTCCCAGCCGATCGTGTAATCGGCCATCTCCTGGGCAGTGAACCTCTCAGTATCTATCATATGGGCAGGAGGTGGACCTGGGACTATCTGCTCTGGTAAACCCAGGGTCTGACGCAAGAAACGCTCGCCCAGGTACCAAGCCCAACAGACCGGGCCCTCCAACAGAATCCGGCAACAGGCAGTCTCCTCTGCACCCTCGTAGTGATCCCTCACCACGGCTGGCAACGGAGCCCAAGGCCGCCAGGTGATCTGAAAATGAAATGCAGTTTGTTATCTACTGTTATTGAAAACATACAGTGCTAAGCGAAGCCTAAGCAAATTCTAAAGTTGAACATACCTCCGCGGTGGTGATGGTGTCAAAGTAGCGGCGGAAGAAAATAAAAGACTCCCGTGGTCTCCGTACACATCGCACATCAAAGCGATGAAAAAAGGGGACACCGAGTGGGGTCTCCACATCAGGTACTGGGGCAAGCCTGGGAAAGTAGGCATACACCCACAACTGCAGAACAGATATAAATATGACTATCAGATAAAGAAAAATACAGAATAAAGCAGAAATGGCAGAGCCGTGTGTTGTGCAGTGTATTGTACAGAGTATACAGTGTGTGCAGTATACAGTCAAAGTAAAGTAGAGTATATGTGTGCCGCGTGTGTAGTGTATAGTCAGTGAGAGGTAGACCGTGGTGTGAGCAGTGTACAGAATACAGAAAACATGAAGCAGGAATGTAAAAGGGGAAGAAGATGTACCTCCCAAGCTCACCAGTAGCTGCCGAGAAGCTGTCTGCTGAGGCGGGAAGAAGAGCTCATGTAACCATACAAAGTGGCCAAGCCGGTGCCACCCCAGTCATAGCGGCGAATCCACCTGACATCCACCAGTGCGCTCAATAGACATAGAGGCACGGTGTTCGCCCGGTCGACGAAAAGAGTCGTCCCGAAGAGGAACATGATGAAGCCCCGCGCATACTGATCCACCTCCTCTGGGGTCATCTGCGCCTCCTCCGCCAAGGCTGGCTGAATCCGGAAATGGCTCTCAAACCAAGAGTACCTGACAAACCCTGCTCAAGCGAGGGGAGGCTAAGTGCCGAGCAGGTACAGCTGGGCGGCGTCCCACTCACCCATATCAATGTCGAAGGGGATCGGATCACCCCCTACCCCGATGCCGGTGAACATCGAGAAATCATAAGGGGTCATCGTCATGTCCCCCGCAGTGGAGAAGTAGAAGGAGTTGGTGGTATCCCACCACCTCTCCACTAAAGCGGCAAGCAAGGGCCTGCAGGTCGTAAGCCGGGAGAGCCCCCTGCAGAAGATGCCGAAACCGGCCTCGTCGACGATATGACGAACCGCGTCTGGCAGCTCTAGGTACCAATCCCGAGCAACGACATTTCCATACCTGCGGATGGTATGGGAATCCCCCTGTAATCAAAAACAACAATTGCGAGGCAATATTCAAAACGCAGTTTTAAGAAGCATACAGGTATACAGTATGCGTGCATGTTTTCAAAATTCGAACAGACATCGGTTGCCGGTGTACTTACAGTGAACTACAACATGTGATGTGTCAGCGTGTTTGAGTGGTTCAAGGCAAATACAGCATGCGTGCATGTTTTCAGACTCAAGCAGATACCGGGTACCAGTGTGTATGCAGTGAAATACAGTGTGCGCCGTGTGTTTGGGTGATTCAGGGTCAGTGCAGTGTGTGTGCACGTGTAAGTTTCAAACAGATATCGGTTGTAAGTTTGTTTGCAATCAACTACAGTGTATAGTGTATCGGTGCATCCGGGCTAAGCAGTTAGAGAACATAATCAACTAATGGCAGTTATGTTCTACATTGCGGAAAATAATAAAACAGAAGAAAGAATGTTACCTCGGAAGCACCGAAGGACAGATGGGAGGTAGGCTCATGCAGGAGAAGCTCGGGTGCCACGCCACTCTCGAAGCTCCGGAACTGGCGTAGTCCATCGGGGGAGCATCACATGAACCGCAGGCCTGTAGGTCTCCGGATCGAACGGTCGGATATGAAGTGGCAAGGGGTCGGCCTCGGGATCCATCTCGAGCTCTGGAGGGGTCTCGCCCTGTGGAAGATCGTCCGTCATCTCAAAGAGAATGTGAAAATGACTGGAAGACGAAAAACCGAGCGAGAATGTGAAAAGTCAACAAAAAGTCAACCCCGAGAGGGCCGGAAAAGGCCGGAAAAGCCGAAGTGCGGAAAAAGCACAGATATCGAGAAAAATTCAAGGAAAACAAGCCTCGAGTGGTGGAAATCGAAAAAACAACACTGAAATGAAATTTCAATCGGTTCAAAACGTTCGAAACGCAAGGGTGAACGCGAATCGAACGACGAAATAGAGGCTAGAAACGCAAGAAAGCGAAGAATCAAAGGAGGAAAATGATCTAGAGAGATGGGGGAGAAATTTCGAGCAAGGGGAAGTGAAAAAAATAGGGCTAGTAGCCCTATTTTAAAAGACCCGTGGCCAAATGACTGAACTGCCCCGATACAGGGACTTTTTGCCGGTCGGCCACACTCTTTGCCGGTCGGCAAAATAGTTTGCTGATGGAAACTATATGATGGCTGATGGATGGCCGGTGATGCATTCTGATGGCCAGTGGACATCCGGTGGTCTCCTACAGTGGTTTTGGAGCCTCCTACACCCTTGTTTGAGTTATGTGTGGGGTCCAGGGCCTTTAGTGCTCAAAACAGTGCAAGAAACGTGCATCTCCGACGCTCAACCGACCTCCACTTTGACCTCGGATTGTGTCTTCTGTGCGTGGCACTAGAATTCGTGCAAGGTGTATCCTTTCCGTATCCTTTTGGCTTTCACAAAACTCAAAAGTTGCCCCATGTGCATCGCATGTCAATTGCACTGTTTTGTGCATTTCAAATCAATCGCACTGGCTTGTGCACTCGCGTTGTCTAATGCATCGCGCTATTTTGCGCATCTTATTGCATTTTGCATGCATTTAATCGCGCTATTTTGCACATCATCATTGCATTTTGCATGCATTCCATCGCATTGTCTTGTGCACTCGCGTTGTCTAAACGCATCGCGCGGTTTTGCGCATCTCATTGCATTTTGCATGCATTCAATCACGCTACTTACGTAGACCGCAAATTTGTAATCAATTTCATTACTTGTGTAGACCACATGTTCTGTTTGCGTGGACCGCATTCTTATGTTCAAATTCATTACCTGCGTAGACCGCATGTTTTGCTTGTGTAGACCGCATATTTGTAATCAATTTCATTATTTGCGTAGACCGCATGTTTTGTTTGCGTAGACTGCATATTTGTAATCAATTTCATTACCTGCGTAGACCGCATATTTGTAATCAATTTCATTACCTGCGTAGACCGCATGTTTTGCTTGCGTAGACCGCATATTTGTAATCAATTTCATTACTTGCGTAGACCGCATGTTTCGCTTGCGTAGACCGCATGCTTGTAATCAATTTCATTACCTGCGTAGACCGCATGTTTTGTTTGCGTAGACCGCATATTTGTAATCAATTCATTACCTACGTAGACCACATGTTTTGCTTGCGTAGACCGCATATTTGTAATCAATTTCATTACTTGCGTAGACCACATGTTTCGCTTGCGTAGACCGCATGCTTGTAATCAATTTCATTACCTGCGTAGACCGCATGTTTTGTTTGCGTAGACCGCATATTTGTAATCAATTTCATTACCTACGTAGACCGCATGTTTTGTTTGCGTAGACCGCATATTTGTAATCAATTTCATTACCTGCGTAGATCGCATGTTTTGCTTGCGTAGACCGCATATTTGTAATCAATTTCATTACTTGCGTAGACCGCATCTTTCGCTTGCGTAGACCGCATGCTTGTAATCAATTTCATTACCTGCGTAGACCGCATGTTTTGTTTGCGTAGACCGAATATTTGTAATCAATTCATTACCTGTGTAGACCGCATGTTTTGCTTGCGTAGACCGCATATTTGTAATCAATTTCATTACTTGCGTAGACCGCATGTTTTGTTTACGTAGACCGCATATTTGTAATCAATTCATTACCTGCGTAGACCGCATGTTTTGCTTGCGTAGACCGCATATTTGTAATCAATTTCATTACTTGCGTAGACCGCATGTTTCGCTTGCGTAGACCGCATGCTTGTAATCAATTTCATTACCTGCGTAGACCGCATGTTTTGTTTGCGTAGACGGCATATTTGTAATCAATTTCATTACCTGCGTAGACCGCATGTTTTGTTTGCGTAGACCACATATTTGTAATCAATTTCATTACCTGCGTAGACCGCATGTTTTGCTTACGTAGACCGCATATTTGTAATCAATTTCATTACTTGCGTAGACCGCATGTTTCGCTTGGGTAGACCGCATGCTTGTAATCAATTTCATTACCTGCATAGACCGCATGTTTTGTTTGCGTAGACCACATATTTTTAATCAATTTCATTACCTGCGTAGACCGCATGTTTTGCTTGCGTAGACCGCATATTTGTAATCAATTTCATTACTTGCGTAGACCGCATGTTTCGCTTGCGTAGACCGCATGCTTGTAATCAATTTCATTATCTGCGTAGACCGCGTGTTTTGTTTGCGTAGACCGCATATTTGTAATCAATTTCATTACCTGCGTAGACCGCATGTTTTGCTTGCGTAGACTGCATATTTGTAATCAATTTCATTACTTGCGTAGACCGCATGTTTTGTTTGCGTAGACCGCATATTTATAATCAATTTTATTACTTGCGTAGACCGCATGTTTTGCTTGCGTAAACCGCATATTTGTAATCAATTTCATTACTTGCGTAGACCGCATGTTTTGCTTGCGTAGACCGCATGTTTGTAATCAATTTCATTACTTGCGTAGACCGCATGTTTTGCTTGCGTAGACCGCATGTTTTCCTCGCGTAGACCGCATGTTTTGCTTGCGTAGACCGCATGTTCTGCTTGCGTGGACCGCATTCTTGTGTTCAAATCCATTACTTGCGTAGACCGCATGTTCTACTTGCATAGACCGCATGTTTGAAACCAATTTCATTGCTTGCGTAGATCGCATGCTTATGATCAGTTTCGTTGCCTGCGTAGACCGCGTGCTCCACTTACATGTATGTGCCTTCACAGCATTGTTATGCTTCCCACTTGCTTTGCGTTGTTACGCATTTTCAAGTACATTAATACGCATGTTGCTAATAATATTGTACCTGTTAAGCTTGCTTTCTTTTCAGGCACGATATTGTATGTACGGTTCATTTGAGGTTGATGCAACCAAACGAACCGGACAGGTATTGTATCCTCTGCGTGAGACGTATCGAGAATTACATAATTCTCTTACATCCTTTTTTGCATTATAGTGTAGTTTGGTGTATGCTAGCTTAAAACTGTCGCATGTTATGCTTCGTTACAGCTTTCTTTGCATGGTCATAAGTTATCTTCGGCTTTATGCATTGCCTTGCATTTTGCCCCTGCCTTCGGGCACATATCCTGCTTGTCTTGCATGTCTATCTAAGTCTTCGGCGTTGTCAAAAATGGGTCGTCTCTGGGCTTTGACATTCACTCCCGTCATTGTTATGACTTTCGAGTTCTGTCAAAGAGGGCAACTGTAGACACCCCATTTTTGACCGTCCTCAAGACTTGGACATCACCGTTGGAACACTCGGTGATCATCCGTGCTTGTGTTCGTCTCGAGTTCCCAGAGGTCTCGGCTGCGCGCCTCGCCTCAGGATCTCTCGACTCGACTTTTCGGTGTCTGGTTTTGCACCAAACACTTGTGTTTTTGCCTTGAGAGGCAGAGAATAGCTTGTTGGCCATTCCCACACCCCACCGGCTGTCCCCTCACATCACCGGCCGTTTATTGGTGCCACCGGCAATGGTTTCTTAAAACCAATGGCCGGTCGGCACTATATTTTGCCGACTGGCACTTTGTTTTGGCCGGTGACTTTTTTTGCTGGCCGGTGTGACTCTTTTGCACCCTTCAGACTTGGTGCATGTCAGCTGTGCCAGCTGGAATGCACCAACACTCCTCCCCGTGCATGAAGTGGCTGTTTTGCCCCTTTTGCCCCCTTTTGGTCAAAGCTTCTTGAGGAAGCTTGACCCTTTGTCAAAGCTTCCTCAAGAAGCTTGGCCAGCTGTCTTAGCTTCCTCAAGAAGCCTTGACTCCTTTGCCCCCTTTGCCCCTTTCATTTAGCTTCTTTGAGAAGCTTAAATCATTTTCCTTTGCCTATTTAAGCACCTCTCTTCTTCCATTGTAGAGGTTAGAGCTTTGAACATAAAAAAACCAGAGCTTATATACATATACATCTTATACACACACTCTCTCTCTATATTTCCCTCTCTCTCCTCCCTTGTGTGTGTTTTCTTGGCCTAAAAGTGCATTTTGACCTTACTTTTGCACTAATACACACACCATTACACCTTGCTCCGAGATTGAGAGGCATTGAGGGTTGTTTTTTGAGATTTTGGACTGATTTTGCTCAGAAGAGTGTGGCTGGACCAACTGTTCTTGAAGTGTTCTTCAAGGGTAAGATTTTCACTTTAGTTTCCCCAATCTTGCATTGGCTTTTGACCTGTCTTGCATATTGATTCAAGCTTTGAGTATAACATAAAAAAGTCTTATATTTTCCTGCTTAAGAACTTTCATTAAGGGTGTTTTGTCAATGGAGGTCGAACTCACCCTCTTAGGCCTTGTTTGGCCCTTTTGGTGCTTCCATTGTTAGGCTTTATTTGCTTGAGTGTTTGGTTCTTTTCACCACTGAAATCCAGTGGATTTTCAGTGGTAAAGAAGAGGGTTTGAAGTCTTGCATAGGGGAGGGACACCCCTCTCCCTTGGTCTCTCTCTTGTTTGCATATTTGGCTCAATGTGGTAGTGTAACAAGTCCGCGGGGGACCGCTACAGTTCGGACTCTCGATTTGTGTCGTCGCGGTTCCTAATCTGAACCAAAGAGTCCAAATCTGGCAAATCGTTTTGAGAAACAGATTTTTGAAAAAGTAGTGTCAAATATGGACTGCTTTGCCAGATACAGAGTCGCCACCTAAATATTTTTAAAATGGGGGAATTTAGGAAACCCTGACTCGGTACCGAAGGCCACATGTCCGTCATCACCGGAGTTGTCTCGGCTCGGGAGCTTGGGTACGATCGGGGAAGGTCAGCTATGAGCACCCCCTTTCGCCCGGTCCGAAGACCAGCCTCTACTAACCATGATATCCGTTTTTGAAAACGTTTATGTGTTCTTATTCCATTTATTAGCCTAGAATTACTATGTTATGCGCGCAGCAAACAAGTATAGACTAGATTGCCTAATTTGGAAAGAAACATCGCATATCCGTTTGTTTTGAAAATGCTTTGAAATTTGCTACTCGCAAGTAGGCTAAAACACGGATTTCAATGAGTTTTTCCAACTCAAACAATCCAACCTTCACCCACAGGCATTCAAGCAATTTATCACATAAGCATTTAGCCGCATGGCAAGCAAACTGTCATGGCAACACTCACACGCATGCGGGATGCTAAAGCGTAAATACTTACATCGTACTCCGTGCCAAAACAAAGAACTCGTTAGCAAACATGCATGATCCAAGTCCATGTTAAGTGCCTAATGCATCGCATACAAAATGTTACTAGAATAGGCTCGGCTATCCTAAACATGGCATGTGAGAATGCGCAACTATCACATATTCAATTTTTGATTTGAAGTACAAATGCAGTTAGCGTGATGTCCCGAGCCTAATGCATGTAATACAAATGCATGGATGCACGCATGCATAGCATAAGGTATGCTAATTTAAACGTGCCCTAATACTAACCATCAAAGCAGGTAAGTGAAAGGGAAGAAAGAAGTGGGGATTGGAAGACATACACACCACCCACACACACTTATTACAGATTTGCCCTCACTCGGAGGGACCAAATAAATATTACAAATTAATTAACTACGCAGCCTAATTAAATATTACAAATTAATTAATTTAATTAACAAATTAAATAAACTAAGAAAAGCAGATAAACTACCTCGGGAAACGCGCCGCCATACGCAAGCTGCCTCTGTTTTCTTTCCTCTGCTCCTCTGGAGGTTGTCAAAACCTCAGGACTGCTCCCTTAGACAGAGGGGATCATCACCGGCTGAGTGAAATTACCACCGGCAGTGGTGTGTGGCCATCGACATAAAATGAAGTTGTCGGCAGAGAAATTGTTGCCGGTCGGCACCTTACACTGCCGGTCGGCAGAGTATTCCTGCAGAATCTGCAATGACAGCAACAGAGGGCAAGGCAAAGCATGGCAGTACAACTCAAGGCATATATGCACCAACCATGTCCCTTATCATGATAATGACTCAAAGGGGCATGTGCCTCGATTCTTGGACCACCAATCACGCATTTCCATGCATGATGGCCCAAAGAACCAAGTATGCAACTTTGATTTCAAACGCATGCAAAACAAATCAAACCAAACAAGGCTCCATTCCTATCACTAAGTCAAGGAACAAAGCATGCATGCAAAATGCAATGCAACCTAGGCATGCAAGCTAAGGATGCAACATGGCATGGCAACAAGCTTATGCAAGCATACAAGCATACATATGGCAATGCACATAGATGGAAAGATGAACTTAAACATGAATTAGGCAGCTCTAAATAGGCCTAAAACAGTAGCCATAATGCTAAAAAGTGGAGACCAAAACACATATACACACATGCACATGTTAAGGCCCAACACTTAGGCATAAAGCAAGCAACATTCAAGCACACTTGACAAGGGATTTCATGGACAATTATCATGCAACATGAGCTCTAAAATCATGCTATAAAATGGTGCCAAACCAAGCAATGAATCAAGCCAAGCATGCAACAAATGGCCTAAGTGCTCAAAACAAACCAATGGAGTATTGAACTACACCTAGCAAGACCAAGCATGGCATGAACTCATTGACCAAAAACAGAGTTTTGGGACATTAATACAAGGTCTAAGGACCACTTAGATGGCATCCAAATGACCCAAAAACAAAGGCGTGCATAATCACCAAAACATGGAGCATGAGATGACAACCTTACAAGGTATTAAAGGGACATCAAATGCGAGCTCTCAAGCATAAAATAAGGTCTGAAATGGCATGATGGATGGTCCCAAATCACCAAAACAATGCAAGGATGACATGCTATACATTCACATACTTAAGGCCAACATGCCGGAATGCAAAGGGGCTATATGATGCATGCCAAATTCAACCCAAACAACCTAGGACAGACCTAGAACATGGCAAAACATGCACAAAAACTTCACAAGTCTAAGCCTAAAACATGCTCCAACAAAGGCTAACAACCTAAAGCATATTAAGGCATAAACAAGGCATTACATGGCAACTATGCTAAGCATGCATGGAGTACCAAAACCAATTTAAAATCATGTTATATTATGGATATATAAGCATGAAAAATAGCCTAAACATGCTCAACACACACTCAAGCATAATGCTCTCTCAAGAGGCCAAAACATGCCCTTTTCAAGGACAACAAGGAGAGGGGGTGGCCCTCTCCTTCTTGGGACTTCAAGGCATCACCTTTACCACTGAAATCCCTCAAGATTTCAGTGGTAAAGAGACCCCAACACCAAAATCCCGGAGCTAGCACAAAATGGCTCAAAATGAGGCCTTTTAAGGCCTAAGGGTGGTCCACTACCCTCAAACCAAGAAACACTCTTAATAAACAATAAAGAGGGTCTAAAAACAGAACTTTTTTGTGTTATACACCAAGCTCAAAAACGAATTTAAGACAGGTAAAAATAAGGTGCAAAAATGGGGAATAAAGGTGTTAGTTTCTTACCCTTGATGACCCCTTCACAAGTGATGCTCCAATGGCCTCCCTTGGCTTGAATCCAACACCAAAACCTCAAAATCAGTCCCTTAGAACCTTAAAATCTAGACAAAGGTGAAACACTAGGTGTTTGTGTGCAATAGTAAGACACAAAACACCTAGAGCATAAAAGGGAGGGAAAGAGAGATAGGAAGTGTATGCAACTCAAACCCTAAAACCAGAGCTTAACAATGGCTGTCTAAGCTCTCAAAATATCCTAAGTCTCCAACCTCTCAAGCCAAGAGACCAGCCTCTCCCTTTATGGCACTTCTTGTCTTGTAAAGCTTACAAGACAAGCTTCATAAGAGGGAGATCCCTCCATACACGTGTATGGAGGGGGGGCAAAAGCAATACGGCTGTCTTAAAATATCTGCAAAAGCAGATGCACAGTAATCGGCCGGCCAAAAATGCCATCTTGGCCAAAAAGAGTGCCGACCGGCACTAAATAGTGCTGACCGGCAACAAATAGTGCCGGCCGGCAATATACATTGCCGGTGGCAGCAAAAACCAGCCGGTGGCCTCTAGCCACTGCTGGTGGTGGGTGGGGATGGTCTACAAGACCTACCCTGCCTCTCAAAGGCAAAACACAAGTGTTTGGTGTAAAACCAGACACTAAACAATCAAGTTCGGAGGTCCTGAGGCAAGGCGCGCGAGCCGAGACCTCCGGGAACTCCAAACGAACACAAACATGGATAATCACCGAGTGTTCAAATGGTGACGTCCAAGTCTTGAGGACGGTCAAAAATGGGGTGTCTACAGGTAGCATGCATGTCTAATCTTGTTTAGCTTCATTTCAGAGCTTATTTAGTGTTTATACAACATGTTTTACCTCTGTCTCATGTGGGTTTGTTGATCTCTTTCATGCATGTTATACTTTCTTTATATCTCCTCAAGGTTGCCTAGAGGTATGCCATACATTAAGGCCATGATTCTCGCATGATCTAGCCTAATATTATGAAGGTATTAGCATCATTTTGCCATGTTTGAGATCTGTTGGCCACTGTTTCAGTCATGCTTTCCATGTTTGGTGCCACCTCTTTACATTTTGGCTTGAGAGCCTTAAGGGTATGGGTCATGAACATGCATTGGTTAGGCTATTTCGGTGATTTGGAATCACTTAGCATGTCATTTTAGTCCCTAAACCATGCTTGTATACTTGCATTCATCGCTCCTCTCATGTTTTGAAGTTGCACCCTCTTATGCCTTGAAACATGCATTGTGTATGCCTTGGTGTTTGTTTTATTTGGGATGCCATATGTGTGGGTTTTGGGGCTCTTTTTGCATGCCAAAATTCTATTTTTGGTTGTATAGTTCATGCCATGTTTGTTTGGGTTAGTGGTGGTAGAATGCCCTTTGTTATGCCTTAGCTTTGACCCCTCTTTTGGCTTGCATGTTTGTAGTGCATTTTGTCCATCACTTGAGGCACTTTTAGCCACTGTTTTGGGGGGTGTTTGAGGCCTCCCATTTCAGTCTAAGTCCCTTCTTGGACATGGTTGTATGTTTGACTTGTTGCCTCTAATTGCATGCGTGCATTGTACCATATTAGCATTGCATGATGAATTGCATTGTAGCATTGCATGTTAGGAACATTGCATGCTTGCCATGATATGTTGCATTACATTTGGCATGCTTTGCATTTTAGCAATATGTTGCATTTTCGAGCCATGTTTGCATAACATGCATTGCATTGCTTGGTTTGGGGTGTCAAACCAAGTGCGAGGGGGGAGAATTGTTCATACTATAAGTGATGTAATGCGTCTCAACTCTCGGTCACCGAGGCCCTTGACTTTAGCATGATAGGGTTTTGATATTCATTTATACGTTGCATACATTTTCATTAAATTGCAACCTTGGCTCCTTAGGCCATCAACGCATCAAAATGCATGATTGATGGCCCGAGGGTCAAGGGTCATGCTCCCTCGAGTCCCTTGCATGATAGGGAGTGTGCCCGCGCATACATTTGTTTGAAACTCCATGCCATACACTGTCTGTCCTTGTTGCTGTCAAAAACCAGTTTCTGCAGGGAGTTTCTGCCGACCGGCACTGTAGAGTGCCGACCGGCCATGGATTGGTGGCCGATAATGTGAAACCCCAGCTGATGGGTAAGTTCCATGGCTGGTGGGTATTCCCTTTAGCCGATGGTGTCCTACAGGGTTCAGGGAACCTGTCCCAGGATTTTGGCAGTTTTTAGAGAAGCAGGGCAGTGTGAACAGAGGCAGCAGTGGTATGGTACGGGCTTTCGGGGAAAGATAAATTCGGGCATGCATCATTCACGCATCCCGAGGCGGGGGCTGCGACCATCTTCTCTTTGCATTTAATTTATTAATTAGATTAGAAATTTTGTAATATTTAATTTAGTATTATTTATTCGGACTGTAATATTTATTCGAACCCTCCGAGTGAGGGCAATTGTGTAATAAGTGTGCGTGAGTGTGTGTATGTCTTCCAACCCCACGTCTTTCTTCCCTTTTATTTACCCGCTTATGATGGTAGACTTGGGCATATTTAAATTAGCATACCTTATGCTTAGCATACATGCATCCATACATTTGTCTTACATGCACCAGGCTCGGTACATCATGCTAACTGCACTCGTATTTCAATTCCAAGTTGAGTATTTGTTAGTTGCAGCATTTCACATGCCATGTTTAGGATAGCCAAGCCTGTTTGGATTGCATCTTTGCATGTGTTGCATTAGCCATTTCAAATATGAACTAGGATCATGCATGTGATTACTAACTAGTTTCTGTTTTGGCTTGGAGTACTAGGTGAGCTTTTATGCTTTAGCATGCCGCATACGTATGAGCATTGCCATAATTGCATGATTGCCATGAGGCTAGCTGCTTATGTGATATAACTGCTTGAATGCCTGTGGATGGAGGTCGAATTGCTTAAATTGGGATAACGCATTAAAACTGTGAATTTTAAGCCCACTAGATAGTGGCAAAACCATATTTTCTAAAAGCTCACTTGAGGATGGCAAAACCTGCATTTTAGCCTACTTGCAAGTAGTAAACCATTTTCAAAGCAAACATGAAATGTTTTGTTCTAATTTAGGCAATTTGGTCTATACTTGTTTGCTGTGCGCATAACATAGTAATTCTAGGCTAATAACCGGAATAAGAACACATAACGTTTTCAAAAACGGATATCACAGTTAGTAAAGGCCGATCTTCGGATCGGGCGAGAGGGGGTGCTCATAGCTGACCTTCCCCAAGCGTACCCAAGCTCCCGAGCCGAGGCAACCTTGGTAATGACGGACACGTGACCTTTGGCACCGAGTCAGGGTTTCCTAAATTCTCCAAAATAAAATATTTAGGTGGCGACTCTGTATCTGGCAAAGCAGTCCATGTTTGGCACTTCTTTTCAAAAATCTGTTTCTCAAAACGATTTGCCGGATTTGGACTCTTTGGTTCAGATTAAGAACCGTGACACAAATTGAGTCCGAACAGTAGCGGGGCCTCACGCGGGCGCGTCTACAGTTTCTGGCGACTCTGCTGGGGACTTTAGAGAGCTTGACTCGAACTCATGATATCCTGTTTTGATTTCATTTACGTGTCTCTTTGCATTGCATGTGCATTGGTGCGCCTAGGACACCGTGTTTGCCATCTGCCATTCCTGAACGGTTTGCCGGAGGCTTGACTTTGTCAAAGCATGCCATAAGGCTTACCGATTGTGGGCTTTGACAGTATGGGAACACAAACCCTGGTTTTACCAAGGCACCCTTTTCGACCATTCGACCTAGTGCATATCGAAATCAATAGTGACCATTCCAAACTAGGACAGGTTGCTTACCTGATGTTAGGTTGTCTGAAAACTGCTGCGTGCATAGTGAAACCCTAGCTCCTGACAAAATAGGACAGGGAAACCCTACCCCTCTATAGGGGTGTTTTGGCTCTCTTTACTTGCTATGTGTTTTAGAGTGTATCTATGCAGGGGAACACACATATCAGTTCGCAAGATTGAGTATTAGGCCCGAGGGCACCAGTATCAGTGTTATGAGAATCAGTTATATCTGTGGGTATTTGATTCAGTATTTTGGGAACAGTGATCAGTAATAGAGTGCAATTGTTCGGCTACGCCCGCCCCTATGGGTTTAACACCGTAACCGGCCAATAATCCGAGATTACCGAAGGCCTGCTTAACAGTAATACAGTAATACAGGGGCTGGCGGAAGCCAAAAAGTAATTAAAATATGTACAATGAGCTGTCACAATCTGTATGCAAAAAGACTTTTCATATACACATGTACAATCGGTACCAAAACAGTATGTACAATATATACAATCAGTCAGGACAAGGACTTAATCCCTATTAGAACAGTACAGTGCAACATCATTCAGTCTATACAGTAATTATATAACAGATACAGAAAGGGAAAAACTAAAACACTCCAAAAGCCCTGGCTTGACAAGCTCGAAACCTCGCAGTGAGGCACAATGGTTGGCTTCGACAAAAGGGAGTCTAACCCACGCTCCTAGCTCCGGTCTGGTGCCTGAGCACCTACATATATATATATAAACAGTGAGCTAAAGCCCAATGAATAACATAATGTGTAAAGAGGTTAAGAATGAATGTCTTTTCAGTATTGAAAACAGTCGATTGATTTAGTATATCAATCATTCAGTCATAACAATCATATGTGGTACATCCAATAGCAGAACAGTACAGTAAACAGTAGGTCTTGAAAGACCAAACAGTCAATGATGGCCATCATAACAGTAAATAGAAGTTCCAAGATAGGAACTGACAGAGATCTCTATAACAGTAGTAGTAACAGTAACAGTAATTGCTATGGATGCCACAATACAGTTCAGAATAGAGGACAAACATTCATTCAGTTAACAGTATTAATTCAGAAAGCAGTTCAGTTAAACATTCAGAAATTATTCATCTTTGAACATATCTTTACAACATTGTTACTCACAAAGTTCTGGGCTACAGATAAGCTAGTACGCGTCCTCGGATGCCAACCCTACACAGTTACAGAGTGAATACACACTAAGCTACACAGTTGGGAAAAAGTAACTTAATCCCTATCTTGACTTGGTGTGGTTCTACATCAATATTCTCATTAAGATGCCTTAAACTAGGCTTAAGAATGCCTAGAATGGAATGAGGATGCAAAGATCCATTTTAAAAACATTTTCGGAATTTTCAAAAAACAGAGGTCCCGCTCGAGCGTGGGTTTCCCCGCTCGAGCGTATAGGAAAACAAAATACTCCGCTCGAGCTCGAGTTACCCCGCTCGAGCGGACTGTAAAACATGCCAAAAGTACTGGATGTGTGAAAATTACGCTCGATTAGGCGCTCGATACCCGCTCGAGCGTGTGATGCAAGTCATCGCTCGAGCGTCCAATACCCTGCTCGAGTGTCCAATACCCCGCTCGAGCGGATTGTAAAATAGTGTAAAGTGTTGGATGCACGAATTTCACGCTCGAGCGCCAGTCACTTCGCTCGAGCGTGAGTCCAAAATATGGAATTTCCAGATTTGAACCTCAAGCTCAAAAACAAGTTTCAATGTACCAAATTCGATCCTTTTGGGCTAATTTTCTAGAAAACACTTCAAAACTCATAATATAACATGTTTCAAAGATCAATTTGAGAAATCAAAGCCCAAATGTAGTTCAATTAAATCCAATTTCAAACCAATTTTCATGAACATAACTCAAATATGACATGCATGAGTTTAAACCAATTCAAAGCTTCAATTACTTGCTCAAATGAGCCTCAACTTCCAAAACAAGATGAAAACATGGACTATAACAATAATATGAGCATGCATGTACCAAATTCCAGGTAATCAACCTCAAAATGCAACAATGTAGACATGCATGCATGATATATGCTACAATTCAACATTATGAACCAACTCTTAGCTAGAATCTCTAATTTCTCGTGGATCATGCAAGACAACACACAAATACATCAAAGAGAGGTTGAATTCTCTACCTTAGGTCTCCAATTCCAAGTCTAGAAGCTCAATTTTGCAATTATCTTCCAAATTCCCTAAGCCTCCAAGCAAATTCATGATGAAAACAAGGTTTTCTCCTCTCCCTCTCTCTCTAGTCAATTATAGACCCAAGATGGTTGATGAAATGTTTTGTTTGAATGTAATAAGGCTCAAATGTGTTTTGTATAACGTGGCCACTAAGTGGTAGTTTGGTAAATAAGTCTAACTATTGCAATTTAGCATTATTTAATCTAATTGAATCATACCAATTCAAATTTCAATTAAATATACCATAAAATTCCATAAATTCTAATTAGCACATAACGCTAATCAATTTCTGGTTCGGCCGCCGATAAGGCCTTCAATTTACAGTTTAAAGCATAAAACATGAACATATAATTTAGCAGTCAATAGATAGATATGCATTCAAACTAGCAGAATCAATCAATCAGTTTAGTGATTCAGTCAGTCAGTCAATCAACATGCTTAATCATAGATTAGCACAAATGAGTAGTGAAGGTTGTCACAGCAAGGCCTGGGTGCAGTTCTCTGATTATATCTTCTAAATCTCCCCAACCCTCAGGTGAGGCGGGAACGGGGGCGGGCGTGGGGGCTCGGCTTGAATCTCATCTAAATTAATGGCCTCGAGCTCATCCCAAAACGCATAATCAAGATTAATCTCTGACATTCCTACAACACCGGAATAAACGCGAGATTTTACATAAAAAGACTAACGTTACAGGTAAATATTTATTATTATTTTTATTATTTTATCTTATTTTATTTTATTATATTTATTTAGCTATATAGTTTTATTTATAGATTTATTTATAACTTTTCAAACTTCCTGATCAAATTAGAATAGCTTTTTCTTTTCTTTTCTTTTTTTAACCTGGCTCTAATACCATCTTTGCCGCGACCCAATCCTAGGGGCTTAGGGTTGGAATCGCAACTTACTAACCTTTTCTATTTGTAGCAAATTAAACTGCGCAAACGGAAATAAAAGTAATTAAACAGGAAATTACTCCATTTTACTATTTTAATAAGAGAAAATACATTTATAGGGCTTTTATTATTTATTATTCAGTGATCGGCCCCGAGTAGAACAAAAGGGATATAAAAAAAAAAAGAAAGACAAAATTGTTGTTCAACATCAATCCACGTACGGGTTCCATTTCGTGAGGTTATGAGTTTCCCCTACATCTCGTTACCTGAAAGGATAACAGCTATAAGTACACAGCAGAGTGAGAAATATTATACCAAGAGTATAAGGAATACAAAATAACCATGGGTGATTAGTTAGGCCAAAACATTTACATAACTCAATTTGGTAAATAAATCATTTAAGTAGCGGAAACTGAAATACAGAAATTATGTAAATAAATAACCATAATCATGGTACAGAACATAACATAATAGAGGTCACAAAAGTGACAATCAGAATAGAGGTCAATGGATCCATGACAAACAGAGGACCACAAAGTGGTCAAACAGAGGCCAATGGTTATTTAAGTCCCCAAGGCGTGGGACTCGCGTGGTGGTACTTACAAAATATAATTGTTTATAAGGTCATAGTCAAATATTCTTTAAAATTTAAACAAATATATCCATGGGTTTCATTTAAACAAATAGAGTTTAGAAATTAATTCACGTAACTGAAATATTTCTAAAACATAACTTGAATTAATATAACTTGTAAAATATAACTTGTATAAAATAAATTATGGTAAGTCAAAACATCCGTAAAATATATTATGATAACTCAAAATTTAATATAACTCACCTTAATATTAACTCTTAGCCTTACTCCACTATCACAACATTTCTACTATAAGTTTATTCCTTTCGATACTCACGTGCCTCTCTTTTTTTTCCTTTCTTTGTTTTCTTTCCACATATTGATCCACTCCTCCCTATAAGTAGGGAGGGAAAACCTTTATCTCGCCAACACGTGGCGAACCTAAATCATCCCACAGATTTGTTTCATAACTCACCTAGATTGCTCATTATTAACATAGATTTATAGTTATCTTAATAAATATTTAAGATAATTACACTTTGACCTAGTTTCTTAGCATAACTATATAAATAAATTAATTCATAATTAAATTATATTTATTATATACTAACAGAAAATTAATTATTTATTTTACTACCACACCCACTATTATTATTATGATTGTTGTCAATATTATTATTTATTTACTCTTATTTTTATATTTATTTATTTACTATCTTTAACACTAATTTGACCCAACTAGTATTATAATTCCATATTTCTGTTAATTTGGCCCCAAATAATAATTCCTAATTAATCTCATATTTGATAATTCAATGCCAAATTAAATTCTGTATTTATTTCTTATTATTTATTTATTTAATAATATATCACCACATACAACCATAATTATATTTAACTATAAATATTTATGTGGTATTTAATTAAACGTTCAGAGTGTCACATGTTTTGTACCTTGTACTTTGCTAATTCATTAACAAAATTTTTTCTTTGCCAAAAAAAATAAAATTTCAAATTGAAACAATACGGATTAAAGTGAAATTTGAGTTAAACTACAAAAGTGAAAAGTGTAATTAATCCTAATTTATTTTTTATTTTGAGAAATTTAGTTAAAACCTCTCCATTGGCCTTTGTTTGGCGAAAAGGACAACCTAATTTATTTTGCTTCATAAACCCCATAAGGAGGAGGCACATAATTAAATAAGGACAAAGTAAAATATCTTTCTTTTTTTTTCTTAAACAATATTGCCAGAGTAACATGTTATTGTGAATCAGGGTAACATGTTATTGTGAGATAGAGTAACATGTTACTGTCAAATAGAATAACATATTATTGTTTACATCAATTTCGACGGTAATAATTATTTTTTTTAAAGAAATTTCATAATTAACATAGATCTTGATGAGAGAATTTTAAAAATTCTAATTTTATTAAAAACTAACATCTAGATCAAAAGTTATATTATTTTAAAATTTAATATTTTAGTAATAGCGGTATGTTGGACTTTTTAAGAAAAACTTTTTGTACATATCCTTAATGCATTAAAATTTTATTATGAGGGAGTTTTGACTAAATTCCCTTTTATTTTTTTATTTTAATCCACACTAAACCGACTTAAAAAATAAAAATGTTCAACATAATTCAAAAAAAGTGTTTGGCTCCTCTCCAATTTTGCAATTGGATTAGAGGGTGTTGTTAGCCCATATTAGATGCTTATCTCGATAATCCAAATTGTTCAATGTATAGAGTCCGTTGAATACATCATTTAAAAAAAATTATAAAAAAAACACGTTGATTGAATATCGATAGCTTATTGATAAGATCACATTTGTGTCAACAAGCAGCATGATTTTATAAATAAAACTATTGACACAAATGCAATATGATCAAGTGACTATCAATGTTCAATCAATGTAATTTTTTCAAGGATGATGTACTTGACATGCTTTACCCATTAAATAATTTGAATTATTGAAATGAGCTCTAATATGAGCCCACTATCAACCAACAGAGAAGCCATTGTTTTTTTGTTTTTATTTTATTTATATATATATATATATATAAAAGAAGAGTAATTACAAAAAAATTCCCATAGTTTAATCCTTGTAATAAAATAAATCTTAAATTTTTAATTTTGTCAATTTAAATTTTAATATTTTTATTTATTTTCAATTTAAACTATCTACATATTTTTGCTAAATAAAATCAATGAAAAAAATAGTATTTTAATGATTAAATTCAATAAAAAATAATATTTTAAACATTTTATGTACACTAATATTAAGTTTAATGGTTAAAATATTATTTTTATATTCATTTATTTAATAAAAATAAACAAGTGAAAATAAATTAAAAAATTAGTATTTAAATTAATAAAATTTAAAATCCATAATTTATTTTATTACAACAGTTAAATTCTAAATTTTTTTCTTTAGTAATTACTTCAAAAAAATCACTAAATGTTTTTTTTTTAAAAAAATAAGAGAAAATTTTTAACGGAGGACGAAAGTGGGTATTTGAATTTTGCTTATTCGATGATTTCTTAAAGTTTATTTCCGTTTTTAGTAAATTTTAATTTGATTAAATATTTTAAATTCCTAAAAAAAAAGTGTAAAAAAATAAAGAGAATAATTTAGTAATTTGTAATGACTTTTTGACTAAATATCTTAGTTCCCAAATGAGGCTTTAGTAGGTGTTTGGGATTGACTTTTTTCATAATTTTTTTTGCTGGTTTTTTTTTATATTTTTTAAAAAATATTAAAAATTAATTTTTGAAAAAAAGGTAATAGTTGTTTTTTATATTTTAGGGTCATTTGGGAAGACAAAAAAAAAAAAGAGCATTTTTTTAGCTTTTTACCCATTTTGAGTCACATCACCTCTCATATTTTTTATCCACAAAAAGATAAAATAGGCTAAAAAAGTCAAAAAATGAACTTTTTATCATATCTCAAAATACCACTTTATCTTTAATATATTTTTAATTTGGGTCTTGCTACATCCCCCTAAAAATATCCCCCTAATCCCCCTAATTTTCATATCAAGTAAAAAAAAAAAAAAAAAAAAGGAAAAAGTTGCCCAAATTGGAAATTAGGGGGATTATGGGGGGAATTTTTAGGGCTCTAAATCATTTTCCTTTTAATTTTTAGTATTGTCTGCACAAAACGAATCTAAAAAATAAAAGTTGTGTTTGGTGTGATTTTCAAATCAACTTTCCACCCTTATATTTGAATGTTATGTTTGGTTTGAATTTTGAAATTATGATTTCAAATCAATTTCAAAACACTTTTTGAAAACCTGTTTAGTAAATCAGACAATATTTGAATTTTTGTCTACTCGGTCATCCCCGAATGTCTGGCTGGTTGACCAGAACAGTACTTTTTTTTTTTTGCCAATCGCCACCTGTTATTTGGAAAAGAAATTATATTTGATTTTGATATTTTTTAAATATACAAATTATTTTTTTAGATCAAAATGACAAATTATTTTTTTGAATTGAATTTTAAAAAGAGTTTCGTTATAAATTTTGTGGGGAAGTGGTTTGGAAATACTCTTCAGGATCCTGGGGAACGCTCATGATCCTCTTCTGGTCACCTGAAAAAAAATAAACACCCCGGTCGGGGGTGCCAGAATTAGCACTCCGATGGGCAAGTTAGTATCTACACTCGAGGAAGCTTGTATTCTAAGTTAAGCACAATAATTCTCACATACCTCTTTAGGACTGAAGATCTTGTATTTATAGTATTCTCTTAGGGCCTGACCCACTCCTAGTCCTTGCCATGTACTTTTACACGACCCTTGTTTCACTAGCAGGAATGCCGGCTCTTTTATTCGGCCCCTCAATTGGATAGGGTCAATGCCGAATAGAAGTTATGTTCTGGACCGGATTGGTCCGCTCCTGTTGATCCAAAATTATTCGACTCCCACAATTGCCCCCCAAACACCCCATTAACACCAGTTAGTTAGTGTGCTTGGTTTCCAGTCTGGAGGTCAGAAATCCGGCGGTTATGTAAAACCCAAGTTGTGTGTAAGATTATTTTATTGGATAGATTAGTAATTAAATTAATTTATATGGGTCATTTATTAATATCAAAGAATTAGTTATGAGATGGCATTATATTTTCTATTACTTAGATGGGTAATTTTGTAACTTTGAGAAATTAGGTTAATAAGCCCACCTATATATTATGGCTTTAAGTCTTGGGAAACAAACAAAACAGAGGTTGGGAATTGCTCCATAGGCGGCTAGGGTTTGAGAAGGTAAAAGAAAAAAAAAGAAAAAGAGAAGAAAGTTTCAAGTGAGGCTGCAATAGGGATTGGAGGCAGCACGTTGGTGATTTTGGGACACCCATTGGTTAAGGTAAGATCTGTCTTTACTGTTAATTGTTAAGTTTATGTTGAGGAATTTAACAATCAATGCATTAAGGGAATTTGGTAGATCTTTAGGTGCCTACTTAGGTTTTGAGAATTGGGTGCAATGTGTAAGTGTACCTTTGGGTGGGTAATAGAATCAATGGAGTTTTGTATTATGGGTAAGGGTGTGTATGGCTATAAAGTTGGGTTGAATGGTTTGATCACTTGGATATTAAAGCAATACATTAATCTAATATGATAGGGCTTTTGTGGGTGCATGTAACACGTAAAAATATTAATTTATTTGAGATTTTGTTTATTAGGTTTGTGCGATTGAAGTGGTGGAGCTGAGTGTTTGGAGTTAGTGTTGGAATATTGTTTTTAAGCGCTTGAGGTAAGTAACCCTCTATCACTGTTGGTACATTTTTATTCCTATTGAATCGTTTAAAATTATAAGTATTTATTCATAGCCTTCATGTTCTCTTAAAATAAAATATGGGTCAAGTATAAAACAGCATCGAAAATTATTATGAAAATTATTTGAATATTTTGTGGAACTATTATGAAAATTGTACTAAATATTTATTCTGAAAATATCGAATATTTTATTTAAAAGTTGTGTATTGTTTGAATTTTGAACATCACTCTAGTCTGACTATGATTTGGACCCTAGCCAATAGGGGTTATTTATTGGCACAGAAACTAGTTTCTTTTGGGGCTTTACCACCGGCCTATGTGTGGTTCTGGGCCTTGTCACGGGCTGATTGACCGTAGTCATTAAGACTTGGGTTTTATGAATCAAATTATTGAACCATCTGAATATCGAACCATCGATTTGAACAACGAATTACTTTGAATTATGTTGTTCGCTTTTCATTTAAAATGTATTGTACATTGTTTATTTTTAGCTATGAAACCATCTTACAAATAATTGTTCATTTATTGAACTGTAGAAAAAAATTATATTTATTGGTTATCGATTTATTTATTTATTTTTGTATACTTGATCCAGCTAGCAGTGATGGTTGGTTATTTACTGGACTATCTAGCTTACCCTTTTTCTTTTTTTTTTTTTCAGATTCTGAAGAGTAGAGTTGCGCGAGATTAGTTTTACATGTGGGAGTGCTGAGAGTAGGACTATGATTTAAGTACTTAGATTATTGTTTTGTTAATGGATTTTATTAGTGGACTTGGTGGATAATTTCATATGATAAGAATAATCAATTTTTATGGATTTTAGCATTATGACATTAAGGATTTAATTGGAGCATTTTACATTGTTGGTTATGTGTTGGACTCTTAGCCTTGCATGCTCACTTAAATGAGTGTGCGGCGTTGTTACGGAGCTTGGGGCGTGACAGGTTATTCCTCTTCTCGATGCGTGGCAGAACGCGTACATGCTTCTTGATCATTATAACGCTTTCCTGCCCCTTCGTACACTGCCTCCATTTAATGCGATTTGAATTTGTCTCTTCGAATGTAAGCTCTGAATACTCGAAGATATCTGGCTCGTCTTCCAATGGGACTCCTGCATTTCGCAGCTTCTGCAACGCCTTGTTTCTCGATCTTTCCTTCGCCTCCTGTAAGTTTTCTTCTCCTACATTTTTTGATTCCCCCTCTTTATCTGCTTTTGGTTTTTCGTAATCCTTGAGTCGGCAAGAATGGAGAAACATTTGAAGGAGCTCCTTTCTATGGATCGAATCTCCAGCTTTCGACGCCACTTCTCCATCCCTAATGACGTTCATCTGTCACTTTTGGCTGACAGCACTACTGATATGGTGAGGGAAGACGAGAATACAATCGTCTTTCCTCTCCTATCAATTGCTGAGGGTGGCGTCCGTTTTCCTCTTCACCCACTTTTGAGGGCCGTTCTTCGGTACTGGGGTCTCATTCCTTCCCAACCCAATGTGAACTTCTTCCGCATCATAATGGGCATTGTAGAGATAAATCGGCGTCTTAGAGTTAATTTAGGTATTATGTCCTAGCCAAGTCTACTGGCCGTCTGGGACGCTACTTTCTTAGAGCCAAGGACACTGACCACCACTTAGTGACCATGCTTGCTAGCTCTGGCAAGCGTGTCGATGACGTGATGGTCGTTGTCCATGGTAATTAGGAATTCGGTGAAGGGAAAGATCGCCTAGATCCTGTGCCAAGGCAAAAAGGCGAACCAGGTGGCCGACCAAATCACTATTTCTGTTACTTACAAATGCATGTATTCGGCACTTTAGCTCAACTAATCGTTTTGTTTACGCAGGCAGCGACTTGAAGAGAGTGTTGACTTCAGACGACGAAGTTGTGCTCGCAGAAATTAAAACCGCGCTACAGTTCGTCAGCTGTCCAAACCTTCAAAAACAAGGGAGGGCAGCCCACATTCTCCGACGTTACGAGCTAACCTACACGACGTTCTCGACGGCAGATAATATTCCCATCGCACGAGGTGATAACCAACTGACGACCCTCATCTTCCCCAACTTCAAAACTTAAGGCAGATTGGCCTCGAATCGTCTGATTCTGAGCATGTGGAAGGACAAGTTGCCAAACTGATCGCCGAGGACCCGGAGGAGTTGGCCGCGGAAGTTGACGAAGCCAGCAATTCGGCCTTTGAGGAAGCCGGGTTGAACTCTTCTGATCCTCTGTCTACATCAAGCCGAGGGGACGCCGAAGATATCTTTACGAACTTGGGAGATCTTCCCAGCGATTTCTCTGAGGATATGGCCAGGGATAATCTTATGTAGATGGCACAAAAAAGAAATTCCGAACGCATAGCCGCCCGACAAAAGGCCATAGCCATCCGTTCTGGACTTGTCCGAACTGAATCTATTGCTCCCGTTGTCATACAAGAAACGGCTCACGTTGTCATGGCTAAGACGGAAAAGGAGGTCGAGCCCCTGATTACAGAAGTTCGGTCGATTTAAGAGGATCGGGGTAAAAAACGAGATACTGAGGGTGAGGACGGCTCCAAAGGGAGCACCTTGGAAAAACGGCCACACTTGGAGGAGTCGGCTGTGGTTGCTCCTTTTGTTATTGAGCCAAAGATAAAAAAATATGCCGATCTCCTCCGAAGCGTCGGCTTTGAAAGATGCAGCTGTGGCACTAAGCCTAGCTGCCCCGGTCTTCTTGCCAGCTGACAAGGTGACCTTTCGTGCCGAGCCGGATTTGGCGACAATAGCATTAGCCGCCCAGTCGACTTTTCTGGTACGTGACTAAATCTTTGGTTTGGTTTGCATTTGATGTTTCTTGGCACATGACAATCCTTTGTTTTGCAGACGGTTGGAAGGATCGCAAAATTGGGTCGCCGCCAGCATGACGATGTTGAAAGGATTGGCTGTTTGCAATCTGAAGTCGAGGGTCAAAGGAGCAGGGCGGAGTTCGAGGCAATGAGAGCCGCGATGGAAAGGGCGCGATCCGAGGCTGAGAAGGAAAGGGCCAAAACTGCTGATCAACTCAGGGCTGACGCCGAGGAGAGGGCAAATGTGAGTGAGGAGTCGCTCAAGTTAGCCAAGGAGGCACTTGCCAAGCTGGAGACCGAGTTTGGAGAGTTGAAGCAGGCTAAGGAGAAAGCCGACTTTGAGTCCTCAGCGGCGTTCAAGGCTAGGAAGAGCTCCGCCTTTAAGGACTATGTAGAAGAAGTCCCCAAATTTGAGAATTGGGGGTTCAAACACGGCTAGCTCACAGCCCTTGCTGCCGCTGGAGTTACATTGGCCACGCCAATTCCCTACAAGCAAGTGGACGTTGAGCCGCTTGAGTCTGACCTTGAGACTTGATTTGGGAGACATTCTAGTTTTGTTAGATTTTTCTCGATTTCAATGTCTGTTTTTGTTTAGTAGATTTTCATCTGTGTTGGATTTTCATATGTAAAATGTCCACTGTTAGCGCCCAATTTATGAATGAAAATTTCATATGCTTTCAAGATATTTCTCGTATTGTTTGTTGTATGAGTAGACAATTAGGAGAATCAGTGGTTAGGACAAAATTCCAAGACTACGTGAGATGGCAGACTTACAAACCGACTGAGCTTAGCGATCTGATTCAAACAATGAATCTGCCCTTGCCCCAGCGAGTTCATGATCGTAGAACGCCGAATAACACGTCCCATAAGAATCTTGTGTTGAGGCATCGATTCAGGAAACGACTGGGACACTTAAGCCGACAAGATTGATGAATCTGCCCTTGCCCCAGCGGGTCTGCGATCATAGAACACCGAATAACACGTCTATAAGAACCTTGTGTTGAGGCATCGATTCGGGGAACGACTGGGGCATTTAAGCTAACTAGATTGATGAATCTGCCCTTGCCCCAGCGGGTTCGCGATCGTAGAACGCTGAACAACACGTCCATAAGAACCTTGTGTTGAGGCATCGATTCGGGGAACGGCTGGGGTACTTAAGCCGACTAGATTGATGAATCTGCCCTTGCCCCAGCGGGTTTGCAATCGTAGAACGCCGAACAACACGTCCATAAGAACCTTGTGTTGAGGCATCGATTTAGAGAATGGCTGGGGTACTTAAGCCGACTAGATTGATGAATCTGCCCTTGTCCCAGTGGGTTCGTGATCGTAGAATGCTGAATATATGCGATTGGGGCATATGATTCGTTCGACGCCGGGTAGTTAGCGCTTCAACATTGAGGGGATTGCCTCGGAGGTGCTGCCCCCATAGGGAATAAATGGGTGTGTACTTTGTGAACGAGGGTCCTATTTATGTGCTCATTCAGCATTTCAATCTAGCTGTTTGAGGAAGATTGAACAAGCGCAAATGTCAAATAAACTTTTCTTCAACAACAAAGGCGAAGCGAAGACTCTAGCTGAGCTGGGAGGAGCTATGAGTCGAAGCAATAAACCTTCACGCATGGGCAGTAGGACTTCGAGGGATCGGGAGAGGCGCCAATCTCCTCGTCGTCGGAGTAGGTCGCCCAGGAGGGACAAACAGCCACAGCGTAAGTCTTCTCAGCTTGGTTCCGGCAGGCAACCTGACACGACTCCTCGCCCATTGAGTTTGCAGTCTTCGTGGGTAATAAACCAATGACAGAGGCGGACTCGATCATTCGAGATCCGATTGTGGCAATCAAGTTTGCTCGACAGATTTTCCCGTCCAAAGTTCAACAGTCGATGGTAGGTCGACAGGATTTTGAAGTGTTTCGTGAAGGCGTTCACGGGGCGATGAGGGGACTGTACACGGCTTATGAGATCGGCATGCGTCTCCGCGCCGCTCGTCGCGGCATAGAACAGAGAGATGAACGCATTCGGAAGTTAGAAGCTCGCGCCGAGAAGGCCGAGTGCGAGCTAAGGAAAATCAAGTCTGTCGGGCCCTAATCAACCAGCCACCCCAATCCGGTTGTTGAAGAGAGGGTTACTCAAAAGCTGATTAGCAATGCGATCGCCGATCGTAATACGGCTAGCATGTTCGCGATCGAGATTGCGAGGGGTACGGCCTATGAAAAAGGCTTCCATGACGGCCGAAAGGTCAGAATTCAGAAAACCAAGGGGAAACTTGCTGAAGAAGTTTGCCGATGTGAAAATCGTGGATTTAGGCACGGTTGGATCAAGGCGCTTCGACAAGCTGCAAGTCTCCAATCGGGAGGGTTAGATTCGACGTTTCCGTTGTATCAACAGAATGATTTTCCTTTCTCTGCATTCGAAATTGAGAAGAGCGATGACGAAGAAGCCGTCGGACCCAAGAAATCCTTGTAATGCTTACATAGATTAAAAGTGAAATTATGTATTTATTCACCGAATTTAATAAAATGCTTAGTTCTCAATCTGTAGCACACTTGTTATTTATATTAGTGCTCATTTTATTCCAACTTTGCTTCGTTGAAAATTTTATTCGGTACACGCGTATTTTCTGCGGAGGCCTTTTCAGCCTAAAGGCGTCATGCGCCGATGGGGCTCCGAATCAGAAGGCTTTTTCGGCCCAAAGACGTCATGCGCCGATGGGGCTCCGACTTCGAAGACAGTCGGCCCATCTATAATTTTTGTTTATATAATTAGGCCATTTTAACAAGGCAAAAATTAGTGCATGAAGTGGCTGTGGCACGTATCGATCGGCATGGGGCCAAGATGCTCGGCCAGTTAGATTAATAAATCTGCCCTTGCCCCAGCCAGTACATGGACTTCAAGGCATTCGCCCATAATTACCGTTTATGTAATTTAGGCCGTTTTAACAAGGCAAAAATTAGTGCATGAAGTGGCTGCAGCAAATGTCGCTTGGCGTCCGTCGTTTGGAGTTCAGTGTTAATGAAATCGCCTCGGGGCTACTGCAAAGATTTTAGAAATAAAATGCCTCGGATTTGTCGCTCTAGTGACTTCACTTTCTGTGCACAGACTCGTTTTAAAACGATTTTGTTGCGCGGGGTTACGTAAGTGTGATCGTCGAATGGAGCATTTCTTTAGCAGGAAAGAAGCTCGGACTCTGGTCGAGTCTGATATTGCGACGAATCGCAGCGGGGAAAACACTCGCACGGGAGGCAGGGCGCTCAAGAAACATTAGTCTTTAAGTCGTCAAAATAGATCACCTCAAAAAGAGAAACAACGATGGCGAAGTTGTCCGCAACCGCGGCCGAGAAATGGGGCCGACGTAGCTCCGCGGCCGTTGAGTATTGCTGTTTTCGTGGCGAATTCCATTCTTGTCTTGGATCTTGGCCTTGACATTGTCTATGGTGCCAAAGGTTTCCGTCTCAAGGGCGATTATCTCGTTGGTGTGAATTGTGGACTCAAGCACGGTCAGATCAAAGCATTTTCAAGTTGCGGGTGCCCTCTGATCAGCGGGCATTGATTTGGCACTGCGGCTTGTACAGCGCGATGTCGTATGAGAATAGATGTTGTAATGCTTCGAATGCGGATGGCGTTTTTTGTAATTACTATTTAATTGAATAAAATGTTTCATTCTAAAAGTTTATCTCGTTCTGAACTTTTGTATGTTTAATTTGAGCATCTTACTTTGAATGCTGGCACGTTTTGTCTTGTTCATGCGATTGTACTGGTTTCAGCCTACATATCCCTACTTAGATGTGTAAATGTTTTCATTTTAGAAGGGCTCTCCGAATCAAGAGGCTTTATCGGCCCAAAGACGCCATGCATCAACGGGGCTTCAAATCCGGAGACTTTATCGGCCCAAGGACTCGGGAGGCTTTAACGGCCCAAAGACGTCATGCGCCGATGGGGCTCTGAATCCGGAGACTTTATTGGCCCAAGGACTCGGGAGGCTTTAACAGCCCAAAGACGCCATGCGTCGATGGAGCTCCGAATCTGGAGGCTTTATCGGTCCAAGGACGCCATGCGCCGATGGGGCTCCAAATCTGGAGACTTGATTTGGCCAATCGTGATATCCACGAAGGGCACTCCGAATCCGGAGGCTTTATCGGCCCAAAGAGTCATGCGCAGATGGGGCTCCGAATCCGGAGACTTTATCAGCCTAAGGACTCGAGAGGCTTTAACGGCCCAAAAACGCCATGCGCTGATAGGGTTCTGAATTCGGAGGCTTTATCGGCCCAAGGACGCCATGCGCCGATGGGGCTCCGAATCCGGAGACTTGATTTGGCCAATCGTGACATCCACAAAGGGTGCTCCGAATCTGGAGGCTTTATCGGCCCAAGGACGCCATGTGCCGATGGGGCTCCAAATCCGGAGACTTGATTTGGCCAATCGTGACTTCCACGAAGGGCGCTCCGAATCCGGAGGCTTTATCGGCCCAAGGACGTCATGCGCCGATGGGGCTCCGAATCCGGAGACTTGATTTGGCCAATCGTGACATCCACGAAGGGCGCTCCAAATTCGGAGATTTTATCAGCCCAAGGATGCCATGCGCCGATGGGGCTCCGAATCTGGAAACTTGATTTGGCCAATCATGACATCTACGAAGGGCGCTCCGAATCCGGAGGCTTTTGAACTGGATTGCAGAGTCAGTAAACAGGCATCTTTGCATTACATAAGTGGAAAGTGTACATGGTGAGCTGTTCAGAACCAATATCATTCCCACAAGTCGGATTTTATGATAGAATTCACGCAAGTGCGTTAGGAGCAAGGCTGCGTGCCTGATTCTCCATCAACCAGCCTTCTATCGTCCAAAAATGCCTTCAGGGGCAACTTTATCGACGTACAGCGGCGCAGTTGGATGCGTTGATCAAACGTCTTGAGAAGCTGCTACCGATATCGCCTATAGCTTCCGTGGCTTCTTATCACGAAGCCGCCCAACTTCGTCGAGACTCTTGATTTGATGCTTCAATAGAGTTAACTTGCGTCTCCATTGGTGTCTTTCTAGAAAGGAGATAGCATGCTTGTGCGGATTGTCGGGAACCCCGGATTTGCTCAACGCCGTGTTCGGTCGAGAAGCATAGCAACTGATGATAGGTGCTTGGTACGGCCTGAATAGTATGCAACCAAGTCTGCCCCATGATGAGGTTATACGGCGAAGGGAGCTTGACGACCAGGAATTCCACTTTCACCGTTTCGGAGCCCGCCCAAACGGGTAACGTGATTTTCCCCAACGGATACTCCGGATTCGTGTTGAAGCCGAACAATGGATGAGGAGCCGGAGATAGGTCTGATTTGTTGAAGTTGAGTTTGATGAAGGTCTTGTAATACATGACCTTCGAAGTGCTCCCCTGGTCAACGAGGACGCGTTCAATGGTAAACCGGTTCATGTGTAGTTCAATGACCAATGGATCAATATGGGGGAGTGTTATGCCGATAAGATCGGAATCGTCGAAGATAATGCTCAGCGCTTGGTGGGGCTGTTTCGTTTGTGTGCGTTGCTCCTGGGGGACTGAATGGATTGCATGCACGGTACGTGGCGTTGGAAGATTGTATATCATATGTATAAAGCCGAGGGGAGGTGACTCCTGCCGAAGGGCGACAGTTTTGATTGTGCTTTTCCGGACGTGTTGCTGGAGCTGACCATCTTGGACCAATTCCTCAAGGTAGTCTTTCAAGGCATAACAGCTGTCCGTATCATGACCGTGATCTTTGTGATATTCACAACGTCTGTCCCGCCTTCTCGTGTCAGGAGGTCCCACCATCTTGGATGGCCATTTGAAGAATGGAATATGTTGAATCTTGGGCATAATTGAGCTGATTGGCTCTGACAGCTCCGTATATTTCTTGTCAGCGCGCTTTGTGCGCCTGCTATCGACCTGCAGTTGCCCATTGGCTTGGTATGGGCATCGATCGCTGGATCAGCGAGAATCCTGTCTCTTGTCTCGTTTAGCCCGCTGTCGTGGTTCAGGGCTTTGAAGTGGTACGGAACTTATTGGCTGAGAGATTTCGGGAGGGGCAGTTTTGTTGACCACGTGTCCAACTTTAACCCGCAAGGCGTCGTCTTCCACTTTGCAGTATTCCTCTACTTTCTTCATCAACCCCCAGACTGTTTTGGGGGGTCTTCTAGTTAAGGAACTGCGGAGGGCACTACCTGGGTGTAGTCCCATTTTGAAGGCGGTGATAGCCATGGAGTCGTTGCGAACGTCATCGACAAGGTTAAAGCATTCCCAATATCGCGCCGAATAAGCTCTTAGTGTTTCTCCTTGCAGGATTTGCATTGCCCAGAGGGAGTCGGCTTGCTTTGGCTGGACTTCGTTGGTAATGAATCTAGCCTTGAAGGATTTTTGTAGTTGGTGGAAGGTTTTGATCGAAGCCGGCTCTAGTTTATAATACCATCGGATCGCCAACGGTCCCCAACTGCTGGGAAATATTCTGCGCATGAGGGCCTCGTCATCTGCATGCAATGTCATGGCCTGCTTGTAGTGGCGGATGTGGTCGGTGGGGTCTGATTTACCGTTGTACAGGGTGAACGACGGTGCTTTAAATTTCTTTGGTAGCGCAGTCTTTGCGATCCGTCGTACGAAGGGATCATGTTGGTCTTCGTCCAAACTTTTCCTTCTTCGCTTCTGCTATGTACGGGGACTTTCTTCGAAAGAACTGGTGGTTTCATGTCGTCCATTCTTCCTGGGCTCTAGGGATAATGAGTCGGAGTCGCTATCAGTGTCTTGTCGTGCTCGAGGTTGTCGACCACCTGCCTTCGGAGATCGTTCCGAATTTAGGCGCACAGCTTGTTTGGACTTCGCCATTTCCAAGGCCAAATCTTCACGAAGCGTTCGTTCTCAGCGATCATGTTCTCCAGCCTCTGTTCATTTTGCTTTGCTTGTTCCATGATCGCTTGCATTGTCTCGTGCTCCAAAGTCGAGGGTGAGGCGAAATTCAAGGCACGTCATGCGGTGATAGTCTCTGGTCCAAGCAAGTTTGTTGGAGTAGTTTCATCATGAGGTATGGGTTCGACAATGACTGTCGGAGGATCTTCCGTCACGTTCGCTATGGATGTGCTTGAGTATTCCCACAGATGGCGCCAATTGTGGAAGTGGTTTGGAAATACTCTTCAGGATCCTGGGGAATGCTCGTGATCCTCTTCTGGTCACCTGAAAAAGAATAAACAATCCGGTCGTGGGTGCCGGAATTAGCACTCTGACAGGCAAGTTAGTATCTACACTCGAGGAAGCTTGTATTCTAAGTTAAGCACAATAATTCTCACATACCTCTTTAGGACTGAAGATTTTGTATTTATAGTATTCTCTTACTCCTAGTCCTTGCCGTGTACTTCTACACGGCCCTTGTTTCACTGGCAGGAATGCTGGCTCTTTTATTCGGCCCCTCAGTTGGATAGGGTCAATGCCGAATAGAAGTTATGTTCTGGACCGGATTGGTCCGCTCCTGTTGATCAAAAATTATTCAGCTCCCACAAATTTTGAATAGAATTTTGAGTTTTGGGTTTAGTTATGAGTTATAAGTTTTTGAATTAAGTTTTGAAAACTCTTTTTAAAACTCATAACCAAACAAATTTTCTCTTTTCAGATCATAATTTCAAAACTACAAATTCAAAATACAACCTTATTATTAAATTATAATTCTAAAATTCTACTAAAAGTAACCAAAAATATTTGATAAAATTTTATGCGTAATAAATTTTTTTAACAAATGACAATCACTTTTTTTTTTTTTCTTTCTAGATCACTATCATCATATATTTTTTTTCTTTTTCTAAATCACTATCATCATACTCCAAATATATCCAAACACCACCTTACGTTTTTTTATTTTTATGAACGGAGCCGCCTCTTCATAAACACTTGGTGTGTTTAGTTTGTGTTTGTACAGTAATTTTTGAGATAAAAAGTATGAAAACTTGTTTGATTTGTTTTTTTTCAGAAATAATTTTGAAAAATTGTTTTGGGGAGAGAGTTTTAAAAAAAAATGATTGATTTGATGTGTATGAAAGAAGGAATGATTTTGGAAAGTAAGTAACTAAACAAAATTTTGAGATTCCTTTTAAAAAAATTTGTTTGATTTGATTATCTTAAAAATTTATTTATAGAGAATTTTTCCCAAAATTTTTTCTGAAAAACAAACCAAACAATTCTTTCCCTACTTATACATTAACATTGTTCCTGCAATGGGAGTCCCTCTTGCTTTGGAACCCTAGGTTTTATTGAAGAAGAAGAAGATGATGATGCATCGTAGCAACCCCAATCCTCCCTCCTCTTTCGATGACCACGACGAGGATCAGCAAGTCGGTCTGCAACGGCTCTCACCATTACCACCTTTTTCTCCATCTTCAAAACTCGTCTATTTTTGTCTTGCCGACTGTAACAGCTTTCATTGGTATCTTCTTCACGTCTCCTCCGACATAGAGGTAAAGCGAGTCGGTCTCCAACTTGTTATAGAAATTGCTCATCTTGTTCCTGATCCATTTATATATTCTGAATCACCACCACCCTCAATCTCATCAAGCTCACCATTACCACTGCCACCTTCTTCATCTTCTTCTTCAAAAATTGCCTATATTTGTCTAACTGATATTGATGAGTCTTATTGGTACGCTTTTCAAGTCTCCAAGGACGTCGACCATGACAATCAACAATTTCCCTACAACAACCCTCGTCTTCCTTTTCACCAAGACGACTATGAAAGGTATGATTTTGGTTCTGATCAATTTCTCAAACCCATTTTGACTACAAAATTGCATACTTTAAGTGGTGCTAGCTAGGTGATTCACAAATCTTCATTATACTAGTTCGTTCGTCAATGAAGGAATGACAAAAAGGGAAATCAATTGGTTCGAATTGACCTTGGTAATAATCCTATTGCCAAGAAATTAGACATCTTTCCTCAATTGCCTCATGCCCTAGGGACAGATATACGCACTTTGGTTCTGGATGACAAGTTTTATTGCCTGGGTAGTTTAGAACCACCACCATCACCATGGGCCATAGCTTTTGACCCGAGCCTAAATCAATGGGAGTCTCTACCTAACCCTGCTCCTATTCCACCTTTTCCAATTATCATTAAACGTATATTCTCTGCAGCTATACATGTTCCCAAGCCATGTATTGTGGTGGGTTGGCCTGAGTATCGTGTCCTTTGAAGATACGATGTTAATACCAAAAATTGGGTGAATGAAGAGTTTGAAATACCCAAGACCCGGTTCTTTGGTCCAGATGACTTAATGGGCCTGCATTGGCTGTTGACAGCATGTTGTATCATATTGGGAGTTTCATTACACAATTTTATTTTATTTTTAACTAATTTCTATCATATTGTTCAATTCTGAATCACCATTCTTTATGATGATGACGAACTTCCATATCTAGACTAGAACTTGACACAATGATGAGAATCCAATGTTTGGCACTTTAGTCTCTTGTTCGTCTCTTCAAAAAGTCCAAAAGAAGACGCTCCAAAATTCAACCTGTACTCTATACTTGCTGTCTCTTCTGCTTCATGGTTTCTTCTCTATTTGGCCTTCAGAAGTCCAAAAAAGGTGGTTGCAAAAGTTGAACCAACTCCCACCTCGCTCTCTGTCACTCTCTCTAAAGAAGGTGGACCCAAAAATTAAACAACCTCTCTCTCTGTGTATGTGAAAAATTAGGCCACTCTTTAACAAAAGTTAGTCAGGTAACATTGTATAAGGGTTGGCTGCCGAGCACAATGTAAAATACTTGACAGCCTATGTGAGATTTCATAGTTACACTATAAAGTACCAAATAATCACATGATTCGATTCATACAAAAAGATGATTTGATTTGTACCTGATTTTTAAACCAAAATAATTAATTTAAAACCATTCCCAAGTCATAGAAGATATCATGGCTATTAGCTAACCTCACATAACATGTTCTCTTTTTTTATGCTCTACCGGCCTGCTCAACTTTTACATAAATTAGCCGCCTCTCCTCCACTTTTGTACTATTTACTATAATAATAGCAACTTATGGTGGCAGCAGCGGCACATGTGATTCATATCCCCTCCCCCCCCCCCCCCCCCAACTTATCCATGACTTGCAATTCTAACATTCTCTATTAGCAGTACCGCCAAATTAATAAACTTCTTTTCACATTTTGCTGATTAATTATTCAATAACCTTGTTTTATGCAGCTTATTAGAAACTTTTTACAAATTTTTTTTTTTGTTTTTGTTTCGTCAAAGTCTTGCTGCAATTCCTGCCTGTGGTTTATATATAATTTGGAAAGGATGTAATGTATAACTTAAGAATTCATTTTGACTTCAATATTAATTTCTGAATCAAACTGTCATTCATCTTCATGTAAATTGAATCAGACTGCACATTGGATTTGTAGAGAGAGAGCTGATTTGGAGAGGAGAAATTTTGATCTCATACGAAGAGAATGGAATAGATATCAGTAAAAGAGAATAAGAGAAAGAAAGTGAGGTCACTTGATTTGTAAGGAGAACGAAGATCGGGGGGAGAGAGACAGAGAGAGAGAGAGGGGGGGGGGGGATAGGTTTTCTGCTGCACAGACATATGCTACAAATGGTGTTTCAGAATATGAAGGCAGTGGGTTGAATCTGGACAATACAGGTACAGGAGTGTAATAGTTTAATTCAGTGACACATGAAGCCGAGCCAGTGCTGGATTATGGAGTTGCCTCTGGTCATATTGCCTTTCTGGGATTTGATATGCATACAAGGGGGCTAATCAAGTAAAGAACATGTTGCACCAGAGTACTTGGCACTCTTGCTGAGTTTTGTTGGCAATAAAAATGTAACTATTTTAGTTAATTATTTAAGCTCTTGGTTTCCTAGAAGTTCTTTTTGGACTAACTATTTTGTGGAATACAGATGTATATCTCTTTCAACTATCATATGATTGAATGTCTAGCTGATATAGAAACACTGATAGTGGTTATTGGTTAATATTCTGCCTTCTGGTTTTACTTTTATCTGAACAAGTGACATTTTTAGTTGAACTTGTGCATTGCTGGATATGGGGTATCTTGTTAATATGACTCCTTTTGGAATGGCAGATTAGGCCTGAACTATTGTTAACTGTTTTGTTCCTTGGTCTTGGTAACAGATGGACGTAATTGTTTGCTTATTTTAGGTTCTTCAGGAGTCGGGACTACTTACTAATGTTGTTCAAATTCCAAGGGAGCATTTTGTTATTTTGATGGTTGTGATGACACTTATTTAATGATCATGGGAATGTTGAAAGTGATTGAGCTCTGCAGGATCTGATGCGGCTTTATTGTTGCACCTTTAAATCTAATCTATTCTTTACTTTTCAGTTGTGTAATATATGTTGTGCTGCTTTTGTATGATATTCCTGTGGAAAGATATTGAGAAATTGCCATCTACGTTTGAAGTCCCTGTATTTTGTTGCAACTAATGACCTCTTTCTCTTTGGCATGCATGGCTTTGTAGTCTTGTGGTATTCAACTCATTCAGTACTTCATCAATTGGAGAAGTCAAATTGTTATATTCATGGAGCGAGTCTCTTTTTAAGCTTTGCAGGTGTGGGTTTAGAGCTCAGCTCATGTAATTTGCTTAGGTTTTGTATTTTGGAAAATGAAGGGGTGCACTATGATGACAGTCCTGGAGGCTAACATCTTCTGATGATGCCCCACTTCAATCAATACCATCTCTCTAGACATGTTAAGAACATAAATACTTTTTGTAACCAATTAAGATGGGTATCCCATGAATAAGCCGCATTGAAATTCAAGAAAGGTCTTAGGAAAGTTAGGGACTTTATGTTTGAGGTAAATGAAAATTCTTCCAGATCCACATTAAAACCTCCACACTGGGTATTGGATTTGTCAAAAATCTAAAGTTGTCAATCTGAGTGGAAACTTTTAAAATCTCTACCCAAAGTGGAGGCTTTGTGTTGCTGTGTAAAATCAAAAGCTCCTTCAGTTTGATTGGAGGCGTTAAAGAGCTTGTCAACTACTTTACAAGGCAAAATGTTTTATAGTAGTTTCAATCTTTTCTAAAACCTCTATGATTGAAACCCGGTGTAGAGGATTTCGGGAAGGATGCTATGATGGAGGATTGGGTAAAGAAGTTTGAGAAGCTTGCTGGGTCTCAAGTATTTTGCCTCAATTCCTGCAATTGGGGTTTAGGGTTTTGTTTAATTCTTTGGATTTTGCAATTATCTGTTTCGTTAGTATTGAAGATTAGGCTTTGTGCTCAACAATCAGTTTTCCAATTGGATTAGCCTTTGTAGTTTGTACCATATGAATTAATAGTACAGTGCCCTCTAAGGGATGCTAATCTCTTTATTGTTTTCTGGTTAGAGTTTTGTTGAATAGTTGATGCAAATTCTCGTGGTTGATTACTTGAAGAAATCATGCCTGTCCAAAAAGTTATCCTTACAGCTTGTGTTGAAAACTTTGTTTAGGAGCATTTCAATGACTTGATCTGGTCCTGATGGTAAAACTTATTTATTCACCCAAGGAACTTGAGAGAGCTTGTAGACTGGATGTGATTTAGTGGTTTATGGGTGGAATAAGGGCATCGAAGTAGGGAAAAGGCTTTCTCCCTGCTTGGTTGCTGAATTTTAGGACTTGATGCTGTCGGGGGGGGGGGGGGGGGGGGGCGGCGGGGGGTGGTAGGGAAAAGGCTTTCTCCCTGCTTGGTTGCTGAATTTTAGGACTTGATGCTGTCGTGTGGGGGGGGGGGGGGGGGGGGAGAGGGTGGGCGGCCGGAAAGAAGAAAGCTTGGATTGTGGCAGCTTTATGTATTATGTGGTGCATGGGGAGAGAGAAATCAATAGATGTACTTTTAAAGCTTAAGGTAATTCTTATAATTTTTGGTGTAAATGAATTTTTTTTCCCCCTGCATCCTCTTTTCTTCTTGTAGATTCCATAGGTGAGCTCAATTTTTGTTTTAGGGCCTTTTTGATCTCTCAATAGTTTTTGTATGAAGTCAAAGTTCGACGTATTAATGAGAAAAAACTTCATGAACTCTTTTATTTTTTTTGATAAGTAACTTAATGAAATCCAAATCTTAGCCAACGTAGCTCATCTTCTTTCCAAAAATAGAAGTGATAATAGTCAACAAAACTTTAACACACTCGACTAACTAGGCTCAAATGACTTGTAGGAAATGACGGGACTAGAAACCAATTCTCGGTTTTGAATCTAGAGCCTAATTTTCGTTTGTGAAAACTTGTCATTTTGAAACTCTTTTTCTGAATCGGTTGACCCACTAAAATGCTTAAACGACTTCGGATGTCAACGAAACTTGACACACACAGCTAACAAGGCACAAATGACTTATAGGAAAAGACGGGACTCGAAACTGATGCCCGGTTTTGAATCTAGAGCGTAATTTCCGTTTGTGAAAACTTGTCCTTTAAAAATTTTTTTCAAACCGGTCGACACACTAAAATTGTTAAATGGAGTTAGACGTCAATGAAATTGGACACACACGACTTGCTGGGCACAAATAACTTGTAGGAAAAAACGGAACTCGAGACCGATTCCTGATTTTGAATCTAGAGCCTAATTCTTATTTGTAAAAACTTGTCTTTTAAAAACTCTTTTCTGAATCGGTTGGCACACTAAAATGGTCAAACGTTGTCGGATGTCAACGAAACTTAACACACAAGACTAACTAGGCACAAATGACTTGTAGGAAAAGACGGGACTTAAAACCAATTCTCAGTTTTGAATCTAGAGCCTAATTTCCATTTGTGAAAACGTATCCTTTAGAAACTTTTTTTCGAACCGGTTCACACTAAAATGCTCAAACGGCGTCGGATGTCAACGAAACCTAACACACATGACTTACTAGGTACAAATGACTAGTCAGAAAAGACGAGACTCTGTCTCTTGACATTGATTATTTGTTCTGTGTTTTATGTCACCTATATTGCATTTTTATTGTTGTTAATCTCACATTTGTTTCACGTCTACTAGCATGAACTACTAGGGGTTGCTGTGTCTGTGTTTAAGCACAATTATTTGGCTAAATTTCTTGTTTTGTGTTTATTCTATTATTGTTAGATTATAGCGGAATGTGTTCAATCAATACTTGATTTTAATAGTATTACCATCAGTGTAGGATGTAATTAAAGTTTCTTTGGATATTTCATGTATACCAGCAGTCCAATTGACGTAGAGACTTCTTATTAGTGACGATCTGTTGTGTGAAATTGATGGAGTTTCAATTGGGCCCAAATATTGCAAAGTTTTTATCTTAAAAGCAAAAAAACCAAATGCTCGTTTGGAAACACCATCCCGAGGTCTAAGAACGGTTGGAAAAGCTATTGGAAGATACATTGTGTGGCTCTTGTTTTATGCATATGTTACAATCTTATTTATTTATTTATTTATTTGTTGAAATAAATATAAAATATTTTACATTTTTGTAAGTTTGAAATTAATTATGTTATAAATAATAATTATTATTTTTTTTGTTTGTTTCTTTTTGCATATGTTATCCTTTTGAGTACGTGATGATATCTTTGCATATTGATATTGGAGCTATTTGTTGATACTAAAACAAGCTATTAATATATATGTTTTTTTATTTGTACCGTTGATACTTTGGTTTTGGTTTTGTTTTAGATACAAATTTGAGTTTTTGAATTATCAAAAATTATTAGTATATTTGGATGATGTTTTATATATTTTTTGTAAAGAATGTTTGGTTAACACTGTATCGTTATAGGATACATATATATTATTATTCGTATATATGATTTTGTGAATGTGAAAATGGATGTGTGTGGCAAGACTAGACAAGATAGAATTAGGAATGAGTGTATTCGAGAATGGGTAAAAGTAGCACTGATAGAAGATAAGTTGAGAGAGAATCGTTTGAGATGGTTTGGTCATATTCAACGGAGACCAATAGAGGCAGTAGTGAAGAGATGCGATGCAGTGACGGTAGATGGAAGTGTTAAAGGACCGGGTAGGCCTAGATTAATGTTGGATAGCATTGTAGATAGAGATATGGCTCTACTTAATTTGACTAATGAAATGACCTTTGATAAAGCTACGTGGAAAAGAAGGATTCATGTAGTTGACCCCATTTGATGGGATTTAAGTCTTGGTTGTTTGGTTTGTAAAAGGAATGAATTAATAAAATATATATTTATTTTATGAAAATAATTTTTTTTCCCAACAATAATAAATCGTCGCTAATGTAATCATCATTTTTTTGTATTTTATTAGCAACGGATTAACTTGTCACATATACATATTAGTTCAATTCTTTAGCGACGGTTTAAATTGTCAAGAATACGTTATTGATTTAATTCTATTTTTTTGCAACGTTTTAGACCGTTGCTAATAATATTTTTTGCGATGTCAACTATTTTCTAAAAAAGTTTTTGGTGACGACATCATAAACCGTCGCTAAAAGTGGTATATTTTTCACTTTTTTGTGTTAGGTTAAATCGTCGCAAAAATCATTGATTTGCCGTTGCTACAAGAAAGCGACAGTCTGTAACCGTCGCAAATGCCTTTTGTCATGCCCCTTTTCGCTACCTCTCATTTCATGTTGCTATTCTGTTGCAAAAAGTCTTTTGTGACAGCATGTGAACCTTTTGTGACGTTTAAGACTATCGCGAAAGGTCCGCTTTTTAGTAGTGTTGTTTAAATCTTGCAACCTCTTGATGAATATATCTCATTGCTCCATTTCTTTTGCCCATGGAGGTATTCAGAAGGGGAGTCCAGATACAACCTGTCCAAGGTATTCAGAAGGGAAGTCCAGATACATGTCCAACACTCTTGTAAAAAAAGCTACCAAAGTAAGCAAATTGTTTACACTAAGTATTAGATTTATTTTTGTAGTAGCTCAAAATTGAGATACTGAGGAGACAACATATTCTTCTTGAAATTGTGAAGCATTCAACTATGATAAAAAATGGAACAGATGATAATTACTAACTTGTTGGAGTTTTTCATTAAGCTCAAGATTGTTTGTAGTAAGTATTTTATACATGCTTAACTTATTTTTTTTGCAGCCATATATTGACATTGCAGAAAAATATGGTCTTCATCCTGTATCTCTTGTAATTGGTATGATAACAATCTCTCTCCCTATGCACTCACAATTGCTCACCTCCTTTTATTTCGATCAATTCTCAAAGGTTTTACAAAGACCTTGGCCTAAACTTGATCATTCTAAAAACCCATGTACCTTGTCACAGCCACAAGAATCTTGTTGTTGGGGAAGTATTCCCTCACATCTATATGTGCCAGTTAGTGATAGTGAAATTGCCTTTTTTCTATGACTTGTGTGCATGAAATTTCAAAGCTCTACTTGAAACGTGAAATTATTAATCAAACATCAAAATTGCTTTTTATTGCATGTTTTAACTGATAGACGGATTGAGATAGGAGTGTCTTTTATTGCTCAATAAAATCTTCACGTATGCAATTTTAAATGTGTATGCAATTTTACCATTGGTTCAATGGTAAAATCTTGGCCTAATAACCTTGAGGTTATAAGTTCAAGTCATGGGGCAACCACTTTGTACACTATGCTAAATGTTAGGTGTGTACCCAATCTTTTTCCTCCCAAACACATATTAATGTGTACTAATTGGGCGTTGTTTTTTTTTTTATCAATTGAACTAAGAAGCACAATTTAAAAAGTAGAATACAACTATTAAAAGTATCAATGACATTCCACATTGGAAACTAATTTATTATTATAGTTGTATGCATTACAACTTATGAGCTACTGATTTTAGCTTTAGGTATTGCAAACTGAAACTTGAAATCAGCCTAAACTATCAATTTTGTAGCTATTAGTGCACTAAATCAGCATTCCCATCAGAATTATTGTGAACTTGAAATCAAAACTCAAGGAGAAACGTTTTTTGGTGGTTTGGTTTTTTTACAAAAACAACTATTATTATAACTAAGCTATTCTCAAAACATGCAAGTAGAAGATGAATACTCTATAAATACCTTTGCTCCAAAATTTAGGATCGAGTGGTTGATTTGTAGCTTGTTATTTGATTAAATCAACTGGCTTACATAAACACACACAAACACACACACACACTTGTTTGCTTGGATGTATGAGATTACTACTATACTGGTGGTTTTCTTCCCTATATATGAAGTATCAACTTATATGGCTGAATGATACAAGGCAGAGTTTTCATAGTGATAGTTTGAACTATGTTGTTTGTAGAGAACAGTTGACGAAACTAGAAGATGCATGTAACTGTAATTTCATGAAAAGTTTCTTAAACCACTTCCAATTTGTGAAGCTGTATGAGGTGTGACATTGAAGGTGAGTATCTAGTTGAATAATCGAGTGATTACTTTAGATGGCAAGATTTCTTCTTTAGCTTTTTTGCGTACTATGGAGCTGCTCTGTAGAAAGTTAAAACAAAATATCAAGAGTTGTTGCTCTTCTTCCAGACTATGTAACAAGACTATAAAGGAGTGCCGGTTTCTTGTTTCCATATACTAGTTTTTTAGGTGTTAGGGTGGGTTATTACAAAGATTGTTGGAATCAACATTGTTGTTTACATGATTGAGAGGTGGAAAACCTATCCAAGATTCTTTCATAAACTCTTTGTTATTGGGCAATGAAAGTATACATCAAAAACCATTTTTGGTATTTTTTTTTTTTTTTTTTTTGGGCTACGGCAAAACATCAATCGCCATAAGTAGGTTAGACCATCTCCAATCGTTTATTGTTTCATCAAATTTAAATTTGATGAAAAATCATACAAAATTGGTGCTCAAACGCTTCATCTCTTGTTTTATCAAATTGAGGATATCTCAAATTTTTCATCAAATTGAGGATGCTGGAACCTTTCACCAAATTACTGCAGAGAGCTGTTAGCTCTTGAGCACCGGACGACTGACTGGATGTCCCCCTGATTGTTTCGTTTCATCAAATTTAAAATTGATGAAAAACTGTACAAAACTGGTGCTCCAACTCTTCATCTTTTGTATTATCAAATTAAGGATATCTCAAATTTTTCATCCAATTGAGCATGCTAGAACCTTTCACCAAATTACTGTAGAGAGCCATTAGCTCTTGAGCATCTGACGATCGGCCAGATGTCCCCCTAGTTGTCCCTCGGCCGACCATCTCTTTGCAAAATTTTTTGAAAAATTTACATTGGCCAGTTGACCGATCGGCCGGTCGTCCCCCCAGTCATCCTCCCAGTCGACAGATGAAATCCCAAATCACTTTGTTGGAACGCGCGATATCAGATCTAGCAAGTGAAATTTGATAAAAAAAAATTTGAGTACAGCGTTGGAGATGCTCTTAGGTGGTCACAATTTTGCAGTTGCAAAAAGTATTTGTCATCCCACGTTTGTGTCTTCCATTTGCCGTCACATGAGCCGTCACGAAAGGTCTTTTGCAAATATATTTCTATTATTTGCGATGACTTGTAGCTGTTAAAAAAAATGCTTTTTTATTTTTATTTTTATTATATATATGTAGTGAGCAAAGATGCATATCTGAACTGTGGAATTCCCGATTTGGTTTAGCTTCAAGTCGTTTATGCATACAATCGAAATCACTTGCGTTTCCATTCAGGTTTCATTCATTTTTTTTCTCTCTTTTGTTTTTTTGCTTTTGCTTTCCCTCTGTTTGTTTGTGTGTATTTGAAAAAAATTGGAGGAAGAGGCATGTAAAATTATATGTTAGGCATGATTGAATAGAAATAATGATGAGATTGAATAAGATTTGTATCCCGAAATTAATTCTTAGCAATCTATGTTTTCTGTACAAAACCTAGAATGTCTAAGAAATTCTTTGCATTGAAATAGATTGAATCAATTTTTTTTTAGGTTTTGTATCTAAGAAAAATATTTTGCTAGGTTTTGTATGTAAATGCTACTTTAGAAATTTGTTCCCTAGACATCTATTCTGGTGTTTTGAAATTTTGACTTCTCTATGTGCCAAGTGAATTTCACAATTAAACAATAAAAAAGGTGAGAAAATAGGGTAAGACTCGAATTAACATACAAAATATGATAAATTTGTTGGTTGTACATTCTGAAAATAATTTTTAAAAAATTGAAGATCCAAAACTCATTTGGTTTAGTGATTTTGAAATAATTTTTAAAACACTCTTTGATTTTAGAGTTTTCAAAAATAATTGTTGAATTTCAATCCATCTTTTATTGTTTTTAGTTAATTTTTTTAAATACTTTAATTAATATTTTTCAATTTTCAAATCTAGTCAATCTAAACAGTTTTTTAAATGTATAAAATTTATGACTTTTTTTAAATAAAAAAAAAATCATTAAACACTAACAAACATATCAGAAAAATATACATTTTTTTAAACTTTTAAATCCATTAAATGTAAATATACTTAAAACGTATAAAATTTCAACCTAGGCACAAGCGTGTCCTGAATTTATTTTAATAATTTGAACTATTCATAATGTAAGGTTTGTTGAGTAGATCATCCATGAAAAAAAAATTAAATTAATTAGACATAGGTGACCCGTAACAAGATCATGTTTATGTTTAAGAAAAATATACAGCTAGTGATTTTAATAAGTTCTTATAATTATTATTCAGCTTGATTATATGGTTATACTTGTCCGATGACTTTCATTTTTTATATGAAAGATATACTCAATGAATCCTATAATATGACGGCTCAGATCATCAAAATATAATTGGAACAAATCTCATGGGTTTGATAGTATGGGTTTTGTGACAACATACATCCCAAATCCACAAAATTTATGATTTTTTTTTGGGAAACTGACCCAAAGGTCCAAGCCCAACATATTATGCCTCATTTAGCCCCAAAACAAATTCAATACTCTATTTAGTCTTCAAATTATCAATCAGACGAAAATACCCACAATATCATCCAATTTACACGCGCGCAACCTTCACCTACGATCATCTCAATCTAATCAGTACACTGTCACATCTCCGCCGCTCGACTCTGCATTCTCAGCCCTCCATCTCTCTACCGTTCGATTCCACTACCTCTGAAACCCTACCCTAACCACAAAACGAACCAGTTCATCTTCTCCAATCGTCGACTCTTACCAACACAACACCAAGTCGTTCATCTTCTCCAATCGGCGACTCTCAACAACACGAAGAACCATCACGACTCAGAAGAAATTTCATAGTTCCTGACTTCCGATTCACAAAAATGGGGAAAAAAAGTAACATCTCTCTTCATTTATTATTTTTCATTCAAATTTGTACATTATTCTTTCATATTTCGTATATACCGTTTCAATAACACTTCCATAAAAAAAAAAAAAAAAAAAAAAAAAAAAAAAAAAAAAAACCCTTGTAAAACACATTTTACATACTTCAAAATGTATAAACCCTCTTTTATATATAATCCTCTGTTTTAAAACATTATAGTCCCTTATTTTTAAACATTCTAATCCCCTGTTTTTACACATAAATCTCTGTTTTTACACATTCAACTCCTTGTTCTTATTCTTGTTGTTCTTGCTTCTTCTTGTTGTTAAATATTGGCTTTTCTTCTTCGTATTGTTGCTACATTTTGTTAAATACTTAATCTTCTCGTTGTTATTGTTGCTGTTTACAAAATACAATGAGATGTTCTTATTGTTGATACTGTTTATAAAACTAAAACATCAGACAGTTTCATCACTCTACAAGTAACATATCTAAATTTATTCAAACTGCAAATGAAACTGCAAAATTACACAGTTTCATCACTATTCAAAACAAATAGGTAACTTATTATAAAGTGCAAACCAAACCGTGAAATTATACAATTTTGTAACTATTAACAACAAATAGATATAACTTCATATTAAACTGCATATAAAACTGTAAAATTATACAGTTTTATCACTATATTACTCATGCTCTGCAGTCGCTTTCATTTTTTCAGAAATAGCTGTTGGAAGATATTGGAAGAAACAAACCCATATGCCCAAAAATCTAATCAGGGATTTAAGTATCTCCCCTTTTGACAGTCCTTCGCCTATATTCACTGAAATTCCACCAAAATCTCCCCCTCCACAAAAAACCCAACCACCACAACCAAAGGCAACCAAAAAAATCCACAAAACAACCACACTACCTACAAGAAAAAGCCCAAGAACTACACCACATACCACACCCACACAACAAACACCAACCACACCTCCAACCACAAAAAAAAAAAAAAAAAAAAAACAAACAAACAAACAAACAAACAAAAGAAAGCCAACAAAAACACAAGAAGCTCCTCCAACCAAAAAAAGAAAGCTCCAAGAAAGCCAATTAACTCCCAAAACAAAAACCAAGCCATCAAAAAGAAAAAAAGGAGCAGTCCCTGCAAAGAGAGTCCAACAGTTTAATTACCGTTCCAACATCAGAACAGTAATCAAACTGTTGAAGGGGGTCAAATTCACAACAGCCCAACAAACAGAGCTGCAAAAAACCCCTTTTTTGGCCCATTATAAATGCTCTCTCCTCAACACAACTGAAGGCCTCTTGGTGCAGATGCTACAATTCCATTGTAGCAGAAATGATGACACTCTACAACAAAAGAAAAAGAACATTTATACTTGGCAAAAAGGAAATGAAACTCAGAAACAGTGATGTAAGGCTCATTTTTGGTATCGACTGTGGAGAAGACAACATCACCACCAAATCCTATGTAAGACCAAAGGATTTTGAGCTTGCATTTTACAAACGAATGTGCAAATCAGAAAAGAGATTGGATGGCAAGTCATCAACCAAAATGTTTCAACAAACAAAAAAAGAAAAATCAACCAATGATCGTCAAGCTCTTGTAAGGGTCATCACCCTTTATTTGTGCTTGAAACTTCTCATGCCTACAACAGGCCATACACTCAGTTGGAGTTTCCTCAACTATGTTGACAATCTCAACAACATCAAGAAGTACAATTGGGTTGAGGCAATAAAAGACACACTGATGAATTCAATGGCAAATGCAAACAACAACCCAAGGCATGTCACTGGATGCGTCATGTTACTCTTGGTAAACACACTACTCAACTACTTCACACAAAAATATCAAACATCCAACTATTTCGAACTATCTAACATATTTCAATTTTTTTTTTACAGTACCGGTACTGTGAGCACAGTAAACTCTTCCGACCATCTAACAAAGAAAGCTTCCCAAGGTTTATGAAGTGGAACCTTGGCAAAATGTACTCCAAGTGGAAACACATCAGCCTTGCTGACTTTGAAAAGGAATTCAAACTCTTCTATACTCTCATAGCACAAATCTATTCAACACTCCTTTCACAGTCATTATAGTAAAAATCATGTTATGAAATTGTAAAAGTTTTCAGTTTCAATCAACATATTTTCAACACTTAACTCACATTACTCACAGTACAAATCATATTACGAAACTATAAAAGTTTGCAGTTTCAAAGCACACACCTATTTAACATCACCCATGTTATGAAACTGTAAAAATTTACAGTTTCAACGCACAAATCTATTCAACAATCCTTTCACAGTCATTATAGTAAAAATCATGTTACGAAACTGTAAAAGCTTTTAGGTTCAAACAACATATTTTCAACACTTAACTCACATTACTCACAGTACAAATCATGTTATGAAACTGATCAATGTTACAGTATTACTGATATATGCCACATTGTTCCAATGTAGGTGACCAAAGTGCTTTAACCTCAACTGAACAAGAAATACAGTTATTGCATATCAATCAAAGCACATCAACAGACTCTTCAGTAAAGAAACATGACCACAAAAAGGACAATAAGCGGAAAAAACAAACAAAGGCAACAAAAAAAAAAAAAAGACTTCTAAACAGTGATGAGGATGACTTTCTCGAAGAAGAACACCAATCAGAATCAGAATCAGAACAAGAAGAACAATAAAAAAGAAAGAAAAGAAAGCAAGAACCACAAGAAGAATCAAAAAGTGATGAACAAGAAGAAGAGAGTGATGATGAAAAAAAACAAGTGACTGAAGAAGAAGAAGAAGCTGATGAACAACAAGACAATGATAATGATGAAGAAGAAGAAAAAGAAGAAAAAGAAGAAGGTGGTCAACAAGAAGACACTGATGAAGAAGAAGGTTAACAACAAGAACAAGAAGAAGAACCAACAAACTAACAATAATAAGTCAATGAACAAGAACTGATAGACCAACAATAACAACAACATGAAAAAAAAGAACAAGCAAAACAATAAGAAGAAAAAGGACAAAACAACAAGAAGAATTCCAAGAGAAATCTGACACATTTCATGCACAAGGTAAACTCTTGTCTAATACTGAAGCAAACTGCAAAATTTAATTAAACTAACCAAAACACAATCCAACATTTTTATAGGTGATGACCAAGCACAAACATCAACCAAAGAGGACGACAAGAACAAACTCATAGCAGCCATGAGAGCACAAATGCAAGAAATGGAACAAAAATTCATGGCTGAATTGCGTAAAAAAGAAGACCAATTGAAGGAAATGTCCGCCAAAAAAACTGGAAGTCCCCAACAAAGATCAATGGTCAAGAGAATCAAACAAAAGTCAAGAAAACAAGCACATAAGCCAGATTTTGAATGCTAACCAATAACAAAAGCCAAAGAAGATACAAGGAACAAGACAGAAACTGTTGTTGATGTACCCAAACCAACGAGGGTATCGATGAAGAAAAAGAGAAGAAGAATGAAAAGAAAAAAGAAAAAATCGCAACAGAGAAAGAACCTACTACTGAACCCGAGCAAAAAGAAGGTGGTCATGAAACAAAATAGCAGTAGAAAGAAGATGAAAGAAGATATTGGCCAAGAGAAAGAAGGTGTTACTGAAACCAAGCCAAAAGAGGATGCCAATCAAGAGAAAACACAAGTTCAAGTATTGGAAAGTGATGAGGATTTCAAGGAAGAATCAATCCCCAACAAGCCACTTGCCATTTCATGTTGCAAAACAAACAAGGTTTGGCATAGCCTATCCAAAAAAGACCAAGACCAAATTCAACTCATCAACAACACACAATCAAGTGCTTGTGTCTGGTCTAGCAGCGAAGATGAAAATTGCATATATTTTTCAGATATATGCAGATTGACCAACAGGGAAGCCTTATATGGAAATGTAGGTCTCCAACTGCACAATTTTACAGTTTCTATTCATATTCAATAACCTATTCCACAAACCTAACCTATTCTCATATATAACATGTTTTAGGTCATTGATGCCTTCGCAAAAATGAAACTGGCACTCCAACCATCAATTGAAGAATTTGAGAAACATGATCTAGCCTTTGCAAGAAATCCATACGCGGGAAGATCTTACGTTTTCTCAACACTCGTCAATGTAAGCAAAACTTAGCATACCTTTCAATATTATTCAAATTGCAAAATTTTCTACTTTCTTAACATATCTTACTATATAGTTTTATAACATATTTCAAACATATATAAATTACAGACTCCACTACAAAACCAAGATCAAGCATTGAGAGAAAAAATAATGGACAACCATTTCCAGAAGCAATAAAAAACAGATATATCCATTTCCTAATCAACCACGACAACCATTGGACAATTGTGGTCTGTGACAATGTTTATGGGATTTGAAGACACTATGACTCTTTGAGGCCAGCAAAAGATTGCCACAACAAGCATTTTGAAATTGCAAAGGAAATTGTAAGTTAAATAAAATTTCCTACTTAGTTTCATTCCTTTCAAAACATCTCAGCACGTCACTATAACTAATGAAGGGCCGAGGATCAGGGGGTGCAAAGAGGCCGAATAATTGAACTTGGAGAGTCGAGGTATGTACATTGTATTCAGCCTAATCTTGTACAAATCCAAAGGTATCCTAATCTGCCGCATAGCCAGTTAAGTGAGGAGCCGAGTAAATAGTTATATGGCGGATTAAGAGTGGGCCCTACCCTAACGGCCAAGATCATATATAAATAGAAGAATAACGACCAAAGAGAGGTATGTGAGAACTAGTACCCTTAACTTAAAATAAAATCAATCAAGAGAGTATATACTGACTTATCCATCGGAGTGCTAATTCCAGCACCCCCGACAGGAGTGTTCATTCTTTTCAGGTTACTACCTGAGGATCTCGAGTGCCCCATTAGATCCAAAGAGTATTTCCAGAACCACTCCCCCACAATTGGCGATGTCTGTGGGAATACTCAAGCACACCCATGGCGGGCACGACGGAAGATCCTCCGGTAGTCACTAGCGACCCTACGCCACAAGACGAAACCACTCCAAGCAACACGCTTGGGCCAGAGAATATTACCGCAAGAAGGGTCCTGAACTTCGATTCACCCTCGACATTAGCACATGAGACAATGCAAGCGATTATGGAGCAAGTGAAGCAAAGTGAACAGAGGTTAGAAAACATGATGGCTGAGAACGAGCGCCTTCGATAAGATTTGGCCTTGGAAGTGGCAAAATCCCAACAAGCCGCGCACCAAGAGCCAGAACGACCTCTGAGAAGTGATGGTCGATGATCTCGAACTTGGAGACGTGATAGTGGCAGTGGCTTTGACTCATCATCCCTGGAATCTAGAAAGAAGGGAGGAGTCAACATTTCCAGTTCCTCTGAGGGAAGTCCGCGTGCACGGAAAAAGCAAAAAAGAAATGGTTAAGATAAAGAGGATCAGCATGACCCCTTTGTACGACGGATTGCTAGGACAGCGCTACCCAAAAAGTTCAAAGCACCGTCATTCACCTTGTATGATGGTAAATCAGACCCCACCGATCACATTCGCCATTACAAGCAAGCCATGACGCTCCATGCAGACGACGAGGCCCTCATGTGTCGAATATTCCCAAGCAGTTTGGGACCACTGGCTGTCAAGTGGTATTATAAACTGGAGCCGGCTTCGATCAAGCGCTTCCACCAACTCCAAAAATCCTTTAGGGCAAGGTTCATCACTAATGAGGTCCAGCCGAAACAAGCCAATTCTCTGTGGGCAATGCAAATTCAACTGAGGGAAACCTTTCGTGCGTATTCGGCGTGGTATTGGGAATGTTTTAATCTGGTAGACGATGCCTGCAATGACTCCATGGCCATTACCGCCTTCAAGATGGGGTTATATCCAGCAGTGCCCTCTGCAGCTCTTTGATCAGACAACCCCCAAAAACGGTCTGGGCGTTGCTTGGCGTCATCCATATGATATACAGCTTGCCAACAGCCCCAACTATGTATGCAATTCAGTCGCATCCAGGCCCCCAAAAGCAAATCACACCAACAAAACGGCCCCATGAAGCTCCGAATATCTCCTTTGACGATTCTGATTTGATCGGCGTAATACTCCCCCACATTGATCCATTGGTCATCGAACTACGCGTAAATTGATTCACCGTTGAACGCGTTCTCATAAACCAGGGGAGTACTTCAAAGGTTATGTATTACCAGACCTTCATCAAACTCGGGTTCGCCGAGTCAGACCTGTCTCCGGCTCCTTATCCATTATTCGGCTTCAACGATAATCTAGAATACCCGTTGGGCAAAATCACACTACCAGTTCAAGCGGGCTCCCGAACAGTGGATGTGGAATTTTTGGTCGTCAAGCTACCTTCGCCGTATAATCTCATCATGGGGCGAACTTGATTGGATACCATACAGGTCGTGCCAAGCACCTATCATCAACTACTCCGCTTCCCGACAGAACGCGGCATTGAGCAAATACGTGGTTCCCAAAAATCGGCACAAGCATGTTATCTCCTTGCTGTAAAGACACCAAAAGAGTTGGAAGTGAATTCTATTGAGGTGTCGGATCGAGAGAGCCTCGACGATGTTGGGCGGCTCCCAAGTGAAAAGGCCACGGAAGCCCTAGATCGAATTGAAATTGACAGGAATCCAGACAGGTTCTTCATGGTCGGGGACTCTCTGAATGATGCAGACAGGCAGCAGCTAATTTTCTTCTTGCTCGGCAACTCCCTGAATGAAGCCGACAGGTAGCAACTAATTTTCTTCTTGCTCGGCAACTCCCTGAATGAAGCCGACAAGCAACAGCTAATTTTCTTCTTGCTCGGCAACCTTGATATATTTGCGTGGACACCATATGAGATGCCGGGTGTGGATCTGTCTATTGCGCAGCACCGTTTAAACGTTGACCCTAAATGCAAGCCGATTATTCAGAAAAGCAGGCGGTCAGCCGCAGAATACACTGTTGTCGTTATTGAGGAAGTTGACCGGTTGCTCAATGCCGGGGCAATCCGAGAAGTTACCTACCTTACATGGCTGTCGAACACTGTGGTTGTCAATAAGAAAAATGGGACTTGGTGTGTTTGTGTGAATTTCACGGACTTAAATAAAGCTTGTCGCAAGGATTGTTTTCCTCTCCCCAGAATAGACTAACTTGTAGATGTCACAGCGCGTCATCAACGTATGAGCTTCCTAAATGCCTACAGAGGTTACCATCAAATCGCCATGCATCCGAAGGACCAAGATAAAACTGCATTCCTCACCCCAAGAGGAACCTATTGTTATAAGGTTATGCCTTTTGGGCTGAAGAATGCAGGGACAACTTACCAAAGACTAGTCACTGCCATGTTCAAGGAGCAACTCGGCCGTACTATAGAAGTGTACATTGACGATATGGTGGTTAAGTCCAAAGAAGAGCAAACTCATCTAACCGATCTAGAGGAGACATTCGGCATTTTACGAAAGTACAAAATGAAGCTGAACGCTTCCAAGTGTGCATTTGGGATCGGATCCGGCAAATTCCTTGGCTATATTGTCAACCATCGTGGAATCGAAGCCAACCCGAGGCAAATCACAGCAATCTTGGAACTTGGCTCCCCTCGATCGGTGAAGGAGGTTCAAAAGTTGATGGGGATGGCCGCCGCACTCAATAGGTTCATCAATCATTCCACAAATCACTGCCGACAATTCTTTCATACCCTACGGCAGGGTAAGGCTTTTGAATGGACCTCTGAGTGCGAAGCCACTTTCAACGGTCTTAAGACCTACCTCCGATCAGTTCCACTCTTGACAACACCCTTGGCAGGTGACCCGCTCATTTTATATCTAGCAGTCTCCGACTGGGCTGTCATCGCCGTACTGTTAAAGGAAGAGCTTGGGGAGCAACGACCAGTGTATTATGTGAGCAAGGCAATGGTTGATGCCGAAACACGTTACCTTCCATTGGAAAAACTCATCCTAGTCCTCATCGTGGCAGCAAGAAAATTGATGCATTACTCAGGGGCATACCATCGGGGTACTAACGGACTACCCCCTTCGGGCAGTGCTCCGCAGTGCAGAAGCATCAGGGCATGTTTCAAAGTGGGCTATTGAACTCGGCTAGTATGATATTTAGTTCCTGCTGCCGACTTTGTGGCCGAATTCACTGGGGGTCACACCGACTTGAAGTCTGAAAAAATTCAACCTAAGCCGAACTGGAGAATTTATGTTGGGGACATTTGACAGTTGTACTGTGATGGATCGTCCAATCAATGCGGTAGCGGAGCCGGAGTAGTGATCATGGCTCCCGACAGAGCAATAAGTGAGCAGGCTGTCAAACTCGGCTTCGAAGTATCGAACAATGAGGCCGAATACGAAGCCCTGCTAACCGGCTTGCGGAATGCACACCTCCTGGGTGCTCGGCGTTTGTTTATATTTTGTGATTCAAAACTTGTGATTAATCAACTAAAGGGGGAGTACGCGGCCAAAAACGACCGTATGGCCACTTACATGAAAACGGCAAATTCCTTGGCAAAATTTGATCATCATGAATTGAACCAAATAACCTGTGATCAGAACACACATGCAGACGCCCTGGCTTGTCTAGCCTCCGCCATTAACTCAGAGATTAAACGGACAATTGAAGTGGGTTTCATCCTTAATCCGAGCATTGGCCCTTCAGAGGAAGTTCAGATCAATGTCGCAGAGTCAGGTCCGAGTTGGATGGACTTCATTGCTGCATTCCTATCTTCCGAATAGCTCTCATCAGATAAGAAAGAAGCGCACAAGCTGCGAAACAAAGCCCTGCGATACTACTTGGATTAGCAAGGAAAGCTTTACAAAAAAATCCCTTTCTGGTTTTACCTAGAATGCGTTCATCCGGATAAAGTCGAGGAACTCCTGACTGAAATACATGAAGGTAGCTGTGGTGCCCATTTTGGTGGGCGCTCTTTGGCTCATCGAGCTGTAACACAGGGGTATTATTGGCCGACAATGAGAGCTGATGCCGAATGTTATGTGAAAAAATGTGAACAGTGCCAGAAGTTTTCACCCTTAACCCATCTGCTTGCCGAAGAGTTAAGCTCTATCACTAGTCCCTGGCTGTTCGCCCAGTGGGGACTTGATATCGTCGGACCATTGCCGCGGGCCCCAGGGAACAAGCGATACTTGATTGTCGCGACAGATTACTTCACAAAATTGGTTGAAGCGGAGGCACTAACGCACATTCGAGATGCTGATGTTAAGCGCTTTGTATGGAGAATTATCATAACACAATTCGGCATTCCAAGAGCACTTATCTCAGACAACGGCACTCAGTTTGATTGTGGCGTCTACCGAGAGTTGTGCAGCAAGTATGGTATCCGGTCTTATTTCTCCATGCCGGCTTACCCACAAAGCAATGGTCAAGCCGAAGCCTCTAACAAATCCATCTTGGACGGCATCAAGAAGAGGCTGGAGAAAGCTAAAGGCAAATAGGTCGAAGAATTGCCGAGTGTGTTGTGGGCTCATCAAACTACGCCGAGGCGATCCACTGGGGAAACGCCGTTTGCTTTATGCTTTGGAACCTAGGCAATCATTCCTTTGGAGATCGGCCTCCCAACCTTGAAATCGAAAGTTTTTGATATGGACCGAAACGACATGATGTTGGCCTTGGATTTGATTCTGATTGAAAAACGAAAAGACCATGCCCTTGCATCCATGGCATGGTACCAGCAGCAGCTTACTAAGTCGTATAATCAACATGTACAGCTACATCGCTATGCCCCAGGAGAGTTGGTCCTCAAGAAAGTACTTCCGGCTGCCAAGAATCCGACTGACAGAAAACTGGGTCCTAACTAGGACGGCCCCTATCAAATCGATTCAATAGCGGGTATAGGGGCATATCGACTCAAAGATATGTCTGGGAGGAGTCTGCTACGCCCTTGGAATTCCATGCATCTGCGTAAATTTTATCATTAACCCGGCATGTGGGTCATGACTTGTTTTGTGTATTCGCCGTGTACAACTTTCACTATCATAATGCAACTTTTTGTATCACTCTACAGAATTTTAGTTCGAAGTAAAAAGCCTCCGGATTCGGAGCGCCTTTCGTGGATATCATGATTGGCCAAGATGAAAAAACCTCTGAATTCGGAGCCCCATCCGTGCAGGTCACGTTTGGGCCGAATGAGACTTCGGATTCGGAGCACCCCTCGTAGATATCACGATTGGCCAAGATGAAAAAGCCTCCGAATTCGGAGCCCCATCCGTGCAAGTCACATTTGGGCCGAATAAGACTCCGGATTCGGAGCGCCCTTCGTGGATATCACGATTGGCCAAGATAAAAAAGCCTCCGGATTCGGAGCGGCCTTCGTGGATATCACGATTGTCCAAGATGAAAAAGCCTCCGAATTCGGAGCCCTATCAGTGCAGGTCACATTTGGGCCGAATGAGACTCCGGATTCGGAGCGCCCTTCGTGGATATCACGATTTGTCAAGATGAAAAAGCCTTCGGATTCGGAGCGCCCTTCGTGGATATCACGATTGGCCAAGATGAAAAAGCCTCCGAATTCGGAGCCCTATCAGTGTAGGTCACGTTTGGGCCGAATGAGACTCCGGATTCGGAGCGCCCTTCGTGGATATCACGATTTGTCAAGATGAAAAAGCCTCCGGATTCGGAGCTCCCTTCGTGGATATCACGATTGGCCAAGATGAAAAAGTCTCCGAATTCGGTGCCCCATCCGTGCAGGTCACGTTTGGGCCGAATGAGACTCCGGATTCGGAGCGCCCCTCGTGGATATCACTATTGGCCAAGATGAAAAAGCCTTCGAATTCGGAGCGCCCCTCGTGGATATCACGATTGGCGAAGAAGAAAAAGCCTCTGAATTTGGAGCCCTATCCGTGCAAGTCACGTTTGGGCCGAATGAGACTCCGAATTCAGAGCTCCCTTCGTGGATATCATGATTGGCCAAGATGAAAAAGCCTCCGAATTCGGAGCCCCATCCGAGCAGGTCACGTTTGGGCTGAATGAGACTCCGGATTCAGAGCGGCCATCCGCGCATGACGCACTAGGGCCGAATAACAATTCTGCTTCGACGTGCTGCTGATGATTTTCACAATTAAAAGGCACGTGTTGTTGACAAAAGTCAAAACATGCAAGCATGTAAAATCGTGTTTCATTACATTAACCGATTGGCTCAGAATGTACAAAACATAAATTGAAACATGCACACATTTGAAACGGGGTATTTTCTTAAATTAACCAATAAGTACATAATTTGTGCCCAATCTGTTGGAGCATTTACAATACGTTCAATTCTATTCGGCCTCACCCTCCTCGTCACTCTTCTCGATTTCAAAAATGCCAAAGGGAAAGTGATGACGTTGGTATAACGGAGATGCCGATTCGATGCCTGCTTCTCTCAGAGCCTCTGCGGCTTGGAGAGCCTTAATCCACCCATATCTGAAACCCTGATTCTCGCATTGGCATACTTCCTCGGCGAGTTTGTCCTTGGTCTTGTCTATCTCGATTTCCCGACCATCGTGGAAGCCTTTCTCATAACCACTGGACCTTGCAGTCTCTATTGCAAACATGCTTGCCGTCTCTCGATTGGCAATCGCATGACTTATCAGCCGTTGGGTCACCCTTTCCTCCACAACCGGGTTAGATTGGCCGGCCGCGCGCGGCTCGGCAGTTTTGACCTTCCTTAGCTCATGCTCAGCCTTCTCCGTGTGAGCCTCTAAGTTTCGAATTCGTTCATCCTTCTTCTCTATTTCACGACGTGCAGCAAGGAGGTGCATGCCGATTTTATAGGCGGTGTACAGCCCTTTCATTGCTCCATGAACACCCTCTCGAAACACCTCGAAGTCAGGTCTACCAACCATCGACTGCTGGACTTCAGGCGGAAAAATCTGTCATGCAAATTCGACTGCCATGTTCGGATCGCGGATGATAGAATCTGCCTCCATCATCAGTTTGTTCCTGACGAAAATCGAAAAGCTCAATGGGCGTGGTGGTTCACTCACCTCACTTCGCGAATGAGGGGAGTTTCCCCGTTGGCGCTTCTCCTTCCTCGGTGACCTGCTTCGTCGACTTGGAGAGTGGCGCCTGTCACGTGCTATAAATGCCTTACCTCCCGAACGGGAAGTTTTGCCATCTCGATTCATTGCTGAGTCCAGCTCAACTAGCATTCTACCCTCTCCCTTTGTCATAGCCCCAAACTCGCCCCTAAAAGTTCGGGCATAACCTATGCAGAAATGGACACGTAACCTGATATACATAATATATGGGGCCTGAACAGAAGCATTTAATATTACAAAGTAACATGGAATAATATCCATTGAGCTAAAACTAACATGCCAGGATCACATACGTGAGAGCCATTTATCTATGTACATACCCATACACATAATGGAGCGTATAACCGAACATTGGTAAAGAAATGGGTCATATACATACATTTCAACCTTATGTAAATAATTAATGTGCAAGCCAAAATCTTAACAACACTCCACATAAATGCATGGGCTTGGTCTGGGAGCCTGGGCATACTGAGGTTGACAACTGAAGGGTGAGCTTTAAGGGTTAGGACAGACTCCCAAAGTGATTACCTACAGAACGGACATAACACAAAGTGAGCGAAGCTCAGTGAATAATAGTATATAACAATTCAATACTCAACTTGAATTATAACACATTTCAATGCATACATAAATAAGAGGGCATAAGGTTAATTGATTCTGTACTAATTTCATAATAGCCTTAGGCCCAGTCTTGAAACATAACGGCTTGAAGCCTTTGAACAGAGTGGCATAAAGCCCTTGAATATAGTAGCATTAAACTTTTAAACATGTTGGCATATAGCCCTTGAACTTATGGCATGAAGCCTTTAAACATGTTGGCATATAGCCCTTGAACATATTCGTATGAATTCAAGAGGTGTCCCACACGGATTCTAGAGGTGACTCCCATCGTAGCACTTAGTTCTGTGTAGCACTTTGTTTCATATCATAACAACTTATACGGAATGGCCATAGGCCTCATAACTTTCACAACATAATGGCTTTTAGCCTCATAACTTTCACAGAATGGCTTTCAGCCTCATAACTTTCACATATGTATGGACTCAAGAGGTGGCTCGCCTTGCAGCACTTTGTTCCATACTAGAAATACAGAATGGCCTCTGGCCTAATAGATCATACAGAATGGCCATAGGCCCAGATTGACCTTAAGCCTAGTTCATATATGTATGGACTCAAGAGGTGTCTCACATAGACTCTAGAGGTGGCTCACAATGTAACACTTAGTTCCAAGTAGAACTTTGTTCCATACCAGTAATTAACTGGTTTTACAGACCAACCATACATATCATGTCATATCATAAACGGAAACAAATTCATACATATGCATTATGCTTGAATCATATACAGAAATCAGAATTCATACTTAATTATACTTGTCACTTCAATAGCACTAACAAGTCAATATATAGCATTCTTGTTAGTTCCATAAAGGAATCCCTCGGTACTAAGAACTTGTAACATCCTTGAACTTGTAACATACGTGAACCACAGTATTATTACCCCCGGGTAAGGACCTTGTGCTAAGGATGCCTTAACCTATATATAAATGAACAATCATTCAGTGATTCAAAATGTAACATGTTAGAAAATAGGGCATTTCTTGTCATATCATGTCATTATCGTACGCTTAACAAAGATAGAATAATTCACATTCTCATGAGGGTTATATAAAAATGTTGAACTTTTGCCCTTATGTCGTGGTTTCATAGCTTTCCAATTATTCTGATTCTTCGAAGGTGTCTAAATAGGCATAATGCTATCTATTTGATAGGCATGGACTTGATTTTCCTTGCCATTCGTGTTTATAGATAAAGGATATTCCCTTCCACATATCAAACAGGATGCCTTTAAAAAAACAGCAAAGATATCATACCGTGAGGCCTTCAGCGCACACTGTCTCATCAAGGGCTTCACCAACTCCTCTAGAGTCATCAAAGATTGTAAGTCCTGTGTATGCAAGAAAGGTAATTATTCCAAAGTGTCATATCAATAAAAGATATTGGTAACCAGTCAATGTTTGGGAAGAAAATAAATGAAAAAAGTATTATGTAAACCTATGAAGCATTAGCTCTACTTCTCCATCTTCAATGCCGGCTCCGCCATCGGCACAATCAACCAAGATTGAGAATTCAGATTTATTGTCCACTGTATAAATTCCGAGATTGAGCTAAAAAATAGAAGCTAGAAGGTTTATTCGATAATACTACCAAAATTCATTTGATCTTAATTTAAATGAGAAGGAAAAGATTGAACTATTGCACATCATTTGAGGAAAACCATAAAATGTTTCTTCTAAAAAGATAAAATGTCATCTTCAATTATTCTACACTACCGGATTCAAATAGATTTATTGTCCTTGGTCTATATAATATACCAATCCAAGTAGTCCCACCTTCATTTTTACTCTTTTTTGTAGAGAAAAAATCTAAACATATAATCAAAAAAGGTCTTAGCACCTGAGGCAATTTATTCAACCATTAAATCTCAGCCGACATTTTGATTGTTGGGCCATCATAAAGAATAAAAAATATCACAAACCTCAATCATCTAGTTCATATAAATTGTTAAAATTTGAACACCTTCACTGCATAGAGCAAATTCAGAAAAAAGAGTATGCCAAACTCGCTATGTCAGTCCTACTAACATAGAATGTCGTATTTATTTTGGATCTGTCACCTGTACATGGACAATTCTGCCTAAAAATCATTTATTGCCAGGTTTGAAGTTTGAACTTAATTTCGGTAAAATATAAGTTGATAATGTTACCGGATCGTAGTTCCCTGCAACGGGTTGAACTTGAAGAGGCCAATCCTCTATATAATCTCGAACCTGGAAAAGGCATGATGCAGAACCAAGTCAGTCCTAGAATAACCAAGTAAGGATGTGAAATTTCACAGAAATAACAAAACTTAGTAATTTTGTATGCGTGCAGAAAAATTCAGAAAATGTTTTTACTGTAAAACAAACTGGTGGAACAAAATAATGGGGTTGCAAATAAACTATTCCCATAACCCATCAGCCGTGCTACGTAGGGCAATCCAACTTTTATCTATGTCTGATTACAAATGAAATATTAGGAATAATATAGTATAAGATAGACCTGTGTATTTATGAACTGATTGGAATACAACTGATTGCATTTTCTGATTGATTGAGCAGAAGTTTTCAAATTGTTTACTGTAAAATCCCTTCCGCAAGGAGATGTAAACGAATTTCTTTACATAAGCCTCCCTTTAAGCTTACAAGATCTAAAACTTGACCGAAATTAACAAGTAAGCCTACAAAAAACCCGAAATTTATAGCCCATTCTGCACCCCAAATTAGAACTACATCATCAGTAACTATCACTAATTAATTTCTACACAGCAACTTACAATTATGAAAAAAGTTAGGTTAGAAATTGGGGACAACTAGAGAGAGAGGGAGAGAGAGAGAGACAGCAACCAAGTTAGGATTAGAGAAAAACCAAGTGAAGAGGTCGCAGGCAACAAAGCATCCAACAAATTAGGGTTCAAATTGAGAAAAAACGAGTTATGAAAGAAAGAGACTAGAAGGGGGATAGCGAGATAGAGAAGAGGGGAGACAGAGGTCGGAAAAGCGAGAAAAGGGGAGAGAGAGCTTGAAAAAGGCGAGACGAGGGCAGGGAGAGAGAGAATGAGGCAAAAACAAGGAGAGAGAGAGAGAGAGAGAGAGAGAGAGATACCAGTTGTAGCGAGTGCCAGCCTGCGACATGCGGGTTAGCCGGTGCGACAAAGATAGACGGACGGTGTGATAGAGATGGATGGGCGAGGGAGTAACAGAGAGAGAGATATAGAAAGTAAAATAGATGCATCTAAATAGAGTGATATCTATGTCTTAGGTGGCGAATTTTAAAAATAATACATTTGGAGATGAAATTATTTCCTCTGTAAAATTTTTTACAATGCTGACAAAAAATTTCGTCTCCAAAATGGCGCCAGATCTTCCGCCAAATTTTCTAAGGGAGGGAAATTGTTTTGTGACGAAAAATAAAATTTTCGTCACCTATTGTTTTATTTGATTTTAAGCATTTAGTGACGAAATTTAATTTTCGTCTCTAAAAATAATATAATTAGAGACGAAATCTTATTTTCATTACTAAAACATATATATTTAGAGACAATATTTTTTCATCATGCGTTTTCATCACCATAGACCTTTTTTGTTGTTGTGTCGTATGGTATGTAAACCTTACACCTGGCTTAATCCAAACTTGGCAGCAAATGGAGGAAGTTTTTCATGCCTAATTTTTTCAAACAGAACCTGAAATTTCCATGACAGATTTGGCAAGATTGAGCCAAAGGCCTAATGAGAAGGCTGCTCAGTTTATTACTAGATTTAAAAGGGCATGAAACAAATGTAGGGTCATGCTACTCGAGCCTGAGTTTGTAAGATTGGCTCAAAATGGCTTGAAATTTAGACTTCGAAAGAAATTTGATTCAACTGAGTTTCAAGACTTAGTAGAGTTAACCTATAAGGTGTCTAGATATGAAACTTTACTCAAGAAATAACAAGATCGAAGTAATGCATCATATAAAACCTACTATAGGGACCCTAACTATGAAATTGATGCAACAGATATCATAGGAAATGAGCCTCTGACCTGTGAGGCACTAATTCAGAAAGACAATACAATAGATCAGCAGTTTAAAAAGAAAGACCTTCATAGGAAGTATTCTTTTGACTTAACAAAAGCAGATGACATTTTTGATCATTTGCTTATTGCAAATTTCCTAAAGTTACCAAAGGGAGTCAAGATCCCTACCCCAGAAGAACTTAAAGGAAAACTGTATTGTAAATGACACAATTCCTGGTCTCATTCAACTAAAAACTGTATTGTTTTCCGAGACAGGATCCAAGAACAGATTCGAAAGGAGAGGCTAAAGTTTTCAGCCAAGTCTAAAAAAGCTATGGGAATTGACACCAACCCGTTTCCAGAGATTGGAGAGGCTACAACCAATGTTGGCATGCCAAATTTTCAAAACTTATCCTTGAAGGAATTGGAAGAAGTTACTGTGCAGATGCATGTGGCTAGCCAGGTTGCCTTCAGAAAGAGCACAAGAAGTTCACTAGCTGATGGACAAAGCTCTACAGGCCAAAGAGAAGGTTCTAGTGAAGGGATGTTGGATGAAGACTCCCTCGAAGTTACTGTGATGCAAACGATGCGTCCCAGGTGCAGAATGTGTTACAAGGGACTGAAAGGGCTTCCAGTGGATGAGAAGCAGTATTACAAAGAGGTGCAAAGGGACCGAATAGTCGGAACCTACAACAAGAGGCCATACCCAACTGGCCCTAGACAACATTCATCTTTGGTAGCCCCACCAGACACCAGGATGCAATTAAAAAGAAAGAATTCTCTGTATGAAACTAGGCCACCCAATTATTACAAGGTAAACAACCAGCCTGAAAGGAATCATGGATTCAGTGCAAGGCATGGGACTAAGACTGATAGTTGGCCCCCAAGGACTGCTTCGAAGACTGCTTCAAAGAGTGGGACAACAGATCCAACAGCCAGACCAGTGGGCTCATGGGTCCCAATAGTTCCAAATTGGTTTGTCATGCAAAACAAACCTAAGGAAATACCTATCCAAAGAAAGGTTTTTGGAGATCAAGGAAGAATGATCAAACCTCCCTTGGTGGCTCCAAACAATTGGGTGTTATTAAAGAACCCAAAAACAAGGGAGCCAGATGTGGTTTCTATGATTTCCAGGTCTCAAAGAAGGAAAATCCAAAGAAGATACACTCAGTATCAAAACGATCTAAAAGAAAGTGGAGAGAGCACTTGCATGGCATAAGCAAAAGACCAAACAGATGAGGGGGTAGGTTCGAAGCTGTTCCTAAGATCAAGAGGAGTACCAGCATGGAGCAATTGGCTAAAGTTCATGCTAAACTGAGAATCAAAGAGAAATCTAGTTTAGCAGGCCTTGAGAAGGCCTTAATGGAATGTGATGATGAAACAAACGAAGGGATTGAACTAGGCCAAGAGAAAACATTGGCTAAAGACAAAATGTTTGAGGCCTTCATGGCCGAACAGACCTTTCTGGTTGACAAGCCAACAGAGATAGATCACCAACAGACTGCTTCGAAGGAACCTGCTAGCACAGAGGTACCAAAATGTAGCATGGAAGATGCTTCTAAAGCAGTATAACAAGTTAATTTGGAAGGGAAACAAGTACAGCCAGTAGTTCAATTTGGTTCATTCCCTTCAGTACCAGTAAACATGGTATATGTGCTGCCACGGGAATTTCAAGTTGAAGAAGGAAACCAAGAAAGTCAGGAAGATGACCCCATTCCAGTTTCTAGTAAAGATTCATTGGTTAGCATGATTCAAGATGAGTCAGAAGTAGCCAAGCCAATAAAAACTGATGAAGAAAGTAAGGAGGTGAGCATTAACCTCTCATATCCCTTCGAGTACCCCACAATATCTATGACTCAACACGTTAAGCTCTTGTATATCAAGGCTTACTTCGATGGGATACAAATAACCAAGGTGTTAGTGGACAATGGTTCAGCAGTGAACCTGCTTCCAAAGTCTTCTTTGAAGAAGCTGGGAAAAAGAAACCCCAAGTTGATCCCAACCAGTACAACCATTGCTAGTTTTGCTAGGAACAAACAAATGGCTCAGGGCATTTTGCCTATCAACCTGAGTATGGAAACTAGAGATTGCATAACAACATTCTTTGTTATAGACAGTAATGCCAAGTATAATGCTTTGCATGGCAGGGATTGGATTCACACCAACAAATGTGTGCCTTCCTCTCTGCATCAGAAATGATGATAGCATTATGCAATGGAGAGACAGAGAAGATCAACGTAGACCCCCAATCCTTTATTACTTATGCTGACTTTGCAGAGGCCAAGTTATACACTGAAGGAGTGACACCACTCAGTGTGCTGAGAAAGCCTGATGGAACAGCTGAAGTGACGGCTGATGAAGAAGTAGCACACCTGAAGCACTTAGTGCAGGGGAGTGCTAATGAAGAGTTCATCACCGAAGATGACAATGATGCCTGGTTGTAAGTAAGAAGATCAAGACCAAGAAGCCAGACCCTTGGCTTTAATCAAGTTTTCAGTATTGGACGTAAAATCAATAGTCCAGAAGGTGCAGGAGCAAAAGAGAGAAGCCAAGGTGATTGGCTTTAATCAGGAGCAACAAAAGGCCAGATTTTTTGCTCTTAGTAAGTACTGTGCATTGGATATTGAAACTAAAGTCTAGGAGATACAAAAAGAAGAAGCCTTGTGGACAAATTTTGTCTACGAAGAAGAGAGCAAAGATGTGGAACCTGGAAGGATAAAGGCAGAATTAGACAAAAAGGTTACTTCGAAGACAGGGGAATGTAAGGGGGAAACATCAGTGAATACCCAAGTGCAAGACCCATTGGAAGAAGTTAACCTAGATGAAGGTTCAGCACAACAACCTACCTATATCAGTGCTTGGTTAAATCATAATGACAAGGACCAGTTATTGGTTGTCTTGAAATAATATAAGGATTGCTTTGCATGGTCTTATAATGAGCTGCTTGGATTGGACATGTCATTAGTAGAACATAAACTCCCTATGAAGCCTAACTTCAAGCCACATAAGCAAAAACCAAGACGGATGAGCCCTGAAGTGGTTCAGAAAGTGAAAGGAAATTCTCACTCCTCAAGGAAGGCTTCATTAGAACAGCCAGGTATCTTGAATGGTTGTCCAATATTGTGCTTGTGGTTAAAAATAATGACAAGCTGAGAGTATGTATTGATTTTAGAAATCTGAATTTGACGACTCCAAAAGATGAATACCCCATGCCTATAGTTGATCTCTTAGTGGACAGCTCAGCAAGGCACAGGATTTTGTCTATGATGAATGGGCATTCTAGTTACAACCAGATTTGCATTGCAGAGGAAGATGTCCACAAGACAACATGTAGGTGTCCTAGGAATATTGGCACATTCGAATGGGTTAAAATGCCATTTGGTTTAAAGAATGCTGGGACAATATATCAGAGGGCAATGAATACTATCTTTCATGATCTCATTAGAGAATACCTAGAGTGTTACATTGATGATATTGTTGTAAAGTCCTAGTTTATAGAGGAGCACTTGGTTCACTTGACAGCAACCTTCGAAAGCATAAGGAAGTTCAACTTGAAACTCAACCCTCTCAAATGTGTTTTTGATGTATCAGCTGAAAACTTCTTGAGGTATATAGTGTACAAGAAGGGAATACAGATTGATCAGAATAAAGCTAAAGCCAAAGCCAAAGCCACCATTGAGGCCAAACCTTCAACAAGTTAGAAAGAATTACAAAAATTCCTTAGTCAGGTTAATTTCTTTCGAAGATTTATTTCTAACACTGCAGGGAAAACTAAAGTATTTTCTTCTTTGTTAAAACTGAAAAATGACGAAGAGTGTGTGAACAGTAGAGCATCAAGCTGCTTTCAAAGGAATTAAAGCTTACTTGGCCAAATCTCCAGTGTTGATGCCACCAAGGAGAGATAAACCCTTGAGGTTATTCATTGCTACAACAGAGGACTCATTGGGAGTTTTCCTAGCTCAAGACAATGAAGAATGCAAGGAGTAAGCAGTTTATTACCTTAGTAGGTTTTTAAATTCTTGTGAATGTAAATAATCAGCTGTAGAAAAGTTGTGTCTTGCTTTGTACTTTGCAATAATAAAATTAAGATATTATCTTTTGTCTACTGTTATCTTGGTAATTACAACCACAGATTTGGTTAAATACATGTTATTTAGACCTATGTTAAGAGAAAGAATTTGCAAATGGATATTAGCTCTTTCAGAGATTCATCTAGAATATGTCTCCCAAAAAGCAGTAAAAGACAGGTTTTGCCTAACTTTTTGGCAGATCACCCATGTCAAACAGAAAGTCAAGAGATAATAGATCTTGGTATGATCAATATTGAGCCATGGCAAATGTGGTTTGATGGATCAAAAGCCAATGATCTGGTTGGAATTGTGTTATAATTAAGTCATCATACAGGGTAGAAACTACACATGGTTTCAGAGTTGATGAAACCACTTGTTCCAATAACTAAGCTGAATATGAAGCTTTAATAATGGAACTTGAGATACTTATTGGATTACAAACTCAAGCAGTTGATATATTTAAGAATTCCCAATTGGTAATCAACCAAGTAAAAAGAATCTTCAAATGTCAAAGTGCAACATGTTGCCATATTATGTTGCTGCATTGCATTTGCTTTCTTAGTTTTAGATAGCCAATGTGACTTATATCCCAAGATTCATGAATCACAAGGCCAATGATGTAGCTCAAAAGGCTTCGAATTTCAGAAGAAATGAGGATACCCAAGTGAACATAAGTTAAGCAACATATCAAAAGTTAATACTACCTTTGATTAAAAGGGGTATCATGGTAGAAGTGAACCAGAATAACTTGGAAGAACATGATTAGAGACATCCAATCATTCAATATTTAACTGGTCGTTCTTCGAAGACTAGTAGGAAAATTAAATTGTAGTCCATGCAATATATAGTATACGGCAATGCTATTTACAAAAGGAGAGCAGATGGATTGTTGTTGGAATATTTAGGGTCAAAAGAAGCATTGACTGCTATGGCTGAGGTGCATGAAGGTATTTGTGGTGCCCATCAGCTTAGCAGGATAAGACACGTGCCAATAACTGATTTACATATAGTGGTAAAGCCATGGCCATTTAGAGGATGGGCAATGGATATGATAGGGAAAATATATTCACCCCCTTTGAAGCAGCGTTGCTTCATTCTAGTGGCCACAGATTACTTCACTAAGTGGGTCGAAGCTAAACCATACAAAGTTATAGATCTAATTGAAATTATTGGATTCATCAAAGAATTAATCCATAGATTTGGCATCCCACAGACCATAACTGTAGATAATAGGACTGTGTTTGATGGAAAGATGGTGAAATCTTTCGCAATAAAATTTAGGATTAGTCTTATTAATTCTACCCCTTATTATGCATAAGCAAATGGTCAAGCTAAATCATCTAACAAGTCCTTGTAAAAAGGAATACAAAGAGTTGTGGAAAACAATCCCAGGGATTGGCATAACTTATTGTTAGATGTGTTGTGGGCTTATAGAATTTCTCCAATGTCAAGTACAGAGATTACTCCTTATGCTTTAATATATGGACATGATACAGTGTTGACTGTGGAGATTAACATTAAGTCCTTGAGGGTGAAGTCCCAAGACCAATTAACATGTTCTTGGAAGTAGAAAATACAGATGAAGCTAGAATATTGGCATTAAATAGTATTCTTTTCCAAAAGAAGAAGGTAGCCAAAAGCTATAATAAGAAGCACATTAGCTTTGATGAAGGTGATTTGGTGTGAAAAACAATACTTCCGATAAGAAGTAAAGCTATAAATTTGGCAAATGGTCACCTAACTGAAAAGTATCATATCAAGTTCATAGAGTTTTGCCTGGAAAAGCATACCATCTGAGAAATCTTAATGGCTATGTACATCCCAAGAAAATCAATGGCAAGTATTTGAAGCCTTATTATTCAACTGTGTGGGAAACACAAGAACTGTAAGAAATGCTAAGTAAGAATAGTAAAAGAGCATGGAACACTTGGATAAATAATGAGGATTTCATTTCACAAAGATTTAAGTACATGTAGCCATAAATTAGCCCAAAAATCATTACAGTGTTTTAGTTGTTCCCTTACAATTGATTCTCTACTCCTAAGGGATGGGAACAATTGAATGACTATAATCATGTCCTGCCTTCTGTCAACCAGTCCTTGGTTAGTAATTTGGAGCTTTTTGGCATTTCGATCCAAGGCTAGATTGACTGCGGCTAGCTCCTCTTCCAGTTGTGCTTTCTTCTCTAAGAGTTGGATTCGAAACTGGGAGGCATAGAAATGTTGTCCCTTTAATTCAAACACTTTAGCATGTATATGGGAGACAAACTCCTTACCTTTTAGCAATTTCTCTTCTGTAGCTTTGGCCATCTGGTAGATATTGACATGACAATCTAAGGTGGATGCTGCTTGGGATAAGTGACTTGAAAAGGCCATGTTGGATTGCTCGAATACTTTGCAGCACTAAAGGAAACCATTTTTAATAATAGGCTTTTGTAAGGCTTCAAATGGAATCCTTGAGAATGATTGCAGTAAGTCTAAGCAAGCATCCAAATCCACCCGAGGCAAAAAAGCTTCAGTAGTAGTTGAGGAGCTCTCAATAAGTTCCAAAAGAAAGTCTGCAAGGACCAATGACTCAATCTCACTGCTTGGTGCTCAAACTCGTGAAGATATGCCAAATAAGCTGGCCAGTTGAGCCTCGATGATGTCCATCTCATCCTCTGACATTGGTAATATAGAAGAGTCGCTGATTGAAGGAAAAGATGGAAACTTGAGGATAGGAGAAGAAGTGGAGTTGTCCCTAGCAGTGTCTATTGTCCTGGCCGCCAGTAGGTCAAGAGAAGAGGGACTAGAGCTGGACTGTGGGAAAGGAATTAGTGAGCCACCAGTGCCTTCCTTGCTAGTACTGATCACCACTAAAGATGAAATGGCAACTGGAATTCTCTCAGGTGGTAAAGGGGCAGCCAAGACTACAGGAGGGGTAGAATGGGATGAGATGAAAAATAGATGGGACAAATATGAAATTAAGCCTAGGCATAAAGAAGGAGGGATGTTGTGTTTCAAATAGGAAGGCATGGGGAGTATAGAGCTGGGAAGTAGAAGCATCATCTAAATGGGCATACTCATTGGCGTTTCAGTATAAGCCTTCCTTGTTCCTTTTGAGGCTGAGGAAGCCAATGTCGAAGAAGGAATGACTGCTGCTGCATATCAGAAAATAGAGAGAAAATGTTAACTTTTTGTTAAACCCTGGAAAGGAAAATTATCAAAGGGAATTAAAAGAAATTACTAGCTTCAGAGGTTGTAGTGGTGTTGGTTGGAGAACTGCGAAGGGAGCAATGCTCAACAATTTGTTTCTTCCTTGCAGCCTCCCTTTGTAGTACATCAACAACAGCAACCTCATCCCTTAGTATTTGCTACTGCCTTCTCTTTTCAAACCTCTGAAATACAATAATTTCTTTGGAGTGCTCTTCTTCCACTGCCATGGCAGCCACCTTATGAGTAAGATCACCAATGAGATCAGAAAGAGAGATTGTCATTTTCTTCTTTCTTTTCAATGGTGTCTCTTTTTCCTTCTCTGCTTCTTTCTCTTCCAGGTGAGCCTCAAGTTCTTCAAGGTCAAGCAGAAGTTTTCTTTTCTTTTGTTGTTGTTGCTTGCCCTTAAGAATGTTCAAAGCTTGAGCTCTCTACGGAGAGTCATCCTGTGGAACTCCTGCGATAAAAATAGAAATTATAAACAAATGACCAAGGCATTATAAAAGAAATAGAAAGGGGAAGCAAGAATGCATACCTTTCTTCGAAGCAGCCCTAGTGATCCTAAGAGGAGGTAATGAAGCAGCATGAGTAGGAGCTGGGATGATAGAGGTAGTGGAGACAGTAACAGTGGTCCCAGTCTCTTTGGGCTTGGCTTGAGAGGGCACATTTAGCCCTACTAGCAGATCTTTAGGAGGTATTGCCAGGTGCACCTCCATATTGGCTGTCCACCAACTTTGAAATCTTCTTAAAGCTGTGCCATGTGGGATAAAGGGGATGAATTTAAACTTGCTCGCCTCTTGTAATAGTTTAAATGTTGCTTCCTCCAATTTGGTTTTGGGCACCTTCAGGTCTCTGACTGTGAGATTGGTATTGGAGAGGCTACAGAGAGGAATATGAATTTCTTGAGTAAGCTCGAATGGCCTGGCAAATTGGGAAGGACAGTAAACTTCAAACATACACTTATAGACTCCAGAATTCAAAATACCAATAAAGAGCTCCCTTGGCAACAAAATAGAGGCCCATATGTCTTTGTGCAGCGAATTGGAACATTACCTATCAGCCAAAAATGTCCTTAGTTAAGTTGGTCCTGTGTTGCTTTCGAAGGGACAAAAGAAAGTGCTTGTTTGGTGCAGCTTAAAAGCTGCTTATTTCAGCTTTCAGCTTAATTTAAGCTATTTTGATGTATTTGGTTTAGCTTAACAATGCAGCTTATAGCTTTTTGTAAGTCAGAAATCAGCTTATTCTTTGAGTGGGGCAGGAGATGCTTAATTTATAAGTCAGAAATCAACTTATGTTCATAGTTATAAGCTATAAGCTATTAAGGCATAAGCTATAAGCACTTTCCCACAGCTCTACCAAACAGGGCCAAAGAAGTGGAGAATTGGAAGTTGATGGAAGAAAGTCAAATAATAGGCAAAACTAGAGGGGTATAGGGAAATCCTGGCAAATTTCTCTCTGTAAGTGGTGGGTTCTTGCACCAAAAATTTCCAGCACTAGGAGTGTAGACCAGTGAAGTATGCAAAGAGCTAGAGCTATAATACCCAGAGGGGGCCTCTTTGGTTAACATACAGAGATTTCTCACAAAATTAGAAACAGGCCCTATAAACATGGCCTAAAACGTAAGGAGCCAAGGCTATCATCTTCTTCGAAGCAAGAGCCTTGGCAAGTGGGGCAAACTCAGGCATAATCTGTTGAGATAATATACAGAAGAGAAACTTGCATAACTAATATAGAATGAAAGAAAAGAACTCTCGGTCACCTACAGAACCTACCTTCTTGTTCTCAAATTTTACAAAATCGTTGAAAGAAGAGTTTAAGGGTGGAATGGTGAAATTGACTGGAAGGTCTGGATAACCAGGTGTAAAGGGAGCACCAAGTGGTGAGAGCCCTAAGAGATGGTAAATATCGAGAACGGTGGAGGCCATCATACCACACCGAAACTGGAAAAAATTGAAAGCCGATTTCCAAAAACAAAGGGCTGTAGGAATCAAGAAAAGATCTTTAGGAATAATAAACCTGGAGAGACGTAGCACATCAAGGATTTGCAAGTCCCATCCTCTAGCAGACACAACCCTGTCATACCATTCCTCCCATTCAACCCTCAATGTGGGTCAGCAACGGTGGGGTCGGTTCATCCTCCAACTTCCCCAATCAAGCCCCCCTTCATAGAAGAGGTAGTGATCCTTTAGACAGGGATATAAAGCAAGAAGTTGAGCTAAGGCTTCTTCCTGAAGATAGGTCCCAAGACGTATTCCTGTTGTTCACTATGACGAGGAATAAAGAGGCGACCATCTATGGCACTCGGTTCACCAGCTCTGAACTTGGCTATCTCTTCGTCAATACACCTCTTTAAAGCCACAGATGGGCTCACACGCTCAACGACTAGCACTTTTAGGGAGGATGACAAAGAAAGTGCACAAAAGAGCAAAGAGTTGTAGTCAAGAGCAATAGGAGTGAAAGCAATATAAGTGAAAGGGTTTGTTTTTTGGACAAGTGAGTAGGTTAAAAATGCGAGAAGAAGGGGTTTTAAACTTTTCTGTCCCAAGTACCCAATTAGCCTAACGGGTCAAGTAAACCCAAAATAAATTATTTGACGGGCTTTTGACTCATATGGAATTAAAACTTTATCTTTAGAACACAAGGGGTCCCAAGCCACAGTCTCTTTCAAGAGTAAGTTTGGTAGGAAAATTTATTTCAAAGACTTAGCTTGGCTTCGAAACCTTGTGGTTGGCTTCGAAGCCATTTTATGGCTTAAACAAAATTATATTTAAGGTTTGTTTTCTTTGAAGGCTTTATAAGCATACTCCTAGATTATCTTTGCAAGGTAATGTCCTCGAAAGAGTCTCTAAAATGCTTATCTTGTTTAGAGTTGTGAATTCTGAAATAAGTAAGCACTTCGAAGCAAGTCAATTAGAAACTGTGATTTATATATGATAGGTTAATTAGATGATTAGAGCATGAAAACCCTAAGTCAAATATGGATGCTCCTATGAGAAAATCTATGCTTCGAAGCACTTAAAGCCAAGCATCAAAGCAAGTTGGTTGCTTCAAAGCTATTATTCACAGATTACATAGACAGAGTAAGGCATAAAGCCATAATTGCCATGCAATCGATCATGCAATTGGAATATAAAACCAGATTATGACAGATGATATTTGAAGAGCTCAGTTTTATTGATATGCAATATTTACATTAGGAACACCTACTTGGTTACATTCTCAATTTCACAAAAGTAAGAAATGGATAAAGTCACAAGATCATGGAACTTTGTCCAGCAAAATTCAATAAATACATACTCTTTTCCTAACCTATCTTCTATCCTATCTAAATTTGGTTTATCTAGCTGATGAGCCCTTAGGTGGAAGAAGACTTGCTGGGCCTTCATTTCGAATTCTGTTTGTCTAAGAGTCTTTTCCATTTCATCCATTTCTCCTTCGCTAGGTGCATCACCCATAATGACATCTTCCCCGTACCCTGAATCTTGGTTCTTAAAGTTTTCATATTCCTCAATAAGATTCTTTGCTCAGTACTGAATTTGAATGAGCAGCGGAGGTATTCTCTATTAACTCACTGGTAATAGAAGCATTTGGGTGCCAGTTGAGTAGAAGATGAAGTTGATCCAAGAACGTATAAAGCTTTGCTTGGGTTCACAGGATTGAGGATGTGGCTTCGAGAGACAATATCACAGGACCATAATAAGTTCTTGTAAGGAATGTCGTTTCAAAGGACCTCAAAGGATGAATGGGAGAAATCAGCAAGCAGAGTTTGGGCTCTATATTATTGGTAACGAGGAGGAACTAAAGATTGGTAGGAAGCAAAATGCTGGCTCTTGAAAAGGGTGAGTTTCAGTTCTTCAATCCAGTTAGAATTGATGGGCAGGGAAAAAGCAGTTGGGTCCCCTCCAAATGAAGGTGGGAACTCAGGCCGGTTCACACATTCTAGCCAATCAGAAGAGCAAAGTTTTTCTTTTTTGGCTAAGAATGCAAGACTGATGCCTAAGGCTTCAAAAGGGAATGGAGTCCTTCGCACTATTTTTGACAGTAAGGTGGAAGTATACCATGCTGAAAGCAAGTTGTCTTCAAGACTGCAAAGACGGTTAAAGGGAACGTATGGATATACTACAGAACTACGCATGGAGGGATGAATTGCAGTGGGATCATCAAATTTGGGAAATCAATGGTGTATGCGTTCCCCTTGTTTGAGGTTGAGTGGGTATGGGCCAAGCATCCCATCCCAACCAATATTTTTAGAAGATGAAGCAACTTCGTCTCAGGTAGAGAGTTTTGGAGCAGATGAATAGCTTCCAAGGTCCATTTGTGAAAATGTTTGGTCCAGAGGTTCGTATGGTGCAAAAGCTTCCATAACTTGTATGAATGGGGGCGGATAAATGTGGCCAATAAATGCATGAACATTCTTTCGAAGGCGGTCATCATTGACAAATGCCGCCTCGTATGCTCGATCAATGTAAGAGAAGGTTGGATTGGCCATTAGAGATGTATTGGTCTCATCGTATTCGCAAATAGTATAGGGAATGGTCAAAGCATGGAGAAGGATTTAATGAAGTTCTTCATTTTCTAAGAAGACAGTTATACTTCAGCTAAGTCCATGCACGTCCTAGGATGTGGACAAAGTGCACTGGTCCACTAATATCACCAAGTATTAAGTATATTAGTACAGGAGGTAGTGTTGGCTATATATTTTGTATAGGCCAATTGCAGCTCAGCACGTGGCACATAAAGGGCAATTTTGGGGGTTAATTTAAGTCTCCAATCAACAACAGGCACGTGGCAGCTCATATGGATAATGGTGGGTCTGCGTTGCAGGGAAACAGCTAGAAGACGAGAGATGACGTGGCTTAACGGTTACTCATAAATTTGAATTCAAAATCAGGAGGAAAGCCTAACTGCAAGAATGGCGTAGTAGGACTGACTGCAAGAGAGCATGATCAAGAATCATGGGAGGACATTTCAACAGTTGGAAACCCACTTCGACGGTTACCCTTAACAAGTATAAATACCAGAAAAGACACCAAATTGAAAGACCCAGACTCAGATCCAGAAACTAGTTTATCTACTTTATATTTCTTTTCCAATTTTATGTATTCAGTTCTTTGCATTTCCAGCACTTCAATTCCAGTACCGCACTTCATTTTCTAGGATTAGTTTTTTCAGTAGTTTGTTGCTGTGAACCTCGTCGAGGCTGGGTCATTATAACTTCATTGTAAGTTTTTATTTGCTTAATGAAATTCGTTTTCTGAATTGTATTTACTTGTTATTATTCACAACTTTCCCTTAAACAAGCCACCAGTAAAAGTCCTCTTCATTGAGGCTGAAAAAACTTCAACACAATCGCTTGTTAATTGGTTGGCAATTATAAATTCTATAAGGACTTATTGATCCTTGCTAACACGCTTAAAATTATATAATTAACCTTCGAAAGCCAAAAAAGCCAACACATTCATTTTTAATCTATACTATTTGTCTCACTTCAACTTTCATTAGCAAAATGTGGCGTGTCAAGAAAAGTTCACCCAATTTAAAAAATTTATAATAGTGTCATCATTTTGAATTGTAATCTATATTTCAATATCAACATCAAAGTATAGTGTGTCAAGAAAACTCCACCCAATCTAATAGATCAAAAAGTCTCTGGCCGAGGTGATACCAAGATGGTTTGGATAGGACTAAAACAATTTTAACTGGAAAAACTAGCTTATTTTGATTAATGGATTCAAACTATCAGTCCACTACGACCACTGATTTTTAATTCATTCATTCAAAGGAGGCGGTTAGAACACAAAACCAAACAGATAAGAAAGAGCCTTCGCAACCGCTTAAGCAACAAGTAGCGTTTGGATCCTATGACCTTTGCAGTTTTTCTAGAGTTTCGTTTTAATTAAGGCCACAAAAAAAAAAAAAAACCCGCACACACAACACACGCAAAAATTTAAATCTACAAGGAACAAAGATGGACACAAAGGAAGACCAAGAAGAAATCAACCAGTGGCGGATATATGAAGAGTCTGGGAGCACATGCCCCCCCCCCTAATTTTGCAATTTTTTTCTTTGTTTGTTTTGTACATAAGGAAAATAATTAACAAATAAAAAATTTATGTAGAAATAACATTTAAAATAATTTCTTAATGTCATTTTTAAAATTTCAAAAATAATGGTGATTGTTTTGATTGAAAATAAAGAAAGCATAAAAAATCACATTATTATACCATATATCGATAATGATCTGCTATTACTATTCTTTGTATATTATTATATATAATCTATCATAAGACATAAAGTCATTTGTATTACCTATAATACATTAGTTGGTTACAAGTAACATCATATTTTTAGTTATGATATTTTACATGATCAATTGTAAAATATATATATATTAAAACTCTTATGTTAAATGTTTAAGATTTTGTGTTTAATATTAATCAATTTTTTTTTTAATCTATTTGATTATAAGAAGAAAAAAATTTGATGTTGTAATTAATAAGTACCCCCTCTAAACAATTTTTCTGGCTCTGCCATTGGTCTACATGTGATTCTTACAACACGTGAGAAAGGTTAAAAGCTAACATTTTAACTTTTTTTGACTTTATTTTTTTTTTTTTTTTTTGAAAAAATGTGCAAAAAAGTAAAGTGATGATATGACTTAAAAAAACTAAAAAGTCAATAAGTTGGCTTTTAACTTAGTTTCCAAAATTATATATAAGCGGTGAAGAACATGTATGTAAAAAATTCAGTTGATCTAACATAAGTAATCACATGATCAAATCACATATGTATTTCAACACATGGACGGTCTATTCTTAAGAACATGTTGATTGTATAAATAAAAATAGTCTAATAGTATGACAAATTGATATTGGATCAATTTATTTTTTGCATGAATAATTTTCTTTGTTAGTTCCATAAGATGAGCGGATTAGATTACCGACGTGAATCAAAGTCAGTCAAATAATAGATCAATTTCAGCATAAAGTCAACTTTAACCACTACAAGAAATTGCAAATTTGGCGACTAAATTTTTAGTTGCCAAAAATTATTTTTTAGTCGTTGAATGTAATTCCCCAACTGAATTTGGTACATGATATTGTTTTTGACAAAGAAAAAAACATTTCGAAAACTCTTACACCCTATTTGGTTTCATTTTAAAAACCTGTTTTCTGAATTTTTATCTGAAAAAACATAAATTGTATGAAAGCAATTAACAAGAAAAATGATAATTTCAAATTTTCAAATATTATTTCAACCCCAAGAAAAAGAAAGTGATATGAAATTGATGAGTGCTTTTTCCTTTTTTCCTTTTCTTTTTTCTCCAAACTAGTTTCTAGTTTTTTTAAAAATTAAAAAAAAAATCTAAAAAGTAAAACCTAATAGAGTGTTTTAGTATTTTCAAAATCTCACCAGAACAATCACAAAAGTTAATAAATAAACAAAAAAAAAAAAGAAAAAAAGAAAAGCATAATCCAAATATTATTCAACATGATTTCAAAACCTAGCCACAACAATCACAGAAAATACCTAAAATATTGAGAGAACCAAATTCTACTACAAAAGAATATAACTATTTTTTATAATACAATAAGCTCATCAAAGAAAAAAAAATATTGAAAATCACAAATTGGGGAGCAAGAGAAAAGGGGAATGCGAGTGAGTGTGTTAGTGGCTAATGGTGGAAACGGTGGTGGCTGAGAGCAACAGCAACATTGTGCAGGAAAAAAAATGCTAGGGTTCACAAATTAGGGGTGGGAGAGGGCAGAAAGAGAGAGAGACCTGTTAGGATTCAGAAACTAGGGGCTAGTGAGAGAGAGACAGGCAAGAGGAACACCTGGTGGATGAGAGCTTCGGAGATTGGTTGGGGCAAGGAACTCTTGCGTGCATGGTAGAGAGGAAAGAGGGAGACCCATGTGCAACTGGTAAAAGGAATCGATTAGAAATTAGGGCTAAATCACTAAATCTCATCTACCACACCAATAATTAGTTCAAAAAACCCTAAATCAATAACACAAATCAAAACCCATTTACTCATTTCACATAAATCAAAATCCTACAGCATAAAAAAATAAAATAACTCTAGAGCTAGAGTGAATTGGGGAAAAGGGGAGAGAGAATGAGAAAGAGAGAGAGGGATAGAGAGAAATAAAAACCTGAATGTCGATGGGAGGCAAGACAATGGTGAGCGGAAGTGGCGATGTGATTATGTGCGACGGTGGAAGATAAGCGGCGGTGGTCATCTGCGATGGTGAGCAACGGTGGTTCTTGATTCTCTGTGTAAAAGAGAGAGAGCAAGAGAGATTAAAAAAAAAAAAAACTTGGTTGTGAAGGACTAAAGAGATTGATAGGAAAAAAAAAAAAGGAACAAAAATTTTGGCGGCAATTTTTCCACTATTTTTTTATACACATTTGCACAATTTGCCGACTATTTAGTCACTGTTTTTATCAACTAAAATGTTTTACTCGAAAAATGTTAATGGAAGTGTTTGGGAAGTTATTATTTTAGTAGGTTTTTTTAGTTTTTGATTATTTTAGGAGGTTAAAATTTTTGTGTTTAGGAAGATAGTTGATTTTTTTGTAGTTAGATGTGATGTTTGTGAGAGAAAAAGTGAAATAATTTTGGATTTGATGTGGCATTTTGTCTGAATTTGTTTTTTTTTTTTTTTTTTAACCAATTTTGTCTTTTAGTATTTTTTTGGCAAAAAAAACAAAAAAAAAAACCACTTCCCAAACACCACCAATATATGGCGACTAAAATTCTTTAGTAGCCAAAATATGAACTAAAACCAACCAAATTATATTCTAGTCGCCAAAAGTCACATACCGACTCATTGGGGATGCGAGTTCTACACTAAGCACCTTGCAAGCGTATCAGTTTGTGAGCAGCAAGACAAGCAGGGTAGATCCCAATCACATCTTCTGGGTTGGTCCTTGGGCTTAATTCACGGGGTATGCAGTACCACTCGTGGAGCTGGTTTCTCGGGAGGATGACAAACACCCAATCTGTGACAATAGTGACCAAATTTTGGGTTGTTGAAGATTAAATTTACCTCCTGCAAATTATGCTAATTATTTGGCGACGAAAATATTATGTAGTCAGGAAAAATTAATATGTCGCATCTAAAAAAATATTTAGTAGCCTAAATTTTAAACTAATACCGACCAAAAGTTTTTTTTGTCGCCTATTGTGAAACTTTTGGCGACTAAATGTGTTTTAGTCGGTAAAAAGTAATATACCCCAACTAAAAATATTTAGTAGCCTAAAACCTAAATTAACGCCAACCAAACATTTTTTTTAGTCACCTACTGTGGAACTTTTGGCGACTAAATTGTTTTTAGTTGGCAAATTTAGTCGCAAAAAGTTTAATTTGTTGTAGTGAGCAAATATGCACTTGATAAAATTTATGCATAAAACTCTATAAATATGATATGATAATTTTATGTTTATAAATAAAATTATTTTATGAATTTTATATTTTAAAGTAAAAAGTTTATATTGAAACTATATCATTTTATATGAAAATTTTTACTACATGAAATTTCACTTTTGGCAACTAAAATTTTAGTCGCCAAAAGCCTTGTTTTTAGTCGCCAATTGCTTTTGGCAACTAATATATTTGGTTGCCCGTTTGGTCGCTAACAGTTTGTCGGGGAAACAATCGGCCACTAAACTTTTTTTGGTAGCCAAAAGTGACCTATTGGCGACTAAAACTTTAGTTGTCATATATTTTTAAAAAATAATTAAATATATATACTTTTTACTTTTAATGACTAAATTATTTAATAGCCAATTGATCATGTATGTTTGGCGACTAACTATTTGATAGCTAAAAGTTTCACTTTTTGAGAATTGGCGACTAAAAATTTAGTTACCAAAAGTTTCTTTTTTACAATTGGCGACTAAAAGTTTAGTAGCCAAAAGTCAACCTGTGATATTTGTTTAGTCCCCAAAAAGTCTCGTTTAGTTTTTATAATTTCTTCTGTAATATTTTTTACACCACCTATAACCTATGCATATACAAAATTATTCATCCATTCATTCAATTCTCAACCATTCAATAAAAATATTTTTCCACAACCTGTAGCATTCAATTTTCAACCATATACAAAACTTAACTATTAACCGTACATATCAAAGAAAATAAGAATCCATAAATAAGAGTCCAAATTTAAAAAAAAAATTTTAAAAAAAATCTTAATAACAACACATATCAGGTGTACATGTTTTCCATAAACAAAAATATAATGTAAATTGCGCCCATGCAAACATCATCAATCTTATAGCGATCCCGGGTTTACCCTTGTTGTACAGTAATCTGGACATGTGTCCGTGGATGTTGGTAGTTGTTTATTATCTTGTTTACATCCTTTTTACTTCGTATTTGAGTTATAGGATGTGTTGGGCGGATTTGTTTCAGGTTGGTTGAGTTTAGAAACCAAAACTAGTTGCCCAGATTTTTGGCCTGTCCGCTCGAGCGGAGGTGTTTGCGCTCGAGCGGGGAATACACCCATCCAGTATTTGTTGTGCAGTGTTGTATGCTCGAGCGTGGAGTTGGCCACTCGAGCGTAGATGTGTGAGTGGCCGCTCGAGCGTAGGGTAGGGAGCTCGAGCGGAGGCCTGGTTCTGCAAAAGTGCTGGGCGAGTGCATTCTGCGCTCGAGCGGGAGGTTGGCCGCTCGAGCGGAAATCAGTGAGTGGACGCTCGAGCGGGGTGTTTTACGCTCGAGCGGAGACCTGGGTTAAAGTCCCGAATTTGTGACTCTTCAAATCACTTTTTCACTTTCTCTTCTCTCTCCTACTTTTCCAAAAAACACCATTGTTGAGCCTCTCACTCTAGATACTACCTTCTCTCTAGGTTTTGATCTAGTAGGAGTGATTTGCTCGCCTTTGGCCTTTACAAAAAAGTTGTTGATCGTCGAGGGCTTCATTTTAATCTGAAAATTTCGGGTTTTGGAGCACGTTGGGTTTTGTCTTCTTCTCCTTTGGGGCTCCGAATTTAAGGTAGGGATATCCTACTCCTCTCTATGGATTTTGTCTTTAAATTTTAGTATTTTGAGATGTTGGGGTTGGTTTGGTAGTTTTGTGAAAGTTAGGGGCTTTTGTGTAAATTTACAAAAGTTGGAGTTTTATTCATAATAAACCTAGATGCATGTTTGGCATGGAGAAATGGAATAATTGTTGAATCATTGATGAAAATGGGACCTAAGGGTTAAAATGGTAATTATGGATAATGACCTAATTACATTGTTTGATTAATTGGGATAATTAATTGTGAGGAATGAGGAATGAGGAAATGAAATGTTGATTGAATATCCATTGTGCATTTATTTTCTGTTTAGAAATAACTGCTTGGGGCTATCGGTGGAGGATAGTCGTGATTGTTGTAGACAATGCATGATGATTAGGCAAACAGAAACTAATCAATGGAACGTGTCATAGAAGTTGACGATTGATAGAATACATTAATTGTATGTATTGTGTGATTGTATATAGAACCAATGTGTTTGTATACGTTATGTGTAGAGGAGGAGATGGGGGATGTACTCCGCGGTTTAGGGGAAGATGGGGGATGTACCTCTAAACCGGATAGCGTTGGGAGAAGATAGGGGATGAACTCCGTAGATAGAGCTCATATGCTTATCTAGAAAAGTGAAGATAGAGCTTATATGCTTATCTTTGAGAAGTGTGGATATTGTTGTTATACATATCTGTTGTAGAATGTGGATATAGCTTATATGCTTATCTGTGGATATTGTTGTTATACATATCTGTTGTAGAATGTGGATATAGCTTATATGCTTATCTGTGGATATTGTGGTTATACATATCTGTTGAGAATGTGGGTAGTGCTCATATGCCTATCCGTTGAAAAAGGGAAAATGAAAGGAAACTTGGACTCAAAAGTTGTGTGACATAAATATATGATTTATGTGAATGTATCAGTGTTGGCCATCTATCAATTGCTAATATTTTAGTCATTGTTCATGGTTGGTTTAGTATATTTCTACTGGGCTGTGGCTCACCCTATATGGGAATATCATTTCAGGTACAGGAAGCATGCCACCTCCAAGGACATAGCTTGGGAGGCTAGAGGCGGACATAATGTTGTCGTTTTACTTTTGATGTATTACATGTAAATTCAAGCCAAGGGCTTAAGGTGTATGAGTTAGTACTCTTTTTGTTGTAACCAAGTGTTAACTTGGAAAGCTGTAAGCCCGTAGGGCATTTGCTTTTATTGATAACATGTAATACTTATGTAATGGAACTTTCATGAAATGAATGAATGTGGAACTTTGTTTATTAACGCTTGTCTTATTTAATGGGTTTAATGTTATTATTTTGAGGGCGTTACAACTTGGTATCAGAGCGTACCGGGTTCGAATACTTTGGGTACGTGGGAAGTGATTAGGATCACAATGGGTTTGTCTCGCTTGATAGAGACTTTGATGTAGTATCATATGCTATGTGCTTATTTGATAACATGTTTATGTGGCTATGTGGGTATGGAATTTAATTTCTAGGATGTTGATTGGATCCTTGGGTTTCTGTGAGTCTTGTTGGAAAAGCACTTGATCAATGCTGTTTCTAACCGGAACTCTAGTAATGCCTCGGGACTATCATTATCCGGAAATGAAATTCGTAAGTGCTTATGTGTTTATGTGCTTACGTGGAGTGAATTACAATTGTCCATGCATTAGGACGTGAGTGTTTAGTTTCGGCACATTTATGAATGTGCTAATGTTCTGTGTTACCTTTATTAGGATGTCAGGACGAGGAAGAGGTGCTAGGCGTGGTAGACCCGCGAGGCGGGAATTACCGTTACCGGGTGAGATTCCGGCAGTGCAGGAGGGAGTTGGTCAGGCCAACGTGGTCGAGCCAGTGGGTCAGCAGGCCATGGGTGCCTTGGCCAGAGAGATAGCAGGAGCTTTGGGTATTCTTAGAGCTGGGAATCAGGCAGCTGAGGCAGGGCCTTCTTTCTTGAAGAGAGAGTTTTTCCGGTCTAATCCGGATGAGTTTGTCGGGGATCCGAAGGAGCCACTGAAGGCTGATGAGTGGCTAGAGCAAATGAGTAAGACGTTCGAGATGCTTGGCATCGAGGACGGAGCACTGAAAGTGACCTTGGCATCCTTCCAGCTGAAGGGAGATGCGGGTCAGTGGTGGAAGTACGAGAAAGCTCGTGTTGGTGGTACTTGGGAGGCATTTGTGAATGCTTTTCAGGAAAGGTTTTTGTCTGCAGCAGCTAGAGAGAAGCTGAGGGATCAGTTTAGCCGGCTTTATCAGCAGGGCTTGTCAGTGGCCGAGTTTGAGGCTACCTTTACCAGTCTGTCCAGGTTTGCACCGGAACTGGTGGCGTCTGAGGAACGCCGTTGCTATGAGTTTGAGCGGAAGTTGAGGCGGGGCCTCAAGTTGAGAATTGGTGGGTCTTACATTCGGGAGTATAGACACTTAGTGGACGCTGCAGCTCATATGGAGCTCATGATGCAGGAGGAGGATGAGGGGCAGAGAGGCTCCAAGAGGAGCCAAGATAGCCAGGGTGATGGCAGGAGGCAGAGGGGTTCTAACCCTCAGCAGTCGCAGGGTGGTGTTGCTAGATCGACCTTTCCAGTGCCCAGTGCAGGCTCGGGGAGAGGCAATCAGGGGGATTTTACTTGTTACAAGTGTGGCCAGCTGGGTCACAAGGTTTCTGTTTGCCCGCTGAAGGGTGGGGGTCAGAGAGCTGCTTCTTCTTCAGCTAGACCGCAGAGTCAGAGTTTGGGCAGGGGGCAGCCCTTATCTTGTTATCAGTGTGGACAACCTGGGCACCTGAAGAGGTTTTGCCCACAGTTGACTGCCACTTCGGGGGCGTCTGGTTCTCGGCAGACGCAGGGTTTTCAGCCAGCTCAGTCTGTGCAGGCCTCGAGGGCCAATCCGGGAGCTTCGTCATCCCAGTCTGTGCAGCAGTCTTTTGCTCCGAGAGGTGAGCAGGTAGACCAGGGGCCTACGGGGCGCGTGTATGCTGTTACCGCGCCGGATTTAGTACCAGCTCCATCAGTAGTGAGAGGTACTTTTCTGTTTTGCAACTCGGTTGCTAATGTGTTGATAGACACGGGTGCATCTCATTCTTTTGTATCTGCTGCATTTGCATCTATTTTGGAATTGGAGTTAGCACTGTTGGCATCTCCTATTTGTGTGGTATCGCCTTTGGGTGGTGAGTTGATCCTGAAACAGGGTGTTAGAGGATGTGATATAGAAGTTGCCGATTATAGGCTTGCTTTTCCGTTTGTTGTCATGCCCATGAAGGGTTTTGATGTTGTTTTGGGTATGGACTAGTTATCGTCATACCGGGCTGTTATTGATTGCTACCGCCAGAGGGTCACGTTATGTACCTTGAGCGGGGAGTGGTTCCATTTCTTGGGAGACCGGGTTGGTAGTGTTTTGCCACCGGGGTATGATTCGCGAAAGCGAAGTGAGCTTAGTGGTCTACTTGCTAGCTTTGAGAGTAGTGAGTGTGATAAGACCCAGATTGTGTTACCGAGGGTGGTTTGTGAGTATTCAGATGTCTTTCCCGAAGATCTTGTTAGTTTACCACCTCACCGAGAGATAGAGTTCTCTATTGATTTAGTGCCTGGTACGGCGCCGATTTCTATGGCACCTTACCGTTTTGCTCCAGCAGAGTTGGTTGAGTTGAAAGTTCAGCTCCAGGAATTACTCGATAAGGGCTTTGTTCGCCCTAGTGTTTCGCCGTGGAGAGCACCGGCCCTCTTTGTGAAAAAAAAAAGATGGGGCCTTGAGATTGTGTATTGACTACCGGAAGTTGAATCGGGCTACGGTTAAGAATAAGTACCCTATGCCCCGTATAGATGATTTGTTTGACCAGTTGAAGGGTTCCCGTTGTTTCTCTAAGATAGACTTGAGATCGGGTTACCACCAGTTGAGGGTCAGGGAGGAGGATATTCCGAAAACGGCATTCCGTACGCGGTATGGCCATTATGAGTTTCTGGTGATGCCATTTGGGCTTACCAATGCACCGGCAGTCTTTATGGACTTGATGAACCGGATTTTCCGGGAGTTCTTAGACCGATTTGTGGTCGTCTTCGTGGACGACATTCTTATCTATTCGCCTTCAGAGGTGGAGCACGAGGAACACTTGAGAGTGGTGCTTGAGTTACTTAGAGCCCATAGGCTGTATGCCAAGTTTGGGAAGTGTGAGTTCTGGCTGAGGGAAGTCAAATTCTTAGGCCACGTGGTATCCGGGGAAGGGGTGTCTGTTGATACATCCAAGGTTGAGGCAGTGCAAGATTGGGCACAGCCTAAGAGTGTGTTTGAGATCCGCAGTTTTCTGGGTTTGGCTGGGTATTACCGTCGGTTTGTGAAAGATTTCTCCAGGCTAGCGTCACCGTTGACTAGATTGACTCGGAAGGGAGTCAAGTATGTGTGGAGTGAGACTTGTGAAAAGTCGTTCCAAGAGCTGAAAGTTAGATTGACCACCGCTCCGGTGTTGATTATTCCAGAGAGAGGGTTGGGTTATGCGGTTTATTGTGATGCCTCACGAGAGGGTTTGGGTTGTGTGTTGATGCAGGAGGGGAAAGTGGTAGCTTATGGCTCACGTCAGTTGAAAATACACGAGAAGAATTACCCTACACACGACCTAGAGTTAGCAGCAGTGATCTTTGCCTTGAAAATCTGGAGGCACTACCTTTATGGTGAGAGGTTCGAGGTGTTCTCGGACCACAAGAGTTTGAAGTATCTGTTTACATAGAGAGACTTGAATTTGAGGCAGAGGAGGTGGATGGAGTTCATCGAGGATTATGATTTTGAGTTGCACTATCATCCGGGAAAGGCCAATGTTGTGGCCGATGCCCTTAGTAGGAAACCCATTAGTGATGTAGCTAATATAGCCATCCGGGAATGGGAGATGTTGGGGGCACTTGGTGAGTTTGATTTGCTACTGGGCGAATCTGTTGAGGCTGCGGCCTTGTTTTCTGTTGTTGCGCAGCCTACACTTGTGATTAGAGTGTTAGAGGCACAGAGAGGTGACCTTGAGGTAGAATCCCTCCGAGAGAAGATCTCCAGTGGGAAAGTTGAGAAGGGTTTGACGGTGTATCCCGACCAGAGTGTGAGATACCGAGACCGTTTGTTTGTACCGGAGTCTTGCCGCGAGGAAGTACTCCGAGAGTTTCATCATTCGCGCCTTGCGGTGCATCCGGGAGGTACTAAGATGTATCAGGATTTGGGTCGCCAGTTTTGGTGGCGAGGTATGAAGCGAGATGTGGCGGTTTTCGTATCAAAGTGCCTTACTTGTCAGCAAGTGAAGGCCGAACATCAGAGGCCAGCGGGTTTGTTGCAACCCTTGCCTATTGCCGAGTGGAAGTGGGAACATGTCACTATGGACTTCGTTGTAGGTCTTCCGAGGACTCAGCGGGGTAGTGATGCTATTTGGGTGGTTGTAGACCGGTTGACTAAGTCGGCGCACTTTATTCCTATGCGCGTGAGAGATTCGGTGGATCATCTTGCCGATTTGTATATTCGGGATGTAGTGAGATTGCACGGGGTCCCAGTGACGATCGTCTCAGATAGAGATCCTCGTTTTACTGCTAGGTTGTGGCAGAGTTTGCAGAGTGCCTTGGGCACTAAGTTGACCTTTAGTACGGCCTATCATCCTCAGACTGATGGGCAGTCCGAGCGTACTATTCAGATCCTCGAGGATATACTTCGGGGTTGTGTCCTGGACTTCGGTGGGACGTGGGAGAGGCACTTACCCTTGGTAGAGTTTGCCTACAACAACAGTTTTCAATCTAGTATCGGTATGGCACCGTTTGAGGCCTTGTATGGCCGACCGTGTAGGTCTCCAGTTTGTTGGGCCGAGGTGGGTGATGCACCTTTGTTGGGTCCGGAGTTGGTTAGGGAGACGACGGAGAAAGTTGAGCTTATCCGTAGGAGGCTTGTTACAGCCCAGAGTCGACAAAAGAGTTATGCCGACCGTAGAAGGAGGCCTTTAGCGTTTGAGGTAGGTGATCATGTCTTTCTGAAGATATCACCTAGGCGAGGTTTGATGAGGTTTGGGAAGAGTGGGAAGTTATCCCCTCGGTTTATTGGTCCTTTCGAGATCCTTGAGAGGATTGGCGAGGTTGCTTATCGGTTAGCCTTACCGTCGCAGTTGTCTGGAGTACATGACGTGTTTTATGTGAGTATGCTTCGGAAGTATGAGCCAGATCCATCACATGTGTTGGATTGGACTGATTTAGAGGTAGATGAGGATGCCTCGTATGACGAGAGACCGGTTCGGGTCTTGGATAGGCGGGAGCAGGTCCTGCGTGGCAAGACCATTCCTTTGGTGAAAGTCTTGTGGAAACATCACGGAGTGGAGGAGGCCACTTGGGAACGTGAGTTGGAAGTCCGCGAGAAATATCTGGACTTGTTTGTTGATTTGTAATCTTGTATTTAAATTTTGCACTATTGTTGAACTTAAGAGCTTTCATATATGTCTTAAGTTGTGAAACATTGAAAATGTTTTGGTTTATTGGAAGTATGTTTTGGAACTTGCCTCATATGGAAGTTGAATGTGACACTATATGTGTTGAATATATTGTTGAAATTGGAAGGATAATGCGTAATGTTAATGCATGTTGAAAGTACATATGTTGTTTACATATTGTGAGGTGTCTCTTGTTAGAGAGATGGGATGACCGGTAATGGGTCGAAATGTTGAATGTTAAAGTGTAACATTGTTTAAAATGAAGAAAAACTTGTTTTTGAAAACTTGTGCTTAATTTCGGGGACGAAATTCTTTAAGGGGGGGAGGTTATAGCGATCCCGGGTTTACCCTTGTTGTACAATAATCTGGACATGTGTCCGTGGATGTTGGTAGTTGTTTATTATCTTGTTTACATCCTTTTTACTTCGTATTTGAGTTATAGGATGTGTTGGGCGGATTTGTTTCAGGTTGGTTGAGTTTAGAAACCAAAACTAGTTGCCCAGATTTTTGGCCTGTCCGCTCGAGCGGAGGTGTTTGCGCTCGAGCGGGGAATACACCCATCCAGTATTTGTTGTGCAGTGTTGTATGCTCGAGCGTGGAGTTGGCCACTCGAGCGTAGATGTGTGAGTGGCCGCTCGAGCGTAGGGTAGGGAGCTCGAGCGGAGGCCTGGTTCTGCAAAAGTGCTGGGCGAGTGCATTCTGCGCTCGAGCGGGAGGTTGGCCGCTCGAGCGGAAATCAGTGAGTGGACGCTCGAGCGGGGTGTTTTACGCTCGAGCGGAGACCTGGGTTAAAGTCCCGAATTTGTGACTCTTCAAATCACTTTTTCACTTTCTCTTCTCTCTCCTACTTTTCCAAAAAACACCATTGTTGAGCCTCTCACTCTAGATACTACCTTCTCTCTAGGTTTTGATCTAGTAGGAGTGATTTGCTCGCCTTTGGCCTTTACAAAAAAGTTGTTGATCGTCGAGGGCTTCATTTTAATCTGAAAATTTCGGGTTTTGGAGCACGTTGGGTTTTGTCTTCTTCTCCTTTGGGGCTCCGAATTTAAGGTAGGGATATCCTACTCCTCTCTATGGATTTTGTCTTTAAATTTTAGTATTTTGAGATGTTGGGGTTGGTTTGGTAGTTTTGTGAAAGTTAGGGGCTTTTGTGTAAATTTACAAAAGTTGGAGTTTTATTCATAATAAACCTAGATGCATGTTTGGCATGGAGAAATGGAATAATTGTTGAATCATTGATGAAAATGGGACCTAAGGGTTAAAATGGTAATTATGGATAATGACCTAATTACATTGTTTGATTAATTGGGATAATTAATTGTGAGGAATGAGGAATGAGGAAATGAAATGTTGATTGAATATCCATTGTGCATTTATTTTCTGTTTAGAAATAACTGCTTGGGGCTATCGGTGGAGGATAGTCGTGATTGTTGTAGACAATGCATGATGATTAGGCAAACAGAAACTAATCAATGGAACGTGTCATAGAAGTTGACGATTGATAGAATACATTAATTGTATGTATTGTGTGATTGTATATAGAACCAATGTGTTTGTATACGTTATGTGTAGAGGAGGAGATGGGGGATGTACTCCGCGGTTTAGGGGAAGATGGGGGATGTACCTCTAAACCGGATAGCGTTGGGAGAAGATAGGGGATGAACTCCGTAGATAGAGCTCATATGCTTATCTAGAAAAGTGAAGATAGAGCTTATATGCTTATCTTTGAGAAGTGTGGATATTGTTGTTATACATATCTGTTGTAGAATGTGGATATAGCTTATATGCTTATCTGTGGATATTGTTGTTATACATATCTGTTGTAGAATGTGGATATAGCTTATATGCTTATCTGTGGATATTGTGGTTATACATATCTGTTGAGAATGTGGGTAGTGCTCATATGCCTATCCGTTGAAAAAGGGAAAATGAAAGGAAACTTGGACTCAAAAGTTGTGTGACATAAATATATGATTTATGTGAATGTATCAGTGTTGGCCATCTATCAATTGCTAATATTTTAGTCATTGTTCATGGTTGGTTTAGTATATTTCTACTGGGCTGTGGCTCACCCTATATGGGAATATCATTTCAGGTACAGGAAGCATGCCACCTCCAAGGACATAGCTTGGGAGGCTAGAGGCGGACATAATGTTGTCGTTTTACTTTTGATGTATTACATGTAAATTCAAGCCAAGGGCTTAAGGTGTATGAGTTAGTACTCTTTTTGTTGTAACCAAGTGTTAACTTGGAAAGCTGTAAGCCCGTAGGGCATTTGCTTTTATTGATAACATGTAATACTTATGTAATGGAACTTTCATGAAATGAATGAATGTGGAACTTTGTTTATTAACGCTTGTCTTATTTAATGGGTTTAATGTTATTATTTTGAGGGCGTTACAAATCTGGCCTAAAAACATCACTGTATCCATGCCAACATCATCAATCTGTAACAAAAACACAATATCCATTAATATTTTATTGAATAACATTGCATTTAGAATTATAAAAAAAACAAAAACAAAAACAAAAAGACAAAAAAAAAACATAGAACTTGAAATTTATTATCTTTCTATATTTTATGATCAAAGAAATTTATTATCTTTTTATGGTTTGGAGGCTATAATTAAAATTCAAATGTAATTAATCTTTTCAAACGAATTATTGGCTCAATTCAAATGTATAACCTTTAGGAATTGACACATTTATATGTTTCCTTTTCCTAATTAGAAATTGACAGATTGTAGTTTACTTAACAAGTGATTTGAGCTAATGGATGTAAGAAATCAGATAGCTAACTTGTTCAAGATGAATAGCTGAACAAGTATTATAACTAATATAGCAAAGCAAAATGAGGAAAAACCATTGAGGTAACTAATAAAAAATGCAGAGCTTGATTTTTGTTTAAACAGAATATGGTTCAATTTATTTAACAAGTAATTTAGCTTATGGAAACGGAAAAATTAGATGACTAACTCAATTGAATTTAGATGAATAACACAATGAATATATCAATTGATATAGCAAGACTAAATAAAGAAAAATCAATAAATGATTCCTTTTAGCTTTACTGAATGTTTATCAAAGATTTCAACTAAAATAGGCAAATAATGATTTAGGAGGATATAACAAACAATATCAGTTATATAGCAACAAATATACCAACTAATGAAAATGCAATGAATGAACCACAACAAATGGAGAAGAAATTCAAATGTATAACCTTAAGGAATTGACACATTTATATGTTTCCTTTTCCTAATTAGAAATTGACAGATTGTAGTTTACTTAACATGTTTTCCGAACCGATCCGCCGTATTTTGGACGGATGCGTGATGACGAGCGGATGGTTGCGGATTGATTTTCTCCAATCTGTCAATTTGGCGGACGGATGGCGGATTTGAGGTTCCTTTGGCAGCAACCGAACTGCCAAACCGCGAGCACCCTTAGTAATTTATAAGACTTTGTGTTTTCAATTTGTTTAAATATTTTGTTTGTGTTTTCAATTGAAGAAGAGTTCAAATATTCTGTTGAAAAAAAGTTTTCAACTTGAATATATTTTTTGAATTAAAAAAATTAACGTATTATTTATCTATATTTTTTGGTTTTTAAATCTAACTCTAAAAGTAATAAATAGAAAATATGATATATGCTGGTTGGTTTTTGTTTTCAAAAACATATATAAATGTAACAATATAGACACATACAATCTCTACTATTGCTCTGTTCATGGTTTTAGTGGTTTGAATTGTTTCTATATTTTAAGGACCACAGATTGTAATACTTTATGTGGATGAGGCATGCTGTGATTGTAATATGTAGATGAGGAATGCAGTGATTGTGATATTCTAAAGTTTCAAACTTTCTCTCTTTGGATGAGACATGTAGTAATTGTAATACTTTTTTAAGTCATTGACCGTAATATTTTATTTTATTTTTTTTTTTGAGGAAGTGCACAAGTTGAACTATGTTAAAAATTTATAAAATTTCAAACCGCCAAACCGATTCGCATCCATCCGCCAAACCGCCAATCCACTCAATCCACATCTGTCGGATTGGCGGACGGATGCGGATTGGAGATTCCGTGGCCGCAACCGACCCGCGCCCACCCCTAGGTTAAAACAAATTGTTGTAATAGCTTCAATTTCCTTATCAGAGATTTTTTGGTAGCCATTTTTATACAGATCATGAGAGAAGAAATTCCTTAATTATCACATAGACGGGAGATAGAGTTGAGTACTGGATGGATCAATGAACAAGCAACAAATAATCTCCTTTATACATCAGTGTTTTTTTCTTATTAATTGCATAATAATGACTAAACAACGGAAATCCCAATCTTCAAAGACAAAGTTAATAGAAAAGATAACAGAGGATAAATACTTGTAACAAGTCTTAGATATCATTAATATTCAAGTCCATGAACATGGTCAGAAAGACCATAAAACCTGCAAAATGATCTAGTAACAAAAAGTAGTAGATTTCTTTTTCTTTTTATTGTAATTTCTGTGTAATAAGGTGCGAATGGATTTTTGTCCAACTAATAATATTAAAACATAATTGAAAAGAATATTATACACACATATATACCCAGATATATGCTTTGCATATTGTTCATAAGGTATTACATCTAGACACCTCATGCTCTCACAGGTTGGCTCATAAAATTAGATTATAATATATGATGATGAACATAAGGACTTCAGCGACACAATCCTCCATATAGAATCTAAAGTCTAAACACCCAATATCACAAAAAACAAAAAAACAAAAAAGAAAAAGAAAAAGAAAGAAAGCGAAAAAAAAAAAAAAATCCACAAAGTACCTGATATGTCAAAGCTGTCATTTTCAGAAACCTTAAGAAAGGTTGCCAGGCAAATAAACTGTCGTAGGGGAAAAAAAGTTTTAATAGAAATTAAAATTATGAAGTTGGAGATGAGAAATATATCCATCGAAATAGAGAAAATTAGATGTAAATCAGAGATACAAAAAAGAATCAAATGAAAGGCCAAGTGGCAACGTGAAATTGCATCAACGAACCTTCACTAATGTTGTTCCAAGATAAACAACAACAGCTTTAACAAAAGTACCAAGGGTATCATACTCCAATCTGCACACAAATACTTATTAATGCAAATGCAATTCATACAATGATAGCAGGTAAACTACACAAGAATTAATGCACAAACACAAATTAATAGCCACAAAATAATTTATTTCACTGGATATAATACATGAGGAATATTTTAGAAGAAGAAAAAAAAATCCACAATCAAAATTATAAGCACATAGAAGTTGCAGCATAGTTAAATATAGCAACAATTCATGTTAGCAAATAATCACTAATGTTAACAATTAATATATATTTGAAATAGATCATAATACTTCTACATATGAGAGTTGACACATTGAGAGCGAGGCCTATGTCTTATGAATTCAGACTTTCAGTGTTCCCTATTGCTTCACTTGTTAGGCCATTAAAATACCCATCACCATGTACCAAACTTGGTAATTTGCTCTAAACATATGTAATAGTAAGAAACATGAAACTTCAATAAAACCCAAAAATAATTACAGTAAAGCATAGATAAGTAGGGGCTTAGTAATTCTGAACCTCTAATGAAATGTGTGTTGCATCTAATAATTATGAAAACTAAGACGATTAAATTCTTCTTCTTTTATCAATCAGAGTGTCAACACATTTCAATTTCTTCAATTAAAGGCACCAGTGCAACTACATAATACAGCCAGAAATGTTACCTTGCTTCTAAGGATATCAAGATATTTGTCTTCAATATCTTGTGCAAATTCAAGGTTGATTTGCTTCACACGGTTATATCTCGACTGTGAAACACAACAATCAGAAATCAAACCACAACAACCAAACCCATTAAAGAAATCAACACAAAATTGAACTGAATCAAGAATATAAAACCCTAGAGCAACAATCAGAAAGGGGGAAATAGAGGAAGGGAGAGAGAGACATAGAGACATAGCTCAATTGAGAGAGAGAGAGAGAGAGAGAGAGAGAGAGAGAAAGAGAGAGAGAACCTGTGATCTGTGGCAGTGGCGATGGCAGCGGTGGCGGTGGCGATTTGCGGCGGTGGCGGTGATCTGTGGTCATGTGAAGTGGGGTGAGGTTTGGTGTGGTGAAGAAGAATAAACAGAGAACAAGGGTGAGTGTTAACCAAATATATATATATATATATATATTACACCATTAGCGACTAAACATTTTTAGTCACCAATTAATTTTATAAATCACTCTAAAATTTGAAATGTCTCCCTTCAAATATTTTAATTTTTGGGCAACTAAAATATTTTTGTGTCGCTGAAAATATGTTTTTGGCGATCAAATTTTTGGTTGCCAAAGATAAAAAATAATTTTTTATTTTACATTCGGTGACTAAACAGTTTTGATAGCCAAAACTCAATATACGGCGACTAAAATATTTTTTTGTCGCGGAATATATGTTTTTGGCGACTATACTTTTGGTCGTCAAAGATAAAAAATAAGTTTTATTTTACATTCTGCGTCTAAATGGTTTTAGTAGCCAAAACTCAATATATGGCGACTAAAATATTTTTTTTGTCACCAGTTCTGGTATTTTTAGCTGGCCTACAATCGGGCCTTGTGGGCTCCCGCTAAATTTCGGGTCCGACCGGGCCAGCCCATAGGCGAAAAATCTAGGCTTAGAGGTACTTGGGCATCGGCTGAGCTGGGGAGTCGTGCCTTGGGCCAGTGAACTAGGCCTAACTTTTATTTTTATTTTTTATTATTTTTTCACTAAAATAGCCTGTTTAAGACATTGGGCCTCGGGGGGCCTCAGGTAGGCCATGCCAAATGGGTTGGATTGGGCTTCAAAATAGAGGGCCCAAGTTCAGGAACTCGGGCTCGGGCCTGGTCGGGCCACAGGCAGACTTCGAGTGAGCCACAGGCTGGTAAGTCGATTTTATACCCCTATCAACCACTTCTCAATTTATCATGTAACTATTCTTTTTAATTTATCAATTTATTAATTATTTTCGATTATATTTTTGTGAGGAAGGTAATGCGTTTTTATTGATTTCTTTTTTCTTCTGCAAAAAAGTTTTGGGCAAAATTTATTTTATCTCCTCGTAGTTTGAGATGGGAGTATTTTACCCTCTATGATTCAAATATAGTCAAAAAGTCCCAATTTAATTTTGGACTAAAGTCCTACCATTAATTTCCCATTCAAACTAAAGAAACTGTATCACACATGCTATTATTCAGAGTTAGTTTGATTTTCTAAAAAAATAAATTAAAAATTAGCACAATAGAAAGATAATTTTACTCTCATCTTCTCCAAACCTCAAATTAGATTAAGATATTAGCTAAAATAAAATAAAATAAAAATATAAAATAATTAAAAGTTGAGAATTGATCTAAAATATAATTATATTAGAACTAGATAAAAAAAGGGTTAGAAATTACAATAAATAATTTAGGATTTAGAATATTAATTGTAATTTAACATATAATTACATTAAAATTAGATAAAATTAGTAATTACAATAAATAATTAAGAATTTATGATTGATTATGATTTAATTGAATTAATATTAGAAATTAAGTGTATAAGAGAGGAAAGAAAAAGAAAATAACAAAAAAAGACATAGGATTTGAAGGTATTATTGTCATTTCACATGTATAGTTAACGGAATTGATGATTACACTTTGGTCCAAAATCAGATGGGAGCTTTCTGACTATATTTGAACCACATAGGGGAATAAAATACACTGGCCTCAAAACACGAGCTTTTTTTTATATAAATATTTTAAAAAAAAACAAATTAGAGAATTGACACACTTTTCTAATTATTTGAGAAACTATCCCATTTTTGAAATCGCATTGATAATGACGTGCTAATGTGGCAAGTTGAAATCTCATTTCGCATGTTGAAAATGAGATTTTAAGTTGACATGGCTTCTATTGCGATGACATGACAAGTTGAAATTGCATTTTAAACATATGATTTCAACATAAACTCGCATTTTGAAAATGTAATTTTAAGTTGCGCAATTACAAAACCCATTCTGAAAATGACATTTGAAATTGAAATTTAGCAATTCCTTGGCAGATTGAAACGAATTTCGTTTCAACATTTTTTAACACACATAGCCAAACTATTCATATTATTTTAGTACAAGTAAATTTTTATTCATGTCAAATCATCACTCCTTGTATGTGTGTGTGTGTGTGTGTGTGTTTTTTCCTTCTTGTAAATTAAAGTGAATTTTGAGAAAAGATAAGGACTCCATTAACGTAATATAGTAAACGCTATAATTTAACATAATTATATTGAGTTTCCTTATTTTAATTTGTATAATATTTAATTTTTATCAATAATTTTTTTAATTATATGGATAAAAAAATAATATTGTCATCATTTTTAAACAAAATTGTATATTTTATGTTATTTATTTTGTGCTTACATAATATCTATATTAGTTTCAGTCCATTTAACTTTACTAAAAGGGAGATTAGTGTAATTATATGAAAAATGTGAGGCTTGATGTATTTATTATTTTATTTTATTTTGTTTTGTTTTTAAATTTAGAGGAGGTCAGTGTAATTTACCTTAAGAGATAATAAATGCACAACATAAGATTTTTATTGAAGAACCATATAGTGGTATGGTATAAATTCAAACTCTAATGCATCGGTGGTTAATTCAACAAGTTAATACATATGTCAATAGGTAGTCACTAATGTCACATGCATTACTAGCCTTACAAAAGATGAAGTCAATTTGAAAATGTGACAACTCTTTGAATCACCTATCTACATAAAACTACAATTATGTCAATTGTAATGTTTATCATTTATTTCATTTTACTCATAAAAACATAAATGTTATAACACATTTTTATATTAAATTTGGAAATGTGACAACTCTCTTAATCAATTATTTACATAAAACTACAATTATGTGAATTGTAAGATTTATTATTTACTTCATTTTACTCATAAAAATATATTATAACACATTTTTATATTAAGAAATATGATATGACATACAACATAGTCACTTAAGATTGATAATATTACACCACCAAACCCACAATTCCTTACCCAAAAATTTTAAATCACTTCCATTTTTGAGGATGTCAACCTCTCAAGGCTACCACTATAGTAGACAATGTAAACATAAATTTCAGAACATGAAACTTCATGTTTCGGATCATCTACCATGTGTATTATCAAGAAATCAAGACAAAAAACATACCTGAATCCATCGATGAACAGTTAAACGGAAGCGTCTGATTGTCAATAAAACCTTTGATATTGACTATGTTATTGCCTTCTAATCCTTTCCCCTTTGTGCCTTATGTTTCTCCTTGAGAGGATTTAGAAAACAAAACAGTATTCTTGTTTTTTTCACTCTTGGGAAGGAATAGGGACCATAACATTTTAAAGGTTGTAATTGGTTTTCATAACTGAAAGGTAATGAAAACCAATAAATTAACCATTATTGGTTTCATAACTGAAAGGTAATAAAAACCAATAAATTAACCATTATTAGTTTCATAACTGAAAGGTAATAAAAACCAATAAATTAACCATTATTAGTTTCATAACTGAAAGGTAATAAAAACTAATAAATTAACCATTATTATTATTGGTTTTAAAACTAAAAGGTAATGAAAACCAACTTTAACCAATATGTTTTAATTTCTATTTCTGCCCCTCATAGAAATAGAAATTATACAACTAGTATCTACACATTAGGTCCATAACACATATACCCTTAAGCCTATTAACTAAATTGAATCACTTAAATTGTAGGCTTCTTATAAATGATAACACCACATTTAATTATGTGGTCCCATTGAGACATTATCTAACAATCTCCCACTGGACCACATATGTATCCTGAAAAATGTGCTTAACTTTAGTGAGCTCAGAAATTTGTTATCATAACTTGAGGGTATCCAAACAATCTTGTCCATTAACTATATTAATATAGGATCAAAGCGGTCTTCGTTACATTAATCGTAACTCGACCCACCAATGGTCACGTATACGAATACAGCTAAATGACATAGATCAATCATGGATGCGTAGCATGGAAATTACATGTGATGTGATCCATACATGCCTATTTCCAACTGGTCCTACTTAACTTTATTGAGATCAATACTTCACAATACGTAACAGAGCGTAATAAACTGAATACCTCATTTCTGCAGAAATTAATCTAATTACATAGATAAAACTCAAGGCTGGCATAAAGCAGTAATATAAATACAAACTCCCACTAAACCAGAATGTTCTCAAATAGAACAACACCCATCTGAGCAGTGTGCTCATGAAAGACCTTGGGTGGTAGTTTCTTCGTAAGTGGATCCGCTATCATGGAGTTTGTCCCAATGTGCTCTATGGAAATCTGTCCACTCTGCACTCTTTCTTTTACAACTAGGAACTTGATATCAATATCCTTTGATTTTGTCGAGCTCCTGTTGTTATTGGAATATAAAACTGCAGACTTATTGTCACAATATATCTTAAGTGGTCTTTCAGTGCCTTCCAAAATACGCAACCCAGTGACAAAATTCCGCAGCCATATCCCTTGGTTTGATGCCTCATAAGATGCTACAAATTCTGCAGCCATAGTGGATGAAGCTATGAGCGTCTGCTTTGCAGACCTCCAAGAAATTGCTCCGCCAGCTAACAGATAAATATAGCCTGATGTGGATTTCCTACTGTCTTGGCATCCAGCAAAATCGGAGTCGGAATATCCAATGACCTCTAACTTATCCGATCTCCTATATGTGAGCATATATTCCTTTGTTCTCTGTAAATATCGCATAACACGCTTGACTGCTTTCCAATGATCCATGCCAGGATTACTTAAATATCTGCCTAACATGCCAACTATAAACGCAATATCCGGACGCGTACATACTTGAGCATACATTAGACTCCCTACAGCCGAGGCATAAGGAATCTTCTGCATTTCTTGAATTTCAAGACTGTTCTTCGGGCATTGGCTGAGACTAAACTTGTCTCCCTTAGCAACCGGGGTTTCACCTGATTTACAATTTTGCATGCCAAATCTAATGAGTATTTTTTCGATATAGCTCCTTTGTGATAATCCCAGAATACCCCGAGAACGATCTCGGAGTATTTCGATTCCTAATACAAAGGAAGCATCACCAAGATCTTTCATTTCAAAATTCTTAGATAGAAATCTCTTGGTGTCATGCAATAAGTTTATATCGTTTGTGGCAAGCAATATGTCGTCAACATATAAAATCAAAAATATGTGTTTACTCCCACTGAACTTGTGATACACACATTCATCAACAACATTAGTTTCAAAACTATACGAAGTGAGAATTTGATGAAATTTGAAGTACCACTGACGAGAAGCTTGTTTGAGTCCATAGATGGATTTAGTCAATTTGCAAACCATATTCTTTGGGTCTCCTGACACAAAGTTTTCTGGCTGCACCATATAAATTGTTTTGATATCCATTTGACGCAACTCAAGATCAAAATATGCAACAAGCGCCATAATTGTTCTAAAAGAATCTTTCGAAGAAATTGGAGAGAAAGTTTCTTTAAAGTCAATTCCTTCTTTTTGAGTAAAGCCTTTGGCTACAAGACGTGCCTTATACCTCTCCACATTACCATTTGAATCCCTTTTGGTTTTAAATATCCATTTACAACCTACGGGCTTCGCACCAACTGGTAATGAAACAAGTTCCCAAACTTTATTGTCTTGCATAGACTTATATTCTTCATTCATGGCTTCTATCCACTTATGAGAGTTGGAACTTTCCATGGCTTGACGAAAGTTGATTGGATCATCTTTCGACATTCCATTTTCTACCTCATGTTCCTGGAGATATACAATATAATCATCTGAAAATGCAAATCTCCTTTCTCTGGTGGATCGCCTTAATGGCACAGATTCTTGAGGTTGAGGTTGTAGAGTTTGTTCCTTAGGAACAATTACCTCATCTTGAATGGAGGTTTGAACTATATTATCTTGAACAACATTGTCAGGTTGAGGATCCGAAATTACTTCTCGAGCAATGACAGGTATAGGAACCTGTGATTGGTCAAAAGTAGTAGTAGGAAGTGGGATTACTCCTGCTTCCTCCTCAAAGACAATATCTCTAACTGGATTTCTCCCCCCAAACTCAACATCCTCAAAAAATGTTGCAATTCCCGTCTCAAATATTGACCTATTTGTGGGATCATAAAACTTGTAACCCCGTGATCGTTCGGCATAGCCAATAAAGTAGCTGCTAATGGTTTTAGAGTCCAATTTTCGTTCATGAGGTTTATAAGGCCTCGCCTCAACAGGATAACCTTTTAAACAATTATGCTCACATTAAGTTACCAAACAGATAATCTCTAAATAAATTAATTTAATAACAACATCTCAAGATACCTAGCACAACATTAATACCAAGCCTTTGGGCAGTGATATTAACTGTAAGTGGTATTCTTGTTGTAATGATCAAACATTGACAATAAGTTATGTCAAATAACAAATCTATCTTTTGATGGATTTATTATTCACATTAGGTTTCCTTGACAATTGGCACATGTTTATCACCACAAAATGTGTGTGTAATTCTGCCAAGTATTAATCATGTCTTTGGACTGATAAATACCCGCATGAGATACACAGACATGAACTTCAAAACATTCCATATAAAACAATCGAGACAAGAGAGATCACTTTTGTGACATCTTGTTTGAATAGACTTATATTGAGAATGTTAGAAAATTAAATTTCTGTAGACGTTGTATGAAATTACATTAAATTTAAAGATTTCTAAATTTGTTACCCCGTATATGTTATATAATCTGCAGCAATCCCAATTATATATATACATATATAAATAGAATTGACGGGTCAAAAAAAAACTGAATCCATTTGGAAAAATGAACCGCCCATCCGAATTATGTTCCATTTCCAGAAAACAAAACAGAATTTGCAGCAGAGGGAAAACAGAAATACAAAAAGCAGAATCTGATTCCAAGAAACTAAATAGAATGAATAAAAGCATATCTATTCTGATGATACACATGATATAACCGCTCTGATACCACTTGTAAACATAAATTTCAGAACATGAAACTTCATGTTTCGGATCATCTACCATGTGTATTATCAAGAAATCAAGACAAAAAACATACCTGAATCCATCGATGAACAGTTAAACAGAAGCGTCTGATTGTCAATAAAACCTTTGATATTGACTATGTTATTGCCTTCTAATCCTTTCCCCTTTGTGCCTTATGTTTCTCCTTGAGAGGATTTAGAAAACAAAACAGTATTCTTGTTTTTTTCACTCTTGGGAAGGAATAGGGACCATAACCTTTTAAAGGTTGTAATTGGTTTTCATAACTGAAAGGTAATGAAAACCAATAAATTAACCATTATTGGTTTCATAACTGAAAGGTAATAAAAACCAATAAATTAACCATTATTAGCTTCATAACTGAAAGGTAATAAAAACCAATAAATTAACCATTATTAGTTTCATAACTGAAAGGTAATAAAAACTAATAAATTAACCATTATTATTATTGGTTTTAAAACTGAAAGGTAATGAAAACCAACTTTAACCAATATGTTTTAATTTCTATTTCTGCCCCTCATAGAAATAGAAATTATACAACTAGTATCTACACATTAGGTCCATAACACATATACCCTTAAGCCTATTAACTAAATTGAATCACTTAAATTGTAGGCTTCTTATAAATGATAACACCACATTTAATTATGTGGTCCCATTGAGACATTATCTAACAGACAAAGCTTAGCTCGTACATGCTACTATGACCAAAGATCCCTAGCGAGAACAGTTTGGACAAATGCAAACATGGGAAGCAAATTTATAGGATGTGCAAACTATGGGATAATCACTTCCATTATTTATTAATTAAGTAATTAATGTATTTATATTTTATGTTCTATAATATTTAATTACAAGTATGAATTTATTTATTAAATTTTAGATTCAAGCTATTTGTGAGTACTTTGAGTGGATTGACTCACCATTGTGCCACTGCTCGCGTAATCTACCATACCAAGACTTGTGGAACGAGTAAATCATATGGAGTTGGAGCTTGAAAAAGCTCAAAAAAATGAGAAGTTGTATCAAAGATTTCTGCTAGGAAGCTGGATACTGTTTTTAAGCTATATGGCATGTACTCTAAAATAAAAAATAAAAGAAGTGTTATATAAGCTGATATGAGAAAGGAATAACCCTTTTGGAAACCTTGTTTCTCTAATATTAAAACTTGTATTTTGAGGATCATGTGAGACATGCCTTTCATCATACCTATGTTAGTTTGACGAGGCTAGAAGACTCAACCTTGATTTATCTTTAATTTATTTTATATAGGTTTGGATTTAGGAATTAATTATGTAATGTCGTTTATTTTGTGAATTATTATCATATTGGGGACCTTGTCGGTTGGCCTTTAAATTCCAAGCTTATTGATATTGTGATTAATATTGAGATCAGAGAAATTGATATTGTTTATTTTCCTTTATTTTATCTTTTCCATTTGCTTGTTCCAATCTTGCTTACGATTCAACATCATTATTTTTCTGGATTTCCTACTATTTTCCCCCCATATGAACTATGGAAGTGTGCAAAATTCCACTGATGTCTCGTAAGTCTTTGAGTGTTAGTGATTTCTTGGAAGCAAGTCTCAATTTGGATTTGCAAATTCTTAAAAGAAACCAAATTCTGAAATTTTCTAATTTATGGATTTTTGTTCTCAACATATTTGGATGAATTATACAAAAAAATCAAATAATATTCGCAAAGGTACAACAATTGAAATGCTGATAATTAAACTACAAGCAAGCCTTTTGTTTTCCAACTTTTGTGGAACCTTTTTTAATTTAGTTGCATCGTATGTGTATTTTTGGCTTATTCCGTGTGTTTTGTTGTTTAAATATCATGAACTATTGAAGTAGATAGTGGCACCCTCCGCGTGTATATATATATATATATATATATATGAATAATGTTATAGTACACTAAATATGCATTCTTCTTTAACCTTGAATTAAAATAAAATTATTATTCTTTAAAAAATGGACGACTGGCTCATTCCTTGCAAAGGCCTACCTTCATCCACGCCTGGCAAGGGCCTACCTACCTACCTAGTATATATATATAACTGTAGTAACTAATTTTTTTTTTTTTAATTTGAAAAAAAAGGTTGAAACAAAGGATGAAACTAATGGACCAAAATTAATGCAGATATCGTGTAAGCACAAAATAAATAACGTAAAATATATAAGTTTGTTTAAAATGGATGATAATATTATTTTTTTCATCCATATAACTAAAAAAATTATTGATGAAAATTAAGTATTATACAAATTAAAATAAGGCAATTGAATGTAATTATGTTAAAATTATAGCTTTTACTTTAGAATAATGCTTGGGACCCCCTTTTGGGGGTCACCCCCTCACCCCCCTTTGCCACGTGGCAGGTGGTGATTGGAGGAGCAGGAAAAAAAAGAAAAAGAAAAAGAAAATGTAACCAATGAGAGAGAGAGGGGGTAAAAGGGAGTGGGGGGAAAAGGGGGGATGAATCATTGTTGTTTACTTTATTACGTTAAGGGAGTCCTTATCTTTTTTCAAAATTCACTTTAATATATAGGAACGAAGAAAAAAAAAAAAAGGCATACAAGGAGTGATGATTTGACATGACTAAAAATTTATATGTACTAAAATAATATGAATAATTTGGTTATGTATGTTAAAAACTGTTGAAACAAAATGCATTTCAATATGCCAATGAATTACTGAATTTCAATTTCAAATCTCATTTTCAAAATGGGTTTAAAATCACATTTTCAAAATGCGAGTTTATGTTGAAATCGCATGTTCGAAATGCAATTTCAACTTGCCATGTTATCGCAAAAGAAGTCATGTCAACTTGAAATTGTATTTTCAACATACGATTTTAACTTACCACGTCAGCGCGTCGTTATCCATGTCGACCTAAAATCGCATTTTGAACATGTGATTTCAAATTGAAATTGCATGTTCAAAATGTGATTTCAAAAGTGGGTTAGTTTCCCAAATAGTTTGAAAAGTGGGTCAATTCTCTATTTTTTTTTTTATTTTAGAATATTAAAAAAAAAAAAAAAGAACTCTCAAAACACAAGGGGTTAAAATGAATTTTGCCCAATAATTCTTGTTTTGTTTATTGTTACAATTTATTTAAGGGTGATGCACCAATAAATCCCAAATTGTGATTTTATGAATTGTTTGGTCTTCCATTTTTTCTTATGGACCCAAAGGTCCCATTCCATTGTAGATTACATGAAGCGACAAGTTATAAACACGCGTGTGTTATGTGTTAAGGGAAAAATATGAGTTTTCTCATAATGGTAATAAATGTAGATTTTGTCAAAACGTTGCCAATTCATACTATAAACTTTTAGGCTCCTTCCTTCTTGATGAATGAATCCCACATTACAAACATGGGAAGATTCCTCAATTCACTATTGGAAACATTGCATTCACAAAGGGAATGATGGATTAATATTTCCGTTTCTAGTTGCCAATTTCACATCGAATTTGTGATGTGAAAACCCTACACTATCGAAACCCTGTTGTTTGCAGTCCCATTTGTTCCATTGATTCAAACATTAGAAAGTAAATCGTCAAACGTTAATGGAAATGCGAGATTTAGGTCCATATGCGGCGATAGCGAGTTTGGGGATACAAACCCTACGTTGGCGAGGCGTGAGATTGGGTAGACGTAGAATTTGAAAAGTGACCATAGGGCTCAGTGTTGAAGGTTAATGATAATGAAACAAGAAGGTATGTAATGTTTGATTTATAGACAATCGTAATGGAGAATATTATATTAGGGTTCATTTCGTGGTGGGTTTTAAAAGGATGTATATATTCAGTTTATATTAATTGAATGTTTGTAGTGTTTGTTTGTCCATGAAGTGTGTTTGATGTTGACGATGTGGGATAGTTGTTGTAATGTGATAATGTCATAATTGAATATTAGTTTGAATTTGGGACACCTCTAGTGTTAAAATAATGCATAACATCTTCACTTTTTACATTTGGGTGTCTTGTTTTGGGGTTCAATTTGTTGAACAATGGGTTGGTGATGTTCACCTCCAGCTAACATTATCAAACAAATATCTTGCATAAGTCAACATTCCATTCCTATTACAAAAATCGAATCAACATTAGATAAAAATGAATCACAAAAGGGCAATGACATCAACTCAAACGGCACCAAATCAACCATATACAATTTTCCAAAATAAAATGGATTAATTGATTCATAAGAAAACTATTAAGATTAAATGGATCAACTTTCCCTCATATGAGATTTATTAGCAAATTTTAAAAATTATAAAAATTCAGTACATTTTTAAAAATATTTTATTTTTTAAGTGCATATAAAAAAATGACTAAATTATTAAAAAAATCACTAAAGACAACAAAACACATAAAATAAAATAAAAAAACTCAAAAACTATTTAAAAAAATTCAAAACCAAACAAAATAAATGTTTTTTAGTTTTAAAAAAATTATTTTTAAAATTGAAGCTTATGAAATGATCCCATTTATAAAAAAAAATTATAGAGTCATCACTGATAATATGATATAATGAAACATCATTAAAATCATAACTAAAACTGGGTATATGAAACACACCCAAAAGGTCTCGTATACTGTAAAAATTCTCCCAAAATAATTGATAAATTGAGAATAATGGTTACCACATAAATTGAGAACAGAGTGAGGTCTATGCAACTTGAGAGTTTTCAATATAAACGGTTTGAGAATCTGAATAATATTTTATTAATTTTTGTGTCTTCTTTAGAGACAATTAAGAGATGACGTTTTTTTTTTGGGTGAAATTACGAAGTGCGTATAGTAATTAGAAATAGACAAAGTTCAAGGGAATACTACCCCGGGTTTCTTTTTGCTGCTCCGTCTAGGCCCGGTTTAGGCTCAAGCCCACAAAGCAGCCACTTTGGCCCCGCAAAAAAAGGCTGAAAATAGGGCCCTAAAAATATTTAGTCTTTTACCAATCTGTTAAAAAAGGCCCAATTTAATATTACAAGTTCAAAGGCCTAAATGAGTACAAGGCCCAATCTAAACTTAATGAATAAAGGGGCCCATCTAAAATATGAATTCATAAAGAAAAAGGCCTACTGCAAAATTCTGTTTAATACATAGCCCAAATATAATTAAAAGGCCTAAAATCTTTTAAAATAGGATAATGTTAGAGAAACTAAGACTCCGTTTGGTGGAGTTTTCAAAATTTAGTTCCACACTCACTTTTGAGTATGGTGTTTGTTTAGGGTTTTCAAATCATAATTCTACACTCATTTCTCAAAACTCAATTCAAAACATAATCATTACTTTTCAAAACTCATAACCAAACACATAATTCAAAACTCTTTTCAAAACTTCATTCAAATCAATATTTTAAAAATATTTTAATTTTGTTAAGATTTTAAATATTTTAATATTTAAATATGTTACGATTTTTTTAATTTTTTAATTTTTTTTTAATTTTTTGAATATTTTTAAATATTTTAATTTTTAAATATTACGATTTTAATTTTTTAAATTTTAAAATATTTTATAAAAATAAATTCAAACTCTATTTTATAAAAATATTTTTAAATATTTTAATTTTTTTGTTATGTATTGGTTACGATTTGAGTGTAGAGTTGTGAAAGTAGCATAGAGTTTCGAGTTATATGTTTGGTTATGAGTTTTAAAAATAATTTTTTAATTGAGTTTTGTTTTATGTGTTTGGTTACGATTTGAGTGTAGAGTTGTTTTTAAATTTAAAATATTAAAATTTAAAATTATTTTAATTTTTTGAATATTTAAATTATTTAATTTTTTACGATTTAAAATTTTTGAATATTTATTTTAATTTTTTACTTATTAAATTTTTTAGATTATTTAAATTATTTAAATATTTATGATTTAAATTTTTTGAATATTTATTTTGAAAAAAAATTATTTCCTTTGTAGTATTTTCAATTAAAAAATTGATTAATGTTTTTTTTTGTTAATAATAAATTTTTTTAATTGAATTTTAAAAAGAGTTTGGTTATGAGTGTTGATCAAAATTTTCAATAATGTGAAAGTAATGTGTTTTGTTATGAGTTATAGCAATTTGAATTAAGTTTTGAAAACTCTTTTCAAAACTCATAACCAAACAAATTTTCTTACTTCACATGTCAAATCAAACTTTCAAAACTCAATTCTACATTCAATTCAAAACTCAATTCCACACTCAATTCAACACTTTATTCAAAAACCATAACCAAACAAATTTTCTACACTCAAATCATAATTCTAAAACACACAAACTCAAAATACAACTCATATTCTCAAATCATAGTTACAAAGCTCTACCAAACGGAGCCTAAATTTTCTACTAAATAAATTACCAAATATCTCACGAAATTTGAGGCCCAATCAATCTATTATCTATAGTACCTGTGTTGCTGTTCGTTCCTCCATGACTGGCAATCGAAATTGGGGAAATACAAAACAGAAGCCCCAGAGCAAAGCAAAAGCAAGCCACGCATGGACGCACAAAGATCAATTGATGTCCAAAGGAGGAGAAATTGGAGGCCTAAAACTCAACATTATTGATATTTTCTCAACTTTCATCCATCAAAAACAGTGAAGGTGTTTTCTTTTACTCTCTATTTTATTTATTTATTGATTTTATGGAACTATGTATCTTTTTTAAATTAATGAACATTTAATATATTTTTTATTTTATTTTTATTATTTGTCTCATATTATATTTGTTATACAAAATAGCTTTTAAGTTTTTGCTTAATGAAATATTTGTTTGATGATGATTATCATTTTTTTCCCTATTATGATTACATGATTTTTATTTTATTTTATGTTTATTGATTATTGGATTTGTTATAATTGAGGATCAAGTTAACTATTAGCATGATGATGATGATGATGAACTATGCCAGAAGAAAAATTGAATGGATTAGCAATTTTCATCCATTGAAAAATATTTAGGGTTGGTTTGGGGTGTCTTAAAAAAGTGTACTTTTTGTCTTTTTACGAAAAGATGTGTAAAAAAGTAGAGAGATGATGTGATGGAAAAAAGATAAAAACATAAAAAGATGGATTATATAGTTCATGCCAAATCAACCCTTAGTTGATAAGTTGGAATATAAAAGCTTGATAGGCAAATTTGCAGTTAAAAATGCAAGAAGGGTGATATTTAAGTGATACTTTGTTACTTTCTGTTCACTTTTTTGGTACTCTAACTCATATTTTGATCCTTTTTATTATTGTAAACTTTATTATATATTTAGGCCTCGTTGGGGAACAGACTTTTTTAGTAACTTTTTAACTTTTTGACTTTTTGATTAAAATATGATGTAAAAAAATTAATATGTTTGGGATGACTTTTTACGAAAAGATGTACAAAACGTAGAGAGAAAAGAGAATCTTTGACTTTTTAGTATAAGTTGTTGGTTTTTTGATTTTTTTAGTGATTTTTTGGCTAAAAGAGCCACTTGCCAATTCAGGCCTAAACAAAATTTTGTAGACTTTTTTTGTATTATTATTATTTTTAATATGCTTGAAAAGTCTCATATTTAGGCCTCGTTTGGGAATAGGTTAATTTAGTAACTTTTTGACTATTTGGCTAAAATATGAGCTAAAAAAAACTAGTATGTTTGGAATGACTTTTTGACTTTTTACGAAAAGATGTGCAAAAAGTAGAGAAAAAAAAGAATCTTAGACTTTTTGATATGAGTTGTTGGCTTTTTGGCTAATTTAGGTCTCGTTTGGGAACCATCCATTTTAGCCAAAAAGCCAAAAAGTTATTAAATTAGTCAAAAAGCCAACAACTCATACCAAAAAGTTAAAGATTCTCTTTTCTCTCTACTTTTTGCACATCTTTTCGTAAAAAGTCAAAAAGTCATTCCAAACATACTAGTTTTTTTTAGCTCATATTTTAGCCAAATAGCCAAAAAGTTACTAAATTAACCAGCCAAAAAGTTACTAAATTAGTCTGTTTCCAAACGAGGCCTTAGTAACTTTTTGACTTTTTGACTAAAAATGAGGGTTCCCAAACGAGGCCTTAGTGTTCGTTTGGGTTCTGAAAAATTTAGAGCCGGCACAGGCACTGTCGGTATTCAACTTGGATCATTTGTCTCTGGGGGTGTCCAACCTGTGTATATGGTGGTCTGTGCGTGTGTGTGGGGGAGGGGGGGTTGGGGAGGAATCAATGGTTTTTGCCACAATTGTGTTGTAGTTTAGCGGAGGATTTGAATTTGGTTCAAAATGACGTGCGTTTCTGTGTTTCCAAAGAGACCAACACGCCAAGGAAAATATCACTGCCCAGGCACACAAGGGCCCCGTTTGGTGTATCTGTTAAAACAGCTTATAGATTATAACTTAACAGATTATAGATTATAACTTTAATCAGAAGTTGTTAATCTGTTTGGTGTAGCTGTTGGATTATAGATTTAAGTTGCTGAGTAATGTTTGTTAAATAAGCCGTGAAATAGCTTTTTTAATTAATTTTTATTTTTTGTTTGTCTACATTTCTCATAAAAAAAAATAATAATCTATAGTCCATTTGAGTCTTTTTTTATTTTTTAAAAAATAAAAAAATTTAAGAGTATAACCATAAATTAACATGTCCACAGCAGAAGTTGATAATCAGAAGCAAGGGGTGAGCAGCTTCTCAGAATCAGCTTTTTTGAGTTAAAATAAGTTGTTAGAATCAGAAGCTGTTTGAAATAAGTTTAACCAAACAGTCAAAATAACTTTTTCAAAGCTAAAAGCCATAAGTTGGCTCTGAAAAGCTGAAACAAACACCCCCAAGGAAGAGTGATCAAGTGTAATCAGCGAAAATCCAATTAGGTAGGCAGTGGCGGAGTCAGAAAATTAATTTAGAGGGGGCACTTACTAATTATAATAATTTTTACAAAAATATTTTACGTAAATTTTTTATAATTGATTTCAGGAAACATCAAAAAAAAATTATTTGTAACTAGTGTATCATGGATAATACAAAAAAAAATATGGATATAAGCCTTAAAATAAATTATATAATGATAAATTATTTTTTGATACAAAATTTGATTAAAAATTCTATATAATGGTAATACCACGTCATCATTGGTATGTAACATCACCCACTAATTGTAAATAAACGCATAAAGAGTGAACCTCACATGTCAAATATAACTAACAATCTAATAAATTTCATATCTTTATAGTGAGATTACTTATACTCGCATATCACTAATAATGACATCGTCGTTACATTCAAAAATTTTCATAGCTAATATGGTTTATTTATAACAGTCTCTTCATTTTTAATCAAAACAACCGTTATTGTTTTCATAATTTTTAAAATGTCATTGACATTTCACTCTCACTACAACATTTTCTTAGTTTAGTGACATTTGAAAGTGCCACAAAACTATTCTTCTAATGACATTTTTTGGTCTTGTGGCATTTTGAACAAGTGCCACTTCTATCGGTGCCACGGTAGATACGAGTACCACGGTAGATACTTGCAAGTGCCACTGCACCATCATGGCTGAAAACTTTCAATGACATTTTAATGTCATGGGAGATATTATTTGTGAGACTATCAAGCGCCATTAAAAAAAGAGTTAGTGACACTTGTAAGTGTCATTACACCATCAAGACTAAAACCTTTCAGTGACACTTTAATGTCATGGTAGGCACTATTCGTGACGCTATCAAGTGCCATTCATGACGATAATTCGTTGTAGAACAATTTGATCCGCTCTTGCGGAGACTCGAACCGCCAACCTTCCGCACCATAAACCTTATACACCACACTCTTCCCACTACACCTCTATACCACCACATGATTATATATGCAACATATATTATTTATATGGTACATACATCCATATTAATATAAAAGTATATGTATAAACATAATTATTTTATTGAACATAATTTATGTAAAATAAACTATTTACTACCAAAATAAAAAAAAAAAGATCGCTTTTAGCGACTAAAAATATTTTTTATTTTTAGTCGCCAATTCTATACTTTTGGCTACTAATTATTTTTTTAGTTGCTAAAAAACTTAACTTTTGTCGACCAAAATCGGATTTGGTCCCCAAAGATGCACTTTCAGCTACCAAAATTTTGGTCACCAAAAAATTTTATTCCCGCCTTAGGATTTTAGTTCTCTTGCGATAAAAATGACCACTTTTGGCGACTAAATTATTTTTTAGTCACAAATTGTAGACTTTTGGCTACTAAAATTTTTTTAGTCGGTAAAACCCATATAATCAGCGACCGAACTTATTTTTAGTCGCCAATTGTAGACTTTTGGCTACTAAATTTTTTTAGTCGCCAAAAAGCTTTACTTTGGGCTACTAAAAATTTTTTAGTCACTAAAACCCATATAATCAGCGACCAAACTTAATTTTAGTCGCCAATTGTAGACTTTTGGCTACTAAAATTGTTTAGTCGCCAAAAAGCTTTACTTTTTGCAACTAATGCTGTTTTGGTCGTTGAAAGCTATACTTTCAGCGACCAAATTTTTTTGGTCAGGAAATTTAGTCGCCGAATATGCTTTTTCCTGTAGTGTATATTGAGTTTAATTCATTTATTTTCAATCATTTACTGCATTTTAAAAATTTAGAAAATATATTGGCATTTTTTGTTTTTTCAAAAATGTCATTATAAGCTTGGAAAGTTTTTGGCTTAGTGGCATTTCTCAAAATGCTATAAAATATTTGTTTATGACACTTTTCACCTAAATGCCATAAAAAGTAATTTGCACCTACCTAGTGTCCTGACATTTTTTTAAAAATGCCATTGCAACTAAAGTTTAGTGGCATCTGTTTGTAAATGTCACGAACATAATTTTTTGTGTCATTATTTTATAAAATGTCATAAAATTGATGTGACATTTCTTTATTGAAATGCCACTAGAGCCTTATATGTTTTGTGGTTCTATGACATTTTTCTAAAACATTTAATGCCAATTTTTATTTTTGTGACATTTTCTAAAAACATGCTACTAGTGTAGTGTCACTAAAGTGTAAATTTGTTGTAGTGACATTTTTGTTGTAGTGAAGTGACACTTTTTTTAATTGAAATGCCACTAGAGCCTTGTATGTTTGTGGCTCTATAACATTTTTCTAAAAAATGCCACCAAATATTCTTTTTGTGACATTTTTTAAGAACATGCCACTAGTATGGTGTCACTAAAATATGTTTTTGTTGTAGTGTTGTGACAATTGTTCATTGAAATGTCACTAGAGCCTTTTATGTTTGTCGTTTTGTGGCATTTTTCAAAAACGTGACTAAATATCATTTTTTGTGGCATTTTCTAAAAATATGCCACTAGTGTAGTGCCACTAAAGTATGTTTTTGTTGTAGTGTCTAATAATATTTTTGTAATTTTTTATTTTAAATTTTTTTTTATGTTTACAAAAAAAAAAACAAAAACAAAAATCCAGGGGGACACGTGACCCCTGATCACATGCTCTCTCCGCCACTGTAGGTAGGTCAAGGCTGAAGGATGGAAGGGATGACTTTGTATACGAGTTATTACACCCACAGTTTCTGGGATGCCACGTCAAATTTTTTTAATGTCATACATATTAGAAAGAAAGTCTGGTAGTATGTGATACAACAAAGTAAAACATATACGTTCTTTCATTTATAATATGATAATGATAATAATGGGTCACTGACAAGGTTTGTCAATGGCTTTTCTTAACAAAAATGCCCCAGACCCCTGCACTTCCCCACCCCCAGCACCCCACCCTCACGTGGGGGTGGGTGAAAAAAAAAAAAAAAAAATTGGCTAATGAAACCTCCACTGGAGTGCCTAGCATAGTTGTTTTCTTAATTATTTCAAAAATATATTTTACTTTTAAATCTGATTAGACTATACAAAAATGAAAAACAAAAAATAAAAAAATATAACTTTTAAATTATACTTTTTAAATTTTCCTAAACTAGATTGACCAAAAAAAAAATTAAAATTAACGCAAATTTAAAATAAAATAAAGTCACTAAAAATTTAAAAAAAAAATTAAAAAAGTTATGACCTTTAGCAGTTGCCAAACAGAACCTAAAAAACATGTAGGTAGAAGACTTTTACTTATTATCTATATTTACTATTCTGCCCCTCAATTAGGTCCAGGATTATCACCGTTCAATAAAATATTATCATACAAATATAGTTAACCTCACCATGCACACATACAAGTTAATTCACTCTAACGAATTGCACCTTTGGCAATCAAAATTGGAGTTTAAAAAAAATTTAATCACTAAAAATTGTGGAATTGACGATCAAAAATATTTTTAGTCGGCAAAAATATAACATTTAGTTACTAATTTTTTTTAGTCGGGGTATATTGATTATTAGTGACTAAAACAAAATTTAGTCACTAAAAATACCAAAATTGGCGACAAAAAAATATTTTAGTCGCCGTATATTGAGTTTTTGCTACTAAAACCATTTAGTCGTCGAATGAAAAATAAAAAATTATTTTTTATCTTTGGCGACCAAAAGTTTAGTAGCCAAAAACATATTTTCAGCGACAAAAAAATATTTTAGTCGCCGTATGTTCAGTTTTGGCTACCAAAACTATTTCGTCGCTGAATGTAAAATAAAAAATTATTTTTTATCTTTTTTGGGTCGCCAAAAACATATTTTTAGCGACAAAAAAATATTTTAGTCGCCGTATGTTGAGTTTTGGCTATCAAAACGTTTTAGTCACCAAATGTAAAATAAAAAATTATTTTAATCTATAGTGACCAAAAATTTAGTCGCCAAAAACATATTTTCAACGACAAAAAAATCTTAGTCTCCCAAAAATTAAAATATTTGGAGGGAAACATTTCAAATTTTGGAGGGATTTATAAAATTGATTAAGGCTGAATTGTGCAACATTGAGGCTATTAATTAAGATCTCTTAACTTTACTTACTTGTCAAAAAATATATTTTATACCTGTTTAATGTTAATCAGGCTGTACATAATCGGAGAATAAAATGGGCAAAAATATAGAATTTGGAGAGAAAAAGAGCTTGTTGCACGTGCGTTGACTTTTTCACACCTGCGTTGACTTTTCTTGAAAAACGGACCTGATGTTTTAAACCTCTTTGAAAGACAGCAGAAGGATAAATAGGCACGAAAGAGGCTGGATTAAGGTTCTGAAATTGATTCCAAAAAGAGAGAGGCTAGGGTTTGGAGGAAAAGGAGGATTCTCTAGTTTTCAATCCAACTTCCATGGAGTCTTCCATCTTTTCTATCTCTTCTCACTCCTCCATGAGTGGCTAAGCTCATCTTTTCTAGGGTTTTAATGAAACCTTAGCCATGTAATAGGATTTTTCATATGCTTTGATTGTGATTCGGTTTGAATCAATGTATGGATGTTTTAGAAGTTTATAATAATTATTCTCTTCATCTCTTCAAGTATTTTACTCTATGTGATTGTTTAATACTTTCCATATATTAGTTTTCTTTGTGTTTGTGTTCAAAGTACGAGACGAGTCATGCTACGAGAGACGGGTTGTGTTACTACCGTAGTTTAGAGCAAACACCTCGTGCTACGTGGGATGACTCGTGCTACGTGGGATGACTCGTGCCTGTACGTTGAATGCAACAACCCTCTTGATCAATATTTCAAACTTGTAATTGTGAAATATTGGGTATTTCAAACCGGATTGCAATTGATAGCCGATGTTTAATCTCGCCCTAGGATTTTTACCAAAAATTAATATCTCAAACCCTAATTCTAATTGTCAATTTAATTTTTTAATTTCATTTAATTCCTTTTTAGTCATAAAATCTCTCAGCCTTTTTAATCAAAATTAATTTAGGAATTAAGCAATTAAATTAATTTAATTTCACAATTGTCCCTGTGGATTGATACCTGGACTTGCCATTATTCTAAAAGAATTTGGTATAGTTTAGTGTTTAATTTTGGTGTGTGTAACGACCTATCAAATTTTGGTGCTGTTGCCGGGGACTTCTGGTGAAATTAATTAATTTAAAGTTATATTCTTATTTTAATTTTTAGTTTAGGATTTTATGCTTTCGTGTTGCTAAGTGTGCAGAGCGTTTGAAAGTGGAAGCTATCACTGAAGTGCAAGCGGAGCCAACCGAGCTTTAAAAAAAAAAAAACAGACAAACAAACAAACCGCAGCACTAAAGTGCTTAAAAAAGAAGCAAACACTCGCAAGCAAGGCACCAAAGTGCTACAAAGAAAGACAAAGCTCAATTGGAGGTTGGAGATAATGTCTACATGTCAAGCACCCGCAAGACAAGTAAAGCGTTTTTGTTAAATCGCTGTAAGTATTCTCTTCGTTGGTATTTTTGCTTACATAACTTAGTGCACAGAGTCGGAACTTAGTGTGTGTGAGTGAGTAGTGTATGCACGAGCGCCGTTCTTGTCGCCCTGAATTGTGGAGTTTAGACCTTGAATTAGAAAGGACTTTTAGGAAACTTAGAGCTTTTGCCCGTGTTCCTAGGCTTGAATATTCATATCCATACTTTGAGCCATTAGAGATGGAAAATCCAAATGTCCCGAATGCACCCACCCAGACCCTTAAGGATTATTTCACACCCACTGCACATACATCACCATCATGCATCCAATTACCCGACACCACTGCTGCTCATTATGAGATTAAGTCCAGCACCATACAAATGCTTCCATCATTCCATGGACTAGCTCATGATGATCCGTATAAACATTTGAATGAATTTCTGGAAATTTGCTCTGCAGTGAGGATCCAGAATTTCACAAATGAGACCTTAATGTTGCGATTGTTCCCATTCTCATTAAAGGACAAAGCCAAACACTGGCTGAACTCCTTACCTGCTAATTCAATCAAAACTTGGGACCAATTACAGCGACGGTTTTTGGAGAAGTACTTTTTCATCAGTAAAACCAACCAACTTAGGTGAGCCATCACTAATTTCGCTCAAATTGGTAGCGAGCAATTTCATGAAACATGGAAGAAACTTCGTGACCTTCTCCATCAATGTCTCCACCATTAAGTGCTTGACTGGCAACTTGTTCAGACTTTTTACTATGGCTTAACTGAACCTTACCGCCAAATGGTGGATCCATCTTGTGGTGGGACATTCATGTCCAAAAATGACGCCGAGGCGTGGCAATTATTTGAGAACTTAAGTGATAATTCTCTTCACCATGCCTCTGCAGCCTGGCAAGTCCGACAACCAGTAGTTGGAGCCCCAAAAAGAGAGGGCATTTATGATATCAGGCAAAACCTATAGTTAGCCCAACAAGTAGAGGCATTATCACACAAAATGGACCAATTATTAGTTGCGGGACATGCCCCTACACAACAAGATCAACTTCAATTTCACAAGGCATGTGTTATTTGTGCGAGCCCTGCTCATGATTTGAGTGAGTGCCCTTCAGCATCACAATTTTCGGAATTAGTCTAAGAGCATGTGAATGTAGCTCAAGGATTCTCCAACCCGGGTAATGACCCATACTCTAACACATACAATCCGGGATGGAGAAATCACCCTAATTTTTCATGGAGACCTCCTTCACAAGGCACTTCTTACAACCCTCCACCACCAAGGCAGAATTTGAATAATTTTGCCAACCAATCTTCTTACCGGCCACCGCAACCTTATCGACCCCTACAACCTTACCGACAACCACAACCCCCGCATGTTCCTCAAGGTAACTCGGCCTTTGAGACTCAAGTGTTAGAAATTCTTTCAAAATTTAAGGGGTTAGCACCAGTAGTTCATTCCCATACTCACTCCATTACCAAGCTAGAGGCCCAATTAGGCCAAATGGCTAACAACATGAATAAGAGAGAGGAGGGAAAATTACCGAGTCAAACTGTAGCCAACCCTAAGGATCAATGTGAAGCAGAGAGTTCAAGTGGGAATGGAAAGCACTATGAGCAGGTGCAAGTAGTGATTACTTTGAGAAGTGGAAGAGAGTTAGAGCCTCAGCCTGTTACGTCTGATGCAACTAGGGCTAAGAAGGGTGACCACGGTATTACACCCAATGAGAGAAAGAGTGAGGGAGAAACACCTAAGAGGGATGACTTAGTCCCTAGCACTTCACATGAGCCTAAGGCACCATATGTACCTAAGGCACCCTTTTCCCCAATACCTTGATACACCGTCCCCTTTTAATAAGAAAGCGGCATCCATAGAAGCAATGATGGAGGTTTTTAAACAGGTAAAAATCAACCTCCCCCTGTTAGAGGCGATTAAGCAAGTACCCTCTTATGCTAAATTTCTGAAGGACCTTCGTACGCAAAAGCGTAAATCTAGGACACATGTGTCCCAAAAGGTTGTACTCACAGAGCAAGTAAGCTTCATCTTGTTGAATGACATACCCCCTAAGCTTAGAGACCCAGGTGCCCCAACCATTGCATGCATCATAGGGGACCATTGCATTGATAGGGCCTTGTTAGATTTAGGGGCTAGTGTCAATTTGTTGCCATACTCTGTGTATGAAGAATTTGGGCTTGACGAGTTGAAGCCTACTACTGTTACTCTTCAGTTGGCTGACCAGCCCTTCAATGTGCCACGTGGCATGATTGAGGATGTGCTAGTGAAGGTCGATAGGTTTTACTTTCCTGTTGACTTTTTGGTTTTAGATGTGAAACCGGTAGCCAGTTCTAGGAAACAAATCCCGGTGATCTTAGGTCGACCTTTCTTGGCTACGGCCAATGCATGCATAAATTGTTGTACCGGGGTCATGAAAGTTTCATTTGGGAACATGCAAGTGAAACTTAATGTTTTCCAAGCATCCCAACAACTCCATAAGAGAGAGGTGTGCTTATTTGTGGATGTTGTGGATGGGATTGTGGAGGAAGCTTTACCCTTCATTCTTGTAGAGGACCCTCTAGATGCTTGTCTAGCTCATTTTGGGTTTGAGAATTTTGATATCGATGGGTCGGTTGAGGAGGTGAATGCCTTGCTTAATGCTTCTTTCACACCGGATTTTCCTCCGTAGAAAGCCCGATTTGAGTCACTTCCTCCTCTATTGAGAGAGCCCACCATACCATCTTTAGACACACCACTTACACATGATTAAAGCCATTCCCAGCCACACTCAAGTATGCATTTTTAGGGCCCCCGGATACTTTACCAGTCATCATTGCATCTGACTTGACTGCAGAGCAGGAGAGTCAGTTAATGAGTGTTCGCGTGGCACATCGAAGTGCTATAGGGTGGTCGGTGGCTGATTTGAGAGAGATAGATCCCTTCGTGTGCATGCATTATATACATCTAGAGGAGGACACCAAACCTTCTCGTGAAATGCAACGGAGGCTTAATTCTAACATAAAAGAGGTATTGAAAAAGGAAGCGTTGAAACTATTAGATGCGGGTATTATATACTCCATCTCGGATAGCAAGTGGGTGAGTCCCACACAAGTGGTGCCCAAGAAATCAGGCATCACTGTTATTGAGAATGAGAGAGGAGAGTCAGTCCCCACACAAACTACTACTGGGTGGCGAGTGTGCATTAATTGTAGGAAATTGAATTCCATGACTAGGAAGGATCATTTTCCCTTATCTTTTATTGATTAGATCCTAAAGCGGTTAGCAGGGCAAAGCTACTATTGTTTCCTTGATGGCTATTCTGGGTACAATCAAGTTCCTGTGTATCCGAATGACCAGGAAAAAACCACCTTTACATGTCCTTTTGGCACTTTTGCCTATCGCCGAATGCCCTTTGGGCTTTGCAATGCACTAGCAACCTTTCAACGGTGCATGATGGCTATCTTCTCTGACATGGTGCAGAAATTTTTAGAGGTCTTCATGGATGATTTCTCGGTATTTAGACTGTCTTTTAAGGAATGCCTTAGAAACTTGACTACAGTGTTGGAACGATGTACTGAGGAAAACCTGATTTTGAGTTGGGAAAAGAGCCATTTTATGGTTCATGAGGGTATAGTGTTGGGACATATTGTGTCCCCTCGAGGTATAGAGGTAGACAAGGCTAAGATTGACCTCATTGCAGGCCTTCCTCCACCCAATTCTATGCGTTAAGTTAGGTCTTTTCTAGGGCATGTAGGTTTTTATCGTAGGTTCATCAAAGACTTTAGTGAAATATCACGTCCTTTGTGTAGTTTACTCGCTAAGGACGCGCGTTTTATCTTTGATGAGGCATGCTTGAAGGCTTTTGAAACACTGAGAATGACCCTTACCACTGCCCCAATCATGAAATCATCGGATTGGTCACTTCCCTTTGAAATCATATGTGATGCCTCAGATTATGCTATTGGGGCTGTGTTGGGTCAAAGGGTCAATAGGGCACCATATGCTATATACTATGCTAGTCACACTCTCTCGGATGCACAATTGAATTACACTACCACCGAGAAAGAGTCGCTAGCTGTGGTCTTTGCCTTAGATAAATTCCAGTCCTATCTCCTAGGTTTCAAGGTCATAGACTTCACAGATCATGCCGCTTTGCAGTATTTACTATCAAAGAAAGAGACCAAACCTAGGTTAATTAGATGGATTTTATTGCTTTAGGAATTCAACCTAGAGATCCGAGATAAGAAAGGATCTCAGAATGTGGTGGCGGATCACCTCTCCTGAATCCTTGTTGAGTATACTAGTGACCCTCTAATTTTGCATGATTCGTTTCCGGACGAACAACTCCTTGTGGTGTCATGAGCGAGCCCCTCGTAGTTTGCACATATTGTGAATTACTTGGCCATTGGGCAATCTAAGCAAGACAAAGACCAATTCTTTTCGTAGGTCAGGTATTATTTTTGGGAGGATCCGAAATTGTTTAAATATTGCTCTGACCAAGTGATCCGACGGTGTGTGTCGAAGAGTGAGGTGCATAGCATTCTTATTTTTTGTCATTCTTATGCATGTGACGGTCATTTTAGTGGACATAAAACAACCGCCAAGATTTTACAAAACGGGTTTTATTGGTCCACAATTTTTAACGATGCCCATTAATTTTGTAGAACTTGTTTGCGTTGTCAACAAATGGGTTCGATATCTCGGCGTGATATGATGCCAATGTCCTCTATTCTTGTGGTAAAGATCTTTGATGTTTGGGGGATTGATTTTATGGGCCCTTTCCCGTCGTCGTTCGGGTTTGAGTATATTCTCTTGGCAGTGGATTATGTGTCTAAGTGGGTGGAGGCGATAGCTACCCGAACAAACGATCATAGAGTAGTAATCAAATTTTTGCTTGAAAACATCTTTAGTTGTTTTGGGTTTCCTAGAGCCATAATAAGTGATCAGGGTACACATTTTTGTAACTGGTTCTTTGAGTCGGTAGTTAAGAAATACTTTATCACTCATAAAGTTGGCACTCCATACCACCCTCAAACTAGTGGCCAAGTGGAAGTCTCTAATAGGGAGGTGAAGTACATAATAGAGAAAACGGTGAGGCTAGATAGGAAAGATTGGTCAAAACGTTTGATTGATGCATTATGGGCCTACCGCACTGCTTATAAGACCCTCATTGGGATGTCACCATATAGGACGGTGTTTGGCAAAGCTCGTCATATCCCCGGTTGAACTTGAGCACTGAACGTTGTGGGCCATAAAGAAGTTTAACTTCGACATGGCCACAACTGGGTTCAACCAGAAATTGCAACTCAATGAGTTTGAGGAAATTTGGAATGATGCACATGTGAGTTCGAGAATTTTTAAAGCTCGGATTAAGGAATTCCGTGACAAGCACAGTACTAGAAAATCCTTTGAACCCAGCCAAAAAGTGTGGCTTTTTAACTCAAAATTGAGACTCTTTTCGGGTAAGCTTAGATCAAGATGGGATGGTCCTTTTGTGGTTGTTGAGGCATTTATTCATGGCGCCATTGAGGTGTAAGATCCAAAGAATGACCACACTTTCAAAGTGAATGGCCAAAGACTGAAGCCATATATGGAGGGAATTGGGAATGGGGATATGATTGAGTCCATTGCTTCGATAGACTCTTTTTATTATGATTGAGAGATTGATGTCTTGTTTTCTCTTCTTTCCTTTCTATTCTATTCTTTTTTTTTCTTTATTCTTGCTGTGTTTATTTGCATCTAGGAGACTTTAAATCCTCCAGAGGTGTAACTCCTTTGGTGTTTGCCGTGCCCGAACAGCATCTAATGGTCTGGTATAGCCACCTAACTGTGTTTGTAGTGAGTTCCTAGGAGACCAACTTAGACGGTGGAAACTAGAGTTCGAATGGCAAAGCCTAGAACACAAAGGTTTGGAATTTCTGAGACTAAAGTTTGGTTTGAATACCTAGGGTGTGGAGATTACTTCAAAACCACCCCGGCTTGAACTCTATATGGCAGCCCCATAGGTCGAGTTAGCCTTAGCCGCCTCGATTCTGGATACCGAATCAACCTAGTTTGTCACCCTGTTGGAGAATAGGGAAAGTTACAAACACTATTAGGGAGAAAAGTAGTACCCGTGATTTTTGCGTGAAGATTATACCTTTATTGAACTTTTGTTTCTTTTCATAGGTTATTCTTGTTTTGATTGTGAAATAAAGGTACAAGTTGAGCTGAGGGTGTTCTAAAAAAAAAAAAAAAAAGAAATCCCACACGTGCGGCACTAACCACCGCACGTGCGGCAAAACTTTCAGTTCCAAATTTGAGCTTGCTTTAATTGCAGGTGTGACTGTGTGGTGTGGCAACCGAGCCGCACGTGCGGCTTGATCCCTGCATGTGCGGAACGTTGTTTCAAAAAAAAAAATTTAACGCACAGGCGGCCACAACTTTAGTCCACAAGTTGCTGCCTGTTTTATATGCATGAGCGTGGCTTGGTGTGGGGTGAGTCCGCACGCGCGTGGAACAATCACGCACGTGCGTGACGACGTTCTAAAAAAAAAAAAAAGATTTCTGTCCTGTATGTATATTTTTGTTTTATCTATTTCATTTTAACTTATTTTTATTTATTTTACTTTATTTTATTTTATTTTATTTTAAAAAATAAAAATAAAAATAAAAAAATTCAGATTTTTTTTTCCATTTTATTATTATTATTTATTTAATTTTTTTTTTGCTTTTGAAAAAAAAAAAGAAGAAGAAGAAGAAGATTTCAACAACAACCAAACCTTAGTTTTTTTTTTGACTATCACTTTCGCAACCACACTCACTCTCTACCTCTCAGCATTAATATCTCTCTTTTTCTCAACCAACCCCACGAACCCACCACCTCATCACACCCCACTATCACCAACCCTTCAACTCTCACCCCTCCCTCCTTCTTCCTCCCTACCATCTCACTGCCGGCGCCCTATTTCCTCTCCGTCCGTCGAATCTCCAGCGACCACCATTTTTTCTGGCGAATATTCCTTCTTTCTCTCTTTTTCTTCACTATTTAAAGGTAAATCCTTCCTTTTTGTTTAAAACTTTATATTTATTCTTTCAATCTTCTATTGTAGTGAGATTTCTGGATAGTTTTATAGTAATCTATTGTTCATCCTTACAACAACAACAACAACAAAAAATTAACCGTAGAGTTTTGTTTTCGATTTTGTTTTTTTTCCAAGTCATTGTCCATTGTTCATCTTAAAAAAAATAATAATCTGGGCAAGAAGACGACCGCCGCATGTGCGGCCCTCTCCGATGGACGTGCGGCCCAAAAAAAAAAAATTTATAATACCTAGTTTTTCTAATTTATTGTATTGTCCATCTATTTATTTAATTGTTTAGATGTATTCTATTATCTCAATATTACTTGTTAGTTTAATTCAATACTTGTCAAAATGTTAATATGTAAGTTTATATTATTCTATTTTATTTTGTTTTAGGTTAAATAATAAAAAAAAATACTACTAAGAATTGCATGTGGTACTTCAGTAGGTAGACTTGTGCTTAAATATCTTATTTGATTCTCATGTTGGTTTCATGGGTATATATGTCTATTGTTGGTGTGTGCAGGACATGAGTCGACGGATATCCAGCCGGGTCTCCAAAAAGGCCAGAGGTTCCACCTCCTCAGCACCACCACCGTCACCGTCACTGTCACCGCCATCCTCGCTACTACCACCGGTTAAGTTACCACGGCCGGAATGGGCTTCACGCCCGCTTCACAAGCTCACACAATTCAACATTGCATATTTTCAGCATGACCTGCTCACTTCTTAGGCCGTTGAGCAGCTTCACCTCTGGCAACAGTTAGGCCTTTGCACGGTTACGACGCCTACTTATCCTCGTTTGGTACGACTCTTCTACCAGAACATGTATGAGTCACTCACCGAGGTAGAACTGCCGTCTACTATTGATGGCCATCTCGTCAGCATCACAGAATCCATGATTGCCGACGTGTTAGGGTTCTTTTCCAAGACAGAATACCAGCCCTTCCCGGAAGTTAAGGACCAACAACCCATACACAGCCTCATCCAAGAGTACTTCCCGGGGGCCCACGGTGACGCAAGTTACACGTGCTTGCGCCGGAGCAAGCTGCATGGCCGCTTGCTATTCATTGATTCTATGGTACATAAGAATGCCCTTCCACTTGGGCATAAAGCTAAGCGTCGCTTGGAGTTTGTTCGAGTCTTACATGGTTATCAACATGGTTATCAGGTCCCGCTTGCGCACATCATCTAGATATATATGCTCAAATTTCTACGAGAGGTAGTTCGGCCTTAACCTATGCAGAACTTGACTTGGCCCCTGCCATTTGCCAACTTGCTCACACTTGTCTTCGAGCTGAACAGCCTTTCTATTGATTCAACTGAGGAGATTGACAGAACTTATCTGACTTTCAGGCAGCGGGAATGACAGCATAGCATATGTCGTATCCCGCAGCAAGTTAGTGCCCTGATTGATGAGGCCCAGGACCCCGTCCACGACCAATCACCTCATCCTGCCTCCCCAAGGGGACCCATCCTACATGACTCGCGAGGAGTACTTACAGCTTCAGCACTCTGTGGATCAAGTCCACAGTACTCTTTGTGATCACCACTAGAGTCTCATGGGGTTGCGCACGGATTTTCAGGCGCATCGAGACTATTCTCAGGCGGCTTTTGATCAGCTCAACGCTTGCCAACTCGACATTCAGCAGTCAGTTGTATCACTGTACACTGACTTTTACACATATCGAAAGTCGAGCCAACAGCGTTTTGACCAGCTCGGCGCCGGGGTTCAGGATGAAGCATTCGAGACACGGTCATTGATGGCCGCCTTGTTTGCCCAGCATTTCCCGCCACCACCACCACCGAATTCTCAATAGTATTGGCCTATATTTTGCTTTGTCTCTGTTATTTTTATTTTTATTTTTTGTTATTTCTTTTTTTCAAAAAAAAAAACACAAAAAAAAAAATTAATTGTGTGAAGTGTGTGTGTGTTACTCTATGCCTACCTGGATGTGCACCTACAATCTCTGGTAATATTCTCTTATTTCTCTTTACTTTTTCATTGAGGACAATGTCATATTCAAGTTGGGGGATAAGGGTTGTATTTTCTTTTGTGCATTTCTATTTGGCTCATAATTCATGCTTATACCTGCTTCACTTGATTGCATTACTTCATTTGATGTTGACTTGTTGCTAGTAGGGTGATGATATTTGCATATGTTAATTGGGGAGCATAGTAGACTTGTAAGAAAAGGGTTTATTGGGTAAATACTCACATGTGATGTTTGCACTAGGATAGTTGTTTGTGTTTGTGGTATTAGTACACGTGTCATGAGTATGCCTTATTTCACATAAACACACTATCGTAGTGTTGACCTCTTTATTATAATTCCTGATGTACATCATTGATAATGGCTAGGGTTACAGAAAAGAATAAATGAGTAGCCAAGATTCTTTAAAAAAAAAAAAACACTTGACTTGTTTGGGTTCGTAGCCTCTTTAACTCGAGTTATTAAGCCTATAAGGGTGTCTCTACACCTAGTGCCCTAAAACCGTCTGGTTTGGGAGTTATTGGCCCAATATTTGCTACATGGGTTAATTAGAAAGCTTAAGGGACTTAGACATTGCACAGTTAAGGAAAAATAAAGAGAATGACTTGTTCGGATTCGTAGGCTTTTGTAACAACCCCCATACTGTTTACTGATTAATGACCGATTGATTACCGATAATCACCAATTACTGTTAAACGGAACTGATAATGACTGATAACTGACTGATAATTGAACTGATTAAAAGTACTGAACTGACTGACTGAAATTGGAAACCGAATTGACTGAGTATATGTTAGTTAATTGCATTCTATCTGTTTGATTGTCTGATTATCTGTTCATGCTTATATGTTTAAACTGCTAATTGAAGGCCTTATCGGCGGCCGAACTAGAAACCGATTGATGTTCCGTGACCCTCATAATTAATATGATTTTATGGTATAATTATCGGAAAACTGATTAGGTGTGATTAAATTAGATTAAAATAAGCCAATTGAAGAGTTGGACTTAATTACCGTTTTGCCATTGAGTGGGCCACTATCTCACACACATACTTGAGCCAAGAACAACATTTCCTCAGCCATTTTCCTTCTCATTGCCGACCAAGAGGGAAGAGAGGAGAGAGAGTGAGAGGAATTGAATTCTACCTTGGGTTTTGCTTGGAGAATTGAAGGAATTGAAGTATAGATTGCATATTTGAGCTCCTAGTCTTCTAATTCAAGCTCTAGGTAAGGATCTTATCTTCTTATTGATGCTATTGAACTAGTTCTTGCATGGTTCATGCTTCATTGTAGAACTAAGTCATGATTTGGGTCATTAATGGTGAATTGAAGCTCATTTCTTGCATGCATGGTTGAATTAATGAGTTTTGAGTTGAATTCATGGTAAATGGTTACATGCATGTCCATGTTGTAAGAGTAGACCATGTTTTCATCTTGTTTTGAAAAGAATGAGCTCATTTGAACAAGCTTTGAAGCTTTGATTTGGTTTAAATCCTTGCATGTTTGCATGTTCTTCATATTCTTGAAAATGGGTTTGAATATGGTTCTAATTGACTCACCTTTGGGGCTTGAATTCATAAATTGAGCTTTGAAACTTGTTATACATTGAATTTAATGATGTTTTCCAGAATTTGGGCCCAAGAGGTCGAGTTTGGAGTGATTGAATGCTTGGTTTGAGCTTGGGAGGCAAATCTGGAAATTCCAGATTTGGCTTCCTCGCTCGAGCGAAGGATTCCCCGCTCGAGCGAGCACCTTTGTCCAGGGCTCCGCTCGAGCGACTATCGAGCGACCATCGCGCGTAAAATTTCAGCATCCAGTACTTTTACTGTTTTGCAGACCGCTCGAGCGAAGGATTCCTCGCTCGAGCGAAGCCTTTGATTTTGGAATTACGCTCGAGCGTAGAAAGTCTCGCTCGAGCGAGGCTCTTATTTTCAGCAAAGTTTGCGAAATGTTTTCTAAGTGTATTTTTGCATCCTCATCCCATCCTAGGCATTCTTAGGCCTAGTTTAAGGCACCTTGATGAGGATATCATTGTAGAACACACCAAGGCAAATTAGGGATTAAGTTATGAGATTTCCCAACTGTGTAGCTTAGTGTGTTCAACCTGTGAACTGTGTAGGGTTGGCAACTGGGGAGACACGCTCTAGCATACTGTAGCCCAGAACTCTGTGAGTAACAAATGTGTAAAGATATGTTCAACTGATTATCTTCTGAATACTGAACTGAACTGTTTACTGAACTGGTATTATTTACTGAATGAATGTATGTCCTTTATTTCTGAACTGTACTGTGGCATCCTTAGTATCTACGGTTTACTGTTACCGTTACTGTCACAGAGATCTCTGTCGGTTTCCTTGTGGAACCACTACTGTTTACTGACTGATGGCCATCATTACTGTTCGGTCTTTCAAGACCTACTGTTACTGTTATGCTAATGGATGTACCACATATGACTGTTTACTGTACTGAACAACTGAATGACTGATTGAAATGAACTGTTTTCATACTGTAAGGACATTCATTCTAAACCCCTTTACGCTTTATGTTATTCACTGGGCTTTAGCTCACTGCTCATATATATATGTAGGTGTACAGGCACCAGAACGGAGCTAGGAGCGTCAGGGTAACTCCAGTTTTGTCAAGCCAGCCTTTGTGCCTCACTGCGAGGTTCCGAGTTGCCATGCTATGGCTTGGGGGTGTTTTGTTGGTTTTCCCCCGCCTGTCTTCTGTACTGTCTAACTGTTTTGTATAGACTGACTGTTTACTGTACTGTTATACAGGGATTAGGTCCCTGTACTGTGTGACTGTTAATTTTGTATACTGTGTTGTACAGACGGAATGTTTTCTGTACTGTTATGTGGGGTTGAGTCCCTAGTTAAATGGATGTGAATATTGTGTACACTGTTCTGTACTGTTTTTGTATAATGTATGAAAAGCCTTTTTGCATACAGACTGTCACAGCTCAATGGACACTATTTATTTACTGTATTGGCTTCCGCCAGGCCCTGTACTCTGTTTCACTGTATTACTGTTCAGCAGGCCTTCGGTAATCTCGGATTACTGGCCGGTTACGGTGCTAAACCCATAGGGCCGGGTTTGGGTCGTGACAGCTTTTTAACTCGAGTTATTAAGCCCGTAGGGGTGTCTTTACACCTAGTGCCCTAAAACTGTTTGGTTTGTGAGTCATTGACCCAATGCTTGTTATATGGGTTGATTAGAAAGCTTTAATCGATCAGGACATTGCATAGTCATCTAAAAAAAAAAAATCTTAAGAATCTTAGCTGCAGCAGTTTAGTTTTTCTGTATATGTTGAGTGTTATTATGAGTTACACTAGGCTATTATAGTGGACAGTTAACTAATATGGAGATTGCACTTTACACCGAGGATACTGATGATGTGTTTACTAACATGTACAAGTACAGGGGACTTTACTCTTGTATTAACTGAATTGTGGTTTTGGCTCAATAGATTCCTTCATGCTTGTCCACTTTGCCTTCAATGACTCATTATGTCTCAATATCACACTGTAGTGGCACATAAGTTGATTGTTAGGTGGAGTAGTGTGGTTAATTGTTGTTGAGCATAGATGAATATGTTAATGTTTGTGGGAATCATTTCTGAAAACCCTCACGAGACTTTACTCGTCCACTTGGGGTAACTTTGTGGTTTAAAGGCTTATTGCATATGCTAAATGCAATCGTTGTCCCACAAAAGAGGAAATAACTAGATTTTCTTTTATTTTATTTTTATTGCTTGCTTGAGGACTAACAAGTTGTAAGTTGGGGGATGTGATTAAAGCCGAATTGTGTAACATTGAGGCTGTTAATTAGGATCTCTTAACTTTACTTGCTTGTCAAATAATATATTTTATGTTTGTTTAATGTCAATCAAGTTGTACATAATCGGAGCATAAAATGGGCAAAAATACAGAATTTGGAGAGAAAAAGAGCTTCCCGCACATGCGTTGACTTTTCTTGAAAAGCGGGCCTGATGTTTTAAACCTGTTTGAAAGACAGCAGAAGGATAAATAGGCAAGAAAAAGGCTGGTTTAAGGCTCTGAAATTGATTCCAAGAAGAGAGAGGCCAGGGTTTGGAGGAAAATGAGGATTCTCAAGCTTTCAATCCAACTTCCATGGGGTCTTCCATCTTTTCTACCTCTCCCCACTCCTCTATGAGTGGCTAAGCTCATCTTTTTTAGGGTTTTGATGAAACCTTAGCCATGTAATAGGATTTTTGATATGCTTTGATTGTGATTCGATTTGAATCAATGTATGGATGTTTTAGAAGTTTATAATAACTATTCTTTTTATCTCTTCAAGTATTTTACTCTCTATGATTGTTTAATGTTTTCCATACGTTAGTTTTCTTTGTGTTTGTGTTCAAAGTACGAGACGAGTCATGCTACGAGAGACGGGTTATGTTGCTACCGTAGTTTAGAGCAAACACCTCGTGCTACTCGGGATGACTCGTGCCTGTATATTGAATGCAACGACCCTCTTGATCAATATTTCAAACTTGTAGTTGTGAAATATTGGGTATTTCAAACCGGATTGCAATTAATAGCCGATGTTTAATCTCGTTTACATGGTTAGTGGTGAATTCTCTGCCCTAAGATTTTTACCAAAAATTAATATCTCAAAACCCTAATTCTAATTGTCAATTTAATTTCTTAATTTCATTTAATTCCTTTTTAGTCATAAAATCTCTCAATATTTTTAATCAAAATTAATTTAGGAATTAAGCGATTAAATTAGTCTAATTTCACAATTGTCCATGTGGATCGATACCTAGATTTGCCATTATTCTAAAAGAATTTGGTATAGTTTAGTGTTTAATTTTGATGTGTGTAACGACCCATCAAAAATTAATTGGCGACTAAAATTATTTAAGTCTCACCTCACTTCTCCGTTTATTCTCCTTCACCACACCAAACCTCACCCCACTTCACATGACCACTGACCACCGCCACTGCCTCAGATCACAACGGCCACCGTCGCAGATCACCAATGCCACTGCTGCCATCGCCACTGTTGCAAATCACAGGTTCTCTCTCTCTCAATTGAGCTGTGTCTCTGTGTCCCTATCTCCCTTCCTCTATTTCCCCCTTTCTAATTATTGCTCGGTTTTATATTCTTGATTCAGTTCAATTTCGTGTTGATTTCTAAAATGGGTTTGGTTGTTGTGGTTTGATTTCTGATTGTGTTTCACAGTCGAGATATAACTGTGTGAAGCAGATCAACCTTGAATTTGCACAAGATATTAAAGACAAACATCTTGATATCCTTAGAAGCAAGGTAACATTTCTGGTTGTATTATGTAGTTGCATTGGTGCCTTCAATTGAAGAAATTGAAATGTGCTGATACTCTGATTGATAAAAGAAGAAGAATTTAATCGTCTTAGTTTTCGTAATTATTAGATGCAACACACATTTCATTAGAGGTTCAGAATTACTAAGCCCTAACTTATCTATGCTTTACTTTAATTATTTTTGGGTTTTATTGAGGTTTCATTTTTCTTACTATTACATATGTTTAGAGCAAATTACTAAGTTTGGTACATGGTGATGGGTATTTTAATGGCCTAACAAGTGAAGCAACAGGGAACACTGAAAGTCTGAATTCATAAGACATAGGCCTTAGCTCTCAATGTGTCAACTCTCATATGTAGAGGTATTATGATTTGTTTCAAATATAAATGAATTGTCAACATTAGTGATTATTTGCTAACATGAATTGTTGCTATGTTTAACTATGTTGCAACTTTTATGTGCTTATAATTTTGATTATGGAATTTTCTTTTTCTTCTAAAAGATTCCTCATGTATTATATATCCAGTGAAATAAATTATTTTGTGGCTATTAATTTGTGTTTGTGCATTAATTCTTGTGTAGTTTACCTGCTATCATTGTATGAATTGCATTTGCATTAATAAGTATTTGTGTGCAGATCGGAGTATGATACCCTTGGTACTTCTGTTAAAGCTGCTGTTGTTTATCTTGGAATAGCATTAGTGAAGATTGGTTGATGCAATTTCACGTTGCCACTTGACCTTTCATTTGATTCATTTTTGCATCTTTGATTTACATCTAATCTTCTTCATTTCGATGGATATATTTCTCATCGCCGACTTCATACTTTTAATTTCCATTAACACTTTTTTTTCCCTTGCGACAGCTTGTTTGCGTGGCAACCTTTTCTTAAGGTGCCTAAAAATGACAGCTTTTTTTTTTGCTTTCGCTTTTTTTTTTTTTTGGTTTTTGTGATATTGAGCGTTTAGACTTTAGATTCTATATGGAGGATTGTGTTGCTGAAGTCCTTATGTTCATCATCATATATTAGAATCTAATTTGATGAGCCAACCTGTGAGAGCATGGGGTGTCTATATGTAATACCTTATGAACAATATGTAAAGCATATATCTGGGTATTTATTTGTATATAATATTCTTTTTAATTATGTTTTAATATTATTAGATGGACAAAAATCCATTCACACTTTATTACACAGAAATTATAATAAAAAGAAAAAGAAATCTACTACTTTTTGTTACTAGATCATTTTGTAGGTTTTATGGTCTTTCTGACCATGTTCATGGACTTGAATATTAATGATATCTAAGACTTGTTACAAATATTTATTCCTCTATTATCTTTTCTATTAACTTTATCTTTGAAGATTGGGACTTCAATTGTTCAGTCATCATTATGCAATTAATAAGAAAAAAAACACTGATGTATAAATGAGATTATTTGGTGCTTGTTTATTGATCCATCCAGTACTCAACTCTATCTCCCGTCTATGTGGGAATTGAGGAATTTCTTCTCTCATGATCTGTATAAAAATGGCTGCCAAAAAATCTCTGATAAGGGAATTGAAGCTAATACAGTAGTTTGTGCTAACCTGAAGGTCTTCTCCATTTGTTGTGGTTCATTCATTGCATTTTCATTAGTTGGTATATTTGTTGCTGTATAACGAATATTGTCTATTATATCCTCATAAATCGTTATTTGCCTATCTTAATTTAAATCTTTGAAATAACAATCTGTTAAGCTAAAAGGAATTATTCACTGATTTTTCTTTATTTGGTCTTGCTATATCAATTGATATATTCGTTGCGTTATTCATCTAAATTCAACTGAGTTAGTCATCTAATTTTTCCTTCTCCATAACCTAAACTACTTGTTAAATAAATTGAACCATGTTCTGTTTAAACAAAAATCAATCTCTGCATTTTTAATTAGTTACCTCACTGGTTTTTCCTCATTTTGTTTTGCTATATTAGTTATAATACTTGTTCAGCTATTCATCTTGAACAAATTAGCTATTTGATTTCTCACCTCCATTAGCTCAAATCACTTGTTAAGTAAACTACAATCTGTCAATTTCTGATTAGGAAAAGGAAACATATAAATGTGTCAATTCCTTAAGGTTATTCATTTGAATTGAGTCAATAATTCATTTGAAAAGATTAATTGTATTTGAATTTTAATTACAGCTTTCGAACCATAAAAAGATAATAAATTTCTTCGACCGTAAAATATAAAAGATAATAAATTTCAAGTTGTATGTATTTATTTATTTATTTATTTTTTATAATTCTAAATGCAATGTTATTCAATAAAATATTAATCGATATTATGTTGTTGTTGCAGATTGATAATGTTGGCATGGATACAGTGATTTTTTTGGGCCAGATTGATGATGTTTGCATGGGCGTAATTTACATTATATTTTTGTTTATGGAAAACATGTACACATGATATGTTTTGTTATTAAGATTTTTTTTTTTTTAATTTGGATTCTTATTTTCTTTGATATGTACAGTTAATAGTTAAGTTTTGTATACGATTGAAAATTGAATGCTACATTGAATGAATGAATGGATGAATAATTTTGTATATGCACAGGTTACAGGTGGCGCAAAACTAAAACATATTATAGAACAAATTATAAAAACTTAATGAGACCTTTTTGCGACTAAACAAATATCATAGGTTGGCTTTTGGCTACTAAAATTTCAGTCGCCAATTGTCAAAAAGTGAAACTTTTGGCCACTAAATTTTTAGTCGCCAATTGTAAAAAGGAAACGTTTGGCTATTAAATTTTTAGTCACCAATTTTCAAAAAGTAAAACTTTTGGCTACCAAATAGTTAGTCGCCAAACATACATGCTCAATTAGCTACTAAATAATTTAGTCACTAAAAGTAAAATATATATATATTTAATTATTTTTAAAAAATATGTGGCGACTAAAGTTTTAGTCTCCAATAGGTCACTTTTGGTTACCAAAAAAATTTTAGTCGCCGATTGTTCCCCCGACAAACTATTGGCGACCAAACGGGTGACCAAATATATTAGTCGCCAAAAGTAATTGGCGACTAAAAACAAGGCTTTGGAGACTAAAATTTTAGCCACTAAAAGTGAAAATTCTTGTAGTGATTGTTAGTTACGTTTAACTAGTGAAATTCACCCTTATGTGTTATCTTATTCCTTGATTGATGATATCTCGTGTCGATAATGATATAACTATAACTAAATTTTGACTTGTGGGGTAGGAAAAGGAAGAGACAATCAATAGATCCTAATTTGCAATACATTAAAATATAAATACAATTATAAAAAAGTCCAATCTAAAGAATGTATAAAATATTATGTCCCATGAGTAATTTTTCTTAGAGAGAAGACACTCTTTGTAAAATAATGTGGTGAGAAGTACATTTTATTATTTTGGAAGACATTTCAATTTCAATTTTATCTTTTTAATTTTTATTAAGAAATATCTGTTGAAAATTTTTTCTATGTGTGAAATTTCTGCGTTCAAATTCTATCTGTCTAAAAATTCTATCTGTTGAAATTTTTGTCCTAATTTTTATCTGTCTAAATTTTTTCTTCAAATTTCTCTACTGCTTCCTTTTATGTGGTCTATTTCATAGCTTTGAACAACCCAAAAACTTTGTGCAATTATCTGGTGTTTTCATTTTATTGCCCCTTAGTTTGCTTTTGGAAACAAAATGCATAAAAAAGGTTAAAACTTTGAGGAAATATCATTTTACCTCCTAACTTATCGCGCATTTTTTAATTTGACTCTCATATTTCAATTTACTTCAATTTAGTACCTAAACTTTTAGAAAATTGATCCATTTAACCTCTGTCGTCACATTCCGTTTACAATTGGACGAAATGTGTGGCACCAAAGTTCATTTGGAATTTCATTTTACCTCATAAACTATACCTTAAAAATCAATTTGCCCCCCTAATATAAAAAAAAATTAAATTTAAATATTTAATAAATAATTTTTTATCTCAATAATGAAAAAATTAAAATTTAAATGATATATACTTTGCAAAAATATATATATATATATATATATATATATAAATTCTCATTTTGAATTATTTTGAGACCATGAAGCATGGATAATTCGACAAACATGTCATACCCGTATCGGGTACTTACTGACTTATGATATTTCTGCATACATACCGGGTACACAAAATATGTACTCAATTTTTTTTTTCTTAATTTTTGGCCTATCCAGACATATCTAATATATATCCAAGCCGTACCGTATCTTAGTCGAAAATAATATTTTTCTTCTACTACAAAGATAAAATTCTTTTTACTAAACTTCTTTTTCATTTTTAGTTTTGTGCTTAGTGTGGTTTTAAAATTAAGCTATGGTTTATAAGTTATTTAATATAATAATATTTAATTTTATCTTATACCTATATTTTTGGCATTAAATGTCAATTGTCTGTTGGATTTAATAAATTAAACCATTTAATCAATTTTTGTATTATTTCAAATTAAAAATAAATATTTTTTTACAAACGTATTAAACCATGCCCGTACTCGTACCCCACTTTTTAGAGATTTTACCATGCCGCTGTACTCATATCGCATCAATACTAGTACTTATACTCATACTTGTGCTTCATAGGTCTCAAATTATCTCGAGTTGATCCTAGAGAAACTTATTGAGCCAAAAATTTCTTGACTATTCTATGTGTGTGTGCGTGCGCAATTGTAACTAGTTTATTACCCAAATTAATTTCAATAAAATTGATTGACTAATAGTAATTTCAAAATTGAGTAGGAAATTTTTTTCAAAATTCAGTGAGTTCCTGGTACGGGTACGACATGTTTGTCGAAATATCCATGCTTCATAGTCTCAAGATAATTCTAAATGAGGACTTTTACATTTTTTTTATTATTTTTTAGCAAAGTATATATTATTTAAAATTTAATTTTTTCATTATTGAGGTAAAAAATATTTATTAAATATTAAAATTTATTTTTTTTATATTTGGAGGGCAAATTAATTTTTAAGGTATAGTTTGGGAGTAAAATGACTCTAAATGAATTTTGATACCACGTCAGCATATTCCATCCAATTGTCGACAGAATGTGACGGCAGAGGTTAAATTAATTAATTTGTTGAAAGTTCAGGTACTAAATTGAAATAAATCGAAGTATAGAGGTCAAATTGAAAAACATGCGATAGTTTGAGGGGCAAAATGATATTTCCTCTAAAACTTTCTTCATTTCTTAAACAAAGTGCACTGTTGGCTAGCATTTTGGAAGTACTAATCTTTTGATTATGGCTTTAAATTGAAAAACATGTGATAGTTTGAGAGGCAAAATGATATTTCCTCTAGAACTTTCTTCATTTCTTAAACAAAATGCCCTGTTGGTTAGCATTTTGGAAGTACTAATCCTTTGATTATGGCTTTAAATAAGCAATAAAACTAGATCAAAAGTGCTAAACAAACATTATTGAACTATGGCCCTGTTGGTTTTTTTGGCTTTCGAGGGTTAATAGTGTAATTTTAGGCGTGCCAGCAAGGATCAATAAGTCATTACAGAAATTTTAATTGCCAACCAATTATCAGGCGATTGTGTTGAAATTCTTTCAGCCTTAATAAAGAGGAATTTTACTGGTGGTTTGCTTAGGAGAAACTTTTAAATAAAAACAGGCATAGAATAATTTAGAACTGAATTTCATTAAGTAAATGAGAACTTATAATGAAGTTACAATGACCCAGCCTCGAAGAGGTTCACAGCAACAATTACTTGAAACTACTTCTAAGAAATGAAGTGCAATGCGGGAATTGAAGGTACAAGAATTAAAGAACTGGAAATAAAAAAACTGGAAAGAAAATATGAAGTAAATAATTGGTTTCTAGATCTGAGTCTAGTTCCTTCTTCTGTTGGCCTTCTCTCCTATTTATACTTTCTAATGGTAACCGTCGAAGTGGACTTCCAACCGTTGAAATGCACTTCCACGATCTCTGGTCATGTCCTCACATAGTTAGCTTCCACTATGTCATTCTTTCAGCTAGGCTTTCCTCTTGAATTTTGAATTTGAATTATGATTAATTGTTGGGTCACGTCATTTTGCGCCTTCTAATTGCTCCAATGCTGCGTAGATCCATCATTACCAATATGAACTGTCACGTGTCTATTGTTGATTAGAGACTTGTATTAACTCCCTAAATTACCCTTTATGAACCACGTGTTAAGCTGTGATTGGCTTATACAAAATATGTAGTCAACATTACCCTCCGCACTAATATAGCCAATACTTGGTGATATTAGTGGATCAATGCACTTTGCCCATGTCCTAGGACGTGCATGAACTTTGCTTATCTTAGAAGTGCAACCGTCTTCTAGCAATGAAGCACTGAACTCCATTAAATTCCCCCTTATGCTTGAACATTTCCTGCACTATCTATGTATAAGAAGGGGTTGATACATCTCGAATGGCCAAACAAACCCTCTCTTACATTGATCGAGCATATGAAGAAGTGTTATACAATGATGACCGATCTCGAAAGAACCTTCACGTATTTATTAGCCACATTTATTTACCTCCATTTTATACAAGTTATGGAAGCTTTTGCAGAATACAAACCTTTAGACCAAGAATTTGCAAAGATGGATCTTGGAAACTCTTCTTCTACTCCAAAACTTTCTGCATGGGACAAGGCTACTTCCTCTTCCTCTAGAAACATTGATGCTTGATCAACACAGGCTCAACCTCAAATAAGGGAGCAGTTTCATCACAGAATTGTTGAATTCGATGATCTGTGCCTCCTTCTTCCTAATGCTCAGTGGTATACCTTTACATACCCTTTGATCGCCGTCATTGTTTAGAGGACAACTTGCTTTCAGCACTGTATACCTTCTTCCTACCAACGAGGATAGTGTAGAAAACTCCTAACCTCATCGAAGCATTTGGATTCAGTCATTTATTCTTGGTTGAGAAGGCAAAATATTGTTCTTCTGACTGGCTGGAGTGCATGAATGACTCTCAATTTCCTTCTTATTTTGGGATAGACCTTTTTGTACCCTCTTTCTCTCAGAATCCTGACTGGATGGAGGAATTGAAACTCACTCTCTTCGAGGGTCCACTTTCTTCGAGGGTCAGCATTTCTCTTCTTACCAACCTCCAGTTCCTCTAACTGCATTTCAGCAGTATAAGGCTCAGCTCTTGCTTGCCGCCTTCTCCCATTTGCCTTTCGAAGTACTTAGAGATGAGGTTTCTCACAAGGACTTCCTACGAACATGTGACATTGTATGTCAAGGTCATGTTCTCAACCCCATAGCCCAAATAGAGCTCCACACCTTCTTAGACCAACTCCCTCTCCTACTCAACTGGCATAAAAATTCTTTGGCTGCCAGTGATTCATTGGATGAAATCACTGCCATTCAAATTCATACCCAGTACGAAGCAGAGAACCTTCTTAAAGAATATGATGCTTTCAAGAACAAGGACTTAGTGTATTGGGATGATGTAGACATGGACGAGATGGAGTAGGATTTGAAGGCAACGAAGTTTAAGGTGAAGGCTGAGCAGATTTTTCATCAAATAAGAGCATACCAGCTGCAAAAACCCAGCCTAGATAGAATTGAAGATATGATAAAGAAAGAACACAAGTTCATAGAACATTGCTGGGTTAAATTCAATGAACTTGTTACTTTTTCCATTCCTTACTATTATGAAATTGAATTTGTAGCCAAATAGGCCCTTATAATGTAAATGTTTATACATTAATAAGACTGAGTTTTTGACATTCCAATTTGCATCATCTGGTTTTCATATTCCAATTGTATGATCAATTTAATATGTCCTTATTCCTTGCTTTGTTCATATAATCTATACAAACAACAACTTCGAATTAACCAATCTTGCGTCGAAGCCTGGTTTAGGTGCGTTCGAAGCATGGAGTTTCTCTTTAAAGTAACAACATGTATCTTCAAAGGGCTTTGTTGTAACAGAAAGTTCAATAAAGTACTTTTATGTTTGGGTAAGCCCTCTGGTCTTTGGGATTTCCACATTGTTTGACCAAGTACTGGCTTTGTAATGCTTACTTATTTTGAAATCCAAAAAGTCAAGCAAGAACCACATTCTAATCACAGATTATTACGAAGAATCCTTCGAAGGAAATTGTCTTTTATGAAAATCCCAAGAGAATACTTTCAAAACCTTCGAAGTAAACAAACCCCAGCTATACTTGAGTTTAAGGTATAAGACTGGCTTCGAAGCTAACTATCTACTTTCGAAGCTAAGCTGAGTATTTAAAAAAACTGGCTTCGAAGCCAACTCTTTATTTTCGAAGCTAAGTTAAGTATTTTGAAATGTGTTTCCCTCCTTCATACGGTATTCATATACTTGTTCAAAGATAGCTCTCTTTCTTGTGTTTTCAGGGATTTTAAAATAAAAGCTTTAATCATAGATATGGGTTAAACTTGGGCTTATTTGACTCGCTATGTTAAATGGGTAATTTTGGATAGAAAGGTTTAAAACCCCATCTTCTTGCGCTTTACCTATTCACTTGTCCAAAATTCTATTTTCACTCCTATTGCTCTCGACTATAATTTCTTACTTTTCTCACACTTATTTTATTTTCCCTCTTTTCAACCCCTCACTAATGGTTTTTTCTTCCTCGAAAGTGCCAGTTATTGAGTGCATGAGCCCGTCTATGGCTTTGAAGAGGTGTATTAATGAAGAGATAGTTAAATTCAAAGCTAGTAGACTAAGCACCATAGATGGATGTGTCTTTATCCCTTGCCACAGTGCTTAGGAAGAATACGTCCATGGACCTATGTTCAGAGAAGCCCCTGTTCAGCTTTCTGCTTTGTATCCTCGTTTAGAGGATCACGGCATTCTTTACGAAGGGGGTCTTGACTGAGGGAGCTAGAGGATGAACCGATCTCATCACAAACACCTTTCAAGGCTAGGACCTTTATTAAACATAAGTGGAAGTCTATCCCAAACACATAAGCTCGATAGCTGTGAACACATAGAACATCAAAATGAGCTCTCGTGCTCCATTCAAAACATCTCCACCACTTTGTCACTTCGGCATAATCACACCATTAAGTCCTGAAAGTTTTGTTAGAATTTGGGTGAGCTAATGCCTAGTAAGAATACTATTAACAGAGTATGTAAATGATTGAAATGCATATGATAGGGCACATGCCATGATAAAATCCATATTTTCTTTTAAAATCAATGAAGCTCAATGCACAATTTTCATTTAAAATCCTCCTTATCAACAATGGGGCGGTAAATACGCAACGACGTCTTAAACAAGAACCGCAATACCATACATACATATATAGATTTATTTACTGAAAATATTCTCACATTCGTTAAATCTAAAAACGGGGGGGGGGGTGATGGGCACTCAAAAACCGTTTCCCTTCCACATATGTTGACTCCTGAAACAGCGGGCTCGTGGATACCCCAAAATCATATTTTTCCACATTTGTTGACTTTTGAAACGGTGGGCTCGTGGACACCCAAAAACCTTTTCCCACATTCATCTGGCGATAAGCTCAAGATAGGGAAATTTGACACCTTGACTCCTCACGCGAGTACCAGTACAATACACAACTCTTTTCGAAAACCCGACTCTACTATTTGGACTCATGCGCCATTTACTCCCTTTTAGCATTTTCAAATATCCAAGAGATTGTACCATATCAAGAAATGAAATTATGTAATGTAATGCAATACATGAATTTGTAAATATTTCAATTGCCTAAGATTCATTCATTGGCAAACATATAAATCTTAACATAGTTCATAATTAAGAACTTTCCAATTTCCACATTCCCAACAATACCCAACTTCCTTTATCACAATATAAAATTCCATAATGTCTCAAAATTATTATTCATACACCATTCCACTAAACATTAACCCAATTTCATTAATCAATGCCTAAATGAACAAAATTCCTTCTTTAAAGCAAAATCAAAACTAGGGTTAAACAAAATTTGGGGCTTTTCCCCTATTTGTATTTTAAAAACGAATATTCATCATCAACAACTTTTATCGTCAATAGTTATTCAAAACCTTTCAAAATCTTAGACAAAAACTCTCTTTTATGCATCAACATCCATTTAATCTAACACATTCATCTCATACATAATTACCACATATAAGCCTCAAATCATAGATATACTAAGTTAAAAGTACCTCAACCTCAAGAATGGAGACAAGAAAGTAAGGCCCGAGAAGAACTCTTCACGAAAACGCAATTCAATCTATGAAGATCACGGTCTCTGCACAGGCTTCGCTTTTTACAAGAGATCTAGGCTTGATTCTTGATTCTTGGTGAGAAGAGAGATTTCTAGAGAGAGAAAGATAGGGTTTTGCGGAGCTAGGAAGAGAAAGAGGAAACAGGAAATAGGAAAAGAAAAGTGAGAAAAAAGTACAAAAATTGACTTTTTAAGTTTGATGATCGCGCATACCGCTTGTGCGGTCTTTCTACCACTCGAGCGATGAACTCAAGCTCTCAACATTACGGTCTATAGAGCAAAATATTGGTTGCCCCTTTTTTACCGCTCGAACGGTGAAACCAACTACTCGAGCAGTCACCCTGAAAACAGATTGTCATACAAGCTCAGTTCCTAAGGCACTCTCTACACATCAATCTTATTTTCATATGTAACTATTTAAGTTTACAATGTAAATAAGAAAATACCCCCATTTGGATTCAAAGAAAAATACAAAAAAATAAAAAATAAAAAAATAAAATAAAATTCAATTAAATCAAAAAGTGATTCCTCCAGTTTTAATACAAAAATAATTTTTTGACTGAAATTTCTAAGTTTGATGTTAAAGTAAAGGGGTTAATACTTCGTAGAAAAATCCCATAAAATTAAATTAGACTATTTAATATACAAGGAATAATTGCCGTAAAAATTATTTCAAAATCGTAAGTTTTGAAAAATCTAATTTTTATACTTGGAAAATTTTCAGAATAAGTTCAATTTTTTATAGAAAACCTTTTTAATACAATTATCTCTATACAAAAGGAAATCAGGGTCGGGTCTCAACTCGTGCCGCTACATCTTCAGTGTGATAACCACACATAAGACAAGAAGCATTGACAGTCAAGCCTCTTTTTATTCTCAACTCATTAGTTAAAAGCCTACCAAGAAGGATTAACCAAAAGAGTTTTTGTGGAACTTTCATTTTCCAAACCCATTCCGACTCTAAATCCGTGTTATTTGCCACCTGGTTGGAAGGAATTTTATAGGCAGCCACAAAAGAGAAGCCTCCTCCAATGGACCCTTCCAATGAGGAGTATTAGAGAAGATAACAAGCCGAGGTAAAATGACTTTATGTATACAACCGATGGCAGCACTAGGAATTTTAGAACTCAAACAGTTCATGTCCCAATTGCCCTCCTCATCCATAAGTTTATTTAGAAATCATAAATAAACAATTTGTCCGTATTATTGTTACTGACATTCACACAATCAACCCTTTTACCTCACGATTTTTTTTTATAAAAATAAATAAACAAAACAATAATTAAAAACAAAAAATAATTAAGTAAATCTTAACTACAAAGAACAAAGAACCCCAAAGTCAACAATTCCCCACACTTCTTGTCTTCTACGCCCTACACGAAATAATGGTTTTAACGATGGGTTTTAAAATGTCACTTTTGTAATATTTAACAACATTGTGTAAACGTTGCATCTTTATAAAATTAAAACGACCCCGTTTTAATAATAGAAGGCATTTAAGGGCTGGTTTGGGGTGTCCTAAAAAAGTACACCTTTTGTCTTTTTAGATTAAAAAAGACAAAAAAAAATATATGGAGGTTTGGATTAACTTTTTGACTTGTTATGGAAAAATGTGTATTAAAAAATTATATAAAAAAAGTGTGTAAGAGATGATAAGAGAGGAGTGGGCCCCAGCCATACAACCGACTGTACAACCGGCAGACTCAATTGGAGTTGGAAATTATTGGCTAATTTTTGTATAAAGCATTGGACGGTTTTGTTTGGCCCGTGGGGGTCATCACGGGTCCCAGTTTAATAATCTAAACCGTTCAATGTGTGTAACTCGTCGAACACTATGTACCTATAAAAAATCACGTTAATCGGATATCGTTAGCTATCTGATCAGATCTATTTATTTTTCAATCATTAATTATAACACCATCCATTTGTTGTACATAACTGATTTGATCATATAGTTATCGATATCCGATCAGTGTGATTTTTTGCAAACATATAGTACTCGACGATTTCTACACATTGAACGGTTCAGATTATCAAAACGGGACCCGTGATGACCCCCATAGGACGAACAACGGTGTGTGTAAAAACCACACCCAATCATTTCTTTTTTCTCCACTGCGGCACACAACAGCTGCATACACATCAATTCGGTGTGCAATTTTTTTTTTTGAAGAAAATTGATTTTTAAATTTTTTTTTTTGTGAATAGTGATATCTTTTTGAATTTTGGAGTAACTTTTTGACTTATTGACTTATTTAGGATAAGCCAAACCAGCCCTAAATATCTAAACCCTCCCTCCGTCTCTCTTTTTTTAAAATTAAAACGATCCCGTTTTAATAATAGAAGGCATTTAAATGTCTAAACCCTCCCCCCCTCTCTTTCTTTTCAAACCCTTATTTTGTATATGAGGAAGCCGATCGACTCGCTCACTCTCTCTATCTCTCTAAACCCTAATCTCGCTCTAAGTGATTTCGATTCATTTCAGAGAGGGGATAAGAGATTCATTTGTCTCTCGCGCTCGCTCAGTCAGTCTCGCTCGCTCGCTCTCCCTCTAAATCCTCTCTACGGATTGAAGTTCAAGCTGCAGATCTCAGTACATGATCTCTCTCTTCATACGAGACGTGTACATTGATGTGGTATTTGATTTATCGTTCAGAGCACCACCGTCTCTCTCTGATGCTCTTCCTTCTCGATTTTGTTGAGTTAGTTGTTGATTTGGTTGATTTTCGTTTGTGCAGATCAAGGCATCGAGAGAAGGCATTGAGAGGAGGCAGAAAGGTTCAGATCTATACCTCCTTTTTCTCTCTCTCTTGTTAATCTGAAGGCTTTCGATTTGGTTGTTACTCTATTTTATGCCCAAATGATTAAATCCCTATATTTTTCATATAAACCGATTTGATTTCATCGGTTGAGTTTGGTCCAGCCACTGTATATAACTGTTGCAGTGCACAAAAAGAAATGTTATGACAAATGTTTAGCTAATTTTGCACAAATTTGATGGACTAAAATTTGAAACCAGGGCAGAGTCAGGATTTTTGTCAAGGGAACTCTTAGTAGAAGTCTATAACTATATATAATTATTTTTTTCTTAATTGAAAATTGAAAGAAGTAAATATTTTGGAGTGAGATAATAGAAACTAAAAACACAATTCAACATAATGTAAACACAAATCAACAAATAAGTAAACTCAATAGTTCAGTCCCTAAATAAAATTTACAAAATTAAATCTGCAAAATGAGTGGAACAGGATGCAGCCAGCAGAGTAGATAAATATCTGCTAAGTAGGTTTTTTAACATTGTGGAGGGGAAAAAAAAAAAAAAGCAACAAAAACCAGTTTTGAAAAGGCGCCCAAACTGGTACCCTACCCAAATCGAGCATTGTGCTTTGCCCTAGAAAAATTCCTCTGAAAATGGCTTCCATTTTCTTCGATTAAGGGCTTGTGATCTTCACTACACACTGCAACAGTTGCTAATTGGAATTTTGGAACTCAAAAATATATATCTGGCTCAGAAAACACTTTATCTTGAAGTTGAATGAAATGGAAACTGAGAAGGGTAAATAAGCAACTTTTTAGGTGGAAAAAAGTACCAATTCAACATTTTGTGACCTTGTTTGCTTACTCTAGGCATGAAATGATTTTAACTGGTAAGGTACTAATCAAAATTTGAAGAGTTCCATGCGTGGAAATAATAACGTGGAGATGGAGTCATGGAGAAAATGACTCGTACATTCAACACTAGTAAATAGGGAACAGGATACAACGTTTGATGCATCTTGATATATTTATTGAATTCAACTCAAAAAATCCAAATAGATAGCATACCCTGTCTTTTTGAACTAATATGTTCACTGTTTAAAAGTATATAATGGATTGGTGCAATTATTTTAATAGCATAACTTATAAATTATATTTAGAAGATTGCCAGACATTGTGCACTATCTACTAAAATCATATACTTAGCAGCTGAATTTAAGTTCAAGGTCATTTGATATACTAAATGGTAAGGGCATAATTGTTAAAGGGACACACCTAGTCCCCAAAAGGCTTAAGGCTTGTGATCATCACTACACACTGCTTTTCAATACTCATTGACTTCATGGATTGTCTTCAGCCTAGAGACCGAAAGGTCTTCTCTGGCTTCACTACAGCAGAGGTTATATAGAGCTATTTTTTCATTCGTTCCTTTATGTGGATCTTATTTACTGAAATTCAAAATTTGTTTCAGCATTATAGTCTATTGAATCGATGATGAAATGTTGTGGGAGAGTTGTATCAACTGTTAAGTTTAATGCATTACTGGTTTTTGTGTTATACATTTCAAAAAAAGCAAGCTTACTGATGAATATTTCACCGAAGTGTTACTATATATATATATATATATTTCATCAAATGAATATTTAATTTTGGAAGTAGTCAAAATACTTCCAAAATTGAGATGTTGGGAATTTGGAAATTGATTTGATAGACATTTAGAGCCTTTTGTGGAATAAACTTTAGTTGTCCTTGATGTTGACAGCTTTTATGTTTACCCTTTAGGCCGTGGTCTGTTGAGAAAGAAAAGGAACAGGTTAGAAACGCCATTTGCTGGAAAACTGGCAGCCTTTATCTCTATGTGTGCTTGTCTTGGTGTACTTTAACCAGAAGCTTACTGATGTAGGAATAGCTAAAGTTCTTATAGTACGTAATTAAGTTTTCATGGTCTAACCAAATTTTCATGTTTTTCCTGAAGTTATTGGTTGTGCTGGCGAGAGCGATAGAGGAAAGAGACCCATGGTGACGAAGATTAAAACAGATAAAAGTGATGTGACTATCTTGACATCTGACAATTCGAAGAATGAAGATCCTTGTATGTATTGCAAACCGTACTGCATGAAGAAAATATGCCACCACCAAAGTTGAAATATAATCAGTTTACAACATGCTTCTCTATGATTGATTATATATATATATATATAATTCCATGACAAGGTTCTAATTCTTATTGAAAAACTTCACATAATATGGAAAAGAACAATCTTTCTACTGTTTCTCGAGGTGAGAGACTAGTGTACTTGTATAATGGATGGATGTTTTCCCTAATGCCTCAGTTGTAGGGAAAAGCTCAAAGAGCATTACTAATTCCTGGTTGTTTCATCTTTGCCAGTGGACATACTGGATGACATGTTGGCTGGTGTAAGATGGACTATGAAGGAGTATTTGAAACATGGAGAGAATGATTACTATCCAGCTCTTCCTAATGGGCACAGGCTTTTCTTGCATGATATAAGACGGGTAGCTGTACCTGCAGCTGTTGCTATGGGTGAGGAAGGCGATATGGTTGTAAGTCTTCGAGACCCCATTCTACTTTTCTTACCAGTTAATTTATCAATTCATATTTAGTGCCATAAATTTGGGGGTAAAAGTCACTCAAAACTAATGGGGATAGAAACACATTGATTTGTGAAAGAGAAAATTAGAATCTGTCATCTTAAACAGTTCCATTACTTAAATGATAGAAATGAGTTTATTCCTGAACTTTTCAATAGAGATACATAAAGAGTTTTGTTGTTCTAATACAACAACAAACTAAATTCTATTTGTTTCCCTATGTAGCTTTTGGTGACTGTTAAAGAGTTTGGGATGTAATGGGACGACTTTGTTCCCTTGTCTTCCCCATGTTTGATGCTATTAATGGACAATAATAACTTGCCTATGCATGCACTATTAATTGTTTATTATGTGTTCTCTTTTTATGTGCAGTTGGTTACTGGAAAAGGCCATGAAACATACCAGATAGAAGGTGATAAAAAATTCTTTGATGACCGTGAGGAGTGTAGGGAAGCATTGCAGTATGCTGATGAGCTTCACCAAGCTGGAATTGACACGAGTGAATTCCTATAGCGGTAAGTTTTCTCTCTTATATTGCTTGCCAAGAGATTTTTGAGTCTCAATTATTGGTATACCGAAAAGAACCGCCTGTTTTTTGTGAGTAGCTCTATGTAGTGCAAAAAGAACAGATTTGATGCTTAACATGCTTGGATAGTCATGTCAATTCTTTTCTATATAGAAAAGAATTTATACAGATATAGAAAAGAATTTATACAGATGTGTAATGAAGCAATGAGAAGAAAGTCAAATTTAAAAGAAAGTCAATTCTTTTCTATATGTAGAGCAAAAAGAACTCTCTCTCTCCCATGCTTGTCACCTTCCATAGCCCCACATTTCCCAATGCACAACTCTCTGTCTCCCACGCTTGTCAGCTTCCATGGCTGAGTAGGAGCACTGCCGAACGTCTCCCTATGCTGTGCCGCACACGTCTCCTTGGTCGACCAAACCCAAACACACCCATGGTCGAAGCATCACCCTCCTACGGTTGTGCAATACTCTGATGGTCGAAACATCACCCTCTATGGTCAAACACTGTTGGCCGAACACACCCATGGCCGAACACGCAGAAACTTGCAACCTCCTATGCGTCCACGTCCGCCGTTGTCGAAGACTCTCATGGTTACCCCTGGTCAAACAAGACCCATCTTCCATGGCCGAGCTCCCATGACCGAAACTAACATGGCCGAAACACTCTACTGAAGCTTCAAGACCGAACCTCTTTTTGGCCGAAGCTCCCAACATCACTTTCCATGGCCGATCCCCTGACCGAAACACCCTTGGCCGAAACACTTAACAACTCCCGTGGTCGAAACACTCCTTTTGCCGCAACGCTGCTGCAACTCCCTTGATTGAAGCCCTACTCTTAGTCGAACAAAACCATCCATGGGCTAGAGACTCCCATGTTCTAACACCACCTATGGTTGAAAACCACCTCCATGGCCTGTGACACCCATAAAATTGAGACCACCGATCTCACCACAGTTTAGGAAATATCTCACCAATAACGGGTATTGTTCACATGCCAGAAACCATATTCAGAACAACCAAACAAACACCTGATCCAAGATACAGAACACAACCTAAACAAGTGAATGAACTAAGGAGAAAGAAGAGAGGGAAAAAAACACTAATGTTGTGTTTGGCTAGGAGATTTGAGGAGGGATTTGGAATGAGAAATGGAAAATGTAGATGAAATGTGAATAAAATATACTTATATTTCACATAATTTCATACACTTTTTCTTTCCCTTTCAAAATCCCTTCTTAAATCTTTCAACCGAACACTTGTAAGGGTTCAAAATTATTGAAAGAGAATAAAAGTAAAACACAGTGAAAACTAGGCCAGTTGATTGCCATGGCCAACAGACGGTGGCCGGACAGCCAACGGTGAGATCGGGGAGGAAGTTTTTAGAGAGAAAAGGAGAAGTTTTTTACAAATAAAATTCTAAATAGGTAAGCTGCACTTAGAAAGGTATTTCTCCTTTAGGACTTTAACCCCAAAAGCAATCCCCAATATTCATGCTTTAAAGTATTAGAATCAAAACTTTTCATATCATTCTAAATTAATTTCTTACTATGCCGTTAATTTGGACCATCACATAAATAATATCACGTGTGCTTAGTGGATATTTGAGATTTGTTTATCAATGTTTTTTTTTTTTTTTTTTTTTGCGCATATTTTGGTCTTTAATGATTTTTTTTAAATTCAAAAAATTTTGGGTTTTTACATTCAGCTTGATGAAACGAATTGAAAAATTAAAAAAAAATTCTAGAAAAAATCAGAAAAAAAAAACAAAAATAAGAAAAAAATATTGGATTTTTTTAAAGCTTATTTTGGCTTTTTATTTATTTTTTTTAGAATTTTTCAAAAAAAAAAAAAAACTTTTTAGATACGTCTACACAATAGGTACCAAAAGAAAGGACATAATTTAAAAAAAAAAAATGTCACTAAAGATAAAAAAGAAAAATTACAAAAAAAGAAAAGAAAATGTGACTTACATAGAAGTTTCCAAATTATATAAATAGAAAATAAAGTATATCTGAATGAGTATTTGTGCGTAGATATAATGATTTAGCTTATATGTATTGTAGGAGGGGAAAATTACCTGTCAGTAGAAGATTAAAAGAATATTTATAAATTACTGATAAACTTTACAAATATTAACTTGTAAAATGATAACTTTTTATATCAACAAGTAATTAATTTTTAAGTTTTACACTGAACAAAGAGACCAAAGAGCACTATTTAAGTGAAAACGCAGGTAGTTGTCAAAGGCGTCCACTCATAGCCTTCTTTGGCATAAGTTGCTGAACTCTTTTTAGAGACTCCGACATATTTGGACTTTTCATTACTCCCTCTTGTTTCAGAAAGCTGATACATGTCAACAGTGACGCCAAATTGTACGTCACTTTCAAATAAACCAGAGCTGACAATGCAAAATGTTTTACCCTTCAAAGGCACCATAATGTTTACCGTTGCATGCTCTACATTCCCAGATGGAGACACAAGTCCACGTACTTCATAACTTTGCAATTCCCTCTTGTCATTTTCTCACCACCCAATGAATCCATATCCTTCCAATTATCTTTCTCACTACTCTCAGCACTCAACGTGTTCATTTTCTCATCACCCAATGTACCCATATTTATCCCATCATCTTTTTCACCACGCGATGATGTCCAATAATTTTCCTTGACATGATAGGTAAAAATCCTTTATGGGTTGAAAAAAATAAGTAAATTCTCGATGATGGCATATGAGAGGACCTCATACTTATGCTGCCGCCCTTTACTAGCAAAGGGAAACTGATCGAGAACAGTCCAAGACTTGTCGCAAGGCTCACTTTTAGGCTCAAATTTCTCAAGATCACGCGAGGCAAGGTTAGAGCTAAGGACATAAAATATATCACCTATAGGACCCAATACTATTGGCCTGAATTTTGCCTTTTTCATAGGAGGTCCATCATGAACATCATTCTTGGGGTTGTTGGTGTCAAAGACATAGCAACGCTCAGATAATTTTCCTTGTTTTCCTCGTGAATGGTCTTCACCCCCAAACATATAAATTTTGCCATCAAAATGGACAAAACTCATAAAGCCTGGATACGATTCGTACGGTAACTTGAGCAGAGGTTTTGCTAACGCTGGAAGATCCTTCGTTTCCTGGCTGGAAGACTCCCCCTCAGAGCTCAAATTCAAGTCGGAAAGTTTAATCCTATGGAACGAATGACTGTACTTCCCCACACTGTACATGAAGATCAAGTAGAGGCAACCTTCTGCTTCGGACATCTGAGAGCAACTCCGCTTTTTATTTTTGACCGGGAAGCAACTGCAGTTCATGTTTAATTAGACCTAAAAAATGTCCTGAGAAACCCAACAACAACCAAAGTTAAACATCCGCTTATGATGTGATTATGTAAAAGTCCATACACATATACCTAGATACTAAAAATAAAAATAATAAAAAATAAAGATTTTGAAGATTTGGGCTTTGTTTGGTTTAACTCTCAAAACATAATTTTAAATTTTTTTTTTTAAAATTTTGTTTGATTGGAAATTTTTTAATTTTTTTTTCAAAAATTAATCTTCTACATATCAATCAATCACTTTTTCTCCCTCTTTTCTCATTCTCAATCACTTTGTTTTTTTTTATACATATCTACTAAACTATAATAAAATATTCGACTCCGCTACGTAGCTCGAAACTTTTGAGCTCGAAATTGGTTGGATTTCAAAATGATGTCGTTTTGAATTTTTTTTTTGTTTTTTTTTTTTTCTTTCTTTCTCGTTTTTTTTTTTAAGATGAACAAGAAGAAGAAGAAGAGATAAGAGAGAGCAGCTGGTGAACACATTTATTAACACATCATCATCATCAAATCATCATCATCATCAACAGTCAACAAATTTTTTTGGAAATCAACAAAAAAAAAAAAAAAATAGATCTGATCTGTTCATCAGATCCAAATCCACTAGAAAAAAAAAAAAAAAAAATAATAATAATAATAATCAACAACAACATCTTCATTGACACCATCTTCATCAACATCATCACCATCAACACATCATCATCGGCGATACTTACTGGTGATCACAGCCATCACCGTCAATCTTCCTACCCTTTCTCTTCTACCATCACTGCCATCACCGTCTTTTTCTCTTCCTTCTCCTCTATTTCTCTATTTCTCTCTCTCTCTCTCTCTCTCTCTCTCTTTCTCTCTGATTGTTTGGGTTTGGTTCAACCTTTGAGAGAGAAACGTGAAGTGGAAGGGAAAGAAAGAAAAAAAAAAAAAAAAAAATCAAAATCAAAATCAAAACCACGTTGTTTTTGAAAATTGAGTCATTCGGGGCAAAATGTTTTGAGCTACAAAACATTTTCTTAAAATATCAAATTATCTCAAATTCTCATATTCCAAAACTATTTATAAAATATACAACAAACAAACTAAAAAAATTTCTAAACTATTTCTCCAAAAATTTTTTTAGGGTGAATTATAAATATACACTTTGAGGTTTGTTTAAAATATGAATTAAAGGGTAAATTATAAATTATAAATATACACTTTGAAAAATTACAAATATGTCAATGTCAAAAATTTTTTATTTAACAGAATTAATTGAAAAAGTAAAATTTCTAACTGTTCATCTATATAATAATAAAATTATTTGAATTATTAATTGAAATAAAATTTTAACATTATTAAAAATTGTTAATTAACTTGATAATTTATTAATAAAAAGATTTATTTGTTATGAAATTAGGAACCTTAAGGGTTATAATATAAATTCTAGAATCAAAAGAGATAATTTATAATTTAAGTAAATCTCAATAAGTGTATTTATAGTTTACTTTTTTCTTTTTTTTTTAAATTTTTCTTTCAAAATCAAACCAAAAACACCCTAAATTTTCCAAGAGCAAGATCCAAAAAAGTTCAATCAAGAGGTACCGAGAGGTAATAATTACACCGCAGTGATAAAAACGTATATATTTCATAAAAAAAATTTATAATTTTAATTATTAATATTTATAAAATTTCCTAAGTAATTATTTTTTTAAAACCTCACTAAAATTTCACCGATATGACATTTCTTTAACAAAAATCTAGGCAAGAAGTTTTGATATGTAAGTGCTGTTTTGCAACCTTTCCAAAAAAGTCACGTTTTTGATCCAAGGTCCAAAAAACGCAATAAAATCGGTTTGAGAAGTTATAAAAATGCAAGTGTAAAATTACAAATTGGGGTCTATGACAAAAAAATAAAAAAATAAATTTCTTCTGTTGAGTAAAGGTATTTTGGTCATTTTAATTTGATTTGACACTATAAACAAATATTAAACAAAAGGGTCCTGTTATGGTGTGCAACCCTTTAAGGTTGCACACCATATGCCACTAACACAAAAGGCATAAATGGAAGATATAAACATTAAACAGGACAGCAACAGAAAAGGCGTAAATGGAAGGCGTAAGTTGCACGCTTAAGAAAAGTCCTAAACAAAAAGGTCAAAAGTCAACTTTTTATCAAAATTTTAAATTACTTTTCAAAAAGCTAAAAAATTTAATTAAAAGTCAAAAGTCAATTTTTTATCATCTTTTTAAAACACTCCCAAGTAATCCATTTCCAAACATTCAACTTCCATGAAAATCTATTTTCCTCTACAGTAGCGGCCTATGGTTTTTTTGGGCTTAGGCCGAACATCAAAATGAGATCTTAAGTCAGTTTGGAGCCCAGTGGCAGACACGGGTGGCGGCCCAAACTTTTGAAAAAATTACACTTTTACCATGCTATTTAAAATAATTATAAAAGAAATTTATGTTATAGGCTTTCAAAATATATATATAATCTTACTCCAACCTCTCCAAAATTTAAAGAATTTTAGTTTGCCATCTTAAATTTTGAAATTTTTTATTATTCTTATGCAATTTTTAATAATTATAAAATAAATTACTCATTCTGTCCCAAAATATTAATTCTTTATTCTATTTTTCATTATCTCAAAATATTAGTCTCTTTTTAAAAGTCAAGTACAAAAATAATATAAATTTCTTATTTTGCATTTTTTTTTTTAAAATTCATTAACAACATAAAAAGTACGATTATGACATTGATATTCTCTAAAAAATATACTATCAAAGGATAATTTTGAAAAATTATTTTTTTAAAGTGTAATAATTGTACTATTAAAAAAAATTGAATTTTTCAAAAGAGACCATTATTTTGGGACGGAAGGAATAGTATTTTAGTCACTCCAAATCTATAAAAAAATCTCATTATTATCATGTCATTTTGAGTTTTTTGTAAAATAAATTAATATTTTGATTTCTAAAATCTATATAATCTTACTTCAATTTTTCAAAAAATCTAAATAATTCTATTTTAACCCTCCTTTACACAATTTGTGCGTTTCTGCATCCACTGTTGTAGCCTATGGGCAATGGCAAAGCCAGGATATGAATTCAGAAGGGGCACGGAATTGAAAGCTAAACAAATTCATAATTCAATTTAACTTAATTGTTATTTGATGACAGAACTACAAATTAGTGTGATACAAAAGTTATATTTAAATACAAGTTTAAGTTAATCAATTAAATCATATAAAGATGTACACACAAAAATAAATATAGAGAGATAGAAAAAGAAATAAAAAAAGGGTGAATAAATAATACATAAGAGCTACTATATATATATATATATATATTTTTCCACTGCTTTAAATCACTAACGTATCAATATATTATTAATTGTTATTAATTATATAATAATTATTTATAAATAAACGAACTAATTATGAATATAAATATGAGAGGTGATAGAAAATCAATGACGCATAACATTTTTTAATATAAAATTTATAAATTTTTTTTAACATAATTAAATATTTAAAGTGATAAATTAAAGATATACATATGACAAATTAAACATTTACCAGAGACAAGCGTAATTTTCTAAAAATTGAGGGGGGGGCATATGACCAACTTTGGTTTATTTTTGAGAAATAAATTTTGAATTTTTTTTTTAAAATTTTGTTTGATTTAGTGATTTAGGAAAAAAAATTTCAAAATCATTTTCTCTTTCTTATATATCAATCAATCATTTTTTCTCTCTAATATCTCTTTTTTAATAAATTTTTCTCACACATATCTACTTAATTATAACAAAACATCAAATCATTCAAATACTACAAAACTATTTCTAAAATATACGACCAAATAAATAAAAAAAATTTCTAAACTCTCTACAAAATATTTTTTAAAAATTTATAACCCAAAACAAAACCAAACACACCGGATACGTTTCTCCGTAATCCCTTCTCCTGTGGAAAGGTTCTCACCTAAGGACATGGTTTTATGTGAGTAAACCAACCATTGTTATGGTGTTATATCACCCCCATCAACTTGTTTGTCTCCAAATTTTGATCAGGATGGTGATGTTTCTGTGGAAAACGGCAGAACGTAACTCAGCAGCAAATTGCCGAAGCTTTCTGATCACCGGTATTCACCGGGGTCGGGGAAGAATACCCCATGCCAGTGTCCCAAGTCGTTAACCAAAACAACACCATTTTCTATCAAGCAAGAACTTGGGAACTATACAATAAAACTATTCTAGAGTCCCATGTTCTGGTTTGGGGGCTGGAATGTGACGGACCAGCGAAACTTCTTACCTGTCGGAGCTATGGTGGATGTTTCTATTGTGCTTTGATTATTGCTTTTCTGTTAGGAGAGGGATCTTTTTGATAGTGTCTTATTCGTCGGAGGTTTGTGCCGGAGAAGAAAACAACTATGCAATATTTGCCGGAGCTCCGAAAGCTGTACTGTACTGCTGCTGTCCGTGGCTCGGTCTGCTGCACAGCTGTTGTGTTTGTGGTGCACTGCAGCTGGGTGTGGCGCTGCTTGTGCTTGCAATACCACGGGCTGGATGGTGCTTTATATAATATTTTATGGGTGTAATTATTATTATTATTATTATTATTATTATTATTATTATTATGAGTATTTTAATAATTATGTTACTCATAGATTTTATTGAAATATAAAAAAAATAATTTATTTTAAGTTAAATACAAGTAGTTAGAATGAAATTTATTAATAATATCAAAATAAATAATTTATACGGAGTGAATGAGATAAAAATTGATATACAATTATAATGTTTTTACAATTTCAGAGTTAAAACAAAGAATGTAAGGTTTTACATCGTGTTATTTGTATATATAATGGAAGATATTATGAACTTCGAATAATTTATCAATTTTTTTTTATCAAATTTGTCATATGCGTGTGGGACTCATATAAATCCATATGTGTGTGGGTCTCACACCCATGTAAGAGGTTTGGTAAAATATTTGGTGCTATTCGCACCTTATGAATTATTTTGAATTCTCTATTTTTTTGGACCCTCACTTATAAATTTTGAAATCCTTAAAATTTCTTTCCCCTCCAAATAATATCAAAATTATCATTGTGAAAACATTACACCAATTGAATGCACACTCACACACCAAAAAAAAAAAAAAATCGTCTTTCAAAAAACACTAACAAAACTCACCAAGAAGAAGAGCCAATGTGATTACTGTCTCTACTGCATCATCTATCATTGTCACAGTTGGTATGTTCTCTCTCTATATATATACATAATTTTTTAGTTTTTTTTGTAATAATTTCTTCTCTTGTAAAAAAAAATTTGTAATAATTGGTTTGGTTGGTTTTATTGGTAGATATTATAAATTTGTGAGTTCAGTAGAGAACTATGCAACAATATTATCGAAGCTACGCGATGAAGGAATAACTTTTGAACCTGATAATGGATTTGAGCTGCTTCTGATAACTTCTACAAGTGTTAAAAATTTTGACCATTCAATGTGTTAAAAAATTTCATATTCGGGCTGGTATTCCCGAACTTGAAAAAATGAAAACTTCTACAAGCGTTTACAATTTTGACTGTTCAATGTATTAAGAAATTTTCATATTCAGACCTGCATTCCTGAACATTACTTATTTGTTCGGGAATGCCTTCCCGAACAAATAAGTAATATTCGGATTTATATTCCCGAACTTGAAAAAATGAAAACTTCTGCAAGCGTTAACAATTTTGACCATTCAATGTGTTAAAAAATTTTCATGTTCAAACCTGTATTCGCGAACATTACTTTTGTTCGGGAATGCCTTCCCGAACAAATAAATGATGTTCAGGCCTGTGTTCTAGAATTTAGGTCATATGTTCGAGAATTCAATCTCAAAAAAATGACGAGCAGATTTTATTCTTTTTGCCATTTTTTTTTCAAGAAACTTATCCTTTCAAGGCCAATCTTCTCTGAGCTAAAAACAATATCAAAGCTATGAACATTCTCTAAGCTTTTGTTGTTGTACTCCTCTCGTTTTATAGAGTTGTAGTTACCAGAAAAACTTCCACTCATTGTCATTGCCGAAGAAGTATAGGTAGTCAAATGGTTGTCACTGTTACCGTCGGAATATTGCCGCCAAAGGGTTTTCAAGATTTTAAGGGTGTGTAGGTTTTGAAGATGGAATTTAAGGAAGATGAATGGATGGTGATGGAGGTAGGTGGTCTCATAAACTCTAATTCATGATGTAGTTGGTGTTTATGTTTAATTGTGAGATGATGTATCCTAAAATTAATAATGTCTTTTTTAATAATTTTATTTGAGGTTATTATTGTAATAAAAAAAATGATTAAAAATTAGAGGGTCTAAAATAATTTATGGGGTGTTAATAGCAGCACTCTTTAAAATATGTTGTTCACAAGGATAAACATAAACTTATGCAAAATGACTAAACTACCTACATATATATATATATATATATATTCTATACACCGGAACCAAAAACTAAACCCAAACCTAAATCCAGCTCCTTCTTTCTCCTCCTTCACCTCTAGATGAGAGTTTCCTACTCCTATTCCACCGCCACAACCACTGCCGGCGACATCAACCCTCTCCCTCCACCACACACTCTCTCTCTCTCTCTCTCTCTCTAATAGAAAAAAAAATTAAATAGATATATATAAATTTGAACAGATAGTCAAAAAAATTCAACAGATTAATTAAAGAGTAAAATTGAAAATAAAATGTCCTCCTAAATAACAAAAATGGCTTCTCACCAAATTATTTTCACAAAAGATGAATATCTCACTAACAAAATATCCACCGAAACTAATACCTTAGACACCCTCAAAATTAAATTTATCACTAATATTCTCATTCTTTAATTATTTGCTAATTATCCCACTTACATATTATTAAATTTAAATAAGTACAGAAAGTAATCTGTATATCATTCTCCATGGTAGGATGATCCAAACAAAAAGATAAATTGCTAACCTTACCGGAGAATTCAACACCTACGAACTCGTGAACATTAAACTTGGCACAACAGCTAAACTTGTCGCTCCCCCTCTGAAATCATGCCTACAACAGCTAATTAACTCCTCCATAGCCTCTCTTGCATATATATATACATCCACATTATTTTTTATAATTCTGATGTCCAATCTGTTACCTTGTTTTTTTTATGTAATCTCCTAGCATTGCTTTTATTTATTTTATTATTGTTAACGGTATATTGTCATATTGTACACCATATCATTACCATATTATGCATCACTTACCATATTGTACGTTACCATATTAAGCTTCTCCTTCTCCTATATAAAAGAGTCTTGTTATCACGACTCATCCCAGTGACCAGGGCTGGATTCGCAACTAACTAATTCTAAAATTTCTTAGATTAATTCCAAGTAATGAAATTAAATAATGCAGCGGATTAAAATAAAAGATGTAGATAAATATCTGAAGCGTACATAGAAATTATTATTTATATAACAATGAAATATTAGTCAGATAATGATTATAAGAAAAAACATAATATCCATATCAAATTTGAGGTTTTGATCCATAGGGTAAAACCATCATTCTTTAAATTTCTTCACTTGAAAGGGGTTTTAACAACTATAAGCACATGACAGAGTAAGAAATATTATACTGAGAGTATGAGGGTATAAAGTCATCATGGATAATTATTTAGGCTAAACGATGAATAGTTTGGTTCAAATAAATTATTTTTAATAATAGACATATAACACAAAATCATATAAACAAAATAATTATAACCACGGTACAAAACAGAACAAAGGGTCAATGGATCCATGATAGACAGAGGGTCATGAAGTGACTTATCAGAAGGCCAAAGGTTATTTAAGTCCCCCAAGGCATGAGACTGTCAGATGGTCACTAAATTGACAATTCAGAGAGCCAGTAATTATTTAAGTTCCTAAGGAATGGGACCTCTGTGGTGGTACTTATCCAAAACAAATATTTATAAAATCATTGTCAAATATTTTCTAAAATTTAAACAAATATATCTATGGGTTTCAATTTAAGCAAATAGAGTTCAGAAAATAATCCATATAATTGAAACATTAACATAACCATAAAGAATAAATTATATAAAATAAATTTGTGGTAACTCAAAATATTCGTAACATATATTATGGTAATTCAAGACATATATAAAACATACTATGGTAGCTCAAGGTATAATATAACTCACTTAAATAGTAATTCCTAATTATGCTCCCATTCATCGCGAGCTGACTCTCTCCCTGTGGTTATGTTTGTTTTGTTTTGTTTTGTTTTGTTGTTTAATCTTTGGGCCCAAATTCTAACATAATCAAACCATCGTAATTAGATTACATTTTATTTTATTTTATTAATTAATTAATTTATATTTATATTTTTAAAATTAATTAAACAATTAAGGTGTCACACTTGTATTCACTCATTATTCATTCATTGAAATATACAGAGTTATATTCTCTCTCTCTCTCTCTCTCTCTCTATTCTCATAACATGGTATCAGAGCTATAATTATTTCTTTTTCTCTACTTATCACCAGAATATAGAATATATTTTATGGTACCAAGGTCACTATTTGTTTCTTACTATTTTTCTCTGAGACGACCATCAACCTACTCAGAATTTCCAGACGATTTCAATGCCACAAAAATCATCTCCAACGGACCAGTGACGTGCCCTCACGCGCCACCTCCATCACCGCGTATCACATCCTTCCGTCGCCACTCTCACACGTGCCTGCACACGCGCCTCCTGTCTCCTGCGCATAGCGTCCATTTGTTGCTAACGTACGCTGCGCCCTGTCTCTTAACCTACGCCGCGCCCCTGTGCGTTATTGTGCGTTGCGCCTTGCTGACAACATCGGCCCCCCTGTTGTTGACGTCAGTCCTATCCCCTATTTGGTACTGTTTCTTGTTTTGGCTATTTTTCATCCAGTTTCGGCCTATTTTGATCATTTTGGGCCGATTGTTGACTATTTTCGACCTTCCGGATTTACTGGTGCACTTAGTTTTACCCAGTTCTACTTTGACACCACTGGACCCTCTTTGTGAGTCATATTTTGCTCACTTCATGGATCATGCAAACAACTCTTCTCAACACAGTGGTTCTTCTTCTCAACATAATGGTTATTCTAAACCACCTACGACTCATAGTCGGTATCATACTTCGGCTTATTTTGCCTCAACTGCTACTTACCTAAACTCTTCATGATATTGAAGCCATTGTGAAAGAGGTTCTTTCTACTTCTACCTTTACCTCTGGTATACCCTCTACTGCTCTATCAGTCACTTCAGGTACCTCTTCTTGGTATTTTGATTCAGTTTGTTGCAATCATATGACCTCTGACCTTATGCTTTTTTCTTCTATTACATCTTCTTCTAATTTACCAGTTATTCATACTATTGATGGCTTTCAAATGCATGTTAGTCATATAGGCCATATCTCTACGTCTAATATCTCTCTCCCTTACATTTATCTGATCCCCAACCTTACACTTAATCTTATCTCTATTGGTCAACTATGTGATCTTGACTTCACTGTTTTATTTTCTCCAATTGGTTGTGTTGTGCAAGATCCGAAGACAAGACAAACTCTTGGGATAGGTCGTAGACATGGTCATCTGTATGAGCTCATCTATCTGCGCATTCCATTATCCAATACTTCTTCTATCCAGACTGTTGCTCCTGCTACTACTAGTTCCCTTCTTGCTTTATGGCATTCTCAGTTAGGTCATGTGTCTTTTGGTCATTTACGATCTCTAGTTTCAAGTGGTCAATTAGGTCCTGTTCCAAATGATACAGTAGACTGTCTATCTTGTCAGCTTATTAAACAACCTGCTTTACCATTTCATACTACTACCTCTATGTTTCATGCACCTTTTGATCTCATTCACTCTAATATTTTGGGGCCTTCACCTAATACCACTATTGGGGGATCTAAATACTTTGTCATATTTGTTGATGATTTCACTCGTTTTACCTGGCTATTTCTTATGAAATCTCGTTTTGAGTTACATCAACTATACTATGATTTTTCACAAATGGTCAAAACTCAATTTTTTTCCACTATTAAAATTTTTTGTGCTGATAATGCCCAAGAATATAAAGAAACTCATTTTTTGCGATTCCTACGTCAAAATGGTACACTATCTCACTATTCTTGTCCTGGTACCTCCCTACTAAATGGCCGTGCTGAGTGCAAACATTGCTATATCTTAGACACTGTTCATGCTCTTTTAATATTTTCTTCTTGTCCTGAATGTTTTTGGGGGAAAGCTACTCTCATAGTCATCTATACTATCAACCGTGTCCCTTCCTTTACCATCAATAATCAAACCCCATATGAGCATCTATATGGCACACCTCCTGTCTATACTGGTCTTCGTGTGTTTGGATGTGCTTATTTCGTTCTTCGTCACCCCCATGAGTGTACCAAATTAGAACCTTGCGCCCGTTTGTATTGTTTCTTGGGGTATGAGATTGAACATAAAGATTATTGTTGTTGGGATCCTCTTTCTCGTCGTCTCTGTGTCTCTCGTCATGTGGTAGTTTGGGAACACAAGATGTTCTCTTCTCTGTCTAAGTTTCAGTTGTCCACTCCTCCTACTATACCATTCTTTACAGATCTTTCTCTTTTGTTTGATAAGCTTGATACAGATTCTACTTTCGATATAATGACTGCGACCTGTCCTGAGGATTCTGCTCTGCGTCCAGGTCCTGCTGCTCCACTCTCTAATCTTGAGCCTGCTCCTGCTCCTTGTCCTGTCTTCATTCATTCTCACAATGAGCCTCATGCATCCTTTGATTCTACTCCATCATCTTTTCCACCAGAGGCACCTCTTCGTCATTTTACTCGGGTAACACAACCTTCTGTACTTCTTCGTGATTTCATTGTTGGTTCTACTGCTTTTTCTTCTCATGAACCTACTTCTTATCAAGAGGCTTGCTCTAACTCTCTTTGGCGGGAAGCTATGACTGATGAACTGCAAGCTTTTGATAAAACTCATACCTGGGATGTAGTTAACCTTCCACCTGGAAAGAGAGCTGTTAGTTGCAAATGAGTTTATAAGATCAAAACCCATTCTGATGGTTCTATTGAGCGTTACAAAGCTCGACTTGTTGCCCGGGGTTTTACTCAAGAATATACGATTGATTATGAAGAAACATTTGCCTCTGTTGCTCGTCTTACTTCAATTCGTAGCCCCATTGCCATTGATGTTGCTCGCCATTGGAGTCCTTGTTAGATGGATGTCAAGAACGCTTTTCTCAATGGTGATTTCACTGAAGAAGTTTATAAGCAACCTCATCTTGATTCCTCAGTTCCGTCCACCAAAGTTTGCAAACTTCGCCGTGCTTTGTATGGTTAGAAACAAGCTCCTCGTGCTTGGTTTGCCAAGTTTAGTTCTACCATTCGTGACTTTGGATTCTCCTCCAGTGCCCATGATTCTACTCTGTTTATTCGCAAGACAGAGCGTGGTATTGTTCTTCTTCTCTATGTAGATGATATGATCATCACTAGGGATGACACAGTGGGTATCTCTAGTCTCAAACAGTTCCTCAATCGCCAGTTTGAGATGAAAGATTTAGGTCTACTTAGCTACTTCCTCGGCTTGGAAGTTTCTCAAGATCCTTCTGGTTACTTTCTCACTCAGGCCAAGTATACATCTAATCTCTTAGCTCGTGCTTGTCTTACTAATTGCAAGACCGTGCCTATCCCAGTTGATTCTCAGACTCGTTTCACACCTCTTAATGGTCACTTGTTATCTGATGCTACTTTATATCATCAACTAGTTGGCAGTCTTGTCTATCTTACGGTTACTCGTCTAGACATTGCCTAAACTGTTCACATTGTCAGTCAGTTCATGGCTGCTCCTCGCTCTCCACACTATGATGCTCTGGTTCGCATTTTGCGGTATCTCAAAGGCACTATATTTTATGGTCTTCACTACTCAGCACACTCTTCTCTACAGCTACATGCCTTTTCTGATGCAGATTGGGTAGGGAATCCTACTGACCGCCATTCTACTATAGGGTTCTACTTTTTCTTGGGTGACTCTCTCATTACCTGGCATAGCAAGAAGCAAACTTTTATTGCTCGTTCTAGTACTGAGGCTGAGTATTGTGCTTTTGCTAACACTACTCAAGAGTTTATGTGGCTTCGTTGGCTTCTTTCTGATATGGGCGTTTCTCATCCTGCTGTCATTACCCCCTATTGTGACAATCAGAGTGCTATTCAGATTGCACATAATGATGTCTTCCATGATCGCACCAAGCATATTGAGATTGATTATCACTTCATACGACAACATGTTGCTAGTGGCACTGTTCGCCTTATCTTTGTTACCTCTGTTGATCAGACAACCGACATCTTTACCAAGGCTCATCCTCCAGGACGCTTTTCTAATTTACTTTCCAAGCTCAAGTTGATATTTGCATTGCCACCTTGAGCTTGAGGGGGGGTGTTAGCTGTATATATCTATATTGCCATATTGTGCATCTTGCCATATTATGCACCATACCATATTGTGTTTTACCATGTTACCATATTATGCATTACTTACCATATTGTACATTACCATATTAAGCTTCTCCTTCTCCTATATAAAAGAGTCTTGTATTCACTCATTATTCATTCATTGAATATACAGAGTTATATTCTCTCTCTCTCTCTCTCTCTCTCTCTCATAACAATTCTGCTGCCAGACATCTGGACATGTAATGACGTGGTTTGGAGAGTAAACAAATATTAAAAAAAGAAAACAAGGAAAGGAGAGAGAACGAAGAGAAAACAGATTTCCAGAGAAGAAGAAAACCAACTCTCTTGGTTTTCCTTTCCTAGCTCATTTCATTCCCTTTCTCTCTCTAAAATACTCTCTCTCTCTCTCTCTCTCTCAACAAAGAGGAGTTGCAGAGTAGCCTTGTGGGTTTAGTCTAAGAGTATCCTCATGGGTTTAATCTGTGAGTCATAATTCAATGTTCGTTAGCAAGAAGAACATGGACTGTGGCTGTACTGTGGTGGAGATGTGGCTCATATGGTGGCGACCAACGCTGTCGAATCGTGATATGCATTGTATATCATTATTGCACTTTTACATATCGTGTATCGTATCATATCATATCGTATTGTATCGTGCATCATATGATACAATAACATATATTAAAATAGATTAAAAAAATAAATATTCTCATATAATATATTACAAAAATAAGCTACTAAATCATATAATCAATAATCAAATTGGTATATATAAATTCAATCAAATTAGATTCATGATAGTAATTTACTTTCTTGTAGCAAAAGGAGTATGAGAGTCAATTTTTCTTGCCAGTTTATTTGAATTTAGGTTTCCTTTGTATTGGGTTTTTTGATAATATAGTTCATAACTGTTCAATGAGTGTCAACTATGTGATTGATGTAAGAAATTAATGTACATGTAACCATAGTAATAACGTGGAATTGAACTTTATAGGATCTTGAATTCAATACAACTCAAGAATAAAATGAACATACTTTTGTCAGCTATTAAATTAGAGAAGTTGAGAAAATACCTCTAATAGTTGAACCTTGAATTCTTGGCTCACATTCTTCTCTCTGTTTCTCTTAATCAAGATGACTATAGAACTTTGAGTGATGGAATAAAATACTTATCTCATGAAAGGGGAATCACCCATTCTTATATAGAGGAGAGAAGAAGGCCAGATAAATTCTATTAGAAGAATTTCTACCCGTCAAGGTTTTCTTATTTTCTTAGAAGAGTAATTATATTAAAATTCTAATTACTGAACTTTATCTCAAATATTGGCTTTATCTAATTGTGGAGTCCAAATAAAATAAAAAATATAAAAATATGTAGGCTATTGGGCCACATTAGAAAATAAATCCAACATTCTCCCATTTGGCCTATTAAGCCGATTATGATGCAATTATGAGGTTTTTCAAAATATGCAATTTATAAAAATTTTGACTCATTGGATTCCACACTAAAAACTTTGACACGTGATTACGAATTTTAAAAATAGCCAATAAGCTCAGATATATTAGAAACTATAATACTGTGATTACTTCAGATCACCAATGTGAGTCATAGCGGTTATATAACATTTATGTCATATTTCCTTCTATGCACCACACCATCGATAACCTTCACTAGCCTAGTCCATTATTGAGATATGTAATTATTTACCTAAAAGGCCTCTGTAATTTGGCTTGTTAAGATATTTCCTATTTATCAATATTCAAAATGTGTACACACACTTTTAGAAATAGGAAAAATAGAAACAAAATTGTTATTGTGCAAATAGTGTCAAAATAAAAATAAGCATTCAAGATTATCCATACACATCGTGGGTTGCTTAAAAGCCCATCCTGATAACATGTTCTTTGTATGTCTTTGGTGACAATCCCTTTGTGAATGGATCAGCAATCATAAGAGAGGTGCTTAAGTTTTCAATTAACATTTGTTGTTTCTGGACTCTTTCTCTAACAACTAAGTACTTTACTTCCATGTCTTTAGAACCACAGGAGTACTTTCCATTCTTAGAGAAGAAAATTACTACGGTATTGTCACAATATATCTTTAGCGGCCAGGAAATTGAGTCAACAACACCAAGTCTTGAGATGAAATTTCACAACCATAAAGCATGATTTGTAGCCTCAAAACATGCCGCAAATTCAGTCTGCATAGTAGATGAAGCAATAGTGGACTGCTTGACTCTCTTCCATGAAATTGCTCCACTAGCTAGTAGAAAAACAAAACCTGATGTAGATTTTCTACTATCAAGGCAACCAGCAAAATCTGAGTCTGAGTATCCGGTCACTTCCAACTGTTCTGATCTCTTATAGGTGAGCATATAGTCCTTTGTTCCTTGAAGATATCTCATAACCTTCTTCACTGCTTTCCAATGTTCCATTCCAGGATTACTTTGGAATCTTCCCAACATTCCAACTGCAAAACTAATATCTGGCTTGGTACATGTATAGGCATACATCAAGTTCCCTACTGCTGATGCATATGGAATGTCCTTCATTTGTTTTCTTTTCAAATCATTCCATGGACACTATTTTTCACTTAATCTATCACCCTTCATGATGGGTGCATCACCGGCTGAACAAAACTGCATATTGAATCTCTCCAAAACACAAAAAATATATCATTTCTGAGGTAGTCCTAGTAATCCTTGAGATCGATCCCTAAAGATCTCTATGCCAATAACATAGTTTGCTTTACCCATATCGACCATTTTAAAGTTTTTTGAGAGATATTCCTCGGTTTCATGCAATAAGCCAAGGTCATTACTAGCTAACAAAATGTCATCCACGTATAGCACCAAAATAATGAACTTACTCCCACTAACCTTCAGATATATGCACTGATCAACTGTATTTTTCTTAAATCCGAAGGAGGTAATGGTATCATTAAATCTTAAATACCATTGCCTGGAAGCTTGTTTAAGGCCATATATAGATTTTTTTAATTTGCAAGTTAAATGTTCTTTACCTTTCTTTGCAAATCGTTCTGGCTGCTCCATATAAATTTCTTTATCCAAATTTTCATTTAGAAAAGTAGTTTTCATATCTATTTGATGCAACTTTAAGTCATAATGAGCTAATAATGCTAGGATGATTCTAAGCGAGTCCTTCTTTGATATCGGAGAGAAGGTCTCTTTATAGTCTATGCCTTCTTTTTGAGTAAAAACCCTTGACAACAAGTCTGGCTTTAAATCGTTTGATATTGCCTTTTGCGTCACGCTTGGTCTTGAAGACCCATTTACACCCGACCTTTTTACAATTATTAGGCAATTTGACGAGATCCCAAACACCATTCTGTTCCATGAATTTTAACTCTTCATTTATAGCATTGACCCATTTAGCATAATCATCACTATTCATGGCTTATGAAAATGAGACTGGATCTTTGTTAATCCCAATATCAAAATCAGATTCCTATAGATACACCATGTAATCATCTAGAATGACAGGCTTTCTTTTCCTCTGAGATCTTCTCAGAATTGTAGGTTGTGATGGTTCTACAATATTTCAATGGTGGTATCTTCATGAAGTGGTGCAACATGAGGTGGTGAAGGATTTTCATTATGTTGTTCGTTTCCCTCAGCCTATGGAACAGTCTGAGGAACAACAATTTTTCGATAAAGGTCAAATGTTGGCACATCCACCCTAATTTCCTCGAAATTCACCACTCGTGTTTTCTCACTCCCACTAATTTTACCAGTCTCCACTATTCTCGAACTGTGATTAGGACAATAAAATTTGTATTCTTTAGACTTGTTTGGATAACCAATGAAATATCCAGATATTATTCTTGAGTCCAACTTTTTTTTTATGGGTTGAAGATTCTTGCGTCTGTTGGACAACCCCAAATATGTTATGTTTTCTACCAGTCCACAACTCAAAAGGAGTTGTTGGAACTGCCTTACTAGGAACCCTATTTAAGATATACATTGTAGTCTTTAAACCTTCACCCTACAGTGAAATAGGTACAATTGAGTAACTTAACATACTCTTAATCATATCTTTAAGTGTACGATTACGCCTTTCAGCAACTTCATTCTGCTGTGGCGTACCAAGCATTGCATATTGAGCAAGAATGCCTTCCTTTTCTAAAAATTTGGCAAATGGATCAGGATTTTGGTCTGACTCATCATATTTACCATAATATTCACCACCCCTGTCTGATCTCACTATTTTAACCTTTCTATTTAATTGTTTCTTGACTTCAGTTATGTACACCTCAAAGATGTCAACAGCCTAAGACTTTTCATGAATTAGATACACATATCTATAACGTGAGAAACCATCTATAAATGCGATGAAATATTTTTCACCACTAAGACGTGATGTTGAGTGGCCCGCAAATATCTGTATGAATTGTCTCAAGAAGCTCATTACTTCTTGTAGCAACTTTCTTCGTGTGTTTGGTTTACTTTCCTTTAATGCAATCTACACATATCTCAAAATCAATAAAGTCTAGGTTTTCCAAAATCCCATTCTTCACCAATTTTTCAATTCTATTTCTAGAGATATGCCCTAACCGTCTATGCCACAAGATTGAGTATTTTTCATTAATTAGACCACGTTTTAAACCAATATTTGAATGCAGAGTTACTAATGATTGTGCAAACTCATGATTTAAGGTAATTTTATAAAAACAATCACATAAATTACCAGAACCAATCATTATTGAATTAAAAATTAAATTGAGTTTTCCACAACTAAATAAAACTGAATATCCAACACGATCTAATTTGGATAACAAAATTAAATTTCTAGAAACTGAAGGAACATAAAAAGTGTCTTCTAGATGCATCTGATGACCCGTCTCTAAGATCAGTTGGTAGGTTCCTATAGCTACGACTTCAACTTTGAGATAGTACCCCATATAGACAAATCTTTCACTTTCCTTCGATTTCCTGGTTGAGAGGTATCCCTACATGTAATATGTAATGTGGGTCGTGGTCCCAGAGTCCATCCACCAAGTATTAGAAGGTACTTTTGTAAGATTTGATTCATAACAAAGGAAAATTTATTACCTTTCTTTTCGAACCAAGCCTTTCTCTTGCTGCAGTCTTTCTTCACACGTCCTTTTTTGCCACAAAAATAGCACTTGATAGTGAAACCATTCAGAGCCTGATTTTCTTCCCCAGTTCCATTCTTTTTCTTGGGTTGATTTTTCTTTACTTTTACAAACTTACCCTTCTTTTTCTTTAGAGCTCCATGAGTTATAGCCAATGCAGTTTGACGTCATTCCTTCCTCAACCTCACTTCCTCCTGAACACACATATTAGTTAGCTCATTCAAACTCCACTTATCTTTATTGGTGTTATAGTGAATTTTGAATGCGCCGAACTGTAATGGAAGTGAGTTGAGAATAAACTGCACGAGGAAAGTTTCATCAACTTGCATCCCTAAAGTTTTAAACTTTGCAGCTTTGTCAGCCATATTGAAGATGTGATCCGGAACTTCTCGGTTGCCATCATATTTCATTGTTGTCAATTTAGCCATAATAGTGTCAGCAAATGACTTGTCAGCAGATCTAAATCGATCTTCAACAGCCTTTAAGTATTCTAATGCATTAACAGTTTGAGGTAAAGAGGTCTTGATGTTATTTGCAATAGTCATCTTCATGAACATCAAACTAAGTCTATTGGACCTTTTCCAAGATTCAAAAAGGGCAACTTATTTAGCAGTACTATATTCATTAATGTCTGTAGGTTTATCTTCAAGCAATGCCATATTGAGGTCCAACACACCCAGCGTACACTGAATATGTTCATACCATTCCGAAAAATTCGAGCCAGTGAGTAGAGGGATGCTTGATGCAAGAGAGTGCAATGAGGTGGGAACTATCACTGAAATAAGATAGAACATATGACGCCTCAAATTTACTCCAAGGGTTAGGGTAACGTCACTCAAGAGTTTTTTGGTCAATAACCAAGTAAGATCTCAAGAAGGTCGAAGGAGTCAATATAGCCTCCATTCTAAGTCAAACCGCCGTAGATAACAAGCTATCTTTTTGACAGATCTTAATACAAGGTCTCATAAGTAACGCGGAAATATGTATAAATAATATACCATAAACAATATACATATTAAAGCGTTGAGAATTATAATGATGAACTATTGATATCACATAAGTCTTTCCTGTGGGCAAAACTTAGGTATATCTATTGTCCACTCGTTAAGAAATACTTATGTAAGTCTAAAGTAATTTATGTAACTTTTCAGTTAGTCATGTTACCGTTGGGTATTCAATTCTAATCTGTCAAATTACATAAGTTACATTACCCTACCCAGTTCATAATTATTTGAATGTAACTTTCCTTTAGGCTAGTCTCAATCTCCTAATTATAACTGCAATTGAGAATATTATCGAACTTAATATTACCCTTTTAACAATTCTTTTATGTAGTTCTATATTCATAAGTTTTACAAATCTAGGCCACTTTGACAGCTACTAAAATTAGTAAACGTTATGAATACGGAACTAACCAACAATATTCTCTATTCATTAATTTAAGTTATTTAATTAATTCAATCACTATTTTAATGAAATTAACTCTAGATGAACATGAATATATATATATATATATATCAAATTATGCAATATGGCAATCATGAATATCTCATATAATGATTAATAAGAATTACACCTAATATAAATTAACCACTTCAATATTTAATATTTAATGTCATATAAAATTTCTAACAATTATAAAATATATATATGCAACAAAGTTTACTCGATGATCACCTTACTTATGAATAATAGTTACCGATCACATGATGGTCCTTAATGTCATAAATTAAAAACGTTCTAGAAATTTTGAAGTCTCCTATTTTTATATAAGAAGAAACTGCTTTAATTTAAATCAAATCTCATAAAATATTATTATTTAACAAAATATTCGAGGATTGCGATGCGGTGGTGTATAGGATCAGAAATTCAAATTAGTTTAAAATATTTGAAAAACTTTTTTACAAGTAACCAAAGAGTAACAAACATAATGGAATAATGACTCATGATTAATGTAAAAGTTTTACTACGAAATTTCCATCAAATAATATATACAATTGATAATAATAATAATTATAAACATTAGATATTAATATTCCAAGGTGTATTGATTCACAAAACTAAGATTCTAATACCATATGTAAAAAATTAATGTACATGTACCCATAGTAATAATGTGGAATTGAACTTTATAGGATCTTGAATTTAATATAACTCAAGAATAAAACAAACATACCTTTGTCAGCCATTGAATTAGAGAAATTAAGAAAACACTGAATTCTTTGCTCACATTCTTTTCTCTGTTTCTCTTAAATAGGATGACTATAGAACTTTGAGTAATGGAATAAAATACTTATTTCATGAAAGGGGAGTCACCTATCCTTATATAGAGAAGAGAAGAGGGTCAGATAAACTCTATCAGAAAAATTCCTATCCATCAAGGTTTCCTTCTTTTCTTAGAAGAGTAATTATATTAAATTCTAATTATTAAACTTTATCTCAAATATTGGTTTTATCTAATTGTGGAGTCCAAATAAAATAAAACATATAAAAATATGTAGGCTATTAGGCCACACTAGAAAATAAATCCAACAATTGATAGAGAAAAAAATTAGTTAATGGGGCCAAAGGTGAAGAAAAATGTAAAAGTTAATTAATTGTGCGATACGAGTAGCATTGCGATACAATATGGAATTGTATGACACAAAAACATATTTCATGATTCAAGTCACCAACAATATGAGTCTAGGATACGTATCTTTTTTCATACAATACGCTATGTATCATACAATATGTATTGCGTATCTTACGATTTTGACAACACTGGTGACAACAACGGTGGTGACGGGGAAAGGGTTGGCGGTAGGGAAGGGAACTTGGAGAGGGACTGAGCAGGGGAGGGTTGGCCAGTGAAGGACAGTGGGGAGGGGGGGTTGGCCGTGGCCGAAATGGTGGGAAGGGATGATTAAGAAAAGAGGGAGAAGAGTTCAGGGTTTCTATTTTTTTTTTTCTTTTAGCAAAACGATGTTGTTTTTCTAATTTAGGAAACCTGTAAAGAAAGAAATTGTAGAGGATCCTAACTCACTACCGACCAAAAAAAATTTACCGCGGCCAATCATGTCGATGTACACATTTTCTTTCTAGTTCTATGTAAAGCTTGCGATTAGTTTTAAAAAATAAAAAATAATATTAGAGATCTCAAAAAAATTATTAATTTTTTACTAAATATTATGTGAGACCCACATGAGTGTAGACCTCACACACCATGTGAGTGTTTGACAAAAAAAATTTGATAATTTTTTTTGAATCCCTAACATTGCTCAAAAATAAATAAATAAAAATATGTAAGTTTAATATTGTAGCCTTGTAGGTGCAATATAATAAGTAGTTATTGAATAAAATAATTATATGATATAAAATAGTTAGTGTAATTATTAAAATACTCTTCTCTCTGGTAGTTTTGTTTAACAGAGATGGATGGATAGTTGAGACTGAGATAAAATTAAAAATTCAAAAATTCAAAATTTAATTTATTATAAGGATCAAAATTTGACTATATATATATATATATATATAATTTATATATATATATATATATATTATTAATTTTCTCTTCAAATTATTATGGTTCTCAAATTGAACCAAGAATGAAGGGTTTCTGTTAGGTAGATATAGAAAGTAACCACTGGTTGGCACAAGCGATACTTGTACAAAATAAAATAAAATATTTATTAATTATTGTGTGTCATTTAAGTGATAATGGTATTTGAGTTCCAAAAAAAAAAAAAAAAGGTGGTAAGTGTATTTTTCGATAGACTTAAGGTTCAAGGTTTGAGTCATCCTCCTCCCATCTACCTTTTTTTTTTTTTTTTAAAGTAGAAAAATTAAAAACATGTTGCATAAGGAGAAGTATAGATAGATATTCTCTTATCTTCTGAATAGGAGTGTAAACAATTTGGTTCGGTCAAAATTGAGAGAGAATTTAACACTGAACCAAATTTTTTAGTTTTGTGAGTTAAGAAACTGAGACCGATTGCATGATGTTGAAGTGAAAGTGACAATATAGATGAAAAATGAAAATAATATTGAAGTGAAAGTGACTTAATATATTAAAATTTTAAAATGACCGAATTAATATGAATTTTGTAAATTGGGCGGAGTTTTCTTCACGCGCCACACTTTGCTAATGATGTTAACGTATAAGTTAAATATTCAAAACAATAATGGAATTATTATGAATTTTTTAGGTTTGAAGTGAAATTTCTTCAACCTTTTGGCTTGTTTTGAGTAGATTAAAAGTTGACTTTATGATTTTTTTAATTTTTTTTACAAAAATATGTAAAAAAATTAAAAAAAAAATATGATCCAAAAAAATTAAAAAACCATTTTTTTTTTTTTTTTTTTTTTTAAACGAGTACCCAAAACAAGCCTTCATTTTTCTAATGAACCTCTGCAGGGGTTGTTGACAACAACAGCTCCAAATATCCCGGCCGCCTTCTCCTTGTTGATGGCTTCGCTATTCCCGCCCTGCACCACCACCCACCCATTTTCTAAGAGTTTCTCTTTTTAATTGCAAGTCTATAGAAGTTGGAAGTGTCGATCAACTATGGCCTATTTTGAAAAATAAGTTGAAAATTAATTTTTTAGTGTTTTATTTATTTTTTTTTTTAAAAAATATATAAAAAAGTAAAGAGGTAATATAATTTAAAAAAATAAAAAAATTGACTTTTAATTTAATTGTCAAAATGGGCCTATAATGTTCCTAAAAATTATTTTATGAAATTTTTTTATTTAACCATCTTGTTTCATTTATACGAAAGTTGGTCACCTTAAGCTTATCTTCCAAAATTTAATTTAGTTTGTCTTTATCTACTAATTAATTAAAAGTTGATGACAAGAAAGCCCAAGTATAAAAGAGTATTGTCAAACGGCAATTGGTTTTTTAGTTGACATTTTGATTTTTTGATTATTTTAAGTTGAGATTAAAAAGTTTGTTTTGGTTAGTTTTTTTGACTTTTTTGACTTTTATAAGAGAAAAAATGAAATGATTATGATTTAAATATAACAATTTATCTTATTAATTTTTTTGCTGGTGGGTATTTTGGACAGACTTTTTCCTTTTTTTTTTCAAACGAAGCCTTAATTGTTCTTCTTACCTACGTTTACCATATATATCATTTTTCTCCTCTCCCTCTATCTATATTTTTGTAGTAAAGGCCGGTTATGAGGTAAGACAAACAAAATAATTGTATTGAGTCCTTAGTTGTGAATTTGATAGTAATGTCTTAGTGATTAATTTATTAGTGGTGATAGTGACGTGGAGGTGCAAGAAGAAGCTATGATACAATTAAAGGTGGGTGATCGGCCCTCCGATTCTATATTAGTATAGTTAATAGTTATCTCAAAATTATATCAGCTTGCCCTCTAGGTTTGTATTAAACTTTTAAGTGGTTACTCTCCAATATTATACCAACTTGCCCTCTACGTTTGTATTAAACTTTTAAGTGGTTACTCTCCAATATTTATGAAACAGGTGTTGACATATGAAATTACAAACTTTGGACAAAATTTAACAAAAGAACGAAGCATTAGCTTGCAAGAAGAGAACAATATTCCTTTCAAAAAAGAAGAGAACAATAGTCATATTTATTAAAAAAGACATTATTTGAGATTTTTATATTAATACTATCATAGATGTCTTTAATAATTTGAAAGTTCCTCAAACAATGTATTTTTTAACAAAAAAAAAAAAAAAAAACATTATGCTCCTATGTTTCTTTAAATATGCATCAAAATAAATGAGCAGTAATCATTTGACCTCATGAGCTACATTACTACATATACAAAATTAAATTAATAAAAAATATTAAGAATGTACATGTTGCCACGATGAAATCAATCTCTAGTAAAAAATTAATAAGAATACCAACCAATGACAATATCTCTAGTGGGCGGGATGAACTCCCCTCATACCTCATCTATCCATTTATTTTCCGAGTTAGGTTGGGTAGGATTGTTAGTGCAAGGATTTGTTATCAAAAATTTGATTCAAGCCCAATCGACGGTGATTAATCGACAGATTTAAATAAATTTTCAATAAAAATTAGGTTTTGTGATTGGGTTCTATGTCTTAAACAGATTAAGAACTTTGCTAGAGGTAATTAAATGAAGAACGAATAAAACATAACAAAATATATATTTATTCAATTGAATTGTTACTTGCTACTAGTTATAAGAACTTTAATAAGAACAAAAACTGAACAAACAACAGAAGGGAAGAAATAGAGGTTGGAAAAGCTAATACTTACTCTACTCTTAACAATGGCTAAAAAACTAAATATTTTCATATAATATATAAATATATATTACAAAAATAAGCTACTAAATCATATAATCAATGACCAAATTGGTCAATGAGATATATATAAAATCAATCAAATTAGATTTATGATAGTAATTTACTTTCTTGTAGCAAATGGACTATGGGAGTCAATTTTTCTTGTGAGTTTATTTGAATTTAGGTATCCTTTGTATTGGATTTTTTAATAATATAGTTCATAACTATTCGATGAGTGTCAACTATGTGATTGATAGTGAAAAAATTAGTTAATAGGGCCAAAGGTGGAGAAGAATATAAAACTTAATTAATCATACAAGACAAGTTGAATCGCAATATGATATAGAATCGTATGATACAAAACATATCTCACGATTCAAGTCACCAACTGTGCGGAGAGCAAATATTCAGGCAAGCCCGCATTCCTTTCTTCCAAGCTCCAGTCTGTCTGATCGACCTGCGAGCACAACAGCGGTGAGCTACCGGCGGTGTGTGGCCGGAAAACCCCTCCGACGATCAAGTTAGACACACACACAGGGATAGAGAGAGAAAGAGAGGACTGAGTTGTGTTTAGTGTAAATCTCACCAAATGTTCATCTGTCCCTGCATGGGGGGCGCAGACCCGCTTTTATACCTTCTGCGCCCCAAATCTACTCCCATTAGTCTCTCGACACGTGGTGCTACTATCCCATCCATCAGCACAAATCTTGCTGTACATTACCTAACCCAACTGCCAGCTTACTCTACTGGGAGCTCGGCAACCGGGGTACAGCATTACGACCGTCGACATCCAGGCTGCACTTCATGCCCAAGTGTAGCAATAGCCGAGCTCCGTTCCTATAGTGCCCGACTGCATTCTGGCAAAGTCGAGCTCTGGAAAGGCCACGCCGATCAACCAAAGGCTTTCCTGCCGAGCTTCTGGCACGAGCTTCACTGCCGAGTCAAAGGTGTATGCCTTTTGGCCGAGCAACGCAAGTTGCACGGTCACCACTGGTGTGAGTAGTTCGGCCACGGGCCGAGCGGCCCCCACTTCGGGCAAGTACTAATCTATCTCGGCCCAACATGCCCTTGGGCCTTCAACATGCTCGGCTTTTATCTCGGCCCACTTCCGGCTCATAAATCTCCCTCTCAATTGCCCCTTAATTCCGTCCGCGCAAGTGTGACTGGGATTATTTATCCTGACCGGGGTAACACTTCCTCGGTCGTCGGTTTTGCAAGAAGTCAACCGAGCTGGTTTTCTTGCTCGGCTCCTTAATTCACTCGGTCGACGCCTCCTCTGGCCTTCCTGTCTCTTCAACTCTGACGCCACTATTAATGGAGGCACGTGTCAATCTCCTATTGGAACCCAACCGTCCCCTCAAATTTGAATTTGGGCGGCTTCTCCCTCTCTATAGACATACACCTTCTCACTTCTTTTCATTCCTACTGCCTCTCTTCAAGCCTTCGACGTTTCAGAGCTCAAGCTTCCCCAGCAAAACTTCGTCCCTGCCACTCCTTGCATTTGTGCTCGAAGAAGTAGGCCCTGCCCTCAACTGGTAAGTTCCTTGAACCTCATTTTTGCTATTTCAGTCGGCATTTCACATATTAGGGCACTAAATTCGTAGGTTTTAGGACATAGGCACCCAAAACCGTCCCTAACCCTTCACTCTCCTTGCTGTTCTTCATTTTCTCTGATGAACACTGAGGATCTGGGGCGGACTGGGCTGCAGGTCTTCCTTTGATCCAAAAAAATCATTCGGACCGAACAAATACGCAATTTGTCCCAACCTTAGTAGAAACCGGGCTAACCAAATGACTTGGCCGTTCAACCGGGCTAATATCTGGTTCGCTTGGGCGACCGAGCTCCTTGGCTAGCCTTTACGACCGAGGTGGTTTGGCACAATCCAAGTCCGAGCTCAAGTCTAGCTCGTTTTGCGCGACCGCGCTCCCACTTACGATTACCCTCCGTTTTCCTACAGAGTCCAAGGGGACCAAAGACCAATTCTGAGGCTCTCAAGGACCGAGCAGCCATTAATTCCCAGCCTGTGCCAAACCACCTCAGCCGAGCTAAATTGGTCGGCCACACATGGGGAAATTTCGCTTCCTCGTGGACACACCTGCTGCCTTGGCCACCTTCAGGGAAGAATACGGTATCCCGGCAGATGTCCATTTAGAGCTCGCCGAGATGGAAACAACCCCTTGGGGCAGGCTTGACCAATGCCCCTTCACCGTGCTGCCAGTAATTGAAGGAGGCCTCCGCTTCCCGGTCAGCCCTTTGATGACCGAATTTCTGCGCCGCACCAGGCTAGCACCCACTCAAGTTTCAACCAATACTTACCGAATAATCAATGGCGTGCACGAGCTAAACAACCGGCTAGGAACAAACTTAGGTTTAGCCGAGATACTACGACAATACACCCTTGGTCACACCGGCGACGGCCTGACCTATTATTTAAAAATAAGACTGGGCAAAGAGAAAATAGTGACCGGCACCCCAGACAAGGACTTACATGATGACGACTTCTTCTGGGTGTCTGGCAATTATGAAACAGCCGATGTACCGGGCTGGTTCATCAGCAAGAACTTTGGTTCCACATGTAAGCCGCGCTAATTTGCTCCGTTAATTTTCTGACTTCAACATTCTGTACTTAACCATTTTTCCTGTTTCTTTTGCAGCAATTCAAGCCTTGCAATCCAACTACCAATATCCCAACGTAGAAGCCATCCGGACCGTGCTCCGTTGTAGCCACCGGGATTGCAACAAGTTGCTCGGCTACACTCCAACCTACAGGTACTCAACTCCACGCCGGAGCAAAGTTACAGACTTTCTCCGTGCTCCAACACCTCCTCCAGACCCAACTCTACCGGACGTGCCGCTAATCCGACTGACCGAAGAACAAGAGATGGCAAAACGAAGCCGCATCAAGAACCTCCTCACAGCAACCTCAGCCGAGATACCGAGCATCATTACCCACCCCCCAGCTGCCGGTCAATCCAGCGGCCCCGTGGTTGCCTTGGCATTTCCAGCCGCCGGGCAGGCCAGACAAGAGACTCGCCGGGCTGGCAAAAGACCTCACGCAGACCCATCTGTCGAGCTGGTTGCCGAGCTAACCACCGAGCAACCTGCCGTCACTGTCGACCCGACACCAGCGTGGCAACCGCAGCTAAAGCACCGGGAAAAGGACATACCGGCTACCGCTTCCATCAAGGGCGACAAAGAGCACCTGCTCGCCTTTGACCTTTCCAAAACCCTTCTCCTACCGAGCGACGTAGTCGGCAGCGACCATGTTCCTGACACCCGGTTGGTGAAATCGTCTGTTAAGTCCATGACCAGGGTAAAAATCTCAATCTTCTACTAAAATTTTTACAAGTGTTTGCACGGTTTCTTCTCTAATCAAATTTTCTTCTTGCAGGCCATCCAAAAGCAACACTTGGTCATAGAGCGCATCCATCGACTGCGGCAAAAGGCGAATGACTCCGCAAGCCAAGTCCAAAGCTTTCAAACCGAGTTTGGCCGAGCAAAGTCCTCACTTCAAATCGCCGATGCTGACAACAACAGGTTGCTCGACCAGCTTGACGAAGCCGAGAAGAAGAGGGATGAGCTCCAGGCCGAGCTGGATGCACTCAAGAAGTCAAGGGAGAAGGAGTACAAAGATACCAACAACGCCGGCTTCACGGAAGCCGAGGACAGCTACAAGAGGCATGTCTTCGCAACTCAAGACATTTATTTCAAAGTGGGCTGGAAGTCTGCTTGCGAACATCTCGGTCAAGGTCCTGATACCGACGTGTTTGCCACTCCGCCGCCTGTCTTCCTACCGGCCTACCTCGTTCCATATGCCAACGACGTCTTCAGCGCGTTGCAGGCTGAGGCCGAGGAAGGTCTTGAAGAAAAGGCTGAGGCAGATGCTGAGGGAAAGGACCACCAAAAGCAGGAGCAGCCTGGCCGATATGAGTCTGGGATATGTATCTTTTTCCATACGATACGTATCGCGTATCTTACAATTTTGACAACACTGGTGACAGCAACGGTGGCAACGGAGAAAAGGGCTGGCAGTGGGGAAAGGAACTCGGAGTGGGGCTAAGCAAGGGAGGGTTGGCCAGCAATAGACAAGGGGGAGGGGGGGTTGGCCATCGTCGAAATTGTGGGAAGGGATGAGGAAGAAGAGAGGGAGGAGAGTTTAGGGTTTCTATTTTTTTTTAATTTGTTTATTTCACAAAACGACGTTTTTCTAATTTAGGAAACCCGTAACACAAACATTTCTTCGCATACTTTTCTCAAGCGTAACAACGTAATATTCTAAAAAAAAAAAACTCATTAGTGTATTTTTTTCAAATATAACACTCCAATCAATGTAACACACACAAAAACTCCTTAGTGTACAGAAAAACTCCTTAGTGTACTTTTTTCAAACGTAACACTCTAATATAACACTCCAATGTAACATACTAAAAAATTTCTTAGTGTTCTTTTCTTAAACATAACAACATAACATTCTAAAAACACTTCTTAGTGTATTTTTTTCAAACGTAATATTCCAATCAATTTAACACACAAAAACTCCTTAGTATAGTTTTTTTTTTTTTAAACTTAGCACTCTAATGTAATACCAGAAAATCACACTAACAAAAATGTGAATCTACGCTTGCCAACCAACATTTAGCCACCAGCCCTTCCAAAAAGAATCTTCCACACCTTACCTTTCCATCTTTAAAATAAATAAGAAAAATGAAAAAATGAAATACAAAAGAACATTCACTTAAACTCAAATGTCATCACATGAAATAAATACAACTTTTCAAAATAAAAAAACTAATTAGTTCATAAGAAAACTCTTTGGACTAAATGGATCAACATTCCCCCATATAAAATTTAAGAGTAAATTTTCCATAAATATGTTGTAAAATAGTGTGTAATTATTAAAATACCCTTCTTTTTGGTAGTTTTGTTTAACAAAAATGAATGGATAGTTGAAACTGAGACAAAATTAAAAATTTGAAGTTTAAATTTAAAAAAATCAAAAATTAATTTATTATAAGGATCAAAATTTGAATATATATATATATATATATATTATTAATTTTCTCTTCAAATTATTGTGGTCCTCAAATTGAAAGGGTTTCTATTAGGAAGATATAGTAAATGACTAGCGGTGGACACAAGTGATACTTGTATAATTCAAATAAGTAAAAATAAAATAAAATATATATTATTTATTATGTGTCATTCAAGTGGTAATGATAATTTAGTTCAAAAAAAAAGAAGAAAAAAAGTAGTCAGGTTATTTTTCAATAGATTCAAGGTTCAAGGTTTGAGTCCTACTTGTCCTCCCATCTACCTGGCATACGGATAGATATTCTCTTATCTTCTTACTAGGATTGAAAACAATTTGGTTCGGTCAAAATTGAGGGAGAATTTAAAATTGAACTGAACTTTTTAGTTTTGTTAGTTATGAAAATGAAACCGATTGCATAATACGGTTCGATTTTATTAATTTTGTTGATTTTTTGTAAAGAAAGAATTTTCATAAAAATTTAAAAGATTTTATAAAAATTTGTAAAATCTCTATTGAAAGTAAATGAATTTTTTTTTTTTTTAATGAAAGTTCTATAAATACTTTCCTCTCTATTTTTTTTTAACAAAACGTATATTATTAATTACTTATATTCTAATGTTCAAAGAATTAAAATAAAAAATATTTAAATGAACTATTTTGATCGGCTCAGTTTGTATTGTTATAAAAATAAACAATAAGTTATGAAAACATAACAAAAACTAAAATTTTAGTTGATCTTAATTAGTTAGTTTGATTATGTCGTTTTTTTTTTACATCCCTATTTTTAATCTTAAAAAAACAAAGTTTGAGATTATTGTCCCAAAAAATTTAAGATTAAACTTATGACCTCCATACTGGGAAAAAATTATTATAGGTAGCATTTGAGATTCAATAGTTAAGAATAAAGTATATGAGACACTAAATGCATAAGAGAAAAGAAAAGAGATTGAATGAGAATATGGAAAGATTGAATAATTCAAAAATAAAAATAAATAATTGAATAATATGTTCCATTCTATGTGTTTTATTTTTTTCAAGACGAGTTTGAGAGAATCATTTCAGTTTGAATGCAAATATTCCTCCTTTTTTTTCTCTATCCTTGTTTTCTTCTTGGTCTTCCTCTATGTTGATCTTCGTTCCTTACAAATTTAAGTTTTTGTGTGTGTATGTGTATGTGTATTTTTTTTTTGTTGGGGGGGGGGGGGCGCTTAATTGAAACGATGTTGTTTTAACGAACTCCAGAAAAATTGCAAAGGATGGATGGCATAGGATCCAAAAGCTACTTGTTGCTTAAATGGTTGCTAAGGCTCTTTCTTATTTGTTTGGTCCGTGTTCCAACTGCCTCCTTTAAGCGAATGAATTAATAATAAGTGGCCGCGGTGGACTGATAGTTTGAATCAATTAATCAAAATAAGCCAATATTTAAGTTAAAATTGTTTTAATCCTGTCCAAACCATCTTGGTAGCATCTCAGCCAGGGACTTTTCGATCTCTATAGATTGGGTAGAGTTTTCTTGACACACTATACTTTGACGTTGATATTGAAGTATAGAATAAAAATTCAAAATGACGACACTATTATAAATTATTTAAGTTAGGTGAAGTTTTCTTGACACGCCACATGTTGCTAATGAATGTTGAATGAGGGTCACAGTATAAATTGAAAAAGAATGATGTTGAAGTGAAAGTGACTACATAGATTAAAAAGGAAGATAATATTAAAGTGAGAGTGACTTATATTAAAAAAATTTAAATGACAGAATTAATACTCCCTCCGTCCCAAAATATTAGTCCCTTATTTCATTTTTCATTGTCCCAAAATATTTGTCCCTCTTCAAAAATCAAGTACAAAAATAATACAAATTTCCTATTTTGCCCTTCTTTTAAATTAATAAACAATATAAAAAGTAAAATTATGACATTGATATTCCCAAAAAATGTACTATCAAAAGGATAATTTTGAAAAATCAACTTTTTTTAAATGCAATAATTGTACTATCAAAAAAAGTTAAATTCCCCAAAAGAGACCATTATTTTGGGACGGAGGGAGTATGAATTTTTTAAGTTGGGCGGAGTTTTCTTGACACACCACGCTTTGCAAGTAATGTTGACATGTAAGTTAAAAATTCAAAATAATAATGAAATTGTTAAGAATTTTTTATGTTTGATGTGAAATTTTCCCAACCGTTATTTATCTAATGAGCCTCTCTCTAGTGGTTGTCGACTATAACAGCACCAAATCTCTGGGCGGCTTTCTGGATGTTAGACCATTTTAATATCTGTTATTTATTTATTTATTTTTTATTTTTATTTTTTTTTAATTTGACCTTTTGTCTTGTTCATGTATCTTTTTTGGTCTTGTTCATGAATCTCATTTTGTTTGGTGAATAGAAATTCATGGTTTTTTGGTGACCTTTTGTTTTGTTCATGAATGGAGATTAATTGGAAGTTCATGGACTTGGTGGTAAGTTAATATTTGGAGACTCTCCCTTGTCTCTAGTTTAATGGTCATTATTATTTTTTGGTGTAATTTGTAAGGTCTTAGCGGCCTATAAATAGTTCATTTCATCTACTCTTTTTTACACCAACTATTATTTATACTTGAGAGATTACTAGTAAAGAATGGTGTTTTTCTTGGTGGAGTTTTAGGTTCACCATTTTATGCAGAGTTGGCCTGAACGATACGACAAGTGGTCGGGCTGTTGTATCTTGGAGGGGACAAGTCATAGTTTCGTGATTGCTGCATCGATATTTGGATCCTTCCTACTGTAGTAGGTTTGATCTCCTAAAAGAAAACGAGATATTCGTGCCTCAGCCTGATCTATTTGTATCTCATTTTTTTTGCATTATTTATCAATAAAATATAATTTTTCTGGTATTTTCACTAACAATTTTAAGGAGATTAAACATGGAAGAAGTATTAGAAAAAACCAATGATGGAATTGGAGATCTCAACAAGCCTTTCAAGTTCAAGAGAGTTCATTTTAAGAGGTGAAAAGGAAAAATTCTTTTTTACCTCAACTTTTTGAAAGTTGCTTATGTTCTTACTGAGAAGAATCCAAACAAAATCCCAACTGAGGAGATGAATGATGAAGACTGCGAGACACATGAAGCAAAAGTGGCTTTATATAATATAGATGAGTATAAATGTCGTTTATATGTCTTAAATTGTCTTGCTGATCAATTTTATGATTACTATAACACCACTTACACTTTGTCTTCTATTAATTTTTGGCATGCTCGCTTGTGTCATATTAACCGTAAATATGTAGGAATCATGAGTAGTTTAAGATTAATTCCTAAGTAACAAAAAAAATTGAGAAATGTGATGTTTGCAGTAAGACAAAAATTACCAAGAGGCATCATAAAAGTGTTGAGAAAAATACCAAATTGCTAGAATTATTTCATACTGATTTGTGTGAGTTTGAAGGAATTTTAACTCGGGATGGTAACCGATATTTTATCACTTTTATTGATGATTTTTCAAAATACACAAACGTATATTTATTAAAAAATAAAGTGATGCTTTTGAAAAATTTAAAGAATTTTTCTTGAAGTGGAAAATCAATTCGGTAAAAAGACTAAGAGAATTAGAAGTGATAGAGACCGAGAGAATAAATATCCGGCAATATGAATCTCTTAATTAAAACGATGTCGTTTTAACAAACTCCAGAAAAATTGCAAAGGATGGACTATAGAGGATCCAAAAGCTACTTGTTGCTTAAACGGCTGTTAAGGCTCTTTCTTATTTGTTTGGTCCTGCGTTCCAACTAACTGCCTCCTTTGAATGAATTAATTAATAATAAGTGGCAGGGGTGGATTGATAGTTTGAATCAATTAATCAAAATAAGCCAATATTTAAGTTAAAATTGTTTTAATCCTATCCAAACCATCCTGGTAGCACTTCAGCTAGAGACTTTTCGATCTCTATTAGATTGGGTAGAGTTATCTTGACACACTATACTTTGACGTTGATATTGAAGTATAGATTAAAAATTCAAAATGACAACACTATAATAAATTTTTTAAGTTAGGTGAAGTTTTCTTGACACGCCACATGTTGCTAATAAATGTTGAATAAGGGTCACAGTATAAATTAAAAATGAATGATGTTGATGTGAAAGTGACTATATAGATGAAAAAGGAAGATAATATTAAAGTGAGAGTGACTGAATATATTAAAAATTTTAAATGACAGAATTAATATGAATTTTTTAAGTTGGGCGGAGTTTTCTTGACACGCCACGCTTTGCAAGTGACGTTGACGTGTAAGTTAAAATTTTAAAATAATAATGAAATTATTAAGAATTTTTTATGTTTGATGTGAAATTTTCCCAACCGTTATTTATCTAATGAGCCTATCTCTAGTGGTTGTCGACTACAACAGCACCAAATCTCCGGGCGGTCTTCTGGATGTTGGATCATTTTAATATCTGTTATTTATTTATTTTAATTTTTTTTTAATTTGACCTTTTGTCTTGATCATGTATCTTTTTTTGGTCTTGTTCATGAATTTCATTTTGTTTGGTGAATGTAGATTTATTGTTTTTTGGTGACATTTTATCTTGTTCATGAATGCAGATTAATTGGAAGTTCATGGACTTGGTAGTGAGTTAATATTTGGTGACTCTCCCTTGTCTCTAGTTTAATGGTCATTATTATTTTTTGGTGCAATTTGTAAGGTGTTAATGGCCTATAAATAGTTCATCTCATTTACTCTTTTTTACACCAACTATTGTTTATACTTAAGAGATTACTAGCAAATAAGGGTGTTTTTCTTGGTGGAGCTTTGGGTTCACCATCTTGTGCAGAGTTGGCCTGAACCATACGACAAGTGGTCGGACTGTTATATCCTGGAGGGGACAAGTTATAGTTTCGTGACTGCTGCATCGGTAGTTGGGTCTTTCCTACTGTAGTGGACTTGATCTCCTTAAAGAAAACGAGATATCCATGCCTCAGCCTGATCTATTTATATCTCATTTTCTTTGCATTATTTATCAATAGAATATAATTTTTCTGGTATTTTCACTAACAATTTTAAGGAGATTAAACATGGAAGAAGTATCAGAAAAAACCAATGATGGAATTGGAGATCTTAACAAGCCTTTCAAGTTCAAGAGAGTTCATTTTAAGAGGTGGAAAGAAAAATTCTTTTTTACCTCAACCTTTTGAAAGTTGCTTATGTTCTTATCGAGAAGAATCCAAACAAAATCTCAACCGAGGAGATGAATGATGAAGACTGCGAGGCACATGAAGCAAAAGTGGCTTCATATAATATAGATGAGTATAAATGTCGTTTTTATGCCTTAAATTGCCTTGCTGATCAATTTTATGATTACTATGACACCACTTATACTTTGTTTTCTATTAATTTTTGACATGCTCGTTTGTGTCATATTAACGGTAAATATGTGCGAATCATGAGTAGTTTAAGATTAATTCCTAAGTGACAAAAAATTTTGAGAAATGTGAAGTTTGTAGTAAAGCAAAATTACCAAGAGGCCTTATAAAAGTGTTTAGAAAAATGCCAAATTGCTAGAATTATTTCATACTGATTTGTGTGAGTTTGAAGGACTTTTATCTCGGGGTGGTAACCGATATTTTATCACTTTTATTAATGATTTTTCAAAATACACAAATGTATATTTATTAAAAAATAAAAATGATGCTTTTGAAAAATTTAAAGAATTTTTCTTGAAGTGAAAAATCAATTCGGTAAAAAGATTAAGTGAATTAGAATTGATAGAAGTCGGGAGTATGAATTTCTTAGATTCAACTTTTTTGTTCAGTCATTGAGAATTATTCATGAGACTACTCCACCATATTCACTTTCATCTAATGGCGTAGCCGAAAGAAAAAATAGAACGTTAATTGACTTGACGAACGCTATGCTTATTAATTTAGGTGCTCCATCAAATCTTTGGTATGAGACTAATTTGACAGCTTGCCATGTGATAAATAGAGTGCCACACAAAAAGACTAAAATGGTACCTTATGAATTGTGGCGGGGGCATAAACCAAATCTAAGTTATTTGAGGGTTTGGGATTGTTTAGCTTTTCTGAGGCTTGCAGATCCTAAACGACTTAAATTAGGTGAATGAGCTACCACCTGTGCTTTTCTTAGATGTGCATTGCACAATACAGTTTATAGATTTTTTGATATGGAAAATAATATTATTTTTGAATCAAGTGATACTATTTTTCATGAAAATAAATTTCTTTCAAATCTAAAAATAGTGGGGGTCAAATAATTTCTGAAAATATTTTGTCCATGCTTAGCCCTTCTACTCCATCCCAAGTTTTTCAAGAACAAGAAAATTCTCAAATCCAACCAAGGAGGAGTAAACGAGCTAGAGTTGAAAAATTTTTTGGTCCTAACTATTATCTTTATAATGTGAAAGAAATTCCTCTTACAGTGCAAGAAGTTTAATCATCACATGATGCTATTTTCTGAAGAGAGGCTGTAAATGATGAGATGGATTCACTACTTTCAAATAAAACATGGAAGCTAGTGGATTTACCTCCAGGTTGTAAAATTATTGAGTATAAATGGCTCCTTTGTAAAAAAACTTAAACTGGATGGAACTATAGATAAATATAAAACGAGGCTTGTCGCTAAAGGTTTTAGGCAATAAGTTGATCTTGATTTGTTTGATACTTTTTCTCTGGTTATTAGAGTTACATCAATTACACTATTGATAGCAGTGGCTACAATTCATGATTTAAAAATTCATGAAATGGATGTTAAAACAGCATTTTTAAATGGAGATTTAGATGAGGAGATTTACATGGACCAACCTGAGGGCTTTGTGGAGCATGGCTAAGAAAGCATGGTGTGTAAGCTAACTAAATCCCTTTATGGTTTAAAATAAGCTCCTAAACAGTGACATGAGAAATTTGATTCATGCATGCTTAAGAATGGCTATAAGACTAATGAATGCGATAAGTGCATATATTATAAAATTTGTGAGAATGCACATGTGATTATTAGCCTATATGTAGATGATCTACTTATCGTTGGCTCTAATTTGCATATTATGAATGAGACTAAAAATATGCTTAATAGCCATTTTGATATAAAAGATCTTGGTGAAGCCAATTTTATTTTGAGAATTGAAATTGCCAAGACAAATGATGTCATTTTTCTTGACCAGTCACATTATGTTGAGAAAATTTTAAAGAAATATAATTTTTTAGACTGTAAACATGTTGCTATTCCTTTTGATGCAAGCATACATTTATCTGTTGTAACAATTGAAAAAGAAGTGATTAATCAAAAGGAATATGTTAGTATGATTGGCAGTTTGAGATATGCTACTGACTGTACTAGACCTGACATTGTATATATTGTTGGACTACTTAGCTGATTTATTAGTAAGCCAAGTCAAGGTCATTGGCTAGCCATAGGAAGAATTATGAGATATTTATTTGGTATAAAAAATTGTGGTTTGTTTTATAACAAGTATCCTGCGGTACATGAGGGATATAGAGATGCTGATTAGAATACTTTGTCAATAATTCTCTCTCTACCTTAGGTTTTTTTTTTTTATACCTTGGGTGGTGGTGCTATATGTTGGAAGTCTAAAAAACAGACTATAATTGCTAATTCTATCATGGAAGCTGAGCTTATAGCATTAGCTTTAGCATGTGAGGAAGCAAATTGGTTGAGAGATTTGTTACATGAAATCCCTTTTTGGGAAAAACCAATTCCTCATATGTTAATTCGTTGTGATAGCACTGCTGCTATTGGTAGAGTGAACAACCATTTTTATAATGGTAAATCTAGAACTACTCGAAGGAAACACAGTAATGTGAGATCCTATTCGAATAATGACATCATAATTGTGAATTATGTAAAATCTTGTGATAATCTTGCGGATCTGTTAACCAAGGCCTTGGTGAGAGATAGGGTTTGGAATACATCGAGGGGGATTGGTTTGAAGCCTATAAAATCATAAACCATGTATGAAGGGACTCCTAACTTGGGGACCAGAGATTTTGTAACTAGGTTCAATGGGAAGAACGAATCATATGGTGGTTGTAAAAAAATGCACTCTTTAATATTTTGTTATCCATCCCTATGATGTAAGTGCATTTGTTCTGTAATGTTAGAGGGTTGAGTTTTTATACTCTTAATGAAATTCTGTAGCACTTGTTGAGTGGGGTATACAAATTACAGGAACATCCTTGACAGATTTCACCTATGTGAGCATGAAAGTGGGGTCGCTTTCTATGAGAACAAGGCTTATTCTCAAATATGCTCATGAAAACCGGGATAGGCATAAGGCCGTAATGTGCGGGCTATTAAAGCTCATGTCAACACCTGGATTATTATGTGCGAACATTAATACTTTATTTCTTCTAAGTAGTCATAGCTCAAGTCTGAGATCATTACTGACTCTGGAGTAGAAGTTGTTTCCCTAATGAAGGTTTAATACAGATCACACCTTCATGATGCATACTAGTCTATCTGTGTTTGATAATCTCTTTTGACCTTGTTGATATTACAATGAGTGGAAGATTGTTGGACCATTTTAATATCTATTATTTATTTATTTATTTTTATTATTATTTTTTTAATTTGACCTTTTGTCTTGTTCATGTATCTTTTTTTGGTCTTGTTCATAAATCTCATTTTGTCTGGTGAATGGAGATTCATGGTTTTTTGGTGACCTTTTGTTTTGTTCATGAATGGAGATTAATTAGAAGTTTATGGACTTGGTGGTGAGTTAATATTTAGAGACTCTCCCTTGTCTCTAGTTTAATGGTCATTATTATTTTTTGGTGTAATTTGTAAGGTCCTATAGTGGCCTGTAAATAGTTCTTTTCATCTATTCTTTTCTACACAAACTATTATTGACACTTGCGAGATTACTAGCAAAGAAGGGTGTTTTTCTTGGTGGAGCTTTGGGTTCACCATCTTGTGCAGAGTTAGCCTAAATCATACGACAAGTGGTCAGGCTGTTGTATCTTGGAGGAGACAAGTCATAGTTTCGTGACTGCTGCATCGGTATTTAGGTTCTTCCTATCGCAGTGGGCTTGATCTCCTTAAAAAAAACGAGATATCTGTACCTTAACTTGATCTATTTGTATCTCATTTTCTTTACATTATTTATCAATAAAATATAATTTTTCTGATATTTTCGCTAACATTGAATATTGATAGCGTTGTTATTCCTGTCCTGCACCACCACCCACCCATTTTGTATCACTTTCTTTTTTTTAATTGCAAGTCTACAAAAACTTGAAAGTGGTGGATCAACGATAACGTTCCTAAAAATTATTTTATGAAATAACTTTATTTGACCATCTTATTTCATTTATACAAAAGTTGGTCAACTTAAGCTTATCTTCCAAAATTTAATTTTGTCCTCTTACTTAGGCTTATATACTAATTAATTAAAAATTGATGACAAGAAAGCCTAAGTATGAAAGAGTAAATTGTTCACCTTGCCTACGTTTATCATATATATCATTTCCCCCCCCCCCCTCTCTCTCTCTCTCTCTATATATATATATATATATAATGACATAACATCCACACACAAAAAAATACACAAATACATAACACACAACATAGGCAAAATGATTTTTTCCAAGTGAATCTCCCCACTAATTTTAAAACCCAATTCTTGGAGGCCTTTGCTAATCCCCTGGCCTCCTCCAAGGGTTATATGATAGCTGCCCTATTTTGCAAACAAACGCTAATAGTGTGTCACACATCTATCCTAATCCAATTCCCTTCGCTGTCAAACAAAACAAATGGACCCACATACTCTTTCATAGACTTCTGTGAGCCCTAATTCAAGCACATAATCTGAATTATTTACCTTGTAGCCCTCGCAATAGAAGTCATTTATACAAAAAATCAACTCTATCGGACAATTATAGACACATTAACAAATTGTATTTTATTTTATAACATAGATTATTCAAATTTACAATTATATTTGCGATTTATTTTATAAAATAAAATATAATTTATTTCAATATTTATAGATGTCTAAGGAAATTATTTTTTATATAGATGACATTGATTGCAAAACTTAGTAGGTAGATGGTGGGAATAATGCATGCCGCAGAGGTATGAAAAGGTGTATTGGGCTAACCCCCTAGTGGGCCCATCATATTCATGACAATTTTATGTGGTTTAATTTTGGGTTGGGCGCATAATGTAAGAACTTAAATAAACAAAATAAAAATGTTAGAGATTTTAAAAATTTTATTAAATGTCTCATATGGGTCATAAAACTCACATTGTGTGCATATACCCATGTGAACAAAATTGCCTAAAGATTGTCTAAGACACAGCATAGATTGCGAAATTTGTGTTCATTTTATTGAATAAAATCGTGTATACATGACAAGATTCTGTGTACAGCCCGTTGTGAGACTTTTTTTTTTTTGATCGGCAAAGAAAAATTTCATTAAAAACATGAAATTAAAGGTACAGGAAGATGAAATGCACTGAGAGAGTTTCGGAAAGTATAAAAAATCCCTACTACTGCTACTCGCAACCATACAACCAACCCCTCAGCCTCATAATTTTTTTAAACAAAAAAAGTTAAGAAGGACTTAACAAAATATAAAATACATGATTTTCCACAAAAATCAACCCACCAGAATCAAACCACAAAATCAAGCTAGTAACCCAAATATTTTAAACACCTACACTCCCACAGCCCACATTACCCAAGACCCACGCCACCCACGCCTACTCTGCAGCTCACGCCCACGCCTACTCTGCAGCCAACCACCCACCTGAACACCTAAGCTGCTGTGCTACTGCACTCCCGAGGCCACACCTACTCTGCTGCACGCTGCTGCACTCCCCACACCACCGGAAAACACTGTAGCCAACAGGTCACGGCTCCAAATACCACCGGAAAATACCATCAACCAACAGCCCACAGCTCCAAACACCATTACAACTCCAATCTCCATTGCAACTCCAAACTCCACCTCCAAACTCCGAAGACAGATTAACACCCAACCTCCAAACTCCAAACTCCAACCTCCACACTTGCTGCCGAACAACCTGCCAAACTCCAAACACCACCGGAAAACACCATCAACCAACAGCCCACAGCTCCAAACACCATTGCAACTCCAAACTCCAACCTCCAAACTCTGAAGACAGATTAACACCCAACCTCCAAACTCCAAACTCCAGCCTCCACACTTGCTGCCGAAGACACCCACACCCACACCCACTGCAGCTCCACGAAGAACGACACTCGAAGACAGATCAACACCCACACCACTGCAGCTCCATACACCAACCAAGACACCGACCAACCGCTGGGACACCACCATACATTAGAAGAAGATCACCCCTCAAACTCTCACCCAAAGAGGAGCGCACGAATGAAAACCAGACAGATCTGGATCGACTTCGACATCCATGTTTCCGTCCAAACAAAGCATCGAAACTTCTCCACCAACCTGAACCAGAGTTCACCCCTCAAGCTCCTACTCGCAAAAGAGCGCACGAATGAAGATCCTGGACGGCCCCGAATCACCATAAAAACCAACCGCTGCAAGACAAACACCCTAAGGTGGGAGAAATGAGGGAAATCAAGTTTATTGGAGGAAAAAGAACAAAACAAACGGATGCCGGAAAGAACTAGGCCAGCCGACCGCCATAGCCGAAGGCGGCGGCCGGCCGGCCCAAAGGGAGGCCTGGGAAGTTTAGATGCAGGTACTTGTGTGTTGTTTGTTTCACAATTTTGTAGAATATATGCCCGTTGTGAGACTTACTGACATTCATAACCATACTTCAACACAAAACCGACTGCAAAATTCATTACTAATGCTACACTAGGGGGAAAATGATACAGGTTGTGAGAGAGAACTAACTGGAAACTCATTACTATGTATCAAGAATTGAGTTCGCAGTCGTGGGATGTAGCCAGCCATTCACCGTAACGATTACAATCTAATACATAATAGGAACCAGCCAGTTTGGCTATGAAATCAGTTAGCACACCACCAAGATGTATTCAAATTGGGGCCTTGACAAGCTATTACATTCGGGCTGGTACTGTACCTGATGACTGATTTTTAGAACTATAAGTATTCAGATGGAGGCACTAGAAGAATATAAGAAAGATTTGAATGGTCTTCCTTCAAAATCTAACACATTTGTTTCATATCACTAGTTTTCTCTCTCTCTTTCTCTCTCTCTCTCTCTCTCTTTTTGGTTACCCTTGAAAATGCTGGCAATATTTAAAACTGTAACATGTTAAAACAAATCAACTTGAATTTTGCAACAAACAGAACTTAGTAAATCAAACTCACAAATGTAGTTTTAAGCAAATATATATATTTAATACAGAATTTAAGTTACAATAGCAATGTGCATAATACATATATACAACTTGTAACAATCAGATCCAAAAACATCGATCAGCCAACAACAACAACCAAAAAAAAATGATAGCCCCCACTGAGTAACCATTAAGCTTCTTTTTTCTTCAACCTCTCATGCCAGGCACCATTGACGAACCATTAAGAAATATTAACTTGCATTTTTTTTTTCTTTCAAATACGCATTGATTAGAAGTTTAATGACTCAAAAATTAAAATTAAAATTTGAGAATAATATATGATTTAAAAAAGATAAAATAATAATTTTTTTACATATGAATAAATAAGTAATGCAAATTGAAGGGAAAAAAAAATTCCTTTATTTCAACTTTAAAAAAAATAAATACATAATAAACACATTACTTAAAATGATAAATTTTACGTTGTTTATACAGTTTGAAATAAGTCTAATATTAAATTATTAATATGTTATCTAGCATTAATTTTTGAGAGATTGTTTGTTTTTAAATATTTTATCAATGAAAATTGAGTATTTTTTTTTTCATTAAATGATTTAATAATATCTTAACAACTTGAAAAAATTACTCATAAATCCCATTTAGGGAATGTTGACCCATTTATTCCTGGGTGTTTTTTGTTAAACTATTTAATCCCTTTTTATTTTTTGTATGCTATTTTGTTTGTATTGTTGAGTTGTAGTTTACATGTTTGCGTTTGGTTTTGATTTCAAACAGATTTTTTTGGTGTTGTAGTTTACAAATTTATATTTCTAGATAAAAAAATGATCGTGGTTTGAATTTTTTTTGTTTTTGATGTGATGATCTTATGGTGGTAATATTTGTTCATTATTATGAAAATATTACAAGATGAATGAATGTCAAATTAATATAGGATGTATCAATTAATATTCAATTGTTTATAAAATCGATTAAATTTTTGCAGGTATTTACGCATATTTAATTGTGGCTTTTAAAAGTGTCAATGAAAAGAACTTATAAGTGATATTTTGTAGTAGCGATAGTAGCATTGCAAAGTATCACTAAAACAAGTTCCAATGTCACTTATATCATTTAATGGCACAAATGAATTGGATTTAGTGTCATTTATATCAATTGTAAGATAACAAACGTCATTAAAAATTCATATAGTTGCATTTTTTAAATTACAAGTCTTTTTTAATGGCACTTGATAACGTCACGAATAATGTCTATCACTGAAAGTGTATAACCTTGATGGTGTAATGACACTTAGAAGTGTCACTAACTCTTTTTTTAATAGCGCTTGATAGTGTCACAAATAGTATTTATCATGACATCAAAATGTCATTGAAAGTTCTTAGCCATGATGGTGTAGTGACACTTGCAAGTATCTACCGTGACACTAGTATCTATCGTGGCACAGGTATAAATGACACTTGTTTAAAATGTCACAAGACTAAAAAATATTATTAAAAAAATAATTTTGTGACACTTTCAAATGTCACTAAATTAAGAAAATATTGTGGTGTTAGGACTTTAACCCAAAAGCAATCCCCAATATTCATGCTTTAAAGTATTAGAATCAAAACCTTTCATATCATTCTAAATTAATTTCTTACTATGCCGTTAATTTGCACCATCACATAAATAATATCACGTGTGCTTAGTGGATATTTGAGATTTATTTATTTTATTTTATTTGGGGGAGGGGGGCGCTTATTTTGGTCTTTAATGATTTTTTTTTAATTCAAAAAATTTTAGTTTTTAGATTCAGCTCGACAAGGCGAATTGAAAAATTAAAAAAAATTTAGAAAAAATCAGAAGGAATAAAAAACAAAAAGTAGGAAAAAAAAATATTGGATATTTTAAAGCTTATTTTGGCTTTTTATTTATTTCTTTTAGAATTTTTCAAAGAAAATTACTTTTTAGATTCATCTATAGGGACCAAAAAAAAAAGACAAAATTTAAATAAAAAAAAATGTCACTAAAGATAAAAAAGAAAAATTACAAAAAAAAAAAAAAACAATAATGAGTCATACCCCGGCAAAACATTATTCCCACTCACTTATGATTGGTCCAAATAAAAAAAGAGTACAAGCATATTATTGATCTACATCAATATGGAGTGGTGGGGCTCCCGAAAAGGGGTTCCAAATATTTTTCCAACAAAAAAAAGGAATAATATGATCCAAAATAAGTAAAAAGCCAACAGCTGGCTTTTTACTGGTTGCCAAAGCCCCCCCCAGCGAAAACGCAGGTAGTTGTCAGAGGAGCCCTCTCATAACCATCTTTGACATATGTTGCCGAACTCTTTTTAGAGACTTCGACATATTTGGACTTGTCATTACTTCCTCCGGTTGTTTCAGAAAGCTGATACATGTCAACAGTGACGTAAAAATGTTCGCCACATCCGTATAAACTAGAGCTGACAATGCAAAATTTTTTACCCTTCAAAGGCACCATAATGTTTACCGTTTCATCCTCTACAATCCCAGATGGAAACACAAGTCCACGTACTTCATAACTATGCAATTCCCTCTTGCCCACATTGAAATCGTAGGCTGCAAGAGCAAATTCTTTTGGCGAGGAGAAAGCATACCTTAAATGATCAAGTAACTTGGCCTCATCGATGAAGGGTAACATTTTCATTTCCTCACCACCCAATGAATCCATAGCCTTCCAATTATCTTTCTCACTACTCTCAGCACCCAACGTGTTCGTTTTCTGATCACCCAATGTACCCATATTTATCCCATCATCTTTTTCACCACGCGATGATGTCCAATAATTTTCCTTGACATGATAGGTAAAAATTCCTTTACGGGTTGAAAAAATAAGTAAATTCTTGACGATGGCATATGAGAAGACCTCATACTTATGCTGCCGCCCTTTACTAGCAAAGGGAAACTGATCGAGAACACTCCAAGACTTGTCCCAAGACTCACTTTTAGGCTCAAATTTCTCAAGATCACGCGAGGCAAGGTTAGAGCTAAGGACATAAAATGTATCACCTATAGGACCCAATACTATTGGCCTGAATTTTGCCTTTTTCATAGGAGGTCCATCATTAACATCATTCTTGGGGTTGTTGTAAGTGTCAAAGACATAGCAACGCTCAGATAATTTTCCTTGTTTTCCTGGGCAATATTGCTCACCCCCAAACATATAAATTTTGCCATCAAAATGGACAAAACTCATAAAGCCTGGATACGATTCGTACGGTAACTTGACCAGAGGTTCAGGTACCACTGGAAGCTTCTTCGTTTCCTGGCTGGAAGACTCCCCCTCAGAGCTCAAATTCAAGTGGGAAAGTTCAATCCTATGGAAGGAATGACTGTACTTCCCCCCACTGTACATGAAGATCAAGTAGAGGCAACCTTCTGCTTCGGGCATCTGAGAGCAATCTCTCTTCATGTTTAGTTAGACCTAAAAAATGTCCTGAGAAACACAACAACAACCAAAGTTAAACATCCGCTCATGATGTGATTATGTAAAAAGCCCACACACATATACCTACATACTAAAAATAAAAATAATAAAAAATAAAGATTTTGAAGATTTAATTTTCCAAGAGCAAGATCGAAAAAAGTTCATTCAAGAGGTATCAAGAGGTAATAATTACACCGCAGTGATAAAAACATATATATACATAAAAAAAAAATTATAATTATAATTATTAATATTTATAAAATTTCTGAAGTAATTATTTTTTTAAAAATCTCACAAAAATTTCAGTGATATGACAGTTCTTTAATAAAAATCTGAATAATGTTAGGGATCATAAAAAATATGTCATGAAATGCATCATGAAAATTTTTCATCCCTTAATTAGTGTGTGGTGTTTTGTTGTATGGGTAATTCAAAGATTGAGAATCTTTCATGATAATCTTCATTATATTTTCTTCATAATTCCTAACATTACTCTAAAAATCTAAAGTAAGAAGTTTTGACTGTAAGTAATCCATTTCCCTACATTCAAGTTCCATGAAAATCCATTTCCCACTTACATATTATTAAACTTAAATAATTATAAAAAGTAATTTGTATATCATTTTCCATGGTGGAATGATCCAAACAAGAAGATAAATTACTAACCTTACCGGAGAATTCAACACCTACGAACTCGTGAAAACTTGGCCACAAAAGCTAAACTTGTAGCTCTCCCTCTGGAATCTTGCCTACAACTTCTTCCTCCCCTCTCTGCATATATATATTCCAATAATGACCCGGGCCCCTTCCTCCCCCCCCCCCTCCCCCTCCCTCAACATGATTGGCTAATTTTTTTTTTTTTTTGCTTCTCCTCCAATCACCACCCGCCACATGTGTGTGGGGAGGTAGGAGTAGTGATGGGAGGAGTTCTCAATCATGACCCATAAACACCCACCGTATTTTTGTATAGAGCCATTCTGTTGGCATACCTTCCTTATTTATTAAAAAATGCTAACCGCCCGAGACCTTTGACAAAAATTTTAGGATCCTAGCTGTGCTTTTATTTATTTTATTATTCTGCTGCTGGACATCCGGACACGTAATGACGTGGTTTTGGAGAGTAAATAAATATTAAAAAAAAGTGACATTTGAAAGTCCCACCAAACAATTGGTCAAAATTGAGAGAAAATTTAACACCAAACTAAACTTTTTAGTTTTGTGAGTTAAGAAACTGAGACTGATTGCATAATGCGGCTCAATCTTATTTGTTTTGTTGATTTTTTGTAGAGAAAATTTTTTCATAAAGCTTTAAAAGGTTTTATAAAAATTGGTAAAATCTATATTGAAAATAAATGAAAAAAATTAATGAAAGTTCTATAAATACTTTCCTCTCTAATTTTTTTACAAAACGTATATTATTAATTACTTATATACTAGTGTTCAAAGAATTAAAATAAAAAATATTTAAATGAAATATTTTGATCAATTTAATTTGTATCGCTATAAAAATAAACCACAAGTTATGAAAATAGAGCGAAAATTAAAATCTTAGACGATCTTAAACGGTCAGATCAATTATGTCGATTTTTTTTACATCCCTGCTTTTAATCTTAAAAAAACAAAGTTTGAGATTATTGCCCCAAAAAATTTAAGATTAAACTTATGACCTCCATACTCAAAAAAAAAAAAAATGATTGAAGGTAGCATTTGAGATTCAATAGTTAAGAACAAAATATTTTAGACACTAAATGATAAGAGAAAAGAAAAGTGATTGAATGAGAAAAGCAAATAGATTGAATGAGAAGATGGAAGATTGAATAATTGAAAAATAAAAATAAATAATTGAATAATATGTTGTTCTGTATCCATTCCATGTTTTCCTATTTTTTTCAGGATGAGTTTGAGAGAATCATTTCAGTTTGAATGCAAATATTCCTCCTTTGTTTTCTCACTGTCCTCATTTTCTTCTTCGTCTTCCTCCCTGTCCATCTTCGTTCCTTTCAGATTTAAATTCGTATGTGTGTGTTGAAGTGAGAGTCACGGTATAGATTAAAAATGAATGATGTTGAAGTGAAAGTGACCATATAGATTAAAAATAAAAATAATATTGAAGTGAAAGTGACTTAATATATTAAAAATTTTAAATGGTGGAATTAATATGAATTTTGTAAATTGGGCGGAGTTTTCTTCACACGCCACACTTTGCTAACGATGTTAACGCATAAGTTAAAAATTCAAAACAATAATGGAATTATTATGAATTTTTTAGGTTTGAAGTGAAATTTCCTCAACTTTTTGGCTTGTTCTAAGTAGATTAAAAGCTAACTTTATTATTTTTTATTTATTTATTTTTTTTAAAACATATGTAAAAAAAAATTAAATAAATAAAAATATGATCCAAAAAAAATTAAAAAACCAAAAAAAAAAAAAAAAAATTAACCGAGTACCCAAAACAAGCCTTCATTTATCTAATGAACCTCTATAGGGATTGATGAAAAAACAGCTCCAAATATCCAGGTCGCCTTCTCCATGTTGATGGCTTTGAGTTTCTATGAGTTTCTTTTTTTAATTGCAAGTCTATAGAAGTTGGAAGCGTGGATCCACCATGGCCTATTTTGATAAATAAGTTAAAAATTAAATTTTTGGTATTTTATTGATTTTATTTTTTTAAAAAGGTACATAAAAAAGTAAAGAGGTAATATAATCTAAAAAAAAATCAATAAATTGACTTTTAATTTAATTGTCAAAATAGGCCTATGACGTTCCTAAAATTTTTTTTATGAAAAAACTTATTTAACCATCTTGTTTCATTTATACAGAAGTTGGTCACCTTAAGCTTATCTTCCAAACTTTAATTTAGTTTGTCTTTATCTACTAATTAATTAATCAACAATGCTAGGTAGCTCAAAATTTTGTAGCTCAAAATTTTGTGGCTCAAATGGCTCAAATTACTCAAAACAACGTCGTTTTGAGTGTAAATGAGTGTAAAATGACGTCGTTTTGATAGATTTGAGCCTTTGAGCCACAAAATTTTGAGCTACCAAACATTTTCCTTAATTAAAAGTTGATGATAAGAAAGCTTAAGAATAAAAGAGTATGTCAAATGGCAATTGGTTTTTTTAGTTGACATTTTGATTTTTGATTATTTTAGGTTGAGATTAAAAAGTTTGTTTTGGTTAGTATTTTTTATTTTTTTAACTTTTGTAAAAGAAAAAAATAAAATGATGATGATTTAAATGTGACATTTTATATTATTAATCTTTTTTACTAGTGGCCATTTTAGTCCCGACTTTTTTTTTTTTTTTTTTTTTGGCAAACGAAGCCTAAATTGTTCATCTTACCTGCGTTCATCATATGTATCTTTTTTCCCTCTCTCTCTATATATTGTTGTAGTTAAGGCCGGTTGTGAGTTAAGACCAACAAAATAATTGTCTTGAGTCCTTAGTTGTGAATTTGAAAGTAATGTCTTAGTGATAAATTTATTAGTGGTGATGGTGACGTGGAGGTGCAAGCAGAAGCTATGATACAGTTAAAGGTGGGTGGTCGGCCCTCCGATTCTATATTAGTATAGTTAATAATTATCTCGACATTACATCAACTTGCCCTCTAGGTTTGTATTAAACTTTTAAGTGGTTACTCTCCAATATTATACTAACTTGCCCTCTACGTTTGTATTAAACATTTAAGTGGTTACTCTCCAATATTTATGAAACATAGGCGTCGAAATATGAAATTACGAACTTCAGACAAAATTTAACAAAAGAACGAAGGATTATCTTGCAAGAAGAGAACAATATTCATATTTATTAAAAAAGACATTATTTGAGATTTTTATATTAATACTATCATAGATGTCTTTAACAATTTGAAAGATCCTCAAACAATGTATTCTTTAACAAACAAAAAAAACATTGTGCTCCTTTGTTTTTTTAAATATACATCAAAATAAATAAGCAGTAATCATTTGGCCTCATGACTTACATTACTACATATACAAAATTACATTAATAGAAAATATTAAGAATGTACATGTTACCGCAATGAAATCTATCTCTAGTAAAAAAATAATAAGAATACTAACCGATGACAATATCTCTAGTGGGTAGGATGAACTCCCCTCCATACCTCATCTGTCCATTTATTTTCAGAATTAGGTTGAGTAAGATTGTTAGTTGAGGATTTGTTAGCAAAAATTTGATTCAAGCCCAATCAATAATGATTAATTGACAGACTTAAATAAATTTTCAATGAACACAAATAAAAATCAAGCTTTGTGATTGAGTTTTATGCCTTAAACAGAGTAAGAACCTTTCTAGAGGAAACTAAATGAAGAAGGAATAAAACTGAACAAAATATGTATTTATTCAATTGAATTATCACTTGCTACTAGTTATAAGAACTTAAATAAGAACAAAAACTGAACAAACATAGTAATCGACAGAAGGGAAGAAATAGAGGTTGGAAAAACTAATACTTACTCTACTCTTAACAATGGCTAAAAAAATAAATATTTTCATATAATATATAAATATTTTACAAAAATAAGCTACTAAATCATATAATCAATGACCAAATTGGTCAATAAGATATATATAATCAAATTAGATTTATGATAGTAATTTACTTTCTTGTAGCAAAAGGGCTATTAGAGTCAATTTTTCTTGCGAGTTTATTTGAATTTAGGTATCCTTTGTATTGGATTTTTTTGATAATATAGTTTACAACTATTCGATGAGTGTCAACTATGTGATTGATAGTGAAAAAATTAGTTAATGGGGCCAAAGGTAGAGAAGAATATAAAACTTAATTAATCGTACGATACAAGTTGAATCGCGATACGATGCAGAATCGTATGATACAAAAACATATCCCATGATTCAAGTCATCAAAGATATGAGTCTGGGATACGTATCTTTTTCTATACGATACGTATCATACAATACGTATCGCGTATCTTACGATTTTGACAGCATTGGTGACAACAACGGTGGCAACGGAGAAAGGGGCTGGCGGTGGGGAAAGGAACTTGGAAAGGAGCTGAGCAAGGGAGGGTTGCCCAGCAATAGACAAAGGGGGGTTGGCCGTCGCCGAAATGGTAGGAAGGGATGAGGGAGAAGAGAGAGAGAAGAGTTTAGAGTTCCTCTTTTTTTTACACAAAACGACGTTTTTCTAATTTAGGAAACCTGTAACACACTAAAAAAAAAATTTAGTGTACTTTTTTCAAGCGCAACAACGTAACATTTCTAAAAAAAAAAACTCTTAGTCTATTTTTCCCAAATATAACACTCCAATCAATGTAACACACAAAAATTCAAACGTAACACTCCAATCAATGTAGCACACAAAAACTCCTTAGTGTACACAAAAACTCTTTAGTGTACACAAAACTCCTTAGTGTACTTTTTTCAAATGTAACACTCTAATGTAATACTCTACTATAATAAACTAAAAAATTTCTTAGTGTACTTTTCTTAAACGTAACAACGTAACATTCTAAAAACATTTCTTAGTGTATTTTTTTCAAACGTAATACTCCAATCAATATAACACACAAAAACTCCTGAGTATATTTTTTTCAAATTTAGCACTCTAATGTAACACTCCAATGTAATATCAAAAAATCTCACTAACAAAACAATAGATCCACGCTCGCCAATTAACATTTAGCCACCAATCCTCCCCCAAAAAGAATCTTTCGCACCTTACCTTTCTATCTCCAAAATAAATCAGAAAATAGAAAAAATGAATTACAAAAGAATATTCACTTAAACTCAAATGTCATCAAATGAAATAAATACAACTTTTCAAAATAAAAAGAATTAATTGGTTCATAAGAAAACTTTTTGGATTAAATGGTGTTAATCATGTTGTTTAATTTTGATAATGTCTAAAATATTATTTGAAAATTTTAGATTTTTTAATATACATATTCTATATTATTTGACACAAAATATTATCTGTTTGAAATATAAGTTGTATGATATATTTGTTATAAATATTATTTAAATGGAAATATTTTGAATATATCACTATTTACTTTTTGATAAATTTAAAATTAATTAGTTGTATTATTTTGATAAAATTGATTGATTGGTTGGCTGGTCATTATTTACTTTTTGACAAATTTAAAATTGATTAGTTGTATTATTTTGACAAAATTGATTCATTGATTGGTTGATCACTATTCATCTTTTGACAAATTTGATATTGATAGGTTATCTTCTTTTGATAAAATTAATATACCCACATGGAGTGGTAGGTTATATTTAGTTGAAAATCTCTACAACATATATAGAAATTTAAAAAAGGCATATATGTTTAGATTATTATAAATATTACTTAAAGAGTTTTTACTATGTATGCAAAAATTTGATTAGAATATTATATATAATGCATATAATATAAATAGAATACATCACGTGAGCAATTAGACTTTTTGCACTACATTCATTATAGGGATTTTTATTGATAAGTCCAATTTAGAAGTGTTTTAACTCAAAAAAGTCCATGAAGAAATTTTTTAACCCATTTAGTCCCATGTATGTACAGTTTTATTCCATAAAGTCCATTTTCTTGATTTCCACTATTTTCTTGGACACTTATGCCCTTATATTTAATTTTGATACTCTTATAAATATTTTTTCAACGATTAGCAATTTAATGATGTGAACATTCATATTTTAAAATTCACATTTGTAGAAATGTAAATTGGCCAGGGGGCGGCCCGAAACCCGCCTGCGAGTCAGGGCGGGCCCGGCCCGTTGACAATGTGAATATTCACATTGACATGTTAAAATTCACATTAATAGGAGTATAAAATTGGCCCCCGTCCCGTGGAGGCGCGAAACCCGCCCGCGGCCCATGGGCGGCCCGGGGCGGGCTCGGTCCGGCCCGTTGACAATGTGAATATTCACATTGACATGCTAACATTCACATTGATAAGAGTATAAAATTGGGCCACGGCCCATGGGCGGCCAAAAGTCCGCCCGCAGCCCGGGGCGGGCCCGGCCTGACCTGTTGACAATGTGAATATTCACATTGACATGTTAACATTCACATTGATAAGAGTGTAATATTAGCCCGCGCCTCGTAGCTGCCCGAAACCCGCCCACGGCCCGTGGGCGGGCCCGGCCCAGCCTGTTGACAATGTGAATGTTAACAATGATAAGAGTATAAAACTAGACAGCAGCCCAGGGCGGGCCCGACTTGGCCCGGTCCGGCCCGTTAACAATGTGAATATTCACATTGACATGTTAACATTTACATTAATAGGAGTGTAAAATTGGCCCCCGTCCCGTGGCGACGCGAAACCCACCCGCGGCCCATAGGCAGCCCGGGGCGGGCCCGGTCCGGCCCGTTGACAATTTGAATATTCACATTGACATGTTAACATTTACATTGATCAGAGTATAAATTTGGCCCGCGACCCATGGACGACCAAAAGCCTGCCCGCGGCCCGGGGCGGGCCCAGCCCGGCCCGTTGACAATGTAAATATTCACATTGACATGTTAACATTCACATTGATAAGAGCGTAAAATTGGCTTGCAGCCCGTGGGTGGCCCGAAGCCCGACCATAGCTCGAGGCGGGCTTGGCCCGACCTGTGACAATGTGAATATTCACATTGACATGTTAACATGCACATTGATAGGAGTGTAAAATTAGCCCGCGCCCCGTGGCTGCCTGAAACCCGTCCACGGCCCGGGGCGGGCCCGACCCGGCCTGTTGACAATGTGAATATTCACATTGACATGTTAACATTCACATTGATAAGAGTGTACAATTGGCCCGTGACCCGTGGGCAGCCTGAAGCCCGACCTCGGGCCAGGGCGGGCCTGGCCCGTTGGCAATGTGAATATCCATATTGACATGTTAACATTCACATTGATAGGAGTGTAAAATTGGCCCGCAGCCCGTGGGCGGCCCGAAGCCTGATCGCAGCCCGAGGCGGGCTTGGCCCGACCCGTGACAATGTGAATATTCACATTGACATGTTAACATTAACATTAATAGGAGTGTAAAACTTGTCCGCTGCCCGAAGCTCGCCCGCGGCCCGGGGTAGGCCCGAACCCAAACCCGGGCCACCCCGGGCCGTCCACGGATTTCAGGCCGCCCATGGGATGCGAGTCAATTTTACACTCTTATCAATGTGAATTTTAACATGTCAATGTGAATATTCACATTGTCAACAAGTCGGGCCAGGCCCGCCTCGGGCCGCCCACAGGCCGTGGGCGTGTTTCGGGCAGCCACGGGGCACAGGCTAATGTTACACTCTTATCAATGTGAATGTTAACATGTCAATGTGAAATTTACGTTGTCAACGGGCCTGGCCCGCGTCGGCCCGGGGCCGGGCTTCAGGCTGCCCACGGGTCACGGGCTAATTTTACACTCTTATCGATGTTAATGTTAATATGTTAATGTGAATATTCACATTATCAACGAGTTGGGCCGGGCCCGCCCTAGGCAGCGGGCGGGCTTCGGGCCGCCTACGGGCCACGGGCCAATTTTACACTCCTATCAATGTGAATGTTAATATGTCAATGTGAATATTCACATTATCAACGGGCCGGACCGGGCTCGCCCCGGGCCGCCCATGGGACGCGAGTCAATTTTACACTCTTATCAATGTGAATGTTAATATGTCAATGTGAATATTCACATTGTCAACAGGCCGGGCCGGGCCCGGCCCGCCCCGGGCCGCCCACTGGCCGTGGGCTAGTTTCGGGCAGCCACGGGGCGCGGGCTAATTTTATACTCGTATCAATGTGAATGTTAACATGTCAATGTGAATATTTGCATTATCAATGGGTCGGACCGGGCTCGCCTAGGGCAGCCCACGAGCCGCAGACGGGTTTTGGGCTCGCCACAGGCCGCGGGCTAATTTTACACTCCTATCAATGTGAATATTAACATGTCAATGTGAATATTCACATTGTCAACGGGCCGGGCCGGGCCGAGCCCGGCCCGGGCTTCGGGCTGCCCACGGGTCATGGGCCAATTTTACACTCTTGTCAATGTTAATATTAATGTTAATATGTCAATGTGAATATTCATATTGTGAACGGGCTGGCCCGGGCCTGCCCTGGGCGACGGGCTGGTTTCGGGCCGCCCACGGGCCGCAGGCCAATTTTACACTCATATCAATGTGAATGTTAACTTGTCAATATGAATATTCATATTATCAACGGGCCGGGTCGGGCCTATTTTTTTGGCTTGTGGGCCGGCCCGACCCGACTCGAATTTTTCCGGGCACTTACGAGGATCGACATGAGCCGGGCCCCTACACATTGACGATATAAACATTTATATTGACGATGTGAACATTCACATTAAGGGTATTTTGATAATTATGTCACCCATAGGACTTATTGAAACATAAGAAAATTATGTGAACTAAATGGAACATAAATAGATGAAAAGGGTATTTTGGTCTTCTTATCTCAAATTGGACCTAATGGAATAGTCAAAAAGAATATGGGTTGGATGGAATAAAACTCTTAGAAAATGGATTTATCAAAAAAGCTCCATTGATTATATCATGTCCATATATATATTATTATAATAAAAAAGGAAGAAAAATATGGAACAAATCATTTCATATATTGAATTCAAAGTTGTGAATATTATATTATAATAATCAAGTTGCCTATAAGAGAAAAAACGGTGGCTCCATGTTTGGAAAAAGGAAAAAGATAGTTTTACTTCTAATCATTATCTTTTACTGTCTATTTGAAATCAGAGAGTACCATGGGTATCTGTTTTGTCAAGAGAAGCATCTCATCTCCTAACAGATAGATTTTTGAGTATAAATAAAAGTATTTTGTGTAAAGAAAAATTAAGAACTTGAAAAGAAAAATTTGTGTGCTTCCTGGCTAGAAGACTCCCCCACAGAGCTCAAATTCAAGTCAGAAAGTTTAATCCTATGGAAGGAATGACTGTACTTCCCTACATTGTACATGAAGATCAAGTAGAGGTAAACTTCTGCTTCGGACATCTGAGAGAGAGCAACTCCACTTTTTATTTTTGAACGGCGAGCAACCCCACTTCATGTTTAGTTAGGCCTAAAAAATATCCTGAGAAACCCAGCAACAACCAAAGTTAAACATCCGCTCATGACCTGATTATGTAAAAAGTCCATACACATATATCTACATACTAAAAATAAAAATGATAAAAAATAAAGATTTAATTTTCCAAGTGCAAGATCCAAAAAAGTTTATTCAAGAGGTAATAATTACACCCCAGTGATAAAAACATATATATTCATAAAAAAAATTATAATTATAATTATTAATATTTATAAAATTTCTTAAGTAATTATTTTTTAAAAACTCTCACGAAAATTTCACTGATGTAACATTTCATGAATAAAAATTTAAAGGATAAATTACAGATACACCTCTTGAAATTTATTCAAAATGAGAATTGTCCCTGTAATTTGGAAAATTATAAATACAATCCTGTCAGAATTTTTTATTTATCAAAATTAATTAAAAAAATAAAATTTCTAACTGTTCACCTATACAATAATAAATTATCTGAATTATTAATTGAAATAAAATTTTAACATTATTAGAACTTGTTAATTAACTTAATAATTTATTAATAAAAGAACCTATTTGTTATAAAATTAGAAACCTCAAGAGATATAATGTAATTTTTAAAACCACACAAAATAATTTGTAATTTAAATAAAATTCATGAAATGTGTTGGTAATTTACCCAAATCTTAAAGTAGGAAGTTTTGATATGTAAGGGTAATCCATTTCCCTACATTCAAGTTCCACGAAAATTTATTTTCCTCTACGGCAGCGGCCTGTGGTTTTTTGAGGCTTGAGATCTTAAGTCAGTTTGGAGCCCAGTGGCAGACACAGGGGTGGCGGCCCAAAATGTTGAAAAAATTACACTTTTACCATGCTATTTTAAATAATTATAAAAGAAATTTATATCGTGAGCCCTTCAAAATATATATAATTTTGTTCCAACTTCTCCAAAATTTAAAGAATTTTATTTTGCTATCTTAAATTTTGAAAATTTTTATTATTTTTATGCAATTTTTAGTAATTATAAAATAAATTAGTATTTTAGTTACCCCAAATCTTTGAAAAATCTCATTACTTTCATGTCATTTTGAGTTTTTGTAAAATAAATTAATATTTTAATTTCCAAAATTTTTATAATCTAACTTCAATTTCTCAAAAATCTAAATAATTTTATTTTAACCCTCCTTTACACAATTTGTGCATTTCCGTATCCGCCACTGTTGTAACCTATGGGCAATGGCGGAGCCAGGATTTGAATTTAGAAGGGGCAATGAATTGAAAGCTAAACAAAATTTACAATTCAATTTAACTTAATTTTTATTCGATTGTAAAACTACAAATTAGTGTGATGCAAAAGTTATATTTAAATACAAGCTCAAGTTAATCAATTAAATTATTTAAAGATGCACACACAAAAATAGATATGGAGAGGGATAGAAAAAGAAATAAAAAAAAATGGTGAATAAATAATACATAGGAATTGCTATATATTTTTTGTTTTTTTCACCGTTTTGAATCATTGAATCGCATAACAATATATTCTTAATTATTATTAATTATGTAATAATTATTTATAAATAAATGAATTAATTATGTAACATCCGGATTTTTAATTTAATACCATGATTATATTAATTACATATGAATATGAAAATATATATATATAAAAAAAGAAAAAAGAAAGAGGGGAAATAATATAATAATAAGAATAACAAAATAATAATAATAATAATAAAGTAAATACAATTCCTTAGTATATCAAAAAGTGAATATCAGAAATCTGTGTTAAAGGGGTAGATTGTGGGATACCGCATTTTGAATATTAAATATTTAGTAAACGGTAAGTGATATTTTATAGTTTGGTAGTGAGATTTTAGATGTGAACTTAATGTATAATCATATGTAATTTTAGAAATCAAAACTTTTAGAATTGAAACAAAATAATAATAAATAAATAAAAATTAATTAAAATAAAACAATTGATTCTATAATTTTACGTACCAAAATGAATTCTAAATTAAAAATATAATCACTGCCAAAACATTACAAGATAGTAAATATATTATTAGGGGCTAATTCCAAACAATTATATAAATATATGTGCCAAAATACCAAAAGGATAGTACCTAACTTATGGACTCAGCACAAAGGTATATTAAGCCACGTGTTAGGGAGAGGGTACTTAAGGCACTTGAGAATGCCACCTGTGAGCATTGGTGAGGAAATTCGGATGATGACATCTGTATAGTAATTAAGAGATTTTGCTTATAGGGCAAGTACGCGAAGCTAGTATAAAAAGGGGGAGGTGAAAACCGGAGGAGCGAGGGCAGTAGAAACAAAACAAGAAAAGTAAAGAAAGTAAAAGCCCAGGGTGAAAATGGAGGGATCGGAAAAAGGAAACTAGCAAGAGTTAAAATTAATGTGACTTATATTATATTTTGAGTTGTCATAATATATTTTATATATGTTTTGAGTTATTATAATTTATTTTACGAAATTTGTGATTTATAAATTATATTAATATTTTAATCACGTAAATTATTTTCTGACCTCTATTTGCTTAAATTGAAACTCATGGATATATTTGTTTAAATTTTAAAATGTATTTGAAAATGATCTTGTAAACAATTATTTTCTGTAAGTACCACCATAGGAATCCCATACCTTGGGGGACTTAAATAACTATTAGCCCCTGTTTGGCCACTTTGTGGTCCTCTGTTTGTCATGGATCCATTGACTCTTGCTCTGATTATCACTCAAATGACTCCTGTTCTGTACCATGGTTATAGTTATTTACGTAATTTTTATTTCAGTTTCTGCCACTTAAATAATTTATTTATGCAACTTAAATTATGTTAATATTTTAGCTTAAATAACTATCCATGGCTATTTTGTGCCTCTATACTCACTGTATAATATTTCTCACTATACTATGTACTTATAGCTATTACCTTTTCAGGTGACAAGACTTAGCAGGATCAAGATGGGAGATAAACCACAATGTTTTCTTTTTTATACTATATGTATTTTTAATTGGACACCTGAAATAAAATAAAAGTCCAAATGACTATGTTTGTTTCTTTTTAATAAACATTTGGTACCTAATTATTCTATTTTAATTTATTCGTTTGCGCTACGACTACAAAATTATTAAAATTATTTTATTTTTATCTTATTGCGACGCTGAGCCTTTGGGTATCGGGTTTGGATCGTGACAAAAGTAATATCAGAGTTTTTACAAAAACAAAAACAAAAACAAAAACAAAACCCTGAGTGTCTATTAATGAATATATATATATATATATATTGTCATAAAATAAAAATAAATAAACGTTATATTTTGTCCAACATCATAATTGTTTAATTAATTATATATATATATATATATATATATATTGTCATAATATAAAATAAATAAATAAAATATTGTGCCCAACATGATTTAAATAAATATTGGATAGGCTAAGTTTTCCTATGTTGTAGGACATGACACACCAGGAAGAATTGATTTGGTTCGAGCCCCAGGGAGCGCATCTAGCCCCTAACTTATTGGAGGGATGGGAAGACTCAGAAAACACTATCGGATAGACCCACCCCAACCTTGACCGACTCATGGGGAAGCCAGTATATTTGCAGGTCAACCCTGACGAGAACTACCTGTTTTGGAGACTTAGCCAGGCTAGCACCCGAGAGAGATACATTGGGCCGACGCACGTCGTCGAATTGGTACATCCGCATTTCTTGGTTGCTTCCTTAACTCTAGGCTTTACCAAGAAAAGAGGGAATATATACCCTAGCAGCCACATTTGCATTACGACACCCCCCCCACAGCACATTGTCCAGACCCTAGCTGTGGACCACACTGACAGTACCACATACTTAGAGATGCCTGTGCAGCTCACTGGGCGGCAGTTTTGAGGATATGGCCACGGTGTGCCGACCTACGTGGTCTAGGTAATTTGGCGCTGTTTTGGGATTAAGCTCAGTAGATGGGAGTTTGAGTCCCTCGTGCAGCAGGAGTTCCTATGGCTATTCCATAGCCCAGTCTTCCAAAGCCAGTTTTTGTGGGTGCTTAGTGACCTATTCTAGGAACATGACCAAGAGATGTAGTTGATCTTTTTTTTTTTTTTGGAGTTGACAATGACTAGTCTAATTCTTATATTTTTGTATCAGTAGGATTAGACACTAACTCTTGACTGTATTTTAAGTATATTGTACTAATATGTTTTCTTTTGCATAAGTAAAAATTATATATGTACTGTTATAATATCTTGTAAATCGTAGATATGATGTTATGATAATTAAATATACCAAGTGGTTCAAAAAAAAAAAAAAGGGAGTCCACTAATCGTTTTCACCTTCTACTAATGGCTAATGATGGAAATGAAATCGGATCGTCGGTCAACGGTACCGACCCAATGGAGCAAATTATCGAAAGAGCAGTTACCATTTTTCTGCGAGCCCTACAAACTAACATAAGTAACGAAATTCCTGAACAACGAGAAGAGCCAACTACAATAAAACAATTACAGGACTTGAAACCTACCATATTTACCGGCAATACAAACCCACTGGTGGCAGAAGCTTGGGTCAGAGATATGGAGAAAATTTTCCCCGCGTTACCTTGCACAAAAAGACAGAAAGTGACTTTCGCTACATTCATTTTCAAAGACGATGCACAAGAATGATGACTTCTTACCTTGGAGAAAAAAGATATTATGACTTGGGCAACATTCTTGGAGGTATTCTATGAAAAATACTTTCCAGATTTGTTGCGGGAACAAAAGGCGGCAGAATTCATACATCTAAGGCAAGGAACCATAACGGTGGCCGCATACGAGAGCAAGTTCATACAACTGGCTCGATTTGCGGCATACGTCATCCCTACCAAAGCTCGAAAAGCCAGGAAATTCGAAGCAGGATTGGATGCTGAAATCAAGGATAGGCTGAAGGTTTTGAAACTACCAACATATTCAGAGGTGGTGGATCGAGCATACATTGCGAAAAAAAGGGATTAAGGCCTTGCGCTCCGGGAAACCAAGCTAGAGGAAGCGATTTTGGGAAAGAGATAACAGAAGACCCAATGTCGCGCCTCCCAAGAGGGTAAATACGTACACAACCAATTCAACTGGTCAAGAAATCATGGTCCTACAAATCCCAGAGATGGCACCATTCCAACTTGCTCTACATGTGGAAGAACTCATTAGGGACAATGTCGTCAAGATACGGGAGCATGCTTTAGATGCAGCCAAGTTGGCCACTAGCTGAGAGATTGTCCAAAGCTTGCCAATCCTACAGCCAGTCCCTCTGAACCAGTCCGAAAACCCGCGGTACCTGGAAGAGTGAGGAAGGACCAAAAACGCCAAGGAAGAGCTTTTACCCTGGTGCTTGGAAACATAGAAGTTACTAAGAATGTTGTGTCAGGTACACTTTCTGCTTGTGGTTACTTAGCTCATGTTTTCTTTGACTCTGGTTCAACTCATTCTTTTGTTACATTACGCTTTGCCACCAAGTTGGTATCAACACCCGAACCCTTAGGATATATACTATCTGTGTCTTTTCCATCTGGTAACTTCGCTCTTAGTGCTGATGTGTACAAATACTGTATCCTTAAAAGGGGAAACCTTACATGTAGACTTAATTCCCCTCTGCATTAGTACCTTTGATGTGATATTAAGAATGGATAGGTTAATTGCCAAGCATGCCTTTATTGATTGTAAAGCCAAAAAGGTCTTCCTCCGATCACCAAACCAACTCGAACTTGTCTTCGAAGGAACTGGAGTCTCTCTCCCTTCATGTGTTATATCCTTCATGACAACCCAACAACTTCTAAGAAAAGGTTGTTGTAGTTATATCTGTTATGTGATCAATACTCAACAACAGGCACCCATACTTAATGCAATCCCTATGGTTCGACAATTCCTGGATGTATTTCCTGAAGACCTCTTGGCACCCTGATTGACTGAGAAATCGAATTCACCATTAAAACCTAACCTGGTACATAGCTAATCTCAAAAGCCCCTTACCGCATGTCCTTGACAGAATTAAAAGAATTAAAAACTCAACTCCAGGAACTATTGGAAAAAGGTTTCATTCGACCAAGTACCTTAACATGGGGAGCTCTGGTACTATTCGTAAAGAAAAAGGATGGCATGCTGAGGTTATGCATCGATCAGAGATAGGAAACTGTTAGGCCCCGAGATCGTGCAAATAACGAGCGATAAAATTCAACTCATCCAACAACAAATTTGCACCGCCCAAAGCCGCTAGAAAAGCTATGTAGATACAAGAAAACGGGACTTAGAATTTCAGATAGGAGATCATATATTCCTAAAGATTTCACCAACAAGACGGGTTATCCGATTTGGGAAGCGGGGAAAGTTAAACCTATGTTACATCGGGCCATTTGAGATACTAGAAAGAATTGGTCTTGTGGCATATTGCCTTACGCTTCCACCCGGATTATCCAATGTCCACACTGTGTTTCACGTTTCGATGCTTCGTCAATATCTTCGAGATCTAGAGCATGTTGTCGATTATGAGAATCTGACAGTTTAAGAAAACCTCTCTTATGAAGAGTAACTTGTACAAGTTCTCGATCGTCGTGATCAGGTTCTTCGAAACAAGATTATACCTCTTATAAAAGTCTTATGGAGAAATTATCGTGTTGAAGAAGTAATGTGGGAAACTGAAAGTCAAATGCAGACCAAGTACCCACACCTCTTCGAAAACCAAGGTACGTCAAGTTTAGGGACAAATTTCTTTAAAGGAGAGGAGAAATGTAACACCCGAATTTTTAATTTAATACCATGATTATATTAGTTACTTATGAATAGGAAAATATATATATATATATAAAAAAAACAAAAAATGGGGGAAATAATAATAATAATAATAATAATAATAATAATAATAATAATAAGTAAATACAATTTCTTAGGAGATCAAAAAGTGAATTTTAGAAATCTTTGTTAAAGGGGTAGCTTGTGGGACATCGCATTTTGAATATTAAATATTTAGTAAGCGGTAAGTGATGTTTTATAATTTGATAGTGAGGTTTTAGGCGTGAACCTAATTTATAATCATATGTAATTTTAGAAACCATAGCCTTTAGAATTGAAACAAAATTATAATAAATAAATAAAAATTAATTAAAATAAAACAGTTGATTCTATAATTTTGCATACCAAAATGAATTCTAAATTAAAAGTATGGTCATTACCAAAAACATAACAAGATACTAAATATATTATTAGGGACTAATTCCAAGCAATTATATAAATATATGTGCCAAAATACCAAAAGGATAGTACCTAATTTATGGACTTACAAGTGGCATAAAGGTGTATTAAGCCACGTGTTAGGGAGAAGGGACTTAAGGCACTTAAGAATGCCACCTGTGAGCATTGGTGGGGAAAGAGTACGGTTAGGGGTACCAAATTTTTTACTAAATAAATGATCAAATGTCTCACATGGGTGTGGGGTCTGCAATTTTGTGGGCCCCACACCTATGTGAGACATTTGGTCATTTATTTGGTAAAAAATTTGGGACCTCTAGCATTTTCAGTGGGGAAAAAATAATGTTAGGGATATCAAATTTTTTACCAAATAAATGACTAAATGTCTCACATGGGTGTGGGGTCCGCAATTTTGTGAGCTCCACACCTATGTGAGATATTTGGTCATTTATTTGGTAAAAAATTTAGGACCTCTAATATTTTTTGTGGGGAAAGAATAATGCTAAAGATACCAAATTTCCTACCGAATTTTCGGATGATTACATCTGTATAGTAATTAAGAGTTTTTGCTTATAGGGCAAGTACGTGAAACTAGTATAAAAAAGGAGAGGTGAAAACCGTAGGAGCAAGGACAGTAGAAACAAAACAAAAAAAAATGAAAGAAAGTAAAAGATGAGGTGAAACTGGGAGGGATCGGGAAAAAGAAGATAGTAGGGGTTAAAATTAAGGGGAGTGATATTATATTTTAAATTATTATAATATATTTTATATATGTTTTGAGTTATTATAATTTATTTTACGAAATTTGTGATTTATAAATTATATTAATATTTCAATTATATGGATTATTTTATGACCTCTATTTGTTTAAATTAAAATCCATAAATATGTTTGTTTAAATTTTAGAAGGTATTTGACAATGATATTGTAAATAATTATTTTTTATAAGTACCACCATTGGAGTCATATGTCTTGGGGGACTTAAATAACCATTGGTCTCTTGTTTTGCCACTCTGTGATCTTCTGTGTGTCATGGATCCATTAACCCCTATTCTAATTGTTACTCCAGTGACCCTTGTTCTACTTTATTCTGTATCGTAGCTATAGTTATTTACGTAATTTTTATTTCAATTTCTGCCACTTAAATAATTTATTTATGCAACTTAAATTATGTTGATGTTTTAGCTTAAATAATTATCCATGGCTATTTTGTGCCCATATACTCACTGTATAATATTTCTCACTCTGCTAGATGCTTATAGCTGTTACCTTTTTAGGTGACGAGACTTAGCATGATCAAGGTAGAGAATAAACCACAATATTTTCTTTTTTATACTATTTGTATTTTTAATTGGACACCTGAAATAAAATAAAAACTCAAATGACTATGTTTATTTCTTTTTAATAAATATTTGGTACTTAATTATTTTATTTTAATTTATTTAGTTTATCTGCTTGCGCTACGACTACAAAATTATTAAAATTATTTTATTTTTATATTGTTGCAACACCAAACCTTTGAGTACCGGGTTTAAATCGTGACAAATTATAAATAGGAAAATGCGTTGGACCCCCAGTGGGGGTGCTGGGGTCCTTGCTGATTGGCTGGAAAACAATTTTTTTTTTTGGGGGGCTTCAGCCACTGACAGTGTGTGTCATGTGGCACTGAAGTGCTGAGAGTAACTAGTCACTGAGGTCTCCAGCATCACTCTTATAAATATACATATAAAAGGTGAAAGAGAATCAGTGACATATAACATTTTTTTAATATAAAATTTATAAAAAATTTTGAGCATAATTAAACATTTACAGGAGAAAAAGCATAATTTTGTAAAAATTGAGGTGCCCCCCTCACCTCACGTGCCTCAGCCCCAGCCTATCGGCGAAGACCGCAATCCTTCTCTTGTGGAAAGGTTCTCACCTAAGGATATGGTTTTATGTGAGTAAACCCACCATTATTATGGTGTTATGTCACCCCCATCAACTTGTTTGTCTCCAAATTTTGATCAGGATGGTGATGTTTTCTGTGGAAAACGGCCGAACGTAAATCGGCAGCAAATTGAGGAATCTTTCTGATCACCGGTATTCACCGGGGTCGGGGAAGAATACCCCATTCTAGTGTCCCAAGTCGTTAACCAAAACAACACCATTTTCTATCAAGCAAGAACTTGGGAACTATACAATAAAACTATTCGAGTGTCCCATGTTCTGGTTTCGGGCCTGGAATGTGACGGACCAGCGAAACTTCTTAACTGTCGGAGCTATGGTGGATGTTTCTATTGTGCTTTGATTATTGCTTTTCTGTGAGGAGAGAAATCTTTTTGATAGTGTCTTATTCGTCGGAGGTTTGTGCCGGAGAAGAAGACAACTATGCAATATTTGCAGGAGCTCCGAAAGCTGTTGCACTGCACTGCTGCTGTAAGTGGCTCGGTCTGCTGCAGCTGTTGTGTTTGTCGTGCTCCGCAGCTGGGTGTGGCTGTGCTTGGTGCTTGCGATACCATGGGTAAAAACCATGGGCTGGTTTTATGGGGTAAATGAGCGATTGGATGGTGTTTTATACGAGTCCAGATCCCCTCCTTGAGCCTCCTCCTTCATTCCCTCCTTGCAGGGCCTTCGGGTCCACTTTGAGGCCCAGTTTTGATAATCTGAACTGTTATATTTTTAGATTTATTCAGTATATTATACCTGTAAAAAATCAAGTTGATCGGATATCAGAAAGTATGCGTTCAGAAAACTGGGACTACAAACTATTTTTTAATAAACAGTTTTCCGAACACATATTTTATGATATTCGATCAACTTGATTTTTTACAGGTATGATATACTGAATAAATCTAAAAATATGAACGATTCGGATTATTAAAATTGAGCCTCAAAGTGGGCCCGAAGACCCTGCAAGGAGGGAATGAAGGACCGAAATGAAGGAGAGGATCCCAATTCGCTTTATACAGCCTCCGTTTGGCAAGTTGGTTTAGATGTTTTTTTAGTTAAAATAGTCACAAAAAATAATTTTTTTTTTGTTTAATAGACAAAATATTACATCTAATCCATAATTATTATATTTTTTTTTCATAAAAAAATTAATAAAATCAAAAGTCTTTCTCAAACTAGACTTTTTAATCCCAGACTAAAATTGCCAAAAAGTCAAAAACTCAACCCACTTCCCAAACGAACTCATATAATATTTTACGCGTGTGATTATTATTATGAATATTTTAATAATTATGTCACTCATAAAATTTATTAAAATATAAAATAAATAATTTATATTAAGTAGAATATGAATAGGAGGAGTAGAATTCATTAATAGTATCAAAACAAATAATTTATACTATGTGAAGGAGATAAAAATTGAAAGATTGATGTACAATACAATTTCAAAGTTAAAAACAAAAAATGTAAGGTTTTGTATCGTGTTCCTTGTATATATATAAATTACTTTGGCAAATAATTTATATGTATGTTTAATATTTATATATATATATATAATTCGGGTTTTACTTTATTCGATATCTTTGTTCAAATTTGTCGAAATTTAATTTGAATTTCTAAATTTTTACTCAAATCCAGCACCAAATTAAGAAATAAGCCCTACAAAAAGCCGATTGGGTTTCAAGTTACTCGAATTGAGTTAGCCAAGTTGCATCCTATCCAGGGACGGATGCATGATTCTAATATCGCGGGGGGGGGGGGAGGGGGCGAGTGTATATGCAATCAAAGAATTTTTAATGAGCATGTGATATACAATATCAATTTCTACCCAAATATCACAAAAATATAATTAGATATTTTCATTCATCGTATATAGTTACAAAATATTAGCAAAATACAATTGGATATGTTCTAGTAAATCTATATTAATTTTCAAAAAAGTAACTATTTACTTTACATATCTACTTAGGCATCTAAAGTTGTGCTCGACGTTCTTTGATAATATAAAAACCATCTATGATGGAATTTACATCAAAATCTCGAGCAATGTCTTTGTCAACATATATTAACAAATAGCTTGAAAGAAAATCATCCTCCATTTTGTTACGCAATCTAGCCTTTACAATTTTCATGGCTGAAAATGCACGTTCTGTTGTCGTCGTAAAAACTGAAGAAAATGTATCATTGACTACGAATATTTTATACGTTCTGCGAGTTTTTTTTCTAAACTTTCATATCATTTACAGAGAGAGAGAGAGAGAGAGAGAGAGAGAGAGAGAGTAAAGTGGAGAAGCGGGCTTAAAGTGGAGGAGGGCTTAAATAATTAGGTTAATAAGAATTTGGGGACATTTTTAAGCGTGGGACAGGTTACACGTGAGTAGTATTTTTATTTATTTTTTATTTAGTTATAACCAAACAATTAAAAAATTTGAGCCCTAATTAGACAAAAAAAACTTTAACATATTAACAAATAAATTCTCAATTATTTTAACATTACTAAATTTAAAATAAAAAGTAATTATACTTTAAAAAAATTATTATAATTATTATTTTTAGTATTTATCAAAACAAATAATTAAAATTTTAAATTTTAAAGTTGAAAATTTAGGGAGTGGCGGTTCTTAGATTTTTTGCAAAAACTTTGGGGTTGCGAACCTACATAATTTAAAAATATTTGCAATTTTAATACTATATTTAGGAGGTTTTTTCAAAACTTTAGGGGGGCGGTCACCCCTGCCAGCCCCCTATCGGTCCATCCCTGATCCTATCCTTGACGCCAGGCCTGTAAATGGATCGGATTCGGATCGGATCTGTCAAAATCCGAATCCGAATCCGATTATGTCAAACTCGAATCCGATCCGAATCCGTTTAGTCTATATCCGATTATAGATATCCGAATCCGAATTCGATGATTTCGGATATCCGATCCGATCCATTTATTTATTTATTGAGCTACAATTTTATATAATTTGATTTTTTTTTCATTTTGTGTTTTTTTTTTCATTCAAATTGAAAATACTCGGATCAGATTATTGGGTTATCGGGTCAGGTCGGATTTTTGCAGATTTGATCCATTTAATAAATGGATTAAACGGATTCGGATTATGGGATCGAATTTTTTGTAAACGGATTCATATTATCGGATCGGATTCGAATCGGATTCGGGTTAAATCCGATCCATTGATAGCCCTACATGACACACATCTTTTTTAGGATAGGTATTGTAGAAGGCCATTATTATTTAAATTTAAAAATTAGACTCACTTTTCATATATAATGATGTAATAATTAATTAAATTATTTAAAATAACTGTCTCTCATATATTTTATAAGGGCACTCAGACCAAAAGTCTAAATTTAAATTTTTATCCAAATGTTCACATTCTAAATATTTGTTCACAATAATAAACTTATGCAAAATGACTAAACTACCCCCCACATATATATATATATATATATATATTCTAGACACCTGAACCAAAAACCAAACCCAAACCCAAATCCAAACCCATTTCCTTATCTCTCCTCCTCTCTGCTTTCTCCTCTTCCATCTCTAGATTAGAGTTTTCTCCTCCCCCTCCTATTTCACCACCACAACCATTGCTGGTGGCTTCGCTCTCTGATAGAAATTTTTTTGAACAAATAGATATAAAATTAAATAGATAGTCAAAAAAATTTAACAAATAATTAAGAGATAAAATTGAAAACAAAATATCCTCCTAAATAACAAAAATGACTTCTCACCAAATTATTTTACAAAAGGTAAATCTCTCACTAATAAAAAAATATTCACGGAAACTAATGTCTTAGACATTTTCCAAATTAGATTTTTCACTAATTTTTCCATTCTTTAATTATTTGCTAATTATCCCACTTGCATATTATTAAATTTAAATAATTATAAGAAGCAATTTGTATATCATTCTCTATGGTAGAATGATCCAAACAAAAAGATAAATTACTAACCTTGCAGGAGAATTCAACACCTACGAACTCGTGAAAAATTGGCCACAACAGCTAAACTTGTAGCTCTCCCTCTGGAATCTTGCCTACAACAGCTAATTAACTTCTCCCTCCCCTCTCTGCATATATATATATACATATATATATATACACCCACCTTATTTTTTTTTTAATTCTGTCGTTCAATCTGTCACCTTCCTTATTTATTAAAAAATGTTAGCCGCCCGAAACTTTTACTAAATTTTTTATTAAATATTTATATAGGTGTGTAACGCGTGAGACCTTTAATAAAAATCTTGAGATCCTAGCTGTGCTTTTATTTATTTCATTATTCTGCTGCTGGACATCCAGACCACCAAGAATCCTCTAGAGTGAAATTTTTCTAAAGTTTCCTAGAGTGTTATATTGTGTGGTTGAGATTTACTGGCAAGTCACATCAGAAAAATTGATGTGACTTACCAGTAAATCTCAACCACACAATGTAGCACTCTAGGAAACTTTAGGGAAAAATCACTCTAGAGGATCCTTGCTCCATCCAGACACGTAATCACGTGGTTTTTTAGGGTAAATAAATATTAAAAAAAGAAAATAAGGAAGGGAGAGAGAACGAAGAGAAAACAGAACGCCGGAGAAAGAAGAAAACTCAGCTCCCGAAGTCCATCTTCATCGTCGCCGTCGGAGCCCCACTCTCTTGATTCTCCTTTCCTAGCTCCTTTCATTCCCCTTCTCTCTCTAAAATAGTCTCTCTCTCTCTCTCAACAAAGAGGAGTTACAGAGTAGCCTTGTGGGTTTAATCTGTGAGTCACAATTCAATGTTCGTTCGCAAGAAGAACATGGACTGTGGCTGTGCTGTGGTGGAGATGTGGCTCGTATGGTGGCGGCCAGTGTTGTCGACTCGTGATATGTATTGTATATCGTTATTTTACTTTTATGTATCACGTATCGTGATATAATAATATATATTAATGTACTTTAAAAAAATAAATATTTTCATATAATATATAAATATATTACAAAAATAAGTTACTAAATCATATAATCAATGACCAAATTGGTCAATAAAGTATATATAAATTCAATTAAGGAGTTTTCTCAAGTGTGCAAGTGCACACCATGTGCCACTTACACAAAAAGTGTAAGTGTAAGGTGTAAGTGTAAGGTGTAAGTATAAGTATAAGGTGTAAGTGTAAGGTGTAAGTGTAAGGTGTAAGTGTAAGGTGTAAGTAGGTTGCACATGGTGTGCAACCTCAAAAAAGGTGTAAGTGTAAGGTTTAATTTTTTACAAAAGGTGTAAGTGTAAGGTGTAAGTGTAAGGTATAAGGTGTAAGGTGTAAGTTGCACACCATAACCAAACCCTTCAATTAAATTAGATTCATGATAATAATTTACTTTCTTGTAGCAAAAAGAGTATGAGAGTCAAATTTTCTTGCGGGTTTATTTGAATTTGGGTTTCCTTTGTATTGGATTTTTTGATAATATAGTTCATAACTGTTCAATGAGTGTCAACTGTGTGATTGATAGTGAAAAAATTAGTTAATCAGGCCAAAGGTGGAGAAGAATGTTGAAGTTAATTAATCGTACGATACCAGTTAAATCACAATATGATACGGAATTGTATGATACAAAAACATATCTCACAATTCTAGTCACCAACAATATGAGTCTGGGATATATATCTTTTTCTATACAATACGATATGTATTATATAATGCATATCTTACAATTTTGACAACAACGGTGGCGACAGGGAAAAGGCTAGCGGTGGGGAAGGGAACTCGGAGAGGGGGCTGAGCAGGTGAGGGTTGGCCAATGAAGGACAGGGAGAGGGGGGTTTGGCCGTCACCGAAATGGTGGGAAGGGATGAGGAAGAAAAGAGGGAGAAGAGTTTAGGATTTCTATTTTTTTTCTTCTTTTAACAAAACGACGTTGTTTTTCTAATTTAGGAAACTTGTAAAGAAAGAAACTATAGAGGATCCGAACTCACTGCCAACCCAAAAAAATTCACCGCGGCCAATCATGTCGGTGTACACGTATTTCTTCTAGTTCGATGTAAAGCCTGGGATTAGTTTTAAAAAATAAAAGAAAAGGTTAAGCATCTCAAAAAAATTATTAATGATAATACTGTCCGTCCCGAGTGGATGAGTCGGGCTGGTCCAAGTTCTTCACGTTCCGGTTCTGGGTGATGATTCCGCCAACTGACCTGCAAGCAAGTCCAAAGGGGAATGGGGCAGTCCCCCAGTGAACCCTCCGGCGAGAGAATCAGTAGAGGAAGAAGGGAATGTAGAGAGAGAGAGAGAGAGAGAGAGATCGAAAACCTAACATTCCTCTTGTCTTTCTATTCTTGCTTATATCCTTTGGTAATCATTTCAATGTCCCTTGTGACGTGCCCCCTTCCGCCGAAAGCCTGTGCCGTAGCTTACCTTGTTCAGGGTGAGGGGGCTCTGTTCCGACGGGGAGGTGTTGTCGTAATAAATGCTGTGATGGGCTGCATTAATGGTGATGTGTTGTGGTAATAACTCTGCAGATCTTTGTCTGCTGATGTGGCCTGTGTTTCACCTGCCATGTGCCCGAATGCCATTGGCCCTCCATGTCTAGATGGCCTCCAGCTGTCCTAGGCTTTGCCAATCAGGTTATGCTATTGGTCCCAAGCGATGGGTTTGGGGTGGTTTGCTGTGGGCCGTATGCCTTGTGGGCCTATCCATGTCAGTAGTCCCTCATTTTCGAGTGCAGCTTTAGCCCAACGAAGGGAATAGTAATAAGGAAGAGAAATGCGAACCGAGTGGAGAGGGGTGGCCGAGCGGGAGGGGTCGACTGTGAGGCGTGCCGACCGCGAGGGTGGCCGAGCGGAAGGGGTCGACCGCGAGGCCTGCTGACCGCGAGGGGTCAACCGCGAGGCGTGCCGACCGCGAGGGTGGTCGAGCGGGGAGGGGTCGACCGTGAGGCGTGCCGACCGCGAGGGTGGCCGAGCGGGAGGGGTCGACCGTGAGGCGTGCCGACCGCGAGGGTGACCGAGTGGGAGGGGGCGACTGTGAGGCGTGCCAACCGCGAGGGTGGTCGAGCGGGAGGGGCCGACCGTGAGGCATGCCGACTGCGAGGGTGACCGAGTGGGAGGGGGCGACTGTGAGGCTTGCCGACCATGACGGCGCGGGGCTCAAAAAGAGAGGGGGTAGGGTGGGGCTATGTGATGATGTGAAATGGAAAGGACAGGGTAAGGGGAGGGGACAGTATATCTTTGCCATACACATGGCAGTATCGTGGGGGAATTGAAGCGTTGGAGCAGAAATGAAATGATAGGTCACGAGGGGGGTTTTGAAAAGGCGGTTTTGGCGGTTGATTTGAAAGGTTTTGAAACGGGCGAAAATTAATGTGGATCCATGGAATACGGGTAAACCGTGGGTTTTTGGTATAATGCGTTTCACCTACCTTTTTACAAAAACTCAAAATATCCAAGTGTTAATTTCTTCATTGCGTACGACACACCTGTGTAGCATTTTCCCAACTTCCTTGCTCCTGCGTCAGAAGTGATTTGTAAGCAAACTCTAGAAATGGCAAAAGAAGAAGTAGTCAATGTGAGGGTGGATCCGCTGGGAGACGATGATGCGGAGGAGCTAGTAGCGCGATATAGGACGGAGACACGAATGGGTGGGGTGGGGGTGGGGGAACTGGTGGGAGAATCACAGGCGACGGCCCTGATATTGGCTCCAAAGCCACTAAGCCAGGTAGAGCCAGATCAGTGGCATACTAAGGCGGACAAATGCACACTCACTGCGGCGGATTTGGAGGTTATCAGGGAACGATACCAGATTGTTGTGGAGGTGGAGTTATTGCTGCCAACATCAAGGGAAAGGCCGTCTGCTGCTAGGCCATGGGAGTTTTCCCTGTACGAGGAGGTGCTAAAAGGTGGGCTGAGGTTGCCACTGCCCCAAGTGGTGGTTGACGTGCTGAATTGCCTGGAGGTAGCGCCGGGGCAATTGATGCCCAATGCATGGAAGATTCTGTTGGCCTGTGCGAGTGCGTGGCCCAAAGCGAATGGAGGGGAGGCCATGACGGTAGACGAGTTCTTTTCGTGTTACAAGGCGTCGGGGCAGCAAGAAACGTGGGTCACCCTTCAGGCGGTGATGGGGAGGGGATTGGTGGCGGGACTGCCGACATCGATCAAGGGGTGGCGGCTACGGTGGTTCTACGTGTCTGCTAATGGGGGAGTAGGGGTGCACACCATCTGGAAGGTGCCAACTAGGTCGATGGAATCGAGACTGGGGGCAATGGCGGAAGAGAGGGTAAAGAGAGTGAAGGAGTGGAGAGAGAGAGAGAGAAGGCCAAATGGGACGAGCTTGTTCAACCGTCCGCATTGTTTGAGGCGGGGCTGGGACCGCAGCCGAAGGGTGGGGACCTCGATCGAGTGGAATTGGAGGCGAGAAGAAAAGCTCAGGAGGTGGAGGATCGGGCCATTCTGGCCAAGGCCACGAGGTTGAAGAAAGCGCGGGGAGACCGACCGCCTCAACCGATCGCGCGGGAGAGGATCCGACCGCGTCCAAGGCCGTTGGGGGGAAAAGACTTGAGTAGTTTTGAGCCGCGGCCGCCCCCTGTAGACCCTGTAAAAGAACATACCAGAAAGGAGGAGGAGGCTCTGAAAAAGAAGAAGAAGAAGAAGAGGAGTGCCCCAGAGGAAACCGCAGATGAGTCGGGGGCCAAGAGGGCTAAGGTGGCCCCAACTGAGGTGGAGGTCCCTGTGGCCATGGATGCCCCGGAGGTGGTGGAGGTCACCCCAATAGTGGAGGCTGTGGAGGTTGCTCCAACAGTGCAAGTAGAGGCTGGGCTGACTGAGGCGGCGCCGAGCGGAAGGGAGCAGGTCCCGAAGGGGCCTGCCCCCTAGGAAGGAGGGGTTCATCTGGCTACGGCAATTTATCATGCGCGTGCAGTAGCTGGAAGGTTGGAGGGAGAAGAAGGCCCAGCCAGGGCGGGGGCAGACTGCTTGGTGAGGATTGTGGAGGAGACAGCTCTGCGCGCGGCATCAGGATACAGTGAGGCTGACCTGATGAGGGGGTTATGCTCCGCCCAAATGGAGGTAACTACCTTGGCAGGGGCCCTTCTTATGAAGGCAGGGGCTGCCAAGTTAAAGGCTGAGGAGGCCAAGGCCTAGTTGGCCAAATTGAAGAAGGACAGTGCCGACTAAAAGACTGCCCATGCTGTTCTGCCAGCAGTCAAGTTGGAGCTGGAGGACACACGCCGTAAGGTCGTGTCGTTCGAGTTCCAACTGGCTGGCGAAAAGAAAAAGTTGGAAGAGTCTGAAAGGGCCTGCGCCGTTGCGGTCAAACGGCATGAAGAGGCCATGAGCAGCAATGAAGAGCTGGTCAGGCAGAAGGACGAAGCAGATTCCAGAATTGTAGATCTGTTGAAGGAGTTGCGGGAGGAGCGCGCCAGAGCAGAGGAGAAGAAGGCGAAGGCGATGACGGAGCTGGAGAGTCTGAAGAAGGGGGTGAAAGAGGAGAGGGCGACGGCGGCTGCTGAAAGGGGGGCCCTGCAAAGAGAGCTGGACGAAGAGAGGGCGAAGGCGGCGTCTGAGAGGGCGGCCTACCCTGATCTGTGCGTCGCAGCAGTGGAGCAATATAAAGGGTCCCCCGAATTTCAGATGGTGGTGGACGTCGCTGTCGCCAGGAGTCTGGCTGGGCAAGAGTCTGGGGGGGTGGGCCCATCAAGGAAGACTGCTGGAGGTAGGACAGAGGCAGAGGTGATTGAAAGCTTCCAGCAGTCAGACTTCTACAAGCACGAAATGGTCAAGTTCTGGGACAGCGGTTGGAAGATGTTCAAGCGCAGAGCTGAAGAGCTGTTCCCACACTTGGGCCTGAGTAGTGTGACGATAGGTGAAGATGATGTGGCCCAGACCCCCCTGGACAAGGGCGTTGAAGAAGAAGAGCTGGCGTTCAGCGAGGAGGAATAACCAAGAAGAAGAAGAGCTGGGCATGGGCATGCTCTGTGTTTGTGTTTGTGTTTTTGTTTTATTTATTTATTTATTTTATTTATTTTTTTTGTAATGAACTTGTGTACACATTGTAAATGTATGAGTGGATGAATGAATGAATGAAAAGTTTAATTGTTAATGAGTTTGTGTAGAAATGTGATTTTGTTTATGTTGCCAGTTGACTGTGTGGGCGTGTATTGTCTAAAATGAATGAAGTCTTGTTATGAAAACTGGTCATAAAAATTGTGCAATAAAAATTTCGTGCAAAGTTAAAGTTAAAAGTTCCTTCCAGCGGAGTGCGATTGGAGTTGTACGAAAATTGAAAGGATGATAGTGGTTGATTGAAAAATTGGAGTAGGAAATTATAGAGCATGATATTAAGTACGGATGGAGAATCCACGGATAAGGACAAAGGGTAGGTTGCAAATTGTAACTAAACAGTTAATTGTAAACTTGTAGAGGAAAGATTGGAGAAATAAACTGGGTGAGGTGGTAGATAATCTGATTAGTAAATGAAATTCGTGAGAGCATGTTTAGAATTTAACTAGGTAAAAACGTGGTCCCAGAATTGTGAATAAGCTTCAAAATGTGACAAAGTGTTAAAGATGTGGTCCAGCTTGGCTTTGAAGTGCTCAGTCTGGCTGAGGCTTTGAGTGCTCGGTCTGGGCGAGCCTTTGAGGTGCTCAGTCTGGTTGAGGCATTGAGTGCTTGGTCTGACCGAGGCTTTGACGTGCTCAGCCTGGCTGAGGCTTTGAGGGCACGGTCTGGCCGAGGCTTGGAAGTGCTCAGTCTGGCTGAGGCTTTGAGTGCTCGGTCTGGCCGAGGCTTGGAAGTGCTCAGTCTGGCTGAGGCTTTGAAGTGCTCGGTCTGGCCGAGGCTTTGAGTGCTCAGTCTGGCTGAGGCTTTGAGTGCTCGGTCTGGCCGAGGCTTGGAAGTGCTTAGTCTGGCTGAGGCTTTGAGTGCTCGGTCTGGCCGAGGCTTGGAAGTGCTCAGTTTGGCTGAGGCTTTGAAGTGCTCGGTCTGGCCGAGGCTTTGAGTGCTCAGTCTGGCTGAGGCTTTGAAGTGCTGCAAGTGAAAATGTCATGGTAGCGAGATACAGACAGTTAAATTATGAAAGCTGAGAGCTGCAACAATGTTGGCAATACAAAAGTATGAACTATTTATTGAAGAGGGAAATACAACAAAGTTGACAATACAAAAGTATGAACTCATTGATAGTAACGCTTCAAATGTTCCGCATTCCAGGGATGGGGGAGGTCGCGGCCTTCCATGTCTTGAAGGCGGTAAGTGCCTGGTCGTGGTCGGGCTTTCACTACGTAGGGTCCCTCCCATTTGGCTGCCAGTTTGCCCTCGGTTGGATTCTTTGTGGCAAGAGTTGCTTCTCTTAAGATAAGGTCCCCCACGGAGAACTCTCGTGGTCGAACTCTGCGGTTGTAGTGTGTTCTCATTTTCTGCTGGTACGAAGCCAATCTGACAGCAGCAGTCTCTCGGAGCTCTTCGACGAGGTCCAGGTTTGCTCGATGCAGTTCATCGGCTGAGGCCAGATCCGGATGTAAAACCCGGGGGGTGGGAAGACCAACTTCGACCGGAATAACTGCCTCAGCGCCATATGTTAAGCGAAAAGGGGTTTCGCCAGTGGGAGTGCGAACAGTGGTTCGGTAAGCCCAGAGCACGTTTGGTAGTTCCTCGGCCCAAAGGCCTTTAGCAGCTTCGAGCTTAGTTTTGATGATTTTCAGAAGGGAACGGTTGGTGACCTCAACTTGGCCGTTTGCTTGGGGGTGATCGAGGGAAGAAAAGCATGGTTGAATCTGGAGATCTGCACAAAATTTTCTGTACTTCGAGTTATTGAATTGTTTGCCATTGTCAGAGATGATGGCTTGAGGGATGCCAAATCGGCAAATGATCGATTGCCAGATAAACCTGGTGGTGTTCCGCTCGGTGATTGTGGCAAGGGGTTCAGCCTCAACCCACTTGGTGAAGTAATCGATGGCGACAATCGCGAACTTGGTCTGGCCTCGACCGGTGGGAAGTGGACCGACCAAGTCGATCCCCCACTTGGCAAACGGATAAGGGCTGTAAATCGTGATTAACTCTGTAGGGGGAGCATGGGGGATGTTGGCGAAGCATTGACATTTATCGCATTTGAGCACGAAGTCGGTCGTATCCTGATTGAGAGTTGGCCAAAAATACCTAGTACGGAGTATCTTGTGGGCAAGGGACCTGCCACCTTAATGATTACCACAAATTCCCTCATGGATCTCCTGTATTACATAAGTTGCTTGAGCTGGATTGAGGCATCGTAGATATGGCCGGGAGAAACCGCGCTTGTATAATACATCGTCGATAATGATGCAATTGGATGCTCGGGATTGGACTTTGGCTGCCTGCTTTTGGTCATTTGGGAATGTCCCTGTGGTCAAGAATAGGAGAATATCGGATGCCCAAGGGATAGGTTTGTTTTGGATGAACTGTACAGCTTGCAGGTTGGGTGAAATGGCCGGGTGGTGTAGGTATTCGAGGCGGACATCATGGCTGAGATTAGGATGGTCAGCAGAGGCCAACTGAGCCATCTCATCTGTTTTGGAGTTTTCCGCCCGAGGAATGTGCCTGATGTGGAAGGTGGTGAAGAGGCGAGAAAGGGGGAGTGCCATGTCCCTGTAAGCTCGCATTGTGTCTTCCTTGGCGTCGAAGTCCCCCGTCATCATACTATCAATGCCCAATGTCCTTGGCAAGATGGAGTCCTGCTATCAATGCCTCATACTCGGCCTCATTATTGCTTGCTTCAAACAAGAAACGGAGGGCACATTTGAAGTAGCCGCTCTCGGGGGAGGTGAGGATGAGGCCGGCACCACTTCCGTCTCGTCGAGACGAACCGTCGACATTGAGAGTCCAAGAATGAGGATCGTCTGGCTCTGTTAGAGTTGGTGGGAGCGGAGGGGTAGTGGTCGGGGTCGGATTGGTGAACTCCAGAATGAAGTCAGCTACAGCCTGTCCCTTGATTGCTGTCCGAGGGCGGTAGGAGATGTCGAACTGGCTGAGTTCTACTGACCACTGCATCAGTCTACCTGAGAGTTCTGGTTGCTGCATGACCTTTTTCAGGGGCTGGTCGGTGAGGACCACTATGGAGTGGGCTTGGAAGTATGGGCGGAGACGTCTGGAGGTAATGACCAAGGCCAGAGACAGTATTTTCTAGTAAGGGGTAGTTCTGCTCCGCTCCCCTGAGAGCCCGACTGATGTAATAGACCGGCCGTTGGATTGAGCCATCTTCTCTGAGGAGAGCTGCACTGACTGCGGTGCTCGATACTGCTAAGTAGAGGAAGAGGGGCTCGCCCGTGATTGCTTGGGAAAGAAGGGGAGAGTTGGCCATGCATTGCTTTAACTGTTGGAAGGCCTCTTTGGATTCGGCTGCCCATTCAAAAGTCTGCCGAAGAACTTTGAAGAAGGGTAGGCACTTATCTATTGCACGGGAAATGAAGCGGTTGAGGGCCGCCAGTCGGCCGGTGAGTCTTTGAACTTCTTTGACCGTCCTAGGCGACTGCATCTCAACCAAGGCCTTGATCTTCTCAGGGTTAGCTTCAATGCCCCGCTGACTGACCATAAAACCCAAAAATTTTCTAGATCCTACGCCGAAGGCACACTTCTCTGGGTTGAGCTTCATCTGGTACTTGCGCAGGTGGCGAAGGTTTCTCGTAAGTCAGTGAGGTGATCGGAGGAGTATATGCTTTTAACTAGCATGTCGTCGACGTAGACTTTCATATTTCGGCCAATTTGGTGATGGAAGACGGCATTAACCAGCCGTTGATAGGTGGCCCTGGCATTCTTCAACCCGAATGGCATTACACAATAGTGGTAGGTACCTTGGTCAGTAATAAATGATGTGTGTTCCCGGTCAGATGTGTGCATCAGGATTTGGTTGTACCCAGAGAAGGCGTCCATGAAGCTGAGCATTTGATGACCAGCCGTGGCGTCGACCAGCAGATCTATGCGGGGAAGGGGGTAGCTATCTTTGGGGCAAGCTCGGTTCAGGTCAGAGTAATCGACACAGAGTCGCCATTTGCCATTGTGTTTGCGGACGAGGACCATGTTGGACAACCACCTAGGGTAGTCCACATTTTTGATGAATTGGGCCTCGAAGAGCTTGTCAACTTCTGCGGCTATAAGAGTGTTGCGCTCCGGATGGAAAATGCGTTGCTTCTGGCGGTGGGGTCGAAAGTGGGGTTCGATGCTGAGGCGGTGGGTTATGAAGGAGGGGTCGATGTCTGGCATGTCAGAATGGGTCCAGGCGAATACATCTCTGTGCTCGGTCAGGAGAGCGGTAAGGTCGGCCTTGGCTTGGGAAGGTAGTTGGCTGCCAATTTTGGCGGTTTTGATTGGGTTGGTGGGATTGATGTTAACTTCAACAAGTTTCTCCACGGGTTCGCCTCTGACCAGCTCGTCTTTGTCTCGGACGTCAAGCCCTTCGATGATCATGGCCTCTTTTAGCTTGACTTCTTTGAGTGAGGCGACATAGCACTCCCTGGCCACGGTCTGTTCTCCTTTGACAGTTTCGACACCGAGATCGGTAGGAAATTTGATGGCAAGGTGATAGGTGGATGTGATGGCTTGGAAGGCGTTTAAGGCTGTGCGGCCAAGGATGATGTTGTAAGCAGAGGGGCAGTCGACCACAAGGAAGGTGAGCAACTTGGTGGTCTGCCTCAGGTGTTCGCCAATGGTGATAGGTAGATCGATGGAGCCGATGGAGGTCACACGGTCGCCGGTGAAACCGACCAGAGGGGTTTGGAGGGGAGACAAACTTTCTTCCCCGATCTTGAGCTGGCGGAAGCAATTGAGGAAGATGATGTCTGAAGAGCTACCGTTGTCAATGAGGACTCGCCTGACCTTGTAGTTGGAGAGGATGGCGGAAATGACAAGGGAGTTATCATGTGGGTAACGGACTCCGACACAGCCGTTGTCTGTGAAGGTGATGGGTTCGATCCACTGTTTTGACTGTTTGGGAGGTCTGTCTACCGTCGCCACTGCTTTGTCTGAGCCCTGCCTGATCTTTCTGAGTTCTGCCTTTTGAGCTGAGCGGGATGGGCCCCCGCAAGCGAGGTCGCCTGAAATGACTCTTATTTCACCGACTGGTGGAGGGGGATTGCCTGGTGGTCGAGGCTGTGGTAGTGGGCGATCGTGGCCTTGGTTAGGTGGGTCTTGATTGCCGGGGGGGGTGTGTGTCGGCGATTGTTCCTGGGAGGGTCGGTTCTTTGCCTCTGTTGAGGGCGGGTGTCTGTGAATCGGCTGAGGCGGCCCTGGCGTATGAAGGTCTCGATCTGATCTTTGAGGTTAATAAACTCGTCGGTGGTATGGCCATGGTCTTGGTGGAAACGGCAGTATTTGGACTGATCTTTCCGAGTGGAAGGGTTTCGTGAAGGTAGGGGCCACTTGAGGGGGTAGTCCCGCTGGATCTGATTGAGGACGTGCTCCATGGGGGAGTTGAGAGGTGTGTACCGCTCAAACCGACAGGGCGGTCGGGTCGGAGTCGATCGGTCGGCTCGGGGGGGTCGGTCATTGTAGTGGGGTGTTTGGTTATTATACTGGGCGGCTCTGGGTTCGGAGTCTTTCCTCTTGTCTCTGAGGGTCGAATTTTTAGGGGTCGGTTCTTGCCGAGCAGCCAGGGAATCTTCAGCATTCATGTATTTCTGGGCTTTGGATAGTAGGGCTGCCATGGTGGTTGGAGGGTTTTTGGAGAGGGAGAAAAGGAAATTGGACGACCGCAGGCCGGCCATGAAAGCGGTGAGGATGACCTTGTCGTCATTCTCCGCTACTTGAAGGGCCTCGGTGTTGAAGCGGGTGACGAAGTTGCGGAGCGACTCCCCCTCGGTCTGACAAATTTTTAGGAGTTGGGTGGCTGGACGTCTCTGACGCTGGGCTCTGATAAAATGGCTCAGGAAAGAGTCACTGAGGTGTTGAAAGGTGGAGACGGAGTCCGCCGGTAACTGGCTAAACCACAACCGAGCTGATCCCTTTAATGTCACTGGAAAAGCTCGGCAGATGATCTCGTCAGGGAAAACATGGAGGATCATGAGGGTGCGATAGGTTTCCAGATGGTCGACTGGGTCCGTCGTGCCATCGAAGGAGTCAATAGTAGGCATTTTGAACTTGGCGGGCAATGGTTTGTCGCGGATGGAGGCAACAAAAGGCGAGTTGGCGGTGACTGAGGGCTTGTGCTAAATGTTCTGCATGACCCCTTGTAGTTGGAGTTTCATAGCTCGGAGTTCAGCGTCCCAGAGGGGGATGTTGTCACCATGGTCGGTCAATGGGGGCTGGACACTGCTGGCTTCCCCCTCAGGGGCTAGTGGCACGACTGGCGAGCGTGGAGGTGGAGGTGGAGGTGGTAGGCTCATATGTGGAGGAGGAGGGGGTTGTAAACCTTCTGGGTTGGGGGGAGGGGGTTGTGGAGCAGTGTGGCCCGGGGTTCTTTCTTGGTTGGGTGGAATGTCTGGAGGTGGGTTGGGGAGGTTTCTTTGGAGTAAAGCATTGATCAGGGCTTGGTTTTGCTCGGCCATGCGGTTAATACTGTTAGTAAGTTCGATGATGTACTGTGGTGGGTTGTTTGGATAGGAAGGGTCTGTTTGATGATCGGTGGTATTCTGGTGGGAGGCCATGGACCTAGTCGTGACCATACACCTGGACGGGTGAGAGGAAAAAGGTAATGGTGAGAAAGGAGGGCTCCGGCGATAGTGAACACAACTAGCGCACGAATAAACCACAATTTCCCACAGACGGCGCCAACTGATAATACTGTCCGTCCCGGGTGGATGAGTCGGGCTGGTCCAAGTTCTTCACGTTCCGGTTCTGGGTGATGATTCCGCCAACTGACCTGCAAGCAAGTCCAAAGGGGAACGGGGCAGTCCCCCAGTGAACCCTCCGACGAGAGAATCAGTAGAGGAAGAAGGGAATGTAGAGAGAGAGAGAGAGAGATCGAAAACCTAACCTTCCTCTTGTCTTTCTATTCTTGCTTATATCCTTTGGTAATCATTTCACTGTCCCTTGTGACGTGTCCCCTTCCGTCGAAAGCCTGTGCCGTAGCTTACCTTGTTCAGGGTGAGGGGGCTCTGTTCCGACGGGGAGGTGTTGTCGTAATAAATGCTGTGATGGGCTACATTAATGGTGATGTGTTGTGGTAATAACTCTGCAGATCTTTGTCTGCTGATGTGGCCTGTGTTTCACCTGCCATGTGCCCGAATGCCATTGGCCCTCCATGTCTAGATGGCCTCCAACTGTCCTGGGCTTTACCAACCGGGTTATGCTATTGGTCCCAAGCGATGGGTTTGGGGTGGTTTGCTGTGGGCCGTATGCCTTGTGGGCCTATCCATGTCAATTAATTTTTTACTAAATATTACGTGGGATCCACATGAGTATGGACCTCACATACAATGTGAATATTTGACAAAAAAAATTGATAATTTTCTTAGAATTTCTAATATTGTTATAAAAAAAAAAATTGTAAATTTAATATTGTAGCCTTGTAGGTGCAATATAATGTGCAGTTATTGAATAAAATGATTATATGATATAAAATAGTCACTATAATTATTAAAATACTCTTCTTTCTGGTGGTTTTGTTTAACAAGATGGACGGATAGTTGAGACTGAGACAAAATTAAAATTTAAATTAAAAAATTCAAAATTTAATTTATTATAAGGGTCAAAATTTGAATATCTACATGTATATATTATTAATTTTCTCTTCAAATTATTATGGTCCTCAAATTGAACTAAGAAAGAAGGGTTTCTATTAGGAAGATATAGAATACGACTAGCGGTTGGTACAAGCGATACTTGTACAATTTAAAAAAATAAAAATAAAATAAAATATTTATTAGTTATTGTGTGTCATTTAAGTGATAATGGTATTCAATTCAAAAAAAAAGTGGTAAGGGTATTTTTCAATAGACTCAAGATTTAAGGTTTGAGTCATCCTCCTCCCATCTACCTTTTTCCATCTACCTTTTTTTTTTGGTATTTTTTTTTGTTAAGTTGAAAAATTAAGAACATGTGGCATAAGGAGAACAATAGATAGATATTCTCTTATCTTCTGAGTAGGAGTGTAAACAATTTGGTTCGGTCAAAATCGAGACAAAATTTAACACCAAACTGAATTTTTTAGTTTTTGTGAGTTAAGAAACTGAGACCGATTGCATAAATACGGTTCAAATTTATTTACTTTGTTGATTTTTTGTAGAGAGAGAATTTTCATAAAGTTTTAAAAGGTTTTAAAAAAATTGGCAAAATCTCTTTTGAAAATAAATGAAAAAAATTAATGAAAGTTCTATAAATACTTTCCTCTCTAATTTCTTTACGAAACGTATATTATTAATTACTTATATATTAATGTTCAAAGAATTAAAATAAAAAGTATTTAAATGAAATATTTTGATCGGTTCAATTTGTATCGTTATAAAAATAAACCACAAGTTATGAAAACAGAGCAAAAATTAAAATCTTAGACGATCTTAAATGGTCAGTTCAATTATGTTGATTTTTTTTACACCCCTACTTTTAATTTTAAAAAAACAAAGTTTGAGATTATTGCCTCAAAAAATTTAAGATTAAACTTATGACCCCCATACTCAAAAACAATGATTGTAGGTAGCATTTGAGATTCAGTAGTTAAGAAAAAAATATTTTAGACACTAAATGGATAAGAGAAAAGAAATGACAATGAATGAGAAAAGAAAATAGATTGAATGAGAAGATGGAAAGATTGAATAATCCAAAAATAAAAATAAATAATTGAATATAATATGTTGTTTTGTATCCATTCCATGTTTTCCTATTTTTTCAGGATGAGTTTGAGAGAATCATTTCAATTTGAATGCAAATATTCCTCCTTTGTTTTCTCTCTGTCCTCATTTTCTTCTTGGTCTTTCTCTGTGTCCATCTTCGTTCCTTGCAGATTTAAATTTGTGTGTGTGTGTGTGTGTTTTTGGGCCTTAATTAAAACGTTGTCATTTTAACAAACTCCAGAAAATATGAAAAGGATGGACTGTAGATGACCCAAACGATGCTTGTTGCTTAAGCGGTTGCTAAGGCTCTTTCTTATCTATTTGGTCATATGTTCCAACCGCTTCTTTTGAACGAATGAATCAATAAGTGGTCGTAGTGGACCAATAGTTTGAATCAATTAACCAAAATAAGCCAGTTTTCAAGTTAAAATTATTTTAGTTCTGTCCAAACCATCTTAGTGGCACCTCCGCCAGAGGCTTTTCTATCTCTATTAGATTGGGTGGAGTTTTCTCGACACACTATACTTTGATATTGATATTGAAGTATAGATTAAAAATTCAAAACAACAACACTATTATAAATTTTTTAAGTTGAGTATTTTGGCACGCCACATTTGGCTAATGAATGTTGAAGTGAGAGTCACAGTATAAATTAAAAATGAATGATGTTATAGTGAAAGTGATTGTATAGATGAAAAATGAAAATGATATTGAAATCAAAGTGACTTAATATAATAAAATTTTAAAATGATGGAATTAATATGAATTTTGTAAATCCAGCGGAGTTTTCTTCACACGCCAAACTTTGCTAATGATGTTAACGTGTAACTTAAAAATTCAAAATATTAATGGAATCATTATGATTTTTTTAGGTTTGATGTGAAATTTCTTCGACCTTTTTACTTGTTTTGAGAAATAGATTAAAAGTTAATTTTATGATTTTTTTTGGATATTTTTTTAAAAAATGAATATGATCTAAAAAAAATTAAAAAACCAAATAAATAAATAAATAAATAAATAAAATTAACGGAGTACCCAAAACAAGCCTTCATTTATCTAATGAGCCTCTTTCCAGGGGTTGTTGGCTACAACAGCTCCAAATATCCCGGCCACCTTCTCGATGTTGATGGCTTTGTTATTCCCGTCCTGCACCACCAGCCACCCACCCATTTTCTATGAGTTTGTTTTATTTTTTGGTAAATTACGCTGCCACTCATTGAGATTTATATTTATTATAATTTTTTTTATTTTTTAAAAGTTATAATTTTTTTTGAGATTTAAAGTTTCATTACAGATTCTTCCTTTAACAATTTAATTTTTTAAAATATCAATTTTACTTTCACTGGATAAATTATATTGACATCTCTCATATTTTAGAAATTACAATCCACTCCCTAAGGTTTAAAGTAGCATTACCAATTGTCTCTTCGGTTAGTATTGGTTGGAAAAAAATTATTTGAAAAAAAATTTTGTTAGTAAAATTTTTAAGAATAATGTTTGAGAGCCACAATTTGTGTGGCTCAAATGACTCAAAACTGTCAAAACGACGTCGTTTTGGTATGTTTTGTGCTCAAAACGACATCATTTTGACAGTTTTGAGCCATTTGAGCCACAAAAATTGTGACCCTCTACCACTGCCCAATTTTTAAATTTCTGTTTAAAAACCAATATAAACTAATTTTTTTTAACTTATATTTTTTTTCTCAAATTTACAAACTGAGACAACAATTTATAAACCAAAAAAATTATCAAACAAATTCTTATGATAGTTTTTAAAATTTTTGTAAATATAAATTGAAAACTGAAAACGATATGGTTACCAAACAGGACTCAGGTGGTAAAAATGTTGTAAAATTAACAAATAATTAAATAAGTTACTTACGTAAGAAATGATTTATCAAAAGATTCTTCGGTTATGTATGATTTGATTTTTAGAAATTTTTTTAAAAAATTAAAAATTAATTTGGTTAAGAAATAAAAAATAAAAAATAATTAACAAATGTCGAAAAATTCTAAATGTTGTAAAGTTAATTTTTATGTTTTTTTTCCAACTAATTATTTGTTAATTTCACGACATTTTTACCGTTTGAGACCTGCTTGGTAACCATTTCGTTTTCAGTTTTCAATTTATATTTATAATTTTTTTAAAAATTGTCATAAAAACTTGTTTGATAATTTTTTTAGTTTATAAATTATTGTCTCAGTTTGTAAATTTGAGAAAAAAACATAAATTCAAAAAATGAGTTTATGTTGGTTTTTAAACAGAAATTTAAAAATTTTACTAACAAATTTTTTTTTCAATTAATTTTTTTTTCCAACTAATACTAACTAAGGGGATAATTGGTAATGCTATTTTAAATCTCAGGAAGGGAATTGTAATTTCTAAAATGTGGGGGGTGTCAATGTAATTTACCCAGTGAGAACAAAATTGATATTTAAAAAAATTAAATTACTAAAAGAGAAAATCTGTAATAAAATTTTAAACATAAAAAAAAAATATAATTTTTAAAAAATAAAAAAAAACTATAATAAATATAAACCTCAACAAAGAAACTGTAATAAACATTAACCATTTCGTTTTCTCGATGGTGATGGCTTTGTTATTCCCGTCCAGCACCACCAGCCACCCACCCTCCCACCCATTTTCTATGAGTTTGTTTTTTTTAATGGCAAGTCTATAGAAGTTAATAATGTGGATATACTATGGCCTATTTTGATAAACAGTCTGGCTGTGGTCTAGTCCGTGATCGGACTGGATCGTGCTGTTGGGTCTGTGAAGCTCATCACGGATTTCGTTTTAAAAACTTAAACAGTTGAATGTGTAGAACTCGTCGAGTACTATATAGGCTTATGAAAAATCACGTTGATCGAATATCGATAGCTATGTGATCAAAACAGTTTTTTATCAAACGTTAATTTATTCACCGTCTATTTTTTTTTTTTTATACAAAACTGATTTGATGACATAGTTATCGATATCCGATCAACGTGATTTTTCACAACCATATACTACTTGACGAGTTCTACACATTAACGGTTCAGATTTTCAAAACGGGACCCGTGGTGGACCCTCACGGGCCCAATAGCACGGTCCAATCCGATGGCGGACTGGACCAAAGCCAGACCCTTTAATAAATAAGTTAAAATTTATTTTTCAGTGTTTTATTTATTTTTATTAAAAAAATACATAAAAAAAAAGTAAAGAAGTGATATAATCTAAAAAAATAAAAAAATTAATAAAGTGACTTTTAACTTAATTATGAAAATAGGCCTATAACGTTCCTAAAAATTATTTTATGAAATTTTTTTATTTAATCATCTTGTTTCATTTATACAAAAGCTGGTCACCTTAAGCTTATCTTCCAAAATTTAATTTAGTTTGTCTTTATCTATTAATTAATTAAAAGTTGATCACAACAAAGCCTAAGTATAAAAGAGTATCGTCAAACGACAATTGGTTTTTTAATTGACATTTTGACTTTTTAATTATTTTAGGTTGAGATTAAGAAGTTTTTTTAGGTTAGTTTTTCTGATTTTTTTTAATTTTTGTAAGAGAAAAAATAAAATAATTATGATTTAAATATGATATTTTATCTCATTAATTTTTTAACTAGTGACTATTTTAGTCCTGACATTTTTTTTTTTTTCCAATTGAAGCTTTAATTGTTCATTTTACCTACGTTTATCATATATATCATTTTCTCCTCTCTCTCTATATATATTGTTGTAATTATGGCCGGTGATGAGGTAATACCAACAAAATAATTGCCTTGAGTTCTTAGTTGTGAATTTGAAAGTAATGTCTTATTGACTAATTTATTAGTAGTGATGGTGACGTGGAGGTGCAAGTAGAAGCTATGATACAATTAAAGGTGGGTGATCGGCCCTCTGATTCTATATTAGTATAGTTAATAATTATCTCCAAATTATACAAAGTTGCCCTCCACGTTTGTATTAAACTTTTAAGTGGTTACTCTCCAATATCTATGAAACATAGGTGTCGAAATATGAAATTACAAACTTTGGACAAAATTTAACAAAAGAACGAAACATTAACTTGCAAGAAGAGAACAATATTCCTTTCAAAAAAAGAAGAGAACAATATTCATATTTATTAAAAAATACATTATTTCAGATTTTTATATTAATACAATCATAAATGTCTTTAATAATTTGAAAGATCGAACAATGTCTTTTTTTTTAAAAAAAAAACATTGTGGTCCTTTGTTTTTTTAAATATACATCAAAATAAATGAGCAGTTATCATTTGACCTCATGAGCTACATTACTACATATACAAAATTAAATTAATAAAAAATATTAAGAATGTACATGTTCCACAATGAAATCTATTTCTAGTAAAAAATAATAAGAATACCAACCAATGACAATATCTCTAGTGGGAGGGATGAACTCCCCTCCATATCTCATTTGTGCATTTATTCTGAGAGTTAAATTGGATTGGATTATTAGTGTGGAGACTTGTTAGCAAAAATTTGATTCAAGCCTAATCGACAGTGATTAATCAATTGACAGACTTAAATAAATTTTCAATGAATACAAATAAAAATGAGGCTTTGTGGTAATTAAATGGAGAAGGAATAAAACAGAAAAAAATATGTATTTATTCAATTGAATTGGCACTTACTACTAGTTACAAGAACTTAAACAAGAACAAAAACTGAACAAACATAGTAATCGACATGAGGGAAGAAATAGAGGTTGGAAAAGCTAATACTTACTCTACTCTGAACAATGGCTAAAAAAATTAACATTTTCATATAATATATAAATATATTACAAAAATAAGCTACTAAATCAATTAATCAATGACCAAATTGGTCAATAAGGTTTATATAAATTCAATCAAATTAGATTTATGATAGTAATTTACTTTCTTGGAGCAAAAGGAGTATGTGAGTCAATTTTTCTTGGGAGTTTATTTGAATTTGGATATCCTTTGTATTGGATTTTTGGATAATATAGTTCTGTTGGCTACATGTTTTGTATAAGCCAATCGCAGCTTAACACGTGACTCGTAAAGGGTAATCTGGGAAATCAATGCAAGTCTCCAGTCAGCGACAGACACGTGGTAGCTTATGTTGGTAACAATGAATCTGCGCAGCATTGGAGCAGTTAGAAGGTGCAAGATGACATGGCCTAACGATTGCTCACAATTCAAATTCAAATTCAGGAGGGAAGTCAAACTGCAAGAATGGCATAGTGGAAGCAAACTGTTCAAGGCCATGACCAGTGATCGTGGAAGGGCATTTCGACGGTCAGAATAACACTTTGACGATTACCATTAGAGGGTATAAACAGAAGAGAGGGCTAACAGAAAAGGACCTAGACTTAGATCCAGAAATCAGTTATTTACTTTACATTTTTCTTTCCAGTTTTTACATTCCAGTTCTTCAATTTCTGTATTGCACTTCAATTCTTAGGAGTAATTCCAAGTAGTCTGTTGCTGTAAAACCCTTCGAGGCTGTGAAAGTGCGAAGGTATCATTGTAAGTTCTTATTAATTAATGAAATTCAATTAGTGAAATTCGTTATAACGATGGACAAAAACAGTTTCACTAATTGAATTTCATTAATTAATAAGAACTTACAATGATACCTTCGCACTTTCACAGCCTCGAAGGGTTTTACAGCAACAGACTACTTAGAACTACTCCTAAGAATTAAAGTGCAATATAGGAATTGAAGAACTGGAAAGAAAAATTTAAAGTAAATAACTAGTTTCTGGATCTGAGTCTGGGTCCTTTTCTGTTAGTCCTCTCTTATATTTATACACTTTAATGATAACCGTCGAAGTGGTCTTCTAACCGTCGAAATGCCCTTCCACGATCACTGGTTATGGCCTTGAACAGTTTGCTTCCACTACACCTTTCTTGCAGTTGGACTTCTCTCATAAATTTGAATTTGAATTGTGAGTAACCGTTGGGCAACATCACCTTGCACCTTCTAACTGCTCTAGTACTGCACAGATCCATTGTTACCAACATAAGCTGCCACGTGTCTGTCGCTGACTGGAGACTTGCATTGACTTCCCAAATTACCCTTTATGAGCCACGTGTTAAGCTGCGATTGACTTATACAAAATATGTAGCCAACAATACCCCCCGCACTAATATAACAATACTTGGTAATATTAGTGGACCAGTGTGCTTCGCCCACATCTTAGGACGTGCATGGAGTTTCCATTTATCTTGGAAGTGTAATCGTCATGAAACACTAAACTTCATTAAATTCTCCCTTGCGTTTGAACACTACTTCCAGTATCTGTGTATATGAAGGGACTTATACATCTTCAATGGCTAATCACGCTTTCTCCTACATTGATCAAGCATATGAGGAGGTTTTGAACAATGATGATCAATCTCAAAAGAACTTACATACATTTATTAGCCACATTTATCCTCCTCAATTTATACAAGTTATGGAGGCTTTCGCAGAATACGAGCCTTTAAACCAAACATTTGCCAACATAGAACTTAGAAGCTCTTCATCTGCTCCCAAACCCTTTGCATAAGATGAAACTGCCTTCTCTTCTACTGATGTTAGCTGGAATGCTTGGCCAACTCCAATCCAACCTCAAACGAGGGAGCGAATTCATCACAAATTTTTTGAATTCGAAGACCCTATAGTGATTCCTCTTTTTTCACGCAGCTCTGTAGTGTATCTATATACCCCATTCGACCGTCTTTGCTGCCTCGAAGACAACTTGTTCTCGGCATGGTGTAGACACCGCATTTTTGGTGGCCCTTACGACTTGGACGTCATCGCTTGCACACCCAACAATGAGTGCATATGCTTGTCAAGTGCTCGAAGTCCTCAACGGAATGCCACAGCTTTGAGCCTTTCTAACCTTGCACCCTTGTTGCTTTTGTTTTGGACCAAACCCAGTGATTTTCAAGCCCACAACCCTTGGCGGCCTGCCCACCACTACTTTGGGTTGCCGGCCATCATTCTTGGTTGTCGGCCACTGATGTGGCCTGCCGACCACCAGTGATGGCCGGCTGGCCACCAATGTCTTTTGCAGATATTTTGTGACATCTATGGCAGCTGTTTGCATAGATGCTTACATTTGCTCCCACGAGTATGGCCAGATATTTATGAGGGAGATTCATATTTTTTATATATAGAGGACCTCCTTCTCATATTTGAAGGTTAGAAAAATTTTGGGAGCAAAAATATCCTCTCTCTACAATTCTCTCTCTCTTGCAACTTGTATAGCCTTTGCCCAAACACTCTAAACCAAACCTAAAGAGCTTCTTGCTGAGGTGATTTGAGCTTGAATTTGAGCTCTCGAAGTGCTTGAGAGTGTGAAATTGTTGGTTTATGACTTAAGGGTTCATTCATCTTCAAAAGGTATACATTCTCTTGCTTATGTGCCATCTTTACACCACTTGTTTTCCATCCTTTCTGCTATTTTTTGGGCTGTATAAACTCTATATTTTTGGGCTGAAACTTGGGTTTTAAGGCCAATAAAGGTTGAGGGGTGGCTCACTATTCTGTATACCTTGCTCTCAAGGCCTTTATCCTTGTATTTCCCACTCTTACACTATCTTTTTTGAGCTTTTAAACATTGATTTGCAGAGTTATTGTAGTGGCTAAAATCATGTTTTGAAGTCCAAAATTGGAGGGGTTAGCCTTCTCTCATTGTGTCTTGCTTACTAGCCTAGCATGATCCATGTTTTAGCTTATTATTCTAGCTATTTTTGTCTTAATTTTAGCATGTTTTAGGACTTATTTAGGACTGTTTTAGGACTATTTTCAAGTGTTTGTTACATTTGAGCTTTGTTTTGCATGCTTATAGTGTAATTGTCCTCATGAGTTTGGTGTTTTAGGCCTTAGACACCATCTTATTTGAGTTGATTATGTTTATTTATGGTTTTTCATACTTGTAATCACTCTTAATCACCTCTGCAACCTCCCACCTTTCTTGGCTTTTGTTTTGCTTTGAAAGTGGTTTCAAACTACTTGTTTATTTAAGCATCAGATTAGGATGTCATGCTCAATGGTTTAATCCCTTTAGGGGTTCATTACCAACGGTATGATGTCTCTTTTATGCCTAAAACAACTCTTGGTTTGAGCCCTCTTTTCATTAGAGGACTTAAATTCACCTTTGGCTCAATTAACTAAAGAATGGATGGTAATCTAAAATGAAGTAATAAAATTGAGGCTAAAAAAGGTGCAAGATAACAACTTGGTTAGCGTTCAATTGGACGCTAATTGAACCCTTGAGTCTTGAGTCGTTTCATACTTATCAGTGATCGAAACGGTTCAAGATTCATTGTCAACTACTTCCCTTGATCTTTTATGATAGGGAGGTGGTTTTGTTAGTCTTATTTTGTTGCATTTATTGAATTTTCATACTTTGGTTCATAGGCCATCATGCATTGAAATTGCATAGATTAATGGTTTGTGAATCAAATTTTACTACTCCTTTGAGCTGTTCAAATGATAAGGAGGGGTAAATTGTGCAAACAAACCATTGAGAATACACTATCTCTGCTCTATTTGCTCTCTGTTGCAGCAGGGAAGTTCTGTCATCAGTGGCCGGCAGGCCACCATCAGTGGACGACAGGCCTCCTGCCAGCCACCAGTGCAAAATCTAGCAGTGTACTCCCCCAGCAGAACATAGTTAGTTTGGAAGTGGAAATGAGTGCAAGTGTTCTACTGTGCAACAGAGGCCTTCAATAGCAAAAACAGTGGCTTTTCGAGTGAAAACTGTGTATGCATGATCATTCCCTGTTTCTCGAGGCAGAATAATTAGAATAGCTATCATAGCGCTTATTTCATGTTGTATTCATTAGTTCGTTTTGATTTGTAATTGTAATTAATTAATTAGTTAATTCAATTAGTTGGTTAATTTGTTGTAATAATTAGTTAAGTAGTTTAGCTATTTATTCATTTCGTTTTGTAATAGTTGCTTAATTAGCTTAGTTAGCAAGTCAGTCTATTCGGACTCTCCTTCGTGAGAGCGCAATGTTATAATAACATGTATGTCTTCCAACCTCACGTCTTTTTCCCTTTTATTTACTAGCTTATGATGGTTAGTTTAGGGACATCACATTTTGTTTAGCATACTCCATGTTTGTATCCACTCGTATTACATGCACCGAGGCTTGGTTCATCATTCTAACTTGCATTGTTAGCTAATACTTCTTTGAATGTGTGCTTAGACCGCATGTTATCAAATTGATCCGTATGCCATATTAGTAGCCGAGCCAATTAATTGTATTTTTGCATGTGTTGCATTAGTCATATCGCATAGTTAGGAATCATGCATTTTTCTAACTAATTTTTCTTTTTGGCTTGGAGTACTAGGTGAGCATTTACTCGCTTTAGCATATCGCATGCATGTGATTGTTGTCATGACTAGCATGCTTGCCATGAGGCTAAGTTCTTATCTAATAAACTGCTTGAATACCTGTGGATGAAGGCTTATTGCTTGAATTTGAATAACTTGAGTAATGTTCATATGTGATCACTTTTTCAAGTGTACATGCTTCGAAACAATTTTGCAAACAAACATGAACCAAAATGTTCTAATTCTTGCAAGTTAGTCTATACTTGTGTATGCGCATCACCTAGTAATGCTAGCCTAATAACCGGAAAAAGAGCATATAATGTACATAAGATTCATATCATGATTAGTAGAGGCCGATCTTTGATCGGGTGAGCGGGGGTGCTCAATTCATAACCTTCTCCTCTCGTACCTAAGTTCCCGAGCCAAGACAATCTTGGTGATGATGGACACGTGGCCTTTGGCACGAGTCATGAGTTTCCTAGATTTTCCAAAAATATTTAGGTGGCGACTTTGTATCTAGAAAAGTAGTTCATTTTTGGCAATTTGATTCAAAATCGATTTTCCAAAAGATTTTCCAGATTTGGACTCTTTGGTGATTATCTGTTTCATATTGCACTTGTGAGATTAGATTCAAAATCGCGGGAGTCCGATACTGTACGGCTTCTTCGTCTCTAGAAAGGGGGCACGAAAAGGTCGAGCTACCCATAGTATACCTCCACCCTGCCGACCAAAATAGTGCGAAAGATCTCTTATCCCATCGAAGCTTTGGGAATAAGTCCCTCACTTTTGGCCGAAAAAGCAAAACTTTGCTTATCCGACTGGTTAGAGTGTATGAATGAACCAATTTTCACCTTTTTTTGGAGGGGACTCAACTGCTCATTCCCTACCTCCCAATCCTAATTGAATTGAGGAATTAAAGCTTACCCTCTTTGAAGCTGGTATTTTACTTCCTACCAAGCTCCAGTTCCTCCAACTGCTTAGCAGCAGTATAAAGGCTAAACTTTGCTTGCTGTTTTCTCTCATTTATCTTTCGAAGTACTTTGAGATGACACCCCTCACAAGAACTTTTTATGGGCTTGTGATGTTGTCTCTCGAAATCATATTCCAAATAAGGGCTCATCAATTAGATAAACCAAATTTAGATATGATAGAAGAGAGGTTAGAAAAAGAACATATATTTATTGAATTTTGGTGGACAAAGTTTCATGACCTTGTAACTTTGTCCATTCCTTATTTTTACAAAATTGAGAATGTAACCAAATATGCCCTCTCAATGTAAATACTTTTTCCAATAAAGTTGTGTTTTCATATTCCAATTGTATGTTTAATATGACCTTATCATTCACTTTGTTTATAGCAGCTTCGAAGTAACCAACCTTGCTTCGAAGCCCGGTTTAAGTGTTTCGAAGCACAGAGCCCCCTTTGCAAAATGACATGGTTTTCCTTTTGAAGGGTTCTGTCTTAATAGAAAGTCCAAAAACTACTTTCATATTTCTGAAGTTAAAGACATGGATTTCATATTGTTAATTTGCAGATCTAACATTATTTCAACCAATAATGGCCTTATGATAACTATTTATCTCAAAGTTATAGACAAAGCTCAAAAAACACACTCTCCTTCCTTAAAAGGCCACAAAAAATTCTTCGAAGGAACTCTTCTTTGTCAGAAAACCTAGGATTGTACTTTGAAGACCTTCGAATTGAACAAATCCTAACTCCGCTTGAGTTTAAAGCATAAGCTTTAAAGATTTTGGGAAAACACTGGCTTCGAAGCCAATCACTTGTTTCGAAGCCAAGCTGAGCATTTGAAATGTATTTCCCTTTCAAAATGCTGCTCTTGAAGGAAACTCTCTTTGTTGTGTTTTTAGGAGTCTTAAAATAAAAGTCTTAATCACACATGGGTCAAAATAACCAATCAATTAATCTTGGACCTATTTGACCCATCATGTTAAATGGGTGATTTTGGATAGAAAGGTTTAAAACCCCAATTTCTCGCGTTGTTACCTATTCACTCATTCAGTCTTTCCCAGTCACTTCCACTGCTGACAACTTCAACTTCTTACCCTTCTCCTACTCACTCTTTCTTAAATCTTCACTGATGGATTTTCCTCCTCGAAAGTACCAATTGTCGAGCACTTGTGTCCCTTAATAGTTTTGAGGAGATGCATCACTGATGAGATAGCCACATAGTGGACCCCTGAGGCTCACCGTCATGAGCAAGAGGAATATGTCCTTGGCCCTATCTTTAAGGAAGCTCTTGCTTCACTTCCTCCTTTGTACCCATGTTTGGAGGATCATTACCTTCTTTATGAAGGAAGCCTTAACTGGGGAAACTAGAGGGTTAACCGGGCTCATAAGCAAGATTTGGAGGATCTCTACATTCTTGACGCCCTTCAGCTTTCAAGGTTTGTCATTCTTGATGACCCTTTTCTTATCCCTGCTACACTTTGCTTTTGGAACCCCGCATTCAACTTCTTTCAATTCCGATGTGGCATAATGGCCCCTATCGTTGTTGACATATGCCACCTTCTAGGGCTTTTTCCTGCTGGTGTTACCTTTGGCCCTCACTACCTAGACCTTAAGGTCTCTTTCTTCTTTCCCTCTTTTAATTCTTCTTATAGTGACTTCATAGCTCTAAAAATAAGAGAGAAGGTCTTGTGACCGATTGTGAGCTTTTTTCTTTCCTTCTTTATTGGCTCTATAAATTCTTTTTTTGCACCTCTTCCCAATGGATAATGCTTAAATTTTCCCCTCTTGCCAAAGCTCTAACTTTAGGGAAGAAAATAGCCCTGGCTCCCTATGTTCCAGGGCACGTATACAAGGTCTGTTCCCAGTTTTGTGAGAGGCCTCTAAAACCCAACCATATGGATCTAATTTGAATCCTTAAACTTTGGCTTTTGCATATTTCACTAAACTTCACTCCCGTAGCTTAAAATTCCCGGTACAAGATACTACCGCCTACGGAGAGAAATATGCCAGAGTATCTTTATATCCTTCCAGTTTTGCATATTACTTCACTTTCTTTCATCAGTTACCTCTAGCTGCTCGGCCTTCCTTTTTTCATCCATTCGATGCTGCTGTGGGGCCACCATGGTCGAGGGATTTTTTAGCCGACTCCACCTGCTCCCAGCCCATTCATAAGGACATGTGGGCTTCTATTCTACTGCCAAGGGAACTTTTCATTGGGACTTTGAATCCCAAGGCTTACAAATGCATCTCTGAAGCCTACTGTCCTACTCAATTCACAAGACAATTTGGTCTTATCCAAGGAATCCTTGTCCCACTTGCAGCCACTCCAATCCTGACCTAGATATCAAGGACTTGAAAGTACCAACATCTAGGTTAGATGAAGTAACATCCAAGTTTAGAAAAGACGTTACTAGCTTTGAATTCATACATCTCACTGGCCATGGCAGGGCCATGATTAGATTCAAAAACTAGTGGCTTGCTAACATGGAGGTGCAGCTTGTTGTCCCTTTTAAGCTTATTTTTGTACACTTGTTTGGCTACCTTTGCATGCTGTTTTTGGCCTAATTTTCAACTACAAAAACCTTTATTTTTAAGGTTTAAAAATGATGGTTTAAGGTCTTTTTGGAGTTAGGGGTGGTCTACCCTCTTTTGTAGCTTGTTTGCTAAGTTTTGTGCTATCTTCAAAGCCTTTTGAAGCAAATTTTTTTGGCCTTTTAACCACTGAATTCCAAGGAAATTGCAGTGGCAAAAACTTGGTTTTGAGGTCTCAAATAGGAGGGGTGGCCTCCCATCCTTATGTCTTGTTTGCAAGTGTAGATGGCCTAACATGTGAGGATATATTTCTACCTTTTTGTAGCTTAATTCAAGCATGTTTTAGGCTCTATTTTGACATATTTCAACTCTGTTTTTGGCTGGTTGGGTCACTTGTTGCTTGCTTCTTACACTTGTAGTGTAATTATGCTTATTAGCCTAGCATGCCTAATGAGTTAGTATATCATTCTAGCTTGTGTTAGCTTAACTCTAACATATTTTTGCTAATTTTTTGACATGGTTTAACTCTGTTTTGAGTGGTCTTGATCATATGAACCATGTATTGCATAGCTATAGTGCAAATGCCTTCACTAGCTTTGTGTTTTAAGGCCTCTAACTGGTCTTGCTTGTGATGTTTGCATGTTTAAATGTCATTTTACATGTAATTTCAGTGTTGATAGCTCTGTCACTTGCTCATTTGCCTTGCTCTTTCATAGCTTGTTAGAGTTGCTTTTGAGTCTTGCTTGCAGCCTAACATGTGAGCATGTTTTTCTACTCTTTTGTGCTTTAATCTCAGAAAGTTTTAGCCACTGTTTTGGCATGTTTTAGCTCTGTCCAAAGCTGGTTAGGTCATTTGAGCTTGATATTGCATGCCTCTAGTGTTGTGCTCTTCACTAGTTTGTTGATTATGACTTTTGAACATGTCTTGCATGCATTGCTTGCATGAATTAGTGTCTTTAGCATGCCATTTCAGCATTGAAAATTCTGCAACCTCCCTCATTTCTTCATTTTTAATTTGCTTTGAGGGTTGGTTGGCCTTAAGATTGTGTTTAAGCTTGAGATAGAGCTTGTGCTCAATGACTTTAACCCTCTTTTGAGGGTTCCTCCTAGCCAAAGGCATGATCTCTCTCATGTCTTAAATCATCCTTTGGTTGACCCCTTTCTCATTAGAGGACACTCACTTTGGACTTAACCGGTTAAAGAATGACTTGGTAATGTTAAAATGTGTAAATAAAATGAATCAAGTAAAACTTGAGCAAGATAAACATATGTGTGTTGCATTGCATGTGTTTGGATCGGACGTTAATCCAAACACAAGAAAAGTGGGACGTTTCATACTCGAAGTGATGAAACGTGTCACGTTTCTTGGTCGCCGTCGCCCTTGATCATGCATGATAGGGTGGTGGCCATTTGAGTCTTATGTGTGCATTCATTAAGCTTGTACAAGCTTGGTTCTTTGGCCATCATGCATTAAAAGTGCTTGATTGGTGGCTTGAGAGCCAAGTGCCATACTCCTTTGAGCTTGAGACATGATAAGGAGGGTGGCAGTACACACATTCCTTGAAAAATACATTGTTTTGCCTTTATTGCTCTCTGTTGCAGCAAAAACAGAAGTTTGGAAAGACATACTTGAGGTAGCCGACCGGCCACTTATACTTGCTGACCAGCCAGTTAAGGTGGCTGGCAGCCACTTTTTGTGGCCGACCGGCCACTAGTCCATTTTGGTGTTAAAGTGTTCCTGTTTTAGAGTAGTAGTAGTCTGGAATATTGGTTCAGTGTTCAGAGAGTGAAAACAGAGGCAACCGGTGGCAAGGCGATGGATTTTTGAGAGGACGCAACCGAGCATGCATGTCTCCCTCGCCCGCGAGGCCACTTTATTGCTTTATTAGCTAGTTGTAACTGATTAATACATATGTTGTAATTAATTAGTTTAATCCGTTTTGTAATATTTCAATTAGCTTAGCATAGCTAGTTGTTCAATTCGGTTTGTAATAATTAATTAGCTAGAATAGTTAATTAGTTTGTTTTGGTAATAATTAGTTTAGCTTAGTGTAGCTTAGCTTATTTATTTGGACCTTCCTTCGAGAGGGCGCAATGTTGTAATAAGTGTGCGTGTGTGTGCATGTCTTCTAACCCCGCGCCTTTCTCCCTTTTATTTCACCACTTTCGATGGTTAGTTTAGAGTCATTTTTCAATTAGCATACCTTATGCTTGCATGTTTGCATCATTCATTTGTCTTGCATGCACCGAGACTCGGCGCATCATTCAAATCACATTGTATTTCAATACTTATTTGAATACGTGTTTCAAAGCATGTTATCAAATTGTTGCATTCATATGCCATCTTAGATAGCTGAGCCTATTAATTGCATTATTGCATGTGTTACATTAGGCATTTTGTATAGTTAGGACTATGCATATTTCTAACTAGCTTTTGTTTTGGCTTGGAGTACACTGTAAGTCTTTTCACTTTAGCATACTTGCATGAGTGTAAGTGCTGCCATGATAGCATACTTGCCATGAGGCTATGTACTTAAATGATTAACTGCATGAATGCCTGTAGATGAAGGCTTTATTGTTTGAATTGGGATAATTCAATGAATGTGAGTTTTAAGCCCATTTTGCGAAGTGGCAAATCATCATGTCTTAAGCCCACTTGAGGGTGGCAAATCCGCGCTTTAGCCCACTTGAGGGTAGCATTTTCAAACCATTTTCGAAAAAAAAACATGAGTTGATTTGTTCCAATTCTTGCGATATAGTCTATACTTGTGTGTGCGTCACATAGTAAAATTAGCTAATAACTGAATAAGAACACATGAGGTTTATAAAACAACATACCATGCTTAGTAGAGGCCGATCCTTTGATCGGGCGAGCAGGGGTGCTCATGTCATGACCTTTCCCTCTCGTACCCAAGTTCCTGAGCTGAGGTAACTTTGGTGATGACGGACACGTGGCCTTTGGCTTAAGTTAGGGTTTCCTAAATTTTCCAAAAACAAAATATTTAGGTGGCAACTCTGTAATCTGGCAAAGCAGTCCAGTTTTGGTATTATTTGATTTAAAATCTGATTTTTCAAAAATGATTTGCTGGATTAGACTCTTTGGTGTTTATCAACAATGATTTGCTGGATTAGACTCTTTGGTGTTTGAAGAAACAGCTCGTCAAGTGAAAAATTTGAATACTAAAAAGATGGGACTTGATTGTGCTACTAGATGGAATTTAACATATTTGATGCTACAAACTGCCTTGTTATACAAGGATGTATTTTACCGTTTGAAATATAAAGAGTCCCAATATACAACATTGCCAAGTGAGGAGGAATGGGAGTTTGCTAGAGAAATTTGTGGGAGATTTAAAATGTTTTATAAAGTAACTGAATTGTTTTCTGGAACTAAATATCCCACATCTAATGTTGCTTTTCCAAATTTGTGTGAGATTAGGATAACTATGTCCCAATGGCTCTCTTGTTCAATTGAGGTTGTTAGATCAATGGCATCAAAAATGTTGAGAAAGTCTGACAAATATTGGGTTGTTATACATGGTCTTATAGGGGTTGCTATTGTACTTGATCCTAAATACAAACTTAGTGTGTTGGAGTTTTGTTTTGATAAACTTTATGGATATACAACTGAAGAGGAAATTGCGAAGATTCGCCAACTTTGTTATAATTTGTTGCAAGAGTATAAAAGAAAACATAGTTTGGGGACTGATGCTAATGTTGAATCTTCTACAAGTTCAAATTTTGGGGATTCAGAGGTAGTTTCAGATTATGATTTGCTTATTAGTAGAAAGCGAAGAAAAAAAGTCAACAATGTAACATCAGAGTTAGACTATTATTTAGAAAAGGATGTTGTGACAAGAACTCCCAATTTTGATGTGTTGACTTGGTGGAAATCAAATGCATCGAAGTATCCAACCTTACAGGCAATAGTTAGAGATTTTTTAGCTATTCCTGTATCCACTGTTGCTTCTGAATCTACATTTAGCACTAGTGGTAGGTTGGTGAGCCTATATCGGAGTAGACTTCATCCAGATACTTTGGAAGCATTGATGTGTGCACAGAGTTGGTTGTGGGCTATAGAGATGCAAGATACTTAAATAAATCAACATATATTTATTTTTAAAATAAATATATTTTCATTGAATATCTCAATACTTAATTTTTTTCTTCTTATTTTTCAGGAAATTCAACATTAGAATCAGTTGGTTACGCCACTATATATGATGATATGGATGTGAATCAGAGTTGATCTTTCTTTTGCATTGGGTGTGCTTTTAGTACATTGATTTTATTCTTATTTGTGAATTTGTTTCCCTTTGGTAATGTTGAGGTAATATTAATTCAATATTTATGCGTAGGATTGTAGCTGTTGTGCTCAGAAGAAGTTGATTTTGTAAGTGATGCCCCTTGTCCTTTTATAATTCAAATTTATTTGTTCCCCTTGACTTTTAGCTGTACTAGGAGAATCTCTTGCACTGTGAGCATGATTTTATCTATTTTTGGTTTTTATAATTCTGGGTTTTTATATACTATAATTAAAAAATAATCCTAACCGTACATTACCACCAAGTGGGAGTGCTTCCTTATCATGTTAATATATTTTTTGGACTTTTTTGGGAATACAAAATGTGACGGGGCTTCAAAAACATGCTTCACCACCAAGTGGGAGTGCTACCTTATCATGTTAATAGTATAGATTTGTAAATTTTTTGTAAGTGAGGTTGTTATTAGTGATGTTTTGGTGGATTGGTTTTCCTCTTAACTTGTGGTTTGGATTGAATATATGGATTTACGCTAATTAGGGACTTCATTTCTTCATGTACTGTTGCAGCTTTTCTTTTTTGGGCGAATATTGTTGCTGCTTTTTAGGGACTACAACACCTGGAAAATGCAGGGGAACAGAGGAGGCAGGGATCATTTTTAACCATTGTTTAACTTTTTAATTCTCCAGTTTCTTTTCCTTTTTCTTTCTCTTTCTTTTTGTGTGTATGTATGTGTGTGTGTGTGTGATAGGTACAGGTAAAAGCACAAGAGAGTGAACATTGGAGTGAAGCATTGATGCAGACAGATCTTGACAGAGCTTATGCACAGATTAGTCTTGATGAAATGCTGCTGCTGCTGGAGTGTAGCTACAACTGTTGGAGTGTTGAATTGGAATTTTTGTTGAATGTGCATTGTTGAATTGGAATTTTTGTTACTTTTAACTTTTTTAAAATTTTTATTTTTATTTTTTTATGTCTTTTGCTTTTAGTTGAATTAGTGTGTTGTAAATATAGATGTCAATGAAATTCGATTGAAAATTTGGTAAGAAATTTGGGTCTGATTACATTTGAATTATTGATTTCATTTAATATTAAATTTCCCTTTTACATGATTCTTGTAAGATTTTGTTTTTTCTTTTATTGCCATTAAAATGTTCTGATGTGGAGCCATTAGGTGAAAACACTCATAATTATATAATTTTTAATTTTTTTTCAATCACTAAAAACTTATTTGATTGTCTTAAAATTAAATATTCGATTACTTTAAAACAAACTTCTTAATTAATTAATTAAATGTGTATTTGATTTTGTTGTTAAGTCAAAAAAATTAAATTAAATCTATATTTAGCTTTAGTTGTGAACTTGAGAGAGAAAAAAAAAATAGGGTCAAGTTGGGTTGGGAAAAATCCAAACCCGTTAGGGGATGGGGAGGGTAGTACCCATGGAGGATGGGGAATGGGGATTGGGGAAAAATAATTATAGGGGAATGGGGATGGGGAATTAATAACCACCCTATTGCCCTCCATTGCCATCCCTATTTTAGACCAGTAGTTAGTACCTCTAGGGATGGCACTGGCAACCTACTAACACTTCCTTCATTGCCCTGCTCCAGTCCTCTCTCTTTGGACCTGTTGGTGGTTAGGACCATCGATGCTGCTGAGACATCCTCTTCTCCTTCTCCTCCAGCTATTTCTTCAGCATCCACCGGTGGCTCCTCCATATTGTCTTTGTCAGAAGAAAAGATGCAGATCTTTGAAAGGCAACTGACCAGTTTGTTTGGTATATCCACACCAGTGTTTCCTTCTGGTAGTGAGGCTAAGCCCTTGGATTTAGCTGCCTCTTTTCTAGAGATAATTGAAGGCTCACCTATTGTTGAATCCTCCACTCATCTTCCTCAGGTGGACTTGAAGGTTTGTTTGGAGTTGATTAGGATTTTCTCAAGGGTCCCATTCAAAGCTTTAGCAAAACCAACTATTAAGAATGGATTCCTCCAATGCTGCCAATTCTTTAAATAGGCCTCTTTTAGAGGTCACTTGTCTTAGTTAACAGCAACCATTGAATTTTATGTCAACATCCATCAGCTGACCAAGGCTGTAGAGAAAGAATTCTTGAAAGACAAGGAGTTTGTCTCTCAAGTCCATTCTGCTGTTTCAATGCTGAAGGGACAACACTCATCTGCTACACAACAATAGTGTAGACGTCCCCGAACGCCCCGGGAGGGTGAGCTCCCGTTCTGTTCATTTGGGGTCACTACAGCTCAGGACTCTAAAATTTGTCACGGTTTTAAGTCTGAACCAAAGAGTCCAAATCCGGCAAATCGTTTTGAGAAAATAGATTTTTTTGAAAGAAGTGCCAAACATGGATTGCTTTGCTAGATACAGAGTCGCCACCTAAATGTTTTATTTTGGGAAAATTTAGGAAACCCTGACTCGTTTGCCTAAGGCCACATGTCCGTCATCACCAAAGTTGCCTCGGCTCGGGAACTTGGGTACGATTGGGGAAGGTCACTTCGTGAGCACCCCCGCTCGCCTGATCAAAGATCGGCCTCTACTAACCATGATATCTATTTTTGAAAACATTATGTGTTCTTATTCCGGTTATTAGCCTAGATTTACTATGTGATGCGCACAACATACAAGTATAGACTGGATCGCCTGAATTGGAACAAAACATTTCATGTTTGTTTTTGAAAGATGGTTTGCTACTCGCAAGTAGGCTTAAAGATGTAGATTTTGCCACCCTCGGGTGGGCTTAAGAAAAAGATGGTTTTGCCACTATCTAGTGGGCTTAAAACTCACAGTTGATGATTTGTTCCAATCCAAGTAACCCAACCTTCACCCACAAGCATTCAGGCAGTTATATCACATAAACAAACAGCCTCATGGTAAGCATGCTATTCATGGCAGTCACTCACACACATGCAAGGATGCTAAAGCATAAAACTTACCGAGTACTCCAAGCCAAAACAGAAGCTCATTAGAAATCCATGCATGGTCCTAATTATACAGAAATGCCTAATGCAACACATGCAAAAATGTAACTATAGTAGGCTCAGCTATTCTAAACATGGCATATGAAATGCTACAGCTAACATGTATTCAACTTGGAATTGAAATACAAATGCAGTTAGTATGATGCGCCGAGCCCGGTGCATGCAAAACAGATGAATGAATGCAAACATGCTATCATACTGTATGATAATTGAAATATGGCCTAATCTACCATCATAAGCAGGTAAATAAAAGGGAAGAAAGACGTGGGGTTGGAAGACATACATCACACTCACCCACACTTATTATAATTATGCCCTCGCACAGAGGGTTCGAATAAATATACAGTCCCGAATAAAAGAATATAACAGTCCAAATAATACAGTCCAAATAATGTACAAATTCCTAATTAATTTACAAATTAACTAAGAAAATAAATAAATTGGCATGCAAGTCAGGGACTGCCTTGATTCCATTCCGGATGATGAGTGATGCATGCACGGGTTGCCTTTGCGCGGAAATCCATGATGATGCCCCAATTAGCCTCTGTTTGCACCTGTTCTTGAAATGCGTGCCAAGCCTCGGAAGACTGCTGATTCTTGATTTGCTGCAATAGAGAGCAGGAAAGGGGCATAGCAATGTATTTTCACAAATGTATGCATGCCTCGATCCTCGTGCCACCAATCACACATCTCGATGCATGATGGCCGAGGGGTCGAATGGCACAATTCAATATAGGATGAATGCACATGGAAACACAACAAAAACCTAACTCCATCACGGATAATCCGGAGTGTCGGTGACTTGGAATTTGAGATACGTTCCGTCACTCGGAGTACGAAACGTACCTCGTTTCCCGTGCCCGGGCTAATTCCTATCCCGAACACGATGCAATATGCATGACATGCATGAAATGCAACTAAGATACAATCCTAACATACACAATGTTATGGAATGGCATACACGCTGCACGAGGTAATACACAACCGAGCATACACAATGCTATGGATGAAATGGCATACGCAATGCAATAATGGACTTACACCAACATGAGAGAGCCTCAGTCACACTCACATAGGAGGCCATCAGATGAAAACAAGACAACTCGAAATGCGTGCACGCGTGCACGCAAACCGAGGACCGACTCTCAGGCACTGAAATGCCACTCTAATGAGACATGGCAAAGACATGGAGTATGATATGCTATAATGCAAAAATCAGAGGTAAAATGAGATGCAAAACAGCCCCGAAACCCGGTAAAATGAAACCCGATGCATGGAACGAGCCCCGAAACATGGATTTTGGTGCATGAAATGGCTTACAACTATATAATACAAACATAATTTGAACATGAAATGAAAAGACAGAAGCAAGGCAGCCCTTAGAAAAGCATTTTTACAGTTTAAAGCATGGCCAAACAGTGAGCACAAGTTGGGCTAAATTATCATACAAAAATGGCTCCACAAGGGAGGCAATGAAGCAAGTGGTAGATAAAAAGCCCAAACAGAAAAAGACTCTTCTACAACACTGAAGAGGGACCAAAAATATGACTACTTACAGTTTATGGAAACCCCCAAAACAATATACAAGTGTGCTCAAAATGCCATGCAAGGTAGGGCCCAAAAGAGGTCAAAACACAAAGTATACAAAACATTCATCAAACGGTCAAAGGCCCTTAATGAAACATGACAAGGGGGTCAAAATATGGCCACTTTCAGTTCGGACCAAGGTCCAAAAACAGAGACACAATAGGCTAATAAATCATGCAAAAATGGGGACCAAAGAGGGGTATAATGACAAGTGGCACATGGAGGTCCCAAACAGTAATGAGCCCTTCTTCAATGTAGTTGCCCCAAAACAGATCACACACAGGCCAAAAATAACATGCAAGATTAGGGCCTAAAGGAGAGATAAAGAAGGAAGTACAAGATGGGGACCTCAAATGACAAAATTCTCTTAATAAATCATGAAATAGAGCTCAAATAAAGGGTACTTTCAGTTTTGGTCGGAGCTCAAAACAGCAAGCAAAATAGCTAGAAAAATGTTGCAAAATTAAGCTCCAAAAGAGGGAATTGATGTTTACCCTTGAAGACCAACCCTTGGTTGCTTCTTGGCTTGAGAAGTGATGCCTCCTAGCTGCTGGAAAGCTCCCCAAGCTGCTGGAAATGGAAGTGGTAGTGTAGTGCTAGGTGGTGATGAAGAAAAAGGGGTAGAACTTGGTTGTTTGAGCTTGAAAGAGAGAGATGGAGGGAGATGTGTATACAAGGCTTTTAGGTAATTTTTCCAACCTAAAACCAGAGCTGGATGCTCTGTTATATAGGCAAAAGGAGGGGAAAAAGAGGGGGAAAAATGGGGGGGGAAAACATTCAAGTTTCCCTCCAAAAAGGCAACCCCCTCTCGGATACCAAATCCGGGGAAAATGAATACATATTTGTAATGTACCAACCCTGAGGATCATGGCTGGCCAATTATCCAAGCTGCAGGTGGCCGGCCGGCCACCTCTTATGGCCGGCCGGCCAAGGGTCAAAAAGGTCAATGAGAATTAGTAGCCGACCATATGATATTGGTGGCCTCCCATGTGTGCACAACACAACCATGTGGTCAAACACTGGAAAAAGTGACCTAGGAGAGAGAACAACCCACTTTTAGGAGGGGTTCAAAAGGGTCAAGCAACATTAGTGGCCGGCCATATGATATTGGTGGCCTCCCAGGTGTTTACATCACAAATATGTGGTTTTGGGTGCAAGAAAGTGGCCCTAGGGTGGTCAACATTGGCTTGGAAGTGAGAAAAATGGGCGTCGGAGGACGCCGGAGGAATATAACTGGTTGCTGAAACAATTGCTGGCCTCCCACCCTTCTACGGCCTTCCTGGTGATGAAACAGAGGTACCTGCCAAAAATGAACGAAAACCGATGCAAAACAAATGTTAGGGGGCCAGAACGCGCAGTTCGGGGCCTCGAAAACTGCCTGTTAAGCACCGAAAGTGGCATTCGACCACGAAGTGGGTCTCTTAGACCTCAGTGTCCCTCAAAAGGGAGTAAATAAGATGTATGCCAAAAACCGAAGCAAATGGAGGTGGTTAAGCGGTCCCGAACCGAGGCACACGGCCAACGGCTCAAAAAAAAAAAACGGAAACCGGACTCCAAACGGGCAAAATGGCCTATGACCACAAAACGTAGCCTACGGCCATTGATAGATGATCTACGAGACCTCTCCCTCCCTTCGCGAAGAGGAAACAGAGAAAACCGAGCCTGGTTCGCAAACCGAGGCAAAACATGAAAGAGTCCGGAAGTCCGGAGGCAAGGCTCGCAGCCGAGACTCTGAAACCTTTGAACGAGCACAATATGCAACATCACCAAGCGCTCAATCGGTGACGTCTGAGTCTTAAGGTCGGTCAAAAATGGGGTGTCTACAAATAGGCTTAGCTACTACACAGAAAAGCAGAATTGGAAAATGAGCTAGCAGCAATCAACCTGGCCTTGGAGTAAAATGCACAGACACTACATTCCTCTCACCAGGGTAGGGATGGAAATTTAAACCCGGCCCGATGGGGACCCGACCCCCCGACCCCGATCAAAGTGATTTTTTCTCGAAAAATATCCCCGACGGGCCGAGGATGGTATTAGAAAATAAATCCCCGTTGACTTTTGGGCTGGGGACGGTGATATATTTTCAAGCCCCGGCCTCGGCCCGTCCCCGGCCCCGACCTCGTCCCCGTTATCCCCCCGAAGTAAACTTCATATATCTATTATCTATTAATCTATTTATAATATTTCATTGACCCCTGTCTCTCTCTCTCTCTCTCTCACACACTCTCTCTTCCCTTTACTCTCTCTTACTCTCGCACCTCTCCTTCGCTTCTCTTTATTCTCTCTCTCTCGCAGATACACAGTGCCTCTTCAGTGCCTCCGTCATTGTCTACGATGCCTCTGCGATGCCTCCATGATGCTTCTCTCTACTCTCTCTCTCACTCTCGCACCTCTCCTTTGCTTCTCCTCAGTGCCTCCGTCACTGTCCGCGATGCTGGAGTCGCCGTCGTCCTCCGTCATTGATCGTTCGTCGCAGCCACCGTCACAGATCGCAGCCACCATCGCAATCGCAGTCACCACTCTCTCTTTCTCAGATCTGTGTTGATCTCACAGATACACAGATCTTAGAACTCAGATCTGTGTTGATCTCCTCCGTCATCGCCACCGATCTCCTCCGAGCTCCTCCGCCGTCCTCTGTGTGTGTGTGTGTATGTATAGATGTGTATGTGTGTGTGTCTCTGTGTGTATGTGTATACATGTATGTGTGTGTCCCTCTTTGTGTGTATGATTTTGTAGATAACGTTGATGTTCAAAGTTGTTGTTGATGATGTTGTTAATAGATTTGGATAGGGGTTGTTGTTGATGATGTTGTTGAACAGATTTGGACCGGGGAATTTTCGGGGTCGGGGAAACCCGATCCCCGTTGGGGACGGGGATAGGGACGGTGATAGGTTCCCCATCGGGGATCGGGGCCGGGGAGGGGGAAACTTTCACCTTTGGGGATCGGGGACGAGAAGTGTGGTCCCCGCCCCCGCCCCGCCCCGTTGCCATTCCTACACCAGGGGCTATCCAATCACAGATAGAAGATGAACATTGCCATCCAACTATTCCCAACCCTTAGAAGTAGGGAACTCATTGTAAGGGAACAGTTGAGACATTGTAATGAATTATGGGCCAAATTATGGCAGAATGTACTTGATTCTTTATGAAATGAAATGCTTTTACTTACCCAAATGTGTTATGATCTTCTGTTTTTGTTTTTGTATGACGATCCTACACTCTTCTTGTTTCTCACACAGTTGGATAGTAAGACTTCAAATATCTGCCATTGATTTTCTTGGGATGCACATACCCTCTTAGATTTCGCAAATGGTAGGCTCCTCCAAGTAGGACTCTATCAATTTGGTATGGTCCCTTCTAATTAGGTGAGCATTTGCCAAATTTATGGCTTTTAATGCCCACTGGAAGTATTGTCTTCCACATCAAATCACCCTCATCAAAGTTAATGTGTTTGACTTTTTTATTATAGCTTTTGGCTGCCTTTTTCTTTTGGAAAATAATACTATTCAATGCCAAAATTCTAGCTTCATCCACATTTTCTAATTCTAAGAACATGCTCTAATGCTATTGCTGAGTAGTTAACTGGTCTTGGCATTTTACTCTAAAGGATTTTATGTTAATTTCCACAAGCAACACTGCATCATGCCCATACACTAAGGCATAAGGGTGATTCCTATACTTGACCTTGGAGAAGTCCTATAAGCCCATAGTACATCTAATAACAAATTATGCCCATCCCTAGGATTGTCTTCCACAGTCCTTTGTATTCCTTTTTTCAAAGATTTGTTAGATGATTCAGCTTGACCATTTGCTTGTGCATAATAAGGGGTGAAATTAATAAGACTAATTCAAAATTCTGTTGCGAAAGATTTTATCATCTTTCCATGAAACACAGTCCCATTATCCACAGTTATGGTCCGTGATATGCCAAACCTATGGATCAACTCTTTGATGAAGTCAATAACTTCAGTCTGATCTACAACCTTATAAGGCTTAACTTCAACCCACTTAGTGAAGTAATTTGTGGCCACCAAAATGAAACAATGTTACTTCGAAGATGGTGGATATATTTTCCCTATCATATCCATTGCCCATCTTCTAAATGGCCAAGGTTTTACTACTGTATGTAGATTAGTTACTGGAACATGTCTTATCATGCCATGCTTTTGGCATGCCTGACAACCCTTTGCATACTTTATACAATCTTTAAGGATGGTCAGCCAATAATAGGAATGCCTTCGAAGAAACCACCTCATTTTCACACCAGGTTGATGGGCACCACAAATGCTTTCATGCACCTCAGCCATGGCAGTCAATGCCTCTTTTGGCCCTAGACATTCTAATATCAACCCATATATTCTTCTTTTGTAAAGGGCATTCCTATATACTATGAATTGCATTGAGTGCAATTTAAGCTTTCTGTTGGCCTTCGAAGAAGGACCAGTTAAATACTGAATGATTGGTTGTCTCTAATCATGTTCTTTCAAATCATTCTTTTTAACTTCTACCATGATACCCTTTTTACCCAAAGGTGGTATTAGCTTCTGATACATTGCTTGACTTATGTCCATTTGAGTGTCAACCCTTCTTCTGAAATTCGAAGCCCTCTGAGCTACATCATTGGTTTTGTGATTCATGAATCTTGGAATATAAGTCACATTTGCTATTAGAAACTGAGAAAGCAAATGTAATGGAACAACATAATATGGCGACATGCTTGCACTTTGACATTTAAAAATTCCTTTTACTTGGTTGATTACCAATTGGGAATCTCCAAATATATCAACTGCATGAGCCTATAATCCAATTAGTATCTCAAGTCCCATTACCAAAGCTTTATACTAAGCTTGGTTGTTGGAACAAGTAGCTTCATCAATTATGAAACCATGTGTGGTTTCTACCCCCTGTGGTGACTTAATTACAACACCAATTCTGACTAGACTATTGGCTATTTATCCATCGAACCACATTTGCCATGGTTCAACATCAATTGTGCGAAGTTCCATTTTCTCTTGGATTTCTATTTGACATGGATGATCAGCCAAGAAGTTAGCCAAAACTTGTCCTTTTACTGCCTTTTGGGGAACATATTCCAAGTAGAATTCTGATAAAGCTAAAATCTATTCGCCAATTCTTCCTCTTAACATAGGTCTAGATAACATGTATTTAACCAAGTCTATGGTTGCATTTACCAAAACAACAGTAGGCAAAAGATAATATCTTAATTTCATTATTGCAAAGTACAACGCAAGGCGTTGCTTTTCTATAGCTAAGTATTTACATTCGCAAGGATCTAAAAACCTACTAAGGTAATATATTGCTTGGTCCTGACCTTTTTCACTGTCCTGAGCTAGGAAAACTCCCAATGAATCTTCTACTGCAGCAATGTATAGCTTTAGAGGTCTGTCCCTCCTTGGTGGTGTCAATACTGGAGGCTTGGCCAAGTAGGCTTTGATTCTTTAGAAATCAGCTTGATGACAAAGAAGAAAACACTTCAGTTTTTTCAGCAGTGTTAGAAATAAACCTTCGAAGGAAATTAACCTGATCAAGGAATTTTTGCAATTCTTTCTTACTTGATGAAGGATTGGCTTCAATGATGGTTTTGGCTTTGTTTTGATCAATCTGTATTCTCTTTTTGTGTACTACATACCCCAAGAAGTTTCCAGCTGATACACCAAAAGCACATTTGAAATGATTGAGTTTCAGCTTGAGCCCTCTCATTCTTTCGAAAGCTGCTGTCAAGTGAACCAAATGCTCCTCCATGGACTGGGATTTCACAACAATATCATCAATATAACATTCTAAGTATCCTCCAATGAGATCATTGAAGATAGTGTTCATTGCCCTTTTATATTTTACTCTAGTATTCTTCAATCCAAATGGCATCTTAACCTATTTGAAGGTGTCGATGTTTCTAGGACACCTAAAAGCTGTCTTGTGAACATCCTGCTCTACTAGGCAGATCAGGTTGTACCTAGAATGTCCATCCATCATAGAAAAAATCCTGTATCATGCTGAACTATCCACCAATAAATCAACTATAGGCATGGGGTATTTATCTTTTGGAGTTGTCAAATTCAGGTTTCTGAAATCAATGCATACCCTCAACTTGTCATTCTTTTTAACCACAGGCACAATATTGGGCAACCATTCAACATACCTAGCTGTTTTGATGAAACTTGCTTTAAGGAGCCTAACAATCTCCTCTTTCACCTTTTAAACCACTTCAGGGCTCATTCATCTTGGTTTCTGTCTATATGGCTTAAAATTATGCTTCATTGGGAGCCTATGTTCCACTAATGACTTGTCCAAACCAGACAACTCATTATAAGACCAATCAAAACAATCTTTATATTGTTTCAGGATAACCAATAATTGGTTCCTATCAATAGAATCTAACCAAGCACTAATATAAGTGGGTTGTTGTACTGACCCTTCGCCTAGGTTGACTTCTTCCAAGGGATCTTGCACTTGAGCACTCACTGATGCTCTCTTTTGACTTTTTCTACCTTCGAAGAAACCCTTTCATCTTATTATGCTTCTACATTTTCTAGTTCAACATCCTTACTCTCTTCTCCATAGACAAAATCTGTCCATAGAGCCTCTTCTTCCTGTACTTCCTGGACTCTAGTTTCAATGTCCAACGCACAATACTTACCAAGAGCCAAAGGCTTGGCCTCTTTTCTTCTTCCTGCATCTTCTAGACTATTGCTTTTATGTCCAATGTTAAAAATTTGATTAAAGCCAAAGATCGGGCTTCTTAACCTTGATCATTTTGCCTACAACCAGGCATCATTGACATCTTTGATAATGAACTCCTCATCAACACTCTCTTGTACTAGATGCTTCAGGTGTGCCACTTCTTCATCAACCGTCACTTCGGTTGTTACATCAAATTTTCTTAGTACACTAAGTGGTACCACCCATTTAGTGTACAGCTTAGCTTTTGCAAAATCTACACATGCAATAAAAGGCTATGGATCTACATTGATCTCCTCTATTTTCCCATTGCTTATTGCTATCATTATTTTCTGATGCAAAGAAGAAGGCACACATTTGTTTGTGCGGATCCAATCCCTACCAAGCAAAGCATTATATTTGGCATTGCTATCTATGACAAAAAATGTTATCATGTAGTCTCTGGTTCCCATACTTAGGTTGATAGACAGAATGCCTTGAACCATCTACTTATCTCCAACAAACCTAGCAATGGTAGTACTTGTTGGGATCAACCTGGGATTTCTTTTTCCCAACTTCTTCAAGGAGGATCATGGAAGCAAGTTCACTGCTGCCCCATTGTCCACCAGTACTCTACCTAATTCTATTCCATCGAAATAAGCCTTAATGTACAGGGATTCAAAGGGATGTGAGAGATTAATGCTTACATCTTCACTCTCTTCATCAGTTTCCATGGGTCTGGCCACCTCAGGTTCATATTGGACCATGCTGGTTTGTGAATCTCCACTAGAAACTGGAATAGGATCACCCTCTTGGGCTTTTTGGTTCTCCTCCTTAGCTTGAAACTCCTAAGGCAGCACATCATATTAACCGACATTTGAAGGAATGAGCCAAATTATATTACTAGCTGTGTTTGCTCTACTTCCATGTTGGTTTACTCTGATGCTTGGGATGCATCCCCCATACTGCATTCTGGTACCTCAGCACTAGCAGGTTCCTTTAAAGCAGGTTCCTTCGAAGCAGTTTGTTAGTGGTCTAGCTCTATGGCTTTTCAACCATGAAGGATTGTTCAGCCATAAAGGCTTTGAACATTTCCTTTTCAGCCAATACCTTTTCTTGGCCTGGTTCAATTCATTCATATGTCTCGTCATCACTCTCCATCAAGGCCTTTTCAAGGCCTGCTAGACTAGATTTCTCTTTGGCTCTTAGTTCAGCAAGAACTTTGGCCACTTGTTCTCTGCTGGCACTCCTTTTAATCTTAGGACCAGGCTTTAAACCTTCTCTTTCTCCTGTCTGGCCTTTTGACTGAGCCAATGAAGTACTTTCCTCATTCTCTTTCAAATATCTTTGGTACTGGGTGTACCTTCATTGGATCTTCCTTCTCTAAGACCTGGAGATTACAAGAACCATATTTGGTTCCCTTGTCTTTGGGTTTTTCAATAGTACCCAGTTATTTGGGGCTACCAAAGGGGATTTGATCATTTTTTCTTTTCCTCCAAAAACCTTTTCTTGGGTAAGCATCACTTTTAGTTCGTTTTGCATAACAAACCAATCAGGTACCCTTGGTACGCATATTCTTACTGCTCCAATTAGTAAGCTTGCTACTCTTGTCTTTGGAACTGTCTTCGAAGCTGTCTTTGATGGCCAATCATTAGTTCTGGTGCCTTGTCTTGAGCCAAATTTAGGCTTTCTTTCAGGCTGGCTAACTGTCCTGTAGTAGTCATGTGGCTTGATCTCATGCAGAGGCCTATTACCCCTTGACAGATTCCTAATGTCTGGAGGTCCAAGTAAGGGTGGCTGCTGCCTAGAACCAATTGGAAATGGCCTTCTGCCATAATTGTTGGCTGGCCTACAGTCTTTTTGCACATCTTTATAGTACTGCTTCCCATTAGTTGGGAGCCCCTTAGCCATTTATGACTTAACCTGCATCTGGGACACATTCTCTGCATTATAGCTGCTTCGAGAGAGTCATCATCCAATGCTTCTTCGCATGAGCTATCCCTTTGGCCTACAAAGTTTTGTCCACTGGCTGGTGAACCTTTTGTGCTTTTCCTGAATATAGCCTGGCTAGCAACATGCATTTGTACATCGACTTCTTCTAATTCCTTCAAAGAGAGATTCTAGAAATCTAGTATGCTAACATTAGCTGGTGCCTTTCCAATTTCTGGAAATGGGTTGATATCAATTCCCATGGCCTTTTCAGTCTTGGTTAGAAATTTCAGCCTCCCTTTCCGAATTTGTTCTTGGATCCTATCTCAAAAAACAATACAGTTTTTAGTTGAATGGGACCAAAAGTTATGCCATTTGTAGTATAATTTTCCTTTAAGTTCTTCAGAAGTTGGGATCTTAACTCCCTTAGGAAACTTTAAGAAATGTGCTGCTAACAAATGATCAAATATGTCATCTGCTTTTGTTATGTTAAAAAAATATTTCTTATGAAGGTTTTTCTTTTTGAATTGTTGGTCAATTGTAGTATCTTTCTGAATCAATGCCTTACAGGTCATAGGTCATTTTCCTATGATCTCTGCTACATCAATTTCAAAGTTAGGGTCTCTATAATAGGTCCTATATGATGCATTGCTTTGGTCTTGTTCTTCTTCAAGTAAGGTTTCATATCTAGAAACTTTATAAGTAAGTTCCATTAGATCTCGAAACTCTATTGAATCAAACTTCTTTCGAAGCCTGAATTCTAGCCCATTTTGGTCCAATCTAACAAATTCAGGTTCGGGTAAAACAACCCTACATTTTCAATGTGCTCTTTTGAATCTGGTAATGAATTGAGTAGCCTTCTCATTAGCCCTTTGGCTCAAGTTTGCCATAGAAACCTCAGGTTCTGTTTGGAAAAACTGGGCATGAAAGAATTCCTCCATTTGTTGCCAAGTTTGAATAGAACCAGGTGTAAGGTTAGTGTACCAAACAAAAACTGCCCCAGTTAGAGAATTTGGAAAAAGTCGTAGTTTCATATAATCATTGTTGGTAAACTCACCACATTGGCTTGTAAATATGGTAATGTGTTCAATGGTTGACTAGTTTCCATTCCCATAAAAAAGGGCAAAATCTGGTATTTTATATTTGCTTAAGTACTTGTATAGCCTATCTACCCACTCTGGGTAAGGCTTTCCGTAGACAGGAGTCTAGACCCCCCAAGCCATAGGTCCACAAATTTCTCTTACTATATCAGCAATATGGTCTATGGGCACTATGTTTGGTGCTAATTGAGCCACTATTGGGGGAGCAAACACTGGGTTTAGAGGACCACTTGTGCTTGGAGTCCCCTTGGTCCACGCAAAGGCATATTTGAGATTGGTTGTCCCTGTTGTGCTTGGTAAGCTTAAGGATATGGCTGACCCTTTTGGGTAGGTGCTTGGCCTACAAAATGCACTGCAAAAGGAACCGTTGGAGGGCGAACAGACATTGTTTCTCTTCTAATTGCAGGAATCCTATCCAACCCCCCGGGTATAGCTTCGAATATGGGATTAGTATATGTTCTACCATTTCCTTGTGTTGATCCTACTCCACCAATATTTATGGCTTCGCTTGTAGGTATAGACATGTTTTGGCCTGTTGGCATTCTAAGAAGGGGCTCATACCATGACTGAGGCATTGGTACTGGTCTTTCTGGTGTCTGATTACTGGTTTGACCGTTATTTTGCCTATTATTTTGTGTAGGCTGTTTATTTCGAGCCAATTGCTGCTGAAGCAGATTTATGTTTTCTTCAGCTTGTCTAATGATGGGTAGTTGATATGTATGCATTCGATCCAAAAAGGATACTACCCACCTCTCTATTGTGTACATTAATTGTAGTCCCATAATATCCACTAAACCTCCCCATTGATTAACTGGTTGTGTGGATAAGACGGTCGAAGGGCCAACTTCTTCACCTTGCCTAATATTCTAGGCTTGGGTTGTATAACCTGAAGTAATGGTTTCTTTAACCAACCGTGGTGGATTATTTGAGGCAAGCATATTTTCAGGACATGGCTCAACATTTTCCTCTATATTAGTTCATTCTACACCTTCTTCGAGGTGTTCATTTTCTCCTATTCCTTAACGTCTAGTCATTTTTCAGGTCCCACTGGGCGTACCAAAAAATATATGTTGGCTTTTTATCTTTCGAAGGTTAATAATGTAATTTTAAGCATGCCAGCAAAAATCAATAAGTCCTTACAGAGATTTTAAATGCCAATCAATTATCAGACAATTATGTTGAAGTTCTTTCGGCCTCAATGAAGATGACTTTTACTGGCGACTTTGCTTAGAAGAAAATTAAAGATATTGATACAGTTTCACTAATTGAATTTCATTAATTAATAAGAACTTACAATGATACCTTCACACTTTCATAGCCTCGAAGGGCTTTACAGCAACAGACTACTTGGAACTGCTCCTAAGAATTGAAGTGCAGTACAGGAATTGAAGAACTGAAATGTAAAAACTGGAAAGAAAAATGTAAAGTAAATAATTGGTTTCTAGATCTAAGTCTGGGTTCTTTCTATTAGCCTTCTCTTCTATTTATACCCTCTAATGGTAACAGTTAAAGTGGTTTTCTAACCGTCGAAATGCCCTTCCACGATCACTGGTCATGGCCTGGAACAGTTTGCTTCCACTACACCATTCTTGCAATTGGACTTCCCTCATGAATTTGAATTTGAATTATGAGTAACCGTTGGGTGACATCACCTTGCGCCTTCTAACTGCTCCAATGCTGCGCAGATCCATTGTTACCAACATAAGCTGCCACGTGTTTGTCATTGATTGGAGACTTACATTGACTCCCTAGATTATCCTTTACGAGCCACGTGTTAAGCTGCGATTGGCTTATACAGAATATGTAACCAACAAGTTCATAACTATTCAATGAGTGTCAACTATGTGATTGACAGTGAAAAAATTAGTTAATGGCACCAAAGGTGGAGAAGAATATAAAACTTAATTAATCGTGCGATACAAGTTGAATTGCGATATGATACAGAATCGTATGATACAAAAACATATCTCACGATTCAAGTCACCAACGATATGAGTCTGGGATATATATCTATTTCCATACGATACGTATTGTACAATACGTGTCGCATATCTTATGATTTTGACAACACTGGTGACATCAATGATGGCAACGGGGAAGGGGCTGGCGGTGGGGAAGGGAACTTGGAGAGGGGTTGAGTAGGGGAGGGTTGGCCAGCGACAAATAGGGGGAAGGGGGGGTTGGCCGTCGCTGAAATGGTGGAAAAAAATAAGAAAGAAGAGAGAGAGAGAAGAGTTTAGGGTTTCTATTTTTTTTAATAGAAAACGACGTTTTCTAATTTAGGAAACCTATTACACACTAAAAAAACTCCTTAGTGTACTTTTCTCAAACGTAACATTTTAAAAAAAAAAACTCATTAGTGTATTTTTTTCCAAATGTAACACTCCAATCAATATAACACACAAAAATTCAAACGTAGCACTCCAATCAATATAACACACAAAAACTCCTTAGTGTACACAAAAACTCCTTTGTGTACTTTTTTCAAACATAACACTCAAATGTAACACACTAAAAAACGTTTTAATGTACTTTTCTCAAACGTAACAACGTAATATTCTAAAAACACTTCTTAGTGCATTTTTTCCAGACGTAATACTCTAATCAATGCAATACACAAAAACTCCTTCGTGTACTTTTTCCAAACTTAGCACGCTAATGTAACACTCCAATGTAACACCAGAAAATCACACTAACAAAAATATAGATCCACGCTCACCAACCAACACTTTAGCCACCAATCCCTTCAAAAAGAATCTTCTACACCTTAAATGGATCAACATTCCCCCATATAGAATTTATGAGTAAATTTTCCATAAGTATGTTGTAAAATAGTGTGTAATTATTAAAATACCCTTCTCTAGTAGTTTTGTTTAACAAAGATTGATGGATAGTTGAAACTGAGACAAAATTAAAAATTTAAAGTTTAAATTAAAAAAAAAATCAAAAATTCAAAATTTAATTTATTATAAGGATCAAAATTTGAATATATATTATTAATTTTCTCTTCAAATTATTATGGTCCTCAAATTGAAAGGGTTCTATTAATAAGATATAGTAAATGACTAGCGGTGGACACAAGCGATACTTGTACAATTCAAATAAGTAAAAATAAAATAAAATATATATTATTTATTATGTGTCATTCAAGTGGTAATGGTATTTTAGTTCCAAAAAATAAAAATAAAAAGTAGTAAGGGAATTTTTCTATAGACTCAAGGTTCAAGATTTGAGTCCTCCTCATCCTCCCATCTACCTAGCATAAGGAGAAGTATAGATAGATATTCTCTTATCTTCTGACTAGGATTGAAAATAATTTGGTTCGGTCAAAATTGAGGGAGAATTTAACATTGAACCGAACTTTTTAGTTTTGTTAGTTAAGAAAATGCGACCAATTCCATAATACGGTTCGATTTTGTTGATTTTTTGTAGAGAAAGAATTTTCATAAAAATTTAAAAGATTTTATAAAAATTTGTAAAATCTCTACTGAAAATAAATGGAAAAAAAATAATGAAAATTCTATAAATACTTTCCTCTCTAATTTTTTTTTTTACAAAATGCATATTATTAATTACTTATATTCTAATGTTCAAAGAATTAAAATAAAAAATATTTAAATGAAATATTTTGATCAATTCAGTTTGTATTGTTATAAAAATAAACCCTAAGTTATGAAAACAGAACAAAAATTAAAATCTCAGTCGATCTTTAATGGTTAGTTTGACTATGTCGATTTTTTTTTACATCCGTACTTTTAATCTTAAAAAAACAAAGTTTGAGATCATTGCCCCAAAAAGTTTAAGATTAAACTTATGGCTCCCATGCTCGACAAAAATGATTATAGGTAGCATACGAGATTCAAAAGTTAAGAATAAAATATTTGAGATACTAAATGCATAAAAGAAGATAAAAGAGTTTGAATGAGAAGAGGAAACAGATTGAAAGAGAATACGGAAAGATTAAATAATTCAAAAATAAAAATATATAATTGAATATATTCTCCCCCTACTGACTTAGGTGGAGACATCAACCATACCAGCCAAAGTTTGACACTTCAAATGTTTGACCCTCAACAGAGTCTTATTCAACATATCCGAAATATCAACATCTGTGTGAACCTTTTCGAGTTACAACAATTTCGAACCTAACATATCACGAATCCAATAATATCTTACATCAATGTGTTTCGATCTCGAATGAAAAGTAGAATTTTTACTCAAATGAATAGCACTTTGACAATCACAATAAAGCATATACCTTTCTTGCTTCAAACCCTATTCTTGCAAAAAAAATTTCAACCATAACTTTTCTTTGCAAGCTTTTGTAATGGCGATAAATTCAGCTTCGGTAGTTGAGAAAGCAATACATTTTTGTAATTTGGATTGCCATGCCATAGCTTCCCCTGCAAAAGTCATCAAATACCCTAAAGTAGATTTTCTAGAATCAACATCACCAGCTATGTCAAAATTTGTGAACCTATCAAGCATCAGCTTACCTTTCCCAAAACACAAACACACATTCGAAGTCTCTCGAAGACACCTTAGAATCCATTTTACTGCTACGCAATGTTCTTAACCCGGATTAAAGAGAAATCGACTCATCACACCAACGGCATGAGCAATATTCGGCCTTGTACAAACTATAGCGTACATCAAAGAACCAACTGTTGAAGTATAAGGAATTTTCTGCATCTCTTCCTTGTCTTTCTCACTTGTAGGGCATTGATTCCAACTAAGCTTGAAGTGACCCGCAAGTGGACAACCGACCGACTTTGCTTTATCCATGTTGAATCTCTCAAGAACTTTTTCAATATAGCTTTCTCGAGATAACCAAATCAGCCCTTTCTTGGGATGACGAACAATTTTCATACCAAGTATTTTCTTTGTCGATCCCAAATCTTTCATAGTAAAAGACTTGCTCAACTCCAATTTCAACCTATTAATCATAGTGTAATCTTTATCCACAATTAATATATCATCAACATAAAGTAAAAAAATAAAAAATTCACTATCCAGAAAATTTTTCACAAACACACAATGGTCCGAAGTGGTTTTAGAAAAATCATTATTCATCATGAAATAGTCAAATTTTTTGTACCATTGCCGCGGGACTTGCTTGAGACCATACAAACTTTTTTTCAATTTGCAAATAAATTTATTTTTCTCTTTCCCTTTCTCTACAAAACCTTCTGGTTGCTCCATATAAATTTCTTCTTCAAGGTCACCATGAAGAAATGGGGTCTTCGCATCAAGTTGTTCAACTTCAAGGTTCATACTTGCAGCCATGCCAAGAACAACCTGAATAGAACACATCTTCACAACTAGCCAGAAAATTTCATCAAAGTCAATACCTTTCGTTTGCCTATAACTTTTCACAACAAGACGTACTTTGTACCTTAAATTCTTGCCATCATTCTTTAATTTGAAAACCCACTTATTTTTCAGAATTTTCCTCCCCTTAGGCAACTTCACTAAATCATAAGTATGATTTTCAAGCAAGGAATTCATCTCATTTTCCATGGCCTTTTCCAATTATCTTTCTTTGCATGCTCAATTGCTTTTTGGTAGCTCTTGAGCTCTCCTTGATCGTAAATCAATACAAATTCATTGGGAGGATACTTTCTTGAAGGTTGTCAGTTCCTTGTAGATTTCCTCAACTCAAGTTGTGGTGAAGGTTCTTGAGTTGGATGCTCTTCCTCAATTTCTGGCTCAACTTCATTTGGAGTAGCATCGTCATCTACATCTTCAAGAGGTGGCTACACATTTCCCTTATTTTCATCATCAACCGAAGATAAAGGAGATAGATCCATGTCAATAAGATCACTTGTTTTTGGATCCAGTTGATCTCTTTTGCCAAAGTCTTCAATTGTTTGGTTTTTAAGAAACACAACATCACGACTTCGAATAACTTTATTGTCAACCGGATCCCACAATCTATAACCAAATTCATCATGCCCATGGCCAAAAAAAATGCATTGTCTTGGCTTGCTATAAAGTTTTGACCTCTCATCCTTTGGAATGTAAACAAAGGCTCGGCAACCAAACACTCTCAATTGCTCATAAGACACATCTTTGTCGGTCTAAACTCTTTCGAGAACCTCACCATTCGAAGGATAGGAAGGAGAAAATTGATCACGTTAACCGCTCTCTTCATTGCCTCACCCTAAAGGATCTTGGCAATTTAGCATGTGAAAGCATACACCTTGTTCTTTCCACAATGGTGCGGTTCATCCTTTCGGCAACACAATTTTGTTAAGGAGTCTTCCTAACTGTCTTTTGATACCAAATACCTTGGCTGCAACAATACTCATCAAATGCCCCAAAGCATTCACCATAATTGTCTGTTTGGATACACTTCAATTTATGCCCTGTTTGTCTTTCAACGAGGGTCTAAAAATGCTTAAATACATCTAGAACTTGATCTTTAGTTTTTCATACAAAAGACCAAACTTTCCTTGAATATTCATCAATGAAAGTAACAAAATAAAGTGCACCACTATGTGTTCTAACTTTTAAAGGACCACAAACATCCAAATGAATCAACTCCAAAACATTTTCTTTTCTAGAAGCAACATTATTATGAAAAGAAACTGTATATTGTTTACCCGCTAAATAGTGAACACAAGTTTTAAAATGTGTACCTTTCAAACCAAGTAGAAGCTCTTTCTTAAACAAAACTTGCAACCCCTTCTCACTCATGTGCCCAAGTCACTTGTGCTATAATTCAGTAGAAGTATCATCTTCAAGTGCATTGACAATACCTTTATAATTTTTTCCTTGTATCGAATAAAGTGTATGAGTCTTCTTGCACTTAGCCACCAGCAAAGAACCCTTTGTGAGCTTCCATATTCCATCACCAAATTTGTTGTTGTAGCCTTCATCATCTAGCTTTTCGGTAGAGATCAAATTGAGGCGAATGTCTGGAACATGCCTCACATCTTTAAGTAACAACTTGTAGCCCAAATTTGTTTCCAATCAAACATCACCTACGCCAATAATCATGGACAAACCTTCATTACTGATTCGAGCACAACCATAATCTCATTTGGTGTAGGTAGTAAATAAATCAACTCGAGAAGTCACATGAAAAGAAGCACCGAAATCAATCACCCAATTGCTCTCTTGGCCCACAAAATTAATACAACCATCTTCACAAACGACCATGAGATTACCATCGGTAGTAATCGCCGTTGTGTCTTCTTGCTTCTTATCCACACTTTTGTCACACATTTCTCATTGTTCTTGAGCTTTCGGCATTCTAGCTTCATGTGCCCTTTCTCATGGCAATAATGGCACTTAATATCTTTCTTTGAAAAAGCTCAATCTCTTGATTTGTCATGGATTTGACCACGACCATAGGGAGTCTTACTCCTTCCTCTTGTTTTGCTTCGGCCTCTTACAACAAATGCCTCCGAATGAGAAGGACCCGCTAATTTTCTTCTAGTTTTTTCATTCAACAAGTTACTAGTGATTTGGCGCATTGTGACAATTCCATCGGGTGCTAAATTACTAACCGTCACAACCAAAGTCTCTCAGCTTTCAGGTAAAGAACTAAGTAGCATAAAAGCCTACAACTCATCAGTAAAAACAATTTTCATCGAAGCAAGTTGGTTAACAATACTCTTTGTTTCATTTAGATGTTCCGGAATAAGGTTGTCATCTTTATATTTTAAATTAACCAACTTATGAAATAGAAAAACTTTATTCGTAGTTGATTTTCTGTCATAAATGCCTTCTAATTTCTTTTCATAAATCATGTGCTGAAGTTTCAGTACCAACATGTTGAAACACACTGTCATCAATTCATTGACGAATAACACTAACGATTTTTCGATTAAGCCTCTTCCATTCATCATCTTTTATACCCTCGGATTTGCCACTATCACCCTCTATAGGCCTATACAAATATTTACAAACTAATAGGTCCTCTATTTTAGTTTTCCAAGTTACCCAATTACTTCCATTGAAGCTAGACATACAACCCACATTCCCCTCCATTAATTTACACAAATAAATATATCGTAATCTCTGATACCAGTTGTTAGGGAAAATGTACGATTTTTTACAAGTAAATCAATCAATGAGAATAAAAACTAACGTAGAAAAATTAAATCAATGACGACATAAGAATTTTTACGTGGTTCCCTCAATGTGAGGTACGTTCACTGGATCGAAATCTGATTCCACTATCAATCAAAAAGTTTCCAAACAATTACAAACGAGACACGAATGGTCTCACAAACCACCCTTGGGTGAACTCCAAATAATCAAGAAGAAAGACCTCATCAAATAGATGAACAATAATCTTCGAAACAAAGTTATAGAAGACCCAAAATAATAACCCAAATCAATCTTTGCTGAATCAGCCAAATATGCACCAACTTGATTACACACAAAAACAGTACCCTTGAATATGCACCCAAGAATCAATCGCACAGCAAGCTTGGTATATATTCACCGAATTGGATTACCCAACAGGCACTGTCTCACCGAAAAATAAGAATCAATGTTGGCTACCGCTGCTCTCTCTTTTGGGGAAATCAAAGACAATCTTTGTATATATTGTTGAATCTTGGGGTTTTTTTTTTTTTTTTTTTTTTTTTTTTTTTTTTTTTTTTTTTAATCAAAATCTTAGCTGCTACCAAACTAATTATAAAATACTCATTGGGCCTCCAAAAGTTAGATATAATATATTAACAATATATTATAACTAACACCAAACCAAATTAAACATTTTTGACAAACCAATTGGATCCCATACTCCAATAAGGAGGTATACCCAACAATATGTTCCATTCCATGTTCTCTATTTTTTTCAGGATGAGTTTAAGAGAATCATTTCAGTTTGAATGCAAATATTCCTCATTTGTTTTCTCTTTGTCCTGGTTTTCTTCTTGGTCTTCCTATGTGTCCATCTTCGTTCCTTACAAATTTAAGTTTTTGTGTGTGTGTATATATATATATATATATATTTTTTTTGGAGGGGGGGGGAGGGCTTACTCCAGAAAAACTGCAAATGATGGACTGCAAAGGATCCAAATGCTTCTTGTTGCTTAAATGGTTGCTAAGGCTCTTCCTTATTTGTTTGGTCCTGTGTTCCAACTGCCTCTTTTGAATGAATGAATTAATAATGTGGGTGTTTGGGAAGTTGCTATCTTAGTTTTTGGCTATTTTAGTAGGCCAAAATTTTTATATTTGGAAAGATGATTGGATTTTTTTGCAGTTAGATGTGATATTTGTGACAGAAAAAGTGAAATGATTATAGATATGATTTGTCTTATTAACTATTTTAGTCTATTTTGTCTTTTTGTGGATTTTAGCGTAAACCAGGCTAAAATTCTTCTTCCCAAACACCCCCAATAAGTGGTCGTGGTGAACTAATAGTTTGAATCAATTAATCAAAATAAACCAATTTTCAAGTTAAAATTGTTTTAATCCTGTCCAAACCATCCTGGTAACACCTCATTTAAAGACTTTTCAATCTCTATTAGATTGGCTGGAGTTTTCTTGACACACTATACTTTGATGTTGATATTGAAGTATAGATTAAAAATTCAAAATGATCACACTATTATAAATTTCCTAAGTTAGGTGAAGTTTTCTTGACACACCACATTTTGCTAATGAATGTTGAATGAGAGGCACAGAGTAAATTATAAATGAATTAGCTTGCTTGTTTTTGGTTTTCCAAAAACACTTTTCAAAAAATTATACTTTTTTATTTTTCATATTTTTTTTATTTTTACTGAATTTTTTAAAAATATTTTAAGTAATTTCTTTAATTTTTAGACATACCTAACATAAATACACATAAAAACTATAATTTTTGTGAAAAAAATCTTTTAAAAATTCACTAAATACTAAAAATACAAAAAAAGAAAAAACAAGAATTCAGTATATTTTTCGTATTTTTACGTATTTATTAATTTTTTTAAAATATTTTTTCACAATTTTTTTTACTTTTTAGATACATCTAAGTAAGGTGCATTTAAAAAGTAAAAAAAAATGCTTAAAATTTTAAAAATATTCACTAAAAGCAAAAAAAAAAAAAAAACACGAAAAAAAAAACTCAATTTTTAAAAAACTTTAATCCAAAAAACTCAAACAAAACACACACTATGATATTGAAGTGAAAGTGACTGTATAGATTAAAAATGAACATAATATTGAAGTGAGAGTGACTTAATATATTAAAAATTTTAAATGATGGAATTAATATGAATTTTTTAAGTTGGGCGGAGTTTTCTTGACACACTACACTTTGCAAATGATATTGATGTATAAGTTAAAAATTCAAAATAATAATGAAATTATTTAGAATTTTTTATGTTTGATGTGAACTTTTCCCAACCTTTATTTATCTAATGAACCTCGCTCTAGTGGTTGTCGATTACAATGTTAGGAAAAATAGATGATTTCTCACAAAATAAATCAATTAATGAGAATAAAAACTAATGCGAAAAAAATTAAATTACCAACAATACAAGAATTTTATGTAGTTTCCTCAATGTGAGGTACATCCACGGGATCGAAATCCGATTCTACTATCAAGCAAAGAGTTTCCAAATAATTACAAACGAAATACTAATGGTCTCACAAAACCACCCTTAGGTTAATTTCAAATAAAAACAAATAAATAAGAAGAAAGACCTTACCAAATAGATGAACAAAAATTTTTGAAACAGAATTGAAGAAAACCCAAAACAATAACCTAAATCAGAACCGAAAACTGAACCAAATGAAAAAGTAGCACTATTGCTTGTTTGCCCAAGCAATACACACACATTCACACCTTGAATATGCACCAAACCTTGATTACACAGCAAGCTTTTGTATATGCCACAAAACCCACCGTATTGAAAACCAATCTTGTAGCATAGCAGCCGCAGCACTTTTTCGGAGAACTAAAACAAATGGTTAACTTTTGTTTTTTTTTAATTAAAACCTTAGCTACTACCAAATTAATTATTAAATACCCATTGGCCTCCAAAAGTTAGATATAATATATTTTAATATATTATAACCAACACCAAATTAAACTAAATATTTTAATAAACCAATTGGGTCCCATACTCTAATAAAGAGGTATACCCAACAATTCTCCCCCTACTGACTTAGGTGGAGACATCAACCATATCCGCCAAAATTCGACACTTCAAATGTTTATCCCTCGACAAAGTTTTGGTCAACATATCTGAAATATTATCATCTGTGTGAACCTTTTCGAGTTGTAACAATTTCGAATCTAACACATCACAAATCCAATGGTATCTCACATCAATGTGTTTCGATCTCGAATGAAAAGTGAAATTTTTACTCAAATGAATAGCACTTTGACTATCACAATAAAGCACATACCTTTCTTGTTTCAAACCCAATTCTTGCAAAAATTTCTTCAACCGTAACTCTTCCTTACATGCTTCCGTAACGGCAATAAATTCAACTTCGGTAGTTAAGAGAGCAACACATTTTTGTAATTAAGATTGCCATGTCACAACTCCCCCTGCAAAAGTCATCAAATACCCTGAAGTAGATTTTCTAGAATCAACATTACCGGCCATGTCAGAATCCGTGAACCCATCAAGCATCGGCTTACCATTCCCAAAACACAAATACACATTCGAAGTCCCTCGAAGATACCTTAGAATCCATTTCACTACTGCCCAATGTTCTTTACCAAGATTAGAGAGAAAACGACTCACTACACCAACGGAGTGAGCAATATCCAGCCTTGTACAAACCATGGCGTACATCAACGAACAAGCCGCTGAAGCATAAATTTTTTTTTGCATCTCTTCTTTGTCTTTTTCACTTGTAGGACATTGATTCGAACTATGCTTAAAGTGACCCGCAAGTGGACAACCAACCAACTTTGCTTTATCCATGTTGAACCTCTCAAGAACTTTTTCAATGTAGCTTTCTTGAAACAACCAAATTAGCCCATTTTTGCGATCATAAACAATTTTCATACAAAGTATTTGCTTTGCCGGCTCCAAATCTTTTATAGCAAATGACTTGCTTAACTTCAATTTCAACCTGTTAATCATAGTGTAATCTTGACCCACAATTAATATGTCATTAACATAAAGCAAAAGAATAATAAATTTATTATCCGGAAAATTTTTCACAAACACACAATGGTTCGAAGTGATTTTAGAAAAACCACTATTCGTCATGAAAGAATCAAATTTTTTGTACCATTGCCGCGGGGCTTGCTTGAGGCCATACAAACTTTTCTTTAATTTGCAAACAAATTTCTCTTTCCCTTTCTCTACAAAACCTTTCGATTGATCCATGTAAATTTCTTCTTCAAGGTCACCATGAAGAAATGTGGTCTTCACATCAAGTTGCTCAACTTCAAGGTTCATACTTGCGGCCATGCCAAGTACAACCCAAATAGAAGACATCTTCACAACCGGCGAGAAAATCTCATCAAAGTCAATACCTTTCTTTTGCCCAAAGCCTTTTATAACAAGAAGTGCTTTATACCTCAGATTCTTGCCATCATTTTTCAATTTGAAAACCCACTTATTTTTCAAAATTTTCTTCCCCTTAGGCAACTTCACTAAATTATCAAAGTGATTTTCAAGTAAGGAATTCATCTCTTCTTCCATGGCTTTTTCCAATCATCTTTCTTTGCATACTCAATTGCTTCTTTATAGCTCTCAGGCTCCCCTTGATCGGAAATCAACACAAATTCATTGGGAGGACACTTTCTTGAAGGTTGTCAGTCCCTTGTAAATTTTCTCAACTCAAGTTATGGTGGCGGTTCTTGAGTTGGATGCTCTTCCTCAATTTCGGGCTCAACTTCATTTGGAATAACATCATCATCTATATCTTCAAGAGGTGGCTACACATCTCCCTTATTTTCATTATCCACCGAAGACGAAGGAGATGGATCAATGTCAATGAGATCACTAGTTTTTGGCTCCGGTTGATCACCTTCGTTAAAGTCTTCAATTGTTTGGTCTTCAAGAAACACAACATCATGGCTTCGAATAACTTTCTTGTCGATTGGATCCCACAATCTATAACCAAATCATCGCGTCCATAGCCAAGAAAAATGCATTGTCTTGACTTACTATTAAGCTTGGACCTTTCATCCTTTGGAATGTGAACAAAAGCTCGGCAACCAAACACTCTCAAGTGCTCATAAAACACATATTTGTCAGTCCAAACTCTTTCAGGAACATTACCATTCAAAGGATAAGAAGGGGACAAATTGATCACGTCAACCGCTGTCCTCATTGCCTCTCACCCCAAAAGGATTTTGGTAATTTAGCATGCGAAAGCAAACACCTTGTTCTTTCCACAATGGTGCGGTTTATCTTCTCAACAACGCCATTTTGTTGAGGAGTCTTCTTAATTGTTTTTTGATGCCGAATACCTTGGCTGCAATAATACTCATCAAATGACCCAATGTATTCACCACCATTTTCTGTTTAGACACACTTCAATTTATGCACTGTTTCTCTTCCAACCATGGCCTGAAAAATGCTTAAATACATCTAAAACTTGATCTTTGGTTTTTAGTATAAAAGCTCAAACTTTCCTTGAATAATTATCAATGAAAGTAACAAAATAAAGTGCACCACTATGTGTTCTAACTTTTAAAGGACCACAAACATCCGAATGAATCAACTCCAAAACATTTTCTTTTTTAAAAGCAACATTTTATGAAAAGAAACTCTATGTTATTTACCCGCCAAACAATGAATACAAGTTTTAAGATGTGTACCTTTCAAATTGGGTAGAAGCTCTTTCTTGAACAAAACTTGTAACCCTTTTTCACTCATGTGCCCAAGTTACTTGTGCCATAATTCAGTAGAAATATCGTCCTCAAATGCATTGACAAAACCTTTACAAATTTTTTCTTGCATCGAATAAAGTGCATGAGTCTTCTTGCACTTAGCCACCACTAAAGAACCCTTTGTGAGCTTCCATATTCCATTACCAAATTTGTTGTTGTAGCCCTCATCATCTAGCTTCCCAGGAGATCAAATTGAGGCGAATGTCGGGAACATGCCTCACATCTTTAAGCAATAACTTGCAACCAAAATTAGTTTCCAAGCAAACATCATCCATGCTAATAATCTTGGACAAACCTTCATTACGCATTAGAACACAACCACAATCTCCTTTGGTGTAGGTAGTGAAGAAATCAACGCGAAAAGTTACAAGAAAAGAAGTGCTAGAATCAATCACCCAATTGATCTCTTGGCCCACAAAATTGATACAATCATCTTCACGAACGACTATGAGATCATCGGTAGTAACCGCCGTTGTGTCTTCTTGTTTCTTATCTACACTTTTGTCATGCCTTTTCTCATTGTTCTTGAGTTTTCGGCATTCTCGCTTCATGTGCCCTTTCTCATGGCAATAATAGCACTTAGTGTCTTTCTTTGAAAAAGAACCATCTCTTGATTTATCACGGTTTTGATCAAGACTGAGAGGGAGATTTTATGAGCTGAAATGGGCTATGGAAAAGGCCGGGCAAGTTGAGTGCCAAACACGTTTGGGCCGTGGTATCTTGGGCTTATCTAGAGAGGTTTTGCTTGGTTAAGCCACAAGGCCATGTTGGGCCGAGCTACTTGGGCTCATTTGTGTGGAAACCGGGCTACCTGAAGTTGCTCGGCCGAGATGACTGCCCGCCATTCCGGATTCCACGATTCGTGCATTCAGCTCGGCGGGAAAGCCTACAGCTAACCGGCCCGACCTACCTCGAGCTCGGCTTGCCGGAATGCAACCAAGCTCGGTCGTTCTGGGGCTTGGCGAGTGGATCGCTCAAATATGCCGCGTTAGCGCGGTCATAAGAAGCCGAGGTGATTTCGCCGGTTTGCCGGGCTCCGGCAAGATATCTTGACAGTTTGGTTAGGTGATGATTGGTGGATTTGTGCTGACAGATGGGATAGCAGCACCACGGGTCGAGAGACTAATGGGAGTAGATTTGGGGCGCAGAAGGTATATAAGCGTGTCTGCGCCCCCCCATGCTGGCACATGATCATTAGGTGAGATACACTAAACACTGAACTCTCTCCTCCCTCTCTATCCCTGAGTGTGTGCTAACTTGACCGTCGGAGGGGTTTTCCGGCCACACACCGCTGGGTAGCTCACTGCCGTTGTGTTCGCAGGACGATCGGATAAAAACGGAGCTTAGAAGAAAAGTGTCATGACCCGAACCCGCCCCTATGGGTTAAGGACATAACCGGCCAGTAATCCTGAGATTACCTACGGCCTCAAACCCAAAACAGACATAACTCATCAGAGTAAAGAGGCCAAATGGAAGCAAAAATTTAAAACTTTGTCCATAGAGCCGTGCTTATATGCACATCAAAACAAACCATACTCATATATGTTAATAACCCACGCCAAAAGTACAGTACCAAAAATTCTTTACAGACAGGATCATCTAACTAAGTCAACCCATGACAGACTATTTACAAATATACATAAAGTCCTTGCCAGCAAGACGAAATATAGTTACATGAAAAAATGGCAAGGATAGGTCTAGTGCGTGAGACACAAGGCTGACTTTCTCAAAACTCATGCTGTTCCTGGCAGACTTCACTGGGGCTGGGTTTGGACTTCCCTCGGTTCACTTACAAACACATGAATGAGCGATAGCCCAGTGAATAATATCAAACACAGAAGTCATATAAACAATATGTAAGACAACATACTCCAAACGGCCTTGGGCCCAATTCATATTCCTACTTAACATAGGTACATTTATGAAAGGTTTAAATCAAGTGACTGTAGTTCCAAACATACTAGCCTTTGGCCCATTCATTTATGTCAAAACGGCCTTCGGCCCATATATTTGTGGCAAAACGGCCTTCGGCCCACTCATTCGTGTCAAAACGACCTTCGGCCCACTCATTCATGTCAAAACGACCTTCGGTCCATCCATATATGTCAAAACAACCTTCGGTCCGTTCATGTACATCAAAACGATCTTTGGTCCAATCATTTCTACCAAAACGACCTTCGGTCCATTCATTTCTATCAAAACGACCTCTGGTCCATTCATTTCTATCAAAACGACCTTAGGTCCAATTATTTTTGTGTCAGACTTTTGTCCACAATCCCAATCAGCAATTCATAAAGCTTATAAGGGAATAAACAATTGGACATTCACAATTATTCAAATATCGATATTACTCACAGTGATCGGCTTGTGGATTTGCCCTGGAGCTTGACCCTACACATTTCATGAACACAAAAAGGGTCACTAACAGTTCAATCCGTTCTTTGCTTCACACGTTCCTCATTAGGCTTTATTCATATCTCATTAATTCGTTTACAATGCTTAACATATGCCTAAGTGTGCTTACAAGTGAAAGAGAACAGAAAACAGAACTTAGAATGCAAAAACAGAATCTCAGAAAACAGGGTCCCCGCTCGAGCGTGGACTTCCCCGCTCGAGCGGACCCCTGGGGCCTGCAAAAATACTGGATATAGGAAATTTACGCTCGGGCGTTAAATCTGGTGCTCGAGCGGAAGGCCTCTTTACATGGCTCCCCGCTCGAGCGCGAACTTACCCGCTTGAGCGGAAGCCATGCCTGCAAAAAGTTTTGGATGTCTCATTTTTACGCTCGAGTGTGACCTCGTACGCTCGAGCGGAAGTCCATCCTACGTAGCTCTCCGCTCGAGCGTGGACTTCCCCGCTCGAGCGGACATCAAGGGCTGCAGAAAAAAATACTGGGAGCACGTATTTCCCGCTCGAGCGGCCATTACCCCGCTCGAGCGGAATTCAAAATTCTGGAAAACCCAGAATGTGTTCTTGAGCTCCAATTCGGTTTTCAAGCCACAATACTTGCTCGCAATGGCTCAAATCTCAATATAATCATATCAACATGGTACTAATGCAAGATTATAACATTATGGAGCTCAATTTCTTGATTTATCTACATGCATGTCTCACAACATGTCAAACTCAACATCAACATAACAAACTCATGCACTAAAGCTCATGTCTTCTCAAATTGTACATGCATGTGATGAATTAGCCACATCCTCAACTTAGATGGCACAAATGATGATTATAACATGAGCTTCAATTAAAATTGTACATGGATTATACCAAAACATGCAAATTCAAGGTACTTTCTTACATGCATGCACATAATGGCCTTCCATTCAACCAAACCACTTTAATTTCCTCATAATCAAACTAAATCATGTTCTTGACCATTATTTGAACTTGAATTCAGAAAATTACAACTTAATATTCATGAATTCACTTACCTGGAGGCTTGATTCTCCCAATCTATGGTCAAAACTTGAATAATTTTCAAGGCTCCTAAGCTTTGAGCTAAGTTTGCTCAATTCTCTTCTCTCCTCCTCTCTACAACCGGCTCTCTCTTTCTCTCAATAGTCTAACTCAGATTTTGAGTTCTTAAGGGCTGGAGGGGAGTGTAATGCTATCAGACAACAAGGCCTACTAACATAATATTTCAATATAAAATATTTGGGCACTATTTCATCAATTAAATCGACTTAATCTGGCCCGAATCAGTTTTTAATTAAATTTTACCGTAGGCTCTAAAAATTATGCCAATCACAATGGCGTAATCAATTTTGGGTTCTGTGGCCGATAAAGCCTTCAATTTAATTTCCAAAACAGATTATTCAAACAGATATTCCTACGGTGAACAGATAGAATTGCAAAATCACATATATTCACATAATGGCACATAAAATTATGCTAAACACATAATCATATTCAAATTAAGGACCAATTTAGCATATTACGGAACAGGGGTATCACAAAATGGCTCACCGAAATATTTGCTCCCCGTACAATTGGCACCGTTTGTAGGAACTTGATAGACAAAACCTTGTCTTCCCAGCTCATCTGATCGCCGTCCATGGCGAACAACGACGAGATTCCGTTATCCGCCATCGACGGAGTTACCCCGGAGTCAGCCAGACGGAGAGACAGACTCCCCGCTGTTCAGAACATGGCAGACCTGGAGACTTCCTCAGGAGGACATTCAAGAGACGCGCGGGATAAGCGCGAAAGAAGCTTTAGTCATTCTCAGAGTCCAGATGGTCATTGGCGGCGGAGAGAATCGCATGCCAGGCGTCTGGAACACAAGCTAAGGGACCAAGAAGTCGTCATCTGGAGAATGGCAGCGAAAATGGAGGATCTTAAGCGGCATGTCAAAGGGAAGGGTGTAGCTGGAGTGGGAGACCACAGTGAGCGCACCCAACCCCGCCGTTTAGGCAGTCAGAGCCAGCACACTCCGTCCCTCTCAATTACCAGAAGTTATAAGGTTGGAGATTCCAATGTGCCCGTAGAGAAATCCAGTGCGCATGACAGCACTTACCAACCCTTACGTCCGGCGACAACGTCGGGGTACTCCTACTCCGCTCGTTCAGAGGATTTGCGGGAAGTCTTGAAGGAGTGGGCTCACCGGCGGGAGACTCAGAGGGTACCAACATTCCAGCGATTATCCTATAGGGGTAGCCAGTGAAGAGGTCGTAATGCCTCCACCCCGCCTAGCTGTGCCTGCTCCTCTAGACACGGATTTGGCAAGGCTGAGCGCTACTCCTTTCTCTCTGGAGATAGAAACAACACCGCTTCTCGCGGGCTTCCACCAGCCAAAGTTCATGCTTTACAACAGAAAGACCGATCCATACATGCATGTAAGCCACTTCCAACAGGTCATGGCCGGACATAGGCGAAATGACGCTCTTATGTGCCTTATCTTCCCGTCAAGTTTGGGCGAGTTGGGCTTGAAATGGTTTGAGAGGCAGTCGGAGGAGAGCATCGAAAGGTTGCAGCAATTGGCGGAAGCCTTTGTGACGCGTTTCAAAACCAACACGAGAACGCCAAAGGAAGTTGACCACCTTCTTAGTGTCAAGATCGAGCCGAGCGACACACTCAAGGCATACAACTCCAGATACTGGAAAACTTTCAATGAGATCTTGGATTGCCCGGTCAACCAAGCAATCACATAATATAAGCGTGGTCTCCCAGTCGGACATAGACTGCGGGACTCGTTTACCATGCACCAGCGGCATCCATGGGCCAACTAATGCAGTGCATCAACGAGCACATCAGAGTAGAAGATGATGCGACAGTATCTACCGCGCAGGCAACTCCGGTAGCAACAGATAAGAGGTCGGCTGGCAAGGTGCACGCGGTCGGACAGGAGACCAACCGTCCAAATGATCGCGCCGAGGAATCTGACCGAGATTTAAATCATCGAAACCGGGATAAGGGTCGGTGGAATGACCGAGATGAATACCCCCGCGACGACGAAGCTGATGCAAACAGAAGGTTGAAGGCTCGGAGGGGCATCACCACGATCTTTAAGATTCCAATCTATCACATACTTAGTGAAATCCGTAACAAGAATTACGTCCGGTTTCCTGCTAAGTTAGGCGATGGGCAAAAAGGCTTCAATCTGCGGTACCGCTGCACATTCCACTGGGAGCGCGGACACCGAACAGAGGACTGTTTGCTTCTGAAGCAACACTTGGAGGTGCTAGTCGCAGCCGGACACTTGGACATTTACATAGAGGGGGGTGTGAAGGCCGTGCATCAAGCCCTGGTTGATCCGCGTGGACCGGATGACCTGGAGGCGCCCCTACAAGGGGTTGTTAATGTCATCCACGGCATAGTGGAGCCGGCGCGTGTCTGCGAGCTCCGAGGTATGATCAAGAAGGCAGAACACATGAGGGAAGTCTTGTCGGTCCAGCCCGCGATCAAGGGGGGGAAGACCGAAGAGAAAGACGTGATCGGTTTCTCTACAAGGGACTTAGAGCGCGTTCAAACGTCGCACAACGATGCCTTAGTGGTCACACTCCGCGTCAAGGAATTCGATGTCAAGCGCATCTTGATCGACCAGGGAAGCTCGGTCGAGATCATGTATTACGATGCGTTCAAGCAGCTCAAACTCTGAGATACAGACTTGGCTCCGGCAACTTCCCCATTGGTTGGTTTCAACTCGCAACCAGAGTGGCCTTTGGGAAAAATTATTCTGCCGGTCAAAGCGGGATCCATGGTCAAGCAAGTGGAGTTCTGGGTATTGCAAATGCCGTCTACATATAACCTGATCCTTGGAAGGGGATGGCTTTACGCTATGCAGGCAGTAGCGTTGACCTACCACCAGGTCATGAGATTTCCCTTGGCTATGGGGGAAATTAAAGAAGGGGTGATCAAGTATGTCGAAATAATGCTTTGTAGCAGTAAATGGGAGTCGAGCTGCCAAAGGTTTCGTCCAAATGATTGAAGGACCAGAAGACCATGGAGCTCTTGAAGATGTGGGTGCCAAGGCTGAGGACAAAGCTGTTGAAGAGTTGGTGGAAGTGCGAATTGACACGGAGAGCCCGAACAAGTTCTTCCTGCTCGGATCAAGCCTTACCGCCTAAGAAAGGACCGAGATGGTGGAGTTTTTGTTGGTAAATATCGAAGTCTTGGCATGGTCGCCTTACGACATGCCCGGCATCGATCTGAGTTTTATTTGCCATCACTTCAATGTTTTCCCTGGGGCAAAGCCGGTCATTCAGAGAATGAGGAGATCGGCGTTACACCATGCCGAGGTAGTTGCAGAAGAGGTGAAAAACTTGCTTGAGGCACGAGCTATTCAGGAAGTGCACTACCCTCGGTGGATTTCAAACACGGTCGTTGTATCTAAGAAGAATGGGAAGTGGTGAGTTTGCGTCGACTACAAGATCGTCAACCGAGCTTGCCCTAAAGACATCTTTCCTCTGCCTAGAATAGACCAGCTTGTCGATCTCACGGTCAGGCATAACAGGCTCAGTTTTTTGGACGCCTACTGCGGCTATCATCAGATTGCAATGCATGGCCCTGACCGTGAGATCACCTCTTTCACTACTTCTAGGGGACTTTTCTGCTACCGAGTCATGCCTTTTGGTTTGAAAAACGCCGGGGAAACTTTCCAAAGGATGGTGACCGAAATGTTCGCTCCTCTGCTAGGCCGGACAATGGAGGTTTATATTGATGATATGGTGGTCAAAAGTCGGCATCAAGCTGACCACTTGTCCGACCTGGCCGAGATGTTCGCCATTCTCAAACGACACAAGCTACGCCTGAATGCGTCTACGTGTGCCTTTGGCATGGGATCCGAAAAATTCTTAGGCTTCCTAGTCATGAACCGAGGCATCGAGGCAGACCCCACACAAATCAGAGCTGTACAGGAATTAAAATAGCCAAGCTCGGCTAAGGACGTGCAGCATCTAGCTGAATGGCCGCCACGCTTAACCGATTCATAAGCCGGTCATAGATTGTTTTCGCCCTTTCTTTCAAGCTTTGAAATCAAAGTTCTCATGGGATAAAGAATGTGACCGGGCTTTGGCCGAGCTCAAGGAGTATTTGTCTTCAGCACCACTGTTGGTAACACCGAAGCCCGGTGAGGAACTTTACCTTTATCTAGCCGTTTCTCAACATGCAGTTAGTACGGTGCTTGTCCGGTCGGAAGGAATCAAGCACCTCCCTATCTTCTACGTAAGTAAAACCTTGCTACCGGCAGAGTCGAGATACTTGCCGCTGGAAAAACTGGCGTTGGCATTGATAATGGCCTCTTGGAATTTGGCGCACTATTTCCATGCTCATACAATCATTGTTTTGACTGAGTTCCCCCTCAAAGCTTTGTTCGAGCGGGCAGACTTCTCTAGTTGAATTCTCAAGTGGGCGGTCGAATTGGGACAGTTTGACGTCAAGTTTCAGCCACGCACTGCCATGAAGGCCTAGACATTGGCCGATTTTGTTGCTGAATTCTCACCCGGGATTCATCCCGTCTGCCCAGTGGATCTTGCGGCGGTAGCCGAGGAGGTGAGTACAGATTTGACCGAAGTAACACAGCAAGGCGATGTTGGCGACGTGGAACTTGCGCACCCTGCCGAAGAACCTTCAGCTAGTTCGACACTACAGCCCGGCAACGCGACGACGGTGTTGGGTATTACCAACCAACCTGCTCTGTCTGGTGCCGTACAGCCGAGCGACCATGCGCCCATCCACCTGCAAGCCTCCTAGGACCCCTCAGAATGTTGGAAACTCTTTGTGGGCGAAATATGGAAACTTTTCGTAGATGGGGCTTCTAACCGCCACGGTGCCGGGCATAGTTCTGATTTCGCCAGACGGACTGACCATCGAACACTCTATCACTCTTGGATTCCGTGCATCAAACAATGAGGCTGAGTATGAGGCGCTTTTGGCCGAGCTCAAGAGCGCGCTTCAGATGCACGCATCCGAGCTAATGGTTTATAGTGATTCCCAACTTGTGGTTAACCAAGTTTCTGGGATTTACGAAGCTAAAGACGACAGGATGGCAAAGTACCAAGCTCTGGTAAGAGACCACATCAAGCGATTCCAGGCAATAAGGGTCCAACAGATTGGCAGTGAAGAAAACGGCCGAGCAGATGAATTAGCCGGCTTCGCTTTCATGGTCGATAACACGTCTCCCAACCCTCTCCTAATTGAATTCTTTCCGAGACCCAGCATTGAGGAAGCCGAGCAGACAGAAGTACTCTGCACCGAGCTAGGTCCTTCCTGGATGGACCCAATTATCCTCTTCCTCAAAGATCGGACCCTTCCTACCCACAAAAAGAAAGCACATAAAGTCTGGGTGAAGTCAGAGCGATTTTGGCTCTCTCTATCTGGCGCTTTATATAATAAGTCTATCACCGGTCCCTATCTCAAGTGTGTACACCCAAGCCGTGTGGAGGCTTTCCTATACGAAATTCACGAGGGCATCTGCGGCAGTCACATAGGGGGTAGATCTTTGGCCTACCGAGCTATCTCGCAAGGATATTGGTGGCCATGCATGCAAGCAGACGCCCAGAAGTATGTTCGCAAGTGTGAGAAGTGCCAAAAGTTTGCCCACCAAATTCACCAACCGGCCAGAGAACTTCTTCTCCTTACCAACCCTTGGCCCTTTGCGATGTGGGGGCTGGATATAGTGGGACCACTCCCGACAGCACTAGGCAACCGGAAGTTCTTTATCGCGGCCACAGACTATTTCACCAAATGGGCGGAAGCTGAGCCTTTGGCAACGATCAAGGAGAAGGATGTAAAACGGTTTGTCTGGCAGAACATGGTAACACGGTTTGGCGTCCCCAAAATTCTGATCTCTGATAACGGCACCCAATTTGATAGCCGCCTATTCAGAGGATTTTGTGAAGACTTGAAGATCGAATTCTACAACTCTACCCCAGCTTACTCGTAGTCTAACGGTCAAGCCGAAGCATCAAACAAGACCATTCTTGATGGGTTGAAGAAAAGGTTTGAGAAAGCCAAGGGAAAATGGACCGAGGAACTCCCAAGTGTTCTTTGGGCATACCGAATAACCCCGCGGCGATCCACCTGGGAAACTCCTTTTGCTTTGGTGTATGGCATGGAGGCGGTCATTCCTTTGGAAGTCGGTATGCCCACCCTCCGTAGTGAAGGTTTTGAGCCCGAGCTAAACTCTAAAGCGATCGCCCTAGAATTGGACCTAGTGCAAGAACGCCGAGAAAAGGCTCTCATCCATGTAGCCGCCTACCAACAAGAGCTTTCAAGAAAATATAACAAGACGGTGCACCCCAGACCATTCAAAGTAGGCAACTGGGTTTTAAGGAAGGTCATGGGCAACACCCTGGTGCCAGGAGAAGGCAAACTAAGGGCAAACTGGGAAGGACCTTACAAGATAACCGGTCTGGCGGGCAAGGGGGCCTATCATTTGGAGGATTTAGAGGGCAGGGGAATACCCCGGCCATGGAATGCGGCCAACCTCAAACTATACTATTTTTAGTTTTTCATAGTTTGTGTTCTTTTTGTGCATAGGAATTTTTGGCCTCGCACTTCAAAATGTAATATTCTTTTTATCAATATATAGAAGTGTCTTGTCTTTGCTCCAGTATTCTACGTGTTTTCATTGCTTATTGTTAGATTTCAACCGAGATGTTTATTCTGGTTGAACAAGTTGATGATTTGTTCAACTTTATAATTTAAACTGAGATGTTTACTCCGGTCAAACAAGCTGATGATTTGTTCAACTTCATGATTTATACCGAGATGTTTACTCCAGTCGAACAAGTTGGTGACTTGTTCAACTTTAAGATTTGAACCGAGTTGTTTATTCCGGTCGAACAAGTTGATGATTTGTTCAACTTTATAATTTAAACCGAGATGTTTACTCCGGTCAAACAAGCTGATGATTTGTTCAACTTTATGATTTATACCGAGATGTTTACTCCGGTCGAACAATTTGGTGATTTGTTCAACTTTAAGATTTGAACCGAGATGTTTATTCCGGTCGAACAAGTTGATGATTTGTTCAACTTTATAATTTAAACCGAGATGTTTACTCCGATCAAACAAGCTGATGATTTGTTCAACTTTATGATTTATACCGAGATGGTTACTTCGGTCGAACAAGTTGGTGATTTGTTCAACTTTAAGATTTGAACCGAGATGTTTATTCCAGTTGAACAAGTTGATGATTTGTTCAACTTTATAATTTAAACCGAGATGTTTACTCCGGTCAAACAAGCTGATGATTTGTTCAACTTTATGATTTATACCGAGATGGTTACTTCGGTCGAACAAGTTGGTGATTTGTTCAACTTTAAGATTTGAACCAAGATGTTTATTCCGGTCAAAGAAGTTGATGAGTTGTTCAACTTTAAGATTTGAACTGAGATGTTTACTCCGGCTGAACAAGTTGATTTGTTCAAACTTTGTGATTTGAACCCAGATAAGTTGATGATTTACTCAACTTTATTATTCAAACTGAGACGTCTTTTCCGGTTAAATAAGTTAAACAAAATGGTCTTTTTTGCCGAAGTATTTTGTCCGGGTAAAGTTATTTAGCTTGACGACCGTGCAAACACTTGATGAAAATTGAACTTTTTCATTGATGTGCAAAGTAATTACAAGAGGAGGGGCAGATGGCCCGGTTACATGTTCAAACAAAAAGAAGACAAAGAAAACTAGACTAAGGGGGAAAGGTTTGTGAATTCATCCTCGGTTGCGATCGCTTCTAGGTCGACCGTGATTGTGGTCTCCTGGACACCGGTCTGCTCCTGGCTGGGCTGAGTTGCACGATTTCCACCCTCGTTATTTTCCTCGACATCCTCCGCCTCTTCTTCCTCGGCCTCAGCCTGTAACGCGCTGAAGACGTCGTTGGCGTATGGCACAAGGTACGTCGGCAGGAAGGCAACGGGGGGACAGGCGAACACGTCGGTCCCAGGTCCTTGGCCGAGCTGTTCACAAGCAGCCTTCCATCCCGCCTTGAAGAAGATGTCTTGGGTGGTATGGACTTGCTTGGTGTAGCTCTCCTCGGCTTCCTTGAAACCGGTGTTGTTGGGATCCTCTAGCTCCTTTTTATTTGATTCTTTCAAAGTCTCCAGCTCGGCTCGGAGCGCGTCTCTTTCTTTCTCAGCAGTTCCAAGCTGGCCGAGCAACCTAGAATTGTCAGAGTTCGCTATCTGCAGTGATGTTTTGGACCGGCCGAGCTCGGCATGAAGCTATTCCACCTGGTTGGCAGAGTTGGTGGCCTTCTGCCGGAGTCGGTGAATGAGCTCCAAGACCAAGTGTTATTTCTGGATAGCCTACAAGAAAAAGGTTCGATTAGGGAGAAAGCCGAGCAAACACTTGGAAAATTCTTTTGCTAGCTTGAAGTTCTTACCTTGGTCATAGACTTCACCGAAGACTTCACCAGCCAGGTGTCCGGCACGTGGTCGCTGCCGACCACGTCGCTCAGCAATAGTAAGGCCTTGGTCAGATCGAAGGCCAGTAGGTGCTCCTTATCACCTTTGACTGAGGCGGTTGCTGGGATCTCTTTACCCCGGTGCTTGAGTTGGGGCCCCCGCGGCGGAGTTGGGTCAGTTATCATGGCAGGTTGTTCGGTGTTGAGCTCCGCAACTAGCTCCGCGGAAGGGTCTGTGCGTGGCCTTTTGCTAGCCCAACGGTTGTCTTTGCTGGCTTGCCCGGCGGCGGGAGACGCCAGCGTGACCACGGTTCCGCTGGATTGCCCGACAGTAGGAGAGCGGGCCGGGATGCTCGGTATCTCGGTGGAGGTGGCGGTGATGAGGTTCTTGATGCGGCTTCTTTTGGCCATCTCTTTTGCCTCTGTCAATCGGATGAGTGGAACATCCGGTAATGTGGGATCGGGAGGTGGAGATGGAGCACAAAGAAAGTCTATGACTTTACTCCGGCGTGGAGTTGAATATCTATATGTCGGTTTGTAACCGAGGAGCTCGTGACAATCCTGGTTGCGGTAGCAGAGCACGGTTCTGATGGCTGTTTCGTTGGGATAATGATAGTGGGCTTGCAGGGCTTCGATTGCTGCAAAGGAAAGAAGAAAAAATGCTAAGTACAGAATAGTGAAGAAAGATAAATTGACCGAGCAGATTAGCACGGCTTACATGTCTCGCCAAAATTCTTGCTGATAAACCAGCCCAGTACGTCAGCTGTTTCGTAGTTACCAGACACCCAGAAAAAGTCATCGTCGTGCAAGTCCGTGTCTGGGGTGTCGGTCACTATTTTCTCATTGCCTGGTCTGATTTTTAAATAGTAGGCAAGGCCATCGCCTGTATGCCCGAGAGTATACTGGCGTAGTATCTCGGCTAGTCCTAGGTTGGTTCCTAGCCGGTTGTTCAGTTCGTGGATCCCGTTGATTATTCTGTAAGTGTTGGTTGAGACCTGGGTTGGAGCTAGCCCGGTGCGCCGCAAGAATTCGCAGATCAGCGGGTTAACCGGGAAGCGGAGGCCTCCCTCTATAATTGACAGCACGGTGAAGGGACACTAATCTAGTCTGCCCCATAGGGTTGTGTCCTCAATGTCGAGCTCTAAGTGAACGTCCTCTGGGATACCGTACTCTTCCCGAAACGTGGCCAGAGCAACCGAAATGTCAACAAGGAAGCGGTAGCGCCCCATGTGTGGCCGGTTTGTTTTAGCTCGGCTGAGGCGGTTTGGCACAAGACTCTAGCTTGATGGCTGCTCGGTCTTAGAGAGCCTCGGTGTAGGTGTGGTCTCCTTGGACTCTGCAGGAAAAGGAGGGAACTGTAAGTGGAAGCGCGGTCGCGCGAAACGAGCTTGACTTTAGCTCGGTCTGATGTAGTGCCAGACCACCTCGGTCATGATGGTAAATTTAGGAGCACGACTGGTCAAGCGGACCAGATGTTAGCCCGGTCGACCGGTCAAGTACTCTGCCTACCTTGGTTTCTACAGAAGTTTTCTTAAAACTAGCAATTTGCTCGGTCTTAACATTTTTTGGGATCAAGAGAAGACCTGGGGCCCGGTCCGCCCCAGATCTTCAAATGTTCATCACTAGGGCTGAAGAACAGCAAGGAGGATAAGGGGCATGAGAGGGTTTTGGGGAGCTATACCCTAAAATCTATGGTTTTTGTGCCCTAAAACGAAGAATACCAAATGAGATAGCAATAAAGTGGTTGAAGAACTTACCAGAAATGGGGTTGGAGGAGGGTCTTCAAGCACGAACGCAGTAAGACGCAAGGAGGCTCTTCGAAGGCTCCGGAGCTCTGGAATGTCAAGAAATGGAGGAGAGTCAGTAAGAAAGAAATGAAGGGAGAAATGACGTATATATGGGAGAGAGAGAGACCGCCAAAATTTTTGAATGTGAAGGGACGTGAGGGTTGGTTGCTCGAGGCCAATAAACGAGCGACGCATGTCCCAATTAATGGCGGCGTCAGAGCTGAAGAGATAGAGAGGCGATATGAGGCATCGACCGGGCAAGTTTGGAAACCCGACATGTCGACTAGCACCGTTAGCCACTTGCAAACTGAGGACCGAGGAAGAGTCTACCCCGGTTGGATCATGTAATCCCAGTTATGCTTGTGCGGACGGAATTAAGGGGCAATTGAGAGGGAGATTTTATGAGCTGAAATGGGCCATGGAAAAGGCCGGGCAAGTTGAGTGCCAAACATGTTTGGGCTGTGGTATCTTGGGCTTGTCCAGAGAGGTTTTGCTTGGTTAAGGCACATGGCCATGTTGGGCCGAGCTACTTGGGCTCATTTGTGTGGAAACCGGGCTACTTGAAGTTGCTCGGCTGAGATGACTGCCCGCCATTCCGGATTCCACGGTTCGTGCGTTCAGCTCGGCGGGAAGTCCTTCAGCTAACCGGCCCAACCTACCTCGAGCTCGGCTTGTCGGAATGCAACCAAGCTCGGTCGTTCTGGGGCTCGGCGAGTGGATCGCTCAAATATGCCGCGTTAGCGCGGTCATAAGAAGCCGAGGTGGTTCCGCCGGTCTGCCGGGCTCCAGCAAGATATCCTGATAGTTTGGTTAGGTGATGATTGTTGGATTTGTGCTGATAGATGGGATAGCAGCACCACGTGTCGAGAGACTAATGTGAGTAGATTTGGGACGCAGAAGGTATATAAGCGTGTCTGCCCCCCATGCTGGCACATGATCATTAGGTGAGATACACTAAACACTGAACTCTCTCCTCTCTCTCTATCCCTAAGTGTGTGCTAACTTGACCGTCGGAGGGGTTTTCCGGCCATACACCGCCGGGTAGCTCACCGTCGTCGTGTTCGCAGGACGATTAGATAGACACGGAGCTTGGAAGAAAGGAGTACGGGCTCGCCGGAATATTTGCTCCCCGTACAAGGACCATGAGGAGTCTTACTCATTCCTCTTGTTTTGCTTCGGCCTCTTACAACAAATGCTTCTGAATGAGAGGAACCGGCTGATTTTCTTCTTGTTTTTTCATTCAACAAGCTACTAGTGACTTGGTTCATTGTGACAATTTCATGAGTGCCGAATTACTAACCGTTATAATCAAAGTCTCTCAACTTTTGGGCAAAGAACTAAGTAGCATTAAAGCCTTAACTCATCATCAAAAGTAATTTTCATAGAAGTAAGTTGGTTAATAATACTCTTTATTTCATTCAAATGTTCTGGAATAGGGCTGCCATATTTATATTTTAAATTAACCAACTTTCGAAACAGAAAGATTTTTGTGGCTGATTTTCTGTCATAAAGGCTTTCTAATTTTTTCCATAAATCATATGTTGAAGTTTCAGTAGCAACATGATGAAACACACTGTCATCAATCCATTGACGAATAATACCAACGACTTTTCGATTAAACCTATTCTAGTCATCATCTTTCATACCCTCGGGTTTGCCACTATCACCCTTAATGGGTCCATACAATTCTTTACAAAATAATAGGTCCTCCATTTTGAATTTCCAAGTTACCCAATCGATTCCATTAAAGCTAGACATATGACCCACATTCCCTTTTATTGATTTACACAAATAAATAAATCCAAATAAGCCGTAAGCTTTGATACCAGTTGTTAGGGAAAATAGATGATTTCCCACAAGTAAATCAATCAATAGGAATAAAAACTAATGCGGAAAAATTAAATCATCAATGACACAAGAATTTTACGTGATTCCCTCAATGTGAGGTACATCCACGGGATTGAAATCTGATTTCACTATCGACTAAAGAGTTTCCAAACAATTACAAATAAGACACTAATGGTCTCACAAAATCACCTTCAGGCAAATTCCACATAATCACAAATAAACAAGAGAAAAAACCTCACCAAATAAATGAACAAAAATTTTCAAAATAGAATTGAAAAAAACCCAAAGTAATAACTCAAATCAACATCAAAAATTGAACCAGACAAAAAAGTAACACTATTACTTGTTTGCCCAAGTAATACACACAGCCATACCTTCAACATGCACCAACTTAATTACACAGCAAGCTTTTGTATATGTCGCAAAACCCACCGTATTGAAAAACAATCTTGTAGCATAGCAGCCGCATCACTTTTTCGGAGAAGTAAAACAACTGGTTAACTTTTGATTTTTTTATTAAAATCTTACTTACTGTCAAAATGATTATTAAATATTTATTAAGTGTTTAAAAATTAAATATAATATATTTTAATATATTATAATCAATATCAAACTAAAATAAATATTTTAATAAATTAATTGAATCTCATACTTTAATAAAGTGATATACCAACATACAACAATACCAAATCTCTGGGCGGCCTTCTGCATGTTGACAGCGTTATTAGTCCCGCCCTGCACCACCACTCACCCATTTTGTATCAGTTTCTATTTGGAAAAATGCCTTAGGCCTCGAATTTGCCTAGAATCTCTTCTTTTTTTTTCTTATCTTTTCTTTTAAGACAGTGTTAGTTTGGTTTTTTTTTTTCCTCTCTTTTCTTTTCTTTTCTTTTTGCATGGGTAGTTTATGTATAGAGATGTGTTAAAAAATTAGACATTCTGCAAGTGAGTTGGATTGGATTGATTGGATGATAAAATTGACTGATTAATTTTTTTAAATTTTTTTTAATTTTATTTGGGGCTTTTTTTTTTTTTTTAAAGGTAGTTATGTGTAGAAGTGTGCTAAAAAACTAGACATTCTGTACCAACTCATTGTACAAAATTATATGAAATTAATAAATTTTAACCAGAAATCTAACTGGTTAATCAATTAGGTTGGATTGATTGAGTGATAAAATTGACTGGTTAGTTTACTAATTTCATATAATTTTATACGATGGGTACGGAATGTCTAATTTTTTTAGTACATCTCTACATATAACCACCCTAAAAAAAAAAAAAAAAAAAAAAAAAAAAAAAAAAAAAAACACACACAACCCCCCCCCCCCCAAAGCATATTCGAGGCAAATTCGAGGGCTCGAATTCAAGGCCTCTACAAAAGTTTGAAAGTGGTGATCAACGACCACGTTCCTAAAAATTATTTTATAAAATAACTTTATTTGACGATCTTATTTCATTTATACAAAAGTTGGTCAACTTAAGCTTATCTTTCAAATTTTAATTAAGTTTGTCTTCTTACTTAGGCTTATCTACTAATTAATTAAAAATTGATAACAAGAAAGACTGGAGTTATTTGAGGTGTCCTAAATAAATGTATTTTTTGTCTTTTTAGACTAAAAAGTTGAGGGAAAAAATATAGATGTTTGGGTTAACTTTTTGACTTTTTATGGAAAAATATGTAATAAAAAATTGTAAAAATTGGTTTGTAAAGGAAAATTAGGATTAGGAGTTGTGCAACCGTAATTGTTGACTTTTAGTGAATAGTGTTAACTTTTCAACTTTTTAAGTAACTTTTTAACTTTTGACTTTTTTTAAGTATCCCAAACGTAACCTTAGTATAAAAAATTGTTCCACTTACCTACGTTTACCATATATATCATTTTTCTCTCTCTCTCTCTATATATATATATATATATATTGTTGTAGTTAAGGCAGATTATGACCAACAAAATAATTGACTTGAGTCCTCAGTAGTCAATTTGAAAGTAATGTGTTAGTGATTAATTTATGAGTGGTGTTGGTGACATGGAGGTGCAAGTGGAAGCAATGATACAACTGAAGGTGAAGGTGGGTGATCACCCCCTCCTACGATTTAAAAAAAATTGTTTACTATATCAGTATAGTTAATAATTATCTCAAAATTATATCAACTTGCCCTCTACTTCTGTATAAAACTTTTAAGTGGCTACTCTCCTATATCTATGAAACATAAGTTTCGAAATATGAAATTAAAAACTGTGGACAAAATTTAACAAAAGAACGAAACATTAGCTTGCAAGAAGAGAACAATATTCCTTTTAAAAAAGAAGAGAACAATATTCACATTTCTTAAAAAAGACATTATTCAACATTTCGTATTAATACTATCATAGATGTCTTTAATAATTTGAAATATCGTTGAACAATGTCTTTTTTTATTTTTATTTTTACAAACATTGTGCTCCTTTGTTTTTTTAAATATACATCAAAATAAATGAGCAGTTATCATTTGACATCATGAGCTACATTACTACATATACAAAATTAAACTAATAAAAAATATTAAGAATGCACAAATTACCATAATAGAATCTATCTCTGGTAAAAAATAATAAGAATACCAACCAATGACAATATCTCTAGTGAGTAGGATGAACTCCCCTCCATACCTCATATGCCAGTTTATTATCAGAGTTAGGTTAGGTGAGATTGTTAGTATGAGGATTATTAGTTAAGGAACTATTAGTGAGGAGATTGTTAATGAGGAGATTAAGAAAAATTGTGTTTGTTTGTAATATATTTTAATGAAGGATTAATTATATGAAATATCATAAATATCCTTTGGTGTTTTTGGTTTTAATATATATATATATATATATATATATATAATGACATAATATTCACACACACAAAAAAAAAAAAAAAAAATACACATATACATAACACACAACATAGGCAAAAAATAGTCTTTTTCCAAGCTAATCTCCTCACTAGTTCTAAAACCCAACCCTTTGAGGCCTTTGCTAATCCCTCCTCCAAGGCTTATATGATAGCTTCCTTGTTTTGCAAACAAACACCATTATAGTGAGTCACACATCTATCCTAGTCCAATTCCTTCCTCTATCACCCAAAACAAACGGACCCACATACTCTTTCATGGACTTATGCGGGCCTCAACTCAAGCATATGATCCAAACTATTTACCTTGTAAGCCTCGCAATAGAAGTTATTTATGCAAAAAATCAACTCCATCGGACATTTATAGACACATTAACAAATCGCATTTTATTTTATAAAATAGATTATTCAAATTTAAAATTATATTTGTCATTCATTTTATAAAATAAAATATGATTTATTTCGATATTTATAGATGTCTAAAAAATTATTTTTTATACAGATGACATTTATTATGAAACTTAGAGTATCTCCAATAGTATTTGCTATAATATCATTGTTATTGCTATAATTTAACAATGAATAGTAGTAATTTGTCAAATTATAGCAATGGTACTCCAATGGTACACATGCTATTTTGCCAAATCTCAATTAACTTTCTCTCTAAATTTATAGATATTGTTTGGATATAAATTTTTTAGTAATTTTTTTTATTTATTTTTTGTTTTTTGTGACCTTTTTTTACCTGTTTGTAAAAAAAAAAAATTTATATTTTCATTATACCCGACTAGACAAATATAAAAAATTAAAAAGAAATTGAAAAATTAAAAAAAATTAAATATAATTCATCCTACCAAAAAAACAAACCATTACAAAAAAAAAAAAAGTAGTATAATTCACCCTCACCTTTGGATCTTTATATAATCCAACAGCTAAGATCGACTTCTAGAATTATCTTTCTCTCTCTTTCCCAGTTGCTCTCTTCCTCTCTTCCACTCTCACCTCTCTATTTCTCTTTCTCTTCAGCTTTCTCTCACTCATCACCGACCAACGATCACTTCATCACCGAACCTCATTACTGACCAACAATCACCTCATCACTGATTACCGATCAACGACTCTCACCTCTCTGTTTCTCTTTCTCCTCAGCTTTCTCTTACTCTTTCTCTCACTCATCACCGATCCTTATCACTGATCATCGATCCTTGTCACCTCTCTGATGATGAATCTCTCAGAAGGGTGGTTGTTCTCATCTCTATCTCTATCTCCATCTCTGCCTCACCCTCTCTCTCTCTCTCCCTCTCTCTTTCTCTCTCCATCTCTGGTAATAGCAAAAATCTATTGTTCCATGGAATTTTTTTTGAAATGGCAACAAATTTTTTTTATATAATATTGCAAGATTTTGCAGACTGAATTATATATATATATATTTATATTATTGTTCCATCTCTAGTAATAATTTCTCCAAAAATCTATTGTAATGGCAATTTTTTTGTTCCACTGTGTGTTTTTTTTTTTTTTTTTTATTGTTCCATCTCTAGTATATTATTGTTCCACTGTGTTTATTTCTTCCATGAAAATTTTAGAGCCAAATTCTGTTTATTTGGATGATGTGACAAGTTTAGCAATTGCCAAACTTCTTGTCAAATTTGAGAGATGAAATGGCATTTGCCAAATTTGGCAAGGATTATAGCAACCCATTGGAGCAATATTTTTTAAAACTCTTGTCTAATTTTGACAATAACAAACTCAAATACCTTGTCATTGGAGATGCTCTTACTAAATAGAGAGTTGGAATAACATGCATGCTACAGGGGCATGAAAAGGCATATCGAGGAACTGACCCCCGAGTGGGCCCCATTATATTCATGGCAATTTTATGTGGTTCATTTTTGTGGTTGGCTCATAATGTAAGAACTTAAATAAACAAAATTGCCTAAAGATTGTCTAAGACACAGCATAGATTGCGAAATTTGTGTTCATTTTATTGAATAAAATCTTGTATATATGACAGGATTCTGTGTATTGCTGGTTGTGAGAGCGACTTATTGACATTCATAACTATACTTCAACACAAAACCGTTTGCAAAATTTATTACTAATGCTACATTGGGGGAAAATGATACAAGTTGTGAGAGAGAACTAACTAGAAACTCATTACAATGTATCAAGAATCGAGTTCGCAGTCGTGGGATGTAGCCAGCCATTCACTGTAACAATTACAATCTAATACATAAGAGTAAATTTTAAGTCAAATTATAACCGAAAATTCATTTTTGTATTTTAGCTAATCTCTTTTTATGTACATACTCCATCGAACTCTCCATTTTAAAATTCTATTTTATTAAAATATTATTTTTTATTCTTTTATCTTTTTCAATTTAAATATATGATGGATGAGTCCTCCATCTCCCTCTCTTCCGCTCCCTCCTCCTTTCTCTCTCTCAAGCCCACTCGATCTTTGTCTCCAGACATTTAACTTCAACCAGCACTCTCAAGTCCATCAAGTCCATCTTTTCCTCATCCGCTGCTGCTACTAATATTGTTGATAATGAAGGTATTGTATACACATCTCAGTTTTTTTTTTAGGTGTGTGTGTGTGGTGATTATGAAATTGAATTTGGATTGATAATGAATTTTTTTAGCTGCGATGATTATTGATTCACGATGTTTTAGTACCGAGGCTGATGCGGAAGAGAGAAAGGAGGGAGCTGAAGAGAGGTCAACTGGCCGAACAACCGGGCAGTCGACCGGTTTGGCCAATTTTGGACATTTTCCTTCTTTGTTACAGGGCGCTCACAGGACATTCGGAAGAATATCCGACATCTGGAGGACATCCAGGTGGACGATAGGTTATGGCTTTTTAGCCCAAGTTTGCTCCAAAAAATATAATAAAAAATAGATTGCCATATTAATATTCTCATGACATTAACAAATTGTGTTAAATAATTTAGTAGTAAGAGAATCTTGATAATAATTTTAAAAGAAATAAGTTAATGTAATTAGAGAAATCATTAGAGAAATCTCTATAATTATTAAACCATCACGAGAGATTAGTATAATTTATCTTAAAATATGAAAATGCATAGGAAAGTAAAACGTTTCTTGCGCAGTGAACTTATGCGGTTATCATTGGAGAGAGAGAAAATCAAATAGCATCTGTCAGATGAAGTTAATGAAGTAACTTCTGTCGGATGTCCGTTAACATACATGGGTCTCCCATTAAAATTAACTGGGGGTGATACCTGTATTAATTAGTATTATGTTATTATTATCTGTGGTGTTATATATATTAATTAATGTGTTAATATTATTTATAACATTATTATTAATTCTATTTATTATATAAATTATAAATATCAAAATTTTTTAAAATTATGTCACATTATCAACTGGTCTACTAGTTAGTATACTAATTGGTACATATAATATTATTCTATAATTATTAATCACACCTATTACACCAATTACAAATATTAAAAATCTCTAAAATTGTATCATATCATCTGTTAGTACACTAGTTAGTATACTAATTAGTACATATAGTATTGTTCTAAAACTAAAGGATAAATTACTAATATGTTATAATAGTTATATTTAATTCTCATTAAATCTTATTAAAAATAAGTCTTAATAAAATCGTCGTTAAAAATAATTTTTGATAATAAATTTTTACATATGGAACTAAAAATTGATAATTAATGATTTTTTTGTCACGATTTTTGTAAATTGTCACTAAAACTTACAATTAGTGATTTTTTCTGTAACGAATTTTTTAAATTGTAGCTGAAAATTGAAAATTAGTGACTTTTTGTGACAATTTTTTTTAAACTATCGCTAAAACTTATAATTAGTAACATTTTTTATAACAAAATTTTTAAATTGTTACTGAAAATTAACAATTAGTAATATTTTTTGATAGCGTGTGATAAAAACGCCATTCACTTTGTTGGTTTTGATTTCCTGAATTTATTTTTCAAAAAATTCCAATTTTTATTTTTTGTATTTTTTTTATTTTCACTGATTTTTTATTTTTACATTTTAAACAATTTTTTTTTTCTAATGTTTAGATATACCTAATATAAACACACTCAAAAGTATAATACTTGTGAAAAAAATCTTTACAAAATTCACCAAATATCCAAAATATAAAATAAAAAAAATAAAAATTCAGTACATTTTTCGTATTTTGTGTATTTATTAATTTTTAAAATATTTTTTCACAAATATTTTACTTTTTAGATATATTTAAGTAATGTATATCTAAAAAAGTAAAAAAAAAAAAATACTTAAAATTTTAAAAATATTCACTAAAAATAAAAAAAATATGAAAAACAAAAAACTTAATTTCTAAAAAATTAAAACCAAACAATAAGTTCTCACAAGATCTATTGAATAATAAATTCACCTATTAAAATCTATACATAAATCCTTAAATTAAATTAGAGGCTAACAAATAACGTGGGTATCTTTTGAAAAATGAATGAGATGGCATGCGATTATTTGCTTGGGGCACCAGGTGGTGATAGTAACGTGGTGCTCTTAGAGCATGGATTAATTTCTCAAGGACAACTCACGAAGCCAGTGAATGACGACCCACCTTGCCGGCAGCGCCATCTTGGGCGCCTCTCCTCCTCCTTCTCTTGTTTCCCTCTCTATCTCCCTCTCTATTCAATCTGCCATCAGATTCGCTTAGCTGTAAACTTGCGTGTCCGATCGAGACAGTCTCATCAGTCCCTCGTCAATACAGAGTTTTTTCTGGCGAGATAACGATCGGAGGCGACTCCAAGGCTTAACCAGAGGTGTCACCTGAATTCCCTGGCTGAATTGTTATTATTATTATTATTATTATTATATAAATATTAGATTTTAAGAAAAATTTAATAATTTAACTTACTAAAATACAACTTTGAATTTATAGTTTTAAATCCGTCAATTGTAGAAACTCGTGTATTAGCATGTCTTTTTACTTAAATAATAGTATCAATATATTGAAATATTTTTGTTTATAATTTTAGAATTTAAATTAATTTGTTGATTTTTTTCTCCATATGTGATATAATGATTAATACAAATTTTCTGTAAAATATATGATATTTAAGTATGATATTTAAGTTTTTAATTGACATTACTGACAAAAATTTCTGAATTTGCCACTGATAACGATTCGATATTCATATTCTACTTCTCATTTTTTACTCAAATTTTAGGGTTTTGTTAGGTATGATTAGGGCAAATGCGTGCAAGAGGGGGGTGAGAACTGGTGTAGGTTTAGTGCGTGAGATTGTCTACTTTTTCAGATTGCTTCTTTTTTTTGAACGGAACTTTTTCAGATTGCTGATAGGATAAATATTTGTTGGGTTGTTTTGTACCCATTACATTTTTTTTTTGGAATGGATAAGAGAAAAGAAAAGAGATTGAATCAGCAGATGGAAAGATTGAATAATTCAAAAATAAAAATAAATAATTGAATAATATGTTCTTCTGTATCCATTACATGTTTTCTATTTTTTTCAGGATAAGTTTGAGAGAATCAGTTTTAATGCAAATATTCTTCCTTTGTTTTCATTTGTCCTCGTTTTCTCCTTGGTCTTCCTCTGTGTCCATCTTCATGTTCTTTGCAGATTTAAGTTTTTTTTTTTTTTTTTTTTCGGGGGTTGTCCTTAATTAAAACGATGTTGTTTTAACAAACTCTAAAAAAAAAAAACTGCAAAGGATGGACTGCATAGGATCCAAACGCTTGCTGCTTACGCAGTTGCTAACGCTCTTTCTAATCTGTTTGGTCCTATGTTCCAACCGCCTCCTTTGAACGAATGAATTAGTAATCAGTAATCGTGGTGGACTGATAGTTTGAATTAATTAATCAAAATAAGTTAGTTTTCAAGTTAAAATTGTTTTAATCCTATCCAAACCATCATTGTAGCACCTCGGCCAGATTGGGTGGAGTTTTCTTGACAATGGGCTATACTTGTTTTGGCAATTGGCTTTCCTTTTTTCTTTTTTTTTTTTGTTAGTTTTTTTGTTATTTTTAGTTTACGATTAAAAAATTTGTTTGGGTTGATGTTTTTTACTTTTGTGAAAGAAAAATAAAATAATTATAATTTAAATATAATAGTTTTTAATTTATTTTGTCATGTAGTGACTAATTTAGCCCCAAATTATTTTGCCAAACGAAGTCTTTGACGTTGGTGTTGAAGTGAGAGTGACCATATAGATTAAAAACTCAAAATGACCGAACTATTATAAACTTTTTAAGTTTGGTGAAATTTTCTTAACACGCCACATTTTGTTAATGAATATTGAAGTGAGAGTCACGGTATAGATTAAAAATGAATGATGTCAAAGTGAAAGTGACCGTATATATTAAAATAAAAATAATATTGAAATGAAAGTCATTTAATATAGTAAAATTTTAAAATAACAGAATTAATATGAATTTTTTAAGTTGGACAGAGTTTTCATGGCACGCCACACTTTGAAGGATAGAGGTTTTAGGTTTGATGTGAAATTTCCTCAACCTTCATTTTTCTAATAAACCTGTCTCTGGTGGTTGTTGACAACAGCTGGCCATCTGGTTGTTGATGGCGTCGTTATTCCCGTCCTGCACCACCACACACCCATTTTGTATCAGTTTCTTTTTTTAATTGCAAGTCTATAGAAGTTGAAAGTGGTGGATCAACTACAACGTTCCTAAAAATTATTTTATGAAATTTTTTTATTTAACCATCTTATTTCATTTATACAAAAGTCGGTCATCTTAAGCTTATCTTCCAAAATTTAATTAAAAAATTTGTCTTCTTACTTAGGCTTATATACTAATTAATTAAAAGTTGATGACAAGAAAGCCTAAGTATAAAAGAGTAAATTGTTCAACTTACCTAAGTTTATCATATATAGCATTTCTCTCTCTCTCTCTATATGTGTGTGTATTGAAGTAGTTAAGGCCGGTCATGAGGTAAGACCACCAAACTAATCGTCTTAAGTCCTTGGTTGTGAATTTGAAGGTAATGTGTTAGTGATTAATTTATTAGTGGTGATGGTAACATGGAGGTGGAAGCAATAATACAACTACAGGTGGGTTATCACCTCTCCTATGATTTAAAAATTCCTTTACTGTATTAGTGTAGTTAATAATTATACTAACTCAAAATTATACTAACTTGTCCTCTACGTTTGTATAAAACTTTTAAGTTACGTGTCAAAATATGAAATTAAAAACTTTGGACAAAATTTAACCGTGGGTGTTGATTTTCGACCCGACCGCCAACTCAGTTTTCAACTGGAGAGCTCTGTCAGAATAGATGACACCTGACTGACCTGCAACAGAAGAAGAGACTCCGGCGGTGGTTCGTCCACCCGGGGTACTCCGACGATCAAGTCAGTACTCAATATCTCTCAAAGATAACCAATAGTGCTTAATTCACTAGACAGAATATCAAAAGCATCCCTTAGACCCATGGGGTGCCTCCCTTTTATAGCCAACACAATCCTAGTCCTAAATAGAAGCCTAGCTCTAATGGACTTAGGATTTATTACTAATCTTGGACTCCAAGTAGAATTAGGATAAACTCTCTAAGAGTGTCATCTTTACTCAAACTGAAGTCTTCTTCCATTCTAGGACTCTTGTGCCTTATTCGCTTATCTCGGATTCCGATATCTTCGGACATAACCTCGGGCTTGCCGAGATCACCTCGGCGTCATAACCAGGACACGTGGCACCTTGGCTAACACGTCGGCGTCACCCTGACCACGTGTTGGTACTAAAAAATATATCCCTACAACTGTCCCCTAGGTTCTATTACCTCGGCATTCTGAGGTGATGGAACCTATATCATTTCTTCCATTTAGTACGTCGGCTAAGCTCGCTTCATCATCTATTGCTGAAGTCAGAACTCGTCGGCTCAATATGACCAAGACCTATAGTCTGCTTTCATCAATGCCTTAGAACCAACGACCAAGTTCGTTCAAGTTTCTTAGCCGAAACCGTCCTTCTTTGCAACCGTCTCGGGGTGATACACCTTGGTTATATAAACTGATGTTTTACCTTGGCAAGTACCCAAGTACTTAATTTGATACAACCTTAGCCCTGACTTGTAAATTTATCACAAATTTCAACAAGTACAAGACATATCCTTTGTCTTACTTCAACTTGTAAACTTTTCTCAAGTTTTAATCAGTGTTAAATAATGATCTCTGTTTAACTTCAACTTGTAAATTGTCCACAAATTTCAACAAGTGTTAAACAATGATCTCGGTTTAACTTTAACTTGTAAATTGTCCACAAATTTCAACAAGTGTTAAACAATGATCTCGGTTTAATTTCAACTTGTAAATTGTTCACAAATTTCAACAAGTGTTAAACAATGATATCGATTTAACTTTAACTTGTAAATTGTCCACAAATTTCAACAAGTGTTAAACAATGCTCTCGGTTTAACTTCAACTTGTAAATTGTCCACAAATTTCAACAAGTGTTAAACAATGATTTCGATTTAATTTCAACTTTTAAATTATCCACAAATTTTAACAAGTGTTAAACAATGCTCTCGGTTTAACTTCAACTTGTAAATTGTCCACAAATTTCAACAAGTGTTAAACAATGCTCTCGATTTAACTACAACTTGTAAACTGTCCACAAATTTCAACAAGTGTTTAACAATGATTTCGGTTTAACTTCAACTTGTAAATTGTCCACAAATTTCAACAAGTGTTAAACAATGATTTCGGTCTCTTGTTTGTTGGAATCTAGGATCTGCTCACTTTAGGCTGAGCTCTTCTCTTCTCAGACCTAATCATCTTGGTCGAGATCTTGTCTTCTGGAATTTGGGATTTGTTCACTTTAGGTTGAGCTCTTCTCTTCTCGGACCTAATCATCTAGGCCGAGATTGTGTCTTCTGGGATTCTCCATGCCCGACCTCCCGCGAAGGCCGGTGAGAATACCCTTGGTCCCGCCATGCTGAGGGATTGCAGGAATCGTTTTCTGCCCCCCTGCCTGGGCATCTTTCTTGGCTGCTGGAATCGGCGTTTCTTGTAACGGGAACGGTGGCTGCATAATGTTGTTCTGTATCATGAAATTGACAACCGTTTGCAGGTCCGCCAATTTGTGCGCCATTCCCTTCATCTCGTCGTCCCTTCGTAAGCATCTTTCTTTCCATACCTGGAGGTCGTCCTCGTTTATAATGCTCGCTTCGGTTTGATTTTTCCGGCACGTCGCCCTTTTGGCCGACGTCCTCTTCTTTGTGATTCTTATCACGAGTTTCTTCGTTGTAGCTGTCTTCTTCGACGCTAAGGTCAATATGTTTCCCATTATCAGTAGGGGTGTCATCCCCAACCTTCTCTTTCGGTCTATTGTTGGCTATCAATTCTCCTTTGGTTCCCACAGACGGTGCCAAATTGTGGGTGTTGATTTTCGACCACACCGCCAACTTAGTTTTCAACTGGAGAGCACTGGTAGAATAGATGACACCTGACTGACCTACAACAGAAAGAAGAGACTCCAGCGGTGGTTTGTCCGCCCGGGAGTACTCCGACGGTCAAGTCAATACTCAATATCTCTCAAAGATAACAAATAGTGCTTAACTCACTAGACAGAATATCAAAAGCATCCCTTAGACCCATGGGGGTGCATCCCTTTTATAGCCAACACAATCCTAGTCCCAAATAGAAGCCTAGCTCTAATGGACTTAGGATTTATTGCTAATCTTGGACTCCCAGTATAATTAGGATAAACTCTCTAAGAGTCTCATCTTTACCCAAACTGAAGTCTTCTTCCATTCTAGGACTCTTGTGCCTTATCCGCTTATCTCGGATTCCGATATCTTCGAAGATAACCTCGGGCTTGCCGAGATCACCTTGGCGTCATGACTAGGACACGTGGCACCTCGGCTGACACGTCGGCGTCACCTTGACCACGTGTTGGTACTCAGAAAAAATATCCTCACATTAACAAAAGGACGAAACATTAGCTTGTAAGAAGAGAACAATATTCACAATTATTAAAAATGACATTATTTGAGATTTTTATATTAATACTATCATAAATATCTTTAACAATTTGAAAGACCGTGGAACAATGTCCTTTTTAAAAAAGGCATTGTGCTCCTTTGTTTTTTTTAAATATATATCAAAATAAATGAGCAGTTATCATTTGACCTCATGAGCTACATTACTAAATATACTAAATTAAACTAATAAAAAATATTAAGAATGTACATATTACCACAATGAAATTTATCCTAGTAAAAAATAATAAGAATACCAACCAAAGATAATATCTCTAAGTGGGCGGGATGAACTCCCTACACTAACAACTATCATCAAAACAAATACAATTTTACTTAATTCCTTCACTAACAATCTCCTAATTACAAACTCCCTCAATTCTATCTTTGAAAACAAACGGACCCTAAGGGACTATGAATCCCCTTTCTTATTTTGCAAACAAACACCATTATAGTGGATCTCACAACTATCCTAGTCTAATTCCTTCTTTATCACCCAAAACAAACGGATTAACATACTCTTTTATAGACTCTTGTAGGCCCCAACCCAAGAATATGATCCAAACCGTCTATCTTGTAGACCTCACAATAAAAGTTATTTATGTAAAAAATCAATTTCATCGGACAATTATAGACACATGAACAAATCGTATTTTATTTTATAAAATAAATTGTTCAAATTTACAATTATATTTGCTATTCATTTTATAAAATAAAATATGATTTATTCCAATATTTATAAATGTCTAATGAAATTATTTTTTTTATATAAATGACCTTTATTATTAGACTTACAAAACAGACGGTTCAAATAATCTATATGCTCCAGTTAAGGCTCACAAGAGGGGTATGAAAAGGTATATTGGGGAGCTAATGCCCTAGTGGGCCCCATCATTTTCATGACAACTTTATGTGTTTTAATTCTTTGTCGGGCTCCTAATGTAAGAACTTAAATAAACAAAACGGCCTGAAGATGGTCTGAGACACGGCATAGATTGCGAATTTTGTGTTCATTTTATTGAATAAAATGTGTATACATGACAAGATTCTGTGTCCAGCCTATTGTGAGAGAGACTTGTTGACATTCATAACCATACTTCAACACAAAACCATCTGCAAAATTCATTACTAATGCTACACTGGGGGAAAATGATACAGGTTGTGAGAGAGAACTAACTGGAAGCTTATAGTTGGCCTCTCACCATTAATTCAACTGCCTTATCTACAAAGAATAACACTTAATCTGTGACTTGAATCAGACAAGAGATATGGTTGATGAATGGTTATCATATGATTTCCGGGTCTGTTTTTTGTTGTGCTCAGGAGAACACAATGTCTGATCATTCATTTGAATGTGATTCATCTGAAATCTTTAATTCCCCCAACAAGATGTATTTTTTTTTTCTTTTTTTCTTTTTTATCAGCACGAGAAGATTCTTGTTGAGAAGAGCTACACTGGTTTGGTAGTCAATCCGTTGTCAAAAGTGAACCAATAAGGTTCAGAGAATCTAAAATCCACCTCATTTCTCTTCCAAACTTGCAGTGGATGAAAGTTTCTCTTGCGAGGCTTCAAGCAAATCTTGGTATTCAGCAAATGCCGGATATGAGTGGCAGTACATCAAGAAAGGAAAGTGAGGCAAATAAATGAATAGTCACTGTAACCTAGAAAATCTTTAACTATGCTTGGGAATTTGGGAGAGAAAAGAAAAGAAATGATTACACAAGTTAGGGAAGACGAGAAAATATCGTGTTTTCTCTCGTTCAGAAAAACTAGTTGTAGTGCACATGCAATGCATGTGGATTTTTTTTCTTCTCCCCCTGGTATTCCTAGTTATTCATCATTTTCACTTAATCACATTCTTGGTATATAATTTTCCTTTTAATATCCTTTATTTTTTTATAATCTGAAATAGCCACAAAATGACTATTTCAGCCAAAATCAAACAAGGTACTATGTCTGATAACTATCTATCACCAACAATTATGGGTTAAACCTAAAACTCATGGATCACGTGTTTGATTCCGATTTAAAGAAACGAAATTTCTAATTCCTAATGTAGCAAAACTCACAAATGTTTGGTTCTCTAGAAAATGTAGAAGTATAGCATCCCATGCAAGATTTGACAACTACAAACAACACAATCGTTATGTGCAACATAGTAATTCTCTTCATTAGTATAGCTTTCAACTTGTTTGACAACTACAAACAACACAATCGTTCTGTAACATTCAAAATTATATTATAAACTACGAAAATTATGAACCTAAAAATAAAAATGGAATAGTAGACCTTGCATTCACAACCTAGACAAAAAAAAAAAAAAAAGCGAGTCATTACCTTCACCAACATTCCAAAACACAATCTCTTCCATGGTTTCACAGCATGACACTCATATCATCTGCAACCCGAAAATTCATTCCCAACTCCAAAACCCACATTTAATGAATTTCAAAATTCTTTTGGCTAAGAAACATATTATGACCAGAAACAATGGATTATTAGCATAAATCCACCATGAGTCATCAGCATCACCAGTGGTTTGATGGAGAATGCTCATTTTTGTGAACACAGGAGTTGGTCGTCCCATATACAGATGCTGAACGACTGGTTCTTTCTATGAGTATACCAAAATAATTCTCAGTGTGTTGAGAGGTTGATAATCAGAACCAAACAACGCATTGAAATGAATTAAAAACACAATTTTTATACATCAAACTCATCCAAAATAATGTAGTAATTCAGTTTTTTAAATTACAAGCCATAACAGAATGCATTTTAGTTTGAAATTGAAAATGCCACAAAAACCCACATCATTTGTATGTGAATTTTTAAAAAAATTTGTTTGTATAGTAAATGGAATATCCCTCAAAGACAAAGGCACTTTGAAACAAGAGATATGCAAATCATAAAAAATAGTAAATTGTGGATTTCTTTTCTCTCCCAATCTCTTCACTTTTTGGAGCATAGGGTTATAAGAGAAATGGGTTTCTCTTCATTTCACCCAATTTCTCACCTTTTTATTAATCCAAACAAGTGATATGAACTAAGAGATATGCATTTCTTTTCTTCCCAAATCACCCAATCCGAAAGGGCTAAGAGAAGTACCTGCAGAGTGATGCTATATGCTTTCCACAACAGCATATCATGTTGAAATAAATCAAAAAGAAGCTCTGCAGCATCACGCGAGTGATAAATGATAATGCAACAAAAACAATACATTTCATCATATTCAATTAGATACGTAAACATCATTAAACTTTTCCGGCTAAAAATATTTCCGTAGCATGTATACCTCAGATCACCTTAAAAGAGTGGCCCGGACAACTATCCACTCTTTTTTCTTGACAGAGCACATATGAGCCAAGCGGAATTCTGCATCAAACCAGCTCTGCAGTGTGCCCATTTGAGGCTGGTAATATATATGTGAGACTAGTCAATTGCCAGGAAATGGAATATCCAATAAATAATATTCAAACAACTTTTACATCCCTAAACATGTCAAAAGTTCTTCTAAAAATACAGCATGACTCTCTAAAGGTAGTATTCTCATGCTTTGTTTTGTTAATCTACATTTTCAAGATTTGACAGCATCTGTGACTATTTTGCCAAGTAGTGTAGCCAATTTTAATCATCAAAAATAATAAATGGTTCCTAGAGTATGGTGCTTAAGCATTTCTTCCAAGAGCATCTCCTTTTCAGTGTAAGTGTTGCCTTCCAGTGCTTAAACACGAATCAAATTGTTAGATTAAAATGACTTATGAGTTCAAATGAAGCACGGTTGCCGGTATAGACACCGATATAGGTATGATATGGGTATGTCAATATGGTAAAATCTAAAAAAAGTAATGTGTGACTAGAGTACATCAAATATTTATTTATTTATTTATTTTAAAATTTATAGCTAAACATCCCACCTACTGTTAGGGAAAATATGTGATTCTCCACAAGTAAATCAATCAATAGGGAATAAAAACTAATGCGAAAAAATTAAATCAAAAGGCAACACAAGAATTTTATATGGTTCCCTCAATGTGAGGTACGCCCACGGGATCGAAATCCGATTCCACTATCAACCAAATAGTTTCCAAACGATTACAAACGAGACACGAATGGTCTCACAAAACCACCCTTAGGTGAATTCCAAATAATGACAAATAAACAAGAAGAAAGATCTCACTAAATAGATAAATAAAATTATCTTCGAAACAGAATTGAAGAAGATCCAAAATAATAACCCAAATCAACTTCACCAAAGTAATCAAGATGCACACGTACAGTGCTTCAAAAAAGCAATAAACCGCAAGATAGAGAACTTCAAATTCAGCAGCCGAAAAGTAACACTTTTCACTCACCCAAAATTTGATTCCACCAAATTAATTTTCAATTGCTCTATAGCAGCGACACTCTCTACTTCGGGAACAACAATATATATATATATATATATATATCATTATTAAATCTTGGACTTGTTTTATCAAAATTCTAATTGTATCCAAATTGAATTGGGTCTCCACAAATTTGATATAATATATAAAAATATATTATAACTAATACCAAACCAAATTAAACTCTTTTAATAAACCAATTGGGTCTCAAACTCCAATAAGGAGATATACCCCAACAATTCTCCCCCTATCGACTTAGGTGGAGACATCAACCATGCTCGCCAAAGTTCGACACTTCAAATGTTTATCCCTCAACAAAGTTTTAGTCAACATATCCGAAATATTATCATCCGTGTGAACCTTTTCGAGTTGCAACAATTTCGAATCTAACACATCACGAATCTAATGGTATCTCACATCAATGTGTTTCGATCTCGAATGAAAAGTAGAGGTTTTACTCAAATGAATAGCAGTTTGACTATCACAATAAAGCACATATTTTTCTTATTTCAAACCCAACTCTTGCAAAAATTTCTTCAACCATAACTCTTCTTTGCAAGCTTCCATAATGGCAATAAATTCAGCTTCGGTAGTTGAGAGAGCAACACATTTTTGTAATTTAGATTGCCATGCCATAGCTCCCCCTGCAAAAGTCATCAAATACCCCAAAGTAAATTTCCTAGAATCAACATCACCGGCCATGTCAGAATCTGTGAACCCATCAAGCATCGGCTTACCATCTCCAAAACACAAACACACCTTCGAAGTCCCTCGAAGATATCTTAGAATCCATTTTACCACTGTCCAATGTTCTTTACCCGGATTAGAGAGAAACCGACTCACCACACTAACGGCGTGAGCAATATCCGGCCTTGTAGAAGCCATGGCGTACATCAGAGAACCAACTGCTGAAGCATAAGGAATTTTCAGCATCTCTTCCTTGTCTTTCTCACTTGTAGGACATTGATTCGAACTAAGTTTGAAGTGACCCGCAAGTGAACAATCAACCGGCTTTGCTTTATCCATGTTAAATATCTCAAGAACCTTCTCAATGTAGTTTACTTGAGACAACCAAATCAGTCCCTCTTTGCGATCACGAATAATTTTCATATCAAGAATTTGCTTTGCCTGCCCCAAATCTTTCATAGCAAAAGACTTGCTCAACTCCAATTTCAACCTGTTTATCATGGTAGAATCTTGACCCACAATTAACATGTCATCAATGTAAAGCAAAAGAATAATAAATTTACCATTCGAAAATTTTTTCACAAACATACAATGGTCCGAAGTGGTTTTAAAAAAACCATTATTCATCATGAAAGAGTCAAATTTTTTGTACCATTGTCGCGGAGCTTGCTTAAGACCATACAAACTTTTCTTCAATTTGCAAACAAATTTCTCTTTCCCTTTTTCCACAAAATCTTCTGATTGCTCCATGTAAATTTCTTCTTCAAGTTCACCGTGAAGAAATGCGGTCTTCACATCAAGTTGCTTAACTTCAATGTTCATACTTGCAACCATGCCAAGTACAACCCGAATAGAAGACATCTTCACAACCGGCGAGAAAATCTCATCAAAGTCAATACCTTTCTTTTGCTCAAAGCCTTTCATAACAAGACGCGCTTTGTACCTCAGATTCTTGCTATCATTCTTCAATTTGAAAACCCACTTATTTTTCAGAATTTTCCTCCCTTTAGGTAGCTTCACTTAATCATAAGTGTGATTTTCAAGTAAGGAATTTATCTCCTCTTCCATTGCTTTTTTTCAATTATCTTTCTTTGCATGCTCAATTGCTTCTTGTTAGCTCTCAGGCTCCCCTTGATCAGAAATCAACACAAATTCATTAGGAGGATAATTTCTCGAAGGTTTTCAATCTTTTGTAGATTTCCTTAACTCAAGTTGTAGTGGCGGTTCTTGAGTTGGATGCTGTTCCTCAATTTCGGGCTCAACTTCATTTTGAATAGCATCATCATCATCTACATCTTCAAGAGGTGGCTGCACATCTCCCCCATTTTCATTATCCACCGAAGACGAAGGAGATGGATCAATGTCAATGAGATCACTAGTTTTTGGCTCTGGTTGATCACATTTGCCAAAGTTTTTAATTGTTTGGTCTTCAAGAAACACAATATCACGACTTCGAATAACTTCCTTGTTGACCGGATCCCACAATCGATAACCAAATTTATCATGCCCATAGCCAAGAAAAATACATTGTCTTGACTTCCTATCAAGCTTGGACCTCTCATCTTTTGGAATGTGAACAAAGGCTTGGCAACCAAACACTCTCAAGTGCTCATAAGACACATCTTTGTCGGTCCAAACTCTTTTAAGAACATCACCATTCAAAGGATAGGAAGAAGACAAATTGATCACGTCAACCGCTATCTTCATTGCCTCTTCCCAAAAGGATCTTGGCAATTTAGCTTGTGAAAGCAAACACCTTGTTCTTTCCACAATTCTGCGGTTCATCCTCTCGGCAACACCATTTTGTTGAGGAGTCTTCTTAACTGTCTTTTGGTGCCGAATACCTTGGCTGCGACAATACTCTTCAAATGACCCAATGTATTCACCACCATTGTTTGATCGGATGCACTTCAATTTCTGCCATGTTTCTCTTTCAACCATGGCCTGAAAATGCTTAAATACTTCTAGAACTTGATCTTTAGTTTTTAGTAGAAAAGCCCAAACTTTCCTTAAATAATCATTAATGAAAGTAACAAAATAAAGTGCACAACTATGTGTTCTAACTTTCAAAGGACCACAAACATCCGAATGAATCAACTCCAAAACATTTTCTTTTCTAGAAGCAACATTTTTATGAAAAGAAACTCTATGTTGTTTACCCGCCAAACAGTGAACACAAATTTTGAGATGTGTACCTTTCAAACCGGTTAGAAGCTCTTTTTTGAACAAAACTTGTAGCTCCTTTTCACTCATATGGCCAAGCCGCTTGTGCCACAATTCGGTAGAAGTATCTGTCATGACTCAAACCCGGCCCTATGGGTTTAGCACCGTAACCGGCCAGTAATCCGAGATTACCAAAGGCCTGCTTACCAGTAGCACAGTAAAACAGAGTACAGGGCCTGGCGGAAGCCAAAATAGTAAAGAAACAATGTCCAATGAGCTATGACAGTCAGTATGCAAAAAGACTTTCATACATATCTACATAATCAGTACAGAACAGTATACACAATATATACAATTATTCAGACTAGGGACTCCATCCCTTACATAGCAGTACGGTAAACGTTCAGTCTATACAATCCATTCGATTATAACAAACAGCAAGACAGTGCAGAAGGGGGAATTGTAAAACACCCCTAAGCCTTAACACGATAGGCTCAGAACCTCGCAGTGAGGCACATAGGCTGGCTTGACAAAACTGGAGTAACCCTGATGCTTCTAGCCGCGGTCTGGTGCCTGTACACCTACCTATATATATGAGCAGTGAGCTAAAGCCCAGTGAATAACATAATGCGTAAAGAGGTTAAGAATGAATGTCCTTACAGTAATGAAAACAGTTCATTAAATCAGTATTTCAGTCGTTCAGTCGGTACAGTCATATGTGGTACATCCGTTAGCATAACAGTACAGTAAACAGTAGGTCTTAAAAGATCGAACAGTAATGATGGCCATCAGTCAGTAAACAGTGGTGGTTCCAACAAGGGAACCGACAGAGATCTCTGTAATAGTAACAGTAAACAGTAGGTGCTAAGGATGCCACAATACAGTTCAGAATATATGACATACATTTATTCAATTAACGGTATTCAATTCAGAAACAGTACAGTTCAGTTGTTCAGAAAATAATCATTTTTGAACATATCTTTACACAATCGTTACTCACAGAGTTTGGGCTACGGTATGCTAGAGCGTGCCTCCCTAGTCGCCAACCCTATACAGTTCACAGGTTGAACACACACTAAGCTACACAGTTAGGAAAAAAATCATAACTTAATCCCTAATGCCTCGGTGTGTTCTACATCTATATCCTCAGTAAGATGCCTTAAACTAGGCCTAAGAATGCCTAGAATGGGATGAGGATGCAAAGATGTGATCAGAAAACAGTTTCAGAATTTTCAGAAAACAGAGTCCCACTCGAGCGCAGGTTTCCCCGCTCGAGCGGACATGCAACAAAGGTACAAGCTCGAGCGTCAACTTTCCCGCTCGAGGGTACTGTAAAAGTACTGGATGGGTGAAATCTCCGCTCGACGCCCGCTCGAGCTTGAGATGCAAGACTCCGCTCGAGCGCCCAATCCTCCGCTCGAGCGGACTGTAAAACAGTGCAGAGAAATACTGGATGCTCAGATTATCCGCTCGAGCGCCCAATTCCCCGCTCAAGCGGAAGTGCAAAAATCTGGAAAACCCAGATTGCACCTCCAAGCTCAAACCAAGCTTTCACAATTCAAAACTCGACCTCTTGGGCTAAATTTCCAGAAAACATTTGTAAACACATAGAATAACATGGTTCAAAGCTCAATTTTGAGAAATCAAAGCCCAAGGGTGTTTAATTCAAACCCAAATTCAAACCATTTTCATGAACATGGAGAACATGCAAACATACATGAATTCAAATCAATTCAAAGCTTCAATTTGATGCTCTAAGGAGCCAATTGATCCAAAAACAAGTTGAAAACATGGACCATTACAAAATTATGGACATGCATGTGACAATTTGCCATGAACTCAACTCAAAATCCCACAAGTCAAACATGCATGCATGAATTATGCTCTATTTCAACATGCTAGAACTAATCCATGGCTCAATTCTCAATTTTGACATGAATCATGCAAGAACAAAATAAACAAGAGGGTACATGCAAGAACAAGATAAACAAGAGGGTAATTACTCTACCTTAGGTCTCCAATGCAAGATTAGGAGCTCAATTATGCAATCTACACTTCAATTCTCCAAGTTTCTAAGCAAACTGAGAAGAACTCAAGCTTTCTCTCCCTTTCTCCCTCTCAAGTCGGCAAGAGCAAGGAAATGGCTGAACAAAATGTTGCCTACGTGTCTAATGAGGTTCAAATATATTGTATTTAGTGGCCACTAAGTGGTCTAATGGTAATTAAGTCCAAAACTCGCAATCCATCAATATTTAATCTAATTTAATCATACCTAATCAGTTTTCAGGTAATTATACCATAAAATCACATTAATTATGATGATCATAAAACATCAATCAATTCCCGGTTCGGCCGCCGATAAGGCCTTCAATTAGCAGTTTAAACATAAAACGTGAACAGATCAAATAATCAATCAAACAGATAGAATACAGATTAACGTATATACTCAGTCAATTTAGTTCTAGTTTTCAGTCAGTCAGTTCAGTACTTTAATCAGTTCAATTATCAGTCATTATCAGTTCAGTTATCAGTCATAATCAGTTCAGTTATCAGTCATAATCAGTTTAGTTATCAGTAATAATGTTTATCGGTAAGCAGTGATGAGGGTTATTACAGTATCATCTTCAAGTGCATTGACAACACCTTTACAAATTTTTCCTTGCATTGAATAAAGTGTATGAGTCTTCTTGCACTTAGCCACCACCAAAGAACCCTTTGTGAGCTTCCATATTCCATCACCAAATTTGTTGTTGAAGCCTTCATCATCTAGCTTCCCAGTAGAGATCAAATTGAGGCGAATGTTGGGAACATGCCTCACATCTTTAAGCAACAACTTGCTGGCCAAATTTTTTTCCAAGCAAACATCACGTATGCCGATAATCATGGACAAACCTTCATTACCCATTCGAACAGAACCATAATCTCCTTTGATGTAGGTAGTGAAGAAATCAACTCGAGAAGTCACATGAAAAGAAGCACCAGAATCAATCACCTAATTGCTCTCTTGGCCCACAAAATTGATACAATCATTTTCACAAACGACCATGAGATCATCGGTAATAACTGTCGTTGTGTCTTCTTGCTTCTTATCCACACTTTTGTCACGCCTTTTTTCCTTATTCTTGAGCTTTCGGCATTCCCGCTTCATGTGTCCTTTCTCATGGCAATAATAGCACTCAATGTCTTTCTTTGAAAAAGAACCATCTTTTGATTTGTCACGGCTTTGATCACGACTATGAGGAGTCTTACTCCTCCCCCTTGTTTTGCTTCGACCTCTCATAACAAATGCTTCCGAATGAGAGGAACCGGCTGATTTTCTTCTAGTTTCTTCATTCAACAAGCTACTAGTACTTGGCCCATTGTGACAACTCCATCGGTTGCCGAATTACTAACTATCACAACCAAAGTTTCCCAACTTTCGGGCAAAGAACTAAGTAGCATCAAAGCCTGCAACTCATCATCAAAAATAATTTTCATAGAAGCAAGTTGGTTAACAATACTATTTATTTCATTTAGACGTTCCGGAATATGGCTGCCCTCTTTATATTTTAAATTAACCAACTTACGAAACAAAAAAGCTTTATTTGTGGCTGATTTCCTATCATAAAGGCCTTCTAATTTTTTCCATAAATCATGTGCTGAAGTTTCAATAGCAACATGATGAAACACACTGTCATCAATCCATTGATGGATAACATCAATGGCTTTTCGATTAAGCCTCTTCCATTCATTGTCTTTCATATCATCAAGTTTGCCACTATCACCCTCAATTGGCCCATACAAATATTTAGAAAATAATAGGTCCTCCATTTTAGTTTTCCAAGTTACCCAATTGCTTCCATTGAAGCTAGACATACGACCCACATTCCCCTCCATTGATTTACACAAATAAATATGCCCAAATAAACCGTAAGCTCTGATACTAGTTGTTAGGGAAAATATGTGATTTCCCACAAGTAAATCAATCAATAGGGATAAAAACTAATGCGGAAAAATTAAATAGAAAGGCAACACAAGAATTTTACGTGGTTCCCTTAATGTGAGGTACGCCCACGGGATCGAAATCCGATTCCACTATCAACCAAATAGTGTCACGACCCAACCCTAGGGGTTTAGAGTTGGAATCGTGACTTACTGACTTATTCTTATCTGAAGCAAATTAAGTTGCGCAAGCGAAAATAAAAATAATTAAACAGAAATTTTACTACATTTTACTATTTAAAAAAAAGAAATACATTTTTAGGGCTTTCATTATTTTTTTATTCAGTGACCAGCCCCGAATAGAGACAAAAGGAAGCAGAAATATAAAAAAAAGAAAAGAAAAATAGTGATTCATCATCAGTCCATATGCAGGTTTCATTTTGTAGGGTTATGGATTTCCCTTACCTCTCGTCACCTAAAAGGGTAACAGCTATAAGCACACAGCAGAGTGAGAAATATTATGCCAAGAGAGTAGGGAAATACAAAGTAACCTTGGATAATTAGTTAGGCTAAAATATTTGCTTATTTTAATTTAAAATGACAATTTATTTAAAGTGGTAGAATACAGAAATCATGTAAATAAATAATCATAACTCCGGTATAAAACAGAACAGAACAGAGGTCACAGAAGTGACAGTCAGAACAGAGGTCAATGGATCCATGACAAACAAAGGACCACAAGGTGGTCAAACAGAGGCTAGTGGTTATTTAAGTCCCCCAAGGCGTGGGACTCCCGTGGTGGTACTTACAAAACATAATTGTTTATAAGGTTATAGTCAAATATATACTAAAATTTAAACAAACATATCCATGGGTTTCCTTTTAAGTAAATAGGGTTTAGAAAATAACCCACGTAACTGAAATATTTATAAACATAACTTTTATTTATATAACTTAATAAATATAACTTGTATAAAATAAGCTATGGTAACTCAAAACATTCGTAAAACATATAATGGTAAATCAATATATAATATAACTCACCTTAATTATAACCCTTAGCCTTACTTTACTACCAAAAATTCCCTACTATCAACTCCTCACTCTCACTTACGTGTCTCTCTCTCGGCTTCCACTCTTTATTCTAACGTTTCTTCCTTAGTTCATCACCTTTTGCTCCTGTTTATACTGTGAGCCGAGCTTCAATGAAGTGCCACGTATCCCCTCCTCAGGAGGCTATGATAAGGCTAGAAGGTGAGCTCTTAATTGCAGATTTAAGATAAGATTGAATCTGTTAGAGATAAATATTTAGACTTGGGCCTTTTTCTTTTCTTTTTTTTTTTCTTTTTCTTTTGGGCCAAAAATCCATAAGCTGTTGCTGGGCCAACAAATTCTCATTTCCTCTTTTTTTTTTTTTTATTCATTTATTCATTTGTTTTAATGTGAAGCTTTTTAAATGTTCCTAATTTAAATTAAATTATATCTTATTTTATTATTATTATTTTTTGTTTTATCATTATAAAATTAATTATTTTATTTTACTTTACAGGTTGTTATTGTTATTCTTGTTAGCAATATTAGTTTGACCCAACTAGTATTATAATTCCATAATGTGTTAATTTGTTCCTAATAATAATAATTCCTAATTAATCCTATATTTGATAACCCAAGACCCAAGCCAAATTAAATTTATATATTCATTTATTTAATAGTCTATCATCACATACAACCATAATTATATTTAACTCTAAATATTTATGTGGTACTTAATTAAACGGTCGGGGTGTCACATTTCTCCCCTCCTAAAAAGGAGTTTGTCCCCAGGTGTGGGTATTTGGTTCGCATTTGACTTTCCGTTTCCCACGTAGCTTCTTTGATGCGATGATTCCGCCATAAGACCTTCACCAGCGGTATGGTCTTGTTTCGGAGAACTTGATTACGACGATTGAGAATCTGCACTGGTTGTTCTTCGTAAGAGAGATCTTCTCGAACTTCCAAGTTCTCATAGTCGATGACATGTTATGGATCTCGGAGATACTGTCGGAGCATTGAAACGTGAAACACGTTGTGGATATTAAATAGCTCAGGAGGTAGTGCAAGGCGATAGGCTACAGGACCAATTCTTTCCAGTGTCTCGAATGGCCCGATGTAACGTGGGTTTAGTTTCCCACATTTTCCGAATCGGATCACTCCTCTTGTTGGTGAGATTTTGAGAAACACATGATCCCCTTCTTGGAATTCCAAGTCTTGCCTCCGAGTATCCGCATAACTTTTCTGGCGGCTCTGAGCAATGCGAATCCACTGTTGGATGAGTTGGATTTTCTTACTTGTGATTTGCCCGATATCGGGGCCTAACAATTTCTTGTCCCTGACTTCCATCTAGCACAAGGGTGATCGACATCTCCTTCCATACAGAGCTTCGTATGGTGCCATTCCAATGCTTGCCTGATAGCTGTTGTTATAGGCGAATTCCACTAAAGGTAGGTGCTCATCCCAGTTACCTTTGAGGTCCAACACGCATATACGTAACATGTCTTCCAATGTCTGGATTGTTCTTTCGGATGCCCATCCGTTTGTAGATGATAGGCCATGCTGAACTTCAGTGTAGTTCCCAAAGCTTCTTGCAATTTATTCCAGAAGTGAGACACGAAACGAGGGTCTCGGTCAGACACGATTGAAACTGGGATACCATGTAACCGAATAATCTCTTTGATATATAAGGTGGCAAACTTATTCAAGGGATACATGATTTTGATTGGTGGAAAGTGCGCTGACTTTGTCAATCGGTCTACTATGACCCATATTGCATCATTCTTTGAAAAAGATTGTGGTAGCCCGACCACAAAGTCCATAGTAATGTGTTCCCATTTCCATTCAGGAATAGGGAGTGGTTGCAATAGCCTTGCCGGTCTCTGATGTTCTACTTTAACATGCTGACAATGCAGACATTTAGAAACATGGTTTGCTATATCTCTTTTCATTCCGGTCCACCAGTAGTGTTCCTTCAGATCATGATACATCTTTGTGTTGCCAGGGTGGACTGCAAATCTTGAGTTATGAGCTTCCTCCAGTATCTTCTTCTTGAGATCCGGGATGTCGGGTACGCAAATTCGGTTCCGAAATTTTAGTATCCCATTGCTTATGATGAAATCAGGATCAGGCATGTTTCGTTGTTCCTCGTACTTTTTCTTCAAGAGTTTATCTTCCTATTGGCGCGCTTTAATTTCTTCAATCAATGTAGGTTCCATGGTTACGTTGGCGAGTAACCCATTGACCTTGCGAGAAACGAGTGTGCATGCCAAGTTTCTTGTTGACTTTCGGCTCAGTACGTCTGCTTCTACGTTAGCTTTGCCCGGATGGTGATGGATTTCTATATCGTAGTCTTTCATAAATTCCAACCACCGTCGTTGCCTCATATTCAGTTCCTTCTGTGTGAATAGATATTTTAAACTTTTGTGGTCAGTATAAATATTGCAGGTTGTACCGTAGAGATAATGACGCCAGATTTTGAGAGCAAAGATCACCGCAGCCAATTCCAAATCGTGAGTCGGGTAGTTCTTCTCGTGAGTCTTCAATTGTCGTGATGTATAAGCAATGACTTTTTCGTCTTGCATGAGAACGCAACCCAACCCATTGTATAAGGCATCACTATAGATTACGAACCCATTTGCTCCGGTAGGGAGTGCTAGTATAGGGGCTGACACAAGTCGACCTTTTAATTCTTGAAAGCAACCCTCCTGTTTATTAGTCCATTCAAAGGGTGTGTTCTTCTGAGTTAGCTGGGTCAAGGGCGATGCTATTTTTGAGAAATCTTGCACGAAGTGTCGATAATAGCCAGCTAAACCCAAGAAACTTCGGATTTCCGATACATTAGTGGGTCGTGGCCAGTCCACGATTGCTGCAACTTTTTGGGGGTCAACCGAGATGCCATCTTTATTAATGACGTGACCGAGAAAGTGTACACTAGTGATCCAGAATTCGCATTTCTTCAACTTGGCGTAGAGTTTGTGATCACGTAGTGTTTGTAGAACTATTCGCAAGTGCCGAGCTTTTGGTGACTTGGAGTATATGAGGATGTCGTCAATGAAGACGATGACGAACTCATCAAGGTAGGGTTTGAACACTCTGTTCATGAGGTCCATGAAGGCTGCCGGGGCATTTGTGACGCCAAAAGGCATGACGAGAAATTCGTAGTGCCTGTAATGGGTTCTGAAGGCAGTCTTTTCAATGCTTTCCGTTTTAACCTTTAGTTGATGATAGCCAGAACGTAAGTCAATTTTGGAAAACACTTGTGCGCCTTGAAGTTGATCGAACAAGTCATCGATTCGCGGCAGAGGACATCGATTCTTGATGGTGACCTTGTTCAGCTCCCGGTAATCGATGCATAATCTCATCGTGCCATCATTTTTCTTCACGAACAATATTGGAGCTCCCCAGGGTGAGGTACTAGGCCGAATGAAACCTTTGTCCAGGAGTTCTTGGAGTTGAGTCTTCAGCTCTTTCAATTCTGTCATCGACATGCGATAAGGAGCTTTTGATATAGGCTGCGTGCCAGGTTGGGTTTCAATGGTGAATTCGATCTCTCGATCGACTGGAATAACAGGTAGATCTTCAAGAAAGACATCGGGAAATTCTCGAACTACAGGAATTGCATCAACGGTGGGGGCCTCTTTTTGTGTATCAATCACATAACAAATATAACTACTACAACCTTTTCTTAGAAGTTGTTGGGCCGCCATGGAGGATATGATACAGGAAGGGTTAGAAACTTCAGCCCCATCAAAGACAATTTCAGGTTGGTTTGGTAACTTGAGGGAGACCTTTTTGGCTTTACAATCGATAGAGGCGTGGTTGGCAGCCAGCCAATCCATACCTAAGATTACATCAAAGTTTCCAATGTGGAGGGGAATCAAGTTTACATATAAGGTTTTGCCTTTTAGGAATATAGCACAGGATTTGTACACATCAGTACTACAGGCAGACTTACCAGAAGGAAAAGACACAGACAAGGTATATCCTAATGGTTCGGGTGTTGACGTTAACTTGGCAGCAAAGTGTAATGCAACAAAAGAATGAGTTGACCCAGAGTCAATAAGGACATGAGCTAAAAGGCCACAGATAGAAAGTGTACCTGACACAACATTTTCGGTAACTTCCGGTTTTCTAGGTACCAAGGCGAAAGCCCGACCTTGGCGGTTTTGGTCCTTCTTTTCTCCTCCCGGTCCCGCGGTTTTCCTGACTGGGCCAGAGGGACTGGCTGTAGGATTAACCATTTTTGGACAATCCCTTAACAAGTGGCCAAACTGTCCGCATCTAAAATATGCTCCCGTGCCTCGATGGCATTGTCCCCAATGAACCCTTCCACAAGTGGGGCAAGTTGGAATAGTGCCACCTTGGGGGTTGGTAGGACCGTGGTGGCCTGAGCTGGTTGTGCCCATGTTCACCTTTTTATGAGGTGCAACACCGGGTCTTTTGTTATCTCTTTCCCAGAATCGCTTCTTGTAGCTTGGTTCTCCGGAACGCGAGGCTTTAATTCCCTTTTCTGCTATGTACACCCGGTCCACCACTTTTGCATAGGTTGGCAATTTCAAAACTTCAAGCCTGTCTTTAATTCCAGCATCCAATCCTGCTTCAAATTTTCTTGCTTTTCGAGTTTCGGTGGGGATGACGTATGTTGCAAACTGAGCGAGTTGTGTGAACTTGCTCTCATATTCGGCCACCGTCATGGTTCCCTGCTTCAGATGTATGAATTCGGATGCCTTCTGTTCCCGCAATGAATCTGGAAAGTATTTTTCATAGAATACTTCCAAGAATCTTTCCCACGTCGTAATTTCTTCTTTGGCCAGAGTGAGAAGCCACCATTCCTGCGCATTGTCTTTGAAAGTAAAAGTGGTGAAAGTTACCTGTTGCCTCTCAATGCAGGGTAGAGCACGAAAAATCTTTTCCATGTCTTTAACCCAAGCATCCGCTATCATTGGGTCTGGGCCACCTGTAAATGTGATGGGTTTCAGATCCTAGAACTGTTTTATGGTAACCGGCCCTTCTCGCTGTTCCGATGTCCCATTGTTGATGTTAGCTTGTAAGGCTTGTAGAAAACTAGCAACCGCTCTTTCTATTACTCTTTCCATCGATTCCGTTCCACTAACTGATGACTCACTTCCATTACCATTAGCCATTCTACAAGTAATAAACGAGGCATTATGTTTTCAACGCAGCATATATATATGTATATATGTAGCACAATATATATGTAGTACACTTTATATTCATATAAACTGCCAACATTACACATTGTTATTTATTATATATATATATTTTTTTTTCAACTCACATTACATTAGTCAGAACATGTTAGTGTCCCATTCCTGTGGTAAAAAAAAACAAAAGTCAACAAAAAGGGGATTGGAACATATCAAGATCAACATACAAAAGATTTTCTACTAGCCAGATCTAGAGTAGTGGGCCAGATGGGCCAAAAACCCAGGGGAGATAGTGCTGCATAAAAAGCTCGAACTCCCATCCCAACTGGACTACACCAAAACACATTCATGCTACCTGGACCGTGAAAATGGGGATAGACCGTATATGGCCCACAAATACTCGGTCAACAATCCAAACAAGTGTCTCAACATATGAAAGGTCATTTTCGAAGTCAACGCTTTGCATATTAATGATCTCTAGTGGATTTGGGACTGTGGTGAAAATGTAATCCTTGGGGTACACGTTCCCCCTTCTGGCTGCAAACTCTGGGGGTAGAGGGCCTATAATATAATGCGGGCGGTCATGACCCGAGGCGACGCCAAGGACACGAGATGGTCCGAGAAAATGTCTGCGTGTATGGACAAGGCTGTGCCTCCATAACAAGTGTGGGTCGTCAGTAGGGTCAACCTGGATATAAATTGGCCGACCCATCAACCGGCAAAGACCTGGATGCAATTCCCTGACTATTTCCTCAGAATCTCCCCAACCCTCAGGTGAGGCGGGGGCTGGGGCGGGGGCGGGGGCGGGGGAGGGGGCAGGTTGCTTGGCTAAAATTTTATCTAAGTTGATGGCCTGGAGGTCATTCCAAAAAGCATCATCAAGGTAAATCTCTGACATCCTACAACACCAGAATAAACGGGAGATTTTAAACAAGAAAACTAACGTCACATGTAATTATTTATTATTATTTTAGTTTGATTATATATATAAATTGTTTTTTTTTTTTTTTGTGAACCGTTACTCTGATACTACCTTTGTCACGACCCAACCCCAGGGGTTTAGAGTTGGAATTGTGACTTACTGACTTATTCTTATCCGAAGCAAATTAAGTTGCGCAAGCGAAAATAAAAAATAATTAAACAGAAATTTTACTACATTTTACTATTTAAAAAAAAGAAATACATTTCTAGGGCTTTCATTATTTTCTTATTCAGTGACCAGCCCCAAATAGAGACAAAAGGAAACATAAATATAAAAAAAAAGAAAGGTAAAATAGTGATTCATCATCAGTCCATATGCAGGTTCCATTTTGTAGGGTTATGGATTTCCCTTACCTCTCGTCACCTGAAAGGGTAACAGCTATAAGCACACAGCAGAGTGAGAAATATTATGCCAAGAGAGTAGGGAAATACAAAGTAACCATGGATAATTAGTTAGGCTAAAATATTTGCATATTTTAATTTAAAATGACAATTTATTTAAAGTGGCAGAATACAGAAATCATGTAAATAAATAATCACAACCACGGTATAAAATAGAACAGAACAGAGGTCACAAAAGTGACAGTCAGAATAGAGGTCAATGGATCCATGACAAACAGAGGACCACAAGGTGGTCAAACAGAGGCCAGTGGTTATTTAAGTCCCCCAAGGCGTGGGACTCCCATGGTAGTACTTACAAAACATAATTGTTTATAAGGTTATAGTCAAATATATACTAAAATTTAAATAAACATATCCATGGATTTCCTTTTAAGTAAATAGGGTTTAGAAAATAACCCACGTAACTGAAATATTTATAAACATAACTTTTATTTATATAACTTAATAAATATAACTTGTATAAAATAAGCTATGATAACTCAAAACATTTGTAAAACATATAATGGTAAATCAATGTATAATATAACTCATCTTAATTATAACCCTTAGCCTTACTTTACTACCAAAACTTCCCTACTATCAACTCCTCACTCTCACTTACGTGTCTCTCTCTCGGCTTCCACTCTTTATTCTAACGTTTCTTCCTTAGTTCATCACCTTTTGCTCCTATTTATACTGTGAGCCGAGCTTTAATGAAGTGCCACGTATCCCCTCCTCAGGAGGCTATAATGAGGCTAGAAGGTGAGCTCTTAATTGCAGATTTAAGATAATATTGAATCTGTTAGAGATAAATATTTAGACTTGGGCCTTTTTCTTTTTTTTTTTTTTTTTTTCTTTTTCTTTTGGGCCAAAAATCCATAAGCTGCTGCTGGGCCAACAAATTCTCATTTCCTCTTTTTTTTTTATTCATTTATTCATTTGTTTTAATGTGAAGCTTTTTAAATGTTCCTAATTTAAATTAAATTATATCTTATTTTATTATTATTATTTTTTGTTTTATCATTATAAAATTAATTATTTTATTTTACTTTACAGATTGTTATTGTTATTCTTGTTAGCAATATTAGTTTGACCCAACTAGTATTATAATTCCATAATGTGTTAATTTGTTCCTAATAATAATAATTCCTAATTAATCCTATATTTGATAACCCAAGACCCAAGCCAAATTAAATTTATATATTCATTTATTTAATAGTCTATCATCACATACAACCATAATTATATTTAACTCTAAATATTTATGTGGTACTTAATTAAACGGTCGGGGTGTCACAAATAGTTTCCAAACGATTACAAACGAGACACGAATGGTCTCACAAAATCACCCTTAGGTGAATTCCAAATAATCACAAATAAACAAGTGAAAAGATCTCACCAAATAGATGAATAAAATTATCTTCGAAACAGAGTTAAAGAAGATGCAAAATAATAACCCGAATCAACTTCACCAAAATAATCAAGATGCACACGTACAGTGCTTCAAAAAAGCAATAAACCGTAGGATAGAGAACTTCAAATTCAACAGTCGAAAAGTAAAACTTTTCACTCACCCAAAATTTGATTCCACCAAATTAATTTTCAATTGCTCTATAACAGCGACACTCTCTACTTCGAGAACAACAAAATATATATATATATATATCATTATTAAATCTTGGACTTGTTTTTATCAAAACCCTAATTGTATCCATATTGAATTGGGTCTCCACAAATTAGATATAATATATAAAAATATATTATAACTAATACCAAACCAAATTAAACTCTTTTACTAAACTAATTGGGTCTGAAACTCCAATAAGGAGATATACCCACTACAAGAAATGTCACTTTTGGCTACTAAACTATTGGTCGGCAAAAGGCATAAATTTGGTCGCTGAAACGATTTACCGACCAAATATTTCTGTCGCCAAGTTCGTTGCCCATACCTTGAAACGATTTACCCACAGTCAACAAAAGCACAAAGCAATTTACCAAAAATATTGTGCCACGTTTAACTAATAAGGAAAGAGTTAAACAAACTACAGTATTACCAAAATAGTTACCCACGACATGGGCATTTCATGTTCTACCACATAAACACATTGTCGACCCCCAAACGATTTTTTCGACTATTGTTATGACATTTTCAACTCTAACTCCCAACGTAGGTGTCCTATTTACGTACCGTCTGTCCCTACATGTCACATTTGTCACTGGGAAGCTTCCCGTTACGTAAAAATAGTGGTTCGGGGGTTGTTTTGCATTTTCGCCCCCCGAACCCCTTTTTTCGAGTAAGTTTATGACATTTTCAACTCTAACTCCCAACATAGGTGTCCTATTTACGTACCGTCCGTCCCTACATGTCAAATTTGTCTCCAGGAAGCTTCTCGTTATGTAAAAATAGTGGTTCAGGGGTTGTTTTTCATTTTCGCTCCCCGAACCCCTTTTTTCGACTAAGTTTAGGACATTTTCAATCTAACTCCCAACGTAGGTGTCCTATTTACGTACCGTCCATCCCTGCATGTCACATTTGTCACCGAGAAGCTTCCCGTTACGTAAAAACAGTGGTTCGGGGGCTGTTTTGCATTTTCGCCCCCGAACCCCTTTTTTCGACTAAGTTTATGACATTTTCAACTCTAACTCCCAACGTAGGTGTCCTATTTATGTATCGTCCGTCCCTACATGTCACATTTGTCACCGGGAAGCTTTCCGTTATGTAAAAATAGTGGTTCGGGGGCTGTTTTGCATTTTCGCGCCTCGAACCCCTATGTAATATTATCAGATTTCGACATTATGTATTCTTGAAGGCACACAATCTATATATTTCAAAGAACTATGTAATATTATTAGATTTAGACATGATGTAATGATTGAGTTAATATTCAAAATACCACTGTTCAAAACAGCATGCTACTTTAATTGAAACATGAAATTACACTAAGTTTTTTTAACATGTTGCTACTATGGTTAATATTAATCAAGTAAATGTGTTAAATAGAAATTCAATGTTAAGAAAACTCAATACCAAACTCTAGTAACTACACAAGAAATCAATTGCATAAACAACATTTTGGTAGTTTAGGAGATTTGAGTTTTTATTAATTTCTAAAAACTCATAAGTAAGCTTTAAATTTCTAATAGGCATTGTATTCATTAATGAAGATGAGATGCCAAGATATGTATACAGTAGTCTATTATATTGATTTGCAGTAGTCTATCTTCATTTGCATTAGTCTATCTTCATTAGCTTATCTTCATTTGTAGTAGTCTATTGTATTGATTAAAGTCAGCCCTAATGATAGGTCTTATTTTTCCCACATAATCTACCTTAACCAAAAGTAGTTCTCATAGTGTCCGTTTCGTATTCAAGACTAAACTTTGCACCAATTGAGGCAACATTCTACAAACTAGGAACTCCCAAATTGATGACATTTTCAACTCTTAAAGCGAACATATTTAAACAAAAAAAATTATACATGTTTTCATTTTCTTGTTATTCCATTTCAAATGATTACCTTGAGGAGAAATGTGTGTGTATCAGAAGCAGTTTTTAGGTCTCCAGTAATGTAATTAGATTTATTTCCCGAGTAAGAAAATCCAACACCAGCTGGAGAGTCCAAATATATGATGTTGGAAACCTGGCAGACAAAGATCATCAATTTAGGAGCTTATTTAAGAAATATGGGTAATATAAATGCTATTTGACATTCAAAACAAATTTATAACCTTGGACCAGCTGTATGGGTTGAGATGTAGTTTGGGAAGGCTTCCCTTTGTCTCTCCTGTTTCAAAATTGAATGGTCTTGCATAATATGATCTAAAGATTGTTTCACACATTACTTGAATTAAATGAATTGAAGAGAAAAACAATTAATTTTCCAAGAATTAAGTGCTTTCAATAGATAAAAGTAGAAGACGGTAAACAAAACCATTAAGTTTGAAATTCCATATCTTAAAAACACAGAAATTATCCCAAATCAACGAAAATCTAAACCAAATCATAACTATTTTATTTGATTCAAAGGGCCATAGCATCTGAATCCACAAACTAGTTATTTTGCGTAAGTTACTAGGTTTGAAGTCGTAGTCCAGGAACATAGGTTTTCTATCAATGTTTGAAAAAAATATTTTATGTATATCTTTTGGTGGGGGCATGTGATAACTAATTTGCACAGATTGTCAGCCTGTTATTTGTTTGTAGCCACTACTTTAATTAGAGAATGGTTTCTAATGCAAATTTATAATTCAATGTTAGAAGCCAAATAGTACACCCATTTACAAAGCTTCCAGAAATGATGTTATTGCAAATGACACATAAACATCACATACATTTACACTGGAGAAAAGAAAACGTGTGCATCCTCAAGTTATTAGTTCCAAAGACTGATATTCCCAATATATATCATTTCACTATTTTGGAAAGAAGCCATGTTGGCACTTAATGCAATGATGATTTTATTAAATTCTGCAAAGAAGGCATACTTCCTGCATATACTCCCCAAAAAAACTAAATGTAATACTCAAAAGTCTTCAAGTGTTTAAGGATAGCTCGGCTACTCAAAAAGTTTAGTCATCCAAAATAGGAAAGTATGAACACGATCCAATTTATGACATATATTAATGTCAAGACTTTGCCAGACCCTTTCTAAACCAATGTTCTTGTTAGGAACAATCATGGAATTGTACCCAATAGTTGGAATATGATCAAATGAAGTGAAACTTATCCCTAGCATTGTCAAATCAAAGGCAAATCATTTAAATGTGCCATCATGATTATAGCAGGGCATAAGTAGTTTTGGGCAGTTTTAAGTCTTTGAGAGCATCACAACATACTAAAAAACTGGATTCTTTTCCACAACAATAGTACAGAATCAATAAAGAAAAGAAGAAGGAAAAAAGAGCACTTTTGGCCTTTAATTATGCATGGCCAGCTCTTCACTAAGAAATTAAACAACTTGGCATCAAATGCTAAGAGAAATTACACCCATTGTTCTCCATTCATAATAAAAATTAACATTTCGGCAGCATATTATCGACAACTTACGTCACTAGTCAAAATGTAAAAGAGAGCTGCAGCTGCCAAATTGCTAGGTGAGTCGTCAAAGTTGAGTCCCAAAACAACATCTATAATTGATTTTGCCTTCCTGAAAAAAAGAAGTTAAGGTGTGCAGCAGCAAACAAAGCAAAATAGTTTCGATATCCAACTATAGAACAATGGGGATTGATTCCAACTGCAAAGATTTAATTTCTAGATGAATACATATATGTTTTAAACCATGATAACCACTCTTCATCGTAACCTCTTGTCTACACTATACTAATGCATTGTACCCAAGAACACATAATTGAGCATTCTAATCTATACCATCTGTATATTATATAAAAGCACACACCTCAATTCAGTTTGTGTGAATTGTCACACTTCCTTCTATTATCAAATTGCCCCAATATAAACAACCTCAGATCTTGATTTTGAATTTCATATCTCCATAATTTTTTAAGTTTTTCTTTTTGCTCCTACATTCTGATTGATTTTCATAGCATGCCCATCGGCTATGCATACAATCTAGTAAAATTAAAGGGAAAATCCAAACACCACCTAAACAAAATCTTGAAAAATCTTGAAATTGACATACCCATGAGCTCTTAGAAGCCATTGTTGCTGCACCATACAGCAAATCGACAACAAATTTGACCGTTCTAATCTATACTAACAAAACTTGGCCATGTACAACTATCCCTATATAACTACCTCAGATTTTGATCTTTGAATTACAAATTTTGATAATTTTCCAAGTTCTTTTTTCTCCTTCTACATTCTGGTTAATTTTCATAGCACACACATCCAATATGCTTACAAGCTAGTAAAATTAAAGGGAAAATCCAAACACCACCTAAACAAAATCTTGAAATTGACATTCCCATGAGTTCTTAGAAGCTGCCGTTGCTGCGCCGTACTGCAAATCGACAACAACGACAGAGAGCATTCTTGCGATTGAGGCAAAATCCCTAAATTTAAAACCCTAAAAATTGGGAAAAAACACTCACAAATTGAGCTATAGTTATAGCGCAGACACGTTCGACACCGGACTTGAGCTTGGTGAGAGTGGCCTTCTTGTGGGCGACGATGAAAGGGGCGTCCGAGCTCGCCGGTGTCAAGAACAGAGCTGCTATCAGAGAGAGAGAGAGAGAGAGAGAGAGAGAGAGAGCTGGAGGAGGGCAGAGGTGTGATGGCAGTGATGCTCGTGTGCGATGGTGGTGATGCTCCCGTACCTGACGCCGATGGAGACAAAGGCGAGAGAGAGAGCTGGAGGAGGGCAGAGGCGTGAGAGAGTGAGAAAGAGAGAGAGAGAGAGAGAGAGAGAGAGAGAGTCACAGAGTAAGAGGCAGACAAACGTATGGAAGTGTATTTTTTAAACCTTTCTTTCCCGACCAATTTTTGTAGTCGCCAATGAAATTTCCCTCCGAAATCTGAAGCCCAATTTTTTAATTATAATCGCCGACTAAAATTTAGTCGGTAAAAGTAAATTAATACTGACTAAATTATTTTTAGTAGCTAAAGATTATACATTTAAAGACCAAAATTTTTTTAGTCGCCTATAGGGTAATTTTTTAGCGACTAAAAGTCATTTTTAGTCGCCTATTGAGTAACTTTTTAGCTACTAATTGTATTTTAGTCGCCTATTGGGCTATTTTTAGCGACTAACTGTTTTTTAGTCACTGATTGGGTCATTGTTTAGCTACTAAGTCATTTTTAGTCGCCTATTGAGTAACTTTTTAGCTACTAATTGTATTTTAGTCGCCTATTGGGCTATTTTTAGCGACTAACTGTTTTTTAGTCGCTGATTGGGTCATTTTTTAGCTACTAATTATGTTTTAGTCGCCAATAAGTAATATACGGCTACTAAAAAAATTTAGTAGCTAAAATATGAAACATTGCCTACCAATTCAAATTTTAGTCGCCAAAGGGCTGACTTTTGGCGACCAAATTAATTTTAGTAGCCAAATTTGGTCGCCAAAAGTGTAATTTCTTGTAGTGACCCCACCACCTACAAATATTTGGTTATTTATTTTAAAATTTATAACTAAACATCCCACTTACAAATCGAAGTTTAAAACAATAGCTAAAAAGAGAAATTACAAAACCAAAAATAAATCAATATTCAAAAATACCAATACAATACTAAAGTAAAGGCCCCGTTTGGTAGGGCTGTGGAAAAGTGATTAGAAATTATAACTTAACATATTATAACTTATAACTGTAAACATAAGCTGTTAACCTGTTTGGTACAACTGTGGAATTATGAATTTAAGCAGTAGAGTAGTGTTTGGTTGATAAACTGTAAAATAACTTTTTGCTGTATAATTGTCATTTTTGCCCTTATATGATATAAAACTGATTATTTTGTCATTTTTTTTTTCAGTTTTAATTTTAAAAAAGTTATTTCATTAATAAAAGTTAATATAATTAGTATTACAAAAATTATTATTTTCATTAATAGTATCAATTAGTATAAAATTATTTCATTTTTTCATTATAAATTAATTAGTGCTAATCATTAATTAGCATCAATGCTTTTTTTTTCCCTTCATTTTTTTTTCTTTTTCTCCTTATTTTCTTTTTCTCCTTAGTATTAATATTGTGATGTCATTACATTATTTTTCTTTATATTAATTTCAATTAGTTATTTAATAGAAGTTATATTAATTTTAATTTTTTTTAATTTAGTGATATTTCATTTTTTTTTCATTTTATTTAGTGATATTGCATTTTTTTTTTCATTTTATTTAGCGATATTTCATTTTTTTTTTCATTTTTGGTAATTCATTTATTCATTTGACAAATCATTTCATTTTAGGGAAAATTAGTCTAAGGTCCCTCTTCCACTTTTAATAATGGAAGAGATCCATAATATTATTTTATGATGTCTAAAGTCCTGCAACCCCAAACTCATATATCACAGAGAAATTTAAGAAGAAACGAAAGGGCTTCAAAAACTGAGTTTGGTCTCTTTCTTCTCCCTCTCTGCTCTCTCTCTCTCTCTCTCTCCATCAACCCCAAACCCTAGCTTCTTTCTCCATCCTCGTGAGCTTTCTCAGAGCTCCAGACTCTTGAGTTTCATAATGAACTCTTCGTCATCAGAGATTGAATTAGGGTTTAGCGTTTCATCAGCAGCGATCTCTGATGAATTCGAAGTAGACGATGGCGAGAAACACATCGGCTGAGTCGTAAATGGAAGCAAAGGAGTCGATTGACCGTTCGCGATCACCGATTCGAGGTTGATCTTCGCTGACTATTTTAACCACATGTTTCTGTTTAAGTAGATTTATTGAATCGGGAATCGCAGAAGGTCAAACAAGTGACGGTGTAATTGGTAGCAGGATCAACGAAGCAACTGCCTCCTCTTGAGCAATTTTCACAGAGAATGTTGGCCCATGAAAGCTCAAATCCAGAGGCCAACTGTGCGTGGAATTCCATGAAGTTACTGGAAAAGTTGCGATTTGTTATTGTTGCTGTTGGAGACCACAAGGTAGTTGCAACTATCTCAGCTATTCTGCATAGGTTTGCCACATCCGACGCTCTCAAGTTCCCGAACAGAAAGTAAGAATAATAATAATGGGTTTGTAAAGAAGACTTGACTGTTTTATTAATACCACTAGTATAGGTCTGCCACATCCGACGCTCTCAAGTTCCCGAATAGAAAGTAAGAAAAATAATAATGGGTTTGTGAAGAAGACTTGACTGTTTTATTAATACAACTAGTATAAGCACTACTATTGGTGTTCATGTATAGTGGAGAATTCACTGGATTTTTACATTCCATCAACACTGCTACAGCTTCAAGACAGGGAAACTCCTATGGCCATGGCCACTTATATGGACTATATGGATAATAATTATCATAGAAGTCAGGTTTAGGAATGTCTTGAGAGGATAAAGAATAAAGAGGTAGGGAGGAGCACTTTCCTTTTTGAATGCCCACATCCACGAGTCGGGTTGTGTAGCTGTTGTAGTTGATTGCCTTTACGTAATAGTATATAGTATCACCCGCGGATGATAAGTTAAGCAGTGGACAATTGTTCCAAACAGCCACCATCTTGATTGCAACACAAACAACATATTTATCACAAGTGATCAAGATCTTATAATTTCCTACCGCAAAGCTGATTTAGATGATCCATTATCAGAAAGAAATGGTAAATCACGATCACCTGAACTGAATTTTCTCTGGGTTGAAACTAGAGAAATTCTCTAGTTTTTTAACTAAATTTTCTTTGGGTTGGTCCAGAGAAATTCTTTGGTTTCGAGCTGGAACCTAGAATGCTTAATTTGTATAAAGCCCAATGTTTGTGAAATCAAATTTTGAAACCCTCTTGTTGAGAAGGAGAGCAATATTGATGTTGTTCGATTTCATCTCTCATTCTCTCTAGAGAAATTCCCGTAATTTGCTTGACCCCAAGAGTGAAGGCAAGCAAAGCAGCAAATCACAGAGTTATTTGTGAGAAAATTAGAGAAAATTCAACACTAAAGAAATTTCAAAACATAGAAAATCAAAAAAATTGAACAAACCAGAGAAATTTCAAATTTCTCTGGTTTGAAATTTCTCTAGATAGAAATTTTTCTGGGTTGAAACTTCTCTGGACAAAATTTCTCTGGATCAGAATTTCTCTGGATCAAAATTGAGGGACTTTAGACATTATGAAAATATTAGATGTCCTTTATACTATAAAGTTTTAATACTAGGGACCCTAAAAAAAAACCCCATTCATTTTTTTCAATTTATTTCATTTTTTTAGTGATATTTCATTTTTTTTCATTTTTAGTAATTCATTTATTCATTTGACAAATCCTTTCATTTTTTTCAGTTTATATCATTTTTTTAGTGATATTTCATTTTTTCATTTTTAGTAAAATTATTTCATTTTTTCATTATAAATTCATTACTGTCAATTAATGGCTTGATTTGCATCAATTAATACTAAAATTGTTAATTTGTATAAATTAATATAAAATTTATTTCATTAATATAAAATTGTTAATTAGTATCAATAAATTAATTAGTGTCAATTAATGGCTTAATTAATATTATGATTTTTATTTAATTATTATTATTAGTATCAATAAATTTATTTCATTTTTAATTAATTATTATTATGATTTTTTAATTAAAAAAACACTGAAAACCTCCACAAAAAAAAAAAAAAAAAACTGAAATCCATCGCCGGAGAGAGAGAATCGCAACGACGAACCACCACCAGACGCTGATGGACAGTTGATCGTCACCGTCGATTGTCACGCAGTCGATCGTGACTCTAGGGTTTCGGATCGTGATCGTCACGTAGTCAATGGTTAGGATTTTGATTGCTAAGCTAGGGTTTTGATCGCTAAGAGAGAGAGAGAGAGAGAGAGAGAGAGAGAGAAAAGAGATTTGGTTCGTGAGTGTGAGAGAGAGAGAGAGAGAGCATTGGTGCGTTGGCCGCCGAAAATCGCACTGGTGCGTTGACCACTAGAAATCGCCTCTCTCTCTCTCTCTCAGAGAATGAACAGTGATGCTTGGTGGTTTATAGAATGGTAATTTGGTAATACTTCAAATTAGTAAAGGACATTTAAGTAATTTTGCCCCTCAATTTGTAGCTTCCCGCTTAAGCTGAATGAGTAAGCACCCCGGTGGCCACTCAGGCAAAAAGCACTTTTTTGGCTTAATTTAACCTACAAAAAGTGATTTTAAGTTTTACCAAACACACCAAAACAGCTTAAAATAATTTAAAAGCTGAGTTAAGCAGCTTTTAAACTCTACCAAACACCCTGAAAATCTTGAACCTGATGAACTCATATCTCTATAACCATTAAGACAATAATTTGTGAATTCTTTCACTTCATTCAAGTATATAATTTTCAAGTATTTAAATAACAATTTAAAAACATCAATATTATGAAAGTAACAATGAAACATCAATATAATTTTCAATATTCCTATAAACATCAAAAATATATATATATATATATATATATATATTTTATATAATTCTAATTATCTGCAAAGTATACAACAATGAGTAGAAGAGGGAAAAATTACTTAATAATAGTGTAAAGAGTTGGTAGTTCCAAATTACTTAAATTTTTTGAAGATGATTAAAGAGGAATAAGGTTGTAAACTTGAATCAAATTCCAACTTCTAAAAAATAAAACTTTTAAAAAAAATCAATTGTTGTGGAGTACCCACCCTGTATCCATGGAGTACCCACTGCATACCCATGATGTATCCATTTTCCTCAAACCGTATCCAGTGTACCCGGTACACGTGCATCCGTATCAAAATGTGTACCAGCACCCAGTAAGTATCCGGTACTTATATGGCAACATTTTTGAAAAACACCGAAAGAGAAACAGATAAATCTCAAAGTGACTCAAAACCTTTGAATAGAATCAATAACTCAAAAATTTCAACAAACATTTCAAGATTACCTTTTTACCAATCAATTCAAGCCTTGAAGCAAAATTCTCCAATTGAGCACTTCCATACATTTCTCTTTGAAGATATTCCTGCAGTAAGATATTACACACTTAGACAAATACACATTTAGACCTTTTAGCAAACAGTTGATAAGCTCTTAGAAGCTACAATGTCAATTGCAAATGTTGCAAATGTTCTGTCCATGTACTGCTATAAATAAGTATGTCATCAAAAAATACCAATATAAACCTTCAAAGATGTGGTCTAAAAACTACATTCATGAGACTCTGGAAGGTAGAACGGGCATTGGTCAGCCCAAAGGCCATCACCAAGAATTCATAGTGCCCATCATGAGTTCTAAATGCTGTTTTTGGAATATCGGGGGAATGAACTCTAATTTGGTGATAACCAGCCCGTAGATCCAATTTAGAGAAATGTTTGGCCCCCCACAGTTCATCCAAAAGTTCATCGATTGCTGGAATCAAAAATTTATTCTTTACAGTAGCTTTGTTCAATGCCCTCTAATCCACACACATTCTCCAACTTCCATCCTTTTTCTTCACCAACAATACAGGAGATGAATAAGGACTTGCACTAGTTTGGATGATCCCAGATTGAAGCATTTCTTTGACTTGCTTTTCTATCTCAAATTTCTAGAAATAAGGATACCTATAGGGCCTTGTATTGGTTGGCTCAGTTTCAGGTTTGAGTGGTATTTGATGTTCATGAGGCCTCACTGGAGGAAGATGTTTAGGTTCTTGGAATACATCACCATACCTGCCCGAAATGTCCTTCCTGGCTGTCCACTTGCAGAGAGAAGACTTGAGCTACAACTCCTTGTGCCTGTTTTTGGAGAAGTTTCTGCACCTTTCTAGGGCCAATGACTGTCAATTCCTCTTTCTTACCACCCTTTAAAACATGTTTTCTTCCATTCAAGCAAATTCTATGCTCAAGTTCTTGAAATGCCACTTGACTGGTCCTAATGTTGCCAACCATTGAATACCTAAGACCATGTCACACCCTTTGAGTTGCAATACCCTCATATCAGCCTGAAAACTGGTGCCCTGCATTTCCCAATTGAATCCATTGCATACAGCCGTGCCCAACAACTTAGTTCCATCAGCTACTGATACTGGAAGAGGATCTGTAATTATAGCTCTATTCCTAACCTTTTAACCACATTTGGGCTTATGAAATTATGGGTTGCTACCTGAATCTATAAGGATTATGATTAATCTTTTCTTGACATTCCCTATTACCCTCTAGAATATGTACTTCCTCTCCCCATCTTGTTCTTCTTCTTGGTCTTAGTCTTCTATTTCCACTTCCATAGCATACAACTGCTTTCTTTTGCAAATACGGCCTCTTATATACCTTTCATTACATTTGAAACACACACCTTTTGCCATCTTTTCTTCTAACTCCTTTCGTAATTCTCTTCGATTAGGGGCTATGGAACTCACCATCTGGTTAGGCCTAGACAAACTAGATGATGGAGTTTTTGCCACCCTAAACCCTTGTCTAGATCTCTTGGCGATGGTTTCAATACTGCTCTCTTGTAACTTGGCCAATCCAATAGCCTGGTTGATGCCAGTGGGTTTAAACATCAATACCCTAGCCTTGATACCATCCCTTAAGCCACTAATGAAGCAACTAATGAAGAAGGTTTCTGGAAAATTTGGTAAGCCCTAACAGATGTGACTTGCCTTAACTTCGTTAAATCCCCCATCGCATCTTCATAGGAATTAGGACCAAATCTGGAAACTACTCCTTCTTTGAATGTGTTCCAATTGATTTGATTGTGACATTTCTCAAACCATTGGAACCATTGAAGGGCTTTGTTTTCCAAATGCAGTGAAGCCAATTTTACCCCATTTCCATTTTCAATTGCATTATAATCAACGAATCTCTCACATTTGTAAATCCAACCCAATGGATCTTCCCCATAGAATTTGGGAAAATCAATTCTAGTATGACGAGTTTGAAATTGATTGAATGATTCAGGGTTTTGAATCCATACCTGCGATGTTTCCTCAATCTCTTGATGAGACTCATAAACCCTAGATGCCACCTGATCGTATTTGATGCTCATTGCTGTGATCATCTCTTTGATTTCATTGATATCCTTCATTGATTTCTTGATATCCCTAATATCTTGTGCTTGCTTTTCGCCATTCTCTTTGACAGATCGAATTGCGTCCTTCATTATTTTTTATTCCTGCTACCTAGTCCCATCTGCCATTTCTTGATTTCTTTCACAGGACGAGAATGCCTGCTCTGATACCAATTTTACAGCTATGGAAGAAGAAAGCTAAAATGGAAAATAGAAAGAAACAGGGAATACAAACTGTGGGAGCCGAATAAGTAGAACAGTCGGAAGATGCGTACCCCAGAAATTAGATACTGTTCAGTTTCATGTTGCGTGACTAGGACGCCGAATATGTTAGGAAAGCCGAACAGACAGAGGTCAGTGGCTCCGAATGAATAAAAGGGGAATGGGATAAAAGTAGGCTCAGGCCCCAAGGCCCAAAAAGCAAGTATAAATACAAGAACCACAGATTTAGAAAGGTATGTAAGAATCACTTCACAAAACTTAGTAGACAAGCTATTCTGAGTGTCTGAACTAACTTGTCCATCGGAGTGCTAATTCTGGCACCCCCGACTGGAGTGTTTGTGTCTTTTCAGGTGACTAGCTGAGGATCACTAGCGTCTCCCAGGATCTGAAGAGTATTTCCAAAACCACTTCTCCACAACTGGCGCCGTCTGTGGGAATACTCAAATACATCCATGGCAGGCGTGATTAAAGATCCTCCGATAGCCATTGACGAGCCCGCACAGAGAGGTGACCTCATTCCAGCGAACTCACTTGGACCAAAAACCATCGCAGCAAGACTTGCCTCGGACCTCTACTCATCTCCAAACCCAACGTAAAAGACAATACAAGCGACCATGGCACAAGCTAGGCAAACCAAACAGAGGTTGGACAACATCATCGCTGAGAACGAACACCTTTGTCGCGATCTGGCCTCGGAAATAGAAAAATCCAAACAAACGGTGCACCAGGCTTCTAAGCGACCCCCCAGGGCAGATGATTGACGATCTCAGACCCGACAGCAAGAAACTGACGGCCGCCATGCTTCAACAGATCATCTTGAGGAGTTGGCAAAGGACGAACGTCTCCACCAATGCGTCCAGAGGAGTGTGGTCGAAACACCTGCCCGTCCGAAGGATGCATTTCCGCTTGACACCGTCCACATGATATACAGCCTGCCAGTAGCCCCGGTCGTGCATGCGATCCAATCACATCCAAGCCCCCAACAGCAACTCACGCCAGCAAAGCGGCCCCGAGAAACGCCAAGTATCACCTTCGACGACTCTGATTTGATTGGTGTAACACTCCCTCACATTGATCCGTTAGTTGTTGAGCTGCGCGTAAACCGGTTCACCGTCAAACGTGTTCTTCTCGACCAGGGCAGTACCTCAGAGGTTATGTATTATAAAACCTTCACCAAACTCAGATTCAGCGAGTCAGACCAGACTCCGTCTCTTTATCCACTATTCGGCTTCAATGCCACTCCAGAGTACCCATTGGGAAAGATCTGCTTACCCGTTCGAGCAGGTTCCAGAACGGTGGACGTGGAATTCTTGGTCGTCAAGCTGCCATCGCCGTACAATCTCATCATGGGGCGATCGTGGTTGCATACCTTGCAGGCCGTCCCAAGCACCTATCATAAACTGCTACGTTTCCCAACAGAACATGGCATTGAGCAAATCCGCACATCCTAGAAATCGGCACAAGCATGTTATCTTTTTGCCGCCAGAACGCCAAAGGAACTGCAAGTAAACTCCATTGAGGTGCCGAATCGGGAGATCTTGGACGATGTTGGGCGGTATCCAAATGAGAAGGCCACATAAGATTTAAACCGAGTTGACATTGATGGCAGCCCAGAAAAGTTCTTCATGATTGGCACCTCTCTGAATCAGGCCGACAGGCAGCAGCTAATCTCTTTCTTGCTCAACAACCTTGACGTCTTTGCGTGGACTCCGTACGAAATGCCGGGAATAGACCCATCAGTTTCACAGCACCATCTGAATGTCGATCCGAAATGTAAGCCGATCATTCAGAAAGGCCGACGGTCAGTCGCGGAGCACACTGCCGCTGTTGTTGAGGAGGTAGACAGACTACTTGACACCGGGGCAATTAGAGAAGTCACTTACCCTACGTGGCTCTCCAATACAGTGGTGGTGAAAAAGAAAAATGGGACTTGGCGAGTGTGCGTCGACTTCACGGATCTGAACAAAGCTTGCCCCAAAGACTGTTTTCCTCTACCTAGAATCGACCAGCTCGTCGATGCGACGGCACGTCATCAACGCATGAGCTTCCTCGATGCTTACAGAGGCTACCATCAAATTGCCATGCATCCAGATGACCAGGACAAAACTGCCTTCCTCACCCCAAGAGGAACCTATTGCTACAAAGTTATGCCCTTTGGACTGAAGAATGCAGGGGCAACCTACCAAAGATTGGTCACCGCCATGTTCAAAGAGCAACTCGGCCACACTATGGAAGTATACATCGACGATATGGTGGTCAAGTCCAAAGAAGAACAGAGTCATATAGCCGATCTAGAAAAGACATTCAGCATCTTACGCAAATACAGAATGAAACTGAACGCTTCCAAGTGTGCGTTCGGAATCGGCTCTGGCAAATTCCTGGGTTACATCGTCAATCACCGAAGAATCGAAGCCAACCCGAGGCAAGTCACAGCAATCTTGGAACTCGGCTCCCCCCATTCAGTAAAAGAAGTCCAAAAGTTGATGGGGATGGCCGCTGCACTCAACAGGTTCATCAGCCGGTCTACAGATTGCTGCCGACAATTCTTTCAGACACTACAGCAGGGTAAGGCTTTTGAATGGTCCGCCGAATGCGAATCAGCCTTCAACGGACTCAAGATATACCTCCGCTCAGTACCTCTCTTGACAACACCCGCCGCTGGTGACTCGTTCATCCTATATCTGGCAGTTTCCGATAGGGCCGTCAGCGCCGTACTGTTAAAAGAGGAGGAAGGGGAGCAACGGCCAGTGTATTATGTGAGCAAGGCAATGGTTGACGCCGAAACACGCTACCTTCCGCTAGAAAAACTCATCTTAGCCCTAGTCATGGCGACAAGAAAACTGATGCATTACTTCCAAGGACATAGCATTGGGGTGCTAACAGATTATCGCCTCCGATCAGTTCTACGGAGTGCAGAAACATCAGGACGTGTTTCAAAATGGGCTTTTGAACTCGGCCAATACGACTTTCAATTTTTACCTAAAACTGCAATCAAGGGGCAGGTGTTGGCCGACTTTGTTGTCGAATTCACCGGCGAGCTTGCCAGCCTCAAACCTGATGAAGTTCGACCAAAGGCTGAAGTTCTACCAAAGTCGAACTGGAGAATTTATGTCGGGATATTTGGCAATTATACTATGATGGATCATCTAACCAAAGGGGTAGTGGCGCCGGAGTTGTAATCATGTCTCCAGATGGTGCAGTAATTGAGCAGGCCATCAAGCTTGGCTTCAAAGCATCAAATAACGAAGCCGAATACGAAGCGCTTTTAGCCGGTCTGCGGAATGCGCATCTTCTCGGCGCTCGGCGTCTGCTTGTGTTTTATGATTCAAAATTGGTAATCAATCAGCTAAAGAGGGAGTACGCAGCAAGAAACGACCGTATGGCGGCCTACATGAAAATGGCCAATTCCTTGCTGGCAAAATTTGACCATCATGAACTGAACCAAATAACACGCGACCAGAACACACACGCGGATGCCTTAGCGTGCCTAACCTCCGCCATCAATTCTGAGATCAAATGGACCATCGAAGTAGGTTTCGTCCCGGAGCCGAGTATTAGCCCTTCAGAGGAAATCCACATCAACGTTATAGAATCCGCACCAAGCTGGATGGACCCCATTGCTGCATTCCTCTCTTCTGAACAACTCCCAGAGGACAAAAAGGAAGGACACAAGCTGCGAAATAAAGCCCTGCGATACTATTTGGATCCGCAAGGAGGGCTTTACAAAAAGTCCCTCTCTGGTGCATATTTGGAATGCGTGCACCCCGACAAAGTGGAGGAACTTCTGATAGAGATACATGAGGGCAGTTGTGGTGCCCATTCTGGCGGACGCTCCCTGGCCCATCGAGCTATAATGCAGGGATACTATTGGCTGACAATGAGAGCTAACGTAGAGAGTTATGTAAAAAAAATGCGAACAGTGCCAAAAGTTCTCCCCATTAACGCATCTGCCTGCTAAAGAGTTGAACTCTATCACCAGCCCCTGGCCGTTTGCTCAGTGGGGACTTGATATCGTAGGACCGTTGCCCAGGGCCCCAGAGAACAAGCGATTCTTAATCGTCGTGACAGACTACTTAACAAAATGGATCGAAGCGGAGGCTTTAACACATATACGAGTTGCTGACATTAAACGCTTTGTATGGAGAAACATCATAACACGATTCGGCATTCCGAGAGCTCTTATCTCAGACAATGGCACCCAGTTCGATTGTGGCGTATATCGAGAGTTATGCAGCAAATATGGCATTCAGCCTTACTTCTCGACACCGGCCTACCCCTAAAGCAATGGTCAAGCCGAAGCCTCTAACAAATCCATCTTGGACGACATCAAAAAGAAACTGGAAAAGGCTAAAGGCAAATGGGTCGAAGAATTACCGAGTGTATTGTGGGCTCATCGTACTACGCCGAGGAGATCCACTGGAGAAACGCCGTTTGCTTTGTGCTTTGGAACCCAGGCAATCTTACCCCTGGAAATCGGCCTCCCAACTCTGAAATCGCAAGTTTTTGATATGGGCCGAAACGACATGATGCTTGCCCTGGATCTGATTCTGATCTAAGAGCGAAGAGACCACACCCTGGCATCTATGGCACGGTATCAGCAGCAGCGTGCCAAATCGTATAATCAGCGAGTTTAGTTGCGCCGATACATGCCAGGGGAGCTTGTCCTGAAGAAGGTACTTCCAGCCGACCGGAGACCGGCCGATGGAAAATTGGGTCCAAACTGGGACGACCCCTATCAGATAGAATCCATCGCAGGAACAGGGGCATATCGGCTCTTAGGCATGTTAGGAAGAAGCCTGCTATGGCCTTGGAATTCAACACGTTTACGTAAATTCTATCATTGACCCGACTTGTGGGCTTGATACTTGTACATATTCCATCGTTGCAATACAAAGCTTCTCATTTTCTCAAGCTTGCCCCTAAGCCTTTAAGGGTCGATTAAGCCTTCTAAGGCCAAAATAAGCCTCCGGATTCGGAGCCCCCTTTGGTGTAGGTCACCTCAGGGCCGATTAAGTCTCCGGATTCGGAGCGCCTAGATATCACAATTGGCCACACTAAGTCTTTAGATTTGGAGCCCCTTTTAGGGCACGACACCTTAGTGCCGATTAAGACTCCGAATTCGGAGCGCCCGTCGTGGATATCATGATTGGCCAAAATAAAGCCTCCGAATTCGGAGCCCCCTTTGGTGCATGTCACCTTAGGGCCGATTAAGTCTCCGGATTCGGAGCGCCCTTCGTAGATATCACGATTGGCCACACTAAGTCTCCAGATTCGGAGCCCCCTTTGGTGCATGTCACCTTAGGGCCGATTAAGTCTCCGGATTCGGAGCCCCCTTTGGTGCATGTCACCTCAGGGTCGATTGAGTCTCCGGATTCGGAGCGCCCTTCATAGATATTACTATTAGCCACACTAATTCTTCGGATTCGGAGCCCCTTTTTGTGCACGACACCTTAGTGCCGATTAAGACTCCGAATTTGGAGCGCCCTTCGTGGATATCACAATTGGCCAAAACAAAGCCTCCGAATTCGGAGCCCCCTTTGGTGCATGTCACCTTAAGGCCGATTCAGTCTCCGGATTCAGAGCCCCCTTTGGTGCATGTCACCTTAGGGCCGATTAAGTCTCCGGATTCGGAGCCCCCTTTGGTGCATGTCACCTTAGGGCCGATTAAGCCTCCGAATTCGGAGCGCCCTTCGTAGATATCACGATTGGCCACACTAAGTCTCCGGATTCGGAGCCCCTTTTGGTGCACGACACCTTAGTGCCGATTAAGGCTCCAAATTCAGAGCGCCCTTCGTGGATATCACGATTGGCCAAAATAAAGCCTCCGGATTCGGAGCCCCTTTTGGTGCACGACACCTTAGGGCCGATTAAGGCTACGAATCCGGATTGGCCTTTTTGAGAGATGCATTTGGACCACTTCATTGGCCGAATAAATATTCACTGAATCGTTGTAGACGTCCCCGAACGCCCCGGGAGGGTGATCCCGTGTTCTGTTCGATATTGGGGTCACTACAACTCAAGACTCTTAAATTGTCACGATCCTAAATCTGAACCAAAGAGTCCAAATCTGGCAAATCGTTTTGAGAAAACAGATTTTTTGAAAGAAGTGCCAAACATGGACTGCTTTACCAGATACAGAGTCGCCACCTAAATATTTTATTTTTGGGGAAATTTAGGAAACCCTAACTCGGTGCCAAAGGCCACGTGTCCGTCATCACCAAAGTTGCCTCGGCTCGGGTTGGGTACGATTGGGGAAGGTCACTTCGTGAGCACCCCCGCTCGCCCGGTCAGAGACCGGCCTCTACTAACCATGATATCTATTTTTGAAAACATTGTATGTTCTTATTCCGGTTATTAGCCTAGGTTACTATGTGATGCGCACAACATACAAGTATAGACTGAGTCTCCTGAATTGGAACAAAACATTTCATGTTTGTTTGTTTGAAAATGGTTTGATGGTGCTACCCGCAGGTAGGCTAAGACGTGGATTTGCCACCCTCGGGTGGGCTTAGAAAACAATGGTTTTGCCACTATCTAGTGGGCTTAAAACAAACAGTTGATGATTTATTCCAATCCAGATAACCGAACCTTCACCCACAGGCATTCAGGCAGTTATATCACATAAGCAAATAGCCTCATGGTAAGCATGCTATTCATGGCAGTCACTCACACGCATGCAAGGATGCTAAAGCATAAAAACTCACCGAGTACTCCAAGCCAAAACAAAAACTCATTAGAAATCCATGCATGAATCCTAAGTGTACAGAAATGCCTAATGCAACACATGCAAAAATGCAAACTATAGCAGGCTCGGCTATTCTAAACATGGCATATGAAATGCAACAGCTAACAAGTATTCAACTTTGAAATTGAAATACAAATGCAGTTAGTATGATGCGCCGAGCCCGGTGCATGCAAAACAGATGAATGAATGCAAACATGCTATCATACTGTATGCTAATTGAAATATGCCCTAATCTAACCATCATAAGTAGGTAAATAAAAGGGAAGAAAGACGTGGGGTTGGAAGACATACATCACACTCACCCACACTTATTACAATTATGCCCTCGCCCAGAGGGTCCAAATAAATAATACAGTCCCAAATGAAAGAATAGTACAGTCCAAATATTACAGTCCAAATAATGTACAAATTCCTAATTAATTTTCAAATTAACTAAGAAAGCTGTAAACTGGCATGCAAGCCAGGGACTGCCTTGACTCTGATGAATGATGCATGCCCGGGTTGCCTTTGTGCGGAAATCCATGACGATACCCCAATTAGCCTCTGTTTACACCTGTTCCTGAAATGCGTGCCAAGCCTCGGAAGACCGCTGATTCTTGATTTGCTGCAACAGAGAGCAAGAAAGGGGCATAGCAATGTATTTTCACAGATATATGCATGCCTCGATCCTCGTGCCACCAATCACGCATATCGATGCATGATGGCCGAGGGGTCGAAATGTGCAATTCAATGTAGAATGAACGCACATATAAACACAACAAAACCTAACTCCATCATGGGTAATCCGGAGTATCGGTGACTTGGAATTGAGACACGTTCCATCACTCGGAGTATGAAACGTACCTCGTTTCCCGTGCCCGGGCTAACTCCTATCCCGAACACGATGCAATATGCATGACATGCATGGAATGCGACTAAGATACAATCCTAACATACACAATGTTATGGAATGGCATACACAATGCAATAAGGTAATACACAATGCTATGGATGAAATGGCATACGCAATGCAATAATGGGCTTACACCAACATGAGAGAGCCTCAGCCACACTCACATAGGGGGCCATCAGATGAAAACAAAACAACTCGAAATGCCTGCACGCGTGCACGCGAACCGAGGACCGACCCTCAGGCACCGAAATGTCACTCTAATGAGACATGGCAAAGACATGGAATATGACATGAAAACATGCAAAAATCAGTAGCAAAATGAGGGGGGAAACAGCCCCGAAACTAGGCGAAATGACACCCGATGCATGGAATTTCTCCCGAAATGCAAAACTAGGTACATGAAATGGCTTACAGCTATACAAAGCATGCATAATTGGTACATGGAATAAAAAGACAGAAGCAAGGAAGCCTCAAAATAATCATTTTTATAGTTCAAAGCATGGCCAAACAGTAAGCACAAGTGGGACTAAATTATCATACAAAAATGGCTCCGCAAGGGAGGCAATGAAGCAAGTGGTAGATGAAAAGCCCAAACAGAAAAAGACTCTTCTACAACACTGAAGAGGGACCAAAAATATGACTACTTACAGTTTATGGAAACCCCCAAAACAATATGCAAGTATGCTCAACATGCCATGCAAGATAGGGCCCAAAAGGGGTCAAAACACAAAGTATACAAAAAATTCATCAAACAGCCAAATACCCTTAATGAAACATGACAAGGGGGTCAAAATATGGCCACTTTCAGTTCGGATCAAGGTCCAAAAACAGAGACACAATAGGCTGATACATCATGCAAAAATGGGGACCAAAGAGGGGTATAATGACAAGTGGCACATGGAGGTCCCAAACAGTGATGAGCCCTTCTTCAATGTTGAAGAAGGGCTCAAAATAAGCTCACTTACAGTTTACATCATGCTCCAAAACAGATCACACATAGGCCAAAAATACATTGCAAGATTATGACATACAAGAAGGATAATGAAGCAAGTGCAAGATGGGGACCTCAAATGACAAAAGTCCTTTAATGAAACATGAAATATAGCTCAAATAAAGGGTACTTTCAGTTTTGGAAGGAGCTCAAAACAGCAAGCAAACTAACTAGAAAAATGTTGCAAAATTAAGCTCAAAAAGAGGGAATTGATGTTTACCCTTGAAGACCAACCCTTGATTGCTTCTTGGCTTGAGAAGTGATGCTTCCTAGCTGCTGGAAAGCTCCCCAAGTTTTTGGAAATGGAGTAGTGGTGGTGATGCTAGATAGTGGTGTGAAAATGGGGTAGGGTTTGGGTGTTTTTTGAAGGAAATGGATGAGATGGAGGGAGATATGCATGCAAGAGCCTAAGGCAATTTTTTTTCAACCTCCAAGACAGAGCTGGAGGCTCTGTTATGTAGCCCAAAATGGGGGAGAAAATGGAGGGAAAATGGATCAAGTTTCCCCCCAAAAGTTGTCCCCCGGATACAGGTTTTTTGGGGGGAAACGGATACACAGCTGTAATGTATACATCCTGAGGAGCAAGGCCGGCCACTTTTTGGAGCTTCAGGTGGCCGGCCAGCCACCCCCCATGGCCGGCCGGCCAAGGGTCAAAAGGGCCAAGGTGAATTAATGGCCGGCCACCACAAATTGCTGTCCTCCCAGGTGCCCTCAACACAACCCTGTGGTTCAAAATTGTCAACTGTAAAACAGGAGAGAGAATAGGCCACTTTTAGGAAGGGTTAAAAAGGGTCAGGTGGAATTACTGGCCGGCCACCAACTTTTAGGGTCCTCCCACGTGTTTACAACACAAATATGTGGTTAGAAGTTCAAGAAAATAGTCCAAGGGTGGTCAACATTGGCTCGGAAGTGAAGAAAAACGGGCGTCGGAGGGCGCCGGAGGAATATAACTGGTTTGTGAAACAATTGCTGGCCTCCCACCCTTCTATAGCCTTCCTGATGATGAAACAGAGGTACCTGCCAAAAATGAATGAAAACCGATGCAAAACGAATGTTCGGGGGCCAAAACGCGCAGTTCGGGGCCCCGAAAACTGCCTATTAAGCACCGAAAGTGGCATTCGACCACGAAGTGGGTCTCTTAGACCTCAGTGTCCCTCAAAAGGGAGTAAACAAGAAGTATGCCAAAAATCGAAACAATAGGAGATGGTTAAGCGGTCCCGAATCGAGGCACACGGCCTGACGGCTCCGAAAATCGGGAACCTGGCTCCGAAATGGGCAAAATGGCCTACAGCCACAAAATGTAGCCCACGGCGACTGAGAGATGGTCCACGGGACCTCTCCCTCCCCTCAGGAAAAAAAACAGAGAAAACCGAGTCTGGTTCGCAAACCGAGGCAAGGCACAGAAGAGGGTTCAGAAATCCGGAGGCAGGGCTCACGGCCAAGACTCTGAAACTTCTGAACGAGCACATTATGCAATATCACCAAGCGCTCAACTGGTGACGTCTGAGTCTCAAGGTCGGTCAAAAATGGGGTGTCTACAATCGTTCTTAATTCAAGCCGGTCAATGCATGTTTAAACATTTACGCCACACAACACAAAACTTGCCAGTAAGTTGAAATAATACGATTAATTAAACACATGACATTTCAAGACCAAATACAAACGTTGAAAATAAAAGAAATTCTGTGGATATTCGGCGCGAAGTTTATTCATTCGGCACCCTCATCGTCGCTCTTCTCAATGTCGAAATCAGAATAAGGAAAGTAGTGGCGATGATACAGGAGCGAGGCCGAATCAATGCCCACGGCTTCGAGAGCTTCCTTGGTTTGAAGGACCTTGATCCAGCCGTGCTTGAATCCACGATTTTCACATCGGCAGACCTCCTCGGCAAGGTCCTGTTTGGTCTTCTCTATCCCGACCTTTAGGCCATCTTGAAACCCCTTTTCATAACCCGAGGTCCGTTTGGTCACTCCCTCCGCAACAACCAATTTAGATTGACCGGTCACCACCGACGTGCTCATTTGAACATTCTTCAACTCCCGAAGCTCACGCTCAGCCTTTTCTGCGCGAATCTCTAGACTGTGATTCCTTTCATTCTGTTTCTCACTCTCACGATGCGCTTCTCGCAGACGCATGCCGACTTCGTAAGCAGTATATAGTCCTTTTACGGCCCCATGTATGCCGTCTCGAAATACTTCGAAATCTCGACGTCCGACCATCGATTGTTGGACTTCCGGCGGGAATATCTGTCGAGTGAACTCGACTGCCACATCTAGGTCTTTAATGATAGAATCTGCCTCCGTCACTGGTCTATTCCTCACAAAAACTACAAAACTCAACGATCGTGGCGTCGTGTCAGGCTCAATTTTCGGTCGCAGGCACGGAGAATTTCTCTGTTATTCCCTGTCCTTTCGGGGCAATCTGCTTCGATGACTAAGGGGCTGTTGTGTTTCCCGATCCTTGGATGTTCTTCTTCCCGTGACCGTAGGCTCGCTACTACAACTCATTGCGGCGCCTGATTCGGTCAATCTTCGTCCCTCCCAAGTTGCCTGAATGGAAATATGTAGGGCCTCTGGCGTGCACCCGTCCCATTTATCCTTCAAATGTTTGCAGCTCTCCCGAGGCAACGTCAGTAATCCCAAACGTCAACAGGCAGATGACAATTGTCTAGCCCACAAGCTGGGCTAGCTCGCGCCCTAGCTAAGGCAAGGACAGATTTACTAATCTGGTCGGCCATGTTTTGAAGCGCTAGCGCAGATCCATGTGTGCCTCAGCCAGCCCACGAGTTACGCCCATTCGGCTTCCCAAGCTCGTGCCCTGGCTAAGGCAAGGGCAGATTTACTAATCTGGTCGGCCATGTTTTCAAGTGCAAGTGCCGATCCATTTGTGCTTCCCATTCGGCTTCCCAAGCTCGCGCCCTGGCTAAGGCAAGGGCAGATTTACTAATCTGGTCGGCCATGTTTTCAAGCACAAGCGCCGATCCATGTGTGCCTCAGCCAGCCCACGAGTTACGCCCATTCGGCTTCCCAAGCTCGCGCCCTGGCTAAGGCAAGGGCAGATTCACTAATTTGGTCAGCTATGTTTTCAAGCGCTAGCGCCGATCCATCTGTGCTGCCCATTCGGCTTCCCAAGCTCGCGCCCTGGCTAAGGCAATGGCAGATTTACTAATCTGGTCGGCCATGTTTTCAAGCGTAAGCGCCGATCCATGTGTGCCTTAGCCAGCCCACGAGTTACGCCTATTCGGCTTCCCAAGCTTGCGTCCTGGCTAAGGCAAGGGCAGATTTACTAATTTGGTCGGCCATGTTTTCAAGCGCAAGTGCTGATCCATCTATGCCTCAGCCAGCCCACGAGTTACGCCCATTCGGCTTTCCAAGCTCGCGCCTTGGCTAAGGCAAGGGCATATTTACTAATCTGATCGGCCAAATACCTAAGCTAAGCAGCCGATCTAACCATAACCGAAAGCAATATCATTCATCAACATTTTCCTTAGCCAGTTGAGCACAACTCATAAAATTTTATATACTCAAGTTACCAAACAAAAAGCTACAAGCCTGCATAAAAATGCCTAGCAAAAAACTATGACTGTAGAAACAGATGAAAAATACTAAATTAAAAACTGTAAAAATACATTCGACATCCTAAAAACTGTCAGTCGGCCGGATCAGCCATCGGAATCAGACTCCAATGGCTCAACATCCACTTGCTCATATGGTATTGGCATAATCAATAAAGCGTTAGCAGCAGCAAGGGCTTTGTGCCAGCCATATTTGAATCTCCAATTTTCAAACTTGGGGACTTGGTCCACGTACTAGGCGAATCCAGCATTTTTCCCGGCCTCGAATACTTTGGAAGACTCCGAGTCGGCTGCTTCCTTCGCCGCCTTCTTTTCAGCCAACTCAGCCTCCAGTTTGGAGATCGCCTTCTGGGCCAATTTGAGCGCATCTTCGCTCACGTCTGCCTTCTTCTTGGCATCTGATCTCAATTGATCTGCGCAACGAGCCCTCTCCATCTCGATGTTGGCCCTTGAGGCTTCCTTATTTGCCCTCAAAGCTTCGACCTCGGCCCTTCTCCTCTAGCCTTCAACTTCCTCGCGTAAATGCCCAATCTGACGGCGTCGCCATGGCGAAGGCCCATATCGGCTATCCATCAGACGGTCTGCAAAACAAGAATTCAAAACCATAACTTCAACAGTATTTGGATTAAATGAAGCTAAGTTCGAATATGTACCAAAAGTGCCGATTGGGCGGCTAGTGCTATCGCATTCAGATCCGTTTCCACCCGGAAAGCCTCCTTGTCAGACGGCAACGACATCGATGTAGCCAAGCTGAATGCGACTTCTGGATCTTTAAGCGCCGAAGCGTCAGAAGAAACCGGCATGTTTTTTATCACCGGCTGAATGACAAAAGGAACGATCACGTCCAATCCCTCTAATTGAGGACGTTTGCCGCCGTGTTCTTCTGAGCCGACCTCAAACCCGGCAGGGCGTTTCTTTGCCTCAAATTTTTGGCCGGCCTGCACGATCAACGTAGATTCGGCATCCTGATTTTTCGCCGTCTCCACCTCAACACGCAAGAACTCTGATTCGCTAACAGGCAGGGAGAATTGAGATTCAGTGGCGGGTGGTACTTCAGACGGAAGGGCCTCCGCTCTTCGCTGCGCGGCTAACCTTTCTGCATTCGCCTTCCTGGCATGTTTTGTCAGGCTTAACCTGGCCATGTCTTCGGGGTCTGCGGCGGGAATATCCTCTAAGCCATGAAAAACGCCATCAAGTGAAAGATCCCCTCAGCCCAAAGTGAATGGGGGATCGGCCGAATTCAATACCGCGTCAGACTCGGTTTTGGACTGATCTGATTTGGTAGCATTAGCTGCATCCCGCTCAAAATCGGACCCTCCAAAACCAACTTGCCTCAAGTTTTTGAAGTCGGACAAAATAAGAGCGATGAGAGAATCTTCACCCTCTGAAACTGGGATATTTTTCGCCGCCGAGAAGGTCGTATATGTCGGCTCGTAAAGAAGCAGAATGTGGGCCGCCCTGCCTTGTTTCTGAAGACTTCGACGACCGAAATATTTGAGTGTGACTTCGATATCCGAAAGAACGGCGTCGTTAGTTGAAGACAGAACTTTCTTCAAATTGCTCCCTACACAAGCCAAGCCGTAACATTTCAAAGAAGAGGCTTTACAACAAAAACGAACAAATAATAAAAGCGAGAAGCCAATCAGCTACCTGGCTCGCCCCTCCGTCTAGGAATAGGGTCGACGTGATCCTCCCCTTCTCCAAATTCCCAATTACCCTGGACAACAACCATAACATCATCAACTCGTTTTCCAGAACTGGAAAGCATAGTAATCAGTTGATGGTCGATATCCTTGGCCTTAAGGAAGAAACGCCCATGACGACCAGAAGACTTAGCCAAGGCATAACAATGCCGGATGGCTGGAATGCCAAGGTTAATTCTTAGGCGACGGTTGAGCGCTATAATCCCCATTATGATTCTAAAGAAATTCACATTAGGTTGGGAAGGGATTAAACCCCAATGGCGAAGCATAGCCCTAAGAAACGGGTGAAGGGGGAAACGGACTCCACCCTCTGCAATTGACAAAAGAGGAAAGACAATCATGGTTTTGTCCTCCCTCTCCATATCAAGAATGCCGTCTTCCACAAGTGATAGACGGACATCATCAGGAATGGAGAAATGGCGTTTAAAGCCAGCAATTCGATCTGACGAGAGGAGGTCTTTTAAATGTTTCGCCATACCCTACAGTTTATGAGAATATGCTAAGGAAAGAATAAACCAGAAAGAGTCTTCGAAACAAGGGAGGAGAGAACTTACAAAGGACGAAGAGGATATCGGAGAAGAGAGTTTCAAGGACGATTCAAAAGGCAATCCAGCGATGAGCATCATAAAATACATACTTGAAAGGACGTCAAAATTTAAAATCGCAATAAATAGACATGTACGAGGGGGCGGGAGGTCGACACGACAACCGAAAGGGGTGCGCTTAGATATCTGCATGAGGATGAGGCCAACTGCCGAATTTTGGCTCCGACTTTTCGAAATTCAAAACCAAGCACTCCAGCCAACTGTCATCGATGAAGTGCTTGGGGGGCAATTGTGGGAGCCGAATAAGTAGAACAGTCGGAAGTTGCGTACCCCAGAAATTAGATACTGTTCCGCTTCATGTTACGTGACTAGGATGCCGAATACATTAGGAAAGCCGAATAGACGGAGGTCAGTGGCTCCGAATGAATAAAAGGGGAATGGGATAAAAGTAGGCTCAAGCCCCGAGGCCCAAAAAGCAAGTATAAATACAAGAACCACAGATTTAGAAAGGTATGTAAGAATCACTTCACAAAACTTAGTAGACAAGCTATTCTGAGTGTCTGAACTAACTTGTCCGTCGGAGTGCTAATTCTGGCACCCTCGACCAGAGTGTTTGTGTCTTTTCAGGTGACTAGCTTAGGATCACTAGTGTCTCCCAGGATCTGAAGAGTATTTCCAAAACCATTTCTCCACACAAACAGAGCTCGCTCTCTCTCCCTCTCTCTCTCTTATTCCAAACCAAGAAAATGACATATTACAAAATGCATACCTTTCCTCTCTGTAACACAACTATCTATAGCTAGAATCAACTCCTAACCATCTAACTGAACTAACAAACTCTCCCTCGAAACAAAATAAAAAATTAGTTACAACTGAATCACAATGAGCTAAAGAATAACCAATTTCTTTCTAGAACATTACATTATGGAAAAGAAACTATCCCAAGAATCTAGGCTATAGTTTTTCTGAATCTGTCGTTGAAGGTTCATATTCCGTTCCAGATCTGAGCAGAAGCCTCACCTGAGAATAAAGGAGAAAGATCAACATTAGAAGAAAACTGTTACGATATTAACCATCTTGCAGAAAGAGAAAAGAGGACCCTCAAGTTTAGCGATCACCTACGGCAGTGAAAGTAGTACAAAATAAGGTTAGCAATTTAAAATTAAAGGATGGGGATTTGAAAAGTAGATAAGTAGCTGGAACTTAGCTTATCTAGAACTTCTTCCATCAAATACGAGCTTTTTTAGGAAATTAGTTGTCATCTATGTTACATTGCCACTTCCAAATGTATGAAGTACCCGTGTCAGACACTAGACACTTTGGTAAGGGTACAGGATGTGTCCAACATGCAATTGTACATTCATCTAGCAAACATATTTTTCTATGTCTTGTGCAGATATGTCCACACTTGCAATTGTATAACATCTTGTGAATACCATTTTACCTTAGAAAATAATACAATATTAAGAAATATAAATATTTTCCCATTTCCCAGTGTTCTTAGACAAGAGATTAGATGAATCAAACACTCATACACATATATGCACCCAATATCCATAGTTGAGTCCATGTTACATAGGTTGTCATGAAGAAATTGTAAAAAGAACATTTCTCACAAGTTGTCATGAAAAAATTGTAAAAAGAACATTTCTCACTTTTAACCTTGTAAACACGCATTACAATATTGTAGAGTTTTATATAAATTTATATTTTGTGATGTTTAATTTTTTACTACTAAACTTTCTTTTTGTTCCAAAGGACAAAACGATACACTTGTAAATTGTAACACAATACATATACACACACACACTTACCATCTGCTAATTGTACTTGTGAAACTCTTTGATCTAGTGGACTTGAACAACTTTACAGCAGAGAGTCAGAAGAAGTTTCATCTTTTCTTAGTTGGGACAAAAATTAATGAAAATCTGTGAAATTCCTCAAACCCTAAAGCTTGAACATAATCAATTGAGATGATTTAGTTACTTACAAGAATATATCAAGCTGTTGTCCGGTACCATCTCTGTTGGAAGCATTCCTCAAACAACCTAGAGAACAGAAAAATCAAGAAATCCACTAGCAATACACTTTAAACGGTAGGTAAAAGCAGGAAAAAATAAATAAATAAATAAAGAGAAATTACGTACTCCTTTGATATTCCGGTAGCAGAAAACAAATCTGCCCAATGTTGGTGATAGGAACTGTCCTGTTAGGCAGTTGTGGGTAGTTGCTTTGTTAGGCAGTTGTGGGGTAGTTATTTTGTTACGGAATCTAATACAGGAAAGGGGATTATAACGGGGAAGGGAGTTACAGATAGAGGTAGGTTGTATCTTCTTTTGTTCTTCTTCTTTTTCTTTTTCTCTCTTGTTGTAAAACTCCATGGGAGTTCTTCCTTTCGTTTGATGAGAATTGAATAAAAAAAGCTGAGTTTTCCTTTATAATTTTGAGATTAATTGCTAGAAGCTTATCAGTGGTATCAGAGCCACCATTCTTCAAACTTGGGGCAAATCACTTTGGTAATGGTGGACGGTACATGATCTCAAGATATCAAACGAATCGAGGATGCTATTCGGCATCTAAAAGAAAGCTTGGACAAACAGGGCGAAGCCATGGCTGGAATCAAGGATTTGGTTTTAGCTTTGAACCTGAAGTATGAGCAAATCGCAGAAAAGGTGGGTATTCTTCTTTGGTTCCTCCGATCATTCCTACACAAGAACCCACCAATAATCCAAATCAGTGGCACACTAGATTTCCCAAATTGGATTTCCCAAAATTTTTCGGTGAAGACCCTAAGGCTTGGGTATACAAATGTGAGAAGTTTTTTGAATTTAATCCGATCAATGAAACACAAAAAGTGCAATTGGCTTTAATACACATGGAAGATAGGGCTATTCATTGATTTCGATGGTATGAAAAGACCCATGTTCTCAGATCTTGGAGGGAATTTGTTGGGGCCCTGGTTGATAGATTCGGAGATAGCCTATTTGATGATGCTATGGGACAACTATCGAAATTGAGACAGATATCAACAGTCCAAATCTACCAAGGAAAATTCAAAGAATTGGCTAATAAAACAAATGGATTATCAGAAGAATTCTTTGTTAGTTGTTTTATAAGTGGCTTCAAGGATGAAATGAAGGCAGGAGTACAGATGTTTAGGCCAAGAAATGTGTCACTAGCCATGGGTTTTGCAAGGTTACAAGAAGACAAAATTGAGGCCTTAGATAAGAAGAATATAGTTTATTCCAAAAGCTACAGTACCAGTTTTCTTACAAGTGGCAAATCAATGGAGCCAGCTTCAAAACTTGAGGAGTCAGTAACTGCTGTAAAGAAATTGACACAGAAGGAATTGGAGGAGAGAAGAATGAACGGATTATGTTATGGATGTGACGAGAGATATTTCAGAGGCCATGTTTGCAAGAAGAAGCAACTCTTTATACTCGAAGTTAAAGATGAGGAAGATGTCTTTGAGGATGTGGTGCAGGACATGGACAAAGAAAATGTGCAAAAAGAATTGCAAATCTTAGTTCATGCCCTATCGGGTTCTTTCTCTTATAAGACTATGAGAATTAATGGAAAGGTTAAGAAGAATATGGTCACTATATTAATTGATTCAGGTAGTACCCACAATTTTTTGGACCCAGTAATGGCAAAACGAACTGGAGCATCAATCCAATTTGCCAATCCTTTAACAGTGGTGGTAGCTGATGGTACCAAGTTACAAAGCAATGATATAGTGAAGGATTTCCAGTGGGTTATGCAGGGTACAATTTTTACAGCTGACATGAGATTATTACCTTTGGGGGGTTATGACATGGTATTGGGAGTCCAGTGATTATCTACTTTGGGAACGATGTTATGGGATTTTCAGAATTTGAATATGGAATTCACTGTATTTGGCAAAAAACATGTGCTGCAAGATGGTGCAACAGTGGAGATACAGTAAATTGAAGTTAAGGCAATGGAGAAGTTGATGCAGAAAAAACCATAGGGAATCATAGCTCACCTTTGCAGCCTACATTCCAATTATGCAGAACCTACATTCCAATTATGCAGAAGTTGACCATGAGGTTCATTCGAATCTTGATAGAATCTTACATGATTATACTGATGTGTTTCAGGAACCTAGTGACTTAACTCCAATTAGATCACATGATCACAACATACCTCTCAAGAATGGTAGTCATCCCCCAAATATCAGGCCTTATCGATATCCTTATATTCAGAAGAATGAGATTGAGAAAATAGTAAAAGAGATGTTGAACTTAGGTGTTATTAGGCATAGTGTGTCTTATTTTTCTTCACCAGTCCTTTTGGTCAAAAAGAAGGACAACACTTGGCAAATGTGTATTGACTACAGAGCTTTAAATAAGGACACTATCAAGGACAAATACCCTATTCCCATGATTGATGAATTACTTGATGAGTTGCATGGAGCTCAGTTCTACTCTAAGTTGGATTTAAGATCTGGGTACCATTAAATTCGGATGCATGCTCCTGACATTGAAAAAATAGCTTTTCGAACGCATGAAGGCCACTATGAATTTTTGGTCATGCCATTTGGCTTGACCACTGCTCCATCTACCTTTCAAAGCTTGATGAATGATGTGTTTAGGCCATTTTTGAGGAAGTTTGAGTTGGTATTTTTTGATGATATCCTTGTATACAGTAAGAGTTGGGCCGAACATATGTTTCATGTGACCTTGACCTTAGAAAAATTGAGAGTTCATAAACTATATACTAAGATGTCCAAGTGTGCTTTTGGGAAGCAGCAAGCGGAGTGTTTGGGGCATATTATTACTGGTTTTGGTGTGGCTGCAGACCCCGCCAAAATAGACGCTATGTCTACTTGGCCTAGACCTCAATCTTTGAAAGCTCTTCGAGGATTTTTGGGTTTGATTGGCTATTACCGAAGGTTCATAAAACACTATGGTAAGATCAGCCAACACCTTACTATATTGCTCAAAAAGGATGCCTTTAAATGGTTAAAGGATGCTGAACAAGCTTTCGTTCTATTGAAAAGAACTATGTCTACTACTTCTGTATTGGCTTTACATAATTATGATAAAACCTTTGTGCTGGAATGTGATGCTTCTGATGAGGGGTTAGGAGCTGTATTGATGCAACAAGGACAACCTATAGCCTATTTTAGTAAGTCATTATCTGGCCGAAGCTATGGGTTATCTACATATGAGAAGGAATTCTTGGCTATAGTTCTAGTTGTTACCAAATGGAGGCATTACCTCTTGGGTAGGCATTTCCACATTAGGACAAATCACCAAAGCCTCAAATTCTTGCTGGAGCAGAGAATTACCACTCTCATGCAACAAAAATGGCTTCCCAAACTCATGGGTTTTGATTACGAAATTGTATATCGGAGTGGTAAATCTAACTACGCTGCAGATGCCTTGTCTAGAAAAGGAGAGGAAGATATGAGCAGTATGTCCCCTCTCTCTGTTGTCCTCTGCCATTGGGTTAAGGATCTTCAAACCAGTTAGGAACAAGACCCTTCTATCCAACAACTTATTGCAGATTTGACTCAGAATCCAACCAGTCATCCTCATTTTCTTTGGCAGCATGAAATGCTCTATTACAAAACTAGATTGGTAGTGGGTAATTCACCTCAACTAAAGACCACACTCATCAAGGAACATCACGCTACTCCCACTGGTGGGCATTCAGGAGGAAAGAGAACTTATAGAAGAATCAAACAAGGTTTTTATTGGAAAGGCCTAAAGTCTGATGTACTTCAGTTTGTGGCTAAATGTGATGTATGTCAGCGGAATAAGTATGAAACAGTGGCAGCACCTGGGTTGTTACAGCCCATTCCCATTCTTAGTAAGCTTTGGAGTGATATTTCGATGGATTTCATTGAAAGGTTACCCAGCTCTTCCCATAAAACTGTGATCTATGTGGTTATGGATAGGCTTAGTAAATATGCTCATTTCATTTCCTTAACCCATCCATATACTGCTACTGCAGTAGCTCAAGCATTCTTAGATGATGTGTTTAAACTTCATGGGATGCCTCTTTCTATTGTTTCAGACCGGGACACGGTGTTTACTAGTAAATTCTAGAAGGAATTATTTCAATTGCAGGGTACTAGTTTGTGTATGGGTTCTTCTTATCACCCCCAAATGGATGGCCAAACTGAAGTAGTTAATAGATGCCTTGAGGGGTACTTGCGGTGCTTAGCGGGAGACAGACCTACTGTATACACCAAATGGCTATCTCTCGCTGAATGGTGGTATAACACTACCTACCATGTCACTATGGGAGTCACACCATATGAGGCCTTATATGGTCAAACCCCTCCCAACTTGAACCATTATATTCCAGGGAATACTGCTATGGCAGCTACTGATACTTTGTTGTAGGATAGAGATGCTATTTTGAAGATGTTGAAAGAGCATCTGGTTCAGTCCCAGCATCGAATGAAATAACAAGCAGATAAGCAAAGGTCTGAGCAAGTTTTTTCAGTTGGGGTTGGGTTTTCCTTAAACTTCAGCCTTTCAAGCAAGTTTCTCTGTCATTACGGAAGAATGATTGTAGACACCCCATTTTTGACCGTCCTCAAGACTTGGATGTCATCGTTTGAACACCAAGTGATTGTGCTCGCTCGTGTTCGTTTTGAGTCCCTGAAGGTTTCAGCTGAACGCCTTGCTTCGGAGACTCTAATCTTGTCTGTTTTGTGCTTGGTCATGGGCCAATAGCTTGTTTCTTTGCTTCTGGAGGAGATGGTGACCCATCGGCCATTCCCTTAGCTTGTCGGCCATGACTTGTGCCTATCGGCCACTAGTGGTGGCTGGTCGGCTATGTTGATGGCCGGTTGGCTACATTGATGGCCGGTTGGCCACTAATGATGGCCGACGGCCATTTTTCTCATTTTTCAGATATTTGTTTGCCAGCTGTGCCAACTGTTGATCACTGATGCTCATCTCCATACACGTGTATGGAATGATGAAGGCAAGCCTTTGGCTTGTTTTTCTATGTAATGGGGGGTCTCTTCCCCATTTGAGGGGTTACAAAAATTTGTGAGTAAAATTTCTCTGTCTCTCTCTCTCTCCCTATTTTGTGCTTGAAAGTGATAATTCTGTACACTCTTGTAAAGAGACCCTTGACCAAACACCTTCATCTTGGAGTTGAGGTTCTTTGAGGCTTGGTTTGAGGTCTTAAGCTTGGTTTTGGCTCAGATTTTTGGCTGTTTTAGTGCTGTGCTTCAAAGGTAAAGGCTTACCTCTTTTAAGCTTTGTCTTAATTGATTTCTTGGCCATCTTTTTATACTATTTTGACCTGATTTTTCAACCACAAAAAACACTATTTTTAAGGTTTTAAAATGGTGGTTTAAGTCTTGTTAAGTTAGGGGGGGTGCCTCCTCTTTTGCTCTTTGGCTTATAAAGCCTTTTGTGCTACTTTTCAAAGCCTTTTGAAGCGCCTTTTTTTGGCCTTTTAACTACTAAATTCCAGGGGAATTTTAGTGGCAAAAAGTATGTTTTGAGGTCCAAAATAGGAGGGGGTGGCCTCCCCTCCTTATGTCTTGTTTGCAAGTGTAGATGGCCTAACATGTGAACATGTTTTTCTACCTTTTTGTGACTTGATCTTAGCATGTTTTAGCTACCGATTTGGCCTAATTTAGCTCTATTTTAGGCTTCTTTGATCATATGACTCATGCTTTGTATGGCTATAGTGCAATTGCCTTCACTAGCTTAGTGTTTTAAAGCTTCTAACATGCCTTGCTTGAGACGATTGCATGCTATAGCATCATTTAACATGTGATTTTAGTGCATATATCTCTGTCACACTCTCACATATTTCACTCTTTCATTGCTTTTGAGAGTTGTGCTTTGTGTCTTGTTTGTGAGCCAACATGTGACCATGTTTTTCTTGCCTTTTGTGCCTAAATCTGAGCATGTTTTAGCTACTGGTTTGGCATGTTTAAGCTCTGTCCAGAGCTGGTTTAGTCATTTAAGCTTGATATTGCATGCCTCTAGTGTAGTGTTCTTCACTAGCTTTGATGCTTTTGGCTTTTAACATGTTGTGCATGTGTCGCTTGCATGATTTAGTGTCTCTTTGCATGCTATTTCAGCACTAAAAAGTCTGTAACCTCCCTCATTTCTTCATTTTTCTATTTGTTTTGAGGGTTGGTTAACCTTATGATTGTATTTACGCTTGAGCTAGAGCTTGTTCTTAATGGCTTTAACTCTCTTTTGAGGGTTCCTCCTAGCCAAAGGCATGATCTCTCTCATGTCTTAAATCATCCTTTGGTTAACCCCCCTCTTATTAGAGGACAATCAGCTTGGACAATTGACTAAAGAATGGCTTGGTAATGTTAAAATGTGTAAACAAAATGAATCAAGTAAAACATGACCAAGATAAGCATGTTGTATTTGCATTGCATGTGTTTAATCGGACGTTATATTGAACACAAGGTAGATTGGTCCATTTCATACTCAAAGTGATGAAATGAGCCAATCTCCTTAGTCTCCATCACCCTTGATCATGCTTGATAGGGTGGTGGTCCTTCGAGTCTCATTTGTGCATTCATTGACTTTGTGCAAGCTTGACTCTTTGGCCATCATGCATTGAAAATGCTTGATTGGTGGCTTGAGAGCCAAGAATTACACTCCTTTAAGCTTGAGGAAGGATAAGGAGTGTAATAGTACATATATTTTGTGAGAATACACTGTTTTGCCTCTGTTTGCTCTCTGTTGCAGCAAAAGAGAGAATTCCAGGGAAAGGGTGGCCAACTGGCCAGTGGTAGTGGCCGACAGCCACCTATGCTAGACGACCGGCCATCAGTGGAAAAGTTGTTTAACATGTTTCTGTGTTGGGGTAGAAGCAGTCTGGAAATTGGTGCAATGTTCAGAGATCAAAGCACAGTGCAAAAAGAGGTATCCAAAGGCAAGGCGATGGATTTTTGAAAGGACGCCAACCAAGCATGCTTGCGTCCCTCGCCTTCGAGGCGATTTTAATTGTTTAATTTAGTTAGCGTAGCTAATTATTCAATTCAAGTGTTGTAATATTTTAATTAGCTTAGCATAGCTAGTTAGTCAATTGTGTTGCAATTAATTAGTTAGAATAGTTAATTAGTTTCGTTTTGTAATAATTAGTCTAATTAGTTTAATTAGATTAGTTTCATTAGCTTAGCTTAGTGTAGCTTAGCTTATTCATTCGGACCCTCCTTCGAGAGGGTGCAATGTTGTAATAAGCATGCGTGCGTGTGTGCATGTCTTCCAACCCCACGTCTTTCTCCCTTTTTATTTACTCGCTTTCGATGGTTAGATTAGGGACACGTTTCAATTAGCATACCTTATGCTTGCATACGTGCATTATTCATTTGTCTTGTATGCATTAGGCTCGGCGCATCATTCAAACTGCATTGTATTTCAATACATATTTGAATACGTGTTATCAAATTGTTGCATTCATATGCCATCTTAGATAGCCGAGCTTATTAATTGCATTATTGCATGTGTTGCATTAGGCATATTGTATAGTTAGGATCATGCATATTTCTAACTACCTTTTGTTTTGGCTTGGAGTACACTGTAAGTTTTACGCTTTAGCATGCTTGCATGAGTGTGAGTGTTGCCATGATAGCATGCTTGCCCTGAGGCTACTTGCTTAAATGATTAACTGCATGAATTCCTGTGGATGAAGGCTTGGTTGCTTGAATTGGAACAATTCAATAAAATGTGAGTTTTAAGCCCACTTTACGAAGTGGCAAATCATGTTGTTTTAAGCCCACTTGAGGGTGGTATTTTCAAACCATTTTCGAAAACAAACATGAATTGATTTGCTCCAAATCTTGCGACTTAGTCTATACTTGCTTGTGTGTGCATCACATAGTAAAGTTAGCTAAATAATCAGAACAAGAACACATGTGTTTATAAAACGACATATCATGCTTAGTAGAGGCCGATCTTTTGATTGGGCAAGCGAGGGTGCTCATTTCAGGACCTTCCCCTCTCATACCCAAGTTCCCGAGTCGAGGTAACTTTGGTGATGACAGACACGCGGCCTTTGGCACGAGTCAAGATTTCTTAAATTTTTCAAAAACAAAATATTTAGGTGGCGACTCTGTAATCTGGCAAAGTAGTTCAGTTTTGGCATTATTTGTTTCAAAATCTGATTTTCCAAAATGATTTGCCGGATTGGACTCTTTGGTGTTTATCAGTCTCACATTGCACTGTGTGAGACTAGATTCAGAACTATGACAGGAGTCCGAACTGCAGGACCAATTCGATCTCACCGAAAGGAGGCACAAAGAAAGTTTGTCTACAGTTTCTGGCGACTCTGCTAGAGATTTAGAGAACTTGGCTCAAATTCATGATATGTTGTTTTATCTACATTTATGTGTTTTTTTGCATTGCATTTGCATAGGTGCGCCTAAGTCACAGTGTTTGCCATCTGCTATTCCTGAACGGTTTTTCGAAGGCTTGCTTGGAAAAGCATGCCATAAGGCTGACCGGTTACGGGCTCTGCTACGATGGGAACACAAACCTTGGATCTGGACTACCGCTGTACCGTTTAATCCTCCTTTCACTTCTCGATGTTAGGTGCGAGAGGTATATTAGGTGGTCTTGCTGAGGCACCCTCTTTTGACCAATTGACCTAGTTGTATATCGAAAGCCTTAGAGATTGTTCCAAACTAGGACAGGTTGCTCACCCGAATACAGGATTGTATGAAATCGCATCCGTGTGTAGTGAAACCCTAGCTCCTGACGAAATTAGGACAGGGAAACCCTACCCCACCATAGGGGTGTTTTGGCTCTCACTTGCTTGATATATGCTGTTAGGGTGTGTCTCTACTAGAATGTATGCATCAGTTGCAAGTCTGGGTATCAGTTTTGAGGCAGAAATTCGGGGGCAGAATCAGTGTTTGAGTACAGATTGTCCAGCTTATGATTTCAACTGTGGGTTGTCTCTATCTAAGCCGAGATGCTGTGTGTTTGCTGATTGTTGTATCTTTTTGCTTTATTTTTCTTTTTGCAAGGTAGTGTTTTACGATTGCTTCCGACGAGGCAGATACCCCCCGAGCACTCTGGACCAGGGTCAGGAGGATTTACAGATCTGAGGATCTTATTGGAGGACAACCAGTGTTTGCTTCATTACCCCAGGTTACAAGACGGAGGACACTTAGGCATAGGTCACCGGTTCAACAGTCGCCAGTTTAGCGATCACTATCTACTTCACCTGTGCGCAGTTGGGCCCAGTTTTCGGCTTTCACCATAGAAAGAGAATATACACCTGGTCAGACAGACCAGCACCCCTTAGACAGTATGGAGGATATGATGCGTCAACTTCAACAAACTATCGAGGCCATCCAGCGGGATGCTGCTCGCCAAGCGGAAGTTACCGCTCGCCAACAGAGGTTGTAGCCCAACAGGCTGAACTCATTGCTAAGTTTCAACAACAGCAGTAGCCACAACAAGCAATAGCTTCTGCTTCACACCCACCCCCACTTAAGGTTCCAACACCCGGGGATATAGCTAATGTCTAGGAGAATACAGACATTCCAGCAAGGCCAGTCCCACCTCAGACTTCCAAAGCACCGGCCTACCCAACGGATACACCGTTTGAGTTTGAGTTCGATCCTATTGCTTTGAAAGTAAACAAGCTCGAGAAGTTGTTCAAACGAGCTAAAGGAGTCAATTCGATCCAAGATATAGAGGACGGCTACACAAATTCAGTGGTGACATTGCCGGATAGATTTAAAATGCCTCACATAGACCGTTTCGATGGCTCAGGTGATCCTATGGTCCACTTGAGGTTATTTTCAGATATTCTGTGGCCAATGGGCTTGATTAGACTGCAGAAGCTAGCCCTCTTTGGTTGGGCCCTGTCAAGTATTGTGGCCATCTGGTATGCTAAACTGAAGGATTCTGTGAAAAGGAGCTGGGAAGAGATGGCCGAGGCCTTCATCGCCCAATATTCTTATAATACTCAAATTGAGGTCACAACTTGTGATCTCGAGGCTACTCAGCAAGAATTGAAGGAGGGCTTCTCTGACTTTGTCACTTGGTGGAGGACCAAGGCCTCTATGATGACAACCTGACCAGCTGAGAAAGACCAGATAAGAATGGTCGTTCGTAATCTGCAACCGAAGCTGCTGGAGAAGATGATTGTCTTACCCCTCCCTACCTTTGCTGACCTTTATGAGATAGGGGTACAGATAGAAGATGCTATGAAACAAGGTCTGATTGACCATGAAAAGGAGCAGCCTAAGAGGGCTTTTACACGTAGTTCAAATGCGGCTACGAGTAGCAATGCAGCTGCGAGAACCTCTGACGTTGGCATGGTCACCACCACACCAAAAATAGTCACACCCTTTACCAGCACTTCTAGAGCCACCTCACAACCTGCAAAGTACCCATCCCGAGGCCAGAGGGTTTTCACCCCACTCTACATGTCTCTGTCTGCGGCCTTGAGGGTCCTGATCAGAAAGGGGCATTTGAAGCCTCTGGAGCCACGCCCATTGCCTAATCCCCTCATTCCTACACATAACCCAGCTAAGTATTGCGCCTTCCACCAGCAGCATGGTCATGATATCGACCTCTGCTTTAGACTTTGTCATAAGATTCAGGATCTCATTGACAATAAAGTGATAGTGCCTCTTGAGAAGCCAAACGTCACTAAAAATCCCCTCCTACTGCATAACCAACCTCCTTCTCCACCCAAGCAAGTAAACCTTATCCAAACAATGGTCGTCCAATACGACCCTAGCATATACATCACTCCCTCTCACCTGCTTAAGCCGGCGCTGTTCATCCCAGAAAGTACAGACTTGTGCATGATAAGCGCGTTCGTATCCCAACCCGAACCCGTGGTGGTGGCTGTGATAGAAGAAGGCGTGCTTGAGGGCTCCGTGGGCTTAACAGAAGAAGAGTACAACCCTAGCTGTTACATTGTGCCAACTAGCCAGGCCAAGCCGAGGGTGGAATTGTTGATAGGGATGGAGGTAAATGTAGTTCGGGAAGACGGGCCGAGCTAGTGGCTGGATGATTTGGCTAACCTTGAGGAGGATATTAACAACCTGCAGTTCTTTGATGAACAAGATCTGGGGGATGTACAGATCGGTTGGTTTGATATGAGCGGATCAACGAATAATACATGGTGGCTTAGAGACGAGCCGGATATTGATGAGGGGTCTCAACCATAGTAGGGACAGTCAGAAACAGGAACATCTGCAATGGCCGGAACGGTCGACAACGAGGGGAAGTTGTCGGAGAGCACCGGTACTGAGAATTTTGCTCGGGAATTGGCAGTTTGTGTACAGCTGATATAGAACAGGAGGCCACACTGAAGCGGTTTGAACGAGAGAAAATTGAGAATGATCAGAGGGCTAGAAAAGCCAAGGGTCCTGCGGGGACAGAATGTGTTGTGAACACAGGAATAATTACAGCAGAATCGGACAGTTGTTTGTTGGTTGCCGAAGGAATGTGGTGGGAAGACGATGATTTGCGTCTCTCCATATTAATGAAGACTGGGAACCGAATCAACTAGATGATACTTGGCACACCGAAGAAGTGGATCACGTGACTCAAAGTGGGCGGTATTTTAAGCCCCCACATCTGGACCAACCGGAAGCGTTAGGGAAAGACAAGGAAGTAGAGAAGCAAAATGATAAACTGCTAGAGGAGGAAGCTGTACTGAAGCAGCTGATGAAGATTCAAGCGGACATCTCCATCTGGGGTTTACTCATGGCCTCACGGGTGCATAGACAAGCCGTCCTATCAGCAATGGATACGGCTAAGCTCTTTATTGACACAACCCCCGAGCAGTCTGTGGGACTGCTGTTCCCGGGTGGCGTCTCACCAACTTTGACATTCACAGATAAAGAATTGCTGCCTGAGGGCTCTGAGCACAACAAGCCATTATACATCTCTGTGAAGTGTAAAGAGAAGTGGATACCAGTTGTCTTGGTTGATACGTGATCTGCAATTAATGTGTGTCCGTTGCGCACGTCCTACGCTATCGGTTTGAAACCGAAAGATTTCGCACCAACAGCCCAGGTGATTTGGGCTTATGACAATACAAATCGGGAAGTGTTGGGGACAGTTCAGATTAGAACTCAGGTTGGCCTGGCACAACAGGATATTGAGTTCCATGTTTTTGATGTTCCAACCACCTTCAATTTACTCCTTGGACGGCCTTGGCTGCACCAAGTGAAAGCTGTCTCTTCCACTCTGTATGAGATGTTGAAGTACCCCCATGGGAAGGGAGTAACTATTGTTTTTGGGAACTCTTCCATACATCTGCCACCGGAGGTTAATACACCAGTCTTGGAAATTGTATACGGCGATGAGGATGTCTTTTTGTCTGGGTTTACCTTGGCCGAGGCCCGGGTAGTGCAGGATATTTTGGCTGTTGAAGAGGGACTGTATGTCAGTGCGCAATTCGTCTACCTCATGAATAAGCTTCAACATGTACCCGGAATGGGATTGGGAAGGAGTGGCCGAAAGGGCGTCCCTGCGTTAGCCGAAGTGTCGCACAACCCTTATACCTTTGGTTCAAGTTACACACCTACCAAAGAGGATCGAGTAAGGAAAGGAAAGGAAATGGCTAGAAGAGCCAAGGCTAAGCAAACCGGGAAGCACTACAAGCCGGTGCATAGACCTATCCTAGGAACCCTGAACGGTCATTTTGTCCGGGAGGGGGAAGATTTCCCGTTTTGTGACTTTCCGAAGCCATGGCTGAATTCTGAGAAGCGGCATTTTCTCGGCTTCGAGATCTTTTTCGACCTACAGTTGCAAGGGGATGAAGTTGCAGAAAAGCAGGCTGACCTACCAGCTAAGGCTGAATAGTGCAAAGAGGATGAGTCCGTTGACACAGAACTCAAGATGGGAGCAACGCTAGCCTGTCTCCTCTCAGATCCTCAGATCACACTAGACAGCTCGGGAGTGACTTCTCTGTTTCCATGATTGGAGATCAAATGGTTGTGGGCCCTTCTTCTAGCATTCTGGGTGCATCTATCGCACCCTCCCTCGTTTGGCATTACGAGGAAGGCTTTTTGTCTAGCAGTTCTAAGTCAGGTAGTCAACCGAAATCTAATTCCACAGAGTCTGTGGAGTCGGAATCAGATTCTAGTTCTTCTGAGTCTGAGCCCGGTATTCCTGGGGTTGATAACCCGGATGTCGTTATTTTGTCCAGGTTGTCCTTTTCATTTTCTTTTGAGTCAGTTGTAACCGAGGAATCAGACGAACTGGAAGTTGTGAATGAGAATGGTATTGCTGCTGTTTTCGAGTACTTTTTTGTGTCGCTCGTTTATTGCATTAATTAGGACTTTCAAAACTTTGATTAAAACGGCGAGGAAGAAATTCCTCCGGTTTTAAAATATTTGATTGATCGAGAGTAGGAGAGATTTGTAAAACCTTTGGTTGATGAAATCACTTCAATTAATGTTGGTACTGAGAAGGATCCGCGTCTAGTCCAGATCGGGTCCACGTTGTCTTCGGAGGAACGCGAGCGCTTAGTCGCTTTATTAAAAGATTTCAATGATGTTTTTGTGTGGTCCAACGAAGACATGCTTGGAATCAATCTTGAGATTGTACAGCACCGGATCCCTCTTGACCCTGAGGCCCAACTCGTTAACCAGAAGCTTCGGAAAATACTCCCGAACTGGGCCCTGAAAATCAAAGAAGAGGTCACCAAGCAGATAGATGGAGGGTTCCTGTTAGTATCTGAGTATCCTACTTGGTTGGCCAACATTGTTTCGGTGCCGAAGAAAGATGACAGAATTTGGGTGCGTGTGGATTTCAAAGATCTGAACAAAGCTAGTCCGAATGACGACTTTCCTCTGCCGCATATCGACGAATTGGTGGACTTCACCGCAGGGCATGCGCTGCTCTCCTTCATGGATGGATTTTTCGGGTACAACTAGATCTTGATGGCACCCGAGGATAGAGAGAAGACTGCTTTCACCACCTTGTGGGGAACCTACTGCTATAGGGTGAAGCCATTCGGTTTGAAAAATGCTGGGGCTACTTATCAACGGGCTGCAACTACGATCTTGCACGATATGATCCACAAAGAGGTTGAGGTGTATGTGGACGATATGATTGTCAAGTCCAAGGAAAGAGAAGGCCACTACACCGCCTTGAAGAAATTTTTCCAACGGATCAGAGAGTATCAGTTGTAACTGAATCCTCAGAAATGTACTTTTGGTGTCACAGCAGGGAAAATACTGGGGTTCTTGATTACATAAAGGGGCATCAAAGACGATCCTTCCAAAATCAAGGCCATACTAGAAATGCCACCACCAAGGATTGAAAAGGAGGTGTGTGACTTTCTGGGAAAAATGCAATTCATAAGGCGGTTTATTGTAAAATTAACCCTGACTTGTGAACCACTATTTTGTCTCCTGAAGAAAGGAAAGAAGTTCCAATGGGATGACCAATGCCAAGTTGCTTTCGAGCAGATCAAGCAATATTTACAAAACCCATCCGTGTTGTCACCGCTAGAGCCGGGGAAGCCGTTGATTTTGTATTTGTTAGTAACTGACACGACAATGGATTGCATGCTTGCACAGGAATCTGAGAATAAAGTGGAGAAGGCCATCTATTACCTGAGCAAGAAGATGCTGGAATATGAGGCCCGTTACACTCCGCTGGAGAAAGCTTATTTGGCCTTGGTATGGGCTACCAGGAAGTTGAGGCACTACCTGTTAGCTCACTCCGTAATTCTGGTTTCGAGATTAGATCCCATCAAATATCTCTTCGAGAAACTAGCGCTTACGGGTAGGCTAGCCCGTTGGTTGCTTCTTCTCTCCGAATTCGATTTGAAGTATATGACTCGTAAGTTTGTGAAAGGGAGAGCGGTAGCGGAGTTCCTAACCGATCACCCAGTGGAGGGAGACGAAGCAATAGAGTATCTGTTCCCGAATAAGGCCATTCTACAGGTCGAAGAAGAGATTTGGACTATGTACTTTGACGGAACATCTAATCAGTATGGGTATGAGATAGGGGTGTTGCTGATAGCACCCGACAATTCACACATACCCTTAGCCTTCAAACTCCGATTTAAAGTATCGAACAATGAAGCAAAATACGAGGCATGTATCGCTGGCTTAGAAGCTGCCCTAGAACTAGGGGCAAAATGGTTGGACGTCATTAGGGACTCAAACCTGGTTGTGTCTCAAGCGAAAGGAGGCTGGAAGGTTAAAGAAGAAAGGATGAAAATCTATCACCAAACCCTGGACGTTCTGATTCTTAGGTTTGAGAAGCTAACTTTCACGCATCTGTTAAGAGAGGGCAACAGGTTCGCCGATGCTTTATTAACTTTATCTTCCATGATAGACATCCCTTTGGGAGTCCGGATGTGTCCAATCATTATTGAACAGAGGTATGTGCCAGCCTACGAGTTGATTGCCACAATAGATGAAGTACAAGATCAGAACCCCTGGTATCATGACATCTGGAACTTCTTGGAAAAAAAGGCTTATCCACTGGGGGCAAATGCCAAAGATAAAAGGGCAATACGGTGAATGGCTGCTTAGTTTATCATGTGCGGGGGTAAATTGTACAAACGAGGCCATCTGGGAATGCATAAACTGTGTGTCGATGTTGAAGAGTCAAAGCTCCTAATGGAGGCCATCCACAGAGGAGAGTGTGGATCGCACATGAGCGGAGTGATGCTAGCTTGGATAATTCTTAGACAGGGTTACCACTGGTCAACCATGGAGGAGGATTGTATTGGTTTTGTTTGGCGATGCCATAAATGTCAGATCCATGCAAATCGCATGAACATCTCGCCGTCGAAGTTGTAAATCATGACTTCACCATGGCCATTTTCAGTCTGGGGGATTGATGTTATTGGAGCAGTTACTCCGAAGGGGTCAAACGGGCATGAGTACATCCTGGTGGTGATAGACTACTTTACAAAGTGGGTCGAGGCCCAATCCTATGCAGTGCTGAAAGCGTCGCATGTAGCTAAATTCATCAGGAATAACATCATCTGTCGTTATGAGGTCCCGAATGAGATCATCTCGGATAATGGTTCCCACTTCAAGAAGGAAGTGATCGACTTGTTAAAGAAATACAATGTGGCTTTTCATAAGTCATCCACATATCGGCTACAAACCAACGGAGCTATTGAGGTTGCCAACAAGAACATCAAGAACATTCTACAGAAGATGGTGGGAACCTACAGATACTGGCCAGATAAACTGTCATTTGCTCTTTGGGGCTACAGGACATCAATTCGGACTTCTACTGGGGCAACTTCGTATTCTTTGGTTTGTAAGATGGAAGCTATTTTGCCAATCGAAGGTGAGGTTCCGTTGCTGCGGGTTATGGCTGAGTGCCAGATAGTGGAAGCAGATTGGCAACATAGCAGGTTCGAAGAACTTATGCTGTTCAACGAGAGGAGGCTGAAAGCACTGTACCACGTCCAAGGTTATCAACGAAGGATTGCTAGGGCTTTCAATAAGAAAGTTAAGTCTAGGAATCTGAAAGAAGGGGATTTGGTGCTCAAAGACAACCGAGCTCCCATCCACAACCCTAGGGGCAAGTTCAGACATAATTGGACTGGTCCTTGCATCATCAAATCTATTTGGTCGGGTGGAGCTGTCATTCTTATGGACCTAGACGGCCTAGAGTTCTCCCAACCAGTCAACATGGACAAGTTGAAGAAATACTACCCCTGAGTGGCTCGCTAGGCCTAAAACCCGAAAGGGCGACCTAGGCAAAAGTTAGAGCACAAAAAATTTGAAAAAAAAGAGAAAAACTGAGCTCGCAAGGTTGAAAATCCAGAAAGGGCAGTCTTGGCAAAAGTTAGAGCACAAAAGGAGAATGTTAAAACCCGAGTGAACCCTAACCGAACTATGTAAGGCTTGATTCCCATCTTTGGGATACGTTGGCAACTTCATTCTGAAGTCCAGTCATAAACACTTCCAAATCAACTGTGTCAATGCGATTGTTTTGGTCATCCTTGTCTGTTTTTCATCCAAGAGTTCGGTTGTGATCTTCGCTATCAGAGCTGGTTATACTGCAGTGCAGTGCTATTCAGACAAGGGGCAACTTTCCAGTTATTGGATTCGAGGTTGTACATCTCAAGGATAGATTCTGGGCATGTCTAGTTGTGATCCTTATCGAAAATGGTTTTGAAAAGTTTTAATAAAAGTTGATTTTGTTCAAATTAATCTTTTTACAACTTAGACCATTTTTGGACCAAAAGAAAAATTTTCAGTACCTATAACTTTTGAATTCATTGATTTCAATGTAGAGTTCTCTGAATCTCGATACAAATCAAAGTTGCTTTTTTATTACATTCAAAAGGAAAACTTGAAAATACAGATTAAAACAATAAACTTGGGGCACGGTTGAGTCAGGTGTCCCTGCGCCCCCTTCCAGAGCTTGTGGAAGCTTCAGATGCTAAAGTAGGCCCAGTTTGTGCCCTATCTTCAAGCCAATCTATGCATTCGCCAAAAAGGGCACAACTGAAATTGGAAGCAGGGGCCAGAAGTTCTCTTGTTCTCCATGCAATGGTATACCGAGCTAGCTGTGTGACTCGGATTGGAAATAATGCTAGGTACTTTATCCCTTCTTCCGAGCAAGTTTGGTCATGTCTGAACTGGCGCCGAAATCGGAATGGAAAGTAGAAGGTACAATGTGTCGAGCCAACCAACTGAATGCTAGGTTGCCGATACAAACTGTAGCTCATCTCAGGTAGATCAAACCAGGGGCAACGCCATGTAATGTCAACAGCAGATCTGTTGCACATCCAGTGGCACCACCATCCCTCGTTCGGGAAATTGACTAGCAGTGGGCGAAAGAAATAGCTACGTGTTGAATATGTAAGACAAGAGTCCACTACTTTTAACTTGTCCATCAGCCATACCTGAGGAGGGATGAAAAATAAGAGAGATTAAAGAATAGAGAGGTGTACATGGAGAGAAAAAGTGAGAAAGGGTTTTGAGAGAAAAACAATGCCTGAGGGCCGAGTGATGTGAGAAACACATGTGAGAAGGGTGGGAAACATTACCTGTAAGAGTAGTGGACTTCCTGCGAGCTTGGGTGTCTCCCGGCGGTGGAAAGCATCCAAGCCCATCATAGTCTCGGCTAGTGTCATGCCGATACAACTCTTGCCCTCTTTCAGGCCTTGAGCTATTTCAATCAAGTCAATGCTAGACCCTCCGAAGCCAGGGGCAAGCAGAAAATGAGCTAACATACACAAGCAGAGGGCATGTTGTCGAAAACCTTGCCAAAGACGGTCGCCGCGGTCACCGGCATTAGAAAACCGATGAATCAAGCTTGGAAAGTCAAGTTCACCATTGTAAACCAAAAACTGAGCATCGTGTAAAGTGAGCCCACACATCCTTCCTAAAGCCTGGATGTGGCCAAAACGGGACTGGGGTAAGATCTCCTCATCACGCCGGGATTCCATCAAAGCTTGGAACTCTTCGATTGTGGGGCATATCTCTTATCCCCCGAAGCTAAAAACATGTGTAACTTATTCCAACATCTAGCCGTGGCGTGGAGGAATGGAAAACACAGCAAAGTACGACTTAGCGGGAATAGTGCATTTATCTCGAAACCTCAGAAATTTAACTTTTTCGAGCCATCTAAAGTTGCAATCCAAGTTGAGAGTTTTTCGACAAAGAATGGCTCCATTTGTGGCAAAAATAGGGCTGAATTGAAAAAACCACAAAGCTGGAGCTTTTGTAGGAGATAAGATGTTGAGCGGAAGACATGTGGCAACAATCTGGAGGTTCCCTACATTGGTGGCCGACAGACCAGTGTTGGTGGCCGACTAGCCACTTTTGTAGCCGACCAGCTAGTACTAGTGGCCGACAACCATTTTTGATGGCCGACATCATTTTTTTATGGCCAGTGGCCTCTTATTTGGCTCTCTGGCCCATCCATGTGTTGAAAGTGCTAAGAGCCTGTGTTTTGTTCCACTTTTGATGCATTTCTTCCGTCTCTCTTTAAGAATTTTGTCGAATTGCTTATCAAGTTGTAGTTTTGCTTATCGAGATGTAGTTTTGCTTATCGAGTTGTATTTATATTGCTTTCGAGTTGTATTTGTTTTGTTCATTGAGTTGTTTTACTCTGTCTGTTCTGTGTTGGTTGGTTCATTACCTGATTAAGCAATTGCCAATACAATTTTCAATTTCCATCAATCTTGTTTTTGTGTAAAATGCAATGAATGCTGAGAATGCAAAATGCAACACTTTTAAATCAAAAAACTGTTTTCATTCCAATCATGGTTTCTTTTTACAAAGAGTACAAGTTTTGCAAAGAAAATAAAACTGCCTAAGGCTGTACAGTGTGCTAACACTACTAGTAGAAAGAAAACTAAAGCAAAAAAGAAAAAGAGAGCAAAAAAGCATCTGAATCAGTGCCACCTATCTCAGGATCGAGAGGCTCTCTTCGTCCTTTTCTTGGGCATGGACTCGGAGCTATCGCCATCAGCACCATTATCTGAATCTAAGCTGGAGCCCTCCTCAGCATCTCCGCTCCTCTCCTCAAAGCCCTCCTCAGCATCGCCATCGCCCTCAGAACTCGAGCCGGTGCTGTCGCCTTTATCCTCAGATGACTCTAACTGCGGGTTCGCTGGCTTCTCATCCTCATCTATCTCATCATCCTCCAGGGATAGGCTCTGGTGGACCGCTCTCGACATGAGTACGTCTGGCTCCGCCTTGGCTGTGCGACAGAGCCCCTCGTCTCTCTCTCCCTACTGTCAGGGGAGGCACTGATGGTCCTGCTGGAGCTCCCGCTGGGGCGCCTGATGGGGCTAGCATCTGAAAAGGGACCTGAAAAAAACAGTTTGTCAAATGCGTTAGTTATGGTATGCAAAGATGAGTATAGTGTCGAATGCAGTGTGTGGGAACAGTGTATCAATGCAGTATTGCTAATGTAATGAATTCAAATCAGTATTGGGCAAATTGCAGTTGAAATGCTAATGAATCAGTAGAAAACTTTATGAAGTGCAAACTGAAGGAAGCTTACCGGAATCTTGTACAGACTGAGGAGGTTCAGGCTAGTCTGAACTATTCCCATCAGAGAAGCCGCCATCTTGAGAGCCTGTCCAGTGTACTCTATGGATGCTTGCAAATGTGTTGAGATGATCAGCAGTCTACAAAGCATAAGTAAAATGAATTGCATGTGCAAAACGTAAAGTATGGTATGTACTAGGGTTGGGCCTCGAACTCCGACAAGCTCGTGACCGGCTGGGGCGGGCTCGATGGTAATCTGATAAGTCTCCCCTCTGGGTCCCCAGCAGGTCAGTGTAGTACGCAGCTCTGGCCACCCCTCTCTCTGTCTCGTCTAGGAATCCCTCCTATCATAAGCTTGGGATGCCCTGGATCCTCTGGCTCTCTCTTCTATCACTGGAGCTCTGGCTCTTTTGCCTCCATGGGCCCCCGTCAGAGCCAGCATGAGGTATGTCTGGATAAAGGCAGTGTAATCGCCCTCAAGCCTAAAGAAGTCAGCGTCCCAACCTCTCATGAAGTTGATCATCTCCTGCGTGGCATACCTTTCTGTGACCTTCATATATGTGGAAGGCGGCATCAGAACCACCGGCTTAAGCAAGCTGAGGCTTTGTCGCAGGAAGTGCTCCCCCAAGAACCACGCTCGACAAACTGGACCCTCGAGCAAGATCCGAAATCGGGAAGCCTCCCGAGCACCCGCAAATTAATCTCTGACCCCGTCAGACATCACTGCCCACGGCTGCCAGGTGATCTACAAATAGTGAATATACAGACTGTTAGTTGATGTTGTATGTGCAATATGAAGTAAAAGCTGAAATGACTATAAGGTTTGAGTTACCTCTATTGCGGTCACGGTGTCGAAGAATCGGCAGAAGAATGAGAATGACTCTCGGGGGCCTCTGCTGGCATCTCCCGTCATATCTGTGTGAGTATGGTACGATGGGTGGTATCTCTACCTCTGGCTCTAGGGCGAGCCTCGGAAAATAGGCATACACCCATAGCTGCAGAAGGTGGAAGGATAACAGTGAGTATGTATCAGATGTGTACAGATAATGTAAAGCAGTGCAATGTACAGTATGTGTGGTATACAGGAAATGCGAAGCAAAATTGTAAAGTAGAAGGGTAGGGTGTACCTCCCAGGCTCTCTAGTAGCCTCCTAGCTGATGCCCACTCAGGTGAGAAGTGGAGCTCATGTATCCATATAATGTGGCCAAGCCCGCTCCACCCTAGTCGTAGAATCGGACACGAGACAGGTCCACCAAAGTGCTCATGAGGTAGAGCCGACGGTGTTCGCTCAGTCGGCAAATAGGGTAGTGCTAAACAAGAACATGAGAAAGCCCCGGACGTAGTACTCGATCTCCTCGTGGCTCGTCGGTGTCGTCCCTCTGAAATGATCAGCGAACCATGTATACCGCACCATCCCATATTGGGAGATGGGTGGGCGAATCCTTACCAGGTAGATCTGAGTGGCTTCTCACTCGCCCATGTCGATGTCGTAAGGAATCGGATGACCCCTTACTGCTATGTCGGTGAGCATAGAGAAGTCAAAGGGAGTCATCGTCATCTCCCCAGCTGTAGAGAAGTGAAGGGAATTGGTGGTATCCCACCATCTCTCTACTAAGTCGCCTAGTAGAGGCCGACTCGCAATGAGATGTGAGAGCCCCATGCAAAATGCGCCAACGCCGGCCTTGTCGACGATGTGGCAGACAGCGTCAGGAAGCTCCATATACCACTCCCCCGTAGAGGTGGTCCCGTATCCTCGAAAGGCATGAGAATCCCCCTGTAAGAAGGACAAATAAATGCGAGGCAGTGTAAGAAATACAGTGCAAGGGTATATTTGGGACAAGCAGATGCAAGGTAGTGTAAGAAATATAGTGCACAAGTGCGTTTGGGATGATCAGATGAAAAGCAGTGTGAGCTATACAAGAAATGCATCCTACATTGCAGAAAATAAAGAGGAAATGTATACCTTGGAGGCGCCGTGGGATGGATGTGACTCCGGCTCGCGTAGTAGGAGGTCCTCCGGTGCACCTCGCGCAAACCCCTTGAACTGGCAGATGCTATCGGGAGGCAGCATGTGTACCTCGGGATGGTACGTCGCTGGGTCGAACGGTCGGATACTGAGCGGCTACGGCTCAAACTCGGGATCCATCTCCATCCCTGGAGGAGCTCCGTCGTGTGGGATGTCGTCCGCCATCTCGATGGAGGATGGGAGAATGGTCGAGAATGTGGAAAATGGTCGGGAACGCCAAAAGTCAACAAAAAGTCAACTCTGAGGGGTGAAAAATAGAAGAAAAGGCCAAGGCTCGGAAGAGGGCATGGAGATCAAGGATAACTTGGGGGAAACAAACCCTAAGTGGTGGAAATCAAGAAGAGGGCATCGAAACCACTTTTCAATCGACTCAAAGGATTGTAAACTACGAGGGTTTATCGAATTGGACGTTTGTGGGACGTTTGAAAATGAGTTTGAAGCTCGGATTGGGAGGAGAAAATGGCCTAGAACACAAGGGGAAATGTTTTTCGGCAAAGGGGAAGTGAAGAAATAGGGTTTGGAACCCTATATTTAAAGACCCATGGTGAAATGCCAAAATTGCCCCGAATCTGTCATCGGTGGCCGACCAGCCACCAGTGTTGGCCGACCGGCCATAGTTGTGGCCTATGGCATTATTTTGTGGCCGATGGGTGGCTGGTGGCCTCCCAGAGTGGCTGGCAGGCCTCTGTTGCTCTCCTTGGATGTTGTTTTGTTGATTTGTGCCTTGATCCCTCAAGGAAGTGTAAGTAAAGTGCATTTTTAAGCTCAAGTAGCCTCTGTGGAAGCTCCGGACCGTGTTTTCAGTATGTGATGCTCAGCACGTACGAGGTGTATCCTTTTAACTTGTTGTAACTCCTCTGAGAGGTAGATTGGAGGTAGTAACTAAATCGGTCTTGTGAAGACGCACGTTTCATTATTCAGTGTTTTGCATTGAAAATGCTATTGATATTGCATTGAATGTGCATCGTTATTGTGCACAGAATATGTATGCTGCATTGCATTGCGCTACACATGTTCTCATGTTTGCATAGAATATGCATGTCGCGTTTCATTGCATTGTGCATGCCTTTACATTTGCATAGAATTGTCCATACTTGTTGCATTGCACATGCATTCAGTCTTGCATAGAACATGCTTGATGTTTTTGTTTTGTTGCATAGACTATGTTTCTGTTTTGTTCCTCGCATGATGTGCATGGAGCATACCTCTCTAAGTATTGTGTCATGGTTATTCGTCTTGCATAGAACATGCATTCATATTGTATTGTACTTGTCAAAGTTTCTTTCTTGTGTGGGCATGATATTGTATGTATGGTTCATTTGAAGTTGGTGCAACTGGGCGATATTGTATGTATAGTTCATTTAGCGGAATTCCAAGTAAGATTATTCTTATCCTTTGAGCACCCTTGTTTTGGTTAGAAGCATTCGGGTACGCCCGGTGCTTACATCACTCCTCGTTGGTTAGAAACATTCGGGTATGCCCGGTGTTTATGCCGATACCCTTTGGTTAGAAACAATCGGGTACGCCTGATGTTTATGCCACCCCTTTGGTTAGAAGTGTTTGGGAGATGTGTCCGACGCTTATACCATCTTTTTGGTTAGAAACATCCGGGTACGCCCAATGTTTATACCACCTCGTTGGTTAGAAACATTTGGGTACGCCCGGTGTTTACACTAACACCTCGTTGGTTAGAAACATTCGGGTACGCTCGGTGTTTACACCGACACCTCGTTGGTTAGAAACATTCGGGTAGCCCCAATGTTTACACCGACATCTGTTTTGGTTAGAAACACTCAGGTATGCCCGGTGTTTATACCATTCCTTTGGTTAGAAGCGTTTGGGTCGAGCGCCCGATGTTTATACCTTGCATTGGTTAGAAACATTCAGGTATGCTCGGTGTTTACACCAACACCCTCCTTTGGTTAGAAACGCTTGGGTACACCCAGTGTTTATACCACTCCCTTTGGTTGGAAGCGTTTGGACCATGTGCCCGACGCTGTAGACCGCCCGAACTCTCTCCGCGCGCCAAACCTGCCAACCTTTTTGAGTTGCCCCCAGTCAGGCTATGTATATGAACAATTTATACAAATAGAGGAAAGAATTTTCACCGAAAAAATGTCTACTTATTTTATTAAAAATGAAAAACTACAAGTGTTTTAAGAAAGACCTAAAAATAAAATACTTTGAGATTGGTCGTGTTCCATGGCCGTGAAATAGCTTTGTCGCCCACATCTTCTAGGTGATATGCCCATTTTCCAGCCAAACCGACCACTCTATACGGTCCTTCCCAATTAGGTCCTAATTTGCCATCTCTAGGCACCAAAGTATTTCCCATTACTTTGCACAGTACCCAATCTCCAATCTTAAATTGCCTTGGGTGCACTACTTTATTTTATTTCCTGGACAACTCCTGTTGATATGAGACAATGTGTACCAATGCCCTCTCTTTTCTTTCTTCAGCAAGGTCGAGTTCTAGGGCTATGGCCTCGCCATTCAAGTCTAGATCAAAAGTTTCGCTTCTGATGGTGGGGAGGCCAACTTCCAGAAGGATTACTACCTCTATGCCATAGGCCAAAGAAAAAGGTGTTTCGCCAGTTGACCGCCAAGGTGTAGTTCGGTAGGCCCGTAAGATATGGGGAAGCTCTTCAGCCCATTTGCCTTTTGCTTTTTTCAGCCTCTTTTTCAGCCTCTTTTTCAGACCATCTAAGACTACTTTGTCAGAGGCTTCAACCTGGCCATTGTCTTGGGGGTATGCTGGCATAGAGTTGTAAAATTCTATCTTGTATTCTTCGTAAAAACCCCTAAAGATTTTTACATCAAACTATGTGTCGTTGTCAGATATTAAAGCCTTGGGAATTTCGAACCAGGTTATGATGTTTTGCCAGACAAACTTTTTGACGTCTTTCTCTTTAATGGAGTCGAGTGCCTCTGCTTCTACCCACTTGGTAAAGTAGTCCGTTGCCACAATAAAGAACTTTTTGTTGCCCGACGCGGTTGAGAGTGGTCCCACAATGTCTAGGCCCCACATTGCAACAGGCCAAGGGCTGGTCAAGGGTAGGAGCTCTCTTGTTGGCTGATGGATTTGATGCGCGAACTTCTGACATTTCTTGCATTTTTTGAGGTACTTCTTAGCGTCTGCTTGCATGTACGGCCATCAATACCCTTGTGAAATGGCTCGGTAGGCCAGCGATCTTTTCTCTTGGTGGCTTCCGCAAACGCCTCCGTGTATGTCAAACAAAAATGCATCGACCTTGTTAGGATGAACACACTTCAAGTATGGTCCTATGAAGGATTTTTTGTACAATGCTAGTGATGAGGAGAGTCAAAATCACTGTGACTTTACTCTAATTTTGTTGGCCTCCTTCTTATCTTCTGACAGGATGCCATCTTTTAAGAACGCCACTATGGGGTCCATCTAGAAGGGACCTAGCTCGGCACAGCATACTTCGGTTACTTCAGGTTCTTCAATACTTGGTCGTGACAGGAAGTCCATTAGTAAAGGGTGTGGGATAGATGTGTCTGCCATCGATGCAAAATCGACTGGCTCATCTACCTTGCTTTTTTTTTTCCGACCGATTTGCTCTATCCTTACTACATCAAACTTCATGATCTCCTTTCTGATCAACTCTTGACACTTGGCCATTCTATCATCCTTTGCTTCGTAGTCGCCTAAAATTTGTTTGACTACTAATTGGGAGTCACTGTATACTATCAGCTCAGTGGCTTTCGTGTAGAATGCTATCTTCAAATCGGCTAATAGTGCTTCGTACTCAGCCTCATTGTTGGATACTGGAAATCCAAGGTTGATTGTCTATTCAATTGTTAGGCCATCTGGCGAGATGAGGATTATGTCAAGTCCTGCACCATGCCTGTTGGATGCTCCATCTACAAAGAACTTCCATATTTCTCCTATAAACAACTTCCAGCAAATAAAGGGATCTAATAACGCCTTAGGATTAGAGGTATCGCTACCAACACTGTCTTCTTCTAAGTTGTTGGTCGTTGGTATGATATGGTCCTCACTGTCTAGTTGTCTTAGGACTAGACTTTCAGTCGGGTCTTTGCTTATCATACTGCGGGTTACTCATTCTTCTCTTTCTGTAAGGCTAAATGGTTTGTTATGTAGTTGAGTGCTCTGTTGTGGGGGTTGCGCTATCCCTGCAGCACTTTCCCCCATTTCCCCAGTTAAGTCGATCAGGCAAACTTGATGACTTATTGGGGCAAATTCAGCCACAAAGTCTACTAAGGCTTGCACTTTTATTGCGGTTCTTGGCCGAAACTTAATGTCGAACTGCCCTAACTCCACTGCCCATTTCAAAATTCATCTAGAAAAATCTGTCCTCCCAAATAAGGCTTTTAATGGGAAAGCTGTTAAAATAATCACAGTGTGGGCGTGGAAATAATGTAATAATTTTCTGGAAGCCATCATCAAAGCTAAGGCCAACTTCTCCAATGGTAGGTACCCTGTTTCGGTGCCTGTAGACCCCATTTTTTACCGTTCTCAAGACTTGGACGTCACCGTTTGAACACTCGGTGATCATCCATGTTTGTGTTCGTTTTGAGTTCCCTGAGGTCTTGGCCGCGCGCCTGCCTCAGGTTCTCTCAACTCGACTGTTCTGTGCTTGGTTTTACACCAAGAACTTGTTTGTTTTTGCACCTAAGGGTAGAGAGTAGCTTGTTTGCTACCCCTGAAACCCACCGGCCTTGGCTCGAGGCCACTGGCTTTATTTTAATGCAACCGGCCATTGGTGATGGCCGGTCGGCATTTGGAGTAGTCGGTCGACCATCTATTTGGCTGATTGCCTCCTTTTCTGGCCGATACCACCTTTTTGCCTTTTTCAGGCATGGTGCATGCCAGCTGTGCCAGCTAGAGTGCACGGACTTGTCCTCCATATACGTATATGGAAGACTTGCCCCTTTTGCACCCTTTTGGTCCTAGCTTCCTCAAGAAGCTTGGACCCTTTGCTCAAGCTTCTTGAGGAAGCTTGACCCTTTGTCTTTGCTTCCTCAAGAAGCTTGGACCTTTGGGTTAGCTTCCTTGAGAAGCTTGCCCTTTTGAACCTTTTGTTTAGCTTCCCTTAGAAGCTTTGAGCCCTTTATCTTGTCTATATAAGAGGACCTTCCTCTTCCTTTGAAGAGGTTCAACAAAACCAGACCTAATACATATATATCTGATATATACACCTTCTCTCTCTATATCTCCCTCTCTCTCTTCACTTGTGTGTGTTAGAGAGCCTAAAAGTGTGTTTTGTTCTTAGTTTTGCACTAAATCACCTAGCATTACACCATACTTCGACTTTGGAGGTGTTGAGGGTTTGTTCTTGAAGTTTTGAGCTAGTTTTGATCAGAAGAAGGCGGCTGGACTTGCTGTTCTTGAAGTGTTCTTCAAGGGTAACACTATTGCTTTATTTTCCCCAATCTTGCACTAGCTTTTAACCCCCTTTGCATGCTGTTTTGAACTTTGTGTATAACTGAAAAAAGTCTTGTATTTGCATGCTTAAGATGTTTCATTAAGGTCATTTTGGTGTTGGGGGTCGACCTCCCCCTGTTAGGCCTTGTTTGGCCCTTTTGTGCCTTTTTTGGTTGAGCTTTGAATACCTTCGTGTGTTGGTCTTCTCACCACTGAAATCCAAAGGATTTTCAGTGGTCAAGAAGAGGTTTTGAGGTCTTGCATAGGGGAGAGACACCCCTCTCCCTTTGTGTCTCTTTTGTCCATGTTTTTGGCTCATAATGGTAGCATGCATGAGTAGTTGTTTTTGGCTCCATTTCAGAGGTTTTTGGGTGTTGTTAGGTCATAATATGCCTCTGTTTTTGGTCAAATTAATAGTCCATTTCATGCATTGTGCACTTGCCTTGTATTCTCCCATTTTGCCTAGAAGTGAATCTTGCCATTAGACCATCATGCCTGCATGTTTTTGCCAAGCTTTGTGAAGCTTTTGGTCATGTTCCATCATGCTTGAGGTCTGTTAGGTGTTGATTTGGTCATGCCTTTCATGCTTTGTATAGTCTCTTTGCATTCTAGCATGTTGGCATCGGGTGTGTGAGTCAGTAGCATGCATTATCTTGGTTATTTCAGTGATTTGGAATCACTTATTAGGTTATTTCAGTCCATGTTTTATGCTTACATGTTTGCATTTTGTTATCTTTTCAATGCTTTGATGAGATGTGATCCTATGCTCCACATATAAGCCATTGTGCATGCTTATGTGTCTAAGTCTTTGGGGCTACCATATCAGTGGGTTTTGGGACATGTTTTGATGCATAGAAACTCTGTTTTTGGTTGCTTAGTCCATGCCATGAGTGGTCGTGATAGTTGTAGTAGAATGCTCCTTTTTATGCCTTAGTCTTAGGCCCATTGGTATGCATGTTTGCATGAGCATTTGTCCACAATTTCCACCACTTTTGGCCACTGTTTTGGGGCATGGCTGAGGCCTCCCATTTCAGTTTAAGACCACCCTTGTATATAGTTGCATGCTTAGCATGATGCACGTTGCATTACATTAGTTGCATGCTTGCATTATATCTTGTTTGCATGTTTGCATATTGTTTAGCTGAGTGCATCACATAGTCTTGTCGTATGCTTGACATGTTCATATTGCATTAGTTTAGCTTGCATGAGTAAGTAGTGTCATGTTGCATTAGCTTAGCATGCTCGTATTGCCTTGCATGAGTTGCGTCACTTTGCATTGTATATGGCATACATGCATTGCATCTTGTTTGGTTTGGGGTGTCAAACCAAACTTGAGGAATGAGGCGTGTTCGTACTTAAAGTGACGAAACACGTCTCACTCCTCGGTCACCAATGCCCTTGACCTCAACATGATAGGGCATGAGGCATTCATTTCTTTAGTGCATGCATTTACATTGAATGGCAAACTTGGCCTTTTAGGCCATCATACATTAAAATGCATAATTGATGGCCCGAGGGTCGAGAGCCACGCTCCCTTGAGTCCATTGCATGATAGGGAGTGTGGCCATGCTCACATTTGCTTGAAAATTCCATGCCATACACTGCTTGCCCTCTGTTACTGTTAACTGCAGGATTCTGCAAGAAGAAATAGCCGGCCGGCCATTTGTATTGCCGACCGACCATCAGTGTCCAGCCGACGGCCCAATATTTAGCCGATGAGCATATTCCCATGGCCGGTGATCTTATTCCTTGGCCGGTGGCATTCCACAATGCTCAAAGAGAAGTTCAGAAGCAACCTCAGGATTTTCATAATTTTCAGAGGAGCAGGGCAGTGTAAACAGAGGCAACAGTGGCTTGGTATCGGGTTTCTGAGCAAGGCAAATCGAGCATGCATCATCTATGCATCCCGAGGCAGAGCTGCGGCGGTCTCATTAGTTTCATATTTAGGCTGTTTTTGTAAATAATTTGTTAACTAATTAAAGGGTTTGTAATAATTAATTGGCTAGGATAGTTGATTTGTTATTCGGCCTGTATTATTCTTTCGGACCCTCTGAGCGAGGGCAATTGTGTAATAAGTGTGTGTGAGTGTGTGTATGTCTTCCAACCCCCACTTCTTTCTCCCTTTTACTTGCCTGCTTTCAATGGTTAGTACTAGGGCATGTTTAAATTAGCATACCTTATACTATGCATGCGTGCATCTATACATTTGTCTTGCATGCACCGGGCTCGGCGCATCATACTAACTGCATTGTATTTCAATTCCAAGTTGAATACGTGTTAGCTGTAGCATCATCACATGCCATCTTAGAATAGCCGAGCCCATTGTAATTGCATCTTGCATGTATTGCATTAGCTATCTTAACATGAACTAGGATCATACATATAATTACTAACTAGTTTCTGTTTTGGCTTGGAGTACTCGGTAAGCATTTATGTTTTAGCATCCTTGCATAAGTGTGAGTGTTGCCATGATAGCATGCTTGCCATGAGGCTATGTGCTTACGTGTTATAACTACCTGAATGTCTGTGGGTGAAGGTTAGGTTACTTATATTAGAACAATGCATTGAATGCGAGTCTTAAGCCCCCTCGAGAGTGGCAAAACCATGTTTTCTAAGCCCACCCAAGGCTGGCAAAATCTGTCTTTTAGCCTACTTGCGAGTAGCAAACTGTTTTCAAAACAAACATGAAATGTTTTGTTCTAATTTAGGTGACTTAGTCAATACTTGTTTGCTGTGCGCATCACATAGTAAATCTAGGCTAATAACCAGAATAAGAACGCATAATGTTTTCAAAACTAGATATCATGGTTAGTAGAGGCCGATCTTCGGATCGGGCTAGCGGGGGTGCTCATAGCTGACCTTCCCCAATCGTATCCAAGTTCTCGAGCCGAGGTAACTTTGGTGATGACGGACACGTGGCCTTAGGCAAACGAGTCAGGGTTTTCTAAATTTCCCCCCATAAAAAAAAATATTTAGGTGGCGACTCTGTATCTGGCAAAGCAGTCCATGTTTGGCACTTATTTACAAAAATCTGTTTTCACAAATGATTTGCCGGATTTGGACTATTTGGTTCAGATTTAGAACCGTGACAATTTGAGTTCGAACTGTAGTGACCCACAAAGGAACAGAACGGGACTCATCCTCCCGGGGCGTTCGGGGACGTCTACAGCGCCCAGCAATGTCTTGCTAACATAAAAGATAGGCAAGTGTTGTACTCCCTCAGCTCGTACCAACACTGCGCTAACTGCATGCTGGGAAACTGCTACGTATAAAAAGAGTTCCTCTCCTGGTACTGCGGTTACCAACAACGGAGGAGAGGTCATGTACTCTTTCAAGCTTTCCAGAGTGCGATCACACTCGTCATCCCACTCAAACTTGGCCTTCAGTGCCGGGAAGAACGGTCGACACCTATCTGATGACCGACTTATGAATCGGTTTAGCGCGGCTGCTAGGCTGGTGAGATGTTTCACCTCCTTGACTTTGTTGGGCCCCTCGAGATCTTGAATGGCTTTGATCTGAGACGGATCGGCTTTTATACCTTGGTTGGTCACTAGAAAGCCAGGGAATTTCCCTTACCCCACACCAAATGCGCACTTGGATGCGTTCAGTCACAATCCATGGGATTTCAAAATTTGAAACATCTCAGCTAGGTCCTTAAGATGGTCCCCCTCATTCTTATTTTTGACCACCATATCATCTATGTAAGCTTCCATTATTCTGCCTAACAATGGCTCAAACATTTTGGTGATCATCCGTTGGAATGTTGTCCCCACATTTTTTAGGCCAAAGGGCATGACCTTGTAGCAATATAATCCCCTGGGTGTTGTAAACGATGTGAGCTCCTGGTCCGGTTCATGCATAGCGATCTGATGGTAACCGCGACACGCATCAAGAAAGCTAAGTCGGTTATGTACTGTAGTTAGGTCTACCAGTTGGCCTATTCGTGGTAGAAAAAAGTTGTCTTTCAGGCATGCTTTGTTGACTGTCTTGTAGTTTACGCAAACGCACCATTTGTTGTTCTTTTTTGGTACCACGACCGTGTTGGAAATCCACATGGAATAGTGTACTTCTCTAATTGCCCCTACTTCCAGCAGGTTTCCTACTTTTTCTACCACTATCTCTACGTTGTGGAGTACTGATCGGCGAGTTCGCTGTATAATTGGTTTGGCAGTTGGGTGGACATTGAGTTGATAACAGATGAAATTGGGGTCAATGCTAGGCATGTCATACAGCGTCCAGGCAAACACTTCGATGTTAGAGGTCAAAAACTCCATGATCTCTATTCTTTTAGTGCTGGACAGAGCCGAGCCGAGCAAAAAGAACCTCTCTAGGTTTTTCTCGTCTATCTTTACCTCTACCAAGTCTTCCACTGCCTTTTGTTCGGCTGCCTTGTCGACATCTGCAAACAGCTCATTGCTTTCTGGTTCCTCTACCATTTGCATAAGCCCTTTTGCAGCCTGTCTGTCGTTTACTGTTACGAAGCACTGCTTGGACATGATTTGGTCTCCTATGACTTCTTCAATCATTCCAGTATCGTTGGGGAATCGTAACACCCGGTGGTAGGTTGATGCTACCGCTCGCATGGCGTACAACCATGCTCTTCCCAAGATTATGTTGTAAGTGGATGGGACTTTGAATACCCAAAATTCCACTTGTTTAGTCATTGTTCCTGCTTTGACTAGCAGAATTATTCTGCCTACTGGCCATTCTGGGATCGAGTTAAAGCCGACCAGAGGGGATGTCGCAGGTGCCTGATCTTTGTCCTCTAGCTTGAGTTGTTTAAAGGTCTCATAATACATTATCTCACATGAGCTGCCTTGGTCGATCAGGATCCGTTTGATGTCGAAATTCTTGACGCACAGAGTTACCACTAGTGCGTCGTTGTGAGGGCTTTGTAACCTTGTTAAGTCCTTGTCAAAAAAGGTGATGACGTTTGTAGCCTCCGTTTTTTCCTTTTTCATGATAGGTTATGCACTCAGTACCTCTCTCATGTGCTCAGTCTTTTTGATCATCCCTCTGAGTTCACATACACATTCAGGCTTGATGATTCCATGTATCACATTAATTATGCCTTGGGGCGGACCGTCAGCTGGCGTCCCATTGGCCTATTAGAGTCCTAGGGGGCTGGTTGTGCTCCCCCCCCCCCCTCAATATATTGGTCTAGGTAGCCTGCGGCCACTAACTCCTCCAGATGTTGCCTTAATGGCATACAGTTTTCAATTCGGTGCCGCTTTTCATCATAGAAGGTGCAACGGTACCTATCGTCGTAGCCTCTCTGCGCTTCTCCCAACTTGGCTGGCTGCCGAACGAAGGGTTCGTCGCGTAACTCACTGAGAATCCAGTAGATAGGTTTATCGAACATCGTGGTTATGGCTGTTCAGACTCTCAACTTCCTTGCTTGGGAGTCCTCTCACCTGCCCCTACCATTTTTGTTCGATCATTCTTCTCGACCAACCGTGTTGACTTTTGTCGCAGGTTTTCTGTCTAACATCACTATTGTGCCAGATTTTGGTTTGGCACGAGCGCCATCTTCTTCTACCCGGATGTACTGATGCACTCTTTCCATTAAGGCCTCCATTGTGAGGGGTGGCGTCATCGTCATTGAATCTCTCAACTTATTGTCTGCCGGCAAACCCTACTTGTATTATGCGATAGCGAGGTTTGTAGGGTAATCTCCAATCTGATTAAAAGTCTTCTAATACAGGTCGTTGTAAGACTTCAATGTTTCCTTCTCACACATGTCTATGGAGAGCAACTAGTCAATCTCCATCGGCGTCTTGGTGTTTGTTCTAAATCTGGTCACAAATGCCTCCGCAAGTTGCGCCTACGAAGCTATGCTGCCTTCTAGAAACCTCTCAAACCATGCCAAACCCAGGTCACCTAGGCTAAAAGGAAACAGGATACACATTAGTTCCTCGTTTTGTCGAATACGGCCATAACCTGGTAAAAGTGGCTCAAGTGCATATAGGGGTCCAACTTCTCCTCATAAGTCGTGAATTTAGGCTGATGGAAGCCTAAGGGTAATGATGTGTTCTTAATCGCCGGAACGAATGGCAAGCTTTGCAACCTTGCTAGCACTTAGTCTACTGGTTTTGTAAGCAAGGCATGATACTGGCATCCCAACCTTGACACTCCCATATGTCCTAGGAGCCAACCGTTGTGGAGCTGAGACCCTACGAGGGTCGCGAGCCCAGGTGTCCTTCCTCCATCAGGCCCTTTCCTCTAGTACTGTTCGCAAGTCTGCTGACCTAGGCAACTCTATGTGTCTAGATGTTGTTTGGTGCGAATACGAGAGCCGGTAACTGCTTCCCTCGGTACAAGACCTTTCAGTCCTCGTTCTCTCAGACCTGGAGAAACGAGTCTTGGAAGTCCTTGATTGTGTGTCGCTTGTCCTGAGGCTTTTACTTTCAGCTTGTGAGGACATGACTTGCCTGTCACGATCTTCTGAATGGTAAGAGTACATGTTGCCTTTGCGCCTCTCTTCTGTTGCCACCCTTTTGCCTTTTATCTGGCGCTTCCTCGTCTCCATGTCTGCTGCCATCCTTTGTATCAATTTGTCTTGCTCCCTTACGCAATCTTCTAGAACCTGAGGATCCATCCTCCGCCTTTGTCTGTCTGGGCTTTGAGAGCGACGAGGTCTTGAGCCCTGTCTTTCTCGTGTGTCTCTTCGTGGGTTCCGTCTCTAGGGATCTAATTCTACCATGGACGGGACAAAAGGTAAACCTTCGCGCCTCCCGCCCCCTTCCGGGGTTTGCCCATCAATAGCAAAATGTGGCAAGTCTTCATGTGCGCCATTGAATTTAATTGAAGAGGAAACTCAATCAAAAAGTTTGTTCACTCTATGTTTTCCTACAGACGACGCCAATTGTACGAGCATGAAATAATCTTCTCGTATAATCCTGTTGCACTCCTCCAAACATCGCCGCTTTACTACCTGAAATCACAAACCTGAGCTAGCTGGCGAGTGTATGCAAAATCCCTCTCCGATGCCTAAGTCAGCAAAATAGGCAAATAGACACAAAAGCTCTGTATGTTTGAGAATAAGAATTGTGATACCTGTACATAGGTCCTATCACGAGCTTTTATAGATTTTGCGTGATACAATCCTAGTAGGACTTTTATTCTCCTAAACAAAGTTATTTGAACACAATATCTGATCATTCATTTGAATGTGATTCATCTGAAATCTTTAATTCCCCCTGGAAGACGTATTATTTTCCCTTTTTCCTTTTTATCAGCACGAGAAGGTTCTTGTTGAGAAGAGCTACACTCGTTTGGTAGTCAATCCATTGTCAAAAGTGAACTAATAAGGTTTAGAGAATCTAAAATCCACCTCATTTCTCTTCCAAACTTGCAATGAATGAAAGTTTCTCTTGCAAGGATTCAACCAAATCTTGATATTCAGCAAATGTCGGATATAACTAAAGAGTACATCAAGAAAGGAAAATGAGGCAAATAAATGAATAGTCATTGTAACCTAGAAAATCTTCAACTATGTTTGGGAGCTTGGGAGAAAAAAGAAAAGAAATGATTATACAAGTTAGGAAAGAAGAGAAAATATCATGTTTTCTCTCCTTTAAAAAAACTAGTTGTAGTGCACATGCAATGCATGTGGATTTTTTTTTTCTCCCCTGGTATTCCTAGTTATTCTTCATTTTCACTTAATCACCTAATTTACCTTTTAATATCCTTTATTTTTTTAAAATCTGAAATAGCCACAAAATGAATGTTTTAGGCAAAATCAAACAAGGTACTATGTATGACAACTATCTATCACCAACAATTATGGGTTAAATCTAAAATTCATGGATCACTTGTTTGATTCCAATTTAAAGAAACGAAATTTCTATTTCCTAATGTAGTAAAACTCACAAATGTTTGGTTCTTTAGAAAATGTAGAAGTATATCATCCCAATCAAGATTTGACAACTACAAACAACACAATCATTATGTGCAACATAGTAATTCTCTTCATTAGTATAGCTTTCAACTTGATTATTCATGTAACATTCAAAATTATATTATAAACTACAAAAATTATGAACCTAAAAATATAAATGGAAAAGTAGACCTTGCATTCACAACCTAGAAAAAAAAATGCGAGTCATTACCTTCGCCCACATTCCAAAACATAATCTCTTCCATGGTTTTGCAGCATGACACTCTGTCATCTGCAGCCCGAAAATTCATTCCCAACTCCAAAACCTACATTTAATGAATTTCAAAATTCTTTTGGCTAAGAAACATATTATGACAAGAAATAATGCATTATTAGCATAAATCCACCATGAGTCGTCAGCATCATCAGTGGTTTAATGGAGAACCCTCATTTTTGTGAACACAGGAGGTGGTTGTCCCATATACAGATGCTGAACGATTGGTTCTTTCTGTGAGTATACCAAAATAATTCTCAGTTTGTTGAGAGGTTGATAATCAGAACCAAACAACGCATTGAAATGAATCAAAAACACAATTTTTATACATCAAACTCATCCAAAATAAAGTAGTAATGCCATTTTTTAAATTACAAGCCATAACAGAAGGCGTTTTAGTTTAAAATTGAAAACGCCACAAAAACCCACATCATTTGTATGTGAATTTCGAAAAAATGTTGTTCGTATAGTAAATGAAATATCCCTCAAAGACAAAGGCACTTTGAAACAAGAGATATGCAAATCATAAAAAATAGTAAATTGTTGGTTTCTTTTCTCTCCCAATCTTTTCACTTTTTGGAGTGACTCAAAATTAGGGTTATAAGAGAAATGGGTTTCTCTTCATTTCACCCAATTTCTCACCTTTTTTATTAATCCATACAAGTGATATGAACTAAGAGATATGCATTTCTTTCCTTCCCAATTCACCCAATCTGAAAGGGCTAAGAGAAGTAACTGCAGAGTCATGCTACATGCTTTCCACAACAGCATATCATGTTGAAATAAATCAAAAAGAAGCTCTGCAGCATCACACGAGTGATAAATGATAATGCAACAAAAACAATACATTTCATCATATTCAATTAGATACGTAAACATCATTAAACTTTTCCTTCTACAAATATTTCCATAGCATTTATACCTCAGATCACCTTAAAAGAGTGGCCCGGACAACTATCCACTCTTTTTTCTTGACAGAGCACATATGAGCCAAGCGGAATTCTGCATCAAACCAGCTCTGCAGTGGGCCCATTTGAGGCTGGTAATATATATGTGAGACTAGTCAATTGCCAGGAAATGGAATATCCAATAAATAATATTCAAACAACTTTTACTTCCCTAAACATGTCAAAAGTTCTTCTAAAAATACAGCATGACTCTCTAAAGGTAGTATTCTCATGCTTTGTTTTGTTAATCTAGATTTTCAAGATTTGACAGCATCTGTGACTATTTTGCCAAGTAGTGTAGCCAATTTTAATCATCAAAAATAACAAATGTTTCCTATATTATAGTGCTTAAGCATTTCTTCCAAGAGCATCTCTTTTTCAGTGTAAGTGTTGCCTTCCAGTGCTTAAGCACGAATCAAATTGTTAGGTTAAAATGACTTATGAGTTCAAATGAAGCGCAGGTGCCGGTATAGATACCGATATGGGTACGTCAATATGTTAAAATCTAAAAAAAAGTAATGTGCGACTAGGGTACATCAAATATTTATTTATTTATTTATTTTAAAATTTATAGCTAAACATTCCACCTACAAATATTTGTTTATTTATTTTAAAATTTATAGCTAAACATCCCACTTACAAATCAAAGTTTAAAACAATAGCTGAAAAGAGAAATTACAAAACCAAAAATAAATCAATATTCAAAAATACCAACACAATACTAAAGTAAAGGTCCCGTTTGGTAGAGCTGTGGAAAAATGATTATAGATTATACCTTAACATATTATAACTTATAACTGTGAACATAAACTGTTAACATGTTTGGTACAGCTGTGGAATTATGAATTTAAGCAGCAGAATAGTGTTTGGTTGATAAGCTGTAAAATAACTTTTTACTGTATAATTGTCATTTTTGCCCATATATGATATAAAAATGATTATTTTATCATTTTTTTCAATTTTAATTTTAAAAAAGTTATTTCATTAATAAAAATTAATATAATTAGTATTACAAAAATTATTATTTTCATTAATATTATCAATTAGTATAAAATTATTTCATTTTTTCATTATAAACACTACTAGAAATATGAGTTTTTGCGTCTATTTTTTTGCGACTGATTATTTAACCGTCGCAAAAAATCACTTTTTTCCATAACAATCCTGTTTTGCTTAACCCCCAATCGTGTTCTTAACTGAACAAAAAAAAAAAAAAAAAAAAAAAACCCCAAAGTCGTGTAAAACTTGCCCTATCCCTTTCACTCTTATTTCCCAACTCTCTCTCTCTCTCTCTCACTCTCAAAACCTCACAAATCATACTGGTAATCTCACAAATTCTCCTCTCTCTCACTCGACTCTCCACTCTCTCTCGCTCGACTATCACTTTGATGAAGATATGAAGATTTTGATCGATTGTTGATGAAGATTTGAAGATTTCGATCTGCTGTTGATGAAGATTTGGATCGATTCATAATCGGTAAGCCTAATTTCTATGTATGAATCCAACTCTTTGTCTCTGTAATCCCGGTGTCTTTCTTTCAGCTCCCAAATTCTCTTCGACTCATAGCTTTGTTCGATTTCAAAGATCAACATCAACGGTAACAACATGAATTTTTTCCAATTCAATTTATTATTATCAATGCGGTGCAGATTCTGATTTCGAAACATCTTTTTGATTCGAAGATTCATTTTATTTTTTATTTTTATTTTTTTAGATTATTAAATCTTGATTTGCTTTGGCTTTAAAACTTGATTTAAACATTTCTCTAGATTATTTGCTAAATTTCATTTAGTTTTTGAACCTCTTGTTTGTATGCTAAGAAAATTTTAGGAACCAACCGAATTTCAAACTTTTAGTATTATGCTTTTATGTTTGTTTGGCTAGAAAACTGAAGCTCACCTCAATTAAGGTAAAATATATATATATATATATATATATATTTGTTTTCCTGTGTCTATGTTACATTTTCTTAGCAACCAAACTGAGCATAATTTGGTTAATCTTTGAATGATTTTTCTAGTTTATAATCTTGTTGTTCTGCTTTGAATTCTTCTTGGTTACATGTTTTAGTCGTAGTTGATTTCTATATTGCTCTGTTTAATTTTGATTTCAAGCTCTCTCTGCAATTTTCAATTTCAATTTAGTTTGAGAAAGCTCAGAAGCAATTTAGATCTTGAATTAAATGATGAATTACTTGGTACTGATATCTTTCTCTCTCGTTTTTGAATTTGAATTCGATTCATATAGCTAAATGCATAGAGCATTGAATATTTGAATGCGTGTATCTATTGTCTTGCAAACATCTTCGTGTCACAAATAATAGTCATAAGCAGGGAGATATTGATGTTTGTGGTTTGTTGAATTGAAATGTTTCACTATGAAGTGATAGATTTGGAATTGGTATAAAAAACAACAGGTTAAAACTTGGGCCTCAGCGCAAGCTTGGATCAGGTGCAAGCTTGGATTTGAGGAACATATATTTTCTGTAAAGAAATCTTTTCTTATTGTTAGTTCTCTTGCATATCTGCATGTGCTTATTTTTCGTAGAGAATTTTTGCATGTGATATTTTTGTAGTTTTCTTGATACCACAGCTGTTAAATTTGACTGAAGCTTGTTGAAGTCAATGCTCATACTTGGGCAGATTGATGTTCTGCTTTGGCTTCATTTCTGTGAATATTTTATCTCTGGAAAAATCGTGATAAGTGGACAGAAAGAATGATAGTGAGAATTTATGCTGACCTGCTTATTTAAAGACCCATTTTGCCTTAAAGAAACAAACATTAGAATTCTTAAATTATATTAAATTCTTCTGTCTTTATAGAATGATAAAATTGTGCCCTAGATTCCTCTTCTAGAATTCAAAATATAAAATGATCATTAGATCTTCATTGGTCTCAACCTTCCAAGTCCAAAACCAGAAGGTATTATAAGTTGACATTACTACTGCCATTATTGTTGCCACCATAATTACTGTTGTTGCTTCTTAGATGCCCATGTCACTGAAATAGGGCTTCTAACCCTGGAAAGACCTTTGTCAAAGTGCACCCATATCAAATGCCCTTGAGTAAAGCTCATATATTTGTTGTTATTTTCTTCCTTGAAATAATCCAAACTCTGTAACTGGTTCGTATATTTGAATATTAGTCTTTGCAGTTTAACTCTTACTTTGACTCCTTCAGGTTCCACTACTTCGACCGAGTAAATGGAATTAGGACTCCCTACATTTGTCAATTGCCTTTTGATCACCTTACTCATCTTCCTGGACGTGAACATCACCGAAATCAAGGGATAATTGATGCTAAAACCCCTGTTCTCCAGCAAAGTCTCATGGCAACTCACATTCCTGTGAGTAATTATGAAAATTTCTGATTTTGTGTATCCCAGGGTGCACAGATGAGTGAAATACTCATCTGGCCTGATATCATATACCAGTCCTGGATTGATGGCTCTCTTGGGGTTTACATGTCCAGCTCCAGTCGCGAAAACTCCTGTAGGTTTGTCTCCATCTATTATTGGCCTTCCTGAATGGTCTGTGATTTTCGCTGTTGTCATGATTGCAGATTTAATAGCTGCTGGGGTCTATGTTAGATGAGCTAAGTGGATCAGAGCAGCAATTCCACCGACATGTGGACAAGCCATGGAAGTCCCTGACATGACAGTGAAGTTCACTCTTCTAGAATCTTCTGGAAGAGCGCTGGGGCCCAAGTTTTGAGGCCAGGCAGCAATGATGTTCACTCCAGGAGCAAGATTGGATTTGAGGAACATATATCTCGATGGTGTGTTTTTTGTACATCTCTTATTTCATATAGGAATGATGTTCACTCCAGAATCCCTATATTTAACATTTTAAACTGATTTTTGGTATCTGAAATCCATACCCACTAAAAAAATTATCATTTCATGACGAGAAATTGGCTTCATAATTAAATTGGACAAATAAATAAATAAATAAATAAATACAAACAAGAAAAGATGAATTTGATGACTTGGGAGTGAACATAGCAAAAAATTCGTGTTGTTAGTGGGTGACTCCATTGAAGGAGGTGTTGAAGGCTTTTTTGTGAGTGGATTTTGAAATTGACTCAAAGCTAGTGTACCTCTTTATTCATTTCAACTAACTTTAATATGTAGAAAGCACTTTGATTTCTTCATCTCTGAATCTGTTCTCACTGTTTGGTCAGAACTTGGTCGTTGATTTTCGCATCTTATGTGAGTTCACAGTCAATAAATGTGCAGTGGATTTATTCTGTCTTCTCTTACGTTGAGTTCCCACAAGGATAATGCAGTTGCAGATAACAGTACTGATCATGTGGCTTGGTAGGTTGTTAAAACAGCATCAGATATGTTTTTGCTTGTCCCTGACATCTTGGTGTATATTTATGAAGGTCTTTAAGATGACTGCTAATGTGATGTTCAATATTGCTGGAGCTGATTGGAGTTAAATTTATCTGATGTAGGACACAATAATTGGATTTTTATTGGCTGGAGTAGGCAATGTGGATTTGCGGAGAAAGACAAATTACCTAATTGTGGACTCAAGTATGCTTTTGAGCTCCAAATGTTGTGAAATTTTAACGTTTTAGGCATATGATGAATTGAAAAGCTATCTCCAATAAATGACTGGATGGTCAACATACTTTAATTTTATGATAAAATCATTAAAGCCTGCTAGTTACTCTTGTCATTTATGCTGTAGATTTTGTTTCTCTGTAACAGAATAAGCAGCTAAGGAGATTCAAAATTTGCTTTAAAATTGTTAAGAGAGAGAGAGAGAGAGAGAGAGAGAGAGAGTACTTGAAACTACATGGGTTTCAGATGCTGTTATACTGCTCCAAATTTTTGTTCTTGCCCTGTATCCTTAGTTATGGAATTAGAATCTATCCTTTCCCCTGAGTTAATTTCAATTCAATTGAATTTTTGGATATTCTTATTTTGGCTTATAAATGTTCTTTTATTATGGCTTAGAAACAACTGTTAAGCAAATTGAAGAAGCATTCAAGGAGTTTACAACAAGAGATGACGTTGCAATAGTGATGATCAGCCAATATGTAAGTTTTTGTTCTACTCTATCATATTTTTGATTGATTTTAATGCTCTTATGTGGTATGACTTATGCATATGATTATAGTGCATGCTTATACCCTATCAGATGTATCATGAGCACCCTAAGATGCTTTTTTTTTTCTTTTTCTTCTTTATTTAAATTCTATCATGTGAATGAGAAAAAATATTAAAAGTTTATGATGAATAAGTATGGGTCGTGTCACAGATTTAGCATGTTACATTAATGTTTTAGTCAATGGGACTTCATACTTTGGTGCTGAATTTACTAATGCTTCCTAAACTTCAAGTTAAACCTTTATTGCAACATTCATATAAATCACAAAGTCCCACAATTATTATAGTCCGGTAGTAAGAGACGAATGAGTACATTGATTTTGTGGTGGTGTGATTTTTCATTTGTCATTTGATTCTGTGGATAAAACATTGTCTAATGCAACAATGTTCATCTTTAGGTTGCAAACATGATAAAGTTTTTAGTAGATAGCTACAACAATCCAATTCTAGCAATTTTGGAGATTCCTTCCAAGGACCATCCTTACGATCCAACACATGATTCTGTTCTTTCAAGAGTGAAGTACTTCTTCTCTGATTTTCCCATTTTATGTGTTGTATGCTTGAATGTTTGTTCTTTCTTTATTTATTTCTAATTTGGATTTGCAGATTCTAGCAGTTTGTGGGGTTACTCTCTCTGTCTCTCTATCTCTCCCTTAAAATTTTAATTTCAGTTCAACTTTTACTATTAGATCACCAATTTCAATATTTTAAGCTCACTAATATTGGTAATGAGTTTTTGAAAGTCTTAAAACATTTTTTTCCCTAGGTCAGTTTAGTGAAAAGGTAGATCTTTTGTGGAATTGATTAAGACTACACCATAATGGTAATGGGATAATTTAATCGCCTAGTACGCATCTTTTAACATTTTTGCTTTATTATCCATCTCACTAGCTGGTGGGGTAACTTGGTATTTATTAAAGAGTATATTCCCTTGCGTTAATATGGAAATTTTAGGCGTCACATGACCATTAATTTGTTATTAATGTAACATTTCTCAAGTTTTTATTTTTTTGTTCAAATTGATGAAATGAAATATATAAAGCTTGACACTTCATCTGTCGATTTTGTGTTTCAGATGCTAGTTGATGATATTAGTGATATAACAATTACTAATGATGGTGCTATAATACTCAAGATGTTATATGTTGAGCATCCTCCTGCAAAGGTGGAAGAATAAAGCATTCATTTGGCTGAGGTTCAAGACCGAGAAGTTGGAAATGGGACAACTTCTGTGGTTATTACATCAGTCAAGTGATCCAGCAGATAATGATGCATGGAAAGATAGTGACCGAGAAGCTTGACGCTTTTTTTTTTTTCCTAGCCCAGTTGAATGGCTCTGAAGAACATTAAGAGTTTCAAGCATAAGAAATGACAGAAAAAAAAAAATTAGAAATTCACTTGGTTGAGTTTATTTTTTAGTTTCTTATTGATAGAATTCACTTGGATTTAATTTGTTCAATGTAGTCAGATTTTTGGAAAGATCATAAATCATAACAATGCACTATTTATAAATGTCATTGAAAACTATTTGCGACGGTAATAAGATGGTCGCTAATACATTGTAGGTAATTTTTATTCTTTTTTTGCGACGGCAAAACATCAGTTGCTATAAGTAGGTTAGGCGGTCGCAAATAATTTGCGACTGCTGTTTTGCGGTCGCAAAAAATATTTGTCACCCCCACATTCGCGACCCCCATTTGCCGTCGCATAGGCCGTCGCAAAAAGTCTTTTGCGACTGTATTTTTATTATTTGCGACGGTTTGTAACAGTCGCAAAAAGTACTTTTTTTAGTAGTGAAATTAATTAGTGTTAATTAATGGCTTAATTAGCATCAATGCTTCTTTTTTCTTTTTTTTTTCTTTTTCTTCATTTCTTTTTTCTTTTTCTCCTTATTTTCTTTTTCTCCCTAGTATTAATGTTGTGGTGTCATTACATTATTTTTCTTTATATTGATTTCAATTAGTTATTTAATAGAAGTTATATCAATTTTATTTTTTTTAATTTAGTGATATTTCAATTTTTTTCTTTTTATTTTGTGATATTTCATTTTTTTTCATTTTTGGTAATTCATTTATTCATTTGACAAATCCTTTCATTTTTTTCAATTTATATCATTTTTTAGTGATATTTCAATTTTGTCATTTTTAGTAATTCATTTATTCATTTGACAAATCCATTCATTTTTTTCAGTTTATATTATTTTTTTTTAGTGATATTTCAAGTTTTCATTTTTAGTAAAATTATTTCATTTTTTCATTATAAATTCATTAGTGTCAATTAATGGCTTGATTAGCATCAATTAATACTAAAATTGTTAATTAGTATAAATTAATATAAAATTTATTTCATTAATATAAAATTTTTAATTAGTATCAATAAATTAATTAGTATCAATTAATGGCTTAATTAATATTATGATTTTTAATTAATTATTATTATTAGTATCGATAAAGTTATTTCATTTTTAATTTATTATTATTATGATTTTTTTAATAAAAAAAACACTGAAAACCTCCCCAAAAAAAAAAACACTGAACTTCATCGCCGGAGAGAGAGAACCGCAACAACGAACCAACGCCGGACGACAATGGACAGTTGATCGTCACGCAGTCAATGGTTAGGATTTCGATCGCTAAGCAAGGGTTTTGATCGCTAAGAGAGAGAGAGAGAGAGAAAGAGAGATTTGGTTCGTGAGTGTGAGAGAGAAGGAGAGCACTGGTTCATGAGAGAGAGAGAGAGCACTGATGCGTTGACCGCCAGAAATCGCCTCTCTCTCTCTCTCTCTGTCTCTCTCTCAGAGAATGAACAGTGATGCTTGGTGGTTTATATAATGGTAATTTGGTAATACTTCGATTTAGTAAAAGACATTTAAGTAATTTTGCCTCTCAATTTGTAGCTTCTTGCTTAAGCTGAATGAGTAAGCACCCCAGAGGCCACTCAGCCAAAAAGCACTTTTTTGGCTTAATTTAAGCTACAAAAAATGATTTTAAGTTTCACCAAACACACCAAAATAACTTAAAATAATCTAAAAGCTGAGTTAAGTAGCTTTTAAACTCTACCAAATACCTTGAAAATCCTGAACCTGATGAACTCATATTTCTATAACCATTAAGACAATAATTTGTGAATTCTTTCACTTCATTCAAGTATATAATTTTCAAATATTTAAATAACAATTTAAAAACATCAATATTATGAAAGTAACAATGAAACATCAATATAATTTTTAATATTCCTATAAACATCAACAAAAAAAAAAATTATTTTATATAATTCTAATTATCTACTAAGTATACAACAATGAGTAGAAGAGGACAAAATTACTTAATAATAGTGTAAAGAGTTGGTAGTTCCAAATTACTTAAATTTTTTGAAAATGATTAGAGAGGAAAAAGATTGTAAACTTGAATCAAATTCCAACTTTTAAAAAATAAAACTTTTAAAAAAAATCAATTGTTGTGGAGTACCCACCCTGTATCCATGGAGTACCCACTGCGTACCCATGATGTATCCATCTTCCCCAAACCGTATACGGTGTTACACGTGCATCCGTATCAAAATGTGTACCCGCACCCGGTAAGTATCCGGTACTTATATGGCAACATTTTTGAAAAACACCGAAAGAGAAATGAATAAATCTCAAAGTGACTCAAAACCTTTGAATAGAATCAATAACTCAAAAATTTCAACAAACATTTCAAGATTACCTTTTTCCCAATCAATTCAAGCCCTGAAGCAAAATTCTCCAATTGAGCACTTCCATACATTTCTCTTTGAAGATATTCCTGCAGTAAGATATTAAACACTTAGACAAATACACACTAAGACCTTTTAGCAAACAGTTGATGAGCTCTTAGAAGCTGCAATGTCAATTGCAAATGTTGCAAATGTTCTGTCCGTGTAGCGCTATAAACAAGTATGTCATCAAAAAATACCAATATAAACCTTCGTAGATGTGGTCTAAAAACTTCATTCATGAGACTCTGGAAGGTAGAAGGCGCATTGGTCAGCCCAAAGGCCATCACCAACAATTCATAGTGCCCATCATGAGTCCTAAATGTTGTTTTTGGAATATCGGGGGAATGAACTCTAATTTGGTGATAACCAGCCTGTAGATCCAATTTAGAGAAATGTTTGGTCCCCCACAGTTCATCCAAAAGTTCATCAATTGCTGGAATCGGAAATTTATCCTTTACAGTAGCTCTGTTCAATGCCCTCTAATCCACACACATTCTCCAATTTCCATTCTTTTTCTTCACCAACAATACAGGAGATGAATAAGGACTTGCACTAGTTTGGATAATCCCAGATTGAAGCATTTCCTTGACTTGCTTTTCTATCTCAGATTTCTGGAAATAAGGATACCTATAGGGCCTTGTATTGGTTGGTTCAGTTTCAGGTTTGAGTAGTATGTGATGGTCATGAGGCCTCACTGGAGGAAGATGTTTAGGTTCTTGGAATACATCACCATACCTGCCCGAAATGTCCTTCCTGGCTGTCCACTTGCAGAGAGAAGACTTGAGCTACAACTCCTTGTGCCTGTTTTTGGAGAAGTTTCTGCACCTTCCTAGGGCCAATGACTGTCAATTCCTCCTTACCACCCCTTAAAACATGTTTTCTTCCATTCAAGCGAATTCCAAGCTCAAGTTCTTGAAATCCCACTTGACTGGTCCTAATGTTACCAACCATTGAATACCCAAGACCATGTCACACCCTTTGAGTTGCAATACCCTCATATCAGCCTGAAAACTGGTGCCCTGCATTTCCCAATTGAATCCATTGCATACAGCTGTGCCCATCAACTTAGTTCCATCAGCTACTGATACTGGAAGAGGATCTGTAACTGTAGCCTCTATTCCTGACCTTTTAACCACATCTGGGCTTATGAAATTATGGGTGCTACCTGAATCTATAAGGATTATGATTAATCTTTTCTTGACATTCCTTCTTACCCTCATAGTCATGTAGGAGACTGAACCAGATAAAGCATTAATTGAAATCTGCAGCTCCTCTTCTAGAATATGTACTTCCTCTCCCCATCTTGTTCTTCTTCTTGGTCTTGGTCTTCTATTTCCCCTTCCATAGCATACAGCTGCTTTCTTTTGCAGATACGGCCTCTTGTATACCTTTCATTACATTTGAAACACATGCCTTTTGCCCTCTTTTCTTCCAACTCCTTGCGTAATTCTCTTCGATTAGGGGCTATGGAACTCACCATCTGGTTAGGCCTGGACAAACTAGATGATGGAGTTTCTGCCACCCTAAACCCTTGTCTATATCTCTTGGCGATGGTTTCAATACTGCTCTCTTGTAACTTGGCCAATCCAATAGCCTGGTTGATGCCAGTGGGTTTAAACATCAATACCCCAGCCTTGATATCATCCCTTCAGCCGCTAATGAAGCAACTAATGAAGAAGGTTTTTGGCAAATTTGGTAAGCCCTAACAGATGTGACTTGCCTTAACTTCGTTAAATCCCCCATCGCATCTTCATAGGAATTAGGGCCAAATCTGGAAACTACTCCCTCTTGAATGTGTTCCAATTGATTTGATTGTGACATTTCTCAAACCATTGGAACCATTGAAGGGCTTTGTTTTCCAAATGCAGTGAAGCCAATTTTACCCCATTTCCATTTTCAATTGCATTATAATCAAAGAATCTCTCACATTTGTAAATCCAACCCAATGGATCTTTCCCACAGAATTTGGGAAAATCAATTCTAGTATAACGAGTTTGAAATTGATTGAATGATTCAGGGTTTTGAACCCATACCTGAGATGTTTCCTCAATCTCTTGATGAGACTCATAAACCCTAGATGCCACCTGATCGTATTGATGCTCATTGCTGTGATCATCTCTTTGATTTCATTGATATCCTTCATTGATTTCTTGATATCCCTAATATCCTGTGCTTGCTTTTCGCCATTCTCTTTGAGAGATCGAATTGCCTCCTCCATTATTTTTTATTCCTACTGCCTAGTCCCATCTGCCATTTCTTGATTTCTTTCACAGGACGAGAATGCCTGCTCTGATACCAATTTTACAGCTATGGAAGAAGAAAGCTAAAATGGAAAATAGAAAGAACAAGGGAATACAAACAGAGCTCTCTCTCTCTCTCTCTCTTATTCCAAACCAAGAAAATATCATATTACAAAATGCATACCTTTCCTCTCTGTAACACAGCTATCTATAGCTAGAATCAACTCCTAACCGTCTAACTGAACTAACAAACTCACCCTCGAAACAAAATCAAAAATTGGTTACAACTAAATCACAATGAGCTAAAGAATAACCAATTTCTTTCTAGAACATTACATTAGGGAAAAGAAACTATCCCAAGAATCTAGGCTATAGTTTGTCTGAATCTGTCGTTGAAGGTTCATATTCCGTTCCAGATCTGAGCAGAAGCCTCACCTGAGAATAAAGGAGAAAGATCAACATTAGAAGAAAACTGTTACGGTATTAACCATCTTGCAGAAAGAGGAAAGAGGACCCTCAAGTTTAGAGATCACCTGCGGCAGTAAAAGTAGTACAAAATAAGGTTAGCAATTTAGAATTAAAGGATGGGGATTTGAAAAGTAGATAAGTAGCTGGAACATAGCTTATCTAGAACTTCTTCCATCAATTACGAGCTTTTTCGGGAAATTAGTTGTCATCTATGTTACATTGCCACTTCCAAATGTATGAAGTACCCGTGTCAGACACTAGACACTTGGGTAAGGGTATGGGTATGGGATGTGTCCAACATGCAATTGTACATTCATCTAGCAAACATATTTTTCCATGTCTTGTGCAGATGTGTCCACACTTGCAATTGTATAGCATCTTATGAATACCATTTTACCTTAGAAAATAATACAAGATTAAGAAATATAAATATTTTTCCATGTCCCAGTGTTCTTAGACAAGAGATTAGATGAATCAAACACTCATACACATATATGCACCCAATACCCATAGTTGAGTCCATGTTACATAGGTTGTCATGAAGAAACTGTAAAAAGAACATTCTCACAAGTTGTCATGAAAAAATTGTAAAAAGAACATTTCTCACTTTTAACCTTGTAAACACGCATTACAATATTGTAGAGTTTTATATAAAATTATATTTTGTGATGTCTAATTTTTTACTACTAAACTTTCTTTTTGTTCCAAAGGACAAAACGATACACTTGTAAGTTGTAACACAATACATATATACACACACGCTTACCTTCTGCTAATTGTACTTGTGAAACTTGTTGATCTAGTGGACTTGAACAACTTTACAGCAGAGAGTCAGAAGAAGTTTCATCTTTTCTTATTTGGGACAAATATTATGAAAATCTGTGAAATTCCTCAAACCCTAAAGCTCGAATATAATCAACCGAGATGATTTAGTTACTTACGAGCTGTTGTCCAGTACCATCTCTGTTGGAAGCATTCCTCAAACAACCTAGAGAACAGAAAAATCAAGAAATCCACTAGCAATACACCTTACATGGTAGGTAAAAGCAGGAAAAAATAAATAAATAAATAAAAGAGAAATTACGTACTCCTTTGATCTTCCGGTAGCAGAAAACAAATCTGCCCAATGTCGGCCATCAATTTCTCTTGCAACACTAACAACCACATCAAAATACTTGGGAAATTTTTATTAAATCACAAGTCTTCTCTAAAAGAGAGCAATTGGTAACCATGCTTAGGGTCTGAGAACTGGTTTTTATTTGCACTCTTGCCTATAAGAAAGTCGTTCAAACCAACCAAAAATTAAAAATTTAACCCATGATCAAGGCATATGGAAAACAAAAACGTTAACAGAAAATGTCAGCAGCAGAACTCCCTAGCCAAACACCCCTACTCACCCCAAGTGAGGATCCTGATATAGGACGAGTAGGGATTACTTTCCAACAAGTAGTGAGCCCGTTTAAGTATACTGGCAGCGGCAACAATAGACTTATAGGGCTGGATTTGGTAAGATTTTGTGGCTGTAAAAATACTTTACAAAAATAATAAAATAATAAAATAAAATAGGAGTTTAAGGGTTTGTAAAAGGGTAGGATTTTGGGAATGAAAACACAAGTGTTTAGGGGATGTTGGTTGGCTGTCTATGAAGCACGAACACCTCTCTGAGGGCTACGTATCAATGTCGGACACGTGTCAGACACAGACATGCATCGGACACGCAGTTGACACATGTCCAACACGTTGCAGAAGGTGTCTGAATTTTTTTTTTATTTTTTTGCACCAGGACACATAACGGACATGTTTGGATATGTTCGGGACACGTTCAGGGTGAAATTCATAATTTATAAAACTTCTGTGGGGGTCAATTTGTAAAAAGCAAAAGCATAACATGTAACCTAATGCTCGTTAATAGACAGAGAGAACAGAGAGAACACCTGGTTGCTTGTGGGTGGTCGTTCGTCGCTCGTTGGTTGTCATTCGTTGGTGGTCGGTCGTCGACGGTCTGCTATCTAAGGTACAACTTCGCTGCTCTTCTACATTCTTCTTCTTCTTCGGTCTTCTTCATCTTCTCCGATCTTCTCTCTCGTCTCTCTCAATCGCTCTCAGCCGCTCTCTCTCTCTCTCTCTCTCTCTCTCTCTCTCGCAGTCGCTCTCTCTCCCTCTCTCTCTCTCTTTTCTGATCTGCTTTGACCTTTTCTTTTCTTTTATCTGATTTTTTTTTTCTTTTATATGGTCAGTTTTAGTGTAATTTATCTATCTCTCTCTTCTATTTTTTTTTCTGATTTCATTTTATATTTTCTTTTCTCTCACTCTGCCTCTCTTATTTTAGTGTATATATATATTATTGATTAATTTTGTTAATTTTAATAATGTGTTTATTAATTTTATTATCGGAATTAATTCTTAATTCTGAAACAATGGCTATTACGGGTGGTATTTTTTATTACCTTTCTCTGATTTTTTTTTTTTATAATTTTATGACATATAATAATAAATTTAATTATATATATTGAACGTGTCCCCAGCATGTCGTGTCCCTTATTTTTTGAAAATTTGCGTGTCCGCGTGTCCGTATCGTGTCCATGTCATATCACGTGTCCGTGCAACATAGGTGGAACAGTGAAATAAACGGTAACCATGCTAGAGAGAGAGAGAGATGCTTCACCCTCACAAGAGATAGGCCAATCATACAAACACAATCTCAAATTTTTATAATAATAACTCTTCTCCTCAATCATTAAGTTACACATATATTTATAGGCTAAAAACTCCTAATTTTACAGGGACTATAATTCAAATTTAGAGAGTAAAAATATTTAGCAACTACTAAGATTCTAAACCAACTATGACTTCCAATTCTACTTCAATCATAATAAGAAACTTTAATGATTTCTAATTTTACTTCAATATCAAAATAGGAAATTTAGACTTTTGACCACTAAAACTATTTTAGACATAATAAAACCCATATACAATGATCCATTTAATAACTTGACCCAAAATAAAACCCGTGGGTGACCCCTACAATCCATGTCCAATAATTATTGGAATTACCATTATACCCTTAATTATTAAAACCTGCTATAATGACACGAAGACTCAAAATTATTCCAAATCTTTAATTCTTGATGTCTTAAATGTGCTTCATTTGAAATTTCAAATTTGCTCTTTTTCTTCTTTCCATGATCTTCATCAGATCCTCTAGAGTGATTTTTCTTATAATGATCTTAGAGTAATTTTTTTGATGCCTAAGATTTAATTCTACCAAAGTTGAAAGTACAATAATCATTTCACCTTCCAACTCTCAAACCTAACATTATCACTCTATGAAAAATCACTCTAGAGGATCCTGACTCACTTGAGTAACCCGAGACCCCAAGCCAAATATGATATGCCCCCCATCCCAATCACAGCAAGATGGATTACATTTTCCTGATAACAAACATTTACCATACAGCAAGGATTGATCATATACAAGCAACTCCCCCATAAAGAGGGAAAAATTTACCAAACAGTTGCTTAGATCAACAAAAACAGCAGACCTCTCAGTTAGAACAGTAATTAGGGTAGTAGAGCTCAGCAGCTCACTCACTTCAGCATCAGTTTAATTTCATTTAATTCCCAGCACCATCTCAACCCAACAAAGCCATTCCATTTTGTTGAATCTTCAAACATGATTTATGACAAACATGAATGATGCTTAAAGTCACGAGGCTCAGAATTGGTATAAGTTTTTTAAATTAAATAGAGTCACCTGGAAATTTCAGCATCAAATACTGTAAAAGGAAGCCACTCCTGGCAATGGGGAAAATGAGGTTTTGCACTGATAGTTGTGCCAAAAGTAAAGCTTCCTCACTCTTGTCCCTCTGGCGAACATGATATCAGAAACAGAATTGGGAATCCTGTATAAGAAAGAAGTAAAAATCAGAACACCACAAATACTGTGAATTCACCATGCTGCCACGACAAACTTATTACAAAATCTGGTTAAAAAATCACTAAGCAGTACTAAACATATGTTTAAAAAATACAACACTTTTAGATTGATTAATCTTTACATACAAAAGTGTTAAGAGTTGAAGACTTCCTCATGGAATATTACAAAAGAATGGGACCCAGTAGTACCTGAAGAAGGAGTCTGAGTAGGTAATGCAATATAGTTTGAGCTTGAGGAGATGGCTCAAAACATGGAAACTCTGTGCGTGATGAAAATAACATCCTCCGGTAAACACCAATAACGACTCCAGAATTTGGAAGAAGACCAAGAGGGTATACCTCACAGTCAAATTCCAATTCAGGATCCAACTGAAAATTAATATCAAGTTGCTTGACCATCTCGGATTTCATGAATCAGCTATCCGATCAGCATTATAATCCAATGAATATATTTCTACAATTAAAAAAATATCTCAACTTTAAATATGTAAGAGCATCTCCAATCCTTTACTTTTCTTTTTATCAAATTTAAGAACTCAAAAATCATCTCCATTCCTTTCATCAAAGTTCATCAAATCAATGGGGAGTCATTTTTTTTTCATCAAATTGAGAACTAATCAAAGTCCTTTTTTTTTTTTTTTCTTTAAAGATTTTCTTTTTTTTCACCTAATTTCAAACACCTTTCCCCTTTCATTTTCCAAATCCCTCCCTACAACCCCCAACCAAACACAGCAAATTTGAACTTGATAAAAATTTAAAAAGATGATTTTTTTTCCATCAAATTTGATAAAAATGGAAATTTGGGATGAGAGGAGATTTTTTAGAAAGATTTTGATGAAAAGATTGGAGTAGTTCATATCAAATCAAAGTTTTACTTAAATTTCGAATCAAATTAGTTGAAAATTTTGGTGAAGGGTTGGAGATGGTCTAAATGATCTAGCCCTAATGGCTATACAATGGAAAATCATGGATAGAGACAAAATAAAAGGCATAAACAAAAATATTGCATCAGAAACAGAGCAGTAAGCATGTAGATTTGTAAGAAGTACAAGTATTTCTACTGACACTGTCTTGAAGAAGTGAAATCATCACCTGAGATGGTGACTGATTCCGCCACCTGATGATCCGTAAAATGGACAATGATTCATCCTCTCTCGCGCCAAAACGAAAAGGAAGTCTCGCACCATCACCATCGTTACCCACTTGTGCTCACCTCACCATTTTGGAAACTCAGGTTCTTCTTCACTCCCTACATTTTGCAAATCTTCAATTGCAACAATCTCTGTTTATCAATCTCATTTTTTTTATTTTCACGTTTTTTGAGGTTTTGATTCCATAAGCGCTCTGCACCGGACTATCTCTGTTTATCAATCTCATTTTTTTTATTTTCACGTTTTTTGAGGTTTTGATTCCATAAGCGCTCTGCACCGGGGGAGAATTCTACTATGCTCATTTTGGCAACAAGTGAAAAAAAAAAGTTAATTTTTTAGTCTTTTTAATTTTTTTTAACCAAAAAAATTAGATTTTTTAATCAAAAGAAGTCAATTTTTTTGTCAAAACAGCTATTAAAAAAATTAAAAAATTAATTTTTTTTTAATTTTTCAAAACACTCGTATATATGTCATTTTTTTTCTTTACATGTATTATTTTGAAATTTTTTATTTTATCTCATTTATATTTAGTTATGATTTTTTTTCATTATAACTTAAAAAATATAAAATTATACTATTTTTGTAAGAATTTTTCTTAAATATGGCTTAATGTGACTTATGCATGATTATACTAGATTCATCTTATTAGATAAGATACATGTACATCAATTAGATGGTGACTAATTATTGATGAATGCACTTATATATACAATGTATAGAAGACTAATGTTAATGCATTGAATGTGATGAATTCATTATGAATGAATCTTAGAGATGCATTATGTATCTATCTTAGAGATGCATTATGTATCTATTATGAATATATAAGATACATTAATCTATCTAATGAATTCATTAATATAGAAGATGCATTATGTATCATGAATGTATAAGATACATTAATCTATTTAATGAAATTCATTGAATGAATGGATTCTTTGATGGGAAGAATACTAGTATAAATAGTGTAAGGTCTCAATTCACACTCTCCATCAAAAACTCAAGTTATCACCACCAAAAGGCTCCCATCGCCTAGAGAGAGAGAAGTGGTTTGAAGATCTTAGACAAGTCAGGAACTTAAAGATCAAGGTCTTCCATTCAAGGTTTATGTTTCTTACAAGAGGATTTCATACTATCATGGATCAAGGTATGTATTTACTTAAGTTGTATAGTAGAAGTTCACATAGTTTTCATGTACAGAATTGAATCCTTAATGGCTTTTAGTTTATGTTTCGTAAAGTTTTCTATCAATTGGTATCAGAGCCGTGGTTCTCAATTCTGATGCAAGAAACGTATAAGTATGAATTTCATTTTATGATGATGTTTGGTGTAACAAGTGCAAAACCTTGATTTACACTTGTCCAATTTTTTTTTTTATTTTTGGCCAATCTTTTATTCTATTGATATTAAAATAAAAATTAAAAATTATTGAACAAGTGGTAATTAAGATAATGTTTTATGCACTTATAATGTTTTGTTACACACCTTATGAGTTGAAATATTGTTGATCAGCCCAACGGAGGTTCAACACTATGTATGTTTGAACAACCGAAATGATTAGTATAACAAATATAGCAATAAGTTTTTCTGCCCAACGGTGATAAACTTCTCACGTGCTTTAGTTAATAAAATAAAATAAGAGACATTTGAGTTTTTCTGCCCAACGGTGATAAACTCGTTACAGTCTTAATGATTGTTTTATTTTATTTTATTTTATGTTGTTTATTTTTATTAGTCATCTCATTTACTTTTATGAATTGTTAAAATATATTGTTATTCAGCCCAACGGAAGGATAACTTGATTTCGTATCTAACTAATTATGTTTTATAGTTAGATATATTTAACTTGTGGTGTTATTTTTATGAGATGTGAAAAGTAATTTTCTTGATTATGTTATGTAATGGATATTATGTGTTTGCAGCATTAAATCCTACTGCCATTAATAGTTACTTATCTGGTATTAAAGCTTTGAGTGGAACTAATTTTAAGAAATAGAAGGAACAAATTGGAATTGTTTTGGGAATTATGGATTTAGACTATGCATTAAGAGAGCCGGCTCCTACAAAGCCTAATGATACAAGTTCTAAGGAACACATGGCTTTATATGAAAAATGGGAATGCTCTAATCGCTTAAGTCCAATGATTATGAAAGGCTCAATTACGCCTGCAATTCAAGGAGCAATCCATGTTTCTGAAAGTACAGTGAGATATATGAAATCTATTGAAGAACAATTCATTGGAACTTCCAAATCTCTTGCTAGTAGTACTCTCATGATTAAAATAATGACAATGAAATATGATGGTTTGAGTGGCGTTCATAAACATATCTTAAAGATGAAGAACATGGCCTCTCAATTAAAGGGAATGGACATGGAAATTTCTGAAGGTTTTCTTGTTCATTTCATTATAACTTCTCTTCCTACGCAATTTGGTCCTTTTAAGATCAATTATAATACGCAGAAAGATAAGTGGAAGATGAGTGAGTTAATTGCCATGCGTGTTCAAGAAGAAAAGAGGCTTAAAGCTGAAAAGCCTGATATGGCTCACCTTACCACTTTGGGTCCAACCAAAAAGATTTTCAAGAAAGGCAAAAGTAAGAAGAAGAAGAATGCATACGATGAAACTCACAAGGCTAATGAAGAAAATAAGATTCGATGCCATTTCTATCGAAAGAAAGGTCACATAAGAAAGGACTGTCCAGGTTTTAAAAGTTGGTTGGACAAGAAAGGTAACACTCAATGTTTTGTGTCTTATGTATCCCTTTTGGTAGATGTTCCACCAAATTCTTGGTGGATTGACACTGGTGCAAGTATTCACATAACAAATTTCATACAGGGATACCTTACAAGTCGGAAACTAAATAAAGGAGAACGAACCATTACGGTTAGGAATGGAATAGAAGTGGACGCTGAGGCTATTGGCATCCTCTGTCTAATTTTAGACTCTGGTTTCACTTTAGATTTAGTAAACACAGTTTATGTTCTTGTTTTTATTAGAAACCTCGTTTCTGTTTCACAACTTGATTCCTGTGGTTATGAATTTAAGTTTGGAAATAATAAAGTCTCTTTATTCCACAATTCTTATATGATTGGTTCTGGTATTTTATATGGTAATCTTTATTCATTGAATTTAGATTCCACTTATGCACAATCTCTTTTATCCTTTAATGTAAACAACTTGGTAAATAAAAAGAAAAAGCGAGTGAATGAATATTCATCCATGCTGTGGCATAAGCGTTTGGGCCACATATCAAGAGAAATGATGGAACGTCTTATTAAAGAAGGACACAATTCATACTGATATATGTAGTCCCTTTACTGTTCCAACTTGTCACGACCCAAACCCGGCCCTATGGGTTTAGCACCGTAACCGGCCAGTAATCCGAGATTACCGAAGGCCTGCAGAACAGTAATACAGTAATACAGAGTACAGGGCCTGGCGGAAGCCAAAACAGTAAATAAACAATGTCCAATAAGCTGTGACAGTCTGTATGCAAAAAGACTTTTCATACATTTATACATAAACAGTACAGAACAGTATGCACAGTATTTACAATCATTCAGACTAGGGACTCAATCCCTGCATAACAGTATAGTAAACATTCAGTCTATACAGAACAGTAAGACAGTACAGAAGGGGGGATTCTAAAACACCCCTAAGCCTTAACAGGATAAGCTCGGAACCTCGCAGTGAGACACATAGGCTGGCTTGACAAAACTGGAGTAACCCTGACGCCTCTAGCCGCGGTCTGGTGCCTGAACACCTACATATATATATGAGCAGTGAGCTAAAGCCCAGTGAATAACATAAAGCGTAAAGAGGTTAAGCATGAATGTCCTTACAGTATGAAAACAATTCATTTAAACAGTATTTCAGTCTTTCAGTCAGTACCGTCATATGTGGTACATCCATTAGCATAACAGTACAGTAAGCAGTAGGTCTTAAAAGACCGAACAGTAATGATGGCCATCAGTCAGTAAACAGTAGTGGTTCCAACGAGGGAACCGACAGAGAATTCTGTCACAGTAACAGTAAACAGTGGGTGCTAAGGATGCCACAATACAGTTCAAAATATAGGATATACATTCATTTAGTTAACAGTAATCAGTTCAGAAAACAGTACAGTTCAGTTGTTCAGAAGATAATCATTTGTGAACATATCTTTACACAATCGTTACTCACAGAGTTTGGGCTACAGTATGCTAGAGCGTGCCTCTCCAGTTGCCAACCCTACACAGTTAACAGATTAAACACACTAAGCTACACAGTTGGGAAAGATAATAACTTAATCCCTAATTCGCCTCAGTGTGTTCTACATCTATACCCTCAAAGATGTCTTAAACTATGCCTAAAAATGCCTAGAATGGGATGAGGATGCAAAGATGTACTCAAAAAGCAGTTTCAGAATTTTCAGAAAAACAGAGTCCCGCTCGAGCGCAGGTTTCCCCCGCTCGAGCGGTCATGCAACAAAGGTACCTGCTCGAGCGTCAACTTTCCCGCTCGAGCGTACTGTAAAAGTACTGAATGGGTGAAATCTCCGCTCGACGCCCGCTCGAGCTTGAGACACAATCCTCCGCTCGAGCGCCCAATCCTCCGCTCGAGCGGACTGTAAAACAGAACGCATAAATACTGGATGCTCGGATTCCACGCTCGAGCGCCACTTTCCCCGCTCGAGCGGAAGTGCAAAATCTAGGAATTCCAGATTGCACCTCCAAGCCAAAACCAGGTTCAAATGCATCAAAACCAATCCTCTTGGGCCCATTTTTCTGGAAAACCTTTATAAACACATAGAATATCATGTTTCAAAGCTCAATTTTGAGAAATCAAAGCCCAAGGGTGTTTAATTCAAACTCAATTTCAAACCAATATCATGAACAATATGAACATGCAAACATGCATGAATTTTAAACAACTTCAAAGTTCAATTTGATGCTCTTTATGGACATGCATGTACCATTTTACCATGAAATCAACTCACAACTCAACAATTCAAACATGCATGCATGAAATGAGCTTCAATTTACCATGTATGAACTAAAACATGACTTAGATCTACAATTAATCATGAACCATGCAAGAATGAGAAGATGAAATCCTTACCTAAGTCTTGGAATTAGAAGACTAGGAGCTCAAATATGTAGTTTATACTTCAATCCAAGCAAAATCAAGCAAAAGAGATGAAGACACTCTCACTCCCCAATCTCCCTCTCTCTAGTCAGTGGTGTGCTCAAAATGAGCTAAAGAAACGTGTATGTATGAGTGTGTACAAGGCTCTCAAAGGTGTTGAGCTAGTGGCCCACTAGGGTTAGTTTGGTAATTAAGTCCAAAACGTGCAATCCATCAATATTTAATCTAATTTAATCATACCTAATCAGTTTTCAGATAAATGCACCATAAGATCACATTAATTATGAGGATCATAAAACATCAATCAATTCCCGGTTCGGCCGTCGATAAGGCCTTCAATTAGCAGTTTAAACATAAAACGTGAATAGATCAAATAATCAATCAAACAGATAGAATACAAATTAACATACACACTCAGTCAATTCAATTCCAGTTTTCAGTCAGTCAGTTCAATTCCGTACTTTAATTAGTTCAGTTATCAGTCATGATCAGTTCAGTTTAACGGTAATCAGTGTTTATCGGTAAGCAGTGGTGAGGGTTATTACACAACTATTTCTGGACATAAATATTTTTATTACTTTTATTTGTGACTTTTCTAGGTATACTTATGTGTATCTTATTCGTGAAAAATCAGAAGCACTGGATATGTTCAAATTCTATAAAGCTGAAGTTGAAAATCAACTTGACAGACGGATTAAAAGTGTAAGATCTGATAGAGGTGGTGAATATTATGGTAGATTCACTGAGTCGGGTCAAAATCCAAGTGCTTTTGCTTTATTTTGGGTTGAGAATGGTATTGTTGCTAACTACACAATGCCTGGTACACCTGAGCAAAATGGTGTAGCTAAGCGACAAAACCGTACTCTTTTGGACATGATGAGAAGCATGATGAGTAACTCTTCTTTGCCAGATTACTTGTGGGGTGAAGCTTTAAAAACTGCTGTACATGTTCTTAATAGGTTCCTAGTAAGGTTGTGCCTGTAACTCCTTATGAGTTGTGGGTTTGTAGGAAACCTAATTTGAATTATTTACATGTATGGGTTTGTCCCGCTGAAGCAAAAATTTTCAACCCACAAATAAAGAAATTAAACCCTAGAACTATAAATTGTTTTTTCATTGGATATCTTGAGAGATCAAAGGGTTTTAGATTCTAATGTCCCACTCATAGCATAAGAATTGTTGAAACTAGAAATGTTATGTTCTTAGAGGATGAAAACATTAGTGGAGTATGAATCTCAAAAATATTTCTTTGGAGGAAAATCGTGATTTTACGCCTTCCACGATTATTCAAGAAAATGTTGTACCTGAACCTATTGGTACACAAAAGATTTCTCACATTGGAAAAGAGGTTGTCCTAGTTGCAGAATAACCTTTACACAGATCACAAAGAGAAAAGAAACCAGCCATATCAGATGACTATGAGGTTTACCTAAATGAGTGTGATATAGGCTTGGAGAACGATCCTGTTTCTTATGCCCAAGCCATGAAAAATGGAAATGCAACTCAATGGTTAAATGCCGTGAAAGATGAGTTAAAATCCATGAAAGACAACAATGTCTAGGATCTTGTAGAATTGCCTAAGGGAGCCACAACTGTTGGAAGCAAATGGGTTTTTAAAACCAAGCGTGATCTTAAAGGCAATGTCGAAAGATACAAGGCCAGATTAGTTGCTAAAAGATACACTCAAAAAGAAGGGATAGACTATAAGGAAACTTATTCTCCTGTTTCTAATAAAGATTCCTTGAGAATAGTCATGGCCGTAGTAGCTCATCATAATTTAGAGTTACATCAAATGGACGTTAAAACAGTTTTTTTGAATGGTGACTTGCATGAAGTGGTCTACATGGACCAACCTGAAGGTTTTCAAGATGAAAGCAAGGGAAATATGGTTTGTAGGTTAAAAAGTTCATATATGGTCTGAAGCAGGCATCTCGACAATGGTATCTTAAATTTCATGAAGTTCTCACCAAATTTGATTTTAAGGATAATGTGATTGATCAATGTGTCTACCTTAAAATCAGTGGGAGCAATATCTGCTTTATAGTTTTGTATGTTGATGATATATTGCTTGCTAGCAATAATTTGGGAATGATACACGAGACAAAGAAATTCCTTACGAGAAATTTTGAAATAAAAGATCTTGGTGAAGCCTCTTTTGTCATTGAGATAGAAATTCGCCGAGATAGGTCTCGCGGTATTTTAGGATTGTCCCAAAGAGCCTATATCGAAAAAGTTCTTAAAAGGTTCAACATGCAGAACTGTTCAAGTAGTGTTGCCCTTATAGTTAAGGGTGATAAATTTAGTGAATTTCAGTGTCCCAAAAATAATTTAGAAAGGGAACAATGAAAGAAATTCCTTATGCCTCTGCAGTTGGGAGCATTATGTATGCTCAAGTTTGTACACGTCCTGACATAGCATTTGTAGTTGGTATGCTTGGTCGATACCAAAGCAATCCCGGACTTGATCATTGGAAAGCAGTTAAGAAAGTGTTGCGATATTTACAAGGCACTAAGGATTACATGCTCACTTATCAAAGAACAGACAACCTTGAAGTGGTTGGTTATTCATATGTTGATTATGCTGGATGTAAAGACACTCGAAAGTCCACTTCTGGGTACATTTTTATGCTTGATAATGGACCCATTTCATGGAAGAGTCATAAGCAGACTTTGACAGCTTCTTCCACTATGGAGGCAGAGTTCATGGCATGTTATGAAGCCACATGTCATGCAGTATGGCTAAAGAATTTCATATCTGGATTACAACTTGTCGATTCAATTTCGAAGCCCTTACAGATTTACTGTGATAATGATGCTGCTGTGCGGTTCTCCAATAATAACAAAACTTCAGGAGGATCAAACTATATTGATATCAAGTATCTAGTTGTTAAAGAAAAGGTTCTGAATCAGACTATTTTCATCTCTCATATTGGTACTACACTCATGTTAGCAGATCCTTTAGCTAAAAATCTCACACTTTAGCTCTTTCAAGAACATGTTGCGCACATGGGCTTAGTAGAAAGTTTATCATGTTTAGACTTGAAATGAGTGTATTATTTTCGTGATAAATGTTATATTATAATCATCTTCTGTTAGTAATGATTATGTTTGTTGTTTTCATTCTTCATACTTGTGCACAATTTAGAAGAAGATGTAAACAACGGGACTGCTATAGATGAATTGGCATTAATCACCATTATGTTGCTAATGTCATCTCTGTGTTTTAAGATTCACTTATTCATGTTAATAGAAAATATTAACACTATAACCATTGTACAGTCTTGATCAATGTGTAAATCATTGACTACAATGATTTGGTGCTAATAATTTCATTGAACAGAATCTAATGGTGATGGTGTAATCTTCTAGTGGGAGAACGTTGGCTATATTATGATAATCTAGTGACGTAATATAATCATGCAAGCCAAGTGGGAGATTGTAAGAATTTTCCTAAATATGGCTTAATGTGGCTTATGTATGATTATACTAGATTCATCTTATTAGGTAAGATACATGTACATCAATTAGATGGTGACTAATTATTGATGAATGCACCTATATATACAATGTATAGAAGACTAATGTTAATGCATTGAATGTGATGAATTCATTATGAATGAATCTTAGTGATGCATTATGTATCTATTATGAATATGTAAGATACATTAATCTATCTAATGAATTCATTAATATAGAAGATACATTATGTATCATGAATGTATAAGATACATAAATCTATTTAATGAAATTCATTGAATAAATGGATTCTTTGATGTAAAGAATACTAGTATAAATAGTGTAAGGTCCCAAATCATACTCTCCATCAAAAACTCAAGTTGTCACCACCAGAAGGCTCCCATCGCCTAGAGAGAGAGAAGTGGTTTGAAGATCTTAGACAAGTCAAGAACTTAGGCTTCGTTTGGGAAGCCATAGTTGGGGCTTTTTTGGCTATTTTAGTCACAAAAAACAAAATAGGCTATTTTAGCCATAACAAACAAAACATCACATCCAACTCATAATCATTACATTCTTCTCTCACAAAAAAACTCAAAAAAGCCAAAAAGCCCTTCCCAAACCAAGCTTTTAAGCCCAGGCTAAAATAGCCAAAAAAGCCAAAAAGCCAAAAAGCCAACCCACTTCCCAAACGGAGGCTTAAAGATCATGGTCTTCCATTCAAGGTTTCTCTTTCTTGCAAGAGGATTTCATACTATCATGGATCAAGGTATGTATTTACTTAAGTTGTATAGTAGAAATTCATATAGTTTTCATGTATAGAATTGAATTCTTAATGGTTTTTAGTTTATGTTCCGCAAAGTTTTTTATCAATTTTATCTTATAATTATAAAGTATATGTAATGGCTTTGTTTGGAAAGTTAACTATTTTAGTAGGTTAAAAATTTTATGTTTGGAAAGATGATTAAATTTTTTTGTAGTTAGATGTGATGTTTGTGAGAGAATACGTAAAATAATTATGAATTTAATATGACATTTTATCTTACTAACTATTTTAATCTATTTTATTTTTTTATAAATTTTAATCTAAAAAGCCAATTTTTAACATTTTCCCAAACAAAGTCAATATTCATCCTCAAAGAGCCTACCGTAGTCTTTTCCAAACTTTTAAGTGTTGCACTTTTTTTCTTTTTTCTTTTAACGAAAATTCTCCTTCTCTCCTAAACTATAGCAGGAGAACTTGTTCCGACCTCCTAAAATAAATTCTGTTTAAGTTAAGATTTGTACAGTGAAAAGTATTGAACCCACACAAAAAATATCGCACTTATAATTCATTATTTTTTAATTCTTACCTGGTTTATTAAGTGAGTAGTTGAGATTCCCCAAAAAACATAACCTCCATAATCCTATTGATCCAAAAAATAATAATAATAAAAATATAAATACATAATTAGTCTACATGGTGAGAGTCCCAAAAATAAGCGTCTCAAATATTGCCCTTTTATGAAACCGTGTGCAAGAACATATGCACGTAATAAAACGAGGGAAAATGCGAACGATATGTACCTTATTAAATAAAAAAATTATATAATTATATATTTTTTGAGTCATAATTGAAAATAAATAAAAAATTCATAATCAAATAACATATAAGGCATAATCAAATATCTTATAAATCATAACTAAATAAAATCATAACTGAAAAAGAAAATCAGTCATAACTAAAATAATAATAATAACATAACTTATGAGTACATATGTTAATGGTGCGTATTGTAGAATTTCCCAAAAAGTTTGGTTTCAATTACTCAAATTTTTTGAAGATTGAATTTTTTATTTTTTGTATTTTTATTTTTAGTGAATTTTTTAATATTTTAAACAAATTTTTTATTTTTTTAGATGCACTTAATGTGATATACTTAAAAATTAAATATTTGTAAAAAAATATTTTAAAATTTCAATAAATACACAAAAATATGAAAATATATTAATTTTTTGTATTTATATTAGGTATATCTAAAAATCAAAAAAATTAGCAAAAACAAAAAAAATACGAAAAATAAAAAATTCAATTTTTATAAAAGAGATTCAAACCAAATAAGAATGAGTAGAAAAATAGAGAGAAAAGTTGACTTTTTAATTGACTAATTGCAATGCTTGCTTCCCATAAACAAACTAATGTATTCAACAAAATTAAAGTGAAATTTTTAATTACTTTCTTATATAACAATAAAATTTTAAAAATTATTAATTGAAATATATTTCAGAAATCATTAAAACAATTAATTGATTTAATAATTTATTAATAAAAAATGCCATTTGTTATACAATTAAAAAATTGAAGGGGCAAGATGTATAATTTCCACAATCACAAGATGTATAATTTATCAGACAAGATGAATAATTTATTAGTTATTACGTTCTAGGGTCTTTTAAAAAAAAAAAATTATGTGACATAAATACCAATAGATGTGATTGCTTAATTGAAGTGTCATTTGTTTCAAGTATTTATGTTTCAACATTGAATTGCTTTTAACATTTATTTTTACAGAGAAGTAATTTTAAGACAAATAAAAATATTGTTGAACTCAAATTCCATAAAAAAATTTGCTTCTCCTTCAGGCAAAATATTGGGATAAATTATTTGAATTTTACTTAAAATACGAATTGTATCTTGTTGTTGTAAAAATTATACATCTTGCTTCTTTAATTTTTTAATCGCATAACAAATGACATTTTTTATTAATAAATTATTAAATCAATTAATAATTTTAATGATTTCAAAAATATATTTCAATTAGTAATTTTCATAATTTTATTATTATATAAGAAAGTAATTAAGAATTTCACTTTTTCTATTAATTTGGTAAATACATTTTTTTTTTGTTGATAGAATATTTATAATTTTTAGAACCATAAAAAATAATTCATATTTTAAACAAATCCCAATGATTATATTTGTTAATTTACTCAAAATATTATTTAAGTCTTAGAAAAGGCTCACAATGTATTTATTTATTTTGTATTTTTTTTATTTTTTTTAACAACCAGTGAACTTAGCAGCTAGCACCGAAATGTGCCGTGACAGCACGTGCCCCCAACCCGTGAAGCTGTTATCTCCACCCTACAAAGCAAACAGGTCAGTTTGCAAGGAAACATTTGCTAGGCATGCTTCAAAATGTATGCTAGAGCCTGTGATATACCTAGAATGAGGAAGTGGTTCCCTTTCTAGTCCCAATAATCCAACACTGTTTTGGTAGGCATGTTTAAAAACTTATGCCTGAGTATCCTAATTAGGTGCTCTATAGTAATTTGTCTCACATGCTTTGGATCTATTAAAATATTACAGATTTATCCTTTGTATCAATTTTGTATTTTTTTGGCTTCTTTGCCATTGATGTTGCTAGTAGCAGTTCTTCTGGGTGCTTGTTTTCTTGCTAATAGTGAGATTGGTAGCAATGATTGGTGCTTGTTTCCCGCAACTTTTTTCTTGACTAAACTTTGCTGAACAAGTGCACTTTGGGAGGCTCTAGAAGGTCTAGGAATGGGTTGTGACCGATGTGGAATTGGTGTCTGAATTTTGATCATTGATTCTAGACTTTTGAATTTTGATTGTTGATTCTAGACTTCCTGGTTTGGTTTGGGGAAGTACCACATCCTTTTCTTGACTCATCTTTGCCAACAAGTGTTAATTGGGAGAGGCTTTGGAAGGTCCAAGCTTGGATTGTGGTTGCTTTGGTACTGAATTGTGGCATTTTGGAGGCTTTCTTTTATGGTGATTAGAGTTGAACTTGTAGGTCAACTGTTGATTTTCTCGTTTGTCTAATGTTTCAAATTGTTCAAGACCCACAACCTTTTTTAGTTGGGGATACTTTCTTATTGGAATATGGGACTCAATTGGTTTATTAAAAGAATTTTAATTTAATTTAGTTTAAGAATAATATATTTTATATATTATATCTAATCTTTTAAAAGTCCAATAGTTATTTAATATTCAATTTGGTAACAATTAAGATTTTTATATCAAAGCCCAAGACTTAACCCGATATATATATATATATATATATATTTTGTTTATTCTTCCAGAGAGAGTGCCGCAGCTACAATATTGATGAATCAATTCGTGGGTTTGGAATTGGTGGAGAAGCATAGTGCTACTGTTTGTTTTTGGTTCAATCAAATCTAGTACTTTGTGCCTTTGGTTTGGCTCTATTTTGAAGTTGATTTGGTTCGTTATTTTGAGTCTTCTTTGACTCTGGTTTCGAAGACTTTTGTTCATCTATTTGGTGAAATCTTTTCTCTTATTTATTTGTTATTATTTAGAATTCATCTAAGGATGGTTTGTGAGACCATTCGTGTCTCATTTGTAATCGTTTAGAAACTTTTTGGTTGATAGTGGAATCAGATTTCGATCCCGTGGACATATCGCACATTGAGGGAACCACGTAAAAACTCTTGTGTTGCTGTTGATTTAATGTTTCCACGTTAGTTTTTATTCTTATTGATTGATTTACTTGTGGGGAATCAGATATTTTCTCTTACAACTAGTATCAGAGCTTATGGTTTATTGGGATTTATTTATTTGTGTAAATCAATGGAGGGGAATGTGGGTCGTATGTCTAACTTCAATGGAAGCAATTGGGTAACTTGAAAAACTAAAATGGATGACCTATTATTTTGTAAAGATTTGTATGGACCCATTGAGGGTGATAATGGCAAACCTGAGATTATGAAAGATGATGAATGAAAGAGGCTTAATCGAAAAGCCATTGGTACTATCCGTCAATGGATTGATGACAGTGTATTTTATCATGTTGCTACTAAAATTTCAGCACATGATTTATGAAAAAAATTAGAAGGCCTTTATGACAGAAAACCAGTCACAAATAACTTTTTTGTTTTGTAAGTTGGTTAATTTAAAATATAAAGGAGGCAGCCCTATTTTGTAATATTTGAATGAAATAAAGAGTATTGTTAACCAACTTGCTTCTATGAAAATTGTTTTTGATGATGAGTTACAGGTTTTGATGCTACTTAGTTCTTTGCCCGAAAGTTGGGAGACTTTGGTTGTGACAGTTAGTAATTCGGTACCCGATGGAGTTGTCACAATAGGCCAAGTCACTAGTAGCTTGTTGAATGAAGAAACTAGAAGAAAATCAACAAGTACATCTCATTCAGAAGCATTTGTTGTAAGAGGCCGAAGCAAAACAAGGAGAAGGAGTAAGACTTCTCATGGTCGTGATCAAAGTCATGACAAATCAAGATATGGTTCTTTTTCAAAGAAAGCTATTGAGTGTTATTATTGACATGAGAAATGGCACATGAAGCGGGAATGCCGAAAGCTCAAGAACAAGGAGAAAAGACATGACAAAAGTGTGGATAAGAAGGAAGAACACACAATGGCGGTTACTACCGATGATCTCATGGTCGTTTGTGAAGATGATTGTATAAATTTTGTAGGTCAAGAGAGCAATTAGGTGATTGATTCCGGTGCTTCTTTTCATGTGACTTCTCAAGTTGATTTCTTCACTACCTACACCAAAGGAGATTATGGTTCTGGTCGAATGGGTGATGAAGGTTTGTCCAAGATTATTGGCATGGGTGATCTTTACTTGGAAACAAATTTGGGCTGCAAGTTGTTGCTTGAAGATGTGAGGCATGTTCCCGACATTCACCTCAATTTGATCTCTACCGGGAAGCTAGATGATGAAGGCTACAACAACAAATTTGGTGATGGAATATGGAAGCTCATAAAGGGTTCTTTAGTGGTGGCTAAGTGTAAGAAAACTCATACACTTTATTCGATGCAAGGAAAAATTTGTAAAGGTTTTGTCAATGCACTTGAAGATGATACTTCTACTGAATTGTGGTACAAGCGGCTTGGGTACATGAGTGAAAAAGGGCTGCAAGTTTTGTTCAAGAAAGAGTTTCTACCTAGTTTGAAAGGTACACATCTCAAAACTTGTGTTCATTATTTGGTGGGTAAACAACATAGAGTTTCTTTTCATAAAAATGTTACTTCTAGAAAACAAAATGTTTTGGAGTTGATTCATTTGGATGTTTGTGATCCTTTGAAAGTTAGAACACATAGTAGTGCACTTTATTTTGTTACTTTCATTGATGATTATTCAAAGAAAGTTTGGGCTTTTATACTAAAAACTAAAGATGAAGTTATAGATGTATTTAAGCATTTTCAGGCCATGGTTGAAAGAGAAACATGGCAGAAATTAAAATGCATCCGAACAGATAATGGTGGTAAATACATCAAGCCATTTGACGAGTATTGTCGTAGCCAAGGTATTCGGCACCAAAAGATAGTTAAGAAGACTCCTCAACAAAATGGCATTGCCGAAAGAATGAACCGCACCATTGTGGAAAGAACAAGGTGTCTGCTTTCACATGCTAAATTGCCAAGATCCTTTTGGATTGAGGCAATGAAGACAGCGATTGACGTGATCAATTTGTCTCATTCCTATCTTTTGAATGGTGATGTTCCCAAAAGAGTTTAGACCGGTAAAAATGTGTCTTATGAGCACTTAAGAGTGTTTGGTTGGCGAGCCTTTGTTCACATTCCAAAAGATGAGATGTCCAAGCTTGATAGCAAGTCAAGACAATGTATTTTTCTTAGCTATGAGCGTCATGAATTTGGTTATAGATTGTAGGATCTGGTTGACAAGAAAGTTATTCGAAGTCGTGATGCTGTGTTTCTTGAAGACCAAACAATTGAAGACTTTGGCAAAGGTGATCAACCGGAGCCAAAAACTAGTGATCTCATTGACATTGATCCATCACCTTTATCTTCGGTGGATAATGAAAATGGAGGAGATGTACAACCACCTCTTGAAGATGTAGATGATGATGCTACTCCAAATGAAGTTGAACCCGAAATTGAGGAAGAGCATTTAACTCAAGAACCGCCACCACAACTTGAGTTGGGGAAATCTACAAGGGACCGACAACCTTCAAGAAAATATCCTCCCAATAAATTTGTATTGATTTCCAATCAAGGGGAGCCTGAGAGCTACCAAGAAGCAATTGAGCATGCAAACAAAGATGATTGGAAAAAGGCCATGGAAGAGGAGATGAATTCCTTACTTGAAAATCACATTTATGATTTAGTGAAGTTGTCTAAAGGGAGGAAAATTCTGAAAAATAAGTGGATCTTCAAATTGAAGAATGACGGCAAGAATCTGAGGTACAAGACACATCTTATTGTGAAAGGTTTTGGGTAAAAGAAAGGTATTGACTTTGATGCAATTTTCTCGCCAGTTGTGAAGATGTCTTCTATTCTGGTTATACTTGGCATGGCCGCATGTATGGACCTCGAAATTGAGCAATTTGATGTGAATACCGTATTTCTTCATAGTGACCTTGAAGAAGAAATTTACATAGAGCAACCAGAAGGTTTTGTAGAGAAAGGGAAAAAGAAATTTGTTTGTAAATTGAAGAAAAGTTTGTATGGCTTCAAGCAAGCCCCACGACAATGATACAAAAAATTTGACTCTTTCATGATGAATAATGGCTTTTCTAAAACCACTTCAGACCATTGTGTGTTTGTGAAAAATTTCTCGGATGGTAAATTTATTATTCTTTTGCTTTATGTTGATGAAATGTTAATTGTGGGTCAAGATTCTACCATGATTAACAGGTTGAAATTGGAGTTGAGAAAGTCTTCTGCTATGAAGGATTTGGGACCGGCAAAGCAAATACTTTGTATGAAAATTGTTTGTGATCGCAAAAAGGGACTGATTTGGTTCTCTTAAGAAAGTTACATTGAAAAAGTTCTTGAGAGATTCAACATGGATAAAGCAAAGCCGGTTGGTTGTCCACTTGCGGGTCACTTCAAGCTTAGTTCGAATCAATATCCTACAAGTGAGAAAGACAAGGAAGAGATGCAAAAAATTCCTTATGTTTCAGTGGTTGGTTCTTTGATCTACGCCATAGTTTGTACAAGGCCGGTTATTGCCCACGCCGTTGATGTGGTGAGTCGTTTTCTCTCTAATCCAGGTAAAGAACATTGGGCAGTGATAAAATGGATTCTAAGGTATCTTTGAGGGACTTCAAACGTGTGTTTGTGTTTTGAGAACGGTAAGCCGATGCTCAATGGGTTCATAGATTCCGACATGGTCGGTGATGTTGATTCTAGAAAATCTACTTCGCGATATTTGATGACTTTTGCAAGGGGAGCTGTGGCATGGCAATGTAAATTACAAAAATGTGTTGCTCTCTCAACTACCGAAGCTGAATTTATTGCCATTATGGAAGCTTGCAAATAAGAGTTATGGTTGAAGAAATTTTTGCAAGACTTAGGTTTGAAGTAAGAAATGTATGTGTTTTATTGTGATAGTCAAAGTGCTTTTCGCTTGAGCAAAAATTCTACTTTTCATTTGAGATCAAAACACATTTATGTGAGATACTATTGAATTCATGATGTGTTAGATTCGAAATTGTTGCAACTCGAAAAGGTTCACACCGATGATAATATTTCGGATATGTTGACAAAAACTTTGTCGAGGGACAAACATTTAAAGTGTTGAATTTTGGTGGGTATGATTGATGTCTCCACCTAAGTCAGTAGGGGGAGAATTATTGGGTATACCTCTTTATTGGAATATGGGACCCAATTGATTTATTAAAAGAATTTTAATTTGATTTGGTTTGGATATAATATATTTTATATATTATATCTAATCTTTTGAAAACCTAATAGATATTTAATATTCAATTTGGTAGCAGTTAGTATTTTTATATCAAAGCCCAAAGCTTAACCCCACACATATATATATATATATATATTGTTTATTCTTCCAGAGAGAGTGTCGCAGCTACAATATTGATGAATCAATTCGTGGCTTTGGAATTGGTGGAGAAGCACAGTGCTACTGTTTGTTTTTGGTTCAATCAAATATAGTACTTTGTGCCTTTAGTTTGGCTCTACTTTGAAGTTGATTTGATTTGTTATTTTGAGTTTTCTTTAACTTTAGTTTTGAAAATTTTTATTTATCTATTTGGTGAGGTCTTTCATTTTATTTATTTGTGATTATTTAGAATTCATCTAAGGGTGGTTTGTGAGATTCGTGTCTCATTTGTAATCGTTTAGAAACTTTTTGATTGATAGTGAAATTGGATTTCGATCTCATGGACGTACCTCACATTGAGAGAACCACGTAAAAATTCTTGTGTTGCTATTGATTTAATGTTTCCACATTAATTTTTATTCTAATTGATTGATTTACTTGTGAAAAATCATATATTTTTCCTAACATTCTCGACTCATTTTTGCTGAACTAGTGAATCTTAGGAGGCTTTGGAAGGTGGTCCAGAATGGGGTCATGGCTACTTTGAGTTAGGACAGTTGCTGTTACAAGGAATTTTTGTTGACTGGGATCTTTTTAAGTTGTTTGTTTTGTTTAGGCTTTAGTGGTCTGTTATAAGTGTGGCTAGGAATTGTTTTCTGCTAGTGTTTTTTGTGTTTTCGTTTTGGATGCTTTGTTGAGTCCTTGTCAACATTGTGTTGGTTTTATTTTGTTGTTTCGTATCTCTGTAAGGCCTTATTTGACATATATTAAAAAAGTTAAAAAGTCAAAAAATCACTATCTTATTTAAGTCACATCATCTTATTTAAGTCACATCACCTCTCCACTACATCATTTCAAATTCAATCCATATTTCATAAAAAGTCAAATAGTGCAACATTTCAAACAACCCCTAAGTTTTGGGGAATCCTTTTTTTCGCTGGGCAAAAAATATAAATGGAGGATTGGGATTGCCAGCTTTGCTGCGTCATCTTCATTATTATTATTATTTTTAATCCTATGTTTGTTTCTTAGAAATTTCTGTGTTAGGGCCTTTAGTTGTCACAATTGTTGTTTGTTTTCTTCTTATCTGAATAAATGTTCTTTCCCTCTTTCATATATGAAATTTTTTATTTTTTATTTTTTATAGTTTAGCAGGATACATTTTTAAAACTGTATCAGCCAATAGTTGTTTTAATTTTTTTTTTAGTTTAATTTTATCAAATTTATCTCATTTTAAAACAAAAATTCACAAAATCAATTAAATTTCAACTTATTTTGCAAACTCAATGATGATGTTTTGTGAAGACTTCAATAAAGTTGTGTTTCTTACTTCAATTTTTGAAGTGGGGTTCTTGCAGGATTTCAAAACATTATTTCATTTTGATAAATAATTGTTTTGAATTTATTTTTATAGAATATAAATTTTGTAATAGCTCGAACACTGCTTTTTGAAAAGGGTCAGAAAATTCATCTTTTCCACCTTCTATTAACCCGTGTTCACAACCGTTATAGCCAAAACCAACCAACAGCCAGCAACAACCTTACAAAAATATGGTATATTATAAATGGGAAACATTAAAGGGTGTGTATTATATGCATTTTATAATTAAAAAAATGACATAATTTTAATTTTTTGGGTCATAATTAAAAAAAAAATGTTATAACTAAACACAACATAAAACATAACTAAATAACTCATGAGTCATAACTAAAATAATGTCATAACTAAACAAGAAAGTTGGTTTTAACTAAAGAAAAAAATGATATAACTAGGGGTGTATATGATACACCATTTTTAAAGAGTTGTATATTAAAATTTTTCATTATAGATACACTACTTGAAATTTGCTTAAAATACAAATTATTTTATGTGGTTTTAAAAATTACATCTCATCACTTAAAGTTTTTAATTACATAACAAATAACTCATTTTATTAATAAACCATCAAGTCAATTAACAGTATTTAATGATGTCATAAATATATTTTAATTACTAATTAAAGTAATTTTAATAATGTGTAAGAAAGCAGCAAGAAATCATTTTTTCAATTAATTCTATTAATTACAAATTTTGACAATGGGGATGGTTATAATTTTATAAATTATAGGGACAATTCAAGTTTTAAACAAATTTTGGGAAGTGTATTTGTAATTTACAAAAAATAATGTTAAAATGCACTCACCTCCTTGAAGTTTAAAAAAAAAAAAAAAATGCAATTAGCTTTACAAGTTTGGTATATTTACACTCAATTTTTTTTTTTTTTTAGTAAAATTAAAGTGATCAAAACTAACACGGATGGTAAATATGTATTGAAATAAATAAATTTAAATGTATATTTTATTGAAAAGATATGATAGTATCATTTTTTTTAATCCATATAACTCATGAATTTTTAATAAAGTGTCATGTGATTAAAACCTCAAGGGACAGGTATAATTATGTTATAAAAATAAGGTTAAGGGTGTTCAGGCTAAAAATCTAAATTTGAATTTTCTTTGTTTGCTGCTAAAATACTTTGCCCATAATGACAAACTAGTGTAAAAAGACCAAACTACCCAGGTATATATTATGTTACAATCCCGTTATGTAACTCAAATTTTTCGTGGCTCGAGTGGGCCGAAATCTCAAAATGACGTCATTTTGGGAATTTTTTTTTTTGTGCCCCTTTTCTTCATCCTTTTCCATAACTCAGAAGAAGAAGAAAGAAGAAAGCAGAAGAAGAAGAAGAAAGAAAGAAGATCAACAACCACAAAACGACGAAGAAAAAAAAACCCACACAAAGGTCAGATCAAACCCAAACAAATCAAACCCACACACAAATTACAGAAGAAGAAGAAAGAAGAAGAAGAAGAAGAAACCCACACAAATCAATGAAACACACAAATCAAACCCCCTCCCCTCCACACACATCTGGAAAATCAAACCCACACACAAACACACACACAAATCAAACCCATACACACACACACACATATACAGATCTGGAAGCCAAATTCATGAAACACATACACACACACAGTGGTGGTCGTAGCGGTGGTGGCGATGGAGTGGTGTAACGGCAACAATGGTGGTCGCAGCCCCTCTCTCTTTCCTCTTCCTTCTCTCTTCTCTTCCTCTTTTCTCCTTTTCTCTCTCTCTTTTTTGTCTCTCTGTATTCTGATTCGAAAAGCAAGAAAAAGAAGAAGAAGAAAAAAAAAAAAAAACCCAAAACAATGTAGTTTTGGGTTTCGAGCCAATTTGAGCAACCAAATTTCGAGCTACCAAGGATTATTCACTATGTTATGAGTTCAGATCATCTGCCGCCTTTCCCTGCCGTCTTTCCTGTGGCGCTCCAAAACAATATCGTTTTGGATATATGTATATATATATATTTTTTCTTCTTCTTATTTTGCTTTTCAACCCCTTTTCGTTTTTAAACCCTAGTGTAGACACCCCATTTTTGACCGACCTTAAGACTCAGACATCACCAATTGAGCACTTGGTGATGTTGCATAATGTGCTCGTTCAGAAGTTCCAGAATCGTGGCCGTGAGCCCTGCCTCCGGACTTCCGAACCCTCTTCTGTGCCTTGTCTCGGTTTGCGAACCAGACTCGGTTTTCTCTGTTTCTTTTCCTGAGGGGAGGGAGAGGTCCCGTAGACCATCTCTCAATGTCCGTAGGCTACATTTGGTGGCCGTAGGCCATTTTGCCCGTTTCGGAGTCCGGTTCCCGGTTTTCGGAGCCGTCAGGCCGTGTGCCTCGGTTCGGGACCGCCTAACCACCTCCGTTTGCTCTGATTTTCGGCATACTTCCTATTTGCTCCCTGTTGAGGGACACTGGGGGTTGAGAAACCCACTTCGAGGTCGAATGCCATTTTCGATGCTTAACAGCCCATTTTCGGGACCCCGAACTGCATGTTTTGGCCCCGGAACATTCGTTCTGCAACGGTTTTCGTTCATTTTTGGCAGGTACCTCTGTTTTATCACAGGGAAGGTCACTGAAGGGTGGGAGGCCAGCAATTGTTGCAGCAACCAGTTATCTCTCCTCCGGAGCCTCCCGGCGCCCGTTTTTCGCACTTCCGGGCTAATGTTGAACACCCTAGGGGTAGTGTTGCCAACTTTCAACCCCATAACTGTGATCTACACACCTTGGAGGACCCAAAAAAGTCATGGCCGGCCATTAATTGTTATTTGACCCTTTTGAACCCCTCCTTCCGGGCTAATGTTGAACACCTTGGAGCCATTTTCTTCAAACCCAAACCACATATTTGTGATGTACACACATGGGAGGCCACTAAAAAGTGGTGGCCGGCCATTAATTCCTTTTGACCCTTTTGAACCCCTCCTAAAATTGGCTTGTTCTCTCTCCTGTTTTAGAATTTCCAAATTCGAACCACGGGGTTGTGAAGAGGAGACCTGGGAGGCCACTAAAAAGTGGTGGCCGGCCATTAATTCAACTTGACCCTTTTGACCCCTAGCTGGCCGGCTAGTAGGGGTGGCTGGCCGGCCACCTGCAGAAAAAGTACTTGGCCGGCCATGTTCCTCATGATTGCTACTTTACAGCTGTGCAGCTGTTTCCCCCAGAAAATATCCCAATCCGGGGGATATTTTGTGGGGGAAAGCTTACCTCCTTTTTGCCCCACCTTTACACCCTCTTTTTGTCCATATAACCAGCTGGTGGCCTCCTTTGTAAGGGTTAGAAAAATTGCTCTTCAAGCTTCCATAGCCAACTCCATCTTCTTCCTCCTCAATTCCTCAAAAAACCCTAAGTCACTAACCATCATTCCTTCTACACCACCAAGCTCTACCACCACCATCTCATTTCCAGCAACAAGGAAAGATTCTTGAAGGCTAAAGAGGCTGCAAATCCATCCAAGAAGCAACAAAAGTTCGAATCTTCAAGGGTAAGTTACACTTTTACCCTTTTGACCCTTTTTCTTGATCTATTTCTAAGCCCCACTTCTTTTTGGTTTCAAGCTCCGACCCTAACTGAAAAGGGCCATATTTTGAGCTCATCTTCACTTCTCATTAAGGGCTCAACCCTGTTTGAGCCCTCCATAATATACTTGCTTCATTGATCATCTTGTATGTCATGATTTTGCATGCTATTTTTGGCCCATGAGCAATCTGTTTTTGAGCATGTTATAAACTGATATAAGGATTATTTTGAGCCCCTCTTCAACATTGGAGAAGGGCTCAACATTGTTTGGTGTCTCCATGTGTCACTTGTAGTTATATCCCTTATTTGGCCCCATTTTTGCATAAATTGGCAACCCTCTTTGCTTCTGTTTTTGGACCTTGGTCCGAACTGAAAGTGGTCTTATTTTGGCCTATACTTCATGTTTCATTCACACTTTTTTTTCTGTTTGGTGAATATTTTGTATACTTCATGTTATAGCACCTTTTGAGCCTTGTCTTGCATCACATTTTTGGCATATTTGTATACTGATTTAAAGGCTGCCATATACTGTAAATGTTCATATTTTTGGTCCATCTTCAGTGTTGTAGAAGGAATTTTTTCAGTTTGGGTTTTGATTATACCACTTGCTTCATTACCCCTCTTTTGGCCCCTATTCTTGCATACCATTTTTCCTTTACTTATACTTGCTGTTTGGCCATGTTTATAACTGTGAAAGTGCATCTTTTGGGACTGTCTAGCTCCTGTCTTTGCATTGCATGTCCATATTGTGCATGTTTGATATAGCTATAGGCCATTTCGGGTGCCTAATGTTGCATTTCGGGACATTTCCTTGCATTTCATGTCATTTCGCTTCATTTCGGGGCTGTTTTCCCCCATATTTTAGTGCTGAAATTCCATTAGTATGCTTGCATATCATTTTTGCCATATTTCGCACCATTTTTATCATTGCCTCGGTTTGCGTGCCAGTGTGCACGCATTTCGAGGCACTCCATTTTTATCCGCCGGCATCCCATGTGAGTGTGGCTGAGGCTCACTCATGTTGGTATAAGCCCACTTGTCATTTCTATGTCATTTCATCGCATTCTATCATTGCCTCGGTTTACGTGCCAGTGTGTACGCATTTCGAGGCACTCCATTTTTATCCGCCGGCATCCCATGTGAGTGTGGCTGAGGCTCACTCATGTTGGTATAAGCCCACTTGTCATTTCCATGTCATTTCATCGCATTCTATCATTGCCTCGGTTTACGTGCCAGTGTGCACGCATTTCGAGGCACTCCATTTTTATCCGCCGGCATCCCATGTGAGTGTGGCTGAGGCTCACTCATGTTGGTATAAGCCCACTTGTCATTTCCATGTCATTTCATCGCATTCTATCATCGCCTCGGTTTGCGTGCCCGCGTGCACGTATTTCGAGACACATATCATCGCCTCGGTTTGCGTGCCCGCGTGCACGTATTTCGAGACACATATCATCGCCTCGGTTTGCGTGCCTGCGTACACGTATTTCGAGACACATATCATCACCTCAGTTTGCGTGCCCGCGTGCACGTATTTCGAGACACATATCATCGCCTCGGTTTGCGTGCCCGCGTGCACGTATTTCGAGACACATATCATCGCCTCGGTTTGCGTACCCGCGTGCACGTATTTTGAGACACATATCATCGCCTCGGTTTGCGTGCCCGCGTGCACGTATTTCGACACATATATCATCGCCTCGGTTTACGTGCCCGCGTGCACGTATTTCGACACACATATCATTTTCTCGGTTTGCGTGCCCGTGTGCACGCACTTCGAGGCATATCATTCCATAGCATTGTATATGTTAGGATTGTATATTAATTGCATTTCATGCATATCATGCATATTGCATCGCGTTCGGAATAGGAGTTAGCCCGGGCACGGGAAACGAGGTACATTTCGTACTCTGAGTGACGGAATGTGTCTCAATTCCCCCAGTCACCGACACTCCGGATTATACATGATGGAGTTAGGTTTTGGCTGTAGTTTCATGTGCATTCATCCTATATTGAGTTGTGCATTTCGACTCCTCGGCCATCATGCCTCGGTATGCGTGATTGGTGGCACGAGGATCGAGACATGCATATATCTGTGCAAATACATTGCTATGCCCCTTTCCTGCTCTCTGTTGCAGCAAAAGCAGAATCAGCAACCTTTTCGGGACTTGGCACGCATTTCAAGAACAGGTGTAAACAGAGGCTAATTGGGGCATTCCGGTGGATTTCCGCGCAAGACAATCCGGACATGCATCATCCACCAGAAGCAAGGCAGTCCCCGGCTTGCACGCCAGTTTTATTTGCTTTCATAGTTAATTTATTAATTAGAATTTTGTAATATTTCGGACTGTAATATTCTTTTATTCGGGACTGTAATATTTGGACTGTATATTTATTCGGACCCTCCGAGTGAGGGTGCAACCCTCCGAGTGAGGGCACAACTGTAATAAGTGTGCGTGTGTGTGTTGCATGTCTTCCAACCCCACGTCTTTCTCCCTTTTATTTACCTGCTTATGATGGTTAGATTAGGGCATGTTTAAATTAGCATACAGTATGACAGTATGTTTGCATTCATTCATCTGTTTTGCATGCACCGGGCTCGGCGCATCATACTAACTGCATTGTACTTTCAATTCCAAAGTTGAATACATGATAATTGTAGCATTTCATATACCATCTTAGAATAGCCGAGCCTGCTATAGTTGCATTTTGCATGTGTTGCATTAGACATTTCTGTATACTTAGGATTCATACATGATTTCTAATAAGTGTCTATTTTGGCTTGGAGTACTCGGTAAGTTCTATGCTTTAGCATCCTTGCATGCGTGTGAGTGCTGTCATGAATAGCATGTTTACCATGAGGCTATGTGCTTATCTGATATAACTGCCTGAATGCCTGTGGGTGAAGGTTGAGTTATCTGAATTGGAATAAATCATCAAATGTTTCAAGCCTACCTGCGGGTAGCAAACCATTTTCAAAAACAAACATGAAATGTTTCGTTCCAATTCAGGCGACCCGGTCTATATTTGTGTGCTGTGCGCATCACATAGTAACCTAGGCTAATAACCGGTATAAGGACATACAAAGTTTTCAAAAATTGATATCATGGTTAGTAGAGGCCGGTCTATGACCGGGCGAGCGGGGGTGCTCACGAAGTGACCTTCCCCAATCGTACCCAAGTTCCCGAGCCGAGGCAACTTTGGTGATGACGGACACGTGGCCTTTTGGCACCGAGTCAGGGTTTCCTAAATTTCCCAAAATAAAATATTTAGGTGGCGACTCTGTATCTGGCAAAGCAGTCCATGTTTGGCACTTCTTTCAAAAATCTGTTTTCTCAAAACGATTTGCCGGATTTGGACTCTTTGGTTCAGACTTAGAACCGTGACATTCAAGAGTCCGAGCTGTAGTAACCCCAAATGAACAGAACGGGAGCTCGTTCCTCCCGGGGGCGTTCGGGGGACGTCTACACCTAGCCCCTCTGCGAGAGACGAACAGAGAGGCGACGAACGGAGAAGGTTGCACAAGTGACGTGGTTTCCTATCGAGGTGACGGAGGCAAGGCAAGGCAAGGTGAGAGAGGAGAGGTGGCAAGAGACGAGCAGAGAGAGGCAACAAACAGAGAGGGCGAGGTGGCCAGCCGACATGACTTCTTCAATGAATTCATATTCGACGCCTTTCATTTTCAGAGCAATCTCAACTCTACGAACAAAGGGGCTTCCCCAAACACCAAACAACTTCACTTGTTCTGCCATTTCAACACTTGTTATTTAGAGCTCTTACTTTCAAGAGTGTGTTTGTATGTATTTGAAACTTTGAAATTGATTATGTGTTAGGATTTAATGAGTTCTTATAAAGGAACTTTACTATTAGTTACTTAGCCAGCAAGATTATATGGCCTTGTGTGGGAAGTTGGCTATTTTAGTAGATTATTTTAAATTTTGTCTATTTTAGTAGGCTAAAATTTTTGTGTTTAGGAAGATTGTTGAATTTTTTTCGTTAGATGTAATGTTTGTGAGAGAAAAAATGAAATGATTATGGATTTGATGTGATATTTTGTCTTATTAACTATTTTAATCTATTTTGTCTTTTTATAGATTTTAGCCCAAAATAGGCTAAAATAGCCCTTGTCAAACAAGGCCTATGTCTATTTTGATGACTCCATTTATTATTTTAATCAAATATGTAGTTGGTAATTAGAAACCTCTGGTAGTCTAGAAAAGAAGAGCCAGAAAAAGAAGAAGATGAAGGGAAGGACGGTTCTGCTCTGTTGCTCTAATTTATTTACTTTTTTGGAAATTTTGTCTCAAAACGACATCGTTTTAGGACACTACAAAAAGGGCCGCAAGGAAGGGCGGCAGAGGATTCGTACTTTTTTCGATAAACCAAATTTATGTTTTTTCCCATTGCTCCTACTTAGACAAACCAACCATTGAAACATTTAATCCAGTTACTTTTCTCCAATTAGTGATAAATTCAAAACAATAAATAGGGTAAATTATATATATGATTCATGTAAGTTGTTTCTTGTGTTAATTTTTATTTTTATAATTTTAATTGTATCAATTTTTTCATTTAATTTTTTACATTATGTCAATTTAATAGTCTAATCGATTACATCTATTAAAAAATTAGACAAAATTTAAAAGCAAATGATTCATTTAAAAGGAATGGACAATTTTCAAATTGAATGTCAACCACCGACCATTTTGATGAGCAAATGGATTGGTTTGCTCCCATAATTACAAGCCAAATTTTAAGACGACCTTATCAATTGTATTATATTAACTGACAGAGTGTGAAAATTTTAAGGATAAAATTGATGTATTTAAAACTACATGCATTAAATTGATACTAAAGACAAATAAGGGCATTTGTTAAAGATGCATTAAATAGGTACAACTATCTCTAATTATATAGAAAATAATACAAACTTAAAAACTGTCCAAATTAAATAATATTTTTATAAGACCAAAATACCTTGTTTCTTTCCCTCCATTTTAGCCTTTCATCTCTCTTTTTTTCTTTTTTTTTCTTTTTTTCTTTTTCTTTGTTTTGTACCTTTTCACCCTTCTTATTTTTATATGATGTTTTTTTGGTAAAAAAATAATTTTGAAAATTTAAAAACAGATTTTTTTGTATTTATTTTTGTCAAATTAATTTTTAATTTTTCAAAATAAAATTTTAAAATTCAACCAAACAAAAATAATTTGCAATTAAATTTTTTTTTTCTAATTAGAATTAACTTGTTATAAAAGTAATGAGATATAGTACAACAAATAAAATAAAAAATAGAATTAACTTGTTATAAAAATAATGAGATAGAGTACAACAAATAAAATAAAAAATAAATTAAATTAAAAACAAGGGCAAATGATATTAACCTTTCAAACTATCGATCATTTACACTTTACCCTCATAATGTTTTAAATCTAACAATTACCCCTCTCAAACTATTTGAATTTGAATATTAAGTCCTTCTGTTAGTCATCTGTTAGATGTTTAGATGAAAAATTGTTAAGTGTTGTGTACATGATGAACATATTAAATTTTTACAAAAGATAAAATAGGGTAATTTGGTCATAAAATTTAATATCATCATTATATGTACAGCACTTGACAAATTTTCATCCAAATATTTAATAGAAAAATTTAATGTTCAAATTCAAATAATTTGAGGGGATAATTGTTGGATTTAAAATATTAAGTGGGTAAAATGTAAATGATTGATAGTTGGAAGGGTTTTAATATAATTTTCCCTAAAGAATTGGGAGCTTCTATCTACACACACCTAATCCCCTCTATACACACACTTAATGATATTTAATTTTATTACAATTTTATCCCTAACTGAAATTACTATTTTAGACATCTACCCAATTCAAAAGTCTCAATGCACACATCCAGACTTCACGTTGAAGCTCCAAGTTCAACTTCTTCCATTAAGGTCCAACTTCGTAGCTTCTCAACCTTCCTCATTCGTAGCTTCTTCCTCATTCATCATTGTTATGGAGGATTTGCCTTCTGAAAATTAGCAAATAAGTGTTTATGTGAAACAGAGCGAAGGAAATGTGAGTTTTATTTTTTTTTTCCCAGCGTCGTTCGGATAACCAGAGTCGAATTATGTTATTTGGTTCGGAAATCTACTACCGATATAATTATTTATTTTCGGAAGTTGTTGTCCGAACAAAGTAATAAATTTCGGAAGTTGTTGTCCGAACAAGGTATTTAAATTCGGAAGTTGTTGTCCAAACAAAGATAACTTTAACAACATTCAACTTCTGAAATTTGAAAATAAATTCGGACAACTACTTCCGAATGAAGTAATTTTTTTTTTTCCATTTTATATTCCAAATTTGCAAACTGTATACCAAATTTACAGTCTCAAATTGCAAATTAATCTTTGTAATGCCATTAAAAATTTGTAATGTTATACAAAACATGCAGGAATATGTGTCAACTCAAGGACGTCAGGTTTGCGCGGATTTTGTGTTAGATTATACCATTCAATTCACAACTGAACAGGTTCAGTCTACGAAATTATAGCGATTATGTTTTGAATTGCTCACCAAATGTAAATGTTTGATAATATTTATTTAACTTTGTAGGTATTCAAAAGTAAGGATGAATTACTCAACTGGGTACGTAAAGTTGGAAAGAGAAATGGTTTGGTCATTGTAATCAAAACATCAGACTATGGTGGAGGGGAAAAAAGACCCAGGATGTATCTTGCTTGTGAGAGGAGTGGCCAATATAGCGCAACAAAGAAGTTAAAACATGATGGCAACAATACATCAAGAATAACCGGTACGAAGAAGTGTGGTTGTCCTTTTGATATGAGGGCTCATAGGTTTACCACACATGATGAATGGACATTGACCGTAGTATGTGGATTGCATAATCATCCACCTGCGGAGCACCTTGAGGGACATTCATATGCGGGGAGGCTATCAAAGGATGAGAAAGCATTGTTAATGGATATGTCAAAGAGCATGGTTCGGCCAAAAGAAATCCTAGTAACCTTGAAACAGTGGGATGCCCTCAATGTAAGCACACTTAAAACCATTTACAATGTACGCCATCGAAACATGGTGGTACAAAGAGCTGGAAGATCACAGATGCAACACTTATTGGGTGAATTGGCCAAGTATAATTACATTGAGCGCCATCGGTCTGAAGAGTCCACGATGACTGTGACAGACTTGTTTTGGGCACATCCTACTAGTTTGGACTTATTTCGGTCTTTCCCACGTATATTAATTATGGATTGCACATATAAAACCAACAGATATCGGCTTCCTCTTCTTAAAATTGTGGGAGTGACATAAACTGAAATGACATTCTCTATAGCTTTCGCTTACTTACAGTATGAGAGGTTTGATAACTATGCGTGGGTGTTAGCTACATTGCGTGATGTCATGGATGGGTTTGTTGTGCCAACAATTATTGTTACTGACAGAGAGCTAGCCTTGATGAATGCCATACAGAAGATATTCCCGAGTGCCAGACATTTATTATGTCGTTGGCATATCAGTAAGAATGTGTTGACCAAATGCAAGAAAATGTTTGAGACACAGCAGAAATGGGAGAAGTTCAACCATGAGTGGAACTCTGTAGTGTATTCATCTTCTGAAATTCAATACGATGAGCGTCTTAAATCATTACTTAAGGAATTCAGTAGTTATCCTGATGCAGTCAAATACGTCATGGATACTTGGTTGGTTCCTTACAAGGACAAATTTGTGGCGGCATGGACAGACACGTGTATGGGTTCATGTCAATATGTTATTAATAAGATTACTTTTCTTCAATATGTTATTAATAAGTGCCATGTACTTGATTTTAACTTGACTTATATTGAATTCAACAGGGCTGAGAGTGCACATGCAAAACTTAAAAGACAATTGGGTTCATGTCAAGTCTCATTTCAGGCATCATTTGAGAACATACACAGTCTGCTTGAGTTGCAACACACTGATATCAAGGCTTCATTTGAGAAAAGTCTAACTGTTGTGCAACATCAATTTAAACCTTCTCAATTCAGGGAGCTACGGGGTAATGTGTCTATCTCTGCATTGGAGTATTTGCTTGTAGAGAGTAAGAGAGCCAATTCCATTGGTATTGATGTTGAAGCTTGTGGATGCGTCCTTCGCCACACTCATGGTTTACCTGGTGCCCATGAGATTGCTGACTACATCAGATAAGATCGTCCTATACCACTTGCTACCATACACTCACAGTGGAGGCAACTTCACATCTCCATATGCAAGAAAAAAGAGGAAACGAAGATGACTTGTCATGCAGAAATAGAGTTGTTTGTGAACAAGTTTAATGAAAGTGATAGAACCATGCGGTTGGAGCTTTTGAAGAAGTTGAAAGAGATTGTATATTCGGGAAGCACTTTTCTTGTTGAGCCGGAGGTGAAGCCCAAAACACGTCCTCGGGATCATAAGAAGATCAATGTTTCTACCCGTCTTGACCTGTGTGCATTTGAGTTAGTGCAATCTGGACATGATTCCTTCTCACCTAGGGACACTCAAATCACTACATTAGCTTCTACTCTGCAAACCAAGAAGAAGCGACCTATTAAGGGAAATGAGAAGGTGAATCCGAAAGGGAAGGTATACATTACTAGAACAGTGAAACCTGGTGCATATGTTGATGCTTTCCCTGCTGGGTTGAAACCATACATTAAGTTTGTCAAGGATGTAGCTACAGATGGGAATTGTGGTTTCAGGGCTATAACTGCTTCAATTGGTCATACAGAAGATGATTGGGCTCAGGTTAGGCGTGATCTATTGGGTGAGCTGCACACACACAAAGAGGAATACATTACACTTTATGGGTCCTATGAAAGGTTTGAAGAATTGACAAGCATATTGTCATACTTTGAAGACAATCCTGGATACTCACATTGGATGACTATGCCAGACATGGGGCATCTTGTTGCATCATGCTACAATCTTGTGTTACACCACTTGTCATTACAGCAATGTCTCACATTTTTACCTTTTAGAACAATGCCAGTACCTCAACTTGATAGACGTGAGATTGCCATTGGATTTGTCAACGGAAATCATTTCGTCCAGGTATAACAGAAACTTATCAATTGGGTTTGTGCATGTACAAGAAGTTATGAGGTATGACCACTAAGTCAATTGATATTTGGTGCAGGTTTTGTTACAGCCAGGCCATCCAGTTCCTCCTATAGCCACTAATTGGAGAAAATACCGTCACCCTTGCGCTGTCAACTGGGATGATGCATATGTGCGTCGCATTCAACATTTCAAGGACATTATTCATGATAATGTAGCTACTCGAGAGACATTTGATGTTGTTGATGTCACATGACACATGTATGCATTTGACAATGTTAGAATTATGGAAGAAATTAATGGATGTGTTTTTGATGTTGATGTGTTCTGTTTTGCAATGTGGATTGAATGTTATCAACCATTGTTACCATTCCATTGTAATAAGAAAATATCATTTACAAAATCAATGACCATTGTTAGCATTCCATTATAATAATAAAATGTCATTACAATACCATTGTTGCCATTCCATTGTAATAAGAAAATGTTAACCACAGTTACCATTACAACAATATCATCTTACAAAAATCACCCAAAAAAAAATTCATCAACTAACAAATAACATGTCACGAATCAGCTGTATGTCTACGCCTAGGCCTACGACTGTATGTCAATGTCGAAGATGGAAAGCGACCTCCAGTATAAGTAGGTCCAGCAGAACTAGGTCCAGCTTCGTCAATGTGCTGACCTTCAAGGACATGCGTCATACTCTCGATAGCCTGGTAAAGTTGATAAGGATGTCGAATCCCCTCCTCATAACCAACGTCAATAATAGGATGTGAAATCTGTAGTGCATGTACAATACGCTGCATTTGAAAAGAATATCACATTTTAGGAAACATATTAGAAAATAAAAAGTAAGTTACATATGCATAAGAGAGGATAATAGATTACATCCACATGTTCGCTGAAATCCTGATGGTCATGGACACGCGGTTCATCAGTGTGCTCAACATATAGGTGCATGATATTCTTATACCAATCCATGTAACCCGGTACACATTCCCAAGGCTGACGAACTGGTGTGCTCCTCCGTTGCTCAGATAACACGTGGTTATCCCAAGCCTCCCAGATCCTATCCAAGTATCTATACATGACTGTATATCGTGCGGATATGTTGCCTTACGCACCACGACTGGGAGCTAGTGGTGCATCTGGGATGGTTTGAACCCTGCCAAACTGCCTCAGAACTCTATCTGGATGATAGGGTTCGACAACGTCTAAGCACTTTAAATATCCATGGTAGAACGTAACCTGGTTACATGGATGCCGGTCTCTGCAGCTGTGGTATGGATCCCAAATAACCTGTAAACGTAAAGTGTTTTTGAATTAAAGTATATAAAGGGTAAGATAAAGGGAAAGTATTAAAATTATCTCAAGATGAGTAAACTTATATCAGTAGCTACCAAACTGTCAAGCTCGGCTCGAAAAGGTTTCAAATAATCAATGGAGGAACCCGCTCCTCTCCTAGATGCCCAATGGTACACGTGTGACATGTCTTCATTGTAGCCCATGTTCTGGTGAGGTCGGAATGCTTGGAAGTTCTCATAAATCCACGCCTCCAAAAGAGTCATATAACCACCCATCTGCTTAACCCCAGACCGGCTAGCATACCCCAACTGTCTATATAAAAATGCTAATGCAGCAGCACCCCAGGCGTAAGTATGAATGGATCCCAAATCCATCAATAAGCCAAGGTAAACAACAGGAACCCTGCCGCCACTCTTGTCACTGAAGAGTGTACATCCCAACAGAAACAACAAATAAGCTCTAGCAGCACACTGTATAGCCTTCTCGGGGTCTGAATCTGTGACACTGTAGACACCCCATTTTTGACCGACCTTAAGACTCAGACGTCATCGATTGAGCGCTCGGTGATGGTGCATGTTGTGCTCGTTCTGAAGTTTCGGAATTTGGCTGAGAGCCTTACCCCCGGACCTCGGGACCCTTTTATGCTTTGCCTCGGTTTGCGAATCAGGTTCTGTTTTCTCTTCCCGAATGGAGGGAGAGGTCTCGTAGACCATCTCTTAATGGCCGTAGGCTACTTTTCGTGGTCGTGGACCACTGTTCCCGTTCGAAGACCAGTTTATGATTTTCAGAGCCGTCGGCCGTGCGCCTCGGTTCGAGACCGCTGAACTTTCTCCATTTGCTCCGATTTTTGGCACACACCTTGTTTCCTCTCTCTAGAGGGACACTGTGGCCCGGGAGACCACCTTCATGGTCGCACGCCACTTTCGATGCTTAACAGTCAGTTTTCGGGTCCTCCGGTCGCGCGTTTTGGCCCCCAAACCCTCGTTTTGCATCCATCTTTGTTCATTTTTGGCATGGACCCCTTTTTCATTGTTTGAAAGGTGGTACTAGGGTGGGAGACCACCTTTTCTTCTTAGAGACCACTTTTTCCTGCCGACCGATTTTTCTTATCAGGTAGCTAGTCTGCCTGACTTTTGAGCCACAATTGCTGGTCTCCCACCACACCACTGGCTTGCATTGAATTGGAAGACCACCAATTGAGCCTGCCAACCACCATTCATCAACTTGACCCTTTTGAAATGGTCGGCCGACTAGGCTAGGTGGTCGGCCGACCACTTGAACTGGTCGGCCTACTTCCCCCTTTTCTGTCTCTGTGAGTGTGTGCCAGCTGGAAGGCACAAACTGCATCCTCCATACACGTGTATGGAGGATTGGCAACCTTGTTTTGGCTTCTTAAAGAAGCTTAGCCCTTTGCTCTAAGCTTCTAAGAGAAGCTTGAACCTTTTTTAGCTTCTTGAAGAAGCTTGACCCTTTGGCTCTAGCTTCCTCAAGAGGCTTGACCCCTTTTGCTCTAGCTTCCTCAAGAAGCTTGGACCTTTGCACAAGCTTCTTGAAGAAGCTTGGACCTTTGTTCCTCTATAAGAGAAACCCTCTCCCTCATTTGCAAAGGTTCAGAAAATTTGTCTAAGGCATACACACTTCCCTCTCTATATCTCTCTATTTGGTGGTCAAAAGTCCCTTGTTCTTGCACCTTTACATACCACCTCCTAGCCTAACCCCTCCACCATCACTCTAAGGTTCTTGGAGCTTGTTTTCAGAGGCTAAGGAGTTACTTTTTTGGTCCAGAAGCTGCTGGAGTTCTCGACTACAAGGGTAACACCCTATTCCCCCTTTTGGTCTTTATTTTGCTTCATATCTTTGCTCTATTTTCAATCATATTTGGGATTTGTCATAAACTGAAAAAGGTCTTATTTTGAGGTCCTTAACATGTTTGTTTAAGATTATTTTTCTGTTGGGGGTCATCTACCCCCTTGCATGCTTCATTTTCCTTTGTTCTGAGTCATGCATTAAGGCCTTTGTGTTGAGCTTTGTTGGCCCTTTTGACCACTGAAATACAGCAGATTTTTAGTGGTTATTATGTGTTCTTGAGCACCAAAATCAGAGAGGGGTGACCCTCTCACCCCTTGTTTTGTTTTCAAGCATATTTGGCCTAACAAAAGAGCCTATGCTTGCATGTTTCCAAGCCACATTTCAGGCCCTTTTCAGTGAGTTTTAGGGCCTGCATAACCTCTTTCCAGAGGTGGTTTTGTCATTTTGGATGTCTATCTTGCATGTGTAGAACAACCCTCTTTATGGCCTATCAAAGGAGCCTATCATTCTTGTATGCATGTGTAGACACCCTATTTTTGACCGACCTTAAGACTCAGACGTCACCAACTGAGCGCTCGGTGATGTTGCGTATTGTGCTCATTCTGAGGTTGCAAAGTCTCGGCTGAGAGCCTTGCCTCCGGGCTTCGGAACCTTTTTGTGCCTTGCCTCGGTTTGCAAACCAAGTCCTGTTTTCTCTGTTTTCTCTTCCTGGAGGGAGGGAGAGGTCTCGTAGACCATCTCTCGTAGACCATCTCTCAGTGGTCCTAGGCTTCGTTTCGTGGTCGTAGGTCATTTTTCCCGTTTGGAGACCAGTTTCCGATTTTCAGAGCCGTCGGTCGTGTGCCTTAGTTCGGGACCACTTAACTACCTCCGTTTGCTCCGGTTTTTGGCACACACCTTGTTTCCTCTCCTTAGAGGGACACTGTGGCTTGGGAGACCACCTTTGTGGTCACATGCCACTTTCGATGCTTAATAGTCAGTTTTCGGGGCCCCCGGCTGCGCGTTTTGGCCCTCGAACCTTCGTTTCGCATCGGTGTGGGTTCATTTTTGGCATGGAACCTAGTTTCATTGTTAGGAAGGTGGTAGTAGGGTGGGAGACCACCTTTTCTTCTTGGAGACCACCTTTTCCCGATCGGCCGATTTTCTTGACAGGTAGGTGGTCTCCCTCACTTTTGAGCCATATTTTCTAGTCTCCCATACCACTACTGAGTTGCATTCACCTGGGAGACCACCAATATGGGCTGGCCGACCACCTTTTGAGCTTGACCCTTTTGAACCTGGTCGGCCGACCAAGGGGCATGGTCGGCCGACCACCTGAACTGGTCGGCCAGCCATCTGCTTTTTCCTCTCTCTGAGTATGTTCCAGCTGGGAGGCATTTGGTGCATCCTCCATACACGTGTATGGAGGATATTTGGCCTAGCTTTTAAGCTTCTTTGAGAAGCTTTAGACCTTATCCTATATAAAGGAAGGGCCTCCCCTCTTTGGCCTTGGCTCAGAATTTTGCTTCAAGGCATACATGCACTTCCCTCTCTATTTCTCTCCATTTTGGCTCCAAAGGTCCCTTGATCTTGCACCATTGCACTACACCTCTTAGCCTAACCTCTCCATCATCCATCCAAGCACCTTGGAGCTCATTTTTAGAGGTTGAAGACTTGCTATCTTGGTTCAGAAGTTGCTGGTTCCTTTGGCTACAAGGGTAACACTCCATTTCCCTCTTTTTGATATTGTTTTGCTTCATAGTTTAGCTCTATTTGCAAGCATATTTAGGATTTATCATAAACTGAAAAAAGTCTTGTTTTGATCTTCTAAACATGCTTGTTTAAGACCATTTTTCTGTTGGAGGTCATCTACCCCCTTGCATGCATCATTTCCTCATGTTTTGAGCTATGCTTTAGAGCATTTGTGTCGGCCTTGGTTTGGCCTTTTAGCCACTGAAATCTAGTGGATTTTTAGTGGCTAAAATGTGTCTTTGAGCCTCAAAATCTGAGAGGGGTGACCCTCTCACCCTTTATTCTCTTTACTAGCTTTCTTGGCCTTCCAAAGGAGCCCCTATTTTCATGTTTCAAAGCCATGCTCCAGGCCATTTTTGATCAGTTTTGTGACCTGCATGACCTCTGTCCAGAGGTGATTTTGCCATATTAGATGTCTATTATGCATGTGTAGAGTAATCTTCTTCAAGGCCTTTCAAAGGGGCCTTTACTCGCATGCTTCCTAGACTAATTTCAGGCCCTTTTCAGTGGGTTTTAGGGCTATCATAACCTCTATCCAGAGGTGATTTTTCCATTTTGTATGTCTATCTTGCATGTGTAGAACAACCCTCTTATTGGCCTTTCAAAGGGACACATCATTCTTGCATGCATTGACTGAGTTTCAATGGATTTTTGGGCATTATTTGGCATGGCATACTTCTGTTTTGGCTGGTTTGGTGAGCTCTCATGTGCTTCATATAGTTGTAGTGCAAATCATGGTTCACTAGCTTATTTTGCATGCTTTGTTGACCCTTGATTTTAGCACTTTTTGGCCTTGCCTTAAACTGATTTTGTGGATATTTTGGACTGCCCTAGCTCTGTTTTTGGGTCTCACGGTCGAATGATGCTTGTTTTGCATGCTTGTAGTTCAATACACTTGCCTAGCTTTGAGATTTGAGGTCTATTGCATGCATATACTGAGGTGCTTTCATGCTTTGGGGTCATTTTTCATCATATTTTAGAGCCTATGTGAATGCCATATCCTCATGTTTTCTCCTCTTTAAGTGTGCTTGAGAGTTGTGCATGAATGCCTTGTTTTCAGACCATTGAATGAGCTTCATTTCCATGCACTTTGAACCATCATTTTGGGCCATTTTCCCACTATTTCAGACCTGCCTAGGGTCTGTTTGGGGTTGGTTTTGCCATTCATGCATTGCTTTGTGTACCTATAGTGTAACGCACTTCACTAGTTTCGGTATTCGGGCCATCTAGCATGCATTGGGTAACATATTTGCATGATTCGGGGCCATTGTACATCATGTTTCAGAGTTGGAAAATGTATGCTTGTATGCCATATTTCATCCTTTGCCATGCTTAGTTAGAGTTGCATGTTGTGCCTTAGGATCGGTCTATTGCATTCGTGCATGCTTGCATGTATTTCAGTTGTCTCATTTTCATCATATGGCCACTGATTTGAGTGTGATTGAGGTCCACTCATATTGGTTTAAGTCCACCTTGCATTGTGTATGCCATTTGGTTCATGTTGTTGCATGTTTGACCATCGCATTGTATATGCTTTGATTATGCCTTTATGTATGTCCATCTTCGTATGTGTGCATTGTGTATGCTATATAGCTCATGTGCATTGTGTATGCCATTTTAGTCCATAGCATGTCGTATACTAGGTTGCGTGTGTGCATATCATCCCTCGCATGCCAACATGATTAGGTTGCATTGCATTTAGGGTTGCATGTTAGTCGCATTATGTATGCCATCTCATTGCATTATGTTTAGAGTAGGGTTAGTCCAAACACGGGAAACGAGGGGCATTTCGTACTCAAAGTGGCGAAACGTGTCTCAATTTCCGGTTGCCGACACTCCGGATTACCCATGATGGAGTTTAGGCCTTGTTGTGTTTATATGTGCATTCATGTCCTATTGAGTCGTGTAATTCGACTTCTCGGCCATCATGCATCGAGATGCGTGATTGGTGGCACGAGGATCGAGGACTACACTCCCTTGAGCTTGTGCAAGGACGGGGAGAGTGGTCATACACACATTTGTTGAAAATACATTGCCTTTTCTCTCTCTTGCCTTTGTTGCAGAAAAACCAGAAACCAGAGGTGGAAACTGGTCGGCCGACCAGATTTTCTGGCAGGCCGACCACCTTCTTTGGTCTCTACCACAAAGGGTGGTTGGCAGGTGGTCTCCCATGCTAATAACTGGTCGGTGGACTTCCTAAGGTGGAGTTTCAGCCTTCTGGAGCTTTATGCAAGTTTCTGAGATCAATTGCAAACAAAGGCGAGGCGAGGCGAGGCGAGGCGTCGCGATGGAATTTCCCGACAAGGCAACCCGAGTATGCATGCATCCTTCATCATTCGGAACAGAGCTGAGGCAGTCCATTTTATAGCTTGCATGCTAGTTTATTCGCTTTCCTAGTTAATTTGTTAATTAATTAGGGCTTTGTAATATTTAATTAGCTAGAGTAATTAATTATTTATTCGGACTGTATTATTTATTCGGACCCTCCGAGAGAGGGCACAATTGTGTAATAAGTGTGTGTGTGTGTGTGATGTATGTCTTCCAACCCCACGTCTTTCTCCCTTTTATTTACCAGCTTATGATGGTTAGATTAGGGTATGTTTCAATTAGCATACTTATGATAGCATGTTTTCATTCATTCATCTGTTTTGCATGCACCGGGCTCGGCTCATCATACTAACTGCATCGTATTTTAATTCCAAGTTGAATACATGTTATCTGTTGCATTTCATATGCCATGTTTAGAATAGCTGAGCCCATCCTAGTTGCATTTTTGCATGTGTTGCATTAGCCATCTTAACATGAACTAGGATCATGCATTTGATTACTAACTAGTTTCTGTTTTGGCTTGGAGTACTCGGTAAGTGTTTATGCTTTAGCATCCTCGCATGTGTGTGAGTGACTGCCATGATAGCATGCTTACCATGAGGCGATGTGCTTATGTGATATACCTGCCTGAATGCCTGTGGGTGAATGTTGGATCATCTAAATTGGAATAATGCATTGACTGTGAGTTTTAAGCCCACTTGAGAGTGGCAAACCATCACGTTTTCTAAGCCCACCCGAGGGTGGCAAATCCACGTCTTAGCCTACTTGCGGGTAGCACCATCAAACCATTTTCAAAATAAACAAACATGAGATGTGTTGTTCCAATTCAGGCGATCCAGTCTATGCTTGTATGCTATGTGCATCACGTATTAAATCTAGGCTAACAACCGGAATAAGAGCACATAATGTTTTCAAAACTCGATATCATGGTTAGTAGAGGCCGATCTTTGATCGGGCGAGCGGGGGTGCTCACGAAGTGACCTTCCCCAATCGTACCCAAGTTCCCGAGCCGAGGCAACTTTGGTGATGACGGACACGTGGCCTTAGGCACGAGTCAGGGTTTCCTAAATTCTCCCAAAATAAAATATTTAGGTGGTGACTCTGTATCTGGCAAAGCAGTCCATGTTTGGCACTTCTTTCTAAAAATTAGTTTTTCAAGACGATTTGCCGGATTTGGACTCTTTGGTGATTTATTAATCTTGCATTGCATTGCATTTTGCGAGATCAGATTAAGAACGGTGACTTTTGAGTCCGAACTGTAGTGAGCCCAAACGAACAAAACGAGATTTCCCTCCCGGGACGTTCGGGGACGTCTACAGCATGGACTATATTTCGGTGGGTTTTGGGGCTTCATTTGACATGCCATGATTCTGTTTTTAACTGGCTTGGTGGCCTCTCATGTGTTTCATATGGTTATAGTGTAAATCATGGTTCACAAGCTTGTATTGCATGATGTTTTGGCCCTCTTTCCTAGCATATTTTGGCCATGATCCAAACTAATTTTATCCATATTTTGCGTTGCCTTAGCTCTGTTTGAAGTGTTTTGGGTCATGCATGCATTGTTGTATATGGCCATAGTTCAATTTAAGCTCACTAGCTTTGCATATCGAGTCCACTAGCATGCGTTGTTTGGGCCCTTGACATGTTTTGGCATCATCAAGCATGATATTTTAGAGCATATAAGGTTGCCATATTCTCATGTTCATCACTCCTTCAATATGTTTTAGAGTTGTGCTTGCATGCCTTATTTTGAGCCTTAGCATGAGCTTCATTTCTATGCATGTTGAGCCATCATCTTAGGCCATTTTCCCACTGTCTTGGACCTACCTAGGGTCTGTTTGGGGCTGGTTTTGCCATTTGTGCATTGCTTTGTGTACCTCTAGTGTAACGCACTTCACTAGTTTCGGTATTCGGGCCATCTAGCATGCATTGTGTGACGTATTTGCATGATTTGGGACCATCTTGCATATCATTTCAGAGCTGGAAATGTATGATTGTATGCCATATTTCATCCCTTGCCATGCTTTGGTAGAGTGGCATTTGATGCCTTAGGTTCGGTCCCTTGCATCGGGCATGTTTGCATGAGTGTTCCTACTTTTCATTCCACCATGTTTGGCCACTGAATTTGGGTGTGGCCGAGGCCCATTCACTTTGGTTTAAGTCCATCTTGCGTTGTGTATGCCACATAGTCCATGTTGTCGCATGAGTTGATCATTGCATTGAGCACGCCTTGTTCATCTCATTGTGTTTGTTAGTCTTCAGGGAAACCCTAGTTCTTGACAAAATATGACAGGGAAACCCTACCCCTCCATAGGGTGTTTTGGCTCTCACTTGTTTGCTATGTGCTTTTAGAGTGCGTCTCTTCAGGAATGCATGTATCAGTTTACAAGTTTGGGTATCAGGCCTGCGGGCACCAGTTTAGTATTTTGAAAATCAGTTATCTGCGGGTATCAGATTCAGTCGGGTATCAGATTCAGTTTTGGGGGCAGTGATTTGGGAACAATGATCAGTGTTTGAGAACAATCTATTCAGCTTATCAACTGTGTGTTTTAATGCCCAACTGTGTGTTGTGTGTTTATTTACGCTGTTATGCTGTCCGTTTGTCTGGTTGTTTATTTCCTTATTACGCTTTATTTATCTTTTTGCTAGGTAGTTTAGCACAATTGCTTTTGACCAAGCAGATATCACCCAAGCACTCTAGACTAGAGGTCGTCGACTCCATCGATCTGAGGATCTGGTAGACGGACAACCAGTGTTCTACTCTTTACCCCCGGTTACTAGACGAAGGTCAATGAGGCACAGTGTATCAGTATCGAGATTGCCAGATCAGTGGTCTTTGAACAGCCAGGTTGGGATTTCCTAGTCTACTACAGAGGCAGATACACCGGCATTTCAGATAAATCAGGGCAGTATGTTAGGGGGCAATATGTCAGGGATGGAAGACATGGTGCGTCAGCTCCAGGAGAGCATGAAAGCCATGCAGGAGGACGCTGTTCGTCAAGCAGAATTTGCCAAACAGCAGGCCGTTGTCATGGCCGAACAGGCAGAGCTAATTACCCGGCTACAGCAATAAACCGGAGCATCTGCTTCGCACCAAGCTCCTCCCCCACCAGGAGTTCCGACACCCGGGAAGGCACGAAATGTCTAGGGAGAGACGGACATTCCGACAGGGCTGGCTCCGCCCCCGATTCTACCTCAACTATCCAAGGCACCTACGCCTATCAATCAATCGGACTCTCCCTTTGAGTTCGAGGTCGACCCTATAGCATTGAAGTTGAGCAAGCTTGAAAAGTTGTTCAAGAAATCCCAAGGGGTAAAGTCTATCCCAGACATTGAGGACGGGTATACCGACACGGCTGTGACGTTGCCAGATCGATTCAAGATGCCACAAATCGACCGTTTTGACGGGTCCGGGGATTCCATGGTGTTGCATCTACGTTTGTTTTCAGACATACTAAGGCCGATGGGCCTTACCAGACTACAGAAGCTTTCATTGTTTGGCCGGACCCTGTCGGCTGTGGCGGCCATCTGGTATGCAAAATTGGAAGACGATGTCAAGCGGAACTGGGATGAGATGGCCGAGGCTTTCATTGCACAATACTCCTATAACACGCAAATCGAGATTACAACCCGTGATCTGAGACGACTAGGCAGGAGCCTAAGGAGAGTTTCTCTAAATTCGTAACTCGCTGGAGGGCCAAGGCCTCGATGATGACCCTTAGGCCAACTAACAAAGATCAAATACGGATGATTGTGCGCAATCTCCAGCCTAAGCTCATGCAAAAAATGATCGTACTCCCATTTCCCACCTTTTCAGATTTACATGAGATGGGGGTACAAATTGAAGATGCTATGAAACAGGGTCTGATTGACCAAGGCAAAGAGCAACCCAGGAGAACTTTCAACTGAAACAACAATGCAGGCACAAGCAGTGCTGCAATTGCTAGAGCTTCGGAAGTAAGCATGGTCACCACCACCCCTCCAAGAACCCCGGCAGCTACACCATTCTCCGGTGCGTCCGGAAGTAACACGCAAACAACCAAATACTAACCCTGAGGCCAAAGAACCTTCAACCCATTATATATGCCCTTGTCCAAAGCTCTGGGGGTACTAATCAGGAAAGGGCACTTGAAGCCCCTAGAGCCAAGGCCGTTGCCAAATCCACTTCCTTCCTCTCATAACCCAGCCAAGTACTGCGCATATCACCAACAACATGGTCATGACATCGACCAATGTTTCAGATTGCGTCACGAGATTCAGGATCTCGTTGATAACACGGTGATTGTGCCTCCAGAAAAACCCAATGTCACAACCAACCCTCTCCCACCACACAACCAAGCCCCACCTCCCAAACGCATCAACTTTATCCAGACTGGGGTCGTGTCTTACGATCCTAGCATCTATATCATCCCTTCCCACCGACCTAAGCCGGAGGTGTTCATTCCCGACAGCACTGACTTGTGCATGTTGGACATCTTCCGAACCCAACCTGAACCAATAGTGGTGACTATCGAAGACAGAATAGGGATGATTTCGGAGGAAAGTGGTATAGTGGATTCGAGGATTGAGGAACTGAGAAGCTTTATTGAGGGATACAATCGGAGTGGCTACATTGCGTCAGTAAGCCAGCTTAGGCCAGATTTGGAATTGCCGGTGGGGGCAGAAATTTGTGTACTACGGGGGGATGGACTTGATCAGAGGCAGGATGACTTAGCAACTCTGGAAGGGGACTTTGCTAACCTTCAGATTTTCAACGAACAAGATCCAGGGGACATGACAGTCAACTGGTTTGATTTTGAGGAGTCAGCAGAGGTTACAGGGTGGCTTGACGACCAACCAGATATTGTCGAAGAATCTCAGGTGGAAAAGGGCCCGTCAGGGGCAAGGACATCAATTGTGGCCAGAAGGGCCGGGGATCAGAATACATCGCCGGAGAGCGCCGGTGCCAAGAATTTCGCTCAGGATCTGGGCATTTTGAATATAAGTGATGTTGAACAACAGACTGCATTGACGTAGCTAGAATAGGAAGGAATTGAAGACTCTGAAAGAGCCAGAAAAGCCAAGGCCCCTGTGGGGACAGAAAGTGCTGTGCGCACAAGAACAGAGGGTGCTGCGAACACATGGACAGAAGGTACCGTGAGTATAAGGATAGTGGTAACGGAGCCAGACAGGTGTCTGTTGGCTGCCGATGAAATGTGGTGGGAGGACAATGATCTGTGTCTTGCCCGCACGGATAAGGACTGGGGAAGCAATCAACCGGATGATACCTGGTATATTGGTGAAATTGACCATATGACTAGGAGCAGACGGTATTTCAAGCCCCCACACCTAGATTAGCCAGAGGCGTCCGGGAAGGACAAGGAGGCAGAGAAACAGAAAGATAAGCAACTCGAAGAAGAGGCTGTGTTGAAATAGTTGAAAAAGATATAAGCAGACATCTCCATCTGGGGACTGCTTATGGCTTCTCGAGTACACAGACAGGCCGTCTTTTCAGCCATGGACAAGGCCAAACTCTCGATAGACACCACACCAGAGCAGCTAGTTGGATTGGTTTTTTTGGGAGGAGGTTCCCCGACGTTGACCTTTTCTGACAAAGAACTACCGCCTGAGGGCGCAAATCACAACAAACCTCTCTACATCTCTGTGGAATGTAGAGGCAAGTGGGTACCGGTGGTTCTTGTCGACACAGGATCCGCCATTAATGTGTGCCCGTCGAGGATGGCATATGCAATCGGGTTGAAGCCCGCGGACTTCGTGCCAACTGCCTAGGTGATTCGGGCGTATGATAACACAAGCAGGAAGGTGATGGGAACTGTCAAAATTCAGACCCAAGTTGGCCCAGGACAACACGAGATCAATTTCCATGTCTTGGACGTTCCCGTAACCTTTAACCTACTTTTGGGGCGACCGTGGTTGCACCAGGTAAAGGCAGTTTCTTCCACCTTGCACCAAATGTTGAAATACCCTCACGGGAAAGGGGTAGCTATAGTTTTTGGAAACTCATCAATCCATCCGCCGCTGGAGGTGTCTACACCAGTCTTGGAAATCGAGCACGGCACGAAGGATGTGTTCTTATCGGGGTTTACTCTGGCTGAGGCTCGAGTCGTGCAAAACATTTTGGTTGTTAATGAGGAGGTGTCTGTCAGTGCGCAATCAATATACCTCATGAACAAGTTTCAACACATCCCCGGGATGGGATTGGAAAAGAGTGGCCGGAAAGGCATCGCAGTATCGGCCGAAGCGCCGCACAACCCGCATACCTTTGGCTTGGGTTATCTGCCCACCAAAGAGGATTGGGTAAGGAAAGGTAAGGAGATGGCTGGGAGAGCCAGAGCAAAGAAGGCAGGGAAGCCATTTGAGTTAATGCACCGACCCATTCAGGGTACCCTAAACGGACGCTTCGTCCGGGAGAGAGAGGATTTTCCATTCTGCGGCTTCCCAGAGCCATGGTTGAATGCGGAGAGGAAGCGCATGCCAGGTTTTGAGATCTTCTTCGACCTGCAGTTATTTGGGGATGATGTTGCCGAGGAGCAGACAGACCCATCAGCTGAGGTTGAGTAGAGTAAAAATGTGGATTCCGAGAGCGCTGAAATTGAAATAGGGGTAGCATTGGCTTGTCTACTTTCAGATCCTCTGATCGTACAGAAGTGCTTGGGGGATAACTTCTCGGTGTCCATGATTGGGAATGAAACGGCTGCGAGCCTACCTGCAAGTATTTTGGATGCATCCACCACACCCTCTCTCACCTGGCAGTACGAGGAGGGATTTTGTCAAGCAGCACCGGGTCAGGTAGTGAGCCGGAATCTGATTCCACCGAATCTGTTGAGTCGGAATCAGGTTCCAGCTCGTCTGAGTCTGAGTCCGGTACTCTTGGGGGTGATAACTCGGATGCCACAGTCCTGTGTAGGTCATCTTTTTCTTTCTCTTTTGAGTCTGTTGTAACAGAAGAATCAGACGATTTGGAAATGCTTAATGAGAATGGAATGGATGTGGTTTCTGAGTACTTTTCTGTGCCCTTGATTTATTGTATTAATCAGGACTTTCAAAATTTTGATGAAAACGACGAGGAAGAAATTCCTCCGGTTTTGCAATGCTTAATTGATCAAGAGCAGGAAAGATTTGTTAAACCTTTAGTTGATGAAATCACTACAGTTAATGTTGGTACTGAGGAGGACCCGTAACTGGTCCAGATCGGGTCCACGTTGTCTTCGGAGGAACGCGAACGCTTAGTCGCTTTATTAAAAGATTTCAAAGATGTTTTCGCGTGGTCCTACGAAGACATGCCTGGAATCGATCCTGAGATTGTACAGCACCGGATCCCTCTTGACCCAGAGGCCCGACCCGTTAAACAGAAACTCAGAAGGATCCGCCCAGACTGGGCCCTCAAGATTAAAGAAGAGGTCACCAAGCAAATTGACGCAGGGTTCCTGCTGGTATCCGAATACCCAACTTGGTTGGCCAACATTGTTCCGGTGCCAAAGAAGGATGGTAAGATCCGAGTATGCGTGGATTTTAGGGATTTGAACAGAGCCAGTCCGAAGGACGACTTTCCCTTACCGCATATTGATGAGCTAGTGGACTTTACAGTGGGGCATGCTTTGCTTTCGTTCATGGATGGATTCTCGGGCTATAATTAGATAGTGATGGCACCTGAAAACCGGGAGAAGACTGCTTTCACCACCCCGTGGGGGACTTACTGTTACAGGGTGATGCCATTTGGGTTGAAGAACGCTGGAGCTACATATCAACGGGCCGCGACCACAATATTGCACAACATGATCCACAAAGAGGTTGAGGTATATGTGGACGACATGATTGTCAAGTCCAAAGAAAGAGAGGGCCACTACACCGCCTTGCAAAAGTTCTTCCAAAGGATCAGAGAATTTCAATTGTGGCTGAATCCTCAGAAGTGTGCGTTCGGTGTTACAGCAGGGAAAATGTTGGGGTTTCTGATTACACAGAGAGGTATCGAAGTCGACCCTTCCAAAATCAAGGCCATTTTAGAAATGCCACCACCAAGGACTAAAAAGGAGGTGCGAGGCTTTCTGGGTAAAGTGCAATTCATAAGACGGTTTATCTCAAAATTAACCTTGACTTGTAAACCACTTTTTGGTCTCCTGAAGAAAAGAAAGAAGTTCCAATGGGACGACTGATGCCAAGCTGCTTTTGAACAGATCAAGGAATACTTACAGAATTCACCCGTGTTGTCACCACCTGAGCCGGGAAAACCGTTGATTTTGTGCCTTTCAGTAACTGAGACTACAATGGGCTGCATGCTCGCACAAGAGTCTGAGGACAAGGTGGAGAGGGCTATCTACTATCTGAGCAAGAAGATGCTGGAGTATGAAACCCGTTACACACCGTTGGAAAAGGCTTGCTTAGCCTTGGTATGGGCTACCATGAAGCTGTGGCACTACCTGTTAGCTCACTCTGTAATGTTGGTTTCAAGATTAGATCCTATCAAATATCTCTTCGAGAAACTGGCACTTACGGGTAGGCTAGCTTGTCGGTTGCTTTTGCTTTCCGAATTTGACCTGAAATACGTGACGCGCAAGTCAGTCAAGGAAAGAGCGGTAGCGGAGTTCTTAGCCGATCATCCAGTGGAAGGAGGTGAAGCAGTTGAGTACTTATTCCCAGATGAGGCCATTTTGCATATCGAAGATGAAACTTGGACGATGTACTTTGACGGAGTGTCAAACCAATATGGGTATGGGATAGGGGTGTTGCTGATAGCACCCGACAATTCCCGTATCCTTTTGGCATTTAAACTCCGATTCAAAGTCTCAAACAATGAAGCAGAGTATGACGCATGCATTGTTGGTTTAGAAGCAGCCCTGGAACTAGGGGCAAAACGGTTGGACGTCATCGGGGACTCGAACCTTGTTGTATCCCAAGCTAAGGGGGATTGGAAAGTCAAAGAGGAAAAGATGATAATGTACCACCAGACCTTGGGCATGCTGATTCCTCGGTTTGAGAATCTAAACTTCGCTCATCTACTAAGAGAAAACAACAAGTTTGCAGATTCACTAGCAACTCTATCTTCCATGATAGACATCCATTTTGGAGTCCGGATGCGTCCGATCATTATTGACCAGAAGTTTGCACCGGCCTACGAGTCAATTGCCGCCATAAAAGAGATTTAAGATGAGAACCCCTGGTACTACGATGTCTGGAATTTCCTGGAAAAAGAGACGTATCCGCCAGGGGCAAATGCCAAGGATAAAAGGGCAATCAGAAGAATGGCTACTCAATTCATCATCTGCGGAGGAAAATTGTATAAGAGGGGTCATCTGGGAATGCATAAGCTGTGTGTTGACGCTGAAGAGTCGAAGCGCCTAATGGAGGCCATCCATAGAGGGGAATGCGGAGCACATATAAACGGGGTAATGTTAGCTCGGAAGATCCTCAGACAGGGTTACTACTGGTCCACCATGGAGGAGGATTGTATCGGCTTTGTTCGGCGATGCCACAAATGTCAGATCCATGCAAACCGCATGAACATCCCGTCGTCGAAGCTGTACAATATGACTTTGCCATGGCCATTTTCAGTTTAGGGAATCGATGTGATCGGGTTCGTCACTCCGAAGGGGTTTAATGGGTATGAGTTCATTCTGGTCGTGATAGATTATTTCACGAAGTGGGCCGAGGCCCAATCTTATGCTGTGTTGAAGGCTTCACACGTTGCAAAGTTCATCCGGAACAACATCATCTGTCGTTACGGGGTCCTAAACGAGATTATTTTAGATAACGGTTCTCACTTCAAGAAAGAAGTGATTGACTTGTTGGAAAAATACAATGTGACTTTTCATAAGTCGTCCACATACCGGCCTCAGACCAATAGAGCAGTTGAGGCCGCCAACAAGAACATCAAACGCATCTTGCAAAAGATGGTGGAAACCTACCGGGACTGGCCAGATAAGCTGCCATTTGCTCTGTGGGGCTACCGGACTTCAATTAGAACTTCTACTAGAGCGACTCCACATTCATTGGTTTATGGGATGGAGGCCGTTCTACCTATCGAAATTGAGGTTCCGTCATTGAGAGTACTGGCTGAGTGTCAGATAGCTGAAACAGATTGGCAGCAGAGCAGATTTGAGGAACTCATGCTCTTTGATGAAAAAAGACTGAAAGCACTATACCATGTTCAAGGTTATCAGCGCAGAATTGGCAAGGCTTTCAACAAGAAAGTCAAGTCCCAGAATTTGAAAGAAGGAGATTTGGTGCTCAAAGACAACCGAGCTCCCATCCATGACCCTAGGGGCAAGTTCAGACCTAATTGGACAGGTCCCTACATCATTAAGTCTATTTGGTCGGGTGGAGCTGTCGTTCTAATGGACCTAGATGGCCTAGAGTTCTCACAACCGATCAACATGGACAAGTTGAAGAAATATTACCCCTGAGAGGCTCGCTAGGCCGAAAACCCGAAAGGGCGACCTAGGCAAAAGTTAGAGCATAGAAAAATTGAAATTATAAAAACTGAGCTCGCAAGGTTGAAAACCCGCAAAGGGCGGCCTTGGCAAAAGTTAGAGTGTAAAAGGAGAGTGAAAATACTCGAGTGAACCCGAGCCGAACTACGTACGGCTTGATTCCCATCTTTGGGATACGTAGGCAACTTCATCCTGAAGTCCAGCCATAAACTTTTTCCCGATCAACTTTGTCCATTTGATCATCTCGGTCATCTTTGTCTATTCAGCATTCAAGAGTTCGGTTGTGATCTCCGGTGCAGTGCTACTCAGACTAGGGGCAACTTTCCAGTTGCTAGGGTCCGGGATTGTGCATCTCAGTGACAGATCTCAAGCGTGTCCAGTTTTGATCCATATCGAAAATGGTTTTGAAAAGTTTTAATAAAAGTTGATTTTGCTCAAATTAATCTTTTTTTACAACTAAGACCATTTTTGGACCAAAGCGAAAAATTTTCAGTACCCACAACTTTCAATATTATTGATTTCAATACAGAGTCCTCCTGCTCTTGCATACAAATTGAAGTTGCTTTTGGTTACATTCATAAAGAAAACTTGAAAGTACTGATAAAGCAATAAATCCGGGGCATAGATAAGCCAGGTGTTCCTGCGCCCCCTCCCAGAGCTGGTCGAAGCCTCTGACGCCAAAGTGGGCCCAATCTGTGCCTCTTCATTGAGCCAATCTATGCACTCATCAGACAAAGTGAAACTGAAAGTGTGAGCGGGGGCCAGGAGTTCTCTCGTCCTCCATGCTGTGGCATAACGAGCGAATTGTGCACCTCAGACCGGGAATACAGCAGGGTACTCTATCCCCTTTGGTGGGCAAGTCTGATCATGGCCGAACTGGCACTGGAACCGGAAAGGAAAGTAAAACATGTAGTGTGTTAGACCAATCAACTGAATCCCAGTCTGTCGGGACATGCTGTAGCTCATTGCCGGTAGATGGAGCCAAGGACAATGCCAAGCAATGTGGTCTGCGGACAAATTGCACATCCAGTTGAACCACCACCCCTCATCAAGGGCATCGACTAGATGTCGTCGAAAGAAGTAGCCGCGAGCTGAGTATGCTGGGCAAGAGTTCACAACCTGCAACTTATCCATCAACCACACTTGGGGAGGGATGAAAAATAAGAGATTAAAAGAATAGAGAGGTGTACGTTAAGAGAAAAGTGAGAAAGGGTTTTGAGAGAAAAACCGAGCCTGAGGATCGAGTGATGTGAGCAATATATATGTGAGATAGGGCGGGAAACATTACCTACAGCAGTAGTGGACTCCCCGCAAATCTAGTCGTCTCTCGACGATGAAAAGCATCCAAGCCCATCAATGTCTCAGCCAATGACATGGTAATGCAGCTTTTGCCCTCCCTTAAGCCCTGGGCAACCTCGATCAACTGGACACTAGATCCTCCAGAGCCTGAGGCAAGCAAGAAATGAGATAGCATGCACAAACAAAGGGCATGTCGCCGAAAACCTTGCCAATGATGGTCACCGCGGTCATCGGCATCGGAAAATCGACAAATCAAACTCGGAATATCCAGCATTCCGTCACAAATCAAAGATTAAGCGTCGTGCATAGTGAGCCCACACATTCGTCCTAAGGCTTGGGCGTGGCCAAAGCGAAGCTGGGGCAAGATCTCCTCATTGTGCCCGGACTCCATCAAAGCTTGGAAATCTTCGAAGGTAGGACACACCTCTTGCCCGCCAAAGCTAAAGACATGTGTTACCAGATTCCAAAACCTCACCACGGCATGGAGAAGGGGAATATGCAGCGGAGTGCGGCTCAACGTGAATAGTGCATTTAAGCCAAAGCCCCGGAAGTTTAACTTTTCCGAGCCATCTAAAGTAGCAATCCAAGCTGCCAGATTTTCGATAAGGAATGCATCCATTTTGATGCAAAACTGAGATGAAATGAAAGAACTACAAAGCTGGAACTTTTATAGAGGATAAGGCACTGTTCGGGGACACTTGTCAAAAATCTGGTGGTCGTCAAACCAGGTGGTCGGCCGACCACCCCTTTGGTCTCCAAGGCAGAAAGTTGGTCGGCCAGCCTCCTTTGATGGTCGGCCATGGAGAAAATTTGGTATTTGACCTTTTCTTAATCTCTAGAATGGAGCTCCTAGCATTCCCGTGTGTTGGGAGTATTGAAGGTCCATGTTTCCCTCTATTTCGGACGCATTCCATCGCTCACCTTGTCCGAATTGCATTTGTTTATCAAGTTGTTGTTAAGTCTTGCTTCTCGAGTTGTTGCTTTGCTTATTGAGTTGTAGTTTTGCTTATCAAGTTATTTTGTTTATCAAGTTGTTAAATTTTATCGAGTTGTCGAGTTTTGTCCGTCGAGTTGTTACTCTTTGTTTATCAACATTCGTCGGGATTTGCTTATCGAGTTATAAACTTGCTAAGGTGTTATTGTTTCTAGGCGAGTTAAGTTGTTTAGTCTGTTGCGTCGGTTCACTACCTAACTTGGTGATTCACATTGTTCAATTTTCATTCAATCTCATTTTTGTGCAAAATGATGTGATGCGATGCTAAGAACATAAAATACAACACTTTTTTTTAAAAAAAAAAGCTGTTTCATTCCATCATGCTTCCTTTGTTACAACATTTTACAACAAGGGTACAAGTTTTACAGAAAATAAAACTGCCTAATAATGTACAATGTGCTACAACTGCTAGTAAAAAAGGCAAATAAAGTAGGAACAGCTACATCAGTGCTATCAAGCGCAGGAATAAGAGGCCCTCTTCGTCCTCTTCTGCGGAACAACCTCTGCACCATCATCATCATCTAAATCAGAGCCGCCGTCCTCGGAGTCCTCCTCGGCATCATCTCCACTATCGGAACCGGAACCAGAGTCACTCTCTTTGTCAGCGGATGTCTTTGACTGGGGGTGCGCGGACTCCACCTCTATGACAGGCGCTCTGCGTCCGCCTCGTCTGCGAGACGAACCCCCTCTCCCGGCTCCCCGAGAAGGCCTAGATGGCCCGGCCTGTGGCTCAGCCTGTAGCGGTGGCATCTGAAAAGGAAGAGTGCAATTTGATTACATTAGCCAATATATATATCAGATGCAGAGATAAGAAAGCTACATGAAGTGGGTGCATGCAGATATAGTATATGAATATGGTGTGTGTCAGATGTGCTCTACACATACAGTCAACCAATGCAGTGAAATAGTCGAATTCAGCATGTCATCGAAAGTATGATAAATGTAGAAAAAAAATGAAAAGTACCGAAACACCGACAATGAACAACTGCGTCTCTCTCCACAGGACCATGCCCTCGAGTGAGGCTACTAACCCGAGTAACCCCTCCATATACTCCCTGGGAGGTTGCAGATACAAGCTCAAGTCATCAATGAATAAATGAATGCCTAAGTATCTGAGTGGTAAATGAAAAACAGTGGAACATACCGGTGGTGAGTCAGAATCACTGACATATCGGTGATCGGGCATAGGAGGCTCTATCGGAATCGGGTAAGATGACCCATATCGCCATCCAGTCAACTCGATCGGAAGACCTGGCCACCCGACGTGCTGGTAAGTCGGGGGAATCGGGGAAACCAGTCCAGCCCTACTAGTCGAAGGGTTATCTGCAGCCCGGGCTCGACTCGATGATGGCATGCCAGTAGCCTTCCGAGTGGGAGTGCAGACACCTGTCAATGGGGGCATCAAGTATGTATGACGGTAGGTCGCGTACTCCCCCTTCTCCAAATGTAGAGCTGCATCAGTGCCCAGCATAGCCAAATCAACCTCCCGGGGAGTGAGTCCCTCAGTGGACTGCATATCGTCTGGAGGTGCTGTGGAGATACTCTGCTCGGAGTAGCCCATCGTCTGACGCAGAAAACGGTCCCCCAGAAACCAGGCCCTGCCAACTGGCCTCTCAAATAGGATCATGTACCGAGAAGTGGCCCATCTCCCAGGAAACTGAAATCGGGTATCTCCACCCAAGGACACTCAGGGCTGCCAGGTGATCTGCGGATAATCAAGTGCATGAGCCGATTGGAAATCGCAAATGTGCAAGATGAATCAAAGATGAAAACATGGAGAACTAAGAGTTCTGAATTACCTCGGTCATCCGTATTGTATCAAAAAACTACCGTAGGTAGGGCAGAGACTCCCGAGCCCTCGGCCGGTACTGGCCCTCAAATACGAACGAGTAAGGAATCACAAGAGGCACCTCCACCTCAAGCTCTGGGGCTAGTGTCGGAAAGTATGCGAAAACCCATAGTTGTGGAAAACAGGGCAATAGCTATCAGAATGCAGAATATACAGAAATACAGAATGCTGAGTGCAGAATGTAGAATACAGAATGTAAAGTGTGCCATGTGCAGTGTACAGGTAACTAAAAGCAGAAGTGTAAATCAAGAGGGCAGAAAGTACCTCCCAGGCTCTCCAGTAGCCGCCAACTATGTTCCCCTGCCTGCGGGAGATCGCGCTCATATAGCAGTAGAGGGTAGCAAGGCCGGTGCCACCCCAATCATACTGGCTGACCTGTGATAGGTCTACCAGGGCACTCAGCAGATACAGGCCAACGGTGTTCCCCCTATCGGAGAATAAAGTGGTCCCGAGGAGGAACATCAAAAACCCTCAAGCGTACTGCTCTATCTCCTCAAGAGTCTCGGGCACAGTCCCTCTAAAATGTGTGGAAAACCAAGTGTACTTGACTCTGCCCAATGATCTGTCAATCGGCGGATGGGCTCCTAACAGATAAATCCAAGCCGCCTCCCACTCGTCCATGTCTGCGTCGTAGGGAACCAGTCGGCTGGCCATGTCAAGACTAGTCAACAGGGCAAAGTCAAACGGGGTCATCGTCATATCCCCGGTAACCGAGAAGTGGAAAGAGTTGGTGGTGTCCCACCATCTATAGCGATCCCGGTATTCCCTGTTATTGTTTAATTGTAATCCAGATTCGGTTTCGTGAGGGTGCTGCTGTCTTATCCTCTTACTATTCCTTTCTCTTTGTGTTTGAGTCTTGAGTTGTGTTGGGCGAGTTTGAAACAGGTTGGTTGAACTTAGAAACCAAGAGTAGTTGCCCAGATTTTGGCCTTCACGCTCGAGCGGGCCCTTCGTTGTCGTCTTTCCGCTCGAGCGGGGTTTTCGACGCTCGAGCGTAGTTTTCCATCTTCCAGTATCTCCTCTGCGGTGTTGTGAGCTCGAGCGGGAGTTTTGACGCTCGAGCGGGATGTTGTGTGTGACGCTCAAGCGGGAGAGTTGACGCTCGAGCAGAGACCTAGTTCTGTAAAAGTTCTGGGAGTGTGTATCCGCCGCTCGAGCGGGATTGTTGACGCTCGAGCGGGAGTCTGTGAGTGACGCTCGAGCGGGGGTTTGGACGCTCGAGCGGGGAGACTTTTATATAAAGCCGAGATCCGACTTTTTTGTTCACTTTTCAACATCTTTTCTCTCTCTTACTTTTCAAAAAAGGTATTTTGAGAGCTCCTCTCACTAAAACCCTAACTTCTCTCTTAGGATTGATCTAGTAGGAGTTGTTTTCTCACCTTGGGCCTTTACAAAAGTTGTGTTGATCGTCAAGGGCTATCTTTTAATCTGAAAATTTCGAGATTTGGAGCATTTCCGTTTCTTCATCTTCTTCGTTGCGTCCCGTCATTCGAGGTAGGGATAACCTACTCCATCTTATGAGTTTTGTCTTTAAATTTTAACATTTTGATATGTTGGGGGTTGTTGGGTAATTTTGAGAAAGTTTGGGCCTTTGTGTAATTTTACAAAAGTTGAGGTTTTAAATATATAAACCTATATGCATGTTAGGCATAGAGAAATGAGATTAGTGTTGGGACATTGATGAAAATGGAACCTTAGGGTTGTTTTGTGAATTATGGTAATTTGCCCTAATTGGTTTAATTAATTAATGCATATAATTAATTGAAGAAAGCAAGGAATTGAATTGAGAATGTTGAAATTGGGAAGGTATGGGATTAAAGAGTGTAGACAAATTATTTATTGCTCACCTAATTGGAATGTTGATATATTATCCATTTGTGCATTTATTTCCTGCTTAGAAATAATTGCTTTGGGCCACCGGTGGAGGGTAGTGTTGATTGTTGTAAACAATGCATGATGATTAGGCGAACTAAAACTAATCAATCGGGTGTGTCATAGAGTATGACGGATGATAGAATACATTAACTTTATGTATTGATTGATTGGGTATATGACCAATGTGTTTATATGCATTATGTGTAGACAGTTGATAGAATACATTAATTTTATGTATTGGTTGATTGCGTGTGTGATTCTGTGCTTACTTGCATTACTTGTGTATGGGAGGAGATGGGGGATGTACTCCACGGCTTAGGGGAAGATGGGGGATGTACCTCTAAGCTGGTTAATGGTTTAGGGGAAGATGGGGGATGTACCTCTAAACTGGTCAATGGTTAAGGGAAGATGGAGGATAGACCCTGGGATGCAGCTCATATGCTCACCCGTTGAAGTGTTGATATAGCTCATATGCTTATCTATTGAAGTATTGATATAGCTCATATGTTTATCTGTTGTGGTAGTGATATAGCTCATATGCTTATTTGTTGTAGTAGTGATATAGCTCATATGCTTATCTGTTGTAGTGGTGATATAGCTCATATGCTTATCTATTGAAGTGTTGATATAGCTCATATGCTTATCTGTTGTAGTGGTGATATAGCTCATAGGCTTATCTATTGAAAAGTTTGTTTGAATTGATATAGCACTAACATGTATATCATCATCGTTTGTGAAGTATGGAAGTAGTTTATGTGTTATTGATACAACACCAAAATGTGTATCCACCGTGAATTTCGAAAGTGTTCTAGTGATGAACTATAACCTCATCAAATGTTTTGGCCAGAGTACTGAGCCTTGTTTTCAAACTCAAAGTCGAATAAGAAATGGAAAGTGAATTGTAATATAAACTTGACTGTCATGGAATTTTAATAAGATATAAGTGGAAGTGTAAGTATCGACCATCTATCAGTTGCTAATCTTTTAATCATTGTTCATAGTTGGTTTAGTATATCTCCGCTGGGCTGTGGCTCACCCTATATGGGAACATCATTTTCAGGTACAGGTAGCATGCCACTTCTGAGGACATAGCTTGGGAGGCTAGGAGCAAACTTACTTTTGTTGCCTTATTTTCCTTTTGATGTATTACATGTAAATTCAAGCCAAGGGCTTAATGTGTAACCGAGTCGATACTCTCCTTTGTAACCAAGTGTTAACTTGGAAAGCTGTAAGCCCGTAGGGCATTTACTTTTGTTGTTAACGTGTGATACTTTTGTAATGAAGTACTCTGATGAATTGAGGAAATGTGGATCTTCTGTATATAAATGCATGTTTATATTGATGGGTTTAATGTTATTATTTTGAGGGCGTTACAACTTCACCATCTCTCCACGAGTGCCCCCATCAGCGTCCTGTTCGCAGGGTAGCGAGACATCCCCGCGCAGAAGGGCCCGAACCCTGCCTCATCAACCAGATCACGAACGGTCTCTGGGAGCTCTGCGTATCACTCCCTAGCGATGATCGAGCCATAGCCCCGTGTAACATGAGAAGATACATGCATTCAGAATGAACAGATGTATTCAGTTTCAAAATGAAAGTACGAGCTGTGTGCAAATCAAATCAGATACAATGTTGTGGACTGCGTGTTCAGTATGAGCTGCGTGCAAATGCAATGAGTGAGCTGTGTGTTCACCAGTGAAAAAGTATGAGCTGCGTGAAAACACAAGGAATGAGCTGTGTGTTCAGAATTAAAGCTGTGAGCTGTGTGTTCATCATCAAATGTTTGGGCTGTGTGTTCAACTTTCAAAAGTTGTGAGCTGTGCGTTCAGATCATCAAAAGTTTGGGCTGTGTGTTCAACTTTCAAAAACTGGGGGCTATGTGTTCATCATCAAAAGTTTGGGCCATGTGTTCAACTTTCAAAAGCTGTGAGCTGTGTGTTCATCATTAAAAGTTTGGGCTGTGTGTTCAACTTTCAAAAGTTGTGAGCTGTGTGTTCATCATCAAATGTTTGGGCTGTGTGTTCAACTTTCAAAAGCTGTGAGCTGTGCGTTCAGATCATCAAAAGTTTGGGCTGTGTGTTCAACTTTCAAAAACTGGGGGCTGTGTGTTCATCATCAAAAGTTTGGGCCGTGTGTTCAACTTTCAAAAACTGTGGGTTGTGTGTTCATCATCGAGAAGTTTGGGCTGTGTGTTCAACTTTCAAAAAAAAAAAAAACTGTGGACTGTGTGTTCAACTTTCAAAAACTGTGAGTTGTGCGTTCAGATCCTCAAAAGTTTGGGCCGTGTGTTCAACTTTCAAAAACTGTGAGTTGTGCGTTCAGATTCAAAAGTTTGGACTGTGTGTTTAACTTTCAAAAACTGTGGGCTGTGTGTTCATCAACAAGGGTTTGTACTGTGTGTCCAACTTCCAAAATACGGACTGCGAGTTCACGACGAAAAGTTTGAACTGTGTGTTTAAATTTCAAAAATGTGGGTTGCATGTTCACAACCAGAAGCATGAGCTGCGTGTTCAGAAATTCAAATGCTTGAGCTGTGTATTCAAAATGCAAACAGAATGCTGTGCTACAGACTGAGTGTTCAAGAACAAGCTGTGTGCCAACTCAACAGAATTCTATGTTGTGAGCTGTGTGCTAAAACGAGCAAAGTCTAGTGATACATAAGCTGTGTGCCAAGTGGACCGGATGGTGTGTGAATGTGTTCAAAATAAGCAGATGAACATTTATAGCGAAAACAGGAAATGCGCAAGAAATGCAGAAGACATTACAGAGAATGTAAAATTGAAGTACGTACCTCTCGTGCCTGGTGAGAGAGGTGAGACTCCGGCTCTCGCAGCAGGAGATCCGTAGGTGCTCGTCGATCAAAATTGGTAAAATGATAGAAAACACTCGGGGGAAGGATATGCTCCTGAGGGTCGTACCTCTCAGGGTCAAATGGTCGAACTCTTGGGGGCAATGACATGATGTCCAGCTCACCCTCGGCACCTGGAGGACCTCCGCCATGAGGGAAATGGCTCGCCATTTCAAGAAATCTGCAAAAAGGAGCAAAAATGAGCAAAATTAACCAAAATTGGAAAAAGTCAACAAAAGTCAACTCTCGGGAAAAGAAAAAGTCAACAAAAGTCAACTCCCGAGAAAATGTTCCAAATATTGAGACAAACTTACCTCAAGTGGTGAAAGTGGAGAAAGAAGCTCCGCAATCAAATTTTAATCGGTCCAAAGTGAAGAAAACTAAAAGATTTCGCGAAACAACTTTGCATGGGGCGTTGGAAAACACGTATAGAGCGCAGATTTGAGAGAGAAAATGGTCTAGGATGCAAGAGGAACTAGTTTCGGATCTGAAGTTGTGAGCAAAAGTGTTTTGGCTATGTGTATTTAAAGATCCGAATGTAAAAGGACCAAACTATCCCTGTTTTTAGCAAAGTGGTCGGCCGACCACCTTTTCTGGTAGGCCGACCACCCCCTTGCATCAAACCTGGTCGGTGGTACTCTAGGATGGTCGGCCATCCTTCCTAGGTAATCTCCAATGTCTCTCTGAACTCTCTGCAAATTTTGGTGGTGATTAGAGTCCCCGGCTCTCGAGAAAATACAAAGAAAGTGCACTTTTCGGCACAAAATCCCTCCGCAAGAACTTCAAATCCAATCTTCGATGCGCGACTCGTTGTTTCTCGCCAAAAGTAAGAATGTATCCTTTTTGAGTACGTTGCGACCCCTTCGAGAGGTAAATCGGAGGTCGCGTTTCAGGTGCCCTCGTCGAGGCTTGTTTTTCTTTGCTCGATGTTTTGTTTCAAACATGCATTCGAAGTCGCACTTATCCTGCATTGTTATGCACGTCACTTGCATTGTTACGCATGTTTCATTGGCATCGTCGCGCCCTCCATGCTTAGTATGCGTTGTCGAACACGTTTCTTCTTGCATTGCGATGTACTTTTTCATCGGCACCATGTTTGTTTGCATTTGATATAGCGTTGAACATATGTTGTTAACTATGTTGTGCCTGTTAGGTTTCTCTCTTTTGCAGGCACGATATTGTATGTACGGTTCATTTGAAGCTGGTGCGACCAGACGAATCGGACAGGTATTGTATCTTCTCCGCGTGAGACGTAGCGAGAATTGTAATTCTCTTACATTCTTACTACATGAAATGTAGTTTTGCTTTGCATTCTTGCTTAAAACTGTTGCATTTATTGTGAATATTTGCTTCATTACAGCTCGCTGCTTTGCATGATCATGAGTTATGTTTGGCTTTGTGCATGTCATTTTGCATTTTTGCCCCTGCCTGTGGGCACATCTCTTGCTTATCCCGCATGTTTGTCTAAGTCTTCGGCCTTGTCAAAAATGGGTCGTCTCTGGGCTTTGACATTCACTCCCGTCACGTATGACTTTCGAGTTCTATCAAAGAGGGGCAACTGTAGACACCCCATTTTTGACCGACCTTAAGACTCAGACGTCATCGATTGAGCGCTCGGTGATGGTGCATGTTGTGCTCGTTCTGAAGTTTCAGAATTTGGCTGAGAGCCTTACCCCCGGACCTCGGGACCCTTTGTGCTTTGTCTCGGTTTGCGAACTAGGTTTTGTTTTCTCTTCTCGAAGGGAGGGAGAGGTCTCGTAGACCATCTCTCAGTGGCCGTAGGCTACTTTTCGTGGTCGTGGACCACTGTTCCCATTCGGAGACTAGTTTTCGGTTTTCGAAGCCGTCGGCTATGCGCCTCGGTTCGGGACCGCTTAACTTTCTCCGTTTGCTCCGATTTTTGGCACACACATTGTTTCCTCTCTCTAGAGGGACACTGTGGCCCGGGAGACCACCTTCGTGGTCGCACGCCACTTTCGATGCTTAACAGTCAGTTTTCGAGGCCTCTGGCTGCGCGTTTTGGCCCCCGAACCCTCGTTTTGCATCCGTCTTGGTTCATTTTTGGCATGGGCCCCTTTTTTATTATTTGGAAGGTGGTACTAGGGTGGGAGACCACCTTTTCTTCTTGGAGACCACTTTTCCCTGCCGGTCGATTTTTCTTATCAGGTAGCTGGTCTCCTTGACTTTTGAGCCACAATTGCTGGTCTCCCACCACACCACTGGCTTGCATTGAATTGGGAGACCACCAATTGAGGCTGCCGACCACCATTCATCAACTTGACCCTTTTGAACTGGTCGGCCAACTAGGCTAGGTGGTCGGCCGACCACTTGAACTGGTCGGCCTACTTTCCCTTTTTTTGTCTCTGTGAGTGTGTGCCAGCTGTGCCAGCTGGAAAGCACAGACTGCATCCTCCATTCAGGTGTATGGAGGATTGGAAACCTTGTTTTGGCTTCTTAAAGAAGCTTGGCCCTTTGCTCTAAGCTTCTAAGAGAAGCTTGAACCTTTTTTAGCTTCTTAAAGAAGCTTGACCCTTTGGCTCTAGCTTCCTCAAGAAGCTTGACCCCTTTTGCTCTAGCTTCCTCAAGAAGCTTGGACCTTTGCACAAGCTTCTTGAAGAAGCTTGGACCTTTGTTTCTCTATAAGAAAAACCCTCTCCCTCATTTGCAAAGGTTCAGAAAATTTGTCTAAGGCATACACATTTCCCTCTCTATATCTCTCTATTTGGTGGTCAAAAGTCCCTTGTTCTTGCACCTTTACATACCACCTCCTAGACTAACCCCTCCACCATCACTCTAAGGTTTTTGGAGCTTGTTTTTAGAGGCTAAGGAGTTACTTTTTTGGTCCAAAAGCTGCTGGAGTTCTCGGCTACAAGGGTAACACCCTATTCCCCCTTTTGGTCTTTATTTTGCTTCATATCTTAACTCTATTTGCAGTCATATTTGGGCTTTGTCATAAACTGAAAAAGGTCTTATTTTGAGGTCCTTAACATGTTTGTTTAGGATTATTTTTCTGTTGGGGGTCATCTACCCCCTTGTATGCTTCATTTCCCTTTGTTTTGAGTCATGCATTAGGGCCTTTGTGTTGAGCTTTGTTGGACCTTTTGACCATGGAAATCCAGCGGATTTTCAGTGGTTATTATGTGTTCTTGAGCACCAAAATCAGAGAGGGGTGACCCTCTCACCCCTTGTTTTGTTTTCTAGCATATTTGGCCTAACAAAGGAGCCTATACTTGCATGTTTCCAAGCCACATTTTAGGCCCTTTTCAGTGAGTTTTAGGGCCTGCATAACCTTTGTCCAGAGGTGGTTTTGTCATTTTGGATGTCCATCTTGCATGTGTAGAACAACCCTCTTTATGGCCTATCAAAGGAGCCTATCATTCTTGCATGCATGGACTATATTTCGGTGGGTTTTTGGGCTTCATTTGACATGCCATGATTCTGTTTTTAACTGGTTTGGTGGCCTCTCATGTGCTTCATATGGCTGTAGTGTAAATCATGGTTCACAAGCTTGTATTGCATGATGTTTTGGCCCTCTTTCCTAGCATATTTTGGCCATGATCCAAACTAATTTTATCCATATTTTGGGCTGCCTTAGCTCTGTTTGAAGTGTTTTGGGTCATGCATGCATTGTTGTATATGGCCATAGTTCAATTTAAGCTCACTAGCTTTGCATATGGGGTCCACTAGCATGCGTTGTTTGGGCCCTTGACATGTTTTGGCATCATCAAGCATGATATTTCAGAGCATATAAGGTTTCCATATTCTCATGTTCATCACTCCTTCAATATGTTTAAGAGTTGTGCTTGCATGCCTTATTTTGAGCCTTAGCATGAGCTTCATTTCTATGCATGTTGAGCCATCATCTTAGGCCATTTTCCCACTGTCTTGGACCTGCCTGGGTCTGTTTGGGGCTGGTTTTTCCATTTGTGCATTGCTTTGTGTACCTCTAGTGTAACGTACTTCACTAGTTTCGGTATTCGGGCCATCTAGCATGCATTGTGTGACATGTTTGCATGATTCGGGACTATCTTGCATATCATTTCAGAGATGGAAATGTATGATTGTATGCCATATTTCATCCCTTGCCATGCTTTGGTAGAGTGGCATTTGATGCCTTAGGGTCGGTCCCTTGATCGGGCATGTTTGCATGAGTGTTCCTACCTTTCATTCCACCATGTTTGGCCACTGAATTTGGGTGTGGCTGAGGCCCATTCACTTTGGTTTAAGTCCATCTTGCATTGTGTATGCCACATAGTCCATGTTGTCGCATGAGTTGATCTTTGCATTGAGCACGCCTTGTTCATCTCATTGTGTTTGTTAGTCTTCACATGTGCATTGTGTATGCCATAGTTTAGTCCATGTGCATTGAGTATGTCATGTGTAGTTCATAGCATTGTGTATGCCATTTGCATGCTTGCATGTCATCCTTTGCATGTTTACGTCACTTAGTCGCATTACATTTAGGATTGCATACTAGAGTTGCATTTGTACATGCCTTGCCATTCTACTTGTTGCATTATGTTTGTGATAGGATTTAGTCCAAACACAGGAAACGAAGAATGTTTCATACTCCAAGTGATGAAACGTGCCTCGATTCCCGGTCGCCGACACTCTTGACTATCCATGATGGAGTTGTTGGTTTTAGTTGCTTATATGTGCATTCATGTCCCATTGAGTCGTGCAATTCGACTCCTCGGCCATCATGCATCGAGATGCGTGATTGGTGGTCCGAGGATCGAGGGTTACACTCCCTAGAGCCTATGCTATGACGGGGAGAGTGGTCGAGCACACATTTGTTAAAAATACCTTGCCATGCCTCCTTATTGCTTTGTGTTGCAGAAAACCAGGATCTAGGGGCAGAAAGTGGTCGGCTGACCAGGTTTTCTGGCAGGCCGACCACCTTTTTTGGTCTCCACCACAAAGGGTGGTCGGTAGGTGGTCTCCAATGCCATTGGCTGGTCAACAGCCCTCCCACAACTTCCCAGAGTGGAGTTTCAGCCTCTTGGAGCTTCGTGCAAGTTTCTGAAATAAATTGCACACAAAGGCGAGACGAGGCATCGCGATGGATTTCCCGACGAGGCGACTCGAGTATGCATGCATCCATTGTCATCCAAAACAGAGCCGAGGCAGTCACATTCATTTAGTTTACATGCTTACTTAGCTAGTTTGTAAATTAGTTAATGTTGTGTAATAATTAGCTGTAGTTCATTATTCATCTGGTTTTGTATTATTCGGATCCTCCGCGGAGGGTAATGTTGTAATAAGTGTGCGTGTGTGTGATGTATGTCTTCCAACCCCACGTCTTTCTCCCTTTTATTTACTAGCTTTTGATAGTTAGTTTAGGGCATGTTTCAATTAGGATACTTATGCTCGCATGTTTGCATCATTCATCCGTATTGCATACACCGGGCTCGGCGCATCATGCTAACTGCATTGTATTTCAATTCCAAGTTGAATACGTGTATCAGTTGTTGCATTTCATATGCCATTTTAGAATAGCCGAGCCTATCTTAGTTGCATTTTTGCATGTGTTGTATTAGACATTTCAACATTGTTAAGATTCATGCATGATTTCTAATTAGCTTCTTTCTTTGGCTTGGAGTACTAGGTAAGTATTTATGCTTTAGCATCCTTGCATGCGTGTGAGTGACTGCCATGATAACATGCTTACCATGAGGCTATGTGCTTATGTGATATAACTGCCTGAATGCCTGTGGGTGAAGGTTGGGTTGCTTGAGTTGGAATAATTCGTCGAAACCCGTGTTTTAGCCTACTTGCGAGTAGCAAACTTCAATCCATTTTCAAAACAAACAGATATGCGATGCTTTGTTCCAATTTAGGCAATCCAGTCTATACTTGTATGCTGTGCACATCACATAGTAATTCTAGGCTAATAAATCGGAATAAGAACACATGTGTTTTCAAAAACTCAATATCAAGCTTAGTAGTGACCGATCTTCGATCGGGCGAGCGGGGGTGCTCATGAAATGACCTTCCCTAATCGTACCCAAGTTCCCGAGCCGAGGCAACTTTGGTGATGACGGACACGTGGCCTTAGGCACGAGTCAGGGTTTCCTAAATTCTCCCAAAACAAAATATTTAGGTGGTGACTCTGTATCTGGGAAAGCAGTCCATGTTTGGCACTTCTTTCTAAAAATCTATTTTTCAAAACGATTTGCCGGATTTAGACTCTTTGGTGATTTATCGATCTCACATTGCACTTTGCGGGATTAGATTCAGAACCGTGACATTTGAGTCCGAACTGTAGTAAGACCAATGAACAAAACGGGATTCCCTCCCGGGACGTTCGGGGACATCTACAGACACCAGCAAACTGACTTCGCAACCACTCAAGCCTGACTAAATTGCCACCAGCAGAAGAAACCTCTTCATGTGCTGCACGTTCAGTAATCCCTAAGCCATAAACAAGTAATGTAACTCCATGATGATCTGTCACATCTGGTACACTGACTGATTTGCCTACAATGGGAAGGCCAAGAATAGTGCCAATATCATCCAGGGTCAAGGTCATCTCACCAACTATCATGTGAAATGTGTTCGTCTCAGGTTGCCATCTCTCAACAAAACTAGAGATTAGAAGCTTGTTGACGAACCGATAAGTGCAACAAGCTAGCTGTGACAGCCCAGACTGCTCAATAATGGCTTTGAATCTGGTGTTGTTCTCTACTGACCACCATGGCCATGCAAGGATCTTGGCAGAGTGATTATGACACTTTAGGGGCCCTCGTTCCTATAACACAAATGATATCTCATTAGAAACTACCATACAACACAAAAAAAAAAAAAAAAAAAAAACTCATATACAAATGAATTTCACTTTTACTGAGGAATGTTTACCTCCTCATGCCAAATAGCTGCAGCCACATCACTATTGAAACTCCACAATATTGATGGATCAGTCGGTCCACCTGGAAAAGCATGAGTAAGGTACTCTTCCTGGACAGTAGGAGAATCATGTAAAGAGGCGTCCTCCACAGCAATGTCAGGCATATCATCACCTTCAACTCGTCTTTGGCTTTGGCTTCTACTTTGATTGGCACTGGGGATATCATATTCTACCGAAACTGGATCACGACCTCGACCACGACCTCGACCTCGTCCTCGCCCACGCCCTTGTCCCCGTTCATGGTCAACATCCAATTCACGACGTCGTCTATTTGAAGCAGTAGGTGGGACACGTTGATATTCAAAATCCATATTCTCTGCAAAAATTAATATACCCAAACAAAATAAAATTAAAAAAAAAATAGTCGATCCTAGTGCATTACTAATGCTCTTATTCCCTAATTCTATCCCTAAACAATGCTATACCATTTTTCAATTCCATGTTAGTACCCATTGAAGCTCAATATGAGATTACCACAAATGTAAAAATAATACACAAAAGAAGGGAGAGAAAGAAAAAGGAAAAAAAAAAAAAACATTGTTCGGAAGTTGAAAACCGAAAATATATATACTGTTCCGAAGTTGAAATCTGAAACAAAAATTTAATTTCGGAAGTTGATTGTTGTTTGAATTTAATGTATTCGGAAGTTGACTGCCGAAATAATCAAAAAGTTTCGGAGACCTACTGTTGAAATAAATCATCAATTTCGGATTCCTACTTCCTAACAAATTCCTTAATTTTGAAAACCCAGTTCCGAACGGTTTGTTTACGATCCGTGGGCCTTCGTTCGTTTTCAAAATGAAAAAAAACAAAACTCTACGTTGCAAATTAAATAGGAATGATGATTCAAAAGTAAACTCACCTAATGAGGATTGAAAATGTGATGGAATGCTTAAATGGGATGCAGCTTCGTGGATGAAATGCTTCAATGTATTTGCACACCTGGGTTGCACATGGTAAGCTTCAATGTATTTGCACACGGTAAGCTTCAATGGGTGTGTATATCCTCAAGGTTGAAGATGTAGCTCAGCTTCAATGGGTGTGTGTATTTGCACCGTTGGGAGAGCTGGGTTTGGGGTCGGGGGTGTGTGTGTGTGTGTATGAGGGTAGATGTGGAATGAACCGCGTGTGTAGTAAGTAAACTAATTAGGAATTAATTTTTTTGGTGTGTGTAGTGAGAAGGATGTGCAAAGAGGGTATTTGGTGTGTGTAAATAGATGCTCCCTAAAGAATTGGACAAACCTTTATTGTAAAAGTTGGCAGAGCTCTCACGTGATAGTTTTCTTTATTTTTTATTTTTATTTTTAACACTACATTGTAATAGTTAGATAATTTTATTATCAATTTCCTACCCCAAAATGGGATAATTTTGTCCATATAAAATAAATATATCACATTTATTGGCTTCTTGAAAAAATTTATTTATACTTTGAGCAGTGCTATATGCCCCGATTTTTCTTCTACTTTTGTTGAATATCTCCATATAAGTGAAGGTAATTAATGCCAATTATTTACTTCTTTGGGCATATGTTAACAAGGGGTAATTTTTATATGCGAATAGAATATATCCATGTGATACTTTTTATTGGTGAAAGGTAGTGGAATAGGAGGCATATTATTGAATGTTTGAGGAATAATAAAAGATATATATATTTGTGATTGATAAAAGAAAATTGTAAGTAATTTTCATACCTTTCTGTGCTATTGTCACTCGCTTTCTCAAATGGAGATATACACAACTTATAACAGCAATGAATAGAACTGGGAATGTGTAAACCAGAATTGTGGGACCTATAGCATAGAGTGTAACCAAACAATGAGTTTTTTTTTTTTTTTTCTTTTCTATTTTTTAAAAATCAAAATCATGTCATGTTAGAACAAATTTCAAAAATTGAAGTAATTTTAAACTTATTTTCTAAAGTCTAACAATTATATTGTTTTATAAAGTCATGTGTTGAAAATACGAGTTTAGACTTGAATGCCATGAAAAAATAATTAATTACAACAGAATAAACTAAGTGGTGGAGTCATAGAAAAGACCCGAACTCCATGAAATAATATGCTACTACTGAAATATAGAATAATTAAAATCATATATAGATCAAAACTGTGTATGAATGGTATAAAATTTCCAAAACAAGAAATTTTTAATGATGCACAAATAAGTATTTCAAAATATGATTTTAATTAACTTATTTTAAAAAAAGTGTTTTCAAAACATACAATTTTGAAGCACAATTTCAAAAATCAATTGTTGCACCTAAAAAACTTGTTTTGAAATAGAGTTCTGCAAAAGACTTTTTAATAAAATTATAACTTAAATTATCAACTACTCACAATATATATATATATATATATATATTTTGTAACTTTTAATAATTAGTTGGTGATAAAAAAAATTAAAATAAATAAAAAAGCATACATAGCCATGGAAGCAAAAGCTTGTGAATGGAAATGATGAAATAATGTTTGAAGTGATGAGCAGAGCACAAATATAAGATGAAATCAAACCTTGGAAACCAAAAGTTGAATTGGTGTTAACAAGAATTTTCCCAAACCATGTCTTGTACAAGTGAGTCCCTGTCATTGCCCACATAATAAGATATCCAACACAGACTGCCATTATTAACATCATTATGGCTTCCCTCGTGATGATTTTTATTCTTCTTCCATGTTCAAGTGAAGGGGCTGATCTCTTCACCACTGCCATTATTAACACAGACTGTGCCATTATTAACATCATTGTACATTCACTTTCTTTTTGAGGGGGGTAAAGTAAGAGCCATATAATTTACCTTTCAATCTTACTACCTAAAACCATGTTTCAGCACTGTCACATAACTATGTTTTCTTTTATAAGGGTTTATTTTTTATACAAAGTAAGAGGCGTCTATGTTTGCTCTTTCAGTGACTTTGAGTTGTTGGACAATTTTTACTGTATTTAAATATATTAAATTATGTTGTGTACCAAACAACAACAAGAATATAAAAAAATAAAGGAAAAGAGAGAATTTGTTTGATTACAAAAATCAAACTAGAAATAAATAAATAAAAACATATTTTATTTTGTTACAAAAACAAAATTAAAATCAGATTTCAATAAACAAATAAACAAAAAATAAATTAAACAACTTACTTGATTAATTGTTTGAATAATAATTCTGATCAAGTCCAGTGTTTGACACTGTGTCCTTAAGACAGATTCGTCCTCTTCTCAGTGCTTTCAGAATGTGGACGTCTATCTTTTAAGATGAAATGATCAACTACAAACAATAGCAGCACTACAAATTGTTTGCCTAACGAACACACTAAGGTGTCGTTTGATAACACTTACGTTTTCAGTTTTCTGTTTATATTTACAAAAATTTAAAAAACTCAAATAAAAACTTGTTTGGTAAAATTTTTGATTTATAAATCAGTGGTTTCAGTTTATAAATTTGGCCAAAAAATGAAAACACAAAAAATGTGTTTTCATTTTGAGTTTTCAGTTTTTTTTTTTTTTTTACCAACCAACACTAGCCACCACCCACCACCATTTTCCACTACCGTCTTCCGCCACCACCACCCACCACCCACTACGACCTCCCACCACCACTCACCAGCCACCTGCCACCACCACCCACCACCCGCCACAACCTGCCACCCACTCGCCACCACCACCCACCCCTCGCCACCGCCACCACCCACCACCCACTTGCCATCCACCCGCCACTACCATCCACTGCCCGCCACCACCACCCGCCATCTACCTGCCACCACCATCCACCACCTGCCACCCATCACCACCAGTTACCTGCCACCCACTCGTTACCACCATCCACCCGCCACCGTCACCCACCCACCCATCACCTGCCACCCACCCACCACCACCCGCCATCCGCCACCCACCTGCCACCAACACCCATCACCCGCCACCACCCACCACCCGCTACCGTCACCCATCCACCTACCTACCACCACCACCCGCCATCCGCCACCCACCTACTACTACCACCACCACCCATTACCCGCCACCACCACCCACTCGCTACCACCCACCACCGTCACCCACCCACCCACCACCACCACCCGCCACTTACCTGCCATCCGCCACCCACCTATCACCACCACCCGCCACCACCACCACCACCACCCCCTCACTACCACCCACCACCCGCCACTGTCACCCACCACCGTTACCCACCCACCGACCACCACCATCCACCCGTCACCACCACCCGCCATCTACTTGCCACCACCACTCACCACCCACTTGCCACCACCTGCCACCCACCACCCACCACCACCAGCTACCTGTCATCCACCCGCCATCACCACCCGCCACCACCACCACCACCACCACCACCCACTCGTTACCACCTACCACCCGCCACCGTCACCCACCCACCTACTACCTGCCATCACCCGCCATCCGCCACCCACCTGCCACCAACACCCATCACCCTCCACCACCCACCACCCGCCACCGTCACCTACCCATCATCACCACCCACCTACCACCACCCATCATCCGCCACCCACCTGCCACCACCACCCACTTGCTACCACCCACCACCGTCACCCACCCACCCACCCACCACCACCATCCGCCACCTACCCGCCATCCGCCACCCACCTGCCACCACCACTTGCCACCACCACCACCACCACCCACCCGCCACCGTTACCCACCACCCGCCACTGTTACCCACCCACCTACCACCACCACTTACCTACCACCACCCACTCGTTACCACCTACCACTCGCCACCGCCACTGCCACCCACCCACCTACTACCTGCCATCACCCGCCATCCGCCACCCACCTGCCAACACCCATCACCCGCTACCACCCACCACCCGCCACCGTCACCTACCCACCATCACCACCCACCCACCACCACCCGCCATCCGCCACCCACCTGCCACCACCACCCACTACCCGCCACCACCCCCCACTTGCTACCACCCACCACCGTCACCCACCCACCCACCCACCACCACCATCCGCCACCTACCCGCCATCCGCCACCTACTTGCCACCACCACCACCACCACCACCCACCCGCCACCGTTACCCACCACCCGCCACAGTCACCCGCCACCGTTACCCACCCACCTACCACCACCACCTACCTACCACCTACCATCACCACTTTCCACCACCGTCTTCCGCCGCCACTTGCTACCACTTGCCATTTCTCATTCTTTTTTATATTTTTAAATTTTTTTAAACATTTTATCAATTACCAAACGTGTTTGTAGTTTATGTTTTTCTAAAAATAAAGAAAAAATAAACAAAAACCAGTTTATAAAATTTTTGTAAATATAAACTGAAAACGTAAACGTTACCAAACACACCCTAAGTGTTTATACTCTTTTTCACAAAAATTAAATGCAGCAAAATGAAGAATAAATTTGCAGAGGTGAAGTACGAAATTTCTGAATGTAAAACATCAAATGAGGGCTGTCCTATTTATAGATGTATTGGTGGTTGCAGGTACCTATTTGAACAGGTATGAAACTTGTTTGGTTTTGAATTTAAACAGATAAAAAAAAAGGGGAAGGGCCTTGTTGGCCCAAAAAGATAGGTATTGGGCCAAACAAGCCTAAGCTCACACCTGTGCCCAGGCCCAGCCCAGCCCAGCCCGCCTGACCGGACGGACGGACGCGCGTGTGTGGTGATTTTTGGGTCCAATGGGTCTAGCCCATTTTGCCCATAACCTTCCTCTCTAAAACACTTGGGTACCCCTTGGGGCACACCCCAAGTTCTAATCCATGCCTTATAAACCCATTCAAAAATTCTCATCAAATCAATGTGGGACAAGCCTTATTCAAACCTTTAAAGATTTTCCACCAAAACTCTATTTCCATGGAACATACTTTGGCTTCAATTTCCCATTCACTCGGTAATGGTTTTGAGCAACCAAATATACCACGTGAATCACAACGCGGCATAGAATGCGTTACCACTTTGACGCGCCAACTTTGACGCTCAAGTCCCACCTAAATAATAGACCAAAGTTAGGAAAAAATTTTGGTTTTACCCAGAATTTTCCAACCATTTCCATCATGAGTATCATAGCTTAATTCATCTATCTTACTTCCTATTGTTTCCTCATTTTATATCTTATATTTGTAATTCTATTTGCTCTATTTTCAGTTAGATTATATGCCCTTTTATGTTTGTTGTAGAATCTTCAAATTGAATTTAAATTTCCGTTTGTTTGTTGATTTCTACTACGGTATGAACCTATTGATGGCAATCAAAATGAAAGCTCATTCATCACCTATAGCTGGATTTCAATGTCGTGGGAAAATGCTTGCTGGTGATCATTGTTCATCCCAACTTTTTAGGATGTCGTTTATTCAACCTCAATATTGTGAGCCTACTCTATTTGAATCCTCTGTTACAAGTGAACCAGTGGGTGATTTCACTCAGCTTAAGGATGAAGTCTTTGTACTTCTTTGCCGACTTAACATGCATAAGTCCTCAAACAATTTGCTTCATGATATTCTTTCTCAATCTCCACCTTTGAAATTGCTTATTGATTTTGACAACATTGTCAAAGAAGAGTTCGAGATGGAATATCAACGTCTTTTGGATAAATATCACGATCAAGTTGCTTTTAATGCAAATCAGAGTAGTGCATCGTCTTAACTTTGTAACATTGTTAATACTGTTTATATATAGATGTTTTGTTCTTCTTCCCTATGTGTATAGTGATGTTTTTATGTTATTTGGTGTTATCAACTCTTCTTTTTATTATTTTTTCCTTTTAATTTTTGTTAATGCAATTAGAATGAGTTTCCTATGTTTTACTAGCTGATTTTGTGCACAATAATTATCATGTGTAGGTCCAATCCTATACATATAGATACTTGATTTTGTGATGTTTCTATGTGTCAAGTTCATAATTTTCTACAAAAAACATGTTGACTTTTAAGCTATTTCAGGCTATCTTACACTATTTGTCGCTGACAAGATGATTACCATCACTACTAGAAAAATAACTTTTTGCGTCTATGTTTTTGCGACTGATTATTTAACCGTCACAAAAAATATTATTTGCAACAACAAATCAGCCGAAACAACTATTAGGACTTGTATTTTCAAACAAAAACTTACGACTGATGAATTAAAATATTTTTTTGGTTTATCTGAGCAGAGTGGGATAGAACATCACTTGGAAAGTCAATTACATATTTCAGATCATATTTCTTGCAGCCTCTACTCAGGTCATGCAAGGTATGTTTCATTTTTATTTGCCTTGTTTATTTGTTTACATTTTTATGGAACTTAAATTTATCCATGCCAACAATATTCTTTAATTAGTGTTTTCATTGCAAATACATGCCATTTCAACTCAATTGGCTTTAATGTCAACTCCTTGAAATCAGATATGTGGATCCATCTTCATAGTTGGTGATCTTTTAAAGCCATATTTCAATCAAATCCAAGGCAATCACATCCTTCCTGACAGTGTTCATTCCTGCCTCTTATCCTCTTTTGCCTTCAACTTAGACCAAAATCACTCCTCTGCACTGGTTTAGTAATCGGTCTAAGTGTAATCAAACCATCTCAAACAATTCCTTATTCTCCAATCCATGCCACTTTGAGCTTTCCACCAAATACATTCTTTTCTTATTCTATACAGAAAGAAGTTTCATTTATTTTTCTAACGAGAATTTCAGAGATGGATTTAGATTAGTTATACACCCTGCTTTCAATTTCTCCCATACATTGCATGTTAATAAGATTTTTCCTCTATATTTTTTTGTTAACTTTAGACATGGTGTTTTAAAGGAGAAAGCAATAACATTGAACTAACTTACTAAATGTTGCAGGAGGAGATAGAAAGTTCTCACAGTGCAAAACTTCAAGAGTCAAAAAATTCACTGAATTGGTAAGCTTTATTTCGTCATCATTGATCTGGTTTCTGAGGTCTTCATTAAATCTCAAAGAATCAAGTGGAATCTAAAAAGAAACCTAAGAATTGCAATTCTAGTCTCCTGATATGGGAACTTATGGGCCTCACCATTCTGCAGCAAGGATTTATTATTGTCAATATCTTTGGCTATGTTATATTACTACTATTACTTAAATTGGAGAAAAAAACCCTTCTTTTATTTTGAGATAGCTTTGTTGAGTATGAAATGTGTGCTATAGATTGTTAGAGACTTTCCCTTCTTGCACTCCTATATGACACGCTTGCGCATAATTGGATCTAAACTGTATGCAAGTGATAATAGGATTGAATATTGCTTAACTTGGAGTCGAGTCTGATTTTGCCTTATTCAAGTTCTTGATTAATGGAAGTGTTCATTTACAAAGATTATGCAGCTTTTATTAGCTCATGAATGCCATTTTTAAATCAATCAGTTAGAAAGAAAAGCATTTTTGTCCTTTATGTTGTTTGTCCTGTTGTGCAACTGTCACATATGAATATCTCTTTGGAATACTTCTCTTTTCCCTTATATTTCTGTATGTATTTATGATATTTGTTGTATATGAAGTTTTTGAAGGATATCACTATCCAAAACATCAATATCAAAATGTTCTTAGGAAACTGCTATCCAATTCATCTATTTTAGTTCACATACAGAGCAGATAGTCAATAAAAGCATTAAGAATCCTTTTTTGCATTATCAACATAGGAATCCATGATTTGGTTGATGCGTTGCTGATGTGAGTGTAACGCCCTCAAAATAATAACATTAAACCCAACAATATAGACATGCATTGATATATAAAAGCTCCACATTCTTCTATTCATCAGACTTCCATTACCAAAAGTATTACATGCTAATGACAAAAGCAAATGCCCTAGGGGCTTACAGCTTTCCAAGTTAACACTTAGTTACAACAAAAGAGTACTAACTTATTTACACATTAAGCCCTTGGCTTGAATATACATGTAATACATCAAGAAACTAAACAACAAAAGTCTGCCCGCCTCTATCCTTCCAAGCTACGTCCTTGGAGGTGGCATGCTACCTGTAGCTGAAAATGATATTCCCATATAGGGTGAGCCACAGCCCAGTAGAGATATGCTAAACACATTATGAGCAATGACTAAGACATTAGCAATTGATAAATGTTCAATTTTCATAAACCGATTCATAATCCATTTCCATTTCTTATCAATTTCACAATTTCCATCAATGGCTCAGAACCTGGCCAACCACTTATATGAGACAAAGACTCATATTAAACATTTCCCTTTATACAATAGATAAACACATTGGTTATATCAGCATCTCAACAGATACGCATACAAGCTATATCCACATTCAACAGATACGCATATTAGCTATATCAACACTTCCAATGACAAGCATATGAGCTATGTCAACACTTCTAAAGATAAGCATATGAGCTATATCAACACATTATCTGACAAGCATATGAGCTGTATCAGTGGAGTCTATCCCCTATCTCCTCCCATACAACATCCGGTTTAGAGGTCCATCCCCTATCTTCCCCTAAACCGTGGAGTACATCCCCTATCTCCTCTCACACACACAATGCATATATACACAAAGGTCATATACACAATCAATCAATACATAACGTTAATGTATTCTATCAACCGTCATACTCTATGACATATCCAATTGATTAGTTTTAGTTTGCCTAATCATCATGCATTGTCTACAACAATCAAAACTACCCTCCACCGGTAATTCAAGCAATTATTTCTAAACAGGTAATAAAAGCTCCAACAGATAAAATATCAATGTTTTCAAAAGCGAGCGATTTATAAATCCAACTCCATCCTTTCACAACATAATGAGCCAATTTCATTATTTTCAACTCAATTCCATAAGTTTACAATTTTTCCAAATTAATTATACTAATTAATTTTAAACAACAAATTAGGGCTTTTTCCCCCAACTCTCGATATTAACCCAAAGGTTCCAATATCACCAACCAACAATAATATCATCATTTTGAAATCCAAAATACATATTGTGAGCCCAAAATCATAAAACCCTTTTTACACATTTCGAAACCCTAAGTCCCAAAATTTCCCAAGTTCAACACTCTATCAAAACAACTAAAAATCTAGGTCAAAGACCATAAGAGTGAGTAGGAACCCCTACCTCAAAGGATGACAACCAACGGAGAAGATGATGAAAACGAACTTGCTCCAAATCACGAGTTTCTCGGATCAAAAGATAGCCCTCGACGATCAACAACTCTTTTGTAAAGGCCAAAGGTGAGGAAATCACTCCTACTAGATCAATACCTAGAGAGAAGGTAGAGTTCTAGAGTGAGAAGCTCAACAATGGTGTTTTTGGAAAAGTAAGAGAGAGAAGAAAAGTGAAAAAGTGATTTAAAATGACCCAGCAGATAACTCATATACGCATGACCCGCTCGAGCGGAGAACACAACGCTCGAGCGCCAAGAACAAAATCTGGACACGCTCGAGCGCAATAAGGCCCGCTCGAGCGCCAAGACACAAGAATAAAGTACATCCACTCGAGCGCGAAAACCAGTCCGCTCGAGCGTAGATTTCCCCATCCCAGAACCTTCACCGAAAAGATACTACCCGCTCGAGCCCCAACAAACCCGCTCGAGCGCTACCGCTCGAGCGTAAACAAACCCGCTCGAGCGCAAAAATCACATCTGTAGAAGTTTTGCATGAACACGAAATACTGGAGGTATGCAATTCCCGCTCGAGCACAAGAAAACCCGCTCGAGCGGATAGCCTAAAAACTGAACAACAAGGAATTGAAACCAAGGCCTAACCAACCTGTAACAACCCTGCTCAAAACATCCCAAAACTCAATCAAGTGGAATTAAAGGACGACAACAAGATAGATACCACTACCAACTTCACGGAACCGAGTCCGAAAAACAGCAGAACAGTAAAGGGACAACCGGGATCGCTATAACCTCCCCCCTTAAAGAATTTCGTCCCCAAAATTAAACATAAGTTTTTCAAAAAAGGTTTTCTGCATTCTCAATAATATTACAACAAAATATTAAACAACCCGACCCATTACCGGTCAATTCCATCTCTTTTCAAGAGGCATTTCACAACAAATATTACAAGTGCATTATCAACATGCAATTTTCTTCCATTTCCAACCATTTCCAACATACATGGTTCACAGTTCATATCATAATCAATATGCATGATACAACTCCAATTCGACAATATAGTCAACATTTACAATATCATAATCAACTCCCATATCAAGGTAAGTTCTACAACATACTTTCATTAAACCAAAACATTACCAATGTTTTACAACTTAAGACATATATAAAGCTCTTAAGTCCAACAACATTACATAATCTAAATATCAGATTACTCATCAATAAACAAGTCCGGATATTTCTCGCGGACCTCCAACTCACGTTCCCAAGTGGCTTCCTCCATTCCGTGATGTTTCCACAAAACCTTTACCAAAGGGATGGTCTTGCCACGTAGGACTTGATCCCGCCTACCCAAGACCTGAACCGGTCTCTCCTCATACGAGGCATCCTCATCTACCTCCAAGTCGGTCCAATCCAACACATGGGACGGATCCGGCTCATACTTCCGAAGCATACTAACATGAAAGACGTCATGAACCCCGGACAATTGCGGTGGTAAAGCCAAACGATAAGCAACTTCCCCAATCCTCTCAAGGATTTCAAAGGGACCAATAAACCGAGGGGATAACTTCCCACTCTTCCCGAACCTCATCAAACCTCGCCTAGGTGATATTTTCAAGAAAACATGATCACCTACCTCAAACGCCAAAGGCCTCCTCCTACGGTCGGCATAACTCTTTTGGCGACTCTGGGCTGTAACAAGCCTCCTACGGATAAGCTCAACTTTCTCCGTCGTCTCCCTAACCAACTCCGGACCCAACAGAGGTGCATCACCCACCTCAGCCCAACACACTGGAGACCTACACGGTCGGCCATACAAGGCCTCAAACGGTGCCATACTGATGCTAGACTGGAAACTGTTGTTGTAGGCAAACTCCACTAAGGGCAAGTGCCTCTCCCACGTCGCACTAAAGTCAAGGACACAACCTCGAAGCATATCCTCAAGAATCTGAATAGTACGCTCAGACTGCCCGTCAGTCTGAAGATGATAAGCCGTACTAAAGGTCAACTTAGTGCCCAAGGCACTCTGCAAACTCTGCCACAACCTGGCAGTAAAACGAGGATCTCTATCTGAGACGATCGTCACTGGGACCCCGTGCAATCTCACTATGTCCCGAATATACAAGTTGGCAAGATGATCTACCAAATCTCTCACGCGCATAGGAATGAAGTGCGCCGACTTAGTCAACCGGTCTACAACCACCCAAATGGCATCACTACCCCACTGAGTCCTCGGTAGACCTACAACGAAGTCCATAGTGACATGCTCCCACTTCCACTCAGCAATAGGCAAGGGTTGTAAAAAACCCGCTGGCCTCTAATGCTCGGCCTTCACTTGCTGGCAAGTAAGGCACTTTGATACGAAAACAGCCACATCTCTCTTCATACCCCGCCACCAAAACTGGCGACCCAAATCCCGATACATCTTAGTGCCTCCCGGATGCACTGCAAGGCGTGAATGGTGAAACTCTCGGAGTACTTCCTCTTGGCAAGACTCCGGTACAAACAAACGGTCTCGGTATCTCACACTCTGGTCGGGATACACCGTCAAACCCTTCTCAACTTTTCCACTGGAGATTTTCTCTCGGAAAGACTCCACCTCGAGGTCACCTCTCTGTGCCTCTAACACTCGGGTCACAAGTGTAGGCTGCGCAACAACAGAAAACAAGGCCGCAGCCCCAACAGATTCGCCTAGAAGCAAATCAAATTCGCCAAGCGCACCCAACATCCCCTATTTCCGGATGGCCATACAAGCTACATCACTAATGGATTTCCTACTAAGGGCATTGACCATAACATTGGCCTTTCCCGGGTGATAGTGCAACTCAAAATCATAGTCCTCAATGAACTCCATCCATCTCCTCTGCCTCAAATACAAGTCTCTCTGTGTAAACAGATACTTCAAACTCTTGTGGTCCGAGAACACCTCAAACCTCTCACCATAAAGGTAGTGCCTCCAAATTTTCAAGGCAAAGATCACTGCTGCTAACTCTAGGTCCTGTGTAGGGTAATTCTTCTCGTGAATTTTCAACTGACGTGAGCCATAAGCTACCACTTTCCCCTCTTGCATTAACACACAACCCAAACCCTCTCGCGAGGCATCACAATAGACTGCATAACCCAACCCTCTCTCCGGAATAATCAAGACCGGAGCGGTGGTCAATCTGACCTTTAACTCTTGGAACGACCTTTCACAAGTCTCACTCCATACAAACTTGACCCCTTTCCGCGTCAATCTAGTCAACGGTGAAGCTAACCTGGAGAAATCTCTCACAAACCGACGGTAATACCCAGCTAATCCCAGAAAACTGCGGATCTCAAACACACTCTTAGGCTGTGCCCAATCTTGCACTGCCTCTACCTTGGATGTGTCAACAGACACCCCTTCCCTGGAAACCACATGGCCTAAGAACTTCACCTCTCCTAGCCAGAACTCACACTTCCCAAACTTGGCATACAGCCTATGGGCTCTAAGCAGCTCAAGCACCACTCTCAAGTGTTCCTCATGCTCCTCATCAGAAGGCGAATAGATAAGAATGTCGTCCACGAAAACGACTACAAATCGATCCAAGAATTCCCAGAAGATTCGGTTCATCAAGTCCATAAAGACTGCCGGTGTATTGGTAAGCCCGAATGGCATCACCAGAAACTCATAATGGCCATACCGTGTACGGAATGCCGTCTTAGGAATATCCTCCTCCCTGACCCTCAACTGGTGGTAACCCGATCTCAAGTCTATCTTAGAGAAACAACGGGAACCCTTCAACTGGTCAAACAGATCATCTATATGGGGCATGGGATACTTATTCTTGACTGTAGCCCGATTCAACTTCCGGTAGTCTATACACAATCTCAAGGCACCATCTTTCTTTTTAGCAAAGAGGGCCGATGCTCCCCACGGCGAAACACTAGGGCGAACGAAACCCTTATCTAACAATTCCTGGAGCTGAATCTTCAATTCACTCAACTCGATTGGGGCAAAACGATAAGGTGCCATAGAAATCAGCGCTGTGCCGGGCACTAAATCAATAGAGAACTCTATCTCTCGATGAGGTGGCAAACTAACGAGATCCTTGGGAAAGACATCCGAATACTCACAAACCACCCTCGGCAAAACAATGTGGGTCTCATCACACTCACCACTCAAAAAGCTAGCAAGTAGACTACTAAGCTCACTCCGCCCTTGTGGATCATACATCGGTGGCAACACACTACCAACCCGATCCCCCAAGAAATGGAAACACTCCCCGCTCAAGGTACAAACCGTGACCCTCTGGCGGTAGCAATCAATAACAGCTCGGTATGATGATAGCCAGTCCATACCCAAAATAACATCAAAACCCTTCATGGGCATGACCACAAATGGAAAAGGAAGCCTATGGTCGGCGACCTCTATATCACAACCTCTAACACCTTGTTTCAAGATCAACTCACCACCAATAGGCGATACCACACAAATAGGAGATGCTAACTGTGCCAACTCCAATTCCAGAACAGATGCAAATGCAGCAGATACAAAAGAATGAGATGCTCCCGTGTCATTCAACACACTAGCAACCGAGTTGCAAAACAGAAAAGTACCTCTCACCACTGACGTAGCCGGTACTAGATCCTACGCGGTAACAGCATACACGCGCCCTGTAGGCCCCTGATCCACCTGCTCACCTCTAGGAGCAAAAGACTGCTGCACAGACTGGGATGACGAGGCTCCCGGATTGGCCCTCGAGGCCTGCACAGACTGAGCTGGCTGATAACTCTGCGTCTGCCTAGAACCAGACGCTCCCAAAGTGGCACTCAACTGTGGGCAATACCTCTTCAGGTGCCCAGGCTGACCACACTGATAGCAAGACAAAGGCTGGCCCCTGCCCTGACTCTGGCCCTGAGGTCTAGCTGAAGAAGAAGCAGCTCGTTGACCCCCTCCTTTCTGCGGGCAAATTGAAGACTTGTGACCTAGCTGGCCACATGCAAAACAAGTCAAGCCTCCCTGACTACCTCTCCCAGAGCCCGCACTCGGCACTGGAAAGGTCGATCTAGCCACACCACCCTGAGACTGCTGAGGGTTAGAACCCCTCTGTCTCCTGCCGTCACCCTGACCATCTTGGCCCCTCTTGGAGCCCTTCTGCCCGTCATCCTCCTCCTGCATCATGAGCTCCATATGAGCTGCTGCATCCACCAAACGTCTATACTCCCGGATGAAAGATCCACCAACCCTCAACTTGAGGCCTCGCCTCAACTTCCGCTTAAACTCAAAGCAACGGCGTTCCTCGGACGCCACCAGTTCAAGTACAAACCTGGACAGACTGGTAAAAGTAGCCTCAAACTCGGCCACAGACAAGCCTTGCTGTCTAAGCTGGCAAAACTGCTCTCTCAGCTTCTCCCTCGCAGCTGAAGATAAAAACTTCTCCTGGAAAGCATTCACAAACGCCTCCCATGCACCACCAACACTGCCCTTCTCATACTTCCACCATTGACCCGCGTCTCCCTTCAGTTGGAAGGATGCCAAGGTCACCTTCAAAGCCCCGTCCTCGATACCAAGCATCTCGAACGTCTTCTCCATTTGTTCCAACCACTCGTCAGCATTAAGTGGCTCATTTGGATCCCCAACAAACTCGTCCGGGTTAGACCGGAAGAATTCCCTCTTCAAGAAAGAAGGCCCTGCCTCAGCAACCTAATTCTCAGCTTTGAGAATACCCAAAGCTCCTGCTATCTCTCAGGCCAAGGCGCCCATAGCCTGCTGACCCACTGGCTCGGCCACGTTGGCCTGACCAACTCCCTCCTGCATTGCCGGAACGTCATCCGGTACAGGTACCTCCTGCCTACCATGCCTGCCACGCCTACCACGTCCTCGTCCTGACATCCTAATAAAGGTAACCAAGACTATTAGCACATTCACAAATGTGCCGAAGCTATAACACTCGCGTCCTAATGCGTGGACAACTGTAATTCACTCCACGTAAGCACATAAACACATAAACATTTACGAATTTCATTTCCGGATAATGATAGTCCCGAGGCGTTACTAGAGTTCCGGTTAGAAACAGCATTGATCAAGTGCTTTTCCAACAAGACTCCTGGCAACCCAAGGATCCGATCAACATCCTAGAAACTACATTCCATACCCACATAGTCACATAAGCATGTTATCAATTAAGCACATAGTATATGACACTACATCTAAGTCTCTATCAAGCGAGACAAACCCATTGTGATCCTAATCATTTCCCACGTACCCAAAGTATTCGAACCCGGTACGCTCTGATACCAAGTTGTAATGCCCTCAAAATAATAACATTAAACCCAACAATATAGACATGCATTGATATATAAAAGCTCCACATTCTTCTATTCATCAGAGTTCCATTACCAAAAGTATTACATGTTAACGACAAAAGCAAATGCCCTAGGGGCTTACAGCTTTCCAAGTTAACACTTGGTTTCAACAAAAGAGTACTAACTCATTTACACATTAAGCCCTTGGCTTGAATATACATGTAATACATCAAGAAACTAAACAACAAAAGTCTGCCCGCCTCTAGCCTCCCAAGCTACGTCCTTGGAGGTGGCATGCTACCTGTACCTGAAAATGATATTCCCATATAGGGTGAGCCACAGGCCAGTAGAGATATGCTAAACACAGTATGAGCAATGACTAAGACATTAGCAATTGATAAATGTTCAATTTTCATAAACTGATTCATAATCCATTTCCATTTCTTATCAATTTCACAATTTCCATCAATAGCTCAGAACCTGGCCAACCACTTATATGAGACAAAGACTCATATTAAACATTTCCCTTTATACAATAGATAAACACATTGGTTATATTAGCATCTTAACAGATACGCATACATGCTATATCTACATTCAACAGATACGCATATTAGCTATATCAACACTTCCAATGACAAGCATATGAGCTATGTCAACACTTCCAAAGATAAGCATATGAGCTATATCAACACATTATCTGACAAGCATATGAGCTGTATCAGTGGAGTCTATCCCCTATCTCCTCCCACACAACATCCGGTTTAGAGGTCCATCCCCTATCTTCCCCTAAACCGTGGAGTACATCCCCTATCTCCTCTCACACACACAATGCATATATATACAAAGGTCATATACACAATCAATCAATACATAACGTTAATGTATTCTATCAACCGTCATACTCTATGACATATCCAATTGATTAGTTTTAGTTTGCCTAATCATCATGCACTGTCTACAACAATCAAAACTACCCTCCACCGGTAGTTCAAGCAATTATTTCAAAACAGGTAATAAAAGCTCCAATAGATAAAATATCAATGTTTTCAAAAGCGAGCGATTTATAAATCCAACTCCATCCTTTCACAACATAATGAGCCAATTTCATTATTTTCAACTCAATTCCATAAGTTCACAATTTTCCCAAATTAATTATACCAATTAATTTTAAACGACAAATTAGGGCTTTTTCCCCCAACTCTCGATATTAACCCAAAGGTTCCAATATCACCAACCAACAATAATATCATCATTTTGAAACCCAAAATACATATTGTGAGCCCAAAATCATAAAACCCTTTTTACACATTTCGAAACCCTAAGTCCCAAAATTTCCCAAGTTCAACACTCTATCAAAATAACTAAAAATCTAGGTCAAAGACCATAAGAGTGAGTAGGAACCCCTACCTCAAAGGATGACAACCAACGGAGAAGATGATGAAAACGAACTTGCTCCAAATCACGAGTTTCTCGGATCAAAAGATAGCCCTCGACGATCAACAACTCTTTTGTAAAGGCCAAAGGTGAGGAAATCACTCATACTAGATCAATACCTAGAGAGAAGGTAGAGTTCTAGAGTGAGAAGCTCAACAATGGTGTTTTTGGAAAAGTAAGAGAGAGAAGAAAAGTGAAAAAATAATTTAAAATGACCCAGCAGATAACTCATATACGCATGACCCGCTCGAGCGGAGAACACAATGCTCGAGCGCCAAGAACAAAATCTGGACACGCTCGAGCGCAATAAGGCCCGCTCGAGCGCCAAGACACAAGAATAAAGTACATCCGCTCGAGCGTGAAAACTAGTCCGCTCGAGCGTAGATTTCCTCCTCCTAGAACCTTCACCGAAAAGATACTACCCGCTCAAGCGCCAACAAACCCCCTCGAGCGCTACCGCTCGAGCGTAAACAAACCCGCTCGAGCGCAAAAATCACATCTGCAGAAGTTTTGCAGGAATACGAAATACTGGAGGTATGCAATCCCCGCTCGAGCGGATAGCCTAAAAACTGAACAACAAGGAATTGAAACCAAGGCCTAACCAACCTGTAACAACCCTACTCAAAACATCCCAAAACTCAATCAAGTGGAATTAAAGGACGACAACAAGATAGATACCACTACCAACTTCACGGAACCGAGTCTGGAATACAGCGGAACAGTAAAGGGACAACCGGGATCGCTATAGTGAGCGTATGATTGTTTCTTTTAGTATTAGACATAAGCACCTGACTTCCTTACCCACGGCGATTTTACCCCATATATCTGATCAAAGATGTCTTACTAGTGAAATTGTAAAAAAAACTAAAATCAAAATGTGTACCAGTTAATTTTCCGGCTGTGCTTGTGGTTGAACTAATTTGGGTAGGACGCTGGAGATAAAAACTTAAGTAGGTTTAATTGGAGACACATATGTTAATTAAACAAAGTGTGCTTATTTATGCGTGTATGTTGGGCAGATATCTCCAATTCAGATTCTCATTGGCCTAATAGGGAGAAGATGGGTCATGGACGTTATATCTCAGGAGGATGGCCATTTCTACTTGGAAGACCTCACTGGAGCAGTTGAAATTAATTTGTCTAATGCAATATCCTCTACATGTTTATATTTTTCCCTTTCGAGAGACTTATTGTCTGTTTTGAATGCTTGGATTTGGGCTGCCCTATAATTTCCAAAAGCAAAAGTTCTCATTGTAGGCCTTTTTAAATAATGGAAAATAATGCATGAATGTTGAGATTTTTGCAAATATGTCTTTACGTTTATTGTATATAATATTTGCATATATATATGATTGTAGGTTTTTTTTTTTTTTTGCGACGGTAAGAAAATGGTCGCTAATATATTGCAGGCCTTTTTAAAACTCTTTTGTGACAGCAAAATATCAGTTGCTATAAGTAGGTTAGGCGGTCGCAAATAGTTTGCGACTGTTATTTTGCGGTCGCAAAAAGTATTTGCCACCCCCACATTCGCGACCCTCATTTGCCGTCGCATGGGTCGTCGCAAAAAGTCTTTTGCTACTATTTTTTTATTATTTGCAATGGCTTGTAGCGGTCACAAAAAGTACTTTTTTCAGTAGTTTGGATGAATTTGTCAATCGATTCACAAAATGGCTGGATGACGCAAAGCGTTCAATGGATAAAGAATACCACTCGGTAAAATCATTGAAAGATTTATATCAGGTAATTTGATCTATATGAATTCTACACATGGATTCGTTCTTATTTATTTATGATTCATTAGCAGCTTTCAAATCTCATCTTGTTACAATTGTCACAGATTTTGCAACCTTGGATTCAAAAGAAAATAGAGGAACATGAATGCAGAACCAACTAATATCGCAAATTTTAGTACACATTCAAAGCTTGGAACACTAGATACACAAACCATCAAAAGGTTAGTGCTTTTATTTTTCATTTTCTTCATTTGTTTTTTGGAAAACAAAACAAGGAAAAGTTCAAACCAAGTTAGTATCGTTCTCTGTTTTCTGTTTTCATTTTCCGAAAAACACTTCCTCATCTTCACTATTCTCTCTTTTCATTTGCTATAAAACACTTTCTAATCTTTATTATTCCTGATCAATGCTATAGGGAAGCATATGGAATGAACAAAAAACACACAAAAAATCAGAATATTATACAAAAAAATTTATCTGAGTTTTGTCACTTAATCAATAATTGATTTCCCTCAAAGGCTTACAACCTAATTTGTAGTAAACATTAAAAGGTCACCAGATCACAATACACATCCCAAACAACCCAAAATTACCCAAATTCACTTCCCACAAAAATCACAATTCAAAATGGATTATCTACACCTCAAAATATTTTATTGTTTATTTACTTTGTTTATCTTAAAGCTTTTCAGCTTGGTTTATCCTTGTATGTAACTTGTGGCTATATAAATTTCATTAGTAAAATTTTGCATCAAGGAGACAAACTGACTTTGTAGATATTTTACAGTTAGAAATGTTGTTTTGTCTTGGGGGTAGCAAAAGGAAGATCAGCTACGTCATGGTGATGCTGAAGATCAACTTTTTCCTACTCAACTAAGTGCATGACATGGTCATGAAATAGTATCTGTTACTTGTGGAGCTAATCATACAATTGCATTTTCTGAATCAAGTATGCAAGTGTACAGTTGCGGATGGTAGGGTTTTTTTATTTGTCTATCAGAATGCAGAAAAACTTACTTTGCCTCTATAATGCTTAGGTAAAATTTGAGAACTTTGCTTTTTTGGGAACAACTTTGAACTATAAAAGCTTACTTTCCACTGTTTGGCTTGTCGGCACTTGATCTCAACTTAAGTCCATTTGGGAAGGATTTAAGTGGGTTGAACCATGGGCATAGGCTATTGTGCGAAGCACGATGCCTCGCAATATTAATAGGGACTCACCTTGTTACGCATTTATCTTGTACATGCATTTATCTTGTACATGTTATGTATTTTTTAACAAATGTCATGTAAGGTTGGTCCTCACTTTATGGGGGCCAAGGCAAAGTTTAAAAATGGGGCTTTTATACATAATCAAAAAAATATATATTTATTTAGTTTTTTTGGCTTACACCTATACAAAATTTGCTTGTATATATAAATATTAAAATTATTAATTTTTTACCTATACTGTGCACGAAAATTATTTAAACTATTAGGTGATAAATTTAATTTGAAAATATTATATTAGTGAATAATTCGATTGTAACTTGTTTTTTACAATAATTATAATTTGAAATAGATTTTGGACATTTTCGATGAGTAATGTTATTAATTTATCTAAAAAAATTTTATGAATAAATTGATTGAATGTAAAATTTGATCAATTTTAGCGTAAAAAGTTATTTCTCAATCCAAATATACCTGGTATAGTCGACAATATTTTATAAATAATCTATACATCTAGCAAGTAATCATTTATTATTATTAAATAATTCACCACTTTAATTATTTTATAATAAAAAATCAGTGAAATTTTATTTTTAAACTACTAATATAATAATGTAATGTTTGGTTCACTAAAATGAGATTGAATAGAATGAGGTGGTCATTTTTCATCCTCTTTATAGAATGACTATATCACAATGATGATTTGTATTTGTAATATTTTTTTCATCCTTTTTTCAGTGAATCAAACGTGAAAATAAACATTAAGATAGAATAATTATTTCATTTTAATGAATCAAACCTAACACACTGCAGGAAATGAGGCAATTAACGGCGTTTAATTACCGGCGTTTTATTAAACGTCACGTTTGATAATTTTTAACGACGTTTTGTAACCGTCGTATATTTTTAAAAACCAAAACGGCACCGTTTCTAAGTGAAGGCGTTTAAAAGCGCCTCCGAATGCTGTAGGCACACGCGCCCCTTTATGAAACCCTTATTTTTTAATCTGAGTCCAAAGTGTAAGAGCCATTTCGCGCACATCTCTCTCTTTCTCTCTCTCTCAGCGACGAAGAAGACGGAGGAGATCAATCGGCTGTTCTTGAAGCTTGAATATATAACACTGAGTCTTAGCTTGAATACGCACACATCTGTCTCTCTCTCTCTGTCTCTCTCTCTCTCTCTCTCACTCTCGATCCTTATACGCACACATTTCTTCATCGAAGCTCCATCTGCACCTGCGATTTCGAAGCGATTTCAAAGATTCAGATCGATTTCGAGATTCAGAGCGATTTCGAAGCTCCATCGCCAACGTCATCTGCACCAGCGAGGTAGCGAGCTCCACCGTCTCTCTCTCTCTCTCTCTAGATCTATGAAATCAATGTTTTGAAGGCATTCTTACTTGAACCTCATTTGCAGAGATTCAGAGAGATTCTGACTTGATCCTCATTTACTGGCTGGCTCTTTCCTTTGATTTCTTTATATTGCTTGAAATTGAAACTAGACTTTGCTGGGAGTTCAGGTACAACATGGTTAAACAAGGTCTTGTGAGCCGACAAGTCTTCTCTTTATGGCTGAATCGAGATCCTAATTCAAAGATAGGAGGTGAGATTGTCTTTCGTGGTGTTGATTGGAGGCACTTCAGGGGTGACCACACTTTTGCCCCAATCGCACAAAATGGTTACTGGCAGGTACATGAAAATTTAAAATTTAAGTTGTATATTATTGAAATTATTTAGTCTTCTTCTGCTGAGATAAAAAGAGTTAATGATTGACATTTAACTATAACCTCTTACAGATTGAGGTAGGTGATATTATTATTGCAAGCAATTCAACAGGAACAGGTGTCAGAGAACAAATTTCCTTTCAATGCAGAAAATTACAAATTATATGAAGAAGTTGGAGAAGGTGTCAGCGCCACTGTTCACCGGGCTCTCTGCATTCCTTTGTGTTGACTGGGATTTGGGAATGTATCCTGCTCAAAATTGTCTTTGTTGTACATGAACCTATTTTGATTAATTGAATACGAATCCCTATTCTGCAGTGTAATGATGTGTAATATGGTTGACTATTCCATTGCATCTGCATGTGCAAGCAAATGACTTAACCTATTTTTTCTTTTTATTTTTTGATTGTGTTTGTTGTTTGATTTTGGTTCAGACACAATCATGTAATGTTTATTTAGTCAATATATTGAAGTAGCTGTAAAATTTTATTCATATTATTGTTATTTTTCAGCTTTATTAAAGGTATGTTTTTTAGTTAAATATAACAGATTCAGAACAAATTTTTTTTTTAAAAAAGAGCTATAACGGCGTTTTTTCAAAACGCCACTACAGTGCCAACGGACATTTTTTTAAAATAAAAAAATCTATCACGGCGTTTTAAAAACGTCGCTAAATATTGGATGACGTCATTTTATCATTATTTATCGCATTTAAAAACGCCGCCTATACTAATTTTACGACGTTTTTAAAGCGTCATAAACTTATAGCGACGGCCGCGTCCTCGACGTTTGGTGATAAGCGTCACTAAAGGAATTAGCGGCGTTTTTCATACATATAGCGGCGTTTTTAAAACGCCGCTAAAAGTCATTTTTCCAGCAGTGACATATGAACTAAATCATTCGGGGCCCTACTTTTTACACAAAATTCAGGGGCCCGAGGTGGTCGCCTTGGTGGCCTGGCCTCAAGGCAAGCCCTGATGTTATGTAATTTTTTAGTAGAGTTATAACAATTTTTGGATTAGAAAATGTTGCACAATTTGTGGTTAAAAAATGTCTTAATAAAAAAATGTGTAACGTTACTACAAAAATACGTAATTTCATTTTTAAACTATACATTGTCATAATTTTATAAAAAAAATTATGTAATATTTATCAAAAACATACATAACATGTACAAGAAATGATATGAGTATATATACTCAACGGTTTCCCTAATAAATATATCAACAATATATTTGTTACGAAACAACTAAAGAAGTCATACATAAATATTTTTTATTTTTTTGGACCATGTTGTTTGGGTCCGGGTGTCCCATTTTAATGCTGAGGTTCAGACTCTTTAGAGTCTTTTTTTATCATTCTACAATGTTGGGAAAATTTAGAAGACTCTAAAAGGTTATGGAGAAATTTGGAAGACTTTAGAACTTCCTAGAACTATTTGAAACTTGGTAAAACTCTAGAGAAATCTAGACCGTATATGTAGTAAAATAATTTAGAAAATTCTATAATATTGTGAAATACGAAAAGTGTATTTTAGAATACTAATGATAATCGTTGAATCAAGTTAATACTAGCCATTCATTAAAGAGATGAAAAACTATATAAAACGAAGAAAGCTCATTTGAACCCAAACCTTTATGAATTAGTTACCTATGTATTCTTGCTCTCGTACACTTTGTACAATGGACTATGCTTTTGAATCTTATCGATTGCTTTCCAACCATCTAGTTCTTGATGACGGTTGATTTTTATCTCTAAAGAACTTTTCTAGTGGCCGGGCAAATAAAATGATTAATATTCCGTATAACTTTTGTTTTGAGTGTCCACAATGCACTAAGTGCAAATGCAAAATAATTGAACTCAAACTCAACGCAAACAATAATATATAGTGTACAAACAGGGGATTGGTGGTGTGGGAAGACTATCCATATTAGGTGGAGATTTATATTCTTATCACTTTACAATAGTTTATCATTGATTTTGCAACACGAAAAGAAAGTATTTCATGTCATCGGACATCTAGGATCATCTCCTTGGGCATTTCATGCTTGACATTACAAAAATTACTTTTTATATCGTCGTCTCAGTTGTGTGTCATTTTATGTATTTGCACCCCTATAAACTTTGGTATACCCTTGCCAATGACAATATTTTTCATAGGTCAATGCAACACTCTCTGTCATGCAAATGACAAAAGTATACAACATATACCTGAAAAAATAAAAAATATATGTATAAAATAACTTTTTAAAAATAAATTTTACTTACGTAAACAAATGAATAAATTTAAAAACAAAATAACTTAAGATTTTATGTCTCACATTTTGAAATCCTTTCTGCATATAGAATTTATAAACGCCATTTTTCTTAATTATAAATGAAGATTACTCTCTCAGGCTTGTAAATAATTTTACTTGGACCATTTCATTTAAATTGGAGATTAAAATAAATAATTTTGAGATATATATCAATTTTTTAAGGTTTTAATTTGGCCTTTCTGTCTAAATTAGAGGTTAAAATTAATAATTTTGGGACTCTTGTTAATTTTTCAAGGTATACACGTAGATAAAATTATCAAAAATTCAAATGGAAAGAACAAACTAAAACTAAACTTAAACTGTGGAGATCAAACAGTTTAGATTGAAGTCAGTGATGCCCTCAATTATTGGTGAAACTCAGACAACATTCATAGGAGAAAGGAATATCCTAGATGGGGTGTTTATTGCTAATGAAGTAGTTGATGTATGGAAGAAGGCCAAGATGCAAGGGTTGATTATCAAGTTGGACTTTGAGAAAACCTTTGATTCAGTAAACTGGGAATTTTTGTTTTCTATGATGTCTAACTTTGGTTTTGGGTCTAAATGAATCTCTTGGATGAAAGTTTGTGTGTCTTCAGCCCGAATCTCCATCCTCGTGAATGGATCACCTACTAATGAGTTCTCTCTGAAAAGAGGCCTTAGGCAAGGTGACCCATTATCACCATTCCTATTCAATATAGTGGCTGAAGGGCTCAATATTCTCCTTACCAGAGCACTTAATCTTGGCATTCTCAAAGGAGTTTTGGTTGGGGCTAATGAGGTACTTATATCTCATCTTCAATTTGCTGATGACTCTATCCTCTTCTGTGAATCAGATATGGATCGGGTGGCAATTATCAAAAGAATTCTTAGATGCTTTGAAGTTCTATTCGGGCTCAGAATCAATTATCACAAAAGTGTTGTATGAGGCGTTGGTGTGGATGATAAGTCACTGCATACTTTTGCAAACCTCTTGAATTGCAAGGTGCTTAGCTTGCCGTTAAAATTTTTGGAGCTGCCTTTAGGTACCAACCCAGTTAAAAAATCAACTTGGAAACCTGTGCTTGACAAAATTAGATCAAGATTATTAGGTTGAATGAGGAAAATGTTGTCTTTAGCAGGAAGATTAACTTTGATCAAGTCTGTCCTATCAAGTCTACATGTGTACTATCTTTCTCTCTTTAAGATGCCTAAAGGTGTGACTCGTGAATTTGAGAAAATTGAGGCTGCTTTTCTTGTGGGGTGGTAATGACCTAAAAAGAAAAGTTCATTTGGTGAAATGGTTAGAGGTAACAAAGAGTGTTGCACAAGGGTGTCTGGGCATTAGAAAGATTAGGGATGTTAATGCATGTTTGCTTCTCAAATGGTGGTGAAAATTTGGAAATCAAATTAATGCACTATGGAGGAGAGTTATCTGCAGTAAATACAAGGTTGAGGTAGAATGCTAGCATCCTCCTGTGAAATATTCTTACAAACATTCTAGGATGTGGAAGGACATTATCTTCATTATGGTGTAGAGTAGGAACATCTTCAACTTCTTCTTGGATAACTACCAAATCAATGTGGGGGGATGGTAGTAGAATCAAGTTTTGGCATGATAAGTGGTGTAGAGTCACTTGCCTCAAGGATGAGTTCCCTTCTCTATTCAACCTCTCTACTGATAAGAATGGTTTTCTTCACCACTTTCATGCTAGGAAAACCAACTCTAGTGATTGGAACTTCCTTTATAGAAGAGTTTTGTATTCTTGGGAATTGGCTGATGAAGTTAGATTGATTGCTTTGTTATCCTCTGCTCCTCCATTGAGCCAAGTGAGTGATGACAGTTTGGCTTGGGCATCTGCAACTATTGGTTCTTGTACTTTATTTGTGTCTTTTTATATTCTTTTAGCACTTCTCTTCTTGGGCCTAATCTCAGTATTGGCAAGTTTATTTGGAGCAACACCTTACCCCCCAAAGTCCATTTCTTTGGATGGTTGGCTTGGAAAAATAGTATTAAAACAGCTGAATTCTTGCACAATCTTGGCATTCTTGGTAACAATGTTTCCACCTCATGTACCTTCTGCAAATCTGTTCCCGAATCTGCTCATCATGTTTTGCTTCATAGCCAATTCTCTTGGGCCATTTGGTCATCTATGCTACATGAATGGGGGCTTCAATGGTGCATCCCATAATCTATGGTAGGTTTACTTAATTGGTGGATGGGTGGGCAATTCAAGTGTCTACTTAGGAAATTTTGGAGAGCTATCCCCCTAGTAGTTATCTAGTCACTTTGGAAGCATATGAACGAGTGTGTTTTCACTGATGCCCATCCTAATTTGATTGACCTATGGGAACTTATTAAGATCAGACTAGCTTTTTGGCTCAAAGCCTCTCTCAAGGACTTCCCCTTCTCAGTTAATGATGTTGTTCTCAGTTGGAGGCAAATCAGGGGCTGCTATTGAGTTTGTATTGATAATAAAGAGTAGTCACTAAACTGTTATGTTCTCTATAGGTGGATGATCTATTTTGTTGGTCTGCTATGCCCAACCGTGGGCTACTGTCTGCAATGCTGGAGGTGTTAATGTTGATCAGTTGTGTTAATGATAGAATGGGCTATAGGTGGATGATCTGTTTTGTTGGAATGCTATGCTCAGCTGTGGGCTGCTATGTTATTGTTGGTCCTCTATTCTTTGGTTTGGTGCTCACCAACTTTGGGTGTGCTAGCAAATGATAGGATGGGCTTTGTGGTGCCAACTTAGTTGGGATGATTTAGCTCATTGTGATGCTTATGCACTTGCCTCGCTTTATTGATGTTGTTGTTTTGTACCTTGTACTTTACTAATTCATTAATAAAGTTTTTTCTTTGCCGATCAAAAAAAAAAAAAAAGTTCAGATTGAAACTATAGGGATTAAAGTGAAATTTGAGTTAAACTACAAAAGTGAAAAGTGTAATTAATCCTAATTTATTTTTTATTTTGAGAAATTTAGTTAAAACTTCTCCATTGGCCCTTGTTTGGCGAAAAGGACAACCTAATTTATTTTGTTTCATAAATTCCCTAAGAAGGAGGCACATAATTAAACAAGGACAAAGTAAAATATCCTTTTTTTTTCTTTTTTTTTTCTTGGACAATATTGCCAGAGTAACATGTTATTGTGAGATAAAGTAACATGTTACTGTTTACATCAATTTCAACGGCAATAATCTTTTTTTTATTTAAGAATTTTATAGTTAACATAGATCTTGATGAGAGGATTTTAAAAATACTAATTTTATTAAAAACCAACATTTAGATCAAAAGTTATATTATTTTAAAATTTAATATTTTAGTAATAGCAGTATGTTGGACTTTTTAAGGAAAACTTTTTGTACATATCCTTAATGCATTAAAATTTTATTATGAGGGTGTTTTGACCCAATCCCCTTTTTATTTTTTTATTTTAATCTACACTAAACCGGCTTAAAAAATAAAAATGTTCAACATAATTTAAAAAAAGAGTTTGGCTCCCCTCAAATTTTGCAATTGGATTAAATGGTGTTGTTAGCTCATATTAGATTGTTAGCTCATATTAGATTCTTATCTTGATGATCCAAATTGTTCAATGTATAGAGTCTGTCGAATACATCATTTTTACAAAAAAATTAAAAAAAAGAAACACATTGATTGAATTTCTATAGTTTATTGATTAGATCACATTTGTGTCAACAAGCAGCATGATTTTATAAATAAAACTGTTGACACAAATGCAATATAATCAAGTGGCTATTAATGTTCGATCAATGTAATTTTTTCAAGAATGATGTACTTGACATGCTTTATCCATTAAATAATTTGAATTATCGAAATGAGCTCCAATATGAGTCCACCATGGGCCAACAGAGGAGCCATTTTTTTTTTACAAAAAAAAATAAGAAGAGTAATTACAAAAAAAATCCCCATAGTTTAACCCTTGTAATAAAATAAATCTTAAATTTTTAATTTTGTCAATTTAAATTTTAATATTTTTATTTATTTTCAATTTAAACTATCTACATATTTTTGCTAAATAAAACCAATGAAAAAAATAGTATTTTAATGATTAAATTCAATAAAAAATAATATTTTAAACATTTTATGTACACTAATATTAAGTTTAATGGCTAAAATATTATTTTTATATTTGTTTATTTAATAAAAATAAACAAGTGAAAATAAATAAAAAAATTAGTATTTAAATTGATAAAATTTAAAACTCATAATTTATTTTATTACAATGGTCAAATTCTGAATTTTTTCTTTAGTAATTACTTCAAAAAAAATCACTAAATGTTTTTTTAAAAAAAATAGGAGAAATTTTTTAAAGGAGGACGAAAGTGGGTATTAGAATTTTGCTTATTCGATGATTTCTTAAAGTTTATTTTAGTTTTTAGTAAATTTTTAAATGATTAAATATTTTAAATTCCTAAAAAAAAAGTGTAAAAAAGTAAAGAGAATAATTTTAATAATTTGTAATGACTTTTTGACTAAATATTTTAGTTCCCAAATGAGGCTCTAGTAGGTGCTTGGGATTGACTATTTTTCATATTTTTTTTGTTGGGTTTTTTTTTTATATATTTTTTTTAAAAAAAATTAAAAATTAATTTTGAAAAAAAAGGTAATAGTTGTTTTTTATATTTTATCTTTAGTATATTTTTAATTTTTAATTTTTAGTAACGTTAGCACAAAACGAATCTAAAAAATAAAGGTTGTGTTTGGTGTGATTTTCAAATCAAGTTTCCATTTCCACCCTTATATTTGAATGTTATGTTTTGTTTGAGTTTTGAAATTATGATTCCAAATCAATTTCAAAACACATTTTGAAAACTTGTTCAGTAAATCAGGCACTTTTTGAATTTTTGGTCTATCTGGTCATCCTCTGGATGTCTGGCCGATTGTCCAGAACATTACATTTTTTTATTTTTTTTTATTTTTTTGCAATTGCCAATCTTTACCTGTTATTTGGAAAAAAAAAATTATATTTGTTTTTGATATTTTTTAAATATACAAATTATTTTTTTAGATCAAAATAACAAATTATTTTTTTAGATCAAAATAACAAATTATTTTTTTGAATTGAATTTTTAAAAGAGTTTGGTTATAAGTTTTGAATAGAATTTTCAATAGAATTTTGAGTTTCCGGTTTGGTTATGAGTTATAAGTTTTTGAATTAACTTTTGAAAACTCTTTTTAAAACTCATAACTAGAGTTTGAGTAAGGAATCCGTGAAATCTATAATCCGATCCGGTCCAGTCCAATCCGATAGGCTTGGATTGATTTTTTTGAATCTGTGGTTTGGTTCTGGATTGAAAAATTAAAAATCTGTAGTCCAGGATCGGTTCCGGATTGAACACCACGGTTCCGGATTGGAACCGATTCGAATCGTATATAAATAGCTTATATTTATATTATACACCCTCCCATATAGTATCTTATCTTATTCCATATAAAATCTAAACCCGTATAGTATCTTCTTTTGTTACTTTTTATTTGTTAGTTTTTAGTTTTAATTTGTAATGGTCTAAATACTTATAGTGGAACTAGTTTTCTTATAGGTGTTTAAATTCTAGAACAGTATGTCGTTATTATGAAAAGACATGTTGCTATTGTGGAACTAATATGATACTATGTTTATGTTTTTATAAAATGAAAATGTTCTATTTTTTAGTTATTTAATTATGTGAATTCGTAGTTCTAAACCGATCCAATCCGTGTTTAAATGGATTGGTTCAGATTGTAGATAACAGATTGGTTTTGGTTTTACCTCAACCCGAACCAATTCGGACCATGCTCACCCCTACTCATAACCAAACAAATTTTTTCTTTTCAAATCATAATTTCAAAATTCACAAATTTAAAATACCACTCTATTCTCAAATTATAAATCTAAAATTCTAGCAAACGTAACCAAAATTTTTTAAAAAGTTATTTGATAAATTTTTTTAAAAAGTTATTAAAAACCAAAATTATGCATAATAAATTTTTTTTTTAACAAATGAACATCACTTTTTTATTTTTTATTTTTTATTTTTTATTTTAAATCACCATCATCATACTCCAATTACATCCAAACTCAACAAACGCCGCCTTAGTGTTTTTTTTTTTTTTGGACGGAACCGCCTTTTCTTTCTCGCTACATCGAAAAGAAAACGGAACCGCCTTTTCATAAACACTTTCTTTCCCTACTTATCTATCTATCTATACTATTATAAAGTGAACACATAATATGGTGTCCTGAAGCTTGACAGTATTTTTTATTTTTTTAAAAAAAATTAAAAAAAGAGATGGGTAAGGCTTGAACCCATAATCATGGGTTGAATTGAAGTACGACGACTCATACCACTTAAACTAAGTATACATTATAATATTAATTTTATTATTATTATTTTTTATTCCTACTTATTCGTGTGCCACCCACTAGTACATTAACATTGTTCCTGCAATCGGAGTCCCCCTTCCTTTGGAACCCTAGGTTTTATTGAAGAAGAAGAAGATGATGATGCATTGTAGCAACCCCAAACCTCCCTCCTCCTTCGATGACCACGACGAGGATCAGCGAGTCGGTCTGCAACGGCTCTCACCATTACCACCTTTTTCTCCATCTTCAAAACTCGTCTATTTTTGTCTAGCCGACTGTAACGGCTTTCATTGGTATCCTCTTCGCGTCTCCTCCAACGTAGAGGTAAAGCGAGTCAGTCTCCAACTTGTTATGGAAATTGCTCATCCTGTTCCTGATCCATTTATATATTCTGAATCACCACCACCCTCAATCTCATCACTCTCACCATTACCACTACCACCTTCTTCATCTTCTTATTCAAAAATTGCCTATATTTGTCTAACTGATATTGATGAGTCTTATTGGTACGCTTTTCAAGTCTCCGAGGACGTCGACCATGACAATCAGCAATTTCCCCACAAGAACCCTCGTCTTCCTTTTCACCAAGACGACTATGAAAGGTATGATTTTGGTTCTGATCAATTTCTCAAACCCATTTTGACTGCAAAATTGCATACTTTAAGTGGTGCTAGCTGGGTGATTCACAACTCTTCATTATACCAGTTCTTCGTCAATAGAGGAATGACAAAAAGGGAAATCAATTGGTTCGAATTGACCTTGGTAATAATCCTATTGCCAAGAAATTAGACATCTTTCCTCAATTGCCTCATGCCCTTGGGGCACGTATACACACTTTGGTTCTAGATGACAAGTTTTATTGCCTGGGTAGTTTAGAACCACCACCATCACCATGGGCCATGGCTTTTGACCCGAGCCTAAATCAATGGGAGTCTCTACCTAACCCTACTCCTTTTCCACCTTTTCCAATTATGATTAAACGTATATTCTCTGCAGCTATACATGTTCCCAAGCCATGTATTGTGGTGGGTTGGCCTGAGTATCGTGTCCTCTGAAGATACGATGTTAATACCAAAAATTGGGTGAGTGAAGAGTTTGAAATACCCAAGACTTGGTTCTTTGGTCCAAATGACTTAATGGGACCTGCATTGGCTATTGACAGCATGTTGTATTGGTATTCAGCTCGACACACCACTGCATGTCTCATTGGGTATGATTTAATGAGAAAGACATGGTTCATGGGCAAGTTCAATGTCCATAACTATGGACGGTCTTACATACCTGAGGGTACGGGTCCTCCTCCTTCTCCAAGCTTGGCCGATCTAGGCAGTGATCAGTTCTGCTTGTTTTGGTTTTCTGTGGTGAAGTGTCATCCCAATCCAACAACCCTAACAGAGAAGGATTCCTTGACCGAGGACGAGGACAAGGACAAGGACGAGGACGAGGAGTACGTGGAGGAATTGGAGGAGGAATCTCTTCGCATTCACTGTATGAAGCTCCGAGTTACCAATGGTAGCCGTCGCTCAAGAAGTGGAATATTCCCCCTGGAAATCTGTTCCATCTCATGCCAGTCTTACTTGGTTGCTAAGAATGCAACTTATTTCTGTGATGGCTTGGTGGTTTAATGTAAGCCAACATCTTCTTCTCGTTAATTTTACCTACTTGTTCATTTGTATTCTTCTTCTTATACTGTTCTTTTTATTGCTTTAATTATAATTATTATTATATTTATACGTCACTGCCATTCTTTGTTTTTGAGCTGAAACAACAAAGTATATATTACTTGGGTTTGTTTGCAAGCCCCTATTTTAGAGGATATATATACAATCTTGGAATTTTAAGCTTGAATCCAAGTCGAACCTCAGGGACTAAGAGGGTAAATTATGTCAATTCAAAAGTCAGTGTTCTCAAATTAATTCAATGAGTTTGAGTTGTGATTGGCTAAACTAAAAATAAGAATTAAGATTCAACTAAATTAATGGGAGTCTCTACCTAACCCTGCTCCTATTCCACCTTTTCCAATTATTATTAAACATATATTCTCTGCAGCTATACATGTTCCTAAGCCATGTATTGTGGTGGGTTGGCCTGAGGATCGTGTCCTCCGAAGATACAATGTTAATACCAAAAATTGGGTGAGTGATGAGTTTGAAATACCCAAGACCCGGTTCTTTGGTTCAGATGACTTAATGGGACCTACATTGGCTATTGACAGCATGTTGTATTGGTATTCAGCTCGACACACCACTGCATGTCTAATTGGGTATGATTTAATGAGAAAGACATGGTTCATGGGCAAGTTCAATGTCCATGACTATGGACGATCTTACATACCTGAGGGTACGGGTCCTCCTTCTCCTCCGAGCTTGGCCCATCTAGGTGGTGATAAGTTCTGCTTGTTTTGGTTTTCAGTGGTGACACTCAATCCAACATTTATAACTGAAGGGGAGCAGGAGTCCTTGTCCGAAGCGGAGGAGGAGGTGGTTCCCATACCACTTAATTTGGAATCTCTTAATTATGAATCTCTTCGCATTCACTGCATGAAGCTCCAAGTTACCAATGGCAGCTCTCTCCTAAAGAGTGGAATATTTCCTTTGAAAGTTTCTGCCATTTCGTGCCAATCTTACGTAGTTAATGAGTATGCTGGGTATTTTTGTGGTGGCTTGGTGGTGTAAGCAAGCCTCTTGTCCTCCTTAATTTTGCCTACTTGTATCAAATTTAATTATTATTTATATTTATATTTATACACCACAGCCATTTTATTTTATAGGTCTCTTAGTTGGATTTGTTTGCGTTGCAAGCCCTTATTTTAAAGGATGTATATAATACAATCTTGGAATTTTGACAAAACACAAACTTGTGAGAAAACTTCTTTTGTTATGTTGGTTTGGTTATATGTAATAATTCTTTTGTTACTTTTCCACAACAAATAATCAATTAGGCTTAAACTTGCTTTTTTGGACTGATGTTAAAAACTAATTGCAATGCTTGCTTCTCATACTGAATATAATGCCTAAATAACAAAAACAAACAATTCTCAACACAATTTGATCCCAATCAAAACCAACCATCCTATAACCCAATGTTATTGGTTATCAGGTAAACTATATTAAACATCTTTTGAGAGTAACAATCCATGAGATTAGTGTAAGATTGGTTATCCAGTGATTCTGAGGGGATTAACAATTCATGAGATTAGTATAAGTTTGATTATCCATGATTGTGAATCATGGATTAATAATCTCAATCCTATGCTATAATCCGCCCAATCAAACAGGCCTTTTATGGATTATTTGATATGCTGGAGATTCTTTGTTTCTGTGAAAGTAGGAGTTCTGGGTGCTTGTTTTCTTGTTAATAGTGAGATTGGTAGCATGATTGGTGCTTGTTTTCTCACAACCTTTTTCTTAACTCATCTTTGCTGAACAAGTGCACCTTGGGAGGCTTTGGAATGTCTAGAAATGGGTTATGGCCGATGAGGATTGGTGTTTGAATTTTGATCATTGATTGTAGACTTTCTGGTTTGGTTTGGGGAAGTACCACTCCCTTTTCTTGACTCATCTTTTGATTGTGGTTGCTTTGGTACTGAATTGTGGCATTTTCGAGGCTTTTCTAATGGTGTTTGGAGTTGAACTTGTAGGTTGATTGTTGATTTTCTCATTTGTCTATGTTCATTGCTGTTTCAAATTGTTCAAGACCCACAACCTTTTCTCGACTCATTTTTGCTGAACAAGTGAATCTTGGGAGGCTTTGGAAGGTGGTCCACAATGGGGTCGCAACTACTTTGAGTTAGGACAATCACTGTTACAAGGAACTTCTGCTGACTTGTGATCTTTTCAAGTTGTTTGTTTTGTTTAGGCTTTAGTGGTCTGTTATAGGTGTGTCTGGGGATTGTTTGCTGTTAGTGTTTTTTTGTGTTTTCCTTTTAAGTGCTTTGTTGATTCTTTGTCAACATTGTGCTGGTTTTATTCTGTTGTATTGCATCTCCATAAGTTCTTGTGAATCCTTTTTTTCGCTGATCAAAAAATATAAATGAAGGATGACACTACTACAATAAATGGTTAAAGGTCACACTTAATTTTTTAAAAAAGATCTTAGTTTATATAGAAGTATAATTAAAAGTATAAAAAGATCTGAGTTTATATAAAAGCGTGATTGAAAATATTAATTTTTTTCTTTTTTATCTCAGTTTTTAAAAAAAGCATGATTAAAAATATTACTCTTTTTATTTTTTTATCTCACTTTAAAAAAAAATGACTAAAAATATTAATTTTGTGTCTTTTATCTCAATTTTTAAAGTAAAGCATGATGGTATAGGTATGTTATAAAAAATTCATACATACTTTTTAATCTTGGTCTTAAAAAAATTAACCAAACCAAACCTTAAGTCCCATCAAATAGGGTCGGCTACATGAATCATTCTTCTCTATGCGATCCTTTCAAAGGCCATTTCATTAGTCAAATTAAGTGGATTCATATCTCTATTTACAACGCTAGCCAACGTTAATTAAGGCCTACCCCACCCCCTAACACTTCCATTTACCATTATAGCATTGCATCTCTTCATTATTGCCTTTGTTGGTCTCCGTTGAATATGACCAAACCATCTCAATTGATTCTCTTTCAACTTATCTTCTATCAGTGCTACTCCTACTTATTCTCGAATACACTCATTCCTAATTCTGTCTTGTCTAGTCTTGCCACACATCAACCTTAGCATCCTCATCTCAGCCACACTCATCTTATCTACATGTTTTTTGGTTGCCCAACACTCCGTCCCATACAACATCATTGGTCTAATAGCTGTTCTATAGAACTTACCTTTTAGTCTAGTGGGTATTCGTTTATCGCACAGTACCCCAGACACACTTCTCCACCTACACCATCCCGCCTTAATCCTATGGGTCACATCTGCATCAATCTCCCCCGCTGTTGTGATAATCGACCCTAAATAATGAAAATGTTCACTCTTAGGCAGTTCTTGATTCTCAATCTTCACCTCTCCTCTGATTTCATTGTTACTGTTACTAAATTTACACTCTATGTACTCTGTCTTAGTTCTGCTTATCCGGAATCCTTTAGATTCAAGAGCTTTTCTCCAAATCTCCAACTTTGTGTTAACTCCTTCTCCAGTCTCATCCACTAGCACGATATCATCTACAAAAAGCATACACCATGGCACGCCATCTTGAATATTTCTCGTCAACTCATTCATAACTAAAGCAAAAAGATAAGGACTTCAGGTAGATCCTTGGTGTAACCCTACAGTGATAGGAATTCATTTGTCACTCCAGCAGGCGATCTAATAGTGGTCACCACCCCTTCATACATGTCCTTAATCACATCAATGTAACCTTTTGTCACCCATTTCTTCTCTAACACCTACCATATTATACCCCGGGGCACTCTATCATATGCTTTTTCAAAGTTGATAAACATTATATGAATGTCTCTTTTCTTTTCTCTATACCTTTCTATTGCTCTCTTCAAAAGATAGATTGGTTCCATTGTTTGACCTACCAGGAATAAACCCAAATTGATTCTCTGACACCTTTGTTATATCTCGCAATCGGGGTTCCATCACCCTCTTCCACACATTCATTATATGACACATTAGCCTGATTCCTCTATAGTTGTTGCAATTCTAGACAGCTCCTTTATTCTTATAGATTGGCACTAAAATACTTTTTTTTCCACTCATCTGGCATGTTCCTAGTTAACAAAATTTTGCTAAACAACCTTAGTCAACTAAGCAACCCTGTTTTTACCCAAACACTTCCAAGTTTCAATAAGAATATCATCGAGTCCTAAAGCCTTATTAAATTTCATCTTCTTAAGTGCAATCTCTACTTCAAAGTTCCTAATCCTACAATAGAACCTATAGTCTTGTTTTATCGTATTATTGGTTATTTCTTCCCCTATTGTCGTACCTCCATGTTCTTCATTTAATAGTTTCTCAAAATAATTCTTCCATCTTTCCTTAATCTTTTCATCATTCACCAATACCTTAGAATCCTCACTCTAATGCATTTGACTTGATTAAACTCTCTTGTTTTCCTCTCCCGTATCCTAGCAAGTTTGTATACCTTCTTCTCTCCCTCCTTACTATCTAGTCTAGTGTATAGGTCATCATAAGCCTTCAACTTAGCCTTTCTCACTACTTTCTTGACCTCCTTATTAGCCAATCTATAGCTCTTAAGGTTTTCCTCAGTTCTATCATTCTGTCACTTTTTAAAGCACTCTTTTTTTACCTTAACTACTGTTTGAACCTCTTCCTTCCACCACTAAGTTTCCCTAGAGTTGGGTCCCGTTCCTTTCGACTCTCCAAGCACTTCCCTTGAGATTCTCTTCATACAATTGGCCATCGAGTTCCACATAGTGTTAGCATCATCTTCCAAGTTCCAAGTACCTTCCTTATCCATTTTATTCTTAAATATTTATAGTTTATCCCCTTTTAGGTCTTACCATCTCGTCCTACGATGCCCACCATCCTTTCTAGCTTGGTATTGCCCTCTAAAACATAAATCTAGTACCAAAATCCTATGTTGAGAGGCCAGACTCTCTAGGAATCACCTTACAATCATTGCATTTTAGGCAGTCCACTTTTCTCACTAAGTAATCTATTTGGCTCTTAATTGACCCACTCTTAAAGGTTATCAAATGCTCCTCCCTTTTATTATATATAGTATTGGCCACCAGCAGGTCAGAAGCCAACGTAAAATCTAAGATACTCTCTCCAGCCTCATTTTTGTCACCAAAACTGTATCCACCATGCACCCTTTCATAGCCTAGTTTATCTATGCCTACATGGCCATTAAAATCTTCACCTATAACCAGGTTCTCTCCTACTGGTATCTCCTGTAAGATATCATCCATTTGTTTGTTCCCAAAAATCCCTCTTAGTCTGATCATCTAATCCTACTTGAAGGGCGAATGCACTAATAACGTTCACTATGTTCTCTTCAATAATTAGTTTAACTAACATAATCCTTTCCCCTTTCCTAATGACAGCTACTACATTTTCCATAAGACCCTTGGCAATTATGATTCCTACCTCATTCCTACGTTTATCCTTAATACTATAATACAGTTTAAAATCGGTATCCTCAATTTCCCTAGCTTTCTTACCCGTCCACTTAGTTTCTTGTATGCAAGCTATACTAACTCTCCTTCTAATCATAACATCTACTAATTCTATCGTCTTACAAGTTAAGGTTCCTATGTTCCAAGTGGTTACTCTAAAGCTATAGTCTTAGACTAGCTTCTTTACCCGCACTCATCCAGAAAAATGCGGAAACCTTTGCCCATTTTTCATCGTACACAGGCGTCGATGCGGCGCCCCTTGCTCACTTTTCGAAACACCCGGAGGCAGGTGCAATGCGTCACTTGAGGGGAATGACCTAGCATTTTAACGATTCAAAGTAGGATTCATTGTCATAAGGGATCTGAGCGACTTTTTTACGTGTTGTCTGTTGACTAAAGAACAGTCGTGCTCTCTCAGTATTCCTCCCATTACCATCGAAGCGATTTTGATAAAAAAATCTTTGACTATCACCACCGTCGTTGAAGATCCAATCTTCGACCACCACCGTCTACTAAGTGAGCACCACGGTTGAAAATCCCTATCCCCTATCAAAAATCTCAAACTCGCTCGTTTTGTTCTAAAGTTGCTCCTAGGGTTTGGATTCATGACATAGTATGTAGATATTGGTGAATTCTCTCCAATTCTCTCTTATTCATTGTTGATCATTATCAAGAATCAGATGAATTCTCAGTTTTTGTGTACTCTCTCTCTCTCTTTCTCCACTACTAGAAAATTGACTTTTTGCCTCTATTTTCTTGCGGTCGCCTATTTAGCCGTGGGAAAAAATATATTTGGGACAGCATAATATGAGACAAAAGTAATTGATAGTAAAAGGTCCCAATTTGTCAGTGACTTTAAACCTCATTCAGCCCATAGGAATGCAAGGCCTAATTTATTTCTCCTAATTCTTTTTATTTATTTGCTCTATTCCCAGTTTTGCCCTAGACAAGCATTGAAACCACTAGGATTCGACATTGCTCTCTTTCTCTCGTCGTCTAAAGAACACCAGTATGAATCTTTGTCTCTCTCGATCTCTCAATCGCTCCCTTGATCTTTGACTCTCTCTCTCTCTCTTGACCTCTCAATCTCTCTTTTGATCTCTGTCTCTCTCTCGTTCAATCTCGTTCTCTCTATATCTACACATTATCTAACCTTTTTTAGATAATTTTTCTTCTCCCAAAAATCTCTCTATACAAGTATATATATGAATTAATATACGCATCTCTATGTATTAATTGAATAATCATCCTTATTTTATTTTCAGGTTCTCAACTGATCCAATCATTGATCGGCAGTGGTGGAAAAATCAATTTCTTTGAGAAAAGAAATCCTAACTTTCTCATTGGAGGTAAGTTCTAATCTATTTGTTTACATGTTTGTTTTGGTTTTGATCTTGTTTAGATTTGTATTGAACAACTCTTTGTTAGCTTTTTGTTTACTGTTTAGGAATTGATTTCAATTTGTTAGTTTTTGTAGTTTGAATGCCATGTTTATTGACAAATATGTTCAGTTAAAATACAGTTAATGTGTTGACTATTGTTGATGTTGTGATTAATTGCTACAAATTTCAACATAGACGAATGGGAAATTAGTTTTTGTTTCCAATTCCAAAAAGAGTAGGAGTATAAACCCTAATTATTTGATGAATATTTTCCCAAAAACATAAAATAAAAATGATTAGATGATTACAAATAAGAGCATATATTTTATGATAAAGAGTTGCTATCGTTTACATCTTAAAACTAGAACTAGAACTACAAGACAATTGGGAATACATTATATAATAGAAGCAAAGACGTTGTCCGGTCTTTATTGATGAAACTTCAATCTATTTTTCTCAAATTTTTGAATTTTTATAATGTAAAAATCTTTGTGTTATATTATTGGTTCTCATCAATGTTTTTTTTCCTTTTTAATTTTAATTATCAATATGACTTAAGGCTTGGTTTGGTTTGGTTTGGTTTCGTTTAATATGACAATACCTTTCAAATTTTGTCCATTAATTAGAGAATCTTTGGAATTTTTAACAATATGGTAACTTTCTATTTCTTAAATTGATGATGAAAATCTCAATATATGTTTCTTAAATTGTTAGTGACAATTGATTTGTAAACCACTTGTTTTTCCTTAATTGGATAGTAAATTGAAATAAACAAATTTTGAGGACTTCTTGTTTTTCCATTGTAGATATTTTGGTTTTTGCTTTTGAGGACTTTTTGTCCTCTTTGTACTTCTCTTTTCTCCTTTTTAATAAAATTCTTTTATTGCTGATCCAAAAGAAAATTAAAATAATTTTTTTTATGATTTAATAATAATAATAAAAAAAAGTTCTGGCTTTTGAACAGATTGTTTAAGAGAGGATTTTTTTCTTAAACTTGAGTCCTATTTCTTCTTCTTCTTCTTCTTCTAGCAGCATTTCTTCTTTAAACAACTAGAAATTTAGCATTAGCTTTGTGTTGCCTTTAGATTGTATTAACTTGATGAAAAAGCAAGGGCCTGTTGCCTTCTTGTGGGAAATCATTTTTTTCATTGTTATTGGGTGAACCTCTTGAGTAGTTAATGACTGAAGGTTCATTAAATGATGGGACATTATAATCAATTAAAGATGAGGGTATTTATAAGAGTAAGAGATTAATAACAAAAAAACAAACAAAAAACTAAAGCTATTTATTGGTATTTCTGTTTCTTGAAGCAATGAAGTTGACTTGGCATTTTGTAGATTATAGTGTGGTTGACTAAAATATTTTAACTGATGTTTTGGTTGGGAAATCTGACATAGAATTTTTATCTTTTTAATAATGTATGTGATAATGATCATTAGTTTAGAATGATAACTACTACTACTTTTTGTGTTTATTAGTTTTTATTGAGTTTTATGAAATGTGGTTGATTATGATACTATTGTTTTGAGCTTTTAATCTTCATAAATACTCAATCGCTCATTTTCTTCAACAGTTTCATGGGAAATTACTGGGCCATTGGTTTTATTTGGTATACTTTCTGAACTATAATGTGTTTTTCAGATTTAGTTATACTGTGTTGGTAATAAAGAACAAATAGATAAACACGTTTTCTATTTGGAAATCATGGATAGATTTCTCATTTAGTTGCCAAATGAACTTCTATTTCAAAATTTTCAATTGTTCCACTCCACTATTGTTGAAGTGCTCCATTACTTTTCATGTAGCTACGTTCCCATGTTTGGAGAAACAGAGTTTGATCCGATTCGATAGTTTCATTCAATAGACATAGAGGAATAGCTTGATGCTCTGGGCAGAGCTGTTGGTAAGGTTAGTGGAGTTATTTAGGGATGGCAATTTGAACCCGACCCGACGAGAACCCCCTCCGACCCCGATTAGAGCAGTTTTTCCTCGAAAAATACCCCCGATGGGCTAGGGATGATATTCGAAAATGAATCCCTGACAACTTTCGGGCCGGTGATGGTGATAGGTTCCCCCGCCCCGACCCTAGCCCGACCCCATCCCCATCCCCGTTTCCGCTCAAACTGAAATTACTATTATACCCCTCTATATCTCTCTCTCTATATATATATATATGTGTGTGTGTGTGTGTGTGTTTAGGGTTTAGGTTCAATTGCATTCTCTTCTCTTCTCTCGTCTGTGTAACTGTGTTTGCTCACACGACACGGTTGCTGCTGTTGCGCCACTCGCTCTTCCTCACCAGAGACAACATCATCTCCATTGATGCCCCTGCTCGCTAAGGCTGGAAGAAGAAGGTTCAGTTCTCTCTCTCTCTCTCTCTCTCTCTTCGTAACCCTCCCTTTCTCTCTCTATTTCCCAGAGAGGGTTCAAGGTTTGCTTCGCTGTCTTAGATCTCAATGATTTGAATCTCTCAATCGGTTTCTCTCTCGTAGATCCGAGTTCTGATCTCGGAGGTTCGATCTCGCCACCATGGCGGCCGCTAATGCTCCGATCAGCATGAGGGAGGCCCTCACGGTAAATTTCATATTCCACTTCTTTAACTTGGAATTCTTTGCTAAATTGAAAGACAAACGGTTGTGTTTCGAACTGATATTGAGAATTTGTTTTTTGGTATTGAGAATTTTTTGGCTTCGTAATGATAGGGATTTGATTGTGGTCTTTGTTTGTTGTGTGCTGTGTTGATGCAGTTGTCTAGCATAGGGATCAATCCACAGTTTATCACGTTCACTCATGTTACCATGGAATCTGATAAGTATATATGCGTTTGGGGATTTTTCGGGGTTTGGTAAACTTGATCCCTATTAGGGGGTAGGGGCAGGGGCGGGGACGGGGACGGGGACGGGGACAGGGACGAGGACGGTGATACCTTCGGGGATCGGGGATGGGGAGTGTAATCCTCGGCCTCGCCCTAGTCCATGGCCATTCCTAGAGCTATCAGGGGTTTTGTTGCTTCTGTACCCATATCATTTCTAATTTTCCTAATATAGTCGAAGATGTTTTATTAGATCAAATATGTTAGGCTCAGTAATGAAACGCCATATGATGTCATGAAGTTTCTTCACATTGCCAAATGTGGCCCTGGTTTTCCCTAAGATAGTATCTTTATAGGTATTATATGGTCAATTCTAGGGCAGAAATTAGCAACCCATTATTGGGGTGTGTGTGCATGTGCTATCTACAAGCTGAGGCTAATTGGTAACTCATTTTCTTTGTTCCAGAATTCATCTAACGTCTTTGCTGAAATTTTGATTGTGAGCTGGTTGAATGCTATCATCATGAAAGGTATATTGATTAGTAATGGTGCCATATAATTTTAGTAGTATATTTTTTTCCCTTTCTCACTATTAGACCTTTTCCAGGGTGAGCTTATTGGCCTATAGCTCTCTGGCAATGGGCATACTTTCTGAAAAGTATTTCTCACCTGATGAGTTGATGCTCGTTTGAATCTTTTTGAAGGTTGAACACCAACTTGCACTACTAGAAAAGGAGGTTTTAGACACGAAACTTTTTGCGACGGTTTGAAAATCGTCGCAATAAGCAAGCTTTTGAGACGGTAAAAAATACTGTCACGAAAGTATTATTTTTGCGACGCCAATTGATTGTCGCAAAAATAAATACCATTGTTAAGGACGGAAAATCCAAAACCATGACAAAAAATAATATTATATGCGACGGTACATTACCTGTTGTACATTTTTTTTTTCCATTTTGTGGCTTTTTTTTTTTTTTTTTGTGATGCCTTTTGTTTACCTGTCGCAAAAGGTTTTATTTTTGCTCATTCGCGACTGTCCTTAAAGTCTTCGCAATAACTTAATCCCTAATTTCCGTTTCCTCTCCCCCTTCCTTCCCACTCATCCCTAAACTTCTAGACTCCTCTTCGGATAAAAAAAAAAAAAAACTTTTGTCTTCTCTGCCTGCTCTAATTTCACTCTCTCTCTCTCTCTCTCTCTCTCTCTCTCTCTCTCGCAACGGCAACAACACCGGCATCTAGGTAACCCTCCTCTCCTCCCCTTTTCTTTCCTCTCGCTCTCGCTCGCGCAGACCCTCACAATCTGTCGCTCACTCTCTCAAACCCTCACAGACTCTCTCTAGCAGCGGCAGCGACTTCCCACCTCCGGCATCCAGGTATAATTCTCTGCTCCTCGTTTGTCCTCGCCTCTTTTTCTCTTCTTTCTCCTTCAATTATCTTTGAGCTATTGACATTAACGGGTCATTTAGTTGATTGAATATTTTTGATTAAGAATAAAATAGTGTGAAAATTGACATAGGTTTGATCTAAACTATTTTTCTAGTTAAATCCAATGAATAGGGTTTGAAGGTAGCCAGATTTTGAGGTACATACATAAGCACCACCTCATCCACCCAATAACATTGCTACATTAATTTTATTTCAAAGTTTAAACATTAATTTTGCAAAATGTCAAGAGGCTTGCATTCTGGTGTTCTTGCTCTGTTTTTTTGTGCATTTTGGTGTCCTTGCTCTGTTTTCATTTTTTGATTGATTGGTCCATGTAAGTTTTCATTTCTCTACAAGCCCATGTCTAATTGGTTTTATCTTTTTATTCTAAAAAGTATTTATTTGTATATTTCTGATAATCTGATTGTATAGGTGCATACGTAATAGCTTATATATATAGCATATGTTATGTGAACTTCACTGTGATGAAATAAATTTTGCTCTTATCATGCCTCACTATGATCCTATTTTGGGTGCTCAATCTTTTCCCTCAGTATATATCTCCTTGGCAGTTGTCACTTGATTGACGTAATAAATAAATAAAAAATAGCTTTTAAAGTTTTCTTGATGTAATTTTGTCATTTTCATCAAAGAGGCCACAATTTATCCAGGAGAATTGGGAGTTTCATTACACAATTTTATTTTATTTTTAATTAATTTCTATCATATTGTTCAATTCTGAATCACCATTCTTTATGATGATGACGAACTTCCATATCTAGACTAGAACTTGACACAATGATGAGAATCCAATGTTTGGCACTTTAGTCTCTTGTTCGTCTCTTCAAAAAGTCCAAAAGAAGATGCTCCAAAATTCAACCTGTACTCTATACTTTCTGTCTCTTCTGCTTCATGGTTTCTTCTCTATTTGGCCTTCAGAAGTCCAAAAAAGGTGGTTGCAAAAGTTGAACCAACTCCCACCTCTCTCTCTGTCACTCTCTCTAAAGGTGGACCCAAAAATTAAACAACCTCTCTCTCTGTGTATGTGAAAAATTAGGCCACTCTTTAACAAAAGTTAGTCAGGTAACATTGTATAAGGGTTAGCGGCCGAGCACAATGTAAAATACTTGACAGCCTATGTGAGATTTCATAGTTACACTATAAAGTACCAAATAATCACATGATTCGATTTATACAAAAAGATGATTTGATTTGTACCTGATTTTTAAACCAAAATAATTAATTTAAAACCATTCCCAAGTCATGGAAGATATCATGGCTATTAGCTAACCTCACATAACATGTTCTCTTTTTTTATGCTCTACCGGCCTGCTCAACTTTTACATAAATTTGCCGCCTCTCCCTCCACTTTTGTACTATTTACTATAATAATAGCAACTTAGCAACTTATGGTGGCAGCAGCGGCACAGGTGATTCATATCCCCCCTCCCCTCACTTATCCATGACTTGCAATGCTAACATTCTCTATTAGCAGTACCGCCAAATTAATAAACTTCTTTTCACAATTTGCTGATTAATTATTCAATAACCTTGTTTTATGCAGCTTATTAGAAACTTTTTACATTTTTTTTTTTTTGGCTTTGTCAAAGTCTTGCTGCAATTCCTGCCTATGGTTTATATATAATTTGGAAAGGATGTAATGTATGACTTAAGATTTCATTTTGACTTCAATATTAATTTCTGAATCAAACTGTCATTCATCTTCATGTAAATTGAATCAGACTGCACATTGGATTTGTAGAGAGAGAGAGAGAGAGCGAGAGCGAGAGCGAGCTGATTTGGAGAGGAGGGTTTTTGATTTCATACGAAGAGAATGGAATAGATATCAGTAAAAGAGAATGAGAGAAAGAAAGTGAGGTCACTTGATTTGTAAGGAGAACGAAGATCGGGGGGGGAGAGAGAGAGGGAGAGAGAGGGGGGGGGGGGGGGATAGGTTTTCTGCTGCACAGACATATGCTACAAATGGTGTTTCAGAATATGAAGGCAGTGAGTTGAATCTGGACAATACAGGTACAGGAGTGTAGTAGTTTAATTCAGTGACACATAGAAGCCGAGCCAGCACTGGATTATGGAGTTGCCTCTGGTCATATTGCCTTTCTGGGACTTGATATGCATACAAGAGGGCTAATCAAGTAAAGAACATGTTGCATCAGAGTACTTGGCACTCTTGCTGAGTTTTGTTGGCAATAAAAATGTAACTATTTTAGTTAATTATTTAATCTCTTGGTTTCCTAGAAGTTCTTTTTGGACTAACTATTTTGTGGAATACAGATGTATATCTCTTTCAACTATCATATGATTGAATGTCTAGCTGATATAGAAACACTGATAGTGGTTATTGGTTAATATTCTGCCTTCTGGTTTTACTTTTATCTGAACAAGTGACATTTTTAGTTGAACTTGTGCATTGCTGGGTATGGGGTATCTTGTTAATATGACTCCTTTTGGAATTGCAGATTAGGCCTGAACTATTGTTTAACTGTTTTGTTCCTTGGTCTTGGTATATGGGCGTAATTGTTTGCTTATTTTAGGTTCTTCAGGAGTCAGGACTACTTACTAATGTTGTGGTTCAAATTCCAAGGGAGCATTTTGTTATTTTGATGGTTGTGATGACACTTCATGGGAATGTTGAAAGTGATTGAGCTCTGAGAGGATCTGATGCAGCTTTATTGTTGCACCTTTAAATCTAATCTATTCTTTACTTTTCAGTTGTGTAATATATATTGTGCTGCTTTTGTATGATATTCCTGTGGAAAGATATTGAGAAATTGCCATCTACATTTGAAGTCCCCGTATTTTATTGCAACTAATGACCTCTTTCTCTTTGGCATACATGGCTTTGTAGTCTTGTGGTGCAAGAAAAACTGATGTATTATTGATTGATTATTGATATGTTGTTGTATTTATTACAATTACAAGGATTCCTATTATATAGGAGTGTGTTTGGGAGTAGGTGGAGAGTAGGTGAAGTGGAGGTGGTAGTGGTGTAGTGGGTTAGGTTTAGTGGAGTAGGTGAGGTGGTAGTGGTGGTTTAGTGGAGTAGGTGAGGTGGTAGTGGTGGTAGGTTTATGGTAAATTCTAACAGCCCCCCGCAAACTCAAGGAGGATAGAAACTAACCAACTTGAGTTTGAAGAGAGGAACAAAACAAGAAAATACATAAAAATAAAAAAGGATAAGAGACACTGTATGGTCGTGTCAGACCATTGGTGAAGACACTGGATGGTGGTGTCATAACGTTGTAGAGGACACTGTATGGGGGTGTCATAACCATGTAGAGGACACTGTATGGTGGTGTCATAACGGTGTAGAGGACACTGGATGGCGGTGTCAGACCGATGTAGAAGACAGTTTATGGGGTCATGTCGGACCGTTGTAGCAGACAATGTTCTGACAGTTGTTGTGACAGTTTACAGAGTCTTGCTGGACCCTTGTAGAAACTAACCGGAATCAATGTCGGGACAGTTTACAGAGTCTTGTCGGATCCATAAAGGAGCTAACCGGAATCAATGTCAGGACAGTTTACAGAGTCTTGTCGGACCCTTAAAAAATACACTGTATGATGGTGTATATAGGCTGAGCTGACCGGAATTAATGTCGGGACAGTTTACAGAGTCTTGTCGGACCCATAAAGGAGCTAACCGGAATCAATGTCGGGACAGTTTACAGAGTTTTGTCGGACCCTTAAAAAATACACTGTATGATGGTGTATATAGGCTGTCCAAATATATATATATATATGGATATATATAGTGAGCCCTCAAAAGTCGCGCCCTCAAAAGGCGCGCCCACTTCATCAAAAGGCGTGCCCGACAGAAAGCGTGCCATCAAAAGACGTGCCATCAAAAGGCGCGCCCAAGTTGTCGGCGAGCACCGAGCGGCGCATGATGCGCGTGTCAGTCTCATCGTCAGGGTCTTTATAAACTGAGGCGGAGGCTGTGCTTGAGGCAGAAGCGAAGACAAAAAAACCTTGTGAAAAAACTTCTGAAAAACTCTTCATTTTCTGAGAGAGATATTCGTTTTCTGAGAGATTGTCTCGAACAGCTGCAAATCTTGAAACACTCTGTACCACTCTGTTGCCATTCTGTAACCAACCCTTCTTTGAAACACTCAGCAACCCATAACATGGCCTCGTCTTCCCGTTCAGCTACCCAGAATATGGCCTCTTCGTCTCGTGGTCTGCTCACTCTCTTTCCCGACCTCAACGAGTCAACAAGAGAGATAACTGGTGCGGTGGCCAGTGAACCTCAACCAAACACCTCTGGTTTTGCTCCGTTGAACTTTCCGATGCGGTCGGTGGAGCAAAAAATGGCGGTGCAAACTGATATTGAGGCTAATCAGTATACTCTGAAGTCATGTGTGGAAACCATGACTGCGGTCACAAACCTGTCGCACCGGCTGCAGAGCAGGACAAATGAGGTGCAACAGTTAAACTCCCAGCTGGCTCTGCTCCAACGTATGTATAAGGATGCGCGAGCAGAGTTAAGTGTGCTAAAGGCGGAAAATAAGGAGCTGAAGCGGAAGGCCACCGTGATGTTCCGATTTGGAGGGCCGCCATATACTGCAGTGGAGGAGCAGGGAGTAGTGATCGTGCCCAGTGGAGTGGGAAACACGGAGGCAACACCATCAAGGGCCGTCCAGGACGGAGGCAAGAAGAAAAGGCCGGCGGCAGAGTAGAGAAGAAAAATCTCGCCTGTGGATGATGTTTTTTTTTTTTTTTTTTTTTTTTTTTTTTTTTTTTTGTGATGTAAAAGTGTGATCGGGGTTGATCCCCTGATATGAATAAAATGACAAGGTTGTGGAATGTTGTTGGTGTTATGTGGTGGTGTTGTTTTGTTGAATAAGAAAAATAAAATAAAAGAAAACAATGGATAAAGAAAAGAGAGAAAAAAAAAATGGTGGATGGATGATAAGAAAAACAGCGGTGTGATTATTATTATTATTATTTTTTTTATTTTTATTTTTTTGTGAGAAATATAAAAAAAAAAATAATAATAATAATAAGCAGATGTGTATTGCCAGTGGTGTGCCGTGTTGTATTAGAATATTTGTCTTTATCAATCTTCCCGCCTAGGCAAGACAAGTTGATTGAAAATGGTGGGAAGAAAAAGTGAAGAAATGATGGGTGATAAAATAAAATATAAAATCAGTGGGTTGGTGGGTTGGTGGAAGAAAAGTTTAAAATAAATGGGTGGAAATATTAAAATAAAGGTGGGTGTTTGATGTTTGGAGCTTTAACAGCCTGTGGAGTGGAAATATTAAAATAAAGGTGGATGTTTGGTGTTTGGAGCTTTAACAGCCTGTGGAGCATGGTTTAGAGAAGAGAAACCCACCCAACTTCTCTCTCTCGGGTTGGTTCTCCACACACAACACACAGCAGTTCATACACACACACACCACCAACTTCATCTTCTCACAGCACACACGGCTATCACACACCAGATACACAGCAGACACACATGCAAGAGATATTGCAGCAGAGGGCTTAGATTTGTTGCCAGATTTTGATGTGCAGATCCAGAATGGTCCAGAGATCTATCATGTAAGATGGGGTTTTTGAGGGTTTGATCATCGAATGAGATTTGGGTTACGGTCAGTTCGAGGGAGCTGGTGTGAGTGAAGCCGAACTCGTCCAAGGGGATGGTGGAGCGGCTGTCCGACCGGATCTCAGAGAATCAGATTTCGGCAACGGTGGTTGTGATGAGGAAGAAGAGGACACAGATGAGGGATCCAAGGGAAGCCATTGTTGCAAGCAGACATATGATACAACTCTCTCTCTCTCTCGCTCTTCGCTCTTAATTTGATTGAATGAGATGAGAGCCTAGCTAGGCTACCAACGACTGGAATTAACACAGCATTTGGGTGTGATCACCTTTGAGACTGTATATACAGAAGAGAGGGGTTGAGGTCCGGCGGGCGGCTAAGACGAGGCTGCCGCCCGCCGGTGAAACAAAATTATTAGATTCTTAACCTTGCTCTGATATCATGCAAGAAAAACTGATGTATTATTGATTGATTATTGATATGTTGTTGTATTTATTACAATTACAAGGATTCCTATTATATAGGAGTGTGTTTGGGAGTAGGTGGAGAGTAGGTGAAGTGGAGGTGGTAGTGGTGTAGTGGGTTAGGTTTAGTGGAGTAGGTGAGGTGGTAGTGGTGGTTTAGTGGAGTAGGTGAGGTGGTAGTGGTGGTAGGTTTATGGTAAATTCTAACATGTGGTATTCAACTCCTTCAGTACTTCATCAATTGGAGAAGTCAAATTGCTATATTCATGGAGCGAGTCTCTTTGAAAGCTTTGCAGGTGTGGGTTTATAGCTCAGCTTATGTAATTTGCTTAGGTTTTGTATTTTGGGTGTGATTGTTTATGGTCTGTTGTCATGGATGACAGTCCTGGAGGCTAACATCTTCCGATGATGCCCCCCTCAATCAATACCATCTCTCCAGACATGTTAAGAACATAAATACTTTTTCTAACCAATTAAGATGGGTATCCCATGAATAACCCACATTGAAATTCAAGAAACCAACAAAGGTCTTTGGAAAGTTAGGGACTTTATGTTTGAGGTAAATGAAAATTCTTCCAGATCGACATTAAAGCCTCCACACTGGGTATTGGATTTGTCAAAAATCTAAAGTTGTCAATCTGAGTGGAAACTTTTAAAATATCTGCCCGAAGTGGAGGCTTTGTGTTACTGTGTAAAATCAAAAAATTCTTCAGTTTGATTGGAGGCTTTAAAGAGCTTGTCAACTACTTTACAAGGCAAAATGTTCTATAGTAGTTTCAATCTTTTTTAAAACCTCTATGATTGAAACCCGGTGCAGAGGATTTCAGGAAGGATGCTATGATGGAGGATTGGGTCAAGAAGTTTGAGAAGCTTGCTGGGTCTCAGGTATTTTGCTTCAATTCCTGCAATTGGGGTTTAGGGTTTTGTTTAATTCTTTGGATTTTGCAATTATCTGTTTGGTTAGTATTGAAGCTTAGGCTTTGTGCTCAACAATCAGTTTTCCAATTGGATTAGCCTTTGTAGTTTGTGCCATATGAATTAATAGTACAGTGCCCTATAATTTCTTTATTGTTTTCTGGTTAGAGTTTTGTTTAATCGTTGATGCAAATTCTCATAGTTGATTGCTTGAAGAAATCATGCCTGTCCGAAAAGTTATCCTTACAGCTTGTGTTGAAAACTTTGTGCAGGAGCATTTCAATAACTTAATCTGGTCCTGATGGTAAAACTTGTTTGTAGACTGGATGTGATTTAGTGGTTTATGGGTGAAGTAAGGGCATCTAAGTAGGGAAATGGCATTCTCTCCCTGCTTGCTTGCTGAATTTTAGGACTTGATGCTGTCGTGTTTGGGGGGGAAAAAGAAGAAAGCTTGGATTGTGGCAGCTTTATGTATTATGTGGTGCATGGGGAGAGAGAAATGAATAGACAGTACTTTTAAAGAGACTATGTTAAGGAGTTAAAAGCTTAAGGTAGTTCTTTTGCATAGTTATCATTTCTGGTGTAAATGAATTTTTTTTTTCCTGCATCCTCTTTTCTTCTTGTAGATTCCATAGGTGAGCTCAATTTTTGTTTTAGGGCCTTTTTGATCTCTCAATAGTTTTTGTATGACGTCGAGCTTCGACGTATTAATGAGAAAAAACTTCATGAACTCTATTATTTTTTTGATAAGTAACTTGATGAAATCCAAATCTTAGCCAATATAGCTCATCTACTTTCCATAAATAGAAGTGATAATAGTCAACAAAACTTAACATACCCGACTAACTAGGCACAAATAACTTGTAGGAAAAGACGGGATTAGAAATCGATTCCCGGTTTTGAATCTAGAGCCTAATTTCCGTTTCTGAAAACTTGTCATTTTAAAACTCTTTTTCTGAATCGGTTGACACTAAAATGCTCAAACGGTATTGGATGTCAACAAAACTTGACACACATAGCTAACTAGGCACAAATGACTTATAGGAAACGACGGGATTCAAAACTGATGCCCGGTTTTGAATCTAGAGCGTAATTTTTGTTTGTGAAAATTTGTCCTTTAGAATTTATTTTTTTTTTCGAACTGGCCGACACACTAAAATTGTCAAATTGAGTTAGATGTCAACGAAACTTGACACACACGACTTGCTGGGCACAAATGACTTGTAGGAAAAGACGGAACTTGAAACTGATTTCCGGTTTTGAATCTAGAGCCTAATTTTCATTTGTAAAAACTTGTCTTTTAAAAACTCTTTTCTGAACCAGTTGACACACTAAAATGGTCAAACGTCGTTGGATGTTAACGAAACTTAACACACACGGCTAATTAGGCACAAATGACTTGTAGGAAAAGACGAGATTTAAAACCAATTCCAGGTTTTGAATCTAGAGCCTAATTCTTGTTTGTGAAAACATATCCTTTAGAAACTTTTTTTCGAACCGGTTCACACTAAAATGCTCAAACGACGTCAGATGTCAACGAAACTTGACACACATGACTAACTAGGTACAAATGACTTGTCAGAAAAGATGGGACTCTGTCTCTTGACATTGATTTTGATTTTTTGTTCTGTGTTTTGTGTCACCTATATTGCCTTTTTATTGTTGTTAATCTCACATATGTTTCATGTCTACTAGCATGAATTATTAGGGGTTGCTGTGTCTGTGTGTAAGCACAATTATTTGGCTAAATTTCTTATTTTGTGTTTGTTCGATTATTGTTAGATTATAGCGGAATGTGTTCAATCAATATTTGATTTTAATAGTATTATCATTATTGTAGGATGTAATTAAAGTTTCTTTGGATATTTCACGTATACCAACAGTCCAATTGACGTAGGGACTTCTTATTAGTGATGATCTGTTGTGTGAAATTGATGGAGTTCCAATTGGGCCCAAATATTGCATAGTCTTTATCTTAAAAGCAAAAAAAAACCAAATGCTCATTTGGAAACACCATCCCAAGGTCTAAGAACTGTTGGAAAAGTTATTGGAAGATACATTACGTGGCGCTTGTTTTATGCATATGTTATAATCTTATTTATTTATTTATTTTTGAAATAAATATAAAATGTTTTACATTTTTTTGTAAGTTTGAAATTAATTACATTGTAAATAATTATTTTATTTTTTTTGTTTCTTTTTGCAGATGTTATCATTTTGAGTATGTGATGATATCTTTGCATATTGATATTGGAGTTTATTGTTAATACTAAAACAAGCTTTTAATATATATGTTTTTTTATTTGTACTGTCGATACTTTGGTTTTGTTTTAGATACAAATTTGTGTTTTGAATTATCAAAAATTTTTAGTATAGTTGGATGATGTTTTCTATATTTTTGTAAAGAATGTTTGGTAAACACTATATTGTTACAGGGTACATATATATTATTCATATATATGATTTTGTGAATGTGAATGGATGTGTGTGGCAAGACTGGACAAGACAGAATTACGAATGAGTGTATTCGGGAATGGGTAGGAGTAGCATCGATAGAAGACAAATTGAGAGAGAATCGTTTGAGATGGTTTGATCATATTCAACGGAGACCAACAGAGGCAGTAGTGAAGAGATGCGATGTAGTGACGGTAGATGAAAGTGTTAAGGGATCGGGTAGGCCTAGATTAACGTTAGTTAGCGTTGTAGATAGAGATATGGCTCTACTTAATTTGACGAATGAAATAGCCTTTGATAGAGCTGCGTGGAGAAGGATTCATGTAACCGACTCTATTTGACAGGACTTAACGCTTAGTTTGGTTTGGTTTGGTTTGGTTTGTTTAAGGAATGAATTAATAAAATATATATTTATTTTATGCAAATAATTTTTTTTTCTGACAATAATAAATTGTCGCTAATGTAATGTAATCACCATTTTTTTGTATTTTATTAGTGACAGATTAACTTGTTGCATATTGTCACGACCCAAACCCGCCCCTATGGGTTTAGTATCGTAACTGGCCAATAATCTTGGGATTACTGACGGCCTCTGAGACAGATTAACATAAAATTAGGGGCTAGCGGAAGCAAATAACAAATATACAACATCCATTGAGCTGTGCAGATTTATATGAGATAGAAAAATTTTAAACCTTTATATACATATCTACACATCCTCCGTACGTCATCATACATATACAGATAAGACAAAAAAGGATTTAGCCCTATTTACAAAATAAACAAAGACTTGTTTAAACAAACAAGAAAAACAAAACTTGAACTTTAATCACATAGTCATAACCATTTGACATATGGGGAACCTTTACGGGAGGTACATAGGTTGGCTGACAAAAATAGATTCCAAGCAGACGCCTCTAAGCTTGGTCACGCGCCTGATCACCTACATATATAAATAATACAGTGAGCTAGAGCCCAGTGAATAATAACAAGGTAAAGGGTTTTAATGAATGATGTCCATCACAGAGTTAGAAATCAAAGTTTATATTAGAAACAGATTCTTATCAGAAATGGAGTCTTATGCATATTCAGATTTCAAATTAGAATTAGATTCATATACATGTACATATTCATATTCATATTCTGATATTGCATAAGATCATACGTGGTACACCCATTAGCTATCATATCAACTTAGTCTTGAGACCCACATGTGTAGTCGGTACTGACGACCATAAATGTCCATATCTTGCGTGCAAGTAGCCATGGTATTGTTACCCCCAGGCAAAGGCCACGTGAATATAGGCATCGGTATTGTTACCCCCGGGCAAGGACCACGTGAATATAAGCCACGGTATTGTTATCCCTAGGCAAGGGCCACGTGCATATTGGCTACGATATTGTTACCCCCGAGCGAGGGCCATGAGAACTGAGGATGCCACAAATACATTTCAGAAAAATAGACATTCATTCATAATTCATAAAATAGGATTTCAGAAAACAGATCATATCATTTCAGCCAGAAAATACTTATAATCAAACATAGCTTTACAGGGTTATTACTCACAAATAGTTGCAGAAGCAGATCAGACAGATTGGATAGATCAGATAAATCAAGCAGACAATAGCGCGTGCCCTACACAAACACATAACATATACACATTGAAACACAGTATCAATTTCTTGATCAAACTTGACTTTCTTGTCTTTTTCTGTCTAAGTAGTCTGAAGTTATACTACGCTTATTCTTTCTTATTCAATGAACCATATTTTTATTACATATTCTTTTATTACTAAGTCATTTTTCAATAGGCTGATTTCTTACTTGGCATCTTAATCAATTGTTATTAAGGGGTTGTGATGATCTAAATAAGTGCACTTTTTGACTTTTTATAAAATATGGGTTGGATTTGTGCTGGGTTCGAAGTGATATGTTAGAGAGGTGATGTGACTTAAATAAGATGATGTGACTTAAATAGGATAGTGACTTTTTGACTTTTTTCAAATATGCTAAACTAGCCCTAAATCAATGACTTATTCCCTAACCATCTGTAAAAATATTGGAAGCTCAAAATGTTTGCTCGAGCCACCGATTGGTCGCTTGAGCAGCCTGTAAATTTGCTGAGTTCCAAAACTGAAGATTAGCTCCCAAATTTCATTTCAAAACTTAGATTCATGCATATTTAAACATGTAATGTCATTAATAAATATGAACACATAACTAATTTCTAAATTTTAATGCAAAACCCTCCTTAATTTGTTAAGATTAAAGCTATAACTTCATGAATATAATGATTCAAAACTTTTCTTCATTTTTCTTACAAAATATGAAAGCCAAGCTATAAGGCTTTTAGAAAAATATCTACATATATGAGATTCAAATTAAGATCATCAAATTATAATTTATTCCTTCATTTGTCCAATTTTAGATTTAACTCGTTTTCTTCATATCAAATCCAATTTCAAATTCATAAATTCTAAAACATAAATTAAGCTTTTAAAACCCAATTTCATGTTCAAAACTCATGCAAAATTTCATCAAAACATAAAAATAATTATGAGCCATGATCAATCTTCAATAAATCTTCATTGCATGTAATTTATGGAATTTAATTTAACAATAACTTTCCAAATTAAACCCAAAGTAATTAATTTCTAATTTAACTTCATAAACTTGATCTTGGCTCCAATTCTTCATTTTCTTGTCAATTTCCTAGCAAACATTGAATGTGTGTAATTCAAATAAAACTAACTAATTTAATATATTCCAAAATTTGTTTTAATTAAATAAAATTCTTAAATTACATTACATGAAAATCAAAATTAATATTTTCATGAACTCATGGTTTCCAAACTTTTCTTCAAAATCAAATGTATAATAAACTTGCATGGCTCAAATTCTTTCAAAACTCATAGTGCATGCAAATATTCATCTCATATATATATCAAGGTTCACCAACCCAAGTTCAATTTGAAGAATTCCTACAATTATTTCCATATTTATTCTTTAATTCTTCCAAATTACATGCATGTAAAAAAATGAGGCCCAAATTCATGCAAGATATTCAACATCAAACCAAAATAATCAATTTCCATGTTTATTTCCATAATCTTACACTCAACTCAATTTTTCTTCATTTTCTTGCTAATTCTTTTTAATTACATGATATTGATTCTAAAACTTTCTTAATCCATGAACATAACTTCAAAACTTTCTTAATTTCAAGGTGTAGGGAGATTAATCTTTTAAATTAAACTTAGAATCCTTACCTATAATTTTGATTTTGCAGAATTTCTTGAGCTCCTCTTACAATTGCTCTTCTTTCTTCCAATCTTTCACCCAAATATGGTTTCTCTTTCTACACTCTTTGATCTCTCTCTCTCTTTCTAAGCTCACCAGCACCCTTCACAAGCCAAACCCTCTCTTTTTGACAAAAAGGCTTAGCACAAGACACATATATACACACTCTCACTTCTTGTAACACGTGCACATACTTGCACATTTCTTTGAACCCCAACACAACACTCACATGCGCACACATAGATTTCTCTACACACCCACGCCCACATATCCTCAAATTCTAAATCATCTATAATTTAATTTATGATTAAGATTAATTTAATTAAATAACACTTATTCTTAATAAATCTTGATTAACACATAATTAAGTTAATCATACCTAATCACACGTCCCACATAATTAATTAGTCTAATTTGACTTCTATTAGAGCCTAATTAATTATATTAAATTTATCAATCTGAGTAAGATTTTTAATCAAACTCCCACAATGCTCCAAATATTAAATTAAACTTATTTTCATCCTCAATTTTGGTTTCTTAAATCATTAAGGACTTCAATTTCAGATTAGACTTCAAAATCTTCATCAATAAATTACATATTCAATTGAACACCTGATAAATAAATTTAATTCATAATAATTTTAATTCCCAATCCTCAATCGAATCTCAATTTTATTCCATATGATCCGACACTCAAAATTAAAATAATTCAATTCACCATTTGTACTATCTTGAGCCACTTAGGCTTTTAATTCCAAAATAAATCCTTAATAGAATCATATACGAATCTGCCTCCATAATTTTCAAAAATCCCATATTAAATTAGAATAATTGGCAATTAAAATTTAAATCTCCTTAATTAATTAAGTGCTAACCATTATATGTGGTGGGGTCGTCACACATATACATATTAGTTCAATTCTTTAGCAACGGTTTAAACTATCACGAATACATTATTGATTTAATTCTATTTTTTTGCGACGTTTTAGATTGTCGCTAATAATATTTTTTGCAATGTCAACTACTGTCTAAAAAATATTTTGATGGCGGCATCATAAACCGTCGCTAAAAGTGATATATTTCTCACTTTTTTGTGTTAGGTTAAATTGTCGCAAAAATCACTGATTTGTCGTTGCCACAAGAAAGCGACGGTTTGTAACCGTTGCAAATACCTTTTGTCACGCCCCCTTTCGCCACCTCTCATTTCCCGTTGCTATTCTGTCACAAAAAGTCTTTTGCGACAGCATGTGGACCTTTTGTGACATTTAAGACCGTCGCGAAGGGTCCGATTTTTAGTAGTGTTGTTTAAATCTTGCAACCTCTTGATAAATATATCTCACTGCTTCATTTCTTTTGCCTAGGGAGGTATTCAGAAGGGGAGTCCAGATACAACCTATCCAAGGTATTCAGAAGGGAAGTCCAGATACAACCTGTCCAACACTCTTGTAAAAAAAGCTACCAAAGTAAGCAAATTGTTCACACTCTAAGTGTAGACACCCCATTTTTTACCGTCCTTAAGACTCGGTTGTGCTTGCAGGTACATCCGGACACAAGTTCGATTGCTCGTCGGGTATTCGACTTTTGCTGCGGAACGTCACAGGTTCGAGCTTTCCAAACCCTGTATCCTTTCTACCCCATTCTTGGACCATGACTTGGTCCTTTCAGAATGTGTTTCTTGGTGCACTGCCGGCCACCTTTTGGCCCTGCCGGCTTTCACTTTGTTGCTGCCGGCCGTTGATTGAGCCTGCCAGCCATCAATGAGCTACTGCCGGCCATCCCTGATGGCCGGTAGCACCCCTGTCTCAGCAGGTTTCACACCAGATCTTTTGAGCCAGTTGGAATCCTTTTATCTGCCTTCCATACACGTGTATGGAAGGATGAAGCTCTTGCCAAGCTTCTTGAATAAGCTTTGCATTGCTTTTCTTCTATATAAGGAGAGAGCCTCTCTCCTTAGCAGAGGTTCAGCATTTTGAGAAGAAATATCTCTCTCTCTCTATTTTGTTGTTCATTTGTGCCTTGAAGTCCATTTTCCTTGCACTTTTACACTACAACACTTAGAGATACACCACCATCTTTGGGTTGAGGTTCTTGGGAGGACTTCTTGAGCTCTGAAAGTGAGTTTTTGGCCCCTGAGGTTGCTGGTTTCGAAGTTGATCTTCAAGGGTGAGTTTCTTCCCCTTTTTAGCACTTTTTTTGTACCTCATTTGGGCCATCCTTGCATATTGTTTTAGGCCTTGCTTTCAACTGAAAAAAGTCTTGTATTTAAGTGCTTTTGAGGTTTGTTTAAGGTCTTTTAACTGTTGAGGGTCATCAACCCTCTTGTTGGCCTTGTTTTGAGCCATGCCTTAAGGCCTCCGAGCTAGCCTTGGTTTGGCCTTCTAACCATTGAAATCTAGTGGATGTTCAGTGGTAGGCATGTGGTTTTGAGGCCTCAAATCAGAGGGGTTGGCCCCCTCTCTTTTGGTTTTTGTTTGCTTGCATTTTTGGTCTTCCAAAGGAGCATGCCTCTCTATACTTTTGAGGCTTGGTTCAGATTTTTTTTTTTTGTGACTTTTAGGACCTACCTTGGCTCTGTCCATGGCTGGTTTGGTCACCTTTTGCATGCATCTTGTATGTGTAGTGTAATCCCATTTGTGGCTCATCAAAGTAGCATGTTTGCCTAGCTTATGTTGAGTCCATTTCAGTAGGTTTTTGGTGATGTTTTACCATGCCTTAGATCTGTTTTTGGTTGGTTTTGTCACTCCATGCATGTGCAATACACTTGTAGTGTAAATCTCATAAACTAGCTTTATATGCTTCTTGCTTTAGCATGTTATCCTAGCTTATGTTCAGTCCATTTTAGTATGTATTTGGTCATCATTTGGCATGTCATGACTCTCTCTTTTGCTGGTTTGGTCGTGTTTTGCATGCTCCATATACTTGTAGAACAAATCTTGCTTACTAGCTTTATGTGCATGATACTTTGACTCATCATTTTAGCATATTTTGACTTTGCTCCAGCATGATTTTGTTCTTATTTTGAGGTGTTCTAACACTGTTTTGGGCTGACATGGCCATATCACTCATGCTTTGTATATCTATAGTGTAAATGCTTAGGCTCGTCTTGGGTTTTGAAGCCCCTACCATGCCATACATGTGATGTTTGCATGCTTTGCCATCATTTCAAATGTAACGACCCTCACTCCAACTTAGTTATACTTGCATACATTTATGTGTAATCTTGCCTTGTTATGTTACATTTGCAAATCTTGTCTTGTTTTGCTTAAGTGTTGCTTGCGTGCCTTGTTCTTTCCTGGTGTGTTGCCGAGGTCATCTTAAGCCTAGACACCTTGGAACCTTCCCACACTTAGAACTATCTTGGAACCACTTCGGTTGACCTCCATCTTCACCCTGGCATATTGGCCGAGATGTCATCATCTAGGCCGAGGTGTGCGTCACCTAGGCCGAGATGTGCATCATCTGGGCCAAGATGTTATTATCTAGACGTTCTAGATCCTTGATCCTTACACTTAGTGATTTTGTTCCTGGAATGGTATGACCTAGACCGAGGTGTGGCACATCTAGACCAATGTGTGGCACAGCTTAGTCAAGTGTTGTCCTTCCAAGCCGATGCTGTTGTCACCCTACTTGCCGAAGCTTTGCCCTTAGCCGAGATCATCACTTGCCGGAGTGCTCTTGCCATCTAGCTTGTTGAACACACTTTGTCATGGTCTTGTCTTGTCAGTTAGTCACCTTTTTTAGTAGAGCCAATCAGCCGATGCCACGTGCCCTAGCAGAGGGTTAAGTTAGTGACTGTCAAGAGAAATATATCATTTTTGTATCAAATCTTGTCTTTTAGAGAGAGAGGCTCTAGGAAGGAGAAGGAGAAGTTTTGAGTGAGAGGGTAGACTTCCAAGCTTGATCGTTAGAGTTTGAACCGTTAGATCCAAGTTTTGAGGTTATAATCTTAATCTACTCTTGTTGTTCTTACTGATCATCTAGCTGCATTGCACGATCGAATCTGTTCTGCATGCCATGCATTGATTTAAAGTTGGTTTTAGAAAGAGAAAATGGTGTTCATGTATTATTGAAGAAAAGTCTTGTTTTGATCCGAGAGTTTGTATCAAGGACCATGTCTTTGTGTTTGTTTTCTTAAGATCTTTGAGTATGGGTATCCAGGTCCATGTTTTCGAACTCATAGCATGAAATCCCAGATTTTGTAATAACAAGTTATGATTTGAGCGTGCATGTTCTTCGTCTTCTCCATCTTCATGTTCCTCGAAGGGAAACCCAGATTTTCCCGACTTCGCTTTTGAATGAGGCCGTCGGAGCCACACCTCGGCGAGAAAGTGTGGGACCTCGGCCAAGACCTGGTTGGTGCCCAACATGTTTTTCCCGAGATGAAAAACAGTGTTTTGTTTTGATTTAACTTAGTTTTTGATGAATGCCGAGATCATCCGTTTGCATGTGAATCTTGTTTGGAAGTACGTTCAATAGACTTTGCCATGTGTTTGTAGGACTCAGACTTTTGCCTTGACCCCGACGTTGGAGAACTAAGTAAGTGGTATTTTTAATAAAGCTATGTTATCAATGTTTTGATGAGCTTTGCTTTGCTTTGTTTTGAAAAGTATTTGTTAAGCATGAATGATTGTCCCTATTTTGTATATCAAGTATTATCTTGTTTTGATGACATTCTCGGAAAGTCCTTAGTGTTAGGGGACTATAATGCAACTGCACATCTTGTCTTGAAAGTCCTTAGTGTCAGGGGACTATAATGCAACTGCACATCTTGTTTTGGAAGTCCTTAGTGCCAGGGGACTATAATGCAACAACACATCTTGTTGAGATATCTCCCTTGCTTTGTCTTGTTTTGCCACTGACGGTTTACCGCGCGGGTTTGTTTTATCCGAAATGTCATCATTTGTAATATGTTGATGCTAGTAAGCATCCCTTGAAGCTTTGAAGATTTGTTAGATGGACGAGGTCCATCCCTTGTTATATAAAGTTTTGATATGTATTGTTTTGAAAAGACTTCGGCTATTATTCATGCAAACCCTTTATTATTTATATCATTCACTGAGTATCCAAGCTCACCTTCTCTATATATATGTAGGTGATGAGCAAGAAGGCGGTGACGCCTAGCCGTGATTCGCGAGCTTGTTTTGGATTTTGTTATGTCGGCTTGACTTGTATTCACGTCGGCAGTCTTGAAAATTATGCTTCTCAACTTGTAATACTTGTATTTTGCACACGTCGGCTTGAGACGCCTTTTGATAAAGATGTAATAAGTACTTTACTTCATTTGTACTAAGTTGTAACCCATGTGAAGTTGTTTGCCATTTCATTTGACTTACGCACAGCTCTCATGGACTAATCTAATTTGTATGTATTGCTTCCGTACTTGTGAGCCCCATATATTTATACTCTGTTTGTGTGTGAATTTTGAAAGTTGGCCTTCGGTAATCTCGGATTACTGGCCATCGCGGCACCATCCTACTAGGGGCGGTTTAGGGTCGTGACATCAAATGTTATTTCAGTCCATGAAATCTAGTCATACACTTGCATTTGACACGCTTTTAATGCCTTGGAGGCATGGCTCTTTATGCCTCAAGAATGAACTTTTGTGCATGCCATTAAGCCTAAGCCTTTGGCTCATCATATCAGTGCATTTTTGGTCTTGTTATACCTTGATGTAACTTTGTTTTATGCTGTCCAAGTCATGCCATGTTTGGTTTCAATAGGTGTAGTGCATTGCCTCTTTTGTAGCCTTGCATGCTCCATGTATTTGGCCTTGTGTTCTAGCTTGTGTTGGCTAGCTTCGAGCTTGTTTTTGGTCTTGTTTGGACCTGCCTTAGGACTGTTTTAGGTTCCCTTAGCCTTTTGGGGCTTGCTTTGTATGGCCATGGCTTAAGTCCCTTTGCTAGTTCTTAGCTTTTGAGCTTCATGCATGCTATGCTTGTGTTATGTGTGTGATTTGGCATCATTCCTAACATCATTTCAGAGCATGTAGTATTGTCATACTTGCATGCTTTTCACTCCTTATGTGTGCTTAAGAGTTACATCTTTATGCCTTAATTCTTGGGCCCATTGGCATGCATGCTTGTCTGGCATTTTGTGTTATCATTTCAACACATATGGCCACTGATTTGGGCATAGTTGAGGTCTGCCCACATTGGTTTAAGACCATCCTTGCATGTTGTTGCATGCTCGTCTTGCATATTGCTGTATGCTCGCTCCATCTTTGCATGTTGTCGCATGCTAGTTCCATTACATATTGTTGCATGTTTATTACACTGCATTTTGCATGCTTAAGTCATATTGCATGATTACATGTTCAAGTTAGCATTGAGTATGCCATGTAGTTGCATTTTGCATGCTTTAGACATATTGCATGTTTGTCGTCCCTGCATTGCATTGTTGTTTGGATTAAGTGTTAATCCAAGCACAAGGAACGAGGGGCGTTTCATACTTCAAGTGATGAAACGTATCTCAATTCTCAGTCGCCGACGCTCTGGATGATCCATGATAGAGTTCTAGGCACTTATGTGTTTATTTGTGCATTCATTTCTCATTGATTTGCACAAGTTGGATCTTTGGCCATCATGCATCAGGATGCGTGATTGATGGTCGTGGATCCGACTATGCCTCTCCCTTGACGTTTCGAGGTGATATGGGGTGGCATAGTGCGTACATATCCTTGGGAGACCCTCCCTTTTCTCTATTTTGTGTTCTACTGCAGCTTGGTGTCCCAGCATATCAGTGGCCGACAGTGCCTTGCGGATGGCCGGTAGTGCCTTGTTGTTGGCCAGCACCCCTTCATTTTTAGTCGGCAGTGGCTTCCCATGGTCGGCAGGCCACTGATGCACTCCCCAGCATGTTTTTGGTAAGGTTCAGCAGGAATTCCTTGAGGACACCCTGCAAAATTAGCCTCTAAAGAGCAACCGGAGAGCGTTTCGAGGCAAGAAACCGAATGCGAGCATGCATACCCTTCTGCTTCTGTGAACAGAGTTGGAGCGGCTTTATTTGTTACTTTTCATTTGTAGTTAATTAATTTGTTAATTAATTAAGTGTTGTAATAATTAGTTGTAGCTAGTTATTCAATTTGGTTATGTAATAATTAATTAGCTTGTTAGTTAGTTAATTAGCCGACATGTATTATTTATTCGGACCCTCCGTCGAGAGGGCGAATTTTGTAATAAGTGTACGTGCGTGTGTGCATGTCTTCCAACCCCAAGTCTTTCTCCCTTTTACTTACCCGCTTTTGTTGGTTAGTTTTAAGTCATTTTTCAATTAGCATACTTATGCTTTGCATGTTTGCATCCATTCATTTGTCTAGCATACTTATGCCTACATGTTTGCATCCATTCATCTATATTGCATGCACCGGGCTCGGCGCATCATACTAACTACATTGTACTTCAATTCCAATTTGAATACATGTTATCAAGTTGCATTTTATATGCCATCTTAGAATAACCGTGCCTATTTCTAGTTGCATTTTTCATGTGCTGCATTAACTATCTTAACATGAACTAGGATCATGCATTGATTACTAACTAGTTTTTGTTTTGGCTCGGAGTACACTGTGAGTGTTTACGTTTTAGCATACTACATGTGTGTGAGTGTTGCCATGATAGCATGCTTGCCATGAGGCTATTTGCTTAAGTGTTTAACTGCCCAAATGCCTGTGGGTGAAGGTTGGATTACTTGAATTGGAACAATTCATTGAAATTCGCATTTTAGCCTACTTACGAGTAGCAAACTTCAAACCATTTTCCAAACAAACGGATATGCGATGCTTTGTTCCAAATTAGGCGATCTAGTCTATACTTGTATGATGTGCGCATCACATAGTAATTCTAGGTTCAAAAACAAGATATCATGTTTAGTAGTGGCCAATCTTTGATCGGGTGAGCGGGGGTGCTCATAGATGACCTTCCCCAACCGTACCCAAGTTCCCGAGCCGAGGCAACTTTGGTGATGACGGACACATGGCCTTAGGCACGAGTCAGGGTTTCCTAAATTCCCCTAAAATAAAATATTTAGGTGGCGACTCTGTATCTGGCAAAACAGTCCATGTTTGGCACTTCTTTACAAAAATCAGTTTTCCAAAACGATTTGCCGGATTTGGACTCTTTGGTGATTTATCAGTCTTGCATTGCACTTTGTGAGACTAGATTCAAAACCGTGACATTTGAGTCCGAACTGTAGCATGAGGCCCTCACGGGCGCATCTACACTGAGTATTAGATTTATTTTTGTAGCTGCTCAAAATTGAGATACCGAGGAGACAATATATTCTTCTTGAAATTGTGAAGCATTCAACTATGATAAAAAATGGAAAAGATGATAATCACTAACTTGTTGGAGTTTTTCATTAAGCTCAAGATTGTTTGTAATAAGTACTTTATGCATGCTTAACTTGTTTTTTTTTTTTTTTTTTTTTGCAGCCATATATTGACATTGCAGAAAAATATGGTCTTCATCTTGTATCTCTTGTAATTGGTATGATAACAATCTCTCTCCCTGTGCACTCACAATTGCTCACCTCCTTGTATTTCGATCAATTCTCAAAGGTTTTAGAAAGGCCTTGGCCTAAAACTTGATCATTCTAAAACCCATGTACCTTCTCATAGCCACAGGAATCCGTTGTTGGGAAAGTACTCCCTCACATCTATATGTGCCAGTTAGTGCTAGTGAAATTGCCTTTTTTCTATGACTTGTGTGCATGAAATTTCAAAGCTCTACCTGAAACGTGAAATTATTAATCAAACATCAAAATTGCTTTTTATTGCATGTTTTGACTGATAGACAGATTGAGATAGGAGTGCCTTTTTTTGCTCAATAAAATCTTCATGTATGCAATTTAACCATTGGTTCAATGGTAAAACCTTGGCCTAATAACCTTGAGGTTATAAGTTCAAGTCATGGGGCAACCACTTTATGCACTATGTTAAAGGTTAGGTGTGTACCCAATCTTTTTCCTCACAAACACATATTAATGTGTACTAATTGGGCATTATTTTTTTATCAATTGAATTAAGAAGCACAATTTAAAAAGTAGAATACAACTATTAAAAGTATCAATGGCATTCCACATTGGAAACTAACTTATTATCATAGTTGTATGCATTACAGCTTATGAGCTACTGATTTTAGCTTTAGGTATTGCAAGGAGAACCTAAAACTTGAAATCAGCCTAAACTATCAATTTTGTAGGTATTAGTGCACTAAATCAGCATCCCGGTCAGAATTACTGTGAACTTAAAATCAAAACTCAAGGAGAACCTTTTTTTGGTGGTTTGGTTTTTTTACAAAAACAACTGTTATTACAACTAAGCTATTCTCAAAACATGCAAGTAGAAGATGAATACTCCATAAATACCTTTGCTCCAAAATTTAGAGTCGAGTGGTTGATTTGCAACTTGTTATTTTGTTAAATCAGTTGACTTACATAAACACACACACGCGCGCACACACACACACACACACTTGTTTGCTTGGATGTATGAGATTACTACTATACTGGAGGTTTTCTTCCCTATATATGAAGTATCTACTCATATGGCTGAATAATACAAGGCAGAGTTTTCATATTGATAGTTTGAACTTTGCTGTTTGTAGAGAATAGTTAACAAACCAGAAGATGTATGTAACTGTAATTTCGTGAAAAGTTTCTTAAATCACTTCCAATTTGTGACGCTGTATGAGGTATGACATTGAAGGTGAGTATCTAGTTGAATAATTGAGTGATTACTTTAGATGGCAAGATTTCTTCTTTAGTTTTTTTGCGTACTATGGAGCTGCTTTGTAGAAAGTTAAAACAAAATATCAAGAGTTGCTGCTCTTCTTCTAGCTCTTCTTCCAGACTATGTAACAAGACTATAAAGGAGTGCATGTTTCTTGTTTCCATACACTAGTTTTTTATGTGTTAGGGTGGGTTATTTCAAAGATTGTTGGAATCAACATTGTTTCTTACATGATTGAGAGGTGGAAAACCTTTACAGGATTTTTTCATAAGCTCTTTGTTATTGGGCAATGAAAGTATACATCAAAAACCACTTTTGGTGTTTTTTGTCTTGTTTTTCTTTTTTTTTGGGGCTACGACAAAACATTAGTCGCCATAAGTAGGTTAGACATTCTTCATCTCTTGTTTCATCAAATTGAGGATGCTGGAACCTTTCACCAAATTACTATAGAGAGTCGTTAGCTCTTAAGCACCAGACGACCGACTGGATGTCCCCCTGATTGTTTTGTTTCATCAAATTAAAATTGATGAAAAACTATACAAAACTGGTGCTCCAACCTTCATCTTTTGCTACATCAAATTGAGGATATCTCAAATTTTTCATCCAATTAAGGATGCTGGAACCTTTCACCAAATTATTGTAGAGAGCCATTAGCTCATGAGCATCGGACGACCGGCCAGATGTCCTCCTAGTTGTCCCTCGGTCGACCACCTATGTGCAAAATTGTTTGAAAAATTTATATTGGCCGGTTGACCGACCGGCCGGTCGTCCCCCCAGTCGTCCTCCCAGTCGACTAATAGTTTGATGAAATCCCAAATCACTCCATTGGAATGCGTGATATTAGATCAAGCTAGTAAAATTTGATAAAAAAATTTGAGTAAAGCGTTGGAGATGCTCTTAGGTGGTCGCAAATAATTTGCGACCGTCATTTTGCAGTTGTAAAAAGTATTTGTCATCCCCACATTTGTGTCTTCCATTTGTCGTCACATGAGCCATCGTGCAAGGTCTTTTGCAAATATATTTCTATTATTTGCGATGACTTGTAGCAGTTGCAAAAAATGCTTCTTGTTTTATATATATATATATGTAGTGAGTGAAGATGCATCAAGGAAATCTGAACTATGGAATTCCCGATTTGGTCTAGCTTCAAGTTGTTTATGCATACAATCGAAATCACTTGCGTTTCCATTCAGGTTTCATTCATTTTTTTTTTAAAAAAAAATTCTCTCTTTTGTTTTTTTGCTTTTGTTTTCCCTCTATCTATTTGAGTGTATCTGAAAAAATTGGAGGAAGAGGCATGTAAAATTATATGTTAGGCATGATTGAATAGAAATAATGATGAGATTGAATAAGATTTGTATCCCAAAATTAATTCTTAGCAATCTATGTTTTCTATACAAAGCCTAGAATGTCTAAGCAATTCTTTGCATTGAAATGGATTGAATTAAATTTTTTTAGGTTTTGTATGTAAATGCTACTTTAGAAATTTGTTTCACTGGTGTTTTGAAATTTTGACTTCTCTATGTGCCAAGTGAATTTCACAATTTAAAAAAAAAAAAAAGAAGGTTAGAAAATAGGGTAAGACTCGAATTAACATACAAAATATGATAAATTTGTTGGTTGTACATTCTGAAAATAATTTTTAAAAAACTGAAAATCCAACTCACTTGGTTTAGTGAATTTGAAATAATTTTTAAAACACTTTCTGATTTTAGAGTTTTCAAAAATAATTGTTAAATTTCAATCCATCTTTTATTGTTTGTAGTTAATTTTTTAAATACTTTAATTAATATTTTTCAATTTTCAAATCTAGTCAATCTAAACAGTTTTTTAAATGTATAAAATTTATGATTTTTTTTAAAAAAAAAAAATCATTAAACACTAACAAACATAACAAAAAAATATAATTTTTTTTAAAATTTAAATCCATTAAATGTAAATATACTTAAAACGTATAAAATTTCAACCTGGGCCCAGGCGTGTCCTAAATTTATTTTAATAATTTGAACTATTCATAATGTAAGGTTTGTTGAGTAGATCATCCATGAAAAAAAATTAAATTAATTAGACATATGTGACCCATAGTAAGATCACGTTTATGTTTAAGCAAAAAATATACGGTTAATGATTTTAATAAATTCTTATTTATATTATTCAGCTTGATTATATGGTTATACTTGTCAGATGACTTTCATTTTTTATATGAAAGATATATTCAATGAATCCTATAATATCAACGGCTCAGATCATCAAAATATAATTGGAGAAATCTCACAAGGTTTGATAGCATGGGTTCTGTGACAACATACGTCCCAAATCCACAAAATTTATGATTTTGTTTTATATAAAAATCACTAAATACTAATAGATATATATATATATATATATATATAATTTTTAAATACACTTAAAATGTATAAAATTTATGAAAAAAAATCTTTTAAAAATTACTAAATACAAAAAACACACTTTAACTTTTAGATCCACTCAATCAATATACTTAAAAGATATAAAATTAGGAATTTATTTTTTGAAGAAAAAAAAATACTAAATACTAATAATAAATAAAAATCTATCTATTTGAAGGCTAAACCTGGTGTCTAAGTCTTCTTTTCATGCCATGTGATAAATTTTTATATCCAAAAAAAAGAGTACAATGTGGTAAACAACGTTTGCACTGAGACCTCAAACTACATCTTAATTTGGGAACAACTAATTTAGCCTCTTTTTTATTTTATTTTTTAAAGCTTTTTAGCTAATTTAGCCTAATTAAATTAGCTCCATTTGGGAGGGGAAAAAAAAAACTTTTTGGATGTGATAGTTGTGAGAGAAAAAGTGAATGATTATGGTTTGAATATGACATTTTGTCATATTGGCTAAATTAGATTATTTTATATTATGTGCTTATTTAGTCACTTTAGCTCTTGCCATACGAGGCCTACATATTTGTTCCAAAAAAAAAAAAAAAAAAAATCGAGGCCTACATATTATAATATTAATTTATTTATTATTCTTTCCTTCCATCACAAAATATTAGTTTCAGAATTTAAACTTTTTTGCTAATACAATTATTACACTCTAAAAATATTAACTTTTCAAAATTATCTTTTAATTTTTTTTATAGAAAATTTTAAAAGAAGAACAAAATAAAAAAAATTCATAATGTTTGATTTGGATTTATATTTGTTTTTATTTTTGCTTGTGTACAATGCGAAGCGAAAGAAATTAACAACTGTTTCGTACCTGCAATGCAATACTTGAACCTAGGTTTTTTTTTTTTGTTTTTTGAAGAAGATGATGATGCATTGTGGCAACATGAATCCTCCACCTCTCTCCGACGATGACAACGAGCAGAAAAAGAGAGTCGGTCTACAACTTGTTATGGAAATTGCTCCTCCTTTTCTTGATCCATTTATACATACTGAATCACCACCAATTGTTGGGTATACCTCCTTAGTGGAGTTTGAGACCCAATTGGTTTATTAAAAGAATTTAATTTGGTTTGGGATTGGTTATAATATATATTTAATATATTATATCTATATTTTGAAAGCCCAATGATAGTAGCTAGGGTTTTGTTAAAAAGCCCAAGATTCAACAATATATATATATATATATATATTGTCTTTGTTTTTGTCTCGTGGTATAATGTGCAGCAGCTTAGAAATTGATACATAATTTCAATGGGTTTTTGGCAGCAACTATATTGATATAGTGCTACTACTGTGGGCCAAGTTTTCTTACTTCGGTTTTTTTTTTGGTTCTTGCAAGCTTGGTCAGTTTGCTTCATTTTGGCTACTTTGGTGAAGCTGATTTGGTTCATTATTTTGGATCTTCTACAACTCTGTTTCGAAGATTTTTATTCGTCTATTTGATGAGGTATTTCCTCTTGTTCATTTGTGTTTATTTGGAATTCACCTAAGAGTGGTTTGTGAGACCATTTGTGTCTCGTTTGTAATCGTTTGGAAACTTTTTGGTTGATAGTGGAATCGGATTTCGATCTCGTGGACGTACCTCACATTGAGGGAACCACGTAAAAATTCTTGTGTCGTTATTGATTTAATTTTTCCGCATTAGTTTTTATTCCCATTGATTGATTTACTTGTGGAAAATCATCTTTTTCCCTAACAACTGGTATCAGAGCTTACGGTTTATTTGGGTTTATTTATTTGTGTAAATCAATGGAGGGGAATATGAGTCGTATGTCTAGCTTCAATGGAAGCAATTGGGTAACTTGGAAAACTAAAATGGAGGACCTATTATTTTGCAAAGATTTGTATGAGCCTATTGAGGGTGATAGTGGCAAACTAGATAATGAATGGAAGAGGCTTAATCAAAAAGCCATTGGTGTTATCCGTCAATGGATTGATGACAGTGTGTTTTATCATGTTGCTACTGAAACTTCAACACATGATTTATGGGAAACATTAGAAGGCCTTTATGATAGGAAATCAGCCACAAATAAAGCTTTTCTATTTCGTAAGTTAGTTAATTTAAAATATAAAGAGGGCAGCCATATTTCGGAACATTTGAATGAAATAAATAGTATTGTTAACCAACTTGCTTCTATGAGAATTTTTTTTGATGATGAGTTGCAAGTTTTGATGCTACTTAGTTCTTTGCCCAAAAGTTGGGAGACTTTGGTCGTGACAATTAGTAATTCGGCGCCCAATGGAGTTGTCACAAAGGGCCAAGTCACTAGTAGCTTGTTGAATGAAGAAACTAGAAGAAAATTAGGTGGTTCCTTTCATTCAAAAGCATTTGTTGTGAGAGGCCGAAGCAAAACAAGGGGGAGGAGTAAGACACTTTATGGTCGTGATCAAAGCCGTGACAAATCAAGAGATGGTTCTTTTTCAAAGAAAGACATTGAGTATTATTATTGCCATGAGAAAGGGCACAAAGCGGGAATACCGAAAGCTCAAGAACAAGGAGAAAATGAGTGACCAAAATGTGGATAAGAAGCAAGAAGACACAACAGCGGTCACTACTGATGATCTCATGGTCGTTTGTAAAGATGATTGTATCAATTTTGTGGGCTAAGAGAGTAATTGGGTGATTGATTTCGGTACTTCTTTTCATGTGACTTCTCGAGTTGATTTCTTCACTACCTACACCAAAGGAGATTATGGTTCTATTCGAATGGGTAATGAAGGTTTGTCCAAAATTATTGGCATGGGTGATGTTTGCTTGGAAAGAAATTTGGGCTGTAAGTTGCTTAAAGATGTCAGGCATGTTCTCGACATTCGCCTCAATTTGATTTCTATCGGGAAGCTAAATGATGAAGGCTTCAACAACAAATTTGGTGATGGAATATGAAAGCTCGCAAAGGGTTCTTTGGTAGTGGCTAAGTGCAAGAAGACTCATACACTTCATTCGATGCAAGGAAAAATTTGTAAATGTGTTGTCAATACACTTGAAGATGATACTTCTACCGAATTGTGGCACAAGCGGCTTGGGCACATGAGTGAAAAAGGGCTATAAGTTTTGTTCAAGAAAGAGCTTCTACCCGGTTTGAAAGGTACACATCTTAAAACTTGTGTTCATTGTTTGGCGGGTAAAAAACATAGAGTTTCTTTTCATAAAAATGCTGCTTCTAGAAAATAAAATGTTTTGGAGTTGAATCATTCGGATGTTTGTGGTCCTTTGAAAGTTAGAACACATAATGGTGCACTTTATTTTGTTACTTTCATTGATGATTATTCAAGGAAAGTTTGTGCTTTTATACTAAAAACTAAAGATCAAGTTCTAGAAGTATTTAAGCATTTTCAGGCCATGATTAAAAGAGAAACTGGGCATAAATTGAAGTGCATCCGATTAGACAATGGTGGTGCATACATTGGGCCATTTGATGAGTATTGTCGCAGCCAAGGTATTCGGCACCAAAAGACAGTTAAGAAGACTCCTCAACAAAATGGCGTTGCCGAAAGGATGAACCGCACCATTGTTGAAAGAACAAGATGTCTACTTTCACATGCTAAATTGCCAAGATTCTTTTGGGGTGAGACAATGAGGATAGCGGTTGACGTGATCAATTTGTCTCATTCCTATCCTTTGAATGGTGATGTTTCAAAAAGAGTTTGGACCGGCAAATATGTGTCTTATGAGCACTTGAGAGTGTTTGGTTGCAGAGCTTTTGTTCACATTTCAAAGGATAAGAGGTCCAAGCTTGATAGTAAGTCAAGACAATGTATTTTTCTTGGCTATGAACGTGATGAATTCGGGTATAGATTGTGGGATCCGGTCGACAAGAAAGTCATCAAAGTCGTGATGTTGTGTTTCTTAAAGACCAAACAATTGAAAACTTTGGCAAAAGTGATCAACTGAAACCAAAAACTAGTGATCTCATTGACATGGATTCATCTCCTTCATCTTCAATTGATGATGAAAATGGGGGAGATGTGCAGCCACCTATTGAAGATGTGGAGGATGACAATAATCCTAATGAAATTGAGCCAAAAATTGAGGAAGAACATCAAACTCAAGAACCGCCACCACAACTTGAGTTGAGAAAATCTACAAGCGACCGGCAACCTTCGAAAAAGCATCCTCCCAATGAATTTGTGTTGATTTTCGATCAAGGGGAGCTTGAGAGCTACCAAGAAGCAATTGAGCATGCAAAGAAAGATGATTGGAAAAAAGCCATGGAAGAGGAGATGAATTCCTTACTTGAAAATCATACTTATGAGTAGGAAAATTCAGAAAAATAAGTGGGTTTTCAAATTGAAGAATGATAGCAAGAATCTGAGGTAGAAAGCACGTCTTGTTAAGAAAGGCTTTGGGCAAAAGAAAGGTATCGACTTTGATGAGATTTTCTCGCAGGTTGTGAAGATGTCTTCTATTCGGGTTGTACTTGGCATGGCTGCAAGTATGAACCTTGAAGTTAAGCAACTTGATGTGAAGACCGCATTTCTTCATGGTGACCTTGAAGAAGAAATTTACATGGAGCAACTGGAAAGTTTTGTAGAGAAAGAGAAAGAGAAATTTGTTTGTAAATTGAAGAAAAGTTTGTATGGCTTCAAGCAAGCCCCGCGACAATGGTACAAGAAATTTGACTCTTTCATGATGAATAATGGTTTTTCTAAAACCACTTCGGACCATTGTGTGTTTGTGAAAAATTTTCCGGATGGTAAATTTATTATTCTTTTGCTTTATGTTGATGTCATGTTAATTGTGGGTCAAGATTACACTATGATTAACAGGTTGAAATTGGAGTTGAGCAAGTCTTTTGCTATGAAAGATTTGGGATCGGCAAAGCAAATACTTGGTATGGAAATTGTTCATGATTGCAAAAAGGAGCTAATTTGGTTGTCTCAAGAAAGCTACATTGAGAAAGTTCTTGAGAGGTTCAGCATGGATAAAGCAAAGTCGGCTAGTTGTCCACTTGCGGGTCACTTCAAGCTTAGTTTGAATCAATGTCCTACAAGTGAGAAAGACAAGGAAGAGATGCAAAAAATTCCTTATGCTTCAGCGATTGGTTCTTTGATGTATGCCATGCTTTGTACAAGGCCAGATATTGTTCACGCCGTTGGTGTGGTGAGTCGGTTTCTCTCTAATCCGCGTAAAGAACATTCGGCAGCGGTAAAATGGATTTTAAGGTATCTTCAAAGGTGTGTTTATGTTTTGGGGATGGTAAGTCGATGCTTGATGGGTTCACAGATTCTGACATAGCTGGTGATATTGATTCTAGGAAATCTACTTCGGGGTATTTGATGACTTTTGCAGGGGGAGCTGTGGCATGGCAATCTAAATTACAAAAATGCGTTGCTCTCTCAACTACAGAAGCTGAATTTATTGCCATTACAGAAGCTTGCAAAGAAGAGTTATGGTGGAAGAAATTTTTGCAAGAATTAGGTTTGAAGCAAGAAAGGTATGTGCTTTATTGTAATAGTCAAAGTGCTATTTATTTGACTAAAAATTCTACTTTTCATTCGAGATCAAAACACATTGATGTGAGATACCATTAGATTCGTGATGTGTTAGATTCGAAATTGTTACAACTCAAAAAGGTTCACACGGGCGATAATATTTCGGATATGTTGACAAAGACTGTGTCGAGGGACAAACATTTGAAGTGTCGAATTTCGGCGAGTATGGTTGATGTCTCCACTTAAGTCGGTAGGAGAGAATTGTTGGGTATACCTCCTTAGTGGAGTTTGGGACCCAATTGGTTTATTAAAAGAATTTAATTTGGTTTGGGATTGGTTATAATATATTTTTAATATATTATATCTATCTTTTGAAAGCCTAATGATAGTAGCTAGGGTTTTGTTAAAAAGCCTAAGGTTCAACAATATATATTGTCTTTGTTTTTGTCCCGCGGTATAATGTGCAGCGGCTTAGAAATTGATACATAATTTCAGTGGGTTTTTGGCAGCAACTATATTGATATAGTGCTACTGCTGTGGGCCAAGTTTTGTTGCTTCGGTTTTTTTTGGTTCTTGGAAGCTCAGTCAGTTTGCTACGTTTCGGTTGCTTTGGTGAAGTAGATTTGGTTCGTTATTTTGGATCTTCTACAACTCTGTTTCAAAGATATTTATTCGTCTATTTGGTGAGGTATTTCCTCTTGTTTATTTGTGATTATTTGGAATTCACCTAATAGTGGTTTGCGAGATCATTCGTGTCTCGTTTGTAATCGTTTGGAAACTTTTTGGCTGATAGTAGAATCGGATTTCGATCCCTCGGGTGTACCTCACATTGAGGGAACCACGTAAAAATTCTTATGTCGTTATTGATTTAATTTTTCCGCATTAGTTTTTATTCTCATTGATTGATTTACTTGTGGGAAATCATCTATTTTCCCTAACAATCACATCACTCTTGCCATTACCGCCTTCTTCTTCTTCAAAACTTGCCTACATGTGTCTAACAGACTGGGTCCAGTATCATTGGTACGCTTTTCAAGTCTCCGACGACGATGACAATCAACAATTTCTCCACAACAACCCTCGTCTTCCATTCCACAAAGACGGGTATGATTTGGATTCTGATTCTGAACAATTTCTTTAACCCATATTAACTACAAATTTGCATACGGTAGATGGTACTAACTGGGTGATTCACAACACTTCATTATACCAATTGGTTATGCAATATAAGGATTTGGAAATGGAATATCATTTGGTTCGAATTGGCCTTGGTAATAATCCTATGGCCAAGAAATTAGAGATTCTTCCTCAATTTCCTGATGCCCTAGGTCCATATGTGCACGCTTTGGTTCTGGCTGGCAAGTTTTATTGCCTGGGTTCTTTAGAACCACAACCATCACCATTGGCCTTGGCTTTCGACCCGACCTTAAATCAATGGGAGTCTTTACCTAACCCTCCTCTAACTCCACATTTTCCAAAATGGAATTTGTAGTATATTCTCTGTAGCTATACATGTTCCCAAGCCATGTATTCTTGTGGGTTGGCCTAAGGATAGTGTCCTCCGAAGTTATGATGTTGATAACAAAATTTGGTAAGTGAAGAGTTTGCAATACCCAAAACCCGCTTCTTTGGTCCAGATGACTTAGTGGGACATGCATTGGCAGTTGACAGCAAATTGTATTAGTATTCAACTCTATACACTCAACGTCGCTTAATTGGGTATGATTCAGCAAAGATGATATGGTTCATGGGCAAGCTCAAGCTCCATGACTATGGACAATTTTACGTACCTAAAGATATTGGTCCTCCTCTTCCTCCGAGCTTCGCTCATCTAGGCAATGACAAGTTCTGCTTATTTTGGTTTTCAGTAGTGCATCCCAACCCAACAACCATAACTAACGAAGAGGAGGAGGAGGTGGTCCCCAGACCACTTAACATGTCCTCTCCGAAAGTTTTCTCACAAGGGTGTGTAGTTAAAGTTCCAAGATTGTATATATAAAAAAAATTGGAACCAATCCAAGCCCTTTTTCTCTTTACCATTTTTTCTTCCTATTATCATGATTATATTTTATAACTTTTCATCATTAAATTATACATGAACATATTCTTACTAAGTGATGATATATAAACTTAAATTTTATATAAAATTTTCAAACACAATGATATAACTTAATAGTGACCTTTCACTTTAAAACAAAATATCTATAAACATGATTTATATTTACAACAATATCACTATTACAACATTTTTATAATATTTTTTATATAAATTTTTATATATGAATAGGATTTTTTATTTTTATTTCCACCATCATTTTTTCCCCCTCTATTCACCCACATTTATTATAGTATTATCAAATACCGTCATTCATATTCATTATAGTATTATTGAATTTTTATATATTTTTTATTTTTTTTATATTTGGTGAATTTAAAAAAAAATCATAAAATATATTCTCAAGTATATCTAGATTAGGCGCATTTAAAAAATAAAAAATAAAAAAAAATTGCTTAAAATATTTAAAAAAATCAATAAAAATAAAAAAACACAAAAAAAAATTAATTTTTTGTGAGTTAAACTAAAGAAAATGATTGTTATTTTTTTTTTTTGGAACTGACATGAACAAAATATCAGTATTATTTTATATGTAAAAAAACTAAAGAACAAATATGTCATGTTAATCTAATAAGAAATAAGTACAATTTTTCAAACGTAAAGAGAGAATCTGTATTCAACAAAAATGACGAGTTTTTTTTTTTTAAATATTCCAAAAAAAAAAAAAAAAACTAATTAGAAAATTGACCCACTTTTCAAACTATTTAGGAAACTAATCTACCTTTTGAAATCACATTTTCAAAATGCGATTTTGAAATTGAAATTGCATGTTCAACATGTAATTTCACTTTAAAATCGCAGTTGAAAATGCAATTTATGATGACATGGTGAAATTGCATGTTCAACATGTGATATCAATTGAAATCGCATTTTCAACATGCGATTTCAAGATGAAATTGCATGTTGAAAGTGTAATTTCAATTTCAAAATCGCATTTTTAAAATGCGATTTCAAAAATAGGTTAGTTTCCCAAATAGTTTAAAAAGTAAGTCAATTCTCTAATTTGTATTTTTGTTTTTTAGAATATTCCCAAAAAAAACTCCAAAAACAACAGGGCGTGTTAGTGTAATTTATCCTATTTATTTTTATTTTTACGTGCGCACCCGCTACTATATACAATGCCAAGTGAAAGAAATTAACAATTGTTTCGCACCTGCGACCTGAACCGTAGGGTTTTTTTTTTTGAAGAAGATGATGCATCGTGGCAACATGAATCCTCCGCCTCCCTCCAACGACGAGGAGGAGAAAAAGAGAGTTAGTTTGCAACTTGTTATGGAAATTGCTTCCGTTCTACCATCCTCTCTGTCACACACCACCACCCTCAATCTCATCACTCTCACCATTACCGCCTTCTTCTTCAAAACTCGCCTACATGTGTCTAACGGACTAGATCCAGTATCATTAGTACGCTTTTCAAGTCTCCGACGACGATGACAATCAACAATTTCTTCACAACAACCCTTGTCTTCCTTTCCACAAAGATGGGTATGATTTGGATTCTGATTCTGAACAATTTCTTAAACCCATATTAACTGCAAATTTGTACACGGTAGATGGTATTAGCTAGGTGATTCACAACACTTCATTTTACCAATTTGTTATTCAACGTAAGGATCGCAAAAATGAATATCAATTGGTTCGAATTGACCTTGATAATAATTCTATGGCCAAGAAATTAGAGATTCTTCCTCAATTGCCTCATGCCCTAAGTCCAGATGTGCACACTTTGGTTCTGGCTGGCATGTTTTATTGCCTGGGTAGTTTAGAACCACCACCATCACCATGGGCCTTAGCTTTTGACCCCGACCCTAAATCAATGGGAGTCTCTACATAACCCTTGTCCAACTCCACCTTTTCGATATGGGATTTATAGTATATTTACTGTAACTATACATGTTCCCAAGCCATGTATTCTCGACCTTTTTGATATGGGATTTATAGTATATTTTCTGTAACTATGCATGTTCCCAAGCCATGTATTCTCGTGGGTTGGCCTAAGGATAGTGTCCTTCGAAACAAAATTTGGGTAAGTGAAGAGTTTGAAATACCCAAAACCCGCTTCTTTGGTCCAGATGACTTAATGGGACATGCATTGGCAGTTGACAGCAAATTGTATTGGTATTCAGCTCTATACACTCAACGTCGCTTAATTGGGTATGATTCAGCAAATATGATATGGTTCATGGGCAAGCTCAAGCTCCATGACTATGGACAATTTTACGTACCTGAAGATACTGGTCCTCCTCTTCCTCCGAGCTTCGCTCATCTAGCCGATGACAAGTTCTGCTTATTTTGGTTTTCAGTAGTGCATCCCAACCCAACAACCATAACTGACGAGGAGGAAGAGGAGGAGGAGGTGGTCCCCAGACCACTTAACATGTCCCATCTTCGCGTTCACTGCCTGAAGTTTCGAGTTACTGATGGTGGCCGTCCCCCAAAGAGTGGAATATTTCCCTTGGAAATCTCTTCCATTTCATGCCAATCTTACTTAGTTGCTGAGAATTCAACTTATTTCGGTAATGGCTTGGTGGTTTAATGCAAGCACATCATCTTCTTCTCCTTAATTTTACCTACTTGTTCATTTTTATTCTTCTTCTTCTGTTCTTTTTATTGCTTTAATTGTGATTATTATTATACTTATACATCACTACCAGTCTTTTTCATTTTAGCTAAAACAACAAAGTATGTATTAGTTGTGTTTGTTTGCAAGCCTTTATTTTAAAGGATATATATACAATCTTGGAACTTTAACTACACACCTCTGTGAGAAAACTTCCGGAGAGGAATGACTCTTTTTTGAATCCTCTAAAGCAACTTGATTCTTAACTGTTCACAGTCCTCTGTCTTCAATCTAGTAGATATTAATGGGACCCCACATTATGTGGCTGGTGGTATTTTACTCTCTGGAATGGACAAGATCAATCTCAAACTCTTCTGATTTTGCACTATCCACCCTAGCAAAAAACATAACACTTTCTTAAGATTAGGTTTTAGCCCCAACCCCACAGATGATGAAAAGATCATCTATCCACAAATCACCCACTAGGGGAGATATTTTCAGTGTCTCCTTTGTTCTTGTTTATAGTATATAGACTATATACATCACAGTGATTTTACTCCACTCACTATGCATAATTGAAAGGTTTGTTAACTATCTTATACTTCAAGCCTCTACGACAACAACAACCAAAGGATGCATTTGGTTGTTTGCAGCCTCTGCCACAGCATGCATGAGTTGGCCACCACATGGCCCCTTCTGCTAACAAGCATTCAAACCCAGACAATGCTTGAAATCGAGCCATCAACGAATAAAGTCAATTGAACCAGTTAGGGATCCATCAATTGAGAGACCTTGAGATCTGCTGAGTCGCGACGCCTAAGATGGTAATCGTTGTCGAAGAGAAGTCGTAGAACTGAACAGTGACCACGAAGAGCAAGTGGATGAGAAGCAGATTGTCACGACCCCATTCCGCCCCTAGTAGAATGATGTCATGATGGCCAGTAATCCGAGATTACAAAAGGCCAACTTACAAAGTTCACACAATCAGAGTATACATATGGGGCTTACATGTGCGGAAGAAATAAATTTAAATCTAATTAGTCCATATGAGCTGTGCATAGATCAAATGAAATGACATACATCTCAACATGGTTTTACAACTTGAATACAAATAAAGTACAGTACATATTACATCTTGATCAAAAGGCTTCTCAAGCCGACATATGCAAAAGAAATAAATTACAAAGCTAAGAAGCATAATTTTCAAGATGCTAGCAAAACATGAATCCAAAACAACTTGCAAATAACATCTAGGCATCACCGCCTTCTCGCTCGTCACCTACATATATATAAGGGGAGGGTGATCTTGGACACTCAGTGAATGATATTAGTAATAAAGGTTTGAATGAATGATATTCGAGAACTTTATCAAAACAGTACATAGCATATCTTGTACCAAATCAAGGGATGAACCAAGTTCATCTACCAAGTCTTTCAAAGTTTTAAGGGATGCTTACTAGCATAAATATAATACAAGAGATGACATTCCTGACAAAATAAGAGAATAATCGACCCGGAATCGATTAGACAAACCCACCCGTACAAGACCGTCGGTGGCAAGGGAGATATCTCAAACAAGGGTACTAGGGTACTAGTTGCATTATAGTCCCCTAGCACTAAGGACTTTCCAAGAATGTCATCAAAACAAGATAGTATTTGATACAAACTAGGAATAATCGTTCATACTTGAACAAACACTTTTCCAAAACGAAACAAACAAAGTTTTTATCAAAACGTTAGAACATAACTTTATTAAAAATACCACTCACATAGCTCTTTGGGTGCAGGGATTAAGGCAAGAATCCAAGACCTACAAATACATGGCAAAGTCCACTGAACGTATTTCAAAAAGACAAGAAGTAATGCTCAAAGATGGTTGTGCAATGCATCCTTAAGACAAGCTCTACATGAGCGTAAATGATCTCGGCATTTCTTTCAAAACTAGGTCAAGACAAAGCAAAACGTGTGCTCGGAGTTAAAATATTGTTTTTCATCTCAGGAAAACATGTTGGGTACCAACCAGGTCTTGGTCGAAGTCCCACACCTCTTGGCCGAGGTGTGGTCTCCTAGGCTTAGGTGCACATGCAAGATAGACTAAGGTGCAAGTGATCATGAAAGGTAGGCTAAGGTGAGATACGATGCTTGGCCTAGGTGTGATATCTAGGCAATGGTGGGTCTCGGTGACCACACTTAGGGAAATGAAGTCTGGAAAATCTAGGTTCCCTCTAGAAGAACATGAACATGAAAAACATGAAGAACATGAATGCTAAAATCATAACTTCTTTATTCAAAATCTGAGATTCAAAATCTGAGATTTCATGGCATGAGTTCAAAAACACGGACCTTGGTACCCATACTTGGAGATTTCATGAAAACAAACACAAAAACATGAATCTTGATACAAACTTTCTGATCAAAACAAGACTTTTCTTCAAGAACACAAGAACATCATTTTCTCTTTCTAAAATCAACTTTAAATTAATGCATGGCTCATGAATCATGCTAGATCATGCAATGTGATCAAATAAACATAAAGAACAACAAGAGTAAATCAAGAATCTAATCTCAAAACACGGATCAAACGGTTTAAACTCTAAGGATCAAGCTTGGAAATCTACTTCTCTCTCAAGAACTCCTTCTCCCTCTTCCTATAGCTTCTCTCTCTTCTAGGGCACAGATATAGCAAATGATATGTTTTCTCTCTCTACCGGCTGACTTAACCCTCTACTGGGACACGTGGCAATGATTGGTTGGATCTCCTCAAAAAGGTGACAGAATGACAAGACAAGAATGTGACAAAGTGTGTATGACAAGTAAGGCGACAAGGGCATTCTGACAAGGTGAAGATCTCGGGTTAAAGCATCGACTTCGACAAGAGGGGTCTCAATGATCTCGGCTAGGGAGGATAACACATGGCCCAAATGTGCCACACCTTGGCCTAGATGTGCCACACCTCGGCCTAGGTTATACCAGTCCAAGAACAAGATCACTAGGTGCAAGGATCAAGGATGTCGAATGCCTAGATGATAACATCTCGGCCTAGATGATACACATCTCGGCCTGGGGTGATGCACACCTCGGCCTAGATGATGACATATCGGCCAATATGCCAAGGTGAAGGTGGAGGTCAACCAAAATGGTTCCAAGACGGTCTTACGCATAAGAGGTTCAAGGATGGAACCTAGGCTGCACACACCAGGCAAGGAACAAAGCATACAAGCAATAAACAGGTAAATCACACAAGCACAAAACAAGACAGGGACCTTTACTTAGGCAAAACAAGTCGAAATCTACAAATGCAAGCTTAACAAGACAAAATCATCCAGATGCACATGAGCATGGCTAAGACGAGGATGAGGGTCATTACACAGATAGAATACGGATGGGTAGAGGGAGAAAAGAGAAGACAATGTGTTAGAGAGAGAAACAAAAGTGGAGAGAGAACAGAGCAAGAGAATTCTCTGGACTTACTTAAATCGTGACGTGTTCATGTCCCCTGTCAATTACACCACGAGTAGGGTTTGATAATTGCTAGTTCAAGTGACATCCTATTGCGGCAACTTAAATGTGGCATTTTACAAACATTGTTTAAGGTCTTTAACACAATGTTTTTCTCAGAAACGTTGGCTAATATGCAGCATTTACAAATCGCTGTCTTATAAATGCCGCCATATGCAGTTTGTCTTGTAGTGTCGTTAACATTTTCCCCAGAATTGTTGCAAATGTCACACCAATCCATCAAAAATTTACCCCTACTAAGATTATTAGTCGTTAAAATAGTTTCACATGTTCAGCCGTCCAAGCAAAGAATGCCACTTTGTGAGGAGCCCTAGAACACCAAATCCCCCCTCTCCAAGGGAACTCCACATCACTCCTTCACCCTTTGTTTTGGGATTGAGATGTTGGCGTTTAAGCTCATTTTTCGCTTACTCTAACAACTCTCTGATTCCCCTTATCATTTTAATCTTCTTTTGCTAATGAGTGGATTGATTGCATTAGATTTTCTCCTCTACAAGATATGTAAATAAACATTAAAAACACAATGGATAGCAGTCACAATTCCCAGAAATGGTTATATTTGATAAAGTTGGCAGAATCATCATTCTGTTTCAAAGATGCCCAGCAACACCAAAAACAAGAACAGATTTAAAAAAAAAAAAAACTAATTAAAGTTTCCTGTGTTACAAAACTACAGCAAGAGCCTGGTAATCAGAGAAGTACTACAGCCACATAATATACCGATATATCTAAATACTTTTTGATATACCCAAAGGAAATATATCACATGATTGTGGATATTAAATACCTTCGCCCTACAACTGACTGCATCTTCGAGTTTTCCCTCTTCTAAAGCTGTTTTTGATTGTCTGTCGTCCATCTGCAGATGAGCACGTTGCAAGCTGCCGCAAAGAAATGGAGAATATAGAAGTTATACAGAGCACTGACCAATTCAGTGTCATTATTCTACCAAGCAAGTAACATGGCGTATTGCATTGCACTAACACTAATAATAATGTCTACTTTCCCAACATTTCTAAAACACTGTTAAACTGTGAAAAAAACACCAGTATGCAATGTTTTCGCCAACTATGCTGCCGTCATCTTAGGTTTCCGGAATCTTTTTATTTAAATGAAGAAACACAAAGAAAATAAACCCAAAAAAAATAGAGGAACAAGAAGCTTCCTTACCCTTAGGTATTAACTCGTTGAACCTATGGAAGGCAACAGAAGCCAGATCATTTCTAGAGAGCAAAAGAATAAAAAGATAACATACTAGGAAAAAATTTCACAACCAAATTAATTGAAATGTTGGAACTATATATGAAACTTAACAATTAATGGAGATAAAAAAGATAATTCCATTATTAAATGAATATCCATCAAATTATCTGAATAGAAATTAATTATTAAATGTTTCATTATTCATACTATTATAAACAGTTACAAAAATACATGACAGATGTTCTCAAAACAAAAACTCAAAGAAAAATATGTAGAAATATAACCTTAGACTCTCCCATCTTTTTAATGCCAAATCCAGAAAATGAAGTGGTCGTGTCAAGATGCTCAAGCAGCCTATCGTAGTGTTGGTGCTGATCCAAAAGATAGATCTAAAAATCAATATAGAAAGAGGAAAAGAAACAAACTGCATATCAGCTAACAAATAAGTCCACCCTAGCTGCAGTTAAAGGTGGGTGATGACAAGATCCAAGAAACTTTGGTGACGTCGTACTGCTGCTGTCCATTCCACAGTGCCCTTCCTCTACCTCTTCCTCTGCTGCATCCCAAAGGAATTGAGCATATGAAGCTAGAATATAACCGGTTGAAGAAGGTCAAAGCCACAGACAAAAGCCAATTCACGGCAGAAAAAATAGACTAGATCATAATTAATTCCAAGTTATAACCCTCATTTAAAGTAAAGCTATACAATTTCCTTATGCCCTCGATATAGATGACACCAGGAGCCACTTCTCTGAAAATAGAAACCATGAATTGAACCAACACAGCCCGCAACTGTGAAGATTACTTGGTATATGAACAGAGATGAAATTCCAAACAACTCATTTTATATATATCTAAAACATCCCAATATGTGGAGAAAGCGACGATTTTAGTTTGCAAGATGTAATTCATAGATAGTATTCAAGCAATAATTGTTTCAGATATGAATCTAATAAAACAAGAGCAGAGCACTGTATTCTTTATAAACACCATTTAAGGCCATTTTTCTTGTAGTGACAAGACCTACAATATCATACCAAACTCTTTTCACTCATAAAAGTTTTCAAGAAATACATCTTTGCATATATTTACAATTTTTTTCCCCAAGCAAGAACTCTTCTTGTAAGTTAGTGACTTCATATGCATTCACCAAGAAGTCATGAACAGTGGTGAGTCCAAAGTCCTCCATGCCATCAAGAAACATGTGATATGTCCATTGATTGCTGTTAACAAAGAGATCTGACTGGAATTTGATTGGATGGACAAAGTTATCAAGCGAAGTCTCACATTGCTCGAGTACAAAGGTAATGTGTAGTATAAAAGCTTGAGGGCATCATCACCTCAATAGCTAGGTTTTGGCGTTTAGTTCTACCCAACACTCTGTAACATGGTAATCATCAGAGAAGTTCGCATGCAGACCAAGGACACACACCCTACCTATCCCTAGGTACTCCGGCTCTGATATCATGTTACATGGTCTTGGATAAAACTCAACCCAAAAAGTTAGCTCTTTGGGTGGGGTGCCCTCACGCTTATCTACTACCTACACATTTTATTTTTATTTTTTTTGTGCCTAGGCAATGTGGGAGTTCGCTTCACAAAAGCATCCGATTTACATGTATTCAATGTCAAGTGAAAATTTTAACACATAATTAAAAGGCCGCTTAGCTCAAAAATAAAAAATGAGACAATTCTCAACTTAACCAATTCAATGGCAGCCTTCATTTCTCCAGCTTCAAACCATCCTAAATGTGTTTCTCTACTAGGCACTAGTCATGGTTGTTAATACTCTTATATAAAACAGATTCATGTGTCCAAAAATGGGTGAGGATAACTTCTTTTAAAAATGCAGGCCATTGCCAAAGTTTGGAACTCGGGCCAACATCAAGTACCTTTATGGCATAAGCCAGAGAGAATTGCGAATTTCCTCGCTTTTTTTTTTTTAAAGCTGCAGAGATTCCATTCATATCTCTTGTTTAAAACTATGTCCAGCTGACTCCAGACGAGAGACTAATCTTTTTACAGGATTGATTTAATTGGCCCGTTTTCGGGGTCTCCAACCATCAGATCTAATGCAGCAGCAACCACTGCCTGCAGAATGCACTTAAAAGCTCGTACTATCATCTCATGAATACAGAGAAACTACCCATGGGATAACTTGTCTGAAAGCTTAACCTAGTCAAGAGAAAAGGAAATAGCAATGGTCACTCAATATAGAATGCCCAACATGCAGTACAGTTTGTAGTTTCAAATTATAGTCCTCATCTTCTCAGCTCATAACTAAATGAGTTATATAATCCTCCACAGGTAAGGAACCAATCAATGATGGGATACATTGTAAGTTAACTAGTTGCAGTGGGAAAAGAATGCTAAAAATGTGAATAGAGAAACCAAGATGAATATTAAAATTTGAACCTACAATCAACTATCTTCTCTTTTAAATAACATAGGAAATATCATCTTGATTATTGGGAATGTTTGTGTTCAAAAACACTGGAAAGGAATCGCAAGAGTTATTATATGCTTATACATAAACATATGCGACCATGACACTAAGCAAGTGTCATTGTCCAGCACAATAGTACTCTATATGTTGATCGTTTTGGCATACGTCAAACAAGACCTGCAACTGGTTAGGACTAGGCATATATAGATCAAATCAAAGGAAAATTAAAAGAATTTGAAATGACAGTTACAAAAGTATTTTTGTTTTCTGTATGGCCCCATCTTATAAGAAAGATCATAAAGGGGGGAAAAAAGAACAAGTTCACTCATTTGATAACATGGTCAGTTGCATGTTTTATGTTTCAATTTTTATTTTTATTTTTATTTTTTATTTTTTTTATCAAATGGAAAAACAAGAAAGAAAAACCAAAAACTTGGTTGGTGTGCATAATGTTTTGAAAATAAAAACTAATAAACATGCTTGGTGATCGGCAATAGGGGTGCCGAACTTGTTGGGCAAAGTGTTGCCAAGGATCATAAGACAGTGACCGTTGGCAGGCAATTAAAACATCTTATTTTTTGAGGAAATTAAATCACATGAACAATTATAAATATTTAAATATATTACTTCATCCTAGCCCTATCAATTAATTTAGTTTCGCGTGCTTCATACCTATGAAGCACGGGTGCGGGTACCAGTACGGTACGGTACGGGTACGAGTGCGGGTACGCCGATACAGAAAAACTCAAAAAAAGTATGATACGGGTACGGTTGCGGTACACCAATATTTTTTTTATTATATATAATTATGGTTGAAACAACCTACAAATTAAAATTAAATATCAAAACTAAAAAGAGAACTACTCATTTTCCTATAATTTAAAACCATTAAGCGTTAAAAATAATATTTATGAAATCTCTCACTTTGACATGTTATGCACTGTGAATCTGTGATCATAATTTATTTTTAAAATCTTTCTTCTTACTTATCAATTTGCTATTTTTATAGGGTGAGACTAAAGAAAAATTTAAAGTTAATTGCCAATAGTAAAGGAAAAAAAATTCTCAATTGTGGCAAGTTATCAATTGCAATTTGCATAATACGTAAAATTGCATCATTCCCAACCACTACTAATCAACTAATACAGTATCAATTTTTAATGTTTTGTACATAAACTTTAAAAGTTTGTTATGATTAAAGATTTTATAAAGAAATTCTACGAGAATCTGAAGCAAAAGCATAATGCATAGTCATACACAGAACTGCCCTTTATAGGCCTTGTTATTTTATTTATTTTTTTGCTCAAATTGCTTTTTAAAAACATCAAAATCATTTGCTAATGTGCTTATACAATTCATACAAACAAACAAGATAGTAGAGAAACATCAAAATTGCTGATCTGTAAGGGCGCGCGCGTACACGAAAGAGAAAAAAAAAAAAAAAAAAAAAACAGAGAGATGAAGAACACTCACCGGAGGAAAGACAAAGAAAGGAATAGAGAAGATGAAAACCACTTGCTGATCTGTAGAAAAAAATGAAGATGAAGAAACAAAGACGAAGATGAAGAAGAAGATAAAGAACACTCATTGGAGGGCTTCAAAATGGAGATGTTGCTGTCTGAAAAGGAAGAAGAAGACGACGAAGACAACCTCCACTGTTCTCTTTGCTGTTGCTGAAGTGAAGAGATGCAAACGAGGGACAAAACCTAGGTTATAACACTTTTTTTTGTTTTTTTAATAAAGAACTTAAATAATTTGCTCCGGTACCCCTAATTGTCTTAAAATTTTGATTTTTGGCCCTGACGTACCCAAAACGTACCAACGGCATACCTATAGCGTACCCACGCCGTACCCGATTGAACCAAATATACCGGACCCCTTTTTGCTGTACTCGATACACGTACAGCCATACCGGTACGCATACCCACACCCGGTAAGTACCTGGTACTCGTAAAACACTATTTTTGGAGTACCCATGCTTCATACTAAAAGCAATAATTAAAAGAAACTTACATGAATGCATTAAATAAACCACGTACAAAATATAATCCATTATTCTCCTTCTATGCTTAGATATACACAAGAAAGTTTCAAAGTTGTAAAAGACTTTAAAGAGTTACATATTGAATAGAAGTTAGACATATTTATAAGCTGTTGGATGCTACCTAATCTCTTCGGATAGAAACCTAATCTCTATGCTTGCCATTACATATATAATGGAAGTTTGTTAGATGTTGCCTAGTCACTTCGGATAGAACTTCCACACTTGTTGTGAACAATGCATTACCACCTGGCTCCTATTGTTAAAAAATAAAATGCTTCGAATGTTGGGATCAATGATGCATTACCACCTGAGAAATTGTAGAAACGCTACATCCTAAAAGGCTTGAAACCACCTGAGAAAATTGCTGCTAAAAAATTGAAATTGTAGAACAAAAACATGAAATTGTAGAAGCGCCACCGGAGAAATTGAAATTTGTAGAAACGTTTTAGAAACCACTTGAGAAATTAAAATTGTAAAATAAAAAGCTTTAATCAGTGACCTTAGTGAAATGAGGTATAAAGCTCCACTAACTACGTTAGGCACCGTGATATGATTTGTTGCGCCTATTCAATTATAAAAATAAATGTGATAAGACTAAATAAAATATAATTTATGAGTACAAAATACACACTATATTGCGGCAAGACGAATACTTGTCTTAACTCTTAACATGCTACTTAAAACTAAGCGACAACACATTTATCAATATAATTGAGGTAGGACCACTTGAGACTTTCAAGCAAACAAAGGTTGCTTCTAGCAAATGTGTACAACAATGTATTATGCACGTGGTACCTGCATGCAATTATATTTGAGTAAAACACTGAAAAACAAAGGCTTTGTTCCATTTCTATTTTTGTCAATTGAAGAAAGGAGGCAAAGAATAAGCCAAGATGGAAGCTTATCAATAAGGCACAATACCGACGATTAATTACATCTCAAACACACATCAAGAAAATTCAAGAGTTTTTTATTTTTCTATTCCAATAAACCACCAAAGACAATAAACATGTTTATCATGCTTTTGAATAAGAGCATTAATCAAGTTGCAACACATGAAAATTGTAAACAATCCAATATGTAATGGAACAATATGAGAGAGAAAAACCAGAACAAAGAGATAAACCCAAAATGAGGAAGTCTCAAAAGCTTACGTTATTTAAAAAAAAAAAACTCTAAAATTGTACACAATTGTACTACCTTATAATTTGAGCCCTTTGAACCCATAGGTCCATGTCTCAAAACTTTTGACAAGTTGGCGCCAAATTTCCGATTGCAAAAACGATCATTATAAAAATGGTTGACCAATAAGGAGCCCTTTGAACCCATAGGATCCATGTCTCAGAAGTTTTGACAAGTCAGCGCCAAATTTTTGATTGCAAAAACGATCATTATAAAAATGGTTCACCAATAGGTAGTGAATCTTCGCCAAAACATCGGGGAAGATCTCATGCAATTCTTTCACCGTTCTACCCAGCCAAATTGCTTGGGGTTGATGGTCATCGCAATAGGCTAAAACAATCCGCAAATAAGGAGTCACTCTACACGCTAGCGAATATGTGAACCTTATCCGAAGTGGAGGCATTGGTGCTGGTGGATTATTGCGGGTAGTAAAGCACATGATGGAGGGGTGACTGATGTGGATCATAATCTAGAAGGTGAGTGTCAAGGGGAATTCTTGTCTCCCAACCCATCATGTTAACCGGATGGAAATCCAACCTTACATCATGATTGAAATCTCTATCATTTTTCTTCCTCATCTCATGTATTTCGAATATGAATTTTGCCATGCCGACGCTATCAAAGAAAACAGGATGAGTGTAATTGAATAGAGCAACTTTCTTCATATCTCTCACAGTCTCGAGACGAAAGTATTGAGGAGTATACCTGTAATTCAAAAATAAATTACACACTGGTAGATACTGGTTTTGTCGGAATCTCGTACCCGCCATTCTTACCATGCTACGGAGATCCAGTATATCTAGCCTTATTCCATCTCTTACTACTGTTGAATCATGGGATACATTTACGGATCCATCAATCTTGAACGACAATTTAAGACCCACATAAATAGATGTGATTTGCATGGTAGTCAACAGTTTACCATTATACTTATAATAGCACCCAACAATTCAATAAAAATTTTACCCATTCCAATAATTATTTGACCATGTCATTTCCAAATCTCATCCTCTGTTCGTGAAGCATCATATATCCATTGATTGAAATCCTTAAAAAAAAAACTAAATAAACATTAATAATAATAATAAATCTATCTACTATCAACATAAATTAATGTACCCAAATATACATATATATATATATAATATAAAAGTAAATAAATTTAAATATTATAAAAACAAAGCAATTTAGTGTATTACCATAGTAATTCGCGTGAAAGTCGGCATAGAACTTGGTGGGAAGGAATGTGATATGAATCGAGGCTACAGAGACAACGAAGACAAATTCGAAAAGGAAGGAATGTGATATGAATCGAGGCTACAGAGACGACAGAGATAAATTCCGAGTCGATGAAAGATACAAGGGTCTAGCAACCTGAATTAGCCTCTTCTCCTGCCTTTTACTGTTCAGCAGCTTCTAGCCAAATCTACCAAGGACGCCAGAATACTGACGCTAGAAGCCTTCCACCGTCATTGTTCGATTTGCTGATGGAGAGGAGGGAGGCACAAGAATGTGGGTCTATAGAAAGAGAGAGGGGGATTGGGTTGTGAGTTTCTAAAAAAGGCAGGAGATAAGGGGTGAACTCATAAACGTGGCTCCCTGCTCGCCGTTGGATCTGTAGTCGCCACGCGTCTCCATCTGGTAGATATGGCTGAAAACTGCTGGACAGTAAATGACATGAGGGGATTTCTTTGTTTTGGCGAAACGGAGGTAAGTAACGGAAATTTTTTTTATTTTATTTTATTTTGAAATACATACCCAAATGGTTTCACCCCTTGTCTCCCGCCTTTTTCAAAAACTCACAACCCAATCCCTCTCTCTCTCTAGACCTACATTCTTCTGCCTCCATCCTCTCCATCAGCAAACCCAGCGACGATGGTGGAACAGTGACAACCGTGGAAGGCTTTCGGCGTCAACATTACGACGTCCCTGGTAGATTTGGCTGGAAGCTGCTGGACAGTAAAAGGTAAGAGAGAAGGCTAATCCGGATTGTTGGGCCCTTGTAACTTTCATAGACTCCAAATTTATCTTTGTTCGTCTCTGTAGGTTCGATTCATACCACATTCCTTTCCCTCCGAATTTGTCTCTGTCGTCTTTGTATCCTTGATTCATATCACATTCCTTCCCACCTAGTTCTACGTCGACTTTCACGCAAATTACAATGGTAATACACTAAACTTGCATTGTTTTTATAATATTTAAATTTATTTACTTTTATATTATATATATGTATATTTGGGTACATTAATTTATGTTGATACTAAATAGATTTATTATTATTAATATTTATTTATTTTTTTTAAGGATTTCACTTAATGGATATATGATACTTCACAAACACAGGATGAGATTTGGACATGGTCAAATAATTATTGGAATGGGTAAAGTTTTTATTAAATTGTTGAGTGCTATTATAAACTATCTGAAGAGTATGCATGAAGGAGATAAGTATAATGGTAAACTATTGACTACCATGCATATCACATCTATTTATGCAGGTCTTAAATTGTCGTTCAAGATTGATGGACCTATAAATGTATCCCATGATCCAACAGTAGTAAGAGATGGAATAAGGCTAGATATACTGGATCTTCATAGCATGGTAAGAATGGCGGGTACAAGATTTCGACAAAACCGGTATCTACCAGTGTGGAATTTATTTTTAAATTACAGGTATACTCCTCAATACTTTCGTCCCGAGACTATGAGAGATATGATGAAAGTTGCTCTATTCAATTATACTCATCCTATTTTCTTTGATAGCGTTGGCATGGCAAAATTCATATTCAAAATACATGAGATAAGGAAGAAAAATGATAAGAGATTTCAATTGTCATGTAAGGTTGGATTTCCATCCGGTTGATATGACGGGTTGGGAGACAAGAATTTCCCTAAACGCTCATCTTCCAAATTATGATCCACATCAGTCACCCCTCCTTCATGTGCTTTACTACCGCAATAACCCAACAGCACCAACGCCTCCACTTCAAATAAGGTTCACATATCCGCCAGCGTGTAGAGAAACTCCTTATTTGCGGATTATTTTAGCCCATTGCGATGACCATCAATCCGAAGCAATTTGGCTAGGTAGAACAGTAAAAGAATTGCATGAGATCTTCCCCAACGTTTTGGGGAAGATTCACTACCTATTGGTCAACCATTTTTATAATGATCATTTTTGCAATAAAAAATTAGGCGCTGACTTGCCAAAACTTCTGCGACATGGACCCTATGGGTTCAAAGGGCTCCCCATTGGTCAACCATTTTTATAATGATCGTTTTTGCAATCAGAAATTTGACACTGACTTGCCAAAACTCCTGAGACATGGACCCTATGGGTTCAAAGGTCTCAAATTATAAGGTAGTACAATTGTCTACAATTTCAGAGTTTTTTTTTTCTTTTTCTTTTTCTTTTTTTATAATATAAGCTTTCGAGATTTCCTCATTTTGGGTTCATCTCTTTGTTCTGGTTTTTCTCTCTCATATTGTTCCATTACATTGTTTACAATTTTCATGTGTTGCAGCTTGATTAATACTCTTATTCAAAAGCATGATAAACATGTTTATTGTCTTTGGTTGTTTACTGGAATAAAAAAATAAAAATAAAAATAAAAATAAAAAACTCTTGAACTTAGATTTTCCTGATGTGTGTTTGAGATGTAATTAATCATTGATATTATGCCTTATTAATAAGCTTCCATCTTGACTTATTCTTTGCCTCCTTTCTTCAATTGACAAAAAGAGAAATGGAACAAACCCTTTGTTTTTCAGTATTTTACTCAAATATAATTGCACACAACTACCACATGCAGGATACATTGTTGTACACATTTGCTAGAAGCAACGTTTGCTTGCTTGAAAGTCTCAAGTGGTCATGCCTCAATTATATTGATAAATTATGTTAGGAGGATGTGTTGTCCCTTAATATTAAGTAGCAGGTTAAGAGTTAAGACAAGTATTGGTCCCGCCGCAATATAGTGTGTATTTTGTACTATTAAATTATATTTTATTTAGTCTTATCATATTTATTTTTATAATTGAATAGGCGCAGCAAATCATATCACGGTGACTAGCTTTATAGCTCATTTCACTAAGGTCACTGATTAAAGCTTTTTACTCTACAATTTTACTTTCTCAGGTGGTTTTTGACAAGTTTCTACAAATTTCAATTTCTCCGGTGGCGCTTCTACAATTTCATGCTTTTTAAGTGTTCTACAATTTCAATTTTTTAGCAACAATTTTCTCAGGTGGTTTCAAGCCTTTTAGGAGGTAGCGTTTCTACAATTTCTCATGTGGTAATGCATCATCGATCACAACATTCGAAGCGTTTTATTTTTTAAAAATAGGAACCAGGTGGTAATGCATTGATCACAAGCAGCGTGGAAGTTCTATCCGAAGTGACTAGGCAACATCCAACAAACTTCCACCATATATGTAATATCAAGCATTGAGATTAGGTTTCTATCCGAAGAGATTAGGTAGCATCCAACAGTTTATAGATATGTCAAACTTCCATTCAATATGTAACTCTTAAAGTCTTCTACAATTGAAACTTTCTTGTGTATATCCAAGAATAGAATGGATTATATTTTGTACATGGTTTATTTAATGCATTCAAGTAAGTTTCTTTTAATTATTGCTTTTAGTATGAAGCATGCGAAACTAAATTAATTGCTAGGGCTAGGATGAAGTTACATATTTAAATATTTATAATTGTTCATCTGATTTAATTTCTTCAAAAAAATAATATGTTTTAATTGTCTGCCACCACTACCGACCCTCCTATGAGCTCCGGTGACTAAACAATCACTATCTTATGATCCTTGGTAACACTTTGCCCAACAACTTCGGCACCCCCACTGCTGATCACCAAGCATGTTTATTAGTTTTTATTTTCAAAACATTATGCACACCAACCAAGTTTTGACTATGTGATTTGAAGAAAATAAATACCGTCTATTTTAAATTTAAAGAATAAAGCCACGTTCCTTATAAAATAATGATTTTTCATAAAATAAAATTTAAAAAAAGGAATTTGAACATAACGTGGCCATAAACTTAATCTAAAATAAACAATATTCATAAAAACATACAAAACACACAATTTTGCATAGAAAAGCAATTAAATTGCATAATTGAAAAACAATACAAGAAACAAGCATATGCCAAGGAGGAAAAGAGGACCTACCTGATCGCCCACTTTTAGCGTCTTACATGCATGCATAAAGTAAATATGTCCTAATATGTAACTAATACACACAATGATGGTCCCAGGCCCAATTTGAGGCTACTAATGATGAATATGCACAAAGATACTACTAACAAATAAAAAAGCATAAATATAAACTAAACTACAAGATAATCAAACCGAACCATGCATGATTATTATGTCTAAATAAGACCTAAAATATGTTGTTCTAATGACATAGAAGAAACATGCATAGAAAGAGGTGAAAAAGTTAATGAAATAAAAGAACTACATGATGGAATGATGACCTAACAACCTAGCATGGATAAGTACTAAAAAATAAAGTAAGAAAATACTGAATTAAAGAAAGGTAAAAGAGTTTTGCATTCCATAATCTCCAATGCTCTACTTAAGTTGGAAAGGTTTTTTCTTTTTTGGAAGTTATTCTTTGATCACATATTTGCTTGGGGATTTAAATTTTGGAAAGGCAATCATTCTCAATTAATCACCAAGGTAAGAATTCAAATTTAAACTCACCTTTAAATTGGGAAACTACCCCCTAATTTCCCACTGTTTGCTCAATTCATAATCAAAATTTGAATCACTGCCTAAATTGAACCCCTAAATTTTGTAATTGACTGCCCCAAATAACTCAGATTGCTCCAAAATCAAATCACTGCCATATTAGACTCTCCAGACTTTTTTTGGAATGTAATCATTGCCTTTCTAATTGTTGATCTTCGGAATTAAATCATTTCCGAAATATCACATAAGCACATAATTTGCATTCATGTCTATTTGGGGACAAGGTTGCCATATCCTAATTTGGAAATGAGATCTAGGATTCACTAAATCATACAAAAAGGCAACAATACAATCCTAGAAAGGAGGGTATCATATCCTAGTTTGGAAGGTGTTAATGCTTTCTATATGCAAAAAGGTAGGTTTTGTCACAAAAGGGTACATTACTTATTACTATCAATATACCTCTCATCCCACAAGGGAGTGATCAAATAGTACTAACGGCATAATCTGACACTTTCCTTATTCACATAACATAGCCCACAAATAGTGTCCGAGATATTATGCAACAAAGCAGGTTTCCTTAGTCTAAAATGATGCAATGCAATTAGCAATTAACCACTAATTTCATGAAATAGAAATTTTCAAGTCAAGCTAACTTAATTCCCCAATAGAGTCGCCAAATGTAGTTGCGGTGCCTTTTTCGAGTCTAAGGCATTACTTCCCACACTGACTTACTTTGACCAACAAAGAGTTGCCACTTAATTTTTGAAAGGGAATTAAAAAACCTTTAATGATGAAAACTAAGTTAAGACCTAGTTCATCATAATCAAGAAAATTCCAGGTTCAGAAGCTTAGGTACAAAAGGAGAAGGCCAACTACATGGAAGAACCCCCTTTTGCCCAATCTGAAGATTGGCCTCTACTCATTTCCTATTTTATGATTTTAGTGGTTAATTATTCGCATAAATTCATTTTTAGATCTAAAACCTTTAACTAACCTAGACTATGTGATTTGAAGAAAATAAATACCATCTATTTAAATTTAAAGAATAAAGCCATGTTCCTTATAAAATAATGATTTTTCATAAAATAAAATTAAAAAAAAAAAAAGATTTTTAACATAACGTGGCCGTAAACTTAATCTAAAATAAACAATATTCATAAAAACATACAAAACACACAATTTTGTATAGAAAAGCAATTAAATTGCATAATTAAAAAATAATACAAGAAACAAGCATATGCCAAGGAGGAAAAGAGGACTTACCCGATCGCCCACTTTCAGCGTCTTACATGCATGCATAAAGTAAATATGTCCTAATATGCAGCTAATACACACAATGATGGTCCTAGGCCCGGTTTGAGGCTACTAATCATGAATATGCACAAAGATACAACTAACAAATAAAAAAGCATAAATATAAACTAAACTACGTGATAATCAAACCGAACCATGCATAATTATTATGTCTAAATAAGACCTAAAACATGTTGTCCTAATGACATAGAAGAAACATGCATAGAAAGAGGCGAGAAAGTTAATGAAATTAAAGAACCACATGATGGAATGATGAACTAACAACCTAGCATGGATAAGTATTGAAAAATAAAGTAAGAAAATACTGAAACCAGAGAAGTAAAAGAGTTTTGCATGCTGGTTTGATTAAACCAAAGAACACACCAAGAAATAGCAAGAAAAGTCAAGTTTCTTGCTTGCAAGCCTCCCTCAAGCTTAGGTTTCTGACGCAGTTCGGGTTCTTCACACCCTAGGATGATTTACAGAAGTTCAGAGCAGCTGTGAGTGGAGGAATTTCGTGGTCAAGGCTAAGGTAGAGGAGGATGGGAGTGTTTGGCTCTTAAAACTCTCTAAAATCTCAAGGGCTTTATTTATAGGCAATAGGGAAGGTTTTAGAACCCTTTCTACGGTTCCATCGCTTTCTCCCTCCACCTCCCACCAAAAATACACCAAGATTGAATTTTCATGCCTGGCTTTGCTGCGCTTGGATGCACGCACGCACCATTCTTGTGCACACGCACCCTTTGCCATGGTACACGTGTTATCCTTGCATGTATTTCATGTTCTTGGCTTGCTTGTGGCCCAAGTAAGTCCGAATTGTCTTCTAATCAATGTTTTTGATAAAACCAGTCACTAATTTTGGAAAATACATTTTGTCAAAGCACAATCGGACTCATCTCTCTTTCTTGGGGTTAAAAAGTTGATTTTTTTGGCTAAAAACAGGTTTACGTAGCAACTCCAAATGTCCTTAAACATTCTAAAGATGAAGTAATTTACCATTTCATCATCAGGAGGCTTGCAAGTGTCCGAAGTCTTACAATCAAAATGGGGTGTCTACATTATGGTTTTGGATTTTTTATTGGTCAATAAATGTTTTACTGCTTCCAAATTGGAGTCTAAACCATATTTGTGTTTGGATTACCAAGAATGAGTATCGGTGAAATATATTTTTGAAGCCATGGGGGATCATTCAATGCAATTTTAACCCTAGGTGCGATGCCTGAAGCGATTCTCATAAATGAAAATTGTCCTCCTTCCCTTAGTCTCTGAAAGCAAAATTTTCTTATTCAATCACTGGTATCCACTAATTTCATCAATTTTTCAACCAAAAATACTTCTTTCATAGTCCTAGTCCTTTCCCTACACCATAAGCCTCATCTTTCATAGCCCTAGTACTTTCCCTACACAATAACTCTTCTTCTCTCTAACAATTAAAACCTTAAAGACAACACTTCACAAAAGTCCTAGAACCATATTCCTAAACTCTCACACACCAAACACCTCCAAAACAATGCCAATATCTTTCCTTCAACCAGTTAATCTAGGCACCGGTAGAACACCAAGACTTAAACGCAGTTGTTACTATTCACAGTTCCCAAAACTTTGCTTTTCTTTGCTTAATTATAACTAAAAACTGTTACTTTTTCTGTGCATCCAAACAAACTCACCAACCTACAGCCACAAACTTTGGAACAGTTCCCTAGGCTAGAAATTGGCTAAAAAGTGAAACATGCAAAATGACAAAATACCTTGAGGTGCCCTCCAAAAAGATCTTTTTGCCCATTATTTTATGTGCAAAACCACTCATTTTTAAAAATTGTTCTTTAGTACCTTGAAAGAGCTTTCCGTGCAAAAAAAATGAGCTTCAATCCGATTTCAAATAAAAGAGTTATGAGCATTTTATGAAAATGACTCATTGTTTACCTCCTGAGGGGGTAAAATGGCCAAAACTCAAAAAAGACTACGTATTTGATGTTGAAACAAGCTGGAGAAGAAAGTAAAATCTCCAAGCTTTTTGATATCTGGATGGCATAAACAGAGTTTGAATGTGCCCAAGATGCTTCCCTGAAATTAGACCTAAAAACGAACCAAAAGGGGCTAATTTTGTGCTGGGCTGACACTCTCAAAAGGTACCGAGCTGGCACACGGTGAGTGGTTTTTGAAACCTCATATCAACACAGTTCCTAAGCTTTCTCAACCGCTCAACCTTGTAAGTAGTTTTTGAAGAATGCCACAAATCTCTAGCAACAATATTGGCAATGAGTCAATGACCATATAGAAGTCACAGAGAAGGCTAAGAGATAAATCCTCGAGTTTATGTACATTGCTCAAATTTCTCAAACAAATTCTCCCTCAAATTCCCCCAGTCCTAATTGTAAATCCATTTGTACTCATCACTTTGTCCCAATCCCTTCCACAAATAATTTACCTGCTCCTATTCTTGAAACGGCTCTCCAACCAATCTAACCTTATTAACTAAAGAACAACACCCTTCACCCCTTCAAGATAGACCTACGGAAATTGCTGCCCTAAAACTAGCAAAAGACTATCTCTACTGAATTCAGGATTTGATACCCTAAATGATGACTTTTTATAAATTATCAAATCCCACAAAAATCCAAAAGCATTAGTCCATATGAAATAGAACAGAGAGATGTTTTGAAAGGAAAGAATAAATCCTTCAAATAGATTAATCTGTTGGGGCTAGGAATCATTAGAGCTAGTTTCAGAAGTCACTCAAAGATCTCCAAACACAAGATAGTGCCTAGCCCCCTTTACCCATCCATCCACCCTGAAAATGAACAACCCCTGATGAAACACAGAACTTGCAACCGTGCCATTCTTTTTTGGATGATTAGGTGGTGCTTTGGGAAAATAATAACTATAGCAAATAGTAGAATTCAAAACAAAGACTGAACATATGCGACAACCAGCAATTAAACGAATTATGGATTTACTTAAGTTGCTAGTTCCTTATTTGAGAATGACACCTGCTCCTGAGGAGTAGAGAAATAGTTGCAAGAAACAACCCACATGGTTGCTTCCCTCCAATTTGTATTGTTTCTTCTGTGAACTGGACCTTAAATATGGGAAGATAGGAAGAAGAGGTCTGCAAAAATAAGGCAAGCAACGAAAAGGCATTGTCGCATTTTTTAAAATTGAATGTCTATAATTTTAGATTATGAAGTACATTCGAATTCAATAATCACAAGTGTTACAACACTCATGGATTGCACTTTTTGCCATACAATTGTCATTTGGACCAATATGAAACATTTATGACAAAGAAAAGTCAAACCCAATTGTACTGGCCAGAGAATGAACAATAACCTGCTAATGGCATTCACTCCATTACTATTCAATTTAAGACCCAAAAATATGGGAAATAAATTTCGACTTCCTTTAGATAAGTTTTAAAGGTAGTCTTTCCACTAGCAGTGATCAATAAAGCTAAATTCTCATCCACTTCATCCATCTTAACATCATTTCAACATACTAACTCACTAGTCCTAATCACATTTTAACATTTTTCAACATGTATCTACATTAGCAGCACAAGAATTATCACAATTCAAAACAAATCATAAAGACTATAATGTAATCCATAATAATTAAGAGAAAAAAAAAAAACATGTAAGAGTACAATGCAAGGGACAAAGATCACCGCTTACAAGAACGGCAATCAATTTGGCTTACGGACTCCAGACTGCCTGTATATTCTCTCCTCCTCTTTGCATCGAGTCTGAATCTCTCTTCTACTACCCCAGTTTCACCTTGTGCTGAATTCAAATCATACAATACCAAAATTCAAAACTACTCGCCAAACAACATCAAATTCAAATCCAAAAATTCAAATTCACCACAATGCACCAACGCAGATCAATTAAGTGATATCGAATAGAGAGAGACCTGGGAAGAGCGACGACGAGCAAGAGGCGATCGGTGAGTTTGAGATAGATGATCCGCTCGGAAGAAGGACAAGGACCAGATTCGAGAGGTATGATCTCTGGCCATCCATATGCCATATATATCTTCGATTTGGGTGTACATGTATGGAGAGAGGGAGATCGGAGAGAGGTTCAAACGAAGAGGGACTCTCATTGCACGCAGGAAACCCTAATAAAACACAATTTCTTTCGTCAAATTACACTTTGGCCATTTATTTTTCGGTAAATTACAATAAGCCTCTTTAGCTATGAATCATTTTCATTTTATCTTTTTGAATTTTAAATCTCAACAATTACCTACTTCAAACTTAAGGATGGTCACAGGGCGAGTTTACAGTAATCTACCCCCAACTTATAACATATTTGGGATGAGGGGGGTGACGGGAACGAGATGGAGACGAGTTAATTTTGTAAGTTGAAGAATGAGAATATTAATAAAAATTATAGATAATATAGTATATTATGAATAATAATTTATATTTAATAAAAATTATAAGATAGCAAATAAATGAGTAAAAATTAATATTAAAAATAATATTTTAGTATTTTAATTTTATTATACTGAAATAAAATAATTTATACTAAAATATTTATAATATTTATTTAATTTATTTATATTTTAGTATAAAATAATTTTTATTTTATTAAACTATATATTATATACATATAAATAAATTTAATAAATATAATCGGGACAGGTTTCAAGTAAAACGAAACGGGGAAGCAAATCTCATTCTCGTCCTACTTCTTAATCAGGGCAAGAAAAACTATATAGGACGTAGGATGGAGAAAAATGATCATCCTTACTCAAACTATTATCTTGTTATTGTTAACTTTTTATGTTAGGATTCTGTTAGTGATTTACACAAAATCAAAGCAGGAAACACACGACACATTTATTGATTTTTAAGGGCAATAATACCCTTATTTGGTAATTTTGTTTGCACCTTGCCATTAAAATAAGAAAGACAAAGGGTAAAATGAGATCATCAAATAAGAGTATTATTATCCTAAAAAAATTAATAACATAGATTATTGTTCTTAAAAAAGTGTGTCATGTGCTTCATAAATGACCTAATTCCATTTAAATTTGTAACAAAATCTTAACAAAAAGTGTTAAGTGTAATAAGATAATATTTCAAAGTAATTAATGGTTAAATTTTAAAATTTAGAAAGATAAAGTGCAAATGGATCATAATTTAAAGGGATTTATCATAATTTACCCTTTATTAAGGTAAATTACACTACTAGTCCCTTTAATTTATTAGAGAAATTATTCAAGCTGAGATTATTGGGAGGGCAACCTGTATAATTAAAATACGCAATCCCGCTACATCCCCTAACTAAGGCTTCCAATTCCACCTCCAATTACGTTGGTAAGACCCACGTAAAGCAGCTTTACACTATTCTCTCTCATCTTTAGCCTCTCTAATTTCACGTCATTGGGGTGAAATTTGGTGGATTAAATTAAGGGAATGAATCATTTTTCTAAAACGTGTAATTGTAAATTTATTTTTTTTATGGATGGATAACTAAAATAATTAGGGGCCTCTATCTTTGTACAAGAGATATAGTGAACGGATTTTGCACCTTTTGGACAAGACTCTTGAAGCTAAATAGCCTACTATAAGTGTTCAAATAGATTGGCTATGGCCTAAAAGAAAGCCTAGAATATTATACAATATATATAACCAGTACTCCAAATTCCTTGATGCTAGATTTGGTATAAATAAACTGGATTTTTAATGTTAGTGGCTCATGCTCTGCTAGTTCGACTTGGCAACTCATTAGAAATATTGTTGTTCCTTGGAAGCCGGCAAGGCAACCAAATACAAGCTACAAAAGATCCAAGGGCGATTATTAAATGATGAATTCCATCTGTGCTTTGAGTGTAATTTTTTCAACTTGTATTTGGAAGTGTATTTTAAGCAACAATCAAATTAGTAGACCACTCTCATTTGCCCTAACCTAAAGAGTCATTCCTCTAAAGTTTTCTCACAGGTGTGTGTTGTTAAAATTCCAAGATTGTATATATATATATATATATATGTACTCTTAAAATAAGGGCTTACAAACAAACCCAATCAAATGATATGGAAAACTTCTCAAAATTTCTACCATGTTTCAGATTGTTCTAGGATTTTCTAAAGCCTTTCAAAATTCTCTGAACTTTATAAAGTCTTCTAGATTATCCTAACTTTCTAAACTCTTCTAGAACTTTCAAAATTTATACTATGGTTCAGAGTCTTCTAGGGTGTTCTAAAGCCTTTCAAAATTCTTTAGAAGTGTTTTAGATTCTTCTAGATTCATCAAATACAAAAAATAAAAATAAAATAAAAATTCAATACATTTTTGTATTTTATTGTATTCAATAAATTTTTTTAAAATTTTTGTACAAATTTTATACTTTTTAAATATATCGAGACTAAGTGGATCTAAACAGTAAAAAATAATAATAATAATTAAAATATTTAAAAAATTACTAAAAATGTAAAAATATGAATTAAAATTTGAAAAATCTACTTTTAAAAACTCCAAACCAAACAGATTAAGGAAATTACACTCATTAAAATTTTGAAGAAAAAACAAGGAATTTTTATTGATAAATCCATTTTAGAGTTGAATTAGAATCATGATCAAAAGCGTGAATACAACAAACTACCAAAACATAATGAACAAAAAAAAAAAAGAAGAGGAAAGTCTATATCTATTATGTAATTAGTTTTTACCATTAGTCCTAAAAAACAAGTTTAAGCCTAATGATTCTTTGTTATGGAAAATTAACAAAAGAATTATTAGATATAACCAACATAACAAATGAAGTTTTCTCACATATATGTTTTGTCAAAATTCCAAGCTTGTATTATAGACATCCTCTACGATAAGGGCTTACAAACAAATCCAATTAAGTAACATACTTCATCACTTAAGCTTAGAAAATAAAATAAAATGGCAGTGGTGTATGAATAAATAATAATTAAAGCAATAAAAAGGAATAGGTAGGCAAAATTAAAGAGGACAATAAGCTTGCTTACATCACCAAACTATCATAGAAATAAGTTGCATACTTAGAAACTAAGATTAGCACGAGATGGAAGAGATTTTCAAGAGAAATACTCCACTCTTTTGGGGATGGCTACCTTTGGTAACTCTAAGATTCATGCAGTGATTGTGAAGAGATTCCAAATTAAGCGGTCCGGGGACCATCTCCTCTTTCTCAGACAAGGACTCCTACTTTTTCTCAGTTATAAATGTTGGCCTAAGTTCTACCACTGAAAACCAAAACAAACAAAACTTGTCGCCGCCTAGATGAGAAAAGCTCGGAGAAGGAGGAGAACCAATATTATCAGGTATGTAAGACTGTCCATAGTCATGGAGATTGAACTTGCTCATGAACCGCATGTTTGTCACCAAATCATACCCAATTAGGCTTTGATTGTACGGAGCTGAATATCAATAGCCAATTAGGTGTTGATTGTACAGTTTCATATAATCAACGCTTAATGGGTATGATTTAGTGACAAAGACGTGGTTCATGGGTAAGTTCAATCTCCATGACTATTGAAAGTTGTACATGGCTTATGATACTGGTACTCCTTCGACCTTGGCTCATCTAGGTGGTGACAAGTTTTGCTTGTTTTGGTTTTCAGTGGTGGAGTATCATCCTAGGCCAGAGCCAATAGGGATGTAAATCTGGCCCGGGCCAGCCTCGCCCGACCTACTCTGGTCTCACAGGCTTCTGCCAAAATTCGAGCCGGGTCAAGCACGCCCACGGGCCAAAAAATTAGGCCCAAGCCCAACCCTAGGCCTAGGGATATTCGGGCCTTGGGCAGTGGGCCAGGCATCGGGCTAACCCAGTGGACCTGGGTCTAGCCTCGGGCTTGGGTTGAGCTTGGGCGGGCCTCACCATTTTTTTTTTGTTTTTTTAAATTTTTTCTACCAAATTTTTTTTATTTTCCACTAAAAAAAGACGCTGGGCCTCGGGTCAGGCCTTGAGTGGGTCGATAGGTTGGGTCACGAGCCGGGCCAGGCGAGTCGAGCCCATAGGCCGGGCAAGGCTCAGGTCCGGGCCTAAACGGGCCTAGCCTATCCCAGGCCGCGAGCGGGCTTCAGGCCACCCACGGGCTGCGGGCCATTTTTGCACTTGTACGAGCCAACAACCATAACTGAGAAGGAGTCCAAGGAAGAAGAAATGGTCAATTACAACACTTGTTCCATAAGTCACTGTTTCGCCTTCACTGTATGAATATTTGAGTTATCAATGGCCCAAAGAGAGGAATATTTTCTTTAAAAATCTCTACCATCTCATGCCAATCTTAGTTTTTGATAATGCAACTTACTTCTGTGGTGGCTTGGTGGTGTAAGCATATTTTCTCCTTTAATTTTACCTACTTGTTCATTTTTATTATTCTTCTTCTACTACTATTTTTTTTATTACTTTAATTATGAGTATTACTTGTATTTATACATCACTGCCCTTCTTTTTCCAAGCCGAAACAACAACGTATGTATTAGTTGGGTTTGTTTGCAAGCCCTTATTTTAGAGGATATATATCATACACAGTATTGGAATTCTAACAACATACATACACTTGTGAGAAAATTCCAAAGTGGAATGACTATTTAGGTTAGGATAGAGGAGGGAGGTCTTCTAATTTGGTTCTTGCTTAAAATGCACTTCCAAACACAAGTGTAAAAATTGAACTCAAAGCACAGGTGCCCATGGGATTCATCATTTAGCAATTGTCCCCGTTCTTTTATAACCTGTATTGGTTGCCAATTTTCCCCTCAATGCATAACCACTAAGGCCTATATCTTGGCTAAATCATGTCACATCATTTCGAGGAACAACAAACGTTCCTAATAATGGGTTGCCAAGCCGAATTAGTAGACCATGAGTCACTAACATTAAGAGTCCAGATGACGCTGTATATGCTATATTTTTTACTTATAATACTCTATTCTTTCTTTGAGGCTGTTTCCAATCTCGTCGAATAATAGTAGCATGATTTTTAGCTTCAAGAGCTTTGCCCAAAAGATGCAAAATTCGTTCACCATATCTCTTACGAAGAGGCATGGGGCCCTAATTATGCCAGTTGTCTAGACATAGAACATTAGATTTTCCATTTACAATCACATTTTTAATTATAGGTTGCCCGCTACCCCAAGGATCTCAGCTTGAATAATTTCTTGATAGTCTAAGAGGCATATAAAAACAGAGACACGGTGTCTATAATAAGATATGAATTTTGCTCTAAGAGGTCAAATGTTGAATATCTCACCCACCCATACCACATAAAAGCAAATAGAAACAAGGAAAAGGGGAAGAGGAAAATTATTTAGTAATCACTTGAGTTATCCAAGTTTAACTCACCATTTCAGCACATTCTCAAAAAGACTAATGTTTGTATTTAGTACTAGGATGTGGTTTTATCATAGATTAGAGAAGCCGAAGAATGGACAGAAAAGCCTTTAGAAAATAATATACATGCTTAAAGGAAAATTAACCCACATGATATGGTGGATCCAGTAAAGTTTAAGATAGATCATTCACGTCATGTTGCAAAACCAAAACGATAAGAAATCTGAAATTTTCATCTAATTTGGAAGGCAAAGCTATATATAATAAATATATAAATAAATAAATAAAAAAAAACTATACTTAAGAGCTAGCTCTGTATGCTGAAGTCTAGATGATCAAGTTCTAATTCTCTCTCACTAATATCCCAAGGCTTTTTGCTGATAAGTTGTGGCCTGTTATGGGGCTTCTACATGAATTATTAACTATATCTTGATATATCCTCTTTCACAAAATACAAAGAGTCAAACTATAAAAAGTATTTGAAGTTTGTATGTATGCCTAGGTAGGAAATAGAAATCTAAGTAGGCAAATGTAGTAGGTAAATTTTCTAGAAACAATTTATTTTAAACACAAGTGATTTTGATGCAAATCATGTGGGTTGAAAATCCTAGGAACACAATATGAGAAGCCAAAATGTGTTTTCACTTTTTTCAAATCAAGTTTTCACTCTCTTCTCCCTCCCTCCCTCCCCCCACCACCGGCTGCCTGTGACACTCTGGCGAGCTCTGACGATAATAGGCCACCTTTTAATAACTCTCCGGTGATCATTCGATCACCACCCATTACCTCCAACCACCCTGTGACTTCCAACGACAATCTAGCCACCTTTGGCTACTCACCACATCCATCTACCCTCCATTGTTGGCCACCACATACAACTACTCTCCAAAAATGTTTTTTTATTTTTGTTTTCAAAACTTTTGTATACATGAAACACAATTTTTGTTCTCTCGTTAAAAAAAAACAAAATAAAAAAAAAAAACTGTTGAATACAAGCTAAAACACTAAAACACAGAAACTTGGTTTGCGTAAAAAGGAAATTGATAACGTTATCAAGCAACAACTTAAAAGTTTGTTCTAGCTTGTATTCAATAGTTTGTTTTTTTTTTTTTTTATTCTTCTTATAAGTATGTATCCAATGACTATTGAATGATCATTTATGAAGTTATAGACTACTATAACAACTTTTTATTATTACAAAAAAAATAGATGCAACCTATACATTGTATGTATATACATATATATCAAAAGACTGAAAAGCATCCCTAACCAAGTATCTAAAGGTATATACAACTCTCCCCAAAAAAAGTTAACAAAAGTATAGAGAAATAAAAAGTCTCCATAAGCCGAAAATATAAGGAAACAGAAACAATGCATCTTTCAAACATAAAATAGATCTCACATAACCATCAAAACACCTTCATTCCTCTCATTCCAAAAACACCACATGAGGCAAAGAGGAGTGGCCTCTCCCACAAACAACCTATGAAAAACTCCTCTCAGACAACCTCTACTCCCAAGAGGCAGAACAACTCTTGAACTAGAAAGGTATCACCCATGCACTCCACAACAAAGATTGAGAACACCATACTCCACACCTGTCTACCTACTGAATAATTAGAAGATAGAAAACACTTTTCCCCACACACTGTTGCAAATGTCGCACCAATCCATAATAAATTTAACCCTACTAAGATTGTTAGTCATTAAAATTAGCTTCATGTGCAGCCGTCCAAGCAAAGAATGCCACTTGGGGGAAGCTCTCGAACACCAAATCCCCCCTTCAAGGAACTCTCCATATCACTCCCTCTTCCTTTTGTTTTGGGATTGAGGCGTGGGGTGTTTTAAGCTCTAATTTTTTTGGGCTTATTGTTTAAGTCTCTAATTCCCCTTATCGTTTTAATCTTCTTTTGCTAGTGAATTGTATTACATTAAAAAAAATACAATAGATAGGGTTCTTGGGGACCACTTTATCTTTCTCTAGAATCAATGCCTTCACGCCAATTAGTTAGATTTCCACATTAGCGCCTCTACGTCAATTAGGTAAATTCTCACATCAAAAGTTTGCATGGGTTATATAAGGCACCATTTGGGTCACTGTTCTGGGTTGGCCACGAGCTTCAGCCCAAGTTACTTAGTAGTAAGCTAAGGCACCATTTGGGTGATGTCTTACATGTCTAAGATCACCGATACAAACTTTCGATGTGGAACGGGGTTGTTACAAACTCCCTGACTTATAAATCCTCGTAGGCTCATGGCCAATCCAAAACAATAACCCACATGGATTGTGTGTATGGGTCGGCTTTGATACCATTTATAATGCCCCACCACTTGTTGGCCCAAGTGACCTATGAGTCTACCAACATGACCCAAAAGCTTAAGCTCAAGTTACTTAGTTGCAAGCTAATGGCGCCGTGTATGCCCAAGACCACCCATGCAAACTTTTGATAAAAGACGGGCTCATTACAATTATTATTATTATTATTTTTTATAGAATTTCAATCAGTGGTTATCTGATCCTTTACGAATGGAGGATGATTGTTGAAAACGACATGGTAATATAATTATTGGGATAGGAAAACTTTTTTTTGAATTGTCTAGTGTTGTGATAAATCATCTGAAGAGTGTTCATGTGGTGAATCAATTCAATGACAATCTGTTGACTACAATGCAAATTACACCTATTTCTATGGGTTGTAAATCATCTTTCAAGATTGAAGGACTTGTGAATGTATCCCTGATTTAGTGGTGGTGATGAATGGAATAACAAACGACCTTCGTACAATGGTAACAATGTGTAGCGACCCTAATTTTCTTAAGTCATTTATTTATTATTATGATTATTATTATCTTATTTTATTTTTGGCTTTATTAATTGTGTGGTCACATAAGAATTTAATGTGATATTTAATGAATTTAATGTGGTAATTAATTAATTTAATATGTTATTTAATTATATATAATTAATCTAAATATTTAAATATTTATATTTGTTATATAAAAAAAAGGTGTTATATATATATATTTAATCTTATATTTATATTTATATATATTATAATTTTGTTGTATTATATAATATAATATATTATAATAGTTTATTAAGTTAGAATAGGATTAGGTTATTATATAATATACTAGGGTTGAATCACAAAAGCGTGTGTGTGAAGAATATTCAATCTAACAGCAACTTTGGAGAGGAGATTGAGAGAGAGAGAGAGAGAGAGAGAGAGAGAGATTTATCAAAAAGAAGAAAAGCTCTGTCTGCGGTTGTGTAAGAGTGCAAACCGTAAAAGAGAAAGAGGAAAGGGAAGAAAAAGAAAAAGTTAAGGTTTTGTTTTGGTGACTCCATTAATTCTCCAAATATTTCTTTGATCTTCAAAAAAATATTGTGAGTACAAAACCCACTTCCCTTGATTTATGTTTAATTCATTATTTTTATTTATTTATTTTTATTTATTTGATGTTAATTTGATTTTGTATTTACCTAAAGATGATAGATTGATTTTAATTATTTTGATTAGTGGTGTATGTAAAGTTTAGGGTTTTTAGATGATTGATTGATTTTAATTATTTTGGATTAGTTGTGTATGTAAAGTTTAGGATTTTTAGATGATTGATTGATTTTAATTATTTTGATTAGTTGTGTAGGTAAGGTTTAGGGTTTTTAGTTGATTGATTGATTTTAATTATTTTGATTAGTTGTGTATGCTAGGTTTAGAGTTTTTATATGGATTTATTTTATGGTTAAAATTAATTAGGAACCCATAGATAAATTTCTTATACTCTCCATGGATTGTTGTTTTTTTGAGTGATGGTAAGAAATAGTGTATAAAAAAAAAAAAAGTGAGGATTATGAGATTTATTTGAATGCCTTAGGCTTGGCATTGTTATGTTGTTTTCATGAGTGAGATGTTTTGTATATGTATATTGTTGCCTCGTTCTCATGAGTGGACGAGTGCTTTGATTTACGCGCGTACGTATATGCTAACCATCCGGGGAGTGTGAGTCAAATTCGGGACGATATCCCCGTGCAAGTTTGGCTTCGGAGCGGTGTTAGGTATACGGGAGGCACATGAGATATATGTGTAGGCCGGAAGTGGAGGGCCGAAGTGGTGGAGTTAAGGCACAAAGATTTTAATTACGAGTTTATTAGTATAGTGTGAATTGTATTGATTTGTACATCTTGAAAAATAGTAAACGATCTCGATAAATTATGAAATTTGAGCAGATGCATGTATACGTGATTCTAGACAACTTTTGTGTTTTAACTTTTTATTAAAAAGATCGATTGGAACTTATATTCGGATAATCTTGGTTATTGTAGTTTTGATTCATTTTAGCAATGTAGATTTTAGAGGCTGTTTTAACCCACAAAACGAGTTCATTTTTATTGGTTTCGCATAAACTGAAGTAAAACATTATTCTGCACACTTTTCATGTTTTGAACTTTTCTGAAAAAAATCATCTTAGGGCAGTTTTTGCTCGTTTTCGGCTTCAGATTTTTTGATTGAATTCCGTCTAGGTTTTTCTATCAAGTTTTTCTCTCAACCTGTTTAGTTTCTATTAAATTCGTACGCACTGTTTTTCAGGAAATTTGATTCTGTACAACTTTTATTCTTTGAAATTATTTAAGTATGAAACGGTACATTTTTATACTTCTTTAGCAAGTTATTTACGATTAAATTATACTAACTTTATTTTGCAGGATGGTGGGTTTTACTAACTTTTTATGCGGGGCTGACCCACCATATTTTTATTTCTATTTTGTTTATTTTATATTCAATTTATATTTCATTGTGTACGGACAAAAAACTAAACGCCACCGTATCTCGAGAAACTACACATTCGTCTCGGTGCGGATGGAACTACTTGTCTTGTCCCGTAACAAGAATTAAATGTTTTTTTGTTTGTGTCTGGTGGACACGTGGGTGTTAAATCTTGTACTCATACCAGTATACTTGTATACTGACCCATTTTGTCTCTTGGCAACTCGGGTGCGTTCTGTTTAAGCGCAGTCGAGCTTCCTCTGCAGAATTAGTTGGGGCTACAGTGGTGACGTGGAATTACTATAGTTGTTGAACTTGTCGTTTGGACTTCTTTTGTTTTCGTGAGCTTAGGGTTGATATTAGTTTATGTATTTATTATTTTTTTTATGACTTTAGTATTAGGATAATTTGGCATGGTTTGTAACCGTTCATTATTTAAGCTATTTTGACTATTTATTGTTACTTTAATGTTGAAGGTATTGGATAGTTATGAGATTATGGTGGATGGTTTGGTTGCCATTTAGTTTTTTTTGTTTCACCCTTAGGATTTGGATAATGGAATATTGATTGAGGTTTAGTCCTAATTTAATATTTAATTGTCCAAATTTTGGGGCGTGACACAATGGTGCAGAGGTTTTCACAAATCCAATATCTAGATATGTGGAATTTATTTTTGAATGTAATGTATAGTTCTCAAAGCTTTAATCATGTTACTATTAGAGATATGAAGAATATTGTTCTTTGTAACTATAGTCATTGTTTTCTTTGATAGTCTCGATACAGCGAAATTCATTTTTCAAATTACATGAAATTATTGACTATATGGCATTGTGGAAGTTAAACATACACCAAGAAATTGTTTATTATATTATCAACAAACTCATACTCAAATAAATATAGATAAAAAAAAACACATAATAGACAGGCATGAACCCTAAACCCTAATCCATAATCCAAACGCGGGTGGTCTAGTGGATTGAATTATTTAATTGGATTTTATTTATGTTTCTTATTTAATCTTAAATTGGTTTTGAAAATCAAAGATATTTTAGTAGTTTCCTTTAAGGTTTAGGGTTTCGAGTTTCATTTCTATTTTTTAATTTCATTTTCAATGGATGGCTAGGATCAGCTTGATCCAATGACCATCATTATCCTTTTAGAATATTCTAGGATATTATCCTTTTAAACTATATTCTAGAATTCCCTAAATTATTCTAGTATATAGTGGAGTTTTCTATACTTTTCTAGCCTACTCAAACCTTTCAGAACTTTCTAAATTTGTCTAGAATTCTCCATGTTTCTCTAATGTTTTGGTTTCTTTTAAGATGTTCTAAAATCTTCTGGATATTTTTAGAACTGTCCAAAGTTCTAGATTTATATGGAAACTCTGGAGGGTCTATATATGTTGAATCCCAATAGAAATAAGGAAGAAAAACAATGCATTCAATCATCATGTTGAATGCCTAGGTTGTTGATATGATATAAGGGGTTGGGAGACTAGAATTCTACCAAATCCTCAGTTTTCTAGCGGATAATCAACAACCGTCCCCTTTTAGTCGTGTGATTTGTGACTGCAATAATTGAAGAACACAAATGCATCTTGTTCAAGGAAAGTTCACAAATCCGTCAACGAGTACAGTGGCTCTTTATTTGCGTATTGTGTTAGTTCATTGTGAACCCCAAGCAATTTGGCTAGGTAGAACTGAATTGCATGAGTTCTTTCCTGATGTTTTGGCAAAAGTTCACTACTCGTTGGTCTATAATTTTTATAATGATAATTTTTACAATCGGCGATTTGTGGCTAACTTGCCAAAACTTCTCAGACATGGACCCTATGGTTTCAAAGGGCTAAAATGCCAAAATTATAGGGTAATATTCGCTTTCAGAATGACATGGCCATTTTACAATTGTGTGTCAAATTTTGTATTTATTCTATTTACATAATCTTTAATGTTCTTTTCACATCTATAAGTGAGACTCTTGTGCATCGGCTACGACTTTTTTATTTTTATATTGAACATATCATAGTCAGAATGGAATAGCTAAACCATTTTCAATTTCTAGCTTAGTAGAACTTTGGATAATGTTAGTTTTTGAGACTTGTTCATTTTGGGTTTATTTTCTTTGTTTTGATAACGTTAGTCTTGAAAGCTAACATTATCAAAAGTTCTACTAAACTAAAAGTTAAAATTGTTTTAACCATTCCACACCAACTATGGCATGTTCAATATAAAAATAAAGATGTTGTATCCAATGCACAAGACTCTCAGGTTATGTGAGTAGAGCAAATTCAAAATTTGATACACAATTATAAAACAGCTATGTAATTCTGAAATATTTTCTTATAATTTTAACATTTTAGCCCTTTGAAACCATAGGGTCCATGTCTGAAAAGTTTTGGCAAGTTAGCCACAAATTGCAGATTGCAAAAATTATCATTACAAAAAAAAGGACCAACAAGTAGTGAACTTTTTTCAAAACATCTTGAAGAACTCATGCACTTTCTTCACAGTTCTACCTAGCCAAATTGCTTGGGGTTGATGGTCATTACAATTTGCTAACACAATACGTAAATAAGGGATCACTTTACTCGCTGACGGATTTGTGAATCTTCCTTGAACTAGAGGTGTTGGTGCTCTTCAATTATGGCGATCATAAATCACATGACAGAGGGGACTGCTATAGATGATACACTAGAAACTGACCATTGAGGGAAATTTTTGTCTCCCAACCCCTCATATCAATCGGATGGAAATCCGACATTACATAATGATTGAGTGATGTATTGTTTTTCTTCCGTATCTCATGTAATTTGAAAATGAATTTCGCCATACCGCGAATATCAAAGAAAACAGGATGAGTATAATTACACAAAGCAATTTTCTTCATATCTCTCACAATCATAGGATAGAAGCTTTGAGGATTATAACATTGGATTCAAGGATAAATTTCACACATCTAAATATTGGTTTTGTGGAAACCTCATACCCACCCTCCTTACCATTCTACAAAGATGTTTACGTATTCCATTCATCATCAGTACTAGATTATGGATACATTAACAGGTCTATCAATGTTGAAGATGATTTACGACCCACAAAAATAGGTGTAATTTGCATGGTAGCCAACTGATCCACTTCATGATACTCTTCAGATAATTTATGATAACACCATATAGTTCAATGAAAACTTTACCCATTCCATTATTTATGTACATATTTTCACCAATCATACTCAGTTCGTAAAAGAACAGATAACTATAGATTGAAATTCTATAAATAAATATATATAAAAAAGAATAATAATAAACAGATAAATCTATCCACTATTACCCTAATGTACCCCAAATATGATGACACGAATCGAGACTACAAAGATGGGGACAGATTTGAAGGCGATAAAGATAAATGGTCCCAAGAACCCTACCTAGTTGAGTGATAGTTCAAGTGGATCAGCTGAATATTTGCTCAACCCTAGTCAAAATTGTAAGATGAGGAACAAACAAAAAAATACAAATAAAATTGCAATTTTTATTTATAAAAAAAAAAAAAAAACCAACAACACTAAGACAAAAATGCCCTTTCAACTATAGGGGTAAATTACACTTTACCCCCTTGAACTTATCAGTCAACCAGGTAGGGTTCTTGGGACCATATATCTTTATCGCCTTCAAATCTGTCTCCATCTTTGTAGTCACATTACTTCTCCACCTACTTCTAAAAGTTCTACACCGACTTCCACACTGATTATTATGGTAATATTTAAATGCCGACTTCCAAACTGATTATTATGGTAATATTTAAATTTATTTACCTTTATATTTTATATTTGGTGTACATTATGGTAATAGTAGATAGATTTATTTGTTTATTATTATTCTTTTTTTTTATATTTATTTATAGAATTTCAATCAATGGTTATCTGATCTTTTAGAAGCCGAGTATGATTGGTGAAAACATGTACATAAATAATGGAATGGTTAAAGTTTTCATTGAACTGTCTAGTGTTATCATAAATTATCTGAAGAGTATTCATGAAGTGGATCAGTTGGCTACCATGCAAATTACACCGATCCACTTAACTCAACTCCACTCGATCTCCAATAGGTGACTTTTGATACAATGTATGAACAGATGCATCTCTAGCAATTACAAAAAAATTGTGCTTTGATCGTAACGTAAAACTAGGAATGGTCATGGGCCGGATGGCTCAACCAACTCAGCTCGATATTTTTAGGGCTTGAGATAAATATTTAACCCATAGGACTTGGTTAGGCAAAGTTTTTATACCTAATTAATTTTTGAATTGAGCTTGAAATAAGAAGTTTTAGCTCCGTCCATTTATAAAGATTTATTTTAATTTTATATTATTTAATTATAAGATTAACTAGAAAAAATAATAACAACTAAGCAAATTACTAGATATTTTCATTCTAAAAAAATTATATGAATACACTTATTTTTAGGGATTAAATTAGAACATTTAGTAAAAGGTCATATTTATTTTGCGATTAAATTTTGTTAATGTTTTAATTGTAAATAATTATTAAAATTGTCTAAATATAATAACCTATCAAGACAAATGATGATGTTCATTTTATTGAATAAAATTGTGAACAGATGATGGTGAGCTCTTAGATCCAACATGATCCAACCTGTTGTACAATTAACCATTGTTCTTCCTTTTCAACTTTGACTTTTGGTGGTAACCTAAGTACAGCGGCAATAGTAGTGGCGGAGCTAGGAAACAGTGACAAGGACGACGTCAACGGTGACGGCGGGTTTGATGCAGATTTTGCTTATTCAAATTACATTTATGAGAAGATTGGTGGTTTTCTTTAGATCGTAACTATTTTTTTGGCAGCTTTGTATTTTGTTGTTTGTTGTTCTTGTTAGGTTGTTTATTTGACCCTTTAGAGTCTCGTAGTTTTTATTTTATTTTTATCTATATTTTGTGTACTTTTATTTTCATGTTGTATTTGTGAATTTTCTACTTGCTTCTATTTATACATAGAGTAAATGGTTAGAAATAAACACTAGTAACAAAAATTGGCACAGGATCCTCTATCCCTAATACGCTTTCAACTGAACAGTTGTACCTTAAAATTTTATTGTTTTGAGATTCCCACATTATGTTGGTGGGAGTGCATTGAAACATGGACAAAGTAACATACATAGGCACAAGGTCCTTTACCCCAAAGTTCTCTCAACCATATAATCATGCCACAAAATTTTCATGTTTTGAGATTTCCCACCACATTTATTTCCGATGTACCTAAAAAGAGATTTCCCCCACATTAAAATTCATTGAGAAAGATAGAGAGAGAGATTCATTTTATTGAATAAAACTGTGTATAAAATAATAGATGTTGGGTCTATCTTGTCCTACAACTACAGAACCATATTTCAATACAAAATCATCTGCTCAAAGTCATAGCCACAAACTGCATGATGAGGAGATTATTTGGGCAACTTACTTCAATGCTACATCATTGGGAGGGAAATGATACAGATTGTGAAAGAAACTACTAGTTGTAAACTATAGAGATTGTGACTTTAATCTCGGGCGAGATATATGAAAAAAAATAATAATAATAATAATAAATTGCAATTTTTATTAAAAAAATCCAACAATAAGACAGTTTTTATTTTTTATTTTTAACACGTTTCAACCTGATAGGGTTTTTAGGACCATTTATTTGTTTATTATTAATATAATTATAGGGATAAGAACTTTTCATTGAATTGTCTGCTATGATAAATTATCTAAAGAGTATTCATGAGGTGAATCAGTTCAATGTATCTCCCGATCTAGGGGTGGTGGTGGTGATGAATTGAATAACAAATGAAGGTAATGAATTGAATAATGAATGATGTACTGCACCTTCGTACAAGGGTAACAATGGTGGTTCAGACGTTTTCACAACCCCAATAGCCAAATGTGTGGGATTTATTCTGGAATGCTATATGATCCTCAAAACTTAATTGTGAGAGATATGAAGAAAATTGCTCTTTATAACTATAGTCCTATTGTTTTCTTCGATAGCGTCGGTATGATGAAATTCATTTTCAATTTACATGAAATTGTTGAGTATATGGCGTAGAAGAAATTAAATATACACCAAGAAACTCTTTTATTATATTACCAACAATCTCATACTCAAATAAATATAAATAAATAAATAAAACACATAGACAGACATGAATACAAAATCATAACAATATTTGACTCTCAGTACAAATACTACAAACTCTTATCTCATTTATATCTTTTCTACCTCAAATGAGGCGTTTCACCCTTTATATTGTCTTTCACCCCTCAATGGATGGCTTGGATTACTTGATCCAATAACATCATTAGCTTTCTAAAATATTCTAGAATACACTCATACTTTCACTATGTTCTAGAATTTTCTAAATTATTTTAGTACATAGTAGAGTTTTTATACTTTTCTAGAATGCTCTAGAACCTTTTGGAACCTTACAGATTTGTCTAAAATTCTTGAAACTTCTTCAATGTTCTGAATTCTTTTAGGATGCTCTTGAATCTTCTCAAGTCTTCTAGATTTCTGTGGAAGGAACAAGCAGTATTGAGCATAGGAACGAGTAGACTGGGAAATCATATCATTTGAGTGTGTAGGATACAACCATTCATCAAACCATGTAGTTATGATTATGGTTGAGAACTCATTCAGCCAATCCACTTATTTCAGCTCCATCCGATCTCAAATAAGCGATTCCAATATAATGTGTGAACGGATGCATGTCTAACAATTACAAAAAAAAATCCGTGCTTTGATCGGTACATAAAACTAGGAATGGTCATGGGTTCAATGGACCGACCAACTTAGCTCGATATTTTTAGGGCTTAGCATAAATGTCTAGCCCATAAAACTTGGCTGGGCAGTGATTTTGTACCCATTTAATTTTCAAATTGAGCTTGAAATAATAAGTTTTGGCTCTGTCCTTTTATAAAGATTTATTTTAATTTTTTTTATTAATTACAAAATAAACTAGAAAAATAATAAAAGCTAAGAAATTATATATATTCATTCTAAAAAAATTATATATATACTTATTTTTAGGGATTAAATGAGAACATTTATTAAAAGGTCATATTTATTTTGTAATTAGATTTTCTTAATGTTTTAAATATAAGTAATTATTAAAATCATCTAAATATTATAACCCATCAAGACTAAAAAAAAAAACACATACTTTTTTGGGTTAAGCGGGTGGATTTGGGATTTAAAAGTTCTTTTAAAATTAAATTTGGAATGATTATATTAGACTAGATGATGTCAGGTTGGGATGATCTTATTACATAGTGTAAGTCCAACTCAAACTTGGCCCGATTAGACGTTTGTCCACCCTTATGCAAAACCCAACCCAACCGCATGAAATTAGAAATTATTCATAAATATTGATATATTTATATATTATATTATTTATTTGTTCAATAAATAAAGTATTGAAACTATGCTTATTACATTTAAAAAAATAAAACCCTCACCCCCTCATTGTTCAGTTAAAAAAGTAATAATTTTTTTTGTAAAATAGAATTTGTTCACTAAAAAATTAAAGGGTTTTTTTTTTTTTTTTTTTTTTTTTTTTTTTTTTTTTAAGATTAGGATTTGTTCAATCCACCACCAACCCTCTGTATTCACACGCCAATCTACTCAACCAATTTAATTGATTTCGAAATTATGGGTGATCAAATGTGAATGAGATTTTCTCAATTCAAATCCCATTTGGTTGGATGGCAATTGACATAAAACTCGTCTAATCCCAGCACGCGAGCACCCCTGACTATGATATCATTATAATTGTAAACAATTTAGTTTCTTTTCTTTTTTAATGGATTGGGTTTCCCTCCAATTCAAGCCCATCACAAGTTTTGTTTTGATAATTCAAACTATTCATTTTATAAAATGTTTTGTATATATTATTGACACAAAAAATAAGATCAATTCAATAATCATAGTCTGTTAAACTTATCATATTTATTTTCAAAAAAATAGACGGGACATATATTTTTGAAAATATACCATTTTTTTATTTTTTTTATTTTTTTTGTGACAATGCAATAAACTTAACAATTTACAATTATCAAATCGACCTAATTTTTTTTCTGTGAATAATGTACACTAATGGCCTTACAAAATGAATTATATGAATTATCAAAATAGGACTCATGCTCCACAGGTCCAGACAACACTCTCTAATCCAGATCTATTCAGACCCTTTTATTAATATATGCAAAAGGGTAAATTACACTTACTCCTTCTGAGATTTGGGTTTAATATATATCCCCTGACATTTGGGAAATTATACTAACCCCCTGTCATTGTAATTATTTAGACGGAATTAATATTGGTATCAAAAAGATATTGAATTCATACACTCTCTCTTTTCTTGCTTTGCTTTACTTCTTCTGTTTGTTTGTTTGTTTGTTTTTTTTTCTTCTTTGCTTTGCTTTTTTTTTCAATGTAATTTCTTCTTTTTTTCTACTAGAAGTTGTTGCATTTTATATAAGTAGGGGGTTTGTGAAATGAGACAATTAACCACAAAGTGGGAATGTAATTTCCCAAACGCCATGGATTGATAAGTATTAAATCTAAACCTCAGGAGGTGTTAGTGTAATTTACCCTACGCAAAATAAATGGGCAATTATCATTTGATAATATGATGTTAATATATTTTGACTCATAAGTTGAAGTCGACATTAATGTGTACATTTAGAGAAAGACTATGGTGCACACCTCTTAAAAGGTGTGGATCATATGCATTAAATAATTATAGAATAAAATGGTATAACTCCATACTTTTTGAATCATAACTAAAAAAAAAAAATCATAACCAAATATATCAAAATATTGTTATAACTAAAAAAAAAAATTAGTTATAGCTAAAAAATAAAATGATGTAATTAAGGATTCATAGGGTATAACGGTGTATATAATTGAATTCTCCGTACATCTATAGAATTAACAAACTAACAATGAGTATTTCTCTTGTGAACTCTGTTGTACTGATATGTACATCTTTCATATGAAGATTGTCCAAGAGAGATTGCATAGGTTATCCAAAGTAAAAATGTTATAGATCACAAAACTGTATTCACAAAAACCATATTGAAGTTGTGGCCAGAAAACAAAAAAAGCTTAGGATTGTCTGATCAATCAACTTAAAACGGCTTCAAGACAATTTTTGAAAAACTATTTCCGTGGTCTGTAACATTGTGGTACAAAGCGTGTTCGTGTTAATTTTTTTTAAATGTGTATAAATATCAAGAGTATCATTGTGGACTCCATCGTTTTGATTTATACAATTTTTTATTTTGATTTATCTGTTTTCTTTTTTGTAATTTAATTTTTTATAAGGCTCATAATGTAGGAACTTAAATAAAGAGGAAATCAAAACCTGCCTGAAAATTGTCCAAAGAGAGAAAGAGCATTAGATTGCAAAAATTTCATTTATTGAATAAAATTGTGGACAGATGATGACAAGATCTTGGATCCAACCTATCCTACAATTAATCATTGTACTTGTGAACTTTCTGCTTCCTTCTATTTATACAAATGGATAGAATGAACCGTAGTAACAAAAATTAGCATGGGATCAGTCGCACAATTTCTCTATCCCTAATACACTCTTAGCCATACGACGTACCTCAAAATTTCCTTGTTTGAGATTCCCACATCATGTTGGTCAGAGTGCATTGAGACATGGACAAAGCAACATAAATTGGCACTGGATCCTCTATCCTAAGTCTCTCTGAGCCATATGATCATACATCAAAGTTTTTGTGTCTTGAGATTTCCCACCACATTGAAATGCATTGTGTGTGAGAGAGAGAGATTGTGTTCATTTTATTGAATAAAATTGTGTACAAAAAAACAAGATCTTGGGTCCATCTTGTCCTACAACTACATAATCATATTTGAACACAACCATTTGCACAAAGTCATATCCACAAACTGCATGATAAGAGGATTATTTGAGAAACTTCAATACTACATTGGCAGGGAAATGATACAGATTGTGAGAGAAACTACTTGTAAACTATAAAAATGGCCTATCTACAAAAGAAACCCTTCAATCTGTGACTTTAATCAGACAAGAGATATATGGTTGATGAATGGTTGTATCCTATAATCCTACACACTATCATAACATGATTTCCCGATCTGCTCTTTCCCGTGCTCAATAAAACATAATGACTACTCATTCATTTGTACGTGAATCATATGGAATCTTTAACACTCTCCCAAGGAGATGTCTAGTTGAGAAGAGTAGCATCATTTTGCACTCAATCCATTGTCAACCTGAACCAATAGGGTTCAAAGAATCTAATCCTCCGCCTTATTTCTCTTCCAAACCTTCCGTAGATGAAAGTTTCTCTTGCAAGGCTTCAAGCAAATCTTGATATTCAGCAAATGCCGGATGCGACTGGAAAGGAGTATAGCAAGAAAAAAAAGTGAGGCACGTAGATGAATAGTCACCGTAAACTAGTCAATCTTTGAGAGACATATATGTACCTCGAGAGTCACGCTATAAGCTTTCCACAACCGCATATCATGTTGAAATAAATCAAAAAGAACCTGTGCAGCATAACGGAGCAAAAACAACACATTTCATCATATTCTAATAAGATATGTAAACATCATTAAACTTTTCCTTCTGCAAATATTTCCATGGCAATTGTACCTCAGATCGTCTTAAAAGAGTGGCCAGGGCAACTATCCACTCTTTGAACTCGACAGAGCACATATGAGCCGAAAGGAATTCTGCATCCAACCGGCTCTGCAGTGTGCCCATTTGAAGCTGGAAATATATGAGACAAGTCAATCGTCAGGAAAACAATATCCAACTAATAATATTCAAACTTTATTTGCCTAAAAACATGAACATGTCAAAAGGTTTTCCAAAAACATTGCATGCCTCTGAAGGCAATATTCTCTCATGCTTTGTGCATTAATCTACTACATTTTCAAGATTTGACAGCATCTGCGGCTCTTTTTCCAAGTAGTGTAGCCAATTTTAACCGTCAATAATAATATATGTTTCCTTTATTTTATTTTATTTTATTTTATTTATTTATTTTTGATAAATATATGTTTCCTTTATTGTAGTGCTTAAGCATTTCTTCCAAGCGCGTCTCTTTTTCAATATAACTATTGTGTTCTTCTAAGAGAAGTCTAATATAAAGCTACTACTAATGAAAGCCCAAATAAGAAAATGCTTCATGGTGGTGTATTTAAGTTTCAGGCAAGCATGACACAAACACATGGAGAGAGAAAGAGATGTGACTATCATTTCTCGAACTTCTTACACAGGTTAACAAATATCAATGAACCATGAATCAAATTGTTTGGTTAAAACAACTTACAAGTTCACGCAAAACACCAAAGGAGAAACAGGTATTTGAATAAAATCAGTAACTCTAAATTTTCAACAAATATTTCAAAAGGTTGCCTTTTGCCCAATCAATTCGAGCCCTGAAGCAAAATTCTCCAAGCGAGCACTTCCATACCTTTCCCTTTGAAGATATTCCTGCAGTAAGATAATATTTACACAACCTAAGATCACCAAACAGGAACAAAAATCCATAACAAACCAGATATGTGAGTTTGTCTTACCACTAGATCAAATTGAGTGCCTTTCACAAAAGCAACAAGCTTGGAAAGCTCTTTCCCCGACATTAAATAGCTAGCATGGCTTTCTAGGATGTTCTTAACGGAAGCAACATGTGCATTCTTCTCTTTGAATGAGGGGCTGCTCCCAAAAAAAATAATAATAAAATGTCTATCTGTAGCACTTTGAATGAAAATTTTGCAAGCTTTTTATGATGAGCTAATTAGTTAGTGGAAGAGAACACTACCTTTTCAAGTCAAAAGATTGCCTCCTGTAACTAGAAGGGAAAAGAAAATAGCTCAAGAATCTGGACGATAGTTTGTCTGAATCTGTTGCTGAAGGTTCATATTCCCTTCCAGATCTGAGCAGAAACCTCACCTGAGAATAAAGGAGAAAGATCAAAATTGGAAGAAAACCGTTGAGGTGTTATTAACTATCTCACTGAATGAGGCATAAAGTTGTATCAAAACTTGTACCAGCTCCCCAGCAAGTTCATACAAAGATTCATCAAGCGCTGCCTGCACAATTTTCAAACTCCTCAGGCATATGACACAGTAAAATAAATTAAAGGCAAGTATGGCAACAATAAACAGTGGTTACCTGTAATAAACGTAAAGCACAGTATTGACTAACAGCAGGACCCTCAAATTTAGCTATCACCTGTGGCAGCAAAAGTGGTTACAAGACAAGATTAGTAATTTAGAATTGAAGGATGGGATTTTAAAAAGTTGATAAACAATGGAACTTAGCTTATCTAGAACTTCTTCCTGAAATACGAGCTTTTTCAGGACAGAAGTTGTCCTCTATGTTACATGGACACTTCTAAATGAAGTACCCACGTTGGACACTCGACATGCCTGCTACTTGTACTTGAGAAACTTATTGATCTAGTAGACTTGAACACTTCCAATTTGTTAAACCAATGATAGACGAACTGAATACCAATTCAATCAATTCACTAAGACTAATGTCATGTTAAAGACGTAAATATACTGAAGATAAAATTGTAACTAGACTAACTTTACAGCAGAGAGTCACAGAAGAAACTTTAATCTTTTCATATTTGGAACAAATTTTTTTTTTTTTTTTTTTTGGGTGGGGGGGACTAATGACAATTTGTGAAATTCCTCAAACCCTAAAGCTTGAACATAATCAACCGAGATGATTTAGTACTTACAAGTACATAGCAAGCTGCTGTCCGGTACCATCTCTGCTGGAAGCATTGCTCAAACAACCTAGAGAACAGAAAAATCAAGAAATCCACTAGAAGTACACTTTACATTAAGTAAAATCAAGAGAAATCACATACTCCGTTGATCTTCCGGCAGCAGAAAACAAATCCGCCCAATGTCGGCCATCAGTTTTTCTTGCAACACTAACCACCACATCAAAATACTCGGGAAAATTCTTAATTAAATCACAAGTCTTCTCCAAAAGAGAGGAGTTGGTACCATGCTTAGGAACAAAGACCTGGTTTTTATTTGCACTCTGCCTGTAAGAAAGTAGTTAAAACCAATCAAAAATTTAAACATGAAAATCTAAGCAGTACTAAACATATATTTTAGAAAAATACAGCATTTTTGGCTTGATTAATCTCTACAAAGTATTAAGAGTTGACGACTTCCTCACAGAATATTACAAACTCAGTGGTACCTGAAGAAGATGTCTGAGTAGGCAATGCAATATAGTTTGTGCTTGAGGAGTTGGCTCAAAACATGGAAACTCTGTGCTTGCTGAAAATGACATCCTCTGGGAAACACCAACAACAACTCCAGCATTTGGCAGAAGACCAAGAGGGTAAACCTCACGATCAAATTCCAATTCAGGATCCAACTGAAAACTAATGTCAAGTTACTTGACCGTCTCAGATTACATGACCCAGATAATCAGATCAGCATTAAAATCCAATGAATATAATTCTACAATTAAAGAATGATCTACTTTAAATACTTAAATTGTTAGGTCCCTATGTTGTCAAATCCGGAGACGAAACATTGTGTTGATTCAAATGTAATTTTTTGTGTTTTTGTTCTGTCCGCTCGAGCGGAGCCTTGTGAGCTCGAGCGTAGATTAGCAGGTCTCAGTATTTTGTCAGGACAAGCAAAAGATACTGATGGGTGTGATTTTACGCTCGAGCGGATTATCCTACGCTCGAGCGCATCTCAGTTTGTTCGCACGCAGTTTTTTGGTCAGTCCGCTCGAGTGGGCTGTGTTGAGCTTGAGCAGAGATCGCGGATCCAGATTCCTATTTAAAGCTGTTAAGGATGTTTTTTTGATTAGTTTTTTCCTAGATCTGATCTACAAGTACTAGGGTTGTGTTTAAAAGTTTTCTTTGGAGATTTTTCATAGTTTCCTTGATGTTCTTGAGAGAGTTCTGAACTTATGCATTGAGATTCGTACATCAAGGAGGTTGCTTCTTAAGTTTCAAGTAAGTTCTCTTCGGTGGAGTCCGAAGATTAAAGCTTAGAATCCAAAAGGCGTTTGATTCTGCGCAGTCGTTAATTCGACAAGTGAAGTTGTGGTGTGGAATCAACTTCAGGATCAATTCCGTGACGAAGGCGTGGTGAAAAAGTTACAGAAGATTCAGAGACAAATTGACTGGGTTGGGTAATTTGTATGGTATCTTTGTAATCTTTTTGTTCTTCAGTAGTGGATTGATAGTGGCGGTTCGCCCGTGGTTTTTGATTACAATTGAAGGTTCTTCAATTGTGGTTTTTTCCACGTAAAAAATCGTTTGTGTCGATTTATTGTTTATTCTCAAAAACAAACAAACTAAAATCACTCTCGTAAGTGTTTGATGATTTTAGATTGAGTGTTTTGAATTAATTGGGATTTGGAATAAGTTAATCTTGATCTAATCACAAATCACGTAGGTTTTTCAATTGGTATCAGAGCGGGTCACTCTTTGTTTTTTCAAAACTATAGGAGTGTGATTTTGTGTGATTAGTATCATGGATTCTATTCGTGAAGGTAACTCGACTCATAGACCCCCATTACTTGACGGTACAAACTATTCTTATTGGAAAGCTCGTATGAGAGCATTTTTAAAATCCATCGATGAGAAAGTTTGGCACTCCGTAATCTTTGGGTGGAGTGAACCTACAATCACCATGGATGGGATTGATATTCCTAAACCCCTTGATAAATGGGACACAATCGATTACTAGAATTCGAGTTTGAACAGCAAAGCTCTCAACTCCCTCTTCTGCTCTGTCACACCTGAAGAATTCCGTCGAATTTGCACGTGTGAAATAGCAAAAGAGGCGTGGGATATTCTTGAAACGATTCACGAAGGTACTACCTCTGTTAAAAGGGCAAAACTTCAACGTCTCACATCCGCCTTTGAAACCCTTTTTATGCGCGACGATGAGACGTTCGATGAATTTTATGCAAAACTCAGTGATATCGTGAATTCCTGTTTCACTCTCGGTGAAAAAATCCCGGAAGCAATAGTTGTTGGAAAAATTTTGAGGTCCCTTCCCGAGAGGTTCCAACCAAAGGTGACAGCCATTGAGGAGGCTCAGAATGTTGATACCCTCAAGCTCAATCAATTGGTTGGAAATTTGCAGACTTATGAAGCCCACCAAATTTCTAAGAAAAAGCAAAAAGAAAATATGGCTTTCACGAGTGCCCATGAGACTGCAAAACCCCCGGAGACTGAATTTGATTTAGAGTCTGAGATGACGGCTATGCTTACAAAACAGTTTAAAATTTTTTTGAAAAAGAAGCCGAATTTCAGAGCCCCTATTTCAAAAGATAAGAGTAATGACAAACCCAAAACTTTTCCACCAAAACTTGCTTCAAAAACTGAAAAGAAGATTGTAAAGGGGCAAGGGGTCAAGTGCTATGAATGTCAAGGTTTTGGTCACATTGCCCTTGAATGCCCTTCGAAAAAGAATCGAAAGAAAGTCTACACTGTAACTTGGGATGATGAAAGCGGGTCGGAGCAAGAACCCGAAGAACCTGAATCTGGAGAAGACGGGGATAGTGCTTTCATGGCTTTTTGGTCTACTTTGACACCACCTCCTCCAAAGCCAGCAGAGTTAGCTCGTGGTCAGAATTTGCATCTTCCTCCCACCTTTGACGGGAGTAACTACCTGTTTTGGAAAATCAGAATGAGAGCTTTTCTGAGAGCTTTTGATCCAGAAGGCTGGCAGGCCATTGAAGAAGATACAGACAGGGCTAACAATCCGAGCAATCAGAGAGCCCTGATCACTATTCGTGGAGCAATTTCTACTGAAGAACAGCAACGGGTTGTTCGTTGCACAAAGGCTAAAGAGGCATGGGAAATTTTGAGCCAATTCCATGAAGGAGGAAATTCACATTCACCACCATCCAGCAATTTTTCAGTCTTAGTTGCTAGATTGGAAGAGGCAAAGGAGAATGAAGAGCAAAAAGAGGATGATGAAACATCTGATGACAATGATGAGATCAATGGCGATGAACTACAACAAGCTTACGAAAAGCTATACGAGGAATCTCTGAATTTGTCCAAAACCAACGACAAACTCTCTCTCAAGATCAAAACATGTGAGAGTGAGAATGTCAGGCTGAAAGGAGAACTTGTAGCAGCAAAGCAGAATATCGTCAAGATCTCGAGTGACAGGCAAGACTTAGGTGGAAAACTACTATCCTGTGAAACTGAAAGGAATGAACTTCTGAAGGTGTATTCCACATATGAAGAAAAGCTTGCAAGTCTTGAGCTGTCACAAGCCAGATTGGAAGAGATAGTCTGTCAAAAGGATGAAGAGCTTCGTCTTGCTAGAGCCACTATTGCCATGTGGAACAAAGGTTCCAAATCTTTAGAAGACATCCTCGGGTCTCAACAAATGGGTTGCGACAAAAGCGGGTTAGGCTATGGTGCAACAGCTCACAAGGGACAGGCCTCTACTTCACATGACAAGAAGACTCAAGCAAAGGGAAAATTGAAGGTAGACCAGGCTGATCTCTCTCTTCGTCCACCAAAAGCTGGTAAGATCAACAAAAAGGAGGTAAAACCGGTTTTTATTTGTCATCACTGTGGTAGGTATGGCCACATTCGTCCTTATTGCTATGAATTGTTTGGTAAGGTGTCTCAAAAGAGTAGAAATTCAAATACTTTTTGGGCTAGGAGACAACCTTACATGTCTAGGCGGAATACCAAGGCTAAAAAGATTTGGGTGAGAAAAGATGATTTGACTTGTTTAGTTGTTCACACTGCTCTAAAAGCACGTGATTCACACATGTGGTATCTTGATAGTGGGTGTTCTCGTCATATGTCCGGTAACAAATCCTACTTCACCTCCCTTGAAAAATATGAAGGAGGAATTGTTACCTTTGGAGATGGCGGCACTTCGAGAGTCATTGGTAAGGGCTCTATAAGTGTTGCTGGTCTTCCCAAGCTAAATAATGTTCTACTAGTTGATGGTCTTAAAGCAAATCTTTTAAGCATTAGTCAAATGTGTGATTCCCATCATGAAGTATTGTTTTCAAAAAATAAATGTGAAATTTTGGATAAAAAGGGAAATACTGTCTTACATGGGGTTCGCACATCTGATAACTGCTATGGGATTGTTACTACTAATGATCTCACTTGTCACTCTGCCATCATTAGTAACATTGACCTATGGCATCAAAGATTAGGTCACATGAATTTCAATGACCTAACTAAGATAGCCAACAAAGAGCTTGTGAGGGGAATACCTAAACTGGGTAAGAATTTGAGCCATGTGTGTGGACCATGTCAACTTGGAAAGCAAACCCATGCCCCACATCAAAAGGTGAACAGCTTTACAACCAAACGTCCTCTCGAATTGGTTCACATGGATTTAATGGGTCCTACTCGCACTGAAAGCATCGGAGGTAAAAGATACATTTTTTTAACTGTTGATGATTTTACTCGATTTTCATGGGTAAATTTTTTAAAGGAAAAATCTGATACGTTTGATGCTTTCCAGGCCTTAGTCTTTAAAATCCAGAATGAACAAGGTATTTCCATTGATCGTATCATAAGAATCCGAACCGATCATGGTCGTGAGTTTGAAAATAGTTCGTTTTCGGATTTTTGTGATATACATGGAATTAAGCATGAATTTTCTGCACCCATTACTCCACAACAAAATGGAGTTGTTGAGAGGAAGAACAGGGTTGTTCAAGAAATGGCTAGGGTCATGCTCCTTAGTAAAAAACTTCCTCCAAAATTTTGGGCCGAAGCCATAAATACTGCTGTTTATGTCATAAATCGCGTGTATTTAAGGCCCGGCACTTTACAAACTCCATATGAATTGTGGAAGGGCTTGAAACCTAATGTAAAATACTTCAAAACTTTTGGGAGTAAGTGTTACATCTTCAAAGATAGAGAGCCTTTGGGCAAATTTGACTCCCGAAGTGATGAAGGTATTTTTCTAGGGTATTCAACCACTAGTAGGGCTTTTAGAGTCTATAACCTGCGAACTTCATCTTTAATGGAATCTATCAATGTGGTTATAGATGACACAGGTGCACCTCCTCCAGCAACAAATGAGGATGATAATGATGAGTCTCCAATCTTGGATACCGAATCTCAAAATCAAGGAGAAGGTGCAGACCCATCACAAGAAATGGTTACCGAACCATCCTCACAGGTAAGGCCAAGTCCAAAGAGTGCTCCAAGGGACATCACTCCTGTTGCCCCTGTCACCACAAGTCCTGAGCTTAAACCATCAGCTAGGGTGAAACTGAATCATCCAGCTCAACAGGTGATTGGAAGTGTCTCGGATCGAATGAAAACCCGAAGACAGATTCGGGATGAGGTATCACATATGTGTTATGTTTCTTTAATTGAACCTAAGAATTTTAAAGAGGCCTTGCTAGATGATAGTTGGGTCAATGCTATGCATGAAGAATTAGGTCAATTTGAACGTAACAAAGTTTGGACTCTAGTTCCCAGACCTAGAGACATGAATGTGATAGGTACCAAGTGGATCTTTAAAAATAAATCTGATGAGAATGGTACAGTTGTTAGGAACAAAGCTAGGTTGGTTGCTCAAGGCTACACACAAGTAGAGGGTGTTGACTATGATGAGACGTTTGCCCCAGTTGCACGTCTCGAATCTATTCGTATCTTACTTGGTGTTGCATGCTTTCTTGGCTTTAAATTGTTTCAAATGGATGTGAAAAGTTCCTTTTTGAATGGGTACTTGAGAGAAGAGGCATATGTTGAGCAACCAAAAGGGTTTGAGGACCCTAAATGTCCTAATCATGTCTACAAGTTAGACAAGGCTTTGTATGGATTGAAACAAGCTCCTCGAGCTTGGTATGATAGGCTTACTACCTTTCTTCTTGACAATGATTTTCAAAGGGGTAGTGTGGATAAGACTTTATTTGTAAAACATATTAAGTCTCATATTCTTGTTGCTCATATTTATGTTGATGATATTGTGTTTGGATCCACTGCTGATCATCTTGTGAAATATTTTTCGGATTGCATGACACATGAGTTTGAGATGAGCATGATGGGAGAGTTGTCTTATTTTTTGGGTCTTCAAATTAAACAGTCTCCTTCACGTATATTTGTGTCTCAGTCTAAGTATGCGAAAAATCTTGTGTCAAAGTTTGGTCTTGAGTCTTCCAAGCATGCACGCACTCCCATGAGCACCAGTCTTCACCTCTCCAAAGATTCCTCTGGTATTGATGTTGATCCTGCCCTTTATAGGAGTATGATAGGGAGTCTTTTGTACCTCACAGCCAGTCGTCCTGATATTGCCTTCAGTGTAGGTGTTTGTGCCCGTTACCAAGCTAGTCCTAAAGAGTCTCATCTACTTGCTATCAAACGCATCATTAAATATGTTAATGGGACTTTGGGGTATGAGGTTTGGTTTTCTACTGATACTACAACTGAGATTACTGGTTTTTCTGATGCCGACTGGGCAGGGTGTGCTGATGATAGGAAAAGTACATCTGGGGGGTGTTTTTACCTTGGGAATAATTTGGTTTCTTGGTATAGTAAAAAGCAGAATGCCATCTCTCTTTCCACTGCTGAGGCTGAGTACATTGCTGCAGGGAGTTGTTGTGCACAAATGTTGTGGATGAAGCAAATGCTTCATGATTATGGAATAGAACAGAATACCCTCACTCTTTTTTGTGATAACACAAGTGCCATAAACATTTCAAAAAATCCAGTCCAACACTCTCGCACCAAACATATTGACATCCGTCATTATTTTATTCGAGAGTTAGTGGATGAAGGCCTTGTTGTTTTGGAACATATCCCTACTGAGCATCAAAAAGCTGATATTTTTACAAAACCCCTTGATCTTCTTCGATTTGAGTTTCTTAGAAAGACCTTGGGTGTAATGCTCAGTAACTAGATTGTTTCCTGTGGTCGTGAGGTGAGTGTGAGTGGCTGACTTACTATTCTTAGATGTGTTAATCTCATTGTGATTGAGTCCTGGTATCTTTTGCATCAAAATATTAAATGAACACTGCTCATGTTTCTTACAAGATTTGTTTTACATCTTTGTTCATAGCTCATTCTGAATGCCCATACTCATTTACTTCGTGATCTCATTCTGTACACATTCTTGAGCTAAACTGTTGCAGGGGTTTCCGCATAAGTGATCAAAGTTCTCTATGGACCACTGACAGTGTTTCTTGTACTTTTGCGGAGAAATTGACCTATACTAGTATATCATGGGTGATGTTAAGTCTCTTAACCATCTACCGCCTTAGTTCACTCCCATCTCCCTCAGTACATGATCTCCGAGCATTAGGAAAAGGCTACCTCAGAGGCACCAACCAGGCCATCATTTTGAATTCATTCTTCTCTGGTTGGAATCCATACTCTTGAGCGTGCATACCACCAATGAGTGCTCACAAGAAAAAAATAATAATAATAATAAAAAAAAAACCGTGTCTGAGGGGGAGCTTCCGCATTTACTTAACAAATACCCCGTGATTCCTAGTGGTTTGACTTTTCTCTGTGATAGTCAATTACTCGTGTCGGAGGTCCAGCCATCCGATCACTACTAGGATTAACTCTAGCTTTGTGGCTCTCAAGGATTGCACACACACACATTTTTTACATGAGCTCTCATGTGTGTTTTTGAGTTATGCATTCTTATGATGCGTGTGGCTTTGATTTAATACTATCCGTGTTGTACATGAGCTGGTGTTTCATCTCTTTTTCTCAAAACTTGCAGGACTCATAATTTGATGGATTTTCTTGTCTTTGTGGTTTAGTCTACACTTGCTCTTCTTGCTTGTTACAGGACTTTCTAGGTGTGTTTTGTTATTAAAAAAAAAAAAAAAGGTTTTTTCCCGCTCGAGCGGAATGTTTTACCCTCGAGCGCGTTTTTCACTCTTGCAGCAGTTTGTTCGTGTTTTGGCAGTTCTGAGAGATGGGTTTTTGAGCTCGAGCGACCCTTTGCACGCTCGCGCGGGAGTCTGCTTGCATTGTTTTACGCTCGAGCGGTTATCCGTACGCTCGAGCGGACCATTTTCATACTTAACTCCCTCTCTCTCGACTCTTCGAGTCATTTTTTCTTCTTTTTTTCATTCTCTCGATCTAGGGTTTGTTTTGTGGCTGCATTGTGGTCGTTTTTTTTTCCTCTCATCCTCCATCCTACCTGCCGATTTGCTCTTTGGTAAGTTTTACCCTCTTTTATTTTCGTTGTTTTTTGTTCTATTTGGTTATAGTGGGTGTTGGGTTTGTGATTTTGTGGGTTTTGTGTGTCGTTTGTGATTCTCTCTCTCCCACACCTTTTCCTCGTCTTATTGTCTATTTTTTTTGTGTGTTTTCTTTATTGTGTCTGTGGTATTCGGGTTTATCTGTGTTCCTGCTTTCTTGTCTTCATGGGCTGTTGAGGTCACTGTGCGTAAGTATGGGTCTGGTATTGAAGGGTCTCTGTTACATTGCTTTGTTTTTCTCATGATTCATACTTATACTTTGCAATTTCTCTCATACTTTGATCTTTTGCATTGCACATTGAGGATTTCATGCCCTGTTTTTTTTAATTTGGTTATTGAACTAATGATTTGCTTTGGTTTTGTTTTGGTGTGGTTTGGGTTGTGGGTTTGTTGGTTTGTTGGGTGTTATAGTGGTTTTCGTCATGTCTGCTCCTACTCCTAAACGCCGAAAGGCCACCGTCTCTCGCCCTACCTATAACCCTGTTAGGTTTCAGTCGGCCACACAATCCAAGTCCTTCCACAAATCTTTTGTGAATCGCACAGTTCATTTAGAACGGAATGTTCAACCAAGATACATTTGAGTCCATCCACATTCGTTCTTTGTTCGACCCTCTAGGTGGTGACCTTGTTTTATTGTTTTCTGGGCGTCAGAATCTCGATTGGGTTCGAGAATTCTATTCTAATATGGAGGGTATTCGTGATTATGAGCCATCTTTCACTACATGGGTTCGGTCAAAATCCATTTCTGTCACCCCTGTATTGATTCGCCAACTTCTTAAGATTGAGCAAGTCTTTCCCGAATACTATCCTTTCCCTGTTCCTGACCGTCCTACTTGTAACTTTGATGATGTGGCTTTGGAGCTCGCTTCGATGCCTTTGATGGTCGTCTTGGTCAGATAGAGGAGACTCTCACCCATCTCGCCCGTGTCATTCAGTCTCCACGGCCACCCGATGCTTGATTTCTAATCCCCGGCCAAAAAGGGGGAGTGATGTTTGTGTGGGTACACAGCTTTTGGTTATACTTTTTTGGTACAGTTGTTCTCTGGTTATCCTTCCTTGGTACAGTTGGATTTTATATAGCTTTTTCTTTTTGGTTATATTTTGGATATATGTTTATGGATGGATGGATATATGTTATGGATGGACTGGATACTGGATCCTGGATATATGTTATGGATGGATACTGGTTTGCTTATGATTGGTTTATTATTTAATTCAGTTCCACCTGTTTTTGGTTGGCTTGTGTTTGGGTGTTCTTTTTCAGGCTCATGGAACACGCGCATAAGTGGATAAAGTTGAATGAATGAATTCTTTCCCAAGTTGTGTGTTTTCGGGTTTTAAAAGAATGTTTTGTTTATTTGTTTTGAAACTTTTATAGTGCGTATGTGTAAGGAACAATGGTTAGGAAGGTTTTGTCCGGGAATTGACAAAGGGGGAGATTGTTAGGTCCCTATGTTGTCAAATCCGGAGACGAAACATTGTGTTGATTCAAATGTAATTTTTTGTGTTTTTGTTCTGTCCGCTCGAGCGGAGCCTTGTGAGCTCGAGCGTAGATTAGCAGGTCTCAGTATTTTGTCAGGACAAGCAAAAGATACTGATGGGTGTGATTTTACGCTCGAGCGGATTATCCTACGCTCGAGCGCATCTCAGTTTGTTCGCACGCAGTTTTTTGGTCAGTCCGCTCGAGCGGGCTGTGTTGAGCTCGAGCGGAGATCGCGGATCCAGATTCCTATTTAAAGCTGTTAAGGATGTTTTTTTGATTAGTTTTTTCCTAGATCTGATCTACAAGTACTAGGGTTGTGTTTAAAAGTTTTCTTTGGAGATTTTTCATAGTTTCCTTGATGTTCTTGAGAGAGTTCTGAACTTATGCATTGAGATTCGTACATCAAGGAGGTTGCTTCTTAAGTTTCAAGTAAGTTCTCTTCGGTGGAGTCCGAAGATTAAAGCTTAGAATCCAAAAGGCGTTTGATTCTGCGCAGTCGTTAATTCGACAAGTGAAGTTGTGGTGTGGAATCAACTTCAGGATCAATTCCGTGACGAAGGCGTGGTGAAAGAGTTACAGAAGATTCAGAGACAAATTGACTAGGTTGGGTAATTTGTATGGTATCTTTGTAATCTTTTTGTTCTTCAGTAGTGGATTGATAGTGGCGGTTCGCCCGTGGTTTTTGATTACAATTGAAGGTTCTTCAATTGTGGTTTTTTCCACGTAAAAAATCGTTTGTGTCGATTTATTGTTTATTCTCAAAAACAAACAAACTAAAATCACTCTCGTAAGTGTTTGATGATTTTAGGTTGAATGTTTTGAATTAATTGGGATTTGGAATAAGTTAATCTTGATCTAATCACAAATCACGTAGATTTTTCATAAATGATACTAGATTGTTTAATCCAGTCCACCTGACAACTTAAGACTATCCAATGGAAATTCATGGACAGCGCAAAAAGGCATAACCAACACTATTTGCATCAGAAACAGAGTAGTAAGCATATAAATTGAAAAAGAACCAAGTATTTCCAATGTCCTGAAGAAGTGAAACCACCACCAGAGATGCTGCCTGACTAAGCCAACTGATGACTCATAAAATGGACAGCAAAAGAAATCTAGATATACCAAAATGGGTCCTTATTCTATTTCCTGTGATTCTAACAGATGAAATCCCAAAGGAATATAAAAAGTTCCACACTATTACATGATAAAGACATGCACAAACAAACAAACTGATAAATTGGAAAAATCTGATTTGCACCAAAAAAAACAATTTCATTTAACCATAATATGCATATGTACCTGCAAGAAATCTTCCTGCTTAAACGGGTCGACACCTAGAGATGGATACCAAACCTGTAATGATGCATCAGATGAGTAAAATAGAAGAGAACACTAAAAATGAAGAATGAATTAGCCAAAGCAAACTGTTACCTGCATCCCTCGGTGGCCATAATCTAACCATGAAACCTCTTCAATCAAGTTTGTTTTCTCCTCTGATTGACCACAGGTAACCCAAAACAATTCAACAGAGTCAGTCAGCTCTCTTTCCCTCCCATCATCCAAATCGAGAAGTGAAAGTTCCCCATTGGCCCTCAATACCAAACATCTAAAGAAACAGTCAGTCATCAGTAGTTTGTGTAAACAAAGTATAACCCCACGGAATAAAAATTATGGTCATACCTTTCAAACAGAGTCTGAATTGAAGGATCTCGTGGGTAAATCATGTGCTTCCTGAATCTGGTCAATCAACCCAGCAATAGGGTGATATTACAATAGTGAATATCACCCACACAACTACAGTGCAAATGGCTTTGATCGTTGTTTTTGGGAGAGAGTCAGTATATGGGAAAAACTCAAACATACCTTATTTTTCACTTAATCACCCATATCCCATATATCAGATATATAATCTATTTATCTCATTTATCCATATTTGTTATATGAGATAATATATGATATCTATATCATCTATCCATATCAGGATATGATAGATATATATCCTGAGTGGCTATCCAAATAGGTTTGAATTCAAATTCAAAACCCATTTGGATAAGGTTCAAAAGGCTGAAAAGGGTCATGCCACATGACGCCCAATTTCTAACAGTTTGTGAATCTGTGGTGCCGATAAAAATTCTATACATCATTTTTAAGGATAAGTGCATACCTCGCAGGTTCTTTGCCTAACAAATCAGACGGAGTTGAGATTTGATTTTTGGAGACGTGCTCCCTTGAAAGCTGATCAAGGATAAAACGCATTGCAGCAGGATGACTCTTTGCAGTCATGATTGAGAGCTCTCGTACTGTAGAAAGCTGTTTGTCATTTTATCACTTAAAAACGCATGAAGAATGATTATTCATTACAAAACTCTCATTCTGAGTGCAACTTAATCCTTAAGAAGTCAATAAGCATCCACAAGAAAATATCAGTTTCTTCCTAAACAAATCATACGAGAGAGAGAGTTAAAACATTACCTGTAAATCCAGAGAACTAGAAGGTGTCAGTTCACCAGATAACTTCACATGGAATATATGGACATCAAACGGGCGATAAGTAACAAGTAGATAATCTTGATAAACATCCATCACCATTGGCTTCGCAAGCAATGGTTTCCTACAAAGTAAAGAGCTCTGGTCGAGGTGATATCGAGGGTAGAAAAGCAACTCGTAACTGCAAAAGATTAAATACTAGTTTTAAATGCTAAATTGTCCTCCCAGAAGGAACAGAACCAAAATAACTAAAACTAAAGAACTAATAACACTATTCAAAGTGCACCTTCAATTACGTTTTCTATTTGATTAGTCAGCACAATTAGAAGATGAATCTAGAGCTTATATAAAAGCTTAAATAGGTTCTCTTTTGTTGAGGCAAGGATGTCAATACCAAGCAACATTCCCAAGATGGAATCTAACTGCTGGGAAGCGCAACATGTGTAAGAATTTTTATGTATTCAAAGCTCAACATGTGTAAGCATTTTTATGTATTCTGCAAATTTTGAGCAAGCAGATTCTTTAAATACTAAAGATTTTATTAAAAAAAAAAAAGAAAAATGGATCATGCACTTACCAAACTTAACTTCCATAAAATTAAAATAAATTTTGGTAGATCTTTACGATAAACATCTGAATCTGACACTTGCATAGTTTTAAATAATAAAGTTCCATCTAAAATCCAATAAGACAGATACATACATGTACATTTTTTTGATAAATACAGATACATACATGTACATGTTCACACATCAATGACGATTTTACTTTTTATATGAATCCATGAAACATAGTTTTTAGGTTAACTTGATATGGATTATGTTTCTAAAATCCCTCTTCTTTTTAATGGTCAAATAATGTTTAATAGCATTCCTAGATGAGAAAGAAATGAAACTTGGATATCACTATAATGTTGTTCATACTGAAGTGGGATGATGGATATATAAAACCCCACGTCTGCTGCTGTTTTTTCATATTTGAATCTCGCCATTTATTACCAGTTATTGGTCAGATCTGAATAATCCAATACTGAACACAAATCAAACTAATTGACTTGTTAAGCGTTAACTGACATGCAAATAAAATAATCCTTTCTCTTTCCATTCTATCAATGCTATTTGCTAGAGAGAGAGAAAAAAAAATCTTAATCCTAGCGTCTGATTGAGATATTCTTGTCAATATGTCGTCTCAAACTCTCATCTCGTAAAAAAAGATAAGGATATATATATGATACGAAATAATTTTAGAGACACTTGGTTATAGCAATAAAGCAAATTATAAGCGACAAGTATATGACGTAAATGTATATATATACATAGTTTCAACTACCAACACTTTTTACAGTTTAAAACATCTATATATGCTCACGTGTTAGAAGAATCAATGTAATAGCCCATGAAGACCAGCAACATCCCATCCTTGCTAGCTGTCACATGCATAACTGGCCAATTTTGGGATAAATAAGAAACCTAGTTCAAAGCAAAACTAAGTTAGCAATATTCATATTGCACAAGAATAAGCATGAGAAGAATCAATCATTGTGATTACAAAATCCACATAACTGGAAGGTGAAGGTGCAAAAAAAAAAAATTAAAATTTTGTACAAATTTTATACTTTTTAAATATAACGAGACTAAGTAGATCTAAAAAGTAAAAAAAAAAATAATAATTAAAATATTTAAAAATTACTAAAAATATAAAAATATGAATTGATAATTTAAAAAATTACTTTTAAAAACTCCAAACCAAACAGATTAAGGAAATTATACTCACTGAAATTTTAAAGAAAAAACAATTAACCTTAGGGTTAATTGGTGATAAATCTAATATTAGGAGGGTATAAAGAATTAGGTCCAAGTGATATTTTTTATTGATGAGAGGTCCACGCTTTTGTGTAATAGTTTGGTGAGAAATCCTGGAAAATATTTTGTTTCCAACTATTTGACTTTTCGTTGCCTATCTGTTGAAATTATTTTTATTTGTTGAAATTTCTTATCTGTTAAAATTCCTATCTGTTCAAATTTTTTATTTGTTAAAATTTTTATCTATTCAACTTTTTTATCTGTTGAAATTCTTATATGTTGTAATTTTTTTGTTTGTTCAAATTTTCTATCTGTTCAAACAACCGATCATCACCGAAGAAACCTTTCACTTTCAGATTCAGATCTAGCTAACTGCTCATCAGAGACCTCCATTGAAGACTTGGTATTCTCATTTTGAAAAGCTCATATTAATAAACAATGGATCGAAAACCCTAGAAATTTGAAATAAAAAAGATAATAGAGAAAAAAAAATGCAGACACGCGCACACACACACACACCCATATATATATGTTCAATTTCTGATCTACTGAACAACAAATTGAACAGATGCAAACATATTGATTTGCTGATCAACAAATAATCTCTCTCTTTTTCTCTCTCTCCCTCTCCATTCTCTCTTGAATCTTTCACAGACATGCTTCAACCTTTCCACAACAATTCAAACTCATCAAATCCTCTTCCGAACAATCCATTTCTCAACTTCTAACCACAAGTCTCTCTCTGTATATATATATATATATATATGTATGTATGTTTGTATAAAAACGTGAAATTTGGGGCTTTAATAATAATCTTGTAGAGCTCTTGAATCATAACTATGGCGCTGTTTGGGAAGCCAGAAATGAGGCTATTATAGCCTCATTTCAAAAAAAAGCCCAAAAGCAACACTGTTCACAGGTTTTCAAAAAAAAAAAAGGCTGCAGCCCGGACAGTATAGGCTGTTCCTATACTGTCACAGCCCCAAAATGTTACATCAACGGCTAAATTACCATTTTACCCCTTTATATCAATTTTAAAAATTATAATTTTAGGGACAAATTTGTCATTTTAAATTCAAACATCATTTTAACACATTTTTCAATACAACAACTCAAATAAAATCTATCTCATCTTCCCAAACACAAAAACTAAAATAGCCTACTAAAATAGCCTACTAAAATAGCCAAAACGCCAAATAGCCTACTAAAATAGCCACTTCCCAAACGAGGCCTATATGGTTCGATGAATGGTTGTATCCTACACACTCTAATGACATGATTTCCCAGTCTGCTCTTTCATATGCTCAACAGAACATAGTGACTGCTTGTTCCTTCCACATAAATCTAGAAGACTTGAGAAGATTCTAGAACATCCTAAAAGAATTCAGAACATTGAAGAAGCTTCAAAAATTTTAGATAAATCTATAAGTGTCACGACCCAAACTCGCTCCTATCTGTTTAGCATCGCAATCGGCCAGCAATCCTAAGATTATCGAAGGCCTCTGAAACAAATTAGCAAAATAAAAGGACTAGCGGAAGCAAATATCCAAATGTAATATCCATAAAGCTATGCAGACGTATATGGGACAAAAATTTTAAACTTTATTTACATGTATGTGACATCATAATTTCATCAATCTTACGTCATCTTTATATACGGATAAAGCCAAAACAGGACCTAACCCTATTTACATATAGTACAAAAACTTATCCAACAAATTAAGTAAAGACTTAAAACTTGTTCACATGACTTGACCACTAGCAGATGTTGGAACCTCTACGAGAGGCGCATAAGTTGACTGACACAAAAACATATCTAAACTGGACGTCTCAAGCCTAATCACACACCTAATCACCTACATACATAAGTATAAATAATGAGCTAGAGCCCAATAAATAATATCATTGTGAAGAGGTTAAATGAATGAGTTCTATATATAGGAAAAAACATTCTCATCACAAACGAAGCATTCATTAAAGATATATATTTAGTATACATAAGGTTCATCAAACCCTTCAGAGTTAATTACATGTCGTGGTATAACCTAATGGTATTGAACAAAACATTAGCAAAATGACCCCGATAGACCGAGGACTTATGCATAACGATCACAATTGATCAACTTAGGCATAACGATCACAATAGATCGACGTATACATAACAACCACAATGGATCGACTTAAACATAACAACCACAATGGGTCAACATAAGCATAACGGAGATTTCTGTAAATCAAAGCATGTGTTCATGGATGTCACATTTGATAATCAAAAGGGATCTCATTCATTCTCACCAAACAGAAGTTTTCAGAAAACCTGTCATATCATAATCACTTCGAAACTCCATAGCATAACTTAACATTTCAAAAAATACTTATCACATTGGATATTTCGTAAACAAAACATAGATTTCATAAAACATCATATAGCATAGTCATTTCAAAATGATTTATACGAAAATATCTTTACAAAGACGTTACTCACCTTTACTAGTTCGATGTTCTTCCACAACGTTCGAACCTACACATTATACATAACGGTACACATGTTGAAACTCAACGTTCAAACCAAATGAATCTTTTCTAATCATTTAATTATGTTGTTTCTTAGCTTATTAATCCTTAATAGGTCATAATTCACGCTTAAGAATTCCCGGAAAGAGATGGGAACGAAGATATGAACTCAAAACGCTTGTTGAAAACATGCTGAACATGAGCTGTTGGCTAGAACTATCTTTTGGTCGCTTGAGCCACCATTTGGTCGCTCGAGCCAACTTTTGCAGAGTGAAAAATACTAGGAGCTCGAAATGTTGGCTCGAGCCACCACTTGGTCGCTCAAGCCATCTATGAATTTTCTGGGTTTCTAGACAGAAAATTTGAGTTCCAAAAATGCATTTTAACATGTAAAGCTTCCATGGCCGTTCCAAACTCATGAAAACACATTGATAATCAAAAAAACATTTTAGAAATCTAAAATACAAGATCATTCATAAATCATTTGCTCAAAACTTCTCTACATGCATCAATTCAACTTCAATTCCCTTCTAAGACTTTCAAAACATGGAATTAATCTTCAAAATTTCATAATTCATGAATGCATGTAAGGTATGATCCTTAATTCATGCATAAACAACATGAGTCATGCTCAAAAGGGTGAAACTAACCAAGATTATACATGCATGGATGATTTAACCTCTAATTCTTCATCTTATGCTCAATTCATGCAATTAATCTCATTATCTTCTTCAATTCATATAATTATTGACTTAAGCTCATAAATTAAGGTTCAAAAATTCACCTAGAGCTTTGAATCACACTTGTATTAGGCAATTCTTTGAGTTATACTTCACAATTCTCCAATCTTCTTGAAATTCATCAAGTTCTTGCTTCCCTCTCTCTAAAATGGTGTTCACTCCCTCTCTAAAGTTCTCCCTTAGTTTTGTATAGATGATGAGCTCAAAGATTATGAGCCTAAGCACTAACTCATCACATATATATATAGTGATTAGCTTAAACTAAGCAAACGTGCTTAAGGTTAATTAATTACACTTAGTTTAATCAATTTAATCTAATTAATAATTTAATCCGAATCAATTTTTAATTAAACTTACCGAAGTGTCCTAAAAATTCCAAATAACTTATTCAAGTAACCAATTTTAGTTTCGGATGCCGATAAGGCTTTCAATTTTCATATCATAACAAAAATTGCGACAGATAAGATGAATAGATAGACATTCAAAATCACACCAATCATATAATCACATGGATAATTACCTCAGAATTTCACTTAAACACATGATTAATTTTTTTAACAACTGACTACGGAGTGGGATTGTTACAATAAGGTTCCGAAAGGTTCTAGATCATTCTAGAAAAGTATAGAAAACTCCACTATGTACTAAAATAAGTTAGAAAATTTTAGAACATAGTGAAAGTATGAGTGTATTCTAATAATATTTTAGAAAGCTAATGATGTTATTGGATCAAGTTGATCCAAGCCATCTATTGAGGGATGAAAGACCATATAAAGGGTGAAACGCCTCATTTGAGGTAGAAAAGATATAAATGAGATGAGAGTTCGTATTATTTATAATGAGAGTCAAATATTGTTAAGGTTTTGTATTTATGTCTGTCTATGTGTTTATTTATTTATATTTATTTGAGTATAAGTTTGTTGGTAATATAATAAAAGAGTTTCTTGTTGTATATTTAATTTCTTCTACGCCATGTACTCAACAGTTTCATGTAAATTAAAAATGAATTTCGTCATACCGATGCTATAGAAGAAAACAATAGGACTATAGTTATAAAGAGCAATTTTTTTCATATCTCTCACAATTAAAGTTTTGAGGATTATATAGCATTCAAGAATAAATTCCACACATTTGGATGTTGGGTTTGTAAAAACCTCTGAACCACCATTGTTACCATTGTACGAATGTGCAATACATCATTCGTTATTCGATTCATCACCACCACCACCACTAGATCGGGAGATACATTGACAGTTCATTCGATCTTAAAAGATGATTCATGACTCATAGAATTATATGTTATTTGCATTATAGTCAACAGATTACCGTTGAACTGATTCACCTCATAATACTCTTCAAATAATTTATCTTAGCAGACAATTCAATGAAAAGTTTTTTTTATCCCTATAATAATAAACAAATAAATGGTCCTCAAAACCCTACCAGGTTGAAACCTGTTAAAAATTTTTTTTTTTTACAAAAAAAAAAAAACTGTCTTATTGTTGGATTTTTTTAAATAAAAATTGCAATTTTATTATTATTATTATTTTGCATATATCTCGTTCGAGATTAAAGTCACAATCTCTATAGTTTACAACTAGTAGTTTCTCTCACAATCATTATCATTTCCCTCCCAATGTAGCATTGAAGTAAGTTGCTCAAATAATCTTCTCATCATGCAATTTGTGGATATGACTTTGTGCAGATGGTTTTGTATTGAAATATGGTTCTGTAGTTGTAGGACAAGATAGACCCAACATATTGTTATTTTATACACAATTTTATTCAATAAAATGAATCTCTCTCTCTCTCTCTTTCTCAATGAATTTCAATGTGGGGGAAATCTCTTTTTAGGTACATCGGAAATAAATGTGGTAGGAAATCTCAAAACATGAACGCCTTGTTTGGTTTGGCTTTGGAAAAAAGATTTTGGAGAAAATTTTTGAAAAATTTGTTTGGTTTGTAATTTTTCTCAAAAAATTTCTAAAATTACTTTCTCTCTCCTACACATTAATCAATCACTTTTTCTCTCTCCTCTCTCCTTTTCAATCATTTTTTCTCTTACATACATTACTCAACTACAACAAAATATCAAATCATCCCAAACTCCCAAACTCTAAAACTATTTTCAAAATATACAACTAAACAAACTACAAAAATTTCTAAACTCTCTTTCCAAAATATTTTTTAAAAACTTATCTCCCAAAGTCAAACTAAACAAGGCCGAAAATTTTGTGGCATGATTATATGGTTGAGAGAACTTTGAGATAGAGGATCTTGTGCCAATGTATGTTCTTTGTCCATGTTTCAATGCACTCCCACCAACATAATGTGGGAATCTCAAAACAAGAAAATTTTAAGGTACGATCGTTCAATTGAAAGTGTATTAGGGATAGAGGATACCGTGCTAATTTTTGTTACCAGTGTTTATTTCTAACCATTTACTCTATGTATAAATAGAAGGAAGCAGAAAGTTATAAAGCAGTTACGTGGAAAAAAAAAATTAAACAAAATATAGATAAAAATAAAATAAAAACTACGAGACTCTAAAGGGTTAAATAAACAACTTAACAAGAACTACAAACAACAAAATACGAAGTTGCCAAAAAAGTAATTACAATCTAAAAAAAACCACCAATCTTCTCATAAATGTAACTTGAATAATCAAAATCTGCATCAAACCTGCCGTCACCGTCGACGTCGTCCCTGTCACTGTTGCCTAGCTTCGCCACGCTATTGCTGCTGTACTTCGGTCACCACTAGAAGTCAAAGTCGAAAAGGGAGAACAATGGTTAATTGTACAACAGGTTGGATCTAAGAGCTTATTATCATCTGTACACAATTTTATTTAAGAAAATGAACATGATTTTTGCAATCTAATGCTCTCTCTCTAGACAATTTTCAGGCAGGTTTCCATTTCCTCTTTATTTAAGTTCCTACATTATGAGCCATATAAAAAATAAAATTACAAAAATAAAATAAAATAAATAAAAATATGTATAAATCAAAATGGAGCCCACAGAGATATTCTTGATATATATATACTAAGAAGAAAAAACCACGTGCAAGGCACGGGTCGAAATAATGAAATGAAAGATTATATGAAAAAATATAATATAATTATATTGTTTAAGTTGATCATTTGTGTACTCTCTCTTATGATAGGTAGAGGTGACTTAACTTTCCATCAAGGCTAAGCTCAAAAAATTAAATCAAACATTTTATATATTTTTATACATCATAAGTTTTTCAATTTAAAATTTGTTTTTTTATTTTTTTTATGCAATATTAATGTTAGTAATTAAAATCTGTTGCATTCAAGTATAGTTAATCCATTACTTTTTGAGTAAGTATATTACAGCTATTTCTTTTTTCTTTTTGGATATAGTTGATCCTATTTTTGATTTCATCCATTTTAATTTTAAAAAATTCTTTTCATAAATGCTGCAAGTGTTGTCAATTATAAACAATATAAACATTTGTAACTTAATGTAGTCCTTTATATAATTCGATATGTTAATGGAAGTATTTTTCTTTGTTCATAAGACTTAATTTAAAACTTTTAATTATGAAAACAAATTTAAATGAACAATATGTCTGAAAAATATTCACTATTTTTGGTTTTGTTTTTTTGAGTTATTCTTTGAAAAGTGATTTGAAAACTTTGTTTTAAAAATAAATATATGTTTGGTTTTCAAAAAAATGCGCTATGCAATTTCAAATTTCCCTTCAGAAATTGAGAGAGGGCTAGATACATTAACCAATTAAACTTTATCCCATTTTCCCTCCAAAAGTTGAAAAGTTGTCAAATTTGTCACATTCCAAAAATTTGTCAAATTTCCCTCCAAAAGTTATACCAAGATTATGAAAACTTTATCCCATTTTCTAAATAACTAAACAAAACTTCAAAATTTTCAAAAAAAAATGGGTTTAGAAAAATGGAACCAAACATGATTATATTTTGGACCTTGCTACATCCCCTAATTTTTGGCCCCCTAATCCCCCTAAATTTCAAACCAAGGCAAAAAAAAAATAATAATAATAAATAAATAAATAAATAAAATAAAATTTGCCCAAAACGACGTCGTTTTGGGAATTAGGGGGATTAGGGGGGGCTTTTTTAAGGGGACAAATCATTTTCCTTATATTTTAGAAGAATAATGCTTGGGACCCCCTTTTGGGGGTCACCCCCTCACTCCCTTTGCCACGTGGCGGGTGGTGATTAGAGGAGCAGGAAAAAAAAGAAAAAGAAAAAGAAAATGTAACCAATGAGAGAGAGAGGGGGTCAAAGGGGGTGGGGGGAAAAGGGGGGATGAATCATTGTTGATTTTAGAATACAATCAAGGTTAAGACAAAAGCATAAACGCCTAAAAGTATTTGATCCCCCATCTGTAAACTAAAAATAACTTTGTTAATAGACACTGGTAAAATTGATAATTGTTAGGTTTTATTTCTTGGCAATCCCGTTTGACAAAACTCCTTTCAGTTGTATTTATATTCGCACTTTTATTTCAGTGAGACTATGAGTGTTTAGATGCGAATCCAACCCGAATTGTGCTTTTCAGAGAAGGTACTACCTATGTTGTCAAATCCGGAGACAAAACATTGTGTTGATTCAATTGTAATTTTTTGTGTTTTTGTTCTGTCCGCTCGAGCGGAGCCTTGTGAGCTCGAGCGTAGATTAGCAGGTCTCAGTATTTTGTTAGGGCAAGCAAAAAATACTGGTGGGTGTGATTTTACGCTCGAGCGGATTCTCCTACGCTCGAGCGCATCTCAGTTTGTTCGCACGCAGTTTTTGGTCAGTCCGCTCGAGCGGGCTGTATTGAGCTCGAGCAGACCGCGCGATCCCAGATTTCCAGATTTGATTAAAGAGTTGGTTTTCTTCTGAAATTAGGATTGCTTTGGTTTTCTATAAATAGTTGGTTTTCTCCCAACACTAGGGGAACTTCTCCAGATCTTATTTTTGGATCTTAAGGTTTATATCTGGAGAGATTTTGCTAGTTTTCTTTGATGTTTTTATTGAGTTTTCAACTCATGATTTAAAGAGAGTACATCAAAGGTTTGTTTGTTATACACAAAAGAGAGAGTTGTTCTTCAGTTGTGGATTCTAAAGAGTTCGAGCCTGAAGCTTTGGTGGAATCCGGAGTGGCTCATCAGAAAGACAATTCCGTGGTGAAGATGGGGTTGGAAGAGGCACATAGAGGTTGGTTCAATTAGGCGTTGTGGATTCGCTAGGTAATTGAGAGTATACCTGTGTAATTCCTTTAAATCTTCTTAGTGGATTGTTCTTGTGGCTGTTGCCCGTGGTTTTTTTATCACAGTTGGAGGTGTCCAATTGTGGTTTTTCCACGTTAAAATCGTTGTGTCTCTTTGTCTTGATTGTTTGATTGGGATTGTTTTATTCTGCTTAAATTTGATACATAATCACAAATCAACATCTAGGGGATTTCTAGATTTTTCAATTGGTATCAGAGCAGGTCGTTCTATTTTTTTTTTTTTTTTTTTAAAAATTTTTAGAACGAGATCTTGTTTGATTTGTGATAATGGATACAATTCGTGAAGGAAATTCTATGGTTCGACCACCCCTACTTGACGGATCCAATTATTCTTTTTGGAAAGCTCGGATGAGATCTTTTTTAAAATCTATTGATGAAAAAGTTTGGCAATCCGTCATGAATGGGCGGACTGAACCAACAATTACCGTTGATGGAGTTATAATCCCCAAACCAATTGATAAGTGGGACACAACTGATTACCAAAATAGTAGCTGGAATAGTAAAGCTATCAATTCTCTCTTTTGTGCTGTCACACCTGAAGAATTTAGTCGTATTTGTAATTGTGAAGTTGCAAAAGAGGCTTGGGATATCTTACAAACTATTCATGAGGGCACTCCTTCTGTGAAACGTTCAAACCTTCAAAGGCTCACATCTAGTTTCGAAAACCTTTCAATGAAAGATAGTGAGACCTTTGATGAATTTTATGCGAAGTTGAGTGACATTGTAAATTCCAGCTTCAATTTAGGTGAAAAAATTCCAGAATCCAAAGTTGTGGGAAAAATTTTGAGATCCTTGCCCGATCGGTTCCAACCAAAAGTTACGGCTATTGAGGAAGCTCAAGATGTTGACAACCTCAAGCTGGATCAGTTGGTTGGAAATCTCCAAACTTATAAGGCACATAGGAATTTCAAAGCGAAACAAAAAGATATTGCTTTTAGTAGTGCTCATAAAGTTAGAGAGGATTGTGATGAGGATTGTGATGTAGATTCCAAGATTACGGCTGCTTTTGTTAAACAATTTAAAAAATCTTTTTTGAAAAAGAATCCTAATCTTTTGGAATCTACTCATTCTCATAAATCTAAAGGCAAAGATAAACTCAAAATTAATTCTATAACCAAGAAGGAGAAAGGAAAGATACAAGGAAACTCTGAAAGACTCCAATGCTATGAATGCCAAGGATTTGGCCACTTTGCTCAAGAATGCCCCACTCGATTGAGGAAGAAGAAAGCCCTTGCCATCACTTGGGATGATGAATCTGAATCTGATGAAGATAAAAGTGACAATGAAGAGCAAGGCGAAGAGGGACATAAACAATTCCTTGCTTTCATGGCGGCTTCCGAAGCTGAAGGACAAACAGATTCTCCGAAGAGGTCAGTTGAGAATATCACTGATGATGAATCCTCGGAGAGTGATCATGAAGAGCTTGAGCAAGCTTATGAAAAGTTGTATAAGGAATCTCTTAACTTGTTCAAATTGAATGACAAACTCACAAAGAAACTCAAAACATGTGAAAGTGAGAATGTCAAACTTAAGAAGGATATTTCCGAGGCCAGAATTAATGCCATCAAGGTAGCTGATGATCGACAAGTTCTTTGTGCAAAACTGTTGACTTGTGAGACAGAAAGAAATGAGCTACTGCAAACCCATGCCATGTATGAAGAAAAGATTGAATCTCTCGAGATGTCACAAGTTGCTTTGGAAGAACTAATGATCAAGAAAGAGGAAGAGCTCAAGTGTGCTATGGCTACCATTGGTCTTTGGAACAAAGGATCAAAGACTTTGGAGGATATCATTGGGTCTCAACAAATGATTTGTGACAAGAGTGGCATTGGCTTTGGTGGTAAGAGAGAGCAAAAGCAGAGTGCTTCAACATCTCATGATACAAGAACTCAAGGAAAGGGAGGACAAAAGATTCAACAAAAGGAAAGACTTCTCAAACTCCCTAGAATTGGTAAGGTAAAAGAAAAGAAGGTACACCCTGTTTTTATTTGTCATCATTGTGGTATGCATGGTCATATTCGCCCTTATTGTTATAAGTTGCATGGGAAAGTGTCTCAAAATGGTAGAAATTCGAATACTTTTTGGGTTAGGAGACAGCCTTACATGTCTAAGCGGAATACCAAGATTCATGAGGGTGTTCACAACACCGCGACATTTACCAAGACCGCTAGACCTAATTTTGTTAAGATCAAAAAGATTTGGGTGAGAAAACTTGACTTGTGTTAATTTGTTTATTTGTTTTAGCTTTTGGATTTTTGTGTGTTAAACATGTGTGCTTGTTCATTTTTTTTTTTTGTCTTGCTTTATTCTTGAAAAAAAAAAAAAAATCCCAAAAAGATTTTCTTAGTATGGTTTTGCAAGCTTGAAATTTTTGAGTGGTCCTTGGTGCATATTAGATTTGATAAGAATATCCATTACATGTTGATACATGTGTGCTTTCTGTGATCATTACTCATTTTAGAGTGTGTGTTTTTTTGATTAGTATGTCTCATTCTGTACACACTCTTGGATTAGCAAATTTTGGAATCTTCCGCCTTAGTGATTATTTTTTTATGGACTTCTGGCATTGTATCTTTTGCTTTTCTAGAGGAATTGACCTATACTAGCATATCTTGGGTGATGTTGAGTCTCTTAACCACCTACCATCTTTTTGCACCTCCATGGCTTTCCCCTTAATTCTTTGCAGTCTAGCCATGAGGAAAAGGCTACCTCAGAGTCACCAACCAGGCCATCCTTATTATATCCATGCTTCTCTGGTTCGGTTTCCATACTCTTGAGCGTGTCAGCCACCAATGATTGTGCAAAAGAAAAAGTAAAAGAAAAAGAAAAAAGAAAAAGAAATAGAAGAAGACAAAATATGCAAAAAAAAGAAAAAACATGTGCAAAAAAAAGAAAGGAAAAAAAAAGGGAAAAGATTCATTGATTAAGGGGGAGCCTCCGCCTTTACTCACCAAATACCCCTTGATTCCTAGTGGTTTGACTTTCCTTTGTTGTGCTTAGATTCTCTTGTCGGAGGTCCAGCTTTCATATCACTACTAGGATTGAATCTAGTGTTTGTCGAACTCCAAGAGTCACACACACATTTTTTTTCATGGGATCTATGCTTTTCACATAATGCATCACTTTCTTTCATGAGGAATTTTCTACAGACTGTGCATATTGTGTTTTCTTGTAATTGTGTTTCTTGGATAATCTTATGTGTTTTAAGGTACTAATCTGAAATTCCTTGCTTGCTCCACCATATTATTTTTATCGTTTTCTTCTTGTTCACTCAGTGTTTGTGGTTACTTTTAGTGAGGGGGAGTGTGGTTCATCTTGATTTGGGTTGGTAAGGGAGTTTGGTTTTTCATTGCAAGAGTTGTTTAGCATGAACACGTTGATATGTTTGGTAAGGGAGATTGGCTATATGTTTTGCATGTTGCTATGCACTATTTGCCCTTCTTGTATGTTCATGGTATTTACATCGTCATATCATTGCTTGTGTGGTTTATGGTCTTGCTTTTGTTGTTTGAGAGTTGTTTTTCATGAGTCTTAGTTTTCATCTATTCATGTTTTCCATCTCATGTTTCAAGATAATCGTGTCATATGTCTATTACTTTTTCATATACTCTTGTGGGACTAATAGTTGTTTTGGAGATTGTGGCACTAATAACTGTTTTGCAGATCATGACCTTGAGAAAGAAGTTGGTTTTGTTGGCTGTAATGGGTTGGGGTGTTTAGGATTTTATTTGTTAGGTGTGTTTTGTCACGGCATTGCCAAAGGGGGAGATTGTTAGGTTTTATTTCTTGGCAATCCCGTTTGACAAAACTCCTTTCAGTTGTATTTATATTCGCACTTTTATTTCAGTGAGACTATGAGTGTTTAGATGCGAATCCAACCCGAATTGTGCTTTTCAGAGAATGTACTACCTATGTTGTCAAATCCGGAGACAAAACATTGTGTTGATTCAATTGTAATTTTTTGTGTTTTTGTTCTGTCCGCTCGAGCGGAGCCTTGTGAGCTCGAGCGTAGATTAGCAGGTCTCAGTATTTTGTCAGGGCAAGCAAAAAATACTGGTGGGTGTGATTTTACGCTCGAGCGGATTCTCCTACGCTCGAGCGCATCTCAGTTTGTTCGCACGCAGTTTTTGGTCAGTCCGCTCGAGCGGGCTGTGTTGAGCTCGAGCGGACCGCGCGATCCCAGATTTCCAGATTTGATTAAAGAGTTGGTTTTCTTCTGAAATTAGGATTGCTTTGGTTTTCTATAAATAGTTGGTTTTCTCCCAACACTAGGGGAACTTCTCCAGATCTTATTTTTGGATCTTAAGGTTTATATCTGGAGAGATTTTGCTAGTTTTCTTTGATGTTTTTATTGAGTTTTCAACTCATGATTTAAAGAGAGTACATCAAAGGTTTGTTTGTTATACACAAAAGAGAGAGTTGTTCTTCAGTTGTGGATTCTGAAGAGTTCGAGCCTGAAGCTTTGGTGGAATCCGGAGTGGCTCATCAAAAAGACAATTCCGTGGTGAAGATGGGGTTGGAAGAGGCACATAGAGGTTGGTTCAATTAGGCGTTGTGGATTTGCTAGGTAATTGAGAGTATACCTGTGTAATTCCTTTAAATCTTCTTAGTGGATTGTTCTTGTAGCTGTTGCCCGTGGTTTTTTTATCACAGTTGGAGGTGTCCAATTGTGGTTTTTCCACGTTAAAATCGTTGTGTCTCTTTGTCTTGATTGTTTGATTGGGATTGTTTTATTCTGCTTAAATTTGATACATAATCACAAATCAAGATCTAGGAGATTTCTAGATTTTTCAATAATAAATGTAAAATTTACTGAAGAAATAAAATTTTAACTCCAAAAATATGTGATATGTGTCATTTAAGTCAAAACTCAATTAAAAAAATTATTGTCTCTAAATACGTGACATTTGTCACTTTGATATCCAAAATTACACATTTACTTCAAACTTTGACAGCATCTTGTAATGGAACCAAATTGAAATAATTTTTATACGCTAGAAATCAAATTAACACAATTTAAACTCTGAGAATTAAATTAACTAATTATATATATTAGGGATCAATTAGATACAATTTAAATATTAAGGGTCAAAATGATACAAAACTCATATCAAAGAATAACAATACAATTAATTCAATCAATAATTTATTAAACCAAGGGAATTAAAGAACCCCACAACCCCCATTGCAAAGGATAAAACAACAACAAATTGATGCTACAATTCTAAAACAATTACCGATTGAACCGGTTAAAAGGTAAATGTGAAGATAAATTCCCGTAAGGGGCCTCACATTTGTAAGAAAATGAAACAGACACAGGACATTTGGGTAGGAACATGCCAAAAAACAAGCCATTACCTGTAAAGCAACTCTTATATAGATATATATATATATATTGTTGGTGGCCAAAAGCCAAACATAAGGCAAAGAAAGAAAATCACAAAAATTACAGAGGAGAACCACCCATATCAGCTAGGACAGCAGAGGAAACACAGGAGGGAACTTGTTCCATACAAACTTCTCACCAATCACATTCAAAGCAAACCGAGCCAGCTTGATTGCCTTCTCTACCAATATGAGAGCAACTCCAACTCAAAAAGCAAGACAATTGCTCCAATAGCCGACAAGTCTTCGATACAGGACTGAATGGCAGTGATGATCCAAAGGGAGTCTACTTCCAGATGAATTCTTGAAAGGCCCAGTTCCGCAGCAAAAACCGCCGCTCTTCTTGCAGCCAAAACTTCCACATGATCAATAGCCAAGTAGTCAAACAGATGTTGGACACAAGAGGCAATGACTTCCCCTTTGTAATCCCTCACTGCTACGCCAATACCAGCTGAACCATCCTTAAAAGTTGCCCCATCAAAGTCTAATTTGTATACACCGTCAACTGGATGGAGGTGACCCATCTACTCTTCCTTTTACTCCTTGGAGAAACATTAACACGATTGAAAGTCGACATATATTCAGCAAGATACCCCACAGCAAACTGAGCAACATCTTCCGCATTCTTCTTGCGCCCACCAAAAATGTTACTATTGCAATTAGACCAAATGCTCTCCAAGCCACCACAGTGCATAATTGGAGGGCCGCCTCAGACATAGTTAGCCAGATTGTCATCAACCAGTCAAGGACATCACCTTTATTTTTTAACCCAGCCCAGTCTTTAAAACCCGCGCAGAACCATACATTTGCTGCAAACACACAATCTTGAAGACAGTGGATAATGGTCTCAGACCCCTCTCCACGGACCTCACAACCGACATCTACTGTGACATCCTTCTTAACTAACAGCACTTCAACCGGCAGGATATTGCAACAGGCCCTTTTAAACAAACAATTTTACTTTATTAGGAACCTTGAGAGACCACAGCTTATTCCAAAAAGAATTTACTTCCTCTCTGTTCGAACACTGGGCAATTCTTGGCCATATTCAGAGCCACAAAACAAGCTGTACAAACCGAAAAATAGCCATTTTTAGAATAATGCCAAATCAACTTATCTTTCGGCCTAGAAGGTGATAAAGGCATCTTGCAAATTGTTTCCGCATCCATCCCGTAGCTATGAGAGAAAATAGACTCCCTGTTCCAATCCGCAGAATTAGCATCAATCAAATCCTGCACTGTACTAACACCCCAACACCCACATTAGGAGGAGTGACAAGCCGAAAGGAAGGAGGTCTAGGCACCCAAGGATCTTTCCATACATTGATCTTCCCCTACCATTACCAACTCTCCATCCCAGGCCCATTAACAAAACTGCTCTATCCATCATGATTGCTCCTCCAAGATATTCTTGATATTTATACACAATTTTTTTTAAAAAAAATAACATGAACGCACTTTTTGTACCACAATGCCACATACCACAGAAATAGTTTTTCAAAAATCATCTTGAAGCCGTTTTCAGTCAATCGCCGAGACAATCCTAAAGCTTTTTTGGTCATCCAGCCACAACTTCGATATGGTTTTTGTGATACATTTTTGTGGTCTATAACATTTCTACTTTGTGTAACCTATGCAATCTCTCTTACACAGTCTTTTTTGAAAAGTAATAAGCGTCACTTTCAAGTTTCAATATTTTATTTTTTGAACAAATAAATTGTATAATATATAAATAATATGTACATATATCAATAGTTATGAAGAATTCCTAATTTCATGTGATTGGGTTCGGTTTTACCTAAGGGTGGACAAAACATCTAGCCGGGCCTAGTTCAAGTTGGGCTTGCACTATATAATAACAGTTATGTTATCACGAGCTCAGTTCAGCCCAACACAACATCAGTCAAAACTAATCATTCCAAACTCGATCTTAAAAGAACTTTTAAATCCCAAACCCGCCCGCTTAACCCAAGGTGTGCATTTTTATTTTTATTTTTGGGGATGTCTTGATGAATTATTATATTTAGACCATTTTAATAATTATTTACATTTAAAACATTAACAAAATTTAATCGCAAAATAAATATGACCTTTTGCTAAATGTTCTAATAATTTTTTTAGAATGAAAATATCTAGTAATTTACTTAGCTTTTATTATTTTTTCTAGTTAATCTTATAATTAAATAATATAAAATTAAAATAAATCTTTATAAATGGACGGAGCTAAAACTTCTTACTTCAAGCTCAATTCAAAAATTAATTAGGTACAAAATCTTTGCCTAACCAAGTCCTATGGGTTAAATATAATATTTATCTCAAACCCTATAAATATTGAGCTGAGTTGGTCGAGCCATCCGGCCCATGACCATTCCTAGTTTTACGTTACGATCAAAGCATGACTTTTTTGTAATTGCTAGACATGCATCCGTTCATACATTGTGTCAAAATTGCCTATTGGAGATCGAGTGGAGTCGAGTTAAGTGGATCAGTGTAATTTGCATGGTAGCCAACTGATCCACTTCATAAATACTCTTCAGATAATTTATGATAACACCAGACAGTTCAGAAAACTTTACCCATTCCATTATTTATGTACATGTTTTCACCAATCATACTCGGTTTGTAAAAGATTAGATAACCATTGATTGAAATTCTATAAATTAATATAAAAAAAAAGAATAATAATAAACAAATAAATCTATCTACTATTACCCTAATGTACACCAAATATAAAATATAAAAGTAAATAAATTTAAATATTACCATAATAATCGGTGTGGGAAGCCGGCGTAGAACTTCTAGAAGTAGGAGGAGAAGTAATGAGATGACACGAATCAAGGTTACAAAGATGGAGACAGATTTTAAGGCGATAAAGATAAATGGTCTCAAGAACTCTACCCGGTTGACTGATAAGTTCAAGAGGGTAAAGTGTAATTTACCCTTATAGTTGAAAGGGCATTTTTGTCTTTAGTGTCATTGGTGGTTTTTTTTTTTTTAAATAAAATTTGCAATTTTATTTGTATTTTTTTGTTTGTTCCTCATCTTACAATTTTGACTTGGGTTGGGCAAATATTTAGCCCATCCACTTGAACTATCACTCAACTCAGTAGGGTTCTTAAGACCATTTATCTTTATCGCCTTCAAATCTGTCTCCATCTTTGTAGTCTCGATTCGTGTCATCACATTCCTTCCCCACCTACTTCTAGAAGTTCTACGCCGACTTCCACACCAATTATATTCAAATTTATTTACTTTTATATTTTATATTTGGGGTACATTATGGTAATAGTGGATAGGTTTTTCTGTTTATTATTATTATTTATTTATAGAATTTCAATCAATAATTATTTGATCTTTTACGAACCAAATACGATTGATGAAAATTTCTACATAAATAATGGAATGGGTAAAGTTTTCATTGAACTATATGGTGTTATCATAAATTATTTGAAGAGTATTCATGAAGTGGATCAATTGGCTACCATGCAAATTACACCTATTTTTGTGGGTCGTAAATCATCTTTCAAGATTGATGGACTTGTCAATGTATCCTTGATCCAGTACTGATGATGAATGGAATATGTAAAGATATACTGCATCTTCGTAGAATGGTAAGGAGGGTGGGTAGGAGGTTTCCACAAAACCAGTATTTAGATGTGTGAAATTTATTCTTGAATCCAATGTTATAATCCTAAAAGCTTCCATCCTATGACTGTGAGAGATATAAAGAAAATTGCTTTGTGTAATTATACTCATCATTTTTTCTTTGATAACCTTGATATGGCGATATTCATTTTCAAATTACATGAGATACGGAAGAAAAACAATTCATCACTCGATCATTATGTAATGTCAGATTTCCATCCGATTGATATGAGGGTTTGGGAGACAAAAATTCCCCTCAATGATCAGTTTCCAATGTATCATCCATAGCAGTCCCCTCTGTCATGTGATTTATGACCGCCATAATCAAAGAACACCAACACCTCCAGTTCAGGGAAGGTTCACAAATCTGCCCGCGAGTACAGTGATCCCTTATTTGCGTATTGTGTTAGATCATTGTAATGACTATCAATCCCAAGCAATTTTGTTAGGTGGAACGGTGAATAAAGTGCAAGAGTTCTTTCCCGATGTTTTGGAAAAAGTTCACTACTTGTTGGTCTATAATTTTTATAATGATAATTTTTGTAATCGGCAATTTGTGGCTAACTTGCCAAAACTTCTCAGACATGGACACTATGGTTTCAAAGGGCTAAAATGTAAAACTTCTAAGATAATATTCACTTTCAGTCTCAGAATTACATAGCTATTTTACAATTGTGCATCAAGTTTTGTATTTTCTCTATTCACATAACCTGAGAGTCTCGTGCATTGGATACAACATTTTTATTTTTATATTGAACATGCCATAGTTGGTGTGGTATGGCTAAAACAATTTTAACTTCTAGCTTAGTAGAACTTTTGATAATGTTAGCTTTCAAGACTAACATTATCAAAACAAAGAAAATAAACCCAAAATAAGCAAGTCTTGAAAACTAAAATTATCAAAAGCTCTACTAAGCTAGAAATTAAAAATGTTTTAGCTATTCCACACCGACTATGATATGTTCAATATAAAAATAAAAAAGTCGTAGCCAATGCACAAGTGTCTCACTTATAGATGTGAAAAGAACATTACAGACTATGTGAATAGAATAAATACAAAATTTGATACACAATTGCAAAATGGCTTTGTCATTCTTAAAGCGAATATTACCCTATAATTTTAGCATTTTAGCCTTTTGAAACCATAAGGTCCATGTCCGAGAAGTTTTGACAAGTTAGCCACAAATCGCCGATTGTAATAATTATCATTATAAAAATTATAGACCGACGAGTAGTGAACTTTTGCCGAAACATCGGGAAAGAACTCATGCGATTCCTTCACAATTCTACCTAGCCAAATTGCTTGGGGTTGATGGTCATCACAATGAGCTAACACAATACGCAAATAAAGGGACACTGTACTCACTGACGGATTTGTAAACTTTCCCTGAACAAGATGCATTTGTGTTCTTCAATTATTGCAGTCATAAATCACACGACTAAAAGGTGACGGTTGTTGATCATCTGCTAGAAACTGAGGATTTGGCAGAATTCTAGTCTCCCAACCCTTCATATCATATCAACAGGATAGGCATTCAACATGACGATCGAATACATTGTTTTTCTTCCTCATTTCTATTGGGATTCAACACAAGCTCTCTAGAGTTTCCACATAAATCTATAACTCTGGAAAGTTCTAAAAATATCCAGAAGATTTTAGAACATCTTAAAAGAATTCAAAACATTAGAGAAACATGGAGAATTCTAGACAAATCTAGAAAGTTCTGGAAGGTTTGAGTAGTGTAGAAAAGTATAGAAAACTCCACTATATACTAAAATAATTTAGAGAATTCTAGAATATAGTTTAAATACGAGTGTATCGTAGAATATTATAAAAGGATAATGATGGTCATTGGATCAAGCTAATCCTAGCCATCCATTGAAAAGGTAATTAAAAAATAGAAATGAAACCCTAAACCATAAACCCTAAAGGAAACTACTAAAATATCTTTGATTTTCAAAACCAATTTAAGATTAAATAAGAAACATAAATAAAATCCAATTAAATAACTCAACCCACAAGACTACCAATGGACGACCCTTACCGCCCGCGTTCGGATTAGGGATTAGGGTTTAGGGTTCATGCCTGTCTATTGTGCATTTTTTATCTATATTTATTTGAGTATGAGTTTGTTGATAATATAATAAACAATTTCTTGGTGTATGTTTAACGTCCACAATGTCGTATAGTCAATAATGTCATGTAATTTGAAAAATGAATTTCGTTGTACCGAGACTATCAAAAAAAAAACAATGACTATAGTTACAAAGAACAATTTTCTTCACATCTCTAATAGTGACAGGATTGAAGATGAGAATTATACATTACATTCAAAAATAAATTCCACATACCTAGATATTGGATTTGTGAAAACCTCTGCACTATTGTTACCATTGTATGAAGGTCATTTGTTGTTCCATTCATCACCACCACTAAATCAGGGATACATTCACAAGTCCTTCAATTTTGTAAGATGATTTGCGACCCATAGAAATAGGGTGTATTTTGCATTATAGTCAACAGATTGTCATTGAATTGATTCACCACATGAACACTCTTCAAATGATTAATCACAACACCAGACAATTCAATGAAAAGTTTCCTATCCCAATAATTATATTACCATGTCGTTTTCAAAAATCATCCTCCACTCGTAAAGGATCGAATAACCACTGATTGAAATTCTATAAAAAAAAGATAATAATAATCATAACGACCCCGTCTCATATCGAAAGTTTGCATAGGTGGTCTTGGGCATATAAGGCACCATTAGCTTGCAACTAAGGCCTCATTTGGGAACATGCTTTTTTAGTAACTTTTTGGCTTTTTGGCTAAAATATGATGCGAAAAAAACTAGTATGTTTGGGATGAATTTTTGATTTTTTACGAAAAGATGTGCAAAAAGTAGAAAGAAAAAGGAATCTTGGACTTTTTTGGTATAGGTTGTTGGCTTTTTGATTTTTTTAGTGACTTTTCGACTTTTAGGCTAAAAAGTGATGTTGCCAAACGAGGCCTAAGTAACTTGAGCTTAAACTTTTGGGTCATGTTGGTAGACTCACAAGTCACTTGGGCTAGCAAGTGATGGGCCATTATAAATGGTATCAAAGCCGACCCATGCAAACAATCCATGTGGGTTATTGTTCTGGATTGGCCATGAGCTTACGAGGATTTATAAGTCAGGGAGTTTGTAACAACCCTGTTCCACATCGAAAGTTTCAATCGGTGATCTTAGACATAAGACACCACCCAAATGGTGCTTTAGCTTACTACTAAGTAGCTTGGGCTTAAGCTATAGCTACCACAAGAAGCACGTGGCCAACCTAGAACAGTGACCCAAATGGTGCCTTATATAACCCATGCAAACTTCTGATGTAGGAATCTACCTAATTGGCGTGGAGGCACTAATTCCAAAGAAAGATATAGTGGTCCCTAAGAACCCTATCTATTTTTTTTTTTTTTTTTTTGGTGTAATACAATTCACTTGCAAATGAAGATTAAAATGGTAAGGGGAATCAGAGAGTTAAACAATAAGCCAAAAAAATTAGAGCTTAAAACACCCCACGTCTCAATCCCAAAACAAAAGGAAGAGGAAGTGATGTGAACAGTTCCTTTGAAGGGGGCATTTGGTGTTCGAGAGCTTTCCCAAAGGGGCATTCTTTGCTTGGACGGCTGCACATGAAGCTAATTTTAATGACTAACAATCTCAGTAGGGTTAAATTTATTATGGATTGGTACGACATTTGCAACAATGTGTGGGGAAAACTGTTTTCCATCTTCTAATTATTTAGTAGTTAGAGAGGTGTGAAGTATGGTGTTCTCGATCTTCTTTGTGGAGTGCATGGGTGATGCCTTTCCAGTTCAAGAGTTGTTCTGCCTCATGTGGTGTTTTTGGAATGAGAGGAGTTTTTCATAGTGTTTGTGGGAGAGGCCACTCCTCTTCGCCTCATGTGGTGTTTTTGGAATGAGAGGAATGTAGGTGTTTTGATGGTTGTGTGAGATCTATTTTATGTTTGAAAGACACATTGTTTCTGTTTCCTTCTATTTTTGGCTTATGGAGACTTTATTTCTCTAACTTTTGTCAACTTTTTTTTAGGAGAGTTGTATATACCTTTAGATACTTACTTAGGGATGCTTTTCAGTCTTTTGATATATATGTATATACATCCAATGTGTAGGTTACCCCTGTTTTTTCATGATAAGAAAAAGTTGCTATAGCAGTTTGTAACTTCATAAATGATCATTCAATAGTCATTGGATACATACTTATAAGAAGAAGGAAAAAAAAAACTATTGAATACAAGCTAGAACAAACTTTTAAGTTCTTGTTTGATAACATTATCAATTTCCTTTTTACGAAAACCAAGTTTTTATGTTTTAGTGTTTTAGCTTGTATTCAACAGGTTTTTTTATTTTATTTTTTTTTTATTTTTAACGAGAGAACAAAAATTGTGTTTCATGTATACAAAAGTTTTGGAAACAAAAATAAAAAAATTGGTGAGTAGTTGTATGTGGTGGCCAACAATGGAGGGTGGATGGATGTAGTGAGTAGCCAAAGGTGGCTAGATTGTCGTTGGAAGTCACAGGGTGATTGGAGGTAATGGGTGGTGACCACCGGATGATCACTGGAGAGTTATTGAAAGGTGGCCTAATGTCGTCAAAGCTCACTAGAGTGTCACCGGCAGCCGGTGGTGGGAGAGAGAGGGAGAAGAGAGTGAAAACTTGATTTGAAAAAAGTGAAAACACATTTTGGCTTCTCACATTGTGTTCCTTGGATTTTCAACCCACATGATTTGCATCAAAATCACTTGGCTTCTCACATTGTGTTCCTTGGATTTTCAACCCACATGATTTGCATCAAAATCACTTGGGTTTAAAATAAACTATTTCTAGAAAATTTACCTACTACATTTGCCTACTTAGATTTCTATTTCCTGCCTAGGCATACATACAAACTTCAAATACTTTGTATAGTTTGACTCTTTGTATTTTAGGAAAGAGGATATATCAAGATATAGTTAATAATTCATGTAGAAGCCCCATAACAAGCCACAATTTATCAGCAAAAAACCTTGGGATATTAATGAGAGAGAACTAGAACTTGATCATCTAGACTTCAGCATACAGAGCTAGCTCTTAAGTATAGTTTTTTTATCTACTTATTATATATAGCTTTGCCTTCCAAATTAGATGAAAATTGCAAATTACTCATCGTTTTGGTTTTGCAACATGACATGAATTATCTATCTTAAACTTTACTAGATCCACCATATCATGTGGGTTAATTTTCCTCTAAGCATGTATATTATTTTCTAAGGGCTTTTCTCTCCATTCTTCAGCTTTTCTAATCTATGATAAAATCACATCCCAGTACTAAATACAAACACTAGTCTTTTTGAATGTGCTGAAATAGTGAGTTAAACTTGGATAACTCAAGTGATTCATACTTAGGCCTTGTTTGTCATAACCTAAAAAATATAAAAAGTCAAAAAGACACTATCCTATTTAAGTCACATCATCTTATTTAAGTCACATCACCTCCCTACCACATCACTTCAAACCCAACTCATACCCAACCCATATTTCATAAAAAGTCAAAAAGTACACTTATTTAGATCATCCCAAACCATCCTGAAGGGGTTGTTTGGGATATCCTAAATAAGTGCACTTTTTGACTTTTTAGACTAAAAAGTTGAGGAAAAAAATATGGTTGTTTGAGATAATTTTTTGACTTTTTACCAAAAATGTATATAAAAAAATATTGTATGAAATAGTAAAATTACCATTTTACCCCTCCTATAATGAAATGCCTACTGACTTGCATTGTCCAGGAAGCCAGACAGTGGGTAGGAAACAAGTATAGGAGCAGATTGCCTACAGTCTGAGATCGAACTGGATGGTGCTGTTCGACCCGTGGAGCCACCACGGGTTTCGTTTTGATAATCGAAACCGTTCAATGTGTAGAACTCCTCAAAGATTATATACCTGTAAAAAATCATGTTGGTCTGATATCGATAGTTATTTTATCAGATTAGTTTTTTGTCAACCATTAATTTCTTCACCATCTATTTTTTTAACAAAACTGAGATCATCATATAGTTATCGATATCCAATCAACATGATTTTTACAGAAATATAGTACTCGACGAGTTATACACGTTGAACGGTTCAGATTATTAAAACGAGACCCGTGATGGGCCCCACAGGCCGAATAGTACCCCCTGTGCAAATTTTTTTCTGCACCCGCGTGACCATCACTTCAATACTGACAGTGGCTTGTACTTGGCCTGTGTAAAGGGGTTTTTTTTTTTATATATATATTTTTGGTGAATAGTGATAATTTTTTTTCTTTTTTAGTAACTTTTTGACTTTTTTGTATTTTTTAGTGTATGTCAAACCAGGCCTAAATAATTTTCCTCTTTCCCTTTTTCCTTGTTTTTCTATTTGTTTTTATGTGGTATGCGTGGATGAGAAATTCAACATTTGACCTCTTAGAGCAAAATTCATATCTTACTATAGACACCGTGTCGTTGTTTTTATATGCCTCTTAGACTATCAAGAAATTTATTCAAGCTGAGATCCTTGGGGCAGCGGGCAACTTATAATTAAAAATGTGATTGTAAATGGCAAATTTAATGTTCTATGTCTAGACAACTGGCATAATTAGGGGCCTCTACCTCTTTATAAGAGATATGACGAACAAATTTTGCATCTATTGGGCTGAGTTCTTGAAGCTAAAAATCCCACTACTATTTATAAGTAAAAAAATATAGCCTATACAGCGTCATTTGGACTCTTAATGTTAGTGACTCATGGCCTGATAATTCAGCTTGGCAACCCATAATTAGGAACGTTTGTTGTTCCTTGGAATGATATGACATGATTTAGCCAAGATATAAGCCTTAGTGGTTGTGCATTGAGGGGAAAATCGACAACCAATACAGGTTATAAAAGGGCAGGGACAATTACTAAACGATGAATCCCATGGGCACCTGTGCTTTGAGTGCAATTTTTACACTTGTGTTTGGAAGTGTATTTTAAGCAGGAAGCAAATTAGTAGACCTCCCTCCTCTGCCCTAACGTAAATAGTCATTCCTCTCCGGAAGTTTCTCGCAAGTGTATGTATGTTGTTAAAATTCCAATATTGTGTATGATATATATCATCTAAAATAAGGGCTTACAAACAAACTCAACAAGTATATACTTTGTTGTTTCAGCTTGGAAAAAGGACAATGATGTATAAATACAATAATTCACGGTTCTGAATCTAATCTCGCAAAGTGCAATGCAAGACCGATAAATCACCAAAGAGTCCAAATCCGGCAAATCATTTTGAAAAACTGATTTTTAGAAAGAAGTGCCAAACATGGACTGCTTTGCCAGATACAGAGTCGCCACCTAAATGTTTTATTTTTGGGAAATTTAGGAAATCCTGACTCGTGCCTAAGGCCACATGTCTGTCATCACCAAAGTTGCCTCAGCTCAGGAACTTGGATACGATTGGGGAAGGTCATCTAATGACCACCCCCGCTCGCCCGATCAAAGTTCGGCCTGTACTAAACATGATATCTTGTTTTTGAAAACACATGCGTTCTTATTCCGATTTATTAGCCTAGAATTACTATGTGATGCGCACAACACACAAGTATAGACTGGATCGCCTAATTTGGAACAAAACATCTCATGTTTGTTTTTGAAAGTGGTTTGCTACTCGTAAGTAGGCTAAAATGCGGATTTTGCCACCCTCAAGTGGGCTTAAAACTCGCAATCAATGAATTGTTCCAATTCAAGAATCCAACCTTCACCTATAGCGACCCCGGTCTTTTCTCTTTAAATTATTGTATCCGGACTTAGGTTCCGTGGATCCTGTCATTACTTATTGGTTGTTGTTGTCCTTTAATCTCTTTGTATTTGAAGTATAGGTTGTGTTGGGCGGGTCTGTTACAGGTTGGTTGATTTTAGATGCCAATAGGTGATGCTCAGATTTTGGCCTTCACGCTCGAGCGGAAGTTTTAACGCTCGAGCGGTCCCTTCGTTGTTGCTTCTCTGCTCGAGCGGGAATTTTGACGCTCGAGCGTGATTTTCCATCTCCCAGTATTTTGCTCTGCAGTTCTTCCGCTCGAGCGGTAGTTTTTACGCTCGAGCGTGATCCCTTGTTTTTGCTCCTCCGCTCGAGCGGGGAGTTTGACGCTCGAGCGGGTGCCAGCGCCTGCAAAACTTCTGGAAGGGTGCAATCGACGCTCGAGCGGCTTTCTTCACGCTCGAGCATGATTCTGTGTCTTACGCTCGAGCGGGGCTTTCTACGCTCGAGCGTAGAGTCGATTATATCAGTCCGTGATTTCACTTTTTGGATCACTTTTTGACCTACTTTTCCTTCATAACTTTTTAAAAACCGCCCCTGGAGTGTTTTTATCTCTCTCTCTCTCCCTCTACACACCTTCTCTCTTTCGATTGATCTACTTAGAGTGAGTTTCTACCTTAGATCCTTTATTAAAAAGTTAGAGTGAGTTGAGGACTTCGTTTTAATCTGAGAAACTTGGGATTTGGAGCACGTTGGTCTTTGGTCTTCATCTCCATCTTCTCCATACGGGTTATTTTCTTCGAGGTAGGGATTTTCCTACTCCATTTTATATGCTTTGTTCTAAGTTTGGTATTTTGATAGGTTGGGGACACTTTGAAAATTTTGGGAAAAAACCTAGTTGAATTGCTAAATTGATTTGAGTAATTAATTTAATGAAATTGGGGAATTTGGTTAAATCCATGAAATTGGGGAATTTATTGATTAAATGGTGTAGTTGGATAATATAAATCACTCGCCTATTGAATTGTTGGTATATTTATTTTTCGAGTCTAGAAATAACTGTTTTGGGCTATCGGTGGAGGATAGTCGTGCTTGTTGTAGACATTGCATGCGGATTAGGGAAAATTGAAACTAATCAATTTGTTAAGTCATAAATTTAGACTATTGAATTAATACAGAAATTACATGTATTGATTGAGCATTGCATATGCATATTGTTTGGGAGGAGATAGGGGATGTACTCCACGGTTTAGGGGAAGATAGGGGATGGACCTCTAAATCGGATTTTTGTTTGGGAGGAGATAGGGGATGGACTCCATTAACACCATTTTTATGTGTGCTTATTATATTGAAGTGTTTTTACATGATTATTGATATAGCACTAAAATGTGTATCAAATGGGAAGTATGAAGTGTTTTGATATGAGCATGAGTCTCATTTGTTTTGTGGATATTGGAAGTAATGTGAATATGATAAATAATTCACTGTTGTAAGTTTGGCCAGGTTCAGAGCCATGTTGATAATAATGGAAAGTGAAATGTGTCTTAGACATTAGTGTCATGAGACTGTTTAATGATAAAATTGATTATCTTGGTTAACCATCTATTGAATGCTATAGCTTTATTCAATGCTTATATTTGGTTTAGTATTTTTCTACTGGGCTGTGGCTCACCCTTTATGGGAACATCACTTTCAGGTTCAGGTGATAAGCTACCTCCACGAACTTAGCCTGGAAGGATTTGATGTTTGGGATTTTGAAGACTTGTCTTTAGTTATATGTTTGATTTTGTTATTTTTTTTTTTTTTTTTGAGATTTCATGTAAACATTCAAGCCTAGGGCTTAACTTGTAAATGAGTTAGTACTCATCCTTTTTGTGTCCAAGTGTTAGCTTGGAAAGATGTAAGCCCTTAGGGCATTTATTTTGATGTTGCAGGATGTTACATGTGATGTCTTTCAATAAGAATACTTTGATGAATAACTCAAATGATTCGTTTTCTTTTATAAATGCATGTTAATGTTATGGTTATTATGGGTTTATTTTGAGGGCGTGACAACTTGGTATCAGAGCGTCCCGGGTTCGAATACTTTGGGTACGTGGGAAGTGATTAGTATCACAATGGGTTCGTCTCGCTTGATAGAGACTTAGATGTACTGTTATGTGCTTATATGATAGCATGTTTATGTGATTATGTGGGTATGGAACGTAGTTTCTAGGATGTTAATTGGACCCTTGAGTTTCTAGTAGTCTTGTTGGAAAGGCACTTGATCAATGCTGTTTCCAACCGGAACTATAGTAACGCTTCGGGACTATTATTATCCAGGAATGAAATTCGTAGGTGCTTATGTGATTATGTGCTTACGTGGAATGAATTATTTTTGTCCAATGCATTAGGACGCGAGTGTTTAGTTTCGGCACATTTATTAATGTGCTAACGTCTTTGTTTGTTTCCTTTATTAGGATGTCAGGACGAGGACGAGAACGCGGTAGGCGTGGTAGGCCGGGTAGGCAGGAGGTACCGGTGCCAGAGGAGATTCCGGCAGTTCATGAGGGAATTGGCCAGGCCAATGTGGCCGAGCCAGTAGGCCAGCAGGCTATGGGCGCTTTAGCCCGAGAGATAGCAGGGGCATTCAGGGAGTCAGTAGGCATTCTTAGGGCTGAGAATCAAACCCAGGTTGTTGTTGCGGATGCAGGACCTTCCTTTCTGAAGAGGGAGTTCTTCCGGTCTAATCCGGATGAATTTGTGGGTGATCCTAAAGAGCCGCTTAAGGCAGATGAATGGCTCGAACAGACAACGAAGACGTTTGAGATGCTTGGCATCGAAGACGAGGGGTTAAAGGTGACCTTGGCATCATTCCAGTTGAAGGGGGATGCGGGTCAGTGGTGGAAGTTCACTAAGGGGCGTATAGGAGGTACATGGGAGGCTTTTGTGAATGCTTTCCAGGAGAAGTTCTTATCTCCAGCAGTTAGGGAGAAGCTGAGAGACCAGTTCTGCCAGCTTAAGCAGTCGAGTTTTTCAGTGGCCGAGTTTGAGGCTGCATTTACTAGTTTGTCCAGGTTTGTACCTGAATTGGTGGCGTCTGAGGAACGACGTTGTATTGAGTTTGAGAGGAAGTTGAGGCGTGGCCTCAAGCTGAGAGTTGGGGGAACTATGATTCGGGATTATGGGCGTTTGGTTGATGCTGCAGCCCACATGGAAATCATGATGCAGGAGGAGGAGGAAGGACAGAAGGGCTCCAAGAGGAGTCAGGATGGTCAGAGTGATGGTAGGAGACAGAAGGGTTTTAATCCCCAACAGTCTCAGAGTAGCTTTTCTAGATCGACTTTTCCTGTGCCGAGTGCTAGTTCGGGGAAAGACAGTCAAGGAGACATTACCTGCTTCAAGTGTGGCCAGCTGGGCCACAAGTCTCCAGTTTGTCCTCAGAGGGGAGGAGTGTAGAGAGCAGCATCATCTTCGGCTCGATCTCAGAGCCAGAGTCAGGGTAGAGGCCAGCCACTCTCGTGTTATCAGTGTGGTCAGCCAGGGCATATGAAGAGGTATTGCCCGCAGTTGGGTGGCACACCTGGTGCATCTGGTTTGAGGCAGATTCAGGGTCAACAGCCAGCTCAGTCGGGTCAGGCCTCGAGGACCAATCAGGGGGCTTCATCGTCTCAGTCGGTGCAGCAATCTTATGCTCCTAGAGGTGAGCAGGTTGATCAGAGGTCATCTGGGCGCGTGTATGCTGTTACCACGCAGGATCTTGTACCGGCTCCATCTGTTGTGAGAGGTACTTTCTTGTTTTCCAACTCGGTTGCTAATGTTTTGATTGATACGGGTGCATCTCATTCCTTTGTGTCTGCTGCATTTGCATCTGTTTTGGGGTTGGAGTTAGCACAGTTAGCATCTCCTATTTGTGTAATGTCGCCTCTTGGGGGTGAATCGATTTTGAAACACGGTGTTAGGGGTTGTGATATAGAGGTTGATTACCATAGAATCCCATTTTCCTTTGTAGTTATGCCTATGAGAGGTTTCGATGTTATTTTGGGTATGGACTGGTTATCGTCATACCGGGCAGTTATTGATTGCTACCGCCAGAGAGTCACTTGTTGTACCGTGAATGGTGAGTGTTTTCATTTTCTTGGGGACCGTGTTGGTAGTGTTTTGCCACCGGGGTATGTTCCGCGAGGACAGAGTGAGCTTAGTGGTCTACTTGCTAACCTTTCGATTAGTGAGGACGGTGAGACTCAGATTGTGTTGCCAAGGGTGGTGTGTGAGTACTCGGACGTTTTTCCCGAGGATCTTGTTGGTTTGCCACCGCATCGAGAGATTGAATTCTCTATTGACTTAGTGCCCGGCACGGCGCCGATTTCTATGGCACCTTATCGTTTTGCCCCAGCTGAGTTAGTTGAGTTGAAGATCCAACTCCAGGAGTTGCTAGATAAAGGCTTTATACGTCCTAGTGTTTCGCCTTGGGGAGCACCGGCCCTCTTTGTTAAAAAGAAAGGTGGTGCTTTGAGACTTTGTATAGATTACCGGAAATTGAATCGGGCTACGGTTAAGAATAAGTACCCTATGCCCCGTATAGATGATCTGTTCGATCAGTTGAAAGGTTCCCGTTGTTTCTCGAAGATAGACTTGAGATCAGGTTATCATCAGTTGAGAGTCAGGGAGGAGGAGACGGCATTCCGTACGCGGTATGGCCACTATGAGTTTTTGGTGATGCCATTTGGGCTTACCAATGCACCGGCAGTATTTATGGATTTGATGAACCGGATATTCCGGGAATTTCTAGATCGTTTGTAGTCGTCTTCGTGGACGACATCCTTATCTATTCACCTTCAGAAGAAGAGCACGAGGAACACTTGAGGGTGGTGCTTGATTTACTTAGAGCCCATCAGCTTTATGCTAAGTTTGGGAAGTGTGAGTTCTGGCTAGAGGAGGTGAAGTTCTTAGGCCATGTAGTTTCTAGGGAAGGGGTGTCTGTTGATACATCCAAGACAGAGGCAGTGCAAGATTGGGTACAGCCTAAGAGTGTGATTGAGATCCGCATTTTTCTGGGATTAGCTGGGTATTATCGCCGGTTTGTAAGAGATTTCTCCAGATTAGCTTCGCCTTTGACTAGATTGACTCGGAAGGGAGTCAAATTTGTTTGGAGTGAGACTTGTGAAAAGTCGTTCCAGGAGTTGAAAGTTAGACTGACCACTGCTCCAGTCTTGATTATTCCGGAGAGAGGGTTGGGTTATGCAGTCTATTGTGACGCATCACAAGAGGGTCTTGGTTGTGTGTTGATGCAAGAGGGGAAAGTGGTTGCCTATGGCTCACGTCAGTTAAAAGTTCACGAGAAGAATTACCCTACGCATGATTTAGAGTTAGCAGCTGTGATATTTGCCTTGAAGATTTGGAGACATTATCTTTACGGTGAGAGGTTCGAGGTATTCTCGGATCATAAGAGTCTGAAATATCTGTTCACACAGAAAGACTTGAACTTGAGGCAGAGGAGGTGGATGGAATTTATTGAGGATTATGACTTTGAATTGCATTATCATCCGGGAAAGGCCAATGTGGTGGCCGACGCCCTTAACAGGAAACCTGTTGGTGACATAGCTAGTATAGCCATCCGAGAGTGGGAGATGTTAGGTGCACTTGGAGAGTTTGATTTGCTTCTGGGCGAATCCGTTGAGGCTGCGGCTTTGTTTTCTGTTGTTGCGCAACCTACACTTGTGACTCGAGTGTTAGAGGCTCAGAGGGGCGACCTTGAGGTAGAATCCCTCCGTGAGAAGATTTCTGGTGGGAAGGTTGAGAAAGGTTTGACGGTGTATCCTGACCTGAGTGTGAGATACCGAGACCGTCTGTTTGTGCCGGAGTCTCATCGAGAGGAGGTACTCCGAGAGTTTCATCATTCACGCCTTGCAGTGCATCCGGGAGGTACTAAGATGTATCGGGATTTGGGTCGCCAGTTTTGGTGGCGGGGTATGAAGAGAGATGTGGCAGCTTTCGTGTCTAAGTGCCTTACTTGTCAGCAAGTGAAGGCCGAACATCAGAGGCCAGCGGGTTTGTTGCAACCCTTGCCTATTGCCGAGTGGAAGTGGGAGCATGTCACTATGGACTTCATTGTAGGTCTTCCGAGGACTCAGCGGGGCAGTGATTCTATTTGGGTAGTTGTAGACCGGTTGACTAAGTCGGCGCACTTCATTCCTATGCGCGTTAGAGATTCAGTAGATCATCTTGCCGACTTGTATATTCGGGACATAGTGAGGTTGCACGGGGTTCCAGTGACGATCGTCTCCGATAGGGACCCTCGTTTTACTGCCAGATTATGGCAGAGCTTGCAGAGCGCCTTAGGTACTAAGTTGGCCTTTAGCACAGCTTATCATCCTCAGACTGATGGGCAGTCCGAGCGTACTATTCAGATCCTTGAAGATATGCTTCGGGGTTGTGTTCTTGACTTTAGCGGGTCATGGGAGAGGCACTTGCCATTAGTGGAGTTTGCCTACAACAACAGCTTCCAGTCTAGTATCGGTATGGCACCGTTTGAGGCCTTATACGGCCGACCGTGTAGGTCTCCTGTTTGTTGGGCCGAGGTGGGTGATGCACCTCTGTTGGGTCCGGAGTTAGTGAGGGAAACGACGGAGAAGGTTGAGCTTATCCGTAAGAGGCTTGTTACAGCCCAGAGTCGTCAGAAATCTTATGCCGACCGTAGGAGGAGACCTTTGGTGTTTGAGGTGAGTGATCATGTCTTTTTGAAGATATCACCAAGACGGGGATTGATGAGGTTTGGGAAGAGCGGGAAGTTGTCCCCTCGATTCATTGGTCCTTTTGAGATCCTTGACAGGATTGGCGAGACTGCTTATCGTTTAGCTTTGCCGCCGCAGTTGTCCGGAGTACATGACGTGTTTCATGTGAGTATGCTTCGGAAGTATGAGCCGGATCCATCACATGTATTGGATTGGACCGATTTAGTAGTTGATGAGGATGTCTCGTATGAGGAGAGACCGGTTAGGGTCTTGGATAAGCGGGATCAAGTCTTGCGAGGCAAGACCATTCCTTTGGTGAAAATTTTGTGGAAACATCACGGGGTGGAGGAAGCCACATGGGAACGTGAGTTGGAAGTCCGCGAGAAATATCCGGACATGTTTATTGATTTGTAATCTTGTAGTTAGATTTTGTAATATTGTCGAACTTTAAAGCTTTTTATATATGTCTTAAGCTGTAAAACATTTAGAATGTTTTGGTTAATAGAAATATTTTGGAACTTGCCTCGAAATGGAAGTTTAAGGGAACATTGTATATATTAAATATATTGAAAATTGTTGAAATTGAAAGAAAATTGCATAGTGTTAATGCAGGTTGAAATATATGGTTGTTTTTCATATTGTGGCATGCCTCTTTGTTAAGAGATGGAATGGCCGGTGTTGGGTCAAGTTGTTTATTAGTGAGTTATCATATTGTTGGAATTTGAGAAAAACTTGTTTTCGAAACCTTGTGCTTAATTTCGGGGACGAAATTCTTTTAAGGAGGGGAGGTTATAGCGACCCCGGTCTTTTCTCTTTAAATTATTGTATCCGGACTTAGGTTCCGTGGATCCTGTCATTACTTATTGGTTGTTGTTTTCCTTTAATCTCTTTGTATTTGAAGTATAGGTTGTGTTGGGCGGGTCTGTTACAGGTTGGTTGATTTTAGATGCCAATAGGTGATGCTCAGATTTTGGCCTTCACGCTCGAGCGGAAGTTTTAACGCTCGAGCGGTCCCTTCGTTGTTGCTTCTCCGCTCGAGCGGGAATTTTGACGCTCGAGCGTGATTTTCCATCTCCCAGTATTTTGCTCTGCAGTTCTTCCGCTCGAGCGGTAGTTTTTACGCTCGAGCGTGATCCCTTGTTTTTGCTCCTCCGCTCGAGCGGGGAGTTTGACGCTCGAGCGGGTGCCAGCGCCTGCAAAACTTCTGGAAGGGTGCAATCGACGCTCGAGCGGCTTTCTTCACGCTCGAGCATGATTCTGTGTCTTACGCTCGAGCGGGGCTTTCTACGCTCGAGCGTAGAGTCGATTATATCAGTCCGTGATTTCACTTTTTGGATCACTTTTTGACCTACTTTTCCTTCATAACTTTTTAAAAACCGCCCCTGGAGTGTTTTTATCTCTCTCTCTCCCTCTACACACCTTCTCTCTTTCGATTGATCTACTTAGAGTGAGTTTCTACCTTAGATCCTTTATTAAAAAGTTAGAGTGAGTTGAGGGCTTCGTTTTAATCTGAGAAACTTGGGATTTGGAGCACGTTGGTCTTTGGTCTTCATCTCCATCTTCTCCATACGGGTTATTTTCTTCGAGGTAGGGATTTTCCTACTCCATTTTATATGCTTTGTTCTAAGTTTGGTATTTTGATAGGTTGGGGACACTTTGAAAATTTTGGGAAAAAACCTAGTTGAATTGCTAAATTGATTTGAGTAATTAATTTAATGAAATTGGGGAATTTGGTTAAATCCATGAAATTGGGGAATTTATTGATTAAATGGTGTAGTTGGATAATATAAATCACTCGCCTATTGAATTGTTGGTATATTTATTTTTCGAGTCTAGAAATAACTGTTTTGGGCTATCGGTGGAGGATAGTCGTGCTTGTTGTAGACATTGCATGCGGATTAGGGAAAATTGAAACTAATCAATTTGTTAAGTCATAAATTTAGACTATTGAATTAATACAGAAATTACATGTATTGATTGAGCATTGCATATGCATATTGTTTGGGAGGAGATAGGGGATGTACTCCACGGTTTAGGGGAAGATAGGGGATGGACCTCTAAACCGGATTTTTGTTTGGGAGGAGATAGGGGATGGACTCCATTAACACCATTTTTATGTGTGCTTATTATATTGAAGTGTTTTTACATGATTATTGATATAGCACTAAAATGTGTATCAAATGGGAAGTATGAAGTGTTTTGATATGAGCATGAGTCTCATTTGTTTTGTGGATATTGGAAGTAATGTGAATATGATAAATAATTCACTGTTGTAAGTTTGGCCAGGTTCAGAGCCATGTTGATAATAATGGAAAGTGAAATGTGTCTTAGACATTAGTGTCATGAGACTGTTTAATGATAAAATTGATTATCTTGGTTAACCATCTATTGAATGCTATAGCTTTATTCAATGCTTATATTTGGTTTAGTATTTTTCTACTGGGCTGTGGCTCACCCTTTATGGGAACATCACTTTCAGGTTCAGGTGATAAGCTACCTCCACGAACTTAGCCTGGAAGGATTTGATGTTTGGAATTTTGAAGACTTTTCTTTAGTTATATGTTTGATTTTGTTATTTTTTTTTTTTTTTTTGAGATTTCATGTAAACATTCAAGCCTAGGGCTTAACTTGTAAATGAGTTAGTACTCATCCTTTTTGTGTCCAAGTGTTAGCTTGGAAAGATGTAAGCCCTTAGGGCATTTATTTTGATGTTGCAGGATGTTACATGTGATGTCTTTCAATAAGAATACTCTGATGAATAACTCAAATGATTCGTTTTCTTTTATAAATGCATGTTAATGTTATGGTTATTATGGGTTTATTTTGAGGGCGTGACAACTTGGTATCAGAGCGTCCCGGGTTCGAATACTTTGGGTACGTGGGAAGTGATTAGTATCACAATGGGTTCGTCTCGCTTGATAGAGACTTAGATGTACTGTTATGTGCTTATATGATAGCATGTTTATGTGATTATGTGGGTATGGAACGTAGTTTCTAGGATGTTAATTGGACCCTTGAGTTTCTAGTAGTCTTGTTGGAAAGGCACTTGATCAATGCTGTTTCCAACCGGAATTATAGTAACGCTTCGGGACTATTATTATCCAGGAATGAAATTCGTAGGTGCTTATGTGATTATGTGCTTACGTGGAATGAATTATTTTTGTCCAATGCATTAGGACGCGAGTGTTTAGTTTCGGCACATTTATTAATGTGCTAACGTCTTTGTTTGTTTCCTTTATTAGGATGTCAGGACGAGGACGAGGACGCGGTAGGCGTGGTAGGCCGGGTAGGCAGGAGGTACCGGTGCCAGAGGAGATTCCGGCAGTTCATGAGGGAATTGGCCAGGCCAATGTGGCCGAGCCAGTAGGCCAGCAGGCTATGGGCGCTTTAGCCCGAGAGATAGCAGGGGCATTCAGGGAGTCAGTAGGCATTCTTAGGGCTGAGAATCAAGCCCAGGTTGTTGTTGCGGATGCAGGACCTTCCTTTCTGAAGAGGGAGTTCTTCCGGTCTAATCCGGATGAATTTGTGGGTGATCCTAAAGAGCCGCTTAAGGCAGATGAATGGCTCGAACAGACAACGAAGACGTTTGAGATGCTTGGCATCGAAGACGAGGGGTTGAAGGTGACCTTGGCATCATTCCAGTTGAAGGGGGATGCGGGTCAGTGGTGGAAGTTCACTAAGGGGCGTATAGGAGGTACATGGGAGGCTTTTGTGAATGCTTTCTAGGAGAAGTTCTTATCTCCAGCAGTTAGGGAGAAGCTGAGAGACCAGTTCTGCCAGCTTAAGCAGTCGAGTTTTTCAGTGGCCGAGTTTGAGGCTGCATTTACTAGTTTGTCCAGGTTTGCACCTGAATTGGTGGCGTCTGAGGAACGACGTTGTATTGAGTTTGAGAGGAAGTTGAGGCGTGGCCTCAAGCTGAGAGTTGGGGGAACTATGATTCGGGATTATGGGCGTTTGGTTGATGCTGCAGCCCACATGGAAATCATGATGCAGGAGGAGGAGGAAGGACAGAAGGGCTCCAAGAGGAGTCAGGATGGTCAGAGTGATGGTAGGAGACAGAAGGGTTTTAATCCCCAACAGTCTCAGAGTAGCTTTTCTAGATCGACTTTTCCTATGCCGAGTGCTAGTTCGGGGAAAGGCAGTCAAGGAGACATTACCTGCTTCAAGTGTGGCCAGCTGGGCCACAAGTCTCCAGTTTGTCCTCAGAGGGGAGGAGTGTAGAGAGCAGCATCATCTTCGGCTCGATCTCAGAGCCAGAGTCAAGGTAGAGGCCAGCCACTCTCGTGTTATCAGTGTGGTCAGCCAGGGCATATGAAGAGGTATTGCCCGCAGTTGGGTGGCACACCTGGTGCATCTGGTTTGAGGCAGATTCAGGGTCAACAGCCAGCTCAGTCGGGTCAGGCCTCGAGGGCCAATCAGGGGGCTTCATCGTCTCAGTCGGTGCAGCAATCTTATGCTCCTAGAGGTGAGCAGGTTGATCAGAGGTCATCTGGGCGCGTGTATGCTGTTACCACGCAGGATCTTGTACCGGCTCCATCTGTTGTGAGAGGTACTTTCTTGTTTTCCAACTCGGTTGCTAATGTTTTGATTGATACGGGTGCATCTCATTCCTTTGTGTCTGCCGCATTTGCATCTGTTTTGGAGTTGGAGTTAGCACAGTTAGCATCTCCTATTTGTGTAGTGTCGCCTCTTGGGGGTGAATTGATTTTGAAACACGGTGTTAGGGGTTGTGATATAGAGGTTGATTACCATAGAATCCCATTTTCCTTTGTAGTTATGCCTATGAGAGGTTTCGATGTTATTTTGGGTATGGACTGGTTATCGTCATACCGGGCAGTTATTGATTGCTACCGCCAGAGAGTCACTTGTTGTACCGTGAATGGTGAGTGTTTTCATTTTCTGGGGGACCGTGTTGGTAGTGTTTTGCCACCGGGGTATGTTCCGCGAGGACAGAGTGAGCTTAGTGGTCTACTTGCTAACCTTTCGATTAGTGAGGACGGTGAGACTCAGATTGTGTTGCCAAGGGTGGTGTGTGAGTACTCGGACGTTTTTCCCGAGGATCTTGTTGGTTTGCCACCGCATCGAGAGATTGAATTCTCTATTGACTTAGTGCCCGGCACGGCGCCGATTTCTATGGCACCTTATCGTTTTGCCCCAGCTGAGTTAGTTGAGTTGAAGATCCAACTCCAGGAGTTGCTAGATAAAGGCTTTATACGTCCTAGTGTTTCGCCTTGGGGAGCACCGGCCCTCTTTGTTAAAAAGAAAGGTGGTGCTTTGAGACTTTGTATAGATTACCGGAAATTGAATCGGGCTACGGTTAAATTGAATCGGACTTTGTATAGACTTTGTATAGACTTTGTATGCTCAAATGACAAAACCAACTCCAAACAGACCTTAAGCAGGCCCAAAATAGTGGCAAAATGAGCCAAGATGGTGACTTGAAAGGCATAAGAATGAAGCTTAATGCAAAGGCTCATAAATGGGGTATAATGATGCAACTCTCAAACACATTGAAAGAGTGACAAACATGAGAATATGGCCAAGAAATAAATTCTGAAATATCATGCTCAATGATGCTAAAACATGCAAACACCTTAAGTTAAGCATGCAAGGGGATTCAAAACTCAAGGCTAAGCAAGGCTATTACACTACAACCATACATGGCAAGCATCATTCGACCAAGGGACCTTAAAATAGAGCTAAGGCAGCCCAAAATATGAACAAAATCAGTTTGGAGTATGGCCAAAATATGCTAGCATAGAGGGCCAAAACAACATGCATTATAAGGTAGTGAACATGATTTACACTACAAGCATGTGAAGCATATGAGAGGCTACCAAACCAGTCAAAAAAAGAATCATGGCATGCCAAATGATGGCCAAAAACCCACTGAAACATGACCAATACATGCAAGAATGAGGGGTTACTTTGATAGGCTATGCAAGGGATTGTTCTACACATGCAAGAGGCAAACAAAAGCTGACCAAACCAGCCATAGACAGAGTCTAGGCAGGTCCTAAAAGTCACTAAAAAGGGCCTGAACCAAGGCTAGGAAGTGTGAAAATATATGCTCCCTTGGAAAGCCAAAAATGCAAGCAAACAAGGCCAAAAGAGAGAGGGTCACCCCTCTCTGATTTTGGCCCTCAAAACCACATGCCAACCACTGAAAATCTGCAGGATTTCAGTGGCTAAAGGGACAGGCAAAGCTCAATACAAAGGTCTCATGCCATGGCTCAAAACAAGGCTAAATAGAGCATGCAAGAGGGTAGATGACCCCCAACACCAAAAGAGCCTTAAACAAACATGAAAATCACTTAAATATGAACCTTTTTTCAGTTGACAACAAAGCCTAAATATTCATGCAAGTATGGCTAGGAGAATGATCAAGATAGAGCTTAAAAAGGGAGAAAAGAGATTACCCTTGAAGCACAGCAAAACCAGCAGATTTCTCAACCAAAAACCAGCCTTTTAAACTCCAAAAATGTCCTCAAATAACCTCAGCCCAATGGTGGTTAACTTTGATGAAGGATGCCTAGGCAAACTAGAAGCATTTCTTTACTTTCAAGCACTTCTATGCACAAAATGGGCAAGGGAGTGGAGTATATAGAGAGAGGGGCAAAGATTCAGCCCTAGAAGTTATAGAGAGAGAGAGAGAGAGAATTTTTAGAGTGAGAAGCTCCCAAGCTTCTCCAAAAAAATTGTCCCCCTTGAAAATGAGAGATATAGCCTTATATATAGCAAAAATGAGAGTTGGCTCGAAAATATCTGTCTATGGAACAACTGGAGGTTGTGGAAGACAGCTGGAGAGAAAATATCTTCAAAGAATTTGAGTTTGGGACCTGCCAGCCACTTTTTTGGTTGGCCGACCACTTTTTCTGGTCGGCCGACCACTTTTTCAGAGAAAGTGGTCGGCCAGCCACTTTTTCTGGTCGGCAGGAAAATTCTGCTTTCCAGGTCCAACTTCAAATGGCCATAAACCCTTCATATGGACTCCTTTTCAGGTCATTATTATGTCCAAGTTGAAGCCCCGGAAGTAATCTTTCCAATGGTGGCAGCCTTGCATCAAAATTTCAACTGTGCAAAAAGTTATTCCTGTTTTGGTGAAGCCGCGCAATTTTGGTCCTACCCGGATTCATGCCGAACTTCTCCCAAACTAGTTTTCTTCTCTCCTTTCCTCTTTTCTTCAACTCCAAACCCCTAAACAAAGTGTTTTGAAATATTTTTCAAAGATTTCATATCTCTTTCATTCATTTCCACTTTGTCCTTGCTCAGTTTACCGAAAAGTGCGATATTTAACAAAATGCGAGTGTCGGAACATCGTAGAAACTTTATTTTCAAAACATTTTGAAAGAGAGGGTTTCAAGGTCTAAAATATTTTGATCAAGATTGTTTTGGCCCAAAAGGGGTATGAATTTGGGATTTGACTCTCTCATTGCCGAAGAAACTGAACCTTTGCCCTACACACCTTTCTCCACCAAGTAAGCCATCAGTAGTGCCCAAGTCTTAAGGATGGTCAAAAATGAGGTGTCTACAACTCACAATTAAAGTAATAAAAAGAACCGTAGTAGTAGAAGAAGAAGAATAAAAATGAACAAGTGGGTAAAATGAAAGAAGAGAAGATATGCTTACACCGCCAAGCCACCACAAAAATAAGTTGCATTATCAAAAACTAAGATTGGCACGAGATGGCAGAGATTTTTAAGGAAAATATTACTCTCTTTGGGAGACGGTTGCCATTGGTAACTTGAATATTCATACAGTGAAGGTGAAAATAGTAACTTATGGACCAAGTGTTGTAATTGACCATTTCTTCTTCCTCGGACTCCTCCTCAGTTATGGTTGTTGGCTCTAGCCTAGGATGATACTCCACCATTGAAAACCAAAACAAGCAGAACTTGTCACCGCCTAGATGAGCCAAGGTCGAAGGAGGACCAGTATCATAAGCCATGTATGACTTTCAATAGTCATGGAGATTGAATTTACCCATGAACCACATCTTTGTCACTAAATCATACCCATTAGGCGTTGATTGCCTAATTGGGTATTGATATTCAACTCCGTACAATCAACGCCTAATTGGGTATGATTTAGTGACAAACATGCAATTGATGAGCAAGTTCAATCTCCATGACTATGGACAGTCTTACATACCTGATGATACTGGTTCTCCTCCTTCTCCGAGCTTGGCTCATCTAGGCAGCGACAAGTTTTGTTTGCTTTGGTTTTCAGTGGTGGAACTTAGGCCAACATTTATAACTGAGAAGGAGTGGGAGTCCTTGTCTGAGGAAGAGGAGATGATCCCAGGACCGCTTAATTCGGAACCTCTTCACATTCACTGCATGAAGCTTCGAGTTACCAATGGCAGTCGTCCCCAAAAGAGTGGAATATTTCCCTTGAAAATCTCTTCCATCTCGTGTCAATCTTAGTTTCTGAGTATGCAACTTATTTCTAGGATAGTTTGGTGATGTAAGAAAGCTTATTGTCCTTAATTTTTCCTACTCGTTCTATTTCATTGCTTTAATTATTATTTATATTCATAGACCACTACCATTTTATTTTATTTTTTGAGGTTAAGTGATGCAGTATGTTACTTAGTTGGATTTGTTTGCAAGCCCTTATTGTAGAGGATGCATATAATACAATCTTAGAATTGTAACAAAACATACATGTGAGAAAACTTCTTTTGTTAATTTTCCATAACAAAGAATCATTAGGCTTAAACTTGTTTTTTAGGACTGATGGTAAAAACTAATTGCAATTCCTGTTTCTCATGTTTTAGCCTCTTTTACTAGTTAATATAATGCTATACCTTTCAGCCCTATTCGATTAGCAGGATTAATAGTAAGGAGATCAACAATCCACAAGATTAGTGTAGGATTGGTTATCCAATGACAGTGACTCCAATGGATTAATAATCTCAATCCTATGCTATAATCCGCTCAATCAAACAGGCCTTTCATGGATTATTTGATATGCTGGTAATTCTTCTTGTATGTGAAAGTGTTATCTCCACCCTACAAAGCAAACATGTCAGATTGCAAGAAAAAAAAATTTATGCATGCTTAAAAATGTGTACTAGAGCCTGTGATATACCTAGAATGAGAAGTGGTTGCCTTTCTAGTCCCAATTATGCAACACTGTTTTGGTAGCCATGTTAAAAAAACTTATGCCAGAGTATAGGGCAAGTGGTTTCCTCAATTAGGTGCTTTGGATCTATCAATACAACTTGTCAACAGCCAATGCAGGTCCCATTAAATCATCTGGATGAAAGAACTAGGTTTTGGGTATTTCAAACTCTTCACTTACCCAATTCTTGGTATTAACATCATATCTTTGAAGGACACGGTCCTCAGGCAATAAAACTTCCCACCCAAAACCATAGTGTGCATATATTGCCCTAGGGTATTAATCATGTTGAGTGACATCTAATGATCTAATAACATGTCTAAATTAGTGGAAATAAGCAAAAAAATATTTACAAAAAAAAATCAAGATCAATAATCTAGAATTTATCCATCTTCAAGTATGACTCATAAAGAAACGTTAAGAAAGAAATTGAGAAAAGCAAGAATTTTGAAAATCAAAAATTGCAAAAAATTGAAACTAATTGATTTAGAAGGTTATCTAACAAGTAAGATTATAAAAGTATAAAGAAAATTAAGAATTTATAAAGAAAGAGGCTACTCTCCTCCAAGTTGTCAAGATAGTAATACGTACTTTAGCAATCGCTCCACCCTACGCTTCTCTATAGGATCCCCTTTGTCCACTGCAACACTTCTTTTGGTTAGATAAACTTATATGACTTGATAAATGCTACAATACAAATCTATAGGAGTATAAAATAAATGTTAAACAGTGCTTATATCAAAATAAGGGTAGAAATGGAGAAACAAAAGGTTATGCGCACAAAAATATATGGATTTATGTAGTAATAATAAATAAACACACCATATGCAAATTTGTAAAGTTATACTTTGCCTATGTGCAGCACATGTGACTATTCTTCCATTCAGTGTTGAACCTAGATACTGCTTACTTACACTTATTTCCATTTTGGTACTATCACATCATGTTTGCACCATGATCTAAAGCATATAAAGTATCTAAGAAGAAAATGGTTCCTACAAGTTTTTGGGTCATTAGTGAAGTATAGGAATGCAAAGCCCAAGTCTCATGCTAGTGAAGTTCTATGAAATTTGATTTTACCCAAACCACCTAATGTCATAGATCCATGACGAACAAGATGACTTCTTGGCTGAAGACAAATAAACAAGGAATAAAATTTTGGAATTTAGTGGTTCACTACAATCCTTTTAACCGTTAACTATCAAAGAACTAGGATTGGGTTGAGCATACCTTTCGATCATCTTTTAAGTTGTCATCTATACGTTCCTTTATATCTGTAGTTCAACAAGGGTATATTCACTCTTAGTGAACACAAATTTCCAGAAAAAGGAAAAAAGATTAAAGAAAAAGGCATTGGCATGCTTCCAAATGACACAATTTGGAATAATTCCCCTTTTTTTTTCTTCTTTTGTTTTTTTGTTTTTGTTTTTTTTTGTTTTTTGTAATGGTTGCACTCCAAACAACACTTTTTTGCTCAAAAACAAAAGTAAAAGTATGTTTCACATAAGACACCAAAATATCTTCCATTAATGAATGAATAAACCTTTGTATATAGTTTCTCTTCTGGCCATCAATTTTCTTGATTTGAACCAGTGTTATTAAAGGCCCACCTAGGCCTAAGTCCCATTCAGGCCCAAGGTTTACGCCTCGCAGTGTTCCAGGCTAGGCGACTTCGATAAGTAATGCTTAAGGCGTGCAACTTGGCCAAGCCGTAGTAAAGCCCAAGGCCTGCACCTTGAGGGACTTTTTACTCTATTTTATTGTTGCTTTGATTGGTTTCGTTTGAAATCTGACCATTGATTTAATAGGGTGCAGTTACAAAAGATCCCTACTCTTAATTACACATGCCAATACATTGGGCATTCGGCCCCAAATCAACGATTTAGCTCTAATTCCTAATCTCCCAAAAACACTTTGTTGTTGTTTGCCATCGTTATCCAGCCCACCAGCTTGGAAAATTCTTGTTCACATTGTTTTCTTTTTCTCTTCTTATATTTCTCTCTAATTCTCTTCTCTTCTGTTTTTCTTCTCTACGTTGTTGTCTTCTTTACTTCTCTTCTCTATGTTTCTATCTTCTTCTTCACATGGCTGCTATGAAGCACCGGCACGAGTACTGATACAGGTACGTCGAAACGGTAAAATTAAAAAAAATAGGGTACAGATACAGCTTGGTACGCTTGTAAAAAATATTTATTTTTAATTTAGAGTAATGCAAAAATTAATTAAATGGTTTAATTTGTTAAGGTCCAACCTATAATTAACATTTAATGCCGAAAGTAAAGGTATAAATCAAAATTAAATGTCAATATATTAAATAACTTACAAACCATAGTTTAATTTTAAAATCATGCTAAGCATAAGACAAAAAAAAAAAAAAAAGTCCAGTGAAAGGAGTTATCTATAGTAGAAGAAAATATTGTTTCAACTGAGGTACGCTATGGCTTAGATATATACTAAGTACGTCTAGGTACGCCAAAAATTAAGAAGAAAAAACTTGGGCACGTGTTTGTGTACCCGGTACGTATGCAAAAGTACCATACGAGGTATCATTCGCCGGTAAGTACCCGGTACGGGTATGACATGTTTTTCAAAGTACCATGCTTCATAGCATGGTTGTGATGTTGATGTCTTCTTCTTGTTCTTCCATCTTCTTATACTAATTCTCCGGCCTCCTCTTTCTCATCCTTCTTTGGACTAATTTGTTTTTTTCCCCTCTTCTTATTCTTCTTCTCCCCCCTTCTTATTCATGTTTTATGTTAAACTTTGAAATATTGTTCATTTGTCTATGCTAAAATAGTAGTGTTTGTTAGTATTTATATTTTTAAATTTTACTATTTCATTTTGCTTATGTTGAACTCTAAATTAATTGCTTATATTAAATTATTTATATTTTTTTACGTACAAGGTGTGTCTCACTTTGGTGAAGCTTGCGCCTCACCTTACGCCTAGGCCCTAGGAGACCTTGGTGCGCCTATCGCCTTTAATAACACTGATTTGAACATATATATTCATAAAGAAACCGTCTCATGGGTGAGATTACTAAGCAAAAAGGTCCAAGGTTGCATGCTTCGCATCTTTCGAAAGTATAAAAATAAGATGATGATTCCATATGATTGATCTTATGGATGCTATATTTCTAAACAAATATATAGTTGCTTTTTATGAAGAAAACAAGAAGTAAAAAAATAAACAAATAAGAGCTTCAGGTGGTCAGACATAGTGATGAGAACAAAAACCATGGTCGTTCTCCATCTAAATATCATAGGAACCGCAAATAATTCAAACAAGGCATTGATAAACAATAATGATCATACTTATCAAATAGAGAATCGTATCGTGAATCAAAATCGTGATTTTGCAAATCGTGAATCAAATCAAGAATCGTTAAGCTTCAATACAAACTCTAAAAAATGAAAAACAATCATATATAGGAACAAAAATGAGATAAATTGATTTTTGCACAAGTTATAAAATAATTCTTGTTATGAATAGTGTGATTCACTCCCAAAATAGATTCACCCATAAATTTGTATCGATTATGCTGCATGAAATGCAAATTGAATCGTGAATCAAATAGTGAATCATAAGATTCTAATAACAGATGCAATGATTAACATATAACTCGATTACATAATCTACTCTATGCACGTAAACTTATGCTGAAGTCATCTTGTACATATAATACATACCTTTGGTTCTGGTGCCATTTTCTGAACTCCTTCCATTTCCAACTTATTTATTGGAGCTATCACCACTGCTTATAGTTCGGCCCAAGTTGAAATGCAATGGCATAAATAAAATAAAGGGCTTAGAGTCAAACGTAACAATTAAAACCACAATAGCATTAAAGCAAGCTTGAATCGAACAAAACTTAATATCAAGTGAAGGCGACAAAAAACAGGTTCCCAAGCTGGAATCACCAAAAAAATGGATTTCCAAGCTGGAACAAAAGAACAAATTAGGAGGGAAACAAAAAAAAAAAAAAAAAAGAGGGAAAGGGACTCTGATTTCTTCATGAAAAATGTAAACACAACTCCCCCTACATCTGACTCAGATTCTCAAACCACTCAAATGAAGAAAGTGAAAGAAACAAATAATTACAGAAGAAAAAGAAGGATTGAGATGTAAAAAACGAAAGAAACCCTAGGTTTTTATACAAGATGATAATAAGAGATCCATTGATAATTATATGTAGCATATAGTAATTTTAATTTGGCCAATCGAACAAAAACAAGAACTAATCATTGTGTTCTTCATAGATCTATAGATACACACATATATAGCACATAGAGAGACGCACCAAATCTGCACACACAAAAAAATAAAAAAATTTGAAGGAGATGAAGCTTGAACTGATGATCGAACTGATCTGTTGTGGAATGAAGCTTGAGGTCTCAAATCTGTGTTGAGGTCTCTCAGATTTGCACTGGAGCTCTCATATCGATGGGAGAGGACAGCACGATGAAGAAGAAGATGAAGAAAGTGGTAATGGTAACAGTAATGGTGAGAGTGACGAGATTGAGGGTGGTTGTGATTCATAATATATTAATGGCACAGGAAGAGGAAGAGGAGTAGCAATTTCCATAATAAGTAGGAGACTGACTCGCTTTTGCTCTTTGTCGGAGGGAGGATTGGTGTTGCAACCAATGTTTTAAAAATTGGTCGGTGAGCCAACTGGAAAAAGGATCGAGTGGACAAATTATCGGTTCAACCGTCAGGTTGAATTAGAATTAGGTCCTGACGTAATAAATATATTAAAATTATATTTAAATAAAAATATAAGTACTAAAATTATAAATTAAAATATTACATTATCTTAAATATTTCTATTAATATTTTTTTACTAAAAAATATAATAATATTTTTTAAAATATTATTAATTTTTGGGCGAATTATACTAGCAATCCCTATAGTTTGTCGCTAGTGGCACTTTAATCCCTGACTTTTCAATTGTGACACATTTGACCCTAAATTTTGAATCTTGTTCCAAATAAGGACAATTGAAGATACCATTGGACTTTTCAAGGGAAAAATTGTCAATTTGATAAAATATAAACTAATTTAACAAAAATAAATGTCAAAAAAATATTTTTAAAACTTCAAAAATTATTTCTATCCACCAAAGATAAAATTATGTAAAATTAATAAATCTTTTAGACATTTATTTATTTATTTTACCAAATTAGTTTTTATTATATGTTTGGATGATGATCATGTAATGGGTGGTTGCTAAGTTTTTAATGTATAATCGTTATATTTAATATATGAAATATTTTTAGTTTTGAATTTTTTGATTTAATAGATTGGTTTAATAATTATATCAAATTTGTCACCATATTCGACTTTTAAAAAAATAGAAACTAATTTAATGAAAACAAAAATAACCACCCCTTACATGATTATCATCCAAACAAAAATAAATATTAATTTTGTTTAAAAAAAAATGTCTAAAAGATTTATCAATTTTACATAATTTTATTTTTAGTGGGTATAAATGATTTTAAAAAATTCAAAAAAAAAATTGATATCTATTTTTGTCAAATTAGTTTATATTTTATCCAATTGGCAATTTTGCACTTGAAAAATCCAATGATATCTTCAATTGTCCTTATTTGGCACAAGATTCAAAATTCAGGATCAAATGTGTCACAATTGAAAAGTCAGGGACCAAAATGACACAAAGCCCAAATTATAGGGACTATTAGTGTAATTCACCCTTAATTTTAATTTGGAAGAGGAAATCAAATATTCAATATTCCCTCCATATGATTTTAATTCAAATAATTTGATTGAAAGAAGAGCAAAAATTTTGGAAGGATATCAAAATTTTAAGTTTCCCTCCAATAAATTTGATTGAATCTCACATGGATTTGTTGAGTTTTTTTGGAAGAATTTTTTTTCTTATAAATAGGTAGAGACTTTCACAATAATTTCAAGCTTTTAATGGGATTCCTCACAAGAGGAGACTCTTGAAAGAGAATTTCCAATTAAAATTTTCTAATATTTTTATACTTATATATATATAATAAGAAAAAAAGAAATAATAAAAAAAAAGTTCAAAGAAATCCAAAAAAAATCAAAATTTTCATTTTCATTGACCCGGCAAACCATCCCTGAGACCAGTTCGGCGGTTCAACCGCTAGTTTTCCTGGTTCTCTCTAAATAGGCCAGTTTTAGGATTTGAACGGTTTAGAGGGTATATCCAGACCGAAACCCTGACCGGTCGAACCGGCCAGTCCAGTCTGATTTTCAAAATCATGGTTGCGACCATGCATTTCATCTCCAAAAGGAAAAGGGAGTCCTATTGCGAAACCTTAATAAAACACAATTTCTTTGGTCAAATTACACATTGTCATTGGTAGGGTGAGCACGGTCTGGATTGGTCTAGATTTGGGTAAAACTAGGACCAATCCGTTATTTGCGGTTCCTGAGAAATCAGAACCAATCCAAGCTGTTTAAATCATGGAACCAATCCGATTAAACATGTATTGGATCAGTTTAGGACCACATATTCACATAATTAAATATCAAAAAAAAAAATATAGAACATTTAAAGCAAACAAAAGCAAACAGCATCATGTGTGAACTGATCAACAAAAATAGCAAAATATAAAATAACAAAAACCCATTAAAACAGTATCACCAATTCTCCTAAATGTCATCTTATGTAACAAATTCCAAGCATACAAACAGCAACAGTAGTAGACAGCAACAAACAATAAATCATACCAGAAATCAAAGAAAAAATATACAGTGTTTCTCTCCTTATATATAGAAATCATACCATAAATCAAAGAAAAAAATAAAAAGAGAAATCATATAATATATACACACCCATTTAAGATACGTTGTTTCTCTCCTTATACACAGAAATCATTGTTTCAGAAAAAAATAAAAATAGAAAAAATATACACACACCTATTTAAGATAAAAACAGAAAAAAATAAAAATAAAAACTTTTACTTACACACCCACACCCATTTCAGAAACAGAAAAATACACGCCCATTTCAGAAAAACAATATATACAGAATATAGAGTTCAGAGATGAAATCACAAGAAATATTTTTTCCTTAAATTTACTAAATCCACATTGCAGATGAGATGAACAATCGCTTTCAGAGTGTAGAGTTCACTAAATATCTCCGATCTGAGATTAAATCTATCTGGCATGAAATCCACAAAAAAGTAACAGTGTTAGAGAGAGAGCTCACCGAGAGAGAGCTCACCGAGAGAGAGAGAGAGAGAGAGAGAGAGAGAGAGAGAGAGAGAGAGCTCACCGAGAGAGAAACAAGCAGCTACAGTTACCGATTTGACCTGACATGGATGATCTGAGATGAAATGGATGATCTGAGCTGACTACATCTGAGAACAAAGGAACAAAAATAGTGTCACCGAGAGAGAGAGAAGCAGCTCACCGATCTGATCCAAGATGGATGAGAATGTGAGAGACAGTAGTGATAGAGAGAACTCAGTCTGAGATGAGAAAGATAAGAGAAAGAGAGAGAGTACCGAGAGTGTTAGAGACAGCGAGTGGTGTGGCGTGAATGAATTAGGGGTACAGTTAGCTTGCTTTTATTTGAAGCAAGAAATGATACTTTGTAGGCAGGTATTTAGTATAAATATAGACTATCTCTATACAGTCTGGATTGTTTCCAATCCGAAATCATGAGGTTCAATCCAGAACTGATCCGTGACCTACGGATTTGTAAATTTTCAATTTGGAACCGAACCACGAATTTAAAAAACCAATCCAAACTTATCGGATTAGACTAGACCAGATCAGATTACGAATTATATGGATTGCTTACTCAGCCCTAGCCATTGGTCATTTATTTTTGTATAAATTACAATAAATCTCTTTAAATTATGAACCATTTTCACTAGGCGGCTGTCTCATCTATATAACAAAACAGGGGTGTTTTTGAATCGGGGATGGGACATTTGTCTATGTGTCAAAATGTGGTTCATTAGATTGATTCAATCTAAGGGCTAAACATGCCTCACTCTCATTTGTCCTATTTGGGCATTTCAACGGTTGAGATCAATTTTACTAAATTTAAATGGTCCAGATTAACTTTTGGTTCCCATCCTCACAGACACCTCATTTTCTCTCTCTTTTTCTTTCTTTCATATCTCATAGACTTCTTCTCACACCTCACATCTCTCACAGACATCTTCTCTCTCTTTCTCTCTAATTTTGATTTCAAAATTTGAAACTCTATTGTCTTTCACACCTCTTTCTCTTCTCTCCACACATCTTCTTTTCCACCAAGCTTTCTCTATCTCTCTCTAAGTGATCTCCGGTGGTGATTTCTAGCATTTGGCTCTGATGGAATATAGCCTCGCTGAGAGGGGGTGTTTTCTACCATCTGCATCAATGTTTGCCTCCTCTCTCTCTACACAGCTCCAAGGCAGAAGGCTAAATCCTCACCCTTTTTTTTTTCCCCCTCCTTTTGTTATTGTTCCATTGGGTTTGTTATTGTTCAATCTTTGCCTCCTCTATCTCTAATCTAGACAGCTCCCTTTTTTTGGAGGGAGAGGGGGAAGAGGGTGTGTAAATCTAGGGTTTTTATTTGGGTTTTGGATTTTGATATGATAATCAATCTTTGCCTCCTCTCTCTTACTTTTTTTCCCCTCTTTTATTTCAGTTTGTTTTTCTTTTTTCTTTTTTTGTTATCAGCACATAAACTATTCTTTTTATTAAAAATATTTTTGTCCTGTTTGGTTGCTAAGAAAGTGGCGAAAAAAAATAAAGAAAGTTGAATTTTGGTTATTGTCATTTATGGGTTTTGCTAAAAAGTCTATTATGACTGTATTTTTATCAAAATTAATTTTTTTTTATTGGGTTTTGTACTCAAGAACAAGGGTTTCATTTGGCTAATCGTTGGTTACTGTGTTTAGTTATTAAGAAAGTGGAGGAAAAGAAAAGAAAGTGAAGTGTTAATGTTCTTAATTGTTATTTTTCTTAATTAACTTGGGTTATTTGTTCAAGCACCATTAATCTATCTCTTTATATTTTTTCTACTCTATCTTTAAGCACCATTATGTTTTCTATTTCATATGATGTAGTGACTTTGACCACGATAATGGAGCAGACTAAGGTTGTGGGTATTTGTCTTGGTCTTGCTGGCTCTGTTTCAGTGTCTTGGTCTTGCTGGCTCGATTCAAGGATACCCCAAACAGGTATTTTAATTATTTAGTTATGCTGGAGATGTTCAAACCATGGGAAAAGCTGCTGGAAACTTTAATTAATTAGTTTTGTTGATTAATTAGTTATTTTTGTTGCTAAAACTGTGATAGATTTGAACTATACCTTTTGGTACCTATTAATAGTTGAAGTTTTTATTTAATGTTTTCTATTTTATTATTATTATTATTTTGCAATATTTGTTGGTAATAAGGTGCTTGGCTTCTATTGGGAAACAAATTCTGTAGCATTCGAGTTGACAATAATAATTGTGTGTGATTTTTCCCCTCTCTCTTTTGTGTCTTGAGAATATTGCAGTCTTCACATAAAACAAAAAAACACTATCAAATTGTTTTTTTCATTTTTTTTCCTATTATGAGTTATTAATTTGATTTGGGTAAATTATACTTTGCTCCCTTAAAGTTTCACCCATTTTTCACCTTGGCCCTTAAAATTTAATTTTTCCCACTTTGGCCCTTTATGTTTACAATCTTTCTCACTATGGTCCTTCATTTTTGCAATCCTTCTCACTTTGGCCCTTTAAGTTTGATTTTTCCCACTTTGGCCCTTCATGTTTGTAATCCTTTCCACTTTGTCCTTTCATGCTTGCAATCCTTCCCACTTTACTCCTAGACTAACTCTCATCCAAAAAAGTAACAGAATTTGTCACATCATTAACATATCAGCTCCATATGTGATGTAAAAAATTCACTAAAGATGCAAAAAATAAAAAACAAAAAAATTAGAATTTTCTTTTAGTCTTTAGTGAACTTTTTTTTCGAATTTATTCATAAACATTATTACATTATAGATGCATCTAGATTAGATGCAGCTAAAAAAATAAAAACAAATTTAACTAAAAAAAGAAAAAAAAAGTTCACTAAGACGGAAAAAACGATAGTAAATTTTTCATTTAAGAATTGACAATACATATGTTTGAGCCAGTATATTTTCATTTTTTTTCCATCTTTAGTAAACTTTTTTATTTTTTTAGCTAAATTTGTTTTTATTTTTTTACCTGCATCTAATCTAGATGCATCTATAATGTAATAATGTTTACGAATAAATTTGTAAAAATAGTTCACTAAAGACAAAAAAAATTCCAATTTTTTTGTTTTCTATTTTTTTATTTTTTTGCATCTTTAGTGAATTTTTTACATCACACATGGAGCTGATGTGTTAATGATGTGGCAGATTCTGTTAGTTTTTTGATGGAAGTTAGTCTAGGATAAAATGGGAAGGATTGCAAATAGGAAAGGCCAAAGTGGGATGGATTGCAAATATGAAGAGCCAAAGTGGGAAAAATTAAACTTAAAGGGCCTAAGTGGGAAGGATTGCAAACATGAAGGGCCAAAATGAGAAAATATTAAACTTCAAGGGCCAAAGTGAGAAATGGGTGAAACTTTAGGAGGGCAAAGTGTAATTTACCCATTTGATTTTGTTAACACAGTGTGATCTCCCATTTCATTTGAACAAATAATTGATTTTGTTTTGCTAGGTGACTTATGCTATTTTGAAGAACATTAGATTCCCGATGGAGTTGTTTTCCATGACTCTCTCTCTCTTTCTCTCAATTGGCAACAACACATAACCATTTTAAATAGATACAGTAACCATTAGCATAATTATAATATTAACTTTCGTTACTTTTCTCTCTCATTTATATGAATTAGTTTTCTTTTTGTTTTCATTATTTTTTACTCCAATTGGTTTAGTTTACTTTTTTTTTTCTTTATTTCCTTTGGGATTTATGAAGATCTAGGGAAAAAATAAAGAATTAACCACAAATTAGACCCACTACCAAATGCATGTCAGGTTTTACAATGTTAATTAGAGTGCAAATATGTAACAAGCCTCACTTTTTATTATTATTTGGGAATGTGGATTGGTATGCTATGATAGAAACTATACTTTCAGCTTTGTTTATTAGTTTTCTTTGGTCCTCTTCTTCTTCTTTTTTAGACTCGATAACTCAACTCAAGCAGAAGAATTGGGGTTTTCATGAATCAATTTGATTTGGGTAATGCTTTGCATTTGAATGATTTATTTTTGTGTGTTTGCAGCAAATGTATGGTTCTACACGGGTTTTAAAGACTGGGCTGAGTTAAAAAATAAAGGTGATGTCCTTGACTGGTTGATGACAACCTGACTAACTATGTCTGAGGTGGCCCTCCAATTATGCATTGTGGAGGCTTGGAGAGCATTTGGTCTAATTGCAATGGTAACATTTTTGGTGGGCGCAAGAACAATGCAGAAGATGTTGCTCAATTTGCTGTTGGCTATCTTGCTGAATATATGTCGACTTTCAATCGTGTTAATGTTTCTCCAAGGAGTAAAAAGAAGAGTAGATGGTCACCTTCATCCAGTTGACAGTGTATACAAATTAGACTTTGATGGGGCAACTTTTAAGGATGGTTAGCTAGTATTGGTATATCAATGAGGGATTACAAAGGGGAAGTCATTGCCTCTTGTGTCCAACATCTATTTGACTACTCGGATATTGATCATGTGGAAGGTTTGGCTGCAAGAAGAACAGTGGTTTTTGCTGCGGAACTGGACCTTTCAAGAATTCATCTGGAAGTAGACTCCCTTTGGATCATCATTGCCATTCAGTCCTGTATGGAAGACTTGTTAGCTATTGGAGAAATTGTCTTGCTTTTTGAGTTAGAGTTGCTCTCATATTGCTAGAGAAGGCAATCAAGCTGGCTCGGTTTGCGTTGAATGTGATTGGTGGTGAGATAGTTTGTATGGAATAAGTTCCCTCCTGTGTTTCCTCTACTGTCCTAGCTGATATAGGTGGTTCTCCTTTGTAATTTCTATGACACTGTTTTTGTTTGGGGGATTTGGAAAGGGAAAGGGAAAATGTATGTGAAACTAGGTGAAATATAAACATGTTTTATTCACATTTCACCTACCTTTTTCATTTTCCTTTCCAAATCCCTCCTCAAATCCTCCAACCAAACACAAGAGTTGCTTTACAAGTAATGGCTTGTATTTTGGCATGTTCCTATCCAAATGTCCTCTTTATCTATTTCATTTTCTTACAAATGTGAGGCCCTTATTGGAATTTATCTTCACATTTACCTTTTAATCGGTTCAATCGGTAAATGTTTTAGAATTGTAGCATCAATTTGTTGTTGTTTTGTCCTTTGCAATGGGGGTTGTGGGGTTCTTTAATTCCCTTGGTTTAATAAATTATTGATTGAATTAATTATATTGTTATTCTTAGATAGGAGTTTTTTTATCATTTTGACCCTTAATATTTAAATTGTATCTAATTGGTCCCTAACATATATATATATATATATGTTAGGTTTTACTCTTGGCAACCCCGTTTGACAAAACTCCTTTCAGTTGTATATGTTTTCGCACCTTTTATTTCAGTAAGGCTATGAGTTTATTAGATGCGAATCCAACCCGAATCATGCCTTTGTCAATTTCCATGGATCAAAACTGAGGTTGTAACAGGATCAAGTTTTCCAGATTTTTCAGTTTTGGTCGTCCCGCTCGAGCGGGGAAAGTGACGCTCGAGCGGGGATTGCAAGCTCACAGCATCTCTGCTTCGCCTGAAAAAGTACTGGATTGGGTGATTCTCCGCTCGAGCGTGGAAACGTCCGCTCGAGCATGAAGCCTATATGAATCACACAATTTTGAAGCCTCCGCTCAAGCGGGAATTAGCACACTCGAGCGAACCGCGCGAATAGAGATTCTTGGATTTCTATAAGGAATTGGTTTTCTTCCAAAATTAGGATTACTTTGGATTTCTATAAGTAGTTGGTTTTCTCCCAAAACTTGAACAACTTCTCCAGATCTTCCTTTTGGATTCTAAGGTTTATATCTGGGGATATTTTGCTAGTTTTCTTTGATGTTTTGATTGAATATTCAACTCATGGTTTAAAGAGTATACATCAAAGGATTATTTGTTTGTTCTACATAAAAGAGAGAGTTGTTCTTCGGTGGATTCTGAAGAATTCGAGCCTGAAGCTTTGGTGAATTCCGGAGTGGCTCATAGTCAAGACAATTCCGAGGTGAAGACGGGGTTCGAAGAGACACATAGAGTTTGGTTCAATTCGGGCGTGGATTCGCTAGGTAATTGAGAGTATACCTGTGTAATTCCTTTATATCTTCTTAGTGGATTGTTTTGTGGCTATTGCCCGTGATTTTTTTTATCACAATTGGAGGTGTCCAATTGCGGTTTTTCCACGTAAAATCATTATGTATATTTGTCTTGATTGTTTGATTGGTATCAGAGCGGGTTGCTCGTTTGTTTTTTAAAACTTTTGAGCGAAATCTTGTTTGATTTGTGATAATGGATTCAATTCATGAGGGAAATTCTATGGTTCAACCACCCCTACTTGACGGATCCAATTATTCTTTTTGGAAAGCTCGGATGAGATCATTTTTGAAATCTATAGATGAAAAAGGTTGGCAATCTGTCATAAATGGATGGACCGAACCAACAATTACCGTCGATGGAGTAACTTTCCCCAAACCAATTGAAAAGTGGGACACAATTGATTACCAAAATAGTAGCTGGAATAGTAAAGCTATCAATTCTCTCTTTTGCGCTGTCACACCTGAAGAGTTTAGTCATATTTGCAATTGTGAAGTCATAAAAGAGGCTTGGGATATCTTACAAACTATTCATGAGGGAACTCCTTCTGTTAAACGCTCAAAACTTCAAAGGCTCACGTCTAGTTTCGAAAACCTTTCAATGAAAGATAGTGAGACCTTTGATGAATTTTATACGAAGTTGAGTGACATTGTAAATTCCAGCTTCAATTTAGGTGAAAAAATACCAGAATCCAAAGTTGTCAGAAAAATTTTGAGATCCTTGCCCGATCGGTTCCAACCAAAAGTTACGGCTATTGAGGAGGCTCAAGATGTTGACAACCTCAAGCTGGATCAGTTGGTTGGAAATCTCCAAACTTATGAGGCACGTAGGAATTTCAAAAAGAAACAAAAAGATATTGCTTTTAGTAGTGCTCATAGAGTTGAAGAGGATTCTGATGAGGATTGTAAGATAGATTCCAAGATTACGACTGCTTTTGTTAAACAATTTAAAAAATCTTTTTTGAAAAAGAATCCTAATCTTTTGGAATCTACTCATACTTATAAATCTAAAGGCAAAGATAAACTCAAAATTAATTCTATAGCCAAGAAGGAGAAACGAAAGATACAAGGGAACTCTGAAAGAGTCCAATGCTATGAATGCCAAGGATATGGCCACTTTGCTTCAGAATGCCCCACTCGTTTGAGGAAGAAGAAAGCCATCGCTATCACTTGGGATGATGAATCAGAATCTGATAAAGATGAAAGTGACAATGAAGATCAAGGTGAAGAGGGACATAAACAATTCCTTGCTTTCATGGCGGCTTCTGAAACTGAAGGACGAACGGAGTATCCGAAGAGGCCGGTTGAGAATACCATTGATGATGAATCCTCGGGTAGTGATGATGAAGAGCTTGATCAAGCTTATAAAAAGTTGTATAAAGAATCTCTTAACTTATCCAAATTGAATGACAAACTCACTACGAAACTCAAAGCATGTGAAAGTGAGAATGTCAAATTAAAGAAAGAGATTTATAAGGCTGGGAATGATGCCCTTAAGATTGCTAATGATCGACAAGCTCTTTGTGCAAAACTCTTGACTTGTGAGACAGGGAGGAATGAGCTACAGCAAATCTATGCAACATATGAAGAAAAAATTGAAACTCTCGAGATGTCTCAAGTTGCTTTGGAAAAACTAATGATCAAAAAAGAGGAAGAGCTCAAGTGTGCTATGGCAACCATTGGACTTTCGAACAAAGGATCAAAGACTTTGGACAATATCATTGGTTCTCAACAAATTTGTTCTGACAAGAGTGGCATTGGCTTTGGTGGTAAGAAAGTATAACGATCCCGGTTTTCTCTGTTGTTGTTGAACTGTAATCCGGACTTGGTTCCGTAGATCTGTTGTTGTCTTATCCTCATTTCTATCCCTTACTCCTTGTTTTAGAGTTTTGGGTTGTGTTGGGCGTGTTTCGAACTGGTTGGTTGAGCCTTAGTCCCATTCTTTGTCGCCCAGATTTTTGGTGGTATGCTCGAGCGGGGTTTTCATAGTTCCAGTATTTTGTGCCTCTGCAAAACTTCTGCAAGTGTGTTTTTCACTCTCGAGCGAGTTTCCTTACGCTCAAGCGGGTCTGTTGGCGCTCAAGCGGGGTGAGCATTGTCGGTGAAGATACTGAGGGAGGAGAATCTACGCTCGAGTGGACTGGTTTTCGCGCTCGAGCGGGTGTGTTTTGTTCTTGTGTCTTGGAGCTCGAGTGAGACTTCTTGCGCTCGAGCGGGTCCAATTTTTGTACTTGACACTCGAGCATCCTTTTATCCACTCGAGCGGGAGAGTCGTATATCAGGTGGCAGCTAGGCTATTTTAGATCACTTTTTACATCCTCTCTCTCTCTCTTACTTTTCTAAAACTCCATTGGAGAGCCTCTCTCACTAGAAACCCACCTTGTCTCTAGGGATTGATTTAGTTAGAGTATTCTCCTATCCTTTGGCCTTTACAAATAGTGTGTTGATCATTGAGGGCTACATTTTGATCCGAGAAATTTGGTATTTGGAGCACTTCCGAGTTTAGCTCTTCTTCTCCTTGGGTTCTATATTTGACGTAGGGATTTCCTTGTTCTTTTTCAATACTTCGTCTATAGATAGACATGTGGTAGTTTTGTATTGCATGAAAATCATATCCACGTTGGATTTGTTTGAAATCATGAGAAGGAACCTAGGGTTGGTTGTTTGAAAATAGTTATTTTATCATTGATGGTTGTTTTGGGCTAATTGGAGTGTAAACTAGCATGTTATAGTTGAAAGAAGAAAAAGCCCTAAACTATATTTTGATTTGGTAAATTAAAATGGAGGGTAGTTAACCCATGTTGTAAATCTCTATTGTTAATGTGAGTTGGGTGAAGGTGTTAGTACCTAAGGGGTTAACTTTGGCTTTGAAATGGCTTTGAAATGAATGTAGTGGACTAATGTGAGTTATGGCTTTATTATCAACAGAATTGGTTTTGTAAAATGAAAGGAATGGAGTTGGTTTTATGAAAACAAAGGGAAATGGAATTTGTTTTGTGAAATGAGAAAAGTATCTTTGTTATAAGTACGAAAATTGGATTGTTGTTTCTTGAGTGTTAAATACACACATGTGGGGGGTTGTCTCTTTAACTACTGTGTTAGTGTTGTTGTTGAGTTTGTGGCCTCATAATAATTGAGTCTTTAATAGATGTACTAAATACTTGCATCTAGAGGTTTTGTCCTTGGTCATCGGTGGAGGATGACATGGTTGTGTTGAATTGTCGTGTATGCATCATACCATTGTTGATTGAACATTGTATGTGATGAGATGCTGAAATACATTATATATGTATACCTGTTCGGGGGAAATTAATTATGTGTTCATATACTTTAACACACTGCTTGTATCTTGATGGTTTATGTATATGTGTTATACATGTTGGTTATGCCCTGTTGTGTTTTGATTGGTGGTGTTATACCTTGCGCTAAAAATCAGAGGTACCGTGACCTTCCAGCTAGCGACTAGAGAACTGACTGCGCTGAAAATCTAAGGCACCATACCCTTCCAGCTAGTGCCTGGTAAACTGGCATGTTGTTGTGAAAGGTGTATCTTTGGCTTACTACGCACATAGCTAGTAGAGTAAAGTTTTGTTGTTGATGTTTCAGTATGTCTGAGAATATCATGGATTGTGTTGGTTACGGTTTTGGAGGGCCGAGTTTCCCCATTGGTTTATCTTATGCATGTTGGTGAGTTGTTATCTCCCTTTTTATAACGGTGCATGTATAGATTTGATTGTATCGGGAAGAAGCCAAAATGTCATTTTTGTCCTTTGGAAAGTATGAAGGAGAACGAATATTTTATAGAGATATATGTTTTGAAAAGGCATATCTATGTATGTGTGGAAAGTGGAAGAGAGTAGTGGGCTTAGTGAATTTATTTCCTAAGGTATTGTTAATGTTATGAAAGATTGGGACGGGGATTAATGAAAAGAAAAGAAAATTAAATTGCCTATGGCATTGATTGAAATAGTTATTTTCAAGAAAAGTTCATACTTATGTATATTTGTATAAACTGTCACATTACTACCCTAGTATGAGATTGAGCATTCATGAACATAGCTATCTGTAAGTTGTTATTGCTGAGGACCATGTTGAGATCCCTACTGGACTATATGTTCATCCCACGTTGTTGAATCTTTTTCAGGTGTAGAGCAAGATGTGCTACAAGATTTGGATCTTCTTATTTGTGGCACGGGGCCTTCATTATGTTGGCAGAATGCCATATGTGTAAAAGGGTTGTACCCTTCTTCTTGATTTATTAATGATGTAAGCCCAAGGGAAATTTATCTATTATACTCATGTGGTATTTACTTGCATACGAAATGAGAGCAATGTTATTCACTTCTACGAGTTGAATATACGAGTTTATTTCTGCATGTTATCTTTGAAATGGAATTAAGTAAAGGAAATTGGTAATACTTCGAGTAATAAAAAGTGAGGCTATGAGTTTATTAGATGCGAATCCAACCCAAATCGTGTCTTTGTCAATTTCCATGGATCAAAACTGAGGTTGTAACAGGATCAAGTTTTCCAGATTTTCCAGTTTTGGTCGTCCCGCTCGAGAGGGGAAAGTGACGCTCGAGCGGGGATTGCAAGCTCACAGCATCTCTGCTTCGCCTAAAAAAGTACTGGATGGGGTGATTCTCCACTCGAGTGTGGAAATGTCCGCTCGAGCGTGATGCCTATATGAATCACACAATTTTGAAGCCTCCGCTCGAGCGGGAATTAGCACGCTCGAGTGGACCACGCGAATACAGATTCTTGGATTTCTATAAGGAATTGGTTTTCTTCCAAAACTAGGATTATCTTGGATTTCTATAAGGAATTGGTTTTCTTCCAAAACTAGGATTACTTTAGATTTCTATAAGTAGTTGGTTTTCTCCCAAAACTTGAACAACTTCTCCAGATCTTCTTTTTGGATTCTAAGGTTTATATCTGGGGATATTTTGCTAGTTTTCTTTGATATTTTGATTGAATATTCAACTCATGGTTTAAAGAGTATACATCAAAGGATTATTTGTTTGTTCTACATAAAAGAGAGAGTTGTTCTTCGGTGGATTCTGAAGAATTCGAGCCTGAAGCTTTGTTGGATTTCGGAGTGGCTCATCGTCAAGACAATTCCGAGGTGAAGACGGGGTTGGAAGAGACACATAGAGTTTGGTTCAATTCGGGCATGGATTCGCTAGGTAATTGAGAGTATACCTGTGTAATTCCTTTATATCTTCTTAGTGGATTGTTTTGTGACTGTTGCCCGTGGTTTGTTTATCACAATTGGAGGTGTCCAATTGTGATTTTTCCACGTAAAATCGTCATGTAGATTTGTCTTGATTGTTTGATTGGGATTGTTATATATTGCTTAAAATTGATACATAATCACAAATCAATATCTAGGGGATTTCTAGTTTTTTCAATTGGTATCAGAGCGGGTTGCTCGTTTGTTTTTTAAAACTTTTGAGCGAAATCTTGTTTGATTTGTGATAATGGATTCCATTCATGAGGAAAATTCTATGGTTCAACCACCCCTACTTGACGGATCCAATTATTCTTTTTGGAAAGCTCGGATGAGATCGTTTTTGAAATCTATAGATGAAAAAGTTTGGTAATCTGTCATGAATGGATGGACCGAACCAACAATTACCGTCGATGGAGTAACTTTCTCCAAACCAATTGAAAAGTGGGACACAATTGATTACCAAAATAGTAGCTGGAATAATAAAGCTATCAATTCTCTCTTTTGCGCTGTCACACCTGAAGAGTTTAGTTGTATTTGCAATTGTGAAGTCGCAAAAGAGGCTTGGGATATCTTACAAACTATTCATGAGGGCACTCCTTCTGTTAAACGCTCAAAACTTCAAAGGCTCACGTCTAGTTTCGAAAACCTTTCAATGAAAAATAGTGAGACCTTTGATGAATTTTATACGAAGTTGAGTGACATTGTAAATTCCAGCTTCAATTTAGGTGAAAAAATACCAGAATCCAAAGTTGTGGGAAAAATTTTGAGATCCTTGCCCGATCGGTTCCAACCAAAAGTTACGGCTATTGAGGAGGCTCAAGATGTTGACAACCTCAAGCTGGATCAGTTGGTTGGAAATCTCCAAACTTATGAGGCACGTAGGAATTTCAAAAAGAAACAAAAAGATATTGCTTTTAGTAGTGCTCATAGAGTTGAAGAGGATTCTAATGAGAATTGTGAGATAGATTCCAAGATTACGGCTGTTTTGTTAAACAATTTAAAAAATCTTTTTTGAAAAAGAATCCTAATCTTTTGGAATCTACTCATACTCATAAATCTAAAGGCAAAGATAAACTCAAAATTAATTCTATAGCCAAGAAGGAGAAACGAAAGATACAAGGGAACTCTGAAAGAGTCTAATGCTATGAATGCCAAGGATATGGCCACTTTGCTTCAGAATACCCCACTCGTTTGAGGAAGAAGAAACCCACTCGTTTGAGGAAGAAGAAAGCCCTCGCTATCACTTGGGATGATGAATCAGAATCTGATAAAGATGAAAGTGACAATGAAGATCAAGGTGAAGAAGGATATAAACAATTCCTTGCTTTCATGGCGGCTTATGAAACTGAAGGACGAACAGAGTATCCGAAGAGGCCAGTTGAGAATACCACTGATGATGAATCCTCGGGTAGTGATGATGAAGAGCTTGATCAAGCTTATGAAAAGTTGTATAAGGAATCTCTTAACTTATCCAAATTGAATGACAAACTCACTACGAAACTCAAAGCATGTGAAAGTGAGAATGTCAAATTAAAGAAAGAGATTTCCGAGGCTAGGAATGATGCCCTTAAGATAGCTAATGATCGACAAGCTCTTTGTGCAAAACTCTTGACTTGTGAGACAGAGAGGAATGAGCTACAGCAAATCTATACAACATATGAAGAAAAAATTGAAACTCTCGAGATGTCTCAAGTTGCTTTGGAAAAACTAATGATCAAAAAAGAGGAAGAGCTCAAGTGTGCTATGGCAACCATTGGACTTTCGAACAAAGGATCAAAGACTTTGGACAATATCATTGGTTCTCAACAAATTTGTTCTGACAAGAGTGGCATTGGCTTTGGTGGTAAGAAAGAGCAAAAACAGAGTGCATCTACATCTCATGATACAAGAACTCAAGGAAAAGGAGAACAAAAAATTCAACATAAGGATGGACTTCTTAATCTTCCTAGAGTTGGTAAGGTAAAAGAAAAGAAGGTACACCCTGTACACCCTATTTTTATTTGTCATCATTGTGGTATGCATGGTCATATTCGTCCTTATTGTTATAAGTTGCATGGGAGAGTGTATTTGCCTAGACCTAAAAATAGGATGTTGGAAACCAAGTTGAGACGGGATCCCATTGAAAGCAAAGGGAACCACAACGTCAAGACACCATCCAAGAATCGCAATGCTCACAACTTTGTTTATACTAAAGCGGTTTGGGTGAGAAAACGTGACTTGTGTTAATTTGTTTATTTGTTTTAGCTTTTGGGTTTTTGTGTGTTATTTTTGAAAAAAAAAAAAAAATTGTGTGCTTGTTCGTTTTTTGTCTTGCTTTGGTTAAGGAAAAAAAAATATAAAAAACCCAAAAAGATTTTCTTAGTATGGTTTTGCAAGCTTGAAATTTTTGAGTGGTCCTTGGTGCATATTGGAATTGATGAAAATATCCATTACATGTTAATATATGTGTGCTTTCTATGGTCATTACTCATTTTGGAGTGTGTGTTTTTTGATTAGTATGTCTCATTCTGTACACACTCTTGGATTAGCAAATTTTGGAGTCTTCCGCCTTAGTGATTATTTTTTTTTTTATGGACCTCTGTCATTGATCTTTTGTGTTTCTAGAGGAATCGACCTATACTAACATATTGTGGGTGATGTTGAGTTTCTTAACCACCTACCATCTTTTTGCATCTCCATGGCTTTCCCCTCTATTCTTTGTAGTCCAGCCATGAGGAAAAGGCTACCTCAGAGTCACCAACCAGGCCATCCTTATTATATCCATGCTTCTCTGGTTCGGTTTCCATACTCTTGAGCGTGTCAGCCGCCAATGAGTGTGCAAAAGAAAAGAAAAAGAAAAAGAAAAAGAAAAAGAAAGAGAAGAAGAAAAAATATGCAAAAGAAAGAAAAAATGTGTAAAAGAAAGAAAGAAAAAAAAAAGATTCATTGATTGAAGGGGAGTCTCCGCCTTTACTCACCAAATACCCTTTGATTCCTAGTGGTTTGACTTTCCTTTGTTGTGCTTAGATTCTCTTGCCAGAGGTCCAACTTTCAGATCACTACTAGGATTGAATCTAGTGTTTGTCGAACTCCAAGAGTCACACACACACTTTTATCATGGGATCTATGCTTTTCACATAATGCATCACTTTCTTTCATGAGGAATCTTCTACAGATTGTGCACATTGTGTTTACTAGTAATTGTGCTTCTTGGATAATCTTGTGTGTTTTAAGGTACAAATTTGAAATTCCTTGCTTGCTCCACCATATTATTTTTGTCGTTTTCTTCTTGTTCATTGTTTTTAGTAAGGGGGAGTTTGGTTTATCTTTGCAAGAGTTTGTTAGCATGGACACTTTGATTTGTTTGGTAAGGGAGATTGGCTTTAGTTGTTTTTCATGTTGCTATGCACTGGTTGCTTGTTATTTCCTTTTTGCATGCCCCTGATATTTACATCGTCATATCATTGCTTGTGTGGTTTATGATCTTGCTTTTGTTGTTTGAGAGTTATTTTTCATGAGTCTTAGTTTTCATCTATTCATGTTTTCCATCTCATGTTTCAAGATAATCGTGTCATATGTCTATTGCTTTTTCATATACTCTTGTGGGACTAATAGTTGTTTTGGAGATTGTGGCACTAATAACTGTTTTGCAGATCAAGACCTTGAGAAAGAAGTTGGGTTTTGTTGGCTGTAATGGGTTGGGGTGTTTAGGATTTTATTTGTTAGGTGTGTTTTGTCACGGCATTGCCAAAGGGGGAGATTGTTAGGTTTTATTCTTGGCAACCCCGTTTGACAATACTCCTTTCAGTTGTATTTGTTTTCGCACCTTTTATTTCAGTGAGGCTATGAGTTTATTAGATGCGAATCCAACCCGAATCGTGCCTTTGTCAATTTCCATGGATCAAAATTGAGGTTGTAACAGGATCAAGTTTTCTAGATTTTCCAGTTTTGGTCGTTCCGCTCGAGCAGGGATTGCAAGCTCATAGCATCTCTGCTTCGCCTGAAAAAGTACTGGATGGGGTGATTCTCTGCTCGAGCGTGGAAACGTCCGCTAGAGCGTGAAGCCTATATGAATCACACAATTTTGAAGTCTCTGCTCAAGCGGGAATTAGCACGCTCGAGCGGACCGCGCGAACACAGATTCTTGGATTTCTATAAGGAATTGGTTTTCTTCCAAAACTAGGATTATCTTGGATTTCTATAAGGAATTGGTTTTCTTCCAAAATTAGGATTACTTTGGATTTCTATAAGTAGTTGATTTTCTCCCAAAACTTGAACAGCTTCTCCAGATCTTCTTTTTGGATTCTAAGGTTTATATCTGGGGATATTTTGCTAGTTTTCTTTGATGTTTTGATTGAGTATTCAACTCATGGTTTAAAGAGTATACATCAAAGGATTATTTGTTTGTTCTACATAAAAGAGAGAGTTGTTCTTCGGTGGATTCTGAAGAATTCGAGCCTGAAGCTTTGGTGGATTCCGGAGTGGCTCATCGTCAAGACGATTCCGAGGTGAAGACGGGGTTGGAAGAGACACATAGAGGTTGGTTCAATTCGGGCGTGGATTCGCTTGGTAATTGAGAGTATACCTGTGTATCTCCTTTATATCTTCTTAGTGGATTGTTTTGTGGCTGTTGCCCGTGATTTTTTTATCACAATTGGAGGTATCCAATTGTGATTTTTTCACGTAAAATCGTTATGTAGATTTGTCTTGATTGTTTGATTAGGATTGTTATACATTGCTTAAAATTGACACATAATCACAAATCAACATCTAGGGAATTTCTAATTTTTTCAATATATATAATTAATTTAATTCTCAAAATTTAAATTGTGTTAATTTGATTTCTAATGTATAAAAATTATTTCAATTTGGTTTCCAACCAAATTCCATTACTAGATGTCATCAAAGTTTAAGGTAAACGTGTAATTTTGGATATCAAAGTGACAAATGTCACATATTTAGAGGCAGTAATTTTCTTAAATTGAGTTTCAACTTAAATGACACATATCACATATTTTTGGAGTTAAAATTGTAATTTTTCAACTAAGTTTTTACATTTATTATCAATTTTAACCGCGTCTATTAACAAAGTTATATTTAGATATTAAATTCAAACATTTTTATAGATAAGGGATCAAATACTTTTAGGCATTTATGTTTTTGTCTTGACCTGATTGTATTCTAAAATATAATCAGTGTGTTTAGTTTCAGTTTTCTGAATTCAGCTTTTTGAAAATTAAATTTTTTGTTTTTCTTGTTTTTTTGTTTTAAGTAATTTTTTTACTTTTTTAGATGCACTTTTCTTAGATGTATCTAAATAGTAAAATATTTGTGAAAAAAATATTTTAAAAAATTAATAAATACACAAAAATACAAAAATGTACTAAATTTTCTTTCTTTTTTTTTGTTGTATTTTTTGGTATTTAATGTATTTTTTAAAGATTTTTTTCACAAATATTATATTTTTTAAGTGTGTTTATGTTAGGTGTGTCTAAAAATTAAAAAAAAAAAATTGCTTAAAATATTAAAAAAATTCATTGAAAACATTAAAATATGAAAAATAAAAAAGTAGAATCTTCTGAAAATTATTTTCTGAAAACTAGAACCAAACAAGCTGAATGCTTTTCAGATATATTGTTCCTTTAAATTTGTTTTCATAATTAAAAGTTTTAAATTAAGTCTTACAAACAGAGAAAAATACTCCAATTAACATTTCGAATTATATAAAGGACTACATTAATTTACAAATGTTTATAAAAAAAATAAATATTGACAACAATTGCAGCATTTCTGTAAAGAATTTTTTTAAATTAAAATGGATGAAATCAAATATAGGATCAGCTATATCCAAAAAGGAAAAAGAAATAGCTGTAATATACTCACTCAAAAAGTAATGGATTAACTATAATATCACTGGGAAATAATATATTAAAATACTTGAATGCAAAAGATTTTAATTACTAATATTAATATTGCATAAAAAAATAAAATAAAAGTTAAATTGAAAAACTTATGATGTGTAAAAATATATAAAATGTTTGATTTAATTTTTTGAGCTTAGCCTTGATAGAAAGTTAAGTCCTCTACCTCTCGTAAAAGAGAGTACACAAATGATCAACTTAAACAATATAATTATATTATATTTTTTCATATAATCTTTCATTTCATCATTCGACTCGTGCCTTGCACGTGGTTTTTCTTCCTAGTGTATATATATATCAAGAATATCCATGTGGGCTCCATTTTGATTTATACATATTTTTATTTATTTGTTTCTTTATTTTATTTTTTTGTAATTTTATTTTTTATATGGCTCATAATGTAGGAACTTAAATAAAGAGGAAATCGAAACCTGCCTGAAAATTGTCTAAAGAGAGAGAGAGAGCATTAGATTGCAAAAATCATGTTCATTTTGAAAAATTTAGAAATCCCCTAGATGTTGATTTGTGATTATGTATCAATTTTAAGCAGTATATAACAATCTCAATCAAACAATCAAGACAAATCGACACAACGTTAACGTGGAAAAATCACAATTGCAGCACCTCCAACTGTTATAAAAAACCACAGGCAACAACCACAACTAAGAAGATATAAAGGAATTACACAGGTATACTCTCAATTACCTAGCGAATTCACGCCCGAATTGAACCAACCCCTATGTGCCTCTTCCAGCCCCGTCTTCACCTCGGAATTGTCTTGATGATGAGCCACTCTAGAATCCACCAAAGCTTCAGGCTCAAATTCTTCAGAATCCACCGAAGAACAACTCTCTCTTTTGTATAGAATGAACAAACAAACCTTTGATGTATTCTTCTTAACCCATGAGTTGAATACTCAATTAAACATCAAAGAAAACTAGCAAAATATCCCCAGATATAAACCTTAATTTCCAAAAAGAAGATCTGAAGAAGTAATCCTAAAATCTGACAGAAACACGTACTTATTGAAATCTGGGACTGCGAAGCTCGCTCGAGCAAAGACTCTCTCGCTCGAGCGAGGAACTAATCTCGCGTGTTTTTCCATAAGTAGCTTCGCTCGAGCCACACAACCTTTGCTCGAGCGTACATTCATCCTTCTCAGGTTTTTTGCCAGACGCAGCCTTCGCTCGAGCGTGCAAGGGCGGACATGCAACTTCGAATGCAATTTTGCATTTTGCTTCGGGGGCACTACCCCTCGACCCCGCCTGGGCGCTGCCCCCTGGACCCCCGTGAGCTGACCGGGCAGCTCAATCCCCGTCATAATCAGCGAAGTGGCAATCTTGAAAGTATTAACATCACAAACTTCTCTGCAAAGCATAATTCAGGTTGGATTCGCATCTAAAAATTCATAGCCTCACTGAAAATAAAAAGTGCGAAAGCAAGTACAACTGAAAGGAGTTTTGTCAACCGGGATTGCCAAGAATAAAAACCTAACACATTTTATTGAATAAAATTGTGTACAGATGAGATGACGATAAGCTCTTAGATCCAACCTGTTGTACAATTAACCATTGTCTTCCTTTTCAACTTTGACTTCTGATGGTGACTGAAGTACGACGGCAATAGCGGCGGTGGAGCTAGGCAACAGTGATAGGGACGGCGTCGATGGTGACAGTGGGTTTGATACATATTTTGCTTATTCAAATTACATTTATGAGAAGATTGGTGGTTTTCTTTAGATCATAACTATTTTTTTGGCAATTTTGTATTTTGTTGTTTGTTGTTCTTGTTAGGTTGTTTATTTGACACTTTAGAGTCTCGTAGTTTTTATTTTATTTTTATCTATATTTTGTTTACTTTTATTTTTACGTAACTGCTTTATAACTTTCTAAAGGAAAAAAAAAAAACCATAACTGTATTTGTGAACTTTCTACTTACTTCTATTTATACATAGAGTATATGGTTAGAAATAAACACTAGTAACAAAAATTAGCACGGGATCTCCCTAATACGCTTTCAATTGAGCGATTGTACCTTAAATTTTCTTGTTTTGAGATTCCCACATCATGTTGGTGGGAGTGCATTGAAACATGGACAAAGTAACATACAGTGGCACAAGATCCTCCATCCCAAAGTTCTCTCAACCATATAATCATGCCACAAAATTTTCATGGTTTGAGATTTCCCACCACATTTATTTCCGACGTACCTAAAAAGAGATTTCCCCCGCATTGAAATTCATTGAGAAAGAGAGAGAGGGAGAGATTCAGTTTATTGAATAAAATTGTGTATAAAATAACAAGATGTTGGGTCTATCTTGTCCTACAACTACAGAACCATATTTCAATACAAAACCATCTGCACAAAGTCATATCCACAAAATGAGAAGATTATTTGAGCAACTTACTTCAATGCTTGGGAGGGAAATGATATAGATTGTTAGAGAAACTACTAGTTGTAAACTATAGAGATTGTGACTTTAATCTCGGACGAGATATATGCAAAAAATAATAATAATAATAAAATTGTAATTTTTATTAAAAAAAAATCCAACAATAAGACAATTTTTTTTTTTTTAATTTTTAGCATGTTTCAACCTGGTAGGATTTTTAGGACCATTTATTTGTTTATTATTAACATAATTATAGGGATAAAAAACTTTTCATTGAATTGTCTGCTATGATAAATTATCTAAAAAGTATTCATGAGGTGAGCCAGTTAAAGGGTAATCTGCTAACTAAAATGCAAATAGCATATAATTCTATGAGTCGTGAATCACTTTTTAAGATTGAATGAACTGTCAATGCATCTTCCAATCTGGTGGTGGTGGTGGTGAATGGTGATGAATTAAATAACGAATAATGTACTGCCCCTTCGTACAATGGTGGTTGAGGTTTTCACAACCCCAGTATCCAAATGTTTGAAATTTATTCTTGAATGCTATATAATCCTCAAAACTTTAATTGTGACATATATGAAGAAAAGTGTTCTTTATAACTATAGTTCTATTGTTTTTTGCGATAGCGTCGGTATGATGAAATTCATTTTCAATTTACATGAAATTGTTGAGTATATGGCGTAGAAGAAATTAAATATACACCAAAAAACTCTTTTATTATATTACCAACAAACTCATACTCAAATGAATATAAATAAATAAAAACACATAGACATACATGAATACAAAACCTTAACAATATTTGACTCTCATTACAAATACTACAAACTCTTATCTCATTTATATCTTTTCTACCTCAAATGAGGCGTTTCACCCTTTATATGGTCCTTCACCCTTCAATGGATGGCTTGGATCAACTTGATGCAATAACTGTTGGAAAAATTGGTTTTATAAAGGCTTATTTTGGGCCAACTTTGAGCCCAAAATTGAGTGGGCCCCGAACATCTTTTGGGGCGGGTCCGAAGAGGTGACATGTTCCTTACCGCGTGGCAAGTCACACGGTGAAGATGGTTCGTCAAAATCATTTATGAGTGAATGGGAAGTTGACGTCGTTTTCGGGTTCGAGGAATGGACATTTCAAGATTTAAATGTGGGTTTCCTTTTAATGGGTTGTCCCATATTGAAACTTTAAGAGAAGTTTTTTGTGTATATAAGCTCTAGACTACAACACTTGGGTTGGGCGCCAAGGGGCACCCCAAGTTTGTAGAAGGGAGGAGTTATGGACAAAGTAAACCTTAACCCAAACCACCACACACGGGCCGCCGCCATCCGTCCAGCCGAGGCGTGCCGAGCTCGGGTGTGGGTTATGGATCGAATCGGTTCTAATATTAATTTTTTGAGCAAAATTGTTTTGAATTTATTTCAAAAATTATTACGGGAATTTAATTCCAAATTTGAAATTCAAATTCAAATTTTTTGTCCAAAATTTGTGTCTCTTCTATATTCCACTTCAGTTGCAATATTTGGATAGGTTTTTTGAACTGCCGGACAGATTCAAAACTGTCCAAACAGTTTTTTAATCTGTTATATTTCGAACAGAACTGCCCAGGTAGTTACAGGTTCTATACAGTAACTGTATCTGTTCAGTTACAGGTTCTAATCTGTCCAGTTTTCAAACAGCACTTGTTCATTCAAATTTCGAATCTGTTGAGGTTTGATTTCACACATTTTCGGTCCTATTTATATCTAAACTAATCCAGTAGTTTTTCCATCCAGAAAAAATTAGTCTGAAATATTCTTCTTGTTGTCCAGATTTTATTTGTTTACATTATTCTTCATATTAGTTATTTAGAGAAAAATTCAAAGAGTAATAGAACACAAGGTTCTAGTTCGCCGAACAAATTTGTTTGGAGTGCTACTACAATTTGTGAAGATCATTGTATCTTAGGAGATAGACGCCACTTTACCATAAACACCATAGCAGGGCGAATCTGTCTTAAGGACAGAGTGTCACACACTTGACTTGGTCTTTTATTTTTCATTCGATTCGATAAAATAAATTATATAAGTTATTTATTTTATTTTGTTTGATTTAGTTTTAATTTATTTTATTTACACAGAAGATTGTTCCAACAATCTTAAGACAGAATCGAATTATTCTGTTTATAGAATTTTTCGTTTGTTTCCCTTTCTCTTTCTTCTTTTACAAAAAATTATTTTCTGTGGATTTACAAAATAATATTCTGGTTGGAAAAACAAATAGTGATTATATACTATTTGACAGATAGTAGTAATATACTGTCTATTTTCTTTGACAACTAGTAGTAATATACTGGTGTCATTAACAATTCAGAATATTTATTTGTGAAATTTTTTTAGAAATTAATTTTCATTTTCAGAAATTATTTCTGAGTGTTCTTTAATTAAAATTCTGTTTTAGTGTTTTAATTATTGAAGTATTACAGAAATTTAATTTTCTGTGTGGAATTAATTTGGTTAAATAAAATTTTATTTTATTTCCAAATTAATTGAAAAAATAAAAGTTGCATTTCTTGTTTCTTTTATTTTTACAAAATTTAATTCTGTGAATTTGGTTTAATTTTCTATGTAGTATAAATTTATAATTAGAATTTTATGACTACTGAAACTGGTCAAACTAATGTTCAAACCAGTACTGGTATGGTGATTGCCATCATGCCAACCCCTCCTTATGTTGAGACTGTGCCAGTGAATCATGGTGAAAAATCAGAAAAGTTCTTAGGAACTGTTTTTAAAAGATGGCAGAAGAAAATGCTATCTAAAGAAGGGGAAACTAAGAAGTACAAGTTTAACATCGGGCCAAAGATTGCCGTTACAAACGTAAAGGCAAATGAAGATCAAGTAAGAAGGTTGCTAAAGCCAAAATGACCGAAATGGATAAAATTTCCAATGGTGTAGATGTCATAAATCTTTCTTGAGTTGTTTCCGAGGCAAATCTTGTCGGAAATCCTAAAGAATGGTGGGTGGACACTGGTGCTACTCGCCGTATCTGTGCTGACAAAAAGATGTTCATATCTTATTCAACAGTGGACAATGGAGAACAACTTTTTATGGGCAACTCCTCAACTTCCAAAGTTGAAGGACAAGGGAAGATTGTTCTGAAGATGACATCTGGAAAAGAACTCACTCTCAACAATGTGCTACATGTACCGGACCTTCGCAAGAATCTTGTTTCTGGATCTTTGTTGAGTAAGAATGGGTTTAGGCTAGTATTTGAGAGTGATAAATTTGTACATACTAAGAATGGGATGTATGTAGAAAAAGGTTACATGTCTAATGGCCTTTTCAAGATGAATGTAATGACCGTTGTACCCTCAGTTATTAATAAAAATACATCTTCTTCTTACTTGTTTGAGTCTTCAAATTTATGGCATGGTAGATTAGGACATATTAATTATGGATCTTTACGAAGATTAATTAATATGGAATGTTTACCTAAATTTGACATTGATTCAAATCATAAATGTGAAATTTGCGTTGAGGCAAAATTATCCAAAACTCATTTTCATTCAATTGAAAGAAGTTCGGAACCACTTGAATTAATTCATAATGACATTTGTGATTTTAAATCAATTCAAACTAGAGGTGGGAAAAAATATTTTATCAATTTTATAGATGACTGTACTAGATATAGTTATGTTTATTTAATTCGAACCAATGATGAAGCTTTGGAAACTTTCATTCAATATAAGAATGAAGTTGAAAATCAACTTGGTAAGAAAATCAAAAAGCTAAGAAGTGATAGAGGTGGTGAATATGAATCACTTTTTGGTGAGTTTTGTAAAGAACATGAATAATTCATCAAACCACCGCTCCTTACTCACCTCAGCAAAATGGAATTGCTGAAAGGAAAAATAGGACTTTAAAAGAAATGATGAATGCCATGTTAATAAGTTCTAGATTACCTCAGAACTTGTGGGGGGAAGAATACTTTCTGCTAATTATATACTTAATAAAGTATCCCGAAAGAAAGTGAATCAAACACCTTATGAATTGTGGCATGGAAGAGTACCATCCTACAAATACTTAAAAGTGTGGGGGTGTTTGGCTAAAGTGGCTATTCCTAGTCCTAAAAAGACTAAGATAGGTCCTAAGACCATTGATTGCATTTTCATTGGTTATGCCAAGAATAGTAGTGCATATCGATTTTTAATTTATAAATCAGAATATACCGAAATGCATGTAAATACTATTATTGAGTCTTGGAATGCATCATTCTTTGAACATGTATTTCCAAATAAGACTGGACAAGAGACTAGTACTAATAAAAGATCTTTTGATGCTATTACTAGTAATGTTCAAGAACATGATCAACAGCAAGAGTTAGATCAAAATGAGAAAGAGGAACCTAGGCGTAGTAAACGTGCTAAAACCTCAAAATCTTTTGGTCCAAATTTTCTAACATATTTGTTAGAAAATGAGCCTTTAACTTTTAAAGAGGCTACGTCCAGTCCTGAAGCTTCTTTATGGAAAGAAACTGTCAATAGTGAAGTTGAATCCATCTTGCAAAATCACACTTGGGAATTGGTGGATTTGCCATCAAGTTGTAAACCTCTTGGGTACAAGTGGATTTTTAAAAGAAAAATGAAAGCGGATGGATCAATTGACAAATACAAGGCAAGACTTGTGGTCAAAGGGTATAGACAAAAAGAAGGTCTTGATTACTTTGACACATACTCACTGGTTACTAGAATAACATCCATTAAAATGCTAATTGTTATTGCATCTTTGTACAATCTAGAAATTCATCTAATGGATGTTAAGACCGCTTTCTTAAATGGTGAGTTAGATGAAGAAATTTATATGGAACAACCAGAAGGATTTTCTGTTCCAGGAAAAGAAAAGAAAGTGTGTAAATTGGTTAAATCATTATATGGTTTAAAACAAGTGCCAAAGCAATGGCATGAGAAATTTGACAAAACGATGTCAAATGGTTTTAAAATTAATGAGTGTGACAAATGTGTTTATATTAAAAACACAGACAAATGATATGTCATTGTATGTCTTTATGTAGATGATATGCTCATCATAGGTAGTAATAATGATATGATTAAAACTACCAAGAAAATGTTGAATAAACATTTTGACATGAAGGACATGGGCATTGCTGATGTAATTCTTGGTATGAAAATTACCAAAACATCAGAAGGTTATGCTTTGTCACAATCTCATTACATTAAGAAAATACTTGACAAATTTAGCAAAGATGATGATCATCTTGCTAGAACACCTGTAGATGCTAATTTGTTTCTATCTAAGAATGTACAGAATAGTATTTCTCAATTAGAGTATGCCCAAATTATTGGAAGCTTAATGTACTTGATGAACTGCACTCGCCTAGATATAGCTTATGCAGTAACTAAATTAGGTAGATATACGAGTAATCCAGGAGTAGAACACTGGAAAGCTATTATAAGGGTTCTTAGATATCTCTGATTTACTCATAACATTGGGCTAAATTATACTAGATATCCAGCAGTACTTGAAAGATACTGTGATGCAAACTGGATATCGGATACTAGAGACTCAAAGTCCACCAGTGGGTATGTCTTTGCTCTGGGTGGTGCGGCTGTGTCTTGGAAATCTTCCAAACAGACTTGCATAGCTAGGTCTACTATGGAATCACAATTCATAGCTTTAGACAAAATTGGGAAAAAAACAGAATGGCTTCGCCACTTCCTTTAAGATATTTCAATATGCCCAAAACCGGTGCCTACTATTTGCGTACATTGTGATAGTCAATCAGCAATTGGTAGAGCACAGAGTCATATGTATAACGGTAAGTCACGACACATTCGTCGCCGACATAAAACCGTGAGACAACTACTCTCTAATGGAATTATTTCCATTGAATATGTAAAGTCTAAAGACAACATAGCGGATCCACTAATCAAAGGGTTAGCAAGAGAGTTAGTTGAAATCTCATCAAGGGGAATGGGACTTACGCCTATTAAATAAGAGTTACCACAACGGCAACCCAATCTAGTTGACTGGAGATCCCAAAATCTAGGTTCAAAGGGACAACCGAGTTGTGTACGACTTATAAGGATCACTCGGGAGTCTAACTCCTACCCATTTCTTTGATGAAATAGTGATGTCTGCAGCGTTTTAGATTAAGTAATACTTATAATGATTCTTATATCTAGGTATACCTAGTGGATATGACAGGATACTCTTCATAAGAATCACCTATATGAGTGTGAACTGGGCCGATTCTATGAGATTTGTGAAGGGCTACAATTCTCTAGAGCACTTATGAAAGACCAGGTTGTTCAAGGCCAAAATGAACACAATAGTGAGAACTAAATTGTGTCTGGGGATATACTGTGTGAGTTCTATTGTCTTGGTTTACACAAACGGCTAAACAGTTCAAGACATCATGTTCACTAGTTAGCTAGTAAATCCGATAGTGTCTCACAAGGGAAGGTTCAAAGCCAAAAGCTACCTATCCTTTGCAGAATATTTTCAATTTCTGTACTCTCTAAAATTAGATCATGTTGTTGCATTTTCTCTCCGTCAAATTCCATTCATGTGGGAGATTGTTGGAAAAATTAGTTTTATAAAGTCTTATTTTGGGCCAACTTTGAGCCCAAAATTGAGTGGGCCCCGAACATCTTTTGGGGCGGATCCGAAGAGGTGACATGTTCCTTGCCGCGTGGCAAGTCACACGGTGAAGACGGTTCATCAAAACCATTTATGAGTAAATGGGAAGTTGACGTCATTTTCGGGTTCGAGGAATGGATATTTAAAGATTTAAATGTGGGTTTCCTTTTAATGGATTGTCCCACATTGAAACTTTAAGAGAGCGTTTTTGTGTATATAAGTTCTAGACTACAACACTTGGGTTAGGCCCCAAGGGGCACCGCAAGTTTGTAGAAGGGAGGAGTTATGGACAAAGTAAACCTTAACCCAAACCACCACACACGGGCCGCCACTGTCTGTCCGTCCGGTCGAGTCGTGCCGTGCCGTACTGAGTCGGGCGTAGGTGTGGGTTATGGATCGGGTCGGTTCTAATATTAATTTTTTGAACAAAATTCTTTTGAATTTATTTCAAAAATTATTGCAGGAATTTAATTCCAAATTTGTTTTTTGTCCAAAATTTGTGTCTCTTCTATATTCTACTTCAGTTGCAAAATTCGAACAAGTTTTTTAAACTGCCGGATAGATTCAAAACTATCCAAACAGTTTTTTAATCTGTTATATTTCGGACAGAACTGCCCAGGCAGTTGCAGGTTCTATACAGTAACTGTATCTGTTCAGTTACAGGTTCTAATCTGTCCAGTTTTCAAACAGTACCTGTTCATTCAAATTTCGGATCTGTTGAAGTTTGATTTCACACCTTTTCGGTCCTATTTATATCTAAACCAATCCAGCAGCTTTCCCATCCGAAAAAAATCAATCTAAAATATTCTTCTTGTTGTCCCGATTTTATTTGTTTACATTATTCTTCATATTAGTTATTTAGAGAAAAATTCATAGAGTAATAGAACACAAGGTTCTAGTTCGCCGAACAAATTTGTTTGGAGTGCTACTACAAATTTGTGAAAATTATTGTATCCTGGGAGATAGACGCTACTTTACCGTAAGCACCGTAGCGGGGCAAATCTGTCTTAAGGACAGAGTGTCACAGATTCGACTTAGTCTTTTATTTTTCATTCAGCTCGATAAAATAAATTCTATAAGTTATTTATTTTATTTTGTTTGATTTAGTTTCAATTTATTTTATTTACACAAAAGATTGTTCCAACACTAACTTCATTAGTTTTCTAAAATATTCAAGAATACACTCATACTTTCACTATCTTCTAGAATTCTCTAAATTATTTTAGTACACAATAGAGTTTTCTATACTTTTCTAGAATGCTCTAGAACCTTTCGAAACCTTATAGACTTGTCTAAAATTCTCGAAGCTTCTTCAATGTTTTGAATTCTTTTAGGATGTTCTAAAATCTTCTCAAGTCTTCTAGATTTATGTGGAAGGAACAAGCAGTCATTATGTTTTGTTGAGCATAGGAAAGAGCAGACTGGGAAATCGTGTCATTAGAGTGTGTAGGATACAATCATTCATCAAATCATATAGTTATGATTATGGTTGAGCACTCATTCAGCCGATCCACTTAATCCGACTCCATCCGATCTCAAATAGGCAATTTCAATATAATGTGTGAACGGATGCATGTCTAGCAATTACAAAAAAAATTTGTGCTTTGATCGATACATAAAACTAGGAATGGTCATGGGTTCAATAGTCCGACCAACTTAGAATGATATTTTTAGAGCTTGGCATAAATGTTTAGCCCATAAAACTTTGCTAGGCAATGATTTTGTATCCATTTAATTTTTAAATTGAGCTTGAAATAATAAGTTTTGGCTCTGTCCTTTTATAAAGATTTATTTTAATTTTTTTTATTAATTACAAAATAAACTAGAAAAATAATAAACGCTAAGAAATTATATATATTCATTCTAAAAAAATTATATATATACATATTTTTAGGGATTAAATGAGAACATTTATTAAAAGGTCATATTTATTTTGTAATTAAATTTTGTTAATGTTTTAAATATAAATAATTATTAAAACCGTCTAAATATAATAGTCCATCAAGACTTAAAAAAAAAACACATACTTGTTGGGTTAAGCAGGCGGGTTTGAAATTTAAGAGCTCTTTTAAGATCGAGTTTGGAATGATTCAATTAGACTAGATGTCAGGTTGAATTCTATTTACACTTAAAAAATTATTAAGTACTCCAAATTTCTAAGTACACCTTGTTTAATTATTTAAAATTTTATTTTATTTTCATTAGCCCCTATTATGTTTTCCAAATTACCCTCAAGGTAAACCCAAATAATAAATAATAAACAAATTAAATTATTTCAAATCTTTTCAATACAGAAAATAATTCTCAAATACAGGAGGAAAAAAAAAAGACCAAACTTATAAGCACATAAGCATTATAAATACAGAAAAAATCAAACTTTTACATAAGCATTATAAAACTTTTCAATACAAAAAAAAAAACTTTTACTTTATAAATTATCCATAAGAATACTCGTGAAAAAATAAAAACCTAACTTATAAGCATATACGCATCAGGCACTAACAAGAAAAAGTAGTTCTCAAATAATATACTATTTAAATGACAAAATAAGAACAACTCCAATAATATGTTATTGTTAATTTAATTAATGGGCCCATTAATTTTTGTCAAAAAAATGATATGGAAAATAATTGATGGCGCTCTACAAAAATTGTGAAATCCCTTTATATGAATACTTACATCATTTTTGATGGGTTACTTCAAAAAACTATTTTGATTATTACTATCATCCATTATTTGATTTTTTTTCAAACTTTCTTCTAGGGTTTAGGGTTTTAAATTAATAAAAAAACAATGATGTTGATGATGATAGTGAGTTTTAGTAAGGTGGATTGAAGTTTTGGAGGGAAGAAGAAGAAGAAGAAGAAGAAGATATAGAAAATAATTGATGGTGGTCAACAAAAATTATGAAACCCTTTTATATGAATACTTACCTCATTTTTTATGGGTTGCTTCAAAAAATTATTTTGATTATTACTCTTATTCATTATTTGATTTTGTTCAAAATTTCTTCTAAGGTTTATGATTTTAAAATAATAAAAAACAATTGATGATGATAGTGAGTTTTGGTAGGGTGGATTGGAGTTTTGGAGGGAGGAAGAAGAAGAAGAAATAACTTTAATCTCTTGGGGAAGAAGAGACATAGATTTAAATAGGAATAGTTGATTAGGGTGTGCCATGAGAGGAAAAAATTATTTTGGAATTTAATATGTGTTGTCCTTATTAGTAAATTCATATTAAAATATATTAGAAATTTAAATTTATGAATTTAAATTAGGCGTACTGAGACATATTTTAGGTTCAAATAGAATCCCCGTCAGGTTGGGATGATATTATTATATAGTGCAAGTCCAACTCAAAGTTGGCCCGATTAAACGTTTGTCCACCCTTATGCAAAGCCCAACCCAACCGCGTGAAATTAGAAATTGTTCATAAATATTGATATATGTATATATTATTTATTTGTTCAATAAATAAAGTATTGAAACCATGCTTATTACATTTTAAAAAATGGATAAATTACAAATACATCCCTTGAGATTTGCTTAAAATATGAATTGCCCCTGTGGTTTGGAAAATTTCAAATAATTCCATGTCAGAATTTTTTATTTAATAGAATTAATTGAAAATGTGAAATTTCTAACTGTTCACCTATACAATAATAAAATTATCTGAATTATTAATTAAAATAAAATTTTAACATTATTTAAAACTATTAATTAACTTGATGATTTATTAATAAAAGGACCTATTTGTTATGAAATCAGAAACCTTAGGAGGCATAATGTAATTTCTAGAACCACAGGAGTGATTTGTAATTTAAGTAAATCTCAGGGGGTGTGTTTGTAATTTACCCTAAAAAAATAGAACCCTCACCCCCTCATTGTTCAATTAAAAAAGTTATAATTTTTTTGTAAAATAGAATTTGTTCACTAAAAAATTAAAGGCATTCTTTTTTCTTTTTTTTTAAAGATTAGGATTTGTTCAATCCACCACCAACCCAATCTACCCAACCAATTTAATTGATTTTGAAATTATGAGTGATCAAATGCGAATGAGATTTTCTCAATTCAAATCCCATTTGGTTAGATGGCGATTGACATAATACTCGTCTAACCCCAACATGTAAGCACGCCTAAGTATGACTATAATATCATTATAATTGTAAACAATTTAGTTTTTTTTTTTTTTTTTTTAATGGGTTGGGTTTCTTTCCGGTTCAAGCCCACCACATGTTCTGTTTTGATAATTCGAACCGTTCATTTTATAGAATGCTTTGCGTATATTATTGGTGCAAAAAATTAGATCAATTCAATAATCATAATCTTTTAAATTTATCCTATTTATTTCCAAAAAAATAGGCAAGACATATATTTTTGAAAATATACGGCTCTGTTTGATAGAGTTCTAGAATCCTAGTTTCATCCCTTGCCTTGAGTGTCGTGTTTGGTTAGCGCTTTTTTTTTTTTTTTTTTGAGCACCAGACAAAGAACCATATATATTAACCATAGGATAAGGAGATTACAGACCTTGCAAGTTTATGTGCTAGTTCAACCAACACTCTATCCACTTTAGTTACACATAAGAAGTGAAAGGCAAAACTTAACATCAAAATATCTTGTATCACTACATCTACCTCCCAATCAGAACAATATTTTTGTGCACAGCTATCAACTAAAACTTTACAATCAGTAAAAAGAGACAGACATGTAATTTTCTTCGTAATTGCCCGCTTAATAGCTTTCAAAAGAGCTCTTGCTTCTGCTAGCAATGGAGACGACAGCCGAGTTGAAATCCCTCGTTGAAACACGTGCAGTTGATATTCATCAAAACAAACCCATGCAATCCCTGCTGCTCTTGTGGCCTGCTGCCATGCTCCATCCACCAAACAAGTAAACAGCTGAAAATCATTAGAAACCACACAATTATTGGCAAGAACACAACAGTGGTTAGAAGATGAATCATTCGACAGTGCATGCTTATAGTCCAATCTAGCATTTGTAACATCTATGAAATTGTTGGACCATTGCTTTTTAAAATCATCAACCAGAATTAATGTTTGTTCAATGGATAATTGTTCATTTTGAAAAACCCGAAGGTTACGCTGTCGCCAAATTGCCCAAAGGATAGCCACAGAATGGAGAATAAGCTCATCCTCCTGAACAGAAGTTATCCACGTCGTCCACCAAATGTTAAAACCAACAGGTTGACCTATTGAGAAATTCAGTCCCAAAGTTGTGCCCCTCCAAACTCGTTGAGACCACTGGCACTCAAAGAAAACATGCTCTCTGGTTTCCTCAGTTTGGCCACGCACATCGAGCACATATTGTATCAATAGGAATGCCTCTTTTGCTAAGCTGCCATTTTACCGGAAGGATATTATGAAGACATTTTCACAAAAATAAGCTCAATTTAGAGGGCAAGTTTAACTTCCACAATTTTTTCCAAACTAAAGTATCCATTGTATTAGCACTAGGAGTTCCCGCGTGTCCACGTTTAATAGCCGACCAATAACCCGACTTAACCGAAAAGATCCCATTTGTAGTGTTAGTCCACACCAATCTATCTCGGCACGAAACCAAAGGGATATAGATACCAATCTATTTGGTTATAAGTTATAAATTTTTTAATCAAATATCATGTCACATCATTTATTTCAAACTTATTTCAAAACTCTTTTCTAAACTTATAACCAAACAAATTTTTCACATTCAAATCATAATTCCAAAACTCACAAACTCAAAATACAACTTCATTCTCAAATCATAATTCTAAAACTCTACCAAACGTTACCTACTTTTTTTTTCTTTTTCTTTTTTTTGTGACAATGCAATAAACTTAATAGTTTACGATTATCAAATCGACCTAATTTTTTATATGAATAATATACGCTAATGGCCTTACAAAATGAATTATTTGAATTATTAAAATAGGACTCATGCTCTACGGGTCCAGACAACACTCTTTAATCCATATCTATAGACCCCTTTTTTAATATATGCAAAAGGATAAATTACACTTACACCTCCTGAGATTTGGATTTAATACATATCCCCCTGACATTTGGAAAATTACACTAACCTCCTGTCAATGTAATTATTTAGATAGAATTAATGCTAGTATAAAAAATACATTGAATTCGTATACTCTCTCTTTTTTTGCTTTGCTTTACTTTTTCTTCTTTTTTCCCCCTTTGCTTTACTTTTTTTTTTTAAAAAAAATGTAATTTCTTCTATTTTTCTACCAGAAGTTGTTGCCTTTTATATAAGCAAAGGGTTTGTGAAATGAGACTACTAACCACAGGAGTAAGAATGTAATTTCTCAAACATCATGGGGTGATATGTATTAATCCAAACCTCATGAGGTGTCAATGTAATTTACCCTATGCAAAATAAATGGGCAATTATCATTTGATAATATGATGTTAATATATTTCGACTTATAAGTTGAAGTCAACATTAATGTGTACATTTAGGGAAAGACTATGGTGCACACTTCTCAAAAGGTGTGTACTGTATGTATTAAATAACTATAGAATAAAATGGTATAATTTCATATTTTCTGAGTCATAGCTGGAAAAAAAATATAACCAAATATAAAAAAGTAATAACCAAATATCTCAAAATATTGTTATAATTAAAAAATAAAATTAATCATAACTAAAAAAGAAAATGACACAATTAAAGATTCATATGATATAACAGTAAATATAATTGAATTCTCCCTACATCTATAAAATTAACAAACCAACAATGAGTATTTCTCTTGTCAACTCTGCTGTACTGATATGTACATCTTTCATAAGAAGATTGTCCAAGAGAGATTGCATAGGTTACACAAAGTAAAAATTGTTATAGACCACAAAAATGTATTTACAAAAACCATATTGAAGTTGTGGCCAAAAAACCAAAAAAGCTTAGGATTGTCTGATTGATCGACTGAAAATGGCCTCAACACGATTTTTGAAAAACTATTTCCATGGTCTATAGCATTATGGTACAAAGTGTGTGTTCGTGTTAATTTTTTTTAAATGTGTATAAATATCAAGAGTATTTGCGGGCTCCATCGTTTTGATTTATACAATTTTTTATTTTGATTTATTTGTTTTCTTTTTTGTAATTTAATTTTTTATAAGGCTCATAATGTAGGAATTTAAATAAAGAGGCAATCGAAACCTGCCTGAAAATTGTCTAAAGAAAGAGAGAGCATTAGATTGCAAAAATTTCATTTATTGCATAAAATTGTGGACAGATGATGACAAAATCTTGTATCCAACCTATCCTACAATTAATCATTGTCCTTGTGAACTTTCTGCTTCCTTCTATTTATACAAATGGTTAGACTAAACAGTAGTAACAAAAATTAGCAAGGGATTTTGTCCCCAATACACTCTCAGTCGCACAATTTCTCTATCCCTAATACACTCACAGCCATACGATGTACCTCAAAATTTCCTTGTTAGAGATTCCCACACCATGTTGGTGAGAGTGCATGGAGACATGGACAAAGCAACATAAATTGGCACTGGATCCTCTATCCTAAAATTCTCTCTGAGCCATGATATGATCATATGTCAAAGTTTTTGTGTTCTGAGATTTCCCACCACATTGAAATGCATTGTGTGTGTGAGAGAGAGAGAGAGATTGTGTTCATTTTATTGAATAAAATTGTGTACAAAAAAACAAGATCTTGGGTCCATCTTGTCCTACAACTACATAATCATATTTGAACACAACCATTTGCACAAAGTCATATCCACAAACAGCATGATGAGAGGATTATTTGAGAAACCTCAATACTACATTGGCAGGGAAATGATACAGATTGTGAGAGAAACTACTTGTAAACTATAAAAATGGCCTATCTACAAAAGAAACCCTTCAATCTGTGACTTTAATTAGACAAGAGATATATGGTTGATGAATGGTTGTATCCTATAATCCTACACACTCTCATGACATGATTTCCCGATCTGCTCTTTCCCGTGCTCAACAGAACATAATGACTGCTCATTCATTTGTACGTGATTCATATGGAATCTTTAACACTCTCCCAAGGAGATGTCTAATTGAGAAGAGTAGCATCGTTTTGCACTCAATCCGTTGTCAACCTGAACCAATAGGGTTCAGAGAATCTAATCCTCCGCCTCATTTCTCTTCCAAACTTGCCATAGATGAAAGTTTCTCTTGCAAGGCTTCAAGCAAATCTTGATATTCAGCAAATGCCGGATGCGACTGGAAAGGAGTACATCAAGAAAAAAAAGTGAGGCACGTAGATGAAGTCACCGTAAACTAGTAAATCTTTGAGAGACATATATGTACCTCCAGAGTCACGCTATAAGCTTTCCACAACCGCATATCATGTTGAAATAAATCAAAAAGAACCTGTGCAGCATAACGGAACAAAAACAACACATTTCATCATATTCTAATAAGATATGTAAACATCATTAAACTTTTCCTTCTGCAAATATTTCCATGGCAATTGTACCTCAGATCGTCTTAAAAGTGTGGCCAGGACAACTATCCACTCTTTGAACTTGACAGAGCACATATGAGCCAAAAGGAATTCTGCATCCAACCGACTCTGCAGTGTGCCCATTTGAAGCTGGAAATATATGAGACAAGTCAATCGTCAGGAAAACAATATCCAACTAATAATATTCAAACTTTTATTTGGGTAAAAACATGAACATGTCAAAAGGTTTTCTAAAAACAGTGCATGCCTCTGAAGGCAATATTCTCTCATGCTTTGTGCATTAATCTACTACATTTTCAAGATTTGACAGCATCTATGACTATTTTTCCAAGTAGTGTAGCCAATTTTAACCGTCAATAATAATATATGTTTCCTTTATTTTGGCTGAAATGAGGATGCTAAGATGGATGTATGGCAAGACTAGACAAGACAGAACTAGGAAGGAGTGTATTTGGGAATGGGTAGGAGTAGCACCGATAGTAAATAAGTTGAGAGAGAATCGATTGAGATAGTTTGGTCATATTCAACGGAGACCAACAGAGGCAATAGTGAAGAGATGCGATACTGTAACGGTAGATAGAAGTGTTAGGGGACGGGATAGCCTAGATTAACGTTGGCTAGTGTTGTATTGTAAGTAGAGATATGGATCTACTTAATTTGACTAATGAAATGACCTTTGATAGGGCCACTTGGAGAAGAAGGATTCATGTAGCTGATCCCATTTGATGGGACTTAAGGTTTGGCTTGATTTGGTTTTATTGTAGCGCTTAAGAATTCTTCCAAGCGCGCCTCTTTTTCAGTATAACTGTTGCGTTCTTCAGAGAGAAGTCTAATATAAAGCTACTACTAATGAAAGCCCAAATAAGAAAATTCTTCATGGTGGTGTATTTAAGTTTCAGGCAAGCATGACACAAACACATGGAAAGAGGGAGAGAGAGATGTGACTATCATTTCTTGAACTTCTTACACAGGTTAACAAATATCAATGAACCATGAATCAAATTGTTAGGTTAAAACAACTTACGAGTTCATGCAAAACACCAAAGGAGAAACAGGTAAATCTCAACCTTTGAATAAAATCAATGACTCAAAATTTTCAACAAATATTTCAAAAGGTTACCTTTTGCCCAATCAATTCGAGCCCTGAAGCAAAATTCTCCAAACGAGCACTTCCATACCTTTCCCTTTGAAGATATTCCTGCAGTAAGATAATATGTACACAACCTAAGATCACCACACAGGAACGGAAATCCATAACAAACCAGATATGTGAGTTTGTCTTACCACTAGATCAAATTGAGTGCCTTTCACAAAAGCAACAAGCTTGGAAAGCTCTTTCCCCGACATTAAATAGCTAGCATGGCTTTCTAGGATGTTCTTAACAGAAGCAACATGTGCATTCTGCTCTTTGAATGAGGGGCTGCTCCCAAAAAATAATAATAATAATAAAATGTCTATCTGTAGCACTTAAAATGAAAATTTTGCAAGCTTTCAATGATGCGCTAATTAGTTAGTGGAAGAGAACATTACCTTTTCAAGTCAAAAGATTGCCTCCTGTAACTAGAAGGGAAAAGAAAATAGCTCAAGAATCTGGGTGATAGTTTGTCTGAATCTGTTGCTGAAGGTTCATATTCCCTTCCAGATCTGAGCAGAAACCTCACCTGAGAATAAAGGAGAAAGATCAAAATTGGAAGAAAACCATTAAGGTGTTATTAACCATCTCACTGAATGAGGCATAAAGTTGTATCAAAACTTGTACCAGCTCCCCAGCGAGTTCATATAAAGATTCATCAAGCGCTGCCTGCACAATTTTCAAACTCCTCAGGCATTTGACACAGTAGATTAAATTAAAAGGCAAGTATGGCAACTATAAGCAGTGGTTACCTGTAATAAACGTAAAGCACAGTATTGACTAACAGCAGGACCCTCAAGTTTAGCTATCACCTGTGGCAGCAAAAGTGGTACAAGATAAGATTAGCAATTTAGAATTGAAGAATGGGATTTTAAAAAGTTGATAAGCAATGAAGCTTAGCTTATCTAGAACTTCTTCCTTGAAATACGAGCTTTTTCAGGACATAAGTTGTCCTCTATGTTACATGGACACTTCTAAATGAAGTACCCACATTGGACACTCCACACTTATTGCCTGCTACTTGTACTTGTGAAACTTATTGATCTAGTAGACTTGAACACTTCCAATTTGTTAAACCAATTATAGACGAACTGAATACCAATTCAATCAATTCACTAAGACTAATGTCATGTTAAAGACGTAAATATACTGAAGATAAAATTGTAACTAGACTAACTTTACAGCAGAGAGTCACAGAAGAAACTTTAATCTTTTCAGATTCGGAACAAATTTTTTTTTTTTTTTTTTTTTGGGGGGGGGGGGGGGGGTGGGGGGTGGCACTAATGACAATTTGTGAAATTCCTCAAACCCTAAAGCTTGAACATAATCAACCGAGATGATTTAGTACTTACAAGTATATAGCAAGCTGCTGTCCGGTACCATCTCTGCTGGAAGCATTCCTCAAACAACCTAGAGAACAGAAAAATCAAGAAAGCCACTAGAAACACACTTTACATGAAGTAAAATCAAGAGAAATCACATACTCCGTTGATCTTCCCGCAGCAGAAAACAAATCCGCCCAATGTCGGCCATCAGTTTTTCTTGCAACACTAACCACCACATCAAAATACTCGGGAAAATTCTTAATTAAATCACAAGTCTTCTCCAAAAGAGAGGAGTTGGTACCATGCTTAGGAACAAAGACCTGGTTTTTATTTGCACTCTGCCTGTAAGAAAGTAGTTAAAACCAATCAAAAATTTAAACATGAAAATCTAACCCATGGTGGAGGCATATGAAAAACAAAAAACGTTAATAGAAAATGTCAGCAGCAGAACTCCCTAGCCAAATACCCCCACTCACCCAAGACCCCAAGATCCCATGCCAAATATGATATACCTCTCACCCCAATCACAGCAAGATGGATACATTGTAACAACCCACATTTATGTCTTAGTCATGTTCATGAGCATCCGTATTATTATGACTTGTTAAGCTTGCATTTGTATATTTGTGACTTGTTTTGCTTAAGTAAGGTCCATGCCTTGTTTTGTGGCTATGTGAAGTGTCTAAGTGTTGCTTGCATGCTTTGCCCCTTCCCTGTTATGTTAAGCGTAGGTCATACCAAGCCTAGGTTGTGTTAAGCCTGGATCATTCCTAGCCGAGGTCATCTTCAGTCTAGAAGCATCTTGGAACCCCTTTGTTGACCTCCATCTTCGCCTTGACATATTGGCCGAGATGTCATTATCTAGGCCGAGGTGTGAATCACCAAGGCCGAGATGTGTATTATCTAGGCCGAGATGTTACCTTTGCACCTGAGTGACCTTGTCCTGGAGTGGTATGACCTAGACCGAGGTGTGGCACATCTAGGCCAAGGTGTGGCACAGCTTAGTCAAGTGTTGTCCTTCCTAGCCGAGGTCATTGTCACCTTATTTGCCGAAGTCTTGTTGTTAGCCGATGTCACCACTTGCCGGAGTGCCTCATCGAGTAGCTTGTTAGATACACTTTGTCATAGTGTTGTCTTGTCAACCTATCACCTTTTTGAAGAGAACCAACCAGTCGTTGCCACGTGTCCGAGCTGAGAGTTAAGTCAGCTGATAGAGAGAGAAAACCTATCATTTCTATATCCTTGTTTTGAAGAGTAGAGAGAGAAGCTCTAGAGGAGGGAGAAGGGTTCTTGAGGGAGAGATAGATTTCCAAGCTTGATTCCTAGAGATCGAACCGTTAGATCCGTGTTCTAAGGTTGGATTCTTGATCTGCTCTTGTCGTTCTTTATGTTTATGTTACTGCATTGCATGATTGAATATGATTTGTAAGCCATGCATTGCTTTGAAGTTCGGTTTTAGAAAGAGAAAATAGCATTCATGTGTTCTTCAAAAAAAGTCATGTTTTGATCCGAAGGCTCATGCCTAGATCCATGTTTTTGTGTTTGTTTTCGCGTGATTTTCTAGCATGGGTACCCAGGTCCATGTTTTCGGACTCATAGCATGAAATCCCAAATTTTCGTAATATAGAAGTTATGATTTTAGCATTCATGTTCTTCATGATCTTCATGTTCATGTTCTTCCTGTTCTTCACGGGTGGAAACCCAGATCTCCAGACCTCACTTCCCGAGGTGTAGTCGCCGAGATCACTCTTACCTAGACCTCACACTTAGGCCAAGCATCGTATCTCATCTTGGCCTACCTTGCATGACCACTTACACTTTTAGTTTGTCTTGTGCGCACTTCGGCATGCAGCCGCAAGCCGAAGCCTAGGTAGCCACACCTCGGCCAGGAAGTGTGGGACCTTAGCAAAGACCTGGATGGTACCCAGCATGTCTTCCTAGCATGTAAAACAGTGTTTTGACTTCTAGCATGTTTTCCCAAGATCATTTGCACGCATGTTAGACTTGTTTTGAGAAGTATGTTTAGTATGCTTTGCCATGTGTTGTAGGACTTGGACCTTTGCCTTGATCCCGACGTCCCAAGAACTAATGTGAGTGGTATTTTTAATAAAGTTATGTTCTTAAGATTTTGATAAATCTTTGCCTTGTTTTGATAAAAGTATTTGTTAAGCATGAATGATATCCCTATTTTGTGTATCAAGTATAAGCTTTGTTTTGAATGGCAATGTATCAAGTAAGCTTTGTTTTAACGACATTCACCAAGTGTTAAAGGGCTACGGGCTCTTGTAACATAGGTCTCTTGTGCTGGAGAACTCTAAACTTGCGCAGCATCCAAGTGTTAAAGGGCTACGGGCTCTTGTAACATAGGTCCCTTGTGCGCTTGGTCTTGTTTTGCCACTGGCGGTTTACCGCGTGGGTCTTGTAAGTAAGTAAGTTTTGAAGGACCAAGGTTATGCCGAGGTTATGTTATAAGATTTGACGCATGTTAAGTATGTAAGTTTTGTAAGATCAAGTTTGATGAACAAGATTTATCACATATTTTGTACAAGCTATGATATGTATGGTTTTGACAAGGATATACTATGTATTGTTTTGAAAAGACCTCAGGAATCATTCATTTAACCCCTTTATTACTTATACCATTCACTGAGTATCCAAGCTCACCCTCCCTATGTATATATGTAAGTAACAAGCAAGAAGTCGGCTACGCCGAGATGTGTGTTTTGTATGTATGTTATGTCGGCTATAATGAGGTCGGCAATCCTGAAGATTGTGTTCCATGATTTGTAGCTCAAGTGTTTTGTTTATGTCGGCAATCTTGAAGCTTAAGTATTTCGAACATGTCGGCTTGAGAAGCCTTTTATCAAGATGTAACATGTATTTTGTACTTTATTTTATTTGTATTCAAGTTTTAAAGCTATGTAAAGATGTATGCCATTTCATTTGACTTATACACTGCTCTTATGGACCACTTGTATTTTAAATTATTGCTTCCGCACATGTGAGCCCCATATATTTATACTCTGATTGTGTGTGAATTTTGTAAGTTGGCCTTCGGTATTCCCGGATTACTGGCCATCACGGCACCAAACTACTAGGGGCTGTTTGGGGTCGTGACATACATTTTCTTGATAACAAACATTTACAAGGATTGATCATATACAAGTACTCCCCCTACAAAGGGAAATTTTTTACCAAACAGTTGCTTAGATCAACAGAAACAGTGGACCTCTCAGTTAGAACAGTAACTAGGGTGGTAAGCTCAGTAGCTCACTCACTTCAGCATCAGCTTAACTTCACATAATTCCCAGCACCATCTCAACCAAGCAAAGCCATTTCATTCGTTGAATCTTCAAATATGATTTATAATAAACATGAATGATGCTTAAAGTTACGAGGCTCAGAATGGTATAAGTTTCTTAATAATATAGTTACCTGGAAATTTCAGCTTCGAATACTGTAAAAAGAAGCCACTCCAGGCAATGGGAAAAATGAGGCTTCTGCGCTGATAGTTGTGCCAAAAGTAAAGCTTCCTCCCTCTTGTCCCTCTGGCAAACACAATATCAGAAACAGAAATGGGAATTCTTTATAAGAAACAAGTAAAAATCAAAACATAACAAATAGTGTGAATTCACCATGCTGCCATAACAAACTGATCACAAAATCTGGTTAAAGGACCGTCATGCTTACTAAAGCAGTAAGACCTTAACACTAAGCAGTACTAAACATATTTTTAGGAAAATACAGCATTTTTAGCTTGATTAATCTCTACAAAGTATTAAGAGTTGACGATTTCCTCACAGAATATTACAAACTCAATGGTACCTGAAGAAGATGTCTGAGTAGGCAATGCAATATAGTTTGTGCTTGAGGAGTTGGCTCAAAACATGGAAACTCTGTGCATGCTGAAAAAGACATCCTCTGGGAAACACCAACAACAACTCCAGCATTTGGCAGAAGACCAAGAGGGTAAACCTCACGATCAAATTCCAATTCAGGATCCAACTGAAAATTAATGTCAAGTTACTTGACCGTCTCAGATTACATGACCCAGATAATCAGATCAGCATTAAAATCCAATGAATATAATTCTACAATTAAAGAATGATCAACTTTAAATATGTAAATGATACTAGGTTGTTTAATCCAGTCCACCTGACAACTTAAAGACTATCCAATGGAAATTCATGGACAGAGATAAAAGGCATAACCAACACTATTTGCATTAGAAACAGAGTAGTAAGCATATAAATTGAAAAAGAACCAAGTATTGCTAATGTCCTGAAGAAGTGAAACCACCACCAGAGATGCTGACTGACTAAGCCAACTGATGACTTATAAAATGGACAGCAAAAGAAATCTAGATATACCAAAATGGGTCCTTCTTCTATTTCCTGTGATTCTAACAGATGAAATCCCAAAGGAATATAAAAAGTTCTACACTATTACATGATAAAGACATGCACAAACTAACAAACTGATAAATTGGAAAAATCTGATTTGCACCAAAAAAACAAATTCATTTAACCATAATATGCATATGTACCTGCAAGAAATCTTCCTGCTTGAACGGGTCGACACCTAGAGATGGATACCAAACCTGTAATGATGCATCAGACGAGTAAAATAGAAGAGAACACTAAAAATGAAGAATGAATTAGCCAAAGAAAACTATTACCTGCATCCCTCGGTGGCCATAATCTAACCATGAAACCTCTTCAATCAAGTTTGTTTTCTCCTCTGATTGACCACAGGTAACCCAAAACAATTCAACAGAGTCAGTCAGCTCTCTTTCCCTCCCATCATCCAAATCGAGAAGTGAAAGTTCCCCATTGGCCCTCAATATCAAACATCTAAAGAACAGTCAGTCATCAGTAGTTTGTGAATCTGTGGTGCAGATAAAAATTCTATACATCATTTTTAAGGATAAGTGCATACCTCACAGGTTCTTTGCCTAACAAATCAGACGGAGTTGAGATTTGATTTTTGGAGACGTGCTCCCTTGAAAGCTGATCAGGGATAAAACGCATTGCGGCAGGATGGCTCTTTGCAGTCATGATTGAGAGCTCTCGTACTGTAGAAAGCTGTTTGTCATTTTATCACTTAAAAACGCATGAAGAATGATTATTCATTACAAAACTCTCATTCTAAGTGCAACTTAAAACTTAAGAAGCCAATAAGCATCCACAAGAAAATATCAGTTTCTTCCTAAACAAATCATACGAGAGAGAGAGTTAAAACATTACCTGTAAATCCGGAGAACTAGAAGGTGTCAGTTCACCAGATAACTTCACATGGAATATATGGACATCAAACGGGCGATAAGTAACAAGTAGATAATCTTGATAAACATCCATCACCATTGGGTTCGCAAGCAATGGTTTCCTACAAAGTAAAGAGCTCTGGTCGAGGTGATATCGAGGGTAGAAAAGCAACTCGTAACTGCAAAAGATTAAATACTAGTTTTAAATGCTAAATTGTCCTCCCAGAAGGAACAAAACCAAAACAACTAAAACTAAAGAACTAATAACACTATTCAAAGTGCACCTTCAATTACGTTTTCTATTTGATTAATCAGCACAATTAGAAGATGAATCTAGAGCTTATATAAAAGCTTAAATAGGTTCTCTTTTGTTGAGGCAAGGATGTCAATAACAAGCAACATTCCCAAGATGGAATCTAATTGCTGGGAAGCTCAACATGTGTAAGAATTTTTATGTATTCAAAGCTCAACATGTGTAAGCATTTTTATGTATTCTGCAAATTTTGAACAAGAAGATTCTTTAAATACTAGAGATTTTATTAAAAAAAAAAATGGATCATGCACTTACCAAACTTAACTTCCATAAAATTCAAATAAATTTTGGTAGATCTTTACAATAAACATCTGAATCTAACACTTGCATAGTTTTAAATGATAAAGTTCCATCTAAAATCCAATAAGACAGATACATACATGTACATTTTTTTTGATAAATACAGATACATACATGTACATGTTCACACATCAATGACGATTTTACTTTTTATATGAATCCATGAAACATAGTTTTTAGGTCAACTTGATATGGATTATGTTTCTAAAATCCCTCTTCTTTTTAATGGTCAAATAATTTTTAATAGCATTCCTAGATGATAAAGAAATGAAACTTGGATATCACTATAATGTTGTTCATGCTGAAGTTGGATGATGGATATATAAAACCCCACGTCTGCTGCTGTTTTTTCGTATTTGAATCTCGCCATTTATTACCAGTTATTGGTCAGATCTGAATAATCCAATACTGAACACAAATCAAACTAATTGACTTGTTAAGCGTTAACTGGCATGCAAATAAATTAATCCTTTTACTCTTTCCATTCTATCAATGCTATTTGCTAGAGACAGAAAAAAAAAAAAATCTTAATCCTAAGTGTCTGATTGAGATATTCTTGTCAATATGTCGTCTCAAACTCTCATCTCGTAACAAAAGATAAGGATACATATATGATACTAAATAATTTTAGAGACACTTGGTTACAGCAATAAAGCAAATTATAAGCAACAAGTATATGACGTAAATGTATATATATACATAGTTTCAACTACCAACAAATAAAACATCTATATATTGCTCACGTGTTAGAAGAATCAATGTAATTGCAGACAACAACAATGTTCCCCAGCCATGACAAGCCTGTGCACTGAATCTTTTGTTCCTGGGTAATATCACCAAATACTCGCCACTTTTTCAATCGTATATCATACAATATTAAGCCATGAAGACCAGCAACAGCCAAGTACATCCCATCCTTGCTAGCTGCCACATGCATAACTGGCCAATTTTGGGATAAATAAGAAACCTAGTTCAAAGCAAAACTAAGTTAGCAATATTCATATTGCACAAGAATAAGAATGAGAAGAATCAATCATTATGATTACAAAATCCACATAACTGGAAGGTGAAGGTGCAAAATCTTAAGCTCATCAGTGTCTTCAGACTGCACAATGAGCAGTCGATCTTCACCATAGATAACTTGACGGGTATACGTAGTGCCTGAAACTCCTCTGTTCAGGCAACATTTGCCAAAAGAAAATGCAATGATTCTCTCCGAAGAACGTTCCTCAACAGCATAAAGTCTATATCCATATTCATCCCAGTGCATCAGTGAGGTGCCACCCATCATAGGTTCATATTTGCAATCCTGATTTGTCTTAACCACTGGAGAAGATACAGAACTTAAACCAATTTGACGAATGGTAGACATCAAACGACACCCAGAGACGGACCAAACTGTAAGTCCTCTTAGCTTCCACCCAACTGCAAAAGCAGAATTATCAGGTGTCCATGCAATACAACTGACAGCACCAGTATCTTCCATTGAATATCTGCACAAAAAATCACAAGCAAGACACTTGAGTCATTCACCCATCAAAGTATACAAGACTGACTTCTGCATGAACTACAAAATATGCTATACTTCATCAAGGTTGGTCAAAATGTCTAATAAAACTGCAAAAAGTTTAGTACAAAGTAAGCCACGCATAGTAGAAGCCACATAGAAATGATTTATCATCAAAATATAAATCATAAGAGCATAACAATGGTTAAAACTACTCTTACAAAGTAAAGACTTTAATGTAAAAGACAGAAATGGAATGTATGTAGAGAAGGAGATTCTAAGGAAGAACCAAAAATGACAGCAAAGCCCCTGGAAGGAGGCATTACAACAGTCTCAAATTAAATAGAGTTAGATGTCTCGGCATGGCCTAAAAATTGCACCTCTTAAGGACCTGGTTAATTCAACCACAACAAGGATAACCAAAAAAAACCAAAGCCAATCTTAAGTCAGCTCAGTAAGGCTCAATACCAGATACTTGGTGTTGAATCTTGTACAACCAATCCACCTATCTAATTTCCAATTGATCATTAATCAACAGTGTTTTTCCTGTTTCCTTAATCCACATTCTTTCTCATCTTCCCCTCAACCTTACAAGTCCCTTGACCTTAATCATATCACTCCTCAAAAACCAGCAAATAGCCTTGATTTATCCTGACCAAACTGCTTTCAACTTCACCACTGCTTCTCACAATGAGATGAGTCTGGTGACCTCCAAAAAAATACATTTATCGTTCATTTTACTGAACCATCTTTTATTTTACCACTCTTTAAGCACTCTGTAATATTTTGAACTTCATTTTATGAAAAAAGTTACTTTTTGATCACTTGGCACTACGAATTCTGGAGGCATGCTATGTCGTGGCTGTCCGACAATTTCTACTCAATTTGATACATAAATGTCAATCACACAACATTCCAAAGGTACTCCTTTTCCATATATGCATCCTTTTCACATACTTAATCTTGTATCCTTTTCATATACTTAATTTTGTATGTTAGAATGCTGTTGGTTTTTATTGGTCATTAATAGCTTGGAGTATTTTGTTATTTTAAAAATTTTACAGTTTACCCATGGGTCAAATATTGTTATTTGAGTCTTACATGGAGTCTTTATTAGTTATAGAATATTGTAAATTTGTAACAAGTCAAAGCTTCTTAATTTTGGAATCATAGTCCTAATAGAATTAGGAGAACCCAGCACTCTATAAATACGTATATATCTATTCTATGGAGTTCTCTTGAAATTTGATGTAAAACATTTGTCGCTTTCAGTGATACTTTGTGAAACCTTACCTTAGGGGGTTATTCCGATTCTTCTTTTTTCACAAAACATTTATTCCTGGGTTACTATTCACAGCCCTAAAACAGTGCAAATCTCAGGCACAAGAACCTTACCTAATCAAGCCTAAATTGCCGCCAACCATTGTCCTTGCCTTTCAGCTTTTATTGTCACACCAAAATATCATAAAATAAATGCTTTCCTGGAACATTTTGGGACCACTTCTTAAGACCCAACAACCAAATACTTCTGAAAATCAAGCCAATTGTCACCCTTTTTCCATCTAAAACAGTCAAAGCTGCCCTCCATCTTTTAGAACTCTAAGCCTAGAAACTTTCCATAGCTAAAAGCCCACCACCAGATACATCATATGTAGTGACCCTTAGTTTCTAAGGCTGTCCCCCTAGTTCTATTGTTCCCCTTTTCCTTCTTCTTTCTCCTTGTTGAATGAAGAATCTTTAAATCTTCTTGCACACACGTGCATGGCTAGTTGTAGAGAATAAAGCCCATAGCGTTGATTATCAAGTCTTGACCCTCTTTGAAGTGAAAAGTCATCAAAGACTCAAAAGTATTAGGCATGGGGCAACTAAGCAGTCAGCTTAGCTGAATAATTAAAGAAGTGCAAGTATTAGACCAGAAACTAAGGAAGAGATAGGTTATTTTAGGAACCTTTGTGGCGGTTAGTATCATTTTCAGATAGCTGTGGAAATAGTTGTAATATGTAATAAGAAGAGAAATCTCGTAATAATGCAGAAACGCCACATATTTTTAAGTTTAACTAATAACTGCAAAAGCATACCCCCAGTCATACAAAGATACAGATCGAATAAGTGATGCAGAATCCACAAGATCATATAACTCAACAACACCTCTTCTGGTACCAACAGCGAGAATTTGTTGCTCTGAACATACGGAGGCACATGCAGCATCACCAGACCCCAACAGCTTTTCTGCTTTAATAGACTCGGCTTGCTTTAAACCTTTCTTACTTACAGAACATAAGACCAGTTGGCCTTCTAAGAATATCACAAATAGCAATCTTAGGGGCAGGGAAAACTCCAGCTGGATGATGGCAGACCTTTGGAACAAATAATGACTGGGCATGACAGCTCCTTGAACCCCTTTGGAAGCAAGACCATTGTCTGGAGAATATGATAATTTAGTAGCTTCATTGCCATCTTGTAAGTAAAAGTGAAGTCCAAAGGCCCCATAGAACTGCATCAAACAGTAACAAGAACCAAATTTTAAAATCATGTGCAAAAAATGTCCATTTTTCTCTTGATATAAAAAAAGAAGCAAGATACTACTCACTATTTGTGCTAAAAGAATTTAATGTCTATGCTGTATAGCAAATATACTGCATTACATTGCATTTAAAAACTGATCAAAACTGATAGTGTCCACCACATTCGTATTACCTCCCCCTTCCAAGATATGTTGTACAAAGATCCATCCGATAGTCCAATTAGTAAGTGCTTGCTGTCACAAACAATATTGCTCCTGCAATCCGGGGGAAGGGAAAAAAATTACTGTAAGATCAATAGTTAATAAGCAAAACAGCCAACATATTTTGCATAATGAAATTTGATACTAAATGCAGCATTAGAATAAACCAGAGTGAATAATGTCAAGTTAAAATTCAACATGTTTCCAAACAGAATGGCTACAATAATTGGAATTTCAGACAAATTTCACTATATTATTTCTCTTTGCTATGAGATTTGAGAAGTACAATCCACAAAAGACCGTCAAATGAGGACAGAGTGCATGGGTCATATGCATGATATGAGCCATAAGAAGCTTTAAAAAAAATTAATTTTAAAAGCAGAAAAACTGGAAGTTGGTAGGTCTCAAGGCAGAGCCCACTGAGACATCTTGTCCTTTCTTATCAGCAACAAAGTAAAATTGTACTAGAGAACATGATGAGGAGGAGGCACAACACTTATATAATCAAGAAAAATAAAGAGAAGAAAAAGGAAAGGCATAAAAGAGACGTCGATTTCCATTTACTTCCACAATTCCCAATAGCCACAACAAATTTGATGTTCAGATGCTTCTCCTTGAACTGCCACAATGCCTAAAAAAGCTCTAATAGGCTTTTATAGGTAATTTACCATCCTCAACCAAACACTATCCTTATCCCTCTTACTGCATTGCCCAGTGTTTTAAAAAGCGCGCCTAAGTGCTGAGCGAGGCGAGGCGCGGCGCAAGGTTGGCGCTTGAAGTAGACGAAGCGAGGCGCATTGCGAGAAGCGCACATAAGGCGCTGAGGCGCGCGCCTTTCACCTAGGCTGAAAGCGCATGCTTCGTGCACTTCGGCTAGGGCTAACCTGTTTTGTGTTTATGTACCAGCCACATAGGATTAAAACTCTTATACAATACAAATCTGTTGGTGAGCTTCTTCGAATCGACTGATCTGAGCTTCTTCAGGTTCGTCTCTGCTTCTTCTCTTCTCTCTCTGCTTCTTCTCTTCTGCTTCGTCTTCTCTTCTCCTCTCTTCTCTTCTCTTCTTTCGTCGTCTTCTCTCTCGCTTCTGTCTGGCTCACGATCGCGATCTCTCTCGCTGATCGCCTTCTCTCTCTCTCTCTCTCTCTCTCTCTCTCTCTCTCTCTCTCTCTCTCTTGATTTATATATATATAATACATTATATGATACCTATTATATAATATATAATATATAATATACTTATATAATATATAAAATATAATATATACTTATTCATAGTAATAAAAAAAATATATATGTATGTAAAATAAAATAAAATAAAAATTAATTAAAACACATTATGTAAAAAATATAATAAATAAATAAAATAATATATATATTAAAAAAATTAATTATTTTTTTCTTCATCATTTCTGCTCTTCTTATTAAAAAAATTAATAATATACATATTAAATACTTTCTATGTTGAAAATTGTGTTATATTAATATTTTGCTTAACTTTTATAACTTGCGCCTCGCTTTGGTGAGGCGCGCGCCTTGCCTCGCGCTTAGACTCCAGGTGACCTTGGCGCCTCGATGCGCCTAGAGCTTTTTAAAACACTGCCATTTCCAAACTATAGACCCCTCCCCTTATATTCATCATAATTAACCGTACATTGAAGCCTTCTGAGTTTCCTTTTCCTTCCTAGATGATGTTTTTCCTCCCTTTCTCTTTTTAACCTTTTGAATCTCACAAATCACCTCTGTCACAAGTTTTCTTGGTTCTTCAGTTGAATTTCCTCAAAGCTGGTGCAATCATCACACTTCTCTTTCACCTTTCTACCCACTTGTTTAAACTGCTCATGGCCAAGGCTATCACCTTTCTACCCACTTGTTGCATTTTAGAATCAACTTGGTCATAGTTTAAGGCTTCTTTTTTATATAACTCTGGTCCAATTTTGTATATGTTCTCATATGATTTGAGATCCACGTATATTTTCATAAGTTTCTACATATACTCAACAAGGGAGGTCCATGAGTCTTACTATGTGTTGATCAACTTATGGTTTTGGAATTTTTATTGGTTAATAAATGTTTTACTAGTCAAAGTCTATAAGCTTCCAAACATGGAGTCTAAAGCACAATTGTGTCTAGATTACCAAGAAATTTATATAAAGAAAGCTACACAACGCTTCCAATGAATATCTGTGAAATATATTTTTGAAGCCTTAGGGGATCGTTCAATGCAATTTTAACCCGAGGTGCAATGCCTGAAGGGAATCTCATAATGAAAATTGTCCTCCTTCCCTTACTTTTTGAAAGCAACATTTTCTGATTCAATCACTATTAGCCACTAATTTCATCAATTTTCCAACCAAAAATACTTCTTTGATAGCCCTAGTTCTTTCCCTACACCATAAGCCTCTTCTTTCATATCCCTAGTACTTTCCCTACACTTAAGTCTCCTTCTCTCTAACAATTAAAACCTTAAAGACGGCACTTCACAAAAGTCCCAGAACCATATTCCTGAACTCCCACACACCAAACACCTCCAAAACTATGTCAATATCTTTCCTTCAACCACTCAATCATGGCACCGGCAGAACACCAAGACTTAAAATACGGTTGTTACTATTCACAGTCCCCAAAACTTTGCTTTTCTTTGCTAAAAACTGTTACTCTTTCTGTGCATCCAAACAACCCACAAAAACTAAACTGTAATGCCCTTTGGAACAGTTCTCTAGGCTAGAAATTGGCTAAAAAGTGAAACATGCAAAATGACAAAATACCCCCAAGAGCCCCCCCAAAAAGGTCTACTTTAGCCCATCATTTTATGTGCAAAACTACTCATTTTTCAAAATTGGTTTCCACCATTCTTTAGTACCTTGAAAGAGCTTTGCGTGCATAAAAAATGAGCTTCAATCCGATTTCAAACAAAAGAGCTATGAGCATTTTATGAAAACCACTCATCGTTACCTCCTGAGGATAAAATGGCCATAACTCAAAAAAGACTATGTATTTGGTGTTGAAACCAGCTGGAGAAGAAAGCACAGTCTCCAAGCTTTTTGATATCTGGATTGCATAAACAGAGTTTGAATGTGCCCAAGATGCTTCCCTAAAGTACCTAAAAATGAACCAAAAGGGGCTAATTTTGTGCTGGGCTGACACTCTCAGAGGTACCGAGCTGGTACATGGTGAGTGCTTTTTGAAACCTCATATCAACACAGTCCCTGAGCTTTCTCAACCGCTCAACCTTTTAAGTGATTTTTGAAGAATGCCACAAACCTCTAGCAACAAAATTGGCAATGACCATATAGAAATCACAAAGAAGGCTAAGAGATAAATCCTTGAGTTTATGTACATTGCTCAAATTTGTCAAAACGGAGAGTTGTCTTGAAAGGAAAGAATAAATCCTTAAAATAGATTAACCTATTGGGGCCAGGAATCACTAAAGCTAGTTTCAAAAGTCACTCGAAGCTCTAAAATAAAAACATAAGATACCCCTTGACCCACCCCCCACCCACCCTGAACATGAACAATCCCTGATGAAACACAGAGCTTGCAACTGTGCCCTTGCTTTTTTGATGATTGGGTGGTGCTTTTGGAAAACAATAACTATAGCAGATAGTTGAACTCATGACCCACATGCAACAATCAGCAAATAAAAGAATTATGGATTTACTTACGTTGCTAATTCCTTATTTGAGAATGGCACCTGCTCACTGAGAAGTAGAGAAATAGTTGCAAGAAACAACCCAGATGGCTGCTTCCCTCCAATTTGTATTCTTTTTTCTGTGAACTGGACCTTAAATATGTGAAGATAGGAAGAAGAGGTCTGCAAAAAGAAGGCAATCAACGAAAAGGCATCGTTACATCTTTTAAAACTAAATTTCAATAATATTAGATTATGAAATGCATTTGAATTCAACAATCACAATTATTACCACAAGCATGGATTGCACTTTTGGCCATACAATTGTCATTTGGACCAATATGAAACATTTATGACATAAAGAAAAGTCAAACCCAATTGTACTGACCAGAGAATGAACAATAACCAGCTAATGGCATCCACTCCATTATTACCACCATTCAATGTAAGACCAAAAAAAAATGGGAAATAAATTTCAACCCTCATTCCAAAAAGTTCCACCCATCTTACTTCAGATGAGTTTCAAAGTATTGTAGCACGCAAGACAGTCTTTCCACTAGCAGTGATCAATAAAGCTAGATTCTCATCCATCTAAACATTATTTCAACGTATCAACTCACTAGTGCACAACCACATTTTTAACATTTTCAACATGTATCTATATTAGCAGCACAAGAGCTATCACAATTCACAATAAATCATAAAGACTATAATGTAATCCATAATAATTAAGAACCAAAATATATATATATATATATAGGAGTACATTGCAAGGGGCAAGATCACAACTTACGAGAACAGCGATCAATTTGGCATCCGGACTCCAAACGGCCTGTATATTCTCTCCTTCTCTCTGAATCGAATCTGAATCTCTCTTGTACTTCCCCAGTCTCACCTTGTGCTGAATTCAATTCATAAAAATATCAATATCCTAAACTACTCTCCAAACAACATCAAATTCAAAAATTCAAATTCATCACAATGCACCAACGCAAATCAATAAGTAATATCGAACTCACACACACACACACACACACACACACACACACATATATATATATATATAGAGAGAGAGAGAGAGAGACCTGAGAAGAGCTCCAGAGCTCCAAATGAGAAGGAGCGACAACGAGCAAGAGGCGATTGGTGAGTTTAAGGTAGATGATCCGCTCGGAAGAAGGACAGGGACCAGATTCGAGAGGGATGACCTCTGGCCATCCATATGCCATATACATCTTCGATTTGTATATATATGTATATATAAAGAGAGAAAATTAATTAGATCGGAGAGAGAAAGTTAGGGTTTTTCGAAGAGATCGAAAGCATTTCTTGTAGAGTGAGAGAGACGACGATTACAGGTTGAGGGGGGATCTGAGATTTTCAAGAAGGAAGCTTTTTTTTCTATTTTTCTTTAATTAATAAATTTGTTTTTCTTCTTTATATTAATTTATGAATAATGGTAATTTGGTAAATTACACTCATGCCCTTCAAATTTTAAAAATTATACTATTTTCCCTTCCTTATTAATGTTTTTCAAATAACTACCAAAATTTTTAAGGGTTTTTTTTTAAGGTCCCTCGTATTAAGATTTTAAAGCATAAAGGACATCTAATATTTTCATAATGTCTAAAGTCCCTTAAGTTGATCTAGAGAAAATTGATCCAGAGAAAATTAGTCCAGAGAAATTCTCTGAGTTGAAAATGTTGAGAATAGATTAATGACAATTCTGGGAAGGAAATGATCATGAAGGGCAAAGCTTGCAATTCAACATTAGGGGCTAGTTTAGAGATGCAACATGACATAGAGGTTGACAATGGAAATAAGATAAATGACAAACTCTATGTTGAAAAATCTTAATACCAGAGGCCAATCCAAAGAAATTTTTAATCAAAATTAAAGAAATTCTCTGGACCAACTCAGAGAAATTTCAGTTCAAACTAGAGAATTTCTCTGGACCAACCCAGAGAAATTTCAGTTCAAAGCAGAGGCCTGATCAAAACATTCTGTGAGAAACTCATTCTCTTTATAGAATTTTTGTATGCTGTCAAAGGAAAATTCAGGCAATTGGGATGGGTGTGGACTAAGAGGCTGTAGGTTGGGAAAAGGCTGAGGCAGAAGCTTTGGCACTGAAAAATCATCTAGAATCTGTCACACTTTTGAAGCTTACAGCTGAAGATCGAGCTTCGCATTTAAATGGTTCTTTAAAGGAATGCATGCGACAAATACGAAATTAAAAGGAAGAACATGAACAAAGATTGCATGAAGTTCTTCTTACCAAAACAAAGCAGTGCAATAGTGGTAGATCCAAGATGGCGGAGGTTTCCGACGACAGAGAAGGTGTGTCACCGGTGGTGTCGGAACTGAGTTACGGCGATAATGGTGGCAATGCGGCGGCGGCGGGCCGTTAACCGGCCGTTCGTCGTCATTTTCCTCAGCGGCAACAGCCTTTTGGAGCTCGCAGCGAACGCTACAATGGAGAGCCGATCAGAGGAGGAGAGGGAGTAGATTTGGACAGGTCTAAGAGAGAATGGAGAAGTTTAAAGAGAGAGAGAAAGAGAGAGATGAGTTTTGATTTGATAAGGTCAAACTTCTCTGTGATATGTTTAGGGACCTTAGACATCAAAAAAAAATTTGTGGATCTCTTCCATTACGAAAAGTGGGAGAGGGACCCTAGACTAATTTTCTCAATTTTTAATTGCACACACATTCATTCGTTTTGAGTTTTTAAAAATAATTTTTAAGTTTTCAATTTATATTTTTTATTTTAGAATATTTTTTATTTTGTAAAGGTACTTAATTTGGATATACTTAAAAATAAAATTTTTGTAAAGAATTCTTAAAATAATTCAATAAATACAACCAAAAAAAAAATGTGCTGAATTTTTAAATTTGTCTATAATTTTAGCTCTGCTCAAAATAAAAAGACAAAATGGAGATTATTCATGATTTTAGGCCTAGTTTGGGAAGACTAAACAAGTGCACTTTTTGACTTTTTATGAAATATGGGTTGGGTTTGAAGTGATGTGTTAGAGAGGTGATGTGACTTAAATAAGATGATGTGACTTAAATAGGATAGTGACTTTTTGACTTTTTGTCTTTTTTCAATCTTGTCAAACTTGGCCTTAGTAGTAATGTATCTCCTTATTGAAGTTAATTTTTCTTCCGAATTTTGTTCAAATTCAATAGTAGTAATGCCTTAGTTTTCAATTTGGGTTCGATTTCTATTGTTATGCTATGCAACTTTTCATTCTCTATTTCTCTCTGTTATAAATAATAAAAAGAAAAAACTAGTAAATATATATATATATATATATATATATATATTAATGATTAAATCTTCTCACATGGGTTGTAATTGAATCCTAGGCTGGGATGCTTTAGAATATATGAACCGGACTGTTTGTGTCTCTCTCTCTCTGGACATCTGGACTCTTCTCAGGCTCAATGAAACAAATTTTGTGGCCTGTTCACCATATTTGGGCTTATATTATGGAAATTTAAAAAAAAATAAAATAAACTGGGCTTCTAGCCCTCAAAACTGAAAAATATGGGCCTTGATTTACTTCATTTTGCAACTTGCCGGTTAGATATGGTTAGATCCAAATTCATGTGACAGACCCAAATTCATGTGATAGAGATGATTGTAGCCTGTAGATACAAACTTTTCTAGGGACACATGCGAATCAGGCCTCTTAAGTGGACTTATTTATCTAGAGAAAATTAGTCTAGATCTCTCTCCCATTTTTAGTAATAGAAAAGATCCACAATATTATTTTGTGATGTGTAAGGTTCCCTTACCCCTGACACACATATATCACAGAGAAATTTGGTTATCTCAAATCAAACCCGCCTCTCCCTCTCTTCCTTTTCTTTCTGCTCTTCTCTCTTCAAAACTTGCCACTTTTCTTCTCTTTCTACAAAAATCCTAATTTACTCTCTCTTCTCACTCAACCTCTCTCTATATATATGCATATAGCAATTTTCAGGTATGAGCTTGAAGAACGTAGCAATGGAGGAAGCAGTGGAGCAAAAACACAAACAGCTTGAGTTCGCTATAGCCTCTGTCTCTCCGCTCTCTTCGTCTTCTTCTTCTTCTTCGGTGGATTCTGCTTCGCCAATTGTTGCTCGATTCAGCTTCGATTCTAAGGTTGCAGAACTTTAATTTTACTGAGAATCCGAATCGAATAAGGCTATTCATATCAATCTTCGAGCTGCTCAGGTTAACATTTCTCCTCGGAGAATTCAGCTTTGGTCTGTGTTTGGTTGCCTAGAAAAGAAAAAGGAAAAAGGAAAAATCTTCGAGCTTAATGTCTGTCATTTTAGATTCACTAACTGAAGTAGTGTTCGTGGAAAATTTGAAAAGTTTTTTTAATTTTAGTTTCTGTTAGCTTTCCTATACTTTCTCAACAACCAAACATTCCTTGACTTCTTTTGAGCAATCTTCTCCAAGTTCACCAAAATACTTCAATACATCTACCCAAAGGGTTGAATCACCTCTCTTACCTGAATATGTGTTTTTGTTTTTTTTGTGATCTTGAAAGTGAATTTCTCTGGACTTTTATTTGAGTCCAGAGAAAATTAATCTAAAGAAATTTGGTGTTGGTGATGTATAAAATTTTTTCTGTGATGTGTTTAGAGAAATTTGGTATTTGTGATATGTAAAAAAATTTCTGTGATGTGTCCAGAGAATTTTGGTATTGGAGATATGTAAAATTTCTCTGTGATGTGTCTAGAGAAATTTGGTGTTGGACATGCGTAAAATTTTCTCTGTGACGTGTTCAGAGAAATTTGGTGTTGGTGATGTGTAAATTTTTCTCTGTGATGTGTCTAAAGAAATTTGGTGTTGGAGATGTGTCAATTTTTCTCTGTAATGCGTCAAGAGAAATTTTTTCTATGATGTGTAAAATTTTCTCTGTGATGTGTCCAGAGAAAATTGGTGTCGAAGATGTGTAAAATTTTCTCTGGATTGAATTTTTTTTGGAAAGTCCAGAGAAATTATCTGGATCAAATTTTCTCTAGATCGATGTTGAGGAATCTTAGACATTATGAAAATATTGGGTGTCTTTTATGCTATAAAATCTTAATATCAGGGACCTTAAAAAAAATCTCCATTTATCTATACGTCTTGATTGATAAATTTATTATTGTAAATTTATTCATAGAAATAAGAGAAATTGTTAAAATAGGATTTAATAGGTAAGTCTCAAAAGTAGGATCTATTGGTAATTTATCCTATTTATTTATTATGGGCGTTTAGGACGTTGGTTATTTTAGTAGGTTATTTTAATTTTTGACTATTTTAGTAGTAATATTTGTATTTAAGAAATTTGTTATTTATTTATTTATTTTTTGTATTTAGATGTAATATTTATGAGATAAAAAGTAAAATAATTATGGATTTAATATGACATTTTGGCTTCGTTTGGGATATGGGTTGATTTTTTGACTTTTTGACTATTTTAGCTTGAGGCTAAAAAGTTTCGTTTGGGATGGACTCTTTGCCTTTTTTTACTTTTGTGAGAAAAAAAATGAAATGTGACATTTTGTCTTATTGACTTTGTAGTCTATTTTATATTTTTATAACTATTTTAGCCAAAAAAAAATCCAAAAACAATATCTCCAAAGAAATAGCTAAAAGAGACTTGTTAGGCATTTTAGCCAATGTAACTCCAATTTTGGGCCTCAAATGGACTGATTATTATGCTAGCTACTTTACTATAAAAATTTTCGCCGGCTACAATTGAAGAGCCCTAGAGACTCTGCAAACAAATAAATTTATTCTTTCCTGCCAAATAACCTTTAATTTTCTACATCTCTCTCTATCAGCGCTTTCTCAAGGTATGGTACTCCCTCTCTCCTAGGGCTGGACATAGGGTCATCCGACCCGCCCAAACCGCCCTACCCGATCCGAACCGCACGCATGTGGGCGGTTTTGCAAACACATTAGGGTAGGGTGCGGTTTGAATTTTATATAAATTTCGGGTTGCGGGCGAGTTACGGGTTTGATGCCGCCCAACCCGCCCGCATTAAATTAATTTTTTTTTTTCTCTTTCAAATCTAACCGTCCATTTCTTCTCTCACTCACCTATACTATAACAAACAAAACAAAAGAAAAAAAAAAAAACCCTAATAATCTAATCGGCTCCTCCATTTTTTTTTTTTTTTGAAGATTAAAGTTTATATTTTTTCAATTTGTTTGTGTAGGGTTCATCAACCAAATACATAGAATTAGAATTGGAATTTGTGAAAGTTGAATTGGATGTGATTCATGAAGATGAAGTTTGGTACTTAGAAGTATTTTAATTTTATTTCATGGGTTTGTATTGAATGAAGTTTAAGTTTGACAACAATTTATTTTTTTTTAATTGCGTTTTGGTTTTGGATGAATGTAACTTAATGATTTTTTTTTTTTTTTTTGCATTTTGAATGAATGTAAGTTAATGAAGAATTACTCTTCTTTTTTTTTTTTTTTTTTTTTTTGGGTTAGGAATGATGAATGTTGAATTTTTAATGTAGGATTTTCTTATTTGGATTATGAATGAGAATGTAAGATATGATGAATGCAAGTTAATGATAGAATGTAGATTTTGAATGATTTGTTTAGGTTACGAATTGAATTTGTTGTGTTTTTTATTTTATAGGGTTTTTATAAGTTTTAGTTCATTAATTATTAATGTTGGAGCATTTTAGAAAATATGAGAAAAAAGGTCCAAAATAAAGATTGACAAAATGAGAGAAAAAAAAAGGTTTAAAAATAATTTTTTGAAAAAAAAGTTCAATCCGCAAACCGCCTGCACACCCGCGAACCCTATCTGCACAAACCGCAAACCGCATTGCGGGCGGTTGCGGGTTGATTTTTCCCCAAACCGCATAGATGCGGGTGGGTCCAAACTGAACCGCAGTCCTAAACCGAACCGCGGACACCCCTACTCTTTCCTACCGCCTCTCTCTCTCTCTCTCTATATATATATATATATGCCTTGGATTTTTATATATTTTTTCTGAGGAGAAGTTATACAATTAGTTGTCCTGGAGGGCAAATCTCATGGAAGGGACTGTCCCTTGATGTTCTTTTTAATCCACAATAGCATCCAAAATAAATAAATAAAAAAAAATAAAAATTCCCGCGAGAAGAAGATGGAGTGGATTCCTACCTTGCACTTGGGAGCACTCTCACACGCACGCGCGCGCGCGCACACACACACGCAGAGATAGAGCTGTTGATTTTGGAGGTGAAATCATCGGCTCCGATGATCAAAGAAAGATCATCATTTTTGTTTGTAGAGAGGGGAAACCACCCTTAAAAACTTCCCAATCTCTCTGCTTGAAAAGCCTCATTCTTGAGCCCAGATTTTTATATATTTATATGTATTGATTTGGGATTTTGTATATGTATATAAATATATATACGTATTGGGTTTATATAGAAAGTGGGATTTTGTAAATATGTCTATCTTTCATATTTATATTATCTCATTTGAATTTTTATTCTATTCAATATGTACATATATTTAGGTGTTTGTGTGTATGCCATCATAGGTTTGTTTAGTTGGAATTCTACTAAACATATGGATCTTTTACATTGACTTATAGCAATTTTTTATGTTCTTTCAAATCTGTTTGATAAATTATAAAACAACTTATTTTGTATTTTTTATTTATTTGTTATTCTCCAGATTGTTCTATAGGTTTTGTCTGTTTGTATGTGCAATGGCTAGTTTTTGTATATGCAAGAACTTGCAAAGCTTTTTTGTTTTAAAAATTGGTTAAGTTAATTTGAATGATTAGCTAAAAGAAAGTGTGATTGGAAAACACAATAGTTAAAGTAATTAGATAAAATAAAGAGTATATTGTTTTTGTACTTTAGTTAGCAAAAAATAAAGAGCATGGTTAGAGTTGCTGCAAAACGAGGGCTTTGTCTTATTAGTTATTTTAGTCTATTTTGTTTTTTAGTGTTATTTTAGTAAAAAAAAAAACCCTAAAAAATCTCTTCCCAAAACACCCCTAGGGCTTGTTTGGGAATTCAATTTTTAGGCCAATTTTTTTTTTTTTTAAATACTAAAAAAATTAGTTACATACACCACCAGTAATTCACATATTTTCATCCAACTAAAAAAACTTCATTCCCAAAAGGCCAAAGTTGATTGGGGTAAGGCTAGCTTTAAAGTGACAAAATCAAGTATTCTCACATCATTCTATGATAATTTTTTAGTAAATTATATTAATTTCCTTTGATATATATATATATATAATAAATTTCACAATTTTGACATACTTATATTAAGTTGTCTTAAGATTTTAATTCACATAACATTTAGTCCTCTTTTATATCAATTACTTGTCAGTTATATAAATAAAAAATAATGTTGTCTTTTCTTTTATACGAAAATATAGATTTTATGTTGTTTATTTTTATATTTTACACTGCTGCATTAGTTTCAATTTATTTAATCTTATTAAAAGAAAAATCAATATAATTTTATTAAAATTATAAAATTTATTGTATTTTTTAAAATTTTAAAAAAGATTAATATGATTTACCCATAGATTTTTATAGAATTCTTTTTATTTGTGTAGAATATTACTCAAACATGCCTTGGGGATTATAAAGACCACCCAAAAAAGATCCCCACATAAAATTCAAATCAATAGTCGAAGCAGTGCTAAAAGCCCACAATGAGAAGATAAGATCGCATTTGGGTTTGTGGGTGTGTATACATGAGAGTGAGTGAGAGAGGGAATAGTGATTGAATTGCAAACTTTGTTTTATGCGTCGGGGGACCCTTGTAATTTAAAAAGTTTCAACGCACACATAAAACGGATTCATTGCATAAAGTTAAGGGCAATCTAGGATCATTGATACAAAAAAAATAAAATAATAATAATAATTGTATAAAAACGATGTAGATGATTACCCAACCTACCTAATCATAATTAGTAGCGTCTAAGATTAAAAAAAAAAAAAAACATTTAGTGTCCAAGATGATGGAGGGAGGGACCACCCTTCATTTGGAAGCTTAGAATTAAATAAAAATAAAAAAATTGATTAAATATAATTTTTCTTAATTCTTTATGATTTCTATCAATTTTTATTTTTTCTTAAACTATGTTTTAATCTTGAATATGTGAAGGGTTTTGTGAAGAAAAATAAAGAAAAGGAAAAAAAATAGAAACTAAAATTTGTTTCTTGTAATTTTCCTTTTTGTGTTTTCTTGTGTTTTTTTTTCTTAATACAAATATAAGATCTAAATACAAACTTATGATGTATGGATACGTGTGTGCTTTGGTAATCATTTGGTATATAATTTATTTCTTTGTTTGGTTGGATTAGAAATTATCATTTGTATATAATTTTTTTTTTTTTTTGGTTGTAGCCACTTACATAATGCTAGATAGAAATATAAACAATACGAATTGAGTTGTATGTCTTTCAAATTTAATTTAAAAATTTAGCAAGTTTTAGAATATATTTAAGTTCAATTTATTTAATTTTCGAACAAGTTTTGATCTAGTTGGTGGCAGTCAAACTCGAGTAAGAATTGAATTTTTTTAGTGCATATAAATTTTGCGTAATATTAGAGTCCTACATTCGAGACATTCAAATATACGCACAATGATGTGGTAAGAAAGTAGAATTTCACATAAATAAGTGTGTGACAAATTAAAAATTGACACCTATCATTCCACATCATTATTAGTGAAATTATGAAATTTTATTAAAATTTTTAATTTAAATTAAATAATGACTCAATCCCAAATCAACTTTAAACAAATCCGGTTGGTTACCCTAGCCATGGAAGGTAAGTAGAAACTTGGGAATTTGGAGTGGTGTACTTGTTGGTGGCCTTGGTAACTCATAACCCATCCGATCCGAGCCATGATGCATTGTTGGTTGGCTAGGGTTCGAACCACCCACTTCATTTGTGCTGTCTCTCTACTTACAATTTCATGGGTCCTTTGGATTCTTCTCTCTCTCCTCTTATAATGATACCCTTTCAACTGGAGGGGACCCGCTAATTGTTTTGGATGACACTATTTTTGCAATGTTGTGGTGTGCCTTGTTTTATTGACAAATAAAACCAAACATTGAACATGACCTTGGCCTAATGATATAGCAGTTTATAAAAATTCTATTCTTATAAAAATTTTATACAAAATATATATAATAAGAATGATGTGCCAATATACAAATATTCTTCACAGAATAATTTATAAATAACAGATTAAAGAGTGTTTAGGGGCCATTTGGTGACATAAATTGAGTTGTTTTACATTGAATTAATGAAATCAATTTTTTTTGAATTTATAAATGAGTTAATTAAGAAATTATGTATGTGTTAAAATAACATTGGTTGAATTTCCAATTTGATGGTTTGAAATAAAGAAACAAATTTAAATTCTATTACGAAGTAAAATTTGGAGTTCTAATTTTTTATTTTACCTGCAATATTGTTGGGTTAGTTTTACTTGAATAGTTATGACCCCTTCAGTGGGATATTTTTTAAATTATTGAATTATGAGTGATTTTTATTTTTATTTTTATGCAAGAGTGACATATAAGAAAGATTTGTACCAAATATATGAAAGGACTTGCAATACATAAGAGAATTTTTTTTATTTATTACATATACAGAAGAAACTTAGCCCTCATAAAATGAGATTATTTTTTAATTGTGGAACTGAAATGTAATTCTCACTTCAAAAAAATCGGACAATAGACAAAAATAATAAATAAAGAAAAATTAAAAGAAAAACAAAGTATTGTTAAGTTTCAAATGTTTTATTTTATATTTATTAATATTTATTGAAAGCTCTAGTCATGGGTAGGTTTGACCAAGTCTTTGGGTATTTGGTTATTTGATTTCGTGGCTGAGAAAGTGGTATGCGTGATCCTATTTATAGGAGTTGTGGTTAGTGCTAGGATGTAGTGGTCTGATGTAAAGCCTATTTATAGGCCCTTCTCTTTATCAATAAAAACAGAGCTTTACCATTTCAGTACATCTCTTTTGCTTTTGTTTTGACTTTGTATTAGTTTGTTTAACTCTGTATCAGTGGTATCAGAGCGAAAATGTGTGAGAGAAACCAAGAGAGAAAGGCAGTTCCCAAACAGCATCAATGGCTTTCGATTCAAATTTTGTGCAGGCAGCGATTCCACGTTTTGATGGTCACTATGACCATTGGAGTATGCTCATGGAGAATGTTTTACGGTCAAAAGAGTATTGGCCAATCGTTGAATTTGGAGTTGCAGAACCAGCAATAAATACAGCCTTGACAGATGCCCAGAAAACAGAGTTGGAAGGGAGAAAGCTCAAAGATTTGAAGGCCAAAAATTACCTTTTCAGGCAATTAATCGTCCCATCTTGGAAACAATTCTTAACAAAGAAACTTCCAAAGATATTTGGGATTCCATGAAGCAAAAATATCAAGGCTTTGCTAGAGTGAAGCGTGCACAGCTTCAAGCTTTGAGAAGAGATTTTGAGACTCTACAAATGAAAAATGGGGAATCTGTCACCAGTTACTGTGCTAGGACTATGGAGATCAGCAACAAAATGCGATTTTATGGTGAGAAGTTGGACGATGTCACCATTGTGGAGAAGATATTGCGTTCCCTAACCCCAACGTTTGATTATGTCGTGTGTTCAATTGAAGAATCGAAAGACATAGATGCATTCTCTCTTGATGAACTGCAGAGCTCCTTGCTGGTTCATGAACAGAAGATGAACCGAAGTTCAACATCAGAGGAGCAAGCTTTAAAGGCTTCTACCTCTACTCATTTCTTCAACTTTAGAGAAAGGGGTAGAGGTCGAGGTAGGGGAAGGGGAGATCGAGGCAATAGAGATGGAAGCAGGTATTTCAAAGGCGATGATGATCAATTTCACGGCAAAGGCAGAGGACGAGATCACCATTTTGACAAATCCAAGGTAGAGTGCTTTAGATGTCATAAATTTGGACATTATCGTTCTGAATGTTATACTAGGCTACCTAAAGACAAAGAAAAGGAAGTGCAATCGAATTTTGCCGAAAAGAAGGAAGTGGAAACCTTGTTAATGGCTGTTCAAGCTAATCAGGAACCTGAGTTTGATGTTTGGTATGTGGATACGGGTTGTAGTAACCACATGTGTGGAAGTAAGTCTTCTTTTTCTTATTTAAATGAAGGCTTTCATTCTACAGTAAGTTTTGGTGATTGTTCCACTGTGACAGTAAAGGGAAAGGGTGATATTGAGATAAGAACCAAGAATGGTTTTGTAGAAACAATCTCTAATGTTCTTTACGTTCCTGACTTGAAAAGCAATTTGTTAAGTGCTGGTCAATTACAAAAAAAAAAAAGGTTATGTAATCTCTATTCAAAAGGGTGTTTGTGAGATTTATGATCCTACTAGAGGCGTTATTGCTATTGTGCAAATGAGTTCAAACAGGTTGTTTCCATTGAAGATTGAAAGTGCACAACCTTGTTTGATGACTGAAGTAAAAGATCCTTCTTGGTTATGGCATTTTCGTTATGGCCACTTGAGTTTTGGTGGATTAAAGACCCTCCAATAGAAAAATATGGTGACAGGTCTTCCTCAGATTAGTATTCCTTCCCAAGTTTGTGAAGAATGTGTTGTTGGCAAACAACATCGTTCTCAATTTCCCCAAGGGAAGTCATGGCGAGCAAAAGGTGTTTTGGAGCTAATTCATTCCGATATGTGTGGCCCGATAACCCCAATCTCTAATGGAGGTAAAAGATACCTAATTACCTTCATTGATGATTATACTCGTAAAACTTGGGTTTATTTTTTACAGGAAAAATCAGAAGTTTTTTGTGCATTTAAAAGCTTCAAGGCTCGTGTGGAAAATGAAACAAGAAACACCATTAAGACCCTCCGAACAAATCGTGGTGGAGAATATTGCTCAACCGAATTTGAAAATTTGTGTGAAATTCATGGCATTCGAAGAGAGCTAACAGCTGCTTATACACCACAACAAAATGGTGTATCGGAGAGGAAAAACAGAACCATCCTCAATATGGTGAGAAGCTTGTTGGCAAGAGGGAGAATTCCAAAACCTTTTTGGCCTGAAGCAGTAAATTGGAGTATTCACATCTTGAACAGAAGTCCTACATTTGCTGTTCAAAATATGACACCAGAGGAGGCTTGGAGTGGAAGGAGACCAGCTGGATATTATTTTAAAATTTTTGGTTGTATCGCTTATGCCCATATCCTGGATGTGAAAAGGAAGAAACTAGATGATAAAGAGGAAAAGTGTGTCTTTCTTGGAGTTAGCAAAGTATCCAAAGCATATAAATTGTTTAATCCACTAACCAAGAAGATTGTGACCAGCCGGGATGTTGTCTTTGATGAGGAAAACACTTGGGATTGGAATAGGCAGCAACCTACTCAAGTTTTTTTTGACAATGATTCTGAAAGAGAGCCAACTCCAGCAGTCCTTATGCCTGAAAATTCATCAAACGCAACTCCAACAGCTGCTGAAAATTTTCCAAGAGCAGCAGAAGCTACTGATATAGCAGCTCAATCTCTTCATCGTATTCGAAAAAGGCCCGCATGGATAGAAGACTATGAGGTAAATGAAACTGAATTTGAAGATCCAATCACTCATTTTGCTTTATTTTCAAATTGTGATCCTACAACTTTTAAAAGTGCTGTCAAAGGAGCAAAATGGCAGAAGGCGATGGATGAAGAAATTGACGCCATTGAAAGAAATGATACTTGAGAGCTTACTGATCTTCCGAAAGGACACAAAACCATTGGTGTAAAGTGGGTCTTCAAAACAAAACTAAAGGAAAATGGTGAAGTTGACAAGTATAAGGCGCGTTTGGTAGCTAAGGGATACAAGCAGGAATATGGGATCGATTATACAGAAGTTTTTGCTCCCGTTGCAAGACATGATACAATCAGGTTGGTGATCGCATTGGCAGCACAGAACTCGTGGCCTATTTTCCAACTGGATGTCAAACCGGCATTCTTGCATGGGAACTTGGAGGAACAGGTATTTGTAGAACAACCCCTTGGTCATATTAAGATCGGAAGTGAACATAAAGTGTATAGATTGAAGAAAACTCTTTATGGATTAAAACAAGCTCCACGAGCTTGGTATAGTCGTATTGAGGCTTATTTTTTAAAAGAAGGCTTTCACAAATGTCCATATGAGCACACACTTTTTGTTAAAATTGGAGATAAGGGAACACTGCTCATTGTCTGCTTATATGTAGACGATCTTATATTTACTGGAAATGATGGTGTCATGTTTAAAGAATTCAAGAAATCTATTATGATTGAATTTGAAATGTCTGACCTTGGTATGATGCATTACTTCCTTGGCATAGAAGTAGTGCAATCAGCTAATGGGATCTTTATATCTCAAAAGAAGTATGCGCAAGATATTTTGGACAGGTTTCAGATGAAGGATTGCAATCCTGTAAGCACTCCAACTGAGTTTGGCTTGAAGCTAAACAAAGATCATGAAGGAAAGAAGGTGGACAACACACTTTACAAGCAAATTGTTAGCAGTTTGATGTATTTAACTACAACAAGACTAGACATAATGTATTCTGTGAATTTAATAAGTAGATATATGGAAAATCCAACAGAAATGCATTTTTTAGCTGCCAAGAGAATCCTTCGTTACTTGGAAGGAACTAGAGATTTTGGGTTGTTCTACAAGAAGGGTGAAAAATTAGAGTTGTTCGGGTTTACTGACAGTGATTATGCAGGAGATCAAGATGATAGAAGGAGCACTTCGGGCTATGTTTTTATGTTGGGCACAGGGGCCGTTTCGTGGTCTTCTAAGAAGCAACCAATTGTCACCTTGTCAACTATAGAAGCTGAATTTATTGCTGCAACAGCTTGTGCTTGTCAAGCTATCTAGTTGAGAAGAGTTCTTGAAGAGCTACAGTTCAAGCAAGTTGAAGCTACTACAGTTTTTTGTGACAACAACTCAGCAATCAAACTCTCCAAGAATCCTGTGCTACATGGAAGAAGCAAACATATTGATGTGAAATATTATTTTTTAAGAGATCTCAGCAATAATGGAACAATCAAACTGGTTTATTGTCGAAGTGAAGATCAAGTTGCAGATATCCAGACCAAGCCTCTCAAGTTGGCTACATTTGTGAAGTTGCGTGGTCTACTTGGAGTTTGTTCTCGTGCTGCTGCAAAGGAGGTCTTTGCAGAGGGTTGAATTCTTTTTTTAAACTGATTTCTGCAGATTTCAGTTTAAGGGAGGGTGTTAAGTTTCAAATGTTTTATTTTATATTTATTAATATTTATTGAAAGCTCTAGGTTTGACCAAGTCTTTGGGTATTTGGTTATTTGATTTCGTGGCTGGGAAAGTGGTATGTGTGATCCTATTTATAGGAGTTGTGGTTAGTGCTAGGATGTAGTGGTCTGATGTAAAGCCTATTTATAGGCCCTTTTCTTTATCAATAAAAACAGAGCTTTACCATTTCAGTACATCTCTTTTGCTTTTGTTTTGACTTTGTATCAGTTTGTTTTAACTCTGTATCAAGTATGAGGCAACGACCCACCCCTCCAATAAGATTCAACATTGCCACTGGATCATGTCATGCACCCGTTAATTCATGTCAACCTTTGGTGAGTGGTCATTCTTCTACAATGAGCCTAGAGTAAACCTACCAAAAAAAAAAAAAGTAATATTAAAAAAATTAAATTATTTGATATATTTCTAATTTTTGTTGCCATTTTATTGACTTTTTTTTAGTGACTAAAGTAAATTTTCAGACAAAAAAATAACTTTGCCAAATGAATTAATTTTTTTAACAAAACAACATTTTTAAATCAATAAATTAACTTTTAAACCTTTGCTAAGCCGACCTATTTTTTTTGAGATTCACTTAGCTATCATGGAATAGTGGTGGTGTTGAATTTTTGCACTCATGGACAATATTTTTATTATCTATGAAAGGCATTTCATGCTCATTTCACCTAATACAAAATTTTCTTTTGTTCTTGATTTGTATAACAATTTAATAATGTAATTATCATTATTTTTTGAAATGATGAAAGAAAACTAGGAAGTGAAGTTGGCCACAAAAGGTCGTTTCGGATGAAGGACTACAAGAAATTGGTGATTTATAGACCAATTGAATTTAGTCTCTAAAAACTATCTATAGACATTCTATTTTGACCGGCCCTAAGATTTGGGCGCTTTTTTTTTATTACCCGATGATGAAAATAAGAATATGCTATCACACAAAATTCTCAGTGAAAAGATAGAATGTAAACTTTAATCTCAACCTTACACTTGGTTTTTTTTTTTTTCCTAAATTATTTTAAATCTATTCTCCATTTTCTTGTACTTTTATGTACTATTATATTATATATAGATATATATTATATGATATTATTATATATAATATTTTATTAAATTCATTCGGTGCCGTGGTTTCACCCACACACCATACTTTTGTATATCTATATATATTAACTATTAAATATTTTTATATATTATATGAAGGAACTATTCTTCCTTTTGAAAAATTCACCACACTCCCACATTTGTTTTTTTTGTTTTCTTTTGCTTTAGACCCGCTTTGGTCAAATTATGTTACATATCTGACATATATTTTTTTATATATATTTGTGTGTGTGTGTGTTTTTTTTTTTTGAGTATTTGTACATATATTTATGTTAATAATATCTTTTATATATTATATATTGTAAAGTACATAGTAATTTTACTGTGCAATGCACAATAAAATCACTATGCACTTTTTTGAAATAAGCTCCTTTCACCTTTTGTTAGTTTGTCATTTTCTTGATTTATGGAAAGAGAATTGAGGGGAAGAATTAAGGGAAAGAATGCACCTTTTTGAAATCAGCTCCTTTCACCATTTGTTAGTTTGTCATTTCTTGATTTTATTTTCTATAAAAAGGGGAGAGGGGGGAAGGAGAATTGAGGAAAAGAATCAGACAGAGAGAATTGAGAGGAAAAAAAGATCAGAAAGAAGAGAAAACAAATAGTTGTTTTTTTTAAGAGAAAGAAAAATGAAAATATTAGATATTTTATTTTAACATTTCTTAGCAATACGTCCAAACCAACCATTAAAGTTGAAATTCCAATTTTTGAATTGAGAATTGAGAACACATTCCACAACCTTGAGGGTGATCAGAAGAAAATTTGTAAATTAGAAAATTCATCATTTCCTCGAAAGGTGAATTTTTGCAAACTTTCATTTAATTTTAACTGTGTTGAACTTGTTTAAATACTTCCTTTACTGCTTTTCATAACTTTTTTTTATCGCTTTAACGGGAAGGCTACACCACTCAAATATCTGTTGTAATTTACTAGTTTTTTTATCGCTTTAACGGGAATGCTACACGACCCACATATCTGCTATAATTTACTATTATATATAAACTGTTTGTAATTTATTGCTTTAAATAAAAGGTTGTAGTTTACTACTAATAAATTGTTATAATTTTACCATTTTAAATGGTTGGTCAAACTACCTAATTTGTTAAAGATGTGACCCCACCAGATGAATAGTGATCGGCGGTGAATAGTACCTCCGGCGGTGAATAGTGACCTCTGTAGGTGAATAGTAACCCCGATAATGAATAGTATCTCCGGCGATGAATAGTATCCCCGACGATGAATAATACCTCCAGCGATGAATAGTAATGTGGACGAAAAATGCCCAGTAAGATGAATAACGACCAAGAATGGTAAATAGTAATTGTCCTGGTGAATAGTATTGTCAACGGTAAATAGTGCCCTAGGATGAATAGTGCTTCCGCAAAATAAGTTTCCCCAAACATAACAGAGCAATCTTTCTACTTCAAGCAGAATAGTTTCCGGTGGTTTTCAAGGCATATGAAGATTTTTCTTTTGTTTATTTTATTTTGAGTGTTTTGTAAGGCTTTTATTTTATTGTAATATTCTCCCCATCCCTCTCTAATTTGGTTTGTAATTATTCTTTCAAATGTTGTAATAATTCCCCGCCCGCTTCTTTCTATCTCCTTCTTTTACTTGCTTTCTTTATATGTGAATATGCATCATATTTTGTTTTTTGTTATATCCATACTTTGCATCCATGTTTCATGCATATTGATTCGGCTAAGTTTGCATTTGTGAATTTAATAAATTCCTATGTGATTATGTGCGCTACCTCATGTTCTTGAGATGATTTACATGTCATATCTTAGAAGTCGAATTTTTAGTTGCATCTCATTAGTTAATTGCATTAGGATTTTGTATATAAGATCATGCATGATTTACTAACTTTGTTTTGTAGCTTGTTCGCTGGACGACAAACATGTAAGTTTTTATGCTTTAGCATCCCGTTTGTGTGTATTTTTCTTATTATGTTTAAGCATGCTACTATGTGGCTACTTGCTTACTTGATATAACTGTATAAATGCCAGTAGATGAAGGTTGTGTCGCTTAATTTGGAATAATGCTGATTTTTCATGTTTGTAAACTCAATTTATTTGGGTTGTACATTTTCAAAACTCTTTCAAATTACGTGAAATCAAATTGTTCCAAAATAAATGACATAATTTATACTTATATGCTTCACATAGTATTTTTTTGGATTTATTAAATAATCTGAATATGAACATATAAAGTAAATAAAATTCATATCATGGTTTAGTAAAGGCCGATCTTTTGATCGGGTGAGCGAGGGTGCTCAATTAATGATCTACCCCTTTCATACCTAAGGTTTTGAACCGAGACAACTTTGGTTATGACGAACAGTGGCCTTGGCACGAGTCATGGGTTTCCTAATTTACCAAAATATCAGGTGGCGACTCTGAGATATGATGACGCAGTCCATTTCTGGCAAATAATTTTGTAATAAAATGGATTTTCTATAAAGTTGTTAAATCTGGACTCTCGTCTATGTTTTACATTGTACTCGTAAGACTAGATTAAAGAAATCGAAGGTCCAAACTGTTTAACGTGCGCGGGTATCCCCCCGGACATGTTATAGTTTATGGTGACTCTCATGGGGATTTTATGAAACCATGACTCGAACTCCATGATATGACTTTTATTTTCAATTATATGTTTATTGCATTGGATGCATTGGTGCACTTAAAGTTCCTATGTTGCCCAGATATTGGTGGGAGCACAGACACACCTTTTGTGACATTACATCGATCTGTACATTACTTTGGAGGCCTTGTGTGATAATCTTTTGAGATCTGAAGGTTCTCAGACTTTGAAGAGAGGCTATTGTTACCCAAAAGACAACCTAAAAGGGGGTGAATTAGGTTTTTACAAATAAAAATAATAATACCCTAATAAAAATTATGACTACCACAATAGATAAATATAGTTAATGAAATAAAAATAATTAAAAGAAGTGTTCTAACAACTATGTCAGTTAATGATTTTAGCACAGTGAAAATGTGAAATATAGCTATGGCAATTTAAATAAAATAAAGAGAAAAAGGAGAGAGAGGCAAACAAATTTATAGTGGTTCGGCTTCAACTCGGCCTACGTCCACTCTCACGCTTCACTTGAGATTTTCCACTATACTCTAGCATCACAGGGTGCTAGCAACCTTTTCACAGATGGAGCAATCCTCCATAGATTTTACACAGACTTTCTAAGTCAAGAACACTGAGTGTACTACACTCTTACAAGGTTGAAAAGAATGTGTTTTTGCTTTCACAGAAAGTTACAAGAATTATCTCTCAAAGATAGATATAAAAATGAAGCTCTGATTTTTTTGTAAACCTCACACAGGAAAGATAGGCTTAAAACTATACGTCTCAGTGTATAATTTCTGAAAAAGGATGTAAACAAAAATTGAAGAACACTTCTAAGAGAATTTTTCTGAGAATAAATGTGAGTGATTATAGATCAAAGAATATTTTTTCTAGTTTTTTTTGTAACTTGTTTTCATTAGAGGCTTTGGTATATATAATGAAACTTATAGCCGTTATATTTATTTGAATTTATAGTCGTTTATAGCCGTTGTATTCATTTGAATTTATAGCCGTTGTATTCATTTGAATATCTTCCACTCCATCATTACTAATTTGAATATCTTCCACTCCATCATTATTAATTTGAATATCTTCCACTTGAACCTTTTGGCCTGCTGTTGTGCTGGGCTATTTGAATCTTTTGGCCTGCTGTTGTGTTGGGCTGTTTAAACCTTTGTTTTAGGTTGTGAACCTCTGGTTTAATCAAATATTAAATACATTCTAACAACATTTAGGATAAAAGTTTTAGGTGAAAAATAATGTGACAAAATAAATTTTAATTCTATTTTTCTCTTTCAAATAAATTAAAACGTAATTAAATAAATCACCAAAATAAATTTTGGATTTAAAACATAATTAAATAAATCATCAAAATAAATTTTGGATTCTATTTTTCTTTTTCAAATAAATTAAAATATAATAAAATAAATCATCAAAATAAATTTTGGATTCTAATTTTCTCTTTCAAATAAATTAAAACATAATTAAATAAATCATCAAAATAAATAAGTCTAACACTCTCTCACTTTTTGATGATGGCACACAATGATATTTTAATTTGATTTGGGAGTAAGAAAGGCTCCCTGTAGACACCCCATTTTTGACCGTCCTCAAGACTTGGACGTCATCGTTTAAACACTCGATGATCATCCATGATCGTGTTCGTTTTGAGTTCTCGGAGGTCTCGGCTACGCGCCTCACCTCAAGATCTCTCAAGTTATCTGTTTTGTACTTGGTCATGGACCAAACACTTGTGTTTTTACTTCTAAGGGCAGGGAATGGCTTGTTGGCCATCCCCACACCTCACCGGCCATGGCTTGAGGCCACCGGCCCTGTTTTCTTGCTACCGGCCAAAGGTATTGGCCGGTCGGCATTGTTTTTGGTTGGCCGACCATTGTTTTGGTCAATCGGGCCACTTTTTCTGGCCGAGACCTTTTCTTTGCCTTTTTTAGGCATTATGCATACCAACTGTGCCAGCTGGTAAGCACAGACCTTGCCCTCCATACACGTGTATGGAGGATTTGCACCCTTGTTTTAAGCTTCTTGAGGAAGCTTGAACCTTTTGAACCCTTGTTTTAGCTTCTTGAGGAAGCTTAAACCTTTTGAACCTTTGTTTTAGCTTCTTGAGGAAACTTGAACCTTTTGAACCTTTGTTTTAGCTTCTTGAGGAAGCTTGAACCTCTTGAACCTTTGCTCTAGCTTCTCTAAGAAGCTTGAACCTTTGCTCTAGCTTCTCTAAGAAGCTTGACCCTTTTGCTCTAGCTTCTCCAAGAAGCTTGAACCCTCTTCTTTCGCTATAAGAGAGGGCCTCCCTCTCCTTTAAAGAGGTTGAAAAATTTGTCTAAGGCACAAGAGATATATCTCTCTCTATATCTCTAAATTTTGGGTTCAAAAGAGTGAGATTCTTGGCCCCTTTGCACACCACCTCACAACCACACACCTCCACCATTCATCTAAGGTTCTTGGAGGGTATTTTCAGAGGTTAAAGAGCTAGTTTTTGGTCCAAGAACCTGCTGGTTTTGCTGAGCTACAAGGGTAACTCCTTTTCCCTCTTTATTCCTAGTTTTTGCACAAGATTTTAGCCTATCTTTCATGCTGTTTTGAGCTTAGTGTATAACTGATAAAAGTTCTATTTTTTCATGCTTTTAATCTTTGTTTAAGATCACTTTTGTATTTGGATTTGTTTACCCCCTTTTAGGCCTTGTTTGGCCTCATTTTGGTGCCTTTTTTTTTAGCTTCGGGACCACCTTATATTGGCCTTCTCACCACTGAGGTAGGGATGGTGTTTTGAGGTCCTAAGAAGGAGAGGTCCATCCCCTCTCCTTTGTTGTCTTGTTTACTAGCATATTTGGCCTATCAAAGGAGCATATGTTTATATCATTTGGAGGCCTATTTTAGGCACTTTTTGGTGACTTTTGGGACCTACCTAGCCTCTGTCCATAGCTCGTTTGGTCCCCTTTTGTTTGCCTCTTGCATGTGTAGAGTAATCCCTTTCATAGCTTATCAAAGTAGTACATCGTTCTTGCATGTATTGACTATGTTTCAGTGGGTTTTTGGTTATATTTTGGCATGCCATGATTCTGTTTTTGGCTGGTTTGGTGGCCCCTCACATGCTTCATAGGCTTGTAGTGTAAATCATGCTTACTAGCTCACGTTGCATGTTGTTTTGGCCCCCTATTCTAGCACCTTTTGGCCACACTCCAAACATGTTTTGTTCATTTTTTGGGTTGCCTTAGCTCTGTTTTTAGGCCTCTTGGCCGATTGGTGGTTGCCATGCATGGTTGTAGTGTAATAGCCTTACTTACCTTTGAGTTTTTGGGCCCCTTGCATGTGTTGCTTGAGGCATTTTAGTGTTTTGGCATCATTGAATATGATATTTTAAAGTTTATAGGTGTGCCATATTCTCATGTTTATCATTTCTTCAATGTGTTTGAGAGTTGTGCTTTTATACCCCATTTGTGAGCCATTACATGAGCTTCATTTTGGTGCATGTCAAGCCATCATTTTAGTCTATTTGGCCACTAATTTTGGCATGCTTGAGAGCTACCCATGTTAGTGTATGTCCATCTCACCATGTTGTTCATGCTTGTTTCATTTTGCATGTTGTTGCATGCTATACATGTCTACATGTTTAGGTTGTATGCCTATTGCATATTGCATGTTAACATGCTTATGTTACATTAGATTTGTTGCGCACTTGAGTTATCTGCCTGCTTGCTTGCTTGCCTAGGTTGCATTGCATTGTGTGTGCATCCCTTGCCTCTTGATCAATCATGATAGAGGTTGGGGCCCTTTATGTGTTTTGTGCATTTCATTTGATATTGAGTTACACACTTGGCACCTTGGGCCATCATGTATTGAAATGCGTGATTGGTGGCCCGAAGGTCGAGAGCCATGCTCCCTTGAGTTCATTGCATGATAGGGAGAGTGGCTATGCACACATTGCCTTGAAAATACCTTGCCATGCACTGTCTGTCCTCTGTTGCAGCAAAACCAGTATTCTGCAGGAAGAAATGGCCGGTCGGCAACTTTCAGTGCCGTCCGACCACAAAAGTCTAGCCGGTGGTTCCACTTTTGGTCGATAACTGTATTCCAGTGGTCGGTGGACTTGCATTATGGCCGGTGACATCCCACAGTGCTATGGGAGTGTTCCAAAAGCATCACAAGTATTTTCACAGTTCTCAGAGGTGCAGAACAGTGCTAACAGAGGCAACAGTGGCATGGCGACGGGTTTTCAGGCGAGGCAAATCTAGCATGCATCATCCAAGCATTCTGAGGCGGGGCTGCATCGGCCTCCCTTTGTAACTAATTTGTTAATAAATTTAGGATTTTGTAATATTTAATTAGCTAGAGTAGTTAATTATTTATTTGTTTTGTATTATTTATTCGGACCCCCTCCGAGAGAGGGCGAATTTTGTAATAAGCGTGCGTATGTGTGATGCATGTCTTCCAACCCCACGTCTTTCTCCCTTTTACTTACCTGCTTTCAATGGTTAGTCTTAGGACACGTTTCAATTAGCACACTTATGCTAGCATGTTTGCATACATTCATTCGTATTGCACGCACCGGGCTCGGCACATCATACTAACTGCATTGTATTTCAATTCCTGCTTGAATACATGTATCAAGTTGCATTTCACATGACATTTTAGAATAGCCGAGCCCATCTTAGTTGCATTTTGTATGTGTTGCATTAGCCATTGCTAACATGAACTAGGATCATGCATTTGATTACTAACTAGTTTCCTGTTTTGGCTCGGAGTACTAGGTAAGCATTTATGCTTTAACATCTTGCATGTGTGTGAGTGTTAACATGATAACATGTTTGCCATGAGGCTAATTGCTTATGTGATATAACTGCTTGAATGCCTGTGGGTGAAGGTTGGTGTAGCAACCCTCACCTTTCTCTTGTCATACTTGCATACATTCATACATGATCTTGTCTTGTTATGTTGTTTTGTGAGTTTTGCCTTGTCTTGTTTTGATTAAGTGTTGCTTGCATGATTTTGTTCCTTCCTCGGTGTGTAGCCGAGGTCATCTTGAGCTTAGTTCACTTCTGAACCTTTGTACTTAGAACTGTTTTGGAACCACTTGGTCGACCCCATCTTCACCTCGGGCATGTTTGCCGAGATGTTTTGCAGTTAGTAATCCATGTCCTTGGGCAGGTATGGCCTAGACTGAGGTGTGGCACACCCAGGCCAAGGTGTGGCACAGCTTAGTCAAGTGTCGTCCTCCTTAGCCGATGTCTTTGTTACCCTGTTGCCGAAACTTTGAATTTAGCCGATGTTATTGCTTGCCGATGTGTCTTGCCCTAGCTTGCTGCATACGCTTTGTCATAGACTTGTCTTATCAATCAATCACCTTTTGAGTTGAACCAACCCGGTAGCGCCATGTGTCCGAACTGATTGTTAAGACAGCCGGCAAACCTAGGAACAAATCATTTTGTCTCAAATCTTTGCCTTTACAGAGAGAAGCTCTAGAGTAAGGAGGAGAAGTTCTTGAGTGAGAATAGATCTTCCAAGCTTGATCTTCGAGGTTTGAACCGTTGGATTTGAGTTTTGAGGTTAGAATCTTAACCTACTCTTGTTGTTCTTATTGATCATCTAGCTGCATTGCATAATCGAATCTGTTTTGCGTGTCATGCATCGATCTGAAGTTGGTTTCGAAAGAGAAAGATAGTATTCACATGTTCTTGAAGAAAGTCTTGTTTTGATCCGAAAGTTTGGAGCAAAAACCATGTTTTGTGTTTGTTCTTGCATGACCATCTTGTATGGGTACCCAGGTCCATGTTTTGAACTTTTGACATGAAATCTCAGATTTTTGTAACAAGTTATGATCTTGCATTCATCTTCCTCATGTTCATGTTCATGTTCATCATGTTCTTCAAAGGGAAACCCAGGTTTTCCCGATTTTGCTTTTGAATAAGGCCATCGGGACCACACCTCGGCAAGGAGGTGTAGGACCTTGGCAAAGACCTGGTTGGTACCCAGTGTGTTTTCATGGGACGGAAGCAGTGTTTAAAGTCCCAGCATGTTTTGCTTTGTTATTGACTCGGATCTGGTGAGAATGCCGGGATCATTTGCATACATATAAAGATCGTTTTGAGAATGTGATTGCCATGTGATTGTAGGTCCTTGATCCTTGCTTTGAGCCTACACCCGAGGAGATCTATGTGAGTGGTATTTTAAATAAAGCTATGTTATACTGTTTTGATAAATCTTACCTTGCTTTGTTTTGACAAAAGTATTTGTTATGCATGAATGAATAGCTCTGTTTTGATGTATCAAGTATAAGTTTTGTTTTGATGTTATCCTTGAAAAGTCCTCCCTTGTGCTGGAGGACTCTAAACTTTCGCAGCACTAAGTATAAAAGGATACGGTCCTTTGTAAGATAGACTATCGTGTTAAAGCGGGCTACGGGCCTAAGTAACACAAGACCATCGTGTTAAAAGAGCTACGGGCTTAAGTAACACAAATCCCTTGTGCTGGAGGACTATAAACTTTCGCAGTACCTTTGAATAATCGATTACGGATCGTGCAGTCCTTGTTTTGCCACTGACGGTTTACCGCATGGACTTGTTTGTTCGAAAAGCTTGATTTGTGTTTTGCCGATGCCAATGAGCATCCCTTGAGATTTGTAAGACTTGATATATGAATACGGTTCATCTCTTGTTTTGATAAGTTTCGATGTGTTTTGCTCTGGAAGGACCTCGGCTAATATTTGTATGGTTTTGGCATGTTTTGTTGGAAAAGACTTCGGCTATATTCATGCAAAATCTTTATTACTAATACAATTCACTGAGTATCCAAGCTCACCCTCTCTATATATATGTAGGTGATGAGCAGGACGTCGGCGACGCCTAGAATGTGTTTTTGAAAGCTTGTTTTGGATCCATGGTTTTGTTGGCTTTGTTTTGTATTCACGTCGGCGATGTCATTTCTTTTATATCGGTGAATCTTGAAAATCATGCTTCTTGGCTTGTAATCACTGAATTTTGTATATGTCGGCTCGAGAAGCCTTTTGATCAAGATGTAATACGTCTTTTACTTTGTTTTATTCAAGTTGTAAAGATGAATGCCATTTCATTTGATCTATGCACAGCTCTTATGGACCACTTGTATTTTGATTTATTTTTTCCGCATTTGTGAGCCCCGTTTATTTTACTCTGATTGTGTTGAACTTTTGAAAGTTGGCCTTCGGTAAATCTCGGATTACTAGCCATCACGGCACCAAACTACTAGGGGCGGTTTGGGGTCGTGACAGTTGGGTTGCTTGAGTTGGAATAATTCGTCGAAACCGTAGTTTAGCCTACTTGCAAGTAGCAAACTCTAATCCATTTTCAAAACTAACGAATATGCGATGCTTTGTTCCAATTTAGGCAATCCAGTCTATACTTGTATGCGGTGTGCATCACATAGTAATTCTAGGCTAATAAATCAGAATAAGAGCACATGTGTTTTCAAAAACTCGATATCATGCTTAGTAGTGGCCGATCCTTGATCGGGCGAGCGGGGGTGCTCATGAAATGACTTTCCCCAATTGTACCCAAGTTCCCGAGCCGAGGCAACTTTAGTGATGACGGACACGTGGCCTTAGATACGAGTCAGGGTTTCCTCAATTCCCCCAAAATAAAATATTTAGGTAGCGACTCTGTATTTGGCAAAACAGTCCATGTTTGGCACTTCTTTCTTAAAATCTGTTTTCCAAAACGATTTGCCGGATTTGGACTCTTTGGTGATTTATCGGTCTTGCATTGCACTTTGCGAGACTAGATTCAAAACTGTGACTATTTGAGTCCGAACTGTAGCATGAGGCCCACGGGCGCGTCTACAGTTTTTGGCGACTCTGCTGGGGATTTAGAGAACTTGACTCGAACTCATGATATCTTGTTTTGATTACACTTATGTGTCTCTTTGCATTGCATTTGCATTGGTGTGCCTAGGACACCGTGTTTGCCATCTGCTATTCTTGAACGGTTTGCTGGAGGTTATGCGCCATAAGGCTGACCGATTACGGGCTCTGCCACGATGAGTACACAAACCCCGATTTTTACCGGGGCACCGCTTTCGACCATTCGACCTAGTGCATATCGGAATCCGTAGTGACCATTCCAAGCTAGGACAGGTTGCTTACCCGATTGTAGGTTTTTTGAAACCGCTGCGTGCGTAGTGAAACCCTAGCTCCTGACAAAATAGGACAGGAAAATCCTACCCCAACATAAGGGTGTTTTGGCTCTCATTTTCTTGTTATATGCTTTTAGAGTGTGTCTCTACAGGGAATGCACGTATCGGTTTGCAATTCTGAGTATCAGGCTTGAGGGCGCCAATATTTGGGAATCAGTTTTACCTGAGGGTATCAGTTTACAAGTAGAATTTGGGGCAGAATTCAGTTGAGAGCACAGTCATTCAACTTTGCTCATATCTGTTTCGGTGAAATCAGGCTGAGATACTGTCTATTTTCTTCTTTTGCAAGGTAGTCTCGGAGCCATAGCTTCAGAAGGCTCCAATATCCCCCGGTACATTGGGCTTGTGCTGATAGACTTTGTCAGGTCAGAGATTCAGTTCAAGGGCAAATCAGTGTTCCTTCGCCAGAGGCAAGGTAAAAAGGCCAGTCAGGCACAGATCATCAGTTCAACAGTCTTTGGATTACCAGTCATTATCCATCTCACCTGTGTGCAGTTAGGTTGAGATATCTGTTTTTACCACAGAGACAAATATACCGATAGATCAGTTAGATTAGGGCAGTATGGCAGGAATGGAGGAGATGATGCGTCAACTCCAAGAAAGTATGAAAACCATGCAGCAGGACGCTGCTTGTCAAGCAGAATTTGCCAAACAGCAGGCTGAGGTCATGGCCCAACAGGCAGAGGTAATTATCAGGCTACAATAGCAGACTGGAGCATCCGCTTCACACCAGGCTCCTCCCCCACCATGAGTTCCTATACTCGGGGAGACAGTTAACGTCCAAGATGATACAGACATTCCAATAGGACCGGCTCCGCCCCCGATCCTACCCCAACTATCCAAAGCGTAAACCAACCTACCGGATTCTCCCTTTGAGTTCAAGGTGGACCCCACAACATTGAAAGTGAGCAAGCTTGAAAAGTTATTCAAGAAGTCTCAAGGTGTGAAGTCCATTCCGGATATTGAGAATGGGTACATCGACTAGGCTGTGATGCTGCCGGACCGATTTAAGATGCCACACATAGACCGCTTTGACGGGTCTGGAGATCCTATGGTGCATCTACGACTGTTTTCAAACATACTAAGGCCGATGGACCTCTCCAGATTACAGAAGCTTTCCTTGTTTGGCCGGACCCTGTCGAGTGTAGCGGTTATTTGGTATGCAAAACTGGAGGACTCTATCAAGAGGAATTGAAAGGAGATGGCTGAGGCCTTCATAGCTCAATACTCTTATAACACGCAGATTGAGATTACAACCCGTGATCTTGAGACCACTAGGCAAGAACCGAAGGAGAGTTTCTCCGATTTTGTAACCCGGTGGAGGGCTAAGGCCTCGATGATGACCATCAAGCCTGTTGACAAAGATAAGATTCGGATGGTTGTGCGCAATCTCCAACCCAAGCTCATGCAGAAAATGATTGTTCTCCCCTTCCCCACCTTTTCAGATTTACATGAGATGGGAGTACAAATTGAGGATGCTATGAAGCAAGGCCTCATTGACTAGGAGAAGGAGCAGCCCAGGAGGGCGTTTTCCCGCAGTTCGAATGCAACCACCAGTGGTGATGTAGCTGTAAGATCTTCTGAAGTGGGCATGGTCACCACCACCACCACATCAAAAACAGCTACCCCATTCACCGGTGCGTCCGGAAGTAGCTCACAAAAAACCAAATATCCACCTCGAGTCAAGAGGGTTTTTACCCCACTTTATATGCCTTTGTCAAAGGCTCTAGAGGCCTTACTCCGGAAGGGATATCTGAAACCATTGGAACAACGACCTCTACCCGATCCTATACCTCTAAAGCATAACCAGACTAAATACTGTGCCTACCATCAACAAACTGGTCATGACACTGACAGTTGTTTTCGTCTTCGCCATGATGTACAAGATCTGTTTGACAACAAGGTCATCGCCGCACCAACTCAGCAAAGTCTATCGCCACTGGATCAGTGAACTTGGGGGATAGTACGAATATGTGATCAGGGGATGAACCACCTGCGGGCGGCACTCAGTTTACTCCAGATGTGGCGTATGGCACGCACTGTTTTGAGCATTTGTGAATGCTGGTTTTTGTACTTTCTGACTCGGGTATTGAGTCAGTTTTGTTATGTCGTTTAGAGTCTATCTTGTTGTATCGAATCAGTCCTGTTTTGTTAGAGTGGGGTGATTTCGGGGGTGTTACCTCGGATATCACTTGCTTGTTTTGTGTTTGTCTTTTTGTTTTCTTTTGAGTCTGTTTCTGCCTTGGAACCAGTTACACCAGGAGATCTAATTGAAACAGTAGTGGTTTTTCACGCTTTTGTGTTTGCTTCTGCCTTGTGTTAGTTGTGCTAGAAACTTGAAAGAAACGACAGTTCTCTTCACATGCTCTTCTGTGCCTTGAAATCATTGCATTGACCTAAGCTTTTCAAAACTTTTTCTAACACTGCGGTGAAAACAAAGAGGAAGGAATTCCTCGAGTTTTGTAAAAATTTTTTTGATCAATTGAGAGAAAGAGAAGCGTGCTAAGCCTTTAATGAATGAAATCATGTTTGTTAATGTGAGTATTGAGAAGGATCCTGGCTTGATCCAGATTGGTTCTATATTGTCTTCGGCGCGAGCGACTAGTCGCTTTCTTAAAAGATTTCAAAAAAATATATTTCACGCAGTCCTGCGAAAACCTGTGTGGAATCGCTTTTGAGATTGTGCAGCTTAGGATCGCTCTCAGCCTCGAGACTCGACCCCTTGCTTTTAAACCTTGGACCTTAATTCAGAGTGTTCAACGGTCAACCACAATGTAAGGCCCGTGTGGCCGGATCAAAAGCAGCCCATGAACTAGGGGTGAGAATATTAGATGTGATCAAAGGAAGCTTGCAAAGCTAGATCAGAAGTACCCCTGGAACTAGGGGCAAAAATGTCCATTGCGCTCGAAGAGCCGAAGATGGACCATTCCGCAAATCAATGAAGATCGGCAAGAATGCCAAATCCTAGAAGGGAAGAAACAAGAACTTATTGCTGAAGAACAACTAAGTTCCTATCCACAATACTAGGGGCAAATTCAGCCCCCCGTTGGATGGACTCCTGCATCGTCAATGAACAACAGCCATTCTCCTGGATTCAGATGACTTCTGGATCTCAAAACCATTTGATATGGACAAAGCTACACTTTTACCCTTGAGAGGCTCGCTAGGCTGAAAACCCGAAAGGGCGACCCAGGCAAAAGTTAGAGCGAGAAAAAGAACAAAAAAAAAAGGAGAAAAATGCAAATAATGAAAAAAAGAAAAGAAGAAAAATGAAGAAAATGAAAAAGAATGAAAAAAAAAGAAGCAAAGAAGAAAAGAAATGAAAAGAATTAAAGAGAAAAGAAGAACAAAGCTCGTAAGGTTGAAAACCCAAAAAGGACGGCCTTGGCAAAAGTTAGAGCGCAAAAGGAGAGGTTAATACCCGAGTGTACCTTAACCCCTGAATTACGTAAGGCTTGATTCCCATCTTTGGGATACGTAGGCAACTTCATTCTGAAGTCCAACCGTAAAACACTTCAAATTCGACTGTGTCCATGTGATGGTTCTGGTCATCTTTGTCTTCTCTGTATCCGAGAGTTCGGTTGTGATTGTCACTCTGAGGACTGATTACAATGCACTGCGGTGCTATCCAAACAAGGGGCAACTTTCTGTTGCCATATAGTGTGCTGCGGTGCTATTCAGACTAGAGGCAACGTTCAGTTGCCATGCAGTGCCATTCAGACAAGGGGCAATTTTCCATTTGTTTTGGATCTGAGGTTGTGCATTTCAAGAGTAAATTCTGCGTTGGTCGAGCAGTGGCCATTTGCAAAAATAGTTTTTGAGAATTTTTAATGAGGTTGACTAATTCTCTCTAAAATTATTCCATTTTTCTAAAATTGGACCATTTCTTGGACCCAAAAAAGGAAAATTTTCAGTACTCACAGCCTGACTTGCATGATTTTAAATTAGAAAATTGAACAAGCATGTTAATCTAACTCTTATATTGGTCAAAATTGTTTTAATAGAAAGACAAAAAAAAAAATGATCAAAATAATGAAACTAGGGGCACAGTTGAGTCAGGTGTTCTGTCTTTTCTTCGTTGTCAACATACTTGCCAGAAAAGAACACCACTAAAGCTGACTGCAAAAGGGCAGAAAGCTCTCACATCCTCCAAGCAACGAGGTATCAAGCCAAGTGCGAAGTACGACCTGGAATGGATCAAGATATTCCACTCCCTCATCTAGATAGATCTGATCACGTCCAAACTCCCCAGCAGACTAGATTCAGAACCGTGACTATTTGAGTCCGAACTGTAGCATGAGGCCCACGGGTGCGTCTACAGTTTCTGGCGACTCTGCTGGGAGGGAACTGTAGACGTCCCCGAACGTCCCGGGAGGGAATCCCATTTTGTTCATTTGGGCTCACTACAGTTCGGACTCAAATTGTCATGGTTCTTAATCTGATCTCACAATGTGCGATGTGAGATTGATAAATCACCAAAGAGTTCAAATCCGGCAAATCGTTTTGAAAAATAGATTTTTAGAAAGAAGTGCCAAACATGGACTACTTTGCCAGATACAGAGTCGCCACCTAAATGTTTTATTTTTGAGAAATTTAGGAAACCCTGACTCGTTGGCTAAGGTCACTTGTCTGTCATCACCAAAGTTGCCTCGGCTCGGAAACTTGGGTACGATTGGGGAAGGTCAGTATGAGCACCCCCGTTCACCCGATCAAAGATCGTCCACTACTAAACATGATATCTCATTTTTGAAAACACATGCATTTTTATTCCGATTAATTAGCTAGAATTTACTATGTGATGCGCACAACACACAAGTATAGACTAGATCGCCTAATTTGGAACAAAGCATCGCATATCCATTTTGTTTGGAAAATGGTTTGAGGTTTGCTACTCTCGAGTAGGCTAAAACATGAATTTCAATGAATTGATCCAATTCAAGTAATCCAATCTTCACCCGCAGGCATTCAAGTAGTTATATCACATAAGCAAATAGCCTCATGGTAAGCATGCTGTCATGTTAACACTTACACACATGCAAGATGCTAAAGCATAAACACTCGCAGTGTACTCCGAGCCAAAACAAGGAACATGTTAGTAATCAAATGTATGATCCAAGTCCATGTTAAGATGGCTAATGCATCGCATACAAAATGTAACTAGAATAGGCTCGGCTAATCTAAGGATGACATGTGAAATGCAACAACTTGATTACACGTATTCAACTTGGAATTTGAAATACTATGTAGTTAGTATGATGCACCAAGCTCGGTGCATGCAATACAGATGAATGATGCAAACATGCATAGCATAAGGATGCTAATTGAAACGTGCCCTAGAACTAACCATCATAAGCAGTTAAGTAAAAGGGAGAAAGAAATGGTGGTTGGAAGACATGCATCACACACACGCACGCTTATTACAAAATTACCCTCTCTCGGAGGGTCCGAATGAATAATACAAATTAACAAGCTAATTAAATATTACAGACCCTTAATTAATTAAACAAATTAATTAAATTACTGAAAGTAGTAAAACAGCCTCGGGAAGAGGGACGAATGCATGCACGCTCGGCTCCGCTCGGAAATCCACCGCCATGTCACATGTTGCCTCTGTTTGCCCTCTGCCCCTCAAGTTATGCTCCCTGAATTCATTTTTCTAAATACAGAGGTTAGCACATGTGTAATAAATAAACTTTAATCAACAACATGATATAAGATTAAGATATCAAACTATAAATACATAACATCATATTAGTTTGAAAATAATACCATAATACATAGCATCATATAATTTCTCCCACTGTGACATTATCAAAAGGAAATCATGGATCAGAATCTGGAGGAAGAGGAAGAGGAGGAGAATGATAGTGATAAATGATATCTATACAATTCAAAACATATATATACATATATGCATACACATACAACTCTCTCGCGTCTCTCTTTTTCCTTCGACAAACGCGTTTGACACACGGCCTCAATTTTGCGTCATTGGCGGACAAAATCAGGCCTCGATTTGTACTTGCCACGGCTCCCTCTCCCTCCTTGTCTTCTTCTCTTTTGCCTTTTTCTTAATCACACACTCTTCCATTTTCTTCTTCACCATTCTCTTCTATCTCTTCTTCACCGCTCTCTTCTATTTCTTCTTCCTTATCGAGAGACAAAAAAAAAAGAAACTGAACGGAGGAGGCCAAACCTCAGTCTGTTCTCTTCTATTTCTTTGCAACGCATTTATTTTACACCTCTCACCTCTAAACCATGGCTTCTTCGTCCCATTCCCTCACTCTGTTTCCAGACCTGAACGATCCCATAAGCTCTACTGAATCGAGTGCCCCTAATCCTACTCTTCCTGTCATTCCTCTTCCAAACCTTCCTATGATGTCGATTGAGCAAATCATGGCAGCTCAATCTGACATAGAAGCCAATCATTTCACACTAACGTCCTGTATGGAGACGGTGACTGCAGTTACAAAATTGGCTCACCGATTGCAGAACAGAACGAGTGAGCTCTATCAGGTCAACGCCTAACTCTCTCAGCTCCAGTGCATGTACAAAGATGTGCAAGCAGAAATAGGCGCACTGAAGGCGGAGAACAAAGAGTTGAAACGGAAAGCCACCGTCATGGCCAGATTTGGAGCACCTTCGTACTTTGCTTTTGAGGACCAGCAGGGAGTCAACCCTCTCGGTGGTCCTATAAGCACTGAGGCAGGGCCTTCAAGGGTCGATGACAAAAAAAGGAAGAGCTGGGCGGTAGAGCCGAGTAAGTGAAGTCGGCGCGTGGCCGTTATCGGAGAAGAAAGAAGAAAAAGATCCCTCTTTTTTTTGAGTTTGTTGTTGCTTTTTTTTTTTTTTTGGAAATATGTTTATTTTGATCGGCGTATGGCCGTAAAAAATGAAGGGTGTTTTTTTTTTATGTAAATATTTGTATTTTGATTTGTTTTGATTTTTATGTTTAAGTACTGAAAAATGAAATTAAAAAGTAAAAAAAAAAGAAAATTAAGTCCAAATAAAAAATAATAATGAAAAAAATAAAAATTGAAGAAATTAAGCCTAATAGCAAAATAAAAAAAATAAATTAAATTAAAATAAAATAATACCAGCAGAAATTAAACTTAATGGGACGTTAGTGTTGTTGGAATGGTAATGCAAAAAAAATACCACGAGGGTTTAAAAAAAAATCAATGTATGTAATGTTAATTTTACCTCAAGATGCAGAACCCAAAAACAATTACACAGTTGAGAATAACAAACTGTTAAGGAGAATAAATGTATGAAGGACTTGAGAGCATTCAACTGATATAAATGTTTCCGTATCAATGTAGCAATACACATATATCATTTTAACAAAAATTCAAGTTTCACAGTCATAATAAAACTTTTTAAGTAGAAATCGACATTTCAAGCTTGCCACAAATAAAATTGAAGCGATCCTCGCTTAGGGATTTTGTGAAAATATCCGCCAATTACTTGTCGGTGTTTACAAATTCAACTACAATATCTCATTTTTGAACATGATCTCTTAAAAAATGATGTCAAATTTCAATATGTTTTGTTCGTGAGTGTTGAACCGGATTTTTGCTTAAATTGATGGCACTAGTATTATCACAATGTAGTATCAAGTTTAGATAAATGCCATGGGTGCAATAAGGAGAAGTTCCAAAGGTCAAGAGTGAGACACACATGCTGTTGTAGTAAGATAATATAGCAACAATGAATCAATGAGCTTATCCATTATGAAGAATTCATGTTATTTCAATCTATTTTCAAGCAAGAGCTAAGGAGATACCAAATTGTTAAAAGTATATGTAAAGCAGTTGAGCATGATCTAACAATTAATTTCTAGCAAGAGCGCACAAATTTTATACAAGATAATTAAAAAAAAATATGTGAGGTGCAAGCTCATAAGTGTGATATCAAAAATAGAATAGAATCTGAGGGGTTTTTTTTTTTTTTTTTTAAAAAAAAATCTAGTTTAAATTCTTCCCCTTGTTTCATTTGGAAAAATTAATAGGAGATATGATAAATGAAAGTTCATAACTGAAATGTTCTCCTCAATAATATCAAATAGGATGCCAAATATTACCAACAAGGATGCCAAAATGATATCAACATACAATCCACCAAGAATACCAATATACAATCTAGAAGATTTAACAATCATAGCTCAATCATTATGTAGAATACCAAATATTGCTCATAATAGGTTAAACTCAATATAATCTCATGGCGCTAATGTAATTCCAAAAAATGAAGCATGTTCAAGGTATAGCAATCCATATGCCAAGAAAAATAATGAATTTCAATATATAGCACACATTTAAGCTAGGGGTGGGCGCGGATCGGTTGCAGCCACGAAACCTCCAATCTGCCATCCGTCCGCCAAATTGGCAGATTGGTGAAAATCAATCTGCATCCGTCCGCCAATCCGGCGGATGCGGATTTGGCGGATTGGCGGATGGATGCGAATCGGTTTGGCGGTTTGAAATTTTACAAATTTTCAACCTACAAAAAAAAAAACCAGGAAAAAATTCAATTAATATCACTGAAATAAAAAAAAAAACCCAGGAAAAAATTCAATTAACAAACGTCACTGATATACCCCACTTTGTTGTTTTGTGTGTATATTGAATATTCAATATCATATTCAGTGGTAGATAGATACGCTGTGCTTTGAGTTTGAGTGGCAGTGTTCTTTTAACAAAATTTTAAAATGAATGGCAGTGTTCTTTAACAAAATTTTATTTTTTGATAAAATTTCTATGGGCCTTAATTAATTATTTATAGACTATTACTAAAACTCTCATAAAAAAAGGTGAATTGTGTGGGCCTATAAGACTTTGTAATGTTAAAGTGAGACGTTATCTTTTTCACTATTCAAATTGATTTGGTTTAAATTTGAACATCATTTTCCTTAAAACAAATAACCTCAAAACCTTTTAGCAATCCACACACAAATCAATTTCCAAAGGACTGTTTTCTTTGAGCCAAAAACAATATGCAGCAAATCTGCCATTCATCTTCTTCACATGTGATGTGAGACCAGAAAATATTGCACAAACATACATAAATTTGATAGGTCTAAAACTGTAAATTGAATCTGGAAAAAGAAGAAGATATCCAATACCATTCACTAAATAATAAGCAGAGGGTAATATTATTGAACTCCACATTTATTTTATTTTATATGTCATCTTGCCAGTGTAACATATAACAGTTAACACAAGTGCTCTCCAATTCTCTCCCACTTACAATAGCTAATGTTGCTTCTTTTTCTTCTCCAAACAAAAGTGATTTTGTTGGAAATTCAAGACTGCCCAAACCAAATGCCAAAAACGAAATATATGTATTATCTAAGAAAATTATCCTCTAAAAGATTAGAAGTTTAGAATTGGAACCAAAAAAAAAAAAAACAGTTAAGATTCAGAAGAAGAAGAAGAATGAGAGAGAGAGAGAGGTACCTCAGTAACTCAGTTACAGTCAGTGAGTGTAGTAGACTGTAGATCGATCAATCTAACCATCTATTTCGTTTTAGAACTGGAACAAAAAAAAAAAAAAGATTAGACTCAGATCAGAAGAATAGAAGAAAAGAGAAAAAGAGGAAAGCAGAGAGAGAGAGAGAGAGAGATATCTCAGTCAGTAAGTAGTGTAGATCGATCGTCGACGCCGTGTAGATGATCGCTGACGCCGTGTAGATCGTCCGACGATGGGTAGGGTAGAGAGAGAGAGAGAGATAATGAGAATGGCTGTCTTCAAAAATTAGGGCAAATGGAGAATGGATGCATATCAGAAAGGAGAAGGGGGGAAAATGAGGCATATATCAGCCGAAAATAAATAAAAAAAGAGCCAATGGTGGTCGGGTCGGGTTTGGTGGCTAAAATGGCAGATTACCCGCCACCCGACCCGAACTCGAAAAATGCCATAAATTAGGCCCGCATCCGCCCGCCACGTGGCACGCATCCATCCGTTGGGGGTCGGGTCGGGTGTGTCGGGCCGGTGGATCCGCTGCGCAGCCCTAATTTAAGCATAGGCATGATTCTTAGGCAAGAGTATCATCAAAGAGTATACATTGCAAATCATATGAAGCATAATCAATCTTTTTCATATCAAAGTAATAACAGTATTAGCTCAAAGAATATAAGATAGAATTTTTACCTCAAAAGCTTAAGAGAGTGTAGGAGGCATACCTTTGGTTCATGAGTTAGAAGCTTTTCAATCTTCAATTTTCTTTCATGAGGAGTTCATCTCAAAAAGGTTTAACAAGTATGTTAGCAAAATGATTTCTCCCCCTAAGTTGGTGTTACCTTTTTCAATATAATTTTGTGTAAATATAGCATTCATAGAACAATCACTATTACTCAATAAAAATATAGCACAAATCACTTTTTATCACAAACTCAAAAGGTGAAAAATAATTCAATGATCAAACAAGAGTTTTGAATGCTATTTTTCAGAATTTTCAAGTTGTATCACATAGCATAATATGCATAAGAAAATAGTGTTATGCTTTTTGTTTTATTAAGAAATGATGCAACAATCTCATTTAATCACATAACATTATCAAGAGGCATTTTCATCAATTCAATCCACATACTCAAGTGTGATAAAACATTTTACTTAATGTAGAATACAACATGAATGTTATAAACAATTAATTCAACAATTTATCAATCAAAATCATTTTATGAGATGTATGCCAGTATAATCCACATTCAAAAGATATTCAATAGGATAGATGCAATATCTCTACAAACATATGATACTTCTTTTCATTTAGACATTGTTGATGGATCATAATCAAGAAATTTCACAACTCATTCAAATATTCCAATGTAAAGCATATACGCATGAAATTTTCATATTGAGCATATTCTTGAGATCACAAATGTAAAATTCAAAATATAGATAGTATACATATCAAAAACATGCTATGACATCAAAATTGATTCTACAAAGATATGACTCAAAAAGGAATTAACATATTAGTATGAAGTCATATATAAGATGTGAAAAGTATGCTCACAAAAAAATTTATCACTTCTTATCTTTTTTTCATAGCAATGGATGACATGATATAAAATGTTAATGAATACATAAATCATTCATATTCTAATAGGCATTCATCAAAAAAATATAATTCTCATTTTTGAGTTCAATGAATATTTGAAAGAAACTAGCAGAACACGACTTAGCAAATTTAGTACAATTAGGTTACATGGAAGCAATAATTAGACACAACCTATTGTACACAAATCACATCTTAAAGAATATAGAACTTTAAGTTTAAAGGTGTGTGAGGAGTTATACCTTTATTTACCTCTTTGGAATCTTCACCCATACATTACCTCTATTGTTCATCTTAGTGATTTTCATTTCATCATCCTTCTTCTTGTAGGGGCTGATTTTACTCTTTAGATTGAATACTCTTGTTGTGCATTTCCTCTTGAAGTCCTTGGTGTTCTTTGAGATTCCACCTACAAAATATCTTGATTTCTTTCTTGGTACCCATACTTTCTTGGGTCCATGGGGATTAGTCTAAAGAACATTTAATCTCATAAAAGGTTTAGAAGGATCAAAACCAATGCCTACTTTGTCAAAAACACATCTTTTATTTCCAAGAAGCTTGTTGAGGTTTTCTTTTCCTTTTACAAAATTTACAAGAGTTTTGTTTAAATCCTCAACATTGTTTTTCAAAATGTTTTTCTCATTGGCAATAGACGTAAAGTCATTTTCCAAAGTAGTATTTTCCATTTTTAAAACACTCACATCATTTGAAAGACAAGTAACTAATTTCTTTAATTTAGAATTCTTAACATAAATGTTTCTAAATATGTCATGTAATTTATTAAAAGTACTTTCAAGTTCTACATAATTAGAAATTACCTCATCTTTATTGGATTCTTCTTCTCCAATAGCCATGAGACACAGGTTGGCTACTCCACCATTTTCTCCCCAAATGGCTTCTTTTTTGCTGCCATCCATCATTGAAAGTTCATGAGCCATGAATGAGCCTAGGAGTTCTTCAATTCCTAATTTTGTAAGGTCTTTTGCTTCTTAGATAGCTGTAACCTTAGCTCCCCATTCATTTGGCAAAGACCTAAGTATTTTTCTTACAAGCTCACCATTAGTATAAGATTTACCAAGAGATTTTAGAGCATTAATAATATTGGTAAATTTATAAAACATCTCAGAAATAGATTCAAACGATTCCATAGTAAAGAGTTCATAATCATGAATAAACATGTCAATCCGAGACTCTTTTATTTGGCTAGTTCCTTCATAGGTGATTTCAAGTTTATCCCAAATCTCTTTAGCAGTAGTACACCCAGAAATTCTATTGTACTCATTTGCATCTAATTCACACACAATAATAAGCTTGGCTTTAGCATTAGCTTGAAGGAGTTTATAATCACGTTCATCAAATTCATCCTCAAGTTTAGGCACACTGACATGGTCTACTACCTTCGTAGGAATTTTAGGACCTTTAGTGATAATGAGCCACAAAGCATAATTGGTAGGTTTAAGATACAAGTAATTTTTTCTTTCCAATGAATGTAATTACTACCATCAAAGAGAGGTGGCCTATTGCTAGCTTGTCCTACAACAGAGTAAGTAGAATACATGGTTGATATGGAACAAAAACTCAAGATTGTTAAATCTAAACAAGAGCCCTAGACTCTGATACCAATTGTTACCCAAAAGACAACCTAAGAGGAGGGTGAATTAGGTTTTTACAAATAAAAATAATAATACCCTAATAAAAATTATGACTACCACAATAGATAAATATAGTTAATAAAATAAAAATAATTAAAACAAGTGTTCTAACAACTATGTCAGTTAATGATTTTAGCACAGTGAAAATGTGAAATATAGTTATGGCAATTTAAATAAAATAACGAGATAAGGTGTAACAACCCACATTTATGTCTTAGTCATGTTCATGAGCATTTGTATGATTATGACTCGTTAAGCTTGCATTTGTATGTTTGTGACTTGTTTTGCCTAAGTAAGGTCCATGTCTTGTTTTGTGTTTATGTGATTTGCCTAAGTGTTGTGTGCATGTTTTGTTCCTTCCTTGGGTCTCAAGCCTAAGTTATGTTAAGCCTAGATCATTCCAAGCTGAGGTCATCTTCAGTCTAGAATTGTCTTGGAACCACTTTGTTCGACCTCCACCTTCGCCCTGACATATTGGCCGAGATGTCATTATCTAGGCCGAGGTGTTCATCACCAAGGCCGAGATGTGTATTATCTAGGCTAAGATGTTACCTTTGCACCTTAGTGATCTTGTCCTGGAGTGGTATGACCTAGACCTAGGTGTGGCGCATCTGGGCCAAGGTGTGGCACAACTTAGTCAAGTGTTGTCCTTCCTAGCCGAGGTCATTGTCACCTTAGTTGCCTAAGCTTTGTCCTTAGCCGATGTCATCACTTGCCGGAGTGCCTTACCGGGTAGCTTGTTAGATACACTTTGTCTTACACATGTCTTGTCAATCTATCACCTTTTTGAGAAGAACCAACCAGCCGTTGCCACGTGTTCGAGCTGAGTGTTAAGTCAGCCGGTAGAGAGAGAGAAACCTATCATTTGTTATATCCTTGTTTTGAAGAAGAGAGAGAAGCTCTAGAAGAGGGAGAGGAGATTTCCAAGCTTGATCCCTAGAGATCGAACCGTTAGATCCGTGTTCTAAGGTTAGATTCTTGATCTGCTCATGTTGTTCTTTATGTTCATGTTATGGCATTGCATGATTGAATATGATTTGTAAGCCATGCATTGCTTTGAAGTTCGGTTTTATAAAGAGAAAATAGTATTCATGTGTTCTTCAAGAAAAGTCATGTTTTGATCCGAAAGCTTATGCCTAGATCCATGTTTTGTGTTTGTTTCCATATGATCTTCAAGTATGGGTACCCAGGTCCATGTTTTCAAACTCATAGCATGAAATCTCAGATTTTGTAATAAAGAAGTTATGATTTTAGCATTCATGTTCTTCATGATTCTCATGTTCTTCACGGGTGGAAACCCAGATCTCCAGACCTCACTTCCCTAAGTGTAGTCGCCAAGATCACTCTTACCTAGACCTCACACTTAGGCCAAGCATCGTATCTCACCTTGGCCTACCTTGCATGATCACTTACACCTTTAGTTTGTCTTGTGCGCACCTCGGCATGCAGCCGCACGCCGAAGCCTAGGTAACCACACCTCGTCCAGGAGGTGTGGGACCTTGGCAAAGACCTGGTTGGTACCCAGCATGTCTTCCTGACATGTAAAACAGTGTTTTGACTTCCAGCATATTTTCCGAGATCATTTGCATACATGTAAGACTTGTTTTGAGAAGTACATTCAGTAGACTTTGTCTTGTGTTTGTAGGACTTGGACCCTTGCCTTAATCCCGACGTCCGAAGAGCTATGTGAGTGGCATTTTTAATAAAGCTATGTTATAAGGTTTTGATAAAGCTTTACCTTGTTTTGATAAAAGTATTTGTTAAGCATGAATGATATCCTTATTTTATGTATCAAGTATAAGCTTTGTTTTGGATGACATTCTTGGAACCGTCATTTCGTGTTAGGGGACGTTAAGCCTAAGTAACACCGTCCTTTTGTGTTAGGGGACGTTAAGCCTAAGTAACATAGTCCTTCCGTGCTAGGGGACTTTAAGCCTATGTAGCATAGTCCTTCCGTGCTAGGGGACTTTAAGCCTATGTAGCATAGTCCTTCCATGCTAGGGGACTTTAAGCCTAGGTAGCACCGTCATTTTCGTGCTAGGGGACGTTAAGCCTAAGTAGCACCCTTGTTAGATATCGGCCACCGACGGACTATGAACGGGTGTGCTCGATGCCGAGGTTATGCTTTTGTTTTGCCGGAATGTCATCACCCCATGTTTTAAGTTGACGTATGTTAAGTAAGTAAGTAAGTTTTGAGAGACCAAGGTTCAATTGATGTTTTATTTCAAGCCAAGCTAAGCTATGTTATGTATGGTTTTGATAAAGATATACTATGTATTGTTTGAAAAGATTTCGGGTATCATTCATTTAACCCCTTTATTACTTGTACCATTCACTGAGTATCTAAGCTCACCCTCCCTATGTATATATGTAGGTAACAAGCAAGAAGTCAGCTACGCTGAGATGTGTGTTTTGTATGTATGTTATGTCGGCAGTGAGGATGTCGGTAATCTAGAAGATTGTGTTTCTTGACTTGTATTTCATGTTTTTGTTTATGTCGGCTTGTGAAGCCCTTTTGTTAAGATGCAATATGTATTTTTGTACTTCATTTTATTTTGGTTGTATTCAAGTTTTAAAACTATGTAAAAATGTATGCCATTTCATTTGATCTATGCACTGCTCTTATGGACCACTTGTATTGTAAATTATTGCTTCCGCACATGTTAGCCCCATATGTAATACTCTGATTGTGCGTGAATTTTGAAAGTTGGCCTTTGGTAATCTCGGATTACTGGCCATCACGGCACCATCCTACTAGGAGCGGTTTGGGGTCGTGACATAAGGGAGAGAGGCAAACAAATTTATAGTGGTTCGGCTTCAACTCGGCCTACGTCCACTCCTCAAGTTTCACTTAAGAATTTTCACTATACTCTAACTTCACAGGGTGCTAGTAACCTTTTCACAGATGGAGCAATCCTCCACAGATTTTTCACAGACTTTCTAAGTCAAGAACACTGAGTGTATTACACTCTTACAAGGATGAAAAGAAGGTGTTTTTGCTTTCACAGAAAGCTACAAGAATTATCTCTCAAAGATAGATATAAAAATGAAGCTCTGGTTTTTTTGTAAACTTCACACAGGAAAGATAGGCTTAAAACCATACGTCTCACTGTATAATTTCTGAAAGAGGATGTAAACAAAAATTGAAGAACACTTCTAAGAGAATTTTTCTGAAAATAAATGTGAGTAATTATAGATCAAAGAATATTTTTTCTAGTTTTTTTTGTAACTTGTTTTCATTAGAGGCTTTGGTATATATAATGAAATTTATAGCCGTTTATAACCGTTGTATTCATTTGAATTTATAGCCGTTTATAACCGTTGCAGTCATTTGAATTTATAGCCGTTGTATTCATTTGAATATCTTTTACTCCATCATTACTAATTTGAATATCTTCCACTCCATCATTACTAATTTGAATATCTTCCACTTGAACCTTTTGACCTGTTGCTGTGCTGGGCTGTTTGAACATTTGTTTTGGGCTGTTTAAACCTCTGGTTTAATCAAATATTAAATATATTCTAACAACATTTAGGATAAAAATTTTAGGTAAGAAATAATGTGACAAAATAAATTTTGATTCTATTTTTCTCTTTCAAATAAATTAAAACATAATTAAATAAATCATCAAAATAAATTTTGGATTTAAAACATAATAAAATAAATCATCAAAATAAATTTTGGATTCTATTTTTCTTTTTTAAATAAATTAAAATATAATTAAATAAATCATCAAAATAAATTTTGGATTCTATTTTTCTTTTTCAAATAAATTAAAACATAATTAAATAAATCATCAAAATAAATAAGTCTAACAACTATATTGACTCTTCTGATTTCCTAAGATCTTCATTGGTTATGATCCAAAGAACTCTTTGGTAACGTCACCTTGACTTCAACCCTTAGAGTAAAGCTAACTTTGTGCACATAATGAGCTATAGTACCTTCCAAAAGTAGGAAATAATGCTCCCCATTTCTAGGATGTCTGATGCCGCTTGTTTAAATAGTGAAACCCTAGATCATTTCAAAATTAGGATAAGGTAACCCTAGCCCTCATAGGGATGTTTGTTCTCTTTTCTGCTACGTGTTATGTGCAATGTATGGGGATTCTCAGATTCAGATGAGTGGTTCAGTCATTTCAGTTTGTGGGGTTGAGTTCAATTTTTCAACATAAGTTAGCAGTAATCAGTTGAGTTGGGATGCTAATGAAATTCTGATTGGGGGTCCCATTTTGTTTCAGCAAAGTAGTTAAGCACTATAGCTTCCGAAAGGTCTGATATCCCCTAAGTTCTGTGGACTCGCGTTGGTAGACTTTGCAAAAGTGCAGATTTGGTTCAAGGTTAGCCAGTGTTAGTTTCTTTGTCACCAGTTACACGCAGAAGAGCAAAAACTGCTTCAACTATCTAGAATACCCCTTTTTCATTTGCTAGATCATCACCACTCAACTTACCAGAATCAGTGATGGCTCAAATTCTAAAAAATTTAGTAGACATACTATTGGCCCTTCAATGGAGCATGAATACCATTGCCACTACGGTTGTTGCTTAAGGCAATACTCTTGCTATGCTGCAACACCCATTTGGGGCATCCACTACTCAACCACCTCCGGTGACTCATCCAATTCTACCTCCACCTCCACCTCCACCAGTTGACGAGTTTCTCGAACTTAACTCACCAGAAGATTTGAGGATTCCTGTACAAACTTCAAGAGGATCATTTCCCCTTCCACAACCAGCAGGAGGGCTTCTTCCCTCCAAAGCACCTGAGTCTGACCCAACTATGTTGAAGCTGTCCAAGTTGGAAAAACTTTTCAAAAGGTCACAATGAGTCAATTTAATCCCGGACATCGAAGACAATTACACTGAGACAGTTGTGAAGTTGCTAGAACGGTTCAAAATGCCACACATTGATAGGTTTGATGGCTCCGGCGACCTAATGGTGCACATTCGCCTGTTCTCTGATGTCTTAAAGCCTATGGGTTTGACTCATCCCGCAAAAGCTCTCTTTGTTCGGACGAACTTTGTTAGGAGTGGCTCCCATCTGGTATGCCAAGTTACAAGACTCAGTAAAACAAAGTTAGGAAGAGTTAGATGAGGCCTTTATCATCATGTATGCTTATAACACCCAGATTGATGTGATTACTCGAGAATTATGAGCCATTCGTCAAGAGCCCAATGAAAGTTTTGTGGCCTTCATCACCAGATGGAGGGCCATGGCAACGATGATGACCAACAGGCCACCAGAAAGAGATCAAATTCGCATGGTGGTCAGGAATTTGTATGGCAAGATGCTTCAGAAAATGATAGTTTTTCCCCTATTTACTTTTAAAGAATTATATGAAATGAGGGTCCAAATAGAAGATGCCATCAAACAGGGAATCATCATTGACGACAAAGAGTCAGTACGAAAGACCTTCGGGCGCAGTTCCAATGCTACCACTAGTGGTAGCACAACTGTGCAGCCCTTTGAAATCAACTTGGTTGCCACAAACACTAAAACAGCCGACCCCTTTGCTCATGCTGGCCCGTAAACAACGAACACAACCTGTAATAACCCGACCCTCGTACATGTTTTCTGACATATTTTCAGTCCCTTGTCCTGCGCATTTAAATGCTTATTGTGAACTTCATGTTAAATTAAGTTAATTAAGTGAATCCAATGTTTATGAATGTATATCTGTTTAACAAGAAAAGTATTTGTTACATTTAGAATGTCTGAATCAGAAATTGGAAGCCTTAAAGGCTTAATTATCTGAAATTGATTATATATATGTGATCAGTATAATTTTTAAGTAATATTAAGCATGTTTATGAAATTTCAATTTCGGGATGATTAAACGATTGGATTTTGTCCTTATTCACATTTTATATAAGTGTCTATGCTTCTTGAACATTGACTTATACCCATTTCAAGAAAATCTCGTGTGAGAGAGAGATTAGGGAAGAAAAGGGCTTGAAAGGAAGTTCTTCAAGAAGAAGGTTAAGAAACCTTGTGAGGGTTATAGAATTGGAACTCAAGGTATGTTAAATTTACTCTACATAAGCTCTCTCTTGATCATGTATGAAATTCTCCTTTCCATTTGTGAGGAAGGGTTTGTTAGTTTCATATTTTTACAATTAGGGTTCGTAATTGAGAATTGAGTGTGATTCATGTTTGATTACAAAGTTATTCTCATCAATTGGTTGCTTTGAGATCTAATTTAAGTGTTGTGTGGGATTGACACTTCAATCTTTGGTTTTCCATGCCAACCCATGAAATTATGCCTATGTATTGTGTTATGAACTTAAGAGTAATGATCGAAATTATATTAGGTTGATTATATGTATTGTGATTCCTATTCACATGATTTCTAAGCAAAATCTAGCAAGTTATGGATGTATTTTAAGCCTTGCGTGAACAAGAGAGGGTTTTGGATGAATTTTTGGGTGAATTTCGGACTGTCAAACAGGGCCCAGGCCGCACGTGCGGAGGCCATGGCCGCACGTGCGGAGAAGAGGGAAAAAAATAGGTTTTCATTCTATTTTTGGGCGCTCGAGCGGCCGTGTTCTTCCGCTCTAGCGGAATTGGGCCGCACGAGCGGCCAAAGTGGGCACACGAGCGGCCATCCTTGTTTCAGCATACACTATGTAACTTTGAACAAGCATATCTTTTGCATCCAGACTCCGTTTTGAGTGATTCTTGAGCCTAAAATCAAGCCCCCGAAGTCTAGTTTCCAATGGTGGTGGTCTCACTCCCAAATTTTAAATACAGAAATAATTATGCCCAAATTAGTGACGACTGTTCACTTTCTGTTTACCGATTTGTACCATTTCTTCGTCTGAACCTTTCTCCTATCGATTCCTCCTATCTTATGAGGCATGGATTATAACCTATGGAGAACTAATGAGTTTAGAACCGCCATAGCTATTGAGCGAGGAATAAAAAGAGATTGGTTTTATTCTCATAATCTGTTATGTGCATTGTGTTTGTAGGTCAAGACGAAGACATCGTTCCACCGCTATCAGAGACCTACCACTGTGAGTAATAGTACGGTTGTTACTAACATCTTATCTTGTAAGTGATTACACTAACAGTTATGTCAGCTGGAAATCAATGTGAATGTTGAAAGATTTACATACGTCGGTATGACTTTGGAATCATTTTGTTCTGTCAATAACGAACATTAACTCTATGTTATCTATAAACGAACTATGTCGTCTTTTAAGAATAAAGGAAATTTATGTTCATCTTAGAATGATGAAATTTGGGTGCATTTAAGATCATTCTGGGTTGCCGCTAGTGAATCAAGATTATTCTGTTATGACACATGAACTTGAGATCGTTCAGATCCTATGACATAAATGCAAAGGTCTAATGTTATCATATAACCCACGTTAGAATGTGAAGTGTCCTATCCTCATGAAATGCAATGGAATGGCATGTATGCCCTCTGTTAATGGTATATTCGCTCTTGATCCTCGTTAATGTTTATGTTCTGCTATTTACGAGACAATTATGCTGATAGTTAATATGCACATTCTGTTATCTGCAAGTTAGTGGCATTAATTCATGATGAACAAGTGAAATGTGGGTACATTATGAAACTACAGTACTTATGTACCTTTGGAATCGCCCAATCCGTTAATGGTTGCTGTTAGCACTTTGTTAAATGTAACTTAATTATGCTAACTCATTTGAATGATAAAAAGAAACCGTGTGCCTCTGTATGACTATAAGACTAGTCTGTTCTGATGATATCTGTGGTTATTCCGTTATGATGTTCATTTCGTTTATATTATGACATGATGAGACTTATTGATTTCTGGTATGGAACAAAGTGCTGTACGGAACTAAGTGCTACACTTTGGTGGGAGTCACCTCTAGAATCCGTGCGAGCCACCTCTTGAGTCCATACATATATGAACCGGGCTTAAAGCCGTTCTGTTATTTCTGGGCCGATGGCCATTCTGTTATTTCTGGGCTTAAAGCCGTTCTGTTATTTCTGGGCCGATGGCCATTCTGTTATTTCTGGGCTTGAAGTCGTTCTGTTATTTATGGGCCAATGGTCGTTCTGATATTTCTGGGCCTATGGCCATTCTGTATCTGTTAGGCCTGTGGCCGTTTTGTACATTACTGAGCTTAAAGCTACTCTGTTAAGCAAAGGTTGAGGATCTTAAAGCTACTCTGCTGATGGTACATACAATACTTTGAGGGGTTATGTCTGGCTGGGAGTGGGTCAGGCAAAGGTTGAGGATCGAGGGGTTTGAGATGCCCTCTTTCCATCAAGACTTTTAGTGCGCTAGTCAGGCTCATACAGAGGGGGGTGAAAGTTCTGCCTTGAGCTCGGGCTGGGCTAGCTGTTTGTAGGCTTAGTTTGGCAAAAGGGTTGGCTGTGGCGACTGCATTGATCTCGGTGGGTTTGGGAATGATGCTACTACCAGCATTGGTACTCCCTGTAAAAACCTTCCTCGTCGGTTCACTTGTTCTGGGAATGATCCCACTGTTGAACGCATTCTCGATATGAACCCCCAGATCATGCAAACCTTTGAAAGTGAATAGCGGAGCGACTATCAACTTTTGCAACATATCATGCTCGAGGTTTTGCACCATCATCTGTACTTGATCCATCTCAGAAAGGCGGCGATCTATCATCTGTGCTGCCTTTGCTCTCCACATCGAAACAAATTCCACAAAAGGCTCTATTGGGTTCTGGTGGGTTGCTTCAAGCTCTTGGATGGTCATTTCAACTTGGGTATTATAAGAATACTGATCAACAAAGGCCTCAGCCAATTCTTCCCAGTTTTGCTTTACTTTATCTTCCAACTTAGCGTACCAAGTGGCTGCTACACCCGATAGGGTTCTTCCATATAGGGAGAGTTTATGTAGCTTGGTCAGACCCATCGGCTTTAGGATATCCAAGAAAAGTCGGATATGTACCATTGGATCTCCAAACCTGTCGAAACGGTCAATATATGGCATTTTGAATCTGTCTGGGAGCCGAACAGCAGCCTCGGTGTGCCCATCCTCAATGTCGGGAATGGAGTTAAGGCCCTGTGCCTTTTTGAATTGCTTCTCAAGGTTCGCAATCTTCACTGCAGTCGGATTGAGCTCATTAACATCAAGGGAATAAAGCCTCTCATTAGGCTGCACCAGGGGTCTGAGCACCCGAGCATGAGTTAACCTTTCTCGAGGATTCGGACACTGCAAATCTTCAACTAGCGGAAGTGGGTCAAAGTTTGGCTGGGGTCCCAAAGTTGGATGTGAGGCAGATGCCCCAGATGGACGCTGCATTTCAATACTGGTCTCAGCTTGCATGGCAGTTCCCTAATGTAATGCTGCTATCACGGCCACAAATTCTTCCGAACCCTGTGCCGTCACGATCTGCTGAGTCTGAACAAAGGTGATGTGACCGGCGACTGACGGATCAGATGGATCGGTGAGCCCTGACTGGCCTTTCTTTGCCTTGCCTCAGCGAAAGAACACTGGTTGCCTTTGAATTGAATTTCTGACCTAACAAAGTCTATCAGCACTAGTCCAATGTACCTGAGGGATATCGGAGCCTTCTGAAGCTATGGTTCCCAGACTACCTAGCAAAAGAGAAAATAGACAGCATCTCAGCCTGATTTCGCCAAAACAGATTTGAATCTTTACTGAATTCTGCCCTTGTAAACAGATACCCTCAGGTAAAACTAATTGCCCCAAAATACTGATGCCCACAGGCCTGATACTCAAACTTGGAAACTGATATGTGTGTTCCCTGCATAGATACATTCTAAAAACACGTAGCAAGTAAAAGAAAGCCAAAACACCCCTAAGTTGGGGTAGGGTTTCCCTGTCCTATTTTTGTCAGGAGCTAGGATTTCACTATGCATGCAGCAGTTTTCAAACAACCTAACATCGGGTAAGAAACCTGTCCTAGTTTGGAATAGTCACTATGGATTTCGATATGCACTAGGTCGAATGGTCGAAAAGGGTGCCCCGGTAAAACCGGGGTTTGTGTTCCCATACTGTCAGAGCCCACAACCGGTCAGCCTTATGGCATGCTTTGACAAAGTCAAGCCTCCGGCAAACCGTTCAGGAATGGCAAATGGCAAACACGGTGTCCTAGGCGCACCAATGCACATGCAATGCAAAGAGACACATAAATGAAATCAAAACAGGATATCATGAGTTCGAGTCAAGCTCTCTAAAATCCCCAGCAGAGTCGCCAGAAACTGTAGACGTCCCCGAACGCCCCGGGAGGACGAGTCCCGTTCTGTTCGTTTTGCGGGTTTACTACAGTTCAGGACTCTCAAATTGTCACGGTTCTTAATCTGAACCAAAGAGTCCAAATTCGGCAAATCGTTTTGAGAAAAACAGATTTTTAGAAAAGAAGTGCCAAACATGGACTGCTTTGCCAGATACAGAGTCGCCACCTAAATATTTTTTATGGGGGAATTTAGGAAACCCTGACTCGGTGCCAAAGGCCACGTGTCCGTCATCACCAAAGTTGCCTCGGCTCGGGAGCTTGGGTACGATTGGGGAAGGTCAGCTATGAGCACCCCCTCTCGCCCGATCCGAAGATCGGTCTCTACTAACCGTGATATTCGTTTTTAAAAGTGTTATGTATTCTTATTCCGGTTATTAGCCTAGAATTACTATGTTATGCGCACAACAAACAAGTATAGACCAAATCGCCTAAATTGGAACAAAACATAGCATGTTTGTTTTGAAAATGGTTTGCTACTCGCAAGTAGGCTAAAATGCAGGTTTTGCCACCCTTAAGTGGACTTTTAGAAAAAAATGTTTTGTCACTATCGAGTGGGCTTAAAACTCACAGTTTTAATGCATTATCCCAATTTAAGCAATTCGACCTTCATCCACAGGCATTCAAGCAGTTATATCACATAAGCAGCTAGCCTCATGGTAATCATGCAATTATGGCAACACTCATACGCATGCGGTATGCTAAAGCAAAAGGACTTACAGAGTACTCCAAGCCAAAACAGAAACTAGTTAGTAATCATATGCATGATCCTAGTTCATGTTAAGATGGCTAATGTAACACATGCAGGATGCAGCTAGAATAGGCTCGGCTATCTTGAACATAGCATGTGAAATGCAACAGATAACACGTATTCAATTTGGAATTGAAATACAAATGCAGTTTGAATGATGCGCCGAGCCCGGTGCATGCAAAATGAATACATGGATGCAAGCATGCTATCATACTGTATGCTAATTAAAACAAGCCCTAGACTAACCATTGAAAGCTAGTAAATAAAAGGGAAGAAAGACGTGGGGTTGGAAGACATACACACACTCACGCACACTTATTACACAATTGCCCTCGCTTGGAGGGTCCAAATAAATATTACAGCCCGAATAAATAATACTAAATTAATTATTACAGAACTTCTAATTAATTAACAAATTAAATACAAAAGGATGGGGGCCACAGCCCTGCCTCGGAATGCGTGAATGATGCATGCTTGACCCATCTCGCCCGAAAACTCGCTGCCATAGCACTGTTGCCTCTATTAACACTGCCCTGCTCCTCTGGGGACTGCTAAAGTTCAAGAGTATGCTCTCTGGATGTTAGGGAATTCCACCGGCTAGGACAAAATTCCACCGGCCGAAGGGGATGATCACCGGCTGCCTTTTGATCTATCGGCCACAGATTACTGGCCGGTCGGCACTGTATTTAGCCGATCGGCCAAATCTTTCTGCAGAACCTGCAATTGACAGCAGCAGAGGGCAAGCAGTGTATGGCATGGAATTTTTAGGCAAATGTATGCATGGACACACTCCCTATTATGTAATGGACTTAAGGGAGCATGACCCTCGACCCTCGGGCCATCAATTATGCATTTTGATGCATGATGGCCTAAGAGGCCAAGTTAGCAACTTCGATATCAAATGGAATGCACACACAAAACACATCAAAGGCCCCGACCTCTATCATGCTTGATCAAGAGGCAAGGGATGCATGTACAATGTAATGCAACCTAAGCATGCAAGCAAGGCTAATGCAACATGATTATGCAATGCATCTAATATGCAATAGGCACACAACCTAAACATGTAAGCATACATGGCATACAACAAAATGCGATGATGGACTTAAACTAACATGGATAGCTCGCAAGCATGCCAAAATCAGTGGCTATTAGATAAAAATGAGACAATCGAAATGCGTGCACACATGCACGCAAATCGAGGACCGAACCTAAGGCATAAAATGCGACTCTACCAAGGCATGGCAAGGGATGCAATATGGCCTACAAACATATGATTTCAGCACTGAAACATGATGCTAAACAGCCCCAAAACATGGAAAAATGGCACCCGATGCATGAGATGAAACCCGCAACTCGAAACTAGGCACAAGGAATGACTTACAGCTATACAAAGCATGCATTATTTGATCATGAAGCATGAAGACAGATGCAAGACAATCCCAAAACATGCATATTTCCAGTTTATAACAAGTCTAAAAAATGAACACAAATAGGGCTAATCTATCATGCAAAAATGGCCCTAAAAGAGAGATTAAACACAAAGGGACAGAAGCTGGCCCCAAATGGCAAAGAGCCATTCAACAAAGTTGAAGAGGGGCTAAAAGAAAAAGGCACTTTACAGTTTACATCAAGCCACGAAAATAATCACAAATAAGGCCAAACTATCATGCAAGAAAAGGCCTAAAAGAGGGGTAAAGAGACAAGTGGTAGCTTCTGTTCTCAAACAGAGGAGAGCCCTTCAACAATGTTGAAGAGGGAATCAAAACAAGATATTTCACAGTTTATGGAAAAGTCCAAAACAGCTCACAAGTAAGCCTAAAATACTATGCAAAAATTGGCCAAAAAGAGAGATAAAGAGGCAAGTGGTAGTAGGAGACCTCAAACAGCAAGAGGTCCTTGATCAAACATGAAAAGGGGCTCAAAATATGACTATTTACAGTTTGGGTCAGAGCCCAAAAAAGCTAGCAAGCATGGCTTAGATACAAAGAAAAATAAGGCAAGAAAAGAGGAGAAGAGGACTTACCCTTGAAGACCAATGAACCAGCAGCTCTTGGACCAAATTTCTGAGCCTTTAACCTCTCCAAAACAATCCCAAAGTGCTGGAATGAAGGATGGAGGCCTTGTGCTATGAGGTGTAGTGTAAATGGTGCAAGGTCAAGGGTGTTTGGAGGCTTGGATGAGAGAGATAGGGAGGGTTGTATGCATATAGCTCTAGCTGGTTTTTCTAACCCTTGAAAATGGTGGTGAAGGGCTTCTTTTATAGAGCCAAGAGACTAAAGCTTCTCTTAGAAGCTTCAAAACAAGAGCAAAGATCCTCTATACACGCGTATGGAGGATCCAGTCTGTGCCCTCCAGCTGGCACAGCTGGCATCCACTCAATCTGTAGAATACTCCGGAAGGTCGTCGGCCAGCAAAATTGGTCGGTCGGCCATCTATTTGGCCGGTCAGATAAATTGATGGCCGGTGGTGGCTGCCAAGGCCAAAAAGTGGCCGGTGGGTGTCCAAATTGAAGCCCCAGAAGTTAGCTTTCCAATGGCACAAACCTTGCATTAAAATTCCTTCTGTGGAAAAAGTTATGCCCATTTTGGTGAAGCCGCACAAATTCGATCCAACCGAGATGATACCCAACTTCAACCAATCATATCTCCCCCACCCGGACTTGGCTCTAGGAGATTCTTGAGTGCAATATGAAGCCCCGAAAGTAAGCTTTCCAACGGTGGTGGCCTCATAGCTAAAATTCAAGTATGCAAATGAATAAGCCCGATTCAGCGAGGGCTGCTCAACTCTCTCTTACCCGGATTCATGCCGAACTTCTCCCAAACCAGTTTTCTCCTCTCCTTTCCTCTTTTCTTCAACTCCAAACCCCTAAACAAAGTGTTTGAAAGATTTTTCAAAGATTTCATCTCTCTTTCATTCATCTCCAACTTGTCCTTGCTCGGTTTACCGAAAAGCGCAACATTTACCGAAATGTGAGCGTCGGAACATCGTAGGAATTTTATTTTCAAAACATTTTGAAAGAGAGGATTTTAAAATCTAAAATCTTTTGATCAAGATTGTTTTGGTCCAAAAGGGGTATGAAGTTGGGATTTAACTCTCTCATTGCTGACGAATTTGAACCTTTGCCCTGCACACCTTTTACCACCAAGTAAACTATCAGTAACGCTCAAGTCTTAAGGGTGGTCAAAAATGGGGTGTCTACAATGAGTCATTCGCCAAAGATCCTTGAAATGTTAGGCTCAGATTAGCAAGTGACAGCATCAATCTATTTGGAAATATGAGTACCTCATATAGCATATGGCCAGATTTTATTGTCCCATATAATTTGCCACCATGGAAATGTATGAAAGATCCATTTTTTATGATGCCGTTGTTTATTCCTGGGCGTAGAGCTCCTGGATTTGACATTGATGTGTTTTTACGACCGCCAATAGATGAGCTAAATGTGTTATGGGAGGTAGGGGTAGAGACCTACGATGCATCAAGTGGCGCTAATTTTCAACTGCGTGCGGCATTATTTTAAAATACAATGTCGAAATCAACTTTTAATTTAATAATAATAAGGGCCTAAAATTATTTATATATATAAAAAATAGTTTATGCAATCTGAGTGAAACAACGACAATGGAGTCAACCATCTGATATGTGTTATTTTTGTAGTTAGTTCTATTCTATGATTGAACTAAAAGGAGATGATACAAACAAAATTAAAATATTTCAAGTTGATCAGAAATCCTCTAATATGCTTGAGTGTTAAAATACAATAAATTGGTAATTTTGGTCTAATGGTGCTAATATATAATTAATATATATATATATATATAATTTTTTTTTTCCACAAAGTGTCAAATAAAATGTTATATGTGAATCTCATCATGAAAGAAGTAAAGATAAATAATTTTGTCACAAAATATTTGACGATGCTATAATTTGGTAAAGGAACAACAAAACCATTGGTGATAGTTTTTAGAAAAATTTTAGTTTTAATAGATGATTTAACACAATATTGAAGATATTTTAAAATGTTAAAATATAAATTTATGTATTTAAAATTATCAAAATAAGAATCAATTGTTTTTATCTCTAGTAGCATTTAATGAGTAATTTGATAATAAATTATGTCTGTGAATTGTATATATTACTTAAAAACAAAATAATTAACAAGATAAGTTTTAGTTATGAGAATCAATTGTACGAGCAAGAAATATTCTTCTCGTATAATCCTGTTGATCAAGTTTGCGGTCCTCCAAACGTCGTCGCTTTACTCCCTGAAAACACAAACGTGAGCTAGCCGACGAGTGTGTGCCGGATACCTCTCCGATGCCTAAGTCAGCAAAATAGACAAATAGCCAAAAGTTATGTGTATTCAAGAATCAAAGTTGTATTACCTCTCCATAGGTGATGCTATGAGCTTTTATAGGTTTCGTATGGCACAATCCTCGTAGGACTCTTATTCCTCCATGTAGAGTCCTCCTAGGAGTCACACTCTTGAAAGATAATGCTTATCCTTCAACACCCCCCTCACCGCTTAAACCAAGTGAGATGGTTTTACCACAATTGGATGTCAATATGACTGAGCTAACGTGGCCATGCTAAAGCCGCAGACTAGACCGAACTCCAACTAGCTCGGTTCTTCCTTTCACTGCGCGTTCCTCAGTTTGACATACTCCAACTGGGTTGTTCACTCAACACCGAGCTAACTAAGCACGAGGTAAGAGTTAGCTCGGCGCTCCAACGCATAATGCCAAGATAGCTCGGCTCTCCCAAGCACAGTGCCTAGCTAGCTTGGCCCATACCTGCTTAGCTTTTTAGACCGAAGTAAATCTGCTTTTACCTCGGTTCGTCTCGCGGCCCAATTACCAAAGAGGTCTCCCACTTAGCTCGGCCCAATTTAGACGTAATTACCCTCTCAAAGAATTTTGAGTATTAAATTGATGTTTAAAAAAATTAATCAAGAAAAAAAAGCAAAAGAAAAAATATTATCCAAATAAATAAATTTTATAATAATTTTTTATTCATTAATGTAATATGTGTTAGAAAAAATGATATTTTGGTGACTTTAATGTGAAATTAAAGTAGGTCCTGTTAGACTTTTTTTTTTTTAATGATTTATTTAATTATATTTTAAATCCAAAATTTATTTTGATGATTTATTTAATTATGTTTTAATTTATTTGAAAAAGAAAAATAGAATCAAAATTTATTTTGTCCCATTATTTCTCACCTAAACCTTTATCCTAAATGTTGTTAGAATGTATTTAATATTTGATTAAATCAGGAGTTCAAACAGTACAAAACAGAGGTTTAAACGCCTCAGCACAGCAGCAGTTCAAAAGGTTCAAAAGATTCAAGTGAAAGATATTCAAATTTGTAATGATGGACGGAAAGATATTCAAATTAGTAATGATGGAGTTACAACGGCTATAAACGGGTATAAATTCAAATGAATAGTTCAAAAGGTACAAAAGATTCAGGTGAAAGATATTCAAATTTGTAATGATGGAGGGAAAGATATTCAAATTAGTAATGATGGAGTTACAACGGCTATAAATTCAAATGAATAGTTCAAAAGGTTCAAGTAGAAGATATTCAAATTAGTAATGATGGAGTGCAACGACTATAAATTCAAATGAATAGGTCAAAAGGTTCAAGTGGAAGATATTCAAATTAGTAATGATGACTACAACGGCTATAAACGGCTATAATTTTCGTTATATATACCAAAGCCTCTAATGTAAAACAAGTTACAAAAAAAATCTGAAAATATTCTTTGATCTATAATCACTCACATCTATTCTCTGAAAAATTCTCTGAAAAGTATTCTTCAATTTTTGTTTACATCCTCTCTCAGAAATTATACACTGAGCCTTATAGTTTTAAGCCCATTTTTCTTGTGTGAGGTTTACAAAAAAACCAAAGCTTCATTTTTATATCTATCTTTGAGAGATAATTCTTGTAGTTTTCTGTGAAAGCAAAAACACCTTCTTTTCAACTTTATAAGAGTGTAGTACACTCAGTATTCTTGACTTAAAAAATCTGTGTAAAATCTGTGGAGGATTGCTCCATTTGTAAAGAGGTTGCCAGCACCCCTGTGAAGCTAGAGCATAGTGAAAAATCTCAAGTGAAGCTTGAGGCGTGGATGTAGGCCGAGTTGAAGCCGAACCACTATAAATTTGTTTGTCTCTCTCTCCCTTATCTCTTTATTTTATTTAAATTGTTATAGCTATATTTCACATTTTCACTGTGCTAAAATCATTAACTGACATAGTTGTTAGAACACTTATTTTAATTATTTTTATTTTATTAACTATATTTATCTATTGTACTAATCATAATTTTTATTAGGGTATTATTAATTTTTAATTGTAAAAACCTGATTCACCCCCCTCTTAGGTTGTCTTTTGGGTAACAGGTCCCAACTATTAGTTGAGGTGAGATTAAATAAGTTTAGATTCTTTATAATAAGGTCTTTACACCACAAAAAGAATGACCAAAAACCATTACGAATTGAATGAGAAATTGTCTCATAAAGTTGGCCTGATAAATGAGGTATTGAGAATTGTGTATAACTATCAATCCCACATTGATTGTAGAGGAAAGTTTTGATGGGTGTTTAAACCTCGAGATTATAAGAAGGGCATGAGCCCTTTGGGGCATCCAAATTTTCTGAAGGAAGGGAGGCATGGATGTTTCAAGGATGGGCTTAGGCCAAGACAATAGTCCAAGTTGGTAATGGAAAAATTGCCACATGCGTGCGCCGCCTGCCCGGACCGAGCCAGGTCCGGGGTCCGTGATCTGTGATTCGTGGGTCGTGGATCTTGGGCTTGGGCCTGGGGAAATGGGTTGGGTCGGATTGGTGGTCCATCAACCTATTCTTTTTGGGCTAGGTCTGCTGCAAGCCCAAGTCTGTTGCAGAAATGTATATACATATATGTGTATATTGTGTGTAACTCACACTTTGAATTCCCATCAGTTGAAGTAATGGTCTACATTAGTGACCAACCTTGATGGCTGGAGGCTCCTCCTCTCTCTCTCATTATGTATAAGAGGAGACCCATCTCCCTTGGTTTGGTATAGAATTTTTTGCCTTCCAATCATATAGTCAGTTTGCTTACTATTATAAGATTCTTCCTGTGTGAGAGAGAGAGTGCTGCCCTTGTTAGTTCCCTAATAGAAGGTGCTTCTACGTTAGCTGATCTAAGCCATCTTATCCTGAAAGACAAAAGTCGACGTTCCACTAACACCTACGGTGAGATGGCTAATCTGTTTTAAGTACACTATGGTATCACATATAATTTGATTTGATTCCTCGTCTTTCAACATATTATGGTGGTGTTTGGAAAGTTTGTGTGTTGGTTTTTTTTTTGATTTTTTTCACTAAAAGACAAACTTTTTGCAAAATAAAAAAAAAAACAAATCCAAACAAAATATCACATCTAACCCCATAATCATTTCACTTTTTTTCTCACAAACATCACATCAAACCACAAAAAACCCAACTATCTTCCTAAGCACAAAAAAAATTTTCTCCAATAAAATCCTACAACTAAAAAACCTATATAAAAACCCACTTCCCAAACACCCACTATGTGTTATGTATTTCTATATTATGCTCTAGAATGTAATATGAGTTTATTTGATGTTCTATTATTTACTTTAATAAATCATGAATCTATTTATTTTGTTTCGATTACAGAATTTAAACAACAATATGCAATGATAAGAGTTTAATATTCAAAATGAAATAATAGTATAATAATATGGCAAAATAAATAACAAATTAATTAATAAAAAAAGTAAAAAATTCAATAATTCGTAAAACATTAATAAATTTTACCAAACTCGCACGTGACACGTATTCAATTTTTGCAACTTGTCCAACGTAGCTATTTCACGAGTAAATTGTTATGAATCTCAAATAATCTATTAAATTTTTTATCAAATCTTTTATATATGTATGAGATTTTTATAAGTCTATATATGTGTAGGTCTAGAGATGGCAATGGAGATCCTACCCTATAGATATTCATAGATATCTTACCCAAATATATAAATTTTTTTATTTTTTGTACCCATCAAATTAATTAAGTGGTGTTTTTAAAATATTTATAGAATATGGATCGAGAATGAGTACCCGTCCATTTCCTGTTTAGGACCAGGTTCTGTTCTCATTCATCAAAAAAACATATAGAAAATGGATCAAATTGAAGGAGAGTCCATAATACTCTCAGACTGAGTTCTGGTCAACGGTAGGTGGCAAACTCCGGTGGTCGGGGGACGTCGGAATCCAGAGCTGTTTGGCGGTGGAGAAGGAGGTCTTCGGTTTCTGCACTGAAGGTTCCAGAATCAAGATTGGGACCGTCGTTAAGAGTGGAGATGGAATCTGCTGCGTCGGGAGCAGAGGAACTCCCGTGAGGAAGACCTTCGCATTTCAGACTATGTCTGACGAGTTGCTTGGACTTTGGTGCGAAAAGCTCCGAGAATACATCAATTGTCTAGGTAATATCATCATTCTGTTCTTCAATCATTATGAATTTGAAATGTGTAATCCTAGTGTGCAATTAATGAATTAGGAATAAGATGTGTGGTGTATATGAATTAATGAATTTGAATTTTTAGCTCCTGAGTTTTTGATTAATTAGTTAAGAGTGTTTCGTTACTGAGAAACTGCAATCAAACAAGAACTGGCCATGAGTTGGAGCGAGAGATGACCGTAATTTATTTTTTTATTTTTAATCCTTCACATTTTTTTTTAAGAGTAATGTTTGAGGGCCCGAAAATGGTGGCTCGAATTTGGCTCAAAACTCAAAACGACGTCGTTTTGGGTTTTGATTTTTTTTTTTTTTTTTCTTTTCTTCCCTTCCGCCATTTTCTTCTTCTTCTTCTTCTTCGCAGAGACAGAGAGGGAGAGGGAGAGGGAGAGAAAGAGAAAGAGAGAGAGAGGGAAGACAGGTCGCCGGTCGCCGATCGCGTAGCCGCGCCTCCGTCGCCGATCGCCGCCTCTGCTCGTCGCCGCGCCTCCGCCTCCGTCGCCGATCGCCGCCTCTGCTCGTCGCCGCGCCTCCGCCTCTGTAGCCGATCGCCACCTCTTCTTCCTCCGTCTTCTTCCTCCATTTTTTAAGCCCCCTCCAGTCCTTCCTCCCCCTCCTCCTCCCCCCTCCCCCTCCCCCTCCCCCTCCCCTCCCCTCCCCTCCTTCTCTTCTTCGTCTGCTGAAAAAAAAAAAAAAAAAAAAAATTCGGGGCATTCGGGGGTCCCGTTTTCGGGCCCCCAATCACTACTGTTTTTTTAATTATTAAAAACTTATTTAATTGTCTCAAAATTGTATATTTGATTATTTTAAAACAAAATTTTTAATTAATTAATATGTACTTGATTTTGTTATTGTGTCAAATAAAATAAAATTGAACGTGCCAAGTTTGGCAACTCTTAAAAAATCCAAAAAGTCAAAAAGTTACTATCCTATTTAAATCACATCATCTTATTTAAGTCACATCACCTCTCTAATACATCACTTCAAACCCAATCCATATTTCATAAAAAGTCAAAAAGTGCACTTATTTAGTCTTTCCAAACTTGGCCTAAGGCGTCAAGTTAGATTGGGAAAAATCCAAACTCATTAGGAGATGGGCAGGGTAATATCCATGGAGAATGGAAAATGGGGAATGGAGGAAAATTATTGTAGGAGAATGGGGATGAAAATTAATAATCACCTCATTAATCTTCATTGCCATTTCTATGTGGATCTCATACTCATGTGACAAATTTAATAAAAAATGTAATAGATTATTTGAAATCCTTATCACTTTTTTCACGAATACTGGTGTGCACTACAATTTACCGTACCGGAAGTTATTGGTTGATCCCGTGATAGAAAATGTCTAACAATTCGAAAATTTAAGTTTTTTTTTAAAATTTTATAATAGTATTATTTAATTATAAATGAGAAAAATTTTAAATATTTAATTAAATATTCTGTAAGAGTAAAATAAAATATTAAATGTTACGGGTGTATGAGATAAAGTGTAATTAAATTAGGGATTATTATTTGGGGCCAAATTAATAGAAATATGAAATTATAATACTAGTTAGGCCAAATTAAAGTTAAAGATAGTAAATAAATAAATATAAAAGTAAGAGTAAATAAATAATAATATTGATAATAATAATAATAATAATAATAATAATAATAATAATAATAATAATAATAATAATAATGGTTGTGGTAGTAAAATAAATAATTAATTTTTTTTTGGTATACGATAGAGTATAATTTAATTAGGGATTGATTTATTTATATAGTTATATTAAAAAATTGGGTCAAAATATAATTATCTTAAATATTTATTAAAAATAAGTATAAATCTATATAATTTATGAATCAAATCTGTGGATGAATACGCTGGCTACACGTTGGCCTGTCAATGCTCTTACCTCCTTATAAATAGGGAGGAGGTGCGGTGAGCGAAAGAAAGAAGGAGAGAAAGAACAGGAAAAAAAGAGAGAGGGTGAAAGGGAAAGAAAAGAAGAAATGGAGGAAAAAAAATGGAAGCCGAAAGGGTGAGGTATTAAAATTAAGGTGAGTTATATTATACCTTAAGTTATCATAATATATTTTACGTATATTTTGACTTACCAAATTTATTTTATATAAGTTGTATTTTATTAGTATTATTAATATAAGTTATGTTTTTTGAATATTTCAGTTACGTGAATTAATTTCTGAACTCTATTTATTAAAATGAAATCCATGGATATATTTGTTTCTATTTTAAAGAATATTTGACTATAACCTTATAAACAATTATGTTTTATAAGTACCACGGGAGTCCCACGCTTTGGGGGACTTAAATAACCATTAGCCTCCGTTTGGTCACTTTGTGGGTCTTTATTGTCATGGATCCACCTCTATTCTGTGCGGAGCAAATTGCTGTGTGGAGATAAGTGCTACACTATTGTGGGAGCCACCTTTATAATCCGTACGAGCCACCTCTTGAATCCGTATCTCTGTTCTGACTGTCACTCTTGTGACCTCTGTTCTGTTCTGTACCGTGGTTATGGCTAGTTATTTACATAATCTCAGTTTTACTACTTAAAGGATTATTTATTTAGATTAAGTTATCTTAAATATTTTAGTTACATAACTATCTATGGTTATTTTGTGTCCCTTAGATTCTTGGTATAATATTTCTCACTCTGCCATGTGCTTATAGCTGTTTACCAATTTTAAAAAACAATGCAATTCAGAAATAACTTTGGAAAGTCTTAGACGCGTAGACGTGGGGCTGCGGAATAGACACACACCGCACTTTTATGATATGTTTATATGTAAATATCGGCTTTTTTTATCAATAAATTTTGTAATAAAAATAGAAGTTTCGATGATTATTTTGGTACCTTCATTTAAATGTTATTTCCGCTCACGTTTATTAATTCGTTTAAGAACTGGCCGGAGGTAACTTCAGTTATTTGCCAATACACTACTTAACCCTTAAGTATAGGGAGCGAATCGTGACAAAATGTATTATGATTAGCAGGGAAAATGTAATTTATAATTTTATGTTAAATAATTAAAAAATATAAATAAAATATAAAAAATTGTGATCCACTTAAATATATGTAACATTGATGTCTCAAAAATAACAAATAATTTTTCCAATGATACACCCAGTGAACAAAGAATTACCCCATTCTTTCTCACAGACCAATAATAGTTAACGAAGTGTCCCCCTCAGTGGGCGCCACAAAATGGATATGGAAAATTTACCGTAAACCCTTAAATTATGATTCATTTAGAGCATCGATATCAGCCTCTTTAAAATTTTAGTTAAATTATAATTTAAAAAAATTATTTTTTTATTTTAGCTAGTTATTCTATTACATCAAATTCTCTATTTTAATTTAATTTTATTAAAATATTTGTTATTTTTTTTATATAATTAAATTGATGAGTTGTGAACCAAACAATTCTTATACTTTACAAAAGGTAAAACTTGAGGAAATTTAAAAAAAAAAATTTGTTGTTGACCGATTGACCGGCCGGACTTTTAGGCGGACGTCCGGTAACACACAATTAGTAATGAACAGTATCTCATTTGTTGTAGTGAGATCTTGTAACACTCGTATATTAACGGTAAACAGTAGCGAGCCCGATACGGACCCTTTTTGACAAACAGTGCCATTCATCTAGCTAAAAAATGAATTTATCTAGTTTAATATGGATACTGTTATATTTTGTTTCTTCATTTTCAAAAGTCAACGATTAAACTATTCACAAAACAGTTATGAATAAATTATAATAAATCTTTTAAATTATAATTTATTTGCATTTTATCATCTAAATTTTAAAATTTAATAATTAATTATTTTAAATTATTATCTTATTATAATTAATTCTTTTTGTTAGAATTTTTTTTTTTTAGTTAGAATTCTCTCGACAATGCTACGTAGCTCAAATTTTGTGGCTCAAAAGTGGCTCAAATGGCCAAAACGACGTCGTTTTGAGTACAGAACAACATAAAAATGGCCAAAACGACGTCGTTTTGGCCATTTGAGCCATAAAATTTGAGCTACGAGACATTTTCCTTTTTATAATTTGTCATTAAGATAAGAGAGACAAGGGTAAATGAAATCACTTAATAAAAAAATTATTTGTCTTAAAAAAATAGCAACGATTATTATTATCTTAAAAAATATTATCATGTGTTCCATTTACATATGACTCAAAACTCTGGGAACAAAATTCTAATAGAAGATGTTAAATGTAATAAGATAATAATTTAATAATCACTTAATAAAAATATTTTTTGTCTTAAAAAATTAATAATGGATATTATTATCTTAAAAAATAATAAGTGTGTCATGTCTTCTATTCACATATGACTTAGTCCTCGTTTGGCAAAGATTTTGGGATTAAAAAAAATATAAAAAGATAAAATAAGTTATATAAGTTAATAAGACAAAATATCAGTATTGTTTACCAATAATCATTACACTTTTTCTTTCGCAAAAGTCAAAAAAACCCCAAAATAAAAATAAAAAACGAGGCTAAAAAAAACAGACTAAAAAAGTCTCAACACAAAAAAAGTTAATTATTTTAACCAATGCCAAACGACCCCTTAAATTTTCAAGGCAAAATTCTAATAGAAGATGTTCAATGTAACAAAATAATAATTCAATATTCCTTCGGAGAGTGGGTTAGATTTTTTGATTTTTAGTTATTTTATTTTGGGAGTAAAAAGTTTGTTTTAATTAATTTTTTTAACCTTTTAAATTTTTATAAAAAAAATTATAATTTAAATATAATATTTTATTTATTATTTTTAATCTATTTTATTTTTTTATAATTAATTAATCTCTAACATCACAAGAAAACCTCCTCCTGTACTGTTGCAGTTTGTTTGTTCATATCTCTCTCTAACCTTGCAGAGCAGAATCAGAAGCTTTTTTTTTTGAGCTGGAATCAGAAGCCTGCCTCTCTCTCTCTCTCTCTCTCTCAAAGTTCTCTCGATACCTTTCCATGGGGTTCCCGGTGGGTTACGCAGAAGTCTTCCTTCCGAAGCTCTTCCTCCACACTCTCACTCTCCTGGGTTTCATCAGAAACCTCATTTTCTCTCTCTTCCGCTTACTGGGTCTCTCCGATTTTCTCGAAACAGACCTCTCTTCCTACGAAAACCCAACTCGAATACCCGACAACCCGCCCGCATCAGCCTTCCTGATCCGAGAACTCCTCCCGGTGGTTGTGAAGTTCGAGGACGTCGTCGCCGGCGGCGGAGAGAGGTGCGCAGTCTGTCTCTACGAATTCGAGGTGGGAGAGGAGATTCGGTGTTTGACGAACTGTAAGCATATTTTCCACCGGGGATGTGTGGACCGTTGGATGGATTGTGATCAGAACACGTGTCCGCTATGTAGGACACCGTTTGTGCCACATGATATGAAAGATGAGTTTAATAAACGGCTCTGGGCTGCCTCTGATGATACTGATTTTTATACCGACTACACTTCTTCGATTTCGGGCTTGTCATCTGTTGAAAATTGACACATAATTTATAGAGTTGTATATAAAAACATTGAAAGATAGATCCAGAATTTTATTTTATTTTAATGTTTTGATTCTTATATAAAGTGTAATTTTTTTTTAATAAAGAAAGTGATAATTTTTCACATTCATCGAATCGTTTAAAATTGCTAAATAATTTTCATTCATTAATGAAGTGTTTTCCTGCTAAAAATGAAAATGCTAATGTATGTACAATTGTACTGAAATATATAAAGAATTCATTAAAATGTGTGTAAATATTTTGAAAATATTTAAAAATTGTGTTGAAATTATAAATATTTTATTTTATATGGTTCTTCTTACTGACAATCTTAAGGGCTATCAGTAGTGTGGGGATGTATTTTCTGAATACCAACACGTGGCATGGTGACGCCGACGTGTCAGCCGAGGTACCACGTGTCCTGGTAGTTAAGCCGAGATAATCTCGGAGAAGCCGAGGTTATCTCCGAAGATATCAGAATCCGAGATAAGGGACAAGAGTCCTAAGACGGAGAGGGGATTTGACCTTGGATAAGGATAAAACTCTTAGGGAGTTTATCTTTATCTCTTAAAGAATCCAAAGTAAACATTGAGATGAAGTTCATAGAAGTCATACTTCTATTGGGACTTGGATTGAGTATATTATAAAAGAGAGGCACCCCCATGGGTCTAAGGTATGCAATTTATGTTTTGAGTATTCAATTTAGCACTTGACTTATCTTTGAGAGATATATTGACTTGATCGTCGGAGTGCCCCCGGGTGGAAGAACCACCGCCAGAGCTTTTTCTTTCTGTTACAGGTTGCTAAAGCCATCTATTCTGCCTGTGCTCTCCAGCTAATCACTAAACGGGCAGTGTGGTCAGATTTTCACCCACACAATTTGGCGCCGTCTGTGGGAACGAAGGAAGAATAGATGGCCAGTAACGGACAACAGGAAAAAACTGGGGATGACGCTCCCATTGGGAGTGGCAGACCAATTGATCTTGACATTGAAGGAGACAACCACAATACAGAAGCCCGTGACCAGGGTCACAGAGAGAACGACGTCATCCCAGAAGGCGACACGTCAAAAACGACAAACCAAGGAAAGTACTATAATGAAGATAACCTCCAGGTATGGAGGGACAGGTGCCTACGGAGGGATGAGGAAGTAAAAGAACTGGCGAACAAGTTGTCAGACCTTCAGTCAGTCGTCAACTTCATGATGCAGAATAATGTTATGCAGCCACCATACCCGCTGCAAGATACGCCGATGCCAGCAACCACCACCCAGAAGGGTGGAAGAAAAACAATCCCCGAGGTCCCTCAGCATACCAGGAGCGGAAGGCATTCTCATCGGCCTTCCAGGGAAGTCGGACGGGAAAAGCCGAGGCAAGAAGAGTCCCGAAGGACACACCACATAAAGAATCCAGACCCCAAAGAACATCGACATGTTCAGGGGCAAGTACTCCATTTTGACACAACCCATGAAGAAAGATCCAAACGGACCCACCACGAGGTCGAAAGCAGTGTACCAAAAAGACTAAAATCCAAAGACAGCCGAGCTCCAGGGAGGAGCAAAGAAGACCTAAGGGACTACCTCAAAAGGAGGCAGCAGAATGCAGAAGCCGAGGTAAACTCCCCAGTAAAACCGAAGACAGCCTTCTCAGTGGAACTGGACAAATTCGAACCGCCCAAGAGATTCAGTATGCCGAGGTTTCAAATCTATGATGGTAAGTCAGATCCAAACTTTCATGTTGGACTATACCTAAATTCAATGGCATTACATAGCGGGAACGAGCCGTTGCTCTGCAAAGTATTCCCCTCATCCTTTGGGGAAATTGCATCTGATTGGTTCCATAAGTTACCAAAAGGAAGCATAAAGACATGGGAAGGCTTGGCCGAGATGTTTGTGGCCAGGTTCGTGACCAACAAGCTGCAACCCCTGAGGGTTGATGCTTTGATGGCTCTAAGAATCACCAAGGAAGAAGGCCTTAGGGCCTATGCGAAGAGGTACTACGAGGTATTCAACCGAATACCCGAATGCAACCAGGAAGTAGCAGTCGTGTCTTTCAAGAACGGCCTGAAAGATGACTGCCCACTACGGAAGTCTTTGGCAAAAACATTGCCAAAAAGCATGGAAGAACTCATGGCAAGAATTGAGAAATACGCCAGGGCCGAAGAAGATACATCGGGAAACAAAGAGGTGAAACAAGAAAAGGGAAACGGCTCGCCAAAGCGAGGCCGAGTCAACAATGGGCCGACCAAACAAGAAATAGAATTAAGAAATAAACATGCGGTAACAACGGTATTCCGGATCCCAATCCATAAAATCTTAGATCGAATTCGAAATCAACCTTATTTCAGGGCTCCGGCAAGAGCACCGGGGGAATTCATGGGAATGAACGTTGGTAGACGTTGTGCCTACCACAATGAAGAAGGGCATCCAACTCAAGGTTGCAGAGCCTTAAAAGCACACTTGGAGGACCTGGTAAGACAAGGCCTTCTGAGGGACCTGGTCGATGAGGCCAGAACAAGGGAAGAGCAGGCAAGGTTGCCTCAAGCACCAGCAGCACCCCCTCCCCCAGCACAGCTACCACAAGCAGGAGAACCGAGGGTGGTTAATGTGATCCACTCAAGGGTCAACGAAAACGAAGTCAGAGGAGAAACCCAGAGGGTAAGACATTTACAGCATATCTACCAAGTCGGGGAAAAGAGACATCGACCAGAAGAATGCCAAGGGCCAATGATAGCCTTTACTGAAGCCGACTTAGAACTGGTCCAACATCCGCATAATGATGCCTTGGTAGTATCCCTCCAGGTTGGGGAGTGCCAAGTAAAGCGCATCCTAATAGACCAAGGCAGCTCCTGTGACATCATGTATGTCAGATGTTACAAAGAGTTAGGCCTTCACCCCGATGACCTAGAACAATCCAGTGGCCCGATGGTCGGCTTTAATGGAACGCCGACATGGCCACTGGGTGCAACAAGCTTAGAGATACAAGCCGGCACTAAGAAGATCAGGACGGAATTCCTGGTAATTGACACACCCTCACCATACAACATCATCTTGGGAAGACCGTGGTTGCATGCAATGGGGGCAGTTCCCTCGACGTTGCATCAACTACTCCGATTCCTAACAGAGCATGGGATTGAAGAAGTCAGAGGGGATCAACTACAAGCCAAAAATTGCTCCATGGCAGCAATAAAGTCCACCTGTAGTATACGGGAGCCAAAGAAAGCAGAAGTTGAAGATGAGGACATGGAAGTCCTAGAAGACGTCGGGAAAGAACCAGCCGAGAAAAGCGAAGAGGCGCTAAAGAAAATCCTCGTCCAGGAGGGCGACGAAGAACGATTTTTTCTTCTCGGCTCAGGCTTAGCTAGAGAAGAGGAAAAAGAACTGGAAGATTTTTTAAGGGCAAACATAGAGGCGTTCGCCTGGACACCTTATGAAATGTCTGGCATTGACCCCGAGGTCACTTGCCACAGTCTGAATGTCGACAGATCGACAAAGCCTGTGATTCAACGAGCCAGAAGGCCGACGTTGATGCACGTCGAAGCAGTAGAGGAAGAGGTAGACATACTCCTTGAAGCCAGGGCCATCCGAGAAGTTCAGTACCCAACATGGCTGTCCAACACAGTAGTAGTAAAAAACAAGAATGGCAAGTGGAGGGTTTGTGTAGACTTTACCAGCCTCAACAAAGCTTGCCCGAAAGACAGCTTTCCTCTGCCCAAAATCGACCAACTGGTAGACGCCACTTCGGGACATGAAACGATGAGTTTTTTAGATGCATACAGAGGGTACCACCAGATTGCTATGTACCCTCCAGATGAGGAGAAGACCGCGTTCATCACCCCGAAAGGCCTGTACTGTTACAGGGTAATGCCTTTTGGGCTGAAAAACGCAGGAGCAACCTATCAGAGGTTAGTGACAAAGATGTTTAAACACCTGATTGGCAAAACAGTAGAAGTTTACATCGATGATATGGTCGTAAAGACCAAGGAATCAAAAGGTCATCTTGCCGACCTAAAAGAGGTCTTTGACATACTCAAAAGATATCGGCTCCGACTCAACGCCTCGAAGTGTGCCTTTGGAGTTGGGTCAGGTAAATTTCTAGGATATCTGGTAACAAGAAAGGGCATTGAGGCCAGCCCAGACCAAATCAAGGCCATCCTGGAACTACAGAGTCCGACATCGGCAAAGCAAGTTCAAGTGCTCACTGGAAGGGCCGCAGCCCTAAACCGATTCATCAGCAGAAGCTCAGACAAGTGCAGACCCTTCTTTAACCTGGTGAAAAAAGCCACAGATTTCCTATGGACAGAAGAATGTGAAGCTGCCTTAGCCGACCTAAAAAAGTACTTAACCACAACCCCGGTCCTTTCTAACCCAGTTCCAGGGGAGGAATTGTTTTTGTACTTCGCAGTCTCTGAACATGCAGTCAGTGCAGTGCTAATCCGAGAGGAAAAAGGGGAGCAGAAGGCTGTCTATTATGTAAGTAAGACTTTGGCTGACGCAAAAACAAGGTACCTACCACTGGAAAAATTAATGCTAGCCTTGGTAATGGCTTCAAAGAAATTGAGCCATTACTTTCAGGCACACAAGATTGTGGTCCTAACAGAGCACCCACTGAAGGCCTTGTTACATCAAGGAGACTTAACAGGAAGGATAGCAAAATGGGCAGTAACACTGGGCCAGTTTGACCTAGAATTTAGGCCGAGAACAGCAATAAAGGGCCAAGTTTTGGCCGACTTCGTCGCAGAACTCACACCTGAAGCCATCACACCTCGGGCTCCGTCGAGCCGAGATGAGCATCACCCCAACAAACAAAAAGAATCCCAGTCAAAGACAAAAAAGCAAGAGAAAGAAAAGCTTAGACCATGCAGCATCTACATCGGCGATTCATTCAGACTATTCGTCGATGGAAGTTCAAACCGCCAGGGAGCAGGAGCAGGAGTACTGCTGATATCTCCAGATGGAGAAATTGTAGAACAGTCCATCCGTCTGGGGTTCAAAGCCTCCAACAATGAAGCAGAATATGAAGCATTAATTGCAGGCTAAAGCTAGCAGCAGCAGTAGAGGCAGACGAGGTAATTGTTTTTTGTGATTCACAACTCATTGTTAACCAGTCAACAGGAGAATTTGCAGCTAGAGACGAAAGAATGTCGGCATATGCAAAGGAAGTCGTCCGACTGGCAGCCCTATTTCAGAACTGCAGATTACTCCAAGTTAGCCGAGATGACAACACCCACGCCGACGCGTTGGCTAACCTGGCCAGTTCAATTCAAACTGGAAAAACAAGGACAATTATGATCGATTACATGTCGGCCCCGAGCATAGACAAACAGAGCACCAAACATGAAGCAATGTGCGTAGACTTGGGACCAAGTTGGATGGATGCAATCATTGCATTCCTAAAAGAAGGGAAGCTGCCAGAAGACCATAACGAAGCACATAAAATTAGACTGAAATCGGCCAGATTCAGTCTAATAGCAGAAGGCCATCTCTACAGGAGGTCCTTCACTGGACCACTTTTAAGGTGCGTACACCCTTTGCAGGTTGAAGATTTTCTTTACGAGATTCATGAAGGAATTTGTGGAAGCCATGCTGGGGGCAGATCGTTAGCCCACAGGGCCATTACCCAGGGGTATTGGTGGCCCTACATGCAAAAGGATGCCGAACCCTATGTAAAGAAGTGTGAACAATGTCAAAGGTTTGCACCTTTGATACATCAGCCAGCTGCCGACCTAAACCCAGTATCCAGCCTTTGGCCGTTTGCCCAATGGGGCATGGATCTGGTTGGACAACTTCCCCAGGCAACTGGGTAGAGAAAATACTTGCTGGTAGCAACAGACTACTTTACAAAATGGATAGAGGCAGAACCTCTTGCCAAAATCCGAGATGTGGACGTCAAGAATTTTATATGGAGAAACATTATCACAAGATTTAGGATTTCAAGAGCAATAGTTGCCGACAACGGAACACAGTTCGACAGCAAACTTATTAAAAACTTTTGTGCAAAATTCAAGATCAAGAATTATTTCTCAACACCAAGTTTTCCTCAAAGCAATGGGCAAGCAGAGGCATCCAACAAAGTAATCCTGGATGGAATAAAGAAGAGGCTGCAGGCAGCAAAAGGAAAGTGGGTGGACGAGTTGCCCAACGTACTTTGGGCATATCGGACTACGCCGAGAAGATCAACAGGAGAATCCCCCTTTGCCATGGCCTATGGCACAGAAGCAGTCATCCCATTAGAGATCGGCATCCCAGGGATCAGAACCCAGGGAGTAGAGAATGGCACCAATGACATACTCTTAGCCCGAGACCTGGATTTATTGGAAGAACGAAGAGAGAAAGCTGCAATTCAGCTCGCAGTATACCAGCAACAGCTGGCCAGAGCTTACAACAAGAAGGTTAATCCAAGAGATTTTCAAGTTGGCGACCTAGTCCTAAGAAAAGTCGTCGGGAACAAGAAGGATCCCAGGGAGGGCAAGCTTGGCCCAAACTGGGAAGGACCCTACAGAATTACTTCAGTATTAGGCAATGGAGCTTATCGGCTTGAGGACAATGAGGGCAAAGCATTGCCCAGACCTTGGAATACTTGTAATTTGAAATTTTTCTATCATTAGATAAACATCATTGTTTGGCCGATATCATCAATAAAGTCTTTTCAGAATCCTTTCAACATATATGATTGATTAAGTTATGCATGGATGTTTATTGAAGACATATCAAACTCAGGCAAAACTAGGCCGAGATTATTCCTTAATCCACTTGTTGAAATTTGTAGCAATTTACAAGTTGGAATTAAGCTGATTCCTTATCTTCACTTGTTGAAATTTGCAGCAATTTACAAGTTGAAGTTAAGCCGAGATTATTCCTTAATTCACTTGTTGAAATTTGTAGCAATTTACAAGTTGGAATTAAGCTGATTCCTTATCTTCACTTGTTGAAATTTGTAGCAATTTACAAGTTGAAGTTAAGCCGAGATTATTCCTTAATTCACTTGTTGAAATTTGTAGCAATTTACAAGTTGGAATTAAGCTGATTCCTTATCTTCACTTGTTGAAATTTGTAGCAATTTACAAGTTGAAGTTAAGCCGAGATTATTCCTTAATTCACTTGTTGAAATTTGTAGCAATTTACAAGTTGGAGTTAAGCTGATTCCTTATCTTCACTTGTTGAAATTTGTAGCAATTTACAAGTTGAAGTTAAGCCGAGATTATTCCTTAATTCACTTGTTGAAATTTGTAGCAATTTACAAGTTGGAATTAAACTGATTCCTTATCTTCACTTGTTGAAATTTGTAGCAATTTACAAGTTGAAGATAAGCCGAGGTTATTGCTTAAGTTCTCATAGCAATATGTGGGTTACTTAAACCCTAGGGAAGATGCTTAACACTTGTTGAAATTTGTAGCAATTTACAAGTTTATGTTAAGCCGACATATGATCACCCGCTGAGGTATACAGAAAGTTACAGGTTAAAGTAAAGGCTAAGTATATTGTTCACTACTTATTGAAATTTGTAGCAATTTACAAATAAGTTAGACTAAGATTACCATTTAATACTTGTTGAAACTTGAGAAGAAGCTTGCAAAGTTTACATTCCGAAATATATGTTCTATACTTGTTGAAATTTACGAAAAGTTTGCAGGTCAGTATCTTGCCGAAGTAAAAGTGTTATGGTTATACCCGAGGTACGTAACCCCGAGAAGATTGCACAAAGGAAGCAACATGAAGAAGCATGCAAAAAATTCTCTAAAACTATGCAGAAACAGTCAACAGAATATCACAAGATTAAAACATCCAGAGGAAAAACTGTTGCAGTTACATATTGAAAAAACCACATTGGCCAAAAGAAGGAGTTTTGCATTATCCAGAAAGTGAAAGAGTACAAAACGCGAAAAACAGAAAAAGAAGGAAAAAGGTACAAAAGACATTTTTTCAAGATTCTTCAGTGTTAACCACCGCAGGGACTGGGACCTCAGACGACTCTGGTGGTACCTCGTCGGCCACTTTTTCCGCTTGTATCTCGGCATCAATCTCTGTTATTGTTGACTCAACACTTTTTTCTATCAAGAGAAGATTGGACGATAGCTGCCCAGCGGCAATTTCCTTGGTTGCCTCCTCGGCCTCATCACCCTCCTCGTCCAAGGTTAAGTCCATAACCTGCTCTGTAGGAGGAGGGGACTTGGCTTCGACGGCATCCTTGGGCTTTCTCACCAAGGCTTCTTCGTTGACCTTTTTATCTTCATCCTCAGCATCAGCATCAGATTCTGATCCACCTTCAGGTGGAGGTGGAGGAAATGGCAAAGGGATGGCATCAGCATTCCGAAGGGGCGAGTCAACAGGGAGATCAAGCTTCTTTATCAGGGACATCCAACCCAGGGAAAATCCCCTGTTGCATGCCTGCCTGACTTGAAGCTTATAATCTTCTGCGACGTCGGCCATACCTTGGGCGTAGGCCTTTTCATCGGCCTCTTTGACTTCGGCCTCTTTGGTGGCCAGAGCTTGCTGGAGTTCTTTCTCCGCTTGGGCCTTCTGAACCTCGGCCTCTCTTTTCTCGGCCTCAGCAACTTTTCTAACGGCCTAAGCAGATTCGGCCTTCTCAAGAGCTAAAGTTTGAACTTTAGTTGCAGCCTCGGCTTGATCCTCCAGTTTCTTCATTTTTGCTTCAAGGGACTTTATCTCTCTCTTCATGGAAGATGCTTCCCTTTTCATATCAACCAACCTTTGACGATTTTCAAAAGATTGCATTGAAAATGAATGGGTATGCTGAATGGCCTGCAGAAAAACAGAAGTGTTAGACAGTACTCTCAGTAAAAAACGGAAGAAAAAATCACAAGTACAAACAGAAACACTTACTTGAACGGAGTGTTGGAGCATGAGAGCGTAATTCTCATACTCACTAAGCTTAGCATTTCGCTCCAAGTCATTCGGAAGGAGAAGAGCAGTGCTGAGGGCGACACCAACGTTAATGTCGTCAGCACTTTCACTAGCCATAATGGGCCTATCCTCCAGGGATAGATCAGGGGCCCAGGGGACGTCGGGCTTCTTTGAAGCCGAGGTCGTCACGGACGATGACCTCGCCTTCTTCGATTGTGTGGACCCAGAGGGTTGGCCCTCAGCAGACCTCTTGGTGGAAGTAGAGGCTGATTTTTTGCTTTCTGCCAGTTTAGAAATCGGTAAAACATCCTCAGCCTCGGCATCTGTAGCCTTGGCCTTGGGCTGAGCCTTTTTAACTCTCTTTGGCTTTGGTGGGAGCATTGATTGGGAAGGAACAACATCGGCGTCGGTTGGAAGGTCGGCGAGAAGATCTTGAACGACGGGCCTTGAACGAACCATCTCGGCAGTTTTCATAAGTCTTCGTCGACGTTTGCGTTCTGGGATTGGTATTAAGTAGGGGGCCGAAGTCGATGGAAGATCGACAGGGTCAGATGTAGACTCTTGGTCTGTTCGTGATGTTGAAGCGGTATGAGTGGTGGCAGTAGGAGGGGCAAGGCTCTTCTTCCTTTTCTTTGGGATATCAGGTAAAGTGGATTTATATGTGGAGAAGAAGTTTAGTAATACTGGGGCTTTTCGTTTATGGATTGGAAGGTTAAGGAGTGTTTTCAGATCTGTTCCTGGGAAGAAGGATTGACGAAAATTTTTCGGTGGCTGATGAAGATCTGCAGGACAAAGAAACAGACGTCAGAAACAAAAAGTATTAAGGACTTAAATAAAAACAACTAAGTGTTAACTCAGGGCTCTTACTCTTGCCCTCTGTAATTGTTCGAGGAAGAGGGTAGAGGTGGACATCTTCATCTGGGCCAAATTCCCAATTTTCAGAAGCAATGAGAAAATCATCTCCAGCCCCCTTGTTGGAGTATGGGAGGTCGGCTACAATTTTGTACTGAGTAGATCTCGGTTTAAGGTAATAAACGAAACCCCTATCCTTCAGGTCAAGAGGGCACATGGTATAGTAGTATTGAAGGTCGGCCAGGGTAATTCTAAGGTTCTCTTGCCTAGCTAAGGCTATAATACCGTTAATTACCCTATAGGAATTGATAGTAAGTTGCATGGGGTTCAGCCTATAGAAGTAAAGAACTTCGCGAAACAGGGGATCAAGTGGAAGCCGAAGTCCACATTCGGTGAAAGCTACTATAGGGAAGGGCATCGTATGGTCTGTGGGCATGATGGTATCACTGTCCCCAGCTAGTTTAAGATGAACATCGGCTGGGATAGAGAATTCTTGCCTAAAATATTCAAGTTTTGTTGGGGTATTTACCCTATGTCTCCACATACCCATTATGTCAATTTAAAATATGTTTCAGAAGATGGGCGTTTTTAGGAAGGGTTACAAGAACCTCGGTAAAGATCTAAGAAATGGCTGATAAGGCTTATTTCAGTTTTCCCTAAATTTGAAGGTTCTACGCACAAATCCCAAACCTAAGAACTATAAAGATCAAGATTGAAGGCACAAATCTGGGGCAGATACAAAAAAGAGAAAACAAAGACGAAGTTTCAGATTCAAGAACAGAGGTATAGCTCTCAGAAACAATAGAGATACAGGGAAGAAAAAAGAATCAAGAACAGTGGCAAAGAGAATGGTGAAAAAGTATAGAAGTTCAAGGTATAGCCACAAATTCAAGATACAAATAAATCAAAGGCTTCGAACAAAATCAGTAATGGCAACAGGCAGACAAAAGCACAGAAAGAGAAACTAACATTGAAGGGAATGAATCTTACCGGAACAAGTGAAGCCGGGGCAATGTTCGCCGAGCTCAGAAATTGGTTGCAACAGCAAAGAGGGCTTCGCAAGAATGAGGGATTAAGAGCAGTTCCAGAAGAGAGATTGAAGCGATGGCAGATTCGAAGAAGAAAGAGCTTTCAGAGAGAGAAAGAGCAAGAAGACAGAATGAAAAAGTGAAGGGAAAATAGAGGTAAAGGAAACGTTTTGTCAAAAACGTTTTGTCAAAAACCTGAAACGGCGGCAAAAATAGGGCAATCATTACGCCTAGGGCAACGCACGCGTCAGACAGCGCAGACGAACGAACATACGGCTTCCAGGCGCGTCACCGACACGCTCCAATGAAGACAAAACACGTGAAAGAAACGGTTAGATATGCATGACAGCTTATGCGCGTGGGAAAGTACGATCGAAGCCTTGTTCTCCGAAGAGAACACATCGGCTGAAAATGGATAATCTTGGCTAAATCAGTTTTTGAGCCATTACTCAGAAAAGAAGTGACGAAATATCGGAATAGGTTCCATCACCTCAGAATGCCGAGGTAATAGAACCTAGGGGGCAGTTGTGGGGATGTATTTTCTGAATACCAACACGTGGCATGGTGACGCCGACGTGTCAGCCGAGGTACCACGTGTCCTGGTAGTTAAGCCGAGATAATCTCGGAGAAGCCGAGGTTATCTTCGAAGATATCGGAATCCGAGATAAGGGACAAGAGTCCTAAGACGGAGAGGGAACTTGACCTTGGATAAGGATAAAACTCTTAGGGAGTTTATCTTTATCTCTTAAAGAATCCAAAGTAAACATTGAGATGAAGTTCATAGAAGTCATACTTCTATTGGGACTTGGATTGAGTATATTATAAAAGAGAGGCACCCCCATGGGTCTAAGGTATGCAATTTATGTTTTGAGTATTCAATTTAGCACTTGACTTATCTTTGAGAGATATACTGACTTGATCGTCAGAGTGCCCCCGGGTGGAAGAACCATCGCCGGAGCTTTTTCTTTCTGTTACAGGTTGCTAAAGCCATCTATTCTGCCTGTACTCTCCAGCTAATCACTAAACGGGCAGTGTGGTCAGATTTTTACCCACACAAGTAGCAATTGTTTATTATTTAAATATATAATTACAATTGCCTGGTGTTTAGATGTATTTGGTCTGCCAGTTTTTGTTGTACTTTTTTGTTTATATTTGCTCACTTGGTTGTTTGTGAAATGGAAGCCTTAAAAACCCAACACTTTGACCCGACCCGGTATAAAAATTGAGATGGGCTTGGAGTCCATGTAGTTGAGTTCTTGAAAAATTCTAGAATTACATATTTTAGTGAAAAAGTTAAAAAATTATTATAAATTGTCATATTACTCTTTTTACTTTTCTGTATATTTTTTTATAAAAAGTCAAAAAATTACTAAAATAGAATGTTCGGTCTACTTGGCGCAATTTTTACAAATTGAAATTTGATAATTAAAATGTAGTATTCATAACACATGTCATCCAATTTTTCAATAGTTTTTTTTTTCTGAAAAATATTTAAATTATTTTAATTTAATAAATTGGTTTGGTGAAGATTTTCGTTGGATTTATGAAAATATTTTAAGTATTAAACATAAAGTGGAGTTTGGTAACTTTGTTTGGGGTAGAGAGGTAAATGGAATCTCGTCACTAGATATAATATTTTTTATAATGAATTTTATTATATTTATTTCTATAAAAAAAAATGAATGAAAGCAAATTGATGATTATGGGCCTATTTGCAAATTGAAAGCTCATTTACTTGTTTCTCAATAATCATTTTATTTTAATTCATTTAAGTTATTTTAATTCATAAATTATATATAAAAATTACATCAAATAATCTGACATAATTTTTTAAAATAAAATAAATGATAAGTAACTTTATAAACTACACCGAAATAAATAATAACCCTATAACTTAACATCTAAAGTGGGTATAGTCAGTGGCGTAGACAGGAATTCAGTGTAGAGGGGCACAAATTAATGATAAATTTAGCCCATTTTTTTAAAAAAGACTTTTTAGAAAATTCTACTTTCTTGTTTTTCGTGTCTTTTTTGTTTTTACTGTTTTTTTTAATATTTTAAGCAATTTTTTTTTTTACTTTTTAGACATACTTACATAAATATACCTAAAAAGTAAAAAAAATGTAAAAAAAATCTTTTAAAAATTCACTAAATACCAAAAATACAAAAAAAGAGAGGAGAATTCAGTACTGTTAGACTTATTTATTTTGATGATTTATTTAATTATGTTTTAATTTATTTGAAAGAGAAAAATAGAATCCAAAATTTATTTTGGTGATTTATTTAATTATATGTTAATTTATTTAAAAAAGAAAAATGGAATCAAAATATATTTTGATGATTTATTTGAAAGAGAAAAATAGAATTAAAATTTATTTTGATGATTTATTTAATTATATGTTAATTTATTTGAAAAAGAAAAATGGAATCAAAATTTATTTTGATGATTTATTTGAAAGAGAAAAATAGAATCAAAATTAATTTTGTCCCATTATTTCTCACTTAAACCTTTATCCTAAATATTGTTAGAATGTATTTAATATTTGATTAAATCAGGAGTTCAAACAGCCTAAAACAAAGGTTCAAATAGCCCAGCACAATAACAGGCCAAAAGGTTCAAAAGGTTCAAGTGGAAGATATTCAAATTTGTAATGATGGAGTGAAAGATATTCAAATTAGTAATGATGGAATACAACGGCTATAAATTCAAATGAATACAAATTTGTAATGATGGAGTTGAAGATATTCAAATTAGTAATGATGGAATACAACGGCTATAAACGGCTATAAATTCAAATGAATACAACGACTATAAGTTTCATTATATATACCAAAGCTTCTAATGTAAACAAGTTACAAAAAATCAGAAAATATTCTTTGATCTATAATCACTCACATCTATTCTTTGAAAAATTCTTTGAGGAGTGTTCTTCAATTTTTGTTTACATCCTCTTTCAGAAATTATATACTGAAACGTATAGTTTTGTTATTTTACTTGATCATTTACTGCTAAGTTCATCATTGTGCTTGTTAATAATTTGTTGTACCAGTAGTTAATTTTATTGGGGTATTATTAATTTTAATTTGTAGAAAGCTAATTCACCCCCTTTTAGGTTGCTTTTTGGGTAACAAGTACATTTTTTGTATTTTTATGTATTTATTAATTTTTTAAAATATTTTTTCATAAATTTTTTACTTTTTAGATACATCTAAGTAAGGTGTATCTAAAAAAATAACAAAAAAAATGTTTAAAATTTTAAAAATATTAACTAAAAACAAAAAAAATACGAAAATCAAAAAACTAAATTTTCAAAAAACTTAAACCAAACACACCGATAATTTTTTATTTTTTTTTATAATAAACAACAATGAGATATTACTAAACTTAAATGTTAAGAGTTTATTTGGATATATGTGAATTCTAAATTAAAGGATTTGATATTAAATTTTTACAAATTTTGGGGGTAACTATTTTATAGGTGGATTGGAAAATTAAAAAAGAAGATACGTTGAGACAAAAAATGATATATTTTAGTAGAGAAATTCTATAAAACACACCGCAAAAAAAAGTGTCTATCGTATGTCGCAATTATGATTTTCGTGGTCTTTAGTTATTTTAGTTATGGCTTCTTGTGATTGTTATTTTAGTTATGACTATATATCAAGTAATAGTTAGTTATGACTCATTCTGATATTAGTTATGATCTACTGTAATTTTTTTTTTATTTTTATAATTAAAGATGTGTTGTTTGATTATAATTTATATAGTGGTCATTTTAATTATGAATGGAAAGAAATACATGAAGGATAAATTTCACATGTCAAATGTAACTAATAATCCGATAAATTCTATATCTTTATTGAAATTAATTATGTTTGTATGTCAATAATGATAAATATCACCATCATATTGAAATTTTTATAGATAATAATTTGACTTATTATAGCCTCTTTATTTTTATTCAAAATAATAATTATTATTCTCATAATTTTAAAAATATCATTGACATTTTACTTTAAATAATATTTTTATAATTTTTTTATTTAATATATATTTTTTATATTTAATAAAAAAAAAATTCTCAAAACTCAGAGGGGCATGTGACCCCTTGAGCCCAACGTGGGTACAGTAGCGAAAATTATCATCGTTGTGTGCAGTACTGCCACACTCAATATTTCAGTGATTGATTTAGTGTCCCATTTTTTTTTTTTCGTTTAAATTATTGATTTTAAACCCAACTAATTCAGTATTACAGTTTCATTTTTTACTCTTAACTATCTACTTGACTCTAACCCTTTAATGCTCTCCTAAACTTCTATTAAAATTAGATTATACCAAATATAATCGAATCTAGTAATTTCGCCATCTCTAATGCGGCTAGGCGAGAGTCACACAAATCAATAAATGAGATTTTGTATGAAGTAATGAATAACTTCTCACGTAAGAGAGGAGAGAGAAGAGAGGCCTGCATTAAACGGTATGCATTTTGCATGAATGATGTTAATAATGTCCTATGATTTTGAGGTTGGAGTCTGTGCTTGATCCATCTCTATCCACCTCCTGGGCTCTGAATTATGCATTCTTAATCCCTACATTTATATCCAAAAGCTCTAACTTGTAAAAAAAAATAAAAAGGGTGCATCTATGGGATTGTTTTTGCCATTCATATCTATCCACAATCTTCAGCTATCAATGTGTTTTAATCAGCAGTGTATTCATGTGTAAGAAATAAATCATAAAAGTGGTTTTGCTTTTGTGGGGGTAAGAAAAGGGTTTTCTTTTTCTTTTTTTATTTTGTGGGTAAATCATAAAACATCTAAAGCCATTTGTTCTAGTTTTTCACAAGCCTTTTTATTTTTATTTTTTCACCCTTCATTTTTAACTGAATTTTATTTTGGTCTATCATTTTTTAATTGTAACAATTGAAAAGTTCAAATATAATGTGATTAAGGTAAAATTTGAGTGAAAATTGAATAGGTAAAAAGTGTAATTTATTCTATAATTTTTATCCTATAATGTGCTCATGTGAACACTTCTTGTTCAAAGTTTTAATTGTGAAAGATAAGAAGACTGTATCAAAACACGCGTTAAATTATGATAACATAATAATAAAAATTAGAACTTGAAGAACCAAAAGTGAAGTTGAAATAAAAATTAGAGATAAAAATGTAATTTACTCTTTTTGTTAGGGGCCGAAAATAAATTAGAAAAATAATTTATTTCTTGCCCTCTGCAATTCAAAACCATATACTGTGTATGCCATTGCAAATCATGTATTAATAAAATTCTCCAATTACTTTAAATTTTCATCAATTATTCTAATGCTTTCATGAAATTAATAATTTTTTAATTTATCTACCAAATTTCAAAACATAGAAAGATGACTCATGCTTTCAAAATTTTAATAATTTCATTAATTGAATTTTTTTTTTTTTGAAACTATGGATATTTTTCTGTTAACACATAAATACAAATAATTGGTTGTTGAATAATTGTGGAACTGAAAGTATGCTTGGCTCATCAAGTTTGCGGTTCAAGCCCCCACCCTCCCTCCCTCCCAAATGATATGTTTTTTTAAAAATATTTCTTATAAACATTCAATTTAATTGGTTAAATTTCTCAAATTATCTCCCTCCCAAATGATATGTTTTTTTAAAAATATTTCTTATAAACATTCAATTTAATTGGTTAAATTTCTCAAATTATCAACCGCAAAATCCTTATCTCATATTCTCAACGTACTTTCAACTGAATAATGTAGTAGAAATATTAAAATACAAAAAATTCAAAGCATAATTGTGCAATTAAAAGTGCATTGAGATAAAGAGATGTGAATTTTGTGGCTGGAAATCTCGTACCCTTTCAATATATTTTCAACTATACAACGTAATAGACATTTTAAAATACAAAGATCCCAAAGCACGGTTATGCAATGAGGAGGGATATGAATTTTGCGACAGAAAACCTCATGCCCTCAAATTCACTCAATTCTATGAAATATTTGGCTATAATTCAAGTAACTAAGGCCAAGTTTGGGAAGACTAAAAAAGTGTACTTTTTGTCTTTTTAGACTAAAAAATTGAGATTGAAAATATGGATGTTTGGGTTAACTTTTTGACTTTTTATTGAAAAATGTGTAATAAAAAATTGTAAAAATTGATTTGTAGGGAAAAATTTGAATTGGGAGTTGTGCAGCCGTAATTGTTGACTTTTGGTGAATAGTGTTAACTTTTTAACTTTTTGAGTAACTTTTTGACTTTTTAGCTTTTTTTAAAGTCCCCAAACTTGGCCTAAATAAGAGCTCATTTGGGAAAGAGGGTTTTGGACTTTTTTAGCTAAAATAATCACAAAAAATAAAATAAGTTTTTTAGCTCAATAAAACAAAATATTACATTCAACTTATAATCATTATATTCTTTCTCTCATAAAAAATCTAAAAAAAGTCAAAAGTTCATTTCAAATGAGACTTTTTAGCTCCAGGTTAAAATAGCCAAAAAAAGTAAAAAGTTAAAAAGGCAACCCACTTCACAAACGAATCCTAAATTTAAAAAAAAAAAATCAAATTAATGTGCAAGTTAAAAAAAAAAAATTTGCAAAATTGGACAACACATGTAGTTCACAACTTGTTCTTCCTAAAACTCAGATCACAACCCATGTTCATTTCAACCTCGGGTTGTGTTTTCATTTATTAATTTATTTTTATGGCTTAACCTTTACGACATAACTAAGCAAGCATGGTTTGACTTCATTGTTAAACCCCAAATAAATCCTAATTTGAACTCAAATTACATAAACACCCTGAACACTCCCACTACAATATACTGTCCTTTTGAGGAATTAACAATAATATATGGTAACCCCTCTGAGAGAGAGAGAGAGAGAGAGAGAGAGAGAGAGAGAGAGAGAGAGAGAGAGAGAGAGAGAGAGAGAGAGAGAGAAAACTTTTAAACACACCCTTCAAATTTCTTTCTACACCGTTACACACAATTGTTTGTTTAGAAATACTATCTTTGCAATGCATATAGTGAATGTATAAAGAAACAAAGTGCATGTACTTAGAAGCTCAGCCTCATTTTCTGCATCGAAATAATATGTCATTTCCTATCTCAGAAATTGTGGTAAGAGAGTTGCTCGGATTATGAAGGAAGGGTTGAGATTGAATTGCCGTATTGTGGGTCCTTGCATAGAATGAATATAAACAACATTTTGGTATTTATAAATATAATATTGGGTATAAATTTTTAGATATGTAATATTACTAATAATAAAAGTCTTATCTTAGGACGAACTTGAAACATCTAAAGTTTGACTTCTTTTGGCGTTCTATCCGTCTTAATTGATACGTGTAACTTGTAGGTAATTACCGCATATAAGATTTACTACTTGGTAAGGTTCCAAAAAATAAAAAAAATAAAAATCCCATTTCCTCTATCTCTTGACACCTTGCTTAAATCCAAAGACTGTCACATTCATCACACACAAAACTCAAAAAATGAGATGAAACAATCACAATCTCTCTCTCTCTCTCTCTCTCTCTCTCTCATATTCTTGAAATGTCAATTGGCATGGAAGTTGTGTATCTAATTATACTATCTCTGTTTCTTGGATCAACCAATATTGCGAAAGCTGCTGCTGCTCTACCGTGTGATGACGACAGATGCAAAACTGGATCATGCAACAGCACTGGCCACTGTATTTGCAATCTTCCAGGCCCTTCCACCATTTTAGATGGTGATCGACCTTTCCAAGGGTAAATCTAACTTGCCTGCTTCATTCAAACTCATATATATATATATATATATATATATATGGTTTTCAATGGAAGTTTTCATACAACACTTAAATCATTCTTGTGCTAGACACCATTATAAGAAAATATTGAAATTCCTTAGCAAGATTTAAAAAAATAAATAAATGAATGGAAGAAGAAGAAAAAGAAACAAGTAATGCTACGAACACAATTTTTTCATAGAAAAATGTACAACATGTAGTATTGCCAGCATTAACGTTTATTCTAGTATAATTTCATCTAGAATGAATGCAGTGCTACCAACATTATATTTTGTGCAATTTTTTGAAACTATCTCTCTATTTATAACCATATGGTTTTCAATGGAACTTTTCATACCAACTTGAATCATTAATGTACCAAAACACCAATATAAGAAAATCTTGAAATTCTTGAACAAGCACGTTTTTGGTATGATATATAATTAATAATGTTATAAATATAAATTTGTCATACAAAAGTATATTGAAAAAATGTGGCCTATATTACATTCATTCTAATAGAGTGTGACTCCTTTCAAAATAAATGTCATACTATCAGTATTAATATTGCATTTATTTTGATAGAATGTGACTCTATCCAAAATAAATGTAGTGATGTCAGCACTGTATTTTATTTTATTTTTTTTAAAGAAAGAATTTTGTCTCTATACTTGATGCTCATTGTTTTTTAGTTGATTAGATTCATGGAATTGAAACATCATGGAACTTCTTGTGTTCTATTGTTTTGATTAACAGGGGGAGGTTTTGTGATGAGAAAATGACAATGTGTGATGAGACTATCTCATTTTGGTGTGAAAATGGAGGGACTTGTGAGGAGATAGTGCAGGGTGAGAGTTATAAATGCCAGTGCCAAACAGGGCATAGTGGAGAGCACTGTGAGCTTACAGGGGCACCATGTGGTGACATTGGGGTGTTTGGTGGGGCTTTTTTGAGCCAGGTTATGGCTTCTGACTTTTAAAAAGTTATTTTGGACTGTTTGGTTAAACTTATTTCAAACAGCTTCTGATTCTAACAACTTATTTTAAATCAAAAAAGCTGATTCTGATAAGCTGCTCACCCCTTGCTTCTGATTATCAGCTTCTCCTGTGGACATGTTAATTCACGGTTATACACTTAGTTTTTTTTATTTTTTATTTTTTTAAAAATAGAAAAAGACCCAAATGGATTATAAAATATTGTTATTATTTTTTATGAAAAATGTAAACAAATAGTGAATAATAAAAAATAAAAATTAATTGAAAAAGTTACTTCACAGCTTATTTAACAAACACTACACAGCAACTTAAATCTATAATTCAACAGCTATACCAAACATATTAACAGCTTCTGATTAAAGTCATAATCTATAATCTGTTAAGCTATAATCTATAATCTGTTTTAACAGCTACACCAAACAGCACCATTTTCTGTTTCCATGGAGGTGCATGTTTGGTTGAGAATGACGTCTGTGAGTGTCCCACTGATTAGAAAGGAAGCATTAATTGCTCTCTCCCAACCACAACCCAAACAGGTCCTGGTTTCTCTGCCTTCTCTATCATTTGTTGCGAATTTAATTTTTTTTAAATTGTGTTTGAATTTTAAATTTTGAAAAGATTTGAGAAGATAATAGAAAAGAGAAAAGAAATTTAAAAATTATATTTGATTGGCATGTTACTTTTTTATTTTTTCACTACACAACAATTTTCAAGATTCTTGTGTTTTAAGATTTTCACGAAATTGCTCAAAAGATTAAGGACTAAAAAATACTACTCATATAAAATAAATCACATAATGATATACAGATACTCACGTGTTTATGGATCTCACACAAAATGGGAGCCACAAGCATGCGAGTGTCTATCCATCATGCATTAGTAACGTTTGTAAAATTAGAACGAAAATGTATGTTATTATTATATATTAAAATGTTATGATTTGTTTTTCATGGACATTAATTACAAACCATTGCAGATTCTACAACAAATTCATTTGGGTTGCACCAAGAAGAAAGCAACAGTGATGTAAATGTAAGTATATATGAGGCATACATATACATACCATGAATTTGCAAGAAATAAAAGGATTTGTGCAAAGATTTGTAAATGAAAAGAAAAAAAAAAGGATTTGTGAATGAAATAGAGGATGAAAATTTTCACAAAAATCTCTTATTATTTTCTCTCAACAAATTGCTTCACAAATTCAAAATCCAAAAACAGTCCAAAATGTACAAAGAGGCCAAAAAAACAAAATAGGCTATTTTGGTCACTACGAACAAAACATCACATTTAATTCATAATCATTACATCTTTCTCTCACAAAAACAGTCAAAAAGTCAAAAAATCTTTCCTAAACTAAACTTTTTAACCTAAACTAAAATAACCAAAAAAGTCAAAAAATTAAAAAACCAACCCACTTCTCAAACGGCATGACTGCCAACAAACTTCAATATTGTCGAAATTTTAAAATTGACAATAATTTTTTTTAATTAATTAATTTATTTATTCTCAGACTCTTCCATCATACCTTTGATTTCAACACACTCACGAATATCTTCTCTGTGTGTGTGTGGAGCTAACGAGAAAGCAGAGGAAAATACAAAAGAAACGAAAATTGAAAACCCCAACCCATAAACCTATATGACCCAAAAGAAGTTTTGGATATTCGAACCTCCAATGCTCATTTACTTCAACAACAGAGCAATGTTAATTCATTTTCACCCAGAAAAATAACTCAGTTGTTATTTTCTTTCAATTTTTAAATATTCCACAGATTCTAAGACACCAAACGAAGAAAAGTAAAATGGAAATGGGTACCAAGTGTTTCTTTGTCTTGATCTCTCTCTTTTCTTTTTCTAAAAAAAACTTAGAAAAGTAAAATGGATATGGGTACCAAGTGTTCTTTGTCTTGATCTCTCTCTTTTCTTTGTCTTGATCTATTTTCTTGGCTTGTGTTTACTCTGGTCGGCAGTTTGAGAGAGAGATCGTTTTTTCCCATCAGCGAGCGAGGGAGATCGACGGCGGCATTGAGTGAGAGATCGTTGCCGGCCGGTAGTTTGAGAGAGAGAGAGTAGAATTGTGAGGGTTATCAGAAATAGAGGAGAAAGAAAGAGAGGCGTTTGAGAGAGAGAGAGAGCGCGTTTGAGAGGGGTTTAAGCAAGTAGGCAATTTTTGCTATGGAAGCTTGCCACTTCATTCAGGCGGATTCGAGTAACCATTTTTTTGTGTAGATAAAACATTATTCTTGTCAACGAAACTAGTGTGACTACATGTAATGTGGTTGTGGGATTAATCTCACGGCCAACCTTGAGGGAAAGCCCACAAAGCAACTACTTTGGGCCGCAAAAAATGGCTGCAAAAAGAGTCCCAAAAATATAAATTGTTATTTAGTCCAATAAAAAAAAAAATCACTTATTTGAAAAAGGCTAAAATAGAATGGTCGCAGAAAGTCACTTAAAAGGCCCAAATTTGAAGGCCCAATTTGTTTTTTTAAAAAAAGAAATTGAGGTTTGAATTAAAATTATATCCAATTTAACCTTCAATTTGGTTTTTACAGAAAGCAGCCAAAATAATAATAATAATAAACTTAGATTTCTTTTTGGATTTAGCCTCATATGTATGTATAATCGTAAAAAAAACAGATATCATCTTTTACTTCTCCTCCTTCTCCTTTTCCTCCTTCTTCTTTTTCATCTTTTTCTCCATCTTCAAAACTCATCTATTTTTGTCTAGCCGACTGTAACGGCTTTCATTGGTATCCTCTTCGCATCTCCTGTCGACGTAGAGGTACAGCGAGTCGGTCTCCAACTTGTAATGGAATTGGCTCATCCTATTCCTGATCCATTTATATATACTGAATCACTACCACCCTCCATCTCATCACTCTCACCATTACCACCACCACCTTCTTCATATTCTTCTTAAAAAATTGCCTATATTTGTCTAACTAATTGTAATGAGTTTTATTGGTACGCTTTTCAAGTCTCCGAGGACATCGACCATGACAACCAACAATTTCCCCACAACAACCCTCGTCTTCCGTTTCACCAAGACGACTATGAAAGGTATGATTTTGGTTCTGATCAATTTCTCAAACCCATTTTGACTGCAAAATTGTATGTTGTATGTGGTGCTAGCTAGGTGGTTCACAACTCTTCATTATACCAGTTCGTTCGTCAATGGAGGAATGACAAAAAGGGAAATCAATTGGTTCGAATTGACCTTGCTAATAATCCTATTGCCAAGAAATTAGACATCTTTCCTCAATTGCCTCATGCCCTAGGGGTAGATATACACACTTGGGTTCTAGATGACAAGTTTTATTGCCTGGGTGGTTTAGAACCACCACCATCACCATGGGCCATGGCTTTTGACCCGAGCCTAAATCAATGGGAGTCTCTACCTAACCCTGCTCCTATTCCACCTTTTCCAATTATGATTACACGTATATTCTCTGCAGCTATACATGTTCCCAAGCCATGTATTGTAGTGGGTTGGCCTGAGGATCGTGTCCTCTGAAGATACGATGTTAATACCAAAAAATGGGTGAGTGAAGGGTTTGAAATACCCAAGACCTGGTTCTTTGGTCCAAATGACTTAATGGGACCTGCATTGGCTGTTGACAGCATGTTGTATTGGTATTCAGCTCGACACACCACCGCATGCCTAATTGGGTATGATTTAATGAGAAAGACATGGTTCATGGGCAAGTTCAATGTCCATGACTATGGACGGTCTTACATACCTGAGCATACTGGTCCTCCTCCTCCTCCTCCTCCTCCGAGCTTGGCCCATCTAGGTAGTGATAACTTTTGCTTGTTTTGGTTTTCTGTGGTGATGTGTCATCCCAAGCCAACAACCATAACTGCGGAGGATTCCTTGATCGAGGACGAGGATGAGGACATGGAGGAGGAGGAGGACGTGGTTGAGGAAGAGGAGGACAAGGAGGACAACGAGTACGTGAAGGAGGTGGAGAACGAATCTCTTCGCATTCACTGCATAAAGCTCCAAGTTACCAATGGTAGCCATCGCTCAAGAAGTGGAGTATTCCCCTTGGAAATCTGTTGCATCTCATGCCAATCTTACTTGGTTGCAGAGAGTGTAACTTATTTCTGTGATGGCTCGGTGGTTTAATGTAAGCCAACATCTTCTTCTCCTTAATTTTACCTACTTGTTCATTTTTATTCTTCTTCTTATACTGTTCTTTTTATTGCTTTAATTATAATTATTATTACATTTATACATCACTGCCCGTCCTTTTTTTGAGCTGAAACGACAAAGTATGTATTATTTGGGTTTGTTTGCAAGCCCCTATTTTGGAAGATATATATACAATCTTGGAATTTTAAGCTTCAATCCAAGTCGAACCTCAGGGACTAAGAGGCTAAATTATGTTAATTCAAAAGTCGGTGTTCTCAAATTAATTCAATGAGTTTGAGTTGTGATTGGTTAAACTAAAAATAAGAATTAAGATTCAACTAAATTAAACGATGTCAAAGGCAAATTGTGTTTCAAAAGTTGAGGACTTAGTATTTCAAATCCATAGTCTACTTGAGCCACCATCTTCATTAAGAACACCATAGTTGGACCTTCGGAAATCACCTCCTCTTGCTTGAGAGCCATCTTCTCAACGTATGAACAACCTTAATCTCAAGTTAGGAAGTTCTATTTATACACTTGTTCCCAATTAGGTCTTTTTTAGTCAAAATAGCATGCACTTTCGCACCTAACTCCCGCTCAGGCAGAGCTTCACTTTCGTTTGAGTGGAATGGGGCAATAATTTCACTTGAAAAAGTCGGCTTCGACAAGACATTTGGCAGGTTCCACTTGAGCCACACTCACCCTCTACTTGAACGATTTTGGGCAGTGTGTTACTTCATTGCTTCTTGCTTTGTTTTGCAGCTTTTCATTTCCATTGATCAACCAACCTACAAAAGTGTGAACAACCTATTAGAATGCCTAGTAACATAGATAAATAGACCAAAAGTGTTTCTTAGGAGGCCCCCAAATGTGCAACATATGGGCTTAGATTAACTTCTCATTTTACCTCATCATTTTATGTCAAAACGTAATTATAAATTAAAGCACAATTTAGTTATCCAAATAAGCTTTTTGGGGTAAGAAACGCAAATTCTCGATGACTATCAATTTTTTATCAATCCATTTATATAGGGTTACATCCCTTTTAGGAAGTGACCTAAGAAGCATTGACATGTCTAAGAAGATAATGTGTCAATACCGACACGACACGACACTCGTCGGATACTTTTTAAAATTAATATAAATATTATATCTATTACGTTCCTTTAGACTCTAAAAATTATTATTTTTAAGTTAAATATTCATATACATGACATATAATAGTTATTTATCCTTACATGTGACATCTAATAAATATATAAAATTATATATTCTTCAGGTGTCCCTCACGTGTTGTGTCCTATATTTTGTCAAAATTTTCAAGTTTGTGTATCAGTGTCGTGTTACATGTCATATCTGGGCTACTTAGGAAGTGACTGTATGTTGAAAAATGTTGGGGTGGTTAAATTTTGGAATGTAATCAACTTATTGTTCTTGTATTTTTTAGTGAGGAAGAATTTTCCACATTAAAAGAATGGGCATTAGTTTCTGTGCTACAACATTTTTGGTGTGGTGGATAGTTTTTGTGCTTTTCATCTTTATACATAAGTAGTATTCAAAAAAAGAAGAAAAAAAAAGGAGGTAAGTTCTGCTTACCAAACCAAAATTAGGATTTTAATTCTGAATTCATGTGTAGTTCCCTCCGTTGTGTCATATGCAAGGTGAACATTATGTTGAAAGAGTAGTATTTGTAGTGGTGTCTCATGTGTGAGATTTGTAATATTAGTTTATATAAGGGTAGGTAGCGTTTGTTTAGTCATAATTTTCTAATTCGATTTTAGCTTTTGTTATATATATATATATATATTATTGCTTGCAATCTTCTTATTAATGTAATGCAAAATATCGTTTCTCTTTTCTAATATGGTATCAAAGCATTTACAACCCTAGCTACCACCATCATCCATTGCTGATTAGGGTTCTGTTGGTCACAACCCCTTCTCTCTCTTATAATTGTTTGTCGTTGTTATGGTTTCGTTGGTCACAATCCCTTCTTCTCTTTTTCGGGTTGTTTACCGCAATTAGGGTTTACTCAATTGTAGTCCCGTCGATGGTAACCCGCTTTCTTCCATCGATGGTGGCTCTTCTTCTCTTATCTTCTGTCGATCGCTCCTCCTCCTCTACTCAGTCTTTTCTAGTTGTAATCCTCTTCTTTAGTTCGTGGTTGTTCGAAGATCTGAGTGTTATGTTCTCGATCTAGATTGTGGTAGCCTTCAGTGGGTCCTTGCTTCAATTGTGACTGGTAATATCAGGTCTTCCAGGTTTCTCATCTCTCTCTATTTTTCTCAATTGTTGCGGCCTTTGGTTCTTTATTGGTTTGTGGGTCCTTGCGTCACTGTTAGTGTGGATTTAAGTGTGATTGACTTAAAAAATAAAAAGTTGCAGACTTTCTTTTGCTCAACCAAAAGCAAGTTCAGTGTGGCTTGCATATTTTATCATGTCCAAGGATAAGTTGCAGGCCATTACATTCTCCACACATGGACACACTGATTCTAAAGTCAAGGGCTATTAGTTGGCTCATCACACATGCAATAAGGAGAATGCCCAAGTCCTCACATGGCTGCACAATTCAAGAGAGCTTGACCCAACCCTATTTTCCATCCTTTCTACTCCATGGTTTTTATCCATCACACAACAAAGGGAAGGCCTACCTCACACTTTCATCTCCGCAGAATTCCAATTTTTCATTTCCTAATGGTGCTTCATCACATTTTTCTTCAACAAAGGCAGAGAACTCAACCCCCCTCCTAAAAATTTCTTCTCAAATAATGACGATTTGTCACCTAGTTTTTCAACAAAGTCAGAGAGCACAACCACAAACCCACATTCCTCCTTATGCCCACGCTCTTTGTTGATTTTACAAGTAGGGACAGCCTCAACAGTGTGCTTTTGGGGCTGATTTTAAATGGGCCTTATGGCTGAAATTGCAATAAGAGTATAGGGGACAAGTGGGTTTGTGTAGGGTAATAAATAGGCAAGAGTTTAAGCTTGAAAAATATGAGATTTTGGCACTGTTTAGCGGCTGTGAACAGTACTCATAAACTATGTTACACGGTGTACGGGAAAGAAATAAACCTTCTCGTATGATCCTATTGATCAAGTTTGCACTCCTCCAAACGTCGTCGCTTTGCCACCTGAAAACACAAACGTGAGCTAACCGGCGGGTGTGTGCCGGAAACCCCTCCGATGCCTAAGTCAGCAACTAGACAATAGACAATAAGCTCTGTGCATTCTAGAGTAAGAATTGTGATGCCTGTACAAGGGTCTGGTAATGAGCTTTTATAGACTTTACTTTGGCACAATCCTAGTAGGATTCCAACTCTCCCTATGAGAGTCCTCCTAAGAATCACACACCCTACTCACTACCAACCAAATGAGATGATTTTCACAATCCCAGTAGGACTTTAACTCTCCTTAGCATAGTCCTACTAGGAGTCTCATCACTGCAAGCCAAGTGAGATGGCTGATCCTTTTATCTCGGTTATACATTCCTGCCCGAACTGCTTTATCTCGGTCCCTTGCCCTTCGGACCGTGTGATCGAAAGCCGATCTAATGGATGCCACCCTGAGAGAGAGAGAGAGAACTTTTAAACACACCCTTCAAATTTCTTTCTACACCGTTACACACAATTGTTTGTTTAGAAATGCTATCTTTGCAATGCATATAGTGAATGTATAAAGAAACAAAGTGCATGTACTTAGAAGCTCAGCCTCAGTTTCTGCATCGAAATAATATGTCATTTCCTATCTCAGAAATTGTGGTAAGAGAGTTGCTCAGATTATGAAGGAAGGGTTGAGATTGAATTGTCGTATTGTGGGTCCTTGCATAGAATGAATATAGACAACATTTTGATATTTATAAATATAATATTGGGTATAAGTTTTTAGATATGTAGTATTACTAATAATAAAAGTTTTATCTTAGGATGAACTTGAAACATCTAAAGTTTGACTTCTTTTGGTGTTTCTATCCGTCTTAATTGATACGTATAACTTGTAGGTAATTACTGGTATATAAGATTTACTACTTGGTAAGGTTCCAAAAAATAAAAAAATAAAAATCCCATTTCCTCTATCTCTTGACACCTTGCTTAAATCCAAAGACTGTCACATTCATCACACACAAAACTCAAAAAATGAGATGAAACAATCACAATCTCTCTCTCTCTCTCTCTCTCTCTCTCTCTCTCTCTCTCATATTCTTGAAATGTCAATTGGCATGGAAGTTGTGTATCTAATTGTAGGGATATATTTTCTGAGTACCAACACGTGGCAAGGTGATGCCGAGGTGTCAGCCGAGGTGTCACGTGTTCTGGTCGTGACGCCGAGGTGATCTCGGCAAGGCCGAGGTTATCTCCGAAGATATCGGAATCCGAGATAAGCGGATAAAGGACAAGAGTCCTAGAATGAAGAGGGAACTCAACTTGGATATGGACAAGAGTCCTAGATGGGGAGAAGACTTCAGTTTGGGTAAAGATAAGACTCTTAGAGAGTTTATCCTAATCCCACTGGGAGTCCCAGATTAGCAGTAATCCTAAGTCCATTAGGGCCAGGCTCCTATTGGGACTAGGATTGTATTGGCTATAAAAGAGAGGCACCCCCATGGGTCTAAGGTATGCTTTTGATACTCAAGCTTGTGAGTTTAGTACTTGATTTATCTTTGAGAGATATACTGACTTGATCGTCGGAGTGCCCCCGGGTGGTCGAAACCACCGCGGGATTCTTATATTTCTGTTGCAGGTCAGTCAGGTGCCATCTATTCTGCCAATGCTCTCCAGCTGGTTACTAAGCGGGCAGTGTGGTCGGAAAATCACCCACACAATTTGGCGCCGTCTGTGGGAAAGAAAGAAGAATAGATGGCCAATGACGGACAGAAGGATCAGATTAGAGACAACGCTCCTGCTGGGAGTCAGAGATCTATCGATCTCGACGTTGAAGGGGACAATAGCGACACAGAAACTCGTGACCAGAGTCACCGAGTGAAAGAAGCCGGCCAGGAAGGTGACGCACCAAAGACAACAGATTGAAGCAACGAAGATGACCTCCAAGTATGGAAGGATAGATACCTGCAGAGGAACGAAGACCCTTCCAGAATGGATGCAAAGACAGGGGGTATGAGCGCTCCCAAGGAGATAACATTCAAGTATAGAAGAACTAATCCTGAGTGAGCAGATCCCGGATTCCAGATCCTGGATCCCCGATCCGAGAAGACATGATCTCAGGCTAGACAAGTAGGCCCGAGAAGATGAGAGCTCAACCTAAGTGAGCAGATCCCGAATTCCAGATCCCGGATCCTAGAAGACATAATCTTGGCCTAGATGAGTAGGTCCGAGAAGAGAAGAGCTCAACCTAAGTGAGCAAATCCAAGATTCCAGAAGATAAGATCTCGGCACCTGAGTCCGAGAAGAGAAGAGCACAATGAGCAGATCTCAGATCCCAGAAGATAAAAAGAAAACACACAAGATCAGACTAAAGTTGGCCAGAATTGAGAAGTATACTAGGGCCGAGGAGGACAGGCCGGGAACAAAGGCGTCGGAAACGAGAAAAGAGAAACAGCTCGCCGATGCGAGGCCGAAAATCAAACTCAGGTTAGAGCCAAATAGAGAAACCAAGGCCAACAACCTCGGCGACAAGGTCGAAGCTACATGTATGATGAGAACCCAAGTAGATTTTAAGTTCACACTGGGGGCGTAGAGAAGAAGAATGCATTTACCACTTGTTGAAATTTGTAGCAATTTACAAGGTGGTTAAACTAATATGATGCTTAACCGAAGTTAATCCGAGATGATACTTAACCGAAGTTAAGCCGAAATAATGCTTAATCGAAGTTAAGCCCAGATGATGTTTAACCGAAGTTAAACCGAGACGATGCTTAACCAAAGTTAAGCCGAGATGATACTTAACCGAAGTTAAGCTGAGATGATGTTTAACCGAAGTTAAGCCCAGATGATGTTTAACTGAAGTTAAACTGAGACGATGCTTAACCGAAGTTAAGCCGAGATGATACTTAACCGAAGTTAAGCTGAGATGATGCTTAACCGAAGTTAAGCCGAGATGATGTTTAACCGAAGTTAAACCGAGACGATGCTTAACTGAAGTTAAGCCAAGATGATGCTTAACCGAAGTTAAGCCGAAATAATGCTTAACCGAAGTTAAGCCCAGATGATGTTTAACCGAAGTTAAACCGAGACGATGTTTAACCCAAGTTAAACCGAGACGATGCTTAACCGAAGTTAAGCCGAGACGATGCTTAACCGAAGTTAAGCCGAGATGATGCTTAACCGAAGTTAAGCCCAGATGATGTTTAACCGAAGTTAAACCGAGACGATTCTTAACTGAAGTTAAGCCGAGATGATGCTTAACCGAAGTTAAGCCGAGATGATGCTTAACTGAAATTAAGCCGAGATTATTCCTTAATTCACTTGTTGAAATTTGTAGCAATTTACAAGTTGGAATTAAGCTGATTCCTTATCTTCACTTGTTGAAATTTGTAGCAATTTACAAGTTGGAGTTAAGCTGATTCTTTATCTTCACTTGTTGAAATTTGTAGCAATTTACAAGTCGAAGTTAAGCCGAGATTATTCCTTAATTCACTTGTTGAAATTTGTAGCAATTTACAAGTTGGAATTAAGCTGATTCCTTATCTTCACTTGTTGAAATTTGTAGCAATTTACAAGTTGGAGTTAAGCTGATTCCTTATCTTCACTTGTTGAAATTTGTAGCAATTTACAAGTCGAAGTTAAGCTGAGATTATTCCTTAATTCACTTGTTGAAATTTGTAGCAATTTACAAGTTGGAATTAAGCTGATTCCTTATCTTCACTTGTTGAAATTTGTAGCAATTTACAAGTCGAAGTTAAGCTGAGATTATTCCTTAATTCACTTGTTGAAATTTGTAGCAATTTACAAGTTAGAATTAAGCTAATTCCTTATCTTCACTTGTTGAAATTTGTAGCAATTTACAAGTCGAAGTTAAGCCGAGATTATTCCTTAATTCACTTGTTGAAATTTGTAGCAATTTACAAGTTGAAATTAAGCCGAGATGGTTCCTTATCTTCACTTGTTGAAATTTGTAGCAATTTACAAGTTGAAGTTAAGCTGAGATTACTGTTTCTCTTCGCTTGTTTAAATTCGTAGCAATTTACGAGTTGAAGCAAAGTCGAGGTTATTGCTAAACACTTATAGCAATCTACAGGTTGATCCAACCAAAGAAGATGCTTAACACTTGTTGAAATTTGTAGCAATTTACAAGATAATGTTAAGCCGACATGTGATCATCTGTTGAAATTTGCAGCAATTTACAGGTTGAGGTAAAAGCTAAGTATGTTGTTTAAACACTTGTTAAAATTCGTAGCAATTTACAAATAGATCATTGTTTAACACTTGTTATGCTAATCCTTGTTGATCCCTGTTACAGTATATGTTAATCCTTGTTGAAATTTGTAGCAATTTACAAGTAGGCTAGACCGAGATCACCGTTTAAACACTTGTTGAAACTTGAGAAAAGTTTGCAAAGTTAACATTGAGTAGTATATGTTTCACACTTGTTAGAATTTATGAAAAGTTTGCAGGTCAGTATCTTGCCGAAGTAAAAGTTTTGTAGCTATTATACCCGAGGTATGTAACCCCGAGAAGATTGCACAAAGGAGGCAAAGTATGAAAGGCATGCAAAATATTCTAAGTATAGAATCATGCAAGAGCAGTTAGAAGAAGATCAAGACAGAATTCATGGTGATTGACATGCCCTCGCCATACAATATCATCTTGGGAAGGCCATGGTTGCATGCAATGGGGGCAGTTCCCTCAAAACATGGGATTGAAGAAGTCAAAGGAGACCAACTGCAGGCAAAGAATTGCTCCATGGCAGCAATGAAAAACTACCTACAACATTCGGGAACCAGGGAAGGCAGAGATTGAAGACGAGAACATGGAGGTCCTAGATGATGTCGACAAAGAGCCAGCCGAAAAGAGTGAAGAGACACTGAAGAAAATCCTCGTCCAGGAGGGCGACGAAGAACGCTTATTTCTTCTCGGCTCAGGCTTAGCCGAAGAAGAAGAAAGAGAATTGAAACAAAACTACTCGGTATCAATGGCAGGATATAGAAGACAGTTGGGAAGACTTCTCAACAGCCTTCTCGGCCACGAGCTCAGCCTCGATCTCCTGAAGAGTTTGATCAAGGCTCTTCTCGGCGATTGGCACCTCGGGGTTTAAAGGCAAAGATTGAAAGCAAGAATCTGGAAAAAGACACAGAAAACAGAAACATGAATGTAATTCGTAATCAAGAATGATGATGAAGCTATCAAGAAATCAAGACAAAAAGATTGCACAAGTATGTCAAGCCAAGAACAGTAGTAGAAATCAACAGATGTGTGAACAATGTGTATTCAAGAAGATGATTTGGAAATAACGGGTAAAACAAGCAATGGTGATTAACAATGAAGCAGAGCTTCTTGGAAAAGCAACAAGAAATAAAACCAGGAGGAACAGTGGCTTACCAGAAAGAGGGAAGCCGGAATGAGAATTGCCGAAGTTTGACAACAATGACAGAATGACGTAAAGCTTCACCGGAGGAGAGAAACGCAGACAGTTGCAGAAGCTTGAAAGCTTGGAACAAATGAAGGATTTAAGCAAAAGAGCTAGAAAGAGAAAAAGCCAGAGGATTGAATGAAAAAAGAGAAAAATAGTCAAGAAGACGACAAAGTTCAAGAATAAAGCCAAGTGCACAGGCACTAAGTAAGTATGTGAAGAACAAGAAAGTAATGACCCAGACACGATGCTAGCAACAGAAAGCGGATATGACAAGAACAGTGCCAGGCATTCAAACAATTCAAGACTTGAAAACAGACGAAAATAGAAGAACACAGAGGGCAAATAAGCAGATTCAAAGTAAATCAGAAGAGTTATGAAAGATTGAGCTTAATAGCAAGTAAAGAGTTTATGAACCTACAAAGTGAAATGAACGCCGATATGAAAATCGCCGGAGTCAAATAAGTGACTGGAAAATCGGGAACTCACCAGAGAGTGTGAGTGGAGCAGTTGCAAAGTTCTTGGAGTTTACGAATTAATGAAACCAGAACCTCGGCTAGGAGGTGCGATCTCAAGTAGCCTGGAAGGCATGAATCTTGATACTTGACACAAGTGGACAGTAAGGTCCAGGGAACTTTGAGGTCGGCGAATTTGATATCGGACAGAGGGGCACAGATGAACGAACAGTGTAGGTTCCATCACCTCAGAATGTCGAGGTAATAGAACCTAGGGGGCAGTTGTGGGGATATATTTTCTGAGTACCAACACGTGGCAAGGTGACGCCGACGTGTCAGCCGAGGTGCCACGTGTTCTGGTCGTGACGCCGAGGTGATCTCGGCAAGGCCGAGGTTATCTCCGAAGATATCGGAATCCGAGATAAGCGGATAAAGGACAAGAGTCCTAGAATGAAGAGGGAACTCAACTTGGATATGGACAAGAGTCCTAGATGGGGAGAAGACTTCAGTTTGGGTAAAGATAAGACTCTTAGAGAGTTTATCCTAATCCCACTGGGAGTCCCAGATTAGCAGTAATCCTAAGTCCATTAGGGCCAGGCTCCTATTGGGACTAGGATTGTATTGGCTATAAAAGAGAGGCACCCCCATGGGTCTAAGGTATGCTTTTGATACTCAAGCTTGTGAGTTTAGTACTTGATTTATCTTTGAGAGATATACTGACTTGATCGTCGGAGTGCCCCCGGGTGGTCGAAACCACCGCGGAATTCTTATATTTCTGTTGCAGGTCAGTCAGGTGCCATCTATTCTGCCAGTGCTCTCCAGCTGGTTACTAAGCGGGCAGTGTGGTCGGAAAATCACCCACACACTAATTATACTATCTCTGTTTCTTGGATCAACCAATATTGCGAAAGCTGCTGCTGCTCTACCGTGTGATGACGACAGATGCAAAACTGGTAAATCTAACTTGCCTGCTTCATTCAAACTCATATATATATATATATATATATGGTTTTCAATAGAAGTTTTCATACAACACTTAAATCATTCTTGTGCTAGACACCATTATAAGAAAATATTGAAATTCTTTAGCAAGATTTAAAAAAATAAATAAATGAATGGAAGAAGAAGAAAAAGAAACAAGTAATGCTACGAACGCAATTTTTTCATAGAAAAATGTACAACATGTAGTATTGCCAGCATTAACGTTTATTCTAGTATAATTTCATCTAGAATGAATGCAGTGCTGCCAACACTATATTTTGTGCAATTTTTGAAACTATCTCTCTATTTATAACCATATGGTTTTCAATGGAAGTTTTCATACCAACTTGAATCATTAATGTACCAAAACACCAATATAAGAAAATCTTGAAATTCTTGAACAAGCACTTTTTTGGTATGATATATAATTAATAATGTTATAAATATAAATTTGTCATACAAAAGTATATTGAAAAAATGTGACCTATATTACATTCATTCTAATAGAGTGTGACTCCGTTCAAAATAAATGTCATACTATCAGTATTAATATTATATTTATTTTGATAGAATGTGACTCTATCCAAAATAAATGTAGTGCTGTCAGTACTGTATTTTATTAATTTTTTTTTTTAAAGAAAGAATTTTGTCTCTATACTTGATGCTCATTGTTTTTTAGTTGATTAGATTCATGGAATTGAAACATCATGGAACTTCTTGTGTTCTATTGTTTTGATTAACAGGGGGAGGTTTTGTGATGAGGAAATGACAATGTGGGATGGGACTAACTCATTTTGGTGTGGAAATGGAGGGACTTGTGAGGAGATAGTGCAGGGTGAGAGTTATAAATGCCAGTGCCAAGCAGGGCATAGTGGAGAGCACTGTGAGCTTACAGGGGCACCATGTGGTGACATTTTCTGTTTCCATGGAGGTGCATGTTTGATTGAGAATGACGTCTGTGAGTGTCCCACTGATTAGAAAGGAAGCATTAATTGCTCTCTCCCAACCACAACCCAAACAGGTCCTTGTTTCTCTGCCTTCTCTATCATTTGTTGCGAATTTAATTTTTTTTAAATTGTGTTTGAATTTTAAATTTTGAAAAGATTTGAGAAGAGAATAGAAAAGAGAAAAGAAATTTAAAAATTATATTTGATTGACATTTCACTTTTTTATTTTTTCACTACACAACAATTTTCAAGATTCTTGTGTTTTAAGATTTTCACGAAATTGTTCAAAAGATTAAGAACTAAAAAATACTACTCATATAAAATAAATCACATAATGATATACAGATACTCACGTGTTTATGGATCTCACACAAAATGGGAGCCACAAGCATGCGAGTGTCTATCGATCATGCATTAGTAACGTTTGTAAAATTAGAACGAAAATGTATGTTATTATTATATATTAAAATGTTATGATTTGTTTTTCATGGACATTAATTACAAACCATTGCAGCTTCTACAACAAATTCATTTGGGTTGCACCAAGAAGAAAGCAACAGTGATGTAAATGTAAGTATATATGAGGCATACATATACATACCATGAATTTGCAAGAAATAAAAGGATTTGTGCAAAGATTTGTAAATAAAAAGAAAAAAAAAAAAGGATTTGTGAATGAAATAGAGGATGAAAATTTTCACAAAAATCTCTTCCTTATTATTTTCTCTAAACAAATTGCTTCACAAATTCAAAATCCAAATCCAAAAATAGTCCAAAATGCACAAAGAGGCCAAAAAAACAAAATAGGCTATTTTGGCCACAACGAATAAAACATCACATCTAACCCATAATCATTACACTCTTCTCTCATAAAAAAAGTCAAAAAAGTCAAAAAATCTTTCCTAAACCAAGCTTTTTAACCTAAACTAAAATAGCTAAAAAAGTCAAAAAATTAAAAAGCCAACCCATTTCTTAAACGACACTTAAAGCATGCACAAAAGATTTGCCATGACTACCAACAAACTTCAATATTGTCCTTAAAATTGAGAATAATTTTTTTTAATTAATTAATTTATTTATTGTCAGACTCTTCCATCATACCTTTGATTTCAACACACTCACGAATATCTTCTCTGTGTGTGTGTGTGTGTGTGTGTGTGTGTGGCTAACGAGAAAGCAGAGGAAAATACAAAAGAAACGAAAATTGAAAACCCCAACCCATAAACCTATATGACCCAAAAGAAGTTTTGGATATTCGAACCTCCAATGTTCATTTACTTCAACAACAGAGCAATGTTAATTCATTTTCACCCAGAAAAACAACTCAGTTGTTATTTTCTTTTAATTTTTAAATATTTTCTTTGTCTTGATCTCTCTCTTTTCTTTGTCTTGATCTATTTTCTTGGCTTGTGTTTACTCTTGTCGGCAGTTTGAGAGAGAGATCGTTTCTTCCCATCAGCGAGCGAGGGAGATCGACAGCGGCATTGAGTGAGAGATCGTTGCCGGCCGGTAGTTTGACACAGAGAGAGAGAGAGTAGAATTGTGAGGGTTATCAGAAATAGAGAGAAAGAAAGAGAGGCGTTTGAGAGAGAGAGAGAGAGAGAGAGAGAGAGAGAGAGAGAGAGAGCATTTGAGAGGGGTTTAAGCAAGTAGGCAATTTTTGCTATGGAAGCTTGCCACTTCATTCAGGCGGATTCGAGTAACCATTTTTTGTGTAGATAAAACATTATTCTTGTCAACGAAACTAGTGTGACTACATGTAATGTGGTTGTGGGATTAATCTCAGGGCTAACCTTGAGGGAAAGCCCACAAAGCAACTACTTTGGGCCGCAAAAAATGGCTGCAAAAAGAGTCCCAAAAATACAAATTGTTATTTAGTCCAAAAAAAAAAAAAAATTCACTTATTTGAAAAAGGCTAAAATAGAATGGTCGCAGAAAGTCACTTAAAAGGCCCAAATTTGAAGGCCCAATTTATTTTTTTAAAAAAAGAAATTGAGGTTTGAATTAAAATTATATCCAATTTAACCTTCAATTTGGTTTTTACAGCAAAACAGCCAAAATAATAATAATAATAAACTTAGATTTCTTTTTGGATTTAACCTCATATGTATGTATAATCGTAAAAAAAAAAGATATCATCTTCTACTTCTCTTCCTCTTCCTTCTCCTTCTTCTTCTTCTTCATTTTTTTCTCCATCTTCAAAACTCGTCTATTTTTGTCTAGCCGACTGTAAAAGCTTTCATTGGTATCCTCTTCGCATCTCCTTCGACGTAGAGGTAAAGCGAGTCGGTCTCCAACTTGTTATGGAATTGGCTTATCCTATTCCTGATCCATTTATATATACTGAATCACCACCACCCTCCATCTCATCACTCTCACCATTACAACCACCACCTTCTTCATCTTCTTCTTAAAAAATTGCCTATATTTGTCTAACTAATTGTAATGAGTTTTATTGGTACGCTTTTCAAGTCTCCGAGGACGTCGACCATGACAACCAACAATTTCCCCACAACAACCCTCGTCTTCCGTTTCACCAAGACGACTATGAAAGGTATGATTTTGGTTCTGATCAATTTCTCAAACCCATTTTGACTGCAAAATTGTATGTTGTATGTGGTGCTAGCTAGGTGGTTCACAACTCTTCATTATACCAGTTCGTTTGTCAATGGAGGAATGACAAAAAGGGAAATCAATTGGTTCGAATTGACCTTGCCAATAATCCTATTGCCAAGAAATTAGACATCTTTCCTCAATTGCCTCATGCCCTAGGGGCAGATATACACACTTGGGTTCTGGATGACAAGTTTTATTGCCTGGGTGGTTTAGAACCACCACCATCACCATGGGCCATGGCTTTTGACCCGAGCCTAAATCAATGGGAGTCTCTACCTAACCCTGCTCCTATTCCGCCTTTTCCAATTATGATTACATGTATATTCTCTGCAGCTATACGTGTTCCCAAGCTATGTATTGTGGTGGGTTGGCCCGAGGATCGTGTCCTCTGAAGATACGAAGTTAATACCAAAAAAATGGGTGAGTGAAGGGTTTGAAATACCCAAGACCCGGTTCTTTGGTCCAAATGACTTAATGGGACTGCATTGGCTGTTGACAGCATGTTGTATTGGTATTCAGCTCGACACACCACTGCATGCCTAATTGGGAATGATTTAATGAGAAAGACATGGTTCATGGGCAAGTTCAATGTCCATGACTATGGACGGTCTTACATACCTGAGCATACTGGTCCTCTTCCTCCTCATCCTCCTCCTCCTCCTCCAAGCTTGGCCCATCTAGGCAGTGATAAGTTTTGCTTGTTTTGGTTTTCTGTGGTGATGTGTCATCCCAAGCCAACAACCATAACTGCGGAGGATTCCTTGATCGAGGACGAGGATGAGGACATAGAGGAGGAGGATGACGTGGTTAAGGAAGAGGAGGACAAGGAGGACAACGAGTACGTGGAGGAGGTGGAGAACGAATCTCTTCGCATTCACTGCATGAAGCTCCAAGTTACCAATGGTAGCCGTCGCTCAAGAAGTGGAATATTCCCCTTGGAAATCTGTTCCATCTCATGCCAATCTTACTTGGTTGCAGAGAGTGTAACTTATTTCTGTGATGGCTCGGTGGTTTAATGTAAGCCAACATCTTCTTCTCCTTAATTTTACCTACTTGTTCATTTTTATTCTTCTTCTTATACTGTTCTTTTTATTTCTTTAATTATAATTATTATTACATTTATACATCACTACCCGTCCTTTTTTTGAGCTGAAACGACGAAGTATGTATTACTTGGGTTTGTTTGCAAGCCCCTGTTTTAGAGGATATATATACAATCTTGGAATTTTAAGCTTCAATCCAAGTCGAACCTCAGAGACTAAGAGGCTAAATTATGTTAATTCAAAAGTCGGTGTTCTCAAATTAATTCAATGAGTTTGAGTTGTGATTGGTTAAACTAAAAATAAGAATTAAGATTCAACTAAATTAAACGATGTCAAAGGCAAATTGTGTTTCAAAAGTTGAGGACTTAGTATTTCAAATCCATAGTCTACTTGAGCCACCATCTTCATTAAGAACACCATAGTTGGACCTTCGGAAATCACCTCTTCTTGCTTGAGAGCCATCTTCTCAACGTATGAACAACCTTAATCTCAAGTTAGGAAGTTCTATTTATACACTTGTTCCCAATTAGGTCTTTTTTAGTAAAAATAGCATGCACTTTCGCACCTAACTCCCGCTCAGGCAAAGCTTCACTTCCGTTTGAGTGGAATGGGGCAATAGCTTCACTTGAAAAAGTCGGCTTCGACAAGACATTTGGCAGGTTCCACTTGAGCCACACTCACCCTCTGCTTGAACGATTTTGGGTAGTGTGTTACTTCATTGCTTCTTGCTCTGTTTTGCAGCTTTTCATTTCCATTGATCAACCAACCTACAAAAGTGTGAACAACCTATTAGAATGCCTAGTAACATAGATAAATAGACCAAAAGTGTTTCTTAGGAGGCCCCCAAATGTGCAACATATGGGCTTAGATTAACTTCTCATTTTACCTCATCATTTTATGTCAAAACGTAATTATAAATTAAAGTACAATTTAGTTATCCAAATAAGCTTTTTGGGGTAAGAAACGCAAATTCTCAATGACTATCAATTTTTTATCAATCCATTTATATAGGGTTACATCCCTTTTAGGAAGTGACCTAAGAAGCAATGACATGTCTAAGAAAATAATGTGTCAATATCGACACGACACGACACTCGTCGGACACTTTTTAAAATTAATATAAATATTATATCTATTACGTTCCTTTAGACTCTAAAAATTATTATTTTTAAGTTAAATATTCATATACATGACATATAATAGTTATTTATCCTTACATGTGACATCTAATCAATATATAAAATTATATATTCTTTAGGTGTCCCTCATATGTCGTGTCTTATATTTTGTCAAAATTTTCAAGTTTGTGTATCAGTGTCGTGTCACATGTCATATTTGGGCTACTTAGGAAGTGACTGTATGTTGAAAAATGCTGGGGTGGTTAAATTTTGGAATGTAATCAACTTATTGTTCTTGTTTTTTTTAGTGAGGAAGAATTTTCCACATTAAAAGAATGGGCATTAGTTTCTGTGCTACAACATTTTTGGTGTGGTGGATAGTTTTTGTGCTTTTCATCTTTATACATAAGTAGTATTCAAAAAAAGAAGAAAAAAAAAAAGAGGTAATTTCTGCTTACCAAACCAAAATTAGGATTTTAATTCTGAATTCATGTGTAGTTCCCTCCGTTGTGTTATATGCAAGGTGAACATTATGTTGAAAGAGTAGTATTTGTAGTGGTGCCTCATGTGTGAGATTTGTAATATTAGTTTATAGAAGGGTAGGTAGCTTTTGTTTAGTCATAATTTTCTAATTCGATTTTAGATTTTGTTATATATATATATATATATATATATATTATTGCTTGTAATCTTCTTATTAATGTAATGCAAAATATCGTTTCTCTTTTCTAATATGGTATCAAAGCATTTACAACCCTAGCTACCACCATCATCCATTACTGATTAGGGTTCTGTTGGTCACAGCCCCTTCTCTCTCTTATAATCATTTGTCGTTGTTGTGGTTTCATTGGTCACAATCCCTTCTTCTCTTTTTCGGGTTGTTTACCGCAATTAGGGTTTACTCAATTGTAGTCCCGTCAGTGGTAGCTCGCTTTCTTCCATCGATGGTGGCTCCTCTTCTCTTATCTTCTGTCGATCACTCCTCCTATACTCAGTCTTTTCTGGTTGTAATCCTCTTCTTTGGTTCGTGGTTGTTCGAAGATCTGAGTGTTATGTTCTCGATCTGGATTGTGGTAGCCTTCAGTGGGTCCTTGCTTCAATTGTGACTGGTAATATCAGGTCTTCCAGGTTTCTCATCTCTCTCTATTTTTCTCAATTGTTGCAGCCTTTGGTTCTTTATTGGTTTGTGGGTCCTTGCGTCACTGTTAGTGTGGATTTAAGTGTGATTGACTTAAAAAATAAAAAGTTGCAGACTTTCTTTTGCTCAACCAAAAGCAAGTTCAGTGTGGCTTGCATATTTTATCATGTCCAAGGATAAGTTGCAGGCCATTACATTCTCCACACATGGACACACTGATTCTAAAGTCAAGGGCTATTAGTTGGCTCATCACACATGCAATAAGGAGAATGCCCAAGTCCTCACATGGCTGCACAATTCAAGAGAGCTTGACCCAGCCCTATTTTCCATCCTTTCTACTCCATGGTTTTATCCATCACACAACAAAGGGAAGGCCTACCTCACACTTCCATCTCTGCAGAATTCCAATTTTTCATTTCCTAATGGTGCTTCATCACATTTTTCTTCAACAAAGGCAGAGAACTCAACCCCCCCCCCTAAAAATTTCTTCTCAAATAATGACGATTTGTCACCTAGTTTTTCAACAAAGTCAGAGAGCACAACCACAAACCCACATTCCTCCTTCTGCCCACGCTCTTTGTTGATTTTACAAGTAGGGACAGCCTCAACAGTGTGCTTTTGGGGCTGATTTTAAACGGGCCTTATGGCTGAAATTACAATAAGAGTATAGGGGACAAGTGGGTTTGTGTAGGGTAATAAATAGGCAAGAGTTTAAGCTTGAAAAATATGAGATTTTGACACTGTTTAGCGGCTGTGAACAGTACTCATAAACTATGTTACACGGATTCTTTCAAATAAATCAAATACTCGTGTCGGACACCCGACACTCGGACAAGGCTATGGGATGTATTGAATATTTTTTAATCGATACTTCATATATAATTGTGTATAAAACTATTATCGTATGTGTATATTGTCGTATAATTGCTATAAATATCTTTTTGACACTGTAAGTTACATATAGTACCATTTTATCTCACATACCTTTTTAAAAGTATAAAATATGATATTTTTTTTGTCGAATCCGCGTACCCTTGAATTTATAGTTTGATGAGTCTGACATTTAGATACATACTTGCACCCGACACCCATACCCAAGCTCATGTAACATAGCTCATGAACAGTATTTGGGCTGTTAAAGTGCTGAAATTCAAGAAAGAAAGAAAGAAAGAAATAAAGGAGGAGAAGAAGAAATAGTTTCTAGGAATCACTCCTAAAAGCATCAGGCATCACACCTAAGGGTTGACACAATCTATAAAAAATCTTTAGAGTTTTGAAAATTCTCTAAAATATCAACTCTATTGAATTAGAGCCATTACATGACTTTATATAAACTTTAGAAACTTCCTTACTTCAAAATAGGAAATTACTAAACTTGTGACTTCCAAAATTAATTTAAGATTAAATAAAAAACATAAACAAAAATTAATTAAATAACTTGACTCACAAGACGACCCATGGGCAATCCACACAACCCATATCTAGAAATTTTGCAAATGACCAAAATAACCCTACCATTAAAAATCTTAAAAAATATAAAAATCATCATAAAATAAGACTCTTAACACTATAAATATGATTATGTATGGTTACTGTCAATTTTTCTTTAAAATCATGCCAATTTCCAATGCCGCCGCTACTTTAAATTTACTCTTACTTGAGGTTCTTATTCCCTGCATCAACCAGCTTGATAAAGGAAAAGATGGATCTTTATATGTATGAATAATATATATATATATGGTTACATGTTTAGATGCCAAAAAAATTCAGTCTAGAGAAATGTAGATACGCACATATCTATAAGCGTATAAATGTGTGCTTGTCTGTGGAAATTACCAGATGGGGTATTTGAGTTCCCTGCCGATTCTGTCAAGATTTGTCCTCTGTTTTTTGAAGTAGACAAAGAGTGTTTCTGTGTGCCTGAGAGAGAGAGAGAGAGAGAGAGAGAGAGAGAGAGAGAGAGAGAGAGAGTCAGCTAGGCGTGTCATATTATTGGTGGAATGGGACTCCACATAACGTAGGTGACGTGGAGTACTTGTTACACAGAATATTTTTTCCTTCTGTTGATGGCTTGGTTCAGGAACTTTTTGCTGAGGAGACCCGTTTCAAGGTTGCTCAAATTTCTTCTCCACCCCAGTTTGTGTTTGCTACGCCTTCTCCTACCCACTCCATATCCGTGTATCCCTATTGTATCATACCCTTATGCCATATCTGTATCTGTGCTTTCTAAGAAAGTGTCATCTAAGTTGATGACAAGCTGAAAAAATCTGTCTTAAATTATAAGATGATGAAACTATACAAAAATTAAGATAAAAAGGAAAATAGATGTCTAACGTGAACTTATTTTTTTGATTGGTTTTATTTTATCATTGCTCTTAAGCAGTTGAGTAGCTGATTCGAAGATGATTTGCCGCACGGCACAGTGGAAGATGGGGAGCCTAGCTGCTGATTGGGCAAGGAATGTCGTTTACTTTTTTGACTCAGAAGATGGACTTGCCAGCTGTTATTTCACATGAATGGCTAGATAAAGCTTTTAACTTAATCCAGTGTTGGTAAAATATGCCTATCCTCTTGGGATTTACTTCCTTGTGTTGATGATTTTAGTGAATGTGTATGGCTGTTATAATATCTTCATTCATACTTGCTGCATCGAGTATATCTTTGCTGTAATTTTTCCCCAACTAATCTCCAAAGTCCTTTGGAGATGCACTGATGAGAAACTATATATATACACTATGTAATGTTGGTTCGCTTGTTTGAATATGTTCATTGGATATAAATCTACCCATCATTTTGTTTATACAATTCAGCTTCAGTCCATCTGTTGTCAGGCAGCTTTGGGCAAGTGGTTTGTGGAGGGGAGGAGAAAAGCCCAGTTTGGTATTCTGGGATTTAGTTTTCTTGGCAGGAGGATTAGTCAAGTACACTTTTACTTCTGGCATGAGATTTTAATTGGACAGATTACATCTCAAACAAAATTATCAATACCGTCTCGGGGGCAAGCACAAGACAATATGGTACCAGAACAAAAATCAAACACTTACGTGGCTGAAAGGAGCAGCTGCAGCGATGAACAACACAGATCCATAGCTGTCTGGGTTCCATTTTTTGCACAAATCGACCATAAAAAAGATATTACAAATTTTACAAAGAGATCCCAACACATTACCAAACACCCAAAATACATGCCATGTTACTTTGATATTTTATCTCATTTTCATGATAATTAAAATTGCTGCCGTGAAAAAGTAGTTGGATTATATGTAGGCTATTGCTTGGCATTGGTGTGGCTATATGTATATATATATATACACAAAAGTTCTTTTACTCTAGCACAAATTGCAATGATGGGTAGCTTTTCAACATGATTAGGGGCAGTGATCCCATTGGTTGCTCCTGTGCAATTCCTGTGAGAATTCGAGTATACAAATAAAATAAATAATTAAATAATAATTATTTTATAATTTCAAATATTTTGTTTGTAAATTTTTAGGGAAAATTAGTCAAGGGTCCCTCTCTCACTTTTCGTAATGGAAGAGATCCACAAAATTATTTTTTAATGTCTAAGGTCCCTAAACATATATCAGAGAAATTTGACTCTTTGTCTCTCCTTCTCTACTGCAGAGCAGCACTTCCTCTCTCTCTCTCTTAGAAACCCTAGAACCTCAGCTTCTCACTTCTCTCTCTCTCTCTCTCTCTCTAGAATACATACACAAATATATATATATACATATAGCTTCAACGGCGGTGGAGCTGGATTGAAAAGCATGGAACATCTGATCTCTTCGAAGAGGCCGGTCTCGAGCTCCTTTGAAGCTTCGGCAACGTTGAGTATCTCTATGATCTCTCTCCCGAAGATTTGTGCGCAAAGATCTCGCAGTTCGATGCGTTGATCGTGAGGAGTGGGACGAAAGTGACAAGGCAGGTTTTTGAGGCTACGAATGGCCGATTGAAGGTGGTGGAAAGGGCTGGTGTTGGGATCGACAATGTCGATCCCCAGGCTGCTACTGAGCTTGGATGCCTTGTTATGAATACCAGAAGCCTGTAAGATTGCAATATACATATATATATATATATATATATATATATGATTATTTGATGATTTGTAGATCAATTTATACTCAATTGGAAGGAAACAAACTTGTATATATATGTATGATATGTATTTGAAATGTTTAGTTGGATTAATACTTGCTGAAATCTGATAAAGTTTTTGTTATGTTAAATCTAAGATTTCGACTTTCGAATTGGTCATGATAGCAAAAAGCATTCACATTTATTTGTTATTTATTTATTTATTTATTTTTAGATTTTTGATCATTTGATCAAATTGTCCTAAAATCTTGTGTATCTCTTTGTGTGATTGAGTTAAAAGGGCTTTTCCAGAAGCACTGATTTTATTCTATTTGTTTCAATTTGAGATATGAAGCTTGTTTCTAACCTGAATGTTTTAGGGAGGTTGATTTAGGTTCTCTAATTACATGGTTCAGGAAATGGAATTTTGAATTTGAGATATGAAGGTTGTTTCTATTTGTTTTACTTTTGGTGTTGGTCCAGAGAAATTTAGAATTTTCGCTGTGATGTGTCCAAAGAAATTTGAAATTTTCTCTGTGATTTGTCCAGAGAAATTCTCTGGATTGAATTTTCTCTGGATCGATTTTCTCTAAATTGATATTGAGGGACCTTACATTTTCTCTGGTATTACATTTTCTTTTCATTCAAGTTAATGCTCTTCTAGTTGTTAAGAATGAATTTTGACAAATTTTCTGCATTCTGCTAATTTAGCTAATGAATTTGGCGCATGAGAACTTCATTGCTATACTATTTTGGATCCTTCCATGTTTTATTAAATAATTTTTGGTCCTAGAACAGTAGGTATCCTATCAAGTTCATTACATGGAATTTTGAATTTGAGATATGAAGCTTGTTTCTATTTGTTTCACTTTTGGTGTTGGTCCAGAGAAATTTAGAATTTTCTCTGTGATCTGTCCAGAGAAATTAGGAATTTTTTCTGTAATTTGTCTAGAGAAATTCTCTGGATTGAATTTTCTCTAGATCGATTTTCTCTGGATTGATATTGAGGGACCTTACATTTTCTCTGGTATTGCATTTTCTTTTCATTTAAGTTAATGCTCTTCTAGTTGTTAAGAATGAATTTTGCCAAATTTTCTACATTCTGCTAATTCAACTAATGAATTTGGCGCATGAGAACTTCATTGCTTTACTGTTTTGGATCCTTCCATGTTTTATTAAATAATTTTTGGTCTTAGAACAGTAGGTATCCTATCGAGTTCATTCCTTTGGCTTGTTACTCATGTTAACTACAAAATTTGGTGACCTGCTATGATGAAGTTAGCTTGATGTTGTGTGTTCGAATATGATCATGCATTCAAGCGCTAACATGGCCTTAATCTAGTGGCAAGATTATTGCCAGGGTCATTTAGATTGAAGGGCACCAAAAATGCTTCTCTGTAGTGGTATTATGGATAAAAAGGCTGATATATATATATATATATATATATATGTATTTTTTTTGTTGATAAACTTAACTACCTTGATATTGACACTTCATGCTTACTACTTCAATGTTAACACAAATCATGCAATTATTGCTTTTCATTCTAGGAGTTCATTCCCATGATGGATTGGAGTTGTCTCTTATGGTTGTTTACACACAATTTCTTCCGTGCTTACTATTGATTATGTATATACTTGGGTTTTATTCACTTCCTTTGCTCTTTTATGTTGTTTTGGTTTGGAAGTGCTGTCTGTTGTGCTACATGTTGAATTATTTACTGGAAATCTTGTGTGCATGCCATACATCACACAATTGCTATAGCAGCAAGATTGCCATTCTTCTACTTATATTGATGCTGTTAATTAAGGATATGGGCAGGAAGAGCAAAGGTTGCTCGAAGAAAGGGTTGCTACGTTGTCTGGAGAAATTTTCAAAATTTCTCTAGTAAGTCTAGAGAAATTCTTCCCAGAATTTCTCTGAACCAATTTTATCTTTGACGTGAATTTTCTCTGGACCAATTTTCTCTGGATTAACTTGAGGGACCTTAGACATTATGAAAATATTAGATGTCCTTTATGCTATAAAATCTTAATATGAGGGACCTTAAAAAAAAAATTCCAAATTTTTAAGTGTAAATTAAATATTATTGGAGGGTCTTTTAATTAATTTTAAGCCTAAAATAAATTTATAGTGAAAGTCTTTAATTTAGTGTTTAAATTTATTATTAAAAAAAAATAGGGGGCAAGTTAGTAAGTATATTTTGATATAATAATAGTTATATTTTATTTAAATTAATGGAGATAGAAAAATTAAATAATATAAAGAGATAATAATTTAAAACTTTTTGTTTAGATATATAAAAAAACAACCCTAGTGTTCCTAGCAACAGCAGCAACCGCCATAGGAGAGAGAGATTGAAAAAAAAAAAAAAAGAGGTTGCAACAAAGGAAGGGTTAGGTGTGTTGTGCTGTATATGATCATTAAAGGATAGCTCTTTAGGTTTTCTTCTTTCTTTCTTCTTTATCCTTATTCTATTATTATTTAGTTCATTGATGGAGAGGTTATAGGTTTATGTATTTTGTATGTATATACACTGTTAAGAATTGTGCAAAAAATGGGTGTAATTCTTAGTTTAAAAATTTTGTGCAAAACCATAGACTTTAAAAATTGAGGAATCATATCAAACGGAGGAATTTTGAATTGAAATTTTTACAGTAGATTAATTACATATTGAACCCCATAATTAATTGTAAATAATTATTTTGATAAGTAAATCAAGTAAAACGAATTGGGTTTGAAACTTAGGATATATATTAGTTGATATTTGGAGGGTTTTGGAATTTTTCAAATGGTGTAGAGTGGGTTTTTAATTTTCAGAGTTAGTGAACAGTTCGGGAAAATCTATCAAAAATTCTATTTTATCTCAAAGTCATATTTAATTAAGTTTTGACCAGAACCCATGTCTTGGTTAATTTTGAGACCTTGAAGAACATGAACTTAGGTATTATTTAAGAGTAACAGTGAGTGGGGTTCGAGCTGTGTTAGTGCGGTTTAGTGTGGGGTACTTAGTTTATTATTCTTTTTAGTATTTTTAAATTAGTAGTGACGTGTAGTTTTCATACTTGGTTCAGGATACTAGTTAGACTTTTATACTCTATTCGGGGATTACATTATTCCATTTTTAGGTGAGTAGTTGCATGCTACATATTTTTACAAATGTTTCTCTACCCTGAACTGTTGGAAAATTAAATTGTTGTTTCAGGACTAAACTATTTTGATAAATTATTATAGTATCAATGGAATTAAATTATTTATGAAACATGTGTAAACTTGGCATACTGTAAACTAATTTTTATGGTCTCATGTTTATAATGGTGAACTATCATGTTTTGCGAAACTGAATTGTATTGATTATTGGGACCATTTGTATATTTTAGTCTAGGAAAATTATTTCATTGTGTGTGGTGACTCTGGCCACTAGGGAACAGATCCGAGTTGGGCCGTGATGACTCTAGTGCTCAACGAATGTAAGGAAAAGGTCTAGGCTAGGCTAGGTAACCTTCAATCGAATCATCTTAGAGAACAGGTCCGAATTGCCACCCCAATAATGACTCTTGGTTCGATATTGGATTCAATGGACTTATTGCCTTCATACCTGCGTGGCATGTTACTTGTTATTCTTGGTACCCAGAAAATTATTGGTGATCATGTGGTCATCTGTTTTAAGTAGAAAATGTCATTTATTATGTTCTTGAAAGACATGAGTATTTTAACTATTGAACTATAGAACCTTCTTTCTGAAATAGATTATCTTTATCAAAACTGTATGTCAATCTAGTTTCGGTGATATATATCTTATTTTGGAATTGAACCCTATTTTTAAAACTATATTTACTATCCATGTTGCTACTCACTGAGCTATCAGCTGACTTAGTTGTTTATCATTTCTAGGTGTTAGAAGGACTTAGAGTGAACTCATGGTGTAGTGGTGACTCAATTTTATAGACTTCTAGGACATTCATTATTTTGTTTTAATTTGTTATGTAGGTTTTGTACATACATTATAGTTGGATTTTATTTAGAATTATTTTATTTTGTGGGCGGCTTGTGTTCCGTTTAGTATATATTTTTGAAAGTTAGTTATGGCTGATTTTACCATTTATACTTGTGACATGTCATTGGATTGTGTTTTGATTTATTTATTTCTGAACTATCGTCACATTCATTCTTTGTGATTTTTGGGTTCATGTTTAGGCTTACGTGTGCCTAAGACTAAGTCCTTGTAGGCCACAATCGGTCATGCTCAAATTTGAGGTGTGACAATTCTTATCTTTCTTCACAACAAAAACATTATGATGTAGAGTAGGAGAAGATTTAAAATGTTACTATATTTTTATTTTTATTACTCATTCTGTTCCAAAATATTAGTCCCTTATTTCATTTTTTATTATCCCAAAATATTAGTCTCTTCTCAAAACTCATGGAATAAAATAATATGGATTTATTATTTTGCCTTTTTTTAAATTCATTAATAATATAAAAAGAAAATGCTATAGCTTCAAAAATTTCTACCAAATGAATGACCAAATGTGTAGGGTCTACAAAAATGTGGACATCACACCCATGTGAAAAATTTGATTATTTATTTGATAGAAAATTTGATATCTCTAGCATTATCCAATATAAAAAAGTATAATTATGACAATTAATATTCCCGAAACAATGTAACTATCAAAGGATAATTTTGAAAAATTAATATTTTTAAAATGTAATAATTGTACTTTCCAAAAAAGTTAGATTCTCCAAAATAGACTACTATTTGGGACGGATGGAATGGAGTATTTTGAGAGTATTTAGTTGATTTGAAAGCCTGTAATTTTGGTATGAAAACACTTCAATTGTAAAGCTTCCTAGTTTAAGTTGATTTAGGTTGTTTCTTAATTTTAAATTGTTTGGTTTTTAGATCTACTTGGTTTAATCATAATTACTTACGTAAGCCTTAAGGAACATATAATTTCTTATCAATATATTTAGAGTTTTCTTATTCTTGTGAATTTAAAATTCCATCTCTACCAAAATGATATCTAGTCCCCATGTGTATTTTGCTACATCAAGTGATATCAAAGTGAGTTTACTTGGCTCAATATCATTCATTGAAGAAGGAAGCATAAACCCTATTGACAAAGATGTTAGGAAATGATTTAACAAAATTCGTGCAACAGAACTTGCCGAAGATCAACCTGTTAGTCACAATGCATAATTCGTGCCATGGTACTTTCCCAAGGCCATCTTGTTAGTTACAAAGTTAATAGTAATCTCACTCTGCGATTTTTCCAAAGCCATCTATTAGTCAAAATGTCACGATTATCTCCTTAGTCTTTTGTTTCTTTTTCTTCTTTTCGCTTTATTTTCACTATACAATTCCAACTTCCTCACATGCCATACCCAATTTAACCAACATGATGTGGTGAATCAAGTAAAGTTTAAGATAATTACATGTTACAAAACCGAAATAATGAGAAATTTGAATTTTAATGTCAAATCACAGCAATAAAGAAAGAGTTTTTTAGCTAACAACCATAATGTGCATTTTCAGATGAAAATGTTAAAAACATAATACCTAAGAGCCAACTCTTTGTATGTTGAAGAATATAATAGAACACAACAAGATCCCCAGCGCATAGCTCTGCGTTGAATTTGGTTGATCAAAGTCCTATTTCTCTGTCACTAATATCCAAGGCTTTTTTATGATAGCACATGGCCTGTAATGGCACTTCAACATGAATTAACCATATTTTGATAGGAAAATTCTATTCAAACAAAAAAACAGCATAAAAATGTTGTAATAGTGACGTTGTAAATGTAAATGTAAGTCATCTTTATGGGTGTTCTATTTTAGAATGGAAGGTCACCATTGACTCTTTGTTGTAATATTGCCAATGCCTTACAATGCGAGAAACCAAAGCTACCATTGTATTTATTTCCTAAATTAAGCTAATCATTTAATTCAATAAAAACCAAAAAAAATCAAGAGACCAACATTAAACAGAGCAAGTGAACCTTATGTTCAATTATATGCATATAGTTACATACATTCTAATTTATTGGAAAAAAAAATACACTTGTATTTTAAGTCCTCAATTAAGCTAATCATTTAATTCAATAAAAAAAAAAATCAAGAGAATGACATCAAACAGAGCAAGTGAACCTTATGTTCAAATTATATGCATATAGTGACATACATTCTAATTGATTTAACAAAAAAAAAAAAAAACCCTTGAATTTTAAGAACAAATGTGCATAGAATGCTAGGGGTGAGCATAGTTCGGATTGGGATAAAACAAGGACTAATCCGTTGTTCCTAAAAAACTAGAACCAATCCAATCCATTAAAATCGTGGAACCAATCCATTTAAATACGGATTAGACCTGTGTAGGACTACTGATTCACAAAATTAAATAACAAAAAAAAAATATAGAACATTTTAATTTCATAAAAACATAAACATAACATCATATTAATTTCACAATAGCAACATATCTTTTTACAATAGCGACAATACTATTCTAGAATTTAAACCACCATAAAAAAAACTAATTCCACTATAAGTATTTAGACCATTACAAATTAAAATTAAAAATTAACAAATAAAAACAATAAAAGAATATACTGTGCGGGTTTAGATTTGATTTTAGATTTCATATAAAATAAGATAAAATACTTTACGAGAGGATATGTAATATAAATATAGGCTATTTATATATGGTCCAAATCGGTTACAATCTGAGACCATGGGATTCAATCCGGAATCGATCCATAGACTATGAATTTCTAATTTTTCAATTCAGAACAGAACCACGAATTCAAAAAATCAATCTAAACCTATAAGATTGGACTGAACCAGATCAGATTATGGATTTTACGAATTTTTTACTCAACCCTACAGAATGTAATAGAGGTAGAGAGAGAGGGAGGGGGGGGGGGGTTACGAATTAAAAAGACCGATGTCAACTTTGTAAGTAAAACAAACAATGGCAAATAGATCAAAATTTTCATGAGTGTTAATCACACAGGAGAGTTGATAAATCAGAAGCAAGAAAAGAATGAGAAATTTGGTGGTCTTCAAGTGTATAGAACTTGAACCAATCCATCTATGATGATATATAGGCATTAAGGTGACCATTCAAACAGTTGCAACTGTTAAGATCAATCTCACCCGAGGAATAGGTGCAATGGTTTATGAACCATTGTGTTTGTTTAAGTTTGAAATCAAACTTATTTTGTTCCAGATTCTTCTACTCTCCTGCGGGAAGGTACATCAACTAAGTATGAATAATGTTTGGGTGTGGTGAGTCACACCGAAATATGTTGTGATCACTCTTATTCCATCAAACTTTCTGCAACAGTCCTTGCTTTGATCATCATTTTCCTTACAAATGAACCTGTCTTTATGGTTATACAATGTGAACTTCAATCACCTGCACTCAAAGGGATGTGTAAGCTAAGATAACATGCCCAAACCGACCATGTTTTTCACAACCATATAAATTGAAGTGCTGGAAATTTTTTACTCTATATATGCAACTTAACAACGGATACAAAACGACCCAGCCTATATGCTTGGACTTGTTTATAAACCATTAAACAAACAGTATGAACAGCTTGCTTGACCTATAACCATTAAGAAACTAATCTCTACTTAAAATTAAAAACATGAACTATAACCACCAAACTATCTGAATAGTAATCAATAAATGTTGCATTATTTGTATTGCCATAAACAGTTACAAATATATCCTTAAGCCACATGAGGGCAGTACTCCACAACCGCAACCTAAAAAAGCACAAAGCAGTTAACACAGCCCCTGAGAATAATTCCTTGGAAGTACCAAAACCTTAAGCTAAAAATCCCATCCAAATGAAACAGAAAATTATTAATGGAATAGATAAGAGAAATTTGAATTAGCCTTTACCCAACAAGCAACCTTTACTTTGATTGAATCCAAAACTTCCACGCATAGAGTAGAAACACGATTAAAAACAAACTCGTTTCATACAGACCAAATGGAATACAACCATTCTTATTCACAAAACAAGAAAGAGAGAAGTCCTAATTCTTACTAAAACCACAATAAGAAGATGGCAAACTTCCCACTATCTCTGGGTAAAAGATGGCCTCTCACCCAGATAACTTTTCTATAATGAACAGTGCAATGTAAAGGACTATTATATTGTCTCAGTTGCACTAATTCAAGCTTGCAGAAACCAATAGTGCAACTAATGAGACATCAAACTGCAAAATAGCAATGTGATCATGTCATATTCATGTAACAGTGGGAATGTGACATGATATTAGGCACAAGTTCAGCAAGGCATATGAACAGAGGAATAGAGTCAAAAATATGTTGTGAGGGACGGCAACTACCATATCATGAAATGAGAAGTTCCCATGTGGCTATAGCACACTACATATCCCAATTCAAATTATTGGAAGAATGAAGGTGTCCATGCTTAATTGGCAAGAATATCATGAGAAATTTGTTGTTTGCCCGTATTTTTTTTTTGAAATTAAGTAGAATTACTGTCAACTTTTTTTTTTTTTCCCTCTGTTCTTTTGCAAAATGAAATCGTAGTTCATAAATAGAAATGTGTCCAACAAATCAACTAATATGAGATAAACAAACATAATACACATGATGTCGCAAACAACACATCACTTCCCATCATAATCATATGGAATCTAACACTCTCGAGAAGATGTCTTGTTCAGAAGAGGTACATCATTTTGAACAAATAGGGTTCAAAGAATCTATATGAGACAAGTCAATCGTCAGGAAAGCAAACTTTTTATTTCCCTAAAGATCTTCTAAATACATCGAATGCCTCCAAAGGTAGTGTTCTCATGCTTTGTACATTAATCTACTACATTTCCAAGAATTGACAGCATCTGTGACTATTTTTCCAAGTATTGCATAAATGACATATTTTTCCTTTAGTGTAGTGTCTATGCATTTCTTCCAGGCGTGTCTCTTTTTCAATATACAACTGTTGCCTTCTTCAGAGAGAAGTCTAATATAAAACTACTAGTAACGAAAGGCCAGAAAAGAAAATTCTTCATGGTGGTGTATTAAGTTTCAGGCAAGCATGACACAAGCACGTGACTATCATTTCCTGAACTTCCTACACAGGTTAACTTCGGACAAAGAACAATGAACCATGAATCAAATTAAGGTTAAAACAACTTATGAGTTCATGCAAAACACCAAAAGAGAAACTAGTAAATCTCAAAGAGACTCAAAACCTTCTAACAAAATAAACTCAATTTTTTCAACAAATATTTCAAGTGATTACCTTTTGCCCAATCAATTTAATCCCTGAAGCAAAATTCTCCAGGCAAGCACTTCCATACCTTTTTCTTTGAAGATATTCCTGCAGCAAGATAGTAAGTACACAACCTAAGATCACCAAATAGGAACAGGAATCCATAACAAACCAGATATGTGTGTGTCTTACCAATAGATCAAATTGAGCGCCTTTCACAAAAGCAACAAGCTTGGAAAGCTCTTTCCCCAACATTAAATTGCTAGCATGGCTTTCTAGGATGTTCTTAACAGAAGTAACATGTGCATACTGCTCTTTGAATGAGAGGCTGCTCCCAAAAAAATAATAATAAAATTCTATCTGTAGCACTAGAAATGAAAATTTTGCAAGCTTCTAATGATGCGCTAATTAGTTAGTGGAAGAGACCATTACCTTTTCGAGTCAAAAGATTGACTCCTGTAACTACAAGGGAAACGAAAATAGCCCAGGAATCTGGTTTGTCTGGATCTGTCGCTTAAGGATCATATTCCCTTCCAGATCTGAGCATAAACCTCACCTCAGAACAAAGGAGAATCATCAACATTGGAGGAAGGTGTTATTAACCATCTTACCAAAAGAAGCATCAAGTTATATCAAAACTTATACCAGCTCCCCAGCAAGTTCATATAAAGATTCATCAAGCTCTGCCTGCAAAATTTTAAAACTCCTCAGGCATATGACACAGTCGAATAAATTAAAGGCAATTATGGCAACTACAAGCATTGCTTACCTGTAATAAACATAAAGCACAGTATTGACTAACAGTTGGATCCTCAAGTTCAGCAATCACCTGTGGCAGCAAAAGTGGTACAAGATAAGATTAGCAATTTAGAACTAAAGGATGGGACTTCGAATAGTTGATAAGCACTGGAACTTAGCTTATCCAAAATTTCTTTCTTTTAATACGAGCTTTTTCAGGACATAAGTTGTCGTCTATGTTATATGGACACTTCTAAATGAAGTGCACACGTCGGACACTACTCATTGCCTGCTAATTGTACTTGTGAAACTTATTGATCTAGTAGACTTGAACACTTTCAATTTGTTAACAATGACAGATGAACTGAATACTAATTCAATCAGTTCACCAAGACTAATGTCATGTTAATGACGTAAATATATTGAAGACAAAATTGGAACTATACTAACTTTACAGCAGAGAGTCACAGAAAAACCTTTCATCTTTTCGTATTAGGAACTAAAAATAACGGGCAAAAAAACTAATGAAAATTTGTGAAATTTGATGAACTCCAAATGCAAATCAAGAATCAAATTGAGAGATAGAAGACAAATGCCCCAATTAGGGGTAAAACCCCTAAGGCTAGAGAGAAAAACCAAGTTCTACTCCAATCCCAATGTATATTTTTTTATTCCAAAAACTAAGTACAAATGGGTATTACACCTCCTATTTATAGACTACAACTAATAGGCTATTTAATACACTAAACCTAACTATATTCTACTACATCAGACTCTCCCTCTTTTAAGAAACTTGTCCTCAAGTTTAAGTAGCAACGAAGTGTGCTCAATGTAACCCCATGCATTGAATCTGAGGCGAGGAATAGACGCTGCATCTCCATGCTCAACACAAACATATCTCTCTCAACTCATCCTTCCATGAATACAGGTAACTACATCCTTAGCTAAACAGCCATAGGTGCAGACTGATAACCTCCATCATGTGTTCATACACTCTTGCTAAAGCTTGGACAAATCTCCATTTTCTTGAACCTTCATCTCTAATTGGCACACTGGTGCAGGGACATACTCATTCAATCAGAATGAGACCAACAGACTAGCAAAAGGATAGTTTCCAAAGCCACGGTGAAGAGTGAGACAAAAGATGAAAGGATAGACTATGCATCCACCAGGTAAGAACCATGTATGAGAAGCTAATGAGCGAGAATACTGCAATGCATTATTCCTTCTGTCCCTTAGACACAACCGGCAAGTTAGCATCACTTCCATCGTCATACTAAACTCAAGCCAATGTCCAAAAGAGGCATGTAGAAGTAGGAAACACTTACCACTTCAAATAATCTCTTTGAAGCTTTCAAAAATTTCAATGGCGGCTTGTATGTATATAGCGAGCCAGTCCAGTACCATCTCTGCTGGAAGCATTCCTCAAACAACCTAGAGAAAAGAAAAATCAAGAAATCCACTAGCAATACATTTTACATGGCAGGTAAAATCAAGAAAAACAAATCAATGAGAGAAATAACATACTCCGTTAGATCTTCCGGCAGCAGAAAACAAATCCACCAATGTCGGCCATCGGTTTTTCTTGCAACCCTAACCACCACACCAAAATACTAGGGAAAATTTTTAATTAAATCACAAATCTTCTCCAAAAGAGAGTTGGTACCATGCTTAGGAAATGAGGTCTGGTTTTTATTTGCACTCTGCCTGTAAGAAAGTAGCTAAAACCAATAAAAATTTAACCCATGGTCAAGACATATGGAAAACAAAAACATTAATAGAAAATGTCAGCAGCAGAACTCCCTAGGCAAACACCCCTACTCACCCAAGACCCCAAGCCAAATATGATATACCCCCCATCCCAATTACAGCAAGATGGATTACATTTTCCTGATAACAAACATTTACCATACTGCAAGAGTCAATATATGCAAGAAACTCCCCCTACAAAGGGAAAATTTACCAAACTGTTACTTAGATTAACAGAAACACCAGACCTCTCAGTTAGAACAGTAAGTAGCTCACTCACTTCAGCATCAGTTTAATTTCATGCAATTCCCAGCAGCATCTCAACCCAGCAAAGCCATTTCATTCGTTGAATCTTCGAATGCAAGGAAGCACGGGTGCGGATACGAGTACGGTACGGGTACGGGTACGGGTACGCCGATACAACAAAATTCAAAAAAAGTATGATACGGGTACGGCTGCGGTACGCCGATATATATATATATATATATATATATATATATTTATATATAATTATGGTTAAAGGATTCAATCTACAAATTAAAATTAAATATCAAAACTAAAAAGAGAACTACTCATTTTCCTATAATTTAAAATCATTAAGCGTTAAAAATAATATTTGTGAAATCTCTCACTTTGACATGTTACGCACTGTGAATTTGTGATCATAATTTATTTTTAAAATCTTTCTTTTTGCTCATCAATTTGCTATTTTTATAGGGTGAGACCAAATTCTCAATTGAGGCAGATTGTCAATTGCAATTTGCATAATACATAAAATTGCATCATTCCCAACCATTACTAATCAACTAAAACCGTATCAATTTTTAATGTTTTGTGCATAAACTTTAAAAGTTTGTTATGATTAAAGATTTTATAAAGAAATTCTAGGAGGATTTGAAGCAAAAGTATAATGCATAGTCATACACAGTACTGCCCTTTATAAGTCTTGTTATTTTTTTTTTTTTGTTCAAATTAATTTTTAAAAACATCAAAATCATTTGCTGATATGCTTATACAATTCGTACAAATAGACAGGACAACGGAGAAACATCAAAATTGCTGATTTGCAAGGGCACCAAAAAAAATAAAAAAATAAAAAAATTGCTGAATTGCAAGGGCACAAAAAAAAAAAAGGACCCGGCATACCCACGCCGTACTCAAATGAACCAAACGTACCGGACCCCTTTTTGCCGTACCCGGTACGCGTACCGCCGTACCGGTACGCGTACCCACACCCGGTAAGTACCCGGTACTCGTACGGCACTATTTTTGGAGTAGCCGTGCTTCATAGGTCGAATGTGATTTATAATGAACATACTTAAAATCACAAGGCTCAGAATGGTATAAGTTTGTTAACAATATAAAGTTTCCTGAAAATTTTAGCATCAAATACTTTAAAAAGAAGCCACTCCAGGCAATGGGAAAAATGAGTCTTCTGCGCGGATGGTTGTGCCAAAAGTAAAGCTTCCTCAATCTTGTCTGCAGGGGAGAACGATCGCCGCAACTGAAGAAACAAGAACAACAAGCAATGATGTCAATAACAAGCAACATTCCCAAGATGGAATGCAATATAGTTTGAGCTTGAGGAGTTGCTCAAAACATGGAAACTCTCTGCATGCTGAAAATGAAATCCTCTGGGAAACACCACTAACTACTCCGGCATTTGGAAGAAGACCAAGCGGGTAAACCTCATGGTCAAATTCTAATTCAGGATCAAACTGAAAATTAACCACAGGCCCAAAACAATTCAACAGAATCAGTCAACTCTCTTTCCCTCCCATCATCCAAATCAAGAAGTGAAAGTTCCCCATTGGCCCTCAATATTTTTTATTTTTATTTTTTATACTTCCCCCATTGGCCCTCAATATCAAACATCTAAAGAAACAAACAGTCATTAGTGGTTTGTGAATCTGTGGTGCGGATAAAAACTCTACTCATCATTTTCAAGGATAAGTGCATACCTCACAGTTTCTTTGCCTAACAAATCAGACGGAGTTGAGATTTGATTTTTTGAGACGTGCTCTCTTGAAAGCTGATCATGGATAAAACGCATTGCTGCAGGATGGCTCTTTGCAGTCATGTCTGAGAGCTCTCCTACTGGAGAAAGCTGTTTGTCATTTCATCGCTTAAAAACCCATGAAGAATGATTATACATTACAAAACTCTCATTCTCAGTGCAGCTTAAAACTTAAGAAGCCAATAGCATCCACAAGAAAATGTCAGCTTCTTCCTAAACAAATCATATAAGGAGAGAGAGAGACAGTAAAAACATTACCTGTAAATCCGGAGTACTAGAAGGTGCCAGTTCACAAGAAAACTTCACATGGAATATATGGACATCAAACGGGCGATAAGTAACCAGTAGATAACTTTGAAAAACATCCATCACCACTGGCTTTGCAAACAATGGTTTCCTGCAAAGCAAAGAGCTCTGATTGAGGTGATATTGAGGGTAGAAAAGCAATTCATACCTGCAAAAGAATAAAAACTAGTTGTAAATGCTAAATTATCCTCCCAGAATGAGCAGAACCAAAATAACTAGAACTAAAGGACTAATAACACTATTCAAAATCCACCTTCAGTTACATTTTCTATTTTATTAGTCAGCACAATTATAAAGTGAAACTACAGCTTATATAAAAGCTTAAATAGGTATGTTTTGTTGAAGCAAGGATGTCAATAACAAGCAACATTCCCAAGATGGAATCTAATTGCTGGGAAGCTCAACATGTGTAAGAATTTTTATGTATTCTGCAAAGTTTGAACAAGAAGATTCTTTCCCAAAAAGAAGTAAATACTGAGGACGTAAAAACAAATGGATCATGCACTTACCAAACTTTTTTTTTTTATCAGGCACTTGCCAAACTTTGCTTTCATAAAATCAAAACAAATTTCGGTGGATCTTGTCTATTAAACATCAGAATCCAACACTTGAATAGTTTTGGATGATAAAGTTCCATCTAAAATCCAATAAGACCAATACACGCATGTACTTGTTCACACGTCAATAACGATTTTACTTTTTATATGAATACCTGAAACATAGTTTTTAGGTCAACTTGATATTGATTATTGTTAAAATTGATGTATTATTGATTGATATATTGATATATGTTGATGTTTACAATGAGTCCTATATATAGAAGATTAAAGGAGGTAGGTATGTAGTAGGTGGAGTAGTAGGTGGAGTAGGTGAAGTGGGTGGAGTAGGTGTAGTGGTAGGTTTTGGTACATTTTAACAGCCCCCGCAAACTCAAGGGGGATAGGAACTAACCAACTTGAGTTTGGAGGGACTAACAAAACAAGAAAATAGACGAATACATAAAATAAAAAAGGATAGGAGACACTGTATGGTCGTGTCAGACCGTTGTAGAAGACACTGAATGGTGGTGTCATAACGGTGTAGAGGACACTGTATGGTGGTGTCATAACGTTGTAGAGGACACTGTATGGGGGTGTCATAACGTTGTAGAGGACACTGTATGGTGGTGTCATAACGGTGTAGAGGACACTGGATGGCGGTGTCAGACTGATGTAGAAGACAGTATGGGGTCATGTCGGACCGTTGTAGCAGACAATGTTGTGACAGTTGTTGTGACAGTTTACGGAGTCTTGCTGGACCCTTGTAGAAACTAACCGAAATCAATGTCGGGACAGTTTACAGAGTCTTGTCGGACCCATGAAGGAGCTAACCGGAATCAATGTCGGGACAGTTTACAGAGTCTTGTCGGACCCTTAAAAAATACACTGTATGATGGTGTATATAGGCTGCCCAAATATATATATATATGGATATATATAGTGAGCCCTCAAAAGTCGCGCCCTCAAAAGGTGTGCCCAATCTATCAAAAGGCGTGCCCAATCCATAAAAAGACGTGCCATCAAAATGCGTGCCCAATCCATAAAAAGGCGTGCCATCAAAAGTTGCGTCCTCAAAAGGCGCTCCCACTTCATCAAAAGTCGTGCCCGACAGAAAGCGTCGAGCCATCAAAAGGTGAGCCGGAGACGCGGCGAGGCACGTGAGCGACAGAGCGGCGTGTCGGCCGCGTCGTCAGTGTCAATATAAACCAATGCGGAGGCGGAGGCGGAGGCGGAGGCGGAGGCGGAGGAAACCAAACCAGACTGAAACCTCTGAACTGGTCATTCTGAAACAATCTGTAAATACTCTGTATCCAACCCTTCTTGGAAACACTCAGCAACCCAAAAAACATGGCCTCTTCTTCCCGTTCAGCTACCCAGAACATGGCCTCATCTTCCCGTGGTCTGCTCACTCTCTTTCCCGACCTCAACGAGTCAACAGGAGAGATAACAGGTGCGGTGGCCCGTGAACCTCAACCAAACACCTCTGGTTTTGCTCCGTTGAACTTTCCGATGCGGTCGGTGGAGCAAAAAATGGCAGTGCAAACGGATATTGAGGCCAATCAGTATACATTGAAGTCATGTGTGGAAACCATGACTGCGGTCACAAACTTGTCGCACCGGCTGCAAACTAGAACAAATGAGGTGCAGCAGCTAAACGCCCAACTGGCTCTGCTCCAACGCATGTATAAGGATGCGCGAGCAGAGATAAGTGTGCTAAAGGCAGAAAACAAGGAGCTGAAGCGGAAGGCCACCGTGATGTTCCGATTTGGAGGTCCGCCATATGCTGCAGTGGAGGAGCAGGGAGTAGTGATCGTGCCCAGTGGAGTGGGAAACACGGAGGCAACACCGTCAAGGACCGCCCAGGACGGAGGCAAGAAGAAGAGACCTGCAACAGAGTAGAGAAGAAAAATCCCACTGTGGGTGTGGTTGTTTTTGGTGTGTTTTGTTTTTGTTGTTGTGTTTTTTTTTTTTTTTTTTTTTTTTTTGGTGTAAAATGCTGATCGGGGTTGATCCCCGGCATGAAGAAATGATAAGATTGTAGAATGTTTGTGGTGTTATTTTGATGATGTTGTTTTGTTGAATAATAAAAAGAAAAGAAAAAAAAAAGAGATAAAAAACAATATTTTTTTTTTTTTTAAAAAAAAAAAAAATAGATATATATTCTAGAATGGGTGCTGGCAACAGCACATGGTGGGGGGAGAGGAGTCTGACAAAAGAAAGAGTGAGAATCAAGAGTGAGGCAACAGCACATGGAGAGGAATAAAGTGCGTCTAGTGGAGAGAAAGGGACCAGAGAGAGAGAAATCGGTCAAGTGATGGAATCGAAGAGAGAGATTGGTTAAAAATGGCAGTTCTTTTGGATAATCCTGCATTCAGATCAGTAGTCATCCTTTCGGTGTCAAAATACCTCTCTGAGACACAATTGACAAGAACAGCCTTTAGATGCCAGATCTCACAAAACCCATTATCATACCCTCTCTACAGACATTGAAGAAGCCATCAATCAGATCTCTGAAAACAAGATCACATATCAAGACACCCAAATCAACCCAAGTTCAGAAAACCAGTTATATATCCAATTTGGTTGGATTTACTATCTGGGTCTCTCTGTAGGAGCAAATGTGAGTCTAAATCTAAGTTGAAAATGTACTTTCGGCTTAAAAGCCCTAACCCAGAAACAAGAACCAGAAATGCTGTACTGGCAGAGAGAGATCAGAGGCTTTAGGGTTAGGGTTTGACAATGGAGGGTTGGTATCCTAACACCAAGTCGACTCTAACGCAGATACCTCTTCTATCAACGAAAGCCGGCCCACGCGATGGTGCTGCATGGACGCAGACGCTGAAGGAGGAGTACAAGTCATTGATCGCCTATACTTCCATGAACAAGTCCAAAGATAACGACTGGTTTCGCATCTCCGCTGCAAATCCCGAGGGCACCAGGTGGATCGGCAAGTGCTGGTACGTCCACAACCTTCTCAAGTACGAAGTCGATCTCCAAGTCGACATTCCCGTCAAGCTAGAGGCGGAGTGGTCGGGTGACTGAGACATTGCGGCGGTTTGAAATGGTGGAGGTGCTTAACGGCGGTGTTACGGTGGCGACGGCATTGATAGAACCGGGAATCGGGTGTGGCGAGGTAGTGAAGAAGAGTGAAGGTATGTGTAGAAATAAGCGGAATAGATTGAGGTCCGGCGGGCGGCTAAGGTGAGGTTGCCGCCCGCCGGGGAAGCAAAAATATTAGGTTCTAAACCCGCTCTGATACCATGTTAAAATTGATGTATTATTGATTGATATATTGACATATGTTGATGTTTACAATGAGTCCTATATATAGAAGATTAAAGGAGGTAGGTATGTAGTAGGTGGAGTAGTAGGTGGAGTAGGTGAAGTGGGTGGAGTAGGTGTAGTGGTAGGTTTTGGTACATTTTAACAATTATGTTTCTAAAATCCCTCCTCTTTTTAATGGTCAAATAATGTTTAACAGCATTCCTAGATGACAAAATAAATGAAACTTGGATATCACTACAATGCTGAAGTATGGATGATGAAAAACCCTAGTCTGCTGCTTTTTTTTTTTTTGTAATCGAATCTCAGCATTTATTACCAGCTATTAGTCAGATCTGAATAATCCATTACTGAACCCAAATCAAACTTTTTGACTTGCCAAGCGAAAATTGACATGCAAATTAAATTAATCCTTTTACTCTTTTCATTCTATGAATGCTATTTGCTAGAGAGAAAAAATCATAATATGAAGTATCAGATTGAGATATTCTTGTCGATATGTCATCTCGGACTCTCATCTTGTAACAAAGATAAGGAGGTACATATTTGATACTAATAATTTTAGAGACACTCAGTTATAGCAATAAAGCAAATTATAAGCAACAGGTATATGACATAAATGCCTATACTATCAGTAAGGGTGTAGCCATATGACAACAATGCATCAAATAGTATTAATTGTTGGAAATATAAGCATAGTTTCAACTACCAACACTTTTTACAGTTTAAAATGGTCACGGAATACAACAAATAAAACATCTATGTATTGCTCACGTGTTAGAAGAATCAATGTAGTAGCAGACAACAACAATGTTCCCCAGCCAAGACAAGCCTGTGCACTAAATCTTTTGTTCCTGGGTAATATCACCAAACACTTTGCCACTTTTTCAATCGCATATCATACAAGATTAACCCATGAAGACCAGCAACAGCCAAGTACATCCCATCCATGCTAGCTGCCATTTGGGATAAACAAGAAACCTAGTTCAAAGAAAAACTAAGTTAGCAACATCCATATTGCACAAGAATAAGAATGAGATGGTGAAGGTTTACAAAATCCACATAACTGGAAGGTGAAGGTGCAAAATCTTAAACTCGTCAGTATCTTCAGACTGCACAATAGGAAATCAATCTTCACCATAGATAACTTTGCCAACGTAGTGCCCGAAACTCCCCTGTTCAAGCAAAAGTTGCCCAAAAAAATGCAATGTTTCTCTCCAAGAACGTTCCTCAGCAGCATGAAGTCTATAACCATATTCATCCCAGTGCATCATTGAGGTGCCACCCATCATAGGTTCATATTTGCAATCCTGGTTTGCCTTAACCACTGGAGAAGATGCAGAACTTAAACCAATTTGACAAATAGTAGACATCAAACAACACCCAGAGATGGACCAAACTGTAAGCCCTCTTAGCTTCCACCCAACTGCAAAAGCAGAATTATCAAGTGTGCATGCAATACAAGTGACAGCACCAGTATCATCCATTGAATATCTGCAAACAAAAACCAAAAAACAAATCACAGGCAAGACACTTGAGTCATTCACTACTTTGGGAACCTTTGTGGAGGTTAGTATCATTTTCAGAGAGCTGTGGAAATAGATTGTAATATGTAATAAGAAGCTAAATCTCGTAATAATGCAGAAACGCCACATATTTTTTAGTTTAACTAATTATTGCCAAAGCTTACCCCCAGTCATACAAAGATACAGATCGAAAAAGTGCTGCAGAATCCACAAGATCATATAACTCAACAACACCTCTTCTGGTACCAACAGCAAGACCCCAACATACAGAGGCACATGCAGCACCACCAGTAGTTGAATTAAATGTTGTTGTGCTTTTGAAATTTGGTTTTTGGTTTTGTATCTTCTTCATGTTTTTCTTTCACTAGACAGATTGGTGTCTCTGTTCTGTATCTAACAAAATGCTTTGTGTATTTCTGTGTACATTTTTCCATAGATGCATATATGTGCTCTCTTCTTCTTCAAAATTTCAGGTACTCCAACATTCAAATGGAATGCTTTTTGTCATTCTTTGATACTCCCTTTTTTAATGGATTTTTTTTTTCTTCTCTACGGTAAACAAGAAATTACAGACACACACACACACACATATATATATATATATATATATCTATTTAAATGTGTTCAACATACTGAATTAATGCTTGGCTATCAATGTTGTGTTGCTCATGACACGTATCTTTTTCTCTACGTGTATATGTATATAATTTAAATTAAGGGGTTGTTTGGGGTGTCCTAAATAAGTGTACTTTTTGTCTTTTTGGACTAAAAAGTTGAGGGAAAAAATATGGATGTTTGGGTTAGCTTTTTGACTTTTTATGGGAAAATGTGTAATAAAAAATTGTAAAAATTAGTTTGTAGAGGAAAATTAGAATTGGGAGTTGTACAGCCGTAATTGTTGACTTTTGGTGAATAGTGTTAACTTTTTGAGTAACTTTTTGACTTTTTTTGAGTATCCCAAACTTGGCCTAAGTATCCTTCTTCTCTTCTATTTTATTTATCTAATTGAAGCAGGAATGGCCAAAGCCAAAATAAATAAATAAATAACTCTTTATACACTATAAGATTATGTGGGCTTCGAATAGGTTCATGGAGGTTGTCGATTGATTGATGGTTTGGATGTGGGATTTCATAGAACGGGAATCTATTTTTATGTGCAAATTGCAAATTTGTAGAGGTAAATGTCCCAAACTATTTCATAGGTTAATTGTAAATGTTTCTAATTTATGCTTGTGATTTCTCTGTTGTGTTTATGAGAATGTATATACCATTGTTGAATATCCCAATAATATATAATTACATCAATAAAATATTATGCAAATTTATGTTTTCTTTTAACACTACGTAGCTTCTTCTTTATCACAATGATATACTGCAATTGTTATTTTGGCCTTTGGGCCATCTTCATCTGCATTTGCTACACATACATTTGTTTCAAGAGTAATTATGGAATGAACATGTTTCAACCTGGCAGATTTTTAAGACCATTTATCTTTTATGATTGATTCGTGCCATCACATTCCTTACCCCATCTACTTCTACGCTGATGTCCACGCAGATTAATATGGTAATATTTTATATTTGGATTGTTTTATTATATTTAAATTTATTTGGTTTTATATTTTATATTTGATGTGATAGCAAATAGATTTATTTGTCTATTGTTACTTTTTTTTTTTCATATAGGATTTCAATCAATGGTTAGATGATGCTGGACGAACCACGTATGATTTTTGGGAATGGCATGGTCGTAGACTTGTTGGAATGGGAAAAATTTTCGTTGAACTCTTTAGTGCTATTATAAATTATCTAAAGAGTCTTCATGAAGTGGATCAATATGATGGCAAGCTGTTGTCTACCATGCGAATTAGACCAATTTTTGTGAGTCGTAAGTCGTCTTTCATGATTGATGGACCAAAGAACATATCCTCTGATCAAATAGTGGTGATGGATGGAATATGTAAGGATATAGACGACCTTCGTACAATGGTAGGCATGGTGGGAATCAAGTTCCCACAAAACCCGTTTCCAGTGGTGTGGGATTTATTCTTCAATGACTTGTATGATTCTCCTGACTTCCATCATACCACTTTGAGAGACGTGAAGAAAGTTGCCCTTTGTATATACTCACCCTATTTTCTTTAATAGAGTCAATATATCGCAATTTATTTTCAAAATACATGAGATAAGGAAGAAAAACGATGTAAAATTCGATAGATATGTATGTTTGAATAGCAATCCGGCTAAGATGAATCGTTGGATGAGTAAAATTCCCCTCAATGCTCAGTTTGCACCGTCTAGTAAACAACAGTCACCCCTCCGTCATGTACTTTACAACCGCAAAGTACAAGTGCCTACGATTCAGAAAAGATTTAACAATTCGAAACCGAGTGGGATGAATGCTTATTTGCGTATTATCTTAGTGCACTGTGACGACCATCATCCCCAAATAATTTGGCTAGGTAGAATTGTTAAGGAGCTGCATTGAACTTTTCCTGATGTATTGGCTAAGATTCACTACCAGTTTGTCCAGCATTTCTTTATTTTTGCAATCAGCAATTTCGGGCCAGCTTGCCAAAGCTTTTCAGACATGGACCCTATGGTTTCAAAGGAGTAAAATTCTAAGGTAATGTTCGCTTTCAGAATTACATAGCCATTTTACAATTGTGTCTTGTTTTGTATTTACTCTATTGACATAACTTTTAATGTTATTTTCACGTTTGCAATTGAGATTTTTGTGCATTGTGTATGACCTTTTTATTTTATATTAAATGTGTCATAGCTGGTGTGGAATGGCGAAAACATTTTCTACTTCTAGCCTAGTGGGGGTGGGCGAGCATCACATCTAGGGTTATAATTGCATTGAACGATCCCTAAGGCTTCAAAAATATGTTTTAATGATCTTATTGAAAGCATTGTGCAGCTTTCTTTGTATAAATTTCTTGGTAATCTAGACACAAATATGGTTTAGAATCCATGTTTGGAAGCTTATAGACCTTCTTAGTAAAACATTTAGTAACCAACAAAAATTCAAAACCATAAGTTGACCCATAGTCCTCCCATGTTGAGTAAATGTAGCAACTTATGAAAATATATGTGGATTCAAAATCATATGAGAATATATACAAAATTGAACCATAATTACATAAAATAGAAACCTTAGACTATGACCAAACTGAATTTAAAATGGAACAAGATCAATGGTAAGTTAGTGAAACCTACCTTCACTCATCGTAATGGTGATAGCCTTGGCCATGAGTAGTTTAAACAAGTGCATAGAAAGGTGAAAGAGGGGACATTTACTCAACATGGGAGGACTATGGGTCAACTTATGGTTTTGAATTTTTTGTTGGTTAATGTTTTACTAAGAAGGTCTATAAGCTTCCAAACATGGATTCGAAACCATATTTGTGTCTAGATTACCAAGAAATTTATACAAAGAAAGCTGCACAATGCTTTCAATAAAGATCATTGAAACATATTTTTGAAGCCTTAGGGATCGTTCAATGCAATTATAACCCTAGATGTGATGCTCACCCACCCCCACTAGGCTAGAAGTTGAAAATGTTTTAGCCATTCCACACCAACTATGAAACATTCAATATAAAATAAAAAGGTCATACACAATGCACAAGACTCTCAATTGCAAACGTGAAAAGAACATTAAAAGTTATGTGAATAGAGTAAATACAAAGCAAGACACAATTTTAAAATCAAGGTTGTTAAAATCGGGATCCTAAGTAGGATCGGTGAGAGGGTCTGGTGGATCGGATAGTAGGATTGGATCGAGGATCGTAAGATCCTACTTTCTATTAAAAAAAAAGATAAAAATTAAAATTAAAATGATACATATTAAAAATAAGGTAAAAAATCATAAAATCTACGATCTTACCTGCGATCCTACCTACGATCCTACACGATCCCATGCAATCCTACACGATCCTACTTGCGATCCTGTTATAACATCGATCCTACAACGATCTGGATCGTTTTGGCAAAGTAGGATCGTAGGATCGATCCTATCCTACGATCCGGATCGCGATTTTAACAACCATGTGTAAAATGGCTATGTAATTATGAAAGCGAACATTACGTTAGAATATGTGTCCTTTGAAACCATAGGGTCCATGTCTGAAAAGCTTTGGCAAGCTGGCCCGAAATTGCTGATTGCAAAAATAAAGAAATGCTGGACAAACTGGTAGTGAATCTTAGCCAATACATCAGGAAAAATCCAATGCAACTCCTTAACAATTCTACCCAGCCAAATTATTTGGAGATGATGGTCGTCACAGTGCGCTAAGACAATACGCAAATAAGCATTCATCCCACTCGGTTTCAAATTGTTAAATCTTTTCTGAATCGTAGGCACTTGTACTTTGCGGTTGTAAAGTACATGACGGGGGGTGACTGTTGTTTACTAGACGGTGCAAACCAAGCATTGAGGGGAATTTTACTCATCCAACGATTCATGTTAGCCGGATTGCTATTCAAACATACATATCTATCGAATTTTACATCATTTTTCTTCCTTATCTCATGTACTTTGAAAATAAATTGTGATATATTGACTCTATTGAAGAAAATAGGGTGAGTATAGTTACAAAGGGCAACTTTCTTCACATCTCTCAAAGTGGTATGATGGAAGTCAGGAAAATCATACAAGTCATTGAAGAATAAATCCCACACCATTGGAAACGGGTTTTGTGGGAACTTGATTCCCACCATGCCTACCATTGTACGAATGTCGTCTATATCCTTACATATTCCATCCATCACCACTATTTGATCAGAGGATATGTTCTTTGGTCCATCAATCATGAAAGACGACTTACGACTCACAAAAATTGGTCTAATTCGCATGGTAGACAACAGCTTGCCATTATATTGATCCACTTCATGAAGACTCTTTAGATAATTTATAATAGCACTAAAGAGTTCAACGAAAACTTTTCCCATTCCAACAAGTCTACGACCATGCCATTCCCAAAAATCATACGTGGTTCGTCCAGCATCATCTAACCATTGATTGAAATCCTATATGAAAAAAAAAAAAGAAACAATAAACAAATAAATCTATCTGCTATCACACCAAATATAAAATATAAAACCAAATAAATTTAAATATAATAAAACAATCCAAATATAAAATATTACCATATTAATCTGCGTGGACATCAGCGTAGAAGTAAATGGGGTAAGGAATGTGATGGCACGATTCGATGCTACTGAGACGGAGGCGGAGGCGGAGGTGATAAAGATAAAAGATAAATGGTCCCAAAAATCTGCCAGGTTGAAACATGTTCATTCCATAATTACTCTTGAAACAAATGTATGTGTAGCAAATGCAGATGAAGATGGCCCAAAGGCCAAAATAACAATTGCAGTATATCATTGTGATAAAGAAGAAGCTACGTAGTGTTAAAAGAAAACAGAAATTTGCATAATATTTTATTGATGTAATTATATATTATTGGGACATTCAACAATGGTATATACATTCTCATAAACACAACAGAGAAATCACAAGCATAAATTAGAAACATTTACAATTAACCTATGAAATAGTTTGGGACATTTACCTCTACAAATTTGCAATTTGCACATAAAAATAGATTCCCGTTCTATGAAATCCCACATCCAAACCATCAATCAATCGACAACCTCCATGAACCTATTCGAAGCCCACATAATCTTATAGTGTATAAAGAGTTATTTATTTATTTATTTTGGCTTTGGCCATTCCTGCTTCAATTAGATAAATAAAATAGAAGAGAAGAAGGATACTTAATTTAAATTATATACACATACAAGTAGAGAAAAAGATACGTGTCATGAGCAACACAACATTGATAGCCAAACATAAATTCAGTATGTTGAACACATTTAAATAGATATATATATATATGTGTGTGTGTGTGTGTGTCTGTGTAATTTCTTGTTTATCACAGAGAAGAAAAAAAAATCCATTAAAAAATGGAGTATCAAAGAATGAAAAAAAAAGCATTCCATTTGAATGTTGGAGTACCTGAAATTTTGAAGAAGAGAGCACATATATGCATCTATGGAAAAATGTACACAGAAATACACATAGCATTTTGTTCGATACAAAACAGAGACACCAATCTGTTTAGTTAAAGAAAAACATGAAGAAGATACAGAACCAAGAACCAGATTTCAAGAGCACAACAACATTTAATTCAAGTACATATACACATACATCAAACAATAATGAATGATTAATCACTAAACCAGCTTAGATTAACACTTGTTCAAAACATAAACACAAACACAAACACAATCAAACAGGACCAACATATCATTTTTGCAACAGCTTAGAAACAAAGTTATGCAAGTGTAAATCAAAGGCCATCTCAGAAAAATCAAAATTCAGCCTTTCCCAAACCCTACAATTTATACCCAAATTGTTTCTAGTTAATTGAACCGATACAAATTGTTCCTAGTTAATCACAAGCTACCTACCTTCTCGGCACTAGTAGAAGCAGCTCGGAACATTAGCACCCCTCAGGTTCAGGAGCCTGGATTTAAGGCCAGTTACAAAACTAGCTTTAAATCATCTCGTGGTCCTATGATTGCTGCAACCTTTGCCTCTGATACCCAGAAGTCACAAGGAAGGGGGGGGGGGGCATAGAGGCCAGAAGAGGAAGCAATATGGGGGTGAGAAAAGCAATGTTTCTTATCCATGTGGAATCGAAGAGGTAAAAGCTCTAGTCAAAGAATGGGTGGCCGACGGAGAGCTAAATTAGCTTATGCCGAGGAAGTCTAATCAAAGAAGGATCGTGAGAGCCCCGAGTATCGAGTCTATCATCGCACATTGAAGCATCCAACGGAGAAACGTTAGACTCTTAGGAAGATTTTTAGAGAAAAAGTTGAGGCTGACGAATCAAAAAGCTAGGAACTCAAGACATCCGAGAGCAACCATATCCTCAACACCGAGACAATGGCAAGAATGTTGCTATGATAGCATATGAGGGCTCGATGATTGAGGCTATCACCAATCTCGATGATGATGATTGCTATCTTGACAACACCTTCAAGCCAAAGGGTGAGCAAGTTTATTATGGAGATGCTCTCGATCCAAGGTGAGCAGGTTAATGGCTCATATTGAAGATCCCTTCGATATAGAAGGAAGGGGAGAAGAAGAATACTACGGAGGACATCACCATGTTTGTATGGCATCCTATTTTGAAGAAACGAAGGAGATGGTTAATTATGAGCCTTTGAGGGTGGAGAAAGACCCAGATCACTACGCCAAGACCTTGCAAAACTGTAAAGTTCAAGCAGTTCTTCGGCCAACTTGGACTTTCCAAGGGAGCAAGGATAGAAATCGCAAAGGCTATCATCAATATAGCCGAGGCACACCATGAAGAATGCATGTCAACTGAGAGATCCATCCCGAGAAAGGCAAAAGAGCAATCTAGTGCCATTACTTTCTCCGAGACTAACCGGAAGTATCCCTTTCCTCACAACTACCCGTTTTATGTGACTGCCTATATTAATGACGTTGAGTTCAAAAGGTGCTTTCTAGACAGTGGAGTCTATATCAACATTATGACTCAGGCTACTTGAGAGAAGGCCGGAATTTCTTAAGATTGCATTATGAAGCAACCAATAGTTATCACTAGCTTCGGCAGAGAAAGGAGAATTACTATGGGATATGTCATAGTTGATCTAGCCGTCGGAGAGATTCATTCGGCCACCAAGTTTCATATTATCTACTCTGAGGCAAACTATCACATCATTTTAGGAAGGACCTGGATGCGTAGATATAGGGTTGTGTTGTCGAGTTATAATCAGTATGTTAAGGCGGAGTGGTGAAAGAAGACGGTGATAATTCAAGCTACAAAAAGGCCTTTTAAGATTCATGAAGCTCATTATTCTGATGCCATCTACTTTACCGAATTGTCTGTCGAAGAAAAGCCTACCACCTTTAAGCCTCTGGGGGATCAAAATCCCTCGTTGGGAGGATATCAAAGACGATAAGGAGCTAAAGGCAGAATCAAGTAAGCGGACGACACCTCGACCAAAAAGTCTTCTTGTTCCTCGAAAGGTGATGAAAGTCCAAGGAGGCAAGATGGTGTATTATTTGTGAAGGTGTGGGGAGTCAATTTCTCTTGCAGCCGACTCCGAGTCAAAGGAAGAACCTCCTGATGAGGACATAGTAATAAAGCCTGAAGTGGCTCCAGAATGCATGCAGGATGGACCAAAACCTCAGCTCAAACAGCTTGTTGAAATAGATCTAAGTGACTGGCAGGATGCTCCAAGGCCGATATTCATGAATTCGAGCCTGAGCCTAGACAAGCGGGAGCGGTTGGTAAAGCTGATAAGCCAGTACTCAGATGTGTTTGCTTGGCCCTACAAGGAAATGCCCGAACTAGATCATGACCTAGTCTCCCATTATCTTAATGTGTTCCCAAACTCCAAACCGATCAAGCAAGCTGCTCGAAAATATCATCCAGATCTTGAAGAGAAAATCAGAGAGTTTGAAAAACTTCAACAAGCAGGTTTTATTCGGCCAATACAATACCCTACGTGGTTGGCGAATATTGTGCCAGTAAAGAAGAAAAACGATTAAATCAAGATGTGTGTAGACTTTCGAGATCTGAACAAATCTTACCCAGAAGATGAATTTCCTCTGCCTCATATTGATACCCTCGTGGATTCCATCTCAGGACACCAGATGTTCTCGTTTATAGATGGGTTCAGTGGATACAATCAGATCAAGATGGCCGAGGGAGCTGCAGAAAAGACTGCTATTAGAACACCTCTCGAAAACTTCTTCTATATAGCCATGCCTTTTAGGCTCAAGAATGCCGGAGCAGCTTACTAAAGGGCTATGACTACAATCCTTCATAACATGATCCATTATGAGGTGGGAGACTATGTCAATGACCTAGTGGTAAAGTCTAAAAAAGAAGACCACGTCTGAGACCTTGAGAAAGTATTCAAGCAGTGTCAGAAATTCAAAATGAGGATGAATACTCTCAAATGTGCTTTCAGAGTGACGACAGAGAAGTTTCTCGGGTTTCTTGTACATAGACACGGAATCGAGGCAGACGAAGACAAGGACAAATCTATCAGAGCAATGCCTCTTCTGCATTCTCAAAAGGAGTTAAAGAAGTTTCTTAGAAAGGTGTCTTATATTCAGAGGTTTATTCCAGCACTTGCGGAGATCTCCGCCCCTTTCAGCTCTTTGTTAAAGGGAGATGCCAAGTTCAAGTGGAACCAAGAGCACCAAAAAGCCTTCGAGAGAATCTAGGCAACCCTGACCTCACCTCAGACCATGATAGCCCCGCAACTTGGGGTACGTCTAATATCTAACTTCAACCCCCAAGTCAATAGGGGCATTTCTGGTCCAAGATGTAGATGGAGTAGAACGCCCCTTGTACTACATCAGCCGGAAGATCCGAGGAGCAGAAGTGTGGTATACCCCGGTACAGAGACATTGCTTAGCTTAGATATTCACTACCCAAAAGCTCAGACATTACTTCTTAGCACATCAGATTCAGATTATCACCAGAAGTGATCCAATTCGCTACCTCCTCAGCAAACCTGCTCTAATTGGGAAGCTGGCAAGATGGTTGCCAGCTCTGAGTGAATTCGAGATAACATATGTAGCTCCCAAGGCAATCAAAAGCTAAGCCTTAGCCAATCTCCTTGCCCAACTACGAGCCTGTGAATGAAGAATTGAGGGGAGAAATGTATGCAGCCATGGTTTTCGAGGAAGGTTTTTGGACATTAAGCTTTGACGAAGCGACAACCAGAGGGAAAGGCGGAACTGGTATAGTCCTTACAAGCGAAAGTGGAGAAAAGTTGTACTTGTCTTACAAGCTGGACTTCCATTACTCGAACAACGAGGCCGAGTATGAGGCTCTTATTTTGGGCTTGATAGGAGCTAAGAAGCACAATATCAAGAGGATTCAAATGTAGGGGGACTCAAAGCTGATAGTAAAGCAAGTTTCAGGACAATTCGCTTTGAAAGAATCTGCTTTGGCCACATACCGAACGACGGTCCAAAGACTACTTTGACAAATTTCAAAAGGTCGAAATTGAGCATGTGCCTCGCTTCGACAACAAATTTTTAGATGCCCTCATAACGCTAAGCCCAAGAGTTGATATCCTGGAAAAGGAAGCGACAATTGTTCTCAAGAAGAGAACGGAACCTTCATTAGTACCCGAGAACAAAGATATTCCGAAGGACTGGAGAGAACTCCTCGAACTACTCAGAAGCAAAGTCAAAAAGTTGACTATGGCCAAGCTTGCACAATTCATAGTTATTTGGGGTGAACTTCACTTCTGGGGAAGTACCGGATGTCTGGCCCGGTGCGTTGACCAAGAGAAGGCAAACTTCCAGCTACAACAAATTCATGAAAAGTCCTGCAAAGATGGGGATATTAGTCTGTACCAAAGGATCCTAAGGCAGGGCTACTATTGGCTTGAGATTGAGAAAGCCTCGAACCAAGTACAGAAAGAATGCCCCAAGTGCCAGTCATACATCCAGGAGGATGAGAGTTGCTTTGAGATTATTGATACCCCCGACTGAGACAAATCTACATCGACTATCTTAAGGAGGGGACACTACCTGAAAATTCGAGGGACGTTACGTTACACACCTTAAGAGGAGAACGAGGCGGTACTTTTTTTTATCAAGACAAGCTTCACAGAAGTACTGAGGGCACTCCCCTAAGGTGTCTCTAAGGAAGAGTCTGATCTAGTCCTCGAAAGAGCTCACAAAATTAAACATCAAGGAGGGGCTCGATTGTTCGAGCAATTGATGCATCTCGAGTATTATTGGCTGACTATGGAATCAGATGCCTCTCATTATGTGAAGAGATGCCAAACCTATCAGAAGCACGGAAACTTGATCCATGTACCGACCATAGACCTACATAGCATCCAACATCGTGGCCATTTCATACTTGGGCTTTCGACCTTATAAGGCCAATCTCCCTACCATCCAAGGGATATAAATGGATCCTCGCAGCTACGGAGTTGAGCACAAAATGGGTCGAGATGATCCACTTGAAAAATGCCACAGGGCCCACTGTTGCAAACTTTTATCAAGGAAAATATCACCTGCAAGTTCGGAGTGCCAAACACCATCCATTCGAACAATGGCACACCCTTCATAAACAAACACGTAAAGAGCCTTTTGGAGACTTACCAAGTGAAGCATCACAAATCCACTCCCTACTACCCCAAAGGGAATGGGCAAGCGGAGGCCACAAATAAGACCTTGATCAGAATCCTGAGTAAAATGATAGATGAACTTGGCAGAACCTAGTCTGAACAATTGATAGTAATCCTATGGGCATATCGCACTTCAAAGAGAGAGTTGACTCACGCAACTCCTTACTCCCTCATGTATGGGTCTGAAGCAATGCTACCTATGGAGTTAGAGACACCATCTGCCAGGATGGCCCTCCCTCGTATCAGGAATGGTGCTCGAGTCTCGAACCACTAGACTTGAAGCATTGGAAGAAAAGTAAGATAGGGCCGCGAAAGTCCTGAAAAGATATCATGAGTCCATCGCCCGAGCCTATAATCAAACAGTGGTGTCGAGAATGTTCGATGAGGGTGATCTAGTCTGGACGATTGTAGACCCATTCATGCGAGGACAACCTCTGCCCAAGTTCTCCCCGAAATGGAAGGGGCCCTACAGGCTAATCCAAGCAAGCCCAAGTGGGTATTACAGGCTTGTGAGAGTTGAAGACGGCTTCCGAACAGGCCCACTCAATGCAAAGTTTATCAAGCATTATTACCCATAAATTGACCCATCTACGTTAATTCCCAATTTCATTCTCTCACTGTGTAAAAAAATTTATGTTATGAAGAAAGTTGGTTTCCATTACGATGCTACGTTACACAAACTCGGGATGCAACTATCGGGTGCGGGTATATATCTAGGGGTCGGACACTTTAAAATTAAAAATTAAGGATACGTGGATATGGATCCAAATTAGGATACGGGTACGGGGATACGTTAAATAGTTATTTTTAAATATATTTATTATATGAAGATGAATTTAAAAAAGTTAAGGAATTTTATTAAAAAATAACAAATAAAAATTATTATAGACAAAATAAATTATATTATATATGATAAAATAAATTATTTTAATTTTAGTCATAAAAGTTTATATTATATAATATTTTTTTGGGTAAATAATATTATATAATATGAATAATATTATATTAATATAGTTTATATTATATATAATTCAAATTATATTAAAAAGAAGAGACAGAGACTAATAAAAAAAAAAAAGACAAGAGAATGACGAAGAGACGAGAAGAAGACAGAAGAAGAGAGAGATCAAAGGGGAAGAAGAAGGAACACAGTAGATTAACTTCGCAGATCGATCGATCAACCAAGTCAGATTGAGGTCGACGACTAGGTTCTCTCCTTGCTCTCTTCTCTTTTGTTTCTTCTGGCGTATCCATTTCTAAGGCGCCGTATCCCGCACCCGCACCCGCACCCGTGTCGAACGTAGTTAGGATGTGTATGTCTATTGCATCACTTGAGATGAAAATTCTATATTTTTGTCAAGAAAGTAGAGAAATTAATGAGAATACTTCAATTTTTTTTTTTTTTTTTTTTGATGCTTGTGATTGTTCTTTCCTTTGCATCATTCGAGATAAATGTTTTATCAAGTAGAATGAAAAAGCTTTCAAAACTTTGATATTCCATTGCACTGTCCTAGATAAAACATTTTTATCAAAAGGGAAAGAAAACAATGAAAGGAAAAAATAATAATAACAAACACACAAGCACTCGGATGAAGTCATATATACATAATACTCGAAGAAACTCAATCTCTTCTGAAGATGCCCTCAAAGAAACTGCCTTTCACGTCACATCACATCTACATCCGGAGGACTAGCAGCAGAGCGTTTCTCTAAAATCGCCAAGGCCAGAGCATATCCCGACCCAAGCTCACGAAGAGTCGCCTTTGTCTCATCTATAGAAGTTCGATAAGAGGCAAGCACAGACAAAACCTCCACCCAACGACTAGCATTCGAGGCTATATCCAGGCACCTCCGAAGCCATGATAGATAGACCTGATGACACTCCATATCCGAGATCCCCAGATATGTCGTCTCAACTACCTTCCCGTTAAGGTCACACAGTCGTTGCCTATCCAAGCTATACAAGATTGTAGCAAAAGACTCGAGAAGAGCAGTATGAATCACTGGGCACTAACAAGCAAAGAAAGAGGTTTCGAGATAACTCGAATGCACAAGCTGTAGTACCAAGGCAAACTCAGGAGTTACCCAATAATGGAGAAAAAGTACTTTGCCAAAAACCAGAAGTGGAGCTTGGGTCGGGAAGGTGTTAGCTTCAAGAAGCTCTCTAATCTCTATAGGGTTAGATGAACCACCCCGGGGAGGGAGGGGGTAGGCTCAAGGAGAAGGCCCAAGCCTGAGAATGCGGTCTGATGAAGGGAAGGACCAAAAGCATCGCTATCAAAATGAAAGTCGCTGAGATTCAGATCCAAAACATTCGAAGGCACTTGCAATGGAAAGCCCCTAGCAATCGTCTCAAAAGTAGATGTGTCCGCACGGGAAGGAAAGCCATAATGAGTCTTAAAGAGAGTCGGAGCAGAGTCCGAGGTAGGTAAAGGCAAGACCCCAGTAGTGGCTAGCACTGAAAAAGAAGGGAACTCTATCAGGGGTAGGGGTGGTTTGGGATTAACTAAATAAGTGTACTTTTTGACTTTTTATGAAATATGGGTTGGGTTTGAAGTGATGTGATAGAGAGGTAATGTGACTTAAATAAGATGATATAACTTAAATAGGATAGCGATTTTTTAATTTTTTGACTTTTTTAGGTTATAACAAACAAGGCCTAAGACCATTTGAGCAAGAAACTGTCACAAGTGAAAATACTTAACAAGCTCCAGAGAGCAGGATTAGGGATGGCAATGGGAGGTAATGGGGCGGATATTAATTCCCCATCCCCATTCCCCTATTATAATTTTTCCCCATCCTCCATGGGGACTATCCTCCCCATCCTCTAATGGGTTTGGGTTTTCCTAACCCAACTTGACCTTCTTCTTTTTCCAAGGTTCACAGCCAAAGCCAAATACACATTCACTTTTATTTTTTATTTTTTTTGGTTCAACAACAAAATCAAATACATAATAATTAATTAATTAAAAAGCTTATTTAAAGTAATCAAATTTATAATCTTAAGACAACCAAACAAGTTTTTAGTAACCCAATAAAAAAAAGCAAAAAAAAAAAATGTTAGTATGGACTACCAAAAGCTGCCAATCAAGAAACTTGTATCCAATTAAGTCAATTTTTGTCCCACACAATAACATCAATCAAATTAAAATATTAAAAAAAAGAATAATCCAATTAAAAGAAAAAACTCTCAAATCAAGATCATCCACAATCCCTAGTATAATCTAACAATAAGGACAAGGGTTCTGGATTTGTAAAGGAGAAAAGAAGGAAGGTTTTGGATTTGTAAAGGAAGAGAGAGAGAGGGAGAGAGAGAGAGAGAGAGATATGGGTTCTCAACAACCAAACCCACAATTATACTGTCAATCCCTTGTAGAGAGAGAAAGTAAAGTTGTAGATATAGAGAGATAAAGCATGTGATGGAAGAGAATCGAGCTCGACGTGTAAATGGATCGATCTCTGCCGAGGAATTGATGAACGTGCTTTAGAGCCTGGGCGAGGAATGCTCGATCGGTGCATGTAGGATGATGATCAGTGGAGTCGATTGTGATGGCTATGGAACGATTAGTTTTGAGGAGTTTAAGCTTATGATGATCAAAGGATCTCATTTCGATGCCGTGGAAGGATAGAGAACAAATAGTGTTAAGATCGATTGATCAGAGAAACGGAGATCATCAACAATACATGTTTCATTGATTTTCTTATTATTATTGTTTCTCAATTATGACTTATATATAAATTTTCTTTTCTTTTCCTTTTGGTTTTCTTGAGATAGAAAATTATTGGAATGCAAGAATTTGGAGAAAGTGTGAATACATGATTGGTCTCTGTATTTTGATTCATTTATGAAATATATTATTACTTTTAATTTAATTTCAATGTTTGGTTTGTTTTCTTTTCTTTACATGTGGTTCGGTTTGTCAATTACTATGCTTTATTGTCTATTCTATATTTTATTTTGATTTTGAATAATTTATTGCAAGGAAAGTTTGTTTGGTTCATAAGAAAATTTATTACAAAGTCATGAATTCCAGTAAGCTTGAAGAATTTGAGGAATTTGGAGTGAGAGAATGAGAGAGTGAGAATGAAAAACCTAGCTGTAGAGAGGGATATGGGGAAATGGACGGGTACCCATCCCTGACCCATCCCCGATGGGGATTTAAACAATATCACCTACCTAATCCAACGGGTAGAAAAAATGGAGAAACCCCATGTATTGGGTCGGGTTTCCATGGATATCCACTGAATAGGTTATCCATTACCATCTCTAAGCAAGATTACCTGATGGACGAATCAAATGGAGCATGAGGGCCCCCAACATCAACAAAACCACTCGATTGTACGGAGGGCACCTGATCAATCTCAACATCTGATGAAGCCAGAATAGGAGAACTCGTCACTGTGGGAGAGAGAAAAATTGAAGGCTAGGAATCTCCATAAGCGCTGGAGTGAGTCTCAAAGACCTCTAGCACATCCACCTCTGCACTATTGTCAGAGGCACACCTCACTTCCACACCACCTCTAGAAGTGTGTCCCTTAACACCACCAGAAGCACACCTCACTTCTGCCTCCAAAAGCACACCTCACTTCTGCCTCCAGAAGCATGTTCCTGGGCATTAGCCTTCGCAACAATCTCAACACCGGAGTCATGTTCCTCAACAATCTCAACATCGGAGCAGTGCTCCCCAACAATCTCATCGCCGAAACAACACTCCTCCCTTGCAGCTGAGCGAAAAGGGAAACATCAAACAGAAGGGGTGGCATCCTCAATCATAATAGGCCGGGGATAACGCACACATGGGACAAGATTACAAAGATGATCAGAAAGCTCATCCTCATCATCATCTACAGCTGCTACCAGAAGGGCCAGAATCTTCACGATCCCAGCGGACAAAGGGTGTCATCCGGGTTTGAGTTCGGTCCGGTAGGGGCAACATGGCCAATATCTGGAACATCCTTAGAAGGAAACGTCAACAACCGCAAGGCCAGAAGACGGGTTAAGGTCCTGTACAACAAAGGGGGGAAAAAAAGTGTGTTCATTTTAGAAGATATAGCCTTGAGAAAAGAAATAGCCATAAATCAATAGAAGAATTAAAAATATCTATTTGATACCTAATAGAGCCTTTTAGAAAGGCGAGGAGTAGAAGGATTGGGCATCAGAAGCCCGCTTATAGGCCATCATCTTAAGGCAAGTCATCCGAGGACTAGAAGCCTTGCTTAGAGGTACTAGCTCCGAGCTAACAATAGCCAAGGTAGTAGTGGAAGCCCAAGCAAGAGGAACAGCCAGAGCGGATAAAGCAAAGAAGCTCTTGAGAATATGATTACAATTTCGACTCTCAGGCAACCGAGGAGTCGAGTCTTTCTTAAAAATCAACAGAGGCGAACAGATAGTGGGCTTACTCTGAACGAACTCAATGAAGGCATCAATGTTCTTCCGCTAATATTTTTTGAAACAAGGAATGAAACCTCCTACCCGACTCGAACCCAGCAATGTCAGAGAGTCGTCCATAGTTTTCTGAAAAGGACAACAAAGGAGGTGCCAGCCCTGAGACACATTGGTCAAATCCAAATTGGCATGCCACCATGTCAGGTCTGTAGACGACACTACCAAGGCCTTCCTCATGACATACAGGTAACGAGTTGGGGGAGACCATCACCAAAATATTAACAAGGTGCATAGAAATGCCCTCTGGCAAGGGAAAGGGCACTAGTCGAGAGGAGGCATAGTAAATTAGTGGCATCGCCACACCCACTAGTGGAGACACATAAGAGCAAGACACAAAAGCCCCGAGGATCATCCGCTAAAGTGTTTAGAGAAAGAGAAAGGGTAAACATAGCACACGACCAGCATGTGATCAGCGGCTGGCAAGTCTACGCCTTCTCGAGCATACGTGACTCGTTCCTTCCGAGCACAGGAATACTATCCTTACCTACCACCTCCCGAAGGACTTCCACCTCAAATACAATTGGAGCAAGAGCAAACTTTGGAAACCTCTCAAAGAAGAAGCAGAGCAGGAATTGACTATGGATGAAGGAAACAGACTCATACCGCCCCACAGAACATACCGTATCTAGGTGGAGCAAATCCAACCAATAATACAGGTTTCCAAGAAATAGTGGGCCTAAGGGGATTCGCCCCCCTTGAAGAATCTAACCGCCAGTGGAAGAATAAAGGAGAGAAAACAGGCCAGAAACCCCAAAAAATAAAGCCTGGAGCCATACATCGGGCCAACCTTATACTCTTGAGAAGCGAGGTCAGTGTCTCTGACCAGGGGTTGAAGATCTCAGAAGAAATGGCGGATCCATACAGTGTAGGAAGCACGGTCTGTCCTTACTCGTTTAGTCCTCTGCTTCAGACCATCAAACATAGAGCTTTACAGACCACAAGCTTAAAGATTTTGTTTTAGGGATTCAATCAGAGGCTGATCATTAGGGGGTATCTGCTCAAGCAGAAGACATCAGGGCCGGTCACCTCCAGGCGTAGCAACATGAATACATCCTTAAGAGTGGGCCCCATCTCATGGTGACTGAGCATGAAAGTATGCGTCTTGGTGCTCCACCGGAGATAACGAGCGTGAGATACTCACGACAATCAGCAACCGAGCCTCCTGAAGCCTTTGACAGAGGCCCCTGTCCGAGAGGACATCATTGACCCATTCTTGCCAATCAAAAAGAGGATTGGAGAAAGCCTTGAACTAGGAGTAGCAGTAAGGGAAGTCCCCTCGCTCAATCCTGAAGCACAACGCACCAAGGAAGGGGGGATGAGGGCCCCATGGCTAGAGTCTGTATCCTCAGAAAGACACAGTGGTGTCCCCTTCAGAGATGGAAGAGAAGTGGCGAAGGTAGCCGCTCGCCAAAATGTCCTTCCAGCCAAAATAGGGAGAATTCTTCCACTCGGATGGCGGAGGCACAACCCTTTCCTTCATAAGAGTTAGTTCTGACAGCCCCGAGATGACAGATTTCTTTCGAGAGACATAAACTGAAATAACAAAGATAATAAGTAGGAGCCAATCAAGGTTGTTAAGATCGAGATCCTACACAAGATCATTTTGGAGGTCTGCTTGATCGAATCGCAGGATCGGATCCTACTAAAATGATAAAAAAAAAAAGCAATAATTTTTATATGACTAAGTAATACTATCAAAACGTATATAGAATGACTCAAAAAAAAAAAAAAAGTAATATAGCAATTAAAGGTAGCATTCAAACATTTTTTCTCAAAAAAGAAGTCAAAAACATAATTTAAAAAAAAAAACCAACATTTGCACACCATTGTCATTGTTTCTTAATGAAAAGAAGACAAACTAAATTAGGGTAGAACAAATAGAACACTAAAATAAGTAATCATGGTCGCTGAAATTATCATCATTGCTACAATCAACATTAATCATACATACATAAAAATATTATAAATATATATATTTAAAAAAAAAAAAGTGATTCGGAAAAGAAAAAAAAATAAGTTCTTTGGTTTTCATTCACAAATATATATATATATATATATATATATATGTAGTATAACAAACAGAAACAGAACTTGAAGGGAAGAAAAAGAAGTTGAAGACAAAGAATGAGGATTCGAAGCAGAGAAGAATCGAAGTTGAAGAAGAAGAAGAAGAAAAAAAAGAAAACGAAGACAAAGAAGGAAGATTCGAAGAAGATAGAAAATGAGCATACCTAGTTAGTAGTTACACAAAATCTTAAGTTTGATGTCCAATTTCTCTTGACCTAATTGCAGCTCAGAGGGTCATTTTTTTCCTTCTTGTCTGATAAAGGGTTGTTTGACTTATAGGTAGCAAAAAAATCCCTATTAAACAGGATCACATGGAATCGCGATCCTATTACAATCCTATTGATCCCACCACGATCCTGACATGGGCCCAATCCAAAATAAGAGTCAGATCAGATGGTATATTTGGGATCATAGAATCGTACGATCCTACTATCCGGATCGCGATCTTAACAACCTTGGAGTCAACAGTATCAAATTCAGACTATCGGAGTAGAGTCAACACAAATCAACAAAGATTCAAACGAAATTTCAGCATCAACCATCTATTTCTCGGGGTATCCACAAATTCAACAAAGGACAATATATGGCTCTATAAGTTGTTATAACGTCATTATAAGCATTCACAAAACATCAACAATAGTAATGATCTACTTATGCTACAACAATTCTATTCCTCCAAGCAAGTTCATGAAAAATGCAACAATCAAGGTTTTGTCTCTCCGGGGTATTTCGTCATATCAACAAATTCTACGAGGAATTCTACATCAAGACTTCAAGCATGATGTCTACTATTGTCGAAGTTGCAACAATCAATCATTCAATAAAATATTCCACATTCAACATTATGCTTTCATCAACAAACCCACTCTTTCGGACATCAACAACAACTACACATTTGTTCTATTCACTTCAAGTAAGCAAGAAGGTAGTGTTATTATTTCATTATTCTCAAGAATGGCAACAATTGGCAGTCCAACATCATGGGTCCATCTACTTCAGTAGAGCAAAGTCCAGCAAAAATCAAAGACATACAACTCTCTTTCTCAGAGTAATAGTGTTCAATGGCAAGAGTTCAATCTATACAAGCAATATCAGGAAATGATACTCAAACATTCAGTAAAACAAAGCCTTGGTCTATTTATCAACGTCCAGAGGGGGCCTATATCTCAGGTTCATCAAACACAAGTTGAAGACTCAGATTAACAACAAAATCGCAACAACTCCATGGCCTTCAACATTATAATCATAGCAACAAGTCTAGCAAGATTCAACAGGGTACTAGCTAGTCCAAAAGCCAAGAGCACAAATTCCAAACATATATTTTGCAAGCCCAGAATTTATCAGAAATAAAAAGGGTCAAGTGTTGGAGTCTCAAAATAGCTTACTCACAGACTCACCAAAGCAACAGAATATGGGGCTGAATCTGGGAAGAGGTTGAAACAGTACAGATCCGACGATGTAAATTGACGCTGGACGAAGTGAAACACCGATGGTGGAGTAGAGCTGGCGTCAGTTTGTGCTAACAGTAACCTGGGTAGCGGCGTCGGTAGCAATCGGAGCTGCGACAGTGGGCAGCGTGCGAATGGTGTCTCTAGAGAGAGGAGAATATGCTGAAAATAGGGTTTTGGCAAAAGAGACAAGGGCGGAGGGTTTGTCCTTGGTTTGGAGAATACTAGTGAAAGGGCCGCGTGCAAGGCACGCTAACTAATGCCCAGCTAGTGCCCATTATATTTGTGTATTTGAATCAGTTTTGAGCTATTGCATAAAACACATAAAATTAGCAACTCAATCATGAATACAACAAGATCGACTCAACAATACAAAGTTTTTAACAAATACTATTACTTATACCAAAAAAAAAAAAAAAAAAATCTATTACAAGATCTATTTTCCCAACAAAATTGTCATTCCTAGAAATATGATGTAATAAAAATAAAGCAATTTTTTTCTCTATTTGACAAATGAACAAGTAAGCACTCAGTCATCATTAATGGCAGGACTTGAAATCCCTCATCAATTGTGAACCCACTTTTACTTGGTATATTATGAGTAAGATAAGCCAAACCATGCTTGTATGTAATCCTGTGAGACCTACCACACTGTCTCCTCCATGAACTAAATTTTCTATTAAATCCTCAGTCAGAGTTGCTCTGCATTATATTTGTTAGAAAGAAATATCAAGTTTTCATAATTTAGCATTTCAAATCAAATACTACCTTCTAGATCCCATCAACTCCTTCAATCTAAATGTATACCAAATAGATCAGGATCATGTGAATAATCAAACATGATTTGTTAAACTTTTATTTTACTTGCTTAAAGCATAAAAAAATAATTTAAAAACAATAATAGAAAGGTTATCAACCCTTCTTATTTAATAGTTTAATGGGGAAAAAATAAAATAAAAAAGCAATACAAAGGTAGACCAGAATAACTATTATCAGACATCCTTATTTGCATGGATTGGAGATAAGACAAGTAGCTAATCATCTGCTTGAAAAGAAGGAAATAGAGAACATGCCTACAAGCAAAATTCTTACGAGGGTTAGATTCAAATCATTGTGTTCTATCCAGTTCAAACATAGAGCATGTATGCAAATTAAATCATTCAAAATTCAAAGAGAAAATTAATCAGCAAGATGGTGCAAATTACATAGCGAGGGAATTTCACATCTAAAAGCTAGACCAAACCCACAAGCTTAGTTTTTGAGCCTTTCATATTTGATAATTAGCTTTTGGTAATAAGGTCTAGTTTGCTATTAGATGTTTTTAGCAACTTGCATTCACTAAATTGGATCACAGATGGTCATTCCACAACATCAGTTCTAGATTAACAAGCAGAAGCAAAATTGGATTCTATCATAGTAGTGTTTTCTTTAATATTTGAAATAGATTTTGAGTGCATGAATGCAAGTGATGTTTTGGGTTAGGTTTAATGATCACACTGGACTACAAAGTACTGGTACAATAATTCCAATGATCTAATTAATCAGTTTAGAACCTTCGTCTGAAAATAGATCTTTTACAACGTGTGAAAGAAGTTTTTTCTATCCAATGGAAATTTTTTGACAAGTTACAACTCTTCAAGGAAAATTTGAGTCTAAAGTTAGGGGATGGCAAGAATATTAATTTCTAGCAGGATAAATGGCTTGATGAGATACCCTAGTTGCAGATTTTTCCAACTTTTCAGATAATAAGGATGGAAATGTGGCTAATCTTATCCACCCAGGTGATCATAATGGTTCTTTGCAACTTAATTTTAGAAGAGCCTTTTTTTGTGTAGGAAGAAGATGACTTTTCAAACCTGTTACCTTAAGGTCATGTTTGGAGCATGGATTTAGGTAAGGATTTGAAAAGGGAAAGAGAAAGGGAAAGGGAAAGGGAAAGGAAAAAGGTGGGTGAAATGTAACTATATGTCATTCACATTTTACCTATATTTTTGCTTTCCTTTCCCAAATCTCTGCCCAAATTCATGATCCAAACACAGCCTAAGTGATAAGTGTTTGGTCTTGAAACAAGATTATGGGTGTGCTCTGTTATGCTATGGGAAGCATTGTAGGAATCTTTTAAACATTGGAGTTTTTTTGGCTGAGTGCAACAAGGAGTTGGGAATTTTTTCAGCATCAATGGATGCTGGTGTTTTGTTTGCAACATTTGCTACTTGCGTTATTTGGCATTGTTTTGGTTCTTGTTTGGTGTTGCTCCCAATTTTGATTAGGATTTGTTCCCTTTTTTGTTGCTTTAGCCTTGGCCTTTTGCCTCCACTGATGTATTCATTTGTACACCTTGTACCTTTGTTCGATATCAATATATTTTATTTTTGCCGATCAAAAAAAAAATCTAGAAACTGCATAAGCTTCTTTTGCACTTCTAGTATCAAGAGGAAGGACAAGAAATAAATCTCACATTACTAATTTACTTTTATTAAAAACAAAGAAAAAGAATTATGAAATAAAAATGAAATGAAACAATAAAAGTGAAAATGGTGGTTAACAAGAACAACACTTGCATTCAAACTGACAAAAGCAACAAAAGCCACCATATAATGCAAAGAATGTGCATTCCAATAAGAGGTCTTCAATCTCATTAAATAAACAACCATGCAAAGTACGCAATGTCAAATGAATTGAGTATCAAATGTTGAATCATTTATCACAGAGAAGGTTCCTGCCCATTTTTGGCTCTTGTACTGATGTATTGTCCAATTGGGTGGGTTGGGCTTTTATGGGAGAGATTGCAGTTTTAGAATTGTCCATCCTAATGTCTACTGTTTATTGGATTCCTGTTAATCATCTCTAATAAAATATTATTTCTTCTTAGGTAATCAAAAAATAAAAAATAAAATAAATGTAATGTCAAAAGGGTGTTGTAAGCTTTGCAACCAAAAAGCAATTGGTGCTACTGATTTACACAGTTAATTTGATCGTGTGTTAAATTGGTAAGCAAACTAAAGTATCCTGGGTAGACGATGCTACTTTAAAAACATTCTTCGCTAATGTTGCTAATCAAAAGAAAAGGGGAGGAGAATGGAACATTATACTCTGACTAAGCATCAACCAACTTACTGTAGTTTAGGTATAAATGAAACTTCATAAAATTTGATTTAGGAGGTACGATTTAAAAAATAGAAAAGAAAGAAACACTAACACCCAGTGAAAAATTGATATTCATGAGTAACTCAAATCAATAAAATAAGTTCTTAACTGATATTACATAACACCTAATCTTCCAGATTACAAACACCCATAAGTCATGATCAAACACGGAATTAAAAAGCTAAGCTAGAGATAATAAAAATTAAATTTTGATAAATTAAAAAAAAAACGAAATGCAAAAGGAAGAAAGAAATTAGCTCACAAAATATTGATGCGAGCAGCTTCCTCTGAGGTGATTTTGATGGTGCATCTTCTGGACAAAGAAAATTATTTCCTGCAATATATGCAAGTGAATTTCAAATGAATATATATATTCTCATAATTTATTACAATGATTACATAATAACACATTATCTACACCATATATATACATTTTTTCATTTTTATTTGTAAATTCTTAAGTAATACACGTCTCTCTCTATAGGCACAAATGCAGTCACTGATGGGTTGAAACACTACATAAATAGATAAAACACATATATAGTGAAAGACATTAAGGTGTTAGAAAACAATTTGAGCTAAACGATGGCAATGGTGAGGAGTTTTTGATGTAGTAAAAAAATGATAGATAAAAGACTTGATAGAGGGAGAAGTGGAGGAGGTGGTTGATGTGTTGTGATGTGAAGCATTTGGGACCCTGATGGAAACATTATGCAAAATCAACAGCAGATATTGAGAAACTGAAATTTGAGTTCTAAATAGAACCCATAGTCATCAAATCAAATAAATGGTTCAGTTAACATAAGTGGATGAAAAGAAACAGAGCCAGAGACAGAGTGAACGACCACCATTCGTTTACATGTCATATGATCTACTAATCAATAAAATCTAATTGGTTTTGAGACAGAATAGCTTAAATTTCGTAACTCGATCAATGTCTACGTTTTGAAGAGAAAAAAAAACAAGGCAAAAAACACTGCACTACGTCAAAATAAACAAGACAAAAAAACTCCTAATATTATAGAATCCCAAAGATCTCAGCACAGAATATGATCAACAAAATTAATTTTTTAGCTCAATTGTAAGCCAAATTGCAGAATAAAAATGAAAAAAAATAAAATAAAATAACTAATGAGGAAGAAATACCAAGAAACAAATATAATCTACTGAAAATACATAAAAAACCTCAAATCACCCATGTGTAAGATCCCTCAAGACCTGCTGGATGTTACATAACACAAAAAATAGAACCAAAAAAATTTTTTGAACAAATAAGATAATAACAAATTTGAGCCGGGAGAGGGGGGAATCAACAACCAACGAAAGAAATATTTCAAGCACAATAATAACACAAAAATTAAAATCATAGATACGTATGAAGAATTATACATATCAATATACAACTCTTAACATTACCTTCACATCATGAGTATTATAAATATCTACAAACTAATATGAATAAATTTAAAAACATATAAAAAGGTCGAACCAGAGAAACAACAATTAACATAACAACATAACATGAATAGAATTTTTTGCTCACAACAACCTTACACTAAGAAAAAATGACAAAGAGCATCTCCAGCCCTTACCCTTTACCCATATAAGATTGAATTTCAGAATAAATACAATATTAACCCTAAAGAAAGCAGAACACCAATGTCAAACCAAACTTGGACTTAACCGTTGCTAATTTACTGCTTGGGAGAAAAATAAAAATAAAAACCAAACATAAACAAAAGCAAGAAACAAAAACGAAAAAAACAAGAAAGAACAAAAAAAGGAAAAAAATCAAAAGAAAAAACAAGAAAAAAAAAATCAAAACATAAAAAATAAACAAAAATGAAGAAAATCAAACACCATTTTCCCCATTAAACAAATAATAATAATAATAATAATAATAATAATAATAATAATAATAATAATAATAGAACAAAATGATATACTTTACCTAAAGATATAAAGATGAAGAAACCCTAAATTTATTAGGCAGGATCCCAAAAAAAATGGACACGTAATTTTTTTTTTTTTTTTATATTTCCCTTGCATCATCTTTAGTCGATTTAGGAGTAAAACATCATATTATTCAGTTGGGATTATGATTTGAGGCCCAAAAAAAAAGGTAAAATTAGGGTTTGGTCTTTGCAATTTTTTTTGCAACTCACAAAAACTATTCCATAAAAACTATTTTCACAAAAAGAGAAAAACGATGAACATGGAAGAAAAAAAATTAAAAACAAAAATCAGATATTGTATGTATGAAAACCCTAACTTCTGAAAAACGAACCTGAACGGTGGGAGAGGGGAGTGTGAGAACTCTGGCAGGAGGGAGAAGTGCAAGAGCTCGTTCGCTGCTTAGCTGCCGCGGGCAGGTGTCGACAGTCACCGCTGGGTGTTCCTCCGTCTCCTTCGATTTCTTCTCTGTCTCTCTCTTCTCTAGGCAACACATGCATGATTTGTGTTTTGTAGGTTTTGTTTTTGGGCTTTGCATTGTTATAAGTATAAAGACCAAGGGGGGCAAAACAGACATTTCAACACATGAGAGGTTACTGTTCATCCGAGGCAGAAAACACTATTTACTATACATTGATGCTTTATATATACCAAGGGACAAAACAGACATTTCAAACTATACATTGATGCTTTATATATACCAAGGGACAAAACAGACATTTCAACCCATTAGATGTTACTGTTCATCCGATTCTGTTCACTATATATTGGTGCTTTATATATATTGTATAGATATAGATATATAGGAGTGGTTCGGAGAAAATATTTAGTAGAGTTTTTTTAAATATGATTTGAGAATAGAGTTGCAATTTGAGTTTGTGAGTTTTGAAATTATAATTTGAGTGTAAAAAATTTGTTTGGTGAATGAGTTTTGAAAAGAGTTTTAAATTGAGTGGGAAATTTTTCATGTGACATATGATATTTAATATAAAAATTTACAACTCATAATCAAACACCCAACTCAAAATTCTATTCAAAACTCATAAAAAAATTTAAAAAAATTCTAAAATTTTTTTATTTAAAATTTAAAAAAAAGGTGCCAATTGTATAAAAAAAAATATATGCATTGTTCTAGTCAACCGACCGGATGTCCGGTGGATGACTGGTTAGCTCAAATTTTCCCACTTTGGAAAGAGTTTTCAAAAGTGAGTGTTGAATTAATTTTTGAAAACGCTAAACAAATATCACACTCAAAAGTGAGTGTAGAATTATATTTTGAAAGCTCCACCAAACGGAGCCTAGTAGGTTTTCTTGATTTTCTTTGACTTGGAGGAAAACAAAAAAGGGCCGGTTTTCTTGTGATTGGACTAGAGGATATTGTTGGATTCATGAGGGTTTACTACGGGTTCCGTTTCGACAATCTAAACCTGATGAGTCGTTGAACACACCAAAAATAAACCCTAAACTACACCAAATTCTTTTAGAATAATGGAAAATCCAGGTATCGATCCACAGTGACAATTGTGAAATTAAACTAATTTAATTGTTAAATTCCTAAATTAATTTTGATAAAAAGATTGATTGTTCATAGCCTAAATTAATAACAAATAAATTAAAATAACGAATTAAATTATCAATAATAAATGAAATTGGGTTTACTGAATTGAGGGAAAAACTAGGGCAAAGAGTCCACCACTAGCCACGTAATTAGGGTTTCCAATTGAAATCAATTATGCTATGGTTTGAACGGATTAATGCTTCGCAACTACAAGCTCAAAGTATTTAACAAGAAGAACATCATATTCAATGTACGAGCACGAACCATCTCAAGTAATACAAATCGTTCACTCTAAACTAAGGTACTTATAACGCCCTCAAAATAATAACAATAAACCCATCAGATAAGACATGCATTTACATTTAAACTAACTGCATTCCTTTCATTCATTAGAATTCCAAAACGTAAGTATTACATGTTAACCTCATAACAAAATGCCCTACGGGCTTACAGCTTTCCAAGTTAACACTTGGTTACAACAAAGAGTTCTAACTCGTTTACACATTAAGCCCTTGGCTTGAAATTACATGTAATACATCAAAAGTAAAACGACAAAACTATGCCCGCCACTAGCCTCCCAGCTATGTCCTTGGAGGTGGCATGCTTCCTGCACCTGAAAATGATATTCCCATATAGGGTGAGCCACAGCCCAGTAGAAATACACTAAACCAAACATGGACAATGACTAAAACATTAGCAATTGATAGTTGGTCAACACTGATACAATCACATAAATTACATATTTATGTCAACGCCTTACAAGTCCCAATTACTTTTCATTTTCCCTTTTTCAACAGATAAGCATGCTAGCTCTATCATCATTTCCACAGATATGTATAAAAACTATATCTCACATTCAGATAAGCATAAAAGCTATATCCACATTCTCAACAGATATGTATATCAACAATATCCACAGATAAGCATACAAGCTGTATCCACATTCTACAACAGATATGTATATCAACAATATCCACAGATAAGCATACAAGCTGTATCCACACTTCACAAAGATAAGCATATGAGCTCTATCTTCACTTCTCTAGACAAGCATATGAGCTCTGTCTACGGAGTTCATCCCCTATCTCCTCCCAATACCTATCCGGTTTAGAGGTACATCCCCTATCTTCCCCTAAACCGCGGAGTACATCCCCTATCTCCTCCTCTACACATAACGTATATAAACACATTGGTTCTATATACAATCACACAATACACACAATTAATGTATTCTATCAACCGTCAAGTTCCATGACACATTCCATTGATTAGTTTCCGTTTACCTAATCATCATGCATTGTCTACAACAATCTCGACTATCCTCCACCGATAGCCCAAAGCAGTTATTTCTAAAACAGAAAATAAATGCACAAATGGATATTCAATCAACATTTCATTTCCTCATTTCTCAACAATTAATTATCCCAATTAATTAAACAATGTAATTAGGCCATTTTCCATAATTACCATTTCAACCCTTAGGTCCCATTTTCATCAATGATTCAACAATCATTCTATTTTTCTATGCCAAACATGCATCTAGGTTTATTATGAATAAAACCCCAACTTTTGTAAAATTACACAAAAGCCCCAAACTTTCACAAATTTACCAAACCAAGCCCAACATCTCAAAATACCAAAATTTAAAGACAAAACCCATAGAGAGGAGTAGGTTATCCCTACCTCAAATTCGGAGTCCCAAAGGAGAAGACGACAAAACCCAACGTGCTCCAAAACCCGAGATTTTCAGATTAAAATGAAGCCCTCGACGATCAACAACTTTTTTGTAAAGGCCAAAGGTGAGTAAATCACTCCTACTAGATCAAAACCTAGAGAGAAGGTAGTATCTAGAGTGAGAGGCTCAACAATGGTGATTTTGGAAAAGTAAGAGAGAGAAGAGAAAGTGAAAAAGTGATTTAAAGAGTCACAAATTCGGGACTTTAACCCAGGTCTCCGCTCGAGCGTAAAACACCCCGCTCGAGCGGCCACTCACAGACTTCCGCTCGAGCGGCCAACCTCCCGCTCGAGCGCAGAATGCACTCGCCCAGCACTTTTGCAGAACCAGGCCTCCGCTCGAGCTCCCAACCCTACGCTCGAGCTCACAACACTGCACAACAAGATACTGGATGGATGTATTCCCCGCTCGAGCGCCAACACCTCCGCTCGAGCGGACAGGCCAAAAAAAAACTGGGCAACTAGTTTTGGTTTCTAAACTCAACCAACCTGTAACCAACCCGCCCAACACATCCTATAACTCAAATACAAAGTAAGAAAGGATGTAAACAAGATAATAAACAACTACCAACATCCACGGACACATGTCCGGATCACTGTACAACAAGGGTAAACCCGGGATCGCTATAACCTGATACGACTCGTTCCTCGTAGCATGGTTCGTCTCATACCTTGAATGTGAAGGAATAGAAAACTCATGTATGGATAACATTTAACAATCACATAAAGTCAATTATTCGAAGAAATAATGAAAAATATATAAAAGAAACTTCTAAATCACCATACATATGTTCAAACCTTTACATAATTAAAAATCAAAAAGAAAACAAAATAATTACATGGCTAGGGTTTCATCAAAACCCTAGAAAAGGAGACTAGCCACTCATGGAGGAGTGGAATAAGGTAGATGGAGAAGGAACCACCATGGGAGACATCCTTGAAGCTTTTAGTTTCTCTTTCCTTCCAAACCCTAGCGTCTCCCTTTAGATCAAACAAGTTCAGAACCCTAATCCAGCCATTTCCTTGCCTTTTTATACGTCTGATCCCTCCCAAACAGGTTTAAAATGTCGGGCACAAATTTTCAAAAAAAGTCAACGCACGTGCGGGAAAAGTCAATGCACGTGCGGCTCGGTCAACTCTCTCCAAATTCTGTCTTTTTGCCCATTTTATGCTCCGACTATGTACAACTTGATTGACATTCAACACACATAAAGTATACGGTTTGACCAGCAAGTGAAGTTAAGAGATTATAATTAACGGCCTCAATGATGTACAATTTGGCATTAATCACATCCCCCAACTTACGACTTGCTAGTCCTCAAGCAAGTAATAAAAATAAAATCAAATCAAACAAAATCTAGCTAGTTCCTCTTTCGTGGGAAAACGATTGCATTTAGCATATGCAGCAAGCCTTTAAACCACAAGGTTACCCTAAGTGGATGAGTAAAGTCTCGTGAGGGTTTCCAGAAATGATACCCACAAACATTAACATATTCATAAATACTCAACAACAATTGACCACATTACTCCACCTAACAATCAACTTATGTGCCACTACAATGTGATATTGAGACATAATGAGTCATTAAAGGCACAGTGGACAATGTCACGACCCAAACCCGCCCCTATGAGTTTAGCACCGTAACCGGCCAGTAATCCGAGATTACCGAAGGCCTGCCTAGTAGTAATACAGTAATGCAGAGTACAGGGGCTGGCGGAAGCCAATACAGTAAATAAACAATGTCCAATGAACTGTGACAGTCTGTATGCCAAAAAGACTTTTCATTCAAATATTTACAGTCAGACAAAACAGTATGTACATATATACAATCATTCAGTCCAGGGACCTAATCCCTATCAAACAGTACAGTACAGTCTATACAGTCGAACAGGACAGATACAGAGACAGACGGGGAATTTAAAAAAAGCACCCCTAAGCCGTAGCTTGACAGGCTCAGAACCTCACAGTGAGGCACAACGGTTGGCTTGACAAAACTGGAGTTTACCCCGACGCTTCTAGCCTTACCGTAGCACAGAACTCTATGAGTAACAACTGTGTAAAGATATGTTCAAAATGATTATCTTCTGAACGATTGAACTGTACTGCTTTCTGAACTGATACTGTTAATTGAATGAATGTATGTCCGATATTCTGAACTGTATTGTGGCATCCTTAGCACCTACTGTTTATTGTTATTGTTACAGAGATCTCTGTCGGTTCCCTTGTTGGAACCACTACTGTTACTGACTGATGGCCATCATGTACTGTTCGGTCTTTAAGACCTACTGTTTACTGTACTGTTATGCTAATGGATGTACCACATATGACTGTGCTGACTGAATGACTGCAATACTGATTAAATGAACCGTTTTTATCACTGTAAGGACATTCATTCTTAACCCCTTTACGCATTGTGTTATTCACTGGGCTTTAGCTCACTGCTTATATATATATATGTAGGTGTACAGGCACCAGACCGCAGCTAGAAGTGTCGGGGTAAACTCCAGTTTTGTCAAGCCAACCGTTGTGCCTCACTGCGAGGTTTCGAGCCTGTCAAGCTACGGCTTAGGGGTGTTTTTTTTAAATTCCCCGTCTGTCTCTGTATCTGTCATGTTCGACTGTATAGACTGTACTGTACTGTTTGATAGGGATTAGGTCCCTGAACTGAATGATTGTATATATGTACATACTGTTTTGTCTGACTGTAAATATTTGAACAAAAAGTCTTTTTGTATACAGACTGTCACAGCTCATTGGGCATTGTTTATTTACTGTATTGGCTTCCGCCAGGCTCTGTACTCTGTTTTACTGTATTACTGTTAAGCAGGCCTTCGGTAATCTCGGATTACTGGCCGGTTATGGTGCTAAACCCATAGGGCCGGGTTTGGGTCGTGACAGAGTGGTATCAGAGCGATACTTACCACGAGTTATACCGCACACACGTGTCCAAATGAGCTATAGGATGTCCTAGAAAAGTGATTAGGGCATTTCATGAGCATGATAAGTGTGTGATATGACTGACTGAATATATGCTAAAGCGTGAACCTGTTTAAGCAAATGACTGCTGATGTTGATAACTGTTATAACTGCTTATAGTGAAATGAAAAATGCAAACACTGCAACTGAATTCTCATCCTCTTAGGCCAGAATGGCCAGACTGGAACGAATAATGGAACTGATAACTGAAAGATTAGACTAACAACGGAATCAACAGCCCCTACCTCCTCCTCCGGCTGTACCGGAACAGAATGTGAATGCGAATGATGGAGATATAATTGCTCTGACCCAGAAGTTCAGCAAAATGAAACCGCCATCCTTTTAGGGAGGCCTTGAACCGTTAAAGGCTGAAGCATGGGTTCATGAGACCGAAAAATTATTTGAGGTGTTCCCGTGCTCTGAAGCACACAAAGTACTGTTAGCCACCTTTACTCTGCAAGAGGAGGCTAGAAGGTGGTGGATGCTTATCCGTGATGAAAATGTCGTTATGACTTGGGCTCAATTCAAAGGAGCCTTCTTCGAGAAGTATTGCCCTCAGTGTGTTAGGGATAGAAAGGTGACTGAGTTCGAACAACTGAAGCAGGGCACAATGTCCGTTGCTGAATATGAGACAAAATTTACTGAACTTGCCCGTTATGCACCACACATGGTGGACACTGATTATAAGAAGGCCAGAAAGTTCGAAGGCGGCCTTAATGTTGCGATTCTTGACAGAATAAATGTTTTGAAATTACCGAATTATGTACATGTTCTTGACCGAGCCTTGATGGCTGAAGCGAATATCGATGGACTGAAAACTGAAACACCCTCGTCTGAATGGCGGGGTAAAAGACAGGGTTTCAAGTTTAAGAAAGGCAAGCATAATCCAGTGAATAAGAAACATAATACAGGGTCAACGACTACTTCTAGTCAAGGAAACCGTTCAATACCACCCTGTTCTGAATGTAGTAAAAATCACAAGGGAGTTTGTTACAAAATATCTTGAGCTTGCTATAGGTGTGGCAAGATAGGCCACATGGTTAAAGACTGCCCCTCTGCTCCACAAGCCAGTAGTAAAGCTGCACCAAGCGTGGCGGCATCAACTGTTGCACCAAAATCGAACCCCAAAGCTACCGGGAAAGAGTCCGTGAGGCAGGACCGAGTGTTTGCCCTAGTACCGGGAGACGTGCAGAATACCGAGATCGTTGTGTCAGGTATTCTCTCTATTTGCACCCAAAATGCTTATGTACTGATTGATTCGGGGTCTACGCATTCATATGTGTCGCATGCTTTTTCGCGAAAACTGAATAGACAATTAGAACCCATGAATTATTTGTTAGCTGTGTCATCACCCATTGGGGAATCTATGACCTGTGCATATACGTACCCTGCTTGTGAAATTATTGTTGGTGATGCACATTTGTTTATTGACTTACTGCCTCTGAACATTGACCATTTTGATGTAATATTGAGAATGGACTGGTTAACGAAATACCATGCCACCATAGACTGTGTAACGAAACAAGTAGTTTTCCGTCTACCGGGTTTACCCGAATTTGTGTTTAATGGGGTCGGAGTAGTGCCTCCTCCGTATTTGATTTCATCTGTGAAAGCTGTAAAATTGATTAGAAAGGGGTGTAAGGGATATCTGTGTTCTGTATTGACTGTATCTACTGATGGTATTGCTAATGTGAATAGTATCCCCATAGTTAGCGAATTCCCAGATGTTTTTCCAGATAATCTGCCAGGGGATTTGATTGATAGAGAGATTGAATTCACCGTGGATGTGATTCCCGGAACACAACCAGTTTCTAAAGCTCCTTACCGAATGGCTCCATCTGAACTGAAAGAGCTGAAGGTGCAACTGCAGGAACTGTTAGACAAAAAGTTCATCAGGCCTAGTACTTCACCGTGGGGCGCACCTGTTTTGTTTGTAAAGAAGAAAGACGGCTCATTGAGATTGTGTATAGACTACCGTGAACTGAACAAGGTAGCTGTGAAAAATAAATATCCATTGCCGTGTATTGATGACTTATTTGATCAGTTACAGGGTGCGCAAGTGTTTTCTAAGATCGATCTCAGATCCGGATATCATCAACTGAAAGTTAAACCAGAAGACATAGACAAAACTGCTTTTCGAACGAGGTATGGACATTATGAATTTTTAGTTATGCCTTTTGGAGTTACCAATGCACCTACTGCATTTATGGACCTAATGAACAGAATCTTTAAACCGTACCTTGATGACTTTATTGTTGTATTCATTGATGACATACTGATTTACTCCAAAAGTGTAGAAGAACATGAACATCATCTGAGACTTGCCCTACAGACCTTAAGAGAACAGAAACTTTATGCTAAACTGTCTAAATGTGAATTCTGGCTCGATCATGTTATGTTTTTGGGGCATGTTGTTAGCAAAGATGGAATTTCCGTTGATCTGCAGAAAATTGAAGCTGTAGTGAACTGGCCTAGACCAACAAATGTGACAGAAGTCCGAAGCTTTTTGGGACTAGCCGGGTATTACAGAAGATTTGTCAAAGATTTCTCCAAAATTGCCTTACCGTTGACTCAACTGACACAGAAGGGGATATCATTTGACTGGACTAACCAAAGGGAATTTGCTTTCCAGGAGTTGAAAACTCGACTTGTGACTGCACCGGTTCTTACCCTACCTTCAGGTACGGATGGTTATACTATATTTAGTGATGCTTCTCATAAGGGTTTGGGATGTGTTTTAATGCAGAATGGGAGAGTTATTGCGTATGCTTCCCGACAACTGAGACCGCAAGAAAAGAACTACCCGACCCATGATCTGGAACTTGCTGCAGTAGTATTTGCACTGAAAATCTGGCGTCACTATCTGTATGGGGCGACATGTGAAGTATATACCGACCACAAGAGTTTGAAATATTTCTTCACACAGAAAGAACTGAACATGAGACAGTGGAGATGGCTAGAACTGATTAAAGACTATGACCTACAGATTTTGTACCATCCGGGAAAAACCAACACCGTTGCCGATGCACTGAGCCGGAAATCGATTGGAAATTTAGCCTGTTTGCGCACCGGGCAGAAGGAATTGCTTTGTGACCTTGAAAAATCTGAAATTGAAATTGTTTTACGAGAACAAGGTGGAACCTTAGCTGCTATTTCTGCCCAACCAGCCTTGATTGAAGAGATTAAAGAAAAACAACAACTAGACGACTTCTTGAAGAAGATCATCGAAGAAAGGGAAACTAAACCCAGACCGAGTTTTAAATTTGAAAGTAATATACTGAAATTTCGAGAAAGACTGTGTGTACCAAATGATTCTGAGTTGAAAAGAAGAGTTCTGCAAGAGGGCCACAATTCGAAATTTTCTATCCATCCAGGGAATATGAAAATGTACCAAGACCTGAAACTGAATTTCTGGTGGCCGGGAATGAAGAAAGAAATTGCTGATTTTGTATTGAAATGTCTTCATTGCCAACAAGTCAAAGCCGAGCATCAACGACCCGCAGGCTTATTGCAGCCCTTACCGATACCGGAATGGAAATGAGAACATATTATCGTGGACTTTATCGTTGGATTACCTCGCTCTAGTAAAGGTATGGACTCAATTTGGGTTATCGTTGATAGACTGACTAAATCTGCTCACTTCTTACCTGTTAAGACAATTTATAATGCGGACAAATTGGCTATACTCTATATTGATGAAATTGTTAGACTGCATGGAGTGCCTGTGTCCATTGTTTCTGATAGGGATTCGAAGTTTACGTCAACATTTTGGCAAAGCTTACAGACTGCATTGGGTACTGAATTGAGACTGAGTAGTGCTTATCATCCTTAGACCGATGGCCAATCAGAAAGAACCATCCAGACTCTAGAGGATTTACTGAGAATGTGTGTCCTTGATTTTTAGGAAAACTGGGAAAGCCATTTGCTATTAACTGAATTCGCCTACAACAACAGCTATCATTCAAGTATTGGTATGGCGCCTTTCGAGGCATTGTATGGCAGAAAATGTAGATCTTCGATTTGCTGGGCAGAAGTTGGAGATGGGCCTTTGCTTGGGCCCGAGATTGTTTACGAAACAACTGAGAAAGTTAAACTAATACAACAGAGACTGAAAACTGCGCAGAGCAGACAGAAGAGCTATGCTGATGTTAGAAGACGGGATAGAGAATATGAAGTGGGTGATCACGTGTTTGTGAAAGTGACACCGATGAAAGGCCAGACTCGTTTTGGAGTTAAAGGCAAATTAGCGCCAAGATATGTCGGACCGTACGAGATTATTGAGAAAGTCAATCCGGTGGCGTATCAAGTTGCGTTTCCTCCTGAAATGGAGCATATGCACAACGTCTTCCACAGGGACTACCTCCGGGATCCTTTCCATGTAATAGAGCCAACTCGTGTAGTGCTGAGTAACGACTACACTTACGAGGAATGGCCTATTCAGATTGTAAATAGACAGATCAAGAAATTGAGAAACAAAGAGATCCCGCTAGTGAAAGTCGACTGGCAAAACTACGGTGGCATGTATGTCACTTGGGAAAGGGAAGATGACATGGCCAAAAGATACCCTGAACTGTTTCCACTGAATCCTGTTTTCTTCCAGAATGAAGGTAACTCGAGTTTAGAGGACTAAACTCTTTATAAGGAGGGGAGACTGTAATAACCCTCGTCACTGTTTACCGAATAACCACTGATTACCATTAAACTGAAACTGATTATGACTGATAAGTGAACTGAATAAACTACTGAACTGACTAACTGAAATCTGAAATTGATTGGTAGACTGTATCTGTTTAAGTGCGTTATTATCTGTTTGACCGTTTGACTATTTGTTCATATTTTTGTGTTTAAATTGTGAATTGGAGGCCCTATCGGCGACCGAACCGGAAACCGATTAGTGTTTTATGATCATCGTAATTAGTGTGATTTTATGGTATATTTATCTGAAAACTGATTTGGTATGATTAAATTAGATTAAATAGTACTAAATTATAAGAGTTGCATTATTTACCAAACTAACCCCTAGTGGACCACTACACCAAACTTTGTTTAAGCCTTAGCCTTGCATTACAAAACATTTCCTCAGCTTCTTTTGAGCACACCACCGAACTAGAAAGAGAGGAAGTGAGAGAGTTGAATTGTTCTAGAGAATTGGCTTGGAAGACTTGAAGGGATCATAGGAGAATTGCCTAATTGGACTTCTATACTTGTAATTGAAGCTCTAGGTGAGGAATTCAACCTCTCATTGTTGTGTTTAAGTGGATTCTTGCATTGTTCATGTCTAAATTGATGAATTGAGTCATGTTCTAGTCCTAGCATGTCAAATTGAAGCTCATTCCATGCATGCATGTTTGAATTGTTAAGTTGTGAGTTGATTTCATGGTAAAATGTTACATGCATGTTCATATTGTGTTTAAGTCCATGATTTCATCTTGTCCTTGGGAGAATTGGCTCACTAGAGCATGAAATTGAAGCTTTGAATTGAGTTAAACTCATGCATGTCATGTTTGAAATATTGTTCATGAAAATTAATTTCAAATGGAGTTTATTTGAAACACCCTTGGGCTTTGATTTTGCAAATTGAGCTTTGAATCATGTTAAAGTATGAGTTTTGATGTGTTTTCTGGAAAATTGTCCCAAGAAGATCGAATTTTTGGTTTGAAAACTTGGTTTTGAGCTTGAGGTTCAAATATGGAATTTTCAGAATCTGGACTCACGCTCGAGCGGGGTGACTGGCGCTCGAGCGTGGAAATCGTGTTCCCAGCATTTTGTTCTGTTTTGCAGTCCGCTCGAGCGGAATAATTGACGCTCGAGCGGGTGTCGAGCGCCCAATCGAGCGTGATTTTCACCTTTCCAGCACTTTTGACTGTTTTGCAGAACGCTCGAGCGGGTAAGTCTACGCTCGAGCGGAAACCTTTGTTTGCATATCCGCTCGAGCGGAGTAACCTACGCTCGAGCGTGACCCCTATTTTATGAAAATTCTGAAAATGCTTTTAAAGTGCATCTTTGCATCCTCATCTCATCCTAGGCATTATTAGACCTAGTTTAAGACATCTTTTTGTGTATATAGATGTAGAACACGCCGAGGCATATTAGGGATTAAGTTATTATCTTTCCCAACTGTGTAGCTTAGTGTGTGTTCAATCTGTAAACTGTGTAGGGTTGGCGACTGAGGACGCGTTCTAGCCTTACCGTAGCCCAGAACTCTGTGAGTAACAACTGTGTAAAGATATGTTCAAAATGATTATCTTCTGAACAATTGAACTGTACTGCTTTCTGAACTGATACTGTTAATTGAATGAATGTATGTCCGATATTCTGAACTGTATTGTGGCATCCTTAGCACCTACTGTTTATTGTTATTGTTACAGAGATCTCTGTCGGTTCCCTTGTTGGAACCACTACTGTTACTGACTGATGACCATCATGTACTGTTCGGTCTTTAAGACCTACTGTTTACTGTACTGTTATGCTAATGGATGTACCACATATGACTGTGCTGACTGAATGACTGCAATACTGATTAAATGAACCGTTTTTATCACTGTAAGGACATTCATTCTTAACCCCTTTACGCATTGTGTTATTCACTGGGCTTTAGCTCACTGCTTATATATATATGTAGGTGTACAGGCACCAGACCGCAGCTAGAAGCGTCGGGGTAAACTCCAGTTTTGTCAAGCCAACCGTTGTGCCTCACTGCGAGGTTCCGAGCCTGTCAAGCTACGGCTTAGGGGTGTTTTTTTTAAATTCCCCGTCTGTCTCTGTATCTGTCCTGTTCGACTGTATAGACTGTACTGTACTGTTTGATAAGGATTAGGTCCCTGAACTGAATGATTGTATATATGTACATACTGTTTTGTCTGACTGTAAATATTTGAACAAAAAGTCTTTTTGTATACAGACTGTCACAGCTCATTGGGCATTGTTTATTTACTGTATTGGCTTCCGCCAGGCCCTGTACTCTGTTTTACTGTATTACTGTTAAGCAGGCCTTCGGTAATCTCGGATTACTGGCCGGTTACGGTGCTAAACCCATAGGGCCGGGTTTGGGTTGTGACAGACAAGCATGAAGGAACCTATTGAGTCAAAACCACAATTCAGTTAATACAAAAGTAAAGTTCCCTGTACTTGTGCATGCTAGTAGACAAGTCATGAGTACCCTCGGTGTAAAGTGCAATCTCCATATTAGTTAACTGTCCACTATAATAGCCCAGTGCAACTCATAATAACACCCAACTTATACAGAAAAACTAACTTGTTGCAGCCAAGATTCTCAAAAGTTTTTTTTTTTTTTTTTTTTTTTTTTTTTTTTTTTTTAATAACTGTGCAATGTCCTGATCCATTAAGCTTTCTAATCAACCCATGTAACAAGCATTGGGCCAATGACTCCCAAACTAGACGGTTTTAGGGCACCAGGTGTAAAGACACCCCTACGAGCTTAATAACTCGAGTTAAAAAGGCTACAAATCCGAACAAGTCATTCTTCTTATTTTTCCTTAACTGTGCAATGTTCAAGTCCCTTAAGCTTTCTAATTAACCCATGTAGCAAGTTTTGGGCCAATGACTCCCAAACCAGACGGTTTTAGGGCATTAGGTGTAGAGACACCCCTTACGGGCTTAATAACTCGAGTTAAAAAGGCTACGAACCCAAACAAGACAAGCGTTTTATTTATTTATTTATTTATTTATTATTATTAAGAATCTTGGCTCCTCATTTATTCTTTTCTGTAACTCTAGCTATTATCAATGATGTACACCAGGGATTATAATAAAAAGATCACCGCTATGATAGTGTGTTCATGTGAATTAAGGCATACTCATGACAAGTGTACTAATACCACAAACACAGACAACTCTCCTCGTGCAAACATCGCATGCAAGTATCTACCCAGTAAACCCTTTTCATACAAGTCTACTATGCTCTCCAATTAACATATGCAAATATTATCACCCTACTAGCAAAAAGTCATATCAAGTGAAGTAATGCAATCAAGTGAAACAGGTATAAGTATGAATTATGAGCCAAATAGAAATGCACAAAAGAAAATATAACCCTCATCCCCCAACTAGAATATAACATTGTCCTCAATGGAAAAGTAAAGAGAAATGAGAGAATATTACCATAATTGTAGGTGCACATCCAGGTAGGCAGAGAGTAACATATACACACTTCACACTGTTTTATTTTTTTTTTGTTTTGTTTTTTCGGTATAGGAGGAAATAAAAAGGAAAAGAAAAGAAAATAAATAAAATGAAAAAAAAGAAAATAAAGGAAATATACAGAAATCACTGAAGTGGATCTGGCGGTGGTGGTGGGAAATGCTGCTCACATAGGGCATGTATCAGTGTCCAAGTCTCGAACGCCTCATCATGAACCCTAGTGCCATGCTGAGCGAGCTGCCGATCAAACTGATCAAATCGCTGCCCACTCAAATCTGGGTATGCATAGAAGTCAGTGTGTAGAGAGGCAACTGACTGCTGATACCCATTAAACGTCGCCTGTGAATAATCGCGATGCGCCTGAAAATCTGTGCGTAACTCCATGAGACTCAAGTGGTGATCACGAAGAGTACTGTGGACCTGATCCACAGAGTGCTGAAGCTGTAAGTACACCTCGTGAGTCATGTAGAGTGGGTCCCCTTAGGGAGGCACGGGGGGAACAGGATGAAGTGGGTGGTCATGTACGGGGTCCGGGGCCTCATCAACTGGGGCACCAACCGGTTGCGGGATGCGAGATATGCTATGCTGCCATTCCCACTGGCCGAAAGTCAGATACCCTCTATCAATCTCCTCATCCTCAATAATGGGGAGGTGGTTCAACTCAAACACAAATGTCAATAAATTGACAAATGGCAGTGGCCAAGTCAGGTTCTGTATAGGATCAGGCCGAACTGCCTCTCGTAGAAATTTCCGCAAATGTATCCAGATGGTATGCGCAAGCGGGACCTGATAGCCATACTGATACCCGTGTAAAACCCGAACAAACTCTAAACGAGGCTCAGCTCGATGCCCAAGTGGAAGGACATTCTTATGGACCACGGAATCAATGAATAGCAAGCGGCTAGGTAGCTTGCTTCGCTGCAAGCATGTGAAACTGAGGTCACCGTGGGCCTCCGGGAAGTATTGCTGGATGAGGCTATGTATAGGCTGTCGATCCTCAACTTCCGGGAAAGGTTGATATTCCGGCTTGGCAAAAAACCCTAACACTGTAGCAATCATGGATGAGGTGATGTGGACAATATAACCATCAATGATAGAGAGCGGTCCATCCTCGGTGGGTGTCTCATATAGGTTCTGGTAAAAGAGTTGTACTAGACGACGATAAGTTGACGCTGTGACAGAGCAAACGCCCAACTGTTGCCAGAGTCGGAGTTGCTCAACGGCCCAAGTAGTGTCGGCGTCACGCTAAAAAAATGGTATGTTGAACTGCATGAACTTGTGAAGAGGACATGAAGCCCACTCCGGCCGTGGCAAGTCAACCGGTGGTGGTGGCGAGGATGGTGGTGACGGTGGCGGTGGTGGCGCCGAAGAAGTGGAACCTCTGGCCTTCTTGGAGGCCCGAGCAGATACACGTCGACTCATATCCTGCACACACCAAAAGCAAATAGACACAAACCTGTAGAACCAATCATGAGAATAAAAGAAAATATGAAAGCACAAGTTTGCCCACTAATGTACCACATGCAATTCCCACCAATGTTTTTTATATATATATATATATAAACGAAATTAATTAAATAAATGAATAAAAATGACATTAAATTAAATTAGCTAAACTATAAAATAAACTAAACTAAACTAAACTATAAAATAACTAAACTACAAAAGAGACTAAAGTATAGAATAAAACAACCTAAACTAAACATTTTATTTATTTATTTATTTATTTTATTTTTAATATATAAAAACGAAATTAATTAAATAAATGAATTAAAATGACATTAAATTAAATTAAATTAACTAAACTATAAAATAAACTAAACTAAAAAAGAGACTAAAGTATAGAATAAAATAACCTAAACTAAACATTTTATTTATTTATTTATTTATTTATTTATTTTTAATATATAAAAAATGAAATTAATTAAATAAATGAATTAAAATGACATTAAATTAAATTAGCTAAACTATAAAATAAACTAAACTAAACTAAACTAAACTATAAAATAACTAAACTACAAAAGAGACTAAAGTATAGAATAAAATAACCTAAACTAAACATTTTTTTTAATATATAAAAAAAACGAAATTAATTAAATAAATGAATCAAAATGACATTAAATTAAATTAACTAAACTATAAAATAATTAAATGAACAATTACATCAAAGAATAAAAAAAATAAAAATAACAGCACTAACTAAACAAATAAAATTAAAAATAAATATAAAACCAAAACCATCTAAAACTAACTAAACTAAAGAGAATCACTAACGAAACGATTTAAACTAAACAAATATAGCAAATAAAAAAAAAACTTAATTAGGATTAGTATTAGCACCATGATTTCTGAGGTTCTTTTTTTTTTTTTTTAATGGCTTGACTCCCGCACGTGTGCCATAGAGGGCCGCACGTGCGGTGCTCATCTTTTTCCTACGCAGAGTTTGGTTCTGATGTTGTTGTTGTTGTTGTTTTCTTTTTTTTTTTGGTTAAGATAAACAAACAAACTAAACATGGCTAAGTTAGTAGACTACTACATGGCTAAATAAACATGGCTAAATAAATAAAATAAAATAAAAGAAAGAAGAAACAACTAACAACAAACATGGCTAAGCATTTTTTTTTTTTAAGGATGAACACTAGATCAAATAAAAATAAAATTAAAATCAAAAACTCCACAAATTGATTCCTACATCCACAAATTTACACATAAAAGGAAAAAATTACCTTGAAAAAGTGGAGAAAGAGAGAAAAAAGAATGGAGGTTCGCCGGAAAAAATAGTGGTCGCCAGAGATTCGTCGGACGGAGAAGGAAGTGACGCCGGCGGTGAGATGATGGTGATGAGCAAGAAGAAAGAAGAAGAAAATGGAAGAAGAAGAAGAAGAAGAAGAAAATGGAAGAAGAAGGAAAAAATGGGTTTGTGGGGTTAAGAGAGAGAGAGAGAGAGGTCTGAGAGAAGTTTGAGAGTGATTGGGAGAGAGTAGGGGGTGTGATGTAGATAAGGTTTGTCTTTTTTTTTTTTAACGAAAATAGAAAATAGAAAATGAAAATAAATAAATAAATAAATAACGAATATATATATATATATATAAAATTATAAATAAAATAATTGTATATTTATTTATTTATATTTAAAATTTATTTACTTAAATAAATTAAAAATGAAATTAAAAATAAAAATAAAAATAAATAATAATAATAATAATAAAAACAAAACAAAACAAAACAATTTGTTTTTTTTTTTTTCAGAAAATTCCCGCACCAACCCACACACCTGCTTTTAAAGTAGTGTGCAATTTGAAGTTTGCCAAATTTCCCGCACTTGCGGGGCCCAGGCCGCACGTGCGACGATTTCACCCCTCGCGCAAATTTTTTTTTTTTTTTTTTAACGACGTCCTGTACGTGCGGGGCCCAAGCCACACGTGCAGCTTGGTTGAGGCACCATCGCCCGCACTTGCTTTTAAAGCAGGGGGCAACTTGGTTTTGTGAGATTTTGCCATACGTGCGTGAACAGTGCCGCACGTGCGGGAAATTATTATTATTATTTTTATTTTTTTTTACAACAAGTACAACACAAATATATATATATATATATATATATTTTGTATTTAAATAAGACAAAAACAAACTTCTAAGCATTTGAATGTGGTTGAATACTTGATTTCCCATAAACCACAAAGCAGAAATCAAGGTCTTACCTAGGCTAGGGAGGGTTCCTTCCACCCACACGCATGTAATGACTTTTTTCTGCTACATTGCAACAGCATAGTTTAACAAAAACAAGAAGCACTCGCAAGTGTACATGCTTAAAAAAAATAGAAAACTAACTCTCAGCACCTAACAAAAGGCACCAGAGTTATGGCATAAAGTTGCCACTTCAGAATCCCCCAAGTAATAAAACCCAGCGTAGTTTATAGCCTTCGGGCTAGTACCGCCTCAAGTATACTTAACCATTTCTACCTTCAATTGACATCCAGAATAAATATAGCACATAAGAACATAACGGAATGCCCACTAAAGGTATAATCATCACGCGAAAACCACGGGCACTACTTTTCTCCCTAACTGTGTTTGTAACTTTCCTTATTCTCCAACAGGGTGACAGACTAGGTTGATTCGGTATCCAGAATCGAGGCGCATAAAGCTACCTCAACCTATGGGGCTGCCATACAGAGTTCAAGCCGAGGTAGTTTTGAAACAATCTCCACACCCCTGGGTATTTAAACCAAACTCTAGTCTCGGAAATCCCAAACCTTTGTGTTCTAGGCTTTGCCATTCTAACTCTAGTTTCCACCGTTTTAGTTGGTCTCCTAGGAACTCACTACAAACACGGTTAGGTGGCTATACCAGACCATCAGATGCCGTTCGGGCACGACAAACACCAAAGGAATTACACTTTTAGAGGATTTAAAGTCTCCTAGACTCAAGTAAAGCATAACGAGAACAAAGAAAAACAGAATAGCATAGAAGAGAAAGAAAAGAGAACAAGAAATCAATCTATCAATCATAGTAAAATGGGTCCATCAAAGCAATGGACTCAATCATATCCCCATTCCCAATCCCCTCTATATATGGTTTCAATCTTTGGCCATTCACTTTGAAAGTGTGGCCTGTTTTTGGATCTCGCACCTCAACGGCGCCATGAATAAATGCCTCAACAATCTCAAAGGGGTCATCCCATCTTGATCTTAGCTTACCCGGAAATAGTCTCAATTTTGAATTAAAAGCCCATACTTTTTGGCCGGGTTCAAAGGATTTTCTATTAATGTGCTTGTCATGGAATTCTTTAGTCCGAGCTTTAAAAACTTTCAAACTTTCATATGCATCATTCTGGATTTCCTCCAGCTCATTGAGTTGCAATTTTCAGTTGAGCCCAGCCGCGGCCATATCGAAGTTAAACTTCTTTATGGCCCACAATGCTCGGTGCTCAAGTTCAACCGGGAGATGACAAGCTTTGCCGAACACCGCTCTATATGGTGACATTCCAATGGGTGTCTTATAAGCAGTACGGTAAGCCCATAATGCATCAATTAACCGTTGTGACTAATCCTTCCTATCTGGCCTCACCGTTTTCTCGATTATGTGCTTTACCTCCCTATTTGAGACTTCCACTTGGCCACTGGTTTGAGGGTGGTATGGAGTGCCAACTTTATGAGTGATAGAGTATTTCTTAACTACCGACTCAAAGAAGCGGTTACAAAAATGTGTACCCTGATCACTTATTATGACTCTAGGAAACCCAAAACAGCTAAAGATGTTTTTCATGCAAAAACTTGATTACCACTCTATGATCATTTGTTCAGGTAGCTATTGCCTCCACCCACTTAGACACATAATCTACTACCAAGAGAATGTACTCAAACCCGAACGACGACGAGAAAGGGCCTATAAAATCAATCTCCCAAACAACAAATATTTCTACCACAAGAATAGGGGACATTGGCATCATGTCACGCTGAGACATCGAACCCATTTGCTGACAGCGCAAACAAGTTCTACAAAATTGATGGGCATCTTTAAAAATTGTGGGCCAATAAAACCCACTCTGTAAAATCTTGGCGGCCATTTTATGCCCACTAAAATGACCACCACATGCAGAAGAATGACAAAATGTAAGAATGCTATGCACCTCACTCTCCGGCACACACCGTCAGATCACTTAGTCGGAGCAATATTTAAACAACTCCGGATCCTCCCAAAAGTAATACCTGACCTGCGAAAAGAATCGGTCTTTGTCTTGCTTAGACCAATTCTGTGGAATTTGCCCAATGGCCAAGTAATTCACAATATGTGCAAACCACGGGGGGCTCACTTGTGGCAGCTCAAAGAGTTGTTCGTCCGGAAACGAATCATGCAAAATAAGAGGGTCACTAGTAGACTCAACGAGGATTCGGGAGAGATGATCCGCCACCACATTCTCAGATCCTTTCTTATCACAGATCTCTAGGTCAAATTCCTGAAGCAACAAAATCTATCTAATCAACCTAGGTTTGGTCTCTTTCTTAGATAATAAATATCGCAAAGCGGCATGATCAGTGAAGACTATGGCCTTGGAACCTAGGAGATAAGACCAGAATTTGTCTAAGGCAAAGACCACGGCTAGCAACTCTTTCTCGGTGGTAGTGTAATTCAATTGTGCATCTGAGAGAGTGCGACTAGCATAGTAATGGTGCCTTATTGACCCTTTGGCCCAACACAGCCCCGACAGCATAATCGGAGGCATCACACACGATTTCAAAGGAAAGCGACCAATCTGGTGATTTCATGATTGGGGCGGTGGTCAAGGCCATTCTCAGTGTTTCGAATGCCTTTAAGCATGCCTCATCAAAGACAAAAGGCGCGTCCTTAACTAGTAAACTACACAAAGGACGTGATATCTTACTAAAGTCTTTGATGAACCTACGGTAAAAACTTGCATGCCCTAAGAAAGACCTAATTTGATGCACAGAATTGAGTGGAGGAAGGCCTGCAATGAGGTCAACCTTAGCCTTGTCAACCTTTATACTTCGAGGGGACACAATGTGTCCCAACACTATACTCTCCTGAACCATAAAATGGCCATCATACACCGTTAAAAGGTCGCCGGTGCATTACATAGCCCGAAGGGCATGTGCCTGTAAGCAAAAGTGCCAAAAGGGCATGTGAATGTGGTTTTTTCCTAGTCAGCGGGGTACACTGGGACTTGATTATACCCTAAGTAGCCATCAAGAAAAAAATAGAAACCCTGCCTCGCTAACCGCTCTAGGATTTAGTCAATGAAAGGTAAAAGAAAATGATCCTTCCTAGTCGACGAATTTAGTCTCCTATAATCAATGCACACTCGCCACCCGGTAGTGGTTCGTGTGGGGACTAACTCTCCTCTCTCATTCTCAACAACGGTGATGCCCGATTTCTTGGGCACCACTTGTGTGGGACTGACCCACTTGCTATTTAAGATGGGGTATATGATACTCGCATCCAACAATTTCAAAACCTCATTCTTCACCACCTCTTTCATATTAGGATTTAGTCTCCGTTGCATTTCGCGAGAAGGTTTGGTGTCCTCCTCTAGGTGCATATAATGCATGCACACGGAGGGATCTATCCCTTTCAAATCAGCCACTGACCACCCTATAGCACTCCGATGTGCCACGAGTACACTTATTAACTGACTCTCCTGCTCTACAGTCAAGTCAGATGCAATGATGACCGGTAAAGTATCTTGGGGCCCTAAAAATGCATACTTGAGTGTGGCCGGGAATGGCTTCAACTCAAATGTAGGTGGTGTAACCAAAGATGGTATGGTAGGCTCTCTCGACAGAGGAGGAAGTGACTCAAAACGGGCTTTCCATGGAGGAAAATCCGGTGTAGAAGAAGAATTAAGCAAGACATTCACCTCCTCAACTGACCCCATCAATATCAAAATTTTCAAACCCAAAATGAGCTAGACAAGCCTCTAAAGGGTCCTATACAAGAATGGAGGGCAAAGGCTCATCCACAATCTCATCCACAACATCCACTAATAAGCACTCCTCTCTCTCATGAGGTTGTTGTGATGCTTGGAAAACATTAAGTTTCATTTGCATGTTACCAAATGAAACTTCCATAATCCCGGTCCGACAATTAATGCAAGCATTTGCCGTAGCCAAGAAAGGTCGACCTAAGATCACCGGGATTTGTTTCCTAGAACTGGCTACCGGTTCCATATCTAACACCAAAAAGTCAACAGGGAAGTAGAACCTATCAACCTTAACTAGCACATCCTGAATCATGCCACGTGGCACTTTGAGGGATCGGTCAGCCAACTGAAGAGTAACAGTAGTGAGCTTCAACTCGCCAAGCCCAAATTCCTCGTACATAGAGTACGGCAACAAATTGACACTAGTCCCTAAATCTAATAAGGCCCTATCAATGAAATGGTCCCCTATAATACATGCAATGGTTGGGGCACCCGGGTCCTTAAGCTTAGGAGGTGTGTCATTCAACAAGATGGAGTTTACTTGCTCCGTGAGTAGGACCTTTTAGGACACATGTGTCCTAGATTTACGCTTTTGCGTACAGAGGTCCTTCAGAAATTTGGCATATGATGATACTTGCTTAATCGCCTCCAACAGGGGGAGGTTGATTTTTACTTGATTAAAGACCTCCATCATTGCCTCCATAGATGCAGCCTTCTTATTAAAAGGGGACAGTGTGCCAAGGCATTGAGGAAAGGGTGCCTTAGGCACATATGGTGCCTTGGGCTCAAGTGAAGTGCTAGAGACTAAGTCATCCCTCTTAAGTGTTTTCCCCTCATCCTTGCTCTCATTAGGTGAACCACCATGGTCACTCTTCTTAGCTCTAGTTGCATCAGATGCAACTAACTGAGGCTCTAACTCCCTACCACTTCTCAAAGCAACCACCGCCTGCACTTGCTCATGTTGCTTTCCATTCCCACCCGAACTCGCTGCCCCGTATTGTCCCTTAAGGTTGGCCACAGTTTGACTTGGTAATTTTCCCTCATCTCTCTGATTCATGTTGTTAGCCATTTGACCCAATTGGGTTTGTAGCTTGGCAATAGAGTGAGTGTGGGAGTGAACTACCGGTGCTAACCCCTTAAGTTCTGAGAGAACTTCCAACACCTGAGTCTCAAAAGCAGAGTTGCCCTGAGGAACAGACAGGGGTTGTGGTTGCCTGTACGGTTGTGGGGGTCTATAAGGTTGCAGTGGTTGGTAAGATGATTGGTTGGCAAAATTATTGAAATTCTACCTTGGTGGTGGAGGATTGTAAGAAGTGCCTTGTGAAGGGGGTCTCCATGAGAAATTAGGGTGATTTCTCCATCTCGGATTGTATGTGTTGGAGTATGAATCATTACCCGGGTTGGAGAATCCTTGAGCCGCATTCACATGCTCTTGGACTAACTCTGGAAATTGTGATGCCGAAGGGCACTTACTCAACTCATGAGCAGGGCTTGCACAAATAACACATGCCTTGTGAAATTGAGGCTAATCTTACTGGGTAGGGGCATGTCCCGTAGCTAATAATTGGTCCATCTTGCGGGACAGTGCCTCTACTTGTTGGGCTAACTCTAGGTTTTGCCCGACCTCATAAATGCCCCCTCTTTTCGGGGCTCCAACTACTAGTTGCCGGACTTGCCGGGCTACGGAGGCATAGTGAAGGGAATTATCACTTAAGTTCTCAAACAATTGCTATGCCTCGGCATCATTTTTAGACATAAATGTCCCAGCACAGGACGAATCCACCATTTGGCGGTGCGGTTCAGTTAAGCCATAATAAAATGTTTGAACAAGTTGCCAATTAGGCACTTGGTGGTGGGGACACTGTTAGAGAAGGTCTCGAAGTCTTTTCCACGTCTCATGGAATTGCTCACCATCCATTTGAGCAAAGTTTGTGATGGCTCGCCTAAGTTGGTTGGTTATACCTATGGGAAAGTACTTCTCCAAGAACCGTTGCTGTAATTGGTCGCAAGTTGTGATTGAATTAGCAAGTAAAGAATTTAGCCAATGTTTGGCTTTATCCTTTAACGAGAATGGAAACAATCGCAACATTAAGGCCTCATTTGTGAAATTATGGATCCTCACTGTTGAGCAAATTTCCAGAAATTCATTCAAATGGTTATAAGGATCATCATGAGTTAGTCTATGGAATGATGGGAGCATTTGTATGGTGCTGGACTTAATCTCATAATGAGCAGCAGTGGTGTTGGTTAATTGGATGCATGATGGTGATGTATATGCAGTGGGTGTAAAATAATCCTTAAGGGTCCGGTTAGGCACATTCGGGACATCAAGATTAGCCATCTCTAATGGCTCAATGTATGAATATGAATACTCGAGCCTAGGAACACGGGCGGAGGCCCTAAGTCTCCTAAAGGTCTTTTCTAGTTCAAGGTCCAAACTCCACAATTCAGGGCGACAAGAACGACGCCCGTGCATACACTACCCACACACACACAAAAAGTTCGACTCTGTGCACTAAGTTACGAAAGCAGAATGCTAAAAGAGAAATACTCACAGCGGTTCAACGAAAACGTTTTACTCATCTTGCGGATGCTTGACGTGTAGATGTTGTCTCCAACCTTTATTTGAGCTTTGATTTTCGTTTTAGCACTTTGGTGCTTTGCTTGTGAGTGTTTGCTTCTGTTTACTCACTTTAGTGCTGCGGTTATTTTATTTTATTTTTAAAGCTCGGCTGCGCTCCGCTTGCACTTCGGTGATAGCTCCAATTTCAAACGCTTTGCACACTTAGAAACACAAAAGCATAAAATCCTAAACTAAAAATTAAAATAAGAATGTAACTTTAAATTAACTAATTTCGCCAGACGTCCCCGGCAACGGCGCCAAAATATGATGGGTCATTGAACACACCAAAAATAAACCCTAAACTACACCAAATTCTTTTAGAATAATGGCAAGTCCAGGTATCGATCCACAGGGACAATTGTGAAATTAAACTAATTTAATTGTTGAATTCCTAAATTAATTTTGATAAAAAGATTGATTGTTCATAGCCTAAATTAATAACAAATAAATTAAACTAAGGAATTAAATTATCAATAATAAATGAAATTGGGTTTACTGAATTGGGGGAAAAACTAGGGCAAAGAGTCCACCACTAGCCACGTAATTAGGGTTTCCAATTGAAATCAATTATGCTATGGTTTCAACAGATTAATGCTTCGCAACTACAAGCTCAAAGTATTTAACAAGAAGATCATCACATTTAATGTACGAGCACAAACCATCTCAAGGAATACGAATCGTTCACTCTAAACTAAGGTAGTGGTACGACTCGTTCCTCGTAGCATGGTTCGTCTCATACCTTGAATGTGAAGGAATAGAAAACTCATGTATGGATAACATTCAACAATCACAAAAAGTCAAATATTCGAAGAAATAATGAAAAATATATAAAAGAAACTTCTAAATCACCATACAAATGTTCAAACCTTTACATAATTAAAAATCAAAAAGAAAACAAAATAATTACATGGCTAGGGTTTCATCAAAACCCTAGAAAATGAGACTAGCCACTCATGGATGAGTGGAATGAGGTAGATAGAGAAGGAACCACCATGGGAGACATCCTTGAAGCTTTTAGTTTCTCTTCCCTTCCAAACCCTAGCATCTCCCTTTAGGTCAAAACAAGTTCAGAACCCTAATCCAGCCATTTCCTTGCCTTTTTATACTTTTGATCCCTCTCAAACAGGTTTAAAACGTCGGGCCCAATTTCCTAGAAAAAGTCAATGCACGTGCGGGAAAAGTCAACGCACGTGCGGCTCGATCAACTCTCTTTAAATTCTGTTTTTTTTTCCCATTTTATGCTCCGACTATGTACAACCTGATTGACATTCAACACACATAAAGTATACGGTTTGACCAGCAAGTGAAGTTAAGAGATTATAATTAACAGCCTCAATGATGTACAATTCGGCCTTAATCAAACCGTTCATTATATAGAACTCGTTGAGTACTATATATCTGTAAAAAATCACGTTGATTAGATAACGATAGCTACGTGATCAAATCATTTTTTTATATAAAAAAATGGACGGTGAAAAAATAAACGGTTGACAGAAATTTGATCCGATGAGATAGCTATCAACATTTGATCATTGTGATTTTTTACAAGCATATAGTATTCGACGAGTTCTATATATTGAACTATTCAGATTATAAAAACGAGACCCATGGTGGGCCCCATGAACCCAACAACCCAAACAAAAAAGGTCTTTCAAACATTCTAGAGAAATTCCTTTTTCACACACTTAATTAGCTTCAGACACACTTAATGAAATATTAATTTAATGACAATTATATCCTAAACAAAAATGACCATAATAGACATCCACAACACTCATAATATTATATAGAAAAAATCTATCTACATATCTTTTAAGAACAAAAAAATCTCAATATACGCTTTTTGAGTTAAAAAAATTAAACCCTAGTTTTTTCGTTATTCTCACTTTTTCTTGTTACACACTCTATACTCCTCTATTGTCTGTCAATCAATACTCTCAAAACATCTCTCATATTGCTTTAATTTCTAGGTTTATACTGTATTATTTACATTGTTTTCTTATTAGCTGTACAATTTTTACTTAATTTTGATATGGAAAAGTTGTAAATCTATGGAAGTTCAAATTCAAGCAAAAATATGTCTGGTGACAACAAAATCAGTGATGAAAATGTTAGCTTTATTTTTTTTATTTTTTTTATTTGCGATTTTCAGATGGATAATCAGTGTTGAATTTCATCATTTTTTTTTTGGAAATCAACTTCCGAAATATTATTTATCTTTCGAAGGAAACACATAAATTTCATAAATCAACTGCCGAAGAAACACATAAATTTCAGAAATCAAATGCCGAAAAGTATTGCATGATTTCGGAACTACAGAATTGAAACAACTTATCAAATTCGGCAAACACATATCGAATGTTTATGTTTTTTTCGAATCTAATTGATCAAAATAATACAATTTATTCGGTGATTAAGTTCTGAATTAAGCCTACAATTTCGGACAACCAGTGCCGAGAGCTCCAAATCGTAAAACATAAGAAAAAATCGAGGGTTTTATGCCAATGGAGTGCACAAATATCTAAAAATAGTAAATGCAATAACAAAATGATAAATGTAATAATAAAATGGAAAGATTCCTTACCTTCAACAAGGGTTTTCAATGGAGGTTCAATGGAGGTCTTCAATGAAGGAAAGTTCACTGTTTTTTTTTTTTTTTTTTTTGAACGGAAACTTCACTGGCTTTGGTTTTCACAAAAGTGGGTGAACTATAAATGTGAAGTAGGGTCTATAAAAGTGTGTGGATTTGAGGGTAAGGTGGTGTGTGTACCATGGTTATGAGTGAAGGGTGTAATTGTAACTTTAAGTGTGTGGATTGAGAAAATTAGTTAATAATCAAATTAATAGTTATGTATATTGAGAAAAGATATGCCCTGATTTAAGTAGGTGTGTGGAAATAGAATTCCCAACATTGTAGAAGAACAAAATAATTTTTGGAGTCATCTAGGTTGAGATTGTTGCAAGATGAATATTGTACCGTCTTGGGAAAACACCTTCCAAATCCTGTTCCCATATCTCAATCCACATAGATACAAACAGTAGATAAAGAAATAATAATACAATTCCATAACACTTCTTCCCCATTGAACTATTCTCAAAATTTTCAATACAGTCAGTTTACAACCATTTACAACCATGGTTAAAATGAAACGGTTCAAAAGCTAAGAAGTTATACAAAATAACCCTAACGCTTCAACGCAAAACATCAAACAAGTGATCATTCATTCTTCTTCCAAATTGCTTTCCATAGTAAATCATTTAGATGGCTCGCCAACTTCATTTCCTGAAAATGGTTAGTTTTTGGGGCAAGCGAATGATCAGTAGGAAGTATATTTAACAAATTTTATAATCAATTGAAATACACATGATCGTGCTATGCAAACATTTGGGAAATTTTTTATTTTGTATACATATAAATACCTTTATGCATGAGTATGAAATGAGCAAATGTTAAGGTTAAATTAGCATTTTTTGAGTTCACCGGGGCGGTAAATATACTATGACATTCCAAGTAAAAACCATAATTCGAAATACATACATAGGCATAGATTTTGTATACTGAAAATAGTCCCACATTTGTCGACTCAAAAAATGGCGTGGCGATGGGCACCTAAAAACATTTTTCCCTTTCACATTTGTCGACTCCAAAAACGGGGGGGACGCAGACACCCAAAAACATTTTTCAAAAACCATGTTTTTCCACATTTGCTGACTCTTAAAATGGCGGGTTCGTGGACACCCAAAAATATTTGTCTACATTTGCCGACTCCTGAAACGGCAGGATCGTGGACACCTAAAAACATTTTCCCACATTCGTGTGTGGTATGTGCAGACAGGGCAATTTGGTCACCTTGACTCCCCGCTCAGGTACCAATACAATACATATAGAGGTGTTCGCGGTTTAGTTTTGGACAGTTTGCGGATCGATTTGGACCCGCCCGCATATATGCGATTTTGGAAAAATTCAAATCGCAACCGCATGCAATGCGGGTTGCAATTTGTGCTGATAGGGTTCGCGGATGTGCGGGCGATTTCGGATTGGACTTTATTCAATTTCCAAACTCAATTTCAATTTTTAGATTCAATATAATTTAAGATTAATTTTATTTTCAAAAGTAATTAACTGATTCAATTTCCCCTCCATAAAGAAGTAGATTCAATTTCCTACAATGTTTATAGAGCAAACAAAAACAAATACATTCAAAAACAATGTTCTCAAACAATGTTCTCTTCAACATTTCTTTTTTTGTCATGAAATTAAGGTTTGGTGTGTTGGCCAAAAATATCTACGATATGATGAATGAAATCAACGGTCTAGGTTTTCTTATTAAAAAATAAAAAAATCTAAGTGCGGGCAGGTTCTTGCGGGTGCAGGTTAAACCCGCAACCCACCCGCAACTTGTAATTATGCCATATTCCAAACCGCATCCGCCCGTATTGTGTTTGCGAAACCGCCCATTTGTATGTGGATCGATTCGGGTTGGACGGTTCGGATAACCCTAAGCCCAGCCCTAAATATACAATCCAAACCAAACCTGACTCACTACGCGAACTCATAGACTATTTACCCCCTTTTAATGTTCCATTGTTTACACCATGATTGTATTATAAAAGAAATTTAATAATGCATATGATGCATGAGTTTGCAAATTTTTATTTTCCCCTAAGATGATTTCAATGCACAACAATTCAATAGTTCACATGTCAACAATGAGAAGATTCTTCAATTAATAGCCATCATAATCTCCAGTTTTGGTGTAAAAGTCACAAAGTCTAACTTTTCAACATAAAAGTCAAGTAAATACACTTAATTTTAGGTTCTAAAGGCCAATTGGGCAAAACCCCCTTTTTTACTCTTCTAACCATTCATACACATTGGTATCACAACAATCCAATAATTCATATTTCAACCTCAAAGTCAAATAAACATGCCTAATTTCATGTTTTAAAAATCACTTGAGCAAAACCCCCCCTTTTTTTTTGAACAAGTTTCAAAACTAGGATTTATAGAAAATTAGGGGTTTTCTCTCTTTTATGAAGTAGAGACTAATTTCCATCATCAACAACAATAATCCTCAATAATAGACATAATTCCATCCATAATCATGAATTATTGCGCGCATCCTTCCAAATCATTTATTAGCAAACACAATTCATACATATATACATAAATACACACATATATATATATATATATCTACAAAGGTGAATATCTAATGAAATTACCACATGTTATTCTCAAATTATATATATATATAATAAGTTAAAGATACCCCGGCCTCAAGAATGGTAGTTAAGGATGAGAATTCAACTCAAAACTTTAACGAAATTACGAAATAATCAGTAGAAATCTTGATCTAAGCTTTCCTTCCAACCTCCTTGAAGGATTTAGGATGGATCTAAGGTAAAAATTTGAGAAATCAAGTGTTTAGAGCTCTAAGGTTTCGGGGTATGGAGGAGAGGGAGAGAATAGAGGAAGAAAGAATAAAGACTTTGGACCAAAAAGTGACTTTAAAGTGCGTGGTATCAAACAGACTGCTCAAGCAGTCCAAGCTTGGCTCAAGCGGTAAAAAGAAGCTCCCAGAATCTCTAAAATTAGCGTAGACCGCTTGAGCGACCAAAAGTTTGCTCGAGGGAACTTGCTTCCAACACGGGGTACTCAAATTTCAAACAGGCATAACTCCTTCGTCCAGACTCCGTTTTAGGTCGTTCTTGTGTTCAAATCGAAGCCTCATAAACAAGTTTTCCAATGGTTGTAGCCTCACATCCAAATTCAAAGTGTGGAGAGTGAAGACTACTCATGGGACAATTATCTGAATCAATGTTTTTTTGGTTCAACCTTACTTTACCATTATGATACCACCTCAATCAATATCCTAAAATGAACCAAAGAGGCTCCAAGAACAATAATAATAGTGCCAAGAGCAATCCCACTTGTCCAAAAAGTACCAAGTATTAAAAATATCAAGGCTTGATTGTTTTGAAGAATGTAAAATGGTTGTGGTCTAAACAGGGCATAAGCATAATAAGTCACAAAAAAAAAAAAGATTCTTTTTTTAATCATTGTTAGCAATAAGCTAGTTGGGGGTGTGATGAATGGTTAAAACTGTATAATTATTCTATTATTTTTGGATATTAATACACTTTTATAATATTAATTCCCTAATTTTATATATAGTCATATGTTTAATAGATTAATTTCACTTTATGCACAATTAGTTTGTAATTAATATAAAAATGTTGGGGTTGATTTGTAAATCTTAAAAAGAAAAAGAAAAAGAAGAAGAAAAAAAACAAAAACAAAAGAAAACAGACGGGTGGTGATTTCTCCACCCACCATCCCACTAGATGTAATATAATATAATATTATATTCATATATATGTTTGTTTGTTTGTATGTTTGTAGGAGACATTAGAATCAGAGAACTTCTCTTAGATGATGAAAAAAGAAGAGTAAAGACATTGGAAGAAGGAGAAAAGTCGTCTCACTGAAGAATTCTTGCCTATTATTCAGAAATCGACGTCCACTTTAGAAGATAAAGAAGAGGTTGGGAAGTTCATGGCTCTACACTTAATTTTGTTAACAATTTTCTAGAACACTCGAGCCTTATCAGAGCCGTTATTCGAAGAATTTATTTTGGATTTGAATTTTTAAAGATTTCTACAATTATGATTCTCTAAGGAGCGAGAGAGTTGAAGAAGAGAAGTATTAATTTCAAATTTGCAAATTTCCATTGCTACGGAGGTTATAGAGTTGTAATTGGAATTGTGTTGTTGTATGTTTTAATCTCCTTTTCAGATTTAGTGTTTACATGATTAGGAGAAGTTATAAATATAGGTTAGATTTGTGAGTTCGGTGGAGGAATTGGAGAGATTGTAAAAAAAACACTATTTCTTCAATACAAATTGTTTTATTCCATGGTGTTCTAATTTTCTTTGCTGAGGTTAGAGGTGAATCCCCAATGGTTTCTTTATAAATATTTGGTAATTCAATTATAGTTTTTAATGTCAAGATTATTTTGATTGATTTATTTATTTATTTGGGGAAAAAATTGTTCTGTATAATATCTTGTTCTATCGTAGACTCTGGGCACGGTAGAAGCTTCATATTTCCTGCGAATCAAATAACTAAATTTTTATGGTGTAATCAATCGGTCAAAATAATCCATCTTTCAAAATTAATTTTTATATGAAATAACCGTTTTTATGTTCCGATTGAGAATACCCTTTGTGTATGTCTCAATTGAGTTATACAAATTGAATCAAATATATTTTAAAGAAAGCATTGGTGCATGATCCTTGATACCTTAACAACCTTTCTCTTTATAGTCACTGTTACGACCCAAACCCGCCCCTATAAGTTTAGTGTCATAACCGGCCAGTAATCTTAGGATTACCAAAGACCTTTGAACATGATAAACAAAATACAGGGGCTAGTGGAAGCAAAGAATACAATATAGTGTCGATAGAGCTGTGCAGACATACATGGGACAAAAATTTTAAACTTTAACTATATAAACATGACATCATATATGCAGTAGTCTTACGTCACTTCACTTTAATTAGTAAGTGCTTGCTGTCACAAACAATATTGCTCTTGCCATCCGGGAGAAAGGAAAAAAATTACTATAAGATCAATAGTTAATAAGCAAAACAACCCAGGTTTTGGAACCTCCACGGGAGACACTATGGTTGGCTGGACAAAACAGACCTCCATGCAACAGCCTAGGCCTGGTTATGCACCTGATCACCTACATACATAAATAATAGAATGAGCTGGAGTCCAGTGAATAACAACAGAGTAAAGATTTTATGAATGTAGTCCAAGCAATTTCAGAAATCATAATTCATATTAGAAACATATTCAGATTCATATAATTATTAGAAGTCATAAGCAATTATATGTGGTACATCCATTAGCTATCATATCAAATTGGTCCTGAGACCCACATGCATAGTCGATACTGACGACCCGAAAGGTCCATATCTTGTGCACAAGTAGCCATGGTATTATCTCCCTCAGACGAGGGCCATATACCATAGACCATGGTATTGTTTTCCCCGGGCGAGAGCCATATAACATAGGCCATGGTACAGTTTCCCTCGGGCGAGGGCCATGTGAACTAAGGATGCCACAAATACATTTCAAAAAATTGGACATTCATTCATGATTCACAAAATAGTATTTCATAAACCAAATCATATCTTAACATTCAGAAATTACTTATAATTAATGTAGCTTTATGAAGTTGTTACTCACAGATAGCTCTGATGACAGAAGAGTCAGAACAGTCAGATCAAACAATCTATGGCGCGTGACCTACACAAACACATAACAAATGCACATTGAGACATAGGCCCAGAAAAATACATAACTCATTACTTTTCTAACTTGGTGTGTTTCTAATCTTTATCTTCATTATTATGTCTTAATTAAGGCTTAGGAATGCCTAAGATGCAATGAGGATGTCAAAATGTAACTTGAAACACTTAGTCAAACTTTCAAAAAAATAAGGCAGTCCGCTCGAGCGTAACATCGGTCGCTCGAGCGGCCTGCAAAATCTGCAAAAGTATTGGTTACACGATTTTCACACTCGACGGACGCTGGATGGTCGCTCGAGCTAAAGATTAAGTAAACAGGCTCTCCGCTTGAGCACAACTTAGGTCGCTCGAACGGTTTGCAAAGTCTGTAAAACTTTTGGGAGCTCTCATTTTACACTCGAGCTTAGACTTCTTCGCTCGAACAGAGGTACAAATGTAAGGGTGGTCGCTTGAGCGCAGGTTCTACCGCTTGAGCTAACCCCCAAACTCTGCAAAAGTACTATTAGCTTGAATTCTTTGCTCGAGCACAGACTCCACCGCTCGAGCGAAGAGTGCAAATTTTGAAATTTTCAGATTTGCTTCCCAAGTTCAAAACTCAATTTCAAAGCTTCAAAACACATCATTTTGGTCCAAAACTTAGTAAACCATTGAGAAACTCATAATATATGATGAATTACAAATCATTTCGCAAAATCAAGCCCAAAAGCATTGCCAATTGAACAAAACTAAACTTGAGATGTTGAAAACATAACATGCATGTATTCTCTTGAGTTCAAACTTTCCAAGTCTTAGTAAAGTGAGATGTTTAGTATAAAAAGGAGTTGAATTCTCATTACAAGACCAAAATATGAACATGCATGTAGGAAAACTTTGAAATCAACTTCCAAAACTTCATGATATGCACATGCATGCATGGTTTGATCCGAATTCTACTTCTTTAGCTTAATTCCCAAATTAATCTACTTGATTCTCTTAAACTCATGCATTACACTCTAATTCCCTTTGATTTCACATGTAAATGAGCTTGAGGTTATAAAATGTGAGTTGAATTCTTACCTAAGGTTGAAGTCAAGTGTAAAAACCAACTCAAAGCTCCAAATTGTCTTCAAATGCCACCAATTCTCCCTTTCCTCTTCTTTGATCTCAATTTCTCTTTCTCTCTCACGTGTAAGAGCTCAAAATGGTAAAGATGAGATGATTCTAGAGTGTTGTATAAGCCTTATATAGGCTAATTAAGGGACTTAGGCCTCATTTGGCAAGTGGTTTTTTTAGTCAAAAAGTTACTAAAAAAATCAAAAAGCCAACAATTTATACCAAAAAGTCAAAGATTCTCTTTTCTCTTTACTTTTTGCACATTTTTTCGTTTTTCGTAAAAAGTCAAAAGGTCATTCCAAACATACTAGTTTTTTTTACATCATATTTTAGCCAAAAAGTCAAAAAGTTATTAAATAAGCATGTTCCCAAACGAGGCCTTAATTAACTCTTGGCTTAAGTTAATTAATTTGCTTTATTTTATTCTAATTAGTTCGTTCTGAAATCGAATTTCAATTGAATCTACCTTAATTTTCTAAAAATTCTAAATAACACGTAATCTCAGTCAATTTTGTATTATGTGGCCGATAGGGCCTTCAATTCGTAGAACAGAACAGAAGCCCAGACAAATATTTCTATGGCAGACAGATATAAACACAAATATCATATAACACATGCAATTAACTCGAGATTTCATCTTTATTACTCATTAAGCATTCTTAATCATACAGTATTAATTAATAACGAATCGGGGTTGTTACAGTCACCTTATTTTATCTTTTAGCTAATTATTTTTCTTAGATCATTCAACCATTTCAAAAATTCAAAATCATTTATTTTATTTTATTTTATTTGAGTGCTCAATCATTTTTTTGAACAAACCACTCCTTGTGGATTCGACCTTGGACTCATCGAGTTATAATACTTCGCAACATCCTACACTTAGGATTGCATTATAAAATTCGCAACAAGTTTTTGGCACCATTGCCGGGGACTACATCTGTAATGCCCTGAATTATCATAACTAAATATACAACATCCGTGAATAACAAAATACCAAAACATCTTATTTCCCATTGAAGTCAGGGTTAGAATTATAATTCCAAGTCATATATATTTAAATTACAAATCATGTCCATGCCCAAGTTCAACAAGCTAGTAGATAGCACAAAAGAAATTGCCTCAAGGGCATACAAAACTTCCAAGGTTAAGTCTTGTACAACAAAATAACTTCGCAATATTTAACACAAAAATTCTAAGCCTTCACAATTAGATGTCTTTGCATGCTGACTCTCCAATAAGACAAAAGTGCAACTCCAGGTCATTAAGATTGTAGTGTATCACTTGTTCCTGAAAAGTCATATAGGGTTGAGCTCTATGCCCAGTAGAGATACGTTTAACAAAGTATCTAATCATTTGAACTATCACATGGCACCGTTATAACTAAAACAACATTAAAATTTATATTTAAAGAATAAATAAATAAACAAGTAAAGAACAAAGCACATTTCTGTCTTAGATAAAACCATTATCAACATCGGAAGGAGAAATACACCATGAGTCCCTTACACGAGTCTAAACCACATATACATGTCATTTCCAATTGAAACTATCTCCACATTTACCGACTATTAAACGGCAGGACGTGGGCACCCAAAATAATCTATTTTTCCATTTTTGCCGATTATTATACAGCGCGACCAGTGGACACCCAAAAATATTTTCCTACATTCATCTGACGATAAGCTCAAGACAGGGCAATTGGGCACCTTAACTCCCCGCGTAGGTACAAACACAACACGACATTCTCATAATCGACTCCCAAACCCAGACTCATACTTAATTTATCTCTTTATTAGACTTTCTTCCAAAAAAACAAGTATTCAACCTTATCAAGAAACACCAATTTCAAGTCATAATTACAACAAAACAACAATAACCACATGTTCCACAACTTGATCCTTCACAAAATTTCAAGAATTGAAGGGAATTTCCATCCAAATATCATTCTTTACTCAAATTCAAAATTAGGGTTTCAACAATTTTGGGACTTTCTCTTCATCTTCACACACACACACACACACACACACACACACACACACATATTCTCAACACTAATACTCATGTTACATAGAAAATTAGGTGAAATTTTATAAAGTTGAATAAAATTTTCCCTTTTTGTTAAATAAAGAGTTTAATCCAACTTAATCATCAAACCAAATCTTAAAGTCATAACAATACCATATAATGATGTTCAAAACAAAGAGATACTAAGTTAAAAGTAACCCTACCTCAAACAAAGAGCAAGAAAGATAGACTTCAATGAGAATCCCTTTTGAGAAATTGGAATCCAATCAGTAGAGATTAAGATCTCTACGTGTACTACGCTTCTTGTAGGTGATTTGGGCTTAGATCTTAGAGAAATGAGAGATATTTGGGGTAGGAAACTTAGGGTTTTCAAAGAGAGGGAGAGGAGAAAGAAGATTGAAAGGAAAAAGTGATGAAATGATCCAAAAAGTTACTTTTTAAATTGTTGACTTCGTGCAGACCACTCGAGCAGTGAACAACATCTCTCAGTACTTTTATATGCAAAACAAGATATAGGGAGCCCTTTGTAGAACTACTGAATGCTCTCATTCTTCGCTCGAGCAGTACTTTCACCACTCAAGCGGTCACATGGAACAAATGTTAGAACATCATTGTTTGAAAAATGTTCTGAGAAGGTTTGAATTGCGAGCTCTCGCAATTTTGGTAAACTCGTTCCACTCTATTTTTATTTTCTTTTTATTCTTGTTAATATAATAGTATCTGTGTAGTTTTTATTTATTTATTATTATTATAAAAAAAACATCTCATATATATGTTGTATGCATATTTGGTATCATGATCATCTTGGTTATTTGGTAAGCATTGATTCTGATTCAGACACATTGTTTGGTAGTCATTTTGAGTTTGAAACTGATTTATTTGTACACCCTCACACACCTGACATGATGGCAAATAATGGTGGTAATGAAAATGAGGAAAATTAAATTCAAATGGCCCAACATGTTCGAACCTTGCGTGATTATTTGCAACCCACAAGGGGGTAGTGCTCCATATTGTATTATTTTTCCTCCAAATACAAATAATTTTAATTTTAATCCAGGCATGATTGCATTACTTCCTAGATTTCATGGCCTTGAATATGAAAATCCTTACTTGTACATAAAAGAATTCGAAGAAGTTTGCCCTACCTGTCTTGACCAAACCTGCAGTGAGGAGACTGTAAGACTAGAGTTATTTATTTTTTTGTAAAATATAAGGCAAAAACATGGTTAAACTCATTGAGATCTAGATCAATAAGCATTTAGCAAGAGATGCAAACTGAATTTTTAAAGAAATTTTCCTAATACACAGAACAAATTCTTTGAAAAGACAAATCATGAATTTTTCTCAAAAAGAAAATGAAACATTTTACTAGTATTGGGAACACTTTAAGGATTTGTTAAACTCTTGTCTACATCATGGCTACGAATCTTGGCGAGCTATTGGTTTTTTCTATGAAAGTTTGACTCCTCAAATGCGCCAATTCGTGGAGATGATGTGTAATGGTGAATTTTTGAATAAAGATCCCGATGAAGCTTTTGAGTACTTTTATTTACTAGCAAAGAATGCCCAATCTTGGGATACCACTGACATTCTAGGACATCTAAGTAAAACCAAGCCTTCGTCTATAGTTTCTGGTGGTGGTAAGTACCCAACTAAAAGATGAAGATGATTTAAGTGCAAGAGTGGCTACTTTGACCAGAAAATTAGAGGCCATGGAATTAAGGAAAGTTAATGAAATCACAACTGTGCCTAAAAGAGAAAAGGTTTGTGAAATTTGTGAGACCATGGGACACCTAACACATGAGTGTCCAACTATTCTGGCTTTCAAAGAAGTGTTGCATGATCAAGAAAATTTCATAAATACTTTTAATAAGCTTACCCAATTGTAGACACCCCATTTTTGACCGCCCTTAAGACTTGGGTGCTACTGATGGTTTACTTGGTGATGAAAGATGTGCAGGGCAAAGGTTTGATTTCTTCGGCAAGAAGAGAGTCAAATCCTAACCTTACACCCCATTTGGGATCAAAGCTATTTTGAATGGTTTTTAGACCTTAAAACCCTCTCTTTCAAAACATTTTTGAAATAAAGTCTCTACGATGTCCCGAGGCTCGCATTTTGTCAAATGTTGTGTTTTTTCGGTAAAACGAGCAAGGACAAAGTAGAAATGAATGAAAGAGAGATGAAATCTTTGGAAAATCTCTCAAAACACCTTGTTAAGGGGTTTGGAGTTGAAGAAAAGAGGAGAAGAGGAAAGAAACCTAGTTAGAGAAGAAGATGGGCATGAATCGCTAAGAGAGAGTCGAGCAGCCCTCGCTAAATCAGGCCTATCCTTTTGTATATTTGGATTTAAGCTATGAATCCACCACCGTTGGAAATCTTACTTCCGGGGCTTCATTTTTCACTTAAGAATCTCCTAAATTCGAGTCCGGATGGGGGAGATATGATTGGCTGAAGTTGGGCATCATTCCGGTTGGACCGAAACTGAGCAGCCTTCACTAAAAGAGAGATATCTCTTAGCACATATGGAATGTTGAGGTGAGGCTTCCAAATTTTCAAAGAAGACTTCCGGGGCTACAGTCTAGGCTTAAGAATGACCTAAAAAGGAGTCCAAATGAAGGAATTAGGCTTGCTTCAAGTCAACGACTAGGGCTGATTTTTTCCATCAGCCTCTATAGAGGTCTATCGGCCATAATTTGACCTCAGCAGCTATATGTCGGCCAAAATTGAACCTTATCGGCCAAAAATGATGGCCGGTCGGCACCAAAGATGGTCGGTCAACCAAAATTGTCCAGAAAGCCCAGAATTGACAGATATTTATCCTCCAGCTGTTTCTAGCTTGTGCTACCTGTTCCAAATCAGATATTTCGACCCAAAAGTTGATATTTTGCTATATATGAAGCTATATCTCAATTTCAAAGGGGTCAACCTTCTTGGACAAGCTTGGGAGCTTCTCTCACTAAACTCCCTCTCTCTCTACAAAACTTCCAGAGCAAGATCTCTGCCTCTCTCCCTGAAGCCTCCTTCTCTTGCATTTGTGTGCATAACAAGAGCTATACTTGGAGATATACCTCGCCTTTGCCTAGGCATCCTTAATCAAACTCAACCACCATTGGGCTGAGGTTCTTTGAGGATCATTTTGAGCTCCAAAAGTTGGTCTTAGCTCAGAGTTTGGACCTGTTTTGCAGCTGTGCTTCAAGGGTAAGCATCCCTCTCTTTTAAGCTCATTTTGTACACTATCTTGGCCAACTTTGCATGCTTGTTTTGCCACCCTTTTAAATTGTTTTTGGCTTGGTTTTGAACTGAGAAAATCTCTGTTTTTCAGCCCTAAAAGTGATGGTTTAGGCCTATTTTGTATTAGGGGGTTGTCTCTCCCTTTGCTTCTTGGCTTGTAAAGCCTTTAGAGCCAACTTCCTAAGCTTTTGAAACCATCTTTGTTTGGCCTTTTAACCACTGAAATCCAGCAGATTTTCAATGGTAATATTGTGGTTTTGAGGTGCAAAATGGGAGAGGGTGGTCCCCTCTCCTCTTGTCTTGCTTTCTAGTGTTGATGGCTAACTAAATGAGCATGTGTTTTTACTTCTCTATGGCTTTGTTTAGGCTCATTTTTGTGACTTATCAGACTTGATATAACTCTGATTTTGGCTGGTTTGATCACCTTTTGCTTGCATTTTGTACTTGTAGTGCAAATCATTCTTACTAGCTTAACATGCTTGATGTTGTAGCCTATTATTTTAGCATGCATTGGCTCCATTCTAGCACATTTTTGGTGATATTTTGACATGCCATAACTCTGATTTTTTTTGTTGAAGTCGCCTCGTGCTTGGCTTTGGTAGGTGTAGTGTAAACCTCCTTATTGGCCTTACATACTCCATGTTTTGACGCTTCATGCTAGCTTGTTTTGGATTTGCTCCATGCATGTTTTGTCATTGTTTTGGCATGCTCTAGGATTTCTTTGGGTTGTATTGGCCATAAGCTTCATGCGTTGCATAGCTATAGTGCAAACGCCTTGACTAGTCTTGAGTTTTAAGGCCTCTACCATGCTTTACTTGTGATCTTTGCATGCCTTGACATCATTTGGCATTGAATTTTAGAGCTTATATCTGCGCCATACTCCCATGTTTATCACTCTTTAATTGTGTTTAAGAGTTGTGCCCTTATGCCTTGTTTGTGAGCTAATTCGGGAGCCTATCTTTCTTGCCATCTTTGTTGTGAGTCCAGCATGTTTTTGCTACCATTTTGACCTGCCTTAGGTCTGTTTTGAGTGCTTTAGGTCATTTGAGCCTTGTTTGGTATGGTTGTAGTGTAAAGCTCTGGACTAGCTTTGTGTTTCAAGCTTCTTAACATGTTTTCTTTGAGCTATTTGCATGATTTAGCATCCTTTGGAATGTAATTTTAGAGCTTACTTCATTGCTACATTCTCACATTTGTCACCTTTTCATCATGTTTGAGAGTTGTACTATTATGCTTAAGCCATGGGCCAATGCATTGAGCATGCATTTCCTTACTTTTGAAGCCATCATTTCATCATTTTGGCCACTGTTTTGGGCATGGCTGAGGTCTATCCATTTTGGTTTAAGCCTATCCTTTGCATGTTGTCGCATGCTTGTTGCATATTTAGTACCTTGCATGTTGTTGCATGCTAGTATGTTGCATGCTTATCCCTTTATCATATTGTCACATGCTTGTCTCATTTTGTATGTTGTTGCATACTTGTCCACCTTTGCATGCCTTGCATGCTTGAATGTTCATGTTGCATTTTGCATACTTGTTTAGGTTACATTGCATTTGGCATGCTTGTCACCATTAACCTTGTATGGCATTGTCATTAATATGCTTATGTTGCATTGGATTTGCATCATGCTTGGGTTGCTTGCATGCTTGCTTGCATGCTTAGATTGCATAGCATTGTATGTGCATCCCTTGTCTCTTGATCAAGCATTGTAGAGGTTGGGGCCCTTTATGTGTTTTTGTGCATTTCATTTGATATTGAAATCGCACACTTGGCTCCTTTGGCCATCATGCATTGAAATGCGTGATTGATAGTCTGAGGGTCGGGCACTACACTCTTTTGAGCCTCAAACATGATAAGGAGGGCGATCGTGCAAACATTGCCTTGTAAATGTATTGCCATGCTCTGTTTGTCCTCTACTGCAGCAAAACAGCATTCTGCAGGAAGAAATGGTCGGTCGGCTACTTTCAGTGCCGATCGGCTAACCTTTGTTGGCCGATAACAGCATAATTGGTCAGTTGCACCTTTCTATTGGTTGATGGCCTTACCACTTGGTCGATGACCTCTCAGCATGTCCATGAAGTGGTTCAGAAGTGTCACAGAAGTTGGCACAATTTTCAGAGGTACAGAGCAGTGCAAACAGAGGCAACATGTGGCATGGCAACGGATTTCTGAGCGAAGCTGACCGAGCACGCATGCATCCTTCATCACGAGGCCATTGTAATGCTTTTGATAATTTAGAATACTGATTTGTTTCAATTTGGTTATGCAATAATTAATTAACTTGTTAGTTAGTTAATTAGTTGGTTTGTATTATTTATTCGGACCCTCCGTCGAGAGGGCCAACTATTGTAATAAGTGTGCGTGAGTGTGTGAATGTCTTCCAACCTCCACTTCTTTCTCCCTTTTACTTAACCGCTTACGATGGTTAGTTCTAGGGCACGTTTCAATTAGCATCCTTATGCTCGCATGTTTGCATCATTCATCTGTAGTGCATGCACCAAGCTCGGTGCATCATACTAACTGAATAGTATTTCAATTCCAACTTGAATACGTGTATCGAGTGTTGCATTTCACATGACATTTAAGAATAGCCGAGCTTATCTCTAGTTGCATTTTGCATGTGTTGCATTAGCCATCTTAACATAGCTAGGATCATGCATTGATTTCTGACTAGCTTTTGTTTTAGCTTGGAGTACTATGTAAGATTTTATGCTTTAGTATCTTGCATGAGTGTGAGTGTTTCCATGAAAGCATGCTTGCCATGAGGCTATTTGCTTATATGATATAACTGCCTGAATGCCTGTGGGTGAAGGGTAGATTACTTGAATTCGAACAATTCATTGAAATGCGAGCTTTAAGTCCTCTTGATTGTGGCAAAATCATGTTTTCTTAAGCCCACTTGAGGGTGGCAAATCCACGTCTTAGCCTACTTGTGAGTAGCACCTTCAAATCATTTTCAAAACAAACATGAGATGTTTTGTTCCAACTTAGGCGATCTAGTCTATACTTGTGTATTGTGTGCCTCACATAGTAAATTCTAGCTAATAACCGGAATAAGAACGCATATGTCTTCGAAACAAAATATCATGTCTAGTACAGGCCGATCTTTGATCGGGCGAGCGGGGGTGCTCATAGATGACCTTCCCCAATCGTACCCAAGTTCCCAAGCTGAGACAACTTTGGTGATGACAGACTCGTGGCCTTAGGCAACGAGTCAGGGTTTCCTAAATTTTTCCAAAATAAAATATTTAGGTGGCGACTCTGTATCTGGCAAAGTAGTCCATGTTTGGCACTTCTTTCTTAAAAATCAGTTTTCCAAAACGATTTGCCGGATTTGGACTCTTTGGTGATTTATCAATCTCGCATTGCACTTTGCAGGATTAGATTCAGAATCGTGACATTAGAGTCCGAACTGTGGTAGCATCGTCTACACCAATCTCCATATTCTGAGACTTACAATCCAGGATGGCGGAATCATCTGAATTTTAGTTGGAGGAATAATAATGTTACACCACTCCCACATTCCCAAGGGCTTTCTAATTTTGTTTCCCATGCTCCACCACCGTGGAAACCCCTGGAGGACACATTGGAACAATTCATACAAGGCCAGACAATAATAAATAATAAGACATCTCAAGCAATAAATGATATTAAGAACACCCTCACCAAATTGACATCTTCATTGAGCATTCAAGAAAAAGGTAAATTTCCTGCTCAAGCACAACCTAACCCATAAAGTCAAAATGGTGTGGGTGATTCTTCACGCTCTAACACTCAACTTGAACATGTCAAATCTATTACTACTCTTCTCAGTGGCAAAATTATTGACAAAACTATGAAGGCCTCAAAGCCTAAGGATATTTCAGAACCAGAGACTAGTGATGATATTGACAAGTCCAAGCCAAGTGAAGAAATGAGATGTCCAATTCTCGCTCATTTTCCTCAAAGATTGCAGCCCCCTCAAAAATTAAACAATAATGTTGAAATTTTTGAACTTTCCAAGCAAGTCAGAATTAATATCCCCATGTTGAATGCAATAAAACAGATCCCGTCATATGCCAAATTCTTGAAAGATTTGTGTACAATCAAGTGAAATCTTAGTGTACAAAAGAAAGCCTTTTTGACGGAACATGTGAGTGTAATTATTCAACAAAATTCCACACTAAAGTATAAAAACCCAGGATGCCCCACAATCTCATGTATGATTGGAAATTGTAGTATAGAGAGAGCTCTACTTGATCTTAAGGCCAGTGTGAATCTCTTGCCTTATTCAGTTTACGAACAGTTAGGTTTAGGTGAGCTTAAATTGACCTCGATAACACTACAACTAGCTGACTATTCCGTGAAAAAACCGAGGGGAATAATGGAGGATGTGTTGGTCTAAATTTTATTTTCCTGTTGATTTCATTATCTTGGACGCACAACTTGTGGCACAGGTAAGCACTCAAATTCCAGTCATTTTAGGCCGTCCATTTCTTGCAACGTCTAATGCCTGGATTAATTGCAGAAAAGGTGTGATGAATTGGTCTTTCAGCAATATGACTGTTGAAGAAGAGAGTCTAGAATGAATAAGAAGCTCTTGGAGGGAGGAGTTCAATTTGGTTTTGGTTTGCTGTTATATTTTTTTATTATGTTTAGATTGTGTGTTTGCATTGTAGGATTAGCCTATATATAAATGTGTTGTGTGATTGTGTTAGAGAGAGTGGGAGAAAAATAATACTCCAGTTTGGGAGATTTCTAAAAGAGTTGAGAGATTTTGTGAGTTTACAAAGATTTGCTCTGTTTGTGAGTTGTTTGAGTTTGATTGAATAACAGGAGTGTTTATGCAATTTAATTCTCTCTTTGTGAATCATAACAAGTGATTTACACCCCTCTCCTACTTCTAACAATGATATTAGAGCCAGGTTTTGATCCTGGGACCTATGGTTTGTAGGCCCGCCACGCTTCCGCTGCACCACTCTGTTTTAGCCAGGTTATGCTAAAACAATGTGTTTCTCTTTTGTGTGTGTTTGATTGCCTCAATCTGTGGCTCCTTGGCCCAACTAGTGGTATGAGAGCTAGGTTATGCTAAAACAGAGCATTTCTCTCTCTGTTTCTGAATCAGCCTTGATTTTAAAGTTGTTGAAATCAACTTCTAAATACACCAGGATGTTCCTCTCATCGAGAGGAGTTCAACGGTGTAAAAATAGGTCCGTACGACCTCACACGCGCCTCCTGAAGTTCTGCACATGAAGCCCACTCTCACCAAGTGCTGTCATGCATGCTGAAGAAAGAAGGCGACTCATGCTCACTCGCTACACCCACATGTACTTGAAGCCAGAGCTGAACCGATGGCACCGCACAGAAGCCGGCATGCGTCCCACATGTTGACTACGACGTCATCACTGACCTCCACATTATTGTTGACCGAAGCCACGTCACCCTGCCACGTCAGCATTTGACGACCACGTCAACAAGTAGAATATTCTCTGTGTAGCAGAATATGCTGATAGAATATTCTCTTTTTTTTTTGGGTGAATAAGAATATTCTCTTAAATAATGAAATATTCCCTAAAAGGTTTTGGCCAGTTTTGGGAGCACTTTTGGGTTGATTTTTGACGTACGGAGAGTAGCCCATCGCTAAATTGACAATTCCAAACGCAATTGTGCCATCCATTTCTTCAGATTCGGATCCAAATTTTGCGAGGCTGTCAAGGGTGTTGGTTTTCCAAACTGTCATAGCCATCCCCAAAAAGGGCTCTTTTGGTAGTTTTAGAATTTTTGAAGAAAAATGGCTGAAGAAATAGCTTCATCAAGTAACCAAGGAAGAATGAGTTCAATCTCCAGTGCCAAGTTCAAGATTGAGAAGTTCGATGGAACAAACAACTTTGGCATGTGGCAACGCGAAGTCTTGGACGTGCTTATCCAATAGGAATTGGATATCGCTTTAGAGGACAAACCTATAGAAATGTCCAACAAAGGTTGTAACAAGATCAACCGGCTAGGTTGTGGTACCATCCGGTTATGTCTTGCAAAGGATTAAATGTATTCAGTCATGAAGAAGATGAATGCCAAAGATCTTTGGAAAAAATTAGAAGACAAGCACATGATGAAAAGCATAGAGAATCGGTTATACTTGAAGAAGAAGCCCTTCTGGTTTCAATATAAATAAGGAATTTCAATGTCCAAACATTTGAATGACTTTAACAATATTCTTGCCGATCTACTCAATCTGAATGTTGAAGTTGAAAATAAAGACAAGGCTTTATTGCTGCTGAATTCCTTACCTGAAGAATATAAGCACTTGATTATCACACTGCTATATGGGAAGGAAGAAATCAAGTTTGAAGATGTGTCTAACACATTGGTTAACAATGAGTACCGGAAGAAGGATAAGAAGGCCCATTATCAAGACACATCAAGTGAAGCCTTAGTTGTAAGAGGAAGATCAGAGAAGTAGAAGCAATCTGGGAGGGGGTCAAACAAAAGCAGCAAGAATAGATCCCGCTCCATGTCTAAGGAATTGTTAACCAGAAGAATACCCACTATAGATTAATGTGCCCTTTGTAGAAAGGACACTAGAAAGCTGATTGTCCAAAGAATAATGACAATAAGACATCTATAGTCAGCCTTGCTCAAGAGAATGAAGATTCAGTTTGTGTTTGCATTGCTCCATTATTTCCATGCCATTCTGATGAATGGATTATGGATTCTGGATGTATCTTCCACATGTGTCCCAACCGGGACTCGTTTTTTGACTTTGAGAAGTTAAATAGTGGAACAGTTCTTATGGGTAACGACGACACCTGTAAGACAATGAGAATATGAAGCATCCATTTGAAACTGTATAATGGAGCAGTTTGAGCTTTGAAAGAAGTACAGTATATACCAAAATTGAATAAGAATCTTATCTCACTGGACGCTTTAGCAGTCGAAGGTTTCAAGATTACCTTGGAAGGTGAAGCTCTCGTAGTAGTATCAAGAACTCAGGTTATAATGAAAGGAAACAAAAAGAAGAATTTGTACTTCTTGCAATGGAGTATAGTTGTAGATGGAGTAACCACAAGTAATAGAAAGAACGAAGAAGTTGATAAAGTTTGACACAGATTACACGGAGCTTTGGCACATGCGTTTGGGACATACCGATAAGAAAGCTTTGCAAAGATTGGCTACGCAAGGTCTGCTCAAAGGTTTGACGAATTAGAAGTCGTCGTTTTGTAAGCATTGTGCCTTGGAAAAGCATACTAAAGTCAAGTTCGAGATAGAAAACATTGCAAGGAAGAAAAGATGGACTATGTGCATACCAATGTATAGAGACCTTCCAAAGTTACATCATTAGGAGGTAAGCATTGGTTTGTCATATCTATTGAAGAATATTCTTATCGTATTTGGGTGTACACAATGAAGAAAAAGAATGAAGTTGTGAACATCTTCACAACATGGAAGAAGATAATGGAAAACTAGATTGGCAGAAAAATGAAGACCTTAAGATTAGACAATGGTGGAGAGAACATTACTGATCCGTTGAAGATACTCTGTCAGAAAGAAGGTATAGTACATCACATTATTGAAAGGCGAACTCCACAACAAAATGGAATGGTAGAACGGATTAACAGTATTTCGTTCGAAAATGTACGATGTATGCTTGCTCAATCCGGGTTAGGCAAGTAATTGAATGAAGCTGTGACATATGCAAGCCACCTTATCAAACTGTCTACCAAATGCTGCAAATGAAGGAAGAACATCTTTGGAGGTATGGTTCGGTACTTATGCCAACGACTATGATCAATTGAATGCATTTGGTAGTTCGACTTACTATCATGTGCAGAAGAGTAGACTTGATCCTAGAGCCAAGAAAGGAGTATTCTTGGGCTTTAGTCCTGAAGTAAAAGGGTATAGGCTTTGGTGCCCTAAATCGAAGAAGGTCATAATTAGCCGAGATATTACATTTAGTGAGTTTGGAATGCTTAAGGAAGTCAAGCCTGAAGACTCTAGTGACAAGAACAAAGCCATTGGAACTCAGAAGGTGGAGTTTGATGCACCAACAGACTCAGAAGAACGAATTGAAAAATGTGCAACAGAAGACCCAATCATAGCAAAATCGTAATAATTAGGGTCTATTGCTATGAAGAAGTCGAATAGAGAGACCAGAAAATCAGCAAGATATGTGAATATCGTATCTTACGCATTTCCAGCAGTTGGGAATGATATCTCAACAACTGAAGTAGTCAAGAAGAACCCCGAGCAAGAAAAGCTAGCTGATGAAGAAGAAGTATAGAATCTGCACAAGAACAAGACTTGGGATTTGGTACAACTACCAAACAGAAAGAAGGAAATCAGTTGCAGATGGAAATTCACCAAGAAGAATGGTGATTTGAAAGAAGAAATTTTATTATCTCAACTTGGAAGGTTTTGAGTAGCTGGAAAGGAAAATTTTGTTTGGAAGAAGAAATCTCTTTACAGAATGAAGCAATCACCACGACAGTGGTATAATCAGTCTGATCATTTTACAATTTTACAGAAGAAGACTCTTGGTACAAAGAATACCCAAGATTGGGTTAGGGTTAAAAACACAGTGCATCTCTCATAGCAGAAGAAAACCTAGCAGAAGAAAAACAGAACTAGAGTTAAGTTCAAACAGTGTTTGGACTTAATCCATTTGGAGCGAATGTAAGCACCTTTGGGTGTGTGGCAACATTGATTGCTCACTATATAGTTTGGATGGAGAACTTTCGCTAAGGTGGAGAATTGTGAGGAAGTTGGCTTCAACTTCTCCATCAAGATCCATCAAGAAAGAAGAAGAAAAGAGAAGAATTAATTCTCTTCTCTGTGGAAGACTCGAAGGATCAAGATGGAAGCTCTTGGATGATCCAGAAACAGCTGAAGAAAACCATCTTGAATTGAAGCTCCTGAAGGTCAACAATAGAGGCACCTTGAAGCTTCCCAAATGCATTCAAAACGCAGTGTTTTGGCATCACTGCTTACATATCTCATCCTCGGAAGAAACCTATAAATAGATAGGTAATGAATTGTATTTGGTATGCAAACATGAATTGAAGAAGAAGAGAGTGGTGAGGAAACAAGAGTGAATTGTAATCTCTCCAAATATATAGAATTTCACTGCACGTTGACGTAGGCAATTACCGAAAACAAATATTATATTTTATTCAAACACAATTAATCTAAACCATTTTCGTAGGAAGACACAATTACATTTAGCATGCAATAAGCCTTTAAACCCCTAGGTTACCTCTAGTGGACGAGTTATAGTCTCATGAGGGTTTCTAAAGATGATACCCACAAACATCCAAAAATTTAAATTCAAGGTCTCCCTTATTCACATGCACACTATTCAAGAACAAAATCATGAATTTCATTATCATAACAAAAGAATCAATCAAAATTCAAAATACTAACAAGTAAAGATATCCCAAAGTATCCAAAATTCAGAATGTGAAAATTTTTAGCCAACATAAACACATCACCAGCCTTAAAGTGAAATGTAACCCAAATTTCTATCTGAAACATGCTTTGACTCGAATCTCACTGGATATTACACTCAACAATTAAATCACTTAGAAGATTGTGTAAAAATTACTCTCAACATATGTGAGTAGAATAATGTAAAACAAAAGCAAAATTTCTCACATATTAAACTAATTAAAACAAAAATGCTCATAAGAAAGAATAAATAAATAGTCTCATAGAAGGAATGCCAAATATTGAGAATTGAAATTCATACATTATTAACTATCCATCATGTTGATATCCAAACCATACCATTCCCAAGATCAGATAGGACTTTTTATTTGGTTGCAATGTAAGGATAAAGATAAATATTAAAAAAAAAAAAATGAAAAGGTGAAAAGGGGTTGAAAATTGAATTTTCAAGAACAATGGAGATAATCATTACACAATTTTGGAGATTATTGCAGATAGTTCATTTTTTAAACTCCTTCAAAAATTCATCTTTTGTTGTGCTTTTCAGTAAGCACACTCCGTGTACTTCAATTTTCCTCATCTTTTTCTTCTTCTTCTACTTCTTTTTTTTTTCCTTTTTCTTTTTCTTTTGACTATACTTCACCCCTTCTATGCTTCTCTTTTTGTATGTGTTTGTCTTCTTGCATAACAAATTCCAAGACAACTCAAGACAAATTGGATGTAGGGTTTAACAAAGAATGGCTAAATATAGGCTCAAATGGGCCTCAAGGGATTAATGTAACAAAGAACAATAAAAAGCTCAAAATAACAAAGATAGCCTAAAACCAAATCTTAAAAATTGGTATGGTCCTTCAAATTTCATGATCTCAAGAAAATATAAGTGTGGCAACAATGAATGTATTCTCAGCATTTAACCAAAACAAAGATTAATGAGACTAAACAATGAATTAACACGCTTCCAAAGAAAAATTAAGAGCAAATGTATTATAACCCTCCAAAGAAAAGAATGGCTCGAAGCTCATAAGGTTAAAAGTCTCCACTATTATTCTTCAAGATTTTCTTCATCCATTGCTTTCTTTAATGATCAAAACACTATGATTCTCACTTTTTGAAAAGAGATGTGTGAGAGAAAAGAAAAATTAAGAAAGGAAAAAAGAGGAGTAGGGATTGAAAACCAAGGGGTATAAGGAGATAACAAAATATATTTTATTTTAGTGTTTTTTCCTTAAAAGTAATTTCACGCATGGATAAAATTGGGAAAAGAAAAAAACTCATATGGAGGGTGTAAAGAGGTAAAGTAGTGGTGTAAGTAGAATCATGTCACGACCCCAAACCGCCCCTAGTAGTTTGGTGCCGTGATGGCCAGTAATCCGAGATTACCGAAGGCCAACTTTCAAAAGTTTAACACAATCAGAGTATAGTATATGGGGCTCACAAATGCGGAAGCGATAAATCAAAATACAAGTGGTCCATAAGAGCTGTGCATAGATCAAATGTAATAACGTACATGACATAGTTCACATTCGGTTGATAATAAACGAAATACATATCAGAATCTTGATCAAAAGGCTTCTAAAGCCGACATGTGCAAGTACAATGATTACAAGCCAAAGAATCATAATCTTCAAGATTCGCCGACGTAAACACAAATTTTTCCGACATAAAACAAGTCAAGCCGACATGACAAGAATCCAAAACAAGCTTTGCAAAACACATCTAGGCGTCGCCGCCGTCCTGCTCATCACCTACATATATATAGAGAGGGTAAGCTTGGATACTCAGTGAATGGTACTAGTAATAAAGGTTTTGCATGAATATAGCCGAAGTCTTTTCAAAACAAAACATGCCAAGACCATACGAATATTAGCCGAGATCCTTTCAGAGCAAAACACATCAAAACTTTATCAAAACAAGGGATGAACCATATTCATCTGTCAAGTCTTACAAGTCTCAAGGGATGCTTACTGGCATCGGCAGAACACAAATCAAGCTTTCCGAACAAACAAATCCACGCGGTAAACCGTCAGTAGCAAAACAAAGACTGCACGATCCGTAATCGATTAGTCAAAGGTACTACGAAAGTTTATAGTCCTCCAGCACAAGGGACTTGTGTTACTTAAGCCTGTAGCTCTTTTTAACACGATGGTCTTGTGTTACTTAGGCCCATAGCCCGCTTTAACACAATAGTCTTTCCAAGAAAGGACCGTATCCTTTTATACTTAGTGCTGCGAAAGTTTAGAGTCCTCCAGCACAAGGGACTTTTATACTTGGTACTACGAAAGTTTAGAGTCCTCCAGCACAAGGGACTTTTCAAGAATGACATCAAAACAAGGCTTATACTTGATACATCAAAACAGAGCTATTCATTCATGCTTAACAAATACTTTCGTCAAAACAAAGCAAAGCAAGATTTATCAAAACAGTATAACATAGCTTTATTAAAAATACTACTCACATAGATCTCCTCGGGTGTAGGCTCAAAGCAAAGATCAAGGACCTACAATCACATGGCAATCACATTCTCAAAACAAGCTTTACATGCATGCAAATGATCCCGGTATTCTCACCAAATCCAAGTCAATAACAAAGCAAAACATGCTGGGAGTTTAAACACTGCTTCCGTCTCATGAAAACACACTGGGTACCAACCAGGTCTTTGCCGAGGTCCTACACCTCCTTGCCGAGGTGTGGTCCTGATGGCCACATTCAAAAGCAAAGTCGGGAAAACCTGGGTTTCCCTTGAAGAACATGATGAACATGATCATGAAGAAGATGAATGCAAGATCATAACTTGTTACAAAAATCTGAGATTTCATGCCATGAGTTCAAAACATGGACCTGGGTACCCATACAAGAAGATCATGCAAGAACAAACACAAAAACATGGTTCTTGTTCCAAACTTTCGGATCAAAACGAGGCTTTTCTTCAAGAATACATGAATACTATTTTTCTCTCCCGAAACCGACTTCAAATCGATGCATGACATGCAAAAAAAATTCGATCATGCAATGCAGCTAGATGATCAATAACAACAACCAGAGTAGATTAAGATTCTTACCCCAAAGCTCGAATCTAACGGCTCAAACTCCAAAGGTTAACTCGGAAATCTACTCTCTCACTCTAAAACTCCTTCTCCCTCTTCTAGAGCTTCTCTCTCTTCAAGAACAAAACTTGCAACAAAATGATACAAAAGAATGATATGTTCACAGGCCTGCCGGCTGACTTAATATTCAGCTCGGACACGTGGCGCTTCCGGGTTGGTTTAACTCAAAAAGTGACTGATTGATAAGACAAGTCTATGACAAAGCGTATGCAGCAAGCTAAGGCAAGACACATCGGCAAGTAATGATGTCGGCTAAGGTCAAAGCTTCGGCAACAGGGTATCAAAGACATCAGCTAGGGAGGACGACACTTGACTAAGCCATCTTGGCCTGGGTGTGCCACACCTCGGTCTAGGCCATACCTGCCCGAGGACAAGGATCACTAAGTGCAAAACATCTCGGCAAACATGCCCGAGGTGAAGATGGGGGTCGACCAAGTGGTTCCAAAACAGTTCTAAGTACAAAGGTTCAGAGGTAAACTAAGCTCAAGATGACCTCGGCTACACACCAAGCAAGGAACCAAAATCATGCAAGCAACACTTCAAACAAAGCAAGACAAAACAAGATAAACAAGGTTTGCAATATCACGAGACAAGATCTTACAAGAATGTATGCAAGCATGGCTAAGTCAAAATGAGGGTTGTTACAAATCACCTTTCTTAATTTCATGTGGTTGGGCTGGGTTTTGCCTAAGGGTCAACAAACATTTTGTGAGAACCCGAATATACAAATAAAATAAATAATTAAATAATAATTATTTTATAAATGTCAAATATTTTGCTTGTGAATCTTTAAGTTCAAATTAAATATTATTGGAGGGTCTTTTAATTAATTTTAGACCTAAAATAAATTTATGGTGGAAGTCTTTAATTTAGAGGCAAGATTTATTATTAAAAAAAATAGGGGGCAAGTTAGTAAGTATATTTTGATATAATAATATTTATATTTATTTAAATTAATGGAGATAGAAAAATAAAATAATATAAAGAGATAATAATTTAAAACCTTTTGTTTAGATATATAAAAAACAACCCTAGTCTTCCTAGCAACAGCAGCCACGAGAGAGAGAGAGAGAGAGAGAGAGAGAGAGAGAGAGAGATTGGGGGGAAAGAAGGAAAAAATAAAAATAAAAATAAAAAGAGGTTGCAACAAAAAAGGATTGGGTGTGTTGTGCTGTGTGTGATCATCAACGGATAACTCTTTTAGGTTTTCTTCTTTCTTTCTTCCTTATCCTTATTCTATTATTATTTAGTTCATTGATGGAGAGGTTGTAGGTTTATGTATTTTGTATATATATACACTATTAAGAAACCTGAGGAAATAAATTGTGCATAAAGAATGGGCGTAATTCTTAGTTTAAAAATTATGTGCAGAACCACAGACTTTAAAAATCGAGGAATCATATCAAACTGATGAATTTTGAATTGAAATTTTTACAGTAGATTAATTACATATTGAACCTCATATCAAAATTTTCTCATAATTTTTGGGAGTCAAAATCTATATTAACTGGTGCGTTCAAATCTGTCCAGAAAACTGGTGTAAAACAGTAAGTTTGGAAGTGTCGTTCTCTTTGGGTATAAATTTGAAAATTATCAAATTAGTGTCATTAGAACCGGTAATGAGTCTAGTTTCTTACATTTTTGGCCTTGCGTTGATTTCTCGTGTATACTACGAGAACCATTAATTTCTTTAAAGTGCTGCAGAAAACAACCTATTTGGACATAATTAATTGTAAGTAAACCAATTGGGTTTGAAACTTAGGATATATTAGTTGATATCTGGAGGGTTTTGAAATTTTTTGAACAGCGTGGAGTAGGTTTTTTTTTTTTAATTTTCAAAGTTAGTGAATAGATTGGGAAAACTTATTTAAAATTCTATTTTATCTTAAAATTACTTTTAATTAAGTTTCGATCAGAACCCATGTCTTGAGTAATTTGAGACCTTGAAGAACATGAACTTCGGTATTATTTAAGAGTAACGGTGAATGGGGTTGAGTTGTGTTAGTGCGCTTTAGTGTGGGGTACTTAGTTTGTTATTCTTTTTAGTATTTTTAAATTAGTAGTGACGTGTAGTTTTCATACTTGGTTTAGGGCACTAGTTGAACTTTCATACTCTATTCAAGGATTATATTATTTCATTTTCAGGTGAGTAGTTGCATGCTACATATTTTTATAAATGTTTCCCTACCTTGAACTGTTGGAAAATTAAATTGTTGTTTCAGGACTAAACTGTTTTGATAAATTATTATATTACCAATGAAATTAAATTATTTCTGAAACATGTGTAAACTTGGTATACTGTAAACTATTTGTTATGGTCTCATGTTTATAATGGTGAACTACCATGTTTTGTGAAACTGAATTGTGTTGATTATCGGGACCATCTGTATATTTTAGTCCAGGGAAATTATTACACTGTGCGTGGTGACTTTGGCCACTAAGGAACAGATCCGGGTTAGGCCGTGATGACTCTAGTGCTCAACGATTGTAAGGAAAAGACCTAGGCTAGGCTATGTGACCTTTAATCAGATCGTCTTAGAGAAAAGGCCCAGGTTACCATCTCGAGGATGACTCTTGATTCGATATTAGATCCAATGGGCTGATAACCTTGAGAACTTTGTGGCATGTTACTTGTTATTCTTGGTACTTAGAAAATTATTGATGATCATGTTGTAATATATTTTAAGTGGAGAATGTCATTTGTTATGTTCTTGAGAGATATGAGTATTTTAATTGTTGAACTACGAAATCTTCTTTTTGAAACAGATTGTGTATATCAAAATTGTATGCCAATCTAGTTTCTATGATATATATCTTATTTTGGAATTGAACCCTATTTTAAAAACTATATTTACTATCCATGTTGCTATTCACTGAGCTATTAGCTGACTTAGTTGTATATCGCTTTCAGGTGTTAGAAGGACTTAGAGTGGACTCATGGCGTAGCGGGGACTCAATTGCATGAACCTCTAGGACATTCATTATTTTGTTTTAGCTTGTTATGTCGATTTTGTGCATAGATTGTGGTTGGATTTTATTTAGAATTATTTTATTTTATGGACGGTTTGTGTTCCATTTAGTATATATTTTTGGAAGTTGGTTATGATTGGTTTTACCATTTATACTTGTGACTTGCCACTGGTTTGGGTTTTGATTTATTTATTTCTGGGCTATCGTCACATTTATTCTTTGTGATTTTGGGTTCATGTTTAGGCTTATGTGTGCCTTGGACTCAGTCCCTGTGGGCCACAGCCGATCATGCCTGGAGTTGGGGTGTGACACTTTTAACAAAATTAAAACATACTTACAATATGGTAAGTCGCTTTTCTTATTTTGTTACTTACCACATTAGATTATTTATTCAAATTTCATAAAACATTTCATGATATTTTTTTCATGAAACCCTAGCATTACTTTAGTAACAATATATTCATTCCTATTATTCTTAGGAAATGTTTAAACAATTTTGTCACATCCACCGATTGTGATGTAGCTCGACTTCCCTGAATGAGGTGGAAACGGTGTATGCTATGTTAGGCCCAATTGCCCCAATTTGTGTATGGACTTCACGTGCTTGGGAATCAGAAAAGCAACACACTCACACACATTTTCTCTGTGTGTGTGTGTGTGGCTAACGAGAAAACAGAGGAAAATACAAAAGAAACGAAAATTGAAAACCCCAACCCATAAAACCCATATGACCCAAAAGAAGTTTTGGATATTCAAACCTCTAATGCTCATTTACTTCAACAACAGAGCAATGTTAATTCATTTTCACTCAGAAAACCAACTCTCAGAAAAACAACTCAGTTGTTGTTTTCTTTCAATTTTTAAATATTCCACAGATTCTAAGAAACTCAACGAAGAAAAGTAAAATGGAAATGGGTACCAAGTGTTTCTTTGTCTTGATCTCTCTCCTTTCTTTTTCTGAAAAAAAACTTTATCTTCTCTTTCTCCATTGTCTATCTCTATTTCGTCTCTATCTTCAGTCTCAAATAAAAATATTTTCAAAATCTATTTTCTTGGCTTGTGTTTACTCTTGTCGGCAGTTTGAGAGAGAGATCGTTTCTTCCCATTAGCGAGCAAGGGAGATCGACAGCAGCATTGAGTGAGAGATCGTCGCTAGCCGGTAGTTTGAGAGAGAGTAGAATTGTAAGGGTTATCAGAAATAGAGGAGAAAGAAAGAGAGGCGTTTGAGAGAGAGAGAGACAGAGAGGGAGGAGCGTTTAAGGGGGGTTTAGGCAAGTAGGCAATTTTTGCTATGGAAGCTTGCCACTTCATTCAGGCGGATTCGAGTAACCATTTTTTGTGTAGATAAAACATTATTCTTGTCAACGAAACTAGTGTGACTACATGTAATGTGGTTGTGGGATTAATGTCAGGGCCAACCTTGAGGGAAAGCCCACAAAGCAACTACTTTGGGCTGTAAAAAATGGCTGCAAAAAGAGTCCCAAAAATACAAATTGTTATATAGTCCAAAAAAAAAAGAAAAAGAAAAAAGAATCACTTATTTGAAAAGGGCTAAAATAAAATGATAGCAGAAAGTCACTTAAAATGCCCAAATTTGAAGGCCAAAATTATTTTTAAAAGAAGAAAAGAAATTGAGGTTTAAATTAAAATTATATTAAATTTAACCTTGAATTTGGTTTATACATAAAGCCGTCAAAAAAAAAAATAATAATAATAATAAATTTAGATTTCTTTTTGAATTTAGCCTCATATGTATGTATAATTGTAAAAAAATTGATATTTTTGAAAATTGAAAAAAAAAGACTAAATTTAGACGAAAAAAAAATGAAAAAAAAATTAAAAAATTTAAAAACTCAAAAGATATTTTTGAAAATTGAAAACCAAATATTTTGAATTTAGAAAAGAAAAAAAAATCAATCTAAAACAGTGAGCAAATATATAATTGTGAAAAATACATTTGGAAGGTTCACCGGGTCAACACACAGACGCGGATCAGGCAGGCACGGATTTCCCAAGAAATTTTCCCTCTTCCTTTGGAACCTTAAGTTTTTTTTTAAAGAAGAAGAAGATGAACATGAATCCTCCGTCCCACGAGAAAAAGCGAGTCGGTCCCCTCATTCTCACCAACCTCACCACTCTCACCATTAATATCATCTACTACTTCTCCTCCTTCTCCTTCTTCTTCTTCTTCTTCTTCTTCTCCATCTTCAAAATGTGTCTATTTTTGTCTAGCCGACTGTAATGGCTTTCATTGGTATCCTCTTTGCGTCTCCTCCGACGTAGAGGTAAAACGAGTTGGTCTCCAACTTGTTATGGAATTGGCTCATCCTATTCTTGATCCATTTATATATACTGAATCACCACCACCCTCAATCTCATCACTCTCACCATTACCACCACCACCACCACCTTCTTCATCTTCTTCTTCAAAAATTGCCTATATTTGTCTAACTAATTGTGATGAGTTTTATTGGTACGCTTTTCAAGTCTCCGAGGATGTCAACCATGACAATCAACAATTTCCCCACAACAACCCACGTCTTCCAAGACGACTGTGAAAGGTATGATTGTGGTCCTGATTAATTTCTCAAACCCATTTTGACTGCAAAATTGTATGCTGTATGTGGTGCTAGCTAGGTGGTTCACAACTCTTCATTATACCAGTTCGTTCTTCAATGGAGGAATGACAAAAAGGGAAATCATTTGGTTCGAATTGACCTTGGTAATAATCCTATTGCCAAGAAATTAGACATCTTTCCTCAATTGCCTTATGCCCTAGGGACAGATATACACACTTGGGTTCTGGATGACAAGTTTTATTGCCTGGGTGGTTTAGAACCACCACCATCACCATGGGCCATGGCTTTTGACCTGAGCCTAAATCAATGGGAGTCTCTATCTAACCCTACTCCTATTCCACCTTTTCCAATTACGATTACACGTATATTCTCTACAGCTATACATGTTCCCAAGCCATGTATTGTAGTGGGTTGGCCTAAGGATCGTGTCCTCCGAATATACGATGTTAATACCAAAAATTGGGTGAGTGAAGGGTTTGAAATACCCAAGACCCGGTTCTTCGGTCCAGATGACTTAATGGGACCTGCATTGGCTGTTGACAGCATGTTGTATTGGTATTCAGCTCAACACACCACTGCATGCCTAATTGGGTATGATTTAATGAGAAAGACATGGTTCATGGGCAAGTTCAATGTCCATGACTATGGACAGTCTTACATACCTGAACATACTGGTCTTCCTCCTCCTCCGAGCTTGGCCCATCTAGGCAGTGATAAGTTATGCTTGTTTTGGTTTTCTGTGGTGATGTGTCATCCCAATCCAACAACCATAACTGAGGAGGATTCCTTGACCGAGGAGGAGGAGGAGGACATGGAGGAGGTGGAGGAGGACGTAGAGGAGGTGGAGAACGAATCTCTTCGCATTCACTGCATGAAGCTCCAAGTTACCAACGGTAGCCGTCACTCAAGAAGTGGAATATTCTCTTCGCATTCACTGCATGAAGCTCCAAGTTACCAACGGTAGCCGTCGCTCAAGAAGTGGAATATTCCCCTTGGAAATCTATCCCATCTCATGCCAATCTTACTTGGTGTAGACACCCCATTTTTGACCGTCCTCAAGACTTAGACGTCACCGCTTGAACACTCGGTGATCATCCATGTTTGTGTTCGTCTTGAGTTCCCGGAGGCCTCGGCTACGCGCCTTGCCTTAGGATCTCTTGACTCGACCGTTTTGTGTCTGGTTTTGCACCAAACACTTGTGTTTTTTGCTTTTGAGGGCAGGGAGTGGCTTTTGGGACATCCCCACACTCCACCGGCCGTGGCTTGAGGCCACCGGCTGTGTTTTGTTGCAATTGGCCAAATGTGATGGCCGGCCGGCCAAGTGTGGTTTTCAACAGATATCTCTACAGACAACTGGCAGCTGTCATTCCAGGCCATACCCCAGCCCATACCTGAACGTGGGGTGTTTTGAGGAGCTGCAGATTGATACATATCTATATCAATCAAGCTCTCTCACATAAAAAAAAAAGAGGAGAAAAAGAGAGGAGAAGAGAAGAAAAAAAGGAGGAGAAAAAGGAAACTTAGACAACATTTTTAAGAGCTTGAGTTTTAGGGTTAGGGTTTACATATATCCTCTATCTCTATATCTCTCTCTCTCTCTCTTGTGTTTAGTGTGTGTTTTTGGTCTCATTTTTGTACACAAACACCCACCATCACACCTTTTCTTAGTGGCTGAGGTACCAGAGGTCTTTCCTTGAAGCTTTTGGACTGATTTGAGCTCAAAGAAGCAACTGGTCCACCACTTTTGAAGAAGGTCTACAAGGGTAAAACTTTTGTCCCTTTTTACCCCATTCTTGCATACTCTTTTTGACTATCTTGCAACTATTTTTAGACTTGGTGTATAACACATAAAAGTTTTTTTTTTGGGCCCTCTAAATAGTTGTTTAAGAGTGCTCTAAGCTTTGAGGTTGTTTGACCTCTCTTAAGGCTTGTTTGGCCCTTGTTTTGTGCCATTTCGGTTGAGCTCCAGGACCATTGTGTTTGGGCCTCCTCACCACTGAAATCTTGAGGGATTTCAGAGGTGAGGATGGTGCCTTGAGGTCCTAGGAAGGAGAGGGCCACCCCCTCTCCTTGTTGTCCTTGAAAAGGGTCATTTTTGGCCTCTTGAGGGAGCATATAGTTTGAGTGTGTATTGACCATGCCTTGACTGATTTTCATGCTTATTATGTCATAATATAGCATTGTTGTATGTTGGTTTTGGTACACCATGCTTGCTTAGCACATATGCCTTGTAATGCCTTGTTTTAGCCTTAACATGTCTTATGCTTTGAGCCCTTATTCAAGCATGTTTAGGCCTAGCTTTGTGAAGCTTTTATGTTTGTCTTGTCATGCTTAAGGTCTGTCCTTGGCTGTTTTGGTCGACCAAGACATGCATTGCATAGTCCCTTTGCATCTTGGCTTGTTAGCCTCAAGTGTGTGAGTGTGTAGTATGCGTTGCTTGCATAATTTTCAGTGGTTTGGAACCACTTACCATGCTATTTCAGTCCTCATAACATGCTTGCATGCATGCCTTTGATGCCTCTTTGATGCTTTAAAAGCTTGTGTTGTATGCTTCATGTTTGGCCTCTTTTGCATGCTTCCATGTTTAAGCCACTTAGATACCATCTAGGTGTTCCCTTTGCATGGTCTAGGTGTGCCTTAAACCTGTTTTAAGCCCTCTTGGCCTTGTGAGGCTTGGTTGGCTTAGCCATGGTTTAAGTCTCCTTGACTTGCCTCAAGTACTTGGACCAATTGTACGCTATGTTTGTCTTGTTTAGGTTGGTTTGGCACCATCATTAACATGGTTTTTAGAGCTTACATTGCATGCCTTTAGTCCATGTTTAGTCTCTTTCAAGTGTGCTTGAGAGTTGCCTTTCGATGTTTAAGTGTTGGCCCATTAACATGTGCATGTGTGTGTGTGTGTTGGTCCTCATGTTTGAGCATTTTGGCCACTGTTTTAGGATAGCTTGAGGGCTGCCTAAATTAGTCTAAGTCCATCCCCTTTGCTTGGTTGTGTGCTCACCTTTTATGTTTGCTTGCATACTTGCATATTCGCATTGAATTGCCATATTGCATGCTAGTTCACATGCTTAGGATTGCATTGCATGAGTATGCATGCTTGACCTCTTGAAGTGAGTATGATAGAGGTTGGGTTCAATTTGTTTGTTTATGTGCATTGCATTTCATTTGAAATCAAAATGCACACTTGATTCTTTGGGCCATCATGCATGGAAATGCGCGATTGGTGGTCCGAGAATCGAGAATCATATCCCTTTGAGTCATGAATATGATAAGGGGTGTGATTGGTGCATACATTGCTTGAAATACATTGCCATGCCAAGTTCTGTCCTCTGCTACTGTCAAAACAGATTCAGCAGGAATATTTGGCCGGCCGGCAGTGTTTAGTGCCGACCGGCAAAGAATGTTTGGCCGAGAGCTCAATGGATGGTCGATGACCACTTCAAAATGGCCGCTGATGATCCCACTCAGCCGGTGGTGTTCTACAATACTTAGAGAAGCAATCTTGGGAGTTGTGAAATTTTCAGAGAAGTAGAACAGTCAAAGCAGAGGCAAACTTGTGCATGGCGTTGGATTTCCGAGCAAACCCGAGCACGCGCGCATTGGATCCTCTTCCCGAGGCCTTTACTACTTTCTTAGCTTAGTTAATTTGCTTAATTAATTAGGTGGTTTGTAATAATTAATTAGCTTGTAGGTTAATTAATTTGTATTATTCTTTTGGTCCCTCTGAGCGAGGGTAAATTTGTAATAAGTGTGGGTGCGTGTGTGCATGTCTTCCAACCCCCATTTCTTTCTCCCTTTTACTTACCTGCTTTGATGGTTAGTATTAGGACATGTTTACTTTAGCATACCTTATGCTATGCATGTGTGCATCATTCATTAGTCTTGCATACACCAAGCTCGGCGCATCATGCTAATTGCATAAAGTATTTCAAATCTAACTTGAATACATGCTATCTGTGCATTTTTCACATGTCATTTATAGACTAGCCGAGCCTACTCTAGTGACATTCCGTATGCGTTGCATTACGCATTTAAACATGGACTTGGATCATGCATGATTGCTAACATGTTCTTGTTTTGGCACGGGGTACTAGGTGAGCACTTTATGCTTTAGCATCTCGCATGAGTGTGAATGTCAACATGACGGCATGCTTACCATGTGGCTAGATGCTTATTTGATGAACTGCTTGAATGCCTGTGGGTGAAGGTTGGATTATTTGAGTTGGGATAACTCGTTGAAATCCGTATTTTAGCCTACTTGTGAGTAGCAAATTCCAAAGCGTTTTTCAAACAAACGGATATGCAATGTTTTGTTCCAATTTAGGCAATTTGGTCTATACTTGTTTGTTGTGCGCGTAACATAGTAAATCTAGCCTAATGACCGGAATAAGAACACATAACGTTTTCAAAAACGGATGTCACGGTTAGTAGAGGCCGATCTTCGGAGCGGGCGAGAGGGGGTGCTCATAGCTGACCTTCCCCAATCGTACCCAAGCTCCCAAGCCGAGGCAACTTTGGTGATGACGGACACGTGGCCTTTGGCACCGAGTCAGGGTTTCCTAAATTCCCCCATAAAAAATATTTAGGTGGCGACTCTGTATCTGGCAAAGCAGTCCATGTTTGGCACTTCTTTTCAAAAATCTGTTTCTCAAAACGATTTGCCGGATTTGGACTCTTTGGTTCAGATTAAGGACCGTGACACAAATTGAGTCCGAACTGTAGTGAGGCCCACGGGCGCGTCTACACTTGGTTGTAGAGAGTGCAACTTATTTCTATGATGGCTTGGTGGTTTAATGTAAGCTAACATCTTCTTCTGCTTAATTTTACCTACTTGTTCATTTTTATTCTTCTTCTTATACTGTTCTTTTTATTGCTTTAATTATAATTATTATTATATTTATACATCACTGCCAGTCCTTTTTTTGAGCTGAAACGACAAAGTATGTATTACTTGGGTTTGTTTGCAAGCCCTTATTTTAGAGGATATATATACAATCTTGGAATTTTAAGCTTCAATCCAAGTCGAACCTCAGGGACTAAGAGGCTAAATTATGTTAATTCAAAAGTCGGTGTTCTCAAATTAATTCAATGAGTTTGAGTTGTGATTGGTTAAACTAAAAATAAGAATTAAGATTCAACTAAATTAAACGATGTCAAAGGCAAATTGTGTTTCAAAAGTTGAGGACTTAGTATTTCAAGTCCATTGTCTACTTGAGCCACCATCTTCATTAAGAACACCATAGTTGGACCTTCGGAAATCACCTCTTCTTGCTTGGGAGCCATCTTCTCAACGTATGAACAACCTTAATCTCAAGTTAGGAAGTTCTATTTATACACTTGTTCCCAATTAGGTCTTTTTTAGTCAAAATAGCATGCACTTTCGCACCTAACTCCCGCTCAGGCAGAGCTTCACTTCTGTTTGAGTGGAATGGGGCAATAGCTTCACTTGAAAAAGTTGGCTTCGACAAGACATTTGGCAGGTTCCACTTGAGCCACACTCACCCTCTACTCGAACGATTTTGGGCAGTGTGCTACTTCATTGCTTCTTGCTCTGTTTTGCAGCTTTTCATTTCCATTGATCAACCAACCTACAAAAGTGTGAACAACCTATTAGAATGCCTAGTAACATAGATAAATGGACCAAAAGTGTTTCTTAGGAGGCCCCCAAATGTGCAACATATGGGCTTAGATTAACTTCTCATTTTACCTCATCATTTTATGTCAAAACGTAATTATAAATTAAAGTACATTTTAGTTATCCAAATAAGCTTTTTGGGGTAAGAAACGCAAACTCTCGATGACTATCAATTTGTTATCAATCCATTTATATAGGGTTACATCCCTTTTAGGAAGTGACCGAAGAAGCAATGACATGTCTAAGAAGATAATGTGTCAATACCGACACGACACGACACTCGTCGGACACTTTTTAAAATTAATATAAATATTATATCTGTTATGTTCCTTTAGACTCTAAAAATTATTATCTTTAAGTTAAATATTCATATACATGACATATAATAGTTATTTATCCTTACATATGACATATAATAAATATATAAAATTATATATTCTTCAGGTGTCCCTTACGTGTCGTGTCCTATATTTTGTCAAAATTTTCAAGTTTGTGTATCAATGTCGTGTCAGATGTCATATCTGGGTTACTTAGGAAGTGATTGTATGTTGAAAAATGCTGGGGTGGTTAAATTTTGGAATATAATCAACTTATTGTTCCTGTTTTTTTAGTGAGGAAGAATTTTCCACATTAAAAGAATGGGCATTAGTTTCTATGCTACAACATTTTTGGTGTGGTGGATAGTTTTTGTGCCTTTCATCTTTATACAGAAGTAGTTATTAAAAAAAGAAGGAAAAAAAAGGAGGTAAGTTCTGCTTACCAAACCAAAATTAGGATTTTAATTCTGAATTCATGTGTAGTTCCCTCCGTTGTGTCATATGCAAGGTGAACATTATGTTGAAAGAGTAGTATTTGTAGTGGTGTCTCATGTGTGAGATTTGTAATATTAGTTTATATAAGGGTAAGTAGCGTTTGTTTAGTCATAATTTTCTAATTAGGATTTAGCTTTTGTTATATATATATATATATATATATTATTGCTTGTAATCTTCTTATTAATGTAATGCAAAATATCGTTTCCCTTTTCTTATATGGTATCAAAGCATTTACAACCCTAGCTACCACCATCATCCATTGCCAATTAGGGTTTTGTTGGTCACAGCCGCTTCTCTTTCTTATAATCGTTTGTCGTTGTTAGGGTTTCGTTGGTCACAATACCTTCTTCTCTTTTTCGGGTTGTTTACCGTAATTAGGGTTTACTCAATTGTAGTCCCGTCGGTGGTAGCCCTCTTTCTTCCATCGATGGCGGCTCATCTTCTCTTATCTTCTGTCGATCGCTCCTCCTCCTCTACTCAGTCTTTTCTGGTTCTAATCCTCTTCTCTAGTTCGTGGTTGTTCGAAGATCTGAGTGTTATGTTCTCGATCTGGATTGTGGTAACCTTCAGTGGGTCCTTGCTTCAATTGTGACTGGTAATATTAGGTCTTCCAGGTTTCTCATCTCTCCCTATTTCTTTCAATTGTTGCAGTCTTTGGTTCTTTATTGGTTTGTGTGTCCTTGCTTCACTGTTAGTGTGGATTTAAGTGTGATTGACTTAAAAAATAAAACGTTGCAGACTTTCTTTTGCTCAACGAAAAGCAAGTTCAGTGTGGCTTGCATATTTTATCATGTCCAAGGATAAGTTGCAAGCCATTACATTCTCCACACATGGACACACTGATTCTAAAGTCAAGGGCTATTAGTTGGCTCATCACACATGCAATAAGGAGAATGCCCAAGTCCTCACATGGCTGCACAATTCAAGAGAGCTTGACCCAAAACTATTTTCCATCCTTTCTACTCCATGGTTTTTATCCATCACACAACAAAGGGAAGGCCTACCTCACACTTCCATCTCCGCAAAATTCCAATTTTTCAATTCCAATTTTTCATTTCCTAATGGTGCTTCATCACATTTTTCTTCAACAAAGGCAGAGAACTCAACCCCCCCTAAAAATTTCTTCTCAAATAATGACGATTTGTCACCTAGTTTTTCAACAAAGTCAGAGAGCACAACCACAAACCCACATTCCTCCTTCTGCCCACGCTCTTTGTTGATTTTACAAGTAGGGACAGCCTCAACAGTGTGCTTTTGGGGCTGATTTTAAATGGGCCTTATGGCTGAAATTGCAATAAGAGTATAGGGGACAAGTGGGTTTGTGTAGGGTAATAAATATAGGCAAGAGTTTAAGCTTGAAAAATATGAGATTTTGGCACTGTTTAGCGGCTGTGAACAGTACTCATGAACTATGTTACACGGACTCTTCAAAATAAATCAAATACTCGTATCGGACACCCGACACTCGGACATGGCTATGGGATGTGTTGGATATTTTTTAATGGATACTTCATATATAATTGTGTATAACACTATTATTATATGTGCATATTGTCGTATAATTGCTATAAATATCTTTTTGACACTATAAGTTACATATAGTACCATTTTATCTCACATACTTTTTTAAAAATATAAAATATGATATTTTTTTGTTGAATCCGCGTACCCTTAAATTTATAGTTTGATGAGTCTGACATCTAGATACATACCTGCACCCGACACCCATACCTGAGCCCATGTAACATAGCTCATGAACAGTGTTTTGGCTGTTAAAGTGCTGAAATTCAAGAAAGAAAGAAATAAAGGAGGAGAAGAAGAAATAGTTTCTAGGAGTCCTTAGGCATCACACCTAAGGGTTGACACAATCTATAAAAAATCTTCAGAGCACTGAAAATTATCTAAAATATCAACTCTATTGAATTAGAGTCATTACATGACATTATATAGACTTTAGAAACTTCCTTACTTCAAAATAAGAAATTACTAAACTTGTGACTTCCAAAATTAATTTAAGATTAAATAAAAAACATAAACAAAAACTAATTAAATAACTTGACTCACAAGACGACCCATGGGCAATCCACACAACCCATATCTAGAAATTTTGCAAATTACCAAAATAACCCTACCATTAAAAATCTTAAAAAATATAAAAATAATCATAAAATAAGACTCTTAACACTATAAATATGATTATGTATGGTTACTGTCGATTTTTCTTTAAAATCATGCCAATTTCCAATGCCGCCCCTACTTTAAATTTACTCTTCCTTGAGATTCTTATTCCCTGCATCAGCCAGCTTGGTAAAGGAAAAGATGGATCTTTATATGTATGAATAAAATATATATATGGTTACATGTTTAGATGCCAAAAAAATTTAGTCTTAAACAGAGAAATGTAGATACGCATAAGGATGACAATCTGAACCTGGCCCGACGGTGACCCGATCCTCTGACCCCAAATTGAGCGGTAATTCTCTGAAAAATATCTCCTACGGGCCCGGGATGGTATTCAAAAAAAAATCCCCGATGATGTTCGGGCCGGGGACAGGGATACATATCCCAGCCCCGCCCCCAACCCCCGCCCCAAATAGCCCCGATGTAAAATTACCATTATGCCCAGTATATATATATGTGTGCTTAGGTTTGGTTCACTTCATTCACACACTCACAGAAGTGTTGGGTACTGCTCTCTTTGTCTCTCTCACCGCTTAGGGTTTCGCCTCTTTCTCCCTCTCTCTCTCTCAACGACGGTAGTGGCACTTATCCCTCACCACCGCTGCTTTCCTCTCCGTCTCTCTCTCACATACGATGACTGTCACTTTCGCTGCTCCCTCACTGCCGCTGCTTTCGCCTCCCTCTCTCACTCTCTCATATACGACGTCGATGGCTGTCGCTCCTCCCTTACTGCCGCTCGTGAACAGGTTGTAATCGTTGCCACCGATCACCGATCTGAACAGATCGTGAACCGTGATCATGAACCGTTGCCACCGATCGTGAAGCTCACTGAACAGATCTGAATATATTGTTGATGATGTTGATATATATATATATGTGTGTGAATGTGTGAGAGAGAGAGAGAGAGAGAGATGAACAATCTCAGATCTCTCTTTTTTTTCTTTCTTTTTTATGTTATTGATGATGATGATAGATACAATTTTAGATTTTTTTTTTTTTTTTTAAAGTTGATGATGATGATTGTTGATGATGATGATGATGAAATATACTGAAAAATAGATTAATTTTTTTTTTTGTGTTGAACAAAATTATAAAAAAAAAAAAAAACAAACAAGTCAGGGATTTTCGGGGTCGGGGAAACCCGATCCCCGTTGGGGGCAGAGGTGGGGGGTGATAGCGTCCCCGCCGAGGATCGGGGGCAGAGACGGAGATTTTTTTGCCATCGGGGATCAGGGACGGGGAGTGTAATCCCCGGCCCGGCCCGGCCCGGCCCGTTGCCATTCCTAGATACGCACATATCTATAAGCGTATAAATGTGTGCTTGTTTGTGGAAATTACCAGATGGGGTATTTGAGTTCTCTGCCGATTCTGTCAAGATGAGAAAAGTCCTCTGTTTTTTTGAAGTAGACAAAGAGTGTTTCTGTGTGCCTGAGAGAGAGAGAGAGAGAGAGAGAGAGAGTCAGCTAGGCGTGTCATATTATTGGTGGAATGGGACTCCACATAACGTAGGTGACGTGGAGTACTTGTTACACAGAATATTTTTTCCTTCTGTTGATGGCTTGGTTCAGGAACTACACAAAAATTAAGATAAAAAGGAAAATAGATGTCTAACGTGAACTTAGTTTTTTGATTGGTTTTATTTTATCATTGCTCTTAAGCAGTTGAGTAGCTGATTCGAAGATGATTTGCCGCACGGCACAGTGGAAGATGGGGAGCCTAGCTGCTGATTGGGCAACGAATGTCGTTTACTTTTTTGACTCAGAAGATGGACTTGTCAGCTGTTATTTCACATGAATGGCTAGATAAAGCTTTTAACTTAATCCAGTGTTGGTAAAATATGCCTATCCTCTTGGGATTTACTTCCTTGTGTTGATGATTTTAGTTAATGTGTATGGCTGTTATAATATCTTCATTCATACTTGCTGCATTGAGTGTATCTTTGCTGTAATTTTTCCCCAACTAATCTCCAAAGTCCTTTGGAGATCCACTGATGAGAAACCATATATATACACTATTTAATGTTGGTTCGCTTGTTTGAATATGTTCATTGGATATAAATCTACCGATCATTTTGTCTATACAATTCAGCTTCAGTCCATCTGTTGTCAGGCAGCTTTGGGCAAGAGGTTTGTGGGGGGAGGAGAAAAGCCCAGTTTGGTATTCTGGGATTTAGTTTTCTTGGCAGGAGGATTAGTCAAGTACGCTTTTACTTCTGGCATGAGATTTTCATTGGACAGATTACATCTCAAACAAAATTATCAATACCGTCTCGGGGGCAAGCACAAGACAATATGGTACCAGAACAAAAATCAAACACTTACGTGGCTGAAAGGAGCAGCTGCAGCGATGAACAACACAGATCCATAGCTGTCTGGGTTCCATTTTTTGCACAAACCGACCATAAAAAAGATGTTACAAATTTTACAAAGAGATCCCAACACATTACCAAACACCAAAAATACATGCCATGTTACATACTTTGATATTTTATCTCATTTTCATGATAATTAAAATTGCTGCCGTGAAAAAGTAGTTGGATTATATGTAGGCTATTGCTTGGCATTGGTGTGGCTATATGTATCTATCTATACTGTATATATAATCAAATGTAGTGGTTTTGTCAAAAATCTGTAAATATTCATTCCTAAATTTTTATAATTATAAAATTATCTCTTTCCTACGTGGCAATCCTTTTTAATTGTCTTTCGTGTTTTCTATTTTCCTCCATTTTCTATTTGTTTGATTAATTAAAATGAAAATTAATTTCATGGCTTATGGATAAAGATTTGAATTTCAAAATTCCTCCATATAGATAAACATATAAAAACTGATAAATAATTTATGAAAATTAATTTCATGGTATACAGATAAAGATAAAAATTAAATACTTAATTTCATAACTTATAGATAATTTAAAATTTCTTCCCATAAATAAGCATATAAAAATTGATAAATAATTTATAAAAATTAATTTCATGGCCTACTGATAAAAATAAAGGTTAAAAAATTGATTTTAAAAAAAATTACTCATGTTTTTTGCCCTTCACTTTGTACTTTAATTAATTTCATTATAAATAAACATATAAAAAAATCATAAATAATTTATGGAAATTTATTTCATGACATTTAGATAAAGATAAAAATTTTAAAAATTATTTGAAAAATAATGATTTCATGACTTATAGATAAATAAACATATAAGAATTGATAAATAATTTATAAAAATTAATTCCATGGTTTACAGATAAAGATAAAGATTAACTAATTGATTTACAAAAATAATTAAAATAATAAAATTTAGATAAATATATGATTTGTTAATCCATATCTATCAAAAATATATCTATCTAAATCTTTATTTTGGTTTACTTATATTTTTTTTTTCCTTTTATCACATATTATCTTTTTTTATTTTGAATTTTTTATCTTGTGAAATACTCTTAGCTATAACTTCTTATCTCCTCTTAACCTACTCCTCATAATTTCTATTATTTGTTATTATCTACCAAGTGATAAAGATATATATATAAAAAGAATGATTGGCTATGAATAAAAAGAGTATTAATAATTAAATAATGAAAGCTGTATGGGAGAAGGCAATACAAAAATGTCACAAAATTATTTTCCGTCACTATATTTATCCAAGGTAATAATTTGATATTCTTTCTTTTAATTTTTAAAAATAGTTTACATTAGATCATTGCTATGTGTTTTTTCTTTTTCTTTCTTTTTATTTTTTTTTATAAGATTGTCATTTGTTATAGTATTTTTTCAATCCCATCTCTAAATTTTCTCTTTGAAATTTTTATTTTTTTAATAATAAAGTTTAGAACTAATTTCTTATTAAATTTGTTTTCTTGGTGCTTATTTTATTGAAAGATTGAGACAAGTAAAACTTTCATATGATATATGAAATTAATGAATATAATACAAAGATGGTAGAGAAATACTACATATTTGTTAATATCTCTCTTTTATTATTAGTTGATTTATTAGATTATATTATCAATTTAGAGCCCATATGATTTAATTCAATGTCCATGACTTTAGTTATATTCGACCACTTTGTTGTTGAGTAACCTATATAATTTTTTTTTGGGTTTATAATGATTAAAGCTATCATTTGTTACATTTCTTCAAATACAATTCAAATAATTTGTCATCATTTTTTTTAATAAACAAAATGTATTAAACTATTTTCTTATATAATTTTTATAATCCTATGAAATTCTTATCTTGATTTTTTTTTTTAAATGTTGTAGAAACTATGCAAGTATTATTCAAGTTATGGAGAATGATTACTTACAAATTATAATTAAAAGTTGAAATTTATTCATAATTTGGTCCCACAATAATAATATAAATCATTGATTTAAAATAAGTAAATTTATGATAACTTATACAATTTATTTCTTTTAATGCTTTGTTTTTGTTTTTGTTTTTGTTTTTGTTTTGTTTTTTTTTTTTTTTGCATGACACTATAGTCTGATACAAATTATTTATGTTAGCAAGTGATTGTAATACTATTATCCTAACAATCTTTATAATTAACAATTTTTATGTATATCAATTTTTTATTGTGAAATTTTGTAGATTAATTATTGTTAACATCAACCAAGCTGGCCTAACATCTTGGCTTGCTGCTATTAAAATATAATTCAAGATTAGAATAATTTATATATCACACAAAATATATATAATTTATTTTTTCGTGCATCGCACGGGTTACCGCTAGTATATATATACACAAAAGTTATTTTACTCTAGCACAAATTGCTATGATGGGTAGCACTTCAACATGATTAGGGGCAGTGATTCCATTGGTCGCTCCTGTGCAATTCCTGTGAGAATTCGAGTATACAAATAAAATAAATAATTAAATAATAATTATTTTATAATTTCAAATATTTTGTTTGTAAATTTTTAAGTGTAAATTAAATATTATTGGAGGCTTTTATAATTAATTTTAAGCCTAAAATAAATTTATGGTGAAAGTCTTTAATTTAGTGTTTAGATTTATTATTAAAAAAAAAAATAGGGGGCAAGTTAGTAAGTATATTTTGATATAATAATAGTTATATTTTATTTAAATTAATGGAGATAGAAAAATTAAATAATATAAAGAGATAATAATTTAAAACATTTTGTTTAGATATATAAAAAAACAACCCTAGTGTTCCTAGCACTAGCAGCAGCAGCCGCCGCCACAGGAGAGAGAGATTGAAAAAAAAAAAATAAATAAATAAAGAGGTTGCAACAAAGGAAGGATTAGGTGTGTTGTGCTGTGTATGATCATCAAAGGATAGCTCTTTTAGGTTTTCTTCTTTCTTTCTTCTTTATCCTTATTCTATTATTATTTAGTTCATTAATGGAAAGGTTGTAGGTTTATGTATTTTGTATGTATATACACTGTTAAGAAACCTGAGAAAATAAATTGTGTAAAAAATGGGTGTAATTCTTAGTTTAAAAATTTTGTACAGAACCACAGACTTTAAAAATCGAGGAATCATATCAAACCGATAAATTTTGAATTGAAATTTTTACAGTAGATTAATTACATATTGAACCCCATATCAGAATTTTCTTATAATTTTTGGGAGTCAAAATCTATCTAGAAAACTGGTATAAAACAGTAACTTCAAAAATGTCGTTCTCTTTCGGTATAAATCTGAAAATTATCAAATTAGCGTCATTAGAACCGGTTACAAGTCTAGTTTCTTAAGTTTTTGGCCTTGCGTTGATTGCTCGTGTATACTAAGAGAACCATTAATTTCTTTAAAGTGCTGAAGAAAACAACTTGTTTGGACATAATTAATTGTAAATAATTATTTTGATAAGCAAATCAAGTAAAACGAATTGGGTTTGAAACTTAGAATATATTAGTTGATATCTTGAAGGTTTTGGAATTTTTCGAACAGTGTAGAGTGGGTTTTTAATTTTCAGAGTTAGTGAACAGTTCAGGAAAACCTATCAAAAATTCTATTTTATCTCAAAGTCATATTTAATTAAGTTTCGACCGGAACCCATGTCTTGGTTAATTTTGAGACCTTGAAGAACATGAACTTAGGTATTATTTAAGAGTAACGGTGAGTGGGGTTCGAGCTGTGTTAATGCGCTTTAGTGTGGGGTACTTAGTTTATTATTCTTTTTAGTATTTTTAAATTAGTAGTGACGTGTACTTTTCATACTTGGTTCAGGGTACTAGTTGGACTTTTATACTCTATTCGGGGATTACATTATTCCGTTTTTAGGTGAGTAGTTGCATGCTACATATTTTTGTAAATGTTTCTCTACCCTGAACTGTTGGAAAATTAAATTGTTGTTTCAGGACTAAACTTTTTGATAAATTATTATAGTATCAATGGAATTAAATTATTTCTGAAACATGTGTAAACTTGGCATACTGTAAACTATTTGTTATGGTCTCATGTTTATAATGGTGAACTATCATGTTTTGCGAAACTGAATTGTATTGATTATTGGGACCATCTGTATATTTTAGTCCAGGAAAATTGTTTCATTGTGTGTAGTGACTCTGGCCACTAGGGAACAGATCCAGGTTGGGCCGTGATGACTTTAGTGCTCAACGAATGTAAGGAAAAGATCTAGGCTAGGCTAGGTGACCTTCAATCGGATCGTCTTAGAGAAAAGGCCCGGGTTACCACCTCGAGGATGACTCTTGGTTCGATATTGGATCCAACGGGCTTATTGCCTTCAGACCTACGTGGCATGTTACTTGTTATTCTTGGTACCCAGAAAATTATTGGTGATCATGTGGTCATCTGTTTTAAGTGGAAAATGTCATTTATTATGTTCTTGAAAGACATGAGTATTTTAACTATTGAACTATGGAACCTTCTTTCTGAAACAGACTATCTTTATCAAAACTGTATGTCAATCTAGTTTCTGTGATATATATCTTATTTTGGAATTGAACCCTATTTTCAAAACTATATTTACTATCCATGTTGCTACTCACTGAGCTATCAGCTGACTTAGTTGTTTATCATTTCTAGGTGTTAGAAGGACTTAGAGTGAACTCATGGTGTAGCGGGGACTCAATTTTATGGACCTCTAGGACCTTCATTATTTTGTTTTAATTTGTTATGTTGGTTTTGTGCATACATTATAGTTGGATTTTAATTAGAATTATTTTATTTTTGTGGGCGGCTTGTGTTCCATTTAGTATATATTTTTGAAAGTTGGTTATGGCTAGTTTTACCATTTATACTTGTGACATGTCACTGGATTGTGTTTTGATTTATTTATTTTTGGACTATCGTCACATTTATTCTTTGTGATTTTTGGGTTCATGTTTAGGCTTACGTGTGCCTTGGACTAAGTCCTTGTGGGCCACGATCGGTCATGCTCGAATTTGAGGTGTGACAATTCTTATCTGTCTTCACAACAAAAACATCATCAAAACATCATGATGTAGAGTAGGAGAAGATTTAAAATGTCACTATATTTTTATTTTTATTACTCCTTCTGTTCCAAAATATTAGTCCCTTATTTCATTTTTCATTATCCCAAAATATTAGTCTCTTGTCAAAACTTAAGGAATAAAACAATATGGATTTACTATTTTGCCCTCCTTTTAAATTCATTAATAATATAAAAAGAAAATGCTATAGCTCCAAAATTTCTACCAAATGAATGACCAAATGTGTGGGGTCTACAAAAGTGTGGACATCACACCCATGTGAGACATTTGGTCATTTATTTGGTAGAAAATTTGATATCTCTAGCGTTACCCAATATAAAAAAGTATAATTATGACAATTAATATTCCCAAAATAATGTAACTATCAAAGCATAATTTTGAAAAATTAATATTTTTAAAATGTAATAATTGTACTTTTTAAAGAAGTTAGAAAGTTAGATTCTCCAAAATGGACTACTATTTGGGACGGGTGGAATGGAGTATTTTGAGAGTATTTAAGTGTTGTTTGGCAAGTTGGTTTGTGGCTAAAATAGCCACAAAAGACAAAATAGGCTATTTTAGTCACAACAAACAAAACATCACATCAAACCCATAATCATTACACTATTCTCTCACAAAAAAAGTCATAAAAGCCAAAAAGTCCTTCCCAAACCAAGCTTTTTAGCCCAGGCTAAAATAGCCAAAAAAGTCAAAAAGTTAAAAAGCCAACCCACTTCCCAAACGGAGGCTTAGTTGATTTGAAAGCCTGTAATTTTAGTATGAAAACACTTCAATTGTAAAGCTTCCTAGTTTAAGTTGATTTAGGTTGTTTCTTAATTTTAAATTGTTTGGTTTTAAGATCTACTTGGTTTAATCATAATTATTTACGTAAGCCTTAATGAACATATAATTTCTCATCAATATATTTAGAGTTTTCTTATCCTTGTGAATTTAAAATTCTATCCCTACCAAAATGATATCTAGTGCCCATGTGTATTTTGCTACAGCAAGTGGCATCAAAGTGAGAGTTTACTTGGCTCAATATCATTCATTGAAGAAGGAAGCATAAACCCTATTGACAAAGATGTTAGGAAATGATTTAACAAAATTCGTGCAAGGGAACTTGCTGAAGATCATCCTGTTAGTCACAATGCATAATTCGTGCCATGGTGCTTTCCCAAGGCCATCTTGTTAGTTACAAAGTTAATAGTAATCTCATTGTGCGATTTTTCCAAATCCATCTATTAGTCAAAAATGTCACGATTATCTCCTTGGTCTTTTGTTTCTTTTTCTTCTTTTCGCTTTATTTTCACTATACAATTCCAACTTCCTCACATGCCGTACCCAATTTAACCAACATGATGTGGTGGATCAAGTAAAGTTTAAGATAATTACATGTTGCAAAACCGAAATAATGAGAATTTTGAATTTTAATGTCAAATCACAGCAATAAAGAAAGAGTTTTTTAACTAACAACCATAATGTGCATTTTCAGATGAAAATGTTAAAAACATAATACCTAAGAGCCAACTCTTTGTATGTTGAAGTATATAATAGAACACAACAAGATCCCCAGCGCATAGCTCTGCGTTGAATTTGGATGATCAAAGTCCTATTTCTCTGTCATTAATATCCAAGGCTTTTTGATGATAACACATGGCCTGTAATGGCACTTCAACATGAATTAACGATATTTTGATAGGAAAATTATATTCAAACAAAAAAACAGCATAAAAATGTTGTGATAGTGACGTTGTAAATGTATATGTAAGTCATCTTTATGGGTGTTCTGTTTTAGAATGGAACGTCACCATTGAGTCTTTGTTGTAATACAGCCAATGCCTTCCGGTGCGAGAAGCCAAAGCTACCATTGTATTTATTTCCTAAATTAAGCTAATCATTTAATTCAATAAAAACCAAAAAAAAAAAATCAAGAGAACAACATTAAACAGAGCAAGTGAACCTTATGTTCAATTATATGCATATAGTTACATACATTCTAATTGATTGGAAAAAAAAATACAATTGTATTTTACGTCCTCGATTAAGCTAATCATTTAATTCAAAAAAAAAATTAAAAAATAATTAAGAGAATGACATTAAACAGAGCAGGTGAACCTTATGTTCAAATTATATGCATATAGTTACATACATTCTAAGTGATTGAAAAAAAAAAAAAAACACCCTTGAATTTTATGAACAAATGTGCCCAGAATGCTACGGGTGAGCATAGTCCGGATTGGGGTAAAACAAGGACCAATCCGTTGTTCCTGAAAAACTAGAACCAATCCAATCCATTTAAATCATGGAACCAATTCATTTAAATACAGATTAGACCGGTTTAGGACCATTGATTCACATAATTAAATAACAAAAAAAAAATATAGAACATTTTAATTTTATAAAAACATAATCATAACATCATATTAATTTCACAATAACAACATGTCTTTTCACAATAGCGACATCCTGTTCTAGAATTTAAACAACCATAAGAAAACTAATTCCACAATAAGTATGTAGTCCATTACAAATTAAAATTAAAAACCAACAAACAAAAACAATAAAAGAAGATACTGTGCGGGTTTAGATTTGATTTTAGGTTTTATATAGAATAAGAGACAATACTATGCGGGAGGATATGTAATATGAATATAGGCTATTTGCATACGGTCTGAATCGGTTACAATCTGAAACCATGGGGTTTAATCCAGAATCAATCCGTGGACTATGGATTATTAATTTTTTAATCCAGAACAGAACCACGAATTCAAAAAATCAAACAATGTAAATGGTCCGCATATGAGACTCCACGACTGGGCCTTGATGTCCTCCCCTATTTTTTTTTTGGTTCAAACTCAGCTTAGGGTGGCAAAAGGTCCACATATGAGACTCCAAGGTTCAAACAATGTAAATGTTGGAGATTTGAGGTTTTTTCGAGAGCCTGACTAAATTCGAATCGCTGCGAACTCAAACCACACAATTTAACTTTCATCATCGAGTGTATCAAAACTGAGCGCGTAAGTCTTGCGGGCGGGGTCAAAATGTGGTGTCTACAACAAGGATCCAATAATTACACAAACGATTTAATTCGAGATACCAAGCAATTTACCAAATTGCACAAACAAGTCAACTCGACATATGATAATTTATTCAGGACCAAATACCCGGTCCTGCTCAGTACATGACCAGTGACCGGTCTCAGCCCCCTCACCCAAGCACAACCACTTATTCGGGCTATTGGTACAGAGCATATTGGTAAAGTCCACTCGATCCATGTACGGAGCATTTCCATGTCATTTAGCCAAACAAATCAACATTTCCAACACAGAATAACTATACAGAGTTCATCCAATGACTAGAGTAATCAAACGAATCAACAACGAATAATTCCACAGAATTTATCAAATTATCAAAATCATCAAGAGGAGTACAAATTGAAGGTGATTAAAATAACACTCTTTGCAGAGAGATTTAAAGGAGGCATATTGTATACCACCCAAATTACCTCAAATCAATTAACTCCGTCACCATAAATCTGAAATTGCTCTATGGGTCTCCAAAAATAACTCTAATCTTACTTTGATAAAATCTACAAGGATCCAATAATTACACAAACGATTTAATTCGAGATACCAAGCAATTTACCAAATTGCACAAACAAGTCAACTCGACATATGATAATTTATCCAAGACCAAATAACCGGTCCTACTCAATACATGACCAGTGACCGACCTCTGCCCCCTCACCCAAGCACAACCACTTATCCAAGCTATTGGTACAGAGCATATTGGTAAAGTCCACTTGATCCATGTACAGAGCATTTCCACGTCATTTAGCCAGACAAATCAACATTTTCAACACAGAATAACTACATAGAGTGATGCCCCAAAAATCGGGAACATCAGAGGATATATTAACAAATAAATACAGGGTTTATCCAAGGTTAGGAGTCTAGGAAACGTCACTAATGAGTCTTATGACCTATCACCAAGTAAGATCCCAGATCGTCGGAGGAGTCAAGTTAGCCTCCCTTCTATGTCCAGCTTTTTTAGGTAGCGCACTACCCTTTTGACAGATCTTAAAAGGCATTGAAGCAAGGTCTCATAAGCAACGCAAAGATAGGTATAGGATTACAAAGTAAATAATAATCACAGTGTCTCAAATTTTAAATTTACAAAACGAGTTTCATTACTATTACAATCCAAAAAGAATAACTAAAAACACAATTAGACTAATGAGCGAAATGGTTCCGAACTTTCTCTAAGGCAAACTTAAGTCTTCAAATGTCTTTGACTCTTCGTCGGCTTCATACGTTTCTTCGATACCTGGCATGAAACGCCATGAGCTTTGAATGCCCAGTAAACACATACACACACTCCATCCCTTTTTCTCAATCTAATACACAATAACAATTACAATAATAGAGAAAAAAAGCATGACATTCAAGTAAATAACACAAGTTACAGGGTTAGTTGTTAGTTGTCTAGAAATCCCCCAAAGAGATTTCATCATCCCAACTGCAAGAATCGGACATGGATTATTCGGTATGCTCCCTCTTTTGCTGCTTTGTTGCAGAACTTACCTCGAATGCCTAGCAATGGTTATATACCGCATAGCGCCAACCGCAAGGCCTCAAAAGAGACGGTAATAATGGGCCTTGCCCAAATCCCTCCTTACACCAAAATACCGCGAGTCCAAATACAACCGCTCCGTTCAAGAGTTCCGAAAACCACTTGCGCGAGACTTTAACTTTCAAATAGGGAATGCATCCCCATCAACTAATCAATATCTTAGTAACTTGTCCAAAAATTCGCAAACCCATTGCCATCCATTAAGTTTCCCGTTTGAGTTAGATAATTTAAGTCAGAGTTTGGACATGTTCTTTAAATAACATCTATTACAAAAGTATAAACAACTACATAGCACAAATGGAAGAACTAAGGTTACAACACATGAGATTAACATATCAAAATATGCACAAGTAACTCTACGCATAAAACTCAGCTTAGGTTGCAAAAGGTCCAAATATGTTTCATCACTGATGCACGGCCGGGCCTTGATGTCCTCCCCTGTTTTTTTTGGTTCAAACTCAGCTTATATAGCGATCCGTGATTGTGTGCTGTGGTTTATGCCTTGTGTTTCTACCTTTTGTTTCCTTATATTTGAGTTTGGGTTGTGTTGAGCGAGTTTGGAACAGGTTGGTTGTGAGTTGGTGCTAGTGGTTGCTGCCCAGGTTTTTGTCTCTTCACTCGAGCGAGGCTTTTTGTGCTCGAGCGAGCCTTGTCTGGTGTGTCTCTTCGCTCGAGCGAGAAACCTTGCACTCGAGCGTGCGTCTGCGTCTCTTTTAGACCTGAAGAGTGGCATTCTTCGCTCAAGCGAGCCTTCTCACGCTCAAGCGAGCTCTGTATTCCTTCGCTCGAGCGAGCATTCTTGCGCTCGAGCGTACGTTTGCGTTGGTGGGTTGTAGACCTAAAGTCTCACTTTGTCCGCTCGAGCGAAGTTTCTTGCGCTCGAGCGAGGTTCTTTCATTGTGTCTGGTCGCTCGAGCGACAACTCCTTCGCTTGAGCAAGCCTCGCGTACATCAGATCTCAGCAGCGGGAAGTTTATCACTTTTTCATTTCCTTCTTCCCCCAAAACCCTATATCCGATTCTCTTTCTCTCTCTCTATCACTCTTTCTCTCTACAAATACTCCATTTCTAGGGTTTTTCTATCCATTTCTCTTTATTAAAAAGCTAGAGCTTTGAGTGGGCTTTCTTTTGATCTAAGAAAATACGAGTTTGGAGCATCTTGGGGTTTCTCTCATCTTTCCTTTTGAGCTTCTACTTTGAAATAGGGATTTCTTGAGTTATATATACTAGCTATGTATTGTTGTTGTTGATTTAAAGGTATCCTTGAAGGATTAGTGTTGATTTTGATTTTTGTGATTAAAAATGTAGAGTTTTCTAAGGGGGTTTAATCTCAAATCATTTTTGTTAATTCCTAGTGGGTTTGTTTAGTTATTTTGAAAATCAAAAGGGATGGTTTAATGGGGTTTCTTTAAGAGGGTGGGAAATGTTTGGTTTTTGATGAAAACCCTAGGAAAAATTGGGGATTTTTAGAAGGAACATGGAAAGGTTCTTGAAATTCTTTTCTATCTTTGAATTGAAGATGAATGAGTATAAATTTCATAATGTGTTTGCAAAATGGTAAACTTTTAATGTATTGAGAAGTAGAAAATTGTTTTGAAAGCTTTATGTGTAGCTCTTGGTGAGACTATGTTGCTATAACTTGTGAAATGAGGAAATTGTGGTATGAATGGATGATATGTGGTTGACTTATGAAGGAAACAATGAAGAAAGAAATGGGAAAATTGTGAATGTGGCATTATTGTAAAGGCGTTGCACATGAAGAAATGTTATGAATTATGGGAATTATTGCATTGTATATTATTTCTTTCATTATTGTGCATTGTGGTTCTAAATTGAAGAGATTTACATTCATGAGAGAAATTGGTATTGTAATAAGAACTATGGAAATGTGTAAGGGGTAAATACAATGGTAGGTCCAGTTAGGGGGTGTAGATGAGTTTTGTTAAGTTGGCCTGAGTGTCCATGGTGAAACACTAGAAAACCGCGCGGATAGGTGTCGAGCCTTCCGGTTAATACCGGTAAAAATAACAGTTTGGTAGTACTCGTAGAGTCTACTTGTAGACACCAGCTTAGGGACTACCAGTGTTGTATTTACCGCCCCTATTGATTAAAATTGGAAGTTCTTTGGTTGAAATGAGATAAGATTACTAACTGTTATTGGAATAAAAATTTTTCTTTAAGAAAACAAGGCATGGCATGAACATCTACATTTTTTTTGAGAATTGCATAACAATATATACTTTGTTAGAATTCTTTACTGGGTTTTATGCTCACCCCTATGGGATTTGGTGCAGGTAAAGATATGGTGATCCCGCCGAACTGAGGGTGTGGATATTCCGTGAAGAGTAAATAGCTCTCCTTTTGTGTAAATTTTTGTAAAGCCAAGGGCTAATATGTTTGGATCCGAGAGACCATTTTGTGTAACCGGGCTATTGCCTTGGAAGATGTAAGCCCTTAGGGACATTTTATTGTTTTGAGACTTGAGGCTTCACATGCTATAGATTCATATGTTCTTTTATTTCGTTGAATGTATATTGCATGTGGAACTTTGTAATTAAACTTATTTATTAATTATGTGGAAATGGAAGGATCATTGCTATTGTTTAGGGAATGTTACTTAATGCGAGTAGTTCATGTTGAATTATTTTGGAGTGTTACAGCTTAGGGTGGCAAAAGGTCCAAATATGAGACTCCAAGGTTCAAACAATGTAAATGTTGGAGATTTGAGGTTATTTCGAGAGCCTAACTGAATTCGAATCGCTGCGAACTCAAAGCACACAATTCAACTTTCATCATTGAGTGTATCAAAACTAAGCGCCTAAGTCTTGCGGGCAGGGTTAAAACGAGGTGTCTACAGTTGCCCCTCTTTGACAGAGCTCAAGCAGTCATAAATGATGCGAGTGAATATCAAAGCTCAGATATGACCCATTTGATGGGGCCGCAAGACTTGGGCAAGAAAGCAAGAAATAAAGTAAATTGGTTGCGCTTGCAAGCTGCCTACGTATCCCTTTGCAAGGAATCAAACCAACGTAGTTCAAGAGCAAAATGCAAACATAAGATGCAAGAACGTAACTTATGATCATAAAATGAGGCCGTTCAGACACAAGTCTCATTTTGTGTGTAAAATTTATTTATTTTTTTGTGAATAGTGATAACTTTTTAAATTTTTTTTAGTAACTTTTTAATTTTTTGACTTTTATTTGAGTACCCCAAACCAGGCCTAGATTATAACAAATATAATCGAGTCTAGTCATTTCACCATCTCTAATGCAGCCCTAGGCGAGAGTCATACAAATCAATTAATGAGATTTTTGTATGAAGTAATCAATAACTTCTCACATGGGAGAGGAGAGAGGAGAGAGGCCTGCATTAAATGGTAGTGCATTTTGCATGAATGATGTTAATAGTGTCCTATGATTTTGAGCTTGGAGTCTCTGATTGGTCCATCTCTATCCTCCTCTTGGGCTCTGAATTATGAATTCTTAATCCCTAAATTTATATCCAAAAGCTCTAACTTGTAAAAAAAAAAAAAAAGGTGCATCTATGGGATTGTTTTTGCCATTCAAATCTATCCACAATCTTCAGCTATCAATGTGTTTTAATCAGGAATAATGCTATATGCATTAATTAGTATACTAACTAGCGTATTGTAGACGCGCCCGCGTGAGGCCCTCGCGCTACAGTTTGGACTCGATTTGTGTCACGGTTCTTAATCTGAACCAAAGAGTCCAAATCAGGCAAATCGTTTTGAGAAAACATATTTTTAGAAAAGAAGTGCCAAACATGGACTGCTTTTCCAGATACAGAGTCGCCACCTAAATATTTTTTAAGGTGGAATTTAGGAAACCCTGACTCGGTGCCAAAGGCCACGTGTCCGTCATCACCAAAGTTGCCTCGGCTTGGAAGCTAGGGTATGATTGGGGAAGGTCAGCTATGAGCACCCCCTCTCACCCGATCCAAAGATCGGCCTCTACTAACCATGATATCCAATTTTGAAAACGTTATGTGTTCTTATTCCGGTTATTAGCCTAGAATTAGTATGTTATGCGCACAGCAAACAAGTATAGACTAGATCGCCTAATTTGGGAATAAGCATTGCATATCCGTTTGTTTTGAAAAAAAAGTTTTGGAATTTGCTACTCGCAAGTAGGCTAAAACACGGATTTCAATGAGCTGTTCTAACTCAGACAACCCAACCTTCACCCACAGGCATTCAGGCAATTTATATCACATAAGCAGCTAGCCACATGGTAAGCATGCTGTCATGTCAATATTCACACCCATGCAAGATGCTAAAGCATAAATACTTACATCGTACTCCGTGCCAAAACAAAGAACTCGTTAGCAATCAATGCATGATCCAAGTCCATGTTTAAATGCCTAATACAACGCATACGGAATGTCACTAGAGTAGGCTCGGCTAGTCTATAAATGACATGTGAAAATGCACAGGTAACATGTATTCAAGTTAGATTTGAAATACTAATGTTGTTAGCATGATGCGCCGAGCCCGGTGCATGCAATACTGATGAATGATGCACGCATGCATAGCATAAGGTATGCTAAATTAAACATGTCCTAATACTAATCATCAAAAGCAGGTAAGTAAAAGGGAGAAAGAAGTGGGGATTGAAAAACATGCACACACTCACCCACACTTATTACAGATTCGCCCTCGCTCGGAGGGACCAAAAGAATAATACATTCGAATAATGAATTAACTATCCTAGCTAATTAATTATTACAGACCAACTAAATTAATTAAACAAATTAATTAATTTAAGAAAGCAAGAAAAAGGGCCTCGGGAAGAGGGCTCAATGCACGCGTGCTCGGGTCTTGCTCGGAAGTCCACTGCCATGCATAGGCTGCCTCTGTTTTCCCTGCTCTGCCCCTCTGAAAACTGCCAAAGTCTCAGAATTGCTTCCCTGGACATTGGGAGACACCACCGGCTGAGGAGAATGACCACCGGCAGTAAGATGTGATCATCGGTTGTTGATGAAACTATCGGCCACGGATTTATGGTCAGTCGGCACTGAACACTGCCGGTCGGCCAAGAATGTCTGCAGAACCTGCAATTGACAGCAGCAGAGGACAAGGCACAGCATGGCAAAGCATTTCAAGCAATGTATGCACCGACCATATCCCTTATCATGTTTATGCTTGGTTCTCGGACCATCAAGCTCGCATTTCAATACGTGATAGCCCAAGAGACCAAGTTGTGCATTTTTCATTTCAAATGTAATGCAATGCACATAGTCAAACCAAGGGGCTTCTACCTCTATCATGACTCACTTCAAGAGGTGAGGTAATGCATGCACAATGCAATGCAACCTAGGCATGTGAGCTAAGGATGCAACATCGCAATGCAATGTGTACATGCAAGTATGCAAGCAACCATGCGAGGTGAGCATGCAAACAAGCAAAGAGATGGACTTAAACATGATTAGGAAATTCTCAAACAAGCCTAAATCAGTGGCCAAAGTGCTCAAACATGGAGGCCAACACACGCACACACATGCACATGTTAAAGGGCTAATACTTAAGCACAAAAGGGAAACTCTCAAGCACACTTGAAAGAGGCATAACATGGACAATTAGCATGTAAATTAAGCTTTGAAAAACATGCAAGAACATGGTGCCAAACCAACCCAAACAATGCAATCAAGGTATGCAAGCAAAGTCCAAGATTCAAAGCAAGCTAAAGGGGTATTGAACCACACTTAACAAGACCAAACATGGCATGAATTCAATGACCCAAAACAAAGTTTTAGCACATAAAACAAAGCCCAAAAGATTACTTAGATGGCATCTAAATGACTTGAATTCAAAAGCATGCACAATGACCAAAACATGGAGCATGCAACACAAGCCTTTGACACATCAAAGGGACCATGAAATGCAAGCATACAAGCATACTAAGTGGACTGAAATGACATGGAAAATGGTCCCAACCCACTAAATCAAAACAAATAATGCATGCTATACACCCACACCCTTAAGGCCAACAAGCCAAAAATGCAAAGGGGCTATACAATGCATGCCAAAGTCGACCCAAACAACTAAGGACAGACCTTAATCATGGCAAAATAAACATGAAAGCTTCACAAAGCCAAGCCTAAAACATGCTAGAACAATGATTTACAACCTAAGGCATGTTAAAGCAACAAAATGGCATTACAAGGCATGTATGCTAAGCAAGCATGGTGTACCAAAACCAACTTAAAACAATGCTATTTCATGACAAAATAAGCATAAATAACAGCTAAGGCATGGTCAACAAGAGTTTAAGCTAGGTGCTCCCTCAAGAGGCAAAAATGGTCCTTTTCAAGGACAACAAGGAGAGGGGGTGGCCCTCTCCTTCTTGGGACCTCAAGGCACCATCCTTACCACTGAAATCCCTCAAGATTTCAGTGGTGAGGAGGCGCAAACACCAAAGTCCCGGAGCTCACACAAAATAGCACAAAACAAGGGCCAAACAAGGCTTAAGAGGGGTCAAACAACCCCAAAGCTTAAAACACTCTTAACAAACTATTTAGAGGCCTTAAAAAAAGAACTTTTATGTATTATATGCAAAGCCAAAAAATAGTTGCAAGATAGGTAAAAGTAGTGTGCAAAAATGGGGTAAAAAGGGACTAGTTTCTTACCCTTGAAGTCCTTCTTCACAAATGATGATCTTGTTGCCTCCTTGAGCTCAAATCCAGTCAAGAACACCAAGGACAACCCTCTGGTCCCTCAACAACCAGGAGAAGGTGTAACACTATGTGTTTGTGTGCAATAGTATGGACAAACACACACTAAACACACACAAGAGAGAGATATAGAGATAGGAAATATGTATCAACCCTAACCCTAATCCAGAGCTCCCTCTGAAATTTTTTGTAACCCTAATGCCAAGGGAGGAAGCCTCTTCTTATAGGCAACTCCCTCTTGTAAGGCTTCCAAACCAAGCCATCCAAGAGGAAAATCCCTCCATACACGTGTATGGAGGGGAGCAGAGTGGGTGCCAGCTATCACAGCTGGCACAAATATCTACTAAAAGTAGATGAACAGTGATCGACCATTCAAAATTGCCATTTTGACAAAATAAATGGCCGACCGGCAACAAAGAGTGCCGACCGGCAATATACATTGCCGATGGCATAAAATCACTGGCCGGTGGCCTCAAGCCATGACCGGTGATGTGTGGGAATGCCTCACAAGGCATTCCCTGCCCCTCCAAGGCAAAACACAAGTGTTTGGTGCAAAACCAGACACAGCACGGTCGAGTCGAGAGATCCTAAGGCAAGGCGCGCAACCGAGACCTCTGGGAACTCAAGACGAACACAAACAAGGGTAATCACCAAGTGTTCCAATGGTGACGTCCAAGTCTTGAGGACGGTCAAAAATTGGGTGTCTACACGTATCAATTGATGATAGGACATAATTTAAGAGTTAATTACCAAAAAGTTCTGTCTACATATTTGGTGGTAGCTTAGGTCCTGTCAAAAAGTTTTTGAACCAATAAGTCCCATTTATAGGTAAAAAGACGTTTTGCCCTTTAATCCCAAAACTGAGAATGTTCTCAATTTCAAAGCTGAGAATGTTCTCAATTTTCAAAACATAGAATGATTTCAGTATATAATTATCAAAACAAAGAAATTTCTGTTTGACTTCTGAGAAAAGTATGGGATTGAAAAGAAAGATAATTTTGCGAACCTGACACATTAGATTGTTGAATTGAGTTTTTTTTCATGATTAAAATTGAGAATATTATAAGCTGGGAATATTCTTAATTTCTTTAGCCCGAACCCACCCTCACTGGCGAACCAGCGACCAGTCCCGACGGCTACCCAGACGTACCCTTGAATGCACAGTTCACATTCCACCAAAAATATAGTAATAAATATTGACCAAAGAGTCAAATGTTAAACAACAGTAGACTATAAAGAACATACAAAGCAAAGAGAGAGAAATTTACCAAAGAATCAACACATATTCATACATAGATAGATACATAGAGAGAAGGTTTTGTATTTTTTGAGAGAGCAAGAATCAGAAATCCCCATGGATTTCAAGATCTATGGTTGAATATTCAATTTACCAAAGAATTAACACATAGATACATAGATAGATAAAGAAAGAGAAAGTTTGTATTTTTAGAAAGAGAAAACAAGAATTGGAAATCTCCATGGATTTCAAGATCTATGGTTGAATATTCAACTTTCTTGTAGGTTCAAGCAATGGAATTTACGGGTTCACCTCAAGATGCAACAACAACAACAATTCGACCCTTCAAAATTCGTCTTTGGAGCTGTGATTGTTCTCATTCTCTTCCTAATCTCTCCGTGGTTCAACTCAAGACGCAAGCAATGGAATTTACGGGTTATTATCTTTTTACTGAAGTGTAAAGGAGGAGAGAGACTATTGAAAATCGATTCATTTGCTACAACATTTGAATGGAATTATTACAGGCAAGAATTGGCCACAAACCTGGAATCACAACTAAATCAAACAAAATGAATTCACCACATCGTGGCTTGCTTTGTGTTGCAATTGTAGAATCTAAATCTGGAGCCGACGACGCACTAGACGGAGGGGAAGTGATCAGAGGTGAAAGGAGAGGGACTGAGGCAGATGAGGCGATGGTTGGAAAACGACCATCTGATTCCCAATTTCAGGTTTGGAAGGGTAAATTGGTTTATTAAAAATTAATGGGACTTGAAGGAGCAAATAATTTTATCTAGAACCTAATGGATTATAATCAGGAATAATGGGACTTGAAGGAGCAAAAAGGTGCATCTATGGGATTGTTTTTGCCATTCAAATCTATCCACAATCTTCAGCGATCAATGTGTTTTAATCAGGAATAATGCTATATGCATTAATTAGTATACTAACTAGCGTATCAATTGATGATATGACATAATTTAATAAATTTTTGATATTTGTAATTTGTATAATGAGTATGATCAATGATAATGTCATAACTAATATTGATACACTAGTTAATATATTAATTAGTGTATGTAACACCACCGTTTAATCAGCAGTGTATTCATGTGTAAGAAATAAAAAAAAAAAAAGGTCATATTTTTCTTTTTTTATTTTGTGGGTAAATCATAAAACATCTAAAGCCATTTGTTTTAGTTTTTCACAAGCCTTCTTATTTTTATTTTTTCACTCTTCATTTTTAACTGAATTTTAATTTGGTCTATCACTTTTTAATTGTAACAATTAAAAAAATTCAAATATAATGCGATTAAGCTAAAATTTGAGTGAAATTGAATAGATAAAAAGTGTAATTTATTCTATAATTTTATCCTATAATGTGCTCATGTGAACACCAGTTGTTCAAAATTTTAATTGTGAAAGATAAGAAGATTTTATCAAAACATGCGTTAAATTATGATAATACAATTATAAAAATTAGAAGTTGAGGAGCCAAAAGTGAAATTGAAATAAAAATTAGAGATAAAAAAATATAATTTACTCTTTTTGTTAGGGGCCAAAAAAAAATTAAAAAAAAAATTATTTTTGGCCCTTTACAATTCAAAACCGTATACTGTGCGTGTCATTGCAAATCATGTATTAATAAAATTCTCCAATTACTTAAAATTTTCCTCAATTATCCGAATGCTTTCATGAAATTAATAATTTTTTTAATTTATCTACCAAATTTCAATACATAGAAAGAGGACTCATGCTTTCAAAATTTTAATACTTTCTTTAATTGAAATTTTTTCTTAATTTTTTTTGAAACTACGGATATTTTTCCGATAACACATAAATACAAATAATTGGTTATTGAATAATTGTGGAATTGAAAACTTCTAAGTATGCTTGGCTCATCAAGTTTGCGGTTCAAGCCCCCACCCTCCCTCCCAAATGATATGTTTTTTTAAAAATATTTCTTATAAACATTCAGTTTAACTGGTTAAATTTCTAAAATTATCTAACGCAAAATCCTTATCTCATATTCTCAATATACTTTTAACTGCGTAATGTAGTAGAAATATTAAAATACAAAAAATTCAAAGCGTAATCGTGCAATTAAAAGTGCATTGAGACAAAGAGACATGAATTTTGTGGCAAGGAATCTCGTGCCTTCTCAATATATTTTCAACCACACAATGTAATAGACATCTTAAAATACGATGATCTCAAAGCACAATTATGCAATGAGGAGTGCATTAAGATAGAGGGACATGAATTTTGTGACAAAAAATCTTATGCCCTCAAACTCATTCAATTCTAACTAGTTATGGAAGATTTCTTCTATCAAATATTTGGCTATAATTCAAGTAACTAATAAAAAAAATTTAAAAAACAAAAACAAATTAATGTGCAAGTTAAAAAAAAAAAAAAAATTTGCAAAATTGGACAACACATGAAGTTCACAACTTGTTCTTCCTAAAACTCAGATCACAACCCATGTTCATTTCAACCTCGAGTTGTGTTTTCATTTATTAATTTATTTTTATGGCTTAACCTTTACGACATAGCTAAGCAAGCATGGTTTGACTTCATTGTTAAACCCCAAATAAATCCTAATTTGAACTCAAATTACATAAAACACCCTGAACACTCACCAACTCTCTCTCACTACAATATACTGTCCTTTAAAGGAATTAACAATATACGGTAACCCCTCTTTGAGAGAGAGAGAGAGAACTTTTAAACACACCTTTCAAATTTCTTTCTACACCGTTAATACACACAATTGTTTGTTTAGAAATACTATCTTTGCAATGCATATAGTGAATGTATAATAAAGAAACAAAGTGCATGTACTTAGAAGCTCAGCCTCACTTTCTGCATTGAAACGATATGTCATTAATTTCCCATCTCAGAAATTTTGGTAAGAAAGTTGCTCGGAATATAAAGGAAGGGTTGAGATTGAATTGCCGTATTGTGGGTCCTTGAATTGAATGAATATGGACAAAACTTTGAATTGTTTTTAGATATGTATTACTAAGTAATAAAAGGGCTTATCTTAGGATGAACAGTAAACTTGGAACATCTAGAGTTTGACTTCCTTTGGTGTTGTATCCAGTCTTAATTGATACGTGTAATTTGTAGATAATTGCTGGTATATAAGACTTACTACTTGGTGAGGTTCCAAAAAAAAAAAAAAAATCCCATTTCCTCTATCTCTTGACACCTTGCTTAAACCCAAAGACTGTCACATTCATCACACACAAAACTCAACAAATGGATGAAACAATCACAATCACAATCACAATCACAATCACAATCACAATCTCTCTCTCTCTCTCTCTCTCTCTCTCTCTCTCTCTCTCTCTCTCTCTCTCACATATTCTTGAAATGTCAATTGGCATGGAAGTTGTGTATCTAGTTATACTATCTCTGTTTCTTGGATCAACCAATATTGTGAAAGCTGCTGCTGCTCTACCATGTAATGACTACAGATGCAAAACTGGATCATGCAACAGCACTGGCCACTGTATTTGCAATCTTCCAGACCCTTCCACCATTTTAGATGGTGATCGACCTTTCCAAGGGTAAATCCAACTTTCCTTCTTCATTCTAACTCATATATATATATATGGTTTTCAATGGAAGTTTTCATACAACACTTAAATCATTCTTGTGCTAGACACCATTATAAGAAAATATTGAAATTCTTTAGCAAGATTTCAAAACAAAAATAAATAAATAAATAAATGGAAGAAGAAGAAAAAGAAACAAGTAATGCTACGAACACAATTTTTTCCTAGAAAAATGTACAAAATGTAGTATTGTCAGAATTACGTTCATTGTAATATAGTTTCATCTAGAATGAATACAGTGCTACCAACACTATATTTTGTGCAATTTTGGAAACTACTTCTCTTTTTATAACCATATGGTTTTCAATGGAAGTTTTCATACCAACTTGAATCATTAATGTACCAAAACACCAATATAAGAAAATCTTGAAATTCTTGAACAAGCACTTTTTTGGTATGATATATAATTAATAATGTTATAAATATAAATTTGTCATACAAAAGTATATTGAAAAAATGTGACCTATATTACATTCATTATAGAGTGGGACTCCATTCAAAATAAATGTCATACTATCAGTGTTAGTACTGCATTCATTTTGATGGAACGTAGCTCCATTCAAAATAAATGTAGTGCTGTCAGCACTGTATTTTATTATTATATTTTTTTTAAAAGAAATAATTTTGTCTCTATACTTGATGCTCATTGTTTTTTAATTGATTAGTTTCATGGAATTGAAACATCATGGAACTTCTTGTGTTCTATTGTTTTGATTAACAGGGGGAGGTTTTGTGATGAGGAAATGACAATGTGTGATGGGACTAACTCATTTTGGTGTGGAAATGGAGGGACTTGTGAGGAGATAGTGCAAGGTGAGAGTTATAAATGCCAGTGCCAAACAGGGCATAGTGGAGAGCACTGTGAGCTTACAGGGGCACCATGTGGTGACATTTTCTGTTTTCATGGAGGTGCATGTTTGGTTGAGAATGATGTCTGTGAGTGTCCCACTGATTGGAAAGGAAGCATTAATTGCTCTCTCCTAACCACAACCCAAACAGGTACTTGTTTCTCTGCCTTCTCTATCATTTGTTGTGAATTTAATTTTTTTTAGATTGTGTTTGAATTTTAAATTTTGAAAAGATTTGAGAAGAGAATAGAAAAGAGAAAAGAAAAGAAATTTAAAACTTATATTTGATTGGCATTTCACTTCTTTTTTATTTTTTCACTACACGACAATTTTCAAGATTCTTGTGTTTTGATATTTTCACCAAATTGTTCAAAAGATTAAGGACTCAAAAAAACTACTGATATAAAATAAATCACATAATGATATACAGATACTCACATGTTTATAGATCTCACACAAAATGGGAGCCACAAGCATGCGAGTGTCTATCCATCATGCATTAGTAACGTTTTTAAAATTAGAACGAAAATGTATGTTATTATTATATATTAAAATGTTATGATTTGTTTTTCATGGACATTACTTACAAACCATTGCAGATTCTACAACAAATTCAATTGGGTTGCACCAAGAAGAAAGCAACAGTGATGTAAATGTAAGTATATATGAGGCATACATATACATACCATGAATTTGCAAGACAAAAGGATTTGTGCAAAGATTTGTAAATGAAAAGAAAAAAAAAAATCTTCAAAAAAAAAAAAAAAAGGATTTGTGAATGAAATAGAGGATGAATTTTTTCACAAAAATCTCTTCCTTATTATTTTCTCTCAACAAATTGCTTCACAAATTCAAAATCCAAAAATAGTCCAAAATGCACAAAGACGCCAAAGAGATAACTAAAGCATGCACAAAAGATTTGCCAGGACTGCCAACACACTTCAATATTGTCGAAATTTTAAAATTGACAATAATTTTTTTTTAATTAATTTATTTATTTATTGTCAGACTCTTCTATCATACCTTTGATTTCAAAACATGATCAAAATTTTGTAGCTGAACCTGTTATAATACAAATATTTCTCCCGATTATCTCCCTGAAACATGCTCTGTATTTCTATGTCCATCCAGTGGTTCACGGTGGTCGTGGCCGTGTTGTGCTCAGTAGGTGCAGTTGCAGCAGGTGCCATGATATGCTTCAAGAAATTCTTCAGCAACAAATATACTTCAGTTCCCAAATTCCAACAGTTGTCACAAATACAGAGTCATGGTATCTTGGATGACAATGATGAGGATGACAATGGTGTAGATGCTCATAATTCAATTCACAACGATCATTCACCCCTTTAAAAATGTTCTACTTTTCCCAGTATATTTGTATCAAATGGTAACCTTTAGTATCTTAAATTAATAACCTGCCTATTGCGAATGCTTACAGTTTACCCTTTTTTTTCTTTTTTAATTTACTTAAAACATTTAACATGTTTATATTTATTTGTTTTTAACAAAAATAAGACACCTCTGGTATTATTTGGTATGCACATTTTTGAAAAGTGATGAGAGTGGCTGGAGGTGATTACTAACAAAAGAGTGATGATCGTAAGTGGTTACCAATGGCTAGAGAGGGCAGACAAAGGTGCTGGTTGGCAACTATAGATGGTGGTCTAAGGTAGTCTCTGACGGGAGTTGATAGTTGAAAGTGATTGCCAGTCATAAAGGGTGCGGTTGGCAACAACTAAGGTCCCGTTTGTTTTGGAAAATAGAATGAAAATGATTGATAGTGAGAAAATTAATAGTGAATGGATTGTTAGTGAGGGGATTGATAGTGAGGAATTGTTAAATTATTTTTATATAAAATAATAAAACAAATAAAAAAATATAAAAAAATAAACATTATATTTAAAAAAAAAAATCCCAATATAAAAAAAATAAAAAAAATAAAAAAATTTCTAATCCCCTCACTATTTTTCTAATACCATCTCTACCTCCTCCTTCCCAATCCCCCTTCCTCCTCCTTACTAATACCAAGGGATTACTAATCCATTCCCTATTTCTTAAAACAAACACTCTATTCTCAATCCCGCTCCTCACTATCAAACCCAACTCCCTCCTCGTAACCCCAAACAAACGGGGCCTAAAAGTCGTTATCAACAAGAGGTGGCAGTCTGAAGATGGGTTGTTGGCCACAAGTGGTGGTTGGAGGAGGTCATCACTAAGAGTGGCCAAAGGTTGGGGTGGCCAGAGGTGGTGATGAGCGGTAGATGGTGTCCAAAAATGGTAGAAGACGGAAAAAGGAATAAAAAAACCAATTATTTTTTTTTATACAAAAAAAATTGTAAATTATTTATAATTTTAAAAAAATGAAAATAAACATCAAATAAGTTTTGTTCACAGTCCATAACATTTTTATAAATATAAACAAAAAATTGTAAATTTTACCAAACAAGCCCCCAACCATACGACAATTTTGTTGAGATGGGAAATCGAACTGTGCTGAAGTCAAAAATATCTCAAATCCCAATTCATCACAAATGAAAACCATAACAAATAATTTTTCTATTTGGCAATAGCTAAATTCAAAGCACTTCTAAAGCATCTTTTAGCAATTTTAGCTCATATCAATCATTTTCACGAATTTCAGAGGCATTGACAAAAACAAACTCATTATTTATTGATATAAAACACCAAACCACTACAACTTAATTTCTTACAATTAAAATAAAAAGAAGAGCACACAAATTGTATATCCGGAGTTGTATTCAATCAAATCACACACAAAGCTGACAATCTCTCAAATGCATCTTTGTCATGAATACTACTTTCCTTTGCTCACATCAACATGAATTAATTTGAAAGATCACCTGGGATAACCAGCTGGTGGAGGATAAGCTGCGGCAGGTGGAGGATAACCAGCTGGTGGGTATTGGGCTTGTGGTGGTGGTGGTGGAGGATAGCCATATGGTTGTTGAGGTGGTGGTGGTGGATAGCCATATGGTTGTTGAGGTGGGTATCCGACTGAGGGAGGAAATGGCTGATCCATACGCGACATATGTTGAACAGGAGGTATTGCCATTGCCGGTTGTGGTCCAAACTTGCCATCTCTTTTGTCCATCTCAACCTTGTGTTGTGTCTGCATTGCTCATCCACAACAGTGTATCACTTAATTATGAGAATGGAAAAAGGACCTGAAAAACCTTGAATCAAGTAATAGAGAGCCCTTTCTCTTGTACTTCGGCCCTCGAATTAAGTAATAGTGTTTTCTTATTTTGGCTCTTAAAATTTTTTTTTTTTCCACTTTAATTCCTAACATAACTAATTTTTTCCATTTTACTCTTAACAATCAACTTTCATCCTGTTTTAGATAGAAAATGCTACGTCATCTGCCACATGGCATAATCACACATTATTATGCAAATTTGGATTACAAATATTTGGGATTAAAGTGGGAAAAAATAAACTTTAACAACCATAGTGAGAAAACTGTAAAACTTGAAGGGGGCAAAGTATAATTTATCCAAAAATGACCTTAACCATCTAATTTTACTATTAAATTTTCTGTGAAAGATTGAAAACTTCAAAAACAAAAAATTTATACTAGATGGATCACAACAACGAAATAATTTTTTGTTGAGAAAAACAGGTCCAAAATGAAGTGGCTGCTTAAGAAAATAATGCTCAGGTAAAAAAAAACCAAAAACACACACACACACACACACACACACACAAAAGCTATTTTGATTATCTTGTAACTTACCTGCATACAAGCACAAACCCTGCAACAACATAAACAGTATATTCAGTACAAGATTTTTGAGTCTTGTTGGCTAAGGTTGTTGACAGGGGTGCATTAAAGGTCTTACGTGCAATAAACCATATCTGCCAAACAGGACAGTATCTGAGAAGCCTCTTGAAGTTCTTCCATTCCAGTAACACAAGCAACAATGGAAAATATACAGGCTAACTGTTGTAGGCAGAACATGAATCCCTATAGAACAAGTCAATGCATATGAGTGACACAGATATTTAAGCAATGAGATCTGTATACTCGGGGAGAGAGAGAGAGAGAGTACAATAATGCAATTATCGCACTGGGTGGTCTGTATGTTGAACTCATCTTGCAACATGAAGCGTGTTGATGCAACTGAATTTGCAAAGCAAAGGAAAACCTGGACAGATAGAGCAAAGCATGAGAGACAGATAGAGACATTGATATTAAAATTAATAGAAATGGAGTGAGACGAAAGCAAATGAGAGTAGAGTTCAAGTGATGAATCAAATCAACATATCAAACACATAAGGAGCAAGATCATATGAAGCTCTCACCTCGGTGCAAAGACAAAGTTCTGGGCATTGACTTTCTCCACACCGACCACTGCAAGGCATATAGCCACCACAGCATGTGTACCTATATAACAAAAAAATTTAAATTTAAAATATATATATATATACACTTGAGAACAATAAACAGCAAAAGATCTCTTTTTTATCTAATAATAATAAAAACATCAATTACCTTGACATGTCACCATAAAGAGCTCGTTTGCGGAGCATGTAAGATACACAGGGAGCACTGCAGTAAATGAGAGAAATTAATTAGGCTAGTAGCAAGACCACTAACATATGGAAAGTATTTCCAAGTAATTCATTGTTCATAAATTCGGAAACAAACAAGCAAAGCTGAATAAGAAAATAATAGCTTATGGTGAGAAGTGGTTAGATTTCAAGCTTGTTATAGGTAAGGAATGACAATTTTCTTTTATTATGTAGATTTTGGACATATAAGAGCAAAATATAGAGAGAAAGGAGGAAATAGGGATAGAATTTCGGGACTAAAAGACAGTCTGGCAGATTAGGTGAGTCGGATCGCAATATCAACCAAAGAGGTGCCAGGAAGATTCACTCACTTCTTCATTACTTGTTCTTTTTCGTCTATATTAAGATGTTGAGATCTCTCCTATTCCAATAGTTGTTGAGGAGAAATATCAAGATCCTTCTTAAACTATTCTGTAGTGCTAATTTCCTTTTCCTTCCCAAAGAGATAGCTCTACCCATTGCTAGAAGTTTGACTAATTCAATTCAAGTATTTAGTGGAAACAAAAAAACCCAATAAAAAAAAAAAAAAAACTTCTCTTTGAACATGCAAAATTTCTTTCAATTTATACGAGTTCACACAAAGATAAAATATAGCTGACAATGGCTGATAAAAAAAAAAAAAAAAAAAACCTATTTCTGACAATAACAAGCCTGTTATCTGATGTAGAATGCCTATTTGCAAAAACTACCAAAAAAGGAAATAACATAAATGATTAAACATCTCCAATCGTTCATCAAATTTTACATCAAATTCAAATTCGATGAAAAAATGACCATGTGCTCCAACCATTTTATCAAATCAAAAGAAAGGCAATTTTTTCACCAAATCATTAGCCAAATTCCCAAGAGTCATATTTTTACTCAGATTTGATGAAGTTTTAAAAGGAGTAAGAATTGGAGGTGGTTTTCTTTCGTCAAAAATGGGTAAAACAGGTATTTAAAAAGAGTCATATTTAGGATAAGTTTGGAATTTTTAAAAAGATTTGATTAAAAAAAAGAAAAGAAAAAAGATTGGAATGTTGTATATCAAATCAAGTGTTTGACCAAATTTTCACTCAAATTTGATGAAGAAAGAGAAAGGATTGGAGATGCTCTACTGCAAACCATCCATCTATTACCAAACCAAACCAAACCATCCATCTATTATTCACTAAAAGATCGAAGCACAAAATAAAAGCACATTACAACAGATTCAATATAAAAACCCCAAAATACCAGAACTATACACAATATGTCATGCACTAATTAACAAATTTCAAAAGAAAAATTATGACATATAAGTAACCAAAATAAGTGTAAACAGGCCATCTTGAGCGAAGATTTTCAATCCTGTGTTCTCCCCCTATTTTCAGAATACAAGAATCCATTCAAAAAGTTCTATTTATTTATTTATTTATTTTAATTACTGTTTTATATGCAGTGAAACGGTGAAGAAAGTTCAAAACTTTCAATTTCCTTTTCCTTCCTTTTTCTCAGATACCTAACAACAATGCATAAGATTCAAACTTCCTTTTCCTCTTTCTCTCAACAATCAACAGCCAAGCTTAAAAAAAAAAAATTAAAAAAAAAAAAAAAAAAACAGAGATCAAAGTACTAACCAGAGCGCCGAGAAACAGCAATCTGAAAGTAAGAACAAAACACAATCAGAAATCAAACAAAAAATTGAAAAAGAACAAAAAAAAAATCACAAAAATAAAAAATTCTTACAAGCAGGATCGGCAGTGATGGATCTCATGAGATCAGTGTGCCAGAGGTTCCGATAGTTCTGACGAACCGTCATTTTGTCTAGATGAGCCTGAGAAGCCATTGTATACCAATTGAAACCTCCTTCAAAGTCTCAACCAAGCCCTAATTCTACAGAAGAAACAAAGATTTCTAGAGAGAGAAAGTGATAACTAGAGAGAGAGAGACGCAGAGAGAGACGCAGAGAGAGATGAAGATGACGAAGACTCAGAAAGTCTGCGTTTTATGGGTTTATACATATATATATATATATATATATATATACATATACATATAGATATATATACATATAGATTTATTTATTGGGGTTCTGGCAGCGTTTTTTGATTGGCTAGAATGAAGAACACAGCCAATAGGAAATTTTGAACTTTGAACAATTAAAGAATAAGGGGCAAACTACAAATACATCCTCTAATTTGTTTAAAATATAAATTATAATTATAATTTAAAAAATTATAAATATTATATAAATAGAAATTTTTTAATTAATAAAATTAATTAAAAAATAAAATTTTAAACTATTCTCTTATATAATAATAAAATTATTAATTAATATATATATGATATTTAAAAAATTATTAATTAATTTTGTGATTTGTTGATAAAATGAGTCAGTTATTATACCATTAAAAACTTAAAAAAATATGGTATAATTTTTAAAATTATATGAGTCAATTTATATTTTAAGTAGATTAAGGTGTATTTGTAATTTATTGTAAAGAATAAAATAATATTCAAAATACGAAGCGACAGCTAAGAAAATTCGGATGTGTTGCTGGGAAAGGCGATGGAATTTGTATAAGGTACAATTAGACGTAGCTTAATATGGTGTGAAATTAATCTTGACCGTTGTTTTTGGTTATTATGAGGATCCACGTTGTTGGATGTATATTATTGGGGTGGGCGCGAAGGAACTTTAAAATGCTTTCATGGCACGCACCACTAAAATAAAATAAAATAAAATGTTACTCAATTATGAAAAATTATTTATTTTAAAAGTGAAATGTAAATTTAATATTAATAGATGTTGATTTTATAATAAATATAATCTATTAATTTATTTTCTGATGAGTGTTTAAAATAAATTTTCTATGCATATAGTGCTGTTGAAAATCAATTTTAATTTTATTAATTTAGATCTCACATCTTTTTATTTCTTTTTAATGTGGTCTCCACATTAAGGCCTAGTTTGGGAAGATTGAAAAAAGACAAAAAGTCAAAAAGTCACTATCCTATTTAAGTCATATCATCTTATTTAAGTCACATCACCTCTCTAATACATCACTTCAAACCCAACTCAAACTCAACCCATATTTCATAAAAAGTCAAAAAGTGCACTTATTTAGTCTTCCCAAACTAGGCCTAACATTTTGAATTGAAAAAAAATGCTGGTGAATTTAGACCGATCAAAATAAAAATCAATCAATTCAAATACATACATACATACATACATATATATATATATATATAAAAGTAGAATTTGAAAAACAAATTATAAAAGTTACTAGTATAATTTATTTATTTATTTTTGTTTAAAAAAAATTGTTAAAATTCTCACATGAGTTACACATTACCTTTTTTCATCTAAAATTCTAATAATAATTGGCAAGGAAAATAAAAAGAAAAATTAGTAAAACATTAATCTCCAATTTTGGGTAATAGGAGAAGTTCAATATTTTTTTCATTAGTTAAGGTTCCTCGATGAAATTTCTTTGTGATCATGCCAAAGAAATTTCACTGTATTTTAATGAAATTTTTCTATGTTAAATTTTCTCTATAAAAATATTGAAGGAACTCAACTATTATAAAAATATTAGATGTCGGTCATCTTATAAAATTTTAATATTGAAAATTTCAAAAAAAATCTCCAAAAAAATATTGAAACATAATTAAAATATCAAAATAAAACTTCACGTAAATTAGAAAAGCTGACATGAGGTGAATCAATAATACGGTGTCGTTGGGCTTGCTTAGAAAATAGAATTACAGCTCACATTGGATTATTTTTCATTTTATTTTTTGGCGTAATGACGAAATGATTGACTATCGATATTGGTGGGTGATTTGACATTATAGTTGTTATCAACTTTATTGGGCATTTTTTTGTTTTTGGTATTTTCTTCTTTTATATTATTAAAATTATAAAAAAAAAAATTGCCATAAAATGAAAAGAACAATTCAATGAGAGAATAAAAGAAAAAAATGCAACATATAAAGTTTCCAAAAAAAATGATAAAGACATTAAAAAATTTATAAAATTATTAAAACAGACATAAAAAAAAAATTTTGTCCATTCTGCTCCTTACTTTCTTATAATCCTATGCGATTTGTAATCCTTCTCAATCTTTCTCGCCGTTGTCAATTCCTCTCTCATCCCCTCTAATTATCGACGGTGTCTCTCCAACCCTCATTTGCCCCTTCAACCTTTTCCCATCCTTTTTTCTTTCTCCGCTTCCTCTCTCTCTTTAATCTCTTTCTACAAACATAATAACCTTTTCCCTTTGAGTTTTAATCCCTCAATTATTTTTATCTACAGTCATCTAAGACTTCGGTACCATCACTACCACTATCATTATCTATACCTTATCACCACTTGTGAAACCTTAATCCAGATTCCATTACTTTCGAAAATGCACGTCAGAATCTCTTCAACATGCCATTGTCCAGACTATTGAAGCCCCACATTGCTAAAGCTCCATTACCGATGAAGCCTCCTTACAGGTTCATTCTTTTCTCCCACTCTATCTTGTCCTTTCTTTCCTCTCTACTACAATTTGAAAAAGCATCATATGGAATTGCAATAATTAATTGAAAATCCTATTTTATTTTCTAAAAACAACCCTATTGTAAAATCTTTTATTTTTGCACAAAAACAAAAATGCTGATTATTTCTAAAATTTTCATTACTTCCAAAAGCATGAAAAACAATAACAAAAATTTTAAAAGTAGTACCAATTAAATAGAGCCATTGAATTTTTTTTTATTATTATTTATTTTACAATCAGTAGCAGACGAATAGAAAAAAGAGAAGCTACATCATCAGATAATAGGTAAGACTCAAACTCATACATCATACCTCATAAAGAAATAATTTGTTTGATAAGCCAACTTTTAATCTTAATTGATTTTTTCTTTGACCATGCTACAATCTTAGATCATAAATTATTAAAAGTTGCATCTAAACAAACTATTTTTAAAAATAGTTTGACTTTATTTACGAGATTTCAGAACAAGTAGGCACAACGTGTATGGAAGTCAATTGCAACTTCAATGAAAGCTCATTGATGTTTCTATCTTTTGTTAGAGGGATTCACTCTGAGTTTTAATTAATTTCTGATTTAAAAAATAAATAAATTATGTAATTGTAAATAATGAGAGATAAAGATAAATACCCTTTTGGACAAAGAATCCCAACTGATTTCTGGAATGGGAAGGTTATCCTGTAGTTTGTGAGCTCATCAAAACTTTAATCTTGTTAGAAACAAAACAAAAATATTTGTTTAAAGTTCTTGTTTTTAGAATTTTTTATTTTTTATATGAATAAGTCTAGGACCAGATTTAGGATCCTAGATTTTGAACCAGAATGAGTTGTGTGATGTAGATTGAAATTGTGTATTGTAGGGTTTATGTGCAGTGCCGGCCCTGGGCATAGGCCCACTAGGCCATGACTTATGACTCTTCAAAATAAATCTAAAAAAAATGTCCCTCCTATTATAGTTTAGTGTAATATATTAGGTAGGTTTTAAGTCAAAAAAAAATTAAAGAATGATCAAACTAACTTAAAATAAATTGACCCATTAAAAAATTAAAAAGCCCATTCAAAATTAAAAGGCCCAAACTAACATAGAGTTGGTTACTTCTATTTTATTGATCACGCCCTATGTTCACTCAAAAATAGGTTTGAACGATTCAAAATATATGAGGCAAGCTTTGGCTTTTCGTTTGACTTGAAAAATTGTAGCAATGGATTGTTGAAGGCGGGTGTGTGAACCTTGAGGAATTTTTAAAACATGGTGAGATTTCCGATATTGATGGAAGAGATTTATTGAGGGAGCTAAAAGTCTTGAAAGAGAGATTGCCAAAAGAAGTCAATAAAACAATTGAAGTGCTCAATCATTTGCAGTTGATGGCAAATTGTTTCCCAAAATAAGTCAATAAAAACCAAATCAAACCAAACCAAACCAAGCCTTAAGTCACATCAAATAAGATCAGCTACATGAATCATTCTTCTCCACGCTGCCCTATCAAAGGTCAATTAAAAAATAAGTCAATAAACCAATTAAAAAAATTTCATTGAATGAAAAAAAAAAATATGTGAAGGATCCCAAATAATCTAGTGTTGTTTATTAGTTGATTATCGGTTTTGGCTCCTGACAATCTCAGGGTCGGGCCTGTCTATGTGCAGAATGAATTTGAATCACATGTTAATATTTTTGGATAAATTCTAGATATATTATTCTGAATTTGTAGTATTCCTATTTTTATAATTGATGATATTTGAACCATGACATTTGCTTATAGTTTTCCTTTTACTGCTAGTAAATATATACTAATTGTACTGAAATATGTAAGAAATGCATGAAACACGTTAAAGTTTATGGGAATATGTGAAATTTGTATGGAGGTTTTAACTTTACAAAATTATTCAGTTCCTAGTGAAAATTGACCGAGCAGTAGTTAACAGGACCTATGTGGAAATACTCTCTAACAAACATTATTAGACCTTAATAGATGCACTATTGAAACTCTCTTCCTAACTTCTGAAAAACAATTTTGTTTGCTCATAATATAATAATGAGATTACATGATTGGGTTAATAAGAGAAAAAAAATCCACCTAATTTCATCTCGCATTTTACATCTATTTTTTCTTTAAAAAAAATAAAAAATAAAAAAACCTAAAAAAGTGTTCAACAAATCCCATCTGAATTCTCATATTCTTCTCAATATCACAATAAATAAAAAATAAAAAAGCCTATCACCCAAGGCCCCCTCACTCTTTGTTGCATATGCTTGCCATTTTGTACCCAAAAAGGGCTAAACAATTGATAGAAGCTTATAGGGTATCTCCCCCTTTAAAAGGAATTGGGATCCTCCCCTTGAGCCCCTCCTTCATTCTCTCCTTGCAGGGGCCTTCGGGTCCACTCTGAGGCACAGTTTTGATAATCCGAACCGTTCATATTTTTAGATTTATTCAGTATATCATACCTGTAAAAAATCAAGTTGATCGAATATCATAAAGTATGTGTTCGGAAAACTGTTTATTAAAAAATAGTTTGTAGTCCCAATTTTCTGAACGCATACTTTCTGATATCCGATCAACTTGATTTTTTACAGGTATAATATACTGAATAAATCTAAAAATATGAACGGTTCGGATTATCAAAACTGGGCCTCAAAGTGGACCCGAAAGCTCCTGCAAGGAGGGAATGAAGGAGGGGGCTCAAGGAGGGGATCTGGACTCCTTTAAAAGGGTATCTTTAGATACCCTACACACTTTTGTACTCCACTTTTTAAGTTAATCTACTTCTTTTTTACCCAATATATAAATATCTCAAAATGGATTGGTAGTAGATCAAGAAAGAAAGAAAAATTTAACGAGCAAAGAGTGGTAGTTTTTGTCATCCTTTTCAATGATCCTTTATGCCTTTTAAACTTAGCATGCCCAACATGTACTGTTATTTAGCTGTTTCCATTGTCTTGAAAAGGCTTCTCATTCCCTCTTTTTTGCCTCCATTTGTTTCATGTAGGAAAAATATCATCACATAAAATTAAAATTTTAGAAATTAAAATTTAGGGACAAACTTATTTTTTAGGGTCTAAATATTTTTGTTATGAAAAGTGTGGTTATTACATTTTTAACATCTTTTTTGGACCAAATTTTTTGTCTCAAAAAATAAACCATTAGTGTATTTATTAGTGACATTTTCAAAATTTTATCGATAAAAGCTTTATTTTTGACTTTTCGGAACGAACTTTTAGCGACTATCCTCACAACAATAGAAATTGGTCCCTAAATATCTTTTGTAACAAAATTTTCATTTATAGAGAACAAAAAATTTATTTTCAAAAACTCTTATATGTTGTAGTGTATGTGCAAGCAAAAGCGAATTGGATTAGGAGCGTATTTTAACCCAGTAATTATTCAAAAGACATTTTATGTGATTTTGTTAATTTGTATTTTTTAAGTCTCAATAAAGAGAAATTTGTGGGTGCAGATAGGGTAGGTGTCATGTGGTAACTTTCTCTTCTCTTATTAGTTGAAGACACTATGTAACATGTTATATTACATCCTATCTGTACCCGAGAATTTTTCCTTAGTAGAAGACTGTTACAGTAATTAAACAAATATTCCCAATTCCACAACACATGTATTTTTCACACACTTACAAATATGTTTTAGAATGAGAGAGAAGAGATTAGTGCACCCAATAATCACCTTTCTTAGGACACAACCCAATAGACAGAGCCACCACTATGCAATGATCTGCATCTTTTGAGGAATGAGTTAAAAGTTGTTTCTTAATTTTTAATTTATTTTAAATTATATCATCTCTCATATTTTTTATATAATTTTTTAAAAAAATTTAAAAAATTAACTTTTAACTATTTTTCCAAACGGAAATGCCTGAGGCCTCGAATCTGAGGCCTCGAATTTGCCTCGAATCCTATTTTTTTTTTTTTTTTTTTTTCTTTTAACTTAAGACAGCTAGTTGTGTATTTTTTTTTTTCTTTTCTTTTTGCAAGGATAGTTTATGTATAGGGATGTGATAAAAAATTAGATATTTTGCAAGTGAGTTGGGTTAGACTGATTGAATGATAAAATTGACTGATAAATTTTTTTATTTTATTTTATTTTATTTATTGGGCTGTGTTATTTATTTTTATTTTTTTTAAAGGTAGTCATATGTAGGGGTGTGCCAAAAAATTAGACATCCTGCACCAACTCATCATACAAAATTATATGGAATTAATAAATTTTAACCAGCAGTGATCAATCAATTAGGTTAGACTGGTTGAGTGATAAAATTGACTGATCCAAAATTGACTGATCAATTTATTAATTTTATATATTTTTATACGATGAACTGGTACGAAATATTTAATTTTTTTGATACATTCCTACATATAACCACCCTAAAAAAATAAAATAAACAAAAAAAATAATACACAAAGTCAAAAAAAGAAAAAAAAAAAAAAAAGAAAAAAAAAGGCACTTTCGAGGCAAATTCGAGCCTCGGATTCGAGGCCCCTATCAGCGCTCTTTTTTTGGAAAACACCCCATCACCACCCAATGGTTGTGACCATTCATTCAAATTAATGGGTCGGCATCCGATCCAAATACCAACATTTCAAAAGATTGGAGTGTTTCGGATTCACATGGTGGATATTATTAATATATTAATTGTTTAGGTATTTTGCGTAGATGTTTCGTAAATAAATAAAAAAATTAAATTAATTTGATAAATAAAGTCATATGATTTTAATATATTTATATATTTTTTAAATATTTATTTTTAAAATTATATTTGTCATCAATATTTTTTTAGACATAGATATGATAATTACATAAATAAAATAAAGAAGATCAAAGTTTTTACTACAATTATTAATCTTTAAAAAATGTTAAAAACAAGTAAGTCAAATATAAAATGGATCATAAATACTCATATGATTGTGGATCTTATACAATTTAGAGTTTATAATTATATGAGTGTTTATAATTTTTTATATATTTAATTTTTGTATTGATAGCACCACTCAAAATACTTGTAATCAATAATAATTAAGAGTATAAGGGAATGAGAAATTAGGGAATAAAAATCATTGCCGTAAGGACCAGTTTAGAGTTGGCTGTGACAAACCTAGACTTTAGACCCTATTATCAGAACAAAACAAAATTCTTGAAAGTGGAAATGGCTAGTGCTGTCCAATCAATTTTTATGTAAATTTAATTTTTTTTTATTAAAATTTCAAAATATATGTTTGATTCTTTGTTGAAAACCATGCATAGTACTTTCTTTATTACAGAGGTATATGATAAAAGGAAAATAATTGAGAGCCCTAATTAGTACTATCACTAATGATGTGAAAGTGAGTTTCATCATGAATAATTTAATGTTTTGATCTTGGTGTTGTATTTTTTTACTTTTTTTTATTTAGTGTCATGTCATTAGTGGTCTTTTTAGAGTTTCAAAATTAGTAATTTCTATCATTGTTGATAATAAAATATTACTTGTCTTTTAATAATTATTTTTAAATGATAAAGAGAATAGTTATAAAATACTGAATTATTATTTATCAAAAAAAATAAAATAAAATCCTAAATTATTATATTTTACTACTCTTTGATCCTATGTTGTATTTTAGTGTTATATATACATGATTTTATTTATATAAATACATATAAAAAGTCTCGGGACAAATGTAAAATTTTGGTCTAATAACTTTGAAATTATGAGTTAGGTTTCGAAGGCAATCACTTTATTCACTATGGGCATGTTTGTTTAGACGGACTCGATAAGAGGAGATTGTAATCTACCTGACTGTTAGTCCTAGAATACATTATTCCAAACTATTTAGTTAGACTGAATTTTTATCCTATGTTTGTTAGTCATAGGATTAGATTTCTGGATTGAACTATTGTATTAAATCCTATGTTTGTTTGGGATATTATGAAAAATGATAAATACTTAAAAGACTATTTTGCCCTTTTGAATTATTTACTAAATAATAGGAATATTAAATTTGAATTATAAATTTTATTTAATTTTTTTACTAGAACTTTTAAAAAATTAAATAAATAGAATATTAATAAAAATTACATAAATTTATTTTAATTTGTAGTTGAGATTTTTAAATTTTATTTTACTTTACTAAGTATAATTAATACCATATGATTATTAAAATAAATAATTTAATAAATAAAATTTATTAGGTATAATTTAAAAAATTTATTTATTAAGTATAATTTAATAAATAAATTTATTAAGTATAAATAATTTAATAAATAAATTTTATTTTTAAAGAGATATTAAATAATAGAGGGTCAAAAATGTAATTTCACTACCTAATCCCCATGGGAAGAGTTATCCTATGGATTGTATTTCAACCCCCCATGGGAACAATCCCATAGATTTGGGATTCATAGTTTGGATGGACTATTCATTCATTAAACAAATTTTGAATCAAACAACAGATTATTAATTCAAATGGACTATTAGTCCTATCTCATGTTTGAATCATTCCAAACAAACACCACATATATTAAAAGTTAGGTGTATACCTAATTTTTTTCTCCCAAATACACATTAATGTACTATTTAAAAAGGGAAATAAATTCAATGATAAATAGTATTTCTCTCAATAAAAAATTAATTGTTAGTATAAAAGATGATACAAAACAATAACACAAAAATTGATAATATATGGAGTGTTTTGAGAAAATGGTTAAAAACTGGCATTTTGACTTTTTTTTTGACTTTCTAACCTTTTTTTTTTGGAGGGGGTGTAAGAGAGGAAGTAGGTTAAAAGCTGAGAAGTGGCTTTCAACCCACTTCCCAAAATACCCCATAATATCTAATGGATCGTTTCATACACTAAATATAAACACTAAACTATACCAAATTTCTTAAAATAATGGAAAGTTCAGGTATCGATCCACAGGAACAAACAGTAAATTAAACTAATTTAATTGTTAAACTCCTAAATTAATTTTGATAAAAAAGATTTAGGGATATCATGATTAACCAAGAATTAAATGAGATTGGGAAATTGAATTGATAATTAAAAGTAGGGTTTGAGATATTGATTTTTAGAAAAATTGTAAATAATCATAATATTCCAACTCCAAACACTAGTACAAAGTTATGTAGATAAAGTACAAAGCTTTCATTCATTAGAATTAATGTACAAAAGGCGACACATGCGATATACATTTATGAATCGTTTATCCTGAATGTATAGCATGTGTTACAAGACGAAATAAATAATGGAAGCTAAACAGATATTCATATGCCCTAATGGCTTACATCTTTCCAAGGCCATGCATGGTTACAACAAAATAGGTCAGAAGCTCAATACATATAAAGCCCTAGGCTTGTACAAAAATGTAAATACATAATGAACAAAAATGAGCTTTCAGCTCTACTGCCCTCCCAAGCTAAGTCCCTGGTGGAGGTATATTCCCAGCACTTGAAAATGGTTTTACTAAGTAGGGTGAGCCAAATCCTAGTAGAGACAATCTAGCACAATATATGAATCTTAACAAAGATATAAGTATGCAGTGTATATATATATATATATATATAAAGCCCATGATAAAATCATTAGTATTGTTACAAATTATAATATGTCAAGTTTCATGTTCAAAGCCATCTTATCTTAATTCATTTCACCTCATTCCATGAGTCAAGTCCATTTATATCCAGACAACCTAACTGAGACTATAACTCAGTGGTTCTCTAACCAATACAATCATTACATAAACACTTCAAGTTTGTCATTTTACAAAAAATTTGTCCGCGGGAATCAGTACCCTTGTATATGTGCGATTTTCGGGACTAGACACATAGGCCAACTTAATTCAATGGAGTCCATCTCCTTTCTTCTCCCAAACATGGAGTACATTCAATTTCTCCTTCTAAACATCATACATATAAATGTATTAAAACACAGTCATATTCAATGACAACAAATAAGAGATTAGTTTCAATTCACCTAATCTACATTTATATCAAGACAATCCAACTGAGGTTACAACTCAATAGTTTTCTAACCAATATAATCATTACATAAACACTTCAAGTTTGTCATTTTATGAAAATTTCGTCCGCGGGAATCGGCACCCATGTATACGGGCGATTTTTGGGACTTTCACCCTGGACACACAAGCCAACTTAATTCAATGAAGTCCATCTCTTTCTTCTCCCAAACATAGAGTACATTCCATTTTTTCCTCCCAAATGTCATACATATACAATGTATTAAAACACAATCATATCCAATGACAACAAGTAAGAGATTAGTTTCAATTCACTTAATCCTCATGCAATTTCTACAACAATCATAGTTATTCTTTACCGATAGCCCAAAACAGATATTTCTAAACAGATATACAATCTCCAAAATAGATAAACTATTCAAATTTCCATAGGTGAGAGATAACAAGTATCCAACTCCACCATTTATATAAACATCTATCTAATTTCATATTTCCTATACCAATTTTATTATTTATACAAAATAATTATTTGAAACATTTTAGGGCAAAACTCCATTTTTTTCCAATTCCAAATCCAATCCATGTGCCAAAATCAACAAATTTAACACAACATATCCTCATATCTACACCCATAATCATTCTCAATACCTTTATTTGAAAACCCCTCTTTAGACTTTAAACCAAAACCGTAGGTTTTTCTAAAATCCTCTAAATCTCAACATTATTTACACGATCAACAAATATCTAAGTTAAAAATCATAGGAGAGTGTAGAAAGTCCCTACCTCAAGCTTAGAAGACCAAAGAAGAAGTGGAGAAACTTCAAAGACACAGAAACCAAGCTTTATTTGGATCAAAAGAGAACCCCTGGAGTGCTCTATCTTTTTATCAAAGAGAGTAGGGTAGAGATATCCTTAGATCTAGGAGTATTTGTAAAGAGAAGTTAGGTTTTAGTCGATCTAGGGTTTTGAGGAAAAAGATATGAAAAAATGATGCAAAAAAGGTGTTACTACGAACTAATATACGCGCAGCTTGCTCGAGTGCAAGAGTTGTCGCTCCAGCAACTAGACACAATAAGTCGTTCCGCTCGAGCACAGAATGCACACTCCTAGAAGTTTACAAACAAAAGACCGTCGCTCGAGCGCAAGAACTCTCGTTCAAGTGAAGGACACTACCTCCCCAGTATCTTTGTAGGCCTGCAGAAGCTTACAAAGCTCGCTCGAGTGCAAGAAGCTTCGTTCGAGCGAAGAAGTCAAATTCTAGGCAACAACAGTTTGAACCAACTAGCAACTAACCTATTCCAAACACATCCAAGACACTCAAAAACTCGAACTCAATAAGAAATAAAGGGAAACATGATATACATAACAATACAAAACCATGAAACCCAAGTCCAAGATACAAAATGAGTCGGGTCCAAACCAGGATCGCTATAATCTCCCCCTTAAGGAATTTCGTCCTCAAAATTTCAAATCAAGTTTTAAAGTTATATTTAAACTAATAACAACATTGATAATCAATCATTTCCATCGCTATGACCCACTCTCCGATCATCCATTGTCATCAACTCGATACACAAGTTTCAATATTGAAAGTACAATTCACATTTTTTCAAAACATATAGTATGCTTATATTAGAGCCATGTTTCCAAAACATATACAACATATACAACGTTTCCATATTTCATTAACATAACACAATTTTAATACATGCTCAAACGTCAACAAACAAATCCGGATACTTCTCACAGACTTCCAGTTCACGTTTCCAAATTGCTTCCTCAACTCAATGATGTTTCCACAATACTTTAACCAAGCTTGGTCATGGGTATCCAAGACTCTCACCGGTTTCTCCTCATATGAAGCATCCTCATCTACTTCTAAGTCGGTCCAATCCAATACGTGTGACGGATCTGGCTCATATTTTCAAAGCATACTAAGATGAAGCACATCATGAACCTCGGAAAGTTGTGGCGGCAAGGCCAAAGGATAAGCTACCTCTCTGATCCGCTCAAGGATCTTAAAAGGCCTAATGAATCGAGGGGATAACTTCCTACTCTTTCCAAATCTCATCAAACCTCTCCTAAGTGATATTTGATATGGTCTCCCACCTCAAAAGACAAAGGTCTCCTCCCACGGTCGGCATAACTTTTATGGCGACTCTGGGCCATAACCAACCTCTTACGGATAAGTGCAACTTTCTTCATCATCTTTCGAACCAACTCTAAACCCAACATAGGTGCATCACCCACCTCTGCCCAACACACAGGGGATCTATATAGTCAGCCATACAAAGCCTCAAACGGTGCCATGCCAGTACTCGACTGGAAGCTATTGTTATAGATAAACTCCACTAAGGGCAAGTGTCTTTCCCACCAACCCTTAAAGTCAAAGACATAACCCCGAAACATATCCTCTAAAATTTGAATGGTGTGCTCTGATTGCCCGTCAGTCTGAGGATGATACGCAGTGCTAATGGTCAATCTCATGCCCAAGGCACTATGTAGGCTCTGCCACAACCGAGCTGTGAAACGTGAATCTCTATCCAAAATAATCGTCACTAGGACCCCATTCAACCTCACTATGTCCCTAATATAAAGGTAAGCAAGATAATCCACCGAGTTACTTACGCGCATAGGTATAAAGTATACTGACTTAGTCAACTGGTCCACTACCACCCAAATGACATCACTGCCCCATTGAGTCTTAGGAAGGCCCACAACAAAATCCATCATGATATACTCCCACTTCCACTCGGCTATAGACAAGGGTTGCAACAAACCCATTGGCCTTTGATGTTCGGCCTTCACTTGTTGACAAGTAAGGCACTTCAACACAAACACGGCTACATCTTTCTTTATCCCTGTCCACCAAAACTGGCGACAAAGGCCGTGATACATCTTTGTGCCTCCCAGATGCACCGTAAGGCGTGAATAGTGAAACTTTTGGAGTACTTCCTCTTGACAGGACTCCGACATGAAAAGACGATCAAGGTATCTAACACTCGAGTCAGAGTACAATTCAAGCCTCGTTCTACCTTCCCACTGGAGATCTTCTCCTAGAGGGATTCTACCTCAAGGTCACCCCTCTGTGCCTCTATCACTCGGTTCACAAGTGTGGGTTGTGCAACTATTGAAAACAAGGCTGTAGACTCAATGGACTCGCCAAAATGCAAGTCAAACTACCTAATAACACCCAACATCTCCCATTCCCGTATGGCAATACAAGCTACACTGTTAATTGATTTCCTACTCAAGGCATCGGCCACAACATTAGCCTTCCCCGGATGATAATGTAACTCGAAATCATAATCTTTAATGACTTTCATCCACCTCCTCTGCCTCAAATTCAAGTCTTTTTGTGTAAACAGATATTTTAGACTCTTGTGATTAGAAAACACTTCAAACTTTTCACCATACAGATAATGCTTCCAAATCTTTAAGGCAAAGGTCACTGCTGCTAATTCTAGGTCATGAGTAAAGTAGTTTTTCTCATGTGTTTTCAACTGTCGCGAGCCATAAACTACTACATTTCCCTCTTGCATCAAAACACAACCCAAACCTTCCCTTGAGGCATCACAATACACCGAATAGCACAAATCCTCTCTAAAATAGTCAAAATCGGAGTAATGGTAAGTCTAACCTTAAGCTCTTGAAAAGACTCCTCACAAGTCTCACTCCACACAAACGTGATCCCTTTCCTCGTCAGTCTAATCAATGGTGAAACTAGCTTAGAGAAATTCTTCATAAATCTACGATAATACCCGACCAACCCCAAGAAACTACAGATCTCGAAAGCATTCTTAGGTTATTCCCAATCTTGTACTGCCTTTATCTTGGATAATCTACATTTACCCCTTCCTCGAATACCACATGGCCTAAGAACTTAACTTCTTTCAACCAGAATTCACAGTTTCTAAACTTAGCATACAGTTTGTGGGCTCTAAGTAACTCAAGTACTACCCGTAAGTGTTCCTCGTGCTCCACTTCAGAAAGGGAGTAAATCAAAATGTCGTCCACAAAGACGACCACGAAAAGGTCTAGGAACTCACGAAAGATCCAATTCATCAAGTCTATAAACACAGTTGGTGAATTAGTTAGCCCAAAGGGCATCACTAGAAACTTGTAATGGCCATGCCGCGTACAGAATGCCGTCTTCAGGATATCTTCTTCCCTTACTCTCAACTGGTGGTAACCCGATCTCAGGTCTATTTTAGGAAAATAACAAGACCAATTCAACTGATCAAACAAATCATCTATACGAGGCATTGGGTACTTGTTCTTAACAGTTACTCGGTTCAACTTCCAGTAATCTATACAAAGTCATAACGTACCATTTTTTTTTTGGCAAAAAGAGCCGGTGCTCCCCAAGGTGAAGCATTAGGGTGGATAAAACCCTTATCTTACAATTCATGGAGTTGAATCTTCAACTCACTCAACTCAACAGATGCAAATCTATACGGTGCCATAGAAATCGATGTCATGTTGGCACTAAATCAATAGAGAACTCAATCTCTCGATGAGGTGGTAAACTGGTAAGATCATCCAAAAAAACATTCGGGTATTCACAAACTACCCTTGGCAACTCAACTCAGACTTCATCACACTCAGTACTCAAGAAGTTAGCAAGAAGGGAACTAAACTCACTTCGCCCACGCGGATCATACACTGGTGATAAGACTCTATCAACCCGGTCCCACAAGAAATAAAAGCAATCACCGCTCAAGGTATATACAGTAACCCTCTAACTATAGCAATCTATAATAGCCCGATATGATGACAACCAGTCCATACCCAAAATAACATCAAAACTAGACATGTCAATCAACACAAAAGCAAAAGGAAATCAGTGACCGGCAACCTCTATGTCACAATCGTGACACCCTTGCTTCAAAACAACCTCGCCACTAATAGGTGACTCTATACAGATAGGAGAGGCTAACTGAGCCAACTCTAACCCCCAAAACTAATGCAAATGTAGACGAGATAAATGAATGGGATACACCTTGTATCAATCAACACATTAGCAACTGAATTGCAAAACAAAAAGGTACATTTCACTACTGAATAAGTTAGTATAAGTTCTGGTACGGTAACAGCATACACACGCCTTGTAGGTCTCTACTCAACCTGCTCATCCCTCGGAGCATAAGCCTGATGCACTGACTGAGCCAAAAAGGCTCTCCGATTAGCCCTCGAGGCCTATGCTGACTGTGTCGGCTGGTGGCTCTGTGTCTATCTCAAACCAGATGTACCAGGTGTGCCACCCAATTGTGGGCAAAACCTCTTCATGTGCCCCGCCTGCCCATTCTGATAACAAGTGAGTGGCTAGCCTCTCTCCTAACTCTGGCCCTGGGAACGAGCTGAAGACGATACAGACTGCTGCCCTCCTCCTCTTTGTGGGCAAGCTGAAGACTGGTGGCCTAATTTACCACACTTGAAACAAGTGACATCTCCCTAACCACCTCTCTCAAAACCCGAACTCGTTACTGGAAAAGTGGACCTTAACTGAGCTCTCTTGGATAATAGGGGTTAGAACCCCTTTGCCTCTTATTGTCTCCCTGAACATCTGAACTTCTTTTGGAGCCCCTCATCTTCTCCTCCTCCTCCTCTCCTCCTCCATCTGCATTACAGGCTTTAGATGAGCCACCGCCTTCACAAGGCGTCCATAATCCCTAATTATTAACTCGGCCACTTTAAACATGAGCCCATTCCTCAACCTCTTCTCAAACTCCAAATAACGGCTCTCCTCTGTCGCCACTAACTCTGGTGCAAACCTAGAGAGGCTAGTAAATGTGGCCTCAAACTCGGCCACCGGTGTGTTCAACTGTATTAGTTTGGAAAACTGATCCCTCAACTTCTCCCTAATAGTGAGAGGCAAAAACTTGTCCTGGAAGGCGCTGAAAAAATTCTCCCAAGTCACCCTAATGAGCCTACGCGCATACTTCCACCATTGACCCGTATCTCCCTTCAGCTGAAAGGATGCCAAGGTCACTCTCAACTGGTTGTCCTTGATGCCAAGCATCTTGAACGACTTCACTAGCTATTCTAGCCACTCATCTACCTTTAATGGCTCATTGGGACCACCTACAAACTCATCCGGATTCAACCGGAAAAACTCTCGTTTCAAAAATGATGACCCTGCCTCAACTACTTGGGCCTAGACTTTATTTTCAGCTCTAAGAATGTCCATAGACTCTCGCAACGCTTCGGCCATTTTGGGCGCCAAGGCGCCCATAGCCTATTGACCAACCAGTTCAGTCACATTGGCCTGACCAATCCCTTCTTTCTGCACCAGAATTTCATCCGGTAAAGACACTTCATGCCTTCTAGGTCTACCACACCTACCACCACCATGTCCACGTCCACACATCCTAATAAAGGTAGCCAAAGAGATTAGCACATTTACAAATGTGTCGAAACTAATTCATTCACGTTCTAATGTAGTGGACAACAGTAATTCACTCTACATAAGCACATAGTCACATAGACACATACGAATTTCGTTCCTGAATAATGACTGTCCCGTAGCATTACTAGAGTTCCAATTAGAAACAGCAGTAATCAAGTGCTCTTCTAATATGACTTCCAGAAACCCGTAGACTCAATCAACATCCTAGAAACTAAATCTCGTACCCATATAATCATATAAGCATGTTATCATGTAAGTACTTCACACATACTAAAGTCTCTATCAAGAGAGACAAACCCATTGTGGTACTAACCATTTCCTACGTACCCAAAGTATTCAAACTCGGTACACTCTGATACCAAGTTGCAACGCCCTCAAAATAATCATAATATTTCAACTCCAAACACTAGTACAAAGTGATATAGATAAAGTACGAAGCTTTCATTTATTAGAGTTAATGTACAAAATGTGACACGTACGATATACATTCATAAATCGTTTATCTTAAATCTACAGCCTGTGTAATAAAACGAAATAAAGAATGGAAGCTAAACAGATATTCATATGCCCTAATGGCTTACATCTTTCCAAGGTCGTGCTTGGTTACAACAAAATGAGTCAGAAGCTCAATACAAATAAAGTCCTAGACTTGTACAAAAAAGTAAATACATAATGAACAAAAGTGAGCTTTCAGCTCCATTGCCCTCCCAAGCTAAATCCCTGGCGGAGGTATATCATCAGCACCTGAAAATAGTTTTCTCAAGTAGGGTGAGCTAAAGCCAAGTAGAGACAATCAAGCACAATGATAAATCTTAACAAAGATATAAGTATGCAGTGTATACATATATAACGCCCATGATAAAATCATTCGTATTGTTACAAATTATAATGTGCCAAGTTTCATGTCTCAAACCATTTTATCCTAATTCATTTCTTGACAATTTATTTCACCTCAGTCCATGAGTCAAGTCCATTTATATCCAGACAACCTAACTGAGGCTATAACTCAGTGACTCTCTAACCAATACAATCATTACATAAACACTTTAAGTTTGCCATTTTATGAAAATTTCGTCCGCGGGAATCGGCACTCATGTATACGCGCGGTTTTTGAGACTTTCACCCTAAACACACAGACCAACTTAATTCAATGGAGTTCATCCCCTTTCTACTCCCAAACATGGAGTACATTCTATTTTTCCTCTCAAACGTCATACATATATAATGTATTAAAACACAGTCATATTCAATGACAACAAATAAAAGATTAGTTTCAATTTACCTAATTCTCATGCAATTTCTACAATAATTATAGTTATCCTCTATCGATAACCCAAAACAGATATTTCTAAACAGATATAAAATATCCAAAACAGATAAACTATTCAAATTTTCATATATGAGAGATAACAAGTATCCAACTCCATCATTTATATAAACATCTATCCAATTTCACATTCTCCATACCAATTCTGTTATTTATACAAAATAATTATTTGAAACATTTTAGGGCAAAACTCTATTTTCTTCTGAATCCAATCCATGTGCCAAAATCAACAAATTTAACACAACGCATCTTCATATCTACACCCATAATCATTCTCAATACCTTCATTTGAAAATCCCCTTTTAGACTTTAAACCAAAACCCAAGGTTTGTCTAAAATCCTCCAAATCCCAACATTGTTTACACAATTAACAAATAACTAAGCTAAAAATCATAAGAGAGTGTAGAAAATCCCGACCTCAAGCTTAGAAGACCAAGGAAGAAGTGAAGGAACTTCAAAGACACCGAAACCAAGCCCTATTCGGATCAAAAGAGAACCCCTGGAGTGCTTCATCTTTTTATCAAGGAGAGTAGGGTAGAGAGATCCTTAAATCTAGGTGTATTTGTAGAGAGAAGTTGGGTTTTAGAGAAAGAAATGGTCAATCGAAGTTTTTGAGGGAAAAAGATATGGAAAAGTGATGCAAAAAGGTATTGCTACGAACTGATATATGCGTAGCTCTCTCGAGCACAAGCGTTGTCGCTTGAACGACCAGACACAACATTGTTTACACGATTAACAAATAACTAAGCTAAATATCATAAGAGAGTGTAGAAAATCTCAACCTCAAGCTTAGATGACCAAGGAAGAAGTGGAAGAACTTCAAAGACACCGAAACCAAGCTCTATTCGGATCAAAAGAGAACCCCCGGAGTGCTTCATCTTTTTATCAAAAAGAGTAGGGTAGAGAGATCCTTAAATCTAGTTGTATTTGTAGAGAGAAGTTGGGTTTTAGAGAAAGAAATGGTCAATCAAAGGTTTTGAGGGAAAGAAGATATGAAAAAATGATACAAAAAGGTACTGCTACGAATTGATATACGCGTAGCTCGCTCAAGTGCAAGAGTTGTCGCTCGAGCGACCAGACACAATAAGTCATTCAGCTTGAGCGCAAGAAGCTTCGCTCGAGCGTAGAATACACACTCCCAGAAGTTTTACGGACAGAAGATCGTTGCTCGAGCGCAAGAACTCTAGCTCTAGCGAAGAACATTACCTCCCCAATATCTTTGCAAGCCTGCAAAAGTACTGGGAGCTCACAAAACTCGCTCGAGTGAAGAGGTCAAATTCTGGGCAACAACAGTTTGAACCAATTAGCAACCAACCTGTCCCAAACACATCTAGGACACTTCAAAACTCAAACTCAATGAGAAATAAGGGGAAACATGGCATGGACAACAATACGAAACCATGAAACCCAAGTCCGGGATACAAAATAAGTCGGGTCCAAACCATAATCGCTATAAAAATCCTAGGGTAAAGAATTGACCACTAACCACATAAATAAGACTTAACATTAGCCATCAATTACAATCCGGTTTAAACTACCTAATATTTCACAACTGCAAGTTTGAAACATTGATCAAGAGGATTGTTGCATTCAACATACAGACACGAATCATCCCAAGTAGCACGAGTTGTTTGCTCTAAACTATGGTAGCAACACGACCCGTCTCTCGTAGCATGACTCGTCTCTTACTTTGAACACAAACACAAAGAAAACTAATGTATGGAAAGTATTAAACAATCACAGACAATAAAATAGTTGAAGAAATGAAAAGGAAAATTATTATAAACTTCTAAAACATCCATACATTTATTCAAACCATTTCATAAGTAAAGTCTAAGAAAAATCTTTTTTCATGGCTAAGGTTTCATCAAAAACCTAAAACTGGAAGACTAGCTACTCATGGATGAGTGGGAAGAGGTGGAAGAGATGGAAGAGGAAAAAGCCCTCAGGAAAGTTGCCCTTGAAGCTTAAGAAAAATCTCTCTTTTCAAACCCTAGCCTCCATTTTCCTTAGAATATTTTCGACCCTAGTTACAGCCTCTTCTTCTTGCTTTTATTCCAGCAGAAGAGCCTTAAATTTTTACATACGCAACCCTAGGTGAGCCGCTCGAGTGATGGTGGGCCATACGTGCGGTGAGGTGGTAGGTCAAGACTTTTCATTACTCGCATGAAAAATCTACTTTTGCGTCACTTTTTGCTTGAATTTGCGTATTTCCTGTCAAATCTGTACAAATGCACAAAATACATTTTCTCCACCTAATAAACAAAATTTAAAAACTATAAATATAACTTAAGCGACCTCAATATGATATCTTTCGACATACATCAATATCTCTACATACATTCTCATTAACATATCCTAGACAAAAACATTTTTAAGACAAAATGTAACCGCAACATCCACACTTGTTTGTAGGCACACTTTAGATAGTGGGAAGATAACTAGATACGGACGATATAATATTGTCTACGTGACAATGAGCTAGTAGATTATAGTTTTTAGTTTAAAAAAACAAACATTTTCAATGAACCATCTTCTCAAAATAAATAAAATAAAATAAAAAAAAGGGTGAGATCTCACATCAGACCTTACTTTATGATTATTTGAAACTATTAATAATATAGTATTTTCATATCACCGAATATCCTGTCCTTTCCTAACCAGCCCAACTCGAAAATCGACAGGACCTTTGAACCCACTTCAAAAAATAAAAAATAAAAAATAAAAACCTTCCTGCAGTGCAACCTTTTAGCTCTATGCAGTTCACCTTCTGCTGCATCACAAAATAGCCCAGCAAACATACATCAGATTTAAGTTGTTTTTTAACTCTGATTTTGGGACTGAAAAGTATATCTATTTATATTTTTTGTTTCTGTAAGATTTGGTTTTTTGGGTTTTAGGTTCCACATTTGTGGGGTTGGTTTCTTTGGTCTTGTCTCACAGTACTTGTGTAAATAAAAACCCTAAAGCACATTTGTATTTTCATATCTTACCATCACCTCCTCTAATAAATAATAAAGTTTCTGGATATTTCTTTTTGTTGATGGTGGTATCTATTTTTATTGTGCAGTTTAGCTACATATCTGAAATGTGTGAATAAAATTCATTCTGAATAGAACAGCCTAATCTACACTCTATATTTCATTTTTCAAGGTAAAGTACTGGTTAAATTTTATGAGTAATTAGAATTATTATTGTTTATTGTGATGGTTTAGGTGAATTGTTAAGCAGAGCACCCATTGTATGAAAATTTAGGATTTTGACTCGATTAAGGGGTCCTTAGTAAGGTTAAAAGTTTAAGTGAAACCTTAAGGCAGTGTCTGACTCACTAAAATGAAATTAGAATGATATATATTTTCAAGTTCGGTTTTGTATGAATTTTTTTTTTATATATTTCAAATAGAATGATAATGGTCATTCTTCTAGTTTGAGTGAAATTTTATTTTAGTTCATGTTATTTCAATTTGAATAATTTAAGTTCTACATATTCACTTGCATTGCAATGTGATCCCTCATCACTTATTATTTGAATTTAAATGGAAAAATATCACATGCAACTCACATGCAATTTTTAGCAATTTATTTTAAAATCAAAGTGATTGACAAGGCTTTTACTTTTTTGAAAAAAAATAAAATTTATCACAAAAGATTGTTTTGAATGATTTAAATAAGTATACCTTTTATTTTTTTACGAAAAGATGTGTAAAAAAATAGAAAAATGATATGATTCAAAAAAGATAAAAAAATAAATAAATAACTACACTTTGTAGTGCACCCCAAACAATATTTATGCAAAAAAAATCATATGTATGATTAAGAGGTTTAAAATATTTAAAAAATAGCAAGACTAATTATATCACATTAAAAATTACATAAGACGTACGTAAAAAGTTCAGGTGAAATATTTCAGTCATATATAACAGTCTTTTATTGAATTTTTTTGTCGGGACTGTTGCTTTTTTGTGTCCATGTGTTTGGGATATTGACCAAAATGATGTAAGACCCTGGATCATCCATTCCTAGTAGTACAATTGTGCCTTAAAATTTTTGTATTTTAAAATTCTCGTCATATATCATATATCACGTGGTTAGCTGTATCGAAAGGAGATTGAAATTTACATAGCATCTTTAGCCTTCTCTTCTATATTTTATTATTTGAGTCATTCCTATTTTTGTCACATCCCACAACTAATATAAACAATAATGAGACAAAGGATGTAATAAGAGAGAGACAGAAAATCTGAACTCCAGAATATTTAGGAGTGGTGTGGAATTTCTAAATAAGTGTCTTTTTATTTTTTATAAAAAAATGTGTAAAAAAGAAGAGAAATTAGTTAGAAAAACACAGAGAAAATATTAATAGATATTGATTGATGTGACCCAAATAAGTGTATACAGGTAAAAAAAAAATATACTTTTTTAATTTAACCTAAATACCTTCTTAGCATCGTCATCCATATACAATTTTTTGCATGTAAAAATTTTATCTTTTAGGGATAATGAAAATGAATACATAGGGAAGAAGTTTTTAGGATTTTGAGTATGTAGTATTTATGGAAAAACCTTAAAATACTACCAGCTTGGCAGTTAAACACTTTAAGTATCTTGTGGGTTAAATTACTGGAGAATTCTATTATACACATCTTATGCCATGTATTATCTTAATTACTCTGTTTTCTTTTTTATCAATTTTCTTTTTTAGTTATGACATTATTTTGAAATTTTGATTATGACTTTTTATTTTTATTTTTTTTAATTATGACTCAAAAAGTATAAATTTATACATTTTTTCTGTAATTATATAAGGTGCATGTGGTAGTTTTTCCCTAAATTAATGTTTTATGTGTTGATTTAATTAGTATTACTCATAATGCTTGATCCTACTTTATTTATTCTACACTTGTTGAATTATTTTTCTTCTGTGTGGTTGGAAGGAACAAAGGAAGTTAAGTTAGACCACATAATGGGTTCATTATTATAGTGTACTTTTCCTCCTTTTTTTTTTTTTTTTTTGGAATAAATTACATTATTAGTCTCTCTAGTTTGAGTAAAGTTTTACTTTGGTTCTTATCATTTTAATTCAAACAATTTGAACTCTACATTTTCAGTTTTGTTACAATATACTCCCCTTCATCTCTTATTGTTAGAATTTTGAACTAAAAAAAGATCCCGTGCAACTTACGTGCAATTTTTAGCAATTTTCACTGAAAGAAAAATGAATAAATAAATTGCACCGATAGTTCTTATAATTTCTTTTGAATTCTACTTTGGTCACTTTAATTTTGCTTATGTTATTTTTCTACTAAATAAAAGTCACATATATGTATAAGATTTACCATATTTAAAATGTTTAAAAAATAATGGGACTAATTATGTCACATGAAAAATTACATAAGAAGTCGAGAGTAGGTGAAATATTTCATTCATATTGCCTTCTTATTTTTTTTAGATTGAATTTTATTTTGTGGTGGTAGTTTTTTTTTGTGTCAGTGTGTTTGTGGGTGTTGACAAAAATGATGGGAGATTCTCCTCTTTCACTTGCAAGGATAATGAAGATTAATACATAAGGAAATAATTTATTAGGATGATAGAGGCTTTTGAGTACACAATATTTATGGAAAACTTTAAAAATACTACCAACTTGCAGCTAAACCCTCCAAGTATCTTGTGGGTCAAATTAATGTTTGTATGTTGATTTAATTATTACAGACAATAGTTGATCTAACTTTAGTTATTCTACATGTATATTTTACTCAAGTGTTTTGAACTTTTACTTTCTTTCCAAGCATTTTCCATTTTTTAATTTTTAGTTACTTTCAATTTGTTATTGTAGGAAAGAAATTTGCACATCATCCCTTTTTGTTCTCTCAAAAAAGATGAGCTTTATACAACATAGAGGAGGAAAATTTTACAACAATGGAATCCTCTAACCCCTAGCCCATTTGACAAGAGGAAGAGGGATTTTCTCTAAATTCAAAAAATAAATAGAAAAACAACCGTAATTATTCAAATTACAAAAAGAATTAAAAAGATCACGTGCAACTTACGTGGAATTTTTAGAAAATCCAACATAAGAATAAATAAATAAATAAATTACACCAGTATTGTTATAGTTTTTTTTTTTGAATTTCACTTTTGGTGTTTTAGTTTTGCACATGTTTTTTTTTTTTATTCTAAATATTAATAACGCATGATGAAAGGATGTTGCAATAAAATTGAAAGCATATGATTCAAATTGTTCAACTTAAAATTACAGCAATTTAAGTAACGTTTCACTTAAACTACGAGAACTAATGGTTTATTTTACCTTATTTTTTTAACATGAGAATCTCTATGTCAATTATTTCATGTCTCCCTGTTTGATTAAAACCAAGTATTTCTAACTTTGATTGTGTAGCATAAACAGAGCATTGGTCTCCATTTATTATTTGAAACAGATGAAGAAACAGGGAAACAGAAGATTGGTCACCATTTATTATTGGAAATAGGGGAAGAGAGAGAGGAATAGAGGATCAATCACCATTTATTTACTTTCCATCCATGTTACAAGAAGGACTTATTTGACAGTGTCTTGTAAGTCAGTTTTTTAAAAATTTATTTGGTAAAAAATTAATTTGTTACATGTCATATATTAAAAAAATAAGAAGCCCAACTTATTTTTCAAAATAAAAAAATTTAACTATATAATGAATACAGTTAAATTCATAGCATAAACGGGAAATTGGTCACTATTTGAAACAAGGGAAGAGAGAGAGGAACACATGATTTGAAACAGGAGAAGTTAAAGGGAGACAACTGATCAATAACCATTTATTTTTTAAAATATCTTTCTTCATGTGGTGTGTATGCATTTTTCAATCTATGTTTCACTAATAGGCCTCATTTGATATTGCCTTATGTGTCAATTTATTTGATTTGTTTTAGTCTAATAAATGAAAAAAAATGTTTTGCAAAATTAAAAAAGGCTAACTTTTGGGTCCAAAATTTTTTCTCCATTATGTTAGCTTTACCAAAAAGTAAAAAAAGCAAATATAAATTTGCGTACGTTAACTTATAAAAAATTGAGATTTTATAATTTGATGTAAGTTTTCATAAACATATAAGAGTCACTTCATAAAATCGTGTAACTTAAGCATAAGTTTACATAAATTAGTCTATAAAAATTTAAAAAATTAAAACTTGAAATAAGTTTTCACAAACATATACAAGTCACCTCACAAAATTATGTAACTTAACACAAATTTACATAAGTTAACTTATAAAGTGTGTCTTCTCAAAAAAATATGTAACTTAAGTTATAAAAATACATAAGTAAATAGCTTTACATACTCAAACACTATCATTTATCATGTGATTAGAAATTTAAAAAATGAAATGTAATTTTTTAAAATTATATAGAACAATTAATATTTTACGCAAATGTTAAGAATGAAATGCTTTGAGAAAATGGTTAAAAATTAACTTTTTAAATACTTTTTGATTTTTTAAATTTTTTAATGTAAGAAATAATATAATTTAAAATAAGTTAAAAGTTAACTTTTTGATTTTTTTTTTTTTTTTTTTTTTTTTTTTTTTTTTTTTATAACTTCCAAATGGCCCAATGTATTTGTAAGTTAACTTTTTTTTAATGGGGCCAACATGTTTGCCACTTCATCACAGCCGCGCGTGATGCCAAACCATCATCTAAAGACCTGTAATCCATGTGAATTGACATAATCACCCTTATCCAAGAACCCTATCCACATTCATGCATTGTAGTAAATGAAAAATGATTCCAACCCACTATTTATATTAAGGCCTCGTTTGAAAATATACTATTTTAGTAACTTTTTAATTTTTTAGTTAAAATATGAGGTAAAAAAAATTAATATGTTTACGATAATTTTTTGATTTTTTACGAAAAGATGTACAAAAAGTAGAAAGAAAAGAGAATCTTTAACTTTTGGATGTAAGTTATAGGTTTTTAAATTTTTTTAATAATTTTTTGACTTTTAGGCTAAAATAGCTACTTGCCAAACGAGACCTAAAAAATAAATAAATTTGCATACATAATAATATAATAATTGAAACAACCACTCCCCGTGCCTCGCACATATTGTCCGCTTTGGCGAAACCCGCCTCACGGTTTTGTTCCTCCTCCCACTGGGAGAAAAGGCCTATGCAAGGTAAGAGAAGCCAGCCTGCTTATAAGGTGGAAAAGTAGTCCCTCACAGACCGATGTGGGATTCCTCGCACATTAGCCCCCAGCCACGCTAGCTCCGACACCGGCACAATACCTCCAGATGCCGAAGGGAGTTCCCACAAACGGCGCCAAATGAAGCAACCACTCCCTGTGCCTCGCACATATTGTCCACTTTGGCGAAACCCGCCTCACGATTTTGTTCTCCCCTACTGGGGGAAAAAGCCTATGCAAGGTAAGAGGAGCCAGCCTACTTATAAGGTGGGAAAGTAATCGCTCACAGACTAATGTGGGATTCCCAGCACATTAGCCCCCAGTCGCGCTGGCTTCGGCACCGGCGCAATACCTCCAGATGCCAAAAGGAGTTCCCACAGACGGCGCCAAATAAAGCAACCACTCCTTGTGCCTCGCACATATTGTCCGCTTTGGCGAAACTCGCCTCACGGTTTTGTTCCTCCCCCATTGGGGGAAAAGGCATATGCAAGGTAAGAGGAGCCAGCCTGCTTATAAGGTGGGAAAGTAGTTCCTCACAGACCAATGTGGGATTCCCCGCACAATAATATAACAGTGAAACTGAAAAAATTATCGACCAAACACAAAATATATATGAATTAATAAAAATTTTCATATATATATAGTATGGTAACGTTTAATATTATTTATAAATATTACAGGACAAGAAATGTATTTTATTTTATGATAATTGATTTATAAATGTAATCAAAAAAAAAAAAAAGTACCTTTTATAATTAAATAAACTAGAATACACGTGTGTTTTATTTTATGATGATTGATTTATCATCGTAATAAAACAGTATATTTTATAACCAAATAAATTAAAAAATGAAAAATTAGTAGTAATTAAAAACTATTAATTTATTTTTTATAAATAAATTGACTTATAAGTATTATTGTTCAGAACGTGTACTTTATTTTATTTCAAATGATTGACTTGCGAGTGCAAGAAATAAAGAAGACAATTGTATTGGTATGTGCAACAAAAATTTTCAAATAATTAATTATTAAAAACCATTCATTATTATTTTTAAATAAATTAATTTATGAGTATTATTGAACAAGACGTGTATTTTATTTTATTTTATTTCATTTCATTTTAACGATGATTGATTTATGAGAATAATAAAATAGTATCCTTTAAGATAAGAAGACAAGTGAGTAATGAGGTGTGCAATAACATAGCCCGTAATATTATGGGAATCCAAAAGGTGAAATCATAATCTTGTATATACGTCCATCTAGGGAGAGAAATTAATGATGTTTGATTTATAAGTGTAACGAAATAATATCTTTTAAGATAAGAAGACAACTGGTATGGGCGTGTGCAACAAAAAGTTTCAAATAATTAATGATTAAAATTCATTAATTATTATTTTTAAATAGATTGACTTATGAGTGTTACCAAATTAGACGTGCATTTTATTTTATTTTATTTCATTTCATGTTAACGATGATTGATTTATGAGGATAACAAAACAGTATCCTTTAAGATAAGAAGACAAGTGGGTAATGACGTGTGTAACAACATAGCCCGTAATATTACGAGAATCCCCGTGGTGAAATCATAATCTTGCATGTACATCCATATAGGGAGAGAAATTAACAGAAATTAATGATGATTGATTTATAGGTGTAACGGTATCCTTTAAGATAAAAAGACAATTGGTATTGGCGTGTATAACAAAAAAGTTTCAAATAATTAATAATTAAAAATCATTAATTATTATTTTTAAATAAATTGACTTATGAGTACTACCGCACAAGACATATATTTTATTTTATTTTATTTTATTTCATATCATTTTAGCGATGATTGATTTATGAGGATAACAAAACGATATCCGTTAAGATAAAAAGACAAGTGGGTAATGACGTGTGCAACAACATAGCCTATAATATTATGAGAAGAGAAATGCTATGCATTCCAAATATTCTATTAAATATTCTACCAAATCTCTCACACAGGATGAGACTCACACAAATCTACATGTGTGTGGGTTTTACACCCATGTGAGAGGTTTGATAGAATATTTGTAGTCCCTAACATAACTCTTAATAGAATCCAAGAGGTGAAATCATAATCTCACATGTACATCCATATAAGTGGAGAAATTAACAGAAATTAATGATAATTGATTTATAAGTGTAACGAAATAGTATCCTTTATAATAAAACAAACAAAAAATATCAAATAAATAATAATAATAAACTATTAATTAATTTCTTGTAGAAACAAATTAACTTATCACTATTACCAAGCAAGACGAGTGTTTTATTTTATTTCATTTTATTTTAACGATAATTAATTTATGAGGGTAACGAAATAGTATCTTTTAAGACAAGAATACAAATGGGTAATGAAACCCGTAATATTACAAGAATCTCTATAATGAGATCCATAATATTATAAGAATCTATGAAGAGAAATCGTAATCGCTCATCCCTATAAAGAGTGAAAGTAATAGAAATTAATGATGATTGATTTATAAGTACAACAAAATAGTATCCTTTGTAACGAAACAAATTTAAAAAATCAAATAAATAATAATAATAAATCATTAATTAATTTTTTTTTAAATTCAATTAAAAAGATTATCAAACAAGATGTTTATTGTATTTTATTTCATTTTAAGGATGATTGATTTATAGGTCACATCTCTCTATTTTTTTAAAAAAAATTAAAAAATTAATTTTTGGCTCTGGTTTAGCATTTATTTTGGGTCTAAATAATCACAAAAAGGCAAATTAACTATAAAAGTTAATAAGATAAAATATTATTTTTTACCCATAATCATCATACTTTTTCTCTTACAAAAGTAAAAAAAATCTCAAAATAAAAATCAAATGAGACTAAAAAAAACTAAACTAAAAAAGTCTCAACACAAAAAAAAAATGATTATATTAATCAATGCCAAAAGAACTCTTAACATATCTTTTAAAATAAGATAAACAATCATGATTGAGACCTCTCTTTTTGGAGACCCCACAACCCCTTTCAGATCTTCACTATTGATGGTGTGAGCCCCACACATGAGTGGGTCCAGCACATACATTAATGGAGATTCAAAGGAAGTTGTGAGGGTCTCTAAAAAAAGAAGATCTCAAGCATTTTTCTAAGTTAGGCTTTATTTGTTATTACTTAAAAAAATTGAAAAGTCAAAAAATTATTATCCTATTTAAATCACATCACTTCAAATTCAACCTACACCTAACATATATTTTATAAAAAATTAAAAAATATACTTATTTTCATCATTTCAAATCAACTTTTAATATGAGGGCCTTTTCAGACACCGGAAGAGAAGTGGGCAATGAGATGTCTTAGTTTGTAATATAATGAGAATCCAAGGGGCGAAATCGTAATCTAACATGTACGTCCCGAGAGAGAAAGCAACAGAAATTAAAACACTCTATCGTGTTATCGAGTTCTGTGAGATCTGTAAACAGTCTAAAAAAATATTACACACATTATATACAAAATATACATATATATAGAGATATAGAGATAGGGAGAGAGATAGATACAGTTGTAGAGAGAGAGAGAGTTTTGTAGAGAGAGAGAGAGATAGAAAAACCAAAGCCCGATCCCTTCCCCTCTCTTCGTACCCCGACTCTCTCTGCTTCCGCCACCATGCGAATCCGAAAACAAGCCAAGCTCGCCGCCCTCAGCCTCTCCTCCGCCGCCGGAGCCACCGCCGACCTTCCTCCTCCGCCTCCTATCCGCCTCTGCCACCTCAATCAGTCGCCGTGGGACGTCATCTCTTTCTCTCCCAATCCATTCCAGGTACCTTTCTCTCTATCTCTTTTTCTATCTCCTCTTCTCGCCGCCGGAGATCTGAGAAAACCACCGCTCTCCGCCTCCGGGAACCACCGCACTTCGCCTGCATTTCCATCGTCATGTTAGGGTTTCAGCGAAAACTCCGCCATTAGGGTTTCTCCAAAACCCTAAATCCCTTCATTTCTATCGTGCATTTGTGCTCTAAATAATCGATTGTTCCCTTAGGTCGTGTTTGTTTTCCTCTATTATCGACTGTTTTTTGCTTTTGTTTTGTTTCGATTATACAGGTCGATGGAGAAGACTGTTTTAAACCAAATGGGAGCTTCGGAGACTCCATCGGAGCTGACGAAAGGTAACCCAGAAACCGATTCTTCGATTTCAATCGCTTTAAGAAAATTCGATACCTTCTTCTTTCTTGTTGTAGAAATTAGGGTTTACATTATCAATCATCCATTTATGATTTTTCCTAATAGTACAGACTTCTAGACCTTTGATTCTTCTAAATTTAATCTCTCTTTGGCATCACATTGTATTTCGCATGCGTTATTTTCAGTAAAGTTAAAGTATACTTCTTTTGTAGCGATGCGTCGATGAAGATATCGACAGACAGGGATGAAGATAATGTGAAAAACGATACCCTGAAGCGTATCGATTCTATTGCTGAAAATGTAGACAAAGAAGATGAGGTTTTGTGCGGTAAGACTGACGGGAAGGGTTGGCAGTGCAAGGAGAAAGCATCTCGAGGGCATTCGCTTTGCGAGCACCATTTAGCCCAGCTGAAGAAATACAATACCCTAGCTCACCCCTCCACCACCAAGAAATTAGAGAAGCCGGTGGAACAACCCGCCTCGATCCCCCGCCGCACCCGTCAAACCAAACCCACTACCTATAAGAATCTCGATGAATACTACTATTATGAAGGGTTTGGGCCGCATTGGGCCAAGAAGCGAGGCGAGAGGGGTGAACCTAGCAATACCAGTAATGCTGAGTCTGATGAAGTTGAGGAAATTGTACTCACTCCACCCTCGTCTGCTCAGATTGGTTGCAAAGAATTCGATTATGTTGACAATGATGATGAAGATGATGACGATGATAATGCAGGAGAGAGTGGTACGCTGGGACAAAAGAGAACCAGAAAGCCTATCAAGGCTAGGTCGCTCAAGTCTCTAATGTGAAGAAGTGGGTTGTGGGTTCTGTGTGCGAGCAATGTTTTAAAGTTAGGACTTATTTGTTTTAAAGTTATGTTTAGGTTAAAACATAAAATGCTGTTTTGTTTTACTTTTGGTTGTGTTTTGTGGTGGGTGAAGATAATATGTCTGTTGACATTGAACAAATATTTAGGATGTAAGATTGCTTGTCATAGTAGTTGTGTTTTAATAATGTAAGGATAATTTTGTAATTTAACTTGTGTTTGGTTTTTTTGTGTTTTTTGTGTTTTTTTTTTGTTTTTTAAATGTAAATTCGGATGGACTGATGTTTGATGGTCCATAGACTTTCTTTTGGATAAGTGTTGAGGACCCATAGAGTATTGCACTGATTCTATTTTATTTTATGATGAATATTTTTAAATTATTAGGAAAAAAATGTAACAGTTAAAGGTGCTGGACTACCGGGTGAGAAAATTCAGACTGAATGACAAGTCCTTCATTTATAAAAAAAAAAATTAAAATTTATCACTAAATTTATTTTATCTTTTATGGGTATTTATGCCATAAAAATTATGTATTTGTAAGATTTATTATATTTTAAATATTTAAAAATAGTGAAATTTATGGCACATGAAAAATTACATGAGAAGCAAAGAGTTTAGGTGTATTATGTCGGTTATATGCAAGAGTCTTCTTATTTTTTTAAAATTAATTTTATTGTGTGTTTTTGCAAAAATATGTGAGAGTCTCTGTTCTGACACGTGATTCACCGTATTATAATTGCATAATCTCTTTCTATTTTTTAGTAAAAAGGAGTATGACCTTTAATAAAATCTTAAGTATAAGTAGAAGACACTCCTAGTGTCTTCAAAATTTTTAAAATTTCTTTTCATCTGTTTTGGTTAAAAGGATTATGAAATTAATAAAAACTTCAATGGGTCATCTGGGTAGAAGGCACCCACGCACTCTTCAAAAATTGCAGAATCTCTTTTTGTTTTTGGTAAAAATGAGTATGACATTGATAAAACATAAGCGGCTGAACGTCTTGGGTAGAACCCTTAGCGTCTTCAAACATTGCATAATGTTTTTTTGATTTTTTGGTAAAATGACATTAATAAAAATTTTAAGCGGTTACACATCTGAGTTGAGGCACTCATAGCACCTTCGAAAATTACAAAATCTCTTTTTATTTATTATTTGGTAAAAAAGAGCGTGACATTAATGAAAACTTATGTGGTTGCACATTTTGGGAGAAGGTAAAGGAGCATGACATTAATGAAAACTTAAGCAATTATACATTTGAGTTAGAAGACACTCAAAAATTGCAAAATATCTATCAATACGCCTTATTCACTCCTAACAACATAATGGTGCCTCAAAATTTTCATTAAATTCTCATCATATTCTGCAATTAGTAGTTATTGAAAACGAGGTTGAAATGTTAGGAACATAGTACCTCTGACCTCTTCCTTTGTATTATATTATTCGATTCATGGCCCTGTTATATTATGGGTAGAAGCAAAGAGTTTAACGTAAATATTTCAGTCATATATAAGAGCCTTCTTATGTTTTTAGATTGAATTTTATTGTGTGTGTTGGCATAAATGATGTGAGATTCTCTGTTCTGACACGTGATTCATCGTATTGTAATTACATAATCTCTTTCTATCTTTTAGTAAAAAGGAGCATGACTATTAATAAAATGTTAAGTATGGGGTAGAAGGCACCCCTAGCATCTTCAAAAATTGCAATTTTTTTTTTAATTTTTTTTGGTTAAAAGGATTATGACATTAATAAAAACTTCAATGGTTACACATCTGGGTTGACGGCACCCATGCACTCTTCGAAAATTGCAGAATCTCTTTTTGTTTTTTTAGTTTTTTCTTGGTAAAAATGAGTATGGCATTGTTAAGCGGCTACACGTCTTGGGTAGAAGGTGCCCTTAGCATTTTCAAACATTGCATAATCTCTTTTTAATTTTTCGGTAAAAAGGAACATGACATTAATAAAAATTTAAGATGTTATACATCTGAGTAGAAGGCACTCATAGCATCTTTCGAAAATTACAGAATCTCTTTTTATTTTTTTGGTAAAAAAGAGCACGACATTAATGAAAACTTAAGTGGTTGCACATTTTGGGAGACGGTAAAGGAGCATGACATTAATAAAAACTTAAGCAGTTATATATCTGTGTTAGAAGACACCCAAAAATTGCAAAAAATCTATTGATATGTCTTACGCACTTCTAACAACATAATGGTGCCTCAAAATTTTCATGTTTAAATTCTCATCATATTGTGCAATTGGTAGTTTTTGAAAATTAGGTTAAAATGTTAGGAACAGAGTATCTCTGACCTCTTCCTCTATATTATATTATTCGATTCATAGCTCTGATATTGCCATATGCCAAAATTGATATTAAACAATAATGAAACAGAGGATGTAATAACAAGGAAACAGAGGATCTGACGTCGACAATATAAAGAAACGACAATACATTGCACTCATTTTGCACTTAAAAAAGGGTATGGCTTTCCAAAATAACAATATGTGAAGTGGCTAATATTTGCATCCATGAATGCATCATTATCATATGCAATCTCTTTTTGTTTTTGGTAAAAATGAGTATGACACTTATAAAAACATAAGCGACCGCATGTCTTGGGTAGAACCCTTAGCGTCTTCAAACATTGCATAATCTTTTTTTGATTTTTTGGTAAAATGACTTCAATAAAAATTTAAGAGGTTACACATCTGAGTTGAGGCACTCATAGCACCTTCGAAAATTATAAAAAAAAAAAATTATTTATTTATTTGGTAAAAAAGAGCATGACATTAATGAAAACTTAAGTGGCTGCACATTTTGGGAGAAGGCAAAGGAGCATGACATTAATAAAAACTTAAACATTTATACATCTGAGTTAGAAGACACTCAAAAATTGCAAAATATCTATTGATGTCTTATTCACTCCTAACAACATAATGGTGCCTCAAAATTTTCATTAAATTCTCATCATATTGTGCAATTAGTAGTTATTGAAAACGAAGTTCAAATGTTAGAAACATAGTATCTCTGACCTCTTCCTCTGTATTGTATTATTCGATTCATAGCCCTGTTATATTATGGATAGAAGCAAAGAGTTTAGCTGTAATATTTCAGTCATACATAAGAGCCATCTTATTTTTTTAGATTGAATTTTATTGTGCGTGTTGGCATAAATGATGTGAGATTTTCTATTCTGACACGTGATTCATCGTATTGTAATTACATAATCTCTTTCTATTTTTTAGTAAAAAAGAGCATGACTATTAATAAAATGTTGTATGGGGTAGAAGGTACCCCTAGCGTCTTCAAAAATTGCAATTTTTTTTTTTTTGGTTAAAAGGATTATGACATTAATAAAAACTTCAATGGTTACACATCTATGTAGAAGGCACCCATGCACTCTTCAAAAATTGCAGAATCTCTTCTTGTTTTTTAGTTTTTTTGGTAAAAATGAGTATGACATTGACAAAAACTTAAGCCGCTGCACGTCTTGGGTAGAAGGTGCCCTTAGCGTTTTCAAACATTGCATAATCTCTTTTTGATTTTTTGGTAAAAAGGAACATGACATTAATAAAAATTTAAGATGTTATACATCTGAGTAGAAGGCACTCCTAGCATCTTTCGAAAATTACAGAATCTCTTTCTATTTTTTTTGGTAAAAAAGAGCACGACATTAATGAAAACTTAAGTAGTTGCACATTTTGGGAGAAGGCAGAGGAGCATGACATTAATAAAAACTTAAGCAGTTATACATATGTGTTAGAAGACACCCAAAAATTGCAAAATATCTATTGATATGTCTTATGCCCTCCTAACAACATAATGGTGCCTCAAAATTTTCATGTTTAAATTCTCATCATAATGTGCAATTAGTGGTTACTGAAAATGAGGTTAAAATGTTAGGAACAGAGTATCTCTGACCTCTTCCTCTATATTATATTATTCGATTCATGGCCTTGCTATTGCCATATGCCAAAATTGATATAAAACAATAATGAAACAAACGATGTAATAACAAGGAAATAGAGGATCTGAAGTCCACAATATTAAGAAACGACAATACATTGCACTCATTTTGCACTTAAAAAGGGGTATGGCTTTACAAAATAACAATATGTGAAGTGGCTAATATTTGCATCCATGAATGCATCATTATCCATGTGCAATTCTTTTCAAGTGAAAGTCATCTCTTTTAGGGATAATGAAAATGAAAACAAAAGAGACAGAATTTTTAGGATTATAGAGGCTTTGAGAATGTAATATTTATGGAAAATCTTAAAAATAATACCACCCTGGCAGCTAAACCCTCTAAAGTTTCTTATGGGTTAAATGGATGTATGTATGTGTTCACTTAATTATTACTCATAATAGTTTATATAACTTCATTTATTCAACAAGTAAATTTTACCCAAGTGTTTTGGACTATATTTTTTTTTTTTTCTTCTGAAAGCAGCCTTGCTAACAAGACCAATAGGGATTTCTTCAAATAAAAATCAACTCAGTATTTAAATTACATATGCTAAAAAGATTTAAGAAATCTCATTACATTATCTATATCTGAAGAAGGGAAAATGGATGCTATCCAGTTTATAAAATGGTTTAGACGATTCAATTAGATATTGTGACTCATTATATGTAGGGCACATAGTGATTTGATTTATTCAATGTATGGCTTTTTGGATTCACCTTTTCGAAATTTCTAAAACAAGATTTATTGAATATGAAATTAAAAAAATAAATAAATAAACCAACAAACAAACAAATAGACCTATCATTTTGAAACTAAGTTAAGACATGTCAAGGCCAAAGAAACCCATGGTAAGGCAATTATATATATTGGCATTATGATGCAAACTATGGTTGAGTACAATAGAATTGGAATTTTTCCTTTCATACGGACCCAATGATTGGCTTTTTGGTCTTCTGTTTCATGAATCATGCAAAAAAAAAAAAAAAAATTATAGACAATGTAGTTTTTTTTTGTGAAAATAATCATGTGAAACAGCCAAAATGGGCTACGGAAATCAAAGTAATGTCCTAGTGAAGTTTCAACAATATATTTATATGGGTTAATTACCCTTTTCACTCAAATAATTCAATTTAAATTTCATTTTAGTCTTTATTGTTTCATTTTAAATAATTTGATCAGGACATTTTAAGTCTAGTTTTAATTTGGTCATTCCTTCTAAATTTCTGTTAAATTTGTTTATGTGTACACCTTAAAAATTTGACAAGTACCCTAAAATTGTTAATTATTAATTTTAATTTCCAATTTAAATAAAAGGATCAAATTGAAATTATACTTAAAAGTATAGAGATCAAATTATTCAATTTGAAACTATAGAGGTGGAAGTGAATTTTAAATCAAATTATAATAGTGAAAAGTGTAATTAACCCTATATATATAAATCTCTAATTTTTATTTTATAAAATAGACATATATGTGTGTCTCATTTTTAATTTAATAAATATTTAAAAATGCACCAATAGTGCATATAGTATAGATAAAACACAAATAGTGTACAAATAAAGCACAAATAGTACACAGATAAAGTACAGATAATTATATATATTTTATTTTAATTAATAAAATTAAATATTTGTACTACTTTTTCATGTCTTTGTTACATGACCCAAAATTTATGTGTACACGGAATAGTATAGTCTTTCAATCCTTGTGGCCATAAAAGAATAAAATTTGGGCCAATTTTCTCACAAATTTTTAAATTGAACTTGTGAATCAAGTGTCCAAAGAAATATCCAAGAAAGACTGATAATCTATGAAAAAAATATATTGATGGGCTAAAACCTGAAAAAAAAATTAAATTAAATTATCAACTGGTCTTTTTGGTTGCACTTATTTATTCATAACTCCTAAGTAAAATTTTTTACATATTTGTTCCTGTTTTGATAATAATAAAAAGACTTTGTAGATTTATTTTGTATTTTTGGAATGATTGTTTGGTACTAGTAATGACATTAATAAATTTATTAAAGTGATAAATCATTAGAATATTTTGCTTTTATTTGTGAGTTGTGATTTACTTTTAGTTTATTTGTGGTAGTTTGTATTGAAATACGATATTAGAAGTATAAGTAGTTGAATTGTATTTATTTAAAAAAATATTTGTAGAGTAATAAATTTATCAATAAAAATTAAATAAGATTTTTAAGTCAAATTCACAAGACGGACTTATAACTGTCCCACGTTAAAATGAATTAAGCTTCTAACAAGGCAAAACCTAAAAGGGCCCGGCCCAAATATATCTTTACTTTGGTTCTTCGAAAAACAAAATAACAAAAATATAAATGCTAGTGTGCATAAATAAACACAGAAAAATGTGTAACTGTGCTCAACATTCATATTAATACTGTATTTGGTTAGGGGATTTAGAAAAGAATTTAAAAACAAAAAGAAAAAAAATATGTAAAACTAAGTAAAATATAGATATATTTTATTCACATTTTACTTATCTTTTTCCTTTCATTTTTTAAATCCCTTTTCAAATTCTCTAATAAACACCGTCTTTAATATGCGTCACATTTAAAATATAATAAAAGTTTATATGTAGTGCAAACGTGCGCACCTATGTGAAATTAGTTAAAATGTTTATAATAGTGCATATATAGCAATCAGGTACACCTTTGGGGTGGACAAACACCAAAGCTTTTTTTTTTTTTTTTTTTTCAACGGGAAGGATGTCTGGAACAATTTATTCGTATTTCGATTAATTCTTTTTTCGGTTCAATTAAAAGTAGGTCATTCATGTCTGGATTAGGAAATTCATAATAAATTTATTCCTTATGGCTTAATCCCAAGAGCTTTACTTTGAATAATTGTGTGGAAAGTATACTCACCAACCATTCAAGACAATTCTTCAAGTTGAACCTAAGTTAAGAAAGAAAAAAAAAAATTTCCTACCTAAGTTTGGCCTAACTCAACTTCGGGCCTAAAATATCTCATAAGTCTGGCCTAAATTGGTATTACAATCTCAACTATGCCCAACAAATTCTTATGATTTGGGATGATCTAAATAAATGCACTTTTTGACTTTTTATGAAATATGGGTTGGGTTTGAAGTGATGTGTTAGAGAGGTGATATGATTTAAATAAAATGATGTGACTTAAATAGTGTACAAGTAAGAAATATTCTTCTCGTATAATCCTGTTGAGCAAGTCTGCGCTCCTCCAAACGTCATCGCTTTACTCCCTCAAAACACAAATGTGAGCTAGCCGGCGTGTGTGCCGGATACCTCTCCGATACCTAAGTCAGCAAAATAGACAAATAGACAAATAGACAAAAGCTCTGTGTATTCGAGAATCAAATTTGTGTTACATCTTCCATAGGTTATGTCATGAGCTTTTATAGGTTCCGCATGACACAATTCTAGTAGAACTTTTACTTCTCCATATAGAGTTCTCCTAGGAATCATTCTCCTGAAGAATAATGGTTATCCTTCAACACCCTCTTCATTGCTTAAACCAAGTGAGATGGTCCTAGCTCGATGGTACAACCAAACGGCCTAGCTAGTATTGTCATGTTGAAATGACAACTTAGACCGAGCTATACCTTAGCTCGTCCCTTCCTTTATCCATTTGTACCTCGGTTATGCCCATTGAGACCGAACTAACCTCAGTAAGCTACCACCGCGCCAACCAGAGCGAGGTCCATCACGTGAAGGCATCATACCTCGGCTCCGAATACCCTGACCGAGCTAACTATCTCCACTCCGGCCGTGATGTTTGTGATTATTCTTGGACCGAGCTAACACTTGCTAGGTCCATTCCATACCTGGACTGAGCTAACACCTGGACTGTGGTCCACTTACTAAGCCCTTCTTACTATAGCCCATAGAACGGCCCATTACCCAACTCAGCTCAATTTACTCATAAATTACATTCTCAATTGCCCCTTAATTTTATCTGCATAGCATGATCGAGATTACCCGTTTCCAGCCGAGCTAACAACTTTAGTTTTTCAATCGAGCTAAACTGTAGCCTTTAACCGAGCTAAATTCATACCGAGCTACATTTACATCGAGCCACTAATCTGTCCGATCAAAACGTCTTTTCAGCCGCTGTAACTGAATCGCTTTCTATTCCCTGGACACGTGGCTAGCTTCTATTCATCAAGTATAACTGTCACGCCGTCTTCGTACTTCGCGAGATTTGAACAGTCCCGCCCAATTTCACCTTCTCTTTACACAAAACTAAACTCCTTGCTTTGAATCAATCACTTCTACTATCCACCAATTCCTCAGACAAACAAACCTTTGCCTTACCCAGCTTTCCACCAATTCTTACCACATAATAAATGGCACCGCTGAGCTAAACCGCCGGGCTGGCCTTAATCTCGGTTTAGCCGAGCTCTTCCAGCAATATTCCATAAGATCAAATGAAGATGGCTGAGTTTACTATTTAAGAATAAAGCGCCGGCGTGAAAAGATAATAAAGAACACCCCGGACAAGGATGTAAACGATGATGATTTCTTCTGGGTTTCTGGGAACTTCGAAGACCACGAAGCCCAGATCCTAGGCAATCGAATTAATTGGAATAAAGTAGTCGCCGGTATAACTACCTCGGCCCAATTTCATGTTCTTTGTCTTACTTCGGTACTTACTTTTAACCGTACTAACTGTTGCCTCCTTCCTTCATGCAGATTTGAACTTTCTCAAGTCCCAGTACAGCTACCCCAACTTGAACACACTTCGCGCCGCACTCCGATATCCAAACAGGAGCTGGGCCGAGCGACTGAATTTTGAACCAACCTACCGATATAGTAGCCGTAGGAAGACCAGGGTGACTGATTTCCTCTTAGAGCCATCCCCAGAACCTGATCCTTCCCTTCCACATATCAATGGGATCAAAAGATGGCCAAGAAAAGAGCAGTAAGGGCCCTTCTAACCGAAACAAACCAGGCTGAGGTACCACCAGCCAGCCAACCTCAAGAGACCGTGGTAGCCCTGCCAACCCATCAGCCTTCAACATCTCAGGCAAGCAAGCGTGCTCGGATTTCCACAACCGAACCACGCCTTGTTGATAAAGAAGACACCATCCTCCCACAATCCATTCCACCAAGCCCACAACCGGAGCGCTCAGACCGAGCTAGCTCCTCCAAGTGGTGCCAAAGGTCACCTTCAGGAACCGCGCTATCACTGACTCCAATTCAGTGGTCGCGGAAAAAGATCATTTGCTGGCCTTCAATCTGGCCAAGAACGTCTGCCTTCCAGCCGACATGGATCATCATGATCACCTTACCGAGCTGAAGGCCATTCGCTCGGCTTCAAAGTCAATGGTGTTGGTAAGTTCTCTTTTTCTTTCTCTAAATTTCAACATCTTTTAGCTCGGTTCCTACTCATTACTCTCTCTCTCTCCTTGCAGGCCATACAAAAGAACCACATTGCCCACAAACGCATGCTGGAACTTCGAAAAACTACAAGGCAGGCCATGGCAGAGGCCAATGAAAAAATGGCCGAACTAAAAGAATCTCAGCAAAAGATGGCCGAGCTACAGGCTGAAGTACCCCAGCTCACTGGCCTAGTCAATTCAACCGAGGCCGATAAGAAGAAGGTTGCGGCTGTGGTAAAAGATAAATACTTGCGCGAGCTGGCCAAGCTCGAGAGAAAAAAGAACGCCGAGATAACCGAGCTCGAGAAAAAGGTTAAGGACGCGAAAATCGCGGTTACAAGGAGGGGGAGGCCATTTACATTAAGCAATGTGAGGCTGCAAAAGATCTATTCTTCAAATGTGGATGGACGACGACTGCGGTGTAACTCGGTCATGGCCTAGAAACCGAGGTCTTCCCCAACCCTCCTCTGTATTTCATACCGAGCTCTATGGCAGAGTACGCTGCTGCCATTCAGCAAAAATTTCTACAAGACGAGGACGAAGATTCTGTTTCAAAAGACAACACCCAGCCCAGTCGACAGTCTTCCTCCCCAACTCCAGTGGTCTCCATCCCACCTTTGCCTGTTGTGTCTGATGTAGTGCCTTCAACTGAGCTTAACCTAGGAGTGCTTGCCACAACCGACCTATCTCTGGGCGAAGACCGAGTTGTTGTGGATGCCGATTTGGATGACCTTTTTCTCTTGATTTGTTTCTTTGTTTAACAAAGGAGTTTGTAACCGGGCTGAGGCCCTCCCTTTTATATTTTTGATTTGCACTGCCAATGAAATCTTCTTTTGTTTGCCTCTACTATTTGTTCGGTTTACTTCTATGCTTACTTTCCCAATATAATTTGAATGAAGTAAATTCTCTGGCCGAGATATTTATCCCGGTCTTAACCTTGCTATCTAACTGGCCATACCTGCCAACCTCTTCAGCCTAGATCCTTATCTCGGCTGAAGAACAATAAGTGTTGATTTTTCCAGCCAACCTCTTCAGCCTAGATCCTTATCTCGGCTGTAGAACAATAAGTGTTGGTTTTTCCAGTCAACCTCTTCAGCCTAGATCCTTATCTTGGCTGAAGAACAACAAGTGTAGGTTTTTCCAGCCAACCTCTTCAGCTTAGATCCTAATCTTAGCTAAAGAGAGATCAAAGTTGGTTTTTCCTGCCAACCTTGAGTGGAGTGTTTGGTTATTCCTGCCAAACGTCCTGCAACCTGGATCCTTATCTTAGGCTTAGGAGGGGTGTTAGTTTCTTCAGCCAACCTCTAAGTTGGTTCTTCCTGGCAACCTAGAGTAAAGTGTTTGGTTGTTCCTGCCAAACATCCTGCAACCTGGATCCTTATCCTGGGCTTAGGAGAGGTGTTGGTTATTCCAGCCAATCTCTAAGTTGGTTATTCCTGCCAACCTAGAGTAAAGTGTTTGGTTGTTTCTGCCAAATGTCCTGCAGCCTGGATCCTTATCCTGAGCTTAGGAGAGGTGTTGGTTATTCCAGCCAACCTCTAAGTTGGTTATTCCTGCTAACCTAGAGTAAAGTGTTTAGTTATTCCTACCAAACATCCTGCAGCCTGGATCCTTATCCTGGGCTTAGGAGGGGTTAAAGTTGGTTATTCCGGCCAACTATGCTTTCAATGCCCCTAGCTTTCTAAAACAATCTTTTACAGAAGGAAACAATCTATGCTGAAAAGAAACTACTTATTTTATTAAGAAAGGAAAACTACAAGTATGTTTAAAGAAAAAGCTAAAAATAAAATAATTTGAGATTAGCAGTGTTCCATGGCTTGGGAATGGCTTTGTTGTCCTTGTCTTCTAAGTGGTATGCCCATTTTCCTGCTAACCCAACCACTTTGTAATGTCCTTCCCAATTGGGCCCTAACTTGCCGTCTCCGGGTACCAGGGTGTTTCCCATTACTTTGCGTAGTGCCCAATCTCCAACTTTGAATTGCCTTGGATGTACTGCCTTGTTGTATTTTCTGGATAACTCTTGTTGGTATGAGGCGATGTGAACCAGCGCTTTTTCTCTTCTTTCTTCTACAAGATTGAGCTCCAATGCTATGGCTTCTTCATTTAAATCTGGGTCAAAATTTTCGCTTCTGATGGTGGGGATGCCAATTTCCAATGGGATTACTGCTTCCATGCCGTAGGCTAAAGAGAATGGTGTTTCTCCAGTTGATCGTCGAGGTGTGGTACGGTAAGCCCATAAAACATGAGGAAGCTCCTCAGCCCACTTTCCTTTTGCTTTCTCTAACCTTTTCTTCAATCCATCCAAGACAACTTTGTTTGATGCTTCTGCCTGGCCATTTGCTTGGGGGTATGCAGGTGTAGAGTTGTAGAATTCTATCTTGTACTCCTCACAAAAGCCTCTAAAAGTTTTTCCGTCGAACTGGGGTGCCGTTATCTGATATCAGCACCTTGGGTATGCCGAACCGAGTGATTATATTCTGCCAAACGAACTTCTTCACATCTTTCTCCTTTAATGATGCTAGTGCTTCTGCTTCCATCCATTTTGTGAAGTAGTTTGTTGCTGTAAGGAAGAGCTTTTGTTGCTGGGTGCTGTTGGAAATGGTCCTACTATGTCCAAGCCCCACATTGCGAAGGGTCATGGGCTAGTTAAAGGTGGAAGCTCTCTGGCTGGCTGATGCATTTGGTGTGCGAACTTCTGACATTTCTCGCACTTCTTGACATACTTCTCCGAATCTGCTGCATGTAAGGCCACCAATATCCCTATGAAATTGCTCTATAAGCTAATGATCTCCTCCCTTGGTGGCTTCCGCATATGCCTTCGTGAATCTCAAACACGAATGCTTCGACCTTGCTGGGATAGACACACTTTAAGTAAGGTCCTGTGAAGGATTTCTTGTACAAGGCCATTGATGGGGAGAGCCCAAATCGTTGCGACTTGGCTCTAATTTTGTTGTCTTCTTTCTTTTCTTCAGGTAAGATGTCGTCTTTTAAGGACATTATAATGGTATCCATCCATGAAGGGCCTAATTCGGTGCAACATACCTCTTCTACTTCGGGTTCTTCAATGCTTGGTCTTGGTAGGTAGTCAATTAGCAATGGATGTGGAATGGATGTATTTGCCATTGAAGCAAAACCTGCTAGTTCGTCTGCTCTGCTATTTTCTTCTCTGCCAATCTGCTCTATTCGCACTACTTCGAACTTCATGATCTCTTTTCTGACTAACTCTTGGTACTTAGCCATCATTTCATCCTTTGCTTTATAGTCGCTTGAAATTTGGTTTACCACTAGCTGTGAGTCATTGTAAACCATTAGCTCGGTGGCCTTCATGTAGAGTGCTAATTTAGTCCTGCTAAAAGCGCTTCATACTCCGCATCGTTGTTTGATGCTGGGAAGCCAAGGTTGACTGCCTGTTCCACTACTAGGACATCTAGTGAGATGAGGACTATGCCGAGTCTTGCTCCGTGCCTGTTGAATGCTCCATCCACAAAGAGCTTCCACATCTCTCCAACAAATAGCTTCCAGCTGGTAGAGGGATTGGATGATGCCTTGGGGTCCTGAGTGTTGTTGGTGTTTTCTTCAAAGTCCACACTTACTGTTTGCCCCTCACTATTTGGTTGTACCAAGTCTTTATTTGTTGATGGGTCTTTGCTTGGTGTAACATGGTTCGCCTCTTCTAGCTCGTCATTACTCTGATCTGTTTTGGGGTGTGGTTGGGCATCCCGATTCAGGTGTTGCGCCCTTCCTGCGGCGCTTTCCATCCCCATTTCGGTGGCACCAATCGAGTCAACTAGGCAGATGTGATGGCTTCCTGGGGTGAATTCTGCCACAAAGTCTGCTAATGCTTGGGCTTTTATTGCGGTTCTGGGTTGAAACTTGATATCGTACTGTCCCAGTTCCACCGCCCACTTCAAGATTCGCCCAGAAAAGTTCGCCCGTTCAAACAGAGCTTTTAATGGGAAGGCTGTGAGGACGATTATGGTGTGGGCGTGAAAGTAATGTGACAACTTCCTTAATGCCATCATCAAGGCTAAGGCTAGTTTTTCCAATGGTAAGTACATGGTTTCTGCGCCCAGCAATGTCTTGCTGATATAAAAGATGGGCAGGTGTTGGATTCCCTCTGCTCTAACTAACACCGCGCTGACTGCGTGCTGTGAAACGGCCAGGTATAATAATAATTTTTCTCCAGGTATTGGGGTCACTAGTAATGGTGGAGAAGACATATATTCTTTCAAACTTTCTAGGGCGCAGTCGCATTCTTCATCCCACTCAAACTTGGCTTTTAATGCTTGAAAAAATGGTCGACATCTGTCTGACGACCGACTTATGAACCGGTTGAGCGTGGCTGCCATACCGGTGAGATGTTGTACTTCTTTTACTGTGTTGGGCCTCTCTAGATCCTGGATTGTTTTGATCTAAGAAGGGTCTGCCTCTATACCTCGATTGGTCACCAGAAAGCCTAGGAATTTGCTTGATCATACGCCGAACACATACTTAGATGCATTAAGGCACAACTTGTGCTTCTTTAAGATCTGAAACATCTCACCTAGGTCCCTGAGATGGTCATTCTCATCTTTTCTTTTGATTACCATATCATCGATGTAAGCCTCCATTGTTCTGCCCAACAATGGTTTGAACATCTTGGTGATCATCTGCTGGAATGTTGCCCCTGCGTTTTTTAGGCCAAAGGGCATGACCTTGTAGCAATACAGTCCTCTTAGCATTGTAAAAGATGTGACCTCTTGGTCTGGTTCATACATAACGATCTGATGGTAACCTCTGTACGCATCAAGAAAGCTAAGTCGATTGTGTCCTGCCGTTAGGTCTACCAGTTGGTCTATCCGTGATAGGAGAAAACTGTCTTTTGGGCATGCCTTGTTGACTGTTTTGTAGTCCACAGAGATACGCCATTTTCCATTCTTCTTTGGTACCACTACCGTATTGGATATCCACTTGGGATAGTGCACTTCTCTGATAGCTCCTGTCTCTAGAAGGTTTCCCATTTCTTCCGCCACTATCTCGGCGTAGTGGAGTGCTGATCTGCGAGTGCGCTGTATGATTGGTCTTGCAGTTGGGTGGGCATTCAATTGGTGACAGATGAAGTTTGGGTCAATGCCAGGCATGTCATACGGCGTCCAGGCAAACACTTCGATATTAGAGGTCAAGAATTCCATGACCTCTATTCTCTCGGTGTTGGACATAAATGAGCCAAGCAAAAAGAACTTTTCCGAGTCCTTTTCATCTATTCTTACCTGTACCAAGTCTTCCACTGCCTTCTGTTCAGCGGCTTTGCCAACATCCGCAAACAATTCATTGTTTTCAGGTTCTTCCACCATCTGAACAAACCCTTTGGCAGCTCGGCTGCCATTTACTGTGACGAAGCACTGTTTGGACATAATTTGGTCTCCAAAAACCTCTTCAATTACTCCGGCTTCGTTGGGGAACCGCATCACTTGATGGTAGGTTGACGCTACCGATCGCATGGCATGCGGCCATGTCCTTCCCAAGATTATGTTGTAAGTGGAAAGGACTTTCAATACCCAGAATTCCACTTGTTTCGTCATGCTTCCTGCTCTGATGGGGAGGTAATCTTGCCAACTAGCCACTCTGGCATTGAGTTGAATCCGATTAGGGGAGATACGACAGGTGCCAAGTCTTTGTCCTCCAGTTTTAGTTGTTTGAAGGTTTCGTAATACATTATTTCACATGAGCTCCCTTGGTCAATCAAAATTCGCTTGACGTCGTAATCTTTGATGCGGAGAGTGACGTCTAGTGCATCGTTGTGAGGGCAATATATCATTTTTAAGTCTTTGTCTGAAAAAGACATGACGTTCGTGTCCATCGTTCTCCCCTTTTTAATGGTAGGCTGCGCACTTAATACCTCCCTTAAGTGTTCAGCGTTCTTGATTATTCTCCTGAGCTCACATACTCGCTCAGGTTCGAATACCCCATGTATTACGTTTATCACACCTTAAGGTGGGGCGTCGATCGGCGTTTCGTCTAGGTGATCGTGGTTTTGGGGGGCTGGCTGTGTCCCTCCTTCTATGTACTGGTCAAGGTACCCAGCTGCCACTAACTCCTCCAGGTGCTGTCTCAACGGCGTGTAATTTTCAGTGCGGTGCCATTTTTCCTTATGGAAGGTGCACTGAGATCTTTCGTCATAATCCTTTTGTGCTTCCCCTAGTTTAGCTGGCCATTGGATGAAAGGCTCGTCACGTATTTCACTGAGAATCCGATAAATCGGTTTCTTGAACACCGTGGTAATGGCAGTGCGGATTCTTAACCACATTTTATCTTGGTCCTCTCTGTTGTCCCGCCTGCCTCGCCCGTTCCTGTTTGGACGTTCTACCGCATTGACTTTTGGTGTAGTCTTTTTATCTGGTATTGCGGTTGTACCAGATTTTGTTTTAGCACGGGCGCCGTCCTCCTCCACCCGAATGTGCTGGTGTACCCTCTCCATTAAGGCTTCCATTGTGAGGAGGGCGTCATGGTAATTGAGTCCCTCAGCTTGTTTCCAACTGGAAGACCTCTTTTGTATCGCGCGATGGCGAGATTTGTGGGGCAATCTCCTATCTGGTTGAAGGTCTCCCAATAACGACTGTTGTAGGATCTCAACGTCTCCTTGTCGCCCATGTCAATGGAGAGTAGCTGATCAATCTCTACTGGCGTCTTGGTGTTCGTTTTGAACCTTGTCACGAATGCTTCCTTTAATTGCGTCCAGGAGGCTATGCTACCTTCTGGTAGCCTTTCGAACCAAGTTAAACCTAGGTCGCCAAGGCTGGATGGGAATAGGATGCACATCAAAGTCTCGTTCCGCCGGTATACTGCCACGACCTGGCGAAAGTGGCATAGGTGCATGTAGGGGTCTGTCTTTTCCTCGTAAGTCGTAAATTTAGGCTGGATAAAGCCTGAAGATAATGGTGCGTTCTCAATCACCGAAACGAACGGCGAGCTGTGTAGCCTTGCCAATGCTTTATCTGTTGGTTCGTAGGCAAGGTGCAGTATTGGCATTCCTACCTCGACGCTTCCATGCGTCCAAGGAGCCAACTATTGAAGGGCTGAAACTCTACGCGGGTTGCGTGCCCTGGCATCCTCCTTCCGTTGTGCCCTTTCTTCAAGCATAGTCCGTAAGTCGGACGATCTAGGCAGTTTTGTTTGCCTGGATGATGTCTGGTGCGTACGTGAGGGCCGATAAGTGCTTCCCTCAGTGTAAGACCTCAATGTTCTCGTTCTCTCAGACTTGGAGTAACGAGTCCTGGAAGTCCTTGATTGAGTGTCGCCTGTTCTGAGGCTCCTACTCTCTGCTTGCGATGGCGTGGTATGCCTACCACGATCTTCTGAGTGGCGAGGGGGCGTGTTGCTTTTGTGCCCCTCTCCTGTCGCCACTCGTTTTCCTTTGATCTGGCATTTCATAACCTCCATGTCTGACGCCATCTTCCTTATTAACTCGTCCTGCTCCTTTACTCGATCCTCCAAAACTTGAGGGTCGATCCTCCGCCTCTACCTATCAGGACTTGATGAGCGACAGGGGCTGTTACCTCGCCTCCCTCTTGCATCCCTCTGGGGGTTCTGTCGCTGGGGCTCTAAGTCTGTCATAGGAGGGATGGAAGGCAAACCTTCGCGCCTCCTACCTCCCTCTAGGGTTTGTCCGTCAATGGCGGACTACAGCAAATCTTTATTGTGCGCCATTACGTCTAATCTGGAGAGGAAAAACTTTGATCAAGAGGTTTTGTTCTTTCTGTGATTCCCACAGACGGCGCCAATTGTACGAGCAAGAAATGTTCTTCTCGTATAATCCTGTTGACCAAGTCTGCGCTCCTCCAAACGTCGTCGCTTTACTCCCTGAAAACAAAAATGTGAGCTAGCCAACGGGTGTGTGCTGGATACCTCTCCGATGCCTAAGTCAGCAAAATAGACAAATAGACAAAAGCTCTGTGTGTTCGAGAATCAAAGTTGTGTTACCTCTTCCATAGGTTATGTCATGAACTTTTATAGGTTCCGCGTGGCACAATCCTAGTAGGATTTTTACTCCTCCATGTAGAGTTCTCCTAGGAATCATACTCTTGAAGGATAATGCTTATCCTTCAACACCTCCCTCACTGCTTAAACCAAGTGAGATGGTCCTAGCTCAGTGGCACGACCAAACGACCGAGCTAGTATTGTCATGTTGAAATGACAACTTAGACCGAGCTATACCTTAGCTCGTCCCTTCTTTTATCCGTTTGTACCTCGGTTGTGCCCATTGAAACCGAACTAACCTCAGCAAGCTACCACCGCGCCAACCAGAGCGAGGTCTATCACATAAAGGCATCATACCTCGGCTCCGAATACCCTGACCGAGCTAAGTATCTCCACTCCGGCTGTGGTGTTTGTGATTATTCTTGGACCGAGATAACACTTGCTAGGTCCATTCCATACCTGGACCGAGCTAACACCTGGACTGTGGTCCACTTACTAAGCCCTTCTTACTATGGCCCACAGAACGGCCCATTACCCAGCTCAGCCCAATTTACTCATAAATTACCCTCTCAAATAGGATAGTGATTTTTTGACTTTTTTAGATCATGCCAAACAAGGCCTAAATCTCATATTTTGAATTTGTAATTGTGGGGGCCGATTATTGGGAGTCATAGAGATTCCGGATAATCAAACCTGGGAGAGTCGATATTCCGAAGCACTCGACAATGGACTTGAAAGCTCAAATCCAACCCTATTCAGCCAAATGACTGATTGAGCAAGGGGCCAAGTGAAGATCGGACAGTCGTAAAATGTGCCGAATACGAGGTGGGAAAGGGATCTAATCCCGAGGCCCAAAGAAGAAAAGATATAAATAGGCGAAACATCAGCCAGAAAGAGATATGTGAGAATTACTGTGCTTAACTTAGAATACAAGCATCCTCGAGTGTAGATATTAACTTGCCCGTCGGAGTGCTAATTCCGGCACCCCCGACCGGAGTGTTTATTCTTTTTCAGGTGACCAAAAGAGGATCACGAGCGTTCCCAGGATCAGAAGAGTATTTCCAAACCATTTCCCCACAATTGGGGCCGTCTGTGGGAATACTCAAGCACATCCATGGCGAGCGTGACGAAAGATCCTCCGACAGTCACTATCAACCCCATACCTCAAGATGAAACCGCTCTAACAAACTTGTTTGGAATGGAGACTATCACCGCAAGACGTGCCCTGAACTTTTCCTCACCCTCGACTTCGGAGCATGAGATAATACAGGCTATCATAGAGCAAGCGAAGCAAAACGAACAGAGGTTGGAAAGCATGATTGTTGAGAACGAACGTCTTCGTGAAGATTTGGCCTTGGAAATAGCGAAGTCCGCGCAAGTTGTGCGCCCAAATCCGGAACGATCTTCAAAAGCAGATGGTCGATGATCTCGAGCCCGACAACAAGATACTGATAGCAACTCCAACTCATTATCCTCGAGGCCTAAGAAGAAGGGACGATCTACAATTTCCAGTTCTCCTGAAGAGAGTCCCTGTACAAGGCCCAAGCGAAGAAGAAACAGCTCGGATGACGATCAACACGATCCTTCTATATGATGGATTTCAAGGGCGGTGCTATCCCAGAAATTCATAGTACCGTCATTCACCTTGCACGACAGGAAATTGGCGCAAGACGGCCAGCTACAACAGTACGTCCGAAAAGGCAACCCAGCCAAAGCAATAGCCTCGACATAGGATTCACATTCGTTTAGCGCGATCCACATGATATACAGCCTGCCGATCTCATCGGAGGTACACGCGATTCAGTCGAAGTGTAACCATCACGAGCAACTCACTCCGGCTAAACGGCCCCTTGAAGCCGAGGTTATCACTTTCGATGATTCGGATTTGGCCGGAGTGACACTGCCCCACATTGATCCCATGGTAATCGAGTTACGCATAAACCGATTCACAGTTGAGCGCGTACTCATCGATCTGGGGAGCACTTCAGAGATTATGTACTACAAGACATTCACCAAACTTGGCTTCTCCGAATCGGATCTCTCCCTGGCCCCTTATCCACTATTCAGCTTTAATGCCAATCCAGAATACCCGTTGGGAAAATCCGACTTCCCGTTTGAGCAGGTTCCTGAACAGTGGATGTGGGATTCTTGGTCGTCAAGCTGCCATCGCCGTATAATCTCATCATGGGACGGTCTTGGTTGCATACTTTGCGAGCCGTGCCCAGCACCTATCATCAATTGCTTCACTTCCCAACAGAACGCGGCATTGAGCAAATCTGTGGCTCCCAGAAATCGGCACAAGCATGTTACCTCATTGCGGAGAAAACGCTAAAGGTACTACAAGTGAATTCCATTAAGTTGTCGGATCGAGAAAGCCTCGATGATGTTGGGCGGCTCCCAAATGAAAAAGCAACGGAAGACTTAGAACAAGTTCAAATTGATGGAAGCCAAGACAAGTTCTTTATGGTCGGCGCCTCCTTGAATCAGGCTGACCGACAGCAGCTAATATCTTTCCTACTGAGCAACCTCGATGTCTTTGCATGGACTCCATACGAGATGCCGGGTATAGATCCATCAGTTTCACAGCACCATTTGAATGTCGATCCTAAGTGCGCCGATCATTCAGAAAAGCCAGCGGTCAGCCGTAGAGCACACTGCCGCCGTTTTTGAGGAGGTCGACAGGCTGCTCGACACCGGAGCAATTAGGGAGGTGACCTACCCTACATGGCTTTCTAATACAGTGGTGGTAAAGAAGAAAAATGGGACTTGGCGAGTGTGCGTCGACTTCACGAACCTAAACAAAGCCTACCCAAAGGATTGCTTTCCTCTTCCCATAATAGACCAACTCGTAGATGCTACGGCGCGTTATCAGCGTATGAGTTTCCTTGACGCCTATAGAGGTTATCATCAAATCGCCGTGCATCTGGAGGACCAAGAGAAAACTGCATTCTTCACCCCAAGAGGAACGTATTGCTATAAGGTAATGCCTTTTGGGTTGAAGAATGTAAGGGCAACCTACTAGAGACTGGTCACCACCATGTTCAAAGAGAAACTCGGCAAAACGATGGAAGTGTACATCGACGATATGGTGGTTAAGTCCAAAGAAGAGCAGAATCATATAGCCGATCTGGAAGAGACATTCGGCATCCTACGCAAATATGGAATGACGTTGAACGCTTCCAAATGTGCGTTTGGTATCGGCTCTAGCAAATTCTTGGGCTACATTGTTAACCACAGAGGAATCGAAGCCAACCCAAGGCAAATCACAGCAATCCTGGAGCTCGGCTTCTCTCGTTCAGTAAAGGAGGTCCAAAAGTTGATGGGGATGGCTGCCGCACTGAACAGATTTATCAGCCGATCCACAGATCGCTGCCGACAATTCTTTCATACACTACGGCAGGGCAAGGCCTTTGAATGGTCCGCCGATTGCGAAGTTGCTTTCAATGGCCTAAAGACCTACCTCCGCTCAGTACCACTCCTGATAACACCCTCTGCTGGTGACCCGCTCATTCTGTACCTGGCAGTTTCTAACCAAGCCATCAGCGCTGTATTGATAAAGGAAGAGCTGGGGAAGCAATGGCCAGTGTATTATGTGAGCAAGGCAATGGTTGACGCCGAAACACGCTACCTTCCGCTGGAAAAGGTCATCCTAGCCCTAGTTATGGCGGCAAGGAAGCTCATGCATTACTTCTAGGGGCATAGCATTGGGGTACTAACAGATTACCCCCTCCGATCAGTACTACGCAGTGCGGAAGCATCTGGACATGTTTCAAAGTGGGCTCTGGAACTTGGTCAATACGATATTCAATTTCTACTTAGAACCTCAATCAAGGGACAGGTGCTTGCCGACTTTATCGCCGAATTCACTGAGGGCCTTGCCGACTTCAAGTCTAATGTCGCCGACTTTAAGACAGATGCGATTCGACCGAAGCCAGACTAGAGGATTTATGTCAGGGACATCTGGCAGTTGTATTGTGATGGATCGTCCAATCAGCGGGGCAGTGGAGCTGGAGTTGTAATCATGACCCCCAACGGCGCAATAATTGAGCAGGCCGTGAAGCTCGGCTTCGAAGCATCGAATAATGAAGTCGAATATGAAGCCCTCTTAGCCGGTTTGAGGAATGCGCATATCCTGGGTGCTCGGCGTCTGTTTGTGTTTTGTGACTCAAAAGTGATGATCAATCAACTAAAGGGGGAGTACGCGGCAAGAAACGACCGTATAGTGGCCTATATGAAAACGACCAATTCCCTGTTGGCAAAATTTGACCATCATGAGTTGAATCAGATAACACGTGATCAGAACACCCACGCAGATGGCTTAGCCTGCCTAGCCTCTGTAATCAACTCAGAGATTAAACGGACTATCGAAGTTGGATTCATCCTAGAGCCAAGCATCGACCCCTCGGAGGAAGTCCAAATCAACGTTATAGAATCTGCACTAAGTTGGATGGATCCCCTTGTCGCGTTCCTATCCTCTAAACAACTCCCAGAGGACAAGAAAGAAGCACACAAGCTGCGAAACAAAGCCATGAGATACTACTTGGACCCACAAGGAAGGCTTTATAAAAAGTCACTCTCTGGCCCATATTTGAAATGTGTGCACCTGGACAAAGTCGAGGAGCTTCTGGCTGAGATACACGAAGGCAGTTGTGGTGCCCATTCTGGTGGACACCCTTTGGCCCACCGAGCTATAACGCAAGGGTATTATTGGTCGACAATGAGAGCGGACGCCGAGTGTTATGCAAAAAAGTGCGAACAGTGCCAGAAATTCTCTCCGTTAAACCATCTGCCTGCTGAAGAGTTGAACTTTATCACCAGTCCTTGGCCGTTCGCTCAGTTGGGGCTTGATATCGTAGGACCATTTCCGAGGGCCCTAGGGAACAAGCGATACCTGATCGTCGCAACAGATTACTTCACGAAATGGGTCGAAGCGGAGGCATTAACTCACATTCGAGATGCTGACGTTAAGCGCTTCGTGTGGAGGAACATCATAACACGATTCGGCATTCCCAGAGCTCTTATCTCAGATAACAGCACTCAGTTTGATTGTGGCGTATACCGAGAACTGTGCAGCAAATATGGTATTCGGCCTTACTTTTCTACGCCGGCCTACCCCCAAAGCAATGGCCAAGCCGAGGCCTCTAATAAATCCATCTTGGACGGCATTAAGAAGAGGCTGGAGAAAGCTAAAGGCAAATGGGTTGAAGAATTACCAAGCGTGCTGTGGGCTCATCGAACTACACCAAGAAGATCAACTGGAGAAACGCCGTTTGCCCTATGCTTTGGAACCTAGGCAATTTTACCCCTGTAAATCGGCCACCCAACACTGAAGTCGCAAGTTTTCGATACGGGCCGAAACAACATGATGTTGGCTTTGGATTTGATTCTAATTGAAGAATGAAGAACGAAGAGACCGAGCCCTTGCGTCGATGGCACGATACCAGCAGCAGCTGGCAAAGTCGTACAATAAACGCGTTCAGCCTCGCCGCTACACACCAAGAGAGTTGGTCCTGAAGAAGGTACTCCCAGCTGACAGGAAATCGGCCGATGGAAAATTGGGTCCTAACTGGGACGGCCTCTATCAGATCGATTCGGTCGCTGGAGTAGGGCCATATCGGCTCAAAGACATGTCAGGAAGGAGTCTGCCACGACCTTGGAATTCTACGCATTTATGCAAATTTTATCATTAGCCCGACTTGTGGGACATGATACTTGTTCTGAACTATTCGTCATGTACGTCTCTTTTACTGTAATACAAAGATTCCCATTCATCTACTACAGAATCTAGTTCAAACATGCTCCGATTAAAGTCTCCGGATTCGGAGCCCCATCAACGAATGATGTCTTTGGGCCAATTAAAGTCTCCGGATTCGGAGCGCCCTTCGTGGATATCATGACCGGCCAAATAAAGTCTCCGGATTCAGAGCCCCATGGGCGAATGACGTCTTTGGGCCTATTAAAGTCTCCAGATTCGGAGCGCCCTTCGTGGATATCACAACCGGCCAAGTAAAGTCTCCGGATTCGGAGCCCCATCGACGAATGACGTCTTTGGGCCGATTAAAGTCTCTGGATTCGGAGCGCCCTTCATGGATATCACAATCGGCCAAATAAAGTCTCCGAATTCGGAGCCCCATCGGCGAATGACGTCTTTAGGCCGATTAAAGTCTCCAGATTCGGAGCGCCCTTTGTGGCTATCACGATTGGCCAAATAAAGTCTCCGGATTTAGAGCCCCATCAACGAATGACGTCTTTGGGCTGATTAAAGTCTCCGGATTCGGAGCGCCCTTCGTGGATATCACGACCGGCCAAATAAAGTCTCCGAATTCAGAGCCCCATCGGCGAATGACATCCTTGGGCCGATTAAAGTCTCCGAATTCGGAGCGCCCTTCGTGGATATCACGACCGGCCAAATAAAGTCTCCAGATTCGGAGCCTCATCGGCGAATGACGTCTTTGGGCCGATTAAAGTCTCCAGATTCGGAGCGCCCTTCGTGGATATCACGACCGGCCAAATAAAGTCTCCGGATTCGGAGCCCTATCGGCAAATGACGTCTTTGGGCCGATTAAAGTCTCCGGATTCGGAGCGCCCTTCGTGGATATATCACGACCGGTCAAATAAAATCTCCGGATTCGGAGCCCCATCGGCAAATGACGTCTTTGGGCTGATTAAAGTCTCCGGATTCGGAGTCCCATCGGCAAATGGCGTCTTTGGGCTAAGCCGCAGGGCCGTGCTTAACATAATTTCGATTAAAACAGGCCGATCAACGTCCATTCACCCATCTGAGATACGTTCATTCAAACACGTATAATGAAACATATGCAAGCACGAGTGTACCGAACAAGAATTATAACAAAACATTGAAAATAAAATTCTTTTCTTTTATTTATTCAACTAATCAATAATCACATGATTCTAGACGCGATCCGGGTTTGCACATTACAGCGAATATTTTTATTCAGCGCTGCCCTCATCATCGCTCTTTTCAACTTCAAAGGCGGAAAAGGGCAAATGATTACGATGATCCAGCCCACATAAGCTGGAATCGACACCCTTCGCTTGGAGAACCTCCGCGGCCTGAAGAGTCGCGATCCAACCGTGCTTAAAATCCCTGATTCTCACATCGACAGACTTCCTCAGCGAGTGTCTCTTTCGTTTTTTCGACCCCAACCTTCCGACAAGCATGAAAGCCCTCCTCGTAACCCTTGGCCCTCGCATTTACAACGACAAACTTGCTTGCCGTATCTCGGTCGGCAATGGCATGACTCAAAAGTCGTTGGGTCACCCGCTCGTCCACAATCGGGTTAGATTGACCCGTCGCACGTGGCTCGACAACTTTAACCTTCCTAAGCTCCCTAAGCTCGTTCTCGGCTTCCTCCGCACGAGCCTCCGAACTACGGACCCGTTCGTCTATTTTCTCCATCTCTTGCCGTGCCGCGCGCAGACGCATGCCGACTTCGTAGGCCATGTACAGCCCCTTCAGTGCCCCATGAATCCCTTCTCGAAACACTTCCAAATCTCGTCGTCCAACCATCAATTGTTGGACTTCCGGTGGAAAGATCTGTCGAGCGAACTCGACCGCTACACCTGGATCCTTGACGATGGAATCTGCCTCAATCATCGGTTTATTCCCCACGAACACCGCAAAACTCAATGATCGTGGCGTCGCGTCTGACTCATTCCTCGGTCGTGGTCGCGGGGCGCTTCCCCGTCGATGCTTCTCTCTTCGGGGTGATCTACTTCGACGGCCTGAAGCTTAACGTCTTTCGTCTTCCTTGGCGGTCCTTTCCCCCGAACGCACAGGCTCGCTGCTGCGATTCATCGCAATATCTAGCTCAGCCATCGTTCGTCCCTCTCCTTTGCTGTTGAAGAACAGTCTGTTCGACATTCGCCCTCACCCCAAGCTAGTTTAACTCGAGTCTGAATAAAAATAAGTGAACCTACTGGCGCGAACTCACCCCATTTATTCGTAAGTAGGCAGCGAACCCGAGGCGATTTCATTAACGCTTTTGGCACTCTAAACGAAAATTATGGGAGAATGCCTTATAGTCAATGAATTGGCTGGGGCAAAGGCAGATTTATTAATCTAACCGGCCGAGAATCTTGGCCCCATGCCGATTGATATGTGCCACAGCCACTTCATGCACTACTTTTTGCCTTTCTAAAATGGCCAAATTATCTAAACGGCAATAATGGGAGAATGCCTTGAAGTCCATGAACTGACTGGGGCAAGGGTAGATTTATTAATCTAACCGACCGAGCATCTTGGCCCCATGCCGATTGATATGTGCCACAACCACTTCATGCACTACTTTTTGCCTTGTTAAAACGATCTAATTATCTAATCGACAATTATAAGCGAATGCCTTGAAGTCCATGAACTGGCTGAGGCAAGGGCAAATTTATTAATCTAACCGGTCGAGCATATTGGCCCCATGCCGATCGATATGTGCCACAGCCACTTCATGCACTACTTTTTACCTTGTTAAAACGGCCTAATTATCTAATCGGCAATTATAGGCGAATGCCTTGAAGTCCATGAACTGGCTGGGGCAAGGACAGATTTATTAATCTAACCGGCCGAACATCTTGGCCCCATGCCGATTGATATGTGCCACAGCCACTTTATGTACTAATTTTTGGCTTGTTAAAACGGCCTAATTATCTAATCGGCAATTATAGGCGAATGCCTTGAAGTCCATGAACTGGCTGGGGCAAGGGCAGATTTATTAATCTAACCGACCGAGCATCTTGGCCCCATGCCGATTGACATGTGCCACAGCCACTTCATGCACTACCTTTTGCCTTGCTAAAACGGCCTAATTAGATAGTCAGCAAGGATACAAAACGTTTCATCCAAAATAGCAACCAAACAATTCCATTCATTAGTAATAGCAAAGCACAAAATGAATTTTCATTAAGTAAATTGGGCACAAATTGTAACCATTTTACATATGAAAATTACTAAACAAAAGGCTGTAAAAAGCTAAAAATTACAAGTAAATTCTAAAACAAAAACAAGAGCCGCCCAAGCTAGCCCTCGCAGTCAGACTCCAGCGGCTCAACATCCACTTACTCATACAGAATTAGCATAGCTAATGACACATTAGCAGCAGCAAGGGCTTTGAGCCAGCCGTGTTTAAATCCCCGATTCTCAAACTTAGGAACTTCGTCTACATATTCATCAAAAGCTTATTTTTTTTCCAGCATCGAATGCCCTGGAAGCCTTCAGGTCAACTGTTTCCTTTGCCGCCTTCATCTCTTCCAACCCAGCTTCCAATTTAGAGATCGCCTCTTGGGCCAACTTTAGCGCGCCGTCGCTCACATCCACCCTCTTCTCGGCGACCGATCTCAATTCTTTGGTATTGCGGGCTCTCTCCGTCTCGGCCTCGGTGCGGGCACCCTCTGACTGCGCCCTACTCCTTTGGCCCTCAACCTCCGCTTGTAAATGGCCAATTAGCTCGACGGCATCGTGATAGCGACGACCCATATCGGCTATCCTTCCGACGGCCTGCAAAACAGGAATTTGAGAACAAAATAATATTTGCGTAAAGAGAAAAGACAAAGTCCAGATATATACCAAAAGAGCCGATTGCGCGGCTAACCCAATTACAACCAGATCAGGCTCCGCTCGAAAAGCCGCCTTGTCAGCAGGCAGCGAAACAGACGTTGCCAAGCTGAGTGCAACCGCTGGATGTTTGATCACTGAAGCATCGTAAGAGATCGACGTATTTTTTTTATCTTGGGCTGAATAACAAAAGGCACAATCACATCCGACTCATCCAAGCAAGGTCGTTTGTCGACACGGTCTTCTTCTGAGTCGGCATCGATATCGGCAGGGCGTCTCTCCAACCTTTGCTCAGCCTGTACACATGCCTGCACAAAAGGTTCCGCCTCGGCACTTCCATTCTTTGTCGTCCCCTTGATAACAGGCAAGGAGGACTGGGATTGAGGTTTGGTAGTCCGAATCTCTTCCGCCATTCGCCGCGCGGCCAGCCTTTCCGCGTTCGCCTTCTTAGCAAGTTTAGTTAGGCTCAACCCGGCCATATCTTCTGGGAACGTGCCAGGAAGGTCTTCCAGACCGTGAAAAATATCGTCAAATGCACAGTCTTCTCAACCCGAAGTGGACGGAGGATCAGCCGAATTGAGGTCGACTTCTTCAAATGCTAACTTCAAAGCCTCGTCAACCTCAGTTTCAGATTGGTCTGACTCGGCGAAGTCAGCTACTTCCGGCCACTCCAAATCTGATCCCTCGCAACCGATTTGCCTCAAATTTCTGAAATCAGTCAAGATAAGGGCGGTAAGAAACTCCTCACCCTTCGGAATTGGGGTATTTTCTGACGCCAAAAAGGTTGTATAAGTCGGGTCATAGCGGAGCAGAACATGGGCCGCCCTCTCCTGCTTCTGAAGACTCCGTCGGCCGAAATACTTGAGTGCAATCTTGATTTCTGAAAGGATGGTGTCGTCAGTCAAGGTCAGCACTTTCTTCAAATCGTTTCTTACAAAAGCAAAACCGTGAGGTCCCGAAAATAAAGCTTTATAAATATAACAAGTAAACAAATAAAAGCAAACACTCGGCTACCTGGTTCGCCCCTCTGTCTAGGAATACGATCAAGGCGATCCTCGCCTTCGCCGAATTCCCAATTTCCTTGGACGACGACCATAACATCATCGACTCGCTTCCTAGAGCTGAAAAGCATAGTCACTAGTTGATGGTCGGTGTCTTTGGCCCTAAGGAAATAACGCCCGTGCCGACCAGAGGACTTGGCTAAGGCGTAGCAATGCCGAATAGCGGAAATACCAAGGTTAAGCCTAAGGCGGTGGTTTAGCGTGATAATCTCCATCACGATCCTAAAGAAGTTGACGTTGGGTTGGGAAGGGATTAACCCCCAGTGGCAAAGCACGGCCCTAAAGAGTGGGTGAAAAGGGAAGCGGACCCCACCCTCTGCGATTGATAGAAGAGGAAAAACGATCGTGGTTTCGTCAACCCTCTTCATATCGAGGGTGCCGTATGTCATGAATGACAGATGGACATCATCATGAATGGAAAAATGGCGTCGGAAACCAGAAATTCGATGCGGTGAAAGGAGATCTTTTAAATGATTCGCCATTTCCCTCAGCCAAAAGGATTATGATAAGTTAAAAAAATGAAGCAGAGAAGGAAAGAACTTACAAGAGGCGAAGGAGATAGAGCAGAGTAGGAAGTTCTAGAGGTAGTATAGAAGGCAGTCCAGCGATGAGTGTCTAAAAGCGTGTATGCATTTGAAAAGATGTCAAAATTTTAAATCACAATAAATAGAAGTGTACGAAGAGGCGGGAAGTTGAAATGATAACCAAGAAGCGTGTGTACAGACATTTGCGTTGGGAAATGGTCAGCTGTCGAATTTCGGCTCTGACTCTTCGAGTTCAAAGCCAAACACTCCAGCCAACTGTCGATAGTGGAGTGCTTGGGGCCAATTATGGTGACCGATTATTGGGAGTCATAGAGATTCCGGATAATCAAACCTGGGATAGTCGATATTCCGAAGCACTCGGCAATGGGCTCGAAAGCTCAAATCCAACCCTACTCGGCCAAATGATCGATTGAGCAAGGGGCCGAGTGAAGATCGGACAGTCATAAAATGTGCCGAATACGAGGTGGGAAAGGGATCTAATCCCAAGGCCCAAAGAAGAAAAGATATAAATAGGAGAAACATCAGCCAGAAAGAGATATGTGAGAATTATTGTGCTTAACTTAGAATACAAGCATCCTCGAGTGTAGATACTAACTTGCCCGTCGGAGTGCTAATTCCGGCACCCCCGACTGGAGTGTTTATTCTTTTTCAGGTGACCAGAAGAGGATCACGAGCGTTTTCCAGGATTAGAAGAGTATTTCCAAACCACTTCCCCACAGTAATTCATATAGTCAGGGGCGGAGGCAGCATAGGGCCAAGGGGGTCACGTGCCCCCTCTCAATTTTGAATTTTATTTTATTTTATTTGTGTTATTGCCATGTATAACATGTATTCTCTTTTTTTTTTCTTAACATGTTCGTTGGTTAAAGATTTATTATATTGTTCATAACAAAAGTTATTTGATACTTTAGGAACACTATGTATATTATTTATCTAGTTGTTTAAAACAATAGTATAGCGAAAAATATTATAAATTGGATATAATGAACTTATTATTTTCAAGCAGTTGACATACCACTTAGTGTGATTTGTGATTTTCGATACTTTGAGCATCACGTAGGTAACGCCATATGGTACACTAAGACTGTTTAATAATTTTCATTCAAAACACATTATTTATAAGCAATGTCATCTCTTTAATATTTTTCTATCAAATAAAAATTAAATAAATTTTATAATAATTTGTGCTATAAATGATGTGTTTTTATTTTTTAGAATTAGGAATTTTGATTCATAATTTTTTGTGCTAAAATTGCAAACTTACATCATTATCTCACACCGAACTATTCTACACTATTATAGAATTTTGATTTATTCTTATTAATAATGAATATGTAATTTTTATGTTTAAATTTATCTCATAAAATTATGATTATCTTAATGATGCTCATGATTTTTTTTAAATAAAAAATTATAATTAATATGTGCCCCCTCTAACCTAATTTCCTGGCTCCGCCACTGCATATAGTCCTATATTCTTTCGTGTGATCCATTTGATCCTTTTGGATGTATAATGACTTATTTACCCGCCACATTGGAGTCACATTTGGGAAAAAATATATTAAAAAGTTTTTAAATGTCACATCATACCCATCACGTTAAAGTGTCACACTTGAGAAAAGTACACTAAAGAGTTTTTAATTTTTTTAGAGTGTCATATCATACCTGTCACGTGAGAGTGTCACACGTCACATTTAAAAAAAGTATACTAAGGAATTTTAAAAATTTTCAGAATGTCACATCATACCCGCCACATTGTCATTTTATTTTTTTTAAGTGTCACATCATACTCGCCACATTGTCACATTTGGAAAAAGTACGCTAACGAGTTTTTATTTTTATTTTTGAATAAAAGTTTTGGAATGTCACATCATACCCACCACGTGTCACATTTAGGAAAAATACATTAATAAATTTTTAATTTTTTTAGAGTGTCACGTCGTTAGAATATCACATTAATATCTGTATCACATTATATACCTGTCACATTAATAAAATGGTATAACTGTCTACCAAAGCAATACCAAAATCAAAAATAAGACTACACGAAAAGAAACTCTCCACCAATAGGACTGAATAGATCAATAGAGAAAATTTGAGATTAATTGAAGTACTTATTTGTGAGATGAGATTTATTGGTAAATATTCTATACGGAATAAAAAAATACATTATAAAACTAAAAATTATAATTTTGTTGTTGAATTAGCTAAAAAAACTTAATATATAGCCATTACATCCTAAATATAAAATTAGGTTAGCTTATTTTCCATATTCAGTGCATCATTTTAAAAAAAAACAAAATAATAAAATAAAGTAAATTATATATGTATATACATATTAACATGTATGCACCGATATAACAAATATATGCACATAATATATATAATATAATTTATACAATATTTTCCACATAAATTATGGATAAGGGTTTGACAAATATTTTTTCAACAAATATTTTTTAGTTTTTTAATTCGTATGCAATTTTTTAAATTTTTTGTCATTTTGTTTTTAAATTTTGAAAGTCCTAAAATTAAAAACCATTTTTACAAAAATTGTGGCTTTTTTTTAGTTATTTTTCGCCCTATTTTGCTTTAAATTTTACTTTTAACATTATCTTTTAAGCCTTCTAGTATGGCAGAAAAAATAAGGAATATTTTTTTTTTTAATATTTGTCAAACAGTGACCTAGCCATTTATACCAAACAATACATAAAAATTAGGCAATTTTTTCACAAGTTCTTTTTGAAAACTGTGTATTCTATTTAATCCAAAATTTTTTTGGATAGACTTAAAAGTCCTGTACCCATTTTTCTTTTTCTCTTTCTCTGCAACTTGCTTATTCTTTTTATCTCTTTCTTTGATATCCAGCGACAACCATAACCATGCATTCTTTTTTTTCTTTCTCTTTCTGATCTATAGTCACTAGCGACCGGCAACCGCCATTGATTAAAGTCCACTGGCAACCATCGAGCACCGACTCCTTACTTCGTGCTTACCGACAGCGAAAAAGATAAGTGTCCGATGAAGAAGATGAGTAGGTCTATTCAGATTTGAGTAGGTCTACGTTAGATCTAGCTAGATCTATAAAAATAGTTCCTGGAGTACAAACCTCTCTTTATATCTGTCTCTTTCTTTCGATCTCTCAATTTTTTTACTTTTTGTACTACGCACTTCTATTTTTCTATTTTAATAGAGAAAATTTTCAAGTTCTGAACAAGTTGTTTTTGAGTTTTAGTTGCAAGCAGAGAAAATTGTAAAATTTTACAATTTTAGGTTTTTTGGTGCTAAAATGAATCATTTTTTAGAACTGTAAATTTTTTTAGTTTCAACCATGGTACAATATCTCTCACTAATATCAACTGATATTGTCCCACGTGTACACTAACTATCAGTTGCTGTATGCTGGGAATTCTTGAGTATTTTATCATGCTCCCTCAAGCGAATGGAAGGGGAAGCCACTATGAGCTTGCTCCGAAGATACTGAAACTGTACAACTGATAAAGGCTTAGTAAGAATATTCGCAATTTGATTAGAAGAGGGAATATGGTGAATAACTAGCTATTTGGCTGCAACTTGCTTGTGCACATAGTGGTAATCAACTTCGATGTGTTTAGTGCAGGCATGAAAGACATGATCGCTTGTTAAACAAATAGCAAAAAGATTGTCACACCACAAATGGGAAACATCAGTGGCAACATACAAGTCGTTGAGAAGCATAGACAACCAACTTAGGTCGACAACTGTTTGAGCCAGTGCACGATACTCTGCTTCATTGGAAGAGCGAGAAATAGTATTCTGCTTTTTAGCAACCCAGGAAATCAAGTTATTACCCAGAAAAATACAATAGCTAGTTGTTGATCGGCGATAGGTGGAATTGTCAGCCGAATTGGAATCAAAATAGGCATTCAAAACAAGTGGGCCAGAGGAAAAGTGCAGACCATAGGTAAGAGTACCTTTCACATAACGAAGAAGGCATTTGACAGCAGCAAAATGACAATTAACAGGTTGGTACATAAACTAACAAGCATAGTTTATGACAAAAGAAAAGATCAGGCTAAGTGATGGTTAAGTATTGAAGAGCTCCAACCACAGATCGATAGAGAGATGGATTGGAGAAAGGCAAATGAGAATTCGGAGATGAAGAAGATTTAAGAGACATAGGTGATGAATAAGGCTTATAGTCACTCATGCCAGCTTTGACAAGCAACTCAGTGGCATACTTAGTTTGGAAAAGAAAATAGCCATGAGAAGAAGTAGTAACAGAGATGCCAAGAAAATAATTCAAACAGCCCAATTCTTTCATGGAAAAACTAGAATGCATTTGAGCAATGAGAGAAGTAATGAAGAAGGGATTGTTACCAGTTAAGAGGATATCATCGACATAAATAAGAAGAATGGTGAAAGAAATAGCAATGTAATGAACAAAAAGAACAGAATCATAATGACTAGAGATAAAACCATTTTGAAGAAGAAAAAAGAAGAAAGTGGAAAACCAAGCCCTGGGAGCTTGCTTAAGACCATATAATGCTTTGTGCAATTTACAGACCAACTGAGGCTTAGTAGGATCAACAAAGCTCTGTGGTTGGGTCATGTAAACTTCCTTATCAAGAACCCCATGCAAAAAGGCATTAGAAATATCAAATTGTTTGATAGGCCAACCAAAATGTAAAGTAAGAGACAGAAGCACTCGAATGATGGGTTGCTTGGCTACAGGATTGAAGGTTTCTTAGTATTTAATGTTGGGTTCTTGAAGATCCCTTTAGCCACAAGCTTGGCTTTATACCTAGCAATAGTGCTATCGGAATTTTTCTTAAGCCTATATACCCATTAACAACCTATGGCATGTTTGGAAGGAGGTAAGGGAACTAAAGACCAGGTTCCTTGTCTTTGAAAAGCATGAAACTCTTCGAGCATGGCATTGTTCCAAGATGGTGAGAGAGAGTCTTTAGCAAATGTAGTAGACTCAGAAGTAACAAAGAAAAGTAACCAGTGAAAAGATGTAGAAACAGTCTTGGAACGACTGAGCATAGGATGCTTGTTGATAGGGACAATAGGTAAGTCAATATGTAAAAAGGAAATAGGAATAACAGAAGATGATGGGGGAGAGAAGGCAAGAACAGGTACATGTGGTGACAAAGAAAGAGGACTAGAAGGATGTGTAAAGGTTGGGACAGAAGTAGCAGTTGGACAGGGCATAGGGCTAGGGCTATGTGTAGATTGCTGAGCAATGGGAGAAACGGGATTGGGAGAAGAAGATAAACCAGAAAATGTATTGGTGGACCAAAAGAAATTATGCAGATAAGGGACAGAATGGAGAGGAGAAGAAGGAGACTCATGAACAAAAGGAAAGTAATTTTCATCAAAAACAACATGCCTAGACATTTAAATTTTACCAGGCAAAGGGTCAAGGCATTGATAACCCTTAACAAATGAGTGATAGCCTAGAAACACACATGGAACAGACCTGGGTTGAAGTTTATTAGTTGTGAATGGCTTTAACCAAGGATAACACCGACAACCAAAGATTCCTAAGAGACTATAATCATGTGAATGATTATACAAAATCTCAAAAGGAGTTTTAAAATGCAACTTAGCAACAGGTAGCCGATTAATGAGTTTTAAAAATTTAAGCCGTTACACAGTTGAGTTGAGGCACTCATAGCACCTTTGAAAATTACAGAATCTCTATTTATTTATTTATTTGGTAAAAAAGAGCATGACATTAATGAAAACTTAAGTGGTTGCACATTTTGGGAGAAAGCAAAGGAGCATGACATTAATAAAAACTTAAGCAGTTATACATCTGAGTTAGAAGACGCTCAAAAATTGAAAAAATCTATTGATATGTCTTATTCACTCTTAATGACATAATGGTGCCTCAAAATTTTCATTAAATTCTCATCATATTGTGCAATTAATAGCTATTGAAAACGAGGTTGAAATGTTAGGAACATAGTATCTCTGACCTCTTCCTTTGTATTATATTATTCGATTCATTTCCCTGTTATATTATGGGTAGAAGCAAAGAGTTTAGCTGTAATATTTCAGTCATACATAAGAGCCTTCTTATTTTTTTAGATTGAGTTTTATTGTGTGTGTTGGCATAAATGATGTAAGATTCTCTGTTCTGACACGTGATTCACCGTATTGTAATTACATAACTGTAGACACCCCATTTTTGACCAACCTTAAGACTCAGACGTCATCGATTGAGTGCTCGGTGATAGTGCATGTTGTGCTCGTTCTGAAGTTACAGAGTCTCGGCTGAGAGCCTTACCTCCGGACTTCGGGAGTCTTTTGTGCTTTGCCTCGGTTTGCGAACCAGGTTCTTTTTTCTCTTCCCGAAGGGAGGGAGAGGTCTCGTAGACCATCTCTCAGTGGCCGTAGGCTACTTTTCGTGGTCGTAGACCACTATTCCCGTTTGGAGACCAGTTTCTAGTTTTAAGAGCCGTCGGCCGTGCGCCTCGGTTCGGCACCCGGCTGCCTCGAAAACTGATTGTTAAGCATCGAAAGTGGCGTGTGACCATGAAGGTGGTCTCTCGAGCCACAGTGTCCCTCCAGATAGAGGAAACAAGGTGTGGCCCCCGAACCCTCATTTTGCATCCGTCTTGGTTTATTTTTGGAATAGACTCTATTTTCATTGTTTGGAAGGTGGTACAAAGGTGGGAGACCACCTTTTCTCCTTGGAGACCACTTTTCCCCACCGGTCGGTTTTTCTTGTCAAGTAGCTGGTCTCCCTGACTTTTGAGCCACATTTACTAGTCTCCCACCATACCACTAGCTTGAATTAAGTGAGGAGACCACCCTAGGAGGCTGCCGACCAACTTTTGAGACTTGACCCTTTTGAACTGGTTGGCCGACCAGGGCAAGTGGTTGGCCGACCACCTGAATTGGTCGGCCAGCTTCCCCCTTTTTCTGTGTCACTGAGTTGGTGCCAGTTGTGCCAGCTAGGAGGCACAGATTGCATCATCCATACACGTGCATGGTAGTTCTTCAAACTTGGTTTTTGGCTTCCTGAAGAAGCTTTGGACCTCTTTGGCTATAAGAGAGACCCTCTCCCTCATTAGCAAAGGTTCAGAATTTTTGGTCTAAGGCATATATACCTCTCTCTCTATAACTCTACATTCAAGATCAAAAAGGGCCTTGTTCTTTCACCATTGCATATCAACCCTTAGCCTAACACCTCCAACACCAACCTAAGATTCTTGGAGGTCATTTGCAGAGGTTAAAGGCTGAGTTTTTGGTCCAGAGGTTGCTGGCCTTGCTGAGCTACAAGGGTAACACATTAGTTCCCTCTTTTTAGCATTGTTTTGATCCTTGTTTTAGCTATACTTGCAAGCATATTTGGGCTTTGTCATAAACTGAAAAAAGTCTTATTTTGAGGTTCTTAACATGTTTTTTTAAGATCATTTTTCTGTTGGGGGTCATCTACCCCCTTGCATGCTTCATTTTACTTTGTTTTGAACCATGCCTTTGAGCCTTTGCATTGACCTCTGTTTGGACTTCTAGCCATTGAAATCCAATGGATTTTTAGTGGCTAGAATGCTATTTTGTGTGCCAAAATCAAAGAGGGGTGACCCTCTCACCCCTTGTCTTGTTTACTAGCATATTTGGCCTAACAAAGGAGCCCTTATTTTCATGTTTCCAAGCCATGTTTCAGGCCATTTTTGGTGGGTTTTAGGACCTGCATAGGCTCTGTCTAGAGCCCTTTTTGCCATTTTGGGTGTCGATCTTCCATGTGTAGAACAACCCTCTTTATAGCCTATCAAAGGAGCCAATCATTCTTGCATGCATAGACCATGTTTCAGTGAGTTTTTGGGCTTTATTTGGCATGTCATACCTCTGAATTTTTCTGGCTTGATGGCATCTTGATTGCCTCACATGCTTGTAGTACAAATCCTCTTCACTAGCTTACATTGCATGCTATTTTGGCCTTTGATTCTAGCACTTTTTGGCTATGCTTTAAACTGATTTTGTGCATGTTTTGCACTGCCTTAGCTCTATTTTTATGCCTCATGGTCGAATGATGCTTGTTATGCATGGTTGTAGTTCAATACCCTTGCCTAGCTTTGAGTTTTGGAGCCTATTACATGCTTATGTTGAAGCGTTTCCATGTTTTGGGGCCATTGTGCATCCTATTTCAAAGCTTACATGTATGCCATATTCTCATGTTTTTCACTCTTTAAACGCGTTTGAGAGTCGTGCTTGTATGCCTCTTTTTTGGACCATTGCATGAGCTTCATTTCTATGCCTTTCGAGCCACCATTTTAGACCATTTTCCCACTGTCTTGGACCTGCCTAGGGTTTTTTTGGGGTTGGTTTTTCTATTTGTGCATTGCTTTATGTACCTCTAGTGTAATGCGCTTCACTAGTTTCGGTATTCGGGCCATCTAGGATGCATTGTGTGACGTGTTTGCATGATTCGGGATCATCTTGCATGTCATTTCAGAGCTGGAAAATGTGTGTTTCTATGCCATATTTCATCCCTTGTCATGCTTTGATAGAGTTGCATTTGGTGCCTTAGGTTTGGTCCCTTGCATTTGTGCATGTTTGCATGTGTTTTGTTGCCTAATTTCATCATGTTTGGCCACTGATTTGGGTGTGGCCGAGGCCCATCTATCTTGATTTAAGTCCATCTTGCATTGTGTATGCCTTATAGTCCATCTTATCGCATGTTTGACCATTGCATTGCGTATGCCTCATTTATAACATTGCGTATGTTAGTGCATTGTGTATGCATGCCACATAATCCATGTGCATTGAGTATGCCATTGATTAGTTCATAGCATTGTGTATGCCATTTGCATGCTTGCATGTCATCCTTTGCGTGTTTGCATCACTTAGTCGCATTACATTTAGGATTGCATACTAGAGTTGCATTTGTACATGCCATGCCATTCTACTTGTTACATTGTGTTTAGAATAGAAGTTAGTCCAAACACAGGAAACGAGGAACATTTCATACTCCAAGTGATGAAACGTGCCTCGATTCCCGGTCGTCGACACTCTTGACCATCCATGATGGAGTTGTTGGTTTTAGTTGCTTATATGTGCATTCATGTCCCATTGAGTCGTGCAATTCGACTCCTCGGCTATCATGCATTGGGATGCATGATTGGTTGCCCGAGGATCAAGGACTACACTCCCTAGAGCTTATGCAATGATGGGGAGAGTGGTCGTGCACACATGTGTTGCAAATACCTTGCTTTTTCTCTCTCTTACCTTTGTTGCAGAAAATCCAGAAACCAAAGGCAGAAACTGGTCGGCCGACCAACTTTTCTGGCAGGCCGACCACCCCTTTTGGTTTCTTCCACAGAAGGTGGTCGGCAGGTGGTCTCCCATGCCCATAAGCTGGTCGGCAGCCTTCCCACAGATTCCCAGGGTGGAGTTTCAGCCTTCTGGAGCTTTGTGCAAGTTTCTGAGTTCAATTGCAAACAAAGGTGAGTGGAGACATCACGATGGATTTTCCGACAAGGCGACTCAAGCATGCATGCATCTTTTATCATTCGGAGCAGAGCTGAGGCAGTCCATTTTGTTTAATTTTCATGCTAGTTTCCTCACTTACTTAGTTAATTTGTTAATTAATTAATATTGTGTAATAATTAGTTTAATTAGCTTAGATTAGCTAGTTTATTCTGTACTATTCATTCGAACCCTCCGAGGAGGACAGTGTTGTAATAAGTGTGTGTGTGTGTGTGTGATGCATGTCTTCCAACCCCACGTCTTTCTCCCTTTTATTTACCAACTTATGATGGTTAGTTTTAGGGCACGTTTCAATTAGCATCCTTATGCTCGCATATTTGCATCCATTCATCTGTCTTGCATGCACCGGGCTCGGCGCATCATACTAACTACATTGTATTTCAATTCCAAGTCGAATACATGTTATCTGTTGCATTTCATATGCCATGTTTAGAATAGCTGAGCCTATCTTAGTTGCATTTTGCATGTGTTGCATTAGCCATCTTAACATGAACTAGGATCATGCATTGATTACTAACTAGTTTCGGTTTTGGCTTGGAGTACTCGGTGAGTTTTTATGCTTTAGCACCCTTGCATGCGTGTGAGTGACTGCCATGAGAGCATTCTTACCATGAGGCTATTTGCTTATGTGATATAACTGCCTGAATGCCTGTGGGTGGAGGTTGGGTTATTTGAATTGGAACAATGCATTGAATGAGAGTTTTAAGCCCACTTGAGAGTGGCAAAATCATGTTTTCTAAGCCCACCCAAGGGTGGCAAAATCTACGTCTTAGCTTACTTGCGAGTAACACCTTCAAACCTTTTTTCAAAACGAACATGAGATGTTTTGTTCCAATTCAGGCGACCCAGTCTATACTTGTATGCTGTGCACATCACATAGTAATTCTAGGCTAATAACCGGAATAAGAGCACATATGTTTTCAAAACTCGATATCATGCTTAGTAGTGGCCGATCTTTGATCAGGCGAGCAGGAGTGGTCATGAAATGACCTTCCCCAATCGTACCCAAGTTCCCGAACCGAGGCAACTTTAGTGATGATGGACACATGGCCTTAGATGCGAGTCAAGGTTTCCTAAATTCTCCCAAAATAAAATATTTAGGTGGCGACTCTGTATCTGGCAAAACAGTCCATGTTTGACACTTCTTTCTAAAATCAGTTTTTCAAAACGATTTGCCGGATTTGGACTCTTTGATGATTCATCGGTTTTGCATTGCACTCTACGAGATTAGATACAGGACCATAACAATTGAGTCCGAACTGTAGTAAGCCCAATGAACAAAACGAGATTTTTCCGGGACATTCGGGGACGTCTACAATAATCTCTTTCTATTTTTTAGTAAAAAGGAGCATGACTATTAATAAAATGTGAAAGTATGGAGTAGAAGGAACCTCTAGCGTCTTTAAAAATTGCATTTTTTTTTGGGTTAAAAGGATTATGACATTAATAAAAACTTCAATGGTTACACAACTGGGTAGAAGGAACTCATGCACTCTTTGAAAATGGCAGAATCTCTTTTTGTTTTGTGGTACAAATGAGTATGACATTGATAAAAACTTAAGTGTCTACATGTCTTAGGTAGAAGGTGCCCTTAGCGTTTTCAAACATTGCATAATCTCTTTTTGATTTTTTTGGCAAAAAGAAACATGACATTAATAAAAATTTAAGCTATTATACATCTGTGTAGAAAGGCAGTCAGGGTTGGTTTGGGAAGTGGGTGGGCTTTTTGGTTTTTTTGGCTATTTTAGCCTGGGCTAAAAAGCTTGATTTGAAAAGGATTTTTTGGCTTTTTTGACCTTTTTTGTGAGAGAATAGTATAATGATTATGGGTTGGATGTGATGTTTTGTTTGTTGTGGCTAAAATAACCTATTTTGTTTTTTGTGGCTATTTTAGTCAAAAAAAGCCCAAAAAATCTCTTCCCAAAGAGAGGCTCAGCATCTTTCAAAAATTACAGAATCTCTTTTTATTTATTTTTTTGGTAAAAAAGAGCACGGCATTAATGAAAACTTAAGTGATTGCACATTTTGAGAGAAGGGAAATGAGCATGACATTAATAAAACTTAAGCAATTGTACATCTGAGTTAGAAGACACCCAAAAATTGCAAAATATCTATTAATATGTCTTATGCACTCCGAACAACATAATGGTGCCTCAAAAATTTCGTGTTTAATTTCTCATCATATTGTGCAATTAATAGTTATTGAAAATGAGGTTTAAATGTTAGGAACAGAGTATCTCTGATCTCTTCCTCTATATTATATTATTCAATTCATGGCCCTGCTATTGCCACATGCCAAAATTGATATAAAACAATAATGAAACAGAGGATGTAATAATAAGGAAACAGAGGATCTGAAGTCGACTATATTAAGAAACGACAATAAATTGCACTCATTTTGCACTTAAAAAGGGGTATGGCTTTCCAAAACAACAATATGTGAAGCAGCTAATATTTGCATCCATGAATGCATCATTATCCATAAGCAATTCTTTTCAAGTGAAAATTTTCTCTTTTAGGGATAATGAAGATGAATACATAGAGAAAGAATTTTTAGGATTATAGAGGCTTTGAGTATGTAATATTTATGGAAAATCTTAAAAATAATACCAACTTGGCAGCTAAACCCTCTTAAGTTTCTTATGGGTTAAATTGATGTATGTATGTGTTGATTTAATTATTACTCATAATAGTTTATATAACTTCATTTATTCAACAAGTAAATTTTACCCAAGTGTTTTGAACTATATTTTTTTTTTCTTCTGAAAGCAGCCTTGCTAACAAGACCAATAGGGATTTCTTCAAATAAAAATAAACTCAGTATTTAAATTACATATGCTAAAAGGATTTAAGAAATCCCATTACATGATCTATATGTGAAGAAGGGAGAATGGATGTTATCCAGTTTATAAAATGGTTTAGACGATTCAATTTGATATTGTGACTCATTATATATAGGGCACATAGTGATTTGATTTATTCAATGTATAGCTTTTTGGATTCACCTTTTCGAAATTTTTAAAATAAGATCTATTGAATATGAAATTAAAAAAATAAATAAATAAACCAACAAACAAACAAATAGACCTATCATTTTGAAACTAGGTTAAGATATGTCAAGGCCAAAGAAACCCATGGTAAGGCAATTATATATTTGGTATTATGATGCAAACTATGGTTGAGTACAATAGAATTGGAATTTTTCCTTTCATGCGGAGCCAATGATTGGCATTTTGGTCTTCTGTTTCGTGATTCATGCAAAAATAAATAAAATTATAGACAATTTAGTTTTTTTTTTTTTGGTGAAAATAATCAAGTGAAACAGCCAAAATGGGCTACGGAAATCAAAGTAATGTCCTAGTGAGGTTTCAACAATATATTTATATGGGTTAATTACCCTTTTCACTCAAAGAATTCAATTTAAATTTCATTTTAGTCTCTATTGTTTCATTTTAGATAATTTGATCACGACATTTTAAGTTTAGTTTTAATTTGGTCATTCCTTCTAAATTTTTGTTAAATTTGTTTGCGCATACACCTTAAAAAATTGACAAGTGTTCTAAAATTGTTAATTATTAATTTTAATTTCCAATTTAAATAAAAGGATCAAATTGATACTATATTGAAAGTATAGAGAACAAATTATTCAATTTGAAACTATAAAGGTGAAAGTGAATTTTAAATCAAATTATAATAGTGAAAAGTGTAATTAACCCTATATATATATATATATATATATAAATCTCTAATTTTTATTTTATAAAATAGATATATATGTGTGTCTCATTTTTAATTTAATAAATGTTTAAAAATGCACCAACAGTGCATATAGTATAGATAAAACACAAATAGTGCACAAATAAAACACAGATAAAGTACAGAGAATTATGTCTACTTTATTTTAATTAATAAAATTGAATAATTGTACTAGTTTTTCATGCCTTTGTTACATGACCCAAAATTTATGTGTACAAGGAGTAGTATAGTCTTTCAATCCTTATGGCCATAAAAGAATAAAATTTGGGCTAATTTTCTCACAAATTTTACAATTGAACTTGTGAATCAAGTGTCCAAAGAAATATCCAAGAAAGACCGATAATCTATGAAAAAATATATTGATTGGCTAAAAAAATTAACAATTTCTAATTTTGTATTTTGTTGCTAAAAAAAAAAAAGGCGGATTGGGCCTTGTTTTAAGGTGTGCTCAGTATGCATGGGTTCAAACCTGAAAAAACAAAAAAATAATTAATTATCAACAGGTCTTTTTGATTGCACTTATTTATTCATAAGTCCAAAGTAAATTTTTTTACATATTTGTTCCTGTTTTGATAATAATAAAAAGACTTTGTATATTTATTTTGTATTTTTGGGATGATCACATTGATAAATTTATTAAAGTGATAAATCATTAGAATATTTTGCTTTTATTTGTGAGTTGTGATTTACTTTTAGTTTATTTGTGGTAGTTTGTATTGAAATACGATATTAGAAGTATAAGTAGTTGAATTGTATTTATTTAAAAATATTTGTATAGTAATTTGGCAAATTATACAAATAGTCTCTATAGTTTGGGACTCGTGTCAGTTTAGTCCCTGACTTTTCAATTGTAACATATTTAACTTTGAATTTTGAATCTTGTTCCAAATAAGGATAATTGAAGATACCATTGTTTAATTTCAAAGCCAAAATCATCAATTTAATAAAATATAAATTAATTTGACAAAAATAAATGTCAAAAAAATATTTTTAATTTTTTTAAAATTATTTTTATCCACCAATGATAAAATTATGTAAAATTGATAAGAATTAATAAAAATTACATGATTAATTTTTTTAAATTAATTTTATATGATCATTATCCAAACACATAAAAAAATTAATTTGGTAAAAAAAAATAAATATCTAAAAGATTTATTAGTTTTACATAATTTTATTTTTAGTGGGTAGAAATAATTTTTTAAAATTCAAAAATATTTGTTTGACATTTATTTTTGTCAAATTAGTTTATATTTTATCAAATTGACAATTTTACCCTTGAAAAATCTAATAATATCTTAAATTGTCCTTTTTTGAAATAAGGTTCAAAATTTAGGGTTAAATATGTCACAATTTAAAAATCAAGGACCAAAATAACACAAGTTCCAAATTATAGGGACTATTAGTATAATTCACCCTAATAAATTATCAGTAAAAATTAAATAAGATTTTTAAGTCAAATTCACAAGACCGACTTATACTGTCCCACACATTAAAATGAATTAAGCTTCTAACAAGGCAAAACCAATAAAGGCCCGGCCCGAATATATCTTTACTTTGGTTCTTCGAAAAACAAAATAACAAAAACAGAAATGCTAGTATACATAAATAAACACAGAAAAATATGTAATTGTGCTTGAAATTCCTCTCAATGTTATGTTTAGTTAGGGATTTAGGAAGGGATTTGAAAATAAAAAAAAAATAAAACGCGTGTAAAATTAGATAAATATATTTTATTTATATTTTACCTAACTTTTTCCTTCCATTTAAAATATAATAATAGTTTATATATAGTGCAAACGTGCACACGTGAAATTAGTTAAAATGTTTATAATAGTGTGGGTGTTTAAAAAAATGCTATTTTAGTATATTATTTTAGTTTTTAATTATTTTAATAGGTTAAAATTTTTGTGTTTGGGAAGATGATTAAATTTTTTTATAGTTGGATTTGATATTTATGAGAGAAAAAATAAATTAATTATAAATTTGATGTGACATTTTATCTTATTAACTATTTTAATTTATTTTATCTTTTGTCAATTTTAGCCACAACCAGGCTAGAAATTTTTTTGCCAAACAGCCCCAGTGCATATAAAACAATCAAGTACACCTTTGGGGTGGACAAACACCTGTTGGATATACCTCCTTATTGGAGTGTGGGACCCAATTGATTTTGAAATAAGAGTTTTAATGTGGTTTAGTTTAGGTATAATATATTTTTATATATTATATCTAATTTTGTGGAGAGCCAATTCAATTTAAATACAATTAGGGTTTAATTACAAAAATCCAAAATTCACAACATATATATTATAACTAATATATATATTGTTTGTCCTTCACCTTTTCCGAAGCACACAGCGGCAGCAGTGAATTCTTGGGGGAAAAGGTGCTTGCCTATCAATTTCATATATAATATATATAATGTTTAGCTCTTTTTTGAAGAGGTGCTGTGGCTAATATAGAACAATTTGAAATCAATCAATTCGGTGGGAGTGTTTCAGTGCATCTTCGGCTAGGTGTTTTGGTGAAGTTGATTTGGATTCGTTTTTTTTTTGTCTTCTTCAACTCTGATTCTGAAGATTTTGGTTCATCTATTTGGTGAGATCTTTCCTCTTATTTATTTGTGATTAGTTGGAATTCACCTGAGGGTGGTTTTGTGAGACCATTAGTGTCTCGTTTGTAATCGTTTGAAACTTATTTGGTTGATAGTAGTATCGGATTTCAATCCCGTGGACGTACCTCACATTGAGGGAACCACGTAAAAATTCTTGTGTTGCCTTTGATTTAATTTTTTCGCATTAATTTTTATTCCCATTGATTGATTTACTTGTAGGGAATCACATATTTTCCCTAACAACTGGTATCAGAACTTACGGTCTATTTGAGTTTATTTATTTGTGTAAATCAATGGAGGGAAATGTGGGTCGTATGTCCAGCTTCAATGGAAGCAATTGGGTAACTTGGAAAACTAAAATGGAGGACCTATTATTTTGTAAAGATTTGTATGGACTCATTGAGGGCGATAGTGGCAAACCCGAGGGTATGAAAGATGATGAATGGAATAGGCTTAATCGAAAAGCCGTTGGTGTTATCCGTCAATAGATTGATGACAGTGTGTTTCATCATGTTGCTACTGAAACTTCAGCACATGATTTATGGAAAAAATTAGAGGGTCTTTATGATAGGAAATCAGCCACAAATAAAGCCTTTCTATTTCGTAAGTTGGTTAATTTAAAATATAAAGATGACAGCCCTATTCCGGAACATCTGAATGAAATAAAGAGTATTGTTAACCAACTTGCTTCTATGAAAATTATTTTTGATGATGAGTTGCAGGCTTTGATGCTACTTAGTTCTTTGCCCGAAAGTTGGGAGACTTTGGTTGTGACGGTTAGTAATTCGGCGCCCAATGGAGTTGTCACAATGGGGCAAGTCACTAGTAGCCTGTTGAATGAAGAAACTAGAAGAAAATCAACGGGTTCCTCTCATTCGGAAGCATTCGTTGTGAGAGGCCGAAGCAAAACAAGAGGGAGGAGTAAAACTCCTCATGGTCGTGATCAAAGCCGTGATAAATCAAAAGATGGTTCTTTTTCAAAGAAAGACATTGAGTGCTATTATTGCCGAAAGCTCAAGAACAAGGAGAAAAGGCATGAAAAAAGGGTGGACAAGAAGCAAGAAGACACAACGGCAGTTACTACCAATGGTGATCTCAATGTCGTTTGTGAAGATGATTGTATCAATTTTGTGGGCCAAGAGAGCAATTGGGTGATTGATTCTGGTGCTTCTTTTCATGTGACTTCTCGAGTTGATTTCTTTACTACCTACACTGCAGGAGATTATGGTTCTGTTCGAATGGGTACTGAAGGTTTGTCCAAGATTATCGGCATAGGTGATGTTTGCTTGGAAACAAATTTGGCCTACAAGTTGTTACTTAAAGATGTGAGACATGTTCCCGACATTCGCCTCACTTTGATCTTTACCGGGAAGCTAGATGATGAAGGCTACAACAACAAATTTGGTGATGGAATATGGAAGCTCACAAAGGATTCCTTGGTGGTGGCTAAGTGTAAGAAGACTCATACACTTTATTCGATGCAAGGAAAAATTTGTAAAGGTGTTGTCAATGCACTTCAAGATGATACTTCTACTGAATTGTGGCACAAGCGGCTTGGCCATATGAGTGAAAAAGGGCTGCAAGTTTTGTTCAAGAAAGAGCTTCTACCCGGTTTGAAAGGTACACATCTTAAAACTTGTGTTCATTATTTGGCGGGTAAACAACATAGAGTTTCTTTTCATAAAAATGTTGTTTCTAGAAAAGAAAATGTGTTGGAGTTGATTCATTCGGATGTTTGTGGTCCTTTAAAAGTTAGAACACATAGTGGTGCACTTTATTTTGTCACTTTCATTGATAATTATTCAAGGAAAGTTTGGGCTTTTCTACTAAAAACTAAAGATCAAGTTTTAGAAGTATTTAAGCATTTTCAGGCCATGGTTGAAAGAGAAACAGGGCAGAAATTGAAATGCATCCGATCAGACAATGGTGGTGAATACATTGGGTCATTTGATGAGTATTGTCGCAGCCAAGGTGTTCGGCATCAAAAGACAGTTAAGAAGACTCCTCAACAAAATGGAGTTGCCGAGAGGATGAACCGCACCATTGTGGAAAGAACAAGGTGTTTGCTTTCACAAGCTAAATTGCCAAGATCCTTTTGGGGTGAGGCAATGAAGACAGCGGTTGACGTGATCAATTTGTCACCTTCCTATCCTTTGAATGGTGATGTTCCAAAAAGAGTTTGGACCGGTAAAGATGTATCCTATGAGCACTTGAGAGTGTTTGGTTGCCGAGCTTTTGTTCACATTCCAAAAGATGAGATGTCCAAGCTTGATAGCAAGTCAAGATAATGTATTTTTCTTGGCTATGGGCGTGATGAATATGGATATAGATTGTGGGATCCGGTCGACAAGAAAGTCATTCGAAGCTGTGATGTTGTGTTTCTTGAAGACCAAACAATTGAAGACTTTGGCAAAGGTGATCAACCGGAGCCAAAAGCTAATGATCTCATTGACATGGATTTATCTCCTTCATCTTCAGTTGATGATGAAAACGGGGGAGATGTGCAGCCACCTATTGAAGATGTAGAGGATGATGCTAATCCTAATGAAATTGAGCCAGAAATTGAGGAAGAACATCCAACTCAAGAACCGCCACCACAACTTGAGTTGAGGAAATCTACAAGGGACCGGCAACCTTCAAGAAAGTATCCTCCTAATGAATTTGTGTTGATTTCCGATCAAGGAGAGCCTGAGAGCTACCAAGAAGCAATTGCGTATGCAAAGAAAGGTGATTGGAAAAAGGCCATGGAAAAGGAAATGAACTCCTTACTTGAAAATCACACCTATAATTTAGTGAAGTTGCCTAAGGGAAGGAAAATTTTGAAAAATAAGTGGGTCTTCAAATTGAAGAATGATGGCAAGAATTTGAGGTACAAAGCACGTCTTGTTGTGAAAGGCTAGGCTTTGGGCAAAAGAAAGGTATTGATTTTGATGAAATTTTCTCGCCGGTTGTAAAGATGTCTTCTATTCGGGTTGTACTTGGTATGGCTGCAAGTATAAACCTTGAAGTTGAACAACTTGATGTAAAGACCGCATTTCTTCATGGTGATCTTGAAGAAGAAATTTACATGGAACAACTAGAAGGTTTTGTGGAGAAAGGGAAAGAGAAATTTGTTTGCAAATTGAAGAAAAGTTTGAATGGCCTCAAGCAAGCCCCGCGACAATGGTACAAAAAATTTGACTCTTTCATGATGAATAATGGTTTTTCTAAAACCACTTCGGACCATTGTGTGTTTGTGAAAAATTTCTCAGATGGCAAATTTATTATTCTTTTGCTTTATGTTGATGACATGTTAATTGCGGGTCAAGATTCTACCATGATTAACAAGTTGAAGTTAGAGTTGAGTAAATCTTTTGCTATGAAAGATTTGGGACCGGCAAAGCAAATACTTGGTATGAAAATTGTTCGTGATCGCAAAGATGGACTGATTTGGTTGTCTCAAGAAAGCTACATTGAGAAAGTTCTTGAGAGGTTCAACATGAATAAAGCAAAGCCGATTGGTTGTCCACTTGCGGGTCACTTTAAACTTAGTTCGAATCAATGTCCTACAAGTAAGAAAGACAAAGAAGAGATGTTGAAAGTTCCTTATGCTTCAGCAGTTGGTTCTTTGATGTACGCCATGGTTTGTACAAGGCCGGATATTGCTCACGCCGTTGGTGTGGTGAGTCGGTTTCTCTCTAATCCGGGTAAAGAACATTGGGCAGCGGTAAAATGGATTCTAAGATATCTTCGAGGGACTTCGAAGGTGTGTTTGTGTTTTAGGGATGGTAAGCCGATGCTTGATGGGTTCACGGATTATGACATGGCCGGCGATGTTGATTCTAGGAAAGCTACTTCAGGGTATTTGATGACTTTTGCAGGGGGAGCTGTGGCATGGCAATCTAAATTACAAAAATGTGTTGCTCTCTCAACTACCGAAGTTGAATTTATTGCCATTACAGAAGCTTGCAAAGAAGAGTTATGGTTGAAGAAATTTTTGCAAGAGTTGGGTTTGAAGCAAGAAAAGTATGTACTTTATTGTGATAGTCAAAGTGCTATTCACTTGAGTAAAAATTTTACTTTTCATTCGAGATCGAAACACATTGATGTGAGATACCATTGGATTCGTGATGTGTTAGATTCGAAATTGTTACAACTCGAAAAAGTTCACACGGATGATAATATTTCGGATATGTTGACTAAGACTTTGTCGAGGGACAAACATTTGAAGTGTCGAACTTTAGCAGGTATGGTTGATATCTCCACCTAAGTCAGTAGGGGAAGAATTGTTGGGTATACCTCCTTATTGGAGTGTGGGACCCACTTGGTTTTGGAATAAGAGTTTTAATTTGGTTTGGTTTAGGTATAATATATTTTTATATATTATATCTAATTTTGTGGAGACCCAATTCAATTTGGATACAATTAGGGTTTAATTACAAAAACCCAAAATTCACAACATATATATTATAACTAATATATATATTGTTTGTCATTCACCTTTTCCGAAGCACGCAGCGACAGCAGTGAATTCCTGGGGAAAAGAGTGCTTGCCTATCAATTTCTATATAATATATATATTGTTTAGTTCTTTTTTGAAGAGGTGCTGCGGCTAATACAGAACGATTTGAAATCAATCAATTCGGTGGGAGTGTTTCGGTGCATCTTCGGCTAGGTGTTTTGGTGAAGTTGATTTGGGTTCATTTTTTTTTTTTGTCTTCTTCAACTCTGATTCTGAAGATTTTGGTTCATCTATTTGGTGAGGTCTTTCCTCTTGTTTATTTGTGATTATTTGGAATTCACCTAAGGGTGGTTTTGTGAGACCATTAGTGTCTCGTTTGTAATCGTTTGGAACTTATTTGGTTGATAGTGGAATCGGATTTCGATCCCGTGGACGTACCTCACATTGAGGGAACCACGTAAAAATTCTTGTGTTGCCTTTGATTTAATTTTTCCACATTAGTTTTTATTCCCATTGATTGATTTACTTGTAGGGAATCACATATTTTCCCTAACAACACCAAAGGGTTTTTTTTTTTTTTTTCAACGGGAAGGATGTCTGATTTAGTTTATACGTATTCTTTCTTCAGTCCAGTTAAAGGTAGGTTATTCATATTAAGATTAGGAAATTCATAATAAAATTCTTTCTTGTGGCTTAACCCCAAGAGCTTAACCTTGAATAATTGTATGGAGAGTATACTCACAAACCATTCAAGACAATCCTCCAAGTTGATCCTAAGTTAAAGAAAGAAAAAAAAAAATTCCTGCCCCAGTTTGGCCTAACTCAACTTCAAGCCTAAAATATCCCATAAGGCTGGCCTAAACTGGTATTACAATCTCAATTATGCCCAACAAATTCTTTTATTAAATAGAGATTCACTAATAAGTCTCATATTTTGGATTTGTAATCTATTTAGTTTTATATTTTTTCATGTGATCTATTTAGTCCTTTGGGATGTGTAATGACCGTTGGAACAATCTTCTGTGTAAATAAAATAAATTGAAATAAAGCTAAACAAATAAATAAATAACGTACCGTATTTATTTATCGAACTGAATTAAAAATTCAAAGACCAAGTCGAGTGTGTGACACTCTGTCTTTAAGACAAATTCGCCCCGCTACGGTGCTTATGGTTGAGTGGCGTCTATCTCTCAGGATACAATGATTTTCAAAACTTGTAATAGCACTCCACACAATTTTTTACGGCGAACCAAACCTTGTGTTCTATACTCTCTTAATATTATTCTAAAATTAATAAATGAAGAATAAATGCAGTAAAAGAAATTAGGACAGCAAAACAAAAAGTTGCAGACTCAATTTCGGGTTCCAATAAACTGCTGGAATGATTTGTATTTATAGGCAATACTTCTGTCCGAATAGGTACCAAAAAAGGAATGAACAGATGCACTAAAAATTCAAATGTTCTGAAAAGTGTCCGTTGGTTAGTACAGGAACACACTTTCAAACAAATTTTGAATAGTGATCCGTTGGAGAAACTATTGGACCAAGTCAACGGAACTGTAGGTATATTATTAGTTAAACTATTTCAAATATATATATATATATATTAAACTAATGAAATAGTTAAATAAATAAATGAAGAGGTACAAACTTTAGGAAACTTCTTAGGAACCTAAAATTTAAATTTAGAATTAAATTAAATTTCCACAATTACAAATTTTACGAAACCACTTAGGAACCCAAAATTTGAATTTCGAATTAAATTAAATTCCCACAATAATTTTTTTATTGAAAAAATTCAAATGAATTTTATTTAAAAAATTAATGTTAGACCCGAAAACGACTTCAACTTCTCATTCACTCATAAATGGTTTTGACGTTCCATCTTCACCGTGTGACTTGTCACGCGGTAAGGAACACTTCACCTCTTCGGACCCGCCCTAAAAGACGTTCAGGGCCCACTCAATTTTGGGCTCAAAGTCGGCCCAAAATATGCCTATATTAACCATTTTTCCAACAATGACTCATTTGACTGCCACATTAGAGTCACATTTGAAAAAAAGTATACTAAAAAGTTTTTAAGTGTCACATCATACTTGTCACATTAGAGTGTTATACTTGAGAAAAGTACACTAAAGAATTTTTAATTTTTTTAAAGTGTCATATCATACCCGTCACATTGGAGTGTCACATGTCATATTTAGGAAAAATATACTGAGAAATTTTTAATTTTTTTAGAGTGTCACATCATACTCGCCACGTTGTCACTTTTTTTTTTTTGAAGTGTCACATTATACTCGTCACATTGTCACATTTGAAAAAAGTACACTAAAAAAGTTTTTTTTTTTTGGAGTAAAAGTTTTGAAGTGTCACATCATACCCGCTACGTTGTCACATTTAGGAAAAGTACATTAATAAATTTTTAATTTTTTTGGAGTTTCACATTAATACCTGCCACATTGGAGTATCACATCATACATGTTACATTAATAAAATAGTATAGTTGTCCACCAAAACAATACCAAAATAAAAAACAAGACTACATGAAAAGAAACTCTCCACTAATAAGACTTAACAGATCAATTAAAAAAATTTAAAATTAATTGGAGTATTTGTTTGTGAGATGGGATTTATTAGTAAATATGCTTATATGGGATGAAAAATATATTATAAAGGGATTTTTATTGATAAATCTTATTTAGAAGTGTTTTAACCCAAGAAGTCCATGAATGAACTTTTTAACCCATTTAGTCTCATGTATGTATAGTTTTATTCCATAAAGTCATTTTTCTTGATTTACACTATTTTCTTGGACACTTATGCTCTTATCTTTAATTTTGATACTCTTATAAATATTTTTTGAACGGTTAGCAATTTTATGATGTGAACATTCATATTTTAAAATTCACATTGGTAGGAATGTAAAATTGGCCCGTGGGCGGCCCGAAACCCGCCCGCGAGCTGGGGCAGGCCTGGTCCGTTGACAATGTGAATATTCACATTGACATGTTAACATTCACATTAATAGGAGTATAAAATTGGCCCGCGTCCCGTGGCGGCGCGAAATCCGCCCGCGGTCCATGGACGCCCGGGGCGGGCCCGGTCCGGCCTGTTGACAATGTGAATATTCACATTGACATGTTAATATTCACATTGATAAGAGTATAAAATTGGCCCGCAGCCCATGGGCGGCCAAAAGCCCGCCCGCTGCCCGGGGCAGGCCCGGTCCAGCCCGTTAACAATGTGAATATTCGCATTGACATGTTAACATTCACATTGATAGGAGTGTAAAATTAGCCCTCGCCTCGTGGCTGCCCGAAAGCCACCCACGTCCCATAGCGCGGCCCGGGGCGCGCCCGGCCCAGCCTGTTGACAATATGAATATTCACATTTACATGTTAACATTCACATTGATAAGAGTATAAAATTGGCAAGCGGCCCAGGGCGGGCCCGACCCGGCCCGTTAACAATGTGAATATTCACATTGACATGTTAACATTCACATTGATAAGAGTGTAAAATTGGCCCGCAGCCCGTGGGCGGCCCGAAGCCCGACCGCAGCCCGAGGCGGGCTTGGCCCAACCCGTGACAATGTGAATATTCACATTGACATGTTAACATTAACATTGATAGGAGTGTAAAATTTGCCCGCTACCCGAAATTTGCCCGATGCCCGAAGCTTGCCCGTGGCCCGGGGTAGGCCCGGCCCGGCTCGTTGACGATGTGAATATTCATATTGACATGTTAAAATGCACATTGATAGGAATGTAGAATTGGCTCGCGGCCCGTGGGCTACCCGAAGCCCGCCCACGGCCCAGGGCAGGCTCGTTTCGGTCCGGGCCCGAGCATGTCCGAGACCCTAGGTTAGGACCTAGGTCATCACTTTGAAGCCCGGCCCCGCCCATCGACTCGCTTAAGGCCGATTCAAGGCTCGGTCCGAGGCCCAGCCCGCCTGAGGTGCAATGTATTTTTTTTTGAAAAATAATAAAATTTTGGTAGAAAAAATTAAAAAGAATTAAAAAAAAATGTCCAGGCCTGCCCAAGCCCGACCTAAGCTCGAGGTTAGGCCCAGGTCTACCGGCCCGACCCGACGCTTGATCCATCGGCCCGTCCAAAGCCCGAATACCCTTGTGCCAGGGCTAGGGTCTAGGCCTAATTTTTTGGCCCGTGGGCCGGCCCGAGACTCGGCCCGGTCTGGGAAATGCTCATTTGGGCCCAGGCTCGAGCCTAGTTCGAGACCCTAGGCTAGGGCCTGGGCCATCACTTTGAAGCCTGGCCCAGCCCATCGGCCCGATTAAGGCCCATTCAAGGCTCGGTTCGAGGCCCGACCCGTGCCGAGGCCTAGTGTCTTTTTTTGTAGAAAATAATAAAATTTTGGTAGAAAAAATTAAAAAGAATTAAAAAAAATGGCCAAGCCCGTCCCGGGCCGCCCACAGGCCGTGGACGGGTTTCGGGCAGCCACAAGGCACGGGCTAATTTTACACTCTTATCAATGTGAATATTCACATTGTCAACGGACCGGGTCGGGCCCACCCTGGGCCGCTGGCCAATTTTATACTCTTATCAATGTGAATGTTAACATGTCAATGTGAATATTCACATTGTCAACAAGCCGGGCTGGGCCCGCCCCGGGCCGCCCACCGGCCGTGGGCCAGTTTTGGGAAGCCACGAGGCGCGGGTTAATTTTACACTCCTATCAATGTGAATGTTAACATGTCAATGTGAATATTCACATTGTCAACGGGCCGGGCCGGGCCTGCCGGGGGCCGTGGGTGGGCTTTTGGCCGCCCATGGGCCGCGGGCCAATTTTATACTCTTATCAACGTGAATGTTAACATGTCAATGTGAATATTCACATTGTCAACGGACCGGACCGGGCCCACCCCAGGCCGCCCATAGGCCACGGGCGGGTTTTGCGCCGCCACAGGACGCAGGCCAATTTTACACTCCTATTAATGTGAATGTTAACATGTCAATATGAATATTCACATTATCAATGGGCCGGGCCCGCCCCGGCCCGACTCGAATTTTTTCGGGCACCCACGAGGATCGACATGAGCCGGGCCCCTACACAATGACGATATGAACATTCACATTGACGGTGTGAATATTCACATTAGGGGTATTTTGGTAGTTATGTCACCCATAGGACTTATTGAAACATAAGAAAATAATGTGAACTAAATGGAACATAAGTAGATGAAAAGGGTATTTTGGTCTTCTTATCTCAAATAGGACATAATGGAATAGTAAAAAAGAATATGGGTTTGAAGAAATAAAACTCTTAGAAAGTGGATTTATCAAAAAAAACTCCCTATTATAAAACTAAAACTAAAAATTATAATTTTGTTGTTGAATTAGCACAAAAACTTAATATTTAGCCATTACATACTAAATATAAAATTAGGTTAGCTTATTTTCCATCTTAAGTGCATCATTTAAAAAAAACAAAATAATGAAATAAAGTAAATTATATATGTATATACATATTAACATCTATGCACAGATATAACATATATATGCACAGAAGATATATAATATAATTTTTACAATATTTTGCATATAAATTATAGTTTTTTAATTCATATGCAATTTTTTTAAATTTTCGTCATTTTATTTTTATACTTGACTAGAAAATCCTAAAATTAAAAACCATTTTTACAAAAATTGTGGCTTTTTTTATAGTTATTTTTCCTCCTATTTTGCTTTAAATTTTACTTTTAACATTATTTTTTAAGACCTCCTAGTATGGCAGAAAAAATAAGAAATAATTTTTTTTTTTTAAATATTTGTCAAATAGTGACATACCCATTTATACCGAACAATACCTATTTGAAAAGTGTGTGTTCTATTTAATCACAAAACTTTTTGGGTAAACTTAAAAGTCCTGTACCAATTTTTTTTTTTTTTCTTTTTCTCTGCACCTTGCTTCTTCTCTTTATCTCTTTCTCTGATATCCGGCGACAACCATGATCACGCATTTCTTTTTTTCTTTCTCTTTCTGATCTACAGTCATCAGTGACCGACGACCACTATTGATTAAGGTCCACTAGCAACCACCGAGTACCGACTCCTTACTTCGTGCTTACTGATGGCGAAAGAGATAAATGTTTGACGAAGAAGATAAGTAGATCTACTCAAATCTGAATAGATCTGCGTTAGATCTAACTAGATCTATTCAAAAAATAGTTGTCAGAGTACAAGCCTCTCTTTATATTTGTCTCTTTCCTTCAATCTCTTAACTTTTTTACTTTTTGTACTACACGATGCTATTTTTTCTGTTTTAATGGAGACAATTTTCAAGTTCTAAACAAGTTGTTTTCGAGTTTTAGTTGCAGGCGGTGAAAATTATAAAATTTTACAGTTTCAATTTTTTTGATGCTAAAATGAATCATTTTTTAGAACTATAAAATTTTGTAGTTTCAGCCATGGCACAATATGTCTCACTAATATCAATATTAGTTAGTAACTGATATTGTCCCACGTGTACACTGACTATCAATTGCTGTATGCTAGGAATCCTTGAGTATCTTATCATGCTTACTCAAGCGAATGGAAGAGGAAGCCACCATAAGCTTGCTCTGAAGATACTGAAACCGTGCAACTAACAAAGGCTTAGTAAGAATATTCGCATTTTGATCAGAAGAGGGAAAATGGTGAATAACCAGCTATTTGGTTGCAACCCACTCGTGTACATAGTGCTAATCAACTTCGATGTTTATAGTATGGGCATGAAAGACATGATTACTAGTTAAAGAAATAGTAGAAAGATTGTCACAGCACAAATGGGGAACATCAGCGGCAACATGTAAGTCCTTGAGAAACATAGATAACCAACTCAGGTCGGCGGATGTTTAAGCCGTGCACGATACTCTGCTTTAGTGGAAGAGCGAGAAATAGTATTTTGCTTCTTAGCAGCCCAGGAAATCAAGTTATTACCCAAAAAAATACAATAGCCAGTTGTTGATTGGCAATAAGTGGAATTGCCGACCCAATTGGAATCAGAATAAGCATTCAAAACAAGTAGGCCAGAGGAAAAATGCAAACCATGGGTAAGAGTACCTTTCACATAACGAAGAAGGCGTTTGACAGCGACAAAATGACAGTTAAGAGGTTGGTGCATAAACTAACAAGCATAATTAACAACAAAAGAAAGATCATGCCGAGTGATGGTTAAGTATTGAAGAGCTCCAACCACAGATCGATAGAGAGATGGATTAGAGAAAGGCAAATGAGAATCAGGAGATGAAGAAGATTTAAGAGACATGGGTGAGAAATAAGGCTTATAGTCACTCATGCCAGCTTTGACAAGCAACTCAGTGGCATACTTAGCTTGGGAAAGAAAATAACCATAAGAAAAAGTAGTAACAGAGATGCCAAGAAAATAATTCAAACAACCCAATTCTTTTATTTAAAACTGGAATGCATTTGAGCAGTGAGAGAAGTAATAAATGAGGGATTGTTACCAGTTAAGAGGATATCATCGACATAGATAAGAAAAATGGTGAGAGAAATAGCAGTGTAATGAACAAAAAGAGAAGAATCATAATGACTAGAAATAAACCCATTTTGAAGAAGAAAATATGAGAAAGTGGCAAACCAAATCCTAGGAGCTTGCTTAAGACCATATAATGCTTTGTGCAATTTACAGACCAATTGAGGCTTAGTACGATCAACAAAGCCCTATGGTTGGGTCATGTAAACTTCCTTATCAGAACCCCATGCAAAAAGGCATTATAAATATCAAATTGTTTTATAGGCCAACCAAAATGTAAAGCAAGAGACAGAAGCACTCGAATGGTGGGTTGTTTGGCTACAGGACTGAAGGTTTCTTGGTAGTCAATACTTGGTTCTTGAAGATACCCTTTAGCCATAAGCCTGGCTTTATACCTAGCAATAGTGCCATCGGAATTTTTCTTAAGCTTATACACCCATTTACAGCCTATGGCATGTTTGGAAGGAGGTAAGGGAACTAAATACCATGTTCCTTGTTTTTGAAGAGCATGAAACTCTTCAAGCATGGCTTTGTTCTAGGATGGTGAGAGAGAGGCTTTAGCAAATGTAGTAGGCTCAGAAGTAACAGAGGAAAGTAAGCAGTGAGAAGATGTAGAAACAGTCTTGGAACGAGTGAGCATAAGATGCTTGTTGATAGGGGCATAGGTAAGTCAATATGTAAAGAGGAAATAGAAATAACAGAAGATGGTGGAGGAGAGAAGGTAGGAACATGTACATGTGGTGACAAAGAGGGAGGAATAGAAGAAGTGCAGATGTATCGACATAAGTAGCAGTAGGATAGGGCATAGGGTTAGGACTGTGTGTAGATTGCTGAGCAATAGGAGAAACAAGATTTAGAGAAGAAGATAAACCAGAAAATGTATTGGTGTGTAGACACCCCATTTTTGACCGACCTTAAGACTCAGATGTCATCGTTTGTGCGCGCGATGATTATGCATGTTTGTGCTCGTTTTGAGTGCCCGAAGATCTCGGCCGTGTGCCTTGTCTTTGAGCCTCTAAACCCTCTGTGTTTTGGCCTGATTTTTGGACCGGACCTTGGTGCCTTTGCCTGGAGGGAGAGAGAGGCTTGTAGGCCACTTTTTGTAGCTGTAGGCTACTTTTCCCTCTTGTAGGCCACTTGTAGTGGCCCGTAGGCTAGTTTCAGGAGCTTTCAGCTAAGTGCCTTGTCTTGGGGTCTCTTGGATCCCTTCATTTTGGTTTGTTTTTGTGCCATACCTTGTTGCCTCTTGCCTAAGGGAGGAAGAGGCCTTGCCGACCACTTTTGGCATGTGCCGGCCACTTTCTTCCCTTGTAGGCCACTTTAACTAGTCAAAACTAGCTGGCCGACTAGTTAAAGTGGCCGACCGGCCACTAAACTGGCCGACAGCCTTTTTTTCTCATTTTTAGATATTTTCAGATCTTTTAAGCCAGTTGTGGCTCACTGGATTCATCCTCTATACACGTGTATGGAGGGATTGAGCAAACTTTTTGGCTTGTTTGCTCTATATAAGGGGAGCTTCCTCCCCCTTGAGAAGGGTTTAGAAATTTTAGGGCTAAAATATCCCTCTCTCACTAGAATTCTCCCTCTCTCTATATATTTGTGCTATATTGCCTCAAAAGTGTTGTTTCTTCATACTTTTGCACACAAACACCTACTCAAACACCTTCACTTTGGAGCTGAGGTCTATTGGAGTTTCATTTGAGGTCTTTGGAGTTCATTTGGTTCAAAATTATTGCTGAAGTTGCCTCATTGTTGCTGTGCTTCAAGGGTAAGGCACTTGTCCCTTTAAAAGCTTTGTTTTGATTATGTCTTTTGCCACCTTTGCATGCTAGTTAAGGGTTGGTTTTAGCCTCTTTATAACTCTGGTTTTAAGGCTTTACAGTGTTGGTTTGAACCTTGTGGGGTTAGGGGGGTGGTCCCCATCTTTTGCTCTTTGGCTTGTTAAGCCTTTTGAGCCAATTCTCTAAGCTTTTGTTTTGACCTTTGCTTGGCCTTTTTAGCACTGAAACTCAGAGAAATTTTAGTGGTAAAAAGTTGCTCTTGTGGTCCAAAATAGGAGGAGGGGATCCCCTCTCCTTGTATTCTTGTTTGCTTGTGTTGATGGCCTAATACATGAGCATGTATTTCTCTCATTTGCTAGCTTAGTCCAAGCATATTTTTGTGACTTTTTGGACCTTCCCTAACTCTGTTTTGGGTTGGTTTGATCATTGGTTTCTTGCATCATACACTTGTAGTGCAATCCTCCTTCTTGGCCTAACATGCATCATGCTTTATGCCTCTCATTCTAGCTCATGTTAGCTCTATCTCAGTATATTTTTGCCACTGATTTGCCATGTCATAACTCTATTTTTGATTGGTTTGGTTGTCTCTTGCATGCGTCTTGCACTTGTAGTGCAATTTTGTTCACTAGCCTAGTGTATTTGGTGTTTTAGCCTATTGATCTAGCATGTGTATGCTCTACTCCAGCACATTTTTGGCTATGTTTTAGCATACTTTAGGTCTGATTGGAGTGTTTTTAGGCATGCATGCTTGGCTTTGCATAGCTATAGTGTATTTGGCTTTGCTAGTCTTGCACTTTGAGACCTCTAGCATGTCATATTTGAGCTTTTCGCATGGCATGACATCATTTGGCATGTTATTTCAGACCATATACCTCTGCCATATTCGTGCATTTCTCGCCCTTTTGTTGTGCTTGAGGGTTGAGCCTTATGCTTCACTTGTGAGCCAATACGTATGCATGCTTGTCTAAGCTTTTGAGCTTCCATCTCAGCATGTTTTGGTCTTTGTTTTGGCCTAATTGAGCTCTGTTTTGGGCTGGTTTGGTTGTTTGTGTATTGTATTGCATGCCTCTTGTGTAGTGCCCCTTTACTAGCCTTATGCTTTGGGCCTTCTACCATGCCTTACTTGTGATGTTTATGTGATATGACATCATTAAACACCTAATTTCAGAGCATATAGCCTAGCTATACTCTCATGTTTATCACTCTTTAATTGTTGTTGTGCCCTTATGCCTTGTTGATGAGCCAATGCATGAGCATCATTATCTTGCCTTTCATGCCATCATTTCAAATCATTTTGGCCATTGTCTTGGCATGCATGAGGTCTGTTTAGGGTTGGTTTAGTCCATTGAGCATTGCATTGTATAGCCCTAGTGTTGTGTACTTCACTAGCTTTAATGCTTAAGGACTCTAGCATGCCATACTTGTGTTGTTAGCATGATATGTCATCATTTAACATATGATTTCAGTGCTTATACCTCTGTCATGCTCTCATATATGTCGTTCTTTCAATGTGTTTGAAAATTAAGTTCTGTGCCTTGCTTGCAAGCAAACGGATGAGCATACGTTCCTTGCTTTTTGTGCCTAGGTTTTGGTGTGTATTGGCCACTATTTTAGAGCATCTTAGGTCTGTCCATATGTGGTTTGGTCATTTGAAATTGATATTGCATGCCTCTTAAGTGATGCTCTTTACTAGCTTAACATATTTGGCATTTGAGCATGCATTACATATGTTGTTTGTATTGCATCGTGTTCAATCGGACGTTATGTTGAACACAAGGTGGATTGGTCCACTTCATACTCAAAGTGATGAAAGTGAGCCAGTCCCCTTTGTCTCCATTGCCTTTGATCACTCATGATAAGGTCGTGGTCTTAGAGTCTTGTGCATGCCACTTTAGCATTGAAAGATGAGCATTTGTTTGCATTGCATCGTGTTTGGATCAGATGTTAATCAAAACACGAGGAATGTGGCACGTTTCATACTCAAAGTGATGAAACGTGTTGCGTTTCTTGGTCGCCGATACCCTTGATTATGCATGATAGGGTGGAGACTCTTCGAGTCTTGTTTGTGCATTCACTAACATTGTTCAAGCTTGGCTCTTTGGCCATTGTGCATTGAGATACGTGATTGGTGGCTTGAGAGTCGAGTACTACGCTCCTTTGAACTTAAGAAATGATAAGGAGAGTAGTTGCGCACACATTTCCTTGTAAATGCATTGTTGTGCCTTTGTTGATCTCTGTTGCAGTAAAGTTGGGATTCTGGAAAGGAAAGTGGCCGACCGGCCACTTTACTAGCCTGCCGGCCAGTTTGAGTAGCCTGCCGGCCACTTGCAACAAATTTGTCCAAAATGCTCCTGTTTTGAGGCAGATGCAACCTGAAAGTGCGTTCGATGTCCTGAGATCACTGCGAGTGCAAACAGAGACAACTCATGGCAAAGCAATGCATTTCCTGGGCGAAGCAAACTGAGCATGCAGGTTTCCCTCCCCTCGACGCCATTTTAACTACTTTGCTTAGTTAGTTAATTTGCCGATTTTTTGTAATTAATTAGTCAATGTGTTTAGCTAATTCAATTGTTTTGTAATATTCTAATTAGCTTAGCATAGCTATTTGTTCCAATTTGGTTTGTAATAATTAATTAGTAAGTTAGTTAATTAATTGATTTGTAATAAGTAGCTTGGCTTAGCCTAGCTAGTTAGTTTATTATTCGGACCCTCCGTTGAGAGGGCAAATGTTGTAATAAGTGTGCGTGTGTGTGTGAATGTCTTCCAACCCCACGTCTTTCTCCCTTTTACTTATCAGCTTTGGATGGTTAGTTTAGGCCATGTTTTAATTAGCATACTTATGCTTTGCATGCGTGCATCATTCATATGTCTTGCATGCACCAGGCTCGGCGTATCATTTAAACTGCATTGTATTTCAATACTTGCTTGAATATGTGTTTCAAAGCATGTTATTGAGTGTTGCACTCATATGCCATCTTAGAATAGCCAAGCCCATTTAGCTGTATTTTGCATGTGTTGCATTAGGCATTGTTAACATAGTTAGGATCATGCATCGATTACTAACTAGCTTCTGTTTTGGCTCAGAGTACTCGGTGAGTGTTTATGCTTTAGCATCCTTGCATGTGTGTAAATGATTGCCATGATAGCATGCTTACCGTGAGGCTTTGTGCTTATGTGTTTAATTGCATGAATGCCTGTGGATGAAGGCTTCATTACTTGAGTTGGAACAATTCATCGAAATGTGAGTTTTAAGCCTACTTGAAGGTGGAAAATCCGCGTTTTAGCCTACTTGCGAGTAGCATCTTCAACCATTTTCGAAAAACAAACATGAGATGTTTTGTTCCAAATCGAGCGATTTAGTCTATACTTGTATGCTGTGCGCATCACATAGTAAGGTTAGCTAATAAAACCGGAATAAAAACACATGTGTTTTTAAAAACAACATATCAGGTTTAGTAGAGGCCGATTTTTAATCAGGCGAGCGGGGGTGCTCATTTCAGGACCTTTCCCTCTCGTACCCAAGTTCCCGAGTCGAGGCAACTTTGGTGATGACGGACACGTGGCCTTAGGCACGAGTTAGGGTTTCTTAAATTTTCCAAAACAAAATATTTAGGTGGCGACTCTGTGTAGACACCCCATTTTTGACCGACCTTAAGACTCAGACGTCACCAATTGAGCGCTCGGTGATGATGGATATTGTGCTCGTTCTGAGGTTTCAGAGTCTCGGCTGCGAGCCTTGTCTCCAGACTTCGGGGCTCTTTTGTGCTTTGCCTCGGTTTGCGAACCAGGTCATGTTTTCTTTGTTTTCTCTTCTCGAAGAGAGGGAGAGGTCTCGTATACCATCTCTCAGTGGCCGTAGGCTACGTTTCGTGGTCGTAGGCCATTTTTCCCGTTTGGAGCCCAGTTTTCGGTTTTCGGAGCCGTCAGCCGTATGCCTCAGTTCAGGACCACTTAACTACCTCCGTTTGCCCCTGTTTTTGGTACACACCTTGTTTCCTCTCTTTTGAGGGACACTGTAGCCCGAGAGACCACCTTCGTAGTCATACGCCACTTCTGGTGCCTAACAGCCTGTTTTTGGGGCCCCGGACTGAGCGTTTTGGCCCCCAAACCTTCGTTTTGCATCCATCTTGGTCCATTTTTGGTAGGGACCTTATTTTCATTGTTAGGGAGGTGGTAGTATGGTGGGAGGCCACCTTTTTTCCTTGGAAATCAGTTTTCTTTTTTTCTCTCTCCTAAAGCCGATTTTTTCTGACAGAAAGTTGGTTTTTCTCACTTTTGAGCCAAAATTTCTGGCTTTTCATACCACCATTGTGTTGTGCTCATCTGGTAGGCCACCAATATAGGTAGGCCGACCAGTAATTCTTCTTGACCCTTTTGAACCTTGCTAAAAAGCTGCTTTTTCTCTCTCTTGGGTCACATTTTCTGGTTTTCCACCATACAGCTGTGTTGCACTCATCTGGGAGGCCACCTTTTTGGGGTGGCCGGCCAGCATTCCTCCTTGAACCTTTTGACCTCTGGTCGGCCGACCAGGGGGAGTGGTCAGCCGACCACTTGAACTGGTCAGCCTGGTTCTTGCTTTTTACTCTCTCTGAATGCATCACAGTTGTGCCAGCTGGGAGGCATTTGGACCATCCTCCATACACGTGTATAGAGGGTGTATGGAGGATATTTGAAGCTTCCAAGAGAAGCTTTGGCCTCTCTTCTCTATAAGAGAGGCCCTCCTCTTCCATTTGAAGGGTTCAACAAATTTGTTTAAGGCATATACACTCCACCCTCCATAACTCACTATTCCAAGCTCCAAACCCTAATTTTCTTGCACCATTTGCACTACACCTCATAGCCTACCACCTTCACCATCCATTCCAGCACTTTGGGACTGATTTGCAAGGGTTGAAGGTTCACCAACTTGGTCCAGAAGTTGCTGCTTTGCTGTGCTACAAGGGTAAGCCTCCATTTCCCTTTTTCTTGCCTTATTTTGCATGATAGCTTAGCCCTATTTGAAAGCATTTTTGGGTTTTTTTTATAAACTGTAAAGTTTCATATTTTGAGCTCCTATTGAATTTTGATTAAGGATACTTTTCTGTTTGAAGCCTCCCACATCCTTGTATGCTTTATCCCTCTTTGTAGGCTTATTTTGCATCATATCTTAGTCCTACTTGTGAGCATTTTAGAGATTTGTCATAAACTTAAAAAAGTTTCCTTTTGAGCTTATAAACATGTTTAATTGATGTCACTTTTCTGTTTGGGGTCATCTACCCCTTTTCATGCTTTATTTCCTCATGTTTTGAGCTATGCATGTGAGCATTTGCATTGGCCTTGGTTTGGCTTCTTAGCCACTAAAATCTAGTGGATTTTCAGTGGCTTGGATGTGTTTTTGAGAGCTAAAATCAGAGGGGGGTGACCCCCTATCTCTGTGTCTTGTTTGTTGGCCCTTTTGGCTTTCCAAAGGGCCCCTTCACTTACATATTGTGAAGTCACTTTTTGGGCCCAATTTGGTGAGTTTCAAGGTCTGTCTTAACTCTGTCCGGAGCCCCTTTGGCCATATTTTATGTCTATAATGCATGTGTAGAACAATTTCATTCAAGGCCTTTCAAAGGGGCCTTTCATTGTACGCTTCATTGACCCATTTCAGGGCCAATTTGGCGAGTTTTAGGGCTTTCATAATTGATTTCTAGAGTTGGTTTTGCCATGTTAAGTGTTCTTGTTGTATGTGTTGAGTAACCCCTTGCATGGCCCTCCACAGGAGCTCATCATTTTTGCATGCATTGGATACATTTCAGTGGTTATTTGGGGTTTATTTGACATGTCATGTTCCTATTTTTGGCTGGTTTGGTGACCTCTCTTATGCTTCATGTACATGCCATGAAAACCATGCTTACTAGCCTAGGTTGCGTGTTGTTTTGGACCTTCATGTTGGCACCTTTTGGCCATGCTTTGAACTAACATTGTGCTTATTTTGGACTACCCTAGCTCTTTTTTTGGGCCTCATGGTCAAATGATGTCTATTTTGCATACTTGTTGTCCAATGCACTTGCCTAGCTTCGAGTTTTGAGTTTTATTGCATGCTTATACTGAGGTGTGTTCATGTTTTGAGCCTATTATTCATCACATTTCAGAGCTTGTTTGAATGCCATGTTTCCATGTTTTCATCTCTTTAAATGCGTTTGAGAGTCGGGCTTGTATGCCTCATTTACCGACCATTGAATGAGCTCCATTCCGTTGCATTCCGAGCCATCATTTTAGGCCAATTTTCCACTGTTTCAGACCTGCCTAGGGTCTGTTTGGGGTTGGTTTTGCCTTTGGTGTATTGCTTTGGGTACCTCTAGTGTAACGCACTTCACTAGTTTCGGTACCTGGGCCCCCTAGCTTGTATTGTGTGCCATGTTTGCATAATTGGGACCATTGAGCATCATATTTCAGAGCTGTAAATTGCATGTTTGTATGCCATCTTTCATCCCTTGCCATGCTTTAGCACAGTGGTATTTCATGTCCTAGGTTCGGTCCTTGGTATTTATGCATGTGTGCACGCATTTCGGTTGTCTCATTTTCATCTAATGGCCACTGATGTGAGTGTGGCTGAGGTCCACTCATGTTGGTGTAAGTCCATCGTGCATTGTGTATGCCATTTCGGTCCATAGCATTGTGTATGCTGAGTTGCATGTTAGAGCATTGTGTATGCTATGTTACATCGCGCATTGTGTATGCCATTTCATAGCATTGCGTATGCTAACTTGTATGTTAGTCGCCTTGTGTACGCCATCTCATTTGCATTGTATTTGAGATAGGAGTTAGCCCAAGCAAGGGAAACGAGGGACGTTTCGTACTCCGAGTGACGGAACGTGTCTCAATTCCCAATCGCCGACACTCCGGATTACCCATGATGGAGTTTAGGTCTTGTTGTGTTTATATGTGCATTCATTTCACATCGAGTCGTGCAATTCGACCCCTCGGCCATCATGCATCGAGATGCGTGATTGATGGCATGAGGATCGAGGACTACACTCCTTGAAGAGTAATCATGCATACATATGTGAAAATATTTTTGCCATGCCCCTTTCTTGCTCTCTGTTGCAGCAAATCAGAAATCAACAGCCTTCTGGAGCTTCGCACAGCATTCCGAGATTAAGTGTAAACAGAGGCGAATTGGGGCATCGCAATGGATTTCCGTGCCAAGCAACTCAAGCATGCATCTTTCATCATTCGGAACAGAGCTGAGGCGGTCCATAAGCTTGCATGCTAGTTTATCCGCTTTCCTAGTTAATTTGTTAATTAATTAGGGTTTTGTAATATTTAATTATTTATTCAGACTGTATTATTCTTTCGGACCCTCCGAGCGAGGGCACAATTGTAATAAGTGTGCGTGTGTGTGATGTATGTCTTCCAACCCCACGTCTTTCTCCTTTTTATTTACCAGCTTATGATGGTTAGTTTAGGGCATGTTTTAATTAGCATACTTATGCTCGCATGTTTGCATCCATTCATCTGTCTTGCATGCACCGGGCTCGGCACATCATGCTAACTGCATTTGTATTTCAATTCCGAGTTGAATACTTGTTAGTTGTAGCATTTCACATGTCATTTTAGAATAGCCGAGCCTACTGTAGTTGCATTTTTGCACGTGTTGCATTAGGCATTTCTGTATAGTTAGGATCACGTATGGATTTCTAACCTAGTTTCTGTTTTGGCTCGGAGTACTAGGTAAGCTTTTACGCTTTAGCATCTTGCATGCGTGTGAATGTTACCGTGATAGCATGTTTACCATGAGGCTATATGCTTATATGATATAACTGCCTGAATGCTTGTGGGTGAAGGTTGGATTATCTGAATTGGAATATTGCATTGACTGTGAGTTTTAAGCCCACTAGATAGTGGCAAAACCATGTTTCTAAGCCCACCCGAGGGTGGCAAAATCTACATTTTTAGCCTACTTGCGAGTAGCAAACCGCTTTTCGAAACAAACATGAAATGTTTTGTTCCAATTCAGGCGATCCAGTCTATACTTGTATGCTGTGCGCATCACATAGTAAATCTAGGCTAATAACTGGAATAAGAACGCATAATGTTTTCAAAACTAGATATCATAGTTAGTAGAGGCCGATCTTTGATCGGGCGAGCGGGGGTGCTCACGCAGTGATCTTCCCCAATCGTACCCAAGTTCCCGAGCCGAGGCAACTTTGGTGATGACGGATACATGGCCTTAGGCAACGAGTCAGGGTTTCCTAAATTTTCCAAAATAAAATATTTAAGTGGCGACTCTGTATCTAGCAAAGCAGTCCATGTTTGGCACTTCTTTAAAAAAATCTGTTTTCAAAAACGATTTGTCGGATTTGGACTCTTTGATGATTCATCGGTCTTGCATTACACTCCGCAAGATTAGATACAGGACCGTGACACAAATTGAGTCCGAACTGTAGTGAGGCCCAAGGGCGCGTCTACACTCTAAAATCTGGCAAAGCAGTCCATGTTTAGCGCTTTTTTATTAAAATCGATTTTCCAAAACGATTTGCTGGATTTGGACTCTTTGGTGATTTATCAGTCTCACATTGCACTTTGTGAGATTAGATTCAGAACCGTGATAGGAGTCCGAACTGTAGTAGCTAGAACCCAATTCGCGCCCTCGCGTGCAGATTGAGTTCAGGCGGTCTACAGGTGGACCAAAAGAAATTATGCAAATAAGGGACAGAAATGAGAGGAGAAGAATGAGACTCATCAGCAAAAGGAAAGTAATTTTCATCAAAAACAACATGTCTAGATATGTAAATTTTACCAGCCAAAGGGTCAAGGCATCGATAACCCTTAACAGATGAGTGATAACCTAGACACACACATGTAACAGACCTGGGTTGAAGTTTATTAGTTATGAAGGGTTTTAACCAAGAACAACACTGACAACCAAAGGTTCTTAAGATACTATAATTGTGACAACCCTACTCAGTGTTATTCTAGTTAATCTTAAATGTGCTTATAATTGTATGCTTGATATAATTTTGAGAGCTAATTATATGATTATATGTGTTTCTCAATTTGTATTTGTTCACCGTAGGAAAATCTGTTCGTTTTTCTGTTATAGAATTTAAATTGAAGGTTGTGGAGGCATTAGAAAGTGAAATTGTCTATACCATTGTGATTAGCGTGATTTTTAGAGCCTGTGGTGAAATTTAATTAAAAATTGATTCGGATCAAAATAATTAGAATGAGTTGATTAAATTAAGTATAATTACTTAGCCTTAATCAAATTTGATTAGGCAAAGCATATATAAGTGGCCTTTATACACCTGAGTTTATTCCTTTGAGCTCAAAATCTGAAATACACCGCTAGAGAGAGAGAGAGGGTGAGCCGAATTTAGAGAGAAAGGGCTTATTCTTGAAGATTGTTGCAAAGGAGCTCAAGAACTAAGTGGATTACCTCAAAACTTAGCTATAATTGGAAGGATTAGAGCTTCTAGGAGAGTAACCAACCCTTAATTCATGAGTGTAAGCCTTCAATTATGTGAATTCAAAGAGAATTGGTAATCAAGAACAAGATTTGAATGGTGTGTGATGAATTTGAAGTCTATATCTCCATGCATATAGAGGATTACCATGAATGTGAAAAATCATGAAGAATTGAGTACCAAATCACACATGCATGCATAATTTTGTTGAGCTTCATGCTTTTGAACATCATTTGTACCATTTGAAATGGAATTGGAGTCAATAATTTACATGCATGCATGAGTCGTGAAGGTATGAAGCCTGATTGCATGAATTTTGAAATTGGCAAGAAGAACTTGAAATGATTTGGGAAATGAACCATGATTTTAGCCCATTTGGTTTCAAACTACCTTTGTTCACATGATAGACTAAGTTTTTCCATGTTTTGGTGTCAATTTGCAAGTTTTGGACCTTTAGGAGTGTGTTTTGAACTTTAATCAAAATTCTGGAAATTTCAGAATTCGATTTGTCCGCTTGAGCGATGAAAGTCTCGCTCGAACGTGAAGTTTTAGCTCTTAGAAGTTTTGTGGAGATTCACACAGAGGCGTGAGCGGCAGATGTTACGCTCGAGCAAACCCTGTTTTGCAAGACTTTTCGTTCGAGCGTCAGAAATCTCGCTCGAGCGTAAAATTCATGCAACCAGTACTTTTACAGAGTTTTACAGGCTGCTCGAGTGACCAAACTTATGCTCGAGCGAAGAGCCCTATTTCAGAAATTTTGAAAAGTTGTTTTATGTTTTGTTTTTCGTTCTCTTTCATTTCTAAGCACTCTTAAGCATACATTGAACATTGTAAATGCACTAAAAGGATAAGAAAAAGGCCAAAGAGAAATAAACAATTAAGAACGGATTGAATCGCTTGTGACCCAATATGTTATGACCCAATATGTTATGAAATGTGTAGGGTCAAGCGCAATCAATGGAAAATCCATCGGCAGAACACTGTGAGTAATATCTTAATAAAGATATTTTCAAGTATGTTAGTTTCCAAATGCTTACTTATGTATAAATTTCATGGATTTGTCAATTTGAATTGTGAATGAGTATTCATTATGTGAATGAATTGGGCCCAAAGCCGTTTGACATGAATGAATTAGGCCCGAGGCTGTCTGACATGAATGAATTGGGCTCGAGGCTATCTGACATGAATGAATTAGGCCTGAGGCCGTTTGATTTAATGGGCCAGAGGCCATTTGATGTATTAGATAGAAATATGAATGGGTCTAAGGCCATTTGATATGTTTGTTAAGAATTTCATTCATGTAACTTCTTTATTTTGATATTATTCACTGGTCTTTCGCTCACTCTTATTTATATGTATGTAGGTGAGCAAAGAGATGTCCAAACCCAGCTCAGTGAACCTCAGTAGAGGATATGAGAGAAATCCAAGTTTTGTGAAGTCAGCCCGAACGTCTCACGCACGAGACTTTGTTTTTGTTCTTTTGTTTATCCTTTTTGCTACCTTGGTGAATACATCAGATAACCTATGTATATAAACTTTTGTTTGGCTGACTACATGTTTGAAGTTCCTGGATGTACAAGATGTTATAAGATGTTAATGTTGTCCATATGTGTGAGTTATTATGGAATGCTTTTGAAATAATTTTTGTTACGCCAAATAAGCGCAGCTCAATGGACAAAAATTTTAAGTCGCTTTCATTTGGCCCCCTTTATTTATATTGAGACATTTTTGTATAAAGAATGAGGCCGTAGGTAATCTCATGATTACTGGCCGGTTATGACCTTAATCCATAGGGGCTTGTTCGAGTCATGACAATAATCATATGAATGATTATACAAAATCTTAAAATGAGTTTTAAAATGCAACTTAGCAACAGGTAGCCGATTAATGAGTAACACAATTGTGGCTAAAGCATCAAACCAAAAACCAAAAGTGAAGAGGTAAAGAAGAGTGATGCATGAGTGCAATAGTTGTTTCGACAATGTGACGATGCTTCCTCTCAGCCACTCCATTTTAAGCTAGAGTATGAGGGCATATAAGTTGATGAACAATGCCTTTAGCGATGAGGAATTTCAGAAACTGAATAGAGAGGTATTCACCTCTATTATCACTACACGAGATTTTAAGTTTGGTGGAAAATTGAGTCTTGACAAATTGTTTGAATTCGAGAAACTTAGTAAAAACCTCACTTTTATAGTAAAGAGGAAATAACCAAGTGAACTTACTGTAATAATCCACAAAAATGACATAAAACTTGTAACCATAACTAGAAGGAGAAAAGGAACCCCAAACATTTGTTCCACAGTGGAATTTGTAAAATTTGTCTTCAGTAACTGTCTGACAGAAGTCCACTGTAGAAAAGGACAAATTGTAAAATTCCACGTGTTTGAGGTTCCACTGGAATTAGAAAGGACAAATTGTCTTTGGTAATTGTCTGACAGAAGTCTAACGATAGCGGCATGTAGTAGCGTCTTTAATTTTTATTTTTATTTTTTTATAAAAAAAATTATAACAATTAAAAATAGGGGGACTTACGTGTAAGTCCTAATAGGTGAATTTATTATCCAATAGATTTTATAATGATTAATAGCATTTTTCATCAAACACTATTAAAAAGCGTCACTAGTTCTTAATTTTCAACATAGTTTGAAAATTGTCACAAAAAATGTCACTAATTATAAGTTTTAGTGACAATTTAAAAAACAGTAGCAAAAAAAAAAACACTAATTTTCAACTTTCAGCAACAGTTTGAAAATTTTGTCACTAAAAAGTTACTAATTACAAGTTTTAGCAACAATTTATGAAAATCATGACAAAAATTCATTAATTATCAATTTTTAGCAATATATGCAAAAATTAGCAATAATTTTACTAGGATTTAATAAGAATTAAGTTCACCTATTAGGACCTACTGATAGTTTATTCTTAAAAATATGTAAGAGTAATTGATACAAATATCTTATTTTGAAACTAGATAGTATGCCCTATCGATAAATTCCTCATAAAAATTTGATGAAACTCAGCCCAAGAGGTGAGCCCACCATCCCTTGTGTCTTGTTTTAATACTAAAAGCTGTAAAATATGAACATTCTTAAATTTATTATTATTTTTTTAAATCTCAAAGATCACATGAATTATTAGGCTTGCTATAAGTATGAGTCCTCATTGGCAAGTGATTTTTTTAGTCATAAAAATATAAAATAAATTAAAAAGTTAATAACATAAAATGTCACGTTTATGCTTCGTTTGGGAAGTGGGTTGGTTTTTTGGTTTTTTTGGTTATTTTAGCCTGGGCTAAAAAGTTTGGTTTGGGAATGACTTTTTGACTTTTTTGATTTTTTGTGTGAGACGAGAGTGTAATGATTATGGGTTGGATGTAATGTTTTGTTTGTTATGGCTAAATGTGACAACCCTCACCTCTGATTAGTGCTAATCTATGATTAAGCATGATAAGTAACTAATAAGAATGAAATTCTGAACTGAGTGTATGAGTGTATTGTTTTGAATGCATTTCTATCTGTTTGATTTATGAATGAATCTGTTCATGTTTTAACTTTGAACTGCGAATTGAAGGTCTTATCGGCGACCGAACTAGAAACTGATTGGTGTTATGTGTTAATTAGAATTTATGTGATTTTATGGTAGATTTAATTAAAATTTGATTTGGAATGATTAAATTAGATTAAATAAAGATAAATTACAATAGTTTGCAATAACTACATCTTTGCCATTGAGTGGGCCACTCTTAGAGTCATTGTTTGGAGCTTGGTTTTATATCATTTCTTCAGCCACTTTGGAGACCATAACCGAGAGAGAGAGGGAGAGTAGGAGAATTTTGGTTTCATTGAGATTTTGGCTTGGAGAATTAGAGGAATTGAAGGGGGATTGCATGTTTGAGCTTGTATACTTTGAATTCAAGGCCTAAGGTATGAAAATCATCTTCTTAATTGTGAATTCAAGTTGTCTCTTGCATGTTTCATGGAAATTTGGAGTTAAAGTCAAGAATTGAGTTAAATAGTTGATTTGAGTAGCTAATCCATGCATACATGCACATACTCTAGTATTTTGAGGTTGTTTTCATAAGAATTTCCACATGCATGTCTACATTTGGGTTGTAGTCCATGAATTCATCATGTTTTGGAGTTCAAACTTGCATTTGGTTATGTTTTGGAACATTAGAATCCATTAAAACACTTGCATGCGATGTTCTTGCATTGTTCTTCAAGTTTCCTTTGAATTTGTGTTCAATTGACTTACCTATGGGCTTTGATTTTACAAATTGATCTTTGAAACATGTTATACTATGAGTCTTCAAGTGTCTTCCAAAAATTAGCCCAAAAGAATCGAGTTTGAAGCCTTAAAAGTTGAGTTTTCTGCTTGAGGATCAATCTGAAAATTCCAAATTTAGATCCACGCTCGAGCGGAGGACTTCACGCTCGAGCATACACTTTGAGTACATACACTTCCGCTCGAGCGTAGGAAGTCACGCTCGAGTGTGAAATGCATATGCCCAGAAGTTCATATGTTTTGCAGTCTGCTCAAGCAAAAGAATTCACGCTCGAGCGAGGATCTGAGTCTCACGCTCGAGCGGAGGTCGAGCGTCCGTCAATTGTGAAAATCGTGCATCTAGTACTTTTCTCATGAGTTTACAATCCGCTCGAGCGAGGGAATTCACGCTCGAGCGAAGCTCCTTTGTTTACATGTCCGCTCGAGCGTAGAAAGCCACGCTCTAGCGAGACCCTTGTTTTAGCAAAAATTTGAAAAGTGTTTTAAAGTGCATTTTTGCATCCTCATTCCATACTAGGCATTCCTAGGCCAAGTTTAAGGCATCTTAATGAAGATAATGTTATAGAACCACACCTGTATAGTTAGGGGCTAAGTTATTAATCCTGAGTGTGTGTTCGTTCTGCAACTGTAGAGTTGACATCTGAGGACGCTCGTTAGCTTGTCTCTAGCTCAGTGCTCTGTGAGTAACAATGTTGTAAAGATATGTTCAATTATGATTATTTTCTGAATGATCAACTGTACTGCTTACTGAAATGCTATTGTTCAATGAATGAATGTTTGTCCTATTTGTAAACTGTATCCGTGGCATCCGTAGCAATTTACTGCTGCTGTATTGTTACTGCTACTATCACAAAGATCTCTGTTGGTTCCCATGCTTGGAACCACTATTGTTACTGTTATGATAGCCATCGACTGACTGTTCGGTCTGTTAAGACCTACTGTACTGTTTTGCTATGTGATGCACCACATATGATTGCTATGGTTTCTGAGTGACTGATATGACTGTTTAATTACTGAAAGGACATTCATTCTTAACCGCTTTACATAACTGTTATTCACTGGGCTTTAGCTCACTGTTTATATATATATGTAGGTGTCCAGGGACCGAACCGGAGCTAGGAGCGTCGGATTAGCTCTTGTTTTGTCAAGCCAACCACCGTGCCTCATCTCAAGGTTCCAAGTTCGTTCAAGCTACGACTGTTTTGGGGTGTTCAAATTCACCCTTTTGTTTCTGTTTTGTAATAGTTGAACAAGACTTGACTGTACAGTTATAGTTAGGGATTTGATCCCTGACATGGATATTTGTGTATATGTTGCATATATATGTTTTGGTTGTCAATGTGGCATGTTTATAAAAAGTCTTTTTGCATTCAGACTGTCACAGCTCATTGGGCATCTTTTATTTATTGTTTTGGCTTCCGCCAACCTTTTTACTCTATATTACTGGCATTACTGTTAAGCAGACTTTCGGTAATCACGGATTACTGCCCGGTTACGGTGCTAAACCTATAGGGGTGGGTTTGGGTCGTGACACTAAAATAGCCTATTTTGTTTTTTAGGATTAAAATAGCCGCAAACCTATCCAAACCCACTTGCCAAACCATGCCTTAAATTATAATTATTTCACTTTTACTCTCATAAAAGTCAAAAAAGTCAACTCAAATGAACTTTTTAATCCTAGATTAAAATAATTAAAATGTAAAAAAATTAAAAAGTCAATCCACTTCCCAAATAAAGCCTTAGGTTTATAGATATCCTAACATTGTTAATGCTATAATTTATGATTTGTAACCTTACATGTTTGATTGTTGAATTAAATTGATTTGCATTGAGGGACAAAATTATTAATATGATGATATTAAGTTCAAAGTAAAATAAATTGTGTTTAATTATGTATTAGTGTGTTGATGTTAATTGAATGGAACTAAATTACACTAAATCCCTCATTATAAAAATAGTTTTTTTTTCTTATTTCGGTAAAGTAAAAATAAAATAGTATTTTTAATCATTTAATTCATGAGATTTGATTATGAATCCTACGTTAATGGCAATGTTAATCTTACCCTTTGGAGTTAGCAATCACATGGAACTCTTCCCATGTCATTTTGAGGGCCTGACAATTATTTTTAGTAGTTTTTTTAGTCGATATTTTTGTTTCTACTAAACATTTTTTTTTTTCATTTTTAGATCTACTAAACTATAAATCTTTAAAAAAAAAAAATTTAAAAGTCCATTGAAGAAAATAAAACTAAAAAGATTAAGTATTTATTTTTAAATTTTTGAATTTTTACTTTTAAATTATTCCAAATAAAGACTTGAAAAATAAGAAAAATGACACATTTAAAAAAAAAAATGTTTGTTTTTCAAGCAATGGAACAAAGCCAAGAAAACAAACTCGAGCAATGTTAATTATATATTTTATTCCTTCCGTCTTAACATATTTGTCTGTTATTTTATTTTTTATTATCTAAAAATATTGGTTGTTTCTCAAAAATTAAGAATTAAAACAACATGAATTTCATATTTTGTCATTTTTTTAAATTTATTAATATTAATATACACAAAAAATATAATTATAACAATTGATATTTTCAAAAAAAAATATTTTAAATCAAATGATAGTTTTAAAAATTAATATTTTTGAAGTATAATAATTGTATTACAAAAATAAAAAAGTTAAATTCTCTAAAAAAAAAAAAAAAAAAAAAACTATATTTTGGGACAAAAGAAACACTAGGCCTCGTTTTGGAACATACTATTTTAGTAATTTTATAATTTTTTGACTAAAATATAAGATAAAAAAATTAGTATATTTGAAATGACTTTAATTTTTTATGAAAATATATGCAAAAAGTATAAAGAAAATAAAATATTTAACTTTTTAGAATAAGTTATAGGCGTTTTGATTTTTTTAATAACTTTTTGACTTTTAAACTAAAAATATTACATGCCAAACGAGCCCTAAATGTGAATATTTGGTAAAAAATTTAAGACATTTAGGGTTCGTTTGGGAAATAGGTTGCTTTTTGATTTTTTGGTTAGTTTAGCCTGTGACTAAAAAGTCTTGTTTAGGAAGAGTTTTTGATTTTTTTGACTTTTTTTAACTTTTTATAAAAAAAATAATGTAATAATTATGAATTGAATGTGATATTTTAACTTATTAAATTAAAAAATTTATTTTATTTTTTTGTGACTAAAAAAAATTTCAAACTTAACTTCCCAAACGAAGCGTTAACATTTTTGAACAAACTATGATCACGCCCCCATAGATTAACACTCTCCCAACCCAATAAACAAAGAAAAAAACTATATGCTACCATAATTAATTCTTATACAGAACATTTAAAAAACAATCCGATAATGACATATTAATTAATTATTATTAGGGTCATGCTACATCCCCCTAAAAAACATCCCCTAATCCCCCTAATTTCCATATTAAGTAAAAAAAAAAAAAAAAAAGGAAACAGTTGCCAGAAATGGAAATTAGGGGGATTAGGGGTGAGGTTTTTAGGGCTACAAATCATTTCCCTTATTATTATTCTGATTATTATAAATGAGGACCTAATCATAATCACACCCTCTGTGCTTTTTAAATGAAGAGTCCCAATTTTAGATTTGCGTAATCTAATGGGAGTCTTCAATTTCAATCTTGTACAACAATACACACACATACGAAACACACACGGGTCAAAACTCAACCAAGATGTGTTCTCTCTTCTCTTCACTCCTCTCTTAATGTTCTAAACTCAACCCAACATTCATGTTACTAAACTAATCAAAACCCATTTCATAAAACTCTCTCAATCATCAAACAATGGCCTCGAATTCGATTCTGGGCCCTTGTTATCTGAATCTGTTCTGCCTTACATACTTGTCTATAATTTTTTTATGTTTTCTCGGCCACTGTTTCTCGTACGACCAAGTACAACAACGCGGTGGTCTGTACAATTCCTTCACCGTTTCGAGCTATTGTTATTCCAGAATTGAGCTTAAACCCTACCAATGGCGTTACATCAGAGGTACTTTGCATGTATACTCTTCTTATACATATACATACATACATATATATATATATATATATATGGTGACGATTGGATTCGATTAATTAAGTTGTTCCTAATTTTTAATGGGTTATTGTCTGAAATGGGTCGAGGTCAAAATTTGATCTTTTTATTTTAAAATGGTTTTTTTATTGAATTTGTTATGTCAGTCTTTACTAATTTTTAATGGGTTAGGTTATTAGCTGAAATGGGTCGAGGTCAGAATTTTATTTTTTTTTATGTTTTTTTTTTTTTTTTGTCGAATTTGTTATGTCAGATGTTTTGCATGTATACTCATTCATTTATTAATGTATATGGTGCTGATTGGATTTTTAATTAATGAATTTGATTAATTAAGTTGTTTGTAATTTTTAATGGGTTCTGGGAATTTAATTTAATTTAATTTTGTAATGATTTTTGTAGAATTTGTTCATGTGATTGAATGGGTATTCAATTGCGTATTCAATTGCTGTTTAGTTTTTATGCTATTATATGTATTGTGTTTTGTTGTTTATGTGAAATATTATATGATGGATTTCACATGCTTTGTTCTGTTGTTTTCTAATTTAATATCACATTGTGGTTTAAGAGGGGAGAATTATAAAAAGTAAATGAATTCAGGCAAATAGTTTCCGAACCTTGCCGTTGACTTGGGTTTTTGGATTTGAGGTTTTTTTGGTTTATTAATGGGATGTGGCCGAGTAGTTTATTTCTTAAAGAACATTAAAATTGGTAAAGTTATTCGAAAAGATTTAAGATCTATGTTTTGTTTAATTTTTTTTTTCTTGGGATTTTACTTTCTGTAGAAAATTGTGGATATAATTTTAAATAAATTTTAGACAAAGAAAGAGAAAGGATTCAACCAGGTGATCCTTGTATCTAACTAGAAATAGCCCTGTTTGGTTGTGTTTTTGTTCTCCTCGTTTTTTGTTTTTTGTAACTAATCATTTTTATGTTTTATGCGAACATTGGATTTTTATGTTACTGTTATTTTTGGTGTATATCCCGGTTTGCCTCTCACTTTCGGCTGCAAATAGTTAGACCTCCAATAAAGCGGTTTCAGGTCCGTGTATGCACTACAAAAGACCATGCTTATTATTTCATTCTTTAGCTCTCTTTTCTATCTTAATATCACTATGTAATTTCAGAAGTCATGATGAACTAGAGATTTTTAGTGGTTGATTTATTTCTTTGGTTTTTGTGTCTTGTTGCAGTTGATTTGCCTCAATGGTTCTCTTCAATGTCTATAGCGCTGGAGTCAGATGTAGACCTTGTAAGTATTCTTATCAAACTTTCTCCAGTTTGCTTGTCCAATGTACAATAAACATGTTTGATAGCTACTTCCTGACTTTCGATTTGTTTTGTTGCAATCAAGTTATCCTCTCCTCCCCCTCCCGCCCCCCAAGAAAGTGTTTTCTTGACTTTTATATAGAAATTAGAGTTTTCCTACAGTTGTTTGATTGTTATCCTTTGGATTTCTCATGTGCATAATTCAAATTCTTTCAGGATACAAAAAGCATTAAGAAAGTTCCCACAAGTACGCTACCAGTGATATGCTTACGAGAAGGGAGCCCCCCTCTGCCAGATGCTTATAACACTTCTTTGACAGGTTTAGGTAAAAGTTACCAAGATAAACTTGTTTAATTCATATTTCACATTCCCTTAAATCCTTATCGAAATTTTTGTTGTTTACTTGAGTCCTTTGCATTCATCTCTATCTAGTCCATGTTTTCTATGGGGTTATCATCACTTGCGCATGAATGCATTTAATAAACAATTGAACCTATTACACATCTTTTTATGTCCTAAAAATTGGTTTTCATTTTAAATGAAGTCACATCAATACTCAAATCTTCCTAGGATTTTGTTCATGTTGCTATGTTCTGTTAGGAATTGTAGAACACCTAACTAGGATTAATGAAACACGAAAAACAGAGAAAAACAAATGATCAAGAATTGTAAATTGCGCACACACAAGAACAGAAGAACACAAGATTTATGTGGTTCACTCCAAAACTAGGATTATGTCCATAGTCACTACAGTTTCACTTTGATCAAAGGATTTGCAAATGGTATACACACATAAGTAGGGCTACAAGTCACATGTGCGGAATACCAAAATACCTTTACTCAGATTCGTGATCGAGTGGTAGTGTCTAGTACTTACTAGGATCCACCCTACCCCAACTTATTATTCATAACTCTGTTGGTTTTTGACCATTATTTAACATGGTTCCATTAAAGTGCTTATCCGTTTGTGGGTGTTTTTATTTATTTTGTTTTTTTACTTGTGCTTATCTTTTGAATCAATTGAGAATTGTTTTTTCTTTGTTTCTTTTGTTCTTTTCTTCACTTCTTATCTTCCAATCGCTATGTTTTAGATGTGTTTCTCTTCTCACTGCAGTTTTAGATCCTATATCAAATGGATCTTTTGGAGACATTCAAGGTCTTCAGAATGCAGAACTGTGCTATCCCCTCCAGAAAAATATATCTGTGATTCTGACGAATGAGCAGGTTCATTTCTAAATGTTTGAATATTCACTCTTCAGTGTAATTTTCTTTTATGTGTAACTAGGAGGGTTATGCACCAGTGTGGCAGTGCATAGAGTATATGATAAATACTTTCCTTAGTTTTTTTTTTTTTGGTTGTATTTGTCATCCAGTTAATTAAAGTGAGTTTGACACACAAAGTTGTTATACAGATCTCTCCCGGAGTCTGGTATTGGGGCCTATTTAATGGCATCGGACCTGCGAGGACACAGTCAAAGATGGTACTCTTTAATCTTTGTTAAACTGATGTAATGATGCTCAATATCTTCTTCGCTTCATTTTTGTGATACGTTTCTTGTTTGATTGTGTTGTGTATGTATTTTTCTTTGGGTACCTTATTCCTTTTGATAATGTTTCATCCACTAATTTATTCTTGCTGTATGTCGTTTTCACATTGCATTACACGGGAAAAAAAAAAAAGGGAAGAAAGAAAAACTCTTTTTCTTTGGGTACCTCATTTGTTGTGATTAGTGACATTTTAAACTTGTATATGAAATTGGAAGGAACTTTTAATAATGCTGTTCTGACATTGCAGATTAATCGAGGTTCAACATACTCAGTCAGTGGCAATATAAGTGTGGAAGGATGTGCAGCCCCGACGCTGTCGGGCCAATATTGCAACCAAACAGTTGATCTGCTTTCCTGTGCTGATAGCTCCAATTTAACCCAAAATCTCCTAGATGCTAAATTGTACAATCAAACAACAGAGAATGTGGTCTTTTGCAGAAATTCAGATCAGAATTCTTGTCATGGAGTCAGTGAACCGAAAATCTACTCCTTGGATGTAGCGGGGATAGCAGAACAATTAACCATAATGGCAATGAATGTGAGATTGAATGAAACAACTTCGTCCAATGGTACTGGGAATGATAGTGGAATTATTTTGATGTGTTATGCACGTCAAGGTGCAATACCACTGCCCACTCTGCATGATTATTCCTCCAACATCAGTGAAGGCCCTTTGGTTATACGCTCTCCGAAAGTTGGTCGTTGGTACATTGCAATTCATCTTGTTAATTTGTCAAGTGAAATTGGAGGGTTTGAGGGCATGAATGTGACTGTTTGCTATTCATTGGACTGGCTGATGCTTCAATGTCCTGAGGGTAAGGCTGGATTGAACTGTACATGGGAAAGATACATTCTTCAGGTGGGATTACTCATTATTCGTATTGTCTGCATTTCCTATTTCAATTTAGGTTTTCATCTACTTTGAATTTCGATAATTGCTTTGATGCTATATTTGGTTTCAATGCATATCCTCCAAGTTGGATAATTTGCTTGTGTATAGTGGTGCTGAAATTGACCTTAGGCATAGTGAGAAAGAAATTTCATGGGGAAATGCTATTTATTACCTGATTTATTTCGCCAGTCCTGTGTATTCATCCAATAAAAGTCGTGTGTATGTGTAGAACCCACCATATTTGTTTTTTTATTATTTATTTTAAAAAGGTGAGACTTACCATGCCATGTGGGAAAAGACATAGGAGGTGAAGAGTTTTGATAAAAAATTCCGGTCAATGTAGCACGGACACGAACATGGGACACGACACTGACACTCGAAAACGCAATTTTTCAAAAAATAGGAGACACGACACATTGGGGACACGTTTAATATATATAATTTTATTTATTTATTATATGTCTAAAATAAAAATAAAATCATTAATTCTTATACAATCACAATAATAATAAAATTAATAACATAATTTTAAAAAAAATTAATAAAAAATGAGTTTTTTAAAATAAAAATAATTTATTTTATGAATTTTAAGTTTAACAAAAAAAAAAAGGTATAAAACAAAAGAAAAAAGAAAAAAAAGAAAGGGAGAGAGAACGTTGAAAAAAAAATATAAAAGAGAAAATAGAGGAGAGAGAGAGTGAAGTCAAAAAGCAGAGACAGACAGAGTCAAAAAAGGGAGAGACGAAAGGGAGGAGGAGAGGAAGAAAATGAAGAGGAGAAGAAGAAGACCAGAGAAGATGGAGAGAAGAAGAGAAGAAGCAGAATACCTCAACTTCTTGGATTGATCTGAAACAGGTTAGGCTTCTCTCCCTTGATCTCTTTCTCTCTCCTCTCCTCTCCTCCCTTGATCTCTTTCTCTTTCTCTGTTTCTGTCGATCTCTTTCTCTGTCTCCGTTGATCTTTTTCTCTCTTTCCCTGTCTCCGTCGATCTCCTTCTCTCTTTCTCTACCTCCTCTCCAACAGTTAGGGCTTTTCGATCCCCCTTAGGCGTGTCCGGAAAGTGTCCCACCATGTCCATGGCGTGTCAGACTGGAAGATTTCAAAAAAAAAAAAGAGACACGTTAGAGAGAGTGTCGGACACGTGTCTACCGCGTGTCCGACACGTGTCCGACACTCGTACGCAGTGCCTGGGGACGTGTCGGTGCTTCATAGATTCCGGTGATATATTTCAGCCTTAATTTCATAACATGGTATACTGAAGGCATATTGGACCAAGGAGTTTGTGCCTTTATATTAAAAAATTTGGCATAACTGAACAAGTGTTCATACTTCAGAATGTTTGACTTGAAACCATGAATTGGCTGAAATATTAATAAAGTTTAGTAATATCCATTAGCATATGCTGCCATGCCTTATACGATGAAGGCAATTTACCTTAGACACATTTTCTTATTTACAGTTCTAATAGTAGTTTCATATATTGGTTGTATTTCTGTTTAAGAATGCCAATTAAACCAAACCATACTAAGACTTATGCCCCAATCAAGTAGGGCTGGCTATATGAATCCTTTTCACCATTCTGCTACGTCAAGGGTTATATCCTTAGTTAAATTTATGAATGCCAAATACTTGTCTTAAATCTGGTTACATGCAGCTTTATTTCCTTCGTGTCTATGCTTGTTGAATCCTGAAGAAAGTCAAATTTATGAATGCCAAATACTTGTCTTAAATCTGGTTACATACAGCTTTATTTCCGTAGTGTCTATGCTTGTTGAATCTTGAAGAAACTTATTTGCGGGAGTAATTTACTGACAAAGTGAGAATGATTGTGTGCAGACAGTTCTCAGGAAGAATCCATCCGACACTTTCGAATCTTATTATTTACCAATAAGTGGAAAGGTTTCGTCAGATTCAGCTGATTTCCCTCTCGAAACCCTTTTAAGCAACTCGTCATACGAGGGGAAGTTGGATTTTGCTTGGACCTACTTTCTTTTGGATGCTCCTTTAGGTGCTGCAGGAGGCAATCTCCACATCCGACTAACATCAGATGCAAAGATAAATTATGAAATCTATGCCAAATATGGTGGATTACCGTCTCTTGACAGCTGGGACTACTTTTATGCAAACACAACAAGCAGCAGCAATGGCTCAATGTTTTTTAAGCTGTATGATTCGGATGATGATACTGTTAGTTTCTACATCTTGTATGTTAGAGGCGGACTGTGGAGTTTCGGGTTGAGGCACTTAAACCCTGGTGATGGTGCTTCCAAAAATCTAACTACTATGTCTATTTCAGTAGAAAGATGCCCAAGGAGATGCCTTCCTCACGGGCGGTGTCAGTCTAGTTTCGATGCAAGTGGATTAACATTATACAGGTTTCATTTTCAGCCTATTTTAAATATTTTATTTGCTTGGCAAGAAAAATGAATTTTCTAGACGATGACATGTTTCTTTCATTTCTTTCTTACCTTTGTGATTTCGGCTTATAGTACTGTATTTTCCATTTTTCAGTTACTGCTCTTGTGACCGAGACCATGGAGGCTTTGACTGTAGTGTTGAAATTGTAACACATAAAGGTAAATCTTATATTATTAATTATGCCAAACCAGCCTTTCTAACTGGTATCCGTCAATTTTTTGAACATATTTCAAGTTGCTATCATAATCTGATTTGTTTATTTTATGCCTTTCTCTTCCTAGTCGTGTTCGTGTATTTTAAACATAAGGTTGAAAGTTTATTTTCCACAATGAAACCAAAATATTGGAGACCGCTCTTTTGAAAAAATTCAAGTTAGCTTTTAGAAAATAAGAATTTCTTACACGGGCATTATGAAGAAATTGATGATTTTAGAGTAACCAGATTAGGGAATGATTAGGATATCATCCTCTATTTATATTAATGAAGATTAATAATTACAAAGCAGCCCTAAGGCATAGAATAATTACAAACTAATAACCCAAATAATAATATAATATGCTAGCACTCCCCCTCAAGCTGGTGCGAAGATATCTCTCATGCCCAGCTTGCCTAATATGTCATGAAATGGCTTATTCCCAACTCCCTTGGTGAGAATGTCAGCAAGTTGTTCACCAGACTGCACAAAAGGAGTACAAATGGTGCCACTTGTGAGTTTCTCTCTAATGAAATGGCGATCAATCTCAACGTGCTTTGTCCTGTTATGTTGAACCGGATTGTGAGCGATGTTGATAGCGGCCTTATTATCACAGTATAACCGCATGGAGTCCGTCTGATCAATACCTAGATCACTCAACAATAACTTGATCCATAAAAGCTCACACACCCCTTGTGCCATAGCTCTAAACTTAACTTCTGCACTTGACATGGCAACCACATTTTGTTTCTTACTTCTCCAAGTAACTAAGTTGCCTCCAACAAAGGTGCAATAGCCGGAAGTCGATCTCCTATCAGTTACTGATCCAGCCTAGTCAGCATCTGTATAGGCTTCCACACGAAGATAATCATACTTTGAAAAATAAAGACTCTTACCAGGAGCAGATTTCAAGTACCTCAAGATTCTCATGACAGCCTCGAAGTGAATCTGATGTGGAGCATGCATAAACTGGCTAATCACACTGACAGCAACAGCAATATCAGGACGGGAGTGAGATAGGTAAATGAGCTTACCCACTAATCGCTGATAGCTCCCCCTATCAACAGCTTCTCCTCTTTCATCATCTCCTAATTTCTGATTGGGTTCAAGTGGAGTGTTACATGCCTTCCAACCAAGCATCCCAGTTTCCTTCAACAGGTCAAGCACATATTTTCTATGTGAGATAAATATCCTATCCTTGGAGCGAGTAACTTCAATTCCCAGAAAATACTTCAAGCTTTCTAAGTCTTTGATTTCAAACTCATTGGCTAAATATTTCTTCAACAGAGGTATTTCCTCACTATCATCGCATGTAAGAACTATGTCATCTACATAAACAATAAGTGTTGTAGTCTTACCACGTGAGGAATGTTTTACAAACAATGTGTGGTCTGCCTGACTCTGTTTGAAGCCATATTTAAGTATAGCCTGAGTGAATCTCTTAAACTAAGCCTTTGGAGATTGTTTGAGACCGTATAATGACTTCCGAAGCCTGCATACTTTGTCTTCTGTCTGATGATCCTCAAAATCAGGAGGAATGTCCATATATACCTCTTCTTCGAGGTTACCATGGAGACAGGCATTCTTGACATCAAACTGATGAAGTGGCCAATCTAGATTAGCTGCTAGAGAGAGAAGTACTCTGATTGAATTCATCTTAGCCACGGGTGCAAAGGTCTCCTGATAGTCAACGCCATATGTCTGAGTAAACCCTTTTGTCACAAGTCTTGCCTTGTAACTCTCAATAGAACCATCTGCTTTGTGTTTCACAGTATACACTCATGTGCATCCCACAGGTCGTTTGCCCGTAGGTAACTCAGCCAATTCCCATGTGCCATTCTTCCTAAGTGCTTTCATTTCCTCAATCATGGCAAGTTTCCACTCAGAGGTAGCAAGAGTATCCTGAAAATGGTTAGGAATGCTAACAGAGGAAATATTTGACACAAACGCTTTATATGAGGATGACAAATGAGAGTAGGACACAAAATGTGAGATAGGATGTTGAGTACAAGATCTCACACCCTTTCTCTTAGCAATAGGAACATCAAGATCAATGGACTCAAGAGATTTAAAGTTACCTGGACTCTTATCAGAAGTAGGAGATGGCAGTGGAGGAGCAGAAGTGGTCCCTTGTATCCAGTTAATTTTCTGTCTGTCTTTGTCCCGAACATAAACTTGCTCTTCCCTATCCTTGTCCTTGGTGACATTGGGTTCTGTAGTCCCAATAGAAGAGGTTGGTGCAAGAACAACTGGTTCTACTATAGGAATCATAGGACTCACCTCACACCAAGGCTCCCCCGGAAGGGAGGACTGTGACACCAGAGAGGACAAGAAATATGTCTGGGACTCAAAGAAAGTGACATCCATGGACACAAACCACTTACGAGAAGGAGGGTGGTAACACTTACCCTTTTTGAGTAGGAGAGTAACCCAGAAAAATACATTTGAGGGAGCGAGGGTCCAACTTACCACGAGTAGGAGAGTGATTATGAACAAAACAGACACAATCAAATATTTTGGGAGGAATAGAAAACAAGGACTGGGAACCTAAGAGGACTTGAAGATGAGCTTGTTTTTGCAAGACCTGGGTAGGAAGACGATTAATAAGATGTGCAGCAGTGAGAACAACGTCGCCCCAATAGGACCGAGGCACACTCATAGAAAAACACATGCACTGAGCCATGTCAAGAAGATGGCGATTCTTGCGTTCCGCCACCCCATTTTGTTGAGGGGTATTGGTGCAAGAAGTCTGATGGATAATGCCATGAGTAGAAAAATATTGTCCTAACTCAGAATCTATGTATTCTCCCCCATTATCAGAACGGAATAGTTTGACAGTTGCCCCAAACTGAGTACAAATCATCTTATGAAAAGTGCGGAACACAGAGAGAACCTCACTCTTGTCTTTCATGAGATACACCCAAGTAGTACGAGTAAAATCATCAATAAATGTAACAAACCATCGATGACCTTTCACAGACATAACACGAGAGGGACTCCAAACATCAGAATATATTAATGAAAAAGGAACTAAACTTTTATTAAAACTAGGAGCAAAAGAAGCTCTGTGTTGTTTTCTAAGTTGACAAGACTCACAAAGAAACTCAGACACATTATTATTTGTGAAACCAGATGGAAATAAAGTAAATAAAAAGAAGGATGCCCAAGATGCCAATGCCACAGCCATAAATCATCTAGGATAGTAGGACTCGTGGTGGAAGAATAAGCAAGCTTGTCCGGTTGATCCAAGACGTAGAGGCCATTTTTTGCACTACCACTGCTAATCGTTCTCCTCGTGACAAGATCCTGAAAAAGACAATGAACAGGAAAAAACGTCACACTACAATTCAAATCCTGGGTAAGACAACTCAAGGATAACAGATTAACAGAAAAGTTGGGAACATGGAGAACAGAAAATAGAGGTATGGTAGGAGTGACGTGGACTAAACCTTTCCCAAAAATGGAAGAAACAGTACCATCTGCAATCTTAACTTTGTCCTGATCTGAAAAGGGCTTATAGGCAGAGAAAATATCAGAGGAGCCAGACATATGATCTGAGGCACTGGAATCAATAATCCAAGGCAAAGACTTATGAGACAGGAAAACACAAGGAGAAGAGGCTAAGTTACCTGAGCGGGCAAATGACGAGGAAGATGTACTGAGAGAAGTAGAAGACCGGTGGTCCAGTAATTGACGCAGAACATCCTCAAGCTCATGAGTAGGCATGCTAGAGAGATTGTTAAAATGTATGTATTATTGAATGTATTATTGATTGATGTATTACAAGATTTATGTTTACAATTCCTATACAATCTATATATAGAAGAAAATGTGGTAGTAGGTGTAGTGGAGGTGATAGTGGGTTAGGTGAAGTGGAGTGTGTGGTGAAGTGGAGGTAGGTGAAGTGGAGTGTGTAGTGGAGTAGGTGAAGGTAAAGATGGGAAATTCTAACAGCCCCCCGCAAACTCAAGGAGGATAGAAACTAACCAACTTGAGTTTGAAGAGAGGAACAAAACAAGAAAATACATAAAAAAAAGGATAGGAGACACTGTATGGTCGTGTCAGACCAGTGGTGAAGACATTGTATGGTGGTGTCATAACGTTGCAGAGGACACTGTATGGGGGTGTCATAACGTTGTAGAGGACACTGTATGGTGGTGTCATAACGGTGTAGAAGACAGTTTATGGGGTCATGTCGGACCGTTGTAGAAGACAGTTTATGGGGTCATGGCGGACCGTTGTAGAAGACAGTTTATGGGGTCATGTCGGACCGTTGTAGAAGACAGTTTATGGGGTCATGTCGGACCGTTGTAGAAGACAATGTTGTGACAGTTTACGAAGTCTTGCTGGACCCTTGTAGAAACTAACCGGAATCAATGTCGGGACAGTTTACAGAGTCTTGTCGGACCCATAAAGGAGCTAACCGGAATCAATGTCGGGACAGTTTACAGAGTCTTGTCGGACCCTTGGAAAAGCTAACCGGAATCAAATGTCGGGACAGTTTACAGAGTCTTGTCGGACCCTTAAAAAGTCGCACCCTCAAAAGGTGTGCCCAATTTGTCAAAAAGGCGTGCCATCAAAAGGCGTGCCCAATTCATCAAAAGGCGTGCCATCAAAAGGCGTGTCCACTTTATCAAAAGATGTGCCATGAAAAGGCGTGCCAGTTTGTCGGGCGGCAAGAGGCGCGCGATACGCGTGACTGCTGCGGCTATTTAACCAAGACGAAGGCTGAGGCTGAGGCATACCATTCTGAAACCTCTGAAACCAACCCTTCGCTGAAAAACTCTGCCTCTGCGGAGAGAGAAACTGTGGAACACTTTGTTGCCATTCTGTCACCAACCCTTCCGAACATTACCAGTCTGAAATTGCTATTTCGCTGAAACACTTAGCAACCCAAAAACATGGCCTCTTCTTCCCGTCCAGTTACCCAGAACCTGCTCACGCTCTTTCCAGAACTGAACGAGCCCACAAGAGAAATAACTGGTGCGGTGGCCAGTGAACCGCAACCAAACACCGCTGGGTATACTCCGTTGAACTTTCCGATGCGGTCTGTGGAGCAAAGAATGGCAGTGCTCTCGGATGTGGAGGCCAATCAGTATACTTTGAAGGTATGTGTGGAAAGCATGACGGCGGTCACAAACCTGTCGAACCGGCTGCAGAGTAGGACAAATGAGGTGCAGCAGTTAAACTCCCAACTGGCTCTGCTCCAACGCATGTATAAGGATGCGCGAGCAGAGATAAGCGTGCTAAGGGCAGAAAACAAGGAGCTGAAACGGAAGGCCACCGTGATGTTCCGATTTGGAGGGCCACCAGATGCGGGAGTGGAAGAGCAGAGAGGAGGCAACTGGCTTGGTGGTCGAGGAAGCACGGAGGCAGTACCGTCAAGGGCCGCCCAGGACGGAGGCAAAAAGAAGAGACCGGCGGCAGAGTAGAGAAGAAAAATCCCACCTGTGGATGTGGTTTTTTTTTTGTTTTTTTTTTTTTTTTTTTGTGTGTGTTTTTTTTTGTTTTTTTTTTGTTTTTTTTTTTTTTTTTTGGGTGGAAAATGCTGATCGGGGTTGATCCCGGCATGAAAAAAAAAAAAAAAAAATGACAAGTTTCTGGAATGAAAACCGAGGTGGGTGTGAGTGGATTTTTTTTTTTTTTTTTTTTTTTGAAACTAATAATAATAATAATAAATAAAATGAAGTGGTGGATCAGCAAGAGTTGTGAATCAGCAAGAGTTTGGTAGTGGGAAAAAGAATGATAGTCTGTGCAATAAAATAAACATAGATATATATATATAGAGAGATATATTAAAATAAGAGAAAGTGGAGTGGGGTGATTAAAAAAAAAAAATAAATGTTGGCATCAGAAAATACATGTGGGTCTGTCAATCCCGTGAGTGTGTGTATTGGGTGACCTTTTACAGTAGGTGAGTCACATGGGAGAGAGAAAAGCAACACACATATGCATGTGCTCTCTCTGCCGATTGTCATGGAGCAAAATTCATGATTATGAATTACTTTTGCTAGTGGTAGGGCCCACCAGCACAATTCATGGACCATTCTTTTGATTATACAACATGGAGCATCTCTGGGAAAGAAAAATAGAGAGAGAGAGTAAAAGAAAAGGAAGGTAAGGGAAGCATCAGTGTAGGAGAGAGAAAAAAACAACACACGCAGGTGCTCTCTCAGGATGGGTTCCCCAACAAATCTTTTATTAATCTGTTGAGCCACAAAGTATGGCCAACAAATCAGAGGCACTCCCTCGAACACACTCTCCAGTGGCGAGTTCTGGTCATTACGGTGGCCGACGCAAGAGAGGAGAAGGATGAGAGTGAACATAAGAGGTCGAGGGAATTGGTATTTTGGTAAGACGATTTCGGAAGCAAAAACGGCTACGACTCGGCAAAACTGCAGTGGGATGAGGTTCAAACAGCCATTCAGCAGGTTCAAAACATCATCAATCGGTGTTTGACAATCCATGATAGGCTAGAAGCATCGTTACGTGATCTCTCCAGAACAGGGGATGTACGAGCTTGTAAAGCAACTCGGAAAGCAGCTGACAGTTCATTGAAAGAGCTTTCCAAAGAATTGAAGCCCTTGGTTGCTTTCTTGCATTCCTCTCCGCAGGCTGCTCAGATATTGCCGAAGGTGAAGGAGCTGGTTGTCAAGGAGAGAGAAAATGGGTAGATTTGCAGGGTGTTGGGAAGGAGGTGGCTCTCAGTTGATGAGGGAAGCGAGGCAGTTGAATTGGTTGAGATCCGGCGGGCGGTCAAGGCAAGGTTGCCGCCCACCGGAAGACGAAGAACACCAAGATCTTTAACCTTGCTCTGATACCATGTTAAAATGTATGTATTATTGATTGATGTATTACAAGATTTATGTTTACAATTCCTATACAATCTATATATAGAAGAAAATGTGGTAGTAGGTGTAGTGGAGGTGATAGTGGGTTAGGTGAAGTGGAGTGTGTGGTGAAGTGGAGGTAGGTGAAGTGGAGTGTGTAGTGGAGTAGGTGAAGGTAAAGATGGGAAATTCTAACAGAGATCATTAGAAGCCGGGCCAACAGAAGCAGAATTAGAATCAAGTGTATCAACAGCACTAGACTGATGAGCTCGGGGATAAGAGCCACGTCCTCTAGACGGGCCTGACTGACCTCCTCTAGAATCAAACCGATCACCTCGACCCTCGGGGATAGGAGTCCCATGAAGCTTTCAACACGTCTCACAAGTATGCTGCGGCTTCTTACAATAATCACAGAATACAGACTCTTTGGCGGTAGACGGAGGGATGTGAGTCAGGCTGAGGCCATCTCGAGGGGTAGATAGTAATGCTGAGCAGTCAGTAGAGACAGGAGACATCATAGCAGACTGGTGACTCTCCTCATTCTGTCCATAGGCAAATGCCTCCTGAAGTAAAAGAAGAGTGTCCATACCCAGAACTCGACTCCTAACTAGATCATACTCCACATTTAGGCCTTCCAGAAATTTAAAGACCCGTTCCTGTCCGATGAACTTCCTGTACCCGACAGAATCAACAGTGCAAACAGGCTTATAGTCCTGCAGGTGATCAAGGCATTTTCAGCCGTTTGTGAGGAGGGTGAAGTACCGAAGAACAGTCTGCTCCCCCTGAATAGAGCTCTCAATAGAGCGGCGCAACTTAAACGCCTGTGAGAAATTCCCTTTGCGAAAATAGGTGGCAGCCACAGCATCCCAAACATCCTGGGCAGTCTCCATAAACAAGTAGCCCTCACCAATTTCTGGAACCATCGAATGAATAAGCCAACCCATAATCAAAGAGTTGGTAATCTTCCATTAGTCATAACCCGGGTCAGTGGTGTTAGGTGCCCTGTATCCTGCTATCAACATACCTCATCTTCCCTCTGCTCTTCAAAAATATAGTCAAACTCTGAGACAATGCTAGATAGTTTTGACCATTAAATAGAGAGGTGGTGATTTTCAAACTAGGGTTGGGGTTATCAGGTATGGTAGTAGGTATAATGAAACTCTCACCCCTAGGTGTTGGAGAGGTGGTGGACACACTGGTGGAATCTGTCATGGGTACTATACTACCGAACTCGCAACAAAGCTAGTGGCAATCACAAACCTAGAAGGTGGTGGTGGAAGAAAAGACACAATGACCACTGTAAAAGTATAACAAAATTAAGAAAACATAATTTTTTTTTTTTTTTTTTTTTTTTGGAGTTCTGTGCTGTGGTTAAGTTCTAATAGAGGCACTACACCTACACGACATATGAGATGTAAGACCAAACAGAGGTGATACCAGAGACGACTGAAGATGAGTGACGAAGTGGCGAGCGACGACTGAAGCTGTTCAAGAGATGACGGCATAGGGGAAGTTGCCTGAGGCAGAGGGGCTACCAAGAGCAGTCGACACTAGCGGATGACCAACCCAGGTAAGTTTCGAACCCTAGAGTGATCTTTGTTGCTGAGTTTGACCAACAAGGGTGAGTCGAAACCCTAGACAAGCATCAACCCACCCGAAACTACGTGGGTCCTTCTCGGCTTGAGCCGAAGCCCCTCAAGGTGGAGTCGGCTTGAGCCGAGAGAGAGAGAGAGGAACTGGCGCCGGTGGTGAATAGGAATAGTATGGGTAGATGGATTTAAGCGTTAGGGTTTGGCTCTGATACCATGCTGATTTTAGAGTAACCAGATTAGGATATCATTCCCTATTTATATTAATGAAGATTAATAATTACAAAGCAGCCCTAAGGCATAGAATAATTACAAACTAATAACCCAAATAATAATATAATATGCTAATAGAAATTAGCAAAAAAATCAATAGTTCTATATCGGTGATTTTTTTAATACTTATCTCAATTATTTCGTACTAGTTTGGAGCTACATCATTAAGATGTTATTGTATAATTTATGAAATTGTTATTTTAAGGCATTTTTTGGTTAATATAATTCATATAAATGAAAAAAATCTACTTATATATATATATGGAAAAAGCAACAAATCGCATTTACACATCAAATCAATAAAGATGATATTATACGTAATACGTGAAATAGATTGGGGTCATGCCAATAAATATTGTTGGAATACTCATGAATTAAAGCATCAATAAAAGAATTTTCAAAAAGTTGAATCGTAATAAAAGAATTTTGAAAAACTTTCGTCCCTGCCTGGTTCATGCTTCTACACAGACAAACACACACTCACACGCACATATCTGAGGTGACTCTGGGATAATTGTTAGGTTCTGATCTTATTTCCAATTTTTCTCGAATTTGAACGTCAATTATTGGCTGGCTCAGATTATGGTTTCCACATCAAGCATACAAATAGAACTCTGTTTTTGTTGATTCTTTCTCTTCTGCATTTTTTGGCTTGGTAAAAACATTTATTCGTGGCATGGCAATAATAATGGATGTTCTACTGAAAACTCATGTAGGGCACATATGGCAATCAACTGCCCTTATTGTTTCCAATGCTTTTGCTGTACTTCCTGCTTATTGGTCCCTTCGGCAGAAGGTAACATTCATTTGTTCATTGGGATTGGATTGGAAATGTTTTATAATTTTTTTTAAGGCTGAAAATGGTATTTACTTTTTGTCATAATATAATTTCCTGAAATGAAGTTGAGGCATTCAAGTAAGCTATTAAATTATTTGTCCCTGTTTTTGATATTAAGTCATCCAGATCAATGTTTTCATTTCTCGGCAGGCATATGCGGAATGGGTGCTTTTCATGTCTAGTGGTATTTCTAGTGGATTATATCATGCATGTGATGTAGGCACCTGGTGCCCATTACGTTATCATGTCTTGCAGGTATTATTTTTTTTCTTCATGACTTCTATGTGGAAGTACTCCTATTCACAGTAATACGAGATAGTATCACTATCATATTCCTCTCTGTTGGATCGCCAATTGTCCCGAAAGGTTAAGCAGTTAGGAAATGGATCCAACAATTTATATTAATCTATCCAACACCCTTCTTCAAGTGTCTTGCATGTGGAGACAAATTGACATACGTAGAGAGTAGAATGCAAACGGAAAACAAGGGCAAATGGTGAGATGAACCAAGACCTCCTCCAACTTGAGTTCTATTACCATGTTTGATCACCAATTATCCCAAAAATTGTTAGAAAATGGATACAACAATTTTTATCAATCTATCCAACACCCTCCTCCATGTGCAACCCCATCTTGCACGTGGAGATGCAAACGAACATAAATAGATAGAATGCAAATAGAGAGACTTGAACCCAAGATCTCTCCAAACCTGAGCTTTGATACTATGTTAGGTCTCCACCGTGACCTGGGTGTCTCGGATTCAAACCACAAAAAGCCTCCCTGTATACATGGGTGACATTGTGTACATCTGACCCTCCCCAAACCTTGCATTGGCGGAGCCTCGTGCATTGAGACTATCCTTTGTTTGAGAGAGAGAGAGAGAGAGAGAGAGAGAGAGCTATTGTTATTGAGGGATTTCTATTTTTGAAACATTATTGGCTATTTAACCATGACCTGTTCTCAGTTTATGGATTTTTGGCTCTCTTTCATGGCGGTGGTGAGCACTTTTGTATACCTAGCTGACATTGGTGAAGGTCCTAAGAGGACAATTCACACAGTTGTAGCAATTGTTACTGCCCTCATGGCTGAAACCGGACCAACCAGGTATTAGATCATTTATCATCAAATTTATGGTATTTAATGGCAGGCTTTTAACTGTACTAAATTTTGCAGCTCAACCAATATTGTTCTTGTAATAGCAATTGGGGCTTCAGGTCTGCTTATTGCCTGGCTGATTGAATTTTGCACAAAATATAGGTCTCTTTCCTTTTCAACAGAAATCTTTCTGAATATCCTTGACAGGTGAGTTGTTCCATTATTTCAAAATCTTGAAAGCTGATTTAGATTTTGGATTTAGATCGTTTTGAGCTAAAGATGCAATCAAAATACAAAACCGAAAAGCTGCAATTAGATGGTATAATTGCAATATAAAGTTAGGGCTTATCTATGAGAAAGTATTTTATGTAACAGGTACACCACCTGGCCGAGCTGATGAAGTGTACTCTTCACTCGTTATTTGTCACGTTGTAAAAAGGGGGACCTGAGTTTGACGTGGCCTAACAGTCAGCTCCTCAGGTCGAGCACAAAGTGACTTTTTCAGTCCCACATTTACCGCATAACAAATAATGAGTGGAAGAGTATGTACACCACGTTAGCACGGTCACGTGGCATACACATTACATAAAATACTCTCTATTTGAATACCCATGGGTCTGAATGGTCCTACCGATATTTTATGTAAGCATTTCAAGTAGACATGATATGGTCGTCTCACAGTGATGTTAGAAATATGAACTTCGTAACTCTTGGAAGCCTGAAAAATGATTGTATGATTAGTGACATGGTAATTTTTTTCTATTTTATCCATAGAAAGTTCATTGGGGTCATTCAAATGAAGGGATGTCTATACACACCCTATTTATCGTAGAAAGTGCAATGGGCCATTTAAGTTCAAGGGACATCCAAACTAAATTTATTTTTCTATTTTGGGAAAATCTTTTTTAAACATTGCTATTGTCCATGCCTTGCCTCCGCATATGAGCTTCCAAGGCTGTTTGTTAGGTCAAGGCAATTGACGTTGAGATGTATATTAATATATGAAGCTAGAAGTACTAATAGAAATCGGGAAGCAATTAGAGTACTCTTGACACGTTTTTTGGGGTATGTCTGCACTATGCTAGAACACCTTCGTGGTTGCTCATGCAAATATTTTTACTTCAATGGAATATATTTAGTCGTAATTATGATTCTGAAGAAGTCATGGGTGTACATCTGTCGTCGCAGGTGGCAAACCATTAAGGGATGGCTCCATAATCTCATGATGACACTTGTAAAGCGTTTCCGATGGGAATTTGTACTTGCAGGGTTCGCTGTGTTAGCGATGGCTGCAATTAGCTGGACACTAGAGTCTAGCCAAAGCTACTGGATTTGGCACAGGTATGATAGGACATCATAACAAAATGCAAGCTTTCCCTCTTCCTAACCTGCCGAAAAGTTGTCTTGGCAGCGTGCCCATCCAATAATAGGGGGACACATGACTATCTTGTGTAAAAAGTAGGAGACTGTTTGGTGCAACTTGTGGAGATGTTTATAACTTCGTTTATTTTAGAAATCTGAGCCAAAGTGTTTGATACATTTTTTTTGCTGCAAGTTTTGATGCAAAAATAGCTTAAATATGTTGAAAAAAATTCATAAAGCTTGTGATTTCTCATTATCAATTTTTAGCTTGCTAGAAGTTGCACCAAACAGGTCTAAAGTGATCATGTGTCTTGCTATTGAGACACACCACGTGTGCAATAGGTCGGATTTATAAATAATTTCTCTCTCTCTCTCTCTCTCTCTCTCTCTCATTTGGTGCATAAAATTGCTTTCAGTGTGTGGCATGTTACCATATACACATCTTCCTTCCTCTTCCTCTGTTCAAAAGCAAAAACCACAGATGGTGAGAATGAAGGACCTCTGAATGCAAACTATGAGTTAACTCGGCAGGATTCTTTTTCAAGAGGTGGATAGCAAGATGGGGAAAGACAACTTATACTAGGTATAATCCTTGACAGAATATGACGATTCGTGGTGACGCTGAGACTGATGAAGACAGTTTGCTTGCATCGATCAAAGCAACCACCAAGTAAGATCATCAACTGAAGGAGTTGGCTGTAAATTCTTCTCATTGAATAGGGTATTTAGATTTGGGAAATGGCTAATTAAGTCACAAGTATTTATCAATCTGTGCACAAATTTTTTTTTAAAAAAATTTATACAGAAAAGAGCTTAGGCAACGGAGAAATATCACTAGGAATTAGGTTTTTTTTTCCTTTAGATTTTTATCTTCTTTGCTACATTATGTTTATAACTTTGTATTATTCTTTCTATTAACAGAATAATAGAAGTAGAATTATTCATTTCATGTGTCAAAGCCTGTAATTATGTTCTGATTGGTTCTTCTTTTACTAGTGTTATATATAGCTTCAAATGTAGTAAGGGCGTGTTTGGGTGTTCCTTTTCTGTAGTCATGTGGTTATGTACATAGGAGGTAGCAAAATATGGAGACAGTAATTTTAGTATCCATTTGACTAGAGTGAAAAATATGATGGAACGTGAAAGTGAAAATATGATAGAAAATGGAGTGAAACAAAAGAAAGTGAATAGAAAATCTATTTTTGCATTTGGCTAACAGGCAATTTTTATGAGAAAGTTATAATAATGTCTCTACTTTCATGAGAAAAAAGTAATTTATTTCTAGCACCACATTTAAAATAAAATAAAAAAGGAAGGAAAAAAAAACTGAACCAAATTATCATGTTGATGTACGTTGTAAAACAAATTGAACTTTCTCGCAGATGATGAGAAAAAAAAAAAAAAACATTAGAGATCTTGAAAAATTGCTCATAAATGAGAGAGAGAGAGAGAGAGAGAGAGAGAGAGAATTCAAGATGCATACATACACACAAGAAGCAAACCCCAGCCTTTACAAAACAACGGACATCATATAAACCCAACAAACAACCTTGAAAGTTACCTATGATCAATCTAAACTAGACTCTAAACTCTTCTCTCTTTTTTTTCTTTTTTTTTTTTTCTTTTTTTTTGTTTAACATAATTTCTTCTACATACATAATCAATCTCAATTATTTGTGTTCTAGCATAAAAATGGTCAAACGCTTCATTTTTTTCCCCCTCTCTGCATCTCTCTCAATCCAATGCAAATTCGACTTGGCTAAATTGTAACATTGTGATTGAGGGATATACATTCATATTCATTCTTCTCTGATTATGCAACTCCTGAAGGAAGTGGAGGAGAGTGAAGGGGGATCTGAAGCAGATAACTCTCTGTAATCCTTTCGGATGCTCCATAGGATCTCTGCACATCTCCTCATCTCTGGCCGGTTCTTTCTGTGAGGAGCCAAGCATTGCAAAGCAAGCTCTAGGATTTTTTCTAGAGCGAAGTTATTCGCATTAGATTGATCCAGCCTTGGATCTAAAATCGAAATTGCATCTCCATCAGAAAATTTCTTGATGGCCTGCATTTTACACAATCCAAATCCAATTAGACATTCTACAAAATAAAAGTAAACTTATCAGAGAGGAAGAATTCTTCCTATATCTACCCAATAAGTCCATGCTTGATGACGTTTATATTTACAATTTTTTTATTGAGTTTGAAAATTATATATAAAAACTAGTTTAGTTTCTAATTTTGTTTTCAAAAATTTATTAGTTGTTACAAAATTTATATAATTTCTTGCAACCACATAACGTTGATTTCACTTGCTCAAAAAAAAAAAAATAAAAAAAAATTCATTACTTCTTCCTTGTCATATCCCCTCTAGCCACCACCCATCGCTCATCTCCACCACCAACCAACACATCCAGCCCACCGTCATCAGTAACTTCTTTTGACAACCATCGCTCATTGCCACCACCGACCAACACATCCAGCCCACCATAATTAGGCCAAGTTTGGGATGTTCCAAAAAAGTCAAAAAGTCAAAAAGTTACTCAAAAAGTTAAAAAGTTAACACTATTCACCAAAAGTCAAAAATTACGGCTGCACAACTCCCAATTCAAATTTTTCCCTACAAATCAATTTTTACAATTTTTTATTACACATTTTCCAATAAAACGTCAAAAAGTTAACCCAAACATTCATATTTTCAACCTCAATTTTTTAGTCCAAAAAGACAAAAAGTGCACTTATTTAGTCTTCCCAAACTTGGCCTTAGTAACTTCTTTTGACAACCTCCTCTAGCAATAACCTTTCGTGGCCAGCAATAACCACTAGTTGGTGGTGACCACCTTTGCCACCACCTCTTGTCCAAAATCACCTTCGGTCGCCACCTCCAGCCACCATATCCGGCCATCAACAAACACCTTTAGTCACTACCTACTTCCAAAACAAGAGTATCAAACATGTTTTTTGTGTTCATTTTTTACTAAAAATAAACATAAATATAAACTTATTTAATATTTTTTTGCAAACAAAAAATAAAAAATTGTGCTTGTTACCTAACAATACCAAATCGTTTTCCCTAAAAAATGACCACTTTTAAATTTGTCAGGAAAAAAAAAAAAAAAAGGGAGGATGATTTAACACAATTACATCAGAGATAGGAAGAAACAGAGTAATACCCATCTTGCTGTTATGCGTTCCTTGAGTTCCCGTTTAGATTCAATTGGGCGTCTGCCTGTGACTAGCTCCACCAGCAACACACCAAATGAATAAACATCGCTCTTCTCAGTTAGTTGATAGGTTCTCAGGTATTCCGGGTCTAAGTACCCTGCAGTTCCTTTTACTTGGGTGGAAACATGGGTAGCTCCTGAATCACTATCCGCTGCCAATCGAGCAAATCCAAAGTCGGCCACCTTGGCTCGTAGGTTCTCAGTCAGGAGAATGTTGGAAGACTTGATATCTCTGTGGATGATAGGGTGATCTACTTGCAAAGATATAATAGGGATTAACACAATCACAACAACCTCTGGAGACAAACAAACAAGGACAGGCAAGCAGTGATGAAAGTAGAGAGCTAACCTAAACACAGGAAAAGATCCATTGAAAGAAGGGATTCGGAGAGAGAAAGGTAGGAATTACGTAGACTCGGGTGTGGGTATCGGGTGTGAGTGCATATCTAAGAGTTGGACAGTTTGAAACTAAAAATTAAGAATACGTGAATATGAATCTAAATTTAACTACGGGTACAAACTTACGTTAAATAATTATTTTTTAAAATATATTTATTATATAAAGATGAGTTAAATAGTTATTTTTTAAATATATTTATTATTTTTTATCTAATGTATTATTTTTATTGATAATATTTATAATTTTTTTATTTTTAATTGACATATATATTATAAATAAAAAATATAACAAATAAACAATAACAAATTATGTTAAAATAAATAAAATAATAAAATTAGATGATTTATTTTTTAGATTTTTTCAATTATTTATGATTTAATTAGATTTCTTTTAAAAAATATATGATTTATTTTATTTATTATATGTTAAAAACGAGAGAGAGAGAGAGAGAGTGAGAGAGAAAATAGAACGGCAAAATAGGAGAGAAAACAGAAAACATATCGTCAACAAAAGAGAGAAGAAGAGATACATCGACTGAGAGAGAGAAGAGGAGATCGATCAAGAGAGAAGAAGACAGAGAAGACGAGATCGAACTTTTCACCCTTTTGAAGTCGGTGACAGGTTCTCTCCTCACTCTCTCTTTCATTTCTTCCAAACATAGTCGTATCCATTTGCAAAGAGCTGTATCAAGCACCTGTACCCATACTCGCACCCGTGTCCATGTCGTGTCATGTCAACACTGATACTTCCGAAATTCCAAAGAGTCCATGTAATGTAGAAATGAGTGCGAATAGTGTGTGCCACATAGTAAAGAACGATCGATGGGATGTATTTCTATTTTCTTGCTTAGAAGAGGATCAATGTGAAAGAAGAGCTAACTAGAAAACATGAATTAGGATTCTTGCTATAATCACCATTGCAATGGTAGTTTAAGTAAGTGATTTAAGCCCAAAACATAGTTAATGGTGGTTGAAGTGGATCGTTTAAGCCCCAAACACAATCATGTATTGCAAGGATATTATTGCAGAGAATCCTATTCCGGAAAACACAGGCAAGTGATTTCATTTCAATCCGACATAAGAAGAGGATTTGATCAAAGCAAAGGGGGGATTTCTCCATTCCAACAAAAACTAGAATGATCGATCCATAAACAGACCTGTATACATATGGAGATAGGTAACTGCATGGGCCACATCTATTGCAATATCTAGCCTTGCAGCAAGATCAAGAACACTGCCATGTATACCTGCATTAGCCCTTCAAACACATTTCAGCATATGCACATGCACAGAGAGAGAGAGAGAGAGAACAGAAACATAAATGTTAAGAGGTTGAAGAAACTCACAATCCAAGTGTTGTCTAAGGGTTCCATTGGGGACATACTCCACAACAACAATCCTTTCATCTTCATGCTCCAAAAACCCATAAAACTTGACCAAACTCAGATGTTCTATTTGTGCCAAAGCTCGAATCTCACTTTGAAATTCCACTCCCAAATGCTTATCACCTACACTCTGCAGAGAAAACAGAATAAACTTCTAGTTAAAATCCTGTTTCATTCATTACCCCCAACAATTTCAGGAAATGGAACTGATTGATTGATTAAGCTTGAACCTTTTTAGCACGCTTGATTGCAACAAGGGTACCATCTTCGAGCTGTCCCTTGTAGACTGTACCAAAACCACCTTGTCCTATTTTAAATGTTGGGGAAAAATTCCTCGTAGCCTTGTAGATTTCTGCAATGGTGAATTTGAAACTCCCAGGCTCTCTTGTGCGGATAGAACTGTTTGAATTGCCATAGATACTGCGATTTGAACCACGATTTGAACCACGCTTCGTCTGACTACCAGCACCCGATGCATCCGAAAAAACTGAGATTGAAGAACTCAAAACAATTTCTTATTATTCTCATTGAAATGTTTGATGTCGAGGCAATGAGGTAGTATGAACGGCACATACAGAGTTCCAAAATGCAGTAGTCATCAACTAAACATTTAAAGATAGTTAAAAGCTCATAAAAAACTTGAAATTCGAGAAGCGTTTAGGGCGTCAAAATAACTTGGAATTCGACAGCAAAACGGGAAAAATATTGGGAATAATTGAAAGAAACACACTATAGAATTGAGTGCAATAAATGAATCTACTTGCTTCATAAGAAAATATAGGAAAATACAAAAAGTCCGATTTGAGATTATAATTCCACTGTTTGGCACCCAAGAATACAACAACAGACCATCTTCTACTTCGAAAACAAATACTAACACAAAACATGAAATTCAACCTTTCATTTTTTTCCACAACTTCATTTTCTCCAGTCTTGTCGGCGTCCGACACAAATTCAACAAGTTTCGTTCATTTTCACAAGCCTTCTCAAACGACCAACACAAATTCAGCAAAGAACGAAAACTTGTTAACTTGGACGATGAGATCCAACCTGTACTATTAACCAAACGCCAATTCCACGCAAAAATCTGCACTCTCTATCAAACGTTCAAGCTTTTATGTGTGTTTGTATAAATAATATATTTAACATGAAATTCAACCTATCATTTCCACACAACTTTCATTTTTCTCGAATCTTCTCACAACCAAACTGACAACACAAATTCAGCGGAGAACGAAACTTAAGTTGGCCGATGTGATCCAACCTGTAATTATTAACCAAACACCAATTCCACACAAAAAGCTACCCTCTCTATCAAGCATTCAAGCTTTTAAATAAATACATACATAAATACTAGCAGTGAGTGCACACACAATGTGCGTGCAAAGATTGTAGTTATAAAAGAAGAAGATGAATAAAAACCGTTCTATTTGTGAAGTTTTAAACTTCTCTGAATCAATTTGATTTTTCACATGATAATTTTCAAACTGATCAATCGTTATAGAAATAAAATATAGATTTTTTTTTTTTTTTTTTTTTTGAGTTTGAGAAAAGTGATTACCAGAAGGAGCTTTGAGCTCGTCAGAATAACGGAAGTTCTTCGAAGAATTGGTCTCCGGCGGAGTGAAGCACCCAACGAAAGCTCCGGCGACGGTCCTGGCGGCGATCGCGACAAGGTTTCTGCCTGAGCTTGAGTTATGGGAGGAGGACGAGGAGGAGTAGGCGGAGCACGGCGACTCAGCAAACCGGTCCGGCGTTTGGATTGCACTGGATCTGGAGCTCCGGCTACGGTATCCCGAGTTTCTACTTCTCATTTTTACACAGAGAGAGAGAGAGAGAGTGTGTGTTTGTGTGTGTGTGTGTGTGTGTGTGTGTGAGAGAGAGAGAGAGAGAGAGAATTGTGGAAATGGAAAGCTTGTGTGTGTGAGAGAGAGAGAGAGAGAGAGAGAATTGTGGAAATGGAAAGCTTGAGTTGAGAGGGAAATACGAAGTGGTTTCAGTGGTGCGAAGTCTACCACTAGTCTGTGTCTTTGGAAATTTATTAGGGGGCAGGGGCTAACGTGCGCCGCGGGGGTTGAGGTTTATAACTATCTACAGTCAATTTGGGTGGAGGACCATCACTGATTTTACATTTACAACAAGTTTTATTATACAAATAAAATTTTGAATATTGCTATTCATATTAAAAAATTAAATTTATTTTTAAATTTAATGATATGTTAAGAAAATAATTGATTAATAAAGGACTATTATATCATTTTTCTAAAGTTTTAAATAGTACAAAAAAAAACTATACAAAATGATGCCAGTATTTTTTGTTATTATTTCACAACAAAATACTTAGGGTGTGTTTGGTAACGTTTACGTTTTCAGTTTATATTTACAAAAATTTTATAAACTGGTTTTTGTTTATTTTTAGAAAAACATAAACTACAAACGCGTTTGATAATTGAAAAAATGTTTAAAAAAATTTAAAAATATAAAAAAGAGTGAGAAATGGCAAGTGGTGGCAAGTGGCGGCGGAAGACGGTGGTGGAAAGTGGTGACGGTGGGTGGTGGGTAGCTGGTGGTGGCGGGTGGGTGGTGGCGGTGGATGGGTGGGTGACGGTGGCGGGTGGTAGTGAATAGGAGGTGGTGGTGGCGGTGGCAGGTGGGTGGTAGATAACGGGTGGTGATGGGTGGCGAGTAGGTGGCGGGTGGTCGGTGGTGAGTGGCCGATAGCGGGTGGTGGTGGGTGGCGGGTGGGTGGGTGGGTGACGGTGGCGGGTGGTGCGTGGTAGCGAGTGGGTGGTGGTGGTAGTGGTGGCGGGTGGGTGGCGGATGGCGGGTGGTAGTGGGTGGTGGCGGGTGGGTGGTGATAATGGGTGGCTGGGTGACGGTAGCGGGTGATGGGTGATAGCGAGTGGGTGGTGGTGGTGGTGGTGGTGGTGGCGGCGGCGGCGGCGGGTAGTGAGTGGTGGTAACAAGTGGGTGACGGATGGCGGGTGGTGGCGGGTGGTGGTGGATGGGTGGGTGACGGTGGCGGTGGTAGGTGGTAGCGAGTGGGTGGTGGTGGTGGTGGTGGTGGTGGCGGCGGCGGCGGCGGGTAGTGAGTGGTGGTAACAAGTGGGTGACGGATGGCGGGTGGTGGCGGGTGGTGGTGGATGGGTGGGTGACGGTGGCGGTGGTAGGTGGTAGCGAATGGGTGGTGGCAGGTGGGTGGCGGGTGGTGGTGGTGGTGGTGGTGGTGGTGGTGGGTGGGTGACGGTGGCGGGTGGTGGTGGTAGTTGGTGGGTGGGTGACGGTGGCAGGTGGTAAGTGGTAGCAAGTGGGTGGTTATGGTGGTGGTGGGTGTGGGTGGTGGTGGTGGCAGGTGGGTGACGGATGGTAGTGGTGGTGGGTGGATGGGTGACGGTGGCGGGTGGTAAGTGGTAGCGAGTGGGTGGTGGTGTGGTGGTGGTGGTGGTGGCAGGTGGGTTGCGGGTGGGTGGTGGGTGATGGTGGTGGTGGTGGTGGGTGGTGGTGGCGGGTGGATGGCAGATGGCTGGTGGTGGTGGGTGGCTGGTAGTGGCAGGTAGTGAATGGTGGTGGCAGGTGGGTGGTGAGTGGTGGTGGCAAGTAAGTGGCGGGTGGTGGTGGCGGGCGGTGAATGGTAGTGGCAGGTGGTGGGTGGTGGCGGGTGGATGACAGATGGGTGGTGGTGGTGGTGGTGGTGGTGGCGAGGGGTGGGTGGTGAGTGGTGGTGGCAGGTGGTGGTGGAGGGTGGGTAGTGAGTGGTGGTGGCGGAAGACGGTGGTGGAAAATGGAGGCGGGTGGTGGCTAATGTTGGGTGATAAAAAAAAAAAACTGAAAACTCAAAATGGAAACACATTTTTTGTGTTTTCATTTTTTGGCCAAATTTATAAACTGAGACCACTGATTTATAAATCTAAAATTTTACCAAACAAGTTTTTATTTGAGTTTTTTAAATTTTTGTAAATATAAACAGAAAACTGAAAACGTAAGTGTTACCAAACGGCACCTTATAATTCTGATTTAAAATTATAAAAATATCGATATTGCATAATTTTGTATGGATTATATAAATATTTTTTTGGTGAATCCATTTTGAGTAAACTATAAATATAACTCTTAAAATTTATTTAAAATACATATTGTGCAGGGAGCAAATATTCAGGCGAGTCCGCACTCCTTTCTTCCAAGCTCCGCTTCTATCCGGTCACCTGCGAGCAAATAACGGTGAGCTACCTGGCAGCGTGTGGCCGGAAAAACCCTCCGACGATCAAATTAGCGCACACCTCAGGATAGAGAGAGAGAGAGAGAGGAGTGTTTGAGTGTAAGAATTTTCTTACAAAGTGTTCCTGTATCGCGTATAGGGGGCGCAGACATGCTTATATACCCTTCTGCGCCCCAAATCTACTCCCATTGGTCTCTCGACACGTGGCTCTGTTATCCCATCTGTCAGCACAAATCTTGCTATACATCACCTAACCCAACTGCCAGCCCACTCTGCTGGGAGCACGGCAGCGAGGCAACATTATCTCGGCTATCAACGGCCATACTGAACATGCCCAAGTGCAGTTGATGTCGTAGTTTCCTACTACCGGACTTAATTCCAACCGTGCTCAACTGTATTCCGGCGAAGCTGAGCTGGAGATTGGTAACGCCGGTCAGCCAAAGACCTTCTCGGCCAAGCTCCAAGCACAAGCCTTCCTACCGGGTTAAGGTGTGTGCATTACAACCTTGCAACGCGTGAGCTGGGGAGCCTCATCTAGACTATTCCTCCACCTGTCCGACCTTCGCGGAACCGAGATCAGATAACTCGGTTCCACGTGGGCTTTGCCATTACCGAGCAATATCACGGCCTGATCTTGGACCCCAATACCTCAGCCTAAATCTGTCCGGCTAACGTCACGGCCCAATCCCAGATCATAAATCTCTCTCTCACATATTGTTTTTTGTGATTTTTGAAATCACATTATGCCCTTTCAAGTTTATAATCGCATAATAAATGTCTCATTTTATTAATAAATCATAAAGTTAATTAATAATTTTTAATAATGTCAGAAATATAATTCAATTAATGATTCAGATAGTTTTATTATTATATAAGAGAGCAGTTAGAAAATTTTATTTTTTTTATTAAAAAATTTTGTTAAATAAAAACTTCTAACAAGGAAATATTTATAATTTCTCAAATCATAAAAACTAGTTCATATTTTAAATAAATTTCAAAAATTTATTTGTAATTTATCCATTTATTTTACTTTCAAGACGTGTCATACAAACTTTTTATTTTCCTTTTAGAATTTTTCTTTTATTTATAATTTATTCATTTATTTTACTTTCAAAACGTATCGTATAGACTTTTTATTTTCGTTTTAGAATTTTTCTTTGATTTGTAATTTATCCATTTATTTTACCTTCAAGACGTCATATAGACTTTTTATTTTTCTTTTAGAATTTTCCTTTTAGCTGGCAAATACTCATCATAGACTTTTCATTTTCCTTTTAGAATTTTCCTTTTATTTGTAATTTATCTATTTATTTTACTTTCAAACTTTTTATTTTTCTTTTAAAATTTTCCTTTTAGCTGGCAAACACTCATCATAGACTTTTTTAAGAAATTTTCTTTTATTCGCAATTTATCCATTTATTTTACTTTCAAGCCGTCATATAGACTTTGTTTTACTTTTAGAATTTTCCTTTTAGCTGGAAAATACTGAGGGTTGTTTTGGAAAGTTGGTAAAAAGTTAACTTTTGACTTTTTATTAAGTTTTTTTGACTTTTTTAGAAGTGATTTGGGAAGTTAGTAAAAAGCTGGCTTTTTGTTTTTTAGTTTAATATTTATTTATGATGTCAAATCAAATTAAAATGACCAAAATACCCTTACTCAACATAAGAGAGTTATTTTTTTATTTATTTTTCATAGGCCCTAATTTGTAATTTTAAGGCTGCGTTTTTAGCACTTGCCAAATGACTTTTTTGGCGTTTTTGGCAAATGACTTTTTTGGCGTTTTTGGACATTTTGTCCAAAAACGTGGTTTTTTACCGTGTTCCCAAAGTGACATTGATCGTGAGTGGCAGAGTAATATTTATAATTTTCTAAATTATAAATTAATTTATATTTTAAATAAATTTCAAAATTTTATTTATAATTTATCCATTTATTTTATTTTCAAGACATATCATATAAACTTTTTATTTTCCTTTAAGAAATTTACTTTTATTTATAATTTATCCATTTATTTTATTTTCAAGACGAGTTATAAACTTTTATTTTATTTTTGGAATTTTCCTTTTAGCTGACAAATACTCATCCTGAGCTGGTCGATGACTGACTTGTGCTATGATTGTCACTAATTTGGGGGCAACAATGATTCATTCCACTAAAAACATCACCACTAATACCATTAATGTATTAAAAAAGTAAAAAAAAATAAAAATAAATACAACTCCAAGACCAAAACATCACATCATTAATGGCGAAACCCACTGCCACCTAATTAGTGGGAGCACTAATTAGTGCTCCCAAGCATTTTTCATTTGGGGGGGAGATTGGACGGTATTATTTAGTTTATAAGAACTTATTACAAGTTTCGTTTTAATAATTCAAACCATTGAATATATAGAACTCGTCAAATATTATATGTTTCTGAAAAATGACGTTGATCAGATATCGATAGTTATGTGATTAAATCAATTTTTTATAAAAAAAAAAGAATGAACAAATTAACGATTAACAAAAAACTGATAAGATCACATAGTTATCAATATCCAATCAACATGATTTTTCACAAACACATAGTACTCGACGAGTTTTACACATTCAACGGTTCGGATTATCAAAACGGAACATGTGGTAGGCCTCTATGGGCCGAACAATACCGTCCAATCCGATTAAGGACCGGAGACAAACTGCTCTCCTTGTGGAAAATGTAGTTTTAAAAAATTAAAATTAAAATTTTAATCTAATAGTATATTTTTGAAAGTCTTGTTAATGAACATTGATTAACCAAACTTACATCTATTTTTATAAATAGTGTATAATTATTTAGAACTCGTTAATAAAAATATCTTAAGAAAATTTTCACTAATATTGATTAATAGAGTATTAAATAGTTGCATAGTTTTTAATTACTCATTTCACAAGGCATCATACTTTTAAATCAATGAGAACAGTAACCATGAAATATAGCACAATTTTTTTTTTATATATATTTTTTACTGAATAATTTTTCAAATTGCAAACCCACTTAAATGTTGTCAGTGCATTCAATTTCATGTCTACAATACAACCACAATAAATTATTCCAAGAGGGAAGGGAGTCCTACTAAGAAACAATGTACGGCCACAAGTAGCACACACTTGTCATGGTCGACCACTTTTTTTTTTTTGTTTTGTTTTTGGGTGGATACATGGTCAACCACTGCCTAATACAAGTCTTCCAAATAAACCCAAGAAAAAATACATACATTATATTTGCAGGGCAATTAATACAAGACAAAAATATGTAATTATACAGTAGTTTTAAAATATTATTTGATATTATTTATGTGGTATTTTAAATCAATTACATAGTAAAAAATTTTATAAGTGAGAGATGCTAACTTATCTTTAATATATAATTGGGAGATAACTGATTGTGATTTTTTATTTGTCGGGTGTATTATATAGGGGTGCTTTGGCAACCAAATAAAAGGTCAGTTTTTAACTTTTTACTCATTTTGTGTCACATCACCTCACATTTTTTATCTATAAAAAGACAAAATAGACTAAAAAAGTCAAAAAATCAATTTTTTACCAACTTTCCAAAACACCCCATAGACAATATCACATTATTACTATGTAATAATTTTATGGCAAAAACATTGCTTTTGCCCTAATTAAGGTTCAACTAACTGAAAAAAAAAACCCACCATCAATTAGGGCCAGCAAAATTATTATGCTTTAATATACAGTAATTAACCACCAAAAGTAGATCAATTGTCTCCATTTACTCTGTCAAAATCACAGTTGGTTGAGTAGCAATACTTACAAAGCACTTGAAAACATGAAAACTGTGAAATGTTGGTTGGCAATAGATCCTTATGTTTGGTCCCTAATTTGTCTCCAAAAATTATTTGTAGTTACAAAAATAATCTTTTTCTTTATGGTCTAGGCTATTTTAGTAAGAAAGCGCTCTTAATTCAATTCAGTAGAATGTGAGTCTCCAAAGCTCGATGTCATAGCTTCAAATCTTATAGAGCGTGATTCCCTTCTTTGTAGATCGAATTTGACTGAAAAAGCTGCATTTAACTTGAACAACAATCTGAATTTGACCTCTTGTGGATTAAAGAGGTCAATAAAAAAAGAGAAGTTAATCGAAGGTCCAACTGATCACCACATTTTTTTCCCAGAGTAAGATGCTCACATTATTCCTAATAAATGAGGCCATCGAAAAGGAGATGTATGGGATCAACTTTGTCTTACCTAACTGACCAAGCTAAGTCAGATCGACATGACTAATACTGTGACTACCATTTTTATTAGTTCAAGAAGACCATGTGGTGTTGAGATGATACTCTAGAACGATTGAATATTTACGTAGTTGTCTCTACCTAAGCCAAACCCCTGGCTTTTCGGCAAAAAAATGAATTCGCCTAACTATCAAGAAAGTGATTAAGAAAATATCAGATTGAAGCAAAAAGGAAAAAGTAGTTGCAAATCTGTGAAGTGCAAGCAAGAATCATGTGTGCAAGTGAGAACTGCACTATCTTATTTGTACTCCATTGATCTGAAATTACCCTTTGATATTTCTCATTCAAGTGAAATTCCTACAAATAGTTTTGTAATTGTGATTGACGTTACAGTCCTAGCTACATCAGCATCGAGCATTACCTGAATTAACAGTCACCGACTTCAAAGAAATGTAGCAATGGGTCAAATCACCAATGTTATTGTTCATGAATCAAATGATTGTTAGATCATATCCATTAGCATACTTGACAAGTAGTACCATGCTTACCTGCAAGTTGAAATGGGAAGTCACAAACACACAATGAAATGTCATTGAATCCATAACATGACTAGACAATCATAGACTTAAATGCAGGGCTGCAATAAATTTTCATATCCACCTCGAGTCAGTGTCAGCATCAATAAAATGGTGTTTGATGTTGTTTACTGCAATTTCAACGTGTTGTTTACAGCTTATGCATTTCCTAAGTTGGGAGATGAGTGGTTTTAGAGTTTTGCTTATAGATTTTGGATTTTTAGCTTATAATAAGTTGGGAGATGAACATTTTTCTCACAATTTTAAAGAAAATAGGGCATAAAATAGAGAATTTTAGAACGTGCACAAACCTCATATGAAAGGCAAGGACCAAGAAACAGAGACACCTTTTAATAGTGTGTCCATATTAGACACTATTAAAAGTTTTATGTTGGTCCTTGCCTTTCAATAAAGTTCTATGTTGTTGATCAAAAAAAAAAAATGATATCAGACACCAACACTCATCCAATATTTTGACATGTGTCCGACAAATGTTCAAACGTGTCTTATTATTATTCTTTTTTAAATTTAGACCCGAACAGACTTTAGACACTTTAGGGGGACATGTCTCCATTGGTTAGACACATGGGGGGGAAGAAAAAAAAAGATCCTTATTTTTTTTTTATATTTAAATTACCAGGCCGGAGCATCCGTATCGCGTCGCCAATCCATGTCCATGCTGCTTAGGGCAAGGGCTTTCAAGTTCTAACCTCAGAATTAGAAGCCAAAACCAATTTCCACCAAACAATCACCACTCAGTGTCCTTATCAAAATAAAGCACCATGTCATCTGGAGAAATCAAACACACATTTATCCTCAATACATTCAAATCTAGTCCACACAAGACAAACAGTCTTCTTCATCCTCCATTAATCTCACCAGAACATCCAATAATGTATAAACCTCCAAAGCTCGCTTGTGGGATTTATCACTTGACACAAATGTATGAAGCTCACCAGCAATCTCTATCCAGCTACAACCTGGAACTTTATGACTACACCTATCCCTCATCATTCTGCGAACTCTTGCAACATCAAGCCAACAACCAACAGAAGCATACATGTTAGACAAGAGGGTATAATTCACAGTATTGCCCGGCTCTAATACAAAAAGCTTTTTTGCTGCCCAGATTGCCAATCCTGAATTGCCACGGACCTTACACGCACCAATAAAGGCTCCTAGCGTGTCTGATCCGGGCTCAATAGGCATCGAGTTCAAAACATTGAAAGCCTCATCTAGAAAACCGGCACGCCCAAGAAGGTCAATCAGACAAGTATAGTGCTCTGAATGTGGCTCAATGTGATAGTCATTAGTCATTAAATTGAAGTAATGAAGCCCCTCGTCTACTAGCCCCCCGTGGCTGCAGGCAGAGAGAACACCAAGAAATGAAACTTGATCTGGCCTCCCGCTACTATGCAATAGCATCGTTTCAAAGAGTTCAATCGCTTCCTTTGGATTTCCATGGAATGCATAGGCTCGAATCATTGATGTCCATGAAACAAGATCAGGCTTTGCAATAAAGCTGAAGATTTTGAGTGCCATATCAATGCTACCACACTTGGAATATGCATTGATTAGGGAATTTGCAATTGACAAAAAAGCTTGAAACCCATTTTTTACTGTGTAGGCATGAACTTGCATGATTTCAGACGAGGAGGATAAATTGCCACATGAACTGAGAACACTAGCCAACGATAGTTCATCAGGACAAAAATCTTCTCGGAACATCTTCACAAGAAGTTTCATAGCCTCCTTCCCATCACCATGTCGGCCATAACCTACAATCATCGTGTTCCATGAGATAATATTTCTGAAGACCATCCCATCAAAGGCTTTGCTAGCATCCACTACATTTTCAGTCTTCGCATACATATCAACTAGTGCACTAGCCACTACAACGTCTATATCAAAGGACAATCTAATAACAAGGCTATGAAGCTGCCTACCCAACTCAAAAAATTCCAAATTGGTTGAGGAATTTAGGAGATTGCTAAGTGTGAAATCATCGCCCTTTACACCCTCCAACCGCATCAAACTAAAGACCAAAAAAGCTTCTTTTGCCAAACAATTCAAAGCATAGCAAGACACCATCCCATTCCACAAAACCAAATCTTTCTCCAAACAACAATCAAAAGCACACCTGGCATCTCCGACTAAACCGAATTTCGAATAGAAATCAACAAGAGCACTATTTACAAAACAATGTATATACAATCCCAGTTTCATTAGAAGACAATGCAACTGTCTGCCAATCTCAACATCATTCAGCTCAACGCACATACGAAGCAAACTCGCGAACGTAATGCAATCGGGAACCACCATTTGTGACAACATTCTCTTGAAATAGCGAAAACCCAGATTATGAATCGATCTAAAACCACCACCACAGTCAGATACACCACTCAATAACGTGTTCCAAGTTACAAGATTTCTCACGAGCATTTCATCGAACAACTTGCAAGCATCATAGAATTCCTTGCATTTAACATAAACATTCAAGAGTTGGTTTTGCAATGACAATACATTATGGTATCCTAACTTAAATAGATGCGCATGTAATTTTCGTCCTTGAGGAAGAGAACCCATTTTTGCAGAGCTCTTCAACGCATTGGAAAAGGAGGAACGGGTTAAGAGTGAGTCCATGAAATGGGTCGATTTAGAAACCGCCATTGAAGCTCTGAATCGACCCAGATGGAGAGGTTCGTTGATTTTGTGATGGGGGTCATGGTTTGGGCCGTTGTGGTTGGTTTGGATAACGGTCATAGAAGTTGATAACAGGCGTATGAAATGGACGGTGGGTATTGAAAGAGAGCGGCATTTGTTGTGGATCATCCAATTGATGGAATGAAGAAGAGATAGATTAATCAGAGCATATGGCTTTGTTTGACAAACAACCTGGAGATGGTGAACTAATGGGCCTGAATCTTCTAATTAAAGGAAAAAGCCTGATAAGGCCCAGTTTACATGTGTTATTTTTTGTTTTATTTTATCGGGAAATTTAGTGAAAACTCCCGCAGGAGGCCAACATCTTAGTGGGAAAAGGACAATTTAAGGCCTAATTTGGGAAGACTAAATAAGTTTATTTTTTGACTTTTTATGAAATATAGATTGGGTTTGAGTTGGGTTTGAAGTGATGTGTTAGAGAAGTAATGTAACTTAAATAAGATGATGTGACTTAAATAGGATAGTGACTTTTTAACTTTTTGTCTTTTTTCAATCATGATAAACTTGGCCTTAATCTCTTGAACAACAAGCATGTTCTTCATGAATGACAGATTTATAATTTTTTTCTTTTTCCTGAATAATCTTATCCTGAATATATGTATTAGAGTTTTGAATTAAATTTATTAGTGATAAATTTTGAAATTTTGTTTAATAACCATTGTTGGTCATCATTCAATGATTAAATCTGAACTACAAGAAATAAATTTATCTTTGAAAATAGAATACTATTCCACACTAGTTGATCATCGCCGAAAGCATCAAAGTGAAGGCTATTCTTTGGATTTGTTAGTTGAATCTATTTATCTTGAATTGCTCTTTTTTTTTTCCCCTCATCTAGTTGGTGATTTGAAATTGTTGTTTGTTAATTATTGTTGATTTGTTTGTAAACATGTAATGAAACAACTAGTTTTCTTTAGTTCATATTCTATTTTTTTTTTGTTACTGACACCCAATCCAAAAAGATAGTAAAGTATTATTTTGCTAGTCAGTAACATTTTACTATTAAATAAAGTAAAATGTTACCTTGACTTCAATTTTGATGTTTTTTTTTTAAAAATAATTTTATAGTCAACCTAGACATTATTTGTTAAATCTTGATGAGAGAATTCTAAAAATTTTAATTTTATTAAAAATTGATATCTAGATAAAAAGTTATATCATTTTAAAGTTTAAAAATATTTTGATAATAATGAAGTATGTTACAAGATTTTTTTTTATACTTGTCCTTAATCCATTAAAATTTATTATGAGGGAATTTTGATCAAATTTATTTTTTTTGCTAACTAGAAAAAATAAAATACGCTTGTCTGAAGTTAAAAAAATAATTTGAAAAATTAACTGGGTTAACAAATAACAAATAGATTAGTTTTGTATGAGATGTTCTAGATTTAAATTATTTTTTTTTAAACAACTATAAAAATAATTGTCAAACTTTTTTTTTTTTTTTTTCTTTCTTTCTTGAGTGGTTTATAAAAAAAATGAAATTTTCACAAACACTCGACATTTGAAAGTTGTCATTTGATAACCCAAATATATGGATATTTCTTGACATTTCAAATTCATCATGGACACCCTTGCCATTTGAAAGTTGTATAAATAATTTCATTAGAAATATTCAAGATAAATTATTTTGATTTCTTTTGAAATTTAAAGAAAACACAATAAGTCCTATAAGTTTAATATAATTACATTATTAATATTTTAATGTATATAATATTTGGTCTTATTTCATTAGAAATTTGTTAGTTATATGAATAAAAAAAATAATATTGTAATATATTTTACATTGAAATGTATATCTTATCTTATATATCTTTGTATTTTCGTATCATCTATATTAACCTTACTAGAAAATTTTTTGTATAATTATGTAAGATTATAAAATTTATTATATTTTTTTTAAATATCGAGAAAGACCGATATAATTTATCTTAATATTAACTTCAATAACATTTGAACATTGATTGAGGTACAAACAATATAACTTCCAAATATTAATGGGTGTTTACAATATATTGAAAATGCTAGACGTAACCTCCTTATTGAAATGAGTGGTGCTACATACACCAATTAATATATTAACTAGTATATTAACACTAATTATGATTTTATTATTGATCTCACTCATTATATAAAATACAAATACAAAAGATATCTTAAATTATGTCATACCAACATTAGTTATGACCTTATTATTGATTCCATTCATTATATAAATTACAAATACTAAAAATATCTTAAATTATGTCACATCGTCAATTATTACACTAATTAGTATACTAATTAATACATATAACATTACTCTATTAAAATTAAAGGAGTGAGGATTGGGTTTCTCGATATCCCTCTTCAGATTGATTTGTAAGATTGGGTCATAAATGGGTTCAGGCGTTGGGTTCCCGATCAACAAAAATAAATAAATAAATAATAATAATAAACAAATGCTAGTGGTGTAAGTTGTCTTAATTTAGTGTAGTTGGTTATCTAATTGATTACGTGGTAGTAAGATCAAGAAGGTGTCGTGGTGTAGTTGGTTATCACGTCAGTCTAACACACTGAAGGTCTCCGGTTCGAACCCGGGCGACGCCATTTTCGCAGTTCCGCTTTTTAATAGCTTATCTTGCTTGACTGATAAGCTCTCAAAATTTTTTTCTTTATTTTTTTCTAAAATATAAAATAAAATATCTATAAAGCAACTGAATTTTCAATAAAGATCCAAAAAGAAGAGTCCCAAAAGCAGACACGAAAGTACCCCAAAACCCTTTCCTCTTCTTCTCACACAGCCTCGCACAATATCACTACACAGCAGCCACCCACTATGAAGAAGAATCTATAGGTAAATCTTGCTGATATATATACATATAAGTATATGGGTTTGTATGTATACATGTATGTGTGGTAATTCCTGTGAAATGATTGATGTTCTTGTTGCTTAGGTGTTTGTGGACTGTATTTTGAACTGGGTTTGTTGTCTTCAATTGATATAGTCCTCTTGTTCTTTCTTTTCAGACTTGAAATGTTTGATGTTCTTGTTGCTTAGGTCTGGACTGTGTTTTCATTTGGGTTTATTAGACTTGAATTACTTGTTCATTTGTTTCTGTAAAGTAGTATGAATCCCTCAGTCAACTGATATTATGGCCTATATCTCATGTAAAAATCTAATTGTTGATATATATGTATGTGTGTGTGTGTGTGAGAGAGAGAGAGAGAGAGAGCGCGCATGTGTTGTAATTCCTGCTCTGTGAAATGATTGATGTTTGTGTTGCTTATGTCTGTGTGGACTGTGTTTTGAATTGGGTTTGTTGTCTTCAATTGATATACTCCTGTTGTTCTCCTTTTTCAGACTTGAAGTGTTTGATGTTCTTCTTGCTTGGGTCTGTTTGGACTGTGTTTTCAATTGGGTTTGTTCTCTTTAGACTTGAATTGGTTATTTGTGTGCTTCTGTAAAGTAGTATAAATCTCCTTAGTCAGCTGATAATTGTAGCCTATAGCTCATGTAATTAGATTCGTATTTCTGGTCCAATTATTGATACATATATGATATATGTATATGTGTGTGTGGGGGGGGGTGTAATTCCTGCCATGTTAAATGATTGATATTCTTGTTGCTTAGGTTTGTGTGGATTGTGTTTTCAATTGGGTCTGTGTCTTCAATTGATATACTCCTCTTGTTCTTCTTTTCAGATTTGAAATGATTGGTGTTCTTGTTGCTTAGGTCTTTGTGGACTGTGTTTTCATTTGGGTTTGTTGTCATGAATTGATATACATACTCCCCTTCTCCTCTTTGGCTTGAATTAAAGGGGTATAATGTCTTTCTATACTGTTCTAATTGTTCAATTGCATAAGTGATGTAGGACAAGACTTTAGAAATTTTTATTTTTTAGTTTTAGTACTTTTAATATATTATTTGATTAGGATTCTTATAATTTTTATAAATATTCTAGAATTATTAGGTTTAGTTTATTATAATTAAGCCTAGAAGCATGCGTAATTCATTCATTCAATTAATAATATTGAAAACATAAAAACTATAGAATCTTGTTCTACATCCTAAACGATGTTTAGAATTTTAACCATACAAGCATGTTTAGAATTCTTGTAGAGTTCACTTGTAAGTGATGTTGTAGTGGATACATCTTGGCCACTTTCATTCTCTGATTCATGGTCGTTTGACAATGTATCAAGTCATGACTTATGATCTATTCAAACTTGTTTCAAATTCTAATTTTTATGCAAGTTTATATGGTAAAAAGTACTTTGATAAACCAAAGGATAATTATGTCATAAATAAGGAAGGCACAAAATCCACTAAAAAGTATTTTAGTTCTTATAGTGCAATGAGCTCACCCAGGGTGTATATTTAGTTGGCTGTTCCATCAATTATGGAATCTATCTGATGCATGAATGGCATCACTTACTTAGGTGATAATGCAAAGGACTGTCATTGGACATTGTAAACGGAAAGCATCATGAACTTATTTTTTAAAATCTAGTTTATACTGATGATTATGTAACTCTTTCATATGAAAAAGGTAGCTTGGGTGCTTCGAATCAAATATGCTGGCTCACATGCCAGTGATAATAAATTTAGGTAAGAGAAATGCATAAGATTGTTATTTGTTATGCTTTAGAAGTTAGAGCCAAAAGATGAAAGGTGATACTGTCACCTGATCTAGATTTTGCCTGCTTGGCAGAAAGTAAAACATTGATGATGTTTCATTGTTGTACTAATTTGTTATCAAAACATGTGCAACAACTACTTGTAGTTGCTTACTACTACTTCTCTTTCTTAGGGTTGATCCCATGTAAATTTTATGTTGGTTTTTACTGATTTATTGAATGCTGTAAGCTAATTTCTATATTCATGCTTCTTAAAGCATGCATTACAGTTTTTGTTTCAGCATCCATTAACTTCGTTGGCTGTTTAAATCGGTAACATATGGTTCATATTGTCTTTCTAGAATGTGACTCTCCTACCATGCCAAAGAACAGGATGCGACGTCTGATGCACTAAAGGATTTGAGTGGATGACATAAAATATTGCAAGAATGGGGGGTTGCTGTTGTTCTTCCAGAAAACCTCAGTTGCATGGAACACCAGTATATTACTATGTCAGTAATTTCTTCCATCACCCTTTACATGCTGGCATACTGCCAATCATTTTTATCATCTACTCTTCTTTTCAAAATATGGCTTGGTGTAGCATTTTTGCAAACATTTTATTTGAGATTGATGGCCTCTTGGGTCATGCTTGCTTAAATAGGATGCCACCATTTAGTGCGATCTCTCTATGTCTTGTTTATTCAAGGACTCAAGTACCGATGTTTGGGTGTGGGTGCATTTCCAATCTCAAATTTAGGGTACACAAACTCTGCAAAAAAGGGTCATATTTTTTTATATTTTTATTCTGTTGTGAAATAAAATGGTGTTATTTGTAACATACAATATCAAAAGAAAATTTCACTCATTTTATAGCAATTATACAACAATACATACTTACATGTAATGTTAGTGGCAGTGCGTGGGCTAAGCGGACCCTACCATCTCCAGTCAAGCCATTTTCTAGATGTCTTTTTTATGTGAGATTTGTCTGTATAAAAATAATTTGAGCAAGCCATCTTCTAGATGTATTTTTGGTTTCGCCAATATAACCACTGGATTTCCTTATCACTCTGTCAGGCTACAAGTCAAGTATTTGGTAATAGATGCATTTGTAATGGACATTTGGATTTTTGAGAAATAGTAATTTATTTTTGGATTTACATAACTAAAATTTTGTTTATTGATCATCTCAGTTGTCAAATTCCTTGATAATTACCCCTAATAAAAGCTCTTTTATCACCAGTGGATTTGTGAAATATATGAAGTGTCAAATTCGTTGTTCCTTTTACTAGTGTTGCTAAAAATCCATGGTTTGTGACTTTTCAGTCCTACTCCTGTTTGAGTGGAAGTGTTCAGTGGGACTTGTGAGTATCACAAAAGGTTTGTGATCATAGGTGGTAGTATGTTATTGTCTCATTATTCTTTCATTTTGTCACTTTGCAAGTCCAGTTTTTTTATTTATTATCTTCGAAACCAACAAGTTCACAGCCATTTTACCAATTAGCTGCCAACCATTTAATAATGGGCACAGGCACAAGCTCGGCACGCCTTATGAATTCTTCTCCATCAACTGTGCTTCTCCTCCTTACGTCTTTCAGTATGTCATAAACCTCACCAAGCTCTTTCTTTCTTCCTTCCTCTTCGTTGAAGCAGACTTTCATTGTTTGTAGTATCATTGTTTTGGCATCATTGTCAAATCACGCGACATTATAGTTAGGAAAGTTTGTTTGAGTGGAAGTCTGTCAACTGGTTGATTTTAATGTAGAAAGGGGTATTGTTATTGCAATTTGCATGGGGTTTTCTTTTGTATCCACTTATCGGTTCTGAACTTTCTTGCTCCTTTTTGCAGTGTCCTCCAGTTTTCGATGATCATGAGTCCTTCACGTCCCATGACAGTGCAGCCACAGTATTCACTTCAGGATTCTTGGTTGATTTGAATTTGGATATGTCAACCCCTGACACTTACCGACCACCTCCTGCACCTATTCCATACGACGTGGTTTTCGGATGTCCACAATCAACAGATTCAGAGTCCCTTGGAGAAACCATTAGTGACAGTGGCTTTGCAAATTTTTCAACATGCGTGGATCTTAAGGAGTCGGATTGTAAAACTGACACTAGCAAATTTCTTGACTCCCCGAAGAAGTTTGAATTTGAACTTGTAAAATCAAGTGATCTTAATGTATCAGCAACAGAAGAAGAGGATGTTTGTCCCACTTGTCTTGAAGGTGCACTACTGGCAGAGTTTTAGTAGACAATTTATTTGTTTATTTATTTATTTTATATATAACTAACTGTTTCATTTTGCATCTTCATCTGCAGAATATGATGCAGAGAATCCAAAGATTATCACCAAATGTAATCATGATTTTCACCTTTCATGCATTCTTGAGTGGATGGAAAGAAGTGACACCTGTCCCATATGCAACCAGGTTTGCCTTATGCTATATTCCATTATTGCAATGATTGGATGTGAATTCCTTGCTTTTATTGTGGTGATATTAATCATAGGCACTGGATACAGGTACAGCCACAGGAAAGTGATTTTCAAAAAATTAAAATATGGACAAGCGGGAATACAGAGAAAAAAAAAAAAATTATTATTTGCTTTGTATATGAATATAAATTTGTGGCACATAGATTGGAGAGGCATCAATATATATGAGTGTATTTTTTTTTTTTTTCTCACTTCCCCCCTTTTTGTTTTCATATATTTCACCCCAAATCAACTTTCTAAAATAATAAAGAAAAACCTACAAAAGTGTCTTGAGTTGTGTCTAGACACACGACACGCATGTCCATGAAGTGTTCTTTACGTGTCCAAAAAGAAAAATTGACATGTCATGTGGTGCGTCTGACATGTGGATATGCATGTCTACACCATATTGGTATCCAATATGTATCGGACACAGCATCCATTTTAGAGTGCCCGTGCTTCCTATATCTTAGTACCTGGACATGTTCATTTAAGAGTTGATGGGGGGCTAACTGTTTAGGGACCAAAACACATTAATAGGTCTTGTCTCCGCCATTTTAAACATTTATTACACCAACTGAAATATTTTGCTGCTCTATATTACAGGAAATGATATTTGAAGCTATCTAAGACTTTCAATTCGGAGCCTATTGGCTATTCGGCATACAAGCTTGCCAGCTCGCCAACTCAGAGAAGGCAAACACGTGGATGTATGTAAATGGTTATGGCCAATGATCTTAAAATTCATCTTTCTTTTTTCTTTCTTTTTTTAATTTTAGTTTGGCTGTGTATATTAAGGTCATTTCTTTCTGTGATTCAATCCCCCTGCTGTTTGAACTTTGAACCTTGAGCGAGAAATTATTCAGTGCAATGTGTGGAATCTACGTCCCACCATCCCCTGAATAATTATCCAATGGACGGTAGCAATGCCACACACGGTGACACAGCACTGAATGTCACCACTGAATAATTTTTGGTTCTGAGATGGATTGACATGTCAAAGTTGAAGAATCTCCCAACTTGTTTTAAGGGAGCTAAATGCACTCCGCATGAAGAAATGATGGCTAGCTCTACCCTCTATGTTGTTGTGATTTATACTTTCATTTCCTCTTGTACAGATTCTCATTTTCTCTTCAATCCACATGTATGTTGCATGGGTTTGTTTGTTTGCGCTTTTTGCATAGAATTGCACATTTGTTTGTGTTGGCATCCCATAGTAGTTGCCGATGATGTTTAGAATAGACTTATAAGATGGCACAGGACATTTATTGTGGAGGTGCTTTTTGGCTTAGAGCCCAAAGGGACAATTGTGAGGCTAACTGTTTGGGTTGGATCATAGCGGACAATACTTTCAGCGAGGGTTAAATCGCGTGTCTAAGATGGTATCAAAGTTAGGGTTAGGTTGGCTAGATTAGATCTACTGCCTTGGTTAGGGTCGGAAGAGCCTAGTTTAATTGTGTTTTCATTTTTTATGTTTTTTGAGCCAAAATAAAAGAAAGTTGAAAACCCATTGTTTTCATGTTCTCTTCATCTTTAAGCAAAAATAGTTCAAAAAAATTGGAATGTTTCCTAAAAGTGAGTTATTTTAAAAAATAATTACTTAAATAAATGTTACTTCTCTCCTCTCCTTGCGTACTAAACAAAATTTCATTATACTAAACATGTCTATTTATTTATTTTTCTAAAAAATATTAGGCTTCTTATTCTGTAAATTAAATACAAAAAGAATGACATTACATACATTGAATATTAGGGAGGCTTATTCTAATAGGTGAATTTATTGTCTAATAGGTCCGGTGAGAATTAATGACATTTTTTTATCAAACATTATTAAATTACTAATTATTAATTTTCAGCGACAATTTGAAAATTGTTACAAAAAACGTCACTAATTATAAGTTTTAGCGATAGTTTTAAAAAATTGTCACAAAAAATTGTTATTAATTTTTAATTTTTAGCGATAGTTTGAAAAAATCATTACAAAAAAATGTCACTAATTGTAAGTTTTAATAACAACTTATAAAAATCGTAACAAAACAAAGTCATTAATTGTTAATTTTTCGTGACATGTAAAAAATCATCACAAAAAATTATTTTTAACGATAATTTTATTAAGATTTATTTTTAATAGGACTTAATGTGAATTAAATTTAACTATTAGGACCTATTAATAGTTTATCTTTAAATTATATTACCTTTTAACTTTAGATTTAGACTTTTGTAATATAGATATTAATTCTTCATAACAAACTATAGTACAAAAGTTTGTTGGAAGGTTCTCGTGACCACTGAATGCAAATTCTAATCTTTCCTCTCCTAAAAACCTTATCCTGTCCATTTCTTGTAATCAATCCTACAATCTCAAAAAAAATTTACTCTTTTTTTTTTTAATTTATTTTTTCTTACCATTTTTGTGTGCGTTACATCTACATCATTAGTGCTATTGATGGGGTATAGAGCAACACCAAAAAAGTCAAAAAGAAGTTGGTGGTTGCCTACTACTTGATGATTTGGTTCTGCCGAATTTTGGCAGCAAGTAGGCCAAGAAAGAGAAGCAGGTAACCAGAAATTATTGGAATCAACAAAATTTACAAAATTTCCAGACTATGGTGCAGTTTATTGGTCTCTTTTTATAGGGTTTTTTTTTTTTTTTTTTTTGGTGTGATAATTGTGAAAAGTTCCCACATATTATTTGGTTTAATGTTTAATCTCTTTTGGTGATAAGAACATGTTTAGTGAGAAAGAAATTTTACTGTTTTGAAAGATTTTTTTTCCGCCTAATTTTACTCATTGCTGTTAAACCACAACCGGCTAGTTGTTGGAAAGTTCACTGGAAAAGTCATCGGGAGTGGTCGGCTGCAGTAGTAGTGGTGGTGGTGATATAGACAAATAGGTAGATTAGATAAACAATTAGGTGATATATGGACAAATAGGGGATCACAGGTGTATAGATAGGTGGACAAATAGATGAGACTTGGACAAATGATTTATGTGGATAAATTAACAAATTGATAAAAGTGATATGATTTTTCAAATTATTATCTTCTTTTATCGACCCGGAAGAATAAAGTTTGGGACTATTATTCTAAAAAAATTGGAAGATATGACCCAAGTACCTTTCCTTCTTTGGGAAAACTATGTGTAATAATTTAATTAATTTGAAAAAACAGAAGTCGATTATTTTTTACTGAACAGATCTTTTATTTTGGCTGATGAAAAATTCCTCCAAATAATTATTTGTAAGGTGATCTTTAATCTTTCATCAGATCTTAATGCATTAAAATCAAGCTCCAACCGTTTGATCAAATCGATTTTAAATAAAGGGAGAGTTCAGTTTTTTATCAAATCAAGGGAGCTTTATCTGTTGGGCCGGACATCCTTATATCTAGATTTCCTCCCAGACAACCAGTCTTTCTTTATCTGAATATCAATTTTCACCTATGGCCGGATGTCCTTTCGAACAACAAGACTTATAAAAAAAACTTAATGAAAATTTTAAATTTATCATTGGAGTGTATGATATCAGATCAAATTATTCATCAAATTTTTATTTAAATTTGATGCAAAGTTTGATAAAGTGTTGGTGTTGTTTAATATGGGTATCAAGTAATATCAAGTATAATTCAAAAAAGCTTTAAGTCATTCAAGTTTTATAGTTGATCCCAAAATTAGCCTATTTTACCCGTGTTAATAATTGAGCAATTTTTGTTTCTTTATTTTCATTTTTTTTCCCTACTGGAATATACCCCTACTGAAACAATTTGAAGTCATTCAATTGGAATATTCTTTATACGATTCAGAGGAAAATGTTCAATGATTTTAGGATAAATTTCACTGACATTTCCTGAGTTTTAAAAAAGCATAAGTTTCACGATTTTAATATAATTACATTGATTTTTCTTTTAGTAAAGTTAAATTGATTGAAACTAATGTAGATGTTGTGAAAACGCAAAAATAAAACAACGTAAAATATACATTTTTGTATAAAAGAGGTGATAATATTATTTTTCACACATATAACTAACAGATTATTGATGAAAATAAGACTAAATATTATATATAAATCAAAATCACAAAGAAAATCAATGTAATTATGTCAAAATGATAGAATTTATTGTATTTTTTTCAAATGTTAAGTAAGGTTTCAAGTCTTTGACCTTTAAGCCACTAGTTGACAAAATTTCAAATTTTAAGTGAGACTCTGCTAGAAATATTCTTATAGGAAAATGGTTTATCCATAGAATTTTTGTATAAAAATATATCTAAAATGATATAATAATAATAATATTTTTTAAAATTATAAATTGCAGTGATAGATGCTCCATATAAAATAAAATGAGCACAAATAACTACATTATTATATATCCAAAAAAAAATTATTAAATTTTGTTTCTATAATAGTAAAGTTCTAAATTTAACAACTATTATTGTTTTTTTTATATTTGAATTCATGCTATTCTAAGTAAAATGTCACACTCTTTGGGTCTACCAATTTAAAACACATCATGTGAAAATAACATTTATACTACTAATCACACCTATCAATGTTGGGGCCTTTAGAAAATTCAATATATTCTTCAACCAAGGGAACATCACTCTCAAATCGTGCCAACTTTGAAAACTTAATTAATATTAAACTTTAAAAGAGTCAAAAGTGAAAACAACCCCCAACAAATTTTTATTTTTATAATATTTTGAAATTATTTATGCATTCCACCTGGTGCCCTAATGGATGATTTACAAATTAATAATAAAAAGAAAATAATAATAAATATAGAAGTACAGAATGCATTGTAACATACGCATTTTGTGAGCACTCATATTTAATTATTTTTATAAATACTCTACAAGAAAGAAATAAATCTTCTCATATAATCCTGTTGACCAAGTCTGCGCTCCTCCGTACGACGTCGCCTTATCACTTGAAAACACAAACGTGAGCTAGCCGGCGGGTGTGTGCCGGAAACCTCTCCGATACCTAAGTTAGCAAACTTGACAAATAGATAAAGCTCTGTGAATTCAGAAAGCAAAGTTGTGTGTTAACTCCCCAAAGGTGATATTTATGAGCTTTTATAGATTTTGTGTGGCACAATCCTAATAGGACTTCTACTCCTCCATGTAGAGTCATCCTAGGATTCATACTCCTGTAGGATAATGTTTATCCTTTAACACCCCCCTCACTGCTTAAACCAAGTGATATGGTTATTACTACGGCCGAACTCCATCATGACCGAAGTAATTATGGTTATGCCGAGCCTCAGAGTAGGCCGAACTAGTTCTTCCTTTTACTTCTCGTACGTCGACTTCTCATGCACAACACACGGCGTGGTTAGGCCGATCTAACAAGTCGTGACCGGTATAACTCCAAGACCGGTCTAACGCAAAGGTACTGTTAGACCGATCTTACTTCGTTCTTACGTCGGACTGGACTGGCTTCACAGTCTTAGGACCGGACTAACTTCGGAATATCCATACGACCGGAGTGACTTACGTGGCCCCTTTACTTAGCCCTTTATACTGTGGCTCATAACGGCCCATTACCCAGCTCGACCCAATTTTCACATAAATTACCCTCTCAATTGCCCCTTAATTCCATCTGCCTAGCATGATTGGGATTATCTGTCAACCAGCCGAGCTATAACTTTTAAGCCTTTCCAGCCGAGCTAAAAAACCCTTTAGCCTCTCCAGCCGAGCTAAAGATTCTTTATCCTTCCGGCCGAGCTTATTTCACTCTGGGCTTTACTTGTCCGGTCAAAACGTCTCTTCAATCACAGCGACTGTAACGCTTCCTATTCTAATGACACGTGGTACGCTCTGATTGACTGAGGACGGCTGTCACGCCGTCTTCGTATTTCGTACTTTTTGAACAGTCCCGCCCAATTTTTGGGCTTTCAAACAAAAACAAACCCTGAGGCCAGAGTCCCTTCACTTTTGCCATCCATCTTCTTCCTTTCCTTCGCGTTCTTCATTGTTCTCCATTTTTTTGAAAGAGCTCGTGAACTGCTGCTTTTTGCTTCCATCTTCAGCTCCTGCTCCCTCATCTGGTTAGTATTGTACATCTTACTTGCTCTGTTTGTTTTCGTATTTGTTCCATGCGTTTTGTTTTTCTGTGTTTTCTGCAAACACGTTTTTCTGTTTTGCTTTGCTTTGTTCTTCTATAGAAAAAACTTAACAGTAGAACATATGAGTATATGAAATACCCTGTAGAAAACAGATTTTTGATCCAAAATCATGATGCAACAGAACTAGGATACTGTTTAAGCTAGGTAAAAGTCTAGTCAGCATACAACCGGACTAACACTTGAGTTTACACTAGTAGCTTTGAATAAGCCAAAACTTCTTGATAGTCCTTAGCCGAGGTAACCAACCGAACTAGGTTTGCTCTTAGCACAATGAGATACCTGAACTCCAACCGATCTATGGCTTTGGGGCTAAACCAACTCTCTTAGTTTTTTAGATGGAACTCAGAAAGCTGCCCCTAGGCGTTCAACCGGTCAAACAGAACTGTTCCCTCGACCGAGATATGTAGACGCTCGCCGTGCCCGAACTAGAAAAGCCCTGCTCAAACCGAGCTACAAATCACCTTGCAAAGACCGAGATAGAACCTGTAGTATCCACAAAGCCGAAGTAGGACTTTTTTTTCCCTTGCTTTTAATTTGTAGCACAATCCAATGATCTGTGCTTAACACCTTTTTTCTTCACTTTGCAGACTTAGGTCGCCCAGGCACTCCTCTGGGTGCGTAACCGAGCTACTGAGCACCATTTTTGCACTGATCTAATTTATACATAATTTATACAATAAATGGGAAAGTATAGATATTTAGTAAATACTCCGGGCGGTCTTGCCGAATTCCGAAAGGATTATAATATACCCGATGACGTCCATTTGATTTTAGCCGAAAAAGATGTCATACCCTGGGGAAACGAAGGCTTTGTCCCCTTCACCCTTTTGTCCATAATAGAAACCGGACTACGATTTTCAGTCCAACCTTTAATTTGCGAGTTCCTTAGGCAAACTAGACTATGCCCTACCCAACTATCCACCAATTCGTACCGCATAATAATGGGAATAGCCGGTCTCAACCTTGGTCTGGCCGAAATCTTTCACCAATACTCCATTGGTTCGAAAGAAGACGGCTGGGTATACTATCTCAGAATACGCCGCCGTCGTGAGAAAATAATAAAGAATACACTGGATAAAGACCTAAACGACGACGATTTTTTCTGGGTGTCTGGGAACTTTGAGGATCATCAAGCCCAGATTCCTGGCCGACGCATCAATTGGAAGAAAAGGGAACCTGGTAAATTTACTTCGATTTTCTTGCGTGCTATTTTATATTTCGGTTTGTCAATCTTTCTGCCGAACTAACAGTTATTTGTTTTTCTTCGCAGATTCTGCCCACCTCCATTCTTTATACAGCTACCCAAATTTAGCGACTTTGCATGCCGCACTACGGTATCCAGAACGTAGTTGGGCCAAGTTGCTAAAATTTGAGCCGACCTATAGATACAGCGGTCGCCGAAAAGCGAGGGTGACCGATTTTTTGCTAGAGGAGGCCCCAGAACCGGACCCATCCTTACCAGAAATCAGACTAATCCCACTAACTGCTGAAGAAGAGATGGCTAAAAAGAACAGAGTAAGGGCGCTTCTAATCGAAACTAATAGACCCGAAGTACAGCCACCAAGCCAAACGCAGCCTACCGTTGTGGCCCTCCCTTCTCAACAGCCTTCTTCATCACGCCCTTCTAAGCGCGCCCGATCTACCCCGACCGAACAACAACTTGTGGATGAGGACGAATCCATCCCTCCACCAAGTCCTCAACCTATCCTTCAACCGGAGCAATCTGACCGAGCTGACTCCTCAAAATGGGCTCCAATTCTCACTTTTCAAGACCGAGATATCCAGGAGTCTGATTCGGTCGTTGCTGAGAAGGATCACTTGATGGCTTTCAATCTAGCCAAGAGTGTTTGCCTTCCGAAGGATATGGAGCACCATAACAAGCAATTAAACATCGAGCTGAAGGCCATCCGGTCTTCTACAAAATCAATGATCCTGGTAAGTGGCTCTCCCTTTACTGTCTAATTTTTCCCTAACTGTCAATCCGGCTGAAGAGAGTTACTATGCTTTTACAGGCCATTCAGAAGAACAATGTTGCACATAAAAAAGTGCTGGAGCTCCGTAAGACAACAAGGCATGCCATGGCGGAAGCCGAGGCAAAGACAGCCGAGCTTGAGCGTGCCAAGAAGCAGATAGCCGAGCTACAGTTCGAGAATGGTCGCTTGACCGGACTTGTTAGCTCGGCTGAAGCTGAAAAACAAAAAATTGCAGCAATGGTAAAAGACAAGTATTTGCGCGAGTTGGTCAAACTCGAAGGCAAAAAAGACGCCGAAATAGCTGAACTCAAGAAGAAGGTCAGTGATGCCAACGCCCAAGGTTTCAAAGAAGCGGAGGGCCTATACATTCCGCAATGCGAGGGGGCAAAGGATTTGTTCTTCAAGAGCGGCTGGAGAAGTGCTGTGGAGCAGCTCGGCTGTGGGCCTGAAGCCGAGGTCTACAATGCTCCACAGTACTTCATTCTGGCCTCGCTTGCGGAATACGCTGCTTCGGTTCAAGAACAATTCTTGCAGGATTCAGATGATTCAGACGATGAAAACGAACAAACTGTTATTCCGGTAGTCAACGCGCAAGTCAACGATCAATCAGCTCGGTTGGAGGCAACGGTGGAAGACCTGACTGTTGAGCCATCGACTGATATCGTTCTGCCAGTTGCTACTGAGACGGATGTTCTATCTGCAACCGGCGTTCAAGTTGACATTGATGCCGAAATTGAAGACCTTTTCTCTTGATTTTGTACTTTTTCATTTTTTTGCTACTTCTTTACTCTTGTAACCGGGCTACGGCCCCTCCTTTGTATTTGCTTTCTGATGAATGAAAATTTTCTTGAACTCTTACTTCGGTTGATCTCTATGTTTGTACTGATTTTTCCATGATATTTTTACTTCCAAACTGTTATCTCGGTTTTTGCTGGTCAAACTAACTATGCTTAGTAGCCAACCACTCCTTAGCCGACATATTTACTTCGGCTGAGGAGTACACAGAGTTGGTTTAATTCTGCCAACCACTCTTTAGCCATACCCTTACTTTGGCTGCAGAGTACAAAGAGTTGGTTTAAACCAGCCAACCATTCTTCAGCCATACCCTTACTTCGGCTGAAGAGGACAAAGAGTTGGTTTAATCTAGCCAACCATTCTTCAGCCATACCCTTACTTCGGCTGAAGAGTACAAAGAGTTGGTTTAATCCAGCCAACCACTCTTCAGCCATACCCTTACTTCGGCTGAAGAGTACAAAAAGTTGGTTTAATCCAGCCAACCACTCTTCAGCCATACCCTTACTTCAGCTGAAGAGTACAAAGAGTTGGTTTAATCCAGTCAACCACTCTTCAGCCATACCCGTACTTCGGTTGAAGAGTACAAAGAGTTGGTTTAATCCAGCCAACCACTTTCAGCCATACCCTTACTTCGGCTGAAGAGTACAAAGAGTTAGTTTAATCCAGCCAACCTTTAAGTTAGTTTTTCCAGCCAACTTAGAATAATGTTTGGTTTCTCCGACCAAACGTCCTGCAGCCTGGATCCTTATCTTGGGCTTAGGAAGGGTGTTGATTTAATCCAACCAACCTCTAAGTTAGTTTTTCCAGCTAACTTAGAAAAAAAAAATGTTTGTAATGTGCCTAAACTTCACTAAAGCTAGCTTTTACAGAGAACAACTCATGCTAAAAAGAATTGATCGTTTTATTGAGGAAAAAGAAATTACATATGTCTGAAAAGAAGAAAGCTAAAAATAAAATAACTTGAGATTGGCTGTGTTCCATGGCCTAGGGATTGCTTTGCCGTCCTTGTCTTCTAGGTGGTATGCCCCTTTGCCTGCTAACCCAACCACTTTATAAGGACCTTCCCAGTTTGGCCCTAACTTGCCATCTCCTGGTATCAAGGTGTTTCCCATTACTTTGCGCGGTACCCAATCTCCAATCTTGAATTGTCTTGGATGCACCATTTTGTTGTATTTCCTGGATAACTCTTGTTGATATGAGGCAATGTGGACGAGTGCTTTTTCTCTTCTTTCTTCGGCGAGGTCGAGTTCAAATGTTATGGCCTCTCCATTTATGTCGGGATCAAAATTTTCGCTTCGAATTGTGGGGAGGCCAATTTCTAGTGGGATTACTACTTTCCATTCCATAGGCTAAGGAGAATGGTGTTTCTCCTGTTGATCGTCGCGGTGTGGTGCGGTAAGCCCATAACACATGAGGAAGTTCTTTCGCCCATTTGCCTTTGGCTTTCTCCAACCTTTTCTTCAACCCATCCAAGACTACTTTGTTTGAAGCTTCTGCCTGTCCATTTGCTTGGGGATATGCCAGTGCAGAATTGTAGAACTCTATCTTGTACTCTTCACAAAAGCCTCTGAAGATTCTGCCGTCGAACTGAGTGCTGTTGTCTGAGATTAGGGCTTTTGGTATGCCAAATCGAGTGATGATATTCTGCCAAACGAACTTCTTCACATCTTTTTCTTTGATTAATGCCAATGCTTCTGCTTCCACCCACTTTGTGAAGTAGTCTGTTGCTGCGAGAAAGAACTTTCTGTTGCCTGGTGCTGTCGGAAGTGGTCCTACTATGTCCAAGCCCCACATTACGAAAGGCCATGGGCTAGTTAATGGTAGGAGTTCTCTTGCTGGTTGATGTATTTGGTGTGCAAATTTTTGGCATTCTCACACTTCTTCACATATTTCTCTGAGTCTGCCTGCATGAATGGCCACCAGTATCCTTGTGAAATGGCCCTATAAGCTAGCGATCTTCCTCCTTGATGGCTTCCGCACACCCCTTCGTGTATCTCATACAAGAATGCTTCCACTTTGCTGGGGTGGACACACTTTAGATAGGGTCCTGAGAATGACTTTTTGTATAATGCCAAAGATGGGGAAAGCCAAAATCGCTGCGACTTCACTCTTATTCTGTTGGCTTCTTTTTTCTCTTCTGGTAAGATGCCGTCTTTTAAGAACAGGATGATGGGATCCATCCAAGAGGGGCCTAGTTCTGCGCAGCATACTTCTTCTGCTTCTAGGTCTTCGATGCTTGGTCTTGGTAAGTAGTCGATGAGCAATGGATGAGGGATGGATGTATTTGCCATTGAGGCAAAGCCTGCTAGTTCGTCCGCTCTGCTATTTTCCTCCCTGCCGATTTGTTCTATCCTTACTACTTCAAATTTCTTAATCTCTGTTCTGACCAATTCTTGGTACTTGGCCATCCTATCATCCTTTGCTTCATAGTCGCCAGAAATTTGGTTTACCACCAGCTGTGAGTCGCTGTAGACCATTAGTTCGGTGGCCTTCATGTGGTATGCTGATATGAGTCCTGCGAGAAGCGCTTCATACTCCGCTTCGTTGTTTGATACTGGGAAGCCAAGGTTGATTGCTTGCTCTACAACCAGGCCGTCTGGTGAGATGAGGACTATGCCAAGTCCTGCACCATGCCGGTTGGATGCTCCATCCACAAAGAGCTTCCACATCTCACCAACGAACAACTTCCAGCAAGTGGAGGGGTCAGATGATGTCGTGGGGTCAAGAATGTTGCTAGTGTTTTCTTCAAGGTCCATGCTTGCTGTCTGCCCCTCGCCATCTGATTGTACTGTTGGTGAGTCTTGGTTTGTTTCTTCCTTGCTGTCTTTAGTTTGGTCTGCCTTGGAATCTGACCGAGTGCTTTTTACTAGGGGTTGCGCTATTCCGGCGTCAACTTCCATCCCTAGTTCTGTTGTGTTAGTTAGGTCGACTGGGCAGATATGATGACTTCCAGGAGTAAACTCTGCGACGAAGTCTGCCAAGGATTGGGCCTTTACTGCGGTTCTGGGTTGGAACTTGATGTCGAATTGTCCCAACTCTACTGCCCACTTCAAGATTCGCCCAGAAAAGTTTGCCCTCTCAAACAAAGCTTTTAGTGGAAAAGCTGTGAGGACGACTATGGTGTGGGCATGAAAGTAGTGTGCCAATTTCTTAAAGGCCATCATTAAGGCCAATGCTAATTTTTCCAAGGGCAAGTACCTTGTTTCGGCCCCTAGCAATGTCTTGCTGAAATAATAGATGGGCAGATACTGGATTCCTTCTGCACGAACCAACACTGCGCTAATTGCGTGCTGAGAGACTGCCAGGTACAAGAAGAGTTCTTCACCAGGTACTGGGGTAACAAGCAGTGGTAGGGAAGACATATATTCCTTCAAGCTTTCCAGAGCTTGGTCGTATTCTTCATCCCACTCAAACTTAGTTTTTAAAGCTTGAAAGAATGGTCGTAGTCTGTCTGATGACCGGCTTATGAATCGATTGAGCGCAGCCGCCATGCCGGTGAGATGCTGCACTTCTTTGACTGAGTTTGGTCTCTCCAAGTCCTGGATTGCTTTGATCTGAGAGGGATCTGCCTCTATACCTCGGTTGGTCACAAGGAAGCCCACGAATTTGCCAGATCTTACTCCGAATGCACACTTGGACGCATTAAGGCGCAACTTGTGCTTCTTTAGGATCTCAAACATCTCGCCTAGGTCTTTAAGATGGTCATTCTCATCCTTGCTCTTGACCACCATGTCGTCGATGTAAGCCTCCATTGTTCTGCCTAACAATGGTTCAAACATCTTGGTGACCATCTGTTGGAATGTTGCCCTTGCGTTTTTCAGGCCAAAGGGCATGACCTTGTAACAGTATAGTCCTCCTGGAGTTGTAAAAGATGTGACCTCCTGGTCTGGTTCATGCATGGCAATTTGGTGGTAGCCTCTGTATGCATCCAGGAAGCTAAGTCGGTTGTGCCCCGCCGTCAGGTTTACTAGTTGATCTATCCGTGGTAGAGGAAAGCTATCTTTTAGGCATGCCTTGTTGACTGTTTTATAGTCGACGCAGACACGCCACTTACCATTCTTTTTTGGTACTACTACCGTGTTGGAGATCCATCTTGAGTAGTGCACCTCTCTAATTGCTCCAGCCTCCAGTAGGTTACCTACTTCTTCCGCTACGATTTCGGCATGGTAAAGTGCCGATCTACGAGTGCGCTGAATGACTGGCCTGGCGGATGGGTGGACATTGAGTTGGTGACAGATGAAGTTTGGATCAATGCCTGGCATGTCGTAGGGTGTCCAGGCGAACACTTCGATGTTTGAGGTTAAGAATTCCAAGACCACTAATCTCTCAGTGCTGGACAACGACGAACCGAGCAAAAAGAACTTATCCGGGTTCTTTTCATCTATTTTTACCTCCACCAAGTCCTCCAGTGCTTTCTGATCCGCCGCTTTGCCGACATCTGCAAATAGCTCATTACTCTCAGGTTCTTCCACCGAATGAACGTATCCTTTGGCAGCGCGGCTTCCATTCACCGTGACGAAGCATTGCTTCGACATGATCTGATCTCCATAGACTTCTTCAATTACTCTGGTGTCGTTGGGAAACCGCATCACTTGGTGGTAGGATGACGCCACCGATCGCATAGCATGCAGCCATGTTCTGCCCAAGATGATGTTATAAGTGGAGGGGACCTTCAATACCCAGAACTCCACTTGTTTCGTCACACTTCCTGTTCTAACTGGAAGAATTATTTTGCCGACGGGCCATTCTGGCATAGAGTTGAATCCAATTAGGGGTGATATAGCAGGCGCCAAGTCTTTGTCTTGTAGCTTCAGTTGTTTAAATGTTTCGTAGTACATGATTTCACATGAACTACCTTGGTCAATCAGAATCCGCTTGACGTCAAAATCCTTGACTCGGAGAGTGACGACCAGGGCATCATTGTGAGGGTAATATATTCGTTCTAAGTCTTTATCCGAAAAAGACATGACGTTTGTTGCCTCCGTCTTCCCCTTCTTGGTGGCAGGTTGGGCACTTAGCACCTCTCTTAAGTGTTCAGCCTTTTTGATTGATCCTCTGAGCTCACATATACGCTCAGGTTCAAAGACTCCATGTATCACATTGATAACGCCTTGAGGTGGGGCGTCGACTGGCATCCCATTGGGGTTATTGTGATCCTGGGGGGCTGGTTGCGTTCCTCCTTCAATGTACTTATCCAAGTGTCCTGCTGCCACCAATTCCTCTAAGTGTTGCCTCAATGGTGTGCAATTCTCAGTGCGGTGTCCCTTTTCTTTATGGAAGGTGCACCGTGATCTTTCGTCATAGTCCTTCTGAGCTTCTCCTAGCTTGGCTGGCCACTTGACGAAAGGCTCATCTCTTATTTCACTTAGAATCCGATATATCGGTTTTTTGAACACCGTGGTTATGGTAGTGCGGATTCTCAACCATCTTTTATCCGAGTCTTCTCCGTTATCTCGTCTGCCACGTCCGTTTCTGTTCTGACGATCTACTGCATTGACCTTTGCTGAGGTTTTCTTTTCTGGTACTACGGTCACACCAGATTTTGCTTTGGCACGTGCGCCATCCTCTTCTACCGTGATGTGCTGATGCACTCTTCCCATTAGGGCTTCCATGGTGAGGGGTGGCGTCATGGTGATTGAGTCCCTTAGTCTGTTCCCGACTGGAAGGCCTCTTTTATACTGTGCAATGGCGAGATTGGTGGGGCAGTCTCCAATCTGATTGAATGTCTTCCAGTAGTGACTATTGTAGGATCTTAGGGTCTCTTTATCGCCCATGTCGATGGAGAGTAGTTGGTCGATCTCCACCGGGGTTTTAGTGTTTGTTCGGAACCTTGTTACGAACGCTTCTGCCAATTGTGCCCAGGAGGCTATGCTGCCCTCTGGAAGTTTCTCGAACCAAGTCAAGCCTAGGTCGCCAAGGCTTGATGGGAAGAGCATATACATTAAGGCCTCGTTTCGCCTGTACACGGCCATAACTTGGCGAAAGTGGCTCAAGTGTGAGTAGGGGTCCGTCTTCCCTTCATATGTAGTGAATTTGGGCTGAAGGAAGCCTGATGGTAGCGGCGCGTTTTCAATTGCCGGAACAAACGGCGAAGTCTGTAGCTTTGCTAATGCTTTGTCCGTTGGTTCATAGGCAGGGCGTGGTATTGGCATTCCAACCTCGACGCTTCCATGCGTCCGAGGAGCCAACCGCTGTAAGGCAGAAACTCTGTGTGGATCCCGTGCTTTGGCATCCCCCTTGCATCGTGCTTTTTTTTCAAGCACGGTTCTTAAGTCGGATGATCTGGGTAACTCCGTCTGTCTAGATCTGGTTTGGTGCGTATGCGAGGGCCAATACGTGCTTCCTTCAGTGTATGATCTTTCAGATCTCGTCCTCTCAGACCTGGAGTGATGAGTTCTGGAAGACCAGGATTGAGTATCGCCTGTCCTGAGGGTTCTACTCTCTCCTTGCGAAGGTGTGGTATTCCTACTACGATTTTCTGTGTGGCGAAGGGGCGTCTTGTTTTTGTGCCCCTCTCCTGTCGCCACTTCTTTTCTCTTCATCTAGCGTTTTAAGGCCTCCATATCCGCCGCCATCTTTCTTATTAATTCATCTTGCTCCTTCACGCGGTCTTCCAAAGTTTGAGAATCAATCCTCCGTCTTTGCCTGTCGGGACTTTGCGAGTGAGATTGACGGGGGCTGTGAATCCGTCTTCCCCTAGTATCTCTCCTGGGGTTATGTCGTTGAGGCTCCAAATCTGCCATGGGAGGGATAGAAGGTAATCCTTCACGCCTTGCTCCCTCATCTGGAGTTTGCCCGTCGATGACGGAATGTGGCAATTCTTCAATGTGCGCCATTGTTCGTAAGGAGGAGAAGCTTTTAGTCAAGAGGTTTTGTTCTGTCTGATTTTCCCACAGACGGCGCCAATTGTACGGGAAAGAAATAAACCTTCTCGTATAATCTTGTTGACCAAGTCTGCGCTCCTCCGTACAACGTCGCCTTATCACCTGAAAACACAAACGTGAGCTAGCCGACGGGTGTGTGCCGGAAATCTCTCCGATGCCTAAGTCAGCAAACTTGACAAATAGACAAAGCTCTGTGAATTTAGAAAGCAAAGTTGTGTGTTACCTCCCCAAAGGTGATGTTTATGAGCTTTTATAGGTTTCGTGTGGCACAATCCTAATAGGACTTCTACTCCTCCATGCAGAGTCCTCCTAGGATTCATACTCCTGTAGGATAATGTTTATCCTTTAACACCCCCCTCACTGCTTAAACCAAGTGAGATGGTTATTACTACGGCCGAACTCCATCATGACCGAAGTAATTATGGCTATGCCGAGCCTCAGAGTAGGCCGAACTAGTTCTTCATTTTACTTCTCGTACGTCGGCTTCTCATGCACAACACACGGCGTGGTTAGGCCGATCTAACAAGTCGTGACCGGTATAACTCCAAGACCGGTCTAACGCAAAGGTACTGTTAGACCGATCTTACTTCGTTCTTACGTCGGACTGGACTGGCTTCGCAGTCTTAGGACCGGACTAACTTCGGAATATCCATACGACCGGAGTGACTTACTTGGCCCCTTTACTTGGCCCTTTATACTATGGCTCATAACGGCCCATTACCCAACTCGGCCCAATTTTCACATAAATTACCCTCTCAAATACATTATAAGATATGAATAATAAATTAATTTATTTAGAAACTATTTAATAAATATATTAATGTATAAATTAGTTAAAAATTATTTCAATTTAGTCTCAAATAAAAATATTGCTACAGGTAAATAATTTTGTGAGTATTCAATATTTTTTATTTATAAATATTTTTGAGAAAGATTCAACTTAATAATTAAACTCACTAAATACCTTAGTTGAAAATTTTATTTAATTAATTTTTAAAAAATTCACACAAATACATAAATATACAAATTTATCATCCAATTAAAAAAAAAAAAAATTGTGATCGGTGGGGATGAGTCACCCCACCACTTGTGGCCTTGCATGTTAACCTAAGAGTAGGATATGATGAGCGCTTGATTTTTTGAAAGATTTGATATCATGCAAAATTATGAGAATTGAAGGTGAGGTATGTGCTGTAAGGCTATATGTAAAGAGACTCCTTTCCTTGGCTTCGCGGAAGTATATAGACAATAATATATATAAATATATACGATAACAAAGTTAAGAGTTAGGAAGAAGAAAAGAAAAAATGCTAGTATTTTCCAATCATTTTATCACCTCATTACTAAGTAAGAAAATTCTTCCAATCCCCTAATTCTTTTCTCTTTTTTTTTTTAAAAATTTTAGATTATATTCATACTCTAATAACGCTAAAAAAATTTAGATAGGTCTTTGTTTGTAGTTACATGTAAATTTGTGATATATATTAGATATTTAAAGATTATTTATATATTAGTAGCTTGAAAATCATGATATATATAATCTTTGATTTAGACTTACATGTGTAATTTGTGATGTTAAATAAATTATTGAAGATTTTATTTAGTTTGATTATATGGTTATTAAATCTGCCAAAGTTTTGTAAGATTTTTTAGACAATTTTATACTCAAATTTTGAGATAGTTTCTTCTACAAAGTTTGTTAAGAATGATATATAGATCATTTATAAATTTGTATATCAATTGTTCAAGCTTTGTACGAATTTGTATGAAATTTTAATTAAATTTGAATTTTTAGATAGATTTTACTTCATGTTTGAAAAGTCACTAAAAATCCTGTATTAGACCAAATATGGTATTTTTTTTTAAGTTAAAAATGAAATTTGGAAAGTCTAGTTTCATTATCAATTTTTAGATTATGGATTTAATTTATAAATTTCATTGTGAAATTATTTTAAGAAAATGTGACGAATCTATGTCATGTAACTTATTGTAATTTTGTAGAATTATGTATAATTTATTTTCGGAAAATTATTTTTAAAAAAATGACCATATAACATATTTGTTGAATATTCTTGAGAACTACATAAATTTTAGAATTGTCCAAGTTATTTTTTTATAATTTCAACTAAGAAATTTACATTTTGGAAATTCTGGGCAAAATATTAGAAGAACCAAGATTATGACTTCGATTATTTATTAGAACTAAACATACGAGTTGTGCTCGTCTGTTTAATTAGATCTTGTAAAATTAATAGTTCATGCATGTGTATTGTTGTGATTTATTTTAGTAATTAAAATTATTATTTTACATCATGATTTGATTTAACTGTTTACAATAATGTGTACATTGATGAATTATTGTAGATGAATTATTGTAGAACGTATGTGTTAATATTGGGAAATTTTATTTTCACAAGCCTAGTTTATCTCAGTACATATATTTAATGAAATATTATTTTAATAGCAATTATATCCTAATTAAAATGACCATAATGGACATCCACCAACACTCATAATATTATATGAAAATATTTTCTATACACATCTTTTAAAAACAAAAAAAAAAACAAAAAAATTTCTCAATGTACTAAAAATGGTGACTGAGGCAAAGTGCGAATCTGTAATCTCTCTCTCTCTCTCTCTCTCTCTCTCTCTTGTATGGAGAGTATGGAAGCTGTAAGATTTCATGTGGTGTTTGAAGGTAGTGACATTCTAAGCAAATCACACTGATTGAAGGGACTGAATTGAAGTTGGTTTCTTTTTAAATCTCCACTTGATACCATCTCTAATCTCTCTTCCTACCTTGCCCGCGTTTTCAACCTCTGTGCCTCTTGCCCTAATGACATCATCCTCTCTGTAAGTTGAATGCTATAAGACGATTGATGATGATTCGTATGCGTAATGCCTTGTTGCCCTATCATTTTGTGTCTTGTATTGGACAATTGGTGTGTTTTCATATCATGAGCAATAGTAATTTTGTGTTGCTTTTAATGGAGATTGAAAATATACAGTGGTGGTGAGTGACTTTGATTTTCTAACCATTTCTGAGATTTGGTTAATGCAAAAATACAGCCTTTAATTGATAATGATCGAAACTAGAAAATAATGTGATTATCACTGGAAAGAGGGTTCAATGTGTGGAAAGAGGGCTAAGGTGGTGTGTAGAAAGAGAGTTATGTTGAAAATTGTATTAAAATAGTATAACGCCAATGGTGATCTAATTTTGTAATTATTAATGATTATTATGAAATTAACTAAAATAATCAACGGAGTGTGCGAAATTAATGGTTGACGATTAATATCAATTATTCTGGGTAAGTCCTAATTTTGAATATTCTTACACAATTATGTTGCGAAACCCTACTATGGTAAGAGATTTATTTGAACTCTTTTTGGTATTTAGTTTTAGAATAAAGGTGGATGGGCAGGTGGTACACAAGAAGGTTACGTACCTTTGGCAGACTACTCCCTTAAGGCAGACCACGGATGCCACTACTTGGGTATGTAACTCTGGACGTGGGCATCCCTAATAGTTATGGTTGGTAATACTTGAATAGTTGACCAAAGGGGGTTTCAAATTAACAGTGGTCATGGCTTAGAGTATCTTTATCAAAGTAGCTAAATGTTTAGTCAATTTGTAGCTAAAAACCTACTTTTCTATTTTAGCTAACCTTATTTTTCTTGTCATGCTCCAACAAATTCTCCATTTCTTTCTCCATTCAATTTAAATATTCCTTATTTATTATTTATTTATTTTTTCAGAAAAATTATGTTTTTCAAACGGACACTTAACGGTCATATTTTTTAAATAAAAACTTTTGTAACGGTCATATTTTCAAATGGATACATTTGCAGCGGCCATATTTTTTAAATAGAAACTTCTATAACGGTCATATTTTCAAATGAATATTTTTGCAACGGTTATATTTTTTAAATAAATACTTTTCTAACGGTCATATTTTTTCAATATAAATAAGATCATTCATCTTTAATTTTCATCCACCTCATCCATTTTTCTTTAACATTAAGTCTTTATTTTCTCACTATACGTCACAATTTTGTACGCAATATGATTCTCAATGAGTCTGACTCTGATGATGAGTTAGAGATAGTTATAGTAGTCAAAATGGAGGAAGAATCAAGATCACGTCGTGGTTCTATACAACGTCGTGTGTTCATTAGGGGTAATACTTTACAAGGCCACCAAAGGCTTTTTCTCAACTACTGTAACAACCCCCATACTGTTTACCGATTAATGACTGCTTGATTACCGATAATCACCGATTACTGTTAAACGAAACTGATAATGACTGATAACTGACTGATAATTGAACTGATTAAAGGTACTGAACTGACTGACTGAAATTGGAAACCGAATTGATTGAGTATATGTTAGTTAAATTGCATTCTATCTGTTTGACCGTATGATTATCTGTTCATGCTTATATGTTTAAACTGCTAATTGAAGGCCTTATCGGTGGCCGAATCCGGAATTGATTAGTGTTTTATGATCGTCATAATTAATGTGATTTTATGGTATATTTATCTGAAAACTGATTGGGTATGATTAAATTAGATTAAAATAAGCTAATTAAAGAGTTGGACTTAATTACCGTCTTGCCCTTGAGTGGGCCACTATCTCAATACACACACTTGAGCCTTATGTACACACTTGAAGAACATTTCATCAGCCATTTCTCATTGTGCTTAGCCGACCTAGAGAGAGAGAGAGAGAGAATTGGTTTTCATCTTGAAGAATTGCATGGAAATTGAAGAAATTGTTGGGGTTGATTGTTAATTTGAGCTCCCTTCTTGAACTACAAGACTAAAGGTAGCTCCATTGTCTTCTTGTTCATGTTTTAAATTGACTCTTGCATGGTTCACGTCATATTGATGGAGAGTAGAGCCAAAACATGGTTTAGATGTTGAATTGAAGCTTAATTGTGGCATGCATGTACATATATTGAAGTTTTGAGGTTGTAGTCCATGTTTCCTCACATGCATGTTCATCTTTTGGTCATACTCCATGAGTTCATCTTGTTTTTGAAGGTTTGAGCTCTTTTAAAACAGCATTAAAGCTTTGAAAATGATTTAAGATCATGCATGTCATGTTTGAGGATTGTTCTTGGAAAATGGTTTGAAATTGGGTTTGAATTAAACACCCTTGGGCTTTGATTTCTCAAAATTGAGCTTGAATCATGTTATTCCATGTGTTTATAAGAGTTTTCCAGAAAATGAGCCCAAGAGGATCGGTTTTGAGTTGTTAACAACTTGGTTTTGAGCTTGGAGGTGCAATCTGGGTTTTCCAGATTTTGCACTTCCGCTCGAGCGGAGGAAGTACCGCTCGAGCGTAGAATTCGAGCATCCAGTATCTCTGCACTGTTCTGCAGTCCGCTCGAGCGGAGGATTGGGCGCTCGAGCGGAGTCAGGTCTCACACTTGAGCGGGCACCGAGCGGAGATTTCACCCATCCAGTACTTTCATGGTACGCTCGAGCGGGAAAGTTTACGCTCGAGCGTGTACCTTTGTTTCATGTACGCTCGAGCGGGGAAACCTAAGCTCGAGCGGAACTCTGTTTTTCTGAAAATACTTTTGAATGTACACCTTTGCATCCTCATCCCATTCTAGGCATTCTTAGGCCTAGTTTAAGACATCTTAATGAGGATATAGATGTAGAACACACCAAGGCAAATTAGGGATTAAGTTATCATATTTCCCAACTGTGTAGCTTAGTGTGTGTTCAACCTGTGAACTGTGTAGGGTTGGCGGCTGGGGGACACGCTCTAGCATACTGTAGCCCAGAACTCTGTGAGTAACGATTGTGTAAAGATATGTTCACAAATGATTATCTTCTGATTACTGAACTGAACTGTTTACTGAACTGATATTGTTTACTGAATGAATGTATGTCCTTTATTTCTGAACTGTACTGTGGCATCCTTAGCACTACTGTTTACTATCACTGTTACTGCTACAGAGATCTCTGTCGGTTCCCTCGTGGAGCCACTACTGTTTACTGACTGATGGCCATCATTACTGTTCGGTCTTTTAAGACCTACTGTTACTGTTATGCTAATGGATGTACCACATATGACTGTTTACTGTACTGAACAACTGAAATACTGATTGAATTGAACTGTTTTCACTACTGTAAGGACATTCATTCTAAACCCCTTTACGCTTTATGTTATTCACTGGGCTTTAGCTCACTGCTCATATATATATATAGGTGTGCAGGCACCAGACTGGAGTTAGGAGCGCGGGTTAGACTCCAGTTTTGTCAAGCCATCCTATGTGCCTCACTGCGAGGTTCCGAGTTGCCATGCTATGGCTTTGGGGTGTTTTGTTTGTTTTCCCCCGTCTGTCTCCATACTGTTTGGACTACTGTACTGTTATACAGGGATTAGGTCCATGTACTGTGTGACTGTAAATTTTGTATAGACCGCACTGTTTTGTACAGACGGAATGTTTTCTGTACTGTTCTGTAGGGTTGAGTCCCTAGTTGAATAGATGTAAATCTTGTACATACTGTTCTGCACTGTTTATGTATGAATGCATGAAAAATCTTTTGCATACAGACTGTCACAGCTCATTGGACATTGTTTAATTACTGTATTGGCTTCCGCCAGGCCCTGTACTCTGTTTTACTGTATTACTGTACAGGCCTTCGGTAATCTCGGATTACTGGCCGGTTACGGTGCTAAACCCATAGGGCCGGGTTTGGGTCGTGACAACTACTTTGCTGAATCACCAATATATCCTCCCAATGTATTTCGAAGAAGGTTTTGGATGAATCGTTCTCTTTTTCTTCGTATTCATTCTACAATAAAAAGTTCATGAACCGTATTATGGTGCTCGAGTGCTTGGTTTGTCCTTCTATCAAAAGATGACTTCTACACTTAGAATGTTCGCTTATGGAGTAGCAGCTGATTTTATGGATGAATATGTAAGAATTAGAGAAAGCACTGCAATGAAAAGTTTTAAAAAATTTGTTAAAGCGGTGGTTACAATTTTTTTTTATGAGTATTTGAGATCACCAAACTAAAATGACATTGCTAGATTGCTAACAATTGGCCAAAGTCGTGGATTCCCTGGGATGTTGGGGAGCATTGATTGTGTGCATTGGAAATGGAAGAATTGTCCAACTGCGTAGAAAGGTATGTATTCTGGTCATATTCATGAACCTACAATTATTTTAGAGGCAGTAGCATCATATGATCTTTGGATATGGCATGCATTTTTTAGTTTACCGAGGTCTCATAATGACATCAACGTGTTAGAACGATCTTCTGTATTTACCAAGCTTACTGAAGGACGTGCTCCTTTTGTCAATTACTCAATCAATGGTAATGATTATACAATGGGATACTATCTAGCAAATGGTATATACCCGCAATAGTCAACATTTGTAAAAACAATTCCATCTCCTCAAGGAAATAGGAGAAAGCATTTTGCTGCAACTCAAAAGTCGGCAAAGAAAGATGTAAAATGTGCTTTTGGAGTTCTTCAAGCACGATTTGAAATTGTACGTGGACCTGCACGTTCTTAGGAATGTAAAACACTGAAGAACATTATGAAGGCATGCATAATACTGCATAACATGATTGTTGAGGATGAACGAGATGTTAATGAAGCAGATGACTATGACTATGAACAAATCGATGAAAATCCCCATGTATCTATTTTACATGAGCATGCAACTGAACTTATGGAATTCATTCGACGCCATCATCGCATTAGAGATAGAGAAACTCATTCTCAACTACAACCGGACCTCGTCGAGCACTTGTGGCAACTACATAGTCAATCATAGCAACTTGTAATTTTAAATTCGTGGTCACATGATGAAAACTCATTAGTCTTCATTGTAATTTGAAATTTTCCAAGCATTAATAACTACATAATTTTTCTCTTAGGATACTTTAGAATTTTTACAGAAAGAGTTACATATAAAAGACACTATAAACTTCAATTGCAAATTTAAGATCTGATGCATGCCCTGCAATTGCAAATTTGCAACCAAAGCCTGTCTGATAAAGGATTAGATAAAAATACAATGGAGGTAAATTTGGCTTGTATCATAGGCATGGGCTACAGTAACTCATCAGCCAACTCAAATTGACCACCCAGCAGCAACCACATCCTACATCAGCTCTGTAGCAATAGCAACATCAAACTAGCATTCACTCTATAGCAAGAACAAAGTACTAGCCTCACCAAACTAGACTTAACTCAATATATAACAGCTTCAAACATCAGTAGCATACAACTCAGTGAACTAATTATTGAGATTCACTCCCCTAGAAACAACAAGGCACATTCCATCCACATGACAAGCCTTGCCAAACATTGAAGGTAGATCATAAATCACAGGGTTGGACTCAACTCCCCTGCTTAAACAATACTGAACCAAATAACTAGAGGAGCCACCACAGCTGAGCAAAGCAGACCAACAAAATAGAACCTAAACCATAGCAGTCCACTAGTGAGCAAAGCAGTCTAACAAAATATACAATGAACCAGGGCCAAAGTAGCAATATAGCAAATTTGACAGCAGCCCTACACACCAAGGCCAGCAGTAGAATAAATAGACCGCAAAGGAAGATGAAATAGAATCTAAAGCAAAACAGTAGCAATCTGGCGATTAGTTCATGGAATGGTTGTTATTTACCTTGTTGCTCTCACTTTTTTACTCTTTCAGGTCAGTTTCATTTCTCTACATAATCTATATAAAAATAATATAGAGCATTATAGAAGGAGTTACATATAAAAGACAATATAAACTTGTTTACTGTAAATTTTATATTTGTTTAATAAAGTGGAAATTTTATCCCTTTAAGGAATACAGGTCTGTTGACCAAATGGGATTACTGATTACCAATTTACACAGTGAATGTCAGTTAGTCCTGTGACTACCAAACTGAAGAATTCAAACAGACCGAGTACCAATCATGGTATTGACCTAAACATTCTATTCAGGCACTAAAATAGCATCACCATAGAAAGTCTCTCAAATGTACCACACTTCCTACTCAAACGGATTGGAGCCTCCATTTGAATTCTTCCCCCATGAAAGCTTTACAACACTCATAAAAATTTCTAAAGAAGGCAACAAACATATACATTCTAATTTATCTAAACTTCTTACACATTTGAAAGCCTTAACAGACCACAAAAGATGTCCAACTTCAACTAATGAACAAATAATTGCCAAAAATAAACATGGGTACACCAAGATACTTATAATCCAAAATATAGATGCTCCTAAGCAGTCATTTATTCATTTTCATAGCACTATAAATCAATACTTAACAAAAAAGTGCATTGAACCATGGCATTGTTCAACAAAACATGATATATGTTTGCATATATGAATATATTCCAATGAAAACTAACTATTTAGTACTCTTTTGACTTTCAAGAATTTCCATTTGGCGGTGAAGATAATATTCTTGTTGTGCTAGAGACAAACCATTTGTATCCATCATTATAATTCTCTCCTCTTCTTTCAATTGTTCTGCTCGAATCTTTTCTTGTTTAATACGAAATCACTCTTGGATTTCCTCTTTCATAATTTGAATTCTCTCTTGCTCAAGCTCTTGGTTAATACGATTCTGCTCTTGCTCTTGAAGACACACTTTCTCAAGGATTTCTATTTTCTTGTCATTTGCTTTTGTTTTTCTTTTCCACTATCCCATTCAATATCCCTGTATAATTTGAACTAGCTGAATCTTTACTCTTTCGTTTATTCAATCGTTCTTTTTCAGCCTTCCTGCCTAGTGGCCTCTCTAAGTCTACATAAGCATCATGTGAGACATCATCCTCTGCTAGATTTATCGCCTCTAGAGCAAAATGAGAAGATGTTGCTGAAGTTTTTTTTTTTTTTTTTTTTGGTTTTTTCTTCTCACATTCCTCTAACCATTTTGGTTGGTACCTCAACATATTCCAACAATGTTCAAATTGAAATGATGCTTTTTGAAATTCTTGATACATAAGTTTGGCCTTGCCAATCTGAAAAATTAAATGAATAAAGACTAATTAGCATCTTCAAACCAAAAGACAATTACATCTTATTTAGATATGTACACAATATATACCTTGTCTTACTCATTTACTCCACTTTGATGCATTGATTCAATTTGAGCAAAGAACCCACAAAACTTATTGGTTCCAAGTTGAATGGTTGACCACCGATTCATTAAAGAATTCTGATTACGTTCAGAATTAAAAGTCTTGTACTTGTGGAAATACTCCCAAATTCTATTCCAATATGTCTTGTGCTTTTGCTTATTTCCGTGTACTGCATCCAAACTTGTATTGAGCCATGCCGATACAAGGAGATTGTCTTCTTCTGTAGTGAAGTTGCCACCACGTTATGATTTCTTTGTGGTGGATTCTATTTAGGGTGACAATGAAGACTCTTGCACAACCACTTCACCATGTTGGCTTGAACATTGACCCATTTGATTTGGAGATTTCATCATAAATTCACTTAAAAGGTTGGATCCCCTTCTAATAGATTGGTGAAGTATGCATCCGTTGGTGTCTGAGAACCCATCCTATGAAATGATCATTCCATTGCAATGTTGAATGATGATTCAATTTACAATGTATTCTCATTATTTTTTAATCAACCAAACATGAGAATGGACATTTTGATAAAATGATAATTCTATCTGTTTCATTCCAATGAACCAAACACTACCTAAGAACTTCTCAAATTTGAAAGTTATTGTGGCCTATCATTAACTAGATAAGACTTAAAAAATAAAAAATAAAAAATAAAAAATAAAAAATTATAGAAGAAGAAGAAGAAGCCTAATCTAACTTATAAAGGTTACTCCTTTAACAATAACATTGTAAAACTTATTATCCCATTTACGACCAAACTATAAACAATTCAGGTATGCTATCTACCTTTGAAGAATAAATGTAAGAAAATTGATAGAGTATTCTGTTTCTACTTAATGACCTTAATGAAATATAAAAGTTGATAGGAAAATTCATTGAGTCTAATATCAAAAACTGTTCACCAACATAGACATACTCCACCTTTGGTCATTGTTATTTTCAAAAACAATGCTTTACAATAAACTATTCAAAAGCATTTTATAGTGCTGTGTAAAATCTACCCAAATTAATATGTATAAAGTTTGAATTTCAATTCTACACAGCAGCAAATTCATTGCGGCAATTCAATGAACACCATGCAAGCAATTAAGAAAATTCATAACTCCTCTACATTCAAAGTAATATTGCAAAAAGTTTGAAACTCAGTCCTGTATATCAATATATTCATTGTGGCAATTCAACAAGCACCATGCAAGCAATTAAGAAAAATTCATAACTCTTGAAACTCTACATTCAATATTCAGTATAAACCCTTCAAATGTATCATCACGCAACATTCAAAACCCAATTCAAACTCTTGATCCAACAATCAAATCATTGAAACATTGATTCAATATTAAGTTAAGAGATCCAAAAAAAAAAAAAAAAGGAGGACAAGAGAGAGATTGTACCGTTGCTCAATAGTTTTCGATTTCAGTCCAATAGCCGAGTCTTTGTCGCTGGTTATTTGTAGCGAGGGATTTGGGTTTGATAGAAACTGTCAATTGCGTTGCCAAGTTTGATGGAGCAACGATTTTATGCCTTTTCTGATTTTTCGATATAAAATAACTAACATACAGTTTTGACAAGTTTGATACTGATGCTCTTAGTGGTTGGCAAGTTAAATCTTTTTGGTAAAATTTCAAATGTCACCTAATTTATTAAAATTGTTAAAATAATTTTAATGGTTATAATTTATATTTACAATTATATTATTATATCATTTTACAATCTCATTTTTTTTCTCTTAAAAAGAAAGGTAGGTTTGTTGTGTTTTCTTACTATGTTGCGAAACTCATGACATATGTTTTGTTGTGCTAATGTTTTATATCAGGTTTTGGCAAGAAAATAATTGAAGTTAAAAATGGAGTTGATACTAATGTAGAGCCTTAGCTAACTTGAAATTATGACTAGAGCTAAATTAGCTTTAGCTATTAAGGATTTTATAATTTCGTTTGATGTAATATTTGAATAATTTTACATTTTTATTTAATATTGTTTAAACCTTAGCTATGTGCAAGAGTTGAAATTTCCTATTAAGATATTAAGTTTTTAACTTAGTAAGTTATTTTATATTTTTTTTCGATATTCCAAAAATTTGGGACATCACACCCTTACACTTCCATATTTTTATAATTATTTTATCCACTAAAGTTACATATTAAGAAAGTATGTTACTGTTTGGTTTAGTTTTTAAATTAATATTTGAATTAAAAAATTAAAAAATATATTTGATTTATCAATTTTTAAAATTCTTTTTTTTTCTCCCTTCTCTTTCCTTCATTTTTTTTATTAATAAATAGAAAGTTAATTATCTAAAAGTCCTATTTACAAATTTTATGGGAGCTCAGATTCTATCTCAGATTTTTTGAATCAATAAGTCTTATTTAGTAAAACTAAAAATATTGTTAGTTTTTCTCAATTTTTAAAACTAAGAACAATTATCAATCTTGTATAGTAATATTCCAGATTATTGTTTCACTATCCGATGAAAAAAAAAACAAAGTATGAGATTAAACGTTTTTACCTTTGTACTTATTGGTTTGATTCAATTATCTAATAAAATCGAGAATATTATCAGTTTTTAAAAAAAAAAATTAAATTGAGTACATTATCAATTTTTTCATTTTTAAAGTTTTTTTTCTTCGTTTTTTTTCTTCTTTTTTTTTTCTTCTAGTTTTGCACATCAATGTTCCATTATCATACTCTTTTATAGACACAAAATTTTCAATTTTGCATAAAAAAATAATTTAATTTTTTCAAAAAAAAAAAAACATTAATTTTTTTTTGCACATAATTTGTTTTTAAAAAAAAATTCAATTTGAAAGTTGATATTTTAAAGTTTTAAAAATCAAAATAAATGTCAAATTATCATATTCCTTTATAGATAATCATAAATGATGAACAATCACTATTTGAAAGGCAATTCTAACTATTAAAAATTTAATAAAACTTGAAAGTTCAAAAAAATTTAGTTAAGACTTAATGGAGTATAAGTTCATAAATTAGGACTTGTGTGTAAATGCCCCATAAATAAATCAATCATTTTTTCTCTCTTCTCTTTTTTCTATTCTCTCATTCTCTTACATTCTAAACATCAATCAATCAAATTTACAAAAAATAAAAAAAACCATAAATCATCATAAAATTATTTTCAAAACTCATAATTAAACAAATTTTCAATTTTCAAAATTATTTTTAATAATTTATCTTTCAAAATACAACTTAAAACTCAAAACTCTTTTCAAAAACTAAACCAAACGGTATATTTTACATGAAAGTGAATTTAATAAAAATTGAATATTTTTTTTTTGGGTAAGTTACACTGATCTCCCTTGAGGTTTGGCTTAATTACAAATACCTCCCATGTGGTTTCAAAAATGGCACAAACCTCCCTTACTTTTGAAACTAATATACAAAAATCCCTTTCTGTTACCCATCCATCCAAAATCAAATAGATTCTGCTGATGTCATCCATAATTATTTTGCAAATTCCAATACTACCCTTCATGTACTTAACATATATATGAATCATGTTGACTATTGTAGGGGTTTTACTTAGTCCTTTGGCCATTGTAGGATTTATGTTGACCATTAACAAAGAAATAGACAATAGGAAATCCCTGAATCTCATACTCCTTCGCCAATTTACTCTTATTCGTCGTATCTAACTTTGCAAGCGCCACAGCCTGGCCCTTCAGCTCCGTCGCCTCCACAGTATACTCCGACACCAGAGCCTAATAATGTCCACACCACAGTGTGTAGAATTCAACCATCACGTACTGATTGTTCTCTACGAAGTCCCTAAAGTCGTTCTCTTTCAAAATGATGACGACCTTGTCGTCGATCTCTGGTTGTTGCGAGTAATCTTTGTTTACTGATCGAAGCCCGAGAATGAAAGGACTTCGAAGTCATCATAGTTCTCGAAGTCAGAGAAGTCATCATAGTCTTCGTCAGAGAGTGGATCTGGTAGTAGGTCTGGCAGTGAGTTCGACTCAAGCAAGTGGATTGGGAGTTTGATTAGTGTTGGAGATTCAATGGATAATTCAAATGCTTGGCAGAGCAACGCTGTTGATTTAGTATCTATGTTTTTGATTCATTTGTTGCTTGCCTGAGTCGACTCAGTGTAGCTTCGTCTCCACTGTTTGATCTCAATCGAGTAATTTTCTCCAATATCTAGAAAAATGCTAGTCTTCTTCAACCTAAGAGGTTTCGGCCTACAACTCAGGATCCAACCCACGGACTAGATATTAAAGCCCAGTAACCTTGAGAAACCAATGATGGACCAGGACCAATAGTATTCAAACACCTGTTGGGCAAGGAACCAGCCATGTAGGCAGACAAAGATCCTATCAAGTTATTGCACCCACACATCAGTCATTAATGAGGCTCTCGTAGCATTAAATGCGACAACCCCTTCACATCGGAGGATACAAACTCACCATGAACGATGCGAGCTAGAATATAGACTTTCGGCCAACAAGACAGTCTGGAATAGACAAGGAAATGATGAGCAAAGAATATAAGAAAGCTTCCGAGATGGGTTAAAGGTTAAGTTCTTTATCCCCCTCTTCTCTCTCTACACAATCAATCTATTCTATCCTAACTCGATCATCAGAGTGTCCGCCGGGGGATTACCTCCCCCTTTGGACCTATTTGAAGGCACGCTCCGTGGACTTCAAGGCCAGCAGACCCATTAGAAGAGTGAATCAGCCCGACCCATCCTCCGTTGGAACTGTTGCATTATCAATTGGCGTCATCTGTGGGAATCTCCAACTCTGGTTGATAGTTATATTCATTGTCATTAGAGGGAACCCCATTCTTACCCATCTCCTACGTCAAGGTGGATGGTAACGACTAGGTCCATGGCTTCCTAACACAATGCTGGTAACCCTGAAGCTGAGTCCTCTAACCTGAATAACCCACCTTCATATTTTGCAGAACTTACCAACAGCATCAACCGTCTAACCAAACAAAACTAAGCCCTGGTCAACGCTTTACTCCAGCACGATTTATCTATCCTTCCTCCACCACCAGAAATAGTTCCCCTGCACCTTGAACAAGCCCACAATCACCGCTAAATCCCACCACAGGTGTCCCGTGGAATAATTCCACCATTCGCCCCACGCCCTCAACCATCGAATCTCGATGGTCCGCACTCTTCTCCTTTCGGCTCACAGCTTCGGTAAAAGACGCCACTGCCTTTCCATAACCACCTCCCACCGCACCATGCCGCCGCTCATGAAATCGAGGCTAGCAGTGTTCAACCTTTGATTGCTGCTTGTAAGGATAATGCCTCTGTCTGGAACGAGGAGCTAAGGTCCATGAAGCTGAAGCTGCAGCTGCAAGGGGTTATGCAAAACATGCAACATAAAACTTCATCTACCATCAACCCTCCTTTTGCCCCTTCCATCGGAGATAAACCTCTCGCTCCCAAGTTCAAAATGCCATCGATCGACACCTTCGATGGTACCACCGATCCGATCGACCACGTGGAAGCATATCAGACACTCATGATTCTCCATGTCTTTCCTGATGAAATCATGTGTCGCGTCTTCCCTGTCACATTGAAAAGGTCGACGCTCCTATGGTTCAGCCAGCTTCCCCCAGACTCTGTCACCTTCGTTCGCCAGCTTAGCAAATCGTTTTTGAGCCATTTCATTGGTGTTCAGCGATAGCGATATCTAGCAACCCAACTGCTAAACATCCGGTAGACGGAAAGGGAGTCACTGCACAGTTTTGTCACCCATTTCAATATTGAGGCCTTACAAGTGGAGGAAAATGATGACAAGGCCATTCTCACAGCCTTCATGGCCGGCTTACGCCCATCAGATTTCTTTTTCTCCCTTTCTAGAAACCCCCCGTCCCCCATGGCCTCCCTTTTCGCCAAAGCCAAAAAATATATGAATGCCGAGGACTCCCTGGCTGCCCGCCAAAACTCCACGTCCAAAAATCCAACCCCTAAGGACAAAAGAAAAGAACTCGAGCATAGGTCCTCACAATATACACATCGACCCCCTCAGTATATAAACCAACTAGCTCGAGCAGATCGACCGGCACCTACCTACCCACCCACCTAGTCGGTTTGAACGATACACCCCTCTCAATTCACCCATAGAGCAAGTTTTGCACCAAATTCAACGAGACTACAACCTGAAATGGCCTCAACCATCTAGATCTCCCTCAAACCGGCAAGATCAATCTAAATATTGTCGTTTCCATCAAGACCAAGGCCACAACACTAAGGAATGTGTCAACCTTAAAGACCAGATTGAGGATTTGATCCGTCAAGGGGCGTCTCAACTAATTCATGCAGCCCGTCCCCAGCAAAGGCCTAGGACTGACCCCTCGGGACACAACCGCCGATATACTCCTCTCTGACAACTTGCACAACCTAGGCAGAACGATGATCGGATCCCACCACAACCTGAGCACAAGAGGACCCCACCCCCCGATCGGTGAGATTAGAGTCATCGCTGGCGGCTCGCATGCGGCGGACCATCTCGGTCGGCACAGTAAGGCAAGCTCAGAAAAATCAAACAAGGCTCTAATAAGGAAATAACAACATTAGATTGCCCCTACAAACAGCCCAAGCAATGGTCTTAACCAACTACCTTTACGGAGGCAGACTGCATAGGTATTCGCTACCTCCATGACGATCCCTTGGTCATTTCCGATCTCTTATCAAATTATAAAATCAGACGAGTACTTGTTGACAATGGTAGCTCTTCAGACATCATCTTTCTCAACGCCTATCGCCAACTCAAGGTCGGAGAAGAAAAGTTGTCGCATCTCCAAACTCCTTTAGTCGGCTTTACCGGAGATCGGGTGACCTCCATAGTCTCCATCGATCTCTCCATCACCATCGAAGAATATCCACGGCGATCTACCAAACTACTCAATTTCCTCGTCATCGACTGCCCTTATGCTTATAACATCATACTCTGTCGCACAACTCTCAACGCCCTCTAAGCTGTCACCTTCACATACCATCTGGCCATGAAATTTCTGACCGATTAGGGGGTCGGCATAGTAAGGGGCGAACAGACGGTGGCCAAAGAGTGATACGTCGCCTCGCTAAAGGAAGTCAAGATGAAGGAGGCTATGATCATCAAAGGCCTTGATGTTGAAGATGAGGAAGAGCTAGTTAAAGGCGAACCAGTGGAGAAACTAGTCGAAATATCCACTGATCCCACCGATTCAACAAAAACGGCTAAGATTGGAAGCCAACTGTCCATTCAAGGAGTGCTACGCCGCCTCGCTAAAGGAAGTCAAGATGAAGAAGGCTATGATCATCAAAGGCCTTGATGTTAGAGATAAGGAAGAGCTAGTTAAAGGTGAACCAGTGGAGGAACTGGTCAAAATATCCATTGATCCCACCGATTCAACAAAAACGGCTAAGATTGGCAGCCAGTTGTCCACTCAGGCCAAGGTCGACCTCACGGCTCTCTTAGTCGAGCATAAAAATGTCTTTTCTTGGACTCATTCGGACATGCCAGGCATCGACCCTTCTTTTATTACCCATTGCCTCAGTATTAAGCCCCAGTTCCAACCGTTCTGCCAAAAACAATGCATTTTTCATCCAGAATGCAACAACCTCATTGCCACTGAGGTGGACAAGTTATTGAAGGCCTAGTTCATTAGAAATGTAGACTACCCCAAATGGCTATCCAACGTAGTCTTGGTCTGCAAAAGCAATGGCAAGTGGAAACTCTGCATCGACTAGTTTGACCTCAACTGAGCCTGTCCTAAGGATAGCTACCCACTTCCCCGAATGGATCTACTAGTCAACGCAATGACCGGCCACCAGATGCTTAGCTTCATGGATGCTTTCTCTGGCTATAATCGGATCTTAATGCATGCAGCTGACTAAGAACATACCTTCTTCATTACTGACAGAGGAACTTATCATTATCGAGTGATGCCATTCAGTTGGAAGAATACAGAAGCCACTTACCAATGTCTGGTTAATGCCATTTTCAAGAATCAGATCGATTGCAACATGGAGGTCTACGTCGATGACATGCTCGTCAAAAGCAAACTCTCCTCCGATCATCTAGCAGACCTACGGGAGACCTTCCAAGCCCTATGCAAGTATAAGATTAAGCTGAACCGAGAGAAATGCACTTTCGGCGTCGGATTTGGAATCTGGTAAGTTTTTGGGGTTTATGGTCAACCACAGAGGTATCGAGGCCAATCCGAAAAAGATCAGAGCCCTAATCGAAATGCAATCTCCCCGAACGGTAAAGGAGGTCCAACGGCTCGCTGGCAAAGTTGATGCCCTCAACCGATTCATTTCCCGAGCAACTGACAAATGTTTTCCATTCTTCAAAGTTCTCTGGCAGGCTTTTGAATGGAACACCGAGTCTGAGGGGCCCTTCCAACAACTGAAGCAGTGCATGGCTAACCCTCCTCTCCTCTCTCAAGCATTTTCGGGCGAGACCCTCTCCCTTTACTTAGTCGTCTCCAACACAGTGGTTAGTGCTGCCCTCATCAAAGAAGACGACTCCGTCCAGCGCCCGGTTTACTACATCAACCGTGCACTTTAGGGGGCAAAACGGAACTACCCTCGTTAGAAAAAATGACCCTCATTCTGGTCATCACCTCCAGACGCCTCCGACTTTATTTCCAAGCCCATTCCATAGTGGTCCTCACTGACCAGCCCTTGAAAAAGATCATGCGATAACTAGAATCGTCAAGAAGACTCATGCAATGGTCCATTGAACTAAGCCAGTATGAAATCTCTTACCGACCCCGAACAGCTATCAAAAGCCAAGCCGTCCCCGATTTTATCTTGGAGTTCACCAATCTTACTCCGAACGCACCTCCTCTACCAGCACACGTCACTACTGATACAGAAGACCCTCACTCTTAGACCCTTAGTGTTGATGGTTTATCTCACAAAGAGGGTAGTGGAGCTGGTTTAATGCTCACCACATCGGAGGGCGAATACTTCAAATGTGCCCTCTGATTCCTGTTTACAGCAAATAACAACCAAGCCGAATACAAGGCCCTAATAGCCGGTCTCCGCTTGGCTAGAGAAATTGGGGTCGACTATTTCCAAGTGTTTAGGGACTCCTGGTTGGTGGTCGGACAGATCACAGGCGAGTTTGATGCAAAGGAGGAAGCAATGAGATCATACATGGACATCGTTTTTCCTCTCACCCGCCTCTTCAATAGCTTTTGCATCAAGTATGTCCCTAGGGCAAAGAACTCCCAAGCAGATGAAATGGCACAGTTAGCCTCAGCAAATCAATCAGACCTCAGCCATGGCATCCAAATTGAATATATAACCCATCCAGCAGTTTCACCAGATCAGCAAACAATTCATCTGCTCGAGGATGAGCCTATCCCATAGGCCTAGGACATTATCACATTCTTAGAACAGAGAATATTACCTGCAGACAAACAGCAGACCACCAAAGTCAGGGCTCGGTCCTCAAATTATGCCCTTGTCGATGGCATCTTGTATAAGAGGGGATTTTCACGACCATACCTCAGATGCCTTAATAATGATTAAGTCACCTACATTATAAGAGAAATACATGAAGGCGTTTGCGGAAACCACTCTAGGGGACGATCTTTAACTCATAAAATCCTTCGCACAGGCTACTTTTGGCCCACACTGAACCAAGACGCCATTGACTTTGTGCTTAAATGTGATAAATGCCAGCGTTTTGCCAACATCCTCTACGCCTCCTCCCCAACAAAGCTGATCACCCTCAACAATTTTTACCCCTTTGCCAAATAGGGCATCGATCTCGTAGGCCTCTTGTCAACCGACCGAGGCCAAGTGAAGCTTGCTATGGTCGCCATTGATTACTTCACCAAGTGGGTAAAAGCAGAACCCCTTGCCAAGATTACCGTGGGAAATACCACCAGGGTTCATTTAGCAGTCTATTGTGTGCCACTTCGGGTCTCCTCAAGCCATTGTCTCTGACAATGGCAAACAGTTTGACAACGCCAAATTCAGAGCATTCTAGAAGTTACCAACCGCTCTCTATTGAAAATCGTTAAGACCAAGTTGGAGGCCGCCAAGAGACATTGGGCAAAGAAGTTGCCGAACGTCCTCTGGGCATATCGAATGACAGCCAAAACTCCGACTAGGGAGACCCCTTTTCGCCTAACTTACGGTGCCGAGGCAGTCATCCCCATAGAAGTAGGCCTACTGATGCCCAGTGTCATCAATCCCGATCCACAACTGAACGACGAATTCCAAAGGGTCGACCTGGACCTCATCAAAGAACTGCGAGAAACAGCCGCCGTTCGACTGGCCTCATACCAACAGAAAGTGAGGCAACACTATAATTACAGAGTTCGACCTAGGGAACTCACAGTAGAAGATATCGTCCTTCGAGAAGCAACCCTCGCCACTACAAACCTGACCGGGGGAAACTCGCAGCTAAGTGGGAAGGACCTTACATCGTTAAAGCTAGACCCCACTCAGGCACTTACCGTTTCCAAGACATGGAAGGCAGAGACCTCCCTCACCCTTGGAATGCCGAGCACTTGAAACGCTATTTCCAGTAAAACGACGTCTTTTGTTTTTTGCATAAATTTAATTATTGTATGTTTCATTTTGCTATTTGGAACACTTGTTCATTTTTGTGCTGGCCATACAATGCATTAACTTATGCAAGACTGTACCTTAATGCCAATTATTTGAATTCCTCATTTTTTGTGTTGTGCCTTAATAAACAAATATTCACCAAGCCTCAACCAGACTAAGCTCTCCAAAGCCTCAGCCAGACTGAGCATGAAACACTCAGCTAGACTGAGTTGAACAAATATTCAACCACTCTCAGCCAGACTGAGCATGAAGCACTTAGCCAGACTGAGTTAAACAAATATTCAACCATTCTCAGCCAGCCTGAGCCCTCCAAAGCCTCAGCCAGACTGCGCATGAAACCCTCAGCCAGACTAAGCACAAAGCGCTCAGCCAGACTGAGCATGAAGCTCTCAGCCAGACTAAGCCCTCTAAACCCTCAGCCAGACTGTGCGTGAAGAGCTCAGTCAAACTGAACCTTCCAAGCCTCAACCAGACTAAGTTGTTCTTTGAAACACAGCACCGTGTGCAACGCCAGTTCATTATACCACAATCCAAAAAGCAAAACACATAGCAATTTTATAACTTAACTTTATTATAAACCATAATAACACGCAATTTTTTCAAACTGTGGGCAGCTAGTTACATGATTCATTTAGTTCACTTTTAAGTCTCCTTAGCCACATTACTTTATAAACCATTTCATTACCCAACACTTAAATCTTTCCATGCACAGGTTTATTATACACCAAGTACAAAACAAAACCAAAAAAAAAACCATCGAGGCAGATAAAAACCAAACTTCACAAACCATCCTCAAAATTTAAATTCTTTACAAATGTCAACCATTCTTTACAAGGAGCTATGTCAATTCGACAATAAAACAAAGAAAGAGAAAAACAATAACAAAAATAAAACAGCCTAAGGCACCGTTTGGGAAGATGGTTTGGAAGTTTTTTTGGCTATTTTAGCCACAAAAGACAAAATATGCTATTTTAGCTACAACAAACAAAACATCACATCCAACACATAATCATTACACTCTTCTCGCACAAAAAAAGCCAAAAAAGCCAAAAAGTCAAAAAGTCCTTTCCAAACCAAGCTTTTTAGCCCAGGCTAAAATAGCCAAAAAGCCAACCCACTTTCCAAACCAAGCCTGTCTAATTTTCACACTGCTCAACTTTCACCCCTATATTCCTCGGTAGATACCAAATCTTCCTCATTAACCCCCTTATCCAGTGGGGTCTGGGCTATGTCCCCCTCTCCTGGCCTTACGACATTAAAATCCATGTCAGAGAAGAGCTCCTCCGCCCTGTACTTGAAGCTTGTCCAACCGCTGTCCCAGTACTGGCTCATCTCATGTTTGTAGTAGTCTGACTGCTGAAAACTCTAGATTTTTTCTTTTTTGGTCCGCCCAGCAATAGCCACCTCTGACGGCCCAACACCACATTCTCCCTCTCTGGCCAAGCCCCTCGCCACAGCCACGTTAATGGCTATTTGGAACTCAAGGGATGACTTAATCTGTTCCACCGCCGCGGTGCACAGGTCCAAATAGACAACCCTTTTAGACGCCATCATCTTAGCTAACTATGTAGTCTTGGCCCTTTCTTCTCCCAAGGCCCTCTCCAACTCAGCAACATGCGCATCTACCTCTTTCTTGTCTTTCAAGGCCTGATCGCACAACTCTTCATTATTTATGAGGGCCTATTCCAATCTCTCTTTGGCGATGTCGCGGCTTCTTGGTCCTCGCCCATCTTCTTCTGCTCGCTCGCTAATTCAAACTCTAGTGATACCACCTTGTGGCACACCACTTCAAGTTCAGACTTGGCAACTGATAGCTCGGAGGTGACCTCAGTCTGGCCTACCCTGGCACGCTTAGTCAAATAACTTTGCACCACCACCAATACCTTCATCTTTTTTGCCCTCTGAGCATAGGCTAGGCCCTTTACGCAGGTGCTCTGCACTGGTTTTCTCTAGGTAGCCGTCTCTACCCTTAAGTTCTGCAATTGTGCCCGCACCCCTTTCAACTGGGCCTTCAGCGGCTCCGCTTCCACCTTTACCCCCACTACCTTACCCAGTAGGGCCACCGCCAGGGCCACTTCTTCCATCTATGTTGAGAAGAACCTTCTCATGAGGTCGACCTCCGTAAATTAAGCCATACTCCACATGGCCGCGTTCACAACAACTTCCAATAGACGGTCTGCGGCGACCTTGGCTTCGCCTCCATCACCCACCAAGCAGCCGACCACCGTGCGAACATGATACGTGGCGGTCCTCAGCGCGACACTCGTCTCTACTCCGTTCGCCTACTTTATCCCTACCTCCTGACTTGGGGGCACTTCTTGTAAGGGCACGTCCTTAGAGGACAGGTTTGCCGACCGATTGGCTTCTACCAACCCTTGTTGCTTGTCTACTTCGTTCACTACTTGGTCAGTTGGGAACTTCGCCAAACCTTCTTCCGCCTCCACACCAACCCTGGTCTCCCCCTCCTCTACTTCTGGGGACAACTCCACCACCCCCTCTTTCGTCTTCTTTAACACTGGTCCTCCCCCACTTCTCTCTGAAGCCACCTTCTTCTTCTTCTTTTCTTCAACACCAACTACATCTCCCTCTTGCTTCTCTCCTTCAGTGGATCCACTGGCGCTTGCAAGGGCACAAAGTCGGTCAAGTCCTTCTCTCCCAAGGGTTTGGGGCATGGTCGGACTGACCTCTTCGCAACCAGCTTAGGCGCAGGGCCTAATTGTTTTTCCTTATATTTATTCGCCATTACAAAAGCTCGCTTGTCCTCTGCCTCCTAAGCTTTCCTCCTTGCCTCCATCTCCTATAGTGACGGATCTTCTTCGGCTAGTTGCAGCCCCAAATTCAGCGCGAACAGGGCTGAGAGCTGGACGAGGTCGTCCCACTTTAGCCCCTCATTTTCCTTCTACTCCTTCACCTGTTTGACCCTCATCTCTGCCTCAGCGTCTAACTTTGGCTCCAACGACTTGGTGGGGACTTTCCAAATTGTGCGCACTCCTCTTCCGTTGCTTATCGACACAAAAAACCACTTTGGCCGCTAGCCCTTCATCGACGAAGGTAGTCCCGCCACCAATCCCCTTCCTACTATGCCTTGTAAGGTCACCCATGTCTCCTGGTGCCCTGACGCCTTATAGCGTGAGAAAAATTCATCTACCATCATTTTTTCTCCTCCGGTCACCTGTGGCCATGCGATTGTGCACGCAAACAGAATCTTCCACGCGTTCAACATTAGTTGTCCTTAGGCCACCTTCAAGCAATTTAGCACATCGACCACTAGCTGTGGGAGGGACAGCCTCAGACCCCCCCCGCAGCGTTTCTTCGTACAAAGCGAACTCCATTGGTCGTGCATCAGAAGCCCTCTCATTCACCGTGGGTACTCTCAACTCTACCTCTGCTTAAATCTGGTATCTGCTTCGTAGCTCCTCTAAATCCTCTACCGTTGGCATCGATTTGTCAGCCAGTGGTTCGGCGCCACTTGGCTAATCGGCTGGACCGTCGCTATCATTGTCCCTGGAGAGAGTCGCACTGGCCGCTCCACAACCCTATCTTCATACCTCTCTACTCTATATCGCTCCGTTAGTGCCACTCAGTCATCATCTCCAAACGCATCCGATGTCATCGCCAGCACTTTGTCTTGTGTCATCTCCTCCACGTTTCTGTATATCGCCTCGATTGCGGGGGCGAAGAAATCGGTGATATGAAAGAAGGGAAAGTCCACCGAGATGTAAGAGCTAAAGTCTGGAATGTGTTGATTCTTCGCAATAAGGTAAGTAAATTGCACCAATCCAAATGCCCAGGGTTTGCCTGTGTTCCAAGGATCGAGGTTAAAATTCGCCAGTTTGAAATTCGACTAACAAGTACAAACCTTCGCCTTTTTCCACATCCCCACCACCAGCCCCTTCACCTCCTCCCATCGATTCGTATTTCCTATCCGCAGCCTAACATTGTGCCACGTGTATGGCTACGATCCCTCTCTCTCCCCACTAATTCTCTTTATTCTCCCCCGTTTATTTTACTTCACATCGTCATGTGCTTACTCGCTCCTCAAGCTTCGTGTGCTGTCATTGAATTTTTGGCTCTCCTTCTAGCACTATCCTGCTCGGCTACCTTCGTGGTCGGTCCTCCTCTCGATTGATCATCCTACTCGGCCCCCTTCGCGATCGACCCTCCTCACGATCAGTCATCCTGCTCGACCACCTTCGCGATCGGCTCTCCTCACGGCCAGTTATCCCGCTCGGCCACTTTTGCAGTCGGCCCTCCTTACAGTCGACCGCCCCTGTTGATTGGTCATTCCTCTCAATCCCCTCCTCTACAGTCGCTCGGTCTTTCGTCTTCATTCCACTACCCCCCTCTCACCCCACCCCTGCCTCCTACCCGGGCTTAGAGGACTCCCTCTACTTTTCCTATTTCCTTCGTTGGACTAAAGTTGCACTTGGGAATGGGAAACTATTGATACCGATAGGCCCGCAAGAGGATCCGACCCATGACTCAAGACCCAGTCCACGGACTAGATATTAAAGCCTAGTAACCTTGAGAAACCAATGATGGACCATGAGCAATAGCATTCAAACACCTGTCGGGCAGGGAACTAGCCATGTAAGCAAACAAAGATCCTGCAAAGTTATTGCATCCATACATCAGCCATTAATGAGGCTCTCGTAGCATTAAATGTGACAACCCCTTCACATCGGAAGATACAGACTCACCATGAACGATCCGAGTTAGAATATAGATTTTCGACCAACAAGACAGTCTGGAATAGACAAGGAAATGATGAGTAAAGGATATAAAGAAGCTTTCGAGATGCATTAAAGGTTAAGTTCTTCATTTCCCTCTTCTCTCTCTACACAATCAATCTATTTTATCATAACTCGAATCATTGGAGTGTCCACCGGGGGATTACCTCCCCATTTGGACCTTTTTGCAGGCACACTCGGTGGACTTCAAGGCTAGTAGACCCGTTAGAAGAGTGGATTAGCCCGACCCATCCTCCATTGGAACTGTTGCATTATCAGGTTTCATCATCTTTGGTTCCACAATCGAAGACTAATCCTTTGCCAAAGAACAACGATGCCATTGCTGGAGCTTCGAAATTGCAGGAACACGATTCGTCAAAACCACTTCTGAAAGCTCTACTCAATTGTTCACGATTTGCATAGTCTGAACTAGAAAAGGCTGTGAAATCGCTGATACAAGTTCGAGAATCGGTAAGCGAAGATGGAGATCCAATTGAAAGAGTGGATTTTTACTTCACTGAAGCTTTTCACTCCAGAGTCTCACACCAAGCTAAGAAGACCCTGTCTTTCTCTCTCTCTCTCTCTATATATATATATATAGGAATGAATAAGAGGGGTTTGTTACCTTAAGGGTCAATTGTGTCTTTTCACAATGTAGTTGAAGGGTATTATGGTCAATTCCACTGTCAAGTTAACATCGTTAAGGCTCTTTTAAAGAGAATGAGGAATTTGACTATTATTTTTAAAAGTAAGGGAGGTCTGTGCCATTTTTGAAATTACGAAGAAGGCATCTGTAATTAAGACAAATCTTAGGAGAGACAAGTATAATTTATCTTTTTATTTTTAAAATTACTTGATATATACTCTGAAAATACACGTTAACAAAGATCAATATTAATAAAAATGTTAATCTTCTTAATATTTCTTTATTGTTTTCAATTTTTTTTTCCCCTTACCAAAGTACTATTTTTTTCTTAAAATTTACAAAATTCATTTTTGAAAAAATTGAATTTTTTTCAAGTTCAAATTTAGACTTAAAAGAATTTAAGAGGCTTGTAAAGTCTACCCTAAGTCTTATTTTAATAATTTAAACTGTTTATTTGTAAAGTCTTTCATATAATTACACAATTTTTGTATTTTTAAATAGGATTTGGTTTGAAAAGTAGGTTCATTTTAAAATCGATTTCGATGGTTTGAACTGTTCACTTTTTAAAGCTTGTTGAGTAAAATATTTATGTAAAAAATAAGATAATCGAATATCGATAATTATATGTTTAAATTATAATTATATTACAAAAAAATTAATAAGTATTCTTGCAATTATATTTATCTTCTATTTTTAAAAATAAATAACTATAGATGTTTAATCATTTGAAGTTTTTATATCAATATTTTACTTAATAAATTTTAAAAAACAAATAATTAAAATTATTCTCGGCTTATCAAAATACTCTCTTGAGATAAATCTTTTTAAATATTTCAATATGTGTTTTATACAATTTTTTAGAATTTGGTTTGAAAACAGACGACCCTGTGGGTGGACTTCAAGATCTTCTGTCATCCACCCCAGTTATGAAAGAAAGACTTTCTCATCTTTCCCATTTACCAAAATAACCTCCAAAACCACTTCATACTACACCTCTATCTCTCTCATCAATTCTCCACAATCGAAGGCTATTTTCGTCATTTCCCGTACTTTTGCCCTTTTATCTTGTCCGTGAGTTGCAGCTTTTTCAGATACCCAAAAAATATCCACTTCCGTCTCTTCTCTCCTCACTCCCCGCTTTTTCTCTCTCTAAAACCTCAATTCAATCAGAGTCAGTGACTGAGATCGATCAAGAGAGAGAGATTCAGTGACAACCCAGTTCGTTTTACTGAGAATGCTCAGTTGGGTACTCAGAATATCTGTAATCCGATAAAAATGTCGCCGGCAATTCCTCTCTTCGTCTCTCTTCTTCTACTTTCAGTGACAACCCAACTCGTTTTGAGCTCAAATTCAGCTTCAACAATGTCGAAAACCTCCATCGACGCAAACCCAAAGCTCAGTTTGAGAACAGAGCGTGCTGGGGCTGTTGTAGTGAGAGTAAACGCTTCGATTCTTAGCGAAAACAGAACGTTCGAGCTCGGGTTCTTCAGCTCTAATGGAGAAAATTGGTATTTGGGGATTTGGTACGCTTCGATTCCTATACCCACCTACGTTTGGGTGGCGAACAGAGAATCTCCGGTGTCCACGGCGGCGGAGGCGGTGATTACGGCGGATGGGAAGTTGGGGGTGAGAGATTCCGGCGGAGAAGTGGTGTGGGGAACCCAAAATGTGGCGGCGGCGGCGGAAGTAAGGCTGTCGGAGGAAGGAAACTTGGTGCTACTCGGCGGCGCCGGCAAGGTTGTGTGGCGGAGCTTCGATCACCCGACCGACACGTGGCTCCCGGGGATGAATCTCTCCGTTGATCAATCCCTAATATGTTGGCGGAGCTCCACCGATCCATCGCCGGGAAACTACTCGCTTCGCTTAAAACCGCCGGAGTACGGCGAGATCGAGCTCGTGTTCAATGGAATTGAACCGTACTGGTCCACCGGAAACTGGACCGGTACAACTTTCTCCGGTGTACCGGAGATGACTGTACCGTACATTTACCGGTTCCGTTTCACCAACCCATTCACTCCCTCAGCTTCTTTCGGCTACACCGAGTCGCCGCTGGAGACCGGCGGTCGGCCGCCGCTGACTCGGTTCCAACTCGCCTTCACCGGCCAGCTCCGCCAGTTTACTTGGTCGTCCCAGGCGGAGTATTGGAACCCATTTTGGTCCCAGCCCGAAAATCTCTGTAAAGTGTACCGGAAATGTGGAAATCTCGGATTTTGCAACCCCAAATCACTGAATCCTTGCCAGTGTTTACCCAATTTTCAACCCTCCGACGCCGGAGAATGGTTCGCCGGAGACTTTTCCGGTGGTTGCCGCCGTGACAGCGCCGCCGTCTGCGGCGGCGATGGTGGTAATGGCCGCGATGATGGGTTTGAGGAGGTTGGGGCAGTGAGTTTTGATGGAGCTGAAACAGAGTCTGTTCCAGGAAACAGAGGTATGTGTGAGAGATTGTGTTTGAGTAATTGTTCTTGTATTGGATTGTATTACAATTCGAGGACTAATTCATGTAAGAATCTATATGGGTCTCTGTTGAATCTTCGAAATTTGAGTTCTGATTCCACCATTGATGACATATTATATGTTAGGGTTCCAAAAGGAGGTGTAATTGAGGAGGAGGAGAAGAAGAAGAAGAAGAAGAACATGGACAAAACTAAAACCCTAGTTTTGATAGTTACATTGTGTGGTTCTATAGTGATTATAACTTTGATGTTGTTGACATTGTTGTTTATGAGAAATAGAAGGATTAGGAGACAGATTGAAGAAGAAGAAGCGATTTTCCCGGTGACAAATTTGAAGGTTTTTTCATACAAAGAGCTTAATGTTGCTACTAGGGGGTTCTCAGAGAAATTAGGGCACGGTGGATTTGGGGCTGTTTTCCGTGGCGAATTGTCGGATTCGTCATCAGTGGCAGTGAAGAGGCTAGAACGACCGGGCGGTGCAGAGAGAGAGTTTAGGGCAGAGGTGTGCACAATTGGGAACATTCAACATGTGAATCTTGTGAGATTAAGAGGGTTTTGTTCAGAGAATTCCCATAGGCTATTAGTGTATGATTACATGCCAAATGGTCCTTTGAGTGTGTATTTGAGGCGGGATGGTCGGAATATGAGATGGGATGTTAGGTTTCGGGTAGCGGTTGAGACAGCGCGAGGTATTGCGTATCTACATGAGGAGTGTCGAGATTGTATCATACATTGTGACATTAAGCCTGAGAACATTCTATTAGATGAAAATTTTTCCCCCAAGGTGTCGGATTTTGGATTGGCAAAGCTCATTGGTAGAGATTTTAGCCGTGTTTTAGCCACCATGAGAGGTACATGGGGTTATGTTGCGCCAGAGTGGATCTCTGGTGTGGCAATCACTGCCAAGGCTGATGTATATAGCTATGGAATGACATTGTTGGAGTTAATAGGTGGAAGGCGCAACGTAGAGGGGCCACCGTCAGCTGGAGGCGGTGGATCCGGGGAGAAGTGGTTTTTCCCACCATGGGCGGCTCATCAGATAATTGAGGGAAACATGGCGGCCGTGGTGGATGAGAGGCTTGCCGGTGCTTATGACACGGTGGAGGCTGAGCGGTTGGGGTTGGTGGCAGTTTGGTGTATACAAGACGAGGAGGCAATGAGGCCTACAATGGGGATGGTGGTGAAAATGTTGGAAGGGGTGGTGGAAGTGAATGTCCCACCACCTCCAAAGCTGCTTCAAGCATTGGTTTCCGGAGAATCATTTCATGGGGTCGGGCCAGATTCTGGTAACGGGGAGCTGACAAGTGGCGGCTGCTCCAACGATAATGTCCAAGTCTCTGGAAATTCCCCGGATTCTCTCAACCATCTCTCCACTGCAACCTAAGCTCTGCCTTTGCCAAAGCCAGTGAATGTCAACAATAGGTAATTGACTAAAACACATTGCACACATTTCGTATGAATTTTGATCTTTTTATGAATCAATTAGAGGATATGGTTGAAATGTGAATTGCATTGGCTGGCTCAGATCAGTTGTCACCAATGTTGTGCAGGAAAATGTTTTCCAAGAAAATGGATTAAAGGAAAGGAAAAGAAAATAAAAATGATATATTTTCCCATTAATTGTTCAGTTTACAATAAAGTTTATGCATAAAAACAATTATACCTTCACTGCAATGCATAGTCTTAAGATTTGTGGGAAAGTGTTTCTGTCAAGAAAAGTCCTATATTTTTCTGCAACAACTGTTACTGAACTCATGTACGAGAAAAAAAAACAGTTTTTATTTTCTTGCGAGATTTAACATTTACGAGATTTCAAAGGTTATATATGTTTCTTATCCTTTTCCTTCTCCCTGAAACTAATTTTTGTAGGATAAATAGTATAAACTTATCAAAACAATTTGGTTATCTATATGACTTCTATAACCATGGACCATGTGAAATTCTTGAAATCTCACTGATCTGAAGTCCAGACTTGATACCTAATGAATTTTCACCAACCACTATCAATTAAAAGATCAGATAGGTTTAGAGTAGTCTTTATTGATTGAATCCCAAAAAAACAATCGTCTCTCTCTCTCTCTCTGAATAGAGCTTCTATCTCTTGGTAATCTGTGTATGTACTATTGCTATGTATGAATTTGTATCTCTCAATAGGGCTTCTATCTTTCGGTAATCTTTTTGTCTATGTTCTACTGCTATGTATGAATTTGTATCAGTCAGATTGAGTATTTACATTCCAACTTCTTTTACACGCCAGATCGGTTCCTTTCAGGACAATGAGGATATTCATTTTCAAACCGTTGAAAATGAGCCCTTGTAGAGAGATGCAGGACCAGCTGGTCTGCTCTATTGAGTCAATACCCAGATGGTGAGTGCTCTTATTGGTGCGAGCTGTGCGGAATTTTAGTCTCAAGTCAAGCTGAGGGGTGTCTTTCATTCTCAAACCAGAAATGAGTGCACCGCAAGACCAAGAAAGAAAAAGACCTCTCCATGTTACTTTGAGAAGAGAATCATTGGCCTGATCAATGAACAAATTGATGGGAATGAAACATTTTGGTTATGTTTGTTGAAAAATGGAAACAATTTTCAAAATTAGGAAACATGAAGCAAATGTGTTTTCTCTCGTTTTGAAAAACAAGTTTTTTTTGTTTTTGTTGCTACGTTCTTTGAAAATATTTGTACTAAACAGGTTATTTGTTTTTGTGTCACTACAAAAAGCATTAACATGTTTTGTGAATTTTGTAAACAGAAATCAAGAATTTTGGCAAAGTTACCGAGCACAACCACTGGAGTTGCCTGTGGCCTCTTTTGGAAGTGAGTTAAAAGTCACTTCGCAGTTTTTAACCTATTTGGAGTCAAATTATTTCTCACATTTTTTACATATTTTTTCATAAAAAGCCAAATTCTTATCCTCATGATCTGTTCTGTACTACCATTGTTTTACAGAGTTTTTTATTCATTGTAGAGAGTTGAAAATACCCAAATCTTGGTATGTCCCTATTCTTGGATTGTATGTTTTAAGAAGTTGGTTTAATATTTCAATTCAGTTCTTCATGGATCCATGGGGAACATGTTTGTAAATCATTTCAAAACGGATTTTCTAATTTTTGTCACCTCACTATAATATGTTATTTTGTGTAGAAGTTCATGTGTTTGTCTCATGCTGTTTTGTGAAGTGTGGATGAAAATATAAATACTGTCATTTTATTTTATTTTTTCATTATCATTATGTCTATACATTATTTGTCACTATTGGTATAATTATATTAAGCTTATAAAGTTTATGATATATATTTTTAAAATTTGAAGGACGATTAGTGTAACTTACCCTAATCTTAATCTTCAACTGGCAAAGTCGCAAGCATTGGTTAAGATTGTGGCCTTGTTTTGCCTAAATTATGTTTGGATTTAATGAAGAAAAAAATATAAAAAGAGGGAAAAAATTAAGGGGTTGTTTGGGGTGTTTTAAATAAGTGTACTTTTTGGCTTTTTGGACTAAAAAATTGAGGAAGAAAATATGGATGTTTGGGTTAACTTTTTGACTTTTTATGAAAAAATGTGTAATAAAAAATTGTAAAAATTGATTTGTAAGGAAAAATTAGGATTGGGAGTTGTGCAGCTGTAATTATTGACTTTTGGTGAATATTGTTAACTTTTTAACTTTTTAAGTAATTTTTTTACTTTTTAATTTTTTTACAATATGTCAAACTTCGGCTAAATTTATATATATTTATGCCAAATTGAGATTATGATTATCTCCGTTTCATAGATAAAATGAACAAGAAGGCTATTCACAAATTGCTCATATTGATCAATGAATGGTATTATCGGACTCATTGATTAATGAATGGTATTATCACGTCTGATATGAAATAATTTTTTGTTGCAAAGGCTCAATGACTTCTACACAATAGCAATGAATTAGTGAACAAAATCACCATATATCAACAATAAGATTGTAAATGAGTCAATTGGATATGAATAGTAGGTTGTTTTTAAATTTGGTTTAAAAATTAAAAATTTAACTGGATTTGAAAAGTCCCATTTAGGAGAGTGTTGATCTGAATGGTCTCCCGTTTTTATTAATGAACTATGAAGTCCTATTATGGGGGAATGTGATCTAACAGGTCCTTTATGCTGTGTTTGGTTGGAGTTTTTGAGGTGGGATTTAGAAAAAGAATGAGAAATGTAATCCTATTTATGTTTGGTTATAATAAAAAAATATATGGGAAAAGAAAGGGGGTGAGAAATAAATAAAGAAATAGGATACCTTTTTAGGACATCAATTCTATTTTATAACCAACACAACCAAACATAGTTGGGATTTGGAATTCTATTAATTCTTTCTCCTTTTCCTTTCATTTCCATTTCCCTTTCCATTTCCCTTCCCAAATCCCCCAACCAAACACAGCGTTAGGGAATCGTGGTATGGATTTTGGTGACGATTCTGCCCCTTTATTGATGGGGTGACAATTTTTGCCCCTTTATTGATGGGGGTGACAAATTTAGCAGGGATTTTGAATTTCTTCAATCACATTTGGTGTTGTCCACATTTTTTAAAATAATTGATATGGACAAAATCTTTCTGGAGGCGGGGTGTAAATAATATAGGGTGATTGATCAATAAGTTTCATATTTTGAATTTGTCATTTATATAGTCTTATATTTTTTTTATTATTTATTTAATTTTTTTGGATGTGTAATAACTCATTTGTCCGTCACATTAGAGTGTTACATTTAGGAAAAAAAAAAAAAAAAAAAAGTACACTAAAAAGTTTTTTAACGTAACACCATACCTTTCACGTTAGAGTGTCATATTTGAGAAAAATACAATAAAGAGTTTTTAATTTTTTTATAATGTCACATCATATCTGTCACGTTGAAATGTCATATGCCATGTTTGAAAAAAGTATACTAAAGAATTTTAATTTTTTTGAAATGTCACATCATATCGGTCAAGTTGTCACGTTTGGGAAAAGTATACTAAGGAATTTTTATTTTTTTTGAATTGTCATATTATACCCATCACGTTGTCACATTCAAGAAAAATACACTAAGGAGTTTTTTGGAGTTTTTTAGTGTAACACCATTTCACGTTAGAGTGTTACATTTCAGAAAAATACACTAAAGAGTTTTTAATTTTTTTTTAAGTGTCACATCATACTAATCACGTTTAGGAAAAGTACACTAAGGAGTTTTTAATTTTTTTTAGAGTGTTACATCATACCCGTTATGTTGTCACGTTTGAGAAAAGTACACTAAGGAGTTTTTATTTTTTTTTTGAAATGCTACATCATACCCGCCATGTTGCCGCATTTGAAAAAAGTACACTAAAGAGTTTTTAATTTTTTTTAGAGTGTCACATCATACTCGTTACGTTGTCACATTTGAAAAAAAATGCACTAAACTTTTTTTTATAATATCACATTATATTTGCCACGTTGGAGTATCATATGCCACATTTGGAAAAAAAATTAAAAACTCTATTATGCACTTTTTACTTACGTGGCTGGAATGGAAGGACTACATTTTAGATAACAACAATATTGTTACAAACAATAGCAAGATACATGGGTAAATGAGTCAATCCTTTTCAATGGGACTTCCTTATTCATTAAAATAAATTTAGGATTGCTTGATTCATAAGTTCACTTTTTGGGATTTATGGATCAATCACCCAAAAACATATTAAAATTTAATTTATTTATATTTTAAGCTAATGATAAATGAGTTTTAATCAAATTAATTATGAAGGTACGCTCAAATATCTCATTTTTTTATTGTGCACATAAATGAATTGAACTAAATAGTACTAAATAAATTATTCAAATTTGACTTGAGACTTAACAGATTTTAAAATATTTATTTTAACGAATAAAGTGAAGAAATTCAAGCTACTCATCTTCTAATAAGTTACAAAAGTTATGACTGGACGGATTAATTAATTGATTTTTAATTTCTTGTGTATCAATTTTTTTTATAAACAAAAAAATAATTGAAAATTCGGTGATAAGTGGATCGAATATTAACCGACCAATGGCACCACCACCGGCCGCCGCCTGGCAGCCCAGCTCCGCCAGCTGCTGCCACCGGCATGGATGAGCTCTTCAACTTGCGTGCAGCCTTCTCCACCTTTGAGCAGCATCACGTGCTCCCCACATGCAAGTAACAACAACTACAATGCATGATGGTGTGTATAGTGGACTTTTAGCTGTAATGTCATGATATTAAATTATAAAAAATTTAAAAAATGAAAAGGAATGATTATTTAAATCCTCAGAAGCAGTCAATTAAATTGGCTGACATGTGCCAACTTTTTGCTAATCATTGTGTCACTTAAAGGATTAATTAAAAATAATATTAATTGTCACATAATTAATTACCAAAAAAATATATAATCTGTTTGGCTTGGAATTTTTAAAAATAATCTTTTGAATTTTTTATCTGTATTTTTTTGAATTTTCAATTTTTTTTTTAAGATTTTAGATTCATTTAATTTAGATACATTTTAAAAAGATGAAATTTGCGCAACAATATTTCAAAATTTCATTAAATACAAAAAAGTTGTATATTTTCTTATTTATTGTATATAATATTTTTTTTAAGAAAAATACAAATTTTGTACTTTTTAATTGTATCTAGAATAAGTAGATCTAAAAAATAAATAAATAAATTGATTAAAGTGTTAAAAAAATGTACTAGAAACAAAAAAAAAATATGAATTGAAAATTCATAAACTATTTTTAAAAATTTCAAACCAAACGGATAAGTATTTCAGTAGTAGCTCTCACCATCTAATGTGTATGACCACTCTTATTGTATTGTTTATCATAATAAGATAAGTCAATAAAATATATAATTTAACGGGCCAAATTTAAAATTAAAGTAAAATAATATCAAAATACCATATTTTTTTTAATAAAAAAATTGACGTACTTTAAACAATCATTTTGTTTCAATTTTAAATTCAAATTGTTGAATATCATTGCAGAGAGATATATGACAGAGGATTGGAAAACACTATAGTACACACCCTTCAAAGGGTGTAACATATGCACCTTATAATTAAAAGAGAAAATGACATAATTTTATACTTTCTGAATCATAATTAAAAGAAAATGTTATAACTAAACACAATATGAGACATAATTAAAGATTTCACGAGTTATAACTAAAATAATGTTATAGTTAAAGAAGAAAATTAATTATAATTAAAAAAATGACATAATATGATACACCACTTTCAAAGATATATATATATTAGACTTTCCCTAGAGGATTTGATATATAGTTACTTGTGTCTGTTGGATTATTTGTCAAACAATTATCAATCCTGCTGCATACCCCCAGTGAGGTGTCGCGCCCCCACTGGCCGAAACCCAAAAAAAAAAAAAAAAAAAACAGTTTTTTTTTTGTCCAATTATAGACTGCCACCTTACTGGGGGTCGACCCCCAGTGGGTGTATGAGCCATTTTCCAACAATTATTTTCTTGTGTTGCTTAATAATTCAGTTTGACATACATAATTACATGGTAATAATAATTTAATATTTATAGTTGTTTGATAACAATGATTGAGGAGGTACCTCTTTTAAAAATTAGAACTACTATTTTAAAAGATTAAGGATAACATGGTTGAACTACTTTTTTTTTTATTATTTATTTATAGATATTTGTGTATCAATAATGGATTTGAATTCAAATTTATAAGTTTTTGCAAAGTGTTTTTTTATATTATATTTGTATATCAATAAAATTTTAATAGTTAATCTCTTTATTTTAAAAATATAAGTTCAAGTCCTTAAATTAGTTGTAGTTTTTTTTAGTGTCTCGTGTAAAATGTTGACTAACCAAAATAGATAAATAAATAATAAAAAAAGAAGCATGCCCAATTATTTATTTATTTTTGTGTGTGCAGGGTAAAATGTTGACTAAGCAAAATAGAGAAATTTAAAAAACAAAATAAGAGCCTAAAAAACACCTAATCCACACAGATCCAAAGTGATTAACATAATAGATTAAATTGTTAAATATGATTTTAAATGATATCATGCATTCGACTAATTTATAACTTTTATATTGAAATTTAAAATAAATAATATTTTTTAGAAAAATTATAAAAATTTTTGATTTTATGTTCTTTGATATTTTTTCCCAATGGTAAGAACTAAATAATTATTCATGTGGTACGAACTCACATGTTATGACCTCAAATGATATGGCATAACCTCGGTCAAAGGTGCCAAATGACAAGATATATGTCATCAAGATAAGGACTGTGGTTAAACTCGGTTAGAGTATGAATTTTAGATTGTGTAATTCTAATGAATATGAAACCACTAAGGCCTGATTATTTTTAGAGATAGGATGGAAAAAATTGATAGTGAGAGAATTGTTAGTGAAAGGATTAAGTAAAATTATAGTTGTTTTGATGATAGTTGTTAGTATAGGGATTGTTAAATTATTTTTATATAAAATAATAAAACAAATAAAAAAAATATAAAAACATTAAACGTTAATGTTTTAAAAAAAATACCCAACATGTAAAAAAAAATTAAAAAATAAAATAAAATAAAAATTCTAGAAAAAAATAAAACAAATAAAATAATAATTTTTACTTAACAAAAAATATAAAAAATTAAATATTAATGTTCAAAAAAAAATGCCCGACATGTAAAAAATAAAATAAAATAAAATAAATAAATAAAATATTTCTAGTCCGCCGGACTATTTTTCTAATACTAAGTCCTGGAGGCCCATCCTAATCCGGAGCTCACTATCAATCATCTCCCCATCTCTCAAAACAAACACAATATTAATAAGTCTCACCTCACTACAATCTCAATCTCAATTCCAATCCCCCATCTAACTCTCCAAATAAACAGGACCTAAGTTCATAAGGAACAGTAGAAGATAAAACTCTCTCCAACGAGGAGAGGAATTTTATACAATGAATAGTTGTTAGATAAAATATATTCTTAAATGAAAAATCAAACTTAGGGCTTGTTTGGCATGTTATAGTTTTAGTTTAAAAGTCGAAAAGTCATAAAATAATATCAAAAGGTTTATAACTTATACCAAAAAATCAAAAATTTCATTTTCTCTGTACTTTTTGTACATCTTTTCGTAAAAAATTAAAAACTCATTTCAATCATACTATTTTTTTTTTACCTTGTATTTTAGCAAAAAAACTAAAAAATTACTGAAGTAACATATTCCCAAACGAGACCTTAGGTTGACAGTATAATACTTCACTATAAAAGTTACACTTTCATGAGTTGTTGAGAATGAGATTTCTACTAAATTTGTGGACCAAGCAAAGCCTATCAAGACTAAATTTGTGGGTCGAGCAAAGCCAACTCTGACGATGTGACGCCCCAAAAATCGAAAACATCAGATAATATATTAACCATTAAATATAGGGTTTATCTAAGGTTACAAGAGTAAGAAATGTCACTAATGAGTCATTTGGCTAATAACCAAGCAAGATCCCAAGAAGGTCGGAGGAGTCAAAATAGCCTCTCTTCTAAGTCCAACCACCTTAGATAGCAAAGCTACCTTTTTGACAGATCTTGACAGGGTATTAACACAAGACCTACATGAGTTAACGGAGTATAGAGATAGGCTACAAATGTTATATATGTACAAAGTACAAAAAATTATGTCTTAAATACAACATGGGATTTATCACTTGCAATCTCAAAACACATTTACAAACTAATTTCTAATCCTCCTAGGGTAGCCGTACGTCCTCGAATGCTTCCAGCTTTGCCTTCGACCGGTCTAATAGTCTTCAATACCTGGCATGAAACGCCGTGAGCTTTGAATGCCCAGTAAACGCACACACACCCCGTCTCTTTTTTCCATTCCAATACACCATCATTTTTATAGCGAGCAATGATGAAGCATGATGTTCAAGTCAATAATAGCAATTTCGATAACTGAGGAAATGAACATGTCATTCAAATAGATAACAAAGGTTACGATGTTAGTGGTTAGTATTCTAGAAATCTCCCAAAGAGATTTCATCCTCCCAACCACAAGAATTGGACATCGGACTATTCGGAACTCCCTTTTTTGCTGCTTTGTTGCAGAACTAACCTCGGATGCCTACCAACGGTTATATACCGCGTAGCGCCAACTGCAGGGCCTTAAAAGGGACAGCGAAAAGAAAAAGGTTTTATCACGCAGAATCCAACCTTATCCTTCCAAAAAAGTTTTTATCTTCCTGAATGCCCCATCCGGATCCAACCTTATCTCACCAATTAAACCATCGCAAGGAGTTCGAATACATCCGTTCCATTATAGGGTTTACGCGATAACTGCTTGCGCAAGACTTAAACTTCCAAATAGGGAACGCATCCCAACAATCCATACATCACATATTATCATCTTTTCATTACTCAAGTGATCGAAAACCCAATACCATCCCAATTAAGTTTTCCGTTGAGTTAAATGTTTTAAACCAAGGTTAGACCAACTTAACAAGATAATAATATCCATATAAGCATGCATCATTAAGATGAAGGCGGTAAAGAACATAACCATAACATGTACACTATCATGCCAAGATATGATCATAAGCTAATAAGCATTTCATGAATACAAGAGCATAAAATATCCATGCATAACAATATTTCCAGATTTGATATCACATGAGGATTAGAATGAAAAGGACTATTTTAGATTTTTCACCGGACTCAGCCTTCCTATGGTTCGTAGAGAATTTAATCTAGTTTCCAGAACATATTTAGGAAATGGGATAGCTTTTCTAGATTTTAAGTTATTTAGAAAACACTCCAGCGCTGTCCAGATTCGTCGACCATTATGAAAAATTGATTTTCTTGCAAACCGCTCACTGTTTTTCAATGAAACCAATTTTAGTTGAAATCTAACTCCTTAAGGAAGATTTTGACATAAAATAGAGGTTAATAATAATTTTATACATTTTTCTAGAAATTTTGAAAGTGGGCTGTGAAAACAGATTCTAAGGTACAATGCCCAAAACAAGAAATTTTATGAGAAAAGGGATCCACTAAGGGAAAATTTTCGTCTCTATTGTGATGAAAACATGCTAAATAACTTATATTTAACTCAGAAAATTTGCTTGAAGGTGTGCCCTTGGAAAGTTTGAGAGATCGGTATGAAAAAGATAGTTTTGTACTGAAATGAGGAAAAATACAAGAGAGGTAAAATCAAGGCTCAACTCTTATCATTTTTAACACAAGTAACTCATCAATAACACATCTGAAAACATTATTTAGAACCCTTAAGAACATGTATTTGACAAAGGAAAATGAAAGAGAATGTTGTGTTGTGGCTTACTTGCTAGACTTTGAACAAGATGGCTCTCCTCTTCCTTCCTCTCCCTCTCAAGACTTCTCTCTTGCTCTCCTTCCTCTCCTCTAGGCCGAATGTGTGTGTGAGTGTGTTGTTTGTGTTTGCCATGCTAGGGGGTGGTGGTATTTATAGGCAATTTTTGGTGTAAAAAGATATAAAGGCTCACTAGTTGGAATTTGATGGAAAAGTTAGGATTTACTTGGAGTCTAATGGAATAGGAGTGATTAGGGAGCTTAATCATAGGATTAGGCAATGTCTAGTTGGTCCCTAGTTGAAATGAAACTAGCATTGGAAACAAAACTCTAAGTTTAGGGGTACTAGGTGTTAGGGTTTCTAGAATACCATGATTACAATTCTTGGAAATAGGCTACTCACATCTTCCTAGGGTGGCCAGCCATTGGGAAGGGTGATGGGGCTATTTTTTTATTCAATTTAGGTACTAGGGACACATCTCCCAATGTATATATATATAGATCTCAATTTGATTGATGATACCTATAATATAAAGTAGATGTACTAGTTCTTGGGGTAATTTTTGAATTTAAATAAAGAGTGAGGGCTTGGAATTTAAACTCATGTATTGGAACCTTACTTATGTAGAATTAAATTAAATTAGACTAAGGAACCTAATTCAGCTAGGATATTCTTGTTTCGATAAAATAAAAAAAAAACTAACCGACAAGATTCGAAATAATTTAGGAAACTGAGGGGCTTTTAAGGAAATAATTCAAATGTAAGGGTTTTTAAAAAAAATACATTTTTCAGGGGCTTCACAGATGACCTACTAAAATGATGACATTTTATACACTTGGGGCATGTTTGATTGGGTGGATTAGAGTATGGGATTGAGATTATTAATCCGTGGGCCCAATTATCCTATGTTTGTTTTAACATTTTGGTTTAGGATTATTAATCAAATGGATAATTAATCCAACAAGTTTATAGGATTATTAGTAATGGGATATGGATGGGATTATTAATCCAATGGATATTAATCCAATTGGATAGTGAATACCATACTAATTTAATAGGGTTATTAATATTTCACTATTAATTTTGTGAATCAAACATGACCTTGGAGTATAGCACAAATGTTGGGCTAGGCAAAAGCATCCCACAGTGTGTCCCACAAGTATTGGGTCGAGTTAGGCTCAAGTGATCGGGCATAATTATGCTAGGTTAATAGACCTAACTTGAGTAAAATATGACGCAAAGCCTTAGTTCATAGCTCTATAGCCTTTTGGCCGAAATGAGCAAGAAATGACTAAATAGCTGAACAAGTTGAGAAAAATCGAGAAGATGGTTTGCTCGGCCCAATTGCTAAGCTTCATAGAAACCTATTAGGTCAGGGTGCTTAAGGATGAGCTTTATCCTTAAGAGATAAACCTCCAGTAAATTGAGGTTATCAATTGGAATGACAGTCCCACTAAGAGTCTACTATGCTGAAAGATATAAAAGTCTCAACTTTTAAAACATGGTAATGTAGTTCTTAATACTCAAAATATACTCTGTGCTTTCTTGCAATTTGATCCTAGCTGCTAACTTAAGCATCAAAGGAGTTTTTCAGCAAGCATCCGTCGGTAAGCTCATTGTTCTTTTGAGTTTCAAGTCATACGACATCATTCACAGCTACTTTACCTTGACCATAAGGAGTTCACATGCTGGAGAAATTCAGGGTCCCCACAGTTGTGGTATGAGTTTTTAGTTTTCAATATTGGAATAATGTAGAATTCTTGAGAGAGTCGGTGACTTAGACATGGAAGTATAGAGGGATTTGTCCAATAGGGTCGGCTCTGACTTTTTGGGGACCCAAAGCAAACTTTTAATATAGGGCCTTCATACATATTTAATAAATATAAAAAATAATCATGTGTGTAATTTTTGGGTGGGTATTTGACAATATTTGTAAAAAATATTACTTCTCGTATATATTATATAATATATATTGAAATTTACTTAAATATACATTAAAGTTTATAATAAGAAAAATGATCAAAATAATCTGAAATGAAATATCAAATAAAAAGTAAACAGAGTGGAACAAAAATCACTTAAACATCATTCTTCTGACATTTTTAATTGTAAAGTTACTAATCCAGTTTGTGTAATCCAATTTATAAGTTAAATCATTTTCGATGGTTAAAATTGTTAGTTCATTTAATCTTCTATTTGGCATAATTGAGTAAATGTAAGATTTAATCAATTTTAATTTGAAAATAGCAATTGTAAGTAGTATAATTAGTCAAATTCTGTATATAATTCATACATTTAGAAAATAATCATTCAATAATTTCAAACAATTTATCACATCAATTAATTTTAAATTATAATTGAATTTTGTTGAGATCCTTTACATTCCACTGATTTTTTATTTTATTTTTATAGACTAATATAATAATTAACAAATTTTTATGACCTTTTTTTAAATTAATTTTCTAAGGCCCAAAGAGGCGGCTTCCTTGGCTTGTGTCCAAAGTCAGCCCTATTGCCCCAATTCGAATATGAGCTTGAGTTGTTCAAACATGTTTACCTAAGTCCAAGGTTAGGATTGTTTTGGGAGATGTTAAAATTTGATTTTTTTATTTTTAAAAATAAGTATAAAAATGAGAGATGCTGTAACTAAAAATGAGTTAAAAGCTAGTCATCTTTTCAAAATAGCTCTTAACTCAAAGGATTTATTTTAAATAAGTACATACTTTTTATCTTTTTTGAGTCACATCAATCAATATATCCTCTCTATTTTTTTACACATATTTTTATAAAAAATAAAAAAATACACTTATTTATAATATTTCAAACCAACCCTGAACTAGGATTTGCATAAATTCAAATACATAAAAGTTATCTTTGGCTGTTGTATACTTATGTGTTGCGAATTTTAAAATAAAATATACTTATGTGTTGCATAGTTTAAAATAAATTGGGGGTGTTTGGCAAGAAGAATTTTGGCTTCTTTTAGGTTAAAATATACAAAAAGATAAAATAAGCTAAAATAGTTAATAAGACAAAATATCACATTAAATCCATAATCATTTCACTTTTTCTCTCACAAATATCATATCCAATTACGAAAAAATTCAATTATCTTCCTAAACACAAAAATTTTAGCCTATTAAAATAGTCAAAAACTAAAATAGTCTCCTAAAATAGCAACTTCTCAAACACCCACAAAGTAGCCTTGTTTGACATGATCTAAAAAAATCAAAAAGTCACTATCTTATTTAAGTCACATCACCTTTCTAACACATCACTTCAAACCTAACCCCTACCCAACCCTTAAGTCAAAAAATACACTAATTTAAATCATCTCAAACCACCCCTAAAAATGTGTCAAAATACAAACACGAAACATGATTTAATCTAAACACTGAAAAATAATTTATAATATTTCATCTTTATCATATATAATTTACATATATTAACAATAGAATTAAGTTGCTCGTGTTATAAAAACCCTCGCACATGCCCTATTTGATTTTAATTTGGACTGACAAATTGAATTCAAACCATGTTCAAAATTAAAATTATTTTACTTAAATCCTAAAATTTATCAAACAACATATAAAGGGCTGTTTATTAACATTTTTATTTCTTATTTTATGTTTTCGGTTTGATTTCAAAATTTTTAAATTTTTTGAAAATATAAAATGTGTTTTCACTATCTCCTTCCAGCGTTCACCTTTGCCCACTAGGCACCACGAACCACTAGCCACCAAAGACAACTATCCACTGCTCGTGAATGGTGAGTTCCAACCAACCTTCGACAACTCTTCGATGGGTGGCATGCGCATAGTCATAATCTTCAGCCACCTTTTGAAGTGCTTTTGGCCACTTTGTGACGTTCGCTGACATCTAACCACTAACTTCAGCCACTTACCACTGCTGGCTGCCACATCTATCTACCATCCATCTTCCAATGCCAAATTTGGCAACTCATCAAATATATTTTTCTATTTTTATTTTGTTTTCAAAATATTTTTATACGCTAAATAAGTTTTTTATTTTTATTTTTTTACAAAAATAAATAAAAACTTACTTCTTAATTTTTATAAACTAAAAATTGAGACTTTTTAAATTATTTGAATTGAATCCACCCAAATTACATCTCATATAAAGTTGATGTAGGTGGGCTCATTCATATCTTTTTCTTTCCCAAAGAACCCTTCACCCAATCACAACCCACCATCAACCCTACCTCTAACTCACTACCCTAGTTAATTAACCATGGTTAGTTAAATATCCCAACTAAAGAGTATTGGCTAACCCTTAAAAAACCCTAATATACACATCCAAAATCCCTTTCATTAGATCTCTCCCTCCCATCACTCCCTTTTATTGCTCACAATTGCCTTACAAAAGGGGTGGTTGGGAAAGAGGGCAAAAAAGGAGGAAAGGACAAAGAGGTCAAGCGAAATCCCAAACACTCCCCTCAAAACAAAGAAAATACTGGTACGTCTCTCTTCCTTTACTTCTCCAATCACAAATCTTTGAATTTTTTGAAAGAGAAGGGCCTGTTTCTGTACAAAAATTGAAATACCCCCCTCTCTCTCTTCTGGGTTTTTCTTAGAGAGAGAAAGAGCGGGACTTAAATGATGGGGATCCAAAAATGGTTCAAACCCTAGATCAGTTCTTCCCGCCAAAAACCCATCTCTCTTAAATACCCAGATGGTTAATCGGTACATAAATCACTCTATTTATCAATATACTCTTGTTGTTGTCAATGTTTTGCTATATTTTTTATTCTGGGTTTTGAATTTTTTTTGAAACAGAGTAATAATTTGTTTTTAGGGTTTGCATTCACAATCCATGGCAGGGTGGTCGAAGATAGCTGATGGGTCTGCTTTAGATCGATTCAAAACCCCTCAAAAGCTTCAAACAAACGGGTTTTGTAACGATTATGTTGGTTGTGTTGAAGAAGACAAGCTTCGTTGTTTGTTCAATCATTTCTTGTGTACTTTACTCAAACAGAACTCTGGGAGTGATTGTTTTAGGCCTTTGCCTCCAATGCTTGGAGATGAGAAATCAGTTGATTTGTTCAAGCTATACTTGGTAGTGAGAGAGAGAGGTGGGTATGAGTCGGTTTCCACAAATGGGTTGTGGGATTGGGTGGCCGAAGAGTCCGGGTTGGGTTCTGGTGTTGGTTCTGCTGTGAAATTGATCTACATCAAGTATTTAGATAGTTTGGATAGATGTTTACAGAGAATTGTTAGGGATAGTGGTGCAGATCTGAGTGCTTGTTTAATGGAGCTAGAGCGAGAGTTTCGAGAGGTTTCATCGGAAATTTTGGATCCAAAGAAGAAAGATGAAGAATACCCATATTTGGATTTGGAAAAGAGTCACTTGAATTCTACAAATGTTGGAAAATTGCGCAATGACGATGAGGTTCCAAGTTCCATAGCTTCCAATGAAGCTAGGAAAAATGTGGAAGACCCACGAAATATGTCTGAAGGCAAAGATAGCATGATTTCTGATTCCACTGTTGTTACAGAGGAGGTTTCTAATAGGAAGAGAAGGCGGGAGTGTTGCCGAGGAATGCTGGATTGGGTTGTTGAGGTTGCACAGGATCCTTGTGATCCAGAAGTTGGATCCTTACCAGAAAAGTTTCAGTGGAAGTCTTATGGGAGTGAGCAGTTATGGAAGCAGGTTTTGTTGGCCCGGGAGGCAATGTTTCTGAAAAGAAGTTTTGATATAAGTGCTGATCAATCAATTTCAAATTGGGTGGTATGTTTTAAAAACTCTTGTTTCATAAGTACATTGCACCCATGATGATTTGTTATGCATTTCAAGCAGGATCTCGTTTGTTTCACTGTTCGCCAGTACCTTTAAATAGGTTAGGGCCCCGAGGCTGCATTCCATGGTATCATGGTGTGTTGCAAGGCGTTGAATAATCCTTATGCAATGAGCTTATTAGTTTACTAAAACATGCTTGTACACTAGGCCTTTACTTGATTGTATATTGTCTCAACAAATTACTTTGCTTGCCCGCGTAAGCCATATTTCATCTTTGTTTAATGGTCGGGGTCCATTTTCTAATAACTTAAGTTTTTTAGACAATTGGTGATTGAACATGGTAGATGATGAAGGACTTGGTTTCAAGTCTCTCTGTTTGCATTTGGTCTCCCTTTGCGTTGTTTCTTCTCTTGTTTGTATTCTTTCTTCGATCTATGCATGGAATATGGATGTTTGCATCTCTACATGCAAAGATGAATTGCAGCGAGGGAGGGTATTAGATTCCTTGATATACGTTTCATTTCCTAATTGCTTAAGCTTTTTGGGGTTTTGGGGCAATTGGTGATCTAACAATTTTAAGTGTGGCTCCAAACTACATCAATTTGTATTATGCATCATAGCTTGTTTATATTTAGTTAGGGAGACACATTGATTACTACTCCTGGTGTTTCATTTGATTTTATTATTTCTTCAGTTTATCATTAAAGCAGTTTGCTTGATGCAAAATATGTTATCTTGCAACTATTTAGTTTTATGGAGGATATGTTTGGTTTGTATTTGTAGAGTGATTTTGGGAAAATTTTTGAAAAAACTTGTTTGGTTTGTAATTTTTTTAAAACAATTTTCAAAATCACTTTCTCTCTCTTACACATCAATCAATCACTTTTTCTCTCTCCCCTCTCCTTCTCAATCACTTTTTTTCTCACACACATCTACTCAATTACAATAAAATATCAAATCATTCCAAACTCCAAAACTACTTTCAAAATACACAACCAAACAAACCAAAAAAATTTCTAAACTCTCTCCCCAAAACAATTTTTAAAAACTACTCTCTCAAAACCAAACCAAACATACCCGTAAATTTTGTTCTTGATAACTCAGTCTCTTGCTTTGATACTTAATAGTTTTTCAATGGCTGCATTTTAAAGCATTAATGTTATTTCCTCCGAGTTAGTCTTGGTAACATTCTGCCTTTACTTTCTACTCATTTTCAACTTGTGTGAACATATTCTCATTGATGATGTCATTGCCATTGGTCTCTTTGCACTTGACTAATTTATCTAAGGTAGTTGTCCATTGAAATACATGATTTTCATTTTTCCATCCCAATCATACTTTGTCAACATTTCTAAATATTCACCTCATTCTTGATTTAATTTGCTTGTTTAAGCTACTTTTGACTCATTGAGGCAAATATATGTAGTTTGCCTTCATGGTCCATTCAAATCTCAAACCACAAAAAAACAAAAAGAAGGGAAAGCATCTCTTAATTGGCTGTCTTATTTGTCAACCTATTTTATAATTTATATTATATATGTCATCACCAATAGGGCAATTGTTTTTGGGATGATTTAATATCTATATTCATGAGTTACTATCACATTGATGTGACGCCCTTAAACACGCTTGATGAGTGGACTAATACATCATGGAGTTAGCAATATATCTCTGACCATATTAAAAGAACATATTGTAGAGGAAACAACATAATAAGGTATTTGGTTTAGGTAAGAAATAATGCATGTATGAGGACGATTAGGGAGGGGAGGGAAAGAGCTTTAATAATTGTGTACACATACATTTTCTTACGTCCATGTATTGTGTAAGACTTGATTGCATTTATGAGATCATACATATCCACAGGTTGCTTGATGTAGCTTCCTTAGTACGTCACACCATTTTGGTTTGGGATAATTTAGCATCTCCTTTTAATTTGTGTTTATGTTCGTTTCTCATTTCAAGGAAACATATGACTGCTTAATGCTGTTGTTTATAATATTATTAGAATCCTGATCCGGATCTTACGATCCTACGATCTTATGATCCATTTGAGTACAATCGATCCGGATCGTGTAAAAAATTCCTTATAGGTAGGATCTTTCGATCCTGGTAATGGGCCCTTACAGGATCGTGGAATCCCGATCCGAATCCGATCCTATCCAATCCAATTTACAAGCCTTGTTTTGTTTTGTATGACATATTTTATTGTAAATTTTATGTTTGTTGTCTAAATACTAATTTATGTGGTCAAAATAAATAATAAAAAATAAGTAGTATTGAATCAAATAGACTAAAAAAAAACAAATTAGGAAATAAACATTCAAATATTGCAATAATTTAAGAAAATTAACGAGTTGAAAAACAAACTTAGCTTTAGCAGAGTTTAAGGAGGGTAAGATGATTGCAACTTTATCTTAATTTTTGGAGAGATTATTTTTGTGACTCGAATCCTCTTCACCAGGGATGCTAATGACAAACCTTATCATTCGGAGCTGTTCTTTTGAGTTCTTAATCTATTTTCATATCCAACTTTGTTAAATATTTTTTCTTCATTTTTATGCATTGTTGCAGATTGTAAAGTATTTTGTTATAGAATTCTTCTTCTTCATCTTCTTTTTTGAGGAAATACAAAATTTTTACCAACGAGTTTTATATTGTATAATAGTATATGTACATTTTACACGAATTATTATATTTTTCACAATATCTTCACTTCTTTTTAATAGAATATAGGCTCATTTTGTGTATACTTTCAAGAAATATTTATTTAAATTAAATTAGTATGTAATTTGTCTTTTTCGGTAGGATCTTACGATTCTCGATCCGATCCTATAAATACTTCCAACGATCCAACGTAGGATCCCGATTTTAACAACCTTGTATTCAACCAATTAATTTAGACACTTTACCCAGATTTCTTTCATTTATGTTGAAAGATGCACTTAGAAGATATAGGCTTCGTTTGAGAAGCCCAGTTTGGGGCTTTTTTGGCTATTTTATCCACAAAAAACAAAATAGTTTTTTTAGCTCAATAAGATAAAATATCACATCCAACTCATAATCATTACATTATTCCTCTCACAAAAAAGCCAAAAGCCTTTCCCAAACAATACTTTTTAGCCTCAGGCTAAAATAATCAAAAACGTCAAAAAGTCAACCCACTTCCCAAATGAACTCATAGTGTGTCATCCTATACCCTTGGCATTTAATTTGGGTTGTTCATTGACTTTCATCACCTAATCTTGGGTTCCCTTCATTCCTTTTTTATTATGCTTTATGTTGCAGATGTGCTTTATATGCTTGTTATTTAGTTGTGTAAGAGAAGATTTTTGAGATAGACAATGATGCAAGCTTTTCTAAGGAGGATAATTGTTACACCTAAGGTTTTAAAAAGCGGCTGCAACCGTTATGTAACGGTTTTGGTGGTTACCGCCACCCGTTACGGCCGCTTTTGCAGTGTGATTGAGATTCATAGGTGTGTCGGCCGTAGCGGTTGTAACGGTGCTGTAACGGCTTGTTACGCACCGTTACGTAATGGTTCCAAACTGCTTCTTTCAAAAACAAAAAAAAACAAAAAAAAAAAAAAACTGAAAATGAGGGAAGTAGAGAGAGAAGAGGAAAGATGAAAATGGAAGATGGAGGAGTAAGAGATAGAGAGAGAAGAGAAAAAATGAAGAACATGTTATTGATTTGTTGAAGTTGTAAGACCTATGCTATTCTATTCAGCTGGTATCATTCAACCATTTTGTTTGTGTACGCCTGTCTATATATTGTTTGAAAATAATAATAATGTGTGGCTATTATCTATTTATATATATATTTAGGCTATTATTTATTCTTTTACTTTTGTTATTGTTTAGTGATTGATTTTTTTGTAAAATATTTAGAAAACATAACACCTATAATTATATATTAATACATTTTTTATACATGTCAAATTTTTTTGATTAGTTTATTTTATTTTTATTTACTAGTTATCCAAAAAGAGAATGAATATTCAAGTGATCCAAACCCAAACAAAAAAAATTTCTTTATAATTTATTTTTTAATTTTTATATGATTACATTAGCATGTATAATTTATTTTTTAAAACTATTCAAATTAAAAGTTGCATATGCTTCTACAAGTATAATAATTAAAAAAATAATTCTATACATCTAAATCCAATAATTTTATTTTATTTTTTTGTTGTTGCCACAAGCATAATATGGATTTATGACATATAAAATCATTAATTATTAAAATAAAATGTAAAAAATTCAGTTTATAGTGATTTAAAAATATGAAATATAGTGGATAATATTTAAAAATTTATAAAAATTGATCAATATTTATTTTAAAACCCAATAAATATGATTATGAAAAAAAAATATGTGTATCGGTAAGTTTTTTTTAAATTGTGCAAAAAATAAAAAAAATTCAAGGTTAAGGTTCCGGTTACCGCAACCATTACGCTACGGCCTTTACACTCTGTAACCACAACCGTGTCACCGCCATCGTTACGGCGACCGTAACCGCTTTTCAGAACCTTGGTTACACCTGTTGGAATATGTTTTCTAAGTAGGATAATTGTTTCTCTCTCTCTCTCTCTATGTATTAGTTTCAAATTGATTAAAGAAATTGTGAAGAGATATACCGAGAGGTAAGGAGATGAAGTTTTTGGTCCAAGGTCCTAAATATTTGATGGATAATAACTTCCTAAGGTTTTTTTTTTTTTTTTTCCCAATGCATTTATGCAGTATATACTGAACTGTTGGATAAAGAAGTTCATTATATAAGTTTATTGGGAGGAGATGCATTAGAATTTAAATATTTGTGGGCTTGCTTTATAATTGGAAATCCAAATGATATGCCTCTTCAAATGCACTTAAAAATTGAATGTGAGATTGTTTATTTGGTAATACTTGCCATAGGCCATGTTTGGTGCTAATTTATCTGCTTATGGACGGAGCTAGTACTTTGGCCTTTCTTTGCTAGTTTCAGTTTTGGAATGTGTTTTATGTGTTCTTTTTTGATATCTTGTACAAACTTCATTTTTTTATTCAAATAATAATTAAACATGTAAAGAAACATTATATAATTTTTTTTTTCGCCTTTATAGGTGAAGCATAAGATGCACCCGTCAATGTATGATGATCATACTGGATCTGAGAGACTAAGATGTAGCCAGAGGATCCTTTCAGCAAAAGAGTCTCGAGCATTTTCTTCCAAAACACGAGCTTGTTCAGAGTCATCATCCTGTGGTACACAAAGCGACTTAGAAGACCACTTTGACAAAGAATCCGGATCCTTATCCACAGAATCAGTGTTTGTTTATCTAAATGACAATCAAAATCGAAAACGAGTCCCAGTGGGCCCATTTTTTCAAGCAGATGTACCGATATGGACTGGGGAGATTTCTGAAAGTGACAGTAGTTGGTGTGGCTCACGGGTTTGGCCTCTAGAAAGTGGGGACAGAAGCACATATCTAATTGAAAGAGAACGCATTGGGAAAGGAAGGCAAGATTCGTGTGGCTGCCAACACCCTGGTTCTGTTGATTGTGTCAGATTCCATATTGCTGAGAAGAGGATGAGAGTGAAGCTTGAACTTGGCTTGGCCTTCAATCGTTGGAAATTCGATAAAATGGGTGAGGAAGTTGCACTTTCTTGGACGAGGGAGGAAGAAAAAAGATTTGAGGGCATAATTAAGTCAAATCCACCGTCTCTTGATAAGTGTTTCTGGGATGAAATTGTCAAGTCTTTTCTTAACAAAAGGAGGGACGAGTTAGTGAGCTACTACTTCAATGTCTTTCTTCTACGGCGCAGGGGTTACCAGAATAGGTCCACTCCAAGAAACATTGATAGTGATGACGAAGATTCAGAGTTTGGTTCGTTGACTAATGGATTTAAGCGTGAAGCAGCTAAATCTCCGGGCTCCATTTTCCGTTCCCCAAAGAAACCACACTTGAATTTCAGATAGGTATAAGGATCAAGGGTTTTGCTCAGAAATCTAAATTCCATATTTTTATGTGGTTTTTCATGTTCAGCAATTTCAATGGAAATACACCCCTTCATCACCGAGAATCACAAGTTCGGAATGGTAGTTTGAAAGGTAACCTTTGGCTTCAGGTGTTTTTTTGAAAAGGTTGATGTAGGAGCATGACGACTGAAGCAGTTGAAAGCGTTTTTGGTTCACGTTTTTTTGTTTTGTTCTGATTGTGTACTTCTGATTTTCTGTCCATTCATCATGATTCCCAACATGTGGTACAGGTACCATTGCTTTTCATACCTTTTCTTTTTTCTTTTTTTTTTTTCTCTCTCACTGAGTTACTTGAATGGCAAGGTTGGTCCAAAACCAGAAACCTTAGGATTGTAGGGAGGACTTAATTTTATTGAAGATATTGTAGAATTTGAATTGTAGTCCATCTGAGAAAGAGTACATGCCCTTGTTGGTATGACGGTCTTCAAACATGGTTTGCGAGAATCTCTTTTGCTTCAACCATTTGCATTTTGGTCTCTCCATTCTCTCTCTCTCTCTCTGTCTCTATATATATATATATATGTGTGTGTGTGTGTGTATGTGCATCCTCTCACTTAACTATGGGTAGGGTTGTAACCAAGCCTAGTCGAGTTGTGTAGTAGATTGTTTAAGCTTGACTTGTTTACATAACAAGATGATTTTGAACGAGCTTTTAGCAAGCTGAATACGAGTAAAATTTGAGGAAATTGGTTCATTTTAGAACCCTAAATATAGGTGCATAAAGTGATTTAATGTCGTTACTTTTGATATGGAACTACCTTTTGAAAGGTAACATTATCCTTTTGGCTGCTTTTTGTTTTGTGCAGTAAAGGGCCTTTTTGACTTAGTTGATCAGCATATGGGATACTTGCCTCTTTTCAAATATTATTTGGAAGATAAGGAAAGGAAAGGAAACTTAACATGCATGATTATCAATGTGTGTATGCTTATATGGTTTAAAATATAACCTTGTAGATGTTACTTAACTAGAGGAGTTTCAAAAACTCAAATCCGGAATTGATTTATGCTTGATAAAAATGATAGGAGGGAGTGACTGGCGCATGGCAATCTTCTTTGGACGGGACCATAGGAGTCCCTACCTGTTGGGTAGTTTGACATGAGAGGCCTAGATAATGGGCTTGCAAATGTGGGGGATCCACTAGCGTTCTCTCAAGTTGGCCTCAAGTCGTAGGGTGCCCTACCCTAATAGAGGGGGCATAGGCATAATAACAAGCCGGTGGCATGAGTTTCATGCTGCAACAACTGCCAGTGAGACTCCCAACTCATAACCTTCTATGATCCTATCCACCAAATTGTTGGGGACTAAGCCCTTCAGCACCAGGCGCCACCACACAGGTGGCTTTTTCATCAATTTCAATTTGTTTCTAGTACAGTCTGTCAACACAAATTGAAAGTGCCTATCCTTATTGGAAGGTCTTATCTTCAATGCTTGTTAGAGAGTTGTACATGAATGCAATGCAACTTTTGAGCCACATAAAGAGGTAAAGACATCATGTGACACCTATTTATTTTTTGAGAAATATGTGACCTATTTATTTATGCATCTTATCCCACTAGGAGTCTTCCTGGCTATTTCTAAGGTTCACTTTGCTCCAACATTATTGTCCATATGTATATGTATATGTATATATATATATATATATATATCTTATAAATACAAGTAAAGATCCAAGGGTTGACCTGATGGACTCGAGATGTTTCTTTATAACACATGATGTTTCTTTTTAAATTTTACTATTGTGAGTGTAACTTCTCTTTCATTATTCCCCTCTTATCGATTGTATATAAAAATATAAATAAAAATAAAAAACCGTATAAATAATACTAGGATGATTGGCGTTGATTTCTTACATAATTTTTATATAGAATCGTGGCACATTTGGTAGTGGCATTTTAGTAATTAGAAGGCATTTTGTTGGATTTGTACTTGTAATAAATATAAATTCAAAAGGTGGGGCATATTTTTACACTATATATTATGGGCATTTAAGTTATAGAGTCTAAACTCAAAGTTGGTGGAGAAAGGTCTCAGACATCCCTTGAACAAGTTTTGCCCACGTTTCAATACCTAACAAAATCCCCTTTGAAATGTTCCACTCTCAGTTCAAAAAAAAAAAAAAGACGTAGTCCCACTCACTTTTGCAACGAGGACCTCTGTATCTATGGCCTGTCTGTTTGCTGAATTAAGGAGTGAGTGAATTATTAGAAAAAAAAAAAAAAAAAAACACCACTTTTCTTCTTTGATCAATGTTTGGCACAAAATGACTAATCTTGAGATTCTGCCTTTTCCTTCATATGAGGGGTCGTTTGGCAGACTTTTTTAGTTTTTTTGACTTTTTTAGTCTGAGACTTTTGTTTGTTTGGTTTTTTTGTTTGGCTTTTTTAACTTTTTGGCATTGAAATGACAAAATTGCCCTCCACTTGGAAATGATATTTTTTTTTTTTACTTTTTATTTGTATATGGGTTAGTTTGGTAATTTTTTGATCTTTTTGTGATTTTGTAATTTTTTTGTTGTCTTTTTGGGATCATTTAGTCCAAAATAGTTTGCCAAACCAAGGCTGAGTGATGGGATTAAATGGGAATAACTAATCCCACCTATGTGGGATTTGTTAATCTCCTTTGGGATTATCTTCACTTCCTATTTTGTCTTTTGTCTTGTATTAATGAAACTTAGTACAACTAATCTTATGAAACTTATATTTACAATGTTTTAAAAATCAAATCGGTGAACGAACTAGAAAAAAGATTGGGTGGACGGGTCACTGATTCAACCGTCGAGTTGAATCGGAATCGAATCATGACGTCATAAATATATTAAATAAACATATAAGTAATAAAATTATAAATTAAAAAATATTGATAATGTTAAATTATCTTGAATATTTCTCAAAATATTTTTTTTACTAAAAAATATAATAATATATTTTAAAATATTATTAATTTTAATTTTGGAATAGGAAACCAAATATTTAATATTTCTTTTATATGATTTTAATTCAAATAATTCGATCGAAAGAAGAGCAAAAATTTTGGAGGGATGTCAAAATTTTAAGTCTCCCTCCAATAAATTTGATTGAATCCTATATGGATTTCTTAAGTTGTTTTAAAAGAATTTTTTTCTTAAAAGACTTTCACAAAGTTAGCTCTAATGAGTTGGTTGTGGATCCCATCCACTGTGATGTGATGTTTTGGTCTTGATTTGTTTTTTTTTTTCTCTTGCCATGTCATTAGTGCTTTATTAGAGTATCAAAATTAATGTTCTGAATCATTGCTGTAATTTCAAACTCTCAATGAGATTTCTCACGAGAGGAAACCTTTGAAAGAAAGATTCTAATTAAAATTTTCTCATATACAAAATAAGAAAGAAAGAGAAGAAAAAAAGAAAGAATAAAAAAAAAAGAAAGTTAGAAAATATCAAAAGAAAGTTTAAGGTTGCGTTTGTTAGAGTTTTTTAAATATTATTTAAGAATAAAGTTGTATTTTGAATTTGTGAGTTTTAGAATTATAATTTGAGTGTGAAAAATTTGTTTGGTGAATGAGTTTTGAATTGAGTGAGGAATTTTTGATGTGACATGATATTTGATATAAAAAATTTACAATTCATAACCAAATACACAACTCAAAATTCTATTAAAGCTCATAATTTTTTTTAAAAAAATTCGGAAAATATTTTTTGTTGAATATATAAAAATTAACATGTGTCAATTGCAAAAAAAAAAAAAAAAAAAATTGCATTGTTCCGGCCGGACGACCAGTTAGTCCAAATTTTTTCGTCTTCAACCGAGTTCTCAAAAGTGAATGTGAAATTAATTTTTGAAAGCCACAACCAAACACCATATGCAAACTAAGAGCTGGAATCAAAATTCCAAAGCTCTTCCAAACAGAGTCTAAAATTTTTATTTTTATCAACCCGACCGGCTCACTTGACCCGTCATCGGGTTGACCAGTTCGGCGGTCCAACCTTTGATTTTTTTGGTTCTCTCTAAATAGGCCGTTTTTGGATTGGAACGGGTTAGAGAGTATATCCGAATTGAAATCCCAACTGATCGACAATTCAACCGGTTGAACCGGCTAGTCCTATCCGATTTTTAAAACCTTATAATCACATCTATTTTCTTATGATATTACTTTTGATTATGTCCATAATGTCATGGTATATATGAAGGTTTGAATGAAATAAGGTATTTAATGCTCTTGATGTAATGCCCTAACATTTAATTTTTCAAGTAAAAGAAGTCAGTGGGACATGATGCCATTTAGCATTATTCTTAACATATGGTTGTGTTATGAAAACAAAAGATTTTTATAGAATTAAAAACAGATATGCAATATATGGTGAGTTTCACATGTGGATTTACTTAATGTGGGATTTATCATATTTGTATCCAATTGTGTAAAAATTTGTTGTCTAGTTAAATTTATTTATTACATAGTTTCTCCACATTTTTTCCATGGAGATTATACCTAATTACCATACGACTCTTGCCAATAACCAACTACTCAATTGAATACCATTTTTTCTAGGGAGGTGCCATCATCTATGAATTATATTAAAATGGATTTAATGCAATGAATCTAAGGTAAGCTAATTGAATTGTTCTACCTCCTTTTTAAATTTTGGTCAAACAAATACTTCTGGCTGGGGTTAGTTTATCGCATGTGTAACTAAGGATAGGTATTGCTTGGTTGATTGGAAAGCTAAGCTAGCTATCCAACATAGCAACACCATATATATATATATATATTAGTTTCAAAAGGCCGTGCAAGGTACGAGTTATTATTATAGTATATTTAAATTTTATATTTTGATAATTTTTTTAAAATTAAAATATTGTTGTATGAAATTGAATACAATAAATCATTATATATATGACAGAATTATGTGGTATGATATGTATCATTTTTTATTTTGTTATACACCCAATGATGTAGACTCCAATTCTATTACCATATCATTTTAGGTGAATTTATATATCTTTAACATTTCTTCCGAATTTATGAGAGAAAAAAAACAATTATGGTGAGCCTTTTTCAACAAATAAATATAAAACGAATATTAGAATAATTCTCTCATCTAAAAAAACTACTAAGATAATTCATGAACTAATAAAAAAAAACAGAAGAAAATACATATATATATACAAATGATTAATTTTATTAATGCATAAATCATACTCGCATAATAAATGACCAATTTTATTAATAAGTAAATTAACAATTTTTAATGGTATGGAAAATATTTTTTAGTTAACCATTTTGTTAATAAATAAATCATTAAGTCAATTAATAAGTTTTAATGATATAAAAAATAATTTTCAATAAACAATTTTGATAATTTATTATTGCATAGGAAAAAATATATATATATATTTTATTTTTTCCTCTGATTATTGTGTTAAATTAAAATTTATAACAAACGATAGTTATAATTTCTAGTATTATATAACCGATTCATATTTTAAACAAATCTTAAGGGTGTATTTGTAATTTGTTAAAAAATAAAATATTTATGTTTTATAATTAACTAAGAATGTTTGCGTAATTACGAAAAAATTTATTTTATAATTGACCAAAAATATTTGTGTAATTACGAAAAAACCTGTTGCATAATTGACCAAGAATATTTGCGTAATTATGAAAAAATATTCACTCAACATATAGGTCACTATTAGTAAATTATTCAAAATGAAAGGGCAAAATCAAAAAGAAAAGACGAATCTCAAGTAGTTAAGCAATTCTTATATATACAGATATAGGTTAAATTATATTCACTTTTTTGAAATTTAGAAAAAATACAATTAGCCCTACATTTTTAACATAATTACACTGGACTTTATTAAAATTTTAATTCACATAACATTTTTTTTTTCAATTATTCAAGTTATATGGATGAAAAAAATGATATTATCATACATTTTATAAGAAAATGTATATTTAAATTTTTTTATTTTAGTATCTATTCACTATATGAATTAATTTTAATTATTTTAACCCTGTTAGAAGGGAGATCAAATATAATTATGCTAAACGTGTACGGTTAATTGTATTTTTCTTAAATTTTAAAGGAGGTGTGTATAATTTATCCATATATACACATGCATATATATTTTTGGGAGTGTGTGGTGGTTTGTTAGGTATTCCCTTTACAAAGAAATTCTTTACCATGGAGGTCAAATATGCTTTGGTACCTGATGTGCCAAGAAGATATACCAGGACATGCACTTGTTCTAAAGCAAGAAAAACGGAAAAAAAAGAAAAAAGGTTGCTTTTGAAAATGCCTTTTACGTTTGGTTGATGAGAGGGAAAAGAGAAAATGTTGATTGAGCTATCAATGACAACTGTAATTCAGAAAAGGACCTTATGACGACTAAAAAATGTGCTTTCCCACTCATCAAGTTAATCCCTGAAATTTTTATTGATAAATTTCATTTAGAAGTGTTCTAATTAAAAAAGTCTATAAATGAATTTTTTAACCAATTTAGTTCCATGCATTTATACTTTTATTTCATAAAGTCTATTTTCTTGATTTACACTATTTTCTTAGACTCTTATGCCTTTATATTTAATATTGATATTTAATGTTAGGGGAGGAAAGAGAAGAGAAAGGACCAAAGCATAGGAAATTTTATATACAAATTAAATAACATTGATATTGTTATATAATGTGAATATATTTTTAATTGAGAACACTTTAAAAATAATATAAACATTCTCTCACATCTGATATGAATATATTTTTAATTGATAACACATTAAAAATAATGTGAACAGTCTCTCATATCTGATGTGAGCGTTCACAATACATTTTCAAAAAATTCTCTCTCATCTAATGTAGTGATGCGAACGTTCACAACATGTGAACCTTTTTATTTTTAATTGACAACACATTAAAAATAAAGTTCATTATATTTTTAATTTACAACACATTTTTATTCACAACATGTAGTGATGTGAACACTCTCTCTCATCTAACGTAGTGATGTGAACGTTTACATTCGTATGTTTTAGTATAAATATTTACATCATGTAATTGATAACATAATAACAAAAAATTTATTTTAAATTAATGCGAATATAATGATGTGAATATTCATTTCAATTACATGATATGAATATTCACATCAACACAATGACAAAAATTCATTTCAAATTAATATGAATATAATAACAATCAACATCTTGATGCATATGAACTACCAAAATATAATGACAATCAATATTAAATATCAACATTAATAGGGATAGGAAAGATTGAAGGTGTTTTGATCTTTTTACCTCAAATAAGATCTAATGAATTAGTAAAAAAAAAAATATGAATTAGATGAAATAAAATTCTTAAAAAGAAAATTTATCAAAAAAGCTTTTAATCCCTACTTTCATTTCACTACACACGCCAAAAAATAAAATAAAATAAAAAATAAAAAATTTACGTGAGATTGGAATAGAAGGATTATTTTACTGAAATACTTATTTTATAGTTCAGTCAAAAGGAAAAGAATATACATTACAAATAAAATTATTTTCTTTTTCTGCTTTTTTTTGTCAAGTACATTATTTAGATAACCATTTTAACGGTGTTATACCGCTATAGTAATCATTACTTGGTTCTTTTCCGCATTTGTATTCAGTAAGCCCCGTTTGATTTCAAGATATAAAAGGTGCGATTAGATATTATATTTTGTGGGGTCTATATATTTTATGTTTATAATTTTTTTTTAAAGAAGATGTATAATATACTATGATATTGTATATTTCCCAAAAATAGAGAATATATAATATCACCATCCCATTATATCATATCCCCTTGGTTGAGATATGATTTAAAAAGTCCAATTTATCCTTTTGTCTATCTAACATAATATAATTTAATATATTTTTTGAATTTAATATAATATAATTATTGAATTTAATTTAATATTATTGAATTTAATTTAATATAATATAATTTAATACAAATTTTGAATTTAATATAATATAATATTATTGAATTTAATTTAATATAATATAATTTAATATAAATTTTGAATTTAATTTAATATAACATTATTTAATATAATATAATATAATATTATTTAATATAAATTTTGAATATAATATAATATAATATTATGAGGGCAATCTTGGAAATTACTTGTTTATATTCCACAATATATTTTGTAAAACAAACATGAATAATATATATCCAATCTAATATATCAAGTCAACAAATATGAATTGGGAGATATATTATCTAATATCTATATCCTATTCATTATATATCCTGACTAAATCCCACATTATATCATTTCTTCTATTTTATATCTAGTGAAACAAACAGGACCTAAGTAACTACTATAAGAAAAGATTTTTTTTTTTTGACAATCATGAATTCATTTCCTTCTCATATTTTCAAACCAACAAAAAAGGGAAAATTTTACTTATTTATTTTCTCACAATTTTCCTTGCTTTTCTTTTTTTCTCCTAAATATTTCAAAAAATATAATATCCAAACATGATGTTAATTTACTAGTTTGGTTTCCCAGTGAGTTGCACCAAAAGGAATCTTCCATTTGTATGAAAATTCATTTCATTTTTCTTGGAAATACTGTAAACAATTGAGAGTGCCTAAAATATATCAGAAAAATATTGGAAACCCCCACAAAGGAAGACTCTCATAAAGGAGGACCTCCATGATCTTTATTGATGTATCGACCATTGATGTGTTTGAATTTTTTTTGAAGAATTATATCTGATAGTGACATGAATGGTTTAGATCATTTTAAGGTTGTGAGAGTTATATTTTGTGGGTCTCTATCATTACTAAATATATCATGATTGGTTGGATGAATTTTATCATAAAAGTTGATGCCCAGTCCTGAAAATATTGTCAAAAAGTCATTTAAAGTACATTGTTGATTAAATTAGATGCATAAAATCATCATTTGCATATGAATGTTAATCATCTTCTTCTTCTTTCTTCATTTTTTTTCTTTTTTTTTAAATTCTAAAATTATAAATGGTATTGGAACCTAGTGATGTTTTGGAAAGATGATAAAAAGTTAATTTTTTTGACTTTTTTTTAGTTTTTTGTTGTAAAAAAAGTAGAGAGGTGATGTGATTTAAAAAAGCTAAAAAAATTTAAAAAAAATTAAAAAGCTAATCTTTCCAAATTGCCCCCCAATGCATTGTACCAAAAAGTAGCTCAAAAGTCTCGTTAAAGCTGTAAGGATAATTATTCAGTAATTTCAAAATATCATATAATATTATTTATGTGGTATTCCAAATCAACTACGTAGCAAAAAAATTATTGGTAGAAATATTGATTCATCAATGTTAGTTTTGTGTGTATTGTAATTTTTTTATTAACGTAGAATACCACTTAACATAGACCAAGCCACCTCAGAAATATCTAATCATTTTTCCAAGCCAAAAATTACAAGCAATATAAACAATAAATGCCATGTTTGATTTCGGATTATTTCTACGAGGGGTTCAATATCATAGAATAAGAGAAAATAAGTAATATTATTTGATAATGTATGCCATTATATTTAAGAAAAATTCCAAATAAGTCATACTTTTTCTATTAATTTTTCTTTTGAGTCCTATTAATATAAGAATCAGTTGACCGAATATATTGTTAATAAGACCCAATATAATTTTTATAACAAAAATAGAACTTTTTGAGATATTACTTTATATCTATCATAATTTGAATAGGATTAGATGATGGGAAAAGATTATTTAAAACTTTTGGATGGGAAATCAATATAGTGTTAATAAGACCCAATATAATTTTTATAAAAAAAAAATAGGACTTATTTAAGATTTTTCTTTATATCTATCATAATTTGAATAGGATTAGATGATAGGAAAGGATTATTTAAAGCTTTTGGATGAGGAATAAGGATAATCCAAAGGGGATTAACTAATACCAAAAGGGTATGATTGGTTACGCCTAATTTAATATCTCATATGAGAGATAAAAGATAATCTCAAATATTATTTTGTTTGAACCAAACAATGATCAATGAGATAAGAGAGACGTGGCTCACATATATATATATATATATATATATATAATAGTCTCAATTCTCCTCTCAATTGGGCAAACAATAAACATGAGATATAAAATAATGTAAAGTTTCTTACCAAATCAAGTGCTTGGAATCTTCAATAAGAAATAAGGATGGGGCAAAGACCTCTATACCAACACCCTATCCAAAAAGCCATCCACCTCTTTATTTCTCATATATTTTTTAACTTATTTTTATATTAGATTGATTTCTCTTAAAATTAATATATATATATATATATATATAATAAATCTTACATTTTTAACATAATTACATTAAGTTTCTTTAAGATTTTAATTTACATAAAAGTTAATTTTTTTTCATAATTCATTAATTATATGATTAAAAAACGATGTATCATTATTTTTATACTAACATGCATATATATTATTTATTATTAGGTCTTAACCCTACTGAAAAGGAAAAGGAAGTCAGTGTAATTATTTTAAAATTATTGTGCTTATTGTATATATATATTTTTTCTAACCAAAAGAAACATTAAACTAATTTTTCTTTTTTTTTTAAAAAAATATTGGATTCGTGTTTTAATAACATAAGTAATTTTAAACTGAAGTAAAAAAAAGTATATTTGACTACATAAAATTTCAGAGTTTTTTTGGTTAATAATAATTAATCAACAGTTCTACTTGCAACTAGCTTTCAAAGGTAAATTCTAGATATAATTATCTACAAATCACATGCGTCAAATAACTCCAACTTTACTGTTAATAAAAGTTGATTCTAGAATATCTATGTTTAGTTTATCAAATGATTCTTTATTTATTTGTAGAAGTTCTAAAATCAAATTTCATAGCTTATAAACGAAAATAATGATTAATTTTTTACAATATTAATTCTCCATTGAAGCTTGATTTAATCAAATATGATGTCTGAATTCAAATTTTCATCAAGAACATAGTTTCTTCTTCTATTATCATTTATCAATTTTAATAACGGAGTGTCCGAATCTATTAAATAATCCAACAATTATTAAAATAAAAAATTAAAAAAAAAGAAAGATCATAGCCTCCTAAGTAATAATGATGATGAAAAAAGACAAAATCACATTTATATACAAGTATGAGGTGTCATATATATACATAATGGAAGAGAAGAATCTTGAAAATGGATGGAAGGAAATGTAAAATAAAATAACAACAATTTAACGGGTCTAATTGCAAATACAATGATCTATTTTTATCTCCAATTTTCACTCATTCATGTCTGAAAACCATTTTCGCTTCTCTTATAGTTGCGCAAGTAAAACTCATCCTCTCTCTCTCTCTCTCTCTCTCTCTATCTAATACTTTTCTTTGCTTCTCAAAACCCACAGAATTTCAAGAAAAACCATGTCTTCCCCGAGCAAACGCCGAGAGATGGACTTGATGAAACTGTTAATCCTCTAACTCATCTCTTAAATTTTCTTGACTTAATTTGAACTTGTTTGATTTTTGTTTTTGTTTTTTGTTTTTAAAAATTAGGATGATGAGTGATTACAAGGTGGAGATGATCAATGATGGGATGCAAGAATTCTATGTACATTTCCATGGACCCAGTGACAGTAAATCTTCATACCCATATCTCAATCAGATGCTTTCTACACCTTTTGATTGAAAATCTTGAGCTTTTTAGATGTTTGTTATTCTGGGTATTCGCTGATTTTGCTCTTTTGACCATCGACATATATGATAAGCCTGCATATTTAGATGTTGTGATTGAAATTTTCTTTTTGACTGGTTTTCTTGATCTGGGTTTTTGATATAGTTGTGGGATTCAATTATTTTTGCAATTGGGATATATATATTTTTTAATCCTGAGTTTTGATTTGACATAAACATGTTTGTTGGGCTTTTTAATGCCCTCAATCTTGCAGTAATTGTGTCTTTTTACTCCTACTCTAGCACTAAAAAGGGTGTTTGGTAGATATATTTGTGGGATTCAATTATTTTTGCAATTGGCATATTTCTTTATTTGTCTACCTTTTTTTTTAATTTTTTTTTTTTTGACATGAGCATGTGGAATTTAATTTGATACAAGCATGGTTTTTTGGGCTTTTTAGAGCCTCAATCAATCTTGCAATAATTGTGGCTTTTTACTCCAAATCTAGCACTAAATTGGCCTTTGTGAAGACTTCTAAAGGAGTTACTCATTGGTTTGTTTTAATAATTGTTTTCATATGATTGATGCGGGCTTCTTGTTTAGTTGTTTAATTGTGGTCCTAATGAATTTGCCACATTTAGTAGTTTGATGTATAGTTGAGCGGTTCAATTATTTTTGCAATTCACATGTTTCTTTATATGTCTACCCTTCTTCTCTGGGTTTTAATTTGACATAAGCCTGGTTATTTGGGCTTTTGGTACCCTCAATTTTGCAATAATTGTGGGTTCTTACTCCACATCTAGCATTAAATTGGACTTTGTGAATGAAGACTTCTAAAAGAGTTATTGGTTTGTTGCAATAATTGTTTTCACGCAATTGCTGCAGACCTCTTCTTTACTTGTTTGCTTATAGTCCTCAATGAATCTGCTAAATTTAGTAATGGTATGGAAATGGGTGTTTTTAACTCCAAGCATTTTTTTTTTCTACTGAATTGTCCATGGCAGGTCCTTATCAAGGAGGTGTGTGGAGGATAAGGGTTGAGCTTCCTGATGCTTATCCCTATAAATCTCCATCAGTAGGCTTTATTAATAAGATCTACCACCCAAATGTTGATGAAATGTGAGTTAAAAATGTTAAGATTCTATAATTTTTCTATAATGGTTTCCACTCTGACAATCTTGGTGGATTATGTAAATACAGGTCAGGCTCGGTGTGCTTAGATGTTATCAATCAGACCTGGAGCCCTATGTTTGGTAAATTAAGTTATATTGCTGTTTTTCACTAACAAGATTCCATGGACTTCTTAAAATTAAAGGCAAAGATACCTTTCGGTTAAATAGTTAAAAATGATCTCATTGCCTGTGTTTTCCCAGATCTGGTAAATGTATTCGAAGTGTTCCTTCCACAACTTCTGTTGTATCCTAACCCATCAGACCCGTTGAATGGGGAGGCTGCAGCTCTCATGATGCGTGACAAAACTGCTTATGAGCAAAGAGTTAAAGGTATTGAACCTATTTAAAGCTATATGCACGTGCATGCCTTGCAATGCCAATGTGATTTGGAAAATCACATGTATTTGTTTCTAATTATTTATGAGCAAGATTTTGACTATTGTAGGTTGTCATAACAAATGAAAGTTTAGGTGCAGCCCTTAAAGTCTTGTTTGTATGTAATTTATGTTTCTCAAGAGGGTAAAGTTTCTTGTGTGGAATATAATTCAATGTATACATAAGAAAATAAATACGAGAATTAGGAGGATGATGAATCCATTGTGAAAAACCTAAGTGATTCGTGATTCGAAATAAATTTAATTGTAACAATTTCCAATCAAACAAAACTAACAATCTAAATCATCTAGCACGTAAAAAAGTGATTTAGATTGTTGTTTCACAATTAATCAATTGACACAAACGATTTTTATGTGAAAAAAATCATAGTTGGAGCATCTCCAATCGTGATAAAAAAACCACGGGCGAAACGCCACTAATCAATCCACTATGAAGAATGAAATTACACAAGATTACCAAACAATTTACCCTACATTCTGTAAAATTGTCTTCAACAACTTGTGCCTCTTTCACCAACACCTTCGTCTCAGAATTGATTAGTTTGATGTTGAATCCACAACATCCATGCTGAATCTACGACAACAAGCCGCTTCAAACTCCTTCATAGCCTTCACGCTCCGATCTTCAGAATCCACCGAACAAGAACTCTTGTATTTGAATGATCAACCATTCTTTTGATGTAAACAATTTAGTTCATGAGATAACCTCAACAGGACATCAAAGGAAACAAGCAAAAACCTCCAGAGAGAAACCCTAGCCTTTAAGAATATGCTCTGGAAGATCTAACCTATGGAGAAGTGGTTTTGGAAATACTCTTCTGATCTTGGGAAATGCTAGTGATCCTCTTCTAGTCACCTGAAAAGGAATAAACACTCCGGTCAGGGGCGCCGGAATTAGCACTCCGACGGGCAAGTCAGTCTTTACACTCAAGTTTATTTGTATTCTAAATTAAGCACAATAATTCTCACATACTTCTTGCTGGCTGATATTCTTCTATTTATATCTTTTCTCTCTTGGACCTCGGGATTAGGCCCACTTTCTGTTCGTCATTCGGCTTCCTTTGTAGCAAATTGCTTTTTACTCGGCCCTTGCCCTATTCGGCTATTTGACTGAATAGGGTAGGATTTGGATGTGGGATGAAGCCGAATACTATACATACATTCTAGTTCTCCAAGTTCATATACTCGGCCTATTTACGACCCTCATTATTCGGTCCCCACAATTGCCTCCCTTGGGGCGGTGAAGGGGCTGTACACCGCCTACGAAGTCGGCATGCGCCTGCGCACCGCGCGGCGGGAGATAGAGAAAATGGACGAACGGATCCACAGTTCGGGGGCTCGTGCGGAGAAAGCTGAGCGTGAGCTTAGGGAGCTTAGGAAGGCTAAAGCCGCCGAGCCGCATGCGGCGGGTCAGTCTAACCCGATTGTGGAGGAGAGGGTGACCCAACGGCTATTGAGTCATGCCATTGCCGATCGAGATACGGCAAGCATGTTTGCCGTAGAAAATGCGAGGGCCAAGGGTTATGAGCAAGGCTTCCATGCGGGCTGGAAGGTTGGGATCGACAAAACGAAAGAGAAACTTGCAGAGGAGGTCTGCCGATGCGAGAATCGGGGCTTTAAGCATGGTTGGATTATGGCACTTCAGGCCGCGGAAGCTCTCCGAGCAAAGGGTGTCGATTCGGCGTTGCCGCTGTACCATCGTGATCATTTGCCATTTTCCGCCTTTGAAGTCGAAAAGAGCGACGATGAGGGAGACGCCGCATAAAAATATGCATTGTAATGTTCAAACGCGAATTGCGTCTAAAATTATGTAATTATTGGTTGGTCAAATAAAAATATTTTATTTTCAATGTTTTGTTATAATTTTTGTTCGGCACACACGTGCTTGCATGTGTTTTATTGTATAAAAGTTTGAATAAACGTATTTCAGAAGATTGAATGGACATTGATCGGCCTGATTTATTACGTATTTAATCGACATCATGTTACGCACGGCTCAAACATCTATGAAGGGCGCTTCGAATCTGGAGGCTTAATCGGCCCAAAGATGTCACGCGCCGATGGGGCTCTGAATCCGGAGTCTTTTTGGCCCATCGTGATATCTATGAAGGGCGCTCCGAATCCGGAGGCTTTTTCGGCCCAAAGACGTCATGCACCGATGGGGCTCCGAATCTGGAGTCTTTTTAGCCCATCGTGATATCCACGAAGGGCGCTCCGAATCCGGAGGCTTTTTCGGCCCAAAGACGTCATGTGCTGATGGGGTTTTGAATCCGGAGACTGTTTGGCCAATCGTGATATCCACGAAGGGCGCTTCGAATCTGGAGGTTTTTTCAGCCTAAAGACGTCATGCACCGATGGGGCTCCGAATCCGGAGACTTTGTTTGGCCAATCGTGATATCTACGAAAGGCGCTTCGAATCCGGAGGCTTTTTCGGCCCAAAGGCGTCATTTGCCGATGGGCGCTCCGAATCCAGAGGCTTTTTCGAAACACCGTTGAACTGCAATTTGTAGCGAGTAAATAGGGATCTTTGTATTACAGAAAAAGAGATGTACATGGCGAACCGTTTAGAACAAACATCATGTCCCACAAGTCGGGTCAATGATAAAATTTGCGTAAATGCGTGGAATTCCAAGGCCGTGGCAGACTCCTTCCTGACATGTCTTTAAGCCGATATGCCCCTACTCCTGCGATCGAATCAATCTGATAGGGGCCATCCCAGTTAGGACCCAATTTTCCATCAGTCAGTTTCTTGGCAGCTGGAAGTACCTTCTTCAGGACCAACTCTCTTAGTGTGTAGCGGCGCAACTGAATTCGTTGATTATACGACTTAGCAAGCTGCTGTTGATACCGCGCCATGGATGCGAGGGCACGGTCTCTTCGTTCTTCAATCAAAACCAAATCCAAGGCCAGCATCATGTCGTTTTGGTCCATATCAAAAACTGTCGATTTTAAGGTTGGGAGGCCGATCTCCAGGGGTATGATTGCCTGGGTTCCAAAGCATAGAGCAAACGGCGTTTCCCCAGTAGACCGCCTCGGCGTAGTTCGATGAGCCCACAACACACTCGGTAATTTTTCGACCCATTTGTCTTTAGCTTTCTCCAGCCTCTTTTTGATGCCATCCAAGATGGATTTGTTAGAGTGTTCAGCCTGACCATTGCTTTGTGAATAAGCCGGCGTGGAAAAGTAAGGCCGTATACCATACTTGCTGCACAGTTCTCGGTAGACGCTACAATCGAACTGGGTGTCGTTGTCTGAGATAAGTGCTCTCGGAATGCCGAATCGTGTTATGATGTTTCTCCAAACAAAACGCTTCACGTCGGTATCTTGGTTGTGGGTAAGTGCCTCCGCTTCTACCCATTTTGTAAAATAATCTGTCGTGACAATCAAAAATCGCTTGTTACCCGGGGCACGAGGCAGTGGTCCGACGATGTCAAGTTCCTATTGGGCGAATGACCAAGGACTGGGTATGGAGCTCAGCTCTTCAGCAGACAGGTGGGTCAAAGGAGAGAACTTCTGGCACTGTTTACACTTTTTCACGTAGCTTTCGGTATCTGCTCTCATTGTCGGCCAGTAATACCCCTGTGTCACGGCTCGATGGGCCAAGGACCGCCTGCCAGAATGGGCGCCACAACTGCCTTCATGTATTTCAGTTAGAAGCTTTTCGACTTTGTCTGGGTGTACACATTCCAAATATGGACCAGAGAGATTTTTTTATAAAGCCTTCCTTGCGGATCCAAGTATTATCGCAGGGCTTTGTTTCGCAGCTTGTGCGCTTCTTTCTTGTCCTCTAGGAGCTGTTCGGAAGACAGGAATGCGGCAATGGGATCCATCCAACTCGGTCAAGATTCTATAACATTGACCTGGACTTCTTCCGAAGGGCCAATGCTCGGCTTTGGGATGAAACCTACTTCGATAGTTCGTTTAATCTCTGAGTTGATGGCGGAGGCTAGGCAAGCAAGGGCATTTGCATGTGTGTTCTGATCACGTGTTATCTGGTTCAATTCATGATGGTCAAATTTTGCTAGTAAGGAGTTGGCTGTTTTCATGTAAGTCGCCATACGGTCGTTTCTTGCCGGGTACTCTCCTTTTAGCTGATTGATCACCAGTTTTGAATTGCAAAATACAAACAAACGCCGAGCACCCAGAAGATGTGCATTCCGCAAACCGACTAGAAGGGCTTCGTATTCGGCTTCGTTGTTTGACGCTTTGAAGCCGAGCTTGACGGCCTGCTAAATTATTGCGCCGTCGGGAGCCATGATTACAACTCCGGCTCCGCTGCCTCGCTAATTGGATGATCCATCACAGTACAACTGCCAAATGTCCCCAACATAAATTCTCCAGTTGGGCTCCGGACGAATCTCATCGAACTTGAAATCAGCAAGACCCCCAGTGAATTCGGCAACAAAGTCGGCAAGTACCTGTCCCTTGATTGAGGTTCTGGGTAGAAACTGAATGTCGTACTGGCCGAGTTCAAGAGCCCACTTTGAAACATGTCCTGATGCTTCTGCACTTCGTAGTACTGATCGGAGGGGATAATCTGTTAGCACCCCAATGCTATGTCCCTGGAAGTAATGCATCAGTTTTTTTGCCGCCATGACTAGGGTTAGGATGAGTTTTTCCAGCGGAAGGTACCGTGTTTCGGCGTCAACCATTGCCTTGCTCACATAATACACTGGCCGCTGCTCCCCCAGCTCTTCCTTTATCAGTACGGTGCTGACGGCTCTGTCGGAAACTGCCAGATACAAAATGAGCGGGTCACCAGCAGCGGGTGTTGTCAAGAGTGGTACTGAGCGGAGGTAGGTCTTGAGTCCGTTGAAAGCGGCTTGGCATTTGGCGGACCATTCAAAAGCCTTGCCCTGCCGTAGTGTATGAAAGAATTGTCGGCAGCGATCTGTAGACCGACTGATGAACTTGTTGAGTGCGGCGGCCATCCCCATCAACTTTTGAACCTCTTTTACTGAACGAGGGGAGCCGAGTTCTAAGATTGCTGTGATTTGCCTCGGGTTGGCCTCGATTCCTCGGTGGTTGACAATGTAACCCAAAAACTTGCCAGAGCTGATCCCAAACGCACATTTGGAAGCGTTTAGCTTCATTCTATATTTGCGTAGAATGCTGAATGTTTTTTCTAGATCGGCTATATGATTCTATTCTTCCTTGGACTTGACCACCATATCGTTAATGTACACTTCCATAGTGTGGCCGAGTTGCTCCTTGAACATGGCGGTGACCAGTCTTTGGTAGGTTGCCCCTGCATTCTTCAGCCCAAAAGGCATAACTTTGTAACAGTAGGTTCCTCGTGGGGTGAGGAATGCAGTTTTGTCTTGGTGCTCTGGATGCGTGGCGATTTGATGGTAGCCTCTGTAAGCATCGAGGAAGCTCATGCGTTGATGGCGTGCCATCGCATCTACAAGTTGGTCGATTCTGGGTAGGGGAAAACAATCTTTGGGGCAGGCTTTGTTTAGGTCCGTGAAATCGACGCACACTCGCCATGTCTCATTTTTCTTCTTCACCACCACTATATTAGAGAGCCATGTAGGGTAGGTCACTTCCCTAATTGCCTCGGTGTCAAGCAGCCTGTCAACCTCCTCAACAATGGCGGCAGTGTGCTCTGCGGTTGACTGCCGGCTTTTCTGAATGATCGGTTTGCACTTAGGATCGACATTCAAATGGTGCTGTGAAACTGACGGATCTATACCCGACATCTTATATGGAGTCCACGCAAAGACATCGAGGTTACTGAGTAGGAAAGAGTTTAGCTGCTGTCTGTCGGCCTGATTCAGGGAGGCGCCGACCATGAAGAACTTGTCTAGGCTTCCATCGATTTCAACTTGGTCTAAGCCTTCCGTGGCCTTTTCATTTGGGAGCCGCCCAACATCGTCGAGGCTCTCTCGATCCGGCACCTCAATGGAATTCACATGTAGTTTTTTTGGCGTTTTTTCAGCAAGGAGATAACATGCTTGTGTTGATTTCTGGGAGCCACGGATTTGCTCAATACCGCGTTCTGTGGGGAAGCGTAGCAGCTGATAATAGGTGCTTGGCACGGCCCGCATAGTATGCAACTAGGATCGCCCCATGATGAGATTATATGGCGACGGCAGCTTGACGACCAAGAATTCCACATCCACTGTTTGGGAACCTGCTCGAACGGGTAGTCTAATTTTCTCCAACGGGTACTCTGGATTGGCATTGAAGCCGAATAGTGGATAAGGGGCTGGAGAGAGATCCGATTCGGAGAAGCCGAGTTTGGTAAATGTCTTATAGTACATAATCTCCGATGTGCTCTCTGGATCAATGAGTACGTGCTCAACTGTAAATCGGTTTACGTGTAACTCAATTATCAAGGGATCAATGTGGGATAGTGTTACTCCGGTCAAATCCGAATCATCAAAAGTAATAACCTCGGCTTCATGGGGCCGTTTAGCCGGAGTGAGTTGGTTTTGAGGGTTAGACCTCGACTCAATCGCATGCACTGCCGATAACATTGGCAGGCTGTATATCATGTGGATCACGCCGAGCGGGGGTGAATCCTGTCTCAAGGCTATTGCTTTGGTTGGGTTTCCTTTTCGGACGTACTGTTGTAGCCGGCCATCTTGTACCAATTCCTGCAGGAGGTCCTGCAGTGCATAACAACTATCAGTATCATGGCCATGGTCCTTGTGGTACTCACACCGTCTATCCCGTCTTCTCGTATCAGGTGGTCCCACCATTTTCGACGGCCATTTGAAGAATGGAAGGTGTTGGATTTTGGACATAACCGCACTGATTGGCTTAGTCAACTCTGTATATTTCTTGTCGGCGCGCCTCGTGCGCCTGCTATCAACTTGCAGTTGTTCATTTTCTTAGTTAGAGCATTGGTCGCTTGATCGGTGGGAATCCCGTCTCTTATCTCGTTTCGCCCGATGCCGTGGTTCAGGGCTCTGAGGTGCTATAGAATTTAACGGCTGAGCAATTTCAGCAGGAGCCGTCATGTTGGTCACACTGCCGGCTTTAACCCTCAAGGCATCATCTTCCACTTTACAGTATTCTTCAACTTTCTTCATCAACGATCAAACTGTTTTGGGGGGCCGTCTGGTCAAAGAGCTGCGGAGGGCACTGTCGTGATGCAGCCCCATTTTGATGGTGGTGATGGCCATGGAGTCATTGCAAGCATCGTCTACCAGATTGAAACATTCCCAATACCGCGCCGAGTAGGCACAAAGGGTTTCTCCCGATTGAATCTGCATTGCCCAGAGGGAATCGGCTTGCTTTGGCTGGACCTCATTAGTGATAAACCTTGCCCCGAAGGATTTTTGGAGTTAGTGGAAACTTCTAATCGAAGCCGGCTCCAGTTTGTAATACCACCTAACAGCTAGTGGTCCCAGACTGCTCGAAAATATTTTGCACATCAAAGCCTCATCATCTGCATGCAGTGTCATGGCTTGTTTGTAATGGCGGATGTGATCAGTGGGGTCTGATTTACCTTCGTACAAGGTGAATAACGGTGCTTTGAATTTCTTTGGTAGCACTGCCTTTGCAATCCGTCTTACAAAAGGATCGTGTTGATCTTTATCCGAACTGTTTCTTCTTCGCTGATGCCTTATACGGGGACTCTCTTCAAAGGAACTGGAAGTTTCAGATCGTCCCTTTTTCTTGGGCTCCGGGGATAATGAGTCGGAGTTGCTATCGGTATCTTGTTATCGGGCTCGAGATCGTCGGCCACCTGCCCTCACAGGTCGTTTCGGGCCTTGGTGTGCACCTTGTTTGGACTTCGCCACCTCCAAGGCCAAATCCTGGCGGAGACGTTCGTTCTTTGCGATCATGTTATCCAATCTTTGTTCGCTTTGCTTTGCTTGTTCCATGATCGTTTGCATTGCTTCACGCTCTGGAGTCTAGGGTGAGGCGAAGTTCAGAGCGCGTCTTACGGGGATGGTCTCCGGTCCAAGCATGTTTGATGGAGTGAGGTCGTCTCTATGCGTGGTTTCATCAGTGACTATCGGAGGGACTTCTGTTACGCCCGCCATGGATGTGTTTGAGTATTCCAACAGACGGCGCCAGTTGTGGAGAAGTGGTTTTAGAAATACTCTTCTGATCCTGGGAGACGCTAGTGATCCTCTTCTAGTCACCTGAAAAGGAATAAACACTCCGGTCGGGGGTACCAGAATTAGCACTCCGACGGACAAGTCAGTATTTACACTCAAGTTTACTTGTATTCTAAATTAAGCACAATAATTCTCACATACCTCTTACTGGCTGATATTCTTTTATTTATATCCTTTCTCTCTTGGGCCTCGGGATTAGGCCCACTTTCTGTTCGTCATTTGGCTTCCTTTGTAGCAAATTGCTTTTTACTCGGCCCTTGCCCTATTCGGCTATTTGACTGAATAGAGTAGGATTTGGATGTGGGATGAAGCCGAATACTATACATACGTTCCAGTTCTTCAAGTTCATATACTCGGCCTATTTACGACCCCCATTATTCGGCTCCCACATAACCCTAAATTCTATCCTTCACCTATGTTACACGGACTCGGGTACGGATATCGGGTGCGGGTGCGTATCTAAGGGTCGGACACTTCAAAATTAAAAATTAAGGATACGTGGATATGTATCCAAATTTGGATATGGGTACGAGGATACGTTAAATAGTTTTTTTAAAAAATATATATTTATTTTATGAAGATGAGTTATATTATGTATACATTTTTTATAAATATTTTTATTTTAATATACATTAATTATTTAATTTATTTATTATATTTTTTAAACAATATGCTCTAATTAATTTTTTTATTTTATTTTACATACATGTGTTTATTTATTTTTTATTAATATATATAAGTATATATTATCTTATAAATATATTACATATTATATAATGTGTAATATATTTATAAGATAATATATTTATTATTTATAAGATAATATATTTATTATAATAACTATAATAATAATAATAATTATACTTATTATAATAAATATATTATCTTATAAATATATTATAGGCTATATAATAATTATTATATAATATATAATAATAATAGTTATTATTATAGTTATTAACTATTATTATTATTATTAACTATTATTATTATTATATATTATTATAGTTATTATAATAATAGATAGATACGAATAGATAGATAGCGAGACAGATCTGAATCAAGAAGAAGATAAAATGTGAGAGAGAGAGAGAGAGACCAGATGGAGCTTCGAACGACTGATGGAGCTTCGATCTTCAACTAGATCGACTGGATGGAGACTGGAGGTCTTCGATCTTCGACTGGATGGAGCTTCGACCAGGTTCTCTCTTGCGCTCTCCTCTTTAATTTCTTTTGCTTTCTGTGATGAGCCGTGTCCGAGAGAGAACAGGCGAATCCGACACAGACCCCACACCCACACCTGTGTCGGGTCGACACGGGTACTTCGCCCCAAAGTGCCGAGTCCATGTAACACAGTCCTTCACGCAAACTTTATAGAGAACAAGGCGGCCGCAAAGACCGCTCGAGCCATGGAATGGTCGCTTGAGCAATGTGTCACGTACGCTTGAAATCAACTAGTGAGTTTGCTCGAGCCACCAACAAGTTTTCTTGAGTGAACATTGAACCCTCCTAGTACTTTTGCAGGTTGACTAAACTTCTGGGAGATGGGATTCTTCGCTCGAGCGATCATTCCATTACTCGAGCGGTCCATGACAAAACAAAACACAGATTACAAACTAAAAAGGCATTTGTTTGAGAAATTGACAACATAAGAGACCCAACACATTGTAAACCAAAGCAAACATTGGAGAAGAGAAAACTCCAATGATGAGAAAAAGTAATTAAATGCAACAAACCTTGCTCTTGAAAATTGACCTCAAGCCTTCTCGTTTCATGATATAATCACAACAGGGAAGACTGTTACTTGTTTGGAACTTATCCTTCCTGCCACTAACTCTGAATCACTTTCAATTTAGCATTTTCAGTATCACTAGGAGGAGTTTCTTAAAGGCTTTCAAAATAGGGAAACGCATACCAAAACGGCCCCTAGTAGGACTAGCTTTGAAAGAAAAAACACAAAATCGGGGGCCCCTGGTAGGACTAGCTTTGAAAGGAAAGATACAACATTACTGTGATCTCTGAATAGAATTCTGATGTCAATGAACTTGATGTCATCATGAATATATAATGTGTAACTTGTGGGTCAGGAGTTTTTTTCACTGTCAACTACAAAGCTATTGGTAACAAAATCATGGCTTATATATAATGACTATTGTTGGCTTAAGTACAGTACAGAGTTCTTCAGAAATTATTGGTCTTGTCTTTCCATATTACTTTTTATCTATGAAGCGGACTACGTATAAGCTTTTACATGAATGTGAAATTAAATCATGAAATAACTAAGGTGCTTTTTTGGAAATAATGTAGCTAAGAGTTGAACAATGTAAGTAAACCTTCTTTTTCTTTTCTTTTCTTATTTTTTTGTTTGGATGGTGTGAGTGATTCTTCACAACAAAATTACCTTTTCTTATTTTTTTTTTCTCCCTTCCAACGAACATAGGATGCTTGCTAGTAAAAAATTAATGAAGTTTTTATTCTTGAATATAATGGCAGGCCTTGTTTTATAAATTCTGAAGTAATAGCAAATGTATCTAAACTCAACAGACGTTGCCCTTGCAAAACAGTTTACATTGTATCTTAAGAATACTTAGTGAAGAAAATAAAGCTAACATCGAAGTTAGGTTTGGTAATGCACATTGGAAGTATTTTCTGTAATAAGAGAAGAGAGTAGTTTTTTGGCGAAATAAAAAAATGTTGTTTTTGGTTGAAATTCTGTCACCACTGCCAGAAGTTCTTTAATGTCTCGTCACCTCAAACATGCTATGCCCTCATACCACACCAAATACAGTTTCCTACTAAATATTCCTTTTGCATGACTATTATCCTAAGAAGCACGGACACTTCTAAGAAGGTGACGTATCCGTGTCGTGTCCGTGTCAGACACCGACACTCTTTGGACACTCTTAGGACACGTGTCCGATACTCTTCAAAACGTATCCTATTTTTTAAAAATTTTTAAAGACTCGAACACTCTTTGGACACTTGGAAGACACACGTGTCAATTGTTTAAACACATGTGTCTATTGATTATACATATGTGAAACTAATTATAAGTTTGAACAAAACAACTTAAGATACAATAATAAAACAAAAAGCATATAAATTTATAGGAATTAGTGCTATATTGCATTTTTTATTATCTTTGAATGATATATTCATATATATAACATATAATAAATATATAAAATTATATATTTCATGCGTGTCCTCCACGTGTCGTGTCCTGCATTTTTTTAAAATTAACGTGTCGGCGTGTCCGTGTCGTATTCGTGTCGTGTCACGTGTCCGTGTCCATGCTTCTTAGCTATTATCTAAACATGCTTTTCCCTACTTTTTGATTATAACAAAATTTAAAATAGAAGTGAAAAGCATGTGTGGTGGATTGACATGCAAAGACTGGACAAAACTGGAAAGAAAGCATGCATCTCATGGTATTGTAGGAGTGCAATATGAGACTATAGTGCATGCTTGTTGAATAGCTTGATATATATATATATATATATTGCTGGGTCCGTTTCCTAATAACTTTATCTTTTGGGACAATTGGTGACTTAACATGGTATTAGAGCTTAGGTTGGGGTGGGACTTGGGTTCAAATCTCTCCGTTTGCATTCTTTCTTTCGTATGTATGTATGTTGCATCTCCACATGCAAGATGGAGTTGCACATGAGGGAGGGTGTTAAATAGCGTGTTATACATTGTTGGACCCATTTTTTGACAATTTAAGCTTTTGGGATAATTAGTGAATTAACAGTATTGGGGTGAAGATCTGGTGGTTGTGGGGCTGGTAGATGTGATGCTGTTGGTAACAATGCTGTTGCTGGTGATGTTACCTGTATTATGGGGAAATGAAATATTTTGCTTTGAAAAGCAACAAGCTTTTGCTTATGCCAATTGTTGACCAATCTTTCATGTCATGCAGCTTTGAACCAATTCATTTCCAAGCTCAAGAAGGGTAGTCTTGATTGCAAACTTTAAATTCATAATTTGGGAAACAAATTTTGAGGCTAGAAAAGAAAGGGGTTAATGCCCTTTGGTTATTATACTTATACAAACAAAACAACGCTGCTTGTTGTAATCAATCTTAAAAACTCTCTTAAGTGCTTAATGCAGCATTATGTGCTGATTTTGCTTGCGGCCTGTATTGTGTCAGTTGTTTCCAGAACAAGGTAAAAAGTCAGAAGAGCAGTGATTTAACTTTTGGCTATGACTTTTGGTTCAAAAACATATTAAAACTAGGTTCTAATTTGTTTGATTGGAATTGATTCTAATGGTTTTAAAATAAGAAGCTCATATCTTGTTAGGCAGACCAAAATTATGTACGTCCCACTAGCATATCCATTATAGAAAAAAAAGTTATTTGGGAAGATGTTCACCCTCATTAATGTGTTTGAAATTACTAAATTGGAGTAGATGATTTTTCAGGGTTTAATTTACATTTAGGGCTTGAAATGGGATTTGTGGGATGAGCCCATCTAGAATAATGCATGATGGATTACGGATAATATATGGACTTGCTTTTTGGAAACCTATGAATTATGGATGGTTTATAATGAAGTTTTAATCATGTTTCCTCTTTGAGTCTAAAATTCTAGGGTAAAGGGGCTAAAGTTCCATCCTTGTGTGGAAAATATGAGATTAGTTCAGATAGGCTGGAGTGAGTGGCTATGTCTATGGTAATAACATAAGAAGTTAAGAGGATTCAATCGATGTAATGAATAGTTCATGGTTCTTTGGCTTGTACTCTATGAATTGCATTATGTATATCTTCAACTTCTAGGCATTGCAAAATAGTTATTTGAACCAAAAACTAGTCATTTTTAGATGTCGAAGGAGTAGAAAATAGTTTTCTCAAAGAATTCTGGAAAACATTTTCTGCTCAAATAGGTTTTTTTCCCATTAGACTTTCGTTTTCCGTTGTACCAAACACCAAAAAATGCAGAGCATGAGCAACTAAATGTGAATTTTGACTGTCATTGCTGTGCTGCTGTATCATCCAGAATTCTGTCAGAAATATGCGAAACCAGAAGACGTGGGAGCTGCTCCAGAAGAGAAATCTAGTGATGACGAGGAGATGAGTGAAGACGAGTACGAATCTAGCGATGAGGCAATGGCAGGGCCTGTGGATCCGTAGCCTCTCTGCTTCTCTCAAGTGTTTGTATATGTACATGATGTTTCAGTTTCTGTACCTAGACTCTGCATAAAGAAACTATTTATTGGGGAGGGGTGAAAAAAGAACATCTCTGCCTCTTCTATTAGTTTCCTTTGTCTCTGTAAATAGATGTGTTGTTGGTTTTATGTTGAAATTATTTGTTGGCTGTTTGTCATTGGTGTTGGGTTTGTGGACTCTGGTTACTACTGTACATTTCACCACGCAGTTGAATTACTTTCGAGTACTAAGTCCTATTTGATTGTGAGGATTAGATATAAGGAAGTGAGGAGGGTTTGTAATATTTAGGGATATGAGATATAATATACTTAGAATATGAGATGGATTAGATATAATTGGAGTCAATTTATTATGTTCGGCTAGGATAAAATATAGTATGCGATAAGAGGGGAGTGGTTATTTTTTACCGTTGGATATTGGATGAGTGTAGTATGCCGTTGGATTTCAAATCTTGTAACCAAACAAATGATATTAAAAAGGTGGGATCCTCATGTTTTTAACTGTCCTCTATATTCAGGGCATAAAGGTATTACGATAATCTGTTTATGTAAACTGTAGCGTAAATATTATTGTCTACACAAGCAGTCACCTTGTATTCTTTTCTTTTTTCAATATAGAGGAATTGGTGTAGGTTATAGACGCAGACATTCTTTTTGGAGTAAAATTAGGAATCATGAAAAAAATATTATGAAATGCATTACGAAGATTTTTCATTATTTGATTAGTGTGTTGTGTTTTATTATATATGTAATTCAAAGGTAGAGAATGTTTCATGATCATCTTTATGACATTTTTTTCCATGATTCCTATCATTACTCTTCGTTTTGAATGACATCTTTGTGTGTCGTGCTTTTTCTTGTTTGTGACGACAAAGAGTCGTATGACAGCCAGAATTCAATTCTGTGCTTGTTGAATTGGGTGCCCTTCAAATGATTTGGTCGTTGAACTAAAACATTTGGACCGAAAGTTTGGATCAGAGAGATATAGCCTCAGAATCAGTTTTTTAACAGTGCCCTAAGGCTTTGTTTGGTTGCAGAATTAATTTAGATGGGATTGGATACCATGAGACTGTGCACAGGATTAGTTTTCATGGAATTTTCTTAGGTGTGCCTTGCATATGGTATGCAAGGCATTTACACCCTTTCTATTTCGCATTTACACTTTTTCTGTATTGGGTTATACGACATTTTTTAAAAGTTTATACATTGGTGACCAATTAAGCGGGTCACTTTCCACGTAAATTAATAAAATAATATAATATATTAATAATTGCATAAAAGGTCATAAGAAGTGTAACGTTTCAGAAAAGATGTAATGGGTTTCAGAAAATGTGTAACTAATTTTACACAAGGTGTAAAATGTGTAAATATTTTTAGAAATGGGTGTAAATTTTCACAAAATGGTATAAGTATTTTTACGAAAAAGTATAAGTTTAGAAAATTTTTCACAAAAGGTGTAACGTTTCAGAAAAAGGGTATAAATTATTTTTTTTATACAAAAGTTGTAAGTTCTAACAAAAAGTCTAAATTTTAGCGACAAATAATAGTTTAGTCGCTAAAGGTTGAAAATTTTATTACTATCGGCCCCCATCTTCTTTGTTTCCTACCAATACTTTCTCTATTCTCTTTCACACGCACACAGAATAGTCACCACCAATCCTGACCCCCGTTGACCACCCAAGCGTCGGTGACCTCCGTTGCTCACCGCCATCTGACCTCGCCATCGCTACGGCCACCGCCACTGCCACTGCCGCAAATCAAAGGTTTTTTTTTTTTTTTTTCCCTCTCTCTCTCTCTCTCTCTCTCTATCGATCTCGGTCTTTCTCTGTCGATCTCGGCCTCTTCTCTGTCGATGTCGGTCTCTCTCTCTGCCGATCTCTGTCGATCCCTGTCTATCTCGGTCTGTCTCTATCGATCTTGGTCTCTCTCTATCGATCTTGGTCTGTCTGTGTCGATCTCGGTCTCTTCTCTGTCGATCTCGGTCCGTCTTTCTCTGTCGATCTCGGTCTATCTCTCTTTGTCGATCACTGTCCATTTCGGTCTCTTTGTTTGTCGATCTCGGTCTCTCTCCCTTCCTCTATATTAAAAACGGTTCTCTTTTACATTGAGATACTTGGTTGGATTTGGACTTGAACTCGCTATTCCAAGCCCCTCCAAATGTCTCTTCTCTAAAACGGACTTGTAGTGAGAGAAAGACCAAGCCCTCCCAAACGCCCATTCTCTCACACATTGCCATTATTTGAACAATGCAAATACAGTTTGATTGGATTTTAGGAACTTACACGTTTTGTGAAGAAACGAAACTTACACCTTTTGTGAAGTTACTTACATTTCTTGTGAAAACACTTACACTATTTGTGGAAGGTTACACATTTTGTGAAATAATTTATTTTGTAAAATTTACACGTTTTCGTTGAAATACTAACACCTTTTGTGAAAGGTTACTTCTTTTGTAAACAATTTTATTAAAAAAATTTACACATTTTATTGGCACTTACACCTTTTCTGAGAACAGAACTTACACTTTTTGTCACATAACTTATATCTTGTGTGAAAAAATTTACACCTTCTATGGAAAATATGTTTTCATAAAATTTACACATTTTGTTAAAAACTTACGCTTTTTCTGAAAGTTTACACCTTTTAGTGGAAATATTTACACATTTTCTGAGAAGTTACTCCGTTTGTGAAAAAAAAAATTCAGAAAATTTACACATTTTATTAGAACTTACACTTTTTGTGACATAACTTACATCTTTTCTAAAAATATTTACACCTTTTGTGAAAAATATGTTTGAATGAAGTTTACATCTTTTGTTAAAAACTTACACTTTTTCTAAAAGTTTACACCTTTTGGGGGAAACACTTACACATTTTCTGAAAAGTTACTCATTTTGTGAAATTAGTTTTTCCATAAAATTTATACATTTTATTGGAACTTACACCTTTTGTGACGTAACTTACATATTTTGTGCAAACATTTACACGTTTTTTGAAAAGTTACATCTTCTATGAAAAATATGTTTTCATGAAGTTTACACTTTTTGTCCAAAACTTACACCGTTGCTGAAAGTTTACACTTTTTAGTAGAAATATTTACACCTTTTCTGAAAGGTTACTCCGTTTGTGAAACAATTTTTTTCAGAAAATTTACACTTTTTATTAGAACTTACACCTTTTGTGAAATAGCTTACATCTTTTCTAAAAATATTTACACCTTTTATGGAAAATATGTTTGATTAAAGTTTACACATTTAGTTAAAAACTTACACCTTTATTTTTTGAAAAGTTACACCTTTTGTGAAATCATATTTTCCATAAAATTTACACTTTTTATTGGAATTCACACCTATTGTGACATAACTTACATATTTTGGGCAAACACTTACACATTTTTTGAAAAGTTACACTCTCTAAGGAAAATATGTTTTCATAAAGTTTACACATTTTAGTGGAAATACTTACATTTTTTGTGAAAAGTTACTGCATTTGTGAAATAGTTTTTTTCATAAAATTTACACTTTTTATTGGAACTTACACATTTTCTGAAAAGAAAACTTACACCAGTTGTGACATAACTTATATATTTTTTAAAAATATTTACACTTTTTATGAAAAATATGTTTGAATAAAGTTTACACCTTTTGTTAAAAACTTACACATTTTTTGAAAGTTTACACCATTTGGGTGAAATACTTACACATTTTCTGAAAAGTTACTCCTTTTGTGAAAGTATTTTTTCCATAAAATTTACACATTTTATTGAAATTTACACCTTTTCTGACACAACTTACATATTTTGTGCAAACATTTACACATTTTTTGAAAAGTTACAGCTTGTATGGAAAATATATTTTCATAAAGTTTACACCATTTGTTAAAAACTTACACATTTTCAGAAAGTTTACACCTATTGGTGGAAATACTTACATCTGTTCTGAAAAGTTATTGCATTTGTGAAATAATTTTTTCCACAAAATTTACACCTTTAATTGAAACTTACACCTTTTTTGAAAACAAAACTTACACCATTTGTGACATAACTTACATCTTTTGTGAAACCATTTACAACTTTTTTGAAAATTTACACCTTTCATGGGAAAAATATTTTCATAAAATTTATACCTTTTGTTAAAAACTTATAGTTTACACCTTTCATAAACTTTTATGAAAGTTTACACATTCTTGTGGAAATACTTAAACCTTTTTTGAATGGTTACTCCTTTGGTGGAAGAACTTTTTCCATAAAATTTACATATTTTATTGGATATTACACCTTTCTTAAATCAAAACTTACACCTTTTATGAATAAATTTACACTTTTTTAAAAATTTACACCTTCTATAGAAAACATCTTTTCATCAAGTTCATACATTTTTTAAAAAACTTACTCCTTTGTTGAAAAATTACTCCTTTTGTGGAACAAAAATTTTAAAAAAATTTACACCTTTTAATTGAACTTACACCTTTTTTGAAAACAAAATTTACACATTTTCTGACATAAGTTACATATTTTGTGATGACAATTACACCTTTTTTGAAAATTTACACGTTTTATGGAAAATATGTTTTGATAAAGTTTACACATTTTGTTAAAAACTTATACCTTTGACGAAAGTTTACACTTTTTGATAGAAATACTTACATCTTTTCTGAAAACTTACACCTTCTGTGAAAAAAAAATCTTTTATTAAATTCACATCTTTTATTGAAACTTACACATTTTGTCAAATAACTTACATCTTTTGTGAAAATATTTACACATTTTTTGAAAATTTACACATTTTATGGAATATATGTTTTCATAAAGTTTACACATTTTGTAAAAGCTTACACTTTTTCTAAAAGTCTACACCTTATGGTGAAAATACTTCCACCTTTCTCAAGTTTTTTTTATTATTCATATTTACACATTTTGCATAGAACTTACACCTTTTGTTCTACTTTTCCAGAAAAGGTGTAAATTTCATAAAAGAAATTATTTCACAAAAGATATAACTTTTCAAAAATGGTGTATGTTTTTCACAAAAAGGTGTAAATAATTTCAGAGAAGATGTAAGTTTTGTTTCACTAAAGGTGTAAGTTCCAATAATATGTGTAAATTTTATCAAAAAAATTATTTCAGAAAAGGAGTAATTTTTCAAAAAAGTAATAAATATTTCTACGAAAAGGTGTAAATTTTTAGAAAATGTGTAAAATTTAGGAAAAGTTGTAAACTTTGTGAAAGAGAATATTTCACAAAAGGTGTAAGTTTTGTTTTTACAAAAGATATAAGTTCCCCAAAAAGGTCTAAATTTTATCGACGAATAATAGTTTAGTCGCTATATGTTGTAAATTTTATCACCATCGGCCCTCATTCTTCTCTGTTCCACACCAACACTTTCTCTGTTGTCTCTCACACGCACACAGAACAGTCACCACCAATCCTCACCCCTGCTGACCGCCCAACTGTTGCGGGCCACCGTTGCTCACCGCCGTCTGACATTGCCACCGCCACCGCCACCGCCACCGCCACCGCCGCTGGCGCAAATCAAAGGTTTTTTTTTCTCTCTTTATCGATCTCGGTCTTTTTCTGTCGATCTTGGGCTCTTCTCTATTGATGTCGGTCTCTCTCTCTTTGCCGATCTCTATTTCTATCGATCTTGGTCTCTCTCTATCGATCTTGGTCTGTCTGTGTTGATCTCGGTTTCTCTCTCTCTGTCAAACCATGTCTTTCTCGGTCTCTCTGTCGATCGATCTCTTTTTGGCTCTCTCCCTTCCTTCCAGCATATTAAAAACAGGTTCTTTTTTACATTGGCATATTTGGTTGGATTTGGACTTGGACTCACTATTCCAAGCCCTCCCAAACACCTCTTCTCTCACACATTGCCATGAACAACACATATACGATTTGATTGGATTTTAGCAACTTACTCGTTCTGCGAAAAAATGAAACTTACACATTTTGTGAAGTCACTTTCATCTTTTGTGAAAACACCTACACTATTTCTGGAAGGTTACACTTTTTGTGAAATAATTTATTTTTAAAATTTACACATTTTTGAACATTTACACATTTTCGTTGAAATACTTACACCTTTTCTGAAAAGTTACCCCTTTTGTGAAATAATTTTATTAGAAAAAATTACACCTTTTATTTGAACTTACACCATTCTGAAAACAGAACTTACACCTTTTGTTAAATAACTTACATCTTTTGTGAAAAAATTTACACATTTTAAAAAAATGTAAACCTTCTATGGAAAATATATTTTCATAAAGTTTACACATATTCTTAAAGACTTACACCATTTTTGAAAGTTTACACCTTTTAGTGGAATAATTACACATTTTCTAAAAAGTTACCCCTTTTTTGAAATAATTTTTTTAATAAAATTTACACATTTTATTAGAACTTACACATTTTCTAAAAACAAAAGTTACACCTTTTGTGGCATAAGTTACATCTTTTCTAAAAACATTTATACATTTTTTGAAAATTTACACTTTTTATGGAAAACTTCATTTCATAAATATACACATTTTGTTAAAAACTTACATATTTTCTTAAAGTTTACACCTTTTGGTGGAAATACTTATACGTTATCTGAAAAGTTACTCCATTTGTGAAATAATTATTTCCATAAAATTTACACCTTTTATTAGAACTTACACCTTTTTTGAAAACAAAAGTTACACCTTTTGTGACAAAACATCCATCTTTTGTGAAAACAGTTATACATTTTTTGAAAATTTACACCTCTTATGAAAAATATGTTTTCGTAAAGTCTACACCTTTTATTAAAAAGTTACACATTTTCTAAAAGTTTACCCCTTTTGGTGGAAATACTTACCATTTTTTGAAAATTTACTCCTTTTGTGAAATATTTTTTTTCCATGGAATTTACTCATTTTATTAGAAGTTACACCTTTTATGAAAACAACAGGTACACCTTTTGTGACATAACTTACATCTTTTGTGAAAACAGTTACATCTTTTTTGAAAATTTACACTTTTTATGAAAAATATGTTTTCATAAAGTTTTCACCTTTTTTCAAAACTTACACATTTTGGTGGAAATACTTACACATTTTCTAAAAAGTTACTCCTGTTGTGAAATAGTTTTTCCATAAAATTTACACTTTTTATTAGAACTTACACATTTTCTAAAAACAAAATTTACACATTTTGTGACGTAACTTACATCTCTTGTGAAAACAGTTACACGTTTTTTGAAAATTTACACTTTTCATGGAAAATATGTTTTCATAAAGTTTACACATTTTGTTAAAAACTTACACTTTTTCTGAAAATGTACACCTTTTGGGGAAAATATTTACACCTTTTCTGAAAAGTTACTCCATTTGTGAAAAAAAAAATTTCATAAAATTTGCACATTTTATTAGAAATTACACTTTTTGTGTCATAACTTACATCTTTTGTAAAAACATTTACAACTTTTTCCATAAAAGATGTAAAGTTTTAAAAAGGTGTAAATATTTTCACAAAAGATGTATGTTATTTGACAAAAGTTGTAACTTTTGTCAAAAGAATATGTGTAAGTTCTAATGAAAGGTGTAAATTTTATGAAAAAATATTTCTGAAAAGGTGTAAGTATTTTCATTAAAAGGCGTAAACTTTTTGAAAAGGTGTAAGATTTTAAAATAGGTGTAAAATTTTAAAATAGGTGTAAATGTGTAAATTTTTCATAAAACGTGTAAATTTTTAAAATAGATGTAAATGTTTTCACAAAAGATGTAAGTTATTTGACAGAAGGTGTAAGTTTTCTTTTCAAAAAGGTATAAGTTCCAATAGAAGGTGTAAATTTTATGAAAAAATAATTTCACAAAAGGAGTAACTTTTCAAAAATGATATAAGTATTTCCAATGAAAGGTGTAAACTTTCAGAGAAGGTGTAAGTTTTCACAAAACATATAAATTTTATGAAAGCAAATTTTCCATAGAAGGTGTAAATTTTCAAAAAACGTGTAAATGTTTTCACAAAATATGTAAGTAATGTCACAAAAGGTGTAACTTTTGTTTTCAGAAAATGTGTGACTTCCAATAAAAGGTGTAAATTTTATAAAAAAATTAATTCACAAATGAAGTAACTTTTCAGAAAAAGGTGTAAGTATTTCCACCAAAAGGTGTAAACTTTTAAAAAATGTGTATATTTTTAGCAGAAGGTGTAAATTTTATGAAAAAAATTTATTTCACAAAAGGTGTAACTTTTCAAAAAATATTTATGTTTTTCACAAAAGGTGTAAATGATTTCACAAATAGTGTAAGTCTTCGATTCACAAAATGTGTAAGTTTCAACAAAATGTATAAATTTTATGCAAAATTTATTTCAAAAAAGAAGTAACTTTTCAGAGAAGGTGTAACTATTTTAGCAAAAGGTGTAAGATTTAAGAAAATGTGTAGGTTTTAACAAAAGATGTATATTTTTGGAAAGAAATTATTTCACAAAAATGTGTAATTTTTTAGAAATGGTATAAGTTTTTTCACAAAAGATCTAAGTAAATTCGCAAAAGGTGTAAGTTGCGTTTTTAGAAGATGTGTAAGTTCGAACAAAAGGTGTAAATTTTTGGGAAAAATATATTTTACAAAAAGTATAACTTTTGAGGAATGGTGTAAGTAATTTCACTACAAGGTATAAGTTTTTAGAAAAGGTGAATGTTTTAACAAAATGTGTAAATTTTATGAAACAATTTCTTTCACAAAAAGTGTAAATTTTCTGAAAAGGTGTATGTTTTTTCACAAAAGGTGTAAGTCACTTCACAAAATGTGTAAGTCATGTTTTCACAAAAGGCGTATGTTTTTCCACAAAAGCTGTAAGTGACTTCTGAAAATGTGTAAGTTTTATTTTTACAAAAAGTGTAAGTTCCAAGAAAATGTATAACTTTTATGAACAAAATTAATTTATAAATGATGTAACTTTTCATAAGAAGGTGTAAGTAAAATCAGAAAAGGTATAAGTTGTCACAAAAAGTATAAATTTTTCAAAAAAGGCGTAAGTGTTCAGAAAAGGTATAAGTTCCCTCGGCCCGTCCGTCTCTCTTCCATCTCGGACCCTCTCTCTCTGTTTGTTTGTCTCTCTCCTTGTCTCTCCTTTGTTCCATTTCCCTGTAGCTATAGGGTTTTACAGAGAAAAATATTTAAGGGCAAAAATCATATTGAAAGAACAAGCTTATTTATTTGAGTTTAGCGAACAACAATCATTTAAGTTCTTGGGAAGGCTAGCCATGAAAGTGGATGCATAAATTTATTTTTGAAGTTGATTTTTGTTGTTGGAGCACAACCGCAAGGGTTAATCGAGCACCACCGTCGCTTTGTCTCCTCCGGTCGGTATGTCCTCTATTTTGCGCTCTCTCTTTCTCTGTCTTTGTGTCTCTCTATCTCTTTGTTTGTTTTCTTTCATTCGTATATACCTTTACACCCAACCCGAAATCGACCCAATAGGAACTGTTCTGTACTCCATTTTGGTATTTTGTGCATACCGAATAGGAACTCTTCCCTCTGCTACCTCAAATCGACCCAATAGGAACTATTTTGTACTTGATTTTTGTATTTTCTCCCTTTCGAATAGAAACTCTTCCTCTGCTATCAGTGCTGCAAGTTGAACTTAATTTTACAGTAGTTAGCAACAAGCATAAAAGGTGTTTTGCATTTACATGCCCAATTGTTGTTAGGTTATATATAACCAAAAAAAACTTTAAAAAATATTTGTGTAGTGTTTGCATGGGAAAAACAAATTTTTTTTTTAGAGTACCAAATAAACAAAAAGAAAAAACACAAGAAACAAACAATGAGTAATCTTGATTTAGCAACAGCTAGCACACTCGATTGAATTCTGTTTTCAATTTTGTAGTACTCGGTGATTTTATATTGCCTGAACTTATGTTTAGAAACAACCTATGTTACACAGACTCTTCAAAATAGATTAAATACCCGTGTCGGGCACCCGAGAGTCGGAGAAGGGTATGGGATATGTGTCGGATACTTTTCAACGGATACTTCTTATATAATTGTATATAACACAATTATTATATGTGCATATTATTGTCAAATTACTATAAATGTAATTTTGACACTGTAAGTTACATATAGTACCATTTTATCTCACATATTAGATTAAAAATATAAAAATATAATTTTTTTTTCTGAGTCCGCGTACCCTTAAATTTAAGATTTAATGAGTCGATCTATAGATACATACCCGCACCCGACACCTGTACTCTAGTCCATGTAACATAGGAAACAACTGTTTGTTTCAGTGCTGAAGTTCATGCATAGTTGACGGTATTGAACTTAAAACATAGGAAAACCAATTGAAAGAGTTCAAATGATGATGACAATTTTCAAATGTTGTAGAGAGCTATTCGTTCCCCACACCCAATTCTTTTCCCAGAGTCGAACCCTTTACTTTTGTGGCTAGCCTTCCCAACAACTTAAGCGGCTGGAGATAATGGCTGAAAACCAATACTTTCTTCCCACCTAGTTCGCACAAGCCTAACAGATTAAGGAAGAAGTTTGCCTTCAGTCCTTCTCTAATATCCAACTTCTCTAAGATGTGGTCTATCCGGGCATCGTCAATGCCCTCTCTTTCTGTCATTGACATGTCTGTAGGTGAACTCTTTAGGAGAGATCTTAACTGTGCGTGCACATAAAGTGTGGTCCCATCCCAGGTGATGTTGAACTTCTTAACTAAGTTCTTCAGTTCTTCAACTTCACGCACAGTTGTAGGGCTGAGGTGAAGAAATACGGAAAAGTCAACAAGCCCAAGCAATTCATGAAGAAAATCTCATTCGTAGAAATGGAGAACCTTGGCTGTCATTGCACGCAACTCTTGAATGACAGTTACCTTTCTCTTGAAATTATCATCTTTCTATTGAATAGCAGTTACATTTGAAGAGAAAGGTAGCTGTCATTCAGGAGTTGCGGGCTGTCTGGACTTTATTGAGCGAGTCCATGAAATGCGTATTTTCAATTGTGGGAGTATGACCTTCGTCCAGAATGAGAATGGATGGGTACGTTAGTAATATTTGTTGGTAGACAGCGTAGTCTTGTTTGTTTCATTGTCACATACAATTGAAGAAACTTGCTTATATGCTTGGAAAAGTATTATTCTTTGATCTACCCACTGTTTGAGCACCCGAAGGTGCTGTGCTTGATTATCCGCTTTTACATAGTAGATGTCATATAGCGAAATGTCCTCAACTTGCCATGTGAAGAACTATTTCTTTCATGTAGCCAGAATGCCTTTTGGTAGCATCACTAGTGGTCTAGCATGGGGATACTTGGCCAGAAAACTCTGCATAAAAGTAATTGTCATCAAAGTTTTTCGAGAGCCTGGAGCGTGGGCCAGGATGCAGCCACCTTGATTCTCTGCAACCAAGTTGCTCAGTAGGAAATTGAATCCCTCAACTTGATGGGGTTTCATCTGCTTTTTGTGCCTGGGATGAGCACCAATTTCAGTGACAGCAGAATCCTGTCCAAATAGTTTAACCCCGTCATGAAATAGTTCAGTTGCTTCCTTGTCCTTTGTAGTCCAGCCTTCATAAAAGTATGTGCGTGTAGTCCTTCAGCCCTAAATCAAAAACAAAATGTAGTCTTTCCTCTTCAATTTTTGGGAAATTATGCATTTATCGCTTGTACACATAATTATTTCAATTGTAAGCTGTGTGAAGTAAATGCAAAATTTTGATGTGTGTCATTTCTTTTGACCGTTTCAAAATCTGTATATGTGTTGGGAAATTATGCGTTTTGTTGTCTGTGTTTACACAAAATTTTCAGGTTAACAGCCACATGTTGAAGCCGTTTCTTTGTGTTCTTGTAAATATTGATTGGAATACTTTGTAGGAATTGTCATCATTGCATCTGATGGATATTGGTCACCTCGCACCAACAATGTTAGTTTTCTCCTTGAAGACTTGCTACCAGTTGGTTTCGTACATATGTTTGTAAACAAATGAAATCCATCGCCAAGGAATACGTTGAATTTTTTTTTGGGATCAATTGTTACAACAGCCCATGTACTTTTGTCTTTGTGTCATTTGTTTTACACAAATTTTGAATGACCTCGCTTTGCATCATCAATTGTGAACTTTTCTTTCAATTACGTCCATTTGATTACAACTCTTCATCGTTTTCTATCAGAAAATATGCACATACGTGGCATGTGTATTTTTTGTTTTAGCCAACTTATAACTTTACTCAACTTAGATAATCTCAATCAATTGACATTACAATATTTGTTCTGAAAAATCACAAACGGCATTAGCAATTTCACCAAAATTGTCCGCGAAATTCAAAATGAAGTGTCAGAATTGAGGGAGTTTAAAGTGCATCGATTCAAATTAAACAACGGACAAAATGTGTACACTACCCCTGTAATTTTCCCTTCAATCTAATTTGTATGATTTATTCTTTCATAAAGAGGAAGGAAAAGATTGAAGATAATTGGTGAACAACATATCCAAATGTCTGACATTATCGATGGCTCTTCTCAAAAGCGGCCAGTTGCACCATTCATTTGTTACAGGTACTAGTTGTTCATTTTGATAATCTGGAATTACATTTTTTGTAGTGAAAGTATGCGCCTTGTCGAAGTTCAGTTTGTGATGTTTGAAATTGGTTTCGTTCTGCATGTCTGAAAATGTTTAAATTGGTGTCGATTCAGTCCCGAATTACGAAAGGTGTGTTATGCAGATTTTGGGGCTAGCTTGACATAAATACTTGCATATATATATATATATATATATATATGTGTGTGTGTGTGTGTGTATTCATATTTAAGATTTAGTGATGATAAGCTTCACGATGCTTGTATACAGCCATCAACAATTGAAGGAAATGCAAGGGCCAGACAACACTCGACCAAAAATGGTGAGTGTGGAAATCTGTATTCTCTATAATACACTATGATGGAAACACATGACTGGGTTGCTATCCACGCATTGTATTGAATGGTTGTACTGGGTTTGTGCTTGTTTCATGTTTGTTGGATTGTAGCATGTAATAATGTCATCTTCCTACTGTTTTTGTAAATTTCAATTTGTTCTAAAAGTCCATCTACGTTTTGTCGTTGACTTTTTCCTGCAACTGTTATTTGTATTTGCAATCTTATTTAATTACCAACAATGCACACGGATTGCGTTTGGCATAAAGTTGTAGTTACAGTTATTTTGGACTCATAGTTGTTACTTGTCTTGTACATGTGTCACTTTCATGCTTAAAGAGTAGAAAGGAGCTTGGGGAAAGGTGGAAGACACTCCCCTCTGATGAGAAGAAGAGGTTTGCGAAAATGGTTAAGGCGAGCGCCAAGGAACACGCCAAAGTAGTACCATGTGCACCGAAGTCTGAAAAGGTAATTACGTACTTTATGTTTTCGTAAATGCATTTGGCTAGGTCCTGCTTTGCTGACATTGTTGGTTGTATTTTTATATTAATTTAAGGGTAAAAAATGTGTAGACTAAAAGGCAACTCCGCATATCATTGAAGTCAATTGTTGAGCTAGTTAACCGGTTCAACGAAGCACAAAAGTAGGCATTCATTGATATTGGGTTTGGTGGCCTCCTGGGGATGAAATGTATACATATAGATCACGACTTGTGTGCATGGTGGTACAGAATTTCGATCCTGACAATAGTTCATTGAATGTTCATGGTCGTCAACTCGGGCTCACCTGTAAGGCAGTTAATGTTGTATTAGGAATACGGTGTGAAGGGGATGGCGTGCAGTTGGCTGGGTCATTAGAAGCATATCCCAATATCTACGAAGAGGTTGGAGTTGTTAACGGAGTCATTCCTTTGAACAAGTTGAGACTTTATCTGACTGAGATTGATGGTGCGGAGGACGAGTTTCGGAGGAAATTTACGCTTTACATCTTGGGGGCCATGTTGTGTCCTACCACAATGACCGCCTTGAGTCCATCATTCATTCATGCTGTCAAGGACGTGAATGGTATGCGAGCTTGTAATTGGGCAAAGTTGACACTGCAATTCCTTCACAACGGTGTTCGCAAGTATAAGAGCAAAGGTCATCGTACTGCAACTAGATGTGTTTTCATGCTAATGGTATGCCAATAACTTGTTTATTTTTTCCATTCCCCCATTCATATGTTCCATGCATTGTTCTGTCATGGTTCAACAAATTGGGCTTCATTAGGAAATACAATGTTACCTGCTATGTCAGTACGACAAATAACACTCTTCTTGACCATGTATGGTACTCGCAGAAGGAGATTTTCTGCAACCACCGTCATGAATTTAAGAACACAGAGTAGAGGGCAAAAAAAATCACGAACCTCAATGGAGGAACCAATTTTCCTACGTTGCGAAGAGGGGAACATAATTGATTGATCTTCATCGGTTTGGAATAATCAATCAGACACAGAACTGACACAGGAAATATTATACACATTTGTAGGCAGAGTTGAAGAAGAATATACACAAGAAACTTTGATAGGACCATTACCAAACTAAACGTATTCATTCTGGGAAAGGTCTTTCGGGTTGCAGCCATTCATATACACAAACATATACATAACTTTTTTTTCTTGGTTTCATCAATAAAGTCCTTGGTTAGCTGTACAATTTTTTTTTTCCCAAAAAACATTGCATGATATGTGCCTATAAAGTTCACAGCATCGTAAACAAAATCGGTATTCTATGTACGTTCAGCTGCAAAATTGACAAGAATGAATGTCATTGTTATTGAATATAGTTGATTTTTGTGGGAAGAAAAAATTAATTATGGAGTGCCCCTTCATGTCCATAGCTATTGTACATTGATTGTGTTAGTCTGAGCTCTACTAGTACGTCGGCTACAACGCGGTCCACGCCTCAGCTCCATGATTAGGGTGATAACCAAATATGGGAGATGCTGCGATGTATCAGAATGAAGCAAAATTTCCCAACAATTGCAGTAAGCACTCCAACCAGTCTGCACATTTGACACCATTGACCCACTTGTCTTGAACATACAATGTTAGACTTCATTTATGTGTTTCAATGATTAGGTGGAGTTTGATTACAGTAACGACGAAAGCGACGCCGATAATGCTAAAATGGATGCACACCATGTCGATAACCAACAAAAAGGACAGTACGATGAAGTCCGTATGACCAACATAGAGTCCGTCATTCGAGAACTGAAGAAAATGATGAAACAAGTTCTTCAGAACCAAACATATTTAATGGAGATGTTGCGACATTTCCAAGGCAAGCAAGTTGTTGACAATGACAAGGTAATTTATCCAATCATTACGCAAATTTGACACAGTTGAGCCACATCATTTGAAGATGATCTATAAGATTAAGTTGACGTATGTTTTCGTATGAGTAGGTGGAAGGCAATGATGTGTGTATCATTAATCTCTCCTCCAATGTTGCTGAACTGAAGGAAATGTTGAAGCAACTGCTTTAACGTTTCAGTTTGGGCTGCAACGAACCGTTTACTGAACAAACCAATTTAGGTGAATTGAAGCAAATGCTATAGCACCTCATTGAAGGTATATTCTCTAGACCACAACTAGCAGGCATGGACAAGCAGGGTGTGGACCCTTCTGTTTGAGTGGAGCCACATGACGATAGCATGGTCAACCCATCTGACGAAGTTAACGCAATGGAGTGTAATATTTTAGATGTACAAGGGGTGGATCACCAACAACAGAATGTGAAGGGAACCTTGGCAAGGGACAAAAGTGGTTTCCATGATGGACACAAGTTGAACATCGAAAAAAGTGGGGAAAACTAGGAGAAGGGAGGCCTTTAGTTGGGGAAAACATACGAAACTGAAGATAAATACACTCCAGACCTTCATTCAGTGGGTGTGAAGAACGTGGCGTGCGATGTGCATACTTCTCCTACTAAGATTAGCCAACCATTGGGAGCAACTGGAGTCGTTAGAGGAAGAGGAAAGGGAAGAGGAAGAGGAAAAGGAAAAATGCGCGGAAGTGGAGTTCAAGCCACTGAGGTCAGGGATATGCAATTGTGCATCGATAGCAAAACAAATAGTGGAGTTGCAGAAGGAAAATTGCGAATTCACGACATCAGTTCACCTGTGGATATTGATGGTCTAAATAAGGCGAACAAGGTACAAATACTGCCTTTAATGCCCCACAAGTTCTGAATAACCAATTCATGTCCACATCAATAATGTGAATCACTAATTTTACAATCATTTGTGTTGTATTGTACTACTTGTCAAACAATTGCATGTTTGCAGTTATGACTGCTGGCATATGTTTTTATACATTTCTAACAAACTCCGCACCAAACATCACAAGTTGGGAAAACTCTGAGGTTCAGAGGTTATACATCATTTCACGTTATTTTTTATGACTAACAACCTTGTTGTGTAAGCTTCAATTTTTTTTTTATGAAATGTGTTGTGTTAGTTGTCTATTTATTTTTGTAGGACTTGTTAAGGATGTTGGACAGCGAAGGGTTGTTATCGGCGGAGGAACAAAAACTTGTCGACTATGTATTTAACGATAGCAAAAATGAAATGTATTGTTTCATTTAGTACTTGCAAATTTTAAATGATAGTCCATTGTGAAATAACTATCGTTCTAAGGATCATTATTGCTTGTAGAGACATTGTTGTTTCCATGAATCTTCATGGACGGACATGTGAAGTTGGTACTCGGCATGACATGTGCACGCTAAAACTAGGGTCGTGGCTATCTGACACTGTAAGTGTTGGCTGCGCACATATGAATCTACGTTTTTCATTTGAAGAACTCGGAAACCTTTCTAATCAACTTGCCTTGTGCCTTACATACAATGTTCCAGCCAATCAACTTGGTGGTGGTACAATTGACTAATTGACAGAGGAATTTACACAATGACGGGAGGCATACTGATTGGTTTTTTCCCGTATATCTGTCAATAAGTAAGTGTTTAAAGCTAGGTTGTGTTTTGTGTATGACATATTTTGACAAATGTTTTCGTCAATGACCTTTATGCATTACACATGCAAACTTTGATTCTAAATAAAAATACACAACCTCTGCACCATGAAAATATCGTCACATCATTTTTCGGACATGACATATACACTAGTGTGATTGATGCATGTCAGAGGGTAATATCAATGTTCATCCCGTTATATTAAAACGAAAATATGAAAGCTAGTACATGTTTACATTCTCTCTAAACAATGTCTGCACTTGTGTTTGCGTGTAGATTTACATGTCTTTCAATTACAGATGAGTGCATTGGTTGTGCGTTAAAATTGATATGGTGGACTGTGTTGCCTACCTATTTGTCTCGTTCCCATCCAACCGACCGAACAAAAGGAAGCTAAATGCAGCACAAATTTTGGTATGTCCTTTTGGTGCATTTCTCAACACTACAACAAACTTGAACATCCTTTATATAAACCAACTTCAACCTTGTGGAACAGGTTCAAACTATGCACGACTTGCTGTAACTATACTTTGGAAATGATTATGTTACAGACGTGCTGTAACAACCCACATTTTTGTCCTAGTCATGTTTGCATGCATTTATATGTTTTGCCATGTTAAGATTTGCTGTAACAACCCATACTCATGTTATAGTCATGTTCATGTTCTTTTACATAGTTTAGTCTTGTTAAGTTTGCATTCATGAACCTAGTCTTGCTTTGTGTTTATGTGATTTGCCTAAGTGTTGTGTGCTTGCTTTGCTCCTCCCTTGATGTAAAGCCTAGATCATTCCTAGCCGAGGTCATCTTCAGTCTAGAAGTATCTTGGAACCCCTTCGTTTGACCTCCACCTTCGCCCTGACATATTGACCGAGATGGCATTATCTAGGCCGAGGTGTGAGTCACCAAGGCCGAGATGTGTATCATCTAGGCCGAGATGTGTATCATCTAGGCCGAGATGTTACCTTTGCACCTGAGCGATCTTGTCCTGGAGTGGTATGACCTAGCCCGAGGTGTGGCGCATCTAGGCCAAGGTGTGGCACAGCTTAGTCAAGTGTCGTCCTTCCTAGCCGAGGTCATTGTCACCTTAGTTGCCGAAGTCTTGTTGTTAGCCGATGTCACCACTTGCCGGAGTGCCTTACCGAGTAGCTTGTTAGATACGCTTTGTCATAGTCTTGTCTTGTCAATCTATTACCTTTTTGAGGAGAACCAACCAGCCGTTGCCACGTGTCCGAGCTGAGAGTTAAGTCAGCCGATAGAGAGAGAGAACCTATCATTTTGTTGTATACTTGTTTTGAAGAGGAGAGAGAAGCTCTAAGAGAGGAAGAAGAGTTCTTGAGAGAGAGTGGATTTCTAAGCTTGATTCCTAGAGATCAAACCACTAGATTCGCGTATTGAGGTTAGATTCTTGATCCGCTCTCGCTGTTCTTCATGTTCATGTTATTGCATTGCATGATTGAATATGATTTGCAAGCCATGCATTTGCTTTGAAGTTCGGTTTTAGAAAGAGAAAATAGCATTCATGTGTTCTTCAAGAAAAGCCATGTTTTGATCCGAAGGCACATGCCTAGACCCATGTTTTTGTGTTTGTTTTCGCATGATTTTCAAGTATGGGTACCCAGGTCCATGTTTTCGAACAAATAGCATGAAATCCCAGATTTTTGTTATAAAGAAGTTATGATTTTAGCATCCATGTTCTTCATGATCTTCATGTTCATGTTCTTCCTGTTCTTCACGGGTGGAAACCCAGATCTCCAGACCTCACTTCCTGAGGTGTAGTCGCCGAGATCACTCTTATCTAGACCTCACACTCAGGCCAAACATCGTATCTCACCTTGGCCTACCTTTGCATGATCACTTACACTTTCAGTTTGTCTTGTGCGCACCTCGGCGTGCAGCCGCACGCCGAAGCCTAGGAAACCACACCTCGGCCAGGAGGCGTGGGACCTCGGCAAAGACCTGGTTGGTACCCAGCATGTCTTCCTGACATGTAAAACAGTGTTTTCACTTCCAGCATATTTTTTCCCGAGATCATTTGCATGCATGTGAGACTAGTTTTGAGAAGTGCATTCAGTATGCTTTGCTATGTGTTTGTAGGACTTGGACCTTTGCCTTGACCCCGACGTCCCAAGAACTACTGTGAGTGGTGTTTTTAATAAAGTTATGTTATAACGTTTTGATAAAGCTTTGCCTTGTTTTGATAAAAGTATTTGTTAAGCATGAATGATATCCCTATTTTATGTACCAAGTATAAAATCTGTTTTGAATGGCAATGTATCAAGTAAGCTTTGTGTTGATGTCAATCTTTGAAAGTTCGTATGTGCCAGGGGACGTTAAGCATTTGTGGCACAAGTCCGTACGTGCTAGGGGACTATAAGCATTAGTAGCACACATGTGAGGTCCGTACGTGCTAGGGGACTATAAGCATTAGTAGCACACATGTGAAGTCCGTACGTGCCAGGGGACTCTAAGCTTTTGTGGCACCTTTGTTTGTTTGGTCCGGAATGCCATCGCCCCTTGTTATAAGATTTGACATATGTTAAGTAAGTAAGTTTTGCAAGATCAAGTTTGATGAACAAGATTTATCTCACGTTTTGTACAAGCTATGATAAGTATGGTTTTGACAAAGATATATTATGTATTGTTTTGAGGGACCTCGGGAATCATTCATTTAACCCCTTTATTACTTATACCATTCACTGAGTATCCAAGCTCACCCTCCCTATGTATATATGTAGGTAACATGCAAGAAGTCGGATACGCCGAGATGTGTGTTTTGTATGCATGTTATGTCGACTGTAAGGATGTCGGCAATCCCGAAGATTATGTTCCATGATTTGTAACTCAAGTGTTTTGTTTACGTCGGCAATCTCGAAGCTTATGTGTTTTGAACATGTCGGCTCGAGAAGCCTTTTATCAAGAATAACATGTATTTTGTATGTTATTTTATTTGTATTCAAGTTTTAAAAGCTATGTAAAGATGTATGCCATTTCATTTGACTTATGCACTGCTCTTATGGACGACTTGTATTTTGAATTATTGCTTCCGCACTTGTGAGCCCCCTATATCTATACTCTGATTGTGTGTGGATTTTGAAAGTTGGCCTTCGGTAATCACGGATTACTGGCCATCACGGCACCAAATTACTAGGGGCGGTTTGGGGTCGTGACACGTGCGTAGCTTCCACCTCCGCATGTTAGATGAGAGGCCAGTACAACAACTGGACGAGTAATCCGTAATCCATAATCCCTCCCTCACATTAATGTGTATCCTGAATGATTGATTTAACGAACCTACTGACATTGATGACAAATTTAATGTGAAATTATTTTTGTAGCACATTTGACTGTGGGATGTTCGTCATCAAATTTATGCAGCGACCTGATTTATGCCTTGGTCCACACAACGTACATTCTACCGCTTCATTTACATTTCTCAATCAAATTCTTCCTTGTATGTCCTGCAATTGTAACTGATTTGTCTTATGATCTTTTTGTACAAAGTTCCATCCCTCCGTGCATCATAAGTTGTTGGTTGACATCGTTATGGATGCCAATAATGCAAAGATCGCAGAGTACCAGGAGTGCCTTGATATCATCAATGCCACAAACTAGGCCAATGATGGGAATGGGCTACCAGTAAGCTAGTAATTTGGGTGGCAACAGGACTTCACTAATTTTTTATTCTTTCATTTCAATATGGATGTTAATTATGGCTCCCCAGTATTGTTTTTACTCAAGGATGTAAAGATGGCCAAACTGCAAAGTGAAAATCAAATGTAAACATGGATCAAACATTTCGATGTAGCTGTTGTCTTATTACTATTTTGTTTATGCATGTTTCTTGTTCGGATGAATGCGATTGAAACAAATATAATTTACGGCTGTTTTTTTTACTCATATGTTGAGGAATGTACTTGCTGGCCAATTTCTGAGCATAACTTTGATGTCACAACTGTAATAAGAAAACAATTTGAAAATTTAAAAAATAAATAAAAACTAAAATAATTACAAAATATATATATAATTTGTACAAATAATTTGTAAAGCACTGAAAAGATAAAATTATATAAAATTAATAATTAGTTGTATTTTTTATCTGCTAACCAAATGAATTTATAATTTAATTACAAAAAAGAAAAAAAAAATTTAAGAAATGAAACCAAACACATTAGACGCATTTTTTTAGAAGCCATTTCTTGTGTTTTCAACTTATTTAATTATTTCATAATTTTATGAGATTTTTAGCAACTGATTATACAACATATGAGTTTTGGAGAGCAATTACTTTGATCGTTAAAACTGGAAATATTGTTCGAACAGATATTTGCAGACTAATTTCTGCTATGTTGATGGTAGTGGCTAAAAGGTTGCCCTTAGAAGTAAAAAGTAAGGATTTCAGTGACAAAATTGCGAAAATGGCAATAATAAATAGACTTTGACGGACAACATAAGTTGATTCGAAAATCGTTTAGTTCTTCATACAAAAAATAAGCTACACAAAATTACATAAACGTCAACGGTGAATCTATAATTTAGCTTAACTTGAATTGGGTGTAATTAATTAGCCCTTATTTGTCAAAAGGACATTTTAGTTAATTTATGATATCCGTTAACGGCGTTAATTGCGATACAACTTCGATGTAATTTGTTAAATCTCGTTTCGTGGATTTCATTTTAGGGTACATGAAGTACTACTACCACCTCCTCCTCGTTGTTGCTTTGGTAACAGGAAATGTCAGATCACCCGTACACTCAGACAACTCTTCATAAAAGCTAGTTACTGATTTACACTTGCTCCCTACTCATAATCATACTGTCTTCCTTCGTCGTGCTGTTTTACGTCTGAAGTTGGCGGAAATTGTAATTCCCTATTTCCATTGATGTGTTTCATATTCCAAGGAAATTGTTGTCAGTGTGAGTTGACATCAAAATGTTATGGATCCCAAGTAAATTACCAAATAACTTACCAAATATCTCACATGGGTGTGGGACCCACACACATGTGATTTGTGTGGGTGCGACACTATGTCACCGATTTGGTAATTTGCTTGGTAATTTATTTGGGTCCTTAACAGAACTCAATTATTTATGTAGCAGTCAAATTGTTACTTGTTTTCCAGTACTACATAAGTGTTTCAAGACTGCATATGAATGAAAAATCAACATTCTTTGTAGGTAATTTATATATCAGCCCATTAGCACATATGACTCCAGCCAAATGAAAAATGTAACGTCTTACAGGGAAGGTTAAAAAAAAAAAAAAATCTACATATCTGCTGCATCCATTGTCTTATCAGAGTTCGCTTCGTCCGCCGCCAATTTCTCATCGGTCAGCCAATCAACGTTCTGCTTCATAGTGCCGACTTGCCGCTCCAAACTTGACAATCGTGTGTCCACTTGATTCAGCCTTTCGTAGATATCTTGCAACTGCTGCAATACAGGAGCAACATGAGCTTCAACAATAGCTTCAATCTTGTTCGAATAAGACATTTTGTAGGAATATTTGTATGGTTTATTTTACTTACTAGTTTTTTAAAGAAATGTACAGATTCATAATATTATACAACACTACGTTGTAACTATTTATAAGATATGGTACATGACTTGTACATTTTCAAAAGACCTCATGCATTGTAACATACATTGTATTAATTTCTCAAACTGGCCGAATTCATCTTGCACACATTCGTTCCTTCTTTCATATACCAAGTCATCTGTTCAGTACCCTTGATCGTCTATTATTTGTCATTTCCAACTGTAGCTCGACTTTCTTCGTGCCCCCTTTCGGAGAGCTTGAATTGGTCCTACAGTTCGGACTCCTGTCATGGTTCTGAATCTAATCTCACAAAGTGCAATGTGAAACTGATAAACACCAAAGAGTCCAATCCGGAAAATCATTTTGGAAAATCAGATTTTGAATCAAATAATGCCAAAACTAGATTGCTTTGCCAGATTACAGAGTCGCCACCTAAATATTTTATTTTGAGAAATTTAGGAAACCTTGACTCGTGCCAAAGGCCACGTGTCCGTCATCACCAAAGTTGCCTTGGCTCGGGAACTTGGGTATGAGAGGGGGAGGTCCTAAAATGAGCACCCCCGCTCGCCCGATCAAAGATCGGCCTGTATTAATCATGATATGTTGTTTTATAAACCTCATGTGTTCTTATTCCGGTTATTAGCTAACTTTACTATGTGACGCACATAAGCAAGTATAGACTAAGTCGCAAGATTTGGAACAACTCAATTCATGTTTGTTTTTTAAAATGGTTTGAAGTTGCACCTTTAAGTGGGCTAAAACGCAGATTTGTCACCTCAAGTGGGCTTAAAACATGGATTGCCACTTCGCAGAGTGGGCTTAAAACATACATTTGTTGAATTGTTCCAATTCAAGCAACAAAGCCTTCATCCACAGGCATTCATGCAGTTTAGCATTTAAGCAAATAGCCTCATAGAAAGCATGCTATTATGGCAACACTCACACTAATGCAAGCATGCTAAAGTGTAAAACTTACAGAGTATTCCAAGCCAAAACAAAAGCTAGTTAGAAAGATGCATGATCCTAACTATACAAGATGCCTAATGCAACACATGTAACATGAAATTAATAGGCTTGGTTACTAAGATAGCCTACGAATGCAACAATTTGATAACATACTTTGAAACACGTATTCAAATAAGTATTAAAATTGTAATGCAGTTTGAATGATGCGCCGAGCCTCGGTGCATGCAAGATAAATGAATGGATACAAACATGCAAGCATAAGGTATGCTAATTGAAATATGACCCTAAACTAACCATCGAAAGCGGTTAAGTAAAAGGGAGAAAGATGTGGGGTTGGAAGACATGCACACACGCACGCACGCACACTTATTACAACATTGTGCTCTCGCGAAGGATGGTCCGAATGAATCAGCTAAGCTACGCTAATTATTACAAAATAACTAATTAACTATTCTAAGTTAATTAATTACAACAATAAAATAAAGAAAGAGCTAAGCTAAGCTACTTAATTATTACAACACTTAACTAATTAGCAACTAGTTAATTAAATTACAATACAAATGTACACTAATTAAACATTTAGAGCACTGAACTACGCTGCCATAGCTCTGCTTTAGGAAATGGAGGATGCATGCATTCGGTTTTCACCCCGAAAAGCCTTCCGATTTACTCTTGAGAGGCTCTGTTTGCAGGGTTGACTACACTCCAGAACCTTTTGCTCCAACTTACCAAACCAATGCTGAGGACTGCACCAGTGGCCTGCCGGCCATGAATGTTTGCTGCTGGCCATTTGCTGGCCAAAAGTGTGCCCTGCCGGCCAAGAATGAAGCACTGCCGCCCACCAATGAGCCACTGCCGGCCACTGGTGCTCTGAGTCAACACACTGCAACAGAGCACAAACAGAGGAAAAGAGAGGGTTTTCCAAGGGTGTGTTTGTACTGTGTCCCTCCTTATCGTCTCAAAACATCAAAAGAGTGGCACTCTTGGATCCAAAATCACCAATCAAGCATCTTCAATGCATGATGGCCAAAGATCCAAGTTGCACAATTTCAATAAATGCACAACAACAAGACTCTAGACCACTCTATTGTCATGAATGATGAAAGGCAACGGAGACAAATGAGATTGGCTCATTTCATCACTTTGAGTATGAAATGCTCCAATCTACCTTGTGTTCAATATAACGTCCGATTGAACACATGCAATGCAAACACAACATGCTTAACTTGCTCAAGTTTTACTTGTTATGTTTTATTTACACATTTTGATTACCGATCCATTCTTTAACCGGTTAGTCCAAGATGAGTGTCCTTTAATGAGAAAGGGGTCAACCAAAGGATGATTTAAGACATGAGAGAGATCATGCCGTTGGTTAGTAGAAACCCTCAAAAGAGGATTAAAACCATTAAGCACAAGCTCCATCTCAAGCTTAAACAAAACCATAAGGTTAACCAACCCTCAAAGAAAATGGAAAAGTGAAGAAATGAGGGAGGTTGCAGATATTTCAGTGCTGAAATAATATGTAAAATGATGCTACAACATGCAAGCAACTCATGCACAACATGTTCAAATGCCAAAAATACCAAACTAGTGAAGAGCACTACACTATAGGCATGCAATACAAAACTCAAAAAGGACAAACAGTCCAAAATAGTCCTAAAATAGCTTAAAAGGAGTCCTAAAACATGCTTGAAGTAAGCTAAAAATAACTAGAATAAAAGGCCAACACATAGCACAAACTAGACTATTAAGCACAATTGCACTACAAGCATTTAAAGCAAGCCTCAAGTGGCCAAACCAATTCAAAACAGAGCTAAAACTAGTAAAAAAAGTAGCAAAAACATGCTGAGATCAAGTCACAAAATTGTAGAAAAACATGCTCACATATTAGGCTATCTATACTTACAAACAAGATATAAGGAGAGGAGGCTACCCCCTCCTATTTTAGACCTCAAAACATAGTTTTTACCACTGAAAATCCCCTGGAATTCAGTGGTTAAAAGAGCCAAAAAAGTTGTCTTAGAAAGCTTTGAAAGATGGCACAACAACTTAGCAAGCAAGCTACAAGAAGAGTAAACTACCCCTAACTCCAATCAATCCTCAAACCACCATTTTAAACCATAAAAAAAGAGATTTCAAAGGTCAAAACCAGCCCCACAATAGCATGCAAAGATGGCCCAACAAGTATTTAAATTAGGCTAAAAATACAAGTGTTCTACCTCTTCAAAACAAGATGCTATCTAGGCAACAAAGGCAAGTCAAACCAAGCCAATATCCTCTTCTAGAGCTCAAATAGGACCTCAAACAACCTCAACACAATGGTGATCAAGTTTGATCAAGGGCTCACATGTAAGAGTGTAGAGAATTTAGGCTTTAAGGCATAAAATATCAAGAGAGAGAGGATTCTAGAGAGAGAGAGAGAGAGAAATTTTTTTATCTTCAAAATTTCTAACCTCCTACATGCAAGAGGAAGGCTTCTATATATAGAAGATACAAAAACCCCTCAAAGAGATCCAGCCATACACGTGCAAGAAAATGGCTCAACCTGTGCAAACAGCTGGCACAAAATATTAGAAAATATCTACTAATACACTGGTGGCCGGGCGGCCATTAGTGATGGCCAACAGGGGCTCATTGATGGCCGGCAGGCCAAAATCCATGGTTGGCAGTGCCTCATCATGGCCGATAGTGCATCAAAAATAACATATTGAAAGGACAAAAACATGGTCCAAAAATGAGATAGAATTAATATAGGGTTTGGAAAGCTCAAACCTGTGGCGTTCCGTTGCGGATTTCGAGCGCTCGACGAGCAATCAAACTCGTCACTGGATGTACCTGCAAGAACATCCAAGTCTTGAGGACGGTCAAAAATGGGGTGTCTACACCAACATACATGTATTGTATCTTCCATCAGTACTATCTCACTATCATTGATTTCCACACCCTCAGTTTATCATACATTCACATTTGTCATTTGTATTTGTGCCCCAAACCAACTTTTGGTCTACCCCAGCCCAATTAGATGTCTATTCATCCATAAAGCTTACCAAAATTCCTCTTATTAGATACATATACCTTTCCAACTAGACCAAACCTATTAAATGAAATATTCAAATTAATGCATTTTCTTTTATTCAGTTTGCGTAGGTGTTTCCACCAAACAACAATAACTTTGTTCACATGTTTAAACCACAACTAAAGCAGTACAGGTTTCCACCTACCACCAACGTATTAATGACTACGGGTTTAAGGAAATTTAACATTTACAACCAACCACTATTCAAGTTTGCAACTAGTGTTGTTTCCTTTGCATTTGGGTTTGTTTCTGCGTCCATATATTCTTTGTGAACCTGTGAAAACAAAGTTGGACTCAATCAAGAACCGTCACACGTATGGATACACACCACAGTAAACGCGGTCATGGACAATCAGTTGTAATGGTTGAAAGCTCTCGACTGAAGTCACCAGAATTGGATAATGCAGGTGGGTATATCGATTCCTTCGGTGATTGACGTTTCTTTGAAACAAGGTTCCTACTGTGGAGGTTTGAACCTCTACGGGGTTACAATTGCACCCCAATACAAGATGCTAGCCTAGGAAAGTATTTTGGAATTCCAGTTTCACTGTTTGCCAAACGAGTTCAGTGTGAACACTGCTGTCAATGTGTTTTTGTCAAGGTTACTAAAGCCTGATCGGTTGAAATGCAACGGCAATACCCTCATGTCAGCGAGTCCCAAGTTAGGCAGGGTTTGCAAAGTGAGATTGATCAAATGACTCGTCGACTCATTAGGCACTCACGCATAGAGGACGCCAAGGCAGAGTCGAAGATACATGGATCGAACCTGGCATCTGCGATCAAGGCTATAATGGAGGATCCTGCACTGGTGTCAGACCCTGACCTTTCAAATTACTCAAACTCCGAGGTTGTTAATTTGAGCGAGGATTAGGAGACCTGGAGATAGTAGGCGTAGTGTTGTAAGATGCCATCCTGGTGCGTAAAAATATGACTTAGAAACTAACAAACTGTCAAACTGTGCTCACCATTTCAATGGTGCATGTGTTAATGTTTTCATAATTTACACTTTGTTGAAGGTATTTCTTTTGTCAACGTTGTCGACTGAAATCTGTCTTATGATTTTTGTTGGTACGATGAGAAGGTAATTTTTTTTTTGTAATGTCATTGATCGATATTAGAAGCTATCATTGACCTATGTTTTTTGATTACTTCATGTTTTGTGAATCGTTGAATATGGACAATAAGGCTTAATTGTTAGATGCATTGAATGGAATCACATGCTGTAATTAATAAAAAATTGTGCACGACCGGCCAATGGTCTCATACACTCTAATATCAATATGGGTACAAATGTTTTGTTTTTTTAAACACAACGGTTGTATGGAAGCATACCCCGTGGGGTCAACCTGTGCATTAGAAGTTTTTCTCCCTTTGTGCATTGTTATGAACTAATCAACTCCCCTTCAATCAAAAAAATATACAATAGACCATTCAGAAATAGAGTATTGATATTCATTAATGAAGAAGTCTGCACAATGGTGAAGAAACCTAGCACGCATTCTGTGTAATACAAAAAAATAGATATATAAACTAGTCTAGGATATGGAGAAGAGAATGGCTAGAAGACCCCATTCTGATTGAGCATCTGCTAGCATGGCTTGGGCTTGGTCCAACTCAGCTTTAGTTGTCTGAATTGATGAAGGACCATGTCTAATATGGGAGAGCATCATCTTTGCTTCTTGATTAAGTTGGTCATGTTGCTACTGCAGATGGGACTTTTTTTGCCTGACAGACGCAAGTTCTGCTATGAGTTTGGTTTCCTTAAGTTCAAGTGCTGAGTATTGCTCAAGAATGGTTGAAGAGGTTTGGTGGCTGAGTTTGAATGAAGTATATATGGTGTGGGCTTCATTTAGGAAGTCTTTTTTGGTTTTAATATCCTTGGAGCAAGTTTGAACCATCTCTGAAAAGGTTGACCATTCCGTGATGATCTTGGCCAATTGCTTTAGTTGAATGGGATTGAAAGGATTAGGGGAGAGGTTTAGAACAGCAGAAAGACAGGCCAAGGTTTCATCAGGTTTGTGGAGAATGATTTCTTCAACTGGGGTGTTAATGAGGTTGATGAAGGTGGTTAAGGTTTGTTGAGTTTCACCATGAAAGAGATGTAGCCTTTGAGGCAATGGAGATATTTCGTCTAGATGTTGTTGAAGAATAGAAAGTTCTGCCCAAATATCCGGAGATAGAATGATGGTCTGTCAACAGTAATAGTTTGGTGAGAATATATGCTGCAAGTAATAAAGAGTAAATAGGAAGAGGTTGGAAATGGTAGTACCTTTCCTGATAAAGTGAGTGTAGAAGGTTGGCCTTGTTCTACTGTGGTTGTGGCAGTAGGAGGAGTTGTTTCGGGTACTGATGAAATGGCAGAATCAGGGCCTTCAGGCTCTTTTTCTGGTTCAGGTAAGAGGGGAAAAGTCATGAGGACCTTCAAGTTCTTTGTTAGCCATTGCAAAGTGAGATTCATCAAATGACTCGTCGACTCATTAGGCACTCACGCATAGAGGACGCAAAGGCAGAGTCGAACCAATACATGGATCGAACCCGGGATCTGCGATCAAGGCTATAATGGAGGATCCTGCACTGGTGTCAAACCTTGACCTTTCAGATTACTCAGACTCAGAGGTTGTTGATTTGAGCGACGATTAGGAAAGCTGAAGATGTGTATGACATAGTAAGCGTAGTGTTGTAAGATGTCGTCCTGCTGCATAAAAATACGACTTAGAAACTAACAAACCGTCAAACTGTGCTCACCATTTCAACTGTGCATGCGTTAATGTTTTCATAATTTACGCTTTGTTGAAGGTATTTTGTTTGTCAACGTCATTGACCGAAATCAGACAAGGCATTTTGTTGGTACGATGAGAAGGTAATATTTTTTCCCAAATGTCATTGACCGATATAAGAAGCTCTTATTGACCTATGTTTTCCCATGAGCTCATGTTTTGTGATTCATTGAATGTGGACAATAACGTGTACTTGTCAGATGCATTGAATGAAATCACAAGTTGTAATTGCAATAAAAAAGTGTGCACGATCGGCCAATGGTCTCATACACTCTAATATCAATATTCCAAGGAAATTATTTTGTTTTTTCAAACACAACGGTTGTATGAAAGCATACGCCATGGGGTTAACCTGTGCATCAGCGTTTTGAACAACATCACGCGTGTGTCATTTGTTCAATATTTGCCCATGATTTTCTTCGTCCACTTTATTGAATGAAATGACAAGGTAGTATTGTCCAAACAAAGTAACCATGGCGAAGTTGGATGACACAGATGATATGAACTGCATAGCTTGTATTGGACACAGCATACAGTAAAACTGTTTTCCATATGAACAACATTATGTGAACACAAATCCCGCAAGCAAAATTAAGCGTGTCACTGGCTATTTTACACCACCATGCCTATCAGGCAGTGGTTGTGTGCTTCCATGTGTGCTGGACTTTCCCTGATGTTTTGTGTATGGAAGTCTAACATAACTCATGTATGCATTGATATGCTTTGATGGAAAGCCAATGAGGTAGGGATTACGATAACAATATGGGCTGCAACTATAGTGTGTGCGGGGGCCAACTATAACATGTGGGCTATGAAGCATGGATACTTGAGAAAGGGAGACGTATCTGTATCAGATACGTATTGCATACCGATACTCCTTGGATACTCACAGGTACATATCAGAAACTTCTTAACAGTATCGGATACTTATTAATTAAATGTTTTTAATGTTGGAATATCGGATTCTTAATTTTGAAGTATCAGATACTCGAACTCACATATTATTTGTAAGACTTTGTTTAGTTATTTGGTGAGAGGAATATAGTGAGAGTTAGAGTAATAGAATTTGTCAAAATGATGTATCCTTATTGGCTCTCTCACTTCTCTGTTGCTCTGTCAATCTCTCATGTTTCTTCTCTCTGCTCCCGTTTTTTTTTTTAATGGTAATGGCATGTAAGGATGATGTTTAATTTGTATTTGCATTTGATTTTGCTTTTAGTTTTGGATGTTTTTGTGAATGGTTTAAGCTCTTAGCTCAATAGGAATCCCTGTATTTATTTATTAATTTGCTTTACATTTTATTTTCATGCATATTCCATAATTACAATAATAAAAACTAAATTTTCTTTTAAAAAGTATCGCCGTCGTACCCGTATCCTAGCCTGTTGGGGTGCAAGCGTTATAACGCCCAATGGTTTGGCGATTTCCACTTGTTACAACAACACATGGTTGTCATGAACAAGTTCGCCACTCAATTTCGATATATATTGAGTGGCCAAGTGCACATATGTGAAGGAATTGGTGTAGTGCAAGTGTATTAATGTGCATGCAACAATTGGATAATCGCATACGAACATAGGAATTGGTAAACTGCAAGTATTTTAAACTGTATGCAACCAAAATTATACCCTAACTATAGGAACATTGTGTTATGCGTGACAAGCAACGAATATGTGTGTGGTCCATTTAATCATTCTTTGCAGCAGTACTGTGTCATTAAATTGATTATGCATATTGAATTCAAATAATTTAGGGGCGCACAATTGCCCAACCAGTGGTCACAAATGAGCATGGTAGGCTGTACGTGCAATACGTTCGTCCCACCATGCACCCGCATGCCATGCAAATTGCATATGGAAAATGTATCGTAACAAACTTGGAATGACCAATCTTTGCTTATGTTGACAATTGTTTAATGCATATTCGGTGAGTTACCTCGCTTATGTTGATAGGATCATGCATAATCCCTTTACATTGTTTGATCCAATCTTCCCTAATCTATTCATCTTAACAAAACAAAAACAACTGAGTTGTACCCATCATGTTTGGAACAAAAAACGTAAAAAGGGGGTTGAAATATAAGAAAACTAACATGATACAAATTAATGGATATTCAGTGGGATGTAAATTGGGTACATGTATATTCTGGGAGGGGTTCAATGGTTTTCAATTTCTGTTTACCCATTTCGTCAGACAATTGATGCACATAGAAAAAGGGGCCTCCATACACAAGGGCCATGTACTTGAATGTGAACAATGGTGAAGGTCAGAGATACGGACAGTCTGACAGTGACTGACGGATTACCTTCAAATGCAGAGGGTGGCTTCCAATTTGGGCTTGAAACGTCACATTGGAGCACCGCAATGGAGTCAGTAGAGAGACGCCGACGGCATAGGGTTTCGGCACCGAAAGGAGATTACTGAATGGAAAAGGCGATAGCGTAGAGGAAAGGAGGCCGGCCGCGTGACACCCACAAATGCTCAAAGCTGGGTATACTAAACATGGTGAAAGGGGACAAATAAGTGAAAACGAGGTCGTTTCGTTTATTACAAGGTGCAATGCCCATGTTGCAGTAATAACGTGTAACATGTCTGACACCATTGTATATGTGCTTGGTTTTAATTTTTTTCAAAATTGAGTTTCCCACTTTTTGTAGTTTGATTTTTACATTTGCAGATGCATCTTACTTAAATGTGTGTAGGAAGTAATTTACATGCCATAAGTCCTTTAAAGAAATAAAGGAATACGCACGACAATCCCAACAAAATGTATTCACATTTTTTGTATTGTTTTGTATTTTTGTTAATTTTGTAATGATTTTTCCGAGATAAAAAATCCCACAAAAATTTTAAGTGTGTGTATGTTACATGTATATGCACTTTTGACAAACAACTTCCTGTCTATTTTTCATAACAGGAAAATCCTTCAACTATCCCGCATGTGCAATACAGCGCCCATTGCAAAGATGAACATAGTGTCATGTTGTCCGATTCGAGTTAGCAGACTCAAACTTGAGAACTTGCCCCCCCCTCAAAGATAGGCTCCACTTTAGTCATGACGCAGGCAGCGATAGAACATTGAACCCACAACAAATGTTGTAGCGAGAGGGTAATATTAGTACATGTAACTATAATGGGTGGGATTGTTACTGAGGGAATTATTAGTCAGGGGACTGGTAGTAATGGGACTAAAACTAATATTGGCATGGTTTAGTAACCACTGCCGTATCAAGAACACAATATTTGTGGATTTGCAATACGTTGGGATTGTGATACCCTCCATAGATGGGATTAGTAGTCCCCAATGGGAGATATTAGAAAACCATTCCCTTCGATATACAGGTAGATTTGCTGGTTTGGCCCCTGCGATCCTACGTAATGTAGTTACTGTACTTCCTTAGTAATGAATTTGTTGTATCGGTTTGTTTGTACTTATGCGATCGATATGTCCAGTCCTAAACGAAAATAATTTACGCCTCGTTTCGCATGTAACAGTTTTACCGTAACAAGCCAACAATCACTACAAACCACCAAAAACCCTAATAATATGTGTAATAACCAAAGTCAATAGTATAATAATATGTATACGAAAGTAATTATTTTTGTACGTTATGACATGGTACCTCTAACTCCTATCTGTGAAAACAAAATTAACTATTACTAATCCACTACTTATTAGTGTAAATAAGTATTTTGTTATAATTCTCTTGCTAATAGTCTACTTACATCCACAATGGATGTGTTAGTGTATTTGTTACTGACAACTGTTAATTTTTGGCCAACAAAGTTTCTTGTTTGGTGCTGCAGTGCAGCTGCTAAGGGCAACATTACTGACCAAAGTTAGTGTGCAATGTTAGATTGTCTATTAACTGCAACTAGCATTTTAACCACCGGGGGAGAGATAGGAAAATGCTATGCGAAAGCCCTCCCGGACATCCGACCGTGAGTCCCTCTGGATGCCCCCCGCTGGACGTCTACCGCGACGTCTGGACCCTTCAATAAAATAAAAACAAAAAAATAAAAATTTGGGTATGACTGGTTGACCGGCGACACACCGGCCGCTGAACTGCAATTTTTGTTTTTTGGGGATTTTTTTACTTGTTCAAAATTTTTTCCCGCCTGCAATTTTTTTATTAATTGAAATTAATTATTTACTTTATTTATTACATATATATATATATATATATATTTATAGTTTTTGTGAGACACGGATCTTAATACATCCCTTAATACATCCATTGTATCACCATTCACACAATTTTCCATCTTTGTTTGGACTGCATAAGGGGGGATTGTAATCCATCGAGCTGTTAGTCGTGTGATACATTGTCCCTGGACTATTCGGTTCGGGTGTATTTGTATCCTATGTTTGTTTACTCATGGGCTTAGATGCCTGGATTGGACTATTTGTAGTGAATCCAATGTTTGGTTGGACGGATTGGATAAGGATAAATTATAAATTTATATTTTATATTTAATTTATAATACTAAATTTTTAATCTATAATTCATAATTGAACAACACAAAAAAATTTAATTTATAGGGCCATACTAAATTTAATTTTTAATTTATAGGGCAAAAATTTAATTTAATGTTAGCCTATCTTTTGCTACGCCTCGTTTGGAAACATGTCTTTTTTGTATCCTTTTGGCTTTTTGGCTAAATATCAATGCCACATCCCTCCAATTTTCGAGCTGTAATTGAGCTCTAATGATGTGGCAGAGAATAAAAAAATTAAAAAAAAAAAGAGGTGAAAACATCATATCGCAGTGGGGTCCACTTCTATTACAGCTCATTAGAGTTCCTTTATTAGAGGTCCCAATCATTTTTCGTTGGCTAAAATATGACGTTAAAAAAACTAATATGTTTGGGATTAATTTTTGGTTTTTCTCGAAAACATGTCCAAAAAGTAGAGACACAATGGAATCTTTGTCTTTTTGGTATAGGTTGTTGGTTTTTCGGCTTTTGTAGTGACATTTTTACTTTGTCACTAAAAAACCCACTTGCGAAATGACGAGTAACAAAAACAAAAAAAATCAACTAAAATAATTAATAAGATAAAATGGCACATCAAAGCTATAATCAGTTCAAATTTCCTATCACAAACATGATATCCAACTACAAGAAAATCTAATTATCTTTCAAAACACAAAAATTTAAATTTATAAATATGAAAATACTAAAATAACCTAGTAAATAGCAACTTCCTAAACACCTACTAAATGTAAAATACGTAGTGTCACATACGTTTCTGTTTCCTTCCCAAATTTGGAACAAAAACCAAAGTTGGCAGACAAAGCCTATGAAATCCCACAAAGGCAGTACTTTTCATGATGACCCACTGGTCGTAGCCTTTCTAATCTCACCAACTCATTTCCATTTCCCACATAGAATTTCAGTCACTTTGCTGTCCCTCATTCTCTCTTCATTTGGGTTTTACTGTCCATCTCCAATAACACACACACACACACTCTCTCTCTATTTGTCTCTCCATTTCGACTGCGCCAGCTTGCCGACGGGAACACTCACATTTTCTCCGGTATGTGTCAGTCTGTCTATTTTTTCTTTGGGAGCACATTATTATTATGACCTGCTGTGTTCCACTCGCACGACGCATATTTTTATAAACTATTAAACTGTTCGTCGTTAGGTCGTTGAAACCATACGTATGATTAGATATACAAACTACACGGGTGACAAACTGATATTGCCATTGACGAGTTCCACAGTGATTATAACTGCTGCAAGAACGGTCTTGGTTGAGCAGTGTAGGCAGTTTTTTATTTCTCTGCATGAATGTAAGTTGTGTATGGGTGCTCTTGGGTTGAATGTCTGATGTGGCCCTGTTTGAAATGTGCGTATTTTTTGTTTGTTTCTGTCTTCATTGCAAGATTTCCCGTTGGTTGTTTGTCTAAAAGCCTTCGCAAAGGTGGTACCAAATGACTGGGCATTCTCGTCGGTGCAAACGAAGTTGTAGTCATGTTATGGTGTTTTGCTTGCATACTTGTTGCACTTGTAGTTCTTTATTGGTGTAATGTCATGCCAAATTTTTGTATTGATGTTGGTTCATGCAGTTTTTGGTGTTACTAACTAACCTCATGCACTAACCCAGATAGACTACGTCCGGCCCAGGGGGGGCCACGTGCTCCTAACTTTTTTTGGATAACTCTGCCTTTGTCGTGAACAACTATTAACAGGAACGTAAACCTTTATGTACTTGTTTGGAAACTTGTATATCATAACATTTGTTGGCCTTCTATCTGAAAATGTATAAAATTTGGGGAAGTATGCATGTTATTCGTGTTTGGCTTCGGCTAAAATTGTCAGACTGACCCCCCACATATTCAAGCACTTGTAGGTCTCTCGTCGTAACTCCGGCTCGGCCAATGTTTGCGTGATTGGATATAGTGGCATATTTTTCATTCCAGGCCACATAGGCCTTTATTGAATCAAAATTTGTAATACCGCCGGACCATGGCAATTTCGAAACATAAAAATATTTTCTCCTGTCTGTAAAGACTTTACAATTTTCATATATAAACTCATGTGTTGAAACCCGAGTATGTTCCTGCATGTCTAACCCCAATTAATGTCATGTTTGCGTCGTTGGATTGACCTCATATCATTTTGCATTACAGCGGCCGTACGTGGCCACTATTAAGATTTTGTACGAGTGCTTTATTACTTCATTTTTTTGTTGTTGGCTGTAACGACAATATTTGTGGCAGGGGAGATGCAGTGGATAATGCTCTAGTTTGCTAACAAAAAGAATGATTACCTGCTGGCAAGTAGCCAACTGAAAGACTATGACGCTACTGCCTGGGGCCCCCAATTAGGCTGACAAATTGGGTCTACGGGAAAACATTGTAACACCAACGTACCTCTGGTAATGAGTTCAGTCTTTAATTTATGTCTCACTTGCTCAAATAAAGCTTGACCATTATATCTGCAAGCATTGAAGTGGTCATTACTATTTACATGAGATTACCATAAAACGAGTACAAAATATGGCCAAATGATTTTCATAAAATAGTGGCATGCAATAGGTTCATAAATTAATGACAACATATCAGAATTGAACAATAAACAAAAAGTATAACTCGTACAATGTAGGTACAACTGAATGGTCCGTTCATTGTAAGTTGTTAAAAGTGAATTGTGTTTTCTATAATTTGTGAGTAACTTTCTTTCTGCATCCTTATAAATATTGAATGAAATTCTTTGCAGGAATTATCGTAATTGGATATGGGCGATATGTCAGACAATGCGAAGCAAATTTGAGTTTATGCCGTTCAATATTTCATACAATTTGGTCTGCAAGGATATGTTTCCTGTACGTACTAAATTCCTTGGTGTGTTCGTGTAGGACAAATTGTGGCAGTATTTATTGTAATCGGGAGGTTGTGTGATTTGAGTTTCATACATTTTGGATAGCCTCAATTTTCACAATAAATTTTGTCTAATATATTAAAACTCTGTCCATTTCTTAGCAGAATATGTGCACCTACGACACATGTCGCTTATTCTACGGAGAGAAATTGTGAAATCCATAAATTACTGAGTTATACTAAACCACTTCAGTTAATAATTTTCCGTCACAACGAAAGACGACATTACCAATTTCACGAAAATCACACAACTTTTGAAATGACAAGGCAAAATTGACTGTCTTTAAAGTTAACCGACGAAGATGACAGAATGCACAAAATGTACATACCATCGATGTAATTTGGCCTTCAATATAATTTTATTTATGCCGATATTTGTTACAGGGAAAGGAAAACACTGAAGCCGAGTGGCGAAGGTTCACAAATTAAAACGATTGACATTAGCGAGCCCCCTCGTCGAAAGCGGCCAGTTGGACCATTTATTTTTTATAGGTTCGATCCGTCTCCTTGAAAGCGGCTCACAGTATGAATCCCTCTCGTCAGAAATGACTGATAGTAATTTGCACAATTGTGCATTACATATTTTGTACTCAGAGATTGCACCTGTGCAAATTTCACTTTGTACTCACAGTACAATAAATTAAGATTTCAGAGACCAAAAATAAGGGCCAAAATAATTTCTTACGGACCTAATACTGTTGTTGCGGAAAACATGTGGTTATTATATTTTTAGCAATGAAAATTGGACATTACTGATGCATTATTATCTATTTGGAACCAAATTTGTTTGTGTTATAAAGTAGACCATTTGTGGACCCACTTATTTTGTCCATAAAAGTGTATTTATTAGTGTCATTTTCAAAGTTTAGTAAGTAGAAGCCTTATTTTTGACTTTTCGGATCAACCTTTTAGTGACTATCCTAATGACGATACAAATTGGTCCCTACTTGTCAATGGTTGCGATATGTGTATATAAATGTATATATGTCTATTCATATGTAACATATACTTATGCCGAAATTCACAATGGTTGCAGCCAGCAACAATTCAAGGAAAGACAATAAACAGACAACCCCGGAGTGAAAATGGTTAGTGTGCAGACATGTACTAAGTAGAGTACACTGATGGAAACACGTGACTGCTGTGATAGCAAAGTATGGACTTCTATTCCATGGGCACACTAGTCTTGTGCTTCTATTGTGTCACATTCAGCGATTTCCAGTAGTCATAGACGGCATATTGCATGTTCTTATAAACTCCGATTATTTGTAAAAGTCCATGTCCATTTTTATTTCAATTATGTGTGAAATAGTTATTTCTATGTGCAATCATATGTAAATACCACAAAATGCACACACATTGCGAGTAATACAACTTGTGGTGACAATTATTTTGGACTTACAGTTGTTATTTGTCTTGTATGTGCGTCACTTTGGTGTAACACTTACAGAGCAGAAAGGATATTAGGAAAAGGTGGAAGGAACTCCCCTGTGATGAGAAGAAGAGGTTTCAGGACATGGCTAAGGCAAGTGCCTAGGAACTGGGCAAAGAAGTTGCAAAGAAATCTGCAAAGGTACTTACATACTTAATGTTTTGATAACTGCATTTGGGGAGGACCTGCTATCGACACATTGTTGGTTAAATTTTTGTATTAATGTTCACATTAATAACATTGCAGAGTAAAATGCAAGTCTGCATATCATTGAAGTCAATTGTTGATATCGTTAACTGGTGTAATGAAGCACAGAAGCAGACAGTCATTGATATTGGGTTCGGTGGCCTCCTCGGGTTAAAGTGTACCCGTATAGATCACGACTTGTGCCAGTGGTTGGTACAGAACCTCGACCCCGACACCTGTTCATTGAATGTTCATGGGCGTCACCTGAGGCTCACCTCTGAGGAAGTTCATGTTTTATTGGATATACGGTCAGAAGGGGATGATGTGCAGTTGATTGGTTTAATAGACGCATATCCCAATATCTATGAAGAGGTTGGAACTGTTAAGGGAGTCATTCCTTTGAACCAGTTGAGAGTTTATCTGACTGAGACTGATGGTACGGACGATGAGTTTCGACGGAAATTTACATTGTACGTGTTGGGGGCCAAGTTGTGTCCTACCACAATGACCGCCTTGAGTCTATCATTCATTCATGCCGTGAAGGACGTGACCGGTATGCGGGCATGTAATTGGGCAAAGTTGACACTGTAATTCCTTGTCAAAGGTGTTCGGAAGTATAAGATGAAAGGTCAACGCGAGGCAATTGGATGTGTTTTCCTTCTAATGGTAACGTAATCGACCATTGTTTGTTTGTACCATGCTGTAGCTCGGCTTTTCGTGCTCTCTTTCAAAAGAATGAAATAGCCCTTATAGTTCAGACTCCACTTGTGTTGGTTCTGATTCTAATTTCACAAGTGTAATGTGAAACAATGGAAACACAAAAAGAGTCCAAATCCGGCAATTTTTTTTGGAAAATCGATGCTTGAATCAAATGCCAAAAATGGACTGTTTTGCCAGATTTCAGAGTCGCCACCTAAATATTTATTTTTGAAAAATTTAGGAAACCAACGACTCGTGCGAAAGGCCATTAGTCCGTCGTTACCAAAGTGTCTTGGTTCGAGAACTTAGGTATGAGAGGGGAAGGTCAATAATTGAACACCCCATTCACCCGATCAAAGATCGGCCTCTACTAATCATGATGTGATTTTTATATACAGTATATGCTCTTGTTCTATATGTAACATACAAGTATAGACTAATTTCACGAAAAGTTGGAACGTTAGATTTCATGTTTGTTTTGAAAAAAATGTTTTGAATATGAAAATGGTGATCTCATATATACATGAATCGAAGTATCCCAATTCAAGTGATTAGCCTTCATCCACAGGCATTCAAACAGGTACATCAAATAAGCAGTTAGCCTCATGGTAGTATGTTTTGTTATGACAGCATTCACACTTATGCAATATGCTAAAGCAAATAGTTAGAAAAAAAAATGCATGATCCTAATTTAATGAGTAATGCAACACATGCAACGTGCAATTAAGGTTTGGCTACTAGTATGGCATGTGAGTCAATTCAAGGCATGTGATAGTGCATGTATGCAAGTAAGGAGTTTGAATTTGAAATTTGAATAATATGATGAGCCGAACTCTTATGCATGTAAACGAATGGATGCAAATCATGGAAAATGCTAATTAAACATGTTGTCCCTAATCTAACCATCATAAGCAGTGAAATAAAAGGGAGAAAGAATGGGGGTTGGCAGACATACAACTTATTGCATATTTGTCTTCGCGAAAGAGGGTCTGAATGTTCAAATGTCCGAATAAATAATTACTACAAAGCCGAATTACTAATAAATGAAAAGGGGCTGTCTAATTTATTACAATAATAATATGCAATGATTGCTCAATGCTCCTCAGTGTAGACACCCCATTTTTGACCGTCCTCAAGACTTGGACGTCACCGTTTGAACACTCGGTGATTATCCATGTTTGTGTTCGTTTGGAGTTCCCGGAGGCCTCGGCTCGCGTGCCTTGCCTCAGGATCTCCGGACTCGACCGTTTAGTGTCTGGTTTTGCACCAAACACTTGTGTTTTGCCTTGGAAGGGCAGGGTAGGGCTTGTGGACCATCCCTACCCATCACCGGCAGTGGCTAGAGGCCACCGGCTGGTTTTTGCTGCCACCGGCAATGTATATTGCCGGCCGGCACTATTTGTTGCCGGTTAGCACTTTTTAGTGCCGACCGGCACTCTTTTTGGCCAAGATGGCATTTTTGGCCGGCCGATTACTGTGCATCTGCTTTAGCAGATATTTTAAGACAGCTGTCTTACTTTTGCTCCCCTCCATATGGAGGGATCTCCCTCTTATGAAGCTTGTCTTGTAAGCTTTACAAGACAAGAAGTGCCATAGAGAGACAGAGAGAGCTCTTGGCTGGAGAGGTTAGACATTTTGAGATATTTTGAGAGCTTAGACAGCCATTGTTAGGGTTTGAGATCTAGGGTTAGGGTTTGTTACACCTTATCTCTCTCTTTTTCCCTCTTGTGTGTGTTTTAGTGTGTTTAGTCCATACTATTGCACACAAGCACATAGTGTTTCACCTTCCTTTGGCTCTTGAGGTTCTAAGGGACTGGTTTTGAAGTTGTGGTGTTGGATTCAAGCTAAGGAAGGCCATTGGAGCACCATTTGTGAAGGGATCATCGAGGGTAAGAAACTTACACCTTTATTCTCCATTTTTGCATTGATTTTCTACCTGTCTTAGAGCTATTTTTGTGCTTATTGTATAACATAAAAAAGTTCTGTTTTAGGACCCTCTTTATTGTTTATTAAGAGTGTTTTGTTGTTTGAGGGTGGTTGACCCCCCTTAGGCCTTGAAAGGCCTCATTGTGAGCCATTTTGTGCTAGCTCCGGGATTTTGGTGTTGGGGTCTCTTCACCACTGAAATCTTGAGGGATTTCAGTGGTGAAGGTGATGCCTTGAAGTCCCAAGAAGGAGAGGGCCACCCCCTCTCCTTGTTGTCCTTGAAAAGGGCATGTTTTGGCCTCTTGAGAGAGCATTATGCTTGAGTGTGTGTTGAGCATATTTAGGCTGTTTTTCATGCTTATATATCCATAATATAACATGATTTTAAATTGGTTTTGGTACTCCATGCATGCTTAGCATAGTTGCCTTGTAATGCCTTGTTATGCCTTAACATGTCTTAGGTTGTTAGCCTTTGTTGGAGCATGTTTTAGGCTTGGTCTTGTGAAGATTTTGTGCATGTTTTGCCATGTTCTAGGTCTGTCCTAGGTTTTTTGGGTCGAATTTGGCATGCATCATATAGCTCCTTTGTATTTAGGCTTGTTGGCCTTGAGCATATGAATGTGTAGCATGGCATCTTTGCATTGTTTTGGTGATTTGGGGCCACCCTATAAGCTATTTCAGTCCCATTTTCATGCTTGCTTGATTGCCTTGCATGCCCCTTTGATGCTTTGGAAGCATGTGTTGCATGCTCCTTGTTTTGACCATTTGTGCATGCCTTTGTTTTGAGCCATTTAGATGCCATCTAAGTGGTCTTTTGGGCCTTATGTTATGTGCTAAAACTCTGTTTTTAGTCATTTAGTCCATGCCATGTTTGGTCTTACTAAGTGTAGTTCAATGCCCCATTGGTTTGCTTTGAACACTTGGACTATTTGTTGCATGTTTGGCTTGATTTATTGCTTGGTTTGGCACCATGTTTTAGCATAATTTCAATGCTTATGTCGCATGCTAATTAGTCCATGATTCCCCCTTTCAAATGTGTTTGAGGGTTGTTCAATTTGTGCCTAAGGTTTGGACCATAACATGTGTATGTGTACATGTGTGTTTAGCCTCCATTTTTGAGCATTTTGGCTACTGTTTTAGGCCTATTTAGAGTTGCCTAATTCGTGTTTAAGTCCATCTTTGCACCCATTTGCATTGCCATATGTATGCTTGTATGCTTGCATAAGTTAGTTGCCATGCCATGTTGCATCCTTAGCTTGTATGCTTAGGTTGCATTGCATTTTTCATGCATTCCTTGCCCCTTGATTTGGTGATAGGGATTAAGACTTTGGTTTGATTTGGTTTGCATTTCATTTGAAATCAAAGTTGCATACTTGGTTCTTTGGGCCATCATGCATGGAAATGCGTGATTGGTGGTCCGAGAATCGAGGCACATGCCCCTTTGAGTCATTATCATGATAAGGGACATGGTTGGTGCATATATGCCTTGAATTGTGCTGCCATGCTTTGCCTTGCCCTCTGTTGCTGTCATTTGCAGATTCTGCAGGAACATTCTGCCGACCGGCAGTGTAAGGTGCCGGCCGGCAATCATTCCTCTGCCGACAACTCCATTTTGTGCCGATGGCCACACACCATTGTCGGTGGTAATTCCACTCAGCCGGTGGCACTCCCCAGTGTCCAGGGATGCAGTCTTGAGGTTTTGACAGCCTCCAGAGGAGTGAAGGAAGGAAAACAGAGGCAGCCTATGCATGGCGGCGCGTTTCCCGAAGCGATTTATTTGTTTTCTTAGCTTAATTTAATTTGTTAATTAAATTAATTAATTTGTAATATTTAATTAGCTTGCATAGTTAATTAATTTGTAATATTTATTTGGTCCCTCCGAGTGAGGGTAAATATGTAATAAGTGTGCGTGAGTGTGTGTATGTCTTCCAACCTCACGTCTTTCTTCCCTTTTATTTACCTGCTTATAATGGTAGATTAGGGCACGTTTAATTTAGCATACCTTATGCTATGAATGTGTGCATCCACGCATTTGTATTGCATATATTAGGCTCGGTACATCACGCTAACTGCATTTGTACTTCAATTCAAAAATTGACTATGTGATAGTTGATCGCATTTCACATGCCATGTTTAGGGTTAGCCGAGCCTGCCTAGATTGCATTTTTGCATGTGATGCATTAGCCATTTTTAACATGAACTAGGACATGCATGTTTGCTAACTAGTTTACTGTTTTGGCACGGAGTACGATGTAAGTATTTATGCTTTAGCATCCTGCATGCGTGTAAGTGTTGCCATGACAGTATGCTTGCCATGCGGCTAAATGCTTATATGATAAACTGTTTGAAATGCCTGTGGGTGAAGGTTGGATTGTTTGAGTTGGAAAAACTCATTAAAATCCGTGTTTTAGCCTACTTGCGAGTAGCAAAATTTAAAGCATTTTCAAAACAAACGGATATGCAATGTTTCTTTCCAAATTAGGCAATCTAGTCTATACTTGTTTGCTGCGCGCATAACATAGTAATTCTAGGCTAATAATTGGAATAAGAACGCATAACGTTTTCAAAATCGGATATCATGGTTAGTAGAGGCCGGTCTTCGGACCGGGCGAAAGGGGGTGCTCATAGCTGACCTTCCCCGATCGTACCCAAGCTCCCGAGCCGAGACAACTCCGGTGATGACGAACATGTGGCCTTCGGCACCGAGTCAGGGTTTCCTAAATTCTCTCATTTTAAAAATATTTAGGTGGCGACTCTGTATCTGGCAAAGCAGTCCATTTTTGGCACTACTTTTTCAAAAATCTATTTCTCAAAACGATTTGCCAGATTTGGACTCTTTGGTTCAGATTAAGAACCGCGACAACAAAAATCGCGAGTCCGAACTGTAGCAGCGGGGTCCCTCCGCGGGCGCGTGTTACACTCAGGAATTATTCTGTCTGCCTTGTTGGGATTTGTTCTATTTCACCCCTAGTTACTGCTTTCGAAAAGTGTATTGTTTTGCAATTTATTGGAGCCTTGCCGTCCCCGAAACGCGACTCAGTCGAGCCCCAAATAAATCCAATACTTTGTTTTATTATGGAAATCTATTTTTTGTACCTGAGGTGATACAGTGCAGACGGGGTATTCCTAGCCATGTTTGTCTTTGTTTTACCCTTCTCTATCATAGAAAATACTCAATAGAGGGTTGAAATCATCTCCAAAACCATCAATTAGCAAGTTGATTGCTTGATGATCTCGGATACAATTTGGACAATGATCAATAAATGCAATGAATAAACAACCACCCCTCCCTCCTATCATGAAGTGAATTCAAGAAAGGAAGTCGGGACACTTCAAGGTTCATCAAATTATCATGAATTGATGTAAGACAAGCCTTGACACAATAAACTCGGTATAACGTCCGACCGAATTCAATTCATCATATTGGTTCTTTATGTCAGTTGTAATCCAATTTTAACCAATTTAATTAGCCTTTTTTATTACCTTTCCATTTCTTTATCTTTTCTCCTGTTTGTGCAAAGGTGATATTTACGTTCACTAAGTCCAAAACGCAATAAAGAGAAACAAGCATCAACTTAACCCGAGAAACAAATCTTATTTTCTTCGGGAGAAATTACAAAGGAAGAGTCAAACTTATTTACAAGCAATAAAGGATTCCAAGTCAAACTTAAGATGTGCAACAAGGACTAGTCAAACTCAAAAGAGTGATAATGACTTAGAAAAATTCAAACTTGAGTGATAATGACTTGAAACCTAAACTTGATAATAAGTGATAATGACACTTTCCTTGGTGATTCCCAAGGGTCAATTAGTCCCTTAAAAGTAAACACACTGATGAATAAAGAGAAATGAAAAATAAAAGATTGTGCTTTAGTATAAGAACATGTATACATTTGGGGTAGTGAACCTCCAAAGAATTTAAACCGTTAAGTATAGAGTGTTTTATGCCTTCCTAAGAGATTAAATCAGTAAGCATAGAACGCTGTATACTTTTGGTAATGAACATTCTAAGCATAAAACGTTTTATGCCTTTGGTAGTGAATCTCCAAAGAGATTAAACCATTAAGCATAGAGCGTTTTATACCTTTGGTACTGAACCTCCTAAGCATAAAACGTTTTATGCCTTTGGTAGTGAATCTTCAAAGAGATTAAACTATTAAGCATAGAGCGTTTTATCCCTTTGGTAATGAACCTCCTAAGCATAAAACGTTTTATGCCTTTGGCAATGAATCTCCAAAGAGATTAAACCATTAAGCATAGAACGTTTTATACCTTTGGTAATGAACCTCCTAAGCATAAAACGTTTTATGCCTTTGGTAGTGAATCTCCAAAGAGATTAAACCATTAAGCATAGAGCGTTTTATACCTTTGGTAATGAACCTTCGAAGAGATTAAACCATTAAGCATGGAAGAGTTCCTTTCTTATACTTGAACCACAATCTTAATTTTTCACAACTTTTTAATCGAAATAAGCAAAGAATAGAGGGAGGTTGCAGAGATGATTATGCGAAGTTGATTAATTGGTTAGTATAAAAAAACTTGATATTTAAAACATAAATCATTGAAATAAATTAAACAACCCCTAGATAGAAAGCGAGCAAAATTAAATAGGATCAAGTTAGTAAACAAGTAGAAGGAAAGGTGGCTAACCCCTCCACTTTTACAACTTCAAATCACATAGTTTAGATGTTGAAATATAGCCCAAAAAAGAATTTGAGAGAAACCTACCACTTTTACTATTCATCGCCGGAGGTTACTATTCACCACCGGAGGTACCATTCATCGTCGGGGTTACTATTCATCGCCGGAGGTACTATTCACCACCGAAGGTTACTATTCACCGCCGAAGGTTACTATTCATCCGGTGGGGTAAATTAATAAATTACAATAGTTTATATACAATATTTAAATTACAGCAGATTTGTGGGTGTGTAGACACCCCATTTTTGATAGTCCTCAAGACTTGGACGTCATCGTTTGAACACTCGATGATCATCTATGCTCGTGTTCGTTTTGAGTTCTCGGAGGTCTCGGCTATGCGCCTTACCTCAAGACCTCTCAACTTGTATGTTTTGTGCTTGGTTGTAGACCAAACACTTGTGTTTTTGCTTCTAAGGTGTTTGCCATCCCCTCAATCCACCGGCCAAGGCTTGAAGCCATCGGCCCTGTTTTCTTTCCATCGGCCAAAAATGTTGGCCGATCGGCACTATTTTTGGTTGGCCGGCCCTTATGTTGGTCGATCGGTCATTTTTGGTGGCCGAACCCTGTTTATCTGCTTTATGCAGATATTTTGTGCTAGCTGGCACAGCTAGCATCGACAATTCACCCCTTCTATACACGTGTATGGAGGGATTTGTCCCTTGCCTTAGCTTGCTTAGGAAGCTTAGATTTGGACTTCTATAAGAAGGGAGCTCCTCCTCCCTTCTCAGAGGTTCTAGAAATTTAGGGTTAGAGAGTTGTATCTATCTATCTCTATATATCCCTCTCTTCATATGCTTGTGTATGTGTTTGTACCTTAAAGGTTGTATTGTCTTACTATTGCACACAAACACCTACTAGAACACCATCCTTGGTTGTTGAGGTGCTAGGGAGTTGGTGTTAGAGTTCTTGAGGTGGTTTTGATCAGAGAAAGGTGCTGGTGTTGTGTTCTTGGAGGTGTTCTTCAAGGGTGAGCATTCTTGCTTTAGATACCCCATCTTGGCTTAGGCTTTTAGCCCTTCTTGCTTATTGTTTTAAGCTTAGCTATTAACTGATAAAAGTTCTGTTTTTACTTGCTTTAGACCTTTGTTTAAGGTCTTTTCTTGGTTTGGGGTTGTTTACCCCCTCCAAGGCCTTGTTAGGCCTTGTTTTAGGCCATCCATTTTGGCTTTTGTTCTTAGCTTTGCATGGCCTTTCTACCACTAAAATCCAGAGGATTTTCAGTGGTGGAAAGGTGGTCTTGAGGTCTTAAATAGGAGTTGTTGTCATGAATGCTTGCATAAATGGCTTATGTGGGTAGCATGTTTGCTTAGCTTGTTTTAGTTTCATTTCAGCAAGTATTTGGTGTTATTTTGCCATGTTTTACCTCTGCCTAAAGTTGGTTTAATGGCCTCTTACATGCTCTATATACTTGTCTTGCAATCCTTACATTTGCCTTAATATGCATCATGTTGTAACATGTCATTCTAACATGATTTTGGCTCGACGCCATGAAGTTTTTAGCTTTGTTTTAACATGCTAAAGCTCTGATCTGAGTTGTTTTAACCATGTATGCCATGCTTTGTATAGCCACCATGCATTCTAGCTTGTTAGCCTTGAGTGTCCAAGTCACTAGCATGCTTTACTTAGGTCATTTCAGTGATTTGGCATCACTTGTTATGTTATTTCAGTCCATATAGTATGCTCATATACTTGCATTTGTTACTCCTTTAATGTTTTAAAGAGTTGATGTTTTATGCCTCATGAATGGGTCATTGCGCATGCCTCCATGTTTAGGCCTCTAGGATGCCATTTCAATGTGTTTTTGGTCTTGTTCTAACATGCCATAACTCTGATTTTGGTTGCTTAAGTCATGCCATGTTTGGTTTTGATAGGTGTAGTGTAACACCTCTTTTGTAGCTTTGCATGCCTCATGTTTTTGGTGTTGTGTTCTAGCATGTTTTGGCCTCATTCCTTGCATGTTTTAGACTCACTTTGACTTGCCTTGGGACTATTTTAGGTCCCCTTGGCCCTTTGGGGCTTGCCTTGTATGGCCATGGTTTGAGTCCCTTAGCTAGCCTTAAGCTTTAGGCTTTCTTGCATGCTATATTTGCTTTGTTTGGTTGATTTGGCATCAATCCTCACATATTTTCAGAGCATATTGCATTGCCACATTCTCATGTTTGTCACACCTTGCTCATGTTTGAGAGTTGTGTCTTGTTGCCTAGCCTATAGGCCAATTAGCATGTGCATGTTTGTATGTGTTTTTGTCCATCATTTCTTAGCACTTTGGCCACTGATTGGGGCACGCTTGAGAGCTGTCCATTTTGGTTTAAGTCCATCCTTTGCATGTTGTCGCATGCTTGTTGCATATTTAGTACCTTGCATGTTGTTGCATGCTAGTATGTTGCATGCTTGTTGCATGCTTATCCCTTTATCATGTTGTCATATGCTTGTCTCATTTTGTATGTTGTTGCATACTTGTCCACCTTTGCATGCCTTGCATGCTTGAATGTTCATGTCGCACCTTGCATACTTGTTTAGGTTACATTGCATTTGGCATGCTTGTTACCATTAGCCTTGTATGGCATTATCATTAACATGCTTATGTTGCATTGGATTTGCATCATGCTTGAGTTGTTTGCATGCTTGCTTGCATGCCTAGGTTGCATAGCATTAAGCATGCATCCCTTGCCTCTTGATCAAGCATGATAGAGGTTAGGGCCCCTTATGTATTTTTGTGCATTTCATTCCATATTAAATTACACACTTGGCTTCTTTGGCCATCATGCATCGAAATGCGTGATTGATGGTCCGAGAGTCGAGAACCATACTCCCTTGAGTTCATGACATGATAGGGAGGGTGGTTGTGCATACATAGTCTTGTAAATGTATTTCCATGCTCTGTTTGTCCTCTGCTGCAGCAACACATCATTCTGCAAGAAGAGATGGTCAACCGACCATCTTCAGTGCCAGTCGGCTAAACATTGTTGGCCGAGATCCTTACATATGGTCGATGACCACTATCACTTGGCCGATGACCCTATCTCTTGGCCGACGGACTCTTAGCATGTCCCCAAGGTAGTTCAGAAGTGTCACAGAATTTGGCACAGTTTTCAGAGGTGCAGAGTAGTGCAAACAGATGCAACATGAAGCATGGCGATGGATTTCCAAGCGAAGCCGATCGAGCATGCATGCATCCCTCTTCCCGAGGCTGTTTTACTGTTTTCATAGCTTAATTGATTTGCTTAATTAGTTAAGTGTTGTGCAATAATTAATTAGCTTATTAGTTAGTTAATTAGTTAATTTGTATTATTCTTTCAGTCCCTCCGTCGAGAGGACGCAATTGTGTAATAAGCGTGCATGTGTGTGATGCATGTCTTCCAACCCCACGTGTTTTTTCCTTTTACTTAACTGCTTACGATGGTTAGTTCTAGGGCACGTTTCAATCAGCGTCCTTATGCTATGCATGTTTGCATCATTCATCAGTATTGCATGCACCGGGCTCGGCGCATCATACTAACTGCATTGTATTTCAATTCTAAGTTGAATACGTGTATCGAATTGTCGCATCTCACATGCCATTTTAGACTAGCCGAGCCTATTCTAGTTTCACTTTGCATGCGATGCATTAGCCTTTTTAACATGAACTAGGATCACGCATTGATTACTAACTAGTTCTTTATTATGGCTCGGAGTACACTGTGAGTGTTTATGCTTTAGCATGTTGCATGTATGTGAGTGTTAACATGACCACATGCTTGCCATGAGGCTAAGTGCTTACATGATATAACTGCCTGAATGCCTGTGGGTGAAGGTTGGATTATTTGAATTGGGACAATTCATTGAAATCTGCATTTTAGCCTACTTGCGAGTAGCAAACTTCAAACCGTTTCCAAACAAACGGATATGCGATGCTTTGTTCCAAATTAGGCGATCTAGTCTATACTTGTGTGTTGTGCGCATCACATAGTAATTCTAGCTAATAACCGGAATAAGAGCGCATGTATTTTCAAAAACAAGATATCATGCTTGGTATAGGCCGATCTTCGGATCGAGCAAGTGGGGGTGCTCATAGATGACCTTCCCCAATCGTACCCAATTTTTCGAGCCGAGGCAACTTTGGTGATGACGGACACGTGGCCTTAGGCAACGAGTCACGGTTCCTAAATTCCTCCAAAATAAAATATTTAGGTGGCGATTCTGTATCTGGCAAAGTAGTCCATGTTTGGCACTTCTTTCTTAAAAATCAGTTTTTCAAAACGATTTGCCGGATTTGGACTCTTTGGTGATTTATCGGTCTTGCATTGCACGTTGCAAGATTAGATTCAGAACCGTGACATTGAGTCCGAACTGTAGAAGCATTGAGGCCCTCGGGGCGCGTCTATAGGATGGTGTAGCTTTCCCGTTGAAACAGTAAAACAATATAATAATAATAAATTACAACAGATATGTGGGTGGTGCAGCCTTCCTATTAAAGCGATAAAAAAAAAGGTTATGAAAAGAAGTAAATGAAGTATTTAAACAAATTATATCACATTTTTAAATTAAATGAAAATTTGCGAAAACTTAGTTTTGGGGAAATGATGAATTTTTCTGAGTCACAAACTTTCTTTTGATTACTCTCAAGTCTGTGGAATGTGTTCTCAATTCTTAGTTCAAAATTTGGAATTACAGCTTTAGTGGTTGGTTTTTGAATGGTGTATTGATGAAATGGAAATAAAAATATCAAAGAAGATATTTTATTTTCCCTCTCTCTCTCTAAAAAAAAAACTAATTTTCTTTCTTTTTGATTCTTTTTCTCTCAAACTCTCTCGCATCACTTCATTTTCCTCTCTAGTTAGCCTCTCATCTTTTTTGCTGGGCCTCCCCCTCCTTGAAATCATCCATCTAGTTGCTTTATATAAGCAACAAACCAAAATATAATAATATAAATATTATATTAATATCATCTATATGCATATTATAATATATATATATGTTCAGTTGAGTGAATTGATGTCGGCATGCCGACATTAATATAATTTTTTTATTATTTTTCTTTTATAATATATATAATATAATTATAATAATATCTAAAATATATAATTTATACCAAAATACTAAACATATAATATAATAATATAACTTTTTATTATTTTATTTTATACATATAAAATATATAATTTATACCAATTTATATAAAAACACCAAAAATATGAACAAACACATAAATTTATGTAAAATTACAAAAATGCTAAACTAATGAAATATTTAGTATTTTAAAACAATTTGGCCATAATGGTGAAGGTTGGGATTAAAGTTCAAATTCCATCTCTCTTACTAAGGATTCTGTGAGAAACACATTCTAATTGTCATCATCGGGTAATCAAAAGAAAGCGCCCAAGTCTTAGGGCCGGTCAAAATAGGGTGTCTATAGTTGCCCCTCTTTGACAGAGCTCGAAGTCATTTCACGACGTGAGTGAATGTCAAAGCCCGAAGACGACCTTTTTGACAAGGCCGCAAGACTTGGGCAAACAAACAAATGTGCAAATGCAAGTGGTTGAACCAGAAGGTTGCCTACGTATCCCGTTTGCAAGGAATCAAACTTGCATAGTTCAGGGGCAAGATGCAGAATGATATGTAAAACATAACTTATGATTATGCAATGAAATGCAATCAAGACAATGATGTGACACGTAATGAAAGCATAAATGCTGGATGTAGTGAATGTGAGATGCAAACGCGTCTTACACGAGAGAAGGAAAATGAACTTGAGATCCAAACACGTCTTACGCGAGAGGAGTATGTAAACTTGAGATCTATACGCGTCTTACGCGAGAGGAGTATGTGAACTTGAGATCCAAACGCGTCTTACATGAGAGGAGTATGTGATCTTGAGATCCAAACGCGTCTTACGCGAGAGGAGTATGTGAACTTGAGATCCAAACGCTTTTTACGCGAGAGAAGTATGTGAACTTGAGATCCAAACGTGTCTTACGCGAGAAGAGTATGTGAACTTGAGATCCAAACGCATCTTACGCGAGAGGAGTATGTGAACTTGAGATCCAAACGCGTCTTACGCGAGAGGAGGAATAATGAACTTGAGATCCAAACGTGTCTTACGCGAGAGGAGTATGTGAACTTGAGATCCAAACGCGTCTTACGCGAGAGGAGGAAAGTGATCTTAAGATCCAAACGCGTCTTACGCGAGAGGAGTATGTGAACTTGAGATCGAAACGCGTCTTACGCGAGAGGAGTATGTGAACTTGAGATCCAAACGCATCTTACGCGAGAGGAGTATGTGATCTTGAGATCCAAACTCATCTTACGCGAGAGTATGTGAACTTGAGATCCAAACGCGTTTTACGCGAGAGGAGTATGTGAACTTGAGATCCAAACACATCTTTACGCGAGAGGAGTATGTGAACTTGAAATGACAAACATCAAATCTTAACACGTTTCACATGAAAAGAGGGAAGGTAAAGTCAAAATCCAAACGCGTTTCGCGTGAACGGAAGAAGGTATAATAGAATGATTAGGGGTAACCTTTATACGCAGAAGCCACAGATGTCGTCTTTTTTTTTTTTTTTTTTTTTTTCTGATCATATTCACAACTTTCCCTATTATCTAACGGGGTGACAGCCTAGGTTGGTTCAATATCCAGAATTGAGGTGCATACACGCTACCTCAACCTATGGGGCTGCCATATAGATTTCAAGCCGGGGATACACCCCTGGGTATTTAAACCAGAATTTAGTCTTGGAAATTCCAAACCTTTGCGTTCTAGGCATCGCCATTCGAACTCTAGTTTCCACCATCACAGTTGATCTCCTAGGAACTCATAGCAAACACAGGCAGGTGGCTATACCAGACCATCTGAAGTCGTTCGGGCACGACAAACACCAAAGGAATTGCACCTCTAGAGGATTTAAGGTCTCCTAGACCTTGGGAGTGCATAAGGTAGTGCGATGTGAAAAATAGCACGATTGATTTGAGATGCACAAGATAGTGCGATGTGCAAGATAGCGCGATTGAATTTGAAATTGATGCGCAAGATAGCACGATTGAATTTGAAATTGCACAAGACAGTGCGATGCGCAAGATAGCGCGATTGAATTGAAATTACGCGTTATGTGCACGAAGTGAGATTATTGTGCGATAAATGCACAGAATGAAAGGAGGAATTGTAAGTTTGAACCAAATACCGTATACATATATCATATACAGACAAAATACATACAGATACGGACATAGACATAGACATGTACATGCTTCAAATGGACTCTTTTCTTTTTGCAAGACTTATCTTTTGTTTTTTATTTTGTAAAACAATGATCGGGGTTAGACCTGCTAGTTTTATCAAGTGTTATTGTGGATGATCTCTTCTTGCAAATATCTTGTACTATGTTTGCATATGATGATTGGATGACACTTGCATGATAATCTTTGAAGAACACTTGCTCTTGAATTGGTTCATGAATTGGATAATAATATCAACCAGACAAAATGAAAAAACTACAACTTGATAATAAAAGAAACATAATGAAAACAACTTGAACATACTAAAACAAAAGACTTGGTAATAAAACAAGACTCAAAATACAACCACATCACAAGAGGACAAAAGGACACAAGAGGACAAAGGGAATCTTCTGGGAGTGCACTCCACAACTACAACACAATGTTTGGCCCACCCACCACTAAAGGCTATCATCACTACTCCATCTAAATTCTATAAATGGTACTCCCATAATGTTGTTTCTGGCAGAGGAGTAAGGTTTTACATTTTTCTCTCAAAATGGAGATGTTGCCCACCAATAGGCTCCAAGATTGGATAACCACTTTGGATGGCTTGGAAAAGATGAACTTTTGCAGTTTCGGCCTAAATGCTCTTTTTCCGTTGAGCTGCACTTCACTTTGCTTTCCATTTCTCCATGCCGCTACTCGGTGCTGGAATCCAATCACACATATATTTCGTTTCGGTTCACAAGAGATGTGTCCGACACTTGAAGAATTTCAAGCATTGATGGAATCCCAACGTGATAAAAAAATCATGCTTCAACCCTATTTTGGCCATGCTCAAGCTTTAGGACGAATGTGTAGGCTTACCTTACATGAAACTTGATCCTTGGCTCACAATGGGGAACTAGATATTCCAAATTTTATTTGTCGGTTTTTCATCATCGGTGACAAAGACGACCTCCTTTGGCGAGGTTATCGTCAGCATGCCCTTTGCTTATGCTTACTCGCACACTTCCTTCTTGCCCCTAGTCGCGGTGGAGTTAGCATTATACTGATTGAAGTAGCCCAATGCCATAAGGAGGGTAAGAGTTGTATGGGCTTAGTGTTGGCCGACACTTTGACGGGCTTAGATGCTTTTCAACGGGGAGAGACTACGCAATTTGCGGGGAGTCCATTACTTCTCCAGGTATTGTTTCCCACCCTCCTTATTTATGATCCTTACATCACTCGGCATTCAATCTTTTTTTTTTCTCTCTTTTCTTACTTTTCTCTCAACGTACATCTCTCTATTCTTTTATCTCTCTTATTTTTCATCCCTTTCCCCAGATATGGTTGATGGATAAGCTGAAAGTGGTGGATCCTTGCCCCAAGTACTCGGCCAGGACTTACTTTCTTCATCCACAGCTAGTGGAGTTCTTCTCAGAGAGAATGTGGTGTGACTGGATGCACAGCAGATCTGCGGCTGACATTGCTGGGTGTAGCCCCTGGCTTAACTTGGCTAAGATGAGTTACGGCATGTCTCGGCAACCAGGTATACAATTGATTGGCCTTACACACTGTGTATTCTATTTTCCATTCAGGTTTAGACGCCAGTTTGGACATGATCAGATTTGTCCGGATGAAGGGATAAAGTACCCAGCTTCATTTCCTGTTCGTGGTTCGTACTTGCCTTGGTACCTCAGTGCTTGGAATACGAGAGAATTTCTGGCCCCTGCCCTTACTTTCAATTCCATCCTTCCTGATGAATACTTGGTTTGGCTTGAGGATGAGGAACAAATTAAGCCAACCTCGGTTACAAAAACTTCCACAGGCATGAAAAAGAGACGGAGAACTGACACTTGACTCATCTATGTCTCTAGTTTATTGCTTTGTCTTTTTTTTTTTCAAGTTTTTATGTAAAATCAACTTTGGTTTAGAGAATGTACTTGTGATAAATCAATAAAATTAAAGTGAGTATTGAAAAGTTTCCTTTTGTGTTGTAAACGGTAAAGTTTTGAGAAGAAAAAAAAAATTGAATTAAAACTTTTCAAAACAATTTTTTTTCTTTTTCGGAAATGGTAACCACCGGATACATGCGGAATCAATCCTAAGGCTGTACAGGCCCAAATCAGAAGATCATAACCAAGTCGACAAACAGTGGAGAATGACGGATTGATTAAACCAGATGAACAAGACAGTTGGGTTGAAAAATCGTGATGGCCAAACTTCGAGATGAAGTTACCTACGTATCCCAAAGATGAGAATCAGGCCTTATGTAGTTCGGAGAGGGTTCACTCGAGTATTTATTCTCTCATTTTGCGCTCTAACTTTTGCCAAGGTTACTGTAATAGCGCCCGCGTGGGACCTCGTGCTACAGTTCGGACTCGATTTGTGTCACGGTTCTTAATCTGAACCAAAGAGTCCAAATCTGGCAAATCGTTTTGAGAAACAGATTTTTGAAAAAGTAGTGCCAAACATGGACTGCTTTGCCAGATACAGAGTCGCCACCTAAATATTTTTTTATGGGAGAATTTAGGAAACCCTGACTCGGTGCCGAAGGCCACATGTCCGTCATCACCGGAGTTGTCTCGGCTCGGGAGCTTGGGTACGATCGGGGAAGGTCAGCTATGAGCACCCCCTTTCGCCCGGTCCGAAGACCGGCCTCTACTAACCGTGATATCCGTTTTTGAAAACTTTATGTATTCTTAATCCAATTATTAGCCTAGCATTACTATGTTATGCGCGCGGCAAACAAGTATAGACTAGATTGCCTAATTTGGAAATAAACATTGCATATCCGTTTGTTTTGAAAATGCTTTGGAATTTGCTACTCGCAAGTAGGCTAAAATGCGGATTTCAACGAGTCTTTCCAACTCAAACAATCCAGCCTTCACCCACAGGCATTCAAGCAATTATAACACATAAGCAGCTAGCCTCATGGTAATCATACTGTCATGGCAACACTCACACGCATGCGATATGCTAAAGCATAAAAGCTTACCTAGTACTCCGAGCCAAAACAGTAAACTAGTTAGCAAAAAAAGTGCGTGTCCTAGTTCATGTTAAATTGCCTAATGCAACACATACAGGATGCAATTTAGATAGGCTCGGTTATCCTAAAGATGGCATGTGAAATGCTGCAACTAACAAGTACTCAACTTGGAATTGAAACGTACAATGTAGTTTGTATGATGTACCGAGCCCGGTGCATGTCAACAAATGCATGAATGCACGCATGCATAGCATAAGGTATGCTAAAATAAATATGCCCTAATCTACCATCATAAGCAGGTAAATAAAAGGGAGAAAGAAGTGGGGATTGGAAAACATACACACCACCCACACACACTTATTACAGATTTACCCTCACTCGGAGGGACCGAATAAATATTACAAATTAATTAACTACGCAAGCTAATTAAATATTACAAATTGCCTAATTTAATTAACAAATTAAAATAGATTAAGAAAAGCAGTAAACGTCTCGGGAAATGCGCCGCCATGCGCAAGCTGCCTCTGTTTTCTTTCCTCTGCTCCTCTGGAGGCTGTCAAAACCTCAGGGTTGCATCCCTGAGCACTGGGGAGTACCACCGGCTGAGTGGGATCATCACCGGCACTGGTATGTGTCCATCGGCACAAAATTGAAGCTGTCGGCAGAGAAAAGGTTGCCGGCCGGCACCTTACACTGCCGGTCGGCAAAGAAAGTCTGCAGGACCTGCAACTCACAGCAACAGAGGGCAAAACAAGGCATGGCAGCACATTTCAAGGCATGTATGCACCAATCACATTCCTTATCATGTTAATGACTCAAAGGAGGATGTGCCCCGATTCTCGGACCACCAATTACGCATTTCCATGCATGATGGCCCAAAGAACCAAGTATGCAACTTTGATTTCAAATGTATGCAAACCAATCAAACAAAACTCCCAATCCCTATCACCCAAGTCAAGGGACAAGGAATGCATGCAAGATGCAATGCAACCTAGGCATACAAGCTAAGAATGCAACATGGCATGGCAAGGCACTTATGCAAGCATACAAGCATACATATGGCAATGCAAATAGATGGAAAGATGGACTTATACATGAATTAGGCAACTCTAAAATAGGCCTAAAACAGTAGCCAATGGAAGAAAATGAAGTGCCTCGAAATGCGTGCGCACGGGCACGCAAACCGAGGCAATGGCATATGCAATGCAATGGCTAAAATGGCATATAGAATGCAACATGGACTTATACTAACATGAGAGAGCCTCAGCCACACTCACATAAGAGGCCGATAAATGAAAATGAAGTGCCTCGAAATGCGTGCACACGGGCACGCAAACCGAGGCAATGGCATATGCAATGCAATGGCATGGAAATGATATGCAAACATGCCAATGGGATTTCAGCAGCAAAATGAGGGGGCAAAACAGCCCCGAAATGAGGCGAAAGTACGCCCGATGCATGGAATCCCTCCCGAAACGCGAAATTAGGCACCCGAAATGGCTTACAGCTATACAAAGCATGCATAATATGGACATGGAGCATGAAGACAGAAGCAAGACAGCTCTGAGACAAGCATTTTTACAGTTTATGGCATGGCCAAACAGCAAGCAAAGATAGGGCTAAAATGGCATACAAAAATGGCCCTAAACATGCGATTATGAAGCAACTCACAGCTACTAACCCCAAATGGGTTAGGGCCCTTCAACAACATTGAAGAGGGGCCCAAAATATGCACATTTACAGTTCATGGCAAGGCTCAAAAACAGATACAAGCATGGAAAACAATTTATGCAAGATTAAGGCCACAAAAGGGCTATAACATGAAGTACACAAAATATTCATCAAACAGCCAAAGACCCTAAATAAAACATGTTCAGGAGGTCAAAATAAATCCACTTTTAGTTCGGAGCAAGGTCCAAAAAACAGCAACATCAGGGGCTGCCAAGACATACAAAAATGGGACCAAAAGGAGGATATAAAGGGAAGTACAACATGGAAGTCTCAAACAGTGTTGAGACCTTCTTCAATGTTGAAGAAGGGCTCAAAATAAGCCTATCTACAGTTTACTACATGCCCAAAAACAGATTACACATAGGCCAAAAATAACATGCAAGATTAGGGCCTAAAGGAGAGATAAAGAAGGAGGTGCTAGCTACTATCCTCAAACAGTAAGAGGTCCTCAATCAAACATGAAGAGGACCTCAAAATATGATGATTTGAAGTTTAGGTCGGAGCCCAAAAGTGCAAGCAACTATGGCTTAGATATAGGCCAAAAAAATGCGCAAAAGAGGGAAAATGAGACTCACCCTTGTAGAACCAAACTTTAGCAACCTTTGGACTGAGTTTGGGAGCTTTTAACCTCTGGAGGACAGCCTCAAGCTGCTGGAATGGGCGTTGGATGCCTTGTGCTATGAGTTGATGAAGAAATGGCCCAAGAACAAGGGTGTTTGATCACTATAACACTCCCAAATGTAGAGAGAGAGGGAGATATAGAGAGAGAGGGTGATATATATGTTATATGTATGTATTAGGTCTGGTTTTTCTGAACCAAAACAAAGGAGGAGGATGGCTTCCTTTTATAGAGCAAGGAAAATGACATAAAGCTTCTCAAAGAAGCTATACAAAAGGGTCAAAGGGACCAAGCTTCTAAGAGAAGCTAATGCAAAGGTGCAAGCTTCTTGAGGAAGCCAAGACAAGGGGTCAAAGCTTCCTCAAGAAGCTTTGAGCAAAGGGTGCAAAAAAAAAGGGTCAAAAGGTGTGCAAATGGTGCAAAACAGCCACACACTTGCATGGGGAGCAGGGTCTGTGCATTCCAGCTGCCACAGCTGGCATGCACCAGGCTTGGAGGGTGCAAATGGTGCAAACCGGCCAGAAAATTTGGTCGTCGGCCAAAATAAAGTGCCGGTCGGCATAATATTTTGCCGGTCGGCACAATAAATTGCCGGTCGGATAAATATAGTGCCGATGGGTGGCCGGTGAGGTCAAAAAAGTGCCGGTTGGTGTCCAAATTGAAGCCCCGGAAGTTAGCTTTCCAACGGTGGTGGCCCCATAGCTAAAATCCAAGCGTACAGACAGATAAGCCTGATTCAGCGAGGGCTGCGCGACTCGCTTCTACCCGGATTCATGCCGAACTTTTCCCAAATTAGTTTCTCCTCTCCTTTCCTCTCTTCTTCAACTCCAAACTCCTAAACAAAGTGTTTTGAAGGATTTGCCTCTCTCCTTGCCAAAGAAACTGAACATTTCCCCTGCACACCTGTCTCCACCAAGTAAACCATCAGTAACGCCCAAGTCTTAAGGGCGGTCAAAAATGGGGTGTCTACAGTTACCCTTTAGGGTTTTCGGCCTTGCGAGCTCAGGTTTTCTTTATTTCTAATTTATTTATTTATTTTTATGCTCTAACTTTTGCCTAGGTCGCCCTTTCGGGTTTTCGGCCTAATGAGCCTCTCAGGGGTAATACTTTTTCAATTTGTCCATGTTGATTGGTTGAGAAAACTCCAGGCCATCCAAATCCATAAGAATAATTGCTCCTCCAGACTAGATTGACTTGATGATATAAGGACCAGTCTAATTGGGTCTGAACTTGCCCCTAGGGTCATGGATGAGGGCTCGGTTGTCTTTGAGCACCATGTCTCCTTCCTTGAGATTTCTGGACTTGACTTTCTTGTTAAAAGCCCTCTCAATTCTACGCTGGTAACCTTGGATATGATACAATGCCTTCAACCTCCTCTCGTCAAACAACATCAATTCTTCAAATCTACTTTGTTGCCAGTCCGCCTCCGCTCTCTGACACTCAACCATAATTCTTAGCGACGGTACTTTAATCTCGATTGGTAGAACAGCTTCTATCCTATAAACAAGAGAATAAGGGGTTACTCCTGTAGATGTTCGGATCGACGTTCTGTAACCCCAGAGTGCGAATAGAAGTTTCTCCAGCCAGTCCTTGTAGGTTTCAACCATTTTCTACAAAATTCTCTTGATGTTTTTGTTTGCAGCCTCAACAGCCCCATTGGTCTGTGGCCTGTATGTTGATGACTTACGGAAAACCACGTTATATTTCTCAAGCAGGTCTAGCACCTCTTTCTTGAAATGCGAGCCATTATCTGAGATGATCTCGTTGGGTACCCCATACCGACAGATGATGTTGTTCTTGATGAACTTAGCCACATGTGACGCCTTTAGAACGACATAGGATTGGGCCTCCACCCACTTTGCGAAGTAGTCGATTGCTACCAAAATGAACTCATGCCTGTTTGAACCCTTTGGCGTGACTACACCGATAACGTCAATTCCCCAGACTGAGAAAGGCCATGATGAAGTCATATTGTAGAGTTTTGACGGCGAAATGTTCATGCGATTGACATGGATCTGACATTTATGGCATCGCCGTACAAAGCCAATACAGTCCTCCTCCATCGTTGACCAGTAGTAGCCTTGTCTAAGGATTTTCCGAGCTAGCATGACACCATTCATGTGAGCTCTGCACTCTCCTCCGTGGATAACTTCCATAAGGCGCCTTGATTCTCCTTCCTCAACACACAACTTATGCATTCCCAGATGGCCTCTTTTGTACAACTTGTTTTCGCAGATGATGAATTGGATGGCCAGACGCCGTATTCCCCTTTTGTCCTTGGCACTTGCCCCTGGTGGGTATGCCTCTTTGTCCAGGAAATTCTAGATGTCGTAATATCAGGGGTTCGTGTCTTGAACCTCATCTATCATGGCGATGGTCTCATACGCCGGCGTATACTTCTGTTCAATGATGATCGGACGCATCTTCACTCCAAGCGGAATGTCCACCATGGAGGATAAAGTTGCCAACACATCAACAAATTGGTTGTTCTCTCTGAGAAAATGCGTGAATTTTAATTTCTCAAACCTCGGAATTAACACATCCAGGGCCTGATGATAAACCTTCATTTTCTCTTCCTTAACTTGCCAATCTCCGTTAGCTTGAGACACAACCAAATTTGAATCTCCGATAACATCCAATCTTATTGCCCCTAGTTCTAGGGCAGCTTCCAAACCAGCAATACATGCTTCATATTCTGCTTCATTGTTGGATACTTTAAACCGGAGTTTGAAAGCTAGAGGTATGTGTGAATCATCGGGTGCTATGAGCAACACACCAATCCCATAACCATACTAATTAGACGCTCCGTCAAAATACATTGTCCGTGGTTCCTCTTTTATCTGCAGGATGTCTTCATTTGGGAATAGATACTCCACTGCTTCATCATCTCCTTCTACTGGGTGATTCGACAGAAATTCCGCTATAGCTCTCCCTTTGACTGATTTGCGCGTGACATACTTGAGGTCAAACTCGGAGAGAAGAAACAACCAACGAGCTAGTTTACCCGTAAGTGCTGGTTTCTCAAAGAGATATTTGATGGGATCTAAGCTCGAAACTAGAATTACAGAATAAGCTAACAGGTAGTGTCTCAACTTCCTCGTTGCCCAAACCAAAGCTAATGAAGCTTTCTCGAGAGGAGTGTAGCGAGTTTTATATTCTAGCATCTTCTTGCTTAGATAATAGATGGCCTTCTCCACCTTCGCTTCTGATTCTTGCGCTAGCATGCACCCCATGGTTGAATTTGTTATTGATAAATACAAGATCAGTGGTTTCCCCGATTCTGGTGGCGATAATACAGGAGGATTCTGAAGGTACTGCTTAACCTGCTCGAAGGCGAACTGACACCGATCATCCCATTGGAATTTCTTTCATTTCTTCAATAGACCAAACAGTGGTTCACAAGTTAAGGTTAATTTTGAGATAAATTGTCTTATGAATTGCACCTTACCCAGAAAGCCGCGCACCTCCTTTTCAGTCCTTGGTGGTGACATTTCTACGATGGCCTTAATTTTGGAGGGATCTACTTCAATTCCCCTTTGTGTAATCAGAAATCCCAACATTTTCCTGCAGTTACCCCGAAGATGCTTTTCTGTGGGTTTAACCTCAGTCTATACTCCTTGATCCGCTCAAAGAATTTTTCCAGTGCGGTGTAGTGACCTTCTCGCTCTTTAGACTTGACGATCATATCGTCCACATACACCTCAACCTCCTTGTGGATCATGTCGTGCAAAATGGTGGTTGCGGCCCGTTGATATGTAGCCCCGGCATTTTTAAGTCCAAAAGGCATAACTCTATAACAGTAGGTACCCCCCGGCGTGGTGAAAGCAGTTTTCTCTCTGTCCTCCTTTGCCATCAAAATCTGATTATATCCAGAAAACCCATCCATAAATGAAAGCAAAGCCTGGCCAGCTGTGAAGTCTACCAGTTCATCGATGTGTGGCAATGGAAAATCATCTTTCGAACTTGCTCTATTTAGATCCCGGAAGTCGACGCAGACCTTAATTCTGCCATCCTTCTTTGGAACTGGAACGATATTAGCCAACCAAGTCAGGTATTTAGATACCATCAAGAAACCTGTATCAATCTGTTTGCTGACCTCCTCTTTGATCTTTAATGCCCAATCTGGGCGAACTCTGCGTAGTTTCTATTTGACTGGTTGGGCCTCGGGATTAAGAGGGATCCAGTCCTGTACAATCTCAGAATCTATTCCAGGCATGTCTTCGTAAGATCACGCGAAAACATCTTTGAAATCTTTTAATAAAGCGATTAAACGCTCGCGCTCCTCCGAAGACAACGTGGATCCAATCTGGACCAAACGGGAATCCTCCTCGGTACCCATATTAATTGCAGTGATTTCATCTGTGCAGGGCTTAACGCGCCTCTCCTCATCTTGGTTAACCAAATTTTTCAAAGCCCGAGGAATTTCTTCCTCTTCGTTTAAGTCAAAATTTTGAAAATCAAGATCACTGCAACAAACTAAAGGCACAGAGAAGTAAGCAAACTCTACGACATTCCTATTAGTAAAGTCTGGGTCCTCGGTTATAGTTGACTCAAAAGAAAAACTAAAAGAAGACTTTGGCATCCAGGTTACCACTCCTGGAAGTACTAGACTAAAAAGAACTCGAATCTAACTCCGACTCTACAGACTCGATGGTATCAGATTCGAACTTATTATCCGATTCAGAACTGCTAATGATGCCCTTTTCAAATTTCCAGATTAGGTGTAGAGCCTCAGATGCATCCACAATAAGTTTAGAGAAATCCGCTTCTGGTTTATCCTCGATCATTGAGATAGTAAGACTATCCCCCAAGTTGTCAGACTCAGTTCTGACAATAGAATTGGCTAGTAGGTCAGTTAGTGTTTTTCTCAACAGCTCTTCTTCTTCAACGTTCACAGTTACAGTTCTGCCTTGACCTGTATTAGTACTCAGGTCCATCTGCTCATCTTCCTCTTCCGGTAACTGGTGCCCAAAGAAGATCTTGAACCCGAGATAGATTGTCTTCGTCTCCTGATCAAACCAAGTCTCTGGAAATCCACAAAAGGGGAAATCTTCCCCTTGGCGAACAATGCGTCTGTTCAAGGTTCCCTGTATTGGCTTGTGAACTAACTCATATTGTTTTCCATCCTTTTTTGCTTTAATCCTTCCTCTCAACTCAGCTCATTTCTTTTGCCAATCCTCACCAATAGGTTTGTATCCCAGCTCAAAAGCGTGGGGGTTGTGAATTAGCTCCTTGGTAATAGCGCCTCCTTGCCTACCACTCATGCCTAGTCCTGATCTAGGCATATGCCCCTGTTTGTTCATCATGTAGATGGACTGAGCACTTACATAGATTCCGTCAGCTTCTGCCATGATAGATTGGACTACCCGGGCTTCTGTTAGTAAGAAGCCAGAGAGGAATACATCTTCTTCCCCGTGTATGATTTCCAACACTGGTGTGGCAGTTCCCTGGAGAGGGTGGATCGACGAATTACCGTACACTGTAGCAATCCCACCTTTGAAGGGGTATTTCACCAACTGATGGACTGTTGATGACACAGCTTTTATCTGATGCAACCAAGGCCTTCCCAACAGTAGATGGAATTCTACCTCATGTTCGGACGGGCCGATCAGGATATGGCTCTTGAATGTTCCTATGACATCCCGGCTTGTATTGTCATAAGCTCGGACGGCTTGAGTTGTGGGTGTGAAGTCAATAGGCCTCAAACCTATAGTTCGTGCTAGAGACACATTGATCGCCGATCCAGTATCTACTAACACTACTGGAATCCACTTCTTTTGGCTCTCCAGAGTAACATACAAGGGCCAGTTGTGGTTGGCACTCTCAGGTGGCAGCTCTTTATCTGTGAAAGATATCACTGGCGTAACATCGCCAGATGTGACTAACGACACCAGTTGATCAGCGGTAGTGTCGATAGGCAGTTTGGTGTGATTCATTGCCTCTAGCAATGCTTGCCTATGCTCCCGGGAAGCCATTATCAATCCCCAGATTGAGATATCTGCATGAATCTTCTTGAGCTGTTTCAAAACCAAGTTGTCTTCACAATCCTTCTCTCTGGTGTTATCAACCTCTTTGTCAGAGGATTTTGGTTGATCTACAGCTGTAGGTTTGAAGTACCGACCACTCCGGGTCATGTGATTGATTTCGTCCGTATACCACGTATCGTCGGGGGTATTGGATTTCTATCCTTTGTTCGTGTATGCATGACTCAGATCATTATCTTTCCACCACTCTCCAGCAGTCATGGCCAAGCTTTTATCAGACTCTACTTGGAGCATGTTCATATCACGCCCCTCAACAACATACCTTTCCTTTCCAACTATGGTTTTGGTTTCTGGCAAGGCCATTTTCCTTTGAATTTCTTCCATTCTCTCCTGCTGAAATTATTCCAGCACTTGTTCTGTACTAGACGTGGTCTCGTCTTTTTCCTCCCTGACCCCTTTCGTCTGTTCCACCTCATCTAGCTCTTTGTCACCAAACCAACCATTGTTTATTTTCGGCTGACTTCAATCTAACCAGCCTATCTTGACACTGCTTGTTTCCTTTTCTTCAAAGAAGTGGAAGTTGGCTAGGTCTTCTTCTATTTGAACTAGATCCTCTTCCAGTTCAGCCAAGTCATTTAGGCCTTGTTTAGGCTAATCATGCTGATGTTGCCCTAACTTGTCACGACCCAAACCCACCTCTATAGGTTTAGCGTCGTAACCGGCCAGTAATCCTTGGATTACCGAAGGCCTCTGAACTGATTAACAGAAATAAGGGGCTAATGGAAGCAAATACATAATTATAATTGTCCAATGAGCTGTGTTGACTTATATGAAACAGAATATTTAAAACTTTATATACACATCCAAAAGTCATTCTTACATTATAACCATACCCATTATGGCATTATATGAACAGCCAACAAAACAAACAAGTCTCGCATACAGAAACAACCAGAACTTAAAACACGTGACATTTCCGAAACCTCCACGTGAGGCATAGTAGTTGGCTGACAACAGAACACAGATCCAACAAAAGCCTTCAGGCTTGATCTCCAAAATGCTCACCTATACATATATATACACACAGTGAGCTAAAGCCCAGTGAATAACATTAAGGTAAAGAGGTTAGTGAACGAATTCTGAACATATCATAATCGTAAAATAAACCATAACATAATTATTCTCATATCTGAACATAACAATGGTACATCCCATAGAATACATCACATAACGTCTTCTGACTAGAGTAATCGGTCCCGGATACCGATTAAACACATATCACCACAATGAAGTGGCTAACAAGATCTCGTATCACATATATGTCATGGACCTGCATTAACATGTTGTCCCCCATGACTTGGGACTATCTATGGATGCCATAATAGATTTCAAACATGGGACATTCGTTCACGTAAACATATATCATGTCAGAAATCATAACTTAACATATAACATTTGGAACATAATTCATATGAACATATCTTTACAGAAATGTTATTCACAGTGGGCTCCCGTAAACGGTCAATCAATCTTCAGATGTTGACCTACAAACACAAAAGTACGTAACACAAACATATCTTATCATTATACATGTTCACATAGCCGTTGTGGCTTAGCTTTCTTATTCAGTTCAGTACTTAAGACTTGTACACGTGAATCAATTCTCGAATTCATCTCGTATTTTTCTCTAATTCAATCACTCATGTTATTTCTTGGCTCAATGCTCTTAAATGACTCACAATTCATGCCTAAATATGCTTAGAAAAGGATGGGAACAAAAATATGAACACTGAATGCCTTTCGAAAATATGCTGAATTTGGCCTGCCTGCTCGAGCGTACCTTTGGTCGCTCGAGCGGACTAGTCTCTTTGCAAAAGTATTGGCCGGTCTCAATCTACGCTCGAGCCACAACTCTTGCGCTCGAGTAGATCAACACAATACAAAAGGTTCGCTCGAGCGTCCAAGTGGTCGCTTGAGCGGGCTGTAATAGCCTGCAAAACTACTGGATGCACGAAATGTACACTCGAGAGGCAAATCCCCCGCTCAAGCGACCTTCAAAAATTCTAGGTTTCCAAAACAGAGTTTTGAGCTTCCAAATGTAATTTCAATGGCAAATTCGAGCATGGCTTGTTCATAAACTTGGAAAACTTATTCATAAACATGAATATATGATTTTCACAAACACTTTTTACTCAAAACTCATGAATTTACCAAAATTAGACCCAAAACTTTCATGCATGTAAAACATACAACTCTTTGCTCCAAAACTTATGAATTTAACAAGCTTGAGCTCATAAGCTCCATGCATGTAAGAAATTATTTTCCAAAACATGAAATCAAGGTTCAAAACACGATAATTCAACATGCATGTACCAAGACATTTATAATTATAAACATGGATGGTAGAATTCTAACTTCAAAGACCATGTATGATACATTCAACTTCAAATTCTTTTTCAAAGCTTACAAATCATGGAGGTTAACTTCAAACTAACTCAATTCAAGAATGCATGTGAAATGTAGCTTCAAAACTCAATTTAAACAACATATTCAAGATCAAAACTAAAGAATCGTGCCAAAGCTATACATGCATGTTAGCAACTTCCTCTTCTTGGCATTCTTTAACTAAAAACATGTAAGTAATCTCATATAGTTCATAAATTCAGCTCTAAATCATATACTCTCCAAGAATTAAGGGTTAGATGCTCACCAAAAGCCTTCAAATACTCTTGTTCTAGCACAAACTTGAGCTACCCTAGCAAAATCTCCAACTTTTCTTGAATCTCTACACTTTCTCTCTCTAAGATGGAGTTCACCCTCTCTTTGGAATGAAATCTCAGATTTTGCACTAAGGAATGAAGAAGATGTGAGCTCACATGAGCTTAAGTCTTATATTTATAGTTGTAGTGGCTTAATTCTATAATTAGAGCATTTGGCTAGCCAAACACAACTTAATTTTACCAAACTGAATCAATTTTTTAATTAAACTTACCATAATGTTCTAAAAATTCTAATTAGTTCATCCATACGGTCAATTCCCATTTCTAACGTCATTCGGGCCATCAATTTAATATTCTAAGCAAAAATTGCAATAGATATTACTATGATTAACAGATAGAAAATCAAATAGCATGTAAAAATACACAACTAACATATAATTATTTTAATCACTTGATTAGTAATTAATTACGGATCAGGGTTGTTACATAACTGGCCTTCCCCGATAGCACTAACACTGAGAACATCCGGCAATAGGACCACTGGCTTTGGTTGATCAATGGCCACAATGTATGAACAGGGGTCATACTCCTCTATAAGCGAAGCCCTCTTTTCTATGACACAGGTATCAGATAACCTTGTCTTTAATGCACTCTCCTCTTTCTTTGTTCCTGCCACAACCTTTTTGGGTTTGATTTGTAGGGTTAGATCCAACATGCACATATCCGTGCCTTTTGAAATAGCTACCTCTGGTTTCGGTAGGTAGGACGAGGTAATATATATGCTTGGGTTGAAGGTAGGTGGCAGTGTTTGGATGTGGTTAATATTTCTGGGGGAAGGAACTTGGTTATGTGTAGGAAGTGGGTTGGTTGTCACATTTGGTTTAGGAGGGATGATGACCTTGTTGTCAATGAGATTCTGAATCTCATGACATAGACGATAGCATGAATCTGTATGATGGCCTTGTTGTTGGTGGAAAGCACAATATTGGGTTGGGTTGTGTCTAGCTGGCAGTGGGTCTAGAAGAGGGCGAGGATCAAGAGGCTTGAGATGCCCCTTGTCCATCAACACCTTGAGGGCACGGGTTGGACTCATATGGAGGGGGTAAAAGATCTTCAGTTCCAAGGTTGACTATTTTGTACGGTTTGTGAGTTTGTGACAGCAGCAAAGGGATCGACCATCTTAGCCGATGATGTAACAATGGTACTGACATCTGCAGGCTGTGGAATAGTGCTAGTACTAGCATTGGTACTTCGAGTGAATAGAATTTTTGCAGGTTCACTTGTTCTGTGGATAATGCCGTTTTTGAAGGCGATCTCAATTTGAACCCCTAACTAATGTAAGGAAGCAAATGTGGACAACGGTGCCACTATCATTCTCTGCAACATGTCTGGCTCGAGGTTTTGGACCACTAACCTGACTTGTTCTCTTTCAGAAGGTCTGTTCGTCATTCTGGCTGCCTTTGCCCTCCATCTTGCCACAAAGTCAATGAAGGGTTCTCTAGGGTTCTGAGTGGTTACTTCCAGTTCACTGATTGTTACTTCTATCTGAGTATTGTATGAGTATTAGTTAACAAACCCCTCACACACTTCTGCCCAATTTCGCTTCGTTGAGTCCTCCAGTTTAGCGTATCAGATAGCCGCTACATCTGACAGGGTCCTCCCAAATAACGAGAGTTTTTATGCCCTAGATAAACCCATGGGCCTCAACACATCTGAAAACAGGTGGACATGCACAATCGGATCCCCGCGCCCATCAAATCTATCGATGTGAGGCATTTTGAATTTTTCTGGCAACCTGACTGAAGCCTCAGTGTACTCGTCCTCAATGTTCGGAATTGAATTGAAACCCTGGGATTTCTTCAAGGCTTTCTCAAGCCTAGCAATTTTGATCATGGCTGGATCAACTTCATTCATATCGAAGGGAATGGTTCCCGTAGGAGGTTGTACCAGAGGTCTGTAAGCTGAAGCTGTTGGAAACATCTCCTGAGGATCTGGGACCTGAGAAGTTTCCAGTGGTGGAGGGAGATCAAGATTTGGCTGGGCAGTCAGGACCGGATGTACAGTAGATGCAGATGCCCCAGTTGGGCGTCGCAGATCAGCGATGACTTCATCCTGTGAGGCCATTCGTTGGTTGACCGTATCCATGGTCCTTTGGACTGCTGCCATCATGGCTGCAACTTCTTCTGTGTTTTGTGCTAGGTTTTGTGCCATTGTTGGACTGGATGAATTAGATGCTAGTGAGTGAACAGGAGTTTTCTGAGTTCTTGGTACTGATGTTGACTGTCTATTCCTTCTTCGTCGAGTAATCGGTGGAAGAGAAACTAACACTGGATGACCGTCAACAAGATCTTGCATTTTACAAAGCCTACGAGAACGAGTCCAAACAACTCGGGGGATATCGAGTCTTTCTGAAGCTATGATAAAAAACTACCTAGCAAAAAGAAAGAAAGAAAACATATTTTAAAAAACAGACAGCACTTCAGCCCTAATTCTCAATTAATCATAACACGCAGCTGAATTGTGATCCCTACTGAACTTTGTTCTCAGACTGATTGCTTATTTGTACCACTGCTATGAACCACCCTGTATATTTCACTGTAAAAGCACATACCACATAAAAAGAACCAAAGCACCCCTATGAGGGGGTAGGGTTACCCTGTTATAGATTTTGACATGATCTAGGTTGCACTATTTCAAGCAGGTGGTTTCATAACATCCTGTACGGGTAGCATCCGGTCCTAATTTGAATAGTCACTAGAGCGTACTATATGCATTAGGTCAAATAGTCACAAAGGGTACCTCAGCAAGACTACCTAATATACATCTCACACCTAACACCGAGAAGTGAAAGGAGGATTAAGCGGTACAGCGGTAATCCAGAGCCAAGGGTTGTGTTCCCAACTTGACAGAGCCCATGACCGGTCAGCCTTTTGGAAAGCTTTGTAGGCAAGCCTTCGGCAAACCATCCAGGAATAACAGATGGTAAACATAGGGACTTAGGAGCACCAATACAAATGCAATGCAAAGAACATATTTATGTAGATAAAACTTCACATCATGAAGTTTGAGTCAAGTTCTCTAATTCCCCAGCAGAGTCGCTAGAAACTGTAGCTCAGCTTTTCGCGCTTGCTTTCGGAAGAATGAAATAGCCCTTACAGTTCGGACTCCACTTGTGTTGGTTCTGATTCTGATTTCACAAGTGCAATGTGAAACAATGGAAACACAAAAAGAGTCTAAATTCGGCAATTTCTTTTGAAAAATTGATGTTTGAATCAAATGCCAAAAATGGACTGCTTTGCCAAATTTCAGAGTCGCCACCTAAATATTTATTTTTGGGAAATTTAGGAAACCCATGACTCGTGCCAAAGGCCATTAGTCCATCGTTACCAAAGTGTCTTGGTTCGGGAACATAGGTATGAGAGGGGAAGGTCAATAATTGAACACCCCACTCACCCGATCAAAGATCGGCCTCTACTAATCATGATGTGATTTTTATGTACAGTATATGCTTTTGTTCTATATGTAACATACAAGTATAGACTAATTTCACGAAAAGTTGGAACGTTTGATTTCATGTTTGTTTTGAAAAAAATGTTTTGAATATGTATCACTGAAAATGGTGATCTCATATATACATGAATCAAAGTATCTCAATTCAAGTGATTAGCCTTCATCCACAGGCATTCAAACAGGTATATCAAATAAGTAGTTAGCCTCATGGTTGTATGTTTTGATATGACAGTATTCACACTTATGCAATATGCTAAAGCAAAAATGCTTACCTTAATGTCCGGAGGTGAGTCCAAAAAGAAAGCTAATAGTTAGAAAAAAATGCATGATCCTAATTTAATGACTAATGCAACACATGCAACGTGCAATTAAGGTTCGGCTACTAGTATGGCATGTGAGTCAATTCAAGGCATGTGATAGCGCATGTATGCAAGTAAGGAGTTTGAATTTGACATTTGAATAATATGATGAAGCGAACTTTTATGCATGTAAACGAATGGATGAAAATCATGAAAAATGCTAATTAAACATGATATCCCTAACCTAACCATCATAAGCAGTGAAATAAAAGGGAGAAAGAATGGGGGTTGGAAGACATATAACTTATTACATATTTGTCCTCGCGAAAGAGGGTCCGAATGTCCAAATGTTCGAATAAATAATTATTACAAAGCCGAATGACTAATAAATGAAAAGGGGCTATCTAATTTATTATAATAATAATATGCAATGATTACTCGATGTTCCTCAGGAATTATTCTGTCTGCCTTGCTGGGATTTGTTCTGTTTCACCCCTAGTTACTGTTTTCGAAAAGTGTATTGTTTTACAATTTATTGGAGCCTTGCCGACCCCGAAACGCGACTCGGTCGAACCCCAAATAAATCCAATACTTTGATTTCTTGTGGAAATTTGTTTTTTGTACTTGAGGTGAAACAGTGCAGACAGAGTATTTCTAACCATGTTTGTCTTCGTTTTACCCTTCTCTATTATAAAAAATACTCAAGAGAGGGTTGGAATCATCTCCAAAACCAGTAATTAGCAAGTTGATTGCTTGATGATCTCGGATACAATTTGGACAATGATCAATAAATGCAATGAATAAACAACCACCCCTCCCTCCTATCATGAAGTGAATTCAAGAAGGGAAGTCGAGACACTTCAAGGTTCATCAAATTATCATGAATTGATGTAAGACAAGCCTTGACACAATAAACTCGGTATAACGTCTGACCGAATTCAATTAATCATATTTGGTTCTTTATGTCGGTCGTAATCTAATTTTAACCAATTTTATTAGCCATTTTTTATTACCTTTTCATTTCTTTATCTTTTCTCCTATTTGTGCAAAGGTGATATTTACATCCACTAAGTCCAAAACGCAATAAAGAGAAACAAGCATCAACTTAACCCGAGAAACGAATCTTATTTTCTTCGGGGGAAATTACAAAGGAAGAGTCAAACTTATTTACAAGCAATAAAGAATTCCAAGTCAAACTGAAGATGTGCAACAAGGATTAGTCAAACTCAAAATAGTGACAATGACTTAGAAAAACCCAAACTTGAGTAATAATGACTTGAAATCCAAACTTGATAATAAGTGTTAATGACACTTTCCTTGGTGATTCCCAAGGGTTAATTAGTCCCTTAAAAGTAAACACACCAATGAATGAAGAGAAATGAAAAATAAAAGATTGTGCTTTAGTATAAGAACATGTATACATTTGGGGTAGTGAACCTCCAAAGAATTTAAACCGTTAAGTATAGAGTGTTTTATGCCTTCCTAAGAGATTAAATCAGTAAGCATAGAACGCTGTATACTTTTGGTAATGAACATTCTAAGCATAAAACGTTTTATGCCTTTGGTAGTGAATCTCCAAAGAGATTAAACCATTAAGCATAGAGCGTTTTATACCTTTGGTACTGAACCTCCTAAGCATAAAACGTTTTATGCCTTTGGTAGTGAATCTTCAAAGAGATTAAACCATTAAGCATAGAGCGTTTTATCCCTTTGGTAATGAACCTCCTAAGCATAAAACGTTTTATGCCTTTGGCAATGAATCTCCAAAGAGATTAAACCATTAAGCATAGAACATTTTATACCTTTGGTAATGAACCTCCTAAGCATAAAACGTTTTATGCCTTTGGTAGTGAATCTCCAAAGAGATTAAACCATTAAGCATAAAGCGTTTTATACCTTTGGTAATGAACCTCCGAAGAGATTAAACCATTAAGCATGGAAGAGTTCCTTTCTTATACTTGAACCACAATCTTAATTTTTCACAACTTTTTAATCGAAATAAGAAAAGAATGGAGGGAGGTCGCAGAGATGATTATGCGAAGTTGATTAATTGGTTAGTATAAACAAACTTGATATTTAAAACATAAATCATTGAAATAAATTAAACAGCCCCTAAATAGAAAGCGATCAAAATTAAATAGGATCAAGTTAGTAAACAAGTAGAAGGAAGGGTGGTTAACCCTTCCACTTTTACAACTTCAAATCACATAGTTTAGATGTTGAAAATCAGTCCCAAAAGAATTTGAGAGAAACCAACCACTTTTACTATTCACCGCCGGAGGTACTATTTACCGCCGAAGGTTACTATTCACCGCCGGAGGTTGCTATTCATCCGGTGGGGTAAATTAATAAATTACAACAATATATATACAATATTTAAATTACAGCAGATATATGGGTGGTGCAGCCTTCCCGTTGAAACAGTAAAACAGTATAATAATAATAATAATAATAATAATAATAATAATAATAATAATAATAATAATAATAATAATAATAATAATAATAATAATAATAATAATAAATTACAACAGATATGTGGGTGGTGCAGCCTTCCCTTTAAAGCGATAAAAAAAACAGTTATGAAAAGAAGCAAATAAAGTATTTAAACAAATTATATCACATTTTTAAATTAACTGAAAATTTGCAAAAACTCACCTTTTGGGAAAATGATGAATTTTCTGAGTCACAAACTTTCTTTTGATTACTCTCAAGTCTGTGGAATGTGTTCTCAATTCTCAGTTCAAAATTTGAAATTACAGCTTTAGTAGTTGGTTTTTGAATGGTGTATTGATGAAATAGAAATAAAAATATCAAAGAAAATATTTTATTTTCCCTCTCTCTCTAAAAAAAAACTAATTTTCTTTCTTTTTTATTCTTTTTCTCTTAAACTCTCTCGCATCACTTCATTTTCCTCTCTGATTAGCCTCTCCTCTTTTTTGCTAAGCCTCCCCCTCCTTGAAATCATCCATCTGGTTGCTTTATATAAGCAACAAACCAAAATATAATAATATAATTATAATAATATAAATATTATATTAATATCATCTATATGCATATTATATAATATATATATATATATATATATGTTCAGTTGAGTGAATTGATGTCGGCATGCCGACATCAATATAATTTTTTATTATTTTTCTTTTATATTATATATAATATAATTATGATAATATCTAAAATATATAATTTATACTAAAATACTAAACATATAATATAATACTATAACTTTTTATTATTTTATTTTATACACATAAAATATATAATTTATACCAATTTATATAAAAACATCAAAAATATGAACAAACACATAAATTTATGTAAAATTACAAAAATACTAAACTAATGAAATATTTAGTATTTTAAAACAATTTGGCCATAATGGTGAAGGTTGGGATTAAAGTTCAAATTCCAACTCTCTTACTGAGGATTCTGTGAGAAACACATTCTAATTGTCATCATCGGGTAATCAAAAGAAAGCGCTCAAGTCTTAGAGCCGGTCAAAATGGGGTGTCTACACATGTCGATTGCATATTTCGTCCATTGTTGTCCATATGGTTCAATAAAATGGCAGTCGTTGCGAAATACAAAGTAACCTGTTATTGAACATCATCACAAATATACTTGTACGGGCCACAGTTTTTTAACCAGAAAGAGCTTATCTTTTTAACCAGAAAGGTGCATTGGGATTCTACCATTGAGACACATAAACACATAGATATGATTGTGTTGTAAGTTGTATGCATCAATAAAGCCCTTCGTTCGCAAGAAAAAAAGGTGTAAAACATAGCCACCATACCATTGTCAATTGCAAACTTGTATGGCATCAACAATTTTTTCACATCACAATTTCCTCACTTTGCATTGTTAATGAACAGAGATTATTTTGCTCGAAAATGTAAACTAATTATCTTTTCCCCTTATAATGCAGCTATTTTACTTGGGTCATTTTTCCCCTTCCTGTAAGAGTACGTCGGCTACTATGCGCTCCATCCCTCGGCTAAATGATTGGGGTGATGCCGAAATACAGGAGACGCGGCGACGTATGGAAAGTAAACAAATGTTGGACCAGCATGAGGTAATCAACCCACTCGTTGTGCACATTTGACAGCATTGCCCCACCTATGTTATGCAAACAATGACAGACTTCATTTGTGTTCTTATGATTAGGTTGGTCTGTTATTGGAATCGTATGATTCGCGATTCCAAACATATGATTCGAATCGATTCCGTAGGAAATCGATTTGAACACGTTGTGTGAATCAGAAAAAGCTGTGACTCGTATCTGAATCGGTGAGCCGAATTGGTGAATCGTCAATCCATTTGACTTGGTAAAATTGATGTTTGGCTACAAGACTGCAGGTTTTTTATTGTTCAATAAGGGCTAACACGCTCTTTTTAAGGTATTTCAGAATTTAGGATTACCGTATGCCATATTTTCACTTTCTCCCTCCCTATTTACTCTCAAATACTCAAACTTTTGCGAGAAAAACATGAAGTTTCCCTTTCGAAAATATTGTAGCCTTACAAATTCAATTTTATGTACTACCTCCGTTTATCAAATGAATTTTGGTTAAGCTATGAAGTCAGATTTTTGGAAAAGCTTGAAGATTTTGGTTTTTTAACCTTGTAAAAAGGTCAAAACATTGTCGTTTAGTTATTATTAGTTAGTTTGTAATTGAAAGTTTGTCTTTCTTTAGCTAAATGGGAAAAGGTCAAGTGGTAAACATAGGATCCAATGTGAAGTTTTTATCCACGCCAGATGAGCATCATTTACAACAATATTTTTGTTCATTTCAGACAAAGAAATTAATTTTTATTTGATATATTTAATATGTAAGTATGTAGACATACATTGTGTGCAATTTAAGAAAGCTGACCAAAACTTTAGGATTCATAGTTCAGATTGATTCCCGATTCAGTACAATACCATTTTCGTTCATGATTCGAATCTCGATTTGATAACTATGTTAGGTGGAGTTTCATCCAACAATGGAGAAAAGCAACGACATTGATAACGCAATCGACACACACCATGCCCATAACAAACAGAAACCACAGATTGATGAAATTTGTTTGAGCAAAGTTGAGTCCGACATTGGTGAACTGAAGGAAACGATGAAGCAAGTGCTTCACAGAAATGTGGAAATAAGGGAGATGCTGCTAAAGTTTAGAGGGAAGGAAGTTGTTGTCAATGTAAAGGTAAGCAAAAGCAATCCATACACATGGTTGACACAATTCACAGAGGTTACTTGAAGATGAAATATCATAGTAAATTAATGTATGTGTTTGTGTGATTAGGTGGAGTTGACTGAAAGAAATTGTAACATTAACATATCCTCCAGCATTGGTGAACTGAAAGAAAGGCTGAATCAACTGGTTGCAGCTATATTGTCTAGGAAACAACCATCTAATGAACAAACACATATTGCTGAAATTAAGCAAATGATGCAGCAAGTGCTGAAAGGTTTATTGGAAATAGCACAATTGCCTCGCTCAGAGGAAAAGGGTGTTCACCCTAGTGTGGAAGTCGAGTTGCATGACAGTGGTGTGGTCTTCCCAAATTATTATGTTAGCCTAATAGAGGGTAATCTTGAAGATTTATGGGGGGTTGATCACAAGGAAAATCATGTGAATGGAATGTTGTCCAATGAGATAATTGATATGCATGTTGGACATTTGCGTACCGTCCAAGAAGTTGAGGACAGGCATAACAACCGTGGCCTTGCCTTGGAGGAAACATACGCAAGCGAAGAAACCAAATCTCTTTCGGTTCAATTTCTAGCCATCAAGAACGTTGCGAAAGAGAGTGTATCTTCCTTTGATGATTTGCAAACCTTGCCTCCAATGCGAGGAGAAGTAGACAAAGTGCATACTTCTCCTCCTAAGATTGTCCAAACATTGGGAGTGGGACAAATTGTAATAGGCAGAGGAAAGGGAAGAGGAAAAGGAAGAGGATGAGGAAGAGGAAGAGGTATTGAAACCACAGACGTAGAGGATATGCATTCATGCAATGATAGCAAAATAAGTACTCGACTTACTGTAAGAAAATTCCCAAGTCACCACATCACTTCACCTTTCGTATGTTTCATTACCAATTGATGTCGACAGCATTACTGATCATAATTGAACCATTATTTGTGTTGTATTTTAATAGTTGTCATTCTAGTGCAAGTTTGCACTAACAAATGTTGTACAATTGTCTTATAGATTTCAGACAAAGTTCTGTCCAAACTGCACAGGTTGGAAAAGCGGTTCCATTCAGAGGTTAGACATTGCTTCACTAATTTTAGATGCATAAGGATGTTTTATGTATTTTATAAATTTATTTTGTGAACTGTGTTCAGTTAGTTAATTGTTTATATTAATAGGAGGAGTTGATGTTACTTGATTGTTTATATTGATAGGAGGAGTTGATGGTAGTGGAGAGCAGAGAGGTTTTATCGGTGGTCGAAGACAAAATTGTTGACTCTATACTTGACGACAGAAAAAATGAAAAGTACGGTTCAGTTTACTACTTGCAATTAACTTGTTCCATAGTATTTATGAAATAAGTTCAATTTTCTACGGATACTTGTTCCCTGTAGGGACATTGTCATGTCTATGAATCTTCATGAAATGCCATGCGAATGTGCTACCCGACGTGACATGCGCACACTTAAACTAGGGACATGGCTATCCGACACTGTAAGTTGTGGCATCTGACAATGTTATTTCCACTATATTTGCATAATGGACATTTCCATATAGGGACATTGTTATTTCGTATTAGATTTAAACAAATTGCAAACCTTATTTATCAAGTTGCCTCGTCTGTTACAATGTTACAGCCAATAAACTTGGTCGCGGTTCAATTGACTAACGGACAGCGGCAAGTACATAAAGACGGGAGGCATACTGCCTGGTTCTTTCTAGTATATCTGTCGGTAAGTAAGTGTTTTAGGTCGGTTGTGTATTGTAGATGGCATATTTTTAGAAATCTTTGGCTGACTGACCTTTACACACCAAACATGCAGACTTTGATATTAAATCAAAAAACTCAACCTTTGAATCATGAAAATATCGTCAAATCATATTTAGAACATGACAGATATACTAGTGTGCTTGATGCATGTGAGAAGGTAATATGAATGCCCATCCCATTAAAGTGAGTAGATTTAATATGAATGTCGGTAATATGGTCCCATTTACATGAATGTCAATGTAAATATGAAAATGCGTAGATGTTCACATGCCCTCTAAACAAAGTCTTCACTTGTGTTTTTATGTAGATTTACATATCTTTCAATTATAGAGGAGTACATTGGTTGTGCGTACAAATAGGTATGATAGATCGTGTGGCGTACCTATTTGACTCATTGGCATCCACCACACTGGACACCAACAAGCTGAACACGGCAAAAATGTTGGTATGTCGTGCTAAATTTCACAAATCTACTTTCACACTGTGACATCCTTCACATAAACTAACCGTCTCCTTCTGCAACAGGTTCAAACAATGCATGCCTTACTGCGACTACAGTTTGGAAATGAATATGCTCAAGACGTGCGTACCTTTGACGTCCGGATGTTAGAAAAAAGACCATTACAACAACTGGACAAGTAATCCACAAACCCTGCGTCACATTTACTTGACTCTTGAATGACTCATTTAACGAACCTGCTTATATTTATGAGAAATTTAATGTTACATTTCATTTGTAGCACTTTTGACTGTGGGATGTTTGTGATCAAGTACATGCAGCAGCTTGATATACCCAACGGTCCACACAAGGTACATTCTACCGCTTCATTTTCAATTACGAAATAAATCCTTTTATTTCCTACCGCTATAACTGTACCTGATTTCTATTATTGACTTTCTCTATATAGTTTCATCCTTCTGTGCGTCGTAAGTTGGTGCTTGACTTCATTATGGATGTGAATAATTCAAAGATCGGCGAGTATCTTTTGTGCATGTGATTGATTGCAATTACAACAAATCAGGCAGTGATGGGGAATGGGCTGCCAGTACGAGAGTAATTTGGATGCCCAACCACAGTTCACTTTTTTTGTAGTAATTGTTTTGCAGAGGGGTGTAAATACGAGTCCTTTCGATGTTTACGAACAATGATGTAAAAATGGATCACTAATTTGTTTATAGTACAAGTACAATTAGATGACTACATCAGTTTGTCGTGACAATTTTTAGGTCGCAGCTATGATAATACTAATTTCCCACGCATATTGATTGTACACATAATTCGGATGTTTGGGACTGGAACAAATGAGGGCCAACACATAATTCGCTTTTATCATGGCCTATAAGTACTTACCAAATTATGCATAAGTTGGATGTGGCAACTCCATCGATCAGTGGAATTATGGGTACGTGTTTGGCTGGGCTGATGTCACCCTATGTCATGAATAAATTGATGCAGTTACACTTGAATTCATACAAATCCGATGTGACTGAGCGATGTCTTTCTTTGTGGGTTTTTTTTGAATGCCATAATTTTGTCCAAAACAAAGCAAAAAAATATCCCACAGAACAAACAAATAGTAGTGACTATAATGCACCAACAGGGGTCCACCTTAATGGTTTACGAATGCACAGAAAATCCACAACAATTTCAAGTAAACCATTAAACCAAAGTTACCAGCCAACTAATTCAAACTGATTGAAATGCCTGACAAGTAGAACTTGGATACTAATTCCAATGAAGAACATGCACCTGATGACAGGACCTGAAAGTCCTGCCACGGGTGAACTGCGTGTACAAGCCACTGCATGGACAATCCAATTATGAAACAACGATACACGTTCTAATAGTACAATACGTGTACATGTACGACTATACATGTACAACTAGGAACCGATTTCAAAACAAAACAAGAAACTTGAATATGTTTGTTTGCATTTGCTTGAGTGCAATATTTATATCATCAGCTGATTATGAGTGCAAAAGTGGGCACGTGCCTAAAGCAGGTTGAACTTAATGCTGCCCATATAATCTTGTGCCACGCCAATGATGGTACTCGGAAGACTCTGCTCACGATGATAGTAAACTCAATGGTTCGATACATAAGAAGAGAACTGATTTTGCTTCCCTTTAACAAGTTGGCCTTCAAAGAACATCAAAAGGATCTTGCTTGGACATGGTTTGACGCCATGAAACATTGAAGGAACGTACAAGTTGAAGATCTGCCATACAAAACAGAAGAACATCGTGGGTTTGAACGATACGATTTTTAGAAGAACCTGTTCATTTAATGATAAAGCTACTCCTAAATTATGCAAGAATTATAAACTTCTTAACTTGTGTTGTTCATGATGTTCTCCTATCTTTGGCCAACATCGTCAGTTTTGATATCCGTATACTCCTTTTGTGGCTCATTATTGCATGATCCCACACTTCAACCCCATAATTAAAGTGTAATTGCCCCTTGATTTTGAATCTTTCAACTCTGCCAAATATTAAATCTATCCTATCGACCTTCCTTCCAACTCTCAAGTTGCCTCGTCTGTTACAATGTTCCAGCCAATAAACTTGGTCGCGGTTCAATTGACCAAAGGACAGTGGCAAGTAAACAAAGACGGGAGGGATACTGCCTGGTTCTTTCTAGTATATCTGTCGGTAAGTAAGTGTTTTAGGTCGGTTGTGTATTATAGATGACATATTTTCAGAAATCTTTGGCTGAATGACCTTTACACACTAAACATGTAGACTTTAATACTAAATAAAAATACTCAACCTCTGTGCATGACAGATGTACTGGTGTGCATGATGCATGTAAGAAGGTAATATGAATGTCCATTCCATTAAAGAGAGTAGATTTCATATAAATGTCCATCCCATTAATATGAATGTCAATGTAAATATGGAAGTGAGTAGATATTCGAATGCCCTCTAGACAAGGTCTTCACTTGTGTTTATGTGTACATTTACATGCCTTTCAATTATATAGGAGTACATTGGTTGTGCGTACAAATAGATATGGCCGACCATGTGGCGTACCTATTTGACTCATTGGCATCTGCCACACTAGACACCGACAAGCTTAACGCGGCAAAAATGTTGGTATGTCCTGCTGAATTTCACAAAACTACTTCCAAACTGTGACATCATTTACATAAACCAATCCTTGGAAGGGCAACCACATAGAAGATATATAAACGAAAAATATGTGAAGAAGCATTATCCAACCATGTGGGAAACTTTGAAGGTGAGTTGATTACTTCATAACAATGCACAAAGGAGAAAAATTGCACAACAAAATAAAAAAACATACAACAGAGCATTCAAAAATAGAGTATTGGTATTCATTAATGAACAAGTCTGCACAATGGTTTGAAAGATAGCACGCATTCTGTGCAATACAAAAAAATAGCTATATAAACTAGTCTAGGATTTGGGGAAGAGAATGGCTAGAAGACCCCATTCTAATTGAGCATTTGCCAGCATGGCTTGGGATTGGTCCAACTCAGCTTTAGTTGTCTGAATTGATGAAGGACCATGTCTAATCTGGGACAGCATCATCTTTGCTTCTTGATTAAGCTAGTCATGTTGCTGCTGCAGATGAGACTTTATTTGCCTGACAGAGGCAAGTTCTGCCATAAGTTTAGTTTTCTCAAGTTCAAATGCTGAGTATTGCTCAAGAATGGCTGCAGAGGTTTGGTGGCTGAGTTTGAGTGAAGTAGATATGGTGTGGGCTTGGTTTAGGAAATCTTTTCTGGTTTGAATATCCTTTGAGCAAGTCTGAACCATCTCTGAAAGGATTGGCCATTCTGTGATGATCTTGGCCAATTGCTTTAGTTGAATGGAGTTGAAATGATTAAGGGAAAGGTTTAGAACAGCAGAAAGACAGGCCAAGGTTTCATCAGGTTTGTGCAGAATGATTTCTTCAACTGGGGTGTTAATGAGGTTGATGAAGGTGGTTAAGGTTTGTTGAGTTTCACCATGAAAAAGATGTAGCCTTTGAGGCAATTGAGACATTTCGTCTAGATGTTGTTGAAGAATAGAAAGTTCTGCCCAAATATCCTGAGATGGAATGATAGCTTGTCCACAGTAATAGTTTGGTGAGAATATATGTTGCAGGTAATAAAGAGTAAATAGGATGAGGTTGGAAATGGTAGTACCTGCCCTGACAAAGTGCGCGCAGACGGTTGGCCTTGTTCGGCTGTGGTTGTGGCAGTAGGAGGAGTTGTTTCGGGTACTGATGAAATGGCAACATCAGCGCCTTCAGGCTCTTTTTCTGGTTCAGGTAAGAGGGGAAAAGTCATGAGGACCTTCAAGTTCTTTCTCAGACATTGGTCGTAGAGATGAGTCATGTATTATGTCCGTCCTTATAACTTGGAGAAGAAGAGCAGTTACTTAAAGAGAAGTTTTTTTTTTTTAAACGAACAATCACATTTGTATTTCTATTTACCTTGGTTGTTGTGAGCTTCTAGTTGAGGGGATTTTGTATTGTCATCTCTTGGAGAGGATTGGCTATTGGTTGAAATGTCAAAATCAATCCTCTTTGATTGTTTGTTTGAAGTTGGGAATTTGAGGAGTTAGAAGGTGATGGTTGAGGCCTAAAGACAGAAGGGACAATAATAGGCTCAGTGCCCCCTGGGTAAAGAACCTTCATCGGGAAAGTCCCAACTGTGACATCCCTGAGAACAATAGGAGGAGGTTTTACCTGCGAAGGATGTTGTGATGCAGATTGTGTAGATGGCCGTGACGAAGACTGTGAAGGAGGTTGTAATGAAGTTTGTTGAGATGCTTGAGGTGGTGGAGTTGGTTCTAGAGTGGGTTCTCTTGGTACATTGGTGATGGGACTAGGAATTGGATGAATGTGTTGAGGAGAAGTGGATGGATCCTCATCATCAGTAGTAGTAATGAGTAATCTCCTTCTTTTTCTCTGCACAAAAAGAAATGATCAGTCGGGCATGAATGGAAATTGAGATGATGTAAATATGTAAAGTCAAGGCATACTTGGTAAACCTGCCCTGAAGGGTTTAATGTTGTTTGGCCAACCATTTGGTTGAGAGGGATATCCCAATCACTTAGGTCTGTACTTAGAGCAGGAGCAGTGGAAAGCTCTTCTCTCTTTTTCGTCGTGACCTCTGTCTCAACAAGGGTACGAGTGGTAGTTCCTCTCTGTGCTTTTGTCTGCAAGGCTGACAAAGAGTCTCCCATTAATTTCAGAACTGAAGGGGTGTTTGTCTGAGTAATTGGATCCATTGGAGCCTTGCCTTTATGTTGGTTCCTAACCAATGGTTCAATAGCAGGGGCAATTTTGGTTGTCAAAGGTCAAACAAGTTAATGTTGTAAAGAAAAAAAAAGGCATGAGACAGTCAGGGATATGAAGTATATGAAGGAAGGATACCTATAGCCTTAAGCTTGGAAGGCGAGGAAATGGGGCCCTGATTATCAATAGAAGTATCGTGAAGGCAGGTTTCAAGTGGCTTGCAGAAAATAATGACAGTCATAAGTCCCCACCAATGGTCAAAAGCAGTGGAGCAATCCGAAGCAAGTTTGAAGAAGAATGAGCCAAAATCTTTGAAAAGTTTGGTGTTCTTTGTTAGAATGGATTCAGCTTGACTAGGATCTTTGAAGTAGATTCTGGACCCAATCTCCTCATGGATGTTTGGATGGAAATAAGGATAAGGGATACCCTAGGAAAGACCTAATTGCTTGGACCATTGATTGGGATAGTATGTCTCAAAACTGCAGTTGGATATCTTGGTGAAGGATATGAAACAGCCAACCAAGACATGTCTACAGGTGAGAATGTGTCTCCAAGTCTCATTTTGTGCTTGGACTTGCTCATTGTTTAAATCAAAAAGGTCTATGAAGAGGAAGCGAAGTCTACTGGAGGAGAATTGAAAGTTTTGAAATGGCATGTAAAAGTTGAAAAGTATTTTCAAAGGAAGGTTGTAAAACATGGTAAGATGATTTCTGAAAGTGAGGATGGGTTTGCTGTTATAAGTGAGAAATTGCTCAGCATAGGAGTGGAAAACTGGTTTCAAGGTGTTAGGTGGTGGGGGGGCGTGCCTTAGGGAAATAGGCATACAACCAAGCCTGGAAGAGCTAGAAGGGGCCACCACAGTTGCCATAAATCTTCTTGTCGACAAAGGAAAATAGGGCCTTGTAAAGGGTGGCAAGAAGATAAGGGGCTAAAGCCATAGCTTGGCCATCTTGCATACACAAGGCAAGGGGAAGGTATTCCTTGGTGATCTTGTACCCTGGGACACAAAAAAGAAACTGACAAAGCTAAACTAAGTAAAAAGCAATTCTTTCTTTGTCCTCGACAGGGGAACCAAGCTCGCCTTTGTATTTTTGGGTGAAATCTATATAGCTCATGTCAATGTTTAAAGTAAAGGTCACTTTTGGAGGCTCAAGGAGAGCATGAATTTGATTGCCCAAGATTGGGAGACCAGTCAAGTGAGCTACATCTAAGATGGTAGAGGAAATCATACCAAAATTGAGGAGTAGAAAGTTACAAGATTGCGACCAAAAGCATGCAGCAACAGTAATCAGCCCTTTGTCCATGTCATACTTTTTGGTCGATAGTCTAATTGCTTCACTAATGCCCTGGTGCTTCCATACATCAGAGTCATGACCTTCAATTCTCCTGGCCCTGCTTTGCCAAACAGGGTCTGGTGACCTCCACGATCTGAGTGGATTTTTGCTGACATTCCAGTTAGTCCACTTAAGTCTAGGTTAGTTGAGAAGAAGGTTCTCACCATTACCAAGGGGATAATATGGAGCTAGCTCGTCTGGGAAGTAAGACGTGAAGGTAGGGCCTAGCGTAGCCTTAGCGACACAGCTTGTGCTAGGCAATAGGGTAATACCTAATTTTAGAGGAGTGATAAGTGCTCTGATAGGGTTTGGGAAGCGAAGTAGGTCTTCATTGTTGTCCTCAGATGGAGATGGTTGAGATTTTTTGGGCGCCATGGCTTAGGGTTTTGTGGTGCTGTGGTTTTGAACGGCAATGCTTGAGAAGAAAAAATCTAGTCTAAGGAGTTCGAATCAGAGGGGAATGAAGTTGAAGTGGTTTAATGTTGAAAAAGTGGGTCTTTTATAGCTTATGATGAGGCCAGCATATTTAAATGCTCTTATATTGGGCTGTAGTTTATGTTTGTTTTGGGCCCATATTAAGAAATTTGCTATTAGACTTATCTCTTGGGCTCAGGGGAATAAATCTCTGGGTTAAGTACAAATTGGGCCCAACTGGCAAGTTTGTTGAAGGTTAAATCATATGATATTTAACTTCAACAATGGGGCCATTGTTTGCACCAAGTTTTGCCAGTCTCTGTCGACAGATGGTCCACTTAATAGAGGACGCGTGCCCAAGTCTGAAGGAATGTCCAACAGTTAAAAGTGGGTTCTCTGCATGTGGGTCACCTAGAAGTGATGGGGGCAGTTTTTCGCACCAGTCATGGAGTTAGTGGGCACACTTTCAAGAGGAAGCATGAGACAAAGCAGGAGCCTTCCTCTGTCAACAAAAGTTCCAAACAGTTGGTGGCCATGAAATAAACTGAAGAAAAGGGAGATCGACAGATAAAAGTGAAGGTTTAGTATACTTGGAAAGCCTAGAAGGGAGATCATGGGTTTTGATATCCCTATACTATTTTTGTGGCCCATCACTGCATGATCTCATACTTCTACGCCATAACTGCCACTGTAATTGCCCCTTGACTTCGAATCTTCAAACTCTGCCAAATATTGACTCTTCCCTGTCGACCTTCCTTTTACCATTGTGGCGCATGTCCCTCATCATTATGAGACAAAAATTGACAGAATATTGTCCACTAAACACAACCACAATCCTTGCAAACTGGGCCACTGAACCACAACACTTGGCCACTCACTGTAACTGCCCCTTGACTTTGAATCTTCAAACTCAACCAAATATTGAATTTTCCTTGTAATTTAATCAATAAATTCAATGTCGGTAAACTTGTTAATATTTGAAATACTCTTTTTCTGGATTGTGATGACTTAAACACAATTATTGTCTTACATTTTATGTAACCACAATACACAACTTATTTATATTGAAAACAAAATATACATTTCGGGTTTATAATCATAAAAATGGAAACTGCTTTTTTTTTAAGGTTCACTCATATTTTCAGCTAAATTATGATCGGTTATTTTTAAAAAATCTCTCTTTGCACCTATTTTTCCCACATCCTGCCAACAGGTGCGCTATTCAATTAAGGACACATGGCAAGTCCACCTGAAGACAAGCGTTATCAACTAACATTGAATCTTGCATGCCACCTGACTTACATGGTGGAGCAATTACTGGCAGTGATCATTGATTTAGTGGCCAGCCTCCAAAAGGAAACATGAACGAATTGGGAGTCTGTATCTGTCGAGAAAAGGCTAAAAGGACTTGGGCACAGGTGGCAACTTCAAGGATATGCACTTCGACAGGTACAAGTAAAGGTTTTATGTGGTTTGAAGACATGGAAATGACCGTGCAGTCACAGAAGTTGCACAGAAGCAGTTGCAGATTCGGTAGATCATGGGATCGTGGGAAATAAGAGCTATAAAGGGCAGAAGGTTTGCAGAGAGAGATGACATAAACAAAAACACAATAACTTACTTTCTACATTGTAACTTCTAAGCAGTTTTTTCCCTTCTAATTTGTACTTTGTCACTGGGTGAACTTTGGTGATTTCAACCTCAAATCAGCAAAGGTTTATCTTCTATGATTTGTTACCATTAGCTCATATCAGAAACTTCATTTTACTTGTTTACTTTGTTACCATCAGTTCATCGAAATAAGTCTTCATCCTTTTTAGGAATTCGAACCAATACCACAATTGCGTGATTTTCTTCTTTAAATTGTCAACTTTAAATTACTGCTTGGTTGCTGCCAATATAGGCCCAACATAATTTTACTAACAATAAACTTATCACTTTCATCGTTAATATGAAGTAATTTCACAACTCATGTTCGTAACTCGTAATTCATATAGCAATCGGTATAGAGATAAAGTAAACGTGTTCGCTGGGTTAGTTTCTCCAAGTAATATCCAAAATTAACTGCCACTTGGATTATATACAAAATGCATGTGCTGGGATATAATTTTGCAAAACCACATGGACAAAATTCGTATTGTACTCGAAATATAATAGTAATTTACCGAAACAAGTCATAACAAATCAATACGAAGCCAAACATATCGTTAGTTGATAAACCACACCGCAAGAAACCCTTCAGTTAGATCCAACCAAATATGAAACACAAACAAGAAACCCGCAATAGGAATCTTGGAATACAGACATAAGCCAATTTCTAACTCAAAACAATACACAGACAACCCATATATATCTCACCTTCAATTACTTTTCAAAATGACAAGTCACTACAAACACAAATGACAACATCACTCTAAACAATATGGGAAATTACTGTTCCTGGCCTTGTACATAAGTAACGTTGTGTCATTCCTAGCATTGTACGTAACCAATTATTAACACGTTCCATACAACAATCCATGCAAAATGAAAACTACATACATATCTACCCTGTTCTTCGCAATGATGTGTTTTCAATAGCTAGTACTATCTACCCAATAAATTAAGGGAATAAGTAAATCATACAAATTATACAATTACCTGATTCACCTCATCAATTGTGGTCGAATCATTTTTGCACACTGCTGCTTCGACACTACCGTATTGGCCCACAGGTTGTTTGGAATCAGAAGAAACATCGAAAAATAGTCGTTGTTGCTTAATGTGCGGTGTACTTGGATCCACGAACCCAGGTTTGCAGCGAATGGGAAATGACTCCGCATTGTACTCATGGTCAGTGATGTGGGTTGTATCTGTATCTGAGTTACTATCCACTATTCAGCCAAACTGAACCTTAGGACATGTTCGCTTTGTGTGCCCAATGCATTTGCAATTCCCACATTTTCGTGGTCTTTAACAGTTGGATGAGGCCCGTCCTGGGTTCCCTTTTGTCTGCACAAGATCAGGATCTTCTACTCCAAATTGTCATGGGATTGAATGTTTCCCTTTATCTCCATCCCCATCGTTCAGATTTCTCTTATATAACTCCTTTATCCGGCTCGTCATCGGAAGACATGCATCCCAAGCCTCTTTGAAACCTTTTGTTGATTGCGAGGCATAGAAACACATTTCATTGTAGAAAGAACTCAATATCCCATACAAGGCCGTCTATGTTGTAGTGTTATCAATTGAGGATTGACGCCATTGCTGGCCATCCTTGCTTGCAGCCTTTGTCCATCTATGCAGCACACAAGTTGGGGAAATTTGCATTAAATTTTCAGCTTTCATAACACACATCATGTAACAGCAAGGTAGCCCCAATGACTCAAACTTCACGCAACAACATCTTAATGCAGCATCCACTAGATTGTGTGTTACTATCCATGATCTATCATTCACCTTGTACTTATGAATATAGTAGCATTTCTGACCATCCGGCAAAGGGAACATGTCCTTCACATTCAACTTCCCCTCTTCTACGATTTCATCACGGAACATTCTAAATATATTTCAGGTGAATAGCTCAGCTCCATGTCTCTCTATATCTCGCAATGGAGTAATCAATACCGGAAAAGTGTTATTTGTTTCAGCATTATCTCCAGCCTCGTTATACCTTATCCTTGCAAGAGCCTGATCATAGTGCCTAACAAATTCATATAGCTTCAATTTGTGTTGGAGGAAGGGATTGAAATAAGCATTCATACTCTCCGAGCGCTGAGTTCTCTTCATCCCAGCAAAGAAATGTCCACGCATATATGCCTCAACCCACATATGACGCTTCTCATATGTCTCCAACACCCAGCTATTGGTTTGAAGTCCAAATTTTTTGACCATTCTCGTCTAGCCATCTTCAAACTTTGCCTCATCCCTTTCCATGTCCATGCACTGCTTGAAAGCATGTGCAAAGCCACTTTTGTGAATATTTGAAACAGCATTTTTCCTAAGATGCCAATTACCTAATCGATGTCTTGTGTCTGAAAATACTCTTCTGATTGCCTCTCGCATCGCCTTATCCCCATCTGTCAGTACGGACACAGGTGCTTTATTGCCCATCGCCTCCATAAATGTTTCCAAAACCCATGTGTGTGTATCAATTGTCTCATTAGCTAGCAAAACATATGCAAATATCGTGGTTGTGAAGTGGTTAGTCACACCAGCCAACATGACAAAAGGTTTCTTGTACGCATTGGTTCTGTAAGTTGAGTCAAATCTCAACACATCACCAAACTTTGTGTAGTTAGCCCGCGATTTCGATTCTACCCAGAACAGATTTTGTAACTTGTTATCCTTGCACACATCATACTTGTAAAAAAAATGTAGGTCAACATCAAGTTTTGCACATAGGTCAACCAACGCACCCTACACATCACCATCCTCAACTTCTGCTCTACATTCTGCTTGAATATGGTTGTGCAAATTCGTACGGATGAAACCAACATTCTCATAAGACTCGGATTGATTTACCATATAGTCCATGATTTGGCTAGTCTTCACACCGACGTTGCGCATAGCCATTGCTTGAGCTTTGTCAGCGCTGTTTAAACCGCGATGTGATCTCAAATACATCACACAGTGTTGTTCCGCCAATTCATGGTTGTGATCTGCAACGAAGTGAGTCACAACATACTTTCCCCCTTCACCAGCATCTGAATCATACCGTATGCGAAATTAGGCTTTGCAACCTACTCTTGTTAGTGCCTTGGGAGCTCTACTCTTCTCAGCAACACGGTCCAAGTATTTTGGTAATCTCTGACCTTCCTTTGAACACAACCACAGCCTACTAACAACCTTTCCCTGTTTATTTGTGTTAAATCTGGATTTTCGTATACTAAATCCCTTGGCTTTAGCATACGCATTGTAGAAAGCTTCTCCATCTTCGACCGAATCAAAAATCTGTTCCAGAAGAGCACGTTCAACATCACCAACCATGTCATTCCAATGAGCATCGTCAACCATTTCTTGTTTCACATCAGCTCCGCCATTTTCAACGTTCATGTTGGTTGCTTCTTCATTGCTCGGACCAGCTTCGCAACCATGATAAGGTTCCGCCCCACTTTCATTGATCAAACGAATGTCATCTGCTTCATTTGGAATGTCATAATCATCACCTTCCCTTTTCACTTCCGCTGGGGCCATACTGTACATGACATTAGTACAAACAATTACTTGATGACCGAAAAATGTTAACACAAACACAAACATGACATTTGCACACGGTTGAATTATTCTTGCAAACACAAACACTTGATTGAGAAAGAGAGAGGTTAGTTGCCAATGAAGGGGTTTCCGTTTGAGCGAAACGTAGAGCGGTTGAAGTTAGGATGGGGGTTTAGTTGAGGGAAAATAGTTGAAGTGAAGAAGCCAGAGAGAGAGAGAGAGACAGAGAGAGGGAGACAGCTCCATACCTCATATCTAGTTAGAGAGAGCGCCTTCACTTCAGCAATGGAATGAACACAGCCTTCTAGTTCTATCGTTGTTGGAAATCGCCCGTTATACTATTCCCTATAGAGCTTCGTCAATGGAACCCAGCAAGGGCTTCTTGTTGTTAATGAAAATCAAGGGTTGCACACTCAACCTTACACAGAGAGGAGAATAGAGAGAGAGAGAGATACAGATGAAATAGAGAGAGTGAGTGGTATGCAATCATGCAAATACGAGCATTAACCGATTGCCCCAGTTTTAACTTTTTTACAATTAAACAATTCAATGGTCTTGATCAATTATTGTAATCTAATGGCTAAAAATTGGGTTGTATATGGTGTGCAACCTTACGGGGGTTGCACACTTAAACAACGCCCAGTTTGCATTTCCTTGTTTGAAACCGAGTTTTCATTAGTCAGTTTTCATTTCTTGTTGAGGGGAGTTGGTTTATGCCTTCTTTTAGGAGGAAAGCACAACTAGCTTTTGCAGTATGTTTCCCATTAGTTGTTATGCTCTATTTGTTTGGTTCTCCATTGTAAGATAATATTCATTCCATCAAAAGGTTATGAAATAATAATTCTAATTCATTCCAATAAATCAAACATTACATTAGAATTGTAGATTCTTTTTTCAAATTGGCTGAGATTGGGATAGGAATACCATAAATTTGATTTTTGAAAGTGTGAGGTTTTCATAAAAGTTCCATTCATGTAATTGTTGATGCACCTATGAAGCACGAATACTTCAAATATGGTGGTGTATTCGTATCATATCCGTATCGAATATTGACATCTTTGGATATTTGTGGATACATATCGAATACTTATTAAAAGTATTGGATACTTCTTAATTAATTTTTCATTAATTTTAGAGTATCGGATATTTAATTTTGAAGTATTAGATGCTCCAAGTCATGATTACTTGTTTTACGAAATTAGAATTGTAGCATTTCTTGCATAATATTATAATATAATATAAATGCATAGATAAATATAAGAATATTTTTCTAATACTTTGTTTAGTTCTTTGATATAAATAACATAGTGAGTTAAATAATGGAATTTGTCAAATTGATGTATCCTAATTGTTTCATGCATGTCCCCTATAAATATATATAAAGTAAGAATTAACAAGAGAATATAACAATATTAAATAAATAAGAAAGTAAACTTAAAAATAAAATTTTTTACTAGTGCCAAAGGAAAAAGGGGATAAGTTGTGGATTGTTTCATTATTGTAATATAAACATATTAGACTTGATATTGAAATGAAATATTTGTAAGTAGGGTTACAAATGAACCAAACTGTTCATGAACAAACTTGGCTCAACTCGTTAAAAGCTCGGCTCGACTCGGTTCGTTTAGTAAACAAGCCGAGGTCAAGCTCAAATATTAGGCTCGTTTAGTAAACGAGCCGACCTCGATCTCGCATAAGCTCGACTTGTCAAACTTGACTCATTTATCTTTATTTAAATGATATAATAAATATATTATTTATATATTAAATATTAAATAAACACAGATATATAAATATATTATTTATATATTAAATAATATATAAATATATATAAATAATATTTAAAAAAATTATCGAGCCAAGTTCGAGTTTCATTAATATTAACGAAACAAGCCGAACTCAAGTCGAGTTCCTTATCGAGCCAAGCTCAAGTTCAATAAACGAGCTCGATAAGTAATTAAGCCAAGCTCGAGCTCAGTAAAGCTTGGCTTGGCTTGGTTCGTTTGCAACTCTATTTATAAGACCTATTGAAAATTTAAAAGGTAAACAAGCTACTAGCTTAAATGAATAGCTAATTCATAAATATTAGTATTTGGCATTTTTAAATTACATTGTGATTTCTCAACATTCTTTAACTTATATGTAACTCACTACTAATAATTTTAAAAAATATATTTTTCATAAACGTATCATAACTATACCTGTATTCAATTTTTTTCGATTTTATCATATCATCGTATTTATATCTTATTTTTTAAAATTTTATCGTATTATCATATATGTATATCGCGTCCATATTCATCCTTCCTAAAGCATCACGTATAATTAAGAATAGTTCAATTTTATAAAATACCCTTGTCAACAAGGTCACATAATGGAATATTTTCATTTTTTTATTTTTTGGTAAGTGGGATATGAGAATATCATTCACTCTATTTTGTTTCAGTTTTCAAAATTTACTTTTTAGAAAATTTTACTTTTCATTTTTTGTATTTTTTTGTTTTTACTAATTTTTTTTAATATTTTTTTTAAAAAATTAATTTTTAGACACATCTAACATGAATACACTTAAAAAGTATAATATTTGTAAAAAAATCCTTAAAAAATTCACTAAATACCAAAAATACCAAAAAAAAAAAAGAGAGAAGGAAATTCAGTATATTTTTCATATTTTTGTATATTTATTAATTTTTTAAAATATTTTTCATAAATATTTTATTATTTAGATACATCTAAATAAGGTGCATTAAAAAAATTTAAAAAAAAAATATTGTTTAAAATTTTAAAAATATTCATTAAAAATAAAAATATATAAAAAATAAAAAACTCAATTTTCAAAAAATTGAAATTAAAAACACTGATTAGCCTTCGTTTGGCAACTTGGGTTGGGTTGAGTTTGGACCTATTTTAGTGACAAAAAGACAAATAAACTTTTTAGCTTGATAAGACAAAATGTTACATCTAACTCATAATCATTACATTCTTTCTCTCACAAAAAGTCAAAAAAATCAAAAAAAATTATTCCAAATAAAATTTTTTAATCACAAACTAAAAATATTAAAAAGTTAAAAAGTGTCACGACCAAAACCCGCCTCTATAGGTTTAGCGTCATGGCCGGCCAGTAATCATAGATTACCTACGGGCTCCATACAAATAAACCTTTAATGTAAAGAATCCATCAATTGAGCAATGCATATATGAGGAGAGCAAATATAATAAGCAAGGTTTTGTTTCAAAGTTACATCCAACATAAGTACAAATTCATATCTTACAAAATACAACCCCAACTATGTACAAATACAAAACCATTAAACCACACAAAAGGGTTCGACAAGCATGGCTCCACCCAAGCCCGATTACTTCACTTGAAAGCTCTACAAAAGGCTGACCCGGGTAAACTCGAGGCTATCTAACTCTGATATTCAGTTTGCCCACCTACAATTCCATATATAAATAAATAGTGAGCTAGAGCCCAATGAGTAACAACAGAATAAAGAGGTTAAATGAATGAAGTTCGACAATAGTACAAAAATATGTCTTACAATTTCGAAATGAATCTTAAATCATTTTCCAAGGGAGGCATTTGCCACATTAGATCAAATTCACAACAAAACATTTCGATTAGCAATAATAGCATCTCTTTACAGTAACAAAAGCCATTCGTAACGTTATATGTGGTACATCCATGAAGTGACAAATAATATTCCAATGATAACGAATCATACTGGCCATGATATTGTTACCCCCAAGCAAGGGCCTAGCCATGGTATTGTTACCCCCAAGCAAGGACCTAGCCATGGTACTATTACCCCCAGGCAAGGGCCTACATTCAATGGATGCCACAATATCGTTTCAAAACAGAACTTCATTCATTAGAGGACATAACATTTCAATTAGCCATGCTATCAATTATCAAATCATTTTAAAAATTCATTCAAGCAATCACATATCCATTTTGATAGCAATAACATTTTCGAAAGTAAAGATAAATTGAACATATCTTTATATGGTTATTACTCACAATGGTTCACGGTGACACTAAGCCTCGGACGTCCACCTAAACAAAGCACATAACAAAATACAAATGAAACTCTATTTCATTTTAATTCAATTCTCTTTATGCATCTCTCACTTATTGTATGATTATCGGAGTCCAAATGGTGCCTAAGAATGCTTGGAGTGGTATGAGGATGCAAATATACACTTAAAGAGTTGGTAAAATTTTGCTGAAAACAGGGTCTCCGCTCGAGCGCAACTTCCTACGCTCGAACGGGGATTCAAAAACAAAGGTGGTCGCTCGAGCGGTCTGTAAAAGTACTGGATACATGAAATTCCCGCTCGATGGTCGCTCGAGCGGAAGACTAAGAAAAAAGGTCCTCGCTCGAGCGCCACTTTGGTCGCTCGAGCGGACTGTAAAATTTCAGAAACTTCTAGGAGCCCAAATTCCATGCTCGAGCGTGGTTTCCCTCGCTCGAGCAGACAACATGAATTCTAGAATTTCCAAAACTGTGTTTGAAGTTCAAACATGGCACTCAAAACTTCAAATCTTGTGTTTTTGGTATAAAAACATGGAGAGTCACTATATAAAATGAAAACACTTCCAATTTGAACCCATTTATTCAAAATCATGGTAATTTCCCAACCAATGATTCCAACCTCAATTTATAAAATAAGTTTAACTCAATTTGAGTATGCATTTCTTCAAAACATGTTCAAAATATGATCAATGACATGAGAGGCATGAAAACATGAAGGATTCTCCAAATTAAGGTGTAAATGTGCCATGCATGTAGGAATTTCTTGAATTCTAACTCAAATTATGCATGCATGTGTATAATTCAACTCCAATTCATCCTATTCATAACAACTCATGCTCAACCTATTCAAATTCAACCAAATTATCCTATAACTCCATGAATTTAGTTTCTACATGATTCAATTCTAAGAATTTAGGATGAATCTCATATCTAATGTGTGAATTCAAGTGTGTTATAGCTCCAACCCTTCAAGCTTCCACAATTCTCTACAAATCTCCCCTTTCTCTCTCTAGATGTTGAACTCTCCTCTCCTCTCTCTCAATTCTCAGCTAAGTGTTATGAAAATGAGCCTATAAGCTTAATTAGAGCCTTATAGGGTGTGCTTAGGTTAGCCTAATCAAATGTGGTTAAGATTAATTAATTCTAACTAATTCAATCAGTTTATTCTAATTATTTTGATCCAAATCAAATTTCAATTAAATTTGTCATAAAATTCTAAATATTCTCATTAGCCTATTGGGTTAGTCAATTTCAGTTTCTGAAGCCGTTTGGGCTTTCAATTTCCGACTCTAAGTTATCAATTTAAACAGATATTCCATATATCAACAGATAATTATAGAATTAAACATGTAATCATACAATTAAGCACATAATCATGATGCAACTAAACTCATTTAAATCATATATGTACTAGTTTGGAGGTCAGGGTTGTCACAGTCTCTCCCTCTTAGAAAGTTTGGTTCTCCAAACTTAAGTTACCTTCAGATGGAAACAAATGCGAATACCGTTACCTCATCTCTTCCTCTTTCTCTCAAGTGGCCTCCTTCCCCTAATGTTCTCTCTACTCAACCTTCACCATGGGGATAGTTTTGTTTCTCAATTGGTTTGCTTGCCGATCAATGATTTGCACGAGCCATTCTTCATACATCATATCCTCATCTAGAGCAATCCAGTGTAATCAATCGCATGGAACGAATCTCTAAGATACCCACGATGCATGGATACATGGAAAACGTTATGCACTTGTTCCATTCCCGGTGGCAAGGCAATACGATAAGCAACAAGACCCAACCTCTCAAGGATCTGAAACGGTCCAATGTAGCGAGGAGTCAATTTTCCATTTTTACCAAATCTCATATGCCCCTTCATTGGGGTCACCTTGATGAATACATGATCTCCCACTTCGTACTCTAAGTCCCTTCTTCGCTGATCTACGTAGCTTTTCTGTCGGCTCTGTGCAGTTTTGAGCCTTTACTGGATGATTTTGATCTTTTCAATCGTTTCCTGCACAAGTTCAGTCCCATAAGTAGCTCTATCACCAACCTCTGTCCCACAAACTGGCGATCTACACTTTCTGCCATATAGTGCCTCATATGGTGCCATACCAATACTCGCGTGAAAACTGTTATTATAAACAAATTTGGCCAATGGAAAATAAGTTTCCCAACTTCCCTGAAAATCCAATACACACATACGAAGCATGTCTTCTAAGGTCTGAATAGTTCTCTCGTTTTGCCCATTGGTTTGCGGATAAAATGCTGTACTAAATCTCAATTCTGTTCCCATTGCCTCCTGCAAACTATGCCAAAATCTAGAAACAAATTTAGGATCCCTATCTGATACAATAGACACTGGAACCCCATGCAGTCGAATAATCTCATCAATGTAGATAGTAGCAAGTCTATAAGCAGTAAATGAAATCTTTACAGCAAGAAAATGAGCAGATTTAGTCAATCTATCAACTATAACCCAAATAAAGTCCATACCTTTAGGTGTCCGAGGTAAGCCAACAACAAAGTCCATGGTGATATGTTCCCATTTCCATTCCGGAATAGGAAGAGGCTAAAGCAGACCTACTGGTTTCTGATGTTCTGCTTTTACCTGCTGGCATTGTAAGTATTTAGAGTTGAAGTCGGCAATCTCCCTTTTCATGTTGGGCCACCAATACACAAACTTCAAGTCTTGGTACATTTTGGTGTTTCCTGGATGCATAGTAAACATTGACTTGTGAGCTTCCTCCAAAATTTTCCATTTCAAATCCGCATCATTCGGGACACACAACCTCCCCTGATATTTCAATACGAAGTCTTCAATTATGAACCCCGATCTAGGCTTGGTGTCAAGTTCATCACGAATCTTTTTCAAAAACTCATCATTCATCTATTTCTCTTTAATTTCCTCGATAACAGCAGGCTAGGCAGAAATTGCAACCATCAAGCTACTTTGTTCAAAAGGCATGTCACGGCCCGAACCCGCCCCTATGGGTTCAGTGACGTAACCGGCCAGTAATCCTTGGATTACCGAAGGCCTCTTAGCATAATAACATATAGTCAGGGGCTGCGGAAGCAAATACATAGAATATACATAGTCCATCGAGCTGTGCAGACATACATGAGACTGATAACTTTAAACTTTTATAGATGTACAGGTGACGTCACTAGTAAGTACATACAAAAGGGAAACTTGTTCAAAGAAACAAAAGGATCAGTCTTGAACATTAACATTCACATAGCCACAAACATGACATGATCTGGAACCTCCTCGTGAGGCACAAAGGGTGGCTAACAACACAAAAAAAAAAAACCTCAGGCATCAACTCAGGCCTGTTCACGAACCTGCTCACCTACATACATAATAAATAACTAGCGAGCAGAGGCCCAGTGAATAATAACAGAGTAAAGAGGTATATGAATGATGTCTCAATATCGTAGCTGAAATAAAACAATTCACGTTCATTTTCTTGTTCTGAGCATGTAGACAAAAGTCAGAATTCATACTTAATCTTTCACATACGTTCATTGGTACAAGTAGATCTCACACAGAGTGGCTTAAATTTTTACTTGTCAGTTCTATGGAAGAACTTCCGGCCGGGTAAAGATAACTTGTCAGTTCCATATAGGGACCTCCAGTCTGGGAACCTGCATACTTGTCAGTTCCACCTAGGAACCTCCAGCCAGGTACAGATAACTTGTCAGTTCCATAAGAACCTCCAGTCTGGGAACTTATAGCATACTTGCATCATAATATCATGTCACTTATAACGTACTTGAATCGTAGCATACATCACTTGCAACATACTTGAATCATAGCATGGCATCATAATTGCTTTTTACGTCGGACAATCATTCATAGTAATAAACATGGCTTTTCCTTCAACAGATCTTATTTCATATATAGAAAATACATAGATTTGAACATAGCTTTACTAAGTTATTACTCACAGATATTAGGCGTCGTAAGTAGGCAATTCAACTTTCCTGTGGCACTTGACCTACATAGTTACAAAACGAACATATCCAGAATTACACACCCGTAAATGATAACTTGGTCCTTTCTTGTTCTGGTGTGTACCTACATTATTATCCTCATTATGGGGTCTTATTAATGGCCTAGGAATGCCTAGGATGGAATGAGGATGCAAAAATGCACTTGAAAACATTTCCCAAATTTTACTGAAAATAAGGTCCACGCTCGAGCGTGTCTTTTCCCGCTCGAGTGTGACTTTCCCCGCTCGAGCGGTCTGTAAACTTGGAAAAAGTATTGGTTGCATGTTTTTCACGCTCGATGGATGCCCAATCCCTGCTCGACCGTGAGACTCAGGCCTACGCTCGAGCGTGAATTACCTCGCTCGAGCGGACTGCAAAACATATGAACTTCTGGGTATATGCATTTCACGCTCGAGCGTGACTCACGCCACTCGAGCGAGAGTGCATGTACTCAGAGTGTCCACTCGAGCGTGAAGTCCCCCCGCTCGAGCGTGGATCAAATTTCTGGAATTTCCAGATTTGATCTTCAAGCTCAAACTTAACTTTTAAAGCTCCAAACCTCATTTTTCTGGGCCAAAACTTGAGAAAGTAATAAAGACCTTTAAAACAACATAAATTAAAGATCATTACAAGAAATCATGGCCGAAAGACATGCCAATTGAACACAATTTCAACTTAAATTGTAGGAATGGTTCAAGAACATAACATGCGTGGACTCCCTTAATCTTGAGCTTCACAAAACATGATCAAGTGCCATAAAACAATTTGAAACTTGATGATTTCCCTAAATGGAGGTGAATTTCAAACATGCAAGAAGGAATTTCCTAGCAACATGTTCTCAATGCATTCAAATGCACATGCATGCATGAATTCATTCTTAATTCCATTCCTTTAGCACAATTTTCATGTTAATCCACCTAACACAATTAATTTCATGCTCTAATCAACCAAATGACAAAGCTAGAGATTAACATTCTTACCTAAGGTTCTCAATTCCTTATGCTAGAGATGGTCTTGAGTGATCTTCCAAGTTTTCCTAGCAATTTCATCCAATTTCAAGCTTGGTCTCAATTTTTTCCCCCACTCTCTCTCCCTCTCACGTTTTTGATGTAGAAAAGGGCTCAAGGATGTATGCAAGTGGATGAAAGGAGGTGAGTGGGCTCAAAGAAATGGTGTTTATTTAGATAAGGACATAAGCAATTAAGTGGAATTAAATTAATCTTATTTAATCGTTCCGAAACGAATTTTAATTGAACCTACCAAAAAGTCCTAAAAATTTTACTTAACAACATAAATCAAATCGATTTTTGTATCGTATGCCGATAAGGCCTTCAATTCACAAATCGAAACTAAAACATAAACAGATCTTGCTATGCTAAACAGATAGGGACACATCAATAATGCAATGCACATGTAATTATCCCATGATTTCTTCTTAATTACTTGCTAGGCATGCTTAAGCATGAATTAACGTTAATTAAGGGTCGGGGTTGTTACAGTTTTCCCCCCTTAAAGAGTTTGGTCCTCCAAACTCGAGTTACCTTCATTCTGGAAGAACACTGGATTTAAAGGAAACAATTCAGGGTATCTTTTCATCATGTCTTCTTCTGTCTTCCAAGGTGCATAAGTTCTTCCATGATTCTGCCAATCAACCTTTACCAAAGGGATTTCTTTGTTCCTCAATCTTTTGATCCGGTGGTTCACAATTTGCATTGGCCTTTCCTCATAGGTATAATCATCCTTTAAAAGTACATGAGTTGGTTCTATCACATGAAATGGATCTCTCAAATACCCCTGAAGCATAGATACGTGAAAAACATTGTGCATATGCTCCAATACCGGAGGTAGGGCCACTCGATAGGTTACTGCATTGATCTTCTCCAGAATTTCATATGGCCCAACGTATCTTGGTGCCAACTTGCCTTTCACCTCAAACCGCGTTTGGCCTTTCATCGGAGTTACTTTGACAAATACGTAATCCCCGACTTCGTATTCCCTGTCTCTTCTTCGAACATCAGCATAACTCATTTGGTGGCTTTGTGCAGTTTTCAGACGTTGCTGAATCAGATTCACTTTCTCAACCGTTTCTTGCACAAGTTCTGGGCCCAAAAATGGCCTATCCCCAACTTCTGCCCAACAAATAGGAGAACAGCATTTTCTTCCATAGAGAGCTTCATAAGGAGCCATTTCAATACTTGAATGGTAGCGGTTATTGTACACAAACTCAGCTAGAGGAAGGTAGGTCTCCCAATTTCCTTGGAAGTCCAGCATACACATTCTGAGCATATCTTCCAAGGTTTGATTGGTTCGTTCAGTTTGACTGTCTGTCTGTGGATGATAGGCGCGCTACTCAGTCTCAGTTCTATCCCCAAGGCCTGTTGTAAACTCTGCCAAAATCTTGACACAAACTTTGAATCCCTGTCAGATACAATAGATACTGCCACCCCATGCAATCTCACAATCTCATTTATGTTGATGTTGGCCAATTTGTCAGGATTGTAAATAGATTTAACAGGTAGAAAATGGGCAGATTTAGTCAAATGATCAACTATAACCCAGATCAACTATAACCCAGATAGAGCCCATACCTCGAGAAGAGCGAGGCAAACCCACAATGAAGTCCATGGTAATGCGCCATTCCAGTATTGGAAGCGGCTGTAACAAACCAGCGGGTCGTTGATGTTCAGCTTTAACTTGTTGGCAATGTAAACACCTAGCCACAAAATCTGCAATACACTTTTTCATTCCAGGCCACCAGAAGTTCTGTTTCAAATCGTGGTACATTTTCGTGTTCCCGGGATACATGGCAAATCTCGAACTGTGAGCTTCAGACATAACACGTTTTCTCAAGTCACAACAATCTGGTACACAAAGGCGGTTCCAAAATTTCAATACATTGTTCTCAAGAATAAATCCGGGCCTTGGTTTTGAGTCAATTTCATCCATGATCTTTTTCAGGAACTCATCTTCAATTTGCTTTTCTTTGATTTCTTCAATGATCGCAGGTTGGGCAGAAATGGCAACTAGGATCCCATCTTGTTCACGTATCACAATTTCGATTTCATTCTTTTCCAGGTCATATAACAATTCCCTCTGATCGGTAAGCAAACATCACAAATTTCCTACTGATTTCCAGCTCAAGGCATCTGCTACAGTGTTAGCTTTGCCTGGGTGATACAAAATTTGTAAATCATAGTCTTTGATCAGCTCTAATCATCTCCTCTGTCTTATGTTTAATTCTTTTTGAGTGAAGAAGTATTTCAAACTTTTATGGTCAGTGTACACCTCACTAGTTACCCCATACAAATAGTGACGCCAGATTTTCAAAGCAAACATCACAGCTGCTAGTTCAAGATCACGAGTCAGGTAATTCTTTTCATGTGGTTGGAGCTGTCGAGAAGCATAGGCAATTACCTTCCCACTTTGCATCAGTAGACAGCCCAAGCCTTTGTGGGACGCATCACTGTAAATCTGAAACCCCTCAGTTCCATTGGGCAAGGTCAAAATCGGTGCAGTTACTAGCCTAGTTTTCAACTCTTGAAACGCAGACTCTCTCTGATCATTCCAATCAAATGGAACGTTTTTCTGAGTTAACTGGGTCATTGGCATAGCCAGTTTCGTAAAGTCTTTCACAAACCTTCTGTAGTAACCTGCAAGCCCTAGAAAGCTTCTAACTTCGGATACATTGGTTGGTCTTGCCCAATCAACAATGAGTTCAATTTTTTGTGGGTCCACTGATACACCATCCCGGTTGATTACATGGCCCAAAAAGGCTACACTGTCCAGCCAGAACTCACACTTGGATAGTTTTGCATACAATTTCTTTTCTCTTAGAATCTGTAAGGTAGTTCTCAAATGATTTTCATGTTCTTCCTTGCTTTTTGAGTAGATCAATATATCATCAACAAAAACAACAATAAATTCATCCAGAAATTGTTTGAATACTTTATTCATAAGGTCCATAAAGGCAGCAGGTGCATTGGTTACCCCAAATGGCATGACTAAGAATTCATAATGCCCATATCTAGTTTTGAATGTGGTTTTCTCTACATCTTCTGCCTTGACTTTCAACTGGTGGTACCTGGATCTAAGGTCAATCTTAGAAAAACTTGGGCTCCTTAAAGTTGGTCAAACAAATCATCAATTCAGGGCAGGGGGTACTTGTTCTTGACGGTCACTTTGTTCAACTCACGATAGTCAATACATAGCCTCAAAGATCCATCTTTCTTTTTAACCAACAACACCAGAGCACCCCAAGGTGAGGTACTCGGACGGATAAACTTCTTGTCTAAAAGTTCTTGGAGTTGAACCTTCAACTCCTTTAATTCTGTAGTTAACATCCTGTAAGGAGTCTTGGAAATAGGTTGAGTTCCAGGTGTTACTTCAATAGTGAATTCAATTTCCCTATCGATTAAGTCCCCGAGTAAATCATTGGGAAAAACATCAGGAAAATCACTAACCATAGGAATGGTTTCTATACTGGCACCACCTAAAGACTCAATCAATGCACAACACAAGTAGCCACGACAACCTTTTCTTAACAACTTCTTGACTTTCATGAATGAAATCAAGTATGGCGGAGGAACTACCCCATTCCTAGTGAAAGTAAACTCAGGCATACTAGGTGGTTTAAACATGACGGTTTTATTCACATAATCAATAGTAGCACAATATTTAGTCAGCCAATCCATACCCAGAATACAGTCAAAATGATCAATGTTCAAAGGTAACAAGTCCACATATAATGTCACATCACTGATTACAACAACACATGCTGAGTAAACATAAGCACACATCATAGAACTCCCTGATGGTGTAGACACAGATAACAAACATTTCACAGATTCTATCGGTCTAGTTAATTTCCAAGAAAAAGCATGCGAGACAAATGAATGCGTAGAACCATAATCAATCAGTACATAGGCGTTCTGAGCACAGATAGGAATTATACCTAACACCACTGTTTCGGTATTCTATACATCTCCAAGCACGAGTGCAAACACTCTCCTTTGCCTTAGTGTCTCAGTGCCAGCATTACCTCTGGCATTTGTTCTAGTATTAGCCCTTGTCGCAGGAACAGATCCGGCTGAACTTGCTGCTGGGTGGTTAACATTGGCAAACCTCATTGGACAGTCTTTAATCATGTGACCAGTTGTGCCACATCCGAAACACGCGCCCGAAGCACGTTGACATATGCATTTGTACTTTCTTCCACACTCTGAACAAACTGGTATAGATTCGCTACTCTGGCTTAAGCTGCTCGAAGACCCAGTATTTTGCTTTTTGTTCATGGAGAAAGAGCAACCCCTCCGAAAGTTAGATCCATGCCTCTTACTTTTCCATTCTGTTGTTGGTGTTTTGGCTTGTTTCATTGCTGCTATTGTGGCCTCTGCCATTATTGCTCTGTCCAAAACTTCCACATAGGTAGGCAATTTCAATACGCCTACTCGGTCGAACACTTCTAGATCCAGCCCACCTTCAAATTTCCATGCTTTCTTGTAATCAGTATCCACCATATGTGGAGCAAACCAAGCTAGTTCGGTGAATTTGGCTTCATACTTAGCTACAGACATCCTACCCTGCTTAAGTTCTTGGAATTCTAACACCTTTCGATCCCTAAAACATTGGGGAAAGTACTTGTTGTAGAATATCTCATTAAACTGCGCCCATGTCATATCCCCGTTGTTGTTTCGAACTAACAGCCACCATCTTCGGGCCTCATCCTTTAAGGTGTAGGTGGCCAAGAGCACCTTCTGGGTTGCAGAGCAGGGGAATACTTCAAACAATTTTTCCATTTCTAGCAGCCAGGTTTCTGCCTTTAATGGTTCTATGCCACCCAAGAAAGTCGGCGGCTCCATCTTCATAAATTTCTGAGTCAAGTTAATTATGTCATGGTTGTTCGGTTCAACTTGTACTAGCGGAGGCGGTGGAGGTAAGGGCTGTTGCCTCTGTTGTTGTGCCATTGCTTCTGTTAAGGTTACAAGCATTTGCTCTATTCACTCATGCGAGCCTCAGAAGACTCACTTACATCTCTTCCCCTTGCATTATCCATGCTGCTATATAGACACTAGGTAATAATAAACATGGGCATAATCCCGTTTACTTCATTTAACTTTACTTATTCAGATTTAAATCCAGTTCTCATATCCATATGATCATTACTCATTTACACATGCTGATGATATGTCCCTACTTCTTTCTAGGACATCCTATAGCTCTTATGGACTCGTGTGTGTGGTATAACACATGCTCTGATACCACTCTGTCACGACCCGAACCCGCCCCTATGGGTTCAGTGACGTAACCGGCCAGTAATCCTTGGATTACCAAAGGCCTCTTAGCATTATAACATATAGTCAGGGGCTGCGGAAGCAAATACATAAAATATACATAGTCCATCGAGCTGTGCAGACATACATGAGACTGATAACTTTAAAATTTTATAGATGTATGGGTGACGTCATAGATACAGTATTTACACGTCACTAGTAAGTACATACAAAAGGGAAGCTTGTTCAAAGAAACAAAAGGATCAGTCTTGAACATTAACATTCACATAGCCACAAACATGACATGATCTGGAACCTCCTCGTGAGGCGCGAAGGGTGGCTGACAACACAAAAAAAAACCTCAGGTATCAACTCAGGCCTGTTCACGAACCTGCTCACCTACATACATAACAAATAACTAGTGAACGGAGGCCCAGTGAATAATAATAGAGTAAAGGGGTATATGAATGATGTCTCAATATCGTAGCTGAAATAAAACAATTCACGTTCATTTTCTTGTTCTGAGCATGTAGACAAAAGTCAGAATTCATACTTAATCTTTCACATACGTTCATTGGTACAAGTAGATCTCACACAGAGTGGCTTAAATTTTTACTTGTCAGTTCCATGGAAGAACCTCTGGCCGGGTAAAGATAACTTGTCAGTCCCATATAGGGACCTCTGGTCTGGGAACCTTCATACTTGTTAGTTCCACCTAGGAACCTCCAGCCGGGTACAGATAGCTTGTCAGTTCCATAGGAACCTCCGGTCCGGGAACTTATAGCATACTTGCATCATAATATCATGTCACTTATAACATACTTGAATCATAGCATGGCATCATAATTGCGTTTTACGTCAGACAATCATTTATAGTAATAAACATGGCTTTTCCTTCAATAGATCTTATTTCATATATAGAAAATACATAGATTTGAACATAGCTTTACTAAGTTATTACTCATAGATATTAGGCGTCGTAAGGAGGCAATTCAACTTTCCTGTGGCACTTGACCTACATAGTTACAAAACGAACATATCCAGAATTACACACTCGTAAATGATAACTTGGTTCTTTCTTGTTCTGGTGTGTACCTACATCATTATCCTCATTATGGGGTCTTATTCATGGCCTAGGAATGCCTAGGATGGAATGAGGATGCAAAAATGAACTTGAAAACATTTCCCAAATTTTGTTGAAAATAAGGTCCACGCTCAAGCGTGTCTTTCCCCGCTCGAGCGGACATGCAAGATGTGAAGGTTCGCTCGAGCGGACTGTAAACTTGGAAAAAGTACTGGTTGCATGTTTTTCACACTCGATGGACGCCCGATCCCCGCTCGAGCGTGAGACTTAGACCTACGGTCGAGCGTGAATTACCTCGCTCGAGCGGACTGCAAAACATATGAACTTCTGGGTATATGCATTTCACGCTTGAGCGTGACTCACGTCACTAGAGCGGGAGTGCATGTACTCAGAGTGTCCACTCGAGCGTGAAGTTCTCCCGCTCGAGCGTGGATCAAATTTCTAGAATTTCCAGATTTTATCTTCAAGCTCAAACTCAACTTTTAAAGCTCCAAACCTCATTTTTCTGGGCCAAAACTTGAGAAAGTACATAGAGACCTTTAAAACAACATAAATTAAAGATCATTACAAGAAATCATGGCCGAAAGACATGCCAATTGAACACAATTTCAACTTAAATTTTAGGAATGATTCAAGAACATAACATGCGTGGACTTCCTTAATCTTGAGCTTCACAAAACATGATCAAGTGCCATAAAACAATTTGAAACTTGATGATTTCCTTAAACGGAGGTGAATTTCAAACATGCAAGAAGGAATTTCCTAGCAACATGTTCTCAATGCATTCAAATGCACATGCATGCATGAATTCATTCTTAATTCCATTCCTTTAGCACAATTTTCATGTTAATCCACCTAACACAATTAATTTCATGCTCTAATCAACCAAATTACAAAGCTAGAGATTAACATTCTTACCTAAGGTTCTCAATTCCTTATGCTAGAGATGGTCTTGAGTGATCTTCCAAGTTTTCCTAGCAATTTCATCCAATTTCAAGCTTGGTCTCAATTTCTTTCCCTCACTCTCTCTCACTCTCACGTTTTTGATGTAGAAAAGGGCTTAAAGGTGTATGCAAGTGGATGAAAGGAAGTGAGTGGGCTCAAAGAAATGGTGTTTATTTAGATAAGGTCATAAGCAATTAAGTGGAATTAAATTAATCTTATTTAATTGTTCCGAAACGAATTTTAATTGAACCTACCAAAAAGTCCTAAAAATTCTACTTAACACATAAATCAAATCGATTTCTATATCGTATGCCGATAAGGCCTTCAATTCGCAAATCGAAACTAAAAAATGAACAGATCTTGCTATGCTAAACAGACAATGACACATCAATAATACAATGCACATGTAATTAACCCATGATTTCTTCTTAATTACTTGCTAGGCACGCTTAAGCATGAATTAACATTAATTAAGGGTCGAGGTTGTTACAAGGCACTACTTCAATTTCGAGTTTTTCAAACTCCAGTAACAGTTCTCTTTGATCTATGAGCAAACAGGCAAGATTCCCCACATTCTTTCTACTAAGTGCATTTGCTACAGTATTGGCTTTACTTGGATGATATTGAATCTGTAAGTCATAATCTTTGATTAATTCAAGCCATCGCCTTTGACGCGTGTTCAATTCCTTCTGAGTAAAAAGGTATTTCAGGCTCTTATAATCTATATACACTTCACATTTGGCTCCATACAAATAGTGATGCCATATCTTTAATGCAAACACCACTACAGCAAGTTCTAGGTCGTTTGTAGGGTAGTTATTTTCATGTGGTCTCAATTGTCGAGAGGTATATGCAATAACCTTGCCATTCTGCATTAAAACACAACCCAAGCCCTTATAGGATGCATCACTAAAAATCACAAAATCTTCGGTACCTGAGGGAATAGTAAGGATTAGGGCTGTAGTCAGTCTTGTCTTCAACTCTTGAAAGGTTGTTTCTCTCTGATCCGTCCACTCAAATAGTTCCCCTTTTTGAGTCAACTGAGTCAATGGCACAACAATTTTTGAAAAGTCTTTAACGAATCTCCGGTAATACCCTGTCAATCCCAAAAAACTACGAACTTTTGATACATTAGTTGGGGTAGGCTAATTAATAATAGCTTCAATTTTATGAGGAGCCACAGATATACCATCCTTATTAATGATGTGCCCCAAAAATACAATTTCATCAAGCCAAAATTCTCATTTTTATAAAGAGTCAGTTTCAAATGTCGTTCATGCTTATCTTTACTTTTTGAATATATCAGGATGTCATCAATGAATACAACAACAAAGTCATCTAGGAAAGGTTTGAAAATTATGTTCATTAAATCCATAAATGCTGCAGGCGCATTTGTAACTCCAAATGGCATGACTAAAAACTCATAATGTCCATACTTGGTTCGGAAGGCAGCCTTTTCAACATCCTCAGCCTTAACCTTCAATTGATGATATCCCGATCTCAAGTCAATTTTTGAAAATATATGTGCCCCCTGCAACTAGTCAAACAGGTCATCAATACGCGGCAAAGGATATTTATTTTTCACTGTTACCTTGTTGAGCTCTCGGTAATCAATGCATAATCGAAGAGTGCCGTCTTTCTTTTTAACAAAAAGTACCGGTGCGTCCCATGGGGATGTACTTGGTCTGATAAATCCTTTATCCAGCAATTCCTACAACTGAATTTTCAATTCTTTTATTTTAGTGGTAGACATACGGTAGGGAGTTTTAGAAATTGGTTGAGTTCCTGGTATTACATCAATTGTGAATTCGATCTCTCTATCAACAAGTTGGCCAGGTAATTCATCCGAAAACACATCAGGAAAATCTCTCACCACTGGTATATTGTCTAAAGTAATGTCTACCGTTGGTTTGGTTATCACACTACATAAATACCCTTGACAACCCTTATTCGTTAGTTTTCGGGCTTTCATGGCAGATATAAGGTATGGTGGTGAGACTACCCCTTTTCCTTCAAAATAAAATTCCTCTTGCCCAGGAGGTCGGAATATTACTCGTTTCAAGGCACAATCAATAGTTGTATGGCATTTAGCTAGCCAATCCATACCCATAATAACATCAAAATGTCCCATGTCTAAAGGTATTAAATCAGCATACAAAGTGGCATTCCCGAGAAATAAATCACATGCCATAAATACAGTTGAACATAGCATGGATTCCCTCGTAGGTGATGTAACACATAGTATATAACTCAATATTTCCATAGGTCTATTCAAAGTTTCAGCAAAGACCGTAGAAATAAATGAGTGTGTAGACCCGGAATCAATTAAAGTATAAGCAGGTTTACCACAAATGGAGATTGTACCTGACACTACGGCCTCAGTATTTTGAGTATCCCCTGGAATCAATGCAAAAACCCTTCCTTGCCTTTGATCATTTCTTGTGGCAGTTGATGCTGCAGCTGGTTTTGTTGTGGAAGTTGACCTAATCGAGCTTGTCGCACCTCGGTTGCCACTCTGACGTGGTTGTGTACAATCCTTGGCAATGTGCCCAAACTTCCTACAATGATAACAAGCCTCTGTCGCACAATAGCATACACCTCCATGTTTCTTTCCACATGTAGTACAAGCTGGTGTTGAATTACCACTTTGGCTTGAACTAGTATTACCAGAACTCCCCGACTTGAACTTCTTATTCATTGACATAGTTCCCGTATTAAAATTTTGTTTTCTGCCTTTCCATTCGAAGTTTTGTTTATGGCTGGCCACATTTCTCTCCACTATTAGTGCCCTATCAAGTACATCCACATACGTCGGCAATTTGAGTACATTAATTTTATCTAGAATTAGGTCACGTAAACCGCCTTCAAACTGTCTAGCCTTCTTGTAATCTGTATCTACCATGTGGGGTGCAAAGCGAGCTAATTCTGTAAAATGAGCCTTATATTCAGCAATTGATTTATTTCCCTACTTGAGTTCCATGAATTCAACTGTCTTTCTATCCCACACACATTAGGGAAAATATTTCTCGTAGAAGATTTCCAAAAAACGAGCCCAAGTAACATCCTTATTATCGTCTCGCATTAACATCCACCAACGTCTAGCATCATCTTCTAGGGTGAAGGCTACTAGTTGTACTTTTTGAGTTTCGATACATGGGAATACTTCAAACAACTTTTCAATGCCCAAGACCCAAGCTTCGGCCTTCAACGGTTCAATTTCGCCATGAAACACAGGTGGCTTCATCTTTTTAAATTCCCTAGTCAAGGCAATAGTGCAGGTCTCCAGCTGACACCCTGGAGCTAGAGGTGGTACAAGCATTGGACGTGGGGGAGGTGGTTGTTGTTGTTGTTGTTGCCATTGTTGTTGTTGTCTTATGGCTTCAGCCATGTCTTACATCATTCGTTCCATTCTATCCAGTCTTGAAGAGGTTGCCTCCTCTATTTCATCGCCTCTGGTTCTCACCATTTTCTATATGAAACTTTGTATTATAACAAACACAATATATATATCTATATACATATAGTCATGTACGCAGTTGCACATATAATCACAAGGTTATCTCACTCAACATATCAAATGCACATGAATGCATTCCTGAAGTCTCTTCTAGACCCTCTATAGCTCAATGGACAAGTGAGTGAGATATAACCTGTGCTCTGATACCACTCTATCACGACCCAAACCCGCCCCTATAGGTTTAGCATCATAACCGGCCAGTAATCGTAGATTACCTACGGCCTCCATACAAATAAACCTTTAATGTAAAGTATGGGGCTTAGCGGAAGTCTAAAATGTCATAGAATTCATCCATTGAGCCGTGCATATATGAGGAGAGCATATATGATAAGCAAGGTTTTGTTTCAAAGTTACATCCAACATAAGTACAAATTCATATCTTATAAAATACAACCCCAACTATGTATAGATACAAAACCATTAAACCACACAAAAGGGTTCGACAAGCATGGCTTCACCCAAGCCTAATTACTTCACTTGGAAGCTCCACAAAAGGCTGACCTGGGTAAACTCAAGGCTATCTAACTCTGATGTTCAGTTTGCCCACCTATAATTCCATATATAAATAAATAGTGAGCTAGAGCCCAATGAGTAATAACATAATAAAGAGGTTAAATGAATGAAGTTCGACAATAGTACAAAAACATGTCTTACAATTTCGAAATGAATCTTAAATCATTTTCAAATGGAGGCATTTGCCACATTAGATCATATTCACAACAAAACATTTCGATTAGCAATAATAGCATCTCTTTACAGTAACAAAAGCCATTCGTAACGTTATATGTGGTACATCCATGAAGTGACAAATAATATTACAATGATAACGAATCATATTGGCCATGGTATTGTTACCCCCAGGCAAGGGCCTAGCCATGGTATAATTACCCCCAGGCAAGGGCCTAGCCATGGTATTGTTACCCCCAGGCATGGCTATTGTTACCCCCAGGCAAGGGCCTAGCCATGGTACTATTACTTCTAAGCAAGGGCCTAGCCATGGTACTATTACTTCCAGGCAAGGGCCTAGCCATGGTATTGTTACCCCCAAGTAAGGGCCTAGCCTTGGTACTATTATCCCTAGGCAAGGGCCTAGCCATGGTATTGTTACCCCCAGGCAAGGGCCTAGCCATGGTACTATTACCCCCAGCCAAGGGCCTACATTCAATGGATGCCACAATATCGTTTCAAAACAGAACTTCATTCATTAGAGGGCATAACATTTCAATAAACCATGCTATCAATTATCAAATCATTTTAAGAATTCATTCAAGCAATCACATATCCATTTTGATAGCAATAACATTTTCGAAAGTAAAGATAATTTGAACATATCTTTATAAGGTTATTACTCACAGTGGTTCGCGGTGACACTAAGCCTCGGACATCCACCTAAACGAAGCACATAACAAAATACAAATGAAACTCCATTTCATTTTAATTCAATTCACTTTATGCGTCTCTAACTTATTGTATGATTATCGGAGTCCAAATGGTGCCTAAGAATGCTTGGAGTGGTATGAGGATGCAAATATACACTTGAAAGAGTTGGTAAAATTTTGCTGAAAACAGGGTCTCCGTTCGAGCGCAACTTCCTACGCTCGAGCGAGGGTTCAAAAACAAAGGTGATCGCTCGAGCGTAACTTCTGTCGCTCGAGCAATCTGTAAAAGTACTGGATACATGAAATTCCCGCTCGATGGTCGCTCAAGCGAAAGACTGAGAAAAAAGGTCCTCGCTCGAGCGCCACTTTGGTCGCTCGAGCGGACTGTAAAATTTGATAAACTTCTGGAAGCCCGAATTCTACGCTCGAGTGTGGCTTCCCTCGCTCGAGTGGACAACATGAATTCTAGAATTTCTAGAACTGTGTTTGAAGTTCAAACATGGTACTCAAAGCTTCAAATATTGTGTTTTTGGTATAAAAACATGGAGAATCACTATATAATATGAAAACACTTCCAATTTGAACCCATTTATTCAAAATTATGGTAATTTCCCAACCAATGACTACAACCTCAATTTATAAAATAAGTTTAACTCAATTTGAGTATACATTTCTTCAAAACATGTTCAAAATATGATCAAGTGACATGAGAGGCATGAAAACATGAAGGATTCTCCAAATTAAGGTGTAAATGTGCCATGCATGTAGGAATTTCTTGAATTCTAACTCAAATTATGCATGCATGTGTATAATTCAACTCCAATTCATCCTATTCATAACAACTCATGCTCAACCTATTCAAATTCAACCAAATGATCCTATAACTCTATGAATTTAGTTTCTACATGATTCAATTCTAAGAATTTAGGATGAATCTCATACCTAATGTGTGAATTCAAGTGTATTATAGCTCCAATCCGTCAAGCTTCCACAATTCTCTACAAATCTCCCCTTTCTCTCTCTAGATGTTGAACTCTCCTCTCCTCTCTCTCTCTCAATTCTAAGCTAAGTGTTATGAAAATGAGCCTATAAGCTTAATTAGAGCCTTATATAGGGTGTGATTAGGTTAGCCTAATCAAATGTGGTTAAGATTAATTAATTCTAACTAATTCAATCAATTCATTCTAATTATTTTGATCCAAATCAAATTTCAATTAAAGTTGTCATAAAATTCTAAATATTCTCATTAGCCTATTGGGTTAGTCATTTTCAGTTTCTGAAGTCGTTTGGGCTTTCAATTTCCAACTCTAAGTTGTCAATTTAAACAGATATTCCATATATCAACAAATAATTATAGAATTAAACATGAAATCACACAATTAAACACATAATCATGCAACTAAACTCATTTAAATCATATATGTACTAGTTTGGAGGTCAGGATCGTCACAAAAAGTCAACCCACTCCCAACACGAACCCTTAGGAATTCGATATTTTAAACTACAGGCTAAGAATTTTAAAAAGTTCTGGTGAGTGTGACGCGCCCGAATTGATGCTCATCATGTGGTGTATAATTTAAAATAAATATGTGAGATTTTATTAATTGCTATTTATTTTGTAAAAATAGGAGTCACTAAAGAATAGATATAAGGGTTAAATAAGAAATTAGAGTGTGGGTCAAATTTTGAAAATTTGGTTGCCACCTTATTTGTGGGAAATTCTTCCTCCACAATCCCTACAAATGAGATAGCGAGACACAATATATATATATATATATATATTTAAAGAGAATTTTGAAAAAATATTAAAGTGTGAGTTAACTTTTTAAATTTATTTGTCATGTCATTTGAAAAGATTTGGAGGGAGGATGAATTATGTAAATGAATCATTTTTTAAATAATATATGTATACGATATCCAAAGGAGTCGAGAAAATTGACATGTTTTTATATTACTAAAAAATGAGGTTTTAAGAATAAGAGTTTCGAGAAGTTAAAATGTATATTTTTTAATTTTTATATATTGAAAAATAGTATAAAACATCTATTAAAATATATTCAATTTTTGTGTTTAAAAAAAAAAACTATCTTCGCCAAGTTTTTTAAATGCTCAAAATTTGCGAATTGAAACTATCGGTCTCAACTCAATTAAAAATTAAAAAAAATAAAAATAAAAATAAAAACCTCAATTTAGAGTAAACAACCTATGTTTGAATAGTCTATATTTCAAAATTAAAGGTGCTATCAGTGAATAAAAAAAATCATTCATTTCCTACTCTATCTAAAATCTCAAGTTAAACTTCACATATTATAACATTTTTAGAAAGCATATATACGTTTTTCTTAACTTTTTTTCACAACATTTCTGTACGGGGAGGAAATAATTCTCCTCGTATAATCCTGTTGACCAAGTCCACGCTCCTCCGTACGACGTCGCTTTATAACCTGAAAACACAAACGTGAGCTAGCCGGTGGGTGTGTGCCGGAAACCTCTCCGATGCCTAAGTCAATAAGCTTGACAAATAGACAAAGCTCCAAGTTCTCAGAAAAAATTGTGTTCAATTACCTCCTCCAAGGTGATGTTTGTAAGCTTTTATAAGTTTCCTGTGGCACAATCCTAGTAGGACTTGTATTTCTTCATGCAGAGTCCTCCTAGGATTCATACTCCTAAGGATAATGCTTATCCTTTTACACCCTCCCCCACTGCTTAAACCAAGTGGGATGGTTTTCTCCATGGCCGAATCACCATTTGACCGAAGTAACACTGGCTATGCTGAGCCACAGAGAAGACCGAACTATCCTTAGCTCGGTTTTCTCCTCCAACTCCTTATCTCGGCTTTCCCCCGTTCAACCATGATGCGTTTAGACCAAGCTTCTGAGTAGCAAGCTCTGGCTGATCTAACCACAATACACCGCAACCGGACTAACTTTGAGACCGGAATAACATCAAGGTACCTCCAGACCGGAGTAGCTTTACACCATCTTGGGCTGAAGTAATTACACCTCTCCTAACCGGAGTAACCATACCTCTCCCGGGCCGGAGTAACTATGTTTCTTCTGGGCCGGAATATCATTACGGCCTTTTACTGAGTCCTTCACACTTTGGGCCATAAAGTCCATCTTACAGCTCGGTCCAATTCTCTCCAAAAATTACCCTCTCAATTGCCCCTTAATTCCATCTGCACAGCGTGATTGGGATTACCAGTCTACCAACCGAGCTGAAGTTTATTAAGCCTTTCCAGCCGAGCTAAAAACCCTTTAGCTTCTCCAGCCGAGCTAATTTTACGTCGGGCTTCACTCTGTTCGGTCAAAACGTCTCTTCAATCACAGCGACTGTAACGCTTCCCATTCCAATGACACGTGGCAGATTTTGATAGGCTGAGGACGGCTGTCACGCCGTCTTTCGTACTTCGTGAATTTTGAACAGTCCCGCCCAAATTTTGGGCTTTCTAACAAAAACACTCCCTGAGGCTAGGTCCCTTCACTTTTGCCATTTCTTCATCTTCTCTCTCTGTGTTCTTGCTGTTCGTGTTCTTTCTTTACTGCGACAGTTTTCATCTTCAGTCCCTTCTTCTTTAATTCTGGTAAGCAAATCCACTTTCCCTTCATGTTTTTGCTTCTACATTCGTTTTATGCAACTGTATATCTTGTTTTGTATGTTTTTTGCCAACACTTTCTTCCATTTGCTGTTTTTGCTTCCGTATTTTTATGAAAAAACCAGTAGAACTTCATGTGTGTATGAACTATTATGTAGAAAACCAGTCTTAGATCCAAAATCACATAGCAACCGAACTAGGATACTGTTTGTCCAATATTGGTAGATCACTTCAGTCAATGGCCGAACTAGAACTTGTAGAGACAACAGTAGCCTCAAAAAATAACCTTCTGATTCACTTTAGCCGAAATAAGATCACCGAACGAAGTCTGAATATACTAAACTAAGAACCTCGGTTTTTAACCGTACTAAGCTTTTGGGGCCAAGCCGGCTTCCTTAGTTCCTAAACCGAACTCAGAAAGCCGCCCCTAGAGGCTTAACCGAAGTAACTGTATTCACACTGCAACCGATTTAGGCCTTGGGGCGAAACCAACTTTCTTAGTTTTTTAGATCGAACTCAGAAAGCTGCCCCTAGACGTTAAACCGGTCTACCGAGCAAACTGCTCAAACCGAGCTACCAAACCTTTTGATGAACCGAGATAGAACCAGTTTTTTGAGGCCGAAGTAGGGCTCTTATACCTTGCTTTTAAATTGTAGCACGGTCCATTGATCAGTGCTTTAACCCCCTCTGTTTTTTACTTTGCAGACTTAGGTTACCCAGGCACTCCTGCGTGCGCTCAACCGAGCTACTGAGCACGATTTTTGCACCGATATAAATTATAAGTAAATTATACATCAGATGGGTAAGTATAGGTATCTAGTTGAGACCCCTGGTGGCATGGCCGAATTTAGGAAAGACTACCAAATTCCTGATGACGTCCATCTGATGTTGGCCAAAAAAGATGTTATTCCGTGGGAAAAAGAAGGCTTCGTTCCTTTTACCCTTCAATCCATAATAGAAACCGGACTACGGTTTCCTGTCCAACCATTGATCTGTGAATTTCTTAGGCAGATTAGGTTATGCCCCACCCAACTGTCCACCAATACATACCGCATTATTATGGGAATAGCCGCACTAAACCACCAAACCGGACTAAACCTCGGCCTGGCCGAAATTTTCCATCAATACTCCATCGGCTCAAAAGATGCTGGGTGGGTCTATTACCTTAGGATTCGCCGCCGCCGAGAGAAGATAGGTAAACATACACCGGACAAAGATCTTAATGACGATGATTTTTTCTGGGTCTCTGGGAACTTTGAGGATTTTCAAGCCCAAATTCCTGGCCGACCTATAAATTGGAAAAAGGGAGAGCCTGGTAATTTAACTTCGGTCTTCTTCCTTGTATGTTATCTCGGTTTTTTTAGTCTATTGGCCGAACTAAAACTTCTCTTTTTTGCATATTTCGCCCACCTCCGTTCCCTATATAGCTATCCCAACCTTGCGATTTTGCGAGCCGCACTACGGTGTCAAGAAAGGAGTTGGGCTAAGCTTCTAAACTTTGAGCCGACCTATCGGTATAGCGGTCGCCGAAAAGCAAGAGTAACCGATTTCCTTCTTGAGGAAGCACCAGAACCGGACCCAACCTTACCAGAAATACGACTTGTCCCATTAACTGCTGAAGAAGAGATGGCAAAGAAAAGCAGAGTTAGGGCCCTTCTGACCGCAACAACCAGAGCCGAAGTACCACCAACGATTGAGGCGCAGCCTGCCGTTGTGGCCCTCCCTTCTCAACGGCCTTCTTCATCTCGCCCTTCCAAACGCGTCCGATCTACATCGACCGAACAGCAACTTGTCGATGAGGTTGAATCCATCCCCCAAAGTCCTCAACCTTCCCCCCAACCGGAGCAAACTGACCGAGCTGAATCTCCGAAGTGGGCTCCGCCGCTGACCTTCAACGACCGAGACATCAAAGCTACTGACTCGGTCGTGGCTGAAAAGGATCACCAATTGGCCTTTAACCTGGCCAAAAGTGTGTGCCTCCCTAAGGACATGGGGCACCACTTAAAGCAATTAAACACCGAAATGAAGTCAATCCGGTCCACATCGAAGTCCATGATCTTGGTAAGTAGCTCTGTCTGTTTTTTCTGCCTAAATTTTCCAACTTTTACTTCGGCTCAAAGGAAATCTTTGTTTTGCCAGGCCTTACAAAAGAACAACATTACTTACAAGAAAGTCCAAGAACTAAGAAAAACCACAAGGCAAGCAATGGCGGAAGCCGAGGCAAAGGCGGCCGAACTAGAAGAAGCCAAAAAGAGAATGGCCGAGCTACAAGCGGAGAACGGTCGTCTTGCGGATCTGGTTAGTTCGGCCGAGGCAGAAAGGCAGAAGGCGGCCATTGCAATGAAAGACAAATATCTGCGTGAGCTGGTAAAGCTAGAAAAGAGAAAAGATACCGAAATAAGCCAACTAAAAAAGAGTGTGGAGGGAGCCGAAAAGCAGGGTTACAAGCAGGGTTACAAGCAGGGCTACAAGAAGGCAGAGGAAGCCTATGTGAAACAATGCGATGCTGCCAAGGAGTTGTTCTTCAAGTGCGGCTGGAGGGCGGCCGTTGAGAAGCTCGGTCTCGATCCGCAGACCGAGGTTTTCAACCCTCCAGCCTATTTTATACTGAGCTCTCTTGCGGACTACGCCAATACTCTGCAACAAGAGTTTCTGGAAGAGTCAGAATCCGATGACTCCTCTTCTGAAGATACTCCGGTCGATAATGTGGACCAGCCATTTCGGTCGGTGCCCACTGTGGAAGACCTAACAGTTGATCTTCCCAGTGAAACCGTGGTTCCAGCCGAAGCGACTCTCCCTATTGTGAATGAGCTCCCTCAAGAAACCGGTCTTCAAGTTGGTGGAGATGCAGGTTTTGATGCTGATATTGAAGAACTTTTTTCCTGATTTTGTACTTTTTTTTTTCTTTGTAACCGAACTATGCCCCTTTGTAATGACTTTTCTTTGAATGAAAATTTTACGCAACTCTTACTCCGGTTTTGATGTGTATGCTTGTATTTTGTAATGCCTTCAGTTACCCCAACTGTTATTTCGGTTTTGGCTAGTTAAAATATGCTTACTAGCCAACCACTCCTTGGCCGATATAATCACTTCGGCTGAGGAGTACAAAGTGTTTAATCTAGCCAATCCAGTTTCAGCCATACCCTTACTTAGGCTGAAGAGTAACAAGAGTTGGTTTATTCCAGCCAACCACTCTTCAGCCATGCACTTACTTCGGCTGAAGAGCAACAAGTGTTGGTTTATTCCTGCCAACCACTCTTCAGTCTTGCACTTACTTCGGCTGAAGAGTAACAAGTGTTGGTTTATTCCAGCCAACCACTCTTCAGCCATGCACTTACTTCGGCTGAAGAGTAACAAGTGTTGGTTTATTCCAGCCAACCACTCTTCAGCCTTGCACTTACTTCGGCTGAAGAGTAACAAGTGTTGATTTATTCCAGCCAACCACTCTTCAGCCTTGCACTTACTTCGGCTGAAGAGTAACAAGTGTTGGTTTTTTCCAGCCAACCACTCTTCTGCCTTGCACTTACTTCGGCTGAAGAGTAACAAGTGTTGGTTTATTCCAGCCAACCACTAAGTTAGTTTTTCCAGCTAACTTAGAATAATGTTTGGTTATTCCGACCAAAACGTCCTGCAGCCTGGATCCTTATCCTGGGCTTAGGAAGGGTGTTGGTTTATTCCAGCCAACCACTCTTCAGCCATACCCTTACTTCGGCTGAAGAGAAACAAGTGTTGGTTTATTCTAGCCAACCTCTAAGTTAGTTTTTCCAGCTAACTTAGAATAGAATGCTTGCAATATACTTAATCTTTACTAAAGCTAACTTTTACAAGGAACAATTTGTGCTAAAAAGAATTTCTCATTTTATTGAAGGAAGAAAAAATTACATATGTTTGAAAAAGAAAAGCTAAAAGTAAAATAACTTGAGATTGGCCGTATTCCATGGCCTAGGGATTGCCTTGCCATCCTTGTCTTCTAGGTGGTATGCCCCTTTGCCTGCTAACCCAACCACCTTATAAGGACCTTCCCAATTTGGGCCTAACTTGCCGTCTCCTGGGATCATGGTGTTTCCCATTACTTTGCGTAGTACCCAATCCCCAATCTTGAATTGTCTTGGATGCACCTTTTTGCTGTATTTTCTGATTAACTCTTGTTGGTATGAGGCCATGTGGACTAGTGCTCTTTCTCTTCTTTTTTCTGCAAGGTCGAGTTCCAATGTTATGGTTTCTCCATTCAAGTCAGGATCAAAATTCTCGCTTCGAATTGTGGGGAGGCCAACTTCTAGTGGGATTACTGCTTCCATTCCGTAGGCTAAGGAGAATGGTGTTTCTCCTGTTGATCGCCGAGGTGTGGTGCGGTAAGCCCATAAAACATGAGGAAGTTCCTCCGCCCACTTGCCTTTTGCTTTCTCTAGCCTTTTCTTTGGTCCATCCAAGACAACCTTATTTGATGCTTCTGCTTGCCCATTTGCTTGAGGATATGCTGGTGTAGAATTGTAGAACTCTATCTTGTACTCTTCACAAAAGCTTCTGAAGATTCTGCCGTCGAATTGAGTACCATTGTCTGAGATCAGTGCTTTTGGTATGCCAAACCGAGTGATGATATTCTGCCAAACAAACTTCTTCACGTCTTTCTCTTTGATTGATGCCAACGCTTCTGCTTCTACCCACTTTGTGAAGTAGTCTGTTGCTGCGAGAAAGAACTTCCTGCCGCCGGGCGCTGTTGGAAGTGGTCCTACTATGTCCAAGCCCCACATTGCGAAAGGCCATGGGCTTGTCAGTGGTAGGAGTTCTCTTGCTGGTTGATGTATCTGGTGCGCGAATTTTTGGCATTTCTCACACTTTTTCACATATTTCTCTGAGTCTGCCTGCATATAGGGCCACCAATATCCTTGCGAAATAGCCCTGTAAGCGAGCGACCTTCCTTCTTGATGACTTCCACACACCCCTTCGTGTATTTCAAACAAGAATGCTTCTACTTTGCTGGGGTGAACGCACTTGAGGTAAGGCCCAGAGAATGACTTCTTGTATAATGCCAAAGATGGAGATAGCCAAAATCGCTGCGACTTTGCCCTTATTCTGTTGGCTTCTTTTTTCTCTTCTGGTAGGATGCCGTCTTTTAGGAACAGGATGATGGGATCCATCCAAGAAGGGCCTAATTCTGTGCAGCATACTTCTTCTGCTTCGGGGTCTTCTATGCTTGGTCTTGGTAAGAAGTCGATGAGTAATGGATGAGGGATTGATGTATCTGCCATTGAGGCAAGGCCTGCTAGTTCGTCCGCTCGGCGGTTTTCCTCTCTGCCAATTTGTTCTATTCTTACTACATCAAACTTCTTGATCTCTGTTCTGACTAACTCTTGGTACTTGGCCATTCTGTCGTCCTTTGCTTCGTATTCGCCAGAAATTTGGTTTACCACCAGCAGAGAGTCACTGTATACCATTAGTTCGGTTGCTTTCATGAAGTGTGCTGACTTGAGTCCTGCGAGAAGCGCCTCATACTCCGCTTCATTGTTGGATGCTGGGAAGCCAAGGTTGATTGCTTGCTCTATAACCAGGCCGTCTGGAGAGATGAGGACTATGCCAAGCCCTGCACCATGTCGGTTGGATGCTCCATCCACAAAGAGCTTCCACATCTCTCCAACGAATAGTTTCCAGCAAGTGGAAGGATCAGATGATGTCGTGAGGTCAAGAATGGTGTTTTCTTCCAGGTCCATGTTGGCTGTCTGCCCTTCGTCTTCTGTTTGAACTGTTGGTGAGCCTTTGTTTGCCTCTTCCTTGTTGTCCTTAGTATGGTCTGCCTTGGTGCTTGATTGACTACCTTCCACTAGGGGTTGCGCTATTCCGGCGTCAACTTCCGTCCCTAGTTCGGTTGTGTCAGTTAGGTCGACTGGGCAGATATGATGACTTCCAGGAGTAAACTCTGCGACGAAGTCTGCCAAAGATTGGGCTTTTATTACGGTCTTGGGTTGGAACTTAATGTCGAATTGTCCCAACTCTACTGCCCACTTCAAAATTCGCCCACTAAAGTTTGCCCTTTCAAACAGAGCTTTTCGTGGAAAGGCTGTGAGGACGACTATGGTGTGGGCGTGAAAGTAGTGCGCCAATTTTCTGGATGCCATCATTAATGCTAATGCTAGTTTCTCCAAGGGCAAGTACCTTGTTTCGGCTCCCAACAATGTCTTACTGACATAAAAGATGGGCAAGTGTTGTATTCCTTCTGCACGAACCAACACTACGCTAACTGCGTGCTGAGAGACTGCCAGGTACAAAAAGAGTTCTTCACCAGGTACTGGAGTAACAAGTAGTGGTGGGGAAGACATGTACTCCTTCAAGCTTTCCAGAGCTCGGTCGCATTCTTCGTCCCACTCAAACTTGGCTTTTAAAGCTTGGAAGAATGGTCGTAGTCTGTCTGATGACCTGCTTATGAACCGGTTGAGCGCAGCTGCCATACCAGTGAGATGCTGTACTTCTTTGACTGAGTTTGGTCTCTCCCACTCCTGGATTGCTTTGATCTGAGAGGGGTCTGCTTCTATACCTCGGTTGGTCACCAGGAAGCCCAAGAATTTGCCAGATCCAACTCCGAATGCGCATTTGGACGCATTGAGGCGCAACTTGTGTTTCTTCAGGATTTGGAACATCTCGTCTAGATCTTTAAGATGGTCATTCTCATCCTTACTTTTGACCACCATGTCGTCGATGTAAGCCTCCATTGTTCTGCCTAACAATGGTTCAAACATCTTGGTGACCATCCGTTGGAATGTCGCCCCTGCGTTCTTTAGGCCAAAGGGCATGACCCTGTAGCAATATAATCCCCTTGGTGTCGTGAAGGATGTGACCTCCTGGTCTGGTTCATGCATGGCGATCTGGTGGTAGCCTCTGTATGCATCCAGAAAGCTGAGTCGGTTGTGCCCTGCCGTCAGGTCCACCAGTTGATCAATCCTTGGTAGAGGAAAGCTATCTTTTGGGCAGGCCTTGTTGACTGTTTTGTAGTCGACGCATACTCGCCATTTGCCATTTTTCTTTGGCACTACAACTGTGTTGGAGATCCATCTTGGGTAGTGCACTTCTCTAATTGCTCCTGCCTCCAGCAGGTTGCCTACTTCTTCCGCCACTATTTCGGCGTGGTGGAGTGCCGATCTGCGTGTGCGTTGGATGACTGGTCTGGCGGATGGGTGGACATTGAGTTGGTGACTGATGAAGTTTGGGTCAATACCTGGCATGTCGTAGGGTGTCCAGGCAAACACTTCGATATTAGAGGTCAAGAATTCCAAGACCTCTAATCTCTCAGTGCTGGACAACGATGAGCCAAGCAAGAAGAACTTATCCGGGTTCTTCTCATCTATTTTTACCTCTACCAAGTCCTCCACCGCTTTCTGATCAGCCTCTTTGCCGACGTCCGCGAATAGTTCATTACTTTCTGGTTCTTCCACCGAATGAACGTATCCTTTGGCAGCTCGGCTTCCATTCGCTGTGGCGAAGCATTGTTTTGACATGATCTGATCACCATAGACTTCTTCGATTATGCCGGTGTCGTTGGGGAACCGCATTACCTGATGGTATGATGATGCTACCGAACGCATGGCATGCAGCCATGTTCTGCCCAAGATGATGTTGTATGTGGAGGGGACCTTCAATACCCAGAACTCCACTTGTTTTGTTACACTCCCTGCTCTGACTGGAAGGATTATTTTGCCGACAGGCCACTCTGGCATGGAGTTGAATCCAATCAGGGGAGAAACTGCAGGCGCCAAGTCTTTGTCTTGCAGCTTCAGTTGCTTGAATGTGTCGTAGTACATGATCTCACATGAACTACCCTGGTCGATCAGAATCCGCTTGACGTCAAAATCTTTGACTCGGAGAGTGACAACCAGAGCATCATTGTGAGGACAGTATATTCGATCCAGGTCTTTATCCGAAAAAGACATGACGTTTGTTGCCTCCGTCATCCCCTTCTTGGTGGCAGGTTGGGTACTTAACACTTCCCTAAAGTGCTCAGCCTTTTTGATTGACCCTCTGAGCTCGCATACGTGCTCAGGTTCAAAAACTCCATGTATGACATTGATAATACCTTGAGGCGGTGCAGCGATTGGCATTCTATTTGGATGGTCATTGTGATCTTGGGGGGCCGGTTGCGTTCCTCCTTCAATGTATTTGTCCAAGTGGCCTGCTGCCACCAATTCTTCCAAGTGCTGTCTCAGTGGCGTGCAATTCTCAGTTCGGTGCCCCTTTTCTTTGTGGAAGGTGCACCGTGATCTGTTGTCGTAATTTTTCTGTCCTTCCCCTAGCTTGGCTGGCCACTTGACAAAAGGCTCGTCTTTTATTTCGCTCAGAATCCGATATATTGGTTTTTTGAACACCGTTGTTATGGCAGTGCGGATTCTCAACCATCTTTTGTCTGGGTCTTCTCCGTTATCTCATCTGCCACGCCCGTTTTTATTCTGCCGATCTACTGTATTGACCTTTGCTGAGGTCTTCTTTTTTTGGTGCTGTGGTTGTACTAGATTTTGCTTTTGCACGTGCGCCATCCTCTTCTACCCTGATGTGCTGATGCACTCTTTCCATCAGGGCCTCCATGGTGAGGGGTGGCGTCATGGTAATCGAATCCCTTAGTCTGTTCCCTACTGGTAGGCCTCTTTTATATTGTGCAATGGCTAGATTGGTGGGGCAGTCTCCAATCTGGTTGAATGTCTCCCAGTAGCGACTGTTGTAAGATCTGAGGGTCTCTTTTTCACCCATGTCGATGGAGAGTAACTGGTCTATCTCCACCGGTGTTTTAGTGTTTGTTCGAAACCTTGTTACGAACGCTTCTGCCAATTGGGCCCAGGAGGCTATGCTGCCCTCTGGGAGCTTTTCGAACCAAGTCAAGCCTAGGTCGCCAAGACTTGACGGGAAGAGTATGCACATTAAGGCCTCGTTTCGCCTGTACACAGCCATGACTTGGCGAAAGTGGCTCAGGTGTGAATACGGGTCCGTCTTCCCTTCATAGGTAGTGAATTTCGGCTGAAGGAAGCCTGATGGTAGGGGCGCGTTTTCGATTGCTGGAACAAACGGCGAAGTCTGTAATCTTGCCAATGCCTTGTCCGTTGGTTCGTAGGCCGGTCGCGGTATTGGCATTCCAACCTCGACGCTTCCATGCGTCCGAGGAGCCAATCGTTGTAAGGCCGAAACTCGGTGTGGATCCCTTGCCCTGGCATCCTCCTTGCATCGTGCTTTTTCTTCGAGCACGGTTCGTAAGTCGGATGACCTGGGCAGCTCTGTTTGTCTAGATCTGGTTTGGTGTGAGTGCGAAGGCCAATACGTGCTTCCTTCAGTGTATGATCTTTCGGATCTCGTCCTCTCAGACCTGGAGTGACGAGTTCTGGGAGATAAGGAATGAGTGTCGCCTGTCCTGAGGCTTCTACTCTCTCCTTGGGAGGGTGTAGTATTCCTACTACGATTCTCTAAGTGGCGAGGGGGCGTCTTGTGCTTGCGCCCCTCTCCTGTCGCCACATCTTTAGTCTTCATCTGGCGTTTTAATGCTTCCATGTCCGCCGCCATCTTCCGAATTAGTTCATCTTGTTCCTTTACGCGATCTTCCAGGGCTTGAGGATCAATCCTCCTCTTTTGCCTGTCAGGACTTTGAGAGTGACGAGGGCTGCTATTCCGCCTTCCCCTGCCACTCCTCCTGAAGTTATGTTGTTGGGGCTCCAGATCTGCCATAGGAGGGACAGAGGGTAATCCTTCTCGCCTTGCGCCCCCGTCTGGAGTTAGCCCGTCGACGGCGGACTGCGGTAGTTCTTCAATGTGTGCCATTGATTTGAGAAAAAGGAGAAGCTTAGTCAAGAGGTTTTTGTTCTTGTCTGTTCTTCCCACAGACGGCGCCAATTGTACGGGGAGGAAATAATTCTCCTCGTATAATCCTGTTGACCAAGTCCACGCTCCTCCGTACGACGTCGCTTTATAACCTGAAAGCACAAACGTGAGCTAGCCGGCGGGTGTGTGCCGGAAACCTCTCCGATGCCTAAGTCAGTAAGCTTGACAAATAGACAAAGCTCCAAGTTCTCAGAAAAAATTGTGTTCAATTACCTCCTCCAAGGTGATGTTTGTAAGCTTTTATAAGTTTCCTATGGCACAATCCTAGTAGGACTTGTATTTCTCCATGCAGAGTCCTCCTAGGATTCATACTCCTAAGGATAATGCTTATCCTTTTACACCCTCCCCCACTGCTTAAACCAAGTGGGATGGTTTTCTCCATGGCCGAATCACCATTTGACCGAAGTAACACTGGCTATGCTGAGCCACAGAGAAGACCGAACTATCCTTAGCTCGGTTTTCTCCTCCAACTCCTTATCTCGGCTTTCCCCCGTTCAACCATGATGCGTTTAGACCAAGCTTCTGAGTAGCAAGCTCTGGCCGATCTAACCACAATACACCGCAACCGGACTAACTTTGAGACCGGAATAACATCAAGGTACCTCCAGACCGGAGTAGCTTTACACCATCTTGGGCCGAAGTAATTACACCTCTCCTAACCGGAGTAACCATACCTCTCCCGGGCCGGAGTAACTATGTTTTTTCTGGGCCGGAATATCATTACGGCCTTTTACTGAGTCCTTCACACTTTGGGCCATAAAGTCCATCTTACAGCTCGGTCCAATTCTCTCCAAAAATTACCCTCTCAATTTCATAATATAAATTACAAAATATCATAAATTTTCTTACAATAAAATATCATGACTTTTCTAACAAAAAAAAAAAAATCATAATTATTCCATTCGCAACTTGAGGGTGAACATCATAAATTCATTATTTGTAATTTTACCACAAAGTGACATAGCACAGTATAAATATTTATAATTTTTACTACAAAAAATCATAACTTTCCTCTGATATGCACAATTTTAGGGGTTAATGTTTAGATATTTTACTCTTTTATTCATGTCATGATAATAAAAACAATTAAAAATTTCTATGATATCAGCCCCATTTGGTGTAATTTATGATCTACTTATAGTTTCTTTTTCTTCTTTTTCTTCTTTTTAGTTTTTTAAAAAAATTAAAAATATATAGCAAAATATTTGGTATGATTTTTACTTATAACTCATGATATCAAATAACTTGAAAGAAAAACTAATTATGAATAAATACTTTTGAATACTTTTAGCCCATGATTTTTTATTATCTATTTTAAACCTAAGATAAGGCACATTGCACTAAACAAGCCTATTATCAAATTTGTCTATTAATTTAATTTAAAAAAATTGAAATTTTGAAATACTTGATATTACAAGTGTCAAAATCTTATTGGGTCAAACGTTTAACTATATATTTTTAAAAAAAAAATGAAACACACATTTTTTAAAATATTACTTCTTTTTTTTTTTGTACATATCCATTTATTATGTTAGAAATCATTGGCTACAAATTTAAAATATTTGAAACATATATTTTTTAAAATATTACTTTTTTTTTTGTACATATACATTTATTACATTAAAGATCATTGGCAACAAATTTAAATTATCTGTTCTTTAAGAAAAAAAATTCTAAGTATCCATTTGTTGAAGATGATTGAAAACCCCAATTAATTTTGTTATTAAAATTTAACTTTAAGAATTAAAAATGTTAAATCAATCTTTATTATCAATAAATATTGGTAAATAATAAGATAATGTAAGGAAATCAAATATCTAAACCAAGAGGAGAAGAGAAAAAGAAAATTGAAAATTTTATAAATCAAAAAACTATCAAACAAGTTTTTATGACAGTTTTTTTAATTTTTGTAAATATAAATTGAAAATTGAAAGCGAAACGGTAACCAAACAGGCCTTAGATTGTAAAAATGTCATAAAATTAACAAATAATTAAATAAGTTACGAACATAAGAAATGACTTATCAAAAGATTCTTAGGTTATGTATGGCTTGATTTTTAGTATTATTTTTTAAAAAAAATTAAAAATTAATTTGGTTAAGAAATAAAAAATAAAAAATAATTATCATTTTTATATAATTTTTATCTTTCGAGTGTAATAAACATAAACCTTAAAAGGTGTCAGTGTAATTTTTATCTTACGTTGGTTTTTAAACAGAAATTTAAAAATTTGACTAACAAAATTTTTTTCAAATAATTTTTTTTTTCAAATATTTTTTTTTCCAATTAATTTTTTTTTCAACTAATACTAACCGAGAGGGCAATTGGTAATGCTACTTTAAACCTTGGGGAGGGGATTGTAATTTTTAAAATGTGACAGGTGTCAATGTAATTTACCCAATGAGGGCAAAATTGGTATTTAAAAAAATTAAGGCCTTGTTTGGTTTGATTTTAGGAGAAATCTTTTGGAAATATACTTTACAAACACTTTTTTAAGAGTAATCAAACCAAATAGATTTTTTCCAAAAAACTCTCAGAACTGTGTTTAGTTATCCAATTTCTTCGATTACTTTTGAAACATGTTTGCAAAAAAGGCAAACCAAACAAGTTTTTGTACTTTTATCTCAAAAATTACTTTACAAAAAGGCAAACCAAACAAGTTTTTATACTTTCTTATCTCAACAACTACTCTACAAAAAAAAAAAACCAAAGTTATTTTAGAGAGAATATTTGAAAAAAGACAAATCAAACAAGTTTTTGTACTTTCTATCTCAAAAACTACTCTACAAAAAAAACCAAAAGTTTTTTTTAGAGAAAATATTCAGAAAAAGGCAAACCAAACAAGTTTTTGTACTTTTTTATCTCACAAATTACTCTACAAACACAAACCAAACACACCCTAAATTGTTAGAGAGAGTAATCTATAACGAAATTTTAAACCTCAGGAAGGGGGATGTAATTTTCAAAAGGTGAAGGGAGAATTGTAATAAACATAAATCTCAGGAGATGTCTGTAACGCCCCCAAAATAATACAATAAAGATAACTCATACGCGGAATAAATATGAGAAACAACATACTTTCATATATCATAGTCCACTGCTTAACAATCAGTTAAATGCCATATAGGCTTACATCTTTCCAAGTCATTGCTTGGTTAGACAAATTGAGTCTCGCTCATTACATCTTAAGCCCTTGGCTTTACAAATAACAAACATACACACATAAGGCATAAATAAGAAGCTCTTGCTTCCCGAAAGTCCATCCATGCTATTGCCTTGGAGGAAACATCTCACCTATACCTGAAAATGATATTCCCGTATAGGGTGAGCCAACAGCCCAGTAAAGATAATCTAACACAATATATGAGGTTTATCAAAGATATAAGTACTACATGCATAAACAATGCCGATACTAAAACATCCACAAGGCCTGCATATTCATATGCCACTAAGACCTAACCTCGTTCCATTTTCCTTCAATTCATTTCTAGTTCATATGTGTTACTCAATTCACGAGTTAAATTAATTATCCTTCAACAGTCAAAATGAGACTACAACTCAATGGTTTTTCCAATTATGCAAAACACACATAAACACTTCAAATCTGCCATTTTATGGATATTTCGTCCGAAGGAATCGACACCCATTTATATATGAAATTTCAGGTCTTTCACCCAGGATACTCTGGCCAACTTGCTTTAAATGGAGTTCATCCCCTTTCTCCTCCCAAACAAATATACATATACAATGTATTTATAAACATAATCACATATGGAGTACATCCCATTTCTCCTCCCAATAAACATACATATACAATGTAATTATAACATAGTTGTAACGCCCTCAAAATAATAACATTAAACCCATCAGATAAGACAAGCATTTACATATAAACTGACCACATTCCTTTATTTCATTGAGTTTCATTACATAAGTATTACATGTTAACGTCAAAACAAAATGCCCTACGGGCTTACAGCTTTCCAAGTTAACACTTGGTTTCATCAAAAGAGTACTAACTCGTTTACACAATAAGCCCTTGGCTTGAAGTTACATGTAATACATCAAAAGTAAAACAACTACACTATGTCCGCCTCTAGCCTCCCAAGCTATGTCCTTGGAGGTGGCATGCTTCCTGTACCTGAAAATGATATTCCCATATAGGGTGAGCCACAGCCTAGTAGAAATACACTAAACCAACCATGGACAATGACTAAAACATTAGCAATTGATAGTTGGTCAACACCGATACAATCACATAAATTACATATTTATGTCAACGACTTACAAGTCCCAATTACTTTTCATTTTCCCTTTTTCAACAGATAAGCATGCTAGCTCTATCATCATTTCCACAGATATGTATAAAAACAATATCTCACATTCAGATAAGCATAAAAGCTATATCCACATTCTCAACAGATATGTATATCAACAATATCCACAGATAAGCATACAAGCTGTATCCACACTCTACAACAGATATGTATATCAACAATATCCACAGATAAGCATACAAGCTGTATCCACACTTCACAAAGATAAGCATATGAGCTCTATCTTCACTTCTCTAGACAAGCATATGAGCTCTGTCTACGGAGTTCATCCCCTATCTCCTCCCAATACCTATCCGGTTTAGAGGTACATCCCTATCTTCCCCTAAACCGCGGAGTACATCCCCTATCTCCTCCTCTACACATAACGTATATAAACACATTGGTTCTATATACAATCACACAATACACACAATTAATGTATTCTATCAACCGTCAAGTTCCATGACACATTCCATTGATTAGTTCCGTTTACCTAATCATCATGCATTGTCTACAACAATCTCGACTATCCTCCACCGATAGCCCAAAGCAGTTATTTCTAAAACAGAAAATAAATGCACAAATGGATATTCAATCAACATTTCATTTCCTCATTTCTCACCAATTAATTATCCCAATTAATTAAACAATGTAATTAGGCCATTTTCCATAATTACCATTTCAACCCTTAGGTCCCATTTTCATCAATGATTCAACAATCATTCCATTTTTCTATGCCAAACATGCATCTAGGTTTATTATGAATAAAACCCCAACTTTTGTAAAATTACACAAAAGCCCAAACTTTCACAAAATTACCAAACCAAGCCCAACATCTCAAAATACCAAAATTTAAAGACAAAACCCATAGAGAGGAGTAGGTTATCCCTACCTCAAATTCGGAGTCCCAAAGGAGAAGACGACAAAACCCAACGTGCTCCAAAACCCGAGATTTTCAGATTAAAATGAAGCCCTCGACGATCAACAACTTTTTTGTAAAGGCCAAAGGTGAGTAAATCACTCCTACTAGATCAAAACCTAGAGAGAAGGTAGAGTATAGAGTGAGAGGCTCAACAATGGTGATTTTGGAAAAGTAAGAGAGAGAAGAGAAAGTGAAAAAGTGATTTGAAAAGTCACAATTTCGGAACTTTAACCCAGGTCTCCGCTCGAGCGTAAAACACCCCGCTCGAGCGTCCACTCACAGACTTCCGCTCGAGCGGCCAACTGCCCGCTCGAGCGCAGAATGCACTCGCCCAGCACTTTTGCAGAACCAGGCCTCCACTCGAGCTCCCAACCCTACGCTCGAGCGGCCACTCACAAAGATCCGCTCGAGCGGCCAACTCCACGCTCGAGCGTACAACACTGCACAACAAATACTGGATGGGTGTATTACCCGCTCGAGCGCCAACACCTCCGCTCGAGCGTACAGGCCAAAAATCTGGGCAACTAGTTTTGGTTTCTAAACTCAACCAACCTGAAACAAATCCGCCCAACACATCCTATAACTCAAATACGAAGTAAAAGGATGTAAACAAAATAATAAACAACTACCAACATCCACGGACACATGTCCGGATCACGGTATAACAAGGGTAAACCCGGGATCGCTATAATAGTCATATTCAATGACACCAACAATGAATTAGCATTAAACCGCATAATTCTCATGTAATTTCTACAACAATCATAGCTATTCTCCACCAACAGCCCAATGCAATTATTTCAAAAGGAATGTTCAATATCAAAATAGATAGTTTATTCAAAACTTCCATAGGTGAGTTACTACATATCCAATATCACCATTTATAACCACAACCTTCTAATTTCACATTTTCAATGTTAATCCCAATTATTTATACAAAATAATAATTTAATCAAAATTAGGGCAAAAATCCCCCTTTCATCATATATTAATCCAAACATCAAAATCAACTGTTTTGGCCCAATACAACCTTGTATCCAAACCTCAAACCCACTTATGCCAATTTCATCAAAAACCCTTCTTTTCATTTCACATCCAAATTCTAGATTTGTCCAAACCACAACCAAATCTCATCATCTATACACAATAGCAAATAACTAAGCTAAAAACCATATTAGAGTGTAGAAATTCCCTACCTCAAGAAGAGAAGACGAGCAAAGCAAGGTTGAACTCCAAAAATGATGAAACCCACTTTTACTTAGATCAATGTGAAACTCTTGAAGCCCTCTACCTTCTCCTCAAAGACACTAGGGTCAAGAACTCAATGGACTTAGATGAAATCTTAGAGAGAATGTGAGATTCTAGAGAGAGAAGCTCAAGATCTGGAAATTAGGAGACTTTTAGAGAGAGAGAGAAAGCAGAAAATGATCTGAAATGTCATTTTCACGATCAGTTATAACATGGTCCACTCGAGCATGGAAAGCCCCGCTCGAGCGTAAGACACAAACTCCCGTTCGAACATAAAACCCTGCGCTTGAGCGTGAAATACGTTTTCCCAGTATTTTTTGCCACTCGAGCGCCCAAATGCCCGCTCGAGCGAAAGAGCCAAATTCTAGGCAACAAGGGCTTGGAAAAACAAGCAACCAACCTATTCCAAACACATAACTACAACCCAATAAGCAACATTAAGGGAAAGACAAAGAATTCAAGACATGAACCACCATCCCAACCATACAAACCCGAGTCTGGAACACCACAAGAGACGGGTCAAAACCAAGATCGCTATAGTGTCAATGTAATTTACCCAAGAATGAAAATAATACAATATATAGTTATATAAGGTTGTGTTTAGATCATAGCTAGATTTGGGAAGAGATATAAAAAATAAAGAAAAATGTGAAAAATATAGAGAAAAATTTAATTTATATTTTATTTATATTTTCATCTCATTTTTCTTTCTCTTTTTAAATTTTTACTCAATTCCAAATAGAGCTTAAATTTTATTTAAACCAGAGAAAGAGAGAAAATAGTTATTGCTTAAAATATATATATATATATATATATATAGGTTTAATTATACTTTTAACCCATTTAATTTAATTTAATTATACTTTTAACCCATTTAATTTGATTTAAGTTTCACTTTTGTCCTTATTGTTTTAAAATTGTACAATTTAGTTTACATATTTTAATATAATTTCAAGTTTGAGATTAAGATTAACAATTTTAAAACACTTGTCAATCTCTTAAAATGTACACGTAAAAAAAATTAATAGAAATTCAGACGGAATGACCTATTTTTATTATGGAGTTATGGAGTATGGCATTATGATGGACAAGTTAGAGACGAAGTTGAAAGCACAAAGATGGAGAGAATTTATGTTGTATATTTTGTTCGCTTCAAAGTCAATTTATAGACTACAATTTACATATACAAACAAAAAAATTATCAAGCCTAACCGTAGGCTTTTTTGATTTTCCAAAGGCTAGAAGAGAAAAAACCTAACATAATAAATACATTAGATATAAAAAGTTTAAACAACAATAATAACAAAGACTTTGTAGTTCATATCTTCTACAATTATATACACTGTTTACCCTCCCCGATTCTCAAAGAGATAGACTGTGATAGATAAGCTTTGGCTGAGCTGAGTTGTCATGTAGCGTCGGCTGAAAGGATTTGTCTAACCACTTTCCGCCTAATAGTGCAGATTGCTCCACGTGTCCTGGATAAGGTTGGACTCGATTAGGAGACAGCTGCATGTGATAGTGTTGTCCACTATGCTTCCATCCTGTTGATAAGATTGTGATATTTTTCATCAATCTCTGATGGAGGGGAATCCGGATCCTGGCTATATTGCTCATTCCGAAAATGTTCTACATCATCCGCGGTCATAGGTAGTTCTAACGGAAGATTCAAATTATTTCTCTTTTGAGATTTAATAACAGGTCAAGAGCCTCATTAATTTGTATAGGAGACCTTTGATATGTTATGGAAAAATGGGTTACAAATAGAATTCTTCCATCTATGACCATGAATGACAATTTTGTTGAGCTATGGATATTGGACGCTGCTTGTGAAACAGATATTAGACTGTCTATCCAATATTCAGTCAAAAAAAGTTTTTGGACATTTTACAATCGCTCTCTCCGGTGATTTTCATTTAAATAATCATCTTCATCTTCAAATTCAAAATCTTTAGTTTCTTTAAGATACCAAATCTGGTATGGTTGGAAAAAATGTTCTTGTTCCCGCCAACCAACGGTGCTGGAGATCCAGAAAGCAAAATATTTGCTCCATCGGAAGCCTTTTAATATCCATGAGAGCATTGCTTTGATGATCATTGGATATTCTATCCATTGGATTGGATCTAAAATTTGGAAAATAACTTGATTAGTTATTCCCCAATCTATGTTTTCAAAAAACCACATGTTATGGTTTGCCATGATGGTTATTTTGGGAATTCCATCTTTAAAATTTAATTTATCATAAGATCGTTCTAAGATTTGTCTAATCTTATTACGATGATCATCAACTCGATTTTTGATTAACATAAAAATTTCTTTCGGAAGTAAAGTTCTTACTTTTTCAAAAAGACAAATTCTTTTTATTTGTTCAAAAACTGGATCAGAAAACTCATCTGATATGAGGTCTGATAACTGAAGAAAATTGTTTATTTTTTCAAAATTAAAATCTTCATTCCAATTCATTTGTTTACGGATATTGAAACAAAGATTTTGCAAATTTTTTAATTTAGTTGTTTGCTCAGCTAATTTGTTGGCCAGAACTCCCATGTGTTTTCGAAATTTCACTTTGTTGTCTACAATGTGAGTTTTCCAAACTCCATTGAGTTCTGTATAAATTTCTCTGGATATACCAGGGTTGAAAAAATTTTTTATTTCAGATTCATCTGGTCTAGATGTATGAATATTAGTTGGAACTGGGTTAGTTCTCATTTGACAAAAATTCTTTTGATAAACAGGCATAACTGGTGGACTATAAAAAGCTTTTTTAGCTTGGGTCATACTATCATATGCTTTATGGCTTGCTCCTGAAAATCCTCAACTTGTGTTTTGCAATCATTCCATTCTGTGTAAATTCCAAGTTGTATTCCTGCAAACACAACATAAACTTTTTCTTCTCTAGGGATTGCTTTTTTAGTAATTGTCACCCAATCTCCTTGAGCGGGTTGTTTACCATTATCCATTGTTTTCTCTTGGTCTAGAGGTCTTCTGCAAAAATTAAAATTACTTATTTAGTAATTTAATTTGCTGAAACAATTCCTACTAAGAAAATCTACAAGAAAATTGTTAGTACCTTTAAGATGTTCTACTTCAAAAGTATATTCAGAAATTTTATTATACCAGGCTAATCTTTTTCCTTGTTCAATAAGTTTTTTTATTGATAAAAAAATCTTTGACTGCCTTATTATCAGTGCGCAAAATAAAATTTTCTAGGGCTAAATAAATATGAAAACTTTTTGTTGCCAATTTTATTGCAAGTAATTCTTTTTAAAAAATAATGTATTTCTGTTCATTTGGTTTAAATTATAGCGATCCCGGTTGTCCCTTAACTGTTCTGTTGTATTCCGGACTCGGTTCCGTGAAGTTGGTAGTTGTATCTATCTTGTTGTCGTCCTTTAATTCCACTTGATTGAGTTTTAGGATGTTTTGGCCAGGGTTGTTACAGGTTGGTTAGGCTTTGGTTTCAATTCCTTGTTGCCCAGTTTTTAGGCGGTCCGCTCAAGCGGGTCTTCTTGCGCTCGAGCGGGGATTGCACACTCCCAGTTTTTCGTGTCCCTGCAAAACTTCTACAGGTGTGATTTTTACGCTCGAGTGGGTTTCTTTACGCTCGAGCGGTGGCGCTCAAGCGGGTACTCTGGCGCTCGAGCGGGCAGTACCTTTTTGGTGTAAGTTCTGGGAGGGGGAAATTTACGCTCTAGCGGACTGGTTTTCGCGCTTGAGCGGATGTGCTTTATTCTTGTGTCTTGGCGCTCGAGCGGGACTTCTTGAGCTCGAGCGTGTCCAGATTTTTGTTCTTGACGCTCGAGCGTTGTGTTCTCTGCTCGAGCGGGAATGTCGTATATCAGTTGGCAGCTGGGCATTTTAAAATCACTTTTGCATTCTCTCTCTCTCTCTTACTTTTCCAAAAAGCCATTTGAGAGCTCCTCTCTCTAAAACCATAACTTCTCTCTAAGTATTGATCTAGCTAGGGTGTTTTCCTCACCTTTGGTCTTCACAAAAGTTGGGTTGATCGTCGAGGGCTTTACCTTGATCCGAAAATTTCGAGTTTTGGAGCACATTGAGTTTCGTCGTCTTCCTCCCTTGAGCTCCGAATTTGAGGTAGGGATTCCTACTCACTATTATGGTCTTCGACATAGATTATTGGTAGTTTTGATAAAGTGTTGAAGTTGGTTGATTTTGGGACTTAGGGTTTCAAAAGGGTATAAACGAGGGTTTGATATTTTGATTCTTAAACATGTATTTTGGGTTTCAAAATAATGATGTTGTTGTTGGTTGTTGATATATAGGCCATTGGGTCAATATTGGGAAATGGGGTAGAAAATCCTAATTTGCTGAATAAATTAATTGGTATAATTAATTTGGGAAAAATTGTGGACTTGTGGAATTGAGTTGGAAATAATGAAATTAGCTCATTATGTTGTGAAATGATGGAGTTGGATTTATAAATCGCTCACTTTTGAAAACATTGATATTTTATCTGTTGAAGCTTTTATTATCTGTTTAGAAATAATTGCTTGGGCTACCGGTGGAGGGTAGTTTTGATTATTGTAGACAATGTATGATGATTAGGCAAACTAAAACTAATCAATTGGATATGTCATAGAGTATGACGGTTAATAGAATACATTAACGTTATGTGTTGATTGATTGTGTATATGACCTTTGTGTATATACGTTGTGTGTGTGGGAGGAGATAGGGGATATACTCCACGGTTTAGAGGAAGATAGGGGATGGACCTCTAAACCGGATGTTGTTTGGGAGGAGATAGGGGATGGACTCCACTAATACAGCTCATATGCTTGTCAGATAATGTGTTGATATAGCTCATATGCTTATTATTGGAAGTGTTGATATAGCTAATATGCATATCTGTTGAAATATGGATACAACTTGTATGCTTATCTGTTGAGATGTTGATACAACTAGTATGTTTATCTATTGTAAAATGGGAAATGTTTAATATGAGTCATTGTCTCATATAAGTGGTTGGTCAGGTTCTAAGCCATTGATGTAAATTGTGAAATTGATAAGAAATGAAAAGTGGAATGGAATGGAAATGGGTTATGAATCGGTTTATGGAAATTGAACATTTATCAATTGCTAATGTGTAGACACCCCATTTTTGACCGACCTTAAGACTCAGACGTCACCGATTGAGCGCTTGGTGATGTTGCATATTGTGCTCGTTCTGAGGTTTCAAAGTTTCGGCTGCGAGCCTTGCCTCCGGACTTCGGAGCTCTTGCGTGCTTTGCCTCGGTTCGCGAACCAGGCTCGGTTTTCTCTGTTTCTCTTCCAGAAGGGAGAGAGAGGTCTCGTAGATCATCTCTCAGTGGCCGTAGGCTACGTTTCGTGGTCGTAGGCCATTTTGCCCGTTTGGAGTCCGGCTTCCGGTTTTTCGGAGCCGTTGGCCGTGTGCCTCGGTTCGGGACCGCTTAACCACCTCCGTTTGCTCCGGTTTTTGGCATGCATCTTATTTACTCCCTTTTGAAGGACACTGAGGTCCGAAAAACCAACTTTGTGGTCGAACACCACTTCCGGTGCCTAACAGTCAGTTTCGGGGCCTCGGGCTACGCGTTTCGGCCCCCGAACCTCCATTTTGCATCGGTTTGAGTTCATTTTTGGCAGGGACCTCTGTTTCATTGTTAGGAAGGTCGTAGAAGGGTGGAAGGCCAGCAATTGTTCTGACGACCATGTTTTATTCCTCCATCGCCCTCCGTCGCCCGTTTTTTTCCACTTGAAAGCCAATGTTGACCACCCTAAGGCCACTTTTTCTTGCCCTAAACCACATATTTGTGTTGTACACACCTGGGAGGCCACCAATATCATATGGCCGGCCAGTAATTGTGTGTGACCCTTTTGAACCCCTCCTAAAAGTGGCCTTTTCTCTCTCCTGGTTCATTCTCTCCAGTTTTTGACCACATGGTTGTGTTGTGCACACATGAGAGGCCCTCTTTTTGGCATGACCGGCCATTAACCTTCATTGACCCTTTTGACCCTTGGCCGACCAGCCATGGGGAAGGCTGATGGGCCACCTAAACCCTAGGAAACCGACCGGCCTTGATCCTCTCTCCAGGTACTTTACAAAAATGCCCTCTGTTTCTCCCCAGATTTTGTATTCGGTGGGGGCCAACTTTTGGGGGGAAATTTGAATTCCATTCCCCCCCTTTTTTCCCCCCTCTTTTGCCTATATATCCAGGCCCTCCAACTCCCATTTGAGGGGTTAGAAAATCTTGTCTAAGCCTCCTACATTGTATCTCTCTCTCTCTATACTCCAACCATCAAAACCCCTCAAATCCCACACCCCTTTCTACACCACCACATAGCACCACACCACCACCATCCTTTCCAACACTTGGAGCTGGTTTTCCAGAGCTTAGGAGCACCTTTTCTCAAGCCAAGAGCTGCTGAAGCTTGGTCTACAAGGGTGAGTCTTCATTCACCCTCTTTTGTGCTTTATTTTGTTCTATATCTAAGCCATACTTGCTTACATTTTTGGGCTCCGACCCTAACTGAAAATAGTCATGTTTTGATGTCTTTTTCATGATTGATTAAGGGTCCTTCCATGTTTAAGGTCTCTAGCTACCACTTGCTTCTTTACCTCTCTTATGTGCCTCTTTCTTGCATAGTATTTTAGGCTCATTTGTAAACTGTTTTGAGCTTGGTCATAAACTGAAAAGTAGCTTATTTTGAGCCCTTATTCAACATTGTTGAAGGGCTCTTCACTGTTTGAGGCTTCCTTTTGTCACTTGCCTCTTCATGCCTCTTTTGGCCTTACTTTTGCATGTTTTGTTAGCCCCTCGTGCTTGTATTTTTGGGCTCTGGTCTGAACTATAAATAGCCTTATTTTGACCCCCTCTTCATGTTTGATTAATAGACTTTTTCTGTCTGAAGCTCCCTTTTTGCTCTTTATGTTTAAACCTCTCTTTAGGCCTTATTTTGCATAGTATTTTAAGCTTGCATGTGCACTGTTTTGGGTTTGGTCACTAATTGTAAAATATCATGTTTTGAGCCCCTCTTCAACTTTGTTGAAGGGCTCTTGGCCATTTAGGGCCAGCAGCTGCTACTTGCTTCATTATCTCTCTTTTGGGGCCTTTTTTGCATGTTAACTTAGCCCTATTTGTGTTCACTTTTTGGCCTTGCTTAAAACTGTAAATATGCTTGTTTTGGGACTATCTTGATTCTGTCTTCACACTTCATGTTCGAATAAGGCATGCTTTGCATAGCCATAGGTCATTCCATGTACCTAATTTCATGTTTTGGGTCTCATTCCATGTATCGGGTGCCATGTTTCCATGTTCTGGGGCTGTTTTGCATCATATTTTGCTACTGAAATTTTCATGCTAGTATGCCATATTCCATGCCTTGCCATGTCTTGTTAGAGTGGCATTTGGTGCCTTAGGGTCGATCCTCGGTTCGATTGTACGTGGGCACGTATTTCGAGTTGTCTCATTTTCATCGTATGGCCTCCTATGTGAGTGCGGCTGAGGTCCACTCATGTTGGTGTAAGTCCATTGTGCATTAAGTATGCCATTTCATTTTATAGCATTGTGTATGCTAGGTTGTATGTTAGAGCATTGCATATGCCTTGTTACATCGTGCATTGTGTATGCCATCTCATAGCATTGTGCATGCTAGGTTGTATATTAGTTGCATTCATGCATGTCATGCATATTGCATTGTGCTTGGGATAGAAGTTATCCCGAGCACGGGAAACGAGGGACGTTTCGTACTTCAAGTGACGGAACGTGTCTCAATTCCCAGTCACCAACACTCCGGATTATCCATGATGGAGTTTAGGTTTTGTTGTGTTTATATGTGCATTCATTTCATATTGAGTCTTGCAATTTGACTCCTCGGCCATCATGCATCGATATGCGTGTTGGTGGCACGAGGACCGAGGACTACACTCCCTGAAGAGTAGTCATGCATACATATGTGAAAATACTTTGGCATGCCCCTTTGTTGCTCTTTGTTGCAGCAAATCAGAAATCAGCAAACTTCCGGAGCTTGGCACGCATTCCAAGAACAATTACAAACAGAGGCAAACCGGGACATCGCGAGGGATTCTCCGCACAAGGCAACCCGAGCATGCATCATTCATCATCCGGAGCAGATTTGAGGCAGTCCCCGGCTTGCATGCCAATTTATTGCTTTCCTAATTCAATTCGTTAATTAATTAGGGTTTTGTACATATTTGGACTGTAATTATTCATTTGGGACTGTATTATTTATTCGGACCCTCTGTACGAGGGCACAACTGTAATAAGTGTGCGTGTGTGTGATGTATGTCTTCCAACCCCACGTCTTTCTCCCTTTTATTTACCCGCTTATGATGGTTAGATTAGGGCATGTTTCAATTAGCATACAGTATGATAGCATGTTTGCATTCATTTCATCTGTCTTGCATGCACCGGGCTCCGCGCATCATACTAACTGCATTGTATTTTCAATTCCAAATTAAATACATGTTAGCTGTAGCATTTCATATGCCATGTCTAGAATAGCCGAGCCTGCTATAAGTTGCACTCTTGCATGTGTTGCATCAGGCATTTCTGTATAATTAGGATCATGCATGGATTTCTAATTAGCTTCTGTTTTGGCTTGGAGTACTCGGTAAGTTTTTATACTTTAGCATCCTTGCATGTGTGTGAGTGACTGCCATGATAGCATGCTTACCATGAGGCTATGTGCTTATGTGATATAACTGCCTGAATGTCTGTGGGTGAAGGTTGGGTTATTTGAATTGGAACAATTCATCAAATGTGTGTTTTAAGCCCACTAGATAGTGGCAAAATCATGTTTTCTAAGCCCACCCGAGGGTGGCAAATCCACGTCTTAGCATACCTGCGAGTAGCACCATCAAACCATTTTCCAAAATAAACAAACATGAAATGTTTTGTTCCAATTCAGGCGATCCAGTCTATACTTGTATGCTATGAGCATCACATAGTAAATCTAGGCTAATAACTGGAATAAGAACGCATAATGTTTTCAAAACTAGATATCATGGTAAGTAGAGGCCGATCTTTGATCGGGCGAGCGACGGTGCTCACGAAGTGACCTTCCCCAATCGTACCCAAGTTCTCGAGCCGAGGCAACTTTGGTGATGACGGACACGTAGCCTTAGGCAAACGAGTCAGGGTTTTCTAAATTTTCCCAAAATAAAATATTTAGGTGGCGACTCTGTATCTGGCAAAGCAATTCATGTTTGGCACTTCTTTTAAAATCTGTTTTCTCAAAACGATTTGCCGGATTTAGACTATTTAGTTCAGATTTAGAACCGTGACAAATTGAGAGTCCGAACTGTAGTGAGCCCAAAAATGAACGGAACGGGGGACTCGTCCCTCCCGGTGCGTTCGGGGACGTCTACAATTTCTGGCGACTCCACTGGGGATTTAGAGAACTTGACTCGAACTCATGGTATCTTGTTTTGACTACACTTGTGTGTTTCTTTACATTGCATTTGCATTGGTGCGCCTAGGACACCGTGTTTGCCATCTGCTATTCCTGAACGGTTTGCCGGAGGCTTGTCTTGTCAAGGCATGACCATAAGGCTGACCGGTTATGGGCTCTGCCCGTATGGGAACACAAACCCCGATTTTACCGGGGCACCCTTTTTGACCATTCGACCTAGTGCATATTCAGAATCCATAGTGACCATTCCAAACTCTGGACAAGTTGCTTACCCGATATAGGTTGTTTGAAACCGCTGCGTGCGTAGTGAAACCCTAGCTCCTGACAAAATAGGACAGGGAAACCCTACCCCAACATAGGGTTGTTTTTGCTCTCACTTGCTTGTTATGTGCTTTTAGAGTGCGTCTCTACAGGAATGCATGTATCAGTTTGCAAGTCTAGGTATCAGGTCTGCGGGCATCAGAATCTGAAGAATCAGTTTTACCCGAGGATATCAGATTTGAGGCAGAATTTTGGGGGCAGAATTCAGTAGAGGGCACAGTCATCCTACTATGCTCGTATCTGTTTTGGTGAAGTTATATTGAGATGCTGCATGTTTTCTCTTTTGCTAGGGTAGTCTGGGAACCATAGCTTCAGAAGGCTCCGATATCTCCCGAGGTTCATCGAACTTGTGCTGATAGACTTTGTCAGGTCAGAGATTCAGTTCATGGGCAATCAGTGTTCCTTTGCCAGAGGCAGGGTAAAAGGTCCAGTCGGGCACAAATCACCAGTTCAGCAGTTACCAGATCAGTAGCCCTTATCCACCCCACCAGTGAACAGTCAGGCTGAGGTCTTAGTTTCTACTGCAGGGATAGATACCTGTCAGTTAGATGGATCAGCAGAACACATCAGGGATGGAGGCAATGATGCGCCAGATGCAAGAAAGTATGAAACTCATGCAGCAAGATGTTGTCCGCCAAGCTGAATTCGCCAAACAGCAGGCTGCGGTCATGGCCCAACAGGCAGAGCTAATCACCAGATTGCAACAGCAAAATGGAGCATCTGCTTCGCATCAAGCTCCCCCCCCACCAATAGATCCAATACCCGGGGAGACGCCAAATGTCCAAGAAGGTACGGACATTTCAACAGGGCCGGCTCCGCCCCCAATCTTACCCCAGCTGTCTAAAGCACCAATCAACCCATCGGACTCTCCCTTTGAGTTCGAGGTAGACCATACAGCGTTGAAGTTGAGCAAGCTTGAAAAGTTGCTCAAGAAATCCCAGGGGGTAAAGTCCATCCCGGACATTGAGGACGGGTACACCGACGCAGCTGTGACATTGTCGGACAGGTTCAAGATGCCTCACATCGACTGTTTTGACGGGTCAGGAGATCCCATGGTCCACCTGAGTTTGTTTTCAGATGTTCTGCACCCGATGGGCTTGACAAGATTACAGAGGCTTTCCCTTTTTGGCAGGACCCTGTCGGGTATTGCGGCCATCTGGTACGCCAAATTGGAGGATTCAGTGAAACGAAGCTAGGAGGAGATGGTCGAGGCCTTCGTCGCACAATATTCATACAATACCCAAATTGAGATTACGACCCGTGATCTTGAGACGACGAGATAGGAGCCTAAGGAGAGCTTCTCAGAATTCGTGGCTCGCTAGAGGGCCAAAGCCTCAACGATGACCATTAGGCCAACGGATAAAGATCAAATACGAATGGTTGTGCGCAACCTCCAGCCCAAACTAATGCAGAAAATGATCGTGCTCCCCTTCCCTACCTTTTCAGATTTGCATGAGATGGGAGTACAGATCGAGGATGTTATGAAGCAAGGCCTCATTGACCAGGAGAAGGAGCAGCCCAGGAGGGCGTTTACCCGCAGTTCGAATGCGACCACCAGTGGTGATGCAGCTGCAAGATCTTCTGAAGTGGGCATGGTCACCACCACCACATCAAAAAAAGCTACCCCATTCACCGGTGCGTCCGGAAGTAGCTCACAGACGGCCAAATATCCACCCGGAGTCAAGAGGGTTTTCACCCCACTTTACATGCCTTTGTCAAAGGCTCTAGAGGCCTTAATCCGGAAAGGACATCTGAAACCATTGGAACAACGACCTTTACCTGATCCTCTCCCTCCAAAGCATGACCATACTAGGTACTGTGCGTACCATCAACAAACCGAGCATGACACTGACAGTTGCTTTCGTCTGCGCCATGATGTACAAGATCTGTTTGACAACAGGGTCATCCCTACGCCAGTCCAGCAAAGTCTATCGGCACTCGACCAGTGAACCTGTGGGGGATAATGTGATGTGATCGAGGGATGAACCACCTGCGGGCGGCGTTCAGTTTATTTCAGATATGGTGTATGGCATGCACTGTTTTGAGCATTTACCAATACTAGCTTTTGTGCTTTCTGACTTAGGTATTGGGTCAGTCTTGTTGTTTTGTTTTGAGTTTGTCTTTTTGTTTTGAGTCAGTCTCTTTTTGTTTTGGGTCTGGCATTGTTGTATCGAGTCAGCCCTGTTGTATAGGAGTCGGGTGATTCCGGGGGGTGTTACCTCGGGCGTCACCATTTTTGTTTTGTGTTTATCTTTTCGTTTTGTTTTAAGTCTATTTCTGCCAGGGAACCAGTTGTGCTGACAGATTTTGAATGAAACAGCAGTGATTTTCATGCTCTCGTATTTGCTTCTGCCTTGTGCCAGTTATGCCGAAAGTTCTGAATAAGATGGCAGTATTTGACTAAGAACTCTGCCTTTTCTGTGCCATGAAGTCATTGTAATAACCTGAGTTTTTCAAAACTTTTTGAACGTTGCGATGAAAACAAAGAGGGAGGAATTCCTCGGGATTTGCAAAACTTTGATCAAACTGAGAGAAAGAGAGGCGTGCTAAGCCCTTAATGAATGAAATCATGCTTGTTAGTGTGAGTACTGAGAAGGACCCTAGCTTTGATCCAGATTGGTTCCACACTATCTTCGGCGCGAGTGATTTGTCGCTTTCTTAAAAACTTTCAAAAAACAAAATGTTTTGCATAGTCCTGTGAAGACTTGTGTGGAATCGCTCTTGAGATTGTGCAGCCTAGGATTGCTCTCAGCCTCAAGATTCAATCCATTTGTTTTCGAACCTTGGACCCATTCAGAACGTTCAACGGTCAACCGCCATGTAAGGCCTGTGTGGCCAGATTTGAAGCAGCCCTCGAACAAGAGGCACCCAAAGTCAGGTCAAGAAGATTAGATCTCATCAGAAGAAGCTTGCGAAGCTAGAACAGCAGCCATTCTCCTGGATTCAGATAATTTCAGGATCTCAAAACCATTTGGCATGGACTTGTTATACTTTTACCCTTTGAGAGGCTCGCTGGGCCGAAAACCCAAAAGGGCGACCCAGGCAAAAAAAAAAATATATATATATATATACAAAAAAAAATGCAAAAAATATACAAAAGAAAAGAATGAAAAAAGAAAGAAAAAAAAAGAAAGAAAAAATTGAGAAAAAGAAAAAAGAAGAACAAAGCTCGCAAGGTCGAAAACCCGCAACGGGCGCCTTGGCAAAAGTTAGAGCCTAAAAAGTGAAGGTTAAATACCCGAGTGTACCTTAACCCCGAGCTACGTGAGGCTTGATTCCCATCTTTGGGATACATAGGCAACTTCATTCTGAAGTCCAACCGTAAAACACTTCAAATTCGATTGTGTCCATGCGATGGTTTTGGTCATCTTTGTCTTCTCTGTATCTGAGAGTCTGGTTATGTTCGTCGCTCTGAGGACTGACTACAATGCGCTGCGGTGCTATCCAAACAAGGGGTAACTTTTCGTTGCCATGCAGTGTCCTTCAGACAAGGGGCAATTTTCCATTGCTATGGGTCCGAGGTTGTGCATCTCAAGAGTAGGTTCCGTGCTCGTTGAGCAGTGGTCGTTTGTAAAAATAGTTTTTGAGAATTTTTACTGAGGTTGACTAATCTTCTCGAAAAGTACTCCATTTTTCAAAACTGGACCATTTCTTGGACCCAAAAAATGAAAACTCTTAGTACTCATAGCCTAACTTGCATGATTTTAAATCAGAAAATCAAACAAGCGCGTTAATCTAACTCTCATGTTGGTCAAAACTGTTTTAGTAGAAAGCAAAAAACAAAAAATGGTCAAAATGATGAACTAGGGGCACAGTTGAGTCAGGTGTTCTGTCTTTTGCCCTTTGTCAAAATACTTGCCAGAAAGGGCACTCTACTTGTCGGAAAGGGCACCGTATTCGCCAGAAAAGGGCACAACAAAGGGCAGAAAGCTCTCACATCCTCCAAGCAACGACGTATCAAGCAAAGTGCGAAGCACGAACTAGAATGGGGCAAGATATTCCACTCCATCATCTGGACAGATCTTATCACGTCCAAACTCCCCAGCAAAGCATCATCAACTGATGTTAGCTGCAGATTTGCTACACACCCAGTTGTAGCGCAACCTTTCCGTGGGAGGAATTCACTAGCTGTGAGCGGAAGAAAGAGAATCTAGCAGAATGCTAGGGGCACGAGCCCACAATTTGCTGTTTATCAATCAACCACCCAGGGGAGGGATGAAAAATGAGAGATTGAAGAATAGAGAGATGTGCGATGAGAGGAAAAGTGAGAAGAGGGCTTTTTCAGAAAAACAGAGCTTGAGGGCCGAGTGATGTGAGAACCACAAATGAGAAAGGGTGGGAAACACTACCCGGTGAAACAGGCTCCTTGTGCACGTCTGAGTGTCGTGTCTTTTTGTTTTATCTCAATTCTTGTTTTGAGTCGTTTCGAGTGTTACTCGATGTGTCTAGGTTGTGTGCCTTTTATTTCCTTGTTGAGTCGTTTTGCTGTGTTCAGTCGTAGGCTCAATACTTGGTTGAAAACTCATCTCTCAATTTTAAAAATAAAATCGTTTTGTGCTTCGAGTGCCGTGCCGTTCTCCACATTTGTACAAAACAGAAGTTGTTCTTTCATAAAATCGCAGGATTCAACCCAAGTCATGTGAGAACAGTAGAACCAGGACCTATCTGAAGCTATATATGGTTCCGGACTACAAAGCAAAAGCAAAAGAGGAAAATGTCGGGTATCTGAGTTTGTTTCAACTTCAGTAAGTTCCAGGACTACATTCTGTGTGTACCTCTTCAGGTCTTGCCAATGCTCCGAAGTATGAATGTACCTTTACCTCAAGCTCAAGATCAAGTCTACTTCAAGCAAGAATAGGCAATCAGAAGTGCTCTCCTTGAGGACCGTTTCGTGCCAGGGACATCTTGGCCGTGTTTGCAATGAGTTCCTAAGAGACCAGCTGCGACGGTGGACACTAAAGTTCGAATGGCTGATGCCTAGAACATAAAGGTTCAGGATTTCCGGGACTAAAATCTGGTTTAAATACCCAGGGGTGTATCCCCGGCTTGAAATCTGTATGGAAGCCCCATAGGTTGAGATAGCGTGTATGCACCTCAATTCTGGATACTGAACCAACCTAGTCTGTCACCCCATTGGAGAATAGGGAAAGTTGTGAATGTGGTCAGGAAGAAAAGTGGCATCCCAAGTGTTCTACGTGAAGGACCCTTGTTAGCATTTCAGAGCCTTTGTACTGTAAGTTGAAGGTAAGTGTTCGAAGAGCACGAAGGGAGATCCCCGTCAGAGTGGAGCGGCTCATCGCCACTCACCTCATGAGGTGCTTTCTAAAGCGCCACTTTGTCCATTTATTGCTTTCCTTAAGCATCATGCATTGTAATGCATTGTACCTATCAAGTTTCTTCCTCAATCACGCACGATATTGTATGTACGGTTCATTCAAAGAAGTTCCGTTTTAAGATCATTTATTTAGTGTATCAATCACACTTCATTTATTTAGTGTATCAATCACACTTCATTCATATAGTGTATCAATCACACTTTTCACTTTTAGTGTATCAATCACACTCTGTTCACATAGTGCATCTATCACACTTTGTGTTCGCTTTTAGTGTATCAATCACACTCTGTTCACATAGTGTGTCTATCACACTTTGTGTTCGCTTTTAGTATATCCATCATACTTGTTCACTAAGTGCATCTATCACACTTCGTGTTCACATTTAGTGTATCAATCACACTCTGTTCACATAGTGCATCTATCACACTTTGTGTTCGCTTTTAGTGTATCAATCACACTCTGTTCACATAGTGCATCTATCACACTTTGTGTTCGCTTTTAGTATATCCATCATACTTGTTCACTAAGTGAATCTATCACACTTTGTGTTCACTTTTAGTACATCAATCACACTCTGTTCACATAGTGCATCTATCACACTTTGTGTTCGCTTTTAGTATATCCATCATACTTGTTCACTAAGTGCATCTATCACACTTTGTGTTCGCTTTTAGTGTATCAATCACACTCTGTTCACATAGTGCATCTATCACACTTTGTGTTCGCTTTTAGTGTATCAATCACACTCTGTTCACATAGTGCATCTATCACACTTTGTGTTCGCTTTTAGTATATCCATCAGACTTGTTCACTAAGTGCATCTATCACACTTTGTGTTCGCTTTTAGTGTATCAATCACACTCTGTTCACATAGTGCATCTATCACACTTTGGGTTCGCTTTTAGTATATCCATCATACTTGTTCACTAAGTGCATCTATCACACTTTGTGTTCACTTTTAGTGTATCAATCACACTCTGTTCACATAGTGCATCTATCACACTTCGTGTTCACATTTAGTGTATCAATCACACTCTGTTCACATAGTGCATCTATCACACTTTGTGTTCGCTTTTAGTGTATCAATCACACTCTGTTCACATAGTGCATCTATCACACTTTGTGTTCGCTTTTAGTATATCCATCATACTTGTTCACTAAGTGCATCTATCACACTTTGTGTTCCCTTTTAGTATATCCATCATACTTGTTCACTAAGTGCATTTATCACACTTCGTGTTCACATAGAGTATATCAATCATACTTTGTTCACTAAGTGCATCTGTCACACTTTGTGTTCACCTTTAGTGTATCCATCACACTTTGCTCACTTCACCCTTTGTATATCAATTACACTTTGCTCAAATAGTGTATCTATCACACACTCGCTTTGCCCACTTTGTGTATCAATCACACACGCTCACACTTTGTGCTCACCTTTTTGTGTATCAATCACATGTTCGCTCTGTGTATCTATCACACATGCACACTGTATTCGCAGTGAGAATTCAATAATTTTCTTACATCCTTTCTGCACGAGGTGTAGTTTGGCTCGAGTTTACTTGCTTGCCTAGCATTCGCTTAAAATGTTACATTTATTTCGCATAATTGCTTCATTACAGTTCTCTTTGCATGATCATGAGTGATGTCCGGCTTCGCGTAGCGTATAAGTCCAATTATCAAACCGGCTTCGCGTAGCGTATAAGTCCAATTATCAAACCGGCTTCGCATAGCGTATAAGTCCAACTTTCAAATCGGCTTCGCGTAGCGTATAAGTCCAACTTTCAAATCGGCTTCGCGTAGCGTATAAGTCCAATTATCAAAGTCTTCCTGCATATCATCTGCATCCTGCCCCTAAACTACACTGGTTTGATTCCTTGCAAAGGGATACGTAGGCAGCCTGCGGGCACAACCATTTATTTATCGGTATTTTGTTTGTTTGTCCAAGTCTTCGGCCTTGTCAAAAATGGATTGTCTCTAGGCTTTGACATTCACTCCCGTCACTTATGACTTTCGAGTTCTATCAAAGAGGGGCAACAGTAGACACCCCATTTTTGACCGACCTTAAGACTCAGACGTCACCGATTGAGCGCTTGGTGATGTTGCATATTGTGCTCGTTCTGAGGTTTCAAAGTTTCGGCTGCGAGCCTTGCCTCCGGACTTTGGGGCTCTTGCGTGCTTTGCCTCGGTTCGCGAACCAGGCTCGGTTTTCTCTGTTTCTCTTCCAGAAGGGAGAGAGAGGTCTCGTAGATCATCTCTCAGTGGCCGTAGGCTACGTTTCGTGGTCGTAGGCCATTTTGCCCGTTTGGAGTCCGGTTTCCGGTTTTTCGGAGCCGTTGGCCGTGTGCCTCGGTTCGAGACCTCTTAACCACCTCCGTTTGCTCCGGTTTTTGGCATGCATCTTATTTACTCCCTTTTGAAGGACACTGCGGTCCGAAAAACCAACTTCGTGGTCGAACACCACTTCCGGTTCCTAACAGTCAGTTTCGGGGCCTCGGGCTGCGCGTTTCGGCCCCCGAACCTCCATTTTGCATCGGTTTGAGTTCATTTTTGGCAGGGACCTCTGTTTCATTGTTAGGAAGGCCGTAGAAGGGTGGGAGGCCAGCAATTGTTCTGACGACCATGTTTTATTCCTCCATCGCCCTCCGTCGCCCGTTTTTTCCCACTTGAAAGCCAATATTGACCACCCCAAGGCCACTTTTTCTTGCCCCAAACCACATATTTGTGTTGTACACACCTGGGAGGCCACCAATATCATATGGCCGGCCAGTAATTGTGTGTGACCCTTTTGAACCCCTCCTAAAAGTGGCCTTTTCTCTCTCCTGGTTCATTCTCTCCAGTTTTTGACCACATGGTTGTGTTGTGCACACATAAGAGTTCCTCTTTTTGGCATGACCGGCCATTAACCTTCATTGACCCTTTTGACCCTTGGCCGACCGGCCATGGGGAAGGCTGAGGGGCCACCTAAACCCTAGGAAACCGGCCGGCCATGATCCTCTCTCCAGGTACTTTACAAAAATGCCCTCTGTTTCTCCCCAGATTTTGTATCCGGTGGGGGCCAACTTTTGGGGGGAAATTTGAATTCCATTCCCCCCCTTTTTTCCCCCCTCTTTTGCCTATATATCCAGGCCCTCCAACTCCCATTTGAGGGGTTAGAAAATCTTGTCTAAGCCTCCTACATTGTATCTCTCTCTCTCTATACTCCAACCCTCAAAACCCCTCAAATCCCACACCCCTTTCTACACCACCACATAGCACCACACCACCACCATCCTTTCCAACACTTGGAGTTGGTTTTCCAGAGCTTAGGAGCACCTTTTCTCAAGCCAAGAGCTGCTGAAGCTTGGTCTACAAGGGTGAGTCTTCATTCACCCTCTTTTGTGCTTTATTTTGTTCTATATCTAAGCCATACTTGCTTACATTTTTGGGCTCTGACCCTAACTGAAAATAGTCATGTTTTGATGTCTTTTTCATGATTGATTAAGGGTCCTTCCATGTTTAAGGTCTCTAGCTACCAGTTGCTTCTTTACCTCTCTTATATGCCTCTTTCTTGCATAGTATTTTAGGATCATTTGTAAACTGTTTTGAGCTTGGTCATAAACTGAAAAGTGGCTTATTTTGAGCCCTTATTCAACATTGTTGAAGGGCTCTTCATTGTTTGAGGCTTCCTTTTGTCACTTGCCTCTTCATCCCTCTTTTGGCCTTACTTTTGTATGTTTTGTTAGCCCCTCATGCTTGTGTTTTTGGGCTCTGGTCCAAACTGTAAATAGCCTTATTTTGACCCCCTCTTCATGTTTGATCAAGGGACTTTTGCAGTTTGAAGCTCCCTTTTTGCTCTTTGTGTTTAAACCTCTCTTTAGGCCTTATTTTGCATAGTATTTTAAGCTTGCATGTGCACTGTTTTGGGTTTGGTCACTAATTGTAAAATATCATGTTTTGAGCCCCTCTTCAACTTTGTTGAAGGGCTCTTGGCCATTTAGGGCCAGCAACTGCTACTTGCTTCATTATCTCTCTTTTGGGGCCTTTTTTGCATGTTAACTTAGCCCTATTTGTGTTCACTTTTTGGCCTTGCTTAAAACTGTAAATATGCTTGTTTTGGGACTGTCTTGATTCTGTCTTCACACTTCATGTTCGAATAATGCATGCTTTGCATAGCCATAGGTCATTCCATGTACCTAATTTCATGTTTCGGGTCTCATTCCATGTATCGGGTGCCATGTTTCCATGTTCTGGGGCCGTTTTGCATCATATTGTGCTACTGAAATTTGCATGCTAGTATGTCGTATTCCATGCCTTGCCATGTCTTGTTAGAGTGGCATTTGGTGCCTTAGGGTCGATCCTCGGTTCGCTTGTACGTGGGCACGCATTTCGAGTTATCTCATTTTCATCGTATGGCCTCCTATGTGAGTGCGGCTGAGGTCCACTCATGTTGGTGTAAGTCCATTGTGCATTAAGTATTGAATGGCCACGGAAAGTTGCCCCTTGTTTGAACGGCACCGCAGCGTATTGAATGGCAACGGAAAGTTGCCCCTTGTTTGGACAGCACCGCAGCGCATTGTAGGCAGTTCTCAGAGTGACGAACACAACCAAATCCTCAGATACAGAGAAGACAAAGATGACCAGAACCATCACATGGACACAATTGAATTGTTTTACGGCTGGACTTCAGAATGAAGTTGCCTACGTATCCCAAAGATGGGAATCAAGCCTTACGTAGTTCGAGGTTAAGGTACACTCGGGTATTTAACCTTTCCTTTTGCGCTCTAACTTTTGCCAAGGCCGCCCTTTGTGGGTTTTCAACCTTGCGAGCTATGTTTTTCTTCTTTTCAATTTTTGTGTTCTTTTCTGTTCTTTTCATTTCTTTTTTGATTTTCTTTTTTTGTTCTTTTCTTTGCATCTTTCTTTTTTGTTCTTTTGTTCTTTTCTCTTTTTTGTTCTTTTTCTTCTTTTCTTGCTCTAACTTTTGCCTGGGCCGCCCTTCCGGGTTTTCGGCCCAACGAGCCTCTCAAGGGTAAAAGTATAGCTTTGTCCATGTCAAATGGTTTTGAGATCCCGAAGTCATCTGAATCCAGGAGAATGGTTGTTGTTCGCTGATGATACAAGAGTCCATCCAATGGAGGGTGAATTTGCCCCTAGTGTTTGTGGATAGGAACTCGGTTGTCCTTCAACAATGTCTTCTTCTTTCCTTCCTTCTGGGATTTGACATTCTTGCCGATCTTTATCTTGGACTCTTCGAGCACATTTGAAATTCTTGCCCCTAGTTCGAGGGGTGCTCCTGATCTAGCTTCGCAAGCTTCTTGATTTGACTTATTGTCGCTAATTCACGGGCTGCTCTAGATCCGGCCACACAGGCCTTACATTGTAGTTGACCTTTGAACTTTTTGAGTTCTAGTCCAAGGTTTGAAAATGAGGAGTCAAGTCTCGAGGCTGAGAGTGATCCTAAGCTGCACAATCTCAAGAGCGATTCCATACAGGTCTTCGCAGGACCGCGTAAAACATTTTTTTTTGAAATCTTTTAAGAAAGCGACTAATCGCTCGCGCTGAAGACGGTGTGGGACCAATCTGGATCAAGCCAGGATCCTTCCCAGTACTCACACTAACAATCATGATTTCATTCATTAAGGGCTTAGCATGCCTCTCTTTCTCTCAATTGATCAAATTTTTGCAAAACCCGAGGAATTCCTTCCTCTTCGTTTTCACCGTAGTCTTCAAAAGGTTTTGAAAAACTTAGGTCGATGTAATGAATTCAAGGCACAAAAGAGCAGGTGAGATGCATTGCCGTTTCATTCAAATCTTCTGGCACAACTGGCGCATGGCTGAAGCAAATACAAGAGTGCGAAAATCACTGTTGTTTCATTGAGATCTGTTGGCACAACTGGCTCCTCGGTAGAAACAGACTCAAAGAAAACAAAAAGACAAACACGAAACAAAATAGTGATGTCCGAGGTAACACCCTTCGGGATCACCCGACCCCTATATAACAGGACTGACTCGATACGACAAGACAGACCTCAACTGACTCAGTATGAAAAGACTGACCCAAAACAAAAGGACAGACTCAAAACAAAACAACAAGACTGACTCAATACCCAAGTCAGAATGTAGCTTTCGCCAAATGCTCAAAACGGTGTGTGCCATACGCCATATCTAGAGTAAATCGAGTGCCATCCGCAGGTGGTTCATCCCTCGATCACATGGTCATATTATCCCCCAAGTTCACCGATCCAGTGCCGATAGACTTTGCAGAGCTTGGCGCGGCAATGACCCCGTTGTCAAATAAATCCTGTACTTCATGGCGAAGACGGAAGCAGTTGTCGGTAGTATGGCCAGTTTGCTGATGGAAGGCACAGTACTGGGTAGCATCATGCGTAGCCGGAAGAGGGTTCGGGAGAGGTCGAGGCTCAAGGGGTTTGAGATGGCCTTGTCCAACAAGGATTTGGAGAGCTTTGGACAAAGGCATATAGAGGGCATGGAAGACCCTCTGACCTCGGGGTTGGTACTTCAAGGTTTGTGGATTTTTGCTGGGAGCACCAGCAAAGGGATTGGCAGGTGCTGGCCTGGTTTGCTGATCTCTTCCGAGTGGAGGATTAGAGCTAACAGGATCATTTCTGGTACGATGGCCCTTTTCCCAGTTTTTTCCTTGATTCAGACTGCCCCTAACTTGAGTGGCAAAAGTATTATCCACAGTTTTTGCAACCACTGCAAGCACTTGCTGTTTGTTCAGTCCTTCGGCTTTCAAAGCCTCAACAGCGGACAGAAGATGTTCATAGGGATCCATACCCGCCCCTACCTTGTTCTTTCCACTCGCCTCCACTTTGCCAAGGGATTGGCATTCCTCAAATGCAGCCCGTTCCAAGACTAGGGAGCCTTTTAACATGAACTCCCTGGTATGTGATGTGGTTGATGACGGAGCCAATGTCCCGGAGGCTAGATCTGTCACAGTTCTCTGAAGATCTTCGATCATTCTCTTCAGCTCAGAAGTAGTGGGCTCACGGGTTTGAGATGATTGGGGTTCAGATGTACCCATCATGCATAAGTCCATGCTTTCTAGGATAAACACCTCAAGCTTGGGTAGATGGGCTGGGGTGATGTATATGCTGGGGTCATAGGTGGATGGCAGTATATGGATAAGATTGAGGTAGGCAGGAGATGCTTGGTTATTGGGGTCTAAAGGTGGAGCTATCGTACAATTTTCGATAAGATTTTGGACCTCATGACGAAAGCGGTAGCAACGGTCGGTGCCATGACCGCGCTGCTGATGGTACATACAGTACTTGGAGGGGTTATGTCTGGCTAGGAGTGGGTCAGGAAGAGGTTGAGGATCGAGGGGTTTGAGATGCCCTCTTTCCATCAAGGCTTTTAGTGCGCTAGTCAGGCTCATATAGAGGGGGGTGAAAGTTCTGCCCTAAGATCGAGCTGGGCCGGTTGTTTCTAGGCTTGGTTTGGCAAAAGGGTTGGCTGTGGTGACTGTATTGATTTCAGTGGGTTCGGGAATAGTGCTACTTCCAGCATTGGTACTCCTTGAAATCATCCTCCTTGTCGGTTCCCTTGTTCTGGGAATGATCCCACTGTTGAATGCATTCTCGACCTGAACCCCCAGTTCATGCAAACTTTTGAAAGTGAATAGCGGAGCGACTATCAACTTTTGCAACATATCATGCTCGAGGTTTCGCACCATCATCTGCACTTGATCCCTTTCAGAAGGGCGACGATTTGTCATTTGTGCTGCCTTTGCTCTCCACCTTGCAACGAATTCCACAAAAGGCTCTGTTGGGTTCTGGCGAGTTGTTTCAAGCTCTTGGATGGTCATTTCAACTTGGGTATTGTAGGAATACTGATCAACAAAGGCCTCAGCCAGTTCTTCCCAATTTTGCTTCACCTTGCCCTCCAACTTAGCGTACCAAGTGGCTGCTACACCCGACAAGGTTCTTCCATACAGAGAGAGTTTCTGTGGCTTAGTCAGACCCATCGGCTTCAGGATATCCAAGAAAAGTCGGATATGTACAATTGGATCTTCAGACCTGTCGAAACGGTCGATATATGGCATTTTGAATCTGTCTGGGAGTCGGATGGCAGCTTCGGTGTGCCCATCCTCAATGTCAGGAATAGAGTTAAGGCCCTGTGCCTTTTTGAATTGCTTCTCAAGGTTTGCAATTTTCACTGCAGTCGGATTGAACTCATCAACATGAAAGGGTTGAGTTCTCTCATTAGGCTGCACTAGGGGTCTGAGCACCTGAGCTTGAGTCCACCTTTCTCGAGGATTCGGACACTGCAAATCTCCAACTGGCGGAAGTGGGTCAAAGTTCAGCTGGGGTCCCAAAGCTGGATGTGAAGCAGATGCCCCAGATGGGCACTGCGTTTCAATACTGGTCTCAGCCTGCATGGCAGTTCCCTGATTTAACGCTGGTATTACGGCCACAAATTCTTCCGAACCCTGTGCCATCACGGGTCTGCTGATGATGTGACTGGTGACTGTCAGATCAGATGAACCAATGAGCCCTGTCTGGCCCTTCTTTGCCTTACCTTAGCGAAAGAACACTGGTTGCCCTTGAATTGAATCTCTAACCTAACAAAGTCTATCAGCACTAGTCCAATGTACCCGGGAGATATCAGAGCCTTCTGAAGCTATGGTTCCAAGACTACCTAGCAAAAGGGAAAACAGAGAGCATCACAGCCTGATTTCACGATAACCCTTATGAGCAGAGCTGAATGATTGTGCCTCTACAGAATTCTGCCCGTAAACTGATACCCTCAGGTAAACTGAATCCCAAAATACTGAACTGGTGCCCGCAGGCCTGATGCCCAAACTTGCAAACTGATACATGCATTCCTGTAGAGACGCACTCTAAAAGCACATAACAGATAAGTGAGAGCCAAAACACCCCTATGTTGGGGTAGGGTTTCCCTATCCTATTTTGTCAGGAGCTAGGGTTTCACTACGCACGTAGCGGTTTCAAACAACCTATGATCGGGTAAGCAACCTGTCCTAGTTTGGAATGGTCACTATGGATTCCGAATATGCACTAGGTCGAATGGTCAAAAGGGTGCCCCGGTAAAACCAGGGTTTGTGTTCCCATACTGGCAGAGCCCACAACCGGTCAGCCTTATGGTCATGCCTTGACAAGACAAGCCTCGGGCAAACCATTCAGGAATAGCAGATGGCAAACACGGTGTCCTAGGCGCACCAATGCAAATGCAATGCAAAGAGACACACAAGTGTAGTCAAAACAAGATATCATGAGTTCGAGTCAAGTTCTCTAAGTCCCCAGCGGAGTCGCCAGAAACTGTAGACGTCCCCGAACGCCCCAGGAGGAACGAGTCCCCCCCCATTCCATTCGATATTGGGCTCACTACAGTTCGGACTCTCAATTTGTCACGGTTCTAAACTTGAACCAAAGAGTCCAAATTCGGCAAATCGTTTTGAGAAAACAGATTTTGAAAGAAGTGCCAAACATGGACTGCTTTGCCAGATACAGAGTCGCCACCTAAATATTTTATTTTGGGGAAATTTAGGAAACCCTGACTCGTTTGCCTAAGGCCACGTGTCCGTCATCACCAAAGTTGCCTCGGCTCGGGAACTTGGGTACGATTGAGGAAGGTCACTTCGTGAGCACCCCCCCGCCCGATCAAAGATCGGCCTCTACTAACCATGATATCTATTTTTGAAAACATTATGCGTTCTTGTTCCGGTTATTAGCCTAGATTTACTATGTGATGCGCACAGCATACAAGTACAGACTGGATCGCCTGAATTGGAACAAAACATTTCATGTTTGTTTGTTTGAAAATGGTTTGATGGTGCTACCCGCAAGTAGGCTAAGACGTGGATTTGCCACCCTCGGGTGGGCTTAGAAAACATGATTTTGCCACTATCTAGTGGGCTTAAAACACACATTTGATGAATTGTTCCAATTTAAATAACCCAACCTTCACCCACAGGCCTTCAGGCAATTATATCACATAAGCATATAGCCTCATGGTAAGCATGCTATCATGGCAGTCACTCACACGCTTGCAAGGATGCTAAAGCATAAAACTTACCGAGTACTCCAAGCCAAAACAGAAGCTGATTAGAAATCCATGCATGATCCTAACTATACAGAAGTGCCTAATGCAACACATGCAAAAATGCAACTATAGCAGGCTCGGCTATTCTAAACATGGCATATGAAATGCTACATCTAACATGTATTCAACTTAGAATTGAAAATACAATGCAGTTAGTATGATGCGCCGAGCCCGGTGCATGCAAGACAGATGAATGAATGCAAACATGCTATCATACTGTATGCTAATTGAAACATGCCCTAATCTAACCATCATAAGCGGGTAAATAAAAGGGAGAAAGACATGGGGTTGGAAGACATACATCACACACACGCACACTTATTACAGTTGTGCCCTCGCTTGAAGGGTCTGAATAAATAATACAGTCCCGAATAAATAATTACAGTCCAAATAATTACAAAACCCTAATTAATTAACAAATTAAATTAAGAAAGCAATAAATTGGCATGCAAGCCAGGGACTGCCTCAAATCTGCTCCGGATGATGAATGATGCATGCTCGGGTTGCCTTGTGCGGAGAATCCCTTGCGATGCCCCGCTTTGCCTCTGTTTGCAATTATTCTTGGAATGTGTGCCAAGCTCCGGAAGGCTGCCGATTTCTGATTTGCTGCAACAGAGAGCAACAAAGGGGCATGGCAAAGTATTTTCACATATGTATGCATGACTACTCTTCGGGGAGTGTAGTCCTCGATCCTCGTGCCACCAATCACGCATCTCGATGCATGATGGCCGAGGAGTCGATTTGCACGATTCAATATGAAATGAATGCACATATGGACACAACAAGGCCTAGACTCCATCATGGATAATCCGGAGTGTCGGCGACCGAGGAATTGAGACACGTTCCGTCACTCGGAGTACGAAACGCCCCTCGTTTCCCGTGTTCGGGCTAACTCCTATCCCCAACACGATGCAATATGCATGACATGCATGAAATGCAACTAAGATACAACCTATCATGCACAATGCTAGGAAATGGCATACAGGATGCACGAGATAACATGGCATACACAATGCGCTAACATACGGCCTAGCAGACACAATGCTATGAAATGAAATGGCATACACAATGCAATATGGGCTTACACCAACGTCAGTGAACCTCAGCCGCACTCACATAGGAGGCCATACGATGAAAATGAGACAACTTGAAATGCGTGCCCACGTGCACGCGAACCGAGGATCGACCCTAAGGCACCAAATGCCACTCTAACAAGACATGGCAAGGCATGGAATATGGCATACTGGCATGAAAATTTCAGTAGCAAAATATGATGCAAAACGGCCCCAGAACATGGAAACATGGCACCCAATACATGAAATGAGACCCGAAACATGAAATTAGGTACATGGAATGACCTATGGCTATGCAAAGCATGCATTATTCGAACATGAAGTGTGAAGACAGAATCAAGACAGTCCCAAAAAAAGCATATTTACAGTTTTAAGCAAGGCCAAAAAGTGAACACAAATAGGGCTAAGTTAACATGCAAAAATGGCCCCAAAAGAGAGATAATGAAGCAAGTAGCAGCTGCTGGCCCTAAATGGCCAAGAGCCCTTCAACAAAGTTGAAGAGGGGCTCAAAACATGGTATTTCACAATTAGTGACCAAACCCAAAACAGTGCACATGCAAGCTTAAAATACTATGCAAAATAAGGCCTAAAGAGAGGTTTAAACAGCAAAAGTCCCTTGATCAAACATGAAGAGAGGGTCAAAATAAGGCTATTTACAGTTTGGACCAGAGCCTAAAAACACGAGTACAAGGGGCTAACAAAACATGCAAAAGTAAGGCCAAAAGAGTGATGAAGAGGCAAGTGACAAAAGGAAGCCTCAAACAGTGAAGAGCGCTTCAACAATGTTGAAGAAGGGCTCAAAATAAGCCACTTTGCAGTTTATAACCAAGCTCGAAACAATTTACAAATGAGCCTAAAATACTATGCAAGAAAGAGGCATACAAGAGAAGTAAAGAAGCAAGTGTAAAAAGGAAGCCTCAAACAAGGAAAGGCCCTTAAACAAACATGAAAAGGAGCTCAAAATAATGCTATTTTCAGTTAGGGTTGGAGCCCAAATATGCAAGCAAGAGGAGCTAATATATTGAGCAAAAATAGGGCCAAAGAGAGGGATAGAAGACTTACCCTTGAAGACCAATGCTTCAACAACTCTTGGCTTGAGAAAAGGTGCTCCTTGCCTCTGGAAAACCAGCTCCAAGTGTTGGAAAGGATGGTGGGGAGGTGGTGCTATGTGGTGGTGTAGAAAGGGGCCAAAAAAAAACAAAAGGGTTTTGATGCTTGGAATATAGAGAGAGAAAAATTAAATGTAGGAGGCTTAAACAAAATTTTTTTCTAACCCAAAATGCAACTAGAGCTGCTGGTTTTATAGAGGGAGAAATGGAGGAAAAGGGGGGGAAAATGGGGGGGGGGAATCAATTCAAATTTCCCCCCAAAAATAGGCCTAAAAGAGAGATAAAGAAGCAAGTGGTAGCTTCTGGCCTCAAACCGAAGAGAGCTCTTCAACAAAGTTGAAGAGGGGCTCAAAACAAGACACTTTACAGTTTACATCAAGCCACGAAACAGCTCACAAATAAGCCTAAAATACCATACAAAAATAGGCCTAAAAGAGTGTTAAAGAGGCAAGTGATAGTAGGAGACCTCAAACAGCAAAAGGTCCTTAATCAAACATGAAAAGGAGCTCAAAATATGACTATTTACAGTTTGGGTCGGAGCCCAAAAATGCTTTCAAGAAAGGCTTAGATATAGAGCAAGATAAGAACAAAAAAGAGGAAAAGAAGCTTACCCTTGAAGACCAATGGACCAGCAGCTCTTGGTCTGAGAAATGGTGCTCCTAAGCTCTGAAAAACAGATCCAAGTCGTTGGAATGGATGGTGGCGGGGTGTATACCAAAAACCGGAGCAAACGGAGGTGGTTAGGTGATCCCGAACCGAGGCACACGGCCGACGGCTCCGAAAATCGGGAACCGGGCTCCGAAACGGGAAAAACGGCCTACGACCACGAAACGTAGCCTACGGCCACTGAGAGATGATCTGCGAGACCTCTCCCTCCCTTTGGGAAGAGAAGACGGAGAAAACGAGACCTGGTTCGCAAACCAAGGCAAAGCACAAAAGAGTCCGGAAGTCCAGAGGCAAGGCTCACGGCCGAGACTCCGCGACCTCTGAACGAGCACAATATGCAACATCACCGAGCGCTCAATCGGTGACGTCTGAGTCTTAAGGTCGGTCAAAAATGGGGTGTCTACAATGCCATTTCATTTTATAGCATTGCGTATGCTAAGTTGTATGTTAGAGCATTGCGTATGCCTTGTTACATCGTGCATTGTGTATGCCATCTCATAGCATTGTGCATGCTAGGTTGTATATTAGTTGCATTCATGCATGTCATGCATATTGCATTGTGCTTGGGATAGAAGTTATCCCGAGCACGGGAAACGAGGGACGTTTCGTACTTCAAGTGACGGAACGTGTCTCAATTCCCAGTCACCAACACTCCGGATTATCCATGATGGAGTTTAGGTTTTGTTGTGTTTATATGTGCATTCATTTCATATTGAGTCGTGCAATTCGACTCATCGGCCATCATGCATCGATATGCGTGTTGGTGGCACGAGGACCGAGGACTACACTCCCTGAAGAGTAGTCATGCATACATATGTGAAAATACTTTGCCATGCCCCTTTGTTGCTCTCTGTTGTAGCAAATCAGAAATCAGCAACCTTCCGGAGCTTGGCACGCATTCCAAGAACAATTACAAACAGAGGCAAACCGGGACATCGCGAGGGATTCTCAGCACAAGGCAACCCGAGCATGCATCATTCATCATCCGGAGCAGATTTGGGGTAGTCCCCGGCTTGCATGCCAATTTATTGTTTTCCTAATTCAATTCGTTAATTAATTAGGGTTTTGTACATATTTGGACTGTAATTATTCATTTGGGACTGTATTATTTATTCGGACCCTCTGCGCGAGGGCACAACTGTAATAAGTGTGCGTGTGTGTGATGTATGTCTTCCAGCCCCACGTCATTCTCCCTTTTATTTACCCGCTTATGATGGTTAGATTAGGGCATGTTTCAATTAGCATACAGTATGATAGCATGTTTGCATTCATTTCATCTGTCTTGCATGCACCGGGCTCGGCGCATCATACTAACTGCATTGTATTTTCAATTCCAAATTAAATACATGTTAGCTGTAGCATTTCATATGCCATGTCTAGAATAGCCGAGCCTGCTATAAGTTGCACTCTTGCATGTGATGCATTAGGCATTTCTGTATAATTAGGATCATGCATGGATTTCTAATTAGCTTCTGTTTTGGCTTGGAGTACTCAGTAAGTTTTTATGCTTTAGCATCCTTGCATGTGTGTGAGTGACTGCTATGATAGCATGCTTACCATGAGGCTATGTGCTTATGTGATATAACTGCCTGAAGGCCTGTGGGTGAAGGTTGGGTTATTTGAATTGGAACAATTCATCAAATGTGTGTTTTAAGCCCACTAGATAGTGGCAAAATCATGTCTTCTAAACCCACCCGAGGGTGGCAAATCCACGTCTTAGCCTACCTGCGGGTAGCACCATCAAACCATTTTCCAAAATAAATAAACATGAAATGTTTTGTTCTAATTCAGGCGATCCAGTCTATACTTGTATGCTGTGAGCATCACATAGTAAATCTAGGCTAATAACCGGAATAAGAACGCATAATGTTTTCAAAACTAGATATCATGGTAAGTAGAGGCCGATCTTTGATTGGGCGAGCGGGGGTGCTCACGAAGTGACCTTTCCCAATCGTACCCAAGTTCCCGAGCCGAGGCAACTTTGGTGATGACGGACACGTGGCCTTAGGCAAACGAGTCAGGGTTTCCTAAATTTCCCCAAAATAAAATATTTAGGTGGCGACTCTGTATCTGGCAAAGCAGTCCATGTTTGGCACTTTTTTCAAAATCTGTTTTCTCAAAACGATTTGCCAGATTTGGACTCTTTGGTTCAGATTTAGAATCGTGACAAATTGAGAGTCTGAACTATAGTGAGCCCAAAAACGAACGGAACGGGGGACTCGTCCCTCCCGGTGCGTTCGGGGACGTCTACATAATGTCTTAGTCATTGCTCATACTGTGTTTAGCATATCTCTACTGGGCTGTGGCTCACCCTTTATGGGACATCATTTTCAGGTACAGGTAGCATGCCACCTCCAAGGACGTAGCTTGGGAGGCTAGAGGCAGGCGGATTGTTTTGTATATTTTCTTTTGGTATATTACATGTAAATTCAAGCCAAGGGCTTTATATGTATTGAGTTAGTACTCCTTTTTGTAACCAAGTGTTAACTTGGAAAGCTGTAAGCCCGTAGGGCATTTGCTTTTGATGTTAACATGTAATACAGTTTTAAGAATTACTCTGATAAATAGAAATGGTTGGTTTCTTTTATATCAATGCATGTCTAAAATGATGGGTTTTATGTATTATTTTGAGGGCGTTACAACTTGGTATCAAAGCGTACTGGGTTCGAATACTTTGGGTACGTGGGAAGTGATTAGGATCACAATGGGTTTGTCTCGCTTGATAGAGACTTAGATGTAGTGTCATATGCTATGTGCTTAATTGATAACATGCTTATGTGACTATGTGGGTATGGGATTTAGTTTCTAGGATGTTGATTGGATCCTCGGGTTTATGGGAGTCTTGTTGGAAAAGCACTTGATCAATGCTGTTTCTAACCGAAACTCTAGTAACGCCTTGGGACTATCATTATCCGGAAATGAAATTCGTAAGTGCTTATGTGTTTATGTACTTACGTGGAGTGAATTACAGTTGTCCATACATTAGAACGCGTGTGTTATAGCTTCGGCACATTTGTGAATGTGCTAATAGTCTTGGTTACCTTTATTAGGATGTCAGGACGAGGGCGTGGTAGGCGTAGCAGGCATGGTAGGCAGGAGGTACCTTTACCGGATAACGTTCCGGCAATGCAGGAGGGGGTTGGCCAGGCCAATGTGGCCGAGCCAGCGGGTCAGCAGGCTATGGGCGCCTTGGCCCGAGAGATAGCGGGAGCTTTGGGTATTCTCAGAGCTGAGAATCAGGTTGCGGAGGCAGGGCCTTCTTTCTTGAAGAGGGAATTCTTCCTGTCTAACCCGGACGAGTTTGTTGGGGATCCGAAGGAGCCACTTAAGGTTAACGAGTGGTTGGAACAAATGGAGAAGACGTTCGAGATGCTTGGCATCGAGGACGGGGCTTTAAAGGTGACCTTAGCATCCTTCCAACTGAAGGGAGATGCGGGTCAATGGTGGAAGTACGAGAAGGGCAGTGTTGGTGGTGCATGGGAGGCATTTGTGAATGCTTTCCAGGAGAAATTTTTATCTTCAGCTACAAGGGAGAAGCTGAGGGAGCAGTTTTGCCAGCTTAAACAGCAGGGCTTGTCAGTGGCTGAGTTTGAGGCTACTTTTACTAGTCTGTCCAGGTTTGCACCTGAACTGGTGGCGTCTGAGGAACGCCGTTGCTTTGAGTTTGAGCGGAAGTTGAGGCATGGACTCAAGCTGAGGGTTGGAGGGTCGTTTATCCGAGAGTATAGACGTTTGGTGGATGTTGCAGCTCATATGGAGCTCATGATGCAGGAGGAGGATGAGGGGCAGAGAGGCTCCAAGAGGAGCCAAGATGGTCAGGGTGACGGTAGGAGACAGAGGGGTTCTAACCCTCAGCAGTCTCAGGGGTTCTAACCCTCACCTGTTTTAGAAAGATAAATATCTGGTAAAGTTTTAACATTTTCTTTAATTTGTTTAATTAAAGCAACATCTTCTGTTGTTCATTCAAAAATAACATTTTTCCGTAATTTGGTTAACCAAGGAATTTCTATTTTTAAAAGATTGTTATAAAATGTCGTCCATAATTTAAAATGCCTAATAAACTCTGTAATTGTGTTATATTTTGAAGAATATCAGGAAAATCTCATACTTTGGACAAAATATGTTCTTGTAATTTTAAACATTTCTGGTTTAAAATTATTCCCAAAAATTCAATTGATTTTTTTTTTAGTTCAATCTTTTTTGGAGACAAAATAATTGGGGGATTTGGTGATAGACCCCCTCACTGTCTAATTTGTCTTTCAAAAGGACAAGAATTATATAGGTACTTTCAAAAACCCCTAATATTTTAAAATTTATTTTTTTTACTATATTACCCTCATATCTATCAACTCTTCTATTAAGCCATTTTCACACTGTATTTTAGAGTAAAATTTTACTTTGAATCATAGTAAACTTTACTTTGACTCAGAGTAAATTACTCTAAATCAGAGTAAAGTTTACTATGATTCAAAGTAAAATTTTATATTGTTAAGCAAATCAACATATTTTTAACCAGAGTAAAATTTTACTCTGACAGTACAATTTTACTTTGAATCAGAGTAAAATTTACTATGATTCAAAGTAAAATTTTATATCGTTAAGCAAATCAACCTGGTTTTAACTAGAGTAAAATTTTACTTTAAATCATAGTAAAATTTACTTTGATTTAGAGTAAAATTTTACTCTGAAAGTACAATTTTACTATGATCTAAGGAGAGTATCCACTTTGCGTGTTTGATTGCTGAGAAAATCACATAAACATAACAAGAAAACCAAATATAGTTTGGTTGCTGAAAAAATCAACATGTTTTTAATCAGAGTAAAATTTTACTGTTCCAAATCTGTCTTATACATACATACAATCACAGATATACATACATACACTCACACACTCACAGACATACATACATACATACGCTAACTCACTCACAGATATACATACATACACTCACTCAAAGATATACATATATATACTCATAAATATACATATATTCACTCACTTACCGATATATATACATATACACATATATGTATGAGTCATATATACATACATACATGCACACACATATATATAAATACATACATACATGTAATGACCCATAATTTTTTTTTTTTTTAAAAAGCCAATGCATAATTTAATTGAGCAAATTTTCGAATTTGATTGTTGTGTAAATTCTATGCAAAAACAGTTCGGTTTTGTATTTTTTAAAAATAGTTCCCGATCTCAAAAAATTATGAAATTTTTATATGTTGTTCACATATGAGTCTAGCACGTTGGGTAAAAATTTCAGAATTTATTGATGAGTATTTATTTTATGAAAATTCACGGACTGATCGGTGTTCGGTTTAGTATACAACAGAATTTGATATTGAGTTTTGGGTGTTTAGGCCAGATTAAATTGTTGGGTCTATTTTGGTATATAATTGGACCATGTTTAACTTATGGGTGAGACCCATGATTTAGATTTAATTTAATTTGAGTTTGTTGAATGACCAATGTTTAACTGCTTGGTCATTTTTAATTATGTGATTGGTAATAACCACCTTGGAAGTTGTTATTATTTATTATATAGGATTATAATAAATATTTGATAGTTGATTTTATGGTAGGTACCATATAGTGAAAAATTATATATATTTTTATAGTGAACAAAAGATTATATTTTGTTGTGTATAAAAATGTTATATTTTGTGGTGAGAAAAATTATATCATTTTATGATTTATGTTACAAAATTTTGAAATGTTATGACAATGTATATATTGTACAAGTTAATGGGTTGAATAATATAAAAATAAATAAATAAAATTTTGGGAAAAGTGTGTTGGGAGGTGCGTAGAGACAGAGCCCATGTGGGTTGTCTCCTTCTTTTCTATCTTTTCCTCATCTCCATTACTTCCATCTTTCTTCATCCTTTTTATATATTTTTTGATTTTGGTTGAGCAGAGGCTTTGCATCTCTTTTTCTCTTTCTTGAATACTCCATAGAAGCTCAACCTTTGAGGTTTAAATGGGAGTCTATAGAGTAAGATTTTGCAAAAATTTTGTAAATAAAAGTCGGAGAGCTCGTCGTGATCTTCGCAATGGTAGTCTCGGATTCATGATCGGACAAGATTTGCCTTCCAGATCTTCTCTTCTTTATTATTTGAGGTAGAGACTTTTTTCATATTCTTACATCAAAGCTATGTTAGGGTTATTTTCAGAAAATATGTCATTCTAAGAGGTATTGCATATATTTTTTTTTCAGATTTTTGTTTGGTAATTTTTGGAGAAAAATTAGGTTGAAGTGTTAAGAATATTGTTATTTTGAAATTGATTTGGAAAAATCATCTTGTGTTGAAAATACTTGTTAAAAATCCGAAAATAAAATAAAATTAATAGTTGTATGAGCTGTATCTACCTCAAATTATGGTTAGATAATTTATTTTGGAAAAATAATGTTGAAATATTTATCTCATCTTTGAGTTTTGGAATTTTTTTTTTTAGAAGAAAAATAAATTGATGTTGATGAATGTGGTGTAAATTGTTAAGTTGATATTATAGAGCTGTTTTGTGATTAAAAACTCTAAAAGTGTTATATTCATGAAATATGATTATGCTTGAAAGATAAGTTGGGTTAAGTTATGTTTAGTCTTATTTCTTTCGGAAAAATGTGAATATTAGAAAATTACTAATTTAGTGGATTAAGTTAGTTTGGTTAAAAGTTTATATCCTTTATGGTTAAAAGTGTGTTATTGAGATTATACCATAACTTTTAATATAGTAGGATGAAAATGTTAATATTTCATAAGTATGAGATATTGGTGAAATTTATTTTGGTTCTCTTGGTTGAAGTGGAACAAAATTTATTGAAAGTTTTGTGTGAGTCAAGACAATTGAGAAATGGATTTTTGATTTTAATAGTTCGAGTATGCAAATATGTTGCTTTTGAACATCAAATTTATATATGTGACATTTGAATTGTAAATTGAGTGTTTGGTTAAATTGAGAGTTGATTACCTATAATCTTTCTATTTTGATGTATTTTTTGTATATAAAATTACATGCGAATATTTGAAAGTGTGAGAGCTTTAATTTGTGAAAAATCCTAAATGTTAGTGTTTTGGGAGTTGTTGGATTTTTTAGAAAAGATTTTGTTTGGTTTAAAAATTGAGCTTTTGATTCGGAAAATACTTATGAAACTTTTGGAATATCGAGTATTAGTTACTCCTTTGAAATGTTGGGTTTAATGGAAAGTCATATAAGTCTTTGTGGGGACATAATTTTTGAATGACAACACGCGACCGAGGTGCCACGTTCCTGGTCATGATGCCGAGATGATCTCAGCTAAGCCGAGATTATCTACGAAGATACCGGAATCCGGGATAAGCGGATAACGGACAAGAGTCCTAGAATGAGAGAGGACTTCAGTTTGGGTAAAAATAAGACTCTTAGAGAGTTTATCCCAATCCTATTAGGAGTCTAAGATTAGCAGTAATCTTAAATCCATTAAAGCTAGGCTTCTATTGGGACTAGGTTTGTGTTGGCTATAAAAGAGAGGCACCCTCATGGGTCTAAGGTATGCTTTTTATGTTTTGAATAGTGAGTTAAGCCCTTTTGCTATCTTTGAGAGATAACTAACTTGATCGTAGGAGTGCCCCCGGGTGGACGAACCACCGCCGAAATCTCTTCTTTTTGTGACAAGTCGTTCGGTCTTAATCTATTCTGCCAGTGTTCTCCAGCTGAGTACTAGTTTGGCAGTGTGGCACAATTTGACACCATCTGTGGGAACGAAAGGAGAATAGATGGCCAACGACGGACAAAAAGAAAAGGTTGGGGACGACACCCCTATTGAGAGTGGGAAACATGTCGACCTTGACGTCAAAGAAGACAACTATAACGAAGAGACTCGTGATAAGAATCACGAAGAAAAGGACGTCGGCCAGGAGGGCAATGTGCCAAAGATATCGGACCAAAACAGGTATTATAACGAGGACGACCTCCAAGGATGGAAAGAAAGATGCCTTCGGAGGAACAATAAGGTAAGGGGAATGGTGAACAAATTGGCGGACCTGCAAACAGTCGTCAATTTCATGATGCAGAACAACGTCATGCAGCCACCGTTCCCGTTACAAGATACGCCGATTCCAGCGGCCAAGAAAGGTGCCCAGAAAGGGGACAGAAAACGGTTCCTGCAGTCCCTCAGCATGGCGGGACCAAGGGACATTCTCACCGGCCTTCGCGGGAGGTCGGGCATGGAGAATCCCAGAAGACACAATCTCGGCCTAGATGATTAGGTCCAAGAAGAGAAGAGCTCAGCCTAAAGTGAGCAGATCCCAGATTCCAGAAGACAAGATTTCGGCCTAGATGATTAAGTCCAAGAAGAGAAAAGCTCAGCCTAAGTTAAAGACTTTTTATATAAGGTCCATAAAGGAGTAGGTGGAAGCCATGCAGAGGGATGGAGAATGATGCTTGGGAGTTGGAATTTTCAAGCCAAGATCGGTTTAACACTTGTTGAAATTTAAAAAAAATTTACAAGTTGAAATTAAACCGAGGTCATGTTTAACACTTGTTGAAATTTAAGAAAAATTTACAAATTGAAGTTAAACTGAGGTCATATTTAACACTTGTTAAAATTTAAAAAAAAATTTACAAGTTGAAGTTAAACTGAGGTCATGTTTAACACTTATTGAAATTTTAAGAAAAATTTACAAGTTGAAATTAAACCAAGGTCATGCTTAACACTTGTTGAAATTTTAAAGAAAAATTTACAAGTTAAAGTTAAACTGAATTCATGTTTAACACTTGTTGAAATTTTAACAAAAATTTACAAGTTGAAGTTAAACCTTCAAAAATTTACCAGCTGAAGTTAAACCGGGGTCATGATTAAAGAAAGGAATGATATAGGTTCTATCACCTCAGGATGCCGAGGTAATAGAACCTAGAGGGCAGTTGTGGGGACATAATTTTTGAATGACAACACGTGGCCGAGGTGTCACCGAAGTGCCAGTCGAGATGCCACGTGTCCTGGTCATGACGCTGAGATGATCTCGGCTAGGCCGAGGTTATCTGCGAAGATACTGGAATCCAGGATAAGCGGATAACGGACAAGAGTCCTAAAATGAGAGAGGACTTCAGTTTGGGTAAAGATAAGACTCTTAGAGAGTTTATCTCAATCTTACGGGGAGTCCAAGATTAACAGTAATCCTAAGTCCATTGAAGCTAGGCTTCTATTGGGACTAGGTTTGTGTTGGCTATAAAAGAGAGGCACCCTCATGGGTCTAAGGTATGCTTTTTATGTTCTGAATAGTGAGTTAAGCACTTTTACTATCTTTGAGAGATAACTGACTTGATCGTCGGAGTGTCCTCGGGTGGACGAACCACCGCCGAAATCTCTTCTTTTTGTGACAGGTCGTTCGAGCTTAATCTATTATGCCAGTGTTCTCCAGCTGAGTACTAGTTTGGCAGTGTGGTCGGAAATTGACACACACAGTCTTGAAAATTTGTCTTTAAAATGTGGAATATGGATTGTTTCTAAATGTTGGAATCGTGGGAGATTCCAAGTTATGGTTATAGGTTGGATTGTATATCCATGTTGTTATCTTTTAAATTAATACATTAGAGATAACTATTTTGACTATCGGTGGAAATTTACCGTAGTTGCATTAATGAGGGATTTCTTGGAAGGATGAGAAATGTTGGAACTTTGGAAGTTTGAAATATAGTATGTTATAGATTTGTATTGAAATGACTAATTGGAAGTGCTGATTAACATGTGAAGACTACATGAATGTGGATATTGTTGGATTATCTCTTGGAATTGTATTATGATATTACATTGATAGAGATATGGAATTTGATCACAATGGAGCCTTGTGTGGTGGAATTGACATTGGAACTAATCTAATGCATTGTTACATATTGCATTGCCATCACATTTTATTGTTATCATGGATTTTGAATTGCAATTGAAAACTATTGTTTTGAAAACGGGATTGTTTTTGGGAAACAAAATCATTTGGATTTGATTTGGATAAATACGTTGGTAAGTCCGGCTAGGGGTGTAGTTTGATATTGGTTAAGTTGGCCTGAGTGTCTATGGTGAAAGACCAAAAACCCGCGTGGATAGGTGTCGAGCCTTCTAGTTAATACTGGTAAAAATGACAGATTACAGGTGCCAAGCCTTCTAGTTAATACTGGCAAAAATGGCAATTTGGTAGTATTTGTATAGTCTACTTGCAGACACCAGCCTAGGGATTACCTGAGTCATATTTACCATCTTGAAATTTTATTGAAATTGTTAGATTAATGTGTTTTCAAATTGACATTGTGCGTAAGATTTTTAAAAGATGAGAAAAATATTTTGAGCATGACATGACATATGCATTCATCTCATAAGACTGTATAAAATGAATTTGATGAATTGTTTAATTATTTGATTCAATTGATAATGAGATAATTGAATGAATTTAAAAGGATATCATGTTGCTATTGAAACATGTTTATTTATTTAAGTTAACTTATTGTGATTAATTAAATAAATTGGATTTAAGAGATTATGTAATAAAATCATATGATTTGACATGATATAATTTCACGTATATGTATGAGTATTTTGGTACCCACATGTCTTCTAATGTTTTAATATGAGATTGTTTGGTGAACTAGTGGTTGCTCACCCCCTGCCTGTACATGTGTACAGGGATTGCTTTTCGGATTTGAAGATCAAACAATGGGTTTTATTATTTCATAAGTGTAATGTAATGATGGATTGTACTACTTCATTTGTTGTTTGGCTGAGTGCTAGTTTTTTATAAAGAGTAGTGTCCTCTCTTTTTATTGTAAGCCTCGGGGCATTTCTTTTATTTGTATATAAATGTCATTGTTGTATAACGAGAGGGAATATACATATTTAATTATTCATCATTTCATCCAAGGATGAAATGTTATTTGTAAATGGACTTAATTAATGAATATTGGTAATGTTATCCGAGTAATAAAATACGGGGCGTGACAATACACATATACATAGGAAGAGCAAATCAGCGGAGACGTGGCGGAGCTTGGCGTGTTCGCCGGAGGGAGCGGCGGAAGAGGATCGGACGCCAGCGGCGTTGGCGAGGTCGACGCAGGAGTTCCAGAGGCGGTAGCTAAGCTTCCAAATCTGAAGCTTGAAGGAGTTAGAGAAGGGAGAGAGGGAGGAGAGAGACAAAGAAGGTGGAGAGAGAGTGGGTGAAAAAGGTGGGAAGATTTAGTTGAGGGTATAATAGTCTGATAAAATATTTAAATAATAAATTTTGTCCTTTATGCAAGACTTTATAATTATGAGGGGGTTTAGAAAGTATAATTTTTTTCTTAGTCCTTTAACAATGAAAGAAAGGTAAATGGGGTTTATAGCCAAATTTCCCAAATTTCCCAAAATAAATGGGGTTTATAGCGGCGGAAGAGGATCGGACGCCAGCGGCGTTGGCGAGGTTGACGCAGGATTTCCAGAGGCGGTAGCTAAGCTTCCAAATCTGAAGCTTGAAGGAGTTAGAGAAGGGAGAGAGGGAGGAGAGAGACAAAGAAGGTGGAGAGAGAGTGGGTGAAAAATGTGGGAAGATTTAGTTGAGGGTATAATAGTCTGATAAAATATTTAAATAATAAATTTTGTCCTTTATGCAAGACTTTATAATTATGAGGGGGTTTAGAAAGTATAATTTTTTCTTAGTCCTTTAACAATGAAAGAAAGGTAAATGGGGTTTATAGCCAAATTTCCCAAAATAATTCCATGTTTTTGGAATTTTTCACAAAGTAATTTTAAATGTTTCTTATACTCCTCCTTGGTTTTAGAGAAGATAAACTACACAACAATCTTTAAGATCTTTAAAAAGTGTATCCATCTACCATTGAAATACGTATGGTGCTATATTTAATCCAAATAGCATAACATTCCAATGGTAATGTCCTCTAGGTGTACTAAAAGCTGTCAATTTTTTTGACTATTCAGTCAATTGAATTTTCCAAAATCCACTTTTACAATCAAATTTGCTAAAGATTTTTGATCATTTGGTTAAGTTAATTAAAACATCTTTTCTTGGAATAAAATATTCATCAAATTCTAAATTGTCATTTAGCCGTTTATAGTTAACTACCATTCGGGCTTTTCCTCTTTTAATTTCAGCATGGTTTCTTACCATAAAAGCTGGACTGGAGTGAGGGCTTCTAATTTTTTCGATTAACTTTTTGTTTAAAAGTTCCTAGAGTTGAATATCAAATTCATCTATATCTTGTCTAGTATAGATCAATGATTTTACTCTAATGATAACATTAGGGTCTTTTAATTTCAAACTACAATAACGTGGACTACGTTGCTATAGTTTTAATGGATGTTCACTAAAATTTTCTTCCAAAATTTTATAAATCCAATGTGATTCATCAATGGTTTTGATGATGGGAGTTAAATCACCACGCGAAACTGGCGCAAACTCTTTATCACAAATATATTTATGTTGTTCTAACAATAGAATATGAATTAAGACATTGTTTATGCTTAATAAAATGATTTTTTCCTATATTTGCATTGGAAGGTATTTATATATAAAATTATTTCCAAGAAGGAAATCTTCATGCATGTTTTAGAATTTTTGGTGTAATGAACTTGCTATCATTTAACCAAATAGTTATATTTTTAGCCTTGAATTGTATGAAAGTATGGTTGCCATCAATTCCAGTAACCAAAATTGGATGTTTCATTAATGTCTATTTTTCCTTTGATATGGCATTCCATTTACATAAGCTGACTGTAGCTCCTGTGTCTATGAGAATACTGAGGCTATAGGGTTTATAACCTGCAAAATTATATGTTCCAATACATATGTATATCTTCTTTTTCCTTGGCTAGAAGAAAAAATAATATCATCATTTTTTGTTTGAAAATGATACATATATGCAGACTTAATATGTTCAAGTTGTTTTCTTGTTCCTGAAAAAATAGGAATCTGGATATTGTTTGAAGTAATAGATTCTTGATTAGAATTACTATTTGATTCTCCAATGCTTAATTTTGAAAATGATTTGTTAGGAAAATCTTTTTCAAATATAAAAGTTGATCTTCTAATTTTTGGAACTGTATTTTCAATATATAATTTTTTCCTGATGCTTGCATTTGTAATTATGCAAGATTTTTTGTTTTAGAAGATTCTCCTTGCCTCACTAGGTCATGAATTAACTATTGTCGAGGGACTTCTAAATCGCTCCAATTCCTTAGAAGCAGTTGTATTATCGTGTCAAATAGTCTTGGTTCAAAGATTTCAACGATTTTATTATCGTTTGATATTGTTTTTGTTTCAGAAAATTTGATTAATTCGTGAATTGTTTTCTAACGAATAGCCAAATCATGAGAATTTGATTTCATTCTTAATCCTTGTGTTTTAATTCTTATTCTGACTGTGTCTTCAAGATTAGGATCATTTATGGAAATAAAGAAATTTAGTCTAACATTAAACCAAACTACTCCACTAGCCAAATTAGATTGGATTCCTCCAATGATTGCTTTCATTGGGTCGGAAAATCTTTTATCAAATATTATTGTCAAAATAGGAGTATCTATCCCTTGGCAAAATAAGGCTATTATGATTACTTGAATTAATCCAATATGAATATATTGAATTTCAGGATATTTCTTTTTCCATCTTACAACATTTTTCTTATCAAAAAAAAGAATATCAATATTTCCTTCTTCTGACCATTTTGCTTGAGTGTTACCACTGTATTATTCAAACACTCTTGCTGAAAAGAAGTTGAATTTTGAAAGTTTATAAATTTCTGGAACAATAACTTCTTGCATTTTTCAAATTTTGATAATTCTTCGTTGGTAAAAGTTTTTTCTTCTCTGATTACATCTCCAAGTCGAATTGCCTGTAATTCTTCCTGAGATACACTATTTGCTTCTTAAGATATTTATTAACTAATAATATTAGTCATCATGAAGATTTGTGCTTCATCTGAACTTTCTTCATCACTAGAAATTTCGTATAAGATTTCTTCTTCATCAGAAATTTCTTCGCCATATATTATTTCAAAATCTTGTTCTTCAAGAACTTTGATCATATTTTTTTTGCACTTTTTCCCTTTTTTGGGCATTCTAGTGACCTTCTTCGTTACAAATATAACATTTATAAGTTTTCTTTTTTGAAACACTTGTTGTTTTCTTTTTTCGAATATACTTTTTCTTTTTTGAAAAAATTTTATTCTTTTTCCAAGATTTCCATTTATATTTTCTTTGTTTTTGGAAAATCCTTTTCGTTTAGGAAATGTATTACAACCAATTTTTTAATTTTTTTTTAAAATTTTATCACAACATTTTTGACCATATTGTGAGTTAGAAATTTGATTTTGTATTTGTTTTTTCACCTTTGCTTCTAGACACCGATCTGCTATCAGTCTTGGAACATAATTAATGCGAAAACCAAAATTATCATATTCTTCCTTCCCCATTTTTTTGAAAAAATCAGGATATGTTTTAATACATAACTCATCCTATGGATTAGGGAGTTTATGAAAAAATTGATCTAGCCAGGGTTGATTTGCCGGCAGATCAATAAGATAATAATATTTTTTAAAAGTTTGAGCATAGTCTTCAAAAAGACAAATATTACATAGTTCTAATTTAGTCAAAATATAATTTGCATCTGCTTGCAAATTAGTATCTCCTGCAAAATCACATAACTTTTCCTTTATGATTTTTACAAATTCAGCTAAAATTGTGTCAAGTGTGAGAAAATTTGTCAACAAAACCGTTTTTGACTTTTTCCAATTTCAAATTTTTTTCACTGTCTTAACCATTGCAACACATCTCCCTGGAGAGTTGCCGCAATATAATCAAGGAATTTTTCCTTTGACCAACTATTTTATAATTTGTAATAATGATGGACAAGGATTGTGCCCAATCTTTAATTGCTTGTTCTTGATTCTTAAATGAAAAATGAGACAAGTCTAAATAAGTACCATTTTGAGCTAACACGTAAGGGGCGCCGCATCGACGCCTGGGTGCGGTGAAAAATGGGCAAAGGTTTCCGCGCTTTTCTGGACGAGCGCGGGTAAAGAAGCTAGTCCAAGACTATAGGTGTAGGGTAGCCACTTGGAACATAGGAATCTTAATTGGTAAGACGATGGAATTGGTAGATGTTATGATTAGGAGGAGAGTTAGTATAGCTTGCATACAAGAAACTAAGTGGACAGGAGAGAGAGCTAGGGAAATTGAGGATACCGGTTTTAAACTATATTATAGTGGTAAGGATAGACGCAGGAATGGGGTAGGAATCATAATTGTCAAGGGTCTTATGGAAAGTGTAGTGGCGGTCACTAGGAAAGGAGATAGGATTATGCTAGTTAAACTAGTTATTGGAGGGAATATACTGAACATTATTAGCGTATACGCCCCTCAAGTAGGGTTAGATGATCAAACTAAGAGGGATTTTTGGGAGCAAATGGATGAGATCTTACAGAAGATACCCGTAGGAGAGAACCTGATTATAGGTGGAGATTTTAATGGCCATGTGGGCATAGATAAACTAGGTTATGAAATGGTGCATGGTGGATACGATTTTGGTGACAAAAATGAGGCTGGAGAGAGTATCTCAGATTTTGCGTTGGCTTCTGACCTGGTGGTGGCCAATACTATGTATAAGAAGAGGGAGGAGCATTTGATAACTTTTAAGAGTGGATTAGTTAAGAGTCAAATAGATTACTTCTTAGTGAGAAAAGTGGACCACCTAAAATGCAATGATTGTAAGGTGATTCTTAGAGAGAGTCTGGTCTCTCAACATAGGATTTTGGTACTAGATTTATGTTTTAGAGGGCAATACCAAGCTAAAAAGGATGGTGGGCGTCGTAGGACGAGATGGTGGGACCTAAAAGGGGATAAACTAGAAATATTTAAGAATCGAATGAATAAGGAAGGTACTTGGGACTTAGAAGATGATGCTAACACTATGTGGAACTCGACGGCTAATTGTATGAGGAGAATCTCAAAGGAAGTGCTTAGAGAGTCGAAAGGAACGAGACCCAGCTCTAGGGAAACTTGGTGGTGGAGGGAAGAGGTTCAAGCGGTAGTTAAGGCAAAAAAAGAGTGCTTTAAAAAGTGGCAGAATGATAGAACTGAGGAAAACCTTAAGAGCTATAGATTGGCTAATAAGGAGGTTAAGAAAGTAGTGAGAGAGACCATGTTGAAAGTATATGATGACCTATACACTAGACTAGATAGTAAGGAGGGAGAAAATAGGGTATACAAACTTGCTAAGATACGGGAGAGGAAAACAAGAGATTTTAATCAAGTAAAGTGCATCAAGAGTGAGGATTCTAAAGTATTGGTGAAGGATGAAGAGATTAAGGAAAGATGGAAGAGTTATTTTGAGAAACTATTAAATGAGGAACATGGAGGTACGACAATAAGGGAAGAAATAGCCAGTAATACGATAAACCAAGACTATAGGTTCTATCGCAGGATTAGGAACTTTGAAGTGGAAATTGCACTTAAGAAGATGAAATCAAATAAGGCTTTAGGACCCGACCCTATTGAAGCTTGGAAGTGTTTGGGTAAAAAGGGAGTTGGTTGGTTGACTAAGTTGTTTAGCAAAATTTTGTTGACTAGGAACATGCCAGATGAGTGGAGGAAGAGTATTTTAGTACCAATCTATAAGAATAAAGGTGATGTCCAGAATTGTAACAACTATAGAGGAATCAAGCTAATGTGTCATATAATGAAAATGTGGAAGAGGGTGATGGAACGCTGATTGCGAGATATAATAGAGGTGTCAGAGAATCAATTTGGGTTTATGCCTGGTAGGTCAACAATGGAAGCGATCTATCTTTTGAGGAGAGTAATAGAAAAGTATAAAGAAAAGAAAAGAGACATTCATATGGTGTTTATCGACCTTGAGAAAGCATATGACAGAGTGCCCCGGGATATAATATGATGGGTGTTAGAGAAGAAAGGGATGACAAAATGTTACATTGACGTGATTAGGGACATGTATGAAGGGGTGGTGACCACTATTAGATCGCCAGCTGGAGAGACAAATGAATTTCCTATCACTGTAGGGTTACACCAAGGATCTACCTTAAGTCCTTATCTTTTTGCTTTAGTTATGGATGAGTTGACGATAAATATTCAGGATGACGTGCCATGGTACATGCTTTTTGCAGACGATATTGTGCTAGTGGATGAGACTAGAGAAGTAGTTAACACAAAGTTAGAGATTTGGAGAAAAGCTCTTGAATCTAAAGGATTCTGGATAAGCAGAACTAAGACAGAATACATGGAGTGTAAATTTAGTAACAGTAACAATGAAAGCAGAGGAGAAGTGAAGATTGAGAACCAAGAATTGCCTAAGAGTGAACATTTTCGTTATTTAGGGTCGATTATCACAACAGCGGGAGAGATTGATGCAGATGTGGCCCATAGGATTAAAGCGGGATGGTGTAAGTGGAGAAGTGCGTCTGGGGTATTGTGCGACAAACGAATACCCACTAGACTAAAAGGTAAGTTTTATAGAATGGCTATTAGACCAGGTATGTTGTATGGGATGGAGTGTTGGGCAACCAAGAAACAACATGTAGATAAGATGAGTGTAGCTGAGATAAAGATGCTAAGGTGGATGTGTGGTAAGACTAGACAAGACAGGATTAGGATTGAGTGTATTAGGGAATGGGTAGGAGTAGCACCGATAGAAGATAAGTTGAGAGAGAATCGTTTGAGATGATTTGGTCATATTCAACGGAGACCAACAGAGGCAGTAGTGAAGAGATGCGATACTGTAACGGTAGATGGAAGTGTTAGGGGACGGGGTAGGCCTAGATTAACGTTGACTAGCGTTTTAAATAGAGATATGAATCTACTTAATTTAACTAATGAAATGGCCTTTGATAGGGCCGCGTGGAGAAGAAGGATTCATGTAGCCGACCCCATTTGATGGGACTTAAGACTTGGTTTGGTTTGGTTTGGTTTGGTTTGGTTTGGTTAGATACTTATGATTATTATCCTTTCTAGATATTACTAGCTCAGGTGCAGGATTGGAGGTACTTCTAGTGTTAGTATCATTTTTAACTTCATTTGTTTGAATAAAGTCTAAATTTTCTCCATCTCCCAATGTGCTAAATAATTCGTCATCATCATTAGTCGACATATTAATATCATAATTGAAGTATTGTAAAAAGGTTTCATGCTCTAGATAAGTTTCTCTTATCTGGTCTAGTAGCCTATTTCTTTCATCAATATCTAAATCTGGATCTTTATATAATTTTCTCCAATAATCTAACATTTTAACAATATTTTCATATTCAATCCTATTATAGGTATGGGTATGAAGTACCATAATATCTTTTGCACCATAAAATAACCTAGGAATGTAATTATCTCATGGACTATTCATTTCATTATTATTTATGAAGGATATAGTTTCTAATTTTGTCACCAAATTGTTTATTTGGTTTTTTGCTTCTTTGTTTAAGTCAATAATTATTATAGAACCCAAATTATCTATTTTAGATTCTATGGACTCAACTTTAGTTTCTAGATAATTTTGATTTATTTTTTTATTTTTATCTAATTTAGAAAACCAAGAACACATAATATCCGTAATATTATTTAAACTAGAACACACACTATTTATTTTTGCTGACTCTTTAACAATATGCAAATTATGGTCATATTTATTATTACCATTATTTTTTGTATTTCCAAAACATATTATATCTTCAGGGTTAATTGTCATTATAGATTGTTGTTGGTACCCAAAACCCTCCTAGTGTATTTATCAAGTGCCTAAAACCTCTCTTTATGATCTTAAAGACTTAATTATGGCCAATAATCAAAAGATCTTAATGAGTATATGAGTTTTGACATGCACTAAGCATATATGTTTTACAACAACTATAAATGAAACAAATAATTATGAAGATCTAAAATATAAAGGATATGCAACTAAAAACTTTGACGAAATTTTTTTTTTTTTATAACAATAAGCACATCATACACTTATATATATATCAAAATTTATACATACATAAAAATACAGTTTGATCTTATTTTCAAAAGCTCTTCATCAAACTCTGATACTAACTACAAAAAAAAAAAAAAAAAAAAAAAAAAAAAAAAAAAAAGAAGAAACTTTTTACTATTTTTATTTTGAAATTATGGAATATGAAATTATAATTGAAAAGTTAAAGACGAAGTTAGAAGCACAAGGATAAAGAGAATTTACATTATATATTCTGTTGGCTTCAAAATCAATTTATAGACTACAATTTACATATACAAACAAAAAAATCATCAAACCTATCCATAGACTTTTTTTATTTTCCAAAAGCTAAAAGAGAAAAAATCTAACATAATAAATACATTAGATATTAAAAGTCTAAGCAGCAATAATGACACAGACTTTTGTAGTTCATATCTTCTACAGTTTTATACGAGTTAAATTGTTTAAATTAAAACTATAAAGATCAAAATAAAATTTGAGTAAAACTATAAAAGCAAAAAGTGTAATTAATCCAAAAACTTAAATAAATAAATCTAAAAAAGAGGAGTAATTTTAACAATACTTAAATGGCATGGTATGAAACGGCATTGGCATGGATAAGTAATACAGTATTGTTACAATGCTACTAATTTACATTAAATTTTTTGTGAATAAATACATATCCCTTATGAGAAACACGAGTTTGTAGCAATATATTCTTTGTAACAACCGCCTTACAACATATGCCAATCTTGAGCTGAAAATTCAAAAATTTCCAACAAGAACGCAAGAGTTTTTACAGAGCAACTGGTCTCAACTGAGCTTGAGCGCCCTAGAAGGCTCGATATCTCAGCCGAAGTGGCGCTCACCTGGCACACCTATAAACTACTATCACAGTCAAATTTAGCACTAAAATACAAGAGAGCAAAGGAGAGAGGCTTACACTATATTAACAAGGATATATGAGCTCAATGCACTTCTACATGCCCTAAGAGGCCCGGTTAAAAACTCGGCACCTCAAAGTAGTTGCAGCAAATTTCAACGTTACATATCATTTGCACATACCTTCACTCAGTCATAAATGGCTCGGGCGCCTTTTCCCGGCGTCTGTTCTCAATCGCTTTACGGGTTTTGCCCAACCCACCATCCCACTACCGCTGTTCACCGGTTGAGGAGGTGGGTTAGCCCACCCTTGTTGATGGGTAGACTGTTGACTCAATCTTGTCTCCTTTGGGATTGAACCGGGACCCGGACTTCTAGTGCTACGGCCAATGGTAGGGGGTGATACGGGCCCACCTGGTCCGTTCCCGGGCTTCACCGCTGACTTTTCCCGGTCTTTTCTCTTCTTTTTGCAGATAACAAGCTCCCCCGGATGAGTTAACAATCGAGGATCATCCTGCTGACCCTGCTCCCTCGTGCTGCTGCTGCTTCCAATCCTCGAACGGGCTTCACCGCTGGAAATGGGCCCTCGAGACGGTGGCTTCTGGGGAGGAGTTGCATCAGGCTCCACCTCGTTTATCATTTTGTGACGCTTGCTTTGGCCTGCAACTGCCTGTCTTGAAGGAGGAGCAGAGGTAGAGGTAGCTACTGGGCCAGAGAAAGAGAGGGCATTTCTAGCTTCTCGAAAATCCGTGTCCGGGAATGCAATCTTTAAGATATCAAAAAACAGATCGTGCACCTTCCTTGCTTCAGATCTCACCTGTTCATCATAATTGTAAAGTTCTTTCAAAAACTTAAAATATCTCACAAAATTGAGAGAGAGGAATGCAACTCTTGTGACTTTCTTTCTTAGGTAAACTGGGGAGTTGGTGCTAAAATCAGTCTTAGCAGAGAAATCTGGAAGTTACATATATTGACATAAGGGGAAAAAAAACACAAAAAACAACAACTAGGTAAATTGGTCAATTTAGATTCAAGAGGAAAATGACTGGTTTGAAACACAACTTTAGGGAAGATATACTTCAAGTTAAAACTTTTCTCGGTTATAGTGCTAAACTGCACATTTTCCTAGAAAATGCGCGGTTTTCCTTCACACAATGGGGGGAAACAAAGGAAATTTTGGTATCTAAAATTTGAATTTTACAACTTGTTAAAATATACAAACTAGAAACACTTTAGCTGCTGAAATCTCAGATTTCACTTCACTCATGAGGATATTCTTAATGATTTATACAAATGCCACTCTGGAGCTTAGTTGCATAAGGCGTGGATGGGGACAGAGGAGCGAAGGCACATAGAAGAGTCTAAAGTTGGGAGCGCCTGGGAGTGCCAATGTATTTTATATATAAATTATATTGTAAGCAATATTATTGTTACTTGGTTGCAATATTTATGTTAAATGTCTGCATTATTCTAGTATGAGTAAATTCTCATTACAATGGTAACAATTCATCACCAATAACATTTTTTTGAACTCCTCAACCCTCACAAACCCAAATTGAAATATCTACAGAAAAATCTTAATCTTTTAATTCCCAAGACAAAAGCCAAAATCTAAGATTAAAATTTGTTCTCTACAGAATTAAATTTGCCTTAGTAGCTTTCATTTTATTTCTTTTGAGGTTCATATCATATGTTCGAGTGGTCCCATCCTTATTGGAACAGGAACAAGGTTCAGACAAGATCCTCACTCTAATCGCATAATCACAGTTCTAAAGTAAAAACATCACTTCCAATAAGTGTTTTCTATGACTAAGCTCCAGAGGTTTACTTTCTTAAAAAAAAATAAAGAAGCTCCAGAGGTTTCAGTATATGCACATCAAATTAAATGCCTAAGCAAAAGCACATTTCATGCATTTATTTTCTCCAACAAGGCATATAAATTAACCCATTACAAAAATGACTACTAAAAGTCATTCTTCTTTGATTTTTTCCCACCCACATCCTTAAAAACGTTATGAAGGAAAGAAGCAAATAATCTTAAGCAATGAAGTGTAAATTAACAAAAGCAACCATACCTCATGCGAGAATCCAAAATACTGCATTGCACTCTTCAACATAAACTGCACATCAAACACAAGCTCGATCACTCCATTATACTCAAACCTCTCAACACGCTGATCAATCTTTCGCAAATCCAAAAGACTATTTGCAGCTCCACTCAGGTGACCAGAATTTTCAATCCTCTTCCACAAATCTGTAAGCAGAGGAACAATTTGAGGACCTTCCTTATCTATTCTCCTCCGGAGCTTGCTAATTACATTCTTGCACTGCAAAAGTAAATAATTTCATGTTATTTCATGATAATCTTTTGCAGCCAATAGAAACAAAAAATGAAAAGGGAAGATAAAAGGAAAGGAAAGAAGCTAAAGGGAAGAAGTTCTGATATGCAAGTTACAACACTACCAAAATGTATCCCAACCCCTTTTTTAAAACTATGCTTAGAAGTTGGAATATAACACACTATCATCAATACAGTACTGAGTACACAGTCAAGTTACTACAATTCAAGTTGTGTCATAAAAAGCTGTATTATGAAAGACAACATTCAAGCTTATTTTTATATAAATATGAAAACATAGTACCCAGTACATACTTTTTGGAAAAACAGTGATGCCTATAGAGATAACATGGTACAACCCAATGTTTTGGAAAATGCATTCCGAAATCATTACAAAACAGTGAATTTAACAATCACAATTTTCCCCCCATAAGTTTTATTAAATTTTTCCTTTAAGGCAAAAAAATAAAATATAATTAACAAAAATCTAGAGAGTAGAGTTATTGCATGACAATGTAAAAAAGTGGGCCATTATGCTTCTAGAATTTTGTGTTAAAAGATTAATTTGAAGAATACTAAACTATATTTTATTAGATGTCTAATTATTAAAAGAAAATTGCTTTCATATTTAATAGTACCTTACATTCTAGTATTGTGAGCTACCCAGCGTTACCCCTATCATCATGTGATATACCACATTTTGTTCCCGTTTCTAGTACCAAAACGATCCGCATTAAAGGTATCATAACAAAAAATTAGTATGTGCCAATCATTAGTCACTTTCAAATCCAGAACAACACCACAATATAAGGGTAGGGAGTCTAGTAATACATACCCTTCTTTGAATGACATCAGACATCTTGCTGACACCAATTGAAGTTCCACTAGTGTTCAAAACTTTACCATCCCAATTTTCCCTAGAGTGTTCGGCGGCATCTTCCAAGGGAGCAGGTGCAGAATTCAATCTGCCAGATTTCAAAGAAGCATGTACCTTTGATGTATTTGCAATTCTCCTTGACGGTAAATTTTGCCTACTTTTCGAGGATGAATCACTTTGATCATGCTTTAAGGCATTGGACTCTGCAAGCTTTTTGGGTTCAGAGTCATTCCTCAACTGTGGTTCATATTTATGGCCCACTTGGAATGGCAACTGAGATAAGTCTCCACGATGGAGAGATGGCTTTTCATTGGGGTACTTCTCTTCTGACCTTTCTGCAGTATAACGTGGCCGAAGCCGAATACTACGTTTTCGTTTTATTTTGGGTTGCAAAACCTGTTCATCTTCTCCTTCTTCACGATCTTGAATCCAACTTCCTGACTGCTGGAGGTCCACATGAGAATCTCCAGACATAGCTATTTCACCTTCCTCTAATTCATCAGTCTGGCATAATTTGTCGCAAGAAAAATTAATCAGCTAGCAAAAACTGACTTCAACAATAAAGCATTAATATAGAATGAGATTAAATATACCAGTCTTTTCGAAAGAGAACTTGGCCTGGCATCTAAGGCCGAAAGTGACCCAAACTTCTGAGACGATATAGAAGGCGAGGCCACCCTCTGTGTCAATCTTTGACCGTCTGCGGATGATCCTGATGAACCAGCTTCTTCAACAGTATGATTTTGTCTAGTGCTTTCAGCAGCCCTGGCATACTCATACCCAACAGCACCAACTGGACCATCTTCTTCTGACTGATCTTTACTTGCTGGAAGTGCCTCAACAGCGCCAATAAATTCTTCCTCTTCAAACTCATTAATCTCTCCCTCTTCTTCCTGGGCTGAATACCCATTCCTCTCTTCAGAACTAGCTTCAGAGAACTCCCCATTTTCGTCATCCACCTCCGTGTAAATAGGGAATTTTTTCCCCTTAGGTCGTCCCCTCTTTTTCTCAGTTAAATCAGAAGCCATTTCACCTGATTCAACACCAATACTGCCACCTAGCAAGGTGTTCTTTGATGGCTTTTTTGATAGATTAGCAATAGTAGCATTTACTTCTCTTGTACCGGCTCGAAGCCATTTAGGCACCTGGTCATACTTCATCATCTCCTCTGTCCAGTCAAGTTCTTCATCCATTTGATCAAAGAGCTCTACTTCTTCTTCACTTCTAGCAATCATGCGATTTACCTGTTGCAGTGAGGGGACATCATGGACTGTTTCTTGATATCTTTCCTCGTCATGCAACAATGTCTCTAGGGTCAAACGCCTCTCTTCATGTGTTGTCCTCTGGTCAAAACGTCCAGCATTAATAACCTCATCAGCCATATCAATCTTATACTGTTGGATGTTCTTCCGTATGAGGCTCTCAATAGATCCCATATATCGATCCTTACCCGCAAGATCATCCTCTGAATCAACTACCCCACCACTTTTAAATTCATCCTCTTTCTGATGGCTTGAGATTTTATCAACCACTGCTTCCATATAGATAACTTTCACTTCTCTTTTCTGTCCGATGCGGTGGGCTCTAGCAACTGCTTGTTCCTCATTTTTTGGGTTCGGATCAGGATCATATATGATGACAGTGTCAGCAGTCTGAAGATTTAAACCCCGTCCAGCAGCACGAATGCTAAGCAAGAAGATAAAGCAGTCAGTGTCGGGGCTATTAAATTCCACAATAGCCGATTCACGGTCTTCTAAGCTAGTTGTTCCATCAATTCTTCTGTACACAAGTCGCCGCCACTGCAGATATTCCTCCAACAAGTCAAGAAGTTTTGTCATTGTACTAAAGAGCAATACTCTGTGTCCTGTTCTCTGAAGCTTTATGAGAATCCTATCCAGAACCCACAATTTCCCACACGATCTAACAAGAAAATCCTTGGACAAATCATTAAAATAAGGGTAATTAAGCAAGGGATGATTGCAAGTTTTCCGGAGCTCCATGCATCTATTATTCAGAGGTTTATATGTTTTAGCCTGGTAAATAGAACTTTTTTGAACCTTGCGCTTCTCATCTTCTGGATCCACTCGAATAGTACCGGTATATTTAATCCAATCATAAATGGCACCCTGAATAGCTGACATCCTACATCTTAAAACAATGGAAACCTACAACCAAATAGTGCAGTTAGAAACAATCCAACATTAAATGACTTGATCAAATACAACTGTTATGATAGCATACCTTGGGTGGAAGTGAGCCTTCCACATCTTCAACACGACGTCGGAGCATAAAAGGCTCCAGAATTTGATGAAGCCGGTGGATAATGATAACTTTCTTCTCAGTCTCAAGCCAGTCATCTTCTGCATTATGTGTGGGAGCTTCTTTTTGAAAGGGTTTCGAAAACCAATCATGAAATGCTTTGCGGTTATCAAAAACTTCAGGAAGGAGTAGATTTAGAAGTGACCAGAGTTCTTTGAGATCATTCTGCAAAGAAAAAAAACAACAGAATTAACTAGATGGTTTTATTTGGTCTATCAGCCGTAGTTTTATGCTCAAGTTCTCAATATTGAGAATATGTTTCTTGTTATCAAATTTAAGTATGCAATAAGTCATATCCAAGAATTATAAATTCACAGACCCATTAAAAATAATAATTTCATTTGTCCACTTTTTTTGAGAAAATAAACACAATCTTTGAATAAATCGCCGTCCAGTAAATGTTTCCATATTAGCTTTCTCCAAATTTCAGACAAAATTCAAATCAATCCTAAAATCTTACTTTTCTTTTGGTCATATAATTGAAGGTTTATTAGTAACAAAAGACATAAATGTGACAACAGAGGCATGTGTAGATATCTGTCAGACTGTCACAATCCAACTGCTGCAACTTATGACAATTTCTCCATTTTGGAACAGATTCCTTTAATCAAATTTACTTTGATTGCTAAGATTAGGCTTAGCTCACTTCAATTTTATTGAGCTTAGCCCTTAAGACTTACTTTAGATCAGCACACTTGTGTTACTTACAATTTTTAGACATAAATATCAATGCATATATAATCCATCTTATGAACATACAGGAAAACTATCTAAGCATGCTTTGCTAGTCGTCAAATAAAAGTAATTGATTGTCTTCAAGCCAAACCAATTAATGACATCAAAAAGGTCACCTCTAGATTAGCCCCAGGATCAAAGCCCAACTTAGCTCAAACATTCCATCAGATAGTTTTAAGTTTAGGAAGGAAACACAACCCTTTTTTTTTGGATAAGGAATGACAATCAGGCTCAACATGTTAAGGAACTATACCAAATTGCAGGGAAAAACAAGCTTGGGAGGAATGAAGATAACCAAGAAGCCTGCAAACTTATAAAAGCAAAGCTAACTACTAACATTGCAGACTACATGAATTAGTTGGGCTTTTGAAAGAGATATACACGCATATGTTCATGCATACACATTTAAATGGATGCCATGTGACTGCACTGTCTGTGACGCACTCTTAACAAACCTGAAGAGGGGTCCCCGTGAGAAGAAGGCGCCTCTGGCAACGATATCTATCAAGATCTCGAGATAGAACTGATTCCCTGTCCTTCATGCGTTGTGCTTCATCAATTATAATATATTTCCAATCGACTTTTGAAAGCTTTGAACGGTCGTACATGATGAACTCGTAAGTTGTCACAAGTACATTAAATTTCATGGCACAAACCTCCTAGACAAAAGAGGGGCAAAAATCTCAGCAATATGTCAAAATCTCAAAAAAGTAAAAATAAAGGACACTGAACAACTTACTTGAGAAAACAACTTTGACCGTTGATCCTTCACACCAACATAAAAAATGCAGGACGCAGATGGTAACCAATTATGTAACTCACTCTGGAAAATTAAATGTGTCAGTCATATTACAAAACGGGGGAATAATACTCGTAACCGTGAAAGAAAACGTTAACTGACCTTCCAGTTCACCAAAACAGCATTTGGAACAATAATAAGATGTGGGCCATAGTTTCCTTTGAACTCCATCAGATAAGCAATCAAGGCCATCACCTGCACAAGCAAAGAAGACAGTAAAAAAGGTGTATCATTAGGCCTCATATCAGACAATACTTACCACTTTTTAATTATCAAAACTAATAAACCTCACATGTATGATACAACAGCCCAAAGATAAGTTGCTCACAACCAAAAATACAAAATAGGGCCTCATCTTTGTTTTGGAGGGCAGCAGACAGACAAAAATAAAAACCACTACATATGAGAGAGATTCACCTGTACAGTCTTCCCAAGACCCATCTCATCTGCCAAAATTCCATTTAATTTGTTGTTATACAAAGAGAGCATCCACTGCAATCCAACCTGCAAGATCCAGCACAATAATTAACTAAAAAGTCCTACTTGCATCAGAAGAAACAATAAAATAAATTTTTTTTTTAAAAAAAACAAGACTATTAATTATTTTAAATAAATGGAAAAATATATATATATACAACCAAAGTAATTAACCTACAAGTTGATAATCTCGCAAGGTTCCAGCCCGTAGCATTGAAGGCTGCCTTATAACCCTTTCGCTGACAGCATGTGCAAGATTGTAATACCTGGCGACAACTATGAAGAATGAAAATTTGAGGGGGGGGGTAATTCTTTTTTTTATTTTCTTTTTTTAAAAATAAAGATGTGACACAGATCTTCAACCCAAGTTGGAGAAAGTGTTACACGGTCTTGGGTAGAACTCACCCCAAAAGCTAGCTATTAAGGTGAGGGTGCCCTCACGCTTATATGCTTAATATTACTTCAGTACTCAGGCGATGTGGGATTTCGCTTCACACCCTCCCTCACGCCAAGCGTGCTTACTCGGCAGCACCTGCGGCGTCTAAGCCAGGGACACGCACCCTACCCATCCTTGAGTACTCTGGCTCTGATACCATGTTACACGATCTTAGGTAGAACTAACCTCAAAAGCTAGCTATTAAGGTGAGGGTGCCCTCACGCTTATATGCTTAATATTATTTTACTACTCAGCCAATGTGGGATTTCGCTTCACAGGAAGATATACATCGAGAAACACTGGTGAGATTTATTTATTTTTTGATAACCCACTCTGGTGACATATCTAGTCGTGACTACGCAAAATTATTAATACGAAAACAATTCCTGCATACACGACAAACAATTGGCATCTGTAACTAGCACAAAACTCCACACATGGAGCAAACAATTCCACTGACAACATACTCTCATTTTAATCTGCTTCTCAGTATCCTCTGGAATAATGAAATTAAAAGCATCTCATCAGATTAATAGAAAACTCACTTGTTAACAGATGAACTTTCCTTAGGTGCATTCATTTCAGAGAAACGGTTTCTTATCGTTACTTCCTCTCCAGCACAAGCTGCTGCGGCTCTTACTTCTTCTTCAGAGAGACCCTTTTTTCAACAAATCAAAATATAAACAAATTAATCAAAGCACCGACTGCACAAGAGGCTCTGAGAAACTTGACTGGGATGTTAAATTATATGTCTAGGAGGAAAAAAGGGAGGGGGGGAATCACAGAGACAGAGACAGAGACAGAGAGAATGAATGCCTGAATTCGTGCAGCAGCAGCAGCAGCATTTGCTGCTTCCTCAACCTCCTGCTGATTCTTTGCAGCCGTTATTTTACTTCCCAGTTTATGAAGATACTCTTCTGTCTGCGTTAAAAATGATGAGAGAACGGCATATCTCTCAGCAGCATCACCTGGAATGCTAGTCTGCTGCTCCAGCAACATTTCTCTATACCTCTCAACATCATTATTCTTCAATGCTTCCATCCTTCGATTCCGATCATCATCCTTCCTTTTTGAGAACTCCCTCAGCATTTTCTCATGATATTTTGCAACTCCCCTGTTACGGGCAGTTCGTGCATCACGGATGGCCCAATGAGCCTCAAGAAGCTTCTTACGCCACTGAAAAATGGATTTCAGTTGTTTCTCTCTCACTGCTTTCTGAGAGGCTTGTACTTGCCTAGTGAGCTCCATGCGTTGACGCTCACAAAGTCGAACAAACTTCCGATATGGCCTGTCGGGCATCGCCATTATCTCCTGTTGCTGTTGATCAACTTCATCCCTCAAGCGCGCCTGAAGATCCAAAAGTCGAAGTTTCCTCTCTTCAATTTGCAGCCGCAAAACAAGATCCGGCCTAATCCTTTTCCTCTCCAAGTTCACTGCTAGTAAACCACTGATTTTCCTTAAATTTTCTGCCCTTTTCTTGGTAAGCACTTCCATGCCTTCCTCAAGAAGCAGGTCCTTGACATCATAAGCCAATGTCAAATTATTGTTGTTCATTGTCATCATAGACCCAAATGAGTCGTGTTTACGAGTGAAAAAGGGGAAATCAAATAGTGGTCCATGATACTTCCTGGTAGAGCCAACATCTTTTGGCTGCGGAACATTGTTTGCCTGTACGGGTTTTTTAGCTTGAATTGAATCAGATACAGCAACCTGTGATGCAACTGCCTTGCCCCTATCCATTGTTAAATCGCTTCTAATCGGAGTTTTCTCATTACTACGTTCAACTTCCTGTTCTGATTTAACAGGAAATATAGCAGCTTGCTGCTCTTCCTTTCCAGAAGGAAGCACTGGTATGGGCTCTTTTGTCACACTTGTCATACCTTGTGAATGAACTGTCAAGGCAGTTGCTTTCTCATCTCCTGAAAAAGCTTCCTCTTTTGAATTCTTCAGTCCACTAGATGATGCTACAACCTGCGGATCCTTCTCACTGGACTCTAATTGTCTCGCATGATCTTCTGCATTTTTTCCAGCAGATCTATCCTGATTACTTGTTCCAGCAGGGACAACCACCTGCTGCGGCTGTGTTTCAAGGGGTGGTGGAGCAATAGCTCGAAGTAGTTCTTGTGGAAGAGTTCCATCACCTTTCTGTCAATAAGAAAAAAGAAAGTATCCTCCCATTAGCATTTCAACAGTAAGTCTAACAAGCTTTGTGAGCATGGTTATCAAAATCACATTCCAGGTCATAGAATCGTACGATCCTATGATCCTAAATTGCCAAAACGATCCACATCATTGTAGACCCGGTGTTAAAGCAAGATCGCAAGTAGGATCATAGTAGGATCGTTAGGTTTGTGATTTTCACCTTATTTTTTATATACATCATTCTTATTTTTATTTTTAGCTTATTTTTAATAGAAAGTAGAATCTTATGATTCTTGATTTAATCCACGAGACCCTCTCACTGATCTTAAATAGGATCCGGTTTTAACAAACATGTTGTGATTGAGTACTTAGAACAAGTAATATAAGGTAGCCAACATGCATTAGTGTGTGTGTGTGTGTGTTGTGCGTGTCTGGGAGGCTGGATGGAGCAGGATGGAGTTTGCAAACCTTCAGGCGCCTAAATGCTAGTATTTGTGCTTTAAGAACATGCAGTTGCTGTTTGGTAAACCCCGTACGTGGTTGTTGCATCTGGGCCACCGCTCCACCTCGAGACGAAAAGGGATTTCCCGGACCCCCATCAATAGGTGAAGTTGCAGATTGTAGAGAAGAACGGCTCAATTGCTTGTTATACTGCATTTGCAAATTTTCTGGACCAGTTAACGTGCTTTTTGTGTGGAGTGAATGATCCACACCCTGGTTCAAGTTCACAGATGACTGGGGGGGATGAATCGGAGGCATTCCATTACCAAGCATCATTGTTTGTCTCGGAAGCACCTGGTTCTCTCTGCCATGAGCAGAGAACTGCTGCACCGGAATGTTGTTAGCATTGTTAGCTGTCGTAGCATTCAGAGTCGTGCCAAACTGGCCAGGTGCAACTGTCTGCCTAGCTTTAGTGGCGCCAGACTGTCCAGACACATCGCTCGAAGAATTTTGACGGGGAGAACTCTCAGTTGCAACTTGTGGAGAACCAACTCGCTGCTTTGGCATCGAGACAGGTGAAGAAGACTGTGCAACCATATTGTTTTCATTTGCCTTCTGCTGTGCAAGCATCCTAGACTGCATGAGTGGAATAAGCTGAGCCATCAAGTTGGCGTTTGCAGGAAGTGACAAATCAATATTCCGCTCAAGTGCCAAAGCCTGCATGTGTGCAGCCACTGCAAGCTGGCTATTTGCCATGCTTTGGATGTTTTGCTGAGCCTGTGGTGCTTGCATAGGTCTTACAACATTTCCCTGCATTAATTGGCCCATAGATGTCGACTGGGTTGGAGGCTTTGGATCACTCCTTTGATCGGAGACTGCCTGTTGTGCTTGCTCTGTCTGCTTCTCACCATGAGCAAAACGTTCAGGTGGTTTCTTGGATGATGATGTCTGGGCCTGATTAGCAGCTTGTATGGACATGAGCTCCTGCATCTTCAGATTACCCATCCTTGTCTCCTGATCCTTTCCCGATAGATGCCCCATCATCCCCATTTTTGCTTGGTGCTGAGATTGGATCCCCGGGTTCTGTTGGGTGGCATGGAATGCATATTGGAGGTAAGCCTGCTGCATTGGATTCAGCATTTGTTGCTCAATGCCTTGACTCCTATTTTGGCCGGGATCCCGAATGTGAGCAGCACTATGTTGTTGAGACAAATCAATTAACTTCCTGGACTGTTGAGGCAGTTGCATCATACCAGAAGATGATGCGAAATTGCCCCCTCCCAAGACTCCGTGGAGACCGCCAGCTTGATAGGCTAGAATGGCTTCATTTCCTTCAGGTTTTCTAAGCAATTGTTGTTGCAATGACTACACCAACAACATTCAAGTCTAAATCGTGTGAGCACATAACTTGATGTACAACCCAAAAACATTAACACCAAGTGTTTAAATAATCTAGTAGGAAATCTTACACTCATTGCAATGACAATATATAGATTCCAAATCAATACACAACAATATAATGTAAGGTACATAAAGTAGTGGTAGACAAGAATTGGCTAGAAGTTGGAACAAGTCAAAATTACCAGTTCATAACCACCAAAAGAATGATCAATTGACAGAGACCTATAAAACAATGAATAGGACTTGACAGAAATTCCAGTTCTAATAGAAGAAGAGTGACCAGCTATCAAGAGTAGAGAAACACCTTCCTACAAAAATAAATAAATAAATAGTAGAGAAACACAACTGGATCGCATCAAAGTACTCTTTTTTGCTCCAATGCATCTTTAATAGAGGCCATAAAAACATGGAAAAACAAGTTTAGAATTCAAGATAACATACTGAACAACTCAAAATGCTAAATAAATAAACATGGCAACTAAGATAAAAGAAATGTATATGATAATGTAAACAAGTATACCTGCAAATAATCTAGCCAAGTGCGATGCAGTTGGAATCTATAGAAGCTCCAATGTTTCTTCAAAATTATTACTTAGCAAGGCTCATCACACCATGTTCAACCACAATTAAACTTTTGATCTTCAACAAACTAACCCCTCTAACCATATAATTAACTCCTTAAGCTCAAATATGAGATATCCCATATGCATTACTGCTAACCTCACCAAATGTTCCAACATCTACTCCTAATCTTCTTTTTTCTTTTTCTTTTTTCTTTTTTTTTTTGTTGGATAAGCGTCCTAGTGAGAAATATATATATTAACAAGCACAAAACAACAGGAAAAAAGCATGGTAGCCCACTATTATATAAGACAGTGAGGATAAGCCTGTCAAGAACAGGCAAAAAATTAGGAAGCTGGCATGTAAAAATAGATAACAAGTCTTGATAGCATGAGTTAAGCAACCCAGAGTTTATGTTACTATCAATTACCTTTTTCTTCTAAATTATGCTTAGTTTAGCTACTCGAGCAGCTAAATTGATAAGTTGAAATTCACATCAAAATGTTCTAATCAAGTTCACGAATAGACAATTCCAAAAAGTAGCTAACTTGAAATATAGAAAACCAAGTGAACAACATATCAATTTATTCACTCCATTAATTACTCAATTCAGTACAACCCGCTATAGAAAACAATTCCAATTTAAAAACCCATTTGTAAATTCAATCAATAAACATGAATTAAACGATTTCTAACAACGCTAACCTGTCTCTGCTGTTGTTGCTGATGCTGTTGCTGTTGTTGCTGCTGCTGTTGTTTTGAATCAAACCCTAAATGCGGTGCCGATACGGCCGACGACGAAGACGACGGCGATGCCGAAGAAGAAGAAGGTCCCATCGCTGCTGTGTTCCGGCCACCATGTCCCTGTTGGGTCCCACCTCCCGATTGCATACAAAATTACTCTGACACAACCCACACAAAACTGGAAAAATTGATTTCTCCAACCGCCTAATCCCTCCAAAATTCACGCGGTTTCTTACAATCCGATGTCGTTTAAAGCCCTTTCGCACTCCGATCCCAACGTTCGAATAACGTCTCACTGTCTCTCTCTCCCTCTCTTTCTCTCTCCACTCTCTCTCTCTCTCTCTCTCTCTAAAAAGCGATAATTTTGCTGAACATAGAAGTGGGGGCTTGTTTTTGGCTCGACCAATGGAAGATCGATCTTGTGACCGGCGAGCCCCGAAGTTGCCGGAATCGATTGATTCCACTCTCTCTCTCTCTTCTCTCACTCACTGTCTCTCTCTCCACTCTCAATTTCACAAAATTTGCATTACAGTCAAACCCTAAACCGCTATTTTAAGAGTTTTTTTTATTTTTTCATTTTTTCTCACACTATATTGTTATTATACTGCGCATTTCTTGAATTAATTAGGAAAAAGTGTAGAGACTCCTTCTAATCACCACTCTACAATCCCTACATACGTGGTGGGTAGTGATTCGAGGTGCAGGAAAAAAAAAATATATATATATATATATAACCAATAAGGGAGAGAGGTCAAAAGGGATAAAAGAAAAAAAGGGTAAATTACATTTACCTCCCATGAGGTTTCTGACAAATATAGGGAGCTCCCCTGTGGTTTGAATAATTACAGTAACCTCTCCTATTTTACCTGACAATATCAAGATTCCTCCCTGCTGTCAAAAATCAGTAAACAATGTTACTTTTTTCTTAGAAAATTACTTTATTGCCCTTCCCTTTAAAAATATTAAAAAATGTTTTTGGATTGGAGGATAAGTTTAGAGTGTTTGAACAGTATTTTTAGATTTATTTTTTAAAAATATTAAAAAAATGTTTTAAAAAAATTATTTTTTATTTTAAATATATAATTTTTATTTAAATATTTTATTTTATTTTGTAAATATTTTAATATTTTAATTTTAATATTTTAAACTCAAAACACAATTTCACACTCAAATCGTAACCAAACACATAACCCAAAACTCAATTCAAAAATTATTTTCAAACCTCATAACCAAACACATAACTCAACACTCCATACTACTTTCAAAACTCTACATTCAAATAGTAACCAAACGCATAACAAAAAAATAAAATACTTAAAAATATATTTATAAAATAAAATAAAATATTTAAAATAAAAACTATATATTTAAAATAAAAATAAAAATTTTAAATTTTTTTAATATTTAAAAAATATATTTAAAATATTAAAAAAAATACAACACATAGATGTATGAAATATAATGCACATTAAAATAAATAAATAAATATTTAAAATATAAATATGTATCCTAAAAAAATAAATTCAAAAAATTTCAAAATTTATAAGCGAACAAATTTTTTTTTTTTCAAAACTCATAACTCAAAATACAACTCCACACTCAAATCATGATTCTGAAAATAATTTTAAAAAATAAAATAAACTTTTTTTGAAATTTTTTTTCTTTTAAAATAGAGTTTTTGAAAAAGTTTGGTTTTGAGTTTTGGAAAGAGTTTTGAGTTTTGAAAAAAGTTTTGAATTGAGTTTTAAGTTTGTGTTTCGTTATGAGTTTTGAAAATAATTTTTGAATTGAGTTTTGAGTAATAAAAACATGTTCCGAATATTTTATTTTTTTTAGAAACATGTTTGATTCTCTTTTAGAATCACAATTCCAATTACAAATTTTCAAAAAAAAATTCAAAACTCATAGTGTTAACCAAATACACAATTCTAATTAGAAATTTTCAAAAATCTTTTCAAAACTCATAGAATCACAATTCAATTAGAAATAGTTTCTTGAATTTATTTTTTTAGGGTAAATATTTTATATTTTAAATATTTATTTATTTATTTTAATGTGCATTATATTTCATACATCTATGTGTTATATTTTAAATATATTTTTTAAATATTAAAAAATTTTAAAATTTTTATTTTTATTTTAAATATATAGTTTTATTTTAAATATTTTATTTTATTTTATAAATATATTTTTAATATTTTATTTTTTTGTTATGTGTTTGATTACAATTTGAATGTAGAGTTTTAAAAATATTATGGAGTGTCGAGTTATGTGTTTGGTTATGAGATTTGAAAATAATTTTTGAATTGAGTTTTGAGTTATGTGTTTGGTTACGATTTGAGTGTGAAATTGTGTTTTGAGTTTAAAATATTAAAATTAAAATATTAAAATATTTACAAAATAAAATAAAATAAAATATTTAAATAAAAATTATATATTTAAAATAAAAAATATATTTTTTAAAACGTTTTTTAATATTTTAAAAAAATAAATCCAAAAATACTGTTCCAAACACTCCAAACCTATCCTCCAATCCAAAAACATTTTTTAATATTTTCAAGGGTAGGGCAATATGGTAATTTTCTATATAAAAAGTAACACCGTTTACTGATTTTTGACAGCAGGGGGGAATCTTGATATTGTCAGGTAAAGCAGGGGAGTTACTGTAATTATTCAAACCACAGGGGAGGTCCCTGTATTTGTCAGAAACCTCAGGGGAGGTAAATGTAATTTACCCAAGAAAAAAAGAGGCATGAAATATTGAGAGAGAGAGAGGGGGGGGGGGTCAAAAGGGATAAAAAAAAAAAAAAAAAAGCATGACATATTTTTGAAAATGTATTTAAGTGGAGCAATGAAAAAAGGGCCATGCTTCATACCTCAGCTGGGCAAGACCCAGCTCCCCTTACACGTGGGGGGTAGAACACCAACAAAAAAAAAATATATATTTATATATATATATATATATGAATCAATGAGAATTCATTGGGTGTGATGGGGTCTCCCTCTTTTCTCATGAAAAATATATATATATATATATATATATTTACAGTAATGATTCGAACTCCATAAAATATTATTGTTACAATTCTTACTTATTTGTGATTAGTTCAAATTAAAAAAAGAAAAAAAATAATACAAATATATCATTGGCCCACATCACTGTGAGGGTGGTGGGAGTCTCCCAAAAAGAGGATCCCAAACATTATTGTATATTTTCATAATATGTAAATTTATTTTTGTGTTTTGTGCAATTATTTCTGTGTGTCAAAATTACATCCAAAAACAATTATTTATAATGTAATTATTTTCCACTGCTTCATATATTTATGATTTTCCCACTTAATTATCCATAAGGCCCACGTTTTTCATTTTACCACTCAATCATAAATTTGAAGGTTTTGTTTAGTTTAATTTTTTTTCAAACAGCTTTTATTTATTTTTAGTAATTTTTAAAATATTTTTTTTACTTTTTAAATATATTAAAGATATATATGCAAATGAAATAAATGAAATTTGTCCAATATCAATTTTTTAAAAACTAAAATAGAATATTTAGGCGCTGTTTGGGAAGTGCCTAAAGAGACTATTATAGCCTAAAAAAAATTTTTAGCCAAAAAGCCACTTTTGCAAACTTTTTCAAAAAAAAAAAAAAAAACAAAAAAATAGGACTGCACAGCCGGCAATGTAGGCACAGCCTACACTGTCAGCTTTGTCACTTGTTCCATCAATGAACATTTTACGATTTTACCCCTTCATAGCAATTTAAAAAAATATTTTTTAGGGACAAATTTGTCATTTTAATTTCAAACATCATTTCAACACATTTTTTAATACAACAACTCAAATAAAATCCATCTCATCTTCCCAAACACAAAAACTAAAATAGCCTACTAAAATAGCCAAAAAGTCAAATAGCCTACTAAAATAGCCACTTCCCAAACGAGGCCTTAGTGTAGTTTTTTTGGAAGCTAAAAACTAATAAGAAAGTAAGTGCTAAAGTATTAAGTTAAAAAACCTAAATGAATTAAATATTTTGTCGCATATTTTTTAAAAGAAAATAGATTATAAATAATTTTATAAGTTATACCAAATTTGACCTTTAGCCTATCAGTTAAACATACAAATGTTTCTATTTTGGATTAGGTGAAAATTATACAATTTTTATAATAATTGAAGAAGTCAATATGGGTGAGTTGATAAATTAGAAGATAAATTAATATTTGTCAATAATTGTCTTGACATAATTATAATTTTTTTTACAATTTTGCTACAGACACCCACTGGGGGTCGACCCCCAGTGAGGTGGCAGCCTCCCATTCGTCCAAATCACAAAAAAAAAAAAAAAAAAAAAAAACAATTTTTTTTTAACCAATGGAAAGCCTCCATTCATGACCTCCAGTGACCCGCACTGGGGTATGAGGCATTTTTCTTTTTTTTAATATTATTTATAACTTCCAAATTCCAATCACTTCATGCTAACTCTGAGGTAAAGACTTCGTAACTGTGGTTAGAAATCATCATATTTGACATTGAAAGTTGTGATATTTACGATGGAGCCCCCAATTCATGTAGTGTTGAAAATCTAAAATGGGAACCAACTTTGAATCGGGAATAAAGTTACAACGTAGGCAACCCTTTTGTACACTCCATGTGCTTCATTCCTTATTCTTCGAGTTGGATTTTTTTCCAAATTTAAACTTAAATATGATTGTCATGTTTGTGAGACTTTTCACGAGTTTTATTTAATGATTCATATTAATTTTTTTTTTTTTAATGAGACTCTCATGTATATTATTTATAAAAATAATAATAATAATTTAATAATCGTAACATTTTAGTTTTATTATTTTTATTTTCTAAAAAATAAACATATTTATTTTTATGAAAATGACCATATTTGGGGGCCAAAAAAAAACTTCCATAGCTCCCCTTTTGTCTTTTCCTTCCTCTCTCTCTCTCCAAGGATCACTTTTTTTCTGATCACCTTCGTCTATTACTTCTCATTTTTTCGCACCATCGCTACTCATTACTCACTACAACAAATTTGAGATTTAAAGACGAAACAAATTTGTCCTAAAATGTACATATTTCGTCAACCAAACTAATTACGACAAAAAATTTGCGTCACCCTTTTTGTCACCAAAGCGTCGTCGCTAAAGGGTCTTAGAGACGAAAAAAAAGTTCGTCATTGAAAATGATAAATTTGTGACGAATTTTTTTGTCTCCAATACACTCTGTTGAGAACATACTTGTAAGTAATTAGCGACAAAATATTTTGTCATTAAATAAAGAAATTAAAGACAAAAGTAAGTAGATGAAGAAAATGAATTACGAAATCAAATATGACAAAAATTGATCAACAGAATTGGAATGCACTAATTAACCAAAAACATTTTAACATAAACTTTTAATTAAAATACAGAAAATAACTTACAATTACAATTGTAGCAACTGCAAAGATCTTAATTGGGTTACAAACGGGAAGAGGTAATTTTCACTCAGAGCTCTCTGGTTTTTTCTAAGAACTGAAGAATGAAGAAAAACTGAGAAGTGCCGAATGAATTCATTTTATTACAATATATAAGAAAGCAAAGTAATCATGTGATTTTATTGATTGATGAAGGCAGCTGGTAGCGCATGAGGCAAAACAGATGCTATCGGTTGCTTTCGGTGGAGTGATTGCACAGATGAGCAGCTTTAGCAACAGTTGATTGAGTGAATAGTGACGGTGAACAGAAAAAGTGAACAGTAACTTTTACTATTCATCACTTTCGGTGGAACATGTGAATAAGGAATCAATATAAATACAAATTGGCAGCTTTTCTCAAAAGAGTATTGATTGAAGCTAATTTGTATTTATATGGAATCCTATGTTGATCAGGCATATGGGTCCTGAGCATCTTGGAACTCAGATCGTCCATATGAGATGGGTTGAGTAGTTGAACCTTTAGAAGATTGTGACTGGTCTGAACTGTCTTCTGAATTCTCTGAACTGGTTAACTGGGCTTCACCTTGGTCCATGATTTTTTGGACTAACTGAAGCACTTCATCTTTGGATAATTTGGATTTGCTTTTGGATTTGACTTTCGGCTGAGTAAGAGGTGAAATGGGCTTTGACTGAGCCTTGGATTTGGATTTGGGCTTTGATTGAGTCTTGGGCTGAGCCGAAACTGCAGGAGCTTTGGACTTAGCCTTGGACTTTGATTTATCAGTTGTGAGTTGAATCTTGGACTTGGATGAAATGGGCTTGGAACCACTAGATGAGGGGCTTCCAAGGTTGTTTGGAGGAAGACTAGGCTGACTTCCTTGGCTGATTGCAGAGGTTGGATTCTGCGGAGCTTTAGCAATGCTAGGGGTAGGAGCACATTGATCAATAGGAAATTTTTCTTGAACAATTTCAAATATGCGAGGCACATTGAATTTAGCCCACCATTTGACTGAGTGTTGATGAATGATTATTTTATCATCAATTCCATAATGCTATTTAAATATCCAAGGAATTTTATATTTGGATATAAAAATTAACAAGAAGGGAAAATATCGCTGATGAGCAGTGAATGGGTAAACAGCGGTAAAGTAATTGATTAGTTCAATAAGATCATCAGGGAGGATATCTGAAATGGCGCCATAATGCGTCCACCATCGCAGAAACCAGAAAGGTAATTCAGACTTGAATTTTTTATCAAAAGAAATGAACCAAGAGTGACTAAAAGTTTCATTTTGGTACAAGAAGATCTTGAACCAAGCATCAACATAATCATGGTAATTGTATTGAATAGAGTAACCAGGTAAATCACGAAGCTGATAAGGAGGACCCCATTCAGCTAAGGAAACAATGTTGTTGTAGACACCCCATTTTTGACCGTCCTCAAGACTTGGACGTCACCGCTCGAACACTCGGTGATTACTCATATTTGTGTTTCATTTTGAGTTCCCGGAGGTCTCGGCTACGCGCCTTGCCTCAGGATCTCTCAACTTGACTGTTCTGTGTTTGGTTTTGCACCAAACACTTGTGTTTTTGCTTCTGAGGGTAGAAAGTAGCTTGTTAGCTACCCCTGACACCCACCAGCCTTGGTTTGAGGCCACCGGCCATGTTTTGAGGCTACTGGCCATTGGTGAATTATACTATTGGCTGGTCGGCACTCAGTATGGCCGACCGGCCGTCTGTTTGGCCGGTGACCTCCTTTTCTGGCCGGTAGCACCTTTTTACCTTTTTCAGGCATGGTCCATACCAGCTGTGCCAACTGGAATGCACCAAACCTGCCCCGGGGCATACAGGTGGCTGTTTTGCCCTTTTTGCACCCTTTTGGTCAAAACTTCTTGAGGAAGCTTGACCCTTTGTCAAAGCTTCCTCAAGAAGCTTGCCAGCTATCTTAACTTCCTCAGGAAGCCTTGCACCCTTAGCTTGGCTTCCCTTATAAGCCTTGACCCTTTTGAGTAGCTTCCCTTAGAAGCTTTGGCCAATTACCTTGTCTATATAAGAGCCCCTCCTCCTCCTTTGTTTGGTTCAGCAAAAAACCAGAGCTATACACATATATATCTGATATATATCATCCTCTCTCTCTTCATTTTGTGTGTATTTAAGGGCCTAAAGTGTGTGTTTGTTCTTAGTTTTGCACTAAAACACATAGCATTACACCTTACTTCGACTTTGAGAGACATTGAGGGTTTGTTCTTGAGGTTTTGGACTGGTTTTGATCAAAATAAGAAGGCTGCACTTGCTGTTCATCAAGGGTTCTTCAAGGGTAACTCTTTTACTTTAGATTCTCCAATCTTGCACTAGACTTTTGCCTATCTTGCTCATTGTTTTAGACTTTATGTATAACTGAAAAAATTCTTGTATTTACATGCTTAAGATACTTCATTAAGGTTGTTTTGGTGTTGGGGGTCGATCTCCCCCTCTTAGGCCTTGTTTGGCCCTTTTGGTGCTCTCTTTGCTAAGCTTTGGTTACCCTTGAGTATTAGCCTTCTTACCACTGAAATCCAGTGGATTTTCAGTGGTAAAGAAGAGGTTTTGAGGTCTTGCATAAGGGAGGGACACCCCTCTCCCTTTATCCCTCTTTGGCTTTCATTTTTGGCTCATAAGGGTAGCATGTATGCTTTGTTGTATTTGGCCCCATTTCAGAAGTTTTTGGATGTTATTTGGTCACTTATTGCCTCTGTTTTTGGTTAGGTTTGTGGTCCCTTACATGCATAGTATACTTGCCTTGCATTCCTCCATTTTGCCTAGAAGTAAGCCATGCATTTAGGCCATGATTCTTGCATGCTCTAGCTTAACTCCATGAAGGTCTTAGCATTATTTTTCCATGCTCAAGGACTGTTGGGGGCTGTTTTAGTCATATTTTCCATGTTTAGGGTAGCCTCTTTGCATTTTGGCTTGCGAGCCTTGAGCATGTGGGTCTCTAGCATGCTTAGCCTAGCTTATTCTCATGATTTGGAATCATTAGGGACCATGTTTCAGTCCATAAATCACGCTTGTATGTATACACTCATCATCTCTTTCATGATTTAGGGGAGTTGTTTTGTTGTGCCTTGAAATGAGCATTGTACATGCCTATGTGTTTTAGGCTTTGAGTTGCCATAACAGTGGGTTTTTGAACTTATTTTGGTACATTAAAACTCTGTTTTTGGTTGCATGATGCATGTCATGAGTGTTTGGGATAGTTGTAGTAGAATGCTCCTTGTTTTGGGCCTATTAGTATGCATGTTTGCGTGAACATTTATCTATCCTTTTTGGCATTTTTGGTTACTATTTGGGGAGTGGGTTGAGGTCTGCCCTTTGTGTCTTAGGTCCACCATTGCATGATCATGTTGCATTGGTTTCATGTTTGCATTGTATCATACTTGCATGCTTGCATATTATTAGCTAGTTGCATTTCATGTCTTAGTTTACATGTTTGATTGCATTGCATTGCATCTTACATGCCTAGTATTGTACATTTGCATGTTTAGCTTGCATCACATTTCGCATGTTTTGCATCTTAGCCTTATGTCACATCTTTGAGCCAAGTTTGTATACATACATTGCATTGTTTGGTTTGGGGTGTCAAACCAAACTTGAGGGGTGAGGAGTGTTCGTACTCCAAGTGACGAAACACATCTCAACCCTCGGTAGCCAATGCCCTTGACTTCAATATGATAGGGTGTTGGCACTCATCTCTTTTGTTGCATTCATTTACATTGAATTGCAAACTTGGCCTCTTAGGCCATCACGCATCGAAATGCGCAATTGATGACCCAAGGGTCGAGGGTCACACTCCCTTGAGTCCATAACATGATTGGGAGAGTGGCCATGCTCACATTTGCTTGAAAATTCCTTGCCATACACTGATTGCCCTCTGCTGCTGTCAACTGCAGGATTCTGCAGGAAGCACGGGCCGGCCGGCCACCTACAGTGCCGACCAACCATCGGTGGCTGACCGGTGGTACAACATTTAGCTGATAAGCCCATCCCCGTGGCCGGTGGTACCTTGAATTGGCCGGTGACATTCCAGGGTCAGGAATCAGTTCAGAGGTGCCCCAAGAATTTTCACAGTCTTCAGAGAATCAGGGCAGTGTAAACAGAGGCAACAGTGCTATGGCAGTGAGTTTCCGGGCCAGACGAATCAAGCACGCATCATTCACGCACCTCGAGGCGGGGCTGCGGCCACCTTTCTTCTGCATTTAATTTGTTAATTAATTAGAAATTTTTGTAATTAATTATTTAGCTTGAGAGTTAATTAATTAGGTGGTTTGTAATATTTATTCGGACCCTCCGAGCGAAGGCAATTGTATAATAAGCGTGCATGAGTGTGTGTATGTCTCCCAACCCCACATCTTTCTTCCCTTTTATTTGCTAGCTTTCGATGGTTAGCCTAGGGCATGTTTCGATTAGCATACAATATGATAGCATACGTGCATTCATACATTTGTCTTACATGCATCGGGTTCGGCGCATCATACTAACTGCATTTGTATTTCAATTCCAAAGTTGAATACATGTTAGTTGTAGCATCATCACATGCCATCTTAGAATAGCCGAGCCTATTGTAGTTACATCTTGCATGTGTTGCATTAGCCATCTTAACATGAGCTAGGATCATGCATTGATTACTAACTAGCTTTTGTTTTGGCTCGGAGTACTAGGTAAGCTTTTATGCTTTAGCATCTTGCATGAGTGTGAGTGTTTTCCATGACAGCATGCTTACCATGAGGCTACGTGTTTACGTGTTATAACTGCCTGAATGCCTGTGGGTGAAGGTTGGGTTACTTAAATTAGAACAATGCATTGGATGCGAATTTTAAAGCCCACTAGATAGTGGCAAAATCATCTTTTCTAAAGCCCACTTGAGGGTGACGAAATCTACATTTTTTTAGCCTACTTGCGTGTAGCAAACCATTTTCAAAACAAGTATGAAATGTTTTGTTCCAATTTAGGCGATTTGGTCTATACTTGTTTGCTGTGCGCATAACATAGTAATTCTAGGCTAATAACCGGAATAAGAACACATAACGTTTTCAAAAATGGATATCACGGTTAGTAGAGGCCGATCTTCGGATCGGGTGAGAGGGGGTGCTCATAGCTGACCTTCCCCAATCGTACCCAAGCTCCCGAGCCGAGGCAACTTTGGTGATGACGGGCACGTGGCCTTTAGCACCGAGTCAGGGTTTCCTAAATTCCCCCATAAAAAATATTTAGGTGGCGACTCTGTATCTGGCAAAGCAGTCCATGTTTGGCACTTCTTTTCTAAAGATCTGTTTTCTCAAAACGATTTGCCGGATTTGGACTCTTTGGTTCAGATTAAGAACCGTGACAATTTGAGAGTCCTGAACTGTAGCGAGCCCAATACGAACAGAACGGAACTCGTCCTCCCGGGGCATTCGGGGACGTCTGCAGTTTCTGGCGACTCTGCTGGGGATTTAGAGAGCTTGACTCGAACTCGTGATATCCTGTTTTGATTTCATTTATGTGTCTCTTTGCATTGCATGTGCATTGGTGCGCCTAGGACACCGTGTTTGCCATTTGCTATTCCTGAACGGTTTGCCGGAGGCTTGCTTTGTCAAAGCATGCCGTAAGGCTAACCGGTTACGGGCTCTGCCAATATGGGAGCACAAACCCCGGTTTTACCGGGGCACCCTTTTTGACCATTCGACCTAGTGCATATTCGGAATCTATAGTGACCACTCCAAACTAGGACATGTTGCTTACTCGATGTTAGGTTGTTTGAAAGCTACTACGTGCATAGTGAAACCCTAGCTCCTGACAAAAATAGGACAGGGAAACCCTACCCCAACTTAGGGGTGTTTTGGCTCTCTTTTACTTGCTACATGTTTTTAGAGTGTATCTATACAGGGAACACACATATCAGTTCGCAAGTCTGAGTGTCAGGCCTGCTGGCATCAGTGTTTTTGGGAATCAATCATCTATGGGTATCAGATTCAGACTTGGGGGCAACGATTTGGAAACAGTGATCAGTGATTAAGGAACAGTGCATTCAGCTTGTTGGCAGTTTGTTGTGATACCCAGCTGTGTGTTGTGTTTATTTTACGTTGTTACCCTGTCCAATTGTCCGTTTATTTATATGCTTTATTTATCTTTTTACTAGGTAGTCGAGCACAATTGCTTTTGACCCAGTAGATATTCCCCAAGCACTCTGGATTAGAGGTCGTCGACTCCATTGATCTGAGGATCTGGTAGACGGACAACCAATGTACCACTCTCTACCCCCAGTTACAAGACGGAGGACAGCTAGGCAGAGGGCATCAGTTCAACAGTCAGTACAGAGGGCTTTGTCTACCCCACCTGTGTACAGTAGGGATCAGGATTCTACTTCTCCCACAGAAAGGGAACATATACCAATAATTCAGTCAGAGCAGAACAATATGGCCAATTTAGAGGAGATGGTGCGCCAGCTCCAAGAGAGTATGAAAATGATGCAGCAGGATGCTGTCCGACAAGCAAAGTTCGCCAAGCAGCAGGCCACGGTTATGAATGAACAAGCAGAGTTAATCGTGAGGTTACAACAGCAAACTGGAGCATCTGCTTTGCAGCAAGCTCCTCCCCCGCCAGGAATTCCAACCCCCGGGGAGACAGCTAATGTTCAGAATGATACGGACATTCCCACGGGACCACCTCTACCCCCGATCCTACCCCAAATCCAACCTCAATTATCCAAAACACCCACCAACCTACCGGACTCTCCCTTTGAGTTCGAGACAGACCCCACAGCATTGAAGTTGAGCAAGCTCGAAAAGTTGTTCAAGAGATCCCAAGGAGTCAAGACCATCCCTGACATCGAAGATGGATATACCGACGTAGCTGTGACGCTGCCTGATAGATTAAAAATGCCACACATTAATCGATTTGATGGGTCCGGGGACCCCTTGGTGCACCTGAGACTGTTTTCAAACATCTTAAGGCCAATGGGCCTCAGCAGACTTCAGAAGCTGTCTCTGTTCGACCGAACCCTGTCGAGTGTGGCGGCCATATGGTATACCAAATTAGAAGATGATGTCAAGAGAAACTGGGACAAGATGGCTGAGGCCTTCATTACGCAATACTCATACAATACACAAATCGAGATTACAACCCGTGACCTCGAGACAACAAGGCAAGAGCCTAAAGAGAGTTTCTCAGAATTCGTGACCAGATGGAGGGCCAAGGCTTCGATGATGACCTTAAGGCCTACAGACAAAGACCAGATTCGGATGATTGTACGCAATCTTCAGTCGAAGTTGATGCAAAAGATGATTGTACTCCCATTTCCTACCTTTTCTGATCTACATGAAATGGGGGTGCAGATTGAGGATGCCTTAAAGCAAGGCTTAATTGATAATGACCGGGAGCAACCCCGAAGAACTTTCAACCGCAACAGTAATGCAGGCCCGAGCGGTATTACAACTACAAGAGCCTCCGAAGTGAGCATGGTCACCACCACCACCCCTCCAAGAACCATGGCAGCTGCGCCATTCTCCGGCGCGTCCGGAAGCCATACCCAAACAGCCAAATACCCACCCAAAAACACAAGAACCTTCGTTCCACTGTATATGCCCCTATCCAAAGCTCTGGGGGTTTTAATCAGAAAAGGACATTTGAAGCCTCTAGAACCGCGGCCCTTACCAAAAAGACTTCCCTCTACCCACAACCCAGCCAAATATTGCGCATTTTACCAACAGCACGGTCATGACACCGATCTGTGCTTCTGATTACGTCATAAGATTCAAGATCTCATCGATAACGGGGTGATTTTGCCTCCCGAGAAACCCAATGTTACAACAAACCCTCTCCCCACACATAACCAAGCTCCACCGCCTAAAAGGATCAACTTCATCTAAACTGGGGTCGTGCCTTACGATCCTAGCATCTATATCACTCCTTCCTACCTGCCTAAGCCGGAGGTATTCCTTCCCAACTGCACCGACTTGTGCATGATGGACATCTCCATGACCCGACCTAAGCCAACGGTGGTGACTATCGAGAACAGGAGAGAGGAGATCCTAGAGGAGAAGAAGGTTGTTGAGTCAGAGTCTGCAAAATCTGGGAGTCGTGTTGAGAAGACATATAGTCCGGGTGACTACATTTCATCAAAAGGCCAGGATGGGCCAGATGTGGAATTGCCAACAGAAGGAGAACTGTGTGTGATCCAAGGGGATAGTCTGGGACAGGGAACAGATGATTTAAGGACTGTGGAAGAGGACCTTGCCAATCTCCAATTTTACAGTGTCCAAGATCCAGGGGGCGCAGCAGTCAACTGGTTTGATTATGAGGAATCAGCAGAGGCTACTGGGTGGTTGGATGATCAACCGGATGTGGTGGAAGAGTTCCAACCAGGACAGGGTCCGGCAGGGGCACGAATGTCGGTGACAGTCGAGAGAGTCGGAGAACAGAATACATCGCCGGAGAACGCCAGTGTCAAGAATTTCGCTCGGGATTGGAGCATTCTGAATACAGGAATTATTGAGCAGCCAGCTGTGTTGATACGGTCGGAACAGGAAAGATTTGAAGATCCCGCGAGAATCAGAAAGGTAAAGGCCCATGTGGGGACTGAAACTACTGTGTGCACAGGAACAGAGAATGCTGCGAGCATAGGGATGGAAGGTACCGCGAGTACGAGAACAGTCATACCAGAGCCGGACAGGTGTTTGTCAGCCGTTGATAGAATGTGGTGGGAAAATGAGGATTTATGTCTTGCCCACACGGATGAGGATTGGGGAAATAACCAACCAGATGATACCTGGTACATCGGCGAAGTCGATCATATGACTAGGAGTGGGCGGTATTTCAAGCCCCCACATCTAGATCAGCCAGAGGCGTCTGGGAAAGATAAGGAGGCAGAGAAGCAGAAAGAAAAACAACTTGAAGAGGAGGCTGTGCTCAAACAGTTAAAAAAGACACAAGTAGACATCTTCATCTGGGGACTGCTTATTGCATCACGAGTGCACAGACAGGCTGTCCTATCAGCCATGGGCAAGGCAAAGCTTTCGATAGAAACTACGCCAGAATAGCTAGTAGGATTAGTTTTTCTGGGAGGGGCTACCCTGACGCTGACTTTCTCCGATAAGGAACTGCCACCTGAGGGGGCAGACCATAACAAACCACTCTATATCTCTGTGGAGTGTAAGAATAAATGGGCACCGGTGGTTCTTGTTGATACCGGATCCGCCATCAACGTCTGCCCGGCAAGGACAGCGTATGCGATCGACTTGAAAACCGTAGACTTTTTACCAACAGCCCAAGTAATTCGGGCATACGATAACACAAGTAGAGAGGTCATGGGGACAGTGAAAATTCAGACTAAAGTTGGGCCAGGACAGCATGAGATAGATTTTCATGTCTTAGAAGTTCCGGCAACTTTCAACCTATTTTTGGGGAGGCCGTGGCTGCATTAAGTGAATGCCGTCTCGTTCACTCTGCATCAGATGGTGAAATACCCTTATGAAAAGGGAGTAGCCATTGTTTTCGAAAATTCATCGATCCACCCACCGCCAGAAGTATCTACACCAGTCTTAGAAATTGAGCACGGCATGGAGGACGTGTTTATGTCAGGTTTCACCATTGCTGAGTCTCGGGTTGTATAAAACATCATGGCTGCTGATGAGGGGATATATGTCAGTGCTCAAGCGGTATACCTCATGAACAAACTCCAACACATCCCTGGGATGGGGTTAGGAAGGAGCGGCCGAAAGGGCGTCGCAGCATTGGCCGAAGTGCCACATAACCCTCATACCTTTGGCTTGGGTTATCTACCCACCAAAGAGGATTGGATAAGGAAAGAAAAGGAAATGGCTGGAAGAGCCAGAGCAAAACAGATGGGGAAGCCTTTTGAGTTGATGCACCGGCCCATCCAGGGTACCCTAAACGGACGCTTCGTCTGAGAGGGGGAAGATTTTCCATTCTGTGGTTTTCCGGAGCCGTGGCTGAACGCGGAGAGGAAGCGCGTACCGGGGTTCGAGATTTTCTTTGACCTACAATTTTTTGGGGACGATGTTGCCGAAGAGCAGACAGACCCGACAGTCGAGGCTGAGCATAGTGAGGAAATGGAGTCTGAGGACACCGAACTTGAAATGGGGGTAGCACTGGCATGTCTACTTTCAGATCCTTTGATCGAACGGAAGTGCTTGGGGAATGACTTCTCGGTGTCCATGATCGGGAATGAAATGGCTGCGGGCCTACCATCAACAATTTTGGATGCATCTGTCGTACCCTCTCTCGTTTGGCAATACGAAGAGGGATTTTTGTCGAACAGCGCCGGGTCAGGTAATGAGCCGGAATCTGATTCCACCGAGTCTTGTGAGTCGGAATCAGGTTCCAGCTCAACTGAGTCTGAGTCCGGTATTCCTGGGGGTGATAACCCGGATGCCACAATCCTGTCCAGGTCGTCTTTTTCTTTCTCCTTTAAGTCTGTTGTAACAGAAGAATCAGACGGTTTGGAAGTACTTAATGAGAATAATGTGGATGTGGTTTCCGAGTACTTTTCTGTGCCTTTGATATATTGCTTAAATCAGGACTTTCAAAATTTTGACGAAAACGACGAGGGAGAAATTCCTCTGATTTTGTAACGATTAATTGATCATGAGCAGGAAAGATTTGTTAAACCTTTAGTTGATGAAATCACTACTGTGAATATTGGTACTGAGAAGGACCCGCGGCTGGTCCAGATCGGGTCCATGTTGTCTTCGGAGGAACGCGAGCGCTTAGTCGCTTTATTAAAAGATTTCAAAGATGTTTTCGCGTGGTCCTACGAAGACATGCCTGGAATCAATCCTGAGTTTGTACAGCATCGGATCCCTCTTGACCCCGAGGCCCGACCTGTCAAACAGAAACTCAGAAGGATTCGTCCAGACTAGGCCATCAAGATTAAGAAAGAGGTCACCAAGCAAATCGATGCAGGCTTCCTGCTAGTATCCAAATACCCAACTTGGTTGGCTAACATCGTTCCAGTGCCAAAGAATGATGGCAAGATCCGAGTATGTGTGGATTTCAGGGATTTGAACAGAGCTAGTCCGAAGGACGACTTTCCCCTGCCGCACATTGATGAGTTAGTGGACTTCACAGCGGGGCATGCTTTGCTTTCGTTTATGGATGGCTTCTCAGGCTACAATCAGATAGTGATGGCCCCAGAAGACCGGGAAAAGACTGCCTTCACCATCCCGTGGGGGACATACTGTTACAGAGTGATGCCGTTTGGGTTGAAGAATGCTGGAGCTACATATCAACGAGTCGCGACCACAATATTGCATGACATGATCCACAAGGAGGTTGAGGTGTACGTGGACGACATGATTGTCAAGTCTAAAGAAAGAGAGGGCCACTACACCGCCTTGCAAAAGTTCTTTCAAAGAATCAGAGAATTCCAGTTGCGTTTGAATCCTCAAAAGTGTACGTTTGGTGTTACAGTAGGGAAAATTCTGGGGTTTCTTATTACACAGAGAGGTATCGAAGTCGACCCTTCCAAAATCAAGGCCATCTTAGAAATGCCACCACCAATGACTGAAAAGGAGGTGCGAGACTTTCTGGGTAAAGTGCAATTCATAAGACGATTTATCTCAAAACTAACCTTGACTTGTGAACCACTTTTTAGTCTCCTGAAGAAAGGAAAGAAATTCCAATGGGACGGTCAATGCCAAGCTGCTTTTGAACAAGTCAAGAAATACTTACAGAACCCACCCGTGTTGTCACCGCCAGAACCGGGAAGACCGTTAATGTTGTACCTTTCAGTAACTAAGACCACAACGGGCTGCATGCTCGCGCAAGAATCAGAGGACAAAGTGGAGAGGGCCATCTACTATCTGAGCAAGAAGATGCTAGAGTATGAGACTCGCTACACACCGTTGGAAAAGGCTTGCTTAGCTTTGGTATGGGCTACCAGGAAGCTGCGGTACTACCTGTTAGCTCACTCCGTAATGTTAGTTTCACGACTCGATCCCATCAAATATCTTTTCGAGAAATCAGCACTTACGGGTAGGCTAGCTCGTTGGTTGTTGTTGCTTTTCGAATTCGATCTAAAATATGTGACACGCAAGTCAGTTAAAGGAAGAGTAGTGACAGAGTTCTTAGTCGATCATCCAGTAGAAGGGGGTGAAGTAGTTGAGTACTTATTCCCAGACGAGGCCATTTTGCATATCGACGACGAGTTTTAGACGATGTATTTTGACGGAGCGTCCAACCAATACGGGTATGGGATAGGGGTGTTACTAATAGCACCCGACAACTCCCGCATCTCTCTAGCATTCAAACTCCGATTCAAAGTCTCGAACAACGAAGCAGAATATGAGGCATGCATTGCCGGTCTGGAAGCAGCCCTGGAGCTAGGGGCAAAACGGTTGGACGTCATCGGGGACTCGAACCTTGTTGTGTCTCAAGCAAAAGGAGACTGAAGAGTCAAAGAAGAAAAGATGATGATGTATCACCGGACCTTGGACTTGTTAATTCCTCGATTTGAGAAGATAAATTTTGCTCATCTACTAAGAGAGAACAACAGGTTCGCAGATTCTTTAGCAACTCTATCTTCCATGATAGACATCCCGTCCGGAGTCCGGATGCGTCCAGTCATCATTGACCAGAAATTTGCGCCAGCCTACGAGTCGATCACCGCCATAGATGAGGTTCAGGACGAAAACCCCTGGTATTACGACATCTGGAACTTCTTGGAGAAGGAAATGTATCCACCGGAGGCAAACGCCAAGGATAAAAGGGCAATCAGAAGAATGGCCGTTCAGTTCATCATCTGCGGGGGTAAGCTGTATAAGAGAGGTCATCTGGGAATGCATAAGCTATGTGTAGAAGCTAAGGAATCAAAGCGCCTGATGGAGGCTATCTACGGAGGAGAATGTGGGGCACATATGAATGGGGTAATGCTAGCACGGAAGATTCTCAGACAGGGTTACTACTGGTCCACCATGGAGGAGGATTGTATCGGCTTTGTTCGGCGATGCCACAAATGCCAGATCCATGCAAATCGCATGAACATTCCGCCGTCGAAGCTGTACAATATGACTTCGCCATGGCCATTTTCAGTTTGGGGAATCGATGTGATCGGGGGTGTTACTCCGAAGGGGTCGAATGGGCATGAGTTCATCCTAATCGCGATAGATTACTTTACGAAGTGGGTCGAGGCCCAATCTTATGCGGTGTTGAAGGCTTCACATGTTGCGAAATTTATCAGAAACAACATCATCTGCTGCTATGGGGTCCCAAACGAGATTATTTCAGACAATGGTTCCCACTTCAAGAAGGAGGTGATTGATTTGTTAAAGAAATAGAATGTGGCTTTTCATAAGTCATCCACATACCGGCCGCAGACCAACGGAAGCACATACTGCAGAAGATGGTGGAAACCTACCAGGACTGGCCAGATAAGTTGTCGTTTGCTCTGTGGGGCTACCGGACTTCAATTAGAACTTCTACTAGAGCGACTCCGTATTCATTAGTCTATGGGATGGAGGCCGTTCTACCTATCGAAATTGAGGTTTCGTCATTGCGAGTACTGGCTGAGTGTCAAATAGCCGAAGCAGATTGGCAGCAGAGTAGATTCGAGGAACTCATGCTCTTTGATGAGAGAAGACTGAAAGCATTGTATCATGTTCAAGGTTATCAGCATAGAATTGCCCGGGCTTTCAACAAGAAGGTTAAGTCCAGGAATTTGAAAGAAGGAGATTTGGTACTCAAGGATAACCGAGCTCCCATCCATGACCCAAGGGGCAAGTTCAGACCCAATTGGATTGGTCCCTATATCATTAAGTCTATTTGGTCTGGTGGAGCTGTAATTCTGATGGACCTAGATGGCCTAGAGTTCTCCCAACCGATCAACATGGACAAATTGAAAAAATATTACCCCTGAGAGGCTCGCTAGGCCGAAAACCCGAAAGGGCGACCTAGGCAAAAGTTAGAGCACGAAAAATTAGAAAATATAAAAACTAAGCTCGCAAGGTTGAAAACCCGCAAAGGGCGGCTTTGGCAAAAGTTAGAACGCAAAAGGAGAGTGAAAATACTCGAGTGAACCTCAGCCTGAACTACGTAAGGCTTGATTCCCATCTTTGGGATACGTAGGCAACTTCGTCCTGAAGTTCAGCTATAAACTTTTCCCTGATCAACTTTGTCCATTTGATCATCTCGGCCATCTTTGTCTATTCAGCATTCAAGAGTTCGGTTATGATCTCCGGTGCAATGCTCTTCAGACTAGGGGCAACTTTCCAGTTGCTGGGATCCAAGGTTGTGCATCTCAGTGACAAATCTCAGGCATGTCCAGTTTTGATCCATATCGAAAATGGTTTTGAAAAGTTTTAATAAAAGTTGACTTTCTTCAAAATTAATCTTTTTACAACTTAGACCATTTTTTGACCAAAGCGGAAAATTTTCAATACCTACAACCTCCAATTTCACTGATTTCAATACAGAGTTCTCCTGCTCTCGCATACGTATTGAAGTTGCTTTTTATTACAATCACAAAGAAAACTTGAAAGTTCTAATAAAGCAATAAATCTGGGGCATAGCTAAGTCAGGTGTTCCTGCACCCCCTCCCAGAGCTGGTCGAAGCCTCTGATGCCAAAGTGGGCCCTTCCTATGCCTCTTCATTGAGCCAATCCAAGCACTCATTAGACAAGGTGCAACTGAAAGTGGGAGCAGGGGCCAGGAGCTCTCTAATCCTCCATGCTGTGGCATACCGGGCAAGTTGCGTGCCTCGAACCGGGAATGCAGCAGGATACTCTATCCCCTCTGGCAGGCAAGTCTGATCATGGCCGAACTGGCGCTGGAACTGGAACGGAAAGTAGAACACACAGTGAGTCAGACCAACCAACTGGATCCCGGTCTGCCGGGACATGCTATAGCTCATTGCCGGGAGATTGAGCCAAGGACAGCACCAAGCAATGCGATCCGCAGACAAATTGCACATCCAGTCGAACCACCATCCCTTATCAAGGGCATCGACTAGTCGTTGTCGGAAGAAGTAGCCGCGAGCTGAGTAGGCTGGGCAAGAGTCCACAACTTGCAATTTATCCATCAACCATACCTGGGAAGGGATGAAAAATGAGAGAATAAATAATAGAGAGATGTGCGATGAGAGAAAAGTAAGAAAAGGGTTTTGTGGGAAAAAAACCGAGCCTGAGGGCCGAGTGATGTGAGCAATACATATATGAGAAAGGGTGGGAAATATTACCTGCAGCAGTAGTGGACTTCCCGCGAATCTGGTCGTCTCTCGGCGATAGAAAGCATCCAAGCCCATCAGCGTCTCGGCCAATGTCAAGGCAATGCAGCTCTTTCCTTCTTTCAAGCCTTGAGCAACTTCAATCAGACGAATGCTAGATCTGCTAAAGCCCGAGGCAAGCAAAAAGCGAGATAGTATGCACAAGCAAAGGGCGTGTTGCCGAAAACCTTGCCAATGATGGTCGCCGCGGTTACCCGCATCAAAAAAACGATGAATCAAGCCAAGGATATCCAGTTTCCCGTTGCAGATCAGAGACTGAGCATCGTGCATGGTGAACCCACACATCTATCCTAAAGCTTGGGCGTGACTGAAGCGAAGCTGGGGCAAAATCTCCTCGTTGCACTCGGATTCCATCAAAACTTGAATATCTTCGAAGGTCGAACACATCTCTTGCCCGCCGAAGCTAAAGACGTGTGTCACCAGATTCCAAAACCTTGTCACCGCATGGAGAAATGGGAGGTGTAACGGGGTACGACCGAGAGTGAATAGTGCATTTATGCCGAAACCCCAGAAATTCAGCTTTTCCGAGCCATCCAAGTTGTTAATTCAGGACGAGAGATTCTGGGCAAGAAATCCCTCCATTTCGAGCAAATCAGTGTTGAATTGAGTAGAACTACGAAGCTGAGGCCTTTTGTAGGAGATAAGGTGTGAGTGGAGGACAGATGTCAAAGTTCTAGTGGTCCCAGAAATTTATGGCCGGCCGGCCAAATGTAGTGCCGACCGGCCACCACTTTTGGCCGGTGACAAGTTATCATGGCCGATGGCCTCTACCCCTGGCCGGTGGTCTTCCTCCTTGTTCTATGAACTATTTATGCTGAGGATTGGGGAACTATACCACCTCCTATGCCCTCCGGTGATCGATTCTTGTGGAGTCATGCCTATTTGCTTATCGAGTTGTCATATATTTGCTTATCGAGTTATGTTTCACTCCCTTTAGGTCTTTGATTTGCTTATCGGGTTGTACTCGCACTTGTTTGGTTGTATCGAGTCTCTCTATTTTGCTTATCGAGTTGTAAATGGGTTCACTACCTGATTATTACGGTGCAAACACTCTATTTTCAAATGAATTTCATTCACATTGTTATGTGATTCCATGCGATGCGATGCATAGAAAACACAAATGTAACACCCTGTTGAACAAAAATAGCAGTTTCATTTCCATCGTGTGTTTTGCGAAAATACACAGTTTTGAAAAAATGATAACAAACCCTGCCTGAGGCAGTGCAATGTGCTTAACTACTAGTAAAAAGGAAAGTAAAGCAAAAAGAGAGTAGGGCAGCAAAGTATCAAAGTTGATACCGGTAACCCATTCCTTGAGGTCAATACATCTCTCGCGCCTTTGTTGGGATCCATTATTTGGTGTGGCACCTCAAGTTTCTCAAGGCAGTGCAAGGAAGTACACCTTTGAAACACTCGTAGACCTCCGAGTTGACCTCAAATTGTGTCTGCTATGAGTAATGCTCCGTGCGTGCGAGGAGCATTCCCTCCCGTATCCTTTGTGTATCTTGTGAACTCCACAAATCACTTCAATTATAATGTATTGTAGTACTTTGTATTTCGACATCTTGGATAGCTTATCTTTACCATATTTCAAGTTCCTTTTTATGCACATTGCTTGAGTAGATCGCACGCTTTACTTACATGTGTTCAATTTCAAGTTTCTATACACATTGCTTGTGTAGACCGCATGCTTTACTTACATGTGTTCAAGTTCTTTTTTATACACATTGTTTGCGTAGACCGCACGCTTTACTTACATGTGTTCAATTTCAAGTTTCTATACACATTGCTTGCGTAGACCGCATGCTTTACTTACATGTGTTCAAGTTCCTTTTTATACACATTGCTTGCATAGACCGCACGCTTTACTTACATGTGTTCAATTTCAAGTTTCTATACACATTGCTTGCGTAGACCGCATGCTTTACTTACATGTGTTCAAGTTCCTTTTTATACACATTGCTTGCGTAGACCGCACGCTTTACTTACATGTGTTCAATTTCAAGTTTCTATACACATTGCTTGCGTAGACCGCATGCTTTACTTACATGTGTTCAAGTTCCTTTTTATACACATTGCTTGCGTAGACCGCATGCTTTACTTACATGTGTTCAAGTTCCTTTTTATACACATTGCTTGCGAAGACCGCATGCTTTACTTACATGTGTTCAAGTTCCTTTTTATACACATTGCTTGCGAAGACCGCATGCTTTACTTACATGTGTTCAAGTTCCTTTTTATACACATTGCTTGCGTAGACCGCATGCTTTACTTACATGTGTTCAAGTTCCTTTTTATACACATTGCTTGCGTAGACCGCATGCTTTACTTACATGTGTTCAAGCTCCTTTTTATACACATTGCTTGTGAAGACCGCATGCTTTACTTACATGTGTTCAAGTTCCTTTTTATACACATTGCTTGCGTAGACCGCATGCTTTACTTACATGTGTTCAAGTTCCTTTTTATATACATTGCTTGCGTAGACCGCATGCTTTACTTACTTGTGTTCAAGTTCCTTTTTATACACATTGCTTGCGTAGACCGCATGCTTTACTTACATGTGTTCAAGTTCCTTTCTATACACATTGCTTGTATAGATACGCATGCTTTACTTACATGTGTTCAATTTCAAGTTTCTATGCACATTGCTTGCGTAGACACGCATACTTTACTTACATGTGTTCAAATTTCTTCATGCACATTGTGCACGTTGTCACGTGTTCTTTACTTACATGTGTTTGTGCCTTCACAGCATTGTTATGCGCCCCACTCGACTTGCGTTGTCATGCACTTTCGATTGCATTATTAGGCATGTTGCTAACAATATTGTACCTGTTAAGTTTGCTTTCTTTGCAGGCACGATATTGTATGTACGATTCATTTAAGGTTGGTGCAACCAGATGAACCGGACATGTACTGTAGTCTCCGAGTGACACGTATCGAGAATTGCATAATTCTCTTACATCCTTTCTACATTGTAGTGTAGTTTGGTGTATGCTAGCTTAAAACTGTCGCATGTTATGCTTCGTTATAGCTTTCTTTGCATGATCATAAGTTATGCTCGGCTTGGTGCATTGTCTTGCATTCTGCCCCTGCCCTCGGGCACATATCTTATCTGTGGCTTGTATGCTTGTCTAAGTCTTCGGCCTTGTCAAAAATGGGTCGTCTCTGGGATTTGACATTCACTCCCGTCATTGTTATGACTTTAGAATTCTGTCAAAGAGGGGCAACAGTAGACACCCCATTTTTGACCGTCCTCAAGACTTGGACGTCACCGCTCGAACACTCGGTGATTACTCATGTTTGTGTTTCGTTTTGAGTTCCCGGAGGTCTCGGCTACGCGCCTTGCCTCAGGATCTCTCAACTTGACTGTTCTTTGTTTGGTTTTGCACCAAACACTTGTGTTTTTGCTTCTGAGGGTAGAAAGTAGCTTGTTAGTTACCTCTGACACCCACCGGCCTTGGTTTGAGGCCATCAGCGATGTTTTGAGGCTACCGGCCATTGGTGAATTATACCATTGGCCGGTTGGCACTCAGTATGGCCGGCCGGCCGTCTGTTTGGCCGGTGACCTCCTTTTCTGGCCGATAGCACCTTTTTACCTTTTTCAGGCATGGTGCATGCCAGCTGTGCCAGCTGGAATGCACCAAACCTGCCCTGTAGGAACCCACATTTTATGTCTTCGTCATGTTCATGAGCATCTGTATGATTATGGCTTGTTAAGTTTTCATGTGTATGTTTGTGACTTGTTTCGCTTGAGTGAGTGAAATCCATGCCTTGTTTCGAAGCCTTGTGATTTGTCTAAGTGTAGTGTGCTTGTCTTGTTCCTTCCTTGATGTGAAACTTAGGTCACACTTTGCCTGAGTTATACTAGCCGATGTTATTCCAAGCCTAGGTTACGTTACGCCTAGATCATTCCAAGCCGAGGTCATCCTCAGTCTAGAAGTATCTTGGAACCCCTTGTTGACCTCCATCCTTGCCTTGCCACATTAGCCGAGATGTTACCTTGCACCCAAGTGATCTCGTCCTGGAAATGGTATGACCTAGACCGAGGTGTGGCGCATCTAGGCCAAGATGTGGCACAGCTTAGTCAAGTGTTGTCCTTCCTAGCCGAGGTCATTGTCACCTTAGCTGCTGAAGTCCTTTTGTTAGCCGATGTCACCCCTTGCCGGAGTGCCATTTCGTGTAGCTTGTTAGATACGCTTTGTTATTAGCCGATGTCATTGCCTCGTTAGAGAGCCACACCGCTTTACTTGTTGAACACCCTTCCACCATGCTTTGTCTGGTCTGTCAGCCACCTTTTCAGGGAAAACCCAACCAGTCGCCGCCACGTGTCTCAGCAGAGGGTTAACCCCAGAACCGGGTAAAGAAAACTATCATTTGGCATCATAACCTTGCCTTGTAGAGAGAGAAACTCTAGGAGGAAGAAGGAGTTTTTAGAGTGAGAAAGTAAGTCTTCAAGCTTGATTCCTTGAGATCAAACCGTTAGATTCGTGTTCTAAGGTTAGATTCTTGATCCGCTCATGATGTTCTTTATGTTCATGTTATTGCATTGCATGATCGGATACGATTTGTAAGCCATGCATCGTCTTGAAATTCGGTTTTTAGAAAGAGAAAATGACATTCATGTGTTCTTCAAGAAAGTCATGTTTTGATCCGAAAGCTTTTTGCCTAGACTCATGTTTTGTGTTTGTTCTTGCATGATTTTCAACTATGGGTACCCAGGTCCATGTTTTCGAACTCGTAGCATGAAAATCCCAGATTTTGTGATGTCAGGTGGTGATTGAACATTCATACTCCTCATGTTTTTCATACTCATGTTCTTCATGATTCATCAGCAGAGGGAAACCCGGATTTTCCCCGATCTCTTGTCCTTGAATGTGGCCCTCGGGAACACACCTCGGCGAGAAGGTGTGGAACCTCGGCCTAGGCCTGGTTGGTGCCCAGCATGTTTTCCGAAATCATTTGTGTACATAAGAGACTTGTTTGAAGGTGCATTCAATAGGCTTTGCCATGTGTTTGTAGGACTTGGGCTTGCCTCGACCCCGACGTGTAAAGAACTATGTGAGTGGTATTTTTAATAAAGCTATGTTACACTTGCTTTCATAAATCTTGTCTTGCCTTGTTTTGAAAAGTATTTGATCTAGCATGAATGACTATCCCTACTTGTATATTAAACACTATCTTGTTTTGATGACATTGTCTTGAGAGTCCTTAGCTGCAGGGGACTATAATGCAACTGCACTCTTGTCTTGAAAGTCCTTAGCTGCAGGGGACTATAATGCAACTGCACTCTTGTCTTGAAAGTCCTTAGCTGCAGGGGACTATAATGCAACTGCACTCTTGTCTTGAGAGTCCTTAGCTGCAGGGGACTATAATGCAACTGCACTCTTGTCTTGAAAGTCCTTAGCTGCAGGGGACTATAATGCAACTGCACTCTTGTCTTGGAATGCCATCACCCCCTTGTATTAAGTAGATGTAATAACATCCAAGGAACTTGAAAGGCCGGCAATGAATTTGATTCCCCCATTGATTGTAAAGTATACTATGTATTGTTTTGAAAGGAATCTTGGATATCAATCATGCAAAACCTTTATTTCTAATATCATTCACTGAGTATCTAAGCTCACCCTCTCTATATATATGTAGGTGATGAGCAAGAAGGCAATGAGGCCTAGACGTGTAGCCGATGTGTTTTTGGGTGCATTGCCGACGTGTTTTGGATTAGCATTTTGTGCCATCTTGAAGATTATGCTTCTTAGCTTATATTTCATGTGCACTTGTATATGTCGGCTTGAGAAGCCTTTTGGTCAAGATGTATTTTGTATCTCACTTCCTTATTGTATCTAAGTTGTAAGACTTTGTACAAATGTATGTCATTTCATTAGACTTAAGCACGGCTCTCATGGACTATTTAAATTCAGTATATGTATATATGTTGCTTCCGCACTTGTAAGCCCCATATTTATACTCTGATTGTGTGTGATTCTTGTAAGTCGGCCTTCGGTAATCTCGGATTATTGGCCATCACGGCACCAAACTACTAGGGGCGGTTTGGGGGCGTGACATGCCCCGGGACATACAGGTGGCTGTTTTGCCCTTTTTGCACCCTTTTGGTCAAAACATCTTGAGGAAGCTTGACCCTTTGTCAAAGCTTCCTCAAGAAGCTTGCCAGCTGTCCTAGCTTCCTCAGGAAGCCTTGCACCCTTAGCTTGGACTCCCTTGTAAGCCTTGACCCTTTTGAATAGCTTCCTTTAGAAGCTTTGGCCAATTACCTTGCCTATATAAAAGCCCCTCCTCCTCCTTTGTTTGGTTCAGCAAAAAACCAGAGCTATACACATATATATCTGATATATATCATCCTCTCTCTCTATATCTCCCTCTCTCTCTTTATTTTGTGTGTGTTTGAGGGCCTAAAGTGTGTGTTTGTTCTTAGTTTTGCACTAAAACACATAGCATTACACCTTACTTCGAATTTGAGAGACATTGAGGGTTTGTTCTTGAGGTTTTGGACTGGTTTTGATAAAAAAAAAGAAGGCTGCACTTGCTATTCATCAAGGGTTCTTCAAGGGTAACTCTTTTACTTTAGATTCTCCAATCTTGCACTAGACTTTTGCCTATCTTGCTCATTGTTTTAGACTTTGTGTATAACTGAAAAAAGTCTTGTATTTGTATGCTTAAGATACTTCATTAAGCTTGTTTTGGTGTTGGGGGTCGATCTCCCCCTCTTAGGCCTTGTTTGGACCTTTTGGTGCTCTCTTTGCTAAGCTTTGGTTACCCTTGAGTATTAGCCTTCTTACCACTGAAATCCAGTAGATTTTCAGTGGTAAAGAAGAGGTTTTGAGGTCTTGCATAGGGGAGGGACACCCCTCTCCCTTTATTCCTCTTTGGCCTTCATTTTTGGCTCATAAGGGTAGCATGTATGCTTGGTTGTATTTGGCCCCATTTCAAAAGTTTTTGGATGTTATTTGGTCACTTATTGCCTCTGTTTTTGGTTAGGTTTGTGGTCCCTTACATGCATAGTATAGTTGCTTTGCATTCTTTCATTTTGCCTAGAAGTAAGCCATGCATTTAGGCTATGATTCTTGCATGCTCTAGCTTAACTCCATGAAGGTCTTAGCATTATTTTGCCATGCTCAAGGACTATTGGGGGCTATTTTAGTCATATTTTCCATGTTTAGGGTAGCCTCTTTGCATTTTGGCTTGCGAGCCTTGAGCATGTGGGTGTCTAGCATGCTTAGCCTAGCTTATTCTCATGATTTGGAATCATTAGGGACCATGTTTCAGTCCATAAATCATGCTTGTATGTATACACTCATCATCTCTTTCATGCTTTAGGGGAGTTGTTTTGTTGTGCCTTGAAATGAGCATTGTACATGCCTATGTGTTTTAGGCTTTGAGTTGCCATAACAGTGGGTTTTGGGACTTATTTTGGTACATTAAAACTCTGTTTTTAGTTGCATGATGCATGTCATGAGTGTTTGGGGTAGTTGTAGTAGAATGCTCCTTGTTTTGGGCCAATTAGTATGCATGTTTGCGTGAACATTTATCCATCCTTTTTGGCATTTTTGGTTACTGTTTGGGGAGTGGGTTGAGGTCTGCCCTTTGTGTCTTAGGTCCACCATTGCATGATCATGTTGCATTGGTTTCATGTTTGCATTGTATCATACTTGCATGCTTGCATATTATTAGCTAGTTGCATTTCATGTCTTAGTTTACATGTTTGATTGCATTGCATTGCATCTTACATGCCTAGTATTGTACATTTGCATGTTTAACTTGCATCACATTTCGCATGTTTTGTGTCTTAGCCTCATGTCGCATCTTTGAGCCAAGTTTGTATACATACATTGCATTGTTTGGTTTGGGGTGTCAAACCAAACTTGAGGGGTGAGGAGTGTTCGTACTCCAAGTGACGAAACACATCTCAACCCTCGGTAGCCAATGCTCTTGACTTCAATATGATAGGGTGTTGGCACTCATCTCTTTTGTTGCATTCATTTACATTGAATTGCAAACTTGGCCTCTTAGGCCATCACACATCAAAATGCGCAATTGATGACCCGAGGGTCGAGGGCCACACTCCCTTGAGTCCATAACATGATTGGGAGAGTAGCCATGCTCACATTTGCTTGAAAATTCCATGCCATACACTGCTTGCCCTCTGCTGTTGTCAACTGCAGGATTCTGCAGGAAGCAATGGCCGGCCGGCCAACTACAGTGCCGACCGACCATCGGTGGCTGGCCGGTGGTACAACATTTAGCCAATAAGCCCATCCCCGTTGCCGGTGGTACCTTGAATTGGCCGGTGACATTCCAGGGTGATCAGGAATCAGTTTAGAGGTGCCCCAAGAATTTTCACAGTCTTCAGGGAATCAGGGCAGTGTAAACATAGGCAACAGTGCTATGGCAGTGAGTTTCCGGGCGAGACGGGTCAAGCACGCATCATTCACGCACCTCGAGGCGGGCTACGGCCACCTTTCTTCTGCATTTAATTTGTTAATTAATTAGAAATTTTTTGTAATTAATTATTTAGCTTGAGAGTTAATTAATTAGGTGGTTTGTAATATTTATTCGGACCCTCCGAGCGAGGGCAATTGTATAATAAGCGTGTGTGAGTGTGTGTATGTCTCCCAACCCCACGTCTTTCTTCCCTTTTATTTACTAGCTTTTGATGGTTAGCCTAGGGCATGTTTCGATTAGCATACAGTATGATAGCATACGTGCATCCATACATTTGTCTTACATGCATCGGGCTCGGCGCATCATACTAACTGCATTTGTATTTCAATTCCAAAGTTGAATACATGTTAATTGTAGCATCATCACATGCCATCTTAGAATAGCCGAGCCTATTGTAGTTACATCTTGCATGTGTTGCATTAGCCATCTTAACATGAGCTAGGATCATGCATTGATTACTAACTAGCTTTTGTTTTGGCTCGGAGTACTAGGTAAGCTTTTATGCTTTAGCATCTTGCATAAGTGTGAGTGTTTGCCATGACAGCATGCTTACCATGAGGCTACGTGTTTACGTGTTATAACTGCCTGAATGCCTGTGGGTGAAGGTTGGGTTACTTAAATTGGAACAATGCATTGGATGCGAATTTTAAAGCCCACTAGATAGTGACAAAATCATCTTTTCTAAAGCCCACTTGAGGGTGATGAAATCTACATTTTTTTAGCCTACTTGCGAGTAGCAAACCATTTTCAAAACAAGTATGAAATGTTTTGTTCCAATTTAGGCGATTTGGTCTATACTTGTTTGCTGTGCGCATAACATAGTAATTCTAGGCTAATAACCGGAATAAGAACACATAACGTTTTCAAAAATGGATATCACGGTTAGTAGAGGCCGATCTTCGGATCGGGCGAGAGGGGGTGCTCATAGCTGACCTTCCCCAATCGTACCCAAGCTCCCGAGCCGAGGCAACTTTGGTGATGACGGACACGTGGCCTTTGGCACCGAATCAGGGTTTCCTAAATTCTCCCATAAAAAATATTTAGGTGGCGACTCTGTATCTGGCAAAGCAGTCCATGTTTGGCACTTCTTTTCTAAAGATCTGTTTTCTCAAAACGATTTGCCGAATTTGGACTCTTTGGTTCAGATTAAGAATCGTGACAATTTGAGAGTCCTGAACTGTAGCGAGCCCAATATGAACAGAACGGGACTCGTCCTCCCAGGGCGTTCGGGGACGTCTACAGTTGTGAATGTAAATAGAATGATACAGAACCTTGTTAGCATAGGTTCGATCATAAATGGGTTTGATTAAAACTGATTGGTGATGGATCAGAATATCCTTGTAATAAGTGAGTGTTTTCTCTGGATGTGAAAGGATGAAATGGCATCCAGAGCCAAAATAGGATTTAACAATTTCATGGATAACTTGGCCCTTGGGGTGACTAGGTTCTTTGTAGAACAGATCAGTGGTGTGTAATTTGATATAATCAGATCGAGATGACCTGACTGGGTTAGCAGGGAATGGAGTAACTAAGACTGCTTGGCTGGAAGAAGCAAAAGGGTCGGAGGCCAAAGCAGATTAGTAATTGGGTCTATAAATGTTACCAAGGACTTAGTAACGGTTAACCATTTCAAGAGGGTGAGATTGGGTTATTGACTCCGAAAGAGGAGGAACAAGGAGTTAATTAGGTTTACTAGTAGATGGGACCAAAGCCTTGGAAGGAGGCCTTGGGCGAGACATCTGTTAAGCAAGAAACAATAATTAGCAACCAGAAAGAAGATCTAAATAATCTTGATGATGATGCAAACAGTTGTAATTGTGAGCAAGTAAATTGCGACGAGCTTGGATCTGATGGTAATTGATGTATTGGGCTCTTTTAGTAGTTGGTTTGGCTAATTTGAGGCGGTGAATACGATAGGTAAGTTGTTTGATTTGGGTTCTGAAATGGGTAATTCGTGATTTATGATAAGAAATAAATGGTGTAGCAGTCATCCCTTACCCCCTTGTAAAAATTCTCGGGTAAGAAAATCAGGAAGGGAATTTTGACAACCAGGTATATAAGTGATATCAAAATAAAAAATACTTAAAATAGATTGCCAACGAGCAAAAATTTGCTTACTAGCAAGATTTTGTACATCATTTTCTAAAACATATTTAGCAGATTTGCAATCAACACGAAGTAAAAATTTTTGATTTAAAATATCATCTTGAAATTTTTGGATACATAAAACAGTAGATAAAATCTCTTTTTTAATAGTACTATAATTTAATTGTGCTTTATTCCAAACACCTGATAACGAACAATTTGTTCAGAGGATTGTGGAGTGACTTTCTGGAGAAGAATGCCACCATAACCAATATCAGAAGCATCAATTTGAATAATTTTGAATGAATTCTCAGTAGGAATTCCAAGACAAGGAAGAGACTTATATTGTTTGACTTGTTGAACAATAGAAATATGAACAGACGACTAAGGAGGATGATTATCCTTTAACCTATCAAACAGAGGTTGACAGACTTTCCTAAGGTCTTTATAGAATTCAACAATGTAATTGAGGGAACCTAAAAACCTTTGTAATTGAGTTTTATCAAGAATTTCATCAAGAAACTTAGACGCAAACTCGATGGAGCGACTAATTGGCAGAATAGTATTGTGATGAATATCATAACCTAAAAATCTAAGTTTAGTTTGAAACAATTTAATTTTAGGACCAGAAATGACTAAACCATGACTTTTAATTGTGTAAAAGAATGCAGTTAATGTTTCCCATGTTCATGAATGGATTTTGAAAAAATCAATATGTCATCAATATAAACAATAGAAAAATGACTAAAGGGGTTGAATATATCATTCATTATATTTTGAAATTCACTAGGAGCATTTTTTAATCCAAAAGGCATGATATTCCATTCATATCGACCAAATGGTGTATTAAAAGCAGTTTTATATCGATCTTTAGAGTGAATTTGAATTTTCCGGAAACCACTTTTTAAATCAAATTTACTAAAAATAACAGCTTGACTAAATTTTTTAATCAAATCTTTTTTATTAGGAATAGGATATCGAATCCATTTTAAAACAGCATTTAATGGTTTATAATTGATAACTAAGCGTGGGACACCTCGTTCTAATTCAGTATTTTTATTAACATAAAAGGCGGGGCAAGACCATGGAGATTTACTAGGACTAATGATCCGATTTTTCAATAATTCATTAATTTTTTTTTACACATTTCAAGTAAATCATGATTCATTTGAATAGGTCTAGATTTAGTAGGAATTTGTCTTTTATTAAAATTTTTAATATAAGGCAAAGTAACTACATGCTTTTTCCTATGCCAAAATGCAGTAGGTAAAGTTGAACAGACAGCTAATTCTAGTTTTAATTTAAAATCATTATTTTGAGAAATAAGAACCGGATCAATTAATTGTTAGTCAATGCGTTTATAATTAATTTCTTCTTTAAGAAAATTTAAATGTCTAGTTAGACGATTAATTGTGTGAGAAATAGAATAATCTTTGAGTTGATTTAATTCTAGCGTTTCAGGAGGAGATAAAAATTTAAATGTAACAGGTTGGCCTAAAACATGAGTAGTTATGCCTTCACTAGATGTAATAAACGGATATAATAAATAAATAAATGGGGTACCTAAAATGATTCGGTCAGTCATGTTTTTAACTAAAACAAATGAAGTCTTGAAACATACATTATCTTGACAAACATGAACTTTAGGTAATTTATATTTAATATATATTTGACTACCATTAGCAGAGGTTAATTTCTCATGACATTTCTCATAATATTTTGTAGGAAGTAATCCTTCTTGTATACAATTTAAATCAGCACCAGTATCAATTAAAGCAATTAATTCTAATTCAAAATCTTCAACAACAATTTTAATTTTTGAATACCATTTTTGAATATAAATCTTATTGATTAGATTTAATCGTTTGTCTTCAAGATTATTAGATTGATGAGATCGATTATCAAATAAGAGTTTATCTAGATGAGTATGATCAGAATCATGTTCAGAATTATTTTCAGATTCATATTCATGAGGTGATTCATTTGGATTAGGCTGGAAATTGTCTAAACGTTGATTAAGTTTTAGACTAATAATTTCATCTTCCAATTTTTTATCTTTATGTTGTAAATCTCTGATAGTTTGTTTAATTTGGTTGATTTCAGATTGTAAATCCTGAAGTGTAATTTCTTTATTTTTATGTTTGAATCTTTCTAAAGTTTTAGATAGACTAATGATTGGTTTATCAAACTTTGGTTTATTATCTGAATGTATTAATAAAGATTTTAATTTATCAATATATTTTTGTTTTAAATTAGGATCATCTAACTTGCTAATTAATTCAATTAGAGCAGATATCAATATAAAGATTCTTCTTGATTTTGTTTCGTAAGAACAGTAATTTGCTTAACGGGTTTACAACAGACATCATTACATCCTAATGTTATATTATTATTATCAGAATCAGAACTGGAGGAATTATCATCAGAGGAAGTTTCTGGAATATCAGAAGAGGAATTACTAACAAATTGGTTTAATTGAAAGATTTCAAATATTTGACTCTTAGATTCATCATTTATTTGTAATTGATTAACCTTATCTTTTAATTTTTGTTTTTCTTTGCATTTATTGGAATAATGACATTTTTTACCACAGTTATAACATGTAATATCTTTATTAGATTTAGATTTTGAATGTGATTTTTTGTAATATTTCTTTTTAGGTTTAGTATAAAAATTTATCATTGGATTTGGAAGGTGAATAAGTCTTTTTGTATTTATTAGAATCTTTGGATTTATATTTGTGCTTAGAATATTTATGTGATTTCCTACGAGAGGGTGCTACAGGAGATAAACCATATTGTTCACAGAAATTGCCTAATTCATGTTTAGCTTTATGTTTATTTTTATTGACTTTTTGGCTAAGTTTAAGATCAATACACATTTTTAATCCTTCTTTTTGAATAGTGCTAATTATATCGCCATAGGTTAAATTATCATATTCAATAACACCAGTAGGTTGACTCAAAACATCTCTAATTTTGTGAGCAAATAGACTAGGTAGTCCATTAATAAATTTTTCTTTCCAAAATGATTTAGTACAGTGTTCTCTTAACATGACTCTAGAGGTAAATACATCTTTGTACCATCTAAAATCACTTAAGGTTGGACAAGTAAGATTACTAAGTTGATCATGTATACGAGAATAAATATTAGTAGGGGTACCAATAAAATGTCTAACGATCGTATAGATTAATGCATTAATACCATCAGGGTGACAACATCTAATATTTTCATCAAAGATAGGCAGACCATTATCATCAGTTTGATTAGCATAAATTATGGATTCTCTTTGTTCTTTAGTTAAATATTTTTCCCACCAAGATTTGAGCATACCAATGAAACCAAAGGTAATTAAAGTAACAATTTCAGGTTAAGAATATTGGGGATAATTGGAGAGATAACTATTGGAGACCATAGATAAATGGTTTAATTTTTGGAGAATTTGATCTTCACTAAGACCATCAATATTCCATTCGTATAATCTTTTAGCAGAAATAGAAAATTGATTATTAAGATTAGTTTCTTCGAATTGGAGATCAGGAGGAGTAAGTCGAGAATACCAATTTTTGGTAGTTTCTGGATTAACTTTGGGATAATGAATTTTATTAAGATTAGGAGATTAGAATTGATGAGCTAATTGATTAATGTCATTATCAGTGGATTCAGTGCCCGAAAAAGCAGTTTCAGTATGAGGTTGTTGATTTAAAACAATAAGACCTTTATCTTTAGAGGGTGAAGCATTATCAGAGGTAGATAATTTAGTAAATAATTTTTCAATAGCTTTGACAGTGGATTGATCATTATTAATTAAGTTGGTTCGTTTGGAACGATTACTGGGTAGATTAAGTAGAGGTGGATCTAAAGGTTGTTTAGTGGATGTGTTTTGAACAGATTCTAAATTGGTTTCTATTTTGTCTAATTGTTTACCAATTGTGTTTAAATATTGATTAGTATAATTATTTTATTCAATAACTTTTTTAATTTCATTATCATTACCAGGTAATTTGAAAGGTGAAGCAGGGATTTCCGAACCTTGTTGAGTAAGAAGTATTTTCTCTAAAAGATGATGACTAGAACTAACAGAAGTAGTGTAAGAAGTTTTCCATTTATATTTTGTGATTGTATTAATCTTTTTGTAATATTTGTCAACATATTCTAATAGAGGTAATTCAAAACCATATTCAATTATAAAATCATACCATTCTCGAGTAATTTTGGACATTTGAGTAGAATTGTATTTAGCATAGTAAGCATGTCTTTGCGTTCTATTTTCCTTAGATTTAAAGTCAATAAGTAATTTATCTAGATCAGGTTTAAAATCTTTTTTGATTGTCATTAATTGAGGATTGACGGGAGGTATAAATTCTTCAAAATCAGTTTGAGTTGGAGAATTATTAGAAGCAATTTCTTCTTCAGGTAAATGTGTGTGAGTAGAATAAATAGGTTTACTAATTTGAGAGGAGGTAGTATTATCAATGCCTTTTAATTTACTAGTAGAATTTTGACCAAGATGAATTTGACTATTTTTGTGAAATAATGGAGTATTAAATATTTCATCTTCAGTTTCAATTTCAATTTCAGTTGGAACACTAGATGTACTATGTCGAGAGGATTGACTACGATTAAATTTAATTCGAATAGAACCATCATTATATTGTTGAATATCTTGGATATCTTGAATTAAGGATTGTCGTTGATTATGTTTGTAATTTTCATTGACAGTAACCCATTGATCAGGTAAATCGATATTTTTCCATTCAATCATGTGAGGAACATTAATATTGGATTCATGATTACTACTACTTTGGATTAATAGAGTTTTTTCTTTGGAACTCTTGTGTAAAGTATGAACATTTAAATTAGTTTGCATGCATTTATAATGGACACAATATATTAAGGCAATATTATGAACTTTTTCTTTCATGTTAGTAAATGAACCATGTAATTGAATATTTAATGTTAATGCATCTAAAATATGTGGATCACGTAAACTAAGTGTAAAATCAGGAAAACAATTAAAATATACTGGACCTTTATGAAGACCAATTTCCATAATTCCCATTAGGCTATCATTATAATTAAAAAAGCGAGCATCTCGTAAACATAATAAAACAGAGGTATTTCGTCCTACTATGGTTAATGGATTTATACCAACTTGAATTAAACCAATATGCATAAAATTGTAACCATTATTTAAATGTCTTTTGATTAATTTAGCATCAAATAATCTGCAGGTTTCTCAAGGTTTTTCTAAAGCATAAACTTGTTCAATTGTTTTAACATGCAGAGCAACTTTAAAAACATTATGTATAAAAGTAGTTTTATAAATTTCTTTAATTGGTAGTCTAGGTATATTCCATCCTGCATCAATTTTATCATTTTGTATTTCAACATCTTCTTCATTTATTACTAATCCTTGATTAGGTATTGAGGGCAAAGTTGTTGACCTAGAACTGACTGATGAGTTACTTCTAAATAATCGATTCATTGTTTTTTTTAATTATTCAGTTTTACAGATATCTTAATACATACCCTATTCTTGTCATGCTACCACATACCAGTTGGTTTTAGTACAGACCGTATTCGGAAGACCCCTATGTCCTACACTGCCTAACCCGAAGGACTTACTCTGGACAGGGAACGAAAGTGGGTGACTTAAACCAGGTGGATAAACACAGACCGATCTCGTGGGTGATTAAGATGAACTGAAAACTAGATTAATCAAATAAACAACAGAATTGATTAATTGGAAGAAACAAAGCAGTTAGAGACAGGATACTACATAACTTTGGCTTTGATACCAAAAGGGCGAAAGCAGCAAGTAGATGAAGAAAATGGATTACGAAATCAAATATGACTAAAATTGATCAACAGAATTGGAATGCACTAATTAACCAAAAACATTTTAACATAAACTTTTAATTAAAATACAAAAAATAACTTACAATTACAATTGTAGCAACTGCAAGGATCTTAATTGGGTTAAAAACGGGAAGAGGTAATTTTCATTCAGAGCTCTCTGGTTTTTTCTAAGAATTGAAGAATGAAGAAAAACTGAGAAGTGCTAAATGAATTCATTTTATTACAATATATAAAAAAGCAAAGTAATCATGTGATTTTATTGTTGAAAATTACCTCTTCCCGTTTGTAACCCAATTAAGATCCTTGCAGTTGCTACAATTATAATTGTAAGTTATTTTTTGTATTTTAATTAAAAGTTTATGTTAAAATGTTTTTGGTTAATTAGTGCATTCCAATTATGTTGATCAACAATCTACCCAGTAATCGTTCCAAAATATTTTGTCATTAAATAAAGAAATTAAAGACAAAAGTATTTTGTCATAAATATAAGAAATAGAGACGAAATAATTTTGTCACGTTTAATATAAACGAAGACGAAATTTTTTTGTCAAAGAAGCTACCAATAGAGACAAAAACAAATTCATCATTAAAAATGATAAATTTGTGACGATTTTTTTTGTCTCCAATACACTCTGTTGGGAACATACTTGTAAGTAATTAGCGACAAAATATTTTTTCATTAAAGAAAGAAATTAGAGACAAAAGTATTTTGTCATAAATATAAGAAATAGAGACGAAATAATTTTGTCATGTTTAATATAAACGAACACGAAATTTTTTTGTCAAAGAAGCTACCAATAGAGACAAAAACAAATTCATCATTAAAAATGATGAAATAATGTAATGCCCTCAAAATAATAACATTAAACCCATCAAAATAAACATACATTTATATACAAAAGATCCACATTCTTCAATTTATCAGAGTATTTCATTACAAAAGTATTACATGTTAACAACAAAAGCAAATGCCCTACGGGCTTACAGCTTTCCAAGTTAACACTTGGTTACAAAAGAGAGTACTAACTCAATTACATATTAAGCCCTTGGCTTGAATTTACATATAATACATTAAAAGAAATAAGACAACAAAAGTGTGTCCGCCTCTAGCCTCCCAAGCTATGTCCTTGGAGGTGACATGCTACCTGTACCTGAAAATGATGTTCCCATATAAGGTGAGCCACAGCCCAGCAGAGATATACTAAACCAACTATGAACAATGACTAAAAGATTAGCACTTGATAGATGGCCAACATCGATACATCCGCATATAACACGTCACAATTTCATAACATACGAGTCTATGTCACTTTTCATTTTCCATCTTTATTTAATAGATAAGCATATTAGCTATATCAACACATCAACAGATAAACATATTACGCATCAACAGATAAGCATATAAGCTGTATCCACACTTCACTAGACAAGCATATGAGCTGTATTTACACTTCTCAAAGATAAGCCTATAAGCTATATCTTCACTTCTCTAGATAAGCATATGAGCTGTATCTACGGAGTTCATCCCCCATCTCCTCCCAACACTATCCGGTTTAGAGGTACATCCACCATCTTCCCCTAAACCGCGGAGTACATCCCCCATCTCCTCCTCTACACACAATGCATATAAACACAAAGGTTCTATACACAATCGATCAATACATAAAATTAATGTATTCTATCCACCGTCACACTCTATGACACATTTAATCGATTAGTTTTAGTTTGCCTAATCATCATGCATTGTCTAAAACAATCAAGACTATCCTCCACCGATAGCCCAAAGCAGTTATTTCTAAACAGAAAATAAATGCACAAAATGGATATTAAATCGACATTTCAATTAGGTGAGCGGTAAATGATCCAACTACACCCTTTAATCCCTTCCCTTTCCAATTTCCACATTCTCAATTCAATCCCTCATTTCCAACAATTAATTATACAAATTAATCAATCAATGTAATTAGGACATTTTCCATAATTAACATTTCAACCCTTCACGGTTTCGTTTTCGTCAATGTTCCAACATTAATTTCATTCCTTCATGCCAAACATGTATTTAGGTTTTATATATTTAAAACCCCGACTTTTGTAAAATTACACAAAGGCCCAAACTTTCTCAAAATTACCCAACAACCCCCAACATATCGAAATGCCAAAATTTAAAGACAAAACTCATAAAGAGGAGTAGGATATCCCTACCTCAAAATATGACTCCCAACCAAGAAGGTGAAGAAGACGAAAATGCTCCAACCCACGAATTTCTCGGATCAAAAGGTAGCCCTCGACGATCAACAACTTTTTTGTAAATGCCAAAGGTGAGGAAATCACTCCTACTAGATCAATACCTAGAGAGAAGTCAAGGTTTTAGAGAGAGGAGCTCTCAAAATGGGTTTTAGAAAAAGTAGGAGAGAGAAAGGAAAGTAAAAAGTGATTTAAAATCACCCAGCGGATAACTCATATACGCATGACCCGCTCGAGCGGAGAACACAACGCTCGAGCGCCAAGAACAAAAATCTGGACACGCTCGAGCGCAATAAGGCCTGCTCGAGTGCCAAGACACAAGAATAAAGCACTTCTGCTCGAGCGCGAAAACCAGTCCGCTCGAACGTAGATTTCCCCCTCCCAGAACTTATACCCAGAAAGTACTACCCGCTCGAGCGTCAAGGAACCCGCTCGAGCGCCACCGCTCGAGCGTAAAGAAATCCGCTCGAGCGTAGAAATCACATCTGCAGAAGTTTTGCAGGAACACGAAATACTGGAGGTGTGCAAACCCCGCTCGAGCGAAAGAAGACCCGCTCGAGCGGATCGCCTAAAAACTGGACAACAAGGAATTGAAACCAAGGCCTAACCAGCCTGTAACAACCCTGCTCAAAACATCCTAAAACTCAATCAAGTGGAATTAAATGATGACAACAAGATAGATACCACTACCAACTTCACGGAACCGAGTCCGGAATACAACAGAACAGTAAAGGGGCAACCGGGATCGCTATAAATAATGTCAAAAAAAATTCGTCACACATTGAGGGTAATAGTGACAAAATGTGACAATATTTTTTGTCATGACAAATTCATTTAGCGACGAAATAAAGAATTCATGACAAAATTAATCATCCACCTAAGCCAAATAAGAGACGAAAAAACCTTCTTTAGGGATGGAAAATTTTGTCACTAATTCCATAATATTTTTTTCCACATTATATACCTACTTTATCAAAATCTGAATTTTAGTTCAACAAATATAACACTATTCCTGCTGAATATAACAATTCCATCACAACTTAACATAACCTGTTATCAACACATTTACAAATTAACAAAATGAAAATATCCATTCATCATTACAAATAATTTCATCATAATACAATAAAATAGTGAAATATCCACAAAATATCCAAAAATTATAACTTGTTCAATTCCACCAAACATCCAACAATAACTAGTGCAACTCCACAAAGTATGTGTATCTTTATCAAACAAAAAAGAACATTCAAGCAAATTACATCATTGTTGCATGTCAAAAATGACACCCCAATCCAATCTGCAAAAAAATAAATTAAAAGCTTTAATAATTAATCAATTGTACAAAAGATTAAAAACATTAGTAACTCATCAATTTACAATTAGATCAATTATACAATTTATCCCTCTAACAGACTTTTTTCGAGATTATGAGAACAAAAAAATAATTTTAAGGCTAATTCACAAATGGTACATCCCATTAATGTGCCATAAGTTCATACAACTTATATTGGTCCCTCCTAAAGTGTTTCTATTGGTTCCTGTACAAATCTGTTGTTGTGTGATAATTTAGCATTTCGAAGGCCTCTTTTGAAGCTTTAAGTATAGAGAAAAAAATATTTTTTAGACTAATTCACAATTTATACATCCCGTGCACCTGTACAAATTGGATGTCATATGCATGTTTCCATTACTTCCTAATTCTTCAAACATATATTCTTTTATAAAATTTGTTATATTAAAGTTAATATACTTTACCAAGAAGTATGTCCACTTGTGGATGAGTCCCCTCCACTTCCAAAGTGTCCAGTGAATCCCTTGGTCCTCAAAAAGTTGACAACATCAGCCATTATCTCCTCTTGCTTCTTCCTACCCTCTTCAAGATCTTCTATTTTATTGTTCTGCATTTGTATTTGTTCCTTCTGTGTCTCTATTTGCATCTCAAGGCGCTTTACATAATCATTTGTTTCAGTATATATGGTAGTGGTCCTCCTAATAGAGGATGAAGGTCTCGTGCCAAGTCCCTTCACATAGCCAGACCTTGGCTTTAGGACTTTGATTGACAGCTCTTCTGCAGTCAAAGAGGTTGATCTCGGCTGTGAGAGGTGATCAGCCTATGTTTATATCATATTTTCCTATCAAATATAAAAAAATTAAATAATTATTAGAAAATTAAATAAAATTATAACAAATAGTATTCTAAAATTTTGTTAATAAAAATTGCAATATATACTCACATAATTACACTGAGCTTGAGATGAGATCCACTCATGTGTTTTCTCATTATAGTGAGTTTCCTTATAAAACTCTGCTAGATTAGGTAACATCTTCTTTGCTCGTGCCTAATTCGATAGACCAAATATTCAATAAATAAAGCTAAGAATCTAATATAATTCTGAAAGTGCAAGGATACGTACCAGTTTTACTACTCTAATAAGGATTGACCTAGAACCACACCTATGTTTTGTATACATCATTTCTCTGTTCGCGATGTTGGCCTTTGATTGTTCCTATAAAGAAGAATGACTAATATAACAATAAAATGTATCATTAGTAAGACAAATATGTTGGCCTTTGATTGTTCCTGTAAGGAAGAATGAACTAATATAACAATGAAATGTATCACTAGTAAAACAAATTTAATGCTTCATAATAAAGAAATTGCATTGTTCCTTTCTACCATTTTCCTATATATCATTTTAACTTAAAAGATATATCAAATTATTCACTAGTTTCATTCAATTCTTTGAAAAATAGATTAGACGACTTGTTGAGATTTCATTATAAGATGGTTTTTCTGGGTGAAAAAAGAAAAACGAGTAATTTACACCGTTTACAAATAGGGGGCATATAAGCATGGGCAAGATAGATTGTGAAAAAATCCATTTACATTTCACAAGATATGGAACAATTACTAATACCAAACTCATAACCCTTTCTTTCTTCCACAACTCTATCAAATCTAAAGTTCTGTCTCAATACCCTGTATTAGTTACTCTGCTAGTTACTTACCATTATCATGAAACTTCAGACCAAACCCAAGAACAAACAGAAAATACAATCATAGAAACTGAAATCTTAGTTCTTTATTCTATGATGTAAAAGATGCACTTTAAGGAGCCATAAATTAATCTCCTATTATGTGAGCCTTCCAATCCATGTTTAATAGTTTCCCTTTCTCATTTTCCCACTTATTTGGTTTTTATTATGTTCCACTTACATGCCTAGAAGATAAAGGGAAGAAAATTTCACAGCAAATTGATTTGTTCTTTCTAGTTTTTTTAGAATCTCTCCATATTCTAATCAAATTCTTTGTTCGCTGATATAATAAAAAAGATGAAAATGTTACCAGAAATTCTCTAGTGTTTCACTTTTTATCAATAAGATCTATCCACTTGGTAGGATCAACATCCTTCGGTGGGTGGTTTCTTGCATACTCCTCCCCTTTAGCCTCCTTCAGCTCCATGAATTGTTTGTGCAGCCTATAGGTATGGTTACTCAATCTCAGACCAAATTTTGGGTTCATTGCCTTCTCTGTATCAACAGGGTCTCCTTGTAAATCAAATTGATCCTGCAAAAAATAGATAAGTCATACATAATTCTTATAAAAAATAAAATAATTACAATAAATAATTAAGATTTCTAACCTATTATAAAAATGAGTAAAATGCCCTATAATAGAGTAGACAACAAACTTACATTCAAGCGTTGAAACATCACCCCCGTAACGGAGGCATCAACATACTTCCACCTACGAACACTTGGATCTGGTAAACGAGTTTGCACTTCTACACCAATCATTGAGGCTAGTTTTTAGGCATAGTCCCCTACCGGTGCACGAAATTCTGGAGGGATAGGCGCGTTAAGCTTTCCATCTCTATCAACAAGGCCTTGAACCTCTTTGCCTCGAGTCGGGCCACGAACACGCTTAGTAACTAATATTGTGAAGCCATAACATTAAAATAGTATGTGAACAAATTTAATTAAGATCTCAAATCAATGTAAATGAAGAGTGTGTCTTACCAATAGTATTACCATCAGTCACCTTAAGTTGAGGCTCCACATTGAGAGGTGGTGGCGGATGGCTAGCCACCTCAGGACGTGAAAAGGTATCCCCCTCTTCTGATGTGTGGGTCAATGCCTCAAGATGAGATTGTGAACGGGCTCTCGATGGTATCTCTAACGGTTGAATAACATAATAAAACATGAATATATGTACAAAGATATACATGCCTATGTGTGTATGAATTGAAAGTAACAAGAAAGAATATATTTCACAATGCATAATTGTATAATACCTCATGCTCAAACGAAACATAGGATTCAGTGTCACTACCCTCTGACGGTCGATAATCATCGTCATTTTCCTCAATTGGTATTTGTTTTTCCTTCCTCAATTTCTTATGTTGAACCGCAACCTTCAAACAAGTTGTTATATTCTTCACTCCTAGAGCATTCATTCTCTCACAGTTTTTATTAATTGTCTTCATTCTTTGTTTCTCATAGTTCGTTACTTTCTTAGTTGCGGTACTTGGTTTGGTCAACTGTTTTTTTGTAGTGTCCATTTTGTCCAACTATAAAGCATGATTGAACATTTTTTTGGTGGATAAATATAATTGAACATTAGATGTAAAGAAAAGATAATTATATATTTCTATACATAAAGCATAAAGCAACAACAATCTCAACAAGTGGATATGTCATATAGGCTCTAAATCATTGAAATATGGCTAGAGTGAGATGGATGATTTTTGTTTTCACCTTTTACATATCATAGAACAAATTAATAATAAAGCCATCAGATACATAATTAGATATATTATTTTCTTATCATGAACCAACTCATAATTGAATTAAATTGTTAATTAGTTCATTTTATTTTGATAGTTCATTCTAGGGCGGCGTCCAATTTAAAATAGTTCATTCCTTTTTTAGTGAATTATTTTGTTCTTAATTTATATCTAATTTCTTAAAAGATATTATTAATTGAAACAAATCAAAATATTGTAAAAAATTAAAAGACTAAATTAATTTAATTAGAATTATAATTAAGATCAAATTAATATAACAAATAAATTATAGAGATCACAAGTATAATTTGATGCTTTGAATAGTTTTTCACACTACAAATGATATATGTATCCATAGAATTTATTATATTTAGGATTTCCATCATTTTTTTTAATATGATATTTATGATCTTTAATATCACAAAATAAAAAATAATAATTACAAAGTGGATCCCAATTAATTGGGAGAAAAAAATGATTAGTTTAATTAAAATTTGGAAATTATTAATTGTGACTCTTTTTTTCATTTTATTTATAATTGTACTTCAAATTTTATCATTTAATTATTATCATAAATATTATTATGTTTAAATTTTTATATTAAATGTAAAATATAGAGTGTCTGTAGTAAACTACCACAGAACCAACTCATATTTGAGTGTCTGTAGTGTCTGTGAAATAGCTTAACTCATATTTGAGTGTCTATAAAATATAGAGTGTCTGTAGTAAATTTTTATATTAATTGTAGTTCATTATTTTCTTATCATGAACCAACTCATATTTGAACTATTTCAAATTCATTATCTATTTTGATATTATATTAAATTGTTAATTACTAACTCATTCAAAAGATTAAACTATTAAAAAGACAAACACCTTATTAGTTATATTATTTTCTTATCATGAACCAACTCATAATTGACTTGTTTGGTTTTAATAAATTTGAGCTCATATCAAAATTGAGCTAACACAAACTAGCAGTAGCAGAAGCAGCCCAGAAAACCTTATTAGCACAAACCAATCAAGAGCAACCAAGGAAAAAAAAGAAAAAAAGAAGCAGGCACAATACTTCATGTTATTAGGCTCTCTCTCTTTCTTAGTTGATCCTTAAATAAATTCTAATTTATCTCAAGTATACAATCAAATTATTAAAATATTTTTAAACATAGAATTCATTATCTATTTTGATATTATATTAAATTGTTAATAACCAACTCATTCAACAGACTAAACTATTAAAAAGACAAACACCTTATTAGTTATATTATATTCTTATCATGAACCAACTCATAATTGAATTGTTTGGTTTTAATAAATTTGAGCTCATATCAAAATTGAGCTAACAAAAACTAGTAATAGCAGAAGCAGCCCAGAAAAAACTTATTAGCACAAACCAATCAAGAGCAACCAAGGAAAAAAAGAAAAAAAGAAGCAGGCACAATACTTCATGTTATTAGGCTCTCTCTCTCTCTCTTTCTTAGTTGATCCGTAAATAAATTGTAATTTATCTCAAGTATACAATCAAATTATTAAAATATTTTTAAACATAGAATTCATTATCTATTTTGATATTATATTAAATTGTTAATAACCAACTCATTCAACAAATTAAACTATTAAAAAGACAAACACCTTATTAGTTATATTATATTCTTATCATGAACCAACTCATAATTGAATTGTTTGGTTTTAATAAATTTGAGCTCATATCAAAATTGAGCTAACACAAACTAGCAGTAGCAGAAGTAGGCCAGAAAACCTTATGAGCACAAACCAATCAAGAGCAACCAAGGAAAAAAGAAGAAAAAAACAACACCAATACAGCAGCAGGGGCACAACAACATTATAGCGACATTACAAAAACAAACTCCCCTGTGACACAGCATCCAACAACTCCAGTGGCAAACAGACCCCAACAATAGCCAAAATCAAAGAGGGCAAGAGGTTCAAAATCCACCATCGCAGATTATATACCAAGTCATATGTAAAAAAGATTCAAATCAGAATTTTCATATTAGCAGCCAAGTGACACATGCATGGTATGGCTTAAATTTGGAAGAAACCCCAATTGGCTTACAACTTTTAACAAACACATCACATTCACACAATTTGATGGAGCATTCTTGGCTTAAGAGAGGTAAGGAAAGTGGGTTTGTTTGTGTGCCTAGGATGGAAATAGAACTATTCCAGCCAAGGGAAAAAAATTACCTAATGCAATGATACAAGATAAAGAATAATAACAATTCATATCACACCCAAAAGCAACAAATATAAGAAGACACCCAAACATGCCTTTATTATTCATCTATCTCTCTCTTAGAAAACACCCATTGCAATTATAATTCCCACATTGCAGAAGAGCACCATAAACCCAGTAAGTTCCCTAAATGAGATAACAACTGACTAACTCCAATTCCAATTCATCCAGGAAAAAAAAAAGTAAATAAATAAAGATAGAGAAGCTCTAACAAATAGTGACAGAAAGAGACAGAGTACAGAATAACCTATGATTTTTTTTTTATGCGATTTCACTTTTAGTCGTGTTTTAACTTGGGAGCTTCGTGATTTATCCAAAAATTGGGTCTTTAATCTGGGAGTGGTTTGGTTTGAAATTTGTGCTCAGATTTTATTTTATTCACAATGAGAAACCGATAGCTTAGTTTATTTAACAAAGAACAGAGAAAATCCAAGCACTTTAGACCCATTAGAACAACTTGCGATATAGCGATCCCGGTTTCCCTTTTCTTTAACTGTTGTGTCCGGACTTGGGTTCCGTGGAGTTGGTTGTTGTATATGTCTTGTTTACATCCTTTACTCCTTGCATTCGAGTCTTGGGTTGTATTGGGCGAGTTTGAAATAGGTTGGTTGAACTTAGAAACCAAGAGTAGTTGTCCAGATTTTGGCCTTCACGCTCGAGCGGGGATTCTGACGCTCGAGCGGGGATTCTGACGCTCGAGCGGGCCCTTCGTTGTTGTCTGTCTGCTCGAGCAGGGTTTTCGACGCTTGAGCGTAGTTTTCCATCTTCCAGTTTCTCCTCTGCAGTGTTGTGCGCTCGAGCGGGAGTTTTGACGCTCGAGCGGGTTGTTGTGTGTGACGCTCGAGCGGGGAGGTTTGACACTCGAGCGGAGACCTGGTTCTGTAAAAGTTCTGGGAGTGTGTATCCGCCGCTCGAGTGGGATTGTTGACGCTCGAGCGGGAGTCTGTGAGTGACGCTCGAGCGGGGCGACTGGGTTAAAGCTCCGTGTTTTGGCTTTTCAAATCACTTTTTTCTTTCTATTTCTCTCTCTTACTTTCCAAAAAGTCATTTTGAGAGCTCCTCTCTCTAGAAACTCCCTTCTCTCTAGGCTTTGATCTAGTTAGAGTGTTTTCCTCTCCTTCGGCCTTTGTAAGAGTTGTGTTGATCGTCGAGGGCGTCGTTTTGATCCGAGAATCTTGGCTTTTGGAGCACTTTGGTTTTGGTCTCTTCTCCATCCGAGCTCTAACTTTGAGGTGGGGATAACCTACTCCTTACTATGGGTTTTGTCTTTAAATTTTAGTAGTTTAAGATGTTGGAGTTGGTTTGGGTAATTTTGTGAAAGTTTGGAACTTTTGTGCAAATTGACAAAGTTGGGGTTTTAACTATATAAAAGCCTAGATGCATGTTTGGCATGGAAAAGTGGAATTAATGTCAAAACATTAATGAAAGTGGAACCTAAGGGTTGAATGTGAATTATGGAAAATACCCTAATTACATTGGTTAATTAACTTGTGAAATTAATTGTGAGAAATGAGGAATTGAATTGAAAATGTTGAGATTGGGAATGTATGGGATTAAAGGGTGTAGTTGGATTTTATATCGCTCACCTAGTTGGAAATGTTGATTTTATATATCCATTTGTTGCACTTATTTTTCTGTATAGAAATAACTGCTTTGGGCTATCGGTGGAGGATAGTCGTGATTGTTGTAGACAATGCATGATGATTAGGCTAACTGAAACTAATCACTGGAATGCGTCATTGAGTTTGACGGTTGAAAGAATACATTAAATTTATGTATTGTGTAATGATGTGTATAATTATTGTTTATATGCATTAGGTTGTGTTGGAGGAGATAGGGGATGTACTCCACGGTTTATCGGAAGATAGGGGATGGACCTCTAAACCGGATGTTGTTGGGAGGAGATAGGGGATGGACTCCATAGATAGAGCTCATATGTTTATCTATTAATGTGTTGACAGAGCTTATATGCTTGTCATTTGTAACGCCCTCAAAATAATAACATTAAACCCATCAAATAAGACATTCATTGACATATGAAATAACCACATTCTTCTATTCATCAGAGTTTCTTTACAAAAGTATTACATGTTAACAACAAAAGCAAAATGCCCTACGGGCTTACAGCTTTCCAAGTTAACACTTGGTTACAACAAAAGAGTACTAACTCATTTACACATTAAGCCCTTGGCTTGAATTTACATGTAATACATCAAAAATAAAACGACAAAAGTGTGCCCGCCTCTAGCCTCCCAAGCTATGTCCTTGGAGGTGGCATGCTACCTGTACCTGAAAATGATATCCCCATATAGGGTGAGCCACAGCCCAGTAGAAATACACTAAACCAACCATGAACAATGACTAAAAGATTAGAAATTGATAGATGGCCAACACTGATACACTCACATAAATCACATATTTATGTCATACGACTTATGAGTCCAAGTTACTTTTCATTTTCCCTTTTTCAACAGATAAGCATGTTAGCTCTATCATCATTTCAACAGATATGTATAAAAACTATATCCCACATTCACAGATAAGCATATAAGCTATATCCACATTCCCAACATATATGTATAACAACAATATCCCACATTCACAGATAAGCATATAAGCTATATCCACACTTCACAAAGATAAGCATATAAGCTCTATCTTCACTTCTCTAGACTAGCATATGAGCTGTATCTACGGAGTTCATCCCCTATCTTCTCCCAACACTATCCGGTTTAGAGGTACATCTCCTATCTTCCCCTAAACCGCGGAGTACATCCCCCATCTCCTCCTTTACACATAACGTATACAAACACATTGGTTCTATATACAATCACTCAATACATACAGTTAATGTATTCTATCAACCGTCAAATTCCATGACACATTCCATTGATTAGTTTTCGTTTGCCTAATCATCATGCATTGTCTACAACAATCACGACTATCCTCCACCGATAGCCCAAAGCAATTATCTCTATACAGAAAATAAATGCACAATGGATATTCAATCAACATTTCAATTCGGTGAGTGATAAATAATTCAATTACACCCTTTAACCCCATACATTCCCAATCTCGACAATTCCATTTCATTTCCTCATTTCTCACAATTAATTGTCCCAATTAATCAAATAATGTAATTAGGTCATTTTCCATAATTACCATTTCAACCCTTAGGTCCCATTTTCATCAATGATTCAACATTAATTCCATCTCTCTATACCAAACATGCATCTAGGTTTATTACAAATAAAACCCCAACCTTTGTAAAATAACACAAAAGCCCCACACCTTCACAAGATTACCAAACCAACCCCAACGTCTCAAAATACCAAAATTTAAAGACAAAATCCATAGAGAGGAGTAGGATATCCCTAACTCAAATTCGGAGCTCCAAGGGAGAAGATGACAAAACCCAATGTGCTCCAAATCCCGAAATTTTCAGATTAAAATGTAGCCCTCGACGATCAACAACTTTTTTGTAAAGGCCAAAGATGAGCAAATCACTCCGACTAGATCAAAACCTAGAGAGAAGGTAAAGTTCTAGAGTGAGAGGCTCAACAATGGTGTTTTTGGAAAAGTAAGAGAGAGAAGAGAAAGTGAAAAAGTGATTTGAAAAGTCAAAACACGGAACTTAAACCCAGTCGCCCCGCTCGAGCGTCAAACACCCCGCTCGAGCGTCACTCACAGACTCCCGCTCGAGCGTCAACAATCCCGCTCGAGCGGCGGATACACACTACCAGAACTTTTACAGAACCAGGTCTCCGCTCGAGCTTCCAACTCCCCGCTCGAGCGTCCAACACTGCACAGGAAATACTGGATGGGTGCAATTCCAGCTCGAGCGCCAAAACCCCCACTCGAGCGGACAGGTAAAAATCTGGGCAACTAGTTTTGGTTTCTAAACTCAACCAACCTGTAACAAATCTGCCCAACACATCCTATAACTCAAATACAAGTAAAAGGGATGTAAACAAGATAATAATCAACTACCAACATCCACGGACACACGTCCGGATCACTGTACAATAAGGGTAAATCCGAGATCGCTATAACCTCCCCCCCTTAAAGAATTTCTTCCCTGAAATTAAGCACAAGTTTTCAAAAACGAGTTTTTCTCCATTTTAAACAATGTTACATTTTAACATTCAATAATTCAACCCATTACCGGTCACCCCCTCCCTTTAACAAGAGGCATTTCACAATATGTAAACAACATATGTACTTTCAACATGCATCAACATTACGCATTTCCTTTCCAATTTCAACAACATATTCAACATATATAATGTTACATTCAACTTCCATATGAGGCAAGTTCCAAAGCATACTTCCAATAAACCAAACATTTTCAATGTTTACAACTTAAGACATATATAAAACCTCTTAAGTTCAACAATAGTTCAAAATCTAAATACAAGATTACATATCAACAAACAAGTCCAGATATTTCTCACGGACTTCCAACTCACGTTCCCAAGTGGCTTCCTCCACTCCGTGATGTTTCCACAAGACTTTCACCAACGGAATGGTCTTGCCACGCAGGACCTGATCCCGCCTATCCAAGACCCGAACCGGTCTTTCCTCATACGAGGCATCCTCATCTACCTCCAAATCGGTCCAATCCAACACATGCGATGGATCCGGCTCATACTTCCGAAGCATACTCACATGAAACACGTCATGCACCCCGGACAACTGCGGCGGTAAGGCTAACCGATAAGCAACCTCGCCAATCCTCTCAAGAATCTCAAAAGGACCAATGAACCGAGGGGATAACTTCCCACTCTTTCCAAACCTCATCAAGCCTCGCCTAGGTGATATCTTCAGAAAGACATGATCACCTACCTCAAACGCCAAAGGCCTCCTCCTATGGTCAGCATAAGATTTCTGACGACTCTGGGCTGTAACAAGCCTCCTACGGATAAGCTCAACTTTCTCCATCGTCTCCCTAACCAACTCCGGACCCAACAAAGGTGCATCACCCACCTCGGCCCAACACCCTGGAGACCTACACGGTCGGCCATACAAGGCTTCAAACGGTGCCATACCGATGCTAGACTGAAAACTGTTGTTGTAGGCAAACTCTACCAAGGGTAAGTGCCTCTCCCACGTCCCACTGAAGTCTAGGACACAACCCCAAAGCATATCCTCGAGGATCTGAATAGTACGCTCGGACTGCCCGTCAGTCTGAGGATGATAGGCCGTACTAAAGGTCAATTTGGTGCCCAAGGCACTCTGCAAACTCTGCCACAACCTAGCAGTAAAACGAGGATCTCTATCTGAGACGATCGTCACTGGGACCCCGTGCAACCTCACTATGTCCCGAACATACAAGTCGGCAAGATGATCTACCGAATCTCTCACGCGCATAGGAATGAAGTGCGCCGACTTAGTCAACCGGTCTACAACCACCCAAATAGCATCACTACCCCGCTGAGTCCTCGGAAGGCCTATAACGAAGTCCATAGTGACATGCTCCCACTTCCACTTGGCAATAGGCAAGGGTTGCAACAAACCCGCTGGCCTTTGATGCTCGGCCTTCACTTGCTGGCAAGTAAGGCACTTCGATACGAAAACAGCCACATCTCTCTTCATACCCCGCCACCAAAGCTGGCGACCCAAATCCTGATACATCTTAGTACCTCCCGGATGCACCGCAAGGCACGAATGATGGAACTCTCGGAGTACTTCCTCTCGGCAAGACTCCGGTACAAACAAACGGTCTCGGTATCTCACACTCAGGTCGGGATACACCGTCAAACCCTTCTCAACTTTCCCACTGGAGATCTTCTCTCGGAAGGACTCTACCTCAAGGTCACCTCTTTGTGCCTCTAACACTCTAGTCACAAGTGTAGACTGCGCAACAACAGAAAACAAGGCCGCAGCCTCAACGGATTCGCCCAGTAGCAAATCAAACTCGCCAAGTGCTCCCAACATCTCCCATTCTCGGATGGCTATACTAGCTACATCACTAATGGGTTTCCTACTAAGGGCATCGGCCACAACATTGGCCTTTCCCGGATGATAGTGCAACTCAAAATCATAGTCCTCGATGAACTCCATCCACCTCCTCTGCCTCAAATTCAAGTCTCTCTGTGTAAACAGATACTTTAAACTCTTGTGGTCCGAGAACACCTCGAACTTCTCACCATAAAGGTAGTGCCTCCAGATTTTCAAGGCAAAAATCACAGCCACTAACTCTAGGTCGTGTGTAGGGTAATTCTTCTCGTGTATTTTCAACTGACGTGAGCCATAAGCTACCACTTTCCCTTCTTGCATTAACACACAACCCAAACCCTCTCGTGAGGCATCACAATAAACCGCATAACCCAACCCTCTCTCCGGAATAATCAACACCGGAGCGGTGGTCAATCTAACTTTCAGCTCTTGGAACGACTTTTCACAAGTCTCACTCCACACAAACTTGACTCCCTTCCGAGTCAGTCTAGTCAACGGTGACGCTAGCCTGGAGAAATCTTTCACAAATCGGCGGTAATACCCAACTAATCCCAGAAAACTGCGGATCTCAAATACACTCTTAGGCTGTGCCCAATCTTGCACTGCCTCTACCTTGGATGTATCAACAGACACTCCTTCCCCGGATACCACGTGGCCTAAGAATTTGACTTCCCTCAGCCAGAACTCACACTTCCCAAACTTGGCGTACAGCCTATGGGCTCTAAGCAACTCAAGCACCACTCGCAAGTGTTCCTCGTGCTCCTCCTCAGAAGGCGAATAGACAAGAATGTCGTCCACGAAAACGACTACAAATCGATCCAAGAATTTCCGGAAGATCTGGTTCATCAAGTCCATAAAGACTGCCGGTGCATTGGTAAGCCCAAATGGCATCACCAGAAACTCATAATGGCCATACCGCGTACGGAATGCCGTCTTCGGAATATCCTCCTCCCTGACCCTCAACTGGTGGTAACCCGATCTCAAGTCTATTTTAGAGAAACAACGGGAACCCTTCAACTGGTCAAACAAATCATCTATACGGGGCATAGGGTACTTATTCTTAACCGTAGCCCGATTCAACTTCCGGTAGTCTATACACAATCTCAAGGCACCATCTTTCTTTTTAGCAAAGAGGGCCGGTGCTCCCCACGGTGAAACACTAGGGCGAACAAAACCCTTATCTAGCAATTCCTGGAGCTGAACTTTCAACTCAGCCAACTCTGCTGGAGCAAAACGATAAGGTGCCATAGAAATCGGCGCCGTGCCGAGCACTAAATCAATGGAGAACTCGATCTCCCTATGAGGTGGCAAACTAACGAGATCCTCGGGAAAGACGTCCGAGTACTCACAAACTACCCTCGGAAAAACAACCTGGGTTTCATCACACTCACCACTCTCAAAGCTGGCAAGTAGACCACTAAGCTCACTTCGCCCTCGCGAATCATACCCCGGTGGCAAAACACAACCAACCCGGTCTCCCAAGAAATGGAACCACTCCCCGCTCAAGGTACATAACGTGATCCTCTAGCGGTAGCAATCGATAACAGCCCGGTATGACGATAGCCAGTCCATACCCAAAATAACATCAAAACCCTTCATGGGCATGACAACAAATGGAAAAGGAAGCCTATGGTCGGCGACCTCTATATCACAACCTCTAACACCCTGTTTCAGGATCAACTCACCACCAAGAGGTGACACTACACAAATAGGAGATGCTAACTGTGCTAACTCCAATTCCAAAACAGATGCAAATGCAGCAGATACAAAAGAATGAGATGCACCCGTGTCTATCAACACATTAGCAACCGAGTTGCAAAACAGAAAAGTACCTCTCACTACCGATGGAGCTGGTACTAAATCCTGCGCGGTAACAGCATACACGCGCCCCGTAGGCCCCTGGTCTACCTGCTCACCTCTAGGAGCAAAAGACTGCTGCACAGACTGGGACGACGAAGCCCCCGGATTGGCCCTCGTGGCCTGCACAGACTAAGCTGGCTAAAAACTCTGCGTCTGCCTGGAACCAGACGCTCCCGACGTGGCACTCAATTGCGGGCAAAACCTCTTCAGGTGCCCAGGCTGTCCACACTGATAACAAGACAAGGGCTGCCCCCTGCCCAAACTCTGACTCTGCGGTCTAGCTGAAGAAGAAGCAGCTCTCTGACCCCCACCCTTCTGCGGGCAAACTGAAACCTTGTGACCCAACTGGCCACACTTGTAACAAGCAAACTCTCCCTGATTGCCTCTCCCCGAGCCTGCACTCGGCACTGGAAAGGTCGATCTAGAAACTGCACCCTGAGGCTGCTGAGGGTTATAACCCCTCTGCCTCCTGCCATCACCCTGGCCATCTTGGCCCCTCTTGGAGCCCCTCTGCTCTTCCTCCTCTTCCTGCATCATAATTTCCATATGAGTAGCAGCATCTACCAGGTGTTTATACTCTCGGATGTAAGACCCACCAACTCTCAACTTGAGGCCCCGCCTCAACTTTCGCTTAAACTCATAGCAACGGCATTCCTCAGACGCCACCAGTTCAGGTGCAAACCTGGACAGACTGGTAAAAGTAGCCTCAAACTCGGCCACTGACAAGCCCTGCTGTTTAAGCCGGCTAAACTGATCCCTCAGCTTCTCCCTAGCCGCTGCACACAAAAACCTCTCCTGAAAAGCATTCACAAACGCCTCCCAAGTACCACCAACACGAGCCTTCTCGTACTTCCACCATTGACCCGCATCTCCCTTCAGTTGGAAAGATGCCAAGGTCACTTTCAGTGCTCCGTCCTCGATGCCAAGCATCTCGAACGTCTTACTCATTTGCTCTAGCCACTCATCAGCCTTCAGTGGCTCCTTCGGATCCCCGATAAACTCATCCGGATTAGACCGGAAAAACTCCCTCTTCAAGAAAGAAGGCCCTGCCTCAGCTGCCTGATTCCCAGCTCTAAGAATACCCAAAGCTCCCGCTATCTCTCTGGCCAAGGCACCCATGGCCTGCTGACCCGCTGGCTCGGCCACATTGGCCTGACCAACTCCCTCCTGTACTGCCGGAACCTCCTCCGGTAACGGTATTTCCTGCCTCGCAGGTCTACCACGCCTAGCACCTCTTCCTCGTCCTGACATCCTAATAAAGGTGATACAGAACATTAGCACATTCACAAATGTGCCGAAACTAAACACCCACGTCCTAATGCATGGACAACTGTAATTCACTCCACGTAAGCACATAAACACATAAGAACTTACGAATTTCATTTCCGGATAATGACAGTCCCGAGGCGTTACTAGAGTTCCGGTTAGAAACGGCATTGATCAAGTGCCTTTCCAACAAGACTCCCAGAAACCCAAGGATCCAATCAACATCCTAGAAATTAAATCTCATACCCAAATAAACACATAAGCATGTTATCAATTAAGCACATAGCATATGACACTACATCTAAGTCTCTATCAAGCGAGACAAACCCATTGTGATCCAAATCACTTCCCATGTACCCAAAGTATTCGAACTCGGTACGCTCTGATACCAAGTTGTAACGCCCTCAAAATAATAACATTAAACCCATCAAATAAGACATTCATTGACATATGAAATAACCACATTCTTCTATTCATCAGAGTTTCTTTACAAAAGTATTACATGTTAAAAACAAAAGCAAAATGCCCTACGGGCTTACAGCTTTCCAAGTTAACACTTGGTTACAACAAAAGAGTACTAACTCATTTACACATTAAGCCCTTGGCTTGAATTTACATGTAATACATCAAAAATAAAACGAAAAAAGTGTGCCCGCCTCTAGCCTCCCAAGCTATGTCTTTGGAGGTGGCATGCTACCTGTACCTGAAAATGATATCCCCATATAGGGTGAGCCACAGCCCAGTAGAAATACACTAAACCAACCATGAACAATGACTAAAAGATTAGCAATTGATAGATGGCCAACACTGATACACTCACATAAATCACATATTTATGTCATACGACTTATGAGTCCAAGTTACTTTTCATTTTCCCTTTTTCAACAGATAAGCATGTTAGCTCTATCATCATTTCAACAGATATGTATAAAAACTATATCCCACATTCACAGATAAGCATATAAGCTATATCCACATTCCCAACAGATATGTATAACAACAATATCCCACATTCACAGATAAGCATATAAGCTATATCCACACTTCACAAAGATAAGCATATAAGCTCTATCTTCACTTCTCTAGACAAGCATATGAGCTGTATCTACGGAGTTCATCCCCTATCTTCTCCCAACACTATCCGGTTTAGAGGTACATCTCCTATCTTCCCCTAAACCGCGGAGTACATCCCCCATCTCCTCCTCTACACATAACGTATACAAACACATTGGTTCTATATACAATCACTCAATACATACAGTTAATGTATTCTATCAACCGTCAAATTCCATGACACATTCCATTGATTAGTTTTCGTTTGCCTAATCATCATGCATTGTCTACAACAATCACGACTATCCTCCACCGATAGCCCAAAGCAATTATCTCTATACAGAAAATAAATGCACAATGGATATTCAATCAACATTTCAATTCGGTGAGTGATAAATAATTCAATTACACCCTTTAACACCATACATTCCCAATCTCGACAATTCCATTTCATTTCCTCATTTCTCACAATTAATTGTCCCAATTAATCAAATAATGTAATTAGGTCATTTTCCATAATTACCATTTCAACCCTTAGGTCCCATTTTCATCAATGATTCAACATTAATTCCATCTCTCTATACCAAACATGCATCTAGGTTTATTACAAATAAAACCCCAACCTTTGTAAAATAACACAAAAGCCCCACACCTTCACAAGATTACCAAACCAACCCCAACGTCTCAAAATACCAAAATTTAAAGACAAAATCCATAGAGAGGAGTAGGATATCCCTAACTCAAATTCGGAGCTCCAAGGGAGAAGATGACAAAACCCAATGTGCTCCAAATCCCGAAATTTTCAGATTAAAATGTAGCCCTCGACGATCAACAACTTTTTTGTAAAGGCCAAAGATGAGCAAATCACTCCGACTAGATCAAAACCTAGAGAGAAGGTAAAGTTCTAGAGTGAGAGGCTCAACAATGGTGTTTTTGGAAAAGTAAGAGAGAGAAGAGAAAGTGAAAAAGTGATTTGAAAAGTCAAAACACGGAACTTAAACCCAGTCGCCCCGCTCGAGCGTCAAACACCCCGCTCGAGCGTCACTCACAGACTCCCGCTCGAGCGTCAACAATCCCGCTCGAGCGGCGGATACACACTACCAGAACTTTTACAGAACCAGGTCTCCGCTCGAGCTTCCAACTCCCCGCTCGAGCGTCCAACACTGCACAGGAAATACTGGATGGGTGCAATTCCAGCTCGAGCGCCAAAACCCCCACTCGAGCGGACAGGTAAAAATCTGGGCAACTAGTTTTGGTTTCTAAACTCAACCAACCTGTAACAAATCTGCCCAACACATCCTATAACTCAAATACAAGTAAAAGGGATGTAAACAAGATAATAATCAACTACCAACATCCACGGACACACGTCCGGATCACTGTACAATAAGGGTAAATCCGAGATCGCTATAACCTCCCCCCCTTAAAGAATTTCTTCCCTGAAATTAAGCACAAGTTTTCAAAAACGAGTTTTTCTCCATTTTAAACAATGTTACATTTTAACATTCAATAATTCAACCCATTACCGGTCACCCCCTCCCTTTAACAAGAGGCATTTCACAATATGTAAACAACATATGTACTTTCAACATGCATCAACATTACGCATTTCCTTTCCAATTTCAACAACATATTCAACATATATAATGTTACATTCAACTTCCATATGAGGCAAGTTCCAAAGCATACTTCCAATAAACCAAACATTTTCAATGTTTACAACTTAAGACATATATAAAACCTCTTAAGTTCAACAATAGTTCAAAATCTAAATACAAGATTACATATCAACAAACAAGTCCAGATATTTCTCACGGACTTCCAACTCACGTTCCCAAGTGGCTTCCTCCACTCCGTGATGTTTCCACAAGACTTTCACCAACGGAATGGTCTTGCCACGCAGGACCTGATCCCGCCTATCCAAGACCCGAACCGGTCTTTCCTCATACGAGGCATCCTCATCTACCTCCAAATCGGTCCAATCCAACACATGCGATGGATCCGGCTCATACTTCCGAAGCATACTCACATGAAACACGTCATGCACCCCGGACAACTGCGGCGGTAAGGCTAACCGATAAGCAACCTCGCCAATCCTCTCAAGAATCTCAAAAGGACCAATGAACCGAGGGGATAACTTCCCACTCTTTCCAAACCTCATCAAGCCTCGCCTAGGTGATATCTTCAGAAAGACATGATCACCTACCTCAAACGCCAAAGGCCTCCTCCTATGGTCAGCATAAGATTTCTGACGACTCTGGGCTGTAACAAGCCTCCTACGGATAAGCTCAACTTTCTCCATCGTCTCCCTAACCAACTCCGGACCCAACAAAGGTGCATCACCCACCTCGGCCCAACACCCTGGAGACCTACACGGTCGGCCATACAAGGCTTCAAACGGTGCCATACCGATGCTAGACTGAAAACTGTTGTTGTAGGCAAACTCTACCAAGGGTAAGTGCCTCTCCCACGTCCCACTGAAGTCTAGGACACAACCCCAAAGCATATCCTCGAGGATCTGAATAGTACGCTCGGACTGCCCGTCAGTCTGAGGATGATAGGCCGTACTAAAGGTCAATTTGGTGCCCAAGGCACTCTGCAAACTCTGCCACAACCTAGCAGTAAAACGAGGATCTCTATCTGAGACGATCGTCACTGGGACCCCGTGCAACCTCACTATGTCCCGAACATACAAGTCGGCAAGATGATCTACCGAATCTCTCACGCGCATAGGAATGAAGTGCGCCGACTTAGTCAACCGGTCTACAACCACCCAAATAGCATCACTACCCCGCTGAGTCCTCGGAAGGCCTATAACGAAGTCCATAGTGACATGCTCCCACTTCCACTTGGCAATAGGCAAGGGTTGCAACAAACCCGCTGGCCTTTGATGCTCGGCCTTCACTTGCTGGCAAGTAAGGCACTTCGATACGAAAACAGCCACATCTCTCTTCATACCCCGCCACCAAAGCTGGCGACCCAAATCCTGATACATCTTAGTACCTCCCGGATGCACCGCAAGGCACGAATGATGGAACTCTCGGAGTACTTCCTCTCGGCAAGACTCCGGTACAAACAAACGGTCTCGGTATCTCACACTCAGGTCGGGATACACCGTCAAACCCTTCTCAACTTTCCCACTGGAGATCTTCTCTCGGAAGGACTCTACCTCAAGGTCACCTCTTTGTGCCTCTAACACTCTAGTCACAAGTGTAGACTGCGCAACAACAGAAAACAAGGCCGCAGCCGCAACGGATTCGCTCAGTAGCAAATCAAACTCGCCAAGTGCTCCCAACATCTCCTATTCTCGGATGGCTATACTAGCTACATCACTAATGGGTTTCCTACTAAGGGCATCGGCCACAACATTGGCCTTTCCCGGATGATAGTGCAACTCAAAATCATAGTCCTCGATGAACTCCATCCACCTCCTCTGCCTCAAATTCAAGTCTCTCTGTGTAAACAGATACTTTAAACTCTTGTGGTCCGAGAACACCTCGAACTTCTCACCATAAAGGTAGTGCCTCCAGATTTTCAAGGCAAAAATCACAGCCACTAACTCTAGGTCGTGTGTAGGGTAATTCTTCTCGTGTATTTTCAACTGACGTGAGCCATAAGCTACCACTTTCCCTTCTTGCATCAACACACAACCCAAACCCTCTCGTGAGGCATCACAATAAACCGCATAACCCAACCCTCTCTCCGGAATAATCAACACCGGAGCGGTGGTCAATCTAACTTTCAGCTCTTGGAACGACTTTTCACAAGTCTCACTCCACACAAACTTGACTCCCTTCCGAGTCAGTCTAGTCAACGGTGACGCTAGCCTGGAGAAATCTTTCACAAATCGGCGGTAATACCCAACTAATCCCAGAAAACTGCGGATCTCAAATACACTCTTAGGCTGTGCCCAATCTTGCACTGCCTCTACCTTGGATGTATCAACAGACACTCCTTCCCCGGATATCACGTGGCCTAAGAATTTGACTTCCCTCAGCCAGAACTCACACTTCCCAAACTTGGCGTACAGCCTATGGGCTCTAAGCAACTCAAGCACCACTCGCAAGTGTTCCTCGTGCTCCTCCTCAGAAGGCGAATAGACAAGAATGTCGTCCACGAAAACGACTACAAATCGATCCAAGAATTTTCGGAAGATCCGGTTCATCAAGTCCATAAAGACTGCCGGTGCATTGGTAAGCCCAAATGGCATCACCAGAAACTCATAATGGCCATACCGCGTACGGAATGCCGTCTTCGGAATATCCTCCTCCCTGACCCTCAACTGGTGGTAACCCGATCTCAAGTCTATTTTAGAGAAACAACGGGAACCCTTCAACTGGTCAAACAAATCATTTATACGGGGCATAGGGTACTTATTCTTAACCGTAGCCCGATTCAACTTCCGGTAGTCTATACACAATCTCAAGGCACCATCTTTCTTTTTAGCAAAGAGGGCCGGTGCTCCCCACGGTGAAACACTAGGGCGAACAAAACCCTTATCTAGCAATTCCTGGAGCTGAACTTTCAACTCAGCCAACTCTGCTGGAGCAAAACGATAAGGTGCCATAGAAATCGGCGCCGTGCCGAGCACTAAATCAATGGAGAACTCGATCTCCCTATGAAGTGGCAAACTAACGAGATCCTCGGGAAAGACGTCCGAGTACTCACAAACTACCCTCGGAAAAACAACCTGGGTTTCATCACACTCACCACTCTCAAAGCTGGCAAGTAGACCACTAAGCTCACTTCGCCCTCGCGAATCATACCCCGGTGGAAAAACACAACCAACCCGGTCTCCCAAGAAATGGAACCACTCCCCGCTCAAGGTACATAACGTGACCCTCTAGCGGTAGCAATCGATAACAGCCCGGTATGACGATAGCCAGTCCATACCCAAAATAACATCAAAACCCTTCATGGGCATGACAACAAATGGAAAAGGAAGCCTATGGTCGGCGACCTCTATATCACAACCTCTAACACCCTGTTTCAGGATCAACTCACCACCAAGAGGTGACACTACACAAATAGGAGATGCTAACTGTGCTAACTCCAATTCCAAAACAGATGCAAATGCAGCAGATACAAAAGAATGAGATGCACCCGTGTCTATCAACACATTAGCAACCGAGTTGCAAAACAGAAAAGTACCTCTTACTACCGATGGAGCTGGTACTAAATCCTGCGCGGTAACAGCATACACGCGCCCCGTAGGCCCCTGGTCTACCTGCTCACCTCTAGGAGCAAAAGACTGCTGCACAGACTGGGACGACGAAGCCCCCAGATTGGCCCTCGAGGCCTGCACAGACTAAGCTGGCTAAAAACTCTGCGTCTGCCTGGAACCAGACGCTCCCGACGTGGCACTCAACTGCGGGCAAAACCTCTTCAGGTGCCCAGGCTGTCCACACTGATAACAAGACAAGGGCTGCCCCCTGCCCAAACTCTGACTCTGCGGTCTAGCTGAAGAAGAAGCAGCTCTCTGACCCCCACCCTTCTGCGGGCAAACTGAAACCTTGTGACCCAACTGGCCACACTTGTAACAAGCAAACTCTCCCTGATTGCCTCTCCCCGAGCCTGCACTCGGCACTGGAAAGGTCGATCTAGAAACTGCACCCTGAGGCTGCTGAGGGTTATAACCCCTCTGCCTCCTGCCATCACCCTGGCCATCTTGGCCCCTCTTGGAGCCCCTCTGCTCTTCCTCCTCTTCCTGCATCATAATTTCCATATGAGTAACAGCATCTACCAGGTGTTTATACTCTCGGATGTAAGACCCACCAACTCTCAACTTGAGGCCCCGCCTCAACTTTCGCTTAAACTCATAGCAACGGCATTCCTCAGACGCCACCAGTTCAGGTGCAAACCTGGACAGACTGGTAAAAGTAGCCTCAAACTCGGCCACTGACAAGCCCTGCTATTTAAGCCGGCTAAACTGATCCCTCAGCTTCTCCCTAGCCGCTGCACACAAAAACCTCTCCTGAAAAGCATTCACAAACGCCTCCCAAGTACCACCAACACGAGCCTTCTCGTACTTCCACCATTGACCCGCATCTCCCTTCAGTTGGAAAGATGCCAAGGTCACTTTCAGTGCTCCGTCCTCGATGCCAAGCATCTCGAACGTCTTACTCATTTGCTCTAGCCACTCATCAGCCTTCAGTGGCTCCTTCGGATCCCCGATAAACTCATCCGGATTAGACCGGAAAAACTCCCTCTTCAAGAAAGAAGGCCCTGCCTCAGCTGCCTGATTCCCAGCTCTAAGAATACCCAAAGCTCCCGCTATCTCTCTGGCCAAGGCACCCATGGCCTGCTGACCCGCTGGCTCGGCCACATTGGCCTGACCAACTCCCTCCTGTACTGCCGGAACCTCCTCCGGTAACGGTATTTCCTACCTCGTAGGTCTACCACGCCTAGCACCTCTTCCTCGTCCTGACATCCTAATAAAGGTGATACAGAACATTAGCACATTCACAAATGTGCCGAAACTAAACACCCACGTCCTAATGCATGGACAACTGTAATTCACTCCACGTAAGCACATAAACACATAAGAACTTACGAATTTCATTTCCGGATAATGACAGTCCCGAGGCGTTACTAGAGTTCCGGTTAGAAACGGCATTGATCAAGTGCCTTTCCAACAAGACTCCCAGAAACCCAAGGATCCAATCAACATCCTAGAAATTAAATCTCATACCCAAATAAACACATAAGCATGTTATCAATTAAGCACATAGCATATGACACTACATCTAAGTCTCTATCAAGCGAAACAAACCCATTGTGATCCTAATCACTTCCCATGTACCCAAAGTATTCGAACCCGGTACGCTCTGATACCAAGTTGTAACGCCCTCAAAATAATAACATTAAACCCATCAAATAAGACATTCATTGACATATGAAATAACCACATTCTTCTATTCATCAGAGTTTCTTTACAAAAGTATTACATGTTAAAAACAAAAGCAAAATGCCCTACGGGCTTACAGTTTTCCAAGTTAACACTTGGTTACAACAAAAGAGTACTAACTCATTTACACATTAAGCCCTTGGCTTGAATTTACATGTAATACATCAAAAATAAAACGACAAAAGTGTGCCCGCCTCTAGCCTCCCAAGCTATGTCCTTGGAGGTGGCATGCTACCTGTACCTGAAAATGATATCCCCATATAGGGTGAGCCACAGCCCAGTAGAAATACACTAAACCAACCATGAACAATGACTAAAAGATTAGCAATAGATAGATGGCCAACACTGATACACTCACATAAATCACATATTTATGTCATACGACTTATGAGTCCAAGTTACTTTTCATTTTCCCTTTTTCAACAGATAAGCATGTTAGCTCTATCATCATTTCAACAGATATGTATAAAAACTATATCCCACATTCACAGATAAGCATATAAGCTATATCCACATTCCCAACAGATATGTATAACAACAATATCCCACATTCACAGATAAGCATATAAGCTATATCCACACTTCACAAAGATAAGCATATAAGCTCTATCTTCACTTCTCTAGACAAGCATATGAGCTGTATCTACGGAGTTCATCCCCTATCTTCTCCCAACACTATCCGGTTTAGAGGTACATCTCCTATCTTCCCCTAAACCGCGGAGTACATCCCCCATCTCCTCCTCTACACATAACGTATACAAACACATTAGTTCTATATACAATCACTCAATACATACAGTTAATGTATTCTATCAACCGTCAAATTCCATGACACATTCCATTGATTAGTTTTCGTTTGCCTAATCATCATGCATTGTCTACAACAATCACGACTATCCTCCACCGATAGCCCAAAGCAATTATCTCTATACAGAAAATAAATGCACAATGGATATTCAATCAACATTTCAATTCGGTGAGTGATAAATAATTTAACTACACCCTTTAACCCCATACATTCCAAATCTCGACAATTCCATTTCATTTCCTCATTTCTCACAATTAATTATCCCAATTAATCAAATAATGTAATTAGGTCATTTTCCATAATTACCATTTCAACCCTTAGGTCCCATTTTCATTAATGATTCAACATTAATTCCATCTCTCTATACCAAACATGCATCTAGGTTTATTACAAATAAAACCCCAACCTTTGTAAAATAACACAAAAGCCCCACACCTTCACAAGATTACCAAACCAACCCCAACGTCTCAAAATACCAAAATTTAAAGACAAAATCCATAGAGAGGAGTAGGATATCCCTAACTCAAATTCGGAGCTCCAAGGGAGAAGATGACAAAACCCAACGTGCTCCAAATCCCGAAATTTTCAGATTAAAATGTAGCCATCGACGATCAACAACTTTTTTGTAAAGGCCAAAGATGAGCAAATCACTCCGACTAGATCAAAACCTAGAGAGAAGGTAGAGTTCTAGAGTGAGAGGCTCAACAATGGTGTTTTTGGAAAAGTAAGAGAGAGAAGAGAAAGTGAAAAAGTGATTTGAAAAGTCAAAACACGGAACTTAAACCCAGTCGCCCCGCTCGAGCGTCACTCACAGACTCCCGCTCGAGCGTCAACAATCCCGCTCGAGCGGCGGATACACACTCCCAGAACTTTTACAGAACCAGGTCTCTGCTCGAGCTTCCAGCTCCCCGCTCGAGCGTCCAACACTGCACAGGAAATACTGGATGGGTGCAATTCCCGCTCGAGCGCCAAAACCCCCGCTCGAGCGGACAGGTAAAAATCTGGGCAACTAGTTTTGGTTTCTAAACTCAACCAACCTGTAACAAATTTGCCCAACATATCTTATAACTCAAATACAAGTAAAAGGGATGTAAACAAGATAAAAATCAACTACCAACATCCACGGACACACGTCCGAATCACTGTACAATAAGGGTAAATCCGGGATCGCTATATCATTGGAAGTGTAATGGTGCTCTTATGCATATCTATGGAAGTGATGATATAGCTTGTATGCTTATCTGTTAGTGTATGATATAGCTAGTATGCTTATCTATTATGAAATGGGAAAGTGTTTAATATGAGTTATTGTCTCATATGAGTTGTTTGGCCAGGTTCTGAACCAGGGTTATAAACTGAAAATCTAAAGAAATTGGGAAATGTATTGTAACATGGACATGTACGTCATGAAACTGTAAAGTGTGATAAGAGAAAGTATCAGTGTTGGCCATCTATCAAACTGCTAATTTTTTTGTCATTGTCCATATTTGGTTTAGTGTATTTCTACTGGGCTGTGGCTCACCCTATATGGGAACATCATTTCAGGTACAGGTAGCATGCCACCTCCAAGGACATAGCTTGGGAGGCTTGAGGCTGACGGACTTTTGTTGTTTTTTCCCTTTTTATGTATTACATGTAAATTCAAGCCAAGGGCTTAATGTGTAAATGAGTTAGTACTCTTTTGTTGTAACCAAGTGTTAACTTGGAAAGCTGTAAGCCTTTAGGGCATTTGCTTTTGTCGTTAACATGTAATACTTTATGTAATGAAACTCTGATGAATAGAAGAATTGTGGAACTTTTATATATCAATGCATGCCTATATTGATGGGTTTAATGTTATTATTTTGTGGGCGTTACATGCGAACAATAGAAACAAAATGAAAATATCAGAGAAAAAACCTAGGGTTCATAATGGGAGGGAAGAAAGGGAAGGAAAGAAAGATACATGTGTACCGTGAGAGTCCCTTCCAATCAGATTGTGGAAGAATGCTTCAGCAAAGAGCCGGTCCCTCTGCCGTGGGTTGCAACGGTAGGCAAACCAAAGAAAGAGTCGTGGTAACAAACGAGATAGATGAAATTTGATGCTCCTGAATATCCACAACCCTTCAACTTCTCAGCCAAATTGTCTTTAGATATGTTCTTTGTGAGGAAGTTTTTATTGCCTATAATAGGCCCAATTTTTTAATTTTTTTTTAAGACAAAATAATTTGTCACCAATCATTTTGGGCACCTATTTTTTGCATTTGGCGCAAAATATTTGACTTCTTTTTATGACAAAAACATTTCCTCACCAAATTAAAATTTTCGTCTCCAAAAGAAATCCCATTCTATTGATTTTTATGACAAAATTAAAAGGGTTTATTTGGCTTATTTTTTGAAAACGGTTTTTAAATTAATTGCAAGTCTTAGTATTTTTTTATTTTATATTTTAGTCACTTTTTAAAAAAAAAAAAAATTAGTTGTACATCTAAAAAGTAAAAAATAAAAAAATAACTAAAATATGAAAAAAATTTAACAAAGACAAACGAAAATTCATTTAAAAATAATATATGAGAATTTAAATCAAAAAAAAATTTAAAGTTCAAAAACTAGCCAATAATAATATGAAAAAAAATCAAGTTAGAGTTTTTCTTATTTTTTTTATTTTTAGATACACCTAATTTAAATATACTTAAAACGTAAAATATTTATGAAAAAACCAAAAATCAATAAAAAAAAATGACAATGTACAATTTATGAAAACACAATAAAAAATTCACTACATACAAAAAAATATAAAATTTTGGACCTTACACTTTCAATTGGCACAATTTTGATCCTTAATTTTAAATTTTATGTCAATTTGATCAATTGATAATGCTGTTAGTGTTTTTAATGAAAATAATCACTGAATTGATTGAAATTAACTCACCGAAGTTAGTAAATTTATAATTTTACTATAAAAAAAAATATATTACACATGACATTTATGACACATGGACCAAAATACAGGGGCAATTGCTGTAATTTGCACTTATCTAAATTAAAGGGATCTAAAAAGTAAAAAAAAAAGAAAAAAAAAATTATAATATTTTAAAATGTTCACTAAAAAAATAGATATTAAAAATTAAATATTGAAAACTCCATACTAAACAAGGTAATGTTTTCTATTATTTTTTAAGAATAAAATTTTATTATTATTTTTTTTTTCTTTGTATTTTTTCTCGCAAAAAAATAGCCACATTAATTATCTTCTTTTTTTTTTTTTTTTTGTGGAGAGGTTTTAACCTTCGATTTGTTTGAAATGAGTTTTCTAGATGGAAAGGGTAGAGTTGGTTTAGACAATGAGAAAAAATGCTTGCATGCAAAAGGGGCCTTCATTGTGAGAAAGGATAGTGGGTTTGCATAGGGTGCCTTCTTGGATAATAGTTTCAATGCTGGCATGCATGAAGAACTTAAGTGTGAGACAAATTAAGAGTCAGAGTGTGTCTCTTGGGGTCACGGTTTCAGTACTCTCAAACACAAAACCACGAGCATTTTAATAAAGAGAAATAATTAGTGATAAAATATTTTTGTCTCCTTAAATACCAGAACAGAGAATTTATTATTGGTGACAAAATATTTTTGTCTTCCACTACTTAACCTTATGAGACGAAAAATATATTCGTCGCGCAATCAATCAGAAGTTATTAGTGACAAAATATTTTCATCTCCCACTACTTATTCTTCTAGGACAAAAATATATTTGTCACCCATTTAATAGAAAGATGAAACGACATTGTCTGCATGATAAAGTGTTTATTGGTGATGAAATATTTTCGTCTTCCATAACTTATCCTTCCCAGAGAAAAATATATTTGTCACCTATTAAATGGAAATATGCAACGACATCGTGTAATAGGTAGGGAATTTATTGGCGACGAATTATGTTCGTCGCAAAAACAAAAATATTTTGTAACAAAAATGTTCGTCTCCAATGAGCTAAAATATTTGTTTAGTAAATAATAAAAAATTTATGTTTTGTTCTCTTTTTTTTTTAAAAAAAATTATATTAAAAAATATTATTGTTCAAGTCCTTATAGTTTACAAGGATATAAATATATATTTTTTAAATTTAAAACAAAAAAAATTAATAGCGATTAATAATTTAAACACATGTATTTAATACAAATTATATTTAGACCAATAATATTATGACACATGTGAATATTGAACTCATTCTAATCGTAGTAATATAATTTGAAGAAGAATTTACATTTGAAAATTTATTTTATAATTTAATAAAGGATTCAAAATTTCAACCTTAATGAAAAAAAAGAATTACAACTTTCAACCTTAATGAAATGACAATATTTTACAATTATAATAGTATATAGATAAATTATGGAATATATCATTATTTAAAACTTATGTATTATGGGATAAATTATTATAATTTTAAATTTAAATTAATAAAATACTTTCCATATTTAGTGCCCCTCAAATTTGAATTTTGAAATGGATTGGTGTACTTTCTATTTTTTATTTTATATATTTGATATACTTTTCATTTGAAAGTCACAAATTAAGAGATATTAATTAATTAATTAATTAATTATTATTATTATTTATTTTGCTTGAATGAAAGCTATAAAGGATTTTTTTAATTATTTAAAATCAAAAAATCTGAAAATTTAAATTAGGAGATTGGAGCTCCCACAAGGCTTGGGGTTAAAAACTCCATTTTGCTTAATATATAGTATAGATATATATATATATATATATATTTAATAAGAATTTATATTTGTTTTAGATATTTTTTTAATATACAAATTATTTTTTTTTAATTTTTTTATAAAAATAATTTAACAATGCCATTAATAACCATAGTGTATGGTAGAAGTTGAAAATGATGTAATTTTGCTTGAATGAAAGCTATAGTGGATTTTTTTAATTATTTAAAATCAAAAAATTAGAAATTTTAGTTTGAGATATTGAAGGTCCCACAAGACTTGTGGTTAGAAACTCCATTTTACTTATATAATATACTAGCCTAAACCCGTGCTATGCACGGGATAATTATAGATATTTATATTTGTTTTAATTTTTTTTAATATATAAATTATGTTTTTTAAGATTTTTTTATAAAAATAATTTAATAATTTTATCACTAACCATAGTGTACAGAAGAAATTAAAAAGGCTACTGCAGTAACTATGCACAGGCTGTATCTATAATTATTTGTATGAAGGGATTTTAAATGCTAATGAGGGATTTTGACCAAATCAATAAATGCAGGCATGTGGATTGGAAAAAGTTAATAAATGTTGATCAGAGGATTTTGACCAAATCTATAAATGCTGAGGTTTTTTTTTTTTTTAAATCAAAAAATTTAGAAAATTAAGATTGAGAGATTGGAGCTCCCATAAGGCTTGGGGTTTAGAAACTCCATTTTCCTTAATATATTTACAATTATCTATATATGTGAAATGCGATTTTTAAATGTCTTTTTTTTTAAATGTCTTTTTTTTTTCCTTTTTTATATTATATTAAAATTTGATAATAATTATATGTGTTGGACTTTTCAAGGAAATTAAATGTCTTCTTTTTTTATTATATTATATTAAAGTTTAATATTTTGATAATAATCATATGTGTTGGGCTTTTTAAGAAATTTTTTTTATGTTTGTTCTTAATGCACTAAAGTATTATTATAAGGGATAATAATCATATGTGTTGGGACTTTTCAAAGAATTCATGTGTTGGATTTCAAAGAATTTTTTTTATGCTTGTTCTTAATACATTAAAGTGTTATTATGAGGGTAAGACTTGGGGGTTAGGAGAAGTTAATAAATGCTAAGGTTTTTTTTTTTAAATTAAAAAATCAAGAAATTTAGATTGGGAGATTGGAGCTCCTACAAGACTTGGGGTTAGAAACCCCCTTTTGCTTAATATATAGTATAGATAGAGAGAGATAGATAGATAGATAGATAGATAGATAGATAGATAGATATTAGATAGATTTAATAAGAATTTATATTCGTTTTACATATTTTTTTAATATACAAATTATTTTTTTGAAATTTTTTTATAAAAATAATTTAACAATCCCATCAATAACCATAGTGTATAGGAGAAGTTGAAAATGGTGTAGGAGTACGTATGATAGAAGTCAAAAAGGCTTGTGGGTTGGGAGAAGTCAATAAATGCTGAGTTTTTTTTTTTTAAAATCAAAAATTTAGAAAATTAAGATTGGGATATTGGAACTCCCACAAGGCATGTGAGGTAGAAACCTTTTTTTCCTTATATAATATACTAGCGTATCACTCGTGCTATGCACGGGATAATTATAGATATTTATATTTGTGTTAGATTTTTTTTAATATATAAAATATTTTTTTAAAGATTTTTATAAAAATAATTTAACAATCTTATCACTAACCATAGTGTATGGGAGAAGTTGAAAAGAATACTGCAGTAACTATACACGGGTTGTATCTATAATTATTTGTATGAGGGGATTTTCAATGTTGATCAGGAGATTTTGACCAAATTAATAAATGCAGGCATGTGGAAAGACATGTGAATTGAAAAAAGTTAATAAATATTGATCAGGGGATTTTGACCAAATCAATAAATGCTGAGTTTTTTTTTTTAATAAAAAATTTAGAAAATTCAGATTGGGATATTGGAGCTCTCACAGGTCTTGGGGATTAAAAACCCCTTTTGCTTAATATATAGTAAGTATAGATAAATAGATAGATAGATTTAATAAGAATTTATGTTTTTTTAGATATTTTTTTAATATACAAATTATTTTTTTTAAAGATTTTTTTATAAAAATAATTTAACAATCTCATCACTAGCCATAGTGTATAAGAGAAGTTGAAAAGGGTGTAGGAGTAAATATGAGAGAAGTCAAAAAGTGGGTTAGGAGAAGTCAATAAATACTGAGTTTTTTTTTTTAATAAAAAATTTAGAAAATTAAGATTAGGATATTGGAACTCCCACAAGGCTTGTAAGTTAAAAACCTCATTTTCCTTATATAATACTAGCATATCACCTGTGCTATGCACGGATTGTGTTTACAATTATCTATATATGTGAATTGTGATTTTTAAATGTTTTTTTTTTATTTTTTAAATGTCTTCTTTTTTTCCTTTTTTATATTATATTAAAGTTTAATATTTTGATAATAATCATATGTATTGAACTTTTGAAGGAATTAAATGTCTTTTTTTTATTATTATATTATATTAAAGTTTAATATTTTGATAATAATCATATGTGTTGAACTTTTCAAGAAATTTTTTTTATACTTGTTTTTAATGCATTAAAGTGTTATTATGAGGGATAATAATCACATGTGTTGGGACTTTTCAAGAAATTCATATGTTGGATTTCAAAGAATTTTTTTTATGCTTGTTCTTAATGCATTAAAGTGTTATTATGATGGTAAGACTTGGGAGTTGGGAGAAGTTAATAAATGCTAAGATTTAAAAAAAAAAATTAGGAAATTTAGATTAAGAGATTGGAGCTCCCACAAAACTTGGGATTAAAAACCCCCTTTTGCTTAATATATAGTATAGATATTAGCATATCACCCATGCTATACACGGGTTGTGTTTCACCACTTTGTCTTCTTTCTTTTTTTTTAAATGCCTTTTTTTCTTTTCTTTTTTATATATTATATTAAAATTTAATATTTTGATAAGGGTTATGCTAGAGACCTCAAATGATTTACTAAAATTTTTACCAAATCTCTCACATGGGTATGGGACCCAAGTACTTGTGAGTTTTTGTGAGTCTCACATCTATGTGAGAGATTTAGTAGAAAATTTGGTAAATTATTTGAGATCCATAGCATTTTCCTTTTGATAATAATTATAGGGTCCAGCTTGTCTCAAGTTGAGATCAAGATTGGACCCGTCCAGTTCGGTCCATGGGGCCCTTTTTTGGCCCGTTTTGATAATCCGAACCGTTCAATGTGTAGAACTCGTTGAGTACTACATGCCTGTAAAAAATCACATTGATCGGATATTAATAGTTATGTGATCAACTCAATTTTGTATAAAAAAAAATGGACGGTGCAAAAATTAACGGTTGATAAAAAACTGTTTTGTTCACATAGCTATCAATATCCGATCAATGTGATTTTTTACAGGCATATAGTACTCGACGAATTCTACACATTGAACGGTTCAAATTATCAAAACAGGACCCTTAGTGGGTCCCCACGGGCCCAACAACACGGTCCAGTCCGATCTTGGACTGGACCAAAGCTGCTGCCATAATTATATGTGTTGGACTTTTCAAAGAATTCATATGTGTTGGACTTTTCAAAGAATTTTTTTTTATGCTTATTCTTAACGCATTAAAGTGTTATTATGAGGGTAAGGCTTGGGGGTTGGGAGAAGTTAATAAATGCTAAGGTTTTTTTTTTAAAAAAAAAAATCAAGAAATTTAGATTGGGATATTGGAGCTCCCACAAGGTTTGGGGGTTAAAAACCTGTGCACGGGTTGTGTTTCACCACTTTGTCTTTTTTTTTTTTAAATGTCTTTTTTATTTTATATTATATTATATTAAAGTTTAATATTTTGATAATAATTATGTGTTGGACTTTTCAAAGAATTCATGTGTTGAACTTTTAAAGAATTTTTTTTATGTTTCTTGTTAATGCATTAAAGTGTTATTATGAGGGACAATAATCATATGTGTTGGATTTTTCGATATGTACTTCACAATTATTTCTATATATGTGAATTGTGATTTTTAAATGTTTTTTTAATGTCTTCTTTTTTTATATTATATTAAAGTTTAATATTTTGATAATAATTATATGTGTTGAACTTTTTAAGAAATTCATATGTGTTGGACTTTTCAAGAATTTTTTTTTTATGCTTGCTCTTAATGCATTAAAATGTTATTATGAGGGATAATATTCATATGTGTTGAGACTTTTCAAGGAATTCATATATGTTGGATTTTTCAAGAATTTTTTTTTATGCTTGTTCTTAACGCATTAAAGTGCTATTATGAGGGTAAGACTTGGGGGTTGGGAAAAATTAATAAATGTTAAGTTTTTTTTTTTTAAATCAAAAAAATTAGAAAATTTAGATTTGAATATTGGAGCTCCCACAAAAGTTACGGTTAGAAACCCCCTTTTCCTTAATAGATACTAGCATATCACCCGTGCTATGCACGGATTGTGTTTACAATTATCTATATATGTGAATTGCGATTTTTAAATGTCTTTTTTTTTTCTTTTTTTTTTTAAATGCCTTCTTTTTTTCTTTTTTTATATTATATTAAAGTTCAATATTTTGATAATAATCATATGTGTTGGACTTTTCAAGGAATTAAATGTCTTTTTTTTTAATTATATTATATTAAAGTTTAATATTTTGATAATAATCATATGTGTTGGACTTTTCAAGGATTAAATGTCTTTTTTTTTAATTATATTATATTAAAGTTTAATATTTTGATAATAATCATATGTGTTGGACTTTTCAAGAAATTTTTTTTATGCTTGTTCTTAATGCATTAAAGTGTTATTATGAGGGATAATAATCATATGTGTTGGGACTTTTCAAGGAATTCATATGTGTTGGATTTCAAAGAATTTTTTTTATGCTTGTTCTTAATGCATTAAAGTGTTATTATGAGGGATAATAATCATATGTGTTGGGACTTTTCAAGGAATTCATATGTGTTGGATTTCAAAGAATTTTTTTTATGCTTGTTCTTAATGCATTAAAGTGTTATTATGAGGGTAAGACTTGGAGGTTGGGAGAAGTTAATAAATGCTAAAGTTTTTTTTTTTAAATCAAAAAATTAAGAAATTTAGATTGGGAGATTGGAGCTCCCACAAGGCTTGGGATTTAAAACCCCATTTTGCTTAATATATAGTACTAGCCTATCACCCGTGCTATGCACGGGATAATTATAGATATTTATATTTGTTTTAGATTTTTATGTTTTTTAATATATAGATATTTAATATATAAATTATGTTTTTTCAGATTTTTTATAAAAATAATTTAACAATCTAATCACTAATCATAGTGTACAAGAGAAGTTGAAAAGGGTACTGCAGAAACTATATACAGATTATATCTATAATTATTTGTATGATGGGATTTTAAATACTGATCAAAGAATTTTGACTAAATCAATAAATGCAGGCATGTGGATTGAAAAAAATTAATAAATACTGATCAAGGGATTTTGACCAAATAAATAAATAAAGGGAGATAACTTCAACAAAAGGAGATAACTTAAATCATACAAATCACAATTTTTTTAATGCTATCTAATCATCATCAATAATTAAAAAAATCAATCACAAATTAAGTCAATTGATAATTAAAAAACATAATAATTTATTTTTCAAAAAACATGGTGAGTTAAAAAGATCAATTACAATTTTTTTGGGTCAAAATTCAATCTAATCATCATCAATAATTGGTACATTATGTGACCCTAATGAGTACAATCCAATTTATTTTTCAAAAAATACAGTGAGTTAAAAATCAAATCACAAATTAAGTAAATTGATAGTTAAAAAAACACTAATTTGTTTTCAAAAAACACAGTGAGTTAAAAAAAACAATTACAATTTTTTTTTCAAAATACAATCTAATCATTATCAATAATTGGTACTTTAAAAATCAAATAAAAAAAAATCAAATCAAATCACAAATATTTTTATGCTATCTAACTACAATCATATTTTTTTCATAAATAATTGTAGAGAAAAACCATTAAAACAGTAAATAAAAGATTAAATCACATTAAAAAAAAAGAACCATTGAACAAATTACAATCACATCACATTTTTCCAATAATAAAAAAATAAATAAATGAAAAAAAAGAACCATTGACTAACTACAATCAAATTTAAAAAAAAAAGAACCACTGAACTAATTACAATCATATTTTTTTTTCTTTGTGAGTGTTTATGTTTATTTAATTTCAATCATATTAAAAATAAAATTAAAATAGTAAATAAAAAGATTAAATAACATTAAAAAAAAACATTGAACTAACTACAACAATCATATTAAAAAAAAGAGCCATTGAACAAACTACAATCACATCACATTACAATCACATTTTTTTCTTTGTGAGTATTTATGTTTATTTAACTTCAATCATATTAAAAATAAAATTAAAATAGTAAATAAAAAGATTAAATAATATTTAAAAAAATCATTGAACTAACTACAACAATCATATTAAAAAAAAAGAGCCATTGAACAAACTACAATCACATCATATTTTTTCCATAATAAAATAAATAAATGAAAAAAAAGAACTATTAAACTAACTACAATCACATTAAAAAAAAAAGAATCATTCAACTAATTATAATCATATTTTTCTCTTTGTGAGGGTTTATATTTATCTAACTTCAATCATATTAAAAAATCAAATTATAATTTTTTATTCGCTAGACAAATCACAAATATTTTTATGCGCTATCTAAGTACAATATTAAAACAGTAAACAAAAGGAAAAGTCAAGAAGGAGAAAACAAAAAGAAGACTTACTGTTTACATACATGATCACTGAAGTTGAAAGTGTAGAAGTGAGAAGTCAAGAAGGAGAAAACAAAAAGGAGACTCACTGTTTGCAATAGGTATGTGAAAAGTTAAAAAGACTATGTGTATTGGACAAGTTAAAAAGACTTGGAAGAATTTAATAAGTGCTAAGTTTTTTTTCAAAAAAAATCAAAAAAATAAGAAATTAAGGTTCAGATATTGGAACTCCCACAAAACTTGTGGGTTAGAGATAGATATAAATAAATAGATAGATATAGATATAAATATTTATATTTTTAAATTTTTTTTAATATATAAATTATTTGTTTTGCAAAAGGTACTGCAGTAATTATGAGAGAAGTCAAAAAGTCTTGTGGGTTGAGACAAGTTAATAAATGCTGAGGTTAATTTTTTTTTAAAAACAAAAAATTAGAAAATTAGGATTGGCATATTGGAGCTCCCACAGGCCTTGGGAGTTAAAAACCCCCTTTTGCTTAATATATAGTATAGATTACAATCACATTTTTTTCTTTATGAGTATTTATGTTTATTTAACTTCAATCATATTAAAAATAAAATTAAAATAGTAAATAAAAAGATTAAATAATATTTTTTACAAAATCATTGAACTAACTACAACAATCATATTAAAAAAAAAGAGCCATTGAACGAACTATTTTTTCCATAATAAAATATCAAATTAAGTAAATTGATAGTTAAAAAAACACTAATTTTTTTTCAAAAAACACAGTGAGTTAAAAAAATCAATTACAATTTTTTTTTTCAAAATACAATTTAATCATTATCAAGCATTGGTACTTTAAAAATCAAATCAGAAAAAAATCAAATCAAATCACAAATATTTTTATGCTATCTAACTACAATCATTTTTTTTTCATAAATAATTGTAGAGAAAAACCATTAAAACAGTAAATAAAAGATTAAATCACATTAAAAAAAAAGAACCATTGAACAAACTACAATCACATCACATTTTTCCAATAATAAAAAAATAAATAAATGAAAAAAAAGAACCATTGACTAACTACAATCAAATTTAAAAAAAAAAAGAACCACTGAACTAATTACAATCATATTTTGTTTTTCTTTATGAGTGTTTATGTTTATTTAATTTCAATCATATTAAAAATAAAATTAAAATAGTAAATAAAAAGATTAAATAACATTAAAAAAAACATTGAACTAACTACAACAATTATATTAAAAAAAAGAGCCATTGAACAAACTACAATCACATCACATTACAATCACATTTTTTTCTTTGTGAGTATTTATGTTTATTTAACTTCAATCATATTAAAAATAAAATTAAAATAGTAAATGAAAAGATTAAATAATATTAAAAAATTATTGAACTAACTACAACAATCATATTAAAAAAAAGAGTCATTGAACAAACTACAATCACATCATATTTTTCCATAATAAAATAAACAAATGAAAAAAAAGAACTATTAAACTAACTACAATCACATTAAAAAAAAAAGAATCATTCAACTAATTATAATCACATTTTTCTCTTTGTGAGGGTTTATATTTATCTAACTTCAATCATATTAAAAAATCAAATTATAATTTTTTATTCGCTAGACAAATCACAAATATTTTATGCGCTATCTAAGTACAATATTAAAACAGTAAACAAAAGGAAAAGTCAAGAAGGAGAAAATAAAACGAAGACTTACTGTTTACATACATGATCACTGAAGTTGAAAGTGTAGAAGTGAGAAGTCAAGAAGGAGAAAACAAAAAGGAGACTCACTGTTTGCAATAGGTATGTGAAAAGTTAAAAAGACTATGTGTATTGGACAAGTTAAAAAGACTTGGAAGAATTTAATAAGTGCTAAGTTTTTTTTCAAAAAAAATCAAAAAAATAAGAAATTAAGGTTCAGATATTGGAACTCCCACAAAACTTGTGGGTTAGAGATAGATATAAATAAATAGATAGATATAGATATAGATATTTATATTTATATTTTTTAAAATTTTTTTAATATATAAATTATTTGTTTTGCAAAAGGTACTGCAGTAATTATGAGAGAAGTCAAAAAGTCTTGTGGGTTGAGACAAGTTAATAAATGCTGAGGTTAATTTTTTTTAAAAAACAAAAAATTAGAAAATTAGGATTGGCAAAAAACCCCCCTTTTGCTTAATATATAGTATAGACTAGCCTATCACCCGTGCTATGCACGAGATAATTATAGATATTTATATTTGTTTTAGATTTTTTTTTAATATATAAATTATGTTTTTTAAGATTTTTTATAAAAATAATTTAACAATCTTATCACTAATCATAGTGTATGGGAGAAGTTGAAAAGGGTATTGCAGTAACTATGCACAGATTGTATCTATAATTATTTGCAGGAGGGGATTTTAAATATTGATTAGAGGATTTTGACCAAATCAATAAATGCAGGCATGTGGAAAGACATGCTAATTGAAAAAAGTTAATAAATGTTGGGAGTTTTCTTAAGTGTGCAAGTGCACACCATGTGCCACTTACACAAAAAGTGTAAGTGTAAGGTGTAAGTATAAGTATAAGGTGTAAGTATAAGGTGTGAGTGTAAGGTGTAAGGTGTAAGTGGGTTGCATATGGTGTGCAACCTCAAAAAAGGTGTAAGTGTAAGGTTTAATTTTTTACAAAAGGTGTAAGTGTAAGGTGTAAGTGTAAGGTATAAGGTGTAAGGTGTAAGTTGCACACCATAACCAAACCCTAAATGTTGATCAAGGGATTTTGACCAAATTAATAAATGCTGAGTTTTTTTTCTAATAAAAAATTTAAAAAATTCAGATTGGATATTGAAGCTCCCACAGGCCTTGGGGTTAAAAACCCCATTTTACTTAATATATAGTATAGATATAGATATAGATAGATAGATGTAGATGTAGATATACATATAGATAATATAATATAGATAGATAGATGTGTTGAAATTTTTAAGGAATTTTGTTTATGCTGGTCTTTAATGCATTAAAGTTTAATTATGAGGGTGTTTTGACCAAATCTCCTAAAAGGCATGGGGATTGGGAGAAATTAACAAATGCTGAGTTTTTTTTTTTTTAAATCTAAAAATTAGAAAATTAGGATTATGATATTGGAGCTCCCATAAGGCTTGTAGGTTAAAAACCCCATTTTCCTTAGATAATTGTGTTTACAATTATCTATATATGTGAATTGCGATTTTTAAATGTTTTTTTTTAAATGTCTTCTTTTTTTCCTTTTTTATATTATATTAAAGTTTAATATTTTGATAATAATCATATGCGATAGGATTTTCAAGGAATTAAATGTCTTTTTTTTTATTATATTATATTAAAGTTTAATATTTTGATAATATCATATGTGTTGGACTTTTCAAGAAATTTTTTTTATACTTGTTCTTAATGCATTAAAGTGTTATTATGAGGGAAAATAATCATATGTGTTGGGACTTTTCAAGGAATTCATATGTGTTGGATTTTAAAGAATTTTTTTTAATGCTTGTTTTTAATGCATTAAAGTGTTATTATGAGGATAAGACTTGGGGGTTAGGAGAAGTTAATAAATGGTAAGGTTTTTTTTTTTTTTAATAAAAAAATCAGAAAATTTAGATTGGGAGATTAGAGCTCCGACAAGGCTTGGGGTTAAAAACCCCTTTGCCTAATATATGGTACTAGCATATCACCCGTGCTATGCACAGATTGTGTTTACAATTATCTATATATGTGAATTGTGATTTTTAAATGTCTTCTTTTTTTTCTTTTTTTATATTATATCAAAGTTTAATATTTTGATAATAATCATATGTGTTGGACTTTTCAAGAAATTAAATGTCTTTTTTTTTTAATTATATTATATTAAAGTTTAACATTTTGATAATAATCATATGTGTTAGACTTTTCAAGAAATTTTTTTTATGCTTGTTCTTAATGCATGAAAGTGTTATTATGAGGGATAATAATCATATGTGTTGAGACTTTTCAAAGAATTCATGTGTTGGATTTCAAAGAACTTTTTTTTTATGGTTGTTCTTAATGCATTAAAGTGTTATTATGATGGAAAGACTTGGGGGTTGGGAGAAGTTAACAAATGCTAAGATTTTTTTTTTTAAATCAAAAAATCAGGAAATTTAGATTGAGAGATTGGAGCTCCCACAAGGTTTGGAGTTAAAAACCTCCTTTTGCTTAATATATAACTAACGTATCACCCGTGCTATGCACGGGTTGTGTTTCACCACTGTCTTTTTTTTTTTTTTTATACTATATTAAAATTTCATATTTTGATACTAATCATATGTGTTGGACTTTTCAAGGAATTTTTTTCATGCTTGTTCTTAATGTATTAAAATGTTATTATGAGGGATAATAATCACGTGTTGGATTTTTCAAGGAATTCATATGTACTTCACAATTATTTTTATATATGTGAATTGTGATTTTTAAATGTCTTTTTTTTTATATTATATTAAAGTGTAATATTTTGATAATAATCATATGTGTTGGACTTTCGAGAAATTCATATGTGTTGGACTTTTCAAGGATTTTTTTTTATGATTGTTCTTAATGTATTAAAGTGTTATTATGAGGGATAATAATCGTGCTTGTTGGGACTTTTCAAAGAATTTATATATGTTAGACTTTTTAAAGAATTTTTTTTATACTTGGAGGTTGGGAGAAGTTAATAAATGTTAAGTTTTTTTTTTAAATAAAAAATCAGAAAATTTAGATTGGGATATTGGAACTCCCACAAGATTTGGGGGGTTAGAAACCCCCTTTTTCTTAATATATATAGATAGATAGATAGATAGATAGATAGATAGATAGATAGATATATCTTTTTATTTTTATTTTTATTTTTGTGTGGTTTCTATTTGGGTATTTTTTTTCCAATTTATTTAAGATGGAGTTGTAGGTATCTTTTTTTTTTAAATTTAATTTATCTGTGGTTTCCATTTGTTTTTAATTATTATTATTTAGGTAAGTTATGATGTGAGTTAGATATTTAATAGACATGTGAGTTTTATTGATTTAAAGTTTATTTAGATAAACTTTAAAAAAAAATAGTTTTTTTGTTTTTTTTGTTATGTTATAATAGAATATATAAAATATAGGTAGATATCTACAACTTTAATAAAAAATATTATCTGATTTTTTGGGGAAGAGAAAAAGAATGCAAGTTTTAATATTTTTTTTTGAAAATTCGTGAGAGAGATTAGGAGGGAGAGATTATGAAATATTTTTGTTATTAAATAAATAAATCAATCAATAGTTTTTTTTAATCTATTTTGTAAATTAAAAATCAATAATTTTGGAAAATTGATTAATTTTTCTCATTAAGTGATTTAAAATTTTGATAGATATACATAAAAAAAAAATACATAATTATATTATTGAATCATAATTCAAATTTAGATGTTATATCTTTTTGAGATTTATAGCTAAATTCTTATCTTTTCTTTAAATAAAAAATCAAAAAATTTAGATTGGGATATTGGAGCTCCCACAAGACTTGGGGGGTTAGAAACCCCCTTTTTCTTAATATATATAGATAGATAGATAGATAGATAGATAGATATATCTTTTATTTTTATTTTTATTTTTATTTTTGTGTGGTTTCTATTCGGGTATTTTTTTTCCAATTTATTTAAGATGGAGTTGTGGGTATCTTTTTTTTTTAATTTAATTTATCTATGGTTTCCATTTATTTTTAATTATTATTATTTAGGTAAGTTATGATGTGAGTTAGATATGTAATAGACATGTTAGTTTTATTGATTTAAAGTTTATTTAGATAAACTTTAAAAAAAAAAAATTGTTTTTTTGTTATGTTATAATAGAATATATAAAATATAGGTAGATATCTACAACTTTAATAAAAAATATTATCTATTTTTTGGGGAATAGAAAAAGAATGCAAGTTTTAATATTTTTTTTTGAAAATTCGTGAGAGAGATTAGGAGGGAGAGATTATGAAATATTTTTGTTAAAGTCAATAGTTTTTTTTAATCTATTTTGTAAATTAAAAATCAATAATTTTGGAAATTTGACTAATTTTTCCCATTAAGTGATTTAAAATTTTGATAGATATACATAAAAAAAATACATAATTATATTATTGAATCATAATTCAAATTTAGATGTTATATCTTTTTGAGATTTATAGTTAAATTCTTATCTTTTTTTTTTTAATTTTTGTGTGTAACCATAGTGTATGGGAGAAATTGAAAAGGGTGTTGCAATAATTATGAGAGAAGTCAAAAGGGATTGTGGGTTGGGAAATGTCAATAAATGCTGAGGTTGGGTTGGCAGAAGTTATAGCGATCCCGGGTTTACCCTTGTCGTACAGTGATCCGGACATGTGTCTGTGGATGTTAGTAGTTGATCATTTCCTTGTGTACATCCTTTCTTACTTTGTATTTGAGTTATAGGATGTGTAGGGCAGGTTTGTTACAGGTGGGTTGAGATTAGAAACTAAAACTAGTTTCCCAGATTTTGACCTGTCCGCTCGAGCAGGGGTTTTGGCGCTCGAGCGGGAGTTTCACCCATCCAGTATTTCCTGTGCAGTGTTCGACGCTCGAGCGTGGGATTGGCCGCTTGAGCGGGTTTGTGTGAGTGACGCTCGAGCGGGGAGTTGGAAGCTCGAGCGGGAGACCTGTCTGCAAAAGTTCTGGGAGTGTGTATCCGGAGCTCGAGCGGGGGATTGGCCGCTCGAGCGGGAGTCTGTGAGTGACGCTCGAGCGGGGCGTTGGACGCTCGAGCGGGGCGTTGGACGCTCGAGCGGGGCGACTGGGTTAAAGCTCCGTGTTTTGACTTTTCAAATCACTTTTTTACTTTCTATTCTCTCTCCTACTTTTCCAAAAACACCATTGTTAAGCCTCTCACTCTAGAACTCTACCTTCTCTCTAGGTTTTGATCTAGTAGGAGTGATTTGCTCATCTTTGGCCTTTACAAAAAAGTTGTTGATAGTCGAGGGCTACATTTTAATTTGAAAATTTCGGGATTTGGAGCACGTTGGGTTTTGTCATCTTCTCCCTTGGGGCTCCAGATTTGAGGTAGGGATATCCTACTCCTCTCTATGGATTTTGTCTTTAAATTTTAGTATTTTGAGATGTTGGGGTTGGTTTGGTAATTTTGTGAAAGTTTGGGGCTTTTGAGTGATTTTACAAAAGTTGGGGTTTTATTTATAATAAATCTAGATGCATGTTTGGCATAGAGAAAGGGAATAAATGTTGAATCACTGGTGAAATGGGACCTTAAGGGTTGTAATGTTAATTATGGGAAATGACGTAATTATATTGTTTGATTAATTGGGATAATTAATTGTGAGAAATAAGGAAATGAAATGGAATTGTTGAGATTGGGAATGCATGGGGAAAAAGGGTGTAGTTGAATTATTTATCACTCACCGAATTGAAATGTTGATTGAATATCCATTTGCGCATTTATTTCCTGTTTAGAAATAACTGCTTTGGGCTATCGGTGGAGGATAGTCGTGATTGTTGTAGACAATGTATGATGATTAGGCAAATGAAAACTAATCAATGGAATGTGTCATGGAATTTGACGGATGATAGAATACATTAACTGTATGTATTGAATGATTGTATATAGAACCAATGTGTTTGTATACGTTATGTGTAGAGGAGGAGATGGGGGATGTACTCCGCGGTTTAGGGGAAGATGGGGGATGTACCTCTAAACTGGATATGAACTCCGTAGATACAGCTCATATGCTTGTCTAGAGAAGTGAAGATAGAGCTCATATGCTTATCTTTGTGAAGTGTAGATACAGCTTATATGCTTCTCTGTGAACGTGGGACATAGTTGTTACATATATCTGTTGAGAATGTGGATATAGCTTATATGCTTATCTATGAATGTGGGATATAGTTTTATACTATCTGTTGAGATGATGATAGAGCTAATATGCTTATCTGTTGAAAAAGGGAAAATAAAAGGTAACTTTGACTCATAAGTCGTATGACATAAAGTGTGATTTATGTGGATGTATCAGTGTTGACCATCTATCAATTGCTAATCTTTTGGTCATTGTTCATGGTTGGTTTAGTGTATTTCTACTGGGCTGTGGCTCACCCTATATGGGAATATCATTTTCAGGTACAGGTAGCATGCTACCTCCAAGGTCATAGCTTGGGAGGCTAGAGGCGGGCAGATTTTTGTTGTTTAAGTTCCTTTTTGATGTATTACATGTATATTCAAGCCGAGGGCTTAATGTGTAGATGAGTTAGCACTCTTTTGTTGTAACCAAGTGTTAACTTGGAAAGCTGTAAGCCCGTAGGGCATTTTCCTTTTGTTGTTAACATGTAATACTTTTGTAATGAAACTCTGATGAATAGAAGAATGTGAATATTTCGTATGTCAATGAATGTTTTATTTGATGGGTTTAATGTTGTTTTTTTTAGGGCGTTACAACTTGATATCAGGGCGTACCGGGTTCGAATACCTTGGGTACGTGGGAAGTGATTAGGATCACAATGGGTTTGTCTCGCTTGATAGAGACTTAGACGTAGTGTTATATGCTACATGCTTAATTGATAACATGCTTATGTGACTATGTGGGTATGGGATGTAGTTTCTAGGATGTTGACTGGATCCTTAGGTTTCTGGGAGTCTTGTTGGAAAAGCACTTGATCAATGTTGTTTCTAACCGGAACTCTAGTAACGCCTCGGGACTATCATTATCCGGAAATGAAATTCGTAAGTGCTTATGTGTTTATGTGCTTACGTGGAGTGAACTACTGTTGTCCATGCATTAGGACGTGAGTGTTTAGTTTTGGCACATTTGTGAATGTGCTAACGTTCGGTGCTACCTTTATTAGGATGTCAGGACGAGGAAGAGGTGCTAGGCGTGGTAGACCTGCGAGGCAGGAAGTACCTTTACCGGAGGAGATTCCGGCAGTGTAGGAGGGAGTTGGCCAGGCCAATGTGGCCGAGCCGGCAGGTCAGCAGGCCATGGGTGCTTTGGCCAGAGAGATAGTAGGAGCCTTGGGTATTCTTAGAGCTGGGAATCAGGCAGCTGAGGCAGGGCCTTCTTTCTTGAAGAGGGAGTCTTTCCGGTCTAATCTGGATGAGTTTATCGGGGATCCGAAGGAGCCACTAAAGGCTGATGAGTGGCTAGAGCAAATGAGTAAGACGTTCGAGATGCTTGGCATCGAGGACGGAGCACTGAAAGTGACCTTGGCATCCTTCCAGCTGAAGGGAGATGCGGGTCAATGGTGGAAGTACGAGAAGGCTCGTGTTGGTGGTACTTGGGAGGCGTTTGTGAATGCTTTTCAGGAGAGGTTTTTGTGTGCAGCGGCTAGGGAGAAGCTGAGGGATCAGTTTAGCCGGCTTAAACAGCAGGGCTTGTCAGTGGCCGAGTTTGAGGCTACTTTTACCAGTCTGTCCAGGTTTGCACCTGAACTGGTGGCGTCTGAGGAACGCCGTTGCTATGAGTTTGAGCGGAAGTTGAGGCGGGGCCTCAAGTTGAGAGTTTGTGGGTCTTACATCCGAGAGTATAGACACCTGGTAGATGCCGCTGCTCATATGGAAATTATGATGCAGGAAGAGGAGGAAGAGCAGAAGGGCTCCAAGAGGGGCCAAAATGGCCAGGGTGATGGCAGGAGGCAGAGGGGTTATAACCCTCAGCAGTCTCAGGGTGCAGTTTCTAGATCGACCTTTCCAGTGCCGAGTGCAGGCTCGGGGAGAGGCAATCAGGGGGAGTTTGCTTGTTACAAGTGTGGCCAGCTGGGTCACAAGGTTTCAGTTTGCCCGCAGAAGGGTGGGGGTCAGAGAGCTGCTTCTTCTTCAGCTAGACCGCAGAGTCAGAGTTTGGGTAGGGGGCAGCCCTTGTCTTGTTATCAGTGTGGACAGCCTGGGCACCTGAAGAGGTTTTGCCCGCAGTTGAGTGCCACTTCGGGAGTGTCTGGTTCTAGACAGACGCAGGGATTTCAGCCAGCTCAGTCTGTGCAGGCCTCGAGGGCCAATCCGGGGGCTTCGTCGTCCCATTCAGTGCAACAGTCGTATGCTCCTAGAGGTGAGCAGGTAGACCAGGGGCCTACAGGGCGCGTGTATGCTGTTACCGCGCAAGATTTAGTACCGGCTCCATCGGTAGTGAGAGGTACTTTTCTGTTTTGCAACTCGGTTGCTTGTGTGTTGATTAACACGGGTGCATCTCATTCTTTTATATCTGCTGCATTTGCATCTGTTTTAGAATTGGAGTTGGCACAGTTAGCATCTCCCATTTGTGTGGTATCGCCTTTGGGTGGTGAGTTGATCTTGAAACAAGGTGTTAGAGGTTGTGATATAGAGGTCGCCGACCATAGGCTTCCTTTTCCGTTTGTTGTCATGCCCATGAAGGGTTTTGATGTTATTTTGGGTATGGACTGGCTATCGTCATACCGGGCTGTTATCGATTGCTACCGCCAGAGGGTCACGTTATGTACCTTGAGCGGGGAGTGGTTCCATTTCTTGGGAGACCGGGTTGGTTGTGTTTTGCCACCGGGGTATGATTCGAGAAGGCGAAGTGAGCTTAGTGGTCTACTTGCTAGCTTCGAGAGAGGTGAGAGTGGTGAGACCCAGCTTGTATTGCCGAGGGTGGTTTGTGAGTATTCGGATGTCTTTCCCGAAGATCTTGTTAGTTTGCCACCTCACCGAGAGATAGAGTTCTCTATTGATCTAGTGCCCGGCACGGCGCCGATTTCTATGGCACCTTACTGTTTTGCTCCAGCAGAGTTGGTTGAGTTGAAAGTTCAACTCCAGGAATTGCTAGATAAGGGTTTTGTTCGCCCTAGTGTTTCACGGTGGGGAGCACCGGCCCTCTTTGCTAAAAAGAAAGATGGTGCCTTGAGATTGTGTATAGACTACCGGAAGTTGAATCGGGCTACGGTTAAGAATAAGTACCTTATGCCCCGTATAGATGATTTGTTTGACCAGTTGAAGGGTTCCCGTTGTTTCTCTAAAATAGACTTGAGATCGGGTTACCACCAGTTGAGGGTTAGGGAGGAGGATATTCCGAAGACGGCATTCCGTACGCGGTATGGCCACTATGAGTTTCTGGTGATGCCATTTGGGCTTACCAATGCACCAGCAGTCTTTATGGACTTGATGAACCGGATCTTCCGGGAATTCTTGGATCGATTTGTAGTCGTTTTCGTGGACGACATTCTTGTTTATTCGCCTTCTGAGGAGGAGCACGAAGAACACTTGAGAGTGGTGCTTGAGTTGCTTAGAGCCCATAGGCTGTATGCCAAGTTTGGGAAGTGTGAGTTCTGGCTGAGGGAAGTCAAATTCTTAGGCCACGTGGTATCCGGGAAAGGAGTGTCTGTTGATACATCGAAGGTAAAGGCAGTGCAAGATTGGGCACAGCCTAAGAGTGTATTTGAGATCCGCAGTTTTCTGGGATTAGCTGGGTATTACCGCCGGTTTGTAAAAGATTTCTCCAGGTTAGCGTCACCGTTGACTAGACTGACTCGGAAGGGAGTCAAGTTTGTGTGGAGTGAGACTTGTGAAAAGTCGTTCCAAGAGCTGAAAGTTAGATTGACCACCGCTCCGATGTTGATTATTCCGGAGAGAGGGTTGGGTTATGCGGTTTATTGTGATGCTTCACGAGAGGGTTTGGGTTGTGTGTTGATGCAAGAGGGGAAAGTGGTAGCTTATGGCTCACGTCAGTTGAAAATACACGAGAAGAATTACCCTACACACGACCTAGAGTTAGCGGCTGTGATCTTTGCCTTGAAAATCTGGAGGCACTACCTTTATGGTGAGAAGTTCGAGGTGTTCTCGGACCACAAGAGTTTAAAGTATCTGTTTACACAGAGAGACTTGAATTTGAGGCAGAGAAGGTGGATGGAGTTCATTGAGGATTATGATTTTGAGTTGCATTATCATCCGGGAAAGGCCAATGTTGTGGCCGATGCCCTTAGTAGGAAATCCATTAGTGATGTAGCTAGTATAGCCATCCGAGAATGGGAGATGTTGGGAGCACTTGGCGAGTTTGATTTGCTACTGGGCGAATCCGTTGAGGCTGCGGCCTTGTTTTCTGTTGTTGCGCAGCCTACACTTGTGACACGAGTGTTAGAGGCACAGAGAGGTGACCTTGAGGTAGAATCCCTCCGAGAGAAGATCTCCAGTGGGAAGGTTGAGAAGGGTTTGACGGTGTATCCCGACCTGAGTGTGAGATACCAAGACCGTTTGTTTGTGCCAGAGTCTTGCCGAGAGGAAGTACTCCGAGAGTTTCACCATTCGCGCCTTGCGGTGCATCCGGGAGGTACTAAGATGTATCAGGATTTGGGTCGCCAGTTTTGGTGGCGGGGTATGAAGAGAGATGTGGCTGTTTTCATATCGAAGTGCCTTACTTGCCATCAAGTGAAGGCCGAGCATCAGAGGGCAGCGGGTTTGTTACAACCCTTGCCTATTGCCGAATGGAAGTGGGAGCATGTCACTATGGACTTCGTTGTAGGTCTTCCGAGGACTCAGCGGGGTAGTGATGCTATTTGGGTGGTTGTAGACCGGTTAACTAAGTCGGCGCACTTCATTCCTATGCGCGTGAGAGATTCGGTAGATCATCTTGCCGACTTGTATATTCGGGACATAGTGAGGTTGCACGGGGTCCCAGTGACGATCGTCTCAGATAGAGATCCTCATTTTACTGCTAGGTTGTGGCAGAGTTTGCAGAGTGCCTTGGGCACTAAGTTAACCTTTAGTACGGCTTACCATCCTCAGACTGACGGGCAGTCCGAGCGTACTATTCAGATCCTCGAGGATATGCTTCGGGGTTGTGTCCTGGACTTCAGTGGGACGTGGGAGAGGCACTTACCCTTGATAGAGTTTGCCTACAACAACAGCTTTCAGTCTAGCATCGGTATGGCACCGTTTGAGGCCTTGTATGGCCGACCGTGTAGGTCTCCAGCGTGTTGGGCCGAGGTGGGTGATGCACCTTTGTTGGGTCCGGAGTTGGTTAGGGAGACGACGGAGAAAGTTGAGCTTATCCGTAGGAGGCTTGTTACAACCCAGAGTCGTCAGAAATCTTATGCTGACCATAGGAGGAGGCCTTTGGCGTTTGAGGTAGGTGATCATGTCTTTCTGAAGATATTACCTAGGCGAGGCTTGATGAGGTTTGGGAAGAGTGGAAAGTTATCCCCTTGGTTCATTGGTCCTTTTGAGATTCTTGAGAGGATTGGCGAGGTTGCTTATCGGTTAGCCTTACCGCCGCAGTTTTCCGGAGTGCATGACGTGTTTCATGTGAGTATGCTTCGGAAGTATGAGCCGGATCCATCGCATGTGTTGGATTGGACCGATTTAGAGGTAGATGAGGAAGCCTCGTATGAGGAGAGACTGGTTCGGGTCTTGGATAGGCGGGATCAGGTCCTGCGTGGCAAGACCATTCCTTTGGTGAAAGTCTTGTGGAAACACCACGGAGTGGAGGAAGCCACTTGAAAACGTGAGTTGGAAGTCCGCGAAAAATATCCGGACTTGTTTGTTGATATGTAATCTTGTATTTAGATTTTGAACTATTGTTGAACTTAAGAGCTTTTATATGTGTCTTAAGTTATGAAACATTGAAAATGTTTGGTTTATTGGAAGTATGTTTTGGAACTTGCCTCATATGGAAGTTGAATGTAACATTATATATGTTGAATATATTGTTGAAATTGGAAAGGAAATGCGTAATGTTGATGCATGTTGAAAGTACATATGTTGTTTACATATTGTGAAATGCCTCTTGTTAAAGGGAGGGGGTGACCGGTAATGGGTCGAATTGTTGAATGTTAAAACGTAACATTGTTTAAAATGGAGGAAAACTTATTTTTGAAAACTTGTGCTTAATTTCGGGGACGAAATTCTTTAAGGGGGGGTTATAGCGATCCCGGATTTACTCTTGTTGTACAGTGATCCGGACATGTGTCCGTGGATGTTGGTAGTTGATTATTATCTTGTTTACATCCTTTTTACTTCGTATTTGAGTTGTAGGATGTGTTGGGCAGGTTTGTTACAGGTTGGTTGAGTTTAGAAACCAAAACTAGCTGCCCAGATTTTGGACCTGTCCGCTCGAGCGGGGGTTCTGGCGCTCGAGCGGGAATTGCACCCATCCAGTATTTCCTGTGCAGTGTTGGACGCTCGAGCGTGGAGTTGGCCACTCGAGCGGGGTTGTGTGAGTGCCGCTCGAGCAGGGAGTTGGAAGCTCGAGCGTAGACCTGGTTCTGTAAAAGTTCTGGGAGTGTGTATCCGCCGCTCGAGCGGGATTGTTGGCCGCTCGAGCGTGAGTCTGTGAGTGCCGCTCGAGCGGGGCGACTATTATATAAATCCGAGATCCAAATTTTGGATCACTTTTTCAAGATCTTTCCTCTCTCTTACTTTTCCAAAAAGCCATTTTCAGAGCTTCTCACTCTAGAACCGGCCCTTCTCTCTTAGATTTGATCTAGTAGGAGTGATTTGCTCATCTTTGGCCTTTACAAAAAAGTTGTTGATCGTCGAGGGCTACATTTTAATCTGAAAATTTCGGGATTTGGAGCACGTTGGGTTTTGTCATCTTCTCCCTTGGGGCTCCGAATTTGAGGTAGGGATATCCTACTCCTCTCTATGGATTTTGTCTTTAAATTTTGGTATTTTGAGATGTTGGGGTTGGTTTGGTAATTTTGTGAAAGTTTGGGGCTTTTGTGTTATTTTACAAAAGTTGGGGTTTTATTTATAATAAACCTAGATGCATGTTTGGTATAGAGGAATGGAATAAATGTTGAATCATTGATGAAAATGAGACCTAAGGATTGTAATGTTAATTATGGAAAATGACCTAATTACATTGATTGATTAATTAGGGTAATTAATTGTGAGAAATGAGGAAATGAAATGGAATTGTTGAGATTGGGAGTGCATGGGGTTAAAGGGTGTAGTTGAATTGTTTATCACACACCGAATTGAAATGTTGATTGAATATCCATTTGTGCATTTATTTTCTGTTTAGAAATAACTGCTTTGGGCTATCGGTGGAGGATAGTCGTGATTGTTGTAGACAATGCATGATGATTAGGCAAACGGAAACTAATCAATGGAATGGGTCATGGAATTGACGGTTGATAGAATACATTAACTGTATGTATTGGGTGATTGTATATAGAACCAATGTGTTTGTATATGTTATGTGTAGAGGAGGAGATGGGGGATGTACTCCGCGGTTTAGGGGAAGATGGGGGATGTACCTCTAAACCGGATAGTATTGGGAGAAGATAGGGGATGAACTCCGTAGATACAGCTCATATGCTTGTCTAGAGAAGTGAAGATAGAGCTAATATGCTTATCTTTGTGGAATGTGGATACAGCTTATATGCTTATCTGTGAATGTGGAATATTGTTGTTATACATATCTGTTGGGAATGTGGATATAGCTTATATGCTTATCTGTGAATGTGGGATATAGTTTTTATACATATCTGTTGAGATGATGATAGAGCTAATATGCTCATCTGTCGAAAAAGGAAAAATGAAAAGTAACTTGGACTCATGAGTCGGATGACATAAAATGTGATTTATGTGGATGTATCAGTGTTGGCCATCTATCAATCGCTAATCTTTTAGTCATTGTTCATAGTTGGTTTAGTGTATTTCTACTGGGCTGTGGCTCACCCTATATGGGAATATCATTTTCAGGTACAGGTAGCATGCCACCTCCAAGGACATAGCTTGGGAGGCTAGATGCGAGCTGATTTTTGCTGTTTAGTTTCTTTTGATGTATTACATGTATATTCAAGCCAAGGGTTTAATGTGTAGATGAGTTAGCATCCTTTTGTTGTAACCAAGTGTTAACTTGGAAAGTTGTAAGCCCGTAGGGCATTTTGCTTTTGTTGTTAACTTGTAATACTTTTGTAATGAAACTCTGATGAATAGAAGAATGTGGTTATTTCATTTGTCAATGAATGTCTTATTTGATGGGTTTAATGTTGTTATTTTGAGGACGTTACAAAAAGAACTATTAAACTAACTATAATCACATTAAAAAAAAAGAATCATTCAAGTAATTATAATCACATTTTTCTTCTTGTGAGGGTTTATATTTATCTAAGTTCAATCATATTAAAAATAAAATTAAAATAGTAAATAAAAAGATTAAATAATATTAAAAAAAAAACCATTGAACTAACTACAACAATCATATTAAAAAAAAGTGTCATTGAACAAATTACAATCACATCACATTTTTCTCATAATAAAATAAATAAATGAAAAAAAGAACAATTAAACTAACTACAATCACATTAAAAAAAAATCATTCAACTAATTATAATCACATTTTTTTCTTTGTGAGAGTTTATATTTATCTAATTTCAATCATATTAAAAAATCAAATTATAATTTTTTATTTGCCAGACAAATCACAAATATTTTTATAACCATTGAGCTAACTACAACAATCATAATAAAAAAATTGTCATTGAACAAACTACAATCGCATCACATTTTTTCCATAATAAAATAAATAAATGAAAAAAAAACTTTTAAACTAACTACAATCACATTTAAAAAAAAAAAGAATCATTCAACTAATTATAATCACATTTTTCACTTTTTGAGGGTTTATATTTATCTAGCTTCAATCATATTAAAAAATCAAAAATAAAATTAAAATAGTAAATAAAAAGATTAAATAACATTAAAAAAAACCCATTGAGCTAACTACAACAATTATATTAAAAAAAAAGATCCATTGAACAAACTACAATCACATCACATTTTTCCCATAATAAAATAAATAAATGAAAAAAAAACTATTAAACTAACTGCAATCACATTAAAAAAAAAAATCATTCAACTAATTATAATCACATTTTTCTCTTTGTGAGGGTTTATATTTATCTAATTTCAATTATATTAAAAAATCAAATTATAATTTTTTATTCGCTAGACAAATCACAAATATTTTTATGTGTTATCTAATTACAATATTAAAACAATAAACAAAAGGAAAAGTCAAGAAGGAGAAAACAAAAAGAAGACTTACTGTTTGCATACGTGGTCACTGAAGTTAAAAGTGTAGAAGTGAGAAGTCAAGAAGGAGAAAGCAGAAAAAAAAAAAAACTATTAAACTAACCACAATCACATTTAAAAAAAAAAAATCATTCAACTAATTATAATCACATTTTTATCTTTGTGAGGGTTTATATTTATCTAATTTCAATCATATTAAAAAATTAAATTATAATTTTTTATTCGCTAGACAAATCACAAATATTTTTATACGCTATCTAACTACAATGTTAAAACAGTAAATAAAAGGAAAAGTCAAGAAGAAGAAAACGAAAAGAAGACTTGCTGTTTGCATACGTGGTCACGGAAGTTGAAAGTGTAGAAGTGAGAAGTCAAGAAAGATAAAGCAAAAAGGAGACTCACTGTTTGCAATAAGTATGTGAAAAGTTAAAAAAAGTGTATGTATTGGAGAAGTTAAAAAGACTTAAAAGAATTTAATATGTGTTAAATTTTTTTTTTTCAAAAAAAATCAAAAAAATTAAGAGAGAGAGAGAGAGAAAAGAAGCAAGGAACGTGGGCGCTTAACCGAGGAGGTACCCCCAAAGGCAAATGCCCTTTTTATTATCAGATATACACACCACATAGCCATAGCCTCTCTCTCTCTCTCTCTCTCTCTCTCTCTCTCTCCATTTATCAACCGTAGTGTAATTATAATCTTTGAACCAATCACCAAGCAACCCCCAATATTATATCGGAACTCTCACAAAATTTGTGAGTTAGATATAGATATAAATAAATAGATAGATATAGATATAGAGATAGATATTTATATTTGTTTTAAATTTTTTTTAATATATAAATTATTTGTTTTGGAAAAGGTACTGCAGTAATTATGAGAGAAGTCAAAAAGCCTTGTGGGTTGAGAGAAATTAATAAATGCTGAGGTTAATTTTTTTTTTTAAAAGACAAAAAATTAGAAAATTAGGATTGATATATTGAAGCTCCCATAGGCCTTGGGGGTTAAAAACCCCATTTTGCTTAATATATAGTATAGATAGATATATAGATATAGATAATATAATATAGATAGATAGATGTGTTGAAATTTTTAAGGAATTTTGTTTGTGCTGGTCTTTAATGCATTAAAGTTTAATTATGAGGGAGTTTTGACCAAATCTCCCAAAAGGCATAGGGATTAGAAGAAATTAATAAATAGTGAGTTTTTTTTTTTAAAATCAAAAAATTAGAAAATTAGGATTGGAATATTGGAGCTCCCACAAAGCTTGTGAGTTAAAAACCCCATTTTGCTTAATATATAGTACTAGCATATCACCCGTGCTATGCACGGATTGTGTTTACAATTATCTATATATGTGAATTGTGATTTTTAAACGTTTTTTTTTAAATGTCTTCTTTTTTTCCTTTTTTATATTATATTAAAGTTTAATATTTTGATAATAATCATATGTGTTGGACTTTTCAAGCAATTAAATGTCTTCTTTTTTTTATTATATTATATTAAAGTTTAATAATTTGATAATAATCATATGTGTTGGACTTTTTCAGAATTTTTTTTGTGCTTATTCTTAATGCATTAAAATATTATTATGAGGAATAATAATCATATATGTTGGGACTTTTCAAGGAATTCATATGTGTTGGATTTCAAAGAATTTTTTTTATACTTGTTCTTAATGCATTAAGGTGCTATTATGAGGGTAAGACATGGGGGTTGAGAGAAGTTAATAAATGCTAAGTTTTTTTTTTTTTTTAAATAAAAAAATCAGAAAATTTAAATTGGGAGATTGGAGCGCCCACAATGATTGGGGTTAAAAACCCCATTTTGCTTAATATATAGTATAGATATATAGATACTAGCCTATCACTCGTGCTATGCACGGGATAATTATAGATATTTATATTTGTTTAAATTTTTTTTAATATATTAATTATGTTTTTTAAGATTTTTTATAAAAATAATTTAACAATCTTATCACTAACCATAGTGTATGGGAGAAGTTGAAAAGGGTACTGCAATAAATATACACGGATTGTATATATAATTATTTGTTTGAGGGGATTTTAAATGCTGATCATGAGATTTTGACTAAATCAATAAATGCAGGCATGTGGAAAGAAATATGGATTGAAAAAAGTTAATAAATGCTAATCATGAGATTTTGACTAAATCAATAAATGTTGAGTTTTTTTTTTTAAATTAAAAATTTAGAAAATTCAGATTGGGATATTGAAGCTCGCACAGGCCTTGGGTGTTAAAAACCCCATTTTACTTAATATATAGATAGCATATCACCCGTGCTATGCACGGATTGTATTTACAATTATCTATATATGTGAATTGTGATTTAAATTTTTTTTTTTTAAATATCTTCTTTTTTTCTTTTTTATATTATATTAAAATTTAATATTTTGATAATAATCATATGTGTTGGACTTTTCAAGGAATTAAATGTTTTTTTTTAATTATATTATATTAAAGTTTAATATTTTGATAATAATCATATGTGTTCGACTTTTCAAGAAATTTTTTTTATGCTTGTTCTTAATGCATTAAAGTGTTATCATGAGAGATAATAATCATATGTGTTGGGACTTTTCAAGAAATTCATGTGTGTTGAATTTCAAAGAATTTTTTTATGTTTGTTTTTAATGCATTAAAGTGTTATTATGAGGGTAAGACTTGGGAGTTGGGAGAAGTTAATAAATGCTAAGAATTTTTTTTAAATCAAAAAATCAGAAAATTTAGATTGGGAGATTGGAGCTCCCACAAAGCTTGAGGCTAAAAACCTCATTTTGCTTAATATATAGTATAGATATAGATACCATATCACCCGTGCTATGCACGGGTTGTATTTACAATTATCTATATATGTGAATTGTGATTTTTAATTTTTTTTTTTTTAAATGTCTTCTTTTTTTTTTCATTTTTATATTATATTAAAGTTTATTATTTTGATAACAATCATATGTGTTGGACTTTTCAATGAATTAAATATCTTCTTTTTTTATATTATATTAAAGTTTAATATTTTGATAATAATCATATGTGTTGGACTTTCCAAGGAATTAAATATCTTCTTTTTTTATATTATATTAAAGTTTAATATTTTGATAATAATCATATGTGTTGGACTTTTTAAGGAATTTTTTTTATATTTGTTTTTAATGCATTAAAGTGTTATTATGAGGGATAATAATCATATGTGTTGGGACATTTCAAGGAATTCATATGTGTTGGACTTTTCAAGGAATTTTTTTATGCTTGTTCTTAATGCATTAATGTGTTATTATGAGGGTAAGGCTTGGGGGTTGGGAGAAGTTAATAAATACTAAGGTTTTATTTTTAAAAAAATAAAAAAATCAGAAAATTTAGATAGGGATATTGGAGCTCCCACAAAACTTATGAGTTAGAGATAGATATAAATAAATAGATAGATATGGATATAGATATAGATATCTATATTTGTTTTAATTTTTTTTTAATATACAAATTATTTATTTTGGAAAATGTACTGCAGTAATTATGAGAGAAATCAAAAAATCTTGTGGGTTATAGATAGACATAGATAAAGATATTTATATTTGTTTTAAAATACAAAATATTTGTTTTGGAAAAGGTACTGCAGTGATTATGAGAGAAGTCAAAAAGTTTTATGGGTTAAGGGAAGTTAATAAATGCTGAGATTAATTTTTTTTTAAAAACAAAAAATTAGAAAATTAGGATTGCCATATTGAAGCTCCCACAGGCCTTGGGGGTTAAAAATTCAATTTTGCTTAATATATAGTATAGATATAGATAGATAGATAGTTAGATAGATAGATATATCTTTTTATTTTTATTTTTATTTTTTGTGTGGTTTCTATTCGGGTATTTTTTTTTCAATTTATTTAAGATGGAGTTGTGGGTATCTTTTTTTTTTTAAATTTAATTTATCTGTGGTCTCCTTTTGTTTTTAATTATTATTATTTAGGTAAGTTATGATGTAAGTTAGATATGTGATAGACATGTGAGTTTTATTGATTTAAAATTTATTTAAATAAACTTTAAAGATTTTTTTTTTAGTTTTATAGTTTTTTTTATGTTATAATATAATATATAAAATATAGGTAGATATCTACAACTTTAATAAAAAATATTATCTGATTTTTTGGGGAAGAGAAAATGAATGCAAGTTTTAATATTTTTTTTTTGAAAATTTGTGAGAGAGATTAGGAGAGAGAGATTATGAAATATTTTTGTTATTAAATAAATATATCAGTCAATAGTTTTTTTTAATCTATTTTGTAAATTAAAAATCAATAATTTTGAAAAATTGATTAATTTGTCTCATTAAGTTATTTAAAATTTTGATAGATATACATAAAAAAAATACATAATTATATTATTAAATCATAATTCAAATTTAGATGTTATGTCTTTTTGAGATCTATAGCTAAATTCTTATATATATTTTTTATTTTTGTGTGTAACCATAATGTATGGGAGAAATTGAAAAGGGTGTTGCAATAATTATCAGAGAAGTCAAAAGAGATTGTGGGTTGGGAGAAGTCAATAAATGCTGAGGTTTTTTTTTTTAAATCAAAAAATTAGAAAATTAGGATTAGGAGATTGAAGCTCCCACAGGCCTTGGGGTTAAAAACCCCATTTTGCTTAATATATAGTATAGATATACACTAGCCTATTACCCGTGCATAGCACGGGATAATTATAGATATTTATTTTTATTTTAGATTTTTTTAATATATAATTGTGTTTTAAGATTTTTATAAAAATAATTTAATAATTTTATCACTAACCATAGTGTATGAGAGAAGTTAAAAAGGGTACTACAATAACTATGCATGAGTTGTATCTATAATTATTTGTATGAGGGGATTTTAAATGCTGATTAGGGAATTTTGACCAAATTAATAAATGCAGGCATGTGAAAAGACATGTGGATTGAAAAAATTAATAAATGTCAATCAGAAGATTTTGACCAAATCAATAAATGCTGAGTTTTTTTTTAAATGTCTTTTTTTTCCGTTTTTATATTATATTAAAGTTTAATATTTTGATAATAATCATATGTGTTAGACTTTTCAATGAATTAAATGTCTTTTTTTTTATTATATTATATTAAAGTTTAATATTTTGATAATAATCATGTGTTGGATTTTTCAAAAAAAAATATTTATACTTGTTCTTAATGCATTAAAGTGTTATTATGAGGTATAATAATCATATGTGTTAAGACTTTTCAAGGAATTCATATGTGTTGGATTTCAAAGAATTTTTTTTATGGTAGTTCTTAATGCATTAAACTGTTATTATGAGGGTAAGACTTGGGGGTTGGGAGAAGTTAATAAATGCTAAGATTTTTTTTTTTAAATCAAAAAATCAGGAAATTTAGATTGGTAGATTGGAGCTCCCACAAGACTTGGGGTTAAAAACCCCCTTTTGCTTAATATATAGTATAGATATATACTAGCCTATCACCCATGCTATGCACGGGATAATTATAGATATTTATATTTGTTTTAGATTTTTTTTAATATATAAATTATGTTTTTTAAGATTTTTTATAAAAATAATTTAGCAATCTTATCACTAACCATAGTGCATGGGAGAAGTTGAAAAGGGTACTGAAGTAACTATACACAGATTGTATCTATAATTATTTATATGAGGGGATTTTGACCAAATTAATAAATGCATTCATGTGGAAAGACATGTGGATTGAAAAAAGTTAATGAATGTTGATCAGGGGATTTTGACCAAATCAATAAATGTTGAGTTTTTTTTTTTAAATAAAAAATAAAAAATTTAGAAAATTCAGATTGGAATATTAAAACTCCCACAGGCCTTGGGGGTTAAAAACCCCCTTTTGTTTAATATATAGTATAAATAGATTATTTAGAGCCATTGAACAACCTACAATTACATTTTTCTTTTTGTGAGTTAACTTCAATCGTATTAAAAAATCAAATTATAAACAAAAAGAGATAGCTTCAATCATACAAATCACAATTTTTTTAATGCTATTTATCTACAATGACATTTTTCTCGTAAGAAAAAAATAATTGAAAAAGATAACCATTAAAATAGTAAATAAAAAAGATTATTTAGAACCATTGAACAAACTACAATCACATTTTTCTTTTTGTGAGAGTTTATATTTATCTAACTTCAATCATATTAAAAAATGAAATTATAAACAAAAGGAGATAACTTCAATCATACAAATCACAATTTTTTTAATGCTATCTAATCATCATCAACAATTAAAAAAATCAATCACAAATTAAGTCAATTGATAACTAAAAAACACAATAATTTATTTTTCAAAAAACATAGTGAGTTAAAAAGATCAATTACAATTTTTTTTTTGGGTCAAAATACAATCAAATCATCATTAATAATTGGTACATTATGTGACCCTAATGAGTACAATCCATTTTGTTTTTCAAAAAACATAGTGAGTTAAAAATCAAATAACAAATTAAGTGAATTGATAATTAAAAAAACACAATAATTTTTTTTCCAAAAAACATAGTGAGTTAAAAAAATCAATTACAAATTTTTTTTTTCAAAATACAATCTAATCATTATCAATAATTGATACTTTAAAAATCAAATCAAAAAAAAATCAAATCAAATCAAATCACAAATATTTTTATGCTATCTAACTACAATCATATTTTTTTCATAAATAATTGTAAAGAAAAACCATTAAAATAGTAAATAAAAGATTAAATCACATTAAAAAAAGAACCATTGAACAAACTACAATCACATCACATTTTTCCCATAATAAAATAAATAAATAAATAAAAGAACCATTGACTAACTACAATCACATTAAAAAAAAAGAACCATTGAACTAACTACAATCACATTTTTTTTCTTTGTGAGTGTTTATGTTTATCTAACTTCAATCATATTAAAAATAAAATTAAAATAGTAAATAGAAAGATTAAATAATATTAAAAAAAAAACCATTGAACTAACTACAACAATCATATTAAAAAAAAGAGCTATTGAACAAACTACAATCACATCACATTACAATCACATTTTTTTCTTTGTGAGTGTTTATGTTTAGGGTTTAGGGTTTAGTGTGTATTGGAGAAGTTAAAAAACTTGGAAGAATTTAATAAGTGCTAAGTTTTTTTTAAAAAAAAAATCAAAAAAATAAGAAATTAAGGTTCAGATATTGGAACTCCCACAAAACTTGTGGGTTAAAGATAGATATAAATAAATACAAAGATATAGATATAGATATTTATATTTGTTTTAAATTTTCTTTAATATACAAATTATTTGTTTTGGAAAAGGTACTGCAGTAATTATGAGAGAAGTCAAAAAGTCTTATGGGTTGAGAGAAGTTAATAAATGCTGAGACTAATTTTTTTTTTAAACAAAAAATTAGAAAATTAGGATTGGCATATTAGAGCTCCCACAGGCCTTGGGGGTTAGAAACCCCCTTTTACTTAATATATAGTAAGTATAGACTAACCTATCACTCGGCTATGCACGAGATAATTATAAATATTTATATTTATTTTAGATTTTTTTAATATATAAATTATGTTTTTTAAGATTTTTTATAAGAATAATTTAACAATCTTATCACTAACCATAGTGTATGAGAGAAGTTGAAAAGGATACTGCAGTAACTATACATGGATTGTATCTATAATTATTTGTATGAGGGGATTCTAAATGCTAATAAGGGAATTTTGACCAAATCAATAAATACATTCATGTGGAAAGACATGTGGATTGAAAAAAGTTAATAAATGTTGATCAGGGGATTTTGTCCAAATCAATAAATGTTGAGTTTTTTTTTTTAAATAAAAAATTTGGAAAATTCAGATTGGGATATTGAAACTCCCACAGGCCTTGGGGGTTAAAAACCCCATTTTGCTTAATATATAATATAGATAGATAGATAGATAGATAGATATAAATATAGATATAGATATAGATATAGATATAGATAGATAGATAGATATAGATATGGCACATACCATTTATATGACACAAGAACCAAAGTACTGGGACAATTGCTATAATTTGCCATCATCTAAATTAAAGGGATTTAAAAAGTAAAAAAAGAAAAAAGAAAAAAAATTATAATATTAAAAAATGTTCACTAAAAAAATATAGATTAAAAATTAAAAAATAATTATTGAAAACTCCATACTAAACAAGATAATATTTTCTATTAATTTTGAAAATTAAAAAATTATTATTAATTTTTCCTCTGTTTTTTTTCTCATAAAAAAAAGCTACATTAATTATCTTTCTTGTTTTTTTTTTTTTTTTTTTTTTTTTTTTTTTTTTTTTTTTTTGGTGGAGAGGGGTTTTGACCTGTGATTTTTCTAAAATGGGTTTTCTGGACGAAATGGGTAGAGTTCTGTCACGACCCCAAACCGCCCCTAGTAGTTTGGTGCCGTGATGGCCAGTAATCCGTAATTACCGAAGGCCAACCTTTCAAAACTTAACACAATCAGAGTACGAATATAGGGGGCTCACAAATGCGGAAGCGATAAATCAATTACAAGCGGTCCATAAGAGCTGTGCGTAGATTAAAGCAGTGCCAAACATTTCCAATTAACTTCACAATTTAAATACAACAAGGTACAAAAATACATGTTACATCTTGATCAAAAGGCTTCTCGAGCCGACATATACAAAATACAGCTAATACAAGTCAAGAAGCATGATTTTCAAGAATTCGCCGACATGCAAAACAGGGCATCGCCGACGTAAATACAAAGTAAGGCCGACAAATACACGAATCCAAAACAAGTATCCCAACGAACTAGGCGTCGCCGCCGTCCTGCTCATCACCTACATATATATAGAGGGGTGAGTACAAAACTCAGTGAATGGTACTAAAAATAAAGGTTTTACATGAATAAAGCCGAGGTCCTTCAAAACGAAACACACCAAAACTTTAGCAAGGCAAGCGATGAACCGTATTCATCATCAAATATCGTAACATCGGCGAGACAAGGGATGAACCGTATTCATCGTCAAATATCGTAACATCGGCGAGACAAGGGATGAACCGTATTCATCATCAAATATCGTAACATCGGCGAGACAAGGGATGAACCGTATTCATCATCAAATATCAAAAGCTGTACGATCCGTAATCGCTTGGTCAAAAGTATTGCGAAAGTTTAGAGTCCTCCAATACAAGGGACTTGTGCACTTGGTACCGCGAAAGTTTAGAGTCCTCCAGTACAAGGGACTTGTGTTACTTAGGCCCGTAGCCCGATTTAACAAGGACCGTATCCTTTACACATAGTACTGCGAAAGTTTAGAGTCCTCCAGCACAAGGGACTTGTGTTACTTAGGCCCGTAGCCCGATTTAACAAGGACCGTATCCTTTCCAAAGATGGCATCAAAACAAGGAGTATACTTGACTCATCAAACAAGAGCTATTTATTCATGCTATCAAATACTTTCGTCAAACAAGCAAGCAAGATTTATCAAAACGAGTATAACATAGCTTTATCAATAATACCACTCACCTAGTTCTTCAGGTGTAGACTCAAAGCAAATATCAAGGACCTACAATCACATGGCAAGTCACATTCTCAAAGTAAGCTCCAAATACATGCAAATGATCTCGGCATTCATGCCAGATCTAAGTCAAAGACAAAACAAAACAAGCTGGGAGCTTAACCACTGCTCCCGTTTCTCGAAAACACACTGGGTACCGTCCAGGGCTAAGCCGAGGTCCCGTTATACAAAATCAGGAAAAACCTGGGTTTTCCTTTGAAGAACATGAAGAACATGATCATTGAAAGATGGATGCAAGCTCACAACTTGATACAAAAATCTAAGTTTCATGCCAAGAGTTCAAAATAGGGACCTGGGTACCCATTCAAGAAGGTCATGCAAGAACAAACACAAAAACATGGTTTTCGTTCCAAACTCTTCGATCAAAATGGGACTTTGTTCAAGAACACATGAAAAACCATTTTCTCTTTCTAAAACCAACTTCAAAACGATGCATGACATGCAAAACAGATCCGATCATGCAATGCAGCTAGATATTCAGCAAGAACAACCAAAGGAGATCAAGATTCTAACCTCAAAACTCGGATCTAACGGTTCAAGCCACAAAGATCAAGCTTGGAAGACTACTCTCACTCAAGAACTCTTCTTCCTCCTCTCTAGAGCTTCTCTCTCTAAAACAAAGATTTGAGACAAGAAATGATTTGTTTCAAGGTCTGTCGGCTGCCTTAACAAACAGCTCGGACACGTGGCATTACCGGGTTGGTTCAGCTCCAAAAAGGTGATTGATGGACAAGACAAGTCTCTGACAAAGCTTATGCAGCAAGCTCGGGTAAGACACATCGGCAACAAGATGACATCGGCTCAAAACAAGGATCCAACAACGGGATGGAAAAACATCGGCTAGGGAGGACGACACTTTGACTAAGCTGTGCCACACCTTGGCCGGGGTGCGCCACATCTCGGCCTAGGCCATACCTGCCTGCGGACAAGGTTCAAGTGCAAAACATCTCGGCAATGAATGCCCGAGGTGAAGAAGGGTTTGAACAAGATCTCAAGATGGTTCTAAGTACAAAGGGTCAAAGGCGGACTAAGCTCAGGATGATCTCGGCTACACACACACTAAGCAAGGAACAAAATCATGCAAGCAACTTAAGCAAATCAAGCCAAGATAAAACCTTTAAATTAACATAAGCGGCAAGACCATGCAAGAATGTACGCAAATATGTCAAGAGCAAGGTGAGGGTTGTCACATCCTACCCCCCTTAAAGAAGTTTGGTCCCCAAACTTAGATTACCTTGTTCCCAGAACAACTCCGGATAACGGACTCTCATGTCTTCTTCCTTTTCCCACGTGGCTTCTGTGCCATAATGCTCCTTCCATTCGACCTTTACCATCGGTATCGATCTGTTCCTCAATTGCTTCACTTGTCGGTCGATAATTCTCATTGGCCGTTCTTCGTAGCCTAGATTCTCATTAACTGCGATTTCAGAATGATCAATTACATGCAGTGGATCTCGGATGTACTTTCTCAACATCGAAACATGAAACACATTGTGGACTTGGCTCAAATCTGGCGGCAAAGCAAGTCTGTAGGCAACGGAATTAATTCTCTCAAGAATTTCAAATGGCCCAATATAGCGGGGTGCTAACTTACCTTTCTTTCCAAATCTGGAAACTCCTTTCATTGGTGAGACTTTCAGGAATACATGATTCCCAACTTCGAACTCTACCTCATTCCTTCTCTGATCGGCGTAGCTCTTTTGTCGGCTCTGGGCAGTTTTAATCCTCTGTTGGATAAGTTTAATCTTTTCTGTTGTCACTTGAATCAATTCGGGACCAAGCAAAGTTCTGTCCCCGACTTCGGTCCAACATATCGGCGACCTACATTTTCTTCCATACAAGGCTTCATACGGCGCCATGCCGATGCTAGCTTGGTAACTGTTATTGTAAGCGAATTCCACTAAAGGCAAATGTGTTCCCCAACTTTCTTGGAAATCCAATACACAAAGTCTCAGCATATCTTCGAGTGTCTGAATTGTCCTCTCTGTCTGCCCATCTGTCTGGGGATGAAAGGCTGTACTAAACCTCAGCTCGGCTCCGAAAGCTCTCTGAAGACTCTGCCAAAATCTAGAAACAAATTTAGGATCTCGGTCTGAAACAATTGATATCGGCACTCCATGAAGTCTGATAATCTCGTTCACATATAGCAAGGCAAGTTGATTGGTGTTGAAGGTAGCCTTAACGGGTAGAAAGTGTGCTGACTTAGTTAACCTATCCACAACAACCCAAATTGAATCCATACTCTTTGGTGTTCTTGGCAACCCAATCACAAAATCCATGGAGATGTGCTCCCATTTCCACTCAGGAATCGGCAAGGGTTGAAGAAGTCCTGCTGGTCTTTGATGTTCTGCCTTCACTTGCTGACAATGTAAACACTGGGACACAAATTCGGCTATTTCTCTCTTCATATTTGGCCACCAGAAGGTCTGTTTCATATCTTGATACATCTTGGTGTTCCCTGGGTGGACAGCAAACTTGGAACCATGAGCTTCCTGCAAAATCTTTTTCTTCAGCTCTGGAATGTCGGCCACACATAACCTTCCTTCAAACTTGAGTACTTGGTTTTCGATGGTATACCCTGGTCTCGGCTTCGTGTCAATCTCCTCGGCAATTTTCTTGAGGAAGTTATCCTCCATCTGTCTTGTCTTTACTTCATTAACGATAGTCGGTTCTGCTGACATCACGGTTAAACATGCCAAATTTCCATCTGACTTCCTGCTCAAAGCGTCGGCTACACTGTTGGCTTTACCGGGGTGATATTGAATTTGCATATCGTAGTCTTTTAACAACTCAAGCCACCTTCTCTGCCTCAAATTCAGTTCCTTCTGAGTGAATAGATATTTTAAGCTCTTATGATCTGTGAAAACCTGACAAGTAGCTCCATACAAATAGTGACGCCAAATCTTTAAAGCAAATACCACGGCCGCCAATTCTAAGTCATGGGTAGGATAGTTTTTCTCATGAGGTTTCAACTGACGAGATGCATAAGCTATAACTTTACCCTTCTGCATTAATACACAACCCAAACCCTTATGCGATGCATCACTATAGACATGAAACTCTTCGTTACCTGTTGGGAGTACGAGCACTGGCGCCGTAACTAACCTCGTCTTCAGTTCCTGGAAGGCTGACTCCCGATCTTTAGTCCATTCATACAGTGTTCCCTTCTGAGTCAGTTGCGTCAATGGAATTGCAATCCTGGAGAAATCTTTCACAAACTTTCTGTAATAACCTGCCAAACCCAGAAAACTACGAATCTCGGACACATTAGTCGGTCTCGGCCAATTCACTACGGCTTCGATTTTGCTAGGATCAACTGAGATACCCTCTTCACTAATCACATGACCTAAGAATGAGATAGTAGGAAGCCAAAACTCACACTTGTTAAACTTAGCATACAATCTCCGTTCTCTCAAAATCTGCAAGGCAAGTCTCAAGTGATTTTCGTGTTCAGTCTTACTCTTGGAATAGATCAAGATATCGTCAATGAAGACAACTACAAACTCATCTAAATACGGCTTGAAGACTCTGTTCATCAAATCCATAAATGCAGCAGGGGCATTAGTCACTCCAAAAGGCATTACTAAAAACTCGTAGTGGCCATATCTTGTTCGAAAGGCAGTCTTCTCGACATCTTCGGCTTTAACCTTAAGCTGATGGTAACCAGATCTAAGGTCGATCTTAGAAAAGACTCGCGCTCCTTGTAATTGGTCAAGCAGATCATCAATTCTAGGTAACGGGTACTTGTTCTTAATGGTGACCTTATTAAGTTCTCTATAGTCGATACACAAACGGAGTGTGCCATCCTTCTTTTTAACAAATAGAACAGGTGCTCCCCATGGTGAAGTGCTCGGCCTAATAAATCCCTTATCTAACAACTCTTGCAATTGCAGTTTCAATTCTCTAAGTTCAGCGGGGGCCATTCTATAAGGTGGTTTGGAGATCGGCTGCGTTCCCGATATAATATCGACCGTAAACTCTATTTCTCTATCGGTCAAGTGGCCAGGCAATTCATCCGGAAAGACGTCGGGGAAATCACTAACAATCGGGATGTCAGCTAAGTTAACATTTCCATTCTGATCACTCAGTATACTACACAAGTAACCTCGACACCCTTTCTGAATCAACTTACAGGCCTTAATGGACGAAATCAAGTATGGTGGGGGCACTACCCCTTTACCCTGGAAAGTAACCTCGGTTAGGTTTGGGGGTCTCAAGGTGACACCTTTCGAAACACAATTAATAGATGCATTATTTGCAACTAACCAGTCCATTCCCAGTATAATATCAAAATGAGCTAGGTCTAGAGGCATCAGATCTACTAGCAATTCAACATTCTCAATCACAACAACACATGCTCTGTAAATGGATGCAACAAACATAGATCTCCCAGATGGAGTAGATACAGACAACACATAATCAAGGGGCTCTAGTTCTCTATTAATTTTCTCAGCAAACTTGGTAGATATAAACGAATGAGTAGAACCCGAATCAATTAACACATAAGCATCTTGGGAGCAAATTAGTAAAATACCTGACACCACTGCCTCAGCATTCTGAGTGTCTCCTGGTACTAATGCAAACACTCTGCCCTGTCTCATCTGTGCTCTCCCAGCATTTCCTTTCTGAACGGAACCCGAGGTATTTTCTCCTTTCTTGTTGTTATCAGTCTTTGTTTTGGGGCAATCCCTCACATAATGGCCCATCTCGCCACATTCATAACAGGCTCCAGACGTTCGTCGGCAGATCCCGAAATGCTGTTTCCCACAATCCGAACACGTCGGTTTAACACTCCCTTCCTGCCTTAGGTTACCAGTACTGTCCATGTTCGTTCTCTTCCTGGTGTTCAGCTGTCCTCGGCGATTGTCATAGTTCTGTCTCTTTCGCTGGTTTTCTCCCGAGCTCTGGTATCGGTTCAAATTAGCTTCGGCGTGAATGGCTTTGTCCAATACTTCGGCATAAGTCGGCATATCGAGTAAACTCACCCTGTCTTGAATCGGTCCACGAAGCCCACACTCGAACTTCCTGGCCTTCATATATTCGTCGTTGGTCATGTGAGGTACAAACCTTACCAGTTCAGTAAAAGCGCGGTCATATTCCGCCACTGTTCTGTTGCCTTGCGTCAGAGTATGAAATTCGGTAGCCTTGCGGTTTCGAACACTTAGGGGAAAATGTTTCTTGTAAAACAATTCTAAGAATCGGGTCCAGGTCAAATCTGGATTGCTCCCTCTAACCATCATCCACCACCTGCGGGCGTCATCATCTAATGTGAATGCTGCCAACGTCACTTTCTGAGCGTCGGTGCTAGGGAAGATCTCGAACAACTTTTCTATCTCCAAAACCCATGCCTCAGCCTTCATCGGCTCTATACCCCCAGAGAATCTCGGTGGTCTCATCTTCTTGAACTCCCTGATCAAAGCTATCGTCCCATCCCCATACAAGGCTGGTTGCGGGGGAATCTGCGGCACAGGAGGAGGTGGAGCTACATTTCGGCCGTTGGTCTGCTCGGCTTGAGTCGACGTAGCACTAGCGAACTGCTGTCTGGTTTGCCTCAACTCGCGGGCCAAACCTTCAACTAATCTTTCCAATCTGTCCATTCTATCTTCGGGCTGATCTCGGCCAAGTGGTGGTCTACCTCTCCTCATGATACTATGAGTATGCAAGGTATGACTTTAAAACAATTAAGCAAATAACCACATAGGCAAGCAACAAATAAACACATCAAGACAATGCACATTTCGTTCAAATAACAAATACCATGATGCAACTCTAACATCTTTCTAAGGGAAATCCTATGCTCTTCAGGACTCAAAGTGTGTGAATAACGTATACCGAGGAACTTGTGCTCTGATACCACTCACTCTGTCACGACCCCAAACCGCCCCTAGTAGTTTGGTGCCGTGATGGCCAGTAATCCGTAATTACCGAAGGCCAACCTTTCAAAACTTAACACAATCAGAGTACGAATATAGGGGGCTCACAAATGCGGAAGCGATAAATCAATTACAAGCGGTCCATAAGAGCTGTGCGTAGATTAAAGCAGTGCCAAACATTTCCAATTAACTTCACAATTTAAATACAACAAGGTACAAAAATACATGTTACATCTTGATCAAAAGGCTTCTCGAGCCGACATATACAAAATACAGCTAATACAAGTCAAGAAGCATGATTTTCAAGAATTCGCCGACATGCAAAACAGGGCATCGCCGACGTAAATACAAAGTAAGGCCGACAAATACACGAATCCAAAACAAGTATCCCAACGAACTAGGCGTCGCCGCCGTCCTGCTCATCACCTACATATATATAGAGGGGTGAGTACAAAACTCAGTGAATGGTACTAAAAATAAAGGTTTTACATGAATAAAGCCGAGGTCCTTCAAAACGAAACACACCAAAACTTTAGCAAGGCAAGCGATGAACCGTATTCATCATCAAATATCGTAACATCGGCGAGACAAGGGATGAACCGTATTCATCGTCAAATATCGTAACATCGGCGAGACAAGGGATGAACCGTATTCATCATCAAATATCGTAACATCGGCGAGACAAGGGATGAACCGTATTCATCATCAAATATCAAAAGCTGTACGATCCGTAATCGCTTGGTCAAAAGTATTGCGAAAGTTTAGAGTCCTCCAATACAAGGGACTTGTGCACTTGGTACCGCGAAAGTTTAGAGTCCTCCAGTACAAGGGACTTGTGTTACTTAGGCCCGTAGCCCGATTTAACAAGGACCGTATCCTTTACACATAGTACTGCGAAAGTTTAGAGTCCTCCAGCACAAGGGACTTGTGTTACTTAGGCCCGTAGCCCGATTTAACAAGGACCGTATCCTTTCCAAAGATGGCATCAAAACAAGGAGTATACTTGACTCATCAAACAAGAGCTATTTATTCATGCTATCAAATACTTTCGTCAAACAAGCAAGCAAGATTTATCAAAACGAGTATAACATAGCTTTATCAATAATACCACTCACCTAGTTCTTCAGGTGTAGACTCAAAGCAAATATCAAGGACCTACAATCACATGGCAAGTCACATTCTCAAAGTAAGCTCCAAATACATGCAAATGATCTCGGCATTCATGCCAGATCTAAGTCAAAGACAAAACAAAACAAGCTGGGAGCTTAACCACTGCTCCCGTTTCTCGAAAACACACTGGGTACCGTCCAGGGCTAAGCCGAGGTCCCGTTATACAAAATCAGGAAAAACCTGGGTTTTCCTTTGAAGAACATGAAGAACATGATCATTGAAAGATGGATGCAAGCTCACAACTTGATACAAAAATCTAAGTTTCATGCCAAGAGTTCAAAATAGGGACCTGGGTACCCATTCAAGAAGGTCATGCAAGAACAAACACAAAAACATGGTTTTCGTTCCAAACTCTTCGATCAAAATGGGACTTTGTTCAAGAACACATGAAAAACCATTTTCTCTTTCTAAAACCAACTTCAAAACGATGCATGACATGCAAAACAGATCCGATCATGCAATGCAGCTAGATATTCAGCAAGAACAACCAAAGGAGATCAAGATTCTAACCTCAAAACTCGGATCTAACGGTTCAAGCCACAAAGATCAAGCTTGGAAGACTACTCTCACTCAAGAACTCTTCTTCCTCCTCTCTAGAGCTTCTCTCTCTAAAACAAAGATTTGAGACAAGAAATGATTTGTTTCAAGGTCTGTCGGCTGCCTTAACAAACAGCTCGGACACGTGGCATTACCGGGTTGGTTCAGCTCCAAAAAGGTGATTGATGGACAAGACAAGTCTCTGACAAAGCTTATGCAGCAAGCTCGGGTAAGACACATCGGCAACAAGATGACATCGGCTCAAAACAAGGATCCAACAACGGGATGGAAAAACATCGGCTAGGGAGGACGACACTTTGACTAAGCTGTGCCACACCTTGGCCGGGGTGCGCCACATCTCGGCCTAGGCCATACCTGCCTGCGGACAAGGTTCAAGTGCAAAACATCTCGGCAATGAATGCCCGAGGTGAAGAAGGGTTTGAACAAGATCTCAAGATGGTTCTAAGTACAAAGGGTCAAAGGCGGACTAAGCTCAGGATGATCTCGGCTACACACACACTAAGCAAGGAACAAAATCATGCAAGCAACTTAAGCAAATCAAGCCAAGATAAAACCTTTAAATTAACATAAGCGGCAAGACCATGCAAGAATGTACGCAAATATGTCAAGAGCAAGGTGAGGGTTGTCACAAGTTGGTTCAGGCAATGAGAAAAAGTGTTTATGCAGGACAATTAAATATGTTGTTCATGCAATGTGTAATATGCAATTTTATGTATAGTCTAGCAAAGACAATTAAATATGTTGTTATTAATATGCAATGTGTTTCTTAGTAACTTTCACAATTAAATATGTTGTTATTAAATTAAATGTGGCGGTGGCAGATGGGTGGTGGGTGGTGGTGGCAGATTGGTGGTGGTGGCAGGTGGGTGCTGGGTGGTGGTGGTGGCAGGTGGGTGCTGGGTGGTGCAGGGTGGTGGTAAGTGGGTGGTGGGTGGTGGTGGCAGGTGGGTGCTGGGTGGGTGGTGGTAGGTGAGTGGTCTAAAATTAGTAAAATAATTACACCTTATTAACTTATATATTGTGAAAAAATATTTGTACATGGCATATCCGTGTTTTTGACTTTTTCTTTTTAACTTTCTGTAAATTTTGTTTATATTAACTTTTTTTTTTCCTTTTCATTAAAAAAAAGAATGTTTATTATTAATTTATAACTTGTTTTATTTCCTGTCAGAACATTAATTTATTATTTTACACATCTTTTTATAAAAATTTAAAAAATTATTAAAAAAATATATTCCCAAGCACAGATGAAGAGGTGGAGCAGATGGATGGTAACTTGGATGGTGATGGTCTAATTGATTATAAGGAATTTGTTAGAATGATCTTGGCTGCATGATAAGTTCACCATTTAAAAGTGTTAAAAATAAAAAACAAAAATTAACTACAAAATAAAAAATAAAACAAATAAAAAATAAAGCATCATCATAATAATAATAATAATAATAATAATAATAATAATAATAATAATAATAATAAAATTAAACTAAATTAAATTAAATAAAAAATTAAATTAAATTTTATTGTTTTATATCACCGAATTTTATAGCAAAATATTATTTTACATCAAGAATGTCTAAAATATTATCACCGGATTTCTAATTTTCAATGTGTTTCCAATTAATTCACCAAAATTTACACATTATTATTATTATTATTATTATTATTATTATTATTATTATTATTATTTATTTATTTTTTTTTTAAGGTGGGTGGTGGTGGCAGGTGGGTGGTGGTAGGTGGTGGTGGTGATGGGTGGTGACAGATGAGCGGTGGGTTGTAACGCCCTCAAAAAATATAATATTAAACCCATCAATATAAACATACATTTATATACAAACGATCCACATTTCCTCAATTCATCAGAGTACTTCATTACAAAAGTATTACATGTTAACAACAAAAGTAAATGCCCTACGGGCTTACAGCTTTCCAAGTTAACACTTGGTTACAAAGAGAGTATTGACTCGGTTACACATTAAGCCCTTGGCATAGAATTTACATGTAACACATCAAACGGAGATAAGAGAACAAAAGTCTGTCCGCCTCTAGCCTCCCAAGCTATGTCCTTGGAGGTGGCATGCTACCTGAACCTGAAATGATGTTCCCATATAGGGTGAGCCACAGCCTAGCAGAGATATACTAAACCAACTATAAACAATGCCTAAAAGATTAGCAACTGAAAGATGGTCAATACTTATACCTCCATTTATATCTTATTTCAATTCCATAACAACCAAGTCTACGTTACAATTCACTTTTCATTTCTTATTCAACTTTGAGTTTGAAAACAAGGCTCAGTATTCTGGCCAAAACATTTGATGAGGTTATAGTTCATCACTAGATCACTTTCAAAATTCACAGTGGATACACATCTTGATGTTATATCAATAACACACAAACTACTTCCATACTTCACAAACGATGATGATATACATTTTAGTGTTATATCAAATCAAACCAACTTTTCAATAGATAAGCATATGAGCTATATCAATACCACAACAGATAAGCATATGAGCTATATCAACATTCCAATAGATAAGCATATGAGCTGTATCCACACTTCACTAGACAAGCCTATGAGCTATATCTACACTTCTCAAAGACAAGCATATGAGCTGTATCTTCACTTCTCTAGACAAGCATATGAGCTGTGTCTACGGAGTTCATCCCCCATCTCCTCCCAATCCTATCCGGTTTAAAGGTACATCCCCCATCTTCCCCTAAACCGCGGAGTACATCCCCCATCTCCTCCTCTACACAAGCAATGCATATAAACACAAAGGTTCTATACACAATATAACGCATGTAAACACAGAATCACATACTCAGTCAATCAATACATAAAGTTAATGTATTCTACCAACCGTTTACACATAATGCATATAAACACATTGGTCATATACACAATCACTCAATACAAACAGTTAATGTATTCTATCAATCGTCATACTCTATGACACATCCGATTGATTAGTTTTAGTTTGCCTAATCATCCTGCATTGTCTACAACAATCAACACTACCCTTCACCGGTAGCCCAAAACAATTATTTCTAAGCAGGAAATAAATGCACAAATGGATAATATATATCAACATTTCGACTAGATGAGCAATAAAAGATTCGTCTACACTCTTTAATTTTGTACATTCCCAATTTCAACATTCTCAATTCAATTCCTCGTTTTCTTCAATTAATTATATGCATTAATTAATTAAACCAATTAGGGCAAATTACCATAATTCACAAAACAACCCTAAGGTTCCATTTCCATCAGTGTCCCAACATTAATCTCGTTTCTCTATGCCTAACATGCATATAGGTTTATATATATAAAACCCCGACTTTTGTAAAATTACACAAAGGCCCAAACTTTCTCAAAATTACCCAACAACCCCCAACATATCAAAATGCTAAAATTCAAAGACAAAGCTCATAAGATGAAGTAGGTTATCCCTACCTCGAATGATGGGGCTCAACGAAGGAGATGAAGAAACGGAAATGCTCCAAATCCCGAAATTTTCAGATTAGAAGATAGCCCTCGACGATCAACACAACTTTTGTAAAGGCCCAAGGTGAGAAAATAACTCCTACTAGATCAATTCTAAGAGAGAAGTTAGGGTTTTAGAGTGAGGTACTCTCCAATGGAGGTTTTGAAAAAGTAAGAGAGAGAAAGGAAATCAAAAAGTGATAAAAAAAGGTGGTTTCACGAACTGATATAAAAGTTGGTCCGCTCGAGCGTACAACACCCCGCTCGAGCGTCAGACACAGGTTCACGCTCGAGCGTCCAAATATCCGCTCGAGCGCCGGATGCACTCTCCCAGAATTTTCTGCAGACGACCAAAATGCTGAGAGGAGGAAATTCACGCTCGAGCGTCCAAACTGCCGCTCGAGCGGAAAGGCAGCAACAAAAGCCCGCTCGAGCGTCAAAACTCCGCTCGAGCGGAGAGACCAAAACCTGGGCAAAATTTCAAAGCTTTAAAACACAACCAACTAATTCCCAACTTGCCCAACACAACCCAAAACTCTAAAACAAAGAGTAAGGGATAGAAATGAGGATAAGACAACAACGAATCTACGGAACTGAGTCCAGATTACATTTAAACAACAACAGGAAATACCGGGATCGCTATATGGGTGGTGGTGGCAGGTGGGTGGTGGGCGAAGTCATGTAATCAAGGTGTCATTATTTTAATTTTTTTTTTCTTTTTAACTTTCTGTACACAAGTTTATATTAACTTTTTTTTTTCCTTTTTATTTTAAAAAAAGAATGTTTATTATTAAATTTTTTTTTTGGTACACATGTTTATTATTAATTTGTAACTTGTTTTATTTCATTTCAGAACATTAATTTATTTTTTTGTATTAATTGATACAGACAAATTATTTTGTAATTGTTTAATTTTTATTCATTTTATTGAAATGAAGGATTTGTTAGACATTTATTAAGCACTAAATTATTAATTTTTGTACAAATAATTTTTCCAATGCATAATCTTTTTTGTACAGATTGTTATAACATTGTAACTTGTTTTACAATGCTTCCAAAAAAAACGCTATTTGTTATTCATTACGTGAATAGAAAAGTTTATAACTGTAGACGCGCCCGCGTGGGGCCCTCGCTACTACAGTTCGGACTCGATTTGTAGTCACGGTTCTTAATCTTGAACCAAAGAGTCCAAATCTGGCAAATCGTTTTGAGAAACAGATTTTTGAAAAGAAGTGCCAAACATGGACTGCTTTGCCAGATACAGAGTCGCCACCAAAATATTTTTTAATGGGGAAATTTAGGAAACCCTGACTCGGTGCCGAAGGCCACATGTCCGTCATCACCGGAGTTGTCTCGGCTCGGGAACTTGGGTACGATCAGGGAAGGTCAGCTATGAGCACCCCCTTTCGCCCGGTCCGAAGACCGGCCTCTACTAACCATGATATCCGATTTTGAAAACGTTATGGGCTCTTATTCCATTTATTAGCCTAGAATTACTATGTTATGCGCGCAACAAACAAGTATAGACTAGATTGCCTAATTCGGAAATAAGCATTGCATATCCATTTGTTTTTAGAAAACACTTTTGGAATTTGCTACTCGCAAGTAGGCTAAAATACGGATTTCAATGAGTTTCTCCAACTCAAACAATCTAACCTTCACCCACAGGCATTCAAACAATTTATCACATAAGCATTTAGCCGCATGGCAAGCATACTGTCATGGCAACACTCACACGCATGCGAGATGCTAAAGCTAAAATACTTACATCGTACTCCGTGCCAAAACGATAAACTAGTTAGCAAACATGCATGTCCTAGTTCGTGTTAAGAATGGTTAATGCATCGCATGCAAAAATGAAATCTAGACAGGCTCGGCTAACCCTAAACATGGTATGTGAAGTGCGATCGATTGATGCACGTATTCAATTTTTGAATTGAAGTACAAATGCAGTTAGCATGATGTACTGAGCCCAATGCATGCAAGACAAATGTATGGATGCACGCATGCATAGCATAAGGTATGCTAAATTAAACATGCCCTAATCTACCATCATAAACAGGTAAATAAAAGGGAAGAAAGACGTGAGGTTGGAAGACATACACACACTCACGCACACTTATTACAGATTTGCCCTCGCTCGGAGGGACCGAATAAATATTACAAATTAATTAACTACGCATGTAACGCCCTCAAAATTAAACCCATTATATATATATATATCATTGACATGCATTATTTAAAGAAAACAATTTATTAATTCATTCATCAGAGTATTACTAAATAAAAGCATTACATGTAACATCGAATAAAATGCCCTACAGGCTTACATCTTTCCAAGCCAACACTTGGATACAAAATATGAGTTCTAACTCAATACAAGAAAAGCCCTAGGCTTGAATGTTTACATGTACTAATAAATAAAGACAATTAACTAAAGATAGTCTTCTTTAAAATCCAGAAGCCAAACCCTCCCAAGCTAAGTCCTTGGAGGTAGCTTATCACCTGAACCTGAAAATGATGTTCCCATAAAGGGTGAGCCACAGCCCAGTAGAGATATACTAAACCAAATATAAGCATTGAATAAAGCAATAGCATTCAATAATTGGTTAACCAAGATAATCAGTTATATCTTTATACAGTTTCATGACATTAATGTCTAAGACACGTTTTACTTTCCAATATATTAATTCAATATGGCTCAGAACCTGGCCAAACTTACAACAGTGTACTATATGTATCAAATTCACATTCTTCCAATATCAACCAACAATTGAGACTCAGGCTCAAATCAAAACACTTCATACTTCCAAATTGATACACATTTTAGTGCTGTATCAATAAAACACTTCTATATAAATAAGCACACATAAAAGTGATGCTAATGGAGTCCATTCCCTATCTCCTCCCAAACAAAATCCGGTTTAGAGGTCCATCTCCTATCTTCCCCTAAACCGTGGAGTACATCCCCTATCTCCTCCCACACAAATCAATGTATGAAAATACAATGCTCAATCAATACACACATTTTCTGTATCAATGCAATAGTCAAAATTAATGACTTAACCAATGTGATTAGTTTCAGTTATTCCTAATCCACATTCAATGTCTACAACAATCACGACTATCCTCCACCGATAGCCCAAAACAGTTATTTCTAGACTGGAAATAAATATATCAACAATTCAATAGACGAGTGATTTACACTATCCAACTACACCATTTAAGCATTAAATTTCCCAATTTCATGAATTTAACCAAAGTCCCCAATTCCCTTAAACCAATTATACAAATTAATTAATTTAAACAACTAGGGTTTTTCCCAAAATTATCAAAGTAACCCCAACTTATCAAAATACCAAAACTTAGAACAAAACTTATAAAATGGAGTAGGAAATCCCTACCTCGAAGAAAACAACCCAAATGGAGAAGACAGAGATGAATACCCAAATACCAATGTGCTCCAAATCGCCAAATGTTCAGATTAAATGAAAGCCCTCGACTCCCTCTATCTTTTTAATAAAGCAACTAGGGTAGAAACACACTCTAAATAGATCAAACCTAAGAGAGAAGGTGAGTAGGGAGAGAGAGAAGTCGGACCTAGGGTTTGGAATCAAAAAGAAGATGAAAAAGACTGATCAAAACCCGCTGCTGTCTAATTAAACTGGACAGGCTCGCTCGAGCGAAAACTTGGTCGCTCGAGCGACCAGACACAGAGAAGATACGCTCGAGCCAAGGAAGCCTTGCTCGAGCCAACAACCCAAAAGCTCGCTCGAGCGAAAGAAAGCTCGATCGAGCGAAGAACTCAAACCCCCAGGTCTGAAACCAGACACACGCTCGAGCGAAGGAACTATTGCTCGAGCGAAGATCGAACTAACTCGCTCGAGCGAAGAAAAGCTCGCTCGAGCCAAAAACCTCTATTCTCAGGTCTAACTACAAAACGCAGTCCTCGCTCGATCGAAGAAACCCTGGCTCGAGCGACGGACCAAACAAAGAGCTTGCTCGAGCGAAGAACTGCTCGCTCGAGCGAAGAGTCAAAATTCTGGGCAGCAACCCATTGCTCCCAAGCTCAACCAACCTGCTACAAACCTGCCAATTGCATCCCCCAACTCAAAATAGGAAATTAAAGGACGGTAACAGTCAAAATACAATGGTAGGAGCTACGGAACCTAAGTCCGGATACAATAATCATATGGGAAAAGACCGGGGTCGCTATAACCCAAGCTAATTAAATATTACAAATTGCCTAATTAATTAATAAACTAATTAAACTAGGAAAAGCAGTAAACCGCCTCGGGAGGAGGGCCAGATGCAATGCGTGTTCGGGTCTTGCTCGGAAGTGCACCGCCATGCATAGTCTGCCTCTGTTTTCCCTGCTCTGCCTCTCTGAAAACTGCCAAAGTCCCAGGGATGCCTCTCTGGATACTGGAAATCACCACCGGCTGAATAAAATTACCACCGGCAGTGGTATATAGTCACCGGCACAGGATGAATCCATCGGCAGGAAAATAATTGCCGGTCGGCAATATACACTGCCGGTCGGCAGAGAATGCCTGCAGAACCTGCAACTCACAGCAGCAGAGGACAGAACTTGCATGGCAAATGCAATTCAAGCAATTTATGCACCAATCATGTCTCTTATCATGGTAATGACTCAAAGGGACATACTTCTCGGTTCCCAGACCACCAATCACGCATTTCCATGCATGATGGCCCAAGTGACCAAGTGTGCAACTTTCATGTCAAATGAAATGCAAACCAAACAAACAAATCAAGGCCCAATTCCTATCATCAAGTCAAGGAACAAGGCATGCATGCAAGATGCAATGCAACCTAGGCATGCAAGCTAAGGATGCAACATGGCATGGCAAGGCACTTATGCAAGCATACAAGCAAACATGAGGCAATGCTAATGGATGAAAATATGGACTTATGCATGATTTAGGCAACTCTAAATAGGCCCAAAACAGCGGCCAAAGTGACCAAAATAAGGGACCAAATGCACACACACGCATGCACATGTTAAGGCCAACACTTAGGCACAAGTGAGGCAACTCTCAAACACATTTGAAAGAAGGATATCATGGACAATTAGCATGCAACATAAGCCCTGAAAATCATGTTAAAACATGGTGCCAAACCAAGCAACAAATCAAGCTAAGTATGCAACAAATGACTCAAGTGCTCAAAGTAAACCAATGGAGTATTGAACTACACTTAGCAAGACCAAACATGGCATGAACTAAATGACTAAAAATAGAATTTTAGCACATAAAATAAAGCCCAAAAGACCACTTAGATGTCATCTAAATGGCTCAAATTCAAAGGCATGCACAAGTGCCAAAACATGGAGCATACTACACAAGCTTCCAAAGCATTAACGATTCGTCCAAGGTAAACATATAGGCATGCAAATGGGACTGAAATGACATGGTAGATGGTTCCAAATCACCAAATCAATACAAAAATGTCATGCTATACATTCACATGCTTAAGGCCAACAAGCCGGAATGCAGAGGGGCTATACTAAGCATGCCAAATCCGACCCAAACAACCATGGACAGACCTAAGACATGGCAAAATATGCACAAAAGCTTCACAAGACTAAGCCTAAAACATGCTCTAACAAGGGCTAACAACCTAAGGCACATTGAGGCAATAACATGGCATTACATGGTAGGTATACTAAGCATGTATGGTGTACCAAAACCAACAAAAATCAGAGGTATAATATGACATATTAAGCACAAAAAAACAGCCAAGGCATGGTCAACATGAAGCCTAGCTAGGTGCTCTCTCAAGAGGCCAAAAATGGTCCATTTTAAGGACAAGAAGGAGAGGGGGTGGCCCTCTCCTTTTGGAGACTTCAAGGCACCATCTCCACCACTGAAATCCCTCAAGATTTCAGTGGTGAAGAGGCCCAAACACCAAAGTCTCGAAACTAGCTCAAAATGGCTCAAAATGGGGCCTTTCAAGGCCTAAGAGGGGTCAAACACCCTCCAATCAAAAAACACTCTTAATAAACAATCAAGAGGACTAAAAAACAGAACTTTTTTGTATTATACACTACGCACAAAAATAGTTCAAAGATAGGTAAAAACAAGATGCAAAAATGGGATAAAAAGGGGTAAGATTCTTACCCTTGAAGACCTCTTCAACAATGATGCTCCAATGGCCCTCCTTGGCTTGAATCCAACACCAAAACACCAAAATCAGTCCCTTAGAACCTCAGTAACCAAAGGAAGGTGAAACACTAGGTGTTTATGTGCAATAGTATGGACTAAAACACCTAGAACACTAAAGAGAGGGAAAGAGAGATAGGATATGTATCAAACCCTAACCCTAAAACCAGAGCTCTCCTCTGTCTTCTCTCTCTCTAAAATTTCTAAAGTCTCTAAAGTGTCTAACCCTTGCAACAAGAGAGAAGACCTCTCTTTATAGAGGCTTTTGTCTTGTAAAGCTTACAAGACAAGCTTCTAAAGAGGGAGATGGGAGCCAAAAGCAAGACAGCTGTCTTAAAATATCTGCAAAAGCAGATGCACAGTAGTCGGCCAGCCAAAAATGCCATCTTGGCAAAATAGAGTGCCGACCGGCAACAAATAGTGCCGACCTGCAACAAAAAGTGCCGACCGGCAACAAATAGTGCCAATGGCAGCAAAAACCAGCCGGTGACCTCTAGCCACTGCCGGTGGTGTGTGGGGATGTCTCACAAGGCATTCCCTGCCCCTCCAAGGCAAAACACAAATGTTTGGTGCAAAACCAAACACTAAACAGTCGAGTTCGGAGATCTTGAGGCAAGGCTCGCGAGCCGAGACCTCCGGGAACTCCAAACGAACACGAACATGGATAATCACTGAGTGTTCCAAGCGGTGACGTCCAAGTCTTGAGGACGGTCAAAAATGGGGTGTCTACAATAACAAAATAACAAAAGTAAAACAATCACAACAAAATAAGGAAACAAATAACCAAAACAAAAAACGGAAAAAAATGTAACCACTACATCTGTGAACCATTTAAACTGATTTTTGAACAAGTTAAGCATCATTGTCAGGTGGTGTTGGATGTGGAAGGAAATACTGATGGTACAGCTGAGTGACTCGATGGTCAATATGATCAATGTGGTTCCTTGTCACTTCATCACGTCTCTCTAAGTCTACACGAAACTCACCAAATTGTTGAATTAGTGAGTTTTGAGTGGTGGCAAATTCATCGAACCGAGTACCCAATGTATTGAGCTGATTAGCCATTTGTTATTCCCATTGTAGGCGCTGATTGTACCGTTCTTGTTCCAAGGCTAAATAATCAGTCCAGTAATGGGGTTGTTCATTTGGTGGCATGACATTGTCATTGGGTTCTTCCTCATTAGGAATTGGTTCATTTTCAATATTAATAGAGCCCATCAAGGTGTCAGCACCACCAGCTCGGGTCAGTGTGTACTTAGAAATTGGTGAACTGATTCTCACATATCCTTCACCTTCAAGGTTGACATCATGCGCTTTGAAAATTATGGTTAACAAAGCTCCAAAAGGTAATGACCGGCCACTCAGAGTATCTAATTTTGTAACCATCATTTCTTTGAGTAATATGAAGAATAAATCTAATTTTTGACCAATTTCAAAACAATATAACATTAAAATATGAAACCGTATCAAAATGGCCTTTTTTGGGAGTGACATTTTCAACTATCCATCGATGAAGAATACGAAGGTGGGGTTTTAAATGCCTGACCAATAAATTAGTGCCACTCAATCGGTTGTCACAAATTGTGGTATAAATCTGAGTGACATAATCAACAATTTTTTCTAAGGTAGACTCATTTTGAAAATAGCATTGTAAATCTCCTGTTTCAACTCCAATAATTTGTGCGAAAGCACGAAAACTGAGTGTGATTCTTTTCCCCTTCACATAAGAGGTCAGATTGAACGGTTCATTTTGTTGGTCACCAGGTGTCAAGTGAACATAAAATAATTGTATAAGACGGGGATATACCTTATTTGGTAAATTAGTTAAAGGTAATCATCCCATTGTATCTAATTTACCAAGTAAGAGCGGATCATATTTAGAAGGTAGTTTTACATTTCTTCCTGTAACAATTGGTTGATTAATAAAATGTGAATAGGCTTGTTCATGATGATACGTTAAAAAATCATTATTCAGATTGTCATGATGTTGTTGTTGTGGTTGATGTTGTACAGGGTTTGAGGATTCACCACGTTCAGGTCTGGTTCGTTTTGTTCTTGGCATGATGACTGCAAGAGTGAAAGAAAAATGTATGAAAAATGTATATTAAAACATATGAGTTAAGAAAAATGTATGGAAAATATATCAAAAACAGTATGATGTTGGTGTGAAAAAATGGAATAGATATGAAAAAAGGAACAGATCGGCAAAAGATAGGAAACTGATCGGCAACAGATAGAAACTGAGTGCGAATTGGTGTGAGATGGGATGACCGGCCGGTTAACCGCTTGGTTGTCCTAGTCCGGCTAACTGTTCTTCGACTATCTGAAGCTACTCTGATCTTCGACTATCTGAAGCTACTCCGAATAAAATATGAAATGTGAAGCTAATATGAACTGGATGAAACTAACCTGTAATTGAAATCTTCCTTCTTCCTTCACATGGATACACTGAATTTAATTAATGTTCTTCTGTAAAGGAGCTGAGATGGTGAAGATGGTGTTCTTCTGTGATGGAGCTGAGATGGTGAAGATGGTATGGTTAAAGGAATGAGGATTCAGATTTTATAGAAAGGCTGAGGTTCAGAAGGTTCAGGTTGTTAATTTTTTTATTTTTTATTTTTTATTTCTTATCTATTATTTTTTTATAATATTATTAGTTTTTTAATAATACTACATCCGTATACTGAACACACAGCTGCATCGTCTGCATGGTGTCCCTTTTCTTTAGCCCAGTGCTGAACACACAGCTATGATACAATAGGTGGTAGGTAGTAGATAAGTGAAATTACTATATTACCTTTTTATTTTGTTCTTATGTAACAACTTCTCATTTAAATCAAGAGGGACAAAATAGTCATTTTGCATGCCACTTCACCCCAATTATATGAGCTTCATTTTGCACGCCACTTCACCCCAATTATATGAGCTTCACGGGTGTTGATTATGGAAGTACAATAATGCATGGTCAATCTGTTACGACTTTATTACAAAATTAATAACGTGTAATAAATGAGAAAAAAGTTAATAATGTTTTGTAAGGTTTACCTTATGATTTTTATTTTAAAATATTAAACTTAGTGTATTTATGTTAATTTTTTTTAATATGTATTCTCAAAAGTTGTTGACTTTAACAAAATTTTAGAAAAAATTAAAAAAGGTATTGTACAAGATGTTTGTACATGCGTACAAAATGAATTGAAGAAAAATTAATTGACACAAAATAATTGACATAGATTTATTTTAAAATGAAAAAAAAAAATTTAAAAAAAATTATTCAAAAAAACTACTTAAAAAAGATTACTTGAAAAAAAAATCAATTTTTAATTTCAGTATTTTAAAAATAGTTTGGTTATTACTGTTGATAAAAAATACGGATATCGATATATAAGTTGTGTGTTTAATTATAAATTTTTGATTGAATTAAGTTTTGAAAACTATTTTCAAAACACATCACCAAACAAATTTTCTTATTTCACCTGTCACATCAAACTTTCAAAACTTAATTTAAAATACATCTTCAAGACACATTTCAACACTTTATTTAAAAACCATAACCAAACAAATTTTTTACACTCAAATCATAATTCTACAATTCACAAACTCAAAATACAACTCATACTCTCAAATCATATTTACAAAACTCTACCAAACGCTACCTTAGGCTCTGTTTGTTTGTGTTTTCAAATTACGTTTCAACACGTGAACTCCCGCTTCACGTTTGGATAGGACGTTCAAAATACAATTCCGCGTGTTAATTCAAATTACAGTTTGAAAACCCGTTTGGCAGCTTGTACTTCAGTGCTTCACTTTCAACGTTTCTGCCTTCTTCTTCTTTTGATCTGAAAAGCTTCCATGTCCTTCTCCATTGTCTCTGAAAATTTCACGTGAACCTCATCTTTCTTTCTCATTTGATTTGAAAAGCTTTCATGTCCTTCTCCATCATCTCTGAAAACTTCACGTGAACCTCATCTTTCTCTGTATCAGACATCAGTACTTAACATTCGTCACGCTCTGTATCAGACATCAGTACTTAACATTCGTCACGGGTAGGCTTCACTCATTTTATAAATAATGAATCCACCCAACCCGCTCCCTACTGGTATCATCTTCCACAAATCGACTGACTTACAATATGTGCGTTGCGGAAGATTCTTATTACGGGCAACCAAACAACGACGAGTGCGAGGTGAAATAACTCACAAATTTATTGATTGAATTTTGTTATAGGGAAATGATTTGAAAAATTCATCCCTAATTAAATTTTTTTTTTCTAGGTCAAATTTATCAAATCTACTGTCGAATTGGACGAGCAAAGAGTGGCACATTCAGTCAATATACACATTCCATCACCGGCGATAACTATTCAACTCCCACTAATCTGGTAAATAAATCCTTCATCTATTATATGAAAATGATTTCAAACGAGTCGAAATCAGTTCTCAAATCTTTTGTGAGAAGTGTAGCCGACTATTTTTTTAGTTTCAGATGTTTTGTGATTTTCTTGAACTATTTCAACCTTTTACCAAGAAGAATAGCCACTAATCTGGTAAATAAATCTTCATCTGTTATGTACAAATGATTTCAGAGAAGTGGAAATCAGTTCCTAAATGATTTCTGAGAATTTGTAGACGAGTATTTTTCATTTCAGATCTGAAAAGCTTTTTAAAATCTGAACTGTTTGAACCTTTGCACGAAGAAAACCTGAGCCGGCAGTGCCTGGGACACCCGGCCGATCGTCCCTCGGGTCATCCAGCCGGTCGACCGGCCGGTCAACCCACCCATCCTCCCCTTCGCGTACAGCCTTTTCTGCTTTTCCTTTTCCTCCTTTATTTCTTCCTTACTTCTTCTTTTACTGGTTTTTTTTCTACTATTTAAAGACAATGTTACTTGATTTTTTTTTTATTTGTGGTTATATTTCTGCTATTTAAATTCAACTAATCTGTTATGTATTTTTTTCCTCGAAATAAAATCATCTGTTTTTTTTTCCTTATCTGTGTTCTCCTTCAAACCATTTTGCTCTGTTATTCTTGTATATCCACCCCCAGACTAGTTTAAAATGCTCTGTTATTCTTGTATATCCACTCCAGACTAGTTTAAATATAATTTGTATGTTTATAGATGGATGGAAATAATTCCGATGACAATACAAAAATGTGGACACCCAGAATTGAAACGAAATTAATAAATATGTTGAGAGATGAGGTTAGAAACAATCAAACAACGGGCCGTACTACTTCGTGGACAATTAGGCATTGGAATCATTATGCATATCAGTTGCACAACATGTATGGATTTCGGTATACGGGAAAGCAGGTGCGCCAAAAATATCAGCGACTGAAAGCTGATTACTAGACATTTGAGAAACTCCAGGCACAGACTGGTCTGGGATGGGATCTCATTATAGGCACTGTTGTTGCACCCGATGAATTTTGGGATAAGGTTTTTCATTAATCTGTACTATTTTGAAATTTTATTTTAAACATTTCATGATATATACAGTGTTTAATTCTTTAATTGTAATTGTTGTAGGCTAGCAGAAATGTGAAGAAGTTTAGGACAAAAGGGTTTGAATATTTTCAAGAAATGACAGAAATTGTTGAAAATTGTTGTGCCACAAGGGCCTTGTCTCGTGCATCCACACAAGGAGCCCTTGACTCAGAAGAAGAAGATGACATGTTAAATAAATTTTGGAACCCTAATGTTGGTGGGAGTAATACTGCTAAGGCCATTCCTGGTGACTTATTCGGGGATGAGTACATGGATCCACCAAAGGGCAAAAGTCACAAGAGGGGCCCTGCAACCAGCCAGACTGACAGTGGTCGTTCAAAAAAGTCACGGTCAAGTGGGTTTGATGATGTGTGCGCAGCTTTCACATCCTATGTACAAGAAAAAACAGGACATTCACGTGCACGAGAAAATGAGACAGAGGCTGTAAGTGCAGGTGGTGATGATTATTCCCATGATGCATGTCAAGATGCGTTGCTAGAGCTTGGGGGCATACCACCGTTGTAGTACGTTAGGGTACTGACACTGTTCAAGGATAAGGAATGGTGAAGGTTTTTTATGCGCACTCCTACCCATTTGCGCCTAGCCATGATCCTCGTTTTGCAATGAACTGAGAAGTTTTATTTTGCTTGTGTTAGCAAATCTCCTTGCCTGAACTGTTTGATGATTTCATTATTCTTGATTTGGTTTTTATTATTTTTTTCCATTCCATGATATCTTCTTTCCTTTTCTATCTTCGTATGTTTTTTTTTGTTGAACTTTTAAGTATTTTCTGTTATATTAAAATTATGTTGAGTTATTACAATATCACCACGAATTAAACAAATTTTGTTCTCCTATGAATTTTACCGTACACTGATAAATGACTACGGTCAACTATTCATGTACTAACTTTTTCATTCTATTTCACCAATAATGCTAACTGTTACAGCATGAATAACATATTTTATAATTATGCTTTTACTGTGATGTAGACAAAACCATATGTCATCCGACAGAGAAAACAATACAATGAAGATCTCATCAGAGGAGGATGAGGTTATTGAAGATTTTATGGATTTTTTGATGATTGTTTTCATGCATGACCATATCAACGCATCAAGTAGTCGCCGACTGCAGTGAATGTGTCCATTCAAAGGTGATGATTACATCTTCAGCCTATTAAATGGCCATCCAGAAACAATGATGAACGTTATGCGAATGGATGCACAAACATTCATTTTATTGAAAGACACTTTACTCCATAATGGCTTTATCGATACTGAACATATGCATATCAGTGTGGAGGAATCGCTTGGAATTTTTTTATACACTTTTGCACAAAATGATCGCCATCGAATAATTGTAGATAGATTTCAACACTCCACGGAAACAATTTGTCGGCACATAAAAATTGTTATGCGGGCGTTGTGCAAGCTTGCATCATCGGTTATCAAACCACATAACCAAGACGACATACCGGCAAAAATTTTAAATGACAGGAGGTTTTTTCCCTGGTTCAAGGTACAAACAATATGACTGTCCTGTAAGTTGTACATATCAACAAGAGTTAATAAATATATATTTTTTTAATTATAAAAGTAATATCCAAGTTTGTTTCGCTTTAATGTCAAACAAATATCTGTCAATTAGGATTGTGTCGGTGCTATCGATGGCACATTGGTGGATGCATGGGTCCCTGATTCAAGACAAAATACATTCCGCAGTCGGAAAGCAACGGTATCGCAAAATGTACTCGCAGCTTGCGACTTCGATATGTTGTTCACATTTATTAATTCTGGATGGGAAGGTAGCGCTCACGACAACGCTATTTTGGTTGACTCTATTACACGAGCTGATCTACAGTTCCCACACCCACCCAATGGTGACTGCCCCTAAATAACATACAGTACACTTTTTTCCTTGTCTTTTATTGTACAAATCAATTGAGAGAACTGTGTATTCATTATTTACATGTAGGCAAGTCCTATTTAGTTGATGCTGATTTCACGAACATGCCTGGATTTCTTGCTCCATTTCGGTCTCAACGGTATCACTTGCAAGAGTTTCGTGGCCGTCGTTATGCAGGACCTAAGGAATTGTTTAACGATTGACATTCGTCGTTATGCAATGCCATAGAAAGAACATTTGGTGTTCTGAAGAAGCGCTTCCCAATGTTGCGGTCCATGCTAAATTACAAGTCTATAAGACAAGGGCCTCTCGTGATTGCATGTTGTGTAGTGCACAATTGGATACGTTTGCATGCAGCTATGGACCCATTCTTTATGGAAGCTGATAATGAAATGGCCGCTGAAGTAGAAGCAGATGGGCTTGTTGGAGACCAAGCTGACTATGTTGACATGTCACAACATGGGTTAACGTACCAATCGAACGTTAGGGATGCAATTGTTACTGCTATGTGGCAAAATCATGTTGGCCATGAATAGAAAAGGGATGTCAACAAGGCAAGTAAATATCGTACTGACTACTGGTTTTAAATGTGTAATTATTTTACTAATTTCAGTCATTATGACACCGTTACTACATAACTTCGCCCACTTTATGTAACTGTGATTTACTAACTTCTTTTATCTTCTTGTAGGATAACTAATACTGAGGCCAACGATTGGGCTAAATGACAATGAAACGAAAGAAAACACAAAGATCATCACATGGGCAATGAAGATAATGGTTTTCTTAGTAACGAAGACAATTAAACATGTTGTTCATGCAATGTGTAATATGCAATTTTATGTATAGTCTAGCAAAGACAATTAAATATGTTGTTATTAATATGCAATGTGTTTCTTAGTAACTTTCACAATTAAATATGTTGTTATTAAATTAAATGTGGCGGTGGCAGATGGGTGGTGGGTGGTGGTGGCTGATGAGTGGGTGGTGGTGGGTGGTGGTAGGTGGGTGGTGGGTGGTCTAAAATTTGTAAAATAATTACACCTTATTAATTTATATTTTGTTAAAAAATATTTGTACATGACATATCCGTGTTTTTGACTTTTTCTTTTTAATTTTCTGTAAATTTTGTTTATATTAACTTTTTTTTCCATTTTCATTAAAAAAAAAGAATGTTTATTATTAATTTGTAACTTGTTTTATTTCCTGTCAGAACATTAATTTATTATTTTACACATCTTTTTATAAAAGGTCAAAAAATTATTAAAAAAACATATTCCCAAACACAGATGAAGAGGTGGAGCAGATGGATGGTAATTTTCCTGGATGGTGATGGTCTAATTGATTATAAGGAATTTGTTAGAATGATCTTGGCTACATGATAAGTTCACCATTTAAAAGTGTAAAAAATAAAAAATAAAAATTAACTACAAAATAAAAAATAAAACAAATAAAAACTAAAGCATAATAATAATAATAATAATAATAATAATAATAATAATAATAATAATAAAAAATTAAATTAAATTAAATAAAAAATTAAATTATGTTTTATTGTTTTATATCACCGGATTTTATAGCAAAATATTATTTTACATCAAGAATGTCTAAAATATTATCACCGGATTTCTAATTTTCAATGTGTTTCCAATTAATTCACCAAAATTTACACACTATTATTATTATTATTATTATTATTATTATTTTAAGGTGGGTGGTGGTGGTGGCAGGTGGGTGGTGGTGGTAATGGGTGGTGGCAGATGAGTGGTGGGTGGTGGTGGCAGGTGGGTGGTTGGTGGGTGGTGAGCGAAGTTATGTAATCAAGGTGTCATTATTTTAAATTTTTTTTTCTTTTTAACTTTCTATACACAAGTTTATATTAACTTTTTTTTTCCTTTTTATTTAAAAAAAAGAATGTTTATTATTAATTTTTTTTTGGTACACATGTTTATTATTAATTTGTAACTTGTTTTTAATTTGTAACTTGTTTTATTTCATTTCAGAACATTGATTTTTTTTTTTTTGTATTAATTGATACAGACAAATTATTTTGTAATTGTTTAATTTTTATTCATTTTATTGAAATGAAGGATTTGTTAGACATTTATTAAGCACTAAATTATTAATTTTGTACAAATAATTTTTCCAATGCATAATCTTTTTGTACAGATTGTTATAACATTGTAACTTGTTTTACAATGCTTCCAAAAAAAACACTATTTGTTATTCATTACGTGAATAGAAAAGTTTATAACAAAATAACAAAAGTAAAACAATCACAACAAAATAAGGAAACAAATAACCAAAACAAAAAAAGGAAAAAAAAATGTAACCACTACATCTGTGAACCATTTAAACTGATTTTTGAACAAGTTAAGCATCATTGTCAGGTGGTGTTGGATGTGGAACGAAATACTGATGGTACAGCTGAGTGACTCGATGGTCAATATGATCAATGTGGTTCCTTGTCACTTTATCACGTCTCTCTAAGTCTACACGAAACTCACCAAATTGTTGAATTAGTAGTTCTGAGCGGTGGCAAATTCATCGAACCGAGTACCCAATGTATTGAGCTGATTAGCCATTTGTTGTTCCTATTGTAGGCGCTGATTGTACCGTTCTTGTTCCAAGGCTAAATAATCAGTCCAGTAATGGGGTTGTTCATTTGGTGGCATGGCATTGTCATTGGGTTCTTCCTCATCAGGTATTGGTTCATTTCAATATTAATAGAGCCCATCAAGGTGTCAGCACTACCAGCTTGGGTCAGTGTGTACTCAGAAATTGGTGAACTGATTCTCACATATCCTTCACCTTCAAGGTTGACATCATGCGCTTTGAAAATTATGGTTAACAAAGCTCCAAAAGGTAGTGACCGGCCACTCAGAGTGTCTAATTTTGCAACCATCATTTCTTTGAGTAATATGAAGCATAAATCTAATTTTTGACCAATTTCAAAATAATATAACATTAAAATATGAAACAGTATCATAATGGCCTTTTTTGGGAGTGAAATTTTTAACTATCCATCGATGAAGAATACGAAGGTGGGGTTTTAAATGCCTGGCCAATAAATTAGTGCCGCTCAATCGGTTGTCACAAATTGTGGTATAAATCTGAGTGACATCATCAACAATTTTTTCTAAGGCAGACTCATTTTGAAAATAGCATTGTAAATCTCCTGTTTCAACTCCAATAATTTGTGCAAAAGCACGGAGACTGTGTGTGATTCCTTTCCCCTTCACATAAGAGGTCAGACTGAACAGTTCATTTTGTTGGTCACCAGGTGTCAAGTGAACATAAAATAATTGTATAAAACGGGGATATACCTTATTTGGTAAATTAGTTATAGGTAACTGTCACGACCCAAACCCGCACCTATAGGTTTAGCATCGTAACCGGCCAGTAATCCATGAATTACCGAAGGCCTCTGAACAGATTAACAAAATTAAGGGGCTAGCGAAAGCTAATACATAAATATAATTGTCTAATGAGCTGTGCTAACTTATATGAAACAGAATATTTAAAAACTTTATATACAATAACCAAAAGTCATACATTCATTATACCCACACACATAGTAATAACTTAAGTCCAGCCAACAGAATTAAATCAAGTTATACATATACACAGAACCAACAGATCTTGAACACAGGACACTTTGGGAACCTCCACGTGAGGCACAATGGTTGGCTGACAACAGGACACAGATCCAGACAAAAGCCTTCAGGCTCGGGCTCCAAAATGCTCACCTATGCATATATATACACACGATGAGCTAAAGCCTAATGAATAACATTAAGGTAAAGGGATTAGTGAATGGAATCCGAACATATCATAAGCGGAAACAGATCATAGCATAATCATTCTCATATCAGAACATAATAATGGTACATCCTATAGAACATATCACAGAACGTCTTCCGACTAGAGTAATTGGTTCCGAATACTGATTAAACACATATCACCACAATGAAGTGGCTAACGAGATCTCGTAATTACTTGTATGTCATGGACCCGCATTTTCATGCCGTCCCCCTTGACTTGGGACTATCTATGGATGCCATAATATATTTCAAACTTGGGATGTTCGTTCACGTAAACAAATATCATTTCAGAAATCATAGCTTATCACATTTCATTTGGAACATAATTTCATATAAACGTAACTTTACAATAACGTTACTCACAGTGGTTCTTGCAAACGGTCAATCAATCCTCGAGTCTTGACCTACAATCACAAAATACATAACACCAACAGATCTTATCATTACACAAGTACTTGGCAAACATGGCTTAACTTACATTACATTGGTCTTTGTTAATTCTTAGCTCATTGCTTAAAACACACCTACTTGCCTTTCCTTAACTTAGTACATTCATTCCTTAGTGTGTTTCTAATCCATAACCTCCTTAATATGGCTTAATTAAAGCTTAGGAATACCTAAGATGCAATGAGGATGCCAAAACATGCCTTGGAACACTTGGTAAAATTTCTGAAAATAAGGTCCACGCTCGAGCGTAGCTTTCCTCACTTGAGCAGACATGCAAAATGTGAATGGTCGCTCGAGCACACATTCCTTCACTCGAGCGATCTGTAAACGACATAAAACTTTTGGGAGCTTGCAATTCACGCTCGAACGGACTTTTGGTCGCTCGAGCGGAGTGCATGTACTCAGAGGGGTCGCTCGAGCGTGAACTCCCACGCTCGAGCGTAGATGCAAAGTCTGGAATTTTCAGATTGCACCTTCAAGCTCAAAACTCAATTTTAACCTTCAAAACACATCTCTTGAGACCCAAAACTTGAGACAACATAGTAAACTTGTAAAACATGATGAATTAAGCATTATTTCATAAAATCATGGCCCAAGAGTTTGTTAAAAACTCACAATTTCAACTTAAAACATGATGAATGTTCATGAACACAACATGCAGGAATTTTTCTTGTATCAAACTCCTCAAAACATTATCAAACCCCACAAAACAACTTAAAACTTGATGATTTCCCTAAATAAAGATGAATTTCAAACATGTATGAGAGAATTCTTGGAGTTCATGCCCAATTTGTGAGAAAATGCACATGCATGCATGAATTGCAACTCAAATCTTTATTCTAAGCTCAATGTACACATTCAAACTCTTAATCTTGAAGAAATTCATGTTAAATGACTTAGTTACACAATCTAGAGGTTGTAATCTTACCTAGAGTCTTGAATTAGCTAGGTACTTGCACAATCTTGGTGACTTCCTTCAATTCCTTTTCAATTCCTTCAACTCTCTCTCTAGAATGCACTCTCTCTCCCTCTCAAGTAAATTCTCAGATTTTGGCACTCAAGGAATGAGGGGAAAGGAGCTAAATGTGTTGAATATAAAGTTATGATGCCAAAATACATTAGTTAGAATATTAGGCTAACCAAACATAACTTAATTAATCGTTCTGAATCAATTTTTAATAAAATTTGCCATATGGTTCTAAAAATTCCAAATAACATATTAACGTAACTAATTCTGAATTCAGATGCCGATAAGGCTTTCAATTTACATATTAAAGTGGAATTCCAAACAAATATTTCTATAGGTAACAGATAGAAGGCCAAATATCATGCAATTTACATACTAACCCCATAATTCATTTGATCCACTCAATTAGCATCATTAAATACGGATTAGTGGCTAATTACGGATAGGGGTTGTTACAGTAAGTATCCCATTGTATCTAATTTACCAAGTAAGAGCGGATCATATTTAGAAGGTAGTTTTACATTTCTTTCCGTAACAATTAGTCGATTAATAAAATGTGAATAGGCTTGTTCATGATGATACGTTAAAAAATCATTATTCGGATTGTCATGATGTTGTTGCTGTGGTTGATGTTGTATAGGGTTTGAGGATTCACTATGTTCGGTTCTGGTTCGTTTTGTTCTTGGCATGATGACTGCAAGAGTGAAAGAAAAATATATGAAAAATGTATATTAAAACATATGAGTTAAGAAAAATGTATGGAAAATATATCAAAAACAGTATGATGTTGGTGTGAAAAAATGGAATAGATATGAAAAAAATGAATAGATTGGCAACAGATAGGAAACTGATCGGCAACAGATAGGAACTGAGTGCGAATTGGTGTGAGATGGGATGACTGGCCGGATGACCGTTCGGTTGACCGCCCGGTTGTCTTGGTCCGACTAACTGTTCTTCGACTATCTGAAGCTACTCTGATCTTCGACTATCTGAAGCTACTCCGAATAAAATATGAAATGTGAAGCTAATATGAATTGGATGAAACTAACCTGTAATTGAAATCTTTCTTCTTCTTTCACACGGATACACTGAATTTAATTAATGTTCTTTTGTGATGGAGCTGAGATGGTGAAAATGGTGTTCTTCTGTGATGGAGCTGAGATGGTGAAGATGGTGTGGTTAAAGGAATGAGGATTCAGATTTTATAGAAAGGCTGAAGTTCTGAAGGTTCAGGTTGTTAATTTTTTTTTTTTTACTTTTTATTTCTTATCTATTATTTTTTATAATATTATTAGTTTTTTAATAATACTACATCAGTATACTGAACACACAGCTATATCGTCTGCATGGTGTCCCTTTTTTTTTAGCCCAGTGCTGAACACACAGCTATGATACAATAGGTGGTAGGTAGTAGATAAGTGAAATTACTATATTACCCTTTTTTATTTTGTTCTTATGTAACAACTTCTCATTTAAATCAAGAGGGATAAAATAGTCATTTTGCACGCCACTTCACCCCAATTATATGAGCTTCATTTTGCACGCCACTTCACCCAAATTATATGAGCTTCACGGGTGCTGATTATGGAAGTACAATAATGCATGGTCAATCTGCTTCGACTTTATTACAAAATTAATAACATGTAATAAATGAGAAAAGAATTGATAATGTTTTGTAAGGTTTACCTTATGATTTGTATTTTAAAATATTAAACTTAGTGTATTTATGTTAATTTTTATTAATATGTATTCTCAAAAGTTGTTGACTTTAACAAAATTTTAGAAAAATTTAAAAAAGGTATTGTACAAGATGTTTGTACAAGCGTTCAAAATGAATTGATAGAAAAATTAATTGATACAAAATAATTGACATAGATTTATTTTAAAATGAAAAAAAAAAATTGAAAAAAAAATTATTCAAAAAAATTACTTGAAAAAAAAATTAATTTTTAATTTCAGTATTTTAAAAATAGTTTGGTTATTACTGTTGATAAAAAATACGGATATCGATATATGAATTGTGTGTTTAATTATAAATTATTGATTGAATTAAGTTTTGAAAACTATTTTCAAAACACATCACCAAACAAATTTTCTTATTTCACATGTCACATCAAATTTTCAAAACTTAATTCAAAATACATCTTCAAAACACATTTCAACACTCTATTTAAAAATTATAACCAAATAAATTTTCTACACTCAAATCATAATTTCACAATACACAAACTCAAAATACAACTCATACTCTCAAATCGCATTTACAAAACTCTACCAAACGCTACCTTTATTTTTTTGGGACACTACGTGATGCATTATAAGGGGACTATTGTACAGGATCTGGATTCACCGAGACAACGGATGATTGAAATTAATTTTGTGGTTAAATAAAAAAAAATTAATTATTATTGTATATCATTTTATTTTAAATCATATATTCTAATTATAAAATTATTTTATTTTTATCCCTTCAATTGGTTGAGTTTTTAAAAAAAAATTAAAAACCATTTTTTATGAAAAAAATTATGCTTTTCTCTTTTGAGTAGAAAATAATTTTATAAAATTTTAATTGCATATATTTTAGTGTTCATTTTTTTCAAATAAGTTTTTAATTTTGTAAAATAATATTTGAAAACTCAACAACCAGAATGTTTATATGAATTTTTGTAATTTAAAAAGATAAATTGATTTTTAGTGATAATTAAAGGAATAAATACAGTTTACATAACCTTAATTTTACTTACTTTCTTTTTGAAGAAAATTCAAAAAGGAAAAAATTCCGACCTGCCGGATTCGAACCAGCGACCTAAGGATTACAGCAGATAGCCAACTACAGTCCTCCGCTCTACCAACTGAGCTAAGGTCGGTTTCTTGCTTAGTTTTCTCAATATATAAATATTAATAAGTAAATTACACTTTCAAACTTTTCAGCTTCCTCTAAATTTCACTTTAATTTTGATGAAAATACACTGTTTGGATATATTAATCTATTGCTATACTTCATTGTATTATCTCCTTGTTTTTATTTTATTGAAGTTTCTTCCTATCATTACTCCAAAATTAAGGAGGTGGGCAAAGTGGGGTTGAGGTAAAGAAACTCATTTCCCACAAGGAGGGGGAATGATAGAACAACAAAATATTTCATTATGGATTGGGGTGAGGATAGATGAGATATTGATATTCAAGGATCGTTTTATGATGAGGATATATAGGGTATTGATATTCGAGGATCATTAGAGTAAGGACGAACGGAATACTTATAGTTAATAATTGATAATAAAAATCAAGTTGACGAGTGAAGACATGTTTGATTGGACGAACTGGATAGAAGAGATTAGGATCCATCGAACTTAAATCTTGAGACTGTGAATCCCCTGAACTATTTGGTTGGATTGAATGTGTATCCCGTATTTGTTTCTCATGGAATTAGATGTCTAAAAATGACTATTTGTACTGAATCTAATGTTTGGTTAGACGAACTGGATAGGATAAATGAGTAAAGACTATTTTACTCTTTTTTTAGTTGTTTATTAAGTAATAGCAATATTAAACACATATTTAATATTTTAATTATTTTTAGCTAGATTAAATAAAAATTTATTTTATTTTATTTTATTTTTTACACAATTAAATAAATTTATTTTTTTTAAATAAAATAAATAAAATATCAATAAAAATATATGTTATTTTTTTAATTAAAATTTTAAATAAATTTATTTTTAAAAATAATAATTAAATAATGAAATTAAATAAAACATCAATTAAATTTAAATAATGAAATTAAAATATAAACAAAATTTTAAAATAAAATATCTACAAAAAATTATTTAAAAAAATTAAATAAATAAAACGTCAATAAAAAGTTAAATAAAATTATTTTATTTTTAAATTGAGATATTTAAATTTTATTAAATTTTACTAAATATAATACATAATTAAATAATAGAGGGTCAAAATGATCATTTCACTATCTAATATCAACAATAAATAATCCCATAAAAATTGTCCCACACCCCCCGGATAGTATAATCTCACATATGGGGATAAAGACTCCGACCGGATTCCATGTCCGACAGACTTTAAAAAAAAAAAACAAACGCCGGATAAAAACATTGTCCCGAATTACAATCTGAACAGTAAATAATCCCTTCAATCAAGGATCGGGGATGGGAACTGAGGTGATAATTAAGGATCCAAAATGAAATCCGCAAAATTCAGTCCCCCCAAAAACCCACACACACACGTTGCCATCCCGATTGAAAAGTCATTTTGTTCATTGTTTTGATAGTATCATTTTTCTGATGTATTTCTTCATGCAAATTTTTTTTTTTTCTCTAGCAAATTATTTTCCTGTGTTTGAAGCTAATATTTTGCTCTATCCATGTTCAAAACAATAGCTTGTGATATGGTTTTGTTGGTAAAGCTAAAGTGTTTTTGGGAATCAGTTTTCATGCTTTGATGCTTTTCTAGGTGAAAAATAAATAAATAAAACTGAAATTTTATCAGTAGGACAAGTAAATTCCGAGACAACAAATTACCGATGCAATTAACATTAATGTCCAACAACATAACTCTCCCAATCTAATAAATAAAAATGAAAAACAACATAACTCCCAAAACATGAAAGCATTTTACAAGTGAAACTGAAAACTTCGTGTAAGTTCAACACATTTAATCACATCATTACAAGATACGTGACGTGGGCATTTTTCAGATCTTAGATTGGTGCTTAATCGACGGAAACTGGTTGCATGTTTTCGGCCTCTTTCCTCAGCTCTTGAAACAGGACAGACGACAAGTATCGCTCTCCGAAGCTTGGATGAACGGTCTGATCACATTCAAAAAAAATTACAAATTTTGCCAAGGATTAATAGTTAAACCAAATTATTCATCAAAGAAAATGAACCGGTATGCTTTTTGCTTCTACAATCAGTACCAGTAAATGATTCTAGACATTACCAACTGTTTTTTTTTTTTTTCCCCTTCTCTTTTCGAATTCTAACTCCCACTAGATATAATTAAAGGCTTTTATAAACAAGTCATATTTAATTATAGAATAAGGGAGCAAAGTTGGATTAAATAATCCCTTATTTTTTTCAAACTTCCTTACTCGGTGTAACTAATCTCAAGGGACCCTTTTATCCCGTATACAAGCGATTATTTTGTGCCAAGGGAGGGGTAGGACAGCTAATCCCAGGATAATATTTTTTCACCAAATTACTGAAACGCCTCCGTGGAGAAGTTGTTCTGGAACAACTTATTCAGCTTAATCACATCAGCGGATCAAACATAGGTAAGGGTATCAGTTAACAAAGTACTAAATGATGTTCATACCACAATAAGTTTGCCTTTGTTCTCTGGCCTTCTTGCAAGTCTAAGTGCTGCAACTGTGTTAGCCCCTGATGATATCCCCACCTACATGATCAAGTTCATGACATGTATTCACCCAAAAGTTCATGACATGTAGTTAAAAATTACATCAAACAAGAAAATTGTAGCCATTTCTGCAACAAATTTAATTTCAATTTCTGCTCAGAATGCCAACAATATCATTAAATCTATCATCGTCAAGTTTAACATGAAAAACAAAAAAATAAAAAATAAAAAAATTGGTTCATTTAATGTACGACAACTAACAAAGTCAAATCCTTCTATGTCCATGTCTAAAACAATCTAAGCTATGATTGTCATATCATTTGGGTTTTCTGTTTTTATTTTTTTGAAACACATAACACTTGTTTAGCAAACTTTTTTTGAAAACACCAAAAAATAATTTTCAGAAATAGTTTGCCGAACAAGTTTTTTCTATTTTTTAAAAAAAATAAAACATGACCAAACAGCCTAGAGTTTAGAGCATCGTTTGAATTATTACCATAAGTCCCTCCTTCAATGCTAACTGCCTAGCCATATTCACAGCATCTTCACTAGAAACCTACAACATAAAATTAAAAAAAAAAAAAAACCAAATTGATCAATAGAGTTGTTTCAGTACACAAGATAAACACAAAATGGGTCTGATCCTTATACATTTTTTACGCCAACAAAGATCCAAATATATTGAAAAAATGCTTACCATAAGAACTTCTTCCATCACATCCATGTCCAATATATCTGGTTTGAATCCAACCCCATTGCCAGTTATATGATGAGGGCCTGTATGCAACAATATTAGTCCTTGGTAATGATTGTTTGGTTGCTGAGATAGTGGAGGAAAGGAAAAGAAAGTTTTTATTTATTTATTTTTACGGAGCAAGCAAAAACTGCATACAAGAACATGAAAATTAACAAGGAATGGGATGCTTTACCTGGTTTACCTCCATTCAGTACGTTGCTTTCCTCAGGTTCAAGTCCATATATCTGTGCAATTATAAACAAATTTAAGGATATCTTATTTTGTTATATAAAGCACACACTTTGTCAAGTTTTTTTTTTTTTTCTCCCCCTTCCAAAATACCCATAAAATTGGTAACTGCAAAACTCTACATCTCATAACTGCTAAACCGCCCAAATGTTCAGATGTACAATTGCAAACGCATCTTGTCTGCACCCACTAGTAGTACATATATTTATAATCATAATAGCTTAAGAAGATGAAAGAGCATATCTTATTTCACCTTAACATTAGGATTTTGGGATTTGAGATATTGTCCAACTCCAGATACAGTGCCACCACTTCCAATTCCCATTATAAAGATGTCTACTTTCCCGCAAGTATCTTCCCATATCTCAGGACCAGTTGTCTCGAAATGCACCTGTTTTCCAACAGATGATTACTTAATTGACTTATCTAATTAATTTAGATGTGTTCATGAACAACTTGATTGGATCCCTGGGATTACAATCCAATTATCCATAAACAACACGATTTGTTTGCAGCCTTGGGATTACAAAGGCATATAAATGGTTACCTGTGTATTAGCGGGATTTGAAAATTGTTGAAGCATGAAAGCATCCGGTGTGGATTCAAGAAGCTCATAAGCTTTCTTAACAGTTCCTCCCATCCCCTTGGTTGGGTCAGTGACGATTAGATCAGCTCCAAATGCTCTCATAGTCACTCTTCTTTCCAAGCTCGTGTAAGAGGGCATGGTCAAAACCATCTTGTATCCTTTCATGGCCGCCATAAATGCCATGCTAATCCCCATGTTTCCCGATGTTGGCTCAATCAACACCGTCTAAAATAACCCAATTTCAAAAAAGTTAATTTTTTGAACTTATTTGGAGTTTTCTGAGTTGGAAAAAAAAAATGCTCACCTTTCCAGGAGTGATTAACCCTTTCTTTTCTGCATCGTTGATCATGGCGAATGCCGGTCTAGTGACATAACAAATGATCATGAATTCCAATATTATATATATCAAAACGAGCACGAGATGACAGAGCTACTAACAAATTACCGATCTTTGATGCTTGCAGTGGGCTGCATCATCTCTTGCTTGACGGCAACATAGGCTCCACAACCTTCGGTAACTTTATTAAGAAATACAAGGGGAGTTCTCCCAATGAGCTGAAATGAGAGAAATGTTTCAGATCAATAAGAACGACACTCACTAAACTATCAAGCATGTTAATAAGATCTGACAATCCAATAAGTAATTTTAAATGTTTAATATACGACGATGAAACTAGTTAATGAGTATATGAAGCCTATAAATGGAAGTACACCACAAGATGATGGTACACAAAACAATTTGAACATAAGTTACACATGTACATAGACAAAATGTAATGACAATATAAGATTTGCATAGAGCCCACAAGGGAATAACAAAATCTCTTTAATTTATATAAATTAGGTAATTATAAATTTTCAAAATAAATTATAAAGAATTAAAAGAATCAACCAATATTGAGAGCTGGACTTTTCTTTTTAAAAAAATAAATTTTGAAGAAGATTAGCTTTGAAGAGTAAACTCCAAATCCTCGTAATCACTTACAAACCACATGTATCAATTAAGTTCGAGAGACACCAGATAGAGTATCTTTATAGTCTAAAGCATTTGATTTTGTTTTTGAAAATAACAACAAATATTAATATGAAAAATTCATTTGACAAACTATTTCCGGAATTTTATTTTATTTTATTTTATTAAAACACTCCTTTCAAAAAACAACTTTGAAATATTTGTTTAAATTCTTAAAAACCATTTAACTTCAAACTAAAAACCAAAATGAAATTTGATTTTCTCCATATTTTCGATTTTGTGGTCCTTTCTTTGTACTAAAAACATTCACTTAACTTTATTTTAAGTTGAAAACTAAATAATCTATAAATAAAATCCAAAGAAAAAGATAATCAACTTATTAGTAATGGGTAAAATACAAATACACAATTGAGATTTACTTAAAATATAAATTATCCCTATGGTTTTGAAAATGACAAATCTCCTTCTTATCATAATTTTTTTTTATTTAACACTCATTTAGGAAGTTGGTTATTTTAGTGGAATATTTTAGTTTTTAGCTATTTTAGTAGGCTAAAATTTTTATGTTTGGGAAGATGATTGAATTTTTTTTATAGTTGGATATGATGTTTGTGAGAGAAAAAGTGAAATAATTATGAGTTTAATGTGACATTTTGTTTTATTAGTTATTTTAACTTATTTTGTCTTTTTGTGAATTTTAACAAAAAAAAAAAAAAAAAAGTCAAAATCCCACTTGTCAAACAGGGCTTTAACAAAAATAAAATAAAATTTCTAACTACTCCCCATAGAACAATAAAGTTATCTAAATTCTTAATTGAAATATATTTAAGACATTATTAAAAGGATAAGGGGTCACTGTTGTGCGTGAAGCACAGCAGTGACTGTGGTGCCTCTATTTGAGGTGTATTATGGCCTTAATTTTATGATCCAAACCGTCCATTTTGTAACGTTTGTTGAGTACTTCATGCCTACCAAAAATCATATTAATCGGATATCAACAACTATATGATCGACAACTAAAAAAATAAACAATAAGTTTTATTTTGAGAAATAACATAAATAATATGCAATTCGATCATATAGTTGTTGATATCCGATTAATATGATTTTTGGTAGGCATGAAGTACTCAACAAACCCTACAAAATGGACGGTTTGGATCATAAAAATAAGGTCATAATACACCTCAAATAGAGACATCACAGTTACTGTTGTGCTTCACGCACCGCAGTGACCCCTTATCCTTAACAATTTATTAATAAAAAAATCATTTATTATACAATTAGAAATTTAAAATATAATTTTCAAAATTACTGAAGGCAATTTATATTTTAAACAAATCTTAAATGTATTTGTAATTTACTCTTAAATAATTTCTAGTGCAAAAAAGATAAAATTCCAAAATTAAATATATATAAAAAATTAAATACATAAAAAATCATAAACCGCCGCAACACGTTTGGCCAGCAAAATTTCAGACCTTCTAAGGCCTTGGTGGGGCCTTCCACGAGACGTTACAAACGGTAACGGTGGTTGCATGGTTACAAGGATCTACATCCACTGAAGTGCAAGAGGTGAAATCTTGTCTACGAAATTTAGAATGAAATAAATAAATATATTTTTTAATTATTTATACACAAATATAAAAAAAAAAATATGATTTAAAACAAATGAAAAAATAAAAAATATGTTTATATGGCACATCCTAAGCCTCCGTTTGGGAAGTGGGTTGGCTTTTTGGCTTTTTGACTTTTTTGGCTATTTTAGCCTGGGCTAAAAAGTTTGGTTTGGGAAGGACTTTTTGGCTTTTTGGCTTTTTTGATTTTTTTTGTGAGAGAAGAGTGTAATGATTATGGGTTGGATGTGATGTTTTGTTTGTTGTGGCTAAAATAGCCTGTTTTGTCTTTTGTGGCTATTTTAGCCCCAACCCAACTTGCCAAACACCACCTAAACAAGTTCAAAAAATGTGACTAACTAAGCTTTTGTCTGAGAAGTGAATTAGCTTTTTGACTTTTTTGATTATTTTAGCCTGAGCTAAAAAGGTTAATTTCGGAATGATTTTTTGACTTTTTAACCTAACTTTTTTTGTAAGGAAAAAGTGTAATGATTATGAGTTGGATATGATGTTTTGGTTGTTGTAACTAAAATAATTTATTTTGGTCTATTTTGAAAAGATGGTAAAAAGTGACTTTTTGACTTTTAACAAAGTTTTTGGCTTTTTTAAACAAATGATTTGTGAAGTTGATAAAAAGTTACTTTTGATTTTTTTTATTAATATTTGTTTATGATGTCAAATCACAATAAAATAATCAAACCATCCCTATTTAATTTAAAATATTTACAATTTTACCCATATAACACATTTTGACTCATGAAGGACAAAATTGTAATTTCACCATTGGCTAAAAACCAACTTCTCAAATAAAAAAAAAAAAAAAAAAAAAAGCCAGAAAAGCCAACTTTTGGCGTTGGTTACAAATCAAAAAAAGTGGCTAAAAACTATGTTCTCAAAAAAAGTTTTTATCTTTTGTAACTATTTTAGCCACAAATCAATTTGCCAAACACCACCTAATTAAATTAGAAAAGTAGACAGCGAAAAGCCAATAGACCAATCCAAAAACGTTGCCTCGTGGATACTAATGCCATAGGTCTCGTTTGGAAAGATATTTAACTTATTTTGAATTATATTATCTTTCTAAATTTTTACATATTTTTTTTAAAAAAATTAAAATATTAATTTTTAACTAATTTTTCAAAACAATCCATAATTACATTAGCAAACTCATGCACAATAAATGTGCAATTCAAAAAAAAATATAATAATATAATAATAATGATAAAAAAAATACAGGTATTTGTTATTGGGGCTAACTTCTTGGGGTACTATTGGGCTCATGGGAGTTTATCATGGATCTTATTTTGATAATTTGAATTATTGAATATGTAAAATTCATCGAATACTATATATTTGTATAAAATCACATTAATCGGATATTGATAGTTATGTGATCAAATCAGTTTTGTATAAAAAAAAATAAACGGTGAAAAAATAAATGATTAATAGAAATATAATCTGATGAGATAGCTATTGATATTCGATCAGCATGATTTTTTTTACATATTAAACCGTTCGAATTATCAAAACAAAATCCGCAATGAACTTCCACCAACAAAATAATACCCTCCAAATAAAGCCCAGCCCTTTGTTATTTAAGTAGTAAGGGATTGCTTTGTCAACCTCGTGATTTTGGTTTTAAATTTTATCTTCTTTTTTTTTTTTTTACAGAAATATCAACTACATGGATATTTTAAAAAATCCAAAATATAAGATATAAATGTGTCAATATCACCAGCACCTTCACTTTATGTATTAAAATGTATTTTAATTCAGTAAATATTTAAAAAAATAATTACATATAATTGAGAAATTTTATAAACATTAATAATTGAATTCTTAAACCTTTTTTTTTTTTTATCAACTTGTAATAATTTTATGAAAATATCACTGGATTGTAATTTTCCTTTACATTTCCTATCACTTTATATGAATACATACTGAAATTATATAATTTGTGTTTAGCGGTAAGAAAAATAATTAAAAAAATTATTATTATTTTTGTAATGTATTTCCTTACATGGTAAACAACTGGTGTAGCTCATAATTTATAAGAGTTGGAATTATAATTTCATAAGATCAAGTTAGATTAATATTTTAGATTTTATTATAAAAAAAATTAAAAAATTATTAAAATAACTTATACTTAACCGAGACTGGAATTATTGCCACGAAACACAATTTTTAAAAAACAAGAAAAATGTTTGGGAGCACTAGAAATGGAACACTAATATGAACACTAATGATGTGGCAGTGGGTCCCGCCCACTTTTTATGCCTTGTTTCTATTTTTTTTCTTCTTTTTTTTCATTCCCAATGAATTAGTGCTATTAGTAGTGTATTTTTTAGTGGTCTAAATCATTGTTAAAAAAACAAATAAAACAATGATAACTGTCAGAACAGAAGTATGTACAGAGACGGGATTGGTGTGGCCGCACAGCAGTCACTGCTGTGCAGCTAATTTGATAATTTTGAAAGTTTATTTTGATAATTTAAATTGTTTATATTTTATAATACATCAGATAGAACATATTTGTAAAAAATTAAATTAATCAGATATCGTTTATCCATTCATCTACTCATATTTGTATTTATTTTAATATTTTAAATTACAATTGTTATTTATTTTTGTAAATATAAATGTGAGTGGATGAATGAATAAACGATATTCGCTTAACTTGATTTTTTACAAATATACTTACTTGATATATTCTAAAATATGAACGATTTAAATTATCAAAATAAACCTCAAAAAAAAAAACCCAAATAACTAGCAGTACACAGCAGCCACCCCAAATCCGAGCAGAGACGTGTGGATACAGATTCATCTAAGAAAGTAATGATAAAACATCACTACTGACAAGTATTAAATAAATAAATAAATAAAAAGAAAGAGAAACTATAAGTCAGTATAAATAAATGCTCCCTCCGCCTCAAAAATAATGGTCGTTTTAGGGAATTTAATTTTTTTTAGTAGTATAATTATTGTATTTAAAAAAAATTAATTTTTTAAAATTTTTCTTTTGATAGTACATTTTTTGAAAATATCAATGCATAATTGTACTTTTTATGTTGTTTATTAATTTGAAAGAAGGAAAAAATAAAAAATTTATATTATTTTTATACTTGATTTTTGAAGAGGAATTAATATTTTAGGACAATAAAAAATAGAATAAGGGACTAATATTTTGAAACGGAGGGAGTAACTCAAAATAATTCAAATTTTATAAAAATGTAAGCGGATGGAAATGAGTTCACATCATAGCTGTGTTAGTGCGATAAAGTGGGTTTGTATCCGATCCAAGTGAAAGTTATTGGATAACACAGCTCAAATTTATATCCACTTGCACCTTCGGAAAAACACAATTATTTTGGTAATGTTTCGACTTAATTTTTAAAACATGATTTGAATAAAAAAAATAAAAAATAAATTTTTAAATAATAAAATTCTAAAATATATTTCAAAACTCAATTTTTTTTTATTCTTTCTCTTTCTGTTTTTTAATATCAATAAATTAATCCATCACTTTTTTCTATCCTCTTTCTTCTATCACATTTTACAAATTAATCAATTAAATTTTCTCTCCCACTCATCTATTCAATTAAAAAAAATAAAAATTACAAGTCATTCTAAAATTATTTTTTAAATTCATAATAAAACAATTTTTTAACTTTTAATTTTTTTTCAAAGTTTTTAAACAAAATTTTATTTATTTATTTTAAATATAACTCAAAATTGGTTTCAAAACAGAGCCTTTGATTATTTATTTTTTTTTTTTTTTTTGCAATTCCATCAAGAAGTAATTGAGAGAGAAAAAGGAGAGGGAGGGAGAGAGAGAGAGAGAGATTACTTGACAGACTTCCTTTTTGATGCGAGTACCAGGGAGATCTTTGGGCAGATCTCTGATTCTTTGAACAAAAGATGGGTCATGAGAATCAACCATGGGTTGAGTTGAGACCCATCTGGAGCTTCTGATAAGATTACCAAGATTGCATGATGATGATGATATGGATCTTCTCTTGATGATGGTGCTTAAAGCAGCCATTAATGGAGAGAGAGAGAGAGAGAGAGAGAGAGAGAGAGAGAGAGAGAGAGCCTTTAGTCTGCTTGGGTCCAGAGCCTCCTCTGTGTACTCTTTGTGTGTATCTGTGGTTGAGTTAGAGAATACAAAACTTGTGAGATCGTTTTATAAGAAAACTAGCGTTTGGAAGTTGAGTCGATTTTTTTGAGTTTTTGATATTTTTTTTTATTATTTTAGTTTGGGTTCAAAAGTTTAGTTTAGAAAAGATTTTTTGATTTTTTGATTTTTTTAATTTTTTTTGTAAGAGAATAGTGTAATAATAATAGATTGGATATGATATTTTATTTATTGTGACTAAAATAATTTATTTTATCTTTTTGTGATCATTTTAATCATAAACCAACTTGTCAAACACCATCTCATTTTAAAACAAAAATATATATATTTGATAATTGTATGGTAAAACAATAATTTTAATTATAATTACAATTATTTATTTTAATAATATTGACATTATCGTTCTATAAAATTATTATTTAAATATTTATATATATTAATTTTAGTTAAATTGTTTGTCTATTTTGATAATTTTAATTCTGTCGTATTATAAAAGTATAATTATTATATAATAATTTTGTATGATATATTAAATTATAAAAGAGTAAAATAGATACTCATTTTGATATTAAAAATAATAATTAAATTAGAAAAATAATTAGTAACATAAAATTAAAAGCAATCCTAATTATTTAATTTTTTTAATATTCATTTAGAAAATAAAAATATGTAGAAATATAAATCATTTAACATTTATTTAAAAAATTAAAAATAATATATTGTTGTTATATTATCATATAATGATTTTATATGATATATGTATATTAAAAATTATAATATTGTAAAATAAATATTCTTAATTAAATTAAAATATTAATTATATAAAAAAAATTTAATAACGACTAATTAAGAAATAATCACATAATAACATACAAATCCAAAAAGAAAAAAATAATAAAAGTATCCAAACGATAAATACATCTCGATGTGTTGAGTGATGAATCATCTGTAATATAATGTCAAAACAAAAAAGAATTTATTGTTCAACAATTGAAAAAGTAACTTAAATAATAAATCCAAACTTTAGAAGTTGTTTAAAAGTACTTGTGCAAGTTTTTCTCATGTGAGTTGTAATTATATAAAATAATGTAAGAAATGAATATAATTTCATATATAAAATCACTATAAAATTTAAACGACAAATTCATAATATAGAATAATATAAAATTGGTAATGAGTATAGAATAATGCAAGGAAAAATAAGGAAAAAAACAATTTAACATTAAAAAAATCTTAATACCTTTGACAGAATTAAAAAGAAAAACGTGAAATGCAAAATTGATATTGAGTTTGTGAATTATCTCAATTTACCATGAAAACATATGGAAAATAATTATTTGTCCAATAAAATCCATATAAAATGGTTAAAGTTTGTATAATTTAAATTAAGTTTGGGTTTATATAGAACTCTATATGTAATTAAGAAAATATGTTAACATGATTCTTTTAAAAAAAAATAAACTCTTATAATGTGCCACTAAGTATAAAAAAAAATATTACTTTCAATAATATATATGATATTGTATATACAGGTCTATTTTGTTAACTGGATTAAAGTCAGATTTTTAGCATTCTGACTTATTGTATTACATTATCTCTTTATTTTATTTATTTTTTTTTTTTTTTGCACATGTAAAAAAAAAAAAATCAAAAATTTGACCTTCAACATATTTCCTAAAATAGGATTGAAGGGTATCAATTAGGGTGGGCATATGTGGGGCCGGCCTTAATTTGGGTCGGATTAACACTATATGGTAAGAGATTTTATGTCTGTCAAGTACGACCCGACTTTAATATCAGACCTTTACATCTGTTGCAGCCTATTTAAAAAATAATTATAAATTTTAAATTCACTCATCGAGTTATATCTTAAATTTTTTTTAAAAATATTTTATAATTAAATTCAATTACACATTATATTTATTAAATAAATATACTAATATCTTTATAAATTGAAAATTTTTGTGTATAAATTGAAAGATTTTTTAAATAAACCAATCACATATTACTACAAATGTGAGTTTGAACAAAATAAAAAATAAAAAAAGAATGTAAATTCTAATAAAAAATATATTTTTTAATATATTATAATTAATTAATTAATTATCAGGCCGGGCTGGGCCGGGTTGGGATAGCTTGAAAGTATAAATCTCAAACCTAACTCATTAATATATCAGGCTGAAAATATTAGTCCAGCCTAATCCTATAGCTAAAACAATCTTCACAAATCTTAGAAAAATAAGATTGGGCTGCACTGGCCAATGGATCGATGTCCCTGAATCAAGATCCTCTCATTCATCTCTTTTCTTAACTCCCTACATGCTTTCTGATATCTGATTAATTTGATTTTTTATAGATATGATATACTCAACAAATCTTAAAATGTAAATGATTCCAATCATCAAAATTAAACCCAAAAGTGGGCCCAATGACCTAGCAAATAGAGAGTTAAGAGGAGAGATGAATGATAGGATCTTGATTCGATGTCTCCTGGTATGAATGTTGACACTTTTTTTTTGTGCTTATCATGGGCATTTTTTTATTTGTTTTTATTTATATTTTGATTATTTACACAAAATCTTATTAACTATTAGTGAATATTATTTTCCTATGAATTCCTATATTTTAATTCATTAATTTCAAAAAATCATACAACTTTGCCTTTTAGAAAATGAAAGTTATGTATTTTTATAGTTGAAATGATCAAAATATACATATTTATAGATAAAGTAAAATGTTATTCATTAATAGTTGAGGAAATCTTTATAATTAATCATTTTGATTTTTTAATAGAATTAACAATAATTCTACTAACAAAAAAATTAGATTGATAAAAGAATCCTACAATATGATTATATCACATTTGTTATGAAAAATAAAGGAAAGTATAATTTTGAAAATAGATCATCCAATAACTTAAAAATATTATAATCTAATTATGTGTCTACATTTGTCTGAATAATGTGAGCTTTAAAAAGGATGATTTTGTTAGATTGTCTTATAATATGAACAATTCAAATCATCGATATAAATTTCATTATTTGACTCTACAAAAGTTTAATGGCAGATAGATAGAGGGGTGACTTGTCACTTGACTGAAAGTATAAGAGTTAACTGTTACAATTTAAAGGCCAGAGAACAAAAGAAGATTTTGGTAAAGTACTGGCGTGCTAAGTGTAATTAACTCAAATATAAAAAATTAATTATCAAAATTAAAACGAAAGGGTCAAAATGAAATTATACTAAAAATTCAAAGGTGTTGAGTAGTTTATGTATGTGTCCAAGGTTTTTCAGTTTTGCATGAGTTTTTTTTTTTTGGGTAAATTACACTGAACACCTTGATATTTCTGTTTAATAAAGATTCTTCCTCACGTTTGAAAATTACATTAGCCCATTTTCAGATTACAATGGCATATTTGCCCTTTAATCTTTATACAAATAAAATAATAAAATAATACTGATATTTTGTTCAGGTTATTTCAAAAGAAATAACTCATATTCTTTGGTTTAGTTCACACAAAAAAATGATTTTTTTAAAATATTTTCAAAAATTTTATTTTTTATTTTTTAAATACACCTATTCTAGATACATTTAAGATGTATAATATTTTGTATTTTTTTAAATTCACCAAATATTTATAAAAAAAACACAAAAATTACAAAAAAAATCAATAATACTGTAATAAATGTGAATGACGGTATTTGATAATATTGTAATAAATGTAGAAAGAAAAATAATAGTGGAAATAAAAATAAAAATTTATATTCATGTAGAAAAAGTTATACAAAAAATATCATAAACATATTGTGATAGTGATCTTGTAAATATAAATCATGTTTATGGTGTTTTATTTAAAAGTGAAAGGTCACAATTAAGCTATATCAATGTGTTTGAAAATTTTATATAAAATTTATGTTTGTATATTATCACTCAATAAGAATATGTTTAGATAGAATTTAATGATAGAAAATTGTAAAATGTAGTCATGATAATAGAAAAAAGAAATGGTAAGAAAAAAGACAAAATAATCATTTAAAAAATTTTAGGGTATGATATTAGCAATTTAATGAACAATTTGTAATAAAATTATAAACTTCAGAAAAAAAATATAACTTTTCAAATGTAAAGAAAAAATCTGAATTAAACAAAAACTTCAAGGGCGTACCATTTACCACTTTTTTCTCCGCAACATGTTTAAAACTCAAGTAGATGATGGCACGGAGATGCATGACATTGATTTTTTTTTTTCTTCTCCGTTCTCTTTTCTTGGACAAGGAGTTGCAGGACATTGCTTCAATTCTTTTTTCTTCTCTCTCTTTTTTATTTTTAATTTTTTTTTAATTTTTTTAAGTCATATCACTTATCTATTTTTTTACGTAATTTTTTTTTTTAAAAACAAAAGTTAAAAAAATTAAAAAATTAACTTTTTACTATCTACCTTCTCAGAATACTATAGAGTTTACATATCTTGCCAGCTTATGTGCTGATACATAGAAACTCAAAACACTTGCATAAGAACAACATATCTTGAATTCCTAAAGTCACCTCCCAATCCATCTTGCAAGATTGTTCAAAACTATTTACTAACACCTTGCAGTCGGTAAAAATGAAGAAGCATTTGATGTCCCTGTTTGCAGCCCACTTAGTAGCCTCCAGAGTTGCCCTGGCTTCGCAAGTAATGGAGAGTACAATGATTGATAAAAAAAGTTAGTGCATGCACCTTCGGCTGCTAAAGAGTGGTCAAATTGTCAAAAGTGGTCCAAGATATAAATAAATTAGTATTTTGGAGTATTGTTCAATATAGTAAATTCACGTGCACATAAATCAAATACAGAAGCCTTTTTGAGAATGAAATTAAAAGTAGTTTTTTTAATTTTAATTTTTTTTGGGTCATATTATTTCTCTATTTTTTTTTATATATATTTTAAAAAATCAAAAAAATTAAGAAATTAACTTTTAACTTACTTCTTAAAACAACTAGAATAGGATATAATCCTCCCACAATCCTTTATGAGAGGGTTATATCTTATTTTGTGTTTGACTTCTGTTACTTCTGTAAAAGGAATGTGTTACATTATGTATTTGATTTTTGTGCATATAAATTACTCTGTTTAATATTGGAATTGGGGTAAAAAATATCTTCAAAATAAATAAAATGTCAACCAATAAGTTAGCCTGATTTGAATTCTTGCATTTCACTAGGAGGTCGGTGGTTTTTAAGCTCTCACTTGCGTGTGAATCTTATTCCTTGTGTATTAATTGAGACTTTCTCTCTCACTTTGTGAATTTCTTTGTAAAGTTTGTATTTAATTTTATTATCGACCATGCTACGTAACTCGAAACTGTGGCTCGAAATCGCAGCTCGACACCAAAACGACGTCGTTTTGGTGTCGAAATTTTTTTTTTTTTTTTCTTTCTTTCTTCCCTGGTTTTGTTATAGAACGAAGAAGAAGAAGAAGAAGGGAGAAGAAGAGAAGGGAGGAGGAGGAGGAGGAGGAAGAGGAGGAGGAGGAGGGAGGGGAGGGGGCCACAAAAACCGGTTGGAGGAGGAGGGAAGGCTGGGCAGATGACGGTGGTGCTGCGACGTCGGCGGGGCTGGGCAGACGACCGGGGCTGGGTGAGGCGACGGTCTGCTGCGACGATTAGCAACGACCTCTCATCTCTTTCTCCCTCTCTCCTCCTCTTCCCTCTCTTTCTCCCCTCTTCTTCCATTTTCGAGCCGTTTCGAGCTCGACCCTTTCGAGCTACGAGACATTTTCGTTTTATTATTATGATTGCAATTTATTGAATTTTATTATAGTATTTTATATGAGTCAAATAAAAAAAAAGGTACAATGTCTAAAAATATTTTAAATTGAAAAATGTTTTGATCTCAATAAAAAATGTCTCATAATCTTTTTATTTTTTTTGCCAGTACTTGTAAAAAGTTTTTATTTATTTAATTTATTAATATGATATTTATTATATCATTAAAATGAATCATATTTTAAATTTTAGAATTTTATTATTATATGATACATGCCTAAGATTTATTAATTTGTATAATTTTTTCACATATTGCTATTGAGTAATGCACCATACATGGCTTTGTTAATATTATTTGATTTAATTCACTTTTCATTTATAAAGTACTAATATTAGTAATTTGTTAAATTCGTTTGATAATGTGATAATGCCATATTAAGTACTAAGTTAAATAATATTAAAATATAATCACCCTACCAATTAAAAATTTCAATAAATACTTTGAAAGATAAAATGTGATAATAGCAATATGACAAGGAATTAAGGATATGTGGTTTTGGGGATATATAAGGTAAGTGACCTATGGTTATTGATACATTTGGCTATTTAAACCATTATCATTATGATTATTATTAGGATTATCATTTTTCATTTCATCTCTCCATTACTTATAATCATTTGTGTAATAAGCAAGTAATCTTTGCTTAAAAAAGTTAATTTTAATTTGTAAAAATATTAATCATGTGGTCAAGGATCGAGATATGACTCCTCCATTGAAGGTTAGAAGAAAGGCTCCAGATATATTTTGCAAGAGCAAGACGAATGGTGAAAAATAGATCAGGTTTTAAATTGATTAAATAATTATTAAAATATTACTTAAATCAATTATTCCAATCAAAAAGTATAGGTTGTTATCCATCATGCATAAATTATAAATATTACTAAAGATACTATTTCTCGAACAGAATCTGACATCAATTAATCATCATAATGTTAAATATATCATCCATTATACATAAATTATATAATATTTAAATATTACTAAAGATATTTTTTCTCTAACAGAATCTGATATCAATTAATCATGATAATGTTAGACATTTTCTAACAGAATCTGATATCAATTAATCATAGCCTCCGTTTGGGAAGTAGGTTGGCTTTTTGGTTTTTTGGTTTTTTTGGCTATTTTAGCCTGGGCTAAAAAGTTTGGTTTGGGAAAGGTTTTTTGACTTTTTCGTTTTTTTGATTTTTTTTGTGAGAGAAGAGTGTAATGATTATGGGTTGGATGTGATGTTTTGTTTGTTGTGACTAAAATAGCCTGTTTTGTCTTTTGTGGCTATTTTAACCCCAACCCAACTTGCCAAACACCACCATAATAATGTTGTAAGATAAAAATATATTTTTTTATAGTCTTATTATAAATATATTATTTTTTATATTATTTTCTATCTCTTGCTCACATAGGGAGGAGGGCAAAGTTGGAGACTTCAATGAATTCAAAAATGCTTGGGACTCTCAAAGTTGGGGACTTTCAGCCTCCGTTTGGGAAGTGGGTTGTCTTTTTGGTTTTTTGGCTTTTTTGGTTAGTTTAGCATGGGCTTAAAAGCTTGGTTTGGGAAGGGTTTTTTGGCTTTTTGGCTTTTTTGAGTTTTTTTGTGAGAGAATAATGTAATGATTATGGGTTAAATGTGATGTTTTGTTTGTTATACCTAAAATAGCCTATTTTATTTTTTGTGGCTAAAATAGCCAAAAAAACCTGCAAACCCACTTGCCAAACACACACAGAACCTCCAAAATGATGTGGACCAATTATATATTTTAATTTTTTTGTTTTTTTCTTCTTATTTTCTTTTTAAACCAATCAGGTAAATAAGGGTTGTGTTTTTTTAAAAATATGTAACATCGTTATTATAAATAGATGTTAACAAATGATATGGCTTTAATCATTCTTTTGTATTCACGTAGCATACAAGAATTTCTATTAGGGCAGTGATTCATCCCCCGAAAGGGGGGAGCCCGAATCCCCCGAAAATGCCATTTCAGGTAAAAAAAAAAAAAAAAAAAAGGAAAAAAGAAAAGAAAAAAAAAAAAAAAACAGTTTCCAGAAAAGGAAATTAGGGGGATTAGGGGAGGGGTTTTAGAGTTACCAAGCTTTATCCTTTCTATTATAAGAAGTTAATGCAAGGAAGTGGAGCCCATTTTTGTTGGTGGTAGTTATTTTTACTTTTTCCTCTTTAGTTGTGGTGTGTATGTTTTATGTTTTCTTCGGTTGTTCTTTGGGGTCTTTCTCTTTCCAATTGTGAAAGGTTGTTCTTTGTATATGCCTAGCCTCTCGAGTTTATGAAAGGGTTTTTGTTTTAGGCTAGGCATTTTAAGTTTGCCTCTTTATGAGCAGTGCAGTTGTGTTTCCTAGAATGTGCATTGAGCATAGATGGCAGCAAGAGATTATCGATTGGGGACCCACCTTGTTCTATTCTGCCTAGTTTAGCTTTAAAATAAATTTTAATAACGTGGTTCGTAATTTATTATTACAAATGACGTATGAGGGTCAAAATGTACAAACTTTAAGGTTGACCAATATTGTTCATTGTTGAACTGTGGTAGGGTTGCATAGTAGAATTGCACAGAAAAATCGTGACATATAATATAGAATAGAAGAAAACGAAAAATAATGATTTTATACGTTTAGACATTAATATAAGGGGTTGTTTGGGTGTTCTAAATAAGTGTACTTTTTGTCTTTTTAGACTAAAAAGTTGAGAAAAAAAAATATGGATATTTGGTTAACTTTTTGACTTTTTATGAAAAAATGTGTATTAAAAAATTGTATAAAGAAGTGTGTAGGAGAAGATTAGAGATGCGTGTTGTACAGCCGTACAACCTGCACAGCCGATTTGATGGTAAGAAATTATTGGCTACTTTTCAGGTATTACACTGGACGGTTTTATTCGGCCCATGGGGGCCATCACGGGTCCCATTTTGATAATCTGAACCGTTCAATGTGTAGAACTTGTCGAGTACTATATGTCTATTAAAAATTACGTTGATCGGATATCGATAGCTATTTGATCATTGTTTTTTTTCAATAGTTAATTATAATACCATCCATTTTTTTATACAAAATTGAATTGATCATATAGTTATCGATATCCAATCAATGTGAGTTTTTACAGACATATAATACTCGACGAGTTCTACACATTGAACGATTCAGATTATCAAAACGGGACCCGTGATGGGTCCCCACGGGCCGAACAATAGTGTGTGAAAATTGCACCCAAACTGTGCAATTGTTCTTAACCAACGCTGCACAAGCCATACATCATTGTTGAGTTGTATGGATGTGTGGAAAATTAATTTTTTAATATTTTTTTTGGTAAATAGTGATAACTTTTTAACTTTTTGAGTAACTTTTTGACTTTTTATCTTTTTGGAGAGATGCCAAACTTGACCTAAATATATAAAAAAATTAGAAATATTTTTGTAACAACATATGTAATTAGATCAAAGTTATCTTTCTTCACCCGTCTCGAATCATAGTACTTGTGATGGCATCTCACCTATCAAGTGTGTCAACATCCCAACAGGAATCATTTTTCAACAAAGTTAAGTTGACCCCGTCAAGCATAGAACAAAATGACATTCTCAAGTTGTCACGATCGTCACCCGCCCCCATGGGTTAAAGACGTAACTGGCCAGTAAGCCTAAGATTACCTACGGCCTCAAACCAAAACAGACTTAACACATCAGAGTAAAGGGGCCAAAAGGGAAGCAAAATTTAAAACTTTGTCCATAGAGCTGTGCTTACATGGCACATCAAAACAAACCATACATATGTACGTTAATAACTCACAACAGAAACATAGCGACAGAGGTTCTGTACAGACAGGATCATCCAAAACTAAGTCAACCCATAAAAACTATAAGCAGACATATTCAAACTTCGCCAACCTGACAAAATGTAAATATATAACAAAAGGGCGAAGACGGGTCTCGTGCGTGAGACACAAGGGCTGACTCTCTCAAAACCTAAGTTGCTCCATACAGACTTCACTGAGGCTGGGTCTGGACTTCTCTTGGCTCACCTACAAACACATGAACGAGCGTGAGCGAAAGCCCAGTAAATAACATCAAATCAAATACAGAAGTTACATAACAATGTAGAACAACATGTTCCAAACGGCCTTAGGCCCAATTCTTATTTCTATTTAACAGATATATAACTATACGAAATTCAAATCAAGTGACTGTAGTTCCAAACATTCTGGCCTTTGGCCCATTCAGATTTCCGCCTTAGGCCCAATTCTTATTTCTATTTAACAGATATATAACTATACGAAATTCAAATCAAGTGACTGTAGTTCCAAACATTCTGGCCTTTGGCCCATTCAGATTTCCATTCATGTCAAAACGGCCTTCGGCCCGTTCATTTACGTCAAAACGGCCTTCGGCCCATTCATTTCTATCAAAATGGCCTTCGGCCCATTTGTTTACGTCAAAATGGCCTTCGGCCCATACATTTATGTCAAAACAGCCTTCGGCCCACTCATTCATGTCACAACGACCTTAGGTCCATTCATATATGTCAAAACGACCTTCGGTCCACTCATTTCTATCCAAACGACCTTCGGTCCATTTATTTCTGTCAAAACGGCCTTCGGCCCATTCGTTTACGTCAAAACGGCCTTCGGCCCATACATTTATGTCAAAACGGCCTTCGGCCCACTCATTCATGTCACAACGACCTTAGGTCCATTCATATATGTCAAAACGACCTTCGGTCCACTCATTACTATCCAAATGACCTTTGGTCCATTTATGTTTATCAAAACGACCTTTGGTCCATTTATGTTCATCAGAACGACCTTTGGTTCATTTATGTTTATCAGAACGACCTTTGGTCCATTTATGTTTATCAAAACGACCTTTGGTCTATTTATGTTTATAAAAACGACCTTGGGTCCATTTATGTTTATCAAGACGACCTTTGGTCTATTTATGTTTATCAAAGCGACCTTGGGTCCATTTACGTTCATTCATATCAGACTTACGTCCATAATCCCAATTAGCAATTCATAAAGCTTATAAGGGAATAGACAATTGGACATTCACAAGCATTCAAATATCGATATTACTCACAGTGATCGGCTTGTGGATTTGCCCTGGAGCTTGACCCTACACGTTTCATGAACACAAAAGGGTCATTAACAGTTCAATCCGTTCTTTAATTTACATATTCCTCTTTAGGCTTTATTATTATCTCATTAACTCATTTACAATGCTTAACATATGCCTAAGAGTGCTTGTAAGTGAAAGAGAACGGAAAACAGAACACAAAATGCAAAAATAGGATTTCAGAAAATAGGGTCCCCGCTCGAGCGTGGACTTCCCCGCTCGAGCAGACCCTTAGGTCTGCGAAAGTACTGGTTGCCTTCTATTCCAGCTCGAGCGTGAACTCGGCCGCTCGAGCGGACTGCCTGTCTACATAGCTCCCCGCTCGAGCGTCAACTTCCCCGCTTGAGCGGGAACCATGTCTGCAGAAAATACTGGGAGCTCGATTTATCCGCTCGAGCGGCACTTCACCCGCTCGAGCGGACATCGAAAATCTGGGTTTTCCAGATTGAGTTCTTGAGCTTCATCTCGACATTCAAAGTCTCTAAATGCATGATTTCGGTCCAAACTTCACATAATCATGTACTAACATGGTACAAACATAGAATTACAACATATTGAAGCTCAATTTCATAATTTATCTACATGCATGGCTCATTTTCCACCAACTCATTACCAATGTAACCATTTCATGCATTCAAAGCTTCTACCTCCATGGATTGTACATGCATGTGACATATAACCTTCATTCTCGTCTCATATGATGAAAAGATGGTCAAATACATGGATTTCAACCAAAATTGCAACATGGATCATGTAATTCAAGCTCAAATATGCAAATTCAAAACAATACATACATGCATGCATATATAGTCTTCAAATTCATCAAAACCAACTCCTTTCATGGTCTAGATCACAAATTAATCTTCAATTCACGAAATCACAACTCAAATTCATGAGTTAGGGGTTGGTTACTCACCTAGGAGCTTTAATCTTCCAAACTCTAGTCAATTCTTAACTTAAATCTTCAAATTCCCAAGCTAGAGCCAAAAATTGCTCAAGTCTCTTCCTTTCTCTCTCTATAGCCGGCCTCTCTCTCACTCTCAATTGTCTAACTCACATTTTGAGTTCTAAGAGAGCTAAAGGAGAGTGCAATGCAAATATACCACAAGCCCCACTAACAAATATTTTAATATAAAATAATATGGTACTTAATTTATCAATTTAATCAGTTTAAATTGACCAGAATCAATTTTTAATTAAATTTCACCGTAGGCTCTAAAAATTATGCCAACCACAATGGCGTAATCAATTTTGAGTTCTATGGCCGATAAGGCCCTCAATTTAATTCCAAAGCAGATTATTCAAACAGATATTCCTACGGTGGACAGATAGAATTCTAGAACCACATATATCACATAATGACACACCAAATCATATCAAACATATAATCAAATTCATATTAAGGGCCAATTAACGCATTACGGAACAGGGGTATCACACAAGTAGAGTCCACTGACCCATCAAAACTTGTCCATGTGAATGCAATATTACACATTTAGGGCTATGATCTCTTTCAATTTATTATTTGGCCAAGTGCTACAAGTCATTCATGAGCAAACAATTTTATAGTTGGTGCCTTATGGTTTTTGTGATCAATCTCTATTCACTTGGAAGCAAATGCTAATAATCAGTTATTCTATTTATACACAATTTGATTATAAAATTAGATACATTTTTTTCTTTTATAAGGAGTAGAGTTCCACTTATATATGAAAAAATTATGTCTAATTCAGTGATTGAATTATGTATGCACAATTTTTTTAATTGGCAATTTTTTTTATTTATTGATGTATCTAAACATAACATATGGTAGAGTATATCAATAAAAGATTAAGGCAAGATGCATCATGACCCAAACTCATACATCCCTACTATATTGGAACCTACATATCTGCAAATCATTTGGAGCTACTAAAATCACTACACCCAAGAGTAGGCAAGATGAAAATAATTAACACAGACAAAAATAAATACATAAGAATGTGCACACTTGAAAAGTAACTATGAAAATAAAATAGTGTTTTAACAGTAGTTGAATATGAAATATATGATACTCGTGTCGTGAATATTAGATAATGAGAAAAAAAGAAATTAATTATAGAATAAAAAATTAGAAGTAAGATATATATGAGATTTGTGCATACTAAGCACTCAACTTAGAAAGGATTAGGGGAAGAATTAGAAAAATGCTCAAACATGTTATAGGGAATATTGAGAGAACAATTCCAAAGCTTACTTTGCTACTTTATTTATTTTTATACCAAAAGAAATCAATTATTTGATAGATTCCAAATAAATTATTAATTTTTTTACCAATCACAAACATTATCATGAGTCCCACCTTCATGTGCACCCCCACACCATTTGTGTGGTTGGTAAAATACAAGGTTGTGTTTGGTACATGTGTTTGGGGGAAGGATTTGAAAAAGAAAAATGAAAGAAAAACGTTAGACGAAATGTGAATGCATTCACTTTTTTTTTCATTTTTCATTTTTAAAATTTATCTACCAAAAAAAAAAAAAAAATTGAGCAGAGAGGATAGCATCCCAGCAATGCTATGTGCAAAACCCTACATGTTGGCCAAACACACAGCATAAAACTTTGGACAAAACCTTGCCTCTCCTCAGCTAGCAGGGGAGACTCAAACCCAAACACTTGTAACAAAAGATCCGAGTCTCTATCACCCCATTACAAGTTTTTATTTTGCTAACTTTTTTATGACAGAGTAAATCTAAATACGCAGACAAGTCTCATATATGGTAGACTTCACATGTGAAACTTACTATTTATTTCACATTTGTGTTTCATTTTGTAAATTTTTTTTTCTTTTTCTGTAATTATGGCACAATTGTTTATGGGCTTACCGTACCACACCTCGGCGATCAACCGGAGAAACGCCATTCTCTTTAGCCTATGGCATGTAGGTAGTAATCCCACTAGAAATCGGCCTCCCTACAATTAGAAGCGAAAATTTCGACCTAGACTTAAATGGGGCTGAAAAAACGAACACCCCTCCTAAGCCTAGGATAAGGATCCAGGCTGCAGGACGTTTGACTTGAAAAACCAAACATTTTACTTTAGGTTGGCAAGAATAACCAACTTAGAGGTTGGCTGGAAAAACCAACACCCCTCCTAAGCCCAGGATAAGGATCCAGGCTACAGGACGTTTGGTCGAAATAACTAAACACTTTACTCTAGGTTGGCAGGAATAACCAACTTAGAGGTTGGCTGAAAAAACCAACACCCCTCCTAAACCTAGGATAAGGATCCAGGCTGCAGGACGTTTGGCTAGAAAAACCAGACACTTCGCTCAGAGTTGGCCGGAATAACCAACTTTGAGCTTTGTTCAGCTAGGATTAGGATCTGGGCTGAAGAGGTTGGCTGGAAAAACCAACACTTCTCTTAAGCCGAGATAAGGATCTAGGCTGCAGGAAGTTGGCAGGTTTGACAAACAAGTCTTTGCCCGACTAGGGGGCAATCAAGAAGTTTGGCAGGAATGGCCAAGCATTTTGCTCTTCTTCAAGCCGAGATAAGGATCTGCGCTGAAGAAAGTTGGCAAGAATAACCAACATTTAGCTCTCCTAAGCCGAGATGAGGATCTAGGCTGCAGGAAGTTGGCAGGTATGACCAACAAAATTTTTGAACTCTTTGGCCGGGATGATGGTTACCTCGGCCAAAGCAGGTTGGCAGGTATGACCAACAAATTTTTGAACTCTTTGGCCGGGATGATGGTTACCTCGACCAAAGCAGGTTGGCAGGTATGACCAACAAAATTTTTAGAACTCTTTGGCCGGATGATGGTTACCTCGGCCAAAGCAGGTTGGCAGGTATGACCAACAAATTTTTGAATTCCTAGACCGAGATGGTTGTCTCGGCCAAAGCAGGTTGGCAGGATTAGTATAAACTGAGTTAGTCTACTCAGCGAGACACAGAAAGAACGACTGGCCATACGATTGCAAACTCAAAGGATATATACATTGAAGGCAAAAAAGCAGGGCTATTCAAATTTTTGGCATGACGGTGGTAACAGGAGAACGAGGATATTAGGGGCACGCCATGTATCTTGGGAATGACGTCGTACTAGATTAGTGGAAGAACATGTTGAGCAAATGACCAGACTTGTTGGGACTGAACGAGTTGTGAGATCGAACAAACTTCTCTAGTTCGGCAGAGTTGGGCGTTTTTAGCTCGGCTAGAGGAGAGTAACCCCAATCATGCTGCGCAGATAGAATTAAGGGGCAATTGAGGGGGTAATTTGTAAGCAAATTGGGTCGAGCTAGGAAAGTCTTCTTTGGAAGTTAGGCCACGCAATGCGCCGAGATAAGGGCTGGTGTAGCTCGGTCTTAGGCCAAGAAGACATCTCATATTATAGATTTGGGCCGAGGTGTTTGGGCTTCGCAAGTTGGACCTCGTCCTTGTTTGTTCGGTCGGAGACTGTAGACATCCCATTTTTGACCATCCTCAAGACTTGGACGTCATCGTTTGAACACTCGATGATCATCCATGTTCATTCGTTTTGAGTTCCCGGAGGCCTCGGCCGAGCGCCCTGCCTCAGGATCTCTTAACTTGTTTGTTTTATGCTTGGTTGGACCAAACACTTGTTGGTTTTTGCTTTGGAGGGTAGAGAGTGGCTTGTCTGCCATTTCCTAAACCCACTGGCCGTGGTTTAAGGTCACCGGCCCTAGTTTCTTGCCACCGGCCATGGACGGTCGATCGTTCGACACCGTGGACGGTCGGTCGACACCTTTGATGGACGGTCGGTCGACACCATCGATGGACGGTCGGTCGGCACCATCGATGGACGGTCGGTCGGCACCTTTGATGGACGGTCGGTCGGCACCATTGATGGACGGTCAGTCGGCACCGTTGACAGTCGGTCGACACCTTTGATGGACGGTCGGTTGGCACCATTGATGGACGGTCAGTCAGCACCTTTGATGAACGGTCGGTCGGCACCATTAATGGACGGTCGGTCGCACCGTTGACGATCGGTCGGCACCCTTTGATGGTCGGTCGGTTGTGGTCGGTCGGTCGACACCATTGATGGACGGTCGGTCGCACCGTTGACGGTCGGTCACACCGTTGACGATCGGTCGGCACCATTGATGGTCGGTCGGTCATCTTTTTTTTTTTTCTTTTTTTTTGCTGGCTGAACCCTCGATTTTAGCTTCTTGAGGAAGCTTGAACCTTTTGAACCTTTGTTTTAGCTTCTTGAGGAAGCTTGAACCTTTTGCTCTAGCTTCTTCAAGAAGCTTGAACCTTTTGCTCTAGCTTCTCCAAGAAGCTTGACCTTTTTGCTTAAGCTTCTTTGAGAAGCTTTGACCCATTCTTGAGGCTTCTCCAAGAAGCCTTGGCTCTCTTCCTCTATAAAAACGAACCCTCCTCTCCATTTGCAAGGGTTAGAAAAGATTTGGCTGGAGCATTGCATACTCCCCTCCATAACTCTCCATTCCAAGCTCAAAACACCCTTTTTCTTGGCCATTTGCACTACACCTCTAAGCCTAACACCTCCACCATCCATTCCAGCACCTTGGAACTCATTTTCAGAGGTTGAAGGCTCACTTTCTTGGTCCAGAAGTTGCTGCATTGCTGTGCTACAAGGGTAAGTCTCCATTTCCTCCATTTTTGCACTATTTTGCTCTATACCTTAGCTCAATTTGCAAGCATTTTCGAGCTTTGACATGAACTAAAAAGTGTCTTATTTTGAGCCCCTCTTGAACTTTGTTTAAGGACACTTTTCTGTTTGAGGTCATCTACCTCCTTGTATGCTCCATTCTCTCTTTTAAGGCTTATTTTGCATCATATCTTAGCTTTATTTGCAAGCATTTTTGGACTTCGACATAAACTAGAAAAAGTCTTGTTCTGATCTTCTAAACATGTTTGTTTAAGGACTATTTTCTTTCTGGGGTCATCTTCCCCCTTGCATGCTTCATTTCCTCATGCTTTGAGTCATGCATTTGAGCATTTGTGATGGCCTTAGTTTGGCCTCTTAGCCACCGAAATCCAGTGGATTTTTAGTGGCTTAGATGTGTTTTTGAGCCTCAAAATCAGAGAGGGGTGACCCTCTCACCCCTTGATTTGTTTACTAGCTTTGTTGGCCTTCCAAAGGAGCTCCATTTTTCATGTTGTGAAGTCACATTCCAGGACTTATTTTGTGAGTTTTATGGTCTGCATTAGCTCTGTCCGGAGCCCATTTTGCCATATTTTATGTCTATGATGCATGTGTAGAGCAATCCTATTCAAGGCCTTTCAAAGGGACCTTTCATTGCATGCTTCCTAGACCAATTCCAAGGCCTATTTGGTGGGTTTTAGGGCTTTCATAACTCATTTCCAAATGTGATTTTTCCCTTTTGTTTGTCTATCATATAGGTGTAGAGTAACCCCTTGCATGGCCTTCCAAAGGGGCTCATCATTTTTGCATGCATTGACTGAGTTTCAGTGGTTATTTGGACATATTTTGGCATGGCATACATCCGTTTTTGACTGGTTTAATGAGCTTTCATATGTTTCATATAGTTGTAGAACAACTCATGGTTTACTAGCTTTCTTTGCATGCTTTGTGGGCCCTTGATTTTAGCACTTTTTGACCATGTCATAAACTGATATTGTGCTTATTTTGGACTTCCCTAGCTCTGTTTTTGGGTCTCATGATTGAATGATGTTTGTTTTGCATGCTTGTAGTTCAATACCCATGCTTAACTTTGAGATTTGAGGTCCATTGCATGCATGTGCTGAGGTGTGTTCATGTTTTGAGGCCATTTTACATCACATTTCAGAGCCTATATGAATGCCATATTGCCATGTTTTCATCTCTTTAAGTGTGCTTGAGAGTCGGGCTTGAATGCCTTGTTTACCGACTATTAAATGAGCTTCATTTTCATGCTTGTTGAGCCATAATTTTAGGCCAATTTTCCACTGTTTCAGACCTGCCTAGGGTCTTTTTGGGGTTGGTTTTTCCTTTGGTGCATTGCTTTGGGTACCTCTAGTGTAACGCACTTCACTAGTTTCGGTACCCGGGCCCCCTAGCTTGCATTGTGTGACATATTTGCATGTTTCGGGACCATATTGCATGCTGTTTCAGAGCTGTAACTTATGCTATTCTATGCCATATTGCATCCCTTGCCATGCTTTGGTAGAGTGGTATGTTATGCCTTAGGGTCGGTCCTTTGTATCCGTGCAAGTTTGCATGTGTTTCGGTTGTCTCATTTCCATCCTAATGGCCACTGATGTGAGCGTGGCTGAGGTCCACTCATGTTGGTGTATGCCATCGTGCATTGTGTATGCCATTTCATAGCATTGCGTATGCTAGGTTGCATGTTAGAGCATTGTGTATGCCATGTTACATCGAGCATTGTGTATGCCATTTCATAGCATTGCGTATGCTAGGTTGTATGTTAGTCGCATTGTGTATGCCATCTCATTTACATTGTGTTTGGGATAGGAGTTAGCCCAAGCACGGGAAACGAGGGACGTTTCGTACTCCGAGTGACGGAACGTGTCTCAATTCCCGGTCGCCGACACTCCGGATTACCCATGATGGATTTTAGGCCTTGTTGTGTTTCTATGTGCATTCATTTTACATTGAGTCGTGCAATTTGACTCCTCGGCTATCATGCATCGAGATGCGTGATTGGTGGTACGAGGATCGAGATGTGCATACATATGTGAAAATACTTTGCTATGCCCCTTTCTTGCTCTCTGTTGCAGCAAATCAGAAATCAGCAGCCTTCTAAAGCTTCGCACAGCATTCCGAGATTAATTGCAAACAGAGGCGAATCGGGACATCGCAATGGATTTCCGCGCAAGGCAACTTGAGCATGCATCTTTCATCATTCGGAACAGAGCTGAGGCGGTCCATGAATTTGCATACTAGTTTATTTGCTTTCCTAGTTAATTTGTTAATTAATTAGGGTTTTGTAATATTTAATTATTCATTCGGACTGTATTATTTATTCGGACCCTCCGAGCGATGGCACAATTGTAATAAGTGTGCGTGCGTGTGATGTATGTCTTCCAACTCCACGTCTTTCTCCCTTTTATTTACCAGCTTATGATGGTTAGATTAGGACATGTTTCAATTAGCATACAGTATGATAGCATGTTTGCATTCATTCATCCGTATTGCATGCACCGGGCTCGGCTCATCATACTAACTGCATTTGTATTTCAATTCCAAATTGAATACGTGTTAGCTGTAGCATCATCATATGCCATGCTTAGAATAGCCGAGCCTATTGTAATTGCATTTTTGCATGTGTTGCATTAGGCATTTCTGTATAGTTAGGATCATGCATGGATTTCTAACATAGCTTTTGTTTTGGCTTGGAGTACTCGGTAAGTTTTATGTTTTAGCATCCTTGCATGTATGTGAGTGACTGCCATGATAGCATGCTTACCATGAGGCCAACTGCTTATGTGATATAACTGCCTGAATGCCTGTGGGTAAAGGTTGGGTTATTTGGATTGGAACAATTCATCGATTGTGAGTTTTAAGCCCACTTGAGAGTGGCAAAATCATGTTTTCTAAGCCCACCCGAGGGTGGCAAATCCACGTCTTAGCCTACTTGCGAGTAGCACCTTCAAACCGTTTTCAAAATAAACAAACATGAAATGTTTTGTTCCAATCCAGCCGACTCAGTCTATACTTGTATGTTGTGCGCATCACATAGTAAATCTAGGCTAATAACCAGAATAAGAACACATAATGTTTTCAAAACTCGATATCATGATTAGTAGAGGTCGATCTTTGATCGGGCGAGCGGGGGTGCTCACGAAGTGACCTTCCCCAATCGTACCCAAGTTCCCGAGCCGAGGCAACTTTGGTGATGACGGACACATGGCCTTAGGCACGAGTCAGGGTTTCCTAAATTTCTCCCAAAATAAAATATTTAGGTGGCGACTCTGTATTTGGAAAAGCAGTCCATGTTTGGCACTTCTTTAAAAAAAAATCTGCTTTCAAAAATGATTTGCCGGATTTGGACTCTTTGACGATTTATCGGTCTTGCATTGCACTCTGCGAGATTAGATACAAGACCGTGACTTTGAGTCCTGAACTGTAGTGAGCCTCAAATGAACAAAACGGGATTTCCTTCTCGGGACGTTCGGGGACGTCTACAGAGACTGCTGCAGTTAGCTCGATCTAAACAGACAAAACTGAGGTATCAGTGGGGGGAGAACCGAGCTAAAAGATAGCTCTGCAGGGCGTCATCTCAGAGTCAAGACTGATAGTGGTGCTTAAAGTATCACCGAGCTGAAATAAACTGGTTGACCGCAATGTCAACCGAGGTAAAGATGTCAGCCGAGGTAAATGAGGTAACATCAATGGCAAGGGCCGAGCTGTGTAGAGCTCGGCAGGATGGCATTCGATAGATTAGCTTTCGATCACACGGTCCGAATGGCAGAGGACCGAGATAAGGCAGTTCATTCAGAAATGTATAACCGAGGTAAAGGGTTCAGCCATCTCACTTGGCTTGCAGTGATGAGACTCCTAGTAGGACTCTGCTAAGGAGAGTTAGAGTCCTACTGGGATTATGTAAACCATCTCACTTGGTTGGTAGTGAGTAGGAGTGTGACTCCTAGGAGGACTCTGCTAAGGAGAGTTAGAGTCCTACTGGGATTGTGCAAAACCATTTCACTTGGTTGGTAGTGAGTAGGGTGTGTGATTCCTAGGAGGACTCTCATATGGAGAGTTGGAATCCTACTAAGAATGTGCCAAGCAAAGTCTATAAAAGCTCATGACCAGACCTATGGACAAGTATCTCAATTCTTACTCTAGAATACACAGAGCTTATTGTCTATTGTCTAGTTGCTGACTTAGGCATCGGAGGGGTTTCCGGCAAACACCCACCGGTTAGCTCACGTTTGTGTTTTCAGGTGACAAAGCAACATTGTTTGGAGGATTGCAAACTTGATCAACAGGATCATACGAGAAAAATTATTTCGTGCTCGTACAAGAAGTAAGATATATATGCTCCGTGCAAGTGAGATTTGTGCCTACTAAGCACTCAACTTAGAAAGGATTAGAGGGAGACTTAGAAAAATGCTCAAAGATGTTATAAGGAATATTGAGAGAACAATTCCAAAGCTTACTTTGCTACTTTATTTATTTTTATACCAAAAGAAATCAATTATTTGATAGATTCCAAATAAATTATTAATTTTTTTACCAATCACAAACATTATCATGAGTCCCACCTTCATGTGCACCCCACACCATTTGCGTGATTGGTAAAATACAAGGTTGTGTTTGGTACATGTATTTGGGGGAAGGATTTGAAAAAGAAAAAGGAAAGAAAAATGTTCGACGAAATGTGAATGAAATATAATTATATTTCATTCACTTTTTTTTTTTTTTCAAATTTCTCTCTAAATTCATAAATCAAACAAAATCTAAGTAATTGGGTAAAAATATCTATATTTTCTACCAAAAAAAATATTTTTTTTAAGAGAGGATAGCATCCCAACAATGCTATGTGCAAAACCCCACCATGTTGGTCAAACACACAACATAAAACTTTGGACGAAACCTTGCCTCTCCTCACCTACCAAGGGAGACTCAAACCCAAACACTTGTAACAAAAGATCCGAGTCTCTATCACCCCATTACAAGTTTTTATTTTGCTAACTTTTTTATGACAAAGTAAATCTAAATACGCAGACAAGTCTCATATATGGTAGACTTCACATGTGAAACTTACCATTTATTTCACATTTGTGTTTCATTTTGTAAATTTTTTTTTCTTTTTCTGTAATTATGGCACAATTGTTTATGGTATAGTTTAACATTAACATTACTATCAAAACTAGATAATATTGATGAAGTGTGTTAGCCCACACCATTGGCCCATATTATATTTTAGATTTCATGAAATCAACCAACCAATCATTGGTTTAGCAAACATCATTATAATCGCTCTCATGGGGTCACCATTAATGTAACTCCTTGACAACAATTGCAAGGACGTTGGTGTCCATCCCTTAATCTCAAAACTTTTTTCAATAAGAAAAAAGATGACACTTGAATTAATTTTATATAGCAAGGTGATAGCTCTTCGATGGGTAATAAAGCTTTGCAAGTGTTAGTAGATAGACATTGACAATGGGTTGATGTAATATTCTTACCAACAATTAATGACAACAATCTCAAGACACATTGTGGCACAACATTTTATGTATTAAGATTTGTTATTTGTTTCTTGATTCTTGTTTCAAATTTAATTATTATTGAATCATGTGTCAATATTCATGTAAATTGAAATTTTAGTATTATTTTGAGGGCGAATGATCCTCGATATGGGATTCCTCATCTCATTTCTTCTCTATACTTTTATCCCAAACCCCATTCTATAACATAATGACCTAATTGGTTCAATATTGTGATATAAGAAGAGGTTGGAACCGGATAGAATCTAATCTACCCTTAGAATATATAAAAGTACAAGGATCTCCTCTAGCTTTTCCCTTTGTCCTATTGGTCCAAGCATCCACTCTACCGAATGCGTCTCTCTAGCCCTAGTTGTGTGATGAGGAGAGAAGTTGGAATAGGGAAACAAAGGAACAAGGAAGGACTATATAAAATGTGAAGTACCATAAATAAATATATATACGTATTTAATTCGGAAAGTTATTCAATACTTCTGGAATACGATCACGTGGTGTTTTAGAAGTGTTGTGATTAGTACAGAATGTGCGATCCATGATTTTAAGTTGGGTGATCGGGGAACAGGAAGGTGCATGGTATATGATGGTTAGTAAAAGCATGTGAACACGTGATACTGCAAAAACACTCAATAATTTTTCATTTAATTCTACTGCTTAAAGATTAAATTTGGACTTATTGGCCAAAATACAATTTATAATGCGTTATCAACAAACAAACATTTTTTAAAAAGTAAGATGTTAGTTTGATTACGTTTTAATATCATCGGGTTTACCATGTTTTACATATTATTAATCACATCATTTAATAGGTCTCCTTTTTAGTCGCCACATCAAATATTATCCAAGTATAATTTCTTTGACATTAGTATTTTTTTTTCTGTTTTTTCGTTTAAATAGCCAAACTACATTTACCTTGTTAATTTTGTAGCTTGTCTTGATTACATACTAGTGTTTGTTGATAGAAAAATGCTGCAGAGCAATATCTAAATGAAAGGTTTGAAACCAGGCCCGGCCTTGAGATTTTCGGGGCCTAAAGTCGATAATCAATTAATAAATTTTGGGGTCCTTTATATTTTATTTTTTCATTGAATGAAAAAAAAAATTGAAGGTAAAAGACAAAAGATTTGTATCAAAATCACAAAAAATACTTAGTATTATATTACAACAACTAATAAGTATCACTTGATCCTCGCTCTTCTTGCATTTTTAGAAGCAAATAAATCAATCATACTTGCATAATCTAGTTTTTTTGCAAAATCATTTTCAATTGATAACAATGCAAATTATTTTAAATGGACCTTTCAATTTTTTAATGGATCAATTTATTTAATGTTAGTTTAGGCCTTCCTTAATTTTTTTTAGGCTTAAAACATACCTAATATTACACTATAATATGAGTGGGCCTCTTTTTTGGGTTTATTTTCAATGGATAACAATGCTAATTTTTTTGAATTGGTCTTTCAATTTTTTATTGGATCAATTTATTCTAAGTTAGTTTGGACCTTTTTTTTAATTTTTTTAGACTTAAAACATACCTAATATAATTATACAAAATTATAATGGGAGGGATCCCTTTTTTAAATCTATTTTGAGGGACCCTAAGTCATGACTGGGTGAACCCATGCCAGGGCCGCCCTGCTTGAGACAAACATATAGAGAGAAGCTCAAGAGAGTAATGTGTTTGTTCTCTTTCCTTTAGCAAAAGACGATTCTACTATTTTACATTTATTTCATGGGAAATTTTACTATACATACTTTATATCATATGTATTATTAAGTTATGTCATTTTTTTTCAGTTATGGTCAATTTTTTTCTTTAATTATGACTTTATTTTAATTATAATTCATGAGATTTTTGTTATACCTAATATATTATTTGGTTATATATATATTTAATTATAACTCAAAAAATATAAAAATATATCATTTTTTTCCTTTAATTATAAGGTACATACGGTATATACTTGTACCATAGTCTTTTCTTATTCCACACCATTGATTTTATTTGTAGGATGTGGTTGAATCAATGATTTAAGGAGGAATTTGGAGCCGGAAAGAAAATAGGAAAGGAAAACTAAATAAAATATAAATTAATTTTTGTCTCATTTCTCTCTACTTTTTTACCTCTACAAATCATAAATCTAAACAAAGCCTGCATTGTTTGGAAAATGTCACGTTTGAATTTTTCCACAATGCGCCTATCAACCTTGTCATCCTCCTTGCAGTAGGTTTTGACACTTCATAACACAAAAAAATCAACAAAAGTAGGTTTACATCACTTTCTCTATTTTTCATACATTTAAGCCTTGTTTGAGAACATAATTTTTTTAGTAACTTTTTAACTAAAATATGATATAAAAAAATTAGTATGTTTGGGATGATTTTTTAATTTTTTACAAAAAAAATGTGTAAAAAGTAAAGAGAAAAGGGAACCTTTAACTTTTTTGTATAAGTTGTTGGCTTTTTAATTTTTTTAGTGACTTTTTAACTTTTTAACTAAAATTATCACTTGCCAAACGAAGCCTTATTTTATAAAAAAAATTAATTAAAATAACTAATTCTCAAAGGTGCATAATGCGGCTAACTCCTTCGGGTAGAACCTCTATATGAAGTCAATGTTTCGACTTATTTCTCATGAATTTGTTAGAACAATAATGATCCAGACCCCCTTTCCCCCCCTCCCCCCACCCCCTTGACCCCTCTCAACATGATTGACCAGTTTTTCTTTTTTCTTTTTTCTTTTTTTCCTTCTCCTCCAATCACCACCCGCCACTTGTGGGGGGGGGGATTGGTGATTGGAGGGGGTGTCAATCATGACCCTTTGTGTCTTGTACTTTAAAATTTCTTGTATTAATTATGGGATTATTTGGTACAACTTATTTGAACTACTTGTAATTAAAATTAAACAAAAAAACTAATTTTTAAAAGATAGGTGAGAGATGTTTTTGGCTTCGACTTTTAAATTTTATTATTGTGGTTACAATTTATCAAGTTTCATTATAATACCATCTCGTGCAATGCATGTTTTATTTTATTTTTTTAAAATATTTGATGATATAATATGTGTTATAAAAGAATAATTTTAATTTAAAATTAAAGTTAAAGTTAAAGTTAAAGCTAAAGCTAAATTTAAAATTAAAATTTTAATTATTTATTTTAATAATATTGACACTATCGTTATATAAAATTGTTACTTGAATACTTATATATATGTATTAATTTTAGTTAAATTATTTGTGTATTTTGATAATTTTGGTTCTATCGTATTATAAAAATATAATTATCATACAATAATTTTGTATGATATATATTAAATTATAAAATAGTAAAATAAATACTCATTTTGATATTAAAAATAATAGTTAAATTAGAAGAATAATTAGTAACATAAAATTAAAAGTAATTCTAACTATTTAATTTTTTTTTATATTCATTTGGAAAATAAAAATATGTAGAATAAAAATTATATAAAATTTATTAAAAAAATTAAATATAAATATGTTGTAGTTGGATTATCATATAATGATTTTATATGATATGCATATACGAAAAATTATAAGATTGTAAAATAAATACTCTTAATTAAATTAAAATAAATGCAATAACGACTAATCAAGAAAGAATCACATAACATCTAAACCCAAAAAGAAAAAATAATGAAAATATCTAAACGATAGATACATCTCAATGTGTGAAGTGATTAATAATCTGTAATATAATGTAAAAACATAAAAGAACTTATTGTTTAACAATAGAAAAAAGCAACTCAAACAGTAAATCCAAACTTTAGAAGTTTCTCGAGAGTATTATTATTATACAGGTTTTTTCTTTTGTGAGTTGTAATTATATAAAATAATGTAGGAAAATAAGTATAATTTCATATATAGAATTATTATAAAATTTAAACGACAAATTCATAATATAGAACAATATAGAATTGAGAATTGGTAATGGGTATAGAATATTGCACGGAAAAAAGAAGAAGCGAAGACAATTTAGCATTAAAAAAAATCTTAATACCCTTAAAAGAATTAAGAAGAAAAACAAGAAATGTAAAATTTGTATTGAGTTTGTAGATTATTTCAATTTATCATTAAAAATATATGGAAAATAAATATTTGTTAGATAGAGTTCATATAAAATAGGCAAAGTAAGTATAATTTAAATTAAATTTAGATTTGTGTAGAACTGTATATGTAATTAAGAAAATATATGACGTATCATATATAAATTGGGAAAAAAGAAGAAGAAAAGAAGACAACGTCAGAGTTTTGTCACGAAGTTACTAGATTTTCCTTGGCATAAAAAAACCTGTCTCTCAATTCACAAAATGATAAGAAATAGATTACCAAATAATCATTTTAGTAATGCTAAACAATCTATAATTTTTGTAGATAATTTGTTATTTTCCCATTATCATTTTGTTTTTGGAAACTATAAGCTTGCGTAGAAAAATTAATAGAAGCCAATTGCATTCTCGGGGTCCTAAATATTAATTATAGGATGAATAATACCTAGGACATACACATGCAAATCTTAAAAAAAAAACGAAAACAAAAACCAAGTATGTCACTACATGGCAAGATGCATCCTACTTAAAATAATAATAATAATAATAACTTATTTCAAAATAAAAAATAAAAAATAAAAAATTTGAATAATGCTACCACAAATACAACATTTATATAAATTTTGAAGAAGGCTCTGTTTGGTAGAGTTGTGAGAAAGTGATTATAAATTATATCTTAACAGATTATGGCTTATAGCTGTGAACATAAGCTGGTAACCTGTTTGGTGCAGCTGTGGGATTATGAATTTAAGTAGCAGAATAGTGTTTGGGAAATAAGTTGTAAAATAACTTTTTGTTGTGTAATTTTCATTTTTGCTCTTATGAACATAAAAATTGTAATTTTGTCATTTTCTTCACTCTAAATTTTGAAAAAGTTATTTCATTAATGGAAGTTAATATAATGAGTACTTATATTAGTACATTTTTACATTACCTCATTTTTTTATTTATTTATTGTTTTTAATATTGAGTTCACAAGGGAACAACAAAATGTCATTGTAATAAAAATACAATAAACTATTATTAAGGTAATAAAAATAAAACTCCCTAGATATTAGATAACTCATAATTTCTTCTACAAATTGACATACAAATATTATGTTTCCTCACTTCCATCTCGTTGTCATCACCTTCATCATGATTTCCATAGCGTACTTGTTGATACCTTGATCCTTCCTCATCATTAGGCACATAATCCTTGAATTTATCATAAGAGTCAAATGCAATATTGCGGAACTCACTTTGTCGGATGAAATTGTGAATTGTCATTGTTGCACAAACAACTTTGACTTGGGTCGACCATTTGTAATTTGGTGGGATATCCTTTATCATCTATCATCTTACTTTCCAAACCCCAAACGTTCTTTCTATTACACTTCTAAGTGATGGATGTACTTAGTTGAATTTTTCTTGTGCATTTTGGGAAGGTTGACCATGTTCAAATTCAGCTAAATGGTATCTCTCTCCTTTGTAAGGTACAAGATATCCTTTCATGTTTGGATACCCAGTATCCACCAAGTAAAACTCATCTATTTTAAAATTCCAACAAGAAATTAAAGTAAGCAATTATAAATGTAAAAATAAATATGAAGATATGAGTGTGGTGCATTTACTGTAACAATCAAATATAAAACAGTTACCTCCTTGTGGTTTTAGAAAATTATAACTAGGATTCCTAAATATTGTATCTAAAAAGATCTGACTATCGTGTGCATTTCCTTCGTATCCTAGCAAGCAAAATGTAAAACACATATTAAAGTCACATGCGGCCATTATGTTTTAAGTCGCATATCCCTTTCTACTTATCAAATGAGGTTGTTTATCTAGAGATATATATGCTTTGATGTGTGTTCCGTCAATTACTCCAATACAATCCTATTACAAAATTTAGAATAAAAATACATTTATTCATTATTAAAAATATCCTAACAACATTAATTATATGTAACATCCAAGTTTCACTTGTAGTTAATTATTACCTTGAAATGAGGATAGTATTTGCGGTTGCTTCTAATATATGGATGCACACCATTTCTCGGTTGAGGCCTTACCCAATCAATATACATCATTGTAATAGCTTCTAATACCTTGAAGTATTTTGAAATTGTCTCTCTAGAATGTTGAAATATTTTTTAGACATTTCTGTTTTGAATGTCACCGCCAACAATATACAAAAATATTGCAACTTGCTCTTGAACTCCAACTTTTCGTCCAGTTTGAAGCCCATAGTTCGACTGTAACAAATCACACAATTGATAAAATACTTCTCTTTCCATTCGAAAATTTTCAAATATGAGAATTATTTAATTAAAAAAATTACTAAAATGAGGTAAATCAATTTATCTGCCTTGTTTGAGGTGAAATTTTTAGCTTTTCGGGAAAAAAAAAATTCTCAAATAAAACAGAGGCACCACTCAATTGTGCTTGCAAACAAAACTTGTTAGCAAAAGAAATGCCTAAACTCAACCTAACTAATGAGCAAAGAGACGAACAAAAGTAGAAACAAACACAAATGATCTGTTTGGTTAATGAGAAAATAAAGGAAAAGAAAGCAAAATTTTCAAATTTTCAAGCTTGAATTATTTGAAAAAATAAAAATTATTTAATATAAAAAATCACTAAAATGAGGCAAAAACCCTAGCCTTTCAGCTAAATTCACACACAAACACTACTTACATACAAAATCTAAATAAAATAAAAAGCACAAACACTTTTAGAGAGAGAAAATGATAGACGAAATGCATTATTGAGAGAGAGAGAGAGAGAGAGAGAAGGGAAATTAATGAATGAAGGCCAGAATTAAAGCATCGAAGGAGATAACTCTCAATCCTTGTTGGGTTTTTTTGATCATTATTCAAATAGTGATGTGAGAGAGAAAGAGAGAATGAGAATATAGAGCTTCATAGCAATCGGATGCACACCATTTTACAGAGCAACCAAAAACAAGTACAAACCCTAAATTGATGTGTATTTATATATATATATATATAACAAATATAGAGTTTGAAATCTTACTTTTTTTGTGGAGATCAACGGAAAACAGGGGACCTCATGAACGATTGCCTTCGATCTTAGATGTGGAAGCAGTTCGTCATTCGCTAGAGAGGAGATGAAAAAAGGAGAGCGTCGTGTGAGAGAAGAGGTGTCACGACCCAAACCCGCCCTTATAGGTTTAGTATCGTAACCGGCCAGTAATCTTGGGATTACCAAAGGCCTATGAACAGGTCATCACATAATAAAGGGTTGCGGAAGCAAATGTATAAAACATATATAATCCATAGAGCTGTGTAGACATACATGGGACAGAAAATTTAAAACTTTATATACATAAACTTGACGTCATATAAGCGACAGTCTTATGTCACTTTACTTACAAATAACCAAAATAGGACTTAGCCCAACATACAAATGAAACAAAAGCGAACTTAAACAAAATTCTGGGTCACAAAACATTAACCAATAGCAGGTTTCAGAACCTCCACGGGAGGCACTGTGGTTGGCTGGAAAAAACTGACCTCCAGGTAATAGTTTAGGCCTGGTCACACACCTGATCACCTACCTACATAAATAATACTATGAGTTGGAGCCAACAGAATAATAACGAAGTAAAGGTTTTAATCAATGATATCTACAACAGATTCAGAATTCAGATTCATATTCAGAAACAGATACATATTCATATTCATGTTCAGAGTTCATACATTTCACATGATCATATGTGGTACATCCATATTAGTGTTAACAAATCTGATGACCCATACAAGGGACAGCCATAAAGGCATTCCGATGACCCATAAAGGGACGACCATAAAAACATTCCGATAACTCATGTGCATAGAGACATTTTTGATGACCCATAAAGGGATGGTCATAAAGGCATTCTGATGACCCATAAAGGGACGTATATCATATGATGCTAAGGATGCCACAAATGCATTTCAGAAACTTGGACAATCATTCATTCATATAAAACATAACATTTTAGAAAATTGATCATTTCATATCATAAGAAAATAATTAAAGTCAAATATAACTTTACAGAGTTATTATCACAGATGGCTCTAATAGCAAATCAGACGAATCAAACAAGCCAAACGACTAAAGCGCGTGACCTACACAAACACAAAGCAGATACACCTTGAAACACACATTCGAAAAACACTTAACTCATTTCTTTTCTATCTTAGTGTGTTTTTAACCTTTATTCTCATTATCATGTCTTAATCAGGGCTTAAGAATACCTAAGATGCAATGAGGATGCCAAAATATGCATTGCAACACTTAGTCAAAATTATTATTTTTAAATATATTTAATACCTTATAGCCTTCATAAATTTAGACCTTATTTGAATCTTCAACATCTATATAATAAAGTAGGATGGTTTTTGAATTTGTCCTACAAACATTTGTCTTACTAGGACATTTAGACGGCTCAGATCTATTCAAATTATAGAACAACGGCTGAGATATATTTTTCAAAAAATATCCTACATGTACATTTTTTATTTTCCCGCTTCTCTGTCTTATTATTTCTTTTTCTCTCTCATCCTTTTATGATCCCATGATTCCATCTTTCTCTCTTTTCTTTTTATTTTTTTTTTCTCCTATTTTTATGTTTCTCTGTATTTGTTTATTTTTTTATTTTCTCATTTTCGTTCACATATTTTTATTCATATTATACGGAAAAGTCGGCAATCCCAGAATTAGGAGTCAGATTTTACTGTGTATAGTGGAGATTAAATTAATGAATTTTATATTCCACAAATTAAATGAATTTGAACAATTAATTATCAGTTTTAAATATATTGAAGGTAGACTTCATAAATTTAGACTTTATTTTGAATCTTCAACATTTATATAATAAAGTAGGACGGTTTTTGTATCTTCAACAGATTTTTGTCCAACTAGGACATTTGGATAGCTCAGATCTGTTAAAATTATAAAACAATGGTTGAGATATATTTTTCAAAAAATGTCCTACATGTATATTTTCTACTTTCCCGCTTCTCTCTCTTAATTTTTCCTTTTCTCACCCATTCTTCTATGATCCCACCATCCCACATTCCTCTCTCTTTCCTTTTTATTTTTTTATTTCTCTCATTTTTATTTTTCTCTCTGTTTGTTTATTTTTTTATTTTCTCATTTTTGTTCACTTATTTTTTTTAATATTATATGGAAAAGTTTGCGCTCCTAGAGCTAGAAGTCAGATTTTACTGTGTACAGTGGAGATTAAATTAATGAATTTTATAGTCCACAAATTAAATAAATTTGAACAATTAATTTTTATTTTTAAATATATTGAATACATGATAGACTTTATAAATTTAGACTTCATATAAATCTTCAACATCTATATAATAAAGTAGGATGGTTTTTGAATTTGTCGTACACACCTTTGTCCTACTACGATATTTAGATGGCTCAGATCTATTCAAATTGTAAAACAACAGCTGAGATATATTTTCAAAAAATATCCTACATGTACATTTTGTGTTTTCTCGCTGCTCTCTCATACTTTTTCTTTTTCTTACCCATCATTCTATGATCCCATGATCCCACCTTCATATCTCTTTTCTTTTTATTCTTTTTTATTTTCTCCCATTTTTATTTTTCTCTCTATTTTTTTATTTTTTCATTTTTGTTCACTTATTTATATTCATATTATATTGAAAAGTCTACGATCCCAGAATTAGGGGCCAGATTTTGCTGTGTGCAGTAGAAATTATATTAATGAATTTTTTAGTTCACAAATTAAATGAATTTGAAAAATTAATTATTATTTTTAAATATATTGAATACCTGATAGACTTCGTAAATTTAGACCTCATATGAATCTTCAACATAGTTTTGTCCTGTTAGGACATTTGGATGACTCAGATCTGTTTAAATTATAAAACAAAGGCTGAGATATGATTTTCAAAAAATGTTCCACATATACATTTTCTACGTTCCTGCTTCTCTCTCTCTTACTTTTTCCTTTTCTTACACCCCTCTTTCCATGATCCCGCATTCCTCTTTCTTTTCTTTTCTTTTTTTATTTTCTCCCGTTTTTATTTTTCTTTCTATTTGTTTTTTTTATTTTTTATTTTCTCCTTTTTGTTCAATATATTTTACACATATTTCCATACAATGTATGTATGCCCTAATACACTAGGACATTACGGGCATATATATTATTTCCATATAATTATATAAGTAAAAGCAGTATTGTATGTATGCCCGTGAAAATTATATATATGTTAGGCACATCTATCTATCTAGCTATATATTATATAAGGAAAAACGAGTTTTCGTGAGGAGTTTTGTGAGAACTCCAAAATTTTATAATAAATTTGTGATTTTATCAAATTTAAATAGTGTTGGAATTATAATTATATTTTAATCCTAATATTACTTACATCGTGCCTTCAGATACGGGCATACGCTAGTCTATATAATAAAGCAAGATGGTTTTTGAATTTGTCCTACACACATTTGTCCTACTAGAACATTTGGACGGCTCAGATATATTCAAATTATAAAACAACGGCTGAAATGTATTTTTCAAAAAATATCCTATATGTACATTTTCTATTTTTCCGCTTCTCTCTCTTACTTTTTCTTTTTCTCACCCATCCTTCTATGATTCTATGATCCCATCTTCCTCTCTCTTTTCTTTTTATTTTTTTATTTTCTCTCATTTTTATTTTTCTCTCTATTTGTTTATTTTTTTTATTTTCTACTTTTTGTTCACATATTTTTATTCATATTATATGGAAAAGTTTGCGATCCCAGAATTAAGAGCCAGATTTTACTATGTGTAGTGGAGATTAAATTAATGAATTTTATAGTCCACAAATTAAATGAATGTGAACAATTAGTTATTATTTTTAAATATATTGAATACCTAATAGACTTTATAAATTTAGACCTTATTTGAATCTTCAACATATTTTAATAAAACAGGACGATTTTTGAATCTTCAACATATTTTTGCCTTATTAGGACATTTAGATGGCTCAGATCTGTTATATTTTCTACTTTCCTGCTTCTCTCTCTTACTTTTTCCTTTTCTCACACCCCTCATTCCATGATCTCATGATCTTCATTCCTCTCTCTTTTCTTTTTATTTTTTTATTATCTTTCGTTTTTATTTTTCTCTCTATTTGTTTTTTTTTCCTCATTTTTGTTCAATATATTTTAAACATATTTCCATACGATGTATATGTATGCCTGCAATACACCAGGACATTACAGGCATACATACAATTTCCATATAATTATATAAGCAAAAGCAGTATTGTATGTATGCCCGTGAAAATTGTATGTATGCTAGGCATACTTATCTCTCTAGCTGTATATTATATAATCAAAAGCGAGTTTTCGTGAAGAGTTTTTTGAGAACTCCAAAATTTTATAATAAATTTGTAATTTTATCAAATTAAAAAATAAATTTAAATAGTGTTGGGATTACAATTATATTCTAATCATAATGTTACTTACACCGTGCCGTTAAGTACGGGCATATGCTAGTCTATATAATAAAGCATGATGATTTTTGAATTTGTCCTACAAACATATGTCCTACTAGGACATTTAGACGGCTCGGATATATTCAAATTATAAAACAACCGCTGAGATGTATTTTTCAAAAAATATCCTACAAGTACATTTTCTATTTTCTCGCTTCTCTCTCTTACTTTTTCTTTTTCTCACCCATCCTTCTATGATCCTATATGATCCCACCTTCCTCTCTCTTTTCTTTTTATTTGTTTATTTTTTTATTTTCTCCTTTTTATTCATATTATATGAAAAAGTCTGCGATCCTAGAATTAGAAGTCAGATTTTACTGTGTGTAGTGGAGATTAAATTAATGAATTTTATAGTCTACAAATTAAATGAATTTGAACAATTAATTATTATTTTTAAATATATTGAATACCTGATAGACTTTATAAATTTAGACCTTATTTGAATCTTCAACATATTTTAATAAAACAAGACGATTTTTGAATCTTCAACATATTTTTGTCTTATTAGGACTTTTGGATGGCTCAGATCTGTTACATTTTCTACTTTCCTGCTTCTCTCTCTTACTTTTTCCTTTTCTCACACCCCTTCTTCCATGATCTCATGATCTCGTATTCCTCTCTCTTTTCTTTTTATTTTTTTATTTTCTTCTGTTTTTATTTTTCTCTCTATTTGTTTATTTTTTTTTATTTTCTCATTTTTATTCAATATATTTTAAACATATTTCCATACGATGTATGTATGCCTGTAATACACCAGGACATTACGGACATACATACAATTTCCATATAATTATATAAGCAAAAGCAGTATTGTATGTATGCCCGTGGAAATTGTATGTATGCTAGGAATATTTATCTCTCTAGCTGTTTATTATATAATCAAAAGCGAGTTTTCGTGAGGAGTTTTGTGAGAACACCAAAATTTTATAATAAATTTGTGATTTTATCAAATTAAAAAATAAATTTAAATAGTTTTGAGATTACAATTATATTCTAATCCTAATCAGCTTGCTTGGTTTCATTTTTCCAAAAACACTTTTAAGAAAATTTTACTTTCTTATTTTTCGTGTTTTTTTGTTTTTACTGAATTTTTTTAATATTCTAAGCATTTTTTTTTTACTTTTTAGATACACCTAACATAAAAACACCTAAAAAGTAAAAAAAATGTAAAAAAATTCTTTTAAAAATTCACTAAATACCAAAAATACAAAAAAAATACAAGAATGAAGTATATATTTTTATATTTTTATGTATTTATTAATTTTTTAAAATATTTTTTTACAATTTTTTTACTTTTTAGATACATCTAAATAAGGTGCATCTAAAAAAGTTTAAAAAAATTAAAATTTAAAAAATATTCACTAAAAACAAAAAAACACGAAAATAAAAAAAAATCAGTTTTCAAAAACTTAATCTAGAAAACTTTAACCAAACACACTGAATATTATTTACACCGTGCCTTTAGGCACGGACATAAGCTAGTAAGTCAATAAAACAAAATATCACATCCAAACCATAATAATTTCACTTTTTTTCTCACAAAAAAATCAAAAAGTTATTTCCAAACGGAGCTAATTTAGTCTGACTCAATTAGTAAAAAAGCTAAAAAGTCTGGTTAAAATTCTTTCCAAACGAATTAGTCTTAGTATAATTATGTTAAAATTATAAAATTTATATATTTTTCAAATTTCAGGAACAATCAGTACAATTTACCCTAAACTTTGTGTGCAAATAACCATTTTATTCTTATTTTTCGAACAAAATAGTCGTATATTTCACCAGCATTAGTTGGGGACAAAAATATTTTGTATGCCAAATTTACTAAATTATTTTTTCAATTGCGTGAAGAAGAGGGAAGAGAATAAAATAAGATTTAATTTTTACATTTCAAAGCTTTGGATCTACCAAAGAAAATGTGAAATCTATGGAAACATCATGGACGTGAAAACGAACTTATGCAATTAACAATGCTATATATATGTAAAAATTATTATTATTATTACTCAAAACATAAAAACGGTGTCGTCACTCTGCTGTATACCCATCACCACCTTGTGTTGCAGCATCGATATATACTATACGAACCAAATTTTTTTAAAAAAAAATATATACAACACTTACATTTAAAATTAGCGAGTGACACACGCAATATGTGTACAATTTAAATAATTAATAATCATAATATATATATATATATATATTACTTAAGTGATAAATATGCTCTTAATAAAATCTAAGATCTTAGATTCAAAACTTATTTACGCTGTGTATAATAATTTTTTTTTATTTTAACATATATAAAATTACCACGTGACATCAGGAAAATAATGTTGCACTAAATCAATTTAGACCTTCCCGTAATAATAGTATGAATGAACCACAGGGTGTGGTAACTTAGAAAACACATCTGCTTTCCACACAAAAGAGCATATTTCAATACTTGGGGGTGCTCTCTTCATGGCAAGAATCTGCGTCTTACTATAAGAGTGAGGGTGAGATCCATTATTATATTCTTTTTTATAAATTAATTTAAAAATGATTATCAATCAATTACTTCAAAGTCAAGACTTACGAATACTATGATTCTCACATGACATCCTTTTTATCTTGTTAATATATGTATAAAATGATATGTCTTAGTTGTTGAAGTTAATGTTTGTCCACGTAATCAAAGTGACCTTATCTGTGATGGTAAGTTTCGAATAAAAAATTATATACAAAGTGATATTTATTTATTTTTGAGTTGTATCTCTAATCAACAGCCAGTTGATATCAAAGAGACTGCTTGTACTTGGACTTGTTTAATTTATAATATCAAAAAAATAATAATAATAAATAAATAAAAGAGTTGTGCTTCTATTTTAAAATAAATAACTTATAAGATAACATTAAAGTCTCCTTCAAAAGCAACTTAAGAAAAGGCAATCAGTTTGCTTTATTGTGTTTTTCCAAAAACACTTTTTAAAAAATTTTATATTTTTGTTTTTCATATTTTTTTATTTTTACTAATTTTTTTTTAATTTTTTAAGGAATTTTTTTTTTTACTTTTTAGACATACCTAACATAAATATACTTAAAAAGTAAAAAAATTGTGAAAAAAACCTTTTAAAAATTCATCAAATACCAAAAATACAAAAAAAAAATACAAGAGTTCAGTGCATTTTTTTTTATATTTTTATGTATTTATTAAAATTTTAAAATATTTTTTCACAATTTTTTTACTTTTTAGATACATCTAAGTAAGGTGCATCTAAAAAAGTAAAAAAAAAATGTTTAAAATTTTAAAAATATTCACTAAAAACAAAAAAATACGAAAACCAAAAAATTGATTTTTCAAAAAACTTAATCCAAAAATCTCAAACCAAATACACTGAATTGTTTTCTTAAGCTTCTTCCAAACGTGGCTTTAATGTAAAATTGCTAATACCACATTATTTTGGTGAAATAAAAATAATATAGTTTTTCATAAATATTTTCCATTGTGCATAAGCATAACCTTGTTAGAGCTTGTTTGGGGGTGTGGGTTAGTTTTTTCATTTTTTGACTTTTTAACTATTTTAACCTAGGGTTAAAAAGTTTTGTTTGGGATATACTTTTTGGCTTTTTTGAATTTTGTAAGAGAAAAAATGAAATGATTATAAGGTAAATGTAATATTTTATTTTATTTGACTAAAATAACTTATTTTGTCTTATGTCGCTATTTTAGCCCCGGTGAGACATCCCAAACGAGCTCTAAGCACATGTTTGATTCACAAGACTAATAGTGAAGTATTAATAATCCTATTAAATTAGTGTGGTATTCATTATCTAATTGGATTAATATCCATTAGATTAATAATCTCACCCCTACCCCATTACTAATAATCCTACAAATTTGTTGGATTAATTATCCATTGGATTAATAATCCTAAACCAAAATGTTAAAACAAACAAAGAATAATTGGCCTCACGAATTAATAATCTCAATCACATGTTCTAATCCACCCAATCAAACATGCCACAAGTGTATCGGGCTTGGGCTTTGTATTGGAGTTGCGCTTCACATCTAATGCGGGCCTAATATCATAGGCATATTTTTAAGGGCAAATAACAGAACAGTTTGAAAAAATAATTATAAATAAATGATAAATATTAATAATTAAAAATATGAATTTTTTCATAAAAGTGAAATAATTTTTACAAATTACCACTGAATGGTAATTTTTCCTATTTTAAATTTGTTATTGGCTCGTGTCCATCGTCTTATTTTGGAAAAAATATTGAGTGCTTGTTTGAGATCATCTAAAATAGATAAAAAATCAAAAAGTTAATACTATTCACTAATCAATTGTTTAGTCAAAAAGTCAGCATACACAAAGGGCAAAAAGACTAAAAAGACCAAAAAGACCTTGCTAACATGCATAGAAATAAAAAAATAAAAAAATAAGCGTCGCACAGTGCACTGGTGCAGCACATTACAGCACAATGTATGTCAGTGCTTACAAGGGTACTTCGGTAATTTTGTTAGATACAATATTTTAATACATATTTTTTAGTAAAAAGTCAAAAAATTATCCCAAATATACATCTTTTTTTTCACTACTTTTTTAATAAAAAAGTCAAAAAGTGCACTTATATACCCTTGAGTGTGATATAATATCATCCTAAGAAATATCTGTTTTTCATTAACTCAACAATATTATAATTCCGACTGTAAAATGAAATTACTCATTAAATAATGATACTGCTACATCATTATACCCAACATTTACTCATTAATTTGATAATTATCATTAGCCTCTACAAGTTATTCTGATGAAGAAATTAGTGATACTACAAAACCTAGAAATTTTATCCATATCAGTCTATGACTCAAATTCATTTCATATTTAGACCACACTGTACCAATCTCCACCATACAAATACCTTCCAAGAAAAATCTAGAGCCAAAATTCTGAGACAATAGCATTTGTGTGAAGAAATACTGAATGAATGAACAAACTACCATTCATGCATGTTGCGTTCATGTTACACATTTAATGTTTTAGATCACCAACCAATCTCCAAATTGAATGTTTATGGCACCTAATTATATTCTATGGAATTGGGTATTTCAATGAGAGAAAATTAGATAGGATATTTTGATTTGTAATTGCATTTATATATATTAATAATAGTTTGATTATGTTTTACTTACAATTTTTTTTTTTTTTTTTTTTTTTTTTTTTGGGTTTGTGAAAAAACTATCTTCTTTAATGTGAAAATCATTTCAAAGTGTCTATTAACAAAATATATATATTGAGATATTGGAGAATATTAAAAAATAATAATATATAATCCCTTTTAACAAAAGAAATTTTGATTTAAAAATGTATTTTGTTATTGATACCTAACTCAAAATCATTGATTATCTTTTGACTAGTCAAAATTTTGTTTTCAACCCACGTTGCTACACAAAGTACGAATCCGGATCCTCTGCCGCGTTTTCCTGCTGCCGTTGCTGCAGTGCCCCAAAACGACGTCGTTTTGGGGCAACTTTTCAAAAAAAAAAAAAAATTTCAGGCAAGAACAGAACCAGAACCAGAGAAAAGAGAGAGGAAGAAGAAAGAAGAGAAGGTAGAGGAAGAAAGAAGGCAAGAAGTGATAACCTAGTTTTTACTTGAGATTCACACTCTGGAGGAAATCTAAAAGCTTCCGGCTGTGGTGGATCTGAACGCCACCGCTACGGCCTCTGTTGAATCGACCATCACCTCCTCCGTCCATGGCGGCGTCTCTCATCTTTACCCTACTCTGATTTGACCTAGATTTATATATATATATATAGAATATGAGAGAGAGAGAGTTAAAAATTGAGTTTTTAATTTATTTGATTTGAAGAAATCATTGAGAGTGAGGAATCAAAGCAGAGATGATCTAATCTAATAAATGACTGTTTCAATCATTTTCTTTTTTTTTTTTTTTGATTTGTAAAGTCTATAATATAATAAGTGGTTGTGATTCTGACGAAAAGTAAGGAAAGTGCCATCCAACTATTGTAGTATGAAATGTCAAGTTGTTTGTATTGAACAGACATGCCGGCAGCAAAGAAAAGAGGAGAAAATATCGAGATAGTTGCTGGCCATGGAGATCGAGAGAGAGAGAGAGAGAGAGAGAGAGAAGGGGGCTCGTGGCTATGGGGGTGGCGATGGTGGGTTACGGTGTCGATGGAGGGGAGATGGTCGCGCCGTGGGTGAAAGGATGGGATACCTTCTCTTCTTCCTCTGCCTTCTCTTCTTTCTTCTTCCCCTCTATCTTCTCTGGTTCTGGTTCTGTTCTTGCCTTCAATTTTTTTTTTTTTTTTTTTGAAAACTTGCCCCAAAACGATGTCGTTTTGGGGCACTGCAGGAACGGCCGCAGGAGAACGCGGCAGAGGATCCGGATTCCACAAAGTACTACTACAATTGAAATCTTTCACAATTTTGTTTCAGTGACTTGTCAACAAAGTACTACTCCAATTGAAATCTTTCACAGTTTTGTTTCAATGACTTGTTAATAAATACTATGCACCTCTGTCTCAAGTATAAAAGAATTCCATTCAACATGGAAGAATTGGGCCAATCTCCAATAGCTCTATCATTATTTTCAAGGTTGAGTATGAAACTTCTTGAGAATGGAAGAAAACTATAAAATAAATATACAAATCAAGTTTTGAATTTGGGATCGGGTATGAAAGCCAACCATTATAGAAAATTGAAAGCTATAGAGTCGACCATTACAATAGATTTGTCATTCGTAATTAATTTGCTAATCTATCTTTAATTAGTTAATGTGAGAAAGTGTTGGAAATTGTTAGTTAGTCACAACAAAATGTAATTCTGTTTATGAAAAAATGAGGGAAATGTAAAATTTGATTGTAAGTAGTGATTGGTTATAAAATAAAACCAATTTTTTGTATCAACTTCTATTCCTATTGTTTTTTTCTTAATTAACTGTTTGTCTTCTTGATTTTGTGAGTTTCACAGGGATGAGAATTTAAACGAGAGTCTATTTATTTTTTTAACTTTCTTCACATGATTTTGTAATTTTTGAATTATACTTTTGAGCTGGTAAATTAATTCAAATTCACATATGAGTTTTACTTTTAATATAGCAAAGTTTTTCATTAATATAAAAATATTTATTATAATCTCTATCAAAATGAAATATTATTTATATAATTCCACTCATATTCTAAATAAATTATATATCATCTTATATCCATAAAATATCTTCGTCAACTATATTACTCCACGCCTCTCCCAATTAAAAACAGAACACAACACACCATAAATTCTATTTGGATAATTCAAATTATTAATGTTATATATTTTCATTTAAAAAAATTAATATAATTAAATAATATGATCATGATTATAATTATTCTATCAATATATGTTTTTATTTTATTTATTTTTGTACTTTGACTTATGTGTCATTTTGGTTTTTATAATTTTAATTGGCTCGATTTTAGCCTAAATTTTTAACTTCAAATTGAATCCTATTGTTAGTTAGTATTTTTTTTATGACAAATATGCACATGGCTAGTGTGTGTCATCATGTTTTTAGGAAAAAAAATTATAAACTCAGTCAATTTAATAACTTGACATTAATAGCTCAATTATCATTTTCTGTCAAAAACCTTAATGACGTTATTAATTGGATCAAATTGACTCAAAATTTAAAATTAAATATCAAAATTAAATTAATTAAAATTGTAAGAACAATAATGACACAAGTGACCAAACCTCTATCTTCTTCTTTTGCCTCTTCTTCCTCATTGCTGAACACAACAAAATCTTCTGATTCGCTGAGGGAGGGAAGAGAAATATGACAAATATTCACATCACCAACGACTTAGATAACGTCGTCGACGAGAGAAAGGATGAAACCTGAAGATAATGGGGCAAAAGATTATCCCGTTCCAGAGCCGAGTTCGTTCCTCCTCTATGGACTTGCCAAAGATGCACAACGAAATGCTCAAGTGCCAATTCAACCCCGTTTTTGGTTTCGTCAAGCTCCAATTTGACGTTCAAATAATTTTTTCATTTGAGTGTAATGTTACTACAAACACAACTTTGTCAGTCATATTAATGAAAAAAATAATATTATTATCTCTTTTATACCGAAATGTATATTTTATATTTTTTCACACATTAATTTTGATCTTTTTAATCTTATTAAAAAAAACAGTCAATAAATAATTATTTTATCTTTATTTTTTAAATAAAATAGTCATATATTTCATTAAATGGGTACACAAATACATTGTAGGTGGAATTTATCACATAACTTTTTCAGTTATGCGGAGAAGAGAGAAGGGAACAAATTAAGATTTAAATTTTACTTTTTAAAGCTTCGGATCTCCCAAAGAAAATGCAAGATCTATTGAAACATCATGTGGTGAAAATGAATTTATGCAATTAAAAATGCCCATATATATGAGGATCAAAATTATATTATTACTTAAAACTCTAAAGACGGTGTGGTCACTCTAGACCCATTACCACATTGTGTTGCACCATTGACAATATGCAAATAAGTATACGTTTTAATAAACTATATTATAACAACATTTTCATGTAATAATTGATAATAAGTATATACGATAAGAACCATAATTTTTTTTTTTTTTAAAAATGTACAAAAATTATGTAGAAAATAAAATGTCTGTGTTGTAGAAGTTAATGCTAAATATTGTCGTAAACAAAGTAACATTATTTGTGATGGTAGGTTTTTAATGAAAAAAAAGGTAAATTACACTTTATTCTTTTTATGTTTGATAATTTTTTCACTTTAACTCTTAATTTTTTTTTTCTTCTTACTTGGCTCATTATATTTCAAGTTTTTTTTTTCAATTTATTCTAAAAGTTAACTTATATAAAAAATTGGACAAAAAACTGATACATTGACAATTATGTGATATAAAAATCTTTTATTACATATAACTCACACATCAAACATAAACTACTCTCAATATAATATATTTTTTATGTCACGAACGTGATATTTTATGTCTAATTTTGAGCAAGAGTTAGTTTTAAGAGTAAATTGAAAAAAATTTAAAACATGAAAGGTCAAACTCAGGAAAAAAAAATTCAAGAATAAAAGTGAAAAAGTGATTAAACATAAAAACACAACACACTCTGCTACAGCGAAGCAAGCTACTCAAGCCTCATGGGCTTGGGCTGGGGCTTCATATTAGATTTGTGAATGTTTGACTTTGGACTGGTCCGTATTTAAGTGGCCCAATTACAATATCACTATTTTATTTTTATTTTTATTTTTTTTTTATTTTTTTTTTTCAGGTAGTAAATATCACTAATTACATGCTCTTGATTGGTTCAGTAGAAAAACACCAGATTTCTAAGGATTAGTTAAGTTAGTTTAAAGACTAAATTGAGAAAATTTTAAAACAAGAAAAGTCAAAATCATGAGAAAAAAAAATTCAAGAATGAAAGTGAGAAAATGATCAAATATAAAAATACAGAGCTGCTACAGCAAAGCAAGCTTCTCAAGTCTCATGGGCTTGGGCTTGGGCTTGGGCCAGGGTTTCATATTGGATTTGGGAATGTTTGACTTTGGACTGGTCCGTATTTAAGTGGCCCAATTACAATATCACTAATTTTTTCTTAGATAGTAAGGTCTCGTTTGGGAACATGATATTTTAGTAACTTTTTGACTAAAATATGAGATAAAAAAATTAGTATGTTTGGGGTGACTTTTTGGCTTTTTACGAAAAGATGTGCAAAAAGTAGAGAGAAAATGAAATCTTTGACTTTTTGGTATAGGTTATAGGCCCTGTTTGATAGAGATGTGGCAAAGTGATTATACCTTATAACTTAACAGCTTATAGCTGTGAACATAAGTTGATTTTTAACTCATAAATTAAGTTTCTCCTCTCCCACTCAAAGAATAAGTTGATTTTTGACTTACAAAAAGCTATAAGGTGTATTGCTAAGCTGAACCAAACACATCAAAATAGTTTAAATTAAGCTAAAAACTGAAATAAGCTGAAAATAAGCCCTACCAAACAGGGCTATAAGCTTTTTGGCTTTTTTTAGTAATTTTTTGACTTTTTGGCTAAAATGTTAACTTACCAAATGAGGCTTAAGCCTTTGTTTGCATATCACAAAATGGGTTTTTTTAGGGCTAAAATAGTCATAAAAAGACAAAATAGACTTTTTAATCTAATAAGACAAATGTTACACTCAAATCAGAATCATTTTATTTTTTCTTTTACAAAAGTCAAAAAAGTCAAAAAATCTATCCTAAACGAAACTTTTTAAGCCCAGACTAAAATAATTGAAAAACCAAAAAGTCAATTCACATCTCAAACAAACTACATGCTCTTGATTGGTCCAGTAGAAAACACCAGATTCCTAAGGATCAGTTAAGCTAAACACTCGAGTTTGAGTTTCAAGATCTCTTTCTCTTATTCCTCTCCTCTCCCCGACCAAAAAAGAAGAAGAAAAAAAAAAGAAGTGAGAAATTTATTTAAATACGATATAAAACTTCTTAGTTAGCACTATTGTGTAATGTTATAAAATAAAATTGCTCATTAAATGATAATAATGCTATGTAATTGAACTATTATATCCAATATTTACTTCTCAATTTGTCAATTATCATTCTCTGCATGTTATTATGATGAAGAAATAGTGAATGAATGAATCAAGAAACTACCATCCATGCATGCATGCATGTTGTGTTGATTTTACGCTTATAATGTGTTCTATCACCAACCACCCTTCGAAACCTTTGAATGATTCCAACACTTAACTATATTCTATTGAATCAATGAGAAAAAAATAAATTTGTATTGTTGAGTAATAATAGTTTGATTTTTTTTATAAAAAAAAAAAAAAAATTGTGCTAAAACTATTTTCTTTAATGTGAAAATTATTTTAAAGTTTTATTTAACAAAAAAGTAATGAGATATTGGAGGATATTAAACTATAATAATATATAATTTTTTTTAACAAATTTTTTTTTTGGTTTGGATGTAAATTTGTTAATTTTTTGCCTTTTTTCCATTATTGGCAAGTTAAAATCATTGTTTACCCCCTTTTTCTCAATAGTTGGTTTTCAATCAAATTTGCTACAGAGAAACAAGTTTGTTTTCAATAAAATTTAAATTTGCTACAAACGGCTGATTAGTTAACGAAAATTGAAGACAAAAGAACAATAAATTTAATTCCTTAACCTACAATGTGTGAGAATTGAGCTAATCTCTATAGATGCTGTACGGGAAAGAAATACACCTTCACGTATAATCCTGTTGACCAAGTCTGCTCCTCCGTACGTCGTCGCTTTTCCACCTGAAAATACAAACGTGAGCTTGCCGGCGGGTGTGTGCCGGAAACCTCTCCGATGCCTAAGTCAGCAAACTTGACAAATAGACAAAGCTCTGTGTATTCAGAAAGCAAAGTTGTGTGTTACCTCTCCCAAGGTGATGTTTTTGAGTTTTTATAGGTTTTGCGTGGTACAATCCTAGTAGGACTTCTACTCCTCCATGTAGAGTCCTCCTAGGATTCATACTCTTGAAGATAATGCTTATCCTTCAACACCCCTCACTGCTTAAACAAGTGAGATGGTTGTATTATGGCCGAACTCCAATACGATCGAAGTAAACACGACTAAGCATAGCCGTAGAATGAGCCGAACTAGTTCTTCCTTTTACTTCTCTTACGTCGGCTTCTCATGCACTGTACATGGCACGGCTTAGACCGAACTAACGATTCGTGACCGGTATAACTCTAAGACCGGTCTAATTTCAAGTTGCTTCCGGACTGAAGTAACTTTACACGTATCTTGGGTCGGAGTAATTCTGTACCTCTCTTGGACCGGAGTAACTTTTACGGCCTTTTTTACTTAGCCTTTTGTATTGTGGGCCACTATGACCATCTTATAGCTCGGCCCAATTTTCACCAAAATTACCCTCTCAGATGCTCAACTCATGTTTCAAAATTGAAGACAAAATATAAGAAAATGATCAAAACAAATACATTAGGAAATTTTTTGAATTTGAGATGTGACATAAAAAGTAGCGATCGTGGCAAATTGTATCTTATGGAATTGACTGTTGGAATGGATTGGTCATGCAATTTCGTTAATTAGTTGACGTGGATAGTATTGCTAATTACTACGTAACGTGATTTGTAAAAATTAGAAAAATATAAAATTTAATTGTAAGTAAAGTAAGTAAGAATTGATTATAACACGTAGTTGAAAAGTAAAAACCGAAGAAGAAAACAAAGAGATGTATGAAATTCTATTCCTTGTTTTTTAAAACTCTCGATTACTCGAGATTGTAAGCACAACTTATCAATATGATGCATAGTATATATCTTGCAATATTTGGAATTTACGAGTTTATAAATCAATTAAAATTTCTTAATAGTTTCGAACTTGAGGATTATTAGAAATGACAAGAAAAATTATCAAGATTAAATAATAGGATCTAGATTTGCTTTCATCTATGATATGAATTGAAGGGTGACATCCGGGTCGTAAGATCTATTACAAGTGCTGTTTTGATAATTCGAACAGTTTGTTTTATTAAACTCTTCATCGATATCATAGATCCAAAGCAGGTTCCATTAAAAATATGGGACAAGGTTTGGAAATGTTTTGGAAAGATGGTAAAATGTTGATTTTTGATTTTTTACTAAGCTTTTAGGCTTTTTTGGAAAGTGATATGGAAAAAAACTACTTTTTTACTTTTTTGTATAGTATTTATTTATTATGTCACATCACATTAAAATGACCAAAATATCCCCACTAAATTTAAGAAATTTACTATTTAACCTACGTAATTGTTTGAACAATTATGTAACTCATAGAGAGCAATTACATAATTTTACCACCTGCGTTTTTGTTCCTTCCCAAGTCACCTTGCTTGCTTTTTTTATGCTGCTTGTGGCGTTTTTGGATGAATCCGGATCCTCCGTCGCCCTTTCCTGCGGCACATCCCTGTCGCCCTCCAAAACGACGTCGTTTTGGAGGGGTTTTTTTTTTTTTTTCTTTTTTTCTTTTCTTCTTTTCTTCTTCTCACTGATAACTCTCTCTCTCTCTCTCTCTCTCTCTCTCTCTCTCAGTCGGTTCTTAGTACCCAAGTCATGGTTTTGGGTATGGTGAGCTTGGTGGTGATTGATTAGCAATGGTGGATTGAAAATCTGAGGCTTCACATCTGAGCATTCAAGTGGTGGCTACTGTTGTTAACATTGCTGCGGTGGGTTGTAATTTGAGGGTTTGGAAGCTTGTAATTTGTGAGAATTGGTGTGTTTGGGGGGAGAGAAAGTTTCTTATTCTTAATAGAGCCCATAAAATTCCCAACACTTGAAACCATGTCTAACCCAAAACCTTGATCTACAACCCCAAAACCGCCAAATCTTTCAGAATATATATATATATATATATATTTTAACATTTCTATTTGGCTTTTTCCAGATTTGAAAAAATAATACAAGTAATCTGTGTAGATTTGATTTTACAGCTATGGTAATTTTTTTCAACACAGCTATGGTAATCTTTCTGAATTAGATTTGTAGATATGTTTGAATCAGGTTTCCAGATCTGTAAAAATCAGGTTTCCATATCTAGAAAAAAATGGTAAATTTGTTGATCTAAATTTGTTTTTTTTCAAATTTTTGGTGAAAAATCTGTGGATCTGCAGAAGATTTGTTTTCATCATGAAAAATCTGTGGATCTGCAGAAGATGATGAAGAGAAAAAAGAAAAAATTTGTTGATGAAAAATCTGCAAAAAAACGCAGAAAAAAGAAAAAAAAAATTGTTGATCTAAATTTTTTTTTTTCAAATTTTTGGTGAAAAATCTGTGGATCTGCAGAAGATTTGTTTTCATCATGAAAAATCTGTGGATCTGCAGAAGATGATGAAGAGAAAAAAGAAAAAATGTGTTGATGAAAAATCTGCAGAAAAACGCAGAAAAAAGAAAAAAAAAATTTACTTGTATTAATGGTTTGCTGATTGATTCTGAATCTATGATCCTCAAGTTTTTTTTTTTATATATGTACATAGCCGCTGCCCAAAGAAGAAGACAGGGTTGAGGTTAAAGTAGGGGGGCTTGGGCTTCGGATGGTATCCAGGACAGAGGTAGGCTCAGTGAGAAGAAGAAGGAAAGAAAAGAAAGAAAAAAAAAAACCTCCAAAACGACGTCGTTTTGGAGGGCGACAGGACGTGCCGCAGGAAAGGGCGACGGAGGATCTGGATTCGTTTTTGGATGGCTGTAAAACGCAACTTTTTGTTTTCTTTCCAAATCGCCACTTGGTCACCATAGCATATAATTTTTGTTTTATCTATCTATCTGTTTATCTATTTTATGTCAAATGGATAAGATTTTTATTACTTAACTAACACACTTTATTTTATTTTTATTTATTTGAATTGCACGCGTGTGACAATCGTTAGTACTATTATAAAGTGAATACCTCTTTTTTTATTTAAAATAAAAAAAATTATATAGATGAGAGGAGGGAATTTGAACTTTAAATTTATGTCAAATAAATAAAATTCTTATCACTTAATTAACATATAATATATAATAAATATTTTATTTTATTTTTATTTATTTAAATTACACACGCACGTGGCAACCATTAATTTTAATAAAGGGCAAATTACATATACACCCCTCCAGGTTTGGTTAAATTACAGATACCTCCTGAGGTTTCGGAAATTACATCCCGCCCCCTGAGGTTTGTATTTTCATAACAATTTACTCCCTGAGGTTTATATTTCATAACAAATTACCCCCTAATTTCTTATGCAAATATAGCATTCAGGGGGGAATTCGTAATTTCTCAAACCTCAGGGGGTATCTGTAATTTTGTCAAACCTGGAGGGGTGTATATGTAATTTGCCCTTTAATAAACGGTGTCATTTTACATACACCGCGACTAATTTTTTTTTTTTTTCCCCCCAATTTGATCCAAGACAAACCATCCACCCCAAAACAAAAAAATTGACGAGAAATTACTGGCGAGTTGGTCCCAAACCCCTTGTGTGCATATATGGAGCACACAAATGTAACTCCACAACTCTCCTAAACTCTGATCGATCAAGCAAAGCTTTAGAAACCCATGTCCATGTCATGATGAGTCACCAAACTTCTCGCTTCCTCTTTCTCATCTTCTTCATCCTCATCGCCGAACACAACGAAATCTCCCGATTCGCCGAAGGAGGGAAGAGGAGGATTCACATCACCGACGACCTAGACGACGTCGTCGACGACGAAGAGGACGAAGCATGGAAACAATGGGGCAAAAAATCGCCACCCCCAAGAGCCGAGTTCGACCCTCCTCCCATGGACTTCTCCAACATGGATTTGCCGGAGATGCAGAACGAAATGCTCAAGCGCCAGTTAGGTCCAGTATTCGGCTTCGTCAAGCTTCGATTGGACGTTGAAACCACTCGGGTAATTGCAAATTCTTTTTTAATTTTTAGCTGTAATGGGTCAGAGTCGTTGGATTTGAATTGGGTTTTTGTTTCTGGAAATTTGGATGTCTAGGGTTTGTTGTTTGATCATTGGAGTTTTACTGCATTTGATGTATGTTTGATGATTGGAATTTTACTGAATTTAGTGCAAACTCTTTTTTCTCTTATTTTGATTTTGATTTGTAGCTGTAATGGGTCAGAGTCGTTGGATTTGAACTGGGTTTTTGTTTCTGGAAATTTGGATGTCTAAGATTTGTATGTTTGATCACTGGAATTTTACTGCAAACTCTTTCTTTTTTCTTTTTTTTTTTTTTTTTTTTTTTTTGGGGGGGGGGGGGGGTGTGGATTTGTGGCTGTAATGGGTCAGAGTCGTTGGATTTGAATTGGGTTTGTTTCTGGAAATTTAGATGTCTAGGGTTTGTTGTTTGATCATTGGAATTTTACTGCATTTGATGTATGTGGGTAGCGAAGAACATACAAATCCTATATATATATGTAATATATTTTTTTGCATGTATGAATACTACTTATGTGAAATTTAGTGAATTTTGTGAGGGTTTAGACCTATGGATATATAAATGTAAATATGTAAATGCAATTAAGTTTTGCCAGCTTAATTTATAGGGTTCAGCAGAAAAATGGAAAATTGAATTGGGTTTGTTTATGGAAATTTGGATAATTTTGCTGCATTTGATGTATGTGGGTTGCGAAGAATATACAAATCCTATTTGTAATTTATTTTTGCAGGTATGAATACTAGTTATGGGAAATTTAATGAAGTTTGGGAGGAATTAGATCATATATGAATATATATACATGTAAATATGTAAATGGAATTAAGTTATGGCAGTTTAATTTAGATAAAACTTAGCAATTTGAAAAAGTTGGGATGCAAGGTTGGACCATATATATATATATATATATATATATAATACATATATATGATGTTTTACTGCATTTGATGTATGTGGATTGCAAAGAATATACAACTCCTGTCCAATATGGAACTATTTTTGCTTTTTTGAAAACAATTTATGGAAGATTTATTGAAATTTACTTGGATTTAGACCGTATATGTAGATAGTGACACTTCTACATATGCCCTTGATTAATGGGAGGCGAGTTCATGTTAATTAGTTCTCTATGTGCAAGCACAACGAAAAATTTGTGAGCCAATCTTTTTATCTATTGTGAGGTGGCTAGAGAGTTGTGGTCCTTCATTCTTGTTTTGTTTGGAGTAGTTTCGGTGTTTCCCGGAAAAGTGGGAAGCTTCTCTATGATTGGGAAGGAACTTGGGTTGTAAGGAGGAGGAAGGTGTGGCCTTTGTCTTTTTTGGATTTAATATTGATAGTTTGGAGTGAGAGGAATAGAGGGAATTTTGTTCGGAAAGAATAATCCATTTTGAGAATCAAAAGTAAAATTTTGTTTGTCTTGCATAGTTGGTTTTCCAGAATAGTTAATCTGTCCTTGAACCAATTTTTGCATTTTGTGGAGTCTTTTGAATAGTTTTGGTTGTATAGTTGATATAGTTTTGGTATATGGTTGCACTCCCTTGGTGTGTTATTTTAATATAAATTATTTTAAGACACATGTACATATGTAAAGACATTTAAGTTTTGGAGGCTTAAATTTAGTTAATAGGTTGGCAATTTAAAAAAAATTGGGATATGAGACTATATATATGTACACTAGATGTACATATGTGACATGCATGATGTTTTGGCTGTTTGAATTCAGGTGGAAGTTCGGCAATTTGAATGAGTTAGGAGTCCAAGGAAATGAAAATTTATGTTTTGTTGCACATTTAGTGCATGATCTGAAAGCTCATTTTTATGCATTTATTTTTCTCTGTTTCAGATTGTTTATGCAGATTTGCATGTTATGATGATGGATTGATAGGTTCTTGTTACCTGATGCCTAAATCATGTAGAAAACCCGAGATTATTTCATTTTTGCAATAGCTCTATGGCATATTATGTTTACAGAAAATTCTTTGTTGTGAAGCCTCAAATACGCAATATCCATCTTTTACGATTCAAGTTGACAAGTCAATAAAGAGATGGTTGAATCAAAATAATTTCATTTTATTGTGTTGCGGAAAGATGACATTAAACTATATGTTTTATTCACTCAAAATTTTCAGGATGTTGTGTCTGACATTGCTATGAAATGGACACAACTTTCAAGAACTGGATCTATTGAGACGAAGTTTATGGGTTTCGATCTTAACACAATTATGTTCACTATGGAAAAAGGCCAAGATGCTTCAGAGGTATGTTTATCATTGACTCGCAAATATTTCTCAATATCCCACTGAAAAAGTTGCACTAGTTTTTAATTTTAGAGGATGATTAGATGGTTCACAATTGGATGCCAATTAAGATGTGTTTTACTTTTAACACATTTCTTTTAGATCCCAACACTTATCATTAGTCAACTAAATAAGCTTATTGAAGTCAGAAATGTTTTGAGAAACACTAAGAACAAATTTTCTCATAATTTTGATTTCCTCACAAGTCATGTTTTACATTTGAAGTATGAAAAATTGGGCATTTGATATAGAAGGTACCCTAGTTATATGTATACGATTTAGGTGTGTGTCTGTTTTGCTCAACATTGCTAGTATTTGCAAATAAGTTAGGTGGTTGATCCATGGACTTTGGATCCTACATCCCACGTTTTCATACTGAAATGGTATCTTTCTTTATGCATATTTTCTTTCCCTCACTAGTGAATTTGGTAGTTGTTTTTTTGTTTGTTTAAGATTAAAAATTGCTAACCCTATCTTTCAAATTTGGTTAATCCTATCTCATTATGGGCATCTTTTGTCCTCCAGCTTAAAGAATTTGTTTTGAACCAATCAGAAGCATATGAGATTAAGATAGGAGATCAAGTTTTCCGAAGACCAGGAGACCCTCCTTTAGAAGAAGTTATTGAGAAGCTCAAAAATGAGAGAAACAAAGAAGGTACCAATCCCACAAAGGATGAAGAGCATAGGAAAGATGAGTTGTAGTTCATCCAAATCCATTTACCATACAAACTACAAAATACCACTGTTTTATAATTATTTTGTAAGTTATATTTTATTTTTTTAGAATTTCTTGTGAACCCTAAACACTTTAATTTTGGCATTTGTTATAAGATTGTCTTCAGGTTGAGTCTGACTCCATTTGATTCATTTAATCATTTTCAAATGCAAGTTTGATCTATGCATTGCATTCTTACCATTAGTGTGATGAATTCATGTTAAATGAATGAGAAATAAAGCATAAATGTTGTGTTCATGTAGTTTTGTTTGATCACATTTACCGCTTTTTACTGCGTGACTTGTGCACTTAAATATCTTCTATTTTCTCAATCTTTCACATCCAACGAAGGCTAAATTGAATTGGGTTTTTTTAATGAGAACAAACACAAATATGGTTGGTACATAGTTTTAGTAATCAATTTGTTTTGTAATTTTGTTTATGAAAATTAGTGGGTTTTGTTTTAAATATTATACAGGAAATTTTTTTTGAGAAATTGGAGAAAATTAAAATATGTGGCAAGTTAACTTCAATTTTTTTTTTTTAATCTAATTAAACATAAGAAAATTATTGCCATCTCTTTTCAGATTTTTGATAATTTTAAAAGCTTGTCATGTTGTTGACATTATTATCTTCTAAAGACAATTAACTAATATAGATGAATTAATTTCTATTTTTATAACTAAATACCACAATAATTTAATTTCTATTTTTATAACTAAATACCACAATAATTATATAACTAAACAACTCAATCTTCATTCCACATTGTAAATTTGACAATATGGCAATTAATGGCGAGCATGTCGATATCATGGTGAGAATAAAATAGTTTGATGGGTAAATTATAGAGGTGCTGTATCTGTCCAAATTCAAAACCCGTCAAAGGTGGCTCCTTACCTGAAATCGATCTGAGCCCATATAGCCTTGGCCCGTCCACCGTCCAAATTATGTTCAACGGTCTAAACCCAAGCAGCTGTGACCCATGGGACCTGCAACCAGTCAATCATGTTATCCTTACCTTCTAACCAATCGGCCAATCACGCTATCCTTACCTTTCAACCAACTCCTTCGATTCCGCTTCTAAAGTAGTATATAATCTCAGTTCCTTACCTTGATGCCTACGAAATACTCTTTTTTCTTTTTCTTCTTGTTGTGTTGTTTCTGAATGGCATCATAGTTAATTATCGGTTTATCCACAATTTTGGGACTTTTTAGAATCTGTACCTTGATTTTGTTTGAAAATGAATAATACATTGGTGCAAAATAGAGAAATTTATAATTTTAAATGGAATTAATAAATAAGTTGATTTTGGTTTTAAAATGGGCTTGCAAAATAGTGGAATACAATTTTAAATGGAATTAATATACCTTTTAGATATGAACTCACAACAAATGATAGAAAGATAGCCTTTTTTACTACATATAAAAATACCAAAATTCAAATTTATAATCAACACTACCCCAATATTCTTCCCTACGTTTGTGTAAAATTTCCGCTGAATTACATTATCAGGTCTCTCTAGCTTCAACGTGTGATAGAGAGGGGATTTTGACTTTCACTAATTACTGCATCCAAAGTTGCACTATGTTTATTTTTGAGTAATTACTGCATCCAAAGTTGCACTATGTTTATTTTTGAGTAACACTGTTTACATAGTTATTTATGATCGAAAAGTGATACATAATGTGAATGATAATGTGGCGTCATCAAATGCTTTTTGGTCTATCTTCATTGATTCTTAAAATATAAATTTTATTTGATTGATAGATTAATAAGGAAAAATTATCTACAATAGATGGTTTTTTTGTTTTTTTATATATTATAAATAAATGTAAATGTATCATTGCCAACTTCAATTCTTCAATTTCTAAAATGCATCTTACAAAATTTAAAGGGAGTTTTTTTGATAAATTAACTTTTTAAGAGTTTTATTCCATCAAATCTATATTTTTTTTACTATTCTATTAGGTCCTATTTGAGATAATAAGACCCAAAATACCCTTTTCATCTACTTATGTTACATTTAGTTCACATTATTTTTTTATGTTTCAATAAATCCTATGGGTGACATAATTACCAAAATACCCCTAATGTAAATGTTCACGCCGTCATTGTGAATGCTCATATCGTCAATGTGTAGGGGCCCGGTCCATGTCGATCCTCATGGGTGCCCGAAAAAATTCGAGTCGGGCCGGGGTAGGCCCGGCCCATTGACAATGTGAATATTCACATTGACATGTTAACATTTACATTAATAGGAGTGTAAAATTGGCCCGCGTCCCGTGGCTGCGCGAAACCCGCCCGGGGCCCGGGGCGGGTCTGGTCCGGCCCGTTAACAATGTGAATATTCACATTGACATGTTAACATTCACATTGATAAGAGTATAAAATTGGCCTGCGGCCCATAGGCGGCCAAAACCCTGCCCACGACCCGGGGCGGGCTCGGTCCGGCCTGTTGACAATGTGAATATTCGCATTGCCATGTTAACATTCACATTGATAGGAGTGTAAAATTAGCTCGCGCCTGTGGCTGCCTGAAACCCGCCCACGGCCCGTGGGCGACCCGGGGCAGGCCCAGCCCGGCCTGTTGACAATGTGAATATTCGCATTGACATGTTAACATTCACATTGATAAGAGTATAAAATTGGCTAGCGGCCCAGGGCGGGCCCAGCCCGGCCCGTTGACAATGTGAATATTCACATTGATATGTTAACATTCACATTAATAGGAGTGTAAAATTAGCCCGTACCTCGTGACTGCCCGAAACCCGCCCACGGCCCGGGGCGGGCCTGGCCATTTTTTCTTAATTCTTTTTAATTTTTTCTACCGAAAATTTGATTATTTTCCACAAAAAATGACACTAGGCCTCGGCACGGGCCGAGCCTCGGAGCGAGCCTTGAATGGGCCTTAACCGGGCCGATGGGTTGGGCCGGGCTTCAAAGTGATGGCCCAGGCCCTAGCCTAGGGTCTCGGACAAGGCTCGAGCTTGGGCCCAAACGAGCCTTTCCCTGGCCGAGTTGGGCTGGCCCACGGGCCAAAAAATTAGACCCAGGCCCTAGCCCTGGCACAAGGGTATTCAGGCTTTGGACGGGTCGATGGATCGAGCCTCGGGTCGGGCCGGTGGGTCTGGGCCTAGCCTCGAGCTTAGGTCGGGCTTGGGCGGGCCTGGCCATTTTTTTAAAATTCTTTTTAATTTTTTTTACCAAAATTTTATTATTTTTCAAAAAAAAAAATACATTGCGCCTCGGGCGAGCTGGGCCTCGGACCGAGCCTTGAATAGGCCTTAAGCGGGCCGATGGGCCGGGCCGAGCTTCAAAGTGATGACCTAGGCCCTAACCTAGGGTCTCGGACATGCTCGGGCCTGGACCGAAACGAGCCTACCCCAGGCCGTAGGCGGGTTTCGGGCAACCCACGGGCCGCGGGTCAATTCTACATTCCTATAATGTGCATTTTAACATGTCAATGTGAATATTCACATTGTCAACGGGCCGGGCTAGGCCTACCTCGGGCTGCGGGCAAGCTTCGGGTAGCTGGCAAATTTTACACTCCTATCAATGTTAATGTTAACATGTCAATGTGAATATTCACATTGTCACGGGTCGGGCCAAGCCCGCCTTGGGCTGCGGTCGGGCTTCGGGCCGCCCACCGGCTACGGGCCAATTTTACACTCTTATCAATGTGAATGTTAACATGTCAATATGAATGTTCACATTGTCAACGGGTCGGGTCGGGCCAGCCCTAGGCCGCTGGCCAATTTTATACTCTTATCAATGTGAATGTTAACATGTCAATGTGAATATTCACATTGTCAACAGGCCGGGCCGTGAGTTGGCTTCGGTCAGCCACGAGGTGCGAGCTAATTTTACGCTCCTATTAATGTGAATGTTAACATGTCAATGTGAATATTCATATTGTCAACGGGTCGGGCCGGGCTGGCCCCGGGCCGCGGGCCAATTTTATACTCTTATCAATGTGAATGTTAACATGTCAATGTGAATATTCACATTGTCGACGGGCCGGACCGGGTCTGCCCCAGGTCGCCAATGGGCCGTGGGCGGTTTTCGCGCCGCCACGGGACGCGGGCCAGTTTTACACTCCTATTAATGTGAATGTTAACATGTCAATGTGAATATTCACATTGTCAACGGGTTGGGCCTGCCCTGGCTCGCGGGCGGGTTTCGGGCCGCCTACGGGCCAATTTTACATTCGCCAATGTGAATTTTAAAATATGAATGTTCACATCATAAAATTGCTAACCGTTCAAAAAATATTTATAAAGGTATCAAAATTAAATATAAGGGCATAAGTGTGCAAGAAAATAGTGTAAATAAAGAAAAAAGACTTTATGGAATAAAACTATACATGCATGGGATAAAATGGGTTAAAAAATTCTTTCATAGACTTCTTAGGTTAAAACACTTCAAAATGAGATTTATCAATAAAAATTCTAAATTTAAATAAAAAAAAATTGAAATAAATGAAGTTGATATTTATTTGTTGAGGTGGGATCCCAAATTGCGTCTGCAAATTGAAATCATCATATTAAACAATGTGATGAAATCCGACGAGCTTACCTTACAGTTGTTCCATAGTAACAAAGACTTTCAAATTATCCAAAATACGGATCAACAATTCATCATCATAGCTTTCAGCTTTCATGGGTTTAATAGAAAATGCAACTTTTTTATTTATTTTTATTTGTCATGTTTTCTTAGATGAGATCTTGGTTCCATTCCTAGGATAGGGTCACTTGTTCTCTAGCAATTTTTGAATTATTAGATGATGATTTTTAACTATAAATTTGAGATGTGAATAACACCAAAAACATATTATTTGAATTTAATTGGGATATTAATGAAATAACAAAATAAAGCCACTGAAGTTTGAGAGTTACATAAGAGGTTATAAAAAGAGGACAGCTCTATATTATTTATTTATTTTACACTTTTTATTGCATTTCATGGTAATATATTATTTGCTTTTATTAATTAATTATTAATTTTTTCTAAATAAAGAAATCAATCATAATTATCTATGTAAGAGGTGATATAAAATGTAAAAAGTGATATAAAAATGATATCAAAAAACTGATAATATATAACATTTCTTGTTATAAAAAAATAAGTTTTGAATGAACCATTAGGAAGAAGTTTTAGAAGTTATGAAGGAAGTTTCAAGGTCCAATTAGTTATTGATTGACAAAGACAATTGGATGGAGGAACAAAAGAGGATTTAAGACTTATTTGTTATTTATTTATTTATTTATTTGTTGTTTTATTTTTAAAAAAAAAATTGTAAAGACATTTTTTTTTTTATATTTTAAACTTTTAAAAAGGGGACCAAAATTGGAAATGTAACTAATTTAATTTTCATCACATTAAATTAACATAATTCGAAATTTGATATTATTTTTAATATAGATTTGTAATTTATATATTTATCGTTTGATGCAACCCAATTCAACTATTAAGTGAAAATCAATTAAATTCGTTTAATAACATATCGCTTAAAAAAATTTAAGTGTCTCTTAAAAAAAATTTAAAATTAAAAAATTTTTAAGTGATAGGAAACTTATTTAATTTTGACTAAATTTATAAATATTTATACATAAGTATTAACATACACCGTTATAACCTCACAACTGCGGTTGTTGCTACTGCTATCATCGCTATCACCACCATTGCCTCCACCACCTTTCCACAACCACCGCCTTTAGCACCACTGTTATTGTTATCATAAATACCACTATCATTTCACTACCACTATTATAATTGTTGTGATCATTACCATCACCATGCACCAACTACTAAAATTCTTCATCTTTACAACCATTGTCATCACCGCCGTAGTAGTCATAACCACTACCATCATTACACCATCACCACCATCTTTTTTTTTTTTTTAAATATTTTTTTATCTCCACTACATTACCCATCCACCATCACTATAATCACCACAATCACTATCTCTCTGTCCCCACCACCACCAACTCATTATCACAATATAAAATCAATAAATTTTAAATTTAATATTATATATGTATCAAACAATTCAATTTAATTCATCACTTAAATTTTTATTAAATAATTTTTTAACTTCAAAAATTCAACATAACTTGATTTATAGTTTTCATTTTTTTAGTTTCATTGAATGAACGAAGAATAAATCATTCATGTTGTGTTCATGTTGCTTTGCTCGAACACATCTGTCGTGTTTCACTAATAACATTTCTGCATGACTTGGGCACTTAAATCTTCTGTTTTCTCATCTTTTGTATATCAAATTGGGAATTTCAGGTTATGTTTTGCTATGGTTTTAAATCTTATAAACAAAAATAAATAAATAAATTGAGAAATTGGAGAAAATTAAAATATACAGAAATTATCTACATAATTAAAAATAACATTTACTTTTTTGATGAGATAACTAATCCAATATATTAAATTTTAATTTTTTAATCAGATCAAATAAAAAACAATAACTACTCCAATGAATGTATTCTCATCTTATTTTTCTTGTAAAATCCTTATAATAGTTCACTTTTTTATAATACTATAGTGAATTGGAAATGTAAAGACAATGACGATGATGAAATAAGGTGATGAGGTCGATCTAATCAGAAACATTGAGCAATGGGCAGTGACATAATAGTGAGAGGATTCTATTTTTTTAATATTATAGTGAATTGGAAATGTAAAGACAAGGACTATAATAAAATAAGGTGATGAGGTTGATCTAATCGGGAACATTGAGAAATGAGGCAGCGACATAATAGTAAGAGGGCTCTATTTTTTTTGTTTCATCCAAAAATGATTGTTTTTTTAGTCTTATCCAAAAATTACGTTATTTTGTATTACTAAATTTCAAATACTAATAGACAATTCAAGTATTATATTACACAAAATTCAGATTGAGTTATGATAGTGGGATGAGGCAGTAAGTCATTGGGATCACATATAAAATTTCATCACAATTGTAAACAAATGTCTTTATATTATAAATAAAATATACAGAATGATTCACCTATGTTAAATAAATAAATAAATTTAAATGCATTTTATAAGATACCACCAAAACCTATCACGTCCAATTTAGGACCACCTAACAAATATTCTATATTCACATCCAAAAAATTCTCTCAATAGCTAGAGCGAGTTTATTTATAGCGATGTGAACCAGTTATTTTAGTAATTTTTTAATCTTTTACGAAAATATGTGTAAAAAAGTAAAAAGAATGATGTGATAATTTATAGTGACTTTTTGACTAAAATTGAAGGTTGCCAAATGATACATTAATGTAAAAGAGTGCTATCTCCACTACAAGAAATGCCACTTTTGGCTACCAAAATATTAGTCGCCAAAAATCACATATTTAGTCGCCGAAACGATTTAGCGACCATAATATTTTGTCGCTAAGCTTGTCACCTTTACCCTGTCGGCGATAGTATTGGCGACTAAAATTTTTTTAGTCGCCGAAAGTGACTACATTTGGCTACTAACTTGTGTTTAGTCGGCAAAAGATATGTTTTCCGCCACTAATGTATTAGTCGCCGAATGACTACATTTGGCTACTAACTTGTGTTTAGTCGGCAAAAAGTATCACTTTTAGCTACTAAATAATTAGTCGCCGAAAGTACACATTTGGCTACTAGCTTGTATTTAGTCGGCAAAAGGTATCACTTTTAGCTACTAAATAATTAGTCGCCGAAAGTACACATTTGGCTACTAGCTTGTGTTTAGTCGGCAAAAGGTATCACTTTTAGCTACTAAATAATTAGTCGCCGAAAGTTAGGGGTGGGCGCGGGTCGGTTGCGGCCACGGAACCTCCAATCCGCCATCCGTTCGCCAGATTGGCGGATTAAAGAAAATCAATCCGCATCTGTCTGCCAATCCGGCGAATGTGGATTGAGCGGATTGGCGGTTTGGCGGATGGATGCGAATCGGTTTGGCGGTTTAAAATTTTATAAATTTTCAACATAATTCAACTTGTGCACTTCCTCAAACAAAAAAAAGAAAAAAAAGAAAAAGAAAGTATTACAGTCAATGACTTAAAAAGGTATTACAATCACTGTATGCCTTATCCAAAGAAAAAAAGTTTGAAACTTTAGAATATCACGATCACTGCATGCCTCATCCACATATTACAATCACAACATGATTCATCCCCATAAAGTATTACAATCTATGATTCTTAAAATATAATAACAATTCAAACCACCAAAACCATGAACAGAGCAGTAGTAGAGATTGAATGTCTCTGCATTGTTACATCTACATATGTTTTTGAAACAAAAGCCAACCAGCATATATCATATTTTCTATTTATTATTTTTAGAGTTACATTTAAAAGCTAAAAAATATATTTGAATAATACGTTTATTTTTTTCAATTCAAAAAATATATTCAAGTTGAAAACTTTTTTTCAACAGAATATTTAAACTCTTTTTCAATTGAAAACACAAACATAATATTTAAACAAATTGAAAATACAAAGTCTTGTAAATTACTATGGGTGCTCGCGATTTGGCAGTTTGGCCGTTCGGTTGCGGCCAAAAAATCTCAAATCCGCCATCCGTCCGCCAAATTGGCGGATTTGAGAAAATCAATCCGCAACCGTCCGCTCGTCATCACGCATTCGTCCAAAATGTGGCGGATCGGTTCGGTTCGGTCGGTTTTGACGGATCGGTATATCCGCTGCTCACCCCTACCGAAAGTACATATTTGGCTACTAGCTTGTGTTTAGTCGGCAAAAGGTATGTTTCCACAACTAATGTATTAGTCACTAAAAGTGCTACCATAATTTGAGAACAACTATTACATATTTGGCTACCAAAATATTTGGTAGCCAAATACTTTAACGTGCTTTTTTTTTTTTAAATAAAATTTTCTATAAACAACCTGTACAAATTAATCCATCACTAAATCTATTATTAATACAACCTGTACCCTGTATAAACAATATAATCCATCAACGATAAATATGTTATCAAGCATTCAACAACGTGCACACATTTCAGTTCCAACCATCCAAAAAATTAATATTGAATGTCCACTTATATATATATATATATATATATTACAAATTTCATAAGAACCATGTCTAATCCCACGTCAAGAATTTAATTCCATACATAATACTGGAATAACGAAATTAATTGTACACCTATAACTTCTGTACCACAATAAAAATTATATTCTATACTGCCACAAAACTATTTGGTACCACGTGCTATGCTAATTTCTACCAAATTAGCTAATATTTACTCTACCAAAAAAATATTTTGTACAAACCACTATATATACGGATAGAGATATAAAAACAATGTCCTTACGTACTTGTCAACAAAAACATATCCACTTTTGTATGTCCAAAAACATCTGCAAAAAAGGGGAAAAAAATCATCATAATAATCGTGTAGAGGCACTTCTGGACGACATATATATATCGTAATAATTTCAAACATTAAAATGACAAGGAGAGTAATATCTATTAACTAATGCAAGACATCCAAACATGGACCCATCATGAGTTCTTGTTTTAGCTTTTTAATCTCTAAATCTATCTAAGTAAATTTTAGTACTTAAATGTGAAAGTAAATTGTGTAGGTATTACGAAATTACAGAAATTTTGGGTGTACTTACCATTTCATCCAAAAATTATTAGTTATAAAAATGTAAGAGAACCCATCATTAGAGAACCAATAACAGCAGCATTCTTGATCATCTGACCTTTTCATTTTACCAGATATCAAAATGGAAACCAAGAGTAAAATGAGTTTTTGAAACTTCAGAATATTTCAATTTCCTAGATTCCCAGCTAGAAAGAGGGTAATAAAATTGAGTAATTAAAACAAAAATAAACCATAAGCTCTTTCCCTAATTGAAATTATCAAGCAAAATAAACAACCCAGCAAAACCAAATAATTTTCATATAAGTTCTCATCCAAGAGCTTAGGTCCATGTATAAATCTTTGACTGAGAATATAATGCAAGTATAAGCTCTTTCACATTGCATAAGAAGCAATATTTCTCTTATGCAATAAATGGTTAAGTTAAACACAAAAGTTTCCTGGTTAAAAGGCATATGGGCCCAGTTATATTATAATGCCTAGAAAATCAAAGATCAAACATGGCATATGCAATCAAAGTCATGATCAAACAAACAGGTCAGAATATATATATCCTCATTCTCGATCGAGAAGTCACCATATTTTAAGATATCAAGCTGAAAACCACCCTCACAAATCCGTAGGTAATAGATTTCTTTATCAAGTACAATTTCAATATCAGCTAATAACTGAGCTGTATGCAACCATTCACATGAAACCATTACGCCCTCAATTAAGATAAAAACCAATATATATATATATATATATATACATGTTCTAGAGATGCTCACACCACAACAACAGATATTAATACATCAGAGAAGATTAATAAAGCACACTGCTAAGTAAGTTCAATCTAATTAAGTAAACACCTAGTTTGTTATTAATAATAACATCAATAACTCCCAAGGTTAGTAGCTGACTCTAAAGCAGTACTTTCAAAGCCATCTGCAGCATTGATTCAAGGCATGTCCCAACCACCAAGGAAAACCACAGTGCATGGGTGAAAGGAACTACATAGGGCTTGGTTTCTTTTTCTGTGTTTTTTTATTTTTATTTACTTTTAGTTTTTAACCTATGGAGAAAGGAAGGGAGAATCAAATTCCACACCGAACTCATCATTGAGACCAGAACTTCACAAATCACAACTTTTACACGACTAAAGAACTGTGCCTTCTACTAGGTGTAGAATGAAAACAAAGAAATACCCTATAGTACAAGATTTGGTAACTATGGTTCAGGGCAGTGGTTAAAAGGCCATCTTAAGGCTGATTGTAATAAGTTTATGTTGTTACGTTGGTTGGTGAAAATACATGAAGCTGTAGGATTTGCTTTGGTGTATAAACTAGGTAAAGCTTTACAGCTTAGTAGCACAAGGCCATGAGTTTGGGGTTGTTCTTCATCAACATAGCAGTCGTAGGACAAATGGAGAGATTGCCTAGTCTTGTTCAATTTTTATTGTGGGAAATTAAGGACATTAAGAAGCTTAAAGAAGTGCAGAAAATAAAGAGCCAAGAGTTAAGGGCAGTTCATGAACACAGTAGTCATTGGACAACCGAAGAGAACAATTACGCTTCTTCAATCGGGTTTGTTGGCTTAAAGAAATTCAGAAAATTAAGAAGTAGAACATATATCAATATATAAAACTCACCCAGCAACAAATTAACCAAAAAAGAGGGAATAAAATAATACTCTAGTAACACCTCAGCTGATATGTATCCCTATAATGTCACCCACATTTCTTCCTTTGAATACTCCAAAAAAGGCCAAAAGTAAAGTTGCATACAAGTATTAGTTATTATGTTCCCATTATTGATGTTGGAAAATACTTATAGTTGAACTTCAGGCAAATACATACTGAATAAACATAGACATACATAGTCTATATAAACTAAAATTATAGAATATTTTTACTACCAATGAATAACATCACATAAAAAGAAAAAAAAATTACAATGTGTACACAGACCACAACTAAGCCCATACCTTTGTTTTTACATGATGGAAAGTTGTTTCAATATGTATTAATAAAGTCTAGCGAATCTCAAGTGCTTAATTTATGATTTAATCCAATTAATAAATAAACCAAGCATGGCAAATATAAATAGATAAATGAACCAATTAACACAAAAAAAAAAAAAAAAGGTTTTAAGTTGTTGGATAAGATGGCATTACAGCATGATTACAGGGTTGGCAATTAAGTGTGACATTAATGAAATTGTTCTTACCAAAAAGCAAACGTCGGATGCCCAACTTAGATTCCCAAGAGTTGTGACAGTTTGGCGACTACGTTATTAAGATGCTCGACCTTTGCATTTGCCTCCTCCCTTGCCTTTTGTCCCTCCTCCCGCTCTTTCAACATCTCATTGGATAATTGAATGCGCTCCTCTCGCTCTTTCAACAGTTCATTGTAACATCTCTCGCGCTCCTCTCGCTCTTTCATTAACTCGTCATGATCTTTTTGCCGCTCCTCACGAAGTGCCTCCACCTCAGCTCGCATTGCTTCCATGTCCTTATCGTGTGCTCGTGATGCAAATATGGTAGAGGGTTGTGGGCCACTCCCAAATCCAAGCAAGTACCTTTTCTTCTGCCCAAGCACTAGCATTGAAATCTCCTCCTGTGTCAATGGCGTCCCCAACTCGATGGCAGCTGCTTGTACATTGACCATCTCTTGTTATCATTGCAAATAAATAAGTCGAAAAATACTTTGGCAACATATATGTATTACTGGGTACTAAGTACAAGAAAATATTGAATACATATATTTCCTTGTCATATACTTACATGCAACTCACGGCATTTCGGATGGATCCAATCATTCGTTTTCTTTGAAGTGTGGCTGTCCTCATAGAACTTTGGGAAATCCAACTCTCCATTTTTTTCTACCTGTTAACACATCAACGTATAAATCAATGATTTTTGCAGACAAATTTGTTGCAGATTTTTGCAGACAGATTAGTAGTTTAAACAGATTAAGCAAGATGTCACTGCCGACAAAATTTTTGCTGATTTTTTCAAAATGACCACTGCAAAATGACCACTGCTGGATCAACCAAGATGTCACAGAAGTCTGCAGAAGTGGAACTCAGGAAGCATTCATACATGACCAACAAAATCCCCACACATCTGAGATGTCTTACCAGCCATACTAACCAACCATAGCACAGCAACCCAGCTGTAGCAACCTAGTTCAGAGCATACCAGACAATTCACACCAGAAAACATTCATAGATGACCAACCAACCAAGGCACACCAACCCAACTATAGCACATTGCATAACCACTAGTAGATCAGAGACAGGCAGAGCAGACCAGACTATTCAACACCATACTATTCAAGACAGCAGCAGAGGACTTAATGCAGATGTTCCAACAGATTTCTGCGAACACATTTTTTAGATTTTGTCAAACAGATTCTGTCCAACAGATTTTTGCAAACAGATTTTCGCAGATAGCCACTTATAACCACTTCAAATTATGTGTATTCTAACATGTGTTGACTTTCTAAAAATCTGTTGAAACAGAATTGAAACAGATTTTTTGTAACAGATTTTTACAAATGGATTGAAACAGACCAATCAGAGTATCACTAACAAACAAACTTTTTCAGATTAGTTCAAACAGATTTTTGCAAACAGATTGTATGTCATATTTATTCAAACAGATTTTGTCAAACAGATTTTTGCAGATTTTGTCAAACAAAATTGAAATAGATTTTCCCAGTCAGATTTGCGAGACAGATTTCGAATGAAAAACAGAGTATAGTCCTTGGACAGATTTCGAATGCAAACATCTGGCAAGGGTATCATTAACAGATTCTTTCACACAGTTTTTTTGCAAATAGTAGATGTTTAGTAACAGAGTTCAACATATATATATATATATATATATCACAACATAACATTTTCATATCCAAACATTACAAAGGATTAAAGTTTTAAAAAACATCAAACTCACCATAGTAGCCATTGCGATAGGAAATGAGCGAGACCCATTGGTATGATTGTACGGCAATTGACTCCTATTACTCTTGCCAGCTTTTGACCGTTTCTAAAAATAAGACAAACAGATAAACAATTTTTTGGTAAATAGTAAGGCATATCACAATTGTGAACATAGATGTATGTACTCTATCTAGTCTATTATTTTACCTGGTGAGATGCATCTTGCCATGCCACATCGATCAAATGCTTCCAATTATCTAAACTCACCCCTACGGGCGAATGAGAATAGATCTCATCACGTGGAAGTCCCTCTAACAATTTGAACTCTTGCTTCAAGGTGTACCTCCAATCTTTGTACAACCCATAGGCCTTCTTATTCACAATCTCTTGTGCTTGTAAGTCATTGTGGAAATCGTCTCCAATTTGAAACTTGTCCTACAAGCATAACAAATTGAAATAGTAATCATTAAATAATAGTCTTTCTTATTAGCATACATAATACAATTACATCTTGTGGACAAGTAATATTAGTTACAAGAACTCCTTGGATGACGGCAGCTTTTGTAGTCTCATCAAGATCCAGCCATGACTTCACATCTTTCAAAGGGCACAAGGTTCTAATTTGAATTCCTAACTCGTTAGTTGCTAGAGTGGCATACTTGCCAGTCATTGCATTCAACCCACGATCGATGTGAACATAACATTTTTCCTCTTTCTTGGCTCGAATTATTTTTTGTATGCCTTTGCCACGTGTCGGTCCGCGTACACGTAGGGGCTTCGAAGTCCCTGTTAACAAAATAACAACACGAAAATTGGCAACAAATTGGGTACAAAAAAACAATGGCAATGGCAAGTGATAATTGACACATTTGATACACTTTAATCTTACCTACGCCACTCGGCTGCGTTTCAGATGGGGCTTGTGTCTCATCAGAATCAACCATTGGTTGGCTAGTGGCATTATGAGATGGTCTCACATTTGATGGGACGGGGAGAACACGAGATGGAGCAACGGGTGATCCTAAAGGAATAACAACTGGCGAGTCTGTTTCTGGCTGCGTGAGTGTCTTTTTCCGAAGCCGACCAGTCTTTAATCCAGGAACCATTTTCCAACTCTGCCTGATGCCTGATGCTGGAACAGTGTTTTATCTTCTGGATTAAATTTGTGTCACATGAATAAACTGATAAAAATACATCACATGAATAACCTGATAAATATACATCACATGAATAAACTGAAAATAAAACTGATAAACTGATGAATAAAAGAAAATAAGGTGGCAGCAAAAGAAACAAATTGTAGTTTTCAATTGAAACTCATGAATAAACAACGGATTGGGAGCACACTCTTGGTTATAGTAGTTTTCAAAAGAAACAAATTGTTGGACTTATTGGGATTTAGTGGCAGCAAGCCCCAGTCTGATGCATATTGCAATCTCATATTGTCATACTTGAAGAAAAATTTATAGCATATCTACCTTGCACCTCCCTATCATAGGGCAATGGACATACGACACACTTCCGTAAATACCATCCACATTGCATGCTATCTTTATAATCATCCACTAGAATAAACAACTACACACCTGTGTCATGACCTTTGCAATTAACAAATTCACCTCTGCTACTACATACAGACCAGTTAAAAACAAACTCAGAAGGATACCAAGAACAAGAAAATAACAAGTGCAACTTACCAGGGTTTGTTGGATGAGAACAGATGGAACATAAGATCCCTCACCTTTTGTAGACCAAAAACCCGAATAATCTTCACTTATTTTCTTTTTTACTGACAAAAACACAGACAAACTATAAATTTATTACACAAGGAGTTTTTCTGTTTGTTTCCCCCTTATTTCTCTTTCTTTTTCTGTTTATCTACCATAGAAGTTTCCTGCAATTGGCACCCAACTTCAACTTCCATGATTCCTCCAACCATATTAAGGGGTGCTAGATTCTACCAATTTTTCTTTAATTTCCCAGTAACCATCACGAGTTTCAAAAAAGGCACGCATATTCTCTCCAAAAACTGCATCCACCATTACACTTCCAAGTGTTTTTTTTGTTTTTTATTTATTTATTTTTATAGCAATTTGCTCACACAAATTTAGAAAATACAATTAACTAGAAAAAACAGCAGTGACTCGAGCCACTGGTGTGTTTTCTGTGAGTAAATGATGGTGCCTCAGTCACTAACCAAACGCAATTCAAAAACTTGGAAGGTAGTTCTAATATCCAATTTAGCCTTCTTGAAAAAGAGCATTCAAGAAAGTAGACAACACCACTCCCATTTTGAGGAGTGAAATACCATCAAAAGAATCCAAGCACATGGGAGAACCACTACTAAAACTTCTACCATGTTCTGTTCAAAATATTAGACTATCACTAGTTGGATCCATCTGTATGAACTTACTTCGATGTAGTTTGCATTGAAGAGTCATTTAAATTGTCATCATGATCTAACAAGTACATGACAGAATAGGTAATCAGTCAAAAGTACAAATATGAACCAAAACCAAACTGACCCGGCCTTTTTCCCCCGATGAAACTAATATGAGCTGTAAAATTTGTGTACTCTGAAGACTTATCAAAAAAAATTGTCCTCTGAAGAAAATCATGTTCAACACCACAACAAGAGATTTTCTACAGCCTATAACAAATTCCATCAGTCTGGAAAGAAGATGAGTCAAAGTAAATAATACCAAAATTTCCCATCTAAAATCCCAGTCTCTAAGAATCACAATAATGGTCTGGCTAAAGTGTATCAGCATAAAAAAGTTTAAATGCCATGGCAAACTGCTCATTAGAGTGGCATGCCAAATTCAAAAGCTAGGCCAAATTGCCAGATTCCCCCCCCAATAAATATGATTGCATGTTTATCACACCCACAGGGAGATCTGCATCCAAGAAAAGTGAATATGTCGATCATATCCAGAATGTCCTTTGAGGGTTCAAACTCTGTACTCAATACAAACCCTTTAGGTCACTAATGTGTCTACACATTGTAAACTCCTATATCAAGATTTCTCAGCCAAAGATTTATAAGGCGTATCACATATATCAGCAATTTTGCAAGCCTCCTTAGATCATTACAGTGACACACCACAATCATCATCTTATTCAGGATCCAACATGACCTAAGAAAGCAGAGGACAAAAAAAAAAGAAGAATAATCCTAGCATGTCACATCAAAATTGATCAACCAATTTATAATTACAGTTAGTTATTGATTGACAAGGAAGAGTAACAAAGGCAAATGGTCAATGAGGTAAATACAAGATTTCATGCTGTCGAGGGAAAGACAACTTCTTAGGAGGAAGGGTTGGTTGTGAAGATTCTTGTTAGCTACAAAGGAGCAAGAGCATTCTAATCAACTCTTGTTAGCTACACTTGTTGCAAATACTTTTGCATCTTTATTTATCCTTCACAGGTCACTTCTTTCTTTTTCTTTATTTCTTTTATTTTTTTTCATTTTTTGTACCCTAAGGCTTCTATTCAAAAAATAAAATTCTAAAATCTGTCGCTAAATTCTTTTGTCCCAATGCACTTTCAATTATCCATACAAGATCCGATGTCCTAAATTCCCCCCCTCTATCTCTCTACCTCAATAGAATTATATTTCTATTATTCCTAGCCGTTGAATCATGAGATTCCTACACCACATATTTCTCACATGATTCATTGACTTGAGCATTTTGGGACAATAGCATAAAGATAAAAAAAAAAAAAACAAGATCTTGAGCCAGTCAATTGATCGTGTTTCAAGAATCTTTTCTTGAGATTCACTGTATTGTACTTACAACTGAGAGTGTGAGACAGGGACAAGTATGCAGAGACAGTTGAATTTGGGAACATAAGATCCCTCACCTTTTTTATACCATAAACCATGAAAAACAAGTGCTAATGGAAAACAACCATGGCCCATCAAGTAACGGCATCAATTTTGAACCCACAGGAGATTACATTTATAGTAACATCATTGATAGTCATAGCCAGCAGTAATCTTTTTCAATGATGCTACAGGAGAAACTTACAGTGTTTACAAACAACAGAACTCTGGCATCAGAAGACAGTGATCGGTGGTCCCTCTACAATCAACCAATTAGATCCTTCACTAGCTTAACAACAGAGAGATCTAGAGCTTTCTGTGCATTGCATTTAGTTAGAATCGAGAATTTAAGAGCAGCTGCCTACAGCCGCGGTTATCTGGGTTAGGTCTAGTTAGTGCTTTTATAAAGTAGTTGCGGATATCCGGTATTGTAAGCTGGATCAGATGAGAATACCTGCAAAAAGTAGAAATAAATAATCATTTTAATAGGCAATAGAAGCACATAGCTAATCTAGTGATGAATATGAAAACACCTTTCGTTTTCATTCTAAAATGAATCAGGATATGTAACATAATTCCACACTTGGTAATCATGCAAGATTGTTCTCTCAAGGTTTTTTGACATAGCAAAGTGCTCATTCATTTCAACAATATCAAGTTTGCTACATCACAGCTCTTGAGATTTTGATCAAATTAAAAAATGCAATATTTTAAAATTATAGAGGATATGAATTTTGCTGTGTTCTCTCAGCAGCAAAATTTATCAGAGCCACTGAAAATTGCCATAGTTACTCATACTCCATCTGATCTCAGGAATGACAGAGAAAAACTGAAAAAGCATTTCCTTTTGTTTTTCTAGGACCAGTTTTGTATCATGCATCATACTCAATACATATCAGTAAAACATTTAGTAGGTACATGACTTGGCCCCATTATGTGATTGATGGCCATAAAACCATAAAACTTCAACTGCCATAAAGAAACCTTGGTTATCGCTATATCAGAAATACAGAACTGAACAAAACCAATCCAATACTGAACAAAACCAATCCAATACTGAGAGCAGGCCTCAGACCAGCAGCATAGTAAACCAGCAAACTATGAAAAGCAAACAATAGAGGGGCAAGCTAACTCTAGCACCAGCATACCAGCAGAAGAATCTAAATCAAGCACCAAACAACTCATAGAATGTAAAATCTGTCATAGAATTTGTCCAAATCTGCAAATCTGGAAAATGTGGAAAATGTCAAAACTTAGAATTTGTCATAGAATTTTCAGAATTTCCAGATTTTCAGATTTCCATATTTCACATTTCCAGATTTCCAGATTTCAGATTTTCAGAATTTTCAGATTTCCAGATTTTCTTATTATAACTATACAATTTTCATAATAATAGAAGTTTGACAAGCAACAATTGTTCCAAAAAAAAATAAAATAAAATAACTCATTCATGATAGTGGTTTATATCACGAGATATTGACATTTACAAAGATAGATCCCCCTTCATTATAATGAGTTTCCTTTGCATTTGTGCACCAGTTGAACATTTACATTGCTCTAATTATGACATGCACTAAAGCATGATATACATCAAGATTCTACATCAACATCTGTATCAAAATCACTTTGTAGGTCATATTCTTCGTCTGTGTCGTCACCCTCCCTCATTAACCCATCTTCATCATCACAGATGAAGGCATCATCTGTAACACCCTTGGCTTCTACACCTCTGACAGATTGCAACACTTCCATTGGAATAATTTCAGATTCAATGTCATGTCGACACAAAACCACATCATCATCAATAGCCATAGTAGGTACCACCTCGGTGGTTTCTTCTTGTTGGAACACATCATCAAGTTGTACGACATCCATCTCTGGCACATCCCAAATTCCTCGATGTTGGAAATTTTCTACGACTCTCTAATTGGTACTTAATTTGGTGTCATTAACATAGAATACTTGTTCAACCTAACTTGGTAATACGAATGAGTCATCTTTGTACCATCGACTTGTTACATCAACTGTTGTAAAATGTGGTTCTACACGCATAGTTCTACTACTACCGGTGTTAAACCATTCACATTGGAACAATACAATCCGACGTCTGAACAAATAGTTCAGTTCCCACACTCTGCACAAGTGTCCATAGAAGTGTATCAATTGGCCTTGATGCTCCCCTTCCACGACTAATCCACAATTCTGACTTTTCCGACGGTTGTCACGGTCGATAGTATGGTAACGGACACCATTACAAATACATCCTGAATATGTGTTCACTAAGCCACTAGGACCATTGGCTAATGACCACATATCATCAGTTGCTTCGGGGGAAACTTGGCTCCGCAATTCATTCATCTACATGGAGAACATGTGTCATGTTACTAGCATGCGTGACATTTACATAATGTACGATCTATGGTAGGATATGAGAATACTAACTTACATGATCTTTGAACCATTTAGGAAATTCTTTCCGATGTCTGTTTTCGATGTCGAACGCACCGGCTCTTTGGTGTAACAAGTTCTTGTGCTCCCTAGTTACAAGAAATACGATTCAAAAATATTTACTAAGATAAAGACTAATCAATTTACAACAAAAACACTTTAAATACGTTTGAAGGATTCATACTCTACGTGTTTATCCACTTCTGTGCTATTGTGTAGGACAAACCAATGAGCCAACTCGCGTTCAGCTACGGACACATCGGACGCCCTTGTCATTAGACCAAAGGGACGTACAGTTTGAGTGAATACCGCCAACCCTGGGCCACGGTCACCCATGTCATAATTCCTTTCTAGGCGGTTAAACAATGTTTCAACTCCATCCAAATACATTGAACAAAATGTTGTACATTCTTTGGAAATGTAAGCCTCGGCAATAGAACCTTCAGGATGAGCTTTGTTGGCTACAAACCCTTTTAGACGGCCAAGCAACCTAATTTTGCAAGCCGATGACAATGTTATACTGCAATATTTATATCAGTAGTAAAGCGTTAACTAAAATTTGACAGTAATACGATGGCTGAGCTAATACCTCTCAATTGGGTACATCCATCGATATTGCACTAGGCCTCCAAGCATAGCCTCTCGAGGCAAGTGAATTGCCAAGTGGACCATGACATCGAAAAAAGCCGGAGGGAAAATCATCTCAAGCTTACAAAGTATGAGTACGATTTGTTCATCCAATTTATGCAAATCTGAACGCCTCAATGTCTTTGAACACAATTGTTTGAAGAAATTTCCCAACTTAAAAAGTGTCATTCCAATTTCCTTATTAAGGTAGCCACGCATCCCAATTGGAAGAAGTCGTTGTATAAGGACATGACTGTCATGACTTTTGAGGCCAGATAATTTTCCAGCTTGAGCGGTCACGCAATTGGAGATATTTGCTGCATAGCCATCAGGGTACTTCATTGATTTCAAGAAATCACAAAAGCCTTCTCTCTCTTTCATCGACAATGTGTACAATGCGGGAGGCTTCTCAAAGGACCCATTAGAACGCCTCTTCAAGTGTAACTCGTTACGTATTTTCATGTCCTCCAAATCTAAGCGTGCTTTGTCCGTGTCCTTGTTCTTTCCATCTACGCTCAAAAGTGTCCCAACTACATTGTCACATATGTTCTTCTCAATATGCATGACATCAAGGTTGTGTCGAAGCTTCAATGTTTTCCAATAGGGCAAGTCAAACATAATGCTTCTCTTGCTCCAATTCAAATTTTGATGTTCATTCCTTTGTCGTTTTTGATTTTGTGGGTGCTTTCCATACGGCTTGTAAGTCCCAGAATCAATTTGCTCTAGTATTTGGTCCCCCGATAAGTCCAAAGGTTTGGACCTATGCTCCGTTTGACCATTGAAGAGCTTACTTGTTCGCCAGGTGTGGTTTTCAGGCAAGTGGCGACGAGCACCCATATACCCTATTTTACTTCGTAATCCCTGGGACAATGGATCATTGTTACAATTAGGGCAAGCCAAGTAACCCTTTGTACTCTACCCTGACATGTTACCGTACGCAGGGAAGTCATTTATGGTCCACATTACCGCCGCATGCATTCTAAAAATTTGCCCATTCGATGCATCATATGTTTGCACACCATGCTCCCACAAATTCTTCAATTCTTCTATTAATGGTTGCAAGTAAACATCAATGTCTCTTCCAGGTGCCAAACGTCCGGGAATAAGCAATGACATCATGCAATATGGCTCTTTCATGCACTTCTACGGTGGGAGATTGTAAGGCATTAAGATTACGGGCCACATGCTATATGATGTGCTCATATTCCCAAATGATTTGAAACCATCTGTTGCCAGCCCTAGCCTTACATTTCGAGAGTCATCAGAAAACGTCGGATGTTGCTTATCAAAGTCCTTCCATGCTTCACCATCGGCCGGGTGCCTTAATATGTCATCATCCACACGCTTCTCATTGTGCCATCTCATATCTACGGCTATTTTTTTGGACATATACAGTCTTTTCAACCTCGGTGTCAATGGAAAGTACCGTAATACCTTGTGTGGAATCTTTTTACCACCATCATCATTCAACTTGTATCTACATGCGTCACATGTAGGGCATTTCTCCAAATTACCACTCTCCTTCCAAAATAGTGCACAATCATTTTTGCACGAATGAATTGTTTCATATCCCAAACCCAAGTCACGTAAGAACTTCTTAGCATCATAGAGTGTCCATGGAACTGTTTGATCACATTCTGGTAGAATGTCCTTGAATACCTGCATAACCATATCGAATGATCGGTTGCTCCATTTGTTGTACACCTTCAAATGAAGCATCTTAATGACGAATCGCTGTAGGCCTACTTTTGCCTACTAAATTGTTTGGTAGCCGAATGAAAATAAAAAAAATTATTTTTAATCTTTGGCGACCAAAGTTTGGTCGCCAAAAATATGTTTTCTGCGACAAAATTCATTTTAGTCGTTGTATGCATACTTTTGCCTACTAAATTGTTTGGTAGCCGAATGAAAATAAAAAAAAATTATTTTTGATCTTTGGCGACCAAAAGTTTGGTCGCCAAAAATGATTAAACAAAATAGTTATTTTATTTTTATTTTTATTTTTATGAAAAGGTTGTCAAATCTTAACAACGTTGTTCATAAACATTGTTAACAATGACATTTTATCCACTTGAAATTTGACTTTCTTTTTTTTTTTAAATGAGAAAAATAAAATTGAAAGAAACTTCTTTTTTAAAAATAAAAATAAAAATAAAAATGAAAATGAAACATGCTTATTAGTTAAATAAAAATGAATTCCCATTAGTAGTACGTATATGAATAAAACAATCAGATTTATTGAATTAAGTGGTAAAAGCCAATTGGCTTTATTAGGCTATCATCTTCTAAATTAATTTAAGGTTTACTTTAATATAATAAACTAGTTACAACTGCATAATAAATTAATTAAATCCACTTGACACATGATTTCTTCACCTGTCTTTATCTATGACAAAATATACATATTGCATGTTCTAAAATTCTAAATCAAATTGATTAGTGCCTAGTTAGTCATGCAGGAGTCCCAAAAAAAAATTAAGTATATTTTACAATATCTATATAATAAGACAGAACGGTTTTTGAAAATATGTTAGAGACAATTGTCCTACTAAGACATTTCAATGACTATGATTCATTTGTCTATTTAAATAGATGGCTGAGATGACCCCCTTAAATATATATCAATCCCCTTCCAGCACCACTGTTACATATCTGTTCCGTTTGGGAAGTTCAACCTAATGAAGTAATGATGGTTGGGAATAACCTTAAAGATGATGTGAGTTCTGCTCTATTTCTCTCTCCATCATTTGCACCATATTTGTTAAGAACATTTCTAATTCATTTTGAGGTGCTGTTTTTGTATATATATATTTTTAATTTCATTTTTGATAAAATTTTATCAAATTTGTTTGAATCAAAATATGCTTTTGTGTAAATTAAAGCTCCTTTACTTGGTCTTTGCAGGTTGCTTATGGGAAACGAGCGGGAGCATTTACATGCTTGCTTGACAAAACAGGGAGGTATGATTCTCCCGAATACACAGATATGGAATTTAAGCCAGATTACAAGGTGTCTTATCTTGCCCATGTTCATTCACTACTGGAAGCAAATTTTGACCTAACACCATGATCCACACTTTCCTTGACAATAAAAATTTGCATTGTTAAATTGAATACCATTGAAATTCTCAGACCATTTATTATTTGGTGGATACACCTATTTTTGATCCTGTGAAGAATTCATAGGAGAAGCTTTGTGAAGTACGGAGACAGGAAATTACCAAGGAAATATTGTGTATTTGAAAGACAGAGATCTTTCTTTAGTTTAGCATCTTATGGTAGTGTTGATATGCTGCAGAGTCATCGAATATATAGGTTTCCTTGCCAAAGTACTCTTGGATAGATTTCCTGTACATCTTTGTTTGTTGTTATCATTGTATTATGAGGCTAGCTGTTAATGCTTTGTTTGTGGGATGTAAGATTGTTGTTGTATATCTATATGTAATACTTTTGACCCATTTTATAATGCGATTTCTCACTGCAACAAAAAACACTTTTAGCGACCTGTTTTTTAGTCACCAAAAGTGTAATTTTGGTTGCTGAAAGTATCCGCGACATGAACAAATTTGGTCGCTGAAGCCCTGTCACTAAGTGCTTCAACGACCAAATCAATTTTGGTTGCCTTTATAAATAAATTGGCGACCAAATATTTCCGTCGCCAAAAGACTAAAATTTCGTCGCCATAAATTAACATTTAGTCACTAAAATTAGCCTTCAGCTGGTGACATGTTAAGTTTCAGCGACATATAAATGCATTGCTAAAAATATCTTTCAGTGACTAAAAGAATTGGTTGTTGAATGTTAAAACTTTTGGCGACCAATCAAGTTTTGGGTTGCTAAAAAATTTATGGACACATACTTTCAGCAACATAAATAAAATGTCACCAAAAGTAAATTTACAACTAAAAAAACCTGTCACCAAAAATTCATTATTTATAATTTTTTTTAACAATTTCCCTGTTCAATACATAATTCATAGACCTATAAACATAAGCAAAATATAATTCAAATTAACACACTTGTGCAAAGCATTCAAAATATAAACTTAATTTAAAAGTAGTACCATATTAAATATAAACAACATATCAAATCCAAAACATCCAATTTAAGTACAAATCTCTTACAATCTCAAACTTGAAACATGTAATTCCCAAAAACCTTCTAAGCTTGCAAATTCATAACAAAAATCTATGACAAAATATATCCAAAAATTTAAAATGTAATACTTTGATGCTCCCCGAACTATATTTCATCCATATGCCAATCTATCAAACATATGAAAAAAACTTCAAACATGTAATTCCAAAAAACCTTCCAAGCTTGCAAATTTATAACAAAAACCTATGACAAAATATATCCAAAAATTCAAAATGTAATACTTTGATGCTCCCCGAACTATATTCCATCCATTGCCAATCTATCAAACATATGAAAAAAAAAATTATAATGTTAAAATGTTAATAATAAAGGTCTTGGTCTAAAAACATTAGTTTCACATTATAGATGAACAAATTGAGAGCAAATTTTCCTACGGTGAATTACAAAATTTCAAAATACCAAAATCAAAAAGTAACACATGATTCACTAGTTAAACTTGGCATATATGAACTAATTCATAAAGTTAGTTTTAATCTATCACATGCATCTACAATCACTCCCCAAAAGGAGATTTCAGAATTGTGTTTGAATGCTTTGCACTCATTCAAAGTTTTGGCACCCAAATCCACCGAATGCAACATAAGTTAACTGACACTCCAACAACAACAACAAAAAAAACTACTACTGTAATGGAAATTCATGAAAATTCAGCCTCACCAGTTTGGCCATTTTGTTGCTTCAGGCAATTCTCAATTTACTATACACATGATATAGAAAAGAACAAAAACAACTAGTAGCTCATTGGCAAAGCTAACAATGCAACAAGATGAAAGTCAAAAACCAGCAAAGATGGATACCAATAAATGGGTCTCTCTGTCTGTGTCTTAGACTTGCACAAGAAAACACATTCAAGCAAGATATTAATCATTTGAATCAACAGATGAATAGGTTTATGAACAATAGCAATACACATAAAAAAAGGGAACACAATTATCTTATAGGCGAAGTCAAGCAAGTTACTTGCTAATGTTAACTCATGAATCGCATTGGGCGTTTCTTCAAACTCTCATTCCTAAACTCTACTTCCTTCCTAAACTCTACTAGTCTCCTTCTTGAACTCTTATTTTCTTTTCTCTAGTTCCTCTCTAAACCCACACATCCTCCCCGAACTATATTTCATCCACACATCTCATTTTCTTTATTTAGCATATAGGCCTCTCAACAGATTGAATTCAGACTGGTTTTAGCATAATCCGAATCTAAATTTGGTTTACTTGGCCTCTCAACATATTTTAAAATGCTACTTGTTATGGGATTTGACAATAGGTAGGTAGCTGAGAAAGGAGGAAATTGGTTAGAACTTAGAAGAAGAAAAATTAGAATTTAGTATCAACCCACATACTAGTGTAGTGTGTCATAATAGGTGAATAATACTTGGATTCATCTAACTCACAATTTTCAATTTCTAAAAATATAATCAACTAGCAACAATCAAGAAGAGGGATCAACCAATATATTAAGTGAAGTGTTTTTAGTGATATGAAAATAAAATTCTGAAAAGTATACTTACAGAGCAAGCTATCAATAAAATTCCTCCGATGAACAATCTTCTTGACCAACTTGCATGTTTGCCCGATCCTTGTACATCCTCATAAAATTTTCAATCTCTTCAAACCTTTTGTTTTGCATTTCAATCTTTCTAGCTTGCTCTTGTGTTACCAGGTTCTGGGATACAATTTGTTGTTGCTGGACCTCAGCCAAATTCTTCAATGACTCTATTTGTTTTTCCAGGCTCGAAACTACCTCAACATGTGCTTGTGTACTAACAGAAGATTTGGATGAGGATGGGTTTCGACCAACTCCAAAGCCCTTTATGTATCCCGATTTACTCATTCCAAGAACCTCAATTGACAGTTGCTCCTGAGTTAAAGGTACTGCCCCAGGCTCCAAAGACTCTTCATGTCGCTTTTTCAAAGCTTCCTATCAATTTGTAAACAACTTTAACAAATAGAACCAATTACAGAAATATGTAACTATATTAATTGGCATACTTACATGTAATTCACCACATATTGGGGCTATCCAATCCGCCTTTCTCTTGCTCCAATGGGAATCTTTGTAGAAATCTACAATGTCAACCTTTGCGGTACCCTAATTCCGTCAATTTAAAAGTAAGTATACATAATTAAATTTAACTCAATCACACTTTTAAATATATTAATTTAAAAGTAAGTATACATAATTAAATTTAACTCAATCACACTTTTAAATATATTAAATGCATCACCTCTCTATACATTGCAGCTTGAAATGACTTAGAGCCCATTGTATGATTATATGGTAACTTCGATCGACTATTCCTCCCTTTTTCAGCCAATTCCTACAAAAGTAATTGATTAGTAAAATTAAATTGAAATTGAAACATGATTCTTTAACTTATGAAGTTTTACCTGATGATCACTATTAAGCCACACATGATTAATCATGTGTACCCAAGCCTCATGGTCGACCCCTTTGTAAGGCTTAGTGTAAGGGTCAACACCAGCTTCTACCAACTTCGAGTAATGTGTTTTCATCTTGTTACGCCAACTTTTGTAAAGGGTTTTACACTTCTTGTTGATAGCTTTCCGAACCTCTTCATCCTCATCATAATCAACAATCTCAAATTTATCCTGCAAATATATGAATACTTTTATTAATATTAAACTGCAAGTAATGGTGATAATCTAACTATTTACAAATCAACAAATACAAGTACCCGAACTGCCTGAATGATTGGGGCTTTATGAATCTCGTCAATCTTATCCCACTTACTTACGCCAATGATAGGTGCAGCCATCCTTGTTTGTAACCCAACTTCATTTGCAAATGGAGTGGCATAAGGCCCTACTGGCACCTTGGCATCTACAGGGACCCAAACAGGAAGTTTTTTGCCACCATTTTTTCCTATGAGACGCGCTATGTTCTTCCCGCGAGTCTGACCCCTTACCTGTGTAGAACGGGTACGCGAACTAATTGTAGATAGTGCAGCTTGGGTCGTAGCTTCATTTGTAGATGGTGCAGCCTGTGTAGTAGTTGCATTTGTAGATGGTACAGCCTGAGTAGTAGTTGCATTTGTAGATGGTGCAGCCTGGATACATAGAGCATTTGTAGATGGTACACTTTGAGCAGATGGAGTTAAGTTAGATGGTGCATGTTAAGTAGGGGCAGCAACTCTAGCTGGAGCTTGCTGGGTAAGTAGAGCAACTTTAGATGATGCTGCACTTCTAACTTTACCAGGCCCTGCCATCTATATAACAACTCAATTATTACATGTGTGAAGCATATATAAAATAAGCAATTACATTAATATCAATGGACGTATGATAAAATCAATACATAAGTGATAACTAAACAATAACATGACATAAGAGACAAAAAAAATTGAGAAAGAGAAAGAGAGAGGGCCACACACAAACACAGATGCATTGAAACATATTCTTGGATAATCATTACGCTCAACTGAAACAAGAAAGGCACTTAAACAATAGTGTCACACAAAACATAAAAATTTAAAGTTCCATGTCAAAATCCATATTACAATCAAAATGACTATATAGCTCATCTTCTCAGATAGTGACAATGCTCTTAGTAATCATCTTCATTATCGCATGTCTCTTCATCATCAACATCATCGTCGTGTGCTCGACTGACTGTTTCTAAAACCACCTCACTTAGGATAATCTGAGGATCAATGTCATTCCTATGAAGTGAGATTGTGACGGGGTCTTCAACACTGATTGGGACAACATTAGTTGTTTCATTCTGTTGGAATACATCATCAGGTTCAACGTCACCCTGTTCTGGTACATCCCATATTCCTCGATGTTGTAGTCCTTGTACGACTTTCCAATGTCCACCAAACTTTGTATCATCAACGTAGAAAACTTGCTTCACATGACTTGGTAAGACAAATGGATCATCTTTATACCATCGACTTTTGACATCAATACTTGTGAAATGTGCATCAATGTGTAATGTTCTATTGCTACCGGTGTTGAACCATTCGCATTGGAATAAAACAACTCGATGTCCAAGTATATAATGCATCTCCCACACTCTATTCAAGTACCCATAAAAGTCAATTGTTTGTCCCTCATGCTCCCCTTCCATAACCAACCCACTATTTTGGCATTTACGACGATTATCACGATCGTTACTATGAAATCGAACACCATTGGAAATGCAAGCTGAATACAAATTAACTATGCTACTAGGACCATTTGCTAATGACCACAATTCATCAGTTGCTTCTGGTAATCCTTGAGCTCGTAAGTGGTTCATCTACATAAGGACATAATCAATTTCAATCATTATATTAGTATTCATGTAAGTATAAGTCAATAAAGTTTACGCTTATATCTTACATGTTCTTTGAACCACTTGGGGAATTCCTCTTTTTGTCTCTTTGTGATGTCACGTGCACCTTGATTTTCTAAAAGATTTTTATGTTGCCTATTTACAAACATATAGTTAATAAGTAACATATTATATTGAAAACATAATTTCACATAAAAAAATAAAAATAAATAAAAAAACAAGATAAAAACTTACTCTAGATAATGGTCCAACTCAAGGCTATTATTCAAGACAAACCAATGAGCCATTTCACGTTCTTTCTGAGACACATCAGAAGCCCTTGTCATTAGCCCAAAAGGACGAACATCTTGCGTAAAGACCTCTAACCCCGACTCATGCACACCAACATCGACATTTCGTTCCTCTCGATTAAATACAGTTTCGACCCCACCCAGATACATTGAGCAAAATGTGAGACACTCCTTGACAATATAAGCTTCTGCGATCGAACCTTCTGGACGAGCTCGATTTGCAACATACCCTTTTAGAATTCCAAGTAGCCTATGAAACAAACAATAGAATACTTTTATTACACATACTCACATTTTTATAAATATATATATGTATATAGTTTGTGCTACAATTTAACTATTCTAGTGTATTAAGAAGTTAGTAAGTACCTTTCAATGGGATACATCCACCGATATTGCACAGGCCCACCAAGAATGGCTTCGCGAGGCAAATGAATAGCCAAATGGTCATTTGATCTCTCTAAAACCCCACCTTGTGTTTTGTTTATTTCATTTTTAAAATTTTTAGAAATGGTCATTGGATGTGCAACAATTGATTTCAGCCGTTGCAACAATGCATAGCTCATGTGTTTGCATCGATGTTGTAAATTTTGCTTTTACTGCCTCAACCTCATGAGTACCCACGAGCCACTGCTTTTTTTAATAAATAACATGTCATGCACACACACTGTGAAGAGCATGAAAGTGATGAAGATGGATTAATGGCTTAACTTCCATAATTACGCATTGTTTTAGAACAAATCGTGTCGCAGAGTGCCACCCTAAAAGAGACTTATGTGACAAGCCAAACAGTGAATGAAAAACAGCATAATCTATCTCAACTTGAAATGCGTGTTCACATTTGTTCCTTGGTTAATCTTTGTGTGAGTTGTAGGTGACAAAATGGACAAGAGTTGGATGACGATAAATAATAGGCTGACAAGTAAAGAGTATCAACAAGGGGTGAAGTCATTCCTTGATTTTGCTATGGCAAATTTAGGCGTAGAGGATGACATTAGGTGTCCGTGTGTCGATTGATTAATGGCACAAAATATAGCAGACAAGTTGTATGGATGCACTTGATCCGAAGAGGAATGGCATCTTCGTATTTAACTTGGGTGCATCATGGGGAACATGTTCCCGTGTCTCATCCTAGTGCATCCAATGACCAATGTGGAGGTAGTGGCGAATGTATGACAGATATCGATGATCCACCCATGGATGAGTTGCCTATTATGTTGGAAGAAATTTACGTGAGTGGTCTTATGGATGATCATACCGACGAGGAACCTAATGGTTTGGAGAGGGAGGATTTGCATAAGTTCACTAGGTTATTCGAAGATGCACAACGCAAAGTTTACCCGACATGTGAAAAGTTTTCTGTGCTAATGGAGATATGTTTAGCTACTAAAACTTTTTTTAGTGGCCAATTGTAATATTTTTAGCTACTAAATTTATTTTAGTCGCGAATAATCAACATTCCCCTACTAAGAAAAATTAGTAGCTAAAAAGTTGACTTTTGCCGACTAAAATTAATTTTGGTAGCCAATTCCCACACTTTTGGCGACCAAATTTGTTTTGGTAGCCAAAACTAGTCGCCAAAAATGTGTTTTCTTGTAGTGCTCATTGTCATTTGTACAAAATAAAACACAACTTGAACCATTTATTATGAATTTCCGAACCTATGCAGGGGTCATTGTCCCTCCCTACCGCTTCGTCCGCTATTAGGATGATAGTAGTGACAAGTGGACAGAACTTTTACTGCCCACTTGACATCTTATTGACATTTCACTACAAAAAAATTGATTTTTTGTGATGGCAAAACGCCGTCGCAAATACCCCAAACGTCGTCTCAAAAGGTTTTTTGCGACGGCAAGTGGCTTTTTGCGACGACAAGTTGGGGGTCGCAACAAAGGGGGTTGCAAAAGGGCTTTAAAGACGGCATAACGCCGTCGCCTTTTTTTAGCCATGGCAAAATGCGTTTTTTGCGACGAAAAAATTCTGTTGCAAATAACGCGTGAAAATCTAAATTTTTTTAAGACGGCACTGTGTTGCCGTCGCTAAAAAGGTCTTTTGCGACGGCAAAAACTACCGTCGCTAAAGGTTTATTTGAGACAACACCTAAGTCGTCGCTAAAGGACTATTGGCGACGGGAATAAAACTGTTGCTAAAGGCATTACGTTTCAGCCAATTCCCTATCTTTTGCGATAATAAAGGGCCGTCGCAAAAAACCCTGGTTCATTTTTTTTTTTTTTTGAAACGGTGTGTGCTACCATCTCAAAAAAAAAAAAAAAAAAAAAAAGCTGTATTAAAATTATTAAAAATATGAAAATTACTTGTATTAAATGAAAAATAACTAAAAAAAAAAATCAATAATTACATAATAATATAAATACATACATAAACAAAAGTTGGCACATAATGAAAATTCATAATGTTGTTCCATTCATAACAATACATAAATAAAAATTCATAACAATAAAAATTATCCCACAACATAATGTCGCATAATACATACATAATGTTATTCACAAATCTAAATAACGTAAATCAAAACCAAAAGTTTTCGTCTTGATTCTTCCGTGAGTTACAAAAACAAAAGTTGGTCATAATCTTTACACGCCCGCATTCCACAAGAAGCAAACTGCTACTCAGAAAATATCTAAAAATAACAAAATAAAAATAATTAATGACAATATAATGATGTTAATATTTTAATTACAGAAAAATATGAAAAATTAACTACTATATAATTACAAAGATAGTTTAGTAAATAATTTTGGCTAGATAGAAATCCGGTCCTAACTCCTAAACCGGAAACCCGATTGGAGTCCCGTCTTCTCCCACAAGTCTCTCATGCCTAGGCAGTTGTGCGTGCCAAGTTTCGTGCTAAACCGACATCGTTTGGTGATTTTGGGAGATCAACACCTCGAATTCAAGTTTCTTAAGGAACTAGTTTGCCTAGACCAAAATTCGGCTCTAACTCCCAAACTGGGAACTCGATTCGAGCCCCGTCTTCTCCCACAAGTCTCTTGTGCCTAGGCGGTCGTGCGTGTCAAGTGTCATGCTAAACCGACGCCGTTTGGTGATTTTGGGGCGTTAACACCTCGAATTCAAATTTCTTAAGGAACTAGTTTGCTTAAAGTGAAATCCGGCTCTAACTCCCAAACTGGGAACCCAATTGGAGTCTTGTCTTCTCCCACAAGTCTCTTGTGCCTAGGTGGTCGTGTGTGCCAAGTTTCGTGCTAAACTGATACCGTTTGGTGATTTTGGGGCGTCAACACCTCGAATTCAAGTTTTTTAAGAGACTAATTTGCCTAGACCGAAATCCGACACTAACTCCCGAACCAGGAACCCGATTCGAGCCCCGTCTTCTCCCACAAGTCTCTCGTGCCTAGGCGGTCGTGCGTGCCAAGTTTCGTGCTAAACCGACACCGTTTGGTGATTTTGGGGCATCAACACCTCGAATTCAAGTTTCTTAAGAAACTAGTTTGCCTAGACCAAAATCCGACTCTAACTCCCAAATTAGGAACCTGATTCGAGCCCCGTCTTCTCCCACAAGTCTCTCGTGCCTAGGCGGTCGTGCGTGCTAAGTTTCGTGCTAAACCGACGCGTTTTGGTGATTTTAGGGCGTTAACACCTCGAATTCAAGTTTCTTAAGGAACTAGTTTGCCTAGACCGAAATCCGACTTTAACTTCCAAACCGGGAACTCGATTTGAGCCTTGTCTTCTCCCACAAGTCTCTCGTGCCTAGGCCGTTGTGTGTGCCAAGTTTCATGCTAAAATGACGCTGTTTGGTGATTTTGGGGCATTAAAACCTCGAATTCAAGTTTCTTAAGGAACTAGTTTGCCTAAAGTGAAATCCGTCTCTAACTCCCAAACCGGGAACCCGATTGGAGTCCCATCTTCTCCCACAAGTCTCTCGTGCCTAGGCGGTCGTGTGTGCCAAGTTTCGTGCTAAACCGATGCCGTTTGGTGATTTTGGGGTGGCAACACCTCGAATTCAAGTTTCTTAAGGAACTAGTTTGCCTAGACCAAAATCCGACTCTAACTCCCAAACCGGGAACCCGATTCGAGCCCCGTCTTCTCCCACAAGTCTCTCGTGCCTAGGCGGTCATGCATGCCAAGTTTCGTGCTAAACCGACTCCGTTTGGTGATATTGGGGCGTTAACACCTCGAATTCAAGTTTCTTAAGGAACTAGTTTGCCTAGACCGAAATCCGACTCTAACTCCCAAATCGGGAACCTGATTTGAGTCCCGTCTTCTCTCACAAGTCTCTTAACTTAGAATGTAAAGAATGCAAAAATACATTTTAGTTTAGAATGCAAAGATACATTTTATACCTGATCTTCTGGTGGTGGTGTATATGGATTCTCGTCTTCTGCAGATTCCCTAAATGCCTGGTGGCCACTCGATGCATCAGGAACCTATGATAGTCAATGCATAATGTGTTAATCATATTCAAATTTTATACATAATGTTGTGTGAAAATTGAACTATCAAACAATGTAATTTATATCGAACCTGTCTGTTGGGATCCACACTCGGCCCCTGTGACACTAAGGCCATCATCTCAGCTCTCATCTGCTGTAAATGTGTAGCGAACTCTGCTCGCAGCTTCTCCCTCAACTCATCCCTTAGCTCTGCACGAACCTGCTAGGTGATCTGAACAATAGTCGATGGCTGGGGTGTTGACTGTGATGGCCCAGCACCATCTTTATACATCGCTCTCTGAGGCACAGTTCTCCCGTATGTACGACAATATCCATGTCCGTCATGACCTACCAACTCATGGAAAATGGCATTCCTAGCCTCCAAAGTCCGACAATCCTCAGGTAGCATAGAGAGTTGACGATTAAACTCATCCTGTATTGAATAAGACATACAAGTATATGCCAAATTAAGATGGTTGACACACAAAAAATAAAAAATAAACTTTAAATACAATCAAAGGTGTTTGGAAACTACCAAGGTCTGGATAACCTCTGGGTCATCTACTCTACGTGTCATAAGCCAAACATTCATCTTATTAGTAGACTCCCCCTTATTAGTCATCTACATTTTTTTAGAAATATGAAAATTAGAATCCAAATAATTTGCAAATATACAGTGTTTATTTATATACAAAAATAAAACAATAAAATATAAACCTCATGCCGTATTTGAGCGAAAGTAGTACACCCTGTGGTATGAGCTATGCCGTGAGCTCTCCGATTTTTAGCTTTCCTAGTTGCAATTTTCTATAACAGGTTCAACAAATGTAAGTATATAAATATGATTTGTATGTTTACATATCATATATATAACTTATTTGTATACCTCAACATCGGAAGTACGCCAATACTCCACAAGTTCTTCCCACTGGCTTGGCACAATGTGCAAAGGAACATCATCCTTCAGATTAGGATCAGAACTTCTAGGCTTGAAATACTTAGCCTTAATCTTGTTCTTGTGATCCTTCCATATGCTGTTGCAGTTTTTCATGCAGATTGGTTTGTACTTCTTTGGACATATATTCAAATTGTCCTATAAAACACAATTTTAAAGTTTAAATAATAATAATAACACAATTTTGGAATCGAATTTTTGGATAAAAATATACTACATTCACATCCTTCCAGATAGCATCAACAATATCATCAGGCACATTGTTCCAGTCAAGAAAAGTAAGAGGAACAATGTTACCATTCCGCACAATAATGCCAAGTTGAGTAGTTAACTTAGCCACGTTATCCCCTATTGGGTAGTAATTTTCATCAAATTGTATGTCCAGCTTTTTACCAGTCCCCCACTCCCTAATGCCCTTGGCACATCCGCTACCACGTCTAGTCGAGGTTGATGAAGAACTAACATGACCTGCAAGATACAATAACAATAACAATAAGCAATATGTAATGATAATAAACAAATGCAAATTTGAATAATATGAATACAAATCGAATTCTTATACCTGAGGTGGGCTGTGAAGAAGTCGAAGGGTCTGCAAAATGCAATGAGAATAAACAAGTTATATATAATGAGAATAAATAAATGTATGTTTAATAATTTTCATACAAATCAAAGCAAATTTATATACCTGCGGATGACTCATAAGCTGATGACTCTAGTCGGGATGATAGTTGCGGTGGTGCCACTGATGGTGGACGCACCGATGGTAAGCGTGGAGGCTGAGTACATGGTAGCTGTTGTGGCGCCACTGATGATGGTTGATGCGGTGGTACTAATGGCCCCTCTGATGATGGTCGTTGGGATGCCTCCTCTAATCGTGGTGCTAGTAATAGCGGTCGCTGTGATGGCTGGTCAGATGGTGGTGGCACTAATGGCCGCTCCGATGGTGGCCGATGTGATGCCTCCTCTGATGGTGGTGCTACTGATGTCCTGTTATGTAGCACATCAGACATAATACGCCGAGGATGATCAGGCTTCCTCTTCCTTTCCATAATAATCTGCAAGCAATATAACATTAATTGACATTAGAAACATAGACAATGGTTTGTCATCAACTATAATATGACATTAATTGAACTAATACAATTACAAAGACAAAGTAAATTAAGAAACTGATGATTAACTACAACCTTGGCCTTAATTGAATTACTGATGTTGATTAAATATCAGCCTATTTGAACATCAACCGTTTCCCCTTCTGCGGCTCCCCTCACCCAACCAACTTCTTCATCATGAAGCATTATATTTTCTTCCAATTGTTGGCTCATATATGGCTCGATTTGTGGATTAGTCGAACTCATATCAAATAAACCTCTTTGAGACATCTTCACCACCACTTGCCAGTCTGGTTGTAACAGGTCTGCAACATACCAAACTTGCTCTGCTTGGGATGCCAAGATGAAAGGTTCATTGGTAATTTGATCATCTCGGTACAACAAATGATTGAAGTTCACCAACGTGAAATTAAAAACATCTTCTTTCTTTCCGTGAATGTTGTCAATCCAATCACACTTAAACAACACATGTTTCTTCTCATTGGAATATCGAATCTCAACAATATCTGTCAATTGTCCATAATAGTACACAGACTCACACGAGGATTCTTGTCTTTCCGACTAGCATAACTTATGGTATCTGTCTTCAAAGCTACACCACAATTTTGTGTGGCTCGACGATCATCCATGGCCTTTACTTGATACCGAAACCCATTCAGTATATACCCGTTGAACCTCCTTGCCAGGTTATGACGACCATTTGCCAATAGAATAATTTCTTCAGAAAATATGACATCAGTAGTCCTTCGCAAAGTTTGGACCTATTTAAAACGAAAATGTAAAATTTAAAATGTAGTTCGACTTAAGTAACTAGAATCTATAGACTTAAATACATGCATGTTCCTTGAACCAAATGTGAAAAGTTTCAAAATGTTTACGCTGAAGCTGATGATCGTCGACATGAGGCATTTTGAGCTTAAGTACTTCAAGGTGTTTGCTGTGTATATTGAAAATTTATCAATACAAAAAATTTGGTTGAAAATTCAAAAAAACATAATAAAATATTGAGTGAGTGACTTAACCTACTTTATGAATGGTTGAACCGTGCTTGTATTGAATAAGATGTACCGATGAGCTTGTACCCAAGAAGTATTATCAAGATAAAATGTTGTGTTTTCACCAATAGCATGACCCAGATTATCAGCACCACTACAGTTCCTCACAGGTCGAGTAGATTTGGTTTCCACATCATTGAGATATTGTGTACAAAAATTCATGCATTCTTCCATAAGATATCCTTTAGCAATTGATCCTTCAGGATGAGCTCTATTACGCACGTATTGCTTCAAAGTAAGACGATACCTCTCAATTGGACACATCCATCGAAACTGAATCGCTCTACCCAATAATGCTTCATCAGCTAGATGTATAGGTAAGTGCTTCATTATATCAAAAAAACTTGGAGGAAATATTTTCTCTAGATGACAAAATGTTACAGCAATACGATCTTGAATATATTGCAAATCCGTCGCACGATTCACTTTGGAACACAATTGTCTAAAGAAATTGCTCAATTCAATCAAGGGTTCAATTACATTCTTCGGTAACGATCTTCGAATAGCCAATGAAATAAATTGTTTCATCAGAATATGACTATCGTGGCTCTTAAGACCCCTAATACTTCTATCATGTGAGCGCACACGACGTGATATATTGGATGAATACCTGTCGGGAACTCTTACTTCCTTCAACACTTTCAAGAACAAATATTTCTCATCCCTGGTCATCGTGAATTGTGTTGGTGGTAAATAGGCTTTATTCGACCCTCTTAACTGCAAATGTAGGGGTTTTCTAATATTCATATCTTGTAAATCACACCGAGCATTAACATCATCCTTCGATTTTCCTGCAACCCCTAATATTGTCCACAACACATTGTCACTAACATTCTTCTCTATATGCATCACATCGAGGTTGTGTCTTATTAGATTGTGCTCCCAATATGGCAGTTCATAAAAGATACTCATTTTCTTCCAGCTATGGGTGCGATGTCCAGCTTTCTCCTTCTCTGCCTGTCTCCTATGCCTCTCCTTAAGGTCATCCCTCTTGTATTGTGTTAAAATACCCTCAGATTCTAATTGTAGCAACATCTCAGTTCTAGACAACAATTTTGGTTTGAGTCTGACTTCCCGACTACCATCAAATGATACTTTATCCTTCCGAAATTTATGGCCAGTAGGTAAAAATCTGCGATGACCCAAGTATGATTGTTTCCTACAATGCTTCAACCAACATGATATAGTTTCCTTATTGCAACAAGGACATGCATATTCGCCTTTAATGCTCCATCCTGACAAGTTTGCGTATGCAGGAAAATCACTAATTGTCCATAGTAAAGCTGCATGCATTTGAAACATTTGATTTGTTGATGCATCAAATGTTGGCACACCCTCATTCCATAGTTTTTTTAACTCCTCAATCAACGGTTGCATATACACATCAATCTTGTCACCAGGTCATTTTGGCCTGTCAATAAGCACGGATAAAATTAGAAATGGTTGCTTCATGCACATCCATGCTGGTAAGTTGTATGGAATGAGCACAACAGGACAAGTGCTATGAACTATGTTCATCATCCTAAATGGGTTAAAACCATCAGATGCTAAGCCAAGCCTTACACTTCGACAATCATTACTAAAGTCAATATTTCGATGGTCAAAATCTTTCCATGCAAGGGAGTCAACAGGATGCCTAAAGACACCATCATTAGTTCATTCCTCTGCATTCCATCTCATTAACTTGGCCGTCTTGGATGACATAAACAATCTCTGCAACCTTGACTGTAAAGGAAAATACCTCATATGTTTTGCAGCTATTCGTTTGCCACCTTTGTTAGGACCATTTGAACCACCATCACCTTTTGATTTCTATCTAGAACTGTTGCATATGATACATTTATCAAGATTGGCATCCTCGTTTCGAAACAACATGCAATTGTTCGGACATGCATCCCACGTCTCATATGTGAAGCCCAAATCTGTTGTGACCTTTTGAGCTTTATAATATGAGTCCGAGAGTTTCACATCCAACGGGAACGCCTCATTCAATAACTCAAGCAACATGTCAATAGCCTTGTCTGTTCACTGATTAAGCACCTTCAAATGTAGAAGTCGAACAATGAATGACAAAGATATGAACTTCTGACAACCCGGAGACAATTCACTTTGTGCATCTTGAAGAAGTTTGAAATACTTTGCAGTCTCTACATTTGGACCGAGTTGGGGTTCAAATGCATGGGGATTAGGCCTCTATGGTTCATTACCCTCAACACTTGTACCGGCATGTGGATTTTCCATAGCCCCTTGTATCATTCCAATCATATCATCCCCAGTGTCTAAATTAGCTAATGTTTCATTCTCTCGATTACCATGCAGAGATACATAAGATTCCCCATGATTAATTCAATGTTTGTATTTTTTTAAAAAATCATTCAAAATCAGATGCTCCCGTACACCCTCTCGTGCAAGATGGTATCGATTCTCACACTTCCTATACGGACAACTGATCATCGAACCTTCAACCCTATTGGTGTAGGCAAACACAAGGAATTCATCAATCCCATTAATGTATTCGCTCGACATCTTATTTGGCAAATCAATCCAACTCTTATCCATCATCTGTACACATCCACAAAAATATCTCATTAAAGTAACTCTAAATATAATACCTACGTATTCATGTACCATGATACCTATCCGTCCAATTTCTCTCAAATAGGTAGGTGGTCTTATCCTAGTTAGTTATTTACCGATTTGATAGGAAAACATAAAAAATGAAATACTTATACAACAACACGTGAGATCAATTAATTGAAGAAAAAAATGATATAATTTCATACTTTTTGAGTCATAACTAAAAAAATAAATAAATCATAACCAAACACCACATGAGGCAGAACCAAAGATCTTATAAGTCTTAACTAAAATAATATCATAATTAACGAAGATAATTCATCATAACTAAAGAAAAAAAAATGACATAACTAATGATGCATATGATAAATGGATGTGTATGGTAGAATTCTCCAAATTATTAGTATTCCATAATACTATGCGGCATTATTTATAAACTTGATAGATGAGTTATACAAAAACATACTAATCATATATTGTCTCAAAAATTATTTAATAAAGATGGATCATTATTGTCTATATTATAATTTTGAACACCACATACATAATCTTATGTAATATTTCGAAATTATTAAATGATCACATTTTTGTCTCAATAAACTATTATTAATTATTATATCTCAAAATTTGTTTAAAGTTTTTGAATGATTACCTCAAGACAAGAAACATGATCATTTTTCAACCTATGATGCTATACGCATTAATTGATATATCAATTAGTGTACCAACATATGTTATGATATTATTATTTTAAAATTATGATCTCATTGATTATACAAATAACAAATATTTAAAATTTCTAAAATTATATCATATCATCTATTAATATATTAATTAATATACCAATTAGTTAATATAGCATTGTTGTTTTTTAACATAGCAATTAGTATTTTAAAATTATAATCTCATTGATTATACAAATAACAAATATTCAAAATTTCTAAAATTATATCATATCATCTATTAATATATTAATTAATATACCAATTAGTTAATATAGCATTGTTCTTTTATAACATAGCAATTAGCAATTAGTTAGCATTATTAATTAATATACCAATTAGTTAAATTATATCATAGCTTTGTTCATTCTAATTATAATCAATTTATTTTCTCATAAATGCTAAAGAATATCTTAGTGCATTGTTTGGTATTGACATTAAATGAAAAATATTTTTAAAAGTAACTCAAAAACTTAAGAAGAGTTCTGAAATCAGAAATGTAAATATCAAACCCGCAAGTATATGTGAAGCCAATTTTTCTTTTATTGAATAAAAATTCAAACTCAAATAGATCTTACAGATTTTTGAAAAAATACATTCATCTAGAGATTTATCAATTTAACTTCACAACACCGAACAAAAAATACATTCATCTATAGATTTATCAATTTAACTTCATCTACAGATTTATCAATATACATTCATCTATATATATATATATATATATACAGAGAGAGAGAGAGAGAGAGAGCATACGCAGAGAGAGAGACTCGTCGCCGGACCATCGCTACCTGTCGTTGTCGCCGCACCACCGCACCACCGTTAGCCTGCTCGCCGTTCGTCGCTCGTCGCCGCCGCACCACTGCACCACCGCTAGCCTGCTCGCCGTTCATCGCTCGTCCAGAGAGAGCCGTTCACTGTTTGTCGCTCGTTTGAGGATTTTGGGGGAAAAAAATTTGTTTCAAACATTTAGGGATTTGGATCCAAATGATCGAGCAGCAAGATGAAAGGGAAGAGTGGGGCAAACTTTTTTTTTAACTTTTTGCGACGGTACGTTTTACACCGTCGCAAATGATAAATAATTAGTTCATAAACTGACGCCGTTTTGATAAGCCTTTTTTTGCGACAGACATTTGCCGTCGCAAATTGTCCACTATTTGCGACAGCAAACATATGCCGTCTCAAAATAATTTTTTTTGCGACGGTAAAAAACGCCGTCGCTAATACTTCCGCATTTATTACCCTACCCGTGTAGTTTTATTACCGATGGTACAACGCCGTCACTAAAACTCGTTATTTGTGACGGTTTAAGCTACCGTCGCAAAAGACCATTTTTTGCGGCGGGAGATGCGCCGTCGCTAATTCTTCTGTGTTTTTTACTCCATTTTCTTATAGTGTCTGCCCAAAATAAATAAAGTAAAACTTAAATCATTTATTATGATTTTTCAAACCTATGCAGAGATCATTGTCCCTCCCCACGCTACTGGGATGTTAGTAGTGACAAGTGGGCGAACCATTATCAAAAGTGAAGTATTGAAGGGAACCATTACAAAAAGGTTTCAAGAGTTGGGAAAGAAAGTTTGACATCATATTAGTTACAAATTGAAAATAAGAATTAGTAATTTGTAGTAAACGTTAAATTTTTTTTTCCCTAACCGTCACTTGAAAATTTGGTTAATCCATGCTCACTGGATCCTTCATTCCAAACCTTTCATATTTAAAAGTATCTCATTGTATGTATTTTTTGTTCTCCAATTTAAAGAATTCGTATTAAAACAACCGGAAGTATATGAGCTTAAAATAGGAAATCAAGTTTTTCAAAGATCGGGAGATCCTCATTGAGAAGTTGTTTAGTTACTAATACCACTATTTATTGTTATTTTATAAGTTATCTTTTATTTTTTGTATTTCTCATGAATCATAAACACTTTAGTTTTGGCATTTGCTATAAGATCAACTTCAGATACAGTGCATGTTCATATCAAAGCATAAACAATTTTAACACCGTTACCATTACACTGTGTTTAGTTGGGGGATTTAGAAGGTATTTGAAAAAAAAAATGTGTGAAACTAGATAAAATGTAAATATATTTTATTCACATTTCTCCTACCTTTTTACTTTGCCTTTTTAAATTACTTCCCAAATCTTTCAACCAAACATAGTTTTAGTGTGAGAAGCTACACAAAATGAATGAAGAATTAAATCATGTTGGGTTCATGTTTCGACATGCTATTTTGTTTGAACATGTTTATTGTGTTTCAATCATAAACATTTTGATTTTGGAATTTGCTATAAGATCATCTTCAGGTACAGTATATCAAAGCATAAACAATTCTAACATCGTTACTATTATTCTGTGTTTAGTTGAGAGATTTGAGTATAAATTTAAAAAAGTAAAGGGAAAAAATATGTGAAACTAGGTAAAATGTAGGTATATTTTATTCATATTTGAGAGGGCAATTTAGACATAAACTAGCTCGGCCCAATTGAGAGGGTAATTATGTCTAAATTGGGCCGAGCTAAGTAGGAGACTTCTTTGGTAATTGGGCCACAAGATGGACCAAGGTAAAAGCAGATTTACTTCGGTCCAAAAGACTAAGCGGTTGTGGGCCGAGCTAGCTAGGTACAGTGCTTGGGAGAGCTGAGCTAGCTTGGCAATGTGCATTGGAGCGCCAAGCTAACTCCTACCTCGTACTTGGTTAGCTTGGTATTAAGTAAACAGCCTAGTTGGAGCATGTCAAACCGAGGTACACGCAATGAAAGGAAGAACCGAGCTAGTTGGAGCTCGGTCTAGTCTGCGGCTTTAGAATGGTCATGTTAGCTCGGTCGTATTGACATCCAATCATGGTGAAACCATCTCACTTGGTTTAAGCAGTGAGGGGGTGTTGAAAGATAAGCATTATCTTTCAGGAATATGATTCGTAGGAGGACTCTACATGGAGGAGTAAGAGTCCTACTAGGATTGTACCACACAGAACCTATAAAAGCTCACAACATCACCTATGGAGAGGTAACACAACTTTGATTCCCGAATACACAGAGTTTTTGTCTATTTGTCTATTTTGCTGACTTAGGCATCAGAGAGGTATCCGGCACACACCCGCCGGCTAGCTCACGTTTGTGTTTTCAGGAAGTAAAGCAATGACGTACGAAGGAGCGCATACTTGATCAACAGGATTATACGAGAAGAATATTTCGTGCTCGTGCAATTGGCGCCGTCTGTAAGAAGATCAAAAAGAAAAAAAACCTCTTGATCAAGTTTTTCCTCTCTAATTGGAAGTAATGGCACATAATGAAGATTTGCCGCAGTCCGCCATCGACGGACAAACCCCAGAGGGGGGTGGGAGGCGCGAATGTTTGCCTTCTATCCCTTCCATGGTGGATTTAGAGCCCCAGCGAAAAAACCCCCGGAGAGATGCAAGGGGGAGGCGGACTAACAGCCCCCATCGCTCTAAAAGTCCAAAAAGACAGAAACGGAGGATCGATCCTCAAGTTCTTGAGGATCGTGTAAAGGAACAAGATGAATTAATAAGGAAGATGGCGGCGGACATGGAGTCTATGAAACGCCAGATCAAAGGAAAAGGAGTGGCGACAGGAGAGGGGCGCAAAAGCAACGCGCCCCCTCACCACTCAGAAGATCATGGTAGGCATACCACGCCATCGCAAGCAGAGAGTAAGAGCCTGAGAACAGGCGACACTCAGTCAAGAACTCCCAGGACTCGTTACTCTAGGTCTAAGAGAACGAGAACTGAGAGGTCACATACTGAGGGAAGCACCTATCGGCCATCGCGCACACACCAGACGTCATCCAGGCAGACAGAGTTGCTTAGATCGTCCGATTTGCGAACTGTGCTAGAAGAAAGGGCACGATAGAAGGAAGATAACAAGGCGCGCGACCCGCGCATAGTTTCAGCCCTTCAGCGGTTGGCTCCTCAGACGCATGGGAGCATCGAGATAGGAATGCCGATACCGCGCTTTGCTTACGAACCAACAGACAAAGCATTAACAAGGCTACAGACCTCGCCGTTCGTTCCAGCAATTGAGAACGCACCACTACCTTCGGGCTTTCACCAGCCCAAATTCACCACTTATGAAGGGAAAACGGACCCCTATATGCACTTGAGCCACTTTCGCCAGGTTATGGCAGTGTACCGGCGAAACGAGGCTTTAATGTGTATCCTGTTTCTGTCCAGCCTAGGCGACCTGGGTCTAACTTGGTTCGAAAGGCTACCAGAAGGTAGCATCGCCTCCTGGGCACAATTGGCAGAGGCGTTCGTGACAAGGTTTAGAACGAACACCAAGACACCAGTGGAGATCGATCAGCTGCTCTCCATTGACATGGGCGACAAAGAGACATTGAGGTCCTACAACAGTCGTTATTGGGAGACCTTCAACCAAATTGGGGATTTTCTTACAAACCTCGCCATTGCACAATACAAACGGGCCTGCCAGTCAGCAACAAATTGAGGGATTCAATTACTATGACGCCCCCTCTCATAATGGAGACCTTAATGGAGAGAGTGCACCAACATATTTGTGTGGAAGAGGATGACGCCCGTGCTAAGACGAAATTTGACACAACAACGATACCAAATAAAAAGACTTCGGCAAAAGTCAACACGGTAGAATGACCAAGCAGGAATGGGCGTGGCAGACGGGCCAACAAAGAGGATCTAGACAAAAGGTGGCTAAGAGTTCGCACTGCCATTACCACGGTATTTAAAAAACCAATCTACTGAATTCTCAGTGAGATAAGCGATGAACCTTTCGTCCGATGGCCAACTAAGTTGGGAGAAGCACAAAAAGACTATGACGAAGGATCCCAGTGTACCTTCCATAATGAAAAGGGGCACCGCATAGAGAATTGCACGCCGTTGAGACAACACCTGGAGGAGTTAGTGGCAGCTGGGCACTTGGACAAGTACATAGAAGGAAGGACACAGGCAGCCCCCTAGAACCATGACAACCCAGACGGAATGCCGATCGACGCCCCACCACAAGGCGTGATTAATGTAATACATGGGGTATTCGAGCCTGAGCGAGTATGTGAGCTCAGGGGAATGATCAAGAAGGCTGAGCACTTAAAGGAGGTATTAAGTGCACAACCAGCTATAAAAAAAGGAAAAACAGAAGCCACGAATGTCATATCTTTTTCAGACAGAGACTTAACAAGGATATATTACCCTCACAATGACGCACTGGTCGTCACACTCCGCGTCAAGGCTTACGACATCAAACGGATTTTGATCGACCAAGGTAGCTCGTGTGAGATAATGTATTACGAAACCTTCAAACAATTGAAACTGGAGGACAAAGACTTGGCGCCTGCAACATCTCCCCTAATCGGATTCAACTCAATGCTAGAGTGGCCAGTAGGCAAGATAATCCTCCCAATCAGAGCAAAAAGCATGACGAAACAAGTGGAATTCTGGGTATTGAAAGTCCCTTCCACTTACAACATAATTTTGGAAAGGACATGGCATTATGCCATGCGATTGGTAGCGTCGACCTACCATCAAGTATTGCAGTTCTTCAACGAAGCCGGAGTAATTGAAGAGGTCTTTGGAGACCAAATTATGTCCAAACAATGCTTCGTCACAATAAATGGTAGCTGTGTTGCCAAGGGATATGTACAGATGGTGGAAGAACCTGAGAGCAATGAGTTGTTCGCAGATGTTGGCAAGGCAGCCGAACAGAAGGCGGTGGAAGACTTGGTACAGGTAAGGATAGATGAAAAAGACCCAGAAAAGTTCTTTTTGCTCGGCTCGTCATTGTCTAGCACTGACAGAATAGAGGTCATGAAATTCTTAACCTCTAACATCGAAGTGTTCGCCTGGACGCCGTATGACATGCCTGGCATTGACCCAAACTTCATCTGTCACCAATTGAATGTCTACCAAACTGCAAGACCAATCATACAGCGCACTCGCAGATCAACACTCCACCACGCCGAGATAGTGGCGGAAGAAGTGGGAAACCTTCTAGAGGCAGGAGCTATCAGAGAAGTGTACTATCCCAAGTGGATATCCAATACTGTGGTGGTGCCAAAAAAGAATGAAAAATGGCGTGTCTGCGTGGACTACAAAACAGTCAACAAGGCATGCCCAAAGGACAGCTTTCCCTTACCGCGGATTGACCAACTGGTAGACCTAATGGTAGGACACAATCGACTTAGCTTTCTTGATGCATATAGAGATTACCATCAGATCGCTATCTATGCACCAAAGCAGGAGGTCACATCCTTTACCACGCCAAGAGGCCTTTATTACTACAAGGTCATGCCCTTTGGCCTAAAAAATGCAGGGGCAACATTCCAGTGGATGGTCACCAAGATGTTTGAACCATTGTTAAGCAGAATAATGGAGCATACATAGATGATATAGTGGTCAAAAGCAAGGATGAGAATGACCATCTCAGGGACCTAGGTGAGATGTTTTAGATCCTAAAGAAGAACAAGTTGAGCCTTAATGCATCCAAGTGTGCGTTCGGCGTAGGATCTGGCAAATTCCTAGGCTTCTTGGTGACCAACCGAGGTATAGAGGCAGACCCCTCTCAGATCAAGGCAATTCAAGATCTAGAGAAGCCCAATTCAGTAAAAGAAGTACAACATCTCACTGGTATGGCAGCTGCACTCAACTGGTTCATAAGTCGGTCATCAGACAAATGTCAACCATTCTTTCGAGCCCTAAAGGCCAAGCTTGAGTGGGATGAAGAATGCGACCGTGCCCTAGAAAGCTTGAAAGAATACATGTCTTCTCTGCCATTGCTAGTAACCCCAATACCTGGAAAAGAACTCTTTTTGTACTTGGCAGTTTCACAGCACGCCGTCAGCGCGGTGTTGACCAGAGCGGAAGAAATCCAACACCTGCCCATCTTCTATGTCAGCAAGACCTTGTTGGGCGCAGAAACCAAGTACTTACCACTGGAAAAACTGGCCTTATCCCTGATGATGGCCTCTAGGAAACTGTCGCATCACTTCCACGTCCACACCATAATCGTCCTCATAGCTTTACCATTAAAAGCTTTGTTTGAGAGGGCGAACTTTTCTGGGCGAATCTTGAAGTGGGTAGTGGAGTTGGGACAGTTTGACATCAAGTTTCAACCCAGAACCGTGATAAAAGCTCAAGCTTTGGCAGACTTTGTCGCAGAATTCACACCAGGAAGTCATCACATCTGCCCAGTTGACTTAACTGGTACAACCGAAATGAGGATGGAAAGTGTCGCCGAAATAGCGCAACCCTTGATACAGGATACCCAGCCACATCCCAGGACAGACCAGAGTGGACGAAGGGAGGAAGAAGCAAACCATGCTACACCAAGCAAAGACTCATTAATAAGTAAAGACTTGGTACAATCAGATAATGAGGGGCAAACAGTAAGTGTGGACTTTGAAGAAAATACCAGTAACACTAATGACCCCAAGGCATCATCCGATCCCTCCACTTATTGGAAGCTGTTCGTTGGAGAGATGTGGAAGCTCTTCGTAGATGGAGCGTCCAACAGGCACAGTGCAGGACTTGGCATAGTTCTTATCTCACCAGATGGCCTAACAGTGGAACAAACAGTCAACCTTAGCTTCCTAGCATCAAACAACGAAGTAGAGTATGAAGTGTTTCTGGCAGGATCTAAATCAGCACACTACATGAAGGCCACCGAGCTAATGGTCTACAGCGACTCACAGCTGGTGGTAAACCAAATTTCAGGCAACTACGAGGCAAAGGATGAAAGGATGGCTAAGTACCAAGAGTTAGTCAGAAAAGAGATCATGAAATTTGAAGTAGTACGAATAGAGCAGATCGACAGGGATGAAAACAGTAGAGCAGACGAGCTAGTAGGCTTTGCTTCAATGGCAGATACATCCATCCCACATTCATTACTGATTGATTACTTACCAAGACTCAGCATTGAAAAACCCAAAGTAGAAGAGGTATGTTGCGCCGAATTAGGCCCTTCATGGATGGATCCCATTATAATGTTCTTAAAAGACGGTGTCTTACCCGAAGAAAAGAAAGAAGCCAACAAGATTAGAGCAAAGTCGCAGCGATTTTGGCTCTCCCCATTAATGGCCTTGTACAAAAAATCCTTCACAGGACCTTACTTGAAATGCGTCCATCCCAGCAAGGTAGGGCATTCTTGTTCAAGATACACGAAGAAGTATGCAGAAGCCACCAAGGGGGAAGATTATTGGCCTACAAAGCAATTTCACAGGGATATTGGTGGCCTTACATGCAAGCAGATTCAGAAAAGTACGTCAAGAAGTGCGAGAAATGTTAGAAGTTCGCACACCAAATACATCAACCGGCCAGAGAGCTTCTACCATTAACTAGCCCATGGCCCTTCGCAATGTGGAGCTTGGACATAGTAGGACCACTTCCAACGGCACCTGGCAACAAAAAGTTCTTCCTTGCAGCAACAGACTACTTCACAAAGTGGGTGGAAGTAGAAGCACTGGCATCAACAAAGGAGAAAGATGTGAAGAAGTTCGTCTGGCAGAATATTATCACTCGGTTCGGCATACCAAAAGCTCTAATATCCGACAACGGCACTCAGTTCAATGGCAAAATTTTTAGAGGCTTTTGTGAAGAGTATAAGATAGAATTCTACAATTCTACACCAACATATCCCCAAGCAAATGGCCAAGTGGAAGCGTTAAACAAAGTCGTCTTGGATGGATTGAAGAAAAGGTTAGAGAAAGCAAAAGAAAAGTGGGCTGAAGAGCTCCCTCATGTTTTATGGGCTTACCGTACCACACCTCGGCGGTCTACTGGAGAAACACCTTTTTCCTTGGCCTATGGCATGGAAGCAGTAATCCCACTAGAAGTTGGCCTCCCCACAATTAGAAGTGAAAATTTTGATCCAGACTTAAATGAAGAAGCCATAGCATTGGAGCTTGACCTTGCAGAAGAAAGAAGAGAAAGAGCACTGGTTCACATTGCCTCGTACCAGCAAGAGTTACCTAGAAAGTATAACAAGACAGTACATCCACGGCAATTCAAGATTGGAGATTGGGTGCTGCGCAAAGTAATGGGAAACACCCTAGTACCAGGAGATGGCAAGTTAGGCCCTAACTGGGAAGGACCTTACAAAGTGGTTGGATTAGCAGGAAAAGGGGCATACCACTTGGAAGACGAAGACAGCAAAGCCATTCCCAGGCCATGGAACACTGTCAATCTCAAACTATTTTCTTTTTAGCTTTTCTTTAAAGTACTTGTAATTTTTCTTTTCCTCAATAAAACAAGTAGTTTTCTTTTCAGCATAATTGTTTTATTCTGTAAAAGTTATTTTAGTGAGCTAGGGGCAACAAAAGCAGAGTTGGCCGAAATAACCAACTTTACGCTCTCTTCAGCTAGGATCAGGATCTGTGCTGAAGAGGTTGGCTGAAAAAACCAACACTTACTTTTCCTAAGCCAAAGATAAGGATCTAGGCTGCAGAACGTTTGGCCAGAATAACCAAACACTTCGCTTAGAGTTTGCCGAAATAACCAACTTTGAGCTCTCCTCAGCTAGGATTAGGATCTGGGCTGAAGAGGTTGGCTGAAAAAACCAACACATGCTTTTTCTAAGCCGAAGATAAGGATCTAGGCTGCAGGTCGTTTGGCCGGAATAACCAAACACTTCGCTCAGAGTTGGCCGGAATAACCAACTTTGAGCTCTCTTCAGCTAGGATTAGGATCTGGGCTGAAGAGATTGGCTGAAAAAACTAACACACACTTCTCCTAAGCCGAAGATAAGGATCTAGGCTGTAGGACGTTTGGCAGGAATAACCAAACACTTCATTCAGGGTTGGAAAGAAAAACCAACTTTGAGCTCTTTTCAACTAAGATTAGGATTTGGGCTGAAGAGGTTGGCTAGAAAAACCAACATTTATTGCTCTTCAACCGAGATAAGGATCTAGGCTAAAGAGTGGTTGGCTGGAAAAACCAACATTTATTGCTCTTCAGCCGAGATAAGGATCTAGGCTGAAGAATGATTGGCTAGAAAAACCAACATTTATTGCTCTTTAGCTGAGATAAAGATCTAGGCTGAAGAATGGTTGGTTGGAAAAACCAAGACTTAGTACTCCTCAGCCGAGATAAGGATCAAGGCTAAAGAGTGGTTGGCTAGAATACACCTATTTATGATCTTCAGCCGAGGTAAAAACCTAGGCTGAAGAGGTTGGCATGTATGACTAGATAGGCCCAAAGGTTAAGACTGAGATAAGTATCTCGGTCAGAAAATGTTATGCTGCATTCAGATCACAACTGGCAAGTAAATACAAGCATGGAAGTAAACCGAAACAACAGTTGAAACAAAAGAAGATTTCATTGATAAGTGCAAATCCGAAGTATAAAAGGTGGGGACTTAGCCCAGTTACAAACTCTTTTGCTAGACAAAGAAAAGAAAAATCAGGAGAAAAGGTCGTCCAGGTCGGCATCCAAAACAACCCGGTCTTCACCCAGAGGTAGCTCGGTTGTGGCAAGCACATTTTGGTTAAGCTCGGTTGAAGGCACCGCATCAGACACAGTAGGCAAAGGTGGGATGGAGACCACTGGCGTTGGGGAGATAGATTGGCGACCTGGTTGGGTGTCGTCTTCTGGAGCAGGATCTTCGTCCTCCTCTTGCAGAAATTTTTGCTAAATGACAGCAGCATACTCCGCCATAGAGCTCGGTATGAAATACGGAGGAGGGTTGAGGAAGACCTCGGTCTCTGGGCCATGACCGAGCTACATCGCAACCACCGTCCATCCACATTTGAAGAATAGATCTTTTGCAGCTTCACATTGCTTGATGTAAATGGCTTTCCCCTCCTTGTAACCGCGGTCTTCCGCGTCCCCAACCTTCTTCTCAAGCTCGGTTATCTCGGCGTTCTTTTTTCCCTCGAGCTTGGCCAGCTCGCATAGATATTTTTCTTTTATCACGGCCGCCGCCTTTTGCTTGTCTGCTTCAGCCGAGCTGACAAGACCGGTCAGATGAACCCTTTCGGTTTGTAGCTCGGCTATTTGCTTCTTCGCCTTTTCTAGCTCGGCGGTTTTGGCATTGGCCTCTGCCATGGCCTGCCTTGTTATCTTGCGCAGTTCCAACACACGCTTGTGAGCGATGTGGTTTTTCTGCACGGCCTGTAAAAGGGTGGTAAGAAACTTTTTAGTTAAACCGAGTAGGAAGATGAACAAATTGGAAAGACAAGCAAAGGGGCAACTTACCAACACCATTGATTTTGTGGTCGAGCGAATGACCTTCAACTCGGTAAGATGGTCGTGGTGCTCCATATCGGCTGGAAGGCAAATGCTTTTGGCAAGGTTGAATGCCATCAAATGGTCTTTTTCGGTGACCATTGAATCGGAGTCAGTGATAGCATGGTTCTAGAAAATAATCTTTGGTGCCCACTTAGAAGAGCTAGCTCGTTGGGAGCGCTCAGGTTGTGGGCTCGGTGGAGTGGTTTGGGGAAGCACTGTTTCATCCTCGTCGACAAGACGTGGCTCAGTTATGGAAGTTCGAGCACGCTTGCTTGCCCGAGATGATGAAGGCTGATGGGTTGGCAGGGCTACCACGGTCTCTTGAGTTTGGCCAGCTGGTGGTACCTCGGCCTGGTTTGTTTCGGTAAGGAGGGCCTTTACTACTCTCTTCTTGGCCATCTCTTGCTCCACTGTCAATGAGATCAAGTTAACCTGAGGAAGTGTTGGATCAGGCTCAGGCGAGGGCTTCAATAAGAAGTCGGTCACTCTGGTCTTCCTACGGCTGCTGTATCTGTATGTCGGTTCGAAATTTAGTAGCTCGGCCCAACTTCTATTGGGATATCGCAGTGCGGCGCGAAGTGCGTTTAAGTTTGGGTAACTATACAGGGATTTGAGATGGTTCAAGTCTGCATGAAGAAGAAAGACAAACGTTTAGTACGATTTAAAGTAAGCACCGAAGTAAAAGAAAAACATGAAATTGAGCTGAGGTAATTATACCGGCGACTCCTTTGTTCCAGTTTATTCGATCACCCGGGATCTGGGCTTCCTGGTCTTCGAAGTTCCCAGAAACCCAGAAGAAATCATCGTCGTTTACATCCTTGTCTGGGGTATTGTTTATTATCTTTTCACGCCGACACCTTATTCTTAAATAGTAAACCCAGTCATCTTCATTTGAACCTATGGAATATTAGTGGAAGAGTTCGGCTAAACCGAGATTAAGGCCAGCCCGGCGGTTTAGCTCGGCGATGCCATTTATTATGCGATATGAATTTATGGAAAGCTGGGTAGGGCAGAGGTTCGTTTGTCTAAGGAACTCGCAAAGAAGAGGCTGTACAGGGAATCTAAGTCCGATTTCTACAATGAAAAGAAGGGTGAAGGGAACGAAGCCCTGTTTTTCCCAAGGAGTATTATCTAGTTCGACTAAACTAAGGTGAACGTCATCAGGGATGTTATAGTCCCTTCGAAACTCGGCCATAGCCCCTGGTGAGTTTACTAAAAACCTATATTTACCCATGTGGATTTAAGTTAAGTATAAATTAGTGTGTTAACTCGGTGCTGAGATGACGCTGAGTAGCTCGGTTGAGCATTCAAGGGAGTGCCTGGCAACCTAAGTCTGCAAAGTAAAAAAGACAGGTTAAGCACAGATCGTTGGACTGTGCTGAAAGAAACAAAGGCAAGATAAATGAAGTCCTAACTCAGCTACGTGGGATACTATCATTCTTAGCTCGGTTTGAGCGAGGGACTTTAGCCCGGTTAAAGCTATTGGGGCAGCATTCTTAGTTCGGTTTTGACTAAGGGAACTGGTTTAGCCCCAAGTTATAACTCAGTCGGCGGTTGAGGCTTTCTAGCGCAGTATTGCGTGAACCTAAGGTAGTTCGCTAGCTCGGCTAAGTAAAGCACAAGGTATTTAGACTTATTGAAACTACAAGTATGACATGAAGTGTTAGTTCGGTTGTTTAGTTTGGCTAGGTTCGCACCTAATACAAACAACTTCCTAGTTCGGTTGGAGTGTGATTTTGGATCAAATATATCATTTTTCAGATTATTCATGAATACAAGTGGTTCTATTACACGGTTTTTCCTAGAAAAATGGAAGCAAACATGGTATATATTTTGAAAAACATATGAATAATATGCTTGTATTGTAAAAACAAGTACGAAATAAATGGAAAAGAAACAGATTTGAGAGCCACATACCAGTCAAGAATGAAGGAGCTGAAGATGAAATCAGTCCCAATCGAGCTTTTGCAGATGGAGTATTGAGGAAAATGAAAAACTCAGAAAGTAGAGAGAGAAGAAGATGAATAGTGTTACGTTTGAAGAGTAGGGTTTTTGTGAAGAATTCGAGTTTATGCGGGACTGTTCAAATGTTGCGAAATACGAAGAACGGCGTGACAGCTATGCTGGGCCAATGAGAGTTTGCCATGTGCACTTGGAATGAGAAGCGATTCAGTTACAGCGACTGAAGAGACGTTTTAATCGGACAGATTGGTAGCACGGTGTGAATTTAACTCGGTTGAAAGGCTAAAGGTTTTAGCTCGACAGGTAGACAGGTAAACCCTATCATGCTATACAGATGGAATTAAGGGGTAATTGAGAGGATAATTTATGCCTAAATTGGGCCGAGCTAAGTAGGAGACTTCTTTGGTAATTGGGCCGCAAGATGGACCGAGGTAAAAGCAGATTTACTTCGGTCCAAAAGACTAAGCGGTTGTGGGCCGAGCTAGCTAGGCACTGTGCTTGGGAGAGCCGAGCTAGCTTGGCATTGTGCATTGGAGCACCAAGCTAACTCCTACCTCGTACTTGGTTAGCTCGGTATGAAGTAAACAGCCTAGTTGGAGCATGTCAAACCGAGGTACACGCAGTGAAAGGAAGAACCGAGCTAGTTGGAGCTCGGTCTAGTTTGCGGCTTTAGCATGGTCATGTTAGCTCGGTCGTATTGACATACAACCATGGTAAAACCATCTCACTTGGTTTAAGCAGTGAAGGGGTGTTGAAAGGTAAGTATTATCTTTCAGGAATATGATTCCTAGGAGGACTCTACATGGAGAAGTAAGAGTCCTACTAGGATTGTGCCACACGGAACCTATAAAAGCTCACAACATCACCTATGGAGAGGTAACACAACTTTGATTCCCGAATACACAGAGCTTTTGTTTATTTGTCTATTTTGCTGACTTGGGCATCGGAGAGGTATCCGGCACACACCCACCGGCTAGCTCACGTTTGTGTTTTTAGGGAGTAAAGCGACAACATACGAAGGAGCGCAGACTTAATCAACAGAATTATACGAGAAGAATATTTCGTGCTCATACAGCTTCCCAAATCTTTCAACCAAACATAGTTTTAGTGTGAGAAGCTACACAAAATGAATGAAGAATTAAATCATGTTGGGTTCATGTTTCGACATGCTATTTTGTTTGAACATGTTTATTGTGTTTCAATCATAAACATTTTGATTTTGGAATTTGCTATAGGATCATCTTCAGGTACAGAATATTAAAGCATAAACAATTCTAACGCCGTTACTATTATTCTGTATTTGGTTGAGAGATTTGAGCAGAAATTTAAAAAAATAAAGAGAAAAAATATGTGAAATTAGGTAAAATGTAGGTATATTTTATTCATATTTGACCTACATTTTTTCTTTTACTTTCTAAATTTCTTCCCAAATTCTCTAATCAAATACCATATTAATATAAGAAGCTTTCATGTTTCGACATGCTATTTTGTTTGAACATGTTTATTGTGTTTCACTAATGACACTCTGCATGACTTGAGCACTTAATTATCTTTTATTTTCTCATCTTTTGTATACAAAGAACGCTAAATCAAATTGGAAATTTCAATGAGAACAAATTATTAATATTTTTTTACTTTATCGAAGAAAAAAAATGAGAAATTAAAGAAAATTAAAATATATAATAAGTTATCTGTATAATTACAAATAGTATTTATGTTTGCTACAAGTATTTTGGAATTGAGAAGCAGGGTCTTGTGGTGTTCCAGTGGAAGATTTTTCCTAATCTTTTTTTGATGATTCAAACTATTTATATTGTAAAGTTTGTTAAGTAGATCTTTAATGTAAAAAATTAAATTGATTGAATATCTACAACTCCGTGACAAGAGCACATTTATTTTTTTTTAAAATAAACAGTTAACATGATTGAGATAATTTTTTTTAAAACAATTAAAATCGGATCATGAGATTGCGGATTTTCAATTAATTTAATTTGTTACAAGAATGATATACTCGATAAACTTCATAAAATGAACCATTCGGATCATTAAAAAAAAAACGTGAGAAAATCCCCCATCAAGCACCCCAAAACAAAACCCTCATGTGTTCCCAAGTCTAAGTATTTTTCCAAATGCTATTAAAAGTAGTCTTATTTTAATAATTTGTCATTCCATTTCCTTCTTATCTTTGCAACCAAATACTATTCAGCCATGGCTGAAAGTTAATATTCAGCAATTGGATTTGATTGAATTAATCTAAACCATTCGGGATTCGTTTGAGATGCGAGTTAGTTTTTTAATTTTTTGGTTTTTTTTTACTATTATAGCCTGGGATTAAAAAGTCTCATTTGGAATTAACTTTTTGGCTTTTTTTGACTTTTGTGAGAGAAAAAATAAAATGATTATGAGTTGGATGTAATACTTTGTCTTATGAGGCTAAAAAGCCTATTCTATCTTTTTGTGACTAAAAATCCCAAAAAGCCTAACATGTCAAACAAAGGCTCAATATTTTACACATTTTTTACCACTTACCTACTATCGGTTGAAGCTTTTCCCCCTTCTCTCTTCCAACCCATCATCTTGTTGGTTTGTTTCTAGTTTGGCTAAACAGAACACCCCTCTCTCTTTTCTGGTCGTCTTGATTATAAGATATATTGGGTGGAATTATTTGGTAGAATTTGATACATTATATCTTCAGCATGATAGTGGATTCTTTCAAAATTGGTCAGTGTCTTACTTCTACTTCTTTTTTTCTTCTATATTTTATTCTGTCTCTTGCCTATTTACAGTTTGAATGTAACATTTGATTCATACTCTCAGGGTTTCAATTGAAAAATTATGTTTGGAGTTAACTTATTATATTTTTAATTGATTAAATTGTCTATGTAACTTCATTTTGATTTTCATTCAGTTGGTATTGAATAATTTATTGATAAATAGACAATTCAATTTAATTCTTTTTGAATTTTTATTAGACAAGATGAAAGGTAAAATTGAATTCATAAATGAAACTGTATTTAACCCAACTTGATTATAAGATATATTTGATGGAATTATTTGGTAAAATTTGATACATTATATCTTCACCATGATAATCGATTCTTTTAAAATTGGTGCCTATACCACTTGTAGATTCATCCATGGTTTCCAATGTGTGTTTTTACCTAATACGGTAAATTATTCTGAACCTGAAATTTCCAGAATTTTTGGCACTTCACCTGAATTTTTTTATATCCACTTTCATATGTATATATGATGAATCACTTGGTCAAAATGCGCCCAAGTTTCGCTATTTATGATGAAGATTTGGCTTAATTTGGAGTCACTTGTTTTCCCTAAAACTGGATCCAAAATTTCCTCAACATTTGTTTTGGCTAATTGTTTCTTGACTGAAGTTCATCCAACATTTGCCAAATTTTCACATTAATTAACGAATTTTGAAGCATGGCTGCACTAAAATATGTGCATGTACAGTCAAAAGGCAGATAGTTTTCGAAAACATCTCAAAATGTATTAGAGATACATTTTAAATTAACGGTTCAGATTATTTCATCTAACAATTTAAGAATTAAGATGATTTCTTTACTTTCGTTTTCTTCCCAAAATATATCTCTTTCTCTCATTTTTTTTTTGAGTCCCTTCACCCATCCAACCCACCCATCCTCTTTTTTTTGAGTCTTTTCTCAAATTTCAAGTGTAGTGCACTACTTTCTCTAATGCAATTGTCTTCTTTGAGAATGAGTCTTTGGTTTGTTTTTTTTTCATTATTATTATTTTTGTGTGTGTGTGTATAAAATGATATTGGACTTTTAAAAGTATTTCTTGGAACAAAGTTTGATTGCAGTTTAAAAATAAAAATAAAAACTTGGACAAATCACAAAAAATAAAAAAAAAACTTAAAGTTTGACCATGGTAATAAAATAAATCTTGTGGTTTTAATTTTTTTTAATCTAAACCCTTATTTTTTTAATCTAAATTATTTGTCTATTTTTATTAAATGAAACCGACATAAAAAGTGTATTTTAGCCATTACACTTAACGTAGGTATACATAAAATGTTTAAAATATCATTTTTTTGTTGAGTTTAATGGCTAAAATATTATTTTTACGTTAGTTTTACTTAGTATGAATAGATAAACAGTTTAGATTGAAAACAAATCAAAATAATAGGGTTTAAATTGACAAAATTAAAATCTAAGGGCTTATTTTGTTATAAGGGTCAAATCTTAGGAGTTTTTTATTTTTTATTTTTATAATAATTTCCCCAAAAAACTTTAACCAAATTATTATTGATTTTCTTATTGGTTGTATTTAAAAAAACTAGGCTACGAATTGTTAAAAATTAAATAATTTTCAAAAATTAAAATTTTAATACACATTTTACATATTCTTACACACTTTTATATATTCAAACATATGTTTACATTATATATATATATATATATATATATAAATATGTATTAAAAATTTAAAAGTTTCTAGCATTATTTGATTTTGAACAAATACTCAGCAATGGGTTGTAAGCATAATATTTTTTAATAATCAATATCAGAAAATCAGTAATATTTTAGTCAAAGGTTTTTTCTTTAAATAAATGAAACCAATAAGAAAATTAATGAAACATTTTGCCACAAGGAACATTTTTAAAAGCCAATACCATTCAACAACAATGTGCAAAAAAAAACAAAACAAAACAAAGAAATAAAACGATACCGTACCATGTGCAGTAGTTGCACAGTAGTATCTTCACATCTAACATCCCCATCTAAAACTTTGCACCCTCTCCCTTTCTCTCTCTACACTTTGTTATCTCTCTTTCTTTCAGCCTCACTTTCGAGATTTTAAATTTTAAAATACACATTCACTCCCTTTCTCTCATCATGCTCTTCTCACTCTCTCTCTAAACTATCTTATCTCTCTTATGGCTCTTAGCCTCACTTCCCAATTTCCAGCCTCACTAAACACTCTCTTTTGTCTTTCAGCCTCACTTTTTTCAGCCCAAACCCAAACCCGATAGTGTCAAAGAACAAGCCTGCGTTGTCATTACCGCATCCGAGAGCAACGTTAGGGAATCTAGTCCTCCAAAATGTCAACATTTTGGTTGAGAAATCACCCACCATGAACAAATTGTTTCTATACAATGCCTGGTAGAGACACATTTGACGGTTGTTACAGCTCGTCAAATTAATTTGGTCAGATCGAAGATTGGATCGGTCTAACTATAGCATTTTTGACACGGGAAGCACTGGATCCAAACGAACCGTCGTCGTATGATACCTGCTGGAGTCACGATCGGTAGTAGTGTTGTCGTAGATAGCCACATACAAGGTTTTGATCCTACTGCATCGCATTGGAGGTGTGCGTGGAAAAGGCGTTCTAGAATCTTGGGTTGTTGTCCACCAGACAGACTGTGGTTTTGGAAGAAATTGTAGGAGGAGGGTTTGGAATTGGAGGAGTTGAGAGAGAGAGAGATAGAGCGAGAAAAGAAGAGGAGTGAGAAACCAAACATTATTTTTATTTTATTTTATTTCTATAATCCGGGCATGCCCTAGATTTATGGGTTTTTGTACTTAGTATAGGAAAGGTAAAAATAAATAAATAAATAAATAATAAAAAGTGTAAGGAAGAGGGATTTGGAGGAAAGGGCATATGAAATTGGTCCTTTTTTTTTTTTTTGGCATTCACATTTGCTTTGTGTGTTGGTTGGTGCTGTTGAGTTTGATTATAGTCATGTTAAAAAATATTTATGAAATTTTTTTTTAGTTTACAAAGTTGAATTCAAAATTTAAATAAATAAAAAAAAACTGAAGTTGTTTGGTTATTAAGAGACGAAACATCATTAGAAATATTTATGTTTAATGATGAGAACAAAATATAATTGGAAGATTTTTTTTGGAAAATATTTTTTTCTTTGGTGAACAAATTTGAATTCAAAATTTAAATTGGGTTTTGTTAACAAAAAAAAAAAAGAGTTTAGTTTTACTATTAAAATGTAATCTTTTCACAAGGAGAGATAAGAGAGATGATGGAGATGGTGTGATTTGTTTAAAGACTAAAAAAGTCCACCTCAGTGACAAAGATCACATATTTTTATTTTTGGATAACTAATCGGACCTGTATTTATATTTTCACATCAAATTTTTAGTAATAAATTGATAAGTTACCTTATAACTTAATAAATTTATACTCAATTATATTTTGATCTCATTATTAATTATTCCGTGTCATTAAGTGCGAATATACACTAATATATATATATATATATATATATGCTGGAACCTGGAAGAAAAAACCATTATAAAGAAAAACTTTTTATAGTTAGTGGAATAAATTGAAACAAAATGTAATAAAGATGTTTGAATTATAATTAATAACATAATTGAGAGGCCAAAATATAATTCAAAATAGGCTTAGTTGATGATGCTTCTTTTAAATTGAAAGTCGATAATTAAAAGGTAAAAATTAAAAAATTTCATTCTTTTTCAACAATTAGCTCTTTCTTAATTTATTTTTTATCTCATAAAAAGTTGCACCAAACATTATGATAAAAATGGAAGGTTTCTAAACTTTGAATTTATTTATTTTTCTTTGAGTTAATTACCTAAAATTCTTTTTCACTCAAAAAAAATTATCTAAAATCCTTATTTACAAATGTTATGATAGCTCAATAAGTCATATTTAGTAAAACTGAGAATATTATTTTTTTTTAATTTTTAAAACTAAGAATATTATCAATTTTGCATAGTAATGTTCAAGATAATTGTTTCACTAACTGATGAAAAAAACATAATATGAAATTAAACATTATCAATTTTTTTCAGTTTTAAAACTGAGAATATTATCAGTTTTTTCATTTTTAAAGTTTTTTTTTTCTTCAACTTTGCAACATCAATGTTCCATCATCATACTCTTTTTAGATACAAAATTTTCAGTTTTGCACAAAAAATAATTTAGTTTTTTCAAAGTAAAAACATAGTTTTTTTTTTCACGTATTTTTTTTTTAGTTTTTTCAATTTGAAAATTAATGTTTTAAATTTTTAAAAATCAAAATAAATGTCAAATCATCATATTCTTTTATAGATAATCATAAATGATAAACAATCATTGTTTGAAGGGCAATTTCGACTATTAAAAACTTAATGAGACTTGAAGGTTTAAAAAAGAGTACTGCTATTAGCACTTGTCAAAATTCTTTGGACCCCCCATTTTATAATTTTTTTTATTACAATTATATCCTAAAGTAAAATTACATTAAAAGACATTATTAAATGAAACACCCACCTATTAATAAAAACTAGTATTCTATAATATTGGACACTCACCCCACCCCCACCCCCACCCCCAACTCCAACTATACGTATTCCATGTTTGTAAACCCTAAACCTATTATTTTTCATAACCAACTAATATAAACTCTAAATCTATTATTTTCATAATCATCTTAGATCCTGAATGTGTCATCTTCATCACCATTATCAACGCTATTGAACTTGAAAGTTTTGCTTCAAGTATAACGTATACTTCATCACTTATTTCACTGTGTAGAGCAATGGAGGACGAGGATAACAATTCTAGTGAGACCGGTGTTCCATTGGTAAGTTTATCCGTCTTGTATTAACATTCTCAGTCGTTCTCGGTCGTTCTTGTTTCGTTCGAGCTGTTCGGTACTGATTTGTTGACTGTTAGAATTATGTTCGGTAATACAGTACTGAACATAATCCTTTCGTTCAATACAAAGGTTCCGAACATTAATGCAGATAGTCAGTATTGTTGAATCAAATATCATCTTTATTTTTGTCACTGTGGAACTGAACAAAACCATTAGTTTCGAGACTGTTGAAATAAACATCAATTTCTCAATTTTGAAATTACATTCACACGTGTTTTCAGGGTGATGCTTCGACTAGAGGCAGTAAGGTTGATTCAGAACTTGTAATGGATTATAGTAATGAATTTGTTACTCATGAGGTGAGTCTTTGATTGTTTTACAAGAGAGAATCAATGACCTGACCAACATCTTGGCATATTTTGAACCAAACCCTAGGTTGGACCGGTGGATGACGATGCCTGACATGGGTCATCTTATATCGTCTTTCTACCAAGTCATTTTGGTCCACTTGTCTATGCAACAATGTTTGACATTTCTCCCTCTTAGGTCAATACCGACATCTGTTGCCTCTCGCAAGGAGATATGTATTGGCTTTGTCAACAACAACCATTTTGTTCCAATATTGGTTTCTAATATTTTTGTACATTCTAATATTTTTGTACATTCTTGTATATTATAACGACAAATTTCTTAATAACGACAACATTTTTATACATTCTAATATATATATATATATATATATATATATATATATATATATATATATATATATTGTAACTCATTTTAGAGCCTGGTCATCCTATTCCACCCATAGTAACTAACTGGCGGAGGTACCATGACCGTTGTGCAGTAGGCTGGAAGGTTGCATACAGTTCCAGAGTGCAACATTTCAAATCACTCATCACACTACTACAAAAACAGATAAAGATCATACTTTTTTTGTGTGATGTATGTTATTTAATCACACCTTTTGTGATGCCCTGATTCTACACTATAGGTTGCAGTCAAGGGAGAGTCACTAATGAGTCCTATGGTCAATAACCAAGTAAGATCTTAGATCGCCGGAGGAGTCAAATTAATCTCCCTTCTAAGTCCAGCTTTCTTAGGCAGCGTACTACCCTTTTAACAGATCTTAAAAGGTATTGACACAAGGTCTCATAAGCAACAGTAAGGTTCAAACATAAAATATAAATACATAACAACCACAACATGTATATAATTCAAAAGATGGTTCCAGTACATTACATCCAAAAAGAAAGCTTAAATCTTCAAATGAGTCTTTACAAAACATCCAAAAAGAAACTTCTAATTTTTCTAGGATAGCCAAAAGTCTTCAAAAGTTTCGGGCTCGTTGTCTCCAACTATGAGTTCCGCTTCGTCACCTGGCATGATACGCCTTGAGCTTTGAATGCCCAGTAAACACACACACACCCTACCCCTTTTTCCCAATCCAATACACAATCACAATTATAACATCAAGTAATAAAGCATGATACTTCGATAAATAAATAAAGGGTTAAGTTAGATGTTAGCAAACTAGAAATTCCCCAAAGAGATTTCGTCCTCTCAACCACAAGAATCGGACGCGGATTATTCGGTATGCCCCCTCTTTTGCTGCTTTGTTGTAGAACTAACCTCGGATGCCTACCAACGGTTATGTACCGCGTAGCGCCAACCGCAGGGCCTCAAAAAAGACGGTAAAATAGGGCTTTGCCCGAATCCCTCCTTACACCAAACCACTTAGGGTCCGAATACAACCGCTCCGTTCAAGGGTTCCGAAAACCACTTGCGCAAGACTTTAACTTTCAAATAAGGAACGCATCCCAACAATCCATATATCACATATTCTCATCTTTCCATCACTCAAGTGCTCGAAAACACAATACCCTCCCCATTAGGTTTCCCGTTTGAATTAAATGTTTTAAAACAAGGTTAGTCCAACTTACAAGACAATAATATCTATATAAGCATGCGTTCTTAAGATGAGAAAGGTAATTAACATAATCACAACACATATAATAACATGCCAAGATATGATCATAAGCTAATAAGCAATCTCATGAACTCAATGGCATAAAACATCCACACATAACACAGTTTCCAGATTTAGCATCGCATAAAGATTAAAATATAAGGACTATTTTAGATCTTTCACCGGACTCGGCTTTCCTATGGCTCGTAGAGGATTTGATCTAGTTTCTAGAACATTTTTCGGAAATGGGATTGCTTTTCCAGATTTTGAGTCATTTAGATAGTATGCCAGCGCTGTCCAGATTCTATCCAGATCTGTCAATCGTTACGAAAAAATAATTTTCTTGCAAACCGCTTAATTTTTTTCGATGAAACCAATTTTAGTTGAAATCTAACAACTTAAGGAAGGTTTTGACATAAAATAGAGGTCCCAAATAATTTTGTACATTTTTCTAAAATTTTTGGAAGTGGGCTACAAAAACAGATTCTAAGGTGCTTTGCCCAAAACAAGAAGATTTATGAAAAAGGGGTTCCACCAAGGGAAAGTTTCATTTCTTTTGTGAAGAAAATATGCTAACTATCACATGTTTAACTCAGAAAATTTGTTTGAAAGAGTGCTCTTGAAAAGTTGAGAGATTAGTACAAGGAAGATGGTTTTGTGCCAAAATGGAGAAAATACAAGAGAGATGGAATCAATACCCAACCCTTAGCATTTTTAACATGAGAACTCAGTAATAAAATATCTGAAAACATTATTTAGAACCCTTAGAAACATGTATTGAAAAAAAAGGAAAATAAAAGAGAAGGTTGTGTTTGTGGCTTACCTACTAAGCTTTGCACAAGAAGCTCTTTTCTTCCTCCTTCTTCTCCTATAGACTTCTCTCTCTTGCTCTCCTCCCTCTCTCTAGCTGAATATGTGTGTGGGTGTGGTGTTTGTGCTTGCCAAGCTTAGGGGAGGTTGGTATTTATAGGCAAATTTTGATGTAAAAAGTCCTAAAAGCTCACTAGTTGAAAATGGATGGAAATGTTAGGATTTGTTTGAAATTTTAAAGGAAATAGGGATGATTTGGGAGGATTACTCAAAGATTTGGCAATACTTAGTTAAAATGGAACTAGTTTAGGAATTAGCGTCCTAAGTCTAGGATACTAGATTGTGTTTCTTTCTAGAATTTCATGATGATATACATTGAAAATTGTCTCCTCTCTTCCTCCTAGAAAGGCCGGCCATAGGGAAGGGTGAAGGGCCATTTTTTTTTTATTAATTTTGGTCCTAGGGCACATCCCTCAAGGTGTATATATATATATATATATGACATGATTGATGGTACTTCAAGGTACAAGTACTAGTTTTTGGAACAAGTTTTGAATTTAATTAAAGGGTGAGGGCTTGGAGTTAAATACATGTAACTTAGGTGGAATTAAATTAGGTTAGGGAACCTAATCCGGCTGGGGGAATTCCTGTTTCGATAAAAATAAAAATAATAATGCTAACCGACAAGATTCGAATTAATTTAAGTAACCGAGGGGCTTTAAGAAAATAATTCAAATATTAGGGTCTTTAAAGTGAATACATATTTCAGGGGCTTTACACCTTTTAAGTTTTATTAAAGTGTGATCTTTGGGAGTGTGATTAAAAGGAGTTATTTTTAAGGGGAAATTACCCACAGGTCCCATGTGGAACATGTGGATACCATTTAATCCCATAACTTTTTGAGTACACCCAAAAGTCCTTTCCTCTCTCTCTCTCTCTCTCTCTGCTTTTTGCTTCCCTTCCTCTCTCGTTTTTTTTTCTGCATTTTTCTCTCATCGTCTTTGTCATGGACGACGACTGGTGATCATGTCTTTCTCCATTGATCGGGGTTCACTGATAACCGCCAACCATCGAAATCAACTCGTGACTTCACTCTCACCAACGACGAAGATAATAAATTTCCGACGAAGAAGATGATATATTTCCGACGAAGAAGATGAGTGGATCTACTTAGATCTGATGTAGATATACTCAGATCTACATCAGATCTGAGTAGATCTACATTAGATTTGGCTAGATCTAAACAAAAAATAGTTGCCGGAGTACAATCCTCTCTCTACATGCGCCTTTCTCCTTCGATCTCTTCTTCTTCTTTTTTTCTCTGCTATACACTTCTGTTTTTCTGTTCTAATAGAGAAAAATTTTGAATTCTGAACAAGTAGTTTTCAAGTTTTAGTTACAGGCGGTGAAAACTGTAAAATTTTACAGTTTCAAATTTTTTTGGTGCTGGAATGAATCATGGTATAAAACTGTAAAATTTTACAGTTTCATAACATGTTTTTCAGTTTGATTAATAAGGATAAATGCTTAATAGATTTTTGTTTTGAAACTGTAACATTTTACAGTTTCGAAACTTACTTTTCAATTTGATCACTATTTAGAGATTATTTGCTTGAACCTTACAAAAATTGAAAAATAACATATGTTTTCCCCATTGTTGCTGTTTTTTGTCGTTTCATTTTTTTTCCTTTTAGTTTATCAATATTTAGCACATTTTGCTATGTTTTTTTTGCTATAATTTATCCATTTATTTTTTTTTTCCGGCAATATTCTAGACATTCCGGTGAGTCTCCAGTGATATTCTTAACGTCCAGTGAACGTTCTGAACATTGCGGCGACTTCCATTAACGTTCTTAACACTTCGGCGAACTTCCGACGAAACTCTGGTGACTTCCCGGTGATACTCCGGCGACTTCCCGGCGATGTTGAACATTCCGACAAGTCTCCGGCGACCGTTTGACGGAAGTCCTACGGTAGCAAGATGTGAACAGTGTCTGTAAATTATAAAAAAAAAAAAAAAGGATTTTTTTGTAACAATTAAAAATGTATTGGACTAATTGGTGCAAGTATTTTGTTTTGGGATTAGCTGGGTTTTGAACTTGGTACATGGGACTTATCAGTAAGTTCCCCTATTTTTAATCACACACTTTAAGTGTGATTAATAATATTTAGATCACACATTTTAAGTGTAATTAAAAATATTTAGGTCACACTTTTTAAGTGTGATTAATAACATTTAGATTACACATTTTAAGTGTGATTAAAAATATTTAGATCACACATTTTAAGTGTGATTAATAACATTTAGATCAAATCTTTTAGTCGTCAAAAGCTCATTCATGAAAAAAAAAAAATTGCTCTTGTGGAGATTCAAACCATCAACCCTCTCATACATCATAAATCTTATACAAGACATTCTTTCCACTGCACCTCTATAACACCATATGATTATATATGCAATATATATTATTTATATAGTACATAGACCCGTATTAATATAAAAGTATATATATAAAGATAATTATTTTTTATTGAACATAATTTATGTAAAAATAAATTATTTACTAGAAAAAAAAGAGACCACTTTTGGCGACTAAACATAATTTTAGTCGCCAATTCTATACTTTTGGCTATTAATTATTTTTTAGTCGTTAAAAAATTTAATTTCCGGGCTAAAATTACCACTTTTGGCGACTAAATTTCTTTTTAGTCTCCAAAAAGCCTCAGTTTTGGCTACTAAACATCTTTTTAGTTACTCAATGCCTCAGTTTTGGCTACTGAATTTTTTTTAGTCGCCAAAAAAATCTCATTTTTGGCTAATAAAATTTTTTTAGTCGGTAAAGACCTCACTTTTAGCGACCAAACATCTTTTTAGTTACCCAATACCTTGCTTTTGGCTACTAATTTTTTTTAGTCTCCAAAAAGTCTTACTTTTGGCTACTAAAATTTTTTTAGTCGGTAAAAGCCATATATGGGCAACCAAACAGATTTTTGGTCGCCAAAACCTATACTTTTGGCTACTAAATTTTTTTAGTCGCCAAAAATCCTTGCTTTTGGCTACTAATGCTTTTTTAGTCGCCAAAGATACTTTTTCTTGTAGTGGAGTGTGATTAAATATATATATATATATATATATATATATATATATAATTACACTTATTTAAAAAGTGTGATTACAAAGTAGTAATGTATATATAATCACACTTTAATTAGAATGTCTGATTGAAATATATATATATAATCACACTTATTTAAAAAATGTGATTAAAAAGTTGTAGTGTATATATAACCATACTTTAATTAGAAGGTGTGATTAAAAAATATATAAATAATCACACTTTAATTAGAATGTGTGATTAAAAAATATATATCTAATCACACTTATTTAACAAGTGTGATTAAAAAGTAGTAGTGTATATATAATCACATTTTAATTAGAATGTGTAATTAAAAATATATATATATAATCACACTTAATTGAAAAGTGACATAAAAAATGATTATCACACTCAATCAAATTAAGTGTGATTAAAATATCAATCCAATTTGTTTTATCACACTTCCAATAAAAGTGAGATATTTTTTTTTGTCAAAGTGTGATCTTTAACTATTTTTGTAGTAGTATCAATCTAGACGTAGCCACAATCGAAACAATAGACCTGGATGAGGACTAATGTCATATGAGTGAGCTAGGAAATAGAATTAGAATGGATTTCAGTTATGTAATTTTCTTTGTTAAACTAACTTAGAATAGAAAAGAGTGAATTGGAATGGATTTAAGTTATGTATTTTGAATGGATTTAATTAATGTTATTTTCTTTGTTCTAATGAATTGGAATGGTAAACAGTGAATTGAAATGAATGTTATTTTCTGTGTTATACTGAATTGAAGTTGATGAAAAAAGTGAATTGGAATGGATTCAAGTTACACAGTGATGAACAAATTTTGTTCGGACAAAACAGTTCTAAAAAATATATATTTTTTCGCCTACACAGTGGTGAACAAATTGTTTTTATTCGGTTCAACAGTGCTGAAATGAGTAGGCCAACAACTGTGAAAGGGCTAGCAAGCATTTACGTTCGGCACTACAATACTAAAAAAAACCATATATGTTCAGCATTACAGTGCTAAACAAAGACTAGCTGTTCGGCATTACAGTGCTGAGTGAGTCAGTTTGATTTGGTGGAATTCTAATGGCGATTCAGACGATGATTCTATTTTTCCTCATCTTGCAAACGGTTATGAAAATCCCGTAGAAATTGGAGTATCTTCGATCGATCTTAGCGATGATAAAGATATAAAAAGCAACGAAGAAGATAATGATGAGAGGATGAGAGAGGTTACTGATTCGGCGAAACAGAGAGCGTTCAGAGAAGATGAGAGTCGTCGGAATGCTCCGTTGACGGTCGAGACGGCGATGAGAGTGATGGAGGCGATGCGTGGAGTGTCGTCCGGTGGATTTGCTCCCGATTGGGCGAATCGAGTTCCTGAAGATCAGTGGATCAATCAGATCAGAAGATTGAGGCCACCGGAGACCACAATTCACCAGAATTGAGGAAAAAATGTGAGATGTTCCACCACTTTTGTTTTTGTTCTCTTCTGTTCATGAATTTTCTTTATCTTTTTAGTTGGAATAATTAGGTAAGAAATAAAGGAAATTCTATACTGGACCAAAGCTCCAAACTTTGAAGATTGAGTGAGTTAGGGAAGGAAATGAATGAAAAATTAAGTGAGTGTGCATTTCATTGTGAAAATATTATGAATATGGGTAGATTTGGTAATAAGTGGGGTATCCAAAAAAATATTATTAAAATTGAGGGTTTAGGATTGGGGTCCAAAAAAATGGAGGGTCCAAAGAATTTTAGTAAGTGCTAATAACAACACTCTTAAAAAATCTTAATTAATAATTAATGAAATATAATTTCATAAATTAACAGTTGTGTGTAAATGTCCATTTTTCTTTTGTGTAACTAAACTCCGAATTTCTATGGGTTCAAAAGATCCTAAGTTGAGTTCTCAATCTTACGAAATAAAAAAAAAAAAAAAAAAAAAATTATAGAAAAATAAAAAACTCTTACCAATAATTAATTGTCCATTTTGATATTAGACTTTGTTAGTGAATTGATTGTCCACTTAAATATAATTCTCTTAATATTTGTAAATATTCTTTACTGATCCATTATAAAAATATATATAAAAAAAATTAATAAAAAAAAATTACAAATCAGTATATCTTTCAAAAAGTAATTACAGATATTATAAAAGTTTAGGGACAATTATAAAAATATAAAAAAAAAACCCAAGGCTTAACTCTTATAACAAAATAAATCTTAAATTTTTAATTTTATTAATTTAAACTCTAATCTTTTGATTTATTTTCAATTTAAATTATTTGTTTATTTTCGTTAACTAAAACTGTCAAAAATAACATTTTAGTTGTTAAATTTAATGTAGGTATATATAAGATATCTAATCTTTAGTTTACTTACTTAATCACTAAAATGCCTATTTTTTCATCAGTTTTACTTAATTAAAATAGGTTGATAGTTCAATTTAAAACTAAATCAAAAGTTTAAAATTTAAATATATAAAATTAAAAAATTAATATTTATTTTGTTACAAGACTCAAACACTGAATTTTTTTTTTTTTAATTTCTCATAAAGTTTATCATTGATGCATTTGTAATTATTTTTTGAAATTAATATTTTATTATTAGATGTCGGTGGGAGAAGGAAAAAAAAAAATAGCAAGAAATGTAAGCAACACTTGTACTTTCACAATTTTTCATTCACCCCTTTTCAACCTCCTCTCCCAACAAATCCTTGCAACCTGGGTCGTCTCTCTCTCTCTCCGGCCGGCGAATGTAAACGCACTGCTTTCGCACCCGCCCGAGACACGGGTCTCTCGAATGTTGCCTCGCGCATCACGGGTATTTTTTCACTCAGTGTTAGCTACAACTTCTATTTACTTCATTATTGCCTCTAACTGTGTTTCTTGTCAATTAATTTATGTTCTATGCTTAGATTCATACTAGTAATTGCCTTTAAACAGTACAACTTTTTACTTTTTATTTTTTTTATTTTAATAATTTTATTGACAAATACTAATAGATTTGTTAGCAACCCAGGAATGGGTTTTATCGTTCTATTGAAAAGTAAAAAAATTTACAAATTTTAATCATGAAGTTGTCCCATTTTGACTGATTTTGCTCAGACCTAAATCTGATGCAAATTGATAGGTAGTTGTTTTGTTTGTATGTGTATATATCTCTGTGTTTGATGGGCACCTGGTAGGAAATTCATGAATTAGATTAGTAAATTGGTTTATTGAGAGAGAGTAGAAATTGACTTTGGTTACACTTGAAACAAGTTGAAGATAATGGAACATCAATTGACAAGAATTTGTTTGAGGAAAGCCATTTTAAATACACCCAAATGTTTACATGCATTCATGGTTTTCAAATTCGTTCGACCTGTAACAGCACCGGCTTTCAGCTATCCCTGCCAACAAGCAAAATTGGTATTTTTGACTCTTTAACAAACATGAATCATTGACAACAAAGATGATTGAACTCTGATGATAAACAATACTTTTATGGTCAATTTCTCAGAAACATGCTGCTATCATAAGATTTTGTGTCAAGTCAAAGAAATTGGCTCCTAATTACATTTGTTTTTTCTTTTTTTCTTTGCAGCAATGCCATCAATAAATATTCGTTCACTGCTTCTGTTCTCAGGAGTTCTTCGACTCCTATTAATTGTCTATGGAGAATGGCAGGACACACATATGGAGGTCAGATACACGGATGTTGACTACCTGGTGTTTTCTGATGCTGCTTCCTTAATGGCCTCGGGCCAGTCCCCTTACAAATGAACTACATATCGGTACTCACCTCTGATTGCATTTCTTCTCATTCCAAATTCAATCATCCATCGTTCATGGGGAAAGTTTCTCTTTTTTGTTTCAGGTATTGTATCTTTTTTTTGTTGTTGGAGTTTTACATCTCTTGAGGAAATAAAATAAAATAAAATATATATAGAAAAGGAAGAAAGGGTAACATTTACATGATTTGTTTGATAGGTTGGTGTGTTGGCTTATCATACTTTATTCAGGTCAGGTGTTGACTGATTTATATTTACTGTTGGATCCATATTGTGTTATTACATTAAAGTGGATGCTTTCAAAACTTTCTGGGGATTAACCATTTAAGGATCTGAAAAACACCTGGTGGTTATGATGATCAAAACATTACACTCATCATTTCTCCCACATTTCTTTTAATATTTCCCATCATTTCTTTTAAACTTTTCTTCTGCCAACCTGTTCCCCATTGATTTTATAATTTCATTTCTTTTATCACATATCTATTTAAAAAAAAAAAAAAAAAAAAAAAAAATCATAAACCAAAACACACCGCACATCGTTTTATTCATGACAGGGAATTAACCCTCATCACATTTCTACAAAAAAAAAAAAAAAAAAAAAAAAAAAACAACAACAACAACAGCTTTGTTTTCTTTTCTGCAGCGGCCACACATCGACCTCACTTCTTCTCTACTCTGCCGCCGGTCTTTTCTTTTTGCCTCCGTCCTGGGCGGCCCTTGACGGTGCTGCCTCCGTGTTTCCCACTCCACTGGGCATGATCACTCCTCCCTGCTCCTCCACTACAGAATATGGCGGACCTCCAAAACGGAACATCACGGTGGCCTTCCGCTTCAGCTCCTTATTTTCCGCCTTTAGCACACTTATCTCTGCTCGCGCATCCTTATACATGCGTTAGAGCAGAGCCAGCTGGGAGTTTAACTGCTGCACCTCATTTGCCCTACTCTGCAGCCGGTTCGACAAGTTTGTAACCGCAGGCACACTTATCTCTGCTCGCGCATCCTTATACATGCGTTAGAGCAGAGCCAGCTGGGAGTTTAACTGCTGCACCTCATTTGCCCTACTCTGCAGCCGGTTCGACAAGTTTGTAACCGCAGTCATGGTTTCCACACATGACTTCAATGTATACTGATTGGCTTCCACATCCGACTGCACTGTCATTCTTTGCTCCACAGACCGCATCGGAAAGTTCAACGGAGCAAACTCCGGGGCGCTTGGTTGAGGTTGCAGTGCCACCGCACCAGTTCTCTCTCTTGTTGACTCGTTGAGGTCGGGAAAGAGAGTGAGTAGACCACGGGATGAAGAGGTCATATTCTGGGTAGCTGAACGGGAAGAAGAGGCCATGTTTTTTTGGGTTGCTGAGTGTTTCAGCGAAATAGCAATTTCAGACTGATAATGTTCGGAAGGGGAGTGTTTCAAGATTTGCAGCTCTTAGAGGCAATCTCTCAGAAAATGAAGAGTTTTTCAGAAGTTTTTTCCCAGGTTTTTTTTGTCTTCGCTTCTGCCTCAAGCACAGCCTCCGCATTGGTTTATATCGACACTGACAACGCGGCCGACACGCCACTCTGTCGCTCACGTGCCTCGCCGCGTCTCCGGCTCACCTTTTGATGGCTCGACGCTTTCTGTCGGGCACGCCTTTTGATGAAGTGGGCGCGCCTTTTGAGGGCGCGACTTTTGAGGGCTCACTATATATATCCATATATATATATTTGGGCAGCCTATATACACCATCATACAGTGTATTTTTAAAGGGTCCGACAAGACTCTGTAAACTGTCCCGACATTGATTCCGTTTAGCTCCTTTATGGGTCCGACAAGACTCTGTAAACTGTCCCGACATTGATTCCGGTTAGCTCCTTCATGGGTCTGACAAGACTCTGTAAACTGTCCCGACATTGATTTCGGTTCGTTTCTACAAGGGTCCAGCAAGACTCCGTAAACTGTCACAACCACTCTTATAACATTGTCTGCTACAACGGTCCGACATGACCCCATAAACTGTCTTCTACATCGGTCTGACACAACCATCCAGTGTCCTCTGCAACGTTATGACACCACCATACAGTGTCTTCACCATCGGTCTGACACGACCATACAGTGTCTCCTATCCTCTTTTCTTTTATGTATTCGTCTATTTTCTTGTTTTGTTACTCTCTCCAAACTCAAGTTGGCTAGTTCCTATCCCCCTTGAGTTTGCGGGGGGCTGTTAAAACCTATCACCTACTTCACCCACTTAAACCTACTCCACTAAACCTAACCCACTACACCACTACCACCTCACCTACTCCACTAAACCTAACCCACTACACCACTACCACCTCCACTTCACCTACTCCTTACCTACTACACACTCACCCTCTTCTATATATAGGAATCATGAATCATTGTAATAAATAGAACATTATATCAATCAATAATACATCTATTTCTTACAGTATGTGTTAACTGTACAAGGAATCCCAGCTATTTGCAGTGTCTTGTAACTTACAAGTGTATGCTGTAAAGCTGTTGAGTCCAAATTATGAGGTTACCTGTGAATATAACTGTTTATCAATCTATTTATTTTTGTTCAAACTTCAAGGCATGCATAGTACGTGCGAAGTACATGTATGTATTGTGCACCGATATGCCTAAGTTCCACATAAATATCACTTTTTTCTTGGTGTGTATGTGGGAAGGGATTAATATCACTCCCCAATCAAGGATAGGCACGGGCTGCACCACAACGCTTGATGGCTCGTGAATATTTTAAAACCTGACTTCAACTTTTGATATTAACAAAACTCGTGTGTTTATATTTTCATTTACAAAATGGTGACTTTTGTTTTTGTCTCTTCTATTTTGTTAGAAAACTAGATAATTGTGAATCTTACATCCTGGTCGCACTGCAGATTTACTTGTAGGGTTGTTTATGCGCAACATTTTGAAGCTAAGAGGGGTGCCTGAGAATCTGTCCACCCTTTCTGTAATGATATGGCTCTTCAATCCATTTACCTTCACCATTGGAACCCGTGGGAATTGCGAGCCAATTGTTTGTGCCATGGTTTTGTGGATCATTATCTGTCTCATGAATGGTATAACTTCTACTTCTTTATACCACCTTCTCAAATAAATAACATTGTGCTGCTGGTTTCTTAGGGTGGCAGTTATTAATCTGAAACAATGCCTTAGAATTGTATTTGTAGCACTCTTCATCGACTAAATTCCAAGAGTAGATGCTAAAGAAATGACAAGACATTAAAGGAAGATGCTCTATACATGTTTGATATAAAGAGAGGAGAATTCTCTTGAAGAATCCTTGGAAAGAATTTTAATCTTTAGCCAGATAATCTTTTTTAAATGCGAAAACGTCTCTAAAGTGGGACAGTGGGCAGAAACTTTTTGGAGTGTGTTTTCTCGTTTGAACTGTAAGACGTAACCTTGTTTTGAATACTATCTGCATTGCACTATTCTTGAAATTGCAAACATTAAGTTTTGATGCAGGGTTCAGGCTGCTTTCTTTACAGTTTAGGAGACGAAAGTAAACCACTTCAGTTGGTAAACTGAATCTTTCTTACCCTAGATGTCATTTTAATTGAGAATTTTGTTGAAGGGGAAAGCATCACATGTTTGAACCTTAGAAGTTGAGGAAGAAATTTTTCGACTCCCTTTTTGCACTTTTGGGACATGGAGAGTGGGTGTTGTGATGAAATTTTAGAAATTTTCCTTGATTTATGCACAAAATACTGATTCATCCCTTTCAAATCACTACAAACATTTATTAATCTCCCTCTAACTTTATGTTTATGGGTTCACAGGTAATTTGTTACAAGCTGCATTGTGGTATGGGCTTGTTGTTCATTTAAGAATCTATCCTATAATATATGTGCTCCCTATCATCTTAGTTCTTGATCCTCCACTTCCGGTCTCATAAGAAGCCTGCTCTTACGGAATGGAGTTCTAGTAACAGTAAGTCAGCCCAAAATTTCAGTGTCAAGAAAGTTACTGTTAAATACCGTTTATGGGTTGCTTTGACTAGCATGTTGACACGAGAGAGACTTATGTTTGGGCTAATCTCTGGGTCTGTCTTCGTCGTTTGTACTGGAATATTTTTCTATCTATATTGCTGGGAGTTCTTGCATGAGGCACTGCTTTACCATCTGACTTGTACTGACCCAAGACACAATTTCTCAATATATTTTTACCACATCTATCTTCATTATGAACATGAGTTTTCAGTTTTGGAAAAGCTCATCTCTTTTCTGCCTCAGTTTATAGTACAGCTAGCGCTCGTTCTCCGCTTTGCACAGGATTTACCTTTCTGTTTCTTCGTACAGACCGTAGCATTTGTATCATTCAATAAGGTATGTAAAATTTATGAACTTGGCTGAATGTATAATGGTATTTGCTGGAGGACATGAGTGCTCTTGTCGGTCCTGAACAGAATGTCTCTGCCTACATCCATAAATAAGTTTTAATTATGAAAATATGGTCTTTTTTAGGGAAATTTGTACTTATCATGCATTTGGTTTTGTAAATTTAAAGGGTTATATCTTTTGACAGGTCATTACAGCGCAGTACTTTGTGTGGTTCTTCTGCCTCTTGCCTCTGATATTGCCGTGGAGCAATATGAAACTTAAATGGGAAGGTTTGTCATCCATTTTCATATGGATGGGAGCTCAAACCCATTGGTTAATGTGGGGTTATCTTCTTGAATTCAAGGGCAAGAATGTCTTCCAACAGCTCTGGGCCTCAAGCTTAGTATTTTTGGCTGCTAATACTTTCATCCTGATCAGAATCGTCCTCCGCCACAGATTCTCTCCATTGTTCAAGCAGTTAGGGCATACAAGTGCGAAGAGACCACTGAAGCACGAGTGAGAGTATGGGCTCCCCAATCACAAGGTTCACTTCTCCATTCTTGTGTGATTTTTGGCACTCAAAATCTGCTGAATATGGTTTTCACGAGTTTGGTTGTAAGGATTTCTCAGGTGAACAGAAGTTACACTCCATGTTATGAATATAGGGGTCCTGGCCCCTGCCCCTTTGAGATCCTATCTGGAGAACACTAAATCTTGCCACGTTAGCTCCAGTTTTGGAGTTTTATTCTCTTGGATATCCCTCGGTGTGACAAGCTTTGAAAACTTATTTTTGGATCGGATGACTCACTCGTATCGTGCCATTGGTGCTCGTTCTTTGTCCACTATTTTGTGAGCTGAAATTCTTAATTTTGCTAGTTGAAAATAAGCTTATTATGCAGAGATTTTCTTTCCCATTCTTGCAAAGTCATTGTTTGGAAGTCTGATGTCCAATCTACATGTGGGTCCACAATTTCAGAACTTTGATTTATTTTCAGAATATTTTATTATTAATTTTTCATTATTCTTCTTCTAAAGTGATGTTTGACAATTTTTAAACCATTCGTCAATATATATACCTAACAATATTTTGTTTTATTGCTATGTGTTTTTATGCCAAACCTGAATGGATAAATTTGGATTGACCTTGATTTGAATTGAACCTAACCACAAACATTTCTCTGTTCTATAAGCTTGGCCTGTTCAGTGCAATGTGCAATTGTTTGTAAATTCTAGTTGAAACTGGATAATTAATATAAATGTTTTGACAATATAAATTGTAAGCAAAAGCGGTCCCAATCAGTTGTTGAAAAACTAGTATATCGAGAACGGTTAATTATTTGTTTAATTTGATTCGATAAATCTAAAATTATATAAAAATAACAAATTATTTGAACTTGATTTGACAAAAAATTTATTTGAGATGGATTCAAAAGTTTAACAAATTAACCTTAAATAAATTTCAAAATCTATTAAAATTTTAAACTAACCCTGCTCGTTGAAAACTCCTGAATCCAATGTCCAGTCAACCTCACCCAATCCAACTGTCCACAACAATTTCAATGAAATGTCTTTAACTTTAAAAATTTTGTGAATATAGTGGCAATTAATTAAGAGTTATTTAAAAATAATTTAAATAAAAATATTTATTCGAGGTATATCAGCTTTTTTATTTTTTATAGTACATATTTTTATAAAAAATTAAAAAATACATTAAATAACCAAATCCCAAACAATCCCTATAAGTCTTTTTTGAGTAGTATGTTACATCGCCAGGTTGGACATTAACTGCAGCCTTCATAAATCCTGTGAAGAGAGAGAGGAGGGGAGAGAGAATACGGGTCATAGAGAGAGAGAGAGAGAGAGAGAGTGGTCGAGAGCACTACATTCCACTCATACCGACCATTGAAATCCGAAGAAAACTCTATACATATCAGAAGGTGAAACCAAAACTACACGACTGCATTTCCTTATCTGGGTATGTCCTTTCTTAGATTCTTCCTCTTTCTTTGTACTGTTTTTCACTGCTATTCTTCTTCTGTAAATGGTTTTTTTTTTTTTTTTGATATGGGGTGGGATAAGATTAGAAAGTGGAATGGTTATCTATATGTTTCTTTCACTTGATTTGTTGATGTTAATCTTTTGTTTTTGGAGATGGGTTTTGAGCTGTTATTTCAAAAGATTTGCTTTTTATACAAGTTTTGTGGGGTTGAGTTGTACTCTGTAATTGGGTAATAGTATTTCTTACTAGGGTTCTAGGGCTTTACAATTTTGGGCACCCATTCATTCATCACTTTACCTTGTGTTTTCTTCACTGTTTGTGCTGGGTTTTCTTTTATTTTAGGGGTTCTTTATGGCTTGTGTTGTGATCTGCTTTGCTGATTATGATTGAGAACAAGATTTGGTGTAAAGTAAAAGGTTTTCACAAATTTCTATGTTGCTCTGGTTTGATTTGATCTCTTGTTCTGTTATCTCAACTCTTTCTTTATAAAACATTTTTGGCTGCTTCTTTTCTAATCAGTCTCTTGGTTTTGCTTCAGCTTATAACTTGCCTCTTGTTCCTGTTTAGTACCCTTCATTTCGTAAATTGTTTCAATTTCTACAGCTCTCTTTTTTTTTTTTTAGGTTTGTTTCTGTTTCCTAGTAAGAATTTTGTGCTTAGTATTCTTTAGTTTTTAGTTTTAGACTTTTAGTTTATAATTTTATCGAACCAAACATATTGGTCCATGTTGGGTTTATGCGAAGGGAGAGTGAAATTTAAGCATATTGAATTTTTGAATTATTTTACAGCGAAAAAAAGAAATGTAATTTTTTTTTTTTTTTTTTCAATTTTTAAAACCTTTCTTCTTTGACTCCACACATCCTCAAGCTTGCTGGGAATCAATTTCCAACAGCAGTATTTGGGTAGGTTTCTCAGAAAATGCTGATTTTGGGCCTTTGGGCATGGGTTCTCAATTTCAGACTTATGTTGAACTAACTGCATTTGTTTCTTCTAAAATTAACCTTGGTTTTGTCAGTGATTTGGAACACTGTCAGATGTAGGGATCTCATAACACATTTCATATTTCAGGAATTAAATTAATACAATTAGAACACAGGAGACTAAATTGCCACAGTGCATACATTCATTGGGATTCATTAGTGTAATTAGTCTAAATTTATATGTTGCTTTTGTTGATTATGATTGAGAACAAGATTTAGAGAAAGTAAAAGGCTTTCCAAAATTTCTTTGTTATGATTTGATCTCTTATAAATTAATGCTCTCTCTGTCTCACACTTCAATTTGTAATTTGTTGAAGGCATAATGCAGTTTCAAATGTCTTCTTGATTAGTTTTGTTTTTTTAATATTTTGTGTAATTTTGTTAAAACGTATAATTTATAAAGATTTCCTTTTTCACACTTTTTTTGTCCTAATCAGTTTTTAGAGTTTGCTTCAGCTCAGAGATGCTGTGCTTATTGTTCTTTAGTTTTAGTTTTGGTTTTAGTTTGTAAATTTATTGAACCGGTCATATTGAACTATGTTGTACTCGGGATAAGGAAGAGTGAATTCTAAGAATATTGAACAGTGGAATTATATGTACTTTTAAAATCTTTGTTCTTTGACTCCACACTGCCTCGAGCTTTCTGGGAATCAATTTCCAAAGAATAATGCTATATATACCAAAAGCAGTGTGTTTGGCTGTTGCACTTCCTTTGCAACTCCAGAATGCAACCACTTATCACCCAAGAGAACAACTAGCCTAACATTGATCTAATATTAGAACCCTCTGATGCCCTGAGAAGCTAGGCAACCGTACACAAGATCCCTCATTTGAGTTTTGGTAATATTAGACAATTGCACGAAATTATCTTATTTGATTTATGCATGCTTAAAACCAAGTTTCATATTTTTTATATGATTGTTTGTCCCCTTTAATTTAAACCAGGTATAGTTCATTTGTACGTATTGATTTATAGTAGTTGTAAAAGTGGAATTGACTGGTTCAATTTTGTCGGAACTTAAAACCATGAACAGCATTCCTTTATATTGATGATATGATTGCTTTGAGTTTTTTTTTTTTTTTTTTAATATTATTATTATATTAACTTCTGTTCGGTTTGGGTACATATTGCTTTTTTAGGTAGATTAAGTGGCTCGTTCTAAAATTGGAAGAAGATAGAGATTGGATAACTTGTGGAATACCATCATGTTCAAGCAATCTCCTAGTAGAAACCACAGGTCCAAAGGCATCAAGGTTAAGCGTGTTCTTCAAATTTGTGTCCTGCTTGCTGTCTGCTTTTGGTTGGTTTACCAAGTCAAGCACTCCCATGACAAGAAGAAAGAATATGATGAAAATGATGCAAAGATATCACATGAAAAGCATTTTGATGGTGAAATTTCGAAAATCGGAAGAAAAGCTATCCTTCCTGGATTGGAGGAAGCAACTATGAAAAATGATGAAGTAGAAGAAGAAGAAACTGGAGGAGAAGAAGAAGAGAACAAGCAGCATGATGAGGACGAGCAAGAAGAAGAAGACAAGATTGAAGAGAAAGAAGATGAGGGGAGAGGAGGTGGAGATGATGAGATAGACGAACGTGATCAAGAGAAATCTGAGATGGGGGTTGAGCATGAGGTGGATTTTATCGATGAAGAGAAGGAGAGAGAAGAAGCTGATGAGAAGGCAGCTGAAAATAAAGATGTTCAAAATGAAAATGAGAATGAGAATTCTTTGGAGGACCGTGATCATGATGGCGGTAATAGGAATGCTCATGAAGCACGAGAGGAACATTATAGGGCTGATGATGCTTCCAGTGCGGTGACTCATGAGACTGAAGGAGGAAGTTTGGAAAACTCAAACAAGAATACTGAAACGAATAGTCAAGTAGAGGAAAATAAAGCGAATAATGCTGAGGAAATCACTGTTGCTCAAAACACTACAGGCGTAGAGGCTGCAAAAGGTGAAATGGCTGAAAATGTTGTTTCTCCAAATGTGACCAGGAAAGAAGAAAAGGGGTATCAGATTGGTTCATCCAAATCAGAGGACAGCTCGCCTTTGAATTCTACAAGGACAACAGTGGCAAACAATCAACCAGAAATAGGCAATAATAACTCAACAGAAGGGAGTTCGGAAACCAACAATTTATCTATGCAGAATGAAACGGAGACTAAACCGGATGCAAGTAAAGCTCAAAATGACACGGTAGAGGGCACAACTTCAGAAGACTCAGCGTTGCAAACCGTTGCTCTGGGACAGGAAAATAATTCTAACACAGCAGCTTCCAATAACAATCAATCCGACTCAAATTTGACGATTTCCAGTAATGCTGAAAATTTAGAAGCAGCTGCCAAAGGAGAGTCCTCAAATTCATCAACTACTTCAGAATTTTCTGTATCAGAAAAGGTAACGACATCTAATGCATTGGTTGAAGTAGAGGGTACTGCAGAGGAACATAGTGATGCAACTCGGAATGAGAAGTCAGAAACCAGTAATGGTACAGATGTAAAAGATGAAAGCCGGGACTCTGCCGAAACTGAGAATGCAGATGTAGTTCACCATGACCCCGTTGATTCTTCCATCCCCTTAGAGAAGGATGTTCGCATGGATCTTGATACTTTGCCAGAAATTAGAACCGAAGGAAGCAACAATGAAGATGCTGCGGCTGAATGATAATTTTGATCTAGTAGTTATTAGTTTTAGTCTAGTTATAAAATTTTTGTTCTCCTTTGTTTTGCTTTTGGTAACATGTGGGGTTCTAGAACCCTTTTGCTTGATCGTGTGAAATATTGATTAATTGAGAGAATACGGTTTCAACTTTCCAGGTGAAGTGTAGGCAAGTTGATGATATTGAAGGTTTTAATCTGTATAAGCTTTTCTTTTATTTTTTCAATTTAACATGGATTGTCTAGTTGTGAGAAAAACAGAGGAATATCCTTGTTGGGGAATCAAGGGGCCTACAAGCATGCAGCAAAACCATACCAGCCCAAGTTCCATCACATAACACACTAAAGATACATTTTTTAAAATTTGTACTCACTTAAAAGTTTAAATAAGTCCGTCTAATTTATATTAAGGCTCATAATTTTTTTTATATATGATATGAGATTCTACATTCACATATGTTTTAACAATTTTTTTCTCTTGTGTGAACTAAATATTGGGCATCGCCTTACTCCCTCGAGTTTGATATGTAAGACTTTATCTTTATACCTGCTTTAACAAACCTTACATATGATCCTTTCCACATTTTAGTTGAGGTTTTTTTTTTTTGTTTTAGCACATACCTGCATGATTATAGAATGCTTATCCAAATTGAAGGATTTTATGACTCTACGATTTCAATTGGTCAAACAATTCTAGTTTGAAGAATAAACTTCACAAATTTGACATAATTATATTACTTTTTTAAGGTTTTAATTCAATAACACTTATTTTTTAAAAAAAATTAGTGAAACATCTCTCTCCAACTTTGTGTAGTAGGAGATGTTCAAAATATTTTTTTTATTAGCTTCCCTTCTCTTAAGATTTGCAAAAAAATACATGTAGCTTCAAGAAACCAGTACTAATTGACATAGTGTCAAACAAGGTAAAATATATAGTCAGTGTAGATAGACATGACAATATCATTTTTCATCCATATTATTAATAAATTATTAATGAAAAAAATAGGGTAATTTTTTTTAAGGTCCATAATATTAAGATTTTATAAGATAAATGATATACAATATTTTCACAGAAAAAATTTAACAGAGAGAAATCTCGCTCGATTCAGAGAAATTTTGGCCCAAACTCAGAGAAATTTCAATTTTCACAGAGAAATTTTGAAATTCCTATTGTATGATCATAGAGAAATTTCTCTGAGTCGGGCCAGATTTCTTTGAGTTAAGGGAAGCTAGTGTAATTTACAATAATTGTTTTAGAGATAAAAGTGACATTAATCCTAAAACTACATGTTTAGCAACTAAGCTAAAAAGTCACTATAAGTTGTCACATCACTCTCTTTAATTTTTTACACATTTTTTTGTAAAAAATTAAAAAATTATTAAAAAATAACTTGTTCCCAAACGAAGCCTAAATAGGCAAAAAAAAAAAGAATAAAACAATAATAATTTTATAACAATTCATTTTTTGAATTACCATAAATATATGAATTCAACAGATGAGGGTTAGAATTTGAGGGTTTGCTTCCTTCAAGGCCTCAAATTTGACTTTCTTTACCAGCAAAACTCTTGAGACCAAGATTGCAAGGAATAAACTTATTTCAGAAAGTTTATTCAAGATGTAGATGTGCAACGTTACACATAAAAAAAATTTAAAAAAAAAAAAACTTAAAAATTAGTTTTTAGATGCATTTTATTTTTTAGTTTTTAGATACATTAATCTAAATGCACCTAAAAAGTAAATTATGTAAAATTAAAAAAAAAAAATCAATAAACATGAAAAAACCAAAACATTTTTTTTTTATTTAGTGATTTTTTGGGGGGTCAAATTTCCTCCCGTGTAATTTATTTATATGTGCATCTAGATTAACTATATAATAAAATGATAAAAGAATAAAATTTATTCGTATATAAAATTTATACAAAAAAAAACTTGATAAGAATGATGTGACATTATTATTATTGTAATAAATTCATTTTCAATGATATTTTATTTCGAAATCAGATATCTAGAATTAGTCACATTATTATGTATGACTTTTTGCTTGCATAGCATTACCTATTAAATTAAATTATTAAATAAATCCACTACAAAACAAAACAATTATGAAACATATGAAGCCATAATACATTTTTTGGAAATTAACCAAGCAAGGTAATTTTTATAATAAAATCACAAGATGGATTAATGAATGTACAAATAACTGGAACAATCTCTAAAATTTACATCACCAAAAGAAAAAACAAACAAAAATAATAAATCAAATAAATTACTGTTAGCTCCATCCACTACCCACATGGTAAGGAGTTCACTATCCACATGGTGTGGGTGGCACCATGTGGTAAAGGAAGCTGGTGGGGGCAGTACCAACTCACCAAAGGTAGATGGTGAAGGTGGCACAACCAAGCCCACTCATTGTTGTCACTAAACCCACCTCTCTTCTCTTTTTATAAATTGAGATGAGTGAGGAGGGGTTGTATACGAGAGTGACACACAGAGCTGAAGAGAGCAAACATAGAGTGTAAAATCTGTGAGTGAGAGTGCATTCTATAGAGAGGTGTAAGGTGTGAGTTGTAATTTCCTTCTGGGATAATTCTATAGTGGATATCACTCCTGTGGACGTAGGCAATTGGCGAACCACATAAATCTCTTGTGTTATTGTGTGTGATTGATTTTTGGTGTCCCATAGTCCTAACAAATGGTATCAGAGCTTCGTCGGTCGCGTTTCGGAACAAAAACAGAGTGTTTTTCGAAATTACCTATAAATCAAGTTGCTCGAAATCAAGTTTTGAGCATACCAGGAGTAAGGTCTCCTAGAGAGGAGTCCAAAACTACAAAAAAGAGGCCTAGAAAACCCTAGACGTGCCCTCTGAAAATGGCGCGTGAGTCCCATGCGTATATACGGGCCTCCATGCGTCGTCAACGGCCTGGCACGTCATCTCAGTCTTTCACACGCGCCTTACGCGTGGCGCAAGGTGGAAGACGAGCCACATCAGTGCCACGTAGCACCACATCACCGCCCTTGTGGTTGCCACGTCACGCCACGTCAGTTTTAGTTGACTGTTGACCGAGCCGACGCCGAGCCGCTAGAGTCGTTGATTGAGAAGCCAAGCCGAGCTGAAGCCGAGCTTCCAAGCAGAGCGAAGCTGCTTTGACCGCACTGCTGACCGCATTGACTAAGCCGCTTGACCAAGCCGTTGACTGGAGGAATTATTCGGTGCTTCCCAAGCGCACTAGATTCTACAGATCTGAACCGTCCAAGCTGTTTTGTCTTGATCAGAGCCATTCGGAGTCCGTTTTTGACGATCTAATAGTACTTTCCAACTATTTGGTGTATTCCAAACACATCCGTACGGTCAAATTTTTCATTCAGAGTTTTCTGTAAAAAGAAAGAATACGATGGAGGAATCCACATCAACTTCAGGATCTATGTTCAAGTTGACTCTTTCCAATTATGCAATTTGGAAGTCATGGATGGAAGACATCCTGTTTTATAAAGATCTATTTGACCCTATTTTTGTAAAAGGGGTTAAACCTGAAAGAGTGAAAGATGATGACTGGATAAAGATGAACCGCAAGACTATCAGTTGTATCAGACAATGGATAGACCATGGTGTATACCATCAGCTCGCCGAGGAGACAGATAGACCGCTCGAAACAAAGCCTTGGTGATGAGAAGGCTTGTCAATTTGAAGTTGAAGAATGGTATGTCTATCGCCAAGCACACTAGTGAATTCAAAAATCTGATGAATCAGCTTGCAACCGTCAAGATGTGCTTAGACGATGAAATGCAAGCCGCACTACTGCTCAGTTCTTTACCGGACAGTTGGGAGACATTGGTGGTCTCTCTCAGCAACTCTGCACCAGAAGGGAAGCTGACCATGAGCATGGTCACAGACACCATGTACAATAAAGAGAGAAGGCGGAAAGACATGGGAGGTAATCAGTCCCATGCTCTTGTCACAGAAGATAGGGACAGAGAAATAGGTAAAGGATGAGGTAGAGGAAAAAGCAAGAGTAGAGGTAGTTGGAACAACAAAAGTAAATCTAGAGACAACAAAGGTCGAGGTAACTCCAGCTTCACTTGCTTTCACTATGGCCAGGAGGGTCACATAAAGAGAAACTGCCCAAGCCGGAAAGAGAAAGGCCAAAGCAGTAAGTCAAAAGGAGATGAGAACACAACAACCACAACAACTGATAAAATACTTCTTACAGTTGGTGAAGAGGAAGATTGCCTTCACGTAGCTGACCACAGCTACATAAAATGGGTGAGAGACACAGCTGCATCCTATCACGCCACTTCCCACAGAGAACTCTTCAACTCGTACAATGCCGGAGATTTTGGCACTGTTCGAATGGGGAATTCTAGCTATTCAAAGATTGTGGGTATTAGAGACATTAGTATTCAGACTAATGCCGGGAACAAGCTGGTTTTCAAAGATGTGAGGCATGTTCCAGATTTGTGCCTCAATCTTATTTCCGGAAGCGCCCTAGACCGACAGGGCTATACAAGTACATTTGAAAATGGCTGTTGGAAGCTGACAGGAGAAGCTTTGCCAGTTGCCAAAGGAGAGATGTCTTCAACATTGTATAAAACTCAAACGAAGATTTTTCTGGAAAGTCTTAATGCAACAGAAGACAAGGAGTCACCGGACTTATGGAACAGAAGACTGGCTCACATGAGTGAGAAATGATTACATTTGTTGGCAAAGCAATCCAAGATGCCCTTATCCAAAGGAAGTGCCTTGAAGCCGTGTGATCATTGCCTTTATGGCAAACAACATCGAGTATCATTCAGTTCAACAAGCAAAAGGAAAACAGAAGTGCTCAATATGGTATACTCGGATGTTTGTGGCCCAATCGAAGTGGAGTCACATGGTGGCCGCAAGTATTTTCTGACTTTCATTGATGATGCATCAAGAAAGTTGTGGGTGTATTTCCCGTAGACAAAAGATGAGGTATTTCAGTACTTTCAGGAGTTCCATGCAATGGTTGAAAGAGAAATTGGGAAGAAGTTGAAGTGTCTTCGCACAGACAATGGAGGCGAGTACACTTCCAATGCTTTTGCAGCATACTGTGCCAGCAGAGGTATCCGGCATGAGACAACAGTTCCCAACACCCCACAACATAATGGTGTGGCAGAAAGGATGAACCGTACTATTATTGAAAGAGTCAGATGTATGCTCAAAATGTCAAAGTTGCTAAAGTCATTCTGGGCTAAAACCGCCCGCACAGCCTGTTATCTCATCAACAGGTCACCTTCAGTCCCGTTGAATTTTGCGATACCTGAGGAAGTCTGGTCCAAAAGAAAGGTATCATATTCTCACTTGAGAGTCTTCGGGTGTAAGGCCTTTGCACACATCTCCAAGGAAAATAGACAAAAGCTTGATGACAAGTCCACTCCATGCATATTTGTGGACTATTCAGATGCAACATTTGGGTACAAGGTATGGGACCCAGTGAACAAGAAAATGTTCAGGAGCAGAGATATTGTGATCCAAGAAGACCAGACAGTAGCAAATTTTGAAAAATCTGCAAAGTCTAGAGATGTCATCACTTTAGACTTGTTTCCATCTCCCGAGCCATCACAAAATGCTAGATGTGATGATGTGCAACAAGAAGTTCCAGAGTTACAGGATCCTATGCCAGAAATTGAGGATTAAGAGGAAAGAGATGAAGACCCGGAAGAAGAGGGTGTTGAGCAGAGGGAGCAACCCCCTCAACCAGAGGCAACTGGGCCTCATTTGCGGAGATCTGGAAGAGTTGCCATGCCATCAACCAAATATCCCGCTTCTTAATATATTCTGATTACTGATGAGGGGGAGCCTGAGAGTTTTTCGGAAGCAAAGAATCATACAGAGAAAGACTGTTGGATGCAAGCCACGAAGGAGAAGATGAGTTCTTTGCAGAAGAACTACACTTATCAGCTTGTTCCACTTCCAAGAGGCAAGAGAGCCTTGAAAAACAAATGGGTGTATAAGTTGAAGAAAGATGGCAACGGTAAACTATTACAGCATAAAGCTCGTTTGGTGGTCAAAGGCTTTGGGCAGGAAAAGGGAATTGATTTTGATGAGATCTTCTCCCCAGTTGTAAAGATGACTTCCATTCGAGTAACTCTAGGATTAGCAGCTCGCTTGAATCTGGAAATAGAACAAATGGATGTCAAGACTGCCTTTCTCCATGGTAATTTGGAAGAAGAGATCTACATGGAACAACCAGAAGGATTTGAAGTTAAAGGAAAACAAAATCTAGTCTGCAAACTAAAAAAGAGTCTCTACGGCCTGAAACAGGAGCCGAGACAATGGTACAAGAAGTTTGATTCATTTATGGTGGATCATGAGTACACAAGAACGGTGGCAGACCAGTGTGTACATTTCCGAAGGTTTTCGGATGGAAACTTCATTATCTTACTGTTGTATGTCGATGATATGCTGATCATCGGACATGATACTACTATGATCAACAAGTTGAAAAAGGACTTGTCGCAATATTTTGACATGAAAAATTGAGGCCCAACACAACAGATTTTGGACATGAAGATTATTCGTGACAGGAAAGCTAAGAAGATATGGCTGTCACGGGAGAAATATGTTGAACGAGTGATTGAAAGGTTTAACATGAAAGATGCCAAGCCAGTCAGCACACCATTGGCCAACCATTTCAATGTGACAAAGCGTTCGTGCCTTACAACCAGCTCTGAAAGGAAAGAAATTGAGGCAATCCCTTATTCTTCTGCAGTAAGAAGTTTAATGTATGCAATAGTGTGTACCCGGCCAGATATAGCTCACGCAGTTGGCATTGTGAGCAGATTCCTCGCCAATCTAGGAAAGGAGCAGTGGGAGGTGGTCAAATGGATTTTTCGGTACTTGAAGGGAACTTCAAAGATGTGTTTATGTTTCGGCAATTTTAGAGGGTTTTACAGATGCCGATATGGCATGTGATCTTGATGGAAGAAAGTCCACATCAGGATTTCTGTTCACCTTTGTAGGGGGAACTGTTTCATGGCAGTCCAAACTACAAAAAAGTGTTGTTTTATCTACAACAGAGGTAGAGTATATTGTTGCCGTAGATGCTGGAAATGAAATGTTGTGGTTAAAGCGGTTTCTCCAAGAATGGGGTCTACAGCAGGAAGAGTATAAGATACATTGTGATAGTCAGAGTGCAATTGATCTGAGCAAGAATTCCATGTACCATTCACGTACAAAACACATTGATGTCCGGTATCATTGCATACGAGAAATGATGGAAAAGCAGCTAATGAAACTAATGAAGATTCACACAGACAAAAATTCTTCTGACATAATGACCAAAGGTGTCACCAGAGACAAACTGAAAGTTTGTAAGAATATGACTGGGATGGACTTCAAGTGAGAAGTCAGTTATCCATATGGGCGTGGAGGGGGAGAATTGTTAGCTCCATCCACTACCCACATGGTAAGGAGCCCACTATCCACATGGTGTAGGTGGCACTATGTGGTAAAAAAAGCTGGTGGGGCAGTACCAACTCACCAAAGATAGATGGTGAGGGTGGCACAACCCAGCCCACTCATTGTTGTCACTAAACCCACTCCTTCTCTCTTGTTATAAATTGAGATGAGTGAGGAGGGGTTGTCTATGGGAGTGACACACAGAGCTGAAGAGAGCAAACACAGAGTGTATAATCTGTGAGTGGGAGTGCATTCTATAGAGGGTTGTGAGGTATAAGTTGTAATCTCCCTCCGGGATAATTCTATAGTGGATATCACTCCCGTGGACGTAAGCAATTGTCGAACCACGTAAATTTCTTGTGTTATTGTGTGTGATTGATTTCTAGTGTCCTATAGTCCTAACAATTACAATTTCCAACAAAAAAAAATATTTAAAAAAAATGGTAGGTATCCAATTGTCAATAACAGTAACAGAGCACAACAATGCAAAACAACGAAGAAGTTGTATAATAATCAATCTACCAAAAAACAATCCATATCCACCAAACCAAACACCCATCTTCTCCAAAACGACACCCCCCTCCAAATCAAACGACAAACTCCTGACTCTGCTGCCACAGGTCCTTCTGAAATTTCATCATTTTTGTAAAATTAAATCTCAATCATTCAAAAAATAATTTTAAAAATATTTTATAAAAACTACTCTAAAGGATTCGGATTTCTCAATTTCTTCTGGAGCCTCTGCAAAAATGGCCTGCAGGCATCCATGTTAAGGTCCATCGCGGCAGCAAGCGCTACAAACGCCGCCGTGTCCTCCGTAGATGTCACGGGTTGCACCCCCATCTCCACCTCCAGCTTACTACACCTCCCTCCTCCCTCCACCATCGCTAACATCACGAAAGCCCGGTACCAAAATTGTGCCCATGAAACCCAAACCTCAAATCACAGTTGCTTTCGGGGGTTGAAGCTGGTGAAACTCCAGTGCAATCTATGGTGAATTTGCCGCCATTTTTGATGCTTAGACTTGAATTGGATAGAGTCACGGCATCAGGGAGGAGCTCGAAATGGTAGCCAAGGTTGTTTCGATATCGCTTTCGAGCCACGCCTCGAGCCAGCCCTTCAGCTTCCATGTGTGGTCAGAGAATGAGCCATGCATCTGGTATCTACGCGAGTTTGTAAAAACTTGTGTTCCTTAAAACTTTTATGAGATGACTTACCAAACATTTGTGTTAACTTACGTTTCATTTTGTATTGTTAAAACTTTTATCAGATGACTTACTCGAATTTATATTATTTATGAATTTTTGTAAAATCACTTATGTAAATTTGTAAAAACTTAATTTTGTATTCCTCAAAACTTTTATAAGATGACTTACAAAAAAATTTCATTACCTTACACATTTTTGTAAGATCACTTGCGTGAATTTATAAAAACTTATTTGATTTTGTGTTGTTTAAAGTTTTATGAGATGACTTACGAAAAATTTATATTAACTTACATATTTTTATAAAATCACTTATGTGTATTTGTAAAAACTTAATTAATTTTGTGTTTCTCAAAATTTTTATGAGATAACTTACGAAAAATTTGTGTTAACTTATGTATTTTTATAACATCAATTAAGGCTACGTGATTTGTGAAAACTTCAAAAAAATTTCAGAAGACTTGAATTTGTATTACACATTTATGTGAAATCATTGATATGAGTTTGTAAAAATTTACATAATTTTGTGTTGTTTAAAACTTTTAAAAGATGACTTACTTGAATTTGTATTAACTTATACATTTTTGTGAGAAAATTTACGTGCATATAATATAATCTATTATTTTAATATAAATTACCTGTAAGTTGACCTATTTAGCAAGTCAACAATGTTTAACAACAAACACAAAAATGTATAACTAAAACAACAAAAATGCATAACAAAATAGATACACCCCAAGAATTCCCCTAATCTCTATTTCTTTAACTAAACACCCAATAACTTTTTAACCAAACAACCCACCTCTCATCCCATCCTCTCCATCAAAATAGTTTGATTCTTATTTTTTTTTTATTGTCGAGAGAGATTAATGGAGTACTAGAATATGATAAAATTGCTAACCACTACTATATTTGATTCAATCACAATGTCAGGGTACTGGTTGAACGAATGAGCATGACGAACTTGCCAACGATATGGTTCTGACAGGAAATGAAACAACACTGATGGAAATCTTAAAGAGCCAAACATGAATTGACCTTATCTAGTTTCATTCATTTTACCGTCCTAATCATTCCGTACCAACTCTCCCAAGGAGGGTTGAGACAAGAAAGGATTGTGGGACATCATTTTTTTTGCTAGATTTAGAGTTGGCTTTGTACAATTGTCACAAAGAGATTTTATCCTTTAATTTTGCACATCATCTTTATTTCATGATAGTTTAACCAGATTTACCACATATATTGGACAATTTTTAACTTGTTTATCAACTGTTGTGACTATTTGATTCCATTATACATTTAATTTTGACATAATTCAACACCCTATCAAACTTCATTTGGAAGCTTCCCCTAACATGAGCAAGCCAAGCCTAGAACTTGCACGCAAGAGAATGAGGAATATTTAAACTCTCCATTGAAAATCTACTTATTTATAAGTATGACTAGTTAAAATAAATTTGAAAATCTATACGGAAATGATGCCCTATTTGATGGGATTTAAGACTTAGTTTGGTTTGTATGTAAATGATGCCAAATACGACTATGCAATGCTCGATTGCTTTTCTCGTATTATTCTTTTTCATGTAGCAAGATAAGAAAATTTGGGTTCCATAAATGAAATTGAAACTCCACAATAATTCATCGTGAACATCATTAATGTCTGACTTTATAATAAGTATAATTAGAATATCAATTGGAAACAAAATGGTAAAGGGGATAGTCATTTCAATTTCTTACTAAAGTCAGAGAGCTCAAGAACGTGGATTCTGGAAATGCTGGCTGCTTCCGCTCTCTCTTTCTGAGTGTTATACCCCCAGTCCCCTGCTCCAAATAATCCCAGGTTGTAAACTAAACCAAACAGAATGCAACAATGAACTGATATATATTTATGAGAAGTCTGAGAGACAAAAAAAAAAAATCACCTAAATACAAATTCCACGCATCTAATTCAGGCTCTTTAATGACATTCTTCAGAGTGGCAAGCCGATCTTCCACAAAGCTGATCAAAATAAGAGTTAATTATTTTTCCCACAAGTTTTTCTTTGCTTTCACCATGAAAAAATTACTATTTGCTTCTGAGCTTTACTTTTCCAGAAGCCTTGTGGGCATTCTTGAAAACAGACTCGGTTTAAATCATCGCATGAGCAGAAAAGAAATCTTACTGTAGTGTCAGGCCCTGGTGTTCTGGTTTCTTCTGAAGCTGCTTCAGGACTTCTACTTTGGGACTGATGGGAATTGCCAGAAGCGAAGAAAAAACTCGTGTCACGGTGAACAAACGATAGGCAGAGAGGTATTAAAAGACCAGCCAGACTTGTAATAACACACACAAAAAAAATATATACTTAAAAATGCTCTCACCCAGTTCCCAGACCATATATTCTTTCAGGTGGTATAGTTACTCCTGCAAGCTCTCGTAGCAATGCATCAGCAAATCGGCCCTGTGGTAAAATAGGGCAGTCGTAATGCCAAAGAAAAAATAAAAATTCAAAAATATCAGTAAAAGGGAAAATGGAAAAATGCATATACATTATGAAAAGACACACACGATCCAAACTAACCTTAATCCCATTTATTGGGGTCTGCTTCGGACACTTTAAAAAACATTAATTGTTAAAAACTTCAAAAATCAAATTTGGGTTTTTCCTAACTACGTCAGTTCAAATGCAATAACTAAAAATTCCTATTAATATCAAACATATAAATGAAAAATGCATACCTGTTTTGTGGTGACAATATATATTTTTGAGCTTGCAAATTTGAGAGCATCAGGAACGCCTGGATAAAATCTGCATAGGAAGTACAGTGAAACTATTATGTTGGACTTGTGTACAAGACAGTTCAAAAATATTTTTTTGGGGGGGTACAAGACAAAATATCACATATTAATTATTCTAAGGGAAGGGGGTATTGGCGGGCTTCGAATCCCGATCAGTGAGGAAACAACCAAGGACCCAAGCTATTGGGCCAAATGCTATCCTCAGATAGTTCATAGTTGGTTTACAATATGTTCATCAATTTGAAACTAACCAGTGTTGGACAGGTCACAGTTATAAGTTAAGGGTGCATTAGTCTGTCAGAATCTTTGAAGCAAGTCCTTACTTATTTTGAGCTAATATGCTCTTATATATATATAGCATGTGATAATGAACTTCTCCATTCAACACTCTTGCCTGACACAAAGATGAATTTTCAAGTATGCTAATTCAAACTGTTTGTTACTTCATAGCAACAAGCAAGCAATGTGCACATCATTTCTTTCTTCACTAGCATGTGACACACACATATTTCAGGTTTGGTATATGGCATAAAGTAAAAAGACGAGAAAATTTTGTAGATTCACAAACTATGTTAAAATTCAAGTATTATTGATTGATTGATTGTTACAAGATTCATTAATTACAATTCCTATACAATCTATATATAGAAGAAAATGTGGTAGTAGGTGTAGTGGAGGTGATAGTGGGTTAGGTGAAGTGGAGTGTGTGGTGAAGTGGAGGTAGGTGAAGTGGAGTGTGTAGTGGAGTAGGTGAAGGTAAAGATGGGAAATTCTAACAGCCCCCCGCAAACTCAAGGAGGAGAGAAACTAACCAACTTGAGTTTGGAGAGAGTAACAAAACAAGAAAATACATAAAAATAAAAAAGGATAGGAGACACTGTATGGTCGTGTCAGACCGTTGGTGAAGACACTGTATGGGGTGTCTTAACGTTGTAGAGGACACTGTATGGTGGTGTCATAACGGTGTAGAGGACACTGGATGGCGGTGTTAGACCGATGTAGAAGACAGTTTATGGGGTCATGTCGGACCGTTGGAGCAGACAATGTTGTGACAGTGGTGGTGACAGTTTACGGAGTCTTGCTGGACCCTTGTAGAAACTAACCGGAATCAATGCCGGGACAGTTTACAGAGTCTTGTCGGACCCATGAAGGAGCTAACCGGAATCAATGTCGGGACAGTTTACAGAGTCTTGTCGGATCCTTGTAGAAACTAACCGGAATCTATGTCGGGACAGTTTACAGAGTCTTGTCGGACCCTTGTAGAAACTAACCGGAATCTATGTCGGGACAGTTTACAGAGTCTTGTCGGACCCATAAAGGAGCTAACCGGAATCAATGTCGGGACAGTTTACAGAGTCTTGTCGGACCCATAAAGGAGCTAACCGGAATCAATGTCGGGACAGTTTACAGAGTCTTGTCGGACCCCTGAAAAAGTTGCACCCTCAAAAGGTGTGCCCAAAGTTGTCAAAAAGTGTGCCATCAAAAGGCGTGTCCATTTTATCAAAAGATGTGCCATGAAAAGGCGTGCCAGTGTGTCGGGTGGCAAGAGGCGCGCGATGCGCGTGGCTGCCTCGGCTATATAACCAAGACTGAACCTGAGGCTGAGGCAGAAGCAAAAAAACTGCGAAATCCTCTGTAAAACTCTTCATTGTGCTGAGAGAGAGAGGCTGTAACACTGTTGTGCTGAGAGAGAAACTCTGTAATACGCTGTAACACTCTGTTGCCCAGAAAAATGGCCTCGTCCTCGTCTTCCCGTGGACTGCTCACCCTCTTTCCCGACCTCAACGAGTCAACGAGAGAGAGAACTGGTGCGGTGGCACTGGAACCTCAACCAAACACCGCTGGGTATACTCCGTTGAACTTTCCGATGCGGTCTGTGGAGCAAAGAATGGCAGTGCTGTCGGATGTGGAGGCCAATCAGTATACTTTGAAGGTATGTGTGGAAAGCATGACGGCGGTCACAAACCTGTCGAACCGGCTGCAGAGTAGGACAAATGAGGTGCAGCAGTTAAACTCCCAACTGGCTCTGCTCCAACGCATGTATAAGGATGCGCGAGCAGAGATAAGTGTGCTGAAGGCGGAAAATAAGGAACTGAAGCGGAAGGCCACCGTGATGTTCCGATTTGGAGGACCGCCAGATGCTACAGTGGAGGAGCAGACTGGAGGCAAAAAGAAGAGGCCGGCGGCAGAGTAGAGAAGAAAAATCCCACTGTGGGTGTGGATGTTTTGTGTTGGTTTGTTTTTTTTTTTTTTTTTTTTTTTTTTTTTTTGTTGTAAAATGATGATCGGGATGAGCCCCAACATGAATAAAATGAGTGTGGTAGCAGTTCGTCTTCTTCCTTGGTTTTTTGTTTTTTTTTTTTTTTTTTTTGTTTTTTTTTTTAATAAAATAATAATAATAATAATAAAAAATAAAATGAAGTGGAGGCATGGTCTCAATGATGTCTTTGTGAAGTTGGGGGCATGGTCTGACAACGAGTGGGGTGGCATGTAAAGAAAAAATAAAAAAATAAAAGAAGAAAAGTAAAATAAAATAAGAATAATAATAATAATAATAAATAAAAGGAAATGGAGGCATGTGGTGATGAATAAAATAAAGGAGTGGGGTGAGAGAGGCGAAGTAATGGTGTCCAGAGCCTCAGTGGAGTGACAGGGCTGACAGCAATTTCACTACTAATAATACTCAGCTTGGATGGAGAGCTCTAGGGAACCATCTGTCGGGGTTTCCAAACCAGAGCAGGGAGACATCCTCATTGATATTAATGACCGATTCCCTCGTGATTTCCTTTCGGATACATTCTCTAAGGCAATATTGTCTGAGGTTTCATCCGGGTTGAGTCCGCTACAGAAAGACGGAGCTGGTTTGAGCTTCAACATAGAAAATCAGGATCCTAAACACTGGTCAGTTTTCCAGAAATTGGCAGAAGATGAGATCGGCTGAGATCTGCCTCTCGGCTGGAGACAGAAGTCGGAGTCGAAGCCTGGCGGGAGTGCGGTGCCAACGACGGCCTTAGCTACAGCTTCGAGCTCGTCCAGGACGGCGCCGGCAGGGAGCCCCAAGGGAAGTGGGGACTTCGGGTACGGGCTGTGGCCGTACTGCATGTATAGAGGGTTCGTGATGGGAGGGAAGCAAGTGCAGTAAACCCACGGTAGAAGTTAGTGTGCAGTACGTGAACTGCACAGAAGATGCGGCCGCATTCGTGGCATTGTCAGCGGCCGTTGATCTTAGCACGGACGCTGATCTTAACTTGAGGAGGTTCCAATTCAGGGAACTTCAAGCTGCAACAGACAATTTCAGCAGCAAGAACATACTAGGGAAAGGTGGTTCACGGCAGCAAGAAATATGACAGCGGAGTGAAGGTATGTGTAGAGGTCCGGCGGGCGGCCAAGGCGAGGCTGCCGCCCGCCGGTGAAGCAGAATTATTAGCTTCTCAACCTTGCTCTGATACCATGTTAAAATTCAAGTATTATTGATTGATTGATTGTTACAAGATTCATTAATTACAATTCCTATACAATCTATATATAGAAGAAAATGTGGTAGTAGGTGTAGTGGAGGTGATAGTGGGTTAGGTGAAGTGGAGTGTGTGGTGAAGTGGAGGTAGGTGAAGTGGAGTGTGTAGTGGAGTAGGTGAAGGTAAAGATGGGAAATTCTAACAAACTATCATTATCATTTTGGTCTCTTTAGCCCAAAATAATTACTGCTAAAAGCCAAATCACAAGTTTCATTCAATTCCGATACAAAAATCTATATTAGGGAATATATTGATGCATTAGCTTCCAGCTAAATTGTTTAAATCTAGATTATTAGCCATTATATGTGGCACCAATCTTCGTCGAAACTGGGTTAAGAATATTTCTAGATAAAGCAATAAACCACCAAATCCTATGGTACTTAGAAGGGAAAGCCTTGCAGAATATCTCTTGAAGAATTGTTTGTCTCTTATGATTCATATTTAGCATGTTAAAAGGGAAAGCAATAAACTACCAAATCCTATGGTACTTTGGACTTGGTTGCAGACTCATCGGTCCAAGACTTGCTAGTTATATTATCCCTTTCATTTTATCTACAAAAATCATTCGTTTGCAAGAGTTTCGGAAATTAACATTCAAGAAAAGAAGTTTCAAACGGATTTATTAGAACTACTGTAAATTTTGATAGCATCTCAATGTCAATGCAAATAATTAAGGTAAGTTACCTATTTGCACCAATCCAAGTAGCTAAGTCGTTGTCCATCCAATCATCCCTCACCCTTCCAAAAAGTTCTATTAAAGCATCCCTATTCTCATCCCATGCTTCCAGAATAACTGGTTTTATCTTTGACCAGTTCTCCAATATTCCCTCAACTGTGAGTCCCTCTGCAGCCTTACATATCAAACCACAGCAGTCAGGTCCAGAACAATTTGAAATAAGCAAATATGAATATCCCAAATTGATCTTATTTTTTATTTACTTTCTTTTTTCTTTTTTTTTAATCTATGCTAATCAATTCAACTAACAAAATACAAGTTACCAGTGACTGAGTACACACCGACGATTTGCGAATAGAAGGAACTCTTATCTCCAACAGCAACCTTACGAGCAATAGGTTTTCATATCCAGTTTCTACCACAGGTCGCACCTGCCACAGTATGGGAAGATGATTATTCTAAAAATAACCAATATGTTGGAGTTTTTTTTTTTTTCTCTGTGTCTCAACTTTCAGCATAAATTATCTCTAAATATAAGTCCACTGTTTTTTATCATTGATTTTTCAACTAAGAAGTAATTGAGACATCCATTAGAAACATCAAATGGTATGTAAATAAGATTTTATCAAGCTAAATCATATGTAAGAAATAACTTAACAAATTTAAGCAAATGTGATCACAAGTTGGAGATTCAACTAATGCAAATCTGTTTTTATCAGTAATTAAACATCTTTTTGTTCATGAATTAACTTTTCAAGTAGAATATCACCTTCAATCATCATTTAACAAGAAATTAAATTGAGAAAATATCATTTTGCCCCTAAACTATCGCTCAAAACTTCTATTCTTTTAATAATATCAATTATACACCTAAACTATTTAATTTTGGATCAATTTTACCTGCCGTTCCCTTCCATTTATAATTAAACATAAGTTACTAATGTGACACTGAAATTTCATTTGAAATTCATTTTATCTCCCAAACTATCTCCAAACTATCTCCAAAATATCAATTAGACCCCTAAATTTCATTTTATTTAGAGGTCTAATTGATATTTTGAGGATAGTTTGGAGGTAAAATGAAATTTCAAATGAAGCTTGGGTGCCACATCAGCAACTTAGGTTTGATGGTGGGGCTAAAATTGATACAAAATCGAATAATTTAGGTATAAAATTGATATTATTAAAAGAACATGAATTGAATTAATTTTTGAGAAATAGTTTGGGGCAAAATGGTATTTTCTCAATTTAATTTTTTACGAACTTTCCTGCATACCAAACAGGTAATGGAAAATTATTTCTTATATGTTTTCATTTCCTTTCCTTTTAACTCAGTTTCTTCAGGAATTATGTTCTTGTATGATTTATTGGAAACCAAATTTCTCCAGAATTATTTCCTCCTAAATTCGATTATACCAATTTTGATGTTCTCCAACAAACTTTCCGTCACTTTATTGGCAACCAAACACTACTTACAACGATTCACTTCGCTCCTTCCGATTCTTTTCCCCTAGTTTTCTGAATTCAAAAAACACTCAACTAGTAGCAGAAAATGTCACAAAAAAAGTTTTTAAAAAAAATGAAATTAAAAGAGCTTACAGTGTGCATTTGGTGAACAATCCAATCCTCCATTGATGAATCCACACCTTCAAATAGACTAGGCCATCTCACCTTAGCAGCCTATACGAATCATTGAATTCGAATGATAAAACATTAACAACACTTCATAAGCATCAAATCTACACACACACACACACACATATATGTATGTATGCATAGGCGGAGAGAGAGAAATGAGAGGAACCTTGATGGCGGAGAGAGAGCTCTCTCCACAGCTATCGCAGAGAATTCCATCGAAGTCCAACGCGTACAAATCGCCCATTTCTCTCTCTTCTTTCTCTCTCTAGTGCTCTGTAGATAATTTGTCTGGTGTGGAATCGCCGACGCTGTAATTCTCATTACCCGCCAATCTGAAAAGTCCAAGTATTTTTTTCCTAAAGTTTTTTTTAGAGTCGTGCATTATGTGGTTGAGATTTAATGACAAGTCACATCAATTTTTTAACATTAAATCTCAACCACACAATGCATCACTTTAAGAAACTTTAGGAAAAAAATACTCTAGAGGATCCTTGGTGGGAATTGAGTCCCTTCAACGTGCGACACGTGTATTATACCGTGTTAAAATTTTTACCAAATAAATAATCAAATATCTCCTGTGTCAGCCCTACATCATACATCATGTCAGATATTTGATTATTTATTTGATATTTTCCTCAAACTCTTTTCTTTACCCATTGCGTTTGTTTGCACGGAAGGCATGTTTTGTACAAATAAAAAATAAAAATTAATAAAAAATAAATTTATTTGAATATAAAATATTTTTTATTTTCGGATTAAAATCTTAGCAACGTTATCACATTATCATTGCTACATTTAATCATCATACTATCATCGGTACAACTATTGCCACTAGTAGGGGGACTAAAGTAAGATTACTTAAATTTTAAAATAATTAAGGTTATATAAATTTTGGAAATCACAAAATTAATAATAGTTTACAAAAAAAACTCAAAATGATATGAAAGTAATGAGATTTTTCAAAAGTTTTGGAGGACTAAAATACTAATTTGGATTTGGGGACGCTGCTGCGCGGGGTGCGCAGCAGCATCTGCTGTGCGTGGAAATAGGTCCATTTCGAGGCCCATTTTGATAATCCAAACCGTTCACATTTTAGAATACATCAAGTAGAATATGCCTGTAAAAAATCAAGTTAATTGGATATCGTTTACCTATTCATCCACTCACATTTGTATTTATTTTAATACTTTAAATCACAATTATTATTTATTTTTGTAGATAGAAATGTGAGTAGATGAATGGGTAAACGATATCCGATTAACTTGATTTTTACAAGCATGTTCTACTTGGTGTATTCTAAAATGTGAACGGCTCGGATTATCAAAATGGGCCCCAAAATAAGCCTATTTTCACACACAGCAGATGCTACTGCGCACCCCGCGCAGCAACGTCCCCAAATCCTACTAATTTATTCTATAATTACTAAAAAATGGAAAAAAATAATGAAATTTTTTAAAACTTAGGAAAACAAAAGCAAAATTATATAAATTTTACAGGATTGGAGTAAAATTATATATTTTTTGAACGAGTTAAAATACAAATTTCTTTTATAAATATTTGAAATTACATGGTAAAAGTGTAATTTTTCAAAAGTTTGGAGGGGCAGTGGCCCCTACCCCACTCCCTACGTCTACCACTAGCCATGCCGCTACCTCCATCTCCACCTTCGTTCCACCACTCCCACCATCAAATGTAGAAAAATATTTTTTTTTTGAAAAAAACATTCGTAAAAAATATTTTTCATTAGAAAATATTTTTCACCGAAACAAATAGAATATAAAGTAAGAAAAATTAGGTATCTCCACAATTTTTCTCACCAAAGAATTTCATTTGATGTGGCGGCCTACTCACTCTATAGGAAGCCGATTCTTACTCATCATAAATTGTTAACGAGATGTTTTTGTGGGAGAAATTTGTGGGAATGTAATACTGTTCAAAAGTTAAAACTCATGCATGCTTGGGAATCAAATATTTTAGTTAAAAAGTTAAAATAGAAATACTACAAATTATTATTTTTTATTATTTAAATATTTTTTTAAATTAAAAAAATTAATTCTCAAATGACTCCCAAATTTAATAAATTATCCATAAAAGATGCTTTAAAAAACCCATTTTTCATCTTAAAAAATTGTCAACAAATTTAGACGTGGAAAGATGTTTGACGATTGACATTCTATTTGTTTTCGAAAAATGCTAAAAATAATTTTAAAGTTTTTTTTTTTTTTTTTTTTGGTGGTGATAATCAAGTATTTAAATCAATTTGTGCGCAACTCAACAAGGTCTGGTTTGACATACTTCAAATAATTCAAAAAGTAAAAAAGTTATTACTATTTATTAAAAAAAATTAATTAATTTTACACAAAAATTATTACACCTCAGTCTGACATCCCACAGACTTTTGCTGAGTTTTTTAGAAAAATTGCACAGGCGGGGTACACAAATAACACGGTGATGTTCGGTCCGTGGGGGTTCATCACGGGTCCCATTTTGATAATCTGAATCGTCAATGTGTACAACTCGTCGAGTATTATATGTCTGTATAAAATCTCATTAATAGAATATCGCTAATTCTATGATCAAATCAGTTTTGTATAAAAAAATAGATGGTGTTATAGTTAACGATTAAAAAAAAAAAACTAATCCGATCAAATAGTTATCGATATCCAATCAATATGATTTTTTACAAGCATGTAGTACTCGACGACCCCACGGGCCGAACAGCACCGTCCAATGCAATGCTGAAAAATAGGCAACCATTTTTGGTATCAAATCACTCTGCCCAGACGGTACGACCGTACTGCCTACTCTCCCTAAGTTCTCCTACACACTAATTTATATAATTTTTTAATACACATTTTTTCGTAAAAAATAAAAAAGTTAATCAAAACATCTATCTTTTTTTTCTTCAACTTTTTAGTCTAAAAAGATAAAAAATACACTTATTTAGAATATCCGAAACAAACTCTAATTTCAAGACTCTAATGTTATTAGGTAGACAAACTTCCAATGATCTTTTGGTGACTTCAATTTGAAATTTTAAATTTTATCCTCAAGTGTTACGATTATTGTTAGTGTTAAAGATTGTGTAGAAATTATAAAAATATGTAAAAGTGTGTTTTTTTTTTTTTTTTTTGGTTATAGGGAAATCCTTCCACCCTCCCGCAGGTTCAAGGCAGCGCCCCATGAGGAGATCACCAGGGTGTCCTGTTGTCTGTTCCGAGTAAGAAACTATAACCTGGAAGCTTATCCCGACCTCCCAAGGCAAGCTCCGATTAAGTCAAGACTCGCACAGCGGGGAGCATTAAACCCACACCAAGTAGCTGATTAGGCATCCTTGAGGTCCAACCCACCAAGTAGCTGATTAGGCATCCTTGAGGTCCAACCCACCAACCAACAGTGCTTCGCCCAGGAGATTGGCCCAAGGGGGGAATTGAACTTGTGACCTTAGGGCTTAAACCCCAAGGCCTTACCACAATGCCACAACCCCTTGGGTTGTAAAAGTGTTTTGAGATATATAAAAAATGTATTGAGATTAAATGTTTATTTTGACATTTTGTAATTCTTAAAAGTTGTCATTAGTACGATCATTTATTTTGTGAAGAATTGTGTTAGAAAAATATGTGTTTTTTTATTTTTTGGCATTTAGTGATTTGTTTTTAAAAAAAAAAAATTACTTTTAGGTTGTTGAGATATATAAAAAGTGATTATAAATATTTATTTTGACATATAGTGATTTGTTTTTCTGAATTATGAAAAGTGAAAATGGTAGAAAGTAAAGTGAAAGAAAAGAAAAGAAAAGAAAAATAAAATATCTTTTCTCATATGAATTTAAGTAGGATGAAAATTTTGTAAGAAAATAGGAATTCTAATTATGAGTAACTACTTTTATAATAAATTTAAACTTTATTGTATTTTCTTGTGTTTTTTTCAGGAAACTAGAAACTTCGTTACCATGCTATTATGAGTTGTATAAGAAAATTAATTTTATTTTAACTTTTACCACTTTCATACTAAACAAATTTAATTTAATTTAAATTTTTTTTTTCCATTTCTTTTCCTGTCTACTTTTTCATCCTAATCAAACTAAGATTGTACTAAATTATTTCTTTTAAGATTTATACAACAATTTAACATCCTTAAATTTATCATCTCAAAAATAAATATTGTACCCAATGTACCAAAATTATTATTTTATTATATTATTATTTTTTTTACTTTTATATTATAACTTGTATTAATTTTAGAATGCTTTAGAAAAAAAATCATTTTATAGGAGTCCCACATATTAAACAAATTAGAAAAAACTCTCTCATATTTCAAATTTATCAATAATGACTTGGACTCCCTTTTTTTCCTACCCCCTTTACCCCCTCTTCACTTGATTGGTCACTTTTTTTTCTTTTTTTTCCTTCTCCTCCAATCACCACCCGCCACGTGTGTGTATGGGGTGGTGGCACTACAACAAAAAACACTATTGGCGACTAAAATGGGAATTTTCGTCGCTGAAAGTCATGGAATTGGCGACTAAAATGGAATTAGTCGCCAAAATTGGTCACTTTTGCCGACTAAAAGACTTTAGTCGCCGAATGTAATGGTTTTAGCGACTAAAAGGCAGTTTAGTCGCCAAATATAGGGGTTTTAGCGACAAAAATATTTTTAGTAGCCAAAGGTTAGGGTTTTTGGCGACTAAAACCATTTGGTAGCCAAACGTTAAGGTTTTGGCGACTAAAAACCACTTTGGTCGCTGATTGTACCTGTTTTGGCGACTAAAAACAGTTTCGTCGCTGAAGGTCAAGCTTTTTGGCTACTAAAAAAAAATTAGTAGCTAAAAACAGGTTTATGGCGACTAAAATTCACTTTAGTAGCCAAAGGGGGAGGTTTTTGGCGACCAAAAACAAGTTTATTCGCCAAAAGGGTAGGTTTTTAGGCGGAATGGTTTTCTTTAGCGACGAAAAATTAATTAGTAGCCCAAAAATAATAGAATTGGCGACTAAATAATTTTTTTAGTCGCCAAAAGTGATCTAAAATTTTTTTAATAAATAATTTATTTTTTACATAAATTATATTTGAATATATATAATTACATTTATATATATAATTGTGTATTAATACTGATGAAAGTAATATATAAATAATATAAGTTGCAATTATAATAATGAGATGGCATAGTGGGGTGGAGTGTATGGTTAAGGTTTGGAACTTGGAGGTCCTAGGTTCGAACCGTGGGAGCTCTGAGGCACAAAGGAAAATTTTTTTTTTTTTCAAAAATGCTTTTGGCGACTAAAAAAAAATAGTCGCCAAATGTATAAATAATAAAAATAATAATTCACTATTAGCGACTAATAGTTTAGTCGCCAAAGGTATAATTTCCAAAAATGGAATTGACTATTGGCGACTAAAACCTTAGTCGCTGAAAACCTGTGTATTGCCGACTAAAAGTTTTTTTGTCGCCAAAGGTATTGCCGACCGTCTATTTGCGACAAACCCGGCGACTAAAAGATTTTGTCGGGGAAAGTGGAAATTTGACATTTGGCGACTAAAAAGGGACTTTTGGCGACTAAAAATTTAGTCGCCAAAGGTGTATTTTCTTGTAGTGTGGGGTGGTTATTGGAGGGGGTCTTAATCATCATCCCAAATTTATAGTAGTACATAACATATAATAATTAAAAAATCAAATAAAAATAATTAATGTATTTTTTTATTGGTTTAAAAAAAATTCTAACTATTTCTTATAATTTTTTTGTAATTGCAAAAATACCTTATATTTTTAATTTTTTAAAAATAGACACAATATAATTCTCCAATAAAATTAATCACAGTAAAAATAGTTAATTTGAAATTTTATTATTAGACAATTTTTTTGATGATGAAAGGGCATAAATGTAATTAGAACTCTTAACTCAGGCTCTAATATACATGTCATACATGTATGAAACATTTTTAAATAGTTGAACATAATTATTACCTTTATTTTATTATTCTTTTATATTATTGGCTGAATATTCAAGTTAAGAGTTCAAATTCAGGTTAGTTTTATAGGAAGCCACAAAATATTTATACAAAATTTTTCATAATTTTCTTTTATTTTTTATTTTTTTATTTTTTTTTCTATTAATCCCAAAAGCAGTGATTCAATATTATTTTTTGGCTATGAAATCTTTGACTTGAATATGCAGACATAAGAATCGAAGCATATTTTATGGATTGACGAGGTAGATAGAGAAGGTTTTTGCATGCACATAATATTCTCATTCTCAAGTGTTACATAGTACTTTTTTAAATTCCCTACTGGAAGACATCTAATTACCAACTCGTACATAATAAAACCATTTCTGTAATTCACAACTGTTCAAATAATAAAACACAATTCTGTCGTTTTGATCGAATAATTGATTCCAATTTATTTTTCTAGGTTCAACTTTCAAGTGATCAAAGACAATATCATGTTGAGAAAAATAATTGATGATAATCTTCTATTACGTTGAGTTGAGGGCAATTTTATTGTGCAGCTCTCTATAATTCTAATGTTTTTATGAAGTTTCACAGTCTAACTCTTTATAATTATCTCGGGTAATTTTTGCTTTTCAATCAAATTTGGAATCAATGGAATTGAGAACTAAATGTTATATTTTAAGTTAGTCTCTCCAATACCTTCCGATCTTACTTAAAATTAAAAGTCCCGCAACAAAATTAATAAAATTATTAAAAAAATTCAAAAATAAATGATTTTAGAAGAAATATGGAAATGGAAGGAGTATTAAACTTATGGACAAGAACGCAATATTGTGCTAACCTAACGTATATGAATTTTTATTTTTATTATTATCATTAATATTTTCCCACTTTTATCTCTAAATTAGCATTAAATCATATTAACTTTCAATTTAGACAATCGAATCGTATTTTTTATAAATTTTTCCAAATTAATTCATAATTCTATAATAGGTTAACCTTTCAACAACACGTGAATAAATTCTAACAAAGAAAAATATAATTAATTGAATAAAAAGAGTTGTTCATCTCAATATTAGAACAAAGATTATTTTTGTTGATGAAAAAATTAATAATTTTTGAGAAAAGAAAATCGCGCAATCATAGTTCATTAAGGTCAAATTTAAAGTCTTTTATAATACTAATTGATTTCAAGGAGGATAGTAAAAATAGATGACACAAAAATGTGAGTGTTATGTGATCTCGTTGGGCTCTAGTTTGAGTCTATCTTTATGATTCAAATTATTTTTTGTCTAATAGATTATCTATTTACAATCAGTTTGATTGCACATTAGTAATTACTTTAAAAATAATAAACGATATATTCTCAAAATTATATTTATCATCTATTTTGCAAAGACAAATATAATTTGATTACGTGATTACTGATGTATATTTAATTTAATTTTTTACATAATAATTGGTTCAACAAGTCATACAAAATGAACATGTTGGATGTGGAGGCGAACCAGGTAGCGCCTACCAAGATAGGCCAACATCTGCTTATGCCTTGGGTATAGTAGTAACGCCAAATTTTGATGAATAAGAGTCATCATTTGGTTTAAAGGCTCACGAACGAACTTAATTTTGGCGCTTATAATCTGAATGTGGTACCCAGCTTGAATAAGGCTTGGGATGAGCTTGTGCTTAAGGGTTGAAGCCCGTCGACCAGCCTAGCCTAGGCCTAACAAACTTTTAATCAGACCAAGCTCATACCTCGATTAGGCTGGCACAACTTGAGAGAGGCTTGGGATGAGTTTGGACTCAGGGATTGATGTTAGGAAATTGGTGAGCCCACGAGCATACATCAACACCAATCCAATTCATCAGAGAATCCAATTCATCAGAGAGAAACTCCAGAGTTTGCATATGCCATATCAAAACCTCAACATATATTATTTGAAACTTATATTCACTTCAAAACTTAAGTCTACAAGTGGATAGCTCATCTAATGTATATTAAGATCCATCTTATTTATTTATTTATTAACTTTTTTTTATAATTTTTATCTGATGTGAGATTCTACCTTCACACATGCTTTAACAATCTTCCGCTTATTACGTGTGAATCAAACATTGGGCCATTCCTTACTCCCCCAAGAGTCTTGATCTATCAAGAGCCGATTCATTATAAATCATATGTGCACTCCCCCTTAATCTTGATCTGTAACTCTCCAATATCAACTCTAACTTGGGCCACCCTCCACACTCCATTGTAAGCCACCATACTCATTGAGAGTCACATTGTCGTGGTCTAACCTTGCTACATGTGCTAGAAATTTTCTTTGCTCCATCAAGAGTCATAATGAAATTTTCTTGTTCTATTCAGAGTCATCGTACAAGCCCAAACCCAACAACATCGATGCTTTAGGGGAGCCCACCTATAGATCGCTAGCCATTGGCTCTGATACATGTTGTTAAGGAATTGGGGAGCTTATAGGTACACAGTAACATTGGCTCAATTTATGTCACGCCCCAAAATTTGTCCAATTAAATATTAAATTAGGACTAAACCCCAATTAATACTTTATCATCCAAATCCTAGGGGTGAAACAAAATTTAAACATTCACTTCCCCAAAGGGTTTAAGTAAATTTCCATACTCAAAAGATTACAAGGAAAAAAAAAAAAAAAACTAACAAAACGTCAACCAAACCATCCACAATAATTTCATAACTAACCAATACCTCCAACGTTTAAGTAACAATAAATAGTCAAAATAATTTAAATAATGTAAAGTTACAAACCATGCCAAATTGTCAAAATACTAAGGTAAAAAATAAATAAATAAATAACTAAACCAATTTCAACCCGAAATTCAAAAAAACAAAAGAAATCCAAGAGACATGTCCTACGATTATGGTTATTTCTTGTTACCACCATAGTCCCAACTAATCCTGCAAAGGAAGCTCGGTTAAGCTCAAACAGAACGCACCCGAGATGCCAAGAGACAAAACGGGTTAGTATACAGATATACTGGTATGAGTACAAGATTAAACACCCATGTGCCCACCAGACATAAACAAAAATACATTTAATTCTTGTTACAAGACAAGACAAGACAAGTAATTCCATCCGCACCGAGAGAAATGGGTAGTTTCCCGAGATACAGTGACATTTAGTTTCTTGCCCGTACACAACGAAATATAAATTGAATATAAATTAAATAAAATAAAATAAAAATAAAAATATGGTGGGCTAGCCCTGCATAAAATGTTAATAAGACTCACCATTCTGCAAAGAAAAAAGTTAATATAATTTAATCCTAAGTAACTTGCTGAAAAAGTATAAAAATACATCGTTTTATACTTAAATAATTCGAATCGACCAAAACTCAAAGAACAAAAGTTGTACAGAATCAAATTTCCTAAACGGCTTCGCGAACGAATTTAGTAGAAACTGAACAGGTTGAGAGAAAAACTTAATAGAAAATCCTAACCGAAATTCGATCGAAAAATCAAGAACTGAAAACGAAAAGAAACTACTGCAAGATGAATTTTTTTGGAAAAGCTCAAAACACGAAAAGTGTTCAGAATCAGTTTATGAGAAACCAATAAAAATGAGCTCGTTTCGTGGGTTAAAACAGCCTCTAAAATATGCATTGCTAAAATGAATCAAAACTATTATAACCAAGATTATCCGATTATAAGTTTTAATCGATCTTTTTAATAAAAAGTTAAAACACAAAAATTGTCTAGAATCACGTACACATGCCTCTGCTCAAATTTCATAATTTATCGAGGTCGTTTACTATTTTTTCAAGATGTACAAATTAATACAATTCACACTATAACAATAAACTCATAATTAAATTCTTTGTACCTTAACTCCACCACTTCGGCCTCCACTTCCGGCCTACACATATATCTCATCTGCCTCCCGTATACCTAATACCACTCCGAAGCCAAACTTGCACGGGGATATCGTCCCGAGTTTGACCCACACTCCCCGAATGGTTAGCATATACGTACGCGCGTAAATCAAAACATTCGTCTACTCATGAGAATGAGACAACAATATATATACACAATCTCTTATCTACTCATGAGAACAAACATAACAATGTCAAGCCTAAGACATTCAAATAAATCTCATAATCCTCACTTTTTTTTATACACTCTTTCTCACTAACACTCAAATAAAACAACAATTCATGGAGTCATGGTGGAGTATAAGGAATTTATCTATGAGTTCCTAATTTATTTTAATTTTATATATTCATGAGTGTGATTACAATCATAAAATAAATACATATAAAAACTCTAAACCCTACATTCACATCTAACCAAATAATGAAATCACTCCATCATCTACATGCAAATACAAAATCAAACAAACATTAAATAAATAAAAATAAATAAATAAAAACAATGAATCAATCCATCATCTAACCAATATCTATGGATTCTAAGTTCATTTCAATTTCATATAATCATAAGTGTGATTACAACCATAAAATAAATACATAAAAAAACCTTAAACCTTGCATGCACAACTAATCAAAATAATTAAAATCAATCAACCATCTCAAAACCTAAACCTTACATATACAACTAATCAAAGTAATTAAAAATAATCAATCATCTAAAAATCATAAATCTTACTTACACAATTAATCAAAATAATTAAAAATAATTAATCATCTAAATACAAATATGAAATCAATTCAACATCAAATAAATAAAAATAAATAAATAAATAAAATTAATTAAACATAAATCAAGAGAAGTGAATTTTGTAGTCACAATATTTTTTTTGAAGATCAAAAGGTCACTTAAAAAATTAATAAAGCCACCAAAATAAATCCCTAATCTTTTTCTTATTTTTTTCCTCTTTCTCGGCTCGCTCTTGATTAATTAATCTCTCTCTCTCTCTCTCTCTCTCTCTCTCTCTCTCTCCCCTTCTCTCACGGCTGCTTTCTTTTCTTTTTTTTTGGTTTTTCTTTTTTGGCTTCCTAATGGCACATCCAACCTAATATGTATTTTATTACATAATACATATAACGTAATTGACTATTTATATAATATTATATAAATACAACATAATTACAACATATATATAAATATAAATATAAGATTAAATATATATAACACTTTTTTTTTATATAACAAATATAAATATTTAAATATTTAAATTAATTATATACAATTAAATAACATATTAAATTAATTAAATACCACATTAAATTCTCATATAGCCACGTAATTAATAAAGTCAAAAATAAAATAAAATAATAATAATAAATAATTACTTACAAAAAATAAGTGTCGCTACAATATACACACCTTAAAAGAATCTCGTCCCGAGATTCGATAGGAGTGAGTATTAAGCAAAAAGCTCCGGGTGCATACGCCGAACTTTCTCTTCTAACTCCCAGGTAATATCATTCTCATCCTCGCTCCATTGCACTTTAACCAAATTCACTTTCTTGCGTCGCAACTGCTTTACATCCCGATCTATAATAGTAACCGGTCGCACCACATACATTAGATCGTCACTAATCTCCAACACTTTTGGTGATGCTACTTGGGAAAGGTCTTGCACACACTTTCGTAATAAAGATACAGGAAACACATTGTGAATCATAGCTAAAGCAGGTGGTAGAGCTAATTTATAGGCCACATTACCAATCCTCTGGGAAGGGTCTTGCACACACTTTCGCAATAAAGATACATAAAACACATTGCGAATCATAGCTAAAGCAGGTGGCAGAGCTAATTTGTAGGCCACATTACCAATCCTCTTAGTGATCTCATATGGTCCCATAAATCTAGGTGCCAAGTTTCCCTTCTTTCTGAACCGCATGATACCCTTCATCGGCGAGATCTTCAAAAACACAAAATCTCCAACACTCAACTCTACCCCCTTATGTTTTCTATCAGCGTAACTCTTCTGACGACTCTGTGCAGTCTTAATACGTTCTCGAATAATATTCACCTTCTTCGTGGTCTCTCTCACCCACTCCGGCCCTAACAACGGCGCATCTCCTACCTCCATCCAACAAGCAGGTGATTGACATGGCCTCACATACAAAGCTTCAAAAGGTGCCATCCCCATACTGGAGTGATAGCTATTATTATAAGCAAACTCCACCAATGACAAGTATTCTTCCCAACTACCACCAAGATCGAGGACACAAGCTCTCAACATATCCTCCAAGATCTGATTTACTTACTCAGTTTGCCCATCCGTCTGAGGATGATAAGTCATGCTCAGGTCTAACCTAGCACCCAAAGCATGCTGAAAGCTCTTCAAAACTCTGCCACAAACAACGGATCACGATCCGAAACTATAGAAACTGGTACGCCATGAAGTCGCACCACCTCCCCAATATACAACGTAACTAGTTTATCCACAGTTCGGTGAACACTGATCGGAATAAAATGAGCAGACTTTGTGAGTCGATCCACTATCACCCAAATAGATTCATTACCTTACTTTGATCGCGGCAATCCATCCACGAAATCCATAGAGATGTACTCTCATTTCCAAGTAAGGATCTCGAGAGGCTGCAAAAGTCTAAACGGTCGTTGGTGTTCTACCTTAACCTGTTAACACACAAAACATCGAGAAACATACTTTCCTACAACTTTCTTTATACCTTCCCACCAAAACGTCCTCTTAAAGTCATGATACATCTTAGTCCCACTAGGGTGAATGATATATCGGGACCTATGGGCATCATCCATAATCTCTTTCCTTAATTCAACAATGTTAGGTAGACACAACTTGCCCTTGAATTGCAATCCCTCATCTGAGTCCACAGACCAATCAGTAAGACAATCATCGATCAAATCCACTACAAGGTCATCGAGTGTCACGACCCGAACCCGCCCCCATGGGTTAAGGACGTAACCGGCCAGTAATCCTAAGATTACCTACGGCCTCAGACCAAAACAGACTTAGCACATCAGAGTAAAGGGGCCAAAAGGGAAGCAAAATTTAAAACTTTGTCCATAGAGCCGTGCTTATATGCACATCATAACATTCCATACCAACTCATGTTAATAACTCACGTCAGAAATGTAGTAGCATAAAATTCTATACAGACAGGATCGTCCAACTAAGTCAACCCATGAAACTATATACAGACATAATCAAAAACTTCGCCACCATGACAAGATATAAATACATAACGGAAGGGCGAAGACGGGTCTCGTGCGTGAGATGCAAGGGCTGACTCTCCAAAAACCTCTGTTGTTCCTCACAGACTTCACTGGGGCTGGGTTTGGACTTCTCCGGGCTCACCTACAAACACATGAATGAGCGTGAGCGATAGCCCAGTGAATAATACCAAATACAGAAATTACGTAAACAATGTAGAACAACAGGTTCCAAACGGCCTTAGGCCCAATTCCTATTTCTACTTAACAGATATATAAGTATACGAAATTCAAATCAAGTGACTGTAGTTCCAACCATTCTGGCCTTTGGCCCACTCAGATTTCCATTCATGTCAAAACGGCCTTCGGCCCATTCATTTATGTCAAAACGGCCTTCAGCCCATTTATTTCTGTCAAAACGGCCTTCGGCCCATTCATTTATGTCAAAACGGCCTTCGGCCCATTCATTTATGTCAAAACGGCCTTCGACCCATTCATTCATGTCAAAACGGCTTTCGGCCTACTCATTCATGTCAAAACGGCCTTTGGCCCACTCACATGTGTCAAAACGACCTTTGGTCCATTCATTTACATCAGGACGACCTTTGGTCCATTCATTTATATCAGGACGACCTTCGGTCCATTCATTTACATCAAAACGACCTTTGGTCCATTCATTCACATCAAAACGACCTTTGGTCCATTCATTCACATCAAAACGACCTTTGGTCCATTCATTCATTTCAAAACGACCTTTGGTCCATTCATTCACATCAAAACGACCTTTGGTCCATTCATTCACATCAAAACGACCTTTGGTCCAATCATTCATTTCAAAACGACCTTTGGTCCATTCATTCATCCATATCAGACTTACGTCCACAAACCCAATTAGCAATTCATAAAGCTTAAAAGGGAGTAAACAATTGGACATTCGCAAGCATTCAAATATTGATATTACTCACAGTGATTGGCTTGTGGATTCGCCCCGGAGCTTGACCCTACACATTCCATGAACACAAAAGGGGTCATTAACAATTCAATCCGTTCCTTAATTCACATATTCCTCTTTTAGGCTTTATTCTTATCTCATTAGCTCATTTACAATGCTTAACATAAGCCTAAGAATGCTTGCAAGTGAAAGAGAACGGAAAACAGAACACAAAATGCAAAAACAGGATTTCAGAAAATAGGGTCCCCGCTCGAGCGTGGACTTCCCCCGCTCGAGCGGACCCTTAGGTCTGCAAAAGTACTGGTTGCCTTCAATTCCAGCTCGAGCGTGAACTCGGCCGCTCGAGCGGACTGCCTGTCTACATAGCTCCCCGCTCGAGCGTCAACTTCCCCGCTCGAGCGGGAACCATGTCTGCAGAAAATGCTGGGAGCTCGATTTCTCCGCTCGAGCGTCAGGTTCCCCGCTCGAGCGGACATCAAAATTCTGGGTTTTCCAGATTGTGTTCTTGAGCTCCCTTCAACATTCAAACCGTCATTCCATGCTTTTGGTGGCTCCAATTTCACATATACTTGTACTAACATGGTATAAACACCAAAATACATCTTCATGGAGCCCAATTTCATAAATCAAATACATGCATGGCTCAATTTAATTCAAGCTCAATTCTATCATACACATTCATGCATTCCAAAGCTCCTATCTTTAATTATTCAACATGCATGCTAATCTTGACTTCATTTTCATTCCAAATAATGCAAATGGTGCTCATTCTCATGGAGCTCAACAAAAACATGCTTGCATGTAAGATTTAACACCTTTATTTCCATGTTTAACTCAATACATGCTAGATTATACATTTTCATGGCAATTCTATGCATGCATGTGCATATAAACTTCAATTTCATCATACTCAACACCATTCATGTTCTTGATCAGATATCCTCTGCGAATTCACATTATTACATACACAAATTCATGAATTAGGTGTTGATCACTCACCTAGGAGCTTCAATCTTCACAACTATGGTTAATTCTTGAGCTAGCCTTCAAGACTCCAAAGCTTCAAGAGCAAACTTAGATGATTTCCCCCTTTCTCTCTCAATTTCGGGTCTCTCACTCTCTCTAGAGAGTTTAATCAGCCAAAGCCACATAAGGGAAGGAATTGAGGGTGTAGTGCCCTTTTACATCAAACCCCACTATTCCAAAATAATAATAATAAACAATTGGGCACTAAATTATCAATTTAATCAACTTAATCTGACCCGAATCAATTTCTAATTAAATTTCACCGTAGGCTCTAAAAATTATGCCGACCACAATGGCGTAATCAATTTCGGGTTCTGCGGCCGATAAGGCCTCCAATTTAATTTCCGAAGTGGTAAAATCAAACAGATAGTCCTACGGTAAACAGATAGAAATTCAAAACCACATATTTTCACATCTTATTAAGGACCAATTAACATATTACGGGACAGGGGTATTACAGTCTTCCCCCATTTAGGAAGTTTGGTCCTCCAAACTTAATTCACCTTTAGTCAGGCACAATTCGGAACACTTTTTGTTCAATGGTTCCAACCCTTTTGGTAGTTAGCTGCTTAGTTTCAAAATCGAGCAACACTCTGCTCTCAATCAGTCAAAGACTCAACTTTTCCTCCATACAAGACTTGTATGGTGTCACACCAAACTAGAGCGTAGGCTGTAGTTGTAGGCAAAGTCTGCCAACAATGGATAGATCTTTCAAATTCCCTGAAAAATCTACTGCATAAATTTGGAGTATATCTCCCAGAAATCTAACAAGTTCTTTCTGATCATACATCAATTTGCGGATGGAAAACAGCGCCGAATCATAATTCAGTTTCATATCAAATTCATAATTTGTCCAGATCATATACAGGAGTCATAAGTCATGATTAAGTTTACGTGATACATTCATTAGCATTAACAGAACAAAACAGAACGGAACAGAACAGAACATATACACGTGAGGTTACGAATAACCAGCCCCATAAGGGAACCTCCGGGTCTGGGAAACATAACAGAGCAGAAGCTGAGCCCCCATTGCCTCTTGAAGGCTTTTCAGAATTCAAACACATTTTAGAATTCCTGTCTAAACAATAGATACTGGGACCCCATGTAAATGAGCGATCTTGTCGATGTAAACAGTGGCTAGTCTACAAGCATCATACAAAATTTTATAGGGAGAAATGGACACTTCAATAATTTCACAATTCACAATCCGATTCGGTATTCAGTCCAGTGACTCATCACAGTTATCCAAGGTCAATCAAAAGTCTTCAGAAATTCAGAGTGGATCCAGACACTGATTCCCTAACCAACAAAGGTAGTATCGGGGCAATTACCCATACAACGCATATAGTCCGTATATCCCCATAGTACCAATTGTAAAATACAACAACACTGAGGCAATCGACCTCTAATAGAATACACGTATTCTCAGTTCATTCAACAGTTTACAGTTTGCAATTCACAATTCAGTTCAGTATTCAATTCTCTGTTCCATCGAGTCTTTCTACTTTATCTGGTAGTCGTTAAAAGCATAAGGCAATTCATATACGTAAATCCCCATGATGTCAAAGGCGTTATCAAAGGAGTCGATCGCATGCCAAACACAATTCACACATTCTCAAGGTTCCACTCACAGAATATAATGACACTGGGTGGTTATTCCCAAGACGTACTGAATTCGCGCATTTCCGGACAATCAGGGTTTTTCAAAGCTCCTTGGATGTTAAAAACATCTACATAATACCAAGGGATGACATTCCGAACAAAACAAAGGAATAATCGTCTCGGAATCGAAGCACACCCGTTCGCGACCGTCGGTGGCCGATTCCAAATTGATTATTCAAACCCACCCGTACGAAACCGTCGGTGGCAAAAAGTATCTCAATCAAAGGTGCTACATAGGCTTAACGTCCCTTAGCACGAAAGGACACTCCAAGAATGTCATCAAAGCAACACAACGCCATTCACTATAACCTGATTTTCCCAAAATCTGGTAACACTGAAGCAACCACTCTCCCTTACAAAACATGTTCTGATCAGTCTAAGACAAATGTTCAGTACTGCTCGAAATCAAATCAATCTACTGTCATCGGTTCCCATAACGTCAATCAAACAAAATGGAACAACACTCCTTACAACACCTAATCACGGGGTTTGTACAATTCGGTTCATTTTTAACACATATGTCCTCAATAGTTGGGGATTGGTTCTCAACGGTGTTCATAGTTAGATCAATCTGTTGACAGCCCACAAAAGGTCTTTCAAATAAGTCAAGTATCCCAAATGAATTCAAGTTTTGGGCCTATCAGTTTTTCTGCCAAGAATAATCTGGCTATTTATTTATAGACAATTCTTAACCCCCTTTTTTAGAATCAACTTAGATAGAGGTTCTTATCAATCAACCCAAGCAAAGGTCTTGTCAGATTAGATCAAACAAGGGCTCCATCAATTTATATCAAATGAGGGTTCCATCGGAACAATATCAGGCAAAGGTTCTATCGGATCGAATCAGATAAAAATTTTCTCAAACAGGGCACATTCGGTTCTGTAAGGCATACTTCGTTTGCTCAGGTACATGGTTGATAGTTTCTCAACTGCCCTAAGTTCATCAATTCTCAAAGTCAAATCGGAGTCATTCTTCACAACTGTTCATATCAAAGTGTTTCAAATTACGTACAATACGGTATTGTCCACATAAGTTCAGGTATAGTTACATAAGCATGCAAGTGTTCATATCAGGAGGTACGTATCATAATCAGTATAGCAGTTCCCAAATAAGCCTTATATGCAAGAACATGGTGCACAGTAATACATTATACAAAGTTCCTCGGGTACACATAGTATGGGATTGTTACGCAAAAGTTCCAAATTAGTCACATCACTCAGTCAACTTTCTACCAATCAAAATATATGGTCTCACGATTTCATAATCATAATCCCAGTGGTTTAGTCATTGAAGACGGTAACATAATAAATCACCCTGAGCATAGGTGTAGATAGATATATGTGCATGTGCATAGTCAATCAATATCCCAAAACGTATTTCACAAATCTCCCAAACGGGACATATACCTCCAATGAATACAATCTCGATCATGTGGGTCTAACCAATCTAGATACACACGCAGCAGACATGAAATATATGTCGATCCGAATCAAATAATATCCCAAGCGAAGATGTACAAATGTACTAATTCAGAATCAATCAACACATAAGCATTCATTTGAAAACAGTATAGATACCTGGGATAATGGTTACAACATTCTGAGTGCTTTCTGGGATGAGTGTGATTACTCCATCCTGAGTAGCAATTCCTACCACTGGTACGGATTTAGCCAAGGCAGAGGATTTATTCACATTTCGTTCATTCCGGGGACAGTTCCTTGCTGTATGGTCCATTTTACCATATCTATAACGAGCCCCAGAAGTCTGATAACAAACTCCTCGATGTTTCTCACACTGGTGGTGGCAAAGGTTCTTGCCGTAGCGGTAACTGACGCTATTGTCTCAAGATCTCTGCCAATTCTTGTACTACTCTTTCCGGACTATCAAGTCGGGCTGTGGAGGAACCCTCCAACCCGTATGCCCTTAATTTGCCCATACTCTACACAATTCTTATCAAACTTTACCAAATATTGGGATGCCCAATACGAAATTAAACACAGATCACATGAGTACATTCGCACATAGGCACATTGTTATATTCTCCTTTCACATATCGTACGCAATTAATCACTTACGTGACAGATAATTGCATATTTATCAAATATCGCATGCTGAACATTTGCTAAGTAATTCTATACTCAAATCATGTTCAGATTTCAAATAGACACCCGTAGGCAGAATTGAATGCACATAAACAACTTTTCATGTATGTGCATTATAACAAAACAAACTTGTTGTACACGTTAGTGTAGCAATTTATATCTTATATTCGAATCATGTGTGGTACTTCTTTTAGCGTGACATATCATGTTGGTCAAGCATATCAACATATCTCATACATAGGCCACGGTATTATTTCCCCCGGGCGAGGGCCTGTGCCACGGTATTATTTCCCCCGGGCTAGGGCTTCATGACCATAAGCCACAGTATTATATCCCCTGGGCGAGGGCCTCCGCTAAGGATACCACAATTATGTTCAAGGAGAATTTAGGAAATCATTCATTTATATCAAACATAGCTTTATACTTAATACAGAGATTCACAAGTATGCATACACCAGAGAGCATACGTATTCCAAAGGTTTACCATGCAAGCAATTTACAAATTATAGCACATGACTGTTCATACCGAAACACTTAAACATATTCTTGATGCTTTCAGATTTATATTTATCACGTGAATGCATCCTAGATCTTTTCTAGACGCTTACTGCTCTTTTGGACAAGTGTGTGAGTTATTAACTCGTGCTCTGATACCACTCTGTCACGACCCGAACCCGCCCCCATGGGTTAAGGACGTAACCGGCCAGTAATCCTAAGATTACCTACGGCCTCAGACCAAAACAGACTTAACACATCAGAGTAAAGGGGCCAAAAGGGAAGCAAAATTTAAAACTTTGTCCATAGAGCCGTGTTTATATGCACATCATAACATTCCATACCAACTCATGTTAATAACTCACGTCAGAAATGTAGTAGCATAAAATTCTATACAGACAGGATCGTCCAACTAAGTCAACCCATGAAACTATATACAGACATAATCAAAAACTTCGCCACCATGACAAGATATAAATACATAACGGAAGGGCGAAGACGGGTCTCGTGCGTGAGACGCAAGGGCTGACTCTCCAAAAACCTCTGTTGTTCCTCACAGACTTCACTGGGGCTGGGTTTGGACTTCTCCGGGCTCACCTACAAACACATGAATGAGCGTGAGCGATAGCCCAGTGAATAATACCAAATACAGAAATTACATAAACAATGTAGAACAACAGGTTCCAAACGGCCTTAGGCCCAATTCCTATTTCTACTTAACAGATATATAAGTATACGAAATTCAAATCAAGTGACTGTAGTTCCAACCATTCTGGCCTTTGGCCCACTCAGATTTCCATTCATGTCAAAACGGCCTTCGGCCCATTCATTTATGTCAAAACGGCCTTCGGCCCATTTATTTCTGTCAAAACGGCCTTTGGCCCATTCATTTCTGTCAAAACGGCCTTCGGCCCATTCATTTCTGTCAAAACGGCCTTCGGCCCATTCATTCATGTCAAAACGGCTTTCGGCCTACTCATTCATGTCAAAACGGCCTTTGGCCCACTCACATGTGTCAAAACGACCTTTGGTCCATTCATTTACATCAGGACGACCTTTGGTCCATTCATTTATATCAGGACGACCTTCGGTCCATTCATTTACATCAAAACGACCTTTGGTCCATTCATTCACATCAAAACGACCTTTGGTCCATTCATTCACATCAAAACGACCTTTGGTCCAATCATTCATTTCAAAACGACCTTTGGTCCATTCATTCATCCATATCAGACTTACGTCCACAAACCCAATTAGCAATTCATAAAGCTTAAAAGGGAGTAAACAATTGGACATTCGCAAGCATTCAAATATTGATATTACTCACAGTGATTGGCTTGTGGATTCGCCCCGGAGCTTGACCCTACACATTCCATGAACACAAAAGGGGTCATTAACAATTCAATCCGTTCCTTAATTCACATATTCCTCTTTTAGGCTTTATTCTTATCTCATTAGCTCATTTACAATGCTTAACATAAGCCTAAGAATGCTTGCAAGTGAAAGAGAACGGAAAACAGAACACAAAATGCAAAAACAGGATTTCAGAAAATAGGGTCCCCGCTCGAGCGTGGACTTCCCCCGCTCGAGCGGACCCTTAGGTCTGCAAAAGTACTGGTTGCCTTCAATTCCAGCTCGAGCGTGAACTCGGCCGCTCGAGCGGACTGCCTGTCTATATAGCTCCCCGCTCGAGCGTCAACTTCCCCGCTCGAGCGGGAACCATGTCTGCAGAAAATGCTGGGAGCTCGATTTCTCCGCTCGAGCGTCAGGTTCCCCGCTCGAGCGGACATCAAAATTCTGGGTTTTCCAGATTGTGTTCTTGAGCTCCCTTCAACATTCAAACCGTCATTCCATGCTTTTGGTGGCTCCAATTTCACATATACTTGTACTAACATGGTATAAACACCAAAATACATCTTCATGGAGCCCAATTTCATAAATCAAATACATGCATGGCTCAATTTAATTCAAGCTCAATTCTATCATACACATTCATGCATTCCAAAGCTCCTATCTTTAATTATTCAACATGCATGCTAATCTTGACTTCATTTTCATTCCAAATAATGCAAATGGTGCTCATTCTCATGGAGCTCAACAAAAACATGCTTGCATGTAAGATTTAACACCTTTATTTCCATGTTTAACTCAATACATGCTAGATTATACATTTTCATGGCAATTCTATGCATGCATGTGCATATAAACTTCAATTTCATCATACTCAACACCATTCATGTTCTTGATCAGATATCCTCTGCGAATTCACATTATTACATACACAAATTCATGAATTAGGTGTTGATCACTCACCTAGGAGCTTCAATCTTCACAACTATGGTTAATTCTTGAGCTAGCCTTCAAGACTCCAAAGCTTCAAGAGCAAACTTAGATGATTTCCCCCTTTCTCTCTCAATTTCGGGTCTCTCACTCTCTCTAGAGAGTTTAATCAGCCAAAGCCACATAAGGGAAGGAATTGAGGGTGTAGTGCCCTTTTACATCAAACCCCACTATTCCAAAATAATAATAATAAACAATTGGGCACTAAATTATCAATTTAATCAACTTAATCTGACCCGAATCAATTTCTAATTAAATTTCACCGTAGGCTCTAAAAATTATGCCGACCACAATGGCGTAATCAATTTCGGGTTCTGCGGCCGATAAGGCCTCCAATTTAATTTCCGAAGTGGTAAAATCAAACAGATATTCCTACGGTGAACAGATAGAAATTCAAAACCACATATTTTCACATCTTATTAAGGACCAATTAACATATTACGGGACAGGGGTATTACATCGAGCTTGCTGACGAGAAACCCATCTAAATTCTGTATCTGACGAACTTTACCCAGTAACATCAACTACCTGGTCAAACTACCAATGTATGCCTTCTTAGCACTCTCTATTAGTTGAACATTATGCATCAGAATTAACTCCAAGGACTTCCATTCCTGAATCATCAAAGAAGATATAATCTCATGTTGTCAACTAAGTGCATCTGCAACCACATTTCCTTTCCCCGGGTGGTAAAGGATCTCGAAATCATGACTACTGATAAATTCAACCCACCTTTGTTGCCTCATGTTCAACTCTTTTTGAGAAAAAAGATATTTGAGACTCTTGTGATCTATGTACAACTCAAAACGCTCCCCAAACAAGTAGTGTCGCCACATTTTCAACGCAAAAACAACTGCCGCCAGCTGCAAGTCATAAGTAGGGTATCATCTCTCATGAGGTTTTAACTGTCGAGAAGCATAAGATATAACCTTCTGATGCTGCATCAACACATATCCCAATCCAGTTCCACTCGCATCAGTAAACACTACTAACCTTTCCCCTTGTACTGGTATAGTTAACACCGGTGTTGTAGTCAACTGCTGCTTTAACTCCTAGAAAACTCTCTCATAATCATCTGTGCATATGAACTTCACATTTTTGCGGGTCAACTTGGTCATGGGTGCTGCAATAGTGGAAAACTTCTCTATAAATCTCCTGTAATAACTGGCTAGTCCTAAAAAACTTCTCACCTCTGTAGAGTTCGTGGGCTGCTTTCATTCATTGACCGCAGTAACTTTTTCAGGATCTACCGTTATCCCCTGATTGGACATAACATGTCCTAAAAACCGAACTTCTTTCTCCCAAAAGTGACACTTACTGAACTTAACGTATAACTGCTGCTCCCTCGAAGTATGCAACATGATTTTCAAGTGTTCTCTGTGTTCTTCTGCATTCTTAAAATATATCAGAATATCATCTATGAAGATAATCACAAACTTATCTAGATACGGTTGAAAAATTCTGTTCATCAAGTCCATGAAATAGGCAGGAGCATTGGTCAAACCAAAAAGCATTACAGGAAATTCATACAACCCATACCGAGTCCGGAAAATAGTAAGCGGTATACTTTCCTTTGACCCACCCATCTAATGGTAACTTGTTCTGAGATCAAACTGAGAAAACATGGCTACCCTCTTCAACTGATCAAACAAGTCATCAATTCTAGGTAGTGGATATTTATTCTTGATAGTCACCTTATTTAGCTCTTTATAATCTATGCAAAAACGGAGAGTGCCATCTTTTTTGGAGACAAAGATCGCGGGTGCTCCCCACGGGGAGTTACTTGAACATATGAACCCTTTCTGAAGCATATCTTCCAGCTGCTTCTTCATCTCTACAAGCTCTTTAGGCGTCATTCTGTATGCCGCCTTAGAAATCGGTGCAGTTCCTGCCATTAAGTCAATGTGGAATTCTACTACCCGTCGAGGAAGAGGTCCAGGTATCTCCTGGAATACATCCTCAAACTCATGCACCACGTCTACCTCACTAATATCCTGCTTAGGGATTTCTACCGAGCATAGAAAACTTGTCATCACCTAAAACTCGTCATCACCAACTCTTCTCCATCACTAGAAGTGTGGGTAAGCCAATATCTATATTTACAGTCCTTCCAGCACAATCTAAAGTCACAAAGTGTTTTCGCAGCCAATCCATACCCAAAATAATTACAAACCCCTCAAACCCTAACACAATTAGGTCCATATACAAGACTTTGCCCGCAAAGTCACTCTCAAAATCTTTACACATCTCATAAAGAGTAACTGCCCCTCCTAAAGGGGTCTCAACACGAATAGGTCTAGACAATGAGGTAGTTACAATATGTTCTCTTTCTACAAATTGTCTAGATATAAAAGAATGAGAGGCACCAGTATCAAAAAGTACTCTAATAGGTTCTTGAAAGAGTTTAAAGATACCTTCTAGCCATTGTAGACGTCCCCGAACGCCCCGGGAGGGTGAGTCCCGTTCTGTTCATTCGGGGTTCACTACAGTTCGGACTCTCAAATTGTCACGGTTCTTAATCTGAACCAAAGAGTCCAAATCAAATCGTTTTGAGAAAATAGATTTTTAGAAAAGAAATGCCAAACATAGACTGCTTTGCCAGATACAGAGTCGCTACCTAAATGTTTTATTTTGGGAAAATTTAGGAAACCCTGACTCGTTTGCCTAAGGCCACGTGTCCGTCATCACCAAAGTTGCCTCGGCTCGGGAACTTGGGTACGATTGGAGAAGGTCACTTCGTGAGCACCCCCGCTCGCCCGATCAAAGATCGGCCTCTACTAACCATGATATCTATTTTTGAAAACATTATGCGTTCTTATTCCGGTTATTAGCCTAGATTTACTATGTGATGCGCACAACATACAAGTATAGACTGGATCGCCTGAATTGGAACAAAACATTTCATGTTTGTTTGTTTGAAAATGGTTTGATGGTGCTACTCGCAAGTAGGCCAAGACGTGGATTTGCCACCCTCGGGTGAGCTCAGAAAAACATGATTTTGCCACTATCTAGTGGGCTTAAAACATACATTTGATGAATTGTTCCAATCCAAATAACCCAACCTTCACCCACAGGCATTCAGGCAGTTATATCACATAAGCATATAGCCTTATGGTAAGCATGCTATTCATGGCAGTCACTCACACGTATGCAAGGATGCTAAAGCATAAAACTTATCGAGTACTCCAAGCCAAAATAGAAGCTAATTAGAAATCATGCATGATCCTAATTATACAGGAATGCCTAATGCAACACATGCAAAAATGAAACTATAGCAGGCTCGGCTATTCTAAATATGGCATATGAAATGCTACAGCTAACATGTATTCAACTTGGAATTGAAATACAAATGCAGTTAGTATGATGCACCGAGCCCGGTGCATGCAAAACAGATGAATGAATGCAAACATGCTATCATACTGTATGCTAATTGAAACGTGCCCTAATCTAACCATCATAAGCGGGTAAATAAAAGGGAGAAAGACGTGGGGTTGGAAAACATACATCACACACACGCACACTTATTACAGTTGTGCCCCCGCGCAGAGAATCCGAATAAATAATATACAGTCCTGAATAAATATTACAGTCCAAATAATTACAAAATCCTAATTAATTAACAAATTAAACTAGGTAAGCTGTAAACTAGCATGCAAGCTAGGGACTGCCTCGACTCTGTTCCGAATGATGGATGATGCATGCTCGGGTTGCCTTTGCACGGAAATCCACTGTGATGCCCCAATTAGCCTTTGTTTTGCAATATTTTTTTGAAAAGCGCGCCAAGCCCCGGAAGACTGCTGATTCTTGATTTGCTGCAACAGAGAGCAGGAAAGGGGCATGGCAATGTATTTTCACAAATGTATGCATGCCTCGATCCTCGTGCCACCAATCACGCATCTCGATGCATGATGGCCGAGGAGTCGAATTGCACGACTCATATGAAATGAATGCACATATAAACACAACAAAACCTAAACTCCATCATGGATAATTCGAAGTGTCGGTGACTGGGAATTGAGACACGTTCCGTCACTCGAAGTACGAAACGTCCATCGTTTCCCGTGCTCGAGCTAACTCCTATCCCAAGCACAATGCAATATGCATGACATGCATGAATGCAACTAATATACAACCTAGCATGCACAATGCTATGAAATGGCATACACAATGCACGAGATAACATGGCATACACAATGCGCTAACATACAACCTAGCATACACAATGCTATGAAATGAAATGGCATACACAATGCACAAGGGACTTACACCAATATGAGTGGACCTCAGCCACACTCACATAGGAGGCCATGAGATGAAAAAAGAGACACTCGAAATGCGTGCACACATGCACGCAAACCGAGGACCAAACCTAAGGCACGAATGCCACTTTAACAAGACATGGCAAGGCATGGAATATGGCATACTAGCATGCAAATTTCAGCGCTAAAATATGACCCAAAACAGCCCCGAATCATGGAAACATGGCACCCGATGCATGGAATGAACCCGAAACACGAAACTAGGCATATGCATTGGCCTATAGCTATACAAAACATGCATTATTTGAACATGAAATGTGAAGAAAGATTCAAGGAAGCCCCGAAACAAGCATATTTACAGTTTTAATGAAGGCCAAAAAGCGAACACAAATGGGGCTAAACTAGCATGCAAAAATGGCCCCGAAAGAGAGGTAATGAAGCAAGTAACAGCTTCTGGCCCCAAATGGCCAAGATCCCTTCAACAAAGTTGAAGAGGGGCTCAAAATAAAGCACTTTACAGTTTACAACCGAGCCCAAAACAGTGAATAAATAAGCTTAAAATACCATGCAAAATAAGGCCTAAAAGAGGTTTAAACCCAAAGTGTAAAAAGGGAGCCATAAAAATCAAAATACCCCTGATCAAATATGAAGAGGGGGTCAAAATAAGGCTATTTACAGTTCAGACCAAAGTCCAAAAATGCAAACACAAGGGGATAACAAATCATGCAAAAATAAGGCCAAAAGAGGGATATAAAGGCAAGTGGAAAATGGAAGCCTCAAACAGTGATGAGCCCTTCAATAATGTTGAATAAGGGCTCAAAATAAGCCACTTTACAGTTTATGACAGAGCTCAAAACAGTTTACACGTAGGCCAAAAATACTACACAAGAAATAGGCACGCAAGAGAGGTAAAGAAGCAAGTGCAAAAAGGAAGCCTCAAACAGTGAGAGGCCCTTAAACAAACATGAAAAAGAGCTCAAAAAAATCTATTTTCAATTAGGGTCGAAGCCCAAAAGTGTAAGCAAGAATGGCTAAGAAAGCATGCAAAAATGAACTCAAAAGAGGAGAAAAATGACTCACCCTTGTAGACCAATCTTTGACAACCTCTTGGTACAAGAAATGGTGCTCCTCAGCTCTGGAAAGCAGCTCCAAGTGGCTAGAATGGAGGTGGTGGTGCGGTGCTAGGTGGTGGTGTAGAAATGGTGTAGGAACTTAAGGGTTTTGAGGGTTAGGATGTAGAGAGGGAGAGATACAAGGCAAGAGGCTTGAAGCAAATTTTTTCTAACCCCTAAACCAGAGCTGGGAGGCTGGTTTTATAGGCAAAAGAGGGGGAGAAAAGGGGGGAAAAATGGGGGGGAAATGAATTCAAGTTTCCTTCCAAAAGTTGGCCCTCCGGATACAAAATCTGGGGGGAAAAGAGATGCATATTTGAAATGTACCTGCAGCAAGGAGCAAGGCCGGCTGGTTATCTAGGTTGCAGGTGGCCGGTCGGCTACTTCTCATGGCCGGTCGGCTAGGGGTCAAAAGGTCCAAGAACAATTGCTGGCCAGTCACCACATATTGATGGCCTCCCATGTGTGCTCAACACAATCATGTGGTCAAAAACTGGAGATAGTGAACCAGGAGAGAGAACAACCCACTTTTCAAAGGGGTTCAAAAGGTTCAAAAGCAATTATTGGCCGGCCACCAAATATTGGTGGCCTCCCAGATGTGTAAATCACAAATATGGGGTTTAGGGTGCAAGAAAATGGCCCAAGGGTGGTCAACATTGGCTTTGAAGTGAGAAAAATCGGGCGACGGAGGGCGATGAAGGGATAAAGTTGGCTGACAGAACAATTACTGACCTCCCATCCTTCTATGACCTTCCTAGCAATGAAACAGAGGTCCCTGCCAAAAACGAACCAAAACCGATGCGAAATGAAGGTTCGGGGGCCAAAACGCGCAGCCCGAGGCCCCGAAAACTGACTGTTAGGCACCGAGAGTGGTGTTCGACCACGAAGTTGGTTTCTCGGACCACAGTGTCCCTCAAAAGGGAGCAAATAAGGTGTATGCCAAAAAACGAAGCGAACGGAGGTGGTTAAGCGGTCCCGAACTGAGGCACACGGCCAACGGTTTTGAAAAATCGGAAACCGGACTCCAAACGGGCAAAAATGGCCTATGACCACGAAACGTAGCCTACGGCCATTGAGAGATGATCTACGAGACCTCTCCCTCCCTTCGGGAAGAGAAAACAAAGAAAACAGAGCCTGGTTCGCAAACCGAGGCAAAGCACAAAAGAGTCCGGAAGTCCGGAGGCAAGGCTCGCAGCCGAGATTCTGAAACCTCTGAACGAGCACGATATGCAACATCACCAAGCGCTCAATCGGTGACGTCTAAATCTTAAGGTCGGTCAAAAATGGGGTGTCTACAGCCATCACCTTCAAGTTAAACACACAAAAAGAATTCGTTCATAAATACTTAGAATAAATTCAACCACCAAACTAAAATAGCTAACCCATATTTCCACAATCCGAGGATCACCTAAACTCTCACAAGTCTAGGGTAACCTAGGGCTCTGATACCAAACTGTCATGTCCCAAAATTTGGACAATTAAATATTAAATTAGGACTAAACCCCAATCAATATTCCATCATCCGAATCCTAGGGGTGAAACAAAATCTAAACATTCACGTCCCCAAAGGGTTTAAGTAAATTTCAATCCTTAAAAGATTATTTGGAAAAAAAAAAAAACTAACAAAACGCCAACCAAACCATCCACCATAATTTCATAACTAATTAATACCTCCAACATTAAAGTAACAATAATAGTTAAAATAACTTAAATAATGTAAAATTACAAACCATGCCAATTTGTCAAAATACTAAGGTAATAAATAAATAAATAAATAAATAACTAAACTAATTTCAACCCTAAACTCAAGAAAATAAAAGAAATCCAAGAGACATGCCATACGATCATGGTTATTTCTTGTCACCGCCATAGTTCTAACTAATCCTGCAAAAGAAGTTTGGTTGCGCTCAAACAGAACGCACCCGAGTTACCAAGAGACAAAACAGGTTAGTATACAAATATACTGATATGAGTAAAAGATTTAACACCCACGTGCTCACCAGACACAAATAAAAATACATTTAATTTTTGTTACAGGACAAGACAAGTAGTTCCATCCGCATCGAGACAAATGGGTAGTTTCCCGAAATACGGTGGCATTGAGTTTCTTTCACGTACAGAACGAAATATAAATTGAATATAAATTAAATGAAATAAAAATAAAAATATGGTGGGCCAGCCCTGAATAAAATGTTAGTAAGACCTACAATTCTGCAAAAAATAAAGTTTTTATAATTAATCCTAAATAACTTGCTGAAGAAGTATAAAAATACATCGTTTCATGCTTAAATAATTCGAATTGACCAAAACTCAAAGAACAAAAGTTATACAGAATCAAATTTCCTAAAAGGCTATGCGAACGAATTTAGTAGAAACTGAACAGGTTGAGAGAAAAACTTAATAGAAAATCCTAACCGAAATTCGATCGAAAAATCAGGAATTGAAAACGAAAAGAAACTATTGTAAGATGAATTTTTTCGGAAAAGTTCAAAACACGAAAAGTGTTCAGAATTAGTTTATGAGAAACCAATAAAAATGAGCTCGTTTCATAGGTTAAAACAACCTCTAAAATATGCATTACTGAAATGAATCAAAACTATTATAACCAAGATCATCCAATTATAAGTTTTAATCGATCTTTTTAATAAAAAGTTAAAACACAAAAATTGTCTAGAATCATGTACACATGCCTCTGCTCAAATTTCATAATTTATCGAGGTCGTTTACTATTTTTTCAAGATGTACAAATCAATACAATTCATACTATAACAATAAACTTATAATTAAATTCTTTGTACCTTAACTCCATCACTTCGACCTCCACTTTCGGCCTACACATACATCCCATGTGCTTCCCGTATACCCAATACCTCTTCGAAGCCAAATTTACACAGGGATATCGTCCCGAGTTTGGCCTACACTTCTCGGATAGTTAGCATATACGTACGCGAGTAAATCAAAGCATTCGTCTACTCATGAGAACGAGGCAACAATATATATGCACAATCTTTCATCTACTTATGAGAACAAACATAACAATGCCAAGCCTAAGACATTCAAATAAATATCATAATTCTCACTTTTTTTTATACACTCTTTCTCACCAACACTCAAATAAAACAATAATCCATGGAGTCATGGTGGAGTATAAGAAATTTATCTATGGGTTCCTAATTTATTTTAATTCCATATATTCATGAGTGTGATTACAATCATAAAATAAATACATATAAAAACCCTAAACCCTACATACACATCTAACCAAATAATGAAATCACTCTATCATGTACATGCAAATACAAAATCAAACCAACATTAAATAAATAAAAATAGCGAATCAATCTATCATCTAACCAATATCTATGGATTCTAAGTTTATTTCAATTTCATATAATCATGAGTGTGATTATAACCATAATATAAATACATAAAAAAAAACCTTAAACCTTGCATACACAACTAATCAAAATAATTAAAATCAATCAATCATCTAAAAACTCTAAACCTTACATATATAACTAATCAAAGTAATTAAAAACAATCAATCATTTAAAAATCCTAAACCTTGCTTACACAACTAATGAAAATAATTAAAAGCAATCAATCATTTATATACAAATATGAAATCAATTTAACATCAAATAAATAAATAAAAATAAATAAATTAAACATAAATCAGGAAAAGTGAATTTTGTAGTCACAATATTTTTTTTAAAGATAAAAAAATCACTTAAAAAATTAATAGAGCCACCAAAATAAAACTCTAATTTTTTTCTTATTTTTTCCTCTTTCTCGACTCTCTCTTGATCAATTAATCTCTCTCTCTCTCTCTCCCCCTCCCCCTCTCTCACGGCTGCTTTCTTTTCTTTTCTTTTCTTTTTTGTTTTCTTTCTTTTTTTGTTTTGCTTCCTAATGGCACATCTAACCTAATATATATTTTATTATATAATACATATAACGTAATTGACTATTTATATAATACATATAACGTAATTGACTATTTATATAATATTATATAAATACAACATAATTACAACATATATATAAGTATAAATATAAGATTAAAAAAAAATATATATATATATATATATTAGGGGTGTTCGCGGATCGGTTTTGTGCGGTTTGCGGTTCGGTTTTGACCCGCCCGCATCTATGCGGTTTGGGAAAAAGTTAACCCGCAACCGCCCGCAGTGCGGTTTGCGATTTGTGCGGATAGGGTTTGCAAATATGCGGGCGGTTGCGGGCGGTTTGCGGTTTACACTTTTTTTCTTTAAAAATTAATTTTCGAGTTTTTTTTCCCCAGCGAATTTAGGCATCAAATTCATTTTATATATTTGTGATAACAATTTTTTGATGAGTTTACAAATAAAAGTTGAATATCAATGCATTAAATGAAAGTACCCAAAACAAAGAGACCCTACACTAGCATTTTTGCTATGAAAAAAATGTATATCAATGCATTAAAGTTTGTACTCAATTAGAATTGCCAGTTCAGTAATCAATAATTAAACTATAAGTTCCATCGACCATTAGAAGGAAAATTTTATTAGGAAAAAGTGGATGAATCATTAATGAAAATCATATAAGAAACCAAGTTTAGGACTTGATAATTCTACGGCATTAAGAAAATTGAGAAATACTTAAAAATAAGGATCCTAGTGTCATAGATAATATAATGGTGCTCCTGTAAAAGTTACAAAGTTGGTATATAAAAAGTAATAATAATAATAATAATTAAAGTGCGGGCGATTTTTGCGGGTTGCGGGTTTAAACCGCGACCCGCCCGCAACCCGCAAATTTGTTATATTTCAAACCGCATCCGCCCGCATTATATTTGCGAAACCGCCCATTTATATACGGGTTGGGCGGATTGGGCGGTTTGAGCGGTTCGGATAAACCGTTGCCCACCCCTAATATATATATATATATATAACACCTTTTTTTATATAACAATTATAAATATATAAATATTTAGATTAATTATATATAATTAAATAACATATTAAATTAATTAAATACCAAATTAAATTCTCATGCAATCACGTAATTAATAAAGTTAAAAATAAAATAAAATAATAATAAAAAATAATTACTTGCAAAAAATAAGGATCGCTACAATTTATCAGAGAGAAACTCCAAACTTTACATGCGCTATATCAAGGCCCAACGCATAGGGTGTGTTTGGTAACGTTTACGTTTTCAGTTTATATTTACAAAAATTTTATAAACTGGTTTTTGTTTATTTTTTGTTTATTTTTAGAAAAACATAAACTACAAACACGTTTGGTAATTGACAAAATATTTAAAAATATAAAAAAGAGTGAGAAATGGCAAGTGGTGGCAAGTGGCGGCGAAAGACGGTGGTGGAAAGTGGTGACGGTGGGTGGTGGGTAACTGGTGGTGGCGGGTGGGTGGTGGTGGTGGTGGGTGGGTGACGGTGGCGGATGGTGGGTGGCAGCGAGTGGGTGGTGGCGGCGGTGGTGGCGGCGGCGGGTAGTGGTGGTGGTGGTGGTGGCAGGTGGGTGGCGAATGGTGGGTGGTGGTGGCGGGTAGGTGGTGGGTGGTGGTGGTGGGTGCGTGGATGACAGTGGCGAGTAGTGAGTGGTAGCGAGTGGGTGGTGGTGACGGGTGGTGGGTTGTGGTGGCGGGTGGGTGGCGGATGGTGGGTGGATGGGTGACGGTGGCCGGTGGTGGTTGGTAGCAAGTGGGTGGTGGTGGTGGTGGGTGGCGGTGGTGGTGGCAGATAGGTGGCGGGTGGTGGTGCGTGGGTGGATGACGGTGGCGGGTGGTAGGTGGTAGCGTGTGGGTGGTGGCGGGTGGTGGTGGTAGGTGGGTGGCGGGTGGTGGTGGTAGGTGGGTGGCAGGTGATGGTGGCGGTGGTGGTGGTGGGGGTGGGTGGGTGGTGGCGGTTGAGTGGCAGGTGGCTAGTGGTGATGGGTGGCTGGTGGAAGCATGTGGTGGATGGTGGTGGCAGATAGGTGGTGAGTGGTGGTGGCAAGTAGGTGGCGGGTAGTGGTGACGGGCGGTGGATGGTAGTGGCGGGTGGATGGCAAGTGGGTAGTGGTAGCGAGGGTTGGGTGGTGGTGGCGAGTGGGTGACAGGTGGGTGGTGGTGGTGGGTGGTGGCGGCGGGTGGGTGGTGAGTGGTGGTGGCAGGTGGTGGTGGGGATGGGTGGTGGGTAGTGGTGGCGGAAGACGGTGGTGGAAAATGGTGGCGGGTGGTGGATAGTGTTGGGTGGTAAAAAAAAAAAAAATCGAAAACTCAAAATGAAAACACATTTTTTGTGTTTTCATTTTTTGGTCAAATTTATAAACTGAGACCACTGATTTATAAATCAAAAATTTTACCAAACAAGTTTTTATTTGAGTTTTTAAAATTTTTGTAAATATAAACAGAAAACTGAAAACGTAAGTGTTACCAAACAGCACCATATTATTTGAAACTCATACCTATTTAAAAACTTAAGTCTATAAGTGAAGAGTCCGTCTATTATATATTAAAAATTATCTTTTTTTACTCTTTATTCGATATGAGACTCTACTTTCACATGCTCCAACAATTAAAGATTGCCGCTGGCGACCTCAACAAAAAATAGAAAATCTCGGATTGTTAGGCTTACTAACCTCACTTGCGAGAGGGAGCTTGTTGGCTTAGTCGGCAAATCCATCTAGGTCAAGCTTGTTGAGTAGGGTTTCAATATAAAGTTTTTGTTCCTAGCCGAACGTAAGCTGGGAAAAAAAGTCTATCAATGCTTGTTTAAGAATTGACTATTTTAATAATTTTTTAATTTTTTATAAAAAAATATTTAAAAAAAAGTAAGAGTAATGGTATGAAAACTTATAATAACTTTAAAATTTTTTTTTATTAAAATAACCTATTGACAAATGAAATTCTAGTCTAAGAACAAGCTTATGCACTATTTTAAAGGCGGGGGTTGGGCCAGCTTGATGTGGTCCATTTACTAGTGGGCTTATGTAAGGGTTGTCATGCGTTGGGATGGGTTGGGCTGGGTCGGCACTACATAATAAGAGATTTTGTTTCTGTCTAAGTCTGGCTTGGCCCGACCTTAACATCAAGTCTATATATCTGTCCAAGTCTGGCCTTCCAAAAAAATTATAAATCCCAAAATCAATCCATCGGGCTATATGTTAATTTTTTTTAAAAAAAACATTTCATAATTAAATTCAATCATATATTATATTTCTTAAATAAATATATTAACATCATTATAGAGGAGAATTTTTTTTAAGGTCCCTGAAGTTAAGATTTTATAAGATAAATGACATACAATATTCTCATAGTAGTTAAGATTCTTCAATATTTTCACAGAGAAAATTCGACATAGAAAAATTTCACCCCGGCAAGAAAATTTCAATTTTTATAGAGAAATTTCTCTAAAATTTCTTTGATATGATCACAGAGAAATTTTATCGAGGGACCTTAGCTAATAAAAAAAACATATTGAACCTCTCCTGCTACTCAAAGTTGGAGAGGGATGTTTCACTAATTTTTCCTAAAATATTGAAAGATTTTGTGTATAAATTAAATAATTTTTTAAATAAATTCAATTACACTTCACCACAAATGTGAATTTTAATAAAATCAATAAAGATAAAGTGTAGATCCCAACAATATATATATATATATATATATATATACATTTTTTAATGTATCATAATTTATTAATTAATTTAATAGTGGACTGGTTCAGGTTAAAATTATAAATCCCAAGTCCATTCCATTAATATATCAAGCTGAAAATTTAACTCATCCCAACTCTATGAATTAAAATAATCTTCCCAAACCTTAAAAAAATAAGACTAATGGGTTGTTTGGAGTGTCCTAAATAAGTACACTTTTTGTCTTTTTAGACCAAAAAGTGGAGGTTGAAAATATGAATGTTTGGGTTAACTTTTTGACTTTTTATGAAAAAATGTGTAATAAAAAATTATAAAAATTAGTTTGTAGGAAAAAATTAGAATTTGGAGTTGTGCAGCCGTAATTATTGACTTTTGATGAATAATGATAACTTTTTAATTTTTTGAATAATTTTTTGATTTTTTGACTTTTTTAAGACTTTCCAAACTTAGCCTAAATTGGACAAGTTGGCAAACGAGCCGATACCACCCCTAAGCTTATCCCACAGTCACGTGTACTCAAAAAGTAATCAACAAGAAGCAAAAATAGTTGAGACCTCTAAAAAAAAAAAAAAAAAAAAAAGTTTTAATTGTGATGGGTCTTACTGTGATGTAATATTTTATTTTAGTTTATTTTTATTTTTATTATTATTTCTTTATTTTTATCTTATCACATAAATGGAGCTCTTTTTAAAACTCTAACGGGAGCTCTACTATTAGAATTTTATATCATCACTCAACGAGAAAAAGAAATTCTTCTAAATAACTAAGAGAAACACTGGCTCTATCTTTACACCACACCCTCTTTTATCCTTCTTTTCTCTGTTCAATCATTGAATTATAACTTTAAAGAAAAATAAATAAATACATGTCCAGCCCAACAAATCAATCTCATTTGGTGGGTCATGGTGTGTCTTATGTTATAATTCCACATCTTCTGTACCAAATTATAAGAGGAAAATGTTTTGATCATGTTTTACATCCTCCCTTCATGCCCAAATAAATATGTATAATGATCAGCATAGGCAATGAAGTTGTCCGCAAGGTCACTTGTTGTGGCATATATGCCTTTGTCTCATAATTTAGGACAAAATTATGTAATTTATATCTATTAGGATGCGACAAAAGAACTGCTCTCAACCATAAACACAGCTCTAAGTAGATAAAATTACTTTTTTTTTTTTAAATTTAAATTTCATCTATATTACATGACTAAATTAAAATTACATATTACATAGTAAAAAAATAATTTAGGATAGAGAGACTAAAAAAAAAAAGAGAGGGTTAAATAGTACTTAGCTCTAAAAAAAGACAAGTGTAAAAATAAAATTTAAGCTTATAAACTTAATATATAATTTAGAACTGTGTCATGTGAATTGTGTTTGTGTCATGTTATTTAAAATTCATGTTAAAATTTTATCAACAGTAATTCAACCTATTTAGCTAACTATTATACTAACCCAATTTATTATTTATAAATATGTCAACTCAATTACAACCCGTGTGACACAATTAACATGCACAACTTATTTATTATGTATGTAATCTTTTTAATCGATTAATAAGGATAAATATATATTTCCAATGTAAAATAAGGTTAAAAACATATTTTCATATACATTTATAATGACCACGTTCATAAAAGCAACTTGAAAATTTTATGAGTGATCCACAAAAGTAGAATTTGAAAAAATCATAAAAATAGTCAAATAGCTATGTCTCAACCTTCATAAATAGCATAAACTAGAATGATTTTCCAATAAAATGCTTAAACACTTTATCTAAAGCTTCACCTAATGTTAATTGGTTTTGGGTTTTTTTTTTTAATAATTTTAATATTGTATTAGAGTTAATTTGGTCTTTGGTGGCCTTGTGGGTTAAGTCTCCGTTCCAAATGAAACATTGTTAAAATTTTGTCTTACAATAACTCTCTAAACTACACAAGCTTAATTAATATAACTTAAAAGCATCTCTACCTAATGTTAATTAGTTTTAAGTTGAATGTCTTTAATAATTCTAAAAATAGAAAACAAAAACATATTTTTAAAAAAACATAAAAAACAACTACAAAATAACTCATAATTGACCCAAAAATTGCTACACCACTTCATTCAAATAGATTAGTCGTGTCAAATTCAAATTACATTGGTTTGGCACTTACATATATTACTTTTTTTTGTTATTATTATATCATGTCAATAACTATAATCAATACTAATCCGTTAACTTTGTCTTATTTCAACACTTGAATTTTAAAATGATAAAATATTTTCTTATCAAGAGTGATATACGGTTCTAGTTTTAATAATTGGGTTGCAATTTTCTCTTTCTATATTTTCCTACTATCCATTGTCCAAAAAAAAAAAAAAGTTTTCCAAGTAATACAAGAGATTTAAAAGCTTTCTTAATTAAAAAAAAAAAAAATTTGACTCCTAGATTTACCTACTTGAGTTATAACTAACTAATTTCTAAACAAATCAACAACTGTCATTTAGGTCTCGCTTGGGAATTTAATTATTTTATTTGATTTTTAAGTTATTTTTGACTATTTTATGAGATGAAAAAAAAGTTGCGCTATTGATGATTTGAGATTTTTTTTATTTTTATATTTGAATAGATAATTGTGAGAAAAAAATTGATAAATTAATATGTAAGATGTAATATTTTATTCTATTAATTATTTTAATTTTTTTTATCTTTATTAAATATTTTAATCAAAATCCTTTATGCCCACCATTAAAATCATTTCAGAAGTAATAATGTTTTAAACTTCTTAAATATTTTATAATTTTTTTCATTCAAAAAAATGATTTAAATTTTTTTTTCTCATAACTTCCCATGTTTTTATTGGCCACTTCACCACACTACGAGCACTTCACCGGTATACTAGCCACGAACTCTCTCTCACGACAACGGCAACAATTGTATAGGCGTCACAGTAAATACCTCTCTCTGCACACACGCAACCGTTAAAAATAAATAAATAAATAAAAACCACCGATATTATCAGACTATCCACGAAACGACGCAGTCTCAACCTGCAACAGCCGGTAAAACCGACTCGTCATTCAGTCCTCAAGCACTGCACGTTACCGGCCGTTCCGGTTGCTTTATCTCATTACAGAAATCTGTCAGTATAAAAGTCTCTCCCCTCTTTTCTCTATCCACTTCATTCTCGTCGTCATCGCCGGACTCCGTTGTTGTCGCCGTCGCCGATCTTCTTGTCTTCCCTATGTGAGTCCTCAATTTTCTACTCTGTTCGAAGATCTGATGATATTTGAATCGGTGTTTGATTTTGATTTTAATCTGTTTTGTTTGGTAGTGGATCTGATAGGTATGCGTGTATGTGATTTTTTGTTGAATCAATTGGTTTTTTTGGTGGTGTTGTTGAATTTTAATTTGGAGGATTAATAGGTTGGATATAATTGGGCCCGAGGGGTGGTCTGTTGATATTTTCTGTTTGGTTGCTGAGAAATCAAGTAGGGAATTATGAGTTTCTGAATCTTATTTTTTTAGGTTTTCTGTTTCATTTGTTGTTAAATAATGATTTGGAGGATTGCTGATTTAGGTTGGATATAATTTTGGTGGGGAGAGGAAAAGTGTTCTGTTGATATTTTCTGTTTGGAACGAAGATGTTGAATAATTGGAGGATTACTATGTAGGTTGGATATAATTGGGGGAAGGGGATGGAGAAGAACAGTGGTCTGTTGATATTTTTCTGGTTGGTTGGTGATAAATCAAGTTGGGAATACGAGTTTCTGAATCCTATAATTATAATTTGTTTTTATGTTTTCTTTGTTCAAACAAAGAGTTTCATTTGTTGTTTTTGAATAATAATATGGAGGATTACTGATATAGGTTGGATATAATTGGGTGGAGGGAGGAGAGGAACAGTGGTCTGTTGATATTTTCTGTTTGGTTGCTGAGAAATCAAATGGGGAATATGAGTTTTTGAATCCTATAATTATGGGTTCTTTTTAAATCTTTTTTTGGTTCAACAAAGACTTTCATTTGTTGTTGTTGAATAAAAAAATTTGGAGGATTACTGATGGTAAGTTGGATATAATCGGGTGGAGAAGGTGGGTGGGGGATTGGAGAGGAACAGATGGTCTGGTGATACGTTTGATATTTCTGTTTGGTTATTGAGAAATTAAGTAAGGAATATGGGGTTTTGTATCTTTTGATTACGTTGTTTTTATTTATTTATTTATAGAGAAGTGAAACCACAGCTTAAAAGTAGCGCATACTAATTCATTATAAGGCTTAATTGAGGGGAAATCTTTGTTCTTCTAGGTCCCCAAAGTGGGGAAAAGAAAAGAAAAAAATTCTGGGAGTCAAAATTCCAACCAAACAAATCTGACTAATATTTCATCATTATCATGTTTTAAAAATATGGCTCAAGTTAGTACTTGGGGAACAATTTTGCATGTATGCTTATTTGTATTGTTTGATGGATTATCAGAAAGCTAACATTAACTTTCAGCGATGGAAATTCTTTTCAATCCTGAAAAGGCTCTGTACTGTTTTAAATGAACTTAAATACGTTACTTGAGCTTTATTTTCAATTGGATAAAAGATGATATTCCTTCTTTGGAATTATTTATGTAGACGCATAAATAATTATGAAATTTGTGTTTTATTGGGAGTTTTCTTTTCCTACTGAGGTATGATTTTTTAATATTCTATATATTTTATATATATTTTTGGAGTCTACTTTATAACTCTTAGCTCCTTTTCTCTTTTGTTATGCGAATGTGAAGTATAGAAAACTTTGAACCCTGATAGATGGCTGATAATAATGAGGGAAAGGAAACTACAACCCGTGGAAATGAATGGGAAGTTGTGTCGCTCACAGCATCAGCATATGCCGCTGCTCCTGGTCCGGAACAGGTTGAATTGAATGATAATGACAAGGGAAATGCACCTGAGGAGGATGAAGCTGAAACTTCACGTGTAATGTTTATGTCTGGTCACTTTGTCTTTCCACCTAGTCAGCATGAGAATTTGCCGGTGGAACCTGAAAATATTGAGATCCATAATGTACAGGGAATTGATGATAATGTTCCTGAATTGGGTGCTGATGAAGGAGGTAGATCAGATACAAAAGATGAAGAGAACTGGAGCATTAAAGGATTGGCCGTGCCAGATGAATTTCCTGGGATTCAGTGTTTTGATGAAAAGGATAACAGGCTATCCATCCATGGAACCAAGTTCGACGAAGGGACAACTTTGCAAGGGCTAGATTTTATTGAGAATGAGCAGAGTCTGCACAGTGCTTCTAAATTTAGTTCCTTCCACAGTGAAACAACCATGGGTGGATCAACCACATATTTTGATGACGCAGTCATTCCTGGACAAATTGAGCCCTCTGAGGGAGACCTAGATTCGGACATCTCACAATTGCCAAAGCCTGAGAAGGAAGATGAGTATGACAGCTCTGCACTGCCTTGTGAAGCTTGGTGGAAGAGGCGAGCTGCTTCTTTGTATGCTCATGCAAAAGAGACAAATGCATTTTGGTCTATTTTTATTGCTGCTGCAGTAATGGGCCTTGTAATTATTGGTCAGCGTTGGCAGCAAGAAAGGTGGCAGGTTTTGCAGCTTAAGTGGCAGTTCAACATCAGTGATGAGGTATGTCCGATACTTTTGGTTTTGTAGTTTAGTAGTGGTGAACTTATGCAGCTCTTTTCAGTAATTCATTTGGTTGATTTCAGTGAGTCATTAGGATGAATTTAGAATATTGGTATGATGCTTATAAATATATTTGATTGCTTAACAATTTTAAAACTAGCCTTCTTACAGTTCAGGGGGAATGACCTAATCAATAATAAACACGGATGTGTGACATAGAAATGATAGACATGATACAAGTCGGGAAAACTGACAGCATATCCTAAAAAAAGTAAGACACACAATATGTCAAGGACGGGACATATCAATTGTATAACTTTCGATTAATGTTTTAGTTTATTTTAAGAATTTCGTTATGTGGGTCTGAGATTGACAAGTATGCTTTGCTTATTCTAGTAAGTATAATATGACTACTTCCTCAATATCTTTTGCTTTTACATCCTCATTTTCCAGTATCTGTTGTTTGCTTGACTTGTGTTCACTACTATAATGTCAAGTCTTCAAGCAGAGGAAAACATGTCCGTTAATTTTGACACTATAAACATGTCCAGTAGGTGTTGGACACTTGTCTTCTGGGGGTGTCCAGTTGTCCATGAAATGTTGGTGTCCAACTTAGATGTGTATATCACGTGTTTACCTTTTATAGTCTAAGGTAATGGCATCTTTGATAAATGAATTTTTGAAAATGGTTTATCTTGTTTAAACTCCACGAGTCCCTAGGATGTTGAGATGGGAGACATGTGGTAGGCAGTATTTGAATAGAGAATGTTGTGTTGAGCCATTGTCTCCCAAGAAGAATTCCTAGGGATAGGGGGATGAGGGGCAGATGGTGAAATTTAGGTGGATATCAAAGCATTGGAGAACACATCAATATCCCTTATGCCGCCACTCCCCCTCCCATTTTACTTTTTCCCCTCCCCTTCTTAGTTAGAAATGTAAGACAAACTTGTCTTTGTATTTTTACTACTTCAAATCCTTGTACATCAGCCCCATTAAAGTACTATAAGGTCTTTGAAATAGTTTAGATCATCCAAGCAAGCCTTGTGAAATGTGCAGGCATCAGGTCTAGTGCTAACATGCCTCTGCAGATTCATAGTTTTCTTTCTTTATTTTCTTTTTAAGTTTTATTTAAAGAATTTGTACATTCAAACTTGTTAATATAGTTTGTACAATATGTTTCTCATATTTACTCTGTTCTGTGATGTTATTTTTTGCTTTGAAAGTATCTTTGAAATCATTGTTCTGTGTTTGGTAAGTGGGTTTGCAGGCTTTTTTGGCTATTTTAGCCACAAAAAACAAAACAGGCTATTTTAGTCATAACAAACAAAACATCACATCCAACCCATAATCATTACATTCTTCTCTCACAAAAAAACTCAAAAAAGCTAAAAAGCCAAAAAGCCCTTTCCAAACCAAGCTTTTAAGCCCAGGCTAAAATAGCCAAAAAAGCCAAAAAGCCAACCCACTTCCCAAACGGATTTGTGCTTTAACATTCTGATGGATTGGAGAAACATAAGGATCTGTTTGGTTGTGTTTTTTGTTTTCTCTATTTTTGTTTTTTCATGTTTTCAAAAACAAAAACAATGAAAAGTTCCGAAACACATTATTGTTTTTTATTTATTTTCAGAAAATGAAAACAGAAAATAGAAAACGAAAGCATAACTAAATTGGTCCTAACTGACTTTTGTTGCTGACTTTATATGGTCAACCCCCAATTAAGAAATGGTTGTTGCACTAGTAGAGAAAATGAGTGAGTTGTGACATTAGTTTAGTTATTCATATTATCTCTGCCCTTCCAGTGACACGACTGTGTTCTGAGTACTTTCAGAATTATTCTTTCATTTGCAAAAAGTTCATTGAGAATGTCTTGGTTTTCACCTCAATTGCATACCTTTTTGTCTATCAATCGAGTGCTACTTTGTAATTGTGGCGATGAGATTATTTCTTGTTGAATCATTTACCCATGCTGCATGTGCATTTTTTTTCCCTTCTAAGTATTTAAATACGTCACTATTATGCAACCTTGACATTTCTTTGCTTGCCATATGGACAGAAGATGGGCAGGATGCTGGGTCCCATATCTCGTTTCAAAGATGTGATTGTGGGTGGAAGCAGGCGGGGTTCCTCTATCCGGGGAACCTCCTCAAGCCAGCGTTAAGATGCTTCTCAACCCCAGCATTAAGGTGATGATGACGAAAATATGAGAGACAGAGTGACTGAGATAGAGAGAGACAGGTGTATAATTTGGTGGGTTTGCTTTTTGATTCACCTACTGTTCTCATGATGAGAAGCTACAGGGTTACAGTGTGTTAATATTTGGTTATTGTTAATGATGCTAGTATTGTTTTGGTTATGGGATATATGCTAGCTTGTTGAAAGATTGGGAAGTGGATATTACATTTTGATTCTTGTATTACCAATGCGACTTTCCCTAAATGGCCAAAAGGGAAACGCCGGCTAAGGTGCTGTCGCTTTGGATTCCCTTGCCTGCCCCCTTTCGGACCGACCTTTTACATTAATTTCAAATTATGATGACGTGTTAGCATTAGGACATAGAAGGGGGGACAGATGATCTGTGATCGGAAGCAGGTGTGGTCAGTGTCGTTTAACCGACATATTAACTAATCGATTACTATAAATTGGATTAGATTTTATAGAATCTGTGTCAAAATTGAGGAATTCTATGGCTTTGATTTTTAGTATATGCTTTTATTATTTAGACAATGAAACCGAATGGCAGTGAGAAAGAGGTGCCACTAAAAAAATGAGAAATAACAGATCAGTGTAGGTTTAGAAAGAAAAAAAAAAGTACAGATCAATGATAAAGTTTTATAATATTTTTTGAAAGTTTAAACTGAATTTTATTTATTTATTTTTTAAAAATGAAAATTTTCTATTCAATATAGGGGCAAAATTAGGCTAACAAAAAATACATATTAACTTAACCAAAATATGTATATATATATATTTGATAACTAGATGCTTCAGTCAGTTTGAATGCACTTTGACTAATTTTAGAATCATAAAGTTAATGACCGAGCAACCTTTCAGTGGCCTCTTAGGAGTAACTCGAACTTGAGACCTTGGATTTATACTCAACTATTTACTGCTCATCTAATTTCTTGGAGTTACATATATAACATCATTTTACTACGTATGTCCTGTCTAAAGTAGTCTAAACCATCTGTAGAATGAAGCAGCATTCACAATTTGTTGCTGCTGGAATTGATAGAATTGCTCAATCTTGCCATTTCCTAACTCATATACCCCATAGTCATGACTGTGTGAGTTACTATCACCTACCCACAAATCATCCACGAAATAGATACAGTTGGGCCTATAAATGTTGCCTGCATCGACAAACACCGAATCATTGTGAGCCAAGAGAAGGGCTTGATCACCAAAAGTATTCATCACCTCTTCCCAAACACCCTCACTCCAATCAAACTTGTAAACCTCAAGAAACTTAGTCATGCATGACTCAACATGTCTCACCACCATCAATAGCTCGCCGGAAGGTGACTTTGCCAAGTACCGCCATGGAGTGCTTCTGTTCGAGCCTGTGGCCATGGCTGACACCTCCTCCTCAATATAGGGATCAGCATACTTCAATCGCTTAAGCGTGCCATGCTTATCGATGGCATAGAGTTCTCCATTGTAATATATCATGTCGTCGATGCACCAACTCATATCGATAAGGGTCTTCCACCATTCTCTGTCTCCTGGTTTGCAAATGCAGCCATTGTGTGAACCCAAGTGATCATAGAGAACTAAAACAGAGCAACCGGGATCATCAGGGCTGCAGGATGTCACGAACCTAAGCGGTGTAGGGTAGTCTCTCTCCGGCAGAGATGGAAGTTGGACATGAACTCTTGAGACAGGGTTATAGAGATATACTGTACATGGGTCTTCAATGTCTGCCATGAGTAGCCATCCATGATAGGAAGAGAGACAGCGGGTTCGAGCGAGGGTGTTGGGTGAGTGAATACTGTAGACCTTGCTTGCACTCACCAGTTTAGCATACTCTTTGGATATGGTTTGTTTAGGAGGAAGCAATAGCAATGGAGGAATTGTTATGTTGTTGCATACCTTCTTGGCTGCAGATCTCCATGAATGACAGACGGTTCGGCATCGGAGAAGATCAAAGAAGTCGGTCAGGTCCTCAAAGATGATCTCAAGTAGATCATCATGGAGGTCAGACCAGAGTCTACTTGAGGAAGCCATTGAAAGAGAGCGAGTTGAGTTGTGATGGGAACAAACAAGAGATGTTGGGAAGCTCTTAAATAGAAGGGGTGAAGAGTCCTTTATGGAATAAGTAGTGCTAAGAGTACAGAAGACCAAATACATGTCGGGTTTGGAATTACCATTCAGAGTTTGTTTCAAATTAGCACTCTCTGGGCAGATTTTCCCCTCCTTTTAGGATTGGGATTGGTATTGGTATTGGTATTGACATCCCTTTTGCCTTGCAGCCATGTGAAATAGTTTTAGAAGCCAACAAAACTAATAAGTGACATGTAACATTGATGTGATTCTCTCAATTTATTACGGAGTGAGAAATTTGATGGGCAGAATAATGTGATTTTTTGATTTGTCTTTTTAAAAAAAAAAAAAATTGACTACTATTTTCAAAAAAATAGTGGTTCATTTTTTGAAAATAAATGTGATAAAAATCATGCTACTATGATTATTAGATTAATATAATTTTGTTATCGATGATCAATACATTTAGTTTTACAAAATGAACAATTTAAACCATTAGAATTAGACCCGTGATAGAGTTCACATCCCCAGCTGATCAAAACTGAACCTCTGTCCAATTGGAAAGAAGGGGTTCCTATTATTCGATGCAATGAATCACCAAAAGCTCAAAAGGCTAAGCTTTCGTTTGACAATGACTTTTTTAGTTGACTTTTTGACTTTTTTAACTTTTTTAGCTTGAAACTTTTTTGTTCGTTTGGTATTCTTGATTGGCTTTTTTGGCTTTTTAGCTTTGGAATGGTGGATTTTTTTGTCCTTTTGTGATTTTTGACTCTTTTTTTTTTTTTTTTTTTTTTAATCATTTTGTGATTATTTAACCCAATATGAAAACCAAACAGTCCCTAAACCAGTTGAATTAGAGAACTCAACTAAGATCGTCAAGTTTGAAAATAGACCTTGCATTTTTTTTAAAGATATCAATTGGATTTAATTTGAAAAATTAGAATCCGTTAACAAATACTCATTCCACTAATCCAATAAAGTTTGATTTTAAGTAATCCAATGATTAGATTCAGATAAATCTAATTCACTTATTGAAAAATTGGATGTCTATAAATCCATTTACACCACATTTTGATTTTTTGTGTTAGCCTTGCGGCTTTTGCCAAATGGCGGAAGGGAAGACACGGTAATGCAGTCACTTCTGATACGTTATTCTCCTCTCAACTTTTTTAATACTTAAACGTTGCATTAATTTCAAATTGTGACGACATGTTAGCATTAGGACATAAAAGGGAGACATGATCATAAGGCAGTATAAGCAGTATGAATACAATTAATTTATATATTAATAGATTAACTAATTAGTATTAAGATGTCGCTAAAATTCCAAAGTTGCATTAATTTTAAATTGTCACAATGTGTTAGCATTAGGACATAAAAAGGTAGACAATATAAATATATATTAATATGTATTAATTGAGAGTTATTTTTATAGTCATTATAAATACACCTAATCTATATTTTATAACTAATCCATTACAATAAATTGAATTAGATTTTGCAATTTTTACTTTTTGTACCATCTCCTCGCAAAATATATATATATATATATATATATTTTTGATATGTGAGGTATCCACAAATTGATAGATTTTGCAGCTTTTTACGGTTGTACTGTCTCCTCATAAAAGTTTTTTGGACAAATTACAAACATTCTCTTGAGATTTGATAAAAATACAGATTTTTTCTTGAGATTTAAGAAATTATAAATTGTCCTTTGAAAGTCAAATTTTCATAACAAATTAGGGAAAATTAGAAGAAATCTGTATGAAAATAAAAACTTCATGGGTCAATTTGTTATGGAAATATAAATCTCAGGGAACGAGATGTAATTTTTCAAACCTCAAGGAGGAATCTGTCTTTTCACCAAATCTCGAGGGGGGTGTTTGTAAATTGCCCAAATTTTTTTCTTTTTTTGAGACGTAGAGTATCCATAAATTGAATTAGATTTTGCAGTTTTTACTTTTATACTATCTCCTCATAAAAGTATCTTTTTTTGGCCCCATAAGTTCACCTTTGTCTTCAGAAATAGAATAGAGAGAGTTGATAATGAAAAAATTAAATAAAATTATGTTTATTTTGGTGATAGTTGTTACTATCGAAATTGTTAAATTATTACTCTATAAAAGAAATATAAAATATTAAAATAAATAAAATTATAATTTTTACTTAACAAAAAATATAAAAATATTAAACATTAATGTTAAAAAAAAAATGCCCAAAATGAAAAAATAAATAAATAAGCTGAAAGACTAATTTTCTAATACCACCTTCACCTCCTCCATCTCAATCCCAACACCAAGGCCTATCATAATCTCATGAAATTATGAATTCCCTCTTCATCTCCTAAAACAAACACAGTATATAGTGGGTCCCACTTCTAACTCAATTTCATTCCCATCTATATTTTGCAAAACAAACAATGCCTTAGAAGAAGTAAACCTTAAGTCTTAGTCCTCACCCACCAAGCCCACATTTGGATTATCATACAAGTATCTTGTGTTAGAGAAATTGTTTACTATTTAAGCAAAATACCATCGTTTCGACATTTTAGAGAAATTGTCTACTATTTAAACAAAATACCATCGTTTGGACTTTTTCCAGCGGAAAGTGATGAGGAAAGATATGTAAATAAAAAATAAAAAATAAAAACAAACAATTCACTATATAGGGGAAATCATGCTAACATATATAAAAGAAAAATACTTAAAACATCGTATTCACTGATCAAAAATTCAAAAATTCAAAAAAAAAAAAAAAAATACAAAAAATTACAAAATACAAAACTTCATCCAAAAAAAGAAAACAAGAAAATATATATTCCCTTTCTAAAGTAGATTAAACCATCTATAGAATGAATCACCACAATCTGTCCCAACTGATAGACATTTTTAATCTTACGATTTTTTAATCTATGCATTTAGACTTACAAAATGAACAACTTGAATCATCAAAATCAAATTCATGATATGCCAAACTAAACAAAGCTGAACCTCTCTCCAGTTGGAAAGAAGGGGTTTGTATTGTTCGATACAATATATTGCCAAAAGCTCTAAAGACAAAACCAATTGAATTAGAAGGGTTAAAACCGATTGAATTAGAAGGGTCTGTATTATTCGATACAATATATTGCCAAAAGCTCTAAAGAAAAAATCAATTGAATTAGAGAACTCAACTAGAATTATCGATTTTGAAAATAGACCTTGCGTTCTTTTAAGGATACTAATCAAATTTAATTAGAATTTGATCTGAAAAATCAAAATTCGTTAACGAATACTTGATCTGCTAATCTAATAAAATTTGAATTGATTGATCCAATTATTGTTAGATCGGATTCAGCTAAATCTAATCCAATTATTGAAAGATTGGATGTGTGCAATGTGCATGAATCCAGTTACACCACATTTTGATTTTTTGCGTTAGCCTTGTGGCTTTTGCCAAATGACAGAATGGGAGACATAGTGGTGCAGTCGCTTCTGATACGTTATTCTTCTCATCTTACCTTTTTTAGTATTGAAATACTGCTAAAATTCAAAAATTACATTAATTTCAAATTGTGACAACGTGTTAGCATTAGGACATAAAAGGGAGACATATGATCATAAAGTCGGTATGGCCGTTGTGACAATGTAGAAATACCGTTAATCTACATGTGAACTAATCAATTATAATAAATTGAACAAAATTTTACAGTTTTTACTATTGTAATATCTGCTCGTAAAAGTATCTTGTGCTAACTTGTGTCAAAATTGAGAAGTTCTATTGGTTAGATTTTTAGTATTCTTTAATTTATTACTCGTGTTTACTATATAAATAGAATACTATCATTCATTTTCATAATTTTTTTTCCCCCCGAAAAGTGAAGAAAAATTATATGTAAATAAATAGGGATAAAATCAGTTAACTATAGAGAGGAAATCATGCTTATATATAAAAGAAAAACGTACATAATATATCTTATTCAAATCAAAATTTAAAAAAAAAAACAAAAATGCAAAACTTCATATTAACTGATATCCAAAAGAAGAAAATACGACAATATAAAAATTATATATATTCCCTTTCTAATGTAGATTAAACCATCTGTAGAATGAAGCATCAGACACCATCTTCTCCAAGTCATAGATCTTTTCAATCATATGATTTCCCAACTAACAAACTCCATAGTCATAAGTTTGTGAGTTATGATCACCTACCCAAAAATCATCCACAAAATAGATACAATTAGGCTTGTATAGATTACAAACATGGAGAAACATGGAATCATTGTGCTCTAAAAGAAGGGCTCGATCTCCAAAGTTATTAACCTCTTCCCAAACACCCTTTCTCCAATTTAATTTAAAGGCCTCGAACGACACGGTGGTTGTCAATGACATAACTTGTCTCACCACCATGACCAAATTCCCAGAATCTGACTCTACCAAGTATATCGACGTAGCATTCCAATCCACTTCCCTAGCCGCCACCTCTTCCTTAAAAAATCTTCTCCTATTCCTCCTCCTCCATACTTCAATTTCTTAAGCGTCCCATACTTGTCAATGGCATAGAGTTCTCCATTGTGGTATATCATGTCCTTATACAAGTCCATGTTAACGACGTTTTTTCGCCATTTGTTATCTCCTGGTTTGCAAATGCACTCGTTGTGTGAACCCAAATAATCGAATAGTACTAAAATAGAGCAGTTAGGATCGTCAGGACTACAAGTCATCGTGAAGCAAAAAGGGGTCGGGTACTGTCTCTTCGGTGGCAACAATGGAAGCTAAACATGAATCTTGAAATAGGGTTATAGAGATAATCCCTAGAAAGGTCTCCAATGTCTTCCATGAGTAACCACTACAACAAAAAACACTATTGGCGACTAAAATGGGAATTTTCGTCGCTGAAAGTCATGGAATTGGCGACTAAAATGGAATTAGTCGCCAAAGTTGGTCACTTTTGCCGACTAAAAGACTTTAGTCGCCGAATGTAGTGGTTTTAGCGACTAAAAGGCAGTTTAGTCGCCAAATATAGGGGTTTTAGCGACAAACATATTTTTAGTAGCCAAAGGTTAGGGTTTTTGGCGACTAAAACCATTTGGTAGCCAAACGTTAAGGTTTTGGCGACTAAAAACCACTTTGGTCGCTGATTGTACCTGTTTTGGCGACTAAAAACAGTTTCGTCGCTGAAGGTCAAGCTTTTTGGCTACTAAACAAAAATTAGTAGCTAAAAACAGGTTTATGGCGACTAAAATTCACTTTAGTAGCCAAAGGGGGAGGTTTTTGGCGACCAAAAACAAGTTTAGTCGCCAAAAGGGTAGGTTTTTAGGCGGAATGGTTTTCTTTAGCGACGGAAAATTAATTAGTAGCCCAAAAATAATACAATTGGCGACTAAATAATTTTTTTAGTCGCCAAAAGTGATCTAAAATTTTTTTAATAAATAATTTATTTTTTACATAAATTATATTTGAATATATATAATTACATTTATATATATAGTTGTGTATTAATACTGATGAAAGTAATATATAAATAATATAAGTTGCAATTATAGTCATGAGATGGCTCAGTGGCATAGTGGGGTGGAGTGTATGGTTAAGGTTTGGAACTTGGAGGTCCTAGGTTCGAACCGTGGGAGCTCTGAGGCACAAAGGAAATTTTTTTTTTTTCAAAAATGCTTTTGGCGACTAAAAAAAAAATAGTCGCCAAATGTATAAATAATAAAAATAATAATTCACTATTAGCGACTAATAGTTTAGTCGCCAAAGGTATAATTTCCAAAAATGGAATTGACTATTGGCGACTAAAACCTTAGTCGCTGAAAACCTGTGTATTGCCGACTAAAAGTTTTTTTTGTCGCCAAAGGTATTGCCGACCGTCTATTTGCGACAAACCCGGCGACTAAAAGATTTTGTCGGGGAAAGTGGAAATTTGACATTTGGCGACTAAAAAGGGACTTTTGGCGACTAAAAATTTAGTCGCCAAAGGTGTATTTTCCTGTAGTGAACCATCCATGGTAAGACGATTGACAGCAGGTTCGGGCTAGCCTTTTAACAGAGTGAATGGTGTGGAGCTTGGTTGTGGTTGTACTTTGTCTTTGATTGGTTGTACTCAAGAGTTTTGTATATTCTTGTGATTTTGTTTTTGTAGAAGGAATTAAAAGTAATGGAAATTTGATGTTTTGGATTATTACCTTCTTAGCTAGAGACCTCCATGCATGACAAATAGTTTTACATCGTAGGCGATCAAAGAAGTCTGTGAGGTCCTTGAAGATGAGCTTGAGGAGGTCTTCGGGGAGGTCGGCCCATGAGGAAGTCAATGAAGAGAGCGAGTTAGTTGAATTGGGAACGAGAAAGGCATTGAAAAGAGCAGGTTGAATTGGGTTGAGAAGGAAAAATCATAACACTGTTCTAAGGAAGCCATTGAAGAGAGGTGGTTGAGTTGAATTGAGAACGAGAAATTATCTAAAGCTCTTTTAATAGAAGAAAAAGAAGAAGAAGAAGAACAATAGGGAATGGGCAAAGAATAATGTTTTGGATTGATAATTGGATAGGGGACTCAAGTATTTGTAATAAATTTCCTAGACTTTATTAGTTATGCACAGCAAATGAGGCTTCTCTAAATGAGCAGATTTCAAGAAAAGACAATTCAGATAGGTGGTGCTTCAGTTTTAGAAGAAATCTGCATGGTTAGGAAGAAGATGAGCTAGTAAAACTCATTGATTTGTTGGGAATAGGGCCTAGGATAGGCATAGAGAATGAGCATTCTGCGAGATAGAAGGTTGATCCAAAAGGTGGGTTCAAGGTTAGTAGTGCATATAAATAGAGTGATATGGATTCGGTTTCTCTACATAGTTCTGCTGGATTGATATGGGACAATTTATCTAAACGTAAAGCCAAATTCATTACTTGGTTGGCCTAGAAGGGTAGACTTAAAACAAAGGCGTTTCGGCACAGAATTGGAGTATTCAGGGGGAATGTGGATTTACACTGTGTGTTCTGCAAATCTGAACTGGAATCCTCTAATCATATTTTATTGCTCTGCCCTTTTGTGTGGAATGTGTGGGTATGCATAATTGAGTGGTGGGGGCTGAAGTAGGTAACATCAGATTCAGTAGAGTGTCTATTACAGTGGTGGTTGAGTTGGAATTTCAATAAAAAATAAAGGATTTTTTGGAGAACTATTCCCTCAGCAGTGCTTTAGTCTGTCTAGAAATATAGAAATGAGTGTATTTTCTCTGCTAAGCATCCAGATTTGGTGGAGTTATGTGAGATAATTAAGGTAAGGTTAACACTTTGGTGGAAATCACATATGTAACGCCCTCAAAATAAACCCATAGATCATGCATTCATTACATCCATAAACTTAAGAGAGTAGAACGTAATGCCATTCAACAAAGTATTCTTACAAAATATATTACATGTTGACAACAAAAGTAAGTGCCCTATAGGCTTACAAATTTTCAAGTCAACACTTGAGTTTAACAAAAGTAGAGTTCTAACTCTTTACACAAAACAAGCCCGTGGCTTAATAGACATGTAATATACAAAAGAGAACAACAAAAAGAGCTATGAGCCTCAAGCCTCCCAAGCTACGTCATTGGAGGTGGCATATCGCCTGAATTTGAAAATGATGTCCCAGATAGGGTGAGCCAACGCCCAGTAGAGATATGCTAAACATAATATAAGCAATAACTAAAACATTAGAATTTGATAAATATTTAACTAATATAAACCAACATACAACACAACCCAATTCCATAACAGATATGTCCATGTTTCATTCCATTTTTCTTTACTTAGCAATTTCGATTTATAAACATGGCTCAGAACTTGGCCAAACAATTCCCATGAGACTACAGCTCATGTCAGAAACCTTTTCAATATCAACAATTTAAATGAGATTATAACTCATAATAAAATACTTCCATACTTCATAATTCACATGAGATAACAACTCATAATAAAACACTTCACAAATGATACATAGATTCGTTGTATCAATGGAGTCCATCCCCTATCTCCTCCCAAATAATATCCAGTTTAGGAGTCCATCCCCTATCTCCTCCTAAACCGTGGAGTACATCCCATATCTCCTCCCACACAAAACAATGTATATAAACAATTATCATATACACGATCAATCAATACACAAATTCGATGTATTATTACAACCGTCATTTTCGATGACATATTCAACCGATTAGGTTTAATTCACCTAATCGTCATGCAGTGTCTATAACAATCAAGACCATCCTCCACCGATAGCCCAAAGCAATTATTTCTAAACGGATAATAAATGCATCAACAGATAAATTATCAACAATTCTCAAAGGTGAGTAGCTAAGCAATCCAACTCCACCATTTATTCCCATAATTACCCAATTTCATTAATTCCAACTCAATTTCATGATTTCATAACCTTCCAAATTAATTATACAAATTAATTCATAACAACAAATTAGGGCTTCTTTCTCCCTTCCCTCAACATTGACCCAAAGACTCAAATATCAACAACAAACATCAATAACCACATTTTAAAACCCATAATACACAAATATGGGTCAAAAGAACAAAACCCCTCTTTATATATTTTGAAACCCTAACACCCAAAATTACCCAACTCAAACATTAATCAATATGACTATAGTTCATGTCAAAGATCATAAAAATGAGTAGTTATCCCTACCTCAAAAGATGAGACCAAATGGAGATGATGAAGAATTTCCAAAGTGCTCTAAACTTCAAGATTTTCGGATCAAAATGAAGAGGAAGCCAAACCTCACACTTTTTACAAAGGGCCAAGGGTGGAAGATCACTCAAACTAGATCAAACCTTAGAGAGAAGTTGAAATCTAGAGAGAGGAGCTCTCTGTAGACACCCCATTTTTGACCGTCCTCAAGACTTGGGCGTCACCGTTTGAACACTCGGTGATCATTCTTGTTTGTGTTCGTCTTGTGTTCCCGGAGGTCTCGGCTACGCGCCTTGCCTCAGGACCTCTCGACTCGACTGTTTTGTGTTTGGTTTTGCACCAAACACTTGTGTATTTGCTTTGGAGGGCAGGGAATGGCTTATTGGCCATTCCCAAACTCCACCGGCCGTGGCTTGAGGCCACCAGTTGTGTTTTGTTTCCACCGGCCAAATGTTTGACCGGCCGGCACTATAGATGGTCGACCGGCCATCTATTTTGGCCAAATTGCATTTTTGGCTGGCCGACCACTGTTCATCTGCTTTTGCAGATATTTTCATGCCAGCTGTGATAGTTGGCATACACTCTGCTCCCCTCCATGTGTATGGAGGGATTTCCCTCTTATCTAGCTTGCTTTGGAAGCTTTACAAGATTGGATTGTCTATAAGAGGGAACCTCTCCTCCCTCCTCTAGGTTAGAAAAGATTTCCAGAGAGACCTCTGATATTAGGGTTAGGGTTTGTATCCATTCTATCTCTATATCTCTCTCTTTCTTGGCCTTGTGTGTGTTTTAGTCTTACTATTGCACACAAACACCTAATCTTACACTTTTTCTTGGTTGTTGAGGGGCCAGAGGTCTGTTCTTGGTGTTCTTGGGTGGTTTTGAGCTCAAAGAAGCAGCTGGTCCACCATTTGTGAAAAGGGTCTTCAAGGGTAACATTCTTGCTTTTTTTATCCCATTTTTGCATAGCTTTTTCGACTACCTTGCAACTATTTTTAGACTCAGTGTATAACATATAAAAGTTTTGTTTTTTCCTACTCTAAATAGATGGTTAAGAGTGTTTCGAGCTTTGAGATTGTTTGACCCCTCTTAAGCCTTGTTAGGCTCTATTTTTGTGCATTTTTGGTGAGCTCCAGGACCATTGTGTTTGGGCCTCCTCACCACTGAAATCTTGAGGGATTTCAGTGGTGAGGATGGTGCCTTGAGGTCCTAAGAAGGAGAGGGCCACCCCCTCTCCTTGTTGTCCTTGAAAAAGGCTATTTTTGCCTCTTGATGGAGCATCTAGTTTAGGTTCATATTAATCATGTCTTAACTAATTTTTGTGCTTATATTGCCATGATATAGCATTGTGTTAAGTTGGTTTAGACACACCTTGCATGCTTTGCATACATGTCTTGTAATGCCATGTTTTAGCCTTAATATGCTTTAGGTTTTTGACCCTTGTTCTAGCATGTTTTTGGCCAAGTTTTGTGAAGCTTTTGTGCTTGTTTCAGCATGCTAAAGTTCTGTTTTTGGTTGTTTTGGTCGACCATGACATGCATTGCATAGCCTCTTTGCATTCTTAGCTTGTGAGCCTTAAGTGCATGAACCATAAGCATGCATTACTTGCATTATTTCAGTGGTTTGGAACCACTTACCATGCCATTTCAGTCCACTTAGCATGCTTGTATGCTTGCATTTGATGCCCCTCTAATGTGTTAAAAGGTTGTTGTCTTATGCCCTTTGTTTACGCCCTTGTGCATGCTTGCATGTTTAGGTCACTTAGATACCATCTAGGTGTATCCTTAGCCTTGCTTAGGCCTGCCTTGGACCTGTTTTAAGTCCTTTTAGCCTTGTGAGGCTTGGTTGACTTAGCCATGGTTTAAGCCTCTTTGGGCTTGCCTTGAATCTTGGACCATTGTTGCATGTTTAACTTGTCTTGTTTACTTGGTTTGGTACCTTTACAACATGATTTTCAGAGCTTTATATGCATGCCATCTGTCCATGTTTGCATCCTCTTAAGTGTGCTTGAGAGGTGTTCCTATATGCCTAAGTGTTGGTCCTTGCGTGCATGCATGTTTGTATGTCATTTTGACTTCATTTTTGAGCATGTTGGCCACTGTTTTGGGCTTAGTATAGAGCTGCCTAACTAGTGCAAGTCCCTCCTTTACATGGCCGTTGCATGCTCACCTTGTATGTTGTTGCATATTTATGTGTCGTTGCATGGTTGAAGTTGCATGATTGAATGAAGTCACATGCTTGCTTGCATGCTTGAACACCCACATTGTATCTTGCATACTTGTTGGTTGCATTGCTTCATGCCTTGCATGCCTTGCATGATTGTTGTATGCCTTGTATGCTTCTTTGTATTTCCATGATTGCGTGCTAGCTCACATGCCTAGGTTGCATCACATTGGCACGCATGCTTAACCTCTTAAATTGATTGTGATGGAGGTTGAGCTCCATTGTTTGTTTATGTGCATTTCACTTCACATTAAAAATGCACAACTTGGTTCCTTGGGCCATCATGCATTGAAATGCGCGATTGGTGGTCTGAGAATCGAGAACCATGTCCCTTTGAGTCATAAACATGATAAGAGATGTGGTGGTGCATACATCTGCTTGAAATGCATTGCCATGCCAAGTTTTGCCCTCTACTGCTGTCAAAAACAGATTTTGCAGGAAGCTTTGGTCGGCCGACCATCTCTAGTGCTGACCGGCCATCCATCAATGGCCGATAGCTTGAACAAGTGGCCGGTGATCATTCCCTTTGGCCGGTGACCAATTCCATTAGCCGGTGGTGTTCCACAGCACTCAAAGAAGCAACCCTGGGACTTGTACAATTTTCAGAGGAGGATAACAGTCAAAGCAGAGGCAACTTGTGCATGATAGTGGCTTTCCGAGCGGAGCCGAACACGCATTGCATTGGGCCCTCTTCCCGAGGCTGTTTACTGTTTTATTAGATTAATTAATTTGATAACTAGTTTAATTGGTCTGTAATATTTAATTAGTTTGTAGGTTAGTTAATTGTATTATTCTTTCGGTCCCTCCGAGCGTGGGCAAATTTGTAATAAGTGTGGGTGCGTGTGTGCATGTCTTCCAACCCTCACTTCTTTCTCTCTTTTACTTACCTGCTTTTGATAGTTAGTATTAGGGCATGTTTAATTTAGCATACCTTATGCTATGCATGCGTGCATCATTCATCAGTATTGCATGCACCGGGCTCGGCGCATTATACTAACAGCATAATATTTCAAATCTAACTTGAATACGTGTATCAAATGGTTGCATTTCACATGCCATTCTAGGATTAGCCGAGCCTATCCTAATTGCATTCTGTATGCATTGCATTAGGCACTTAACATGGACTAGGATCATGCATGATTACTGACTAGTTCATTGTTTTGGCACGAAATACGATATAAGTATTTATGCTTTAGCATTTCGCATGAGTGTGAATGTTAACATGACAGCATGCTTACCATGTGGCTAGATGCTTAGTTGATATAACTGCCTGAATGCCTGTGGGTGAAGGTTGGATTGTTTGAGTTGGAACAACTCGTTGAAATCCATATTTTAGCCTACTCACGAGTAGCAAACCTCAAACCATTTCCAAAACGAACGGATATGCAATGCTTTGTTCCAAATTAGGCGATCTAGTCTATACTTATTTTGTTGTGCACATCATATAGTAATTCTAGGCCAATTAATTGGAATAAGAACGCATATGTTTTCAAAAACGAGATATCATGATTAGATCTTCGGATCGGGCGAGAGGGGGTGCTCATAGCTGACCTTCTCCAATCGTACCCAAGTTCTCGAGCCGATTCAACTTTGGTGATGACGGACACGTGGCCTTTGGCACCGAGTCAGGGTTTCCTAAATTTCTCAAAATAAAATATTTAGGTGGCGACTCTGTATCTGGCAAAGCAGTCCATGTTTGGCACTTCTTTCAAAAAATCTATTTTTCTCAAAACGATTTGTCGAATTTGGACTCTTTGGTTCAGATTAAGAACCGTGACAGTTTGAGAGTCCTGAACTGTAGTGAGCCCAAATACGAACAGAATGGGACCCATCCTCCCGGGGCGTTTGGGGACATCTACAGTTTCTAGCGCCTTTGCTGGGGAGTTAGAGAGCTTGACTCGAACTCATGATATCTTGTTTTGACTACACTTATGTGTTTCTTTGCATTGCATGTGCATTGGTGCGCCTAGGACACTGTGTTGGCAATCTACTATTCCTGAACGGTTTGCCGGAGGCTTGTCTTGTTACGACATGACCATAAGGCTGACCGGTTGCGGGCTCTGCCAGTATGGGAACACAAGCCCCGGTTTTTACCGAGGCACCCTTTTGACCATTCGACCTAGTGCATACTCAGAATCCATAGTGACCATTCCAAGCTAGGACAGGTTGCTTACCCGATATAGGTTGTTTGAAACCGCTGCGTGTATAGTGAAACCCTAGTTCCTAACAAAATAGGACAGGGAAGCCCTACCCCAAACATAGGGGTGTTTTGGATCTCACTTATCTGCTATGTGCTTTAGAGTGTGTCTCTACAGGAATGCGTGTATCAGTTTGCAAGTTTGGACACCAGGCCTGAGGGCATCAATATCAGTGTTTTGGGGAACCAGTTATATCTGCGGGTATCAGATTCAGTTTTTTGGGACAGTAATTTTGGGAAACAGTGATCAGTAGTAGAGTACAGTTATTCAACTATACTTGTGTCTGTTCTGATTGGGCCAAAATGCTGCATGTTTTCTCTTTCAAGGTTCAGAGATTTAGTACAGAATAGCCAGTGTTCTCCATTGTTGAGGCAAGACAGCTATCTGATCCGTCAGTCACCGTTCAATTCAGCGGACTTATGATGACGCAGAGTTCAGAGGAAATTGTGGTTATGGCAGCCGCGTTAGACCAAGGGATCATCTTGCAGGATGAGACCAATGTTGATGTACCGCATCCGTCCAGCTCGCCTACTGCGTGCCCGATCTGGGAACCCCAGATGTTTCAAGTTCGTGAACCTACCATATTTGAGTTAATGGGAATGATCGGCGACCTCCAGAGATCCATGGCCGATCTGGCCTATGGAATGTCAGCTTCGCCACTAGCTGCACCGTATGCCTGGAATTTCATACCACAGGAGCCCCCGCTACTGGGGCGGATTGTAATTGAGCTCAGCCAACCAGAGGTTGCCTCTAGCTACAGCAACGACGTGTCAATAACAACCGGGCATCGCTTTGATGTAGTAACCCAAACCCCTGATCAGGCTGAGGCTAGAGGTAAGAACAAAGTGGGAACAGATACTGATCCCGTCGAACAATTGCTGTGGGCAGCCGAGGCTTTGAAAGTCGGGGGGATGAATAAGCAACAAGTATTTGCAGTCATGACTAAAGCTGTGGATGATGCTTTCCCCACTCCAACCGAAGGCAGTTCAAGCTGGGCGGAAAATCGGGATGAGCCCCGTCATGCCAAGACAGTTCCTGTCATTCCTAACCCTATACCAGGAAAAGATCAGAAAGCCAAGGCAGTGCCTGCCGACCCTTTCGCTAGTGCGTCTAGCAAGAACCCTCAGACTTCAAAGTACCTACCTCGAGGGCGCAGAGTCTTTCATGCCCTCTACATGCCTTTGTCTAGGGCATTTCAAATATTAGCTAAAAAGGGGCATCTTAAACCCCTCGAACCTCGGCCCTTCTCGAAGAATCTCCCTCTCTCGCATGATGCTACCTTGTACTGCGTGTACCACCAACAGTCTGGTCATAATACAGATGGTTGTTTCCGTCTTCGTCACGAAGTGCAAGATTTGATCGACAATGAGGTCATCCTCCCGCCTACCTCAGCAAAGTCTGTTACCACTAAGCTGTTGGACTTCGAGGATACTGCGAGTATGTGATCAGGGTTTGGACCACCTGCGGGCAGCGCTCGGTGCATTTTGGATGTGGCATCTGGCACGCACTTTTGAGCATCTGCGAATGCCAATTTTTGTGGTTTTTGACTTAGTTGTGGAGTCAGTTTGGTGGTCTTGTTTTGAGTCTGTCCCTTTGTTTTGAGTCTGTCTTTTTGCTTAAAGGTCTGTCTTGTCGTGTCGAGTCAGTCCCATTGTATAGAATGTCGGGTGATTTCGGGGTTGTTGCCTCGAACACCCTTTTTTTTTGTAATTACCCTTTTGCTTTCTTTTATGTCTGTCTCTGCCATGGAGCCAGTTGCAACCAAGGAATCTGAATAAAACAGCTGCGGTTATCATGCTTCCGTGCTTACTGCTATTTTGAGCTAGTTGTGCCAGAGGATTTGAATGGAATAGCAGTGCATTCCACTTACTCTCTTGTGCCCTGAAAATCATTGCATTGACTTAAGTTTTTCAAAACCTTTTTGAACACTACGGTGAAAACGAAGGGGAAGGAATTCCTCGGGATTTGCAAAACTTTGATCAAATTGAGAGAATGAAAGGCGTGCTAAGCCCTTAATGATTGAAATCATGCTTGTCAGCGTGAGTACTGAGAAGGACCCTGGCTTGATCCAAATTGGTTCCACACTATCTTCGGAGCGAACGATTTGTCACTTTCTTAAAAACTTTCAAAAAAAAAAATATTTTGCGCAGTCCTGCGAAGACTTGTGTGGAATCGCTCTTGAGATTGTGCAGCTTAGGATAGCTCTCAGCCTCGAGACTTGAGCCCTTGCTTTCAAACCCTGGACCTTGGGTTCAGACATGTTCAACGATCAACCGCGATGTAAGGCCCGTGTGGCCAGATCTGAAGCAGTCCTCGAACAAGAGGCCCCGAAGTCAGATCAAGAAGATCAGACCTCATCAGAAGAAGCTCGCGGAGCTGAATCAGAAGCGCCCCTTGAACTATGGGCAAAAATATCCGATGTACTCGAAGAGCCGAAGATGGGTCCTCCTGCAAATCAATATAACAGCCACTCTCCTGGATACGGATGGCTTCGAAACCCTAAAACCGTTTGGCATGAACTTGTTACACTTTTACCCTTTGAGAGGCTCGCTGGGCTGAAAACCCGGAAGGGCGACCCAGGCAAAAGTTAGAGCAAGAGAAAAATACAGAAAGAGAAAAAAAAAGAAAAGAAAAAAGAAAATAAAAAGAAAGATAAAAAAAAAAGAAAATACAAAAGAATTGAAAAGAAAAGAAGAATAAAGCTCGCAAGGTCGAAAACCCGCAACGGGCGCCTTGGCAAAAGTTAGAGCCTAAAAAGTGAAGGTTAATACCCGAGTGTACCTTAACCGGAACTACGTAAGGCTTGATTCCCATGTTTGGGATGCGTAGGCAGCTTCATCCTAAAGTCCAGCCCCCAACGCTTGCATAGCGACTAAGTCCATGCAATGGTTTTTAATCATCCTTGATTCCCATGTTTGGAATATGTAGGCAGCTTCGTCCTGAAGTCCAGCCCCACGCACTTTCAAAGTGACTGTGTCCATATATTGGTTTTGACCATCTTTGTCTTCTCCGTGTCCGAGAGTTTGGTCATGATCGTCACTAATGAGGACTGTTTACAAAATGCTGCAGCGTTATCCAGACAACGGGCAACTTTCCGTTGCCATGAGTCGCCGTTCAAACCAGGGACAACTTTCCGTTGCCGCGCAGCGTCCTTCAAACAAGGGGCAATTTTCCATTGCCTCCGATTCGAGGTTGCGCATCTCGAAAGTAAGTTCCGCGCTCGTTGAGCGGTGGCCGTTTGCGAAAATAGTTTTTGAAAATTTTTACTGAGGTTGACTATTTTCCCGAAAACTATTTCATTTTTCCAAAACTGGACCATTTCTTGGACCAAAAAAAAGAAAATTTTCAGTGCTCACAGCCCAACTTGCGTGATTTTAAATTAGAAAATTAACAAGTATGTTAATCTAACTCTCGTATTGGTCAAAATTGTTTTAGTAGAGAACCAAAACAAAAAAATGGTCAAAATAATGAACTAGGGGAACAGCTGAGTCAGGCTTCCTGTCTTTCCCCCATTGCCAACATACTTGCCAAGAAGGGCACAACTCAAGCTGTCATTTAAGGGTTGAAAGCTCTCTCAACCTCCGAGCAACGAGGTATCAAACCAAGTGCGAAGCACGAATCTGAAGGGATCAAGGTACTCCGTTCCCTTACGTGGGGCATCGACCAAACGCCACCAGAAGAAACAGCCGTGAGCTAACCATGTCGGGCGTGAACCTACAACTTCCTATTTATCCATTAAACACCCCGGGGAGGGATAAAAATGAGAGAATAAAGAATAGAGATGTGTAAGTTGAGAGAAAAAGTAAGCAAAAAGGGTTTTGAGAGAAAAACCGAGCCTGAGGGCCGAATGATGTGAGAACCACAAATAAGAAAAGGTGGGAAACAATACCCAGAGAAACTGGGTCCTCATGATCTGAGGTCCCCCGCCTTCGTTAACGCGTCTGTATGTCGTGTCTTTTGTTTTGTTTACTTCAACCTTTGTTTTGAGTCTTTTTCGAGTGTGTCTCGTTGTGTTTAGGTTGTTTACCTTTTTGTCTCCGCTATTGAGTTGTTCTCGCTATGTCCAGTTGTAGGCTCGCTACCTTGGTTTAAAAAACCCTTCTTCAATTTCAAAAATTAATCGTTTTGTGCTCAGAATGCTGTGCCATTCTCCACATTTGTGCGAAAACATGATTTGGTTCTTTCATAAAACTACAGGGTCTACCCCCGATAAAGTGTGAAGAGAAAAACCTGGACCTATCTGAAACTTTTGGGTTCCGAATTGCGAAGTAAGAAATTTTGGAGCATCTGACTGTGCTTCAACTTCTACAAGTTCAGAATGAACCGTGTATTCAGAATGAGCAATATGTTATTATGGGCCATGAGTTCAGAATGAGCAGAGTTTAGAATGAGCAGTGTTCAGAATCAGTTGTGAGTTGTGTGGGCTGTATGCAGATTAAACCAAGCATTGTGTTACGACCCGAGTGTTCAGAATGAGCAGTGGTTTGTTTGAGTTGTTTTGCTGTTAGCTGGTCGGCCAAATAGATGGCCGATGGAAGTTTTTGGTGGCTGATGGATAGCCGGTGACCTCCCCTTATGGCCGGTGAGCCTCCTACGCCTTTGTTTGGGTCAGACATGTGGTTTGGGACCTTCATTGCTCAAGACAGTGCAAGAAAAGTGCATTTTCGAAGCTCAACCGGCCCCTGTTTTGACCTCGGACCGTGTCTTCTGTGTGTGGCACTCGAATATGTGCAAGGTGTATCCTTCTTGTATCCTTTTGTCTCTTTCAAGATTTGAAAGTTACCCCGCATGAGTTGCTTCGCAATGCTTCGTCGTGAACATGCGTTGGTTGTACGTACTTTTGTTCACATTGATATGCATCTTTCATTTGCATTAGTTCACTTGCATATGTCATGCATCCACGGTCTGGCGAGACCTTAAATCCGCACGGTCTGGCGAGACCTTAAATCCGCACGGTCTGGCGAGACCTTAAATACGCTCGGTCTAGGAGACCTTAAATCCTTTGAAGGTGCGAAACCTTTGGCGTTTGCATTGTCATGCATGATCCTCGTCACACGTTACTATACGCACCTTACATGCGTTGTTATGCATCTTCCTCATTTGCATTGTCATGCATCTCAAAAGCCGTGCGTTGTCGCGTATTTCGAAATCATGTCTTCTCATGCATTTTAAAAAATAACAAAATCATGCTTCTTTTATGCATCTCAAGCCGCGCATTGTCACGCATTTTGAAATTATGCATTTTCATGCATTTCAAGCAACTTGTGTTGTCGCGCATTCCAGACAACATGCATTTCAAAAAAAAACATGCATCATTTGCATTTCGAAAGGAAAAATAAAAAACAACATGCATCATTTGCATTTCAAAAACAAAAACACAAAAAAACAGGCATTATCATGCATTTTCCCTTCATCATGCATTGTCATGCATTCAAAAAAACAAAACAAAAAACAAACATGCATATGTCATGCATTTCATTATATATAGTGCATATGTCATGCATCACCGTAAATATTGCATATGTCATGCATTTTATTGTATATATTCCATTCCATCGCATATTTGTAAATATTGCATTGTAGCTTGCATGCATTCACTGCATCACTTCCATCTAGGGTTTGCGCCTTTCCTTGCTGAGCTTGGTCTGGTATGTGCCCATGCTTTTCACGTCTATACACTCATAGTTCTGTATGACCGTTCTATGTTAGACGTGGTTTGTTTGTGTCCATGCCTTTCCTAAGCAAGATACGGTTTGGCCGTAGGCCTTAATCCACTGCATCCATTCCATTGCATATTGTAGATATTGCATTGTAGCTTGCATGCATTCACTGCATCACTTCCATCTAGGGTTTGCGCCTTTCCTTGTTGAGCTTGGTCTGGTATGTGCCCATACTTTTCACATCTATACACTCATAGTTCTGTATGACCGTTTTATGTTAGACGTGATTTGTATGTGTCCATGCCTTTTCTAGGCAAGATTTGGTTTGGCTGCATGCCATATCCATTGTACATATTACATTGTAGTGTAATTTTTGCATCCAGCATTAGGATCATTAGTCTTCCTTCAGTGGGTCGTTTCCCCACTTATGTCATTTCACCCAATTACTTGTTCCTGTGTCCGTCTACATTACTCATAGTTCTGCATGTGTACGCGCCTATTCCACTGCTGGTATTGTGGTTTGAGGGTTGCGGTACCTTTTCTATGGTAGACGGACTTTGCATCTTCATCCATCTTTTTGACATTTGTGTGGTTTTGAACTGGTCATGATTGGATCATGATTCAATTGCATTGCATATCATTTGCATTGTTTATATATAGTGTTGACATTGTTTTGTAATTTTACATATCATTTGCGATACATTAGACTCAATTGCATATCATCGCACTGTTTGTGCACCCCTTGGTCTAAGGAGACTTTAAATCCTACATTCGTGTTATCGCGCAGCATTCATTTTGCATGTTATGCATGTTGCTAACGATATTGTACCTATTGAGTTTTCTTTCTCTTTCAGGCACGATATTGTATGTACGGTTCATTTGAAGCTGGTGCAACCAGACGAACCGCACAGGTATTGTATTCTTCGAGTGAGACGTATCGAGAATTGCATAATTCTCTTACATCCTTTCTGCATTGTAGTGTAGTTGGATTGTTGAATACTAGTTTAAAACTGTTGAATGTTATGCTTCGTTGCAGTTTTCTTTGCATGATCATAAGTTATGTTCGGCTTCTTGCATTATCAGTTACATTTTGCCCCTGCCTTCGGACGCATATCTTTATTATCTTGCATGCTTTGTCTAAGTCTTTGGCCTTGTCAAAAATGGGTCGTCTCTGGGCTTTGACAATCACTCCTATCATTCTTATGACTTTCGAGTTCTGTTAAAGAGAGGCAACTGTAGACACCCCATTTTTGACCGTCTTCAAGACTTGGGCGTCACCGTTTGAACACTCGGTGATCATCCTTATTTGTGTTCGTCTTGCGTTCCCAGAGGTCTAGCTACGCGCCTTGCCTCAGGACCTCTCGACTCGACTGTTTTGTGTTTGGTTTTGCACCAAGCACTTGTGTTTTTGCTTTGGAGCGCAGGGAATGGCTTATTGGCCATCCCTAAACTCCACAAGCTGTGTTTTGTTTCCACCGGCCAAATGTTTGGCCGGCCGGCACTATAGATGGTCGACCGGCCATCTATTTTGGCCAAATCGCATTTTTGGCTGGCCGACCACTGTTCATTTGCTTTTGCAAATATTTTCATGCCAGCTGTGATAGCTGGCATACACTCTGCTCCCCTCCATACACGCGTATGGAGGGATTTCCCTCTTATCTAGCTTGCTTTGGAAGCTTTACAAGATTGGATTGTCTATAAGAGGGAACCTCTCCTCCCTCCTCTAGGTTAGAAAAGATTTCCAGAGAGACCTCTGATATTAGGGTTAGGGTTTGTATCCATTCTATCTCTATATCTCTCTCTTTCTTTGCCTTGTGTGTGTTTTAGTCTTACTATTGCACACAAACACCTAGTCTTACACCTTTTCTTGGTTGCTGAGGGGCCAGAGGTCTGTTCTTGGTGTTCTTGGATGGTTTTGAGCTCAAAGAAGCAGCTGGTCCACCATTTGTGAAGAGGGTCTTCAAGGGTAACATTCTTGCTTTTTTTATCCCATTTTTGCATAGCTTTTTCGACTACCTTGCAACTATTTTTAGACTCAGTGTATAACACATAAAAGTTTTGTTTTTGCCTACTCTAAGTAGTTGGTTAAGAGTGTTTTGAGCTTTGAGGTTGTTTGAACCCTCTTAAGCCTTGTTTGGCTCTATTTTTGTGCATTTTTGGTGAGCTCCAGGACCATTGTGTTTGGGCCTCCTCACCACTGAAATCTTGAGGGATTTCAGTGGTGAGGATGGTGCCTTAAGGTCCTAAGAAGGAGAGGGCCACCCCCTCTCCTTGTTGTCCTTGAAAAGGGCTATTTTTGCCTCTTGAGGGAGCATCTAGTTTAGGTTCTTGTTAATCATGCCTTAACTGATTTTTGTGCTTATATTGCCATGATATATCATTGTGTTAAGTTGGTTTAGACACACCTTGCATGCTTTGCATACATGTCTTGCAATGCCATGTTTTAGCCTTAATATGCTTTAGGTTTTTGACCCTTGTTCTAGCATGTTTTTGGCCAAGCTTTGTGAAGCTGTTGTGCTTGTTTCAGCATGCTAAAGTTCTGTTTTTGGTTGTTTTGGTCGACCATGACATGCATTGCATAGCCTCTTTGCATTCTTAGCTTGTGAGCCTTAAGTGCATGAACCATGAGCATGCATTACTTGCATTATTTCAGTGGTTTGGAACCATTTACCATGCCATTTCAGTCCACTTAGCATGCTTGTATGCTTGCATTTGATGCCCCTCTAATGTGTTAAAAGGTTGTTGTCTTATGCCCTTTGTTTACGCCCTTGTGTATGCTTGCATGTTTAGGTCACTTAGATGCCATCTAGGTGTATCCTTAGCCTTGCATAGGCCTGCCTTGGACCTGTTTTGAGTCCTCTTAGCCTTGTGAGGCTTGGTTGACTTAGCCATGGTTTAAGCCTCTTTGGGCTTGCCTTGAATCTTGGACCTTTGTTGCATGTTTAACTTGTCTTGTTTACTTGGTTTGGTACCTTTACAACATGATTTTCAGAGCTTTATATGCATGCCATCTGTCCATGTTTGCATCCTCTTAAGTGTGTTTGAGAGGTGTTCTTATATGCCTAAGTGTTGGTCCTTGCGTGCATGCATGTTTGTATGTCATTTTGACTTCATTTTTGAGCATGTTGGCCACTGTTTTGGGCTTAGTATAGAGCTGCCTAACTAGTGTAAGTCCCTCCTTTACATGGCCGTTGCATGCTCACCTTGTATGTTGCTGCATATTTATGTGTCGTTGCATGGTTGAAGTTGCATGATTGAATGAAGTCACATGCTTGCTTGCATGCTTGAACACCCACATTGTATCTTGCATACTTGTTGGTTGCATTGCTTTATGCCTTGCATGCCTTGCATGATTGTTGTATGCTTTGTATACTTTTTTCCATTTCCATGATTGCGTGCTAGCTCACATGCCTAGGTTGCATCACATTGGCACGCATGGTTAACCTCTTGAATTGATTGTGATGGAGGTTGAGCTCCATTGTTTGTTTATGTGCATTTCACTCCACATTGAAAATGCACAACTTGGTTCCTTGGGCCATCACGCATTGAAATGCGCGATTGGTGGTCCGAGAATCGAGAACCATGCCCCTTTGAGTCATAAACATGATAAGGGATGTGGTGGTGCACACATCTGCTTGAAATGCATTGCCATGCCAAGGTTTGCCCTCTGCTGCTGTCAAAAACAGATTCTGCAGGAAGCTTTGGCCGGTCGGCCATCTCTAGTGCCGACCGGCCATCCATCAATGGCCGATAGCTTGAACAAGTGGCCGGTGATCATTCCCTTTAGCCGGTGACCAATTCTATTAGCCGGTGGTGTTCCACAGCACTCAGAGAAGCAACCCTAGGACTTGTACAGTTTTCAGAGGAGGATAACAGTCAAAGCAGAGGCAACTTGTGCATGACAGTGGTTTTTCGAGCGGAGCCGAACACGCATTACATTGGGCCCTCTTCCCGAGGCTGTTTACTGTTTTATTAGATTAATTAATTTGATAACTAGTTTAATTGGTCTGTAATATTTAATTAGCTTATAGGATAGTTAATTGTATTATTCTTTCGGTCCCTCCGAGCGAGGGCAAATTTGTAATAAGTGTGGGTGCGTGTGTGCATGTCTTCCAACCCCCACTTCTTTCTCTCTTTTACTTACCTGCTTTTGATGGTTAGTATTAGGGCATATTTAATTTAGCATACCTTATGCTATGCATGCGTGCATCATTCATCAGTATTGCATGCACCGGGCTCGGCGCATCATACTAACAGCATAATATTTCAAATCTAACTTGAATATGTGCATCAAATGGTTGCATTTCACATGCCATTCTAGGATTAGCCGAGCCTATCCTAATTGCATTCTATATTCATTGCATTAGGCACTTAACATGGACTAGGATCATGCATGATTACTGACTAGTTCATTGTTTTGGCACGGAGTACGACGTAACATGAGTGTGAACGTTAACATGACAGCATGTTTACCATGTGGCTAGATGCTTAGTTGATATAACTGCTTGAATGCCTGTGGGTGAAAGTTGGATTGTTTGAGTTGGAATAACTCGTTGAAATCCATATTTTAGCCTACTCGCGAGTAGTAAACCTCAAACCATTTCCAAAACGAACGGATATGCAATGCTTTGTTCCAAATTAGGCGATCTAGTCTATACTTGTTTTGTTGTGCGCATCATATAGTAATTCTAAGCCAATTAACTGGAATAAGAACGCATGTGTTTTCAAAAACGAGATATCATGGTTAGTAGAGGCCGATCTTCGGATCGGGCGAGAGGGGGTGCTCATAGCTAACCTTCCCCAATTGTATCCAAGTTCCCGAGCCGAGGCAACTTTGGTGATGACAGACACGTGACCTTTGGCACTGAGTTAGGGTTTCCTAAATTTCCCAAAATAAAATATTTAGGTGGCGACTCTGTATCTGGCAAAACAGTCCATGTTTGGCACTTCTTTCAAAAAATCTATTTTTCTCAAAATGATTTGTCGGATTTGGACTCTTTGGTTCAGATTAAGAACCGTGACAGTTTGAGAGTCCTAAACTGTAGTGTGCCCAAATACGAACAGAACGGGACCCATCCTCCCTGGGCGTTCGGGGACGTCTACACTCTCTAATGGAGGTTTTGAAAAGTTAAAGAGAGAAAAGGCACCGAAAAAATGATCCAAAAAGTTAAAATTCGGACTGATATACAAACAGGTTTGCTCGAGCATGGGATTCCCTGCTCGGGCGTCAGACACAGACTCACACTCGAGCGTCAAAAGCGCCGCTCGAGCGCTGGATGCACACTTCCAGAAGTTTTGCAGTCGATGGTCCTCGCTCGAGCGTGAAAGTGGACGCTCGAGCATCCAACGACCTGCAGAACAAAATACTGAGAGATGGAAAATCACGCTCAAGCGTCAAAACGCCCGCTCGAGCGGAGAAGCAACAACAAGGGCCCGCTCGAGCGTCAAAACACCCGCTCGAGCATGAAAGCCAAAATCTGGGCATCAACTTTTGGTTTCTAAACACAACCAACCTGTTCCAAACCTGTCCAACACAACCCAAGACTCAAATATAAAGAGTAAATAATAGAAACGAGAATAAGACAACGACCAACATCCATGGAACCAAGTCTGGAATACAATAAACAAAGAAGGAAAAATCGGGATCGCTATAACATAATTCTGGGTGCCTTTATTTTGTAAATGATATTGTGAATAATTTTCGTTTGGTGAAAAAAAGCATGTAAAATCAGATAGGGTGAGAAGGTGCTTGGATAGTTGGAGCAAATGTCCTAGGAAAGCAGCAACAACATTGTGGGTGGAATTTGCAGTAGCATTATTCCATAGGGTGGGAGAGCAGTAGCATTATTCTATCATGGAATAGGTATGTAATCTACACTGATCTGGTGAGCAGCAGCTGTAACAGTATTGGGTCAGTGTGAAGAAATGCTACATTGGTGGGCTAGGGGTGGGGTGAAGAAGAAGTTAAATCTAATTTTGAGATTCTATGGGTGGGATTTGCAACTGCAGAGCTATCTTCCAGCCTTGGGTTACTTGAAGTGGCGTGAACAGGGAGCACCAGTGCTGGGGAATAGTGGTGTGGGGATATATTTTCTGAGTCCCAGCACGTGGCCAAGGTGACACCGACGTGTCAGCCGAGGTGCCACGTGTCCAGGTTATGACGCCGAGGTGATCTCGGCAAGGCCGAGGTTATCTCCGAAGATATCGGAATTCGAGATAAGTGGATAAGGGACAAGAGTCCTAGAATGAGGAAGGACTTTAGCATGGATAAGGATAATACTCTTAGAGAGTTTATCTTTATCTATTGGAGAGTCTAGGATAAGCACTGAGTAAGAGTCCATTGAAGCTAGGCTTCTAGTGGGACAATTATTGAGTTAACTATAAAAGAGAGGCACCCCCGATGGGTCTAAGGTACGCAATTTATATTCTGAACAGTGAGTTTAGCACTATTGATTATCTTTGAGAGATATACTAGCTTGATCGTCGAAGTGCCCCCGGGTGGACGAACCACCGCTGGAATCTTCTCTTTCTATTGCAGGTCAGTCAAGTGTCATCTATTCTGCCAGTACTCTCCAGCTGAATAACTAAGTTGGCAGTGTGATCGGAAAATCACACACACAAGTGGTGTTGGTTATTTTTGATGTTTTTTATGGTTTTGTTTTTGTTGGTCGCTCATGTAGACGTCCCCGAACGCCCCGGGAGGATGGGTCCCGTTCTGTTCGTATTTGGGCTCACTACAGTTCAGGACTCTCAAATTGTCACGGTTCTTAATCTAAAACCAAAGAGTCCAAATCCGGCAAATCGTTTTGAGAAAACAGATTTTTAGAAAAGAAATGCCAAACATGGACTGCTTTGCCAGATACAGAGTCGCCACCTAAATGTTTTATTTTTGGAAAAATTTAGGAAACCCTGACTCGTTTGCCTAAGGCCACGTGTCCGTTATCACCAAAGTTGCCTCGGCTTGGGAACTTGGGTACGATTAGGGAAGGTCAGCTATGAGCACCCCCGCTCGCCTTATCAAAGATCGGCCTCTACTAACCATGATATCTAGTTTTGAAAACATTATGCATTCTTATTTCGGTTATTAGCCTAGATTTACTACGTGATGCGCACAGCAAACAAGTATAGACTAAGTCGCCTATATTGGAACGAGACATGTCATGTTTGTTTATTTGAAGATGGTTTGATGATGCTACCTGCAAGTAGGCTAAAAATGCAGATTTTTGCCACCCTCAAGTGAGCTTAGAAAATATGATTTTGCCACTCTCAAGTGGGCTTAAAACTCGTATTCAATGCGTTGTTCCAATTTAAGTAACTCAACCTTCACCCACAGGCATTTAGGCAGTTATAACACGTAAGCACATAGCCTCATGGTAAGTTAGGCTATCATGGCAACACTCACATTCATGTAAGGATGCTAAAACATAAATGCTTACCGAGTACTCCAAGCTAAAACAGAAACTAGTTAGTAATCATATGCATGATCCTAGTTCATGTTAAGATGGCTAATGCAACACATGCAAGATGCAACTATGATAGGCTCGGCTATTCTAAGATAGCATATGATGATGCTACAACTAACACGTATTCAACTTGGAATTGAAATACAATGCAGTTAGTATGATGCGCCGAGCCCGGTGCATGCAAGACAAATGTATGAATGCACGCATGCATGGCATAAGGTATGCTAAATTAAATATGACCTAATACTAACCATCAAAAATAGGTAAGTAAAAGGGAGAAAGAAGTAGGTGTTGGAAGACATGCACACATGCACCCACGCATCCACACTTATTATAAATTTGCCCTCGCTCGGAGGGACCAAAAGAATATACAAATTAATTAACCTACAAGCTAATTAATTATTACAGACCATTTAATTAATTAACAAATTAACTAAGCTAAGGAAAGTAGTAAAAGGCCTCGGGAAGAGGGATGGATGCATGCATGCTCGGTTTTGCTCGGAAATCCGTCGCCATGTCACATGCTGCCTTTGTTTACACTGCTTTGCACCTCTGAAAACTGCATAAGTCTCCAGGATGCTTCTGAACCACCTTCTGAGGACTGTGGAAGGTCACCGGCCAAAAGTAAAGGCCACCGGCCATCCATCGGCCATGGATATTGATATCGGCCACAAATGTTTGGTCGATCGGCACTGTAGATGGCCAACCGGCCATGTCTTCCTGTAAAAACCTGTTTTGACAGCAGCAGAGGACAGACAAGGCATGGTAATGCATTTTCAAAGCAATGTTTACACTACCACCCTCCTTATCATGTTCATGACTCAAAGGAGGATGGTCCTCGATACTCGAGCCACCAATCACGCATTTTGATGCATGATGGCCAAAGGCACTGAGCTTGCAATTTCAATATCAAATGAAGATGCACAAAAACACATAAGGAGGTCCCAACCTCTATCATGCTTGATCAAGAGGCAAGGAATGCACACACAAAGCCATGCGACCTAAGTATGCAAGCAAGATGCAATAGGACTAGTATGCGACAAGCATGTAAGTATGATGCAAAATAAGCAACTTCGAACAATATGGTAAATGGACTTAAACTAAAGATGGAGGCCTCGGCCATGCCCAAAATCAGTGGCCATACACAATTGAAATTAGACAAGAACGCTCATGCAAACATGCCCAATGCAAGGGACCGAACCTAAGGCATCAAATGCCACTCTACCAAAGCATGGCAAGGGATGGGACATGACATACAATGACACGAATTCTAGCTCTGAAACATGATACACAATGGTCCTGAATCATACAAACATGCTACACAATGCAAGCTAGGACGCCCGGGTACCGAAACTAGTGAAGTGCGTTACACTAGAGGTACCCAAAGCAATGCATAAAGGGAAAAACCAACCCCAAACAGACCCTAGACAGGTCTGAAATAGTGGGAAATTGGCCTAAAATGATGACTCAGGATGCAACGAAATGGAGCTCATTCAATGGTCGGTAAATGGGGCATACAAGCCCGACTCTCAAACCCATTTAAAGAGATGAAAACATGGCAACATGGCATTCAAACAAGCTCTGAAATATATGAATAATAGGCCCAAAACATGGACACACCTCAGTATATGCATGGAATGGATCTCAAAACTCAAAGCTAAGCATGGACCTTGAACTACAAGCATGCAAAACTAACATCATTCAACCACAAGACCCAAAAACAGAGTTAGGGCAGTCCAAAATAAGCACATTATCAGTTTAAGGCATGGCCAAAATATGCTAGAATCAATGGCCTATAAAACATGCAAGGAAAGCTAGTGAACCATGAGTTGTTCTACAACTATATGAAGCATATGAGGGCTCACCCAACCAGCCAAAAACAGAAGTATTTCATGCCAAAATATGCCCAAATAATCACTGAAACTCAGTCAACACATGCAAAAATGATGAGCCCCTTTGGAAAGCCATGCAAAGGGTTGCTCTACACATACATGATAGACAAACAAAAGGGCAAAACCATCTCTGGAAACAAGTTATGACAGCCCTAAAACCCACCAAATAGGCCCTGAAATTGGTCTAGGAAGCATGCAATGAAATGTCCCTTTGAAAGGCCTTGAATATGATTGTTCTACACATGCATCATAGACATAAAATATGGCCAAAAGGGCTCTGGATAGAGTCAAGGCAGACCTTGAAACTCTCAAAATAGGGCCTGAAATGTGACTTCATAACATGCAAAATGGAGCTCCTTTGGAAGACCAACAATGCTAGTAAAGAGAACAAGGGGTGAGAGGGTCACCCCTCTCTGATTTTGAGGCTCAAAACACGTCTAAGCCACTGAAAATCCACTGGATTTCACTGAAAATCCACTGGATTTCACTGAAAATCCATTGGATTTCAGTGGCTAAGAGGCCAAACTAAGGCCATCACCAATGCTCTAATGCATAGCCCTAAACATGAAGGAATGAAGCATGGAAGGAGGAAGATGACCCCAAACAGAAAAGAGTCCTTAAACAAACATGTTTAGAAGATCAAAATAAGACTTTTTCTAGTTTATGTTGAAGTCCAAAAAAGCTTGCGAATAGGGCTGAGCAATGGAGCAAAATAATGCAAAAATGGAAGAAATAGAGGCTTACCCTTGTAGCACAGCAATGCAGCCAACTCTGGACCAAGAAAGTGAGCTCCCAACCTCTGAAAATCAGCTTCAAGGCACTTGAAAGGATGGTGGAGGTGGTAGGCTATGAGGTGTAGTGCAATGGGCCAAGAATAAGACCCTTTTGAACCCTCTAATACACCCAAATGTAGAGAGAGAGGGAGATATAGAGAGTCAGGGTGATATATATCATATATCAGATGTAAGGTCTGGTTTTTTGCTGAACCAAAACAGAGGAGGAGGGTCTCCTTATATAGACAAGGGAATGGCTCCAAGCTTCTTAAAAAAGCTAATAAAAGAAGGGTCAAAGGGGCCAAGCTTCCAAGAGAAGCTAACCCAAAGGTTCAAACTTCATAAGGAAGCTAAGACAAAGGGTAAAGCTTCCTCAAGAAGCTTGAGCAAAGGGTGCAATCTTCTAGAGGAAGTTTGGATCAAAAAGGGTGCAAAGGGGCCAAAACAGCCACATACGCGTATGGGGGCAGGGTCTGTGCACCCCAGCTGGCACAGCTGGCATGCACCATGCCTGCAAGAGTCAAAAAGGTGGTACCGGCCAGAAAAGGAGGCCATCGGCCAAATAAATGGTCGGTCGGCTACTTATTTGGTCGGTCGGCTATTTTGACTGGCCGGTTGGCTAAATTGATGGCCGGTAGGTGGCTGCCGAGGCCAAAAAGTGGCCGATGGGTGTCCAAATTGAAGCCCCAGAAGTTAGCTTTCCAAATGGCGCAAACCTTGCATTAAAATTCCTCCTGTGCAAAAAGTTATGCCCTTTTTGGTGAAGCCGCGCAGATTCGGACCAACCGGAGTGATGCCCTACTTCAATCAACCATATCTCCCCCACTCGGACTTGGCTTTAGGAGATTCTTGAGTGCAAAATGAATCCCCGGAAGTAAGCTTTCCAACGGTGGTGGCCTCATAGCTAAAATCCAAGTATGCAAATGAATAAGTCCAATTCAGCGAGGGCTGCTCGACTCTCTCCTACCCGGATTCATGTCGAACTTCTTCCAAACTAGTTTTCTCCTCTCCTTTCCTCTTTTGTTCAACTCCAAACCCCTAAACAAAGTGTTTTGAAAGATTTTTCAAAGATTTCATCTCTCTTTCATTCATCTCCACTTTGTCCTTGCTCGGTTTGCCGAAAAACACAACATTTGACAAAATGTGAGCCTCGGAATATTGTAGAAACTTTATTTCAAAAATGTTTTGAAAGAGGGGGTTCTAAGGTCTAAAAACCATTCAAAATAACTTTGGTCCAAAATGGGGTGTGAAGTTGAGATTTGACGCTCTCCTTGCCAAAGAAACCGACCTTTTATATAGCATAGCCTGCACATCTTTCACCACAAAAGAAAACCATCAGTAACGCCCAAGTCTTAAGGGCGGTCAAAAATGGGGTGTCTATTGTTGCCCCTCTTTGACAGAACTCAAAAGTCATAACAATGACAGGAGTGAATGTCAAAGCCCAGAGATGACCCATTTTTGACAAGGCCGAAGACTTGGACAATCAAACAAAATACAAATGTAATTGGTTGAACCCACAGGTTGCCTAAGTATCCCTTTGGAAGGGATCAAACCAGCGTAGTTCAGGGGGCAGGATGCAAATGATATGCAGGAAGACTTTGATAATTGGACTTATACGCTACGCGAAGCCAGTCTGAAAATTGGACTTATACGCTACGCGAAGCCGGTTTGAAAATTGGGGATTTATGCCATGCAATGCAATGCAAAAATGCAATGTAATAGCTAGAAAGTGAAGGTACCTTACAGGGGCAATTGGCAATGACCTACCTCATGCTGCTGAGGACCTTCCGCTTCTTCTTGGTTAAACTGCAGGTACTACTTTTCTCCCTGGCTGTGGCCGCAGCTTTCCCTATTCTCCAACAGGATGACAGACTAGGTTGGTTCAGTATCCAGAATTGCGGTGCATACAGATGCTATCTCAATCTATGGGGCTGCCATATAGATTTCAAGCCGAGGATATACCCCTAGGTATTTAAACCAGACTTTAGTCTCGAAAATCCCGAACCTTTGCGTTCTAGGCATGAGCCATTCAAACTCTAGTTTCCACCGTCTCAGTTGGTCTTTTAGGAACTCACCACAAACACAGGCAGGTGGCTATACCAGACCATCGGAAGTTGTTCGGGCATGACAAACACGAAAGGAATTACACCTTTAGAGGATTTAAGGTCTCCTAGACTGGAGAGTGCACAAGAAAGTGCGAGTGAAGAGTGAATGCACAAAACAATGCTAAGAAGATGCACGAAACAGTGCGATGCAACGCACTAACAAGTACAGGTTAGGTGCGCAAGAAAGCGTGATAGAATGCATGCAAAATGCAAGTAAGGTGCACAAAACAGTGCGATGCAATGCACTAACAAATGCTACAAGCATTTTCTATGCAAGATGAGAGAGAGCATGTAATGAAATGCACAAGATAGTGCGATGCGCAAAAGAGCGCGAGTGTAAACTGCACAAAATAGTACGATGCGCAAGAGAGCGCGAGTGATAAACTACTCAAAACAGTGCGATGCGCAAGAAAGCGCGAGTGATAAACTACACAAAATAGTGCGATGCGCAAGAAAGCGCGAGTGATTTGAAATGCACAAGACAGTGCCGTACGCTAAACAGCGCGAGTGATTTGAAATGCACTAAACAGTGTGATACGCTAAACAGCGCGATTGAAATGCACTAAACAGTGCGATACGCTAAACAGCGCGAGTGATTTGAAATGCACTAAACAGTGCGATACGCTAAACAGCGCGAGTGATTTGAAATGCACTAAACAGTGTGATATGCTAAACAACGCGATTGATTTGAAATGCACTAAACAGTGCAATACGCTAAACAGTGTGATTGATTTGAAATGCACTAAACAATGCGATACACTAAACAGCGCGATAGATATGCAATGCACAAAATAGTGCGAGTGAGATACAACCACAAGATGCACAAGACAGTGCTAGTGAGATACAAAGTGTAAGTGCACAAGACAGTGCGAGTAAATGCATGTTCTATGCAAATGAGGTGCATTTTCTATGCAAGTATGAAAGAGTGCATTTTCTATGCAAAAGATACGAGCATTTTCTATGCAAGAAACAAGAGCATATTCTATGCAATATTGAAAGCATATTCTATGCAGAATCGAAAGCAAGCATATTCTATGCATGAATCATAACGATTCGCAGCACGCATGTAACAGAAGTGTATATGAAAGTACACATTCTATGTAATGGAAGGGCATCAAACATGTACTCTGGTACCTCCGATTTACCTTTTGGAGGACTTGGCAATACGCTCAGCTCAAAAGGGGACACCCTGTTTATATTGGCGAGAGATAACATCTGCATGTGAAACCCTCGGGTGCTGCTTGGACTGCCATTCTGACTTGAAGCAGGCTTACACTTGGGGTCGAGATATACTCATACTCCAGAGAAATGGCGAGGCCTGAGAAGGTGCACCTAGAGTGCAGTCTCGGAATTTGCCGAAGTTGACACAGACTAAGATGCTCCAAATTTTTCCTCTTTTCTCTTGCTTTGCAGTCCGAAACCTATATAGCTTCAGATAGGTCCTTGTTCTATTGTTCTCACATGACCTGGGTTGAACCTTACGGTTTATGAAAGAAAGAATCTTGTTTTGCATAAATGTACAGAATGGCACAACACTCTGAGCACAAAACGATTTTTTTTGAAAATGAGAAAAGGGTTCTCAACCGGGTATTGAGCCTACAACTGAACACAGCATACTATGACTCAACAAAAGGTACACGACCTAAACACATCGAGTAACACTCGAAAAAGACTCAAAACAAAAGTTGAGGTAAACAAAATAAAAGACACGACACACAGACGTGCTACAAAGACAAGAGACCTTTCAGTTCGCGAGGAGCCAGTTTCTTCGGGTAGTGTTACCCACCCTTTTCTCATTTGTGATTCTCTCACATCACTCTGGCACTCAATCTCTGTTTTTCTGAAAAAAGCCATTTTCTCATTTTTTCTCTCAGCGCACATCTCTCTATTCTTTAATCTCTCATTTTTTTATCCTTCCCCTGGGTGGTTGGTGGATAAACAGAAAGTTGCGGGGTCTTGCCCTTAGCATTCCGCTAGATTCTTCTTTTTGTTCACAACAGTGAGTTTCTTCCACAGAGGGGCTGCGCTACAATTGGGTGTGTAGCAAATCTGCAGCTGACATCGGTTGACGATGCTCTGCTGGGGAGTTTGGACGTGATCAGATCTGCCCAGATGAGGGAATGGGATATCTTGTCTCATTCCGGTTCGTGTATCGCACTTGGCTTGATACCTCGTTGCTTAGAGGATGTGAGAGCTTTCTGCCATTTTGCGGTTTGCTTTAGTGGTGCCTTTTTCCGGCAGGTATGGTGCCTTTCTTGGCAAGCATGTTAACAATGGGAAAAGACAGAACACCTGACTCAACTGTGCCCCTAGTTCATTTTGACCAATATAAGAGTTAGATTAACATGCTTGTTCAATTTTCTAATTTAAAATCATGCAAGTCTGACTATGAGCACTGAAAATTTTCCTTTTTTTGGATCCAAGAAATGGTCCAGTTTTGAAAAAAAATGAAATACTTTTCGAGAAAATCAGTCAACCTCTGTAAAAATTCTCAAAAATTGTTTTTGCAAATGATCAATGCTCGACGAGCACGAAACTTACTCTCGAGATGCACAACTTCGGATCGGAGGCAATAGAAAATTGCCCCTTGTTTGAAGAGAGCTGCACGGCAACGGAAAGTTGCCCCTTGTTTGAATGGCACCATGGCACACTGTATGGCAACAGAAAGTTGCCCCTTGTTTGGATAGCATCGCAGCGCATTGTAATCAGCCCTCAGAGTGACGATGACAACCGAACTCTCGGATACAGAGAAGGCAAAGATGATCAAAACCATTACATGGACACAGTTGATTTTGAAGTGTTTTACGGCTGGACTTCGGAATGAAGTTGCCTACGTATCCCAAAGATGGGAATCAAGCCTTACGTAGTTCGGGGTTAAAGTACACTCGGGTATTTAACCTCTCCTTTTGTGCTCTAACTTTTGCCAAGGCCGCCCTTCGCGGGTTTTCAACCTTACGAGCTATGTTTTTCAATTCTTTTTCATTTCTTTTCTTCTTTTTTTTTCATCTTTTTCTTCATCTTTTTTTTCATTTTTTGCATTTTCTTCATTTTTTTTGCATTTTTCTCTTTTGTTCTTTTCTTTTGTTCTTTTTTTTTTTTCGCTCTAACTTTTGCCTGGGTCGCCCTTTCGGATTTTCGGCCCAGCGAGCCTCTCAAGGGTAAAAGTGTAGCTTGGTCCATGTCAAATGGTTCTGAGATCTCGAATCCGTCTGAATCCAGGAGAGTGACTGCTGTTCGCTGACAATGCAGGAGTCCATCCCATGGGGGCTGGATTTGCCCCTAGTGTTGTAGATAGGAACTCAGTTGTTCTTCAGCAATACTTTATTCTTTCTTCTCTTTTGGGGTTTTGCATTCTTGTCAGTTTTCATTGATTTGCAAGATGATCCATCTTCGGCTCTTCGAGCACATCTGGCATTTTTGCCCCTAGTTCCAAGGATACTTCTGATCTAGCTTTGCAAGCTTCTTTTGGCGACATCTGATCTCCTTGATCTGACTTTTCTTGCCCCTAGTTCGAGGGCTGCTTCAAATATGGCCACGCAGGCCTCCTTTGATGGTTGACCATTGACCATTCTGAATTTAAGTCCAAGGTTTGAAAATGAGGGGTCGAGTCTCGAGGCTGAGAGCGATCCTAGGCTGCACAATCTCAAGAGCGATTCCACACAGGTCTTCGCAGGATCGTGTAAAACATTTTTTTGAAATCTTTTAAGAAAACGACTAGTCGCTCGCGCTGAAGACAGTGTGGGACCAATCTGGATCAAGGTAGGATCCTTCTTAGTACTCACATTAACAAGCATGATCTCGATCATTAAGGGCTTAGCATGCCTTTCTTTCTCTCAATTGATCAAGTTTTTACAAACCCTGAGGAATTCCTTCCTCTTCGTTTTCATCACAATGTTCAAAAATAGCTTTGAAAAACTTAGGTCAACGCAATGACTTAAAAGCACAGAAAAGTAGGTGAAATGCACTGTCGTTCCATTCAACTTTCTAGCACAACTGGCGCAAGGCAGAAGCAAGCACAAAAGCATGAAAAACCACTGCTGTTTCATTCATAACTGTTGGTGTAACTGGCTCCATGGCAGAAACAGACTCGAAAGAAAGCGATAAGACAGACATAAAACAAAATAGTGATGCCTGAGGTAACACCCCCAGAATCACCTGACCCTAACAAAACAAGACTGACTCGATATAACAAGACAGACCCGAAGCAAAAAGACTGACTCAAAACAAAGAGACAGACTCAAAATAACACAACAAAACTGACCTAAATACCCGAGTCAGAAACTAGCATTTGCAAACGCTCAGAACAGTGCGTGCCATACGCCACATCTGGAGTAAATCGAGCGCCACCCGCAGCTGGTTCATCCCCCGATCACATATTCACATTATCTCCCAAGTTCACTAACCTGGTGCCGATAGACTTTGCTGAGTTGGTGCGACGATGACCTTATTGTCAATTAGATCTTGTATTTTGTGGCGAAGACGAAAACAACTATCAGTGACATGGCCGACTTGCTGATGAAGGCACAGTACTTGGCCGGATCATGGGAGGGAGGAAGTTTATCTGGCAGTGGTCATGGCTCCAGGGGTTTCAGATCCCCCTCTCTAATCAGGACCCTTAAGGCCGCTGATAGAGACATGTACAGTGGTGCGAACACTCTCTGGCTCCGAGGTGGGTGTTTTGAAGTTTGTGGAGTTTTGCTGGATACACTAACAAAGGGATTGACAGGCGCTGACTGGGCTTGCTGATCTCTTCCGAGCACAGGATTAGGGCTGAAAGGAACATTCCTAGTACAACGGCCCTTCTCCCGGCTTGCCCGTTGATTCAGACTGCTCTCATTTTGAGTGGCGAAAGTGTCATCCATAGTTTTTGCAACAACTGCGAGCACTTGCTATTTGTTCAGCCCTTCGACTTTCAAAGCCTCAATATCCCACTGAAGATGTTCATAGGGACTGACGCTTGCCCCTGCCTTGTTCTTATCACTGGCCTCCACTTTGCTAAAAGATTGGTCGTCTCCCAATGCAGCCCGTCCTGAGGAGTCTTTTGACATGAACTCCCTGGTATGTGATGCGGTTGATGAAGGAGCCAAAGCTCCAAAGGTCAGATCTGCCACAGTTCTCTGAAGATCTTCGATCATCCTCATCAGCTCAGAAGTAGTGGGTTCATGGGTTTGAGATAATTGGGGTTCAGATGCACCCATCATGCATAAGTCCATGCTTTCCGGGATAAACACCTCAGGCTTGGGTAGATGGGCCGGGGTGATGTATACGCTGGGGTCGTAAGGGACGGCTAGTGTATGGATCAGATTGAGATGTGGATGAGGTACTTGGTCATTGGGGGCTGAAGGTGGAGCTATCGTCCGGTTGTCGATGAGATTTTGAACCTCATGACGAAGGCGGTAGCAACGGTCGGTGCCATGACCGCGCTGCTGATGGTACTGGTCATGGCGCTGCTGATGGTACATACAGTACTTTGAGGGGTTATGTCTGGCTAGGAGTTGGTTAGGCAGAGGTTGAAGATCGAGGGGTTTGAGATACCCTCTTTCCATTAAGACTTTTAGTGCGCTAGTCAGGCTCATATAGAGGGGGGTGAAAGTTCTGCCTTGAGCTCGGGCTGGGCCAGCAGTTTGTAGGCTTGGATTGGCAAAAGGGTCAGCTGTGGCAACTGTATTGATTTCGGTGGGTTTGGGAATGGTGCTACTACCAGCATTGGTGCTTCCTGCAATCGCCCTCCTTGTCAGTTTACTTGTTTTGGGAATGATCCCGCTGTTAAACGCATTCTCGACCTGAACCCCCAGTTCATGCAAACTTTTGAAAGTGAATAGTGGAGCGACTATAAACTTTTGCAACATATCATGCTCGAGGTTTCGCACCATCATCTACACTTGATCCTTCTCAGAAGGCCGATCTGTCATCTATGCTGCCTTTGCTCTCTATCTTGCAACAAATTCCATAAAAGGCTCTGTTGGGTTCTGGCAGGTTGTTTTAAGCTCTTGCATGGTCATTTCAACTTGGGTATTGTAGGAATACTGATCGACAAAGGCCTCAGCCAATTCTTCCCAGTCTTGCTTCACTTTATCTTCCAACTTAGCGTACCAAGTGGTTGCTACACCCGACAGGGTTCTTCCATACAGAGAGAGTTTTTGTGGCTTAGTCAGACCCATTGGCTTCAGGACATCCAAGAAAAGTCGGATATGTACCATTGGATCTCCAGACTCGTCGAAACGGTCAATATATGGCATTTTGAATCTGTCTGGGAGCCGAACGGCAGCCTTGGTGTGCCCATCCTCAATGTCGGGAATGGAGTTAAGGCCCTGTGCCTTTTTGAATTGCTTCTCAAGGTTCGCAATCTTCACTGTAGTTGGATTGAGCTCATTAACATCAAGGGAATAAAGCCTCTCATTAGGCTGCACCAGGGGTCTGAGCACCTGAGCTTGAGTCAACCTTTCTCGAGGATTCAGACACTGCAAATCTTCAACTGGCGGAAGTGGCTCAAAGTTTGGCTGGAGTCCCAAAGCTGGATGTGAGGCAGATGCCCCAGATGGACGCTGCATTTCAATACTGGTCTCAGCCTGCATGGCAGTTCCCTGATTTAATGCTGCTATCACGGCCACAAATTCTTCCGAACCCTGTGCCATCATGGTCTGCTGAGTCTAAACAAAGGTGATGTGACTGGCGACTGACAGATCAGATGAACTGGTGAGCCCTGACTGGCCTTTCTTTGCCTTGCCTTAGCGAAAGAACACTGGTTGCCCTTGAATTGAATTTCTGACCTAACAAAGTCTATTAGCACTAGTCCAATGTACCCGGGGGATATCGGTGCCTTCTGAAGCTATGGTTCCAAGACTACCTAGCAAAAGAGAAAACAGACAGCACCTCAGCCTGATTTCACTAAAACAGATATGAGCATACTAGGATGACTATGCCTCCTACTGAATTCTGCCCCAAAATTCTGCCTGTAAACTGATACCCTCAGGTAAAACTGATTCTTCCAAATACTGATCCTGATGCCCACAGGTCTGATACTCAAACTTGCAAACTGATACATGCACTCCCTGTAGAGATACACTCTAGAGCACATAGCAAACAAGTGATAGCCAAAACACCCCTATGTTGGGGTAGGGTTTCCCTGTCCTATTTTGTCAAGAGCTAGGGTTTCACTACGCACGCAGCGGTTTCAAACAACCCATAATCGGGTAAGCAACCTGTCCTAGCTTGGAATGGTCACTATGGTTTCCGAATATGCACTAGGTCGAATGGTCAAAAAGGGTGCCCCGATAAAAATCGAGGTTTGTGTTCCCATACTGTCAGAGTCCATAACCGGTCAGCTTTATGGTCATGTCTTGACAAGACAAGCCTCCGGAAAACCGTTCAGGAATGGTAGATGGCAAACACGGTGTCCTAGGCGCACCAATGCACATGCAATGCAAAGAAACACATAAGTGCAGTCAAAACAAGATATCATAAGTTCGAGTCCAGTTCTCTATTATCCCCAGCAGAGTCGCTAAAAACTGTAGACGTCCCCGAACGCCCCGGGAGGATGGGTCCCGTTCTGTTCGTATTTGGGCTCACTACAGTTCAGGACTCTCAAATTGTCACGGTTCTTAATCTAAAACCAAAGAGTCCAAATCCGGCAAATTGTTTTGAGAAAACAGATTTTTAGAAAAGAAGTGTCAAACATGGACTGCTTTGCTAGATACAGAGTCGCCACCTAAATGTTTTATTTTTGGGAAAATTTAGGAAACCCTGACTCGTTTGCCTAAAGCCACGTATCCGTCATCACCAAAGTTGCCTCGGCTCAGGAACTTGGGTACGATTAGGGAAGGTCAGCTATGAGCACCCCCGCTCGCCCGATCAAAGATCGGCCTCTACTAATCATAATATCTAGTTTTGAAAACATTATGCCTTCTTATTTCGGTTATTAGCTTAGATTTACTACGTGATGCGCGCAGCAAACAAGTATAGACTAAGTCGTCTATATTGGAACGAGACATGTCATGTTTGTTTATTTGAAGATGGTTTGATGATGCTACCCGCAAGTAGGCTAAAAATGCAGATTTTTGCCATCCTTAAGTGGGCTTAGAAAATATGATTTTGCCACTCTCAAGTGGGCTTAAAACTCGTATTCAATGCGTTGTTCCAATTTAAGTAACTCAACCTTCACCCACAGGCATTCAGGCAGTTATAACACGTAAGCACATAGCCTCATGGTAAGTTAGGCTATCATGGCAACATTCACACTCATGCAAGGATGCTAAAACATAAATGCTTACCGAGTACTCCAAGCCAAAACAGAAACTAGTTAGTAATCATATGCACGATCCTAGTTCATGTTAAGATGGCTAATGCAACACATGCAAGATGCAACTATGATAGGCTCGGCTATTCTAAGATGGCATATGATGATGCTACAACTAACACGTATTCAACTTAGAATTGAAATACAATGCAGTTAGTATGATGTGCCGAGCCCGATGCATGCAAGACAAATGTATGGATGCACGCATGCATGGCATAAGGTATGCTAAATTAAATATGACCTAATACTAACCATCAAAAATAGGTAAGTAAAAGGGAGAAAGAAGTGGGGGTTGGAAGACATGCACACACGCACCCACACTTATTACAAATTTGCCCTCGCTTCTGAGGGACCAAAAGAATATACAAATTAATTAACCTACAAGCTAATTAATTATTACAGACTATTTAATTAATTAACAAATTAACTAAGCTAAGGAAAGCAGTAAAAGGCCTTGGGAAGAGGGATGGATGCATGCATGCTTGGCTTTGCTCGGAAATACGTCGCCATGTCACATGCTGCCTCTGTTTACACTGCTTTGCACCTCTAAAAACTGCATAAGTCTCCAGGATGCTTTTGAACCACCTTCTGAGCACTGTGGAAGGTCACCGGCCAAAAGTAAAGGCCACCGGCCATCCATCGACCATGGATATTGATATCGGCCACAAATGTTTGGTCGATCGGCACTGTAGATGGCCGACCGGCCATGTCTTCCTGCAGAAACCTGTTTTGACAGCAGCAGAGGACAGATAAGGCATGACAATGCATTTTCAAAGCAATGTTTGCACCACAACCCTCCTTATCATGTTCATGACTCAAAGGAGGATGGTCCTCGATACTCGGGCCACCAATCACACATTTTAATGCATGATGGCCAAAGGTACCGAGCTTGCAATTTCAATATCAAATGAAGATGCACAAAAACACATAAGGAGGTCCCAACCTCTATCATGCTTGATCAAGAGGCAAGGAATGCACACACAAAGCCATGCGACCTAAGTATGCAAGCAAGATGCAATAGGACTAGTATGCGACAAGCATGTAAGTATGATGCAAAGTAAGCAACTTCGAACAATATGGTACATGGACTTAAGCTAAAGATGGAGGCCTCGGCCATGCCCAAAATCAGTGGCCATACACAATTGAAATTAGACAAGAACGCTCATGCAAACATGCCCAATGCAAGGGACCGAACCTAAGGCATCAAATGCCACTCTACCAAAGCATGGCAAGGGATGAGACATGACATACAATGACACGAATTTCAGCTCTGAAACATGATACACAATGGTCCCGAATCATACAAACATGTTACACAATGCAAGCTTGGACACCTAGGTACCGAAACTAGTGAAGTGCGTTACACTAGAGGTACCCAAAGAAATGCACAAAGGGAAAAACCGACCCCAAATAGACCCTAGGCAAGTCTGAAACAGTGGGAAATTGGCCTAAAATGATGACTCGGGATGCAACGAAATGGAGCTCATTCAATGGTCGGTAAATGGGGCATACAAGCTCGACTCTCAAACGCATTTAAAGAGATGAAAACATGGAAACATGGCATTCAAACAAGCTCTGAAATATATGAATAATAGGCCCAAAACATGGACACACCTTAGTATATGCATGGAATGGATCTCAAAACTCAAAGCTAAACATAGACCTTGAACTACAAGCATGCAAAACTAACATCATTCAACCACAAGACCCAAAAACAGAGCTAGGGCAGTCCAAAATAAGCACATTATCAGTTTAAGGCATGGCCAAAATATGCTAGAATCAATGGCCTATAAAACATGCAAGGAAAGCTAGTGAACCATGAGTTGTTCTACAACTATATGAAGCATATGAGGGCTCACCCAACCAGCCAAAAACAGAAGTATTTCATGCCAAAATATGCCCAAATAATCACTGAAACTCAGTCAACACATGCAAAAATGATGAGCCCCTTTGGAAAGCCATGCAAGGGGTTGCTCTACACATACATGATAGACAAACAAAAGGGCAAAACCATCTCTGGAAACAAGTTATGACAGCCCTAAAACCCACCAAATAGGCCCTGAAATTGGTTTAGGAAGCATGCAATGAAATGTCCCTTTGAAAGGCCTTGAATAGGATTGTTCTACACATGCATCATAGACATAAAATATGGCCAAAAGGGCTTTGGATAGAGTCAAGGCAGACCTTGAAACTCTCAAAATAGGGCCTGAAATGTGACTTCACAACATACAAAATGGAGCTCCTTTGGAAGGCCAACAATGCTAGTAAAGAGAACAAGGGGTGAAAGGGTCACCCCTCTCTGATTTTGAGGCTCAAAACACGTCTAAGCTACTGAAAATCCACTGGATTTCAGTGGCTAAGAGGCCAAACTAAGGCCATCACCAATGCTCTAATGCATAGCCCTAAACATGAAGGAATGAAGCGTGGAAGGGGGAAGATGACCCCAAACAGAAAAGAGTCCTTAAACAAACATGTTTAGAAGTTCAAAATAAGACTTTTTCTAGTTTATGTCGAAGTCCAAAAAATCTTGCAAATAGGGCTGAGCAATGGAGCAAAATAATGCAAAAATGGGAGAAATAAAGGCTTACCCTTGTAGCACAGCAATGCAGCCAACTCTGGACCAAGAAAGTGAGCTCCCAACCTCTGAAAATCAGCTTCAAGGCACTTGAAAGGATGGTGGAGGTGGTAGGCTATGAGGTGTAGTGCAATGGGCCAAGAACAAGACCCTTTTGAACCCTCTAACACACCCAAATGTAGAGAGAGAGGGAGATATAGAGAGAGAGGGTGATATATATCATATATCAGATGTAAGGTCTGGTTTTTTGCTGAACCAAAACAAAGGAGGAGGAGGGTCTCCTTATATAGACAAGGGAATGGCTCCAAGCTTCTTAAAGAAGCTAATAAAAGAAGGGTCAAAGGGGCCAAGCTTCTAGGAGAAGCTAACCCAAAGGTTCAAGCTTCATAAGGAAGCTAAGACAAAGGGTAAAGCTTCCTCAAGAAGCTTGAGCAAAGGGTGCAATCTTCTAGAGGAAGTTTGGATCAAAAAGGGTGCAAAGGGGCCAAAACAGCCACATATGCGTATGGGGGTAGGGTCTGTGCACCCCAGCTGGCACAGCTGGCATACACCATGCCTACAAGAGTCAAAAAGGTGGTACTGGCTAGAAAAGGAGGCCATCGGCCAAATAAATGGTCGGTCGGCTACTTATTTGGTTGGTCGGCTATTTTGACTGGCCAGTCGGCTAAATTGATGGCCGGTAGGTGGCTGCCGAGGCCAAAAAGTGGCCGATGGGTGTCCAAATTGAAGCCCCAGAAGTTAGCTTTCTAAATGGCGCAAACCTTGCATTAAAATTCCTCCTGTGCAAAAAGTTATGCCCTTTTTGGTGAAGCCGCGCAGATTCGGTCCAACCGGAGTGATGCCCACTTCAATCAACCATATCTCCCCCACTCGGACTTGGCTTTAGGAGATTCTTAAGTGCAAAATGAAGCCCCGGAAGTAAGCTTTCCAACGGTGGTGGCCTCATAGCTAAAATCCAAGTATGCAAATGAATAAGTCCAATTCAGCGAGGGCTGCTCGACTCTCTCCTACCCGGATTCATGCCGAACTTCTCCTAAACTAGTTTTCTCCTCTCCTTTCCTCTTTTCTTCAACTCCAAACCCCTAAACAAAGTGTTTTGAAAGATTTTTCAAAGATTTCATCTCTCTTTCATTCATCTCCACTTTGTCCTTGCTCGGTTTACCGAAAAGCACAACATTTGACAAAATATGAGCCTCGGAACATTGTAGAAACTTTATTTCAAAAATGTTTTGAAAGAGAGGGTTCTAAGGTCTAAAAACCATCAAAAATAACTTTGGTCCAAAATGGGGTGTGAAGTTGAGATTTGACGCTCTCCTTGCCAAAGAAACCGACCTTTTGCATAGCATAGCCTGCACATCTTTCACCACCAAAGAAAACCATCAGTAACGCCCAAGTCTTAAGGACGGTAAAAAATGGAGTGTCTACAGCTCACCAACTTGATGCGATACTGCAGATGATTGGGCTAGTTCTATGGTACTAACCTAGTTGAGATCATATTACTTAGTTATGATACTTGTACATCCATCTTTTTTTATTGATGTTTGAAATAATTCATTATTTATCAATAAAATTTCTTTGTTGCTGATCAAAAAAGAGAAAGAGAAAAGGTTTAGAGAATCTGATTCAGAGTTCGTGTTGGCTTCAAATTATGGCAAGTAAATAAATATTGGGTGTTTCCTAGTTTGGATAGGTTTTGATGTCTTACATTACTACGTGAGTCGCTTTTAGAAACCAACAAAGGTCTCTCTCCCACGAATTTATTATGAAATTTTTTTATTCATTATAAATAAAAATTTAATATTTGACTTTGTAATAACATAAATTTTTATTTTTGTGAATATAAATTATAACTTTTTATTTTTTTTAATTTAAATTATCTGTCTGTTTTTTATAATTAAAACCAATAGAAAAAATTATTTTAGTTATTACAAATAATGAAAAATAATATTTTAGAGATTTTATGTATACTTAAGTTAAGCTTAATAGCTAAAACATTATTTTCTGCATCAGTTCACATAATAAAAATATATAAATAATTTAGATCGAAAACAAATCAAAATATTAAAATTTTATTGGATAAAATTAAAAATTCAATATTCGTTTTATAATAAGAGTGAAACTCTGGATTTTTTTTCCTTCCAATTCTCCCTGTATAATATTAATGATTTTGCAAAAGCATTATTGTAAATATAAGTTATCTTTAGGAATATTTTATTTTAAAGTGAAAAGGCCCTATTAAGCTACATTATTTTATATGAAAATTTTGTATTTATATATAATTACTCATATTATTAAAGGAATTACACATCAGTGGTTGTCATAAAAATTATTTACTATAAAAACATAATAAATATTAATAATTAAAATCATAAATTGTTTCATTAATATGTAATAATTTTTTAAAATTCTCCTAAATGATGATTTCCCCTATATTCCGCATTGTGTAGTGAGGGTTGTGGTCATCGTTCATCTTTATGCATAAATATTTATGAAAAAAAAAAATTAAATGAATTCAATAATTATAATCACATTATTTAAATAATATTTTTATATATATTAAAAAAAAGGAATGACAAGTATTGTTTTAAAAATATTTTTTTTTTCAAAAATGAATATGATAAATTAGATAATTACAATTCTCAAATTAATATAAAATTTTTCATAAATGATTTAAACGTTAGTACTTACAAAATGAAAATTTTCTTGCATATATGTCAATTTCGATCCTATGCAGGGAATCTCACATCGGTCTGTGAGGGACTACTTTCCCACCTTATAAGCAGGCTAGCTCCTCTTACCTTGCATAAGCCTTTTCCCCCAGTGGGGGAGGAACAAAACCGTGCGGCGGGTTTCGCCAAAGCGGACAATACGTGCAAGGAACGGGGAGTAGTTAATTCATTTGGCGCCGTCTGTGGGAACTCCCTTCGGCATCTGGAGGTATTGTGTCGGTGTCGGAGCCAGCGCGGCTGGGGGCTAATGTGCGGGGAATCCCACATCAGTCTGTGACGGATTACTTTCCCACCTTATAAGCAATCTGGCTCCTCTTACCTTGCATAGGCCTTTTCACCCAATGGGGGAGGAACAAAATTGTGCGGCGGGTTTTGCCAAAGCGGACAATATGTGCAAGGAACGGGGAGTGGTTGCTTCATTTTGGATTCCCCGTACATTAGCCCCCAGCCGCGCTGGCTCCGGTACCGGCGCAATACCTCCAGATGCCGAAGGGAGTTCCCACAGATGGCGCCAAACGAAGCAACTACTCCCCGTTCCTTGCATATATTGTCCGCTTTGGCAAAACATGCCACACGGTTTTGTTCCTCCTCCACTGGGAGAAAAGGCCTATGCAAGGTAAGAGGAGCCAGCCTGCTTATAAGGTGGGAAAGTAGTCCCTCACAGACCGATGTGGGATTCCCCGCACATTAGCCCCCAGCCACACTGGCTCCGGCACCGGTGCAATACCTTCAGATGCTGAATGGAGTTCCCACAGATGACGCCAAATGAAGCAACCATTCCCCGTTCCTTGCACATATTGTCCGTTTTGGCGAAACCCGCCGCACGGTTTTGTTCCTCCCCCACTGGGGGAGAAAGCCTATGCAAGGTAAGAGGAGCCAACCTGCTTATAAGGTGGGAAAGTAGTCCCTCACAGACCGATGTGAGATTCCCCGCACAGATCCATAATCATTTTTTGCAGCAGAGTTAATTTGAGATCCGTTTGCTTTAATATATATATATATATATATATATCTATTCCTATCGGCAATCACATTTTGGCAGCAGAGTTAATTCAAGATCCATTTGTTTTAACTATATATATTCATTTCGATCGACAATCATTTTTGGCGACAAATTTAATTTGAGGTCCATTTATTTAAATATATATGTTCATTTCAATCAGCAATCAATTTTTTGACGGCAAAATTACTTTAAGTCTATTTGTTTTTAAAATATATGTCCATTTCGACAGTATTTTTTGCAACACAACTTGACATATACATCCCTCATAACTACACTTTTCTATAATTTGACCACTACAAACTTTGGATTTGCAATGGGCAATTCATCTCTTCAAACTTCAAGTTGTGGTTAAGAACACTAATGGCAAGTACTTATAATAAAAAATTGAGAAAAAAAATAATCCAAGAAATGAAGTTATGACAATTACCCATTTCAAGACATAAGAAATGAAGCAATTAAGCTGAAATTTTGGACATTTAGGTTAAATGTCAACTCTTGAGTGACATATTTTAAAAAGAGATGAACTCTAATCCATACTTTTATCTCTTCATATTCATTTATACCTTTCTTGTGGGCCTTAATTTGGGCTCATATCAATAATTGAAATGGTCTATTTTGTAGGTTCCACAATAATGGGCATCCTTGCAAAAATTAATTTTATTGGGCATCTATAAACATAGGCTCCAATCACATTTTATTTTATAAAATGAATTGTAAATAAGATTTCAACTGAAACCATCCGTTTGATAAAACAAAATGTAATTTGTTTTTGTATTTATAGTTTTCTGATAAAGTTAATTTTTATATGAATAACCTTTATTACAAGGCTTACAAAATAGATAGTTCGGATCATTGATGTAGATCTGAAATTGGGGGACACGAGAGATATGGATGGATATGTAGAGATGAGCTTATGAGTCTGGATCCTCTGCTGTTGTTTTCGGTGGATCAAAAACGACATCGTTTTGATTTATTTATTTATTTTTTGGTCTCCCTTCTTTTCTCTTCTCTGTCATTTATTTTGTTCCACAACTTTCCATTAACAATGGCAGAAAGTGCAGTGACCTTCTTGCTCAAAAAGCTTCCAAGCTTGGTTGAAGAAGAGTTGAAATCATTGGGTGGAGTTTAGGCAGAAATTGTGTTCATCAGAGACGAGCTTCAGAGCATGAGTGCCTTCTTGAGAGTTGTTGATGCGATTGAAGACACTGATCTCCAAACTTGGGTTCATCAAGTCAGAGACCTCGCTTATCACATTGACAACATTCTTGATCAATTCACCATTCGTTTCGTTCCTCATCACCATCATCGCCATGGATTCTTCTATGAATCTGTCTACAAAATTTATTATCAAATCAAAATCCCTCATTTGCAAAAAATTATCAAATCAATTCACCATTTTGCTTTCATCAGATCAAAATCCCTCATTCACAAAAATCTGATATCATGAAAGAAAACCACCGTAAATGATCTTGAATCATCAAATCCATAAAACTCAAGAAATCAAACTACTTAACAAACCCATTTAAGAAATCAACAACAAATCTAACTCAAGAAATCATATATATATAACATAAACTGGGAACAAATGAGAATGATGATGAGGATTGTGGAATAAAACTCGTCGCTGCCGCAATCTCGCCTTGCCTCTGTCACGTCGCCACCAGAGTCACTGTCGCCCGCTATCCTCTGCATTTCTCCTTTGACGTTGCGTCCCTCCACCTTCTTCTTCGTCTCTCTGTTCGTCTCTTTGTTAGGTTAGGTTAGGTGACAGAGAAGAGAAAAGAGGGGAGATCAAAAAAATTTCAAAAATATATATATATATATATATCAAAATGACGTCGTTTTTTATCCACCGCAGGAAACAGCGGCCGAGGATCCGGACTCATGAGCTTATCCCTTTTATAGGTGCCAAGAATGAGCTAGTTAGGTAAGCTAAATGCTTTATTAATGAAGGCCGTATTAAATACGCATACTTATCTTGAATTTTAGAAGTTTATATTGTAATTTAATACTCATACTTATCTTGGATTTTCGTAGTATGCAATTTAGAATAGATTTTTGGAATTTGTAATAAACAGTTCATGAAAATTTTTCTTTTTTTTGTACAAGATACTTAACAAAGTAAATTTGTTAAGTTTAATTAGGATAGTAAAGCATAGCATCTTTATTATGAATGTAGGTGAAGTTTTGAATAAATAAATAGTTCCTATATTATCTACACTAAATTTCTTCTCCAAAAAATGCAAATTTTTGTTTACTTGTTAACAAGCCTCAAATTAAAAATTCATTTCTTACATTTCTTAGTTATTACCAACCAAATTGTTGTACATATGTTTGGTGGTTGAATTAATTTGGGGTCTGTATGTTTTAAATATATATGTTCATTTTGATCAACAATAATTTTTTGGTCGTGGAGTTAATTTGAGGTCTATTTGCTTTATATATATATATATATATATATATATCAAATATGGGCAATCATTTTTTGATAGGAAAGTTAATTTGAGGTTCATTTGTTTTAAATATTTATGTTTATTTTGATCGGCAATTATTTTTTGGTGCCGTAATTAATTCGAGGTCTGTTTATTTTAAGTACATATGTCCATTTTGACCAGCAATCAATTTTTTTGTGGCAAAGTAAATTCAAGTTCATTTGTTTTAAATATATATATATATATATATATATATGTGTGTATGTGTATTTCAATAATCATTTTTTGCAACGCAACTTAGGGCAAGTTTGGGAAGATCCAAAAAAGTCAAAAAGTTACTCAAAAAGCTAAAAAGTTAACACTATTCACCAAAAGTCAACAATTACGGCTGCACAACTCCCAATTCAAATTTTTCCCTACAAATCAATTTTTACAATTTTTTATTACACATTTTTCAATAAAAAGTCAAAAAGTTAACCCAAACATCCATATTTTCAACCTCAATTTTTTAGTCCAAAAAGACAAAAAGTGCACTTTTTTAGTCTTCCCAAACTTGGCCTTAATATAAAAGTTTGAATTTGTTGTTTGCTTTAACTATATATATTTATTAAATATGGGCAATCATTTTTGATAACAGAGTTAATTTGAGATCCGTTTCTTTTAAATATTTATGTTCATTTCGATCGACAGTCATTTTTTGGTGGCGTAATTAATTCGAGATCCATTTATTTTAAATACATATGTCCATTTCGACCAGCAATCAATTTTTTGGCAGCAAAGTAAATTCAAGTTCATTTGTTTTAAATATATATATGTGTGTATATTTTGATAATCATTTTTTGCAGCGCAACTTAATATATACAAAAGTTTGGATTTGCAATGGGCAATTCATCTCTTCAAAAAGTTTTCTTTAAGAACAATAATGACTAGTGCTTAATCCAAATTTGACAAAAATTAATCCAAAATCTTGCATCCGTTTGACTTTGTATTTGGCAAGAGAAGTTATCACAATTACTCATTCCAAAACATAAGAAATGAAGCTAAGATAGTTGAACATTTAGGTTAAATGCTAGCTCTTGAGTAACATGTTTTAGAGGTGTCAACAATGGGCCAGTTTGATGAGTTCATCTAGTAGATATTAGAGTACTAACAAAGGCCTTATTATGTCATTTATAGGAAAATAAATTTGTTCATACATTTTTTTAGTGTGTGAATAATACATAAAATATAATTGGCTCAAATATGTGGACAATATGTCTAAAAAGTGTAGTCATCCCAACCAAAATGATAATCTGACCCTCTAAACCAATCAAAATCTCCATTTCTAGAGATCATATGTATACTTATCTTATCTTGGATTTTCAACGTATATAATTTAAATTAGATTCTTGTAATTTACAATGAATGTGGCCAGTAAAGTAATAGTCCATGGAACCAAGGTCATTGGTCTAGTGCCGGTGTATCACCACTCTCTGGTGCAAGGTTATAGATTCAACTCCTATGAACATGAGTTTAATATTTTTGTATGGTTATAGGGGTTTTATGTAGTTATTGGGCTATTTAGTTGTTGGGCTTGGTAAATGTTGGCTTTTTATATAGTTATTAGAAAATCTGTCCAGAAAGCATCGATATTTACTAATTAATTTGAAACAAACTCTGAATGGTAATTCCAAACCTGGCATCAGTATCCATTCTGTATTTGGTCTTCTGTGTTCTTAGCATTACTGATTCTATAATGTTGTATTTAGTTGAAAAATTTGATAAGGGATTTAGAAAGAAAAAGCACTACCCACCCCTTCTTCTATTTAAGAGCTTCCCATCATCTCTTGTTTGTTCCCATCACAACTCAACTCACTCTCTTTCAATGGCTTCCTCAAGTAGACTCTGGTCTGACCTCCAGGAAGATCTACTTGAGCTCATCTTTGAGGACCTGACTGACTTCTTCGATCTTCTCTGATGCCGAACTGTCAGTCATTCATGGAGATCTGCAGCCAAGAGGTATGCAACAACATAACAATTCCTCCATTGCTATTGCTTCCTCCTAAACAAAACATATCGGAAGAGTATGCTAAACTGGTGAGTGCAAGCAAGGTCTACAGTATTCACTCACCCAACACCCTCGCTCGAACCCGCTGTCTCTCTTCCTATCATGGATGGCTACTCATGGCAGACATTGAAGACCCTTGTACAGTATATATCTCTATAACCCTGTCTCAAGAGTTCATGCCCAACTTCCATCTCTGCCGGAGAGAGACTACCCTACCCCGCTTAGGTTCGTGACATCGTGCAGCCCTGACAATTCCGGCTGCTCTGTTTTAGTTCTCTACGATCACTTGGGTTCACACAATGGCTGCATTTGCAAACCAGAAGACACAGAATGGAGGAAGACCCTTATCGATATGAGTTGGTACATCGACGACATGATATATTACAATGGAGAACTCTACGCCATCTATAAGCGTGGCACACTTAAGCGATTGAAGTATGTTGATCCCCACATCGAGGAGGAGGTGCCAGCCATGGCCACAGGCTCGCATTGAATTAGATTTTGCAGTTTTTGCTTTTGTACCATCTCTTCGTAATGCTGTGTTTGATTGGGAGATTTGAGGAGAGATTTAGAAAGAGAAATAGAAAATATAGGTGAAATGTAAATAAAACATGTTTATATTTCACCTAGTTTCACACACTTTTTTCCTTTTCTTTTCTAAATCCCATCCCAAATCCCTGAACCAAACACAACATAAAAGTATTTTTTTTTTTTGCCCCATAAGTTGACCTTAGACGAAACAAACCCAAGTCTTACTCCTCTTCCACCAAGCCACCCTTTGTCATAAAAGTATCTTGTGTTAGAGAAATTAAGTGCAAAATACCATCCTCTGTATCTTGTGTTGGAAATTAAGTGCAAAATAACATCCTCTGTGCTTTTTCCACGGAAAGTGCTGAAGAAAGATACATATGTAAATAAATAGAAGGGAAAAAAAAAATCGCTATGGAGGGGAAATCATGCTAACCTATATAAAAGAGAAACACATAAATATCCGGGACGGATCGAGGATTATGATTTTGAGAACTACTATATAGTTTAAAAAATTGAGAATTACTCTATATAATTTTAAAATTATTTAAAAAGAAATTGAGAGTGCGAAATCTTATAATTTTATATTATTCCCCCCCTCTTCCCAGAGCCATCGTTGATGTTATTGACTAACCAAAAATAAAAAATAAAATAAAAATATAAAATACAAAAACATCATCCAAAAAAAAAGAAAACAAGAAAATATATATCTTCTAGGGATCATGAAAATTTTTTCATGAAAATGATCATAAAATATTTGTGACTCTTAAATTACTTTGATTAGTGTGTGGTGCTTTATTCTAAGTGTAATTCAAAAGTCACAAATCTTTCATGATCATTTTCATGAAAGACTTTTCATGATACCTAACCATCTGACGTAGCGGAATAAATCACGCGAGACTAGATATCGTTCTAGTAGACGAGAATTCTTGAATCCACAAGAACACTCTTGAATCCACAAGGAAGATAGAAGAAAGCTCTCAAAAAATATTATTGAATGAATCAAAATTACATATACTTGTAGGCTTATTTATAATAGACTATACCTAATACTTGTAGGAAAAGTGATTCTAAAATAAATTATGAAACTTAAATCAACACAAATTAAGAAACCTAAGAGAACCATGAAAGCTAAGAGACTAAAAATTCTAAACTATTTAAAATCCTAGTCAAAAACCTAATTCTAAATAATAAAATTAAGAAATATAAAAATTATAGAATTTTGTTCTACATCTTTTTTCTTGCCTTTTGTCGGTCCAATTGTTCCAAGAAGTTTTCGGCTACTTGTTCTACATCACCATTTATAGAATGAAGCATTATTTACGATCCGTCCCAACTAATAGACCTTTTCTATCTTATGATTTTTTAACTCATATATATATATATATATATGATCTATACATTTTTTACTATTGTAATATCTCCTGTAAAAGTACCTTCTGCTAACTTGTGTCAAAATTGAGAATTTCTATTAGTTAGATTTTTGTATTCTTTTATTTATTACTTGTGTTTATTATATAAACAGCATACTATCATTCATTCAGATTTTTTTTTTCCCCAAATAAAAGTGAAGAAGAATGATATGTAAATAAATAAGGAGGAAAAAAATTAAGAGTTAATTATCTAAAAGTTTTATTTACAAATGTTATGGTAGCTCAAATCCTATTTAATTTTTTTTTTAATCAATTAATCCTATTTAGTAAAACTGATAATATTATCAATTTTTTCTAATTTTTAAAATTAAGAACATTATCAATTTTGCATAGTAATGTTCCAGATAATTGTTTCACTAACTGATGAAAAAAAAAGAGTATAAGATTAAACATTTTTGCCCTTCTATTTATTGGTTTGATTCAACTATCCAACAAAACTAAAAATATTAACAATTTTTTTTCAGTTTTAAAATTAATAACATTATCAGTTTTTCATTTTTTAAGTTTTTTTTTTCCAGTTTTGCACATCAATGTTCCATCATGATGCTCTTTTATAGACACAAAATTTTCAATTTTGTACAAAAAATAATTCTGTTTTTTCAATTCTTTCAACCAAAAAAAATCACTATGCTTGGTTATCATTTTTCAAAAACACTTTTCAGAAAATTCTACTTTTTTATTTTCCGTGTTTTTTTATTTTTACTGATTTTTTTCAATATTTTGAGCAATTTTTTTAATTTTTAAACATACCTAACATACATATATCTAAAAAGTAAAAAAAAAAAATTTGAAAAAAACCTTTTAAAAATTCACTAAATACCAAAAATACAAAAAAAAAAGAAGGAGAATTCAGCACATTTTTTGTATTTTTATGTATTTATTAATTTTTAAAAATATTTTTTCACAAATTTTTTACTTTTTAAATACATCTAAGTAAGGTGCATCTAAAAAAGTAAAAAAATGTTTAAAATTTTAAAAATATTTACTAAAAACAAAAAAATATGAAAACCAAAAAACTCAGTTTTCAAAAAATTTAATTCAAAAAACTCAAACCAAACACACTGATTAGTTTTTTTTTTTTTTATTGTTCACATAAATTTTTTTTTTTTTTTCAATTTGAAAGTTGATGTTTTAAAATTTTGAAAATCAAAATAAATGTCAAATTATCATGTTCTTTACAGATAATCATAAACGATGAACAATCAATGTTGAAAGGGCAATTTCGACTATTAAAAATTAAATCAGCTTGCTTGTTTTCATTTTTCAGAAAATACTTTTCAGAAAATTCTACTTTCTTATTTTCCTTGTTTTTTTATTTTTATTGAATTTTTTTAATATTTTAAGCAATTTTTTTTACTTTTTAGACACACCTAACATAAATACACCTAAAAAGTAAAAAAATTGTAAAAAAAATCTTTTAAAAATTCACTAAATACCAAAAATACAAGAATTCAATACATTTTTTGTATTTCTATGTATTTATTAATTTTTTAAAATATTTTTTCACTAATTTTTTACTTTTTTAGATACATCTAATTAAGATGCATCTAAGAAAGTAAAAAAAATATTTAAAATTTAAAAAATATTTACTAAAAACAAAAGAATACGAAAACCAAAAAACTCAGTTTTTAAAAAATTTAATTCAAAAAACTCAAATCAAATAATGGAACTTGAAGGTCCAAAAAATCTTAGTTAAGACTTAATGAAATATAAGTTCATAAATTAGGAATTATTTGTAAATGTTCCAAAAATCAATTAACTATAGAGACGAAATCATGCTTATATATAAAAGAAAAACGTACATAATACATCTTGTTCAAATCAAAATTTAAAAAAAAAAACAAAACATCATATTAACTGATATCAAAAAAAAAAAACTGATATCCAAAAGAAGAAAATATAACAAAATAAAAATTACCTATATTCCCTTTCTAGTGTAGATTAAACCATCGGTAGAATGAAGCACCAAACACCATCTGCTCCGAAGGATAGATCATTTCAATCTTATGATTTCCCAACTCATAAACTCCATAGTCATAAGTATGTGAGTTATGATCACCAACCCAAAAATCATCCACAAAATATATACAGTTAGGCTTGTATAGACTACCAACATGGACAAACACTGAATCATTGTGCGCTAAAAGAAGGGCTCGATCGCCAAAGTTATTAACCTCTTCCCAAACACCTTTTCTCCAATTTAATTTAAAAGCCTTGAACGACAGGGTGGTTGTCAATGACATAACTTGCCTCACCACCATGACCAGATCCCCTGAATCCGACTCCACCAAGTATATCCACGCAGCATTCCAGTCCACTTCCCTAGCCGCCACCTCCTCCTCCTCAAAAAAATCTCCTCCTCCTTCTCCTCCTCCATACTTCAATTTCTTAAGCGTCCCGTACTTGTCAATGGCATAGAGTTCTCCATTGTAGTATATCATGTCCTCATACGAGCCCATGTTAACAATGTTTTTTCGCCATTTGTTATCTCCTGGTTTGCAAACGCACCCGTTGTGCGAACCCAAATAATCGAAAAGTACTAAAATAGAGCAGTTAGGATCATCAGGACTACAAGTCATCATGAAGCGAAGAGGGGTCGGGTACTCTCTCTCCTGTGGCAACAGTGGAAGCTGAACATGAAATCTCGAAATAGGGTTATAGAGATAAACCCTAGAAGGGTCCCCAATGTCTGCCATGAGTAACCATCCATGGTAAGACGATTGACAGCAGGTTCGGGCTAGCCTTTTAGGAGAGTGAATGGTGTAGAGCTTGGTTGTGGTTGTACTTTGGCTTTGATTGGTTGTACTCAAGAGTGTTGCATATTCTTGTGATTTTGTTTTTGTGGAAGGAATTAAAAGTAATGGAATTTTGATGTCTTGGATGATTACCTTCTTGGTTGCAGACCTCCATGAATGACAAATAGTTTTACATCGTAGGAGATCGAAGAAGTCGGTGAGGTCCTTGAAGATGAGCTCGAGGAGGTCTTCGGGAAGGTCGGCCCATGAGGAAGTCAATGAAGAGAGCGAGTTGAGTTGAATTGGGAACGAGAAAGGCATTGAAAAGAGCGAGTTGAATTGGGTTGACAAGGAAAGATCATAACACTGTTCTGAGGAAGCCATTGAAGAGAGGTGGTTGAGTTGAATTGAGAACGAGAAATTATCAACAGCTCTTTTAATAGAAGAAGAAGAAGAAGAAGAAGAAAAAAGAGAAAGGGTTTAAGGAATCTGATTCAGATTTGTTGGCTTCAAGTAAATAAATATTGGGAGTTTCCTAGTTTGGATAGGTTTTGATGTCTGTCTTTACTACGTGAGTTGGTTTTGGAAACCGACAAAGTCTCTCTCCCACGAATTTATTATGAAATTTTTTTTATTCATTACCAAAAAAAAAATTAAATTAAAAATTAATATTTAAATTTGTAATAAAATAAATTTTTATTTTTGTCAATTTAAATTATAAATTTTTATTTTTTTTCAATTTAAATTATCTGTATATTTTTGGTAATTAAAACCAATAAAAAATTTATTGTAGTCATTACAATTAATGAAAAATGGTATTTTAAACATTTTATGTATACTTAAGTTGAATTTAATAGCTAAAATACAATTTTTTTCATCAGTTTACTTAACTAAAATAAATAAATGATTTAGATTGGAAACAAATCAAAATATTAAAATTTAGTTACAAAATTAAAAATTCAATATTTGTTTTATAACAAGAGTTAAAGTGAATTTTTTTTTTCTCCCTTACAATTCCCCCTATATAATATTATATGAAAAAAATAGTATGAGAATGATTTGGCAAAGCATTATTGTAAATATAAGTCATCTTTATGAATATTTTTTCTTAAGTAAATGAATTCAATAATTATAATCACATTATTTAAATAATATATATATATATATATATATATATATATACAAAAAGGAATGACAAGTATTGTTTTAAAAATAATTATTTATTTTTTTCAAAAATGAATATGATAAATTAGTTAATTACAATTCTCAAATTAATATAAATTTTTTTATAAATGATTTAAACATTAGTACTTACAAAATGAAAATTTTCTTGCATACATGTCAATTTTGATCCATAATCATTTTTTACGGTAGAGTTAATTTGAGATCCGTTTGCTTTAATATATATATATATATATATATATATATTCATTCCTATCGGCAATCATATTTTGGCAGCAGAGTATTGGACGGAATATTGGACAACCAAGAAATAACATGTAGATAAGATTAGTGTGGCTGAGATGAGGATGCTTAGGTAGATGTTTGGCAAGACTAGACAAGATAGAATTAGAAATGAGTGTATTCGCGAATAGGTAAGAGTAGCACCGACAGAAGATAAATTGAAAGAGAATCGATTAAGATGTTTTGTCACATTCAACGGAGACCAATAGAGACAGTAGTGAAGAGATGCAATGTTGTAACGATAGAGGGGAGTGTTAGGGGACGCAATAGACCTAGATTAACGTTGACTAGCGTTATAAATAGATATATGAATCTACTTAATTTGACTAACGAAATAGCCTTTGATAGGGCCGCGTGAAGAAGAAATATTCATGTAACCGACCCCATTTAATAAGACTTAAGGCTTGATTTGATTTGATTTGATTTGATTTGATTTATATTCATTCCGATCTGCAATCATTTTTTGGCGGCAAATTTAATTTGAGGTCCATTTATTTAAGTACATATATTCATTTCAATCAACAATCAATTTTTTGACGGCAAAGTTACTTTAAGTCTATTTGTTTTGAATATATATGTCCATTTCGAGAGTATTTTTTGCAACACAACTTGATATATACATCCCTCATAACTACTCTTTTCTATAATTTGACAACTAAAAAGTTTGGATTTGCACTGGGCAATTCATCTCTTCAAACGTCAAGTTTTGGTTGAGAACACTAATGGCAAGTGCTTAATAAAAAATTGAGAAAAAAAATAATCCAAGAAATGAAGTTATGACAATTACCCATTTCAAGACATAAGAAAATAAGTTATGACAATTACCCATTTCAAGCATAAGAAATGAAGCAATTAAGGGATTGTTTGGGATATTCTAAATAATTATATTTTTTGACTTTTTATGAAATATAAGTTGCGTTTGAAGTAATGTGATAAAGAGGTGATGTGACTTAAATAAGATGATGTGACTGAAATATAATAGTGACTTTTTGATTTTTTAACTTTTTTAGTATATGCCAAACAAGGCCTAAGATAGCTAAATGTCCAATGTCAGCTCTTGAGTGACATTTTAAAGGGGATGAGTTCTTCTCCATACTTGTATATCTTCATATTCATTTATACCTTTTTTTGTGGGCCTCAATTTGGACTCATATCAATAATTCAAACTGTCTATTTCGTAAGTTCCACAATAATGGTCATCATTGCAAAAATTAATTTTATCAGACATCTATAAACATAGCCTCAAATCACATTTATTTTATAAAATGAATTGTAAATAGGATTTCAACTGAAACCATTCGTTTGATAAAATAAAATGCAATTTGTTTTTGTATTTATAATTTTTCAATAAAATTAATTTTTTATATGAATAACCTTTACTACAAGGCTTACAAAATAGATTGTTCGGATCATTGATGTGGATCTGAAATTGAGGGACACGAGAGATATGAATAGATATGTAGTAATAAAATATAGAGATGAGCTTATCCCTTTTATAGGTGCCAAGTTAAATGCTTTATTAATGAAGGCCTTATTAACGGGGCACTTACCAATCAGTCTATTAACTAGACTTATTTACCTATAGGTCCTAACTGATAAATTTATCACTATAAAAATAAGAGATTGATAAATTTATCACTATAAATTTATTCATAAAAACAAAAAGACTGATAAATTTATTCATAAAAATAAGATACTGATAAATTTATCACTTAGTAAATTTATCAATAGGACTTAATGGGTAATTTCCCATTAAAGTCCCTAGGACTTATTGGCAATTTCCCTCTTATTTAAATAGGAGATTTTTTTTTTTTTTTAAGGTCACTGGTATTAAGATTTTATAACATAAAGAATGCCCAATATTTTTATAATGTATAAAGTCCCTCAACATCGATTCAGAGAGAATTCGATCCAAAGAATTTCTCTGGACTTTCGAGAGAAAATTCGATCCAGAGAATTTCTCTCCAGATAAATTATGGAAAGGACAGAGAATTTTTTTGATTTGAAATTTCTCTGATATGTTCACAAATTTCTCTAATTTGCTTATAATTTTCTTTGTGTTTTGATCAACCCAAAGAAAATTGTGTTTTCCACGAATTCCATCCATCAAACCAGTTCTCAAACAAGTATAGTATCAACTTGCTTTGCTCAAACTATCAAATATGATCTTACAACAGATTTCAAAAATTTGGGAAGAATTGAACATCAAGGAGTACCTCTGTAGTTTATATTGCTATAGTTCATTAAAAGCACCATTTCGCCATGGAAATTGATAATCTCTTTTCTGATTTTACCTATTTCCTCTTTGTAATCCATCTTGGATGGTTGACTTCCATTTGGTCCCCAAATCTTAGTTACTTCCTCAACTCTCCGTTACAACTTCTGCAATCAACACATGAACTCACTCGTCACCTTCCCACCACCACTCCCCTACTTCTTTGTTGGCGATGGAGGCAGAGTTACGGCGGCAGAGGCAGAGCTGCTGCTGCAAAAGCGGTGGCGTAGTCCACCACGTGATTGGAGAAGAAACCCAAAGGAGAAGGGCTAGATGGAAGAGACAATGTACGTGAATGGTCGAGGTCTGCCGCGAAGCTGGAGGCAGCAACGGCAACCGCAGACTCCTTGTCCTGCACCACCTCTACCATTCCTCTAGCTTTCGAAGAGCAGCAAAGCATGAAACACAAAAACTTGCGAACACTCGATCGAAAAGGCAACGAACAAGAGATCAAGCTGAGATTGGAAGACGAGGAGACTGAAGATGATGAAGAAACCCTAGCTATGGTGGAGAAGACGTATCTTTGAAGCGAGGAAGAGAGAATCAACATAGTTTATGTAGAGAGAGAGAGAGAGAATGTTGTAGAGGGAGAGAGAGAAACACAAGTGTGGAGAAGAGCAGCAAAGTATGTCAAATTTCTCTGTGATATATGGGTGTTCGGTTGAGGGATCTTAGACATCACATAATAATATTGTAGATCTCTTCCATTACTAAAAATAGAACAGGGACTTTAGATTAATTTTTCCTATTAAATACATATACTTATCTTGAATTATAGAAGTTTATATTGTAATCTAATACTCATACTTATCTTGGATTTTGGTAGTATGTAATTTAGAATAGATTTTTGTAATTTGTAATAAATGTGGTCAGTAAAGTTACAGGTCATGAAAATTTTACATTTTTTTGTACAAGATAAATGTTAGTATGGTAGTAGTTAAATTACAACACAAGTCAATATCTCTTCATAAATTCGAGTATGAAATCTCACTCACTTAAGTGCCCTTTCCATAACCATCCGGATCCACAGAAAATCTACTTAACAAAGTAACTTTGTGAAGTTTAATTAGGATATATAGTAAAGCATAGCATCTTTATTATGAATTTGGGTGAAGTTTTGAATAAATAAATAGTTCCTATATTATCTACACTAAATTTCTTCTCCAAAAATTACAAAATTTTGTTTACTTGTTAACAAGCCCCCAATTAAAAACAATAAAGATCCGGACCCCTTTTTTTTTCTCACCCTCTCTGATTGGAGGGATTTTCATTTTTTTTTTTCCTTCTCCTCCAATCACCACCCGCCACATGTGTGTGGGGGGTGGTGGGGATGGTGATTAGAGGGGGTCTCTATCAATACTAAATTAAAAATTCATTTCTTATATGTCTTAGTTATTACCAACCAAATTGTTGTACATATGTTTGGTGGTTGAATTAATTTGAGGTTCGTATGTGAAAATCCAAAGTGATTCGTAATTAGATTAAGATTAAAATATTCCAAATCCCAATTATCCAAAACACACAATCTAAATCAACTAGCACTTACGAAAGTGATTTAGATTGTTTATTTTTCAGAATAAACAATAAATCGACACAAACGATTTTTATGTGGAAAAAATCACAATTGAAGAACCTTCAATTGTAATCAAAAATCACAGGCGAAACGCCACTAATCAATCCACTACTGAAGAAAGAAAGATTACAAAGATAATACACAAATTACCCAACTCAGTCAATATGTCTCTGAATCTTCTGCAACTCTTTCACCACGCCTTCGTCTCGGAACTGATTAATCCTGAAGTTGAATCCACAGCTTTACTTGTCGAATTAACGACTACGTACATAATCAAACGCCTTTTGAAACTCTACGCTTGAATCTTCGGAATCCACTGAAGAGAACTCTCTCTTGAATTTAAAGTAACTAACTCCTTGATGTATGTATCTTTAGATCATGAGTGAAGAACTCTTCTCAAAGCATCAAGGAAAAACTCACAAAACCCTTAGAAGAAAATTTCAAACAAAACCCTAGGACTCTTGAATAAGATCTAGGAATAAGATCTAGGAAAAGTCCATCCTAAAAACAACCTAAACAGGTATAAATAGGTAACCTGAGTCCGCGATCTCCGCTCGAGCGCCCAACATCCCCCTCGAACGGCTTCAGCAAAATCTGCGTGTGACAAAACAGAGTTCCGCTCCAGCACTTGATGACCCGCTCGAGCGCGAAATCACACCTTCCAGTATTTTTTACAGACCTGACAAAATACTGAGAGACCCCAATATCCGCTCGAGCACCAATGTTCCCGCTCGAGCGGGAAAGACAAAAACATAGAGAAAGTTACAACTTGTTCAACACAAAGTTTTGTATCCGGATTTGACAATAAAGGGACCTAACAATCTCCCCCTTTGTCAATTTCCGGACAAAACCTTTCTAAACAATTGTCCTTAAACACACGCACTAGACAAGATAAAAAACAAAGGGAACAAAAAAACTCAAAACAACTCTCTAATCAAACACTCTTGCCAAGTATCAATCCATCCATCCAATCTTCATCCAACATCTTCATCCAACATTCACCTGTGAAAAGGCTAGCAACATACCAGAAAACACAAAACTTGTGGAACTGTATCAAAACATACATAGAAAGATAACCATTCAAATATTAACAAGAGTATCCATCCGACATAACCAAATATGAACAAAATATCCAATGAACAAAATATCCATCTAACAAAAAATATATCCATCACAAAAAAAAAAATGTCCAAAATGTATACCACCATGAACCACTGTATACCACCATGAACCACTGTATCTCACCAAACTCTCTCCCTTTTTGACCGGGAATCAAGGAATCATGCACTAGGAGGAGGTGGTGGCTGCTGAAGCTGAAGTAAGGAAATGATGTGGGCCAGCTGAGACGTAGTGTGGACTGCAGTCTGCTCCAACTAACCAAGGCGACCATCAAACGCATCAAAGCGGGCATCCAGAAAGTCCAACCGTTGGGTCATAGCCTCCTCAAAATGCTGAAGCGGATCATGAAAAGCTCGAGGTAGAACAGGGGGAATGGCCTCTTCCTCACTCCCTGCTGCTGCAGCGTCAAACTCAGCCTCCTCAGCTAGTCCAGCAGTGGTACCTGCAGAAGTACCGGCCCGAGAAAACTCCTCCTTAACATGAGCCCGGCTCTGAGAAACAGTTTTCTTTGTGAATGGTCGGGAGGGGAAGGCAAACTCATCATCCTCTAACACTCGAACCTCAAGGTCAGACAAATGACGGTTGATTATACAACCATAAGGAAGTCCTAACTGTTTATTCCCAGAAACACCTATCTGTAGACACCCCATTTTTGACCGTCCTCAAGACTTGGACGTCACCGTTTGAACACTCGGTGATCATCCATGATTGTGTTCGTTTGGAGTTCCCGGAGGTCTCGGCTCGCGCGCCTTGCCTCAGGATCCCCGAACTCGGCTGTTTAGTGTCTGGTTTTGCACCAAACACTTTTGTTTTGCCTTAGAGGGGCAGGGAATGCCTTGTGAGACATCCCCATACACCACCGGCAGTGGCTGGAGGCCACCGGCTGGTCTTTTTCTTCCATCGGCAATTTTGTTTGCCGGTCGGCACACTGTATTGCCGGTCGGCATAATATGTTGCCGGTCGGCACTGTTTTTTGCCGGAATAGCTTTTTTGGGCAGCCGACCACTGTTCCTCCACTTTTTGGAGATATTTTGTGCCAGCTGTGATAGCTGGCACCAACTCCTTTCCCCTCCATACACGTGTATGGAGGGATTTCCCTCTAGCCAAGCTTGTTGAATAAGCTTTGCAAGAGGGATCCTTATAAGAGGGAGGCTTTCCTCTTGGTTCTAGGTTAGAAAAACAGAAGCAAAAACCAGCCTTTGAAGATATAGATACATATTATATCTATACCTCTCTCCCTCTCCCTTCTTGTGTGTGTTTCTTGGCCCAAAAGGTGTGTTTTACCTTACTTTTGCACCATTACACACACTATTACACCTTAGTCCGAGATTGAGGGACTTGGGGGAGTTGTTTCTTGAGTTTTGGACTGGTTTTGATCCAAAGAAGGAGGTTAGGCCATTTGTTCTTCAAGGGTTCTTCAAGGGTGAGCATCTTCCCTTTTATTCCCCAAACTTGCTTTGGTTTTCTACCTATTTTGTTTATTGTTTTGGCTCTTGTGTATAACATAAAAAAGACTCATATTTTCCTGCTCTAACACTTTCATTAAGGTCACTTTGTGGTTAGATTGCAAACTCACCCTCTTAGGCCTTGTTTGGCCTATTTTGGTGCCTTTTTGATAAGGTTTTGTTTACTTCAGCATTTTGATCTTTTCATCACTAAAAATCAGTGTATTTTAGTGTCAAAAAATTTGGTTTGAAGTCTTGCATAGGGGAGGGACACCCCTCTCCCCTTATGGTTTTGTTTCTTTGCTTTTTGGGCTCAAGAGGGTAGCATGTGTGCTTGATGTTTCTTGGCTTCATTCCAGCACTTTTTTAGGCATCTTAGGTCATATTTAATCTCTGTTTTGGTCAAACTTGTGCCTCCTTGCATGCTTGTAATACTTGCTTTGTATTGCTCTATTTTGCTTGGAATTGTATTTCATGATTAGGCCATGATTCTCGTGTGTGTTGGCTTGGTTCTATGAAGCATTTAGCATTGTTTTTCCATGCTTAACATCTGTTGGTTATCAACTTGGTCATGTTTGGCATGCTTGTTAGAGTTGCTTTGTATTTTGGCTTGGAAGCTTTGAGCATTTTGGCCTCTAGCATGCATGGTTGTGATTACCCTCTTGATTTGGCATCATCTAGGGTCATATTTTAGTCCAAGAATCATGCTTGTATGTGTGCATGCATGGCCTCTTTCATGCCTTGAAGATGTGTCCTCTTATGCCTAAGAATGAGCCTTAGTATATTTGCTTCATGGGGGATATCTTAGTTGCCATATTAGGAGCTTCTTGGGGTCCTATCTTGCATGCATAAATTCTGTTTTTTTGCTTGTTTTGATCATGCCATGAGTGGTCATGATAATGGGGGTGAGTTGTCTCCTTTTGTGTCTTAACTTCGGGACCATGAATTTGCTTGTTAACATGAGTTGATTGCCTACCATTTTAAGCACCTTTGGTCACTGTTTTGAGGAGGGTAAGGGTCTGTCCCTTTGCCTTTTTTTAAGCCCTCTTGCATGCTTGCTCCATGTTTGTTGCATGTTTGTTCCATTAAGCTTTGTAGCACATCAATTCCATGGTCAATTTGCTTCATGTTTGCATCATGTTTGTATCTTGTGTGCTTGGTATCATACATTTTGTCATCATAGTTGCATATTGCTTGTTGTGTTTTACATCTTGGTGGTATGACACATTTGAGGCTTGTGAGCATTGCATGCATTGCATTTACTTGGTTTGGGGTGTCAAACCAAGTGCGGGAGTCAAGGACCATTCATACTTCAAGTGACGTAATGTGCCTTGATCCCCGGTCATCGGGACCTTTGACTCCAATTTGATAAGGCCCCGGTTTTCACGTTATTTGTTGCATGCATTTTCATATCAAATAGCAAATTTGATCCATTGAGTCATCATGCACCTTGGATGGCTCAAAGGTCGAAGGTCATGCTTCTTTGAGTTCGAAATATGATAAGAAGTAGGACCATGCTTACATGTGTCCAAGAACCCCATGCCATGCACTGTCTGTTCTCTGTTTTGCTGTCAAATTGTCTGCTGCAGGAAGTTTCTGCCGACCGGCAGAATTTAGTGCCGACCGGCACTATCTGGAGTGCCGATGAATCTGGTAAAGTGCCGACGGGCATTGTGAAGTGCCGGTGGCAACTCTGTCTGGCCGGTGGTGCTCTGCAGAATGCAAGGAACTTGCTCCAGCACTTTGGTAATTTTCAGAAAGACAAGACAGTACAAACAGAGGCGACAAGAGTGTAGCACGGGTTTTCCGGGCAGGACGGATTCGAGCATGCATCATCTGCGCGCCCCGAGGCAGAGGCTGTGGCCACCCTCTTTATTCTTTTGCTTCCTCTTTTTAATTAATTAGGAATTTTGTAATAATTTTATTTGTTCATTATTTTGGGACTGTAATATTAATTCGAGCCCTCTGAGTGAGGGTAAACATGTAATAAGTGTGGGTGAGTGTGTGTATGTCTTCCAATCCCCATTTCTTTCTTCCCTTTTATTTACCAGCTTATGATGGTAGATTAGGGCATTTTGAAATTAGCATACCTTATGATATGCATGCGTGCATTCATGCATCTGTTAACATGCACCGGGCTCGGTACATCATGCTAAACGCATTCGTATTTTCAAATTCCAAAATTGAATACATGAATTAGTTGGTTGCGTATCGTATGCCATATCTAGGTTAACCGAGCCTAACTAAAATTGCACCTTGTATGTGTTGCATTAGGCAAAATAACATGAACTAGGACATGCATGTTTGCTAACTAGTTTACTGTTTTGGCACGGAGTACGATGTAAGTATTTTTGCTTTAGCATCCAGCATGCGTGTGAGTGTTGCCATGACAGTATGCTTGCCATGCGGCTAAGTGCTTACATGAGATAAACTGCTTGAATGCCTGTGGGTGGAGGTCAAATTGCTTAAATTGGGATAATGCGTTAAAACTGCGATTTTTTAAGCCCACTAGATAGTGGCAAAACCATCTTTTCCAAAAGCCCACTTGAAGGTGGCAAAACCTTCATTTTAGCCTACTTACGAGTAGCAAACCATTTTCAAAACGAACGTGAAATGTTTTGTCCCAATTTGGGCGATTTGGTCTATACTTGTTTGATGCGCGCATAACATAGTAATTCTAGGCTAACAATTGGTTTTAGAACACATAAAGTTTTCAAAAACGGATATCACGGTTAGTAGAGGCCGGTCTTCAGACCGGGCGAAAGGGGGTGCTCATAGCTGACCTTCCCCGATCGTACCCAAGCTCCCGAGCCGAGACAACTCCGGTGATGACGGACATGTGGCCTTCGGCACCGAGTCAGGGTTTCCTAAATTCCCCCATTTTAAAATATTTAGGTGGCGACTCTGTATCTGGCAAAGCAGTCCATGTTTGGCACTACTTTTTCAAAAATCTGTTTCTCAAAACGATTTGCCAGATTTGGACTCTTTGGTTCAGACTTAGAACCGTGACACAAATCGAGTCCGAACTGTAGCACGAGGCCCGCGGGCGCTGTTACAGTTTCTGGCGACTCTGCTGGGGAGTTTAGAGAGCTTGACTTGAACTCGTGATATCCTGTTTTGATCTCATTTATGTGTTTCTTTGCATTGCATGTGCATTGGTGCGCCTAGGAACACAGTGTTTGCCATCTGCCATTCCTGAACGGTTTGCCGGAGGCTTGTCTTGTCAAGACATGTCCATAAGGCTGACCGGCTATGGGCTCTGACAGTATGGGAACACAAACCCCGGTTTTACCGGGGCACCCTTTCTGACCATTCGACCTAGTGCATATTCGGAACCATAGTGACCATTCCAAGCTAGGACGGGTTGCTTACCCGATGCTAAGTTGTTTGAAACCGCTGTGTGCGTAGTAAAACCCTAGCTCCTGACAAAATAGGACAGGGAAACCCTACCCCAACATAGGGGTGTTTTGGCTCCCTTTACTTGCTATGTGCTGTTAGAATGTATTTCTGCAGGGAAATGAACACACCAGTTTGTAAGTCTGGGCATCAGGCCTGAGGGCATCAGTATCCGCTTTAAGAGAATCAGTTATCTGAGGGTATCAGGGTTCAGTATTGGGAATAGAGATTTTGAGAACAGTGGTCGGTATCGGGGAACCGTGTGCTCGGCTTATCGACTATGCGTTTTGAAAATCCAACTGTATATTATTTGTTCATTTTATGCTGTTGTGCTGTCCGGTTGTTGGTTTATTTATTGCTTTATTTATCTTTTTGCTAGGTAGTTTAGCATCATTGCGTCTAACCCAGTAGACATTCCCCAAGCACTCTGGATCAGAGGTCGCCGGCTCCATCGATCTGAGGATCTGATAGAAGGACAACCAGTGTACCATTCTCTACCCCCGGTTACTAAACGGAAAGCAACTAGGCAGAGGATATCGGTTCAGCAATCGGTACAAAGGGCTTCGTCTACCCCACCTGTGTACAGTAGGGATCAGGATCCCGTTTCACCCACAGAGAGGGAACGCATACCAGCAATTCAACCAGAGCAGAACAATATGGCTAACTTAGAGGAGATGGTGCGCCAACTTCAGGAAAGCATGAAAATGATGCAGCAAGATGCTGCCCGACAGGCAGAATTTGCCAGGCAACAGGCTACAGTGATGAGTGAGCAAGCGGATTTAATTGGGAGGTTGCAACAGCAAACCGGGGCATCACCTTCGCAGCAAATCCCTCCTCCATTAAGGGTTCCAATACCCGAAGAAACACCAAACGTCCGGAATGTCCAAGAAGATACAGACATCCCAACGGGGCCGGCTCCACCCCCGATTCCGCCACAACAATCCAAGGCAACCACTCCCATTAACGTATCGGATTCTCCCTTTGAGTCTGAGATAGACCCCATGACTTTAAAAATGCACAAGCTTGAAAAGCTGTTCAAGAAATCTCAAGGTGCGAAGTCCATTCCGGACATTGGAGATGGGTACATCGACACAGCCGTGACGCTGCCAGATCGATTTAAGATGCCCCAAATCGATCGTTTTGACGGGTCTGAGGATCCCATGGTACACCTGCGACTATTCTCAGATGTCTTAAGGCCAATGGGCCTCACCAGATTGCAGAAACTATCTTTATTCGGCCGGACCTTGTCGGGTGTGGCGTCCGCATGGTATGCCAAGTTGGGGGACGACGTCAAGAGAAACTGGGACGAGATGGCTGAGGCCTTTATCCTGCAGTACTCGTATAACACACAAATCGAGATCACGACCCGGGATCTCGAGACAACAAGGCAAGAACCCAAGGAAAGCTTCTCAGAGTTTGTAACTAGATGGCGGGCTAAAGCTTCAATGATGACCTTGAGACCTACAGACAAAGACCAGATTCAGATGATTGTGCGCAATCTTCAGCCGAAGCTAATGCAAAAGATGATTGTAGTCCCCTTTCCCACCTTTGCTGATTTACATGAAATGGGGGTGCAGATCGAGGACGCCTTGAGACAAGGTTGGATTGATAATGATCGGGACCAACCCCGCAGAAATTTCAATCGTAGTACTAATACAGGCCCGAGTGGCGCTGCGACTGCCAGGACCTCCGAAGTAAGTATGGTCACCACTAACCCTTCCCCGAGAAATACAGCAGCCACACCATTCTCCGGCGCGTCCGGAAGCAATTCGCAAACAGCCAAATACCCTCCCAGAAACACCAGAACCTTTGCTCCACTTTATATGCCCCTATCCAAAGCTCTGGGGGTTTTGATCAGGAAAGGGCATCTGAAGCCCCTAGAGCCGCGGCCCTTGCCAGAAAGACTACCCGCCACCCACAACCCAGCCAAATATTGTGCGTTCCATCAGCAGCATGGTCATGACACTGACCTATGCTTTCGTTTACGTCATGAGATTCAAGATCTCATTGATAATGGGGTGATTCTTCCCCCTGAGAAACCTAATGTTACCACAAATCCTCTCCCCGCACATAACCAAGTTCCACCACCCAAAAGAGTCAACTTCATCCACACTGGGGTCGCATCCTACGATCCCAGTATCTACATCACACCCTCCTACCTACCTAAACCTAAAGTTTTCCTCCCCGATTGCACCGATTTGTGCATGACGGACATCTCCATAACCCAACCCAAGCCAGTGGTGGTGACCATCGAGAACAGGAAAGGGGTTGTCAAACCAGGGTCCGTGGAGCCTGAGAATGATGTTGGGAATGCTTACAATCCGAATGACTACATTTCACCCGTGGGCCAGAATAGACCAAATGTCGAATTTCCAGTCGGGGGAGAGCTGTGTGTAATCCGAGGGGACAATTCAGGACAGGAAATGGATGATTTGATAGCCGTGGAAAAGGACGTTGTCAAGTCCCAATTTCATGATGACCAAGACTCAGCTATCAACTGGTATGATAATGAAGAATCAGCAGAAGCCACGGGGTGGTTAGACGATCAGCCGGATGTAATAGGGGAGTTCCAGTCAGAACAAGGCCCGGCAGGGGCAGGAATGTCAACAACGGCCGGGAGTGTCGAAGAGCAGAATGCATCGCCGGAGAGCGCCGGCGTCGAGAGTTTCGCTCGGGAATGGAGCATTTTAAGTACAGGGATCAGTGAGCAATCTACTGTATTGACAAAGTCAGAACAAGAAAGATTCGAGGATTCTGAGAGGATTAGAAAAGCAAAAGGCCACGTAGGGGTCGAAACCGCCGCAAGTACGGAAATGGAGGATGCTGTGAACATAGGGATAAAAGGTACTGTGAGTATCGAAACAGTTGTGCCAGAACCAGACAGATGCTTGTCAGTCGCAGATGGTATGTGGTGGGAAGACGACGATCTATGTCTTGCCCACACGGACGAGGATTGGAAAGGTAACCAACCAGATGATACCTGGTATATCGGCGAAGTCGATCACATAACTAGGAGTGGACGGTATTTCAAGCCTCCACACCTAGATCAACCAGAGGCGTCTGGGAAAGATAATGAAGCAGAGAAACAAAAGGAGAAGCAACTCGAAGATGAGGCCGTATTGAGACAGTTGAAAAAGATACAAGCAGACATCTCCATCTGGGGACTGCTTATGGCTTCTCGAGTACATAGACAAGCTGTCCTTACAGCCATGGACAAGGCCAAGCTGTCCATAGACACCACGCCCGAGCAGCTGGTGGGATTAGTCTTTTCAGGAGGGAATTCCCCAGCATTGAATTTTTCTGACAAAGAGCTGCCACCCGAAGGTGCAAACCATAACAAGCCGCTCTACATCTCTGTCGAGTGCAGAGATAAATGGATACCTGTGGTACTTGTCGACACGGGATCCGCCATCAATGTCTGCCCGGCAAGGACAGCTTATGCGATTGGTTTGAAAGTCGCGGATTTTATACCAACGGCCCAGGTAATTCGGGCATATGATAACACAAGCCGGGAGGTAATGGGGACAGTTAAGATTCAAACGAAGGTTGGGCCCGGACAGCATGAGATAGATTTCCATGTCTTGGAGGTTCCTGCAACGTTCAACTTGCTTTTGGGACGGCCGTGGCTGCATCAGGTAAAGGCGGTCTCCTCTACCTTACATCAAGTGGTGAAATACCCCTATGGGAAGGGAGTAGCCATTGTCTTTGGAAATTCATCAATTCATCCACCACCAGAGGTGTCTACGCCTGTTCTAGAAATTGAGCATGGTATAGAAGATGTGTTCATATCAGGTTTTACCTTGGCCGAGGCTCGGGTTGTACAGAACATCATGGCAGCTAACGAAGGGGTGTATGTCAGCGCCCAAGCAGTTTATCTCATGAACAAACTCCAGCACATCCCCGGGATGGGATTAGGCAAGAGCGGTAGGAAAGGTGCCGCAGCATCGACAGAGGTGCCACATAACCCCCATACCTTTGGTTTGGGCTACCTACCCACCAAAGAGGATTGGGTAAGGAAAGGAAAGGAAATGGCCGGAAGGGCCAGGGCGAAACAGATGGGGAAGCCCTTTGACTTGATGCACCAGCCCATTCGGGGGACCTTGAACGGACGTTTCGTCCGGGAGGGGGAGGACTTTCCGTTCTGTGGCTTCCCGGAGCCGTGGCTCAATGCGGAGATGAAGCGCGTACCGGGATTTGAAATTTTCTTTGATTTACAGTTACTTGAGGATGACATCGCCGAAGGGCAGGCAGATCTATCGGCTGAGGCCAAACAAAGTAAGGAGGTGCAGTCCGAGGACGCCGAAAATGAAATGGGGGCAGCGCTGGCATGTCTGCTGTCAGATCCTCCGATCGAACAGAGGTGCTTGGGGGATAGCTCCTCGGTATGTGTGATTGGGAATGAAGCGGCTGCGGGCCTACCATCAGCTATTTTGGATGCATCCATCGCACCTTCTCTCATCTGGCAATATGAAGAAGGCTTTCTATCAAGCAGCACCGGGTCAGGTAGTGAGCCGGAATCTGATTCTACCGAATCTTGTACGTCGGAATCAGATTCCAGCTCAACTGAGTCTGAGTCCGGTATTCCCGGGGGTGATAACCCGGATACCACAGTCCTGTCTAGATCGTCTTTTTCATTTTCTTTTGAGTCTGTTGTAACGGAAGAATCCGACGGCTCAGAAGTATTTAATGAGAACGACGTGGGTGTGGTTTCGGAGTATTTTTCTGTGCCTTTGATTTATTGCTTAAATCAGGATTTTCAAAATTTTGATGAAAACGACGAGGAAGAAATTCCTCCGGTTTTGCAACGGTTAATTGATCAAGAGCAGGAAAGATTTGTTAAACCTTTAATGGATGAAATCACTACTGTGAATGTTGGTACTGAGAAGGACCCGCGGCTGGTCCAGATCGGGTCCACGTTGTCTTCTGAGGAACGCGAGCGCTTAGTCGCTTTGTTAAAAGATTTCAAAGATGTTTTCGCGTGGTCCTACGAAGACATGCCTGGAATCGATCCTGAGATTGTATAGCACCGGATCCCTCTTGATCCCGAGGCCCGACCTGTCAAACAGAAGCTCAGGAGGATCCGCCCCGATTGGGCCATTAAGATCAAGGAAGAGGTCACCAAGCAGATTGACGCAGGCTTCTTGTTGGTGTCTGAGTATCCGACTTGGTTGGCCAACATTGTTCCGGTACCGAAGAAAGACGGCAGAATTCGGGTCTGTGTAGACTCCAGAGATTTGAACAGGGCCAGGCCGAAGGACGACTTTCCCTTGCCACACATCGATGAACTGGTAGATTTCACGGCAGGACATGCCTTGCTTTCGTTTATGGATGGTTTCTCAGGCTATAATCAGATAGTAATGGCGCCCGAGGACCGGGAGAAGACTGCATTCACTACCCCGTGGGGTACATATTGTTATCGAGTGATGCCATTTGGGCTGAAAAACGCAGGAGCTACCTATCAGCGGGCAGCAACTACGATATTGCATGATATGATCCATAAAGAGGTCGAGGTGTATGTGGACGACATGATTGTCAAGTCCAAAGAAAGAGAGGGCCACTACACCGCCTTACAAAAGTTTTTTCAAAGGATCAGAGAATTTCGGCTGCGGCTAAATCCCCAGAAGTGTACTTTTGGTGTTACAGCAGGAAAGATGCTAGGGTTTCTGATAACGCAAAGGGGCATCGAGGTCGACCCTTCCAAAATCAAGGCCATCTTAGAAATGCCACCACCAAGGACTGAAAAGGAGGTGCGAGGCTTTCTAGGTAAAGTGCAATTCATAAGACGGTTTATCTCTAAATTAACCTTGACTTGTGAACCACTTTTTGGTCTCCTGAAGAAAGGAAAGAAATTCCAATGGGACGGCCGATGTCAAGCAGCTTTTGAGCAGATCAAAGAGTATCTACAGAACCCGCCTGTGTTGTCACCGCCAGAACCGGGGAGACCGTTGATATTGTATCTTTCGGTAACTGAGACCACCATGGGCTGCATGCTCGCACAGGAGTCAGAAGACAAAGTGGAAAGGGCCATCTACTATCTGAGCAAAAAGATGCTGGATTACGAGACCCGCTACACTCCGCTCGAGAAGGCTTGCTTGGCCTTGGTATGGGCTACCCGGAAGCTGCGGCACTACCTGTTAGCTCACTCTGTAATGTTGGTTTCACGTTTGGATCCCATCAAATATCTTTTCGAGAAACCAGCACTTACAGGTAGGCTAGCTCGTTGGTTGCTATTGCTTTCCGAATTTGACTTGAAGTATGTAACACGCAAGTCAGTGAAAGGAAGAGCGGTAGCGGAGTTCCTTGCCGACCATCCGGTTGAGGGGGATGAAGCGGTTGAGTACCTATTCCCAGATGAAGCGATTCTGCATATCGAGGATGAAACTTGGACGATGTACTTTGACGGAGCGTCAAACCAGTATGGGTATGGGATAGGAGTGTTGCTGATAGCGCCTGACGATTCCCGTATCCCTTTAGCATTCAAGCTCCAGTTCAGAGTCTCGAACAATGAGGCAGAGTATGAAGCATGTATTGCTGGTCTGGAAGCAGCCCTAGAGCTAGGGGTAAGACGGTTGGACGTCATTGGGGACTCGAATCTTGTTGTGTCTCAAGCGAAAGGAGACTGGAAAGTCAAGGAGGAAAGGATGATAATTTACCACCAAACCTTGGATTTGTTAATTCCTCGGTTCGAGAAACTAAACTTCACCCACCTCGTAAGAGAGAACAACAGGTTTGCAGATTCGTTAGCAACTCTATCTTCCATGATAGACATCCCGTCGGGAGTCCGGATGCGTCCAGTCATCATTGATCAGAAGTTTGCGCCAGCATACGAGTCAATTTCCGCCATAGATGAAGCCCAAGACGGCAACCCCTGGTATTACGATATTTGGAACTTCTTGGAAAAGGAGACGTATCCGATAGGGGCAAGCACCAAGGATAAAAGGGCCATTAGAAGAATGGCTATTCAGTTCATCATCTGCGGAGGTAAACTGTACAAAAGAGGTCATCTGGGAATGCATAAGCTCTGTGTAGAAGCTGAAGAGTCGAAGCGCCTAATGGAGGCCATCCATGGAGGAGAATGCGGTGCACACATGAATGGAGTAATGTTGGCCAGAAAAATCCTTAGACAGGGCTATTATTGGTCGACCATGGAAGAGGATTGTATCGGCTTTGTTCGGCGATGCCACAAATGCCAGATCCATGCAAATCGTATGAACATCCCACCATCCAAATTGTACAATATGACTTCCCCGTGGCCGTTTTCCGTGTGGGGGATCGATGTAATCGGAGCTGTTACCCCGAAGGGATCGAACGGACATGAGTATATCCTCGTAGCGATAGATTATTTCACAAAGTGGGTCGAGGCCCAATCATACGCGGTGTTGAAGGCATCGCACGTCGCAAAGTTCATCAGAAACAACATCATTTGTCGCTACGGGGTGCCAAATGAGATCATCTCGGACAATGGATCCCACTTTAAGAAAGAAGTGGTCGACTTGTTGGAAAAGTATAACGTGGCTTTTCATAAGTCGTCTACGTATCGGCCGCAAACCAATGGAGCAGTTGAGGCCGCCAACAAGAACATCAAGCATATACTGCGGAAAATGGTAGAGACCTATCGAGATTGGCCAGATAAGTTGCCGTTTGCTCTGTGGGGCTACAGAACTTCGATTAGAACTTCTACCGGAGCAACTCCGTATTCGTTAGTTTATGGAATGGAGGCTGTTCTACCTATTGAAATTGAAGTTCCGTCTTTACGGGTATTGGCCGAGTGTCAGATAGCTGAGGCAGATTGGCAGCAAAGCAGGTTCGAGGAACTAATGCTCTTTGATGAAAGGAGACTGAAAGCACTGTACCACGTTCAGAGTTATCAGTGCAGGATTGCTCGGGCTTTTAACAAGAAGGTTAAGTCCAGAAATCTAAAGGAAGGGGATTTGGTACTCAAAGACAACCGAGCTCCCATCCACGACCCGAGGGGCAAGTTCAGACCCAATTGGACTGGTCCCTACATCATCAAAACCATCTGGTCAGGCGGAGCTGTGGTTCTAATGGATTTAGATGGCTTAGAATTCTCTCAACCGGTCAATATGGACAAGTTGAAGAAATACTACCCTTGAGAGGCTCGCTAGGCCGAAAACCCGAAAGGGCGACCTAGGCAAAAGTTAGAGCACAAAAAATTAGAAAATATAAAAACTGAGCTCGCAAGGCTGAAAACCCGCAAAGGGCGGCCTTGGCAAAAGTTAGAGCGCAAAAGGAGAGTGAAAATACTCGAGCGAACCTAAGCCGGAACTACGTAAGGCTTGATTCCCATGTTTGGGATACGTAGGCAGCTTCATCCTGAAGTTCAGCCATGACACTTCCCCGATCAACTTTGTCCATTTGATCATCTCAGCCATCTTAGTCCATCAGCATTCGTTGGAATCTCCGGAGCAGTACCACTCAGACTAGGGGCAACTTTCCGTTGCTATGCAGTGCCGCGGCGTTCTTCAGACTAGGGGCAACTTTCCAGTTGCAGGAATCTGGGGTTTGTACATCTCAGTGACAGATCTCAGGCGTGTCCAGTTCTGATCCATGTCGAAAATATCTTTGAAAAGTTTTAATATAAGCTGACTTCGTTCAAATAATCTTTTTACAACTTCGACTATTTTCGGACCAAAGTGGAAAATTCTTAGTACCAGAACTTTCAATTTCATTGATTTCAAAACAGAGTCTTCCTGCTCTTACAAACAATTGAAATTGCCTTTTATTACATTCATGAAAGAAAACTTGAAAATACTAATAAAGCAATAAATCTAGGGCATGGTCAAGTCAGGTGTTCCTGCGCCCCCTCCCAGAGCTGGTCGAAGCCTCTGATGCCAAGCTGGGCCCGATCTGTGCTTCTTCATTAAGCCAATCTATGCACTCGTCAGATAAAGTGCAACTGAAAGTAGGAGCGGGGGCCAGGAGTTCTCTCATCCTCCACGCAGTGGCCTGCCAAGCAAGCTGCGCGCCTCGGGTTGGAAATGCAGCAGGATACTCTATCCCCTCTGGCGGGCAGGTCTGATCATGGCCAAATTGGCGTCGAATCCGAAATGGGAAATAGAATACACAATGAGTGAGACCAACCAGTTGAATCCCAGTCTGTCGAGGCATGTTGTAACTCATTGCCGGAAGGTTCAACCAAGGACACCGCCAAGCAATACGGTCCGCGGGCAAGTGGCACATCCAAGCGAACCACCATTCCTCATCCAAGGCATTGACTAGATGATGCCGGAAGAAGTAGCCGCGAGCTGAATATGCGGGGCAGGAGTCCACAACCTGCAGTTTATCCATCAGCCATACCTGGGGAGGGATCGAAAAATGAGAGATTAAAGAATAGAGAGATGTACGAGGAGAGAAGAGTGAGAATGGGGTTTTGTGAGAAAAGACTGAGCTCGAGGGCCGAGTGATGTGAGCAAAACAGAAATGCGAGATTGGGTGGAAAACATTACCTGTAGTAGTAGTGGACTCCCCGCCAATCTAGACGTCTCATGACGGTAAAAGGCGTCTAAGCCCATTAGTGTCTCGGCCAGAACCATGGCAATACAGCTCTTGCCCTCTCTCAAGCCTTGGGCAACCTCAATCAGCCAGACACTAGCCCCTCCAGAGCCTGAAATGAACAGGAAATGAGACAGCATGCACAAGCAGAGCACATGTCGCCGGAAGCCTTGCCAGTAATGGTTGCTGCGATCACCAGCATCAGAAAATCGATTGGCCAAACTCGGAATATCTAACATCCCGTCGCCCATCAGAGACCGAGCATCGCGCATGCTGAGTCCGCACATGCGCCCTAAGGATTGGGCATGACCAAAATTTAGTTGGGGCAGGAGCTCCTCGTCGCGCTCGGACTCCATTAGAGCTCGGAAATCTTCAAAGGTAGGACACATCTCTTGCCCGGCAAAGCTAAAGACATGTGTCACCGGATTCCAAAATCTTGCCGCGGCGTGAAGAAACGGGAGATGCAACGGGGTACGACCCAGAGTGAATAGTGCATTTATGCCGAAACCCCGGAAATTCACCTTTTCCGAGCCATCCAAGCTAGCAATCCAAGCTGTGAGATTTTGAGCAAGAAACTCTTCCATTGGAGCAAATCAGTGTGAAAATGAGGAAAACTACGAAGCTGAGATCTTTTGTAGGAGATAAGGTTGAGTGGGGAGACAGGTGTCAACATTCTGGTGGTTCCCCTCGTTTAGTGCCGACCGGCATCAAAATATGCCGACCGGCCATTCCAGTTTGCCGACAAAACAAATATGCGGCCGGTACCCACTCCTTGCAGCCGGTGGTCCCTACACTATGCCGGTGGACTTCCTTCTGGTTTTCTGAGCCGTTTATGCTAAGAATTGGGGAACTTAACCACCTCCAACCCCTCCCCGGCGATCGACTCTTGCGGAGCCACGCCTGTCTGCTTGTCGAGTTTTGAACATTTGCTTATCGAGTTGTATTTCGCTCTCTTTGAGCTCTTGATTTGTTTATCGAGTTGTATTCACACTTGTTTGGCTGTGTCATGTCCTTGTTTTGCTTATCGAGTTATAAGTCGGTTCACTACCTGATTATTACGATGGCAAATTTCCAAAATGGGTTCAATTTCGTTCACATTGTGGTGTGAAACCCTGCGATGCGATGCACAGAAGATCCACAATTGCAACATCTTTTGAACAAAATGATTCGTTTCATTTCCATCACATGTTTTGTAAAGTGCGTGAATTTTGAGAAAGAAAATAAACCTGCCTGAGGCAGTGCAATGTGCTTAAACTACTAGTAAAAAGGTAAATAAAACGTAGAATGGCAGGGTAGCCAAGTATCAGAATTGATACCGATGAAACTCCCCTTGTGGTTAACGCACCTTCCGTGTCTTTGTTCGGGTCAGCCGCGTTGTCGGACGCCCTCACATTACGGGAAATCGCACCTTTGAAACGTGAACCTTTGAGTTGACCTCAGGCCACAACTTCTGCAAGCAACGCTCGATGCGTGCAAAGAATGTCCCGCCCCGTATCCTTTTCATGCTTTGTGAGCCCCGCAAATTGTTTCGATTATGCTGTGTAATAGTACGTTCCATTACCTGCGTAGACCGCATGTTTTGATTGCGTAGATCGCATGTTTAATTCCATTACCTGCGTAGACCGCATGTTTTGATTGCGTAGATCGCATGTTTAATTCCATTACCTGCGTAGACCGCATGTTTTGATTGCGTAGATCGCATGTTTAATTCCATTACCTGCATAGACCGCATGTTTTGATTGCGTAGATCGCATGTTTAATTCCATTACCTGCGTAGACCGCATGTTTTGATTGCGTAGATCGCATGTTTAATTCCTTTACTTGCGTAGACCGCATGTTTTGATTGCGTAGATCGCATGTTTAATTCCATTACCTGCGTAGACCGCATGTTTTGATTGCGTAGATCGCATGTTTAATTCCTTTACCTGCGTAGACCGCATGTTTTGATTGCGTAGATCGCATGTTTAATTCCATTACCTGCGTAGACCGCATGTTTTGATTGCGTAGATCGCATGTTTAATTCCATTACCTGCGTAGACCGCATGTTTTGATTGCGTAGATCGCATGTTTAATTCCATTACCTGCGTAGACCGCATGTTTTGATTGCGTAGATCGCATGTTTAATTCCATTACCTGCGTAGACCGCATGTTTTGATTGCGTAGATCGCATGTTTAATTCCATTACCTGCGTAGACCGCATGTTTTGATTGCGTAGATCGCATGTTTAATTCCATTATCTGCGTAGACCGCATGTTTTGATTGCGTAGATCGCATGTTTAATTCCATTACCTGCGTAGACCGCATGTTTTGATTGCGTAGATCGCATGTTTAATTCCATTACCTGCGTAGACCGCATGTTTTGATTGCGTAGATCGCATGTTTAATTCCATTACCTGCGTAGACCGCATGTTTTGATTGCGTAGATCGCATGTTTAATTCCATTACCTGCGTAGACCGCATGTTTTGATTGCGTAGATCGCATGTTTAATTCCTTTACCTGCGTAGACCGCATGTTTTGATTGCGTAGATCGCATGTTTAATTCCATTACCTGCGTAGACCGCATGTTTTGATTGCGTAGATCGCATGTTTAATTCCTTTACCTGCGTAGACCGCATGTTTTGATTGCGTAGATCGCATGTTTAATTCCATTACCTGCGTAGACCGCATGTTTTGATTGCGTAGATCGCATGTTTAATTCCATTACCTGCGTAGACCGCATGTTTTGATTGCGTAGATCGCATGTTTAATTCCATTACTTGCGTAGACCGCATGTTTAACTCCGTCACCAGCATCGACCGCATGTGTTAATTACGTAGACCGCTTGTTTAGTTTCATCGCCTGCGTAGACCGCGTGCTTGTGATCAACTTCGTCGCCTGCGTAGACCGCTTGCTCCGCTTGCCTAGTTGTATTTCAATATGCATTGTCATGCTCTCTATTTACTTCGCGCTGTCACGCATTTCGAGTACACCACTATTCTTGCATTGTCATGCATGTCGCTAACCATATTGTACCTGTTAAAGTTTGTTTTCTTTGCAGGCACGATATTGTATGTACGGTTCATTTAAAGCTGGTGCAACTAGACGAGCCGCACAGGTATTTTATCTCCGAGTGAGACGTATTGAGAATTCCATAATTCTCTTACATCCTTTCTGCATTGTAGTGTAATTTGGTATGCTAGCTTAAAACTGTCGCATGTATGCTTCGTTACAGCTTTCTTAGCATGATCATAAGTTATGCTCGGCTCTCTGCATTGTCTTGCATTTCGCCCCTGCCTTCGGGCGCATATCTTATTTGTCTTGTATGTTTGTCTGAGTCTTCGGCCTTGTCAAAAATGGGTCGTCTCTGGGCTTTGACATTCACTCCCGTCATTGTTATGACTTTCGAGTTCTGTCAAAGAGGGGCAACTGTAGACACCCCATTTTTGACCGTCCTCAAGACTTGGACGTCACCGTTTGAACACTCGGTGATCATCCATGATTGTGTTCGTTTGGAGTTCCCGGAGGTCTCGGCTCGCGCGCCTTGCCTCAGGATCCCCGAACTCGGCTGTTTAGTGTCTGGTTTTGCACCAAACACTTTTGTTTTGCCTTAGAGGGGCAGGGAATGCCTTGTGAGACATCCCCATACACCACCGGCAGTGGCTGGAGGCCACCGGCTGGTCTTTTTCTTCCATCGGCAATTTTGTTTGCCGGTCGGCACACTGTATTGCCGGTCGGCATAATATGTTGCCGGTCGGCACTGTTTTTTGCCGGAATAGCTTTTTTGGGCAGCCGACCACTGTTCCTCCACTTTTTGGAGATATTTTGTGCCAGCTGTGATAGCTGGCACCAACTCCTTTCCCCTCCATACACGTGTATGGAGGGATTTCCCTCTAGCCAAGCTTGTTGAATAAGCTTTGCAAGAGGGATCCTTATAAGAGGGAGGCTTTCCTCTTGGTTCTAGGTTAGAAAAACAGAAGCAAAAACCAGCCTTTGAAGATATAGATACATATTATATCTATACCTCTCTCCCTCTCCCTTCTTGTGTGTGTTTCTTGGCCCAAAAGGTGTGTTTTACCTTACTTTTGCACCATTACACACACTATTACACCTTAGTCCGAGATTGAGGGACTTGGGGGAGTTGTTTCTTGAGTTTTGGACTGGTTTTGATCCAAAGAAGGAGGTTAGGCCATTTGTTCTTCAAGGGTTCTTCAAGGGTGAGCATCTTCCCTTTTATTCCCCAAACTTGCTTTGGTTTTCTACCTATTTTGTTTATTGTTTTGGCTCTTGTGTATAACATAAAAAAGACTCATATTTTCCTGCTCTAACACTTTCATTAAGGTCACTTTGTGGTTAGATTGCAAACTCACCCTCTTAGGCCTTGTTTGGCCTATTTTGGTGCCTTTTTGATAAGGTTTTGTTTACTTCAGCATTTTGATCTTTTCATCACTAAAAATCAGTGTATTTTAGTGTCAAAAAATTTGGTTTGAAGTCTTGCATAGGGGAGGGACACCCCTCTCCCCTTATGGTTTTGTTTCTTTGCTTTTTGGGCTCAAGAGGGTAGCATGTGTGCTTGATGTTTCTTGGCTTCATTCCAGCACTTTTTTAGGCATCTTAGGTCATATTTAATCTCTGTTTTGGTCAAACTTGTGCCTCCTTGCATGCTTGTAATACTTGCTTTGTATTGCTCTATTTTGCTTGGAATTGTATTTCATGATTAGGCCATGATTCTCGTGTGTGTTGGCTTGGTTCTATGAAGCATTTAGCATTGTTTTTCCATGCTTAACATCTGTTGGTTATCAACTTGGTCATGTTTGGCATGCTTGTTAGAGTTGCTTTGTATTTTGGCTTGGAAGCTTTGAGCATTTTGGCCTCTAGCATGCATGGTTGTGATTACCCTCTTGATTTGGCATCATCTAGGGTCATATTTTAGTCCAAGAATCATGCTTGTATGTGTGCATGCATGGCCTCTTTCATGCCTTGAAGATGTGTCCTCTTATGCCTAAGAATGAGCCTTAGTATATTTGCTTCATGGGGGATATCTTAGTTGCCATATTAGGAGCTTCTTGGGGTCCTATCTTGCATGCATAAATTCTGTTTTTTTGCTTGTTTTGATCATGCCATGAGTGGTCATGATAATGGGGGTGAGTTGTCTCCTTTTGTGTCTTAACTTCGGGACCATGAATTTGCTTGTTAACATGAGTTGATTGCCTACCATTTTAAGCACCTTTGGTCACTGTTTTGAGGAGGGTAAGGGTCTGTCCCTTTGCCTTTTTTTAAGCCCTCTTGCATGCTTGCTCCATGTTTGTTGCATGTTTGTTCCATTAAGCTTTGTAGCACATCAATTCCATGGTCAATTTGCTTCATGTTTGCATCATGTTTGTATCTTGTGTGCTTGGTATCATACATTTTGTCATCATAGTTGCATATTGCTTGTTGTGTTTTACATCTTGGTGGTATGACACATTTGAGGCTTGTGAGCATTGCATGCATTGCATTTACTTGGTTTGGGGTGTCAAACCAAGTGCGGGAGTCAAGGACCATTCATACTTCAAGTGACGTAATGTGCCTTGATCCCCGGTCATCGGGACCTTTGACTCCAATTTGATAAGGCCCCGGTTTTCACGTTATTTGTTGCATGCATTTTCATATCAAATAGCAAATTTGATCCATTGAGTCATCATGCACCTTGGATGGCTCAAAGGTCGAAGGTCATGCTTCTTTGAGTTCGAAATATGATAAGAAGTAGGACCATGCTTACATGTGTCCAAGAACCCCATGCCATGCACTGTCTGTTCTCTGTTTTGCTGTCAAATTGTCTGCTGCAGGAAGTTTCTGCCGACCGGCAGAATTTAGTGCCGACCGGCACTATCTGGAGTGCCGATGAATCTGGTAAAGTGCCGACGGGCATTGTGAAGTGCCGGTGGCAACTCTGTCTGGCCGGTGGTGCTCTGCAGAATGCAAGGAACTTGCTCCAGCACTTTGGTAATTTTCAGAAAGACAAGACAGTACAAACAGAGGCGACAAGAGTGTAGCACGGGTTTTCCGGGCAGGACGAATTCGAGCATGCATCATCTGCGCGCCCCGAGGCAGAGGCTGTGGCCACCCTCTTTATTCTTTTGCTTCCTCTTTTTAATTAATTAGGAATTTTGTAATAATTTTATTTGTTCATTATTTTGGGACTGTAATATTAATTCGAGCCCTCTGAGTGAGGGTAAACATGTAATAAGTGTGGGTGAGTGTGTGTATGTCTTCCAATCCCCATTTCTTTCTTCCCTTTTATTTACCAGCTTATGATGGTAGATTAGGGCATTTTGAAATTAGCATACCTTATGATATGCATGCGTGCATTCATGCATCTGTTAACATGCACCGGGCTCGGTACATCATGCTAAACGCATTCGTATTTTCAAATTCCAAAATTGAATACATGAATTAGTTGGTTGCGTATCGTATGCCATATCTAGGTTAACCGAGCCTAACTAAAATTGCACCTTGTATGTGTTGTATTAGGCAAAATAACATGAACTAGGACATGCATGTTTGCTAACTAGTTTACTGTTTTGGCACGGAGTACGATGTAAGTATTTTTGCTTTAGCATCCAGCATGCGTGTGAGTGTTGCCATGACAGTATGCTTGCCATGCGGCTAAGTGCTTACATGAGATAAACTGCTTGAATGCCTGTGGGTGGAGGTCAAATTGCTTAAATTGGGATAATGCGTTAAAACTGCGATTTTTTAAGCCCACTAGATAGTGGCAAAACCATCTTTTCCAAAAGCCCACTTGAAGGTGGCAAAACCTGCATTTTAGCCTACTTACGAGTAGCAAACCATTTTCAAAACGAACGTGAAATGTTTTGTCCCAATTTGGGCGATTTGGTCTATACTTGTTTGTTGCGCGCATAACATAGTAATTCTAGGCTAACAATTGGTTTTAGAACACATAAAGTTTTCAAAAACGGATATCACGGTTAGTAGAGGCCGGTCTTCAGACCGGGCGAAAGGGGGTGCTCATAGCTGACCTTCCCCGATCGTACCCAAGCTCCCGAGCCGAGACAACTCCGGTGATGACGGACATGTGGCCTTCGGCACCGAGTCAGGGTTTCCTAAATTCCCCCATTTTAAAATATTTAGGTGGCGACTCTGTATCTGGCAAAGCAGTCCATGTTTGGCACTACTTTTTCAAAAATCTGTTTCTCAAAACGATTTGCCAGATTTGGACTCTTTGGTTCAGACTTAGAACCGTGACACAAATCGAGTCCGAACTGTAGCACGAGGCCCGCGGGCGCTGTTACACTATCATCTTCTTAACAATCAGGGTGGCTAGATCAATAGACATGTGACGGGCGATACAGAACAAAACAAATCCTTGCTCTTGATTAATTTCGGATGAGTGAGTGGTCACAAGGATGTTGGCACAAACGATAAGATTAAGTAGTCTAAACTCCGGAAGAAGTTCAAACTGTTTAATCAAGGCACCCGTAGGCTAAGGACGGGAAGTACCACATAACAACTCAGTCACATTATTGAAATCACAGGTAGGACGGCCTGGAACAGGAAAATGGTGGTGTTTAGGGAACGCTTGATCAATCTGAAGAAGCCTGCGAATGAGATCAGGAGTGACAGAAATGGATTTGGACCGAACCCAAGTAGTAAAGGAAGGCTCAAAGTCACTAATTTGCTCAATATTGCAGTAAAATTCTCGAACCCAGTCGAGATTTTGACGCCCAGAAAAAGACAACACCAAATCACCACCTAGAGGGTCAAACAATGGGCGGATTTGAATGGACTCGAAAGTGGTAGGCTGGACATTCCGTTCTAGATGAACAGTACGAGCGACAAAAGATTTATGAAACAGTTTGGCCTGTTTGGCTGTCTGAAACCTCTCAGTATTAAAGGCAGGATGAGACACTGTCGCCTTTCGGCGCTTAGGGGCAGACATGATGAGAGGAGATACAAGTAATACCCAAAAACCCAATAAAGCCAAAAAAGAAACCAAACCCAAAGAGCAAACACAGTCACAACATAGAGAACATTAGTAACATTAGTAGCAAGTGAGAGGGACAAGAATGAAATGCATAATGCATAAGCATGGAGGACAAACATCAATGATATCACTACAGAAACATAGAGAACCAATATCAATGAAATGCAGAATGCAAAAATGTGCACAATGGTAAGGGCAGACTATCAATGACCTTGAGATGACAAGAAATCAAGGATATAAGAACCAAGAGGACTCTAATGTCAACAATACTCCAGCTGTTGGTCAAAACAACTGCACAAAATTGTATCACAAACAAAATACCTCAAGTATGTGGTACACACAACCCTAGGTCAAATGGACAACACAAACTCCATGAACACAAACATGAAATGCATCATGAGAAAGACAATACGACTCAGTGAACGTGTGTAAGAGAAAGGGGAAAAGACATGAAACACAAAAAAAAACCCAAAAACCCGAAATACAACCCCCAAATATGCCGAAATTACAAAAAAAAAACAGAGAAGAAGAGAGGGAAACACTTACCAAAGTGGAAATCGGCAAGGAAGAGAAAGAAGGAAGGTGAAATCGAGCTCACAAAGCCCACTTGCCAAACCCTAGGTCTGAAAAACTGAAGAAGAGGGGAAAAAAAAATGACCTGAAGAGGCGAGGGAGGGAGTTTTATACAAAATAGGTCCGCTCGAGCGTAGGTATGAACGCTCGAGCGTGAGTCAAGGCAAGCTGACACCCGCTTGAGCTCGAAGAAGTACGCTCGAGCGCAAAAATACCTCTCTCAGAACTGTAAAGCAAAGAGCAAACTACTGCAAGGCGCAAAAACACGCTCAAGCGTGGGAATATCAGCTCGAGCAGGGTGAAAAAAAACAATTTTTTTTTTTTTTGTTTTTTTTTTTTATTTTTTTTAATAAAACAAGAAACTCAATATCTAGAAGAGAGACCTGGGACAAAAGTAGATGATCACATTTAGCCAAAATGGAAGACGAAGATGAAATAATCCGTAATTCATGAATTCCGTAAACTTGCAATTTAAAAAAATAACACTAGAAATCATAAGCAAATCAGATAAAATATAATCAATGATCATAAGCTACATGAGAATGTACAACTCAAAATCCAACATGAGAGCTCACAAAAAAAGTGTGTGTGTGCAATCCATGGGAGGTCACAGAGCTAGAGTTAATCCTCGTAGTGATCGGATGGCTGGACCTCCACCAAGAGTAACTCAACAATACAGAGAAAAGTCAAACCACTAGGAATCACGGGATATTTGTTGAGTAAATGCGGAGGCTCCCCCTCAATCAATGAGTCCCTTTTTTTTTTTTTTTTTGACTTTTTCTTTCTTGTGGGCACTCACTGGTGGCATTCACTCTCAAGAGTATGGAAATCAAACCAGAGAAGAATGAAATCATAAAAGATGGCCTGGTTGGTGCCTCTGAGGTAACCTTTTCCTAATGCCCGGACTTTAAGGAACTGAGGGAGAAACCGTGGAAGTGAAAACAGATGGTAGATGGTTAAGAGACTCAACATCACCCATGATATACTAGTATCGGTCAATTCCACTGTAAAAGTACAAGAAACACTGTTAGTTGTCCATAGAGAACTTTGATCACTTATGCGGAAACCCTTACAGCAATTAATCTCAAGGATGTGTACAGAATGAGAGCATGAGGTTAATGAGCATGGGCATTCAAAATGAGCTATGACCAATGAACAATGAGATCTTGTAAGCAGTATGAGTAGTGTACATAAAAAGTTGGATGCAAGAAAAACAGATATCAATGACAATGAGATTATGACATCCAAGCATACATAAGGAAAAACACTTACACCTACTCAAGGAACAAGTAACACTCTAGTGATTGAGCATGACACCCAAGGTCTTTTTAAGGAACTCAAACCGAAGAAGATCAAGGGGTTTTGTAAAAATATCAGCTTTTTGATGCTCAGTGGGAACATGCTCAAGAACAACAAGGCCTTCTTCCACTAACTCTCGGATAAAATGATGACGAATGTCAATGTGTTTGGTGCGAGAGTGTTGGACAGGATTTTTTGAAATGTTTATGGCACTTGTGTTATCACAGAAAAGAGTGAGAGTGTTCTGTTCTATCCCATAATCATGAAGCATATGCTTCATCCACAGCATTTGTGCACAACAACTCCCTGCAGCAATGTACTCAGCCTCAGCAGTTGAAAGAGAGATGGCATTTTGCTTTTTACTATGCCAGGAAACCAAATTATTCCCAAGGTAAAAACACCCCCCGGATGTACTCTTTCTATCATCAGCACACCCTACCCAGTCGGCATCAGAAAAACCAGTAATTTCAGCTGTAGTATCAGTAGAAAACCAAACCCCATACCCCAATGTCCCATTAACATATTTAATGATGCGTTTGACCGCAAGAAGGTGAGACTCTTTAGGACTGGCTTGGTAATGGGCACAAACACCGACACTGAAAGAAATATCAAGACGACTGGCTGTCAGATACAAAAGACTCCCTATCATACTCCTATAAAGGGTAGGATCAACATCAGTACCAGAAGAATCTTTGGAAAGGTGAAGACTGGTGCTCATGGGAGTGCGTGCATCTTTGGCAGACTCAAGACCAAACTTGGACACAAGATTTTTCGCATACTTAGACTGAGACACAAACAGACCTGAAGGAGACTGTTTAATTTGAAGACCCAAGAAATAAGACAACTCTCCCATCATGCTCATCTCAAACTCATGTGTCATGCAATCTGAAAAATATTTCACAAGATGTTCAGCAGTGGATCCAAACACAATATCATCAACATAAATTTGAGCAACAAGAATATGAGACTTAGTATGTTTCACAAATAAGGTCTTATCCACACTACCCCTTTGAAAATCATTATCAAGAAGAAATGTAGTAAGTCTATCATACCAAGCCCAAGGGGCTTGTTTCAACCCATACAAAGCCTTGTCTAACTTGTAGACATGATTAGGACATTTAGGGTCCTCAAACCCTTTTGGTTGCTCAACATATGCCTCTTCTTTCAAGTACCCATTCAGAAAGGAACTTTTCACATCCATTTGAAACAATTTAAAGCCAAGAAAACATGCAACACCAAGCAAGATACGAATAGATTCAAGACGTGTAACTGGGGCAAACGTCTTATCATAGTCAACACCCTCTACTTGTGTGTAGCCTTGAGCAACCAACCTAGCTTTATTTCTAACAACAGTACCATTCTCATCAGATTTATTTTTAAAGATCCACTTGGTACTTATCACATTCATGTCTCTAGATCTGGGAACTAGAGTCCATACTTTGTTACGTTCAAATTGACCTAATTTTTCATGCATAGCATTGACCCAACTATCATCTAGCAAGGCCTCTTTAACATTCTTAGGTTTAATTAAAGAAACATAACACATATGTGATACCTCATCCCGAATCTGTCTTCGAGTTTTCATTCGATTCGAGACATTTCCAATTACCTGTTGAGCTGGATGATTCAGTTTTACCCTTGCTGATGGTTTAAGCTCAGGACTTGCGGTGACAGACGCAACAGGTGTGTGTAGACACCCCATTTTTGACCGACCTTAAGACTCAGACGTCACCGATTGAGCGCTTGGTGATGTTGCATAATGTGCTCGTTCAGAAGTTTTAGAGTCGCGGCCGTGAGCCCTGCCTCCGGACTTCCGAATCTTCTTTTGTGCCTTGTCTCGGTTTGCGAACCAGGCTCGGTTTTCTTTGTTTCTTTTCCTGAAGGGAGGGAGAGGTCCAGTAGACCATCTCTCAATGTCCATAGGCTACATTTGGTGGCCGTAGGCCATTTTTCCCATTTCGGAGTCCGGTTTTCGGTTTTCGGAGCCGTCAGGCCGTGTGCCTCGGTTCGGGACCGCTTAACCATCTCCTATTGCTTTAATTTTTGGCATACTTCCTATTTAATCCCTTTTGAGGGACACTGGGGTCTGAGAAACCCACTTCGTGGCCGAATGCCACTTTCGGTGCTTAACAGCCCATTTTCGGGACCCCGAACTGCGTGTTTTGGTCCCCGAACGTTCGTTTTGCAACGGTTTTTGTTCATTTTTGGCAGGTACCTCTGTTTTATCACCAGGGAGGTCACTGAAGGGTGGGAGGCCAGCAATTGTTGCAGCAACCAGTTATGCATCCTCCGACGCCCTCCTGCGCCCGTTTTTCTCACTTCCGGGCTAATGTTGAACACCCTAGGGTTAGTGTTGCCAACTTTCAACCACATATTTGTGATGTACACACATGAGAGGACCCTAAAAGTTCATGGCTGGCCATTAATTCAACTTGACCCTTTTGACCCCCTTCTTCCGGGCTAATGTTGAACCCCTTGGACCCTTTTTCTTGAACTTTGAACCACATATTTGTGATGTACACACATGAGAGGACCCTAAAAGTTCATGGCCGGCCATTAATTCAAATTGACCCTTTTGAACCCCTCTTTCCGAGCTAATGTTGAACCCCTTGGACCCACTTTCTTGGACTTTTAACCACATGGTTGTGTTGTACACACATAGGAGTACCTCACCAGTTGGTGGCCGGCCAGAAAATATGATTGAACCTTTTGACCCCTAGCCGGCCGGCTAGGGGGTGTGGCCGGCCGGCCACCTGCAACAAAAGTACCAGGCCGGCCTGCTTCCTTGCACTGTACACTTTACAGCTGTGGAGCTGTTTCCCCCCAGACAAGATCTTTATCTGGGGGATATTTCGTGGGGGAATATTACTCTCCTTTTCCCCCACCTTTACACCCCTTCTTTGGCCTATATAGCAAGCAAGCCTTGTAGTATTTTGGGGTTAGAAAAATTGTTCTTCAAGTCTCCATACTCAACTCCATCTTCATCCTTCTCAATTCTTTGAAAAACCCTAAGTCCCTAACCATCATTCCTTCTACACCACCAAGCTCTACCACCACCACCTCATTTCCAGCAACAAGGAAGGTTTTTCAAAGGTCAAAGAAGCTGCAAATTCATCCAAGAAGCAACAAAAGTTTGAGTCTTCAAGGGTAAGTAATACTTTTACCCTTTTGACCCTTTTTCTTGATCTATTTGTAAGCCCCACTTCCTTTTTGTTTCAAGCTCCGGCCCTAACTGAAAAGGGCCCTATTTTGAGCTCATCTTCACTTTTCATTAAGGGCTCAACCCTGTTTGAACCCTCCATGACACACTTGCTTCATTGATCCTCTTGTATGTCATAATTTTGCATGCTATTTTTGACCCATGAGCAATTTATTTTCGAGCATGTTGTAAACTGATATTAGGCTTATTTTGAGCCCCTCTTCAACATTGAAGAAGGGCTCAACACCATTTGGGACTTCCATGTTGTACCTACCTTTATACTCCTCTTTTCTTCCCCATTCTTGCATGCAATGGCAGCCTACCATGCTTTTGTTTTTGGCCATTTTACAGTTCTGAAAAAGTTCTTATTTTGGTCCATACTTCATGTTTCATTTAGGTCCTTTCATGGTTTGGGGCTTCCATAGGTCACTTCATGTTATATCCCTCTTTTCTTCCCCATTCTTGCATGCAATGGCAGCCTACCATGCTTTTGTTTTTGGCCATTTTACAGTTCTGAAAAAGTTCTTATTTTGGTCCATACTTCATGTTTCATTTAGGTCCTTTCATGGTTTGGGGCTTCCATAGGTCACTTCATTTTATATCCCTCTTTTATTCCCCATTCTTGCATGTTTAGTTAGCCTACCATGATTTTGTTTTTGGTCATTTTACAGTTCTAGAAAAGTGCTTATTTTGGTCCATTCTACATGTTTTATTAAGGATCTTTGGCTATTTGGTGATTATTTTGTATACCTCATGTTATAGCCATTTTTGAGCCTTATTTTGCATCACATTTCTATCATATTTGTATACTGATTTTGAGGCTGCCATATACTGTAAATATTCATATTTTTGGTCCCTCTTCAATGTTGTAGAAGGAATTTTTTCAGTTTGGGTTTTGCTTATATCACTTGCTTCATTACCCCTCTTTTGGCCCCTATTCTTGCATGCTATTTTTCCCTTACCTATGCTTGCTGTTTGGCCATGTTTATAACTGTGAAAGTGCCTTTTTTGGGACTGTATAGCTTCTGTCTTTGCATTGCATGTCCATATTGTGCATGTTTGGCATAGCTATAGGCCATTTCGGGTGCCTGTTGTTGCATTTCGGGACAATTCCATGCATTTGGTATCATTTCGCTTCATTTCGGGACTGTTTTCCCCCATATTCTGTTGCTGAAATTCTGTTAGAATGATTGCCATCCATTCCATGTCATTTCATCACATTTTATCATCGCCTCGGTTTGCGTGCCCGTGTGCACGCATTTCGAGGCACTTCATTGTTATCCGCCGGCATCCTATGTGAGTGTGGCTGAGGCTCACTCATGTTGGTATAAGCCCATTTGTCCATTTCCATGTCATTTCATCACATTTTATCATCGCCTCGGTTTGCGTGCCCGTGTGCACGCATTTCGAGACACTTCATTTTTATCCGCCGGCATCCTATGTGAGTGTGGCTGAGGCTCACTCATGTTGGTATAAGCCCATTTGTCCATTTCCATGTCATTTCATCACATTTTATCATCGCCTCGGTTTGCGTGCCCGTGTGCACGCATTTTGAGGCACTTCATTTTTATCCGCCAGCATCCTATGTGAGTGTGGCTGAGGCTCACTCATGTTGGTATAAGCCCATATCATGTTTTCATGTCATTTCATCGCATTCTGTCATCGCCTCGATTTGCGTGCCCGTATGCACGCATTTCGAGGCACTTCATTTTTATCCGCCGGCATCCTATGTGAGTGTGGCTGAGGCTCACTCATGTTGGTATAAGTCCATATCATGTTTTCATGTCATTTCATCGCATTCTGTCATCGCCTCGGTTTGCGTGCCCGTATGCACGCATTTCGAGGCACTTCATTTTTATCCGCCGGCATCCTATGTGAGTGTGGCTGAGGCTCACTCATGTTGGTATAAGTCCATATCATGTTTTCATGTCATTTCATCGCATTCTGTCATCGCCTCGGTTTGCGTGCCCGTATGCACGCATTTCGAGGCACCTCTTTTTTATCCGATGGCATCCTATGTGAGTGTGGCTGAGGCTCACTCATGTTGGTATAAGTCCATATCATGTTTTCATGTCATTTCATCGCATTCTGTCATCGCCTCGGTTTGCGTGCCCGTGTGCACGCATTTCGAGACACATATCATCGCCTCGATTTGCGTGCCCGCGTGTACGTATTTCGAGACACATATCATCGCCTTGGTTTGCGTGCCCGCGTGCACGTGCTTCGAGACACGTATCATCGCCTCGGTTTGCTTGCCCATGTGCACGCATTTCGAGGTACCTCATTTTCATAGCATTTTGTCATTTTCTCGGTTTGCGTGTCCGTGTGCACGCATTTCGAGACATCTCATTTTCTATAACATCGTGTATGTTAGGATTGTATCTTAGTCGCATTTCATCCATATCATGCATATTGCATCGTGTCCGGAATAGGAGTTAGCCCGGGCACGGGAAACGAGGTACATTTCGTACTCCGAGTGACGGAATGTGTCACAATTCCCCAGTCACCGACACTCCGGATTATCCATGATGGAGTTAGGTTTTAGCTGTAGTTTCATGTGCATTCATCCTATATTGAGTTGTGCATTTCGACTCCTCTGCCATCATGCCTCGGTATGCGTGATTGGTGGCACGAGGATCGAGACATGCATATATCTGTGCAAATACATTGCTATGCCCCTTTCCTGCTCTCTGTTGCAGCAAGACGAAGAATCAGCAACCTTTCGGGGCCTGGCACGCATTTCAAGAACAGGTGTAAACAGAGGCTAATTGGGGCATTCCGGTGGATTTCCGCGCAAGACAATCCGGACATGCATCATCCACCAGAAGCAAGGCAGTCCCTGGCTTGCACGCCAGTTTTATTTGCTTTCTTAGTTAATTCATTAATTAATTAGGATTTTGTAATATTGTGGACTGTAATATTCTTTCATTTGGGACTGTATTATTTATTCGGACCCTCTGCGCGGGGGCACAATTGTAATAAGTGTGCGTGTGTGTGTTGTATGTCTTCCAACCCCACGTCTTTCTTCCCTTTTATTTATCCGCTTATGATGGTTAGATTAAGGCATATTTCAATTAGCATACAGTATGATAGCATGTTTGCATTCATTCATCTGTTTTGCATGCACCGGGCTCGGCGCACCATACTAACTGCATCGTACTTTCAATTCCAAATTGAATACATGTTAGTTGTAGCATTTCATATGCCATGTTTAGAATAGCCGAGCCTGTTATAGTTGCATTTTTGCATGTGTTGCATTAGGCATTTTTGTATACTTAGGATCATGCATGATTTCTAATGTAGTTTCTATTTTGGCTTGGAGTACTCGGTAAGTTCTATGCTTTAGCATCCTTGCATGCGTGTGAGTGACTGCCATGAATAGCATGCTTACCATGAGGCTAATTGCTTATCTGATATAACTGCCTGAATGCCTGTGGGTGAAGGTTGGGTTATCTGAATTGGAATAGATCATCAAATGTTTCAAGCCTACCTGCGGGTAGCAAAACCTCTTTCAAAAATAAACATGAAATGTTTTGTTCCAATTCAGGCGATTCAGTCTATACTTATATGCTGTGCGCATCACATAGTAACCTAGGCTAATAACCGGAATAAGAACTCACAATGTTTTCAAAAATTGATATCATGGTTAGTAGAGGCCGGTCTATGACCGGGCGAGCGGGGTGCTCACGAAGTGACCTTCCCCAATCGTACCCAAGTTCCCGAGCCGAGGTAACTTTGGTGATGACGGACACGTGGCCTTTTGGCACCGAGTCAGGGTTTCCTAAATTTCCCAAAATAAAATATTTAGGTGGCGACTCTGTATCTGGCAAAGCAGTCCATGTTTGGCACTTCTTTCAAAAATCTGTTTTCTTAAAACGATTTGCCGGATTTGGACTCTTTGGTTCAGATTAAGAACCGTGACTACAAAAGTCGAGTCCGAGCTGTAGCGAGGTCCCCCGCGGGCTTGTTACAGTGTGATGTCCCTTTGAGCACTTTTTGGACTTGAACTTACTTTTGAGGATGGTGCTGTAACAATTTCTTGTGATTGGACCTCAGCTTCTCCTTGGTTTTGTGGTTCAGTATCCAAGATTTCATCCTCATTTGTTGCTGGAGTAGGGGCACCTGTGTCATCTATAACCGCATTGATAGATTCCAATAAAGATGAAGTTCGCAGATTATAGACTCGAAAAGCCCTACTAGTGGTTGAATACCCTAGAAAAATACCTTCATCACTTCGGGAGTCAAATTTGCCCAAAGGCTCTCTATCTTTGAAAATGTAACACTTACTCCCAAAAGTTTTGAAGTATTTTACATTAGGTTTCAATCCCTTCCACAATTCATATGGAGTTTGTAAAGTGCCGGGCCTTAAATACACGCGATTTATGACATAAACAGCAGTATTTAGGGCTTCAGCCCAAAACTTTGGAGGAAGTTTCTTACTAAGGAGCATGACCCTGGCCATTTCTTGAACAACCCTGTTCTTCCTCTCAACAACTCCATTTTGTTGTGGAGTGATAGGTGCAGAAAATTCATGCTTAATTCCATGCATATCACAAAAATCCGAAAACGAACTATTTTCAAACTCACGACCATGATCAGTTTGGATTCTTATGATACGCCTAATGGAAACACCCTGTTCATTTTGGATTTTAAAAACTAAGGCCTGGAAAGCATCAAATGTATCAGATTTTTCCCTTAAAAAATTTACCCACGAAAATCGAGTAAAATCATCAATAGTTAAAAAAATGTATCTTTTACCTCCGATGCTTTCAGTGTGAGTAGAACCCATTAAATCCATGTGAACCAATTCAAGAGGACGTTTGGTTGTAAAGCTGTTCACTTTTTTATGAGGAGCACGGGTTTGCTTTCCAAGTTGACATGGTCCACACACATGGCTCAAATTCTTACCCAGTTTAGGTACTCCTCTCACAAGCTCTTTGTTGGCTATCTTAGTTAGGTCTTTGAAATTCATGTGACCTAATCTTTGATGCCACAAATCAATGTTACTTATGATGGCGGAGTGGCAAGTGAGATCATTAGTAGTAACAATCCCATAACAATTGTCAGATGTGTGAACCCCATGCAAGACAGTATTTCCCTTTTTATCCAAAATTTCACATTTATTTTTTGAAAACAATACTTCATGATGGGAATCACACATTTGACTAATGCTCAAAAGATTTGCTTTAAGACCATCAACAAGAAGAGCATTTTCGAGCTTAGGAAGACCAGCAACACTTATAGAGCCCTTACCAATGACTCTAGAAGTGCCGCCATCTCCAAAAGTAACAATTCCTCCTTCATATTTTTCAAGGGAGGTGAAGTAGGATTTGTTACCGGACATATGACGAGAGCACCCACTGTCAAGATACCACATGTGTGAATCACGTGTTTTTAGAGCAGTGTGAACAACTAAACAATTCAAATCATCTTTTCTCACCCAAATCTTTTTAGTCTTGGTATTCCGCCTAGACATATAAGGTTGTCTCCTAGCCCAAAAAGTTTTCGAATTTCTACCATTTTGAGACACCTTACCAAACAATTCAAAGCAATAAGGACGAATGTGGCCATACCTACCACAGTGATGACAAATAAAAACAGGTTGTACCTCCCTTTTGTTGATCTTACCAACTTTAGGTAGATGAAGAGAGAGATCAGCCTGGTCTACCTTCAACTTTCCCTTTACTTGAGTCTTCATGTCATATGAAGTGGAGGCCTGTCCCTTGTGAGCTGTTGCACCATAGCCTAGCCCGCTTTTGTCACAACCCATTTGTTGAGACCCGAGGATATCTTCTAAAGATTTGGAACCTTTGTTCCACATGGCAATAGTGGCTCTAGCAACACGGAGTTCTTCATCTTTTTGACAGACTATCTCTTCCAATGTAGCTTGCGACATCTCAAGACTTTCAAGCTTTTCTTCATATGTGGAATACACTTTTAGGAGTTCATTCCTTTCAGTTTCACAGGATAGAAGTTTTCCACATAAGTCTTGCCTGTCACTCGAGATCTTGATGATATTCTACTTTGCTGCTACAAGTTCTCCTTTTAGCCTGACATTCTCACTCTCACATGTTTTGAGCTTGAGAGAGAGTTTGTCGTTGATTTTGGACAAATTCAGAGATTCCTCGTACAGCTTTTCGTAGGCTTGTTGTAGTTCATCGCCATTGATCTCATCATTGTCTTCAGATATTTCATCATCCTCTTTTTGCTCTTCATTCTCCTTGACCTCATCCAGTCTAGCAACTAAGACAGAAAGGTTACTGGATGATGGTGAAGGTGAATTTCCTCTTTCATGGAATTGGCTCAAAATTTCCCATGCCTCTTTAGCCTTTGTGCAATGAATAACCCGTTGCTGTTCTTCAGCAGAAATTGCTCCACGAATAATGATCAGGGCTCTCTGACTGCTCGGATTGTCAGCCCTGTCTGTATCTTCTTCAATGGCCTGCCAGCCTTCTGGATCAAAAGCTCTCAAAAAAGCCCTCATTCTGATTTTCCAAAACAGGTAGTTACTCCTATCAAAGGTGGGAGCATGATGCAGGTTCTGACCATGAGCTAACTCCGCTGGCTTTGGAAGAGGTTGAGTGAAAGTGGACCAAAATGCCATGAAAGCACTATCCCCGTCTTCTCCAGATTCAGGTTCTTCGGGTTCTTGCTCCGACCCGCTTTCATCATCCTAAGTCACAGTGTAGACTTTCTTTCGATTCTTTTTCGAAGGGCATTCAAGGGCAATGTGACCAAACCCTTGACATTCATAGCACTTGACCCCTTGCCCCTTTACAATCTTCTTTTCAGTTTTTGGAGCAAGTTTTGGTGGAAAAGTTTTGGGTTTTTCATTACTCTTGTCTTTTGAAATAGGGTCTCTGAAATTAGGCTTCTTTTTCTTCAAATTTTTTTTAAATTGTTTAGTAAACATAGCTGTCATCTCAGACTCTAAATCAAATTCAGTCTCCAGAATTTTTGCAGACTTATAAGCACTAGTGAAAGCCACACTTTCTTTTTGTTTTTTCTTTGAAATTTGGTGGGCTTCATAAGTCTGCAAGTTTCCAACCAATTGATCAAGCTTGAGGGTATCAACATTCTGAGCCTTCTCAATGGCTGTCACTTTTGATTGGAACCTCTCGGGTAAGGACCTCAAAATTTTTCCAACAACTTTAGCTTCCGGAATTTTTTCTCCGAGTGTGAAACAAGAATTCACGATATCACTAAGTTTTGCATATAAATCATCAAACGTCTCATCATCGCGCATAAAAAGGGTTTCAAAGGCTGAGGTGAGACGTTGAAGTTTTGACCTTTTAACAGAAGTAGTACCTTCGTGAATCGTTTCAAGAATGTCCCAAGCCTCTTTTGCTACCTCACACGTGCAGATACGACGAAATTCTTCAGGTGTGACGGAGCAAAACAGGGAATTGAGAGCCTTACTGTTCCAACTCGAGTTTTGGTAATCAGTCGTGTCCCATTTATCAAGGGGTTTAGGAATATCAACACCATCAATGGTGATAGTAGGTTCACTCCACCTATAGATCACGCAGTGCCAGACTTTCTCATCGATGGATTTTAAAAACGCTCTCATACGAGCTTTCCAGTAAGAATAGTTTGTACCATCGAGTAAAGGAGGTCTATGGGTCGAGTTACCTTCACGAATAGAATCCATATTACTAGTCACACAAAATCACACTCCTATATTTTTTTTAAAAAAAAGAGTGACCTGCTCTGATACCAATTAAAAATCCTAAGTAATTCGTGATTAGATTAAGATTAAAATATTCCAAATCCCAATTATCCAAAACACACAATCTAAATCAACTAGCACTACGAAAGTGATTTAGATTGTTTGTTTTTCAGAATAAACAATAAATCGACACAAACGATTTTTACGTTGAAAAAACCACAATTGAAGAACCTTCAATTATAATCAAAAACCACGGGCGAAACGCCACTAATTAATCCACTACTGAAGAAAGAAATATTACAAAGATAATACACAAATTACCCAACTCAGTCAATTTGTCTTCGAATCTTCTGCAACTCTTTCACCACGCCTTCGTCTCGGAACTGATCAATCCTAAAGTTGAATCCACAACTTCATTTGTCGAATTAACGACTACGTACAGAATCAAACGCCTTTTGAAACTCTACGCTTGAATCTTCGGAATCCACCGAAGAGAACTCTCTCTTGAATTTAAAGTAACTAACTCCTTGATGTATGTATCTTTAGATCATGAGTGAAGAACTCTTCTCAAAACATCAAGGAAAAACTCACAAAAACCTCAGAAGAAAACTTCAAACAAAACCCTAGGACTCTTGAATAAGATCTAGGAAAAGTCCACCCTAAAAACAACCTAAATAGGTATAAATAGGTAACCTGAGTCTGCGATCTCCGCTCGAGCGGCTTCAGCAAAATCTGCGTGTGACAAAATAGAGTTCCGTTCGAGCGCTTGATGACTCGCTCGAGCGCGAAATCACACCTTCCAGTATTTTTTACAGACCTAACAAAATACTGAGAGACCCCAATATCCGCTCGAGCGTCAATGTTCCCGCTCGAGCGGGAAAGACAAAAACATAGAGAAAGTTACATCTTGTTCAACACAAAGTTTTGTATCCGGATTTGACAATAAAGGGACCTAACAGTATGTTTTAAATATATATGTTCATTTTGATCAACAACAATTTTTTGGTCGTGGAGTTAATTTGAGGTCTATTTGCTTTAAGTATATATATATATTAGATATGGGCAATCATTTTTTTGATAGGAAAGTTAATTTGAGGCCTATTTGTTTTAAATATTTATATTTATTTCGATGGGCAATATTTTTTGGTGACGAGATTAATTAGAGGTCTGTTTATTTTAAATACATATATTTATTTGGACTAGCAATCAATTTTTTGGCACCAAAGTAAATTCAAGTTCATTTGTTTTAAATATATATATATATGTGTGTATTTCAATAATCATTTTTTGCAACGTATATATACAAAAGTTTGGATTTGCCGTTTGCTTTAATATATATATATATATATATATATATATATATATATATATATATATATATATATATATATATATATATGTGTGTGTATATATTAAATATGGGCAATCATTTTTTGATAACAGAGTTAATTTGAGGTCTGTTTGTTTTCTGGTGGCATAATTAATTCGAGGTCCGTTTATTTTAAATACATATGTCCATTTCGACCAACAACCAATTTTTTGGCAGCAAAGTAAATTCAAGTTCATTTGTTTTAAATATATATGTGTGTGTATTTCGAGAATCATTTTCTGCAGCACAGCTTAATATATACAGAAGTTTGGATTTGCAATGGGCAATTCATCTCTTCAAAAAGTTTTCTTTAAGAACAATAATGACCAGTGCTTAACTAAAATTTGACAAATTAATCCAAAATCTTGCATCCGTTTGACTCTGTCTTTGGTAAAAGAAGTTATCACAATTACTCATTCCAAAACATAAGAAATGAAGCTAAAATAGTTGGAACATTTACGCTGTGTTTGGTTGGGGGATTTGGGAAGGGAAATGGAAAGGGAAATGGAAATGAAAGGAAAATGAGAAAGAATTAATAGAATTCCAAATCCCAACTATGTTTGGTTGTGTTGGTTATAAATAGAATTGATGTCCTAAAAGGTATCCTATTTCTTTATTTATTTCTCACCCCCTTTCTTTTCCCATATATTTTTTATTATAACCAAACATAAATAGGATTACATTTCTCATTCCTTTTCCAAATCCCACCTCAAAAACTCCAACCAAACACAGCATTAGGTTAAATGCTAGCTCTTGAGTAACATGTTTTAGAAGTGTCAAGAATGAGCCAGTTTGGTAAGTTAATCTAGTAGATATTGGAGTACTAACAAAGGCCTTATTATATGTTATTTATAGGAAAATGAATTTGCTCGTACATTTTTTTAGTGTGCGAATAATACACAAAATATAATTGGCTCAAATATGTGGACAATATATCTAGAAAGTGTAATGATCCCAACCAAAATGATAGTCTCACCACTCTACACCAATCAAAATCTCCATTTCTCGAGATCATACTCATACTTATCTTATGCTTATCTTGGATTTTCAATGTATATAATTTAAAATAGATTCTTGTAATCTACAATAAATGTGGCCAATAAAGTAACAATCCATGGAACCAAGGTCATTGGTCTAGTGATTGTGTATCACCACTTTGTTGTGCAAGGTTATAAGTTCAACTCCTATGAACACGAGTTTAATATTTTGTGTAGTAATAGGGGTTTTATTTAGTTATTGGGCTATTTGGTTGTTGGGCTTGGTAACCGTTGGCTTTCCATGTAGTTATAGGGATTTTATGTAGTTAGTTGGCTATTTCGTATTTGGGCTTGGTAACTATTGGCTTTATATGTAGTTGTAGGCTATTTTGTAGCGTGACGGTTAGTTTTCTAGTTATTGTCAGACTTTAATTGTGCTATGAAGAGGAATTTGTTCCAAATTGAGAATTTTTCATAACAAAAGGGAATTAAACAAGAAAGAAATGAAATGTAAATGATTCATAATAAAAAAAACAGAGGCTATATAAATCCACTATCAAAGATTTTGAGGTTCAAATGAAGTTTCCTTTGACAGATTACATGTACTTTTATGTGCTGTATAGGCCAAGGAAAAGGGTTTCACGAGTGCAAATTACCCGGAATTATCTTAAATTAAAAATAGGTAAACGAAACAGAGGCAGTACCCATAACGTGTTTCTGGAGCCAACCTGCAAAATTGTCAGGAGCTGGAGATTTAAGGGCCTCATAATTTAGTACGAGAACTATGAAAATGCTGAACAGATCAGATCGTCCATGTATATTTGGTGTCCGATATTCATCCATCTCTTTACTGTTTGATCACTTTGGTTATGTAGACTGTATCTGTCTCCTCCATTTTTTATGGAGATATCTAGTCTAGAATCTTTTCCCCGGTTGAAAACAAGTTCCAGACTAATGTGCCGATGATGTACAATGCAACAGCTACCTTAAACACATCATCCCAAGAACCTGCAACAAAAAAAATTTTGGAGAAATAAATTCTTTCCATCCACAAAAGAAAGTAAATAATTAAATTGAAATCAACACAAAAAATAAATAAATAAATGAAATTATGAAAGTTGGAAGCTTGGAAGCTTGGATGCACCTTTTTGGAGAATGTATCCAGTTGCAGCTGTACCAAAGACACCCGCAAGCACTCCCGCTGTGTTAGATAGTCCCAACAGTACTCCCTGTAATTGAGAATCAAAGCTAAGATTGTTTTCTAAAACATTTTTTATGTTTCAAAAAGCTTTTCTGAAGTTTCTTGCCAAGATATATAAGGAAGATAGATAATATGAGCTTGATAAAGCAGTGAGCTAAGATATAATTAAATAAATCTTTCCCAAGAATGATTGAAAAATGTAGGATAAAGGATAGAGACAACTCACAGCATAACGGGGCCCAATGTCTTGGTGGTTCGAGTAAAGGCCAGATTGTGAGAATGCATCTGATCCCTGCAAAGATAACATAGCATCTATATTTTTGTCACAAGATTTTGGCCAAATAGATATTCATGAAGAGAAAATCTTGAAACTAATTATTGATTCTTTGAGAGCCCATCCTTTCACACGTAGCTTGTACATTCTTATACGAGTTGTTTTTGGCATCCATTAGTAATTTTAATACACATATAAGCTACAGTAAAATACTAGAATTCATTGAAGGCTGCTGTAGCAATGTACAATTATCTAATGCTTTGGATAGTTGAATCTCGCTCTGGCAAAAACTAACACAGGCCAGCTGTATGATCGTTAAACTACTAGGTCCTACTACAGGTTCAACTATGGGATATAACATTTTCCATTATTTGAAAAGCAGTCACATTTCTACAATGTTTTTCTATTTTTTTTTGTTCTGCTTTATACAAGTTACTCGTCTCTCATTGAAGTTGTATTATTACCATCATCACCTTGATAACCCCCTTCCCTCCTCTACCCTACACCCTACCCAAAAAGTAGCATACAATTACTTAAGCTTTCTAGGTAGAGCTACTAGCAACAATTGAGAGATTGAAGGAATTCATCAATTTGTGCAAGTTGGAGTAACTTATCTTAAATTTACATACAGAGTTAGAAATTTACATAGCATCTCCACAATTCCTGCCATAAATGATACCTCGCAAGAAAATGTGTGTAAACCAGAGAGGGTAATATATTCATTGAACATTAGAATTATGCAAAAATTTCTTGAAATAGGCTCACAAAAACCATATCGAAACTAAAGGGTGTCAGTTAGCAATTTACATAAAGAATTAAATATGGTAGTTTCTATAAAAATTATTGGCCTGCATTCTAGCATAAAAGTATTCTCTGTTTTCATTTCAATAACCTGTTGACTTTTCTCTGCAAAGAAAATAACGTTTGAGAGACTTCAACTAAAATCCACTGAACAAACCTGACTGCATGCCATGCATAGCACCGCCAAAGCAGGTGTCTTGATATGGCTCAGCTGTGTAAGGAAGAAGGCCGGCCCCAAAAACCCAATTGATTGCATTATCTGCAATATTGAAAGGTCTAGAAAAGAGTTATTCTCAGTGAATTGCAAAGTTAAAGGTGCTACATATTTCTACATGGCTCATTTTGCCTCAAAACTATCAAATAGAAATTGAAAAGCCTAACCCACACTTCTTCTTAAACCCAGGTATTAAGGAAAATATAACTGCAGCACAGATGAGGCAACTCCAGGCAATATGAGACATGTTCCAACACACCATCCTAGACCACAACATACAGTAGCCGGACAAACAGCACACCAATCACAGGCCCAACCAAGCTCTAATACCAAATTGAAAAGCCAACTCACACTACTCCTTAAAACTCAAGTATTAAAGGGAGGCCAGCACAGATGGGGCAACTCCAGGCAATGTGGGACACATTCCAACAATAGAAAGGTTACTCCACTGTTTGGACTTTTATTTCAGAAAAATGTTCAGACCGTTGCTCCCTTTACAAGATATTACCATGTTACATGTATATACAAAATAGAGCAGTACTAATCCTTGCCTTGCGAACCGCAGTTATGGAGAGACCTTTGCTCACAAGTGTGTCTGCAATCCATCCTCCTATATTCGCAAACACAGCCATGGTCAACCATGGCAATACACAAAGAAGCCCTGACTCAGTGAGGTTGAACTTCAACACCTGAGAAAACAACCATAAGGAAAAGAAAAAATACTCTAGGTCATTTGTAAGATTACCTATAAACTATAATCACAGATCTGCATGTTAATCATTTTTTTTTTCATACATTGATACTAGTGTAAATAATAAGCATGTAATTGTTACACTTGCATGCTGAAAATTTTACTCAACTCATATTTAGAATATCAACGGACTAATATAGCTTGGTTTTGCTTTAGCATGCTCAGCAGCCAGCAAAATAGTAAACGATACAGTAATAACAAGTTGCAGCGCCCCAGAGCAACAAGTCAGTGCTACTGACTAAATTGTTTGTTTGAGTTCACTGAGATATTTACAAGATTTTGAGTTTAGCAGTAAATTATTGTGTCAACAAGCATAATTGGTTTCTGACAGAATTTCTCCTTGAAACCTGGCTGATGAGACTCAAAAGTTGGAAGGTCTAGGATGAAGTGTAAATGACGAATTTAAGAAAAATAAAACGGTAGAAGTCAAAATTGAAATATAATAAACAGTTTATAAGTTTGGACTACATTAATGCAACATTAAGGTAAGGAGGAATAGTGAAGTTTGAATATCCTTTTACAGATCTGCATTTCTCCAGACTGAATTCATGTACGTTGTACGGGCATCAAACAACTGTTAAAAAGTTCGATTTGGGTTCGTCATAGTTCCAATTTCCTATGGTTTTCTCAAGATTGCTCACTTACTATGTGTTGGATAGCTTGATATACATTATTGGCTCATTTCCTAATAGCTTAAGGTTTTGGGACAATTGGTGGCTTAACATGATATTAGAGCTCAGGTTGAGAGAGGTATGTGGTTCAAGTCTCTCCGTTAGCACTTGTTATTTGGTCCCCGCTTAGTTTCTTCTTCTCTGCTTGGTTGTTTACTTCTTCTATTGGCAAAACGTGGGTGCACGTGATAGCTTGATATACATATGAACTGTTGTGGGTTTCAAACAAATTTGAGGTGGGTGGTTGCTTTTGATAGAATTGGACAGGAATTGAAATTTATGAGGAACCTTGCACACAATGCATTATTGAGCAGAAGGGATGAGTAGTGCTAATGTTTGAGCAACCCAAAAAATCTATAAGAAAATTTGTGTCCATATAGAAACTGATATTAAAGTTTCTCTACAGGTATTCTATCTTTTTCACATTGGATGTTCATATCCTCTGGAAGGTTGAATTAATTCAAGTGTCAACACATGGATGAGCTTTACAAATATGTAATAATAAGAACAATAAAAACAACACAAATATTGGGAAAGCATAATTTGTATTGCAGATTATCCAGCATAAGAAATATGGAGATTGAAATATGAAAAATACCAAAATGGTTATCTCAACTATTACCCATTTTTACAAATGTTACAAATACCTGATTATAGTAGGTAGGCATCCATGTCAGAAGAATGAAGGTTCCCCAATTATGGCAGAAATGGGAGATAATGAGAGCCCAAACAGGTGGTTTTGATAAAATTAGCCTCCATGGTATGACCGTCACAGGCTCCTTGGCACTGCTGCTACCCAAGATGAGCCTTTTTTCCTCTGCATTAAGCTCTGGATCTTCATTAGGTGAGCTATATGCCTGAGACAAGTCAAAGGCAGAAAGAATTTTTAGCAAGAACGTCTATCTGGAATGCAACTTGGGTTGACTCATTATATACATGTGCATATTAGATATTGGGCCAGTGGATGGGGGTTGTTGTACTGATAATCCATCCTCTCAAATGGAGAATCTAAAGAAAAATTAAATAATGCAAGGAAGCTAAACATAATTGATATCCTCAACCATGTCCAAAATAGTAACATTATTTTATAGATACACTACAGAAATATACATTCTAGTAGAGATATTTACAGTAATGAAGACATGATCCAGAAATATGTTATGAGTAGATGGCAACGGAATTGATAGAGCCAATGCTCCTTTTAGAAAATTAGAATCGAAGTATAGTGTCAAACAATTAGATGTAGACAGTAGTTGTTGAGTTCTACAGTGGCGAACTCCATGGAGTCCATTATAGTGATCCTGCTATGTTGAAAAATCGCTAGATGTGCTCAATAGAGTGAAAATTTTGAATTAAAGCATGGTACTTTGAAATCTAGTGGTATTTCCCAGTGCACAGTTGTTTGCTTTTAGGCATGCTTCATTAACTTTTCTCCTTCAAGCACATTTGGTATGGTGCTAGAACCGTCTTTAGAGATGTTCTTGTGGACATCGATCCAGATTTGGATACTCAAGTGGTATTTGGAGCAATCTAGAAACTTGGAGATCCAACTACAAGAAGACTAGTATCCTGATACAACATTGATTTCACATCTTTCACCTCAAATAACATTGACAGCCATGATGTGCAGCTATGAACCTCTCCTCTTGTATGGAGACTCTATAGGCAAATAAGGTCATGAAAATAATATAAACAAGCTTGATATCCTCAACCACGTCACAGGCTATACACTTACTTATTTTGAGGAAGCATCTAATCCTCCAGTTGAAATTTTATACATACAAAACAGAAACTGCTTGTCCAGTTATTGTTTATGTAATGAAAAACAGATTTGTAAAAAAAAAAAAAGTCTTGATTTCAACCTATCACAACCAGGAAATGGAAACCAATTATTACACTTTCTACAGATTGTGCATTATGGCCTACAGGAGGCAAAGATAATTTTGAATTGATCAAGTGACGGTGTAAAATTCGTTTTTTAATTTGTAAGAGCATCTCCTACGGTACATTACTTTTTTTTACCAAATCTAAGTAAAAAATAGCTGATTTTCTCAATCTGATATGGCTTGCTCCAACGGTGCATCAAAAGGGAAGGGTCATCCGGTGGGTCGACCAGTAAGGCATTTTTTTTTTTTTAAAAAACCTGTTTGAACCTACCTATTTGAAAGGGAACCGCCGACCGGTGGGTCAACCGGCTGGTTGACCGGTTGCCCCCGTCCAACGGTATAAAACAGTGAAAAGATGAAATCTGGAGCTTGTCCTCAGTTTGATGAAACTTTTGTTCCATTTTCATTTTGATATCAATTTGGTGAAACCAATGGAGCGAGAAAAAGTGATTTTTTCATCAAATTTCAAATCTGATGCAAGGTTTGATGCACTGTTGGAGATGGCCTAAGTGGGGAAAATTTGTGCCGAACAAATGGGCCGACCTAAATTTCATGTGGGCCTTTGACCGTGCAACCGAGTTAACATGAAATGGGCGTTGGGCCAAGCTGAATGAGTTTGGACTATGGGCAGAGATAAGTCCACGCGTCGGACATGGACCAGGCGAAGGATCTCGATTGAGCTAAGTATGCACAACGGAGAATGACCAGGCTAAGATGACGAGGGCGACGCTTGACCGAGCTGAGAATCTTAGTCAAGGTGAAGGGCCGCACGAAGTTCATCCGAGTAATGAGTAAACGACGCTTAACCGAGCAGAATATAGCGGACTATGTTAGTAGAATTCTTCGGGACCCAACCGGCCAAAGCTAACTCGGACATGAAGCGGCCTGGGACTTAACTGCTTGAAATTAGCCCGGTTGAAGGTAGGTCAACGGCCGTATACTATGTGGCCCAATTGTAGTGCGACGAGGAACACTAGCCAATAGTACGCATCAATACTGTCTGGCTGTTTAGTCAATACTGTTTGGCAGTATTGACGCACACACGTGTAAGGAAAGGAGAGGGAAGTACATCCACGTGTCTAGCAAAGGACAAGCGAGGTAGTGTGCGCACAATCTTGGAAGGCAAGGCAACAGTCTATTAAAGACGCGTGACTCCACCAAGCAAAAGGTCTGCAATTTTCTCTTTACTCAGAGCTATCCTTGCTCAGTCTTTTTTCTATCTCTAAGGGTGCTAACTTGACCGTCAGAGGGGTTTTCTGGCAACACACCCGTCAGGTAGCTCACCGTCATTGTGCTTTCAGGTTGAACGACATCATTAGGAGCGACACGGAGCTTGGACGCAAGGAGTGCAAAAGTAAAGAATATTTACTCCCGTACAGTAATTTATGCAAATTAAACTTGTTACTTCAAATGTAACTAAACGAGAAAATACTTACTTTACTCAACCATAGTGCAAACCAGATACTTCCAAGGGAGCCGAATGAATAAAATACAGAAGCCCACCCAAACTTGTGGATTAAAATAGGAGAAAAAGCCAACCCTGTAACAGAACCAAGATACATGCCGCTGTATACAAATGCAAGTGATCTGCTTCTCTCCGAGACAGGAATCCACTTCGAAAGTATATTATTCATAGCAGGCATAGCGACACCCTAGCAAGAAAATACACCAATTCTTCAAACAATAAAAATCTCGTATCCAAAACTGGGAACTAATGAATAAATCTGAAAGATAATACAATGTATCACTTTAAATATCATTAGAAAAGCAATTGAAATATTACAAGTTACAAAATTGTATGAAATGACTTGAATTTCTTGGTTTACTCCAATTTGCAAACTCACACTAAAAGTGGCATCTGTGTTAGCATGCATTGATCATTTGTTTCTTAGATTATCATGTTCATTAGAAAGAACACTCGGTGAAGTTAGCATGTTCACTATGTTTCAGTAAAAAAATATAGGAGCTTACATAAGCACAGGAATAAGTAGCAACATTGTAGTGTGGTTCCAATAAGTGTGAGGACATGCAACAGGGAAAATCAATTCACACTGATGAAATTTAAGACAATAGCATTTTTATTTGTTGGGCCAAATTGGAAGCTCCAGTTTTGTACATATAAATGTGCTACGTGAACTATGCGGACTAAATGCATGTTCTGTGTGCTTCCATCAGTTAATTGTCTGCATAGAACACATTCTTCCCTATGTAGACTGTACAAAAATATCAAACTTCGTCTTACCTTTACAGAAAATGTTCTGGGAATATAGAGTAGTCATCATTAGATGAATACCAAAAATCCTCTCATCCAAAACTGAAAATTAGTAAGACATGTTTCTTTGCTGCCAATAAACAAGATGGCTGAACCTTCAGTTTGACATTTAGCCAACAATACGGAAGCTTTAGGGATCATAGCATCCGGCACTAGAAAATAGATAGAGATTTTTAGGTAATCAATTGACTAAGATGTCAGTGTTGTACCAACAATACTTCACCGGTGCTTCATGGTTTGGATGCCCCATTTCATAGGGAAACCAAATCTAGTTTTCATTATTCATTTTAGAAGCCAAACTACTACAATTAACACCCTCTAAAGATAGACTAGATTCAAACTGGCTTTGTGCAATATTATTTCTGAATTTCAAAAAATAAAGAAAAAAATGAATCATCAAATAGTTTCAGGAGGTAGATCCATCTAGCCCAGTAAACCATAAAAGCAAATCAAAGGAGCAAAAGAAGAGGCTAACCTCACCAATCCCCATAAAGGCACGCATGACAAGCAAGAAAGGAAGCCCAACTCTGGCAGCAATAGGCGTCAAAACTGTTGCAACTGACCACCAGATCACTCCAAAACCCAATACTAGTTTCCCACCAATTTTATCTGCCCAGATACCTCCAACAATCTATTTGCCAAAGAAACATAAACAAAATCCAGTTAATAGAGAAGGGTGGCAAGAATTAAGTTTTGACCTTCAATAAAAAAAATTACATAGAAGGACAATATCTCATCAAGAGCAATGAAGAGTTGATCAGTATTTCAAATGTACAATCACCAGAGTATGTGGATTACAATTTCGACCACTGGCTTAGATGATGACTGCCAGAGACATACAGATTCAAAATCATGACAGTTAATTGTTCCCAGATAAAAGGACCAAGAATGACCCACTATAGTTGATAAAAAAGAAGGGTTGTGTGAGTGTGCAAGCTAGATATATCTGCATTGCAATTCTAAAAAGTCCAAGTATCAGGGTTGATACAACATATAAATGACATTTGAAGATCAGAACTGATTGCCAGTTCTGAGTTAAGTGGAAAAAAAAAATTTAATCCCTTAGAACCATATATGTGGGTGGTAGAAGTTAGAAAAAGCACTTTTATGGAGATTAGCATCAATTCTAAAATTGCCTTTTCTAAAAAGAAAAAGCTGCCAATGTTTGAGTCAAACCTGAGTGAGCAGATAGCCCCAGAAAAAGGAAGACTGAATGAGACCAACTGTTGCACTGTTAAAGTTAAACTCCTGTGACATTGGAAGTATTGCAATGCTCATATTCACCTAATATGAAAATTTAGAGCTGTTAGAATCTGAAAATATGATTTCATCTTGGTCAAGAATTGTTCAATATAATAGAACTGCCTTGCAAGTTGCAACTACTTAGGAGGAGAAGAAATATTCACAGTGAAAGCTAAAAACCAGCAGCAAAGCTTAAAGTGCCATAGAAATAAACCATGTTAAATTTGAAAAACTTCATATTTCAGATATAATAATAAATTATGAGAGAAAACTAGACCATAACTCACTCTGTCCATGTTGCATAACAGAAATGCAGAAAAACATAGCAGTACTATCACCCAGCGCTTTGGAAATTGCTCCCACCAAGGTTTTATTTGCTCCACCCCTTCCACTAAAACAGCTTCACTTGACCCCTCCGATGACACAAATGCATCCGCCTCTGTTCCAGTAATGTCGTACTCATCAGATTTGTAGCTAACACGGGTCATATTTACTTTTACATGCTTTGACAACTGGTGTTTCCTGCTATTGATCCCAAACTTATCCAGATTTCTTGGTTGAACCCACTTGTTGCAAGAGGGAGATGAAGCAAGACAGCATTCACATATTCCTCTGATACTTCGCCTAGGATTAATGCTCATAGTTTTACCATTTGAATGACCAATAAGACGAAGAGATGGACTATATGAGTATCTAAATAAAGAAAAACTTCCCCTTTGAACATATAAATTTTTGTAGAACATGTTTGTATGCACATTCTGTCCAGGAGCAAAGCCTAACCAGTCTCCACGGTGATGTGCTGTAGCTTGTTCTTTTTGATATATTTTTCCTGCCAATATAAGTATAGCCATATGAAAAATGCTAAGTTGAGTTGAACCTAATTTAAATTATAGGAGAATTACAAATGACAAAACATAAAACTAAATTGAATACATATCCGATGCAATTTACTCCTCCCTATATTCTGAAAGAACTCACAGTTTCTCCAAAATTACACTAGGTTTGTCAGATTTCTTGGTCATTACTGGTCAGCCAACCTTATTATTCATCAAATCATCAAACGTTCCAACAATTTCCCAGTAGCAAGTAGTTCCCTAATCATTAATCATCAAAATGCAATATAGCATGCAACTGAGCACATGATAAAGTGCATGCCAGAAGTTGTTGCGCTATTGTTTCACAAGACACAAGCATCATGAGATCCATAAAGTAAGTTTAGCATAAGCATACATGGATATGCATTGTCAGTCAGATCACATTTAAAACCAATCCCAATACACGGTAAGCATTCTTTCAATGGCCAAATTTTAACCAGCTTTCCTAATAAGTAATCTGAATATGAAATATATATATATATATATATATAACTACAGAAAACACTATTAAATTGGATGACAATTTCAAATTTTTGCCAATTTCAATTGGTTAAAGTTTCATGTATAACTAGCAAATCTTAAAACTTCCAGAAGTCCATTACAAATCAGCTCCAAAAATGCAACAACGAAAACAGGACTGCATATACGGTTTGCTGTTAACAACCCACATTTAGGCAAAGATACACACTCATTCTAATATCTAAACTATCAGAGACCAGGGGATTGGTCTAGTGGATAAGGTGTGCTACCTTATTAGTTGTGATGTCTGAATTCAGGTCTTACTGTTACATTATGCAACTTCCCCTTACCTATTTCCCCCTCCTACCGATTGTAAATAAATAAATAAATAAATAAAAATATCTAAACCGTCTTCAATTACTTAAATAAAACCCACAGTTTATCCGCTTGCAACGACAAGTATGTCCGAATTTCAGGAGTATTTTTCTTCTTCTTCTTCTTCTTCTTCTTCTTTCTTTAACTGACAACAAAATATAACCCTATCACCTTCCATTTAAGTAGGGCCGAGCAAACAAATCAAAAAAAAAAAATTGTAAACCAGTCCCGTTCAGCCCAAACCACACTATTTGGTTCGGTTTTCTCAATACAAAGTTCGGTCCTGTTCTTAAAATAGGTAAACCGTACTTCACAGCTTGATTTGTAGTTTTATCATTATGGTTCCAATTTGCAACTGAACCAGACCATTTACATATATACATATATTGCTTGATCTTTGAACAAGTTGTGATTATGATATAAATGATGACAAAATTGTTGAAAACCGTGGTTCCAGACCGAACAGAACTGTATTTTCATGGATGGTTTGGTTCCAAAGTTTATAAAACAGTAAGTGATGATTTGGTCTTGGTTTACTACAAAACCGAACCAAATCGAACCATGCTCATCCCTACATTTAAGTGCCTAGCTCGCTCACACTTTTACCATGGGTTTGGCTGATCATTGGTTGCTATATCAATCCAATTTAATCAATTTTTTTCATAATGTAGCAATTACCATACACAACTCACACTCCAAAAAATAATAATATTAAATATAGCGTTAATAACATTCCCCACTCAACAGACATGAAATCGAGACATGTTCAAATATCAAATTAAAAAAAAATTAAAATTAAAATTGAGCTCAGACAAGCAAGTTCGAGTAAATACATTGGATTATGCACATATATTGTAGATTTATATACAGATATACAAGAATTGGGAAGGGAAATCCATACCTGAATCGATGAAATAACCGAAATTTCGATTGGAAAGAACAGAGCCGATTGCCATTGTTTCGTTCAACAGCGATTGTCAACACACTCTGATGTGATGCCTCCGGAACCTCAAGCTATTCCACCATCTCTCTCTCTCTCTCTCTCTGGTTTCTCTCACTGCTTTCTCTCTCTAGCTTCACACTCTCTCTCTCTCTCGCTCTGAGCGGATAATGGAATGGGGATGTATTTCATATGAATTTTGTGCCAAGTTTTTTTCTTCTGTTTTTCAAAAGCGGGAAAAAAATCCCAGTGGCGTTGGCGAAAGGGAAGGTCGGGAGTCTGACACGCGGCATTTCATCCTCAGTGGGGAGGAGAAGTATGAAAGTACGCAAATACCCCCGACGTGATTGCTGAATTTTTTGCGGTGTTCAAGAGTGGTAAGTGGGTGAATAAGGAGCGCAAATATGGGTATTATTGGGAATTCAGTTGGGAAATGTTAGGTCGTGTTTTTGCCAAAAAGGCATTTTAAGGTGCATCTATTTACACGTTACATTTTGTCTAAAGACACATTATTAATTGATTTTTTTTATTATAATAATGGCCTAACCTAAAGTGACCAAAATGACCACAAAAGAATATCAATACCCACCTTGGTTGAATACACAACATCCAAACCCTAACCCTAGCCACAATTGTTGCAGCTGCAGTCATTTCACCACCGTTGCCTCGTCGCTCCTCTCCAGCTCCGACGAATCCCCATCACCACAAACCCTCGCCAGTGATCTCTCTCTCTCCCTTTCTCTCTCGCGATCTGCAAGGCAGTGGGTTGCGAAAGGGAGGCGCGACTGGGCTAGAAATGGGACAGTGGCGGAGCGCAAGTGAGAAGAGGAATTGACAGCGGTGAAGGTGATCTACGAAAAGAAGCGACTTACGGGATTGGGCAGTGGGTGGAATACGCAAATGGTCATCCATTTTTGAAAATGAAACAGAAAACCAGTGAAGGATAAGTCTGTTCAAAAGTTCAAAGCTGGACTATTCAATTTTGTTCGACACTAAAATGTTGAACATATTGAAGTTGTTCGACAGAAACACTCCGGATAGAAGGTTAATGTTCAACAGACCAGTGTCGAACGGTTTGTAAAATCAAATTTTCATATACAATGCTACTGGTTTGCAAAATCAAGCATTCATATATAATGCTCGTGGCAATGGAAAACCGTACATAAAACCCTCAAATCTAAGCAAAATGAGAATTCTCACCTATTGTATCTCCAATGTGGAGTTGTTTCCATTGGCGTCTTTAATGAAACAGAGAATAGAGGAGAATATGTCTTCACCATGGTGTCTTTGATGAAACAGAGAATGAAGGGGGAGATGGAAGATCGTGGGTGGGGTGCGTGAGTGGGTAAGGGTGAAGATGGACGATGTGGGTGGGGTGTGTAAGTAAGGGTAAAGATGGAAGATTGTAGTGTATATTGAGCAAATTTTGTATTTATCAAATTACTACTATGTTTGGGAACTTAGGAGAGGAAATAAAAGAAATGATTACTTAAGTAATAAGAGAAAAGAAAAGAAAAGAAATGATTGTGATTTCTCTCATTTTTGTTTGGATAAGGAAGAAATAAAAGAAAAGAAATGATTGTGATTTCTCTCATTCTTGTTTGGTTAGGTTTCATTAAGAGAAAAGAAAAGAAATTATTTTATATTATATTACCAAAATAACCTTTTTATATTTTCAATCATTTTATTTCTTTTATTTTTATAGGGACAAATTGGTGTTATGAAAATAGTGATTTCTTTTCTCTCCCAATCTCTCCACTTTTGAAAAGATTAAAAATGAGGCTTATAAGAGAAATGAGTTTCTCTCCATTTCTCTTCATTTCTTCCCATTTCTCTCTACTTAGATTATCCAAACAAATAAGAGAAATATATATCACTCCATTTCTTTTCTTTTCTCTCCAAATCAATCAATCCAAACATAGCGTAAAGGTGTGCCTTATGTAGTAATGTCTTTTGAGTGGAAATGCGTTGTGTAAATAGAGGCACCCGTAAATTAAGGCATAATAAGATTTTTTTTTTTTTTTTAGAATGAATCAATAAAAGTTAAAAGATTTTTTTTAAAAATTTTAAAACTAATTAGCTAGCTTTACTTTCAAATTTTAAATTTAAATTTATAAATAGATTAGAGAACAGCCCAACATTAGGGGTCGGCCGAATTCACGTTTCTTCACAGCGACTGTTGTTAGCGTTAGGGGTGTTCAAATAACCGAATATCTGGCATATCCGACCCGACCCGTCCGACCCGCGTCAATCACAGATGATTTCGATGAACATCACGGTCGGCTATGGGTGAAGTATGGCTTTATTTTGAGAAGATGGTAAAAAGTGGCTTTTTGGCTTTTAACCAAGTTTTTGGCTTTTTTAGACAAATAATTTGAAAAGTTGGTAAAAAGTGACTTTTGACTTTTTTGATTAATATTTGTTTATGATGTCAAATCATAATAAAATGACCAAACTACCCTTATTTATTTAAAATATTTACAACTTCACATATGCAACACATTTTGACCCATGAGGATAAAATTATAATTTCACCGTTGGCTAAAAACCAACTTCTTAAATAAAAAAAAAAGACAAAAAAATTAACTTTTAACTTTGAGATTTTTATTGATAAATCCATTCTAGAGTTGTTATAACCCATTAGGTCCACTAAAGTATATTATAACCTAATTAGTCCCATAAACTTTTCTAGATATTCCATAAAGTCCATTTTTCTAATTTAATATAATTTTTTGGACTATTTTGCCCCTGTATATATATATGTACAGTGTTAATACGTAATAGGTGCCTGTTTCTTCGTTCATGCAGTTTGGCAGTTTCTATTTTACGCTTTTCATCATCAATCCAATTCCGAGAGTTACGTTTATGTTTTGCATGCTCGTTGCAAGGATTGGTTGTGCCAGGGTTTCATCCTTGTTGTTGGTGTCTGGTTCTGTGGTTTGCGAGTGAAGACGACGAAGAGGAGGGTGTTCGGTTGTTACATTTGCCGGATTATAACTACTTCAAATCAGTTTTTTTCAACTTTCTGTACGATTGTAGGATTGCATGATCAAGGTTAGTATCAATTTGGTTATGAATACATGTTCAGTTTATGGTTTCATTCGTGTAATGGATCAGATGCTCTGTTTTTGGATTTATATGGATTGAATGCTCTGTTTTTTCAATTATATGCATTTTACGTGGTTATGTGGAGGGGAGTTCATTCGTATTATGTGAAGATTGTGTAGTTCTCATTTGACTTCGATGCATGCGTAATGAGGCTCTGTGTGGATGATTTGATTATCAGTATATATATCAATGTCAATCTGCACATTTTGTGAATGTGGAATATGTGAAGAATGTGGATGTTCTCATTTTAAATTGATGTTTGCTTAATGAGGCTCTGTGAAGATTGTTCACATCTGTGAAGATTGTTAATGTTCGCATTTTACTTTGATGCTTGCTTAATGTTAACATCTTGTTAATATCAATGTGAATGTTTACATCATCATAAACTGATGTGAATGTTCACATCATTATACACTGATGTGAATGTTTACATCATCATACACTGATGTGAATGTTCACATCATTATATTATGTGAAGATTGTTGATGTTGTCATTGGACTTTGATGTTTGCTTAATGTTAACATCTTGTTAATAGTAATGTGAATGTTCACATCTTCATATTGTGAATTATGGATTTAGCAGTTGAAATGTACACGTAGTCATCTATTTTTTGCACAATGTGAATTTTCATATACACTGATGTGAATGTTTACATCATCATACACTGATGTGAATGTTCACATCATTATATTATGTGAAGATTGTTGATGTTGTCATTGGACTTTGATGTTTGCTTAATGTTGACATCTTGTTAATAGTAATGTGAATGTTCACATCTTCATATTGTGAATTATGGATTTAGCAGTTGAAATGTACACGTAGTCATCTATTTTTTGCACAATGTGAATTTTCATATCGATTTTCATTACTGTTCATTGTTGTGTTTTTGTGTCTTTACAGGAGATGGATACCTTTATGCTATTGGTGTGTACATATGGTTGTAGTACAACTGTAATAAATGTTGCCCGCACAATGTGTTATTCTCGTTTGGTGGAGTGTTTGTGTGAGAAATGGGATGAGTTGTCTGCTGGTTATATTTCATTGTTCTGTAAACTACCTGGGATTAATAAGTGTCATTTGGACAATGAGGAAGAATTTCAGAACATGGTACTGCTTGCTAAATCAATGGGGGTACAACATGTAGAAGTTGTGGTTGAGTTGAAGGGTGATATTGGTCAGTCAAGTAGTTTGGGATTGCTGCGTGTGGGGGTTGAGGATGAAATTGATGCACTACGGAGATTTTGCCACCATAAGGAGAAGGTGTTGTTGTCAGCCCCTTGGGCAAATGGTATTACGCATGTAGGACAACGGTTTGTTGGAGGTGCACAAGAATTTCATGACGTTTTATGTAAGTATGCCATCCAATGTGGGTTTAAGTTCACATACGTGAAGAACGAGACAACAAGAGTTACTGCTGTGTGTGCGATACGGGAGGAGAGGGGGTGTTTGTGGGCTATACATTGTAGAGCACAACGAGCAAATGATTTTTTCTACATCAAGAGGTTTAGTGATGTGCATACTTGTGGTACGGATGTTCGAACATCGAAGAATCCGCGAGTTAGTTCGGATTTGGTGTCGAGTACCATATCTGAAATTGTGAGGGACAAGCCGTTGACTCGGCCGTGTGAAGTGGTGACTATTTTGAAGAGGGATTATGGGCTAGATGTGAGTTACCATGTTGTATGGTTGGGTGTGGAGAAAGCAAAGGCTGGTATCCATGGAGATCACTCGTTATCGTTTGACTAGTTGCGATGGTATTCGGATGCTGTGATGCGGTACAATCCGGGGAGTTATGTCAATATTGACTATGATGCGAGTAGTTAACAGTTTTGTCGCTTCTTTGTCTCATTCGCTGCGTGTATTTCTGGGTTCAATGCTTGTCGGCCTTTATTATTCCTGGATGGAACATTCCTCAAAGGAAAGTACAAAGGTCAGCTACTTGCGGCAACGGCGAAAGACGGGAACAATGGTTAGAAGTTTTTTTTACCTGTCTATTCATGTCAATATTCGCTCTGAGCAGCATAGTCTGGACGAAAGAGTGATTGCTAAATTATAAGTAATGTGAACATTCACATCAATGACATTAGTATGCACTGATGTGAATGTTCACACCTTTGTATGCTAATGACAGAAATGTTAACATCAGACTGATGTGAATGTTCACATCAGACTTATTACAGACTTATGTGAATGTTGACATCAGTGTATACTAATGTTAGTTGATCTATTAATGAACAGTACTGTGAATGTTAACATTTTCAGTGACTCAACAAGCAACAATGAATTATTAATGGTCGTTAATGTGAATGTTCACATCGTTGATGTTTACGAACCTGAATCCAAAAACAGCAATAGTAAAGAGGGCAATGTACATATGAACATTCACATGACCTGTTTTGTTTATACTATTTTTCTATTCACTTTGGAATATTGTGAACAGTTGTGTACTGGTGTTGTGTTGTAGGTCTGTTTCCTGTTGCATTTGCAATTGTTGATTCGGAGACCACGGCTAATTGGTAGTGGTTCTTGCATGAACTTGGGAAGGTTGTTGATGGGAAGCGCCATATTACTTTTATTTCGGATCGTAATCTTGGTCTGTTAGAAGCTATGCCAAAGGTGTTCCCATCGGCTCATCACGGTTATTGCTTACAACACTTGAAGAGCAATTTAAGAGACCGGATGAAAGGAATTGATAATGGATTCAGGGATCACCTAGTAAGGAGTTTGGGTGACTGTGCCTACGAGCCAACTGTGGTAGGGTTCCATGAAAAGCTTGCAAAATTAAAAGAGGAGGGTAAACAACGAGCTCATAATTTTTTCAAGGACTTAGCACCTGAGCACTGGGCAAATTCATACTTCAGGTAATAATAGATTCCTAAGGTGTTCCATTTTTGAAGTTTAGAATGGTAGTGATGTGAATTTTCAGTTTATAATGGTGACAATCTTCGAATTGTGTTTCATCTTCAATGTAAATGATGTGAATGTTCACATCTGCTAATGATGACTGATGTCATGTTCACATCTGTTAATTTGTCAAGTAGTCATGCAATGTATTACAGATTTGAATGTTGACACGTGTCATAGTTTGTTGTTGTTGTTAACATTCACATCTGTCTATCATTTAAGTTGACAACGTAATAAGCATATAATGTGAACATTCACATTATTATAACCTGGTAGCAGATGTGAACATTCACATTATTATACCCTGATATGAATGTTCACATCAGTGTATACTAATGGCAGTACTGTGAACGTTCACATCTGTCAACATTAATGGTCAGGCCTGTTAAATTCCGTATTGTACAATGTTTGTGATATACTGTGCAGGGGCATGCGTTATGGGGAGATGACATCCAATGCGGCGGAGTCATTTAATAACTGGATTAAAGAAGCACGTAATCTTCCTATCACTCAAATGGTGGACAAAATTCGTACTCAGTTGATGCGGCAAATGTCTGCACGGCGTGACCAAGCAAACAAATGGAATGAGATTATTTGTCCGACATTCGAAACAAGGCTTATGGATTCGTTCAATGACAGCAAGTCTTGGCAAGTTAGCAAAGCCAACGAGGATGTGTTTGAAGTTCATTCGATACCATCGGTTACAGTTGATGTTGCGAGGCGTACATGTTCATGCTTCAAATGGCAAATCAACGGATTCCCGTGTGACCATGCTGTTATTGCCATTCAGAAGAGCCGTTACAATCTCAATGATTGTGTAGAACATTACTTTCATGTAGAGACATATCGTGCAGCCTATTCGAGAGCCATATTCCCTATACCATCGGTGGAGAAGCCGCCTTTTGATCCCACGGACTTTACTATATACCCGCCTACCGTGAAAAGACCACCCGGAAGGCCGAAGAAGAATAGGATCCCATCAAGGGGTGAGAAATTGAAGCAAATAAGGTGCGGGAGATGTGATAAGTTGGGGAACCATAATCGAAAATCATGCACGGAGCCGATATAAGATGTACCTTTTTTCATTTCAACATTGTATTTTACATTGGATTCTTATATTCATTTTTCAAATAAGATTGTGTTGTGTTGGGAAACATTGGGTGGCAATAAGATTACGTTGCGTTGGCAAACATAATAATGCATTAGTGTTTGATTTGTGTTTTATTTTTACTTTTTTAAGGTACCAATCTGACATTTATGTTGGTTGTGTTTTGGATGAATGCATGCTGTTAACATTCACATTATGTGAATGTTCACATTGTTCAACTTTCAAACATTTCTGTGGTGGGAATGTTCACATTGTTGTTACTGTTTACATCAATGTAACCATTCACATCAGTGTGCACTACTCTAAATTCACATGATGTGAACATTCACATGATGTGAATCACAGCAATGTTTACATCAATGTAACCATTCGCATCATCAACTCATAAGATGTGAATATTCATGACATCATTGTTGCCATTCGCATAATCAGAAGTTATGATGTGAATATTCACATCATCAAATTGTTAGATGTGAATATTGACTTGTGTTAAGAAATATCATAATCACACCTGTCATATTGTGTTACATGAACACTTTAAGCAATATTCACATCCATGTAGTATGGTTTAAAATAGAAGAAAGTGTACGATCATTCTGTGATGTGAACATTGACATCATGTCATGTGTATCCAAAAAAAAAAAAAGAAAATACAATCTCAATGCGCATGACCATTGCAAAATAGGCCTGAAAATGCATATACATATATTGACTGAAAAGTATCTGTACAAGCAGTGATATAGACTTCATTTACAATTAAGCTACTGAAACTAAATTGTCTTAAATGTGGATAACAGATTTGGGTAACAGTGATAGGTGGACACCCCCCACCTATAGGTTTTCACATTGCACTGTCTTTCTATGGTTCAGGAAAAGGTGTACTAATGAGTCTCTTATTTGACACCATTCAAAGCGATCTAGGCTGGCAACAATGTCTTCACGATATACATGCGCCCTCATGATGTAACAAACTGCAGGCCCACAATCCACCCTGAAAATGCAAACTTCTTGTTAGATTTTGAAATTTAGGTGGGTAAAGGTTGTGGAACATGTGTAGAAATCGATTTTAGGCATACGAATTTGATGCTTGCTGAGGACAGATGTCCACTGATATGATTGTTTTCGAAGTATTTTGGCTTGATAAATTGGTCCATAATGGTGATGACGGTCCAATGTTGTGCACCAAAGCTGTGATGTAGTCCCTCTGCCAACAATGAAATTTCATATTAGGCACCAACCAACATAGGGCATACGTCCAAGTTCAAATATTACACATCACGACAAGTATTGTTTTTGACAGCCACTTACCAGTATTTGTGCTTTGTCAATATGTGGGTCATGTATGCCTTCTCTTGGGCGCAGTGAGTTATAATGCCTCCATACATTCTCTTTCACGTCGTACACAACAATTGTCCAGTGAAAGTTGTCGTGTATTGGGAAGATTAAGAATCTTTGGCCTTGATACTCCTTGATGTGTACATCAATTAGTTTATTCCTCTTGTGGGAGGGGGGGTACTATTCAATGATTTTCTGCACACAAAGGGCATACAATGATGTACCAAGTATTTATATCGATGTTTGGTGTTAATGATTTGAATGTTCATCTGCTAATGGGGAGTTATGTTACTGATGTGAATGTTCACATTTCCTAATGGTGAGTGAAACTACTGATGTGAATGTTCACATCTGTTAATGTCAGGGATATTACTGGTGTGAATGTTCCCATTTGCTAATGGTGGGTGATGCTACTGATGTGAATGTTCACATCTGTTAGTGTGAGTGATGTTACTGATGTGAATGTTCACATCTGTTAATGTCAGTGCTATTACTGATGTGAATGTTCCCATTTGCTAATGGTGGGTGATGTTACTGATGTGAATGTTCACATCTGTTAATGTGAGTAAATACTGCTGATGTGAATGTTCACATCTGTTAATGTGAGTAATACTGCTGATGTGAATGTTCACATCTGTTACTATGAGTTATATTACTGATGTGAATGTTCACATGTGTGTATCATTTAAGTTTATCAACATAATAAGCATATAATATTCAATGCGAATGATGTGAATGTTCACATCTGTCAATGTGAATCTTCTCAAAGGTCATTTTATGTTTTTGTTAACATTCACATCTGCCTATTATTTAAATTAACAATGTAAGCATGTAATGCTGAGAATAACATCCACATGTATTGAAACATAATCAAAATTAAAGTCTAGTGGTTACCAAACATGTGCTTGTAAAGATGAATGATGAATCTTCCAAACTTGGGTTGACTAGCCCTTGTAGTTCAAGTAGAATTTCACCATAAGCATCTATCACCTGCAGAACCGGAGGGGTGGCAGTACATTATTTACAGTGTCTTTACCCTATGTGTATATGTGTGTGTGTGTGTGTGTGTGTGTGTGTTTTGTACACATTTACAGTTGCCATACGTTGTTGGTTATTGATTCTTCCTTGATGAGGTGTATGATGTCATCAAAATACACATGTTTAGTCTTTGAGTCCCCTCGCCACACTAGCAACCTGTGCATTGTGATTACAGAAAATGTTAATGTCAACATTGCACATTTATGAAATGGTTTAATTCATTAAGTATGTATGTAAACTGAACATGATGGAAAAAAAAAACAGTTGGGGATATGTAAGATCACTTACTCATCACCGCCGTTCTTGTGCAAATTTTGGACTTTTTGCTTGTTGAGTTTGTTCATGTTAGCCCAGACCTTTAGTTTGTTGTTCAAGGATAACTTCTTGGACTTTGTTGGCTGCTTTTTTGGTGGTTGCTTGTCTAAATCTTGTGCAATTTGGACTGCATGTGATTTCTGTTGGGCTCCCTCTTTCCCTTTCTTCTGACCAGGCAGGTTGGGGTATTCAAACTCGTCCAACCTGTGTTCTTTCCTTACCTTCTGCTTTATGCGCTTTACCCTTGATGGGGGGCTGATAATGTGTTCCAATGCTGCAGTGGGATTGTTGTTAAGACTGTCATGAGCCTTTTGTGCTTCAACTTGAGTGATGATGTGTACGGACTGATCATCAAAAAGGTCTTGAAGTATTGTTTTTTCACATTCCAAGTTGATGACCAACTTTGTCAGCCGCTGAATTTCTGTATCTTTCCACTCCATGCAAGTCTTCATGTCCATGTCCACATTGGATGAGCCCGATTGGTCAAATAGTTTGGCTTCAAGGGCAGCAATCACCCTTGCCCTCAACTCCCATGATTCTTCCAACTGTTTGTATTTCGCTTCCCATTGCCGTACAAGAGCCCAAGCTTTTTGGTTTTCTTTCATGAGTACTTCCACAATGTCGGGCTCAGTTGGTTGTGCTATGATGATTCCTTTCTCAGCATTGGGGGTGCTACAGCTGGGGTTGATATAATGTCCAACATCATTCAGGTCCACTGCATCGACAGAAAATGCATCGCTGTCATCACTGCGTTGACTGTCTTTGCTTTGATCCTCATTGCTTTCATCTTTGTTTGCTACTGCACTTGACAAAATCTCAGGTTTTGGCTCCACATTCAATTTTGTATGACGATACATCTTCGCTTCAGTTGGTGATGCCATTAGCTCGCCGCCATATACCTGCATTTCGAGACAGTATGTTAGTTAGATAGTTCCTCGTCTCACTATGTGAATAAGCACAATATATTTGGTTGTACTTCTACCTCATTTAAACCTAGCTTAGCTAGAGTTATGGACTTCATGTTGCTATGTAAGGCTGTGAGGTCCCATTTTACGCATCGTGGAATGGCATTGGGGTTGCGGGGTTGTAAGATTGTTGTATGCTCACACAGCCAATACTGAAACAAATAACAAATATCAGTAATTTGAATGTGGATATGAATTAACATTGATGTGAATGTTTACACCACTGGTGCAGTAATGTGAATGTTCACAGTGCACCACTAGGCCAGTAATGTGAATGTTTACATCACTTAAAACTGATGTGAATGTTCACATCCGTTGATGTGAATGTTTACATCTGCTAATGTGGAGTAATGTTACTGATGTGAATGTTCACATTTCCTAATGTTGAGTGATACTACTGATGTGAGTGTTCACAACTGTTAATGTGAGTGATATTACTGACCTGAATGTTCCCAACTGTTAGTGTCAGTGTTATTACTGATGTGAATGTTCACATTTGCTAATGGTGGGGGATGATATTGATGTGAATGTTCACATCTGTTCATGTCAGTGTTATTACTATGTGAATGCTCACATTTTGCTAATGGTGAGTGATGTTACTGATGTGAATATTCACATCTGGTAATGTGAGTGGTACAACTGATGTGAATGTTCACATCTGTTAATGTGAAAATTTACACCAGCATCTACTAATGTGTGTTTGTACATTACTGAAACAATAATGCGAATGTTTTCATCAATGTTGTCAACTTCCACACCAAAGCTGAGAAATGTGAACATTCACATCAGAGTGTTCAGAGCCGGTATATGTTCATATTAAACATAGAATAAGTTGTATGAGATTTGATTTACCATTAACAACATCACACATCCAGTGACTCGTCCTGGTTTTCCACAGTTCTGGCCCAATGAACCCATCAAGGTTGCCCGGATGCTCTCAGCCTAATCATACTCGATCATCTTGTGTAATGGGTCCATGTATGAGTAGAAAACCCATCCAATTGTTTCTCCGGATGTAGAAAAGAATAGCTTGACGCATGCATACATGCAAACTAATCGTGCGACCTCCTCATTGTCATGTTTTTTTGTGCCCTTCAATGCTTCCCTCAGAATTTCTCGTATTTTGGCAGCACTTAACCGACTAACATCCTTGCACATTCGGTGTATGATGCCGGTTGTTGGTTTTGCGCCATAAGAGAGGTCCATCGACTTGGTGCCGCAGTCCACCCCAAAAATCAGTGATACGTCGCTTCTAAAAATCTGGATGTTCTTATCCCCAATGTAAAACCTTCCACTAGATTGCTTGAATGTTTGTACTATACGCACAATGACATCATCATATTTCATGCAGTGGTTGAGGTCGATTTCGTTACTGATCAAGCTATCAAATAATGGCCAGAACGGTGTTTTTCTAAGGCACTTCAATTGGCCACTTGTAAATTTCGTATCCTTTAACAGTTTGACCAATCCAGTTATATTTGACCGGTAGTTCACTTTTTTCATGTTCACTTTTTCAGGAACAGCTGTTTGATCAGGCTTGATTTTGAAACGGGATTCCCCTCGCTTTCGCTTGCCATCAACTTTATGGGGAAGACCTGTGTGTTCAAATGAGCACATGTAATTGGTTGAAACACAGAGGATGGAACCCGAAGCACCAAACAACATTCAACAACCAGCATTGACAGTAATTGGAACATTCACATCATTATACAGTGATGTGAATGTTCACATCAGTGTTTATTACTGTAAGTTTACACAGTAATCAATAGTAATGTGAATGTTCACATCATCCATGTTTGAGAAATAAATTTCGAACACGACAACAGTTACTGGGCAATGTGAATGCGCACATGGGTGATCACGTTATGTTATAATGTTCTAAAAATCAAAGGGGGGAACCAACAGTGCCAAACTACACCCAATAACACAAACAACTTGGGCATTGATGTCACAATGTGAATGTTTACATCATACGCCATCACAGTATTGAGTGAAGTTTGGGGTTTCTGACATTAATGTGAACATTCACATGATGTGAATGTTCACATCAGTGTGCACTACTCTAAATTTACCCAGTAATCAATAGTAATGTGAATGTTCACATCATCCATGTTTGAGAAATAAATTTCGAACACGACAACAGTTATTGGGCAATGTGAATGTTTACATGGGTGATCACATTATGTTATAATTTGCTAAAAATCAAAGGGGGGAACCAACAACGCCAAACTACACCCAATAACACAAACAACTTGGGCATTGATGTCACAATGTGAATGTTTACATCATACGCCATCACAGTATTGAGTGAAGTTTGGGGTTTCTGACATTAATGTGAACATTCACATGATGTGAATGTTCACATCAGTGTGCACTACCCTAAACTTACCCAGTAATCAACAGTAATGTGAATGTTCACATCATCCATGTTTGAGAAATAAATTTCGAACACGACAACAGTTACTGGGCAATGTGAATGCTTACATGGGTGATCACATTATGTTATAATTTTCTAAAAATCAAAGGAGGGAACCAACAGCGCCAAACTACACCCAATAACACATTTACATCAGTGTGTACTACTCTAAATTTACCCAGTAATCAATAGTAATGTGAATGTTCACATCATTCATGTGTGCAAAAACAAATCCCGAAAACTACAACAGTTAGAGGCCAATGTGAATGTTTACATATATTTTTACAAAATTAATCCCGAAAACATCTATGTTTGATGACATTATGATTGAGAAGCAGAAGGAGGAATTGTATTCCTTACTTTTGTTCGTCATGGTTGGTGGGTATGGATCACACTCAGTGGATAAAATAAACTCAATGGGGCGACAAGAATCTTCGAACGACGAAGCACCCTCCTTCCGATGTGAAGCTTCGCAGTGGTGAGACGAAGAGGAATCTAGGGTTACTGGATGCAATATCAGTATCGTTTCGTCGATTGAGTTTTTTTTTTGGAAATTTTGTGGATTGAATATTTCGAATAGGAATGGGTTTTGGCAGAATCGGTTTCATGCGGGAGAGGCGGAGAGGGTTATTTCGTCCTTTAACAATTAATGGACCCAATGGAATATTCAGAAACAGTTTGGGTTTTATGGAACAAAACAGTTATAAATAGGACTTATCAAAAAATGGCCCTTTAACTTTTGTTACAAACCAAAAAAAATAATTAAAAGCCAACTTCTCCAAATAGCCCTATATCAATTTCTTCCAAATCTCAGTCGAGTAACAATTTTGCTAATAAAATATTTGATTAATCTGAACCGACCGATATAATTATTGTTATTAATATATACCACCGTTGATTATGTTCCCCACAGACTTCATCTTTCCCAAGGTAGAGTCGCAGGCAACAGTCCACTTCTCTATTAGATCATTAATACACCTCTCTCTCTCTCTCTCTCTCAAAAGCACTTTTTGAATTTCTATCTGTAAGTTTCTTTTATCTTCCAAGGCAAAGAGACTTTTACCTTACTCTCTACCTTGTTCGTTGATATGAACAATATCACTATCTGCCCCTCTCTCTTTCTCTCTCTCTCTCTCTCTCTATATATATATATATATATATCATTCAAACGCCATCGACTCTCTCTCCCTCTCTCTCTCTCTCTCTCTCTCTCCTTCTCTTTCGGAAACCCTAAAGTTCCTCCCTCTCTCTAATGTTCTTTATACTCTCATCATCTCTCTCATCTCAAAGTCTTTCACTCTTAGACACAGAGTTCTCAAATCTAATCACATTCACGGAAACTGGGCTCAAGTAATGAACATAGCACTGATTGTTACAAATGGCAGAGCATGCGTAGCAGACATCAGAGAGAGTTCACAGGCGATCTAACTAGTAGTTTCCCAATTTAACCTCATCTTCTTCTTTTTTTCCCTTTTCAATCACAGATTTATATGTTTAGACATAGATATATGTATGTATGTATGTATATGCTAGGGTTTCCAGTATAGGGGAAAACGATGACCATTATTCAAAACCGTCTGAAATCCGCTCGTAGACCGAAGGAAGGAGACGGTTGGCTTCGAACAGGAAGTCGGTCGATGACGGTTTTGGATATTGCAGACCCGAAACAGTTGGTTCAAATTGTGGTTTCACCTAAAAACTCGAACCGCCCGACTTGTGAACAGCCCTACTCGGTGCGGTTCCGATTGGTAGCTCGAATAACACGGCTCGAAATCTGGCTCGACACCAAAACGACGTCATTTTGGTGTCGAGTTTTTTTTTTTTTTTTTTTTCTTCCCTGGTTTTGTTGCAGAACGAAGAAGAAGAAGAAGAAGAATAAGGGAGAAGAAGAGAAGGGAGAGGGAGAAGAAGGAGGAGGAGGGGAGGGGGCCATAAAAATCGGTTGGAGGAGGAGGGGAGGCTGGGCAGACGACCGGGCTGGGCGAGGCGACGGTCTGCTGCGACGATCGGCAGCGGCGGTGGCTGTGGCGAGGCTCTACTTCTCCTCTGCTTCTTCCCTTCCTCCTCTCTTCTCTCCTTCTTTCTCCTCTGTTTCCTCTCTTCTCTCCCTCTTTCTCCATTTCGAGCCGTTTCAAGCCTCTAAAAGTCGAGTTATGAGGCATTTTCCCTACTCGGTGTACAACAGGGTTAGTTTTGTAGTTGTTGCATAAATGTTTGGTGTACCTGTTTTATAATTTAAATTTAATGCTTAATAAATAATATTAAAATTTGAACAAACTTTACTACAAAACATAGTTATTTGCATGGATAATTGGTCCTTCTAGTCCTTACATTAATTGGGGTGTTATCAATCAGATAAGCCTTGTCCTCCTGGTGGATCACCTTTGGTTCCACTGAAACTCTTGCTTGTGGATATTGTCTGCAATTGTAAACGGATTGATATTGAATCCAAGTCTACAACCATTTTGGTATTCCTTGCAGCCAAGCTGGTGGATCACCTCTGGTTCACTTCTCTTTCTCTCTCTTTCGCACTCCATTTTGGTATTGCTTGTAACCCCTCCCCAAAACAAAAAGAAAAGAAAAGAATGTGAAGGGAAAAAAAAAAATCATTAGGGTAAGTTCGGTGGCCAGAAACCGTGTACCTCACTAAGAGGAGGTCATGGGTGCAACTCCCCTCTCCTCCTCCAATGTACCAATAAAAAAAGGAAACAAAAAGGAAAAAAAGGTTGCCAGCATTTTCTCTGGTTTGAGACTCATAAAGAGCACCTTAAGCATGGGAACAATGAATTTGTATTTTTTGTTAATTGTAGTTTCAATGGCATTGATGAATTTTCTAGCTTTTCATTATATTCTATAAATAACCTCATTCTAATTTTAAAGAGTGTTTATGGGATGCCGTAATATTATCAATATGCCATTAACATTTTGATGTCCATATGTCTGCTTGACTTTAAAAATTTGTTGACTTCAGCAAATTGAGCTGTGGAAGTAAATGGGATGTGGCATGTCCGCCAGAAGAAACTAGAGCTGGTTGCTAGGCTCAAAGGGAGAATGGGAGATGACAGTACCGGTGGTAGGAGATAGAGGGACAGTAGTGACTCCCAAAGGAGTGCAAATAAGAGGCATTCTCGGATTGATACAAATGCTAGTGATCCGTGTTCATCAAGTAAAAGAGTAATCCAAGATTCCTATGCAAGGGAAGATGAAGGTTTGAAGGATGAAGATATTGATGAATTTCTACACTCGAGGTCTCTTTCTCTCTCTCTCTCTCTCTCTCTATATATATATATATATATATCTGTGTGTGGCTTATTTTTCTTCCCAGGTACGTTATATGAAACTCACTGATGAATCACTGATGCCAGGGTAAAGCGTGGTAGAGGTGATGTTGGTTCACTGATGGATGAAGCTGGATTTTATCTTCCCTCTTGCCCTGATTCCAAGGGAAAGCAGTGAGCAAGCCCTGATGTGGGGGGTAATCAAAGATGGAAACATCGTGTTGTTCTTGGTCCACTAAAGCCTTCTTCACTGAAGTCATGTGAACCTTCTGAGGAGCCTGTTCATGATAAGCAGAAGAAAGCAAAGAAAGTTGACTCAAGAAAGCAGCACTCGAGGAAGCAAAAATCCAAACCAAAAGAGAAGTTAAGAGACAAGAAGAAGAAAAAGAGGGAGGAAAAAAGATGTGAGCATCACAAGTAAGGATTTATGTGTTTTTTAATATTTTGCAGGTTGATGCGCTGTCTCTCCAAATGGGACTTTAACTTGTGTTGGTTTGGATGCTAGTTCATGTCTGTACAATTGATAATTAATGTTATTAAAGGTGGTTTTTGATCATGACTCTGCGTGTGTGTATGTGTGTTTCAAATTTAATGTGAATACTGTTGATTGTAGACTAGTGTATTTTGTGCAGATTTAATGAGAATGGCATGTAGATCACATACTTAACTTGGCCAAATCTCATTTTGATTAATATGAATTGATACTCCTGTTGTGTTTCTCACCTTTTGAGTTTCCATGAGTTTACATACATGCGTGCGTCTGATTATTGATTTCTTAGATTTCCATATAATTTTTATTGTAGATCAAGCTGCAGTGATTGTTTTTAATACTATTGTAGGTCAATAGATTGTCAGATGATCCTCAAAACTTGGCAAAGAAGTTTTAAAACTATATAATCAATGAGTTTTGTTTTTGTGTAAAGGCCAGGATGATCGTTGAGCCACGCAATATTGTGATGTATGACTTTAAAGGCAAATACTGTGAGTTATGCTAGTGGGAGAGACAAAAACCCTCACATAGGTACAGTGTACTACAATACATACTTGACTATCATTATTGAAATGTAATACGGTCGTGATTGCCAGTATATCTTGTTTTAGTGTGATGGGATTGAATTATTACTTAAATTAATGAGATGTAACATATTTTCTGTTTATGTCCATATCATGTATTATCAATTCAATTAATGAGCTGTTACTCTCAGCTAACTAATTATGTCCATATCTTGAATTTATTAATTCTATTTCTTACAGATTACCTTGTCAAAGGGAAGCTGCAATTGTCTTGTTTGTTCAGATTACACTCAAACCTCTACCTCACAGCCATCATCCCAGAAGCTTTGATCACAGCCGCCATTATTGGCACCTTCATCATCACTTGCAACCACATCACTACCATCATCATCACATCCCATCTCAGGTATGTACATTTTTAATGATTTTACATTAATTGCTATGTTAAATAATGTCATACTTTGTTTATCTCTAACTTGGTCCTTATCATTGTTTCTCTCAGGCCTAGCATCTTTTAACTTTACCTTGACTAGGTGTAGTCAAGGCTATGTTAGCGACATCAAGAAGTGGAATACTGGTGCTAGGATGGACATCCAATTTGACAATACATTCCAGCCGGTAGTGGATCAAGATGCCTCATTGAATGGCCAACTTGGACAAATAGTGCATAATGGCACCAAATTCCCCTCGCATATAGTAATTGTAACTCAGCGGGTTATTAGAGAAATAATTTGGCAGTAGTGGTTTATTAGTGAAAATTAATTTTTAAAAATTTAAACATCACTTTAAATGTTTAGCTAAGGAGATATCGACTCAAAACTCCTGCAATTGGGAGCTTCGTGGCCCACCTCTTACGATGGGGCAGACACTTCTCACAGATACAAGTATTATGTTTGTCTTCTCTTTTAATTTTTCCACCATCGTATTTTTTGTGTACTTGTGTACTTGTGTTTTTAAAATATAGGACAGGGTATAATTGGAAACTCCTTGACAAGCCCGAGTCCCTCCAAGTGACACAACTTGGGTATTTTCAGACATGTGGGGTGGATGCGCCTCAGAGTGCGGTGTACAGACATGGTGTGGGCCCATCACTTACATCCCAAGCCTTAACGATGGCCGAGATCACTCAACAAGTTTGGGAGAAGTTAATGCAGGAGCAGGCCTCAATGATTGTCCAAAACACACAACAAATGTGTGAGAAGCTCAAAAGGGAGCTCAGGGCAGAACTCACTACACATATCGAGCAAATGACCAATTAATTCAAGCGAAGAAGGGAGTTCAGATGCCTTCTAGGTTTAGTACAAATTTTATTTTTTCACTTTTTAATTTTAATTAATTTTTTTTCCCTCTTCTATTTGTATGCCTAACGAATTATACTTTAATGTTGTAGGCTCTGGATGCATCTAAGCAGCCATTGTGCATTTAGGGAGTGTATAGAAGATAGGACCCTATTGTTGCAGCCTAGTTCTACACCGCTACCGCCTTCTACATGATGCAATGAGCAAGTATCTTCTTTACATGGACACACACATTTATCTATACTATCACACAAATGATTTAGGTTAAAAGTGAGCCTATTAAAAACCCTTAGTGGTGTGGCGAAGTTAAGATTGATCTTACTGAAAATTTTAGATATTTTGTTCCATTTGTTGAATGGTTTGGTTGTAGAGGTTACTCAGAACCTAACTATAGTGGTGTATTTATTATTACTAGAAGTTGTGTTACAAGTTATACACGTGTATGGTAGCACATCAAATTAAATATAATTTACTAAAATAAAAACCAAAATTCTAAATTAAAACATGGGATAGATTACATTAACAAAAAAGTCAGTTTATTTTTCTATCTTAATTTCTATCTGCCAAACTGAGGAATATAGTACTTTTTTTTTTCCTTCTCCAATTAACCAGAAAACAAACTTGATAAGAACACAATCACATCTAGGATATGCATTATGTCGTGTTGGGTTGTATTAATGTGTGTTGGGTTGTATTAATGTGTCATGTCATTTCGGATTTGTATTAGAAATATCTCAATATTAACCCAACATCGTCGTGCGGGTGAGGGAGATCTGGGTATTGGTCGGAGGTGGGAGGGTGGTGGCTGTGGCTGTTGGATTACAATTTCGTTGTTGGTTGAGAGTTCCTTGATTCAAGGCCTTGATTGAGGAAGGAAATCAAAGAAGGTGCAATTTTGCACTACACTTGTGAGATCTGAGAGGAGTTGGGAGTGAGATTCAAATTATAGGAAGTGATCATGTAGCAGTAGCGCTACTGATTAGAAAACCAATTCAATTTCATTTCACAAAATAATCATGGCAATCAAAGAGATAAAACCACAATCAGTAATCCTCTTTAATCCACAGTACCACAAGTCAGAACAATAGTTTGCAAATTCAGTTTAGGTGTTGCAACAAAATATTTCAAAATAACTTCTACTTTTTAGCAATTTATCTCAATTACAACTTGAGCAACACTATGCCTCTGGACCTATAATAAAGAAGAAGAAGAAGAAGAAGAAGAAGAAGACAATTAGTTTGATATTTAGTATTTAAAAAAATATACTAAGTATATGAAAACGAAAAAATTTTCAATAGGTAAAGTTAAAAGGGATTTTTATTGATAAATTCCATTTAGAAGTGTTCTAATCCAAAAAGTCTATGAAGAAATTTTTTAATCCATTTAGTGTCCATGTATTTATACTTTTATTCCATAAAGTTTTTTTTCTTGATTTACACTATTTTCTTAAACTCTTATGCCCTTATATTTAATATTGACATTTAATGTTGAGGGGAGGAGAGAGAAGAGAAAGGTCCAAGGCATAAGAAATTTCATATACAAATTAAATAACATTGATGTTATTATTTTATATTATTATATAATGTGAATAATTTTTAATTGACAACACATAAAAAATAATGTGTAACGCCCCGAAATAATTCAACATGAGCCACCCACATCAATAAGCATTCTCTACAAAATGACAACGATCCCTCTATCTTTACATATATAATAAATGGGTTCAATACAAAAGTTCCACATGCAGTATACATTCACAACATAGATGAATACATGAATCTATAGCATGTGAAGCATAAAATCTCAAAATAATAAAATGCCCTTAAGGGCTTACATCTTTTAAGGCAATAGCCCGGTTACACCAAAATGGCCTCTCGTACCCAAACACGTTAGCCTTCAGCTTTACAAGAAAGAAATCCCAACAAAAGAAGAGCCATGTGCTCTTTACAATTATCCGCGCCCTCAACTTGGCGGGATTACCACGTCTTTACTTGCACCAAATCCCACAGGGGTGAGTACAAGGCCCAGTAGAGAAATGCCAAACAAAGTATATACATTTATGTTAGGTGGCCAAAATTGAATGCAAGTGCACATGAAATGCAATACTCCTTTCAAGATATTATTCATGTCTTTCTTGAGAAACACCATATATTTTATTTACAATTACAATCTCTTCAATTTTCAAATTTCAATTTTCAATTTTTTAATCACAAGGGGCGGTAAATACGACACTGGTAATTCCTAAGTTGGTGTCTGCAAGTAGACTCTATGAGTACTATCAAATTGTTATTTTGACCGGTTTTAACTGGAAGGCTCGACACCTATCCGCGCGGTTTTCTGGTTTTTCACCATGGACACTCAAGCCAACTTATTGAGTTCGTTTACACCCCCTAACCGGACTTACCATCGTATTTACCCCATACACAGTTTCATAGTTCTCATTATAGTGTAATCCTTCTCAAAATAAACATGATGCGAATGTGCAATAATAATGATAAATCAAATGAAGACATGATGCAATACAAAATATCCCAAAACATCTTTCCATTTCAAAACATTTCTACAACAAAATTAATTTACTACATTATTCATTACTTCTCCTCAACACTATTTTACAATGGCCATGCCATCAATTTATAGCAACAACAATCCCTTAACATGTCCAATTCATAACAAGTTGTCCCCTTCAAGGTCACAAGTGATGCCTTTCAAACATCAACCCCCATGTTTCTCGATCTTGCACAAAACCAAGATGCACAACCATTTATTATCTCACAATGACACACTTTTAAATGTTCTACCATAACGTTAAAATCACATTTCATTTCTCATGTGTCATGTAAATTGCCATTTTGCAAAACATGTGATGAAAGTTTACTCTCTTAATATAGAATAACAAGATACATCTAAGCATGTTCACATCTTTCAAAATTTCCCAAAATTTCTAGGTTTTTTGTCAAAACAAAACGAACATCTCCATCTTTTGTAAAGGTTTTCTCTCATGACATCACCTCTCTTATTATGTGAGTTATACTCCTCATGAAAATAGAGAGAGAAATCAAACCCACCATTAAAACTCTAGCATTTATGAGACAAGACCAAACTCCCAACATCATTGATGAAAATCGTTAAACCAACCAAACCAAACATAAATATATATATATATATATATATATATAACTCATAGAAATTTCCCTACCTCAAATTTGATGGAGAAGTGGAGTAGAAACCCTAGAGTTCAAGGATGAGAGAGAGCTTGGATCTTTACCACAACAAGTAAAGCTCTTACTCTAGGTCTTCAAGGTTGTGAGAGATGATGATGATCTAACCCAATGAAGCAAGAATCAAAGGTTTTTTGGTGCTTTGGTTAGGGTTTTTAGAGAGGAGGAGAGAAAATGTGTTTAGAGAGAGAGAGAGATACATTAGAATGAGACACAATCAACCCAAAAGAGTAAAAATAACAGGGTTTACGGACTGACCCCACCCTACATGTGCGGCACGTGTCCCCGCACGTGCGGCTGCCCTCTCTCGCACATGCGGCACTGATCCCCACACGTGCGGCTGGTTCCGCACGCACTTAGCCCGCACCTGCATATATTGTAGTGTTCTGCCCCCGCTCTCCCCTAAAATCCGCACGTGTGGCCTCACCTCCCGCACGTGCGGCCCTTCTTCTGCATGTGCGGCCCAAGGCCCCGCACGTGTGACCCTGGTTTTCTCAGCCCATAATTTTTTTCCCCCCTTGTTCTAGGCACTTCGGGTTGACCCCGCACCCTCCAGAACATTGTGGAATCCAACACCGAAATAATTAAGGATAGAAGTTAAAGGTAAGTTCCTCGAATCACCACAAACCCAAGATGTTAACATGACTCCAAATGAAAATTGACACACTAATGAAGTACGACCGAAGTTAAATAAAAGAATTAGAAGGGATAACACTCGGGTCATCACAACTTCCTCACCTTAGGAAATTTCGTCCCCGAAATTTAGATAAACCAACTAAAGCTCAACCCATTACGACTAGCCCAACAACATCATCAAGTCGCAACATCAAAATACAACCAACATTTACGTTTTTTTTTTTTTTTCCCTTTCATCATCATTTCATCAAAACAACATTTGTTTACATAAGACATATGGAATAAAACATTTATAGCAAAATGTCATTCCTTCACAACCTCATGCTCAAATTAATAATACATACAACAACATGAAATCAACAATTTAACACTACCCCCCTTCATCACTAGGGGACATCACAATTAAAACAAAACAATTAGGCATGCTCAAAAAGATCCGGATACTTGGAGCAGACTTCCGCTTCCAGTTCCCAAGTCGCTTCCTCAATCCCATGGTGTCTCTACAACACCTTTACTAACGGTATGGTCTTACCCCGCAATACTTGTTCTCGGGTATCTAGGATGCAAACCGGTCGCTCTTCGTAAGAGGCATCCTTGTCTACCTCCAAATCAACCCAATCTAGCACATGAGAAGGGTCGAGTTCATACTTCCTAAGCATAGACACGTGAAACACATTGTGAACCCCCGAAAGTTGTGGTAGTAAAGCTAACCGGCATGCCACTTCCCCGATTCTCTCCAATATCTCGAAAGGCCCAATGAACCTCAGAGACAACTTCCCACTCTTGCCAAACCTCATTAGACCCCGCCTAGGTGAAATCTTAAGGAAAACATGGTCACCTACTTCGAAGGACAAGGGTCGTCTCCTCTTATTGGCATAACTTTTCTGTCGGCTTTGAGCCGTGGCTAATCTCTTCTGAATGAGAGCAACTTTCTCAGTTGTCTCCCTAACGATCTCCAAACCCAACAACGGTGCATCCCCTACCTCGGCCCAACAGACTGGTGACCTATAAGGTCGGCCATACAAGGCCTCAAACGGTGCCATCTCAATGCTAGCCTGATAACTATTGTTGTAGGCAAATTCAATCAACGGTAAGTGCCTCTCCCAAGAACCCTTGAAATCTAGGACAAAAGCTCTAAGCATGTCCTCCAAAATATAGATAGTACGCTCCGACTGTCCATCGGTTTGAGGGTGATAGGCGGTGCTAAAAGTCAACTTGGTTCCCAATGCCTCTTGAAGGCTTTGCCACAACCGGGCAGTGAAACGAGGATTCCTATCCGATACAATGGTTACCAGAACCCCATGAAGTCAAACTATCTCTCTAACATACAATTCTGCTAAGTGCCCAACTAAGTCGCTGGTATGCATTGGAATGAAATGTGTGGACTTAGTCAACCTATCAACATTACCCAAATGGCATCATTGCCCGCTGCGTTCTAGGAAGCCCAACTACAAAGTCCATGGTCACGTGTTCCCATTTTCACTCGGTTATAGGTAAGGGTTGTAACAAACCCGCTAGTCTCTGGTGCTCGGCCTTGACTTGCTGACAAGTAAGACACTTAGACACAAAGGATGCGACATCCTACTTCATACCCCTCCACCAAAACTGACGGCTAAGGTCATGATACATTTTGGTGCCTCCTAGATGTACTGCAAGGCGTGCATGATGGAACTCTCGAAGCACTTCCTCTCTACAAGATTTAGGTACAAACAGATGATCTAGATAACGTACACTCTGATCTGAGTGAATGTTCAAACCCTTCTCTTCCTTCCTATTGAAGATTCTATCATGAATCAACTCTACTTTACGGTCCCCTCGTTGTGCCTCTACAACTCTGCTAATCAAGGTGGGTTGAGCACTCAAGGTAAACAACGTTGCACCCCTTTCGGGTTCACCCAATTGCAATTCAAACTCGCCGATATAGACCGCCTGAACTCGCTCCGTGCGCGAGGGCGCGAATTGGGTTCATAGCTACTACAGTTCGGACTCCTGTCACGGTTCTAAATCTAATCTCACAAAGTGCAATGTAAGACTGATAAATCACCAAAGAGTCCAAATCTGGCAAATTGTTTTGGAAAATTAATTTTAATCAAAAGTGCCAAACATGGACTGATTTGCCAGATTTCAAAATCGCCACCTAAATATTTTGTTATTGAAAAATTTAGGAAACCCTGACTCGTGCCTAAGGCCACGTGTCCGTCATCACCAAAGTTGCTTCTGCTCGGGAACTTGGGTACGAGAGGGGAAGGTTTTGAAATGAGCACCCCCGCTCGCCCGATCAAAGATCGGCCTCTACTAACATGATATGTTGTTTTTGAAAACACATGTGTTCTTGTTTGATTATTAGCTAGCTTACTACATGATGCACACAGCACACAAGTATAGACCAAATTGCTTAAGTTGGAACAAAACATCTCATGTTTATTTTTCAAAAATGGTTTGAAGTTGCTACTCGCAAGTAGGCTAAAATGCGGATTTGGCACCCTCAAGTGAGCTTAAAACAACATGATTTTGCCACTCCAAGTGGGCTTAAAACGCACATTTTGATGAATTGTTTCAATTCAAGTAATGAAGCCTTCATCCACAGGCATTCAGACAGTTATAGCAGTTAAGTACATAGCCTCATGGCAAGCATGCTATCATGGCAACACTTACACGCATGCAAGGATGCTAAAACATAAACACTTACAGTGTACTCTGAGCCAAAACAGAAACCAATTAGAAATCAATGCATGATCCTAATTATACAAGATGCCTAATGCAACACATGCAAAATGCAACTAAAATAGGCTCGGCTATTTAAGATAGCGTATGAATGTGACATTTGATACATGTATTCAAAGAAGTGTATTGAAATACAATGCGGTTTGACTGATGCGCCGAGCCTAGTGCATGCAAGATAAATGAATGATGCAAACATGCAAAACATAAGGTATGCTAATTGAGATATGCCCTAAACTAACCATCAAAAGCAGATAAGTAAAAAGGAGAAAGTCGTGGGGTTGGAAGACATTCACACACACACGCACACTTATTACAACATTGTGCCCTCTCGACAGAGGGTCCGAATAAAATGAAAGCTAACTAGCTACGCTAATTAAGCTAACTATTACAAACCAACTAATTAACCAACTATTCTAGCTAATTAATTATTACAAACCAAATTGAATAACTAGCTAATCTAAGCTAATTAGAATATTACAAAGCATTAAGCTAAATTAATTACATCATTGGTAATTAACTACAACTAGCTAACAAAAGCAATAAATGGCCTCGTGGGCGAGGGAGATATGCATGCTCGGTTGTGTCCTCCCGGAAATCCACCACCTTGCCTCAAGACGCCTCTGTTTGCACTCTTTTGAACCTTTGAAAATTACACCGATTTCTATATTGCTTCTTTATGATCTCAATAACACCTTGAGGGCTGAAATTCCTCCCGTTGCTGCAACAGAGCACAGACAGAGGCAAGACAGTGTATTTGCAAGGAAATGTATGCACTTCCACACTCCTTATCATATCTCAAGCTCAAAAGGGTATGGCACTTGACTCTTGAGCCGCTAACCAAGCATTTTCAAAGGAGTATGGCACTTCACTCTTTTGAACCTTTGAAAATTACACCGATTTCCATGTTGCTTCTTTCTGATCTCAAGAACACCTTGAGGGCTGAAATTCCTCTTGTTGCTGCAACAGAGCACAGACAGAGGCAAGACAGTGTATTTGCAAGGAAATGTATGCACTTCCACACTCCTTATCATATCTCAAGCTCAAAGGAGTATGACACTTGACTCTCGAGCCACCAACCAAGCATTTTCAATGCATGGTGGCCAAAGAATCAAGCTTGTGCAAAACTCAATGATTGCACACATAAGACTCGAAAGGCCTCCACCCTATCGTGCACAATCAGGGGCGTCGGCGACCGAGAAATGTGACACGTTTCATCACTATAAGTATGAAACGTCCCATATTTTTCGTGTTTGGATTAACGTCCAATCCAAACACATGCAATACAAACAATATGCTTATCTTGGCCATGTTTTACTTGATTCATTTTGTTTACAAATTTTAGATTACCAATTAGTTCCTTAATCAGTTAAATCCAAAAGTGAGAGTCCTCTAGTTTTGAAAGAGTGAATTAGTGGGATGCAATGACATATATTTCAGCACTGAAATGACATGCTAAAGAAGCTAAATCATGCAAGACATGCATGCAAGACATGTTAAAGGCCAAAAACACTAAGGCTAGTGAAGAACATCACACAAGAGGCATGCAATATCAAGCACAAATGGTCAAACCAGCTATGGACAGACCTAAAACATGCCAAAATAGAGGTTGAAACATGCTGAAATGATAGCCCCAAAGCTTAGACAAACATGAATGCAAGTTGGCTTACAAGCGAAGCATAAGGCCCAAACCTCAAACACAACAAAAGGGCAATAAATGCAAGAATATGATAGAGGTATATGGTCTGAAATAACATGCCAAATGATGCTATGACATGCAAAAAGCTCAAATATGACATGCTAGAGGTCTCAAAGTGCAAGGCTAGCAAAGCCAAATACACTATAGCTATGCAAAGCCAAGTATGCATGACCAAAACCACTCACATCAGGCCTAAAGTATGCTAAAACATAGCCAAAAATGTGCTGGAGTAGAGCATACACATGCTAGATCAATAGGCTAAAACATCGAATACATTAGGCTTGTGAACAAAATTGCACTACAAGTGCAAGGAGCATGCAAGAGGCAACCAAACCAACCCAACCCAAAAAAGAGTTATGACATGGCAAATAATGGCTAAAAACATGCTTGAACTAAGCAAATTCAAACCACAAAGACATGCTACTTTGCAAGGCTACAAGTAGGATTACACTACAAGTACAAGAAGCATGCAAGAGGTGACCAAGACAGCCAAAAACAGAGTTATGATAGGTCTAAAAAGTCACAAAAATGAGCCTAAACAAAGCCACTAAGAAGTAGAAACACATGCTCTTTTGATGGGTCATCAACACATGCAAACAAGAGAAGAGAGGGGGGACCACCCCCACCTATTTGGGACCTCAAAACCAGATTTCCATCACTGAAATTCCTCTGAGTTTCAGTGGTGAGAAGGGCAAAAAGTGATGATCCCAAAGGCCTTAAGAGATGCCACAAAGTAAAGCAAAATAATCCACCAAAGGGGGTAAACCACCCCTAACTCAAACAAAACCTCAAACAACCTTTTTAAACACTTTAAAACAAAGGTTTTTGTAGTTGAAAGCAAGGCCTAAAATAGCATGCAAAGGTGGCCAAATATGCAACCAAAACAAAGCTTTAAAGAGGATATGAGACTCACCGTTGAAGCACAACAAGAACAACAAGTTTCTTGAGCTAAAACCAGCTTTTAGCCCTCAAATATGACCTCCAAGTAGGGGTGGCCAACGGTTTATCCGAACCGCTCAAACCGCCCAACCCGCATATAAATGGGCGGTTTTGCAAACATAATGCGGGCGGATGCGGTTTGAAATATGACAAATTTACTGGTTGCGGCTCGCAACCCGCAAAAACCGCCCACACTTTAATTATTATTATTATATTTTTTTATATACCAACTTTGTAACTTTAACAAGAGCACTATTATGTTCTCTATGACATTAGGATTCTTATTTTTAAGTATTTCTCAACTTTCTTAATGCCGTAGAATTATCAAGTCTTAAACTTGGTTTCTTATATGATTTTCATTGGTGACTCATTCACTTTTCCCTAATAAAATTTGTCTTCTAGTGGTCGATGGAATTTATAGTTTGATTATTGATTACTGAACTGGCAATTCTAATTGAGTACAACCTTTAATGCATTGATATACATTTTTTAATGCATTGATATACATTTTTTTCATGGCAAAAATGCTAGTGTAGGGTCTCTTTATTTTGGGTACTTTCATTTAATGTATTAATATTCAATTTTTATTTGTAAACTCATCATAAAAATGTTATCAAATGATCACAAATATATAAAATGAATCTGATGCCTAAATTCGATGGGAAAAAAAAAACTCAAAAATTAATTTTTAAAGAAAAAAGTATAAACCGCAAACCGCCCACAACCGCTCGCACATCTGCAAACCCTACCCGCACAAATCGCAAACCGCACTACGGGCGGTTGCGGGTTGACTTTTTCCCAAACCGCATAGATGCGGGCGGGTCAAAACCGAACCGCAAACCGCACAAAACCGATCCGCGAACACCCCTACCTCCAAGAACCTCAGCTCAATGATGGTGGTGTTTGGCTAAGAGTCTCTTTGCAAAAGTATGAAAAAAGCTCACTTTCAAGCACTAATAGGGAAGAGAGAGAGGATTCTAGAGAGAGAGAGAGGGAGGAAAATTTGCTCTCAAAATTTTTGAACCCTTGAAAGGGGAGAGAGCTCCCCTTATATAGAATATGCAAGCCAAAGCTTGCTTGAATCCCTCCCTATGTAGGGAGGATGCATTCTGTGCCTAACAACTGGCACAGCTGGCACCAAAAATATCTGCAGAAAGTGAAAAATGGCCGCCGACCACCCCACCTAGTCGACCGACCACCTCAGGTGGTCGACAGTGGAAACATCTGGTCGACATGGCAAAAAAGGGGTCTCCTAAGAGAGGAGAAGGTGGTGGCATGTTGCAGACCACTTAAGAGGGTCGACCGACCACCCACCTTAGCTAACCGACCACCAAAAGTGGCTGGTAGGGAAGAAAAGTGGTCTACAAGGGAGAAAAGTGGTCTACACTCCTGCTTCTCCTTCCAGGCAAAAGGGGCACCAAAGTTTGGCTTAAAACAAGCATAAAACCAAGAGAGTTCAGAGACTCAGGGGCAAGGCGCGCAGCTGAAAACCCGTGGGGACTCCAAATGAGTGCAAACATGCTCAATCATCGAGCGCTCAATCGATGACGTCCAAGTCTTTAGGACGGTCAAAAATGGAGTGTCTACAGTTGCCCCTCTTTGACATAACTCGGAAGTCATGAAATGACGTGAGTGAATGTCAAAGCCCAGAGATGACCTATTTTTGACAAGGCCGAAGACTTAGACAAATAGGCAAGATATCAAATAGATATGCCTGCAGGCCGGGGCAAAATGCAAACGAACATGCACGATGCAAAAGTATAACTTATGATCATGCAAACAAAGCTGTAATGAAACATTTAAATACAAATACTAGGCACGATAAATGCAACATTTTAAACAAGCGAATAAAAAACAACAGTATCACACATTCCAACAGAAAGGATGTAAGAAAATTATACAATTCCCATCACACGTCACGCTGGAAAGGCCAAAAGCGACTACCAGGGATACTCGAAGTCTCAAATGAAACACCTCTCTGCGTATCACACGCGAGAGAGGGAAACGGCACCTCTCAGTGTATCACACGCGAGAGAGGGAAGGACAACACCTCTCAGCGTATCACACGCGAGAGAGGGAAACAACACCTCTCAGCGTATCACACCCGAGAGAGGGAAACAACACCTCTCAGCGTATCACACGTGAGAGAGGGAAAGGCAACACCTCTTAGCATATCACACGCGAGAGAGGGAAACAACACCTCTCAGTGTATCACACGCGAGAGAGGGAAACAACACCCCTCAGCGTATCACACGCGAGAACAGGAAAGAGCACCTCTCAGCATAGCACACGCGAGAGTGGGAAATGACACCTCTCAGTGTATCACACGCGAGAGAGGGAAACAATACCTCTCACCGTATCACACGCGCGAGAGAGGAAAACAACACCTCTCAGTGTATCACACGCGAGAGAGGGAAATGGCACCTCCCAGCGTATCACACGCGAGAGAGGGAAAGAGCACCCCTCAGCGTATCACACGCGAGAGAGGGAAAAGCACCTCTCAGCATATCACACGCGAGGGAGGGAAACAACACCTCTCAGGGTATCACAAGCGAGAGAGAGGGAAACAGGACCATCATACGGGAGAGAGGAAAACAGGACCTCCCAGCGTATCACACTCAAGAGAGGGAAAGGCAACACCACTCAGCGTATCACATGCAAGAGAGGAAAATAGCACCTCTCAGCCTATCACACGCGAGAGAGGGAAATAGCACTTCTCAACGTATCACACGCAAGAGAGGGAAACAACACCTCTCAGGGTATCACATGCGAGAGAGGGAAACAGCACCTCGCAGTGTATCATATGCGAGAGAGGCAAATAGCACCTCCCAGCGTATCACACGCGAGAGATAGAAAGAGCACCTCTCAGCGTATCACACGCGAGAGAGGGAAACAACACCTTTTAGCGTATCACACACGAGAGAGAGGGAAAGTGTATCACATGCGAGATAGAGGGAAACAGACCTCTCAGCATATCACACGCAAGAGAGGAAAACAGGACCTCCCAGCGTATCACACGCGAGAGGGCGAAAAAACACCTCTCAGCGTATCACACGCGAGAGAGGGAAACAGCACCTCTCAGCGTATCACACGCGAGAGAGGGAAAGGCAACACCTCTTAGCATGTCATACGCGAGAGAGGGAAACAACACCCTTCAGCGTATCACACGCGAGAGAGGGAAAAAGCACCTCTCAGCGTATCACACGTGAGAGAGGGAAATGGCACCTCTCAGTGTATCACACGCGAGAAAGGGAAACAGTACCTCTCAGCGTATCACACGCGAGAGAGAGGGAAACAGCACCTCTCAGTGTATTACACGTGAGAGAGGGAAACGACACCTTCCAGCGTATCACACGCGAGAGGGGGAAAGAGCACCTCTCAGCATATCACACAGGAGAAAGGGAAACAGCACCTCTCAGCATATCACACGCGAGAGAGGAAACAACACCTCTCAGGGTATCACAAGCGAGAGAGAGGGAAACAGGACCTCCCAGCGTATCACACGCGAGAGAGGAAAACAGGACCTCCTAGTGTATCCCACGCGAGAGAGGGAAATAGCACCTCTCAGCGTATCACACGCAAGAGAGGGAAATGCAACACCTCTCAGTGTATCACATGCAAGAGAGGGAAACAACACCTCTCAGTGTATCACACGTGAGAGAGGGAAATAGCATTTCTTAGCGTATCACACGTGAGAGAGAGAAACAACACCTCTCAGGGTATCACATGCGAGAGAGGGAAACAACACCTCCTAGCGTATCACACGCGAGAGGGAGAAAGAGCACCTCTCAGCGTATCACATGCGAGAGAGGGAAACAACACCTCTTAGTGTATCACACGCGAGAGAGGAAAACAACACCTCTCAGGGTATCACACGTGAGAGAGAGGGAAAGGGTATCACACGCGAGAGAGAGGAAAACAGGACCTCCCAGCGTATCACACGCGAGAGGGAGAAAAAACACCTCTCAGCGTATCACACGCGAGAGGGGGAAACAGCACTTCTCTACGTATCACACGCAAGAGAGGGAAAGGCAACACCTCTCAGTGTATCACACGCAAGAGACGGAAACAACACCTCTCAGCGTATCACACGCGAGAGAGGGAAACAGCACTTCTCAGCGTATCACACACGAGAGAGGGAAACAACACCTCTCAGTGTATCACGCGCGAGAGAGGGAAACAACACTTCTCAGTGTATCACACACGAGAGAGGGAAACAACACCTCTCAGTGTATCACATGCGAGAGAGGGAAACAACACCTCTCAGCGTATCACACACGAGAGAGGGAAACATATGTCGGTGTAGACATTGGGTGTAGCCAAATGTCTCTAACCGAAGAGGTGGTATAAACGTCGGACACATGTCCCAAACACTTCTAACCAAAAGGGTGGTATAAACATCAGGCGTACCCGAGTGTTTCTAACCAAAGGTGTCGGTGTAAACACTTGGCGTACCTGAATGCTTCTAACCGAGACAAGATGAACTCAAAGGACAGGAAAGATCTTACCTGGAATTCCTCTGAATGAACCGTACATACAATATCGTCTGGTTGCACCAGTTTCAAATGAACCATACATACAATATCGTCTGGTTGTATCAGCTTCGAATGAACCGTACATACAATATCGTCTCCTGTGCAAGAAAGAAACTCGACAAGTACAATACAATACAATGCATATTCCATGCAGGATTGACAACACGTTCCGTGTTTAAATGCCAGATGCACGTTCCACGCGTATGCGAGGAGTGCCTATTCTATGTAGAAGCGGTAAACACATGTGAGTGCAAGAGAGTTGAACGCATGTTCTATGCAACATTTGAGATACATATTCTATGTGAAACAAGAAGTGCATAACAATGCAAGTGAAAAGGTGCATAACAATGCAAGGGAAACATGCATAATAATGCAAGTGAAACGTGCATAACAATGCAAGTGGAGACACGCATATCTTATGCAAAGCAAAAGTGCGATATTGTAGACACCCCATTTTTGACCGTCCTCAAGACTTGGACGTCATCTTTTGAACACTCGATGATCATCCATGGTCGTGTTCATTTTGAGTTCTCGGAGGTCTCGATCGCACGCTTTGCCTCAAGATCTCTCAATTTGACTGTTTTGTGCTTAGTTGTGGACCAAACACTTGTGTTTTTGCTTTTGAGGGAAGAGGGTGGCTTTTTGGCCATCCCCTCAACCCATCGGCCAAGGCATGAAGCCATCGGCCTTGTTTTCCTTTCATCGGCCAAAAGTATTAGCCGATTGGCACCTTTTTTAGTCGGTCGGTCCCTTTGTTGGTCGATCGGCCATATTTTTTAGCCGAACCCTGTTCATCTACTTTATGCAGATATTTTATGCCAGCTGTCACAGCTGGCATACACATTTCACCCCCTCCATACACGTGTATGGAGGGATTTGCCCCTTGGCTTAGCTTCTCCTAGAAGCTTTGAATTTGGAATTCTATAAAAATGGAGCTCCTCCTCCCTTCTCAGAGGTTCTAAAATTTAGGGTTTGAGAAGTTGTATCTATCTATCTCTATATTTCCCTCTGTTTACATTTGTGTGTGTATTTCTTGCTCTAAAGTGTAGTATTGTCTTACTATTGCACACAAACACCTACTAGAACACCATCCTTGGTTGCTGAGGTGCTAGGGAGTTGGTGTTAGAGTTCTTGAGGTGGTTTTGATCAGAGAAAGGTGTTGGAGCCTTGTTCTTGAAGGTGTTCTTTAAGGGTGAGCATTCCTGCTTTAGATACCCCATTTTGGCTTAAGCTTTTAGACCCTTTTTCTTATTGTTTTAAGCTTAACTCTAAACTACAATAAGTTCTATTTTTGCATGCTTTAGATCTTTGGTTAAGGTCATTTTTGTGTTTGGGGTTGTTTACTTCCTCTTAGGCCTTGTTTGGTCTTATTCTTGTGCTTTATTTTTAAGCTTTGAGATCACCTTGTTTTGGCCTCCTCACCATTGAAATCCAGAGGGATTTCAGTGGTGGGGATGGTGTTTTAAGGTCTCAAAAAGGAGAGGGTCATCCCCTCTCCTTGTTGTCTTGAATGCTAGTATAAATGGCTTATATTGGTAGCATGTTTGCTTAACTTGTTTTAGCTCTATTTCAGCAAGTATTTGGTGTTATTTTGCCATGATATACCTCTGTTTCAAGTTGGTTTAATGGCCTCTTACATGCTCCATGTACTTGCCTTGCAATCCTTTCATTTGCCTTAATATGCATCATGTTGTAACATGTCATTCTAGCATGCTTTTGGCTAAACTCCATGAAGCTTTTAGTCATGATTTACCATGTTTAAGCTCTGTTTGGTGTTGTTTTGATCATATAAGCCATGCTTTGTATAGCCATAAGGCATTCTAGCTTGTTAGCCTTAAGTGTCCAAGTCACTAGCATGCTTTACTTGGGCCATTTCAATGATTTGACATCATTTGTTGTACTATTTCAGTCCATGTTTCATGCTTAAACACTTGCATTTATCACTCTTTTAATGTTTTAAAGAGTTGATGTTTTATGTCTCTTGAATGGATCATTGTGTATGCTTCCATGCTTAGGTCATTTGGATACCATCTAAGTGGGTTTTTGGTCTTGTTTTACCATGCCATAACTCTATTTTTATTGGTTCAAGTCATGCCATGTTTGGTTTTGATAGGTGTAGTGTAACACCCCTTTTGTAGCCTTGCTTGCCTTATGCTTTTGGCATTGTGTTCTAGCTTGTGTTGGCTAGTTTCGAGCATGTTTTTGGTCTTGTTTGGATCTACCTTGGGACTATTTTAGGTCCCCTTGGCCCTTTGGGACTTGTCTTGCATGGCCTTGGTTTGAACCCCCTTGGCTAGCCTTGAGCCTTGAGCCTTGAGCCTTCTTGCATGCTTTGCTTGTGTACTTTGGTTGGTTTGGCACCTTTCCATGCATAATTTCAGAGCTTACAATACATGTTACATGTCCATGTTTGTCCCCTTTTAAGTGCTCTTGAAAGTTGCCTTCTTATGCCTAGGTGATAGGCCAATTGGCATGCATGTTTGTATGTCCCTTTGTCTTCATTTCCATAGCACTTTGGCCACTGATTTGGGCATGTTTGAGAGTAGCCTATTTTGGTTTAAGTTCATCTTACCATGTTGTCGCATGCTTGTTTCATTTTGCATGTTGTTGCATGCTATGTATGTTTGCATATTTAGGTTGTATGCCTATTACATATCGTATGCTTGCATGCTTAGGTTGCATTGCATTATGTATGTATTCCTTTGCCTATTGATCAAGCATGATAGAAGTTGGGGCCCCTTATGTGTTTTGTGCATTTCATTTGATATTGAATTGCAAACTTGGCTTCTTTGGCCATCATGCATTGGAATGCGTGATTGATGGCCCGAGGGTCGAGAACTACACTCCTTTGAGTCTTAAACATGATAAGGGGTGTGGTTGCAAACATTGTCTTGCAAATGTATTGCCATGCTCTGTTTGTCCTCTGCTGCAGCAACATGAGCTTTTCACAGGAAGAAATGGTTGATCGACGATATTCAGTGCCGATCGGCAACAAACACTTGGCCGAGAGCCTCAGTTTTGGTCGATGACCAGTTTTCTTTGGCCGATGGTCTTATCTTCTGGCTGATGGCCTCCCAGAATGTCCACAAGGTGGTTCAGAAGTGTCACAGAGGTTGGCACAGTTTTCAAGGGTACAAAGTAGTGCAAACAGAGGCAACATGAAGCATGGCGATGGATTTCTGAGTGAAGCCGTCCGAGCATGCATTCATCCCTCCTCTCGAGGCCATTTCAGTGTTTTTAATGACTTAGAATAGTTATTTATTTCGATTTGTTTGTGTAATTAATTAATTAGCTTGCTAGTTAGTTAATTAGTTAATTTGCATTATTCTTTTGGTCCCTCTGTCGAGAGGGCGCAATTATGTAATAAGCGTGCGTGTGTGTGATGTATGTCTTCCAACCTCCACTTCTTTCTCTCTTTTACTTACCTGCTTTCAGTGGTTAGTTCTAGGACATATTTCAATTAGCATCCTTATGCTATGCATGTTTGCACCATTCATCTGTATTGCATGCACCGGGTTTGGCGCATCATACTAACCGCATTGTATTTCAATTCCTACTTGAATACATGTATTGAATTATCGCATCTCATATGCCATCTTAGAATAGCCAAGCCTATTCTAGTTGCACTTTACATGCGATGCATTAGCCATTCTAACATGAACTAGGATAATGCATGATTACTAACTAGTTTCTTTGTTTTGTTCGGAGTACACTGTGAGTGTTTACGCTTTAACATACTGCATGTGTGTTAATGTTGCCATAAAAGCATGCTTGCCATGAGGCTAACTGCTTATTTGATATAACTGCCTGAATGCCTATGGGTGAAGGTTCGATTACTTGAATTGGAACAATTCATCAAATTCGTGTTTTAGCCTACTTGTGAGTAGTAAATTTCAAACTATTTTCAAAACATGCAATGTGTTGTTCCAAATTAGGCGATCTAGTCTATACTTGTTTTCTGTGTGCATCACGTAGTAAAGATTAGCTAATTAATCGGAATAAGAACACATGTGTTTTCAAAAACAAGATATCATGCTTAGTACAGGCCGATCTTTGATCGGGCGAGCGGGGGTGCTCATTGCATGACCTTCCCCAATCGTACCCAAGTTCTCGAGCCGAGGCAACTTTGGTGATGACGGACACGTGGCCTTAGGCACGAGTCAGGGTTTTCTAAATTCTCCCAAAATAAAATATTTAGGTGGCGACTCTGTATCTGGCAAAGCAGTCCATGCTTGACACTTCTTTCTTAAAAATCAGTTTTCCAAAATGATTTTCCGGATTTGGACTCTTTGATGATTTATTAATCTCACATCGCACATTGTGAGATCAGATTAAGAACTGTGGCATTTGAGTCCGAACTGTAGCATGAAGCCCAAGGGCTCGTCTACAGATATAATCAAGAAAGAAGTGTACATTCAATGCAAAACATCGAATGAAGAAAACATGCCTTCACAAAGCCGATTCAAACACAACCTCCGATTTACCTCTCGGAGGGGTGACAATGCATTAAAAAAGGATACACTTCGCTCACGAAGACTTGACGATGAGTCACGCATCGAAGACGTAATTCAAAACTCCCACGGGGCCTTTTTTTTTTTTTTAAAGCTGAAAAGTGAACTGTTTTGGGACTTTCTGGAAGGCCAAGGACTACAATCAACATAAAAATACACAGGGAGGACAGTGGGACCCCACCGACCACCATGGAAAGATGTCAACCACCAAAACCACCTGTCGACCACATTGGTGGTCGGTCGACCAGAAAAGATGGTCGGTTGACCAGTTTAGCAGATTTCGGGGCAGTTTGGTCTTTTGAGGTTCAGATCTTTAAAAGCACAACTCCAAAGCATAAATGCCTACACATACAAGGCCGAAAATCACTCCTCTACCTCCCTAGACCTCTTTTCCTCTTAGATCTGGGCTTTACACGTGTTTTCCAATGCCCCACGCAAAGTTGATTCACGAAAACTCTTCGGTTTCCTTCACTTTGAACCGAACAAATCTTACTTTCGGACCATTTTCTGCCATTTTCGCTATTTGAGGTATGTTTCCCCCAAGTTTGTCTTGAGTTTGGAGACCTTTTCTCGGGCTTTGACTTTTTGACTTTTTTCTCCTTCTGAGAGTTGACTTTTGTTGACTTTTGGCACTTTTTGCTCATCTGTCACCTTCTTTTCAGATGGCCGACGATGCTCCATACGACGAGGGCTCTTCGTGGATGGAGGAGGTGCCCGACATCATTCTGCTGCCGCCTAGGACTCGGCCCTTCGATCCTACGACGTACCGTCCTGAGGTACATATTCTGCCACCCAGCATAGCTTGCCATTTTACCGGGTTTGCACGGCGTGCCCCCGTGGATCTTCTATTGTTGGAGCCGGAGTCTCACCTGTCTCACTATGCGCACGAGGTACATACTGCACTCTCACCTTTTTTGCGATGCACTTTAGATTTCTTGCACAATTCATGCTTTTGCTTTGTATTTCATCTGCTTATTCTGAACACATTTACATACACAACACTTCTGCTCATTCTGAACACAACTCACATGCTGCGTTTCTGCTCATTCTGAACACAACTCACATGCTGCACCTCTGCTCATTCTGAACACAGTTCACATGCTGCATTTCTGCTCATTCTGAACACAACTCACACACTACATCTCTGCTCATTCTGAACACAGGTAGCTTCCCGTTCCATTCGGGGATATGGGTCGATCATCGCGAGGGATTGGTATATGGAGCTCCCCGACGGTGTTCGGCAGATTGTTGATGAGGTATGGTTTGGGCTATTTTGCACGGGGTTATTGCGTCTTCCGGTGAGTAAGACCCTCCTGGGTGCACTAGTAGAGAGATGGTGGGACACCACCAACTCCTTCCATTTCTCAGCTACCGGGGACATGACGATGACCCTGTACGACTTTGCTATGCTGACGGGCCTCGAGGTGGGAGGCCAATCTATGCCATATGACTCTGATATGGGTGAGTGGGAGGCAGCATGGACCTATCTACTCAGATTCCATCTGCCGATATACCGATCATCAGGCACAATTTGATACACCTGGTTCACAGAGCAGTATAGAGGGACTAGGCCCGAGATTGTTGAGGCCACAGAGCAGTACGCCTGGGGATTCCTGATGTTCCTTCTTGAGACCACATTGTTCTCCGATAGGGGGAACACGGTCGGACTACATCTTCTAAGTGCTCTAGTAGACCTATCCCAGGTTCGGCACTTCGATTGGGGTGGCACTGGCCTTGTTACCCTTTATTGCTATATGAGCTCGACCTCCTGCAGGAGCGGGAACATAGTAGGCGGCTATTGGAGAGCCTGGGAGGTACATTCTTCCCTTTTGATTTACATTTCTACTTTTCATTACCTGTACACTGCACACTCCACACTTTGCACACATTACATTCTGTACTCCGCATTCTGCACTCTGCATTCTGTATTTTCTGTATATTCTGTATATTCTGTATTCTGACTGCCACTGTCTTTCCTTTCACAGCTGTGGGTATGCGTCTATTTCCCGACGCTTGCCCCCGAGCCAGAGGTCGAGACATCGCTTGATGTGCCATACTCGCATAGATTTGACGGCTGGTGCCAGCCGAGGCCCTGGGAGACCTTGCCATACCTTCGCCAGTACTTCGATACTGTGAGGGCGTCCGAGGTAACTCAAGACTCATAGTCCTTTATGCTTTCATCTACAATTCATTTTGTATAACTGATGACAACTAATCAGCTCACACACTTGTTATTTGCTGATAGCATGGCAGCCTTGGGCATCGATGCCCGAGTTTGTTCAGCTTCAGTATGCCAGGGCTTGGGATGCCTCCAGGCGTCGGATCCTGTTCGAGGGACCCGTATGTCGAGCTTGGTTTCTCGGTGAGCGCTTCATGCACCAGACGATGGGCCTGCCACTGTAGTATGTCCCTTCGGTGCCCCCACCTTCCATGCGGGGGACATATATGCTCTCCCTTTATGGACTCATTGACTTCATTCGGGGTGAGGAGGCAGACCACTACATCGGAGAGAGGGACTACGCGACCTACATGGAGGTATATCTGATGCCTTCTTTGACAGGCGTTCGTCCTCCCACAGGCAGGATGACTGATATGCCCTCATCGAGGAGGGTTCGGGTTGCGGATGTCCCTTCGACGAGCCAAGCTCGGGCACCACGGGGTGAAACCCGAGGGGTGCCTTCTTCTAGGTAGTTGGCTGGATGGCTAGATCCTCCGACTGAGCTAATAGGTTGGCGACTTGGTGGGGGACCTTACCAGATTCTGCTTGAGCCCCCATTGCCTGATCATCGATACGTCAAGTCACCTGACTCACCACCGGTATACTTTACAGCTTTTATGCATTTCAGTTTCATTCAGATATTTGTTCATCTATCCATTCATGGCTTCAACTTGCATTTGCAGCCCACCACAGGATACGTCGAGGGATTGCTCGAGGCGATGGCCTCACTTGAGGGTATGGTCCTGCGGAGAGAGTTGATGCTGCACTCCCATGGCATTCCGGTAACTTTTTAGTTTTCTTGCATTTTGACCATCATATTTCTGCTGATATGCCTAAACTGAACATCTCATTGCACTGATTCATTGTATGTATAGATCACATCTGACGCTACACACCACATGTGTATACTGTATCTGCTTTCTGCAAGCACTTACCTCGCACATTACACTTGCATCTGATATACACACGATGGCTAACATATATTCAAACTGCCTTTTCAGGTGACACTCTTCCAGACTGGACGATCAGAGGCAGAGGCAGGACCATCAGGACCTCCTCCAGTAGCAGGCGGCCGAGGGAGGCTGTAGACACCCCATTTTTGACCGACCTTAAGACTCAGACGTCATCGATTGAGCGCTCGGTGATTGCGCATGTTGTGCTCGTTTTGAGGTTTCGGAGTTCTTGGCTGAGAGCCTCACCTCCGGACCTCGAGACACTTTGTACTTTGACTCGGTCTGCGGACTAAGTCTTGTTTTCTCTTCCCGGAGGGAGGGAGAGGTCTTGTAGACCATCTCTCAGTGGTCGTAGATTACTTTTCGTGGTCGTAGGCCACTGTTCCCGTTTGGAGACTAGTTTCTGATTTTTGGAGCTGTTGGCCGTGCGCCTCAGTTCGGGACCGCTTAACATTTTCCGTTTGGCACGATTTTTGGAACACACCTTGTCTCCTCTGTCTAAGGGGACACTATGGTCCGGGAGACCACCTTTGTGATCGTACGCCACTTTTGGTGCTCAATAGCTAGTTTTCGGGGTACCTGGCGGCGCGCTTTGCCCCCCGAACTCTCATTTTGCATCCGTGTTGGTTCATTTTTGGCATGAACCTTGTTTTCCTTGTTTGGGAGGTGGTACAAGAGTGGGAGACCACCTTTTCTCCTTGGAGACCACTTTCTCCCCTCCAGCCAATTTTCTTGTCGAGAAGCTGGTTTTCTTGATCTTTGGGCCACATTTGCTGGTCTTCCACCATCCCACTGACTTGCTTTCAGTGTGAAGACCACCAATTGCACTGGCCGACCACCTTTTTTTTGGGAGATCACTTGCCTTGGTCGGCTGACCAGGGGAAGTGGTCGGCCGACCACCTTATCTAGTCGGCTAGCTCCCTCTTGCTTTGTTTGTTTGAGTGCATGCCAGTTGTGCCAGCTGGAAGGCACATAATGGATTCTCCATACACGTGTATGGAGGATCTTGAGCCTTGTTTTTTAACTTCTTGAAGAAGCTTTGGCTTTGAAACTCTATAAGAGAGACCCTTCCTCTCCTTATACCAGGTTCAGATTTTGGTTTAAGGCAAAAAAATATATCTCTCTCTATATCTCTACATTTTGGCTCCAAAAGTGTATTGTTCTTGACCCTTTTACACTACACCTCATAGCCATACACTTCCACCATTGATTTGAGGTTCTTGGAGGTTGTTTCCAGAGGTTAAGGAGCTAGTTTTTGGTCCCAAAGTTGGCTGGTTTTGCTGAGCTTCAAGGGTAACCACTTTCCTATTTTTTAAGCATTATTTTGATCCTTCTCTTAGCTTCATTTTCATGCTTATTTGAGCTTTGTTGTCAACTAAAAAAGGGTTCATATTTAAGTGATTTTCATGTTTGTTTAAGGCTCTTTTGGTGTTGGGGGTCATTCACCCTCTTACATGCTCTATTTAGCCTTGTTTTGTGCCATAGCATAAGGCCTTTCTATTGATCTTTGCCTGGCCTTTTAGCCACTGAAATCCAGCTAATTTTTAGTGGTTGGTATGTAGTTTTGAGGGCCTAAATCAGAGAGGGGAGACCCTCTCTCTTTTGGCCTTGTTTGTTGGCATTTTTGGCCTTTCAAAGGAGCCCATATTTCCACACTTCCTAGCCTTGGTTCAGGCCCTTTTTAGTGACTTTTAGGACCTTCCTAGACTTTGTCTATGGCTAGTTTGGTCACCTTTTGTTTGCCTCTTGCATGTGTAGAACAATCCCTTGCATAGCCTATCAAAGTAGCACCTCATTTTTGCATGTATTGGTCATGTTTCAGTGGGTTTTTGGCCATCATTTGGCATGCCATGATTCTGTTTTTGGTTGGTTTGGTAGCCTCTCATATGCTTCACATGCTTGTAGTGTAAATCATGGTTCACTAGCTTATAATGCATGTTGTTTTGGCCCTCTATGCTAGCATAATTTGGCCTTGCTCCAAACTGATTTTTTTCATATTTTGGGCTGCCTTAGCTCTGTTTTGAGGTCCTTTGGTCGAATGATGCTTGCCATGTATGGTTGTAATGTAATAGCCTTGTTTAGCCTTGAGTTTTGAATCCCTTTGCATGCTTAACTCGCGGTGTTTGCATGTTTTAACATCATTGAGCATGATATTTCAGAGCATATAAGGTTTCCATATTCTCATGTTCATCACTCCTTCAATGTGTTTGAGAGTTGTGCTTGTATGCCCTATTTGTGAGCCATTGCATGAGCTTCATTTTTGTGCCTTTTGAGCCATCATCTTAGTTCACTTTTGTTCCTATTTTGGCTTGCATAGGGACTATTTGGAGTTGGTTTGGCCATTTGAGCATTGCCTTGCATGCCTATAGTGTAATACACTTCACTAGTTTCGGTGTTTGAGTCATCTAACATGTATTGTGTGAGTTGTTCGCATGATTTAGAGTCATTTTGGAGTCATGTTATATGCCATTTTAGAGCTGGAATATATGCTATTGTACTCCATGTTTAATCCTTTCAATGCATGTGCAAAGTTGTGTTTTTGTGCCTTAGACTCGGGGCCATTGTATTGGGAATGTTTGCCTGAGTTTTAGAGTCTTGTTTTCATCATGTTTGGCCACTGATTTGGGTGTGGCTGAGCCCCATCCGTTTTGGTTTAAGTCCATTTTGCATCAAGTATGCCATTGTAGTTCATAGCATTGAGTATGCCACATTGTCGCATTATTGATCATTGCATTGTGCATACCTTGTTCATCTCATTGTGTATGTTAGTTCTTAGATGCATTGTGTATGCTAAGTACCACGTGCATTGAGTATGACATTGTTAGTTCATAGCATTGTGTATGCTAGTTGCATGTTTTCATGTCATCCTTTGCATGTTTGCATCACTTAGTTGCATAGCATTTAGGTTGCATACCTAGAGTTACATTTATGCATGCCATGTTATGTGTTGCATTATGTTTGGAATAGGAGTTAGTCCAAACACGGGAAACAAGGGACGTTTCATACTTGAAGTGATGAAACGTGCCTCGATTCCCGGTCGCCGGCACTCTTGACTACACATGATGGAGTTTAGGCATTTATGTGTTTATATGTGCATTCATTCTATATTAAGTTGTGCAATTCGGTTCCTCGGCCATCATGCATTGAGATGCGTGATTGGTGGCCCGAGGATCGAGACCTACACTCCCTTGAGCTTGTACAATGATGGGGAGAGTGGTCGTTGACACATATGTTGAAAATACCTTGCCATGCCTCTCTCTTGCTCCTTGTTGCAGAAAACCAAAAACCAGAGGCAGAAACTGGTCGGCCGACCAGCTTTTCTAGCAGGCCAACCACCCCTTTTGGTTTCTCCTACAAAAGGTGGTCGGCAGGTGGTCTCCCATGCCCATAAGCTGGTCGGCAGCCTTTCCACAGATTCCCAGGGTGGAGTTTCAGCCTTTTGGGGCCTTGTGCAGTGTTCTGAGGTCAATTGCAAGCAAAGGCAAGTCAGGGTGTCGCGAGGGATTTCCGAACAAGGCAATTCAAGCATGCATGCATCCTTCACCATCCAAGGCAGAGCTGAGGCAGTCCGTTTCATGTAGTTTGCATGATAGTTTACTCGCTTACTTAGCTAATTTGTTAATTAGTTAGAGATATGTAATAATTAGCTGTAACTTGTTATTCATTGTGGTTGTGTAATAACTAGTTTAATTAGATTCGCTTAGATTAGCTAGTTGGTTTTTGTATTATTTATTCGGACCCTCCGTAGAGAGGGCCAACTGTTGTAATAAGTGTGCGTGTGTGTGATGCATGTCTTCCAATCCCACGTCTTTCTCCCTTTTATTTACCAGCTTACAATGGTTAGTTTTAGGTCATGTTTCAATTAGCATCCTTATGCCTTGCATGTTTGCATTCATTCATCTGTCTTGCATGCGCTGGGCTCGGCGCATCATACTAACTGCAGTGTATTTCAATTCTGAGTTGAATACGTGTTATCTGTAGCATCTCATATGCCATCTTAGAATAGCCGAGTCTATTTTAGTTGCATTTCGTATGTGTTGCGTTAGCCATCTTAACATGAACTAGGATCATGCATTGATTACTAACTAGTTTCTGTTTTGGCTTGGAGTACTCGGTGAGTGTTTATGCTTTAGCATCCTTGCATGTGTGTGAGTGACTGCCATGATAACATGTTTGCCGTGAGGCTAACTTCTTATGTGATATACCTGCCTGAATGCCTGTGGGTGAAGGTTGGATTATTTAAATTGGAACAATTCATCGATTGCAAGTTTTAAGCCCTCTTGAGAGTGGCAAATCACCATGTTTTCTAAGCCCACTTGAGGGTGGCAAAATTCGCATTTTAGCCTACTTACGAGTAACAAATCACTTTAAAAAACAAACATAAGATGTTTTGTTCTAACTTAGGCGATCTAGTCTATACTTGTGCGTTGTGCGCATCACATAGTAATTCTAGCTAATTAACTGGAATAAGAATGCATGTGTTTTCAAAAACAAGATATCATGTTTAGTAGTGGCCGATCTTTGATTGGGTGAGCGGGGGTGCTCATTGCATGACCTTCTCTAATCGTACCCAAGTTCCCGAGTCGAGGCAAGTTTGGTGATGACGGACATGTCGCCTTAGGCACGAGTCAGGGTTTCCTAAATTCCCCCAAAATAAAATATTTAGGTGGCGACTCTGTATCTGGCAAAACAGTCCATGTTTGGCACTTTTTTCTAAAAATCAGTTTTTCAAAATGATTTGCCGAATTTGGACTCTTTGGTGATTTATCAATCTCGTATTACACTTTGCGAGATCAGATTAAGAACCGTGACTTTGAGTCCGAACTGTAGTGAGCCCAATGAACAAAACGGGATTTTCCCGGGACGTTCGGGCGCGTCTACAGAGGCGTCAGGAGCCTGTTACGCACGATGATGATGACGAGTCCGGCGAGGATGAGGGGTCATTAGAGGGTGGCGACGATGCTGAGGAGGGCTGCAAGGATGAGAGTGGAGACGACTCTGGTTCTGGTTCCAGTTTAGAATCAGATGGTGGCGCTGATGGGGATAATACTGAGTCTGCGCAGCCGAAGAAGAGGACGAAGAAAGCCTCTCGATCTTGAGATGGATGGCATAGACCCAGATGTTTTTGCTCAGTTTCTTTTTCTAGTAGTATTAGCACATTTGTACAGCCTTAGGAAGTTTTATTTTCTTCAAAACTTGTGCCTTTAGCAAAAAGAAACCATGATGTGAATGAAAACAGCTTTTTGGTTCAAAAAGTGTTGCATTTTACATTCTAAGCATCGCATCGCATTGCATCACAGCACAAAAATGAGATTGATCTTTGTTTGAAAACTGCATATACAAAATGCATTGGTCTGAATCAGGTAGTGAACCAAACAAAACAAACACAAACTGAGTAAAACAACTCAAACTAAGGCGACAAGCCAGCGAATAAAGCTACAACTCAATAAGCAAAATGAATACAACTTGATAAACAAATTGTAATAGCTCGATAAGAAAATCGCAACAACTCAATTAGCAAATCGCAACAACTCAATAAGCAAATGCATATTGGACAAACAAAACAACAGGACGCATCCGAAGCAGAAATAAACTCAGATTTTCAGCATTCTGAGCACACAGGAAGGCTAGAGGCTCTCTTCTAGAGACAAGAAGCAGCTGTAAACCACTTAGGCCCATTGCTGACCAGAAAAAATGATTGTCGACCACTTTTGTGGTCAGTCGACCAAAAAAGATGGTCGGTTGACCAGTTATGCAGGGGGTCCCTAAATTTTTGGCACCTGTCCCCCACTAGTGCCTTGTCTTCTACAAAAGGCTACAGCTCCATAATCTCCTCATTGTAGCTCAATTTTTGCCTAAAATGGAAGCGTTTCTTGCCCAAAAACTTTCCAATTGGCTCGCAGCTTTAGATGGCACGGAAAAGTTGAATTTCTGGGATTTCGGAATAAATGCACTATTCACGTTTAGTCGCACCCCACTGCGTTTTCCGTTCCTTTATGCCGTAGCTAGGTGTTAGAATCTGGTAACTCATGTTTTTAACTTTGGCGGACAAGAGATATGCCCCACTCTTGAAGATTTCCAAGCTTTGATGGAATCTCAGCGTGACGAAGAGATCTTGCCTTAATTCCGTTTTGGCCATATCCAAGCCTTAGGACGGATGCGTGGGCTTACTTTTCATGACGCTCGATTTTTGATTCGCAATGGAGAATTGGACATCCCCAGCTTGATTCATCGATTTTCTAATGCCGGTGACTGCAGCAATCATCACTGGCAGGGTTTTCGGTGAGATACGCTTTGCTTGTGCATGTTGTCTCATTTCTTGCTCGCCCCTGGCTCTGAAGGGTCTAGCATCCGTTTGATTGAGGTCACTCTAGGCTTGAAAGAGGGCAAGAGCTGTATTAGTATGACCCTAGTTGAGACACTGATGGGTTTAGATGCTTTTCGTCGCCGAGAGAACTAGGTTCGCGGGGAGTCCACTACTCTTACAGGTAATGTTTCCCACCTCCTCACACGTGTATTTATCACATCACTCAACCCTTAGGCTCTATTTTTCTCTCAAAACCCTTTTCTCACTTTTCTCTCCACGTACACCTCTTTATTCTTTAATCTCTCATTTTTCATCCCTCCCCATATATGGTTGATGAACAAGTTGAGGGTGGTGGACTCATGCCCAGCATATTCAGATCGCGGCTACTTCTTCCGGCAACGTCTAGTTGATGCCGCATATGAGGGATGGTGGTGTGAATGGATGTGCAGTCTATTCGCTGTCAACATTGCTTGGTGCTGCCCTTGGCTTAATTTACCAACGATGAGCTACAGCATGTCTCGCTAGCCCAGGATTTAGTTGATCGGCCTGACACATTGTGTCTTTTACTTCCCGTTCCGATTCCGACGCCAGTTCAGACATGATCAGACCTGCCCAAAAGAAGAGATAGAGTACCCTACTGCATTTCCAGTCTGAGGCACACAGCTAGCTCGGTATGCCACAGCATGGAGGATGAGAGAGCTTCTGGACCCCGCTCCCATTTTCAGTTGCATCCTCTCTAATGAGTGCATAGCTTGGCTCGATGAAGAGGCGCAGGTTGGGCCTACTCTAGCATCAGGGGCTTCCACAAGCTCCGGGAGGGGACGCAGGAACACCTAACTATGCCCCGAATTTATTTGTTTTAATCAGTACTTTCAAGTTTTCTTTATGAATGCAATAAAAAGCAACTTCAATTTGTATTCAAGAGTAGGAGAACTCTGTACTAAAATCAATGTAATTGAAGGTTATGGGTACTGAAAATTTTTCATTTGGTCAAAAAATGGTCTAAGTTGTAAAAAGATTAATTTGAGCAAAATCAACTTTTATTAAAACTTTTCAAAACCATTTTCGATATGAATCAAAACTGGACACGCCTGAGTTCTATCATTGAGATGTACAACCTCGAATCCCAAACAACTGGAAAGTTGCCCCTAGTCTGAACAACACTGCACTGGAGATCACAACCGAGCTCTTGAATGCAGAATAGACAAAGATGACCAACATGATCACATGGACAAAGTCGATTTGGAAGTGTTTATAGCTAGACTTCAGAATGAAGTTGCCTACGTATCCTAAAGATGGGAATCAAGCCTTACGTAGTTCGGTTCAGGTTCACTTGTGTATTAACCCTCTCCTTTTGCGCTCTAACTTTTGCCAAGGCCGCCCTTTCTGGGTTTTCAACCTTGCGAGCTCAGTTTTTATTATTTCAAATTTTCTGTGCTCTAACTTTTGCCTAAGTCGCCCTTTCGGGTTTTCGGCCTAGCGAGCCACTCTGGGATAATATTTCTTCAACTTGTCCATGTTAATCGGCTGGGAGAGCTCTAGGCCATCTAGGTCCATCAGAACGACAGCTCCACCTGACTAGATAGACTTGATGATATAGGGACCAATCCAATAGGTCTGAACTTGCCCCTAGGGTCGTGGATGGGGGCTCGGTTGTCTTTAAGCACCAAATCCCCGTCTTTCAAATTCCTGGACTTAACTTTCTTGTTGAAAGCCCTGGCAATTCTTTGTTGATAACCCTGGACGTGATATAGTGCTTTAAGCCTTCTTTCATCAAAGAGCATAAGTTCTTCGAACCTGCTCTGCGGCCAATCTGCCTCAGCAATCTGGCACTCAACCATTACCCGCAATGACGGAACCTCAACTTCGATAGGCAGAACAGCCTTCATCCCATAAACCAAGGAATACAGAGTTGCCTCAGTAGAAGTTCGAATTGAAGTCCAGTAGCCCCAAAGAGAAAATGGCAGTTTATCTGGCCAGTCCTTGTAGGTTTCCACCATCTTCTGCAGAATGTGCTTGATGTTCTTGTTGGCGGCCTCAACAGCTCCGTTGGTTTGCGGCCGATATGTAGATGACTTATGAAAAGCCACGTTGTATTTCTCCAACTAGTCGATCACCTCCTTTTTGAAATGGGAACTATTATTCAAAATAATCTCATTCGGGACCCCATAGCGACAGATAATGTTGTTCCTGATGAACTTAGCAACATGCGATGCCTTCAACACCGCGTAAGATTGGGCCTCAATCCACTTCGTAAAGTAGTCTATTGCTACAAGAATATACTTATGCCCGTTGGACCCATTTGGAGTGACAACCCCAATTACATCAATCTCCCAGACTGAAAAAGGCCATGGCGAAGTCATGTTGTACAGCTTCGACGGCAAAATGCTCATGTGGTTTGCATGGATCTGGCATTTGCGACGTCGCCGGACAAAGCCAATACAATCCTCCTCCATGGTTGACCAATAATAACCCTGTCTAAGGATTTTCCGGGCTATCATCACCCGCTCATGTGCGCTTCGCACTCTCCTCCGTGGATGGCCTCCATCAGGCGTTTTGATTCTTCAGCATCAACACACAGCTTATGCATCTCGACATGACCCCTTTTGTATAGTTTACCCTCGCAGATGATGAACTGCGCAGCCATTCTTTGTATCGCCCTCTTGTCTTTGGCGTCTGCCCCAGGCGGATAAGCCTCATTTTCCAAGAAGTTCCAAACATCATAAAACCAGGGGTTTTGATCTTGTACCTCATCTATGGTAGCAATCAGCTTGTAAGCCGGTACGAATTTATGTTCAATGATGATCGGATACATCCGGACTCCAAAAGGGATGTCTATCATAGAAGATAGAGTTGCTAATGAATCAGCGAACCTGTTGTTCTCTCTTAACAGATGAGCGAAGTTCAGTTTTTCAAACCGAGGAATCAGAACATCCAAGGTCTAGTGATAGATTCTCATCTTTTTTTTTTTAACTTTCCAATCTCCTTTAGCTTGAGATACAACAACGTTCGAGTCCCCGATGACATTCAACCGTTTTGCCCCTAGTTCCGGGGTGGCTTCTAGTCCAGCAATACATGCCTCATACTCTGCCTCATTGTTCAACAGTTTGAACTGGAGTTCGAATGCTAAAGGTATACGAGAATTGTCGGGTGCTATCAGCAACACCCCTATCCCATACCCGTATTGGTTTGACGCTCCGTTAAAGTACGTCATCCAAGTCTCTTCTTCGACATGCAGAATGGCATCATTTGGGAATAGATATTCTACTGCTTCATCCCCGTCCACTGGGTGATCGGCTAGGAACTCCGCTACCACTCTCCCTTTCACTGACTTGCGTGTTATGTACTTCAGATCAAATTCGGAGAGAAGAAGCAACCAATGGGCTAGCCTACTCGTAAGTGCTGGTTTCTCGAAGAGATATTTGATGGGATCTAATCTCGAAACCAGTATTACAGATACCAAGGCCAAACAAGCCTTCTCCAGCAGAGTGTAGCGGGTCTCATATTCCAACATCTTCTTGCTCAGGTAATAGATAGCCTTCTCCACTTTGTCCTCAGACTCCTGTGCAAGCATGCAGCCCATTGTCATTTTGGTTACGGACAGATACAATATCAACGGTTTCCCTGGCTCCAGCAATGACAACACAGGTGGGTTCTATAGATATTGCTTGATCTGTTCAAAAGCAACTTGGCATCAGTCATCCCATTGGAACTTCTTTCCTTTCTTCGGGAGACCAAATAGTGGTTCACAAGTCAAGGTTAATTTTGTAATAAACCGTCTTATGAATTGCACTTTACCCAGAAAGCCTCGCACCTCCTTTTCAGTCCTCGGTGGTGGCATTTCTAAGATGGCCTTGATTTTAGAAGGATCGACCTTGATACCCCTTTGTGTGATCAAGAATCCCAGCATTTTCCCTGCTGTAACACGAAATGTACATTTCTGAGGATTCAACCGCAACCGATACTCTCTGATCCATTAGAAGAATTTCTGCAAGGCAGTGTAGTGGCCCTCTCTTTCCTTGGACTTGACAATCATGTCGTCTACGTACACCTCAACCTCTTTATGGATCATATCATGCAAAATCATGGTCGCAGCCCGTTGATATGTTCCCCAACATTCTTCAACCCAAACGGCATCACCCTATAGCAATAGGTTCCCCACGGGGTAGTGAAAGCAGTCTTCCCCCTGTCTTCGGGTGCCATCAAAATCTAATTGTAGCTTGAAAACCCATCCATGAACGAGAGCAGCACATGCCCAGCAGTGAAGTCCACTAATTCGTCGATATGCGACAGAGGAAAGTCGTCTTTCGGACTGGCTTTGTTCAGATCTCTGAAGTCCACACATACCCAAATTTTGCCATCTTTCTTCGGCACCGAAACTATATTGGCCAACCAAGTAGGGTATTCAGATACCAACAGGAACCCTGTGTCGATCTGTTTGGTGACCTCTTCTTTGATTTTCAAAGCCCAATCCGGGCAGATCCTTCGGAGCTTCTGCTTAACAGGTCGGGCCTCTGGGTCAAGAGGGATCCGGTGCTGTACAATCTCAGGATCGATTCCAAGCATGTCTTCGTAGGACCACGCGAAAACATCTTTGAAATCTTTTAATAAAGCGACTAAGTGCGTGCGCTCCTCCGAAGACAACATGGACCCGATTTGGACCAGTCGCGGATCCTTCTCAGTACCAACGTTGATTGAGGTGATTTCATCAACCAAAGGTTTTACAAACCTCTCCTACTCTTCATTAATAAAATATTTCAAAATCGGAGGAATTTCTTCCTCGTCATTTTCATCAAAATTTTGAAAGTCCTGATTAATGCAATAAACTAAAGGCACAAAAAAGTACTCAGAAGCCATAGTTGTACAGTTCTCATTACTAACATCCAGATCGCCTGATTCCTCGGTTACAACAGACTCAAAGGAAAAAGAAAAAGACGACTTGGATAGGACAGTGGCATCCAGGTTATCACCCCCAGGAATACTTGACTCTAGCTCCGACGAACTAGAATCTGATTCCGACTCCACAGACTCCGTGGAATCAGATTCTGGTTCACTACCTGATCCAGAACTACTTGATAAAAAGCCCTCCTCATACTGCCAGACGAAGGAGGGTACGATAGATGCATCCAGAATGCCAGAAGGTGGGCCCACAACCACTTCATCCCCGGTCATGGAAACTGAGAAGTTATCCCCCAAGCACTCCGGAACGATTTGAGGATCTAAGAGGAGACAAGCCAGTGCTACCCTCATCTCAATTTATGTGCTCTCGGAACCTTCCTCCTTGCACTGCTCTGCCTCAAATGGTGGGTCTGTTTGCTCTTTGGTAACTTCATCCCCTGACAACTGAAGATCAAAAAATATTTCAAAGCCGGGCAAGTGCCGCTTCTCTGAATTCAGTCAGGGCTCCGGAAAGCCACAAAATGGGAAGTCTCCCCCTCCCGGACAAAGCGTTCGTTCAGGGTCCCCTGGATAGGTCTGTGCACTAACTCATAGTGCTTCCCGGCTTGCTTTGCCCTGGCTCTTCTGGCCATTTCTCTTTCTTTCCTTGCCCAATCCTCTTTGGTAAGGAGATAACCTAGGCCAAAGGTATATGGGTTGTGTGGCACTTCAGCCAATGCTGCAACGCCCTTCTGGCCGCTTTGTCCCAATCCCATTCTGGGCATGTGTTGAAGCTTATTCATGAGGTAGACAGATTGTGCACTGACGTACAGTCCTTCATCAACAGCTAGTATATCTTGTACAACTCGGGCCTCAGCTAGGGTGAATCCTAACAGAAATACATCCTCCGCGCCATGCTCAATCTCCAGAACTGGTGTGGAAACCTCTGGCAGCAGATGTATCGAAGAATTCCCAAAAACAATTGCCACCTCTTTCCCGTTGGGGTACTTCAGCATCTGGTGTAAGGTGGAAGAGACAGCCTTTACCTGGTGTAGCCACGGCCGCCCGAGGAGTAGATTGAAGGTGGTTGGAACGTCCAAGATATGGAACTCAATGTCCTGTTGCCTCGGGCCAACCTGAGTCTTAATCCGTACGGTCCACATCACCTCCTGGCTGGTATTATCATAGGCCCGTATCACCTGGGCTGTAGGCACAAAATCTGCGGGCTTTAACCCGATAGCATACGCCATTCTTGATGGACATACATTGATTGCAGATCTCGTGTCAACCAGGACCACCGGTATCCATTTCTCCTTGCATTCAACAGAGATATAGAGTGGTTTGTTATGATTTGAGCCCTTGGGCGGTAGTTCTTTGTCGGTGAAGGTCAAGGTTGGGGAAGCTCCTCCCAGGAAAACCAGCCCTACCAACTGCTCAGGAGTTGTATCAATTGAAAGCTTGGCCCTATCCATGGCAGAAAGGACAGCTTGTCTGTGAACCCTCGAGGCCGTAAGCAGTCCCCAGATGGAAATGTCTGCTTGAATCTTCTTTAGCTGTTTCAGTACAGCCTCCTCCACCAGCAATATTTCTTTCTACCTCTCTGTCTCTTTGTCCTTTTCGGACGCCTCTGGCTGGTCCAAGTGTGGGGGCTTGGAGTACCGCCCACTCCTGGTCATATGGCCAACCTCCTTGACATACCAGGTGTCATCCGGTTGAGTCTGCCCCCAGTCTTCGTCAGTGTGGGCAAGACGCAAGTCGTCGTCTTTCCACCACATCCCATTGGCAACTGACAGACAGCTGTCTGGTTCTGTTGTAGCTATTGTTGTGCTCACAGCACATTCTGTCCCCGCAGGGGCCTTGGCTTTTCTAGCCCTGTCTTCATTCTCGATTCTCTCTTGTTCAAAACGCCTCAGTGTATCTTCCTGCTTTGTGTTCGCTGTACACAAACTGCCCAAGTCCTGAGCAAAATTCTTCGCACCGGTGCTCTCCGGCGATACTCCCTGATTCTCGGCCATTTCGGCCACTGCTGATGTTCCCATTTCTAACGGTCCCTGTTCTGATTGAGGTGCCTCAACAACATCTGGCTCGTCGCTGAGCCACCTAGTGTTTTCTGCCGATCCATCCAGGTTAAACCAATTGATGCTCACATCTCCCGGGTCCTACTCGTTGAAGAACTGTAGGTTGCTGATATCCTCTTCCAGTTCTGCTAGGTCATCTAGCCCCTGACTTGGTCCATCTTCCCAAACCACTCTCTGCCCCAACCGGCAACTCTACCCTCGGCTTAGCCTGGTCTGTTGATGTGATATAACCACTCGGGTTGTACGTAAAGCTCCCAGACCCCTCAGACTCTGAATCAACATTCCCATCTGCCTCCAAAGTCATCCTAGTTCTGTCTTTGACAGTCACCACCACCGGTTTGGGTTGGATTAGGGAGGTGCTCAACATGCACAAGTCTGTGCTACCTGGGATGAACACCTCAGGCTTGGGTAGGTGAGAGGGTGTGATGTATATGCTTGGGTCATATGGGATAGCCATGGTTTAAATTAGGTTGATGTGTTTGGGTGGTGGAGCTTGGTTATGTGGTGGGAGTGGGTTGGTGGTGACATTCGGCTTCTCTGGAGGTGCGATCACCTTGTTGTCAATGAGATCCTGAATCTCATGACGCAGTCTAAAGCATTGGTCGGTGTCGTGACCATGCTGTTGGTGAAAGGCATAGTATTTGGCCGGGTTATGGGCTGGAGGAAGGTTATTTGGTAGTGGGCGCGGTTCTAGAGGCTTCAGATGCCCCTTTCTAATTAGAACCCCGTGGGCTTTGGACAAAGGCATATATAGTGGGGTAAAAGTCCTCTGGCCCTGGGGTGGATATTTGGTTGTTTGTGAGCTAGTACCGGACGAGCCGGTGAAAGGTGTGGCTGTTTTTGAGGTGGTGGTAGTGACCAGGCCGACATCTGAAGTCCTTGTGGCTGCAGCGCTGCTCGTGGCTGCATTCGAACCGCATGTAAATGCCCTCTTGGGCTGTTCCCTCTCCTGGTCGATCAGACCTTGCTTCATGGCATCTTCAATCTGTACCCCAATCTCGTGCAAATCAGCAAAGGTGGGAAGGGGTAAAACGATCATTTTCTGTATCAGCTTGGGTTGAAGGTTGCGCACAACCATCCTTATCTGATCCTTCTCGAGTGGCCGAGTTGTCATCATGGAGGCCTTAGCCCTTCATCGAGTGACAAAGTTGGAAAAGCCTTCCTTCGGCTCTTGCCTGGTCGCTTCAAGATCACGGGTCGTGACCTCAATCTGGGTGTTATACGAATATTGCACAACAAAGGCCTCGGCCATCTCCTCCCAACTTCTCTTCACTGAGTCCTCTAGTTTGGCGTACCAAATGGCTGCAATAACTGACAGGGTCCGATCGAAGGGTGATAGCTTCTAGAGTCTCATTAAGCCCATCGGGCATAAAATATCCGAGAACAGCCTCAGATGAACCATAGGATCGCTCGAGCCATCAAAACGGTCTATGTGGGGCATCTTGAATCTGTCCAGCAATGTCACGTCCGAGTTCGTGTAACCATCCTCTATGTCCGGGATTGAGTTGACTCCCTGGGCCCGTTTAAACAGCTTTTCAAGCTTACTCATCTTCAGAGCGGTTGGGTCCATCTTAGATTTAAACGGTGTATCTGTTGAGAAGGCTGGTGTCTTTGAAGTCTGTGGTAGAACTGGTGGCGGGACTGGCCCTGTTGGAGCATCCGTATCTTCCTGGACATTTGTAGTATCCTCGAGTGTTGGAACTCTAGGTGGGGGCAGGGGTGGATGCGAAGCAGATGCTCCGGCTTATTGTGGTTGCTACTGTTGTTGGAGCCTGGCAATCAGTTCTGCCTGTTGGGCTACAACCTCTACTTGACGCGTGGTAATCTCTGCCTGGCGAGTAGCACCCCACTGCATGGCCTGCATGGTCTCTTGGAGTTGGCGCATCATGTCCTCCATTCCGACTGTAAAGTGTTGATTTGACTGAACAGGTGTATATTCTCTCTCTGAAGTAGAAACAGATATCTCAGCCTAACTGCACACAAGTGAGGTAGATAATGACCGTTGATCTGGTAACCGCTGTACTGATGATCTGTGCCTGGATGACCTCCGTCTTGTAACCGGGGGTAATGCAGTAAACACTGGTTGTCCGTCAACTAGATCCTCAGATCGATGAACTCTTCCAATCTGGGTCTAGAGTGCTCGAGGGGTATCTGCCTCATCGGAAGCAATTGTGCTATACTACCTTGCAAAATGATAAATAAAGCAAAATAAGGAAATAACATGCAAAAAAATGGGCAACATTTCGGCTTAAATAAAGACAACACACAGTTGATATTATAAGCTGAACACATGGTTCCCAACACTGACCACTACCTCCAAATCACTGCCTCAAATCTGATATCCCAAATACTGATGTCCTCAGCCTAATACCCAGACTTGCAAACTGATACATACAACCTGTAGAGACGCACTCCGACAGCACCTGTCAATCAAGTAAAAGCCAAAACACTGCTATGGTGGGGTAGAGTTTCCCTGTCCTATTTTGTCAGGAGCTAGGGTTTCACTACGCACTCAGTGGTTTCAAACAACCCACATTCGGGTAAGCAACTTGTCCTAGTTTGGAATGGTCTTTATGGCTTCCGATATGCAATTAGGTCGAATGGTCAAAAGGGTGCCTCGTTAAAAATCGAGGTTTGTGTTTCCATCGTGGCAGAGCCCGTAACTGGTCAGCCTTATGGCACACTTTTCCAAGCAAGCCTCTGGCAAACTGTTCAGGAATAGCAGATGGAAAACACGGTGTCCTAGGCGCACCAATGCAAATGTAATGCAAAGAAACACATAAGTGTAGATAAAATAACATATCATGAGTTCGAGTCAAGTTCTCTAAATCCCCAGCAGAGTCGCCAGAAACTGTAGACCGCCCGAACTCGCTTCGCGCGCTAGGGTATGAATTGGGTTCATAGCACTACGTTCGGACTCCTGTCACGGTTCTGAATCTAATCTCACAAAGTGCAATGTAAGACTGATAAATCACCAAAGAATCCAAATCCGGCAAATCGTTTTGGAAAATCGATTTTAATCAAAAGCGCCAAACATGGACTGCTTTGCCAGATTTCAGAGTCGCCACATAAATATTTTATTTTTGGGAGATTTAGAAAACCCTGACTCGTGCCTAAGGCCACGTGTCCGTCATCACCAAAGTTGCTTCGACTCAGGAACTTGGGTACGAGAGGGGAAGGTCCCGAAATGAGCACCCCCGCTCGCCCGATCAAAGATCGGCCTCTACTAACATGATATGTTGTTTTTGAAAACACATGTGTTCTTGTTTGATTATTAGCTAGCTTACTATGTGATGCACACAGCACACAAGTATAGACCAAATTGCTTAAGTTGGAACAAAATATCCCATGTTTATTTTTCAAAAATGGTTTGAAGTTGCTACTCGCAAGTAGGCTAAAACGCGAATTTGCCACCCTCAAGTGGGCTTAAAACAACATGATTTTGCCACTCCAAGTGGGCTTAAAAAGCACATTTTGATGAATTGTTCCAATTCAAGTAATGAAGTCTTCATCCATAGGCATTCAAGCAGTTATAGCAGTTAAACACATAGCCTCATGGCAAGCATGCTATTATGGCAACACTTACACGCATACAAGGATGCTAAAGCATAAACACTTAAAGTGCACTTCGGGCCAAAACATAAACCAATTAGAAATCAATGCATTATCCTAATTATACAAGATGCCTAATGCAACACATGCAAAATGCAACTAAAATAGGCTCGGCTATCTAAGATGGCGTATGAATGCGACATTTGATACATGTATTCAAAGAAGTGTATTGAAATACAATGCGGTTTGAATGATGCGTCGAGCCCGGTGCATGCAAGACAAATGAATGATGCAAACATGCAAAACATAAGGTATGCTAATTGAGATATGCCCTAAACTAACCATGAAAAGCAGATAAGTAAAAGGGAGAAAGACGTGGAGTTGGAATACGTTCACACACACATGCACACTTATTACAACACTGTGCCCTCTCGACAGAGGGTCCGAATAAAATGAAAGCTAACTAGCTATGCTAATTAAGCTAACTATTACAAACCAACTAATTAACCAACTATTCTAGCTAATTAATTATTACAAGCCAAATTGAATAACTAGCTAATCTAAACTAATTAGAATATTACAAAGCACTAGGCTAAATTAATTACAGTACTGGTAATTAACTACAACTAGCTAACAAAAGTGATAAATGGCCTCGCGGGTGAAGGAGATATGCATGCTCGGTTGTGTCCTCTCGAAAATCCACCGCCTTGCCTCAAGACGCCTCTGTTTGCACTCTTTTGAACCTTTGAAAATTACACCGATTTCCATATTGCTTCTTTTTTATCTCAAGAACACCTTGAGGGCTGAAATTCCTCCTGTTGTTGTAATAGAGCACAGACAGAGGCAAGACAGTGTATTTGCAAGGAAATGTATGCACTTCCACACTCCTTATCATATCTCAAGCTCAAAGGAGTATGACACTTGACTCTCAAGACGCTAACCAAGCATTTTCAATGCATGGTGGCCAAAGAATCAAGCTTGTGCAAAACTCAATGAATACACACATAAGACTCGAAAGGCCTCTACCATATCATGCACAATCAGGGGCGTCGGCGATTGAGAAATGTGACACGTTTTATCACTATGAGTATAAAACGTCCCACATTTCTCGTGTTTGGATTAATGTCCAATCCAAACACATGCAATACAAACAACATGCTTATCTTGGCCATGTTTTACTTGATTCATTTTGTTTACACATTTTAGATTACCAATTAGTCTCTTAATCAGTTAAGTCTAAAAGTGAGAGTCCTCTAGTTTTGAAAGAGTGAATTAGTGAGATGTAATGGCATATATTTCAGCACTGAAATTACATGCTAAAGACGCTAAATCATGCAAGACATGCATGCAAGACATGTTAATGGCCAAAAACACTAAGGCTAGTGAAGAGCATCACACAAGAGGCATGCAATATCAAGCACAAATGGTCAAACCAGCTATGGACAGACCTAAAACATGCCAAAACAGAGGCCGAAACATGCTGAAATGATAGCCCAAAAGCTTAGACAAACATGCATGCAAGTTGGCTCACAAGCGAAACATAAGCCCCAAACCTCAAACACAACAAAAGGGCGATAAATGCAAGAATATGGCAGAGGTATATGGTCTGAAATAACATGCCAAATGATGCTATGGCATGCAAAAAGCTCAAATATGACATGCTAGAGGTCTCAAAGTGCAAGGCTAGCAAAACCAAATACACTATAGCTATGCAAAGCCAAGCATGCATGACCAAAACCATTCAAATCAGACCTAAAGCATGATAAAAATAGCCAAAAATGTTCTGGAGTAGAGCATACACATGCTAGATCAATAGGCTAAAACACCGAATACACTAGGCTTGTGAACAAAATTGCACTACAAGTGCAAGGAGCATGCAAGAGACAACCAAACCAATCCAAAATAGAGTTATGACATGGCAAATAATGGCTAAAAACATGCTTGAACTAAGCAAATTCAAAGCACAAAGACATGCTACTTTGCAAGGCTACAAGTAGGATTACACTACAAGTACAAGAAGCATGCAAGAGGTGACCAAGACAGCCAAAAATAGAGTTATGGAAGGTCTAAAAAGTCACAAAAATGATCCTAAACAAAGCCACTAAGAAGTAGAAACACATGCTCTTTTTATGGGCCATCAACACATACAAACAAGAGAAGAGGAGGGGGGGACCACCCCCACCCAATTGGGACCTCAAAACCAGCTTTCCACTACTGAAACTCCTCTGTGTTTTAGTGGTAATAAGGCCAAAAAGAGATGATCCCAATGGCCTCAAGAGATGGCACAAAGTAAAGTAAAACAAGTCACCAAAGGGGGTAAACCACCCCTAACTCAAACAAAGCCTCAAACAACCTTTTTAAAAACTTTAAAACAAAGGTTTTTGTAGTTGAAAGAAAGGCCTAAAATAGCATGCAAAGGTGGCCAAATATGCAACCAAAACAAAGCTTTAAAGAGGATATGGAACTCATCGTTGAAGCACATCAAGAGCAGCAAGTTTCTTGAGCTAAAACCAGCTTTTAGCCCTCAAATATGATCTCCAAGAACCTCAACTCAATGATGGTGGTGTTTGGATAAGAGTCTCTTTGCAAAAGTATGAAGAAAGCTCACTTTCAAGCACTAAAAGGGAAGAGAGGATTCTAGAGAGAGAGAGAGAGAGAAAAATTCGCTCTCAAAATTTCTGAACCCTTGAAAGGGGGAAAGAGCTCCCCTTATATAGAATATGCAAGCCAAAGCTTGCTTGAATTCCTCCCTACACGTGTAGGGAGGATGCATTCTGTGCCTAACAGCTGGCATAGCTGGCACCAAAAATATCTGCAGAAAGTGAAAAATGGCCGCCGACCACCCAAAGTGGTCGACAGTGGAAACATCTGGTCGACAGGGCAAAAAGGGGGTCTCCCAAGAGAGGAGAAGGTGGTGGCATGCTGCAGACCACTTAAGAGGGTCGACTGACCACCCACCCTAGCTGACTGACCACAAAAAGTGTTGGCAGGGAAGAAAAGTGGTCCACAGGGGAGAAAAGTGGTCTACACTCCTGCTTCTCCCTTCCAGGCAAAAGAGGCACCAAGGTTTGGCTTAAAATAAGCACAAAACCAAGAGAGTTTAGAGACTCAGGGGCAAAGCGCGCAGCTGAAAACCCCCGGGGACTCCAAATGAGCGTAAACATGCTCAATCATCGAGCGCTCAATCGGTGACGTCTAAGTCTTTAGGACGGTAAAAAATGGGGTGTCTACAGTCGACTTCACCCAACATAACCCACTCCCAAATGGCTACACTCGCCAAACAACTCATGGTTTTTCGGCTTAAGGCGTCGGCCACTACATTGGCCTTCCCCGGGTGATAATGTAACTCGAAATCATAGTCTTCTAAAAATTCCATCCACCTCCGTTGACACAAATTTAAATCTTTCTAGGAAAACAAATACTTCAAGCCCTTGTGATTGGAGAAAACCTCAAACTTCTCACCATACAAGTAATGCCGCCAAATTTTCAAGGCAAACACCACTGCAACTAACTCTAAGTCGTGGGTAGGGTTGTTCTTCTCATGGGTTTTCAATTGTTGTGAACCATAGGCTATGACCTTTCCCTCTTGCATCAAAACACAACCAAGTTCATCGCGAGGCGCATCACAATAAACGGTGTAACCCAAGCCTCTCTCTGGAATGATCAACGTTGGTGCTGTGGTCAACCTAGTTTTGAGTTCTTGGAAGGACTTTTCACGCGCTTTGCTCCATACAAACTTAACCCCCTTTCTAGTCAATCTAGTCAAAGGCGCAACTAATCTAGAGAAGTCTCTCACAAAACGCCGATAGCACCCCGCCAATCCTAAGAAGCTTCGGATCTCAAAAACATTTTTAGGTTGCTCCTAATCCTGTACAGAGTCTATCTTGGAAGAATCTACAGTTATCCCCTCACTTGACACTACATGGCCCAAAAACTTCACCTCGATGAGCCAAAACTCACACTTCTCAAACTTGGCATACAACTGATGCTCCCTAAGCAAGTCAAGCACTATTCTCAAATGAGTCTCGTGTTCCTCCTCAGAAGTCGAATAGATTAGGATATCGTCTACAAAGACAACCACAAAATGGTCCAAATACTCCCTAAAGATTCGGTTCATCAAATCCATGAAAGAAACCGGTGCGTTAGTCAACCCAAATGGCATTACAAGGAACTCATAGTGGCCATAACGCGTGCGAAAGGCCGTTTTCGGGATGTCCTCCTCCCGGACTCTCAATTGATGGTACCCCGACCTCAAATCTATCTTGGAGAAGCAACAAGACCCTCTAAGTTGATTAAACAAGTCATCTATTGTAGGTAGAGGGTATTTATTCTTGACAGTAACCCGATTCAATTTACGGTAGTCAATACACAATCGCAACGACCCATCCTTCTTCTTTGCAAAGAGGGTCGGCGCTCCCCAAGGTGACGTACTAGGGTGAATGAAGCCCTTGTCTAGAAGCTCTTGGAGTTGAATCTTCAACTCATGTACCTCTGCGGGTGCAAATCTATACGACGCCATAGAAATTGGTGCCGTTCTAGGCGCTAGATCAATGGTGAACTCAATCTCCCGGTGAGGTGGCAGGCTAGTAATGTCCTCAGGAAACACGTCCAAGTATTCACACACTATCCTAGGCAGCTCAACTCGAGTTCCGCCACTCTCATTATCCAGAAGAGAAGCAAGAAGACCACTAAGCTCATTCCCACCACGAGGATCAAATACTGGCAACAAGACCCTATCAACCCGGTCTCCCAAAAAATAAAAACAATCACCACTCAAGGTGCACACTGTGACCCTCTGTTGAAAATAATCAATCACTGCCTAATACGAATTCAACCAATCCATGCCTAGGATGACGTCAAAACTCGACATGTCTAACAACACAAAAGCAAACGGGAGTCTACGCCCAACAACCTCTATCTCACAACCATGACAACCCCGATCTAGGTCAACTGTACACCCAACTGGGGACTTTACTTTGAGCGGAGATACTAACTGTGTCACCTCTAGCCCCAATGCAGATGCGAATGCAGCAGATATGAATGAATGGGACGTACCCGTATCTATCAACACACTGGCCAAAGAATTACACATAATGAAAATACCTCTCATTACCGAGGATCCCGACAAACAGAGGCTACCAGGTGGTTGGATGATCAACCGGATGTTGTGGAAGAATTCCAACCAGAACAAGGCCCGGCAGGGGCGAGAATGTCAGTGACGGCCGGAAGGGCCGAAGAGCAGAGTACATCGCCGGAGAGCACCGGTGTCGAGAATTTCGCTCAAGATTGGAGCATCTTGAACACAGGAATTATTGAACAGCCAGTTTTATTGACACAGTCGGAATAGGAAAGGTTTGAGGATTCTGAGAGAATCAAGAAAGCTAAGGCCCATGCGGGAACTGAAAGTGCTGTGTGTACGAGGACAGAGAATACTGCGAGCATGCGGACGGAAGATACTACAAATATAAGAACAGCCATACCGGAGTCGGACAGGTGTCTGTCGGCTGCCGATGGAATGTGGTGGGAGGACGACGACTTATGTCTTGCCCACACAGATAAGGATTGGGGAAGTAACTAGCCAGACGATACCTGGTACATCGGCGAAGTCGATCATATGACAAGGAGCGGGCGGTATTTCAAGCCCCCACACCTAGATCAACCAGAGGCGTCTAGGAAGGATAAGGAGGCTGAGAAATAGAAAGAGAAGCAACTTGAAGACGAGGCCGTGCTCAAACAATTGAAAAAGATACAAGCAGACATCTCCATTTGGGGACTGCTTATGGCATCGCGAGTGCACAGACAGGCTGTCCTATCTGCTATGGACAAGACTAAACTCTCTGTAGATATCACACCAGAGCAGCTAGTTGGATTGGTCTTTCCGGGAGGAGCTACCCCGATGTTGACTTTCTCCGATAAGGAACTGCCACCTGAGGGTGCGAACCATAATAAGCCACTCTACATCTCTGTAGAGTGTAGAAATAAATGAATACCAGTGATTCTTGTTGATACTGGGTCCGCCATCAACATCTGCCCGGTAAGGACAACGTACTTAATCGGTTTGAAGATCGCGGACTTCACACCGACAACCCAGGTGATTCGGGCATATGACAACACGAGCCGAGAAGTCACGGGAACAGTGAAAATCCAGACCAAGGTTAGGCCGGGACAACATGAAATAGACTTCTATGTCTTAGAAGTCCCTGCAACTTTCAATATGCTTTTGGGGCGGCTGTGGTTAAACCAGGTGAAGGCAGTTTCGTCCACCTTGCATCAGATGGTGAAATACCCCCATGGGAAGGGAGTAGCCATTGTTTTTGGAAATTCATCGATCCATCCACCACCAGAAGTATCTACGCCAGTTTTGGAAATTGAGCATGGTATGGAGGATGTGTTCATGTCGGGTTTTACCTTGGCCGAGGCTCAGGTAGTTCAGAACATCATGGCTGTTAATGAGGGGTTGTATGTCAGTGCTCAATCAATATACCTCATGAATAAGCTCCAACACATCCCCGGGATGGGATTGGGAAAGAGTGGCCGGAAGGGCGTCGCAGCATTGGCCGAAGTGCCACACAACCCACATACCTTTGGCTTGGGTTATTTGCCCACCAAAGAGGATTGGATCAGGAAAGGCAAGGACATGGCTGGAAGAGCCAGAGCGAAGCAGGCGGGGAAGCCTTTTGAATTAATGCACGGCCCATCCAGGGTACCCTAAACGAACGCTTCGTTCGGGAGAGGGAGGACTTTCCATTTTTTGGCTTCCCAAAGCCATGGTTGAACGCGGGGAGGAAGCGCGTGCCGGGGTTTGAGATCTTCTTCGACCTGCAGTTATCCGGGCATGACGTTGCCGAAGAGCAGACGGACCCATTAGCTAAGGCTAAGCAGAGCAAGAAAGTGGAGTTTAAGGTCTTTGAAATTGAAATGGGGGTAGCACTGGCTAATGTATATACTTTGTTAAGAATTTCCTACTGGGCATTATGCTCACCCTACGGGATTTTTGTGCAAGAAAAGATGTGGTGTTTCCGGCTAACTGAAGGCGTGGAAGTGTGTGCAGAGAGCATAATGTGCTCATTTGCTATGACTCTGATTGTAAGCCAAGGGCTTTGTATGTGTGGGTTTGAATAACTGTTTTGTGTAACCAGGCTCAAGCCTTGGAAACTTGTAAACCCTTGGGGGTATTTGTTGTTTAATTAATTGTTGTTGGATTAACTGTAATATCGCATGAAGACTATTTACATCATGTAATGCAAGTATGAGGATTTATTATCAGTTTTACTTTAAAAGGGCCATGATTATTATATTACCATTTGGGCATGAAAATGGGGGCGTTACAGGAAAACTCTTCAACTTATATTCTCATAGGCATTTTCATTTCAGTAGAAATTAACTTCAAATTCTTGATGCTTGCATTTCCAATAGTCTACATGGAAATTCAGTATTATCCGTGTATTGAGCATGAGCATCTTGGCAGGTAGTTATTCACCCAAAAAAATCTTGGCAAGTAGTTTCTTTCTTACCAGGGACTGCATCATTCTGCCATAGCATTCTTTTCATATTTCCATTGCATAATTTACTACAACATCACATTAAATAGTTGCCATCAGCCAATGAAGGAAAGTCGTGGGTGCATAATATGATGAAAGAATCTAACACCGAGGCCCCTGAAAATTCCAGTGTCAAGTTCCAGCTTTCTCACTGAATTTTGATTTTATTAATTTTTTTCCACTTCAGGTTCTTTTTCTTTTTTGAATTTTGATATGATTGTTTTGAATTTTTTGATATTTTGGTTCTTCTCTATGTGCAAAAAAGCATTCGCTAATGCATTAGCAACAGCGCCATCCATGTGGACTCTTGGAAATGCAGGCATGAGAGCATTGTAGGTTTTTAATTTCTTGAAACAAATGACCTTTTGGAGCCTTCATATCTGTCTTCTCTTCTTCTTAACGTCATATTGTTAAGTTAATTTATTTATATAAAAATAATAATAATAATTCACAAGAAATTTCATAGTTAGGGTCGCCACAGATAATTGGATCACCTTTTAAGCGAAAAGGGTAGGTGATATTTTAGATCTCACCACATGAAGAAGAACAACCTTTAGATCCTAGAGGTAGTGATCTTGTCACGCCCCAAGTTTTATTACTCGAAATAATAACCAAAACCTTTAATACAAGTCCATTTAATTAACTACAGTTATTATTACAAACACCCATTACATGGGGTAACAACAACATTGTTCTCTCTCGAATAATACAACAATAATACATGTACAAAATTCACATTGAAATACACATGAATCTCTCATTTACAACAAGCATCTCTCATTTACACTATGACCAAATAATAGAAAATAATGTAGCACTTGTGCCTTTTACAGCTTTTGGTAAATGTATTCGGACCCTTTATTCTATTGTGGAAACCTTTGGTGTTGTTGTACTTTAGTTTTGAAAGAGTACAAATTGATTTAAACTTGTTGGGTTTGGTTGTTCGCACTTATTCTTGTCAAAAGTTCCTTGGAGACTTAGAAATTCCATTCTTGGGTCGACACCAGCCTTCCTAGGGTCGACCCTTACTTGTTGGTGAAGTTTTGGGAGTGTTGCTGAAAAATAGGGTAGACACCAGACTAGGAGAGGGTCGACCCTCTTCTGCCTGTGTGTTGGTTACTGGAAGATAGGGTAGACACCAGTCTGGGGTAGGGTCGACACCTGCAGTGCAGTTAAGCTTAGTTTCCCCAGATTTTCCTCTTTGGTGTCGACACCATTGTTGCAGGGGTCGACCCCTACGACCTTTTTTCAAATTTTTTTTTGTCAGTTTGGGTCTACTTTTGAGAATATTTTGATTAGATATTTTGGGTTGCTTTGAGGCCTATTTCTATTTTTGACCTAGTACTATAAATAGGTCCTCACTTAACCATTTCCTTTACTTTTTCTTTTTTTTCCTTCCTCTCAACCGTGAAACACTCTCTCTCTCCCAAAAAGACACTTTTCACTCATAGATCCTTAGATCTACTTGGTTGAAGGCCTCTCCTCACCTTGCCCTTTTCAGATAAAGTGTAGAGCTTATCGAGGGCTTCATTTTGATTGGAGCAAAGCTTGGTTTCTCCTCCGTCGACTTTTGGGTTTTTCTTCATTCTTCCTCTTCTAAGCTTGAGGTAGGGATATTCTATTCTCCTATATGGGTTTTAACATAGATATTGACATCTTGTATAAATGGTGTGATTTGGGAAAGTTTTTGGTAAAATTTTGGTTGGTTTCCATATGTATAAAAGAGGGGTTTTCTATTTGGGTGCTTTATGGGCATGAGAGGTCTTGAACATGTTTTGACTTGAGAAGAATTGATGAAATTTGGTCTTTGGTATAATATTTGATAAAGGGGGAGATTTTCCCTAATTGAATTAAATAAGTTATTTTGTATAAATAACGAGATTGGCTTGGAAATTATGGGAGTGAAGGAACATGTGATTAAATGTGTAGTTGGATTAATAAATTATTCACCTATCGAAAAGTCGATAAATTATCTATTTGATAGATTTATTTATCTATTTAGAAATATCTGCTTTGGGTTATCGGTGGAAGATAGTCACGATTGTTGTAAAAACTGCATGATGATTAGGTGAATTGAAACTAATCAATTGGATTACGTCATTGAATATGACGGTTGGATTAAAACGTTGAATGTGTGATTTAATTGGTCATTGTATATGACAACGTGTTTTAATACATTGCATATGTATCTTGTTTGGGGTGAGATGGGGGATGGACTCCATTTATAATTAAGTTGGCCAGAGTGTCTAGGGTGAAAGTCCCAAATCCTTGCATATATGGGTGTCGATTCCCTCGGATAAAAATTTCGTAAAATGGCAAATCATAAAATCTTGTGCATATATGGGTGCCGGTTCCCTCGGATGAAAATTCTGTAAAATTGCAAAACTTGAGTTCATGTGCATATATGGGTGCTGGTTCTGTCACGACCCAAACCTGCCCCTAAAAGTTTGGCATCCTAACCGGCCAGTAATCCAAGATTACCACAGGCCTTCCTGTACAAAACGTAAATAATCGGGGCTAGCGGAAGCAAAGACAAAATACGATAAGTCCAAAGAGCTGTGCATATATATGAACAAATATTTACATGCTAAAAATGTTAATTTATCCACTTACATTACATAACATATAATAAAACATCATATACAAAACATAGGCACATGCCACAAGTGTATAACAAAAACAAAGATGCTATTGGCCTTCCAGGCCTAGCCCCAACTCGGAGGCACCCAAAACAACTTGTAGGCTTCCAAAACGGCGGCTCGGTTCAAGACTTCGCCTAGGCTTGACTCCCAGAACGCTCACCTATAAATACATATATATACAAACAGTGAGCTAAAGCCCAGTGAATAACATTAAAGTAAAGGGGTAGTGAACGAATTCCACATATAACGTATTCATAAAATAAATCGGTCACAATCATTCATAATCAGAACATAACATAATGGTACATCTCACAGGATACAACATATATCATCTTCCGACTAGAGAATCGGTTTCGGATACCGATTAACACATATCACCACAATGAAGTGGCTAACGAGATCTCGTATCATGTATATGTCATGGACCCGCACTAATGTGCCGCCCCCCATGACTTGGGACTATCCACAGATGCCATACTAGTTTCACAAGTAGGACATTCGTTCACAGAATCAAAATCACATTTCAAAAACATAACTTAACGTATCACATTTGGAACATAGTTCATATTAATATATCTTTACAAAAATGTTACTCACAGTGGGTTTCCAAAACCGGTTGCGCGGTCTTCGAGGTTTAACCTACAAATACAAACATTCATAGCACAATTTCTTAATACACATCGTCATCAAATCAATTAGTTTATTCTATTCTTCTCTTACTTTATTCATTTATTTGATACTCGGTTGTTCAATTAGTTCTATTCTTTTCTTAATTTGTTTCATGTTTATGAGATGCAAATGGATGCATATAACATGTGAAAATCAAGTAAATGAAGGCTCGAAAGTCAGAAAACGATAAAAAACAAAATTGGAAAATTGCACTGTTTGGCCGCACGTGCGGTGGATTGGCCGCTCGTGCGGTGGCCTAGGCTGCACGAGCGGTGGAACTGCAGTAGCCAAAACACTGTTTGGCCGCTCGAGCGGTTTGGGTGAAAAACCAGTCCGAATTTCTGCTAAACCGTGGGTCTTTCTTTTTGCCAAATCAACCTCAAAATCATGAAAATCAAGGCCCAAAACATTTGAAAACCACTTGAATTTCTCATCTCTAGCTTCAAATAAAAAAATCATAACTTCCAAACAAAATCCAAATGTCTCATGTAAAGCATCAAACCTTGAATTGGGATGGAAAATCATAATACATGCACATAAACTCAAAATTCATGGAGACTACTCTCAATTAAAGAACTAAGTGAAAAGTAAATACATATGCACAAGAATTTCATGAATTCATGCCAAGATCTTGAGATGAGAGTTCTAACAAACATCTACACCATGAAACTCCTTAGCTTGCTAGATGTCAAGGGTAATACAACATAGATTCATGGAATTAGATGGCAAATCTTACCTTGGATGGTTTACTGGGTGAAGATTTAGCTTGATCACCTTTCCTTCTTCTTCTTCCCCTTGGTTCACGTTTTCTCTAGAACTCTCTTCTTCTTTTAGATTTTCTTTTCCTTTTTTGTGTTGAGTCAAACAAGGGTCCATCTCTTTAGTTTTATATTTGTGCTTAAAAATTGAGCCAAACATGGCCTAGCAAATTAGACGAAAATCAGTTCTCAATTAAATTTCCCAAATGGCTCTAAAAATTCCCGGTAACACATAGGCATGTTCAATTTCGTTTTCCGAACCCATTATGGTCGTCAATTTCAATCCCGAAGTTGTAGTCCCAACAAATATTTTTCCAATTCAAACAAATATTCTCCAATTAATTCATATTATCGCATAATTAATTAAGGATAATTGTGACATGCGTTTTGGGCCGTTACAGGTTTCCTCGGACGTAGTTCTGTAAAATGGCAAGAAAATAGAAGTGTTGAATGACGTTTGTTATTGAAGTGTTGATAATATGAATTGTAGTCTCATTTGAATTATTTGAATAAAAATGAACCATGTCAATGAATTGATTCGGATAAATAAATGGAAGTGGATTGAAATATGGATGTCAATGTTGATTGGTTATGGAAAGGGTGTAAGTTGGTTTGCAAGCATTGAACATTTATCGGATACTCATGTTTTAGTTAATTCTCATATATTGTTTAGCATATTTCTACTGGGCTTTGGCTCACCCTACTTGGGACATCATTTTTCAGGTATAGGAGACATGCCGCCTCCAAGATCTTAGCTTGGGAGGTCTAGGGGTTGAAGACTCCCCTTTTTGTTATTTTGTTTTGATGTTAAATGTATATTCAAGCCTAGGGCTTTCCATGTACAGAGTTAGGACTCTAATTTTGTTGTAGCCAAGTTATTACTTGGAAAGATGTAAGCCCGTAGAGCACTGATTTTGTTATTAAAAGTTAACATTACATGTAGTATCTTTTGTAAAGAAGACTCTGAGGAATGAAGAGATAATATTTCTCATATGTTTATGACAATTTGTGAATGGTTGTCTTGTACTTCTTTTGAGGGCGTTACAATAAACTCTTCAATCCTCAATCCGGCATTCCAAACTTTGTTCCTGAAAAATGGTTAAAATAATTGGGATGAACACGAAGTCCAGTAGGAATCTTCCCTGATTCTAGCACTGATTTTGTTATTAAAAGTTAACATTACATGTAGTATCTTTTGTAAAGAAGACTCTGAGGAATGAAGAGATAATATTTCTCATATGTTTATGACAATTTGTGAATGGTTGTCTTGTACTTCTTTTGAGGGCGTTACAATAAACTCTTCAATCCTCAATCCGGCATTCCAAACTTTGTTCCTGAAAAATGGTTAAAATAATTGGGATGAACACGAAGTCCAGTAGGAATCTTCCCTGATTCTAAACAATGTAGTCCTTAAACACATGAGATCATGAAGTGTTAAAGAGTGATATAAACATAAATTCTTTGTGCTCTTTAATATACTCAAATTACATTATGTATAGGTAACACCATTCTCATAAACGAAATTCATGAAAACTTTTCAAAGAAAACCCTTTCATTTGTTTCTATATCAGTCAAATATATGTTTAAAATAAAAGAGTCTTTTCAAGAATTCCTTGCTAACTTTATCTAGAATTATAAACATAGCAACGAGTCATACTCCTACATATCACAACACATTATAACACATTATAATCCACATAAAAGAACCCATACACTTCCATATATTCGATTTTTGCCCAATCAAGATTACTCACTTTCCATTATCTCAAACCCATGTACAAATCTTATTATAATCATTCCACACAGTCCAAATTGGACACCGGCTCCATTACCAAGCCTTAACATCATACCACACGCTTTACCGGTCACAAGCCGGAAGAAATGCGAAACCTTACGCTTTACCGGTCACAGACCGGAAGAAACGTGGAACCTCACGCTTTACCGGTCACAAGCTGGAAGGAAAACCTTTACACATTTCATCAACCCATACGCTTTACCGAGCGCTACTCCGAAAGGAAGGCGGAACCTTTATTAAGTGTCACGCTTTGCCGGCTCAAATACGGCGGGAAACAGAACCCAAGGCAACATTACAATCCATCAATTTCTTAAGTCATTGCTCATTATGAATTGTGGGCAAAGCCAACACATTCATTCATCATTTCCATTACTTATTAGCTCAAGAACACATACTCATTATTTTCGACCATTCTCTAGTATTCATCAAGTCATTCGTTGTTAGAATCCCAACAAAACCAATAATAACATTCATTATTTTTATCACAAAATTCATCCAATAACACATCCACTAAGAGATTTTGGCGCATTTTTAGAAGCATTCTCAATTCTTATATTTCAAAGGTCTTTTAACTTTTTCACAAAATTATCAAATCTTCATACTCAATTTCATAACACAATAATCACTATAAGTTATCCCCAATTAATTAATTTAATTACTCATCTTAATTTCTTCAAAATAACCTTTCTTTACAATAGTTATTTTCTAACCATTATTCATCATAATTTATTCTCATCTTCTACAAAACATGAGCTCAATTCCATAAATCAAATGTCAATTGAAGCTTTCTTTATTCCCAACATAGATTCCATAACTAGGGTTAAACATAAATTAGGGCTTTTTGCTATTTAACACAAAACCACATTCTCATGACCCAAACATCATGTATTCCACTTAAATCATCAATTCAAATTCCATAAATCAAAAACCCTAGCTCCCTTCACATGCCATTTCTAAAAATCTCCACAAAATGAGGGTTTTATGCAATAAAAAGTATCACCCATCTATCCACAAGACAATATTGAAGAGAATCAAGGAGAATCCCTGCCTTAAGCAAGAAGAGAGAGAAACCCGAAGTTTTGACTTCAACGAAAACACGATCCGCTTGGATGGATTGAAAGCCCTTGGCGCGCTCTACAACCTTCCTCAAGGGACTTAGGTGAGATGATGCTTCTAGAAGTGTAGATCTAGCAATCAAAGTGGGAAAAAGTTGGGTATAGAGAGAGATGAGAGAGGCTCACGGTTTGAGAGAGAGGAAGGAGGAGAAAAGTGAAATGAAACCATGCTTGGGGCCTATTTATAGTAGTAGAGAAGTAGCCCTAAGGTCAATAAAATAATCGGCCCAAAACCCCTCAAAGGTAAGGGCCCATTTGAACCTCAAAATCTGGAAAAAAAAAAAAAAAAAAAAAAGCACACACACACACACACACAGGGTTCGGGCAAGGGGGTCAACCCTTTAGGTAGAAAAGACAATCTGGCACAAGCAAGGGGGGTCGATCCTTAGACAAGAGGGGGTCAACCCTATTTTCTAGCAACCAACACAAAAATTCTGCAACATAAGAGGGTCGACCCTTCCCAGACTGGTGTCGACCCTATACAAAACCAGCAGAGGCACTAAGAATTCAAACAGGTATAACTCTCTCGTTCGGACTCTATTTTAGGTCGTTCTTGTTTCCAACTCGAAGCCCTGGAAACAAGCTTTCCAATGGTTCTAGCTTCACATCCAAATTCAAAATATGGAAAGAGAAAATGGCAAAATAATGAAGGTTGGTGTGGATGCTGCTCCCGGGAGAACTCCCCGAACATCCGTGCGCGCCTGCGAAGGCGAGGCGCGAATTCTCGTTTTGTTCTCTGAGCTACCACAGTTTGGACTCAAATGTCACGGTTCTGAATCTAATCTTACAATGTGCGATGTAAAACTGATAAATCACCAAAGAGTCCAAATCTGGCAAATCATTTTTGAAAAACTGATTTTTATAAAGAAGTGTCAAACATGGACTGTTTTGCCAGATACAGAGTCACCACCTAAATATTTTATTTTGGGGGAATTTAGGAAACCCTAACTCGTGCCTAAGGCCACATGTCCGTCATCACCAAAGTTGCCTCGGCTCGGGAACTTTGGTACGAGAGGGGAAGGTCATTTAATGAGCACCCCCACTCGCCCGATCAAAGATCGGCCTGTACTAAGCATGATATCTTGTTTTTGAAAACACATGTGTTCTTATTCTGATTAATTAGCTAATCTTACTATGTGATGCGCACAACAAACAAGTATAGACTAGATCGCCTAATTTGGAACAAAACATTACATGTTTATTTTGTTGAAAACGGTTTGAAACTTGCTACTCGCAAGTAGGCTAAATCCGGGATTCAATGAATTGTTTCAATTCAAGTAATCCAACCTTCACCCACAGGCATCCAGGAAGTTTATCACATAAGCAATTAGCCTCATGGCAAGCATGCTTTCATGGCAACATTAACACACAAGCAGTATGCTAAGACATAAACACTCACAGTGTACTCCGAGCCAAAACAAAGAACTAGTTAGAAATCATGCATGATCTTAGTTCATGTTAAGATGGCTAATGCAACACATGCGAAAATGGAACTAAGATAGGCTCGACTACCTAGAATGTCATGTGAAATGCAACTTGGTACATGTATTCAAAAAGGTATTGAAATACAATGCAGTTAGTATGATGCGCCGAGCCCGGTGCATGCAATACAGATGAATGGATGCACGCATGCAAGCATAAGGTATGCTAATCGAAATATGCCCTAAAATTAACCATCGTAAGCGGTTAAGTAAAAGGGAGAAAGGAGTGAGGATTGGAAGACATGCATCACACACACGCACGCTTATTACAACGCTTGGCTCTCTCGAGGGAGAGACCGAATAAGAAGCTAACTAGCTAATCTAAGCTAATTAAAGTAATTATTACACAACAAATTAATTAACTAATCCTAGTTAACTAATTATTACAAAACGAATTGAATAGCTAACACATTAACTAATTAAAGTACAAACCAAAGCAAAAGCAAGCTATCTAAGCATGGCAGCTAAGGAAAGCAGTAAAGCAGGAGGTTCTCGAAGGGAGAGGACTGGATGCATGTTCGGTCGACTCATTCGGAAATCCAATGCGATGCCCCAATTTGCCTCTATTTACATTTGTTCTCAGAACATTGCATCAAGCTCCAGAAAGCTGAAACTTCATATTGGGAGACCTATGGGAGGGTGGCCGACCACTTTTGGTCTCTCCAGACACCTACCGACCACTTTTGGTTGTTGAAAAACCAGAAAAGTGGTCGGCCAGCTAGTTTTTCTGGCTGGCCGGCCTGCTGTTGCTGCTGAACTGCAATTTGCTGCAACAGAGAGCAAGAAAGGGCATGGCAATGTATTTGTAAGATATGTGTGTACAACCACCCTTCTTATCATGTCATGAACTCAAGGGGGTGTGGTTCTCGACCCTCGGGCCACCAATCGCGCATTTCAATGCATGATGGCCAAAAGGCAAAGTTGCACAATTCAATATAAAATGAATGCACAAGTAAACACATAAACCCTAAAACTCTATCATGTATGATCAAGAGCGTCGGCGACCGAGAATTGTGGCACGTTTCATTACTTCAAGTATGAAACGTCCCTCGTTTCCCGTGGTTGGACTAACACCTATTCCAAACACAATGCAACACATAACATGGCATGCACAATGCTATGTAACATGGAATATGCAAAAATACAATGCAACACAAGCATGCAAATATGCAATATGGCTTAAGCATGCAAACATGCAATGCAATATGAACAACCTAACTAGGCTAATGGCATGCACAATGCAAATGGGCAATCATAGCATACACAATGCGATGTAACCTAAGCATGCAAACAACATGGCATACTCAATGCTATGAACTACATGGCATGCTCAATATTTAATGTAAGATAGCATTCTCAATGCAAGGTGACATGGCATACACAAGGCTAAATGCTAGGACCTAGATGGCATACTCAATGCAAGGCAATCATAAGGTTCTAAACACAATGTAAAGCATGCATGCACAATGCAATGCAACAAGGGCAACCTAGCAATGTTAGTGACATGCATACTCAATGCAACGAACAAATTGGCATGCACAATGCTGAGGAATACATAGCATACACAATGCGAGGTAAGATAAGCATGCTAGCAACATGCAAGTGAACATGCTAAATGGACTTAAACCAAAAGGGGTAGACCTCAGTCATGCCCAAAACAGTGGCCATAATGATGAAATGAAGGCACTGAAAACACATACAAGTATGCATGCCAATTGGCTCACCAACTAAGGCACTAAGGTGCAACTCTCAAGAACACTTAAAGAGTGAAAAGCGTGGAAGTGTAACAACACTAAGGGCACTGAAATTAGACAAGAAATGATGCCAAATCACTTAATCAACACAAGCATGGCATGCAATGGTCCTTAAAGCTTAAGACAAGCAAAGAGGACTACACATGAGGCATGCAATACATGGCACAAATGCATGAACTAAGCATAGATAGAGCTCAAGTAGGTCAAAATAAGGACCTAAACATGCTGAGATGAAGGCTCAAATACCTAGGCATGTAGGCATACAAGCTAAGCCACAAACTAGGGAACAATGCATAACACTCAAAGGCACTTAAAGCATGATTGAGGTAGGAACATGGCAATGCTAAATGCTCTGAAATGTCATGTTAAGTGATGCCAAATCATGTACACAACACAAATGAAGCATGCAATGATGCTCAAAGCTTGAGGCAAGCAAGAGCATTTGTACTACAAGTATACAAAACACGATGCATGTGACCAAGGTGACCCAAAACAGTCCTAGAACATGTCAAAATGAGTCTAAAACATGCATGGAAAGAAGCCAAAATAGGCTAGCATGAAGGGCATAAGACATGATGCATACAAGGCAAATAAGACGAATTACACTACAACTATTAAGACCAAGTATGGGATGACTTAATCAATAAAAATCAGAGTTATATCATGGCATAATAATCCCAAATAAGCACTGAAATGATGGCTCACAAGCTAAGGCATGAAGGCATACACAATGGTTCATGTTAAGGCATAAAGGGGCAAACCCTCCAATGCATTGAAAGAGTGACAAATGTGAATGCATGGCCATGAAACATGGACTAAAATCACATAATAAATGATTCCAAATCATTCAAATAGTCCAAGTAATGCATGCTAGTGGACTCAATACACAAGGCTAACAAGCTAGATTGAACCATAGCTATACAAAGCAAGTCATGCATGACTAAAAAAACCAAAATCAGACCTTAAATATGGTAAAACATGAACAAAATCTTCTCGAAGCTAAGCCAAAAGCATGCTAAAATGACATGTCAAAGCATGATGCATGTTAGGCTATTTCATGGAATTACACTACAAGTGTATGGAGCATGCAAGGGGCCAACAAACCCACCCAAAACAGAGTCATGGCATGCTAAAACATCACCAAACACATGCTGAAATAGAAAGAAAAGAAGCTAGAATGACATGCTACTTCATGAAGCATACAAAGCTAGTTTGTGTGATTTACACTACAAGTGTATTAACCATGCATGGAGTGACCAAACCAAGCAAAAACAGTGGTATGCCTCAGCAAAATAACCGCAAATACAAGCTAAGATATGGCTAACAAAAGGTTAACAAAGATGCTCAAACATGAGGCATATGAAGCTAGTAAACACAATACATGGAGAGGGGATGACCCTCTCCTATTTAGGACACCAAAATCACATTTCCACCACTGAAAATCCTAAAGGGATGGCTCGAAACTAGGCCTAACAAGGCCTAAGAGGGGGGTAAATCACCCCAAATAAAAAAGTGACCTTAAACAACTATTTTAAACATGCAAAAACAAAAAAATTTCTAGTTAAGAGTTAAGCTTAAAAAAGCATGCAAGAAGGGCTAAAAGTTTAAGCAAGAATGGGGGATTTAAGGGTTAAAGACTCACCCTTGAAGACCTCCTTCATAACTGCAACTCTAGCAAATTTTTCAAGCTCAAGCCAACCCAAGAACACCAAAAACAACTTCAAGAAGCCTCAGCAACACAAGCAAGGTGTTTGAGTGTGTGTTTGTGTACAAAAGTGAGACAAATCTATACTTTAAGGCACAAAACAAGAGAGAAATGAAGATGTATAGATATAGATTATATGTATGGCTCAAGGAAGGTTTTCTGAACCTAGAAGAGGGAGGAGGAGCCTCCCTCTTATAGAAACTAAAAGGCAAAGCTTCTTGGAGAAGCTAAGCTTCAAACAAATCCCTCCATACACGTGTATGGAGGATAGCCCAAAAGCCCTCCAGTCGTGCCAGCTGGAGGAAAATATCTCCAAAAAGGTGCCAAAAAGCAGCCGACCACTTGAAGTGGTCGGCTTGCTACTTAAAGTGGTCGGCACTTCAAGTGGTCTTCCAGAGCAACAACTGGTCAGCCATGGTGGGAGAGGGTCCAGGGCATGAAAGAAGACTAGTGGTATGGTGGCCGACCAGAAAATGTGGCCCAAGGACCAAGCAAGCTAGTTATCCGACCAGAAAACTGGCTGGCAGAAGGAAAAGTGGTCTCCAAGGAGAAAAAATGGTCTCCCACCCTTTTACCACATTCCAAATGAGGAAAACAAGGTTTGTACAAAAAAAAACCAAAACGGATGCAAGACGAGAGATCGGGAGGCAAAGCATGCGGCCGAAAGCCCCGAAAACTAGCTGACGAACACCAAAAGTGGTATGCAACCACAAAAGTGGTCTCCCGGACCACAGTGTTCCTCTAGACAGAGGTAACAAGGTGTGGTTCAAAAACCACGCCAAACGGAGAACGTTAAGCGGTCCCGAGACAAGGCACGCGGCCGAAGGCTCCAAAAACCGAAAACTAGTCTCCAAACGGGAAAAGTGGCCTATGACCACAAAAAGTGGTCTACGACCACAAAGAGATGGTCTACAAGACCTCTCCCTCCCTCCAGGGAAGAGAAACAAAGTTCGGTCCACAAACCGAGCTGAAGCACAAAAGAGTTCAGAGGCCCGGAGGCAAGGCTCTCAGCCAAAACTCTGAAACCTCTAAACGAGCACAACATGCACCATCACCGAGCGCTCAATCGATGACGTTTGAGTCTTAAGGTCGGTCAAAATGGGGTGTCTACAGTTGCCCCTCTTTGACAGAACTCGAAAGTCATAAGTGACGAGAGTGAATGTCAAAGCCCAGAGACGACCTATTTTTGACAAGGCCGAAGACTTAGACAAACATGCAAGATAATAAAGAGATGTGCCCGCAGGCTAGGGCAAGATGCAAATGACATGCACAAAGGATGTAAGAGAATTATACAATTCTCGCTACGTCTCACACAGAGTACATATAATACCTGCTTGGTTCGTCTGGTTGCGCCAGCTTCAGATGAACCGTACATACAATATCGTGCCTGCAAAGGAAAGAGACTCAACAGGTACAATATCGTTAGAAACATGCATAGCAATGCAAGTGAAAAGTGCGTGACAACGCAAGGGGAGGGGTGCATGACAATGCAACCTAAGTGTGACGCATAACAATGCGGAAGGGATGCAAGACAATGTAACCTAAGTGTGACGCATAACAATGTGGAAAGGGGTGCATGACAATGCATCCTAAGTGTGACGCATAACAATGCGGATAAAACAAGCATAACAATGGTAAAATGCGCGACAACACAAGCGAAGTGTATAGCAATTCAACAAAAGTGCGCGTAATAAAGCGCCTAGTAACGTGCATAACAATGCAACAAGTGGTGGGCATAACAATACAGGATAGGAAAGTGTGACGAAATAGCACGTTTGAATAAAAAATAAGTACAAGCCTTAAAGAGAGAAATTCAACCGTAACCTTCGATTTACCTCTTAGAGGGGTCACATGTGCTTAAAAAAAGGATATACCTTGCTCTTGACGAGTAACGATGAGCTACGCATCAAAGATTTGAATTGAAGTTCCCACAGGGACATTCTTGAGCCGAAAAGTGTACTTTTCTTGTACTTTCGCGAGGGTCGAGGACTCCTATCATCACCAAAATTCATAGGGAGAACAATGAAGCACTGAGGATCATCAAGGAGGGTGGCTGACCAGTGATATCAGTGGCCGACCAGTTGTTGCCCATCAAAGTGGTCGGCCGACCAGTTTACAGAATTTTGGGGCAGTTTGGTCTTTTAGCTTCGGTTCTTTAAGTACATAACTCCAAATCAGTTTGTATCACACCTCCAAGGCTGAAATACATTCTTCTTGCTCCTAGACCCTTTTCTCTCTCAGATTTGCACTTTATACGCGTTTTCCAATGCCCCACGTGAAGTTGTTTCGCGAAAACATTCGATTCTCTTTGTTTTGAACCGATTAAAATTTGTTTTAGGAGCTTCTTTCTCTATTTTCACCACTTGAGGTATGTTTGTCTCAAAGTTTAGCACCTTTTCTCGAGCATTGACTTTTGTTGACTTTTTCTCTTTCGAGAGTTGACTTTTGTTCACTTTTTGCAATTTTGGCTCATTTCGCTCGTTTTTGCATCTTTTGTAAATTTCTTCAGATGGCTGACGATATCTTGTATGGCGGAGGTCCTCCATATGCAGAGGATGAGCCTGACATCATACCGTTGCCTTTGAGGATACAACCGTTCATCCCAGAGGAGTACGACCTGGAGGAGCACATCTTTCCTCCTAGCACCTTCTACCACTTCACGGACTTCGCGCGGCGGGCACCTGCAAACCTGTTGCTATGAGAGCCGGAGTCCCATCTATCTCATCACGCACATGAGGTACGTACTTTACTTTTGCATTTCCTGCGATGTACTTTGCACTTCTCGCACATTTGCATATACAACACTTCACTCGTTCTGAACACACAGTTCATACACAACACTCTACTAACTTGGCACGCGGCTCATGTTGGGCACACAGCTCATAACACCGCTCAATCTGAACACACAGTCCATAACACAGCATTTTGTTTAGTTGGCACACAGCTCATAACACTGCTCAATCTGAACACGCAGTCCATAACACAACATTCTGTTTAGTTGGCACACAGCTCATAACACTGCTCAATCTGAACACGCAGTTCATAACACAGCATTCTATTTAGTTGGCACACAGCTCATAACACTGCTCAATCTGAACACGTAGTTCATAACACAACATTCTATTTAGTTGGCACACAGCTCATAACACTGCTCAATCTGAACACGCAGTTCATAACACAACATTCTATTTAGTTGGCACATAGCTCATAACACTGCTCAACCTAAACATGCAGTTCATAACACAGCATTCTATTTAGTTGGCGCATAGCTCATAACACTGCTCAATCTGAACACGCAGTTCATAACACAACATTCTATTTAGTTGGCACACAGCTCATAACACTGCTCAATCTGAACACGCAGCTCGTAATACGGTATTCGGTTTTTAGCACACTGCTCAATCTGAACATGCAGTCCATAATGCAGTACACTTTTCATAACATAGCACATCGCTCAATCTGAACACAGTTTATAACACGGTATTCGGTTTTTAGCACGCTGCTCAATCTGAACACGCAGTCCATAACGCAGTACACTTTTTCATAACATAGCACATCGCTCAATTTGAACACGCAGTTCATAACATGATATTCGATTTTTAGCACACTACTCAATCTGAACACACAGTCCATAACGCAGTACACTTTTTCATAACATAGCACACCGCTCAATCTGAACACGCAGTTCATAACACGGTATTCAGTTTTTAGCACATTGCTCAATCTGAACACGCAGTCCATAACGCAGTACACTTTTTCATAACATAGCACACCGCTCAATCTGAACATGCAGTTCATAACACGGTATTCGATTTTTAGCACACTGCTCAATCTGAACACGCAGTCCATAACACAGTGCACTTTTTCATAACATAGCACATCGCTCAATTTGAACACGCAGTTCATAACACAATATTCGATTTTTAGCACACTACTCAATCTGAACACACAGTCCATAACGCAGTACACTTTTTCATAACATAGCACACCGCTCAATCTGAACACGCAGTCCATAACACGGTATTCAGTTTTTAGCACAGTGCTCAATCTGAACACGCAGTCCATAACGCAGTACACTTTTTCATAACATAGCACACCGCTCAATCTGAACATGCAGTTCATAACACGGTATTCGGTTTTTAGCACACTGCTCAATCTGAACACGTAGTCCATAACGCCGTACACTTTTTCATAACATAGCACACCGCTCAATCTGAACACGCAGTTCATAACACGGTATTCAGTTTTTAGCACACTGCTCAATCTGAACACGCAGTCCATAACGCAGTACACTTTTTCATTTGCACGCAGCTCAAACATTTCACTTTGAACACGCAGTTCATACATTTCACTCTGAACACGCAGCTCATAAATTTCACTTTGAACATGCAGCTTATACATTTCATTTTGAACACGTAGCTCATACATTTCACTTTGAACATGCAGCTCATACATTTCATTCTGAACACGCAGCTCATGCATTTCATTCTGAACACGCAGCTTATACATTTCACTTTGAACACGCAGCTCATGCATTTCAATCTGAACACGCAGCTCATACATTTCATTTTAAATGCAGGTATCTTCCCGTTCACACGGGGCTATGGATCGATCCTCGTGAAGGAGTGGTATATAGAGCCCCCAGACGCTGTCCAACACATTGTGGACGAGGCAGGGTTTGGCCCATTCTATGTACGATTGTCACGTCATCCAGCGAGCAGGACCCACTTGGGCGCACTTGTGGAGAGATGGTGGGACACCACCAACTCCTTCCCTTTCTCGGCCACCGGGGACATGACTATGACCCCATATGACTTCTCCATACTGACGGGCCTTGAGGTGGGAGGCCGGCCAATCCCATATGACGCAGATATGGGCGAGTGGGAGGCCGCTTGGATTTATTTGCCCGAAGCCCGTTCGCCGATCGACAGATCATCAGGCAGGGTCAGGTATACCTGGTTCTCCGAGCGGTACAGGGGGACTTCGCCCTAGACCATTGAGACTGTACAGTAGTACGCCCGGGGATTCTTGATGTTCCTCCTCGGGACCACACTGTTCTTCGACAGGGGGAACACAGTTGGGCTTTATCTGCTCAGCGCTCTGGTGGACCTATCACGGGTCCGACTCTTTGATTGGGGTGGCGCTGCCCTCGCTACCCTTTACTGCTACATGAGCGCGACCTCCCGTGAGCAGGGGACGATAGTTGGAGGCTACTGGCGAGCCTAGGAGGTACATTCTGCCCTTTTGATTTACATTACTGCTTTTCATAATCTGTACACTGCACACTGAACACTGCACACATTACATTCTGTGTTCTACATTCTGCACTCAACATTCTGTATTTGTTATACATTCTGTATACTTTACACTGCACACAACATTCTGCACTCAGCATTTTACACTCTGCATTCTGTACACTGTACACTGCACACAATATTCTGCACTCAGCATTCTGTATTTGCTATACATTAAGTATACTGTACACTGCACACAGCATTCTGCACTCAGCATTCTGTATTTGTTATACATTCTGTATACTGTACATTGCACACAGTATTTTGCACTCAGTATTCTGTATTTGCTATACATTTTGTATACTATACACTGCACTCAGCATTCTGTACACTATACACTGTACACTGCACACAGTATTCTGTATTCTGACAGCCGTTGTCTTGCCTTTCACAACTGTGGGTTTATGCCTACTTCCCGACGTTGGCCCCTGAGCTCAAGGTCGAGACACCTCTTGAGATCCCCTTCTCACGTAGATTCGAGGGTCGGTGTCGGCCCATGCCCCAGGAGACTTTGCCCTTTCTCCGGCAGTTCTTCGATATTGTACGGGTGACGGAGGTAAACCAGAACCCTCAGTTCTTCATGCTTTCAGCTTTGATTTATCTTTCATATTTATGACATCTAATCAGTTTATGTACTTCTACCTGTAGGTGACCTGGCAGCCTTAGGTAGCCATGCCAGGGAATCTTCGATTTTTGTTTGCTGGGGCATGGGGCACTTCGCGATACAGGGTTCTACTCGAGGGACCGGTCGGCAGAGCCTGGTTCCTCGGAGAGTGCTTCATACGCCAGACGATAGGTAACTCCGATCAGGACGTTCCCTCATCGCCTCCACTAGAGATGCGGTCCGTAGGGGATCTTACGCCCCGAAAGACGGAGGACCTTATGCTGGGTATTGATGCAGTCCTTTTTCTGGAGGAGGGAGATTACGTGACATATCACCATACGTATCTGATGCCTCTACTGTCAGGTGTCCGTATCCCCAGGAGGAGAGTTGCTGACGTGCCTTCCTTGAGTCGCGCCCGAGTTGGAGGCATTCCTTCAGCCAACGGGGCAGGCTCATCGAGGGGCGGAACCGGATGGATGCCCTCGACTTGCCACTATATTGGATGGCCAGATCTTCCGACCGAGCTAACGGGCTGGCAGTATGGGACTTCTTACCCGATTCCACTGGAGCCTCTGATGCCCGACCATCGATACGTCAGTGACCTTGACTCACCACCGGTATGTTTTACAGTTTTCATTTATCACTCGGATATTTAGACATTCATTCATTCACTGATGGCTTAAACTTGTGTGTGCAACCTCCCAGGGAGTATGCTGAGGGGTTACTCGGAGTGGTGGCTTCACTTGAGGGCATGGTTCTGAGGAGGGAGATGATGCTTTGTGCCTCCGGCGTTCAGGTACTTTTCAATTTCCTCGCATTTATCATGCTTCTGATGACGTATGGCAACTGAACATTTCACTGTATTGATTCATTACATGTGTAGAGCACATCTGACACATCGCATTCACACACTATATCTGCATGCACCCATTCTATGTAATTCTAGCATCTGCATTTGATATACATACTGGCTGACGCATTCAAACTGCCCTTTTCAGGTCCCGCCTCTGCAGACTGGGCCATCCAGGCCTTCTCGAGCAGCTAGGAGAGGAGTCTCAGCACGCGGTCGAGGGGGACACAGGGCACCTGTCAGATAGGATAATGAGTCTAGCAAGGAGGAGGAGTCGGCACATCCACAGTCAGAGAAATCTACAGGCAGGGATGACGACTCTGGTTCCAGTGCTGAGGGCAGAGACGACGCCGAGGAGGATTCCGAGGACGGTGACTCCGATTCAGATGGTGGTGCCGATGCCGGTGGCGCGGAGGCTGCTCAGCCGAAGAGGGTGAAGAGGGCCTCTCGGTCTTGAGCTTGATGGTACTGATGCAGATGTTCCTGCTTTATTTTCTTTTTACATGTAGTTGTAGCACATTGTATAGCTTAGGCAGTTTTTTATTTTTCTTCCAAAACTTGTACCTTTTGTAAAATGTTGTAAAAAAAAGAAACATGATGTAATGAAAACGGCTTTTCGTTCAAAGAGTGTTGTATTATTATTCTGAGCATCGCATCGCACAATTTTGCACCAAAATGAAATTTGAATAAAAATAGAAGAACGTGTATTGCCAAGTCAGGTAGTGAACCGACGCAATAAACTAAACAACTCAACTCAAAAACAATTCGTTAAACGAATTAACAACTCGATAAACAAATAAGCAATAACTCAATAAACAAATAAGCAACAACTCGATAAACAAAGCGACGGAATGCATCCAAAACAGAGGTAAACTCGAATCTTCAGCACTCCCAGCGCACGGGGAAGTTAGAGACTCACTCCTGGAGGCAAGAAACAGGTGTAAACCACTTTCATGCTCATAGCCGACCATCATTGAAGCCTGCCGACCAGTTTTTCTGTCTGCAGCCCAAAAAAAGTAGCTGGCCGACTAGAAAAAATGGTCGGCCGACCACTTGACCTGGGAACCTCCAGTTTTCCGACACTTATCCTCTAAATAGTGTCTTATCCTTTATAAAGGTTCCAGCTTCGTGGTTCCCTCATTCCAACTCAGTTTTGCACCAAAATGAAGGCGTTTCTCATCCAAAACCTCACAAATTGGATTGCTTCCTTGGATGGCTCGGAAAAAGTGAATTTTTGGGGTTTTGGCATAAATGCACTATTCACGCTGAGCCGCACCCCGCTGCATTTTCCGTTTCTTCATGCCGCGGCAAGGTTTTAGAACCCGGTAACACACGTCTTTAGCTTTGGCAGACAAGAGATGTGTCCCACATTTGAAGACTTCCAAGCTTTAATGGAATCTGAGCGCGGGGAAGAAATTTTGCCGCAATTCCGCTTTGGCCACGTCCAAGCCTTAGGATGGATGTGTAGGCTCACTTTGCATGACGCTCGGTCATTGACTCGTGATGGAATGCTGGATATCCCTAGCTTGATTCGTCGATTTTCTGATGCCGGTGATCGCGGCAATCATGACTGGCAGGTTTATCGGCGACATGCACTTTGCTTGTGCATGTTGTCTCATTTCTTGCTTGCCCCAGGCTCTGGTGGGTTTAGCACTCGTTTGATTGAAGTCGCCCAAGGCTTAAGAGAGGGCAAGAGTTGCATCGCCTTGACATTGGCTGAGACATTGATAGGCTTGGACGCTTTTCATTGCCGGGAGACGGCTAGCTTGGCGGGGAGTCTACTACTATTGCAAGTAATGTTTCCCCCCATCTCACAGATGTTTCTCACATCACTTGGCCCTCAGGCTCGATTTTTCCCTCAAAACCCTTTTCTCACTTTTTCTCTCAACATACACCTCTCTATTCTTTAATCTCTCATTTTTAATCCCTCCCCAGATATGGTTGATGGACAAAATGAAGATTGTGGACTCCTGCCCCGCATACTTAGCTCACAGCTATTTCTTCCGACGACGTCTAGTCAATGCCCCTGACGAGGGATGGTGGTGCAACTGGATGCGCAGTTTATCCGCAGACCGCATTGCTTGGCGTTGTCCTTGGCTCAATCTCCCGGCAATGAGCTACAGTATAACTCGCCAGCCAGGGATTCAGTTGATTGGCATGACACACTGTGTGTTCTATTTTCCTTTCCGGTTTCGGCGTCAATTCGGACATGATCAGACTTGCCCGGCAGAAGGGATAGAGTATCCTACTGCATTTCCGGTTCGAGGCACGCAGCTGGCTCGGTATGCCATGGCATGGAGGACTAGAGAGCTTCTGGCCCTCGCTCTCATTTTCAGTTGTACTCTCTCGGATGAGTGTATAGCTTTGCTTTTTGAGGAGGCGCAGATTGGGCCCACCTTAGCATCAGAGGCTTCGACCAGCTCTGGGAGGGGACGCAGGAACACCTGACTTATCCATGCCCCGAATTTATTGCTTTATCAGTACTTTCAAGTTTTCTTTATGAATGTAATAAAAAGCAAATTCAATTTGTATTCAAGAGTATGAGAACTCTGTGTTGAAATCAATGAAATTGAAGGTAGTGGGTACTGAAAATTTCCCGTTTGGTCCAAAAATGGTCTAAGAAGTAAAAAGATTAATTTGAACAAAATCAACTTTTATTAAAACTTTTCAAAACCATTTTCAATATGGATCAGAACTGGACACGCCTGAGATCTGTCACTGAGATGCACAACCCCAGATTCCAGCAACTGAAAAGTTGCCCCTAGTCTGAATAGAACTGCACTGAAGATCACAATCGAGCTCTTGAACGCAGAATAGACAAAGATGACCAAACATGATCACATGGACAAAGTTGATCGGGGAAGTGTTTATGGCTGAACTTCAGGATGAAGTTGCCAACGTATCCCAAAGATGGGAATCAAGCCTTATGTAGTTCGGCTTGGGTTCAACTTGTGTACTAGCACTCTCCTTTTGTGCTCTAACTTTTGCCAAGGCCGCCCTTTGCGAGTTTTCAACCTTGCAAGCTTAGTTTTTATAATTTCAAATTTTTCATACTCTAACTTTTGCCTAGGTCGCCCTTTTGGGTTTTCGGCCTAGCGAGCCACTCAGGGATGATATTTCTTCAACTTATCCATGTTGATCGGTTGGGAGAACTCTAGGCCATCTAAGTCCATTAGAACGACAGCTCCACCCAACTAGATTGACTTGATGATGTAAGGACCAGTCCAATTGGGTCTGAACTTGCCCCTAGGGTCGTGAATGGGAGCTCAGTTGTCTTTGAGCACTAGATCCCCTTTCTTCAAATTCCTGGACTTAACCTTCTTGTTGAAAGCCCTAGAAATTCTTCGTTGATAACCCTGAACATGATACAGTGCTTTCAGCCTTCTCTCGTCAAACAGCATGAGTTCTTCGAACGTGCTTTGCTGCCAATCTGCCTCAGCTATCTGATACTCAGCCAATACTCATAATGACGGAACCTCAATTTCGATGGGCAAAACAGCCTCCATCCCATAGACTAAGGAATACGGAGTCGCCCCAGTAGAAGTTCGAATTGAAGTCCGGTAGCCCCATAGAGCAAACGGCAGCTTATCTGGCCAGTCCCGGTAGGTTTCCACCATCTTCTGCAGTATGTGCTTGATGTTCTTGTTGGCAGCCTCAACTGCTCCGTTACTTTACGGCCGATATATGGATGACTTGTGAAAAGCCACGTTATACTTGTCCAACAAGTCGATCACCTCCTTCTTGAAGTGGGGACCGTTATCTGAAATGATCTCGTTCGGGACCTCGTAGCGACATATGATGTTATTCCTGATGACCTTAGCGACATGCGAAGCCTTCAACACCGCGTAAGATTGGGCCTCAACCCACTTCGTGAAGTAGTCTATCGCTACCAAGATGTACTCATGCCCATTGGACCCCTTCGGAGTGACAGCTCCAATCACATCAATCCCCCATACTGAAAATGGCCATGGCGAAGTCATGTTGTACAGCTTTGACGGCGGAATGTTCATGCGGTTGGCGTGGATCTAACATTTGTGGCATCACCGGACAAAGCCAATACAATCCTCCTCCATGGTAGACCAGTAATAACCCTGTGTAAGGATCTTCCGGGCTAGCATTACCCCGTTCATGTGCTCTCCGATCTCTCCTCCATGGATGGCCTCTATTAGGCGCTTCGCTTCTTCGGCATCAACACACTGCTTATGCATCCCGAGATGACCTCTCTTGTACAGTTTACCCCCGCAGATGATGAACTGAGCAGCCAATCTTCGAATTGCCCTCTTATCTTTGGCATTTGCCCCTAGTGGATACGCCTCTTTTTCCTAGAAGTTCCAGACATCGTAAAACCAAGGGTTCTCATCTTGTACCTCATCTATGGCGGCAATCAGCTCGTAGGCCGGCACAAATTTCTAGTTAATGATAATCGGACGCATCCAGACTCCGAAAGGAATGTCTATCATAGAAGATAGAGTTGCTAGTGAATCTGCGAACCTGTTGTTCTCTCTTAACAGATGAGCGAAATTCAACTTCTCAAATCGAGGAATCAGCAAGTCCAAGGTCTGGTGGTAAATTCTCATCTTTTCTTCTTTGACTTTCCAATCACCTTTAGCTTGAGATACAATGAGGTTCGAATCCCCGATGACGTCCAACTGTTTTGCCCCTAGTTCTAGGGTGGCTTCTAAACCGACAATACATGCCTCATACTCTGCATCATTGTTTGAGACTTTGAACCGGAGTTTGAATGCTAAAGGTATACAAGAATTGTCGGGTGCTATCAGCAACACCCCTATCCCATATCCATATTAGTTTGACGCTCCGTCAAAATATATCGTCCAAGTTTCGTCTTCGATATGCAGAATGGCCTCATCTGGGAATAGGTATTCAACTGCTTCACCCCCTTCAACTGGGTGATCGGCTAGGAACTCCGCTATCGCTCTCTCTTTTACAGACTTACGCGTCACATACTTCAAATCAAATTCGGAAAGCAAAAGCAACCAACGGGCTAGCCTACCCGTAAGTGCCGATTTCTCGAAGAGATATTTGATGGGATCTAATCTCGAAACCAGTATTACAGGGTGAGCTAATAGGTAGTGCCGCAGCTTCCTGGTAGCCCATACCAAGGCTAGACAAGCCTTCTCCAGCGAAGTGTAGCGGGTCTCGTACTCCAGCATTTTCTTGCTCAGATAGTAGATAGCCCTCTTCACTTTGTCCTCAAACTCTTGCGTGAGCATGTAACCCATTGTAGTTTCAGTCACTGAAAGGTACAAAATCAACAGTTTCCCCGGCTCAGGCGGTGACAACACAGGTGGGTTCTGTAAATATTGTTTGATCTGCTCAAAAGCAGCTTGGCATCGGCCTTCCCATTGGAATTTCTCTCCTTTCTTCAGGAGACCAAAGAGTGGTTTACAAGTCAAGGTTAATTTTGAAATAAACCGTCTTATGAATTGCACCCAGAAAGCCTCGCACCTTTTTTTCAGTCCTTGGTGGTGGCATTTCTAAGATGACCTTGATTTTGGAAGGATCGACCTCGATACCTCTCTGTGTGATCAAGAACCCCAGCATTTTCCCTGCTGTGACACTGAATGTACACTTCTGAGGATTCAGCTACAGCCTATACTCTCTGATCTGTTGAAAGAACTTCTGCAAGGCGGTGTAGTGGCCCTCTCTTTTTTTGGACTTGACAATCATGTCGTCCACGCACACCTCAACTTCTTTGTGGATCATGTCGTGTAATATTGTGGTTGCAGCCCGTTGATACGTAGCTCTAGCATTCTTCAGCCCAAACAACATCACCCTATAACAATAGGTTCCCCACGGGGTGGTAAAAGCAGTCTTCTCTCGGTCTTCGAGTGCCATCAATATCTGATTGTAGCCTGAAAATCCATCCATGAACGAGAACAACGCATGCCCAGCAGTAAAATCCACTAACTCATCGATATGCGGCAGAGGAAAGTCGTCTTTCGGACAGGCTTTGTTCAAATCCCTGAAATCCACACATACCTGAATTCTGCCGTCTTTCTTCGGCACTGGAACAATATTGGCCAACCAAGTCGGGTATTCGGATACTAGCAGGAACCCTGCGTCAATTTGCTTGGTGACCTCTACTTTGATCTTGAGAGCCCAATCTGGGCGGATCCTTCTGAGCTTCTGCTTAACAGGTCGGGCCTCTGGGTCAAGAGGGATCCGGTGCTATATAATCTTAGGATCGATTCCAGGCATGTCTTCGTAGGACCACGCGAAAACATCTTTGAAATCTTTTAATAAAACGACTAAGCGCTCGCGCTCCTCCGAAGACAACGTGGACCCGATCTGGACCAACCGCGGGTCCTTCTCAGTACCAACATTAATTTAGGTGATTTCATCAACCAAGGGTTTAACAAACCTCTCTTGCTCTTGATCAAGCAAATATTGCAAAACTGGAGGAATTTCATCCTCGTCGTTGTCATCAAAATTTTGAAAATCCTGATTAATGCAATAAATTAAGGGCACAGAAAAGTATTCGAAGGCCACATCCGCACAATTCTCATTAAGTACTTTCAAGTCGCCTGGTTCCTCTGCTACAACAGACTCAAAGGAAAAAGAAAAAGACGACCTAGACAGGACTGTGGCATCTCGGTTATCACCCCCAGGAATACCGGACTCAGAATCAGACGAGCTGGAACCTGATTCCTACTCTACGGACTCAGTGGAATCAGATTCCGACTCACTACCTGACCCGATGCTGCTCGATAAGAATCCTTCCTCGTATTGCCAGACGAGGGAGGGTGCAATGGATGAATCCAAAATGTTTAAAGGTGGGTTTGCAGCCATTTCATTCCCAATCATGGACACTGAGAGGTCATCTCCTAAGCATTCATGTACGATCGGAGGATCTGAAAGTAGACAAGCCAGTGCTACCCCCATTTCAATCTATGCGCCCTCAGAAACCTCCTCTTTGTATTGTTTAGCCTCAGCTATTGGGTCTGTTTGCTCCTCGGCAACATCATCCTCAGACAATTGCAAGTCAAAGAAGATCTCAAACCCCGACAAACGTCTCCTCTCTACATTCAACCATGGCTCTGGGAAGCTGTAGAACGGGAAGTCCCCCCCTCCCGGACAAAGCGTCCGTTCAGGGTACCCTGAATAGGTCAGTGTATCAACTCAAAATGCTTCCCCGCCTGCTTAGCTCTGGCCCTTCCGGCCATTTCTTTGCCTTTCCTCACCAGTCCTCCTTGGTAGGCAGGTAACCTAAACCAAAGGTATGTGGGTTATGCGGCACTTCGGCCGATGCTGCAACGCCTTTTCGGCCATTTTTCCCTAATCCCATCCCGGGGATGTGCTAGAGTTTGTTCATGAGGTACACAGATTGTGCACTGACATATAACCCCTCGTTGATAGCTAGTAAGTTTTGTACGACCCGGGCCTCGGCTAGAGTGAACCCTGACAAGAACACATCCTCCGCGCCATGTTCGATCTCCAGAACCGACGTAGACACCTCTGGCGGCGGATGGATTGATGAATTCCCAAAAACTATAGCCACACCCTTCCCGTGGGGGTATTTCAACATCTGATGCAGGGTGGAAGAGACTACCTTTACCTGGTGCAGCCACAGCCGCCCTAGGAGTAGATTGAAGGTCACGGGAACGTCCAAGACATGAAAGTCAATATCGTGTTGTCCTGGACCAACCCTAGTCTGAATCTGCACAGTCCCCATCACTTCTCTGCTAGTGTTATCATATGCCCGAATCACCTGGTCAGTGGGTACGAAGTCCACGGGCTTCAACCCGATTGCATATGCCATTCTTGACGGACATACGTTGATGACAGATCCTGTATCGACAAGAACTACTAGTATCCATTTGACTCACACTCCACAGAGATGTAGAGTGGTTTGTTATGGTTTAAGCCCTCAGGCGGCAACTCCTTATCAGTAAAGGTCAATGTCAGGGAAGCTCCTCCCGGAAAAACCAACCCTACCAGCTGCTCAGGCGTAGTATCGATCGAAAGTTTAGCCCTGTCCATTGCAGAGAGGACAGCCTGTCTGTCTACTCTTGAAGCCATGAGCAGTCCCCAGATGGAGATGTTTGCTTGTATCTTCTTAAGCTGTTTCAACACAGCCTCCTCTTCGACTAACTTTTCTTTCTACTTCTATGCCTGTGTCCTTTCTGGACGCCTCTGGTTGATCTAGGTGTGGGGGGCTTAAAATACCGCCCACTCCTAGTCATGTGGTCCACCTCTCCAATATACCAGGTATCATCCGGTTGGTTGTTCCCCCAATCCTTGTCTGTGTGGGCAAGACATAGGTCGTCATCTTTCTACCACATTCTGTCGGCCATCGACAAGCAACTATCTGGTTCTGTTGTAACTGTTTCTGTACGCACAGCACATCCCGTTCCCGTGCTCACAGCACATTCAGTCCCCACAGGGGCTTTGGCCTTCCTAACCTTTTCCAGATCTTCGATCTTCTCTTGCTCAAACTGTTTCAGTGCAGCCTGCTGCTCAGCATCCTCTGTACTCAAACTGTTCAGATCCTGAGCAAAATTTTTAACACCGGTGCTCTCCGGCAGTTGCTCCTAATTTTCGGCCATTCTGGCCACTGTTGATGTCGCCGTGTCTAATGGACCCCATTTTGGCTGAGGCTGTTCGATGACATCCGGCTTGTCACTGAGCCACCCAGTAGCTTCCGCTGACCCTTCTAGATCGAACCAGTTGACAGTCACGTCCCCTGTGTCCTGTTCTTTAAAGAATTACAGATTTGTAATGTCCTCCTCTAGTTCTGCCAGGTCGTCTAACCCTTGATTAGGTCCATCCTCTCGAACTACACAGACCTCTGCCCCCACTAGTAATTCTACCCTTGGCTTAGGCTGATCTATTGGTGTGATATAATCGCTCGGGTTGTATTCAAAACTCACAGATCCCTCAGGCTCTGAATCTTCATTCTTCTCTGCTCCCAAAATAATTCCTACTCTATCTTCGGTAATCACCACCACCAGTTCAGGTTGGGTTTGGGAGATGTCCAGTATGCACAAATTCGTGCTTTCTGGAATGAACACCTCTGGCTTGGGTAAGTGAGAAGAGGTGATATATATGCCAGGGTCGTATGACACAACCCCAGTTTAGATTAGGTTAATGCGTTTGGGAGGTGGAGCTTGGTTATGTGGTGGGAGAGGGTTGGTTGTGACGTTTGGTTTTTCCGGAGGTGCGATCACCTTATTGTCAACGAGATCTTGGATATCGTGACACAATCTAAACCACTGGTCGGTGTTGTAACCATGCTGTTGGTGATAGGCACAGTACTTAGCTGGGTTATAGGAGGGAGAAAGTTTTTCTGGCAAGGGCCGCGGCTCTAGGGGCTTCAAGTGCCCTTTCTTGATTAAAACCCCTAAAGCTTTGGATAGGGGCATGTATAGTTGGGTGAAGGTTCTTTGGCCTCTGGGCGCATATCTAGCTATTTGTGAGCTACTACCGGATGCACCAGTGAATGGGGTAGCTGTGAGGGTTCTTGGAGTGCTAGTGGTGACCATTCTGACATCTGAAGCTCTGGCAGTTGCAGCACTGCTTGTGCTTGCATTCGTACTGTGGTTGAATGCCCTCTTGAGCTGCTCTCTCTCATTATCAATGAGGCCTTATTTCATGGCATCCTCTATTTGCACCCTAATCTCATGTAGATCTACAAAGGTGGGTAGGGGGAGGACGATCATCTTCTGTATGAGCTTGGGCTGGAAGTTGCGTACAATCATCTGTATCCGGTCTTTGTCCACAGGCCTGATGGTCATCATCGAGGCTTTGGCCCTTCAACGGGTTACGAAGTCAGAGAAGCTCTCATTCAGTTCCTGCCTAGTTGTCTCGAGATCACGAGTTGTGACCTCAATCTGCGTGTTATTGGAGTATTGAGCTATGAAGGCCTCAGCCATCTCCTCTCAATTCCTCTTAACGGAGTCCTCTAGTTTTGCATACCAAATAGCCGCTACACCTGATAGGGTCCGACCAAACAGAAAAAGCTTCTGTAATCTGGAGAGGTCCATCGGCCTTAAGATGTCTGAGAACAGCCGTAGATGTACCATGGGATCCCCAAACCCATCAAAGCGGTGTATTTGCGGCATTTTAAATCGGTCCGGCAGAGTCACAGTCAAGTCGGTGTATCCATCCTCAATATCCGGAATGGATTTCACGCCTTGAGACTTTTTGAAAAGCTTTTCAAGCTTGCACACTTTTAGTGCCGTGGGGTCCACTTCGAACTCAAAGGGAGAATCTGGTAGGTTGGTGGGTGTGGGTGCCTTGGACAGCTGGGGTCGGATTAGGGGTGGAGTCGGCCCTATGGGGATGTCCGTATCTTCCTGGACATTAGCTGTCTCCCCGAGTATTGGAACCCTGGGTGGGGGAGGAGCTTGGTGTGAAGCAGATGCTCCAGTCTGCTGTTGTAGCCTGGTAATTACCTCTTCCTGTTGGGCCATAACCTCGGCCTGGCGTGTAGCAAATTCTGTTTGACGGGCAGCGTCTTGTTGCATGGCTTTCGTACTTTCCTGGAGCTGACGCATTATCTCCTCAATATCTTCCATACTGTGCTGGTTTATCTGAACAATCGGTATATCTGCTTCTGCAGTAGAAACTGAGACCTCAGCCTGACTATTCAAGGACCACTGATCTAGCGACCTCTGCACTAATACACTGTGCCTTTTTGACCTCCGCCTAGTAACCGGGGGTAAAGAAAGAAACACTGCCTGTCCGTCTATCAAATCCCTGGATCGATTAAGTCTTCGACCTCTAACCTAGAGTGCTCGGGGAATATCTACCTGGTCACACGCAATGGTGCTAAACTACATTGCACAAAGATAAATAAAGCATAATAAGGAAATAAACAACCAAAACGCGCAGTGTGCTATGTTATGAGCTGAATAAATTAAAGACAACACACAGTTGGCCTGACAACACACAGTCGGCATAACAACACACAGTCGGTATTTGTAATCTGAACACACTGTCCTTAACTTTGATCACTGTACCCCAAATTGCTGCCCCAAAACTGAATCTGATACCCTCAGGTAAAACTGATTCTCCAAATATTGATGCCCGCAGGCCTGATACCCAAACTTGCAAACTGATACCTGTAATCTTGTAGAGACACACTCTGATAGCAAATAGCAAGCAAGCGAGAGCCAAAACACCTCTATGTTGGGGTAGGCTTTTCCTGTCCTAATTTCGTCAAGAACTAGGGTTTCACTACGCACACAGCGGTTTCAAACAACTTACAATCGGGTAAGTAACCTGTCCTAGTTTGGAATAGTCACTATGGATTCCAATATGCACTAGGTCGAATGGTCAAAAAGGGTGCCTCAGTAAAAACTGAGGTTTGTGTTCCCGTCGTGGTAGAGCCCGCAACCGGTCAGCCTTATGGCACGCTCCTCAAAGCAAGCCTCCAGCAAACCGTTCAGGAATAGCATACGGCAAACACGGTGTCCTAGGCGCACCAATGCAAATTCAAAGCAAAGAGACACATAAGTGTAATCAAAATAAGATATCATGAGTTTGAGTCAAGTTCTCTAACTCTCCAGCAGAGTCGCTAGAAACTGTGCACACTGCTCCCGGGAGAACTCCCCGAACATCCGCGCACGCCTATGACGGCGGGGCGCGAATTCTCGTTTTGTTCTCTGAGCTACCACAGTTTGGACTCAAATGTCACAGTTCTGAATCTAATCTTACAATGTGCGATGTAAGACCGATAAATCACCAAAGAGTCCAAATCCGGCAAATCGTTTTTGGAAAATTGATTTTTATAAAGAAGTGCCAAACATGGACTGCTTTGCCAGATACAGAGTCACCACCTAAATATTTTATTTTGGGGAAATTTAGGAAACCCTGACTCGTGCCTAAGGCCACGTGTCCGTCATCACCAAAGTTGCCTCGGCTCGGGAACTTGGGTACGAGAGGGGAAGGTCATTTAATGAGCACCCCCACTCGCCCGATCAAAGATCGGCCTGTACTAAGCATGATATCTTGTTTTTGAAAACACATGTGTTCTTATTCCGATTAATTAGCTAATCTTACTACGTGATTGGCACAGCAAACAAGTATAGACTAGATCGCCTAATTTGGAACAAAACATTACATGTTTATTTTGTTGAAAACGGTTTGAAATTTGCTACTCGCAAGTAGGCTAAATCCGAGATTCAATGAATTGTTCCAATTCAAGTAATCCAACCTTCACCCACAGGCATCCAGGAAGTTAATCACATAAGCAATTAGCCTCATGGCAAGCATGCTTTTATGGCAACATTAACACACATGCAGTATGCTAAGGCATAAACACTCACAGTATACTTCGAGCCAAAACAAAGAACTAGTTAGAAATCATGCATGATCCCAGTTCATGTTAAGATGGCTAATGCAACACATGCGAAAATAGAACTAAGATAGGCTCGGCTACCTAGAATGTCATGTGAAATGCAACTTGGTACATGTATTCAAAAAGGTATTGAAATACAATGCAGTTAGTATGATGCGCCGAGCCCGGTGCATGCAATACAGATGAATGGATGCACGCATGCAAGTATAATGTATGCTAATCGAAATATGCCCTAAAATTAACCATCGTAAGTGGTTAAGTAAAAGGGAGAAAGAAATGGGGATTGGAAGACATGCATCACACACACGCACGCTTATTACAACGCTTGGCTCTCTTGAGGGAGAGACCGAATAAGAAGCTAACTAGCTAATCTAAGCTAATTAAAGTAATTATTACACAACAAATTAATTAACTAATCCTAGTTAACTAATTATTACAAAACGAATTGAATAGCTAACGCATTAACTAATTAAAGTACAAACCAAAGCAAAAGCAAGCTATCTAAGCATGGTAGCTAAGGAAAGCAGTAAAACAGGAGGTTCTCGAAGGGAGAGGACTCGATGCATGTTCGGTCGACTCGTTCGGAAATCCAATGCGATGCCCCGATTTGCCTTTGTTTTCATTTGTTCTCAGAACATTGCATCAAGCTCCAGAAAGCTAAAACTTCACCTTGGGAGACCTGTGGGAGGCTGGCCAACCACTTTTGGTCTCTCCAGACACCTGTCGACAACTTTGGTTGTTGAAAAACCAGAAAAGTGGTCGGCCAGCTAGTTTTTCTGGCTGGCCGGCCAGTTGTTGCTGCTAAACTGTAATTTGCTGTAACAGAGAGCAAGAACGGGCCTGACAATGTATTTGCAGGATATGTGTGCACAACCACCCTCCCTATCATGTCATGAACTCAGAGGGGTGTGGTTCTCGAGCCTCGGGCCACCAATCGCGCATTTCAATGCGTGATGGCCAAAAGGCAAAGTTGCAAAATTCAATATAAAATGAATGCACAAGTAAACACATAAACCCTAAAACTCTATCATGGATGATCAAGAGCGTCGGCGATCGAGAATTGAGGCACGTTTCATCACTTCAAGTATGAAACGTCCCTCGTTTCCCGTGGTTGGACTAACACCTATTCCAAACACAATGCAACACATAACATGGCATGCACAATGCTATGTAACATGGAATATGCAAAAATGCAATGCAACACAAGCATGCAAATATGCAATATGGCTTAAGCATGCAAACATGCAATGCAATATGAACAACCTAACTAGGCTAATGGCATGCACAATGCATAATGCTAAGAACAACTAGCATACACAATGCAAATGGGAAATCATAGCATACACAATGGGATGTAACCTAAGCATGCAAACAACATGGCATACTCAATGCTATGAACTACATGGCATGCTCAATATTTAATGTAAGATAGCATTCTCAATGCAAGGTGACATAGCATACACAAGGATAAATGCTGGGACCTAGATGGCATACTCAATGCAAGGCAATCATAAGGTTCTAAACACAATGTAAAGCATGCATGCACAATGCAATGCAACAAGGGCAACCTAGCAATGTTAGGGACATGCATACTCAATGCAAGGAACAACTTGGCATGCACAATGCAAAGGAATACATAGCATACACAATGCGAGGTAAGATAAGCATGCAAGCAACATGCAAGTGAACATGCTAAAGGGACTTAAACCAAAAGGGGTAGACCTCAGTCATGCCCAAAACAGTGGCCATAATGATGAAATGAAGGCACTGAAAACACATACAAGTATGCATGCCAATTGGCTCACCAACTAAGGCACTAAGGTGCAACTCTCAAGAACACTTAAAGAGTGAAAAGCGTGGAAGTGTAACAACACTAAGGGCACTGAAATTAGACAAGAAATGATGCCAAATCACTTAATCAACACAAGCATGGCATGCAATGGTCCTTACAGCTTAAGACAAGCAAAGAGGACTACACATGAGGCGTGCAATACATGGCACAACTGCATGAACTATGCATGGATAGAGCTCAAGTTGGTCAAAATAAGGACCTAAACATGCTGAGATAAGGGCTCAAATACCTAGGCATGCAAGCATACAAGCTAAGCCACAAACTAAGCAACAACGCATAACACTCAAAGGCACTTAAAGCATGATTGAGGTAGGAACATGGCAATGCTAAATGCTCTGAAATGTCACGGTAAGTGATGCCAAATCATGTACACAACACAAATGAAGCATGCAATGATGCTCAAAGCTTGAGGCAAGCAAGAGCATTTATACTACAAGTATACAAAACATGAAGCATGTGACCAAGGTGACCCAAAACAGTCCTAGAACATGTCAAAATGAGTCTAAAACATGCATGGAAAGAAGCCAAAATAGGCTAGCATGAAGGGCATAAGACATGATGCATACAAGGCAAATAAGGCGGATTACACTACACCTATTAAGACCAAGCATGGGATGACTTAATCAATAAAAATTAGAGTTATATCATGGCATAATAACCCCAAATAAGCACTGAAATGATGGCTCGCAAGTTAAGGCATGAAGGCATACACAATGGTTCATGTTAAGGCATAAAGGGGCAAACCCTCCAACGCATTGAAAGAGTGACAAATGTGAATGCATGGCCATGAAACATGGACTGAAATCACATAATAAATGATGTCAAATCATTCAAATAGTCCAAGTAATGCATGCTAGTGGACTCAATACACAAGGCTAACAAGCTAGATTGAACCATAGCTATACAAAGCAAGTCATGTATGACTAAAACAACCAAAATCAGACCTTAGAAATGGTAAAACATGAACAAAATCTTCTCGGAGCTAAGCCAAAAGCATGCTAAAATGACATGTCAAAGCATGATGCATGTTAGGCTATTTCATGGAATTACACTACAAGTGTATGGAGCGTGCAAGGGGCCAACAAACCCACCCAAAACAGAGTCATGGCATGCTAAAAAATCACCAAAAACATGTTGAAATAGAAAGAAAACAAGCTAGAATGACATGCTACTTCATGAAGAATACAAGCTAGTTTGTGTGATTTACACTACAAGTGTATTAACCATGCATGGAGTGACCAAACCAAGCAAAAACAGTGGTATGCCTCAGCAAAATAACCACAAATACAAGCTAAGATATGGCCAACAAAAGGTTAACAAAGATGCTCAAACATGAGGCATATGAAGCTAGTAAACACAATACATGGAGAGGGGATGACCCTCTCCTATTTAGGACACCAAAACCACCTTTCCACCACTGAAAATCCTCTGGATTTCAGTGGTATGGCTCGAAACAAGGCCTAACAAGGCCAAAGGGGGGGGGGGGTAAATCACCCTAAATGAAAAAGTGACCTTAAACAACTATTTTAAGCATGCAAAAACAAAACTTTTTCTAGTTAAGAGTTAATCTTAAAAAAGCATTCAAGAAGGGCTAAAAGCTTCAGCAAGAATGGGGGATTTAAGGGCTAAAGACTCACCCTTGAAGACCTCCTTTATAACTGCAACTCCAGCAAGTTTTTCAAGCTCAAGCCAACCCAAGAACACCAAAAACAACTTCAAGAAGCCTCAGCAACACAAGCAAGGTGTTTGAGTGTGTGTTTGTGTACAAAAGTGAGACAAATCTACACTTTAAGGCACGAAACAAGAGAGAAATGAAGATGTATAGATATAGATTATATGTATGGCTCAAGGAAGGTTTTCTGAACCTAGGGGAGGGAGGAGGAACCTCCTTTTATAGAAACTAAAAGGCAAAGCTTCTTGGAGAAGCTAAGCTTCAAACAAATCCCTCCATACACGTGTATGGGGGATAGCCCAAAAGCCCTCCAATTGTGCCAGCTGGAGGAAAATATCTCCAAAAAGGTGCCAAAAAGCAGCCGACCACTTGAAGTGGTCAGCTTGCTACTTAAAGTGGTTGGCCGACCACTTTAAGTGGTCTTCTAGAGCAACAACTGGTCGGCCATGGTGGGAGAGAGTCCAGGGCATGAAAGAAGACTAGTGGTGTGGTGGCCGACCAGAAAATGTGGCCCAAGGACCAAGCATGCCAGTTATCCGACCAGAAAGCTGGCTGGCAGAAGGAAAAGTGGTCTCCAAGGAGAAAAAGTGGTCTCCCACCCTTGCACCACATTCCAAACAAGGAAAACAAGGTTTGTACCAAAAACAAACCAAAATGGCTACAAGACGAGAGATCGGGAGGCAAAGCACGCGGCTGAAAGCCTCGAAAACTAGCTGACGAGCCCCAAAAGTGATATGCAACTACAAAAGTGGTCTCCTGGACCATAGTGTTCCTCTAGGCAGAGGCAACAGGGTGTGGTTCAAAAACCACGCCAAACGGAGAACGTTAAGCGGTCCCGAGACAACGCGCGCAGCCGAAGGCTCCAAAAATCAAAAACTTTTCTCAAAACAGGAAAAGTGGCCTATGACCACAAAAGTGGTCCACAACCACAAAGAGATGGTCTACAAGACCTCTCCTTCCCTCCAGGGAAGAGAAACAAAGTTCGGTCCACAAACCGAGCCGAAGCACAAAAGAGTTCAAAGGCCCGGAGGCAAGGCTCTCAGCCAAAACTCTGAAACCTCTAAACGAGCACAACATGCACTATCACCGAGTGCTCAATCGATGACGTTTGAGTCTTAAGGTTGGTCAAAAATGGGGTGTCTACAGCTGGTCAAAAACAAAAACTCAAATTTGGGGCTTTTGATCTAATCCTGCCTAAACACTTTGTTAAGGCTTCAATCAAGGTTCCAAACATCACCCAAGGGTCCTCAATTATAATATTTATTGTTCATTTGCCAACCCATCGATACCAAGAGTCCGACAACCACACAAGTTTTAAGGTGACGAGCACCACTTTACACCAATCTAATAAGTATTAAAATTCGGGTCACTACAGATCTTGTAGCTGCTTGAGTTTGGATGGTGAATAATGGAATAATTATAAGTATTAAAGATAATGAAATCAGTGCACCACTCTCTGAGTCTTTTATTCTGATCTTTGTTCACAAGAAAAAAAAAAAAAAAAAAACTGTGACAATCTAAGTGAATGTTTCTATAAATTTCAATGCTCTGAATTTTCGCTGAATTTTCTTAAAAGAAGTTGAATATTTCTATACTATCCAGATAAATTACATTTTAAAAAATTCACTCCCTACTCTTTGAAAAGAATATATATATATATATATATATTCTTCGACCATAATGCATGTTTGTTCAAAGGCAGTTCATAATTTTCTGAATTTTCTATAAATTGGTGTATTCACTGCCTACTCTTTGAAAAGAAAGAAAAAAAAATGGCTTCTTCGACCATGATGCATGTTTGTTCAAGGACTGTTTTGTATGAACTGCAAGGCCCCTTGGCACAGTAACGTAAGTTGCAGTGATTTCAAAATTTTAAATCCTCATCCATGTGCAGAAGATAAGAAGTTGAAAACTCTTGCAAAGAGGAATTTGTGGCGTTAGTGTGTGGTTGAACTTGTAGCAGCTTGCAACCACATTTATTGTAGGTACTGTATTGCTTCATTTTGAATTGCCATAATGCTTTAATTATTTTCATGATCTGAAGGAATTTAATTGGTTGCATGAATATTATATACATATGGTTTGCATAAACTCCTCATTATGGTCTTGCTTTGTAAGTTATTCATGTATAGGTATGGTTTGGCTGATGGTTGTTCATTATATATATATGTAACAACCCTCATTTCGATTTAGTCCCACCTGCATACATTTATGTATGATCTTGTTTTGATATGTGCATTTGCAAATCTTGTCTTGTTTTGCTCGAATGTTGCTTGCATGCTTTGTTCTTGCCTGGTGTGTTACCGAGGTTTTCTTGAGCCTAGACACCTTCGAAACCTTTTCCACCTAGAACTATCTTGGAACCCCATCGGTTGACCTCATCTCTACCCTGGCATGTTGGCTGAGATGTCACCATCTAGGCCGAGGTGCGCATCGCCTAGGCCGAGATGTGCATCATCTAGGCCAAGATGTTAATATCTAGGCGTGCTAGATCCTTGATCCTTGCACTAGCGATTTTGTTCCTGGAATGGAATGACCTAGACCGAGGTGTGGCATATCTAGGCCAAGGTGTGGCACAGCTTAGTCAAGTGTTGTCCTTCCAAGCCAATGTCCTTGCCACTTGCTTGCCGGAGTCTTGTTGTTAGCCGATGTCGTTACTTGTCGAAGTGCTCTTACTGTTTAGCTTGTTGAATACACCTTGTCATGGTCTTGTCTAATCAGTCAGTCACCTTTTCGAGTAGAGCCAACCAGCCGATGCCACGTGTCCCAGCAGAGGGATTAAGTCAGTGACTGTCGGGAGAAACATATCATTTTGTATCAAATCTTGCCTTTTAGAGAGAAAGACTCTAGGAAGGAGGAGGAGAAGTTTGAGCAAGAGAGAGTGAACTTCCAAGCTTGATCGTGGGAGCTTGAACCGTTAGATTCGAGTTTTGAGGTAAGAATCTTAACCTACTCTTGTTGTTCTTATTGATCATCTAGCTGCATTGCACGATCAAACCTGTTCGGCACGTCATGCATTGATTTAAAGTTGGTTTTAGAAAGAGAAAATGGGTTTCATGTGTTCTTGAAGAAAAGCCTCTTTTGATCCGAAAGTTTGCATTAAGGCTCATGTTTTTGTGTTTGTTTTGATAAGATCCTTGAGTATGGGTACCTAGGTCCATGTTTTTGAATTCATAGCATGAAATCTCAGCTTTCGTAATAGCAAGTTTTGATCTTTGCATTCATCTTCCTCATGTTCATGTTCTTCATGCTCATGTTCTTCATGTTGTCAAGAGGGAAACCCAGATTTTCCTGACTTCGCTTTTAAATGTGGCCGTCGGGGCCACACCTCGGCAAGGAGGTGTGGGACCTCGGCCTAGACCTGGTAGTTGCCCAGCGTGTTTTCCAGAAATAAGAAACAGTGTTTTGATTTGATTTGACTTAGTTTTTGAAGAATGCCGAGGTCATTTGCATGCATGCAAGACTTGTTTTGAGAAGTGCATTCAATAAACTTTTCCATGTGTTTGTAGGACTTGGACTTGCCTTGACCCCGACATTTGATGAACTATGTAAGTGGTATTTTTAATAAAGCTATATTATATGTTTTGATAAAGACTTTGCTTTGCTTTGTTTTGAAAGTATTTGTTAAGCATGAATAATTGTCCCTATTTTGTATATCAAGCATGATCTTGTTTTGATGATCTTCTCGGAAAGTCCCTTGTGCTGGAGGACTCTAAACTTTCGCAGCACATCTCGTTTGAAAGTCCCTGGTGCTGGAGGACTCTAAACTTTCGCAGCACATGTTGTCTTGAAAGTCCCTTGTGCTGGAGGACTCTAAACTTTCGCAGCACATCTTGTCTTGAAAGTTTCTTGTGCTGGAGGACTCTAAACTTGCGCAGCACTCTCGTGTTAAAAGGCTACGGGCCTTTGTAACATAGGTCCCTTGTGCTAGAGGACTCTAAACTTTTGTAACACCCTTATTTAAGATGTCTCCCTTGTTTTGTCTTGTTTTGCCACTGACGGTTTACCACGTGGATATGTTTGCCGGAATGTTATCATTTGTAATATGTTGATGCTAATAAGTATCCCTTGAAGCTTTGAAGATTTGTTAGATGGACGAGGTCCATCCCTTGTTATCTAAAGTTTTGACTTGTATTGTTTTGAAAGGACTTCGGCTATTATTCATGCGAACCCCTTTATTATTTATACCATTCACTGAGTATCCAAGCTCACCCTCTCTATATATATGTAGGTGATGAGCAAGAATGCAGTGACGCCTAGATGTGATTATGGAGCCTATTTTGGATTTTTGATTAAGTCGGCTTGACTTGTATTTACGTCGGCAGTCTTGAAAATTATGCTTCTCGACTTGTAATATTTGTATTTCGTACACGTCGGCTTGAGAAGCCTTATGATCAAGATGTGTGTTTTGTATGTATGTTATGTCGACATCGAGGATGTCGGCTATAGCGACCCCGGTTTTTTCCCATTTGATTATTGTATCCGGACTCAGGTTCCGTAGACTCTGTCATTGTATAATTGTTGTTGTTGTCCTTTATTTTCTCATTTGGAATTATAGGATGTGTTGGGCAGGTTTGTTTCAGGTTGGTTGGGTTTAGAAACCAAGTGTTGCTGTCCAGGATTTTGGTTCTTCGCTCGAGCGAGGAGTTGGTCGCTCGAGCGAGAGATGGCGTCCAGTATTGACCTGTAGCTCTGCATTCTTGGCTCGAGCGAGATTTTCTTCGCTCGAGCGAGTTAGTTTGTTCTTCGCTCGAGCAATGGTTCCTTCGCTCGAGCGTGAGTATGATTACAGACCTGAGGATTTGAGTTCTTTGCTCGATCGAGTTTTCTTTCGCTCGAGCAAGCTTTTGGGTTGTTGGCTCGAGCGTAGATTTTCTGTGTCTGGTCGCTCGAGCGACAAAGGCTTCGCTCGAGCGAGCCTGTCCAGTTTATATACACAGCAGCGGGATTTGATCAGTCCTTTTCATCTTCTTTTTTATTCCAAACCCTAGGTCCGACTTCTCTCTCTCCCTACTCACCTTCTCTCTTAGATTTGATCCACTTAGGGAGTGTTTCTACCCTAGATCCTTCATTAAAAAGATAGAGTGAGTCGAGGGCTTCCATTTAATCTGAACATTTGGCGATTTGGAGCACTTTGGTATTTGGGCACTCATCTCTGTCTTCACCATTTGGGTTGTTTTCTTTGAGGTAGGGATTTCCTACTCCATTTTATAGGTTTTGTTCTAAGTTTTGGTATTTTGATATGTTGGGGATACTATGGTAAATTCTGGGAAAAACCCTAGTTGTATTATTAAATTAATTTGTATAACTAATTCATGGAGTTGGGAAAAGATGGTTTAATTCATGGAATTGGGGAATTCATTGATTAAATGGCGTAGTTGGATAATTTGAATTATTTGTCTAATGAATTGTTGACATAGTTATTTTCAGTTTAGAAATAACTGTTTTGGGCTATCGGTGGAGGATAGTCGTGATTGTTGTAGACATTGCATGTGGATTAGGAATAACTGAAACTAATCACATTGGTTAAGTCATTAATTTTGACTATTGCATTGATGCAGAAAATACGTGTATTGATTGAGCATTGCATTTGCATACATTGTTTTGTGTGGGAGGAGATAGGGGATGTACTCCACGGTTTAGGGGAAGATAGGGGATGGACCTCTAAACCGGATTTTTGTTTGGGAGGAGATAGGGGATGGACTCCATTAGCATCACTTTTACGTGTGCTTATTTATATAGAAGTGTTTTATTGATACAGCACTAAAATGTGTATCAATCTGGAAGTATGAAGTGTTTTGAATTGAGCTTGAGTCTCATTTGTTTGTTGATATTGGAAGAATGTGAATATGATATATATAATTCACTGTTGTAAGTTCGGCCAGGTTCTGAGCCATATTGATTAAGTTGGAAAGTAAAATGTATCTTAGACAATAGTGTCATGAGGCTGTAAAATGAAGTAATTGATTATCTTGGTTAACCATCTGTTGAATGCTATTGCTTTATTCATTGCTTATATGTGGTTTAGAATATTTCTACTGGGCTGTGGCTCACCCTTTATGGGAACATCATTTTCAGGTTCAGGTGATAAACTACCTCCAAGGACTTAGCTTGGGAGGGTTTGGCTTCTGGTTTGAAGAAGACTACCTTTAGTTAATTGTCTTTATTTATTAGTACATATAAACATTCAAGCCTCGGGCTTTTCTTGTATTGAGTTAGAACTCATATTTTTGTATCCAAGTGTTGGCTTGGAAAGATGTAAGCCTGTAAGGAATTTTATTCAATGTTACATGTAATGCTTTATTTAGTAATACTCTGATGAATGAATTAATAAATTGTCTTCTTTAAATAATGCATGTCAATGATATATATAATGGGTTAATTTTGAGGGCGTTACATCGGCAATCGGGCAGACTATGTTCCTTGACCTGTAGTTCGTACATTTTGTTTGTGTCGGCTTGTGAAGCCCTTTGTTAAAATGTAAGATGTAATTTGTACTTTGCTTCATTTGTAATTAAGTTGTAACCCATATGCAGATGATTGCTATTTCATTTGACTTATGTACAGCTCTTATGGACTAATCTGTTTTGTATGAATCGCTTCCGTACTTGTTAGCCCCATGTATTTATACTCTGATTGTGTGTGAATTTTGAAAGTTGGCCTTCGGTAATCCCGGATTACTGGCCATCACGGCACCAAACTACTAGGGGCGGTTTGGAGTCGTGACAATATAGGTATGCTTTGTCTATGACATTTTCCTGTTTCTTTCCTTTTTTTCATTACCAAGTGTCTCATTTGTCTATAACATATAACAAGTTTTTCTGTATCTTCATATAGTCACTTATTAATGCTTCATAATTAATTATTGAAGCGATTAACAGTTTCAATTGTGTTTTTAATTGAATTATAAGATAGGTGATACATTTATTTTATTCCCTTCCTACAATTAAAAATAGTAGGTATGGTTTAACCAATGTGTTTTTTTAGTTTTTTTTTAGTATGTATAGTTTGTTCCATTGTTTGTTTGTTCGATTGTATTTTTTTCATTTTTTATTATGAATTTGGGATTGTTTGTTCCATTTTTTTTTTTTTGGAATGTTCCATTGTATTTTTCAATGTGTTAGGTTAGTTTTACTTGATAGTTAGTATAAATTGCTAATTAAACATATATTTTGTTTTTTGGTGGCGTACATTTATGTTTGGGCTTTCTAAATGATAATAATAAATTTAATTTCAACACTATAAAATTGAAGTCAGTTGGGGAAGAGAACAGTTCAAATTTGGACAATTGTTGTGTTCCCATTTTAATACTCTTCATGTTGCTAGGACTGATTTTAATTTTATCATTTTAATGTGATTGTTAAAATACATCATTGAACAGCCATAATTATATAACCAAACATTTTCAGCTTGAAATACAACAGTTATGGACAATATCACTATTTTCGGTCAAGTAAGTTTTTTTGTTTTTCCCTCCATATAAATTCCAATACCTCTCTTATAATGTAAGGCCTATTTATTTATTTATTTTTAATTTATCATATCTAATTTTCTTCTAATAAATGCTTTTTTTCTCATACTTTATAGGTGGATGAAGACTTACACCGAACGGTAATATCAAGAAAGAAATGATTTTTTTTCTTATTTATGTGTACAAATTTTTATTTATCACTCTAAAGTTTTTGTATATATAGATTCAATTTCTTCAAGAAAGAAATGTTAATGTTGTTGTCCGCGATGAGTGTGACCTTAATACTATCCGCATTCGTAAGGTAAGCCTATAAGTAACTTATATTCGCATGCATTTTCTTATTATTTTTAAAAAATATTTATAAATATATTCTATGTATTTTTCATGGGCAAAGGCAAAGGAAAAACACAAAGCAATATCAAAGGAGATAGAAAAGGCTATCCCTTGTGCCAAAGGAGAGGAACATGCAAATCCCGTGGTATGGTTTCTCAACATTTTTAAAAAGTTTGTTTTTCGAATATTTATTAAATTTTTTTTATATAGATTTTTTTAAGAATTGCATGGTGTCATATACTATTTTTTATGTATATTTTTATGAGTTATTGTTTTTTAAATATTTATTCAATTGTTTTGACTGATTGTGAAATATTTTTCTAAACCATGTCAAAGTAAGCATTTGTACAACATGTTAATGCATTTGTTTGAACATTAATTTGAACACATGTTGCATTTACAACATATCATAATAAATATATAATAGAAGAAAATGAAAAATGAAATGAAGTTTTTAATTATAGAATATAGATTTTTTTTTTAATTTTTATTTTAATATAACCGAAAGAACAAGAAGAAGGAAGAGGGAAGCGGAAAGTAGAAAATATTACACGCTAATATTCACATTATACGTACCCAATGATCTAATATATATCTTTTCAATGTAGGACAAAAAAGATGAGTGTAATTAGCAACAAGAGTGTGGTCTCTAAAAAAAATAATAAAGCCACGCAAAATTATATGAGGTGTATGGGAGGTTGGTTAATTTAGTAAGTTATTTTAATTTCTGGTTAGTTTAGTAGGTTAAAATAATTATGTTTAGCAAGATTGTTGAATTTTTTTATAATTAGATATGATGTATATGAGAAAAAAAATGTAAAATGATTATGAATTTGATAACTTATTTTGACTATTAATATTATTTTAATCAAAAAAAATATTTAAATACATACGACTCAAAAAAATGTTTGACGTGACATTGTTTAAATACATTATATATATATATATATATACATTGATAAATATACTAAAGTTTATATATGGCTCAACTTAACCACGTTTTAAAATTTTAAAAATGTGTTAACATACAGCGATTTTAAATTCTATACTTTTTTTAGATGGTGAAATTCTATAAAAAGTTCAAATACGAATTAATATTTTAACTTAAACTTTTAGCAATGAATTTGATAAATTACATTTTAACTTGAACGAACCTCCATCGTACGATACCTGCTGAAGTCACGGCCGGTAGTGGTGTTGCCGTAGATGGTGGTGGAAGTCTTATGTGTGGCGTTTCATATTGCAGTGAAATTATTGTCATCTTGAATTGATTTATTATAATTGATTTCTGCAGTAGTGAAATTATTATCATTTTGAATTGATTTTTTTGTAAAGGATATGATACCAATATTAATAATTTATGTTAATTGATTTTTGTAAAATAGGTGCACCAATATTATTTACACCGTGCCTTTAGGCACACGTATACACTAGATGGGTAGGGTCTTTTGGCTCAAAATGCATAGTGAGTTTGCAGTTTTGTGGGCTTAATGTGTTTTCAAATTATTTTTTTTCCTCCCTTTTTGAATTTTATCAATACACGCATTGGTTCTTATGTGACTAACAACTCAATTGAGCGAAGAATAAAAGTTAGTTAAACTTTTGAGAACAAATACATGATAAAAGGGAAGCAAAAGAGGGAATAATCTTCACATTTTGTGTACCTAATTATATAATATTCTCATTTTAGGTACACAATGATAATGTGTTTTCAAAAGCTACATTGGCTCAACGTGCACGACGAGAACGTGAAAAAAATCAAAACTCATGTTCTGCATACCAATTAGGACAATGCCTACGAAAAAACGAGAGAGATCAAATGAATGTATTGACCCAAGACAACCTTCTGTAACACCCAATTGGTAAACAACTCTGTTTAATTCTTGAAATGTATACTCTTACTATTACCACTTTATTGTACAAATTTTAATTTATTTACAATCCATTTCTGTAGGCATGCTCCTACAACCTCATGTAGAAATGTTGGTGTGGTCATCCGTGATGAGCACGACCTTAATGTTATTCGTGTTCGAGCAGTAAGTATAAAATCAAGTCAAACATTGTATGTATGTTATTTATATAAGATTTTTTAAAATCTTTTGAATATTTTATTTAAATTTGTTAGGCAAAAGAAAAAGAAATGGTCAACCCAATGTCTAAGGGAAAAGAAAAGGTGGCTCCTTCTGACAAGAGAATGACAAATGCATGTCAAGTGGTATTTATTCCTTTTAAAAAATATGAAGCAAAACTATTTGAATTTGCTGCTTTATGTTGTTTTTGTAGAATGATTGTAATATATTTTCCTGTAATTTGCCATTATTTATATGTGTTTTTCAAATTTATTTATTTTTATTTGGCATAGATACATGTGCATTTATAACGTACCATATGAAAAGAATAGGAAAAAATAAACGAAGGAATAAAGACAAACTATCTAATGAAAGAATAAACGAAGGAATAAAGACAAACGAAGGAATAAGATAGATTTTTATTTCTTCTTTATTTTTTTTTTTAATAAAAAAAAATGCATAAAGAGCAAAATAAATACAGATAACACTATTAAAGGTATAAAACAAAATTAAGAGAAACAAAATAAACAGTAAGATATTTCATGCTAAGTACAAAACATTCACATATTTTGTACCAATGACAAAATATTTTCATTTTAGGCACAAAATGATAATGTCATATCAAAATCTACATTGGCCTAACGTGCACGACGAGAGCGTGCAAAAAATGAAAAGTCATACTTTCAATGCTTGCAACGAGAACAAGAGGGATTAGAAGAATGTATTCAACCAATACAACCTTTTTTAGCACCAATTCATCGCAATCGCGCTTGTCTAGAATGGGAAACAATAACTGAAGATTCTCATTTGGCACAAAAACGAACAATGGTTGCCCATCATTCTACATGTTCGTTTTCTATGCCAAGCACATCTTTACCTCCACAAAGGAATCGGTAAACTACTATGTCTAATCTTCAAATACATACTCTTACCATTTTGTTTTATAGAATTTTATTTATACACAAATATTCGTAGGTCTACTCGTATAAATCAATTTCTTCAAGAAGATCTATGTACTGATGATGATTTAGAAGATATGCCTATGAGTACATCAATTGATGCTCGAGCACACAACGATTCTTGCCGCCATTATCTTGGCAAGATGGACATATTATGTCCTTATTGTTCAGCCTTACATTGGATAGATGAAAAATTGACCAAATCATCTATAAAGCGTCCCTTATTCGAAACTTGCTGTTTGGAAGGGAAAATTAGGCTACATTTTCTTATTACTCTCCCTTTATCACTTCAAGCATTGTATGATAGGAATAATGATCAATCAAAATCCTTTCAAAGTTATACTCGATTGTACAATGTAGCCAATGCTTTTACAAGTCTCGGTGCTACATTGGATCCTAGAGTACTCAGTGGAAGGGGTCCTACATCATTCACAATTCATGGGGAATTACGACATCGAACAGGATCACTACAACCACAACCAGGGCAAGATGCGAGTTATGCTCAACTGTATATCTATGACCCTTATTCAGCTTTAGAAATTCGTAATCGTAGAAATCCTAACTTGAGACGGGATGTGCTCAAAGCTATTTAGGATAGTTTGTTGTAAGTCAATGCATTTGTAGCTACATTTTGCCAAGCTCATGCCATTTTACATCAATTAGACGCAGCAGCACACAATCTACTTACTCATCTTCATTACAATTCAACAACTGATCGGCATCGGTATAACTTACCAACTGCAGATGAGATTGCAATTGTAATACTAGGTGATGGAACAGAGGTAAGTGGAATGAGAGATATTATCTTACATTTCCAAGGAAATAATGAGTTGATGCAAATTAATGAATGTCACCCAGCATACTTGCCGTTACATTGTGTTCTATTATTTTCATATGTTGAGCTTGGATGGGAACATGAGTTGAAATTGTGGAACGTTCAATATGACCAACCTTTAACTGATCGACTTACTCAAATGGATTTTTATAGTTATCATTTGTTTGAAGGATCCACAGAGTATTCAACTATTTCGAGAGGTGGGAATCTATTTCAAGAGTTTTTGGTAGATGCTTGGGCCACAACTGAGCAAAATCGATTGACATACTACAAGCTTAATCAAGGGAAACTTCGAGTTGAGCTTTACCAAGATTTGTCAGATATTGATCTAGATTATATGCGACCTAGTCAAATTGGTCAAAGGTTTATTTTGCTATCTTCATTTACTGATAGTCCTAGACATATGTTTGAAATCTTTCAAGATTCAATGGCTATCACACGATACAACCAACACCCATATATTTTTCTTACCATGACTTCAAATCCTAATTAGCTAGAAATTACATCAGCATTATTATCACATCAAAAACCTATTGATCGTCCTGATTTAATTGCCCGTGTTTTTTAGTTGAAGAGAAAATGTTTGATGAAGGAGATAGAAACAAATAAAGTGTTTGGAAATAAAGTTGCCCATGTTTTTATAATTGAATTTCAAAAATGAGGCCTCCCCCATATGCATGCACATTTATTTATTAAGGGTTCAGACAAAATTCGGACATGTGCTTAAGTAGACAAATTGGTCTGTGTAGAATTTCCAGACCCAAAAGATGATCCTATGCTTTTTGAAACTGTCAAATGTTGTATGGTACATGGACCGTGTGGTGCTCGAAATCCGCATGCACCATGTATGGAAAATGGTAGATGCAGTAAGAGATATCCTCGAGCTTTCATAGAAACAACAACTATGGATCAGAATGGATACCCTATCTATCGTCGTCGCAATAATGGTCAAGTACATACTATGAGGGGGCAAGAAGTTGATAACAGGGATGTCATACCATACAATGCATATCTTTCTAAACTTTTCAACTGTCATATAAATGTGGACGTTTGTGCAGGAATGAGATGTGTCAAGTATATACATAAGTACATTCATTTACAAGGGTTATGATCGTACAACGATGGTGTTGGGATCGATAAATGAGATTCAACAATATCTCGATGCAAGGTATATTGGACCTCCAGAAGTTGCTTAGCGAATATTTAGTCATCCTTTGCATGCAGAGATACCAACTATAGCGATCCCGGTTTTTCCTTCCTTATTTACTGTATTCTGGACTCGTTTCCATTGAGGATTGTTGTCATCTGTATTTCATTTCCGTCCTTTAATGCTTTGGATTGGAGTTTAGAAATGTCTTGGGCGTGTTTCGAACAGGTTGGTTGAGCTTTAGTCCCATTTCTTGTTGCCCAGATTTTTGGTGGTCCGCTCGAGCGGATCCCTTCTCGCTCGAGCGGAGTTTGCACACCTTCTGTAATACCCCTGTTCCGTAATATGCTAATTGGTCCTTAACATGATGTGATTATGTATTTTGATATGATTTTGTGTTCCACTATGTGAAAATATGTGGTTTGAAATTTTATCTGTTCATCGTAGGAATATCTGTTTGAGTAGTCTGCTTTGGAAATTTAATTGAGGGCCTTATCGGCCACGGAACCCGAAATTGATTACGCCATTGTGGTTGGCATAATTTTTAGAGCCTACGGTGAAATTTAATTGAAATTTGATTCTGGTCAATTTAAACTGATTAAATTGATAAATTAAGTACCCTATTATTTTATATTAAAATAATTGTTAGTGGGGCTTGTTGTATATTTGTATTGCACTCTCCTTTAGCTCTCTTAAAAACTCAAAATCTGAGTTAGACAATTGAGAGTGAGAGAGAGGCCGGCCATGGAGAGAAAAAGGGAGAGATTTGTGTAAGTTGGGCTCAAGACTTGGGAATTTGAAGATCTAGCTCAAGATTTGGCTAGAGCTTGAGTGTTGAAGCTCTTAGGTAAGTGAATTCATGGACTCTTACTTGTAATTTGTAAGTTCAAGGGTTGTTTGTGATCAAGAACATGTAATGAGTTGATTTTTGTTGAGTTTGAAGTCTTAGAACTCATGCATGTAAGAAATTACTTTGAATTTGCATGTTTGAGCTTGAAACACATGATTCATGTAGAGTTTTGGTTAAAGCTCATGTTGTAATCACCATTTGTACCATCTAAGTTGAGAATGATGAGCATCTCCCACATGCATGTACAAATCATGGGAGTATAAGTCTTGAATGTTTGAATTTGAGCATGTTGATGATGGGTTTGAGATATTTTGGGACATGCATGTAGATAATTCATGTAATTGAGCTTTCCTAATGTTGTAATCTTGCATTGGTAGCATGTTAGCATGTGTAAATGTGTAATTTGAACCATTGCATGCAAGAAATGTAGATGGAAAACCGATTTGGAGCTCAAGAACACGATCTGGGAAACCCAGATTTTTGAGGTCCGCTCGAGCGGGGTAATGGCCGCTCGAGCGGGAAAATCGTGCTCCCGGCATTTTTGCAGAGTTGGATATCCGCTCGAGCGGGACACTCCACGCTCGAGCGTGGATTTTTGTAGACAGGCCTTCAGCTCGAGCGCTCTATTCCACGCTCGAGCGCATCCTTCGTGCAACCAGTACTTCTGCAGGCCTTAAGGGTCCGCTTGAGCGGAGAAGTTTACGCTCGAGCGGGGACCCTGTTTCCTGGAATTTTGTTCATGCATTCTGTGATTCGTTTTCCGTTCCCTTTCACTTGTAAGCACTCTTAGGCATATGTTAAGCATTGTAAATAAGTTAATGAGATAAGAACAAAGCCTAAAGAGGAATATGTGAATTAAAGAACGGATTGAACTGTTAGTGACCCTTTTGTATTCATGAAATGTGTAGGGTCAAGTTCCAGGGCGCATCCACAAGCCGATCACTGTGAGTAATATCAATATTTGAAAACTTGTCAATGTCCAATTGTTATTCCCCTATAAATATTATGAGTTGTTAATTGGGATTGTGGACAAAAGTTTTGACATGAATGAATGGGCCAAAGGCCGTTTTGACATGAATGAATGGGCCAAAGGCCGTTTTGACATGAATGAATGGGCCAAAGGCCGTTTTGACATGAATGAATGGGCCAAAGGCCGTTTTGACATGAATGAATGGGCCGAAGGCCGTTTTGCCATGAATGGAAACCCGGATGGGCCAAAGGCCAGAATGTTTGGAACTACAGTTACTTGACTTGCATTTCGTATAGTTATATATATTTGGTTGTTAAACAAAAGTATGAATTGGGCCCAAGGCCGTTTGGAGCATGTTGTTCTACATATTGTTATGTAACTGTTGTATTTGATATTATTCACTGGGCTATCGCTCACGCTCATTCATGTATTTGTAGGTGAGCCAAGGGAAGCCCAAACCCAGCCCCAGTGAAGTCTGCTAGAAACAACAGGAGTTTTGGGAGAGTCAGCCTTGTGCCTTGCGCATGAGACCATCCTTGCCCTTTTACTATGTACCTATGTTTTGTCTTGTTGGCAAGGACCTAGTGCATGTCTGTACATAGTTTGTTATAGGTTGACCCGTTTTGGACGATCCTGTCTGTAATGAATTTTGTGAAACCGTACTTTTGATGTGAGTTATTAACGTATCTGAGTATGGTTTGTTTGATGTGCATATAAGCACGGCTCTATGGACAAAGTTTTTAATTTTGCTTCCGTCTAGCCCCCATTAACTCTGTTAAAATACGTTTCCGACAGTTTGAGGCCGTAGGTAATCTCATGATTACTGGCCGGTTACGTCCTTAACCCACGGGGGCGGGTTCGGGTCGTGACAGAGTGGTATCAGAGCACGAGTTAATAACTCACACACTTGTCCAAAAAGAGCAATAAGCGTCTAGATGAGATCTAGGATGCATTCATGTGATAAGTACGAGGTTGGAAGCATTGATTATATGCTTAAATGTTTTGTTATGAATAATTATATGTGTAAGTTGTGAACTACTTGCATTACAAATTATCTGGAAATGTGTGCTCCTTAGTGTATGTGTACTTGTGTACCTTTGGTATGGAATATAATGCAAGTTTAATCAGATGGTGAGAACCAGAAGTGATGAGTTAGAGGAATCCTCTACTGCCAGACTGGACAGAATGGAAAGACTGATTCAGGAAATGGCAGAAGCTTTGAGACAGCAACAGGAGTGGCAACAACAGTGGCAGCAACCACACCCGCCACCTCCACCTCCGGCACCACCCGTGCCAGAAAATCAAAATGATGATCGGATAATCGCTCTCACCAAGGAGTTCAAGAAAATGAAACCACCACAGTTTCATGGTGGACTGGATCCTTTGAAAGCGGAAGCTTGGGTTCTTGGGATCGAAAAACTGTTTGAAGTATTTCCGTGCTCGGATACACAGAAAGTACTTCTAGCCACTTTTATGCTAGAAGACGAAGCGAGAAGATGGTGGATGTTGATGCGAGAAAACCACAGGGATGTTGACTGGGTGAAATTTTTGGAAATCTTCTATGACAAGTACTTCCCGCAATGTGTCCGGGACAGGAAAGTGGCAGAGTTCATGGAACTCAAGTAAGACAGCATGACTGTAGCTGAGTATGAGGCCAAATTTACTGAATTGGCCAGGTTTGCACCACACGTAATTGACACTGATTATAAGAAGGCAAGGCATTTTGAAGGTGGGCTCCGAAGTGACATCCTAGAGCGAGTGAATGTCCTGAAGTTGGAGACCTACATCGGGGTGCTTGACCGGGCCATCATATCAGAGGCTAACATAGCTAGGCAAGCTAAGCCAACAATCGAATGGAAAAGCAACAAAAGACAAGGCTTCTTTTCGAAGAAGAAATTCTTGAAAAAGCAAAACACGGGCTCCTCAACTACTTCCAGTTCTTCCCGAGACGCAGCTCCCATGTGCAACACTTGTGGCAAAAAGCACCGTGGAGTCTGTTACCGTACATCAGGAGCCTGTTTTAAGTGTGGGAAACAAGGGCATATAGCCCGAGATTGTAATCAGAATAGTGGGAAGATAGCTGCTAGCTCCACTGCATCGATCCCGAAGCCGGGAAACACTTTGAGATCTGCTACTACTGGGAATACAGTGAGACAAGGGAGAGTCTTTGCACTCGTTCCGGGTGATACACGGAATGCCAATGCCGTTGTCTCAGGTACTATCTCGATATGTAATCAGGATGCTTTTGTGTTAATTGATTCTGGATCAACGCATTCATTTGTGACTTATGCATTTGCATCTAGACTGAAAAGACCCCTAGAATTGTTGCCATATTTGTTATGTGTGTCTGCTCCATCGGGGGAATCTGTGTTATGTGACTATATATATCGGTTTTGTGACATGCATATTGAGGATGCTACCCTATACGTAGATTTGTTGCCCTTAAACTTTAGACACTTCGATGTAATTTTGGGCATGGATTGGTTGACCAAATATTGTGCTACTATAGATTGTGTGACAAAGAGGGTTGTGTTTAAACCACCAGAACAGGAAGAAATTGTGTTTGTGGGAAATGGGGTAGTACCTCCACCATATTTGATATCTGCAATGAAAGCATGTAAATTGATCAGGAAGGGATGCCAGGGTTATTTGTGTTATGTATTGACTGAACAATCCGTGAATGTTGAATTGAATGATATTCCCATTGTTAGATAATTCCCAGATGTGTTTCCAAATGAATTACCAGGGGAATTGGTAGACAGGGAGATAGAGTTTACTATTGAAACTGTGCCAGGCACCCAGCCTATTTCTAAAACTCCCTACAGGATGGCTACAGCCGAAATGAAAGAATTAAAAGAACAGTTGCAAGACCTTCTTGATAAAGGGTTTATCCGGCCCAGTACTTCGCCTTGGGGCGCACCAGTGTTATTTGTAAAGAAAAAGGATGGTACCTTACACCTGTGCATTGATTACCGGGAATTGAACATGGTAACGATAAAGAACAAATATCCCTTACCCCGTATTGATGACTTATTTGATCAGTTGCAGGGATCACGGGTGTTTTCTAAGATTGATTTGAGATCTGGGTATCATCAGCTGAAGGTTAAAGCAGAGGATGTTGAGAAAACCGCATTCAGAACGAGGTATGGTCATTTTGAATTTCTTGTTATGCCATTTGGAGTGACTAATGCTCCGGCAGCGTTTATGGACCTAATGAATAGAATTTTTAAAACCTACCTTGATGAGTTTGTTGTAGTCTTCATCGATGATATTTTGATTTACTCTAAAGATAAACTTGAACATGAACATCATTTGAGGATTGTTTTACAAATACTTCGGGAAAGAAAACTATTTGCTAAGTTAAAGAAATGTGAGTTTTGGTTGGATGAGGTTATTTTCTTAGGGCACGTGGTCAACAAGGAAGGAATTTCAGTGGACCCGCAGAAAATAGAAGCAATTGTGAATTGGCCTACACCAACTAATGTGACAGAAGTTCGCAGTTTCATGGGCTTAGCTGGGTACTACAGAAGGTTTGTAAAGGACTTTTCGAAATTAGCTGTGCCTCTTACCCAATTGACACGTAAAGGACAACCATTTGAGTGGAATAGTGAAAGAGAATCAGCCTTTCATGAATTGAAGACAAGATTGACCATTGCACCAATTTTGACACTACCTTCAGGTACGGAAAATTTTGTGATTTTCAGTGACGCATCTTATAAGGGTTTGGGTTGTGTGTTAATGCAGAACGGAAAGGTTATTGCTTACGCCTCCCGACAGTTGAGGCCACATGAGAAGAATTATCCAACACATGACCTAGAATTGGCCGCAGTTGTTTTTGCTTTGAAAATCTGGCGGCATTATTTGTATGGGGCAAAGTGTGAAGTCTACACAGATCATAAAAGCCTAAAATACTTCTTCACGCAGAAAGAGTTGAATATGCGTCAGAGAAGATGGCTGGAATTGATAAAAGATTACGACCTAGAAATTCAGTATCACCCCGGAAAAGCTAATACAGTGGCTGATGCCTTGAGCAGGAAATCAACAGGGAGTATGGCTTGTTTGCTTACTGAACAAAGGGAGATTTTGCAAGACTTTGAAAAGTCTGAAATTGAAGTGGTAGTGTGTGAACAGGGCGGATTGATAGCCGCTATTACAGCCGAGCCGGCAATTGTTGATGAAATCAAGCAAAAACAGAAAGAGGATGAGTTCCTCAGAAAGGTAATTGATGAATTTGAAGTAAGCCCAAAAGCGGAGTTCGGTGTCGAGAATGGAATGTTGAAATTTCGAAACCGAATATGTGTCCCAGATATCACGGAACTAAAGAAGAGGGTCTTAGATGAAGCCCACAGATCCGTACTTGCTATGCATCCGGGTAACAATAAAATGTATCGGGATTTGAAACAAACCTATTGGTGGCCTAAAATGAAGAAAGAGATTGCAGAATATGTGTCCAAGTGCCTTCAGTGTCAGCAGGTTAAGGCTGAACATCAGAAACCAGGCGGTCTACTTCAACCTCTCCCTATTCCTGAGTGGAAGTGGGAACATGTGACTATGGATTTCGTTGTTGGCCTACCTCGGACTTCCCGAGGTATGGATTCTGTTTGGGTTGTAGTTGATAGACTGACTAAATCTGCACATTTTCTGCCTGTCAAAACTACGTTTACCGTTTATAGGTTGGCTACTATTTATGTTGATGAAATTGTCCGTTTACACGGAGTTCCAGTATCCATTGTGTCGGATAGAGATCCGAAGTTTGTATCTAGATTGTGGAAGAGTTTGCAGGAAGCTATGGGAACAGAACTAAGGTTCAGCACTGCATTCCACCCACAGACAGATGGGTAGTCAGAACGAACAATACAGACTTTGGAAGATATGCTTCGCATGTGTGCTTTGGATTTTCAGGGGAGTTGGGAAGATTACTTGCCACTTGCAGAATTTGCCTATAATAATAGCTTCCACTCCAGCATCGGTATGGCACCATACGAGGCTTTGTATGGTAGGAGGTGTAGATCACCTATTTGTTGGACAGAGGTCGGAGACAGAGCTTTGCTTGGGCCCGAAATTGTACAAGACACCTCTGAAAAGATCAAAACTATTCGGCAAAGGCTCAAAACAGCTCAAGACCGACAGAAGAATTATGCAGACGTTTGGAGAAGACCTCTTGAGTATGAGGTCGGTGACCATGTGTTCGTCCGAGTTTCTCCGATGAAAGGCCAAGTCAGGTTTGGGAAAAAGGGCAAGTTGTCGCCCCGTTACATTGGGTCGTTTCAGATTTTGGAGAGGCTTGGCCCAGTTGCTTATAGAGTTGCTTTGCCACCGGGATTCGAGCAAATCCATAACGTATTCCATGTGTCGATGTTGAGGGGTTACCTCCGAGACCCGTTGCATGTGATTGATTATCATCGGGTTGCTATTGATGAAAATATGGAATATGCTGAATGGCCGGAAAGAATTGTTGACCGACAAGTGAAAGAATTGAGAAACAGATCCATTCCAATGGTGAAAGTGGAATGGAAGGAACACTATGGGACAGATGCTACATGGGAAAAAGAGGAGGAAATGCGTCTACGCTATCCACATTTGTTTCCCGACGAAGGTAAATTAAGTTTGGAGGACCAAACTTCCTAAAGGGGGGAAGACTGTAATACCCCTGTTCTGTAATATGCTAATTGGTCCTTAACATGATGTGATTATGTATTTTGATATGATTTTGTGTTCCACTATGTGAAAATATGTGGTTTGAAATTTTATCTGTTCATCGTAGGAATATCTGTTTGAGTAGTCTGCTTTGGAAATTTAATTGAGGGCCTTATCGGCCACGGAACCCGAAATTGATTACGCCATTGTGGTTGGCATAATTTTTAGAGCCTACGGTGAAATTTAATTGAAATTTGATTCTGGTCAATTTAAACTGATTAAATTGATAAATTAAGTACCCCATTATTTTATATTAAAATAATTGTTAGTGGGGCTTGTTGTATATTTGTATTGCACTCTCCTTTAGCTCTCTTAAAAACTCAAAATCTGAGTTAGACAATTGAGAGTGAGAGAGAGGCCGGCCATGGAGAGAAAAAGGGAGAGATTTGTGTAAGTTGGGCTCAAGACTTGGGAATTTGAAGATCTAGCTCAAGATTTGGCTAGAGCTTGAGTGTTGAAGCTCTTAGGTAAGTGAATTCATGGACTCTTACTTGTAATTTGTAAGTTCAAGGGTTGTTTGTGATCAAGAACATGTAATGAGTTGATTTTTGTTGAGTTTGAAGTCTTAGAACTCATGCATGTAAGAAATTACTTTGAATTTGCATGTTTGAGCTTGAAACACATGATTCATGTAGAGTTTTGGTTAAAGCTCATGTTGTAATCACCATTTGTACCATCTAAGTTGAGAATGATGAGCATCTCCCACATGCATGTACAAATCATGGGAGTATAAGTCTTGAATGTTTGAATTTGAGCATGTTGATGATGGGTTTGAGATATTTTGGGACATGCATGTAGATAATTCATGTAATTGAGCTTTCCTAATGTTGTAATATTGCATTGGTAGCATGTTAGCATGTGTAAATGTGTAATTTGAACCATTGCATGCAAGAAATGTAGATGGAAAACCGATTTGGAGCTCAAGAACACGATCTGGGAAACCCAGATTTTTGAGGTCCGCTCGAGCAGGGTAATGGCCGCTCGAGCGGGAAAATCGTGCTCTCGGCATTTTTGCAGAGTTGGATATCCGCTCGAGCGGGACACTCCACGCTCAAGCGTGGATTTTTGTAGACAGGCCTTTAGCTCGAGCGCTCTATTCCACGCTCGAGCGCATCCTTCGTGCAACCAGTACTTCTGCAGGCCTTAAGGGTCCGCACGAGCGGAGAAGTTTACGCTCGAGCGGGGACCCTGTTTCCTGGAATTTTGTTCATGCATTCTGTGATTCGTTTTCCGTTCCCTTTCACTTGTAAGCACTCTTAGGCATATGTTAAGCATTGTAAATGAGTTAATGAGATAAGAACAAAGCCTAAAGAGGAATATGTGAATTAAAGAACGGATTGAACTGTTAGTGACCCTTTTGTATTCATGAAATGTGTAGGGTCAAGTTCCAGGGCGCATCCACAAGCCGATCACTGTGAGTAATATCAATATTTGAAAACTTGTCAATGTCCAATTGTTATTCCCCTATAAATATTATGAGTTGTTAATTGGGATTGTGGACAAAAGTTTTGACATGAATGAATGGGCCAAAGGCCGTTTTGACATGAATGAATGGGCCAAAGGCCGTTTTGACATGAATGAATGGGCCAAAGGCCGTTTTGACATGAATGAATGGGCCGAAGGCCGTTTTGCCATGAATGGAAACCCGGATGGGCCAAAGGCCAGAATGTTTGGAACTACAGTTACTTGACTTGCATTTCGTATAGTTATATATATTTGGTTGTTAAACAGAAGTATGAATTGGGCCCAAGGCCGTTTGGAGCATGTTGTTCTACATATTGTTATGTAACTGTTGTATTTGATATTATTCACTGGGCTATCGCTCACGCTCATTCATGTATTTGTAGGTGAGCCAAGGGAAGCCCAAACCCAGCCCCAGTGAAGTCTGCTAGAAACAACAGGAGTTTTGGGAGAGTCAGCCTTGTGCCTTGCGCATGAGACCATCCTTGCCCTTTTACTATGTACCTATGTTTTGTCTTGTTGGCAAGGACCTAGTGCATGTCTGTACATAGTCTATTATAGGTTGACCCGTTTTGGACGATCCTGTCTGTAATGAATTTTGTGAAACCGTACTTTTGATGTGAGTTATTAACGTATCTGAGTATGGTTTGTTTGATGTGCATATAAGCACGGCTCTATGGACAAAGTTTTTAATTTTGCTTCCGTCTGGCCCCCATTAACTCTGTTAAAATACGTTTCCGACAGTTTGAGGCCGTAGGTAATCTCATGATTACTGGCCGGTTACGTCCTTAACCCACGGGGGCGGGTTCGGGTCGTGACACCTTCAGTAGTTTGTCCGTCTGCAAAAATACTGCAGATGTGTTTTTCACGCTCGAGCGGATTTCATTATGCTCGAGCGGGTCGCACTCGAGCGGGTATCCTTGCGCTCGAGCGGGTGTTCGATGTCTATAAAAGCACGGGAAAAGTGTAATCTACGCTCGAGCGAGTAGTGTCTTGCTTTGTACCTTGGCGCTCGAGCGTCCTATTCTCCGCTCGAGCGGGTCATACGTATATTAGTTGGTAGTTGGCTCATTTTAGATCACTTTTTCAACTCTCACTCTCTCTCTTACTTTTCAAAATCTATTTTGAGAGCTTCTCTCACTACATTTCACCTTCTCTCTAGGGTTTGATCTAGTTTGAATGATCTTCTACCTTAGTGTCTTTGTAAAAAGTGTAGAGCTTGGTTTGGGTTACATTTCCATCCGAAAATCTCTTGGATTAGAGCACTTCGAGTTTTCTTCAACTTCTCTATTTGGTCTCATCTTTTGAGATAGGGATAATTACTCATATTTATGGTCTTTGACAAAAACTTGTTGTCATTTTGATGTAATGTTGAAGTTGGGTAATTGTGGGTGTTAGGGTTTGAAATATGAAAAGAGGGGTTTTGTTCTTTTGGCCAATACATGTGTATTTGGGTCCTAAAATGAGATTGTGGTTGTTTAATGATAATATTTGGACCTTTGGGTCAATATTGGAAAAATGGGAAAAATGCCATATTTGGGTTTTTATTGGGTCATTAGTGTAATTAATGACTTTCATTGTGAAATAGTGGAATTGGGAAGTTATGAGAAAGAATGGTGGAGTTGGATTGATTAATCACTCACTTTTGAAAATATTGATAATTTATCTATTGATGCATTTATTATCTGTCTAGAAATAATTGCTTTGGACTATCGGTGGAGGATAGTCGTGATTGTTGTAGACACTGTATGTTGATTAGGGAAAACTGAAACTAATCACGTTGAATATGTCATTGAATATGACGGTTAGAATAATACATTGAATCTGTGTATTGATTGATCGTGTATATGATAATTGTTTATATACATTGTTTTGTGTAGGAGGAGATAGGGGATGTACTCCACGGTTTAGGGGAAGATAGGGGATGGACTCCTAAACCGGATGTTATTTGGGAGGAGATAGGGGATAGACTCCATTGATACAGCGAATCTGTGTATCATTTATGAAGTATGGAAGTGTTTTAATATGACATTGATATAACAAATATGTGTATCTATTGTGAAGTATGGAAGTGTTTTGATATGAGTGTTATCTCATTTGAAAATGAATTGTGGGTAAAGGAAATGTCTTAATAAGAGATGTAATCTCATTTAAATTGTTTGGCCAGGTTCTGAGCCATGTTTATAAATCAAAATTGTTAAGTAAAATGACCATGGACATATTTGTCATGGGATTGAATGGTGTTGTAAGTTGTTTGACTAGTGTTAACATTTATCGAATGCTCATGTTTTAGTCATTGTTCATATTATGTTTAGCATATCTCTACTGGGCGTTGGCTCATCCTATATGGGACATCATTTTCAGGTGCAGGTAATATGCTGCCTCCAAGGACTTAGCTTGGGAGGTTTTAGAAGCTAAAGGCTTACTTTTGTAATTATTTTGTGTGTTACATGTAATTCAAGCCAAGGGCGTATTTTGTGTTTTGAGTTAGTACTCTCCTTTTTGTACCCAAGTGTTAACTTGGAAAGTTGTAAGCCCGTAGGGCATTTACTTTTGTTGTCAACATGTAATACTTTTGGATTAAATACTCTGATGAATGGAAATATGATCATTTCTTTTATGTTTATGGATGTCACGAATGTATGATTTTTGGGTTTATTTTTGAGGGCGTTACACCAATAGTTGTATGATTGGCACTTCATTTACTTGGAATGCTTCGCGTTGTTTTTAACCTAGAAGAGTCATTAGAAATGATTCAATCTAAAGCTGGTCAACAAATGTCAACTCTTACTGGCTTTTTTGTATATTGTGCTGCCAGTGAAGATGAATGTCCATTCACTTATCAAGAATTTCCACAACATTTTGTTTGGCTCAAATCGGAAAAGAGATGGAAATCAAGAGAAAGGGGATATGCAATTGGTAGAATGCACTTTGCTAGCCCTAATTGTGGTGAAAGATTTCATTTGCGTTTGTTATTAACTATTGTCAAAGGACCAAAGTCGTTTCGGTCTTTACGCACGATCAATAATGTTGTGCATGATACATTTAAATTAGCATGTGTTGAAAAGGGGCTTTCAGAAGATGATGAAGAATGGATACAATGCTTGAAAGAGGCCGCAGTTATGAAAATTGGATACCAATTAAGGAGATTGTTTAGTATTATTCTCACCCAGTGCTCTCCACTAAATCCATGTGCATTATGGAATCAATTCTCAACGCATATACGTGATGATCTTGCACATAAGATTCGTACATTGTTTGCCATTTCTAACCCAACTAAGGCTTAAATTGAAGATTATGGTCTCCACCTTTTGAATCAAATGCTTCATGAATCAAGCAAATGTTTAATTGACACTTCCCACCCATGCCACAACCTACTGAAAATTAGAGTGCAGTAATTGGTAATCGATTGATATTCAAACATCAACAACTGTAGAATGAGGCACAACAGGCAGATCCACAAATTACTATTGGTTGTCTCAACAATGGATAGCGGAATGCTTATAACACAATCACTTCTTCAATTTTTCAAAATAAAGGAACTGTTTTCTTTCTTAATAGGGTGCTGGAACAGGAAAAACATTTATGTACAATACGATTGCATTAAAATGCCGCAGCCTGGGCATATCGTTGTTATTGTGGCTTCATCTGGAATTGCATCATTGTTATTGGTAGGAGGTTGCACTGCACATTCAACATTTTTCATTCCGTTAGATGTCTTGGAAAATTTACTTTGTGGGTTTACCAAACAATCATTACAAGCCGAGTTGTTTAGAGAAACAAAACTCATAATTTGGGATGAAGTTCCTATGCAACATAGACATTGTGTTGAGACGGTTGATCATACATTGAGGGATATTCGTGATAGTGAAAAGCTATTTGGGGTTATTACTGTTGTTCTTGGTGGAGACTTTCGACAAATCTTACCAATTATACCCAAAGGAGTTCGTGAGCAAATTGTGAATGCATCATTAAGACACTATGTTATATGGAAGCATATAAATATCTTAACTTTGGATTTGAATATGCGCTTGAATCATGGAGACCATGAAAATGCTATTTTTGCAAATTTCTTGATGGATGTATCACTACTTTAACCTTTTTCTTTATTATATAGATTATTTTAAATTAATAAATTGTGTTTACACTCATATTTTTTTAATTGATTTCACTTTTTTTAGATTGGGACTAATCCTCAAGAAATCATCAACCTTCCATCAACAATACACAAATGTCAAGATTTTAATGAATTACTCTCTACAGTTTACCCACAGTTGAATATGATAGAGACGTCGACCCCAACATTTTTAACTGAACGCACCATTCTATCTGCGCGTAACGATGATGTCAGTGACATTAATACTATTGCATTGAATATCTTTCTAGGGAGATTATATACTTATTTTACAGCAGATAAAATGTCTGAAGATAATGAAATTGATCCTACCATTACAAATAGATATCCTAATGAATATTTAAATTCAATGAATCCTCCTGGGCTACCAACTTTTAAGTTAGAGTTGAAAGTGGGTTGTCCTATAATATTGTTAAGAAATATTGCACCGAAAGATGGACTATGTAATAGTACAAGATTGATGGTTACTAGGTGCGACACTTGCATAATTAAAGCTTAAATTTTAACTGGAGAAAAGTTTGGCAATTTGGCATTCATACCAAGGATATCTTTGACACCATCATCTTCAGAAATGCCTTTCCAAATGACAAGACGTCAATTTCCGGTCCGATTAGCATATGCCTTGACCATTAAGAAATCTCAAGGACAATCTGTTAAATTTGTTGGGGTTGATTTGCGCATACCAGTGTTTAGCCATGGCCAATTATATGTGGTATTGTCTAGATGTACATCCTTTGATCTAAGGATAGTTTGGATTCTACTACAAATATTGTTTATCCTGAAGTGTTGTTGTACTGTTCCATGTTCATTAAATCACGTTTTATCAAAAGGTAACCATGTAGATTTATTTCTATTGATTATATATCTTTTTTTATAAAATTTCAATTAAATAATAATTGGAAATATGGATTTTTTTAGGATTGGATCGAAAAATTATGGAGCTTAAAAGGAGAAATACAACTAGCTTGCTTTGATGGGGATGTAATAAGGTAATTTCAATCTTAAAATATTTTGATATGTACATTTCCAACAAATATACCAATCTATATTTTTTTATTTTTTTGTTTCCACAAATTACTAGATTGTTGTGCATATTCCTCATTGGGGATACATACAAGTTGATACAAAGACTTTTTCGAAAGTAATGAGGAGGAAGTTTGGGCAAACATATGTTTGAAGACATATTATTGACACATCTTCTGTAAAGCATACATATTTTGGAAAACTTTAACCCACTTTTTTTTTTATTTTTTTATTTTTTTTTTAAAGTTTTAACTCACTCTTTTGGTGTATGACAATTTAATGTTTGTTTTTCTTATGTAGTTATAATTTGATTGGCAGCAGTAGCAGTAACTGGTGTACATTTTAATTTTAACTTCTTTTAAATTACAGAGCACCAGTTGGTGTGTATTATTTGATATTTAATTTTTTTTTTATATTTGATTTGTTTGGAATTGTAGAGTACAGTTTATTAAATATATTTTTATAACTGCATTTTAATCTTAATATTATTTACACTGTGCCTTTAGGCACGGACATGCGCTAGTATATCAAAATTAAATAGTGGTGTGTAGTTAATACATTTTTTTGGAGTGAAGATATGGGGAATAGAAATGGTCATGGGAACTACCAAAACATAATGACAATCGACATTAAATATCAACATTAATGGGGGTAGAAGAGATTGAGGGTGCTTTGGTCTTTTTACCTCAAATAGGACCTAATGGAATAGTAAAAAAGAATATGGGTTGGATAGAATAAAACTCTTAGAAAGGGGATTTATCAAAAAACCTCCTAAGTTAAAACTACAAAAGATATTTGTAAAACCTTTTGTGATTCTAGATTGTAAAGAAAAAGTCATACTTATACAATTCAGTTATCATTAGAGATAAAATAATTCCAATAAGGTGAATTCACTAATCATACAACTTAGATACTCATAGAATTCATGATTCGATATCTGAACAAATTTGATAATTCAACACACAATCAAAAATTCAATGGTTTGATAAACACAAACTCAAGTTTTTGCAACTGCAGCCACAGTAACTGGTGACAAAAATCCAAAATCAAGTTTAGCTCTATGGTCAAAGAAAAAAAGAAAGTAGAGTTTGTGTGTCCATACTTAACCTTCATATCCTTAGGTCCAAATCGGAGTAAACTGGATTCATACTCTTGACAAAACACATAAATGAGCTTATAAAACATTTCGATACCAATAAAACAACCATGACAAATAGTTTTGATAATCAAAATGTTAAATGGAAATTCTCTTACTTGATCCTCATTTGCCATAAATAGAAGAAAATTATGCTCCATTTGGTTGATTGAAATGAGATGGAATGGAATGGAATGGTGATTACTATTCCTTTAAAATGGTGAAAGATGATTCTATCTTAAATGCATTTGTAATTATTTTTTTAATCTAACTAAATACGGGAATGAATATTTTGATAGAATGATCATTCGATTCCACTTCATTCTAATGAACCAAATGCAACCTAATGGCCTTAACAATCAAAATAGACTTTACAATTAGCTGAACCATCAGTGGCAAATTTTGCACCAAATCAATCAATGACGAAACAAATCCTTCACCAAATTTCAAACAGTGGTATTTTTATTCAAATTTGATAAAATTCTAAAAATAATATCAGGGATGATTTTCTTTTCTAGAAAATGGTTAAAACAAGTTTTTGGGTAAGTTTAGAATTTTTCAAAAATATTTTATCCAATAAAAAAGAGTACAAATTGGAGTGTTCTATACAAGATCAAGCTTTGAATCAAATTTTCACTCAAATTTGATGAAAAAATGAGTACAAATACCTGGGTAGCTATTGGAGAAGAAAGGCTGAAGAGAGGTTTTGGTATGGAGATCATCCCATTCCAGAGATTTCCACCATTTTCCCTCTCCATATTGCTCACCTTCCTCATTCATGTACAAAGAAATAGGCAATCTACTTAAGGGCAAGCAACTAAGTCACTACTGATATTGACAAGTATTTTGATGCAAACACATAAGAGAGGCCATTTTTAGAGCAGCTTTGAGACTAATAGTCATCAACTCTTGTCTTGTGCTTCTTCTTCTTCAAACAAACCAATCTTAATGGTCTGAATTAGAGATTGATGTTTGCAAGCTCTTTCACATAATTAATGATAACGATTCCTTGCCGTTGCCTTTTTTTGCATCAAGTCAGAAAAATAACGATACAACATTGAAATACAAAGAAAGAATGTCACGGCTCAAAGCCAACCAAGCAAGGCATGTGACACTACTATAAAAATGCTTAAAAATCACACTTAAAGAAATTAAAACATGACACTTTTAATGAAAGTGTGATTAAAAAAATCAAATTAATATTTTAATCACACTTAATTTAATTCAGTGTGATAGTATATATCTTTTATGTCACTTTTCAATTAAATGTGATTATATTTTTTTCTTCTTTTCTAGCGGCAGTAATGGCAGTGATCGGCGAGTGGTGGCGACAACTGAGGTATATTTTTCTCTCCTCTTTTCTTCTTCTCTTCTTATTCTTCATAGAAACACTGTTGTGCTTTTGATTATTGGACTGAGTTGCTTATGGTCATTGAGATTTTCCGACTCAAAGTTGCCACAAGATGAAGGTAAGAAGATTTCCTCATTTTATATTGACAGTTATTTCTGTTTAGGTGCCAAGAAAATGCTGGAAAAGTCAATCAAACTATAGAAATTTTGAGTATTTCTATGGGTTCAGTTAAAATGAGCCTGCCTTTGGTTTTTTGGGTTAGTTTTGTTTGATTTGGGGGAAAAATCAAAGAAATAGCAAACAAAGACATTTCCCCTAACTGTTCTTCTTTTTGGCCATTGGATTGCAGAACTGACTATTTATTTTTCCCATTATAGAATCCATTGAATTAAAATAGAGGGTTAGCATTGGTGTAATCACCATACAATGCTCAGGTTATTGCAATTCAAGAGAAACTTGGAACAACATAGTGACTTCTTTGTGAGTGTTCACTTAGTTGATGGGTTTCAAGGCGGTAAGGAGGATGTGATAATTATTTCAACTGTCAGAAATAATGGGAATGGGGCTATAGGTCAAAGAGTCAATGTGGCTCCCACCAGAGCAAGGTATTCTTGTGTGTGCCAAAAAATACCATTGTTCATGGTGTTGCAAGTAAAAGGCATTATTGCTTCCCTTTTATAGGTATTTCCTTTGGATAGTGGGCAATGGATCAACTTTAAGAAACAGTGGGTCAGTTTGGAAGAAACTGATCATTGATGCCAAGAACACACACAGATACACAGTAAGAAAACTAAAAAATGAGAGAAAATACACACTAATTGTAACTCGATCGTATAAGGTTTTTTTAATTTATTTTTCTTTTATCAACTACCTCCATTGCACAAGAATTTCACCAAAAACACAATTTGAAGTCTTTCTTTCCCATCTATTTCAATCAACTAGAACATTGTTGAAGATGCATGAAAATTCTAATGATTTGACAATGTAGTGGCTTTTAAAGTCTAAAATAAAATGCGTACAAAGGTCTACAACTTGATGAAAAACATCCCTATGTTATAAAACAATTTCCCCAACCTAAGACACGTTATTCCACTACTTTTGTTTCCTTTTTCCATTCTTCTGCAAACCTTAAGTTGATAAACTTTTAAACTTGGAACAAATAGTCTCTCACTAGGATATATAGTAAACTTCTAGTTCAGGTCTGAGATCTGATTTTTACATTGAAATTATGTTATTTTAACACAGTTTCTATCCCTTTTTTTTCAGTTTCTCATTTTCTTTTCTTTCTTCGCCTTTATATTTTTTTATTGATGAATTGCAAAAGATAAGAATACAACTTGCAGCTCATTCAGGTCTACGGTAGTGTCGATTCCAGTTTGAGAGCATTTTTGCAAGGAGCATCAATGGTCACAAGAAATGGATTGGAACTAATTACAAGACTGCTTCCCCATCTAATATTCCCTCTTTGTTGGAACTTTGGATTTTGTAATGGAACTAGCGAAGGAATTCTTTCATAAGGAACTGTGGGATAGTAGAAAAATAGCTTCTTAAAGCTAAAGCATTTATGCGTTTTGGGGTAGAAAAGAGTGATGTTTGTAAAGGATTTGATGCCAACTTGTAGGAGAGTAGGCTAGTCATCTTTTTACATGCATTTAGGGTGGAAGGAACCCTCTGAGGTTCACATTTTCAAACTCCTCTGAGGTTCAGTATCCGAAACGTCAAACAATCCCATATTTCTTTATAATGATATAACAACTATTTTACCCCATCAGATGGTTAGTTGTATTGAAAAACCCCAGACTAAAAATCCTTACTGGTAGGTAAGTTTTGTCACAAAATTCCTTCAATATCTTAAATTTCATAGAGACCAAATGATGGTTTGGAGTGAAGTGATGGACAATAGCAGGCTTCAACATAAGTATTTATATTTATGCCAATAACCAAAACAGGGAAACAAAAATAATTAAAGAACTAGTTACAAAAAAAATCATAAAATCTCATTAATCTACCACTCGAGGCCTACTATAGACTGGAAACCCATATTTCACCCACTTTATTGAGTGAAAACATATATCCCTTAAATGAACCAACTGAGAGTGGATAAGTTGGATGAATCAATTTATCAAAATCCACTTATGGCCCAAAGCTTAGCTATTATGAACCAACCCAACTTATTTTATGATTTTTATAAAATCAAAAAATCATGTGACATTAGACTCATATTTTTTGGATAACTTTATACAACTTGTTAGGTTTTTATTCTTGGCAACCCCGTTTGAAAAAACTCCTTTCAGTTGTATTTGTTTTCGCACTTTTATTTCAGTGAGGCTATGAGTTTATTAGATGCGAATCCAACCCGAATCGAGCCTTGCAGAGAAGTTTGTGATGTTAATGCTTTCAAGATTGCCACTTCGCTGATTATGACGGGGGTCGAGCTGCCCGGTTAGCTCGCGGGGTCGAGGGGCAGCGCCCGCGAAGCAAAATGCAAAAATGCATTCAAAGTTGCCTGTCTGCTTGAGCGGACATTCCCCCGCTCGAGCGGAGAATGCTGAGTTCCAGAAGTTTGGTGAGTCTGCAAATATACTGTGATCCATGTTTTCACGCTCGAGCGTCCATTTCCCCGCTCGAGTGTACACTCTAGTACGGAACACGTCATATAGAGTCCCCGCTTGAGCGCCAATTCCCACGCTCGAGCGGACCTCGCGATTTTAGATTGTATAAATTCGCAAGTTGCTCCAAATCTAGGATTACTCCTCCAGATCTTCTTGTTGGATATTAAGGTTTATATCTGGGGATATTTTGCTAGTTTTTTTTTCTTTGATGTTTTGATTGAGTATTCAACTCATGGTTTAAAGAAGTATACATCAAAGGATTATTTGTTTGTTCTATACAAAAGAGAGAGTTGTTCTTCGGTGGATTCTGAAGAATTCGAGCCTGAAGCTTTGGTGGATTCTGGAGTGGCTCATCATCAAGACAATTCCGAGGTGAAGACGGGGCTGAAAGAGGCACATAGAGGTTGGTTCAATTCGGGCGTAGATTCGCTAGGTAATTGAGAGTATACCTGTGTAATTCCTTTATATCTTCTTAGTGGATTGTTTTGTGGCTGGTGCCTGTGGTTTTTTATCACAATTGGAGGTGCTCCAATTGTGATTTTTTCATGTAAAATCGTTGTGTCGATTTGTCTTGATTGTTTGATTGGGATTGTTATTTACTGCTTAAAATTGATACATAATCACAAATCAACATCTAGGGGATTTCTAGATTTTTCACAACTTTTAAACTAACCCAAAAAAAAAAAAAAAAACTGTTTATAACAGAAAAAATAGGAAAAAAATTATTGTAAATATCAAAGCCCAAGCCTAGTATGTATGCATATATATATATATATATATATATTTCCACAATAAAAACGGATATTGACTTGTAATAGGTTACTCCATAAATACTGTGATATTGTGAGTTCTATTCCTATGTGAATGAGAGTAGTATATTTATGGAGTAAATTATTGAAGTATTCTATGATTTCCATCGAATTTTATTTAGAATTTTTTATTAGTTAGTGACATGAAAATTGATGAGTCCCTTTTGTGTATTATTTTATCTATGATTAGTCTTAAATTGTGATTTGTTTTGGTCAGATAAAGTTAATTGCATTTTTTTGGTGCTATGTATAGGTACACAACTGTTGGGAGAGAAATTCTACCTTAGAGAGAAGGCAGTTGAAAAGGTTCTGTTCTATATATCTTCTCTCTTCTATGGAATTGCCATTATATATTTTTAACATAAATAAATGCTAGTCTCAATTCAAATTTGTGTGATAGAGGCCTGAGTGATGGAGGCCTGATAGATTAGAAGGAGAGAGTGCCCACACTTCTGATCTCAACTCTGATTTCATTTTCTATATATATATATATAATATATATACATGTATGTATCTCAACTTTGTTTGCCCTACTGCTTTTGTTTAATTTTGGAGGAATGATTGAAATTGATTTTGGTGAGAATAAGCTGGTTGTTTTGTGTGTTAATGCTATGATTGGGTTAAATAACATAGATCACACAAAAAAAGTGATCTTTATCTGTTTTTGTAGTAGTGTGAGCATGCAGAAAAGAGATGGTGAGAAACTCAATTCACTTTCATTCCACAAAATAATCATGGCAATCAAGAGATGAAATCACAATCAGTAATCTTTAATTCCCAATACCAAAAGTTTCCACAGCAATCCACAAATTCAGTTTAGCTAGTTTAATGTTTAGAGCATGCCAAATCTAGAGTTCCATAATCTGAATATTTCAAAGATTAATTGCCTCTATCAAAGCAAATAAGAGTTCTATAATTTAATTAATGTCGCAATAAAACAATTCAAAATAACTTCTACTTTTAGCACTCTATCCCAATAATAACTTTCACCGCTTTCACCACACTATTCTTCTGAATCTGTAATCAAGAGGGAGACGATCAGTTTGATAGCTCAATAATTAACTACTGCAACAACAAACTGAATCAATTATACACAAAAAGAATAATTTCAATTAATAAAGTTAAACAACATAATTTTTTGTGATTCAGGAGTGTAAAGAAAATGTTATGTACTTCAGTTAATAGTTACATAAAATCATTTCAATAAGGTGAGTTCCATAATCATAGAATTTTACAACTCATAGGATTTATAGTTCGTTTGGATCATATAGTTTTGGTGAGAAAAGAAAATATTTGTTCATATGATTAAGTAGGTGAGAAATGGAAACAAAGTGTGAGAAATAGTGAGAAAAAGAAGTCTCTATTTTGACTATTTGATTTCTTACCAAAAGTTGTGAGATTTGGTGAGAAACTAGTGATTGGTTGTAAAATATTTACAATTACCCCTTAAAATAAAAAAGAATAAAAAGAAATCTCACTCAAATTTCTCTCACATGATTTGCTTTCTTACCAATCTATACGATAGTTAGAAAACACAACTTTTTCCTTTACTCAACTAGATGGGAGAGATCACAATAAATTTTTTTTTTCTTACCCCACAATCCAAACATGATGTTACTATTAGATATATCAACAAATTCAATAATTCAATTCAATCAATCCAAAACTCCAAGGGTTTGATAAACACAAACTCAAGTGACAAAAAAAAAAACCTCAAGTTTTAGCAAATGCAACCACAATAACGAGTGACAAAAGCCAAAATCACATTTAGCTCCATGGTAAAAAATCAAAAGAAAGTAGCTTATGTGTCAATATTTAACTTCCATTTGCTTTGGGTTCACATTGTTGTCAAACAAAATTCATATCCTTCATAAAGTACATGAATCCACAATGATCTTATAAAATATTTCTGTAGAAATAAAAAAAATAAAAACAAAAACAACTCGGGACACAAGACTCCGACTAAAATAAAATCTAAAGAGAACAATATGTATGCAACCTTAACCCCCCATCTTTGGAGAGATTGTATTTCATTACTCAATGTTTAAACATTTTCAAACCAAAATATGCACTTAAAAGAAATTCTAGATGTGGTATGAGATGACTTACCTCTAGTGAAACGAATCCACACTCGAGTTCAGGAATCGAAAGCTATAAACAAGGAATTCAATGACATTATAAAAATAATAGTGGTTCTATGTATGTAAAAATCATCATAAATAAATTACACAAAATAATTACATGTGCAGGGCCCATAAATTATTGAATCTACACTAATGTGAATGTTTTGTGTATTTTATGTGGTTGGTATCTGTGTACCTAAATTTGTTATAATAAAGTTAAGTACTCCCATACCTTATTCAAAACTGACTAGTTTTGGGGAAAATAAGTATAACGAGGGAAGAACATTGTTTCAACCTTCATATGATTGTCAAAATAAAGTATAGATCATGTTGTTCTTGGGGTATTTTGCTCTTTTTTTTTTTTGTATAAAATCAATTAATCAAAAGCCTAATAAGTGAGTGTCATCTATAACCCTAACCAAATTGGTCTAATACCAAACAACCACACTAATCCCAACAGACTCTCAAATAATTCTGTGAAATCATGAGTTCTCTTTCTCATCATTTTTTATCTTTTCTCACTAAATCACCCAATCCAAATGGAGTGGAAATGTAAAATAAGAAGGGATTTGAATTACCTTAATGATGATTTCAATATTATTCAATTTCATTTCCTTCAAGAGATTTAGTCTCTTCTTCTTCTTCAAGAGGTTTAGTCTTCTTCTTCTTCTTCTTCTTCTTCTTCTTCAGAAAAGTCCCTAAAATCGACTTATTTGATCAAAGAACATATTTATTTATTTCATTTTTGGATAAAATACAAAGAAGCATACCTTTCATCACTTTAGTCCTTTAAATTTTAATTTTGTTAATTTCTCTCTTCAAATTATCAAATTAGTCTAATTTTAAACTACTGTTTAAATCATTAACGAAATGATTATACATTTTAAATATGATATGTAAAGTATATATGTCATGTGTCAATTTGGTCCTTAAAGTTCCAATTTTGCTAATTTTGTCTCTCAATATTACAAGTTATTTTTATTTTCTCATAAATGTTTTGAGAACAAACTAACAAAATTTAAAAACTTTAAGAACCAAAGTCGTGTATATTTTATTATTATTCCATTAACTATTTAAGCTATGAGTTTAAACAAGACCAAATTAATATAAATTAAAATTTTAATAACGAAATTGAGAAAATTAAAACTTGACACAGTGACACAAAATGCATACTTAAAAGACCATAAATATAATTTATCATTTATTTTTATATTCTTGTTTGAGTATTACTATTTTGAACGCCCTTTATATAATATTTCTATTCAACTCTAAAAAAGAATGATTGAGGCTTTTTTAATTGGTTTTAGAAATTTTGAAGCGTATTTAAAATGCTTTTTCAACTTCTAGTCTTTTTGTTAAAATGTCTCTTATTGTATTTCTCTGTTCAGTGATGGTATGTGATTGCTTGTATTACTGGCACATTAATATTGATAATCCTTTTATATAAGCAAAAAGAAATTTACTTGTCACAAAAAATTATTTTTATAGATTTAGTATCCAGCAAATTGAGTTTATTATTATTTTTGTATTTAACTGTATTTTCTCACATTTCATTATAAGATTATTGAAAATTATTCCTACAAGAATCTACACAACTTTAAGTGTGTTTAATTAGAAAATCCACAAAATCTAATCTTACATAACAATGTCAGACCAGGATTCCGTCCAGTTCATAATATGGACTAGATGTGGTCACCACCATAGTTTTATTTTGATAATTCAAATTATTTATTTTGTAGGGTTCTTCGTATATACCATCTACATAAAAGAATTAGATGAATCTGATATTCATAGTCTATTTAATTTATCGGGTTTATAACTAAAAAAATGAATGATTTGTGTTTAAAAATATACTCTTTTTTTTTGGGGGGGGGGGGGAAACAAATGCTTAAATTGAATAGTCTACAATTATTGAATTAACATAATTTTTTGTGTGAATGATACGAAAAGTCTGACAAAATAAATTATTTGGATTATAAAAATGAGACCTGTAGTTAATCTCATGAGCCCAAACAATATCTTCTAATCTAAATCATGTATTGGAGGGAATCCATATCTATATGTCTGCATGTGTACACTTGAACTTTTGTGTGATGAGTGTGTCATTACATTTTCAGAAATAATATAATGGTAGATCTTTCACAAATGCAATATGATTTAATCTAACAGTGAGAAAATAATTAATGATTTATTATATATATATTTATTTATTGATAATATAATTCGGGTTGATTGGGTTGTGAAACTTAAGCCTTATTCAAATTTAATTAGGGCGTAAAATTTAGCTCAAACCTTGACCAAATTTAAAATCATAGTCTAAATTCTAAAAAATTTCAAATTAGACTAGGGTTGCTCATATTAGGCCAACTCTCGTTTTAAAAAAAGGGCAAATACATTTTGCTGTTTATATCATTTTGGTCTCTATATTTTCAATTAATTCCATTTTGACGTTTAATTTAATATTTTGTATCAATTTGGTTCAATTGATAATCTCGTTAGTGTTTTTAAAGAAAAATAATTACTGAATTGAGTAAGTTTATAATTTTGTTGTAAAAAATATGACACATGCCATTTATATGCGTATTTTTCATAAAAAAATGTTAAGAATTATAATCAATTGAAGTAAATTGAAACAAAGTCATAAATTCAAAATTAAAATCAAATCAATTGAAATTATAAAAACCAAAATAATAAAAAAAAAACTAAAATATAAGATGCATCGTAATTTTCACCCTTGAAAAAATCCAACATGAAGTTACAAACAAAATTACCTGGGAAAGAAAGGTTGAAGAGTGGTTTTCGTGAGGGGATTATCCCATTCTAGAGATTCCCACCATTCTTCTTCTCCAAAAATGCTTTGAAGAACAGGTGGTGCAGAAGCTTGCTTACCATCCTCATTCATGTGCAAAGAAATAGGCAATCTCCTTAACATGGGACAGTCCCATATATGAATTTGTTGCAGAGATTCACAGGCCATTACGCCCTTGTATATGCTCTTCAGTCTTGGTAGACTTTCTAAATGTAATATCTTTAAATTTGGGAGTGTGATTGTGTTGCCATCATCTTCACGATGCCCCCATCGATCACTCATCTCTACTTCTACTGTTATCTCCTCCACATTCTCGCATCTCATCACTTCAAGTTCCTCAAGATTTGGGAAGTTGTGCAACAACAGGGCAGAGAAAATATTCTCCATTTTCGGACATTCACAGAACTCCAATCTCTTAAGGTTAAATGAAATGTTGTGTGGTGGAACAACTCTGTCAAAGAGTATCCTAAAATTGGGTAAATTAGAAAACTTTAATTTCTCAATCATTGTTAGCGGGATATGGTAGTCTTCCGAAAAGCATGATAATGATGATGATGAAAAGATGGATTCAAGCCCATCACACTCTTCGATTGAAATTTTTTTTAAACCTCTTGCATCCCTTAATGACTGAATATCTGATAAGCTAATGTGATTGTCCCATCTTCTAATTCTCAATTCCTCTATGTCGCTGCGAAGCACTACGGCATCTACTCCATTACTAAACAAATATTTAGAGTTGTAAACACAAGTGAGTTTCTCTTTATCAACAATTCCTACCTCAAGGCTGTACCTTTCCAAACTTTTGCATTGCACAGATTTCACATACTTGGTAAGCTCTTGCGCATTGTGAAACTGAGCTTCGACAACTTTTAATTGCTTCAAGCACAACAGCTCTTCTGCCAACACATTTACTTTTGTTTCATTAATTTCAAGGTGATGGAGTTGTGTGAGTCTGCAAAAATTCCGGCAAGGAGACATACCTAGGTTGTAATTCCCCCAGAGTTTAAGCTCTCTGAGATTAACCAATTCTTCTATACCTTGGGGTACTTCTTCAATGTGACTATTAGTCAGTTTAAAATGTTCCAACGCCTTCAGTTTCTCCAATGACGGCACATATTTTATGTTGCGATCAAACCAGAGAACAAGCTTTCTGAGATTAACCAACTCTCCTATACCTTGCGGTACTTCTTTAATCTGACTATGAGTCAGTTCGAAATGTTCCAATGCCTTTAGTTTCTCCAGTGACGGCACATATTTTAGTTTATAACAATGACGTAGTAACAGTTGATGCAAATTCTCCAACATGGAGATGGAATTTGGCAGAGACTCTATGGTAGTGTAGGACAAATCCAACACCTTGAGACAAGGCATATGCAAAAAGAAAGAATCTGGAATCTGAAGTACTTTTGGCCAATTACCTTGCAATAGGAAGGTGGTGAGACGAGGGCAAATGGGTAGTTCAGAAGGAAGTTCTTCAATATCGTTCTGCATTAAGGAAACCCTCTGAAGATCCTTAGACCAATCTTTATGTGGAACTCTTTTTAATCCCTCACCAGCTCGGACCATGAATCGAGGACTAGTTGATGTAATTTTGAGAGACATGTCTCTTATCAAATCATGCATCTTCACGAATTCTCCATTTATGTTATCAGCTTTTACCAACAAGCAAGTTTTAATGAGTTTATTCAATATAGTGTGACCTTCGTCGAACATTGCTTCTCTATTGTCCATCTTACATATTAGGCCCTCAGCAATCCAATGCTCTATCAGTTCTTCCCTATGGATGTCATCGTCTTCTGGATACAATGCACAATACAAGAAACAATGTCGTTCCTGTTCATCTTTTAGCCGACTATAACTAAATTTTAGTTGCTCAAATAACCGTTCTTCTTTGTCCATGAGCTGTTGTGCATTTCTCGCATTTCTCCACTCGCGAATGTCATTCACTCCTCTCATACATCCAGCCATAATAACAATTGCAAGGGGCAGACAGGCACATTTTTTGGCAACTTCTTTTGCAATTTCTTCCACCTCGTGTGTAAGCACTGTCTGATGTTCTTTAACATTACTCATAAATAGATTCAATGCTTCCCCTTCTGTGAGAAGCTCCATTTCAACAGTTTTGCAATTCATCTTTGTACAGACTTCTAACAATCGTGTAGTCACCACTAGCTTACATCCGTTATCTTTGGTTGGTTGCGGAATACCCACCTCCGCCAGAGGAAATGCTTTCCAAAGATCGTCTAAGATGAGCAAATACCTCTTCTTTTGGAAAAGCATGTTATGTATTTCTGACGCTGTACCTAATTCATCCTCATAATCGGAAAGATCAAGATTCAGTTTCTTAGCTATCTGCCTTTGTAGATTTTTGATCTCGAATGCTTTAGATACTGTGACCCAAATAACATCATCAAAGTAATGAATTTCATCCAAAAGTTGATTATGGATGTATTTCATGATGGTTGTTTTGCCGATTCCCCCCATTCCGTGAACACCGATTTTTCTAACCGCATCATCCATCAAGAAATTCCAAACTTTCTCCTTGTTCCTTGCACTTGTGGGTTCAGCCAAAGATTCTGCATTGGGTATGGCATGTCCACAAGTTGGATCATCAATCAGCAAACCATTAGAAAATCCACCATTTTCATGCAGTTTTTCCACCTCTTGAATAGTCTCCACCACACGCTTTCCCAACTTTGCGCGTTTGAAGACATTCATCCAACTTACTTCTTGCACTTGTCTTTCCAAAGTTTGGACATCATTTGCTATCCTTCGCACATCTTCTTGCCAAAGTTCAACCTCTACCCTTCGTCTTTTCCTTGACCGCTGCACTTCATAATTCATGTCTTCATTTATGTCCTTCTCTCGGCCGTTCAATTGCTCTGTATTTCTTTTGAGTTTTTTCATGTTAGTATGAAGGTAATAGTAATATCCAAATGTTAAACCAATCTCTTCCATGGCCCAGTCTACTCCTAAAAATACATAAGAGGATTGTAGTTAACAGAAAAAATTCTAAAGAAAACTTCAATATTGATTCTAATGGCTGTTACAAAGCAATTTCAAATTTGATTTACAAAAGCAAGAGAAAGAAAACATGCTAATTTATGCAAACTGACTTCATATTCACCTCCAAATAATAGAAAGTCAGCCTTTGAATTACTGACAAACTAGTGATCGTGCTAAATAGATAGCTAGTAACAATGAACCAACATTTATGGTGTTCAAGAATTTCAGTTATGACATTGATTGTAAATTTCAAGTAAGTGGATGATTTGAAACACAAACAAGAATAAGATCCATGCCAGAGTTTATCTGCCCAAGCTTGACCCAAGTTAGGTGCGAATTGACCGAGTTGCCCAAGTTGCACATAAATTTATTAAAGTGCAGTTAATTAATTTATAAAAATTCAACTTTGTTCATATTTTTTTATTAAGGGATATTTACTAATAAATCCCATCTCACAAACAAGTACTCCAATTAGTTCCAAGTTTTTTCTATTGATCTGCTAAGTCCTATTAGTGGAGAGTTTCGTTCCGTGTGGTCCTATTGTCGATTTTGGTAGTGTTTTGGTGGATAGCTATACCTTTTTTTTATTAATGTGATAGATTTGATGCGACACTCCAATGTGTTAGGTATTAATGCGACACTCTAATGTGGCAGATATAATGTGACACTTCAAAAAAATTAAAAACTCCTCAGTGTACTTTTTCTAAATGTGACAACATGGCAAATATAACGTGACACTCTAAAAAAACTAAAAACTCATTAATGTATTTTTCTCAAATGTAACATGAGACACTCCAACGTGGTGGGTATGATATGACACCCCAAAAAAACTAAAAACTTCTTAATGTACTTTTCCTAAATGTGACGATGTAACGGATATGATGTGACGACGTAACGGATATGATGTAACAAGTATGGTATAAAAACTCTTTAGCGTACTTTTTTATAAATGTGATGGCGTGGCAAGTATGATGTGACACTCCAAAAACCTACATGTAATACTCCAAAAAACCTACAAGTGATATTCCAAAAAAACTAAAAACTCCTTAGTGTACTTTTTCCAAATGTGATAACATGGCGAGTATGATGTGACACTCTAAAAAAATTAAAAACTCATTTAGTGTACTTTTCCAAATGTGACACTTCACTGTGACGGGTATGATGTGACACTAAAAAATTTCTTAGTATATTTTTTGCAAATGTGACACTCCATTGTGGTGAGCAAATGAGTCGTTACACACCCAAAAAGACTAAATGGATCACAAGAAAAAAATATAGGACTATATGGATCACAAATTTAAAATATGGGACTTATTGGTCAATTTTCCTTTTATTAAATCATAAATAACATCAAAATAAATAATCTACATAATGCGAGAGATAAAAAAAAAATTGAAGAACCGATGTGATGTGTTTACAATTTCTTAGCCAAATTCTAACACTCTTTTAACGTCTTTTCCAAAAACAAATTGATGACCAAACTTCAAATAATAGAAAAAGAAGAGCAAGAACTATTCCATTAACAGATTAACATTTAATACTTTGTCTCTTAAAATTTTAACACAAAAGTAGTGGATCCTATAATTTGGACTAATAACTACTCATTTGGAGCACCACCTAGACATGCTTCAGGAGGATTAAATAATTTCTGAAGCTGACTATGCTGCTTCAGAAACATACGCTGAATGCTGTGGAAAACAAGGTAGAGTCAACAAATATGCAGTCCGCACATGCGATGCATATGCAACTCGAAAAAAAACTATTATTAGAATAATAACAAAGAAAAATATACATAAAACATGCGTATGCAGCTCGAAAAAAATAATATTATAAGAATAATAACAAATATATATATATATATATATATACACATACAGTATGGGTTGCTCAAGTGATAAAAGGATTTTATTAAACCTATAGTTATGGGTTCGTGACCCTTTCTCCTCTATACCTAATTTTCACAAAAAAAATATTAGACATAAACCCAAAATATGACAATAGGAGACACAAATGTGTCAACACAATACCACCAACAAACAGCATTTACTTTATAATATTGAGACAACGCAAATATTGGGGTATTTTGGAAAAATCCAAAATATGAGACACAAATGTGTCAACACCACCAGCAAACTTCACTTTACATACGTATTTTGGAAAAATTCAAAATATGAGACATAAATGTGTCAACACCAACAACAACCTTTACTTTATAATAGTACTTGCGGTCCATAAAAGTAACTCAAAAAAAAAATTAGGAATAATGATAAAGAAAAATATACATATAATATGTATTGTTCAAATAGTAGAAGCCTTCATTAAACCTATGGTCATGGGCTTGAGGCCATTCCTCATCTTTACATAATTTGTACAAAATTCACCAAATATAAGGATATTTTGGATGTCAATAACACCATTACAAAATTCACCAAATATAAGAGTATTTTGAAAACATTCGGAAAAATCCAAAATATGAGACACAAATATATCAACACCACCAACCTTCACTTTCTAAAAGTATAGGGTATTTTGGATGTCAACAACACCATTACAAAATTCACCAAATATAAGAGTATTTTGGAAAAATCCGGAAAAACCTAAAATATGAGACACAAATATGTCAACAACACCAACCTTCACTTTATAATAGTATAGAAGATAGACAGATAGGTATAGAATTATATGACTTTTCTTAGCCATCCAAAATAAATAAATAAATAAAATTCTACACACAATAATTTGATAGATAAATTTGTATGAATTAATTTTAAATTAAAAAATCAACTAAAGTGATTTACTTTGGTCACTCTAGCGAGAGAGGTCTATTTCTGAAACTGTTTATTGGCTAAAGCTTTAATCTTTTTGGGTCAAAATGACATTATTTATCCAAAGGAACAACTAGCTGTTCAAAAGCTTAATTATTTGTCTATCTGTTCAAATGCTACATATCTATTTGGGTTTGGTTTTCAAAATTTTAAATTTTTTTAGAACTAAAAATTAATTTAGTGATGAAAGGAAAAAATAAAAAGATCCAAATAGAAAGTAATATTGGGTGATAGGTCAAGGGGATAAAGTGATATTGGGTGATAATTCATAGGGGTAAAAGTGTAGTTTATCCTATTGATGAAAGGGTATTTTTAAAGGTCCAAACTTAAAAAAAAGAAAAAGAAAAAAAGAAGTAGATGAGGGAGGTTAGTTTTTAAAATTTTTAGTTGAGGGGAGTAAAGTGATAATGACAATAGTTAAACGAGATCGAGTGTAATTTACTCTAAATATTAAGGAAGACTCCGACTGATGATTGGTCATCTTATTTAGGCTAAGGGTAAGTTTGGGAAGATCCAAAAAAGTCAAAAAGTCAAAAAGTTACTCAAAAAGTTAAAAAGTTAACACTATTCACCAAAAGTCAACAATTACGGCTGCACAACTCCCAATTCAAATTTTTCCCTACAAATCAATTTTTACAATTTTTTATTACACATTTTTCAATAAAAAGTCAAAAAGTTAACCCAAACATCCATATTTTCAACCTCAATTTTTTAGTCCAAAAAGACAAAAAGTGCACTTTTTTAGTCTTCCCAAACTTGGCCTAAGTTTGGGTACTCTCAAAAAAGCCAAAAAGTCAAAAAGTTACTCAAAAAGTTAAAAAGTTAACACTATTCACCAAAAGTCAACAATTACGGCTGCACAACTCCCAATTCAAAATTTTCCCTACAAATCAATTTTTACAATTTTTTATTACACATTTTTCAATAAAAAGTCAAAAAGTTAACCCAAACATCCATATTTTCAACCTCAATTTTTTAGTCTAAAAAGACAAAAAGTGCACTTATTTAGTCTTCCCAAACTTGGCCTTAGATATCATTAGGTCTAAAAATTGAGTCTACCAAATAGACTTGTATATCATTTTTTTTTTTGAGAAATTAAATAATTATTAAAACATTACTCAATATAGGTCAATTAGCTTAATAAAAAAATTATAGAAGACTAGTTTTATTTAAACATATTATTCACTTTTCATGAACCATGTAATAATTTAAAATATTACTAATGTTCTTATACTCATAAAGTTTCACAAGAAATTCAATCAAAAATAAAAGATAATTGGCTATCTCACACGGGAAGGCCTAGAGTGTGCATCTTTTAAGGGTGCATACCATATATACCTTACTACAAATTGGAGTAATTTTATCGTAAAATTTTGTAGCATCAACAATAAAATACGTGATCTCGTCACAAATTAATTTAACAAAATGTCGTAATTCATATAACAAAAGTTTGTGATTTAGTTACGATATTTTTTATCACGCCAGTTTGTAACAAAGTTACGCATTTTATAGTTGATCTTACAAAATTTTGTGGTAAAATTACACCAATTTGTGGTGGGTGCATATGGCTACTTTTAACTAGTTTTCTACCTATGCAATGCACAGGTTTAATTAAATTTAAATTTTATGTAAATGTAATTTTGTAATATTTATACAATCATTTTTAAGTTTCAGAATGCATGCATGTTGAAAATTAAAACAATCTTATCATATAAGTTCATATCAACTTTAATCAAAATTACAAACAAATAGTAACATGTTTATATAAGAACACATCCATTTTTTTATTAATGTTATTTTATTGTTAACAATAAGTATTCAATCTTGGCATGAACTACTATAATTGATATGTGTTTCTTTTCCAAGAAGAAGAATCCAATGTGTTTACATGTCTTAGTAACTCACAATTAAATATAAACAAACTAGTGTTTCACTTGTGTTATATACAGGTTGTATTTACAATTATGTATATATGTGTGAATTGTGATTTTTAATTTTTTTTTTTTTTTGGCACACAGAAAAAAGAACATAACAAATGTAGTATATTTTTAATCAATTATTTTATGTTTTCTTTTATTTAAAATTTGAAAATAATGTATGGAAAAATTTATAACTAAATTAAGGAAAAATTTATTCCTAGTGATATTTTTTTTACTTCTATATAACTACTTAAAAAAATAAACCTCAAAAAAGTAGTCAAAATAATATCATACATTAAGTAAAAAAAAATGTGGTTAGCATTTATGCTTGCATAAATTTACTATAGTTTTAATTTCAAATTTAAAAAAAAAAAAAACTATTTTAAAAGCATTTTATTTAGCTAATACCAAATAGAATTTTTTTAGCAAAAAAGAAAGTTATAAAATTTTATTGCAAATTTTCAAATGTCTATTGTTAAATATTAAATTCTACTTGCTTTGGGAGTTTTAATTTTTGATCTTTGCTCCACATTCATCGTATTGTTTTATTTATTTTTCTTCTTCTTGCTTGATTTTCGCATGATACTTATTTCATAGTGCATCTCCGAGTGTATTAGTAGAAACATCATACACTTAAAATGCACAAAATTACAATATATAAGAAAAAAAATAATTAATTGCCCAAAACTAAAACTACTTTAAGAAAAAATAAAAAATAAAAGCAAAATTGAAATTATTTGAAATAGAAAATGATTTATTTATTTATTAATTTTTAAAAATAAACTTTTAAAGAAAACAAGGAAAACTATATCTAAAAAAAAGTATTGTGATGCCCGGGTATATAACCCACCTCATTTTCCTTTACTTGTAATTATCTTGCTTGTGTTGGGAGTGTCGGGATTCAATCTGAGGTCTTGTCGACCATTTGAGCTCACCGTTCTTGAAACTTCCCTTGGTTCCTCATCTTTATTTCACTCCAGATTTGAGTTCCACTTGTTTCGGAAAGCATGTAATCGGATCAAGGATGGCTCAGTTTAGCTAGTGCAATTTCTAAGTGGAAGGCAGGACTGCACATACGGGAGGTGAGGCCGTCGATGGTTCAACACTGCTTTAAACGCACGAGTGGAGGGTAGGTGCGGAAAGTGGGCCACACATACGGGGGAGAGTGGCGCACGTGCGGAAGGTACGTGCCGCATGTGCGGGAACGCGCAGTGTCCGAAAATTTTCTCTTTTTCATTTCTTGGGCTGAGCACCCACCTCACTTTCCTCTCATCCTTCTCTCTCCAAAACACATTTCTCCTCCTTCTCTCTACATTACTCTCACCAAATCACTTTAATCCTTCGATTTCTCCAAATCCATTAAAGCTTTGACCCTAGTTCCTTTATTAAAGTTGGAGAACTCCTCGAAGGCCACACTTTGTGCAGTGGAGATCGGATTTCAACATCGTCAAATTTGGGGGATTTCTTCTCTTTTCTTCTCCAAACCGTGAGGTAGGGATTTCTTAGAGTTACATATAAAAAATTTTGCAAGTCTGCTTATTCGGAGCTTTTTCTTGTATTTGAACTTATGATTTTGGGTTTATGTACTCCAAATGATTTTTAAAGTGGGTTTTTCTCTATATTTTCCAAATCCTTAAGAGTATGAGCAATGCGATCATGTGTGTGTGTTGCTTGGGCAAGACCCTTTCAAAAATCGAGAAAAATCAAGATTTGGTGAAACCCTAGAAATTTGGGATTTTGGAAAATGTTGAGATATTATGAACTTCATGATTTATAAAATATTATGGTGTATAAGTTGTAGAGGATTACCATGTTTGTATTTAAATGAGGGAATTCTTGGAAAGATAAGAAATGTTTGATTTTAGAAGTTTGATATATAGTATATCATTGAATTGTCTTGAAGTGACCAAATTGAAATGGTTGATTAACATGTAGAGGATGCATGTAAATGGTATTGTTATTTACCTCTTGATGGATTTATTATGAAATTTCCTTGTGATGAGGTATGGAAATTTTGATCACAATGGAAGATTGTGTGGTGAAAATTGAGATTGGAATTATTCAAGTACATTGTTACCATCCCATTTCATATAGCATTTCTGGTTTAGACCCGACCCATTTTGTATTTTGGACTCAGGTTTCATAGCCTCGTATGGTTGTTCATGTCTTTTCCCTCTCATTATTCCTTAAATTTGGTTATGGAATGGTATTGGCCTTGTTTGGAACAGGTTGGTTGCTTGATTTTCAAACCTTTGTTGCCTAGATTTTTGCTCCTTCGCTTGAGTGACACTTCTTGAGCTCAAGCCGGCTTTGCAAACTCTCGGTATTTTTGCAGACCTGCAAAATACTGGAAGAGTGTATTCTACGCTCGAGTGGGTGGGCGCTCGAGCGGCCAATCTTGAGCTCGAGCAATGTCCTTCATCTACAAAACTTCTGAAAGTGTGTATTCTGTGCTCAAGCGTCACTTCTTGCGCTCAAGTGGAACAATGTGTCTGGCGCTCGAGCATCACTTCTTGCACTCGAGCGGATTACGTGTATATCAATTCGTGAAGACAACTTTTTACTTCACTTTTTCATTCCTCTCTCTTTCTAAAACTTTCCAAAACCTAGATCTTGAGTCTCTCTCTCTCTCGAAAAGACTCTTTCTCTCTCTTTACATTTTCACCTAGTTCTAGTGATATCTCTACCCACCTACCTTTGTTAAAAAGTTAGAGCATCTCAAGGGCTACATTTTGATCCAATTAAAGCTTAGTTTCGGCATCCTTGAAGTTTCTCCATATCTCCCTTTGGTCTTCTAAGCTTGAGGTAGGGATTTTCTACACCTTCTTGTGGGTTTTAACTTAGTTATTGATTGTTGTGTAACAATGGTGAGTTTTGGGAGTATTTTGGACAAACCTAGGGTTTGGGATGAAAAATCAAAAGAAGGGTTTCTAGTGAATGTGATATAAATAGTATGGAGTTTGAAAATGAGGTTATATTGTGTCACAATTGTTGATTTTGGCATTTGGGTTGACATTTAGGAAAGAGGGAAGTTAACCTAAAATGGTTCAAGTATTTATTTTGTATAAATAAATGAAATTGGTATTATAAATATGAAATTGGATGAATGTTGATGTAAATGGTGGAGTTTGATATGCATTGTCTCACACCTTTTTGGAAATTTGAATAAACTATTTGTCTTGAGATTGAATATTTATTTAGAAATATCTGTATTGCGCTATCGGTAGAGGATAGTTATGATTGTTATAGAAAGTGCATGAGGATTATGTGAATTAAAACTAATCTCCTGTGGCTTGTCATTGAATGTGGCTATGTTTTAAATACATTGTATATATGTATGATTGATTGGGAGGAGAAATGGGATGTACTCCATGTTTGGGAGGAGATAGAAGATGGACTCCATTGAATTAAGTTGGCCCGTGTGTCCTGGGTGAAAGTCCCGAAACCGCGCGTATACATGGATGCCGATCTCGCAGATGAAATTTCCGTAAAATGACAAATTGGAGTGTTTGTGTGACAATTGTGTTAATTTGGGAGCCACTGAGTTGTAGTCGCAGATGGGTCGTCTGAAAGATAATGAAACTGGCTCATGAATTGAGATGAAAAGAATTAACTTGAATTGACGAGAAGGAAAAAGGGATTGAGATGTGAATTTTGGCACTTTATGATTATATAGAAAATGAGTGTTTTATCACTGGCCTTGTAAATGCACATTTTACTTATACCTTCATTAAAACTCATATATTGTGTTAAATTGTTCCTACTGGACTTTGGCTCACCCTATTTGGGAAAAATCATTTTCAGGTGTTGATGATATGCCTCTGCCAAGGCAATAGCTCGGAAGGAGTTTGGAGCACGAGCTTCACTTTTTGTACTTATTTGTATAGCTAAGGGCTTAATTGTATAGAGTTAGACTCTCTGTTGGTGTAACCAAGTAATGACCTGGAAAGTTGTAAGCCTTCAGGACATATAATTATCTGTTTAACTTTTATTCCTCTTTACTACTTGTAACACATGCTGCAGATTCAAGATGAACTATTTATGAATGTTTATCACATGTGTCACTTTTGTATAACGATTCAGGTTAATGGAAGTTTATTGTTTTGGCTAAGTTGTCTTATGGATATGGTGTTGGGTGAAATTATTGTAATTATTTTCGGGGCTTTACATTTCATTTATTATCATTGATTTTGAATTGCAATTGAAAACTATTGTTTTGAGAATGGAATTGTTTTGTGAAACAAAATCATTTTGATTTGTTTTGGGTAAATACGTTGGTAAGTCCGGATTAAGGTGTAGTTTGGTATCGATTAAGTTGGCCTAAGTGTCCATGGTGAAAAACCGAAAACACGCGCGAGTGAGGTACCATGTACCTTCCAGTGAGAGACTGGTAAAGTGGATATTTGTAGTGCTTGTTATGCCTACTTGCAAACACCAACCTAGGGATTACCTAAATTGTATTTACCACCCCTATGAAAATTACATTGAATATGTTAGATCATTCTGTTATCAAATTGGCATTATGCACAAGATTTTCCAAAAGGCAAAAGTATGTATTTTGAGCATGACATGGCATCTGCATTCATCTCATGAAATTACATAAAAATGTATATACTTTGTTAAGAATTTCCTACTGGACTTAGTGCTTGCCCTAGTGGATTTTGTGTAGGGAAAGATGTGGTGTTTCTGCCAAGTTGAAGGCGTGGAAATGTTTTGAGGGCATATGGCTCTTTTCTTTTGTTGTTAAGCCAAGGGCCTTACATGTATGGGTTCCGACAATCATTTTTGTGTAACCAAGCATAAGCCTTGGAATTTGTAGCCCATGACGGCATTACTTGTATTTAAGCTGTGGTGCCACATCCTATAGATTCATGTTTTAGAAATGTTGAATGTATAATTGCATGTGGAAATGCTTTTATAAATCTCCAGTATGTAATGAACATGAGGCTTAGAGATTTAATGATGATGAGACTACATATGCACTTCATGAGCATATTTTGAAGTGGGAATTATTGAGTTGGAAGACGATCTTGAGGGTAGGTAATTTAACTTCTTCTTGTGCTAAATATTTGGGGGCGTTACAACTTGGTATCAGAGCTACCAGATTTGAATACTTGGGGCTCGCGAGAAGTGGTTGTTTTTCCACAATGGGTTCATTTCGCTAAACTAGAAGATGTTCCATGCTTTAAGTGTTATGTGATAATATGTTTATATCACTAAATGGGTATGAGATTGAGCCTTTAGGATGTTGTTTGCACCTATTAAATTCCTTGAAATCTTATTAGAAGGGCACTTAATCAACGTTCATTTTGATAAGAACTCTCGGTGTTTTGCGGGACAAATTTCATCGTAAGGGAGTAATCCGTATGTGTTTATGTGACTAATGTGTTTACGTGGAGTGAAACTAAGTGTTTATATGAAGTGAAAACTTACGAAATTATTGTGATGTGACGTGTGAGATGAAGTTGCGAGCATATACGTGTTATTGTGGTAAGTTATTTATTGTTGCCCTTATTTAGGATGTCAGAAGAAGGTCGTGCATGTAGTGGTAGAGACGGGAGGCGTGGTAGGCCTCGCTAAGTTGTTCATGAGGTTCCGGTGCAAGAGGAAGGGTTCGGCCAAGCTAATGTGGCCGAGCAAGCAGGCCAAGCAAAGGGGGTAAGCAAGAGTCCCCGAGCAAGCGAGTCAAGCCGCCATGGGTGCCTTAGCCAGAGAGATGGCAGAGGCCTTGAGGGGATCGATGAACATGTTGAGGGCAGAGAATCAAGCCTGAGAAAATACCGTAAAGACTAGAGCGGCTTTCCTTACTCTGAAATTTTTGCGGGCTAAACTGGATGAGTTTCATGGGGGTCCAGAGCCCAAGAAAGCAGATGAGTGGCTCCAGCAAACAGTGAAGACATTTGAGATACTTCACATTGATGATAGTGAACTGATGGTGGCTCTAGCGAGTTACTATCTTAAAGGGAATGTGGGCCAATGGTTGAAATAAACCAAATATAGAGTGGGACCGACATGGGAAGCTTTTGTTACCGTTTTCCAAGACAAATACCTACCTCCCACTGCTAGGGAGAGACTGAGGAAAGAATTTAAAAACCTCAAACAACTAAACCTATCCGTGGCCGAGTTTGAAGCGACCTTTACTAGTTTATCCCGGTTTGTACTGGAGTTGGTGGCAACGGAGGAACGTCGTTGCAGAGAATTTGAGAAGAGGTTGAGAATGAAGATTTTATTTAAAATTTTCAAAACATGATCCGGAACTATGACCGTCTTGTGGAGGCGACGGCACATGTAGAGATTATAGTGTAGGCCGAGGAGAAGAGGCTTCAGGCTTTGAGGCCAAGAGTCGCAGGGGGACTCTAGATTTAGCAAGAAAGACAGGGGCTCTGCTTTATCCTAGTCCCAACCATAGCAGACTAGGTCTACTTTTCCATTGCCTAGTGCTGGCCTGGGAAAGAATGCTCCACGTAGTTTCTCATTTTTCAAGTGTAGCTAGTATCACAAAGCCAACGCATGCCTAGAGAAAAGGGGAGGACAGCAGATGTTACCACCACCACCACCTAACCGATCTCAGAGTCAGTCCCAAAGTAGGGGACAAGGGCCTACATGTTTTCAGTGCGGTCAATCGAGGCACATGAGGAGAGCTTGCCTGCAGTTGAGAGACGCATCTGGCGCATCAGGGTCGAGGCAAACTCAGAGCCACCAGCATGCTCATTCATTTCAGCCCACTCGAGCTAATCAGGTGGCCACCTTGGCTCAATCAGTACAGCAGGCCTGTGCTCAGAGAGATGAGCAGGTTGATTAGAGGCTACAGGGCGCGTGTATGCTGTTACAGCGTTGGAGCAGTTGCCAGGGTCCTCTGTTGTGAGAGGTAATTTTGCTGTGTTCAATTCGTTGGCTTGATTGATGCAGGTGCGTCACATTCATTTATATCTATTGCTTTTACTTCTGCATTGGGGTTAAAGGTTAATCAGTTGGAGTCTTCGTTGTAGGTTAAGTCACCAATTGAGGGTAGAGTAGCATTGAGGAAAATGTGCCGCTTTTGCGAGATTGAGGTCGCAAATCGTTGACTCTCTTTTGACTTTATCATCTTAAACATGCATACTTTTGATATTATTTTGGGCATGGATTGGTTGGCACACTTCCAGACTACTATAGATTGTCAGTGCCACCCCGTGTTCGTATGTACACCTACCGGGGATTGTTTCCATTTTCTGTGTGATTGGGGTGATGGTTCGATTCCTTTGTTGTTTGACCTTAAGGGTCAAGGAGGACTTAGTTTCTTTTTTGCCTTTTCCTTAGCCAGTGAGGGTAGCATGTTTCGGAATGATTTGCCAAGGGTAGTTTGTGAATACTCTGATGTTTTCCCTGAAGATCTTACCGGGTTACCATCTCATCGGGAGATTGAATTCTCCATTGACTTAGTGCATGGCACAACACCAATTTCCATGGCACCTTAGAGATTTGCATCCGTCGAGTTGCATGAGCTAAAGATCCAACTCCAAGAACTTTTAGACAACGGCTTCATTCGCCCTATTACATCACATTGGGAAGCACCAGCTCCATTTGCAAAGAAAAAGAATGGGTCCTTGTGGTTATGTATTGATTACCGCAAACTAAATAGAGTTACTATCAAGAACAAGTACCCTTTTACCCAGAATAGATGACCTATTTGACCAACTTAAGGGGTCTCGTTGTTTTTCAAAGATAGATTTGAGGTCAGGGTACCATCAGTTGAGGGTTAGAGAGGAGGACATCCAGAAAATGACATTTCGCACACGTTATGGCCACTATGAATTTTTAGTAATGCCTTTCGGTTTAACCAATGCATCAGCTTCCTTTATGGACTTGATGAATCGAGTCTTTTGAGAATTTCTAGACTGTTTTGTAGTCGTCTTTGTGGACAACATCTTGATTTATTCATCCTCTAAGGAGGAACATGAGGAACACTTGTGGATAGTCCTTGATTTGCTTAGAATGCACCAATTGTATGCTAAATTTGAGAAATATGAATTTTGGTTGACGGAGGTAAAATTTTTGGGGCATGTTGTGTCGGGAGAAGGGATAACGGTGGATTCTTCTAAAATAGAGGCTGTACAAGATTGGGAACAACCTAAGAATGCATTTGAAATCCGGAGTTTCCTAGGGTTAGCCGAGTATTATCGTCGTTTTGTAAGAGACTTCTCTAGACTAGCCGCACCTTTGACTTGATTGACGAAGAAGGGTAAAATTTGTGTGGAATGAGACTTATGAGAAGTCATCCCAAGAACTAAAAACTAGGTTGACTACCGCACCAGTTTTAATAATTCTCGAAAGGGGTTTAGGCTATACCGTTTATTATGATGCATCCCGAGATAGACTTGGTTGTGTGTTGATGCAAGAAAAGAAGGTTATGGCTTATGGTTCACAACAATTGAAAACTCATGAATAAAACTACCCCACCCATGACTTAGAACTAACGGTGGTAATTTTTGCATTGAATATTTGGAGACATTATTTGTATGGTAAGAAGTTTGATGTTTTCTCCGATCATAAGAGCCTAAAATATTTGTTTTCCCAAAAAGATTTGAATTCACACTAATAGAGGTGTATGGAATTTATGGAGGATTATGACTTTGAATTGCACTATCATCCAGGAAAGGCCAATGTTGTGGTCGACGCCTTGAGCCAAAAATCTGTGAGCAGTGTGGCAAGTATGGCCATTCGAGAATGGGATATGTTGGGGCGATATTGGTGAGTTTGATTTACATTTTGACGAGTCTAGTGAGGGTGCTACCTTATGTACTTTAATTGCACAACCCACCTTGATTAGTAAAGTCATAGAGGCACAATAGGGTGACCTTAAAGTAGAGGCAATCTGTGAGAGAATCTCCAACAAGAAAGAAGAAAAGGGTTTGAACATCCACACGGACTTGAGTGTGAGGTACTTAGATCATTTGTTTGTGTCGGAATCTTATAGAGAGGAGATACTCGGAGAATTTCATCACTCGCGCCTTGCAGTACATCTAGGAGGCACAAAAATGTATCATGATCTTAGCCGTCAGTTTTGGTAGAGGAGTAAGAAGCATGATGTCACTTTATTTGTTTCAAAATGCCTTACTTGTCAACAATTGAAAGTTGAGCACCAAAAGCTAGCGGGTTTGCTACAACCCTTACCGGTAGTCAAGTGGAAATGGGAGCATGTTACCATGGATTTTATAGTTGGGCTTCCTAGAACACAACGGGACAATGATGCTTTGGGTGGTTATTGACAGATTGACTAAGTCTACACACTTTATTCCTATGCGCACTGGCGACTCAGTTGATTATTTTGGCAAAGTTGTACATTAGAGATAGAGTCCGACTTCATGGGGTTCCGATCACCATAGTCTCGGATAGAGACCATCGTTTCACCGCCCGGTTGTGGCAAAGCCTTCAAGAGGCACTGGGAGCTAAGTTGACCTTTAACACAGCTTACCATCCTCAAATCGACGGCAGTCGGAGCGCACTATCCAGATTTTTGAGAACATGCTTAGAGCTTGTGTCCTTGATTTTAAGGGGTCATGGGAGAGGCACCTACCATTGATTGAGTTCGCCTATAACAATAGTTATCATGCAAGTATTGGGATGGCACCGTTTGAGGCCTTGTATAGCTAGCCTTGTAGATCACTAGTTTATTGGACCGAAGTAGGTGATGCACCATTGTTGGGTCCGGAGTTAGTTCAAGAGACAACCGAGAAAGTTGCTCTAATTCGAAAGAGGTTAGTTACGGCTCAAAGCCAACAGAAGAGTTATGCTGATAAAAGAAGGCGACCTCTATCCTTCGAAGTTGGTGACCATGTATTTCTTAAGATTTCGCTGAAACAGGGTTTGATGAGCTTTGGGAATAGTGGAAAATTGTCTCCAAGGTTTATTGGACCTTTTGAGATTTTAGAGCGAAATAGGGAAGTGGCATACCATTTGGCTTTACCACCATAACTTTCGGGAGTTCATGACGTGTTCCATATATCTATGCTTAGGAAGTATGAACCCGACCCTTCTCATGTACTTGATTGGGTTGACTTGGAGGTAGATGATAATGCCTCATACGAAGAATGACCGGTCCAAATATTAGATACCCGAGAACAAGTGTTAAGGGGTAAGACTATACCATTAGTGAAGGTGTTGTGGAGACACCATCGGGTTAAGGAAGCAACGTGGGAATGGGAGGAAGAATTCCGCTCCAAGTATTCGGATTTATTTGAGAACGCTTAATTTGTTGTAAATTATAAAATTCTCTTGGTATTTGGAATGAAGTATTTAAATTGCTAACTACTTGTCATTGTGATTGTTGTTGTTTTTAAGCATGAGAATTGTTGTAAAATTTTCACAATTGTTGTTAACCTCATGCTTGTGATTATCGTATTAGTTGTGGTTGGCATTGTGTCTATGGCCCCGAGAAACTATGATTTTAGTAATGGAATGTTAAGATTGAAACCTCCATACGATTGTTGAATCGTTATTGTAAGAGTTGGCCATGGTGTTGCTGACTACCCATGGTTAGAATTGTTGTGATTTTAGAATATGGAGTTTGCTATTTAAATTCCATGTTATTGGTTATAATAGTGATTGTTGAGTAAATTCTAGGATGAATATTGTCATTTGTTATACCATCGGGTTCCTTTGCCGTTGTTTGGGTTATTGAGGCTTTGGAGTTTCTTTTTGAGTGGTCTCTAAATTTCGGGGATGAAATTTCCTAAGGTGGGGAGGTTGTGATTATCTTGCTTTCCTTTAATTGTGATTACCCGGGCTATAACCCACCCCGTTTTCCTTTAATTGTGATTGTATTGCTTGTGTTTGGGGTGTTGAGATTCAATCTGAAGTCTTGTTGACCGTTTGAGTTCATCATTTTTGAAACTTCCCTTGGATCCTCATCTTTATTTCACTCCGGAGTTGAGTTCCGCTTGTTGTGGAAAGCATGTGATTGGATCAAGGGTGTCTCGGTTCAGCTAGTGCAATTTCTGGGTAGAAGGCAGGACCGCACATGCAGGGGCTTGGGTCGCATGTGCGGAAGTGAGGCCGCACGTGTGGTGAGGTGAGGCCGTCGATGGTTCAACACTGCTTTAAATGCACGAGCGCTGGGCAGGTGCGGAAAGTGGGCCGCAAGTGCAGGGATAGTAGCGCACGTGCGGAATGTACGTGCCCAAAAATTTTCTCTTTTTCTTTTCTTGGGCTGAGCGCCCACCTCACTTTTCTCTCATCCCTCTCTCTCTAAAACACATTTCTCCTCCTTCTCTCTACATTACTCACACCAAATCACGTTAATCCTTTGATATCTCCAAATCCATTAGAGCTTTGACCCTAGTTCCTTCATTAAAGTTGGAGAACTCCTCGAGAGCCACGTTTTGTGCAGTGGAGATTGGATTTCAACATTGTCAAATTTGGGGGTTTTCTTCTCTTTTCTTCTCCAAACCTTGAGGTAGGGATTTCTTAGAGTTATATATATATATATATATATATTTGCAAGTTTATACTTATGTGGAGCCTTTCCTTGTATTTGAACTTATGATTTTGGGTTTATGTACTCCAAATGATTTTTAAAGTGGGTTTTTCTCTATATTTTCCAAATCTTTAAGAGTATAAGCAATGGGGTCATGTATGTGTGTTGCTTGGGCAAGACCCTTTCAAAAATGGGGAAAAATCAAGTTTCGGTGAAACCTAGAAATTGGGGATTTTGGAAAATGTTGAGATATTATGAAATTCATGATTTATAAAGTATTACGATGTATAAATTGTTGAGGATTACCGTGTTTGTATTTAAATAAGGGAAATCTTGGAAAGATAAGAAATGTTTGATTTTGAAAGTCTGATACCATGTATATAATTGAATTGTCTTGAAGTGAAGTGAATAATTTGAAATGGTTGATTAACATGTGGAGGATGCATGTAAATGGTATTGTTATTTACCTCTTGATGGATTTAATATGAAATTACCTTGTGAAGAGGTATGGAAATTTTGATCACAATGGAAGATTGTGTGGTGGAAATTAAGATGGAATTATTCAAGTACATTGTTACATATTGCATTACCATCCCATTTCATTTATTATCATTGATTTCAAATTGCAATTGAAAACTATTGTTTTGAGAAAGGAATTATTTTGTGAAACAAGATCATTTTGATTTGTTTTGGGTAAACACGTTGGTAAGTTCGGATAGATGGTGTAGTTCGGTATTGGTTAAGTTGGCCTGAGTGTCCATGGTGAAAGATTTTCCAAAAGGCAAAAGTATGTATTTTGAGCATGACATGGCATTTGCATTTGCATTTGCATTTATCTCATAAGATTATGTAAAAATGTATATACTTTGTTAAGAATTTGCTACTGAGCTTAGTGTTCACCCTAGTGGATTTTGTGCAGGGAAAGATGTGGTGTTTCCGCTGAGTTAAAGGCGTGGAAATGTTTTGAGGGCATATGGCTCTTTTCTTTTATTGTTATTTTGACAAGCCAGGGCTTTACATGTATGGGTTCCGATAACCATTTTTGTGTAACCGGGCATAAGTCTTGCAATTTGTAGCCCATTAGGGCATTACTTGTATTTAAGTTGTGGTGCCACATGCTATAGATTCATGTTTTAGAAATGTTGAATGTATAATTGCATATGGAATCGCTTTTATAAATCTATGGTATGTAATGAACACGGGGCTTAGAGATTTAATGATGACGTTCGTGATGAGACTACATATGTACTTCATGAGCATATTTTCAAGTGGGGGTTATTGAGTTGGAAGACGATTTTTAGGGTAGGTAATTTAATTTATTGTGCTAAATATTTGTGAGCGTTACAAGTACAGAAATCAAACATAAAATATAATATAAAAAAAATAATTATAGGGTTTTGAAGAGACTCGCGAACAAATTTTGTAAAATCTTGTCTATTCATATACTTTTTATGTATGTTTTTTGTACTTCTAATCTCAAGAATGACATTGAAATAGTTTGTACTTCTTGCATTAGGTTCATCTAATAGCTTTAGCAGACACAGATGTAATAAATTTCATAACACAAAACACAAATAATTGTGAGACAAAGTATCTAAAAAAAAATGAAAGTAACGTTCAATGATAATATAGAAGCACACCTGAGGTTTTAATTGGAGGTATAACTAGATAAATCGCCATAGAAGGAGAAGACGAACCTTTATTTTACATCACAACAATTACATAACTCAATATATAATTTTAATATCTCTCATTCTTCCACACATCCAATTCTTTATCAATATTAGAATGAATGCATGAACCAAAAAAAGGGAACATTTGAGAAGACAAAGAGATGAGATTTGAAACCTTTCAATTGCTGAATTCTATTAATTAATAGTTATTAAGCTTCAATGGTTGGGTTTCTAATATTTGTTAACCATTAAAGCTTAGTTCTTTGGTTTCATCTTTATTCACTTGATAATTTGAGAGTGGATACATGTCAAGTCATTATACAAACACTTGGCACATTTTTTTAGCATTATTAATGAAATGCACAATATAATTTTTTTTTCTATTTTTTTCGCAATTGCAACTTATTATTTTTTAATAAGATTTTATATTTGATATACAAATTAAATAATATACAAATATATCTATATATTATATAAGGAAAAGGGGTTTTTAGGGAGAAGTCTTTTAGGAGTTCCAAACCCTCATTCTAAAATTATTGAATTTTCTTAATTTTAAACAATTAAGAAAATTTCCAATAGCTTGCTTCCATTTACCTTTTATTTTACAATCCCATATCAGGAAAAAAAAAGAAAAAGTGACATGTTTCACTTACATAAAGTGAATCTTATACTCCCATTTATATAAGAAAAATTAGATTTTTAGTGAGAAGCCTCATGATGAATATCTCATACTAATTTTTTTGATTTTCTTAATTTTAAATAATTAAGAAATCTTAATTGGCTTGTTTCAATTTAACTTTTATTTTACAATCCCACATAGAGGTTTTGATTTTAAAAATAATTTTGTATGAGGTTTTGAAATTCACATAATATCTCTCCTTAAAAGTATTCTTTTGTAAAATATATAGATATATTGATAATCTCAACGTCACTCTTCCTGCTCCTTAATACAAAAATTATGAGATAATTATGATAATTTTAAATTTGTATTTAAAACTTATAAATCATGGGATAGATTATCATAATTTTAAATTTATATTGTGTCAATTTTAAATTTAAATTAATAGATTGCTTTCTATATTTAGTGACAGTTTAAATTTTAATAAAATAAAATTTAAAAGTTTTAATTAATTAATTTTTGTGTAAGCTGGTTGGTCTTTTGACCTAACTGGCTAAGCTAATTTGTTTTTGGTTTGAATGATTTGCTAATTTAATCGTGATTTTAGCGGTTTTACCAAAATATATTGGTTAGATTTGTTTGATTCGAAATAAACTGAACAACTGAGATTGCTTGATTAGAAATAAATTTCTCGTCCAAACAATTGTTAATTTTTATTTTACAATCCTACATCGGGAAAAGAAAGAAAAAGTGAGTTATTTCATTTATATAAAGTAAATCTTATGAAGGGGGTTTTGAGGGAGAAGCCTTCTAGAAGCTCCGAACTCTCATTTTAAAATTATTGAATTTTCTTAATTTTAAACAATTAAGAAAATTCTCATTGGCTACCTTCCATTTACCTTTTATTTTATAATCTCACATCGAAAAAAAAAAAGTGAATTGTTTCACTTACATAAAGTGAATCTTATGCTCCCATTTATATAAATTATTGAATTTTCTTAATTTTAAACAATTAAGAAAATCTCCATTGGCTAACTTCTATTTAACATTTATTTTACAATTTTACACCAGGAAAAGAAGGAAAAAGTGAATTTTTCACTTACATAAAGTGAATCTTATGCTCCCATTTATATAAGCAAAAGGAGATTCTTAGTGAGAAACCCTATGATCAATATCTCATACCATTTTTTTTTTTTTTTGATATTTTTAATTTTAAACAATTAAGAAAATCGTCATTGGTTAGCTTCCATTTAACTTTTATTTTACAATCCCACATAGAGGTTTTGATTTTAAAAATAATTTTTTTTGAGATTTTGAAAATCTTATAATATTTAATTTTAAAATAACTAGAATCTCACATCGAAAAAAGAAAGAAAAAGTGAGTTGTTTTACTTATATAAAGTGAATCTTATACTCCCATTTAATATTGTAGTATTATGCATATTTCAGTTCAAGATGGTTTAAATTTTAAAATAAAATTAAAAAGTTTTAGTTAATTAATTTTGTTGTAAATTGATTGGTCTTTTGACTTAGCCGATTAGACTTAATCGTTTCGATTTGACTGATTCACTGGTTTTATCGCGATTTTAGCTGTTTTATCAAAATATATTGCCTAGATTTGTTTAATTTGAAATAAACTAAGATTGACCTTATTAAAAATTGAACAACTAAGATTGGTTGATTAGAAATGAACTTCCCATCCAAACAATTGTTAACTTTTATTTTACAATCCCACATCAGGAAAAGTAAGAAAAAATGAGTTGTTTCACTATATAAATCTTATGCTCCCATTTAATATTGTAGTGTAGTGTATGTTTCAGTTCGAGGCAGTTTAAATTTTAAAATTAAAATAAAATTTAAAAGTTTTAATTAATTAATTTTTGTATAAGTTGATTGGTCCTTTGACCTAGCCGATAGGGTGAATCGTTTTCAGTTTGACTGATTCGCTAGTTTAACAGCGATTTTAGCGGTTTTATCAAAATATATTGATTAGATTTGTTTGATTCGAAATAAATTAAAGATTGACCTAATTAAAGATTAACCGGCTAAGATTGCTTGATTCGAAATAAACTTCTCGCCCAAACAATCGTTAACTTTTATTTTACACAATTCTACGTTGACAAAAGAAGGAAAACGTGAGTTATTTAACTTATCTACATATTATATAAGGAAAATGGGGTTTTTAGAGAGAAGATTCCTAGGAGCTTCCTCATTAAAAAAATTCTCATTGGCTAGTTTTCATTTAACTTTTATTTTACAATTTACATTGGAAAATTTAGCGATCCCAGTTTTCCCTGTTGTTGTTTAACTATAATCCGGACTTGGTTTCGTAGATTTGTTGTTGTCCTATTCTCATTGCAGGCCTTTACTCTTTGTATTTGAGTCTTGGGTTGTGTTAGGCAGGTTTGAAACAGGTTGGTTGAACTTAGAAACCTAGAGTTGATGCCCAGAATTTGGCCTTCACGCTCGAGCGGGGATTTTGACGCTCAAGCGGGCCCTTCGTCGTTGCTTCTCCGCTCGAGCTGGCGTTTTGACACTCGAGCGTGGATTCCCATCTCCCAGTATTTTCCTCTGCAGGTCTTCGTGCGCTCGAACGGGAGTTTTGACGCTCGAGCGTAAAACTTTGATTTTTGTTCGTCCGCTCGAGCGGGGAGTTTGACGCTCGAGCGGGGACCTAGTCTGCAAAACTCCTGGAAGTGTGCAATCTACGCCCGAGCGGCTCTTTCTGCGCTCGAGCGTGAGTCTGTGTCTGACGCTCGAGCGGGGGTTTCCACGCTCGAGCGGGGAGTTGATTATATCAGTCCGTGAAATCACTTTTTGAATCACTTTTTCACACCCGTTTCTCTCTTACTTTTCCAAAAAAAGCCATTTGAGAGCTCCTCTCTCTAAAACCATAACTTCTCTCTAAGTATTGATCTAGCTAGGGTGTTTTCCTCACCTTTGGTCTTTACAAAAGTTGGGTTGATCGTCGAGGGCTTTCCTTTGATCCGAAAATTTCAAGTTTTGGAGCACGTTGAGTTCCGTCATCTTCTTCCCTTTAGCCCCGAATTTGAGGTAGGGATTCCTACTCACTATTATGGCCTTCAACATAGATTATTGGTAGTTTGATAAAGTGTTGAAGTTGGTTGATTTTGGGACTTAGGGTTTCATAATAGTATAAACAAGGGTTTGTTATTTTGATTCTTAAACATGTATTTTGGGTCTCAAAATGATGATTTGAGTGTTGGTTGTTGATATTTGAACCTATGGTTAATATTGAGAGTTGGGGGAGAAAGCCCTAATTTGTGTATTGATTAATTGATATAATTAAATTTGGGAAAGTTATGGATTTGTGAAATTGAAGTGAATATAATGAAATTGGCTCATTATTAGATGGACTAGTGGAGTTGGATTTATTCATCGCTCATTTGTGAAAATGTTGATAATTTTATCTGTTGGAGCTTTTATTATCTGTTTAGAAATAATTGTTTGGGCTACCGGTGGAGGGTAGTTTCGATTGTTGTAGACAATGCATGAGGATTAGGCAAACTAAAACTAATCGAATGGACGTGTCATAGAGTGTGACTGTTGAATGAATACATTAACTTTATGTATTGATTGATTATGTATACTACCAATGTGTATATATATATATATATATATATATGTTGTTTTGTGTGAACGGTTTATTGGAAGAAAGGGGCTGGACCTCTAAACCAAACGGTTTATTGGAAGAAAGGGGCTGGACCTCTAAACCGGAATTTGATACAGCTCATATGCTTATCTATTGAAGTGTTGATACAGCTCATATGCTTATCTATTGAAGTGTTGATATAGCTCATATGCTTATCTGTTGAATTGTTGATATAGCTCATATGCTTATCTGTTGAATTGTTGATATAGCTCATATGCTTATCTGTTGAATTGTTGATATAGCTCATATGCTTATCTGTTGATTTGTTTGTATTGCTCATATGCATATCTAATGGGAAATGGGAAATATTTGACATGAGTTACTGTCTCATCTAGACTGTTGGCTAGGTTCTGAGCCGTAGTTGAATTGTAAATTGGATAAGAAATGGATAATGAAATGAGACATGAATGCAGTGGTCTTGTAACGAAAGTGGAGTGTGAATTGATTGGTGTGAGTTAAACGTTTATCAATTGCTAAAGTCTTAGTTATTGCTCATACTGTGTTTAGCATATCTCTACTGGGCGTTGGCTCACCCTATATGGGATATCATTTTCAGGTACAAGTAGCATGCCACCTCCAAGGCCATAGCTTGGATGGAGATGAGAGTTGAAGACTCCTTTTTTTATTCTTTTGTTTGTATTAAACACGTGTACCAAGCCTTGGGCTTTCCTTGTATAGAGTTAGTACTTGTTTTGTAATCAAGTGTTGACTTGGAAAGCTATAAGCCCTTAGGGCATTTACTTTTGTTGTTAACATGCAATATTGTTGTAAGAACTACTCTGATGAATGGAAATGTGTTGATTTCTCTTATCTCATTGCATGTCTAGAGTGTTGGGTTTTGTGTACTATTATGAGGCCGTTACAACTTGGTATCAGAGCTTACCGGGTTCGAATACTTTGGGTACGTGGGAAGTGATTAGTATCACAATGGGTTTGTCTTGCTTGGTTAGAGACTTAGATGTAGTGTTATGTGATTATGTGATAACATGTTTATGTGACTACTTGGGTATGGGATTTAATTTCTAGGATGTTGATTGAATCATTGGGTTTCTAGGAGTCTTGTTGGAAGAGCACTTGATCAATGCTGTTTCTAACCGAAACTCTAGTAACGCCTTGGGACTATCATCATCCAGAAATGAAATTCGTAAGTGCTTATGTGTTTATGTGCTTACGTGGAATGAATTACAGCTGTCCATCGTGTTAGGACGCTAGTGAAATAGTTTTGGCACCTTTGTTGTTGTGCTAATATCTTTGTTGCTTTTACTAGGATGCCTAGACGAGGGAGTTTTGATTTCCCTCCTTCCACACGGGAAGAATTGCGGAAACATTTTGTGGAGTTACGCCAAGGTACCACACCTTTGGTGCAATTTGAAGCATGGTTTGCCAATCTGTCAAGGTTTGCCCCGGAATTGGTGAAGACGGAGGAATTACGTTGTTCAGAGTTTGAGAGTAGGCTGTGCGATAGCATCCGGGAAAAGATCGCGGGGTCTTGGCATAGGAGTTACAGTGTGCTTGTTAGGGCTGCGACTCATGTTGAGGTAGCGGTGCTAGGGAGATGGGTGTTGGCCGGGCTAGGGAGGAAGTCATTGCAGAGACTCCTGCGGTTTATAGGTACTCCAGGCCTGGTAAGACGTGGAGGCGAAAGTATGCTCAGTCCCGGGTTAAGTCCTTCTCTTCGTCAGGGATTTCAGACTCTTTTGTTGAGAGGTCCAGAGAGGTTCAGGCATCAAACCAGCCTCAAAATAGGGAGTTTGTTAGTTGTTTCAAATGTGGTCAGTTGGGCCACAAGTATTCGGTTTGCCCACAGAGGAAGAGGGCAGGGCTGGCAGTCCGACCAGTAGTTGCACCGCCTGAATCTTTTAGCCAGCCAAATTTTAGGCCGATCGAATGCCCAGTGGGGAAGCAGCTATTGGGCCCTCCATCAGCTCAGGCTTTGAACCAGCCTCGTGCTAGTGAGCCGCCTACTTGTTGGATGTGTAATCAGCCAGGTCATTTCAGCCGTTTCTGTACTCAGCCAGGGGCTACTTTGGGGGTTTTACAACCTAGTCGGGTCCAGCCTTATTTGACTGGACAGGGGCAATACCGTTTTGGAGAACAAACAGGCCAGATTTCGAGGGCCTCGGGAGAGTCGAGTTCCCATGCCCCAGTTGGGGAAGTCCGCAGTTGTTCCAGGTGTGGCCGGCTGGGGCACACCAGTAGTTCTTGTCCGTGGTTCGTAAGCTCGTAGGTCATCTTGGGGTGGAAATGACCAATTTTTGCGGTCCAGCGAGGGACGGTAGTGGTGGTAATACCGATAGGGTGGTTTTGTTTTGACTAATCCACTTTGTAATCGGTGAATTATCGTTTTGTAATCATTGGATTCTGTTGTGTAACCAATGTGTTTTGGAAATGTTGGAACATCAAGGCTGTTTGTTTCTATATATATATGTTTATATAGCTATGTGTATCAGTACTCATCTATTTTCCTGAAATGGGCAGATTAGAGCATGTAGTGACTCTAAAAGTTTTATTGACGTAATGGGTTGTTGTGAGACCATAAAATTCTCGGTAATAATGCATTCATATGCATGTGATATAGTTTGGGAAAAATGAGGGCTGATGAGCCATGTTTTCAAATTTGAAAGGATTACGGAGAGATGCGTATCCCAATCAGGATTACTAGGAGGCGAGAACAGTATACTTGTCGGGTGTTCAAAATTTCATTAGTGTTATCTAATCGATCTTATGTGCGTGAAAATGATGTTGATCCACTGTCGCGGGAATTCCTCGAGGGGATGGGAAGTGTGTGATTAATACTAGGTGTAGCATGTATTTAACATGGGGTCTTACGAGGGCATAGTGCATAATCTTGTTAGGATTAGACTTGTACCTTCGTGGTAGGTAATGTTGCCGAATTGGCATATGTATTGGTTGGTTGTTTCGATTAAAGGAGTGTTGGCCCCTATAGGAGGGTATGGTTATTAGCATCGTGGAGTGATGTGTTGTAAGCAGCTGGTGCTATATCTCGGGTCATAGTATGTAGGTGTTTCCTAAGTTTTTCGAGCTCCTTTATTAGGATAAAATGTGATAGGTTTGTACCTTAACACTGGTTAGGTCGAAGATGCTATCGTAAGGGTTGATCGGGTGTAAAGCCTGTGGTTAGGGTGTGACCCATGAATAGAGTCACAATGGTATGGTGTCTGCAAATGGAGATGTGGGTTAATAGCAAGGAGGGTGAGGACCTTTACTCTGCTGGATAGTCAGGATGGTGAGTTTTTGAAAGCCTTGTCGGCGTCATGTTTTGGTGTCGGGGTTTGATGCAAGACAGTTGTTCAGTTATAGTAATGGCGGGTGGTTGGGCACGTAGACCTAGTGTCTTGGTTGTGCTCTCAGGATGAGTGATAAATAGGAAGTGGAATAAAGGGTGGACCCTATGGGTCATTGTCGGACGAAGATGTTAGGTTTGATTGTGTTTAGTACGAACGGTTACTTAGTAGTGTAAATGTCGTGGTGTGGCAAACCCTGTCAATTAGCTCTGTGCGAGGAAAAAGGGTAAGCAAACTCTGTTACTACAAATTCAGTCGAGGTGGTGGGTGAAATCCCTAGATGAGGAAGTTTTGCATAATACGATGCGTGTTAGTGTATGGTTCACATGTCGTTAGTAGATGATGTATAGAAGAAGATTAATCTTAAGGAATCCCAGGTGAATGCCTCGGTGAGGCTTTAATATGGTTACTGATGGGAGTGTGGTTTGAAGTTTGAAATTTGGTTTGAGGTTTGGTAAAGCTAGGTCACTTTGGCATAAGTGTCCGTCGTTCAGTTTGGATAGTGGTAATACGAGTAAGGGGGTGAAAGTGTGTGGAGTAAGTGTGGCACACTGTTAGAGTCGTTTCGACTTATTCAGTCTTGTCTGTGCGGTGTAAGGCGTGGGGTGTATAAAGTTATCCCTTTTGTTGCGGCGTTGTTGGGAACTTCTAACGTTTAGGAGTCCCTATTGGGATAATATATATATTTTTTTGGGAATTGCGTCATTATCGTGAGTATGGCGGGTTTTGTGGGTGATTATGTTGTAATTCGCTTGAGGGAAATTGAGCACTCTTTGTGAACTAAAATGATCTTGAATCGAAATGTGGGTTTGCGATCCTTACTTTCGGAAAATAATTGGAGGAAAATCTCTAAGTTCGGCTGTGGCTAGTTGTGTGTCTGGGACAAGACCTTGAAATTTTTTGGGGGTATTAATGTGCTGTAATGTGGTTCCTTACCCTTGCTTCGTCTTGCGTTCCTGTTTTGTGGAAGTCGACTAGAAACTTCGTGCACAAACGTTTCTCATGTTTCCTGCGTTGGGGTGGTGAGTACTAAATACTGATGAAAGTACTGTCGATAGTCGAGGCGCCGTGGAGGTCTCAGAACACTGTAGTGGTTGCGTGTGGCTTACTATTATCATTGTTGTCGGGTCTTGGGGAATGGGACCCTTCCATTAATAGAGGTGTTGTGGGAACATAACGGGATTGGGAAAACCACTTGGGTGAGTAAATTTTAGATCCGAGAGATATATTCGGATCTATTTGTGGATGTTTGAGCATGTGTTATAGTTTTGTTGTGTTGTTAGGCTTTAAGAGCATTGAATATGCCTTAAGTTGAAAAACATTGCATACGTTGAATGTGTTATAGAACTAGAGAATATATCATGAACATTGACGATGATATGAACTTGTGAACCATGTATTTTGGGAATTCTTAGATCTGAAGAAATACATGTTATAGCAAATATTGTAAATTGCTTCTTGAATAGAGATAAAGTGACCAGTAATGGGTCAGGTTGTTGAACATTGAATTGTAAAATTGTTGAGGAATTTCAATGGGGAGTCCTTGGCAAACAAATAGTAGGTGGTCACGTGTTTTGAGTAACACCGTGCTTATGAAAAATGTTTACAAAACTTTTAAATTTCGCATGGAAAGTGCAAGATTTATTTCGGAATACTAACATGGAAAATTTAAACATCTTTCAGAAATGTCTCATGAAACAAAAAAAAAATGATTCTTCTTTTATCTATGCAAACGACTTACTTCGGTCGTGTTGTTGGGAATTATGCATGTTGAGTAGTGACTTAGCTTGGGGTGCTAGTCGATGGGTGGTGAATTGTTTCGGGGAAGGTTTGGTTTTGTTAAGGCCTTCATGCCTATAGGGTTGTCGTTTAGAACGTGTTCCCTTGGTTAGTCTCTTCCTTAGTAAGAATAAATCGAAGGTTTGTTGTGAGAGTAATTTCTTTCCTTGGGGCTCGGTTATTGAGTGCTATGTGATCCATTGGCCTTGTGTTTTGGCGTTTCCCTAATTTCGGGGACGAAATTCTTTAAGGGGGGAGGTTATAGCGATCCCGGTTTTCCCTGTTGTTGTTTAACTATAATCCGGACTTGGTTCCGTAGATTTGTTGTTGTCATATTCTCATTGCAGGCCTTTACTCTTTGTATTCGAGTCTTGGGTTGTGTTGGGCAGGTTTGAAACAGGTTGGTTGAACTTAGAAACCTAGAGTTGATGCCCAGAATTTGGCCTTCACGCTGGAGCGGGGATTTTGACGCTCGAGCGGGCCCTTCGTCGTTGCTTCTCCGCTCGAGCTGGCGTTTTGACGCTCGAGCATGGATTCCCATCTCCCAATATTTTCCTCTGCAGGTCTTCGTGCGCTCGAGAGGGAGTTTTGACGCTCGAGTGTGAAACTTTGATTTTTGTTCGTCCGCTCGAGTGGGGAGTTTGACGCTCGAGCGGGGACCTAGTCTGCAAAACTCCTGGAAGTGTGCAATCTACTCCCGAGCGGCTCTTTCCACGCTCGAGCGTGAGTCTGTGTCTGACGCTCGAGCGGGGGTTTCCACGCTCGAGCGGGGAGTTGATTATATCAGTCCGTGAAATCACTTTTTGAATCACTTTTTCACACCCGTTTCTCTCTCTTACTTTTCCAAAAAAAGCCATTTGAGAGCTCCTCTCTCTAAAACCATAACTTCTCTCTAAGTATTGATCTAGCTAGGGTGTTTTCCTCACCTTTGGTCTTTACAAAAGTTGGGTTGATCGTCGAGGGCTTTCCTTTGATCCGAAAATTTCAAGTTTTGGAGCACGTTGAGTTCCGTCATCTTCTTCCCTTTAGCCCCGAATTTGAGGTAGGGATTCCTACTCACTATTATGGCCTTCGACATAGATTATTGGTAGTTTGATAAAGTGTTGAAGTTGGTTGATTTTGGGACTTAGGGTTTCATAATGGTATAAACAAGGGTTTGTTATTTTGATTCTTAAACATGTATTTTGGGTCTCAAAATGATGATTTGAGTGTTGGTTGTTGATATTTGAACCTATGGTTAATATTGAGAGTTGGGGGAGAAAGCCCTAATTTGTGTATTGATTAATTGATATAATTAAATTTGGGAAAGTTATGGATTTGTGAAATTGAAGTGAATATAATGAAATTGGCTCATTATTAGATGGACTAGTGAAGTTGGATTTATTCATCGCTCATTTGTGAAAATGTTGATAATTTTATCTGTTGGAGCTTTTATTATCTGTTTAGAAATAATTGTTTGGGCTACCGGTGGAGGGTAGTTTCGATTGTTGTAGACAATGCATGAGGATTAGGCAAACTAAAACTAATCGAATGGACGTGTCATAGAGTGTGACTGTTGAATGAATACATTAACTTGATGTATTGATTGATTATGTATACTACCAATGTGTATATATATATATATGTTGTTTTGTGTGAACGGTTTATTGGAAGAAAGGGGCTGGACCTCTAAATCAAACGATTTATTGGAAGAAATGGGCTGGACCTCTAAACCAAACGGTTTATTGGAAGAAAGGGGCTGGACCTCTAAACCGGAATTTGATACAACTCATATGCTTATCTATTGAAGTGTTGATACAGCTCATATGCTTATCTATTGAAGTGTTGATATAGCTCATATGCTTATCTGTTGAATTGTTGATATAGCTCATATGCTTATCTGTTGAATTGTTGATATAGCTCATATGCTTATCTGTTGAATTGTTAATATAACTCATATGCTTATCTGTTGATTTGTTGGTATTGCTCATATGCATATCTAATGGGAAATGGGAAATTTTTACATGAGTTACTGTCTCATCTAGGCTGTTGGCTAGGTTCTGAGCCGTAGTTGAATTGTAAATTGGATAAGAAATGGATAATGAAATGAGACATGAATGCAGTGGTCTTGTAATTAAAGTGGAGTGTGAATTGATTGGTGTGAGTTAAACGTTTATCAATTGCTAAAGTCTTAGTTATTGCTCATACTGTGTTTAGCATATCTCTACTGGGCGTTGGCTCACCCTATATGGGACATCATTTTCAAGTACAGGTAGCATGCCACCTCCAAGGCCATAGCTTGGATGGAGATGAGAGTTGAAGACTCCTTTTTTGATTCTTTTGTTTGTATTAAACACGCGTACCAAGCCTTGGGCTTTCCTTGTATAGAGTTAGTACTTTTTTTGTAATCAAGTGTTGACTTGGAAAGCTATAAGCCCTTAGGGCATTTACTTTTGTTGTTAACATGCAATATTGTTGTAAGAACTACTCTGATGAATAGAAATGTGTTGATTTCTCTTATCTCATTGCATGTCTAGAGTGTTGGGTTTTGTGTACTATTTTGAGGGCGTTACAGAAAAAAAAGGAAAAAATAATTGTTTCACTTACATAAAGTGAATCTTATGCTCCCATTTATATTAATTATTGAATTTTCTTAATTTTAAACAATTAAGAAAATTCTCATTGGCTAGCTTCCATTTAACTTTTATTTTACAACCCACAGTGGGAAAAAAAGGAAAAAATGAATTGTTTCACTTATATAAAGTGAATCTTATGCTCTTATTTATATAAATTATTGAATTTTCTTAATTTTAAACAATTAAGAAAATTCTCATTAGCTAGCTTCCATTTAACTTTTATTTTACAATCTACATTGGAAAAAAAAAGGAAAAAGTGAATTGTTTCACTTATATAAAGTGAATCTTATGCTCTTATTTATATAAATTATTGAATTTTCATAATTTTAAACAATTAAGAAAATTCTCATTGGCTAGCTTCCATTTAACTTTTATTTTACAATCCCACATCAGAAAAAGAAGGAAAAAGTGAATTATTTCACTTACATAAAGTGAATCTTATGCTCCCATTTATATAAATTATTGAATTTTCTTAATTTCAAACAATTAAGAAAATTCTCATTGGCTAGCTTCTATTAAATTTTTATTTTACAATCTCACATTGAGAAAAAAAGAAAAGAAAAAGTGAATTGTTTCACTTACATAAAGTGAATCTTATACTCCCATTTATATAAGCAAAATGAGATTTTTAGTGAGAAGCCTTATGATCAATATCTCATACTAATTTTTTTAATTTTCTTAATTTTAAACTAATTTTAAACAATTAAGGAAATCCTGATTGACTAGCTTCCATTTAACTTTTATTTTACAATCCCACATAGAGATTTTGATTTTGATTTTAAAAATAATTTTGTAAGAAATTTTGAAACTCATAATATCTCTCCTTAAAAGTATTCTTTTGTAAAATATATGGATATATTGATAATCTTAATATCACTCTTACTGCTCCTTAATATAAAAATTATAAGATAATTATGATAATTTTTAATTTGTCTTTAAAACCTATAAATTATGGGATAGATTATTATAATTTTAAATTTATATTATGTCAATTTTAAATTTAAATTAATAGATTGCTTTTCATATTTAGTGACAGTTTAAACTTTAATAAAATAAAATTTAAAAGTTTTAATTAATTAATTTTGGGCAAAATTACACTAATTGTCCCTGTATTTTACCTCTTGTGTCACTTTGGTCTCTGTGTTTTCAATTGGCTTGATTTTAACCTTTCATTTTTAATTTCGTTTCATTTTGGTCCAATTGTTAATACCGGTTAAAATTATTGAAGGAAAACAAACAGGTGAAGGGCAATATGGACATTTCACTACGCTTTGCTTGTTTCACCCTCTTCTTCCTCTTGGACTCTCTTCAACAATCATCTACCACCATTACCTTCCTCCACCACCAAAATCGTCCATAGCCAAGACAACTTTTGTAATACATAGACGAGTTCGGAGACAGAGCCGAGTTTGTGACCGTTAGTCCATCTCTGGTCTTCCCAAACCCTCGTCTCCGAACAGCCTACATTGCTCTCCAAGCTTGGAAAGAAGCTATATTCTCCAACCCCCAAAACCTCACAGCCGATTGAATCGGATCTGATGTTTGCAACAACACTAGAGTTTTCTGCGCTCGAGCGCCGGACAACTCCTCAATCTTGACCGTCGCCGACATTGATCTCTACCACAGCGACACCACTGGGTACCTCCCGAAGGAGCTCAGACTCCTCACAAATCTCGCATTGTTTCACATCAACTCGAATTGGTTCTGCGGCACAATCCCTCACAAGTTCAAGAACTTGAAACTCATCTTCGAGCTCGTTCTCAGCAACAACAGGTTCGCCGAAAAATTCCTTCGAGTGGTTTTGAAATTGCCGAGTCTGAAGTTCTTAGATCTTCGTTTCAACGAGTTTGAAGGCAATGTCCCGAAAGAACTTTTCGACAAAGATTTGGATGCGATTTTTGAAAGATAAACTTTACAATGGCTAAGTGATTGGTGATCCCGTGAGGGTATTTATCACGCAAGACGGAATAATTCGGAAGCAAAGATGGGTCTTGATATGCTGGTTTTCCAATGGATTTGAATATTTAAAATAAAAACATTCTACCAATGTATTTATAACCACAATGGCACGCATTTGCTAAAGGTCACAACCTTTGGAAACAATGCACCCATTGTGTTCAAATTTGACTTACCAAATCATTCTGTTTTCTTGTGGGAAGAGATACACCTGCCAATTGGAAATGATCAAGTATGGAGAGGCACACCATATTATGATGTGGTCACATTTAATCTAACAATTTTCATTAACCATAATCGATTCCAATTCGAGTTGCCGAACAATTTCGGGAACTCGCCGGTGTCGGTGATAGTAGTGGCGAACAACAAGTTTCACAAATGTGTGCCGGCGAGTTTAGGGAACATGTCGAAGACGTTGAATGAGATAATACTAATGCAGAATGGGTTGAGGTCGTGTTTGCCGGTGGAGATTGGGTTGTTGAAGGAGTTGACTGTGTTTGATGTGGGTTTTAACGAGTTGATGAGGAATTTGCGAGAGACGATTGGGGGGATGGTGAAGTTGGAGCAGTGGCGGTGGTGGAGTGAGATTGATGATAGACGGTGGAGGAGGAGGAAAAAAAAAAAAAAAAAGGTGTTGTAGAGATGGAATAGGGTTTTGTAGAGATGGAATAGGAATGGTTAGGATTGAAATGTCTGTTTTGCCCCCTCAAAGATGATCACATGTGCGCATAATTATTTTCTGGTAAATTTTTTAACAGAGATTATTGATTGGACCAAAATGAAACGAAATTAAAAATGAAAGGTTAAAATCGAGCCAATTGAAAACACATGAACCAAAATGACACATGAGGTAAAATACAGGGACTATTAATGTAATTTGCCCATTAATTTTTGTGTAAGCTGGGTTGGTCTTTTGACCTAACTAATTAAACTAAACCATTTTTTGTTTGAATGATTTGTTGGTTTAACCGTGATTTTAGCGGTTTTACATGTTACGATAATTCTTCCTTACTCATTAAATTTTTAAAATTTCTTTAGTAATTATTTCCCTTTCAAAAACCAATATGACAATTTTTTAAAAATTCATATATTTTTATACTAAAATAGTGAAATATTAGAACTATGTCATTTTTTTATAACAAAGCATAATTTTAATTATTAATTGTCAATACAACAATTTTAATCTATCTATACTGTATGTTATTGTAGTGACCTTCATCCTCGTCTTAGTCATGTTCATGTGCATCTTCATGTTTTGTTTTGTTAAGCTTGCACTTGTGGTTTTGACTTGTTTTGCCTAAAGTAAGGGTTCCATCTTGTTTTGTACCTATGTGTTTTGACTTGAGTATTGTTTGTACGTCTTGTCCCTTGCTTGGTGTGTGCAGCCGAGGTCATCTTAAGCGTAGGTCACACCTTTGGACCTTTTACACCTAGGACCATCTTGGAACTACCTTGGCTGACCTCCACCTTCACCCTGGCATATTGGCCGAGATGTCGTCATCTAGGCCGAGGTGTGCATCACCTAGGCCGAGATGTTATCATCTAGACATCCTAAATCTTTGATCCTTGCACCCGGTGATCTTGTTCCTGGATTGGTATGACCTAGACCGAGGTGTGGCACATCTAGGCCGAGGTGTGGCACAGCTAGGCCAAGTGTTAACCTTTCTAGCCGAGATCATTGAGACCTTACTTGCCGAAGTCTTGTCCTAATCCGAGGTCCTTACCTGCCGGAGTGCCTATGTCACCTTACTTGTTGAACACCCTTTATCATGCTCTTGTCTTGTCATTCAGTCACCTTTTTTAGGAAACCCAATCCAGTAGTGCCACGTGCCCCAGCAGAGGGTTAAGTCAACCGGCAGTGGAAGAAAACATATCATTGTGTGTCATATTTTGCATGGTAGAGAGAGAAGCTCTAGGAAGAAGAGGAAGAAGTTCTTAGAGTGAGAATAGATTTCCAAGCTTGATCTTTAGAGTTTGAACCGTTGGATTCATGTTTTGAGGTTAGATTCTTGTTCTGCTCTTGTTGTTCTTTATGTTCATCCAACTACATTGTATGATCTAGCATGATTCATGAGCCATGCATTGCTTTGAAATTCGGTTTTAGGAAGAGAAAATGATGTTCTTGTGTTCTTGAAATAAAATCATGTTTTGATCCGAAAGTTTGTAACAAGATCCATGTTTTTGTGTTTGTTTTCATAATATCTTCAAGTATGGGTGCCAGGTCCATCTTTTCGAACTCATCTCATGAAATCTCAGATTTTGAATAAAGAAGTTATGATTTTAGCATTCATGTTCTTCATGTTCTTGTCCTTCATGTTCTTCAAAGGGAAACCCAGGTTTTCCCGACTTCATTTCCTCGAATGTGGTCATTAGGGCCATACCTCGGCAAAGGGGTGTGAGACCTCAGCCAAGACCTGGTTGGTACCCAGCATGTTTTCCCCGAGACGAAAGACAGTGTTTTAACTTCCAGCATGTTTTGCTTTGACTTGACCTAGTTTTGAAAGAAATGCCGAGATCCTTTCCTGCCATGTAAAGCTTGTTCTAAGGGTGCATTTCATATCCATCTTGAGCATCTCTTCTTGTCTTCTTGAAATGCATTCAATGGAATTTATTATGTGCTTGTAGGCCTTGGATCCTTGCTTGTAATCCCCTCACCCGAAGAGCTATGTGAGTGGTATTTTTAATAAAGTTACGTTATAAAGTTTTGATAAAGCCTTGATTCGTTTCGGAAAAGTATTTGATCAAGCTTGAATGATTGTCCCTAGTTTTGTATCTAGCATTATATTGTTTGGATGACATTCTGGGAAAGTCCTTAGTGCCAGGGGACTATAATGCAACTGCACCCTTGTTTTGAAAGTCCTTAGTGCCAGGGGACTATAATGCAACTTAGTGCCAGGGGACTATAATGCGACTGCACCCTCGTTTTGCCACTACGGTTTTTTGCGTGGGTTTGTTTGTCCGGAATGTCATCCCTTGTACTATATTGATGCTAGTAAGCATCCCTTGAAGCTTTGAAAGATTTGACAGATGGATTTGGTTCATCCTTTGATTTTGTACAAGATATGCTATGTATTATTTGATAAAGATCTTGATTATCAGTCATGCAAACCTTTATTTTTAATATCATTCACTGGGTATCCAAGCTCACCCTCTCCTTATATATATGTAGGTGACGAGCAAGAAGGCGGTGACGCCTAGATGTGTTTTGCATGATGTTTGGATTCATACTTTTGCTAGCATCTTGAAGATTATGCTTCTTGGCTTTGTATTTCACCCCTTTTGTATATGTCGGCTTGAGAAGCCTTTTGATCAAGATGTAATATGTACTTTATTTTTATCTGTATTCAAGTTCTAGACCATGTTAAGGTGTATGTCATTCATTTAATCTATGCACAGCTCTTATGGACTAATTAGATTGAAATTTATTGCTTTCGCATATGTAAGCCCCATATGTATACTTTGTTTGTGTGTGAATCCTTGTAAGTTAGCCTTTGGTAATCTTGGATTACTGGTCATCACGGCACCGTTCTACTAGGGGCAGAATGGGGTCGTGACAGTTATAGTAAATGAACATTTGAAACAAAACTCTTAAACTTATATATAAAATTTCATTTATGAGAGGCAAAATATTAAAAATTAAATATAATTATCGTATTTTGAATAAATAATATTTTATTTTATCCCGTGCATAACACAGCTGATATGCTAGTTATTAAATATACAAATTGCAACCTGTATATTTAATATACAAATTATTTTTTTTAGCTTTTTTATAAAAATAATTTAATAATCTCATCACTAACCATAGTATCCAGGTGAAGTTGAAAAGTGTAGCAGTAGGTATGAGATAAGTCAAAAAGGCTTGTGGGTTGAAAGAAATCAATAAATGCTGAGTTTTTTTCTTTTAAATAAAAAAATTAAAAAATTAAGATTGGGATATTGAAGCACTCACAAGGCTTGTGGGTAAAAAATCTCATTTTTCTTATATAATATATATCTATATATAGATAATGAGATTACATAACACAACATGTTTGTTTGGAGGGATTGAAGTGTGGGATTGGACTAATAGTCTATCTGGACTAATAGTCCATTATTTGTTTCAAATTTTTTGCTCCGAACTATTAATTCCAAATTTGTTGGACTATTGCATTCCATGGGAGGGGGCACAAATCATGGGATAACTCATCCCATGGGATTAGGTTGCCAAATTACATTGTTGACCTTCTAGTATTAAATATCTTTTTCCTCATGGTATTAATTATACTTAAAAAAGTAGTCTCAATTTAAAAATAAAATAATTTTATTTAATTTTATTGTTGATTTATTTATTTAATTTTTTATAGATATTTTATTGATGTTTTATTTTAAAATTTTGTTGATATTTTATTTAATTTCATTATTTAAATTTTAATAGATGTTTTATTTAATTTCATTATTTAATTATTATTATTTTTAAAAATAAAATTTTTTAAAATTTTAATTAAAAAAATAGCACATATTTTTATTGATATTTTATTTATTTTATTTATTTATTTTTAAAAAATTATTTAATTGTATAAAAAATAAAATAAAATAAATTTTTATTTAATCTAACTAAAAATAATTAAAATATTAAAGACATGTTTAATATTGCTATTAGTTAGTAAATAATTGAAAATGATAAAATAGTCATTTGAGCATTTATCCTTCTCCATCATATCCCAAACAAACATAGGATTCATATCTTATCCAACCAAATAGTCCTTTCCTGACATCTAATCACACGACTAAACAAACATCGGATACATATCCTATCCAACCAAATAGTCCCAGGATTATGAATCCTAAGATTACAATCAGATGGATTTCAATCCTCCCTTATTCAGTTCGTCCAATCAAACATGTATAAAGATACTATCTTACATCACCGTCATAAAATATATCTTGCACCAGAATTCAGTTATGGTCCACTTAATATGTTATGAAATTAGGATGTATATTTTAAGAACAAATACAATACCAAAAAGCTCTTTGAGGAATGTAGTTTAATAAGGGACAAAATTTAACTACATTAGTAATGTACCGCGTCAAAGAAAAAAAAAAAGAATAAAAAGTCTTGTGTGATGTAATAGACTTCAAATTTGGAATAATAAAAATTTTCAACTACCAATCATTTGCAATTTTTGTTTAAGGAGGCTCAATAATTTCTTTTTTGATGAGCAATAGAAACTATATATGTATTTTGAATATTTGACTTATATATGTAAATAATGATAGAATTGTAATTCATGAAAAAAAACAATTGTTACTAAATAATAATTTTAAAAAAATATAAGCTTCTACTCAAGGAATATGAGCTTGTACTCGAGGAATGTATCTACACCACAAGTTTGTACCGAGATTTATAATCGAATTTTGATTTTTTTTTCCTTGAACAAAAAATAATTGAAAAAAGAAAATAATCAAGCAAACGAAAGAGGAAACATCATTGTCTATGGCCCATTCATTTTGTTACTCAAGATGACAAATAAAAATTTTCATCTTTACCAAGAGACATAAAAATTAGCTAACCGTTCAATAGCCATAGAAAATGATTGAAAGAGCTGCAATTCGAGATAATCTTGATAGATAGCAACAATGAAAAAAGCAACTAATAAATGCACATTATCTATGGTACATGAAATACCACTTGATTTATAAAATGCTCAGAAATATAGAAAATTATTAGGTACTTCTGGAATACCACGTGTCCATATTTATTCACCAATCATCATTCATCATGTCCCTTCATATTCCTCAATCACCCAACACAAAGTTTCCCAAATCATGGGCAAAATTACAAAGGAGTCCTCTTTGGAAAATGTGTGGCCTATTTAATCCCACAACCTTTTGTTTATACCCAAAAGTCTTGTAACGTTTTTCTTCTTCTCTGCCTCTTTTTTTTTTTCTTTTTCTTTTTTCCTGATTTCCAACGATTGTCGACGGACAACCACGTTCTCTTTCTCTTTTTTATATAGTCACCGGTAACCGATGACTACCATCAATTGGGATTCATCAGCAACCACCGACCATCAACTCCTTACTTCACCCTTATCGACGGTGAAGAAGATATGTTTTCGAAGAAGAATGTGAGTAGATCTACTCAGATCTGATGTAGATCTATATCAGATCCGAGTAGATCTATATCAAATTCGGCTAGATCTAAACAAAAAATAGTTGTCGGAGTACAATCATCTCTCTATATCTGTCTCTCTCCTTCAATCTCTTAATTTTTCTACATTTTCTCTGCTATACACTTCTTTTTTCCTGTTTTAATGGAGAAAATTTTTAAGTTCTGAACAAGTTGTTTTTGAGTTTTAGTTACAAGCGGTGAAAACTATAAAATTTTACAGTTTTAATTTTTTTGGTATTGGAATGAATCATGATTTAAAACTGTAAAATTTTATAGTTTCATAACATTTTTTAGAACTGTAAAATTTTACAGTTTCATAACATGTTTTTCAGTTTGATTAATAAGGATAAATGCTTAATAGATTTTTTCTTTGAAACTGTAACATTATACAGGTGCAAAGCTTATTTTTTAGTTTGATCAATATTAGAGATTATTTGCTTAAACCTCACAAAAATTAAAAAATAACATATGTTTTTTTTTCTCATTGTTACTGTTTTTTGTCATTACATTTTTTTCTTCTTTTAGTTTATCATTATTTAGCACATTTCGTTATTTTTTTTGTTCTAATTTCTTCATTTATTCTTTTTTTTCCGGCAATATTCTGAACATTCTGGTGAGTCTCCAACGATGTTCTTAACGTCCAGCGAACATTCTGGACATTCCGGCGACTTCCATTGACGTTCAGAACACTTCGGTGAACTTTCGGCGATACTCTGGTGACTTCCCGGTGATGTTGAATATTCTGGCGAATCTCCGGTGACCATCTGACGGAAGTCCGACGGTAATGGGATGTAGCAGTGTCTATAATTTTTTTTTTTAAAAAAATTGGATTTTTTGATAACAATTAAAAATATATAGGACTAATTAGTGCAAGTGCTTTGTTTTGGGATTAGATGGGTTTTGAACTTTGTGTATGAGAGTTATTGGTAAGTTCCCCAAATCATACTACCCCACATCCTTCACCAATTATAATACTATAGAGTACCACGTGGCTGTGTTCCGAAAGTACCCAATAATCATCCAATATAATATACTCCTTTAGTCTTCCATATTTAAAGGATATAAATAGGGTTTATTAGAGACTCTTCACCTTTTCCATTTTCACATTAAAAAGAAAAAGAAAAGGAAATCAATGCTCAGATAGAAAGAAGAACCAAATCTAAAAGACAAAAAACTAAAGGAAATGCATAAAATACAACACAAATAAAAATAATAGTAATATGTGCTATTCTTAGCTAGACACATGGTGCATTTCTAGACTATAGTTCTGAAATGCACAACTTTACTTATATACTATATGATGTCCCCTGTTGGCACATTTATGAGTTATGAACTATGAAGTACGAATACTTCTAAAAAGGAGACATATTTGTATTGGATATTAATACTTCCGAATACGTAGCAAATACTTATTAAAAGTATTAGTTACTTCTTAATTAATTTTTCATTAATTCTGACGCATCGGATACTTATTTTTTAAGCATCGGATACTCCAAGTCGTATTATCTGTTTTACAAAATTAGAATTGTAACGTTTCTTACATAACATTATATACCTTAATTGTGAGGATAAATAAAATAATATTTTTCCAATACTTTGCTTAGTTCTTTGATAAGAAGGATATAATGTGTTATAAGTAATAGAATTTATCAAATTGGCATATTCTTATTGTATTAATCATGTCCCATATAATTACATAAAAAGTAAAATTTAACAAGTGAATATAATAATAATAATAGAATTAAATATTAATAAATAAATAAGTAAACTTACTTGCAACATTTTTTTACTATGTAAAAGGGAAAAACATATGGACAAATTCATGTAGATTGTTCTATAATTGCGATATAAACATATTGAACTTAATATTGAAGCAAAATATCTATAAAGCCTATTGAAATTGAAGAAATAAATTAGCTAATAAGTTAAATTAATTCTTCATTCTTAAATATTAATATTTTACATTATAAAATTACAGTATAGTTTTTAACATGCTTGAGCTTGTGTAGTTCACTACTAATAATTGAAAAAACAATTTTTTTACAAACGTATCTTAACCGTATCTGTATCCTACTTTTATAAGTTTTGTCGTATTTCATATCTGTATTGTATTCTATCCATATCCGTATTCATATATGTGCTTCGTAAGTCACGAATTTTGAAGAACCTATTTTTGTGACTCCATGCTAAACTAACCAGTCAAAATAAATTACAAGGATTAAAAATAGAATTGGTAGGATCGGATTTGAATCGAGATTCCATGATTCTATGAGATCCAACTATTAGGGTCGAAAGATCCTAGTTGTAAATTTTTTTTTACACTATGCAAATCTATTGTATCCAAATGGATCGTAAAATTATAAGATTATAAGATTCGGATATAGATTCAGATAAGCATGGATAAAGGAGGGGAAGAAACATAAGATGAACAAAAAGGCATAACAGTAAATGTGCATATACTACTACACTAAAGATATATATCCTTGAAAAAATAAATTATATATATATTTAGCACTTTACCTTTCAAGCAAGAAAGAAACCAAGATGCTTTGCTAGAAGAATCTAAAAGAAAAGAGAAAAAATAAGCAAAGAACAATGATAGAGACCTGGTTAAATTCTTAAAAATCACCTAATTAAGCTGTTAAAATGCTTATAAAACTTCAAGCACAGCACAGACCAGGGGGAAAAAAAAATTGAAATCATACAGACAAGATCTCACACAATGACAATTGTACAGTGATAAAATAAAAACTATAGTTTTCATACCTTGTTGCAAAAAATCAAAAAGCAGATCAAGTCCGTAACTTCTTCTGAGTGGTTTGGAAATATTAAATGGAGAAAGAACTGGGAAGACTTTTGTGATGAGTTTTGTAGTGAGAACAATAATTATGAGGAAGGAATTGGGAAGGAGAGATTATTCATTCGTGGCCCCAAAGGCACCACGTCACTCCCACCACGTGGTGCCACAAACCTATCAAACGTTTAGCCTACAACTATTACAATTTTGTTGAAATGTCTGAATGGAGTATTGTTTCATTTCAGATTATGTTTTACTAATTTTCTGATTTCATTGTGGCTTGAGTTTCATTTTCATTTCTAACAATTAAGTTGGAATTGTCAAGGTGAGAATTAACTACCTATACCCATTGCAGATCTGAACAAGTGAGGTCATTTTCTTGAATTAAATCACAAAGGAGACATTTGGCCTGACTTTTTTAGGTGGATGTGTTTGTAGTGAAGCCACTAGATGACATGATTGAATCAGTTGAAAGAAAATTTGAATCAATGTCTGTGAAGTAAAGGAAACCAATTGAAATATGCTGGGTTAATTTTTAATTTTCTTTTTTGGGTAAATTACATTGACCCCCCGAGGTTTGGTCCAATTACATTCCACTCCTCGACGTTCTGGAAATTATATTTACACTCCTGTGGTTAATAGTCTCATTTCGCAAACCCTCCTACTTATATAAAAGGCAATAACTCTTAATAAAAAAACAGAGAAAATTACATTGAAAAAAAAAAGTAAAGCAAAGGAAAAGGGGAAAAAAAAAACAGAGGAAGTAAAGTAAAGCATGAAAAGAGAGAGTGTATGAGTTTAATATTTTCATTTCGTCTAAATAATTACAATGACAGGGGATTAGTGTAATTTTTCAATCGTCAGGGGGTGATATGTATTAGATCCAAACCTCAGGGGGTGTAAGTGTAATTTACGCTTCTTTTTTTTTGTTGAAAATATGATGGTAATAATTACCATGTGATAAGTTGTAGCACCACAAAAAACCTTCTTTGCCCATGTAATTTCATTAATTTTAGTGAACCTTCATAATTTTTTTTTTCTTTTTTTGTGTCGTAGAAATTGTAAAGGTATAATAGATAAGATAATATCTTTTAGTTTACATATTAGGCGTTTTAACTAGTGCCCAACGACGTAACGGCGTTTGATGGAGTGCATAGTGGCTAAAGCTCAAAAATCATTCTTTGATCATGTAATTCATAGTTTTGGTTGGTAGTATAATGGATTGACTTCATTGAATTCTACTTCTTTTTTTCTTTTTTTTTTTGGCAAATTATGATAATAATTTCTATATTTTGGTCTTTATGTCATTTTGGTCCCTGTAATTTCAATTGTCTCAGTTTTGATCATGAATTTATGACTTTGTTTTAATTTGGTCCAATTAATTACAACTCTTAATATTTTTTTTATGAAGGATAAATTACAATCACCTCCCCTAAGATTTTTGACAGTTACACTGGCCTTCCTTACTTTTTTTTTTTTTTTTGAAATTACATTAACCTCCCTATTGCCCCATTCCGTTAGTTTGACCAGCATTTATGTTATTCATGAATTCCATTTTTTAACAAAAATAAAAAACACATTACAGAGAGAGAGAGAGTGAGCTCATGTCTCAACTGAAACTTGAACTCCTACACCTCTCCATTGTAGGAGAAAGAAGGCATAAATGGCTTCCAGACTAAAGAAGTATAAAAACTTACTGATGCATTCTCTAGCTTGGTAATATATACAAGACAATGTTTTACTTCTTAGTTTGTAAAACTGAAGGGAGATAAATTGCTTTCTATTTTATGAATGAGATCAACCATGAACTATTATAGGCCATGGTCCTCTGTGTACTCCAAAAAAAAATAAAAATAATAAAAATCACGACTATGGACATGTGTCAATACAAGCTTGGCTCACTTTCTAACATCTTTAAAAAAAATTTAAAAATTTAAAAATTTTAAAAATAAAAAACACACACACACAAGATTGAGGACCAAACTTCAAATAATAGCGCAACAAAAAAAAAAAAAAAAGAAAAATGAAAAATGAAGCTTAGAAACTGATTTTGATAAAGCTTGGAAACTAAACTAAGAAGATAAAGAGTTAGAGACCAATCAATAATAAAATTCTTCACAAACGCCAGAAACTGCTCTCTCTCTCTCTCTCTCTCTCTCTCCAAATTCACTCGGTTTTGGAGTATTGAGATTATTTATGAAGATTCAAATTGATAGTGGAATTGTAAGAAACGAACGACAACAATTTCAAAGCTTGAATCGTGGGAATTTCATATTCAATTCTGATATCCCAAACGCACAAACTAATCTACTAATGAAACAAAAGCAGATATCAAATCCATTTCAAATCCTTAGTCTATCTGCTAATTGAGAAGTTAGATTGTGAAACTATAAAACTCTGCTAGCAGTGTAGACAGGGCCTTTTCTTCAAACCTAGGGCTCATGAGGATTGAGAGAGGTAAGTTGTTCTTGCACACTAGACAAGTAGAGAAACAGACGATGCCGGAGACGGTTGGGAATGTCAGGTCAGGTCAACCGTCCACGTCGGGTGAGGTGAGGCCCACCCAAATTGATCACGCTGGAGCCCAACAACGACAAAAACTCGCAAAATCAAAAAAAAAAGTTGAGACAAGCTATTGAATCCGAATTTTCGGTAATGCAATAGGTATAGTTAAAGTTTTAAAAAACGACCGTAATGTAACCGTAACGATTGTGGTTGTGTTAACATATAATATACATATAATATATACCCCCACTACCATGTATAGCTGTAAAAGACCTTGCATCTGTAAAGGCCACAATGTGTACCTGTAAAGAAGAGAACTTTCACTTTAGCTTTAGCTTCTCTCAATGTAAATTACCAGGCATCCGATTCTAATTGTCTCCCTCTCCTCTCTATAAAGAGAGGGAGCTTGCTCTCTTGTAAGATACAGAAACATAATATAACAACACCAACTTTCAGTCCCTCTCTGTTCTCTCCCTCGTTACCAACCTTACATGGTATCAGAGCCTAGAAACACAATTCTGGCATCCCTCAATTTTGGTTCTTAGTTCCGTACACAGTGGACTATACCAAACAGCTCGGAATTTCCTTACGATCCCAACGGCACCAAGCCCATCACCAGACAAGCCCTCACGCGCTCTCACGCGCCGCTTCTTCTCTCGGCGCATCTCTGCTTCCGTTGCCACTCTCACACGCGCTGCCACGCGCCTTCCACCCTGCCCTGTCGTGCGCCGCACCTGCTACCATGCACCAGCGTGCGCCGTTCGTCTACCGTGAGCCGCGCGTGCGCCGTTCTGCTATTGTGCACCCGCGTGCGCCATTCTGCTAACATACGCTACCAGTCCCCTCTGCTACCGTGCACCGCACGCCCTTCCTGCTAACGTGCGCCACTGACCTCATTTTCCACCCTGCTGACATCATCCCTGCACAGCCCACCTTTCCTAGCTATTTTCGACCTTCCGGACTCACTGGTACACTCTGTTTTACCTAATTTTGCTCCTACAGGTCTCTCCCTATCCATTTAGCCCTACTCCACTATTATTATGGATCGTCCTGATGCCTCCCATCCCATTTCCGTTATTTTGGATGGTTCCAACTATGTTCTATGGGCCCAAGCCATGTCTTCCTTCCTCAAAGGAAAGAAGCTCTGGCGAATTATCACCGGGGACATGACCCAACCGGTCAAAGACACTGCTGAAACTACTATTTCCCCTGCTACTCCTACATATGAAGATCGCCTTGAGGAATGGGACAGTAAGAATTACCAAATCATTACCTGGTTTCGGAATACCTCTGTTACCTCTATCAGTCTTCAGTTTGGTCGCTTTCAGCTTGACTCTGTCACCACTCCTGCCAAAGACATCTGGGATTTTTTGAAAGAACGATACCAGACTGCTGGTCTTGCTCATCAATATCAACTTCAGAGCCAACTTCATCGGATGCGCCAAGAATCTAGTCAGTCCATCAATGACTTCCTCTCTCAAATGTACTCCGTTTGGGACCAGCTTGCTCTTTCTGAACCAACTTGGCCTCACCGAGAAGATGCTGTTTTATTTACTGCTTATCGTAATCAGCAAAGGTTGGTGCACTTTCTCATGGCTCTCACTTCATCTTTTGAGCCTGTACGTGCCTCTCTTCTTCATCGCCATCCCTTGCCCACTCTGGAACAAGCTATTTCTGAGTTGCTATCAGAAGAGACTCGTCTTGGTACTCTCCAAACTCATCATGTGGACTCTGTTCTTGCCACTCCCCCGTACCGGCCATCATTCCCCCAGCGGACCACTGCCTGTCTCTACTGTCAGAATCGGGGCCTTCCTTCCACACATCTCCTGGTCAATTGCCCAGTCAGAACCTGCCGATATTGCAACAAACTTAGTCCTGGTCATCTGCAACAGGATTGTCTTCGCCATCCATCCCGCTCATCCTCCAACAACCACTCTTCTCGCGGTGGTTCTTCTCGGGGGAGCTTTCATCATTCCAGGAACCAATCTCATCCTGGGAATCAGTCTCCTCACACCGCCACTACTGCTGCTGCCGCTGAGGGTTTTTCCGAGTCTCTGGCTCCGTCTACCCCTCTCTTTTCTCCAACGGATGTCGAGGCCATGTTCAAACACCTTCTCTCCCCTTCTGGTACACCTCCTCCTACTGCTTTGTCTGTAATTCCAGGTAACTCTTCTTGGTATTTTGATTCTGCCTGTTGTAATCATATGACCTCCAGTTCAACTATATTTTCTTCCATCTCTTCCTCTCCTCATATTCCCTCAATTCAAACTGCTGATGGTTCTCTCATGACTGTCCGTCATCTTGGTACTGTTTCCACATCTTCCTTAACTTTACCTCAAGTTTATCATATCCCTGCTCTCACTTTAAACCTTATCTCTATTGGTCAATTATGTGAACTTGGTCTAACTGTCACCTTTTCTGCTACTCATTGTTTGGTGCAAGACCCTCAGACGAGGCAGACTATTGGGATCGGCCGTAAGCATGGACGTCTTTATGAGCTCATTCACCTTCATGTTCCTGCCTCTCCTCAGATCGCTGCTCCTGCCTCGGCTTCCTCATTATCTCCTTTTCACCTTTGGCATTGTCGCTTAGGACATATTTCTATTACTCGCTTAAAGTCTTTGGTTTCTAGTGGACAATTGGGTCATGTAATTCCAGATACTTTTGATTGTATACCCTGTCAACTTGCCAAACAACCTGCTTTATCATTCAATAAAAGTACTTATGTTTCCTGTGCACCTTTTGATCTTATACATTCGGATATTTGGGGCCCTTCCCCTACCACTACTATGGGGGGATCTCGTTATTTTGTTGTTTTCATTGATGATTTTTCACGGTTTACCTGGATTTTTCTCATGAAAACTCGGTCTGACCTCAAAACTCTTTATTATCGATTTGCCCAAATGATTCACACCCAATTTTCCAAAACCATCAAACTTTTTCGCTCCGACAATGCTATGGAATATCGGGATTCAGATTTCCTTTCTTTTCTTCAGAGTCATGGTACACTGCCTCATCGTTCCTGTGCTGGCACGTCCCAACAAAATGGCCGTGCTGAACGGAAACATAGGCATATTCTTGACACTACTCGCGCTCTCCTTCTTTCTTCTTCCTGCCCTGAAAACTTTTGGGGGGAAGCTGCCCTCACTGCTGTCTACACTATCAATTGTGCTCCTTCCCCTGTCATCCATAATCAAACTCCATTTGAACGTCTGCATGGCACTCCCCCTCCCTATGCTAATCTTCGGGTTTTTGGCTCTGCCTACTTTGTTCTCCTTCAATCTCATGAACGCACCAAGCTTGAACCGCATTCTCGTCTTTGTTGCTTTCTTGGGTATGGAATTGAACATAAAGGCTTTCGCTGTTGGGACCCTCTCTCTAAACGTCTTCGTATCTCCCGCCATGTAGTTTTTTGGGAGCACCAAATGTTTTCCTCCCTATCCTCATTTCACTTACCTACACTTTCCACTAATGTACTGTTTACTAATCCTTCCATCGATCTCTTCTCTGATGATTTTGATACAGGTCCCTCCGTCATTGAGACGCCCTTGCTCACTCCTGCTCCCGACCAGACTGCTCTCCCTGAAGGTCCACCTCTCCCTGCACCACCTCCTTCTCCATTGGTTCTTCCTCTCACCGATCCTCCTACGAGTCGACCACACCGGGTAACTCAACCTCCTATCCACCTTCGTGATTATATTGTTGGGTCTGTTGCCTTTTCTACTTATGAACCTACCTCCTATCGTGAGGCTTGTACTAATCCTCTTTGGCAGCAAGCTATGACTGATGAACTTCAGGCTTTGGACAAAACTCATACTTGGGATCTTGTTGACCTTCCTCCTGGCAAAACTGCGATTGGTTGCAAATGGGTTTACAAAATCAAGACTCATTCTGATGGCTCGATTGAACGCTACAAAGCTCGTCTTGTTGCCAAGGGTTTCAACCAGGAATATGGGATTGATTATGAGGAAACCTTCTCTCCTGTTGCTCGGCTTACCTCTGTTCGCAGTTTACTGGCTGTTACTGCTGCTCGCCACTGGGAGCTTTTTCAAATGGATGTCAAAAATGTCTTCCTCAATGGTAATCTTCTTGAGGAGGTCTACATGCAACCTCCCCCTGGGTCTACTTTTCCCCCTCATAAGGTTTGCAAACTACAGCGTGCCCTCTATCGCCTCAAGCAAGCACCCCGTGCCTGGTTTGCTAAGTTCAGTTCTACCATTCATGACTTCGGGTTCACCTCTAGCTCCTATGACTCTGCTCTTTTTATACGGACTACTCCTCATGGTACCACTCTTCTCCTTCTGTATGTGGATGATATGATTATCACTGGTAATGATGCAGCTGGTATTCTCCACCTCAAACGCTTTCTCCACCGTCAGTTTGAGATGAAGGACCTTGGTACTCTCAACTACTTTTTAGGCCTTGAAGTCTCTCATGATTTTACTGGCTCTTACTTATCTCAGGCCAAATATGCATCTGATCTTCTGGCTCGTGCTGGTCTTACTGATTGCAAAACTACATCTACTCCAGTTGATCCTCAGATTCGTCTCACTCCTCTCGACGGGGCTCTCCTCCCTGATGCTACTCTCTATCGTCAGCTCGTCGGCAGTCTTGTCTATCTCACAGTGACTCGTCCTGACATTGCCTATGCTGTTCACATTGTTAGTCAGTACATGTCGGCTCCTCGCACTCCCCACTATACTGCTCTACTTCACATCCTTCGGTACATCAAAGGCACCCTGTTCCATGGCCTTTACTACTCTGCTTCCTCATCTCTGGAATTGCGTGCCTTCTCTGATGCTGATTGGGCTGGGGATCCTACGGATCGACGCTCCACCACGGGCTTCTGTTTCTTCTTAGGGGATTCTCTTCTTACTTGGCGTAGCAAAAAACAATCCCTCACTGCCCGTTCTAGCACCGAAGCTGAATACCGAGCCCTTGCCGATACTACTCAGGAACTTCTCTGGCTTCGCTGGCTCCTCACTGATATGGGTATTTCCTCTTCTGGCGCTACCGCTCTTTATTGTGACAATCAGAGTGCCATTCAGATTGCTCACAATGATGTTTTCCATGATCGCACCAAGCATATTGAGATTGATTGCCATTTCATTCGACAACATGTTACACGTGGTACTGTTCATCTTCTCCCAATTGCTTCTGCCGATCAACCTGCTGATATCTTCACCAAGGCTCATTCTCCTGGGCGCTTCCGTGATCTTGTTTCCAAACTCAACTTGGTCGATGCCTACCCTCCTTGAGTTTGCGGGGGGCTGTGTTGACATATAATATACATATAATATACACCCCCACTACCATGTATAGCTGTAAAAGACCTTGCATCTGTAAAGGCCACAATGTGTAGCTGTAAAGAAGAGAACTTTCACTTTAGCTTTAGCTTCTCTCAATGTAAATTACCAGGCATCCGATTCTAATTGTCTCCCTCTCCTCTCTATAAAGAGAGGGAGCTTGCTCTCTTGTAAGATACAGAAACATAATATAACAACACCAACTTTCAGTCCCTCTCTGTTCTCTTCCTCGTTACCAACCTTACAGTGGTAATTATCGTTATTGTTATGACCGTTATAGCAGTGTAATGAAAATTCATATGTAACGGTTGTTTCAGTATTACGTAACAACCGTAACGGTCCATTACACACCATTATATCCTTTAACAAAATTCTGAATATTTCATTTTCCCATCCCAAAAAAGAGCTTACAAAAAAAGAACAAATATTCAAGTGATCTAAATCCAAACAAAAAATTTTATATGAGTTTTTTTTTCTTTTTAATTTTTATTTCATTACATTAGCATGTAAAATAAAAATATATATATAAACAGTGGTTATATTTATTTTTATAATGATTTTATTTAATATTTAATTGTAAATATTTTTTATTTTGTTACTGTAATGTGTTGTTTAAAAAATATCTTTAAAAAAATAAATAAAATCAGTAGCTTAAAAATAATTTTTGTTTATGGCACAATTTTTATTTTATAATCATTTCATTTAATACTTAATTGTAAACAAGTTTATTTAGTTAGGTATAAATTGTTGTCTAAAAAAATGTCCCAAAAATAATTTTTATTTATGGTATAATTTTTATTTTTACAATCATTTTATGTAATAATTGTAATAATTTTTATTTAGTTAGTTCAGGTATTGGTCAAAAATCATTTGTAGACATTTAAAATCAATTATTCTTAAAGTCATTAATTATTGAAATAAAATGTAAAAAACTCTTCTTATAGTGATTCGGAAATATGAAATATATTGGATCATACTTAAAAATCAAAAAAAATTGATCAAAATCTATTTTAAATCCCAATAAATATGATTCTGAAAAAAAAAAAATATGCGTATCGATAAATTTTTTTCAAGTTGTGCAAAAAATTTAAAAAATCACAACTTTAATTACACTATAACCTTTACATCCGACAACCGCACCACTGTAATTGTTACAGTGACCGTAATCCCTTTTCAAGACCTTGGGTATAATGTATTTTGCAGTGTGTCAAAAAAACATTTTTCTTTCCATAGTTGATCTGAAAAGTCAAAAAAAGAGGTCTTGATGATTTGGGAATACATATAAAATTAACTTAGTGGTCCTTACACGCACACGCGGTGCGTGTGTAACTTGAAAAAATGTTATGTTATAGGAATAATGACAAATGAAAATGCATATATAGTGTGTTGCATGGTTTTAAAAACTGAATCAAATTAGCCTATTCGATCGGTTAAACCGTCGATCAGTCGGGATTCTGGTCCAGATATACCATTTGAATCAGCAGAATACTAACATATTTAGAGAGAATCGGTAAAGCCGACAGTTGAACTGCCAAACTAAATGACCTGGGTATGGTTCATCGGGTTGATGATATATATTTTTTTTTAATTTATTCTTTCTTTCTTTCTTATTTTATATTATATATGAAAATTTTGATTTGAAACTCTCTTTCAACCGTCTCCTCTTGTAAGGAATCTCATTAAGAGTTTGAAATTATTATGAAAAGTCTCTACTTATTTATAAGAAAAAAATTCTTTCAAAAAAACTCAAGAAACTCATGTGGGATTCAATTAAATTATTTCAATCAAATTTGTTGGAGAGAGACTTGAAATTTTGATTACCCTTCAAAAGTTTGCTCTTTTTTCAATCAAATTATTTGAATTAAAATCATATGGAGGGAATATTGAATATTTAGTTTGCTTTCAAAATTAAAATTAATAATATTTTAAAATATATTTTTATATTTTTTAGTAAAAAAAATTAGGAGAAATATTTAAGATAATTTAACATTTTCATTTTTTTAATTTATAATTCTATTACTTATATTTTTATTTAAATATAATTTTTAATATATTTATAACATCACGATTTGATTCTAATTCAATTTGACGGTTGAACCGATGACTTATACACTCGATCTCTTTTCTAGTTCGTTTACCAGTCTAGTTTTTAAAACATTGTTGTGTTGCTCAACTGATAATAATTTTTGGATAAATTGCAAATACAACTCCTGAGGTTTGCTTAAAATACGAATTGTCCCCTGTGGTTTGGAAAATTACAAATACCTCCCTGTCAGAATTTTTTATTTAACAGAATTAATTGAAAAAGTGAAATTTCTAATTGTTCACCTATACAATAATAAAATTATTTGAATTATTAATTGAAATAAAAATGTAACATTATTAAAAACTGTTAATTAACTTCTTGATTTATTAATAAAAGGACTTATTTGTTGTAAAATTAGAAACCTTAGGGGGCATAATATAATTTCTAAAATCATAGAGATTAACTTGTAATTTAAGTAAACCTCAAGAGTGTGTTTATAATTTACCCATAATGTTTCTACGTACATAACATTGTTGGAAAACAAATCCCTGAAAAATTTAGGCCATTTGGACCCATTATATTTCCATTCCGTAAAAAATTAAGGGTAAATTACACTGACACCACTAATATTTCTTTTTAATACAGATTTCTCCTCACATTTGAAAAATTACATTTACCTCCTTGTCAGATTAAAATGACATATTTACTTCTTAGCCCTTATACATATAAAATAATACAAATATTTTGTTCATATCATTTTAAGGGAAATAACAATTATCTACTTTGGTTTAACTCACACAAAAAATTGAGTTTTTTTATTTTTATTTTTCATGTTTTTTTTTTATTTTTACTGAATTTTTAAAATATTTTAAGCATTTTTATTTTTATTTTTATTTTTTAGATACACCTAATCTAAATGTACTTAAGAAGTATAATATTTTGTGATTTTTTTTAATTTACCAAATACAAAAAATATATATATATAAAAATATAAGAATTCAATACATTATCTTATTTTGTATTTAACAGATTTTTTTAAAAGTTGTTTGTACAAATTTTATACTTTTTAAATATATATCTAGATTAAATTGATCTAACCTAGATATAATGATAGAAATAAAAATGAAAAATGATATTCATATATAAAAATTTATACAAAAAATATCATGAAAATGTTGTGATAGTGATATTATTGTAAATATAAATTATGTTTTGTGGTGTTTTGTTTTAAAGTGAAAGGTCACCATTAAGTTATATCATTGTGTTCGAAAATTCTATATAAAATTTATGTTTGTATATCATCACTCAATAAGAATATATTTGTATAAAATTTAATAATGAAAAGTTGTAGAATGTAGTTATGATAATGGAAAGAAGAAATAACAGGAAAAATGACAAGATGGTCATTTAAAAAAATTTAAGACATGACATCAACAATTCATGGAACAATTTGTAATGAGATTTCAAATCTCAAGGAGAAAAATATAATTTTTCAAATGTGAAATTTTTTTTATATTAAACAGAAATATCAAGGAGAGTGTCAATGTAATTTACCCAAAAATTTAATGTTAATATTTGGGTGTTGTGACTATTTGCTTCTAATCCCCGGAAGAACTTGAGCTTGCAAGCTTTTTGGTGCCAAATAATTAAAGATAATGGCTCCACTGTTGCCACTCCATCAAATTAGAAAGTAACAAATACAATATTGATAATAACTAAGGTAATTACACAGTTGATCCTCTAATTTTAGTGAAATTTTATTTTAGCGCTTGGAATAAATAAATTATACCGTCAATCCTTTGAATTTTAAACGAAAAAAACATTATGGGCAAAACTAGCCAAGCTAGGCACCTGACAATGCCACACGCCTATAAGACTTCACCCTGTGAGTATGCAGGGCGGTTGAGATGAGAAATCCAATCTCATTCCACAATAATCCTGGCAATCAAGAGATAAAACCTCAGTAATACTTTAATCAACAATACCAAAAGTCTCAACAACAATCCACATATTCAGTTTAGTTGGAGTTCATATATTGTCACCATCAAAGTAAACTAGAGTTCTATAATTTAAGTGAAAGGTAATGTCTCAGCAAAATAATTCAAAATAACTCTACTCTTAGCACTTTATCCCAAAAATGATTTGCACAATACCATTCCTCTGGACCTGTAATAAAAAAGAAGAGAATCAATTTGATAGCTCAATGAATATATGAAAAATAAAAGTTTCGTAAGAATTTTTTTAGGTCAATTGATAGGAGATTATTTAAAAATTTGGAAAGACATTCAGATTATCATAGTCCAACAATCATAGAAGCTCAACAATCAACTTAACAAACAGCCCCATAGTAAAAAAGAGATAAACAACACAACAAATAGCCCAATAAAGAAACCCCATAATTGAGGAGATTCTTAATCTTTGCCTTTAGCAAGGATTGACACCCTGGCCTCTAAAATAAGATTATATAATGGTGATAAATTGAGTTAGCTTAGTTGGTTCAATAAGTAAAGTTGAACGACAAAGATTTTTCATAAATCTTCTGTGATTCAAGAGTGTAAAGAAATAGTCCTGCAATTCAGTTAACATTAAAGAAACAATAATTCCAATAAGGTGAGTTCAATAATCATACAGTTTATGAACTCATAGGATTCACCATTCGATATCTCATAAAAATCGATAATTAAATACAATCCAAAACTCAATGGTTTGATAAACACAAGCTCAAGTTTTTGCAACTGCAACCACAACAGTAACCAGTGACAAAAGCCGAAACCACTATGGTCAAAGACCAAAAGCATTAAAGAAAGTAGTTTTTGTGTCAATAATTAATCCAAATCATAGTCAATTCATACTCTTGACAAAATACATGAATCCACAGAGCTTATTGTTGTGAAACAGTATTGTGATCAGACTCTGAAAATCATAAACCAACAAGCAGAATTTAAATAGTAGGCAAGGCACGTCCTTGACGTTACCTATAAGATAGTGACTTCCCTCCATGATACAGTTCCTACTAGTATGAAGACCGTTTCTAAGGTTGTATTCCTTAGACATCTTACAACCAAAAGCTTAACCCAGAAATCAGAATAAAAAAGAGAACAAAAGCAGAGATTACATAAGCAATTGTATGCCTAGGGAATCACTATAAAGGGTTCAAATATACACAATCTACAGAAGGACACAACCCTTCTTATAGACACAGAAACAATGCGAAATTTAAACTCACATAGAACCATTAAACAGTTAGAGAAAAACTTAAACCGTTTTGGACCAAATGGCTATCATACTGATTGTCTATTTGAATTTTTAATTCTTTTATTTTCTTTCTTTCTACACATATATATCAAAAACAACTAGAGGCTACATATCATGGATATCCTCAAAAAATGGTCTTCAATGGAAGCTTGAAGAAATATGAAATGCTCTCCCCTATTTATTGAAGAAGAGTTCAACAATAAATGCCCAAAACTCCCATGTGGGAACCAAGCAAAAAATTTGAATCTTAGTGTTTGGAAGGATAGTGAAATATTGAAAAAGTTTTGGATACCAATAGGGTACCAAGTGGCACTACCCTTCCACCAATCACAAATATATATGCCCCCTATTGTTCTCCAAACGCCCAACATAGGGCTCCCTATTCTACTACCATTCACCAATCATAATAGTGGAAGGTACCACATGGATATACCTTATCCACATACAAAAATCACTTAGAAATATTGGATTCCTTCCAAAAGTGTGGAGTTAATATTGTTATTAGTAAATGACTACTAACATACAACACTTCCAAAACATTTCAATAACAATAAATCAATTATCACAAATTGTTTTGATAATCTCAAAGTTAATTGAAATTCTCTTACTTGATCCTCATTTAGCATAAACAAAAGCAAACATTAAAATTTTCATTTTTATAAGAACCAAGAGGGATTTCATTACTCAATGTCAGACATTTTCCAAATGGAACAGGCAGTTGACGAACTATGAGGTCACTTACCCCCTTTACTGCAGTGAAATGAATCCAAACCTGTAAGCCAAAGAGTTCACAAAATTCTTCACAAACCTGTAGAAAAAAAATCCGGAATAATTAAAAAAAAAAAACAGTTCTATGAACTCAAAAGCCACCATTAAAAAAAGGAAAATAAACATAGAACACTGTATTTTTTATGGTTGAATTCAGTGTACCCAACTTTTCTCTTATAAATTAAGTACTCCCCATATCTCAATCAAAACTAGCTAATATTTAATTCACTGGTTAAACCCTTAACCTTAATTATCTAGTTTCAGGGAAAATATGCATAAAAAGGGAAGAATTAATGAGCTTTTCTTCCTAATCTAATCAATTAACTAGCACATACCAATAGAGGCTACAATTTGACCTTGGGTGAACCAACTGCTTAGGCTAACAAGTCTCTAACATCTCTAAGTAGAACTTCATACATGAGAAGATCTTACGCTGTCTTGCTTCAGGCCGTCATTTATGAAACTAGATTATAAAATGTATTCGAATTTTAATTTCTCACATTTCATTGTAAGATCATTTGAAATTATTTTCTATAACAATCTGTAGAAATTTACATGTATTCGATTAACAACTAACAAAATTGAATATGAAATTCAAGAACTTCTACATCTTATGTAACAATAGTTCATGTGTGTGCATGTGTACACTTGATTTCTGTGTCTGCAAGTGTTTTGAAATTGAAGTTTAGTATTTACATCATTACAATTTCAAAGGTAATATACTAGTAGAACTTTTATAATAAAATCAACTTTTAAGAAAGATTTGTTTCAGTATTTTCAATTGTTTTTAGGGTCATGCCGAAGAAATATTATTATTATTTTTTTAAAATATAAATTTGAAAATAAGGTGAAAGTAATGATTTTTTTCATAAACCTTAACTCTGTATCATAAACATAAAAACTCACCCACATTGATAACTAGTAAACCTAGTATGTGTCTACTAGTTGTATTTTACCATATCCAAAATATTTATGTGAATAACAATGTTAAATTCCAATACACAAATATTTGAAACTTCGGTGACATGAATTTTGGTGTCAGACGTGTTGTGACTTCACTACATTTAGGGCTAATTGAAAAATTTGTAAGTATTTACTCGAATGCACTTTGCCGTGTTTTTAATCTGACACACTATTACGACATTACCTTGAATTCGAAAGAACAAAGGCTGTAGAGTGGTTTTGGTGTGGGGATCATCCCATTCCAAAGATTCCCACCATTCTTCCTCTCCTCCAATGGACCGAAGAGCAGGTGGTGCTGATACTTGCTCACTATCCATGTGCAAAGAAAGAGGCAGTCTCCTTACCATGGGACACTTGCTTATATAAACATGTCTCAAAGATTCACAAACCATTATGCCCTTACATATGCTCTTGGTCTTGGTAGATTTTCTAGTTTTAAAATCTTGAAATTTGGGAGTATGACTGTGTTACTATCGTCTTGATGATTGCCCCAGTCACTCATCTCTGCTTCCACCATTATGTCCTCCACATTCTCACAATCACACACTACAAGTTCCTCAAAGTTTGGAAATTTCTGCAAAAACTTTGCAGGGAAAATAATCTTGATTCTAGGACATCTATAGAAGTACAATTCCTTAAGGTTAAAGGAAATGTTGCATGGTGGAATAACTCCATCAAAGAGCACCCTAAGATTGGGTAAATCACTAAACCATAATTCCTCAACCCTTCTTAGCGGGGTGTGGTAGCCTTCTGAGAAGGATGATAATGAAAAGATGGATTCTATCCCATTACAGTCTCGGATTTCACATATTCTTAAATCTCTTGCATCCCTCAACAACTGAATATCCATCAAGCTAATCAAATAGTGACATCTTCTAATCTCGAGGATCTCTTTGTTGCAGGGGAGCACTAGAAGATCTACTCCAGTACTTCTTAAAAGTTTAGAGTCATAGGTACAAATTTCTTTCGATTCAGCAAAGTAGTCTTCTTGTATGTCATCTCGGTCATTTTTATAAACATTTCCCACCATAACGTGGTAGTTTTCCAAACTTTGGCACTGCTGAGATGTCACAAAACTGGTAAGCTCTTGCACATTGTGAAACTGAGCTCCAAGAACTTTTAATTGCGTCAAGCACAACAGCTCTTCTGCCGACACATATACTTTTGTTCTGTTAATTCTAAGGCATTGGAGTTGTGAAAGTCTGCATAACTCCCAAGAAGAAAACATATGTAGCCTGGGAGAGATCAAGATTCCTGAGATTACTCAATTCTTCTAAACCTTGTGGTACTTCTTCAATCTGACTTTCAGTCAGTTTCAACTCTTTCAATGCCTTTAGTTTCTCCAGTGATGGCACATACTCTAGTTGCCAACAATACTCTAGAGGAAATGTTTCCCATAGATCGTCTAAGATGAGCACATGCCTCTTCTTTTGGGAAAGCATTGTATATATTTCTGATGCTCTTCTTGTTTCATCTGCATAATTTGAAAGATCAAGATCCAGGGCTTCAATTATCTGCCTCTGTAGATTTCTAACATTGAATGCTTTAGATACTGTTACCCAAATAACATCACCGACGTTACAAGTTTCATTCAAGAATCGATTGTTGATGTGATGCATGATGGTTGTTTTGCCAACTTCCCCCATTCCGTAAATGCCAATCCTTCTAACCTCATCATCCATCAGGTATTCCCAAACTTTCTCCATGTTCCTTGCACTCGTGATTTCACCAAGAGATCCAGTAGTTGGTATCAACTGTGCACAACTTGGAAATGCATCAATCAACAAATCATTAGAAAATCTGCCCTTTTCTTGCACCTCTGCCACTTCCTTAATCTTCTCCACAAAAAGCTTTCCAACCGTACGCGCACGAAGACATTCTTCCATCCGACTATTTCTTGCTCTTGTATTTGCAATGTTTGGACATCACCTCTTATCCTTTGCACATCTTTTTGCCAAACTTCAACTTCTTTTCTTTCGCCTTTTCCTTGACCGCTGCTCTGCAATGCTCACTTCTTTATTTATGTCATTCTCTTGACTGCTTAAGTATTCTGTCTTTCGTTTGAGATTTTTCATGTTAGCATCAAGGCAATTGATATATCCAATCCATTTTTGAGTTGCTTCCCACGTACTCTTCCCAATTTCAAAGATTGGATGTAAGAATTCCATGGTGTGGTCAGTTCCTGCAAATACTGAAGAGGACTGTTTTTAACTTCAATATCAATTCTGACAGTTGTTAGAAAGCAATTTGAAATCTGATTTACAAAAGCAAGAGAGAGAGGAAATTATGCTAATATATGCAAATTGTCTCCATATTCACCTCAAAACAATAGAAAATCAGTCTTGAATTACTGACAAAAGAGTGATTGTGCTAAATATATATTAGTAACAATGAACCAGCATTTATGTTGTTCAAGAATTGCTGCTCTGGTGTTGTTTGTAAATTTCGGATAGGCGGGTGATCTAAAACACAAACAAGAATTGATGACTGAGTTTGGAATCATTAGACCCCTAAACCCATAAAACCTCTAAAAGGAAGCTGATTTTATTTATTCTTGTGTATTGATAACAGATTTTAATGTTACTACTAGCTGCATTTTACTACAAGTGAGTGTAAATGAATTGTGAAATATCCTGGAAAACTAGCAATTTTGCAAATTATTTTATTTTATTTTTTTTTATTTTTTTTTTTTGAGATAAATTTTGCCGAAAGGAGTTCCCTAACAAGTAGCACAGCACACTATTTTTAGAGCTTCAATTTTCAGAGATAAAAATAAGTTTCTAAATACAGAATTAAACTTGTCTCAATTATTTGCCTAAAAAAAATCACAAAGCAACATTCTCCTAGAACATGAATTGAAACAATTCAGTTTTTTATTAAAAAATACACACACACATAAGGATGGCAAAATACCCCGATCCGTCGGGTCCACGACTCTCCCCGACCCTAATGGGATGGGTTCGGGGGTGGTTGAATAGAGTAGGGTCGGATTTGGGGAAACCTTTGAACAACCCGATTGCGTTTGGGTCATGGGCGAGGGAGAGAATTTTTTAACCCGAACCCTACCCTACCCGACACACACATATATATAGTATATGTAGTGTGCTCATACCAGAACTAAAACTAGAACTCTGCACCCTCTCTATTTTAGGAGAAAGAAGGCACAAGTAACTTGAAGACTAAGAAGAACAACAGCTTACTGTTAATACATATGCTTTACTTCTTAGTTTGGAAAATTAAAGGAAGAGCAATTATTTGCTATTTTGTAGATCAGGTCAACAATCAACTATAATGGACCAGGGTCCTCTGTCTACTCAGCAAAAACAAACCCAAATTCCTGTCCATCTCTCAATACACTCCCAACCATTGGATCATGTAGAAATCTCAACACACCTAAATTTTGAGGCATGATCCAATGGTGAGATCAGAAAATTTGTGTAATTCCCATAGGAGCATTGTTTGAATTTTAGGAGCATCTCCAATCCTTAACCTTTTTTTCATCAAATTTAAATTTTGATGAAAAAGTGCTAAAATATCTATCTCCAAGCCATTCATCAAATGTTATCAAATCAAGGGAAAATCATTTTTTTCATCAAATTGAGAATTTATCAAATCCTTCGTCAAATTAGAATTTGATGAAAATTTAAAAAGATGAAGCATTTGAGATGATTTTTTTAAAATCAAATTTGATGAAAATATAAATTTGAGATAAGAAGGGAATTTAGCATTTTACTAAAATTTGGAATCTTTTCATCAAATTTGAAAAGACCAAGCTTTTTACTAAAAATGAAAAAATTGATGAAGGGTTTGGAGATACTCTTACCGTTTGGTTGATGGACTTGGGTAGAAATTTGAAAAGGAAAAGAAAAAAGGCAGGTGAAATGTAAATAAAATATAGTTAGATTTCATACACTTTTTTCGTTTTCCTTTTCAAATTCTTACCCAAATGCATGAACCAAACACAGGCTACGCTACGGACTTGATTGGGTGAGAAAACCTAATTTAACAGCAAATATGTTTGAAGATCATGACGAGACCTTGTATCAAATACAAGCTTGGCTTGTAAGATCTTTTCCCCAAAAACCGTTATTGAGGGTCAAACTTCAAATAATAGCAAAAGAAAAAGTCTGAATCCAAAAAAAAGAAAAAAAAAAATTGAAAAGCAAGAGCAATGAAGGAAAACTGAGCCTCAGGAATCAGAGAACTTGACCTAATGATGGGTTGAGAGAGTGATGATAGAGCTGATAAAGAAGCTCTGGAAACCAAACAAAGAAGATGATGAAAATGGATTTTACAGACTAACAGAGAGTTTCCTTTTGCCATTGACAGCCTAGATTGAAGTGCAGAGTCAAACCAAAGTGAATAAAATATACATATTCAAAATTACTGATTCTGGATTAGCGGGAAGCGATCTCTCCATACATGATGCATGTTAAGTGTCAAAACCACCGACCCGATTATATTTGTCCCAATTTAATTTTAATAAAAAAAAAATTATGAAAGCATTGACAAAATATGATAAATACATAGAAAAATGCTTGGGAGCACTAATTAGTGCTCCCACTAATTAGGTGGCAGTGGGTCCCGCCGTTAATGATGTGATGTTTTGGTCTTGAAGTTGTATTTTTTTTTTATTTTTTTAATGCATTAGTGCTATTAGTGGTGGTGTTTTTAGTGGGATGAATCATTGTTGTAAATACATAAGTATGTAGATTAAAAATGTCAAAATTATGATAAAATATGAAATGATATCATTAAAGTAGTTAAATCTAAAGTTAAGAATTCACACGGAAAATCTGAAAAAAAAAAAAAAAAAAAAAAAAAAAAAAAAAAAAAACGCCCTGTTATCCACCTCACACCCGTTAGCTACATTGCGTTGGGCAGTTAGCACCATTTTGTCTTTTATTTTATTTTTGGATAAATTATAAATATATTTATTTAAAAATTTGATTAAAATATAAATTATTTAGGTCAAGTTTGGGAAGACTAAAAAAGTGTACTTTTTGTCTTTTTGGACTAAAAAATTGAGGTTGAAAATATGAATGTTTGGGTTAACTTTTTGACTTTTTATTGAAAAATGTGTAATAAAAAATTATAAAAATTGATTTGTAGAGAAAAATTTGAATTAGGAGTTGTGCAGCCGTAATTGTTGACTTTTGGTAAATAGTGTTAACTTTTTAACTTTTTGAGTAATTTTTTGACTTTTTGGCTTTTTTAGAAGTACCCAAACTTGGCCTAGTATTTTAAAAAATTATAAATGCCCCTTATTATTATTTGGGACACTTACCAATAAGTCATATATACAAAATTCAAAATTTATCTAATTCCAAAACATAACACTTGCACCAATTAATTTTATATATTTTTAATTATTACCAAAAAAAAAAATTATATATAAATCTAAAATATTGCTACATCCCACCACCACCAGACTTTCGTTAGACGGTCATCGGAGACTCGCTAAAATGTTTCACATCACCGGGAAATCGCCGGAATATCGTCGGAGTATCGCTAAAATATTCTGAACGTCACTGAAAGTTGCCGGAATGTCTAGAATGTTCACTAGACGTCAAGAAACATTGCCGGAGACTCACCGAAATGTCCAGAATATTGCCAAAAAAAAAAAAAAGAATAAACGGATAAATTACAGTGAAGAAACATAGCAAAATGTGTTAAATATTGATAAACTAAAAAAAAAAAAAACCATAACAACAAACAATAATAATGGCAAAAAATATATATTATTTTTCAATTTTTATAGGATTTAAGCAAATAATCTCCAATATTGATCAAATTGAAAAGTAAGTTTTGAAACTGTAAAATCTTACACTTTCAAAATATGAATCTATTAAACATTTATCCTTATTGATCAAACTGGAAAACATGTTATGAAATTGTAAAATTTTACAGTTCTAAAGAATATTATGAAACTGCAAAGTTCTACAGTTTTAAAGCATGATTCATTTCAGCACAAAAAAAAACTACAACTCTAAATTTTACAATTTTCACCGTTTGTAACGAAAACTCGAAAAAAAAACTTGTTCATATTTTGAAAATTTTCTTCACTAAAATAGAAAAGTAGAAGTGTATAGCAGAAAAAAGGTAGAAAAATTAAAAGATCGAAGGAAAGAAACAAATATAAAGAAAAGATTATACTCCGGCAACTATTTTCGATTTAGATCTAGTTGGATCTCATGTAAATCTACATCAGATTTGAGTAGATCTATTCATCTTCTTCACTAGAAACTCGTCTCCTTCGCAGTTGGTGAGGGTGAAATGAGGAGTCAATAGTCGGTGGTTGCCAATGAACCCCAATCAATGCTAGTTGTCGGTCGTCGGTGACTATGAGCTTGTTTGGGATGTGAGTTGACTTTTTGACTTTTTGACTTTTTGACTTTTTTGGTATGGGGCTAAAAAGTCTCGTTTGAGATAAGTTTTTTGACTTTTTGACTTTTGTAAGAGAAAAAACGAAATGATTATAAGTTGGATATGACATTTTGTCCTATTTTGCTAAAAAAAACCCATATATTAGAAAGAAAGAGAAGAAATAAGGCGTAGTTGCTGGTCACTGAAAATCAAGAAGAGAAAGAGACAAAGATAAAGAAGAACAAATGTATAAAAAAGAATGAAGAAGAAAAATACATAATGGACTTTTGAGAGTATCCAAAACGTTGTGGGACTAAATAGACTTCTCTTTTAAATAAGACTTCCAGGTAATTTGCTCAATTTTTTACTTAACAGAATTAACTAAAAAACAAACCCTAATCTTTAACTACTCTCCTATACAATAATAAAAGTGTCTGAATTATTAATTGAAACAAAATTTTGATATTATTAAAAACTGTTAATTGACTTTATAATTTATTAATAAAATGAGCCATTTGTTATGAAATTAGATATTTCCAATGACGAAATATAATTCCCAGAACTACATGAAACAATTCATATTTTAAGCAAATTTTAAGGAGCATATTTGTAATTTGTCTTTTTTGTTTTTTTTTTATTTCTTGTTTCTTCTTTGGCTTTCTGAACTTTTTAAAATTGTGAAATATTACAGAAGTTTCTAATAATAATAAATAAATAAAATGTAAATTACAAATTTGGAGAAAACACAAGTGTTGGAAATGGTTATAAAATTCTGGATAAAACCAGAATTTTTTCCTAAGTTCGGTCTATTTTTTAGGTGGGCCCCGAGTGTCGATTTACTCGGGTCAAAGTGGTAACGCGTTCTATGCCGCGTTGTGATTCACGTGGTATATTTGGTTGCTCAAAACCATTACCGAGTGAATGGGAAATTGAAGCCAAAGTGTGCTCCATGGAAATGGAGTTTTGGTGGAAATTCCTTAAGGTTGTAAATTGGCTTGTCCCACATTGATTTGGTGGGAAGTTTTGAAAAGGTTTATAAGGCTTAGGGTGGGATACTTGGGGTGTGCCCCAAGGGGTACCCAAGTGTTTTAGAGGGAGAGGTTATGGGCTAGACCCATTGGACCCAAAAATCACCACACACGCGCGCCGCCGCCGCCGTCCGTCCGGGCCGGGCTTGGCCACGGGTGCGTGGTTGGGTTGGGCTTCTAATCTTTTTTGGGCCAAAAACATTTGAATTTAATTTTATTTTTATTAAAATAAAATCCAAAATTCAAATTAAATTGGTTTGGATTTTTTGTTCATCCAAACAGGGCCCTTCCCGGTTTCGAACAGAAATAAACTGTTTTGGAATTAGTGCACACCCAAACAGGGCCCTTCCCGTAATTGCTATCTGTTTGAATTGTTGAATCTGTTTGAAATTCAAAACCCAACAGGTATCATACCTGTTCAATTCAAAACCAAGAGCCACATACCTGTTCAATTCAAAACCAAGAGCCACCTTCACATCTATAAATAGGACCACCCTCATTTGATGTTTTCAATTCAGAAATTTCGTATTTCACTTCTGCTATTTATATTCTTCATCTTGCTGCATTTTATTTCCGAAAGAAAGAGTGTAAACACTTAGTGTGTTCGTAAGGCAAACAATTTGTAGTGCTGCTATTGTTTGCAGTAAGATCATTTCATCCTGGGAGATAGACGTCCAAATTCTGAAAGCACCGTGGAGAGGACGAATCTGTCTTAAGGACACAGTGTCAAACACTGGACTTGATCAGAAAATAATTCAAAGAAATTAAATCAAGTAAGTTATTTAATTTATTTTCAGTGTTGTTTTTATTTATTTAAATCAGATTTTAATTTTGTTTTTTGTAACAAAATAAAATCTGTTTTTATTTATTTATTTTTATTTCGAGTTTGATTTTTGTAATCAAACAAATTCTCTCCTTTTCTTTATTTCTTTTAAATTCTATTTGTTGTTGTGTACACAATAGAATTAAATCTTTTAAATACAGTGAAGATTGTCCTACAACAAGTAGCTTCACTGCTTGTACATAATTATACCGATTGTTCTTTTAATAAATCTAAAAATACTAAAACCAATATAAATAATGTGGAGACATGAGGATAAGCAAAGAAAAAATATACATTCCAGTATAAAACAGATGATAACATTAACTTTTTTTATATTTTAATAATCGGGTGTCTAAACTAACTTATACGCACCTCGACCTTGGAAATTCATAGGTTTTACCATTCAAAATTTGAACAAATTTGACAATTCAATACAAACAATCCAAACCTCAACGGTATGATAAACACAAAATCAAATTTTGCAACTGCAGCCACAGTAACCAAAGCCAAAACCAAAAAAAGTAACAAAAGTGCATCAATACTTAACCTCCATTTGCTTGGGTCCAAATCATAGTCAATTGGATTCATACTCTTGATAATATATATATATATATATATATATATATATTTATATATATACATGGATTCACATTGAGCATATAAAACATTTCAATGACACTAAAATAATGATCACAAATAGTTTTGATAATCTCAAAGTTAATGGCAATTCTCTTACTTGATCCTCATTTAGCATAAATACAAGAAAATATTAAAAATTCAGCCAAGAGGGGATTTCATAAATCAATGTTTAAGGCATTTTTTGAATGAAATTTTGCAGTTTATGGCAGTGACACGATCCAAACTCATAAGCCAAAGAGTTCACAAAATTCTCTAGAACTGTAGACAATTAGGTATCCAAAAAAATTATTAAAACAACAACTCTATGTTTTTTTCATAAACCAACCACAAAAAAATACAACACACAGTATTTTTTGTGGTTAAAATAAATGAGCCTCACTTCCTATGATTATTAAAATAAAAAAGTTATCGATCATGTTAGTAGGGTGTTAATTTCTCATCTTCAAGTTTAGGAGTTATTTTTATCTTTTTTCATAATTCAAAACTCCATATGTGGTTGTCATGAAACTATATCAATATGATTTCTAAAGAGATCAAGAAAAAAGTTAAAACATCAAGCTTAATTTTGTTATCAAAATCAGCAGTGGTGCCACATGAGTTTCGGGGTCACAAAGCACAAATAATTGAAGTAGATGTGTCATGGCTTCTTCTACATCTAGGGCTAATTGAAAATTTTATCAGTATTTTTACTTGAATACAGTTTGCCTTATTTTTAATCTGAATGTGAGAATGAAGGCAGAAGAGTGGTTTTGGAGTGAGCATCCCATTGTAGAGATTCCCACCATTTTCCCCTTCCACAAATGTCCTCAAGAGCAGGTGGTGCCAATGATTGCCATTGTCTTTGCATTCTGACATTATCCTCATCATCTCATCCAAAGTAGTTGTGTCCTGAGCCATTGCTGCTGAAACTTCTTCATAAATTCTCCCTAACCTACGAGTGGCTGGATTAGGGATCCAATTGACGTTAACTGACTGTGCTTTAGAAGGGTGCCCAATCTGAAGAACGTAAAAGGGCCATCTTAGAACAAGCCTGGATCATTAGTGGTACCACAATCTGCATTCATCAAAGTACAATTAACACATGCGTAGGGACCCCTGTTCTAGAAGGAAATGTTCTACAGAGGCTGGGAAGTCTCATTGAGCATCCCTCAGGCTAGGGTTTCAGTGCATACCATCAATAATTTTGATTTACGGTTTTTAATTTGTGTTTAGGGAAATGATTGACAGGTATACACCTACACTACACCCTTTTAATATACCTCAAACGGTACTTCGCTAGAGAGTCGATGGAGTTGCCACTATAAGTAAAAGTGTCCAAAAAACTGTTTTTATTTATGTTTTGATTTTTTGATTGTTATTTTGAAAAATTATTGGGAATCGCCACTTGGTTTTTATTTAGGGTGTCACCAACAATAACACAAAAAATAATGGAATGAAAATAAAGCCCTATTTTACTTAACGATCACCCAGACCAGAGGACTAAATTTGGGAGCTATAGTTCGAGATGGGAAGTTGTGAGACAGCCATCCTGCCTTTAAGGGGTTGGCTTCTACTTGACATTGTTGGTATATTTCATTAAATTTATTAGGCCTCTAGGCGCATGAATGACAGTTGTAAAAGAAGATGAAATAATTAGGTAGTTAGGATGAGGATAGGAATTATTCAAACCAAATACTAAACAATATCCTAATTAACATAAACATGTAAGCAAATGAGAAAATAAACCAAAAGGAAATCCAAATTATAGCAAGTGAAAAAGATTAATAAAATATTATGGTTTCAAAAGATCCATATCAACATGTGATATGCTTTTGAATGACCATAAACCTTATATCATAAACATGTAAAAGTTACGATAAGATCATGATATTAGGGATGAAACAAATAAAAGGCTATGTTACTGTCACGCCCCAAGCTCTGTGACAACGCCGCACACTCATATAAGTGAGCTTGCAAGGCTAAGAATCCAATCACATAACCCACAAAATAAAATACTCAAATTAAATCCTTAATTGTCATAATGCCAGAATCCATAAAAATAAATAGTTCTCATATGAAAATGTCCACCAAATCACTAATTTAATCTACTAACAAAACAATAATCCAAGTACTTAAATCATGGTCGTACTCTCGGCACTCCCACATGTAAAAAAAAAGATCCCGCGCAGCTCTACTCTTCTGAATCTGAAAAAAAATAAGGGTAAGCTAGATAGCCTAGTACATAACCAACCATCACTGCTAGCTGGATCAAGTATATAAAAATAAGTAAATAAATCGATAACCAATAAATATAATTTTTTTTCTACAGTTCAATAAATGAACAATTATTTGTAAGGTGGTTTCATAGCTAAAAATAAACAATGTACAATACATTTTAAATGAAAAGCCAACAAGATAATTCAAAGTAATTCGTTGTTCAAATCGATGGTTCGATATTCAGATGGTTCAATGATTTGATTCACAAAACCCATGTCTTAATGACTACGGTCACTCAGCCCGTGACAAGGCCCAGAACCACACATAGGCCGGTGGTAAAGCCCCAAAAGAAACTAGTTTCTGTGCCAATAAATAACCCCCATTGGCTAGGGTCCAAATCATAGTCAGACTAGAGTGATGTTCAAAATTCAAACAATACACAACTTTTAAATAAAACATTCGATATTTTCAGAATAAACGTTTAGTACAATTTTCAGAATAGTTTCACCAAATATTCAAATAATTTTCATAATAATATTCGATGTTGTTTTATACTTGACCCATATTTTATTTTAAGAGAACATAAAGGCTATAAATAAATATTTATGATTTTAAACGATTCGATAGGAATAAAAATGAACCAACAGTGATAGAGGGTTACTTACCTCAAACAGCTAAAATAATATTTCCCAAGCTAATCTCAAATTACCAAGATCCACCTCAATCTCACAAACCTAATAAAATATTACACCGCATAAACAATTATTATGTGCACCCATCTATCTCTTCTTGTAACAACAATAAAATAAATTAACCCAATTGCCTATTAAGAACTCCCACAATTTAGCATCAAAACAAAGCCATCACGGTTTCGGAAATTCTCAACCCATATTATTCTATTGTTGTTTATATACACGTAAAAAGTTGTAATTGCTTGTAGTCAATCGTGTATCCCACAAATACACCACCATTAAACTTAACCCATCACATATCAATCTCAAAATATGAACCACCCAAATGGGATGCAAAATACACTCTAAAATTGAGCAAAATTGAGACCCCCAACATAGACTACATCAATATATCTATTTAATCATATATGCCCATAAAATCATCTATTGATATATTAACACTAAAATCATAGATAGGAATACAATAAAATAAATCTTACCTAAGTGATGAATAAAGCAAAACTACCACTCTTATAAATCCTCCCTCTTCCTTGGTTTAGGTTTCTTTTCTTTAATTTTAAACTTTTCCAAACCCTTGCTTGCTGCCTTCACCTTTAACTCTTCCAAACCCTTTCTGCAGCACAAGCCTCTCTTCTCTTTTTCTTTTCTTTTTTTCTTTTACCTTCCCAAACCCTAGCCGCCTATGGAGCAATTCATAGCCTCTGTTTTGTTTGTTTTCCATGACTTAAAGCCACAATAGGTGGGCTTATTAACCTAATTTCTCAAAGTTACAAAATTACCCATCTAAGTAATAGGAAATATAATGCCATCTCATAACTAATTCTTTGATATTAATAAATGACTCATATAAGTTAATTTAATTACTAATCTATCCAATAAAATAATAATATTTAAAACTTGGGTTTTACATCTTTCCCTCCTTAAAAGAAATTTCGTCCTCGAAATTTGACATACCTGAAGTCTCAAAAAGTTGTGGATACTTTCGTTTCGTTTCATCCTCGAGTTCCCAAGTTACTTCTCTTTCAGAGTGATTACTCCATTGAACCTTAACATAGTGGCTGACTCGACACCTCAAAACCTTTTCCTTCCTATCAACAATTCGTATAGGGTGTTCCTCATATGTCAAGTCCTCCTTAAACTGCAACGGTGCATGATCAATCACATGACTAGGATCCGGTATATACTTCCTTAACATTGAGACATGAAAAACATTATGAACTCCAGCTAGTGAAGGTGGTAGGGCAAGTCTGTAAGCTACCTCACCAATTCGATCTAAAACCTCAAATGGTCCAACAAATCTAGGACTCAATTTACCACGAACACCAAACCTCATTACTCTTTTCATAGGAGACACCTTTAGGAACACATGGTCTCTAACCCCAAACACCAAATTGCATCTCCTGTTATCTGCATAACTTTTCTGTCTACTCTGTGCAGTGCGAAGTGGCTCTTTAATAATATTGATCTTGTTCAATGTTTGTTGCACAATCTCAGGCCCTAACAACTTCCTTTCGCCCACATCATCCCAACAAATAAGTGATCTACACTTTCGTTCATATAAAGCCTCATATAGTGCCATCTGAATGCTCGCATGATAACTATTATTATAAGAGAATTCCACTAAGGTCAAATGCTCATCCCAAGAACGTCTAAGATCAATAATGCAGGCCTTCAACATGTCTTCAAGAGTCTGAATAGTTCTCTTTGACTGTCCATCAGTTTGAGGATGAAAGGCCATGCTAAAATTCAAACTAGTACCCAAAGCTGTATGCAAACTCCTCCAAAACATAGATACAAATCTGCTATCTCTATCAGACACTATGGTCATCGAAATACCATGCAACTTCACAATCTCCTTGATATACAATTTTGCAAACCTCTCTAAGGAGAACCCTACCTTAAAAGCTTGAAAGTGAGTGGATTTGGTCAATTTGGGTCCTAGGCAACCTTGTCACAAAATCCATAGTAATATGTTCCCACTTCTACTCGGGAATAGGAAAAGGTTTTAACTTAACTGCAGGTCTCTGATGTTCAACTTTCACTTGTTGACATACCAAACATTGAACAACATACTGAGCAATTTCCCTGAACTGTGAGCTTCTCTCAGGATTTCTCTCTTGAGCTCTAAATCATTAGGCAGACACAACCTCCCTCCAAATCTCAAGGTTCCATTTTTATGCATACAAAATTCCATCTGTAGCCCTATTTCCATTTCAGCCTTAAGTTTTTGCAACTGAGGATCTCTTCCCTGAGCATCTTTAATTCTATCAATCAATGTGGGTTGAACTCTAAGGTTTGCCAACTGCACTCCATGGCTATGCCATCTAATCTCAATATTTAACCTCTGCAAGTCCTCCAAGATATTCTTTTGGTCAGTGATCAAGGTAGCCAAATTACTCGGGGTCTTTCTACTCAAGGCATCCGCCACTGCATTGGCTTTTCCTGGATGATAATTGATAGTCAAATCATAGTTCTTTAATAGCTCCAACCATCCTCTTTGCCTCATATTCAATTCTTTTTTAGTGAAAATATGCTTCAAACTTTTATGATCAGTGAATATCTCACATTTCACCCCATACAGGTAGTGCCTCTAGATTTTCAATGCAAACACCACGGCAACCAACTCCAAATCATGAGTAGGATAATTCTACTCATATGGCTTCAACTGCCTAGACGCATATGCCATTACCTTATCATTCTGCATCAGGACACAACCCAAGCACATCTTCGATTAAAACCTTCATCTCCGGACGGAACTATAAGTACTGGAGCACATACCAATCGACTCTTTAGATCTTGGAAACTCTTCTCACAATCATCAGACCACTCAAATTTAACCCCTTTTTGTGTTAAACGAGTCAAAGGCATAGAAATTTGGGAAAATCTCTCAACAAACCTTCTATAATAACCTGCTAAACCCAAGAAGTTACAAATTTCAGTAACACTAGTAGGCCTATTCCACTCTACCACTGCCTCCACTTTCTTGGGGTCAACAGACACCCCATCTCTAGATATCACATGACCCAAAAATGATACACTCTCCAGCCAAAATTCACACTTCTTTAATTTAGCAAATAATTTCTTCTCCCTTAATATCTGCAACACTATTCTCAGATGTTCTTTGTGCTGCCCTTTACTCTTCGAGTACACAAGAATGTCATAAATAAAAATTACCATAAACTGATCTAAGAAGGGTTGAAATACTCTGTTCATTAAATCCATAAAAGCTGCAGGCGCATTGGTAAACCCAAACGACATTACTAAAAATTCATAATGCCCATATCTAGTTCAGAAGGCTGTCTTAGGTATATCTTCCGCCTTAACCTTCAACTGGTGATAGCCGGAACGAAGGTCAATCCTAGAAAAGACTTGTGCTCCTTGCAACTGATCAAATAGGTCACCTATCCTAGGCAAAGAATATTTATTTCGGATTGTCACCTTGTTCAACTCTCGATAATCAATGCAAAGGCGAAAACTACCATCCTTCTTTTTCACAAATAAAACGGGCGCACCCCAAGAAGAAACACTAGGCCTAATAAAGCCCTTATCTAGTAACTCTTGTAACTGTTCGTTCAACTCTTTCAACTCTGCTGGGGCCATCCGATACGGAGCCCTAGAGATAGGACTCGTGCCAGGTATCAATTCAATGGCAAACTCAATCTCTCTATCTAGTGGCAACCCCGGTAACTATTCAGGAAAAACATCAGGAAATTCCTTCACAACTAGAATATCCTCTAACTTCAATTCAGTCTCATGAATATCTCTCACAGAAGCTAAATAACCCTCGCAACCATTCCTCAACAATCGTCTAGCTTGCAAAGTTGAGATTACCAAAAGAGGAGTGTTAACTCCACTACCCACAAAACAAAATTCTAGTTGATCAGGAAACTGAAATACTACCCTTTTGCCTCGACAATCAACAAAAGCATAATTGGTTACCAACCAATCCATTCCAAGAATTATGTCAAAGTCCCGCATATCTAAAACAATCAAGTCTACAAGCAATCTTCTACTATCTATACTAACCACACGAGATTTGCCAATGTCTCCTCATGTTCCATTGCAACCTATATGCATCAATAATAAAACCTCATCTTATTCTATTCTCAAGTCCCTATAACATGTAAATAAAATTAACATTATATCAAATTATAAACGTTCCCAATACTACATCTACCCAATCTCACCACTATTTTATACCAGCCTTTAAAATTATAACCTGGCTCTGATACCATAAAATTGTCACGCCCCAAGCTCTGTGACAACGCCGCACACTCATATAAGTGAGCTTGCAAGGCTAAGAATCCAATCACATAACCCACAAAATAAAATACTCAAATTAAATCCTTAATTGTCATAATGCCAGAATCCATAAAAATAAATAGTTCTCATATGAAAATGTCCACCAAATCACTAATTTAATCTACTAACAAAACAATAATCCAAGTACTTAAATCATGGTCGTACTCTCGGCACTCCCACATGTAAAAAAAAAGATCCCGCGCAGCTCTACTCTTCTGAATCTGAAAAAAAATAAGGGTAAGCTAGATAGCCTAGTACATAACCAACCATCACTGCTAGCTGGATCAAGTATATAAAAATAAGTAAATAAATCGATAACCAATAAATATAATTTTTTTTCTACAGTTCAATAAATGAACAATTATTTGTAAGGTGGTTTCATAGCTAAAAATAAACAATGTACAATACATTTTAAATGAAAAGCCAACAAGATAATTCAAAGTAATTCGTTGTTCAAATCGATGGTTCGATATTCAGATGGTTCAATGATTTGATTCACAAAACCCATGTCTTAATGACTACGGTCACTTAGCCCGTGACAAGGCCCAGAACCACACATAGGCCGGTGGTAAAGCCCCAAAAGAAACTAGTTTCTGTGCCAATAAATAACCCCCATTGGCTAGGGTCCAAATCATAGTCAGACTAGAGTGATGTTCAAAATTCAAACAATACACAACTTTTAAATAAAACATTCGATATTTTCAGAATAAACGTTTAGTACAATTTTCAGAATAGTTTCACCAAATATTCAAATAATTTTCATAATAATATTCGATGTTGTTTTATACTTGACCCATATTTTATTTTAAGAGAACATAAAGGCTATAAATAAATATTTATGATTTTAAACGATTCGATAGGAATAAAAATGAACCAACAGTGATAGAGGGTTACTTACCTCAAACAGCTAAAATAATATTTCCCAAGCTAATCTCAAATTACCAAGATCCACCTCAATCTCACAAACCTAATAAAATATTACACCGCATAAACAATTATTATGTGCACCCATCTATCTCTTCTTGTAACAACAATAAAATAAATTAACCCAATTGCCTATTAAGAACTCCCACAATTTAGCATCAAAACAAAGCCATCACGGTTTCGGAAATTCTCAACCCATATTATTCTATTGTTGTTTATATACACGTAAAAAGTTGTAATTGCTTGTAGTCAATCGTGTATCCCACAAATACACCACCATTAAACTTAACCCATCACATATCAATCTCAAAATATGAACCACCCAAATGGGATGCAAAATACACTCTAAAATTGAGCAAAATTGAGACCCCCAACATAGACTACATCAATATATCTATTTAATCATATATGCCCATAAAATCATCTATTGATATATTAACACTAAAATCATAGATAGGAATACAATAAAATAAATCTTACCTAAGTGATGAATAAAGCAAAACTACCACTCTTATAAATCCTCCCTCTTCCTTGGTTTAGGTTTCTTTTCTTTAATTTTAAACTTTTCCAAACCCTTGCTTGCTGCCTTCACCTTTAACTCTTCCAAACCCTTTCTGCAGCACAAGCCTCTCTTCTCTTTTTCTTTTCTTTTTTTCTTTTACCTTCCCAAACCCTAGCCGCCTATGGAGCAATTCATAGCCTCTGTTTTGTTTGTTTTCCATGACTTAAAGCCACAATAGGTGGGCTTATTAACCTAATTTCTCAAAGTTACAAAATTACCCATCTAAGTAATAGGAAATATAATGCCATCTCATAACTAATTCTTTGATATTAATAAATGACTCATATAAGTTAATTTAATTACTAATCTATCCAATAAAATAATAATATTTAAAACTTGGGTTTTACATCTTTCCCTCCTTAAAAGAAATTTCGTCCTCGAAATTTGACATACCTGAAGTCTCAAAAAGTTGTGGATACTTTCGTTTCGTTTCATCCTCGAGTTCCCAAGTTACTTCTCTTTCAGAGTGATTACTCCATTGAACCTTAACATAGTGGCTGACTCGACACCTCAAAACCTTTTCCTTCCTATCAACAATTCGTATAGGGTGTTCCTCATATGTTAAGTCCTCCTTAAACTGCAACGGTGCATGATCAATCACATGACTAGGATCCGGTATATACTTCCTTAACATTGAGACATGAAAAACATTATGAACTCCAGCTAGTGAAGGTGGTAGGGCAAGTCTGTAAGCTACCTCACCAATTCGATCTAAAACCTCAAATGGTCCAACAAATCTAGGACTCAATTTACCACGAACACCAAACCTCATTACTCTTTTCATAGGAGACACCTTTAGGAACACATGGTCTCTAACCCCAAACACCAAATTGCATCTCCTGTTATCTGCATAACTTTTCTGTCTACTCTGTGCAGTGCGAAGTGGCTCTTTAATAATATTGATCTTGTTCAATGTTTGTTGCACAATCTCAGGCCCTAACAACTTCCTTTCGCCCACATCATCCCAACAAATAAGTGATCTACACTTTCGTTCATATAAAGCCTCATATAGTGCCATCTGAATGCTCGCATGATAACTATTATTATAAGAGAATTCCACTAAGGTCAAATGCTCATCCCAAGAACGTCTAAGATCAATAATGCAGGCCTTCAACATGTCTTCAAGAGTCTGAATAGTTCTCTTTGACTGTCCATCAGTTTGAGGATGAAAGGCCATGCTAAAATTCAAACTAGTACCCAAAGCTGTATGCAAACTCCTCCAAAACATAGATACAAATCTGCTATCTCTATCAGACACTATGGTCATCGAAATACCATGCAACTTCACAATCTCCTTGATATACAATTTTGCAAACCTCTCTAAGGAGAACCCTACCTTAAAAGCTTGAAAGTGAGTGGATTTGGTCAATTTGGGTCCTAGGCAACCTTGTCACAAAATCCATAGTAATATGTTCCCACTTCTACTCGGGAATAGGAAAAGGTTTTAACTTAACTGCAGGTCTCTGATGTTCAACTTTCACTTGTTGACATACCAAACATTGAACAACATACTGAGCAATTTCCCTGAACTGTGAGCTTCTCTCAGGATTTCTCTCTTGAGCTCTAAATCATTAGGCAGACACAACCTCCCTCCAAATCTCAAGGTTCCATTTTTATGCATACAAAATTCCATCTGTAGCCCTATTTCCATTTCAGCCTTAAGTTTTTGCAACTGAGGATCTCTTCCCTGAGCATCTTTAATTCTATCAATCAATGTGGGTTGAACTCTAAGGTTTGCCAACTGCACTCCATGGCTATGCCATCTAATCTCAATATTTAACCTCTGCAAGTCCTCCAAGATATTCTTTTGGTCAGTGATCAAGGTAGCCAAATTACTTGGGGTCTTTCTACTCAAGGCATCCGCCACTGCATTGGCTTTTCCTGGATGATAATTGATAGTCAAATCATAGTTCTTTAATAGCTCCAACCATCCTCTTTGCCTCATATTCAATTCTTTTTTAGTGAAAATATGCTTCAAACTTTTATGATCAGTGAATATCTCACATTTCACCCCATACAGGTAGTGCCTCTAGATTTTCAATGCAAACACCACGGCAACCAACTCCAAATCATGAGTAGGATAATTCTACTCATATGGCTTCAACTGCCTAGACGCATATGCCATTACCTTATCATTCTGCATCAGGACACAACCCAAGCACATCTTCGATTAAAACCTTCATCTCCGGACGGAACTATAAGTACTGGAGCACATACCAATCGACTCTTTAGATCTTGGAAACTCTTCTCACAATCATCAGACCACTCAAATTTAACCCCTTTTTGTGTTAAACGAGTCAAAGGCATAGAAATTTGGGAAAATCTCTCAACAAACCTTCTATAATAACCTGCTAAACCCAAGAAGCTACAAATTTCAGTAACACTAGTAGGCCTATTCCACTCTACCACTGCCTCCACTTTCTTGGGGTCAACAGACACCCCATCTCTAGATATCACATGACCCAAAAATGATACACTCTCCAGCCAAAATTCACACTTCTTTAATTTAGCAAATAATTTCTTCTCCCTTAATATCTGCAACACTATTCTCAGATGTTCTTTGTGCTGCCCTTTACTCTTCGAGTACACAAGAATGTCATAAATAAAAATTACCATAAACTGATCTAAGAAGGGTTGAAATACTCTGTTCATTAAATCCATAAAAGCTGCAGGCGCATTGGTAAACCCAAACGACATTACTAAAAATTCATAATGCCCATATCTAGTTCAGAAGGCTGTCTTAGGTATATCTTCCGCCTTAACCTTCAACTGGTGATAGCCGGAACGAAGGTCAATCCTAGAAAAGACTTGTGCTCCTTGCAACTGATCAAATAGGTCACCTATCCTAGGCAAAGAATATTTATTTCGGATTGTCACCTTGTTCAACTCTCGATAATCAATGCAAAGGCGAAAACTACCATCCTTCTTTTTCACAAATAAAACGGGCGCACCCCAAGAAGAAACACTAGGCCTAATAAAGCCCTTATCTAGTAACTCTTGTAACTGTTCGTTCAACTCTTTCAACTCTGCTGGGGCCATCCGATACGGAGCCCTAGAGATAGGACTCGTGCCAGGTATCAATTCAATGGCAAACTCAATCTCTCTATCTAGTGGCAACCCCGGTAACTATTCAGGAAAAACATCAGGAAATTCCTTCACAACTAGAATATCCTCTAACTTCAATTCAGTCTCATGAATATCTCTCACAGAAGCTAAATAACCCTCGCAACCATTCCTCAACAATCGTCTAGCTTGCAAAGTTGAGATTACCAAAAGAGGAGTGTTAACTCCACTACCCACAAAACAAAATTCTAGTTGATCAGGAAACTGAAATACTACCCTTTTGCCTCGACAATCAACAAAAGCATAATTGGTTACCAACCAATCCATTCCAAGAATTATGTCAAAGTCCCGCATATCTAAAACAATCAAGTCTACAAGCAATCTTCTACTATCTATACTAACCACACGAGATTTGCCAATGTCTCCTCATGTTCCATTGCAACCTATATGCATCAATAATAAAACCTCATCTTATTCTATTCTCAAGTCCCTATAACATGTAAATAAAATTAACATTATATCAAATTATAAACGTTCCCAATACTACATCTACCCAATCTCACCACTATTTTATACCAGCCTTTAAAATTATAACCTGGCTCTGATACCATAAAATTGTCACGCCCCAAGCTCTGTGACAACGCCGCACACTCATATAAGTGAGCTTGCAAGGCTAAGAATCCAATCACATAACCCACAAAATAAAATACTCAAATTAAATCCTTAATTGTCATAATGCCAGAATCCATAAAAATAAATAGTTCTCATATGAAAATGTCCACCAAATCACTAATTTAATCTACTAACAAAACAATAATCCAAGTACTTAAATCATGGTCGTACTCTCGGCACTCCCACATGTAAAAAAAAAGATCCCGCGCAGCTCTACTCTTCTGAATCTGAAAAAAAATAAGGGTAAGCTAGATAGCCTAGTACATAACCAACCATCACTGCTAGCTGGATCAAGTATATAAAAATAAGTAAATAAATCGATAACCAATAAATATAATTTTTTTTCTACAGTTCAATAAATGAACAATTATTTGTAAGGTGGTTTCATAGCTAAAAATAAACAATGTACAATACATTTTAAATGAAAAGCCAACAAGATAATTCAAAGTAATTCGTTGTTCAAATCGATGGTTCGATATTCAGATGGTTCAATGATTTGATTCACAAAACCCATGTCTTAATGACTACGGTCACTTAGCCCGTGACAAGGCCCAGAACCACACATAGGCCGGTGGTAAAGCCCCAAAAGAAACTAGTTTCTGTGCCAATAAATAACCCCCATTGGCTAGGGTCCAAATCATAGTCAAACTAGAGTGATGTTCAAAATTCAAACAATACACAACTTTTAAATAAAACATTCGATATTTTCAGAATAAACGTTTAGTACAATTTTCAGAATAGTTTCACCAAATATTCAAATAATTTTCATAATAATATTCGATGTTGTTTTATACTTGACCCATATTTTATTTTAAGAGAACATAAAGGCTATAAATAAATATTTATGATTTTAAACGATTCGATAGGAATAAAAATGAACCAACAGTGATAGAGGGTTACTTACCTCAAACAGCTAAAATAATATTTCCCAAGCTAATCTCAAATTACCAAGATCCACCTCAATCTCACAAACCTAATAAAATATTACACCGCATAAACAATTATTATGTGCACCCATCTATCTCTTCTTGTAACAACAATAAAATAAATTAACCCAATTGCCTATTAAGAACTCCCACAATTTAGCATCAAAACAAAGCCATCACGGTTTCGGAAATTCTCAACCCATATTATTCTATTGTTGTTTATATACACGTAAAAAGTTGTAATTGCTTGTAGTCAATCGTGTATCCCACAAATACACCACCATTAAACTTAACCCATCACATATCAATCTCAAAATATGAACCACCCAAATGGGATGCAAAATACACTCTAAAATTGAGCAAAATTGAGACCCCCAACATAGACTACATCAATATATCTATTTAATCATATATGCCCATAAAATCATCTATTGATATATTAACACTAAAATCATAGATAGGAATACAATAAAATAAATCTTACCTAAGTGATGAATAAAGCAAAACTACCACTCTTATAAATCCTCCCTCTTCCTTGGTTTAGGTTTCTTTTCTTTAATTTTAAACTTTTCCAAACCCTTGCTTGCTGCCTTCACCTTTAACTCTTCCAAACCCTTTCTGCAGCACAAGCCTCTCTTCTCTTTTTCTTTTCTTTTTTTCTTTTACCTTCCCAAACCCTAGCCGCCTATGGAGCAATTCATAGCCTCTGTTTTGTTTGTTTTCCATGACTTAAAGCCACAATAGGTGGGCTTATTAACCTAATTTCTCAAAGTTACAAAATTACCCATCTAAGTAATAGGAAATATAATGCCATCTCATAACTAATTCTTTGATATTAATAAATGACTCATATAAGTTAATTTAATTACTAATCTATCCAATAAAATAATAATATTTAAAACTTGGGTTTTACATCTTTCCCTCCTTAAAAGAAATTTCGTCCTCGAAATTTGACATACCTGAAGTCTCAAAAAGTTGTGGATACTTTCGTTTCGTTTCATCCTCGAGTTCCCAAGTTACTTCTCTTTCAGAGTGATTACTCCATTGAACCTTAACATAGTGGCTGACTCGACACCTCAAAACCTTTTCCTTCCTATCAACAATTCGTATAGGGTGTTCCTCATATGTCAAGTCCTCCTTAAACTGCAACGGTGCATGATCAATCACATGACTAGGATCCGGTATATACTTCCTTAACATTGAGACATGAAAAACATTATGAACTCCAGCTAGTGAAGGTGGTAGGGCAAGTCTGTAAGCTACCTCACCAATTCGATCTAAAACCTCAAATGGTCCAACAAATCTAGGACTCAATTTACCACGAACACCAAACCTCATTACTCTTTTCATAGGAGACACCTTTAGGAACACATGGTCTCTAACCCCAAACACCAAATTGCATCTCCTGTTATCTGCATAACTTTTCTGTCTACTCTGTGCAGTGCGAAGTGGCTCTTTAATAATATTGATCTTGTTCAATGTTTGTTGCACAATCTCAGGCCCTAACAACTTCCTTTCGCCCACATCATCCCAACAAATAAGTGATCTACACTTTCGTTCATATAAAGCCTCATATAGTGCCATCTGAATGCTCGCATGATAACTATTATTATAAGAGAATTCCACTAAGGTCAAATGCTCATCCCAAGAACGTCTAAGATCAATAATGCAGGCCTTCAACATGTCTTCAAGAGTCTGAATAGTTCTCTTTGACTGTCCATCAGTTTGAGGATGAAAGGCCATGCTAAAATTCAAACTAGTACCCAAAGCTGTATGCAAACTCCTCCAAAACATAGATACAAATCTGCTATCTCTATCAGACACTATGGTCATCGAAATACCATGCAACTTCACAATCTCCTTGATATACAATTTTGCAAACCTCTCTAAGGAGAACCCTACCTTAAAAGCTTGAAAGTGAGTGGATTTGGTCAATTTGGGTCCTAGGCAACCTTGTCACAAAATCCATAGTAATATGTTCCCACTTCTACTCGGGAATAGGAAAAGGTTTTAACTTAACTGCAGGTCTCTGATGTTCAACTTTCACTTGTTGACATACCAAACATTGAACAACATACTGAGCAATTTCCCTGAACTGTGAGCTTCTCTCAGGATTTCTCTCTTGAGCTCTAAATCATTAGGCAGACACAACCTCCCTCCAAATCTCAAGGTTCCATTTTTATGCATACAAAATTCCATCTGTAGCCCTATTTCCATTTCAGCCTTAAGTTTTTGCAACTGAGGATCTCTTCCCTGAGCATCTTTAATTCTATCAATCAATGTGGGTTGAACTCTAAGGTTTGCCAACTGCACTCCATGGCTATGCCATCTAATCTCAATATTTAACCTCTGCAAGTCCTCCAAGATATTCTTTTGGTCAGTGATCAAGGTAGCCAAATTACTCGGGGTCTTTCTACTCAAGGCATCCGCCACTGCATTGGCTTTTCCTGGATGATAATTGATAGTCAAATCATAGTTCTTTAATAGCTCCAACCATCCTCTTTGCCTCATATTCAATTCTTTTTTAGTGAAAATATGCTTCAAACTTTTATGATCAGTGAATATCTCACATTTCACCCCATACAGGTAGTGCCTCTAGATTTTCAATGCAAACACCACGGCAACCAACTCCAAATCATGAGTAGGATAATTCTACTCATATGGCTTCAACTGCCTAGACGCATATGCCATTACCTTATCATTCTGCATCAGGACACAACCCAAGCACATCTTCGATTAAAACCTTCATCTCCGGACGGAACTATAAGTACTGGAGCACATACCAATCGACTCTTTAGATCTTGGAAACTCTTCTCACAATCATCAGACCACTCAAATTTAACCCCTTTTTGTGTTAAACGAGTCAAAGGCATAGAAATTTGGGAAAATCTCTCAACAAACCTTCTATAATAACCTGCTAAACCCAAGAAGCTACAAATTTCAGTAACACTAGTAGGCCTATTCCACTCTACCACTGCCTCCACTTTCTTGGGGTCAACAGACACCCCATCTCTAGATATCACATGACCCAAAAATGATACACTCTCCAGCCAAAATTCACACTTCTTTAATTTAGCAAATAATTTCTTCTCCCTTAATATCTGCAACACTATTCTCAGATGTTCTTTGTGCTGCCCTTTACTCTTCGAGTACACAAGAATGTCATAAATAAAAATTACCATAAACTGATCTAAGAAGGGTTGAAATACTCTGTTCATTAAATCCATAAAAGCTGCAGGCGCATTGGTAAACCCAAACGACATTACTAAAAATTCATAATGCCCATATCTAGTTCAGAAGGCTGTCTTAGGTATATCTTCCGCCTTAACCTTCAACTGGTGATAGCCGGAACGAAGGTCAATCCTAGAAAAGACTTGTGCTCCTTGCAACTGATCAAATAGGTCACCTATCCTAGGCAAAGAATATTTATTTCGGATTGTCACCTTGTTCAACTCTCGATAATCAATGCAAAGGCGAAAACTACCATCCTTCTTTTTCACAAATAAAACGGGCGCACCCCAAGAAGAAACACTAGGCCTAATAAAGCCCTTATCTAGTAACTCTTGTAACTGTTCGTTCAACTCTTTCAACTCTGCTGGGGCCATCCGATACGGAGCCCTAGAGATAGGACTCGTGCCAGGTATCAATTCAATGGCAAACTCAATCTCTCTATCTAGTGGCAACCCCGGTAACTATTCAGGAAAAACATCAGGAAATTCCTTCACAACTAGAATATCCTCTAACTTCAATTCAGTCTCATGAATATCTCTCACAGAAGCTAAATAACCCTCGCAACCATTCCTCAACAATCGTCTAGCTTGCAAAGTTGAGATTACCAAAAGAGGAGTGTTAACTCCACTACCCACAAAACAAAATTCTAGTTGATCAGGAAACTGAAATACTACCCTTTTGCCTCGACAATCAACAAAAGCATAATTGGTTACCAACCAATCCATTCCAAGAATTATGTCAAAGTCCCGCATATCTAAAACAATCAAGTCTACAAGCAATCTTCTACTATCTATACTAACCACACGAGATTTGCCAATGTCTCCTCATGTTCCATTGCAACCTATATGCATCAATAATAAAACCTCATCTTATTCTATTCTCAAGTCCCTATAACATGTAAATAAAATTAACATTATATCAAATTATAAACGTTCCCAATACTACATCTACCCAATCTCACCACTATTTTATACCAGCCTTTAAAATTATAACCTGGCTCTGATACCATAAAATTGTCACGCCCCAAGCTCTGTGACAACGCCGCACACTCATATAAGTGAGCTTGCAAGGCTAAGAATCCAATCACATAACCCACAAAATAAAATACTCAAATTAAATCCTTAATTGTCATAATGCCAGAATCCATAAAAATAAATAGTTCTCATATGAAAATGTCCACCAAATCACTAATTTAATCTACTAACAAAACAATAATCCAAGTACTTAAATCATGGTCGTACTCTCGGCACTCCCACATGTAAAAAAAAAGATCCCGCGCAGCTCTACTCTTCTGAATCTGAAAAAAAATAAGGGTAAGCTAGATAGCCTAGTACATAACCAACCATCACTGCTAGCTGGATCAAGTATATAAAAATAAGTAAATAAATCGATAACCAATAAATATAATTTTTTTTCTACAGTTCAATAAATGAACAATTATTTGTAAGGTGGTTTCATAGCTAAAAATAAACAATGTACAATACATTTTAAATGAAAAGCCAACAAGATAATTCAAAGTAATTCGTTGTTCAAATCGATGGTTCGATATTCAGATGGTTCAATGATTTGATTCACAAAACCCATGTCTTAATGACTACGGTCACTTAGCCCGTGACAAAGCCCAGAACCACACATAGGCCGGTGGTAAAGCCCCAAAAGAAACTAGTTTCTGTGCCAATAAATAACCCCCATTGGCTAGGGTCCAAATCATAGTCAGACTAGAGTGATGTTCAAAATTCAAACAATACACAACTTTTAAATAAAACATTCGATATTTTCAGAATAAACGTTTAGTACAATTTTCAGAATAGTTTCACCAAATATTCAAATAATTTTCATAATAATATTCGATGTTGTTTTATACTTGACCCATATTTTATTTTAAGAGAACATAAAGGCTATAAATAAATATTTATGATTTTAAACGATTCGATAGGAATAAAAATGAACCAACAGTGATAGAGGGTTACTTACCTCAAACAGCTAAAATAATATTTCCCAAGCTAATCTCAAATTACCAAGATCCACCTCAATCTCACAAACCTAATAAAATATTACACCGCATAAACAATTATTATGTGCACCCATCTATCTCTTCTTGTAACAACAATAAAATAAATTAACCCAATTGCCTATTAAGAACTCCCACAATTTAGCATCAAAACAAAGCCATCACGGTTTCGGAAATTCTCAACCCATATTATTCTATTGTTGTTTATATACACGTAAAAAGTTGTAATTGCTTGTAGTCAATCGTGTATCCCACAAATACACCACCATTAAACTTAACCCATCACATATCAATCTCAAAATATGAACCACCCAAATGGGATGCAAAATACACTCTAAAATTGAGCAAAATTGAGACCCCCAACATAGACTACATCAATATATCTATTTAATCATATATGCCCATAAAATCATCTATTGATATATTAACACTAAAATCATAGATAGGAATACAATAAAATAAATCTTACCTAAGTGATGAATAAAGCAAAACTACCACTCTTATAAATCCTCCCTCTTCCTTGGTTTAGGTTTCTTTTCTTTAATTTTAAACTTTTCCAAACCCTTGCTTGCTGCCTTCACCTTTAACTCTTCCAAACCCTTTCTGCAGCACAAGCCTCTCTTCTCTTTTTCTTTTCTTTTTTTCTTTTACCTTCCCAAACCCTAGCCGCCTATGGAGCAATTCATAGCCTCTGTTTTGTTTGTTTTCCATGACTTAAAGCCACAATAGGTGGGCTTATTAACCTAATTTCTCAAAGTTACAAAATTACCCATCTAAGTAATAGGAAATATAATGCCATCTCATAACTAATTCTTTGATATTAATAAATGACTCATATAAGTTAATTTAATTACTAATCTATCCAATAAAATAATAATATTTAAAACTTGGGTTTTACAGTTACCATCCCACTTAAGAATGAAGAGATCATACCAAAGCTTAAAGAGAAAAAGAAGTGGGAGAGAAACACTAATACTGTGTTTGGTTGGCGGATTTGGAGAGGGATTTCGAAAGGGAAATGGAAAAGGTAGGTGAAATGTGAATAAATCATGCCTATATTTCACATAGTTTCATACACCTTTTCCCTTTCCCTTTCCAAATCCCTCCCCAAATCCCTCAACCAAACACACCATAAATCAAACATTGATATATAATACTTAAAGCATAAAAAAACATAAAACTAAACCTACTATAAAACTTAACATAAAAACTAAACTACATCTAACATATGGAAGAAAAATTAAATTAACCTAGGAGGAAATAAATATGAAGACTAACATTGAAAAGGGGAGAACAGCCGCCGAACCACTTGGGCTGCCATTGGACTCTTGAACTCTTGAACTTCACAAACTTGCTTGAAGCTTGTCTTCACGCGGAATCACCAAGACTTGGAAGGAAGACCCAAAACTTTTAGACTAGAAGATCTTACAGAACACAACGTATATATATATTTTGGTTTGTGTACCCAACTTTTTTTTCTTATAAATATAGGTACTCCCATTCCTCATTCAAAACTAGCCATAATTAATTCATCAGTTTAGCCTTTAACTAGTTTCCAAAAAATAAGTTTGACACGGGAAGAATAAACGAGTCACGCTTCATATGATTATTAAAACAAACCAGTATAGATGATGTTGGTATAATGCAATCACAAGACTAATCTAATCAATTTTAGTCAGTAGCATATACCAATGGAGGCCAGACTATGCTCTTGGTGGACCAACTACCTAGTCTAACAACAAGGCCTCTAACGTCTCTTGCACATTCTGAAATCAGGTCTGTGCAACAACCTTCAATTGCCATCAACCAACAAATATTGATAGCATATTTTGGTATAACTTTTATGGGCACTTTTAGTTGCAACCCCACAAAATAAGCTAGCAAGTTCTGATACTTCAACTGATGTGTACGTCAGCATTAATTTATGCATATTGCAACCAACTCCAAACACAGGCTTTCAATTTGTCTATATTCATATCTAAGTTGCTTTAAAAGCTTTGGTGCAGAATCAGGTTTGATGATGGAAGCAAATACATGGTAATTCAAATGACAGCAAACAAATAAACAAATGCTCACAACTTAAAGTAATTTTTGGGTAAAAATTAAATAAACTATAATGGGGCATAGGGCTTTATTTACCGAGCATCACAACAAAACACAAATAAATGGAGCATAGGGATTTATTTAGGCTATGCTTTAACAAATGGAGTACATAATTTTTCCATGAGAACTTTTTGAGTATTGGATCTTGGAGATTGGGCGGTTGAAATGAAGCATCACTGAGACACTAAGGGCATGGAAGGGAAAATATATTTGATTCTGAGACATGCAAGGAAGTCCAATTTCTTAAGGTTAAATGAAATGTTTAGTGGAACAACTGTGTCAAGAGTACCCTAAAATTGGGTAAGTCCGTAATTTCGCAACTGTTCTTAGTGGGATTTGGTAGTCTTCTAAGAAGGATGATGATAAAAAGATGGATTCAAGCCCATCACAGTCTTCAATTAGAAATCTTCTTAAATCTCTCACATCCCTCAACAATTGAATATCTGATAAGCTAATGTGATAGTCCCATCTTCCAATGTTCAAGTACTCTATGTTGCTGGGGGGCGTTACGTGACCTACACCGGTACTTCTAAAATATTTAGAGTTGTAGATACAAACTTTGGTTGCTTCAGGACAGTATTTCTCTTGTTCATCATCTTGGTTCTTTTTTATCAACAATTCCCACCACAAGGTTGTAGTTTTCCAAACTTTGACATTGTAGAGATGTCACATAATAAGTAAGCTCTTGAACACTGTGAAACTGAACTTTAAGAACTTTTAATTGTGTCAAGCCTAACAGCTTTTTTGATGACACTTCTACTTTTGTTCTCTTAATTCTAAGGCATTGGAGCTGTGAGAGTCTGTGTAACTTCCAGCAAGGAAACGTACGTAGGCTGTAGTTTCAGGAGAGGTTGAGATTTCTGAGACTAGTCAATTCTTCTATACCTTGGGGTATTTCTTCAATCTAACTTTCAGTCAGTTTTAACTCTTTCAATGCCTTTAGTTTCTCCAGTGAAGGAACATAATTTAGTTGCTGACAATTCTCTACTACCAGTGCATAAAAATTCTCCAACTTAGAGATGGACTCTGGCAGAGATTGTATGGCGGTGAAAGACAACTCCAATACCTTGAGACGCTGCATATGAGTGAAGAAAGAATTTGGAATCCGTAATACTTAAGGTGGAGGGCTGAGGGCAAATAGAATCAATTTTCTGGTGGAATTCCGGCAACAATTGGCTATTTGAAGTGAGCAATTTTCATTTAGAAAACAACTTGTCTTCTGGTACTATTCCAGAGTCTTTAGGTTCGTGTGTTTCTCTAAGTGACATAAACCTCAGCCGGAAATTCATTTTCCGGCAAGATTCCGGTGAGTATTGGTTCTTTAAGGAGCCTAAACTCCTTAAATCTGTCGCACAACAAACTTTCCAGGGAAATTCCAGTGAGTTTGTCTTTGCTAAAACTTAGCATTCTTGATTTGTCAAACATTAAGTTGATGGGTCGTATACCAGATTCTTTATCAATTGAAGCATTTGTTGGTGGCTTTGCCGGAAACCCGGGACTATGTGGTGAGAATATGAGGAATCTTCGGCCATGCTTGTCAGATTTTGGCAAGTCCAGCAATGTTCGGACGGTTATATCTTGCATTGTAGCTGGGGCAATTGTCTTGTTTGTGTCACTTGCATGTTTCATGTATGTTAAGTATAAATATAAGATGGAAAATCAGGACTGTCCGATCAAACGATACAGTTCTTTGGATATGAAACAATTCCATCTATTGAGCTTCACTGAAGAAGAAGTCATGAATGCAATCAAAAAGGAAAATTTGATTGGCAAAGGTGGGTCAGGAAATGTGTACAAAGTCATGCCAGGGAATGGCAAACAATTGGCTGTTAAACATATTTGGAAGTCAGATTCCGGTGACCGGAGAAGCTGCCGGAGCAGCTCAGCGGTGATTCCTAAGGGAAATCTCTGGTCGCTGGAATATGATGCCGAGGTGGCCACATTGAGCTCGATTAGGCATTTGAATGTAGTGAAATTGTACGGTTGCATCACAAGCGAGGAGTGGAATTTACTGGTTTACGAGTACCTGCCCAATGGGAGTTTGTGGGATAGGTTGCACACGTGTCAGAAGATCGAGATGGATTGGGAGGTGCGATATGAGATCGCGGTGAGGGACGCCAAAGGGCTTGAGTACTTGCATAATGGGAGCGATACGAGATCTCGGTGGGGCTGCCAAAGGGCTTGAGTACTTGCATCATGGGTGTGATAGGCCGGTGATTCACCAGGATGTGAAAACAAGCAACATCTTGTTGGATAAGCAATTAAAGCCCAAGATTGCAGATTTTCGCCTAGCAAAAGTTGAGCAGCCAAATGGAGTTTGGGATTCTACCTACATTATTGCAGGGACTCATGGTTACATAGCTCCAGGTTAGCTTTTATTTCCATGTACATGCTATTTTCAGTGACAAGGTTTAGTTGCTGTTGTGAATGTCTCATACTTTACCAGGTTCATGCATATGACCTGTTAGCTGTTGGGATCTGGGATCCCGCCCAAGACCTTATAGAAATCATTGCAAGCAGAAAAACACACCCATGCACAAGGAGACACAATATTTTACGTGGTTCGGCCCAATGCCTACGTCCACGGGAGAGTAACCGGTTATCACTATACCAATGAGGAGATTACAGAAAGATTACAATAGAGGAGGAGCTCACACTCTCCTCACTCAGCCACTCACCCGTCTCCCTCGCTCACACCGAGGGAGACGGTCTCTCCACCTCACATCTCTCGCACTCTTTGGTTCACGGTTTTCTTCCTCACTCTCTTACTCACACTTTGGCCTCTCCTCTCAACCTCCATTTATAGGTGAGGGAGTAGGTGGGAGAGCCTTTGGGTAGCCTCCATGTTTGACCCTTGACATGGTTGGTGGCCACCAAGCTTGACTTGGTTGGTTGCCTTCCATTGTTGACCAACCAACTTGGATGATCACCTTTTTCACACATGGGTGAATTCAACAAATCACCCCCTCAACCCATGTGAGGTGATCCATTGCATACACTGCTGCTAATCTTGTCACGCCCAAATTCAACAAAGTCTGCATCTCTTCACTGAGACGCTGCATCCCCTGAAGCTAGAGATAAAACACCAGAGATACAAGAGGAGGAGGGAATCCGACATCCTCAACTCAACTCACACCACTCTCTGATTTGGAGAGAGCCACTGCTCCTATCTCCCACAGATCTCTTCCATGCTTCCTGTCTCGAATGTCTATACCTGCTATGCTTGAACTTGCGCAACCAAGATATCCGACACCCCCTGATTGGATGTCCTGCACCCCCTGCTGGGATGCCCTTGACTGTCATGCATTACCTCGCAGGACCAGTCATTGGAGCAATAGAAAACTCGTTGTTTATCTCATCAACGTCCTCTGTCTTCTTTGCTCGGAGCTTTTCCTCTGAACTTTCAGCCTTTGCCCTCTGCACTTCTGAACAACCTCCTGGCGTTTCCACATACGCTTGTTGTCTGTGCCTTTGCAATCCCTGATTTGCTGTCCAGTAGATTGATGGTTGACAGTAGCTCCATCTGTCAAAGCATCGTCAGCTATGCAATTCCTTGCATAGTGCCCGTACCCATGGCTTCTGGTCTCCTTGCGTCGAGCTCGCCTGAGAGATCCGCATCAACTCTATCATCCGCTGCCATGGAACTAAAGAAACCACCATAGAGAAATAAGACTTGTCACTCCTTGGCACGCACTCTTGCATTTTACCTGTCTCAATTTCTCTGTCTGGAAGTTCCTGTGAACTGTCAACAACCCGCTGCTGCACACTCTTCTCGCGCCTCTGTACGACACTCTAGCGTACCCTTGCACTGTTGCACGTCTGCAATTGTACTTCTGCGCTTAGTATGCTCCTCTGCATCTATTGTTCTACATGTCCACATACCATTAGTACCTTCTCGTATACAGTAGCTCCAACAGCCACAGTATTTCCCTGAGCCTGTACTGGTTGCCAAATCATCTATCCGTCGATGAATGGTCTTCTCTTTTGATTGAACCAGATCCTCCAATCACCTCAACAACCAGGAAAGTTCCCAGGAAAGACTGGTGGGGTCACAACCGGTCCCACTTAAGAACCAGTCTCCTTAGACAGTGTCTTTTTGACAGAACTTTCCTAGACCTTTGAGATAATCATGTCTGCAATCCTCTGATCGCCCCTGACCAATCCTGATCTCCCTCGATCTGCCATTTGATCAAGCCTGATCTCCTCTGGTCTTCAATGATCTATCTCAATCTGTATCTGGTTGTCCAATCTGGTCAGAATCTGCCCATTCTAACCTCTTCAGTGAATCCGCAGCGTTCCACAATATCCGGCAACCTTCCTTCGAGTATTGAAGATAACAAACTCCCATGTTTTGACAATCTTTCAAAACCGTTCAAAATTTCACTATTCTGACCTTGCGGTTGCGTCCGGAGCGGTCCGTTTAGCTAGGACCAACCTTCGCTGCATTTCCGGGGACCTCACTGAAAACTATCCCCGAAAGCTGGGCCACACCACAATTTTCTGAAAATTCTGGGCCAAATTGCAATTTTCAGAAGTTCAGGGAATATTCCGTGTACCAACAGAATATTCCGTCCACTGCCCCTGACGCCGTCTGCCACTTTAATCTGCCTTCTTTTTACAGAAACTCCATCTCCAAAATCTGACCGTACGGATGTGTCCGGAATACTCCAAATAGTCGGAAACCACTATTGGATCACCAAAAACGGACTCCAAATGGCTTCGATCTAGCCAAAACATTTTGTACGCCTCAGATCTGCGGCTGTACCTTCGCCGCGAAACACAGGATTCTTCCTCCTGCGGATGACGTGGCAGCTGACGTGGCTGATGACGTGGCACGCGCGTGCCATACACGCGCCTCCCCCACTCGTCTTCTTCCTTCATCCGCGCGTGGAGCGCGTGCCTGCGACTGGGCCGACGCGCCGGCTGCCTTCACGGCGCGTGGCGGCGCGTGCCGAGATTGGGCCTCACGCGCCTTCTTCAGGAGGCGCGTGAGGGCGCGTGGAAGCTCCTCTGGGTGTCTGCTTTATATGGTTGGACTCCTCTTCTCGAGCCCTTTCTCCTGGTATGCTCAAAACCTGATTTTGAGCAACTTGATTTCTGGGCAGTTTCAAACAACACGCTGTTTTTGTTCCGAAACGCCACCGACGAGGCTCTGATACCACTTGTTGGGATCTGGGATCCCGCCCAAGACCTTATAGAAATCATTGCAAGCAGAAAAACACACCCATGCACAAGGAGACACAATATTTTACGTGGTTCGGCCCAATGCCTACGTCCACGGGAGAGTAACCGGTTATCACTATACCAATGAGGAGATTACAGAAAGATTACAATAGAGGAGGAGCTCACACTCTCCTCACTCAGCCACTCACCCGTCTCCCTCGCTCACACCGAGGGAGACGGTCTCTCCACCTCACATCTCTCGCACTCTTTGGTTCACGGTTTTCTTCCTCACTCTCTTACTCACACTTTGGCCTCTCCTCTCAACCTCCATTTATAGGTGAGGGAGTAGGTGGGAGAGCCTTTGGGTAGCCTCCATGTTTGACCCTTGACATGGTTGGTGGCCACCAAGCTTGACTTGGTTGGTTGCCTTCCATTGTTGACCAACCAACTTGGATGATCACCTTTTTCACACATGGGTGAATTCAACATTAGCAACCTGGTCAAACTCAGTTCTTGTTGTATTCAAATTTTAATATATATATATTATAGGTTATTTCGGGGAATAGGGTTACGTGAGTAGAGCGAACTCTTGTTATAGACAACTTAGAAAGAGACAGCTGCTTCTTGTATTTCTCCTATTTTAATAGCCAGAACCTTTTGTCATTCTTCGCCCATGGACAAGCGACATATATCTTGTATTCTTGTGTAATTACTCTGTTTTACTTTCTCATTTTTGTTTGTTCTATCATAATAGTTGCATTCTTACTTTCCACAAGTGCTTTAGTGTTTTGAAATCACAATAGGTGGTTCTAAATATTCTTTACTTGTTGCAATGAAACTGATTGTTGTGCCTTGTTTTGGTTTTGAAGAATACGTATACACAAGCAAGGTGAATGAGAAGAGTGATGTATATAGCTTTGGGGTGGTGCTGATGGAACTAGTGACAGGAAAGAGGCCTGTCGAGCCAGAGTTCGAAGAGAACAAAGACATAGTCCAGTGGGTGTGCGGAGAGATGAGAAGCAAAGGCAGTTCAATTCATTTGGTGGACGCAGCCATCTCAGAGGCCATGTAGGAAGACGCTGCCAGGGTGTTGAGAATTGCAGTTCACTACACGATGAAGACTTCGGCACTGAGGCCTTCCATGAGAATGGTAGTGCAAATGTTGGAAGAGGCCGAGCCTTGTAATTTAATAGGCTTAATTGCCTGTAAAGACGGTGAAAACAGTAAGAGCTGATGAGTTGGAGCACAATAGCAAGTTCAATGATGGAGATTCAGTTGGAAGAGTAGGTCTTAATCTGGTGACTAGCAAGTCTCTTAGTGGTTATAGCACAGTAGACAATTCAAGTGAAGATCAGAGTTAACATTGCAGGCCTCAATTTGTTGCCAGTAAATCAACAAGTCTATTAGCTTATATGATTAGATTGCAATGTTTATTTGGTAAGAAACTCAAATGCCAAGCTTGCTAGTTTAGCTCTTTTTAGCCTGTAAGAGAGTGAGGCAGAGAGAGACGTATGTAATGATATGAGATAACTTAATATCATTTTTATTCCACTCGTAGGTGATGAACCACTTAATATAAATGGAATAATTTGAGTTTTTTCTTTTGAAAACAAGGAAAACATTTATATTAAAACAACAATAACATACGGAAACAAGACTCCAAAGGGCCGTACAAACCAAACAACAAAACGAAAAGAAAAAAACAAACAAAAAAAAACCAACAAATTTGCCAAAAAAAACTAGTTACGACCCAAGAAAAACTACCAATCTTCTCAAAGATGTGGTCTAGAAAGCAAGATTTGCTTGAAAGCCCGTTGTCCCCGTCGACGTCGTCCCCGTCGCCGCTGCCCAACTCCGTCGCCGCTGTCGCCGTACTTTGGACAATGCCAGAAGCTAGAGTTGAGGAAGAAGTATACCCACAATGATATGGGAGAAAGCTTAAGAGAGGAGGGAACTATTGTGAGTGTCGAAAATCAGGGAAGAAAACTCTCAAACTCTTGTTTCAGACATAAAAAGTTCAGATCTACACTCTAAAACTATAGATCTATACTCTAAGAGTGTAGATCTACACTTTAGAAGGGTAAAAGGAGTTGTTGGAGCACCGTTGGAATTTTTTATTTTATTTTATAATTTGAGTTGATTATGCTCCATTGTATTGCTTCATTTGTCAAGTAATGGGAAATAATTTTTTTAAAAAAATGAGACCTCAGTGCCACCAGTGTATAGGGAAGGCAAAATGTACACAACCTTACCTAACATGATTGAGTCGTATTTATTACACATGAAGCCCTTCTCCCTTTATGAGCAAATTGATTATGCAATAATGAGAAAGAGGGGATCAGAGCCCATTGGCTTTGATTCTTTTTTCTGTGTTATCCTTTCTCTTCAAAGTACAAGTCTTGTACTTCAAGATTGGTAGAAGAACCAAAAGAATAGGGTTCTTTAATTGTGAAGCTAGGACTGTGGTTTTGTCCAAGGAAATTCGTCCATGTTACCTGTTTCATCATGACTGACTTGAAAAATAAATCTAATTGGGCTTTTGGTTACCAAGCTAAATCATGACATAAAGAATGTTGTGAAAACCAATTGCCTTTTAGAAGAATTGAATCTTCTAATATCATCTTATTTCTTTTAATTGCAGAAGCATTCTGATAAGTGTGCACACAACAGTCCTCAAGTGCATGGGGGTGGCTTTTATTTTTTGTCACCCATTTAAATAAATAAAAAAATGTCTACATATTTTGTCAAATTTTCATTAATTATATCAATAGACTAATTCATTTACACTTTAATTAAGCAATTTTGTTTTAGCTTTATCTTCTTTCAAGTTAATTACATGCATAGTGAGCTTACTTCATGAAGTTTAAAGCTATTGTGTCTAAAGTTAGGATAACGGTATCATGATTCAAACACCATAAAAAAAAAAAAAAAATAATGTTCGAGGGGGCAAAAACACGGAGTACATAACTTCATAAAACTGAAATGATTTAGACTTAAAAGAGTGAAACAATTTATTGCATGTCTTTGTCACACACAAATACATTAGTTACCTCAACTATTACAAAGTTGCAGAGCATTGTGTATGAAATAGAAAGTAAATAAATTTAAACAAGCAAATATAATTCAATAAAAAATTGAACAAGAAGAAGATAATAACACTTCGGCAAAGCCACTTTCCTTGCACAACACTTGGGTACATGGATGTTGTGAAAATTTGGCTCCTTTGGAATCATTAAAGGCCTTTTTCCCCGTGACAATGACCTGGATGCAGAAGAAGTAGCAGCTTTATTTGCATGGCTAATATCACTATGGCTTGGCTCTCCTGCTTCCTCGGACCTTAAAGTTGTTGATGATATATCCTTTACCACAGTGAGTTGTTTACCACAAGCCATTGCCTTCTTCGTTGAAGCAACCCTGAAAAAGTGTATAGCTAAATCAGTCTTATGGAGAATTTTTCATAAATTAAGGATGAGATAACACTGAACCAAGAGTAGTACTCACCCTTTGGGACTAATAAACTGTTTATGCTGTGAAGATGACTTTGTCTTTCGTAAGCTGTTTTCTGATTTTTGACTAGTAACATCCCTGCCATATTCAAGTCTGGAGGTTATTAGTTTAGGTTTTTGTTGTGTTGATTTGGAACATCTCTGTGGGGTTATAGTAGCTATCTTTGGATATGCTTGTCCTTCTGAAGCTGTTCGACTCTGTTTCTGCAAATTACAAGATGAAGAATTTTTTTAAGAAATCTCAAACTTTTGAACCTTACAATAACAACGGCGAGGAATTTAAAAGTGTATAAATAAGTAAACAATTGAAAATGAAGATGACTTACGGGTTCATCCTTTTGATAATTTTTCTGTAATTCATTTCCACTGCTTTCATTTGTATCGTGATTGCACTTTCTTTGCTCGAGGCACTTCTCATTTCTCTGAGATCAAATGCAAAATATCTGGCTTCAGTATTATTCATTCATGATAAATACAAGAAATAATCCCCACAAGAAAATGCTCACTTGGATTTCATTCCCATGCTTTTTGTGCAAACTTCTACTTAGGAGCGTAAAAGCTGCTATAATTTCCTTATGAGGAACTAGTGCTTGCATTTTCCTCTCCAAGTTTGCTTCCTTAAGAATTCCTCTCTCCTAAAAAATCATCAGTTCTATTAGATGTGACAAGCAAGAACATATTTTTTTGTACATAATTAATTTGGGAAAGACACGGCTTACATCAGTCCTTAGAGCCTGAAAGGCTTGGGATTTGTGGGTTTTGGTTTTTTTATACTTCACCCCTTGAGCACCAGTGGTATCTACAATGAGCCCTTCTTTCAAATTTTTGTCCTGTGTTTGGTTAACCTACAATAATTTCAAAAGTATAATCAAAATAATGAGATGATGCAACCATCTAATATGAAACAGAAAATTATATGTGATAAAGTTCCTGTTATTCTAAAACACAAGAGAAAAAGAAATAGGACCTTTTTAGTAAATTCATTTGTCTCCTGCTTGCGAAATATTTTGCTTCCAGAACTAGATTCACACCTATTACCATCAGAGGCCAAAGCATTTTCTTTGTCATCGCTGTCCACGGCTTCACCTTCATGTCCTATTTCTCATAAATTTTCAGATTCGGTGTTGTGGTCTTCTAGGCTTTCTCTCTTCTCTGAACTTGCTTTTGTTTTTCATTCCTTGTCAATTCATTCACTGATCTCATTGTCGCCTTCAAAGTTTTCTTCAAATTTGGGGAAATAATTTTCTTCCAAACTGTTCGCCCAACCCTTGGAACATATTACAGCCCCAAGTGGCGAAAAGCCGACATCGAGGTGCCAAACCTTCCCATCGATGTGAGCTCTTGGGGAAGATTAGCCTGTTATCCCTAGAGTAACTTTTATCTGTTGAGCGACGGCCCTTCCACTCGGCATCATCGAATCACTACGGCCGACTTTCGTCCCTGCTCAACGAGTGGGTCTTGCAGTCAAGTTCCCATCTGCCTTTGCACTTGAGAACCAATCTCCGTCCGGCTTGAGGAAACCTTTTCACGCTTCCGTTACCTTTTGGGAGGCCTACGCCCCATAGAAACTATCTACCTGAGACTGTCCCTTGGCCCGTAGGTCCTGACACAAGGTTAGAATTCTAGCTCTTCTTCAGAGTTTGATGAGGTGTTCATTTCGCCTCTTGAGGCATCTAACAAAACCATGTATGAATTCTTTGTTAGTGGCACTACCCCTAAGCAAGTAACGGCTTCTTCTCGAGTAGAATTTGTGGTATCCAAATTTCCTGATGTTTTCTCAGTTGACAACCATTCCTCACATATATTTCCTTCAGTAATCCTTGAACTACCTAATACCGAGCTATCCCTTGATTTCATGTCAATCTCCATACCGCTTGAGTCATTTTCAACTGATTCTGTGGGCATAGAGTTGCAAGGTTTATTTCCCTTCTCGATACATCTTAAAGATCTATTTCCCTTCTCTTCACAATTTGGAGGCCTAAACAATTCCTTGGCCTTGCTTTTGTCCTTGTAGGCACTTAGTTTTCTTCTTGAAGGATTCAAAAGCAATGATTTGTCAAGATTGTGTTTAATGTCCTTTGATGACTTGTTAGAATACCCGAATATACGCTTCCTTTGATTGCTTATCTCAAGCCTCTTTATCCCTTCACAAATCTTTGTTAAAGGAGTACGCAATTCCGATGAAGTTTTTGTGAGAATAATATTAGTATTATATATATTATGTGAATATTGTTTCCTATTAGAATTGGTTTAGGGTTTATTCTTGTTTCCTATTTAGGATTAGGTCTAGAATTGCTATATATATCAGATGTACACATTGTATTCATACACAAGTTGAATATATAGAAAGCTATTCAGAAATCTTACATGGTATCAAAGCCACGTCTGAAACCCTAAGTCTGGCCGGCGTCCACGCCTGTTGTTCGAAGTTGTCACCTGTTGTTCGAAGTCATCTCAGTTCTATGGTCTTCTTCACAATCGCGACTTAGGGTTCGTGGGTCTCTCTGGTTCATGGGTCACGATCATCTTCAGTCGTCATCAGCAACTTGCGATCAGCTTCAGCCTCCTGCTTCGTCGCGACTCAGTTCTGGTACTTTTGGTTCGCGAACTCAGTCCCTCTGGTTCGCAAACGTCTCAATTCTGAGGAATCTGAATCCCAGATTGAAGAAAGAGAAATTGAGAAGGAACAGGCAGCACCAATACAGAGAAAAAAGATAAGGAAGATGACCGTCTCCCCTTTTGATTTGGTCGAAGACCTTATTCATGAGGTAGCTGCCAAGGCAGTGGAGCAAGAACATTCCAAGGCCATAATTGTTTTTGAGAGAGCTGAGAAGAGACGGCAACAACAATTCTTAAGAGATGAAGCTACTGCTGCTGATGCAATCCAAAGGAAAACTGCAAGAAGGCAATATATTGCTGAGCATTATTCCCTTCGTAGCTCTCATATTGTTGTTATCACTTCTAAAACAAGTAACTTCTTTCACGCCTCTACTATTTTTCCCTTGTCAGATTTTAGGTACTGAGGCTTGACATTACTTTGTACTTATTCTTTTGTAGCAACAACTACTGAGCCTGTTCTTCCAATAAGGACTACCTCAGTTTCAGTTGAAGTGGAACAAACTCAAGATGTGGAGAACATTCAAATAATTCTGCCACTTCCAGGCCCTATATTTTTTATACCATTACTAAGGCCAAGTATTCCTGCATCACTTTCTTTTGACTTAACTCTATATCTTCCTTACTTATCTTTTGACCTATCTCAATTTAATTCTCTTTCGAGCCTTGCTTTTCCTTCTCCTCCTAAGGAAGCTCCAGCTATTACCTTCTCTTCGATGGTAGCTGATTCTCCTAAAGAGGGTGCTGGCAGCTCTCCAACTCACAGTTTATTACTTTTGCCTAGTTCCAGCCCTTCTTCCCTTGATTTATTGGTGGCTAGAACCATAGAGACTGCTGAAGATGCTCCACCCATTTCTCCTGTCTCTATGCAGTCCTTTGTGCCTTCCACCAAAGCCCTTTCTGCCCCCTTCATGTCCACAGACGAGGTAGACATTTTTGAAGCAAAACTAGCTAGTCTCTTCGACATGCCTTCTACCTCTCCAATGGCTAGTGATGAGACTGAGCCGTTAGTTTTGGCTGATTCTTTACTAGAAATTTTTGAGAGCTCTTCCTCCAGTAGTAAGCCTTTTTTACCTTTGATAGACTTGGATAACTGCTTGAAGCTATTGACATCCTTTTCAAGGATTCCCTTTAAGGCCTTAGAGAGACCTATAATAAGAAATGGCTTCCTTCAGTGCTGCAAGATTGTTGAGCAATCTGGCATGACTGTCTCAAGTCATTTATCTCAGGCAGCAGCCACTATTGACTTCTATATCAACATTTGCCATGCTGCCAAGGCTGCAGAGGAGAAATTGGTTGAAGATCAGAGCTTTGTTTCTACAGTGCATACTGAGGTATCAGAAGAAGAAATAGTTACTCTCTTTCTTCTTTGTGAGAGTGTCTCTTGCTCTTGAGCTTCTTCTTCTTCTTCTTCTGCCAATTGAACTTCAGGTGTTTCCTTGACAGGATCAGGCAAGAGTTTCCTTTTCTTCTTTTGCTGTTTGCTCCTGAGGAGATGTAAAGCTTGGGTCTTCTGAGGAGAATCTCCTTGTGAAGCACCCGCACCACCTTCACAAAAGAAGAACAAAGGATAAGGCTAAGAAGCAATATAAAAAAATAAAAAAAAAATACAAAAGGAGAAGAGACAAGGGTATCTACCTTTCTTAGAAGCAACCCGAGTAACTCTAGGAGGAGTGGAAGCAGCAGGAGTAGACTGTGTGGTGGCAGGCATAGGAACTAAAGTGGTAAGAGCAGTGGAAGAAGTGGCAACTCCAGCTCCTTTGGGTTTGGATTGGGGCACATCTAGCACCATTAATAAGTCTTGAGGAGCAATGGCCAAGTATACTTCCATGTTGGTCACCCACCAGTTTTGGTACCTTTTCAATGGGTTTTCTTGAGGAATGAAAGGGTCGTATTCAAAATCGATCAAGTCCTGTATAAACTTAGAAGTTGCCTCTTCTAGTCTGGACTTTCGAACCTTTAAATCCCTGCTAGTAAGACTCAGATTGGTGTTACTGCAGAGAGGTATTGGGACCCCTTGTGAGAAGCCAAATTGTCTAGCATATTGAGCAGGATAATAAGGCTCAGCAATGTATTTGTAGGCTCTGGGGTTCATAGTCCCAATAAATAACTCTTTGGGGATCAGAATAGAAGCCCATATATCTTTATAAGGAGGTGAAGCACAAAGCCTATCACTTAGAAAATTCTTCAACCAAGATGGGCCAATAATAATGGGTTTGAAGGGACGAAAGTTGTAAGAATGAAGGGAAGTTGGAAGTTGGTGGAAGAAAGAGAAGTAAAAAGTAAAGGTAAAAGGATAAAGTGAAGGATTGGCTAGCCTCATGCCATGAGTAGGAGGGTTTGTCTCAAAAAATTTAAGGCATTTAGACTATAGCTCAGCAAAATAAGCAAAAAGCCAAAGCTAAAGTATCCAAAATAGACCTCCTTGATTGGTATCTAAAGGTTTCTCACAGAAAAGAGAACAAGCTCTATATACATGACCTAGAACATATGGGCTAAGGCCACCTTTTTCTGTAGGACAAGAGCTTGGCAAGAGGGGCAAATTCAGGCATAATTCTTTGAGAAGAAGTGCAAAAAAGAAATTTACAAAGCCAATATAATATGAAAGAAAAGAATTCCCTATCAGTTCGGCCTTGACAAAGTCACTGTAGGATGAGTTAAGGGAGGGGAGGGAAAAGGAGACTGGTGAGTCAGGATAATCTAGACCAATGGGGGTACCAATGGGAGACAATCCTAGTAGATGAAAAATATCAAGAACAGTAGGGGACATCATCCCACATCTGAATTGAAAAAAATTAAAAACAGAATTCCAGAAGCAAAGGGCAGCAGAAATTAGGAAAGGGTGCTCTGAGATGGTAAACCTAGATAGTCGAAGGGCATCGAGAAGGCAAAGCTCTTGAAGGTCCAAAGTCCTAGCAGGGACAACCCGATTGTACCATTCTTGCCACTCCGATCTCACCGTGGGCCAGCATCGGTGGGGATGGTTCATCCTCCAGGTACCCCAGTCAAGACCACCTTCGTAAAGAAGACAGTGGTCTTCTAGACGTGGATATAACACTAGAAGCTCAGTAAGAATCTCCTTGAAGATGGGCCCAAACACATAGTCCTATTGCTCATGACGTCGAGGGATGAAGATGCGTCCATTGATGGCGCTTTTCTCACCGGCCTTGTACTTTTCACATTTTGCCTCAATGATCCTTTTTAGGGTTACAGACGGGCTCGTGCGCTCTACAACTGGTACTTTCAATGAAGAAGAAGCCGTTGATTGAAAGCTTTCTCAGAGGATGAAGTTGGGAAAGGGAGTAGAGAGTTAGTAGAGATAAAGGGTTTGTGTGTTAGACGAGCGAGTGATTTCAAAACACAAAATAAAAGGGTTTTAATAAAACCTTTGTGTTTGAAAAATGTATCGCGTAATTCGTTAAATATTAAAAGTACAGATACGAAGAGTTTCCTTCAATATTGATACTTTTGGAGAGAAAAACACATCCCAGATGTTGATACCAGCTTCGAAGTAAAATATTTGGCTTCGAAACCAGATTTAGGCGCCAAAAGTCAAATAACAACGGCTTCGAAGCAGAGAAGCTGACTTCGAAACGCATTCTATACCTAAGGATGTAAGAACGCTCAAGTATTTGTTCGCGTAATTCGTTAAGTACTAAAAGTACAAATACGAAGAATTTCCTTGAATATTGATATTTTTGGAGGGAAAGAAAACACATTCCAGATATTGATGCCAGCTTCGAAGTAAAATATTTGACTTCGAAACCAGATTTTGGCGACAAAAGTCAAATAACAAACGGCTTCGAAACAGAGAAATCAACTTCGAAGCACAATCCATACCTAAGGATATAAGAATGCTCAAGTATTTATTTACTTCAAAGGGATTAAAAACCTGTTTTAGATTTCTTAAATGAGAGTAATGTCCTTCTAAGCAAAACTTGAGACACCTTAAAGATGGGAGTTGGTGTTCAAAACATCTAAACCATTAGTTGGTTTATATATATATACAGAAAGAGATTGTCTTTTTGAACTAAAACAGTGCAGCCCTCAAAAGGAGCTTCCATATTTTTGAAAGTATGGACTGTTGTTCGAAGGAAAGAAAGTCAATTTAAAATTGATTGATCATGCTAACCATGACCATATGTTTGGTTATGATTAAAACAAGCTTTAAGGGGTAAGATTGTTAAAATTCGAAGCACTGATCCTAAATGAAAATCAGCAAAACTGTCAACTTTATTCCATAAATTGAAAAAGTTCATATTGGTGTTTTAGTGTTTCATTTAAAACAATTGAGTCCAAATTCGAAGGATAAGATTGTTCAGTTCGAAGCTCTAAATTTGCTTTTAAAGACGAACGGAGACAAGATCAAACAAAGGCCAAACAAAGAAAAGTCTTAGTTGTATTAAAGCAAAAGCAATTACATTGAACGGCCCTCTTTGGGTACAAATTCAAGCTCATAAAAGTAGGGAATGGAATAAATAACAAGATTGTGAAATTTGGTCCAACTATGATCAATAAATTTCTGTTCTTTCTTTATTCTATCCTCTATTTCTTCTAGGATTGGCTGCATAAGTTAATGTGCTCTCACTTCATAAAAGAGCTCTTCAGCCTTTATTTCGAATGTTGTTTCTCTCAATCCTGATCGTACACTGTGCCATCACTTGCAGTTAGGCTTCTCTCCTAAATTTGAATTTAAATGTGAGTAACCGTTGAAGCCACATCACCTTGCATCTCTTTGTTGATCCACTACTACTCAGATCTCGTAATAACCAATACTAACTGCCACGTGTACGATCAGGATCGAAGACTTGAATAGTCTTCCTGTACTACCCTTATTCTGTCATGCGTCAAATTGTAATTGGCTTGTACAAAATATGTAGCCAACATTACCCCCCGCACTAATATACCTAATATACCTAATATAAGGATAGACCATTGAGCTTCGCGCATAGGAAGGGAACTCTAAAGGGTTAGTAAACTCGACAAAGTGATGGTTGATTCGCTCCCTTAAATCACAGGTCTCAAGTTTTGACCAGCTTGTCCAGCTAGAAGTCCCAGAGGAAGAAGAAGCTACAGTCTTATCCCATGCAGAGGGTTGTGAAAAAGAACTTCCCATGTCCATATTTGCGACTTTCTGAATCAAAGGATTGAGAGCAGTTTGTTCATAGTCCAAGGGTGAGTCAGAAGAAGAACTTCCCATGTCCATATTTGTAAGTTTCTGAATCAAAGGATTAAGGGCAATGTGTTCGTAGTCCAAGGGTTGATAATTTGCAAAGGCATCCTGGACCTGAATATAGAAAGGTGGGTAAAATTGGCTAATTAATGCATGGAGGTTCTTTCGAGGAGGAACATCATCATCAGATGACTCTTCATGTGCTCGATCAATGGAGGAGAAAGTTTATTCAGCCATAGGAAGTGTACCAGTCTGTTCGAATACTAAGGTGGTGGGAGTGTTCAAAAGATTGAAGGAGAGTTTAATACAGGTGATGAATGACAGTTGCATTTCTGGGAGAATACAAAGCCCATGCACGCTCTAAGACATGGGTAAAAGACCTTGATCCACTAATATCACCAAGTATTGTGTGTATTAGTGCAGGGGGTAATGTTGGCTACATATTTTGTACAAGCCAATTACAATTTGATGCGTGGCAGAATAAGGGAAGTACAGGAAGACTATTCAAGTCTTCAATCCTAATCGTACACGTGGCAGTTAGTATTGGTTACGAGATCTGAGTAGCAATGGATCAACAAAGAGATGCAAGGTGATGTGGCTTCAACGGTTACTCACATTTAAATTCAAATTTAAGAGGGAAGCCTAACTGCAAGTGATAGCACAGTGGAGCTAATTATAAGGCAACATGATCAGCGATCATGGAGAAGCAGTTCGACGGTTGGAAATACAGTTCAATGGTCATCCTCGAGAAGTATAAATAGCAGAGAAGGCCCAGAAAAAGCCCCCAGACTCAGATCCAAAAAACCAATCTTATTCTACTTATTTTCCTTTTCAGTTTTACATTTCCAGTCATACATTTCTTGTTCTTTACATTCCTGTACTTTAAATTCCTGCACTGCACTTCGTTCATAGGAGTAGTTTCAAGTAGTAGATTGTTGTTGTAAACCTCTACGAGGCTGAGTTTGGATCATTGTAAGTTTTTCGTTTTAATGAAATGCTTCAAATTGTTCTTCATTTAATTGTTATCTTGTTTAATTCTCCTAAATCAAGCCACCAGTAAAAGTCCTCTTCATTGAGGCTGAAAGAACTAAAACACAATCGTCTGATAATTGGTTGGCAATTAATTTTCTGTAAGGACTGATTGATCCTTGCTGGCACGCTCGCAATTACAAAAATAACCTTCGAAAGCTAAAAGGCCAACATATATTTTTGGCACGCCCAGTGGGACTAATTAAAATGGCTAGACGTAGGAGACAAGGAGAAATTGAACGCTTGCACGTCCATATATCGTCTTCCGTCGTCATCCTCAGCCATCGCGACTCCGTCTTGTCTTTTGAAGCTTCTCTGGTTCGCAATCAGTCCTGGTATTGATACATATAACTGATTTTCTGGTATTTACACTTTGACCCCAAAATTTCATTGACTATGACACTTGGACTGGCTCTCTCCCCTATGTGTTCTGACTACTGAGATAGTGGTATATTTCTCGTTATTATAATTTGACCCCAAAATTCTATAACTTTGGTTCACTCTGATGTCGGATACCCATAAGCTTCAATCTTTTACAAATCTCAAGAAGAGCCACTAGCTTCAGATGAGTGCGTCTTCTGCCATCAGAGGGGTCATTGGAAGTATTATTGTCCCAAGAAGGGATGTTTGTCTGCTTTGCCTGTGTTTGCCTCGTCTTCTCAGCAATTGCCGATTAAGTTCAGCGCTCCTCCTCTGGGTACTATTCGGCCTCCTACCGATTCTACTACATCTGTTCCGGCTCCTGATCCTGACTTGGCTTCCTTGACTGCTCAGATTAATCAGCTTCAACATACATTGCCTACTTCCCAGCCATCCCTGTCTGTCTCAATTGTTTCCTCTCTTCATTCAGGTTTGCTTGGGTCTTCTTCAGGTGTTTCTTTGTCTGTCTGGCTTTTTGACTCTGGTGCCTCTCATCATATGACTCCCCATCTCTTCTTACTTCAAAATTATACTCCTTCTCCCTTTTTTATTGCTGTCAATGCTGTTAATGGGTCTGGTATGTCTGTTATATCTGTTGGGTCTGTCTTGCCGTCTGTTATGTCTATTGTCTTTATTCCATCTGTCTTTTATGTTCCTTAGTTATCTGTCAGTTTATTATTTATCAGTCAGTTTGATGCCTTTGGTTTTGATGTTATCTTTTCTTCTTCTATCTATTCTGCGCAGGATCAGATGTCTAAGTAGCAAATTGGAACTGGCCTTAGAGTTGGGGACCTCTATGTGGTAGAGAGCTTGCATCTGCCTTTGACAACCTCTCCGACTACCTTTTCCTCTTTTCAGTTAAATTCTTTGTCCAGCCCTTTCTACTTGTGGCATTCTAGATTAGGACATTTGTCTACTGACCGCTTACAGTCTTTGGCTCAATCAGGTATTCTTGGGTAAAGTTTCTCCTATTAAACTTGCCAAGATGACAGCCTTGCCTTTTCGAAAAAGCACTTCTATATCTGCTACACCATTTTCTTTAGTTCATACTGATGTTTGGGGCCCTTCTTCTATTCTCACCAAAGAGGGTTCTGCATACTATATGTCATTTGTTAATGACTGCACCCGTTACACTTGGGTTAATCTTATGACTCATAAGTCCAATTTCTATCAGATATACCGTACTTTTCAGTCTATGATTACTACGTGTGTGTTTGGTAACGTTTACGTTTTCAGTTTATATTTACAAAAATTTTATAAACTGGTTTTTGTTTATTTTTAGAAAAACATAAACTATAAACGCGTTTGGTAATTGACAAAATGTTTAAAAAATTTTAAAAATATAAAAATGAGTAAGAAATGGCAAGTGGTGGCAAGTGGCGGTGGAAGATGGTGGTGGAAAGTAGTGACGGTGGGTGGTGGGTAGCTGGTGGCGGGTGGGTGGTGATGGTGGGTGAGTGGGTGACGGTGGCGGATGGTAGCGAGTGAGTAGTGGTGGTGATGGTAGTGGTGGCGGGTGGTGGGTGGTGGTGGCAGGTGGGTGGTGGATGGCGGGTGGGTGGTGGTGGCGGGTGGTGGTAATGGGTGGGTGGGTGACGGTGGCGGGTGGTGGGTGGTAGCGAGTGGGTGGTGGTGGCCGTTGGTAGGTGGTGGTGGCAGGTGGGTGACGGATGACGGGTGGTGATGGTGGGTGGGTGGGTGATGGGTAGTGATGGTGGGTGGGTGGGTGGGTGACGGTGGCGGGTGGTGGGTGGTAGCAGGCGGGTGGGTGGTGGTGGTGGGTGATGGTGGCAGGTGGGTGACAGGTGGGTGGTGGGTGGTGGTGGTGGTAGTGGTGGGTAGGTAGGTGACGGTGGCGGGTGGTCGGTGGTAGCGAGTGGGTGGTGGTGGGTGGTGGTGGCAGGTGGATGGCCGGTGGGTGGTAGGTGATGGTGGTGGTGGTGGTGGTGGTAGGTGGTGGGTGGTAGTGGCAAGTGGGTGGTAGGTGGGTGGCTGGTGGTAGCAGATGGGTGGTGAGTGGTGGTGGCAAGTAGATGGTAGGTGGTGGTGGCGGGCGGTGGATGGTAGTGGCAGGTGGATGGCAGATGGGTGGTGGGTGGTGGTGGTGGTGGTGGTGGCGAGGGATAGGTGGTGGTGGCGAGTGAGTGGCAGGTGGGTGGTAGCTGGTGGTGGCTGGTGGGTAGCTGGTGGGTGGTGGTGGCTGGTGGGTGGTGAGTGGTGGTGGCAGGTGGTGGTGGGGGGTGGGTGGTGGGTGGTGGTGGCGGAAGACGGTGGTGGAAAATGGTAGCGGGTGGTGGCTAGTGTTGGGTGGTAAAAAAAAAAAACTGAAAACTCAAAATGGAAACACTTTTTTTGTGTTTTCATTTTTTGGCCAAATTTATAAACTGAGACCACTAATTTATAAATCAAAAATTTTACCAAACAAGTTTTTATTTGAGTTTTTAAAATTTTTGTAAATATAAACAGAAAGCTGAAAACGTAAGTGTTACACAGTTTGGGTCTACAATTAAAGTGTTACGGTCTGACTTGGATGGGGAATATTTTAAAACTGCATTCTGTAAGTATTTGGCCAATTTGGGTACCATTCACCAAACTTCGTGTACAGATACACCTGCCCAAAATGGTTGAGCCGAGCGTAAACACCGTCATCTCCTTGAGACAGCTAGGTCTCTTCTTCTCTCTATCTCAGTTCCGGCTCCATTCTGGGGAGAGGCAGTTCTTACTGCTGTTTTTCTTCTCAACTGCATGCCTACTCCCATTCTTTCTGGTCAGTCTCCTTATGAGGCTTTGTTCTCCCAAATTCCTAATACTCTCTCCTTCGTGTGTTTGGGTCTGCCTGTTTTATCCTTCTTCCCTACAAAGATAGGACCAAACTTAGTGTTCGGTCTGTCCTTTGTGTTTTTTGGGGTTATAGTCTTACTTGGAAAGGTTATCAGTGTTACGACCCTGTTTCCTGTAGTTTTTATGTCTCCTGTCATGTTTCTTTTTTCAAACGTCTGCCTTACTTTCATCTTCCTCCTGTCACTGCTTCAGTTTCTAAAGAGGATTTGGTTCACATTGACCCATTTCCTTCTGAGGTACCGTCTGATACATCTCCACAGTTCCTCCTGAGCTTATTTCATCTTCTCCTCCTGCTTCACCTCTGGCTGCTTCTTCTCCTTCAGTTTCTTCTCCTCATCCGTTGTTAGTTTATTCTCATCGCAAGGCTCCTCCTCCACCGATTGTCTCTACCCCTACTGCTGATCCTCCTACTTTTGACGACTTTGATCCTGCTGCACACCGATATCCTACTCGAGCGCGTCATCCTCCAAACAAGTTAGGTTGGTCTAATACATGTTTTTCTGCTTCCTATCGTACTTTTTTGGTTGTTATTCACTCTTTTTCAGAACCTCAGTCTTACAAAGAGGCCTGTCAGGATCCTCATTGGGTTCAAGCTATTGAAGATGAGTTGTCTACTTTACAAAAAACTAGTACTTGGGAGTTGGTTCATTGCCTGCTGGTCAGAATTTGGTTGGCTGCAAATGGATGTACAAAGTCAAGACTCATTCTGATAATTCTCTTGAGCGCTACAAAGCTCGTCTGGTTGCCAAAGGTTTCTCACAAGAATATGGTATTGATTATGAGGAGACCTTTGCTTCTGTTGCCAAGATGACTAATGTCCGTACTTTGATCTTCGTTGCTGCTGTTTGTTCTTGGCCTCTTTACCAGATGGATGTTAAGAATGTTTTTTTTAATGGCCATCTCACTGAAGAGGTTTACATGCGTCCTCCCCCTAGCCTTCACCATTCCTCTAGACAGGTTTGTCACCTTCGGCATGCTTTGTATGGTCTGAAGCAGTCTCCTCGTGTTTGGTATGATCGCTTTCAGACTGCTGTTACTGAGCTTGGGTTTAATCCTTGTGCCCAGGACTCTGCTTTATTTCTTCTCCACACCTCTGCTGGATTTATTGCGTTATTACTGTATGTGGATGATATGATCATCATTGGTTCTGATTCTTTTGCTATATTTGAGGTCAAGCAACATCTTTTCCGCACTTTTGAAATGAAGGATCTGGGCCTGTTGCGGTATTTTCTTGGTATTGAGGTAGCTTCTTCTCCCAATGGCTACTTTCTCTCTCAGGCTAGGTATGCCAATGAGGTTATTCATCATGCTGGTCTTACTGACACTAAGATTTCTAATACCCCCATTGAGCTTAATGTAAAGCTCAACATTACTGATGGTATTCTTCTGGATGATCCTACTTTATATCGATAGCTCGTGGGTTGCTTAGTCTATCCGACAGTTACTTGTCCTGATCTTGCCTATGATGTTCATGTGGTTAGCCAGTTTGTCTTTGCTCCTCGCTCCACACATTGGGCTGCATTAGTTTGGATTCTTCGCTATCTCTGAGGTACTATATTTCAGGGTTTACTTTTGTCTTCTACTTCCTCTCTGGATTTGGTGGCCTATGCTGATTCTGATTGGGCTGGTGATGTTACTGATCGCAAGTCTACGCCTGGTTTCTATATGTTTCTTGGCGATTCCTTGATCTCTTGGAAAAGCAAGAAACAAACTGTTGTTGCTCGCTCTACTGCTGAAGTTGAGTATTGTGCTATGGCCCATGCTACTGTTAAAGTTGTCTGGCTTCATTGTCTTCTCTCTGACTTGGGCGTCCCTCAGTCTTCTCCGACCTTCCTCTATTGTGACAACCGCAGTGCTATTCAGATTGCACATAACACCGTCTTCCATGAGTGGACCAAGCACATTGAGATTGATTGTCACTTTGTTCGTCAACGTCTGTAGTCTGGCTCTATCTCGCTTCCTTTTATCTCTTCAGCTCTACAGCTTGCTGACTTCTTTACCAAACTCTCAATGTTTTCTGCCCAAACACCTTAAGTTTGAGCGGGGGTGTGAGAATAATATTAATATTGTATATATTATGTGAATATTGCTTCCCATTTAGGATTGGTTTAGGGTTTATTCTTGATTCCTATTTAGGATTAGGTCTAGAATTGCTATATATATCAGATGTACACATTGTATTGATACACAAGTTGAATATACAGAAAGCTATTCAGAAATCTTACAGTTTTTACACTGATGACTTTCTTTGGGGACTGGAAGACCAAAGCCTTTGCTACCATTGTATTCTTTCGTTCTGCAATGCTTGTTGGCTTCGGGTTCTGAACACTTTGAAAGCAGTTTGGACTCGGAAGGCAATTTTTGTTCCTACGAGTAGTTAAGTACTTAGCTACAACTTGCTTGACCTTGGGAATTGGGGTAGAATTGGGAATTGGGAATTGTGTTAGTGAAAATTAAAATTACATAGACCACATAAAAAAATGATAAAATTTCAAATTCATCCATTTAAAAGCTTTTTTTTTAAGTACCTAGAAGCCTTTTTGTTTAGTGCTTTGTGAAGTCGGATATTGGGACTCCTGGTTGCCATCACCTGTTTAATCAATGTGTGAAACTCTAGATTAACCTATCAACTACACCATTTAACAAAAAGGTCAACATATAACCAACCCGAAGAACAAAGTTTTTGGAAATTGCTTCAAGGTCCATTTCTTCTTCATGCTTTTGATCACATCCTGAGACGTAATTGAAGAGACAAGAGTCACACAAGGTATTAAAGATTGTTTATTGGAAAATAGTATATGCATATCCAAGCCAACGGTTGATATTTTCAGACTACAGAGAACATAGAGAGGTTAATTGGCACATTTTAGATTGAAAATCCAAATTTTAGATAATGAGCGAAATGCAACAAGAAAGATCAAACATTGTAACTTTTACACATATATACCACAAGAAAAAATGGGTAATCAGACCTATCCATAAGCTTTTGGAATAATATATATGAGTGTTTGTGTGTGTCCCTAGATCTAGAACAGAAAAGTAAAGCTATAGCCTTTAAAAGATGAAACACCTCATTAACCAATTTCCCTCTTTCTTCAATTTTCTCGGCAACCAAATAGAGTCTACTAAATTTAAAAAATGAAAAAAAAAAAGAAGTTAAAAAATAAATAACAAAACATAAAAATTTTGAGGGTGATGAGAACCACGTTCTTAACCATGTGTTTGGATCATGAATTTAGATAATAATTTTAAAAACGAAAGGGGAAAAAAAGAGTTAAATGTGAAATATAACCTAAATTTATCTATGATCCAAACATAGCCTAATAGAAGTACAAATTCATAACCCTGGTGCAGATTGGTAAGGGAAAGTGAAAATCAAAGAAAAAGAAAGCCCATTTCTTTTAAGGAGGAGGATTCCCTCTAGTCCAAAATCTGGATTGGAAGGGATAGTTTGAGCATGTGGGGTCCACTGTGGGTTCTATTTCGATAATCCAAACAGTTCATTTTGTCGGACACTTCATGCATTTCATTCTCCAAAAAAATTAGATTGATACGATAACTACAACTTGTTCAATTTATTATTTTTGTCATCATAAAAATGTATGGTTCATTCTTTACAAACACAATTGTTGTCCATTTTTTTAGTAAAAAACACGGTAAATTGAACAAGTTACAGTTATCGGATCAACCTAATTTTTTTAATAAATGAAATATACGAAATGCTCAACAAAATGAACAGTTGAGATTATCGAAATAGGCACTTGATGGCCCCCACGGCCCAAACAGTCCCTCAAATGCAGATTTTGGACCGGAGGGAATCCTCATATTCAGAAAAAATCAGAGCTAACTACACAAAAAAATGATTAACCAAACAAACAAACCAATCAGTAGACATGAAAGCAGAGCTGTGACATAGATTAGTACATACACACATGAATCAAAATCAAACCCTCATCATGAAAAACACAAAGTAAAAAAAAAAAAAAAAATCAGGAAATCAAGTAAATGATGTGGGTAGGGATGGGGAAACAAACACGTACCGACACGCAGACAGAACCAGTAACAATCGTCGGGAGTGTAGGGATCGGAGGAGGCTGTGAAATCCATGAACTTGGGTGCTTCGATCTTCTCGTATAACTCCTCCTCCTCCTCCCCACCACCTCCATCTTCTTCAATATTAATGATCGACAATTGGGGTTTCTCCTCCATTTCTTTTGATGTGAGAGAGAGAGAGAGAGAAAGAGAGAGAGAGAGAGAGAGAGAGAGAGAGAGAGAGAGAGAATTTTAAACACTTGACAAAGTTCTCTATAAATAACCATTACAAAGTTCTCTTATCTTCAGAAGAAAGTTGCAGATAACGGAATCCAGGGGCATATCTGTCATTTCACTTTTTCCCTAAAGCTAAAGGAATTGATGCTTCGCCTATTTATTATGGGAAAAGTAGGGATCATAAATTTTTTTTCATGAAAATGATCATAAAAGATTTATGATTTTTGGATTACCTTGATTAGTATGTAATGCTTTGTTCTAAGTATAATCCAAGGGTCACAAAACTTTGATGATTATTTTCATGAAAGATTTTTTATAATACCTAACATTGCTGGTTTATTATTGCTAGCTTTTATCAGTTGAAACAAAAGTATGTAATTAGGGCTGTAAGCAACCCATGAGTTTTGATTTAAAAATTTATGGAGTTTTAGTAGGTGTTTGGGTTTGCTTAATTGGTACTCTTGTTTTTTTGGGTGTTTATTTTCGACTTTAATAATTTTTTAAAATATTTTAGGCTTCTAACTTCCAACTAGACGAGACGAAAAAACAAAGGAGTTTAGAAATAAGCAAAAAAGTGTTGACTTTTTTGGCTTATTTTGATTTTTCAAATTTTTTTTTGGAATTTTTTGAAAAAAATTATTTTTTAAATTCATCTACACAAGGCTGACTAGAAAAGTAAAATATTTTGACAGAATTTTAAAAAAAGTCACTAAAAGATGATTTTTTAGGTGTTTCCAAACAACCATTAAAATATATTTAAACTTAGTTTATTCAAAACGAGATGTAACTAATTTAAACACAAATCAAATTATAGTAGTTTATTTTTTTATATAATTCTCCTATATTCAAAATCATGCAGATAATTAGTTACAATTGTAAGACACAAACACTCGCTGGTATTCAATCTACAGTAATGTGATAAAAAATAAATTGTTTGATCGATTTTTGCTTAGTTTTTTATTCAATTAAATATACATGACATAGTAAAAACAAAAAATTTAATTTGCTTTCTTAAGTCGTCTTTTGGTAACAATTTTTTTTACTTTGCCTTTCAAATTATCACACATATCACTTAAACTCTCCTAAACTATTAAATTTAACAATTGATAACTTAATGAACCATAATATGTTATTAATATAAATATTACTAGTTATAGTGGGATTCACTCATTCTATGCATTAATTTATCATTCGATGATAATAATGCATGTTAATAATAATATAATATCACTATTACATGTTGAATTTTGACTCCAATTTGTTGTAGTTGGAAGTCATTGCATTACATGTGAAACCGTTTTTGCAATTCATTTTTATGCCAACAGGTAGGATAGATCTCAAAACAATCACCCTCTCAATTTTTACATTCATTTTTGTTCCTCTGTTTTTGTTGATTTGCAACAATATGAAACTCTGTTTTCATATCCTATTATTGAATCTTGACTATTATGACAGGCAACTAAACCTCTGGTTGCTGATTTTCATATTTGGTTCCAACTTGAATTCAGAGTTTTGATTTAACAAGAAATCAGTGTTAAAGATTTGTTCGATGTACTAAGCTTGCAATAACTATTCGCCTTCATTTTTCAAGCACCACCAGTCTAATCGGCAAAATAGATAAAATGAAACATTAATTGATAAGTTAACATATTTCTTATTGTGAAAAATAAAAAATCAAAAGTAAGTACCAATTTAAATTATATAAACTCAAACATACTAAAGATTACTGAAAATCATAATCAAGATTGTTGTATTTTTCAGTTTAAAAAAAAAAAAAATTGTTGTATTTTGTTTTTTTCCTTTTTATTTTTTCTTCAGTAATATTACAAACTCAGACATAAGTACCTTCCCTGTTTATTATTGCTGCCTTTTATCGTTTGAAACATAAGTATGCAATTAGGGCTGTAAGCAACCCACGAGTTTTGATTTAAAAATGTATGGAGTTTTAGTAGGTGTTTGGGTTTGCTTAATTGGTGCTTTTTTTTGTTTTTTTTTGGTGCTTGTTTTCGACTTTAGTGAATTTTAAAAAAAAAATCAAAAAATTTTACGCTTTTAGATTCCAATTCAACGATACGAAAAATTAAAAAAAAAAAACAAAAAATTGTTTACTTTTTTGGCTTATTTTGACTTTTCAATTTTTTTTGGAATTTTTTTAGATTCATCTACACAAGGCTAATCAGAAAAGTAAAATATTTTGATATGATTCTGAAAAAAGTCACTAAAAAAATGATTTTTTTAGGTGTTTCCAAACAACCATTAAAATATATTTAAACTTGGTTTATTCAAAAGGAGGTTTAACTAATTTGAACACGAATCAAATTATAATAGTTTGATTTTTTTATAGAATTCTCCTATATTCAAAATCGTGTGGATAATTAGTTACAATTGTGAGACACACACTCACTGGTATTCAATCTACAATTATGAGATAAATGATGTAATTTGTTTGATCAATTATTGCTTAATTTTTTATTCAATTAAATATACATGACATAGTAAAAACGAAAAGTTTAATTTGCTTTCTTAAGTCGTCGTTTGGCAACACTTTTTTTACTTTGCCTTTCAAGTATCACACATACCACTTAAACTCTACTAAACTATCAAATTTAACAACAAACAACTTAATGAACCACAATATGTTATTAATATAGATATTAGTAGTTATAGTGGGATTCACCCATTTCATGTATTAATTTGTCATTTGATGATAATACTACGTGTTAATAATAATATAATATCACTGTTACATTGAATTTTGACTCCAATTTATGGTAGTTGGAAGTCATTGCATTACATTTGAAACGGTTTTTGCAATTCATTTTTGTGCCAACAGGTAGGATAGACCTCAATACAATCACCCTCTCAATTTTTACATTCATTTTTATGTAAGTTTCATTTGTAGCATTGCTCTGTTTTTCTTGATTTGCAGCAATATGAAACTCTGTTTTCATATCTTATTATTGAACCCTGACTATTATAACAGGCAACTAAACCTCTTGCTGCTGATTTTCAGATTTGGTTCCAACTTGAATTTTCAGATTTGGTTCCAACTTGAATTTAGAGTTTCAATTTAACGAGAAATCAATGTTAAAGATTTGTTCGATTTACTAAGCTTGCAATAACTATTTGCCTTCATTTTTCAGGCACCACTAGTCTAATGGGCAAAATAGATGAAATGAAACATTAGTAAATAAATTAACATATTTCTTATTGTGAAAAATAAAAAATCAAAAGTACAAATTTAAATTATATAAACTCAAACATTCTAAAGATTACTGAAAATCATAGTCAAGATTGTAGTATTTTTCAGTTTAAAAAAAAAAAAAAAAAAGATTGTTGTATTTTGTTTTTTTCCTTTTCATTTTTTCTTCAGTAATATTACAAAACTCAAACATAATTATTCAAAAATTATCATCTTATAGTTTAGATTTATTCTACACAAACCTTATACTATACAAATTTAATTTCCACCACACAAATACTCACCTAGAAAATTCTAGGTGAATGTGTCTGGTTTCAGACTTTTCCATTTCATTATGATTACAAATGAAATTGAAAACAATACTACAAAGAGTCCAACCGAGAGTTCAAGAGAGAGATCATTAGATTGACTACTGCACCCACCTCCTGGATTTTCTTTTTTTCTCTCCTTCGATGTTTCCCTCCTTGTTTTGCAATCTCAACTTGATTTCCTCGATCAATAAAAATAAATAAATAAAAATAAAATCATCAGTTCAGTAAATGAACATAATTTTGACTGTGTTTCCGAAAATTAGCTGAGTTGGGTCTCAAGGACAAGCAACAAAATCACTACACAAACATAGTCACTACACAAATATGATGAGATGAATATGCATGAAATTTTTTTGCACAAAGAGAACAACTGTCAACCAAACTAGGCGAGTGGCAACACCACACACTAACAAGACTTCACCCTTAGAGCTTGCAAAGTTAAAGGAATAATAATGGCAATTATGAAAAAAAACCCAATCAATAGTTCTTTAATCAACAATACAAGAGATAAACAACAATCCACAAGTTCAGTCCAAGAGGGGCATAACATGTCAGAGCATGCCACAAAGTTTCACAACAATCCATTACACCAAATAAATTAGGGTTCTATAATTAAAATATAAACTGACGTGTATAAGCTCATAAAGGCCATAAATCACTATGAACAACCCAAGCCTATCACTTGGAGCCCAATACATAACCCAACTGATGAGGTCCAGGACAGCTGGAATCCAACATGGCATAAAGAGCCAATGACATTCAGACACATGGCAGGTGAAGGACGAGCCACATCAGCAAACAAAGATCTGCAAAGTTATTGCCACTGCACATCACCATTAATGCAGCCCATCACAGCATTTATTACGACAACACCTCTCCATCGGAACAAGACCCCCTTACCCTGAACAAGGTAAGCTACAGCATAGACTTTTGGCGATGAGGTCAGGTCGGAAAGGACAGCGAAATGATTACCAAAGGATATAAGCAAACGTTGAAGACAAGAAGAAGGTTAAGCTTTTCTATCTCTAATCTCTTCCTCTGCACTCTACTTCTCTTCCTAACTTGCTCGTCGGAGGGTTCACTGGGGGACTACCCAGTTCCCCGTAGAACTTGTTGCAGGTTATCCGGTGGGCTTGATCATTTGGACGTGGGCTTGAGGAGCTTGGACCAGTCCGATCCATTCACTGGAACAAACTGTATTATCAGTTGGCACCGTCTGTGGGAAAGACTTTGCTCCGTGCGCCAGTTGTGCTCATTGTCGCCGGAGACCCTATACCAACAACCTTTTCCCCTACCCATCAAAGTGTATGGTCACGACTAGATCCATGGCTTCTCACAATAATGCTGCCAGCCATCAGGCCGACCCCCCCAATCCAAACAACCCACCGCAGTATTTTATCGAGCTTACCAACAGCATTAATCGCATGGCCGAGCAAAACCAAGCCCTGATAAATGCTTGACTCCAAAGAAACCTTCTGATGCCTCCTCCACCACCTCTAGATATTTCACCTAACCAAGAAAGAGCCCCGAGCCATACTGTTCCCCAACCCTATCCACCCAACTTGGAAGGTTTGCAACCTCCTCCCCCACATATAAATCTACCACCTCCACCCCCACACTCGTCAGTCGTGGCACCAGTCCCTGAAGGGGAATCCAGCAGCATCCAGCCCCCTTTGACTGACCGTGGTGACAACATTCCCCTCTGGGACACTGAACTCCGAGCGATGAAGCTCCAACTCCAAGAGGTCATGTAAAACATTCAGCATAAACCCTCTACCACGACAAACTCACCATTTGTTGCCTCCATCCGGGACAAACCTCTGCCCGCCAAGTTCAAGATGCCCATCATTGATTCTTTTGACGGTACGACGGACCCAGTCGACCATCTAGAGACCTACCGTACCCTCATGATCCTCCATGCCTTCCCTGACGAGATCATGTGTCGGGCTTTCCCCGTGACACTGAAGGGGTCAGCTTGACTGTGGTTCAGCCAGTTACCAGCAGACTTTGTCTCCACTTTCCAGCACCTCAGCGACTCTTTCCTTAGCCATTTCATTGGAGCCCAGCGCCAACGCCGCCCGGCAACCCAACTCCTCAACATCTGTCAGACCGAGGGGGAGTCGCTGCGCAGTTTCGTTACCCGCTTCAACACCGAAGCCCTGCAAGTAGCGGAAAACAATGACAAGGTCATCCTCACGGCTTTCATGACCGGGCTACGATCATCCGATTTCCTCTTCTCCCTCTCTAAAAACCCCCCAACCTCCATGGCAGTCCTACTCTCCAAAGTCCAGAAATACATGAATGCTGAAGATTCACTAGCCGCCCGGCAGGATCTGATAGCTAAAAACCCGACCCCCAGAGAAAAGAGAAAAGACTCAGAACCCAAAAACACCCAATATAATAGCCAAACACCCCACTATACAGACCGACCCCCCTGCGCTAACCGATCGGCACCAGCCCGACCGCCCGGTCGGTTCGAGCGGTACACCCCCCTTAATTCTTTCATGGAACAAGTCCTCAACCAGATCCAACGGGACTACCCCCTCAAATGGCCCCTACCTTCACGGACCCCTTCCAATAGGAAAGACCAGTCTAAACATTGTCGTTTCCACCAGGACCATGGCCATAACACTGATGACTGCATCAACCTCAAGGATCAGGTCGAGACCCTAATACGTCAAGGGTGTCTCAGCCGGTTCATGGACACCCGTCCACAACAGAGGCAAAGAACTGAGCCCCTCAGAAACAACCGCGGGCGCACCCGACCCCGGCAGCCAGCCCAACCTAACCAAGGCCATGATCGCCCCCACAACAGCCTCGGCCGCCAGGTAATCCCCCTTCGCCAGTTGGTGAAATCTGAGTCATTTCTGGTGGTCTTGCTTTTAGGGGACCATCCCGCTCGGCTCAGAGGGCAGAACTCAAAAAGATAAGGCAAGACTCAGACAAAACAGTTGCCACATTAGACTGACCCTCCAAACAGCCCAAGCTGTGGACAGAGCCCATCACCTTTACGGACGCCGACTGTACAAGCATCCGTTATCCTCATGATGACCCTTTCGTCATTTCTGCCCTTCTCTCCAACTATAAGGTCAGACGGGTTCTCATCGACAACGGCAGTTCTTCAGACATCATATTCCTCAACTGCTTCCGCCAGCTCAAGATTAGAGAGGAAAGTCTGTCTCCCTTCCAAACCCCTTTGGTTGGCTTCACTGGCGACCGGGTGACCTCCATCAGCTCCATCGATCTTCCCCTCACCATCGGCGAATACCCACGGCAGACTACCAAGTTGCTCACTTTCCTTGTGGTCGACCGTCCCTCTGCCTACAACATCATCCTTGGCCGCACCGCCCTCAACGCTTTCCAAGCTATCACTTCAACCTACCACCTCGGCATAAAGCTCCCTACTGACCTGGGCGTCGGGACAGTAAGGGGAGAGCAGACCGTAACCAGGGAATGTTATGTCGCCTCACTCAAGGAAGTCAAGCTAAAGGAGGCCATGATCATTGAAGGACTTGACGTCCGAGATGAAGGCGAGCTGGTCAGAGGAGAACCGGTGGAGGAGCTCGCTGAGATTCCCATCGATCCCACCAACCCAATGAAAACTGCCAAGATTAGCAGCCAACTATCCCCCCAAGCTAAGACCGACCTTACTGCCCTTCTGATCGAGCACAATGATGTATTTGCCTGGACCCATTCAGACATGCCGGGCATTAACCCCTCTTTCATAACTCTCCGCCTCAGCATCGAACCCCATTTCCGACCTTACCACCAGAAGCAGCGCATCTTTCATCCAGAGCACAATACTCTTATAGTTGCAGAGGTTGACAAGCTCCTTGAGGCCCAATTCATCAAAAACGTGGATTACCCTAAATGGTTGTCAAACGTGGTCTTAGTCCGCAAGAACAATGGCAAATGGCGACTCTGTGTCGATTACTCTGACCTAAACCGAGCTTGCCCCAAAGACAGCTATCCTCTTCCCCGCATAGATCTGCTGGTCGACGCCACGGCCGGTCATCAAATGCTCAGCTTCATGGATGCTTTCTCTGGGTACAACCAAATCCTGATGCACCCGTCCGATCGGTAACATACATCTTTCATTACCGACCGAGGTACCTACCACTACCGCGTGATGCCATTCGGACTGAAGAATGCTGGGGCCACCTACCAACGGTTGGTCAATGCCGTTTTCCATCATCAGATAGGTCGGAATATGGAAGTATATGTCGAAGACATGCTAGTCAAGAGCAAACTCTCTATTGATCATCTGACCGACCTGCGAGAGACCTTCGCTACCCTACGCAAGTACCAAATGATGCTCAACCCAGAGAAGTGCGCCTTCGGCGTAAGATCTGGGAAGTTTCTAGGTTTTATGGTCAGTCAGCGGGGCATTGAAGCTAACCCTGAAACATCAAGGCCTTGATTGAGATGCAGCCACCCAGAACAGTTAAGGAGGTTCAAAGGCTCACTGGCCGAGTTGCGGCCCTCAACCGCTTCATTTCCCGCGCAACAGACAAGTGCCTACCATTCTTCAAAGTTCTTCGGCAAACTTTTGAATGGACAACTGAATCTGAAGAGGCTTTTCAGCAGTTGAAGCAGTGCATGGCCAATCCCCCCTCCTTTCGCAAGCAATTACGGGTGAGCCCCTCTTCCTCTATTTAGCCGTCTCAAGCACCGCAGTCAGTGCAGCTCTTATCAGAGAAGACGACTATGTCCAACGGCCGGTCTACTACATCAGCCGGGCTCTCAAGTGAGCAGAGCAGAATTACCCGCTGTTAAAAAAATTGTCCTTGGCCTTGGTTACCGCCTCTAGACGGCTCTGTCCTTACTTCCAGGCCCATTCCATAGTGGTTCTCACCGACCAACCCTTGAAGAAGGTCATGCAACAACCAGAACTTTCCAGCAAACTCATGCAGTGGTCAGTGGAACTCAGTCAGTTTGACATCTTCTACCGGCCTCGAACAGCAATTAAGGGACAGACTGTCGCGGATTTCATCTTGGAATTCACTAATCCTACCCCAACCGCTGCCCCTCCACCCCCACCAACCCCTACCGAGCTAGAAGACCCGTATTCTTGGACTCTCAACGTCGACGGATCATCCTGCAGGGAAGGTAGTGGGGCTGGCCTCATTCTCACCACCCCTGAGGGTGGCTATTTCAAATGAGCTCTCCGTTTCCTGTTTAATGCCAGTAACAATGAGGCCGAATATGAGGCATTGATAGCAGGACTCCGCCTCGCCAAGGACATTGGAGTCAGCCACATCCGGGTGTTCAGCGACTCCCAACTCATTGTCGGCCAGATTACGGAGGAATTCGATGCCAAGGAAGACACAATGCGGGCTTACAGGGATATGGCACTCCCCCTTGCTTGCCTCTTCAATACCTTCCACATCAAGCACATACCTCGGGTGGAAAACTCCAAGGCAGATGAGATGGATCAGTTGGCCTCTGCAGACCAGTCCGACCTCAGCCACGGTGTCCGCCTCGAATACCTAGCCCACCCGGCCATCTCACCCGACCTACAAGAAGTGCAGTTCCTCCAAAACGAACACATCCCTTGGGCGTCCGACATCTTCCTATTTTTGACAATAGGGGAACTCCAAGATGACCAACAGCAGGCCGCCAAAGTCAGGGCCCGGTCGTCTAATTACATCCTGGTCAGTGGCGTCTTGTACAAACGTGATTTTTCACGATCGTACCTGCGATGCCTCAATTCGGCTCAAGCAACCTATGTAATGCGGGAAATCCATGAGGGAATTTGTGGTAATCATTCAGGTGGCAGGTCTCTAGCCCACAAAATAGTCCGTACCGGTTATTTTTGGCCAACTCTCAATCAAGATGCGACTGATTTCGTGCTCAAATGTGATAAATGTCAACGTTTTGCCAACATCCCCCATGCTCCTTCTACAGAGTTGATCACACTTTGCAGCCCTTATCCGTTCGCCAAATGGGGGATCGACTTGGTCGGTCCACTTTCCACAGACGGCGCCAACTGATGATACAGTTTGTTCTAGTGAATGGATTGGACTGGTCCAAGCTCTTCAAGCTCACGTCCAAATGATCAAGCCCACCGGATAACCTGCAAGCAAGTTCTACGGGGAACTGGGTAGTCCCCCAGTGAACCCTCCGACGAGCAAGTCAGGAAGAGAAGTAGAGTGCAGAGGGAGAGATTAGAGATAGAAAAGCTTAACCTTCTTCTTGTCTTCAACGTTTGCTTATATCCTTTGGTAATCATTTCGCTGTCCCTTCCGACCTGACCTCCTCGTCGAAAGTCTATGTTGTAGCTTACCTTGTTCAGGATAAGGGGGTCCTGTTCCGACGGAGAGGTGTTGTCGTAATAAATGCTGTGATGGGCTGCATTAATGGTGATGTGCAGTGGCAATAACTTTGCAGATCTTTGTCTGCTGATGTGGCTCGTCCTTCACCTGCCATGTGTCTGAATGTCATTGGCTCTTTATGTCATGTTGGATTCCAGCTGTCCTGGACCTCACCAGCTGGGTTATGTATTGGGCTCCAAGTGATGGGCTTGGGTTGTTCATAGTGATTCATGTATAAGCCCATAAAGGCCATGAGGGACTATGAACAAAGGCCATAAATTTGTTAAGTACTAAAAGTACGAATACGAAGAATTTCCTTCAATATTGATACTCTTGGAGGGAAAAACACATCCCAGATGTTGATACCAGCTTCGAAGTAGAATGTTTGGCTTCGAAGACAAATTTTGGTGCCAAAAGTCAAATAACAACGGCTTCGAAACTAAGAAGCCAGCTTCGAAGCACATTCCATGCTTAAGGATGTAAGAATACTTAAGTATTAATTTACTTCGAAGGGGATTAAAGACCTGTTTTAGGTTTCTCAATGAAAGTGATGTTCTTCGAAGTAAAACTAGGAATCCCTTAGGAATGGAAATTGGCATTCGAAACATCGAAACCAATAGTTGGTTTATATATAGTCAGAAAAGTTGTCTTTTTGAACAAAAACAGTGCAGCCCTCAAAAGGAGCTTCCATATATTTGAAAGTATGGACTGTTGTTCAAGACAAAACGATCAATTTAAAACTGATTGATCATACTAAATCATTGACCATATGTTGGTTGTGATTGAAACAAGTTTTGAAGAGTAAGATTGTTAGATTCGAAGCATGGATCCCAAATGGAAAAACAACAAAAAACTATCTACTACATTCCATAAATTGGAAAATTTCATGGTCGTTTTGTTAATATTCATTTAAAACGATTGAATCTAGGTTCGAAGGAAAAGATTGTTCAGTTCGAAGCTCTGAAATTGCTTTTAAAGACAAATGGAGACAAGATCAAACCATATCAAACAAAGAGAAGTCTTAGTAACATTAAAGTAAAAGCAGTTACATCGAATGGCCCTACTTGGGTACAAACTCAAGCTCATAAAAATAGGGAATGAAATAAATAACAAGATCATGAAATTTAGTACAACTATGATCAATGAATTTCTATTCTTTCTTTATTCTGTCCTCTATTTCTTCTAACATTGGCTGTATGAGTTGATGTGCTCTCACTTCATAAAAGAGCTCTTCAGCCTTTATTTCGAAAGTTGTTTCTCTCAATCCTTGTTCCAATTCGTCCATATCCAAGTCATTCCAGTATGCAGAATCTTTATTCTTGAAATCATCGAATTCTTCAATAAAGTTTTTTGCTTCGTACTGGGCATGAATTCGAAGGGACAAAAGTTGGTCTAAAGATTGTGTGGTGGTCATAGAGGTCCGATGCCAGTGGAGAAGCAATGGAAGTTGGTCCAAAAACATGTGAAGCTCTGCTTGGGTGAGAGGGTTGAGGACGTGACCCTGAGTCAGAATATCACAAGCCCATCGAAGGTTCTTAAGAGGGACTTCGTCCTCAAGAACATTGAAGGGCAAGTGGGAGAAAGTCGCAAGCAAAAGTCGAGCTTGCTTCCGCCCAGCCGGAATAGGGGAAGGTGGAGGTTTGTAAGGTGGAAAGACCTTATCCGAGGAGAGGGAAAGCCTCAGTTTCTCTGTCCAGCAAGGACTTGGCGAAAAAGAAGGTGTGGATGCTTCTATCTCAGGAGGTGAAGCAAGGGCAGAAGGAACAAAGGCATTGATATAATCGAGCCAGTTAGAAGAACAAATCTTCGCCTTCTGGGCTAAGAATGACGGATTGTACCCTTCGGGCAACATGCACTGTCTTTGTAGGCATAGAAGATGTATACCATGCCACAAGCAAATTCTCCTCCAAACTGCGTCGGTGGTCAATGGGCACGTAAGGATAGACCACCGAGCTTCGCGCATAGGAAGGGAATTCTAAAGGGTCAATAAACTCAACAAAGTGATGGTTAATTCGCTCCCTTAAATCACAGGCCTCAGGTTTTGACCAGTTTGTCCAGTCAGAAGCCCCAGAAGAGGAAGAAGTTGCAGCCTTATCCCATGCAAAGGGCTGTGAAGGAAAACTTCCCATGTCCATATTTGCAACTTTCTAAATCAAAGGATGGAGAGCAGTTTGTTCGTAGTCTGAGGATGAGTCAGAAAAGGACCTTCCCATGTCCATATTTGTAAGTTTCTGAATCAAAGGATTAAGGGCAATATGTTCGAAGTCCAAGGGTTGGTAATCTGCAAAGGCATGCATGACTTGAATATAGAAGGGTGGGTAAAGGTGGCCAATTAATGCATGAAGGTTCTTTCGAGGAGGAACAACATCATCATATGACTCTTCATGTGCTCGATCAATGAAGGAGGTAATTGATTCGGCCATAAAAAGTGTACCAGTCTGTTCGAATACTAAAGTGGTGGAGGTGTTCAAAAGATTGAAGGGGAGTTTGATGCAGATGATGAATGACAGTTGCATTTCTCGAAACCATGCACGTTCTAAGATGTGGGAAAAGACTTTGATCCACTAATATCACCAAGTATTGGGTATATTAGTGCGGGGGATAATGTTGGCTACATATTTTGTACAAGCCAATTACAATTCGACGCGTGGCGAAATAAGGGTAATATAGGAAGACTATTCAGGTCCTCGATCCTGATCATACACGTGGCAGTTAGTATTGGTTATTAAGAGATCTGAGTAGCAGCGGATCAACAAAGAGATACAAAGTGACGCGGCCTCAACGGTTACTCGCATTTCAGATTCAAATTTATGAGGGAAGCTTAATTGCAAGTAATGGCGTAATGGAGCTAATATTGGGGCAAAATGATCGATGATTATGGAGGAGCAGTTCGACGGTTGGAAATGCAATTCGATGGTCATCCTGGAGCAATATAAATAGTAGAGAAGGCCCCAGAAAAAGCCCCTGGACTCAGATCCAAAAAACCAGTCCTTTATACTTATTTTCCTTTCCAGCTTTACATTTACAGTTTTTTTTTTTACATTTACAGTTCTTTACATTACTGTACTTTAAAATTCTTGTATTGCACTTCGTTTCATAGGAGTAGTTCCAAGTAGAGTTGCTGTAAACCTCTACGAGGCTGAGTTTGGATCATTGTAAGTCTTTTCATCTTAATGAAATACTTCGACTGTTTTTCAATTCATTGTTATCTGTTTAATTCTCCAAAATCAAGCCACCAGTAAAGTCCTTTTCATTGAGGCTGAAAGAACTAAAACACAATCGTCTGATAATTGGTTGGCAATTAATTTTCTGTAAGGACTAATTGATCCTTGCTGGCGCGCTCGCAATTACAACAATAACCTTCTGAAGCCAAAAAGCCAATAGTGGTTTTTGATCTTCAATATTATGATTGTAATTTATTAGATTTTATAATTATATTATATATGAACATCTTAATGACAAATTTGAGGAAAAATATGGGTAGCTTTTGGTTCTTTTTTCAAATCATGATTTGGATTATTTTTTTTATTTTTTATTTTCAAAATTCATAACCAAACAAAGTTTTTAAAACTTTATCCAAAAACATTTTTCAAAACTTATAACCAAACTCTTTTTGAACACCCTATTTTTTAAAAATTAAATTTTTATCTTGCTCTTTAAAATTATTTTTCATTTTTTTATAAAAAAATCAAAATATTTTTTATTTTTATTTTTGAAGAAAAATATTTTTTATTTTTTGAAAAAAAAAAATTGTTATTTTTTTAAGCATTGGCCAAATAATTTGTTATGATTTAGATATATGGGCAATCCAAATTTTTTTAAACTTTTACAAAATTTAAATATTTTTTAAAAAATTAAATGTTTTAACAAATATTTAAAAATAAAAAAATAAGAAAATATTTGAAATAAAAATTATATATTTAAAATAAAAAACTAATTTTTTTAAAATTTTAAAACACAAATGTAGTAAATACAACGCACATTACAAAAAATAAATATTTACAATAAAAAATATTTATCCTAAAAAAAATTAAGAAATTTTTTAAAAAATAAACTCAAAACTCAAAACTAAATAATTTTTCTCTTTTTAAAATTCATTTCAAAAACTTAAATTTCAAAACAAAGTCTACACACATGATTTTAAAACTAAACCAAATGAATCCATGTATTTTCATGATTTGTATCAAAAGACAAATTAATCAAAAAAATAACAAATAATAAGAAATAAATTATTAATCATTGTATTAGATAAGGACCTTGTTTGATGAAATTTTTTTTAAGTTAAAAGTTTATAAGTAGAAAGCGGAAATATTTCTATTCTAATTTTTAAATAATCAATTTTTTTTCAATTTATTTAAGTTATTTCTACCTAATAAGTTATAAACAGAAATTATACCAAATAATCTAATATAAATTCTCAAATTAAAATAAGTTAAATAATCTAATACAAATCCTCAAATTAAAATAAATTATAACCACCATAAAAAAAAAAAAAAACTGTAAGAACCAATCCCAATGATTGACCAGTAACTTCTCAAACCACTACAAGAAAACTGGGTATATGAGACGGAACTATTTGCGACGACACACTTGTCTCAAAAAGTCACTTTTTGTGACGGCAGAAAATGTCGTCTAAAAAACGCAGAGCATTTGCGACGACACTATTTGCCGTCTCAAAAAATGGGAGTATTTGCGATGGTATTTTCTGCCGTCGCAAATACTCTAATTTTTTGAGACAGCAAATAGTGCCGTTGCAAATGCTCTGCTTTTTTGAGATGGCAAATGGTGCCATCGCAAATACTCTGCTTTTTTGAGACGACATTTTTTGCCATCACAAAAAGTGGTTTTCGTGTTTTTTTTTAGTGAATATTTTTAAAATTTTAAATATTTTTTTTAGATGTACCTTACTTAGATGTATCTAAAAAATAAAAAATTTATGAAAAAATATTTTTAAAAATTAATAAATACATAAAAATACAAAAAAAAAATGTATTGAATTATGGTATTTTTTTTTTGTATTTTTGGTATTTAGTGAATTTTTAAAAGATTTTGGTGATTGTGATTTTGAGATAGCTTCATATATATACAGTCACAAAATGGTTTGAATAAATTCAACGGTATTTTTCTGTCGCAAAAAAAATTAAAAAAAACAATGTCGTCTTACTCTTTTGATATAACATTTCTCTTTTTATTCATTTTTTCATCTTCCTGTCTCTCTGTCTCTATCTCTTTCTCTTCTCTTTATCACTTTTCATTCATTTCTCTCTATCTCTATCTCTCTCTCTTTCTACGTCTGCCTGTTTCTCTTTCTCTCTCTCATTTTCTCTCTGTGTCTCTCGCCTATCTCTCTTCTCTCTATCTCTCTCATCTGTTTTCTCTCTCTGTCTCTCTCGCTCATCTGTCTTATCTCTATCTCTCTCATTTCTTTTTTTTTCTCTCTCTTTCTCTCTCTCTTATCTTTCTATCTCTCTCGCTCATTTCTCTTCTCTTTTTGTCTCTCTCTTTTTCTGTGTCTCTCTCTCGCTCATCTCTTTTCGCTCTATTTCTTTCTTTTTTTGTCTATCTCTCGCTCATCTCTTGTTTCTCTCTTTTTCTATCTTTCCATCTCTCTCTTTCTTTCTCTTTCTATCTCTTTTTCTATCTCTGTCTCTCTCTCACTCATCACTCTTCTCTCTCTCTGTGTCTACTTGTCTATTTGTCTATTTCTCCCTTACTATGTTCGCCTTGCTCACTCTCTTACTCCTATCTTCTCTATTTATCGAGCTCCTTCTCGATTTATCGATCCACTATAAGAAAATACACTTTTAGCAACCACTTTGTCTATCTCTCTCTCTCGCTCATCACTCTATCTCTGTGTGTGTCTCTCTCTCTATCTCTCTTCTTTATCTGTCTCTCACAAAATTAAAATATTTTTAAAATATTTAAATATTTAAAATATTTAAAAAATTGATTTGAATTAAGTTTTGAACAGAGTTTTGAATTATCTGTCTTCTTTATTTATTGAGCTCCCTATCGATTTATCGATCCACTACAAGAAAATGCACTTTTAGCGACCACTTTGTCTCTTTCTCGCTCATCACTCTGTCTCTCTATCTCTTTTCTCTATTCGTCTCTCACTACCCATCTTCTCTACCACATTTACCACTACTGCAAATGCCATTCAACTACCACCACTCTTCTCTTTCTCTCTTTCACTCATCACTCTTATTTTTCTGTCTGTTTGTCTATCTATCTGTTTGTCTGTTTGTCTGTGTGTCTTTCGTTCATCTTTCTTCTCTCTATCTCTCTCATTTGTCTTCTCTCTATGTCTCCCTCACTCATCTCTCTTCTCTCTATCTCTCTCATCTCTTTTCTCTCCCTGTCTCTCTCGCTCATCTCTCTTCTCTCTATCTTTCTATTTTTCTATTCTCTCTATCGTTCATCTCTTTTCGCTCTCTTTCTATATGTCTCTCTCATCTCTTGTTTATCTCTATTTTTCTATATGTCTCTCTCTATCTATTTCTCTCTCTGTCTCTCTCTTTCTCTCTTTATCTCTCTCTCACTCATCACTCTGTCTTTTTCTCTCCTCTATCTGTCTCTCACTCATTTCTCTCTCTCACCACCCATCTCCTCTACTACCTTCACCACTACTGCAAACACCATTCCACCACCACCATTACTTCTATTGTAGCCACTTCACCTCTACCACTACCATTACTACTACTATCGCCACCACTCCACTACCACCACTACCACTACTACTACCATTACCTCTCTTTCACCCCTGCCACTCCATTTACACTACTACTACCACAATTTCACCACTAATCTTTTTCACCATTACCACCACCACCACCACCATCATCTCTTATCCACCACCTTCACTACTGCTGCCGCTCCTTTTCCTCTACCACAAAAAATTAGTTCATAATTTTTAGTAATAAAAAAAAATAGGCCGCAGAAAAATATTTTTCATTGACTACAGAAAATTAACTTTTCTTTTAGTGAAAATATTTTTCATTAAAATATATATGAAACAAATCAACCTTAATAACGGAAAGAAAATAAAAATTATTATTTATATATTTTTATTATTAAAATATTTGTTTATGATGAATTTTTTTTTTTCCCCATTTTTTCCATTCCAGCGCCCCAAAATCCCCAATCTCTTTAGAACCAAAAAAAACCCTAAATCTAATCGTCTCCCTCACATCACTCTCTCAGTCACCTCTCTCTCTCTCTCTCTCTCTCTCTCACCCTCTCGTTTATCTCTGCACCGATCTCGTTCATCTCTGCACCGATCTCGTTCATCTCTGCACCGATCACTCTCTTACTCTCTCGTTGTTCATCTCATCGATTCGCACCGATCATCGCACCGCCGATCTACTCACAGGTAAACTCTCTCTCTCAATCTCTGTCTCTCTCTCTCTCTCTCGGCCCGATGGTTGTTTTATATATATATATATATCAGATATATCTCTGATCTAATCTGTCTCCCTCACTCTCTCATCTCATCAGATCAGTCTCATCTCTGTCCCTCCCTCTCTAGCCCCGATAGACTCACACTGTCTCACAGGTAAGCCTCTCTCTCTCTCTCTCTCCCTGATCTCTCATCTCTGCACTGCACCGATTGAATCTGTGTGTGTAATGTCTCCCTCATTCAGTGATGTCTGTAATGTTTGTATGTTAATCTAAATCTGAAATGTTGATCTTAGTTGATCACACTGTATTATTTGTCTCATTACTTTGTATGGGAACAACTGTTAGCAGTAGAATGTCAAACATCTCAGTTTCAGTTAGTTTTGGGTATTCTTGCAAAAAGGAAAAATGTATCAATGAAAGCTTATTTTGGTGGTTTGCATCACAATTTGTTATTAAAGGAACGTAGTTTCATTTGAAATTAATCAACCATTCCATGCTGATGGAGCAGGATTAAAAAATTCTCTAGACTACTAATGTTAAAAGCTGACTATTGAGTGCAACATATAAATACATTTTTCATAACAAACAGGTTTTGATCCGAAATGTCCTGGACAGCGATGAACTTGGGACATTAAGCATTGTGGATCAAACACTTACAATTGAAAGTATGTCATCTTTCCATCGTTTTTAAAATTACGATGACTCATCGATGAATTAATTTGATTATTTTTTTTTTCATTAATTCATTTATGTTCCCTGTGTGTTCATTAATTGCATGATGCTGGTTGCAAGTGCTGAAAAGGTAATTAAATGGGCTCTAGGCTACCAGTTAATGGAGTGTCTGCAAAATAATGCTAACTCAATGCATGTTTTGTCTGCAAAAAGGTATGAAACATCTTCCGTGGCTGGCACTATGTTACTGTCAGTTAAAATATAAATCATAAGAATGATGCAGTTGTGAATTCTATTCCATATTGTAATTCTGGCAGCATCGAATATGGCCTTGATGCTTTACGGGAAACCCAGACGGACCTGAACAGCTCAGAGAAGTCGCTCAAGGTGAATTCTTTTATTTTCTATATATAATTTCTGATATTTCCATTTTCTTTTTGTAGTCAAATCACATGGTGATTGATATATAATTTTACGCTTCTTTCTTTCTTGGTTGAAAGGCATTAAAATTTTAAGTGATTATGCTGACCAACCTCAGGATGTTGTAAAGGAGAATGAATTCGAGAAAAGACTCCTAGCTGATGTTATTCCACCTAATGAAATTGGAGTGAAGTTTGATGATGTTGGAGTTCTCGAAAATGTGAAAGATACGCTGAGGGAGTTGGTGATGCTTTCTTTACAAAGGCCCGAATTGTTCAGTAAGGGGCAGCTATGGAAGGTGTGCCCATTTTCTACTTTCTGCATCAGACATGCTTGTGCCTTTGAAGAATAATTATTGGAATTAAAAAGAGATATATGGTAAACATGTATTGCATTGGAACTATGCTATTGGAATGATTATTGAAATGTTTTAAAATACAGAAACACTTGTTACACTGTAGGGTATATGGGAAGACTATTGAATAACTTAATATACATTGTTGGGCCATTTCCAAACAACTTAAACTTTTGTGATAATTGGTAACTTAATATGGTATCAAAGCTCAGGATGGGAAAAATC